>NC_141878.1:216133006-226133006 GCF_056163025.1 Triticum urartu
AGTTATAAAATGAACAAAGACTAGTTGAGGGCAAGGTGACGATGTGTGTTGGAAGTGATTCCAAGGTTGATAAGATCACCATCGCACACTCCCTTTACCTTCGGGATTAGTGTTGAACCTAAAATAAATGTTATTTGGTGTTTGCATTGAGCATAATATGATTGGATCATGTTTATTGCAATAAGGTTATTCATTTAAGTCATAGAATAATTATTATTCTGTTTACATAAATAATATCTTCTGAGGTCATACACCCAAGGTGAATGGTTTACTGAATCTCGATCATAGTGACACACATATTCATAATATTGATGCCAAAAGATGCAAAGTTGATAATGATAGTGCGACATATTTGTGGCACTGCCGTTTAGGTCTTATTGGTGTAAAGCGCATGAACAAACTCCATGTTGATGGGATTTTGGAATCACTTGATGCTTGCAAACCATGCCTCATGGGCAAGATGACTAAGACTCCGTTCTCCGGAACAATGGAGCGAGCAACTGACTTATTGGAAATAATACATACTGATGTATGCGATCCAATGAGTGTTGCGGCGGGTATCATTATTTTTTGACCTTCATAGATGATTTGAGCAGATATGGATATATCTACTTAATGAAACACAAGTCTGAAACATTTGAAAAGTTCAAAGAATTTCAGAGTGAAGTAGAGAATTATCGTAACAATAAAATAAAGTTTCTATGATCTGATCGCGGAGGCGAATATTTGAGTTACGAGTTTGGCCTTCAATTAAAACAATGTGGAATAGTTTCACAAACTCATGCCACCTGGAACACCATAGCATAATGGTGTGTCCGAACATCGTAACCGTACTTTATTAGATATGGTGCGATTTATGATGTCTCCTACCGAATTACCACTATCGTTTTGGGGTTATGCATTAGAGACATCTGCATTCACGTTAAATAGGGCACCATCTAAATCCGTTGAGACGACACCATATGAACTGTGGTTTAGCAAGAAACCTAAGATGTCGTTTCTTAAAGTTTGGGGCTATGATGGTTATGTGAAAAAGCTTCAACCTGATAAGCTCGAACCCAAATCGAAGAAATGCGTCTTCATAGGATACCCAAAGGAAACTGTTGGGTACACCTTCTATCACATATCCGAAGGCAAGATTTTCGTTGCTAAGAATGGATCATTTCGATAGAATGATTTTCTCTCGAAAGAAATGAGTGGGAGGAAAGTAGAACTTGATGAGGTAACTGTACCATCTCTAGAATTGGAAAGTAGTTCATCAGAGAAATATGTTCCTGTGATGCCTACACAAACTAGAGGGGAAGTTAATGATGATGATCATGAAACTTTGGATCAAGTTACTACAGAACTTCGTAGGTCAACCAGAGCACGATCCGCACCAGAGTGGTACAGTAATCTTGTACTTGAAGTCATGTTACTAAACCATGATGAACTTATGAACTATGAGGAACCGATGATGAGCCCAGATTCCGACAGATGGCTTGAGGCCATGAAATCAGAGATAAAATCCATGTATGAGAACAAAGTGTGGACTTTGGTGAACTTGCCCGATGACCGGTAAGCCATTGAGAATAAATGGATCTTCAAGAGGAAGACAGACGCTGATAGTAGTGTTACTATCTACAAAGCTCGACTTGTCAAAAGGGTTTTTTGACAAATTCAAGATGTTGACTACGATTAAAGTCTGTCCGAATCATGTTAGCAATTGCCACATTTTATGAAATCTGGCAAATGGAGGTTAAAACTACATTCCTTAATGGTTTTCTTAAAGAAGAGTTGTATATGATGCAACAAGAAGGTTTTGTCAATCCTAAAGGTGCTAACAAAATGTGCAAGCTCTAGCGATCCATCTATGGACTAGTGCAAGCATCTCGGAGTTGGAATATACGCTCTGATAAGTTGATCAAAGCATATAGTTTTATACAGACTTGCGGTGAAGCCTGTATTTACAAGAAAGTGAGTGGGAGCACTACAACCTTTCTGATAAGTATATGTGAATGACATATTGTTGATCGGAAATGATGTAGAATTTTTTGGAAAGCATAAAGGAGTGTTTGAAAGGAGTTTTTCAAAGAAAGACCTCGGTGAAGCTGCTTACATATTGGGCATCAAGATCTATAGAGATAGATCAAGACACTTGATAATATTTTTCAATGATTACATACCTTGACAAGATTTTTGAAGTAGTTTAAAATGGAACAGTCAAAGAAGAAGTTCTTGCCTGTATTGCAAGGTGTAAAGTTGAGTAAGACTCAAAACACGACCATGGAATAAAATAGAAAGAGAATGAAAGTCATTTCCTATGCCTCAGCCATAGTTTCTATAAAGTATGCTATGTTGTGTACCAAACCTATTGTGTACCTTGCCATGAGTTTGGGAAGGGGGTACAATATTGATCCAGGAGTGGATCACTTGACAATAGTCAAAATTATCCTTAGAAGACTAAGGAGATATTTCTCGGTTATGGAGGTGATAAAGAGTTCGTCGTAAAGAGTTACGCCGATGCAAGCTTTTACACCGATCTGGATGACTCTAAGTCTCAATATGGATACATATTTAAAGTGGGAGCAATTAGATAGAGTAGCTCCATGCAGAGCATTATAGACATAGAAAATTTGCAAAATACATACGGCTCTGAATGTGACAAACCCTTTGACTAAGCTTCTCTCACAAGCAAAACATGATCACACCTTAGTATTCTTGGGGTGTTAATCACATAGCGATGTGAACTAGATTATTGACTCTAGTAAAATCCTTTGGGTATTAGTCACATGGCGATGTGAACTAATCACATGGTGATGTGAACTATTGGTGTTGAATCACATGGCGATGTGAACTAGATTATTGACTCTAGTGCAAGTGGGAGACTGAAGGAAATATGCCCTAGAGGCAATAATAAAGTTGTTATTTATATTTCCTTATATCATGATAAATGTTTATTATGCATGCTAGAATGTATTAACCGGAAACTTAGTACATGTGTGAATACATAGACAAAACAGAGTGTCCCTAATATGCCTCTACTTGACTAGCTCGTTAATCAAAGATGGTTATGTTTCCGGACCATAGACATGTGTTCTCATTTGATGAATGAGATCTATCATTAGAGAATGATGTAATGGACAAGACCCATCCGTTAGCTTAGCACTATGATCGTTTAGTTTATTGCTATTGCTTTCTTCATGACTTATACATGTTGCTATGACTATGAGATTATGCAACTCCCAAATACCGGATGAACACCTTGTGTGCTATCAAACATCACAACGTAACTGGGTATTATAAAGATGCTCTACAGGTGTCTCCGATGGTGTTTGTTGACTTCGCATAGATCGAGATTAGGATTTGTCATTCAGTGTATCGGAGAGGTATCTCTGGGCCCTCTCGGTAATGCACATCACTATGAGTCTTGCAAGCAATGTGACTATTGAGTTAGTCACGGGATGATGCATTACGGAACGAGTAAATAAACTTGCCGGTGACGATATTGAACTAGGTATGATGATACCGACGATCGAATCTCGGGCAAGTAACATACCGGTGACAAAGGGAACAATGTTTGTTGTTATGCGGTTTGACAGATAAAGATCTTCATAGAATATGTAGGAACCAATATGAGCATCCAGGTTCCGCTATTGGTTATTGAGCGGAGATGAGTCTCGGTCATGTCTACATAGTTCTCGAACCCGTAGGGTCCGCACGCTTAACGTTCGATGACAATATGTGTTGTGAGTTATGTGATTTGATGTACCGAAGGTTGTTCGGAGTTCCAGATGTGATCACGGACATGACGAGGAGTCTCGAAATGGTCGAGACATGAAGATTGATATATTGGAAGGTTATGTTTGGACACCAGAAAGGTTTCAGATAGGTTTGGGCATTTTCCGGAGTACCCGGGGGTTACCGGAACCCCCGGGGGGTTAATGGGCCTTCATGGGCTTTATTGGAAGAGAGGAGGAGGCGGGAAAGTGGAGGGGCATGCCCCCCCCAAGCCCAATCCGAATTGGGGAGGGGGCCCGACCCCCCCTTCCTTCTTCCCCTCTTCCCTTTCCTTCCCCTCCTAGTCGGACTAGAAAAGGGGGGAACCTACTCCTAGTAGGAGTAGGATTCCCCCCTTGGGGCGCGCCCTATGAGGCCGGCCAACCCCCCCTCCACTCCTTTATATACGGGAGAGGGGGCACCCCATAGACACCAAGTTGATTTCTTAGCCGTGTGCGGTGCCCCCCTCCACAGATTTCCATCTCGGTCATTGCCGTAGTGCTTAGGCAAAGCCCTGCGTCGGTAACTTCGTCATCATCGTCAACACGTGCTACCTCTTGAGCACTGCGTTTGTTTTCCCCGAATAGGAAGGGATGATACAGCAAAGTAGCTTAAGTATTTCCCTCAGTTTTTGAGAACCAAGGTATCAATCCAGTAGGAGGCTACGCGCCAGTCCCTCGTACCTGCACAAAACAAATAAATCCTCGCAACCAAAGCGATAAGGGTTGTCAATCCCTACACGGCCACTTATGAGAGTGAGATCTGATAGATATGATAAGATAATATTTTTGGTATTTTTGTGACAAAGATGCAAAGTAAAATAAAAGCAAAGTAAAAAAGTAAAGGAAATAACTAAGTATTGGGAGATTAATATGATGAAGATAGACCCGGGGGCCATAGGTTTCACTAGTGGCTTCTCTCGGGAGCATAAGTATTCTACGGTGGGTGAACAAATTACTATTGAGCAATTGACAGAATTGAGCATAGCCATGAGAATATCGAGGTATGATCATGTGTATAGGCATCACGTCTGAGACAAGTAGACCGACTCCTGCCTGCATCTACTACTATTACTCCACTCATCGACCGCTATCCAGCATGCATCTAGAGTATTAAGTTCAGGAAAACAGAGTAATGCCTTAAGCTAGATGACATGATGTAGAGGGATAAACTCATGCAATATGATGAAAACCCCATCTTGTTATCCTTGATGGAAACAATACAATACATGCCTTGCTGCCCCTACTGTCACTGGGAAAGGACACCGCAAGATTGAACCCAAAGCTAAGCACTTCTCCCATTGCTAGAAAGATCAATCTAGTAGGCCAAACGAAACTGATAATTCGAAGAGACTTGAAAAGATAACCAATCATACATAAAATAATTCAGAGAAGATTCAAATATTGTTCATAGATAGACTTGATCATAAACCCACAATTCATCGGTCTCAACAAACACACCACAAAAATAAGATTACATCGAATAGATCTCCACAAGAGAGGGGGAGAACATTGTCTTGAGATCCAAAAAAAGAGAAGAAGACATCTAGCTACTAACTATGGACCCGTAGGTCTGAGGTAAACTACTCACACTTCATCGGAGGGGCTATGGTGATGATGTAGAAGCCCTCCATGATCGATGCCCCCTCCGGCGGAGCTCTGGAACAGGCCCCAAGATGGGATCTCGTGGATACAGAAAGTTGCGGCGGTGGAATTAGGGTTTTGGCTCCGTATCTGATCGTTTGGGGGTACGTAGGTACATATAGGAGGAAGGAGTACGTCGGTGGAGCAACAGGGGGCCCACGAGGGTGGAGGGCTCGCCTGGGGGGGGGGGGGTAGGCGCGCCCCCTACCTCGTGGCCTCCTCTTTTGTTTCTTGACATAGGGTACAACCTTAACGAGCCGTGTCCCAATAGGACACTGCCGCCCGGGTCTTTATAAGGCAAGGCGATGCCGCCCCAGCCCACCCAGCCGCCGCGCCCCACCCCAAACCCTAGCCGCCGCTGCCCGCGTCGCCGCGAGACGCCGCCCACCGCCGCCATCGCCGGAGCCGCCGCCGTTGACGGGTCGTTTTTTTAGTTTCGCGGTTTATTTTATTAGATCGGTTTTTCGTCGGTTTATTTATTTAACAAACGTTCATTTGTTTAGATCTATTAGTGAACGGTTTTTGTTAGATTGGTTCTGATAGTGATTGTTCGTCCGTTAGTCTTTTCTTTTTATTTTATTTTCGGCCAGGGACCTATCTGTGATTATTTTTATCGCAGATTAGCCCCTGATCTTCAAACCCTCGTAACTTTTTAACTGTTTGTCCAAATCTAGTGAAACCAATGCAAAATCTTCATCTCGAAACCCTCTTTCTGTTTAATCAAGTTGAACAAGGTTTTGACAATTTAAAACTTGGTTTCAAGCAGATTTGAATTCAAAGTCTTTTGATCGTAGTTTCAGTTCCGTAGCTCCGATTCGATTGATTCTTTTTGCAAATCGAATCTCTTCAATTGAGTTTTTAGATTCAATCATCTTATTTGAAGTTTTACCCTTGCATCTATGCTTGAGTGCTTATGTATGCTATTGTTTGTTTGTGCTAGAATTCCCGGAGTGCGCAGCGTGCTACCACGAGACACTAGGTTTTGTGGATCATCAGCAAGGCAAGTAACACTTTGATCATATTCCCTTTTACCTAGTTTTTGTGCATTAGTTTCAAACCTCAAACATTGCATGAGTAGGATCTCTTAAATTATGGCTTTGGGAAGTGGATGATGAGGTAGAACCTATTTCCCTTTCATTATCAAACCCTTGGGAGTTACTTCTACGTTATGCTTATATTGCCATGCTATGCTCGTAGACGTGGTTTGGGTTTGAGTGTATCCATGATAGATGTGAGATTCTTAATTAATGGTTTACTTAAGGTGGCTACTTAAATACACATCTGGGTGGATTGGTTGCGGGCACAGGAGAATCCAGTGTTGTCCTAGGATATCCCGGAGTACCCATGTGATCATCCTATGGTTCGCCACCCAGGCTCAAAGGGATCATAAGATTATTCATGCTAGAAACTTCCATGTGTAGCCACAAGCTAATATGGGATCTAGCATAGTTGAGTATGTTGCATGACCTCTTTCAGTGGTGGGCTAGCAGATGTAGGGGAAAGTAGGTGTAACTGTCCACCCATAGTAAAGAGTTAATGTTTCTGAAAGACTGTGTCTTGGTCATCATTTCTCAAACACCATGCAGTGCGAGAAATACAATGGAGGAGATCGAGTCTTGTTGGGAAAAGTGTGCAAACCTCTGTAGAGTGTATAAACTAATCATGGTTAGCCATGTCCCCGGTTATGGACATCTTGTGTATCTGGTTCTTGGATTATCATGTTGATCTCATCACTCTAAATTAATATGTTGGGTTGTTAATACTGCTTAATGGTGATTGAGTTGGAGGAACCTTCTCAATGTTTAATAACTACCATGATAGTTAAATAAAATGTATTCCTTTGTTGTAGGAAAACATTGGCTTTTCACAAAAACATTACAACCATAGAGCCTCCACCAGCCATATATGCATGTAGTGATAGCATTTACTTGTTTCATTGCTCTACTGTGTTATCTTGCCAGGATATTCCATGTGCTGACCCGATTTTCGGGTTGCAACATATCAAGTTGCAGACTTTTCAGACGAAGAGTAAGGTGCGCTAGGTCGTTTGTCGTGCACTCAGCTATGTCGTTGGAGTTGATGGACTCACTTTATCTTCCAAGCCTTCCGCTGTTATTTTACTTAGATGGCTTTAAGCCATACTTATTGTAATAAGTTCTGTTTTGAGACATTCGATGTAATAAGTGTGTGATTGCTACTCTGTTATAAATCCTTCAAGTAATATGTGTGTCAGCATTACCGATCCAGGGATGACACTTATGCATAAAGATTTGACCGTTTGAGGTTGGATCGCTACATCGGCCAATGTTATGAACGCCGTCATTTAACACGGGGTGACCTCTATCGATCTTATAGTTTAATACAGTCATTAGATCACTAACCAGTTTATGCTTATTGTGACAGTCAGTTTTTGGCTTTCTCCACTGAGGCGCTTAACCATGCTAACTAGAAGCACAATTGAGTGGTTCTCCCTTTGTGCACCTAACCGAACAAAGCAGAATGTAGGAGGCAAGCACAGGAGCCGGGAAACCCAACTATTGACCGAAGACACAATTCGAAATGGATGAATATAAAGCAATATCCGTGAACATTTTGCCGAGGACTCCTTGGAGTACCTTGGCTTTTGGTGGGTTTGGCTCAAGTCGCAGCCCCCTGTTGATATTGTCGATGCTTAAAAAGTGTCCAGCAGTGTACTGCGGGATTTATGCTCGGACCCAACACCGAGGTGCAGGTCGGCAGAAAAAATGCCGAACTATGGGCCGAAAAAGATTTCTCAGGCTAGATTATTACGCAGGGTACCTCGGTCAAGAGGATGTCCCGCCTCATGAAAAAAGCACACAAATATATCAAAAAGTGTCATAAGCTTAAAAAACCAAAAAAACTTATGCGGAAACTCTACGCCCGAACTAAATCATTTTTTGGTGCCAATCCGAAAATTGGTCTTGAAATTAGTTTGTGCTTCCGTCGTGCTTTAACATGAGACATCCGATCTCAAGACGACGGGTGGGTCAGCCTTCGGCTTCAACCTCCTATCCCAAAGGCCGAGTAATTCTCATTAGGTCAGTTTAGCGAACTAAACTCGAGGGGTCATTAGAGAGAAAATGGGCTATCCGGCTATTGACACACACTCGCGTCGAAAAAGGAGTGATAGAAAAAGATTTTGCAACAACTAGGAAGAAAACACATTTACTATAAAACAACTCATATAAATTTAAGAGCCCCTAGTAAACTTGGGTAAGAGAAGTGTTTTTAAAAATTAACGTATGTGAGCATGGTCGAACCAAACACAAATTAAAAATTTAAAACTTTGAGCATAAAAGCGACTTAGCTGGTTAATGTGTTCGGCATTGATGACGCAGTTCGAGCTTACGATAGGACGAGATCCCAGCCCCCAAGCCAGTCCCGACGTGGCAGAGCGAAGAGCTCGACACTCCAAAGTGGCGACATAGCACGGTCGATGCAGGCCGACAGTGTGACGCCGAAGTACCCAACGTGGGTTAATGAAGTGATGACGATGCCCCCGGTCCAGCCAAGGTGATGTGGTATGTCGATACGCTAAGGTGACAGCGCTGCCCAATCTAGATCATTTACCTGTGCACAGAAGATAGTGCAAGTCAGAGATAATAGTAATAATGATAATAATAATAATAATAATAATAATAATAATAATAATAATAGAGTTGCATGATTAATAATTTATGCAAAGTGAGCAATAAAAGAGATATGGCCCGTCGCCGAACACCCGGCGAGGTAGGACCCTCTTGACGATGCCGAAGTCCCGAAGGCAACCGAACATGTCGGTATGGCAATTCAATCAACAAGGAGATCATGCGAGCCTATTTATTCCAAATGGGACGACGACGTTGGCTTGCCGAAGTGACCACGTGACACAGTCGAAATCGATCACCTACACCCCCTTGCATAATTGCTTTTTGCAAAAATAATTTATTTGAAGAGATGTGGCCTGGCGTCGAAGTTAATGTTGATGCAGGGCGTCGGCATGACGCGGTGAAGGCGTGGCAGAGCCTGAATTCACAGGCCGATCCGAGTTCCGGATTCGGCATTCGCCGAACTGTATACGGAAGCTGACCGAACCAACGCGACCGTCGTTAATGCGGCCACCATTTGACAGACCTGTGTACAGATGATGGAACAAACCAGAGTAATAATTCCTCAGAAAAACTAAACCCAAGCAAGAAAAATTACTAGGATTAATAGCACCTGGTTTATCTGTTGTAGCAGCATGAAGAAAGATTACTCCCAACATTGGGACTAGATCCGCACACTCATTGCCTAATGGGCGATGAAGCAATGGCATGGCGATGCTGGAAAAGGTTGGCTCGCCGAGGCAAAGCCCCCGGTCCAGCTAACGTGACGAAGCTGGTTAGCTGGTGACGCCGAAGTCTCCGGAGTAGGTTCATGAAGAGATGGTGAAGCCCCCGGTCTAGGCCGAGGTAACGGAGCGGGTCAGTAAGGAGATATTGTAGCTGCCATGTCAGCCGAGGTATTGAAGCAGTTCGGCGTGACGGACATCAGCTTGAAGAAGCAATAGTACGGTCATGCCGACGCTGGTCATAACTTGTGACGCGGTGAAAGCCGGATTGATGAAGTGAGCGAGCGGCGATGTCGGCACGCCTGACCCATGCAATCCATGAGGTGATGGTGTTGGTGAGAATTTAGTATTCGTGATGCCGAACTCTTGTTCGGGTTGCCGAGCTGATGATCCGATAAGGTTGGGCTCGGCTCGATGAAGCGATAATCTGTCAAACGCAGGTCAGTAGACGTGGAGTAAAGGCTGGTTTGACACCAGCGTGACGGCGAAGATTACCTCTGAAAAGGAGCAAAATTTGTGAGCATGTGTTGGTAAAAAAACACAATACCCTACAAAGAGATTCTTCCAAAAAGGTTGTCCAATATCCCATTCATGAAGAAAGATGAACTCGGGTCAGATTCGTATTCGCACAGAAAACAGATCCGAAAAGTGATGCACTAATTGGAAGGTTCCCGGAGTTTGGATGGTCGGATCGAGCTGAAATTTTGAGAGGTCGTAGATATAGGAATTCCTCAGCCGATCAATGGTTGGATCTTCTAAAGGACATTCGAGCTAGATACCGGACACCATGCTCCAAACTCGTCAAGATTCGACAGGGCTCCGGTATATCGGAGATCAACGGAGATTGCTCCATCAGAACGCAATGAAATTTTACAGTGTTGTTGTAGACTCAATTCCGCACAATTTCACAGAAGGAATCGTCAAAGTGATGCTCGAGGAGGTGGTGGTAGTGGATACAAGTTCGTTGTTCGGAAAAACAGCACGGTCGCCCGAGGGCAATGTTGACGCTGAGCCCCCGAGCTCCATGGATGATTCCTCCTTATCATGATAGAGATCAGAGTTGATGTTGATGAAGGCCCTTATCCGAACATGATGATTGGAGGCAGGAAACAGTCCTTGGTCAAGCCAAGGTGACCAGTCGAGCCGGTGACGAAGACGCCGACGTCGCAGTTGATCTGCAGGTGAGCCATTGATCTTTTGCCGATCACACAGCGGGACTCTCAATGAAAGAACGATTATCAGTGTCAAAACCGGCAGATCTTGGGGTAGGGGGTCCCGAACTGTGGATTCTCGGATCGATGGTAACAGGAACAAAGGAGATGATGTTTTACCCAGGTTCGGGCCCTCTTGATGGAGGTAAAACCCTACGTCCTGCTCTTGTTTATATTGGTGGAGTATCAAGTACAAAGTTGATCTACCATGAGATCATATGTTGTGGTCTAAAACCTGAGGGTATGATGAATAATGTCATAATAATCTATCGACTAGCCTGGCCTCAGCTTATATAATGTACCGGAGGCCTAGGATAACAAGAGTCCTAGTCGAATACGTTGGTGGAGAGGAGTCCTTGTCTTGAACATCAAGTCTTGTGGAATATTCCTTGAATGCAGCATGGGCTGCCCGAAGTGGCACATGAGTAAACTTCCTTGGGGGTCCTCGACCCAATCCACTTGGTCGGGAGATGAGTGGTGAATACCCCCTAGTCCAGGTCACCGTTAGTGGTTGCACGTAGTTCTGATTTGGATTAACCTCATCCTCGTATTCGTCGTGCTCCTCGACAGTAGCAGCAGGAGCTATAGAAGCATCAGCAACAGTACCAATGGCGCTAGAATGTTGGCTGGGCTCAATGATAACATGCTTCGCTCGTTCCACTTGATCAACTCGACGTGGATGTTGCGACAGGTGCTGGCGGTGGTTGTGGTAGACGCGTGATCACTTCATTGAACTTGGCCTCCAACTTGATGTCAATCATATTCTCAATACCATCTATCCTCTCCATCGCCTGTCCAAAGATGTTTAGCACGTCTTGCACCTGTTCACCCAACATTTGTTATAATTTATCATGTAGTTCCTTCTTCATCATGTTCTCCCAATCCAGCTCGTTCTCTTGTGATCCTAGAATGGTTAACCGCAATAGAGACACACAAGAATATGTCCTATAGACTTCTAAGAGGATGTGGTGTGGTGGAAAGTCACAAATCCATCAAGCTAACCATAAATTCTTAGTCGTTCTTACCAAGCAACAGGTGGTGAGCGGCAACCGTTGTAGTCAAAACACCTCAAAGCTTGGATAGAGGATTGCTAGTTGGGTATGTAGAACGCACGATGTAGATGATATGTGGAGTTGGGAAGGCTTAATATATGGTAGCAAAAGGTTCAGCAATAATCAAATTTTCTTTTTAATTTGTAACTATTTCTCTTATGCCGGCGACACGAAAGTTGCGGAGTCCGACTCGATGACGACACATACTATTGCGTGATCTAGAAATCAAGAACAGAGGGGCAGATTATTCACTTAGACTAGTATTGGTCGGGAAGATGTGGAGCTCCGACCGATGGTGGAGATATGTAGGGGTACTAGAACACAGACTGGTGGTGAATCTGTGATGGCCATGGACTCAGATTGGCGTGATGGCAGCGGATATGTGTTGGAGGTCAACTCGGATTGGCATGATAAGTGATGGATGTATATGACTCGGAGTGGCGGCGAATATGTGTGATACATATCCGTCGTATCTATAATTTTTATTGTTCCATGCCAATATTATACAACTTTTACATACTTTTGGCAAACATTTTATATTATTTATTGGACTAACATATTGATCCAATGCCCAGCACCAATTCCTGTTTTTTTGCATGTTTTTTATTTCATAGAATATCCATATCAAAGAAGTCCACTTGCGGTAAAAATTTATGGAGAATTATTTTGTAATATTTGGGATTTTTAGGATGTGGAATCAACGCAAACGGGGGCCCACAGCTCCTAAGATACACCAGGGCGCGCCACTACAAAAAAAATACACTTCTGTGATGATACGTGTTTGTCATAGTAGGTCGCATTTTTGTCATGCATGTACATCCATGACAAATAGATGACAGAATCAAGATAGTCATACTTGTGTTGTCGTAGAAGTGTTCCATGACATTACCAAAATTATCATCACGGAAGTGTCCACTTCCATGACGATAAATCGCGCGTCACAGAAGTGCTTTTGTCAAGGGTGACCGACACGTGGCATCCACCGTAACGGAACGCCGTTAAGCTATAGGGTCGGGTTTTGGATCCGATAACCCGTTAACAACACCGACCAATGGGGATTTTCCACGTGTAAAATCATCATTGGCTAGAGGAAACACGTGTCGGCTCATCGTTGGGACAGATGTCATCCACTCATTGGACAGGAGGCGCCTATGATAGGTCAACACATGGCACGACCCAACAGTGGCCCATTCCGGTGAAAAAGGCCGGCCCAGTAAAAATTAGCAGGCCGGCCCATATAAGGCCTACTTGTGTCAGGTCCATTTAAGCCCACGGCCCATACGAGATGTGCCAATTCGGCCCGTTAAAGATTTGACACCATTGCAGCCCATCGTCAGTTCGAGCCCGTTAACAGCCCACTATATATTTGGGCTCAATATCGGCCTGATGAAATTTCGGCCTGTTAACGACCCATTTAATGGATGGGCCAATTTTCAGGATGTACATCTTTCGGCCTTTTAGCGACCCATTTAAATGTTGGGCTAATTTCCGGCCCGATGTGTCTTTCAGCTTGTTGACGGCCCATAAATCTGATGGGCCATTTGTAGTCGGACCTGAGTTTCGGCCTTTTTGCGGCCCATTTAAGTGTTGGGCCAATTTCTGGCCCGGTGTCACTTTCAGCCTGTTGACGGCCCATAAATCAGTTGGGCCAATTGTAGTCGGACCTGAGTTTTGGCCTTTTAGCGACCCATTTAAGTGTTGGGCCAATTCCTGGCCCTGTGTGCCTTTCGGCTTGTTAACGGACCATAAATGAGTTGGGTCATTTGTAGTCGGACCTTAGTTTCGGCCTCTTAATGGCCCATGCCCTTCATGGTCTATTACCAGCCCGGTTTCTCTTTCGGCCTGCTAAAGGCCCACAACACAGTTGGGCCATTTACAATACGACCTGACTTTCGGCCTCTTAGCGGCCCATGCTCTTCATGGTCCAATACAAGCCCGTTGTCTCTTTCGGCCTGCTAAAGGCCTACAGTCTAGTTGGGCCATATGTAGCCCAAACTTAGTAACAGCCTGTTAACGGTCCGTGAAATAAATTGGGGCCACCTGTTGCCCACTTCGATGTCGGCCTGTTAACAACCCGGGAGGTAAGAGGGCCGACCATTAACTTTTGGCCTAGTAACGGCCCATTAACTTAATGGGCCCACTAAAGTTCGTTCATGTCTTTAGGCCAAATTAGATAATTTGAGCCCATTACGATGAGCAAAGGTACGACATACAGGGAATAACGTTGCACATCCAGAATATATTACAGGAAATTACATCCACTGGGCAATCTAAGATTGATGCCAATGCAAATAAATCAGCAAAACCTAACCATCTACAACGTCACAATCTGCAACCTCAGCATAGATGACGCCCATAAGCATGTGGGCAAGTTCTTGCTGCTTTGCCACACTATCTCTGAAAACATTGATCAGTTGTTGTGTCGCACGACTCTGCACCTCTGATTCATCCACCATTTCCATCATTGCTTCAGCCATTAATTGGTTCACAAACATACATTTATTCCATCGCATTCGAGACAAAGGATACTGAACAGATTCAGATGGCGATTTTGGTAGGCTTGTATTATTTATAGTGGAGAGTGTCTTGACCACTGCATCATAACATAAATTAGGACGGGAACCAAACAGATTAATCATGAGTTATTGCCATATTACTTGGCCTAGATTTACTGGAAAGAAACAATGGGGTTGCCTTGTTGTTTTCAGAGTTTGTCTTCTTATCTTCAGCAGCCTGCACAAAATTAACACACTACCATTGCTATCATTGGCCAAGTCAGATAATAGGAAAGCAACATTGACACAACGAGCTTTTGGGCAACTAGCCTACACCAAATTAACACAATATGACACAGCTATCATCAGCCAGGTAAGGTAATACGAAAGCAACATTGACACAGTGAATGAATGGGCAACCAAAGAAGCACTACAATTCAGTAATGTGCGTGATATGAGATAGCACATTCATGCAGCTCAGTACGCAAAACTAGCAGGCAGTTTTCCTTACAAAAATCAACATTGGCGCCTTTAACATTTTGCTACAACTAATTTTAGATCAGATAAAGGTTAGATTCAGGCCGATTAACTAAATACATGCTGATGTAAAAATATAGTGATATACAACAGGTACTTACATCAGCACTGGAGCATAGAGAATTCCCGCAAGATATTTTCCTCAAATACGATCCCAATGGAGGAAGTCTTGTATCGTTTAACCTTATTTCTAAAAGAGAGATGGGTAAGAAACATGTAGAAAATATGATCAGAATGCTATAAAATTTCATGATGCGAGGATACGCACACGCTTCTTAGAATGGAGTTGACATTCTTTTGCTGGACTGGAGTGGACTAATTCTTTGGCCACTGGAATCTGCTTATTATCAGTGGGAGTTGGGTTTCTCTGTGCTAGAGCAGTATCTATGAAAAATGGAGTTGGTTTATTATCTCCTGGCGTTTGGATCTTTTGCAAAGACCTGGTTTGTAACCCTTCAGATTCTAACATAGTCATCTTCCCCTTGCATGCCTTATATAGAAGAATGGTGATTCAGTTATAAAACATGCTACAACAGAGATGGAATAGGTACTGAAGAGTAGAAAGGCATGACATATTGACATGTATTCACTCCATACGGAAATAAATGGATGGGTCTAGGCGTATTTCAGTTCTAGATACATCCAGTTTTATCCATTTCTGCGACATTTAATCCGGACGGAGGGAGTATGATGTAAGAGCTAGGGATATGACAGGACAACACAGTAAAACAAACACTGAAAAACCCACTGCAGAACCAAAGTATTCAAACCCACTGATATGAGATAGTACACTCATGCAGCTCAGGATGCAAAACTACCAGGCAGTTTTCCTTGCAAAATCAACATTGTGGCCTTTAATCATACATTTTGCTACAACTAAATTTAGATCAGATAAAGGTTGGATTCACACCGATTAACAAAATACATGCTGATGTAAAAATATAGTGATATACAACAGGTACTTACATCTACATTGGAGCACAGAGAATTCCTGCAAGAATCTTTCCTCATAAACGATACCATTGCAGAAAATCTTCTATCTGTTAAGCTTATTTTCTAAAAGAGAGATGGGTAAGAAACATGTAGAAAATACGATCATCATGCTATAAAATTTCATGATGCAAGGATACACACACGCTTCTTAGAATTGAGTTGACATATTTTTGCTGGACTGGAGCGGACTAGTTCTTTGGCCACTGGAATCTGCTTATTATGAGTAGGAGTTGGGTTTCTCTGTGCTGGAGCAGTATCTATAAAAACTAAAGTTGGTTTATTATCTCCTGACGTTTGGATCTTTTTCAAAGGCCTTGTTTGTAACCCTTCAGATTCTAACATAGTCGTCTTCCCCTTGCATGCCTTGTATAGAAGAATGGTGCTTTAATTATAAAACATGCAGCAGTAGAGAGATGGAATAGGTACTGAAGAATAGAAAGGCATGACATATTTACATGTATTCACTCCATCCGGAAATAAATGGATGGGTCTAGGCGTATTTCAGTTCTAGATACATCCAGTTTTATCCATTTCTGCGACATTTAATCCGGACGGAGGGAGTATGATGTAAGAGCTAGGGATACGACAGGACAACACAGTAAGAAAAACACTGAAAAACCCACTGCAGAACCAAAGTATTCAAACCCACTGATATGAGATAGTACACTCATGCAGCTCAGGATGCAAAACTACCAGGCAGTTTTCCTTGCAAAAATCAACATTGTGGCCTTTAATCATACATTTTGCTACAACTAAATTTAGATCACATAAAGGTTGGATTCACGCCGATTAACAAAATACATGCTGATGTAAAAATATAGTGATATACAACTGGTACTTACATCTACATTGGAGCACAGAGAATTCCTGCAAGAATCTTTCCTCATAAACGATACCATTGCAGAAAATCTTCTATCTGTTAAGCTTATTTTCTAAAAGAGAGATGGGTAAGAAACATGTAGAAAATACGATCATCATGCTATAAAATTTCATGATGCAAGGATACGCACACGCTTCTTAGAATTGAGTTGACATATTTTTGCTGGACTGGAGCGGACTAGTTCTTTGGCCACTGGAATCTACTTATTATGAGTAGGAGTTGGGTTTCTCTGTGCTGGAGCAGTATCTATAAAAACTGGAGTTGGTTTATTATCTCCTGGCGTTTGGATCTTTTGCAAAGGCCTTGTTTGTAACCCTTCAGATTCTAACATAGTCGTCTTCCCCTTGCATGCCTTGTATAGAAGAATGGTGCTTTAATTATAAAACATGTGGCAGCAGAGAGATGGAATAGGTACTGAAGAATAGAAAGGCATGACATATTGACATGTATTCCCTCCATCCGGAAAAAATGAATGGGTCTAGGCGTATTTCAGTTCTAGATACATCCTTTTTATCCATTTCGTCAACATGTAATCCGGACGGAGGGAGTATGGTGTAAGAGCTAGGGATACGACAGGACAACACAGCAAAAAAACACTAGTTGAACGTAAAATTGTATGCTAGCGGAATACGTACAGAAATAACTAAGGCAACATACACGTGTATGATTGGGAAAATAAGATGGCATTGCAACAGAGCACTAGAACAGCACTTCAATGTAAAAAAACATGGTATGGTAGACAGATGAAGTACATACTGATGAATAACAATGCATAAGATATTCAGAAGCATGGTGTCCAAATTAAGCAGATGGCATTGCGATAGAGTAGAATGACAGTACTTGAATTTGAAAACATGTTATCATGAATGGAATAGGTACTGAAAAACAGGAAGGCATGACATATTTACATGCATGATCAGCATGCTAAGCACATGGCATTGCAACAGAGTAGATACACTCCAGGACATTATATGCATGTTGTACCCATATCACAGGCCAAGTTAGAGCAAGGACCTTGTGGGGTGAAGAGGATTCATCATCTTTCTGCAAGTCTTCTGAAGAACTGCCTTTACATGTTCCATCATATTGGGTATCATTGACATCAAGTTTATTGGCCTTTACATTGCTCCGTGAGGTTCTTGTGGATATATCAGTGTGTGCAATTATATCTGACATGCATGGAAGACAACTAGTAGTTAATTTATGTAATGAGTGCGTGTAGGAGACGACATAAATAGTAGGACTGGGGTTAACTAGCAGCAACAGGTCTCATAAACTAAAGGGAGAACACATATGAAAGCTACAGAATATGTATCGTTTGTACTCGAGATTAACTAGATGGCACACAAAAGTATTAAAGAACAACATAGGAAATACTAGAGGTGGTATAATACTATAATCACCAGACTGTGGGATAGCATTGGCTAATGGATGATAACTATGGAACGGTGTTACCTAAAGAACAAGTATCTTAGCTGAACTATGGAACAGCGTTAACTCCTGAACAAGACCCGTAAGAGATCAGCATGAATATACAGTGAAATGTGATGATCTATTTTCCATGCTTAGATGAATAACAAATCCATAAATGTTGCACACAAGTAAGATGAGGGTACAACCTATCTGGCTGCCATCCATAGGAGTGAGCATCATGTGCTGACTTGTCGATGGCCCTGCAGTTTGTTGCGGCTGTGCATGTCGGGCACGCGCATTCGATGCAGGGAACTGTTGAGTGGGGACTATAGCTCCCTTCTGGTGTATGCTTCCCTTGTTGGAGCAGCTGCGGTGATTCGAAAGACGGTGTGTCTGAAGATGCAGATAACGCATAATGTTAAGAACGACATATCTCTTTGATATGAAGAAATACACTAAGAGATCAATAGCAAGGTACGAGAGTGGTCACACGTCTGTTGACTGAAGACTAAATTGGGGTCACACGATTTTATTTTATTTTGGTATTGTCCGATCTACGCCGGATGGCTGGCCGTCTTGTGCCTCCCGGCTGACACTATTCGGAATCTTCCCCGAAGAGCCAGCGACCAATGGCAGAGCAGCCTGCCTCCGCCGTCCGTGGCCCCGGCCAAAACCCCGCTCCCCGCCCCACCGCACTGCCGTGGTTGCGCCGCCCCTGGGCCAATCCACAAAGACTCCCCGTCATCCAGATCCGGCGGCGACAGTACCTTCAACCCACGCAACTCTAAAAGATAGCAATCTAAGTGCTGCTTCCACGGCGAACTTTGTGGCCCTGCACCCTTACGTTAGACACCAGCCAACTGGCATACTAGGAGCTCCGCCGCCTCGAGGGGTGCTGCTTCCCATTGCAAATCGATTGGCCCAGAATAAAAATTCAGACAACTGACGCCTAAATAAAGTGATTTGAGATGAGGGTGCGACCTATCTGGCGGCATGGTGAAGTAGGCAGGTCCAGCTACCGAGTCGGTGAGGCTGGCGCGGTTGCGATGGCGACCGGCGGCAGGGAAAGAGCAATGTCGCGACGGTCGACGGCTACGCCAAAGCAGCGCCCGGACTCTGGACGGATCCGAAGTTGGAGCCGCTTCGGCGCCGTGAACAACGGCGGGGGTGAATCGGCTCCGGTACGGTTCACGCGGCCGTCGTCGAGGTAGCACCAGCAGCACGGAGTAAGAGGCACACGGCCCAGTGCACGACGGCAAATGGACAGCGTCTCCGGCATTAGGGAGGAGGGCGGCTGTGAAATTGGTGCGGTGGGGTTGCCATGGAGGTGGGGCTGAGGTTTCGCGGCTCGGGGGAAGGGAGCTTCCTGGGGAGAAGGTGATTTGGCGCCCACGAGGTATGAATGGGGGCGGGTGGGGGAAATTGGGAGGGGAGTGGAACCATGTCTCACAGACGCATTTGCCTAAAATGTGAGGGGGAGTTACAGTTCTACCCTTGCCTATAGGCTTCTCGGCTTGGGTCTGTGTACTGAGGGTCGAGGATAGTAGAGTAACTTTGCTTCTCTGGGCAGGAGCGATTTCGGGCGAGGAGGGCGTGTTTTGAACTATAGTGGGCGCGAGCGATTTCAGGCGAGGAGAGCGTGTTTTGAAATAGTGGGCGCGAGCTATTCCGGGCGAGGAGAGCGTGTTTTGCCGACCATGGTTTATGAATTATTCGGCACATGTCATTTCGGCCGAGGAGAAGGCGCGCTTGGATGAAGTTACGAACCTACCCTCGATGTACAACGGGCCAATTGATGCGTGTCCCACATAGGACGGTAATTTCGCGTCTCTCATTTATTTGCTCGGGTGAATTCCACCGAGCAGAGAGGATGTTTAACGGTTCGTTCAAATTTTGGGAGAACGAGCATCCACGTCTACCTTACCAAGTCGATTCGGATCAAATTTTGAAATATTAGCTTGCCACTTCTTTTTTAGATGGAGAGATGATGCTCGGGAGTAATGTGTTTTTACATGCTCGTTGCTAGCGATTTACTATATGACAAATAGTTGACCCACTCAAAAACGCGAATCAAACCCAAAATGAAATATCTCGATTCAATGAAATAGCTCGTTCAGTAGGTCAAAATAGTGAACTAAATCCAAAATTGAACACCTCAATCGAGTAGCATGTTGTACAGTATTATAGTACTCCATGAACATGTTGAAAGTCAAATTAATGAACTTGTTTGATATACGCATATATCCGTTCATGTGTGGATTGCAGACAACATGTTCTCCAATTTAAATATTTGAATGCAAGTTTATATCGAAACATGGTTTATATCAGTCTTTGATGCATAAAACGTGACCTCCCCCTCTCCCGGACTCCTGTTCTCTCTCTCTCGCCGACAATCTTCAATTCTGTCGCACGCATCCGACACAAAAACCTTGTTCGTCCCTCTCCCTTTCTCTCCATCTCTCTCTCTCTTTGTGTGTGTGTGGGGGGGGGGGTCTTTCTAGTTCGCATGCATATATACACCATCTATAGGTCTCTCTCGCACACTATCTATGATACTCTAGCTAGTCCAAGCTAGATATCTTGGGTGCACTCATCGTACGCACACAGATTCCTTGGCTCTTTGCCTGTAACTCTCTCACGCACCACTATGTCGTCTCGGAGCTCTTCTCCCCCCCCTCTCTCAAACTCTCCATCCACCTGGGTCACACATACACATGCATATCTCACTCGCACTCGATAGGCCCATCTAAAACTCTATCTCTCCGCCTCGTTCTCTCTCCATCTCACACGCACACACACACACACAATCTCATGCCCAGCTAGCCAAGTATGAT
Organism: Triticum urartu; assembly: GCF_056163025.1. Taxonomy (NCBI): domain Eukaryota; kingdom Viridiplantae; phylum Streptophyta; class Magnoliopsida; order Poales; family Poaceae; genus Triticum; species Triticum urartu. Next base: position 216,154,157 of record NC_141878.1, read on the forward strand.
GGTCTCTCACTCAATTGTAGGCACACGCAGTCCCCCCTATATGTATATGACTAGCTAATCTTAGTCTCCATCACAAACATGTGCATGGTCTATCTCGATTTCTCTCGGGGCATCTTTCTATCGCGCACGCACTCCCTCGATCTCCCACCCATATAGTCCCCTCACGATCTCGACGAGATCTCTCTATCACAAACACACCCTCTCTCCCTCCCCATGCGTCCATGCCATCCATGTGTCCCTCTCGACCTTTGTTCCTTGTTGGCCACACCTCTATTGGACATGTGCTATAGGGGTGTCCCTCTCCGTTGCAAACAATCACCCACTAGCTATCTTTGTGTATCTCCTCGCCTCGCTTTTCCATCTCGGAGATGCATGCGTGATATGTTTGCATAAGAAACAAAAAAACACTCTCTCTCTCTAATTTATCGTTTTTTGTCACTTTCTCTTTCACACACATACTCTTTTTGCACACTTACTCATTCTCCTTCACACGCACTTGATCTGTCTCGATTGAGGCACTCTCCTCGGTCCATAGCATATAGATTTATTGAAAAGTCAAACATCACAAAGTTTGACCATGTACGTGGAGAAAAAGAATTACATCTAGTAAAACATATACCATTAGATTCACCATGAGATGTAGTTTTGTATGATGTATCTTTGGTATTGTAGATATAAATAACATTTGTGTAAACCTGATCAAAGTTTCCAAAGTTTGACTTCTAAAAAATTTACATGCACTGCATTATCGAGCGGATGGAATATCTCTTTCCCCCTCTCAGCTATCTGATGCACCACTTAGCCTTATCGGGGCTCCTCAATCTCTCTCAAACTTTATTGGTAAGTTTGGTTCGTGACCTGACCCTCATGCCTTGATGGCCGGTACTGCCTGGTGTGGACGTGAGATGTAAAATATTTCTGCCTGGCCAGGCTTGTGTGGTGCTGAAGCGTTTAGTTCATGCCTGGGCCAGGCAAAGCATCAACGTCCCATCAATCAATCCATGCATCAATTATTTAATGCTAATATCCATCCATGTTGCTGTTAGCCTCGTGGCCACACGACCAGGCACGACCAGGCGTTCGAAATCGGTCGCCTGGGCCAGGCTACTTGCAATGTCTGGAGTTCAGCCAGGCTAATTAAAGTTCAAGGGAACCCAGGCCAGGCGGGCTTTCTTTTTCAGAGGGTAGCAACCAAACAAGCGTGCATGAAATCCAGCCACAACCCCAAGCCAGGCAAAAGATGCTCAGGATGCAAGCCAAACTGGCCTTATATCTCCCTGGTTCACACATACACATGTCTCGCTCGCGCTATACATATAGACCCATCCAACACTCTCCGCCCTTGTTCTCTCTCCATGTGGCACGCACCCCCCTAAGTACCATAATCCCTCAATCCATCATAGGCGCAAGCACTCCCCCCTCCCAAGTATGATTATCTCTTACTAGCCAACAGGAACACACGTATTGTCTCCTTCCATCCATACGTCTATCTCGATATCTCTCGGGGCATCTTCTATCGCGCACACACCTTGTCACTCGATCTCCCACCCATGTAGTCCCATCATGATCTCCAGGGGATCTCTCTATGACAAACATACACTCTCTCCTGCCCATGTCTGCATTTTCTCCGTACGTCTCTCTCGACCTCTCTCCCTTGTTTGTCAGACCCCTCTTGGCCACGTGCTAGGGGTCTTGCTCTCTCGGTTCCAAACAACCACACACTATCTCATCACCTTGCTTACGTTGTCGAAGATGCATGTGTGATATGTTTGCATAAGACACGCACGCTTTTTCTCTACTTTTATCGTGTGTTGTCCATGTCTCCTTCACACACGCACGCACACTTTTTTCACACACACACACACTCTCTCTCTCTCTTGTTAGGGACTCTGTCACGTCCATAAGCATATGGATGTTTTGAAAAGTCAAACCTCAGAAACGTTTGACCAGGTATATGTGGAGAAAAACATTTACATCTGGAACGATCATTAGATTCATCACAACATGTACTTACTTCATACTATCATTTATCTTTGGTATTGTAGATATAAGTAATTTCTTTATAAACTTGGTCAAAGTTTCAAAAGTTTGAATTAAAAAAATGTTGGAACTACATTATCGAACGGAGGGAGTAGCTCTTTCTCTCTCTCGCTCTCTCTCTGCTATCTCTCACGGGCCTCCCCTCTCACTCGAACTCTCTATACCGACGGATTATACGCTCACTGTGTCAGCGTATAGCTCCGTATATTGTTTAGTTGACCGGTCAACCAATCCACATGCTGCCTTGTCAGCTCGTGTTCTGTATCTTCGTGTGCTGGCCCATGTGGCAGTGGGTGAAAATAAGTAAACTACAGGCCCATCTGACACGCGGTGAAGTAAACAAAGTTGAAACCACTCGGGTTAGCACCCCGCACGCTAGTAAATTGAGGGCGCATTGAGGACAAACTTCTTACGCGTGAAGGATGCACTCGTGCACAATTCACCACTGCGCGGCGCCATGCACAGAAGGACGCACTCGCGCACACACAACACACAACACACACCAGCACACGTGTACACCGGCGTCGCTGCCGGTTGAGATGGACGGCGAGGCAGCCAACAAGCGGAGGCGGCTCGAGCCAAAACCGCATCCGGCGAGCCTGGACTTCATCAGCAGCCTCCCAGACGACACGCTGCTCGTCATCATCGGCCTCCTCCCCACCAAATCTGCCGTGCGGACCGCCCTGCTCTCCCGGTGGTGGCGCCCCCTCTGGCGCTGCGTCCCCCTCAACCTCACCGTCGACAGCTGCCTCTGCGACGGGGATTGCAAACGCATGGCCGCAGTCTCCAAGATCCTTTCATCGCACCCTGGGCCAGCCAAACGCCTTGACATCTGCATGTTCAGTACCAACTGCAAGGTCCAACCCAAGTTCGATGAGTGGTTCTTATCCCCCGCCCTAGATCAGCTCGAGGAGCTCAGCTTTGAAGCTGGACGATGTCGCTCTCTGCCGCCGTCCGCGCTCCCCCTCATGCCCACACTGCGCTGCGCCAGCTTCAGCTCCTGCTATCTTCCCCAGATTAATGCCGCGCCCGCTCTTCTTCTCCCTCAACTCAAGCAGCTCGACCTCTTCGACGTTGTCATCTCGAAGAAGGCTACGGAGCACCTGGTCCACAGCTGTACTACGCTCAAGTACCTTCGTCTTGAGCAGATCCACAGGTTCATTAGCCTCCACATCGCCTCGACGAATCTCCGATGGATTTATGTGTCTTGCTGGCCCCGCAACAAGACATCAATTGGGAAGAGATCACTCCAGCTGTTCCACATTATGGTCATTGAGAATGCGCCTTTCCTTGAGAGATTGCTTGTATTGGATCTAAAAGGTCCAACAAAAATCAGGGTCATTGACGCGCCGAAATTGACAGCGTTGGTGTACTCGTCTGCCAAATTCTCCTGGTTTACTCTTCCAATTTTGTAGTATCAAAATTTGACCATAGATTTAACTGACAAAATGTTAATGCATGTCACTAAGAACTATATCGTTGGATTCGTATTTGAACATAATTTCAAATGGTGTAATTTTTAGTGACATGCATTGGCATTTTCTTAGGTAAATCTATGGTCAAAATTTTATACTAAATACGAGGTAGTATTACAAAAGTGGGCTATGTAGGCCAAAACATGTGCCAAATTCACTTGTGATGCATTTGGCATCGATGCCCCTCCATTGCTCACCTGGTGTCCCAATCTGGATCACCTACTTTGCTCCGGTGCCAAATTAACTCACGCAATGAAAAAACACTGCGTGGGAGAGAGAGAGGACTGAGGCAATAAAAAAACACTTGTTTGGGAGAGTGAGAGGCTGGTGTAGTTGGCTTGATTGATTTGTTTATACATGTGGGTATGTGTGCACAGTGGTGCCAACTCTCTCACATCGCGAGAGAGGTGCCAAAATCTTTTGATTTGACATCAATGCGTGTTATGTGGCATACTTTTGCGAAATATGGCATTGGCCACATAGTGGAAGGCAACAAATTCCCAAGCTCTTCACGTGCTCCTAGTTAAATGAGAGGAAACAGAAAGAGAGAGAGAGAGAGAGAGAGAGTGAGTGAGTGAAAAAATATCACTAGCCAGCCAACCCTATCGTATGAGCGAATGATATTGGTACCTCTTGATGACACGACAATCTTATGCAGCCAGCTGCTCTAATATGTTCTCTTCTTTTGCAGATAAAAAAGACCCGAAAGTGAAAAATGTGCTGCACTATAACAATCTCATCGAATGCCTTGATCTCCATCTTATAGAAATTGATTTGATCGACTACCGAGGCAGCACATCTGAGATTAAATTGGCCAGGTTCTTTCTTCTGGAGGCAAGTGTGCTCAAGGTAATGAGGTTTGGCGTTCTCTGGCGCAACAATGAATGGTGTGCTAATCACCGCAAGCGTCTAAGCCTAAATGACAAAGTCTCCGCAGAAGCTGAATTTGTTTTTGAAACATCAAGTGGCCAGAGACTCGAAAACTTATTTGCCCATTAGTGACTTGTCAGGGCGGTGGATTTTAGTTTGTACGATAATGTTGTATCCACCTAAAGTAACAATAGTTCTTACATAACTTCCTAGTAATTCCCTCTTCGTAGGTACAACATTACTCCTAGCATTTGTAATATCAGTTTGAAACTTGTAATATTGCCGTGTCCTATTCCTGCATTTTCAAAATCCTGTGAATCAAACAGGTCCTGAGTTGGTGATGATGTTGTGCCTCCCATCTTTCACCAATAGCCGTCGGATCTAGATCTGACGCATACAAACCAAGCTTCTCCATTTTTGCAAAAAGATGCCCGCACTTGTTCCCTATTTACAAACAACTCCTTGTCTCTCACAATCAGCCTCATCTCCTCCCCACCACATCTAGGAGTAGAAGGCCGTGGAAAAATCTGGCGCGATGGCCGCTGCCAGAGCCGTCCACCCCCAATCTTGGTGTTCCGTGCAATGCATGGGCATCTACGCACAGGAAATTATGTTGAACAGGGCTAGTTGTAAGCAGGCTAGCTCTATAGCCATGATGATAGTGACTGCAGACGTTGAGGCTGACTATGGTATGCCGAACACGACGCCTATACTCAGGTGTCATCTCTGGCGCAGGGTCTTGTCACTTCATTGTGAAGAGCAGCACGTAATAATTTGACCAACGGATAGTACAGTGCTAGTACTCCTACTACTACTCCTACATTGGTAGTACTACTACTAGTACTAGTAGCACCACCGTCTGGATTTAGGAGTACTACCACGTCCATCTGGATTTTAGTATTTGACTAGCAATATCTAGTAATGCATGTCACCAAAAATGTACTACTCCCTCTGTAAATAAATACATGGACTCTGGATTTAGTATTTGACCGCAGTTGAGCAAACGGACTATCGACAAACCCCCACCCCGCCCACCGCGCGATGGCTGAGAAAACAGGAGGGAGAAGAGATGGCTGTAGCACGGACTCCAAGAAAATTGGTGTCGGATGGGACTCGTTTGGGTGGCGTGTGCCGTACTGCTAGACGTGAATGCTAGTTATGGCCCATGCCACCCCACTATATCGAGCCTATATCGAGGTACGTAGAACAAATTTCCTACAGTCCGTGCTCAGCCCTCCTCTATCTCTCTTCTCAGCCAGCCAGCGAACGCGCAGAGCCCATCGTCTGTTTGCTCACATGCGGCCCCACATGTCAGTGAAAACGCAAGAGGACCCACTGAGCCTGCACATCTTTCACCTCGACGTGCTGGTGATGAAAAACAAATCCAATAAAGAACTTCGGTGGCCGCTTTTGGAGTTACTCAAGAGTAGTAAGATTCTATTTACAGTTTAACCCAAGATGCACATCTCGTGGCTTCAACTACCACTCTATTTTCTTTCATGACACGACCTGGATGCTGGATGTCCCACGTGTCGGCAAAAGGAGGAAGAACCCGACCAAATCTTCGGTTCTGCTCTCGGATGAGATTAGTGCACTTGTTGATACTCCTACTAGAATAGAGGCTAGACATGAGACTAGATGCGAGGAAGCAACGTCTACTTCTTTACACTCGAAGAAGAAAGAAGCACGCAAGACCGAGCCTCCGTAGATCAACAATGAATGCATCGAGAAGGCACTAATCCAACTTATAGGAGTAGTAAAATGTATTCTTGTGGTTCTTGTTTTCTTTGGTCTTGCTTTTGTAGTCAAAATTACCATTGGAGTTCGTGCAAAACGGAGGTGCGTTTGGGGTCGTGTGTTGGAGTTGGCCTTACAAGTGGAACCGCAGTTAAGGAAACCGACTATCGGCAAACCCCCACCTCGCCCGCCGCGCGATGGCTGAAGTTAGAGAAACGACGAGGTTGAAGAGATTGCTCTAGCACGGACTCCAAGAAATAATATGGTGTCAGATGGATGTCATGGTGGTGGCGTGTGCCATACTCCTGGACGTGAATGCTTGTTCTGGCCCATGCCACCCTACTACTCCTACTACTTACTCCTAGTATATAGTATACTAGTATCGAGGATTCGAGGTGCTGATTACGTACAACGAACACATTAACATATGGCTATAGTAAAAACACTCGTCCAATGCGCGAAGCATGTGAAGCTAGTACAAATTTAGAGAAGCGAATCGAAAGCCATTCATAAATTTAGTAAGTTTATCACAGGCATATCATTTTATTACATACAACATGTCATCAACCCACATCGACAACGAGGATACATTATAAATACTAAAGTTTTCACCACACAACAAATAACAAGCAATGAAATGAACTTCAACTCAACCATTCCTCGGCATTGGAAACGCTTGCTTTGAACCACAAGTGATTCTCTGGGGTGGGCCATCGATTGTCGATCTGGAAACCAATGCAGGACTAATCATCCAGGCTGAAGCGGCCTACTATATCCCTACCAGGGTAGGGAACCACACAAATCTCTGAGGTATAGACACGGTTGCTTCTCATAAATGTGTCAACAGTAGTTGGATCACCTTTCACCATCATCGGATAGTTTTGTCCAAGGAAGAGCGAGTTTTCTCCAAGACTATCAATTCTGTACCAGGGAGAAGGAATTGGCGCTAGTACACTAGTATCCATCCCGAATACCATGCAACGGGTGTTGGAATAGGTCCGGAGAGTGCGACCATGGGAGACACCTGCTTCCTTAGCAGTAACATCATCAGTGGGCTGTATACACACAAGAAGAGGTGATCCATCGGAATTAGTTGCCAGGCGCCACAGAGTATATGGGCGCTGCTCGTCCTCATGCTCGTGATCATCACCATCGTCATCTCCCCCTTGGTTATAAAATTTTTCAAGTATAGGTGGTGGGATGTTCACAGGACCTTGGAAACACAAGAAGAAGGTTAATTAGTAAAGGGAAACTTGCTAACCCGCATGCATGTGGATGAAACAATTATAATTATGGTGGAAGACAAACGTACCGAAAGTATGAGGATGCCATGCAAAACAATGCCACGAGTGGTGGCAGCAAACACAAGGCCCTCGTATTGAATTGCATCATAGTACTCATCCATGTACAAAAACTGATTTTTGAGTAATATCCATCGAGTGAAACCATCAAGGACGGCAACAAGCTTGTCGAAGATAGCAACAACATCATAGTTGTTGTAATTCCAAGAGCGGTTGGGAAATCGACAAATTGCTATCTTCCGTAGAATACAGTCACCATGATCGTATTTGAACGTGCGTACATTACCGGTGTGCTCAACCTCTGGGCAGTGTGCTGAGATTTTTGGAAGTGGAACCCAGTGACGAGTGTACACATTCACAAGTTCCCACTCGCAGTTGGACCCAATGTAAACAACCCAATCTCCATTATCAAGCTGCATCAACTTGCACAGGGCGAGGCCTCCGTCGTGCCAGCGCCAGTCATCATCAGGGTCACGGCGAAGAAGATAGGGGAGATCAAACCGCTCCTTGACTCTTGGGTTCTTTGTAATGATGTTATTAGTTGAGTCGAGAATGGGCCTGAACGAACCTGCCATGCTAGCCGAGGTGATGACATCGCACCGATCAATGAGTTCCTCCACCACGTCATCTTTCAGATTGGGGCAAGAATAACGGGGTCGTTTCCGGCCTGTTCCCTCCATGCAGAAGATGATCGAACAATGGCAGAAGAAAGGGTGAAGGGCTGAAGCAAAATGGAGGAGGGAGAGGAAGAGCGTGCGACAGCAGTTCCAAATCGAGAGGGAAAGGCGAAGAGTCGGTGGATGGTTGCGAGTTTTCCACGGTTCACGAAGAGGCGCCCCGACCTACACGTCCGTTCAGAAATACTCCTACTACTCACCGTCATCTCACTGATATGTTGGAACGGGACCACATGTCAATGAAACATGGTGTGTAATTTCTCATGCAAAATGTGATCTGGCCGCGTTGGCCCGAGGTGCCACATTAGTTATCGATCTTTATTTTTTTAATGGCGTGTTGATCAGTTTTGAAGCACAACTAACTGGTACTGTACGCAGAGAAAATATAAACTACTCTACCACTACTCCACCTCCAGTACTAGTAGTATAAAAAAGATATATAGGCTGGAGCTTGAGCGCTTTCTTGCTAAGGGCTGCCCACTTGCTTCTCACACTACCACCCTCTCTCCAGATCTAAAAAAGACGGCCCCTCTCTCCCTCCTCACCGGTGGTCACAGATCCGCCGGGGAAGAAAAGGACGTGCAGCGTTGACACACTCGTCGTCAGCGAGCGAGGTCACGCACTGACGACAAGGTCATCCTATCAGACCTAGCGCCCGCGCGGGATGGCCTCCGTCCCCAAGCTCGCTGTCGTAGTGTGTGCGGAGGACGACGACCACGAGCAAAGCCACTTCCCGCCGACCCTCAGGTATGCTACCTCTTTTCGAACCATAACCTTGTTCTATTGCCCCATCTGCCACATCGTTGCATGTGGATCTTTTTCCACTCCACCATCTTCCCAATTTGCTATCCTCTGCTCTACTGGACACGCAGACGAAAACCATAATTTGCACTATTAAAGGAAACCCTACTTCATGCAGACTAATCCATGTCTGGGTTGAATAAGGAAAGGAAGGGAGACTGTACTGTCCAAGAGAGTAGGCATCGAACCCGCATCTAGGTTGAAAAGGGGAAAATCAGTAGCTAAGGAACGAGTCTCGTGTCTCTTGGTCGAAGAAGGGTAGAAAGGAATGACAACGCAATAGAGAATGACCAGGTCGATCATTTTGTTGTCCTCGCATAGGAAAAAGGTGGCTAAAGAGAACAAAAATGGGACGTAATCCACATATGCTGCCTGGATATTTGTTGCTCTGGGCAACCATACCCCCCTCACCACTCTGCGTCCATGGAGGTACATCGTACTGGTGCGCCCACTGTCCGAATGGGCCTCCCATGCTCTTATTGCCACTTTTTTTTGCTGTTAGTATCACGCCAGCAGTCAAGTAAAGCAATGCTACTGCTAAAGTGATGCCACATTTAACTAATGTCGCTCTCAGTCTAATGCCACCGATAAATTTAAGCAATGCCATTTAATGTCACTGGATTATTTTAGGGTTAGATGTTGATTGTGGATGTATTAAAGATTTTTCAGCTAAGGCATTCTAATGTTGTTGCACAGCCAGTATACCAACGATGAAACTTGTTACTACCTTTAGATTTTTGCACTGTTAATGCTTATAGATTACATACCTGACTTTCATGAGATAAGTTAATCTTTTTGTACAGTGTCACCAAAATGCTAAGGCACTGATGTCATTTTATTTTGGTTAAACTGCACAGACAATTATGAAGACAAGAGGAAAGGTCAAGAGTGGGCACCTCCTCCTCCGGCTGTTCTCTTGATTCGTTCGATCAAGTTTTTATGTTTGATCGATTATCAAGATTGGGATAGCAATTTTTAAGGTCCCCCCGAGTTCGAAATGATATTTACCTTGGAGGTACATGGCTTGCAATTTTTTTATACTGTCATTAGTTAATAATGCTAGTTACCTTCAGATTTTTGTATTTGGTTTAATGCTCATGCAGAGCTAGTATACCAATGCTGAAACTTGTTACCTTTACATTTTGTATTGTTAATTCTTATAGAAACCTTCCAGTGCTAGAGTTTATTGAAATCTGTTCAGTAAAACCACTGTACTATACCCTGTAATAAACTAACTACTCTACTGTTGCACTAGCCACTGTATTAGTGTATATTTGTAGTATTCGAATGGTGTTGCATTAGCGTATGGACATAAATAAAGTGTGGCAAGCTTTCCCAGATATGTGCTCAAGAAAACTAGTACCTGTTTTTCTAAATACTAGACGTTTGGGTACTTTAAATTGAACCGCGAAAATGTCTTATATTAAGGAACAAAGGGTGTAGAGTTCACTCAAATTATCCCGGTAAAGCTAGTCACACCTTTGTTAAAATTAATGTTCATTATGTTATCGGAGGAGGTCTGTATGTTTGTCTCTAATGCCTGTCTACTACATACCTGACATCATGATGTAATGTTAAGTAATTTCCTTTTGTACAGTGTCACTGAATTGTCAAGGCGGTGATGGCATTTTATTTTAGTAGAACTGCACAAAATTTTCTTAAAAGAAGAGGAAAGGTCAGGAATGGCTCAGTTTTTCAGAAAAAACTATGTATGCCTTCCTGACATCAGCCGCTGTTGTTTTATTTATTCCTTCAAACAGGTGGTTAGAAATAGTCTTGCTACCTTTTCCCATTATGAAATTGGAATGCTTATATTTGTGAGTCTATGCTTCAACTAGTGCCACTTTTAGAGTAATCACACTTTCAATATCTATGCAAACAGGGATGCTCAATTTTAGTGGAACTGCACAAAAAGTCCGACTGGTTCAACATTAGGAGCATGTTTTTTTCCAAACCTTTATATCCAATTGGTGGCACTATGAGCTGTTCATTACAAAGGTACATGGTTTGCTACTATCTTGCTACTCTTTTTGTACTGTCATTAGATAGTAATACTAGTGGTTTGCATGTGAATTTATTGTCAGGGTGGACCTACATTGGAGGTGCAGGACATGATTCAATGATTGGATGCTCAATTTCGGTTGTATTGATTTCACCTCTTCCATCACTGCGAACATGGATATCCTTGGTCTGATGAAGAATAGGCGCTATATTTCTGCTCTGAACCAGCAAATCAATTCAGTATGAAATTGTCCAGGGCAAAACATAACTGTATCAGATTGTCTAGTGCAGAACATGACAGATGCTAAGCGGAAGAGATATGTTTAAACCGAAAATACAAGGTGTGGTATATGTTTACTAGCTGCTTGATATTTGTGCAGACAGAGATGTCTGCCTGTTGCTATTTGGAAAACAAACAAAGTGTCCACAATTTTGGTTGAACTGCACAAGAGAATAGTATAGTCACTGCATGCAGTGCCATTTGAAAATAGACACAGAAAGATTGAATAGTCACTTCATGGACTGTAGAAAAGTAGTACTGTACTATTTATTGGCCAACACTAGTTGCTTCATTGCTTTGGTCTGATTATACAATGGGCATCATTTTGCCTAAGTTAAAGTTTGTATTCCGAAAATAGTCTCGCGGTGTGATCGAGAGAAGACCAAATCATATTGCAGTGGATGTTCCTCCATCATGTGTCGTTCATTCTCATGGTTCCAGCTGTTGGTGAAACCACTTATGTTTGCAAGAGGAATTGTAGACTTCAGAAACAAATTTGTCTTCCAGTCTGTACTGAATGTTGGCCAAGAGAAGCATCCATGTTAGTAGGAAGAACAAATGTTTTTTCTAGATCTCTACTTTTGGAGCTACATATTTGTATATGATCTATGAATCATTGAGATGCATTAACATGTTGATCTTATGTATGGGAATCGTACTAGTTAGTTTTAGTTGCGACGCGAGATCCGAAGTGGCTGATCTTTGCTTTTGGAGCTACATATTTGTATATGATCTATGAATCATTGAGATGCATTAACAGTTACTTATTTCTGTTCGCTCAGTGTTTACAAGTTACTGATCGATCACTAGCTAGCCTACAAATGCGCTCCTGGCAGTTTTATTTGTGACGCAAGATGCGAAGTGGCAGTTTTTTGAATAAAAATGCCTACCTCTGAAGAAACTGACAGGCTACACTATCGATCCTACACGGATAAAAATGCATACCTTTGAAGAAACTGACAAGCTACACTATTAATCCTACACGGATAAATAGTGGATCACGCACGTACTACCTCCTTTCCGGTTTGCAGGGCTCAATTCAAGAAACGACCTACTCGATCCTACACGAATAAATAGCGGATCACGCACGTACTAGTACTCCCTCCGTTTTTATTTACTCTGCATATTAGAGTTGACTGAAGTCAAACTTCGTAAAGTTTGACCAAGTTTATAGAAAACAATATACACATTTATCATAATAAATCTATATGATGTGAAAGTACATTTAATAATAAATCTAATGTTGTTGATTTGTTATTGTATATCTTAATATTTTTGTATATAAACTTGGTCAAAGTTTGTAAAGCTTGACTTTGACCAAAGCTAATATGCGAACTAAATAAAACGGAGGGAGTACCTCCTTTCCGGTTTGTAGGGCTTAATTCAAACCTCTTACCAACCAAGGTACTCCCTCCGTCCGGGATTTATTAGTCCCGTGAGTAAAGCAGCAAGACCAAGGCATGGCAATAATTAACGGCATGCAGAAGTTTAAGCCTAATTAATTCCAGCGATTTAAGTGGCTGCATGCGTGACCTCGGCTGCGACTCATTGCATGCTACTTCACGTACTGCCTGCGAGCGATTCTGAGTGCCTGCATGCAGTCGGCCGTAATTAAGGCAGCTAACTCATGCGAAAAAAGATATGTTTTAAATCCGTGGAATCATTATTGACAAGGAGGGACATGATTCAAGTGCACTCTTTTGACCGCCATGCCGGCATGCGACCCAGATGGGACGGGAAGTCACAGTCATAATTTCAGTTTCTCTAGTTTTCCACGGCAAGCTGGCGCGCTAAGCCATTATGCATTGAATTCCGATGACCGTCGCGCTACCTTCTGCCTATAAGTACTGTTTCCCGGCCTTCTCAGGTGCCACCGTGACCCAACTCGCCATATCCTCATAAGCCCCCACCAGCCCGACGTCGCTCACCACGTCCGCCATGCCCCCGCCCATCCGCGGTAGGCGACGCCGGAGGCGGTCACCGCCGAAACTAGTGTTCGGGTTTTCATAGGAAGGCAGACGGAGGGAGGAGGCATTCTATCTGTCTTTAGATGGCAATGCGGAGATCGAGGAGTTGTTGGAGCACGACCGCATGGCGGAGGAGCAAGAGTTGTTGGAGCGCCACCGCCTGCCGGAGGATCAGTGTATCACCGATTTGCGCCGCCAGCGAGACATGGAGCAGCAGCGCACCGACGCTCTGAGTCGCGAGCAGAGCGCCCGCATCTGGGCCGACTACGTGGAGGCCGGCGCCCGGCAAATAGCCCTGGAGGCTGTCGGGCACGCACGCGTTCACGGCGCCGATTTTTACTACCAGCTCGTCAAGTGGGTTTCCCGCTTGGAAGCCGAAGCTTTGGTGGACCACGCCGGCATGGAAAGGGCCAATGTGCGTGAGCAACGCGCCCTATCGCACCTCTGGCAAGTCCGAGGCGAGGCGGAGGACGCCGGTGCCGGCGTTTAGCATGGACAGCATATGGCGGCCAGCATCATGTAGTTAGCTAAGAGTAAGTTAGTACTTGTATGCTACTAGAGTGCTAGTGGGAGTAGATAGTTAACTTGGCTATGATGGTTGTCAACGTGGAAGTTCAGTACTCTATATGTGGATCAGACCTGTTACTTTGCTCTGAATGTTGAACTTTCCGTTTGAACGTATGGAATGGGCTGTTATTTTTTTAAATGGATTGTATTTGTCCTCCACGGTTTAGAGGCTGACTTGTGGGCCTAGCAAGTTGATGCGTACACAATCAGGAGATGATTGTACGTGGAGAGGATGACGGCAGGGACCCGCCAAGGTCATGGCAGTACGCAAGCAAGTGCCTCCTTATTTAAAGCCAATAAAAAGATGGCTCCTCCTAGTGGATTTCCGACATCTGGGTCCCATGCCATTATCAACGTAGTCAATAAATGAGAGAATTGCACAATGAGCGGCTGCCACTAGGGACCCAGCAGCTCGCCCAGTAATTTTTCTTTTGGGTTAATTTGATAAATGCCACTGCAAATCTGGTGTATCCGAGAAATTCCACTGCAATTTCCAAACTTTGAAAAATGCCATTTCATGCCATTTCTAGTGGCATTTTTCGAAGTTTGGAGTGGCGTTTTTCAACGTTTGCAAACTGCAGTGGCATTTTTCGAAGTCTGGAGTGGCGTTTTTCAACGTTTGCAAACTGCAGTGGCGTTTTTCAAAGTTTGCAAAAATTGCAGTGGCATTTTTCAAAGTTTGGAAATTGCAGTGGCATTTTTATGAATCGCCATAATTGGAGTGGCATTTATCTAATTTGTTTTTGAGACGGAAGCAGGGTGTCAACTGGGCTGTGCGGGACACTCTGGCCTGTCTAGACAGCCTTTTCTTTTATGTTTACCACAGACCAGCCCAGTAGTTTTTTTTTTCTTTCTGAAAATAGCTAGCCCAGTTCTTTTGTGATTTGTCAAGTAAGTCGCTCTATCAGGCCTGTTGGGCTGCAAATCTTTCAAGACGAGGAGAGCTTCATTCGACTGGCCGAGAAAATGGCCTATCAGTAATGAGAAATGGGCTGTAAATTTTTAAAACACATCAAACCGGCAATTATTTTCAAATATCTTTTTTTCATTTCGAGATTTTAAATTGCATTGATTTTTATGCGTGGACAATTTATTGGATTTTATATTGATATACATTTATTTTTAAAATCAGTCTGAATGTGACTCGAAATTTCGGGATTAAAAACAGTTCAGACCGCACCGACATATGCAAAACTTTGTATAATTTTTTAACTGTGGCCACAATATGGGCTGGAATGCTAACATAAAGAATATGGGCTCCAAAAAAACTCATAAGAATTAGCAAATGGGCTGTAAATTATTTGAAATAATGGCAGATGGGTTGTATGCTGTATTCCATAGATTTGAGGCTTTCCACAGATGGCTTGTATACTGTTGGATGTCCATCCAACGGCTGTCGTGCTTCTTCAATCTCTGCTCTTCCTGCTCCAGCCGCTCAAACAAGCGCCGGCGGGACTGCCTGCTCCCTCCTCCCCGCGGCCGGCTGTGCTGCCGCGGAGGCCTCACCGCTCCACCGTACTCCCATCGCTGGCCTAGCCATCCCTCTACTCACCCACATCTGCTGTTATTCTCCGGCGACGACAGACGAACTAGTAAACCCTCGTACAGTCGTACTCCCCTCCGCATGGGAAACAAAAACAACGGCCGAGTCTTCCCTGCCTCTGTGTCATTCCCTTCCTAGGCCTCGTCGTCGTCCACCGCCCAGGCGTGGCGTGGTCAGCATGGTCAACGACCGACATGCATCTGAAGTGGACTGTACGTGGAGAGGCTGATAGCTGGGTCCACGGCCGCACGCAAGGAAATGCCTCCTTATTACGCGCAAAATAATGATTTCCTCCACCTGACATCTGGGACCCACCGAAACGGCCTCTGTATTTCGCGAAAAAAACGTTACCGCCGCTGACAGCTCGGACCCACCAGCTATATCTTCGCACGCAAGGAAGTGCCTCCTTATTATGCACAAAAAAAATGAATACTCCCCCTGCTAGCTGGGACCCAGTATAGTGGGCCTACTAAGTTGACGGGGACGAAGGGCTTTGTCAACTTAGTCAATATGCACGATTCTAGCTCGACTGACCGTTCGATGTCCATCCAACAGCCGTAGTGCTTCTTCAACCTCTGGTCTTCTTGCTCCAGCCGCCCAAAGCAGCGCCGGTCGTGCCGCCTGCTCCTGCCTCCCGTGGCCGGCTGTGCTGCCGCGGAGGCCTCACCGCCCCCATACTACTCCCACCGCTGGCCAGGCCATCCCTCCACTCCACTCACCCACACCTCCTGTTATTCTGCGGTGATGACAGCACAGCCGAACTAGTGAACCCTCGTACTCCTCGCCGCATGGGAATCCACTGCCGCATCTTCCCCAGCTCCGCGTCGTCCCCTTCCTAGGCCTCACCGTCGTCCACCGCCGTGGTGCTGTCGGCGCGGCGTGGTCAATGTGGTCAACAACCGAATTCCATCAGAAGAATAGTGTACGTGGAGAGGCTGACAGCTGGGTCCACGGCAGCCGCAAGGAAGTGCCTCCTTATTACACGGAGAATAATTATTCCTCCACCTGACAGCAGGGACCCACCGGACGCCCACCAGTATATCACGAAAAAACGTTTGCCCCTGACTGCTGGGACCCACCCGACGGGCCACCGTATTTTGTGAAAAAAACATTCCCCCTGCTGTCAGCTCGGACCCACCGGAAGTGCCTCCTTATTACGCACAAAAAAATGAATACCCCCTGCTAGCTGGGACCCACCTTGGTGGAAGGCTGACTTGTGGGCCTACTAAGTTGACGGGGACAGAGGGCTTTGTCAACTTAGTCAATATGCACGATTCTAGCTCCAGTGACCGTACGATGTCCATCCAACGGCCGTAGTGCTTCTTCAACCTCTGGTCTTCTTGCTCCAGCCGCCCAAACCAGCGTCGGTCGTGCCTCGTGCTCCTGCCTCCCGTGGCCAGCTGCGATGCAGTGGAGGCCTCACCGCCCCCTACTACTCCCACCGCTGGCCAGGCCATCCATCTACTCACCCACACCCCCTGTTATTCTGCAGCGACGGCAGCCTCACACCGCAGCGAACCAGTGAACCCTCGTACTCCTCTACGTGTGGGCATCCACTGCCGCGTCTTCTCCAGCTCCGCGTCGTCCCCTTCCTAGGCCTCGCCGTCGTCCAACGCCCTGGTGCTCTCGGCGCGGCGTGGTCAACGTGGTCAAGGAACAGCTTCCATCGGACATTGACTGTACGTGGAGAGGCTGACAGCTGGGTCCACGGCCGTAGCAAGGAAGTGCCTCCTTATTACATGCAAAATTATTATTCCTCCACCTGACAGCGGGGACCCACCAGACGGGCCACCGTATTTCACGAAAAAAACTTTTCCCTTGACTGCTGGGACCCACCAGCTACATCTTCGCACGCAAGGAAGTGCCTGACAGTCGGGACCCACCTGGTCGAAGCGTATGTAGCGTTGTCATTCTGGTCGCGAACGTGTACGTACATATATACTGGCAGATGTAGAGGCGCACACGTGTCGTAGTAGAGGCGCGCACGTAGCATGTACACGCACGTACAACAGCCAGGGTGCAAGAAAGAAAATACGGCCACGTATGTGTACATATGGGCGGGGTCTCGAACGCCTACTCGCGCATACGTACGGCCAGGGCTCGTGTACATGGCTGGGTCGGAACAGAGAAACAGCGTCGTCGTCGTGTTCATGGGGAGGCAACGGAATGCGTCGTGTTCATGGGGAGGCAACGGAATGCGTCGTGTTCATCGGGAGGTCTTGGACGGAATAGGCGACGAGGCCTGGCGTACCGCAGAACGGAGGAAACGGCCTTGTGTTCGACCGGCCACGTTTGAAACGGGATCCTGTTGATCGGGAGGGGTCTGGCGTACCGCAAAACGGAGGAAACGAACCTCCTACGGTCGAAACGGGGGTCCTGTTCATCGGGAGGGGTGTGGCGTACCGCAAAACAGAGGAAACAGGCTTGTGTTGGAGCGCTACAGTCGAAACGGGGGTCCTGTTCATCGGGAGGGGTGTGGCGTACCGCAAAACGGGACTCCATGGGTAAATGTTCATCTCCACCGTCGACCCCCTCCAGCCTCCACGAGCTAATGTTCATCCACCGTCGACCTCCTCCAGCCTCCACCTGCGACTGTTCATCCACGGGCTCCTGTTCATCCAGCCTCCACCACGCGCTACTCCACCGGCTACTGTTCAACCAGCCCTCTCCACGGGCTCCTGTTCAACTACCCTTTCACGGGCTACTGTTCATCCTGCCCTCCACCGTCTACTATTCATCCAGCCCACCACGGGGTGGTCCTATTCATCCAGCCCTCCACGGGGTCATGTTCATCCAGCCCCAACCGGCTCGATCGATCAGGGTCCTGTTCATCCAGAGGCAACACCACGGGGTCCTGTTCATCCACCCCCATCGGGAACTGTTCATCCAACCCCACCCGCAACGCTCACTGGTCATCCAGAGGCAGCATCGATCGGCTTCAGTTAGCAGCAGTAGCGAAGGAATCACTCGATCGGGTTCAGTTAACAGCCATCGATCGATTGCTTGGGTTCAGTAACGCGTAGCCTGCAGTGCAATCGCTCGGGTTCAGTTAGAGCCTAACGCCTCGCTCGGGTTCAGTTAGAGCCAACGCCTCGCACACACGCGCGTACGTGTACGAGAGAAGCTCGCATCGCTCGGCCCCGACCTCCCACCGTAATCGGGAACTCCCCGAAATTTTCCTCCCCCTCGCTTCTACCACGGTTTTTTCCGTCATGGACGGCACAAAGAATGTCATGCAGCTGCGTCTCCGACCCGCCCAGGACGAAAAGCCCATTTTCTGTCATGATTTTTTTTCATAGAAGTAGGAGCCCACCACATCTATGATGATACAGGGTTTTGTCACAATTATCGTCATAGAAGTGTCATATGTATGACAGAATTTTTTTTTGTTCGGCCCAAAATGTCACGGATGTGTCTTTTTTTTGTAGTGCGCCCAGGTGTCTTGTGCCCTCCTCGAACATCGGTTGGAGCTCTACTTCGGGCACAAGGAAGCTTATATCCGTAAAAATTGTGTTAAAATCTTAGCACAATCTGAGTTACGGATCTCCGGATATTTAAGAAATGTTTTTCTGCCAGATTTGGGGACGCGAAACAAAAGAGAACAGAGAGGGAGGTCGAATCTCGGAGGGGCTCCCACCCCTCCGCCGCCATGGAGGCAATGGACTAGAGGGGGAACTCTCCTCCCATCTAGGGAGAGGCCAAGGAAGAAGAAGAAGGAGGGGGCTCTCTCCCCCTTTCTCCCAGTGCGCCAGAACACTACCGGTGCAATCATCGTGTGACGGCGATCTACTCTAACAACTCTGTCATCTTCACCAACAACTCCATCACCTTCCCCCATCTATATTCAGCGGTCCACTCTCCCGCAACCCGCTATACCCTCTACTTGAAGAACATGGTGCTTCATGCTTAATACTATTATCCAATGATATGTTGCCATCCTATGATGTCTGAGTAGATTTTTGTTGTCCTATCGGTAATTGGTGAATTGCTATGGTTGGTTTAAATTGCTTGTGGTTATGTTGCTGTCCTTTGGCGCCCATCATATGAGCATGCGTGTGGATCACATCATAGGGTTAGTTGTACATTGATAGGACTATGCATTGGAGGGCAAGGGTGACAACAGCTTCAGCCTAAACATAGAAATTGATATGTATGGGATTGAAGGGGGACTAATATATGTCTTAATGCTATGGTTGGGTTTTACCTTAATGAACACTAGTAGTTGCAGATGCTTGCTAATAGTTCCAATTATAAGTGCATAGAGTTCCAAGTGAGGGATGACATGTTAGCAGTGGCCTCTCCCACATAAAAACTTGCTATCAGTCTAGTAACGTAGTCAATTGCTAAGGGACAATTCCGCAAATCCTACCACCACTAAACCACACTCCTTTTACTACATTAATTGTTTCTTTATTTAAACAACACATAACTTTTATTTTCATGTTCGTTATCATCTTGCAAACCTGCTATCCACACCTACAAAGTACTTCTAGTTTTATTCATGTTTTAGGTAAAGCAAACGTTGAGCATGCGTAGAGTTGTATCGGTAGTCGATAGAACTTGAGGGAATATTTGTTCTACCTTTAGTTCCCCATTGGGTTCGACACTCTTATTTATCGGAAAAGGATACAAACGATCCCCTATATGTGTGGGTTATCAAGACCTTTTTCTAGCGCCGTTGATGGGGAGCAATAGCGTGTGGTGAATATTCTCGTCTGTGCTTGTTTTCTTTATCACTAAGTAGTTTTTATTTCCTATTGTAAGTTGTTCTCTATCTTTAGTTGTGGATATGGAACACGAAACACCAAAAAATTAGTTGTACTTGCTATTCATGGAGATGGGGAACCTCCTAAAACCCTTGATGCTCATTACGTGAAAAATATTATGCACTACTTTGATAATCCTGAGAGACCCCATTCAACATGATAATGGGAGACACGTTGGATCAACGTGAATACTTTAGGGATTATCGTTGACACAAAAAGGGAAACGGTTATGGGATCAAATTGATATGTTTCATTGGTATGCTTGGAATTTATGCCAGAGATATGATTATACTTGTTGCTCTAGGAAGAAGGCTCCACACCTTCCCTTTTCATGCAAATTTAACAATAACAAAACCTTGGCTTCTTTTGCTAATGGTAGATATGATTAATATGATGTGGAAGGAATAGAAGAATTTATTGCTTTAAAGGGTGCTTATGGAATTGAATATCTGTTTGAGAAGTATGAAGATTATGATGATTTTGTTTATAGACCTAATTTTTTTGCTATACTTAAATATTGCTATGAAAATTGTAAATACAATTCCGATATTGATGTATTTATTGTGAAAGTCTCCATTGTCCAACAGGAGACTAATATTTGTTGGAAATATGCCCTAGAGGCAATAATAAAGTGGTTATTATTATATTTCCTTAATCAAGGTAAAGGTTTATTACTCATGCTAGAATTGTATTGACCGGAAACTTAAATACATGTGTGGATACATAAACAAATACTGTGTCCCTAGTATGACTCTACTAGACTAGCTCGTTGATCAAAAGATGGTTAAGGTTTCATAACCATAGACATGTGTTGTCACTTGATAACGGGATTACATCATTAGGAGAATGATGTGATGGACAAGACCCATCCATTAGCTTAGCATATGATCGTTCGGTTTATTGCTACTACTTTCTTAATGTCAAATACATATTCCTTCGACCATGAGATCATGCAACTCCCGGATACCGGAGGAATACCTTGTGTGCTATCAAACATCACAACGTAACTGGGTGATCATAAAGATGCTCTACAAGTATCTCCGAAGGTGTTTGTTGAGTTGGCATGGACCGAGATTGGGATTTGTCACTCTGTGTGATAGAGAGGTATCTCTGGGCCCTCTCGGTAAGATAACGCCACAAGAAGCTTGCAAGAAAAGTGACTAAGGAGTTAGTTACATGATGATGTATTACAAAACGAGTAAAGAGACTTGCTGGTAACAAGATTGAACTAGGTGTGAGGTATCGACGATAGAATCTCGAGCAAGTAACATACCGACACACAAAGGGAACTACGTATGTTGCCATAAAGGTTCGACCGATAAAGGTCTTCGTAGAATATGTAGGAACCAATATGGGCATCCAGGTACCGCTATTGGTTATTGACCGAAGAAGCGTCTCAGTCATGTCTACATCATTCTCGAACCCGTAGGGTCCGCATGCTTAACGTTCGTTGATGATATAGTATTATATGAGTTATCTCTGTTGGTGACCGAATGCTGTTCGGAGTCCCAGATGAGATCACGGACATGACGAGGAGCTCCAGAATGGTCCGGAGGTAAAAATTCATATATGGGATAATAGTGTTTGGTCTCCAGAAGGGTTCTGAAATTCACCGGAAGGGGTTTTGGATGTTTCCTGAAATGTTCTTGTGCAAGAACACTTTATTTGGGCCAGGGGGTAAAGCCCACGGGGCTTTAGGAAGGTGCAAAAGGAATTTTTGCGGAGGCCAGGGCCAGACGCCAGGGACCCTGGTGTCTAGGTCCAGACATCGAGGACCCTGGTGTCTGGTCCTGGAGTCCGAGAAGGACTCTTTCCTTGCGGGCGAAACCGACTTTGAGGAGGCTCTTTCTCCAAGAAGCGACCCCAGGGCTCAACATATAAATAGAGGGGCAGGGATAGCACCCGGAACACATCAAGATTCACCAAGCCGTGTGCTGGCAACCCCGCCCCTTCTAGTTTATCCTCCGTCATAGTTTTCGTTGTGCTTGGCGAAGCCCTGCGGAGATTGTTCTTCACCACCACTGTCACCACACCGTCGTGCTGCCGGAACTCATCAACTACTTCACCCCTCTTGCTGGATCAAGAAGGCGAGGACGTCATCGATCTGAACGTGTGTTGAACGCGGAGGTGCCGTACGTTCGGTACTTGATCGGGACGGATCGTGAAGGTGTATGACTACGTCATCCGCGTTGATAAACGCTTCCGCTTAGCGATCTACAAGGGTGATACATCTCCAACGTATCTATAATTTTTTATTGTTCCATGAAATTATATTATCTATTTTGGATGTTTTATATGCATTAATATGCTATTTTATATTATTTTTGGGACTGGCCTATTAACCTAGAGCCAAGTGCCAATTTATGATTTTTCCTTGTTTTTAGCATCGCTGAAAAGGAATACTAAACGGAGTCCAAACGAAATAAAACTTCACGATGTTTTTTCTTGGACCAGAAGACACCCAGGGGACTTGGAGTCCAAGTCAGAAGAGCCACGAGGCGGCGGCAAGGGTGGAGGGCGCGCCCCCTACCTTGTGGGCCCTCGGTGACCCCCTGGCCTAGCTCTTCCTCCTATATATTCACATATATTCCAGAACCACTAGAAGCATCCAGGAAAATACTTTTCCTCCGCCGCAACCTTCTGTTCCCGTGAGATCCCATTGATGTCTACTACACAACCTTCTTCTTGTAGACGTTGTTGGGCCTCCAAGTGCAGAGGTTTGTAGGACAGTAGCAAATTTCCCTCAAGTGGATGACCTAAGGTTTATCAATCCATAGGAGGCGTAGGATGAAGATGGTCTCTCTCAAGCAACCCTGCAACCAAATAACAAAGAGTCTCTTGTGTCCCCAACACACCCAATACAATGGTAAATTGTATAGGTGCACTAGTTCGGCGAAGAGATGGTGATACAAGTGCAATATGGATGGTAGATAAAGGTATTTGTAATCTGAAATTATAAAAACAGCAAGGTAACTAATGATAAAAGTGAGCGCAAACGGTATTGCAATGCGTTGAAACAAGGCCTAGGGTTCATACTTTCACTAGTGCAAGTCCTCTCAACAATAATAACATAATTGGATCACATAACTATCCCTCAACATGCAACAAAGAGTCACTCCAAAGTCACTAATAGCGGAGAACAAACGAAGAGATTATGGTAGGGTACGAAACCACCTCAAAGTTATTCTTTCCAATCAATCCGTTGGGCTATTCCTATAAGTGTCACAAACAGCCCAAAAGTTCGTACTAGAATAACACCTTAAGACACAAATCAACCAAAACCCTAATGTCACCTAGATACTCCAATGTCACCTCAAGTATCCGTGGGTATGATTATAGGATATGCATCACACAATCTCAGATTCATCTATTCAACCAACACATAGGACCTCAAAGAGTGCCCCAAAGTTCTACCGGAGAATCACGACGAAAACGTGTGCCAACCCCTATGCATAGGTTCATGGGCGGAACCCGCAAGTTGATGACCAAAACATACATCAAGTGAATCACGTGGTATCCTATTGTCACCACAAATACGCATGGCAAGACATACATCAAGTGTTCTCAAATCTTTAAAGACTCAATCCGATAAGATTACTTCAAAGGGGAAACTCAATCCATTACAAGAGAGTAGAGGGGGAGGAGAAACATAAGATCCAAATATAATAGCAAAGCTCGCGATACATCAAGATCGTATCACCTCAAGAACACGAGAGAGAGAGAGAGAGAGAGAGATCAAACACATAGCTACTGGTACATACCCTCAGCCCCGAGGGAGAACTACTCCCTCCTCGTCATGGAGAGCACCGGGATGATGAAGATGGCCACCGGAGAGGGATTGCCCCCTCCGGCAGGGTGCCGGAATGGGTCTAGATTGGCTTTCGGTGGCTACGGAGGCTTCTGGTGGCGGAACTCCTGATCTATTGTCTGTTCTAGAAGTTTTAGGGTACGTGAGTATATATGGGTGCAGGAAGTACGTCGGTGGAGCTTCGGGGGCCCCACGAAGCAGGGGGCGCGCCCTAGGGGGGGGGGGGGCACCCTCGTGAGCACCTCCCTTGGCTCTTGACGTGGGCTCGAAGTCCATCCGGTAGCTTTCCTTCCAAAAATAACTTTTCCAGTTGATTTCGTTCCGTTTCGACTCCGTTTGATATTCCGTTTCTTCGAAACACTGAAATAGGAAAAAAACAGCAATTCTAGGCTGGGCCTCCGGTTAATAGGTTAGTCCCAAAAATAATATAAAAGTGGATAATAAAGTCCAATACTGCCCAAAACAGTAGATAACATAGCATGGAGCAATCAAAAATTATAGATACGTTGGAGACGTATCAAGCATCCCCAAGCTTAATTCCTGCTCGTCCTCGAGTAGGTAAATGATAAAAACAAAATTTTTGATGCGGAGTGCTACTTGGCATAATTTCAATGTAATTCTTCTTAATTGTGGCATGAATATTCAGATCCATAAGATTCAATACAAAAGTTCATATTGACATAAAAATAATAATATTTCAAGCATAATAACAAAGCAATCATATCTTCTCAAAATAACATGGCCAAAGAAAGTTATCCCTACAAAACCATATAGTTTAGTCATGTTTCATTTTCGTCACACAAGAATGCTCTCATCATGCACAACCCCGATGACAAGCCAAGCAATTGTTTCATACTTTAGTAATCTCAAACCTATAAACTTTCACGCAATACATGAGCGCGAGCCATGGATATAGCACTATGGGTGGAATAGAATAATGAGGGGGTTATGTGGATAAGACAAAAAGGAGAAAGTCTCACATCAACGAGGCTAATCAATGGGCTATGGAGATGCCCACCGATTGATGTTAACGCAAGGAGTAGGGATTGCCATGCAACGGATGCACTAGAGCTATAAATGTATGAAAGCTCAACAAAAGAAACTAGTGGGTGTGCATCCAACTTGCTTGCTCACGAAGACCTAGGGCACTTGAGGAGGCCCATTGTTGGAATATACAAGCCAAGTTCTATAATGAAAAATTCCCACTAGTATATGAAAGTGATAACATAAGAGACTCTCTACTATGAAGATCATGGTACTACTTTGAAGCACACGTGTGGTAAAAGGATAGTAGCATTGTCCCTTCTCTCTTTTTCTATCATTTTTTTATTTGGCATTTTTTCTTTTTATGGCCTTTCTATTTTTTTGGGCCTTCTCTTTTTTATGGCCTTTCCCTTTTTTATTCCTCACTTGGGACAATGCTCTAGAAAATGATGATCATCACTCTTCTATTTATTTACCACTCAATGATTATAACTCTATACTAGAACAATGTATGACTCTATATGAATGCCTCCGGCGGTGTACCGGGATATGCAATGAACCAAGAGTGACATGTATGAAAGAATTATGAACGGTGGCATTTCCACAAATACTATGTCAACTACATGATCATGCTAAGCAATATGACAATGATGAATGTGTCATGATAAACTGAATGGTGGAAAGCTGCATGGCAATATATCTCGGAATGGCTATGGAAATGCCATAATAGGTAGGTATGGTGGCTGTTTTGAGGAAGATATAAGGAGGTTTATGTGTGAAGGAGCGTATCGTATCACGGGGTTTGGATGCACCGGTGAAGTTTGCACCAACTCTCAATGTGAGAAAGGGCAATGCACGGTACCGAAGAGGCTAGTAAGGATGGAAGGGTGAGAGTGCGTATAATCCATGGACTCAACATTAGTCATGAAGAACTCACATACTTATTGCAAAAATCTACAAGTCATCAAAAACCTCGGTACAATGTGCATGCTCCTAGGGGGATAGATAGGTAGGAAAAGACCATCGCTCGTCCCCGACCGCCACTCATAAGGAAGACAATCACATAACACCTCATGTTTCAAATTTGTTACACAACGTTTACCATACGTGCATGCTACGGGACTTGCAGACTTCAGCACAAGTATTACTCAAATTCACAACTACTCAATTAGCACGACCTTGATATTATTACCTCCATATCTCAAAACAATCATCAAGCATCAAACTTCTCTTAGTATTCAAAACACTCATAAGAAAATTTTACTAATCTTGAATACCTAGCATATTAGGATTTTAAGAAAATTACCATGCTATTTAAGACTCTCAAAATAATCTAAGTGAAGCATGAGAGATCAATAGTTTCTATAAAACAAATCCACCACCATGCTCTAAAAGATATAAGTGAAGTACTAGAGCAAATGAAAAACTACTCCGAAAGATATAAGTGAAGATCAATGAGTAGTCGAATAATTATGCAACTATATGGAGACTCTCTAACATTTAATAATTTCAGATCTTGGTATTTTATTCAAACATCAAGCAAAACTAAATAAAATAACATGACTCTCCAAGCAAAACACATATCATGTGGCGAATAAAAATATAGCTCCAAGTAAAGTTACCGATGAACGAAGACGAAAGAGGGGATGCCTTCCGGGGAATCCCCAAGATTAGGCTCTTGGTTGTCCTTTAATATTACCTTGTGGTGCCTTGGGCGTCCCCAAGCTTAGGCTCTTTCCACTCCTTATTCCATAGTCCATCGAATCCTTACCCAAAACTTGAAAACTTCACAACACAAAACTTAACAGAAAACTCGTAAGCTCCGTTAGTATAAGAAAATAAATCACCACTTCAAAGTACTGTAATGAACTTGTTCTTTATTTACATTGGTGTTAAACTTACTGTATTCCAACTTCTCAATGATTTATAAATTCTTTTACTAGCCATAGATTCATCAAAATAAGTAAACAACACATGGAAAACAGAATCTGTCAAAAACAGAACAGTCTGTAGTAATCTGGATCAAACGTATACTTCTGGAACTCATAAAATTCTCAAATAAATTTCTGGACATGATGAATTTATCTATTAATCATCTACAAAAATAATTAACTAAATATCACTTTCCAAATAAAAATGACAGCAATTCTCGTGAGCACTAAAGTTTCTGTTTTTTACAACATGATCAACAAGACTTTCCCCAAGTCTTCCCAACGGTTCTACTTGGCACAAAAACTAATTAAAAGCATAAAACCACATATAAACAGAGGCTAGATGAATTATTTATTTCTAAACAGGAGCAAAAAGCAAGGAACAAAAATAAAGTTGGGTTGCCTCCCAACAAGCGCTATCGTTTAATGCCCCTAGCTAGGCATGATGATTTCAATGATGCTCACATAAATGATAAGGATTGAAACATAAATAGAGCATCATGAAGAATATGCCTAGCACATTTAATTCTAACATACTTCCTATGCATAGGGGTTTTGTAAGCAAACAACTTATGGGAACAATAATCAACTAGCATAGGAAGGTAAAACAAGCATAACTTCAAAATTTTAAGCACATAGAGAGGAAACTTGATATTATTGCAATTCCTACAAGCATATATTCCTCCCTCATAATAATTTTCAGTAGCATAATGAATGAATTCAACAATATAACCAGCACCTAAAGCATTCTTTTCATGATCTACAAGCATAGAAATTTTACTACTCTCCACATAAGCAAAATTCTTCTCATTCGGAATAGTGGAAGCATCATAAGAGGCTCGAATACTATAAATTGTTTCCACATTAAGAGAGTAATGTTCAGAGAAGGGATAATCATAATCATGACAAGTTTTATAAATATAATCACTACTTTTTATAGCATAAGTATCATCACAATAATCATCATAGGTAGGAGGCATGCTATCATCATTATAAATTTGCATATCAAAACTTGGGAGACTAAAAATATCATCTTCATTAAACATAGCATCCCCAAGATTGGGACTAACATTAATTGCAGCAAATATATTCTCAAAAACAACATATTCATCAAACATAGCATCCTCAAGCTTGGGCCTTTTCATATCATAAGCATAATCACTCTCATCATTAATAGTATGGATAGCACCAATAGTATAGCAATTATTATATTCTTCCAAGCAAGTGCCAAATATATTTTCAAGATCATAAGAAGTATCATTATCTTCCACAATCATATTTTCATGAGGCACAATAGTAATAGGAGCAGCACTATTTGGGAGAGATATTTTTTTACCTCTCTTCCTTTTTCTTTTCTTCTTCTTCACCACATCATGTGTGGATTCAATGCTCTTTTTGGAGCTCCTTATTAATGAGATTGGTTGAATAGGAGGCTCTTCCTTGTTACCTGATTCATCATAAGAAATAATAGGAGGGTATTGGGAAGTCTCTTCCCTTTCATTAGTATTCTCTTCACCTTCTATTTGTTTTGTTTTCTTTATGTAATTGGCAATATAAGGGTTTTCAATACAATTCACCGCACAATACATATAAATTTCCTCTAGATCAAATCCAAGAAGTTTATAACGGGCAAATTCTGTAAGATAATTAGTTATACGTTTCATTTCTTCGTAACTCATAAGCAAACTAAGTTCATTATGATGTGCAAGGGAAATCAAGTCATCACAATTTTTGGACATGATACGATCATGAAACAATTTGCATTGGGTATTGAAATGATCATGTTCATTACAAAGCTCACAAGTATGGCCAATATAATTTAAATTTTCAGCACATTCATCTAGCCTTTCTTGCAACAATTTAGTTTCTAAGTACTTATGCCTCTTGCAATATCTATCTTCCCTATTTGGTGTGTTCGTACAAACCCAATGTACTCCACAAAAATTGACATGTTTATGGGAGACATCATAACTAGTGCAATCATCATTAGTATCATGGATATTCAAAGAATTCGTACTAATAACATTGCAATCATGCTCGCCATTCAAAGATTTAGTGCCAAACATTTTATAGATTTCTTCTTCTAGCACTTGAGCACAATTATCCTTTCGATCATACTTACGAAATTTCTTAAAAAGGTGAAGCGTATGAGACAAACCCAATTGCATTTTTTATAGTTTTATTTTATAAACTAAACTAGTGATAAAACAAGAAACTAAAAGACTCGATTGAAAGATCTAAAGACATACCTTCAAGCACTCACCTCCCCGGCAACTGCGCTAGAAAAGAGCTTGATGTCTACTACACAACCTTCTTCTTGTAGACGTTGTTGGGCCTCCAAGTGCAGAGGTTTGTAGGACAGTAGCAAATTTCCCTCAAGTGGATGACCTAAGGTTTATCAATCCATAGGAGGCGTAGGATGAAGATGGTCTCTCTCAAGCAACCCCGCAACCAAATAACAAAGAGTCTCTTGTGTCCCCAACACACCCAATACAATGGTAAATTGTATAGGTGCACTAGTTCGGCGAAGAGATGGTGATACAAGTGCAATATGGATGGTAGATAAAGGTATTTGTAATCTGAAATTATAAAAACAGCAAGCTAACTAATGATAAAAGTGAGCGTAAACGGTATTGCAATGCGTTGAAACAAGGCCTAGGGTTCATACTTTCACTAGTGCAAGTCCTCTCAACAATAATAACATAATTGGATCACATAACTATCCCTCAACATGCAACAAAGAGTCACTCCAAAGTCACTAATAGCGGAGAACAAACGAAGAGATTATGGTAGGGTACGAAACCACCTCAAAGTTATTCTTTCCAATCAATCCGTTGGGCTATTCCTATAAGTGTCACAAACAGCCCTAGAGTTCATACTAGAATAACACCTTAAGACACAAATCAACCAAAACCCTAATGTCACCTAGATACTCCAATGTCACCTCAAGTATCCGTGGGTATGATTATACGATATGTATCACACAATCTCAGATTCATCTATTCAACCAACACATAGGACCTCAAAGAGTGCCCCAAAGTTCTACCGAAGAATCACGACGAAAACGTGTGCCAACCCCTATGCATAGGTTCATGGGCGGAACCCGCAAGTTGATCACCAAAACATACATCAAGTGAATCACGTGGTATCCCGTTGTCACCACAAATACGCACGGCAAGACATACATCAAGTGTTCTCAAATCTTTAAAGACTCAATCCGATAAGATTACTTCAAAGGGGAAACTCAATCCATTACAAGAGAGTAGAGGGGGAGGAGAAACATAAGATCCAAATATAATAGCAAAGCTCGCGATACATCAAGATCGTATCACCTCAAGAACACGAGAGAGAGAGAGAGAGAGAGAGAGATCAAACACATAGCTACTGGTACATACCCTCAGCCCCGAGGGAGAACTATTCCCTCCTCGTCATGGAGAGCACCGGGATGATGAAGATGGCCACCGGAGAGGGATTGCCCCCTCCGGCAGGGTGCCGGAATGGGTCTAGATTGGCTTTCGGTGGCTACTGAGGCTTCTGGCGGCGGAACTCTCGATCTATTGTCTGTTCTGGAAGTTTTAGGGTACGTGAGTATATATGGGTGCAGGAAGTACGTCGGTGGAGCTTCAGGGGCCCCACGAGGCAGGGGCGCGCGCCCCCACCCTCGTGAGCACCTTAGCCCCGAGAGAGAGAGAGAGAGAAATTTTCAACGAGAGAGAGAGAGATCAAACACATAGCTACTGGTACATACCCTCAGCCCCGAGGGAGAACTACTCCATCCTCGTCATGGAGAGCACCGGGATGATGAAGATGGCCACCGGAGAGGGATTGCCCCCTCCGGCAGGGTGCCGAAATGGGTCTAGATTGACTTTCGGTGGCTACGGAGGCTTCTGGTGGTGGAACTCCCGATCTATTGTCTGTTCTAGAAATTTTAGGGTACGTGAGTATATATGGGTGCAGGAAGTACGTCGGTGGAGCTCCGGGGGCCCCACGAGGCAGGGAGGCGCGCCCTAGGGGGGGCCCACCCTCGTGGGCACCTCCCTTGGCTCCTGACGTGGGGTCCAAGTCCATCCGGTAGCTTTGCTTCCAAAAATAACTTCTCTAGTTGATTTCGTTCCGTTTCGACTCCGTTTGATATTCCTTTTCTTCGAAACACTGAAATAGGCAAAAAACCAGCAATTCTGGGCTGGGCCTCCGGTTAATAGGTTAGTCCCAAAAATAATATAAAAGTGGATAGTAAAGTCCAATATTGCCCAAAACAGTAGATAACATAGCATGGAGCAATCAAAAAATTATAGATACATTGGAGACGTATCACCCATCTTGGGGCCTTTTCTGATATCCTGCCGGAGGGGGATTCGATCAAGAGGGCATCGACATCAACTCTATTTCCCTTATGATGAAGCGTGAGTAGTTTACCATAGACCTACAGGTCCATAGCTAGTAGCTAGATGGCTTCTTCTCTCTCTCTCTCTCTCTCCTCAATACCATGTTCTCCTCGATGTTCTTGGAGGTCTATCCGATGTAATCTTCTTTTGCGGTGTGTTTGTGAGGATCCGATGAATTTTGGATTTATGATCAGCTTATCTATGAATATTATTTGAATCTTCTTTGAATTTTTATATGCATGATTTGATATTTTTGTATTTCTCTTCGAATTATCGGTTTGGTCTGGCCAACTAGAATGTTTTTTCTTGTAGTGGGAGAGGTGCTTAGCTTTGGATTCAATCTTGCGTGATTTCACCCAGTGACAAAGTAGGGTTAGCAAGACACGTATTGAAATTTTGCCATCGAGGATAAAAATATGGGGTTTTCATCATATTGCTTGAGTTTATTCCTCTACATCATATCATCTTACTTAAGGCATTACTCCGTTCTTTACGAACCTAATACTCTAGATGCATGCTGATAGCGGTCGATGTGTGGAGTAATGGTAGTAGATGCAGGCAGGAGTCAGTCTACTTGACACGGACATGATGCCTATGTTGCATAATCATTGCCTTCGATATCGTCATAACTTTGCACTTTTCTATCAATTGCTCGACAGTAATTTGTTCACCCACCGTATTATTTGCCTTCATGAGAGAAGCCTCTAGTGAAACCTATGGCCCCCGGGTCTATTTTCCATCATATTAGTTTCTGATTTACTATTTTGCAATCTTTTATTTTCAGATCTATAAACCAAAAAAACAAAAATATTTTATCTTTTGTTTAGTTCTATCTATCTCTATCAGATCTCACCTTTGCAAGTGACCGTGAAGGGATTGACAACCCCTTTATCGCGTTGGGTGCAAGTGTTTGATTGTTTGTGCAGATGCATCTATTGGGGACTTGCGCGTTTCTCCTACTGGATTGATACCTTGGTTCTTAACTAAGGGAAATACTTATCGCAACTATGCTGCATCACCCTTTCCTCTTCAAGGGAAAACCAATGCAAGCTCAAGAAGTAGCAGGAAGAATTTCTGGCGCCATTGTCGGGGAGATCTACGTCAAGCCTACCAAGTACCCATCATAAACTCTCATCTCTTGCATTACATTATTCGCCATTCGCCTCTCATTTTCCTCTCCCCCCACTTCTAAAATTATTTTCAAAAATATTTGCCCTTTTCTCTGCCCTTCTTCCGATCGTCTTCTCGTTTGCTTTTTGTTTGCTTGTGTGTTAGATTGCTTGTTTTGTCACGATGGCTCAAGAGAATACCAAGTTGTGTGACTTTTCCAATAATAATAATAATGATTTTATTAGTACTCCGATTGCTCCCGCCGCTAGTGAGGAATCTTATGAAATTAATGTCGCTCTGCTGAATCTTGTTATGAAAGGTCAATTTCCCGGCCTTCCTAGTGAAGATGATGCATCCCATCTAAATAATTTCGTTGAGTTGTGTGATATGCAAAATAATAAAGATGCGGATAATGATATTGTTAAGTTAAAACCATTTCCGTTCTCACTATGGGATCGTGCTAAAACTTGGTTTTCATCTTTGCCTAAGAATAGTATTGATTCATGGAATAAGTGTAAAGATGCTTTTATTTCCAAGTATTTTCCTCCAGCTAAAATTATCTCCCTTAGGAACGATATTATGAATTTTAAGAAACTTGATCATGAACATGTTGCACAATCTTGGGAGAGGATGAAATTGATGATACAGAATTGCCCGACTCATGGTTTAAATTTGTGGATGATCATATAATTTTTTTACGCCGGATTGAATTTTGCTTCTAGAAATCTTTTAGATTCGGCCATGGGAGGTACTTTTATGGAAATTACTTTAGGAGAAGCTACTAAACTCCTAGATAATATTATGGTTAATTATTCTCAATAGCACACCAAAAGATCTTCTACTAGTAAAAACGTGCATGCCATTGAAGAGACTAATGTTTTGAGTGGAAAGATGGATGAACTTATGAAATTTTTTGCTAGCAAGTGTGCTGCTATTGATCCTAATGATATGCCTTTGTCCACTTTGGTTGAGAATAATAACGAATCTATGGATGTGAATTTTGTTGGTAGGAATAATTTTGGTAACAACGCGTATAGAGGTAATTTTAATCCTAGGTCGTTCCCTAGTAATTCCTCTAATAATTATGGTAATTCCTACAACGATTCTAATGAAAATTATAATAAGATGCCCTCTGATCTTGAGAATAATATTAAAGAATTTATGAGTTCGCAAAAGAATTTCAATGCTTTGGTTGAAGAAAAATTGCTTAAGATTGATGATTTGGCTAGAAACATTGATAGAATTTCTCTTGAGACTGATTCTTTGAAAATTAGATCTATTACACCCAAGCATGATATTAATGAATTTCTAAAAGCTGTGAGAATTTCCATTGATGAGTGCAAAGAAAAAACCGCTAAGATGCGTGCTAAGCGAGATTGGTTTGTAAAAGTGTGTTCTTCTAGTTTTTGTGAAAATAATGATGAAGATCTTAAATTGATTGATGTGACTCCTATTGAATCTTTGTTTTCCAATATAAATCTTGATAAGGATGGGACTGGAGATGAGTCAACTTTAGCTAGAAGGCGACCCAATGATTCGGAGTTTATAGATCTTGATGCAAAAATTGATAAAGGTGGGATTGGAGAGGTTAAAACTTTAAGTAGCGATGAACCCACTCTTTTGGATTTAAAGGAATTTAATTATGATAATTGTTCTTTAATAGATTTTATTTCCTTGTTGCAATCCATGTTCAATTCTCCTCATTCTTATAATTAAAATAAAGCCTTTACTAAACATATCGTTGATGCGATGATGAAATCTTTTGAAGAAAAGCTTGAATTGGAAGTTTCTATCCTTAGAAAACTTCATGATGAGTGGGAACATACTATTAAGATTAATATTAAATATTATGAGTTCCATGTTTTGTGTGATTTGGGTGCTAGCATTTCCACGATTCCGAAGACTTTATGTGATGTGTTAGGTTTCCATGAATTTAATGATTGTTTTTTAAATTTGCATCTTGCGGATTCCACTATTAAGAAACCTATGGGAAGAATTAATGATGTTCTTACTGTTGCAAATAGGAATTATGTTCCCGTAGATTTCATTTTTCTTGATATAGATTGAAATCCTACATGTCCTATTATTCTTGACAGACCTTTCTTTAGAAAGATTGGTGCAATTATTGATATGAAAGAAGGAAACATTAGATTTCAATTTCCGTTAAGGAAGGGCATGGAACAATTTCCTAAAAATAAATTTAAGTTTCCATATGAATCTATTATGAGAGCTACTTATGGATTGCATACCAAAGATAACAATACCTAGATCTATGTTTTTATGCCTAGCTAGGGGCGTTAAACAATAGCGCTTGTTGGGAGGCAACCCAATTTTATTTTTGTTCTTACTTTTTTTTGTTCTTTTTTTCAATAAATAATTCATCTAGCCTCTGGTTAGACATGTTTTTGTGTTTTAGTTAGTGTTTGTGCCAAGTAAGACCTTTGGGATGGCTTATAGTGATATGTGATTTGATCTTGCTAAAAACAGAAACTTTTACACCTAGTAAAGCAATTCTCATTTTTAACAAAAGTGCGATAAAATATTGATTCCTTTCGCAGAAGATTAATATACAAATTTCCTAGGTTTTCCTAATTTTTCAAATTATTTGGATTTACAAAAGTATTCGAGAGTTACAGATTGCTAGACTATTTTGTTTTTGACAGATTCTGTTTTCTATGTGTTATTTGCTTATTTTGATGATTCTATGGGTAGTATCGGGGGGTATGAACCATAGAGAAGTTGCAATATAGTAGATATTACACCAATATAAATAAAGAAAGAGTTCACAATATGTGACGCCCCCGATTCAATCGTACACTAATCATACACGCAAATGTGTACGATCAACATCAGGGACTCACGGGAAGATATCACAACACAACTCTAGACACAAATTAAAATAATACAAGCTTTATATTACAAGCCAGGCGCCTCGAGGGCTCAAATACATTAGCTCGAATACACAAGAGTCAGCGAAAGCAACAATATCTAAGTACACAGATAAGTTAGACAAGTCTGCCTTAAGAAGGCTAGCACAAAAGCAACATCGATCGAAAAGGCAAGGCCTCCTGCCTGGGATCCTCCTAACTACTCCTGGTCGTCGGCGGCCTCCACGTAGTAGTAAGCACCCTCGTGGTAGTGGTAGTCGTCGTCAACGGTGGCGTCTGGTTGCTGGGCTCCACCATCTGGTTGCGACATCCAGAAAGAAAGGAAAAGTGGGAAAAGAGGGAGCAAAGCAACCGTGAGTACTCATCCAAAGTACTCGCAAGCAAGGATCTACACTACATATTCATCAGTGTTAATGAAATGGGTAGTATCTATGGACTGAACTGCAGAATGCGAGAAGAGAAGGGGAAATCCTAGCCTATCAAAGACTAGCATCTTCAAGCATCTCCAAGCATCTTGCAACATCATAAGAGATAAGAGTGGCATATTATAATATTAGTAAGTATGTTGTAACATCGCCTAGAGAGCACTTCCTCGACTCCCTGCAAGAAAACAATCCCGGAGCCATCATTTCCATTACATGCCTTAGTATCAAGTTCTAGTTGTATCGATCGGGATACAACTGCGAGCTTCCGTTACCGTGGAGACGGCTATTCGAATAGATAGAATACTTCCCTGCAGGGGTGCACCAACTTACCCAACACGCTTGGTCAACTCCGGCCGGACACACCATCAGGACACACCATCAGGTCATGACTGGCCTCAGCCGATCAACACACCGTAGTCCTACCTAGGCTCAACAAAGAGGCTAGCACGCCGGTCTACATCCTAAATGCGAAGGGGTCATGGGCCAATCGTCCTTTGCAATCCTGCGCGTTGTGAATGCAGCCGGTGAGCAGACCTAGCCTCCTTATACAAGTGCAGGCTTAACCAGTCCAACCCGGCATGCACCACTCGGTCGCTGACGTCAGTGAGCTTTCGGCTGATACATACGATGCAAAGTGCCCATACTTATTCCCGCGTGGTGGTTAGTGCGAAAAAGGCCATAGGCCTACTCGGATCAAATATCCAAACCATTAGTGTCTTGGTAGTGTACAGTAACGATCAATGATCCACGATATGTGGTCCGTCGCCCCGTCTCACGGACTTGCAGCAAGGGCTAAGAATGCCCGTCCGCGCCGCGTGCAAAACTTGCGTGTATCCTCCAGATCAACCCGACTTCACATCACTCGCGGGTGCCCCTCGGGGCCGACCCGAAGTCATCATTGCTCTGTGGTAAGTCAAAGTAACCATGTGTCTGAAACAGCAAGGGGGAAACCTGAGGAATCACCCTCGATGGATTCCCACTCGATGTAACCATCAAGTTGGACTTGGAGGAATCACCCTCGTTGGTCCACACTTGAGGGGTTGCACGGCAGAGTCATTATCGGGAGTGGTCAAGGAGGAATCACCCTCGATGACCACGACCGAATAGCTACACTACATGGTTAACATCAGAAGTGCTGATGAGATATCACCTTCGACACTCGATAGTAACTCTGCTGAGTCGTACAACTAAGGGGGTGATGTGCGGTGTCGGGGCATGGACGTCGATCACGTTCATCGAGTCATTGAACATAAAGCGGGGCAACTGGGATAAGGTGGGGGTCACTGATGGATCTCTAACCAGCCTATACTAAGCAGTTTAGAATAAGCAGGTAAGGTATGATAGCAGGTACAAAAGCAGGCTATGCATCAGAATAGGAGCAATCAATTACAGTAGGAAAATCTAATGCAAGCATAAGAGAATAAAATGGGCGATATCGAAATGATCAAAGGGGGGGGGGGCTTGCCTGGAAGCTCTGCTGAAAAGGAAGAAGTGTCGTCGTCGACATAGTCGATCATAGGGGCATCATCGATCTCGGGGTTTACCGGAGAGAAAAGGGGGAAGAAACAGTAAATACAGAGCAAACAGAGGTACCACTGAGCATGACATGACGAAAAGCAGAATTAGGGTCGACCTAATGTAGCACTGCATGATATAGGTAAAGGGGGAATTCAACCGAGAATATTTCCTAGTTCCAAACCTGTGTCACACAGATGACCGGAGGGGGAAAGTTTCATGTTCACATAGTTAGAGGAATCTGACAGGTAAACGGACCATGCATCCGGATTCGTCTCGTCATTCTGAGCAACTTTCATGTATAAAACATTTTCATCCAAGTTACGGTTTAATTTTCTATGATTTTTCAAAATTTTAACAATATTCTAAAATTTCTGGTTCTGTTTTTATCCGAATTGACCAAGTCAATTTGACTGGTCAAAGGGGGGTGGCCCACATGTCATAAAGCTATATCTAATCTAATAAATAAAACTAACTTAATCAAATGGAGCCCATATGTCATAGTGTAGCAACTAACCTAACTAGAATGATCAGTACCTAATCTAATCTGTACAGGGCCGGCCATAGGCATAGCCAGCCTCACGGCTGTGCACATACATGCATCGCATAGGGGCACTCGGCCACGGCCAAAAGCAGTAGCAAATGGCAACAACGGGCAGCACCAGGTAGCATCAACAGCCAACGCAAAAGAGGAGCAGCAACACGAAGCAAAGCAGCGGCAAAAGTAGCAATAGGAACGACAAGCAAGCAATAGCTCAGCGGCAGCAGCAAGTAATCAGCAGCGGCATGTAGTAGAAACAACAAGCAACAACAACGGTGGCGGCGCTAGGGGCATTAGCAGAAGTGAGCAGCGGCAGTTTTAGGCAGAGCAAGCAGTAGCAGGCGGGCGCAGCAGGGGAGCGCGGCAGCGAACGGTCGCGGACGGGCGCGGCGCACGGGGCGCGGGCGGCCAAGGCAGCAGGTGAGTGCGGGGCATGGCCAGGGCGCGGCAGGTGCACGCATGCGCGGCCGGACACGGCCAGGGGTGCGACCACGGGCGGACGAGCATGGCTGCGGCCATGGAGCTTCGGCCACGACGGGATGAGAAGTCTACAATGTCGGATCAAAGGGGAAAAACAGGAGAGATGGAGGAGAATCTCACAACGAGCTCGATGGAGAGGTCGGGGAGATCGGAGGTGGACCGGAGTGGCGGGAATCGACGGCGGATGATGAACGGGTCGGGTCCCAAGGTCGAAGGCGGCTCGATCCATTCGATGTAGGTGCTCCGAGCTCGAGCGCTTCCCCGTAGTGGAAGGAGAGGAGCGTCTCCGACCTCCTGGATAAGCTAGCGGGGCTCGGGGTCGTCGGGAAGCACGCGGACGGCGAAGACAATGGCGACGGTGGCTCGGCTTGTCGCGGGGAGGAAGCAAAGTCGTGGGGGGAAAGGAGGATGGGGCTAGCGTTTTTCCAGGGGAGAGAGGGGCGGCTGGGGTTGCTCTTATCCGAGAGGGGGGCCAGGGGATGGACGACACATTGCCGAGGAGCGGCCATGGCCGCGGGATGGCCATCACGCCTCTCCCTGTCTCCTGTAGCGTGAGGAGGGAGAGGAGGTGTGGTGGGTTGGGCCTCCTAGTCCCACATGGGCCTGATTCTTTTTAATTGCTTCCTTCTTTTCCTTTTACATTCTTTTCTATTTTCTTTTAACAGACACAATTAGCGTTTACATAAGCCACCAAATGCCTTTAAAAATGTGGAGCTGGCCAAAACAGAAGCTAGGGGATATAGAGCAGTGCAAAAAAAAGGTTTAGGAGTGATTTGAATTAGCTTGGAATTTTCAGAAATTAGAAAAAGGATTTAAAAGCTGTTTTAGGCACGTTTTATTTAGTTTAAGGCATTTAATCACTTTAAAAAAATATTGGTTTCACCAGGAAAAATATCCAGATATTATTTTCAACACTTTGAACATTTTAGTTTTTATGTTTGAAGAAAATAATTAATTGAATTTATTTAAATTTTGAATTTGAACTCAGTTTGTATCAAAGCGAGGTTTAGCAAATTAATTGTGATGACATGGCACGAGTAGTGTGTGATTACTGTAGCTGAACTACCGGGGTGTTACAAATCTCCTCCACTGCAAGAAATATTGTCCCGAGATTTAAGAGGTAGGGTGAGGGGGAAAGGATTTAGTTATGAAAATTCTAACGAGTCTTCTTGTCTTGGTTGCTCTTATCGAAGATGTTGATCCCTTTTGTTGCTTCCTTCGTTTCTCTGCTTCAAGTCATTATGGTGAAGTCATCATCCTTTCTTCGGGAACTCCATCGTACTTACGAAAAAGGTTAAGGGGTAGCTTCCGAAGAACAGACCTCTGGATGGTTGATTATCTGGTAGATAACTCGGGGAATGTGGCAGAAAGTATCTCTCGAGTTGAAACTTGGAAAACATCGAGAGCAAAGTAAGAAGTTACGATAAGAAGTTTCAAGCGGATAGACAATCGTTTGATGCCTAATCAAAAGGTGAAAAGGGTTCAAAGCAACTAAATAAATATCGCGTATGATACTAGAGTAGACCATCTCTAGGAAGGTGGCTCGTGATCTACATACGAAGCCAAGCATGGGGAATAACTTTGCAAACAAGGATGTACTAGAGAGTCAGGTTTCGATCCAGTGGAACTGTGGGTTATGGGCCCACCATGTGGGTTAAGAGTGGGAAGAGCAGTGATATCTTGTACGGTCATGGTAGTAAGGCAGGTCAGAGGATAGCCTATCAGTTATGTTGGCAACAACGTTGGTACCAAGGGTGAGGGACGAAGAGAACCATTTTCCTGCTCGTTGAAACGAGGCGGACCAATAGTCACGGTTCTCGTCCACCGGCGGTTACCAGAATGTCATCAGCAATAGTAATAGGGTTACAATTGACAGGGTTGTACACCGAGGTGTTTACATAAGCAGGGAATCATCACTGCTCATATAAGTCAAATTATAAGGAAGGTTAAACAAAACAATGGAAAGGAAAATGTGATTAGTATATTATAATCACAACAATGGAAAGGAAAATGTGTTTATACTCGAGTATCAAGAGTATAACTTTCCCAAGGAAAGGCATAGCATGATATACATGATAGGGCTCCTAGTATGTAACCATTTAAACAAAAGGGGCGAGGAAATTCATGACGTTGCCCATACAACAATGTTTGGATAAGTGATCAAGAAACATTTAGCATTACGTTGCCAATGTTCTTGGTGATGAATGGAGTGCCACAGTCGTGCGACGGGATAGCATTGACATGGTCATCAGGTAAAGGTCAGCCTTTGGATACTCAAAGGATCCATCGGAAACAACTTATAAAATAAGTTGTACAATTTTAGCAAGGAAAAGATGAGGATGGGGCCCACAGGCTCAGCAACAATTTATCGAGGGGGCAAGGATGGTATTTCTCATCATGAATTCGATTGATAACCTAGAAGAGCTCGAAATGTTGATGATGATCACGACATATTTGTCGAGAGGTTTCATGAAGATGTAATCGATCGACGATGACATCAAATCAAAGGAATGATGAAGCGAAAGGTTATTGGAACCACGAGTATGACACAAACTCAAAATCAAGCTCGCTGTTCATGGCGAAAATATATGACAAGGAAGATCGACATAGGCTTAGCTCATCATCGAAAATTGTGCTCCGGGAAGAAGGACCAGGTAGCACCGTTAAAATTTAGCACGATAATGATATAGCCGATCAGGCTAGGAATGACTTGAAGGATTATTAAACTTGTAAGGAACAAAAATTACTTAAGAGTTATAGAATTGGAGTGCGGAATCGATTCACTTAGCGGTGTTCTTGAGTGCCCAACAACTCAGAACCCGGGGAGGAATTGGAATTGGTGAGAATTAATAGTTGATGAAGAACTCATAAGAAGTTATGTAGTGTCCCGTGATATTCTCGAGATACCAGGGGTAAAACTCGAAGGTAGATAAGAATAGAGGTTAGACTAGTGTATTAATATGTGAAAGACAAGCACTTTAACTTGTTTGAGAAATATGATTAAAGAAGAACAATATGGTCGGAACCACGATTGCAAAAGACCAAATCCCAGATATAAGACGAACTTATACCAAGGGGATAAGTAATTTTAAGAGAAGCTTCCATGATAAGATCTACATCGTGTCCATGGGCATGAACACAAAGTTCAAGGTCGACTCCCACTTCTCCAATGCATAACCTTTCATTCACTTCTCGCTTTCGATGAAGTTGTAGTGTTGAAATATTATAAGGAAAAACACCAGAAGAGTATGACTCGTGAGAACTCTCGGGTTCACATGGATTAGAGAAGGCATAGGTTCAACCCATAGGGGCATCTTAGGAACATATACCAAAAACTTAAAGAGTAATTCACATAAGCTTGAAGGTAGAGCATGGTTGAAAAAAAGCAAAGGATACAATTTACCAAAGGCATTATGTATCAGGGAAGAACTCACAAGGTTATTAAATATGAGGGGCACTGTCGGATAATAATCCAACAAAAGAATCTGATGGTCCACAAGGGATCTGATGTGAGCATCGGTACTCAACCAGAAGAAGAAAGAATGCAAGGACACCAGATTATAGAAACAACTAACTAATTAAAAGCTCAAATGCAAAGGGATTATTATTTCCAAATCAAGGTATCAGAAGCAAACACTCTGATTAAGGATGGATAAATTGAATAGACTTAGGGGTACAATCAACGGTAATTTGATTGGTCGAGAACTAGTTCATGTCTGGAGTGACGTCTGAGCTAAAGGGACGAATTCTAGCTTCGAATGATGATTGCAAACATTCGCACACATGTTGAATCAAAAGGGGTAAGAAGGACAATCGCAAAGGAGTTTAATGAATATTGCTAGACATATGGAATTAACCATAATGCAAGCAGGTAAGGAAGATCAAGAGCAACAGGCTAAAGGATTCTCGGAAGATCAAATAGTATTCCAAAGAATTTTGTGAAACACATGAACAACTGGAGATGAACAGATACTCGGTAAGTGTGAGAAATTATTCATCGGGGTATTAATGCAGCAAGGAACTACAAGGCAGTAGGCACAAAGGATTCTCGAAACAACAGCGAGTATTTCGGGGTATCTTGTAAAAATAAGAGCAACTGGGTTGGATCCCAATAGTTCTAGACCATACCAGATAGAAGGAGAGAGCTAGCTTTTCCCTCTTCTACCACCAGAAACAGCTCAAGGAGCAACCGTGTAAACACTTGGCCATAGTGATCATGCGGAGACCCCGTAGAGCAGCAGTAGGGGTATTATCTCCCCGGAGAGCCTCGAAGCTAGGTAAGATTCACCGGCGTGCATGTCTTTGCCTCATCCCGTTTCCAGGCACCGGCGACGTTCTACTCGCCCCCACCATGATAAGCCATCCGTTGGCATATGTCTGTGACGCCCCCGATTTAATCGTACACTAATCATACACGCAAACGTGTACGATCAAGATCAGGGACTCACGGGAAGATATCACAACACAACTCTACAAATAAAATAAGTCATACACGCATCATATTACAAGCCAGGGGCCTCGAAGGCTCGAATACAAGAGCTCGATCATAGACGAGTCAGCGGAAGCAACAATATCTGAGTACAAACATAAGTTAAACAAGTTTGCCTTAAGAAGGCTAGCACAAACTGGGATACAGATCGAAAGAGGCGCAGGCCTCCTGCCTGGGATCCTCCTAACTACTCCTG
Organism: Triticum urartu; assembly: GCF_056163025.1. Classification (NCBI taxonomy): domain Eukaryota; kingdom Viridiplantae; phylum Streptophyta; class Magnoliopsida; order Poales; family Poaceae; genus Triticum; species Triticum urartu. The sequence continues at coordinate 216,196,934 of NC_141878.1, forward strand.
GTCGTCGTCAGCGGGCATCACGTAGTAGTAGGCACCTCCGGTGTAGTAGGGGTCGTTGTCGACGGTGGCGTCTGGCTCCTGGGCTCCAACATCTGGTTGCGACAACCAGGTAGAAGGGATAGAGGGAAAGAAGGAGAAAGCAACCGTGAGTACTCATCCAAAGTACTCGCAAGCAAGAAGCTACACTACATATGCATGGGTAAATGTGTAAAGGGCCATATCGGTGGACTGAACTGCAGAAAGCCAGAATAAGAGGGGGATAGCTAATCATTTCGAAGACTACGCTTCTGGCAGCCTCCGTCTTGCAGCATGTAGAAGGGAGTAGACTGAAGACCTCCAAGTAGCATCGCATAGCATAACCCTAACCGATGATCCTCCCCTCGTCGCCCTGTGAGAGAGCGACCACCGGTTGTATCTGGCACTTGGAAGGGTGTGTTTTATTAAGTATCCGGTTCTAGTTGTCATAAGGTCAAAGTACAACTCCAAGTCATCCTGTTACCGAAGATCACGGCTATTCGAATAGATTAACTTCCCTGCAGGGGTGCACCACATACCCCAACACGCTCGATCCCATTTGGCCGGACACACTTTCCTGGGTCATGTCCGGCCTCGGAAGATCAACACGTCACAGTCCCACCTAGGCACAACAGAGAGGTCAGCACGCCGGTCTAAACCTAAGCGCACAGGGGTCTGGGCCCATCGCCCTTAGCACACCTGCACGTTGCGTACGCGGCCGGAAGCAGAACTAGCCCCCTTAATACAAGAGCAGGCTTACGTTCCAATCCGGCGCGCGCCACTCAGTCGCTGACGTCACGAAGGCTTCGGCTGATACCACGACGCCGGGATACCCATAACTACTCCCGCGTAGATGGTTAGTGCGTATAGACCAAATGGCCAAACTCAGATCAAATACCCAGATCTCGTTAAGCGTGTTAGGTATCCGCGAACGTCGACCAGGGCCAGGCCCACCTCTCTCCTAGGTGGTCGGAACCTGCCCTGTCGCTCCGCCTCAAAGATCCACTCGCGGGTGCTCCTCAAGCCGACCCGTCTTTAGTCAACACATGTATCCTGTATAAAGTATATAGTATATACCCGTGATCAACTCCCGAGTGATCACGGCCCGATAGTATAGCATGGCAGACGGACAAGGATGTAGGGCCACTGATGATAAACTAGCATCCTATACTAAGCATTAGGATTGCAGGTAAAGGTAACAACAGTAGTAGCAAGGACAGGCTATGCATCAGTATAGGATTAACGGGAAGCAGTAACATGCTACACTACTCTAATGCAAGTAGTATAGAGAAGAGTAGGCGATATCTGGTGATCAAAGGGGGGGCTTGCCTGGTTGCTCTGGCAAGAGAGAAGGGTCGTCAACTCCGTAGTCGTACTGGGTAGCAGCGGCGTCGGTCCCGGTGTCTAGCGAGAGAAGAGGGGGGGAGAAACAATAAATATTTAAGCAAGCATATGCATAGTGATGCATGACATGACAAGTAGCGGTGCTAGGGGTGCCCTATCGCGGTATGAGGTGATACCGGTGAAGGGGGGAAACATCCGGGAAAGTATCCCCGGTGTTTCGCGTTTTCGGACAGATGAAACAGAGGGGGAAAGTTGCGCGTTTGCTATGCTAGGGATGCGTGGCGGATAAACGGGCTGCGTATTCAAATTCGCCTCGTCGTTCTGAGCAACTTTCATGTTGAAAATATTTTAATCCGAGTTACGGATTAAAAGATATGATTTTCTAAAGATTTTATTAATTTCTGAGATTTAATTAATTATTTAATTAATTCGAAAATGATTTAATGACATCAGCATGATGTCATGCTGACATCAGCAGTCAACAGAGTTGACTTGGTCAACCTGACATGTGGGTCCAGGGGGGACCCACCTGTCATCCTCTAATTAGGTTAATTAGGGTTTAGGTTAATCTAATTACAGTTTAATTAAACTTAACTAGTTAATTAAATTAATTAAACCGGATTAATTAACTTAATTAATTTCTTAATTAATTAATAATTAATTTAATTAAATCATTTTTATTTTTATTAATTATATTTATTTTATTTTAATTTTTTTTATTCCTTTTTTTTAATAAAACGTTCTGGGGCTGGGGCCCCCATGTCAGTGGCCCCAGGGGGCCTAGCGGGTTCGGGCGCTAGCGGGCGCGGTTGCTGGGGCGAAGCCCCCGTGAGCGTGCGGGCACCCGTATGGGAACCCGGGGCGCAGGCGGAGGCTACCGGGTCGCCCGTATGGGAAGGGCCGGCCAGCTCCGGCGAGCGACGGGGCCGCGCCGACCACGCGATAGGGGAAAAGGCCACGGGCGCGGCCATGGCCAGCCGGCGCGAGGGGGGGGGGGCAAGCGGGCACGGCCTGGGCGTCACGGGGAGGCCGGAGATGGCGATGCGGGGCGAGGGGGCGAGGCCATGCGAGCGGTGGCCGGCGCGGGCGGGTGCAAGAGAGCGCGGGGCCGCGGCGGGCACTAGCCGGTCGGGAACGTGGCGCGGGCGCGGCCAGAGGTCGCCGGGCGTGCGGTCGGGCGCGCGCACGCGGGTGGAGCTCGACCGCGTCGACGGGGACGAGGGGGAGGAAGAGGCCGGGGGCCTCACCGGGAGCGTAGGGCACGGGGCAGCGGGCTCGGGGGAGGTTGGGGAGGACCGGCGAGGAAGGGGTCAAGGTGGCGGCAGTCCGGCGACGATGGGGAGGCAGCTCCGGCGGGGGGGGGGGGGGCGCGAAGCTCCAGGCAGCGACGGGGTTCGGCGGTGGTCTCCTCCCGATCCAGATCGGGGGAGAGGGGGGGATATTTCGGGGGTGAGTGGGGGCTGTCGGTGGGGAGTGGGGGGGGGAGGAGTGGATAAGGGAGAGGAGTGGGGGCCGACCTGGGCCGGCCTGGTTGGCACGATGGCCAGCTGGGCCGCGGTCCAGCAGGGGAGGCTTCTCCCCCCTTTTGTTTTTTTGTTTTGTTTTCTGTTTTTGTAGTTTCCTTTTCTTTATTTCCTCTTCTGTTTTAAATCATTTTAAATTATTTAGGCATTTTATAAAAATGTGTTTGCTTCATTATAATTACCCTGGCATTTAACTGCACACTCCGAACAATTTAGTTTAATATTTTGAAACTTTTATAATTTAACTTTATTTTAATGTTTGAATTTGACTCGGTTTTGGCCTAACGGTAGATTATCAATAGTAACCGGGGTGACGTGGCATGATTATCGTTGGATTACTGTAGCTTGATTACCCGGGCGTTACAAAACTCCTCCACTACAAGAAATCTCGTCCCGAGATTTAGGAGGTAGAAGGAAACAACGCGGGGTATTCATCACGCAGGCGATCCTCGCGTTCCCAAGTGGCTTCGTCTTCAGAGTGATTCGACCACTGGACTTTGAGGAATTTGATCGCCTTCTGACGTGTGCGGCGTTCAGCTTGGTCAAGAATGCGGACCGGATGCTCTTTATACGAGAGGTCCTGTTGCAATTCGATCACTTCATGATCCACCGCTCGGATTGGATCCTTGAAGCAACGGCGGAGTTGTGACACGTGGAACACATCGTGAACCTGAGAAAGGTTCGGTGGAAGCTCCAGTTGATATGCCACCTTTCCACGCCTTTCGAGAATAGTGAAGGGACCGATATAGCGAGGAGCTAGCTTGCCCTTGATCCCGAAGCGGTGAGCACCCTTCATTGGTGTAACTCGAAGATAAGCCTTTTCGCCAGGTTGATAGACCATGTCTTGGTGATGACGGTCATACTGACTTTTCTGACGTGACTGAGCAGTCTTGAGATTCTCGCGAATAATGCGAACTTGTTCTTCGGCCTGTTGTATAATATCCGGACCAAAGAGTGGACGTTCCCCAGTTTCTGACCAGTTCAGAGGGGTTCGACACTTTCGTCCATATAGCACTTCGAAGGGGGACATCTTTAGACTAGCTTGATAGCTATTATTATAAGAGAACTCGGCATATGGAAGAGATTCCTCCCATTTCTTGCCGAATGAGATTACACAAGCTCGAAGCATGTCTTCGAGAACTTGGTTGACACGTTCAACCTGTCCTTGCGACTGAGGATGGAACGCAGTACTGAACGACAGATGAGTCCCCATAGCTTCTTGGAAACTCGCCCAAAACCTTGAAGTGAATAAGCTGCCACGGTCTGAACTGATAACCAGTGGGATACCGTGAAGTGAAACAATTCTAGCCATGTAGAGAGTAGCAAGCTGACTAGCAGTGATTGTCTCTTTGACCGCCAGGAAATGGGCAACTTTGGAAAGCCGGTCAATGACGACAAGAATAGCATCATTACCTTTCTGCGATTTGGGAAATCCAGTGACGAAGTCCATTTCAACATGGTCCCATTTCCATTCAGGAATAGAGATAGGTTGCAGAGTTCCAGCAGGCCTTTGATGCTCTGCTTTGATTCGGCGACAAACGTCACACTCAGCAACATAACGAGCAATGTCCTGCTTCATATTAGACCACCAGAATCTTTGACGAATATCCTGGTACATCTTTGTACTACCAGGATGGATGGACAGAGGCGTATCATGGGCTTCTTGCATAACCCTTTTAGTCTTATCCAGGTTTTTCTTCGAACATGGTACCACTAGGCGGCCTTTGAAATACAAGGCGCCATCGTCGGCGATCGTGAAGAATGAGGGCTTTCCTCTTTTGAGGTCGCGCTTAATCTTGAGGACTTCATCGTCACATTTCTGTATCCATTTGATGGTGTCCACAAGATCTGGTTTCGCAACCAGGGTATTGAGAGAACCCTTGGAAACAACATGGAGGTTTCGTTTGGGAAAACCTTCGGGAGGGGGAGCGAGTGATCCCGGAGGAACAATATGGAGGTTCAGCCTTCTAAATTCTTCGGTAAGCGAGGGCTGAACTTTGTGGACCTGGAGGTGGTTGCAGTAAGACTTGCGGCTCAGGGCATCAGCCATTACATTAGCCTTGCCGGGGGTATATGATATATCCACGTCAAAGTCTGCAACAGTCTCCATCCATCTTTGCTGACGGAGGTTCAGGTCTGGCTGAGTAAACAGATACTTCAGACTTTGATGGTCGGTGAAGATCTCGCAACGATTACCGAGAAGGTAATGTCGCCATTGCTTCAGTGCATGAATGACAGCAGCAAGCTCGAGGTCATGAAACGGGTAGTTTTCTTCGTGAGGGCACAGTTGACGAGAGGCATAAGCAATCACTCTGCGCTCTTGCATTAGGACACAGCCTAATCCTTGACGGGAAGCGTCGCAGTAAATGACGAAGTCCTTCTTAGTATCAGGTGGAGCAAGTACGGGGGCAGAAGTCAACTTGTCTTTGAGCGCCTGGAAACTTTCCTGACACTTGTCTGTCCAATCGAACTTGACACCCTTATGCAACAAATTAGTCAGAGGCCTGGCAATCTTGGAGAAGTTCTCGACGAATCGACGGCAATAGCTGGCGAGACCGAGAAAACTTCGGACTTGCTTCACATTCTTCGGAGGAGTCCAATCGAGTATAGCCTGAACTCGTTCAGGGTTGACGGCAATACCATCCTTGGAGATGACATGCCCAAGATAGGTTACTTCGGGGAGCCAGAATTCACACTTGGAATACTTAGCATACAGTTGATGTTCTCGAAGCTTCTCTAGCACAAGACGCAGATGTCCAGCATGTTCTTCCTCGTTCTTGGAAAATACAAGGATATCGTCCAGATAAACCACGACGAACTTGTCGAGGTAATCCATGAATATATAATTCATCAGACGAGAGAAGGTGGCTGGAGCATTCGTTAAACCGAATGACATGACGGTGTACTCGTATGATCCATACCGAGTCACGAAGGCAGTTTTTGGGATGTCCTCTTCACGAACACGGATCTGGTGGTAACCCAACCTCAAGTCGAGTTTGGAGAACACTGATGAGCCAGCCAGTTGATCATAAAGATCATTGATCCGAGGAAGAGGATATTTATTCTGAATGGTAGCTTGGTTTATAGGACGGTAGTCTTGGACTAATCGGTTTGTCCCATCCTTTTTCTTAACAAAGAGAGAAGGTGCTCCCCAAGGAGAGCAACTAGGACGGTAGTCTTGGACTAATCGGTTTGTCCCATCCTTTTTCTTAACAAAGAGAGAAGGTGCTCCCCAAGGAGAGCAACTAGGACGAATGAAACCTTTGACAAGAGATTTGTCGATTTCCTCCTTAAGCTCAATGAGTTCATGCGGCGGCATCTTATAGGGTCGTTTGGCTATAGGGGTGGTGCCGGGTTTCAAGTCGATGATGAATTCGACAGCTCTAGCAGGGGGAATCCCTGGAAGTTCTTCTGGGAAGACATCTTGGAATTCACGAACGACGGGAATGTTTTCAATGCCCTCGAGTGGTGCAGCGTTCAACGCATTCAAGGCATAAAGACGTGCCTCGGCGTTCTGAACTAGATGAGCTTGGTAAGCTATTATTTCGTCAGAAGGGTGTAGCAGATGGACGACCTTAGTGGCGCAAACTATAGAAGCAGTATGCGCTTTCAACCAATCCATTCCCAGAATGAGGTCGATGTTAGACGACTTCAGGATAATGGGAGAGGCATAGAATTCCAGCCCTTCGATTTCCACGGGGACATCGATGCCAACCAGTGAGGTTTGACATTGTCCCACGGGGGTTTTTACCAATACCGAAGCGTTCATCTCCTCACATTTAACGTCATGCTTGTATGCAAAATCTTCTGACATGAATGAATGCGATGCCCCTGAATCGAATAAAACAGATGCAGGTACTGAGTTTACGAGGAGTGTACCCATCACGGTAGCAGGCTGGTCTAGAACTTCATTGAGATCAACATGGTTGGCATGAACACGACCATAAGACTTGGCACTGTTGTTGCGAGGCTGGTTGCTTCCACGGCCAGTTGCTGGGAGGGCCAGTTGATTCTGGTTTTGATTGCAATCCCTAGCACGGTGACCTGGCTGACCACACTTGTAGCAGAGGCCATTATTGGGAGTGGGAACAGGAGCTTGTGGTGGTGGAGCTGGAAGTCTTGTCTGCCTAGTTGGAGGAGCAGGCAGACGAGGTGCAGCATAGGACTGCCTTGGGGCAGGTGCATCCGGCTGGTACATGCTGTTGGGGATCCATATCTTGCGCTTCTGCGAGGACGGGCCCGAAGATGAGCCCGTGTCACGGCTGCGCTTGTGAGAGCTCTGGTATTCCTGTAGACCAGTTTCGACGTTGATGGCTTTGTTCACCAGAGTGGCGAAATCAGCAAAGTCGTGCACTAGAAGTGCGAGCTTGATGTCAGCTTGAAGGCCATCACGGAACTTCTCCTGTCTGCGTGCATCAGTTGCGATGTCTTCTTCAGCATAGCGGGACAAGTCAAGAAACTCCCGCTGGTAAGCTTCCACAGTTTTATTGCCTTGGGTGAGGTTGCGGAACTCACGCTTCTTCCGGTCCATAACTCCCTGAGGAATGAAGCGAGCACGGAAGGCAGCTTGGAAGTCTGGCCAGGTGATGATTGTTCCAGCTGGCAGAGTACGCCTGTGGCTATCCCACCATTGAGCTGCGGGTCCTTTCAGGAAGAAGGAAGCAAAGGTGACATAGCTGGCAGGGGCTACATCAGCAGACTCCATCTCATAGGTGATGTCACGGAGCCAGTCATCAGCATCCAAAGGCTGAGTTGAGCTGCGGTACACAGTTGGGTTCAGGTGCATGAAATCCTGCAGGGTCACTTGGGTTGGCTGCTGGTTCATATTGGGGCGAGGAAACTGAGCCATAATATTCTCCATGAACTGACGATTCAGCTCAAACTGTTGCATCATCCCAGCCATGTACTCAGGCGGTGGTGGGGCGTTGCCACCACGACCACGACCACGACCACCTGGTCTAACCATCCTGCTAATATATAACAGGGGTAGTTCAGTATTGAGAAATGTGCAAAGACGAGAATCATTCATGATGAAACATGCACAACGAAAGCAGCACGATAGATACTACATAGTAGTCGGCATATCTTACAAAAGAGATCATGCATGGAGTTCGTTACACAGAGTCTGGTACATAGACTAAGACATCACAGGCGGCACGCAGGCTCGCGGCGAATGCATGTAACACTAACAAGCAAGTCTACATCAGTCCCACGCGGTACTGCGGAGGTAGCTGTAGCCTGAAAGCTGGTAGTGTGGCATCGGGTACACCACGTCGGCAACCTGGGGTCCGCGGGTACTCTGGTGCAGAACCTGACGCTCAGGTGGCAGAAGAGGACCAAGTGCGGGAGAGTAGCCTCCCACCTCTGGCCAACCGACACCCTGGGGCATCACGGTCCTGGCTGGGTAGATAGCAGAGCGCGACAGCTCCCCAGATCCGACGAAGGGGTGCAACATCGTCAGAGCACGGTAGAGGTGCTGACGAGTGGTGTACAACTCGTGGCGAAGAGCTCGGTTAGCTCGATCCAGCCCATCAGCATGCAGAACCAGGTTCTGATGGTAGAAGGGCTCTCGGGTGACAGTGGAGTAGGCAGCAGTGTAGTAACCCTCCGCACCAACATCGGATGCGATAGCAATGTGCCTGAAGGGGGAGGTATCCAACTCCTGATACTCTCCACGGAGACGTGTCAGAGCAGCATAAGCAGCATCGTGGACCGCCATATCGATAGTCACTCCAACACCATGAGCAGTGTGCAGCACGGTAGTGGAGTCATACTCCCGAGAGTAGAGGTGGACGATGGCACGGTACTGCTCCTGGTTGAAGTCCTGATACTCCTCATAGACGGTGTACTCAGGGTGCCAGCGATAACCCAGATAGGTCATCATCTCAACCAACACAGCAGGTGATCCTGAGGCACCAATGGCCGTCGTGTGGCGCACGACCTGCCTCGTGGGTTCCATCTGAAAACAAAGATGTTTTCACAGGAGTCAAATGACAATGTGGATAATGTTCAAGTACTACTCTAAAGAATAACTAGGGCTTATCCAACTTTGGGGTGAGCGTGGTCACGGGATCCTAGTGTTAGAGTTAGTAAAATCGTTTAACCCGAGTAGAAGAGGGTTCAGAGTCCCAGAGTAAGGATCGAGGAGTAAAAGATCCTAATACCACCCAGATGGCGACGTGGGCCCGTAAGGCACACAGCCATGTTAGTAAAAGGGTTTTGTAATGTCTAGACTCGACTTCGGCCAAGGAGTGTGGAAGGGGGATTTCTACAGGCAGTCGGCTCTGATACCAACTTGTGACGCCCCCGATTTAATCGTACACTAATCATACACGCAAACGTGTATGATCAAGATCAGGGACTCACAGGAAGATATCACAACACAACTCTATAAATAAAATAAGTCATACAAGCATCATATTACAAGCCAGGGGCCTCGAAGGCTCGAATACAAGAGCTCGATCATAGACGAGTCAGCGGAAGCAACAATATCTGAGTACAGACATAAGTTAAACAATTTTGCCTTAAGAAGGCTAGCACAAACTGGGATACAGATCGAAAGAGGCGCAGGCCTCCTGCCTGGGATCCTCCTAACTACTCCTGGTCGTCGTCAGCGGGCATCACGTAGTAGTAGGCACCTCCGGTGTAGTAGGGGTCGTTGTCGACGGTGGTGTCTGGCTCCTGGGCTCCAACATCTGGTTGCGACAACCAGGTAGAAGGGATAGAGGGAAAGAAGGAGAAAGCAACCGTGAGTACTCATCCAAAGTACTCGCAAGCAAGAAGCTACACTACATATGCATGAGTAAATGTGTAAAGGGCCATATCGGTGGACTGAACTGCAGAAAGCCAGAATAAGAGGGGGATAGCTAATCCTTTTGAAGACTACGCTTCTGGCAGCCTCCGTCTTGCAGCATGTAGAAGGGAGTAGACTGAAGACCTCCAAGTAGCATCGCATAGCATAACCCTAACCGATGATCCTCCCCTCGTCGCCCTGTGAGAGAGCGACCACCGGTTGTATCTGGCACTTGGAAGGGTGTGTTTTATTAAGTATCCGGTTCTAGTTGTCATAAGGTCAAAGTACAACTCCAAGTCGTCCTGTTACCGAAGATCACGACTATTCGAATAGATTAACTTCCCTGCAGGGGTGCACCACATACCCCAACACGCTCGATCCCATTTGGCCGGACACACTTTCCTGGGTCATGTCCGGCCTCGGAAGATCAACACGTCGCAGTCCCACCTAGGCACAACAAAGAGGTCAGCACGCCGGTCTAAACCTAAGCGCACAGGGGTCTGGGCCCATCGCCCTTAGCACACCTGCACGTTGCGTACGCGGCCGGAAGCAGAACTAGCCCCCTTAATACAAGAGCAGGCTTACGTTCCAATCCGGCGCGCGCCACTCAGTCGCTGACGTCACGAAGGCTTCGGCTGATACCACGACGCCGGGATACCCATAACTACTCCCGCGTAGATGGTTAGTGCGTATAGACCAAATGGCCAAACTCAGATCAAATACCCAGATCTCGTTAAGCGTGTTAGGTATCCGCGAACATCGACCAGGGCCAGGCCTACCTCTCTCCTAGGTGGTCGGAACCTGCCCTGTCGCTCCGCCTCAAAGATCCACTCGCGGGTGCTCCTCAAGCCGACCCGTCTTTAGTCAACACATGTATCCTGTATAAAGTATATAGTATATACCCGTGATCAACTCCCGAGTGATCACGGCCCGATAGTATAGCATGGCAGACGGACAAGGATGTAGGGCCACTGATGATAAACTAGCATCCTATACTAAGCATTAGGATTGCAGGTAAAGGTAACAACAGTAGTAGCAAGGACAGGCTATGCATCAGTATAGGATTAACGGGAAGCAGTAACATGCTACACTACTCTAATGCAAGCAGTATAGAGAAGAGTAGGCGATATCTGGTGATCAAAGGGGGGGCTTGCCTGGTTCCTCTGGCAAGAGAGAAGGGTCGTCAACTCCGTAGTCGTACTGGGTAGCAGCGGCGTCGGTCCCGGTGTCTAGCGAGAGAAGAGGGGGGGAGAAACAATAAATATTTAAGCAAGCATATGCATAGTGATGCATGACATGACAAGTAGCGGTGCTAGGGGTGCCCTATCGCGGTATGAGGTGATACCGGTGAAGGGGGGAAACATCCGGGAAAGTATCCCCGGTGTTTCGCGTTTTCGGACAGATGAAACAGAGGGGGAAAGTTGCGCGTTCGCTATGATAGGGATGCGTGGCGGATAAACGGGCTGCGTATTCAAATTCGCCTCGTCGTTTTGAGCAACTTTCATGTTGAAAATATTTTAATCCGAGTTACGGATTAAAAGATATGATTTTCTAAAGATTTTATTAATTTCTGAGATTTAATTAATTATTTAATTAATTCGAAAATGATTTAATGACATCAGCATGATGTCATGCTGACATCAGCAGTCAACAGAGTTGACTTGGTCAACCTGACATGTGGGTCCAGGGGGGACCCACCTGTCATCCTCTAATTAGGTTAATTAGGGTTTAGGTTAATCTAATTACAGTTTAATTAAACTTAACTAGTTAATTAAATTAATTAAACCGGATTAATTAACTTAATTAATTTCTTAATTAATTAATTAATTAATAATTAATTTAATTAAATCATTTTTATTTTTATTAATTATATTTATTTTAATTTAATTTTTTTTATTCCTTTTTTTAATAAAACGTTCTGGGGCTGGGGCCCCCATGTCAGTGGCCCCAGGGGGCCTAGCGGGTTCGGGCGCTAGCGGGCGCGGTTGCTGGGGCGAAGCCCCCGTGAGCGTGCGGGCACCCGTATGGGAACCCGGGGCGCAGGCGGAGGCCACCGGGTCGCCCGTATGGGAAGGGCCGGCCAGCTCCGGCAAGCGGCGGGGCCGCGCCGACCACGCGATAGGGGAAGAGGCCACGGGCGCGGCCATGGCCAGCCGGCGCGAGGGGGGGGGGCAAGCGGGCACGGCCTGGGCGTCACGGGGAGGCCGGAGATGGCGATGCGGGGCGAGGCCATGCGAGCGGTGGCCGGCGCGGGCGGGTGCAAGAGAGCGCGGGGCCGCGGCGGGCACTAGCCGGTCGGGAACGTGGCGCGGGCGCGGCCAGAGGTCGCCGGGCGTGCGGTCGGGCGCGCGCACGCGGGTGGAGCTCGACCGCGTCGACGGGGACGAGGGGGAGGAAGAGGCCGGGGGCCTCACCGGGAGCGTAGGGCACGGGGCAGCGGGCTCGGGGGAGGTTGGGGAGGACCGGCGAGGAAGGGGCCAAGGTGGCGGCAGTCCGGCGACGATGGGGAGGCAGCTCCGGCGGGGGGGGGGGGGGCGAAGCTCCAGGCAGCGACGGGGTTCAGCGGTGGTCTCCTCCCGATCCAGATCGGGGGAGAGGGGGGATATTTCGGGGGTGAGTGGGGGCTGTCGGTGGGGAGTGGGGGGGGGAGGAGTGGATAAGGGAGAGGAGTGGGGGCCGACCTGGGCCGGCATGGTTGGCCCGATGGCCAGCTGGGCCGCGGTCCAGCAGGGGAGGCTTCTCCCCCCTTTTGTTTTTTTGTTTTGTTTTCTGTTTTTGTAGTTTCCTTTTCTTTATTTCCTCTTCTGTTTTAAATCATTTTAAATTATTTAGGCATTTTATAAAAATGTGTTTGCTTCATTATAATTACCCTGGCATTTAACTGCACACTCCGAACAATTTAGTTTAATATTTTGAAACTTTTATAATTTAACTTTATTTTAATGTTTGAATTTGACTCGGTTTTGGCCTAACGGTAGATTATCAATAGTAACCGGGGTGACGTGGCATGATTATCGTTGGATTACTGTAGCTTGATTACCCGGGCGTTACAATGTCGCACCAAACCCCCGACATTTGGCGCCCACCGTGGGGCCTGATGCACCGCCGTCCGGAGATCTGTTCTTGACGGGAATCCTTTTCCTCCCTGGCGAGCGCAGCCAGCCAGGCATGCCAGGCGAAGTTTGCGTCGACGCGCTGCGTGGCGTTGAGATCGCCTGCGCAACCAGCTCCTTGGCCGAACTTGTCGGCGAGGTCCGCCTCTCCGACGAACTTGCGTCCGACGCAGGCACGGGCGGCCCCAAGAACCTCCTCGCGGGCCTCCTCGATCAACTCCACGTTTCCGGCTAGCCCGCCATAGACTTGGAGTCCGTAGGCTCCACCGACCCGATGCTGGTCGACTCCGACACCGTGTCAATCGACGTGTTCCCCACCAACGTGGTGGTCTACGATGAACCTCTCCCCCACGCAGAGAGCGACGGAAGCACCGTCACTGAGGTGCTAGTCATCAGTCATGACGAGTTCCCTGGCAGAGGAGCGCCCGACTCACTCGGCGCGGTGCTGCAAGACCTAGCTGCGCCCATTCCGGAAGATGCTGACGCAGAGACGCTAGAAGCGCGCCGCCTTCAGCTCATTGAAGGTGTCAGATTTCGGGTTCCGGCAGACCCTTGAGGTTCGAACACTGGGGTGCGCGCGGAGATTTCGCCTCCTACCTATCTGCACCCCTCCGCCTCGCTAATATCTAAGTTATGGAAAGAACAACACAAGAGACACAGGGTTTATACTGGTTCGGGCCACCGTTGTGGTGTAATACCCTACTCCAGTGTGTGGTGTGGTGGATTGCCTCTTGGGCTGATGATGAGGAACAATACAAGGAAGAACAACCTCGCGAGGGTTTGTTCTTGGCTGGGGCGATGAACTGCTGGGAGGAGTTCAGTCACCCTTCTCTCTCTCTCTAAAACTCTCTCTCTTTTTCTCTTAAAACTCTCCCTCTCTTTTTCTCCCCTCTCATCCCCCTTTGCCCTGTGGGTGGCTGGTCCTATTTATAGAGGCCCTGGTCCTCTTTCCAAATATCGAGCGGGAAGGGAGCCACCAATGGCGGGCTAATTTGAAGGGGGACAGCTAGTACTAGCTATCCTGACAAAAGTAGTCTTCGCTTGCACAAAGCTCTAGTGGTGACGCCGTCTTGGGCTCCACAATGACCTCCGTCTTGCAGTCCTCCTGGTCTTGGTCTTGTTGCACCAAAATGGCAACCTTTGCCTGACGCCTTGGTACTCCGCGGCTGCGCTTGCTCCCTTTGCACCAAAGAGGAAAGGAGGACACTGCGCGGGCTGGCACCCGCCTGGCGCCTTTGGTCGTCATGGCTTGCGTCACAGGCACCTCGTGAGGTACCCCGCCTTGATCTCTCCGCCTCCTCGCGAGCCAGCCTGATGAGGCCGTGCCCGAGGAAGCTCCGTGTCGTCCGCCCCGCGAGGCTTGGCCCCTCGCGAGGGTCTTGGGTCTGTGTTGATGAAGATGGGCCGTGCTGGGGCCCCCTTTGAGCCACGCCGCAGGCCGCAGGCAGGCAAGTCTGGGGACCCCCGTTCCCAGAACGCCGACAGTAGCCCCCGGGCCCGAGGCGCGCCCGGACTTGGCCGTGCAGGGAGGCAGAAGGGCAAGAGCGAAGCGCCGCGGGCCCTAACAGCCTGCGGCCTTGGGCGCCGCGTAGCGGTTGATTGGGCGTGGGCGTCTCCACTTCCCCATGGCGCCTCGGCAACTGCACGGATTGGATAAGTCCTTGCATGCAAAGTGGGTCATGATTACCGGCGATCGTGGAGGTCGGCGGTTGGCCTTCGCCGGCCATAAGTACGGAACGGCGCGCGCCCTTCCAGTCCATCCCTCCTTGATTCTCCTTCTTCCCGGTCCTTGCTCCGTCTTGCTGCGATGGCTCCGATCCGCCAGTTCTCGACGGCAAAGAAGGGAAAGGCTCCCCGAGAGGAACCAGACCCGCTCCCGTCGAAGAAATGGCTCGTCCTCCATGGCCCGGACGAGGGGGCCCATCAGGTGGTGTCGAGGCCTTGGTGCGAGCGGGCACCGCCGGGGTTCCCGCTTCCCTTGTACGCCCACATCGAGGGCCCTGAAGGAGCTGATGCTGATCGCCACGGGCGGCGCCGCCGTCGGCGCCGACGAGTCACGAAGGTGTGGGTCGTCCCCCCTGGGGTCCACACCGAAGGATCCTCCCGAGAGCTCGTGCTCCACGTCGCCATGCCTCCTCAGTCTTGGATTCGCCTTCCTCCCTTCTTCGCCTCCATCGTCCCGCAGGGAGAGCCCCCGGAGCTTTGGCTGCAGCACGCCGGCTGCAGCACCCTCACGACCGAGGCAGAGGTCGCGGTCATTGCCCCGGGCGAGGTCTTCATGACTCGAGGCTGGAGCGAAATCGCCCGGGTTTGCAGGACAAGAGGCGCCTTCGCGATCCACTTGGAGTACGACGGTGCTTCGGTGATGTTCTTCAAGGTCTTCGATGCGAACGGGTGCCGGCTGGAGTGCTGCCCCGGGAAAGGTGGCCGGGACCCTGCTGCGGCGAGGACTGGGCCCGCCGACCGCTCCCTTGGCGGCTCCTCAGGCGGTGGAGGCGTCGGAGGTTCCAGCGACCCCGGCGAGCTCTTCACGACTCCAGAGACGAGCGACGACAGCTACGAGCCCCCGAGCTGGCGCCGCTCCTGGAGCAGGGCGGGCTCGTCAGGCCGCCGCCGACTCTGATCTGGATGGGGTTGGCGCCGGTGCTTGACGGCCCACTGTTGATGATGGCGTCTTTTGCAGGGGCGCGTGTAGTTAGTGTCCCTTTAGGATCTGTTCCCTGCGAGGAATCAAAGACGCGTCCCGTGGGGCTTGTAAGGTGCTTGTGATCCTGTTTTGTTAATATAACCCTTGTCGTAGAATTGTGCGAGTTGCTCATTCCGTCTTAGCTTAGTTCTCCCTTTCGAACCTCACGAGGGCTTGGTGCTCTGCGCCGACAGGTCCTAGTCCCAAGGCGGCTTCAGCCATCGCTGGTATGCCAGGTCGCGATGCCGTGGTCAAGGCCAGGAGGTGAGCGACCCGGAGTCCGGTAAGAGCCCCTGAGTCGCGATGCTCAGGAGGTCCCCTTTGGCGCTCTAGCAGCCGTCGTTTGGTGAGAAAGGGGAGCGGCGTCGCTAACACGGGATTGCATTAGGTGCGGGGATGGTGCCACGGTAGCTGGCGCTTCCGGGTGGTGACTTATCTCGAGAATCAGGGGTCGCTCTCTGGTGTGTCACCGGGTCCGTGCATCGGCAGGCGTGAGGTTGCTCGGTGAGGTCCTCGCGTGTCCCTCCCCTCTCGCCTTTGCTCCCCTTTCTGCTCTACGTCCTCGGGTCCCGGCCCTCGAGCGAGTCTCAGCCGTCACTGGTATGCCAGGTCGCGATGCCGTGGACAAGGCCAGAGGGTGAGGGCTGGAGAGCCAGTAGGAGCCCTGAGTCGCGATGCTCAGGCACCCCCCCTTTAACGTGCAAGCGGTTTGCGCGGATGAGAGTGAAGGAGATACTGCAAGGGCCTCGCCTGATGCAGCTCCTTTAAGAGATCCTGTAGACCCATCAGAGAAAGAACGAGGTGTTGCCACGACAATTGACAGTCAGCCGTTGATTGCTTCCGAGGGGTAATGTGGCACTGAAGGCTTGACGAGGTAGCGCCATGAGGGGCTGCCGCGGTCAGAGCTCAGCCATCCAGGTTTGTTGGCATTGCAGGGACGGACCCATACGCAAGCGTCGTGCCGTTTGGGAGCAGTTCCATCAGTTGGCGTCAGTTGAGCGGGTAGCTAGGTCAAACACATTAGCCACGAAGGAGTGGATTCATTCAAATAGATGTTGGGAAGGCGGACATCACTGGGTCAGGCCCGAGCGACTTGGGGATCATGCAGCCCGAGGGGCGCCCCCAACAAGGTAAGCTAACAACATGAAATAAAATGGATACACGCCGCAGGGACGGACCCACACGGCCTGGGAATAATGCAGCCCTGGGGGGCGCTCCCAGCTGGAAGTGAAAACTTGAAAGATGTCACCTGATGACGTTGAGGACAAAAGGGTGTTGGTGTAGCAGACTCGGCGGGCTGCAGGAGCCGATCCTCACGAGCCCCAAGGCCCAGGGGCCTCGGGAGGCTCCGAAGGCGCTGGTGGCTCCTCGCGGACCATCTCCATCTCCGCCAGGGCCGCGGAACGCCTGGCCTCTTGTGCCTCCATGATGCCCCTCATGAGGCGCTGGTACGTGGCAGCCGCGTTCGGCAAGCCGTAAGGCATGCGAATGTACCCGTGGGGTGGACCTCCGCAGTGCCCCACTCGCGAGGGCCAGAGGCGCTCCAGAGAGGCGACTCGGTTGAGCCCTGGTATGTCGATGCATACGCGCAGCCCACCATCCTCGCCTGGATGGGGAGCCACTGCTGGTAGGCGGCAGCCGCCTTTCATGACTCTTGACCCCTGTAGCTCCTGAATGGCCTTGCTGACGAACTCCTGAGGGTCTGTCTCTCCTTGCCTTACTCCTTCTTGAGGGAAACATGCTTCGAAACACGCCTCCATGTGGTGCCCAAGCGCCTCCCTCGTGACCCTAGCCAGGTCGGTGGCCCTCCAGGGGAGAGCCCCCGAGCCCTGCCTGAGGAGGGCGCCGGGCGCGCTTTCCTATGCGATGGAAGGAGGTTCCCCCTGGGCAGCCACGGGCCCATAGGGGCCTGCCTCCTGAGGGGCCGGGCCGGACGATGTCTTCTTCTTCTTGGGGGCGGTCTCGGGAAGCCTCCTGCTTCTGCGATCCGGGTCTTCCAGTGACGCGGCCTGAAAGGCTCGTTCCAGGGAACACACCGCGTCCTTCTCTTCATAGGGCACCGTGATGACTCCGCCATTTCCTGGCATCTTGAGGATGTTGTAGCCGTGGTGAGTTACGACCATGAACTTGGCCAGCGCCGGGTACCCAAGGATGGCGTTGTACGGCAGGCGAATGTGAGCGACGTCGAAGTCGATGAGCTCGGTGCGGTAGTTGTCGCGTGCCCCGAAGGTGACAGGGAGGCGGACCTGCCCAATCGGGACCGTGGAGCCGTCGGTGATTCCGGAGAAGGGCTTGGTTGGCTGAAGCTGGCTGTAGGGCACTCGGAGATTGTTGAATGTTTCCACGGACAGGACGTTGAGCCCTGCCCCGCCATCGATGAGGGTCCTGGTGACCACCACGTTGCTAATGATTGGGGAACAAAGCATCGGGAGGACTCCGGCTGTAGCCGCACACTTGAGCTGATCTGTTGAGCTGAACGTGATGGCGCACGCCAACCACCTGAGAGGGCGCGCGACTTCGAGCTTGGGGAGGGCTGCATTCACTTCGCGGGCGAACTGCTTGAAGATGCGTTGAGAGGCTAGGGCTTGAGCCCCGCCTAGGATGCAGGCGATCGCGCGCGGCTCCTGGAAGCCCCCAGCCCCCTCGTCCTGGTGGCTGTCCTCATTTCTCCTTGGCTGCGGCGGCTGCGGAGGGAGGCCTGCGTTGCCTTGCGGGCGATCCTCGCGAGGCTGATCCCTCCAGTCTCCCTCGCGAGGCGGGTCTTGCCAGCGATCCTCGCAAGGTTGATCGCGCCACCCTTGGCGCGGGCCACGATCTTCCCAGCGTCCTGCGTTCCTTCCTCCTCCTCGACCGTAGCCCCGGTCACCGCGGTCGGGGCGACGGCCGATCCTTCCTTCTCACACGGCTCGGAGCTCTTGACATTCGTTGGTGTTGTGGGTGTGGAGGTCATGGTACACACAGTACCGACTGCCCTTGGAAGGTTCGGGCTGATCTCTGCCCCGCTTGGTGTCTGGCTCTGCTGCGAGCACGGCAGCCCCTTTGCGCTTCACATCCTTGGCCTTGGGCTTCTTCTCTTCTGGGTCTGCGGCAGGCAGCTCGAGGAGGGAGAGACGCCCTTCCTCAGCCCTGGCACACTTGGTTGCCAAGTTGAACAGCTCCAAGGAAGTTCATAGGTCTTCATGCATCGCCAGCTCCTCCATCTTGACAGCACGCACGCCGTCGGAGAAGGCTGAGATGATGGCCTTCTCAGTCACCTTGGGAATCTTGAGGCGTGCGTTGTTGAAGCGCTGGATGTACTTCTGCAGGGTCTCCCCGGGTTGTTGCTTGATGCGGCGCATGTCGCTCACGGCGGGTGGCCGGTCGCGAGTACCTTGGAAGTTGGCGATGAAGCGGGTGCACATCTCGTCCCAGGAGGAGATCGTGCCTGGAGCCAGGTTCAGGAGCCAGGTGCGGGCCCCGTCCTTGAGCGCCATGGGGAACCAGTTCGCCATGACCTTTTCGTCTCCGTTGGCAGCTTCGATGCCCAGCTTGTAGAGCTGGAGGAACTCCGCAGGGTCAGCCGTGCCGTCGTAACGAGGAGGCAGGTCTGGCTTGAACTTACCGGGCCACGCGACGCTGCGTAGCTCGGTGGTGAAGGCACGGCAGCCTGCTGTGGCCACGGGAGGCCTTGGGTGATGGAGAGCTTGGTCTTGCATGTCCCCACGCGCTGCAGCTGGGAGCAGCGCGGGGTCTTGACGTGCTGGAGCAGGAGCATGGTTGCGACATGCTGGAGCAGGGAGCGCCCGGACAACTTCTTGCGGGCGAGGGACTTCTTGGCAGCTCTGCTCTTGCCGCGCTGGCACCTGACGGAGCGGGTTCCGCCCAGGGGCCACGCGCCTTGGAGCCATGGCGCCTTCTTGAGGAGGAGGCGGTCAGGGCGCCGCCGGAGCCTCGTCGCCCGCACGGGGCGGGGTGCGGTGCAGCGGAACGGACGGCGCAGGAGAGCCCCCTGTGGCACGGACGAGCTCGGCGACGCGGTCGAGCCATTCTTCGTAGAAGTCGTCGACGGGACGGTAGCGCGGGAGCTCGTTTGCCGCGATGAGTGCAGCTCGAGCCTCCATGGGTGCGCGGAGCACGCGGGACGAAGAACCAGCTGGGGTGAGCGAGGGAGTAGCGGTGCGGCCGTCTTGCTGCACGGACGGATGCTGAGACGATGCTTGCTGCTCGTCCCCCAACGGGCCAATGGCGGCGTTGACGACAGGTGACGGGGAACAGCGAGGACGCCCGCTGACAGGAGCCGTCTGGGCGACGCGAGAAGCGAGAGCGGCCCGGCGCTCGGCACGGGCCCGACGAGCGTCAGACATGGGCGCGATGGTCGGAGGAGAACGGGGTGGTGGAAGACGAATTCCGGCGCACCCCTACCTGGCGTGCCAAATGTCGGATTTCTGGTTCCGGCAGACCCTTGAGGTTCGAACACTAGGGTGCGCACGGAGATTTCGCCTCCTACCTATCTGCACCCCTCCGCCTCGCTAAGATCTAAGTTATGGAAAGAAAAACACAAGAGACACAGGGTTTATATTGGTTCGGGCCACCGTTGTGGTGTAATACCCTACTCCAGTGTGTGGTGTGGTGGATTGCCTCTTGGGCTGATGATGAGGAACAATACAAGGAAGAACAGCCTTGCGAGGGTCTGTTCTTGGCTGGGGCGATGAACTGTTGGGAGGAGTTCAGTCACCCTTCTCTCTCTCTCTAAAACTCTCTCTCTTTTTCTCTTAAAACTCTCCCTCTCTTTTTCTCCCCTCTCTGCCCCCTTTGCCCTGTGGGTGGCTGGTCCTATTTATAGAGGCCCTGGTCCTCTTCCCAAATATCGAGCGGGAAGGGAGCCAACAATGGCGGCCTAATTTGAAGGGGGACAGCTAGTACTAGCTATCCTGACAAAAGTAGTCTTCGCCTGCACAAAGCTCTGGTGGTGACGCCGTCTTGGGCTCCACAATGACCTCCGTCTTGCAGTCCTCCTGGTCTTGGTCTTGTTGCACCGAAATGGCAACCTTTGCCTGACGCCTCGGTACTCCGCGGCTGCGCTTGCTCCCTTTGCACCAAAGAGGAAAGGAGGACACTGTGCGGGCTGGCACCCGCCTGGCGCCTTTGGTCGTCATGGCTTGCGTCACAGGCACCTCGTGAGGTACCCCGCCTTGATCTCTCCGCCTCCTCGTGAGCCAGCCTGATGAGGCCGTGCCTGAGGAAGCTCCGTGTCGTCTGCCCCGTGAGGCTTGGCCCCTCGCGAGGGTCTTGGGTCTGTGTTGATGAAGATGGGCCGTGCTGGGCCCCCCTTTGAGCCACGCCGCAGGCCGCAGGCAGGCAAGTCTGGGGACACCCGTTCCCAGAACGCCGGCAAAAGGCGCAAAGAAGCTGGCCAGCATGTGACGCTTGTCAGAAGCTTACCTGCGGGAGATGGATCGCGACGTCGGTGGCTCGCCGGCCCCGGCAGGGCCCAGCCGCCTTGGCGTGGTCCAGCAGCGCGGCATAGCCATCGCCAGCCTGTTTGGGGCTAGCCGCCCCGTGTACGCTACACCGGCGGAGAACATCCGAGCCGCCCAAGCAGCGGCAGATGAGCTGGACAATTTCAAGGGCGAAGAACGCCGCCTCATGATGGAGCGAGTCCAGTGGCTCCTCGACGCGGCCGCCGCGCAGAACGAGGCCGGCTGCCGCACGGAGGCGCCGCAGCGGCCAAACGACGACCCGCACCGAGATCAAGGCGCGACGTCTCGGACGCCGACTGGCGGCGCCCAAGGAAGAAAGGACAAGGAGCCGGCTGTCAGCCATAGTCGGACTCGCATTACCATAGAGCGCGACCGAGACGGCCGCCCGAGAGCAGTGGAACGACGGGACGACTGTCCGCCTCCCCCTCCCCGCAAGGAGAGGCGAGTCTCCCTGCCGCTTGTTGACCATCCGACTCTCGGTGACCGGCTTGGCCGCCGAGAGGGAGTTGGAGAGAATGACGCCCGCCACCGGATCGACCGACTTCACTGGTCCCTGGCGCTGGAAGAAGAGACGAGCTGGGTCCGCCTTGTTTCGGGCCCCGCATTCGGGACGAGCCCTTTCCCAGAGGGTTCACGCTCCCAAGAGACACGCCCAAGTATACCGGCTCCGTGAAGCCGGAAGACTGGCTAGTCGACTACTCCACGGCTGTCAGCATAGCAAACGGCAACAAGCGTGTCACCGTAAAGTACATTCCGCTCATGCTCCAGGGTACGGCCCGGACATGGCTGAACAGCCTAAAGCCCCGCAGCATCAACAGCTGGGTCGACTTCACTGAAGCGTTCGTCCGCAGCTTCACCAGCACGTACAAGCGTCCTCCCAAGCCTCGTCAGCTCTCCTTGTGCGTGCAAGGTCCTGACGAGTCGACTCGCGACTACCTCACGCGTTGGGCTGAGCTCCGGAACTCCTGCGAGGGCGTGCACGAGGTGCAGGCCATCGAGTACTTCACAGCCGGGTGCCGAGAAGGCACCCTCCTCAAGCGCAAGCTCCTCTGCGACGAGCCAGAAAGCCTCGACGAGCTGCTGATCATAGCGGACAAGTACGCCACGGCCGACTCCTCCATGAAGAAGGAAATTCAAATCAGCACGACTGGCAAAGTAGCTCCTCAGGATCCAAGAACTCCGGCGGCAGACGCCGGCCGGCGACAACAGCAGGGCGACAACAAGCGCAAGGCCCCGCAGCCGGCTTCCGGTAGCCGGCAGGTCACGACCGTTGAAGCCCAGTGTAGGATCTAGAAGTAGATGTGTCTAGAGGGGGGTGAATAGACACTTAGTGCTAAAGTTGCAATTTTTAAGCTTTTTCGGTTTAAGTGGAGTTTAGGCACAATTTCAACATACACAATACATATCAAGCAAGCATGCAAAAAGTATATGAGCAGCGGAATGTAAAGCATGCAACTTACAAGAATGTAAAGAGAAGGGTTTGGATAATTCAAACGCAATTGAAGACACGAATGTTTTTCCCGTGGTTCGGATAGGTGGTGCTATCCTACATCCACGTTGATGGAGACTTCAACCCACGAAGGGTAACGGTTGCGCGAGTCCACACAGGGCTCCACCCAAGGGTAACGGTTACGCGAGTCCACACAGGGCTCCACCCACAAAGGGTCCACGAAGAAGCAACCACCCACAAAGGGTCCACGAAGAAGCAACCTTGTCTATCCCACCATGGCCATCGCCCACACAGGACTTGCCTCACTAGCGGTAGATCTTCACGAAGTAGGCAATCTCCTTGCCCTTACAAACTCCTTGGTTCAACTCCACAATCTTGTCGGAGGCTCCCAAGTGACACCTAGCCAATCTAGGAGACACCACTCTCCAAGAAGTAACAAATGGTGTGTAGGTAATGAACTCCTTGCTCTTGTGCTTCAAATGATAGTCTCCCCAACACTCAACTCTCTCTCATAGGATTTGGATTTGGTGGAAAGAAGGTTTGAGTGGAAAGCAACTTGGGAAGGCTAGAGATCAAGATTCATATGGTAGGAATGGAATGTCTTGGTCTCAACACATGAGTAGGTGGTTCTCTCTCAGAACATATGAGTTGGAATGGTGTGTGTGTTCTGATGGCTCTCTCATCGAATGAGAAGGAGGTGGAGGGGTATATATAGCCTCCACACAAAATCCAACCGTTACACAGTTTTCCAATCTCGGTGGGACCGAATCAATAAACTCGGTCGGACCGAAAATGTAAACCTAGTGACCGTTAGTGATTTCGGTGGGACTGACTGGATCAACTCGGTGGGACCGATGTGCTAGGGTTAGGGTAAATCCAAAACTCGGTTTGACCGATTACTCAAACACGGTGGGACAGATTTGGGTAATAAGTGAAACTGAGATTTGGTCAAGCAAACTCGGTGGGACCGATTGCATATCTCGGTGGGACCGAGAATATTGCAATGGGTAACAGAGAGTTTGCAAGCCCATCTCGGTGAGACCGAGATCCCATCGGTGAGACCGAACTAATTAGGGTTTGGCAGTGGCTTATGACAAGTGAAACTCGGTGGCGCCGGATAGGAAGAATCGGTAGGACCGAGTTTGGCTTAGGGTTTAGGTCATATGTGGATATGGGAAAGTAGTTGAGGATTTTGGAGCATATCATTAAGCACATGAAGCAAGAGGCTCATTAAGCAACACCTCATCCCTCCTTGATAGTATTGGCTTTTCCTATGGACTCAATGTGATCTTGGATCACTAAAATGTAAAATGAAGAGTCTTGAGCTTGAAGCTTTAGCCAATCCTTTGTCCTTAGCATCTTGAGGGTTCCACTTTCACATCCATGCCATGCCACTCCATTGTTGAACTTATCTGAAACATGCTAGATTGAAATGTTAGTCCAACAAGAGATATGTTGTCATCAATTATCAAAACCACCTAGGGAGCACTTGTGCTTTCAATCTCCCCCTTTTTGGTAATTGATGGCAACATACATCAAAGCTTTGGATAAAGATATAAAGAACATCAAGTAAAGCTTTGGAAGGACATGTAACAAGCATAAGCTCCCCCTTCATGTATGCACTCATGTAATTATGAAATAGAGAGGCATGTGAGAGCATAACCATGACAGAGTAGGCAAAGTGTTACATGTATCTTGGCCATATGCATCAAAGCAAAAGATTATCAAGGAAAATACCTTCATGCTCATGAGTCCTTCTTGCAAACAGTATGTACATAAGCAAGAACTCCTCATACTCATGATTTTGATGCATATACTTACCTTGTGGTCTTGAGTTGGCTTAGGATGGAATGAACCTGCACAAACAAGGTTAGATAACACAGGTACGTCCACTAGCCATATGCATCAGAGCAAACAAAAGAAACCACAAGAATACCAAGATTGGGATGACATGTAGAGAGTGAGTACAAGGTACCATATTGAATTCAACATGTCCCCAAGAATAAAGATATGCAATGAATTTGACTGATTTCTTTTCCCTTAGGTGTCTTGCTCCCCCTGAATCTTACATGGGATATTGGGAGAAGATAGGAAACAGAAAATCAGAGCTGAAAGATATGAATAGAACCTAATTCAAATGAGTTCATATGAACATGTCTTTCCCCCAAAAAAAAGACATGTGGCATCTCTCCTCTTGAACATCAAGCATCTGGGATCCTTGAGTATTTTCTCTCCCTGGAAATCTCTCTCCCCCCCTTAACAACATCTGGGATCCTTGAGACTTTCTCTCCCCCTTGAGGTCTCTCTCTCCCCCTTAATACTTTCTCTCTTGTAGGTTTGGTCCTTGAGACTGTTTCTCTCCCTTGATGTGATCTCTCCCTCCTACAAGCTTTGATGTGATCTCTCTCTCCCCCTTTGACATCAATTTCCAAGAAGGTTTTTCCTGAAATCCGTCGAATAGGTTTGGTCCTTGAGATTCAGCACAAAGTAGAGGATAAAATTGTGATGCTTGTGGAGGACAAGATTCATTGAGTGGAGCTGGATCAGAAGAAATGTAGAACAAGTGGCAAACTATTTTTCTGATTGCAAAGTTGGTGGCACCGAGTGGCATATTTTGGTGGTACCGAAAAGATTCGGTTGGACCGAAAATTGCAAGTCGGTGAAACCGAGTTTACACAGAGAAAAACACTTGTCACCTCAGCTCACTAGTCAAGTAAGATCTCACAAAGATTTGCAATGAATTAGCTGAAAGATTTGCAAGGAATTTGATGCAGAAATATGTAGAACAAAAATCAAAAAGAAAAGAGTGAAAGTTTCTAGATGAAGTGTTTTTTTTGATTGAAAAAGAAAGAAACAAATATGCAAGGGACAAGTGCAATAACGCAGAAAAGAACACAAGAGAACTTCATCTAGAATTGGGCGGTGACATAGTCACCTATGTTAGAGTATATTGACTTAGAAGTCAAGTGAGGACACTTGATCATAGGTCATACTCATCGTTTAAGCTCAAAATGGGGTTACCATTTTTCGTTTAAGCATCTTGATGTATTCACATCTTGCTGAGTTGCTTTGACTCATGTCTTGGAGTAAAGCTTCTCTAAGATGGAATAACATACCTTGGGTGGTGATGTGGTTCTTGCTCATGTAGTTGAACTTGTGTGGGTGCTCAAGGTTGATGTAGTTCATCAAGAGTTGGGAGCACCACTTGGAGTTTCAGTTCATCTACCTACATGGGTTAGTTCTTGCAAGGAAGAGCACTTGTGCATCCAAAAATGACAATCATGAAGCTTAATATAGAATTTGTCAAAGGATATGTTTGAATGGTTTTGTGCTTCCTTGTCTTCAACCACTATTGTGTAGAGTCTTGGTGATGTAGAGATTGCTCAAGATATGAGTGAGTCGCAATCTCATGGAATTAGATTCAACCAAGCACCTACATGGGTTAGACAACATGCAAGGTGCAAATATATCCAAGACATAAGATGGTTATCATAAGAGATATATCATGGATTAGTCATAAGCTCATGTCTTGCATGTATCCAATGGAGTTTCTACTCCAAGTTCGAAGCATCAATGATGTTCAATTCTCCTCTCAACCTGCAAAACGCTTTCTCATCAAGTGGTTTAGTGAATATATCCGCTAATTGCTTATTAGTGCGAACATGCTTAAGATTGATGTCACCCTTAGCAACATGATCTCGAATGAAATGATGACGAACTTCGATATGCTTAGTTCGAGAATGTTGTACAGGATTATGACCAATTTTGATAGCACTTTCATTGTCACAAAGCAGTGGAACATGTTTCACATAAATCCCATAATCTTTAAGAGTTTGGGTCATCCAAAGTAATTGAGCACAACATGAACCAGCGACAATGTATTCTGCTTCGGCGGTGGATAAGGATACTGAGTTTTGTTTCTTGGAAGACCAAGACACAAGAGATCTACCAAGAAATTGACAAGTACCCGAAGTGGACTTTCTATCAACCTTGTCTCCGGCATAATCCAAGTCGGAATAGCCAACAAGATCGAAAGAAGACCTCTTAGGATACCAAATGCCAAAATTTGGTGTATGGATTAAGTATCTCACTATCCTTTTCACAGCCTTAAGATGACAATCTTTAGGAGCAGCTTGATATCGTGCACACATGCACACACTTAGCATAATATCGGGACGTGAAGCACATAGGTATAACAATGAACCAATCATAGAGCGATAAACCTTTTGATCAACCGGTTCACCATCTTTGGTCAAATCATTATGTCCACTAGTAGGCATGGGTGTAGACATACCTTTGCATTCTTGCATATTGAACTTCTTGAATAAGTCCTTGGTGTACTTTGTTTGAGAGACAAATGTACCTTCCTTAGTTTGCTTGATTTGCAACCCGAGAAAGAATTTGAGTTCACTCATCATAGACATCTCAAACTTCTATGACATTAGCTTTCCAAACTTTTCACTAAAGAGAGGGTTAGTTGAACCAAATATGATATCATCAACATAAATTTGGCATACGAATAGTTCTCCATTAACCCTTTTAGTAAAAAGAGTAGAATCAATTTTACCAATTTCAAAACCACTTGTAGTAAGGAACTTGGTCAAGCATTTATACCATGCTCTAGGAGCTTGTTTAAGACCATAAAGAGCTTTGTGAAGTTTGTAAACATGATTTGGTTTCTTAGGATTGATAAAGCCGGGAGGTTGTTTGACATAAACTTCCTCCTCTATTTCGCCATTTAGAAAAGCACTCTTAATGTCCATTTGGTACAAGGTGATATTATGGTGATTAGCATAGGCAAGTAAGATGCGAATGGACTCAAGTCTAGCAACGGGAGCATATGTCTCACCATAGTCCATACCTTCGACTTGTGTGTAACCTTGGGCGACGAGACGTGCTTTGTTGCGAACCACTTGTCCATCTTCATCTTGCTTGTTACGAAACACCCATTTGGTACCAATGATGTTGTGGTTGTTGTCGGGCTTCTCGACCAATGTCCAAACTTGGTTTCTCTCAAAAGTATGTAGCTCTTCATGCATAGCGTTTATCCAATCTGGATATTCCAATGCTTCTTCAACCTTCATAGGTTCAATGCTAGAGATGAATGAATAGTTTTCACAAAAGTTAGCTAAACGAGTTTTTGAGCGAGTGATTATCCTGGTTTGTATATCATTGAGGATTTGCTCGACGGGATGATCTTTGGCAATTCTTGCTCGAACTCGTGAGAGTTTTTGCTTGGGTCTTCATTGAGCATCTTCTTCATCTTGTTCTTCTTCTTGGCCTTCTTCATTGTTGACATCGTCGTTCTCTTGTCGTGGTGGAGAAGGAGGTTGTTGATGTTCGTCTTGACGTATTTCCTCGTTTTCTTCATCTTGATGTGTCCCACTTGTGGATGCTTCCGTGTCGATTCTTGGTTCACCTTGTCGTGAAGTAGAAGCTTCCACTTGGACGGATGAAGTACTCTCCTTCACCTCCGTTGGACGAATTTTGCCAATGGACAAGTCTTGAATTGCTTCTGAAGGGTCTTTTTCTCCTACATCAATTGGCAATTGCTCTACTTGCGAGCCATTAGATTCATCAAACTTCACATCTACCGTTTCTTCAACCTTTCGGGTGAAATTGTTGTAGACACGGTAAGTGTGAGAGTTTGATCCATAACCAAGTAGAAAACCTTCATGAGATTTAGGAGCAAACTTTGAACGACGATGCTTATCAAGAATGTAGCACTTTGAGCCGAATACTCGAAAGTATCCAACTTGAGGCTTGTTACCGGTGAGGAGCTCGTATGCCGTCTTGCCGAGTAGCTTGTGAAGATATAAGCGATTTGTTGCGTGACAAGCTGTCTCAACTGCTTCTTCCCAAAAGTGCTTTGGCGTCTTGTATTCATCAAGCATCGTTCTTGCCATTTCGATGAGCGTCCGGTTCTTCCTCTCAACAACTCCATTTTGTTGAGGTGTGTACGTAGCCGAGAACTCGTGTGAAATCCCTTCTTCGTCAAGAAAGGTGTCCACATTTGCATTCTTGAACTCCGTTCCGTTGTCACTCCGAACCTTCTTGATCTTCACATCAAACTGATTTTGGGCTTTCCTAGCGAAGTTTCTGAAGATCTTCTGGACCTGCGACTTGTCATTAAGAAAGAACACCCACGTAAATCTTGAAAAGTCATCAACTATAACTAGACCAAAAGAATTTCCACCGAGACTCTTGTAGGCGTTGGGACCAAAAAGATCCATGTGAAGTAGCTCGAGTGGCCTCCTTGTGGTCATGATGTTCTTCACGGGATGTCTTCCTCCAACCTGTTTACCTGCTTGACAAGCACTGCAAAGTCTATCCTTATCAAATATGACATCGTTGACTCCAAGGATATGATTTCCTTTAATAAGCTTGTCAAGGTTTCTCATGCCAACGTGACCTAGTCGTCTATGCCACAACCAACCTTTTGAGGATTTAGCAACAAAGCAAGTTTTAGGTTGTGCCTTTTTAGAGAAATCGACAATGTAAAGATCACCTCTACGCATACCCGTAAAGACCATTTTATGATTGTCTCGACGAAATACTTGGCAATCCACCTCAGTAAATAGGACATTCAAACCGAAATCAGCAAGTCTAGATACTGAAAGTAAGTTGTAGCCAAGAGATTCAACGAGCATGACATTTTGAATGGAACTATCATGTGAGATGGCCACCTTACCAAGGCTAACCACTTTACCCTTTGAATTATCACCAAAGGTGACATATTTTCGAGGGCCGTTGTTTTCAGCAAGCTCACGAAACATCTCTTCATCTCTGGTCATATGATCAATACATCCACTATCAAGAACCCATTCCTTTCCTCCTGATTCATATCCCCGAAGATTTGCCATAAGACCAAAATGTCTCATTGCATCATCAAGATCGAAGTCACTATCATCATCATCATAATATTCATGTTCATCATGATCTTGTGACTCATCATTTCCTAGAGAGGGTAATTCATTAGATAAATGATCAAAGTGGTTACTTTTATGAATTCTTATAGCTTTGAATATGATATCATTAATGATTCCAACATCTCCTTTAGCATGCTTAAGATTGGCAAGTTCAAAAAGACATTTACCAAAACTAGGATCACTAGAGTTCATCTTAATCAAGGCAATAGATTTATGGAGAATTTCATCCAAAGTTTTCAAGGAATAATCGGGAAATCGTTCCTCAAGAAATTTCCATATGGTATAGGCACAATTGTGAGTAGGCAAACTAGCAATCAAATTTTTGGGCAATCCTCTAATGATGAGCTCAATAGTTCTAAGATTGCGAATCATGTCAATATCTTCATCTAGGGTAGGATGCAAGGGATCAATATGGGGTGCACAAGGGCTAGGAATATACTTGTTCAAATGATATTGATTGAAGATTACAAGCATCTCATTTTTCCACTCATGAAAATACTCTCCCTCAAGAATAGGCACTCTATGTCTAAGACTCCCTAATGTAGACACATCCATCTTCCTCCAATGGTGATTAAACCAAGGCAATGGAGACCAAAGCTCTGATACCACTTGTAGGATCTAGAAGTAGATGTGTCTAGAGGGGGGTGAATAGACACTTAGTGCTAAAGTTGCAATTTTTAAGCTTTTTCGGTTTAAGTGGAGTTTAGGCACAATTTCAACATACACAATACATATCAAGCAAGCATGCAAAGAGTATATGAGCAGCGGAATGTAAAGCATGCAACTTGCAAGATTGTAAAGAGAAGGGTTTGGAGAATTCAAACGCAATTGAAGACACGAATGTTTTTCCTGTGGTTCGGATAGGTGGTGCTATCCTACATCCACGTTGATGGAGACTTCAACCCACGAAGGGTAACAGTTGCGCGAGTCCACACAGGGCTCCACCCACGAAGGGTCCACGAAGAAGCAACCACCCACAAAGGGTCCACGAAGAAGCAACCTTGTCTATCCCACCATGGCCATCGCCCACACAGGACTTGCCTCACTAGCGGTAGATCTTCATGAAGTAGGCGATCTCCTTGCCCTTACAAACTCCTTGGTTCAACTCCACAATCTTGCCGGAGGCTCCCAAGTGACACCTAGCCAATCTAGGAGACACCACTCTCCAAGAAGTAACAAATGGTGTGTAGGTAATGAACTCCTTGCTCTTGTGCTTCAAATGATAGTCTCCCGAACACTCAACTCTCTCTCATAGGATTTGGATTTGGTGGAAAGAAGGTTTGAGTGGAAAGCAACTTGGGAAGGCTAGAGATCAAGATTCATATGGTAGGAATGGAATGTCTTGGTCTCAACACATGAGTAGGTGGTTCTCTCTCAGAACATATGAGTTGGAATGGTGTGTGTGTGTTCTGATGGCTCTCTCATCGAATGAGAAGGGGGTGGAGGGGTATATATAGCCTCCACACAAAATCCAACCGTTACACAGTTTTCCAATCTCGGTGGGACCGAATCAATAAACTCGGTCGGACCGAAAATGTAAACCTAGTGACCGTTAGTGATTTCGGTGGGACCGACTGGATCAACTTGGTGGGACCGATGTGCTAGGGTTAGGGTAAATCCAAAACTCGGTTTGATCGATTACTCAAACACGGTGGGACCGATTTGGGTAATAAGTGAAACTGAGATTTGGTCAAGCAAACTTGGTGGGACCGATTGCATATCTCGGTGGGACCGAGAATATTGCAATGGGTAACAGAGAGTTTGCAAGCCCATCTCGGTGAGACCGAGATCCCATCGGTGAGACCGAACTGATTAGGGTTTGGCAGTGGCTTATGACAAGTGAAACTCGGTGGCGCCGGATAGGAAGAATCGGTAGGACCGAGTTTGGCTTAGGGTTTAGGTCATATGTGGATATGGGAAAGTAGTTGAGGATTTTGGAGCATATCATTAAGCACATGAAGCAAGAGGCTCATTAAGCAACACCTCATCCCTCCTTGATAGTATTGGCTTTTCCTATGAACTCAATGTGATCTTGGATCACTAAAATGTAAAATGAAGAGTCTTGAGCTTGAAGCTTTAGCCAATCCTTTGTCCTTAGCATCTTGAGGGTTCCACTTTCACATCCATGCCATGCCACTCCATTGTTGAACTTATCTGAAACATGCTAGATTGAAATGTTAGTCCAACAAGAGATATGTTGTCATCAATTATCAAAACCACCTAGGGAGCACTTGTGCTTTCACCCAGCAGCCAGAAGAGCAGCCTCCGCCGAAGCGACAGAAAGGCGGCAAGCCAAACTGGTTGCTGGCCTTCTCCTATGAGCAGACCTTGGATGGACCTTGCAAGTTCCACAGCGGCACGAAGTCGTCGAATCATACCACCTAGAAGTGCCACTGGCTCACCAGGATCGCCAAGGGAGACGGCCTCCTGCCACCCCCGCCTGCTGGGCAGCCGCCTCCACCTCCGCCCCAGCAGCCGGCAGTCAGGCCAGTCGGGCAGTACAAGACGAATACCCTGAAGAGCATGGAGCCTATGTGGTGTTCACCAGTGTGGCTGATGATCGACGCAGCAGGCAGCTGCAGCGACAAGAGGTGAACGCAGTAGCCTCAGAGACGCCAGAGTTCATGCACTGGTCTGAGAAGCCCATCAGCTAGAGCAGGGCTGACCACCCAGAAGTGATGCCGAGTCCGGGCTCCTACGCCTTGGTCCTGGACGCCACCTTTGCTACAGACAAACGGGCCGCGCGTTTCTCGCGAGTTCTGATAGACGGGGGCAGCAACATCAATATCCTGTACAAGGACACCATGGAGAAGTTAGGAATCAAGCAAAGACAGCTTCAGAACAGTCGGACTGTGTTCCACGGCATTGTTCCTGGGCTTTCCTGCTCACCAATCGACAAGATCTTGTTGGACGTCCTCTTTGGGGACAAAGATCACTTCCGAAGAGAGTCTGTTTGGTTTGAGGTGGTGGACCTTGAGAGCCTATACCATGCGCTACTTGGCCGACCCGCCTTGGCCAAGTTCATGGCGGTCCCCTACTACGCCTACCACAAGATGAAGATGCCCAGTTCCAGGGGAATTTTGACTGTGGCCGGCGACTACCGGAAGTCATCCGCTTGCGCGGCCGAGAGCAGTCGGCTGGCCGAGTCCCTGGTGATCGCAGCCGAGAAGCGACTCCTTGAACGAGTTGTGGCAATGGCCGGCAAGCAGTCGGAGATATCGCCCGACCCGAAGGAGACGGAAGCCGAAGGTTCGTTCAAGCCGGCCAAAGAGACAAAGAAGATACCCTTGGATCCGAAGCACCCGGAGAGGTACGCTGTCATAGGTGCGAACCTCGACAGCAAATAGGAAGGCGAGCTCGTCGATTTCCTCCGTGAGAATCGGGACATCTTCGCATGGTCCCCCAAAGACATGCCAGGTGTACCGACGGATTTCGCCAAGCACAAGTTACATGCCCGATCTGATGCAAAGCTGGTCAGGCAGCCCCTACGCCGCTTATCAGAAGAGAAGAGAAGAGTTGTCGGAGAAGAGATAGCCCGACTCCTAGCAGCCGGCTTCATTATGGAAGTTTTCTTTCCGGAGTGGCTGGCAAATCCGGTCCTGGTACTAAAGAAGAACAAGCCGTGGCGAATGTGTATTGACTACACGAGCCTCAACAAGGCCTGCCCCAAGGACCCGTTTGCTCTGCCAAGAATTGATCAGGTGATAGACTCCACAGCCGGATGCGAGCTGTTGAGTTTCTTGGATGCATACTCAGGATATCACCAGATCAAGATGAACCCGGCTGACAGATTGAAGACCGCCTTCATCACGCCGTTTGGAGCATTCTGCTACCTCACCATGACGTTCGGCTTGAGGAATGCCGGCGCCACCTTTCAGCGTTGCATGCAGAAGTGTCTCCTCAAGCAGCTCGGCCGGAACGCCCATGTTTACGTGGACGACATGGTGGTGAAGACGGAAAAGCATGGAACACTCCTGGAAGACCTCAAGGAGACCTTTGAGAACTTGCGCCGGTTCCAGATCAAGCTCAACCCCGAGAAGTGTGTCTTCGGAGTACCAGCCGGCCAGCTGCTAGGTTTCCTGGTCTCTGAACGCGGCATAGAATGCAACCCAGTAAAAATCAAGGCCATCGAGAGAATGGAGGTACCCAGCCGACTGCTGGATGTGCAGAGGTTCACCGGCTGCTTAGCGTCCATCAGCCGATTCATCAGTCGACTGGGCGAGAAAGCTCTCCCCTTATACCAACTCATGAAGAAGACCACTTTTTTCGAGTGGAACCATAAGCCGGATGAAGCTTTTCACCAGTTGAAGAAGATGCTGACCACTCCACCCGTCCTGGCGGCTCCGACTCCCAAGGAACCTATGCTCCTGTACATCGCCGCCACCAGCCGAGTAGTCAGCACAGTCATTGTACTAGAGCGCAAGGAGGAAGGCAAGGCGCTGCTTGTCCAGAGACCGGTATATTACCTGAGCGAGGTACTGTCGACCTCCAAGCAGAACTACCCCCACTACCAGAAGATGTGCTATGGCGTACACTTTGCTGGCAAGAAATTGAAGCCTTATTTTCAAGAGCATCCAATCACGGTGGTCTGCACGGCCCCACTTGCCGAGATCATCGGTAGCCGAGATGCTTCTGGTCGAGTGGCCAAGTGGGCCATAGAGCTGGCTCCTTACACCATCTACTACCAGCCCCGCACCGCTATCAAATCACAAGCGCTG
Source organism: Triticum urartu (assembly GCF_056163025.1). Lineage (NCBI taxonomy): Eukaryota > Viridiplantae > Streptophyta > Magnoliopsida > Poales > Poaceae > Triticum > Triticum urartu. The sequence continues at coordinate 216,230,964 of NC_141878.1, forward strand.
GCCGAGTTCCTCGTTGACTGGGCCGAGTTCTGGTAGTCGAAGAAATAGCAGCACCCTCATGGGCCCAGCCCATCCTCAAATTCCTGGTGAACAAAGAGCTACCAACTGATGAGACCTCAGCTCGGCAAGTACAACGCCGGGCGGCAGCCTATACCATAGTCAATAGAGAGTTGGTCAGGCGCAGCGTCACTAGTGTCTACCAGCGCTGCGTAGAGCCAGATCAAGGCCAAGCGATTCTCAAAGACATCCATCAAGGCGAATGCGGCCACCAAGCGGCTTCAAGAGCACTCATCGCCAAAGCCTTTCGGCACGGTTTCTTCTGGCCGACTACCTTGGAAGAGGCCAAGGAGTTGGTCCAAAAATGCAAAGGGTGCCAGAAGTTCAGCTCCAAGCCGCACCAGCCGGCTTCTGCGCTCAAGACCATCCCCATTGCCTGGCCTTTCGCAGTTTGGGGTCTAGACATGGTGGGACCATTCAAGACAGCACGAGGTGGTTTAACTCACCTACTTGTCGCGGTGGACAAGTTCACCAAGTGGGTGGAAGCGAAGCCAATTAAGAAACTGAACGGTCCGACTGCCGTGACCTTCATCACCGATATCACAATTCGGTACGGCATACCACATAGCATCATCACCGACAACGGCACAAATTTTGCCAAAGGCGCCTTGGCCCGTTTCTGCGCAACACAGGGCATTCGACTGGACCTAGTGTCCGTCGCCCATCCGCAGTCAAACGGACAAGTGGAGCGAGCAAACGGCCTCATCCTGTCTGGCATCAAGCCTTGGTTGATCGAGCCTCTGGAGTGCTCGGCTGGCTGCTGGCTCGACGAGCTGCCAGCCGTCCTCTGGAGTCTGCGCACGACTCCAAACAAGTCAACCGGCTTCACGGCCTTCTTCCTCATCTACGGTGCCGAAGCCGTCATCCCAACGGACATAGAGTTTGACTCCCCATGAGTCACCGTGTACACCGAGGAGGAAGCAGAAGAAGCATGACAAGACGGCGTCGATCTGCTGGAAGAGGGCCGGCTGTTGGCACTCATCCGGTCCAGCATCTACCAGCAGAGCCTGCGCCAATACCACAGCAGGAAGGTCAGGCCAAGATCTTTCCAAGAAGGCGACCTTGTGCTCCGGCCGATCCAGCGAATAGCTGGCCAGCACAAGCTGTTGGCGCCTTGGAAGGCCCTTTCATCATCAGCAAAGTACTGGGCAACGATTCCTACTACCTGATCGACGCTCAGAAGCCCCGAGCACGCAAGAGGGACGACTCCGGCAAGGAGACAGAGTGGCCATGGAATGCAAATCTCCTCCGACGATTTTATAGTTGATGCAGTATATACCACGCTACCCTTTGTATTAAAGTACCAAAACTTCGGGCCCCCCGAGACGAGCTCGGGGACTGCCCTCTTTTGTCTGTATGATAAAAATTATGACTGCAAGTATGTTGCTCCTTTCTATGATGTTTGGCACCGGGCTCGACAAGTCGACCCGGGGACTTGCTGCCTTGCACTATGAAATGCTTCCTGCAGTTGGATAAGTAGTGTGTAAACGCCTAAACCGTCTCCTGTCAAAAGCCGCAGCTCGCAGAGCGACTGTACGGTGGGCAGTAGTAAGGTAGAATGGGCACTCGCATGAAAAATGGCTAAGGACTCAAAGCATAAAACATAGCTCAAGATGGCTTCCGGCCTTTCTCGCAAACCGACTCTCGGATAGTCGAACTGCCGACTCCTATCCAACTTGCTCAAAAAAAAATCTTGAGATCGGCTAAGTACTTGCTTTCCCAAAGTAGCCTAGCACTTGATCCAGCAACAGTCCGCAGAGCGGCTGTCCGATTGGCAAGGCAGGCAACTAAGAAAAAGCGGCAAAGGAAAAAAGGCAAAAGAACAATGAGCAAGAAAAGATAGATATATATATTTACATAACATAGGCCCTTGGCTGAATTGTCGAGTAGAGGTTCAAAATACACCCCGCGGGTGGAATTGTGCGAATTAACAAGTTCTTCAAAGACTACTGAAGCGGATAAAATAAAAGATGCAGCGGCAGCTTAGGAAGCAGCAGACGGATTCGTAGGGTCGGAGGAGGCACCAGCGTCAGGCGTCGGGGCAGCCGGCTGGCTAGTCTCGGCTTGATCACCTCCGGCAGTAGTCGACTCGGTCGCACGCGGCTCGTTGCTAGAGGCGCGGTCGGGCTGAGGCTGGCCGTCTGCTCCGCCTTCTGGTGCCTCCGCCTCGCCCCCATCCTCCGCCTCGTCCTCCTCCTCGACGCTGGAGCCAATCACCTCCGCCGAGTCCTCGCCGTAGTCTGGGTTCATCCCAAACCACTCCGGCGGTACCTCCTCGCTGTCTTCAGACCGCTCGGGGACGAAGATGCTGGTGTCGGTGTACTCGGCGATCGCCGCAGCACTTTTGACGAGGGTGTCTTCCGCAGCCGCCAGCTCCGGCTGGGCCTCCGACCGAAGCGTGGCCAACCGGTCTAGATCCAGCCCCGGGTACCATGCCTTGACGAACTCCAAGGCCCGGCGCGCTCCAGCCCGGGCCGAAGAGCCCTTCCAGGCCTCAAGACGACCAACCGCGACCTCCAGCCAGTTGGCCATCAGGCTGGGGGTGCGCGGAGCCTGCATATCCGGCCAAAGGGCGGCAATCGCCTGGGCACCGATGCGCTGGAGCTGGCGCAGCATCCGGTGAGCCGGCCGGAGGGCGAGCCTCGATGCTCAGGATGTGCTCGTCAAGAGTTCGGGGGGCATCGGCGGCGATCTCTACGCCCTCTACCCTCCGACCTTCACGGTCAGCCTCGATGGCTTGCATGGCGGCCTGCGACAGCCCAGGGAAGAAGTCTACACAGACACGAAGAAACGAAGAAGCAAGTCAAAAACCAGGAGTCGGCACGATCTAAGTCGGCAGCTCAAAGAAAGAAAATAAAGAGACTCACCATCAACGATGTCTTCAATCTCGTGGAAGCCGGAGGACAGCAACGCCTCCTTGTCAGACCAGGAGGAGCGCTCGCTCATGAACTCGGCCAAGAGGGCGGTTCCCGTCTCCTCCGCCTCCCTCTGCGACTTCACAAGCAGCTCCTTCCGCTCTGCCAACTGAGTGGCCAGCAGATCGCGCTCTGTGGCGAGCTTGCTGCACTCCTCTCCTTTGGCGCGCAGGGCGGAGTTGGCTTCGCTTAGCTGCTGTTGAAGAGCAGCATTGGCTCCTAAAGGAAAGGAAGAAAGACAACAGTTGTCAATAAAGTAGGTCGCCGAGGAGATCCGGCCCGGCTGCTCAGCAGCCGGCCCGAATCTCGGGGACTACAGCCCGCGGGTGCGCTAGCGCGACCCCGCAGAGAAGAAAAAAGGACTTACTCTGGCTCTCCGCCAAGTCGGCGGTCCGCTTGCCCAGCTCTTCAATGTTACGGTTGAAGGCAGTGACGCGGAGGTTGTGGTAATCCTGCGACAAGCATTTCAGACAAAGTTAGTACCCAGAAGTTCATCAATTGGAGTTCCGGGCCGCCTGCTCAGCAGTCGGCCCGAAACTCGGGGACTACACCCAGTGGGTGCGCTGGCGCGCCCCCACAGAGAGGAGCAAGAAAACAAAGACCAAAGGAAAAAAAACATACCCGGACGGCTGCCCGCGACGCTAGGAACGCCTTGGTGCAACTCTGGAGAGCGTCACCCTCAGCACGGAGCTTCGCCTGGACGTCCAGGAGCACCCGGTTCAGCGGCCCTGTGCCGCCTCCTCGCACCCACCCAACAGGTGCGGCGCTCGTCGCTTCGGCTTCTAGGGCCGCCGAGCTGGCGGTGCCGGCTTCCAGGGGGCGGGGTGCCGAAGTCGCCTTCTCCAGACGATGGCGCATTGGCGAGCCGACTTGGAGGAGTAGCCTCGCCACGGCCTCGTCTTCGGTCGGCGGCACCGGAGGGTCCGCTGGCTGCTCGCCTTGCGCGCCTTCAGACGGCGGCGGAGGCGGCGGCGGAACGTTCGCGTCCGGAGTAGAGGGGTCGCCGCCTTCCCTCTCCTCGACGAGGTTCTTCCCGCCGGCTTCTCCAGTTGGCCCCGTGAACTCCGGAGGCGGCAGCGCAGAGTTCAGCAGGGTGACGAGAAAGGCCGACTGGCGGCGTGCGGCTTCCTCAGCCTGCTGCTTCGCCGCGGCTTCGGCTTGGGCCTCCGCTAGTTTTTTCTTAGCGGAGGCCTCCGCCCTGTCGGCCTCCGCCTTCTCCAGGCGGAGGGCCTCTTCTTCGTTGCACCTCTCCTGCGCATTCCGCTCCGTCGCCTCCCGGAGGTCAGCAGCAGGGTCAATCCGCCGAGTGGTGGCGGACGTCTCCGCTGACCCCATGACGGAAGCGGCGGCGACCCGCTCAAGAGAGAGGGGAGCCCCGAAGAAAGAGGGGCAAGCAGAGACTCAGACAAATCACGAAGAAAGAATAAAACTTTGAAGACAGAATACTTACGCGGAGACCAACGACGGCTTCTTCACTTCCTTACGGAAGCGGATGGCCTTTGCGGCTGCCTTATCCCGCCGGGTTGCCGTAGCTGAGCCCTTGGGCTTCTTCGGTCGACTGCCGAACAAGTTCAGCACGGCCCTGCGCTTCTTCCCGCCGCCTGGAGCACCCGGCGTGGCAGGAGAGCCCGCGCCAGGCTGGCTGGCTCTTGGCCAATGGCGAGGGGCGACTTCTCCCTCGGCATTGTCTTCAGGCCAGTCGGTGAAGGTAGCCGAGGGCCTGAAGTCGCCTGCTGTCCCTCCTCCTCCCTCGGCGTCGTCTTCCAGAGCCGCCGCCCCCAGATCGGGATCGTCGATGTCGCTCTCCGCCCGGTCGGCGACGAACTCACGGGCCGGCCCCGAGGTGCTGGCTGGTGGGTGAAGAAGGGGATTCTAACCAAAGCTGACTGGTCAAAACAAAACCCGGCAAGAAGAAGACAATCTAAAGAAAGAAAAGAAAGGCGACTCACCACGGGCGGGGGGTTGGCGCGGGAGTACGGCTCCTTGCCGAATCGCCAGTCCTCCGGGAGCCTGCTGTCCGAGAGGTAGTTCACCATGAGGGCCACCTCTTCGTGAGGCATGTCCTTGGTGAACATCCAACTCGGGTCGCGGTGCCCACTCATCTGGCATATCATGTGAGGGCGGCCTTGGAGTGGGAGAACTCGGCGCGAAACGAAGGCGGCCAGCAGGTCCGGACTAGTCAAACCCTCCAACTGCGTCAGCACTCGGAGTCGCGTGATGGCGCCGGCTCCCGCAGGCGTCAGCGACCTGGCCCGGTACGACCAGTTGGGCAGTCTCCCAGCCGGCGGGCCGGCTTCGAAAGCCGGCAGGTTGACCCAGTCGCCCCTCCTGGCGACGTTCCTGACGTAGAAGAAGGATCTCTGCCACATCATCACCGACTTTATCAGCGAGATGGAGGGGAAGGGGTTGTCGGCTCCTGACCTTCGCATGGCGATGAAGGCGCCGCATTGAGCCGGCACGCCCGCGGCCTGGGTGCCGAGCTTGGAGAAGAAGAACTCCCCCTAGAGCTCGAGGGTGGGGAGGACTCCGAGGAAGCCTTCGCACAAGGCCACGAAGGCGGACAGCAGCACCACTGTGTTGTGGGTGAGGTGGTGCGGCTGGAGGCCGTAGAACTCCAAGAAAGACCGGAAAAAGCTGCTCGCCGGCAGCCCCAGCCCGCGCAGGCAGTGCGAGCGGAAGATGACCCGCTCGCCCTCCTGCGGGGCGGGGGAAATCTCCCCCTCCGGCGCAAGACGCACCTGCACGCGATCCTCACCGGGAAGCCGATGGGTCCGGCGGAGGAACTCAATGTGGTCTTCATGAACCTCGGAACCGTCCCAGGTGCCGGAACGCACTGGGGGAGGCGCGGCAGCGGAGGAAGAACTCATCGCGAGCTGTCACCACAGCGTTCGCTGGAACTTGGGCGTGCGGCGGAGCGAAGAAGAGAAGAGGAAGGAGGAGAGCGAGGAGCAGCAAGGAGGAAGAGAGCGAGGGGGAGTGGGCAGTAGGGGCGCGCGTGCCCCCTCTTCCCCCTACTTATAGCCCCGTGGGCTGCGAAGCCGAGGGGGCGGACGTGGGGATTTACTGCGCCCACAACCCCATGACCCCCCACGATCCACATAAAGTTACTGCGCGCAGTAACTCCACGGGAATCCCAACTGTCCACCAGGGCCGCAGCGGATCCGCTCGGGCGCCGAGGCGCGGTAGTGGCGGGCCCCGCCTGTGGGCCTGTCCCGTCGCGCGTGTGGGCTGGCAGGACGGCTTAGCCACGTGCCCTCGCGTAACAGGCCAAGAACGGGTGGCGGCCTGGAGGCTTAGCTAGCACGCCGTTTAAATCCCGCCGCGGCGTTTGAGATGCTGAGCGAGCCGGAATCAAGTGAATCCGAGTTGAGCAAGACCGATTCCTTCTAGTCAGCCCTGCAGAAGTCAATCAAGACCATGTGTTGAGCACCCGAAAAGAGAAACTGCTGAGGCTTCTCGGCCGATCGTCCGCGGTGCCTCACCAGCTTCGGGGACTACTGTCGGAGTAATGGGCCACGGGTAGGCCAAGCCGAGTCCCATAACCTTTCAAGACATCGGGGCAGGCTGCGCCCCTCAAGACCCTGGGGCGAAGAGCCGCCTCCTGAGGAGTCGACGGTAGGGCGGCCGACTGCCCGCTCATGGCCGAGTCCCAGGGACGACTTCCAGAGAAGCCGGCTTCGGGGAGTCGACCGGCGACTCCAACAAACCATGACCTCATCGGAGGGGACGGGGCAGGGGCGTGGCTACAGTGAAGCCCACTCCCCGCCCCTTACCAAGGGCAGGCATGGCCACAGCACGCCGTACCCGGGAAGATCTCAATGCGGCGTGGCACTGTCGCCTGGCCGGCCCTGACATCAGCACCACAGTACCAAGTCCTGCGCCCACGACGGCTTGTCTGTACGGCCTGGAGGCAGCGGGGCCCACCAGTCAGCGAGACCTCGGGAGACGGCGGGAGAACCGCCAGTCGGACCCGTCGGGAGTCGGCCCGGGGGAGTCGGTCGAGCCCTCCCCCGGGGCCCACGCGCCATTAATCAAGATGAGATGGGGAGTGGCCACAGTGATCGCCCGCCAGGCGGCGGGGCTGTTGCCACGACCCCATGACCAAGCCTGCGTCATCAGAAGCACGGCTACAGTAATCAGCGGCCGGCAAGACCCACCCACGGCGGACGCGGCCTGTCGGCTCCGTACCAGACCAGTCAGCGGGGCCCACCAGTCGGCGGGCGCCAGCAGTCGGCGGAGAAGTCGGAGGTCGGAGGTACTGACGGCTGGGCCCGCGCCCAGTCGAATTACCATTATACCCCTGGGGGGTAGGCCTATATAAACCCCCCCAGGGCACCCATGCAAAGGGTTGGATCCCAATAGTTCTAGACCATACTAGATAGAAGGAGAGAGCTAGCTTTGGCCTCTTCTACCACCAGAAACAGCTCAAGGAGCAACCGTGTAAACACTTGGCCATAGTGATCATGCGGAGACCCCGCAGAGCAGCAGTAGGGGTATTATCTCCCCGGAGAGCCCCGAAGCTGGGTAAGATTCACCAGCGTGCATGTCTTCGCCTCATCCCGTTTCCAGGCACCGACGACGTTCTACTCGCCCCCACCATGATAAGCCATCCGTTGGCATATGTCGCACCAAACCCCCGACAAGAGATTAGAGTCCCGGAGTATAGGTCGAGGAATAAAAGTTCCTAATACGACCCAATGACGATGTGGGCTCGTAAGCCGCACAACCATGTTAGTAAAAGTTTTGTATTGACTAGACTTAACTTTGGCCAAAGAGATTGAAAGGGGGTTACCTACAGGTAGTCGGCTCTGATACCAACTTGTGACGTCCCCGATTCAATCGTACACTAATCATACATGCAAATGTGTATGATCAACATTAGGGACTCACGGGAAGATATCACAACACAACTCTAGACACAAATTAAAATAATACAAGCTTTATATTACAAGCCAGGGGCCTCGAGGGCTCGAATACATCAGCTCGAATACACAAGAGTCAGCGGAAGCAACAATATGTGAGTACAGACATAAGTTAAACAAGTCTGCCTTAAGAATGCTAGCACAAAAGCAACATCGATCGAAAGGCAAGGCCTCGTGCCTGAGATCCTCCTAACTACTCCTGGTCGTCGGCGGCCTCCACGTAGTAGTAAGAACCCTCGTGGTAGTAGTAGTCATCGTCAACGGTGGCGTCTGGTTGCTGGGCTCCACCATCTGGTTGCGACATCCGGAAAGAAAGGAAAAGGGGGAAAAGAGGGAGCAAAGCAACTGTGAGTACTCATCCAAAGTACTCGCAAGCAAGGATCTACATTACATATGCATCAGTATCAATGAAATGGGTAGTATCTGTGGACCGAACTGTAGAATGTGAGAAGAGAAGGGGAAAGCCTAGTGTGATTGGCTGGCTTAATAGGGATGATAGACTACTCATATCAATAAGGAATTCCTTCTTTTCCGGAAGCCCATTCAGACAGAACTCCAAAGTTAAGCATGCTCAGCTTGGAGTAATTTCAGGATGGGTGACCGACCGAGAAGTTGCTCCTAGGTGCGCACAAGTGAGGACAAAGTGCGCAGAAAAGGCTAGTATTGATCTGTGGGGCCAGTCTAGATCCTGCCAGGAGTAACGACCACTGGCGGGTGTGTCCAAGGTGTTACAAGTTGGTATCAGAGCCGACCCTCATGGTTACACGGATGTTCGCGGACAGGTGTGCGGTCATGTTGTACATGATGTTTGTGACCCGTCGTGGCACATGACATGGCACATGTGTCGGACTGGAATTACAGACGTATGTGCCAAGAGGGAACGTTCATGTGGCCCGACGAGGACGTCGATTCCTCTAAATGGGGGTGTATGTGATAGCCTGGCTTAATAGGGATGATAGACTACTCATACAAAACTCCAAATTTAAGCGTGCTCGGCTTGGAGTAATTTCAGGATGGGTGACCAACCGGGAAGTTGCTCCCGGGTGCGCACGAGTGAGGACAAAGTGCGCAGAAAAGACTAGTATTGATCTGTGGGGCCAGTCTAGATCCCGCCAGGAGTAACGACCACCGGTGGGTGTGTCCGGGGTGTTACACCTAGCCTATCAAAGACTAGCATCTTCAAGCATATCCAAGCATCTTGAAACATCAGAAGAGATAAGAGTGGCATATTATAATATTAGTAAGTATGTTGTAACATCGCCCAGAGATCACTTCCTCGACTCCCTGCGGGAAAACAATCCCAGAGCCATCATTTCCATTACATGCCTCAGCATCAAGTTCTAGTTGTATCAATCGGGATAAAACTCCGAGCTTCCATTATAGTGAAGACGGCTATTCGAATAGATATAATACTTCCCTGCAGGGGTTCACCAACTTAGCCAACACGCTCGATCAACTCCAGCCGGACACACCATCAGGTCATGACCGGCCTAGGCCGGTCAACACACTGTAGTCCTACCTAGGCTCAACACAGAGGCCAGCACGTCGGTCTACATCCTAAATGCGAAGGGGTCACACGCCAATCATCCTTTGCAATCCTGCTCGTTGTGAACGCGGCCGGTGAGCAGACCTAGGCTCCTTATACAAGTGCAGGCTTAACCAGTCCAACCCGCGCGCGCCACTCAATCGCTAACGTCAGTGAGCTTTCGGCTGATACATACGATGCGGAGTGCCCATACTTATTCCCATGTGGTGGTTAGTGCGAAAGAGGCCAGAGGCCTACTCGGATCAAATATCCAAATCATTAGTGTCTTGGTAGTGTGCGGTAACGATCAATGATCCACGATATGTGGTCCTGTCGCCCCATTTCACGGACTTGCGGCAAGGGCTAAGAATGCCCGGCCGCGCTGCGTGGAGAACTTGTGGGTATCCTCCAGATCAACCCGACTTCACATCACTCGCGGGTACCCCTCGAGGCCAACCTAAAGTCATCATGGCTTTATGGTAAATCAAAATAACCATGTGTCTGAAACAACAAGGGGGAAACCTGAGGATGGATTCCCACTCGATATAACCATCAAGTTGGACTTGAAGGAATCACCCTCGTTGGCCCACACTTGAGGGGTTGCACGGCAGAGTCATTATCGGGAGTGGTCAAGGAGGAATCACCCTCGATGGCCACGACCGAATAGCTACACTACATGGTTAACATTAGAACTTCTGATGAGGTATCACCTTCGACACTCGATAGTAACACTGCTGAGTCGTACAACTAAGGGGGTGATGTGCGGTGTCGGGGCCTGGACGTCGATCACGTTTCTCGAGTCATCGAACATAAAGCGGGGCAACTAGGACAAGGTGGGGGTCACTGATGGATCTCTAACCAGCCTATACTAAGCAGTTTAGAATAAACAGGTAAGGTACAACAACAGGTACAAAAGCAGGCTATGCAACATAATAGGAGCAATCAATTATAGTAGCAAAATCTAATGCAAGCATAAATGAATAGAATGGGAGATATTGGAATGATCAAAGGGGTGTCTTGCCTGGAAGCTCTGCTGAAAAGGAAGAAGTGTCATCGTCGATGTAGTCGATCACAGGGGCATCATCGGTCTCGGGGTCTACCGGAGAGAAGAGGGAGAAGAAATAGTAAATACAGAGCAATCAGAGGTACCGCTAAGCATGACATGCCGAAAAGCAAAACTAGGGTCGATCTAACGTAGTACTGCACTATATAGGTAAAGGGGGAATTCAACCGGGAATGTTTTCCCGGTTCCGGACTTGTGTCAGACAGATGATCGGAGGGGGAAAGTTCCATGTTTAGATAGTTAGAGGCATCTGACAGGTAAACGGACAACATATCTGGATTCGTCTCGTCGTTCTGAGTAACTTTCATGTATAAAACATTTACATCCGAGTTATGCCTTAATTTCTATGTTTTTTCAAAGTTTTAACAATATTTTAAAATGTCTGGTTTTGTTTTAATTTGAGTTGACCAAGTCAATTTGACTGGTAAAGGGGGGGGGCTGGCCCACATGTCATAAAGCTATATCCAATCTAATAAATAAAACTAACTTAATCAAATGGAGCCCATATGTCATAGTGCAGCAACTAACCTAACTAGAATGATTAGTCCCTAATCTAATCTGTACAGGGTTGGCGATAGGCTTTGCCAGCCTCACGGCTGTGCACATACATGCATCACACAAGGGCACTCGGCCACGGCCAAAAGTAGTAGCAAATGGCAACAGCGGGCATCAGCAGGTAGTATCAACAGCCAACGCAAAAGAGGACCATCAACATAAAGCAAAGCAACGCCAAAAGTAGAGGAGGAATGGCAAGCAAGCAATAGCTCAGCGGTAGCAACAAGTAATCAGCAGCGGCATGTAGTAGAAACAACAAGCAGCAACAACGGCGGCGGCGCTAGGGGCATTAGCAGCAGCAAAACTGAGCAGCGACAGTTTTAGGCAGAGCAACCAGTAGCAGGCAGGCGCAGCAGGGAGCGCGGCAGCGAACGGTCAAGGACGCGCGCGGCGCACGGGGCACGGGTGGCCAAGGCAGCAGGCGAGTGCGCGGCATGGCCAGGGCACGGCGGGTGCACGGACGCACGGCCGGACACGGCTAAGGGTGCGACCACGGGCGGACGAGCATGGCTGCGGGCATGGAGCTTCGGGCTCGACGGGACGAGCAGTCTACGACATCGGATCGAAGGGGAAAAACAGGGGAGATGGAGGAGAAGCTCACAACGAGCTCGATGGTGAAGTCGGGGTGGTCGGAGGTGGACTAGAGTGGCGGGAATCGACGACAGACGATGAATGGAGTCGGGTCCCAAGGTCGAAGGCGGCTCGATCCATTCGATGTAGGTGCTCCGAGCTCGAGCGCGTCCCCGTAGTGGAAGGAGAGGAGCGTCGCCGACCTCCTGGAGAAGCTAGCGGGGCTCGGGGTCATCGGGAAGCACGCAGACGGCGAAGACAATGGCGACAGCGGCTCGGCTTGTCGCGGGGAGGAAGCAAAGGCGCTGGGGGAAAGGAAGATGGGGCTAGGGTTTTTCCAGGGGAGAGAGGGGCGGCTGGGGTTGCTCTTATCCGAGAGGGGGGCTAGGGGATGGATGACACGTTGTGGAGGAGCGGCCACGGCCGCGGGATGGCGGCCAGGCCCTCTCCCTGTCTCCTGTCGTGTGAGGAGGGAGAGGAGGTGTGGTGGGTTGGGCTCCCAGTCCCACATGGGCCTGATTCTTTTTAATTGCTTCCTTCTTCTCCTTTTATATTCTTTTGTGTTTTCTTTTAATAGACGCTATTAGAGTTTACATAAGCCACCAAATGCCTTTAAAAGACTATGGAGCTGGCCATAACAAAAGCTAGGGGATATAGAGTAGTGCAAAAAAAGTTTAGGAGCGATTTAAATTAGCTTGTCATTTTCATAAATTAGAAAAAGGATTTAAAAGCTGTTTTAGGCACTGTTTTATTTAGTTTAAGGCATTTAATCACTTTACAAAAATATTTGTTTCACCAGGAAAAAAATCCAGAGATTATTTTCAACACTTTGAACATTTTAGTTTTTATGTTTGAAGAAAATAATTAATTGAATTTATTTAAAATTTGAATTTGAACTCAGTTTGGATCAAAGCGAGGTTTATCAACTCAATTGTGATGACATGGCACGAGTAGTGTGTGATTACTGTAGCTGAACTACTGGGGTGTTACACAATAGTACCAAAAGTGGTGATTTAGTTTCTTATACTAATGGATCTCTTGAGATTTTCTGTTAAGTTTTGTGTTGTGAAGTTTCCAAGTTTTGGGTAAAGATTTGATGTACTATGGAATAAGGAGTGGAAAGAGCCTAAGCTTGGGGATGCCCAAGGCAACCCAAGGTAATATTCAAGGAAAACCAAGAGCCTAAGCTTGGGGATGCCCCGGAAGGCATCCCCTCTTTCGTCTTCGTCTATCGGTAAATTTACTTGAGGCTATATTTTTATTCACCACATGATATGTGTTTTGCTTGGAGCGTCTTGTATGATATGTGTCAGCGTTCTGGGAACGGGGGTCCCCAGACCTACCTGCCTGCGGCCCACGGGGTGGCTGAGCCAGCAGGCCGTACGGCCCATCTTCGTCAACAAGGCACCCAAGACCCTCGCGAGAGCCTCGTGAGGGGGACGACGCAAGACCTCCTCTGGAGCGGCCTGGTCAGGCAAGCTCACGAGGAGCGGAGATATCAAGGCGGGGCGAACCTCATGAGGCTCTCGTGACGTGAGCCATGACGAACGGTGCCAGGTGGGCGCCAACGTGCGCAGCGTCCTCATTTCCTCTTTGGTGCTAAGGAGGGAAGCGCATGCGAGGAGTACCGAGGTCCCAGGCAAAGGTTTCCATTTCGGTGCAACGAGACCAAGACCAGAAGGACGGCAAGACGGAGGTCATCGTGGAGCCCAAGATGGCGTCACCACCAGAGCCTTTCACAGGCGAAGACCACTTTTGTCAGGATAGCTTGTACTAGCTGCCCCCCTTCAAATTAGCCCGCCATTGTTGGCTCCCTTCCCGCTCAATATTTGGGAAGAGGGCCAGGGCCTCTATAAATATGACTAGCCACCACCATAGTAGGGGCATCTCATCTTAGCTTGAGGGAATCTACACACCACAAGTTCATACGCACAAGAACACCTCAACCTCAGGAGGCTGTTCTTCCCCTTGTATTGTTCATCATAAGCCCAAGAGGCAATCCACCACCACCACACTGGAGTAGGGTATTACACCACAACGATGGCCCGAACCAGTATAAACCCCGTGTCATTATGTGTTGTGAGTGCGTCGAGTTCGTCCGCAAGATCTTAGTGAGCTAGAGCGTCGATCGGTAGGAGGGAATGACTTCGCGCACACCCTAGTGTTCGAACCTTAAGGGTTAGCTGGAACCCCACATCCGACATTTGGTGCTCCAGGTAGGGGTGCGCCGTAGTTTCCCTTTCATCGGTTCGTTGCTCCGTCGCTTCCATGGCGGACACTCGCCGTGCTCGAGCTGAGCGTCGGGCTGCCCTCTCCGCCCGTGTCGCTCAGACGGCTCCTGTAGCCGGGCAACCTCGTCGCTCTTCATCTCCCGCCGCCAACTCTGCCACCGGCCCGGCGGGGAACGAGCAGTAGGCGTCCTCGCTGCATCCATCAGTGCGGCAGGACGGCCGCACCGTGTAAGTGCATCTAGTGCCACCCCTAGTTGGTTTTGGAGTATTGACGACAAACCTAGTTGAGGGACTAATGTGTTTGTGAGAATTGCAGGATAACACAGGTAGAAGTCCCTCATTGATTCGGTTTTCCTACCAGAGATGACCCCTAAAAATGTATGAAGACATTGAAGTCAAAGGTGGTACGTGAAGACATTCACTTGAAGACTATGACAAGAGAAGACATCGCATGAAGACTATGGAGCGCGAAGACTTAGATCTTTCGTAGTTCTTTTTATTCTTTGTTGAGTCATAGGAACCACCGTACTATTAAGTGGGGTCCAAGAAAACCAGTCAGAATGACTGAAGTGATGCTTAACCAAAATCCTATGTCTTCGAGTGAAGACAATGAGAGCGAATCTTGTTCAGAGTTGGACAAGTCAGCTTTGCTTGTAGCCCAAGTAAAGTTGCCGTGTGTGTTTGAAATCTGACCGTTGGAACACGTGTCAGTTCCTTAGTGACCCAGGGTCATTTCGGACAAATCAGGTCGAGTTGCCTAGTGGCTATAAATAGCCCACCCCCTACAACCATAAACGGTTGGCTGCTCAGAGTTAAAGTACGGCTTTTGTCGTTTGAGAGCAACCCACCTCGAAGCCTTTGAGAGAGAATTCCTTGAGAGGATAAAGCCCTAACCACCCAGAGCCAAAGAGTGTTAGGCATCACTTAAGTCTTCTTGTCTGTGTGATCTGAAGACTTATTACACTTGAGGACTGTGAATCCTCCAGCCGGTTAGGCGTCGCGTTCTGAGCATCCAAGAGTCATTGTGGATCACCAGTGAACGAAGTCTGTGAAGGTTTGGAAGTTTACCTTGAAGACTTACCAGAGTGATTGGGCAAGGTCTGTGTGACCTTAGCTCAAGGGGAATACGGAGAGGACTAAGTGTTCTGAGCTGTGTGCTCAGGACTAAGTGTTCAAGACTGAGTGTCCTCAGGTTTAAATACCTATCCGCCCTAACCATATGTACAACTGTCACAGCAGTTGGAACTGGTCTACCAAACCTTTGTATTTGTCACGCACACTGGTTTTATCCTTCTCATCTCTTTATTTACAGTTGGCTCTTGTAAAGTCAATGCCTATTTGCTTTATATATTTGTGTTCACTGTGTACCTGATCCTTACTGCCTAGCTACTATTAGTCAGTGTGGTTTCGCTTCATTGAATGCTTGACTATTGTCTGTCTAGTGTAGTCTATCTTCCGCTGCATGGAAATAGGTTCATTTCTATCATTTGTCTTTGAAACTTCCATGTTTTGAAGACTTTCATAAAAATCGCCTATTCACCCCCCCTCTAGTCGATATAACACACTTTCAATTGGTATCAGAGCCTGGTACTCCCTTATTCTATGTGATTCTGGTTTAACCGCCTAGAGTTTCAGTTATGTCGACCACAGGTATGAAGACTGTGTCATGCCCCATCTTTGACGGTCACGAGTATCCCAAGTGGAAGGCCATGATGAAGAAGCGCCTCATGGCAACGAACAGCGAGCTGTGGACCGTCACTGAGATTGGCCTAACCGATCTGTGCAAAATGGCGGAAGCTGATGACATTCGCAAGTACACTCTTCTCAACCTCACGGCGAAGGACGTCATCTGCTCCTGTCTATCTCAAAATCAGTTTAGGAATGTCATGCATCTCGATCATGCAAAGCTCATCTGGGACCGTCTCTCGGAGGTCTATGAGGGTCGTCGAACTCGTCATGATCCTCGGTTCGAGGACTTTAAGGAGTCACTCAAAGCGATGAATTTCGAACCAGAATCATCATCTTCTGCATCATGCCTTGTGGCAAATGATGCTAAGGTAATTGAATGCTATCTATCTGAATCCAGTGATGATGAATCTGGTGATGAATTTGGACCTAGCTATGGAACATATTCAAAAACTGTTAGACAAAAGCGATGACCTTGTAAGTGCATCTAGTGCCACCCCTAGTTGGTTTTGGAGTATTGACGACAAACCTAGTTGAGGGACTAATGTGTTTGTGAGAATTGCAGGATAACACAGGTAGAAGTCCCTCATTGATTCGGTTTTCTTACCAGAGATGACCCCTAAAAATGTATGAAGACATTGATGTCAAAGGTGGTATATGAAGATATTCACATTGAAGACTATGACAAGAGAAGACATCGCATGAAGCCTGTGGAGCTCGAAGACTTAGATCTTTCGTAGCTCTTTTTCCTCTTCCTTGTTGAGTCATAGGAACCACCGTACTGTTAAGTGGGGTCCAAGAGAACCATTCAGAATGACTGAAGTGATGCTTAAACAAAACCTATCTTCGAGTGAAGACTATGAGAGCGAATCTTGTCCAGAGTCGGACAAGTCAGCTTTGCTTGTAGCCCAAGTAAAGTTGCCATGTGAGTTTGAAATCTGACCATTGGAACACGTGTCAGTTCCTTAGTGACCCAGGGTCATTTCGGACAAATCAGGTCGGGTTGCCTAGTGGCTATAAATATCCCACCCCCTACAACCATAAACGGTTGGCTGCAAAGAGTTAGTGTACGGCTTTTGTTGTTTGAGAGCAACCCACCTCGAAGCCTTTGAGAGAGAATTCCTTGCGAGGATAAAGCCCTAACCACCCAGAGCCAAAGAGAATTAGGCATCACTTAAGTCTTCGTGTCTGTGTGATCTGAAGACTTATTACACTTGAGGACTGTGCATCCTCCAGACGGTTAGGCGTCTCGTTCTGAGCATCCAAGAGACATTGTGGATCGCTGGTGAACGAAGTCTGTGAAGGTTTGGGAGTCTACCTTGAAGACTTACCAGAGTGATTGGGCGAGGTCTGTGTGACCTTAGCTCAAGGGGAATATGGTGAGGACTGGGTGTCCTGAGCTGCGTGTTCAGGACTGGGTGTCCGGGACTGTGTGTCCTCAGGTTTAAATACCTAGCCACCCTAACCAGACGTACAGTTGTCACATCAACTGGAACTGGTCCAACAAATCATTGTCTTCAACGAGTCACTTGTTTCATCCTTCCCACCCCTCTACTTACTGTTACTCCTTGTGAAGTCATTGTATGATTGCACTATCTTTTGTCTTCACTAAGTGACTGCGTGTTCTGTTTGGCTTCATAATATCTTCCTACCTGATCCTTACTACATTGCTGCTATTAGTCATTGTGCTCTCACTTGAATACTTGACTATGGCTTGCCTAGTGTAGTCTACCTTCTGCTGCATGGTAATAGGTTTATTTCTATCGTTTGTCTTTGAAACTTCCACGTTTTGAAGACTTTCATAAAAATCGCCTATTCACCCCCCTCTAGTCGATATAACGCACTTTCAGACATGTTGGACGCTGAAATGACTCGATCTCAGTCCTTAATTGAAGACATAAAAAATCTTCATATTAAGTATGAGGATCTTGAAAGTCGTCATGAAACGCTCTCAACAACTCATGAAGAACTTGAGAAATTGAGAGCGGCTCATGAAGATCTTCAAAAGGAAAACGAGTCACTTCAAAAGGAAAACGAGTCACTTCAAAAGGAAAACTAGTCCCTCAACTAGGTTTGTCGTCAATACTCCAAAACCAACTAGGGGTGGCACTAGATGCACTTACAATCTCCCCCTTTTTGGTGATTGATGACAAACTAGTTGAAGTTTTCAACGGGGAATATAATCTGTGAAGTTGTAAAGGATAAGGAATTGTCTTCATAAGTTGCAAGGGCTCCCCCTGAAGATGTGCATATAAGTAATTTGCTTTTGGAATGCAAATGCACATGGCAGGTTGTATTGTGGAGATCCACTTCAACTTATGATGACAATCCACTATGCATGTGAAAGTATATGAAGATAATGACATGCATAATGGAAAATGGACATCTGCAGAATGATCTAAGTGCGGAATTCATCGTCGCACATGCGGAATTTATCATCGCAAAACAAGGTGGCAGATAAGTAGTAGACGACCATCGAGTTTAAGTGTTACAACTCAAAGAACCAAATGTAGAAAAACGAGAGTTGTAAGCACGAAGCAAAATATAAAGCACCCGCCCATATGGACCCGTTTGAAGACTATCAACCTCATATGCTTCTCCCCCTTTTGTCAGTAAGGACCAAAAAGGTTTGAAGACATAGAGCATCTACTCGTTCCCATGAGGAGTAGGTGAAGTAGCAGGGTCGTTGGTGGTGTTTGGCGGTGCTGAAGAGCTTGGAGCAGAGTCGAAACATGTTGAAGGAGATGGCGGTGAAGTAGCATCGTCTTCATCCTCGATGACTCTGGCAGTCACTGTTGCAGCAGAGGAAGAGAACTCAGAGTCTTCAAGGGATGGAGTTCCTAGCAGCACAGCCCTTCGAGGAGGTGTGGAGTCAAACTTGAATCGCTCAGTGAAGCCATCCTCTTGAAGATCATCTTCAGAACACATCATTGTTAGCCCTTTCCATGTGCGGCGAGAAGTTTCATGGGCAACAAAAGCATTCTTGGTGGCAAGATTACGAATGCGATTAACATCCACCAAGAGGCTTTGCATCTGACGCTTCAGCCAGTCATGATGCCTATCCTGTTTCTGATGAAGAGCCACAAGAAGCTCTCGGTTGTTGAGAACACGAGTGCGCTTCTTGGGTCGTGGAGCAGTTGTACTATCAGTGGCTTCAGTGGAAGCAAGATGTGGTGCACGTGTAGTGCCAGCCAAAGGATACACACGTGTGACTGCTTCAACTCCTTCAATGTTCTGAGAGAAACTCTGATGCTCTACATTCTGAAGACTTAGAGGTTCCTTGGCAGGCTCAGGATAGATGGCTTCAATAGAGATATCCACATCAGGCAGAAAAATCCGATGATTGCGAGCAGATGGCTGATATGAGATATCAGAGTGAAGTTTGATTAGCCGCATTACCCATGGGGCGTAGAACTTCAAGCCAAACAGATCAGAGCCTGATGCAGCAAGTTGGCGAATGAAGAAGTCCTGTGCATTGAAGCATTTTCCATGAAGAATATAGAAGACCAAAGTCTTCATTGCACCCTCAAGCTTGGCATTTGGAGAGTGCCCTTTGATGGGCCAGAGAGTTCGCCTGATGATGTGATAAATGGTTCTTGGAAGATACTCAAGGTCTTCAACGAAGAACTCCGTGGGATAAGCAGCATCTTGGGGCAATGGCTTCATCATGCTGAGCATCTGACTCATATCAGGTTCAGGCTTCTGAAAGATGCTCTCAATAGCTTCACTATGCAGCTGACAGCCATGCTCGTAGAGATCTCCAGGAGTGGGCAAACCAGTGAGCTCAATGATGTCAAAGGCTTTGGCTTCGTGATGAACGTTTCCAGTCATCCACTCCAGGACCCAAGTCTTCGGATCTCTGCTATACCCGCGGATGTGAAGTGTGGCATAGAATTGGAGCAGCAGCTCTTCATTCCAATGCTCTTGGTCAGTTACGAATGGCAGCAGTCCAACTTCCTTGAAGCAATCCAAAGCTTCTTCCAGACAGGGCAGACCAGCTATAGCTTCAATGTCAAGGCGCTTGTGTGGGAAGATGCAATCTTGGTTGTAAAGAATGCATGAGTAATAGCTTCGCTGAGGATAGCTCCAGAACCGATCAGATGATATCCTTTCCCTTGAGTAGGGGTTCCTGGAGCTATCGAAGAATGTGTTGTCTGCTCTGAAGCCATTGATATTGAAGGAGCCAGGTGCTGATGCAGGACCTGGGAACCTTAGCAATCTTGGGATTGACTTCTGTACCTGAGGCCTGTGCTCAACATGATAGTCGAACTGGGGACCGGTAGCAGACTCAGGAACAGAAGTGGCGGGATCAGTGGCTTCGCTGTCTTCTGAT
The DNA here is from genome assembly GCF_056163025.1 of Triticum urartu. Lineage (NCBI taxonomy): Eukaryota > Viridiplantae > Streptophyta > Magnoliopsida > Poales > Poaceae > Triticum > Triticum urartu. The sequence continues at coordinate 216,250,821 of NC_141878.1, forward strand.
GCTTTTGTTGGGGAGGGCTCCACATTAGCTTCATTGGTGGTTGTGGCAGCCTCAAGATTTTCATCTTCCACTTGATGAGCTGGAGGGTCGGTCACAAGCACGTTCTCCTTGAGAACTGCTTCTTGGTGGGACAGGGGAGTGGGAACTTGTGGGACTTCTCCTTCCGCAGCTGATGCAGCCAGATTGTCTTCAACAGAGACTTGAGGCCTTGGGCCTTTGCAAAGCCTGCGCAACGCAGGCGACGCCTGTGTAGTTGGAGTTGGCTGGGCCTCAAAGTCATCTTCCTCTTGTGGGCGATCCGCCCATGAAGCATCCTGTGCAATTGGCGTCAGTGGACGACCAATGCTGATGAGTTCGTTGTTCTCTAGCTGAGGAAGGACTGCACCATCTTCTACATGGTCATGTTGACCAATGTCTTCAACAGCGATGGGATCAACTGCTGGAAAGTCTTCAGCTTCATGAGCCTCTGTGGAAGCAGGCTCATGGATTGTCAGTTGGCGTTCAGCTTCAGGACAGACCATAAAAATAGGTTCAACTATCAAAGGCTCTATGGGAGCAGCCCGATCTTTCTTGGTCTTCCTCTTCTTCTTGGAGGGGGCAGTAGGAGAGGCTTTAGGATGTTTCCTCTTCCTGGCTTCAGCCTCAGCAGTCCTCGTCTTCTTGAGCTCTGAAGCGGTTGACCGGCTTTTTGGCTTCGAGCCAGTCATTCTTGTTGGGAAGACAATAGGAACTGCTTCCTGCCTTGGTGCGTCGGGTTCAGCCGTAGCAGGCTTCTTCTTCTTCTTTGCGGCCATCCTGGGGTCGATGCCAGGACGCCCAAGGGCCTTGCGCTTCTCAGCCTCATTGTAGGCTTGCACACATCTGTCAGCCAGAACCTTCATGCGCTCACGCGAACCCTGAGCTTCTGCATGTTTCTTTACAAAGGCTTCCTTGAGCTCGTGCATCATACTCTTGAAGTTCTTCACTTCTTGCACGCTGATCTTGGCCATATGCTTCTTGAACTAAGCCTTTTCATAGTCAATCTTTTGCTTCAGTTCAACAATGCGCTGGGCGACAGCTAGCTCTGAAGCAATGGCGCCTTGGAAGGCGACACTGAGCCAATGGGAAGCTGCAGATCTTCAAAGCTGATGTTTGGCGTGTCAAACCACTTGTCAATGAAGTTGTGGATGATGGTTACATCAAAGAGAGGCAGATCATTGAAGATTTCTGCTTCTTCTTTGCTCTTGATGAGTTGCTCAAGAGCGTCATCTACAAGATCTTCATCACTTGACAGATCAATGGCATCATTGCGCAGAATGGCAGTAGCTGTTAGCTCTTGGCCGGTGTGTGGCAGAGGCATCTTGGCCTTCTGGGGCTTGGAGATGCGTGATAAATCTTCGGACTGCACACTGTCTTCAGGAGGTGCAGTTTCCATTGGCTTCGCCCGAGAGATTTTTGGTGAAGGGGCAGGCTTTGAAGCTTTAGGCTTCTTCAGCTTCTTTGTCTTCGGCGCTGCAGGCGCTTCATCTGATTCAGCGTCAGCTGCAGGCTCATTCACTGCAGTCCCTTGAACCAAGATATGGGTGATGAGGCCTTCAAGGTTGTAGAAAGGACCGTTGACATTGGGTTCTGCATCTCATGTGCCATCAGCCCTTGGAGCTGAGGGACCAGGGTTGAAGTCTAGTCCCAATGTCTTCGGGTTCTGCTTCGCTGAGTTCTGGGCAAACTGGAAGTTGCGCTTGAACAGATTGTCGTCACGACACCATAGTAGTGACGATGGGTGTGCATCAGCAGGCTGTGGCCCATGGACCATGCAGGGATAGAAGCCTTGTTCAATGGCTTCATCTCTGGACCTGGGTAGAAGATTCTTGTATAGGATGTCTCCCCACGGTCTCTTGATGGCGTTTTTCTCAACATATTCCTGGGTTACAAATCGGTATTTGAACCATTGTTCTGCCCAATATCTTCGAATCCATTGGATTCGTGTCTTGCGCTGATTGTAATCCTCTTCAGGATCTGTCTTATACAGTTCTGAGAGGTCATCTGGCAGATCTCTGGATGTTTCTCCACGACGCTTTCTACCACCCTTCCTTACTGATTTATCTGAAGCCATAAACTTTAACTTGAAAGGCTTCAACACGTTCAAAGGCTTCAAAGGTTTTCGCTTGCTGGACCAACAGGAACTGGCTTCGGGAGAATTTATGTGATGTTGTAAGAATTCTGCAAATGAATGCAGACTATGAGAACCAAAGGATTCTCCCACGGACATGTACCTGTGACAGCATTAAGGTGCGAGGGAAGGGGAAGAGGTCATATGCATTCTCAGAATATTTTGAAGATAAATCAGTTTAGAAGACATTGACCTCATCCTGCGAAGACATTCACTCATAGATAAGAAGTTGGTTCCAGATTTGTACGAATCCACAGATCAGTACAAGTGAGGAATCTAACTACTTTGTGAAGCATAAGTGAATATACTAGGCATGTTATGAGATGCAGTATGAGAGAGATCTAACTTGTGTGAATAGAAACTGCTTGTGGTAGAAAGTGACAAATCCATAGGATCAACGGTGCTGTAAAAAGGAACTTTTATTTACCACACTAAGAACTGCTAGACGGAGTGGAAGATGAGGCCGAGCAGTTTGATCTTCCGTGCCCTAACTTGGCGACGGAGGACACCTACGGCGACGGCGGAGTGGACAATGTTCGCGGTCGGCGTGAAGACGGCGTCGGAGAGGTTGCGGCAGCGAAGCGCTTCGTCGCCAGCGTCATCGAGGGCTAGCGGTGGCGCTAGGGTTCGTGCGAGAGTGGAAGAAGAGATAATGACCGCTGTGAAGTGTGTATTTATAGGTACATGGGCGGCACTGCGCTATTACACAGGTGCCCCTGGCGATTCACATCTGAGGAACACGTGGCCATTATGCGGAATTTTGGGGTTTGTTCCACATCCCACGCATGCCTGGATTGTCGGGTGGTCGTTCCTACTTCTCCGGGTTTCATGTGGAGGAATGAGCATTGAAAACGGACTTAATGGTTGTCTCTGTATCTTCTGCTGACAAGGACGCAGAGAAGACATTCGACAGTTTCAATAGAATGCATATGATTTGGAGAGATATAATTTGAGATAGAAAGCATAGAGAGGTTAGGGTCCGATCACATTCATTTAGTTCAAAAGATTCAACAAGAAGACATAGCTATAAGTGAATGCTGTAGAGGACAGAACACTAATATATGTATATCTCTATAATCAACATAGTGAAGATAATCATGAAGATATGTTGAGATCGAAGCCAAACCAAATGTGAAGACATTGCAAGGTAACGCCATGAGTGAAACACTTCAAAATAGAACGTTTGGTGGTGGCGTTACCCACCGTATAGGAAGTATTAGACCCAGACACGGCGCACAATTATCGTGGCGCTCCAAAGTCAAATTCCATATTAATGTATTCACACTTAGAATGTATGTCTTCATTGATTGAAGATATACTTTATTTCGTGTGTTGCACATCTAGGTCATCAATATGCATAAGGGTTAGGATGTGTGCCTGATCACAGGACATTTGAGGATTCCAGGATATTTAGCTCACACCGTAACTTGCAAAATATCTTCTCATCCAAGGGCTTGGTGAAGATATCTGCCAATTGCTCTTCAGTGTTGACGTGTATGATATCAATATCTTCCTTCACAACATGATCTCTGAGAAAGTGATGACGAATTTCAATGTGCTTTGTCTTCGAGTGCTGAACTGGGTTATTAGCAATCTTGATGGCGCTTTCATTGTCGCAGTAAAGTGGCACTTGCTTCAGATGAATGCCATAGTCCTTGAGTGTTTGCTTCATCCACAGAAGCTGAGCGCAGCAAGATCCAGCAGCAATGTATTCAGATTCAGCAGTGGAGAGAGATACACAGTTCTGCTTCTTTGAAGACCAACATACAAGTGATCGTCCCAGAAAGTGACATGTGCCTGATGTAGACTTGCGATCAACTTTGTAACCAGCATAATCAGCATCCGAGAATCCAACCAGATCAAACTCTGAGCCCTTTGGATACCATAATCCTAGAGTTGGGGTGTGAGCCAAATATCGAAGAATTCGCTTCACAGCTAAGTGATGCGACTCCTTTGGTGCCGCTTGAAATCGAGAACACATGCAAACACTAAGCATAATATCTGGCCTAGATGCACATAGATAAAGTAAAGAACCAATCATGGAGCAGTATACCTTTTGATCGAACAATTTACCATTGTCTTCGGGACCCAGATGATGTTTGGCTCGCATTGGTGTTGTGAAGCCTTTGCAGTCTTGCATACCAAACTTCTTCAGGCAATCTTTGAGATACTTCTCTTGAGATATAAAGATGTCGTTGCGTTGTTGTCGTATTTGAAGACCAAGGAAGAACTTCAGCTCCCCCATCATGGACATCTGATATTGCTCTTGCATCATATATCCAAACTCTTCACTGTACTTCTGATTGGTGCAGCCGAAGATAATGTCATCCACATATATTTGGCACACAAACAGTTCACCATCATATGTCTTCGTGAAGAGAGTGGGGTCTAGGGAACCAGGTATGAAGCCTTTGCTCTTCAGGAAGTATTTGAGTGTGTCATACCAGGCCCGAGGGGCTTGTTTGAGGCCATACAGTGCCTTGTTGAGCTTGTATACCATGTCAGGATGTTTTGAATCTTCAAAGCCAGGCGGTTGTGCAACATACACTTCTTCTTCAATCTTGCCATTGAGAAAAGCACTCTTCACATCCATTTGATATAGAAGTATGTTATGATGATTTTCATAGGCCAGCAGTATGTGTATGGCTTCAAGTCTAGCCACAGGAGAAAATTTTTCATCGAAGTCAATGCCTTCCACTTGAGTATATCCTTGAGCAACGAGACGAGCTTTGTTTCTGACAACTTGACCATGCTCATCTTGCTTGTTGCGGTATATCCATTTGGTGCCTATTATATTGTGCTTCCGTGGATTAGGACGCTTAACCAGTTTCCATACATTATTCAGCTCAAACTGTTGAAGCTCTTCTTGCATAGCTTGAATCCATTCAGGTTCCATGAAGGCTTATTCAACTTTCTTAGGTTCTGTTATTGAAACGAATGCGAAGTGCCCACAGAAATTTGCTAGCTGAGTTTCCCTTGAACGCGTGAGTGGACCGTGTGCATTGATGCTATCAATAATTCTTTCAATCTACACTTCATTGGCAACGCGAGGATGTACAGGGTGAAGATTTTGCTCTTGCTGATCATTGTCGTTGTTAGAAGGAATGTCTTCAGGCTGAGCATTGTCTTCATGTTGATCAGGTGCTGAGATGATAAGTTCTTCTTCAGGATGAGCTTCTGAAGGTATAATTTCTCCAGTTCCCATTAGCTTGATTGATTCACTGGATGGAACTTCATCTAGCACATTTGGCAGTTGCTCTCTTTGTGAACCGTTGGTCTCATCGAACCGCACATCCACTGTTTCAACCACTTTGTAATGAAAGAGATTGAAGACTCTGTAGGAGTGCGAATCCTTTCCATATCCAAGCATAAAACCCTCATGTGCTTTTGGTGCAAACTTTGAGGTGTGATGTGGGTCCTTGATCCAACACCTTGCTCCAAATACTCTGAAGTAACTGACATTTGGCTTCTTGCCAGTAAGAAGCTCATAAGATGTCTTGTTTAGAAGCTTGTGAAGATAAACACGATTGATTGTATGGCATGCAGTATCAATGGCTTCAGGCCAGAATTTTCTTGGGGTCTTTTATTCATCTAGCATCGTCCTGGCCATCTCAATGAGTGTTCTATTCTTGCATTCGACGATGCCATTCTGCTGTGGCGTGTACGGGGCTGAGAATTCATGTGTGATGCCCAAGGTATCAAGATATGTATCAAGGCCAGTGTTCTTGAATTCAGTGCCATTGTCACTTCTGATGTGCTTTATCTTGGCACCATAATTGTTCATTGCTCGATTGGCGAAGCGTCTGAAGACATCCTGCACTTCAGTCTTGTAGAGGATTATGTGCACCCAAGTATATCTAGAATAATCATCAACAATGACAAAGCCATAGAGGCAAGCAGTAGTAGTAAGAGTTGAGTAATGAGTGGGACCGAAAAGATCCATGTGAAGCAGTTCGAAGGGTCGAGTAGTGGTCATGATTGTCTTCGAGGGATGTTTGGCCCTCGTCATCTTTCCTGCCTCACAGGCACCGCATAAGTGATCTTTCTTGAACTTGACGCCCTCGATGCCTATGACATGCTTCTTCTTTGCCAGGGTGTGGAGGTTCCTCATGCCAGCATGCCCAAGCCTCCGATGCCAGAGCCAGCATTCTGAAGCTTTTGCTAGAAGACATACTGCAAGCTGTGGTCCTGCTGAGAAATCTACCACGTACAAATCATCTTTTCGATACCCTTCAAATACTAGAGACTTGTCAGATTCCATTAGTACAAGGCAACGATATTTTCCAAATATTACGATCATTTTTAAATCGCAAAGCATTGAGACAGACATTAAGTTGAAGCTAAGGGATTCAACAAGCATGACTTTGTCCATGTGTTGATCCCTTGAGATTGCAACTCTACCTAGACCCAATACCTTACTTTTACCAGTGTCAGCAAATGTGATGTGGCTCTTGTCGGATGGATGTAAGGTTGAGTCCATAAGAAGACTTCTTTTGCCAGTCATGTGATTTGTACACCCACTATCAATAATCCATTCTAAAGACGCTGGTGTCGTACCCTACAGTGCAGTTAGGGGGATAGGCTTCACCAAGAGCATCGTGAAGCAACAACATTTGACGAACCAATGGGTTATGAAAGCTTAGATCCAGATTAGGACTAATAATGAGAGTAGCAAGTGATTCAGGAATGAAGTACATAGTAAGACCATTTGGGCATTTGATCTTGCGCCCTACAAGATGTTTAAGGTCCCCAGCAATAGCGTCAGACGATTTTGGTTTTCTGCTGGAGACCTTTCCCTGCAAAAGAGAGTTAAGCTTTCTTAGCCACCCACATCTTCAAGGGTGGCTTAGAAGAAATAAGTCTAAGTGCAGCATCTGAGAATTTTTGCTTTGGAGCCCTAGCAAACAGTCTTGCAGGCGGACAATAGTACTCATAAGAATAAGCAGAATAGTTCTTGGTCTTATGAACATGGCGGTTTGATGAACCGCTCTCATATTCATATGCCTGAGTATGGTTTCCCTGCAAAACATTTGCGTTAGTGCGACTCAGGTGAGTCCTCTATCTGTATGAAGCCTTTGGACTGTATGAAGCCTTAGGTATGAGGTTTGTCTTCTTCACGTGAGGTGTCATGATGACATTCACAGGAAGATTCTCCAGACACCTTTTCGGAACCCAGATCTTCTTCATAGGCGGTCCATTCCTGCAGTTAGTACCAATGTACCTGGCAAACACTTCACCATTCTGATTCTTAAACAGTATATAGTTTGCATCAAAGGATTCATCAAAGATAATGGGGTTAGCACAAGTGAAGCCATATAGATTGGATGGATCTGCTGAAGTTTCCTTTGCAGCAACCCACATGGTTTTGGGGTACTACTCAGGTTTCCAGTAAGAGCCATCAGCATTCATTTTCCTTACGAACCCAACACCCTCTTTCCTTGGGTTTCGGTTCAGAATCTGCTTTTTGAGGACATCACATAGTGTCTGATGCCCTTTAAGACTTTTGTACATCCCTGTTTCAAGCAATGTCTTCAACCTAGCATTCTCATCAGCAATAGCGGTGGTATCCTCAGCAGAGGGGTTAGTTACCACATCAATAGTTGAAGATATTGCAACAGCAGTAGCAGTAGAACATTCAGCAACAGAAGTAGCATTATCATGCTCAATGCATTTAAGACATGGTGGTTCAAATCCTTCCTGAGCGGAACTGATCTGTTTGGCGCGAAGTGACTCGTTTTCCTTTTGAAGATCTTCATGAGCCGCTCTCAATTTCTCAAGATCTTGCTTCCTTTGAAGATAATCATAGGAAAGCTTTTCATGAGTTGTTGAGAGAGTTTCATGACGACTTTCAAGTTCCTGATACTTAATGTGAAGATTTTTTATGTCTTCAATTAAGGATTCAGATCGAGTCATTTCAGCACCTAACAGATCATCGCTTCTGTCTAACAGTTTTTGAATATGTTCCATAGCTTTCTGTTGTTCAGTTGCAATTTTAGCAAGTGTTTTGTAGCTGGGTTTTGAACCATAATCAGAGTCATCGTCACTAGATGTTTGATAGTGAGTAGTGCGTGAGTTTACCTTCGCACCGCGTGCCATGAAGCAGTAGGTAGAAGCGGAGTAGTCCTTGTAATTTGCATCGGTGTCGGTGATGAAGTCATTGTCTTCAGTGTTGAAGATGGACTTGGCAACGTATGCTGTAGCCAGACTTGCGACGCCTGAATCGGACTCCTCCTCAGACTCCACCTCCGCCTCCTCAGAAGCAGACTCCTCCTCTGAATCCATTTCCCTGCCAACAAACGCACGTGCCTTGCCAGATGAGCTCTTCTTGTGTGATGAAGACTTTGAGGAAGACTTGGAAGAAGACTTTGAGTATTTCTTCTTCTTCTTGTCGCCAGAGTCATATTCCTTGCTCTTCTTCTTATTTTTGTTCTCATTGTCCCACTGTGGACACTCAGAGATGAAGTGGCCAAGTTTCTTGCACTTGTGACATGTTTTCTTCTTGTAGTCATGAGCAGAAGCTTCATCATTTCTTGAGCTTGATCGGGAAGACTTTCTGAAGCCTTTCTTCTTGGTGAATTTTTGGAACTTCTTGACAAGCATAGCAAGTTCCCTTCCAATGTCTTCAGGATCATCAGAACTGCTGTCAGATTCTTTTTCAGATGAGGAGACAGCTTTTGCCTTCAAGGCACGAGTTCGCCCATTGTTTGGACCGTAGATATCTCTTTTCTCAGAAAGCTGAAACTCATGTGTGTTGAGCCTCTCAAGTATGTCAGACGGATCAAGTGTCTTGAAATCAGGACGTTATTGAATCATCAGGGCTAGGGTGTCAAACGAACTGTTAAGTGATCTCAGTAGTGTCTTGACGACTTCATGTTTGGTGATCTCAGTAGCGCCGAGGGCTTGAAGCTCATTTGTGATGTCAGTGAGTCGGTCAAATGTGAGCTGGACATTCTCATTGTCATTTCGCTTGAAGCGGTTGAAGAAGTTGCGAAGGACACTGATTCTCTGATCTCTCTGGGTTGAGACGCCTTCATTGACCTTGGAGAGCCAGTCCCAGACCAGCTTAGATGTTTTCAAAGCACTCACACGGCCATACTGTCCTTTGGTCAGATGACCACAGATGATATTCTTGGCAGTAGAGTCTAGTTGAACGAATTTCTTGACATCAGCAGGAGTGACACCTTCTCCAGCCTTGGGAACGCCGTTCTCGACGACATACCATAGGTCGACGTCAATGGCTTCAAGATGCATGCGCATCTTATTCTTCCAGTAGGGATATTCAGTTCCATCAAAGACGGGGCACGCAACGGAGACTTTAATTATCCCTACAGTCGACATAGCTAAAACTCCAGGTGGTTAAACCGAATCACACAGAACAAGGGAGCACCTTGCTCTGATACCAATTGAAAGTGCGTTATATCGACTAGAGGGGGGATGAATAGGCGATTTTTATGAAAGTCTTCAAAACGTGGGAGTTATGAAGACAAATGATAGAAATAAACCTAATACCCTGCAGCGGAAGGTAGACTACACTAGGCAAGCCATAGTCAAGTATTCAATAGAGTGAACGCACAATGACTTAATAGCAGCAATGTAGTAAGGATCAGGTAGGAAGATATTATGAAGCCAGACAGAACACGCAGTCACTCAATGAAGACAAAAGATAGTGCAAACATACAATGACTTCACAATGAGTAACAGTAAGTAAAGGGAAGGGAAGATGAAACCAGTGACTCGTTGAAGACAATGATTTGTTGGACCAGTTCCAGTTGCTGTGACAACTATACGTCTGGTTAGGGCGGCTAGGTATTTAAACCTTAGGACACACAGTCCCGGACACCCAGTCCTGAACACGCAGCTCAGGACACCCAGTCCTCACCGTATTCCCCTTGAGCTAAGGTCACACAGACCTCGCCCAATCACTCTGGTAAGTCTTCAAGGTAGACTCCCAAACCTTCACAGATTTCGTTCACCGGCAATCCACAATGTCTCTTGGATGCTCAGAACGCGACGCCTAACCGGCTGGAGGATGCACAGTCGTCAAGTGTAATAAGTCTCCAGATCACACAGACAAGAAGACTTAAGTGATGCCTAAATCTCTTTGGCTCTGGGTGGTTAGGGCTTTATCCTCGCAAGGAATTCTCTCTCAAAGGCTTCGAGGTGGGTTGCTCTCAAACGACAAAAGCCGTACTCTTAATCTGAGCAGCCAACCGTTTATGGTTGTAGGGGGTGGGCTATTTATAGCCACTTGGCAACCCAACCTGATTTGTCCGAAATGACCCTGGGTCACTAAGGAACTGACACGTGTTCCAACGGTCAGATTTCAAACTCACACGGCAACTTTACTTGGGCTACAAGCAAAGCTGACTTGTCCGACTCTGGACAAGATTCGCTCTCATAGTCTTCACTCGAAGACATAGGTTTTGGTTAGGCATCACTTCAGTCATTCTGACTGGTTCTCTTGGACCCCACTTAACAGTACGGTGGTTCCTATGACTCAACACAAAAGAAAGAGAACTACAAAAGATCTAAGTCTTCGAGCTCCATAGGCTTCATGTGGTGTCTTCTCTTGTCATAGTCTTCAATGTGAATATCTTCATATACCACCTTTGACTTCAATGTCTTCATACATTTTTAGGGGTCATCTCTGGTAGGAAAACCGAATCAATGAGGGACTTCTACCTGTGTTATCCTGCAATTCTCACAAACACATTAGTCCCTCAACTAGGTTTGTCGTCAATACTCCAAAACCAACTAGGGGTGGCACTAGATGCACTTACAAGGAGGAGTCCGCTTCTGAGGAGGCGGAGGTGGAGTCTGAGGAGGAGTCCGATTCTGGCGTTGCAAGTCTGGCTACAGCATACGTTGCCAAGTCCATCTTCAACCCTGAAGACAATGACTTCACCACGGACACCGATGCAAATGACAAGGACTACTCTGCTCCTACCTACTGCTTCATGGCACGCAGTGCCAAGGTAAACTCACGCACTACTCACTATCAAACATCAAGTGACGATGACTCTGATTGTGGTTCAAAACCCAGCTACAAAACACTTGCTAAAATTGCAACTGAACAACAGAAAGCCATGGAACATATTCAAAAACTGTTGGACAAAAGCGATGATCTATTAGGCGCTGAAATGACTCGATCCGAGTCCTTAATTGAAGACATAAAAATCTTCACGTTAAGTATGAGGAACTTGAAAGTCGTCATGAAACGCTCTCAACAACTCATGAAAAGCTTTCCTATGATTATCTTCAAAGGAAGCAAGATCTTGAGAAATTGAGAGAGGCTCATGAAGATCTTCAAAAAGAAAATGAGTCACTTCGCGCCAAAAAGATCAGTTTCACTCAGGAAGGATTTGAACCACCATGTCTTAAATGCATTGAGCGTGAAAATGCTACTTCTGTTGCTGAATGTTCTACTGCTGCTACTGTTGCAATATCTTCAACTGTTGATTTGGGAACTAACCCCTCTACTGAGGATACCACTGCTATTGCTGATGAGAATGCTAGGTTGAAGACATTGCTTGAAACAGGGATGTACAAAAGTCTCAAAGGGCATCAGACACTATGTGATGTCCTCAAAAGACAGATCCTGAACCGAAACCCTAGGAAAGAGGGTGTTGGGTTCGTAAGGAAAATGAATGCTGATGGATCTTACTGGAAACCTGAGCAGTACCCCAAAACCACATGGGTTGCTGCAAAGGAACCTTTAGCAGATGCATCCAATCTATCTGGATTCACTTGTGCTAACCCCGTTGTCATTGATGAATCCTTTGATGCAAACTATAAACTGTTTAAGAGTCAGAAAGGTGAAGTGTTTGCCAGGTACATTGGTACTAATTGCAGGAATGGACCGCCTATGAAGAAGATCTGGGTTCCGAAAAAGTGTCTGGAGAATCTTCCTGTGAATGTCATCATGACACCACACATGAAGAAGACAAACCTCAGAACACAGGCTTCATACGGTCCAAAGGCTTCATACAGACAGAGGACTCACTTGAGTCGCACTAACGCAAATGTTTTGTAGGGAAACCATACTCAGGCGTATGAATATGAGCGCGGTTCATCAAACCGCCATGTTCATAAGACCAAGAACTATTCTGCGTATTCTTATGAGTACTATTGTCCGCCTGCAAGACTTTTTGCTAGGGCTCCAAAGCCAAAATTCTCACACGCTGCACTTAGACTTATTGCTTCTAAGCCACCCTTGAAGATGTGGGTGGCTAAGAAAGCTTAACTCTCTTTTGCAGGGAAAGGTCTCCAGTAGAAAACCAAAATCGTCTGACGCTATTGCTGGGGACATTAAACATCTTGTAGGGCGCAAGATCAAATTCCCGTATGGTCTTACTATGTACTTCGTTCTTGAATCGCTTGCCACTCTCCCTATCAGTCCTAATCTGGATCTAAGCTTTCATAACCCACTGGTTCGTCAAATGTTTTTGCTTCACAATTCTCTTTGTGAAGCCTATCCCCCTAACTGCACTGTAGGGTACGACACCAGCGTCTTCAGAATGGATTATTGATAGTGGGTGTACCAATCACATGACTGGCAAAAGAAGCCTTCTTATGGACTCAACCTTACGTCCATCCGACAAGAGTCACATCACATTTTCTCACACTGGTAAAAGTAAGGTATTGGGTCTAGGTAGAGTTGCAATCTCAAAGGATCAACACATGGATAAAGTCATGCTTGTTGAATCCCTTGGCTTCAACTTAATGTCTGTCTCAATGCTTTGCGATTTGAACATGATCGTAATATTTGGAAAATATCGCTGCCTTGTTCTAATGGAATCTGACAAGTCTCTAGTGTTTGAAGGGTATCGGAAAGATGACTTGTACGTGGTAGATTTCTCAGCAGGACCACAACTTGCCGTATGTCTTCTAGCAAAGGCTTCAGAATGCTGGCTCTGGCATCGGATACTAGGGCATGCCGGCATGAGGAACCTCCACACCCTTCCAAAGAAGAAGCATGTCATAGGCATCGAGGGCGTCAAGTTCAAGAAAGATCACTTATGCGGTGCCTGTGAAGCAGGGAAGATGACGAGGGCCAAACATCCCTCGAAGCCAATCATGACAACCACTCGACCCTTCGAACTGCTCCACATGGATCTTTTCGGTCCCACTCATTACTCAACTCTTACTACTACTGCTTGCCTCCATGGCTTTGTTATTGTTGATGATTATTCTAGATATACTTGGGTGCACATAATCCTCTACAAGACTGAAGTGCAGGATGTCTTCAGACGCTTCGCCAATCGAGCAATGAACAATTATGGCGCCAAGATAAAGCACATCAGAAGTGAAAATGGCACTGAATTCAAGAACACTGGCCTTGGTACATATCTTGATACCTTGGGCATCACACATGAATTCTCAGCCTCGTACACGCCACAGCAGAATGGCATCGTCGAACGTAAGAACAGAATACTCATTGAGATGGCCAGGACGATGCTAGATGAATACAAGACCCCAAGAAAATTCTGGCCTGAAGCCATTGATACTGCATGCCATACAATCAATCGTGTTTATCTTCACAAGCTTCTAAACAAGACATCTTATGAGCTCCTTACTGGCAAGAAGCCAAATGTCAGCTACTTCAGAGTATTTGGCGCCAGGTGCTGGATCAAGGATCCACATCACACTTCAAAATTTGCACCAAAAGCACATAAGGGTTTTATGCTTGGATATGGAAAGGATTCGCACTCCTACAGAGTCTTCAATCTCTTTCATTATAAAGTGGTTGAAACAGTGGATGTGTCATTTGATGAGACTAACAGTTCACAAAGAGAACGCCTGCCAAATGTGCTAGATGAAGTTCCATCCAGCGAATCAATCAAGCTGATGGGAACTGGAGAAATCATGCCCTCTGAAGCTCAACCTGAAGAGGAAGCCATCATCTCCGCACCTGATCAACCTGAAGACAATGCTCAGCCTGAAGACAATCCCTCTAACAACGACAATGATCAGCAAGAGAAAAATCTTCGTCCTGTACATCCTCGCGTTGCCAGTGAAGTGCACATTGAGAGAATAATTGATAGCATCAATGCACCAGGTCCACTCACTCGATCAAGGGCAACTCAGCTAGCAAATTTTTGTGGTCACTTCGCATTCGTCTCAATAACAGAACCCAAGAAAGTTGAACAAGCCTTCATGGAACCTGAATGGATTCAAGCTATGCAAGAAGAGCTTCAACAGTTTGAGCTGAACAATGTATGGGAACTGGTTAAGCGTCCTGATCCTCGAAAGCACAACATAATAGGCACCAAATGGATATACCGCAACAAGCAAGATGAGCATGGTCAAGTTGTCAGAAACAAAGCTCGTCTCGTTGCTCAAGGATATACTCAAGTGGAAGGCATTGACTTCGATGAAACATTTGCTCCTGTGGCTAGACTTGAAGCCATACGCATACTGCTGGCCTATGCAAATCATCATAACATACTTCTATATCAAATGGATGTGAAGAGCGCCTTTCTCAATGGCAAAATTGAAGAAGAGGTGTATGTTGCACAACCGCCTAGCTTTGAAGATCCAGAACATCCTGACATGGTATACAAGCTCAACAAGGCACTGTATGGCCTCAAACAAGCCCCTCGGGCCTGGTATGACACACTCAAATACTTCCTGAAGAGCAAAGGATTCATACCTGGTTCCCTAGACCCCACTCTCTTCATGAAGACATATGATGGTGAACTGTTTGTGTGCCAAATATATGTGGATGAAATTATCTTCGGCTGCACCAATCAGAAGTACAGTGACGAGTTTGGATATATGATGCAAGAGCAATATCAGATGTCCATGATGGGAGAGCTGAAGTTCTTCCTCGGTCTTCAAATACGACAGCAACGCAACGACATCTTCATATCTCAAGAAAAGTATCTCAAATATTGCCTGAAGAAGTTTGGTATGCAAGACTACAAAGGCTTCACGACGCCAATGCCAGCCAAGCATCATCTGGGTCCTAACGACAATGGTAAAGAGTTCGATCAAAAGGTATAATGCTCCATGATTGGTTCTTTGCTTTATCTATGTGCATCTAGGCCAGGTATTATGCTTAGTGTTTGCATGTGTGCTTGATTTCAAGCGGCACCAAAGGAGTCGCATCACTTAGCTGTGAAGCGAATTCTTCGATATTTGGCTCACACCCCAACTCTAGGATTATGGTATCCAAAGGGCTCAGAGTTTGATCTGGTTGGATTCTCGGATGCTGATTATGCTGGTGACAAGGTGGATCGCAAGTCTACATCAGGCACATGTCATTTTCTGGGACGATCACTTGTATGTTGGTCTTCAAAGAAGCAGAACTGTGTATCTCTCTCTACTGCTGAATCTGAATACATTGCTGCTGGATCTTGGTGCGCTCAGCTTCTGTGGATGAAGCAAACACTCAAGGACTATGACATTCATCTGAAGCAAGTGCCACTCTACTGCGACAACGAAAGCGCCATCAAGATTGCCAACAACCCAGTTCAGCACTCGAAGAGAAAGCACATTGAAATTCGTCATCACTTTCTCAGAGATCATGTTGTGAAGGAAGATATTGATATCATACACGTTAACCTGAAGAGTAATTGGCAGATATCTTCACCAAGCCCTTGGATGAGAAGAGATTTTGCAAGTTACGATGTGACCTAAATATCTTGGAATCCTCAAATGTCCTGTGATTAGGCACACATCCTAACACTTATGCAAATTTGATGACTTAGATGTGCAACACACGAAGAAAAGTATATCTTCAATCAATGAAGACATACATTCTAAGTGTGAATACATTAATGTGGAATTTGACTTCGGAGCGCCACGATAATTGTGCGCCGTGTCTGGGTCTAATACTTCCTATATGGTGGGTAACGCCACCACCAAACTTTCTGTTTGAAGTGCTTCACTCATGGTGTTACATTAGCTATGTCTTCACATTTGGTTTGGCTTTAATCTCAACATGTCTTCATGATTATCTTCATTATGTTGATCATATATATTTGCATTCCTTATACTAGCGTTCTGTCCTCTACAGCATTCACTTATAGCTATGTCTTCTTGTTGAATCTTTTGAACTAAGTGAATGTGATCGGACCCTAACCTCTCTATGCTTTCTATCTCAAACTCTATCTCTCCAAATCATATGCATTCTATTGAAACTGTCGAATGTCTTCTCTGCGTCCTTGTCAGCAGAAGATACAGAGACAAACATTAAGTCCGTTTTCAATGCTCATTCCTTCACCTAAAACCCGGAGAAGTGGGAACGACCACCCGACAATCCAGGTGTGCGTGGGACGTGGAACAACCCCCGATATACTGCATGACAGCCACGTGCCCATCAGATGTGAATCGCCAGGGGCACCTATGTAATAACGCAGTGCCGCCCCTGTACCTATAAATACATGCCTCACCACAGTCATTATCTCTTCTTCCACTCTCGCACGAACCCTAGCGCCACCGCTAGCCCTCGACGACGCCGGTGACGAAGCGCTTCGCTGCCGCAACCTCTCCGACGCCGTCTTCACGCCGACTGCGGACATCGTCCTCTCCGCCGTCGCCGTAGGTGTCCTCCGTCGCCAAGTTAGGGCATGGAAGAACGAACTGCTCGGCCTCCTCTTCCACTCCGTCTAGCAGTTCTTTGTGTGGTAAATAAAACTTCCTTTTTACAGCCCCGTTGATCCTATAGCTTTGTCACTTTCTACCACAAGCAGTTTCTATTCACACAAGTTGGATCTCTTTCATACTGCATCTCATAACATGCCTAGTATATTCACTTATGCTTCACAAAGTAGTTAGATTCCTCACTTGTACTGATCCGTGGATTCGTACAAATCTGGAACGAACTCCTTGTCTATGAGTGAATGTCTTCGCACGATGAGGTTAATGTCTTCTAAACTGATTTATCTTAAAAATCTTCTGAGAATGCATATGACCTCTTCCCCTTCCCTCGCACCTTAATTCTGTCATGGGTACATGTCCGTGGGAGAATCCCTTGGTTCTCATAGTCTGCATTCATTTGTAGAATTCTTATAGCATCACATAAATTCTCCCGAAGCCAGTTCCTGTTTGTCCAGCAAGCGAAAACCTTTGAAGCCTCTGAACGTATTGAAGCCTTTCAGTTTAAAATTCATGGCTTCAGAGAAATATGCAAGGAAGGGTGGCAGAAAGCGTCGAGGAGAAACATAAAGAGATCTGCCCGATGACCTCTCAGAGCTGTACAAGACAGATCCTGAAGAGGATTACAATCAGCGCAAGACACGAATCCAATGGATTCGACGCTATTGGGCAGAATAGTGGTTCAAGTACAGATTTGTGACCAAGGAATATGCTGAAAAGAATGCCATCAGGCGACCATGGGGAGACATCCTCTACAAAAAAATCTTCAACCCAGGACCAGAGATGAAGCCATTGAACAAGGCTTCTATCCCTGCATGGTCTGTGGACAGCCTGCGGATGCTGACCCATCGTCACTGCTATGGTGTCGTGACGACATTCTGTTCAAGCGCAACTTCTAGTTTGCCCAGAACTCAGCAAAGCAGAACAAGAAGACATTGGGACTAGACTTCAACCCTGGTCCTTCTGCTCCAAGGGCTGACAGCACACGTGATGCAGAACCCAATGTCGTTGGTCGTTTCTACAACCTTGAAGGTCTCATCACCCATATCTTGGTTCAAGGGACAGTCGTGGATGTGCCTGCAGATGACGCTGAATCAGATGAAGCGCCTGCAGCGCTGAAGCCAAAGAAGCAGCCTAAAGCCTCAAAGCCTGCTTCTGCTCCAAAAATCTCACGGGCGAGGCCACTGGCAACTGCACCTCCTGAAGACAGTGTGCAGTCTGAAGATTTGTCACGCATCTCCAAGCCCCAGACGGTCAAGATGCCTCTGCCACACACCGGCCAAGAGCTAACAACTGCTGCCATTCTGCACAATGATGCCATTGATCTGTCAAGTGATGAAGATCTTGCAGATGACGCTCTTGAGCAACTCATCAAGAGCAAAGAAGAAGCAGAAATCTTCAATGATCTGCCTCTCTTTGACGTGACAATCATCCACAACTTCATTGATGAGTGGTTTGACATGCCACACATCAGCTTCGAAGATCTGCAGCTACCCATTGGCCTCAGTGTCGCCTTCCATGGCACCATTGCTTCAGAGCTAGCTCTCGCTCAGCGCATCGTCGAACTGAAGCAAAAGATTGACTATGAAAAGGCTCAGTTCAAGAAGCATATGGCCAAGCTCAGTGTGCAAGAAGTGAAGAACTTCAAGATTATGCTGCACGAGCTCAAGGAAGCCTTTCTCACGAAACGTGCAGAAGCTCAGGGTTCTCGTGAGCGCATGAAGGTTCTGGCTGACAGGTGTGTACAAGCCTACAATGAGGCTGAGAAGCGCAAGGCCCTTGGGCGTCCTGGCATCGACCCCAGGATGGCTGCAAAGAAGAAGAAGAAGCCCGCTACGGCTGAACCCGACACACCAAGGCAGGAAGCAGATCCCATTGTCTTCCCAACCAGCATGACTGGCTCGAAGCCAAAAGCCCGGTCAACCGCTTCAGAGCTGAAGAAGACAAGGACAGCTGAGGCTGAAGCCAGGAAGAGGAAAGATCCTAAAGCCTCTCCTACTGCCCCCTCCAAGAAGAAGAGGAAGACCAAGAAAGAACGGACTGCTCCCACAGAGCCTTTGATTGTTGAACCCATTTCCATGGTTCGTCTTGACGCTGAACGCCAATTGACAATCCATGAGCCTGCTTTCACAGAGGCTCATGAAGCTGAAGACTTTCCAGCAGCTGATCCAATCACTGCTGAAGATATTGGTCACCATGACCATGTAGAAGATGGTGCAGTCCTTCCTCAGCTCGAGCACAACGAACTCATCAGCATTGGTCGTCCTCTGACGCCAATTGCTCAAGATGCTTCATGGGCTGATCGTCCACAAGAGGAAGAAGACTTTGAGGCCCAGCCAACACCAACTCCATAGGCGTCGTCAGCGTTACGCAGGCTTCGCAAAGGACCAAGGCCTCCAGTCTCTGAGTCTGAAGCTAAAGCTGCTGAAGACATTCCGGCTGCATCAGCCGATGAAGAAGAAACCCCAGAAGCTCCTACTCCCCCGTCCCACCAAGAAGCTGTTCTCGAGGAGAACGTGATTGTGACTGACCCTCCAGCTTTTAAAGTGGAGGTTGAAAATCTTGAGGCTGCCACCACCAACACCACTGAAGCCACTGACGCAGTCGTGGATGAAGCTAATGTGGAGCCCTCACCCACAAAAGCACCAGAAGTCAGCGAAGCCACTGATCCCACTACTTCTGTTCCTGCACCTGCTGTTGGTCCCCAGTTCGACTGTCATGTTGAGCACAGGCCTCAGGTACAGAAGCCAATCCCAAGATTGCCCAGGTTCCCAGGTCCTGCATCAGCATCTGGATCCTTCAATATCAATGGCTTCAGAGCAGACAACACATTCTTCAATAGCTCCAGGAACCCCTACACAAGGGAAAGAATATCATCTGATCGGTTCTGGAGCTATCCGCAGCGAAGCTATTACTCCTGCATTCTATACAATCAAGGTCGCATCTTCCCACACAAGCGTCTTGACATTGAAGCAATAGCTGGTCTGCCCTGTCTGGAAGAAGCTCTGGATTGCTTCAAAGAAGTTGAATTGCTGCCATTCGTCACTGACCAAGAGCATTGGAATGAAGAGTTGTTGCTCCAATTCTATGCCACACTTCACATCCACGGGTATAACAGAGATCCGAAGACTTGGGTCCTGGAGTGGATGACAGGAAATGTTCATCACGAAGCCAAAGCCTTTGACATCATTAAGCTCACTGGTCTGCCCACTCCCGGCGATCTCTACGAATCTGGCTGTCAACTTCACAGTGAAGCTGTGGAGAGCATCTTTCAGAGGCCTGAACCTAACATGAGTCAGATGCTCATTATGATGAAGCCATTACCCCAAGATGCTGCATATCCCAAAGAGTTCTTTGTTGAAGACCTAGAGTATCTGCCAAGGACTATTTATCACATCATAAGGCGAACTCTCTGGCCCATCAAAGGGCACTCTCCACATGCCAAGCTGGAAGGTGCAATGAAGACTTTGGTCTTCTATATTCTTCATGGAAAATGCTTCAATGCACAGGACTTCTTCATTCGCCAACTTGCTGCATCAGGCTCTGATATGTTTGGCTTGAAGTTCTACGCCCCATGGGTCATGCGGCTGATCAAACTTCACTCCACTATCTCATATCAGCCATCTGCTCGCAATCATCGGATTTTTCTGCCTGATGTGGATACGTCTATTGAAGCCATCTATCTTGAGCCTGACAAGGAACCTCTAAGTCTTCAGAATGCAGAGCATCAGAGTTTTTCTCAGAACATTGAAGGAGTTGAAGCAGTCGCTCGTGTGTATCCTTTGGCTGGCACTACACGTGCACCGCATCCTGCTCTCACTGAAGCCACCGACAATACAACTGCTCCACGACCCAAGAAGCGCACTCGTGTTCTCAATGACCGAGAGCTTCTTGTGGCTCTTCATCAGAAACAGGATAGGCATCATGACTGGCTGAAGCATCAAATGCAAAGCCTCTTGGTGGATGTTAATCGCATTCGCAATCTTGCCACCAAGAATGCTTTTGTTGCCCATGAAACCTCTCGCCGCACATGGAAAGGGCTGACGCTGATGTGTTCTGAAGATGATCTTCAAGAGGATGGCTTCTCTGAGCGCTTCAAGTTTGACTCCACACCTCCTCGAAGGGCAGTGCTGGGCG
Source organism: Triticum urartu (assembly GCF_056163025.1). Classification (NCBI taxonomy): domain Eukaryota; kingdom Viridiplantae; phylum Streptophyta; class Magnoliopsida; order Poales; family Poaceae; genus Triticum; species Triticum urartu. The sequence goes on from NC_141878.1 coordinate 216,271,708, forward strand.
AACTCCATCTCTTGAAGACTCTGAGTTCTCTTCCTCTGCTGCAACTGTGAATGCCAGAGTGATCGAGGATGAAGACGATGCTACTTGACCGCCACCTCCTTCAGCATGCTTCGACTCTGCTCCAAGCTTTTCTGCACCGCCAAACACCACCAACGACCCTGCTGCTTCACCTACTCTTCATGGGAATGAGTAGATGCTCTATGTCTTCAAACCTTTTTGGTCCTTACTGACAAAAGGGGGAGAAGCACATGAGTTTGATAGTCTTCAAGTGGGTCTATATGGGCGGGTGCTTTATATTTTGCTTCGTGTTTACAACTCTCATTTTGATACATTTGGTTCTTTGAGTTGTAACACTTAAACTCGATGGTCGTCTGCTACCTATTTGCCATTTTGTGATGCGATGATAAATTCCGCATGTGCGACGATAAATTCCACACTTAGATCATTTTGCAGACGTCCATTTTCCATTATGCATGTCATTATCTTCACATACCTTCACATGCATAGTGGATTGTCATCATAAGTTGAAGAGGATCTCCACAAGCACAATCTGCCATGTGCATTTGCATTCCAAAAGCAAATTACTTATATGCACATCTTCAGGGGGAGCCCTTGCAACTTATGAAGACAATTCCTTATCCTTTACAATTTCACATATTATATTCCCCATTGAAAACTTCAACTAGTTTGTCATCAATCACCAAAAAGGGGGAGATTGTAAGTGCATCTAGTGCCACCCCTAGTTGGTTTTGGAGTATTGATGACAAACCTAGTTGAGGGACTAATGTGTTTGTGAGAATTGCAGGATAACACAGGTAGAAGTCCCTCATTGATTCGGTTTTATTACCAGAGATGACCCCTAAAAATGTATGAAGACACTGATGTCAAAGGTGGTACGTGAAGATATTCACATTGAAGACTATGACAAGAGAAGACATGGCATGAAGCCTGTGGAGCTCGAAGACTTAGATCTTTCGTAGCTCTTTTTCCTCTTCCTTGTTGAGTCATAGGAACCACCGTACTGTTAAGTGGGGTCCAAGAGAACCATTCAAAATGAGTGAAGTGATGCTTAAACAAAACCTATGTCTTTGAGTGAAGACTATGAGAGCGAATCTTGTCCAGAGTCTGACAAGTCAGCTTTGCTTGTAGCCCAAGTAAAGTTGCCGTGTGAGTTTGAAATCTGACCATTGGAACACGTGTCAGTTCCTTAGTGACCCAGGGTCATTTCGGACAAATCAGGTCGGGTTGCCTAGTGGCTATAAATATCCCACCCCCTACAACCATAAACGGTTGGCTGCAAAGAGTTAGTGTACGGCTTTTGTTGTTTGAGAGCAACCCACCTCGAAGCCTTTGAGAGAGAATTCCTTGCGAGGATAAAGCCCTAACCACCCAGAGCCAAAGAGAATTAGGCATCACTTAAGTCTTCGTGTCTGTGTGATCTAAAGACTTATTACACTTGAGGACTGTGCATCCTCCAGACGGTTAGGCGTCTCGTTCTGAGCATCCAAGAGACATTGTGGATCGCTGGTGAACGAAGTCTGTGAAGGTTTGGGAGTCTACCTTGAAGACTTACCAGAGTGATTGGGCGAGGTCTGTGTGACCTTAGCTCAAGGGGAATATGGTGAGGACTGGGTGTCCTGAGCTGCGTGTTCAGGACTGGGTGTCCGGGACTGTGTGTCCTCAGGTTTAAATACCTAGCCACCCTAACCAGACGTACAGTTGTCACAGCAACTGGAACTGGTCCAACAAATCATCGTCTTCAACGAGTCACTGGTTTCATCCTTCCCGTCCCTCTACTTACTGTTACTCCTTGTGAAGTCATTGTATGATTGCACTATCTTTTGTCTTCACTAAGTGACTGCGTGTTCTGTTTGGCTTCATAATATCTTCCTACCTGATCCTTACTGCATTGCTGCTATTAGTCATTGTGCTCTCACTTGAATACTTGACTATGGCTTGCCTAGTGTAGTCTACCTTCTGCTGCATGGTAATAGGTTTATTTCTATCGTTTGTCTTCGAAACTTCCACGTTTTGAAGACTTTCATAAAAATCGCCTATTCACCCCCCCTCTAGTCGATATAACGCACTTTCAGACATGTTGGACGCTGAAATGACTCGATCTCAGTCCTTAATTGAAGACATAAAAAATCTTCATATTAAGTATGAGGATCTTGAAAGTCGTCATGAAACGCTCTCAACAACTCATGAAGAACTTGAGAAATTGAGAGCGGCTCATGAAGATCTTCAAAAGGAAAACGAGTCACTTCGCGCCGAACAGATCAGTTCAGCTCAGGAAGGATTTGAACCACCATGTCTTAAATGCATTGAGCGTGATAATGCTACTCCTGTTGCTGAATGTTCTTCTGCTGCTACTGTTGCAATATCTTCAACTGTTGATGTGGAAACTAACCCCTCTACTGAGGACACCACTGCTATTGCTGATGAGAATGCTAGGTTGAAGACACTGCTTGAAACAGGGATGTACAAAAGTCTCAAAGGGCATCAGACATTATGTGATGTCCTCAAAAGGCAGATCCTGAACCGAAACCCTAGGAAAGAGGGTGTTGGGTTCATAAGGAAAATGAATGCTGATGGCTCTTACTGGAAACCTGAGCAGTACCCCAAAACCACATGGGTTGCTGCAAAGGAACCTTCAGCAGATCCATCCACTCTATCTGGCTTCACTTGTGCTAACCCCATTGTTATTGATGAATCCTTTGATGCAAACTACAAAATGTTTAAGAATCAGAATGGTGAAGTGTTTGCCAGGTATATTGGTACTAACTGCAGGAATGGACCGCCTATGAAGAAGATCTGGGTGCCGAAAAGGCGTTTGGAGAATCTTCCTGTGAATGTCATCATGACAGCACAGGTGAAGAAGACAAACCCCAGACCACAGGCCTCATACGGTCCAAAGGCTTCATACAGACAGAGGACTCACCGGAGTCAAACTAACGCAAATGTTTTGCAGGGAAGCCATACTCAGGCCTATGAATATGAGCGCGGTCCATTAAACTGCCATGTTCATAAGACCAAGAACTATTTTGCTTATTCTTATGAGTACTATTGTCCACCTGCAAGACTTTTTGCTAGGGCTCCAAAGCCAAAGTTCTCAGATGCTGCACTTAGACTTATTGCTTCGAAGCCACCCCTGAAGATGTGGGTGGCTAAGAAAGCTTAACTCTCTTTTGCAGGGAAAGGTCTCCAGCCGAAAACCAAAATCACTTGACACTATTGCTGGGGACCTTAAACATCTTGTAGGGCGCAAGATCAAATGCCCAAATGGTCTTATTATGTACTTTGTTCCTGAATCGCTTGCAACTTGTCCTATCAGTCCTAATCTCGATCTAAGCTTTAATAATCCACTGGTTCATCAAATGTTTTTGCTTTACAATTCTCTTCGTGAAGCCTATCCCCCTAACTGCACTGTAGGGTACGACACCAGCTGCTTCAGAATGGATTATTGATAGTGGGTGTACAAATCACATGACTGGCAAGCGAAGCCTTCTCATGGACTCAACTTTACGTCCATCAGACAAAAGTCACATCACATTTGCTGACACTGGTAAAAGCAAGGTATTGGGTCTAGGTAGAGTTGCAATCTCAAAGGATCAACACATGGATAAAGTCATGCTTGTTGAATCCCTTGGTTTCAACTTAATGTCTGTCTCAATGCTTTGCGATTTAAACATGATTGTGATGTTTGGAAAATATCGTTGCCTTGTACTAATGGAATCTGACAAGTCTCTAGTGTTTGAAGGGTATCGAAAAGATGATTTGTATGTTGTAGATTTCTCAGCAGGACCACAACTTGCAGTATGTCTTCTAGCAAAAGCTTCTGAATGCTAGCTCTGGCATAGAAGGCCAGGGCATGCTGGCATGAGGAACCTCCACACCCTTGCAAGGAAGAAGCATGTCATAGGCATCGAGGGCGTCAAGTTCAAGAAGGATCACTTATGCGGTGCCTGTGAAGCAGGAAAGATGACGAGGGCCAAGCATCCCTCGAAGACAATCATGACAACGACTCAACCCTTCGAACTGCTACACATGGATCTTTTCGGTGCCACTCATTACGCAACTCTTACCACTACTGCTTGTCTCTATGGCTTTGTCATTGTTGATGATTATTCAAGATATACTTGGGTGCATATAATCCTTTACAAGACTGAAGTGCAGGATGTCTTCAGACGCTTCGCCAATCGAGCAATGAACAACTATGGCACCAAGATAAAGCACATCAGAAGTGACAATGGCACTGAATTCAAGAACACTGGCCTTGATACATATCTTGATACTTTGGGCATCACACATGAATTCTCAGCTCCGTACACGCCACAGCAGAATGGCGTCGTCGAACGCAAGAACATAACTCTTATTGAGATGGCTCGAACGATGCTCGATGAATACAAGACTCCAAGAAAATTCTGGCCTGAAGCCATTGACACTGCATGCCATATCATCAACCGTGTTTATCTTCACAAGCTTCTGAACAAGACATCCTACGAACTCATTACTGGAAAGAAGCCAAATGTCAGTTACTTCAGAGTATTTGGCACCAAGTGCTGGATCAAGGATCCACATCACACTTCAAAATTTGCACCAAAAGCACATGAGGGTTTTATGCTTGGATATGGAAAGGATTCTCACTCCTACAGAGTCTTCAATCTCTTTTATTACAAAGTGGTTGAAACAGTGGATGTGCGATTCGATGAAACTAACGGCTCACAAAGAGAGCAACTGCCAAATGTGCTAGATGAAGTTCCATCGAGTGAATCAATCAAACTTATGGGAACTGGAGAAATCATACCTTCTGAAGCTCAACCTGAAGAAGAACTTATCATCTCTGCACCTGATCAACCTGAAGACAATGCTCAGCCTGAAGACAATCCCTCTAACAATGATAATGATCAGCAAGAGCAAAATCTTCGTCCTGTACATCCTCGTGTTGCAAATGAAGTGCAGATTGAGAGAATAATTGATAGCATCAATGCACCAGGTCCACTCACTCGTTCAAGGGCAACCCAGCTAGCAAATTTATGTGGGCACTTTGCATTCGTCTCAATAACAGAACCCAAGAAAGTTGAAGAAGCCTTCATGGAACCTGAATGGATTCAAGCTATGCAAGAAGAGCCTCAACAGTTTGAGCTGAATAATGTATGGGAACTGGTTAAGCGTCCTGATCCTCGGAAGCACAATATAATAGGCACCAAATGGATATATCGCAACAAGCAAGATGAGCATGGTCAAGTTGTCAGAAACAAAGCTCGTCTCGTTGCTCAAGGATACACTCAAGTTGAAGGGATTGACTTCGATGAAACATTTGCTCCTGTGGCTAGACTTGAAGCTATACGCATACTGCTGGCCTATGAAATCATCATAACATACTTCTGTATCAAATGGATGTGAAGAGCGCTTTTCTCAATGGCAAGATTGAAGAAGAAGTGTATGTCGCACAACCACCTGGCTTTGAAGATCCAAAACATCCTGACATGGTATACAAGCTCAACAAGGCACTGTATGGCCTCAAACAAGCCCCTCGGGCTTGGTATGACACACTCAAAAACTTCCTGAAGAGCAAAGGCTTCAAATCTGGTTCCCTCGACCCCACTCTCTTCACGAAGACATATGATGGTGAACTGTTTGTGTGCAAAATATATGTGGATGACATTATCTTCGGCTGCACCAGTCAGAAATACAGTGAAGAGTTTGGATATATGATGCAAGAGAAATATCAGATGCCCATGATGGGTGAGCTGAAGTTCTTCCTTGGTCTTCAAATACGTCAGCAACACAACAACATCTTTATATCTCAAGAGAAGTATCTCAAAGATTGTCTGAAGAAGTTTGGTATGCAAGACTGCAAAGGCTTCATGACACCAATGCCAGCCAAACATCATCTGGGTCCCGACGAGAATGGTAAAGAGTTCGATCAAAAGGTATACCGCTCCATGATTGGTTCTTTACTTTATCTATGTGCATCTAGGCCAGATATTATGCTTAGTGTTTGCATGTGTGCTCGATTCCAAGCGGCACCAAAGAAATCGCATCACTTAGCCGTGAAGCGAATTCTTCGATATTTGGCTTACACCCCAACTCTAGGATTACGGTATCCAAAGGGCTCAGAATTTGATTTGGTTGGATTTTCGGATGCTGATTATGCTGGTGACAAGGTGGATCGCAAGTCTACATCAGGCACATGTCATTTTCAGGGACGATCACTTGTATGTTGGTCTTCAAAGAAGCAGAACTGTGTATCTCTCTCCACTGCTGAATCTGAATACATTGCTGCTGGATCTTGTTGCGCTCAGCTTCTGTGGATGAAGAAAACCCTCAAAGACTATGGCATTCATCTGAAGCATGTGCCACTCTACTGCGACAACGAAAGCGCCATCAAGATTGCCAACAACCCAGTTCAGCACTCGAAGACAAAGCACATTGAAATTCGTCATCACTTTCTCAGAGATCATGTTGTGAAGGAAGATATTGATATCATAGACGTCAACACTGAAGAGCAATTGGCAGATATCTTCACCAAGCCCTTGGATGAGAAGAGATTTTGCAAGTTACGGTGTGAGCTAAATATCTTGGAATCCTCAAATGTTCTGTGATCAGGCACACATCCTAACACTTATGCATATTGATGACTTAGATGTGCAACACATGAAGTAAAGTATATCTTCAATCAATGAAGACATACATTCTAAGTGTGAATACATTAATGTGGAATTTGACTTCGGAGCGCCACGATAATTGTGCGCCGTGTCTGGGTCTAATACTTCCTATACAATGGGTAACGCCACCACAAAATTCGTCTGTTTGAAGTGTTTTACCCATGGTGTTACATTTGTTGTGTCCTCACATTTGGTTTGGTTTCAATCTCAACATGTCTTCATGATTATCTTCATTATGTTGATCATATATATTTGCATTCCTTATACTAGCGTTCTGTCCTCTACAGCATTCACTTATAGCTATGTCTTCTTGTTGAGTCTTTTGAACTAAGTGGATGTGATCGGACCCTACCCTCTCTATGCTTTCTATCTCAAACTCTATCTCTCCAAATCATATGCATTCTATTGAAACTGTCGAATGTCTTCTCTGCATCCTTGTCAGCGGAAGATACAGAGACAAACATTAAGTCTGTTTTCAATGCCAATTCCTTCACCTGAAACCCGGAGAAGTGGGAACGACCACCCGACAATCCAGGCGTGCGTGGGAACGTGGAACAACCTCCGATATGCTGCATGATGGCCACGTGTTCTTCAGATGTGAAACGCCAGGGGCACCTGTGTAATAACGCTGTGCCGTCCCTGTCCCTATAAATACATGCCTCACCACAGTCATTATCCCTTCTTCCACTCTCGCACGAACCCTAGCACCACCGCTAGCCCTCGACGATGCCGGCGATGAAGCGCTTAGCTGCCGCGACCTCTCCGACGCCATCTTCACGCCGGCCGCGGACATCGTCTTCTCCGCCATCGCCGTAGGTGTCCTCCGTCACCAAGTTAGGGCACGGACGATCGAACTGCTCGGCCTCCTCTTCCACTCCGTCTAGCAGTTCCTTGTGTGGTAAATAAAACTTCCTTTTTACGGCCTCTTTGATCCTATAGATTCATCACTTTCTACCACAAGCAGTTTCTGTTCACACAAGTTGGATCCACTTCATAGTGCATCTCATATTATGCCTAGTATGTTCACTTATGCTTCACAAAGTAGTTAGATTCCTCACTTGTACTGATCTGTGGATTCTTACAAATCTGGAACCAACTCCTTCTCTATGAGTGAATGTCTTCGCACGATCAGGTCAATGTCTTCTAAACTGATTTATCTTCAAAATCTTCTGAGAATGCATATGACCTCTTCCCCTTCCCTCGCACCTTAATGCTGTCATAGGTACATGTCCGTGGGAGAATCCCTTGGTTCTCATAGCCTGCATTCATTTGCCGAATTCTTACAGCATCACATAAATTCTCCCGAAGCCAGTTCCTGTTTGTCCAGCAAGCGAAAGCCCTTGAAGCCTTTGAACGTATTGAAGCCATTCAGTTTAAAGTTCATGGCTGCAGAGAAATCAGCAAGGAAGGGTGGCAGAAAGCGTCGAGGTGAGACATCAAGTGATCTGCCCGATGACCTCTCAGAACTGTACAAGACAGATCCAGAAGAGGATTACAATCAGCGCAAGACACGAATCCAATGGATTCGACGATATTGGGCAGAACAGTGGTTCATGTACAGATTTGAGACAAAGGAATATGCTGAGAAGAATACCATCAAGCGACCATGGGGAGACATCCTATACAAAAATCTTCAACCCAGGTCTAGAGATGAAGCCATTGAACAAGGCTTCTATCCCTGTATGGTCCGTGGACCACAGCCTGCAGATGCTGACCCATCATCACTGCTCTGGTGTCGTGACGACCATCTGTTCAAGCGCAACTTCCAGTTTGCCCAGAATTCAGCGAAGTAGAAGAAGAAGTCATTGGGACTAGACTTCAACCCTGGTCCCTCTGCTCCCCGTGCAGATGGCACCCGTGATGCTGAACCCAATGTCGTCGGTCCGTTCTAACACCTGGATGGCCTCATCACTCACATCTCTGTTCAAGGTGCCAAAGTGGATCATTCTGATGATGATGCTGACACTGATGAAGCCCCAGCCCCTACTCCGAAGCCGCAGAAGCCAAAGCTGCCTAAAGCTTCAAAGCCTGCCTCAGCACCAAAAATCTCACGGGCGAAGCCACTGGCTACTGCACCTCCTGAAGACAGTGTGCAGTCTGAAGATCTGTCACGTATCTCCAAGCCCCCTAGAGTCAAGATGCCTCTGCCACACACCAGCCAAGAACTGACTGCTGCTGCCATTCTGCGCAACGATACCATTGATCTATCCAGTGATGAAGATCTTGCAGATGACGCTCTTGAGCAAATGATCAAGAGCAAAGAAGAAGCAGAAATCTTCAACAATTTGCCTCTCTTTGGCATGGCAATCATCCGCGACTTCATCGATGAGTGGTTTGACACGCCCAACCTCAGCTTTGAAGATCTGCAACTTCCCATTGGCCTCAGTGTCGCTTTCAATGGCGCCATTGCTTCAGAGTTAGCTATAGCCCAACGCATCGTTGAACTGAAGCAGAAGATTGACTTTGAGAAAGCTCAGTTCAAGAAGTATATGGCCAAGCTCAGCGTGCAAGAGGTCAAGAACTTCAAGATCATGCTGCATGAGCTCAAAGAAGCCTTTCTCAAGAAGCGTGAAGAAGCTCAAGGTTCTCGTGAGCGCATGAAGAACCTGGCTGACAAGTGTGTGCAAGCCTACAATGAGGCTGAAAAACACAAGGCCCTTGGGCGCCCAGGCATTGACCCCAGGATGGCTGCAAAGCGGAAGAAGAAGAAGCCCGCTATGGCCGAACCCGACGCACCAAGGCCGGAAGCACATCCCATTGTCTTCCCAACCAGCATGACTGGCTCGAAGCCAAAAGCCAGGTCTACCGCTTCAGAACTGAAGAAGACGAGGATTGCTGAGGCTGAAGCCAGAAAGAGGAAACATCCTGAAGCCTCTGCTACTGCTCCCTCCAAGAAGCGGAAGACCAAGAAGGAACGGGCTGCTCCCACAGAGCCCTTAATTGTTGAACCTATCTCCATGGTTCGCCCTGCCACTGAACATCAAGAGCGCCAACTGACTGTCCATGAGCCTGCTTTCACAGAGGCTCATGAAGTTGAAGACATACCAGCAGCTGATCCCATCGCTGCTGAAGACATTGGTCACCATGACCATGTTGAAGATGATGTAGTTCTTCCTCAGATCGAGCACCAACAGGTATCATCGCCTGTGCTTACGCATAGCGAACTCATCAGCATTGGTCGTCCTCTGATGCCAATTGCTCAGGATGCAACATGGGCTGATCACCCACAACAACAACAAGTCACACCACCCCGGCAAGAAGAAGAAGATGACTTTGAGGCCCAGACAACTCCATCTCCAAAGGCGTCGCCTACGTTACGCAGGCTTCGCAAAGGACCAAGGTCTCAAGTCTCCGAGTCTGAAGCTAAAACTACTGAAGACATTCCGGCTGCATCAGCCGATGACACCCAAGAAGAAGAACGTGTTCCTACTCCCCCAACTACTAAAGAAGCTGTTCTCGAGGAGAATGAGTTTGTGCCCGACCCTCCAGCTCATCAAGTGGAGGTAGAAAATCTTGAGGCTGCCACCACCAACACCAATGAAGCCACTGACGCTGTCATGGCTGAAGCAAATGTGGAGCCTACACCAACCCCAGAACCAGAAGTCAGCGAAGCCAATGATGCTACTGCTTCTGTTCCTGCGCCTGCTGCTGGTCCTCGGTTTGACTATCATATTGAGCATAGGCCTCAGGTACAGAAGCCCATGCCAAGGTTGCCCAGGTTTCCAGGTCCTGCATCAGTACCTGGATCCTTCAATATTAACGGCTTCCAAGCAGACAACACCTTCTTCAATAGCTCCAAGAACCCCTACTCAAGGGAACGAATATCTTCTGATCAGTTCTGGAGCTATCCGCAGCGAAGCTATTACTCCTGCATTCTGTACAATCAAGGTCGCATCTTCCCACATATGCGTCTTGACACCGAAGCAATAGCTGGTCTGCCTTGTCTGGAAGAAGCTTTGGATTGCTTCAAAGAGGTTGGATTGTTGCCTTTTGTCACCGACCAAGAGCACTGGAATGAAGAGTTGCTACTCCAATTTTATGCCACACTTCACATACGTGGTTACAACAGAGATCCGAAGACTTGGGTCCTGGAGTGGATGACAGGAAATGTTCATCACGAAGCCAAAGCCTTTGATGTCATTGAGCTCACTGGTCTGCCCACTCCTAGAGATCTCTATGAACCTGGATGTCAACTTCACAGTGAAGCTATGGAAAGCATCTTTCAGAAGCCTGAACCGAACATGAGTCAGATGCTCAGTATGATGAAGCCTTTGCCACAAGATGCTACATATCCTAAGGAGTTCTTTGTTGAAGACCTTGAGTATCTGCCCAGGACTATCTATCACATCATAAGGCGAACTCTCTGGCCCATCAAAGGACATTCTCCACATGCAAAGCTGGAAGGTGCAATGAAGACTTTGGTCTTCTATATTCTTCATGGCAAATGCAATGCACAAGACTTCTTCATCCGCCAACTTGCTGCATCAGGATCTGATCTTTTTGGCTTGAAGTTCTACGCTCCATGGATAATGCGACTGATTAAACTCCACTCAGCTATCTCATATCAGCCATCTGCTTGCAATCATCGGATCTTTCTGCCTGATGTGGATATGTCCGTTGAAGCCATTTATCCAGAGCCTGCCAAGGAACCTCTTAGTCTTCAAAATGCGGAGCATCAAAGTTTCACTCAGAACATTGAAGGATTTGAAGCAGTCACTCGTGTTTATCCTCTGGCTGGTACTACACGTGCACCTCATCGTGCTCTTACTGAAGCCACTAAAAGCACTATTGCCCAACGACCCAAGAAGTGATCTCGTGTTCTCAATGACCGAGAGCTTCTGGTTGCTCTTCATCAGAAATAGGATAGGCATCATGACTGGCTGAAGCGCCAAATGCACAGCCTCTTGGTGGATGTCAACCGCATTCGCAATCTTGCCACCAAGAATGCCTTCGTTGCCCCTGAAACCTGTCGGCGTACATGGAAAGGGCTGACGCTTATGTGTTCTGAGGATGATCTTCAAGAGGATGGCTTCTCTGAACGTTTCAAGTTTGACTCCACACCTCCCCGAAGGACTGTGCTGCGACGAACTCCATCTCTTGAAGACTCTGAGTTCTCTTCCTCTGCGGCAACTGTGAATGCTAGAGTGATCGAGGACGAAGATGATGCCACTTCACCGCCCCCTACTTCTGCACGCCTCGACACTGCCCCAAGTTCTTCTGCACCGCCGAACACCACCGACGACCCTGCTGCTTCACCTACTCTTCGTGGGAACGAGTAGATGCTCAATGTCTTCAAACCTTTTTGGTCCTCACTCACAAAAGGGGGAGAAGCATATGAGTTTGATAGTCTTCAAGCGGGTCCATATGGGCAGTTACTTTATGTTTTGCCTAGTGTTTACAACTCTCGTTTTGATACATTTGGTTCTTTGAGTTGTAACACTTAAACTCGATGGTCGTCTGCTACTTATTTGCTATTTTGTGATGCGATGATAAATTCCGCATGTGCGACGATAAATTCCGCACTTAGATCATTTTGCAGACGTCCATTTGTCATTATGCATGTCATTATCTTCACATACCTTTCATGCATGATGAATTGTCATCATAAGTTGAAGAGGATCTCCACAAGTATAACCTGCCATGTGCATTTGCATTCCAAAAGCAAATTACTTATATGCACATCTTCAGGGGGAGCCCTTGCAACTTATGAAGACAATTCCTTATCCTTTACAATTTCACATATTATATTCCCCGTTGAAAACTTCAACTAGTTTGTCATGAATCACCAAAAAGGGGGAGATTGTAAGTGCATCTAGTGCCACCCCTAGTTGGTTTTGGAGTATTGACGACAAACCTAGTTGAGGGACTAATGTGTTTGTGAGAATTGCACGATAACACAGGTAGAAGTCCCTCATTGATTCGGTTTTCCTACCAGAGATGACACCTAAAAATGTATGAAGACATTGAAGTCAAAGGTGGTACGTGAAGACATTCACTTGAAGACTATGACAAGAGAAGACATCGCATGAAGACTATGGAGCGCGAAGACTTAGATCTTTCGTAGTTCTTTTTCTTCTTTGTTGAGTCATAGGAACCACCGTACTGTTAAGTGGGGTCCAAGAAAACCAGTTAGAATGACTGAAGTGATGCTTAACCAAAATCCTATGTCTTCGAGTGAAGACAATGAGAGCAAATCTTGTTCAGAGTTGGACAAGTCAGCTATGCTTGTAGCCCAAGTAAAGTTGCCGTGTGTGTTTGAAATCTGACCGTTGGAACACGTGTCAGTTCCTTAGTGACCCAGGGTCATTTCGGACAAATCAGGTTGGGTTGCCTAGTGGCTATAAATAGCCCACCCCTACAACCATAAACGGTTGGCTGCTCAGAGTTAAAGTACGGCTTTTGTCGTTTGAGAGCAACCCACCTTGAAGCCTTTGAGAGAGACTTCCTTGAGAGGATAAAGCCCTAACCACCCAGAGCCAAAGAGTGCTAGGCATCACTTAAGTCTTCTTGTCTGTGTGATCTGAAGACTTATTACACTTGAGGACTATGAATCCTCCAGCCGGTTAGGCGTCACGTTCTGAGCATCCAAGAGTCATTGTGGATCACCAGTGAATGAAGTCTGTGAAGGTTTGGAAGTTTACCTTGAAGACTTACCAGAGTGATTGGGCAAGGTCTGTGTGACCTTAGCTCAAGGGGAATACGGAGAGGACTAAGTGTTCTGAGCTGTGTGCTCAGGACTAAGTTTCCGGGATTGAGTGTCCTCAGGTTTAAATACCTATCCGCCCTAACCAGACGTACAATTGTCACAGCAGTTGGAACTGATCTACCAAACCTTTGTCTTACTCACGCACACTGGTTCTATCCTTCTCATCTCTTTATTACAGTTGGCTCTTGTAAAGTCAGTGCCTATTTGCTTTATCTATTTGTCTTCACTGTGTACCTGATACTTATTGCCTAGCTACTATTAGTCAGTGTGGTTTCACTTCATTGAATGCTTGACTATTGTCTGTCTAGTGTAGTCTATCTTCCGCTGCATGGAAATAGGTTCATTTCTATCATTTGTCTTCGAAACTTCCATGTTTTGAAGACTTTCATAAAAGTCGCCTATTCACCCCCCTCTAGTCGATATAACACACTTTCACACCGCTACTCCATCACTCACCCCTGCTGGTTCTTCATCTCACACGCACCATGCTCCCATGGAGGCACGGGCCATGCTCATCGCGGCGAACGAGCTCCTGCCTTACTGCCCCATCGACGACCGCTATGAGGAGTGGCTTGACCGCATCACCAAGCTCGTCCGTGCCGCAGGGGGCTCCCCGACACCGTCCCACTCTTTGTGTCACCCTCAACCAGCCGTGGGCGACGGGGCTCATGGCATGCCTCCACCGCCTTGACCCCAAGATGGTGCCTTGGCACCAAGGCGCGCGCCTCCGCGACGTGATCCACCGCGCCCGGCGCCCGTGCGTGAAGAAACAAGCTGCCAAGAAATCCCGCGGCCGCAAGAAGCTGCATCAGCGCTCCCTGTGCCACCTTGTCAAGACCACGTGCCGCCTGCAGTGGCGTAGCGCGGACCTCGTCAAGACCAAGCTCCGCCTCAGAAGCGGGCCCCGGCGACCACGGCTGGCTGCCGCGCCTTCACCCCCGAACTGCGTAGCGTCGCCTGGCTAGGCAAGTTCAAGCCAGATCTACCTCCTCGATACGACGACCACCACCAGGGCGAGGGGGCTGGGGGCTTCCAGGAGCCGCGTGCGATCGCTTGCATCTTGCGCGGTGCTCAGGCCCCAGCCTCTCAGCGCATCTTCAAACAGTTCACTCGTGAGGTGAACGCGGTGCTCCCCAAGCTCGAGGCCACGCGCCCGCTCAGGTGGTCCCAATGCGCCATCACCTTCGACTCGGTAGATCAGCTCAAGTGCGTAGCCACCGCTGGCGCACTCCCTATGCTGTGCTCCCCAGTCATCAGCAATGTGCAAGTCACCAAGACTCTCATCGACGGTGGCGCAGGGCTCAACGTCTTATCCGTCGACACGTTCGACAACCTCCAAGTGCCCAATGAGCAGCTCCAGCCAACCAAGCCTTTCTCAGGAGTGACTGACGGTTCCACCACACTGATAGGGAAAGTCCGCCTGCCTGTCACCTTCGGGGAGCGCAAGAACTACCACACCGAGCTCATCGACTTCGATGTCGCGCACATCTGCCTGCCGTACAATGCCATTCTCGGGTATCCAGCCCTGGCCAAGTGATACGTCTCCAACGTATCTATAATTTTTGATTGCTCCATGCTATATTATCTACTGTTTTGGACATTGTTGGGCTTTATTTTCCACTTTTATATTATTTTTGGGACTAACCAATTAACCGGAGGCCCAGCCCAGAATTGCTGTTTTTTTGCCTATTTCAGTGTTTCGGAGAAACATAATATCAAACGGACTCCAAACGGAATGAAACCTTCTGAAACGTGATTTTCTCATCAGATAAGATCCAGGAGACTTAGACCCTCCGTCAAGAAAGACACTAGGCGGTCACGAGGGTGGAGGACACCCCCCTAGGGCGCGCCCCTGCCTCATGGGCCCCTCGAAGCTCCACCGACGTACTTCTTCCTCCCATATATACCTACGTTCCCCCAAACGATCGGGGACGGAGCCAAAAACCTAATTCCACCGCCGCAACTTTCTGTATCCACGAGATCCCATCTTGGGGCCTGTTCTGGAGCTCCGCCGGAGGGGGCATAGATCACGGAGGGCTTCTACATCATCATCCAAGCCCCTCCGATGAAGTGTGAGTAGTTTAGTTCAGACCTACGGGTCCATAGTTAGTAGCTAGATGGCTTCTTCTCTCTTTTTGGATCTCAATACAATGTTCTCCCCCTCTCTTGTGGAGATCTATTTGATGTAATCTTCTTTTTGCGGTGTGTTTGTTGAGACCGATGAATTGTGGGTTTATGATCCAGTCTATCTATGAATAATATTTGAATCTTCTCTGAATTCTTTTATGTATGGTTTGTTATCTTTGCAAGTCTCTTCGAATTATCAGTTTGGTTTGGCCTACTAGATTGGTTTTTCTTGCCATGGGAGAAGTTCTTAGCTTTGGGTTCAATCTTGCGGTGTCCTTTTCCAGTGACAGAAGGGGCAGCAAGGCACCTATTGTATTGTTGCCATCGAGGGTAACAAGATGGTTTTTTTTTTCATATTGCATGAAATTATCCCTCTACATCATGTCATCTTGCTTAAGGCGTTACTATGTTTTTAACTTAATACTCTAGATGCATGCTGGATAGCGGTCGATGAGTGGAGTAATAGTAGTAGATGCAGGCAGGAGTCGGTCTACTTGTCTTGGACGTGATGCCTGTATACATGATCATACCTAGATATTCTCATAACTATGCTCAATTCTGTCAATTGCTCAACAGTAATTTGTTCACCCACCATAGAATACTTATGTTCTTGAGAGAAGCCACTAGTGAAACCTATGGCCCCCGGTTCTCTTTCTCATCATATCAATCTCCATCACTTTATTATTGCTTTGCTTTTACTTTGCTTTTACTTTTTACTTTGCATCTCTATACCAAAAATACCAAAAAATATTATTTATCATCTCTATCAGATCTCACTTTCGTAAGTGACTGTGAAGGGATTGACAACCCCTAAGCGCGTTGGTTGCGTTGAGCTATTGTTTTTGTGTAGGTACGAGGGACTTGCGCGTAGCCTCCTACTGGATTGATACCTTGGTTCTCAAAAACTGAGGGAAATACTTACGCTACTTTGCTGCATCATCCTCTCCTCTTCGGGGAAATCCAACGCAGTGCTCAAGAGGTAGCAAGAAGAATTTCTGGTGCCGTTGCCGAGGAGTCTGCGCAAAAGTCAACATACCAAGTACCCATCACAATCCCTATCTCCCGCATTACATTATTTGCCATTTTCCTCTCGTTT
Organism: Triticum urartu; assembly: GCF_056163025.1. Classification (NCBI taxonomy): domain Eukaryota; kingdom Viridiplantae; phylum Streptophyta; class Magnoliopsida; order Poales; family Poaceae; genus Triticum; species Triticum urartu. The sequence continues at coordinate 216,288,308 of NC_141878.1, forward strand.
TCCTCTCCCTCACTTCACCCTTGCCGTTTTATTCGCCCTCTCTCTCTATCCTCCCTCTCTATTTGCCTCTTTTTGCCCGTTTCTTGTTTGCTCGTATGGTTCGAATAGTTGTTTATTTATTACTAAACAGAGAACCTAAGATCTATGGATCCTCATCCACTTGCTAATCTTTTTAAGAGATCCAATTATGATGAACCAATTGCTAGTGAGTTTTGTGCACTAGATTATCTTTATGAAGTTTTGCTTGAAATTCATGAATCTGAAAAGTGTGATGAATTACTTTATGAAGTGATTCACGATAGATCTTTGAATAAAAACCATGATTGCAATGATTTTACTATAAATTCTCTTGATGTCAGTTGTGCTAATAATATGCAAAACCCTAAGCTTGGGGATGCTAGTTTTGCTATGTCTACTACTTGTTGTAATGATCATGATTGGGGTGATTCTTCTTATGATATTGAAAATTTATTTAAGCCCCATGATGAATATGAGATTGATTATGATGTTTGCAATAATATTGAAAGTGGGTTTGGAAGAATGTCAACTTTAGATCCCACGTATTTGGAGAATGTTCAATCTTATGAAGTTTTTGATAAAAGCCCGTTTGGAAAGGTCATGACTTTAGTTAATGTTAATCCCACTATTTCAGAAAAGTGCCAATTTTGCATGCATGTGGATCATGTTGAGAATATTTTATGTGATAGATATATTGTTGAATTTTCTTATGATCCTACATGTAATTATTGTGTGAGAGGAAAATATGGTTGTAGAAATTTTCATGTTACTAAATTACCTCTCGTTATGTTGAGATTGCTATTGTTTCTTTCTGCTTCCTTGCATATGCTAGTTTTTGCTTGCCTTGATAATTTATTTGCCTATAAGATTCCTATGCATAGGAATTATGTTAGACTTAGATGTGATTGTCACATGTTTTATGATGCTGTCTTTGTGCTTCAATTCTTGTCTTTCTTGTGAGCCTCGTTAAAATCGTATGCCTAGCTATAAGGCTTTAAAGAAAAGCGCTTGTTGGGAGACAACCCAATATTTTCCCTTACTGTTATTAAATAAATAAATTATTTAGCATATGTTTTGATTGTTTTTTTGTGTTTAATTAGTGTTTGTGCCAAGTAGAGCCGTTTGGAAGACTTGGGGAAAGTCTTGTTGAACTTGCTGTAAAAAACAGAAACTTTAGCGCTCACGAGAACTGCTGTCATTTTTATTTGTGAAGTGATGTTTAGTTAATTATTTTTTAATATGATTAATAGATAAATTCCTCACGTCCAGCAATTTATTTTAGAATTTTTGGGGTTCCAGATTTTGCGCTAGCTACAGATTACTACAGACTGTTCTGTTTTTGACAGATTCTGTTTTTCGTGTGTTGTTTGCTTATTTTGATGAATCTATGGCTAGTAAAATAGTTTATAATCCATAGAGAAGTTGGAATACAGTAGGTTTAACACCAATATAAATAAATAATGAGTTCATTACAGTACCTTGAAGTGTTCTTTTGTTTTCTTTCGCTAACGGAGCTCACGAGATTTTCTACTTTAAGTTTTGTGTTGTGAAGTTTTCAAGTTTTGGGTAAAGATTTGATGGATTATGGAACAAGGAGTGGCAAGAGCCTAAGCTTGGGGATACCCATGGCACCCCCAATATAATCTAAGGACACCTAAAAGCCAAAGCTTGGGGATGCCCCGGAAGGCATCCCCTCTTTCGTCTACTTCTATCGGTAACTTTACTTGGAGCTATATTTTTATTCACCACATGATATGTGTTTTGCTTGGAGCGTCTTTTATGATTTGAGTCTTTGCTTGTTAGTTTACCACAATCATCCTTGCTGTACACACCTTTTGAGAGAGCCATACATAATTTGGAATTTGATAGAATACTTTATGTGCTTCACTTATATCTTTTGAGCTCTATAGTTTTACTCTAGTGCTTCACTTATATCTTTTTGAGTTTTATAGTTTTGCTCTAGTGCTTCACTTATATCTTTTAGAGCACGGTGGTGGATTTGTTTTATAGAAACTATTGATCTCTCATGCTTCACTAGATTATTTTGAGAGTCTTAATAGCATGGTAATTTGCTTAAAATCCTAATATGCTTGGTGTGCAAGATTAATAATAAAACTTTATTATGAGTGTGTTGAATACTAAGAGAAGTTTGATGCTTGATGATTGTTTTGAGATATGGAGGTAATAATATCAAAGTCGTGCTAGTTGAGTAGTTGTGAAATTGAGAAATACTTGTGTGGAGGTTTGCAAGTCCCGTAGCATGCACGTATGGTAAACGTTATGCAACAAATTTGAAACATGAGGTGTTATTTGATTGTCTTCCTTATGAGTGGCGGTCGGGGACGAGCGATGGTCTTTTCCTACCAATCTATCCCCCTAGGAGCATGCGTGTAGTACCGAGGTTTTTTATGACTTGTAGATTTTTGCAATAAGTATGTGAGTTCTTTATGACTAATGTTGAGTCCATGGATTATACACACTCTCACCCTTCCATCCTTGCTAGCCTCTTCGGTACCGTGCATTGCCCTTTCTCACATTGAGAGTTGGCACAAACTTCGCCGGTGCATCCAAACCCCGTGATATGATACGCTCTTTCACACATAAACCTCCTTATATCTTCCTCAAAACAGCCACCATACCTACCTATTATGGCATTTCCATAGCCATTCCGAGATATATTGCCATGCAACTTTCCATCATTCCGTTCATCATGATACATTCATCATTGTCATATTGCTTAGCATGATCATGTAGTTGACATAGTATTTGTGGCAAAGCCACCGTTCATAATTCTTTCATACATGTCACTCTTGGTTCATTGCATATCCCGGTACACCGCCGGAGGCATTCATATAGAGTCATCTTTGTTCTAGTATCGAGTTGTAATCATTGAGTTGTAAATAAATAGAAGTGTGATGATCATCATTATTAGAGCATTATCCCAAGTGAGGAATAAAAAAAGGCCATTAAAAAAAGAAGGCCCAAACAAAGAGAAAGGCCATAAAAAAGGCCCAAAAATGAGAGAAAAAGAGAGAAGGGACAATGTTACTATCCTTTTACCACACTTGTGCTTCAAAGTAGCACCATGAACTTCATAGTAGAGAGTCTCTCATGTTATCACTTTCATATACTAGTGGGAATTTTTCATTATAGAACTTGGCTTGTATATTCCAGCAATGGGCCTCCTCAAGTGCCCTAGGTCTTCGTGAGCAAGCAAGTTGGATGCACACCCACTAGTTTCTTTTGTTGAGCTTTCATACATTTATAGCTCTAGTGCATCCGTTGCATGGCAATCCCTACTCCTTGCATTAACATCAATCGGTGGGCATCTCCATAGCCCATTGATTAGCCTTGTTGATGTGAGGCTTTCTTCCTTTTTGTCTTCTCCACATAACCCCCCTCATTATATTCTATTCCACCTATAGTGCTATGTCCATGGCTCGCGCTCATATATTGCGTGAAAGTTTATAGGTTTGAGATTACTAAAGTATGAAACAATTGCTTGGCTTGTCATCGGGGTTGTGCATGATGAGAGCATTCTTGTGTGACGAAAATGAAACATGACTAAACTATATGATTTTGTAGGGATGAACTTTCTTTGACCATGTTATTTTGAGAAGACATAATTGCTTAGTTAGTATGCTTGAAGTGTTATCATTTTTATGTCAATATGAACTTTTGTCTTGAATCTTTCGGATCTGAATATTCATACCACAATTAAGAAGAATTACATTAGAATTATCCCAAGTAGCACTCCGCATCAAAAATTCTGTTTTTATCATTTACCTACTCCAGGACGAGCAGGAATTAAGCTTGGGGATGCTTGATACGTCTCCAACGTATCTATAATTTTTGATTGCTCCATGCTATATTATCTACTGTTTTGGACATTATTGGGATTTATTTTCCACTTTTATATTATTTTTGGGACTAACCTATTAACCGGAGGCCCAACCTAGAATTGATGTTTTTTTCCTATTTCAGTGTTTCGGAGGAACAGAATATCAAACGGGGTCCAAACGGAATGAAACCTTCAGAAACGTGATTTTCTCATCAGATAAGATCCAGGAGACTTGGACCCTCCGTCAAGAAAGCCACGAGGCGGTCACGAGGGTGGAGGGCGCCCCCCCTAGGGCGCGCCCCCCCTGCCTCGTGGGTCCCTCGAAGCTCCACCAACGTACTTCTTCCTCCCATATATACCTACGTCCCACCAAACGATCGGGGACGGAGCCAAAAACCTAATTCCATCGCCGCAACTTTCTGTATCCACGAGATCCCATCTTGGGGCCTGTTCTGGAGCTCCGCCGGAGGGGGCATCAATCACGGAGGGCTTCTACATCATCATCCAAGCCCCTCCGATGAAGTGTGAGTAGTTTAACTCAGACCTACGGGTCCATAGTTAGTAGCTAGATGGCTTCTTCTATCTTTTTGGATCTCAATACAATGTCCCCCCCTCTCTTGTGGAGATCTATTCGATGTAATCTTCTTTTTGCGGTGTGTTTGTTGAGACCGATGAATTGTGGGTTTATGATCCAGTCTATCTATGAATAATATTTGAATCTTCTCTGAATTCTTTTATGTATGATTGGTTATCTTTGCAAGTCTCTTCGAATTATCAGTTTGGTTTGGCCTACGAGATTGGTTTTTCTTGCCATGGGAGAAGTGCTTAGCTTTGGGTTCGATCTTGCGGTGTCCTTTCCCAGTGACAGAAGGGGCAGCAAGGCACGTATTGTATTGTTGCCATCAAGGATAACAAGATGGGGTTTTTATCATATTGCATGAAATTATCCCTCTACATCATGTCATCTTGCTTAAGGCATTACTCTGTTTTTAACTTAATACTCTAGATGCATGCTAGATAGCGGTCGATGAGTGGAGTAACAATAGTAGATGCAGGCAGGAGTCGGTCTACTTGTCTCGGACGTGATGCCTATATACATGATCATACCTAGATATTCTCATAACTATGCTCAATTTTGTCAATTGCTCAACAGTAATTTGTTCACCCACCGTAGAATACTTATGCTCTTGAGAGAAGCCACTAGTGAAACCTATGGCCCCCGGGTCTCTTTCTCATCATGTCAATCTCCATCACTTTATTATTGCTTTGCTTTTACTTTTTACTTTGCATCTCTATACCAAAAATACCAAAAAATATTATTTATCATCTCTATCAGATCTCACTTTCGTAAGTGACCGTGAAGGGATTGACAACCCCTAAGTGCGTTGGTTGCGTTGAGCTATTGTTTTTGTGTAGGTACGAGGGACTCGCGCATAGCCTCCTACTGGATTGATACCTTGGTTCTCAAAAACTGAGGGAAATACTTACGCTACTTTGCTGCATCATCCTCACGTCTTCGGGGAAATCCAACGCAGTGCTCAAGAGGTAGCACCAAGTTCATGTGAGTCACTCACCATGGCTACAACATTCTCAAGATGACAGGAAGCGGGGGAATCATCATGGTCCCATGTGAATAAAGGGATGCGGTGTGCTCCCTTGAGCGCGCCTTCCAAGCCGCAGCAATCGACAACCCTGAAGGCCCTCCGGAGACCATCCCCAAGAAGAAGCTGTTGCGCCGCGCAGGACCCCAAGAAGATGGCGTCGCGTCAGGAGCCTTGTTAGGATCAGCGCCCGCTCTAAGGGCGCCTCCCTCCATCGCATAGGAAAGTGCGCACAGCGCCCTCCTCAGGCAGGACTCGGGGGCTCTCTCTTGGAGAGCCTCAGACCTTGCCAACCTCACGAGGGAGGCGCTTGGGCACCACTTGGAAGCGTGATTCATGACACACTTTCCTCAGGAGAGCACAGTGCAAGGAGTGCCCACCACCCAGGAGTTCATCACCAAGACCACCCAGGAACTACAAGAAGCAAGAGCCATGCGCGGCTACAGCCGCTCACAAGGCGCAGCCCCCCATCCAGGCGAGGATGTCGGGCTGTGTGTCTGCATCGACGTCCCAGGCCTCAACAGGGCCGCATCTCAGGAACGCTTCTGGCCATCACGTGCGGGCCGTTGCGAGGGTCCGCCACACAGCTACGTTCGCATTCCCTTCGGCTTGCCAAGCGTGGCGTCGTCCTATCAGCGCAACGTGCGGCAAGTCCTGGCGGCTCAGGAGGCCAGGTTCCACGCCGTTCTGGAGGAAGTGGGGACGGTCTTCAGGAAACCTTCTGAGCCCCTAGAGCCTCCTGAGGCTCAGGGTCCCGGTGGCTCATGAGGAGCCATTCCTTCAATGTGTGGCTTCAGCTGCACAAATTCTACTTTGTCTACAGAACCAGGTGACATCTTCCAAGTTCATTTAAGCCGGGAGCGCCCCTCAGGCTGCATTATTCCCAGGCCACATGGGTCCGTCCCCGTGGCATGTATCCCTTTTGCTTAAGTTTTAGCTTACCTTGCTGGGGGCGCCCCTCGGGCTGCATCATCCCTAAGCCGCTCGAGCCAGACCCAGTGGCATGTATCTTCCTGCATTTATCCAAGTCGATCTGCTCTTCATGCTTAACCTGCCGACGGCTATCGCCTGCTCGGTTGCCGCCCGCCGCGGGTCTGTTTATCCCATGCAACCCGCTTGCAGGTTAAAAGGGGGGCTCCTGAGCATCGCGACTCAGGGGCTCTTACTGGCTCTCCAGCCCTCACCCGCTGGCCTTGACCACGGCATTGCGACGTGGCATACCAGCGGCGGCTGAGCTCGCTCGAGGGCCGGGACCTGAGGACGTAGAGTGCTTGCATCTAACCGCCTTGCAGGGACATACAATCACCAAGACTCAAGACCAGGCGCAACCCGCCATGAGGTAGGGCCTCGTGAGTCCCGCGCTGGCTCACGAGTGCCTAGATACACCTCGCAGCCCTACCGTGCAAGCCATGTGTCAGGGCGGGGCTGTACACGCCCCGGGGGCTCCTCCCGGAGGATCCCCCCATGCCACGCCCAAGTGGAAGCTCCATGCTCCACGCTGGCTGTCGACACCGCCGAGGAGTGGCTATGCCCGTGCACAAGCGGAAGCACTATGCTCCGCGCTGGTGATAAACAACTGAGGGCGACCCCACGGTCGTACCAACCTCAGGGAGCCCAAAGCTCAACGCCCATCCTCACCACGAAGCCTCCCCTCAGGAGAGTCGCGCGAGGGGGCTGGGCATGGGGCTGCGCTCGGGTCACGCCAAGCGCACGCCACCTAACCAGGTCCTCCGGACCTGGGCGCCGCGTGCCCCTCCCGAGGCCTCAATGAGGGCAGGTATGGAAATTGTTTGAACGTCAACGGGGACTCCTGAGCATCGCGACTCAGGAGCCTAACTGGTCACATAGCCGCTCACTCCTTGGTTCGTCCTGGTCTCCGCTCGGCCCAATGGCGGTTGAGGTATGCGTGGGGCCGGGCTCTGCCGACGTAGAACATAAATCTATCCTCACAAACTCTCCCTATATGCCGTTCGCACGTCAAGGGGGACTCCTGAGCATCACGACTCAGGAGCCTAACTGGTCACGTAGCCCCTCACTCCTTGGACTGTCCTGGTCTCCAGTCGGCCCAATGGCGGTTGAGGTATGCGTGGGGTCGGGCTCTGCCGACGCAGAACAAAGCAAATAGGAAGGAAAACGGAAAATCTCGAAGCAAATATTACAAGCATATTGTTCTCACAATACCAAATAAAAAGTCCAAATTCCTCCACGAGGCCTGATGTATGTCGCAGGAATGAAACGAGAAGAATAGGTCACCCCTGGATGTCGCAGTCGCCTGCGGAAGGTGCTCCCCCATGGGCGACGATGTTCTCACCTTCACCACTAGCCGCAGGATCCGCGACATCGCCAGACAGAGGATCGGAGACAAAGCCACGGAACTTCCCCAGCAAAGCCTCCACTTGACCTTGAATAGCTGCGGCGGCGGCTTCGCAGAGATCTTCAGCCACAGGCTCCAGCAGCTCGTCAAGGCGGGCATTGGGGTCGCGGAGGTGCAGATGGCCGAGGACGCGAGTCAGTGCGGCTGAAGACAGAACATGAGCTTCTGCCTCCACCACGCGCCAACCGAGGCCGTAGGCTTTTGGGGCCGCTGTGCTGCGAACTTGACCCTTGGCTTCGCCGCAAAGCCAAGCCCGCGCGCACCTTGGGCTCGGGGGTTACTGTCGGCATTCTGGGAACGGGGGTCCCAGACCTGCCTGCCTGCGGCCCACGGCGTGGCTGAGCTAGCAGGCCGTACGACCCATCTTCGTCAACAAGGCACCCAAGACCCTCGCGAGGGGAACGACGCAAGACCTCCTCTGGAGCGGCCTGCTCAGGTAGGCTCACGAGGAGCAGAAATATCAAGACGGGGCGAACCTCACGAGGCTCTCATGACGTGAGCCATGACGAACGGTGCCAGGCGGGCGCCAGCGCGCGCAGCATCCTCATTTCCTCTTTGGTGCTAAGGAGGCAAGCGCAGGCGAGGAGTACCGAGGCCCCAGGCAAAGGTTGCCATTTCGGTGCAACGAGACCAAGACCAGAAGGAAGGCAAGACGGAGGTCATCGTGGAGCCCAAGACGGCGTCACCACCAGAGCCTTTCACAGGCGAAGACCGCTTTTGTCGGGATAGCTTGTACTAGCTATCCCCCTTCAAATTAGCCCGCCATTGTTGGCTCCCTTCCCGCTCAATATTTGGGAAGAGGACCAGGGCCTCTATAAATAGGACTAGCCACCACCATAGTAGGGGCATCTCATCTTAGCTTGAGGGAATCTACACACCACAAGTTCATACGCACAAGAACACCTCAACCACAGGAGGCTGTTCTTCCCCTTGTATTGTTCATCATCAGCCCAAGAGCCAATCGACCACCACCACACTGGAGTAGGGTATTACACCACAATGGTGGCCCGAACCAGTATAAACCCCGTGTCATTCTGTGTTGTGAGTTCATCGAGTTCGTCCGCAAGATCTTAGCGAGCTAGAGCATCGATCGGTAGGAGGGAAAGACTTCGCACGGACCCCAGTGTTCGAACCTTAAGGGTTAGCCGGAACCCCACATCCGACAATATGAGTCTTTGCTTTTTAGTTTCCCACGGTCATCCTTGCTGTACACACCTTTTTAGAGGGACATGCATGAAACATGATTTATTAGAATACTCTATGTGCTTCATTTATATCTTTTGAGCTGGGCAATTTTGCTCTAGTGCTTCACTTATATCTTTTTAGAGCACGGCGGTGGCTTTATTTTGTAGAAATTATTGAACTCTAATGCTTCACTTATATTATTTTGGGAGTCTCTTTAAACAGCATGGTAATTTGCTTTGGTTATGAATTTAGTCCTAATATGATGGACATCCAGGAGGGATATAATAAAAACTTTCATATAAAGTGCATTGAATACTATGAGAAGTTTGATTCCTTATGATTGTCTTGAGATATAAAGATGGAGGTATTAGAGTCATGCTAGTGAGTAATTGTGGATTGTAGAAATACTTGTGTTAAAGTTTGTGATTCCCGTAGCATGCACATATGGTGAACCATTATGTAACGAAGTTGGAGCATGATTTATTTATTGATTGTATTCCTTATGAGTGGCGGTCGGGGACGAGCGATGGTCTTTTCCTACCAATATATCCCCCTAGGAGCATGTGTGTAGTAATTTGTTTCGATGACTAATATATTTTTGCAATAAGTATGTGAGTTCTTTATGACTAATGTTGAGTCCATGGATTATACGCACTCTCAGCCTTCCACCATTGCTAGCCTCTCTAGTACCGTGCAACTTTCACAGGTAACATACACCCACCATTTACCTTCCTCAAAACAGCCACCATACCTACCTATTATGGCATTTCCATAGCCATTCTGAGATATATTGCCATGCAACTTCCACCGTTCCGTTTTATTATGACACGCTCCATCATTGTCATATTGCTTTGCATGATCATGTAGTTGACATCGTATTTGTGGCAAAGCCACCATTCATACCTTTTTTATACATGTCGCTCTTGAGTCATTGCACATCCCGGTACATCACCGGAGGCATTCATATAGAGTCATATTTTGTTCTAGGTATCGAGCTGTAATTCTTGAGTTGTAAGTAAATAAAAGTGTGCTGATGTTCATTATTAGAGCATTGCCCCATGTGAGGAAAAATAAAAAAGGCCAAAGAAGCCAACAAAAAAATGAGAGACAAGAGAGAAGGGGCAATGTTACTATCCTTTTTCCACACTTCTGCTTCAAAGTAGCACCATGATCTTCATGATAGAGAGTCTCCTATGTTGTCACTTTCATATACTAGTGGGAATTTTTCATTATAGAACTTGGCTTGTATATTCGAATAATGGGCTTCCTCAAATTTCCCTAGGTCTTCGTGAGCAAGAACGTTGGATGCACACCCACTTAGTTTATTTTTGAGCTTTCATAAATTTATAGCTCTAATGCATCTGTTGCATGGCAATCCCTACTCACTCACATTGATATCTATTGACGGGCATCTCCATAGCCCATTGATACGCCTAGTTGATGTGAGACTATCTCCTTCTTTTTGTCTTCTCCACAACCACCATATTCTATTCCATCTATAGTGTTATATCCATGGCTCATGCTCATGTATTGCGTGAAAGTTGATAAGGTTTGACAACATCAAAGGTATGAAACAATTGCTTGGCTTGTGATACGTCCATTTTGCATCATGAGTTTATATTCATATTTATTGCATTTTGGGCTGTTATTACACATTATATAACAATACTTATGCCTATTCTCTCTTATTTTATAAGATTTACATGAAGAGGGAGAATGCCGGCAGCTGGAATTCTGAACTGGAAAAGGAGCAAATATTAGAGACCTATTCTGCGCAACTCCAAAAGTCCTAAAACTTCACAAAGCATGTTTTTGGAATATATAAAAAATATAGGGCGAAGAAAGCACCAGAGGGGGCCACCAACCAGCCACAAGGGTGGAGGGTGCGCCCAACCCCCCTGAGAGCGCTCCCCCGTCCTTGTGGGCCCCCTGGCAGGCCTCCGGTGCCCATCTTTGGCTATATGGTGTGTTTTGACCTGGGAAAAAATCAGAGGGAAGCTTTAGGGATGAAGCGCCGCTGTCTCGAGGCGGAACCTAGGCAGAACCAATCTAGGGCTCTGATGGAGCTGTTCTGCCGGGGAAACATCCCTCTGGGAGGGGGAAATCGAAGCCATCGTCATCACCAATGATCCTATCATCGAGAGGGGGTCAATCTCCATCAACATCTTCACCAGCACCATCTCCTCTCAAACCCTAGTTCATCTCTTGTATTCGATCTTGGTCCCAAAACCTCAGATTGGTACCTGTGGGTCGCTAGTAGTGTTAATTACTCCTTGTAGTTGATGCTAGTTGGTTTATCCGGTGGAAGATTACATTTTCAGATCCTTAATGATAATTAATACTCCTTTGATCTTGATTATGAATATGCTTTGTGAGTAGTTACGTTTGTTCCTGAGGACATGGGAGAAGTCTTGTTATAAGTAATCATGTGAATTTGGTATTCGTTCGATATTTTGATGAGATGTATGTTGTCTCTCCTCTAGTGGTGTTATGTGAACGTCAACTACATGACACTTCACCATTATTTTGTCCTGGGGGAAGGCAATGGGAAGTATTAAGTAGATGATGGGTATCTAGAGTGACAGAACCTTAAACCATAGTTTATGCGTTGCTTAGTAAGGGGCTGATTTCGATCCATATGTTTCATGCTATGGTTAGGTTTACCTTAATTCTTCTTTTGTAGTTGCGGATGCCTGCGAGAGGGGTTAATCATAAGTGTGTGGCTTGTCCAACGAAGGGCAGCACCCAAGCACCAGTCCACCCACATATCAAATTGTCAAAGTAACGAACGTGAATCATATGAGCATGATGAAAACTAACTTGACAACAATTCCCATGTGTCCTCAAGAGCGCTTTGCTTTATATAAGAGTTTGTCCAGGCTTGTCCTTTGCTACAAAAAGGATTGGGACACCTTGTTGCACCGCTTTTACTTTTGTTACTTGTTACCCATTACTATTTACCTTATCACAAAACTATATGTTACCTATAATTTCAGTGCTTCCAGAGAATACCTTGCTGAAAACGACTTGTCAATTCCTTCTGCTCCTCGTTGGGTTCAACACTCTTACTTATTGAAAGGACTATGATAGGTCCCCTATACTTGTGGGTCATTAGGACTCTTTTCTGGCGCCGTTGCCGGGGAGTGAAGCGCCTTTGGTGAGTGGAATTTGGTAAGGAAACATTTATATAGTGTGCTGAAATTTACTGTCACTTGTTACTATGGAAAATAATCCTTTAAGGGGCTTGACGGGGTATCTTCACCCCGACCGGAAGAGCAAAGAGTTTCTCCTCAACCTACTGCACCTACTGAAAATATTTATTATGAAATTCCTTTGTGTATGATAGAGAAACTGCTAGCTAATCCTTATGCAGGAGATGGAACATTACATCCTGATGTGCACCTAATCTATGTGGATGAAGTTTGTGGATTATTTAAGCTTGCAGGTATGCCCGAGGATGTTGTCAGGAATAAGGTCTTCCCTTTATCTTTGAAGGGAAAGGCATTGACATGGTATAGGCTATTAGATGCTATTGGATCATGGAACTACAACCGATTGAAATTGGAATTTCATCAGATGTTTTATCCTATGCATCTGGTTCATCGTGATCGGAATTATATGTATAATTTTTGGCTGGTGAAGGAGAAAGTATCTCTCAAGCTTGGGGGAGGCTTAAGTCAATGTTATATTCATGCCCCAATCATGAGCTCTCAAGAGAAATTATTATTCAAAAAATTTATGCTCGGCTTTCTCATAATGATCGATCGATGCTCGATACTTCTTGTACTGGTTCCTATATGAAGAGGGATATTGAATTCAAATGGGATTTATTGGAAAGAATCAAGCACAACTCTGAAGATTGGGAACTCGATGAAGGTCAAGAGTCAGGTATAAACCTCAAGTTTGATTGTGTTAAATATTTTATGGATGCCGATGCTTTTCGTGATTTTAGCACTAAATATTGACTTGACTCTGAGATAGTAGCTTCTTTATATGAATCTTTTGCTACTCATGTTGATCTCCCTAAGGATAAGTGGCTTAAATATCATCCTCCCATTGAAGTTAAAGTAGTATAACATATTAAAGTTGAAGAAGAAACTATTACTTACAATGTTGATCCTATCGTTCCTACTGCTTATATTGAGAAACCCCCTTCTCCTATTAGAATAAAGGATCATGCTAAAGCTTCAACAGTGGTTCGTAAGAGTTATACTAGAACACCTACACCCCCTGAGCAAATTAAAGTTGAACCTAGTATTTCTATGGTTAATGTAACATCCCAAATTTTCAATTTGGAATGTTATACATAGATCATTCTTGCATATCATATTTTCTTGCATTTCGTCTCGCGATCCTCGAAATCCTAAGCAACTCAAGGACCCTCGAAGAGAGTTGGGAATTTCCCCGGTTTTCAAATTTGATTTTTATCAAATTTTGGAACGACGATTTTTGGTTTTTATTATTTTTCTCTCTAAAAATATTTCATATTAAAATATATGAGAGGAGATAATATGACATCTCCAAAATAAATGAAATATGGGAGGAAAAATATTAAAATCACATATTTGTTTTTATTTGGATTTTATTGCAATTTTGTTTGCATTAGAAAAATTGCACGTTTTTCAAAATTGCATTTTAGGGCCAAGAAAATGTTCATCTCATTCCAAATATTTTATTTAGACGGTGAAAATTTGTTTTGTCATTTATAGATTTTTATTTTATTTTCTAGGATTTTTTTCTGTTCGGCGGAATTGTTTTAAAGAAAAGATCCCCGGGCACCGACTGGGCCGAAACCCCAGCCGGGCCGGCCCACTCCCTCCCGCGCGCCGTCTCCCTCCAGGAGACTAGCCGCGCCACCGCCGCCGCCGACAAGGAGGAGTCCGAGCCGGACTCCGCCCCCGTCGCCCTTGCCCCCTCCCCAAGTCAGCCCCCTCCTTTAAATACCCAGCCCCCTACCGCCGCCACCACCCACCGCCTCCCGCAGCCCCGCCCGCAGCCGCCCCTCACCTCTGCCATGCCTCGCCGCCGCAACAGCCGCTGCCGCCGCACCTCGTCGTCGCCGCCTCGCCCCGCCGCCGCTCCCGCGTCTCGCCGGACCGACGAGGTAGCCATTCGCCGCCTTTTTTAAGAAAACCGATTCGTTTTTTTAGGAAAAACCCTAATTCGTTTTTTAGATCGGTTCACCAGTTTTTTTGCGGTTCTTCTCTTTAACGGACGTTCGTCCGTACGTTCGTTTCAATGAACGGTTTTCGCTCATTAGTTTCAGTCAATGAACGCTCGTTCGTTAGCCTGTTTGTTAGTTTTCTTTTATCGGATTTTTCCGTGATTATTTCTAATCGTGATTTCTGATCCGATCTTCGTGCTAGTTTATCTTTTTGCTCGTTTGTCGGAATCAGGCGATTCAAGCGCCTAGATCTTCGTCTCGAGACCCTCTTTCTGTATAATCAACTTGAACAAGCTTTTGCTACTGTAAAATTTGACCTAGGTCCAGATTAGTAAATGGATCTAGTTTCTTTCACCATTTGAGTTTCGTTGCTCCGTTTGATTTGATTCTTTTTGCTAACCGGAGTTCTTAAGTTGAACTTTCTGGTAGATCTTCATATTTGAGTTCTACCCGTGCTTCTTTGCTTGATTGCTTATGTATGCTATTGTTTGTTTGCGATAGAATTCCCGGAGTGCGAAGCGTGTTATTTGGAGTCCCTAGGTTTCACGGATCGTCAGCAAGGCAAGTAACACTTTGATCATATCCCTTTGTCACCCAGTTTTTTTGCATTAGTTCCAATCCTCAAACGTTGCATGGTTAGGATGTCATTAAATTGTGGGTTGGGAAGTAGTTGATGAGATAGAACCTATTGCCCTGTTATCTTCAAACCTTGGGAGTTACTTATATGAATTGCTTATACTGCTATGCTACGCTCGTAGACGTGGTTTGGGTGAGTGAAATCCATGACAGATGTGAGATTGTTAATTAATGGTTTAACTTAAGGTGGCAACTTGAATACACATCTGGGTGGATTGAGGCACCTGGAGTACCCAGTGTTGCCTGTATTTTTGGAGATCCCGGGGTTCCATGTGATTTTCCTATGGAGCTCCACCCAGGCTCAAAGGGAACTGAGATGATTCATGCTAGAAACTTCCATGTGCAGCCACAAGCTATTATGGGCTCTAGCATAGTTGAGTAAGTTACGTGAAGCTCTTGAAGAGGTGGATCAGCAGGTAGTGGGTGGTAGGTTTGGTATGGTCTGCCCAGAGTAGAGAGTTAATGTTTCTGAAAGACCGTGTCTCGGTCATCCGTTTCTCAAACATCATGTAGTGCGAGAAATCCAATGGAGGAGATCGAGTCTTGTGGGGAAAAGTGCGCAAACCTCTGTAGAGTGTACAAACTAATCATGGTTAGCCATGCCCCCGGTTATGGACATCTTGAGTATCTAGTACTTGGAGTATCTTAAGTATCTCATCACTTTTAACTTAATATTGTTGGGTTGATAATTACTTTAATTGGGATTGAGTTGGAGTAACCTTCTCAATGATGTTTCAACTACCATGATAGTTAAATTAAAATCTATTCCTTTGTTGTAGGGAAAAATTGTCTTCTCGTAAAAACTGTAACCATAGAGCTTTCCACCAGCCAAATATGCATGTAGTGATAGCATTATTCTTTCTTGCTCTACTGTGTTACTTTGCCAGCATATTCCATGTGCTGACCTGTTTTCGGGCTGCAGCGTATTATGTTGCAGACTTTTCAGACGAGGAGTAAGGTTCGTTAGGTCGTTGACGTGCAGCTCAGCTATGTCGTTGGAGTTGATGGACTCACTTTATCTTCCAAGCCTTCCGCTATTATCGTATTAGGTGGCCTTAAGCCATATTTATTGTAATAAGTTCTCTTTGGAGACATTCGATGTAATAAGTGTGTGATTGCTACTCTGTTATAAATCCTCGAGTACTGTGTGTGTCAGCATTACCGATCCAGGGATGACACTGAAGCACAGAGACTTGACCGTTTGAGGTCGGGTTGCTACAAGATGATCAACACCAGGAAGGATAGATCAATTGCAGCTTTCATCCAGGAACTAAACCAGCACATTCGACGCTAGGAGAATCAGATGTGCGCAGGCATGATAGATCCGAAGAAGGCAATGACTAGGATCACGGAACTGGAGGAGGAACTCAAGGCTATACTTGAAGATTATGAGGAAGAAATCGTCGTACTAGCGGAGAAGAATGATGATCTGGAAAGGAAGCTAGGAGTATTCCTGGGAGACCCCACACCAGGAGGAGAAGACGAAGAACCCGAGGAGATTTTCCTGGAGGACTACATCATCATCGACGACATCGACTCCGACCTTAGCGATGATGACTATGAAGACGAAGCTGGAGCAGACATCATGGAGTCTTCAACCGAGGAATATTTTTAGTAGACCACCACATCAGTAGTAGTATTCCACCATGTAAATACTGTAGTCCGAGCACTTTTGCGATAGTTCTAGATCGATTGTATGCCTTTCTTGATTGAGTGAGTGAAATATTTGTGTTTGTCTCATGTAGATATGGGTAGTGCTCTCTCATTAGACCTCATTCTATTCTAATCTCTCCCCTCTAAACCCATCAGATGCCTCCGAGACGTGACCCCGGATTTACCTTCCCACCGGAGCTCACTCAGTTGATCCAGCAATAGAATACCCTGATGCAGTTGTAGTCCAGAACCAAGGCAACAACAACAACAATCCACCACCACCACCACTACCAGTTGACAACTTAGCCCGTTTTCTGAGGTTGCAGCCACCGGTGTTTTCCAGTAGCACCGAGCCTATAGTAGCAGATGATTGGCTTCGCAGGATTGGAAGGGAGTTAACCACTGCAGGATGTACCGATGCTGAGAAGGTGCGTTTTGCCGCACATCAGTTGGATGGACCAGCAGCCTCATGGTGGGAGAATTACACTGTCACCTAACCTATAGCCACGGTGACATGGGACCAGTTTCAGTAAGCCTTCCGTACATCCCATGTCTCTACTGGAGCTATGAGTATGAAGAAGCGTGAGTTTCGCAACTTATGCCAGGGGAACCGTACTGTAGCTCAGTACGTGGATGAGTTTAGCAAGTTATCTCGCTATGCCCTTGATGATGTGGCCACAGATGTCGCGAAGTAGGAGAAGTTTATGGAAGGGCTGAATGTTGAGATGAGCATGTAGTTGATGGTGGCAACATTCAACAACTACCAAGAGTTGGTAGATAAGGCTCTTATCACTACTAGGGAAAACCTTATACACAGAAATTTAGCAGTAGTGCGTGGCAAAAACGGGCGCTAGTGCTAAGTAGCAGTAGCGCGCGTGCGAAAACCGTGCTACAGATACAATAGTAGCAGTAGCGCGTGCACATGAAAAAGCGCTACGACTAATATTCCCATTGCCAAAACGATAGGCTACACATAGCAGTAGCGGTCTTGAGAGAAGCGCGCTACCGCTAGGACATAACTAGCAGTGCGTTTCGCGCGGAGAGCGCTACTGCTAATGGAAATAAATTGAAATGAAAAACAAATGGAAAAGTAAATTAAAAATAAAGAAATAGAAAAAGGAGAAAGGAAAAAATAAAATGTAGAGCAAAATAAATGAAAACGCAAAAAAGGAGAAAGGGGTAGCAGTAGCGTTTGTTCGTAAGAGGCGCTATAGCTAATCTAGCTGCAGCGTGCTTCCTAGACCCCCACTATAGAAACAGAAAAGGAAATAAGAAATATGAAGGGAATTACATAGCTATAGCAGTAGCACATTTTGTGAAAATCGCTATAGCTAACTTAGCTATAGCGTGTTTCACGAAAAGCGCTACCGCTAAGTTTGACTTAACCAAAAAACCGTTTCGCCCCCGCCACCACTTCTCCCCCAAATCCCTCGACCCACCCCGCCGCCGTCTGCCTGATTCGCCGTCGCCCCACTTCGCCGCCGTCTCCTGCCAACGTCGACACCCCCGGAGCCACCAGAGCCGTGCGTCGTCGACGCCACCAGAGCCGCCCCCAACGCCACCGGAGCCGCGCGGCCACATCAACACCACCGGATCCGCAGTCGACGCCATCGGATCCTCCCTCGCCACAATTTCCTCCCTCGCCGTCACCGGAGACGCCCCTGCCTCCCTCGCCACCACCGGAGCCATCCTTTGTAAGCCCCCACCCCTCCTCTCTCTCTCTAAATTAGTTAGGTTAATTTAGTTAGGAAAAGAATTTAGTTAGGTTAATTTAGTTAGGAAAAGAATTTAGATAGGGCTTTGACAGAGACGCCCCTGCCTCCCTCACCATAGGAAAAAATTGTATATGCTTAACTAGGGCAGTAGGGTTAGGGTTGTAGTGTTTAATTACAAATGTTAGGAAAGTAAGGTTTAACTAGATGTTAACTAGGGTGGTAGGATTTAGTTTAGAGAAAAAAATCAATATAAAAGTATAAATTTCTATTAGTGTTGCCAGTCTAGTAGGTTCTTAATTTTTAGTGAATTTTTATTAGGACAAAAATTTAGGACATAATTTGAGTTCTAGGTTCATAATTTGAGTATTAGGGTTCATCCATCTATATTTGGTTTTTGAATTGAGTTTCAGAGAGCATGAGATTTGTGTAGATTTTCTTGAAGTGTCAAACACTAGGAGATGCAAATTTGAAGTGGTCATGATATATGAAAAATCCTCAGCTGTGTTTGCTCGTTGATCATAATCGACATTGAAGTGGTTCGATTGTGCCCAAGTGGCCTTTTCTTATTTCCAGGGAATGAAGCCGAGTGGCCTCTGTTTTGCCGGAATGTTGATTCATTTCCATTCTGGCAAAATTCAAGTTCTCAATTTGTCCACTTTTTAGCAAAGATCATGCTAAAATTTCCCATGAATTTCGGCATGACTTGTGCTACAAACTAGGACATATCGAGTGCCCGGGATTTTCCGCACCGGGAAGGAGTCAACGTTCCTGCAAAACAATATGCCTTTTTTTATGTCATTATTCATTTTATTAGGTCTAGAATTAATTGACTAGATTTAATCGTAGGAAACATGGCTAGCAACGATGAAGGACAGGGTTGTGGTGATTGCGACGACGTCTACCGGGCGGCAGACGAATTTTTTAGCCTTGCCGACGTGCAGACCGGTGCTGAGACTAAGACCGGCGGTGAGACTCAGACCGGCATCGAGACCGGCACTGAGACTGAGACCGGCGCTGCCTCGGGGAGCGGAGCCGGTGTAGAACCGAAAGCAAAGAGGCAACGGCCTCCTAACAAACTCAGGGCTACTAGACTGGTGGTCACGGAGGTGGACGACGGCAATTTTGAGCCAAAGGCGCCCGAGGAAGCACGTCGATGCTACGGCAATCAAAAAGGCTGCATCGTACGGACAACCGCCACCATCAACGATGAGAAACTACAGAAGATAGAAAATATGAGGAGCTGCCTCCTAAAGAAGTTTCACCAGATATTCTTGTTCCCGGGCCGGAATGAGGAGGATTATGAAGATCCAGATGAGGACCCGACAATGAAGAAGATAAACAAACACGCCATGACCAAGTTTAGCGACGCGTTGGCCGCCTAGAAAAATCAAGTGAAAGCAAAGATCATCGACAAGAAGGAACCCTACTCCGAGATTGTAAAGGATAATCCGACAATCACGAAAGAGCAGTTTCAAATATTCAAGGAGGCTTGCGAGGCCGAAGCTGCCAAAAAAAAGTCTTAGTACATGAATGGGCTTCAAGAGAGGAACATTGGGAGCCACCACCTCGGAAGCCGTGGTTACGGCGAAAAGAGGTCCAAATGGGCCAAGGAGGACGCGGAAGCCGCGAGTCTGGGCATCCCAGACCCCTTGGCGGATTTCACTGTCCCGCATGAGCGTGACGTCCTCAGGGCCCGGCACCGTTAGGACCCAGTGAAGAAGGTTTATGAGACAAAACCGGTCATTACGGAGTTAATGAGACTGCTGGTAATTTTAGTTTCTGATCAATTCGACTGCACATGTTAGTCATATTTGTAAACGATCCTTGTGCCTTTTGCAGAGAGAGCAGCACCGGATTGCGGCCGAAAGCGACTCGCCGTCTGAGGCATTGGCGAGGCCCAAGTGGGACACTCCATTCAACCGGGCGTTGAACATATTGAAATGACAACTGGTGGATACTCGACCGTCGTATGGACGCGTGCACGGTGTCGGAGACGGTGCCACATGGAAGAAGTACTACCGTGAGACCACAGAGGAGAGAAAGGAAAGACGGAGGTTAACTGAAGAAAACATCGACAAGAAGGTTGAGATTGCGGTTGAGAATAAATCATCTCAGACAGTCGCAACAGCGATAGCTGCCGCAAAACAGGTGGTTGCAGATTTGTCTACTTCCTTGGTGACGGGCGTTTTCACTTGGACAAGGCAAAATCCAGAAAAAAAATGCAGAGGACTTTCCCCTTGCTGTCTTCTTGGGGAGCATCTCGACTAGCGTTGCACCAGCACCTGCTCCCGCACCGGCTCCCGCACCGGACATGCTCGGTGGTGCTTCGTCTTTGGCTGAGCTCGACGCCCTCACGGTATCTGTCACACCAGACCCCTTTAATATAAATGTATAATCTCCCGTTTTCGTTGCCTTTCAGATGTCTCACGTCGCAGACTTTTCTTTGCAGGCCGACGAAACCCCGTGCACCATATTGTACACCATCGGTGACCAGAAGGTGGACGTGGGGAAGGCGACGATAATGGAGCCGAAGGAACCATTGTTCCACAGCCGGCCGATCCCCCCGAACGCCTTCAAGGTTTCCGTGGCCAGTGTCAAACCGGGCCACGAGAATTTGCCTCCTCCAATACTAGTGGGGGATGACGACGAGACACCGCCGTGGCTTGGTGATTGTTGCAATGGGTGGGTCCTGTTGTGGCCAAAGAGTCTGCTTCATCTGGAGGCGGCCGGGAGCACACCCACGAGCACGCAGCCTCAGCAAGGTATGAACATCAACACCCACCTACCCAATTAGCATCGGGTGTCGGGTTGGGTGATAGCGGACGGGGTAAGGAGGAGGCTCCATTAGTTGCTGATGACGTCGCCATGGATGTGGATGAGGACGACGATGGCGCTGAACAGTATGTCTATACTGGTGCCTCCTTAGGGTTTCAGTGTCATGAGTCGGTGCCTGAATTACCGTCTCAACGTATTATGGACGACCTTCCGGTAGTAAAGAAGTCTAGGAAGAGAGCGAGGAAAGGCAAAAAAGCTGATTCTATGATCCAGCCGCCTCAGCAGCCTCAGCTTCAGGACCGTATAGATATCCCTGATGCGGATAAATGGCATATCCCCGGTCAACCAATCCTACCCGCAACAGCGCTACGGGTCAGATTTGGCGATCTAAGGAGACTTCATGATGATGTGCTGCGGGTAGAGAAAGGCCTCATCACCTCGAAAGATCCAGGATACCCACTCTACGTGGTTAACGTTCCGCGGCAAATGTCGGACGTTGACAGCTTCCCCGCGGATAAGTTCTTCCTCCGATTCGATTACATATTCGACATGTTTCATGTGAAGAAGCTGGATTTTATGTTTGTCCGCCTTTATGCCTTGCACATGAACTACATCATCGAGGTTGAGCATATCTGTGTCGCTGACCCATACTACATGCACGAGGGCTTCTTGGGAGTCTGCGCAAAGCACCGTGAATACGCGAGGGATTACATCATGAATTTCATGCTCACCAATGAGGACAAGGAGGCGATTCTCGTGCCTTATCATCCCATGTAAGTCATCCGTGCTGCTATCCTCCTTCGATTTCAATCATTCATTTGCACGGTGGAGGCTAATTAATTTGAGGTGTACTTATTTTGCGCAGCGGCGGGCGCACCGTCCTCATCAACCTCTACCCCGGATTCTCCCACGCTCTTTACTTGGACTCGTTGAAGAACATTCACAAAAAGGATTACACCCACATCAAGGATGTTCTCGACAGTGCTATGTTTTACTACCAAGCAAGGGGTGGATAGGTCAGGGACAAGAAGAGAAGGGGCGGCAGGGCCGCCTTTGGCCATAAGACCAACTTCTGCTGCATCCAGCAACCGAACGATTCTCTTAATGATGGATTCTATGTCCTACACCACATGCTGGAGTACAGACCGGATCACCAGAACCTTCGCATGTCACCTAGATCCGGCGATGCCCATATTCTGCAATGGGCAAAGGACATAGGAGATATCGAGGATCATCGAATTCGAGCTAAGTTCTATAACATCCAGCGCGAACTTGCCCAAATCATCATGAAGGAGGTCGTCGGAAAAACAGGGATGTTCTACGAAGAAGGACAAATGCCGCGGGAAGACGTCCAAACATGGATAGCCTCTTAGCGTCTCGACATGAAGCCTTTCACTAAGCTCAAGGACTATCTCCCTAACTTGGATGGATGGAACGACATGTTGGAGTGATTGTCGATAGATGACAATGTGTCTGTTTAGTCCATACTTTCTGTATGAAAAAACATTGAGTTATGCACGGTGAAACTTTATTTGTGATGTAATTAAACCATCCTCCTCCTTGACTAGCGAAAATCACTCTAGTTAGGGCATTTTGGGGTACGGTGAACATTGTTATTTATGCTTATGATATGTTGTTTCTATTTTTGCCAAGTCTGTCTCTTTCTGTTGCTCAACTATATATGTTGCATATCATTGACTCATCTGATGATGCAGGTGCATAGATCATAGATGGCGAAGAAGTGCTACGCCAGGAGTATATATACGACAAGTGGCCGGAGTGTCAGGCCCAGGTGTACCGGTTTCCGGTTTTCGAGCGACAGGCGGTAGTTAGTTTAGGTTCACGCTAATGCGAGAGTGGGATACGAACTCATGTACTCAAAGTGATAGCTCTTCTCGCGTGTATCATTGTTTAGATGGATGACGATGTATTTGCAAGTAATCGAGACTTGTATCGCTATTTTCAAGATGATGACGAGAGACCACTTTCTGTTGGATGATGATTATGATGATGACATGATTTGATGAGACTAATTGTATGTATATGCTATGATTACATTTGTATGTGTATGATATGCTAAAGATTATTGTATAAATCCTATTCAAATACAAAACAAATATGTAGGGAAAAAAACTAATAAAACTAGTAGTAGCGAGGGGGGGGGGGAATTTAGCAGTAGCGCCGCCTTACTAGTAGCGATTCCAGTAAACAGCGCTGCAGATAATATCAGCAGCGCCCTTTTCTAAAGAGCGCTACAGCTATTCATGTATAGAAGTAGCGTTGGACAACAGGCGCTACTGCTATACGTTAGCTGTAGCGCCTTATTAGTAGCGCCGGTCCCCGCGCTACTGAGAGGCCCAAAACCCACGCTGCTGCTAGGCTTTTCCCTAGTAGTGTATGATTGAAGGGAAGCAGCAGCAGATTGAGAGCCATAAGAGGAAGTGAGGGAGTCCTGGATTAGGGGGTGTTCGGGTAGCCGGACTATACCTTCGGCCGGACTCCTGGACTATGAAGATACAAGATTGAAGACTTCGTCCCGTGTCCGGATGGGACTTTCCTTGGCGTGGAAGACAAGCTTGGCGATGCGGATATTCAAGATCTCCTACCATTGTAACCGACTCTGTGTAACCCTAACCCTATCTGGTGTCTATATAAACCGGAGGGTTGTAGTCCGTAGGCAATCAACTCCATACACAACAATCATACCATAGGCTAGCTTCTAGGGTTTAGCCTCCTTGATCTCGTGGTAGATCTACTCTTGTACTACCCATATCATCAATATTAATCAAGCAGGAGTAGGGTATTACCTCCATCGAGAGGGCCCGAACCTGGGTAAAACAAAGTGTCCCCTGTCTCCTGTTACCATCCGGCCTAGACGCACAGTTCGGGACCCCCTACCCAAGATCCGCCGGTTTTGACACCGACAGGAACTATGGACAAGGGAGGTATAACTCAGGAGCTCAGCAGAAGCCTCACCTAACCCCGAACTCGGGAGGACTTGTTCATAACCATGGAGGCCACACCCATAATGGAGGAAGTAATGATAACCATACTGGCCCAAGGAATGGGAATGGGAATGGAGCAAACAACAATTAGAACTGCCCTAATCCAGCCACACCTGCCAAAAGAGATCTAAGTCATGTTACTTGCTATAAGTGCGGGAAGACTGGACACTATGCCACGGAGTGCCCTGAAGGGAAGAATGGAAACGGAAATGGGAGCGCTGGCGAGAAGCCCAATCCATTCAACAAAGGACAAGTGAACCACGTTAACGTGGAGGAGGTTGAAGAGTAGCCAGACGCGGTTATAGGTAAGTTTTTGGTTAAGTCATTTACCGCTCTTGTTCTTTTTGATACTAGTGCATCACATTCATACATATCAAGATGATTCGTGGATAAGTTTAGACTACCGACCCAAACCCTTAGGACCCCTCTGTTAGTAAGTTCACCTGGAGCAGAGTATATGGCTAGTTGATGGTGCGACCCGATACCCTTAACCATTGGCAACCATGTTTTTCCGTCTGACCTAATTATCTTGGAGTCACAAGGATTGGATGTGATATTAGGAATGGACTGGATGTCAAAGTACGGAGGAAGCATTGACTATGTTAGCAAGTCAATTTGTCTCACCACCCCGGAGGGAAAAAAGGATCAAGTACGTATCTAGGCATGCGCCAAGAAGTAGCCAAGTGAATGCCATCACGGGAGTTGTTCAGGAGGAAGTGCCTGTAGTAAGGGATTACCCAGATGTTTTCCCAGAGGAGTTACCTGGCATGCCACTGGATCGATATATCGAGTTTTTGATAGAGCTATTGCCAGGCACAGGGCCAATATCCAAGAGACCCTATCGGATGCCCGCGAATGATCTGGAGGAGATTAAGAAACAGATCAAGGAATTATTGGAGAAAGGTTACATTCGACGGAGCTCATCACCATGGGGAGCCCCAGTGCTTTTGGTTGAGAAGAAGGATAAGTCTTTAAGAATGGTTCTTGATTATCGGGCCTTGAATGAAGTGACGATCAAGAACAAGTACCCATTGCCGATGATCAATGATCTGTTTGACCAACTGCAAGGAGCCAAGGTGTTTTCGAAGATCGATCTGCGATCAGGATACCATCAGTTGAAGATACGAGAGAAGGATATACCAAAGACAACATTCGCCACACGGTACGAGTTATACGAATATACGGTCATGTCGTTTGGACTGACTAACACCCCTGCCTACTTCATGAGCATGATGAACAAAGTATTCATGGAATATTTGGATAAGTTTGTTGTGGTGTTCATTGATGATATAATGGTATATTCGAAGAATGAGGAGGAGCACAAGGAGCATTTGCGTTTAGTTCTCGAGAAACTCAGGGAACATCAGTTGTATGCCAAGTTCAGCAAATGCGAATTTTGGTTGAAGGAAGTCGGATTCCTTGGACATGTTATATCAGGAGAAGGTATAGCAGTAGACCCCACCAAGATTCAGTCAATCACTGAATGGTTGGCACCCACTTCAATTAGCGAGATCCACAGATTTCTTGGACTCGCAGGATACTATTGGAGATTCATTGAGAATTTTTCCAAGATTGCAAAGCCAATGACGGAGTTATTGAAGAAGGATACCAAGTTTAAATGGACGGAATATTGCGAGGCAAGTTTCCAGGAGTTGAAGAAATGTTTGACTACAACCCCAGTGCTGACACTGCCAGATATACGTAAGGATTTCCAAGTGTATTGCGACGCCTCTCGCCTAGGACTTGGAAGTGTGCTTATGTAGGACGGAAGAGTTGTCTTGTATGCCTCACAACAACTGAAACCTCACAAGTTG
Source organism: Triticum urartu (assembly GCF_056163025.1). Taxonomy (NCBI): domain Eukaryota; kingdom Viridiplantae; phylum Streptophyta; class Magnoliopsida; order Poales; family Poaceae; genus Triticum; species Triticum urartu. Next base: position 216,314,089 of record NC_141878.1, read on the forward strand.
AATTATGCCACGCAAGATTTGGAGTTGGCTGCCGTAGTGCATGTGTTGAAAACCTGGAGGCATTACCTTATTGGAAACCATTGTGATGTGTACATGGATCATAAGAGTTTGAAGTACATTTTCACATAGAAGGAACTGAACCTTAGGTAGAGGATATGGTTGGAGCTCATAAAGGATTATGACATGAAGCTTCACTATCATCCAGGAAAGGCCAATGTCGTAGCAGATGCTTTGAGCCGGAAGAGTTATGCTAATACCCTAGAGAGCACGGGATTGCCGAAGGAGTTAGCAGAGGATCTCCGGGAACTTCGATTGGAGATTGTTCCTAGAGGTTTTGTTGCAACAATGGAGGTTCAGCCTACATTGTTGGGAAAGATTCGAGAAGCTCAGAAGGATGACAAAGAGATTGCCGAGATAAAAGAGAGAATGAGCAAAGGAAAGGCCAAAGGTTTTCGTGAGGATGAGCACGACACCTTATGGTTTGAAGACCGAGTTTATGTGCCCAATAACATAGAGATCAGGAAATTAATACTACAGGAGGCTCATGACTCACCATATTCCATACATCCCGGAAACACCAAGATGTATTTGGATTTGAAGGAACGTTTTTGGTGGACAGGGATGAAGAAGGATATCACCGAGTATGTAGCCGTATGTGATGTATGCCAGAGAGTGAAGGCAGAGCATCAAAAGCCAGCAGGATTGTTACAGCCTATGCCAATACCCGAATGGAAGTGGGATAAACTTGGCATGGACTTTATCACCGGATTACCCAGGTCCAAATCAGGATATGATTCTATATGGGTAGTAGTTGACTACTTGACCAAAGTGGCACACTTTATCCCGGTAAAAACAACTTATACTAGTGCAAAGTTGGCCAAGATATATATGACCAGGATCGTATGTTTGCATGGAGTTCCGAGGACCATCGTATCAGATAGAGGAACACAGTTTACCTCAAAGTTTTGGCATCAGCTACACCAGACTTTGGGAACGAGATTGGAATTTAGTACAGCATTTCACCCGCAGACTGATGGACAGACCGAGAGAGTCAACCAGATTTTGGAGGATATGTTGAGAGCCTGTGCGCTAGATTATGGGTCTAGTTGGGATGATAATATGCCTTATGCAGAGTTCTCATACAATAATAGCAACCAAGCCAGTTTGAAGATGGCACCATTCGAAGTCCTATATGGACGAAGGTGCAGAACACCGTTGATGTGGGATGAAGTTGGAGACCGACAGTTGTTTGGACCAGACTTGATCAAAGTGTCCGAGGAGAAAGTTAAACTGATTCGAGATAGACTGAAGATAGCTCAGTCCAGACAGAAGAGTTATGCAGATTCGAAGCGCGAGGAGGTAACCTATGAAATTGGAGATAGAGCATATCTGCGAGTATCACCTTTGCGAGGAGTGAATCGTTTTGGAGTTAAGGGAAAGTTAGCCCCGAGATTTGTAGGATCGTATCGTGTTTTGGAACGGATGGGAGAAGTTGCCTACAAGTTGGAGTTACATGAAGGACTGTCAGGAGATCACGATGTGTTTCACGTTTCCCAGTTGAAGAAGTGCCATGCTGAGATGGCCGATATACCGCTAAGAGATACCGTACCCTTGGAGGCGATTCAGTTGGACAACGATTTGACTTATGAGGAGAAGCCAGTCAAGATTTTGGAGTTTGCCAGTCGAGTCACCCGCAGCAAGGTTATCAAGTTTTGCAAAGTTCAGTGGAGCCACCATACCGAGGATGAAGCAACCTGGGAACGAGAGGATGACCTTCGCAAAGACCACCCACACCTATTTTCTAGCCAACCCGTATCTCGAGGGCGAGATTCATCTTAAGGGGGGGGGGTAGGTTTCTAGCATCCCAAATTTTCAATTTGGAATGTTATACATAGATCATTCTTGCATATCATATTTTATTGCATTTCGTCTTGCGATCCTCGAAATCCTGAGCAACTCAAGGACCCTTGGAGAGAGTTGGGGATTTCCCCGGTTTTCAAATTTGATTTTTATGAAATTCTGGAACAAGGGTTTTTGGTTTTAATTATTTTTCTCTCCGAAAATATTTCATATTAAAATATATGAGAGGAGATAATATGACTTCTCCAAAATAAATGAAATATGGGAGGAAAAAATATTAAAATCAAATATTTGTTTTTATTTGGATTTTGTTGCAATTTTGTTTGCATTAGAAAATTGCAAGTATTTCAAAATTGCATTTTAGGTCCAAGAAAATATTCATCTCGTTCTAAATATTTTATTTAGATGGTGAAATTTTGTTTTGGCATTTATAGATTTTTATTTTATTTTCTAGGATTTTTTCTGTTCGGCGGAATTGTTTTTTTAAAGATCCCCGTGCACCGACTCGGCCGAAACCCCAGCCGGGCCGGCCCACTCCCTCCCGCGCGCCGTCTCCCTCCAGGAGACTGGCCGCGCCGCCGCCGCCGACTCGGAGGAGTCTGAGCCGGACTCCGCCCCCGCCGCCCTTGCCCCCTCCCCAAGTCAGCCCCCTCCTTTAAATACCCACCCCCCACCGCCGCCACCACCCACCGCCGCCTGCAGCCCCGCCCACAGCCGCGCCTCTCCGCCGTCGCAGCCGCCGCTGCCGCTGCCGTGCCTCGCCGGACCGACGAGGTAGCCGTTCGGCGCCGGTTATTTTTAAGAAAACCGATTCATTTTTTTAAGAAAAACCCTAGTTCGTTTTTTTAGATCGGTTCGCTAGTATTTTTTCGAGTTCTTCTCTTTAACAGACGTTCGTCCATACGCTCGTTTCAACGAACGGTTTTCGCTCGTTAGTTTCAGTCAACGAACGCTCGTTCGTTAGCCTGTTAGTCAGTTTTCTTTTATCAGATTTTTCCGCAATTATTTCTGATCGCGATTTCTGATCCGATCTTCGTTCTAGTTTATCTTTTCGTTTGTTTGTTGGAATCAGGCGATTCAAGCACCTAGGTCTTCGTCTCAAGACCCTCTTTCTGTTTAATCAACTTGAACAGGCTTTTGCTACTGTAAAATTTGACCTAGGTCCAGATTAGTAAATGGATCTAGTTTCTTTCGCCATTTGAGTTTCGTTGCTCCGTTTGATTTGATTCTTTTTGCTAACCGAAGTTCTTAAGTTGAACTTTCTGGTAGATCTTCATATTTGAGTTCTACCCGTGCTTCTTTGCTTGATTGCTTATGTATGCTATTGTTTGTTTGCGATAGAATTCCCGGAGTGCGAAGCGTGTTATTTGGAGTCCCTAGGTTTCACGGATCGTCAGCAAGGCAAGTAACACTTTGATCATATCCCTTTGTCACCCAGTTTTTTTGCATTAGTTCCAATCCTCAAACGTTGCATGGTTAGGATGTCATTAACTTGTGGGTTGGGAAGTAGTTGATGAGATAGAACCTATTGCCCTGTTATCTTCAAACCTTGGGAGTTACTTGTATGAATTGCTTATACTGCTATGCTACGCTCGTAGACGTGGTTTGGGTGAGCGAAATCCATGACAGATGTGAGATTGTTAATTAATGGTTTAACTTAAGGTGGCAACTTGAATACACATCTGGGTGGATTGAGGCACCTGGAGTACCCAGTGTTGCCTATATTTTTGGAGATCCCGGGGTTCCGTGTGATTTTCCTATGGACTGCCATCCAGGCTCAAAGGGAACTGAGATGATTCATGCTAGAAACTTCCATGTGCAGCCACAACTATTATGGGCTCTAGCATAGTTGAGTAAGTTACGTGAAGCTCTTGAAGAGGTGGATCAACAGGTAGTGGGTTGTAGGTTTGGTATGGTCTGCCCGGAGTAGAGAGTTAATGTTTCTGAAAGACCGTGTCTCGGTCATCCGTTTCTCAAACATCATGTAGTGCGAGAAATCCAACGGAGGAGATCGAGTCTTGTGGGAAAAAATGCGCAAACCTCTACAGAGTGTACAAACTAATCATGGTTAGCCATGCCCCCGGTTATGGACATCTTGAGTATCTAGTACTTGGAGTATCTTAAGTGTCTCATCACTTTTAACTTAATATTGTTGGGTTGATAATTACTTTGATTGGGATTGAGTTGGAGTAACCTTCTCAATGATGTTTCAACTACCATGATAGTTAAATTAAAATCTATTCCTTTGTTGTAGGGAAAATTTGGCTTTTCGCAAAAACTGTAACCATAGAGCTTTCCACCAGCCAAATATGCATGTAGTGATAGCATTATTCTTTCTTGCTCTACTGTGTTACTTTGCCAGCATATTCCATGTGCTGACCCATTTTCGGGCTGCAACGTATTATGTTGCAGACTTTTCAGACGAGGAGTAAGGTTCGTTAGGTCGTTGACGTGCAGCTCAGCTATGCCGTTGGAGTTGATGGACTCACTTTATCTTCCAAGCCTTCCACTGTTATCATATTAGATGGCCTTAAGCCATATTTATTGTAATAAGTTCTCTTTGGAGACATTCGATGTAATAAGTGTGTGACTGCTACTCTGTTATAAATCCTCGAGTACTGTGTGTGTTGGTGTCAAAACCGGCGGATCTCGGTTAGGGGGTCCCGAACTGTGTGTCTAGGCGGATGGTAACAGGAGGTAGGGGACACGATGTTTTACCCAGGTTCGGGCCCTCTTGATGGAGGTAAAACCCTACATCCTGCTTGATTTATTCTTGATGATATGGGTATTACAAGAGTTGATCTACCACGAGATCGGAGAAGCTAAACCCTAGAAGCTAGCCTATGGTATGATTGTTGTTGTCCTACGGACCTAAACCCCTCGGTTTAGATAGACACCGGAGGGGGCTAGGGTTACACAAGGTCGGTTACAAAGGAGGAGATATACATATCCGTATTGCCTAGCTTGCCTTCCACACCAAGTAGAGTCCCATCCGGACACGGGACGAAGTCTTCAATCTTGTATCTTCATAGTCCAACAGTCCGGCCGAAGGATATAATCTGGCTGTCCGGATACCCCCTAATCCTGGACTCCCTCAGTAGCCCCCGAACCAGGCTTCAATGATGATGAGTCCGGCGCGCAGTATTGTCTTCGGCATTGCAAGGCGGGTTCTTCTCCAATTTCCATGTGTTTGTAAGCAGTGTCCGGCCCCATGAATGTTGAACCTCTTGGCTTCTGTGCCCAATAAGCGCTATCTCCCATGCGTTGAATGAATACGAGGTGCCAGGGCATTTTTACATTTGCCCCCCTAGCCAGATAAATATATTGTCTATTAAAGGGATAGGGATTCTTAGATCCGATCCACACCATCCTCCCCTCAGCGAGAATCCATCAGAGCGCGTTTCAGAAAGATCCATTCCAGCATGGCCGACCTCCGTAGCTCCTCCTCCCGCCCCGTAGCCCTAAGCCCGGTGATTGGGAGAGGTGTTCAGTCCCACACAGTCGATTGGTCGAACTGCAGACCAAGGGATTTCTCCCTCCGGCGTATATGGTGCCCGTTCGAGCCGGGCTTGCCACCTACAATGGCGGGGAGCAAGCGGAGAGCTTTCCCTGTCCCTCCATGGGGGAATGGGTCTGCCTTGTTCCTTATTTACTAAGGGGACTAGGATTTCCAATTCATCCGTTCCTCCGCGGGCTCTTGGAGTTCTACAGCCTCCAATTACACAATTTCACCCCTGCCTCCATTCTACATATCGCCGGCTATGTTGCTCTCTGCGAGTTGTTCCTATGCTGCGAGGCTCACTTCAAGCTGTGGAAAAGGCTATTTTGCCTCATCCCTCGCACACAGAGGGGATCACTTTATCAAGTGGGCGGAGCCGAAATATGGCGCATCGATGATACCGGATATCTGTCCGGTACCCTGAAGAAGTCGTGTGAAGACTGGCCTTCAGAATGGTTTTATATGGAGGACGTTCCCCTTCCGGACCCTGTTCGGCGGGGTCTTCCTGAGTTCAACAATGCTCCTCCGAAGAAGCGATGAAGTTGACGCCCACGGAGCCCCCAGGTGGAAGACAACAGAGAAGTCCTCTATCTGATGAACCGGATCAAAGCACTGGCTCAATCAGGATTGACAATAATCGAAGTTATGTCGATTTGCATAATGCGGGGAGTGCAACCACTTCAATACCGTGGGCACCCCTGTGGTGTTTCAACAGGGCGGATGATGCCACCCGCTACGGGCGTAAGGGTCCGGGCGATGCTGCCGCTTTAGCAAAAAAATTGTCCGAATTGTTCAAGGGAGAGGAGGAGGATTTCACCCGCATCAAGCCACGGGATGGATTCTCCATGTACAATCCTCCAAGCTGGGTAAGCTATATCCCCTTACTTCCATTTTCCCGCATTCTTTGTCATAAGTATTCACCTTGCCAGTTTGTGGCAGGAACTGCGAAAAGCCATAAAGGAGGTTAGCAGCCCCTCTCCACAACCGGAGGACCCTGACCGGGCCCTCGACTCCGGACTTTAAGAAGATCCGGTTATCTTCGTGGAGCTGATAGACCGGCAGTTCTATCAGTTAAGCTGCGACGACGCCATGGTGGCCATTATGGCCGACTATCCTGGACTGCTCCTTGCATCGCACGTAAGAAAAACCAAAAATCCCAACTCCAAAAACTAGGATCCCCTTTTAGACACTTCACCCACCATATACACACGACATTTTTTACAGGGAAGGCATTCGGGACGCCCTGCCGAACCCGCAGCAACTCGCCAACAAGAGGCGCCGAGGCCAGGTAGGCCAAAAAGGAAGGCGGTCAGGACAGAGACGCCGGCGCAAAGGTATAAAAACCCCGCTCCGTGGTTGTCGTCTTTCTCAAAATGTAATGACACCCGTGTTTCTTTAATAGAAAAAATGCTCGCCGGAATATGTCCGGCGATGTTGCTGATCACGCCTCCACCAGTTGGGTCCCAGGACCGGACATAGAGGCGGAAGCCGATATGGGGCAGGCGCCGGATAATCCCCCTACAGAGGATGCGGATAGATTATCCGCTACTAACTCAGAAGTGGAAAGTGCCATGAATCATAGGCGCCGTCGGGCCGTACTCCGTGACGCTTGTTTCTCACCAGAGGCATTTGATTCCTTTAATTCCGGAGAGGCGTACCTCCGTGCTACTCAAGATGGTCTAGCCAGAGCCACGGATCAGTATGTAAAGGATGTACGAGTAAGTAAATCTGGTGATTTATATGTATCTGTAGCCCCTGAGACTTGAAAAAGTTAGCAGAACTGATTTAAGGATCATCTTTATTGTGCAGGTTCTTATAGAGAAGAATACTAGGCTGTCCCAGGAGCTGGAGGAATGCAAGACCCAACTGTGGGCCGCTGTTGCCACATTGCAGGAACCGAAAAGCCTCCCGCTGGTAACATTTACTTTAAAGAATGATGGTTACCATATAGTATGCAGCGTGGCTGCAGATCTAACAATAGATTTTGCAGATGAATCCGGAGAAAATCCGGAGGACCAGCATGTCGTGCGACAGCTAGAGGCTGGCAAACCCGTGCTGACTAAGGTTAGGCGGGAGAAAAACAATCTCCAAGACGCCAATGTCAAGCTGAGCGTGGAACTAAAAGACGTTCGAGCCCAGCTTGCAGACTCCGAGAAGGAGAAAAAGCGGCTTCGGCGCGGCATTTTCAGTAAGTGCTTGAACGAATCCTTTTGAAGGAGTTCGGCGAAGAAGCCGACTAAAAGCATTATGTCTGTAGGTATGCTGACGGGTCGTCCTGAGGAAATGCCCGGGTCTGCAGGTGATCTTCTCTCCGAGCTCTCGCATCTGCACGAACAAGTTCGGCAGGTGATGCAAGGTGTTTCCCAAGCCTTGTGGCCATCCGCCTCCCTGCCAGAAGGCGTTGCAGAGCTTACGGAGAAGCTCAAGGGAGCACGGCGGTGCTTCCGATTATGGAAGATATCGGCCTGCCGACAAGGTGCCCGAGAAGCCTGGGCCATGGTGAAGACGTTGTACACCAAGGCTGACCCAAATCACATGGCCGAGGTCGGACCTGTGGGGCCCGACGGAAAAGAGATCCCCGTTAGCTTAGTTTATGGGCAAGTAGAATTAGCCGCAAAGTATTCCCAACAGGATTGTAGGCTAGACCACCTATTGGATGGTATAGAGGAGGAATTTAGTCAGTCTGCATGACTATGTAATTAAAGTGACATGTATAATGCCTTCTAGCCAGATTGTAGATCATTTGTCATGGCGGACCTTTTCGCTTCAACCTCGGGACACGATAGTCCGGAGTGTATCCGGATACCCGCTCAGTTATATAAGAACCGGGGTATGCGTGGAGACCAGGCGTAGGGGTCATTGGTGCTTGAACAGACAAGTGCCCAACTAGTTATGTTATATTACATGGGTAGTAAGAAACATCTTCCAAGGAGAATAGTTCCGTTAAGGGTTCCTTTCCCTGGGTAAGCATGCCCTAAAGTGCATGTCCGGACTGCGATAGGAAACGCAGGAAAAAACATCTGGGGGCAGATATGGAAAATAAATAAAAATCATCTTTTGTTCACCGACCGAATATTCCCTTAAGAACGATAACTTTCGGCTTCACCCAGTCTGAGGTACACATCCGGCTGACCCGGCAGTAACAATCGCAGAGGTGCTCCCCTTATGCCCTAGCCGAATTAACAGGAATGTAGGGCATAAATACAAGAGCCAGGCAACCCAGCTTGGCCAAAACTTAAGTCATATCGATGCATATAATGGCGAAAAAGGTACATGTGGAAGCATAACACATGTGCGGGGCACGAGGCCCAAATAAATAATCAAGCTTCTGTGAAAGAAGCCCCCAGGTATGATGAGTGCGGCTAGCGCATCTGTAATGTGAAATGAGGCGCAAGTTGGCCTTTGAAGGCCTGGAGAAAGAATAAAAGAAAGAAAGAAAAACAAGACAGATAATGTATAAAAAATGGACAGAGGAAGGGGACGGACACAGGGTCCGGCGCTAGGCGTAGAATCTTCGGAGCCTGGCTGCGTTCCATGGGTTCGGCTCAAGTCGATTAGTCGATGCATCCCGCAGTCGGTACGCTCCACCGGTCAGAACTTGGTCAATAATGAAGGGAACTTCTCATTTGGGCTCGAGCTTGTTCTTTTTCTTATCCGGCAGACGTAGAACTAGTTCACCAACGTTATAAGTTTTGGCCCGTACTTCTCTGCTTTGGTATCTGCGAGCCTGTTGCTGATAAAATGCAGAACGGGCTTTTGCCACGTCGCGCTCCTCCTCCAAGGTGTCCAGACTGAACTGCCGATCAAGCTCGGGTTCTCTTTCTTCGTACATGCGCACTCGAGGTGAGTCATGAATTATGTCACAGGGCAAGACTGCCTCTGCGCCGTACACCATAAAGAAGGGTGTATATCCGGTACTACGGTTCAGCGTGGTCCGCAGCCCCCAGAGTACGGAGTCGAGCTCATCTACCCAGTGCGTGTTAGACTCTGTTAAGGACCGCACTAGCCTGGGTTTAATGCCGCTCATTATAAGACCGTTCGCGCGCTCCACTTGACCGTTGGTTTGTGGGTGATAGACCGAAGCATAATCGAGCCTGATGCCCATTTTGCTGCGCCAGAGTTTTACCTCATCGGCAGTAAAGTTCGTGCCGTTGTCAGTGATGATGCTGTGAGGGACGCCATAACGGTGTACGACGCCGGATATGAAGTCTATCACCGGTCCGGATTCGGCTGTTTTAACGGGTTTGGCCTCTATCCATTTGGTGAATTTATCCACCATGACCAGTAAGTATTTTTTCTTATGGGTTCCCCCTCTAAGGGGCCCAACCATGTCAAGCCCCCAGACCGCGAAGGGCCATGTAATGGGGATTGTTTGGAGGGCGGTGGGTGGCATGTGGCTTTGATTTGCAAAGAGCTGGCAACCGGCGCAATGTTGGACCAAGTCCTGTGCATCTGCCCGGGCCGTTGGCCAATAGAATCCTGTACGGAAGGCCTTGCTGACAAGAGCCCGGGCTGCGGCATGGTGACCGCTGAGTCCGGCGTGAATTTCTGCCAAAAGGTTTCGTCCTTCCTCTTCGGAGATACACGTTTGAAGGACTCCGGTAGTGCTTTTTTTATACAATTCTCCCTCATGGACCCTGTAGGCCTTAGATCGCCGCACTATGCAGCGTGCCTTATTTTGGTCCTCCGGAAGTTCCTGCCTAGTTAGGTAGGCCAGGAATGGTTCTGTCCACGGGGCTATGATGGCCATTATTACGTGGGCCGAAGGTGTTATTTCGGTGGCGGAGCCTTCAATTGTGTCAGAGTGTTCGGTATCGGGTATTTTGGCCAGGTTCGGATTGTTGTTACCGGTGTCCCCTTCCCATACTACGGATGGCTTGAACAGCCTCTCCAGAAATATGTTGGGGGGGACCGTGCCGCGTTTTGCGCCGATGCAAGCGAGGATATCCGTCGCCTGATTGTTTTCCCGAGCCACATGATGAAATTCGAGCCCCTCGAACCGAGCTGACATTTTTAGGACGGCGTTGCGATAGGCCGCCATTTTCGGATCCTTGGCATCAAAGTCTCCATTTATTTGGGATATTGCGAGGTTCGAATCCCCCCGCACCTCTAGGCGTTGAATGCCCATGGATACTGCCATCCGGAGACCATGTAAAAGGGCCTCATATTCGGCTGCGTTGTTGGAGTCCGTATACATTATCTGGAGTACATATTGAACTGTATCTCCGGTTGGGGATGTCAAAACGACGCCAGCCCCCAGACCAGCCAACATTTTGGAGCCGTCGAAGTGCATGATCCAGTTGGAATATGCGTCGTACTCTTTAGGGAGTTCGGCTTCCGTCCATTCGGCGACAAAGTCGGCCAATACTTGCGATGTCGAACGAGAGGAGCTCAATGGCCCATTTGGCAATACGGCCCGTGGCGTCGCGGTTGTTTATAATATCATTAAGTGGCACTTCCGAGGCTACTATTATCAAACACTCTTGAAAGTAGTGTCGCAGCTTCCGGGATGCCATGAATACCGCGTATGCTATCTTTTGATAATGCGGGTACCGTGACTTGCATGGAGTAAGGACAGCGGATACATAGTAGACCGGCTTTTGAAGGGGGAATTTATGTCCGTCCGTTTCTCGTTCGACGACGAGCACTGCGCTCATAACTTGATGAGTTGCCGCAATGTATAACAGCATTGGTTCGCTAATGTTTGGCGTGTCCAGGACTGGGTTGGTTGCCAATATGGCTTTTATTTCTTCCAATCCGGCTGTGGCGGCATCCGTCCACTCAAAGTGTTTGGTGCGCCGAAGGAGGCGATAAAGGGGCAATGCCTTTTCTCCCACGCGGGAGATAAAGCGGCTTAGAGCCGCCACGCATCTGGTTAATTTCTGGATTTGTTTGAGGTCTGTTGGGATATCCAATTGTGACAGAGCTCGGATCTTGGCCGGATTTGCTTCAATTCCTCCGCTGGATACAATGAAGCCCAAGAGCTTTCCGGCTGGCACACCAAAAACGCATTTTTTCCGGGTTGAGCTTGATGTCATATGTTTGGAGGTTATCGAATGTGAGCCTCAAGTTGTCTACTAGAGATTCGACATGTTTGGTTTTGACGACCACGTCATCTATGTATGCCTCCACTATTTTGCCAATATGGTTTGCCAGACATGTCTGAATCATGCGCTGATATGTTGCGCCGGCGTTTTTGAGCCCAAAGGGCATTGTGTTGAAGAAGAAGGGGCCGTATGGTGTGATGAATGTCGTTGCGGCTTGGTTGGGCTCTGCCATCTTAATTTGGTGGTAGCCGGAGTATGCGTCGAGGAAACACAATGAATCATGTCCTGCGGTAGCATCGATAATTTGATCGATGCGGGGGAGGGGGAAGGGATACTTTGGGAAAGCCTTGTTGAGGTCCTTAAAATCGACGCACAGGCGCCAGGATTTGTCCTTCTTTGGTACCATCACCAGGTTTGCTAGCCAGTCCGGATGTTTTATTTCTCTAATGAATCTGGCCTCCAATAACTTGGATATTTCCTCTCCCATGGCTTGTCTCTTAGGTTCAGAGAAACGCCGAAGAGCCTGCTTGACCGGCTTGAATCCCTTTAGAATATTGAGGCTGTGCTCGGCCAGCCTGCGTGGGATTCCTGGCATGTCTGAAGGGTGCCAGGAAAAAATGTCCCAGTTCTCGCGTAGGAACTCTCATATGCGGCATCTACGTCAGGGTTTAATTGTGCCCCGATGGAAGCTGTTTTGTAGGGTCCGTTGGATGGACTTGGAATTTGACTATTTCATCCGCCGGTTTAAAGTAGGTGGACTTGGATCTCTTATCGAGTATCACATCGTCCCTGTTCATCGTGGAGCGCAGCGCAGTCAGTTCCTTAGCCGCTAGGGCTTCGGATAATGCCTCGAGGACCAGTGCGGCTGTCTTGTTTTTGGCGCGGAGTGCTATGTCCGGATCACTAGCAAGAGTGATAATTCCATTGGGCCTGGGCATTTTGAGCTTCATGTACCCATAATGGGGTATGGCTTGGAAGATTGTGAATGCCTCCCGCCCTAACAGGGCGTGGTAACCGCTACTGAACGGGGCCACTTGGAACGTAATCTCTTTGGACCTATAATTCTCCAGCGTGCCGAACACCACATCTAGTGTGATTTTGCCTCTACAGCGCGCTTCCCGACTGGGGATTATTCCTGTAAAGGTTGTGCTGCTTCGCTCGATGTGGTTCCAGTCTATTTCCATTTTTTTGAAGGGTTTCCTCATAGATGAGGTTTAATCCGCTGCCGCCGTCCATGAGTACCTTGGTGAGTCGAAAGCCGTCCACAATTGGACTGAGGACCAATGCGGCTGGTGCTCGGGTTGTTCGGAATTTAGGTTCGTCACTGGCATTGAAAGTAATAGTCGTGTCACTCCATGGCTTTATTTTCGCCATGTGGTAGATTTCGGCAAGGCTGCGGAGTGTTCGCTTTCGCCTATTATTTGATGCGAAGGTCTCGAAGACCGTTAATACCGTACTGGTATTTCTGGGATGGTGCTCTGTGGCTTCTGGAATTAGGAGATCCTCGCCACTTTTGGCTACCTGCCGGAGTATCCAACATGCTCTAAGGCTATGTGTTGGTATGGCGCCCTCTGTACTGTGAATTTTACAGGATCCATTGAGCCATCCCTCCAGTACGGTTCCATGCCCTATAGAGGGTTTTTGCTTTTTGGTAGTTGACCCGGGTGTCTTTTGATAGTGCACCCTTTTATTTCGGACTGGGTTCGTATTTAGGGCCGGATTATCCCAAAAGTTTGTTTCGGTTTTCCAGGCACTTTCCATCGCACAGTACTTTCGTACTATGGACGCCAAGTCAGCGAAGCGTGATATCTCACGGCGATTTATGGCGTTAAGGATTCCCTTGTCCGTGCAATTATTGCAGAAAAATAAGATTACGTCTTCCTCGTGACAGTCCTTAACCTTGTTCATCGCAAGGAGGAATCTGGCCCAGTAGTGATGTACTGTTTCCTGGGGCTCTTGCCTGATGTGGGAAAGATCGCTTATGTTTGGGTGGGTGGGTGGAATTGAATCTGAACCCTTACCCGATCTGGGATCCAGGGGCCGAGGAATTTCCAATTTTGGAAATTCTGGTTCCAGGGTGTTGCCCGATAATCCTGGCCTGCTGCCTGACTCTAAGTTCAGGGATTGGATGCGTCCTCCCGCGAACGGGTATCCGGCTTGGAGAGCTCAGGAATCCAGACATAGTTGGTCCTCAATATGGAGGAGAGGTCGCCGCATTGTTCCTCCACCACTGCAATATGATGGGTGACCGGCGGAGAGTTAATCTCCCTTTGATCAGGTTTAAGCCCAATCCGATCATAGTCCGTAGTGACTCCCAGGGCAGCGATGCGATCCAAGAGCTCGTTTAGGGAGGCGAGCTCCATTGGATCCATCTGTTCGGCGAGTGCCGATTTGACGTGGAGGCTGTTTTCGATGACCCGAGAAGTCATCGTCGGCGCGGCGGCCGAACTAGCGGTCATGATGAAACCACCTAGCCGGAGAGTTTGGCCGACAGCCAAAGCTCCTCCAACAGTAGTACCGTCTTTAAAGACGAGATGAGACATCCTTCCTTCTGGCGACGGCATAGTGGAACTCTCAATGAAAGCACCAATGTCGGTGTCAAAACCGGTGGATCTTGGGTAGGGGGTCCTGAACTGTGCGTCTAGGCGGATGGTAACAGGAGGCAGGGGACACGATGTTTTACCCAGGTTCGGGCCCTCTTGATGGAGGTAAAACCCTACGTCCCGCTTGATTTATTCTTTATGATATGGGTATTACAAGAGTTGATCTACCATGAGATCGGAGAGGCTAAACCCTAGAAGCTAGCATATGGTATGATTGTTGTTGTCCTACGGACCTAAACCCTCCGGTTTATAGACACCGGAGGGGGCTAGGGTTACACAAGGTCGGTTACAAAGGAGGAGATATACATATCCATATTTCCTAGCTTGCCTTCCACGCCAAGTAGAGTCCCATCCGGACACGGGACAAAGTCTTCAATCTTGTATCTTCATAGTCCAACAGTCCGGCCGAAGGATATAATCCAGCTGTCCGGATACCCCCTAATCCTGGACTCCCTCAGTGTGTGTCAGCATTACCGATCCAGGGATGACACTGAAGCACAGAGACTTGACCGTTTGAGGTCGGGTCGCTACAGTTAAAGATCTCTTGGTTGATAATATTGATGGGCGTGTTATTTATTTCTGTGATGAAGCTGCTAGAATTGCCAAACCCGATATGAAAGATAAACATAGACCTGTTATTGGCATGGTTGCTGTATCTGTTAAAATTGGAGATCATTGTTATCATGGCTTATGTGATGTGGGTGCTAGTGTGAGTGCAATTCCCTATACCTTATATAAAGAAATTATGAATGATATTGCACCTGCTGAGATAGAAGATATTGATATTACTATTAAGCTTGCTAATAGAGATACTATGTCACCAATTGGGATAGTTAGAGATGTTGAAGTCTTGTGTGGGAAGATAAAATATCCTACTAACTTTCTTGTTCTTGCTTCCCCACAAGATAATTTTTGTCCCATTATATTTGGTAGACCATGGTGGGCTTTAGTGGAGAGAGAGGGAAGAAGGGCCACGAGGTGGCGCGCGCCTCCCCCCTACCCAAACCGAATTGGACAAGGGGTGGCGGTGCGGCCCCCTCCTTCCTTCTCCTTCTCCCCTCCTTCCTTTCCCTCCCGTGGAAGAAAGGAAAGGGGGGTGCGAATCCTACTTGGACTAGGAGTCCAAGTAGGACTCCCCCCTGGCGCACCCCTCCTGGCCGGCCTCCTCTCTCCCTCCCTCCTTTATATACGTGGCCAGGGGGCACCACAATAGCACAACAGACAATCTCTTAGCCATGTGCAGTTCCCCCCTCCACAGTTCAACACCTCGGTCATATCGTCGTAGTGCTTAGGTGAAGCCTTATGCCGGTAACTTCATCATCACTGTCGCCACACCGTCCTGCTGACGGAACTCTCCCTCGTCCTCAACTGTATCAAGAGCTCGAGGGACGTCATCATGCTGAACATGTGCTGAACACGAAGGTGCCGTACGTTCGGTACTTGGATCGGTTGGATCATGAATACGTTCGACTACATCAACCGCGTTACTAAACGCTTCCGCTTTCGGTATACGAGGGTACGTGGACACGCTATCCCCTCTCGTTGCTATGCATCTCCAAGATAGATCTTGCGTGATCGTAGGAATTTTTTTTGAAATACTGCATTCCCCAACAGTGGCATCCGAGCCAGGTCTATGTGTAGATGTTATATGCACGAGTAGAACATAAAGAGTTATGGGCGATAATAGGCATACTGCTTACAACCAATGTCTTACTTTGATTCGTTGGTATTGTTGGATGAAGCGACCCAGACCGACATTACATGATCGTGTTCATGAGACTGGTTCTACCGACGTGCTTCGCACACAGGTGGCTGGTGTGGCGACCCGACCCGAATGGATCAAGTCTACTGTGCTCGGGTGTCATCCCTGGATCAGTAATGCTGACACCACACAGTACATCGAAGGATTTATAGCAGAGTGGAAATCACACGCTTATTACATCGTTGTCTCAAAGAGAACTTATTACAATAAATATGGCTTAAGGCCATCTAGTGTCGATAACAGCGGAAGACTTGGAAGATAAATGGGTCCACCAACTCCAACGGCATCACTGAGTATAGAACCACGACCTAAAAGCACCTTACTCGTCGTCTGAAAAGTCTGCAACATGAAAGTTGCAGCCCGAAAACGGGTCAGCACATGGAATATGCTGGCAATGTAACACATAGAGAGTAATGGAATGAAACAGCTATACTATATGCATATATGGCCGGTGGAAAGCTCTATGGTTACAGTTTTTGCATAAAGCCAATTTTTCCCTACTGCAAAGGAATAAATTTATTTAACTATCATGGTGGTTGTGAAACATCGAGAATGGTTGACAGCATTCCGATCCCAATTAAGTGAACAATTAAAACCCAACAACATTAATTAGAAGTAACATGATGAGATTCACATGATATTCAAGTACTAGATACTCAAGATGTCCATAACCGGGGACACGGCTAATCATGATTAGTTTGTACACTCTGCAGAGGTTTGCGCACTTTTCCCCACAAGACTCGATCGCCTCCGTTTGGTTTCTTGCACTACATCGTGTTTGAGAAGACGGATGACCGAGACATAGTCTTTCAGAAGCGCTAGCACCTTACGATCGGGTAGACCGGTACACCTACATCCCCTACATCTGCTAGTCTACCACTGTAAGAGTTCGCACAACTTAGTCAACTATGCCAGAGCCCATAATGGCTTGTGGCTGCACACGGAAGTTTCTAGCATGAAAGATCTTATGATCCCTTTGAGCCTGGGTGGCGGTCCAAAATAAAAACAGGCAAGTCCTGATAGACATCAGGTGCCTCAATCCACCCAGATGTGTGTTTAAGTTTCCACCTTAGATAAACCATTAGAATTATCAACTCACATCTGTCATGGATATCACTCACCCAATCCACGTCTACTAGCATAGCATGGCATAATAAGCAAACGTAGAAGTAACTCCCAAAGGTTTCATAATAATACAGGTAATAGGTACTACCTCATATACTTCCCATCCCACAATTTAATTAGATCCTAATCATGCAATGTGAGAGGATTGATCTAATGCAATAAAACATGGGTTGTAGAAAAGGTATGATCAAAGTGTTACTTGCCTTGCTGATGATCCGCGAGACCTAGGGAATCGAAGTAACAAGCGGCGCAATCCGGGTGATCTATCACAGACAAATAACAAGCATACAATAAGTACTCATCTAATGCACAGGTAAAACTCGAACAAGAGAACGAACCAGAAAGTTCAACTTAAGAACTCCGGTTGCAAAGAAAGAACGAACCGAACAAAGAAACGGAAAACAAACGGCGGAAGAAAACAACTCGATTCTAGCAAGTTGAAACTAGGTCAAATTTTACTGTAGCAAAGGCTTGTTCAAGTTGATTAGACGGAACGGCGGTTTCGGAACGAAACTCCAGGTGCTTGAATCTCCGGATTCCGATAAACGAGCGAGAAGAAAGACTAGAACGAAGATCGGATCTGAGATCACGATCGCGGAATAAATCCGACGAAAAGAAAGAGACGAACGGTTAAACGAACGAACGTTCGTTAACCGGGAAAAATCAGTGATCACGTTCGTTGAGACGAACGGTCCGAAAGAAGAACGAAAACCGATCTAGGGTTTTCGGAAAAGAAACCGAAAAAGAAACGGAAAACCGATCTAGGGTTTCGGAAGAAAACTGAAACAAAAACCGGAAGAAAAAGAAAAGAATCGGAGAGAAAATGGAACGGTTCTTTTTTTAGGAAAAACCGGACCGGGGAAGAAAAAGAGAGGCGCGGCTACCTCGGGAGGCGGGCTCCGGGAGGCGGCGGCGGCGCGGCTAGAGGCGGCGGCGGCGCGGCTAAGGCGGCGGCTTGGGGCTGCGCGTTGCTGCTTGCCGCGGCTTAGGAGGAGAGGGCTTGGGGTTTTGGTGTGAGGAGAGGGGGGGTTTGGGGTGTATTTATATAGGCGGGGGGGGATTACTTGGGGTAGGGGGCAAGCAAAAGAGGGAAAACAAAACAAGGAAATGGGGCTAGCCTAGAGTCCTAGAGGGACTCGGCTAAGAGGCGAGGCGGCGGCCTGGCGCCTGGCGCCTGGCGCAGGCGCGCGCGCAGGGAGGCTGGGGCGCAGCGGCGGCTGGCTGGGCCTTTGGCCCGGCTGGCCTGCGGGAGTTTTTTTTAAATAGTTTCGCGCGCAGAAAAACAAAGAAAAAGAAAACTAAACGGACTCCAAAAAAATCTAAAGTAAATTTTCCCCGACTCCTAAAAATGAGTCGAACAAAATGAACTTTACTCCGGGCCTAAAATGCAATTTTCAAAAACGCGCATTTTTCCCTATCCAAATAAAATGCGAATAAACACCGGAAAACAAAATTTGATTTATCCATTAGATCTTCATTTTCCTAAATTTTGGGAAAGTCATATTATTCCCTCTCTCATATTTTGATATCGGAAAAATTATTGAAGATGAAATAAATAAATCAAATGATCCTCTTTTCAAGTTCGAGAAAACTCTCAAATATGAAAATAACGAAATCCCCAACTCTCTCCGAAGGTCCTTGAGTTGCGTGAAATTTCTAGGATCAACCAAAATGCAAGAAATATGATATGCATGATGATCTAGTGTATAACATTACAAATTGCAAATTTGGGATGTTGCAAACCTACCCCCCTTAAGATGAATCTCGCCCTCGAGATTCGGGTTGGCTAGAAAATAGGTGAGGGTGGTCCTTGATCAAATCTTCTTCTCTTTCCCAGGTGGCTTCATCCTCTGAGTGGTGGTTCCACTGAACTTTGCAAAACTTGATAACCTTGCTGCGAGTAATTCTGCTGGCATAATCGAGAATCTTGACTGGCTTCTCCTCATACGTTAAGTCGTCCTTCAACTGAATTGCTTCAAGCGGCACGGTATCTCTTAGCGGTATCTCCACCATCTCGGCGTGACATTTCTTTAGCTAAGAAACATGGAATACATCATGAACTCCTGACAGCTCCTCTGGCAATTCCAACTTATAAGCGACTTCTCCCATACGTTGCAAGATCTTATATGGTCCAACGAAACGCGGTGCTATCTTTCCCTTAACTCCAAAGCGCTTAACTCCTCGAAGTGGGGATACTCGGAGATAAACCCTGTCTCCAGTTTCGTAAACTGTCTCCTTGCGTTTAGAATCTGCGTAGCTCTTCTGCCTGGACTGGGCTACCTTGAGCCTATCGCGAATCAACTTAACTTTCCGTTCAGACTCCTTAATCAAATCTGGTCCAAAGAATTGACGGTCTCCAACTTCGTCCCATGACAACGGTGTCCTGCACCTCCTTCCATATAAGGCTTCGAAAGGTGCCATCTTCAAACTGGTTTGGTAACTGTTGTTATAAGAAAACTCCGCATACGGCAAGTTATCGTCCCAACTAGATCCATAATCTAGTGCACAAGCTCTCAACATATCTTCCAAAATCTGATTGACTCTCTCAGTCTGTCCATCTGTCTGCGGATGAAAAGCTGTGCTGAACTCTAGTCTCGTTCCTAAAGTTTCATGCAACTGATTCCAAAACTTTGAGGTAAATTGGGTTCCTCTATCTGATACGATACTCCTCGGAACTCCATGCAAACATATGATCCTAGTCATGTATATCTTTGCCAACTTAGCACTGGTGTAAGTGGTCTTAACTGGAATGAAATGTGCTACCTTTGTCAAACGATCAACTACTACCCATATCGAGTCATATCCTCCTTTCGTCCTGGGTAGTCCTGTGATAAAATCCATGCCTATCTTATCCCACTTCCATTCGGGTATCGGCAATGGTTGTAACAATCCTGCTGGCTTCTGATGTTCTGCCTTTACTCTCTGACATACGTCACAAACTGCTACATATGCTGCAATATCCTTCTTCATTCCGGTCCACCAGAATGTTTCCATTAAATCCAAATACATCTTGGTATTCCCTGGGTGAATCGAATACGGTGAATCATGTGCCTCTTGCAAAATCAACTTCCTGATCTCCGGGTCATTTGGCACATAAACACGGTCCTCAAACCATAAGGTATCATGCTCATCCTCACGAAATCCCTTTGCTTTTCCTTCGCTCAATTTCTCTTTTATAGCAGCAATCTCCTTGCAGATTTCTGGGCTTCTCTGATCTTATCCATCAATGTTGACTGAATCTCCAATGTTTCTACATAGCCTCTTGGAACTATTTCCAAACATAGCTCATGAAGGTTTTCTGCTAACTCCTTTGGTACTTCTCTCGTCACTAGGGTGTTGACATGGCTCTTACGGCTCAATGCGTCAGCTACTACATTAGCTTTTCCGGGATGGTAATGCAATCTCATATCATAATCCTTGATGAGCTCCAACCATCTCCTCTGTCTGAGGTTCAACTCTTTCTGCGTGAAAATGTACTTCAAACTCTTGTGATCCGTGTACACCTCACAATGATTTCCAATGAGGAAATGTCTCCACGTTTTCAATGCATGCACTACGGCTGCTAACTCCAAATCATGCGTGGCATAATTCATCTCATGAGGCTTCAGTTGCCGTGAAGCATACGAAACAACTCTCCCTTCCTGCATAAGCACTGCTCCAAGTCCTCAACGTGAAGCGTCGCAATACACCTCATAATCCTTGGTCTGATCGGGCAAAATCAATACTGGTGAGGTAACCAAGCGTTTCTTCAACTCCTGGAAACTAGCCTCACACTCCTTAGTCCATTTGAACTTAGTATCCTTCTTCAACAATTCAGTTATAGGCTTTGCAATCTTTGAAAAGTTCTCAATGAATCTCCGGTAGTATCCTGCGAGTCCAAGAAAACTCCGGATCTCTCCAACTGTCGTTGGTGATTCCCATTCGGTTACGGTCTCAACCTTTGTGGGGTCAACTGCTATACCTTCTCCGGATATAACGTGTCCGAGGAATCCAACTTCCTTCAACCAAAACTCACATTTGCTGAATTTGGCGTATAACTGATGTTCCCTTAGTTTCTCCAAAACCAAACGCAAATGTTCCTTATGCTCCTCTTCATTCTTCGAATAAACCAGGATGTCATCAATGAACACTACGACGAACTTATCCAAAAACTCCATAAACACTTTGTTCATCAGGTTCATAAAATAGGCAGGTGCGTTAGTCAATCCAAATGACGTAACGGTATACTCATACAGTCCATATCTCGTGGTGAATTCTGTCTTAGGTATGTCCTGCTCCCGAATCTTCAATGGATGGTACCCTGATCGCAAATCGATCTTGGAGAACACTTTAGATCCTTGCAACCGATCAAACAGATCGTTGATCATTGGTAGTGGGTACTTATTCTTGATGGTTACTTCATTCAATCCTCGATAATCTACAACCATCCTTAATGATCCATCCTTCTTTTCCACTAGAAGTACGGGTGATCCCCAAGGCGAAGAACTTGGGCGAATGTAACCTTTATCCAATAACTCCTTAATCTGATTCTTAATTTCCACCAAATCCTTTGCTGGCATCCGGTACGGTCGCTTCGATATTGGGCCTGTACCTGGCAATAACTCAATCAAAAACTCAATGTCTCTGTCCGGTGGCATGCCTGGTAATTCCTCAGGAAATACATCAGGAAAATCCTTTACCACTGGTACTTCCTCCTGCACAACTCCTGTTAGGCAATTCACTTGTGTCCTGTTTGGCACATGCCGGGATACATACTTGATCCTTCTTCCTTCTGGTGTGGTAAGCAAAATTGTCTTACTGGCACAATCGATGTTTCCTCCATACATCGACAGCCAATCCATACCAAGAATCACATCCAGACCTTGAGATTCCAGAATAATTAAATCTGTTGGGAAAACATGCCTTCCTATACTTAATGGCACTTGAAAATATCCTTGTCTGGCCATGTACTCTACTCCTGGTGAGCTTACTAGCATAGGTGTTTTAAGAATCCTAGTGGGCAGGCTATACTTTTCCACAAATCCCCTTGATATGTATGAATGCGATGCACCAGTATCAAAAAGAACGAGTGCAGTAAATGACTTAACCAAAAACTTACCTATTACTGCATCGGGTTGATCTTCAACCTCCTCCACATTAACGTGGTTCACCTGTCCCCTATTGAAAGGGTTCGGCTTCTTCCCAGAGCTTCCATTGCCATTTCCATTCTGGCCTTCAGGACATTCATTTGCATAATGCCCTGGCTTCAAACACTTATAGCAAGTGTCGTGGCTCAAGTCCTTTTTGGTTGGGGTGGATGGGGTGGTCCGGTTCTGGCCGTTGCTTCCTCCATTCCCATTACCATTCTTGTGGCCATTATGGTTGTGCGAGCTACCTCCTCCATGGGTGTGCTGAAACTGAAATCCCGGTTTAGGGGCAAAACGGGGCTTCTGCTGGGCTCCAGAGTTATACTTCCCCTATCCATACTTCCTCTTACGGTTCTCAATCTGCTGTTGCTTCCCTTCAATCATGATGGCACGATCTACCAACTCCTGGTAGTTGTTGAAACTCGCTACCATCAACTGCATGCTTAGTTCATCATTCAGTCCTTCCAGAAACTTCTCTTGCTTAGCTGCATCCGTAGCAACGTCATCTGGGGCATAACGTGCTAACTTGCTGAAGTCGTCAACGTACTGGCCAACTGTCCTTCCTCCTTGGCGTAAGTTGCCAAACTCATGCTTCTTTATGGCCATAGCTCCTGCTGAAACATGGGCAGTGCGGAAAGCTTGTTGAAATTGATCCCATGTGACAGTGTCAACTGGGTAAGTGGCTGTGAAATTCTCCCACCATGCTGCCGCGGGTCCGTCAAGCCGGTGTGCGGCAAACTTCACTTTCTCACCATCCGTGCATCTTGCAGTGGTCAACTCCCTTCCTATCTTGCGAAGCCAATCGTCTGCTACTATTGGCTCGGCGCTACTGGAAAACACCGGCGGATTCAGCCTAAGGAAAAGGGCTAAGTGGTCCACAGGTGGTGGTGGTGGTGGTGGGTTGTTGTTGTTGTTCTGTTGGTTCTGGACTAACATCTGCATCAATTGATTCTGCTGCTGGATCAACTGAGTGAGCTCCGGTGGGAATCCATTGTCACGTCTCGGAGGCATCTGGGGGTTTAGAAAAGACGAGAATTGAGAATAGGGTGAGGTCTAAAGGGAAAACACTACCCCGATGTACATGAGCAAATGCACACAAAATCACTTCATTCAATCAAACAAGGGCTTACAAACGGTCTAACTATCGCAAAAGTGCTCGACTATAATGTTTACAGGGGGGAAATGCTACTACTATCTGGTGGTCATCTAGAAATTTGAACCAGTGGAAGACTCCATGATATCTGCTCCAGCTTCGTCTTCAAAGTCGGGTTCACTTGGATCCGAATTGGTGTCGTCGATGATGATTTAGTTGTCCGGACATGCGACGTACTCGTCCTCCTTCCTGGATGCTAACTTCCCCTTGAGGTCTTCAATCTCCTGCTTAAGATCGCCATTGTGTCTCACTAGAGCTACGATCTCGTCCATGTAGTCCTTGCGTGTAGACTTCAGTTCTCCTTCTAGCTCGATGATCCTTGCCTTCGCATTCTTCAACTCTATCATGTCATTGCACATCTGGTTCTCGTGGCGTCGAATGTGCCGGTTTAACTCCTGGATGAATGATGCAATGGATCTATCCTTCTTGGTGCTGACTAACTCCCATTGTTCATCTCGGCGTCCGCAAATCTGGTAGATAGTGTCCTTGAGGTCTTCTTGATAAACTTCTCCAATGCGTCCCATGGTGATATGAGCTGCCATGCTCCTTCCCAGACTCCAGGTTGGTGCATTGAAAACACTATCTATAGGCTTCGTGATTGGTGCGAATGTCCTTCCCGGAACGTGAGCTTCAATCTTCCAGCGCTCCTCTTCAGGCAGAGTGGCGTTGAAGGTTCCCATGAAGCTTGGTAATCCAATGTTCAGGTACGTGGTGACTTCCTTCAGGTGAAATCCAAATGGTGTGCCTTCATCCGGTTGAGCGTACTTAATCTTCGTGTTCGTCATCCTAAAAGAGTAGAAAAGATGAGGAGTTAGAAAATGAGAAGAGAATGGTAATCTATGGCTTTAA
This sequence comes from Triticum urartu, assembly GCF_056163025.1. NCBI lineage: Eukaryota > Viridiplantae > Streptophyta > Magnoliopsida > Poales > Poaceae > Triticum > Triticum urartu. The sequence continues at coordinate 216,338,113 of NC_141878.1, forward strand.
CTTAGTGGTCGTGTCCTACAGTCAGCGTGTGCTCTGATACCATCTCTGTGGCGACCCGACCCGAATGGATCAAGTCTACTGTGCTCGGGTGTCATCCCTGGATCAGTAATGCTGACACCACACAGTACATTGAAGGATTTATAGCAGAGTGGCAATCACACACTTATTACATCGTTGTCTCAAAGAGAACTTATTACAATAAATATGGCTTAAGGCCATCTAGTGTCGATAACAGCGGAAGACTTGGAAGATAAATGGGTCCACCAACTCCAACGGCATCACTGAGTATAGAACCACGACCTAAAAGCACCTTACTCGTCGTCTGAAAAGTCTGCAACATGAAAGTTGCAGCCCAAAAACGGGTCAGCACATGGAATATGCTGGCAATGTAACACATAGAGAGTAATGGAATGAAACAGCTATACTATATGAATATATGGCTGGTGGAAAGCTCTATGGTTACAGTTTTTGCGTAAAGCCAATTTTTCCCTACTGCAAAGGAATAAATTTATTTAACTATCATGGTGGTTGTGAAACATCGAGAATGGTTGACAGCATTCCGATCCCAATTAAGTGAACAATTAAAACCCAACAACATTAATTAGAAGTAACATGATGAGATTCACATGATATTCAAGTACTAGATACTCAAGATGTCCATAACCGGGGACACGGCTAATCATGATTAGTTTGTACACTCTGCAGAGGTTTGCGCACTTTTCCCCACAAGACTCGATCGCCTCCGTTTGGTTTCTTGCACTACATGGTGTTTGAGAAGACGGATGACCGAGACATAGTCTTTCAGAAGCGCTAGCACCTTACGATCGGGTAGACCGGTACACCTACATCCCCTACATCTGCTAGTATACCACTGTAAGAGTTCGCACAACTTAGTCAACTATGCCAGAGCCCATAATGGCTTGTGGCTGCACACGGAAGTTTCTAGCATGAAAGATCTTATGATCCCTTTGAGCCTGGGTGGCGGTCCAAAAAAAACAGGCAAGTCCTGATAGACATCAGGTGCCTCAATCCACCCAGATGTGTGTTTAAGTTGCCACCTTAGATAAACCATTAAAATTATCAACTCACATCTGTCATGGATATCACTCACCCAATCCACGTCTACTAGCATAGCATGGCATAATAAGAAAACGTAGAAGTAACTCCCAAAGGTTTCATAATAATACAGGTAATAGGTACTACCTCATCTACTTCCCATACCACAATTTAATTAGATCCTAATCATGCAATGTGAGAGGATTGATCTAATGCAATAAAACATGGATTGTAGAAAAGGTATGATCAAAGTGTTACTTGCCTTGCTGATGTCCGCGAGACCTAGGGAATCGAAGTAACAAGCGGCGCAATCCGGGTGATCTATCGCAAACAAACAACAAGCATACAATAAGTACTCATCTAATGCATAGGTAAAACTCGAACAAGAGAACAAACCAGAAATTTCAACTTAAGAACTCCGGTTGCAAAGAAAGAACGAACCGAACAAAGAAACGGAAAACAAACGGCGGAAGAAAACAACTCGATTCTAGCAAGTTGAAACTAGGTCAAATTTTACTGTAGCAAAGGCTTGTTCAAGTTGATTAGACGGAACGGCGGTTTCGAAACGAAACTCCAGGCGCTTGAATCTACGGATTCCGATAAACGAGCGAGAAGAAAGACTAGAACGAAGATCGGATCTGAGATCACGATCGCGGAATAAATCCAACGAAAAGAAAGAGACGAACGGTTAAACGAATGGACGTTCGTTAACCGGGAAAAATCGGTGATCACGTTCGTTGAGACGAACAGTCCGAAAGAAGAACGAAAACCGATCTAGGGTTTTCGAAAAAGAAACCGAAAAAGAAACGGAAAACCGATCTAGGGTTTCAGAAGAAAACCGAAACAAAAATCAGAAGAAAAAGAAAAGAATCGGAGAGAAAATGGAACGGTTCTTTTTTTAGGAAAAACTGGACCGGGGAAGAAAAAGAGAGGCGCGGCTACCTCGGGAGGCGGGCTCGGGGCGGCGGCGGCTAAGGGCGGCGGCGGCGCGGCTAGAGGCGGCGGCGGCGCGGCTAAGGCGGCGGCTTGGGGCTGCGCGCTGCTGCTTGCCGCGGCTTAGGAGGAGAGGGCTTGTGGTTTTGGTGTGAGGAGAGGGGGGGGGTTTGGGGTGTATTTATATAGGTGGGGGGATTACTTGGGGTAGGGGGCAAGCAAAAGAGGGAAAACAAAACAAGGAAAGGGGGCTAGCCTAGAGTCCTAGAGGGACTCGGCTAAGAGGCGAGGCGGCGGCCTGGCGCCTGGCGCAGGCGCGCGCGCAGGGAGGCTGGGGCGCAGCGGCGGCTGGCTGGGCCTTTGGCCCGGCTGGCCTGCGGGAGTTTTTTTTTAAATAGTTTCGCGCGCAGAAAAACAAAGAAAAAGAAAACTAAACGGACTCCAAAAAAATCTAAAGTAAATTTTCCCCGACTCCTAAAAATGAGTCGAACAAAATGAACTTTACTCCAGGCCTAAAATGCAATTTTCGAAAACGCGCATTTTTCCCTATCCAAATAAAATGTGAATAAACACCGGAAAACAAAATTTGATTTATCCATTAGATCTTCATTTTCCTAAATTTTGGGAAAGTCATATTATTCCCTCTCTCATATTTTTGATATCGGAAAAATTATTGAAGATGAAATAAATAAATCAAATGATCCTCTTTTCAAGTTCGAGAAAACTCTCAAATATTAAAATAATGAAATCCCCAACTCTCTCCGAAGGTCCTTGAGTTGCGTGAAATTTCTAGGATCAACCAAAATGCAAGAAATATGATATGCATGATGATCTAGTGTATAACATTCCAAATTGCAAATTTGGGATGTTACAGCTGGTGGGTGTTTGTCTCTCCAACTTTAGTTGAATCGAGTTTGACTACGGCCGGTCCTTGTTGAAGGTTAAAACAACACACTTGACGAAAAATCATTGTGGTTTTGATGCGTATGTAAGAATGGTTCTTCCTAGAAGCCCGTAGCAGCCACGTAAAACTTGCAACAACAAAGTAGAGGACATCTAACTTGTTTTTGTGGGGCATGTTGTGATGTGATATGGTCAAGACGTGATGAGATATAAACTTTTCTATGAGATGATCATGTTTTGTAAAAGTTATCGGCAACTGGTAGGAGCCATATGGTTGTCGCTTTATTGTATGAAATGCAATCACCATGTAATTGCATTACTTTATCACTAAGTGGTAGCGATAGTCGTAGAAGCAATAGTTGGCGAGACAACAACAATGCTACGATGGAGATCCAGGTGTCAAGCCAGTGACGATGGAGATCATGACGATGCTTTAGAGATGGAGATAAAAGGCACAAGATGATGATGGCCATATCATGTCACATATTTTGATTGCATGTGATGTTTATCCTTTATGCATCTTATTTTGCTTAGTATGGCAGTAGCATTATAAGATGACACCTCACTAAATTTCAATGTACAAGTGTTCTCACTGAGTATGCACCGTTGCTACAGTTCATCGTGCCGAGACACCACGTGATGATCGGGTGTGATAAGCTCTACGTTCACATACAACGGGTGCAAGCCAGCTTTGCACGTGCAGAATACTCCGGTTAAACTTGACGAGCCTAGCATATGCAGATATGGCCTCGGAACACTGAGACCGAAAGGTCGAACGTGAATCATATAGTAGATATGATCAACATAGTGGTGTTCACCATTGAAAACTACTCCATCTCATGTGATGATCGGACATGGTTTAGTTGATATGGATCACGTGATCATTTAGATGACTAGAGGGATGTCTATTTAAGTGGGAGTTCTTAAGTAATATGATTAATTGAACTTTAATTTATCATGAACTTAGCACCTGATAGTATTTGCATGTCTATGTTGTTGTAGATCAATGGCCTGTGCTACCATTCCTTTGAATTTTAATACATTCCTAGAGAAAGCTAAGTTGAAAGATGATGGTAGCAACTACATGGACTGGGTCCGTAACTTGAGTATTATCCTCATTGCTGCACAGAAGAATTATGTCCTGGAAGCACCACTAGGTGCAAGACCCGCTGCAGGAGCAACTCCAGACTTTATGAACGTCTGGCAGAGCAAAGCTGATGAGTACTTGATAGTTCAGTGTGCCATGCTTTACAGCTTAGAATCGGGACTTCAAAGACGTTTTGAACATCATGGAGCATATGATATGTTCCGGGAGTTGAAGTTAATATTTCAAGCAAATGCCCGAGTTAAGAGGTATGAAGTCTTCAACAAGTTCTATAGCTGCAAAATGGAGGAGAATAGTTATGTTAGTGAACACATACTCACAATGTATGGGTACCACAACCACTTGACTCAGCTGGTAGTTAATCTTCCTGATGATAGTGTCATTGATAGAGTTCTTCAATCACTGCCACCAAGCTATAAAGGCTTCGTGATGAACTATAATATGCAAGGGATGGAAAAGACAATTCCCGAGCTCTTCGCAATGCTAAAGGCTATAGAGGTAGAAATCAAGAAGTAGCATCAAGTGTTGATGGGACCAGTAGTTTCAAGAAAAAGGGCAAAGGGGAGAAGGGGAACTTCAAGAAGAACGGCAAGCAAGTTGTTGCTCAAGTGAAGAAGCCCAAGTCTGGACCTAAGCCTGAGACTGAGTGCTTCTACTGCAAAGGGACTGGTCACTGGAAGCGAAACCGCCCCAAGTATTTGGCGGATAAGAAGGATGGCAAAGTGAAAGATATATTTGATATACATGTTATTGATGTGTACCTTACTAATGCTCGTAGTAGCGCCTGGGTATTTGATACTGGTTCTATTGCTCATATTTGCAACTCGAAACAGGGGCTACAGATTAAATGAAGATTGTCTAAGGACGAGGTGACGATGCGCGTGGGAAATGGTTTCAAAGTCGATGTGATCGCCGTCGGCACGCTACCTCTACATCTACCGTCGGGATTAGTTTTAGACCTAAATAATTTTTATTTGGTGCCAGCGTTGAGCATGAACATTATATCTGGATCTTGTTTGATGCGAGACGGTTATTCATTTAAATCAGAGAATAATGGTTGTTCTATTTATATGAGTAATATCTTTTATGGTCATGCACCCTTGATGAGTGGTCTATTTTTGTTGAATCTCAATTGTAGTGATACACATATTCATAATATTGAAGCCAAAAGATGCAAGGTTAATAATGATAGTGCAACTTATTTGTGGCACTGCCATTTAGGTCATATTGGTGTAAAGCGCGTGAAGAAACTCCATGCTGATGGACTTTTGGAATCACTTGATTATGAATCACTTGATACTTGCGAACCATGCCTCATGGGCAAGATGACTAAGACTCCATTCTCCAGAACAATGGAGCGAGCAACTGACTTATTGGAAATAATACATACTGATGTGTGCGGTCCAATGAGTGTTGAGGCTTGCGGCGGGTATCGTTATTTTCTAACCTTCACAGATGATTTGAGCAGATATGGGTATATCTACTTAATGAAACATAAATCTGAAACCTTTGAAAAGTTCAAAGAATTTCACAGTGAAGTGAAAAATCATCGTAACAAGAAAATAAAGTTTCTACGATCTGATCGTGGAGGTGAATATTTGAGTTATGAGTTTGGTCTTCATTTGAAACAATGTGGAATAGTTTCACAACTCACGCCACCTGGAACACCACATCGTAATGGTGTGTCCGAACATCGTAACCGTACTTTATTAGATATGGTGTGGTCTATGATGTCTCTTAGTGATTTACCGCTATCGTTTTGGGGTTATGCTTTAGAGACGGCTGCATTCACGTTAAATAGAGCACCATCTAAATCCGTTGAGACGACACCATATGAACTGTGGTTTGGCAAGCAACCTAAGCTGTCATTTCTTAAAGTTTGGGGCTGCAATGCTTATGTGAAAAAGTTTCAACCTGATAAGCTCGAACGTAAATCGGAGAAATGTGTCTTCATAGGATACCCAAAGGAGACTGTTGGGTACACCTTCTATCACAGATCCGAAGGCAAGATATTCGTTGCTAAGAATGGATCCTTTCTAGAGAAGGAGTTTCTCTCGAAAGAAGTGAGTGGGAGGAAAGTAGAACTTGATGAGGTAATTGTACCTTCTCCCGAATTGGAAAGTAGTTCATCACAGAAATTAGTTCCAGTGATTCCTACACCAATTAGTGAGGAGGCTAATTATGATGATCATGAAACTTCTGATCAAGTTACTACCGAACCTCGTAGATCAACCAGAGTACGATTCGCACTAGAGTGGTATGGTAATCCTATTCTGGAGGTCATGTTACTTGACCATGATGAACCTATGAACTATGAGGAAGCGATGATGAGCCCAGATTCTGCGAAATGGCTTGAGGCCATGAAATCTGAGATGGGATCCATGTATGAGAACAAAGTGTGGACTTTGGTTGACTTGCCCGATGATCGGCAAGCAATAGAGAATAAATGGATCTTCAAGAAGAAGACTGACACTGACGGTAATGTTACTGTCTACAAAGCTCTACTTGTTGCGACAGGTTTGCGACAAGTTCAAGGAGTTGACTACGATGAGACCTTCTCACCTGTAGAGATGCTTAAGTATGTCTGAATCATGTTAGCAATTGCCGCATTTTATGATTATGAAATTTGGCAAATTAATGTCAAAACTTCATTCCTTAATGGATATCTTAAAGAAGAGTTGTATATGATGCAACCAGAAGGTTTTGTCGATCCAAAACATGCTAACAAAGTGTGCAAGCTCCAGCGATCCATTTATGGACTGGTGCAAGCCTCTCGAAGTTGGAATATATGCTTTGATAGTGTGATCAAAGCATATGGTTTTATATAGACTTTTGGAGAAGCCTGTATTTACAAGAAAGTGAGTGGGAGCTCTGTAGCCTTTGTGATATTATATGTGGATGACATATTGTTGATTGGAAATAATACAAAATTTCTGGATATCATAAAAGGATACTTGAATAAGAATTTTTCAATGAAAGACCATGGTGAAGCTGCATATATATTTGGCATCAAGATCTATAGAGATAGATCAAGACGCTTAATTGGACTTTCACAAAGCACATACCTTGATAAAGTTTTGAAGAAGTTCAAAATGGATCAGTTAAAGAAAGGGTTCTTGCCTGTGTTACAAGGTGTGAAGTTGAGTCAGACTCAATGCCCGACCACTTCAGAAGATAGAGAGAAAATGAAAGTCATTCCCTATGCCTCAGCCATAGGTTCTATCATGTATGCAATGCTATGTACCAGACCTGATGTGTACCTTGCTATAAGTTTAGCAGGGAGGTACCAAAGTAATCCAAGAGTGGATCACTAGACGGAGGTCAAGAACATCCTGAAATACCTGAAAAGGACTAAGGATATGTTTCTCATTTATGGAGGTGACAAAGAGCTCGTCGCAAATGGTTACGTCGATGCAAGCTTTGACATTGACCCGTATGACTCTAAGTCACAAACCGGACACGTATTTATATTAAATGGTGGAGCTGTCAGTTGGTGCAGTTCCAAGTAGAGCGTCATGGAGGGATCTACGTGTGAAGCGGAGTACATAGCTGCTTCGGAAGCATCAAATGAAGGAGTCTGGATGAAGGAGTTCATATGCGATCTAGGTGTAATACCTAGTGCATCGGGTCCAATGAAAATATTTTGTGACAATACTGGAGCAATTGCCTTGGAGAAGGAATCCAGATTTCACGAGAGAACCAAACACATCAAGATCTAAAAGATTCATATTGCAAAACAAAGATTTAATAGGAGACACATCAATTACTTTTAGATCTTCATCCTTATTATCATGAAAACTAGAAGAACATGCTTTTATAAAGCAATCTTTTTTAGCACACATCCTAGCGGTTCTTTATTTGAACTCATCAATGGAAATTCTCATGGCTTTGAGAGACTCATTGATATCATGCTTAGGTGGAATAGATCTAAGTTTCACAGAATCATCATCAAGAGAAATTCTATCCACGTTCCTAGCCAACTCATCAATCTTAGACAATTTTTCGTCAATCAAAGCATTGAAACTCTTTTGCAAACTAATAAATTCTTTAATATTATATTCAAAATCAGAGGGTGTCTTATTATTATTTCCATAAGAATTGTTGTAGGAATTACCATAATTGTTAGAGGAATTACTAGGATATGGCCTAGGATTAAAGTTTCCTCTATACGCGTTGTTACCAAAATTGTTCCTACCAACAAAATTCACATCCATAGATTCATTATTATTATCAATCAAGGTAGACAAAGGCATATAATTAGTACCAGAAGAAACACTCTTATTAGCAAACAATTTCATAAGTTCATACATCTTTCCACTCAAAACATTAATTTCTTCTATAGCATGAACTTTTTTACTAGTAGATCTTTCGGTGTGCCATTGAGAATAATTAACCATAATATTATCTAGGAGTTTGGTAGCTTCTCCTAAAGTGATTTCAATAAAAGTGCCTCCCACGGACGAATCTAAAAGATTTATAGAATAAAAATTCAATCCAGCATAAAAAATTTGTATGATCATCCATAAATTCAACCCATGAGTAGGGTAATTGCAAATCATTAATTTCATAATCTCCCAAGATTGTGCAACATGCTCATGATCTAGTTGCTTAAAGTTCATAATATCATTTCTAAGAGAGATGATCTTAGTGGGAGGAAAATACTTAGAGATAAAAGCATCTTTGCACTTGTTCCAAGAATCAATACTATTTTTAGGCAAAGACGAAAACCAAGTTTTAGCACGATCTCTAAGCAAAAACGGGAATAGCTTCAATTTAACAATATCATTATCCACATCTTTCTTCTTTTGCATATCACACAAATCAACAAAACTGTTTAGATGGGTAGCGGCATCTTCACTAGGAAGGCCGAAAAACGGATCTTTCATGACAAGATTCAGCAAAGCAGTATTAATCTCACAAGATTCAGCATCGGTAGAGGAGCAATCGGAGTGCTAATAAAATCATTATTGTTGGTATTGGAAAAATCACACAATTTTGTATTATCTTGAGCCATCGTGACAAACAATTCAACACACAAGCACACAAGAAGCGAGCGAAAAAGAGGCGAACGGAAAAGAGGCGAGCGGAGAAAGAGGGCGAATAAAATGACAAGGGTGAAGTGGGGGAGTGGCAAACGAGAGGCAAATGGAAAATAATGTAATCCGAGGGATAAGAGTTTCTGATGGGTACTTGGTATGTCTTGACTTGTGCGTAGATCTCCCCGGCAACGGCGCCAAAAATGGCTTGTTGACGGGAGATCAAATCTTGCAACGGCGCCAAAAATCCTTCTTGCTACCTCTTGAGCACTGCCTTGGTTTTCCCTTGAAGAGGAAAGGGTGATGCAGCAAAGTAGCGTAAGTATTTCCCTCGGTTTTTGAGAACCAAGGTATCAATCCAGTAGGAAACTGCACGCAAGTCCCTCGTACCTACACAAACAAATAAGAACCTCGCAACCAACGCGATAAAGGGGTTGTCAATCCCTTCACGGTCACTTACGAGAGTGAGATCTGATAAACATAATAATAACAAGAAAAATATTTTTGGTATTTTTATGATATAGATAGGAAAATAAAGATTGAAAAATAAAATAGATTGGAAACTTATATGATAAAAGATAGATCCGGGGGCCATAGGTTTCACTAGTGGCTTCTCTCAAGATAGCATAAGTATTACGGTGGTTGAACAAATTACTATCGAGCAATTGATAGAAAAGTGCATAATTATGAGAATATCTAGGCATGATCATTTATATAGGCATCACGTCCGCGACAAGTAGACCGAAACGATTCTACATCTACTACTATTACTCCACACATCGACCGCTATCCAGCATGCATCTAGAGTATTAAGTTCATAAGAACAGAGTGATGCATTAGGCAAGATGAGATGATGTAGAGGGATAAACTCAAGCAATATGATATAAACCCCATCTTTTTATCCTCAATGGCAACAATACAATACGTGCCTTGCTGCCCCTGCTGTCATTGGGAAAGGACACCACAAGATTGAACCCAAAGCTAAGCACTTCTCCCATTGCAAGAAAGATCAATCTAGTAGGCCAAACCAAACTGATAATTTGAAGAGACTTGCAAAGATAACCAATCATACATAAAAGGTTTCAGAGAAGAATCAAATATTGTTCGTAGATAAACTTGATCATAAACCCACAATTCATCGGATCTCGACAAACACACCGCAAAAAGAGTTAAATCAAATAGATCTCCAAGAAGATCGAGGAGAACATTGTATTGAGATCCAAAGAGATAGAAGAAGCCATCTATGGACCCGAAGGTCTGTGGTAAACTACTCACACATCACCGGATAGCCTATGGTGTTGATGTAGAAGCCCTCCTTGATCGGTTCCCCCTTTGGCAGAGCTCGGGAAAAGGCCCCAAGATGGGATCTCTTGGGTACAGAAGGTTGCGGCGGTGGAATTAGGGTTTCGTGGTGCTCCTGGATGTTTTCAGGGTATATGGTTATATATAGGAGGAAGAAGTAGGTCGGTGGAGCTGCGAGGGGCCCACGATGGTGGGAGCGCGCCTCCTGCCTCGTGGCCACCTTGTTTCCTTCTTGATGTCTACTCCAAGTCCCTGGATAACGTTTGTTCCATAAATAACTCTCCCAAAGGTTTCACTCCGTTTGGATTCCGTTTGATATTCCTTTTCTGCGAAACACTGAAATAGGCAAAAAACAGCAATTTGCACTGGGCCTTGGGTTAGTAGGTTAGTCCCAAAAATAGTATAAAAGTGTATAAATAAGCCCATTAACAGCCAAAACAGATAATATAATAGCATGGAACAATAAAAAATTATAGATACGTTGGAGACGTATCAACCGCCACCACGAGGCGTAACCTAGGCGGAAACAGTTTAGGGCTCCGGCGGAGCTGTTCTGCCGGGGAAACATCCCTCCGGGAGGGGGAAATCATCACCATCGTCATCACCATCGATCCTCTCATCGGGAGGGGGTCAATCACCATAAACATCTTCACCAGCACCATCTCATCTCAAACCCTAGTTCATCTCTTGTATCCAATCTTTGTCCCAAACCTCAGATTAGTACCTGTGGGTTGCTAGTGGTGTTGATTACTGCTTGTAGTTGATGCTAGTTGGTTTATTTGGTGGAAGATCATATGTTCAGATCCTTTATGCATATTAATACCCCTCTAATTATGAACATGAATATGATTTGTGAGTAGTTACGTTTGTTCCTGAGGACATGGGAGATGTCTTGCTATAAGTAGTCATGTGAATTTGGTGTTCGTTCGATATTTTGATGAGATGTATGTTGTCTTTCCTCTAGTGGTGTCATGTGAACGTCGACTACATGACACTTCACCATTTTTTGGGCATAGGGGAAGGAATTGGGAAGTAATAAGTAGATGATGGGTTGCTAGAGTGACATAAGCTTAAACCCTAGTTTATGTGTTGCTTCATAAGGGGCTGATTTGGATCCATATGTTTCATTCTATGGTTAGGTTTACCTTAATACTTCTTTTGTAGTTGCGGATGCTTGCAAGAGGGGTTAATAATAAGTGGGATGATTTTCCAAGGAAGGGCAGTAACCAAGCACCGGTCCACCCATATATCAAATTATCAAAGTACCAAACGCGGATCATATGAGCATGATGAAAACTAGCTTGACGATAAATCCCATGTGTCCTCAGGAGCGTGTCCCTTTATATAAGAGTTTGTCCAGGCTTGTCCTTTGCTACAAAAAGGATTGGGCCATCTTGTTGCACCTTATTTACTTTTATTACTTGTTACCCGTTACAAATTACTTTATCATAAAACTATCTGTTGCCGATAATTTCAGTGCTTGCAGAGAATACCTTACTTAAAACTGCTTATCATTTCCTTCTGCTCCTCGTTGGGTTCGGTAGTCTTACTTATCGGAAGGACTACGATAGATCCCCTACACTTGTGGGTCAACAAGAAGGATTAGAAATGAGTAGAGAAGAGTATCTTGTGGCTTTTCCTAGTGGCCGCATCCTACAGTCAGCGTGTGCCCTAATACCATCTTGTAGCGACACGATCCCAATGGATCAAAGTCTTTGTGCTTAAGTGTCATCCCTGGATCATTATGCTGACACACACAATAGTCGAGGATTTATAACAGAGTTCAATCACACACTTATTACATCAAGGGTCTCATAAAGAGTACTTATTACATAAATATGGCTGAAGGCCAACTAAATAAAATAACTGCGGAAGCTTCGAAGATAAATGAGTCCATCCAACTCCACGACAAAACTGAGTGCACGACAACGACCTATCGCACCTTAATCCTCGTCGGAAAATTCTACAACATGAGACGTTGCAGTCGTATAGGTCAGCACATGGAATATGTTGGCAAGATCACACTATAGAGCAATAACTATCACTACATGCATATTTGGCTGGTGGATGCTCTAAGTTTAATGTTTGCATAAAGCTAATTTTTCCCTACAACAAAGGAATAAATTTTATTTTACTACCAAGTTTATGCCATTATTGAGAAGGTTCCTCCAACTCAATCCCAAAATTACCAAGTAATAAATATTACCCCAACAATTTCATTAGACAGAATGATGAGATCAACAAATAATCCACTTCTAGATACTCAAGATGTCCATAACTGGGGACACGACTAATCATGATTAGTTTGTACACTCTGTAGAGGTTGCGCACTTTTCACCACAAGACTCAACCACCTCCATGATCGGAAGATCAAGACACAGTCTTTCTGAAGCATTAACTCTTTACTCTAGGTAGACCGGCACACCTACTTTCCCCTACATCTGCTAGTCCACCACTGAAAGAGGTCACACAACTTACTCAACTATGACAAAGCCCATAATGGCTTGTGGCTGCACACGGAATTTTCTAGGCATGAATAATTATATGATCCCTTTGAGCCTGGGTGGCATTCCATAGGATGATCACACGGGTACTCCGGGATCTCCTAGGACAACACTGGATTCTCCACGTGCCCGCAACCAATCCACCCAGATGTGTATTAAAGTTGCCACCTTAAGTTATCCTTAATCATTAACTCTCAAAACTTGCATGATTCTCACATACCAACCCCGTCTATGAGCATGGCTAAGCAATATGAGCATAATGTATATTCCCGGGGTGATTAAAGGTAACAGGTTCCTACCTCATGAACTACATAATGCATAATAAAACTGGGTATGAAAGAGTATGATCAAAGTGTAACTTGCCTTGATGACGATCGGAACCCTAGAGATTTGTAGGAGCAAGCTTCGCACTCTGAAAAATCTATCATAGACAAACAATAGCATACATAAGCACTCAAGCATGAAGATGCAAAGAAAACCGAAGAAAAAGATTTGGAAAACTCAGAAATAAGCGAATAACACTTTCAAACAGAAAACAATTTCTAACAGTACCTAAATTATGTGGATTAGATCTTAACAAAAAATTTAGGTCAAGAGCTTCGATTTGCAAAAAGAATTAATCAAATTGGAGTTATGAAACTCAAGTTATGATCAAAAGAAGTTCAAATTCAAATCTGTTTGAATTTTTCTTTTAAACTTTCAAAATACTGTTTAAGTTGGTTATATGGATAGAGGGGATCATAACGAAGAATTTGGCGTTGGTTTCATCAAATTTGGACAAACGAGTAAAAAGTTGTGATCGTTTGAAGAACAGGGACTAATCTATAAAATAAACCTAACGGATAGGTCCCTGGCAGAAAACTAAAATAAAAAAGAAAAATCTACCGAACGAACGTTCGCTACCGAAACTAATCTAACGAATATGTTCACTATAGAACCTAAACGAACGAACATTCGCTAAACAACTAAAATAACAAATCGATCGGGTTTCAAAAGAAAAACCAAAAAAACAAAAAGAACCGGGCGGTTGGGCGGCGGTTACCGCGGCTTTTGTCGGTTCGGCGACGGCTCTCCGGCGGCGAGGCGGTGTGGTGACAGCTCGGGCGAGGCGAGGCGAGGCGGTGGCTGCTATGGCGCGGGGCGGCGAGGGTACGCGGAGCGGGGCGGTGGCTTGCGGCGACGACTGTGGCTGCTATTGGGAAGAGAGGGGGCCGGGGCCGGTTATTTAAAGGAGGGGAGGGGGTGCGGCGGCTAGGGGGAGGGGCAAGAAGAGGCGGCGGCGGGAGGCGTGCCCGAGGCAGACATGGGCGGAGGTGGCGGGATCGCTCGGGACTTCGTCCCGAGCTCGGAGACGGAGGCGGCGCGCGGCTTGGGCCGGCCGGGCTGGGTACGGCCCAGTTCGATCGACCCGAAACTTTTTCGAGAACATTTTTTTTCCAGAGGTACGAAAAATACGAAAAACATAATAAATATATTTTAAAAAATTCTAGAAAAATTCACACAGTCCCTCCTAATTAAATGGGCTTAGGTGAACATTTTTCTGGACCTAAATGCCTAAAATAAAAATAAACTTTTTAGTACTAATAAAAATAAATAAACTTGCAAATAAAATCCAATAAAATATATTTTTATTCAAAATTTAATTTCCAATATTTCTTTGCTGATTTTGAAGAAGTCCTTTTATCTTCTCTCTTTATTTTATTTCTTTGAAATAATTGGAAAAATATTTTGAATAAATCACTTTGATCCAATTTGCCAATTTTGAAAATTCAAAAATGGATTTTGGAGAAAGCCTCCAACTCTCTCAATTGGTCCTTGAGTTGCTTAAGGTTTCTAGGATAATTTTTTTTTGAATAAATCAAATGGGCAAAAATGCATAAATCATGGATGCATATGAATTATCTAAATGATAACATCCAAATTTGAAATTGGGATGTTACAAACCTACCCCCCCTTAAGATGAATCTCGCCCTTGAGATTCGAGTTGGCTAGCAGAAAGGTGTGGGTGGTCCTTTCGGAGGTCTTCTTCTCGTTCCCAGGTAGCTTCCTCCTCAGTATGGTGACTCCACTGAACTTTGCAAAACTTGATGACCTTGCTGCGAGTGACTCGGTTGGGGAACTTGAGAATCTTGACATGTTTCTCCTCATAAGTCAGGTCACTCTCCAACTGAATTGCTTCCAGGGGCACGATATCTCTGAGAGGAATATCGGCCATCTCTGCATGGCACTTCTTCAACTAGGAAACGTGAAACACATCCTGAACTCCTGACAAACCTTCGGGTAATTCCAACTTGTAGGCAACTTCACCCATACGCTCCAAGACTCTGTATGGTCCCACAAATCGTGGCGCTAACTTTCCTTTGACTCCAAATCATTTAACTCCTCGAAGTGGAAACACACGAAGATATGCTCTGTCTCTGACTTCATAGGTTACTTCCTTGCATTTAGTATCGGCATAACTCTTCTGCCTGGACTGGGCTATCTTGAGTCTACCACAGATCAACTTGACTTTCTCCTCAGAATCTCTGATTAAGTCTGGTCCGAACAATTGTCGATCTCCAACTTCATCCCACATCAATGGTGTCCTGCACCTCCTTCCATACAGAGCTTCGAAAGGGGCCATCTTCAAACTAGCTTGGTAGCTGTTGTTATATGAGAACTCTGTGTAAGGCAAATTATAATCCCAACTAGACCCATAATCTAGCGCACAAGCTCTCAACATGTCCTCCAGAATCTGATTGACTCTCTCGGCCTGCCCATCTGTTTGCGGATGAAAGGCTGTACTGAATTCTGGCCTGGTACCCATAGTTTGGTGTAACTAATTCCAAAACTTCGAAGTAAACTGTGTTCCTCTATTTGATACGATGGTCCTAGAAACTCCATGCAGACATATGATCCTGGTCATATATATCTTGGCCAACTTAGCGCTCGTATAGGTGGTTTTCACGGGGATTAAGTGGGCCACCTTGGTCAAGCGATCAACTACAACCCAAATGGAGTCATATCCCGAATGAGTCTTGGGCAATCCAGTGATGAAATCCATGCCAAGCTTATCCCACTTCCATTCGGGTATCGGCAAAGGCTGAAGTAATCCTGTTGGTTTCTGATGCTCTGCCTTAACTCTCTGACATACGTCGCATACTACTAAATACTCGGCAATATCCTTCTTCATACATGTCCACCAGAAATGTTCCTTCAAGTCCAGATACATCTTGGTGTTGCCTGGGTGAATCGAGTAAGGCGAATCATGAGCCTCCTGAAGAATTAACTTCCTGATCTTTGGGTCATTGGGCACATAAATACGATCCTCAAACCATAGAGTTCCGTGTTCATCCTCACGAAAACCTTTAGCCTTTCCTTTACTCATCTTTTCTTTTATCTCTGCAATTTCCTTGTCCGTCTTCTGGGCTTCTCGGATCTTTCCCAACAAAGTGGACTGAATTTCCAATGCTGGAACAAAACCTCTCAAACTATATCCAAGAAGTTCTTGGAGATCATCGACTAACTCCTGTGGTAATCCTCCGGTTATGAGAGTATTAGGATAACTCTTGACTCAAAGCATCTTCCACAAAATTGGCCTTTCCTGGGTGATAATGAAGTCTCATGTCATAATCCTTTATGAGCTCCAACCATCTCCTCTGCCTGAGGTTCAGCTCCTTCTGCGTGAAGATGTACTTCAAACTCTTATGATCTGTGTAAACATCACAACGATTTCCGATAACAAAATGTCTCCAGGTCTTGAGCGCATGCACTACGGCTGCTAACTCCAAATCATGTGTGGCATAATTCAACTCATGAGGTCGAAGCTGACATGAAGCATATGAAACAACTCTTCCTTCTTGCATAAGAACGCCTCCAAGTTCCTGACGAGAAGCGTCGCAATATACTTGGAAATCCTTGCGTATGTTCGGAAGAATTAGCACTGGGTCTGTAACCAAACGTTTCTTCAACTCCTGAAAATTGGCCTCACAATCCTCGGTCCAATTAAACTTGGTGTCCTTCTTCAATAACTCTTCATGGGTTTCACGATCTTGGAAAATTTCTCAATAAATCTCTGATAATATCCTGTGAGTCCAAGGAAACTGCGTATCTCTCCAACTGAGGCGGGCGCTATCCATTCGGTGACAGATTTAACCTTGGAAGGTTCTGCTGCTATTCCTTCTCCTGATATAACATGTCTGAGAAATCCGACTTCCTTCAACCAAAACTCACATTTGCTGAACTTGGCATATAGCTGATGTTCCTTGAGCTTCTCGAGAACCAAGTGCAAATGTTCCTTGTGTTCTTTTTCATTCTTCGAGTACACCAATATATCATCAATGAACACCACAACAAACTTATCCAAGAACTCCATGGACACCTTATTCATCATACTCATAAAATAGGAAGGGGTGTTAGTCAAACCAAAATACATGACCGTGTACTCATATAGCCCATACCTTGTGGTAAAAGCTATCTTAGGTATATCTTGTTCTCCAATCTTTAGCTGGTGATACCCTGATCAAAGATCGATCTTGGAGAAAACTTCAGCTCCCTGCAGCTGGTCAAACAAATCATTGATCATCGATAGAGGATATTTGTTATTGATCGTCACCTCATTCAATGCATGATAATCAACATCCATTCTCAAGGATCCATCAGTCTTCTCAACTAGGAGCACTGGGCTCCCCAAGGTGATGAATTTGTCAGATATAACCTTTCTCCAATAACTCCTTAATCTGCTTCTTAATTTCCTCGAGATCATTTGCGGGCATCTGATATGGTCTTTTGGATATTGGTCTGGTGCCTGGCAACAACTCGATCATAAACTCTATGTCTCGGTCTAGTGGCATGCCTGGTAGTTCATCCGGGAATACATCGGGATAATATTTCACAACTGGCACTTCATCCTGCACAACTCTTGAAAGGGAATTCACTTGAGTCCTCCTTGGCACATGCCTAGACACATACTTGATCCGTTTTCCCTCTAGGGTGGTGAGAAGGATAGACTTACTAGCACAATCGATGTTTCCCGCGTTTTTCGATAACCAATCCATGCCTAGTATCACATCCAATCCTTGTGATTCCAGAATAATGAGGTTTGTGGAAAAAACATGCCTACCAATGGTCAACGGCAACTGAAAACATCCCTGGCTAGCCATATACTCCACTCCTGGTGAACTCACTAACATAGCTGACTTAAGGGCTACGGATGGAAACTTAAACTTGTCCACAAATGCCCTTGATATGTATGAATGTGATGCACCAGTGTCAAAAAGAACAAGGGTTGTAAATGACTTAATCAAAAACTTACCAATAACTGCGTCAGGCTGCTCATCAACTTCCTCCACGTTGATGTGATTCACTTGACCTCTAGTGAAAGGATTTGTCTTCTTTCCTGAGCTTCCATTGCCATTCCCATTATTTGCTTCAGGACACTCGGTGGCATAGTGTCTGGTCTTCCCGCACTTGAAACAAGTAATGTGACTCAGATCCTTCTTGGCGGGGGTTGCTGGGTTGGAACGGCTATAACTGTTGTTTCTTCCACTCCCATTACCACTCTTAGGGCCACTGTGGTTGTGTGAATTTCCTCCATTGTGAGAATGGCCTCCATGGTTATGTCCTCCATGGGTATGATGAGTGTGTCCTCCTGAGTACGGGGAATTGCGGGGCTTTTGCTAAGCTCCACGGTTGTACTTCCCCTATCCATACTTCCATTTGTAGTTCTCTATCTGTTGCTGCTTGCCTTCGATCATGAGGGCCCTGTCTACTAGCTCCTGGTAGTTGGTGAAAGTTGCCACCATCAACTGCATACTCAGCTCATCATTGAGTCCCTCAAGAAATTTCTCCTGCTTCGCGGCATCTGTGGCCACATCATTTCGGGCGTAGCGTGCTAACTTGCTGAACTCCTCCATGTACTGCCCCACAGTACGATTTCCCTGGCGTAAGTTGTGAAACTCACGCTTCTTCAGACTCATGGCTCTAGCTGAGACATGTGCGGTGCGGAAAGCCTGCTGAAATTGACCCCATGTCACATTGGCCACGGGGAAGGTGGTGGTGTAGTTCTCCCACCATGAGGCTGCGGGTCCACTAAGCTGATGTGCGGCAAAGCGCACCTTCTCCACATCCATGCATCCAGCGGTGGTCAGCTCTCTTCCGATCTTGCGGAGCCAGTCATCAGCGATAATCGGCTCGGTGCTGCTAGAGAACACCGGCGGATTCAACCTTAGGAGACGGGCTAGGTTGTCAACTGGGGGTGGTGGTGGGTTGTTGTTGTTGCCTTGGTTCTGGACGAGCATCTGCATCAAAGCATTCTGCTGCTAGATCAACTGGGTGAGCTCAGGCAGGAAAGTGAATCCGGGGTCACATCTTGGAGGCATCTGATAGGTTAGAGGGATGAGAGAACAGAATAGAATAAGGTCTAATGAGATATTTCACTACCCATATGCATAGGAGACAAACATATTCAATTCACATCACTCAATTTCAAACAAGATTCATACAATCGATCTAAGCTACTATTACAAACTCTCACGAACGATTTCTGACTACTTGGAAGAATTCTAATAGTAATATGGTGGTTGACTAGAACTTTTGATCGGTGGAAGACTCAATAATACACGCTCCAGCTTCGTCTTCAAAATCATCATTGTCCTCATCATCACTGTCTTCTTCATCATCACTGTCGGTGTCTGTGTCATCTAGTATGATGTAGTCTTCCGAACGAATGTCCACTTCAGGTTCTGGTTTCATCACGGGTATTCCTAGCTTCTTCCTCAGGTCTTTATTCTTCTCCAATAGCACAGTTATTTCCTCTTCATATCCATCACGGGTTGCCTTGAGTTCCTCTTCTATCTCCATGTTTCGGGTCATCACCTATCCATCATGATAGCGCACATCTGATTCTCATATCAATGAATGTGCTAGTTCATCTCCTGTATGTAGGCTACAATAGTTCCATCCTTCCTGGTGCGAATCATCTCCCATTGTTCATCCCGGCGTCCGCATATCTGGTAGACGGTGTACTTAAGATCCTTGTTGTACACCTCGCATATGCGTCCAATGGTGATGTGGGCGGCCATACTCTTTCCTGAGCTCCAGGTTGGTGCATCAAAGGAAAACTCGATGGGCTCGGTAGTTGATGCGGAAGTCCTTCCAGGAACACAAACTTGTATCTTCCAGCGCTCCTCTTCTGGTAAAGTTGCACTGAAGGTTCCGGTGAAGTTTGGTATGCCAATGTTCAGGTACCTCATGACTTCCTTCAAGTGTCGTCCGAAAGGGGTGTCGTCATCAGGCTGAGTGAACTTGTTCCTGGGGTCTGACATCTATAGTGTAGAAATAGAGAAGGATTAGAAATGAGTAGACAAGAGTATCATGTGGCTTTTCCTAGTGGCCGCATCCTACAGTCAGCGTGTGCTCTAATACCATCTTGTAGCGACACGATCCCAATGGATCAAAGTCTTTGTGCTTAAGTGTCATCCCTGGATCATTATGCTGACACACACAGTACTCGAGGATTTATAACAGAGTTCAATCACACACTTATTACATCGAGGGTCTCATAAAGTGTACTTATTACATAAATATGGTTGAAGGCCAACTAAATAAAATAACTAAAGAAGCTTCGAAGATAAATGAGTCCATCCAACTCCACGACAAAATTGAGTGCACGACAACGACCTATCGCACCTTAACCCTCGTCTGGAAATTCTACAAAGACGTTGCAGCCGTGTAGGTCAGCACATGGAATATGCTGACAAGATCACACTATAGAGCAATAATGAGCAATAACTATCACTACATGCATATTTGGCTGGTGGAGGCTCTAAGTTTGATGTTTGCATAAAGCTAATTTTTTCCTACAACTAAGGAATAAATTTTATTTTACTACCAAGTTTATGCCATTATTGAGAAGGTTCCTCCAACTCAATCCCAAGATTACCAAGTAATAAATATTAACCCAACAATTTCATTTGACAGAATGATGAGATCAACAAATAATCCACTTCTAGATACTCAAGATGTCCATAACCGGGGACACGGCTAATCATGATTAATTTGTACACTTTGTAGAGGTTGCGCACTTTCCTCCACAAGACTCTACCACCTCCATGATCGGAAGATCAAGACACGGTATTTCTGAAGCATTAACTCTTTATTATGGGTAGACTGGTACACCTACTTTCCCCTACATCTGCTAGTCCACCACTAAAAGAGGTCACACAACTTACTCAACTATGCCAAAGCCCATAATGGCTTGTGGCTGCACACGGAAGTTTCTAGGCATGAATAATTATATGATCCCTTTGAGCCTGGGTGGCATTCCATAGGATGATCACACGAGTACTCCGGGATCTCCTAGGACAACACTGGATTCTCTAGGTGCCCGCAACCAATCAACCCACATGTGTATTAAAGTTGCCACCTTAAGTTATCCTTAATTATTAACTCTCACAACTTGCATGATTCTCACATACCAATCCCCGTCTACGAGCATGGCTAAGCAATATGAGCGTAACGTATATTCCCGGGGTGATTAAAGGTAATAGGTTCCTACCTCATGCAATAATCACATGTTCCCAATCCTACTCATGCAATATTTAAGGGTATAACCAATGCATAATAAAACTAGGTATGAAAGAGTATGATCAAAGTGTAACTTGCCTTGCTGACGATTGGAAAACCCTAGAGATTCGTAGTAGCAAGCTTAGAACTCCGGAAAATCTATTGTAGACAAACAATAGCATACATTAGCACTCAAGCATGAAGATGCAAAGAAAACCGAAGAAAAAGATTCGGAAAACTTAGAAATAAGTGAATAACACTTTCAAATATAAAACAATTTCAAATGCTACCTAAATTATGTGGATTAGATCTTAACAGAAACGTTAGGTTAAGCGTTTCGATTTGCAAAAAGAATCAACCAAATCGGAGTTACGAAACTCAAGTTATGATCAAAAGAGTCAGCTTGAAAAAATTAAACTTTCAAAATATTGTTTAAGTGGTTACCTGGATAGAGGGGATCATAACAAAGAATTTGTCGTTAGTTTCATTGAATTTGGACAAATGAGTAAAAAGTTGTGAACGTTTGAAGAACATGGACTAATCTGTAAAATAAACCTAACAGATAGGTTCCTGGTAGAAAACTAAAATAAAAAGAGAAATCTACCGAATGAACATTTGCTACCGAAACTAATCTATCGAATATGTTCAATATAGAACCTAGACGAACGAACATTTGCTAAACAACTAAAATAACTAACCGATCGGGTTTTAGAAGAAAAACAAAAAAACAAAAAGAACCGGACAGTTCGGTGGCGGTTACCGCGGCTTTTGTCGGTTCGGCGTCGGCGGTGGCGGCTCTCCGGCAAGGCGGCGCGGCGACGGCTCGGGCGAGGCGAGGCGGCGGACGGCGGCGGCTCCGGCGGCGGTGGCTGGTGCGGCGCAGGGCGATGGCTTGCGGCGGCAGCTGCGCCTGCTGTTGCGAAGAGAGGGGGCCGGGGTCGGGTATTTAAAGGAGGGGAGGGGTGCGGCGGCTTGGGGAAGGGGCAAACAAAGGCGGCAACGGGAGGCGTGCCCGAGGCAGACACGGGCGGTGTTGGCGGGATCGCTCGGGACTTCATCCCGAGCTTGGAGACGGAGGCGGCGCGCGGCTTGGGCCGGCTGGGCTGGGCGCGGCCCAGTACGGTCGGCCCAAATTTTTTTTTAACATTTTTTCAAAGATGAAAAAATACGAAAAACATAATAAATATATTTTTAAAATTTCCTAAAAAATTCACATAGTCCTCCTAATTAGATGGGCTTAGGTGAACATTTTTCTGGACCTAAATTCCTAAAACAAAAATAAACTTTTTAGTACTAATAAGAATAAATAAACATGCAAATAAAATCCAATAAAATATATTTTTATTAAAAATTTAATTTCCAATATTTCTTGGTTGTTTTTGAAGAAGTCCTTTTATCTTCTCTCTTTATTTTATTTATTTGAAATAATTGGAAAAATATTTTGAATAAATCACTTTGATCCAATTTGCCAATTTTGAAAATTCAAAAATGGATTTTTGAGAAAACCTCCAACTCTCTTAATTGGTCCTTGAGTTGCTTAAGGTTTCTAGGATCAAAAATTTCGAATAAATCAAATGAGAAAAAATGCATAAATCATGGATGCATATGAATGATCTAAATGATAACATCCAAATTGAAAATTGGGATGTTACAGGTTAACACCTACCAACCCCCCGCTAGGGGCATGCGTAGTAGTACTTTGCTTCGAGGGCTAATAAACTTTTGCAATAAGTATGTGATTTCTTTATGACTAAGATGGGTCCATGGATTATACGCACTCTTACTTATCCGCAATTTGCTAGCCTCTATGGTACTGTGCATTGCCCTTTCTCACCCCGAGACATGGTGCAAACTTCGCC
Organism: Triticum urartu; assembly: GCF_056163025.1. Classification (NCBI taxonomy): domain Eukaryota; kingdom Viridiplantae; phylum Streptophyta; class Magnoliopsida; order Poales; family Poaceae; genus Triticum; species Triticum urartu. Next base: position 216,361,355 of record NC_141878.1, read on the forward strand.
GGTGCATCCAAACCCCGTGATATGATACGCTCTATCACACATAAGCCTTATTATATCTTCCTCAAAATAGCCACCATACCTACCTATTATGGCCTTTCCATAGCCATTCCGAAATATATTGCCATGCAACTTCCACCGCTTCCGTTTTGATGACTTGAGCATTCATTGTCATATTGCTTTGCATGATCGTAAGATAGCTAGCATGATATTTCCATGGCTTGTCCGTTTTCTGATATCATTGTTACGCTAGATCGTTGCACATCTTGGTACACTGCCAGAAGCATTCATGTAAAGTCATACTTTGTTCTAGGTATCGAGTTGTATTTTTTATTTCTTTTGAGTTGTAAGTAAATAGAAGTGTGATGATCATCATTATTCATTATTAGAGCATATCCCAGTAAGGAAAGGATGATGGAAACTATGATTCCCCCACAAGTCGGGATGAGGTTCTGGACAAATATAAAAAATAAAAAGTGAGGCCAAAAAGTGCCCAAGAAAAAGTAAAGAAAAAGAAGAAAAGGAAAAAAAGAGAAAAGAGAGAAGGGGCATGCTATTTCCACACTTGTGCTTCAAAGTAGCACCATGTTTTTTATATAGAGAGTCTCCTATGTTGTCACTTTCATATACTAGTGATAATTTGTAATTATAGAGTTAGACGCACACCCACTTAGTTTTCATGTTGAGCTTCCATACACTTATAGCTCTTAGTGCATTCGTTGCATGGCAATCCCTAGTCCTCGCATTGATATCAATTGATGGGCATCTCCATAGCCCGTTGGTTAGCCGCGTCGATGTGAGACTTTCTTACTTTTTTGATATTTACCCCTGTCATCATACTCTATTCCACCGATAGTGCTATGTCCATGCTTGCACTCATGTATTGCGTGGGGGTCGAAAAAGCTGAAGCGCATTAAAAATTATGAACCAATTGCTTGGCTGACACCGGGGTAGTTCATGATAAATACTTTGTGTTAAGAAGATGGAGCATGACAAGACTATATGATTTTGTAGGAATAGCTTTCTTTAAGCGTTGATATTTTGAAAGACACGATTGTTTGTTGGGATGCCTGAGTATGATGTATTTATGTCAAATTATAGACTATTTCTTTGAATCACTCATGTCTTAATATTAATGCCATGATTAGACATGTGATCAAGATTATGCTAGGTAGCATTCTATATAAAAAATTATCTTTTTTATCATTTACCTACTCGAGGATGAGCAGGAATTAAGCTTGGGGATGCTGATACGTCTCCGTTATATCTATAATTTTTTATTGTTCCATGCCAATATTATACAACTTTTACATACTTTTGGCAACATTTTATATGATTTATTAGACTAACATATCGATCCAGTGCCCAGTGCTAGTTCCACTTTTTTGCATGTTTTTTGTTTCCCAGAATATCCATATCAAACAAAGTCCAAACACGATAAAAAATTATGGAGAATTATTTTGGAATATTTGGGATTTTAGGGAGGTGGAATCAACGCAAGCGGGGGCTCATAGCTCCCAAGATACACCAGGGCACGCCCCATGCCCCAGGCGCGCCCAGGTGTCTTGTCCCTCCTTGAACGTTGCTTGGAGCTCTACTTCGGGTGCAAGGAAACTTATATCCGGAAAAAAATGTGTTCAAATCTGAGCGCAATCGGAGTTACGGATCTCTGGATATTTATGAAACGGTTTTCGGCCAGATCTGGGGACGCGAAACAGAAGAGAACAAAGAAGAATGCTATGGTTGGGTTGTACCTTAATAAACGTTAGTAGTTGCGGATGCTTGCTAATAGTTTCAATCATAAGTGCATGGAGTTCCAAGTAAGGGATGACATGCTAGCAGTGGCCTCTCCCACATAAAAACTTGCTATCGGTCTAGTAACATAATCAATTGCTAAGGAACAATTCCGCAAATCCTACCACCACTAAACCACACTCGTTTTACTATGTTAATTGCTTCTTAATTTAAACAACACCTAACTTTTATTTTCACATTCTTTATTATCTTGCAAACCTATCCACACCTACAAAGTACTTCTAGTTTTATTCTTGTTTTAGGTAAAGCAAACATTTAGCGTGCATAGAGTTGTATCGGTGGTTAATAGAACTTAACGGAATATTTGTTCTACCTTTAGCTCCTTGTTGGGTTAGACACTCTTATTTAACGAAAAATGTTACGAACGATCCCCTATACTTGTGGATTATCAATGTGGTGGTTGTATATGGACTCGGATTGGTGGAGGATATGTGGTGGTTGTATATGGACTTAGATTGCCGGCGGATATGCGGTGGTTGTGTATGGACTCGGATTGGTGGCGGATATGCGGTGGTTGTATATGGACTCAGATTGGCAGTGGATATGCGGTGGTTGTATATGGACTCTGATTGGCAACAGATATGTGGTGATGGTATGTGGCAGTGGCAACAAAGATGATGCGGTGGCGTGAAAACCTATGACCAGAACTCGAACTCTAAGGTAACTAGACGCTAAGACCAACAACTCGGATTGGCAACCGCAAATTCAACAAAGCAAAAAACAAAAAATATTATGCAAAGGCTCAGATTGGTTCAGGTATGATGAACTAACCCTATTTTTGTGTGGCTTTTTTGTGGACTTTAGGTATGAAAACAAATGTGGTCTAGACTACGAAAAATTGGTAAAATTTAAACGAGCAACCTAGAAATCTGATACCACTTGATAGAGGCAAAGGTGTCTCTTCTTTCAATAAGATGGTAACTATCATTTTTAGTGGAGTAGATTTTGACAATCGATTATGTAACATCCCAAAATTCCAAATTTTGGAATGTTATATTAAATAATTAGTTTCGATTGTTTGTTTGATTGTTGTGTGAATGATTTAGTGAAGTTGAGTGCAATTTGAAACTTTTTTGAAAATTGAATGAGAGGGAATGAAATGACTTTCCCAAACATTTCTCTTTGCATTTATGATCTCCATGAATTCAAATTCATTTCATCACAAAACCCTACAGTGAAGATGATATGACTTCTTCCATTTAAATAAATGAAAAGGATTTTGAAAAGATTTGAATTGCATTTGGAAATATTTCAAATTCAGAAACCTTATCCAACTCAATGATTTTCACGAGAGAAGATAAAATGACTTCTTCAAATCATATGAAATATGAGTTGGAAGTTTAAAAGAATCAAATTGAAAGTCCAGTTAAAGTTATTTTGAAACTCACTTTCAAATTGGAGTTATTTGGCTTTTAATCATATTATTTTTCTCCTAAAAATAAATGAATGGAAATAAAGGTAAAATGATTCCCTTCAATGGGAAATTAGGAGAAAATAATTCTGAAGTCATTATGGTATTTTGAATATGATTTTTATTGGGTTTTATTGCAACTGTAGCACTATTTGTTTTATTTGAATTTTTTGTGGTTTATTTGACCTTTTAGAAATATTCATCTTTTAGTATTTCGTTTTCTAAACATTTTGATATATAATATGCCTATATATAATTTTTTTGTATATTTACTTTATTTTAGTTTTCCTTGCTGTGTTTTAAAAAACGCCCGAGGCCCACTGCCCTACCGCACCAGGCCGACCCTTTTCCCTCTCGCGCACGGCAGCCGCTTTCCCATCGGCCGCCTGATCCCCTCCCTCGCTCACCTCTGTCGCTGACAGTGGGCCCCGCCTCCTTCTTCTTCCCCTTGCCCAAGCTAGAGTGCGCGCACCCGCCGCCGTATCCCGATTTCCTCGGGACCGTGATCTCGAGCCTTCCCCTCGCGCACGCGTACACCCTATGAAACCCCTTGACCCTCCTCTCGCGACCCCCTTTAACCCCGACGCCAAACTTCACCATAGCTCTCGCCCACGTCTTTTGGATCTCGCTGGAGCCGACTACCTCCGTCGTTGCGTATGTCGCCAGTAAGCCACCCCGAGGCCCCTTCCTTCCCCCGTTGGTTACGCTCCTTGTCGCGCTCCATTTTGACATGTCCTTGTGCCTCCTCTTCCTCCACAGAAACTTCACCGAGCTCACGTGCCCTCACCGGAGTTCACAGAGCATCCAAGCTCTATCGTCGTCACCCTGCCGTCGTCCGTCAACCCCGAGCTCCACCAACACCACCTACGAGAGCGGCGTGAAGTGCCGCACCCGACTGACCTCCCCGCCACCGCCGACGAGGGCCGAAGCACCTCCGCCTCTAACGCCCGAGCCACCTCACCGTCGACCTCGACCAGCCATCCTTGTAAGCCGCTAGCTCTTATCCTCCGTACGATCGCGCACGAATGCCCTAGATTAGATCTAATCTAAACGGTTAGGTTTTATTACTAGACCAGTTTTAGTTACGGTTTTTTAATGGGATTTATTCGAACTGAGCCAACGGTTTTTCTCTGTTAGTCGCGTCGCACCGAAACTCTTATTTAAGGGTTGTCCGCCCGTTAGCTTCCGCAGCGCACAGCCGCCCGCCAACCATGCTACCTCTTGAGCACTGTGTTGGTTTTCCCTTGAAGAGGAAAGGGTGATGCAGCAATGTAGCGTAAGTATTTCCCTCAGTTTTTGAGAACCAAGGTATCAATCCAGTAGGAGGCCACACGCAAGTCCCTCGTACCTACACAAACAAATAAGAACCTCACAACCAATGCGATAAAGGGGTTGTCAAGCCCTTCACGGTCACTTACGGGAGTGTGATCTGATAGTGATAATAATAATAAGATAAATATTTTTGGTATTTTTATGATATAGATTAAAAGTAAAGATTGCAAAATAAAATAGATTGGAAACTTATATGATGGAAAATAGACCCGGGGGCCATAGGTTTCACTAGTGGCTTCTCTCAAGATAGCATAAGTATTACGGTGGGTGAACAAATTACTGTCGAGCAATTGATAGAAAAGTGAATAATTATGAGAATATCTAGGCATGATCATGTATATAGGCATCACGTCTGTGACAAGTAGACCGACTCCTGCCTGCATCTACTACTATTACTCCACACATCGACCGCTATCCAGCATGCATCCAGAGTATTAAGTTCATAAGAACAGAGTAACGCATTAGGTAAGATGACATGATGTAGAGGGATAAACTCAAGCAATATGATATAAACCCCATCTTTTTATCCTTGATGGCAACAATACAATATGTGTAGTTTCCCTTTCTGTCACTAGGATCAAGCACCGCAAGATTGAACCCAAAGCTAAGCACTTCTCCCATTGCAAGAAAGATCAATCTAGTAGGCCAAACCAAACTGATAATTCGAAGAGACTTGCAAAGATAACCTATCACACATAAAAGATTTCAGAGAAGAATCAAATATTGTTCATAGATAGACTTGATCATAAACCCACAATTCATCGGATCTCGACAAACACACCGCAAAAAGAATTACATCGAATAGATCTCCAAGAAGATCGAGGAGAACTTTGTATTGAGATTCAAAGAGAGAGAAGAAGCCATATAGCTAATAACTATGGACCCGAAGGTCTGAAGTAAACTACTCACACATCATCGGAGGGGCCATGGAGTTGATGTAAAGTGTGACGCCCCCAATTTAATCATACACTAATCATACACGCAAACGTGTACGATCAAGATCAGGGACCCATGGGAAGATATCACAACACAACTCTACAAATAAAATAAGTCATACAAGCATCATATTACAAGCCAGGGGCCTCGAAGGCTCGAATACAAGAGCTCGATCATAGACGAGTCAGCGGAAGCAACAATATCTGAGCACAGACATAAGTTAAACAAGTTTGCCTTAAGAAGGCTAGCACAAACTGGGATACAGATCGAAAGAGGCGCAGGCCTCCTGCCTGGGATCCTCCTAACTACTCCTGGTCATCGTCAGCGGGCATCACGTAGTAGTAGGCACCTCCGGTGCAGTAGGAGTCGTCGTTGAAGGTGGCTTCTGGCTCCTGGGCTCCAACATCTGGTTGCGACAATCAGGTAGAAGGGATAGGGGGAAAAGAGGGAGAAAGCAACCGTGAGTACTCATCCAAAGTACTCGCAAGCAAGAAGCTACACTACATATGCATGGGTAAATGTGTAAAGGGCCATATCGGTGGACTGAACTGCAGAAAGCCAGAATAAGAGGGGGATAGCTAATCCTTTCGAAGACTACGCTTCTGGTAGCCTCCGTCTTGCAGCATGTAGAAGGGAGTAGACTGGAGTCCTCCAAGTATCATCGCATAGCATAATCCTAACCGATGATCCTCCCCTCGTCGCCCTGTGAGAGAGCGACCACCGATTGTATCTGGCACTTGGAAGGGTGTGTTTTATTAAGTATCCGGTTCTAGTTGTCATAAGGTCAAAGTACAACTCCAAGTCGTCCTGTTACCGAAGATCACGACAATTCGAATAGATTAAGTTCCCTGCAGGGGTGCACCACATACCCCAACACGCTCGATCCCATTTGGCCGGACACACTTTCCTGGGTCATGCCCGGCCTCGGAAGATCAACACGTCGCAGCCCCACCTAGACCAACAGAGAGGTCAGCACGCCGGTCTAAACCTAAGCGCCCAGGGGTCTGGGCCCATCGCCCTTAGCACACCTGCACGTTGCGTGGGCGGCCGGAAGCAGACCTAGACTAGTGGCGTTCCAGTCCAATCCAGCGCGCGCCGCTCCATCGCTGACGTCAAGAAGGCTTCGGCTGATACCACGACGCCGGGATACCCATAACTACTCCCGCGTAGATGGTTAGTGCGTATAGACCAAATGGCCAAACTCAGATCAAATACCCAGATCTCGTTAAGCGTGTTAAGTATCCGCGAACGCCGACCAGGGCCAAGCCCACCTCTCTCCTAGGTGGTCGGAACCTGCCCTGTCGCTCCGCCTCAAAGATCCACTCGCGGGTGCTCCTCAAGCCGACCCGTCTTTAGTCACCACATGTATCATGTATAAAGTATATAGTATATACCCGTGATCAACTCCCGAGTGATCACGGCCCGATAGAATAGCATGGCAGACGGACAAGGATGTAGGGCCACTGATGATAAACTAGCATCCTATACTAAGCATTAGGATTGTAGGTAAAGGTAACAACAGTAGTAGCAAGGACAGGCTATGCATCAGTATAGGATTAACGGGAAGCAGTAACATGCTACACTACTCTAATGCAAGCAGTATAGAGAAGAGTAGGCGATATCTGGTGATCAAAGGGGGGGGGGCTTGCCTGGTTGCTCTGGCAAGAGAGAGGGGTCGTCAACTCCGTAGTCGTACTGGGTAGCAGCGGCGTCGGTCTCGGTGTCTAGCGGAAGAAGAAGGGGGAAGAAACAATAAATATAATGCAAACAGATGCATAACGATGCATGACAAGGCAAGTAACGGCGCTAGGGGTGCCCTAACGCGGTATTAGGTGATACCGGTGAAGGAGGAAACATCCGGGAAAGCATCCCCGGTGTTTCGCGTTTTCGGACCGGTGAACCGGAGGGGGAAAGTTGCGAGTTTGATAGGTTAGGGATGCGTGGCGGACGAACGGGCTGCGTATCCGAATTCGTCTCGTCGTTTTGAGCAACTTTCATGTACAAAGTTTTTCCATCCGAGCTACGGTTTATTTTATATAAATTTTAAAAGATTTAAATCATTTTTCGGATTTATTTATTTAATTTAATCAACATTATCCAGAATAGTGTCTGCTGACGTCATCATGACGTCAGCATGACGTCAGCAGTTGACCAGGTCAACCTGACAGGTGGGTCCCGATCGTCATACTCTGTTTTAATTAACTAACAGTTAATTAGGTTAATTAGTGATTAGGTTAATCTAATTATAATTAATTAACTTAATTAATTCCTTAATTAATTAATTAATTAATTTTATTATTATATATATATATATATTTTTTATTCTTTTGTTTTTTTTGTTTTTTTTTATTCGTTCTGGAGGCGGGGCCCTCCTGTCATTGGCCAAGAGGGGCCATAGCGGGTCGGGCGTGCGGGCGCGGCTGCGGGCGAAGCCGCAACCCGCCCAAGAGCGAGGCGCAGCAGGAGCAGGGCCGAGGGGCGCGGCTGGTGCAGCCGGCCGGCGGCGGCGGCAGCAGAAGGGCCGAGGGGCCATGGCGAGCAGCACCAGCAGTGCGGCTCGGAGGGGGATGGGAGTAGGGCGACGTGCGGACGGCGCAACGCGAGCGAGCAGCGCCGCGGCAGAGCGAGGCGGGGCTCGGGCGCGCATGCGCGGGGGTACGTCGGGCGCGGCGAGGCCAAGAGGGCGCGGGCGCGCGCCTGGGCGCAGGGGGACGTCGGCGCGAGGCAGACGGCGGGGGGGGGGGGGGGCAGCGGGGAGCGCAGTCGCGGCGAGCACGCATCGGGCGCGACCAAGTGCGGGACAGAGAGGAGGGGAGGCTTGCCGGAGCGCGGGTGAGCAAGGAGGAGGAGGAGAGGTGCTCACGGGGATGGGCGCGTAGGGTCTAGGCAGGGGGGATTGAGGAGGAGGGCGGAGACGACGGCGTCGAGGAGTCGGGGAGGCGGGCGCAGTCCGGCGGGGAGGAGGACGGGGACGCGGCGACGGCGGGGCAGCGTTGTGGGGGGGGGCGCGGGGCGTCGGCCCGATCCCGATCCAAAACTGGATCGGGGGGGAGGGGGAGGGAGCGAGTGGGGCGAGCGGGGTGGGGCGAGTGGGGAGGGGAGTGGGGATCGGGTGGGTTAGGGTTTGGGGGGGTTTGGATAAGGGGAGGGGGGAAAGGCCGGTTGGGCCTGCGCCCGAATGGGCCGGCCAACTGGGCCAGTAGGCCGTGGGAGGGGGGGTTCCCTCTTTCTTCTCTTTTTTTGTTGTTGCTTTGACCTTTTTCGTATTTTCTTTCTTTTATTTATTTTCTCTTGTGTTTCAATTCAGTTTAAAATATTTATGCATTTTATAAAACTGGGTCTCCTACACCACAATTATCTATGTAATATTTAGTACAAACCGAACATTTTTATTTCAATGTTTGAAAACTTTTATTATTTACCAAAGTTTGAATTTGAATTTTTGGTCCGGTTTTGATCTAACGACCGATTAGCAACAGTAACGTAGGTAACGTGGCTCCATTAGCGTGGGATTACTGTAGCTTAATTACCCGGGCGTTACAAATCTCCTCCACTACAAGAAATCTCGTCCCGAGATTTAGGAGGTAGAAGGAAACAACGCGGGGTATTCTTCACGCAGGCGATCCTCGCGTTCCCAAGTGGCTTCGTCTTCAGAGTGATTCGACCACTGGACTTTGAGGAATTTGATCGCCTTCTGACGTGTGCGGCGTTCAGCTTGGCCAAGAATGCGGACCGGATGCTCTTTATAAGAGAGTTCCTGTTGCAATTCGAGCACTTCATGATCCACCGCTCGGATTGGATCCTTGAAGCAACGGCGGAGTTGTGACACATGGAACACATCGTGAACCTGAGAAAGGTTCGGCGGAAGCTCCAGTTGATATGCCACCTTTCCACGCCTTTCGAGAATAGTGAAGGGACCGATATAGCGAGGAGCTAGCTTGCCCTTGATCCCGAAGCGGTGAGCACCCTTCATTGGGGTAACTCGAAGATAAGCCTTTTCGCCAGGTTGATAGACCATGTCTTGGTGATGACGGTCATACTGACTTTTCTGACGTGACTGAGCAGTCTTGAGATTCTCGCGAATAATGCGAACTTGTTCTTCGGCCTGTTGGATAATATCCGGACCGAAGAGTGGGCGTTCCCCAGTTTCTGACCAGTTCAGAGGGGTTCGACACTTTCGTCCATATAGCACTTCGAAGGGGGACATCTTCAGACTAGCTTGATAGCTATTATTATAAGAGAACTCAGCATATGGAAGAGATTCCTCCCATTTCTTGCCGAATGAGATTACACAAGCTCGAAGCATGTCTTTGAGAACTTGGTTGACACGTTCAACTTGCCCTTGTGACTGAGGATGGAATGCAGTACTGAACGACAGATGAGTCCCCATAGCTTCTTGGAAACTCGCCCAAAACCTTGATGTGAATAAACTGCCACGGTCTGAACTGATAACCAGTGGGATACCGTGAAGTGAAACAATTCTGGCCATGTAGAGAGTAGCAAGCTGACTAGCAGTGATTGTCTCTTTGACCGCCAGAAAATGGGCAACTTTGGAAAGCCGGTCAATGACGACAAGAATAGCATCATTACCTTTCTGCGATTTGGGAAATCCAGTGACGAAGTCCATTTCAACATGGTCCCATTTCCATTCAGGAATAGAGATAGGTTGCAGAGTCCCAGCAGGCCTTTGATGCTCTGCTTTGATTCGGCGACAAATGTCACACTCAGCAACATAACGAGCAATGTCCTGCTTCATATTAGACCACCAGAATCTTTGACGAATATCCTGATACATCTTTGTACTACCAGGATGGATGGACAGAGGCGTATCATGAGCTTCTTGCATAACCCTTTTATTCTTATCCAGGTTTTTCTTCGAACATGGTACCACTAAGCGGCCTTTGAAATACAAGGCGCCATCGTCGGCGATCGTGAAGAATGAGGGCTTTCCCCTTTTGAGGTCGCGCTTAATCTTGAGGACTTCATCGTCACATTTCTGTATCCATTTGATGGTGTCCACAAGATCTGGTTTCGCAACCAGGGTATTGAGAGAACCCTTGGAAACAACATGGAGGTTCTGTTTGGGGAAATCTTCGGGAGGGGGAGCGAGTGATCCCGGAGGAACAATATGGAGGTTCAGCCTTCTAAATTCTTCGGTAAGCGAGGGCTGAACTTTATGAACCTGGAGGTGGTTGCAGTAAGACTTGCGGCTCAAGGCATCAGCCATCACATTAGCCTTGCCGGGGGTATATGATATATCCACGTCAAAGTCTGCAACAGTCTCCATCCATCTTTGCTGGCGTAGGTTCAAATCTGGCTGAGTAAAGAGATACTTCAGACTTTGATGGTCGGTGAAGATCTCGCAACGATTACCGAGAAGGTAATGTCGCCACTGCTTCAGTGCATGAATGACAGCAGCAAGCTCGAGGTCGTGAACCGGGTAGTTTTCTTCGTGAGGGCGCAATTGATGAGAGGCATAAGCAATCACTCTGCGCTCCTGCATTAGGACACAGCCTAATCCTTGGCGCGAAGCGTCGCAGTAAATGACGAAGTCCTTCTTAGTATCAGGTGGTGCAAGCACGGGGGCAGAAGTCAACTTGTCTTTGAGCGCCTGGAAACTTTCCTGACACTTGTCTGTCCAGTCAAACTTGACACCCTTATGCAACAAATTAGTCAGAGGCCTGGCAATCTTGGAGAAGTTCTCGACGAATCGACGGCAATAGCTGGCGAGACCGAGAAAACTTCGGACTTGCTTCACATTCTTCGGAGGAGTCCAATCGAGAATAGCCTGAACTCATTCAGGGTTGACGGCAATACCATCTTTGGAGATGACATGCCCAAGATAGGTTACTTCGGGAAGCCAGAATTCACACTTGGAATACTTAGCATACAGCTGATGTTCTCGAAGCTTCTCTAGCACAAGACGCAGATGTCCAGCATGTTCTTCCTCGTTCTTGGAAAATACAAGGATATCGTCCAGATAAACCACGACGAACTTGTCGAGGTAATCCATGAATATATAATTCATCAGACGAGAGAAGGTGGCGGGAGCATTCGTTAAGCCGAATGACATGATGGTGTACTCATATGACCCATACCGAGTCACGAAGGCGGTTTTTGGGATGTCCTCTTCACGAACACGGATCTGGTGGTAACCCAACCTCAAGTCGAGTTTGGAGAACACTGATGAACCAGCCAGTTGATCATAAAGATCATTGATCCGAGGAAGAGGGTATTTATTCTGAATGGTAGCTTGGTTTATAGGACGGTAGTCTTGGACTAATCGGTTTGTCCCATCCTTCTTCCTAACAAAGAGAGAAGGTGCTCCCCAAGGAGAGCAACTTGGGCGAATGAAACCTTTGACAAGAGATTTGTCGATTTCCTCCTTAAGCTCAAGGAGTTCATGCGGCGGCATCTTGTAGGGTCGTTTAGCTATAGGGGTAGTGCCGGGTTTCAAGTCGATGATGAATTCGACAGCTCTAGCAGGGGGAATCCCTGGAAGTTCTTCTGGGAAGACATCTTGGAATTCACGAACGACGGGAATGTTTTCAATGCCCTCGAGTGGTGCAGCGTTCAACGCATTCAAGGCATAAAGTTGTGCCTCGGCGTTCTGAACTAGATGAGCTTGGTAAGCTATTATTTCATCAGAAGGGTGTAGCAGATGGACGACCTTAGTGGCGCAAACTATAGAAGCAGTATGCGCTTTTAACCAATTCATTCCCAGAATGAGATCAATGCTACAGGACTTCAGTACGATGGGAGAGACAAGGAATTCCAGTCCTTCGATTTCTACAGGGACGTCGTTGCAAATCATGGAGGTTCGACATTGGCCCGCAGGGGTGTGTACTAATAGTGAAGCCTCCATGTTCTCACATTTAATGTCGTGCAAGCATGCAAAACCTTCTGACATGAATGAATGCGATGCACCTGTATCAAATAAAACGGATGCTGGTACTGAATTTACGAGGAGGGTACCCATCACAGTAGCAGGCTGGTCTTGAGCTTCGCTCAGATCAACGTGGTTGGCATGAACACGACCATAAGACTTGGCATTGTTGCTGCGGGGCTGGTTGCTTCCACGGCCAGTTGCTGGAAGGGCCAGTTGATTCGGGTTCTGGTTGCATTCCCTAGCACGATGCCCTGGTTGTCCACACCTGAAGCACAATCCATTATTGGGAGTGGGAACAGGAGCTTGTGGTGGTGGAGCTGGGAGTCTTGGCCGCCTAGTCGGAGGAGTAGGCAGACGAGGTGCAGCATAGGTCTGCCTTGGGGTAGGTGCATCCGGCTGGTACAAGCTATTGGGAATCCATATCTTGCGCTTCTGCGAGGACGGGCCCGAAGATGAGCCCATGTCACGGTTGCGCCTGTGAGAGCTCTGGTATTCCTGCAGACCAGTTTCGACATTGATGGCTTTGTTCACCAGAGTGGCAAAATCAGCAAAATCATGCACTAGAAGTGCGAGTTTGATGTCAGCTTGAAGGCCATCCCGGAACTTCTCCTGTCTGCGTGCATCAGTTGCAATGTCCTCTTCAGCATAGCGGGACAAGTCCAGAAACTCCCGCTGATAAGCTTCCACAGTTTTGTTGCCTTGGGTGAGGTTGCGGAACTCACGCTTCTTCCGGTCCATAACTCCCTGAGGAATGAAGCGAGCACGGAAGGCAGCTTGGAAGTCTGGCCAGGTGATGATTGTTCCAGCTGGCAGTGTACGCCTGTGGCTGTCCCACCATTGAGCTGCGGGTCCCTTCAGGAAGAAGGAAGCAAAGGTGACATAGCTGGCAGGGGCTACATCAGCAGACTCCATCTCATAGGTGATGTCACGGAGCCAGTCATCAGCATCCAGAGGCTGAGTTGAGCTGCGGTACACTGTTGGGTTCAGGCGCATGAAATCCTGCAGAGTTACTGGGGTTGGCTGCTGGTTCATATTGGGGCGAGGAAACTGAGCCATCATATTCTCCATGAACTGGCGATTCATCTCAAGCTGTTGGATCATACCAGCCATGTACTCAGGCGGTGGTGGGGCGTTGCCACCACGACCACGACCACCTGGTCTAACCATCCTGCTAATATTTAACAGGGGTAGTTCAGCCTTGAGGAATTGTAAAAACAAGAATCATTCATGATGAAACATGCACAACGAAAGCAGCACGATAGATACCACATAGTAGTCGGCATATCTTACAAAAGAGATCATGCATAGGGTTTGTTACATAGTGTTCTGTACATAGACTAAGACATCATAGGCGGCACACAGGCTCGCGGCGAATGCATCTAACACTAACAAGCAAGTCTACATCAGTCCCACGCGGTACTGCGGAGGTAGCTGTAGCCTGAAAGCTAGTAGTGTGGCATCGGGTACACCACGTCGGCAACCTGGGGTCCGCGGGTACTCTGGTGCAGAACCTGACGCTCAAGTGGCAGAAGAGGACCAAGTGCGGGAGAGTAGCCTCCCACATCTGGCCAGCCGACGCCCTGGGGCATCACGGTCCTGGCTGGGTAGATAGCAGAACGCGACAGCTCCCCAGGTCCGACGAAGGGGTGCAACATCGTCAGAGCACGGTAGAGGTGCTGACGAGTGGTGTACAACTCGTGGCGAAGAGCTCGGTTAGCTCGATCCAGCCCATCAGCATGCAGAACCAGGTTCTGATGGTAGAAGGGCTCTCGGGTGACAGTGGAGTAGGCAGCAGTGTAGTAACCCTCCGCACCAACATCGGATGCGATAGCAACGTGCCTGAAGGGGGAGGTGTCCAACTCCTGATACTCGCCACGGAGACGTGTCAGGGCAGCATAAGCAGCATCGTGGACCGCCATATCGATAGTCACTCCAACACCATGAGCAGTGTGCAGCACGGTAGTGGAGTCATACTCTCGAGAGTAGAGGTGGACGATGGCACGGTACTGCTCCTGGTTGAAGTCCTGATACTCCTCATAGACGGTGTACTCAGGGTGCCAGCGATAACCCAGATAGGTCATCATCTCAGCCAACACAGCAGGTGATCCTGAGGCACCAATGGCCGTCGTGTGGCGCACGACCTGCCTCGTGGGTTCCATCTGAAAACAAAGTTGTTTTCACAGGAGTCAAATGACAATGTGGATAATGTTCAAGTACTACTCTAAAGAATAACTAGGGTTATCCAACTTTGGGGTGAATGTCATAACGGGATCCTAGTGTCAGAGTTAGTAAATTCATTTAACCCGAGTAGAAGGGAGTTCAGAGTCCCAGAGTAAGGTCGAGGAGTAAAAGATCCTAGCACCACCCGATGGCGACGTGGGCCCGTAAGGCACACAACCAAGTTAGCAAAAGTTTTTGCAATGTCTAGACTCGACTTCGGCCAAGGAGTGTGGAAGGGGGGTTCCTACAAGCAGTCGGCTCTGGTACCAACTTGTGACGCCCCCGATTTAATCGTACACTAATCATACACGCAAACGTGTACGATCAAGATCAGGGACCCACGGGAAGATATCACAACACAACTCTACAAATAAAATAAGTCATACAAGCATCATATTACAAGCCAGGGGCCTCGAAGGCTCGAATACAAGAGCTCGATCATAGACGAGTCAGCGGAAGCAACAATATCTGAGCACAGACATAAGTTAAACAAGTTTGCCTTAAGAAGGCTAGCACAAACTGGGATACAGATCGAAAGAGGCGCAGGCCTCCTGCCTGGGATCCTCCTAACTACTCCTGGTCGTCGTCAGCGGGCATCACGTAGTAGTAGGCACCTCCGGTGCAGTAGGAGTCGTCGTTGAAGGTGGCTTCTGGCTCCTGGGCTCCAACATCTGGTTGCGACAATCAGGTAGAAGGGATAGGGGGAAAAGAGGGAGAAAGCAACCGTGAGTACTCATCCAAAGTACTCGCAAGCAAGAAGCTACACTACATATGCATGGGTAAATGTGTAAAGGGCCATATCGGTGGACTGAACTGCAGAAAGCCAGAATAAGAGGGGGATAGCTAATCCTTTCGAAGACTACGCTTCTGGTAGCCTCCGTCTTGCAGCATGTAGAAGGGAGTAGACTGGAGTCCTCCAAGTATCATCGCATAGCATAATCCTAACCGATGATCCTCCCCTCGTCGCCCTGTGAGAGAGCGACCACCGGTTGTATCTGGCACTTGGAAGGGTGTGTTTTATTAAGTATCCGGTTCTAGTTGTCATAAGGTCAAAGTACAACTCCAAGTCGTCCTGTTACCGAAGATCACGACAATTCGAATAGATTAAGTTCCCTGCAGGGGTGCACCACATACCCCAACACGCTCGATCCCATTTGGCCGGACACACTTTCCTGGGTCATGCCCGGCCTCGGAAGATCAACACGTCGCAGCCCCACCTAGACCAACAGAGAGGTCAGCACGCCGGTCTAAACCTAAGCGCCCAGGGGTCTGGGCCCATCGCCCTTAGCACACCTGCACGTTGCGTGGGCGGCCGGAAGCAGACCTAGACTAGTGGCGTTCCAGTCCAATCCAGCGCGCGCCGCTCCATCGCTGACGTCAAGAAGGCTTCGGCTGATACCACGACGCCGGGATACCCATAACTACTCCCACGTAGATGGTTAGTGCGTATAGACCAAATGGCCAAACTCAGATCAAATACCCAGATCTCGTTAAGCGTGTTAAGTATCCGCGAACGCCGACCAGGGCCAGGCCCACCTCTCTCCTAGGTGGTCGGAACCTGCCCTGTCGCTCCGCCTCAAAGATCCACTCGCGGGTGCTCCTCAAGCTGACCCGTCTTTAGTCACCACATGTATCATGTATAAAGTATATAGTATATACCCGTGATCAACTCCCGAGTGATCACGGCCCGATAGAATAGCATGGCAGACGGACAAGGATGTAGGGCCACTGATGATAAACTAGCATCCTATACTAAGCATTAGGATTGTAGGTAAAGGTAACAACAGTAGTAGCAAGGACAGGCTATGCATCAGTATAGGATTAACGGGAAGCAGTAACATGCTACACTACTCTAATGCAAGTAGTATAGAGAAGAGTAGGCGATATCTGGTGATCAAAGGGGGGGGGGCTTGCCTGGTTGCTCTGGCAAGAGAGAGGGGTCGTCAACTCCGTAGTCGTACTGGGTAGCAGCGGCGTCGGTCTCGGTGTCTAGCGGAAGAAGAAGGGGGAAGAAACAATAAATATAATGCAAACAGATGCATAACGATGCATGACAAGGCAAGTAACGGCGCTAGGGGTGCCCTAACGCGGTATTAGGTGATACCGGTGAAGGGGGAAACATCCGGGAAAGCATCCCCGGTGTTTCGCGTTTTCGGACCGGTGAACCGGAGGGGGAAAGTTGCGAGTTTGATAGGTTAGGGATGCGTGGCGGACGAATGGGCTGCGTATCCGAATTCGTCTCGTCGTTTTGAGCAACTTTCATGTACAAAGTTTTTCCATCCGAGCTACGGTTTATTTTATATAAATTTTAAAAGATTTAAATCATTTTTAGGATTTATTTATTTAATTTAATCAACATTATCCAGAATAGTGTCTGCTGACGTCATCATGACGTCAGCATGACGTCAGTAGTTGACCAGGTCAACCTGACAGGTGGGTCCCGATCGTCATACTCTGTTTTAATTAACTAACAGTTAATTAGGTTAATTAGTGATTAGGTTAATCTAATTATAATTAATTAACTTAATTAATTCCTTAATTAATTAATTAATTAATTTTATTATTATTATATATATATATTTTTTTTATTGTTTTGTTTTTTTTGTTTTTTTTTATTCGTTCTGGAGGCGGGGCCCTCCTGTCATTGGCCAAGAGGGGCCATAGCGGGTCGGGCGTGCGGGCGCGGCTGCGGGCGAAGCCGCAGCCCGCCCAAGAGCGAGGCGCAGCAGGAGCAGGGCCGAGGGGCGCGGCTGGTGCAGCCGGCCGGCGGCGGCGGCAGCAGAAGGGCCGAGGGGCCGTGGCGAGCAGCACCAGCAGTGCGGCTCGGAGGGGGATGGGAGTAGGGCGACGTGCGGACGGCGCAACGCGAGCGAGCAGCGCCGCGGCAGAGCGAGGCGGGGCTCGGGCGCGCATGCGCGGGGGTACGTCGGGCGCGGCGAGGCCAAGAGGGCGCGGGCGCGCGCCTGGGCGCAGGGGGACGTCGGCGCGAGGCAGACGGCGGGGGGGGGGGGGGGGCAGTGGGGAGCGCGGTCGCGGCGAGCACGCATCGGGCGCGACCAAGTGCGGGACAGAGAGGAGGGGAGGCTTGCCGGAGCGCGGGTGAGCAGGGAGGAGGAGGAGAGGTGCTCACGGGGATGGGCGCGTAGGGTCTAGGCAGGGGGGATTGAGGAGGAGGGCGGAGACGACGGCGTCGAGGAGTCGGGGAGGCGGGCGCAGTCCGGCGGGGAGGAGGACGGGGACGCGGCGACGGCGGGGCAGCGTTGTGGGGGGGGCGCGGGGCGTCGGCCCGATCCCGATCCAGAACTGGATCGGGGGGGAGGGGGAGGGAGCGAGTGGGGCGAGCGGGGTGGGGCGAGTGGGGAGGGGAGTGGGGATTGGGTGGGTTAGGGTTTGGGGGGGTTGGATAAGGGGAGGGGGGAAAGGCCGGTTGGGCCTGCGCCCGAATGGGCCGGCCAACTGGGCCAGTAGGCCGTGGGAGGGGGGGTTCCCTCTTTCTTCTCTTTTTTGTTGTTGTTGCTTTGACCTTTTTCGTATTTTCTTTCTTTTATTTATTTTATCTTGTGTTTCAATTCAGTTTAAAATATTTATGCATTTTATAAAACTGGGTCTCCTACACCACAATTATCTATGTAATATTTAGTACAAACCGAACATTTTTATTTCAATGTTTGAAAACTTTTATTATTTACCAAAGTTTGAATTTGAATTTTTGGTCCGGTTTTGATCTAACGACCGATTAGCAACAGTAACGTAGGTAACGTGGCTCCATTAGCGTGGGATTACTGTAGCTTAATTACCCGGGCGTTACATAAAGGCCCTCCGTGATCGTTGCCCCCTCCGGCGGAGCTCCGGAAAAGGCCCCAAGATGGGATCTCTTGGGTACAGAAGGTTGCGGCGGTGGAAATAGGGTTTCATGGTGCTCCTCGATGTTTTCAGGGTATATGAGTATATACAGGAGGAAGAAGTAGGTCGGTTGAGCCACGAGGGGGGAGGGCGCACCCAGGGGGTAGGCGCGCCCCCTGCCTCGTGTACTCCTCGTCCGTTTCTTGACGTTCACTCCAAGTCCTCTGGATCACGATTGTTCCAAAAATCACGTTTCCGAAGGTTTCATTCCGTTTGGATTCCGGTTGATATTCCTTTTCTGCGAAACACTGAAATAGGCAAAAAACAACAATTTGCATAGGGCCTTGGGTTAATAGGTTAGTCCCAAAAATAATATAAAAGTGAAAATAAATCCCATTAACATCCAAAACAGATAATATAATAGTATGGAATAATCAAAAATTATAGATGCGTTGGAGGCGTGTCAAGCATCCCCAAGCTTAATTCCTGCTCGTCCTCGAGTAGGTAAATGATAAAAACAAAATTTTTGATGTGGAATGCTACCTAACATAATTCTCAATGTAATTCTCTTATTGTGGCATGAATATTCAGATCCAAAAGATTCAAGACAAAAGTTTGACATAAAAATAATAATACTTCAAGCATACTAACTAAGTAATTATGTCTTCTCAAAATAACATGGCAAAAGATGTTCATCCCTACAAATTCATATAGCTTGGTCATGCTCCATTTTCGTCACACAAGAATGCTCTCATCATGCACAACCCTGATGATAAGCCAAGAAATTGTTTCACACTTTAGTAATCTCAAACTTTTTTCAACTTTCACGCAATACATGAGCATGAGGCATGGATATAGCACTACGGGTGGAATAGAATATGATGATGGGGGTTATGTGGAGAAGACAAAAAAGGAGAAAGTCTCACATCGATGCGGATAATCAATGGGCTAGGGTGATGCCCATCAATTGATGTCAATGAAAGGAGTAGGGATTACCATGCAACGGATGCACTAGAGCTATAAATGTATGAAAGCTCAACAAAAGAAACTAAGTGGGTGTGCATCCAACTTGCTTGCTCACGAATACCTGGGGCATTTGAGGAAGCCCATTGTTGGAATATACAAGCCAAGTTCTATAATGAAAAAATCCCACTAGTATAAGAAAGTGAAAAAACAAGAGACTCTCTACCATAAAGATCATGGTGCTACTTTGAAGCACAAGTGTGGAAAAAAGGATAGTAGCATTTCCCACTTTTATATATTTTTTTGGGCCTTCCTTTTTTATTAGGCCTTTCTCTTTTTTAGGACAATCCTCTATTAATGATGATCATCACACTTCCATTTATTTACAACTCAATGATTACAACTCGATACTAGAACAAAGTATGGCTCTATATGAATGCCTCCGGCGGTGTACCGGGAAGGGCAATGAATCAAGAGTGACATGTATGAAAAATTATGAACGGTGGCTTTGCCACAAATACGATGTCAACTACATGATCATGCAAGGCAATATGACAATGATGATGTGTGTCATGATAAATTGAACGGTGGAAAGTTTCATGGCAATATATCTCGGAATGGCTATGGAAATGCCATAATAGGTAGGTATGGTGGCCGTTTTGAGGAAGATATAAGGAGTTTTATGTGTGACAGAGCGTATCATCTCACGGGGTTTGGATGCACCGCCGAAGTTTGCACCAACTCTCAAGGTGAGAAAGGGCAATGCACGGTACCGAAGAGGCTAGCAATGATGGAAAGGGTGAGAGTGCGTATAATCCATGGACTCAACATTAGTTATAAAGAACTCACATACATATTGCAAAAATCTACAAGTCATGAAAAACCAAGCATTACGCACATGCTCCTAGGGGATAGATTGGTAGGAAAAGACCATCGCTCGTCCCCGACCGCCACTCATAAGGAAGACAATCAAATAACACCTCATGTTTCAAATTTGTTACACAACGGTCACCATACGTGCATGCTACGGGACTTGCAAACTTCAACGCAAGTATTTCTAAAATTCACAACTACTCAACTAGCACACTCTAATATTGCCACCTTTATATCTCAAAACAATTGTCAAGTATCAAACTTCTCCTAGTACTCAATGCATTTTCTATGAAAGTTTTTATTATACCGATCTTGGATGCCTATCATATTAGGACTAAATTCACAACCAAAGCAAATTACCATGCTGTTCTAAGGGACTCTCAAAATAATATAAGTGAAGCATGAGATATCAATAATTTCTATAAAATAAAACCACCACCATGCTCTAAAAGATATAAGCGAAGCACTATAGCAAAATTATCTATCTCAAAAGGTATAAGTGAAGCACATAGAGTATTCTAATAAATTCCGATTCATGTGTGTCTCTCCCAAAAGGTGTGTACAGCAAGGATGATTGTGATGAACTAAAAATCAAAGACTCAAATCATACAAGACGCTCCAAACAAAACACATATCATGTGGTGAATAAAAATATAGCTCCAAGTAAAGTTACCGATGGACGAAGACGAAAGAGGGGATGCCTTCCGGGGCATCCCCAAGCTTAGTCTTTTGGTTGTCCTTGGATTTTACCTTGGGTGCCTTGGGCATCCCCAAGCTTAGGCTCTTGCCTCTCTTTGTTCCATAATCCATCAAATCTTTACCCAAAACTTGAAAACTTCACAACACAAAACTTAAAAGAAAATCTTGTGAGCTCCGTTAGTAAAAGAAAACAAAGCACCACTTCAAGGTACTGTAATGAACTCATTATTTATTTATATTGGTGTTAAACCTACTATATTCCAACTTTTCTATGGTTCATAAACTTTATTACTAGCCATAGATTCATCAAAATAAGCAAACAACACACGAAAAACAGAATCTACCAAAAACAGAACAGTCTGTAGTAATCTGTAGGTTTCGAATAAATATGGAACCCCAAAAATTCGAAAATAAATTTCTGGACGTGTGGAATTTATCTATTAATCATCTGCAAAAAGCATTAACTAAATAGCACTCTCCAGTAAAAAATTGCAGCAAATCTCGTGAGCGCTAAAGTTTCTGTTTTTACAGCAAGATCGCAAAGACTTTCCCCAAGTCTTCCCAAAGGTTCTACTTGGCACAAACACTAATTAAAAGCATAAAACCACATCTAAACAGAGGCTAGATGAATTATTTATTACTAAAAGAACCAAAAAGCAAGGAACAAAAATAAAATTGGGTTGCCTCCCAACAAGCGCTATCGTTTAACGCCCCTAGCTAGGCATAAAAGCAAGTATAGATCTAGGTATTGTCATCTTTGGTATGCAATTCTTCAATAGAACACTTATAAACCTTGGGTATTTCCTTCGTTTTATTAATTAACAAACTCTTAGGCAAGAAATCAAGAAAATCATTTGTAGCAAAAGGTTCCTTAATGATAGCGAGAAAGTTGGGGTGAACACTTATGGATTTGAGATCCGCATTTTCCTTACTAGAAGTTTCACCCTTATTTTTAGGAACGTACATTAGTTTGGCAACTTTGGTAGGAGGATTTGAAGTATTCCTTACAGCAGAAAAAGCGGACCCTAAGCTGGTAATAATACCCTCAAGCTTATCAATTCTTTCGGAATCTTGATCTATTCTTTCATTCACTACGGGTTCTTTTTCTTTAAAACTTTTCAGAATGACTCCTACCTTAGATCCATATTGGATAATTTGGTTGTGGATCTTTTTATCCAAATTCTCAATCAATTCAACAGTGGCAACTTTATTTTCAATAATATCGAGCCATTGCATAACATGTTCCAAAGTTAACATAGTTCCATTAACCAAGAGAGGTGGTGTACCAAATAAATCTATCATAGCATTATAAGAATCAAAAGTGTGGCTACCCAAGAAATTTCCTCCGGTAATGGTATCAAGAATATATCTATTCCAAGGAATGATGCCTACATAAAAATTGCGAAGAAGAACGGAAGTAGATTGCTTCCTAGTAGATCTATTTTGCGCATTGCAAATTCTGTACCAAGCATCTTTTAGATTTTCTCACTCCCTTTGTTTAAAATTAAGGACCTTGTTCTAGGGAGACAAAGGAGTAGATAAAGGACTAGCCATAATGACGAAGCAAGCAAAACAAAAAGCAAACGGAAAAAGAGGGCGAATAAAACGGCAAGTGTGAAGTGGGGGAGAGGAAAACGAGAGGGAAATAACAAATAATGTAATGCGATGGATAAGAGTTTGTGATGGGTACTTGGTATGTCTTGACATATGCGTAGACTCCCCGGCAACGGCGCCAAAAATCCTTCTTGCTACCTCTTGAGTACTGCGTTCGTTTTCCCTTGAAGAGGAAAGGGTGATGCAGCAAAGTAGCATAAGTATTTCCCTCAGTTTTTGAGAACCAAGGTATCAATCCAGTAGGAGGCCACACGCAAGTCCCTCGTACCTACACAAACAAATAAGAACCTCGCAACCAATGCGATAAAGGGGTTGTCAAGCCCTTCACGGTCACGTACGAGAGTGAGATCTGATAGAGATAATAATAATAAGATAAATATTTTTGGTATTTTTATGATATAGATTAAAAGTAAAGATTTCAAAATAAAATAGATTGGAAACTTATATGATGGAAAATAGACCCGGGGGCCATAGGTTTCATTAGTGGCTTCTCTCAAGAGAGCATAAGTATTACGGTGGGTGAGCAAATTACTGTCAAGCAATTGATAGAAAAGTGAATAATTATGAGAATATCTAGGCATGGTCATGTATATAGGCATCACGTTCGTGACAAGTAGACCGACTCTTGCCTGCATCTACTACTATTACTCCACACATCGACCGCTATCTAGCATGCATCTAGAGTATTAAGTTCATAAGAGCGGAGTAACGCATTAGGTAAGATGACATGATGTAGAGGGATAAACTCAAGCAATATGATATAAACCCCATCTTGTTATCCTCGATGGCAACAATACAATACATGTCGTTTCCCTTTCTGTCACTGGGATCGAGCACTACAAGATTGAACCGAAAGCTAAGCACTTCTCCCATTGCAAGAAAGATCAATCTAGTTGGCCAAACCAAACTGATAATTCAAAGAGACTTGCAAAGATAACCAATCATACATAAAAGATTTCAGAGAAGAATAAAATATTGTTCATAGATAGACTTGATCATAAACCCACAATTCATCAGATCTCGACAAACACACCGCAAAAAGAGTTACATTGAATAGATCTCCAAGAAGATCGAGGAGAACTTTGTATTGAGATTCAAAGAGAGAGAAGAAGCCATCTAGCTAATAACTATGGACCCGAAGGTCTGAAGTAAACTACTCACACGTCATCGGAGGGGCCATGGAGTTGATGTAAAGGCCCTCCCTGATCGTTTCCCCCTCCGGCAGAGCTCCGAAAAAGGCCCCAAGATGGGATCTCTTGGGTACAGAAGGTTGCGGTGATGGAAATAGGGTTTCGTGGTGATCCTCGATGTTTTCAGGGTATATGAGTATATATAGGAGGAAGAAGTAGGTCGGTTGAGCCACAATGGGGGAGGGCGCGCCCAGGGGGTAGGCGCGCCCCCTGCCTCGTGGACTCCTCATCCATTTCTTGACGTCCACTCCAAGTCCTCTGGATCACGTTTGTACCAAAAATCACGTTCCCGAAGGTTTCATTCCGTTTGGATTCCGTTTGATATTCCTTTTCTGCGAAACACGGAAATAGGCAAAAAAAGCAATTTACACTGGGCCTTGGGTTAATAGGTTAGTCCCAAAAATAATATAAAAGTGTAAAATAAAGCCCATTAACATCCAAAACAGATAATATAATAGCATGGAACAATAAAAATTATAGATACGTTGGAGACGTATCAAGCCACAGCCTGCCACGTGGCCACTAGTCGACCCGCGGAGTTTTAGTGTTTTTCTGTTCTGTTTTATTTTCATATTAGTTTCTGTTTTAGATTTGCTATATCTTTTGTGTTTTAGATCCAAATTGAGTGATTATTTTTGCATTAGGTTCAAAATTTATGAAAGTTTCTGTTTGTACAATTGGATTTCAAATTTGAGTAGCTTAAATTTGAATTTGATAAAAAAATTTCAAAATACTATTTTGCTCATATTTTGAGTTTTACAAAGTATTTTCAATTGATTCTTTTTTCTCCCGGTCACTAGGACCTTTGCCTATCCATTAGTATTTAGTATTTTATTTTTATGTTAATTTAAATTAGGGTTTTGCAAAACAG
The DNA here is from genome assembly GCF_056163025.1 of Triticum urartu. NCBI lineage: Eukaryota > Viridiplantae > Streptophyta > Magnoliopsida > Poales > Poaceae > Triticum > Triticum urartu. The sequence continues at coordinate 216,386,008 of NC_141878.1, forward strand.
GGCATGTTTTGACTTTGTTTTTGTTTTAGCTTTATTTATTTTGTTTTTATTTGTTTTCAATTATTTATTTTTGTAACCTTTGACGAGTTTTACTTTGTTTCTATTAGTCAATTGAAGAAAATTTTATTTTATTTAAAAAATATTTTCTTTAGTTTTGTAAGAAAACTTGACTTGGTCATAAATAGAGTTTTATAAAAGCTTTTTAATTATTTCTTTTGGCTAAGAAAAGTTTATGAAAAAATCTTTCTGTTATTTTAGAGAAAAACTCTATTTTACTTTTCTGTTAATTTATTAGTTTAGAGTTTTATTTGCTATTAAGTTTTTACTTAGGGCAAAACTATATTAGATGTTTGTAGTAGAGTCTTAGACTTTTCTGTAATAGTTTCTTTGTTGTTTTATTTGAAGTTTTTGTTGGAATTTATTTGAGTTTTATTATTGAGTTTATCTTTGTTTTTATTGAGTGTTAATGTTATTGATAGAATTGTTGTTTGCTAGAATGTATGCTTATGTGAATGTCATGTTTGTTATTATAGATTTCATCGGAGTGACGAATAGTTCTACCAAGTAATTATTCTGAGAGCGTTATAATCTTCATCAAGTTATACCAGGCAAGTTCACTTTGACCATGTTTTTCATACCTATGTTTTATTTGCATGTAGTAGCACCCCTTTCAACCATCCCTCTAGTAGTGTTATTGACTTCTTGTAGTTGAGTAGAATACATGAGGTAGGAACCCATCTCCCTATTATCAAGCCCGGGACGTTATGTAGTTTAAATGCTACGCTATAGTAGACGGGGTTGGTATGAGTGCTCGGGAGTGGTGTGAGTATGAAGGACCCCCTATGTCAATGGCGACAACTTCATGATGGCATCGGCAAGGACTGCATCTTCAGGACTTCAAGACCTCAAGATTTCAAGACTCGAGACAAGAATTTAGTACACACTACTGGGTGAAGGACGGATTTGATGGGCACCCTGGAGTAACCAGTGGATGGTCAGGATGCATGGAGAAGCACCATGACATCTTGCGGAAGGCTTCACCCAGACTCAAAGAGACGGAAGAATACTTCATGCCCGGAAGCTTACCTGTGCAACCACAACTCACTATGGGCTCTGGCTTGGTTGACCTTAGTTGTGATTCTGGCTGGGACGGTGCTAGCAGATGTAGAACTACGGTAGGATTGGATAAGCACCAGACGGTGGTCAGAGGAACTCTTCGGAAGACCATGTTTCGACCGTCCTGTTCTCAAACATCATGAAGTGTGAGGACGAAAAGGGAGGGATCGAATCTTGCGGGTAAAGTGTGCAAACCTCTGTAGAGGGTTAAAACCTAATCGATTAGCCGTGTCCCTGGTTACAGACAATTTGAGCATATGGACTTGGATCGATCTCGGAACTCTCAACACCAGACTGATAACTTAATTGTGTGCAACTTATGATGATATGGGTTATGAGACATCAGTTGGCAGAACCATGTCAGTTATAGGTATCTACTTTGTAGTAGAGATTTCCTGGACTATCCTTTGTTGTAGGGAAAATAAAATTAGCTTTCATGCAAAACAAAACTCAGACACAAAGCCACAAAGCCATATTGCATATAGAATAGTTTCATCATCCGTTTCTCTTATCTGTGATCTTGCAGGTACATTCAATGTACTGACCTACACGGCTGCAACGTCTCATGTTGCAGCTATTTCTTCGACGGGTAAGAGTTACTATACATCGTTATGGTCTACACTCAACTTGCCGATAGCGTTGATGGGACTCCACACCCGATTGTTTGTTTTCGCTGAGACTTATAAGGTACATATCAGTTTTACGTTATTTATACATGTGATTGCACTTTGATATATACATTGATGTACAGTGTGTGCCATCATACTGATCCAGGGATGGCATGGATACACAGAGGCTTGACCATTTGAGGTCGGGTCGCTACAGATTACAACGTACGAAGACGTTGTGCCTTTGCAATTGCTAAATCAACACTGAGAGGTTATTGACCACACCGGAGCATGATCAACCTGACCACGAGGGCCTATTTCATGCAGGCAAATGAAGAACAAGCAAGAAGCAGAGATTGCAATCTAGATATTACAAAGAGGAAACCTTTATTGATCAAACTGGGTTCTTAAACGTCTTGGCCTGGTCGTTGGATACAAACGAAGTACACACATTGCACTACAGCAAACTTTAATCTAAACAAAATCCATGTCTACAACGACGTCCTAAGGGCTGTATTTATAGGGAGACAGGGTAAATTCGTCCACCCTTGGCAAGGTAGGACTAAATTATGTCCTAAGTCGTCTTCCCTATTAATACGGACTCTAATAAAAGTGTATTAAATGTATTTCAAAAAATTCATTGGCCTTACCCAAAATAAGGTAGCGTAACACCTATATTAAGCTATGGACGGAATTTATGAAATGTCATCTTGTATATTTTCATCTATGTCCTTGTATGTCATCATGGTGGTTCCAAAGTGCTGAAAACAACTATGGGAACTTTGTTCTTGTTCCCCTTGCGCGCGCCATCACCTTCATGCTTGATCATGCTCCAATGTTCATCCTTCTTGACCATGTTTGGCCCTTCATTTTTAAGCAGAGCAAATGGATCCAATTTAGGCAGCATCATATTCTCATAAACATTAGAATCGTTACTAAGAAATGAAAGTAACTAGTAATTTAATTGATGTGTGTGAGCTTTTGTAATCGTTCCAATATATGTAGCAGCATGGGTTGTGGTTTAACTATAGTAGTGATGTCCTCATCAATTTAGCACCGACTGTTTTCAAGATGGTGGCACCATGGACAAGATTGTCGTGCATGGTATCGCAGGCAATCCAGGAGAACACATGGGAGGAGGACATTAGGCGTTTGTGGCCAAGAATTTCCAAAGTTGAGCTTGATGTGGACGCCATCGACAACTTTAGATGGGCTTGGGAGCCGACATGATCATTCTCTGTTTGACCACCCTATGCTGCCAAGTTCGTCGGGATAGAAGTTGCACCTTGATATGTCTCCAACGTATCTATAATTTATGAAGTATTCATGCCATGTTTACAACAATTTTACATGATTTGGTATGATTTGATTAGAACTAACCCGGACTGGCGATGTTTTCAGCAGAACTACCATGGTGTCGTTTTTTGTGCAGAAGTAAAAGTTCTAGGAATGGGCTGAAAATTTACGGTGATTTTTTATGGACCAAAAGAGACCCCCGAAGCACAAGAGTTGGGCTAGAAGAGTCCCAAGGCAACGACAAGGGTGGAGGGCGCGCCCATCTCCATGTCTTGCCGCTGCCTCGTGGACCCCCTTGACGTGAAACCGACGCCAAAAATTCCTATTAATATAGAAACCCCCGGAAAAAACCTAGATCGGGAGTGCCACCGCCTCAAGCTTCTGTAGCCATGAAAAACCAATCGGGAGCCCGTTCCGGCACCCTGCCGGAGGGGGAAACCATCAACGGAGGCCATCTTCATCATCCCGGCGCTCTCCATGACGAGGAGGGAGTAGTTCACCCTCGGGGCTGAGGGTATGTAGCAGTAGCTATGTGTTTGATATATATATCTCTCGTGTTCTTGATTTGGCATGATCTTGATGTACCGCAAGCTTTGTTACTATAGTTGAATCATATCGTGTTTCTCCCCCTCTATCTTCTTGTGATGAATTGAGTTTTACCTTTGAGGTTTCACTATTATCGGATTGAATACTATTATTGATTTAGAACACTTGATGTATGTCTTGCGTGGGATACCCGTGGTGACAATGGGGTGTTCTATTGATTCACTTGATGTGTGTTTTGGCACTCAACTCGCGGATTCCCGATGTGACATTGGGGTAATCTATGCATAGGGTTGATGCACATTTTCGTCCTTGTTTCTCCGGTAGGAATCTTGGGGCACTCTTTGAGGTTCTTTGTGTTGGATTGAATATTATGAATCTGAAGTTGTTTGATGCATATCGCATAATTGACCCACGAATACTTGTGGTGACATTGGAGTATCTATGGGACATTAGGGTTGATTAATGTGTATCATATGGTGTTATTTTACTATGAACTCTAGGGCTGTTTGTGACACTTATAGGAATAGCTCAATGGATTGATCGGAAAGAATAACTATGAGGTGGTTTCGTACCCTACAAGCAATTTCATCCTATGTTCTCTACGATAGGAACTTTGGAGTGACTTTTGCCGCACATTGAGGGATTGCCATATGATCTAATTATGTTATCATTGTTGAGAGAACTTGCACTGGTGAAAGTATGAACCTAGGCCTTGTTTCCAAGCATCGCAATACCATTTTTGCTCACTTTTACCACTTACTACCTTGCTATTTTTATATTTTCAGATTACAAAAAACTATATCTACTATCCATATTACACTTGTATCACCATCTCTTCGCCGAACTAGTACACCTATACAATTTACCATTGTATTGGGTGTGTTGGCGACACAAGAGACTCTTTGTTATTTGGTTGCAGGGTTGTTTGAGAGAGACCATCTTCATCCTACGCCTCCCACAGATTGATAAACCTTAGGTCATCCACTTGAGGGAAATCTGCTATTGTCCTACTAAACTGTGCGCTTGGAGGCCCAACACGAGTCTACAAGAAGAAGGTTGCATAGTAGACATCACACCTTACGCAGACTTTGTGTGGAAGAAAAAGGTGTCGCTGCAATGCCGACTCTTCTGATGGCTTGCGAAGGGGAATCAGTGCTGGACATCTGATAGACTTGCACGCCTAGGCCTTCCACACCAAGCGGCATGCCCACTATGGTATCAACACGTGTAAACCATCAGCCACATTCTTCTCACATGTGTTTCTACGTGAACCTTGTGGTTATGGATCTAGAGTGCTCTGGGAAAGCCATCAGATGCCTATGATGGCCGACGGGCTTGCGGATTGGTGTACCACCAGGAGCTGTGATGGATGCTCAAAGAAAGACCTCAAGGTAATCATCACACTTGGACTTTGGGAGATGTGAAAACAACAAAACAATGTAGTTTTCAATGGAGCCACACCATCACTTCAGCGGATTACTAGAAACATCGATCGTGAGAGCAGGACATGGAATGTGACGGCCTTCTAACAAGGGATCTTGACTTCTTCAGTAGTTTGATGAGGTGGATGAGTACTCAGTAGTCCGTGGATTTGCAACATTGTAACATTATGTGGGGTTTTTTGCCGGGGGGGGGCATTATCTGGTTGTCAAACTTTGGTGAAGGGTTATGCTCGTTTCTCCCGTCAATATATGATATGCATACTCGTGCATATTCTAGAAAAAAATAAGAGTCATCGAATATAGCGCTTGCAATAGAGGAGAGATCCTGTCCTGTATGGTAGTGATCATGTCCACATTGTAGAATTGACTTCAACTTTATTGCATCTGACTGTCCTTGCAAGATTGAGCCCAAACCTTAGTGCTAATGCTTCAATCGCGAAATGCATCAAAGCAGAACTCACTCCTCCCATTCTTTGCTGCTATGAATTTACCGTTATGATCTCTCAAAACATCCCTTGCGGCACCCTGAAGAGAGCCGGGATCATATGTTGCATCCACATTGAGCTTCACATAGTCTCTCGTAGGTTTAGTCCATGCACCAGACCTCAGTTTTGTTCTAGGGGCTCCATATCAAGCAAGTATGTAATAAAAAACCGAAACTTATTTGAGGAAAAAACCCCTAAAAGTAGTTGCCATATTAATTTGCTACTCCATCCGATCCCATAATATATAACATTTTTCTTATGGACGTGTCTACTGAGCGACCATTTGCTCGGTAGCACTCTGTGCCAGCCTTCCATTTTGGTATGTTTCTGTCCTCAAATAGATTAGGAAATATTTTGTCCTTACCAGGGAAAGTCAAAGGACATGCAACATGTTTGGAGAAAATTGCAAAAGAACCCATGCAAACATGTGTGAACACATTTAATTACCGAAAAAGGTTTTCGCCCCGCTTTATAAATAAAGCAACCACCGAGCACAAAGTCAACAAAGTACCAACCGAACAACACACACACATCGCCACCGTAGGCAAGGTCCAACAGACAAGCACATAAACACCACACGGGCTCAGCTGTGGGCACATCACAACAATCCCAACACAACAAACAACAGGCACGCACAACACACACGCAGGCGACGAGGTAGAGGAGATCTAATTCGACTCCAGTGGTGGAGGGGGAAGCGGCAGAGCCATCTGGAGAGCCATCGCTCGAAGCTGGGTGATGATGGAGGTGATGGCGTCTCTCTCCCTGGCACTACAAAAAAATACACTTCCATGATGATACGTGTTTGTCACAGTAGCTCACGTTTTCTATCATGCATGTACATCCATGACAAATTTATGACCGAATGAAGATAGTCATATCTGTGCTGTTGTAGAAGTGTTCCATGACATTACCAAAATTATCATCACGGAAGTGTCCACTTCCATGATGATAAATCGTTCGTCATAGAAGTGCTTTCGTCAAGGGTGACCTACACATGGCATCCACCGTAACGGGACGCAGTTAAGCTATCGGGTCCGGTTTTGGATCCGATAACTGATACGTCTCCATCATATCTACTTTTCCAAACATTGTTGCCCTTGTTTTGGACTCTAACTTGCATGATTTGAATGGAACTAACCCAGACTAACGATGTTTTCAGCAGAATTGCCATGGTGTTATTTTTGTGCAGAAATAGAAGTTCTCGGAATGACCTGAAAATCAACGGAGATTATTTTTGGAATATATAAAAATACTAGAAGAAGAATCCGCGTCAGGGGGGCCACACCCTTTCCACGAGGGTGGGGGCGCGCCTACCCCCTGGGCGCGCCCCCTGCCTCATGGGCCCCTGACGCTCCACCGACCTCAACTCCAACTCCATATATTTGTGTTCGGGGAGAAAAAAATCAGAGAGAAGGATTCATCGCGTTTTACGATACGGAGCCACCGCCAAGCCCTAAACTCTCTCGGGAGGGCTGATCTGGAGTCCGTTCGGGGCTCCGGAGAGGGGAATCCGTCGCCATCGTCATCATAAACCTTCCTCCATCACCAATTTCATGATGCTCACCGCCGTGCGTGAGTAATTCCATCGTAAGCTTGCTGGATGGTGATGGGTTGGATGAGATTTATCATGTAATCGAGTTAGTTTTGTTAGGGTTTGATCCCTAGTATCCACTATGTTGTGAGATTGATGTTGCTATGACTTTGCTATGCTTAATGCTTGTCACTAGGGCCCAAGTGCCATGATTTCAGATCTGAACCTATTATGTTTTCATGAATATATGCGAGTTCTTGATCCTATCTTGCATGTCTATAGTCACCTATTATGTGTTATGATCCGTTAACCCCGATGTGACAATAATCGGGATACTTACCGGTGATGACCGTAGTTTGAGGAGTTCATGTATTCACTATGTGTTAATGCTTTGGTCCGGTACTCTATTAAAAGGAGGGCTTAATATCCCTTAGTTTCCAATAGGACCCCGCTGCCACGGGAGGGTAGGACAAAAGATGTTGTGCAAGTTCTTTTCCATAAGCACGTATGACTATATGCGGAATACATGCCTACATTACATTGATGAACTAGAGCTAGTTTTGTGTCACCCTATGTTATAACTGTTGCATGATTGATCGCATCCGACATAATTCTCCATCACCGATCCAATGCCTATGAGCTTTTCATATATTGTTCTTCGCTTATTTACTTTTCCGTTGCTACTGTTACAATCACTATAAAACCAAAAATATTACTTTTGCTACCGTTACCACTACTATCATATTACTTTGCTACTAAATACTTTGCTGCAGATATTAAGTTTCCAGGTGTGGTTGAATTGACAACTCAGCTGCTAATACTTGAGAATATTCTTTGGCTCCCCTTGTGTCGAATCAATAAATTTGGGTTGAATACTCTACCCTCGAAAACTGTTGCGATCCCCTATACTTGTGGGTTATCAAGTCTATTTTCTGGCGCCGTTGCCGGGGAGCATAGCTCTATTCTTTGAGTCACTTGGGATTTATATCTGCTTATCACTATGACGAACTTGAAAGATCAAAGAACCAAGATTTTCCCCTCAACTACGAGGGGAGGTAAGGAACTGCCATCTAGCTCTACACTTGATTCACCTTCCGTTTTGAGTAAACTTGCGACACCTACACCTGCTATTCATTCTGATATGTGGCATGTTATTGATGATGCCACTTCTGCTATGCATGATACTTATGAAGAAACTACTTCTATGCTTGATACTACTGTGCCACTAGATGAATTTCTTGATGAACAACTTGCTAGGGTTAGAGAGAATGAAATTATTGAAACTGATAATACTGATGAAAGTGATGATGAAGGTTCTCCCCCTAGATATGAATTGCCTGTTGTGCCTGAGGGTTATGTTATGGATGAAGAAACTGCTAGAGACTTCTTAGCTTGCAATGATAGATCTGATCTTAAGAAATCTATACCTATACTAATTACAGACTCCCAAGTAATTACCATGTTAATCAGAAATTAGGAGCCGTTCATCTGGTGGGACCAAGTTATTACGGTATAGATCTGGTTAGAGATTCCATAAAATTCACCCGAAAAAAGAGACTCCATAAAATTACACTTTATTCATAATCAGATAATGGGCCCAACTTAGGCTCCATGTTTAACCCTAAAGATAAGAGAACATTGTCCATCCGATCTAATTTCTCCCCATCCGATTAATAAAGTTTGCATTGCATAAGTTCTGTCAAAAAAAGAAGTTTGCATTGCATTAATAGCTCTCCACCAAACGTACGTTTCCAAAGCCTCTCCCTCTATTGGCAGCGGCCAGATCTTCTCGGTTATGTAGGAAAAGAGAAGGGGGAAAAAGGTACACATCTGCCTCTTTCTAACGGTCATCAATTTGATGATCGAAGCCGCCGCCTGCATCTCTCCACGGATGAGTTGTCAGATATCGCCTAGCTTGGCGGCTCTCCAACTGCCAGGCGTTGCCCCTACTGATCACGTTCTTCTTGCCCAGTTTCCTACAAGGAGCGGTCTGGTTGAACCCCATGAGAGACGAAGTTTTGAAGTGGTACAATGGGGACTCACTAGAGCTGCAGCTAGGAGGAAGATGGCTTAACGCTAGCAAGGAATTAACGCATTGATTTGCTTGCTTGGGAATTTATTGGGTTTGAATCTTTTCTGTTGATCCCCATGAGCCATGAGAGAAGTCTTGAAGCAGTACGATGGAGACTTGGTGCACGTGCAGCTTGGAGCAAGATCAATGGCTTAATGGTAGCAAGGAATTAACGCCTTGATTGGCTTGCTGGGAATTTATCGAGTTTGAATTTGTTCTGGTCTGTAGCAAAATTGCATCGAGTCACACAAAGTAAACTTTCTAGCTTGAATAGAATACAAGTTTTATAATATCTCGATGATATTATTTTACTGTCTGCAGGGTCTGAAACAAAGAATTCCATAGTTGATTCTCACTTGAGAAGAAGGATTTATTGTCAAGGTTTCCATATCGTGGTTTTGGTTGGCTGGGAGCATGTTTCTCTTTCACATTCTTCATGTTCTTTCACATACCTTATTTCCCTTTGGAAGTTGGCTTACAGAAGGTGAAGCATTGTGAGGGCAACTATTGGCCAGAGGTAGATTCATATTCTGCTCCTACTTGGTTTGGTCTCAACATCCTTGACGTATGCTCATATGTATGTATCTCCAGATGAAGCAGGCAATTTTTTCTTCTTGAAAAAAACAGATACACTCAATGCTATTAATCATGCAGGTTTGAACTAGGTGATTATGATACGTCCTCAAACCTGATGTTTGATATATTGCCTTCTATGTTCACAACAACTTTCAGTCCATGTCATTCTCTTTGGAGTCTTGAAAACTACGGTTTTGAATAGATACTTCACGGATTCATCGCACCAAAAGTGTTTATCTTTGCAGTCCCAGATTATGTAAGTGTAGATGCATGCAAAAAATGTTATAAATAAAACGAGTTTGTAATACATCTAAAATCAGTTTCATTTGTAACCACAACCCCTATATCTTGCCCAGCCATCCCAATACAAATATGTCCCCTATTATGAATTAATACAAGGGGTTACCTTACAGACATGGTAGGAGAAGGCAAGAAGTAACCAAAGCCTGTAAGAAAGCAAGAAGGCAATTGTGTGGCTTTGCATATGCAATGTGAGACAGTGTTGTTCATGATTGGAAAAGTGGCAGAACTAAAATACGCTGAAATTTTTGGCGGAAACTTATATTGTCTTACCTTTCCACTGATACGTTATCTGTGTTGTCAATGTTTCCTTTTCGCAAAGGTTCTATCAATGTTTTAGATCACTTTATCCAATTTTACCATGAACTGAAAATGCAGAAACAGACAGGGAGAGATACTGTTGGGAAGCATCACCACAGATTCGAGATGAGAAAACAATGGAGTATAGCCACGATTACAGCACCAGCTCGAGGAGAAAACTGCAGCTAGCTAGAAAGGGAGCCGCCAGCAGAGACAAGTTTGGTCGACGAGGAGGAAGCCATTCGTACTTGCTATGGCAGCAACAATGGCTGCATGGAGACCAATGAGAATAAGGTAAAACAAACAATGATGGCAATGGAAGGCTGAGGGCGAGATAATGACTAGGCAGCTAATTAAATCGATCTTTCTCTATCTGTTTGCTGACCCATCCCCCATAACATATGAATTGGTGCCTCGGACATAGGCAAGGTGTCTCTCATGAGGAAAAACAAATCAGTGGTGTGTTGCACTACGACTTAATAGATTTGATCCATTTGTTTTTCCGGTAGATCTCCATATAATCCGATGCTTCTCATGGAACCTTCAGTTTTTTTTGTTTTTTCCATATTGATGCAAGCAACCCTGGTGGTAATTAAAAGAGCTAGATTGTGGCGTTCAAAGCAAGAATGTTGTCTTGCGTTTCACATTCAGAAATGTAAGTATCTCGATTCTGCTTTTACTCTCCAGTCAGTATGCAACTATGCATAGTGGTGTTTGCATCATCCCTAAAGTCCCAACAAAAAAAGCTTTCGTGGCTTATTTCTGTTTTAGAATCGTTACTTTTCAGGCTATCTAAATAATCCTGTCATGTTGCTTCATATATTATCATTTGCAGATACCAATTTAGTTAGTAATGTGTTTTGAAGTGAGATTATGGTTCTCAGCAAGTGTAATAAAATTTACGTGTTCGTATCATGCCGCTAACTCAGATTTGTGATCTCAAGGATGATAATAGATATACAATGTGAACCATGTTGTTTGATTTGCTTTAAGAATTATTTTAGGTAGTTCCTCCTTTCAGTTGACTACTATTCAGATGTGGTATGCTAAATAATACATGTGTTTTATACATACCCATATATTATATACACGTGGGTATAGTGATTTTAGTCACATTTGTAGCGTCATAGACCATCGATCATGTGGCACCGAATTATAATGGCTTGGATAAAAGAAAGAGTATTATATACTCAACCGAAAAAAACTAATGATACATGTGAAAGAAAACAATCCTTGGCTAACAAAATATATTATTGTCACAGATTTCCCTCAGTTAGTATTGAAGGAAACAGTGTTGGCCAACAAAACATAGTAACATTAGAAATTTCCGTCAATTAGTATTGATCTACATATCCGCAAAAAAATTTACTAAACGTGAAAAAAATGAATCCTTGGCCAACAAAACGTAGTAGTTTTAGAGATTTCTCTAGGTTAGTTTTATTTACACAGCCACAAAAAAATACTACACATGAGAAAAGGAGACCTTGGTTAACAAAACATATACCAACTTTAGAGATCTCCCTCGATCAGATATGTCCATCTCATCCCATGTATCCCTCATAGAGAAGTCCAATCTCTCGATCGCAGCCATACAATATCGTGAGTGACCAAGCACAGATAGACTGTGTACCTTAAATTGAAAGGAAATGTTACTTTTTTCTTGGATCAGTGACCACAGGTCATTCAGATAGAACTGGTACGTGTTGTCTCTTGCGCATTCGAGTTCAAACCATTTATTTTGTTTTTGTGGCTTTTGTAGCACTGGAGCTTGCAACCAAAGGATGACAAGGTGTGGCATGTTGAGATGATGGCTTCATCCCTTAGAATTTAGTACTTCCGTTCCGGACTACATTTGAACTTAAAACTAAGTGGTGTGCACGATTTCCCATGTAGGTGTAATTACCCACATACGAATTTTATGCATTTTTGTGAGGGTTCGTCATTCAGCTAGTTACTGGAACCAATCTGATGTTTCATTGTGTCAGATCATTTCAATTAGTATAGCTAATGATGTTGCTGGATTAGCAAATCAATCTGGTTGTCTTCATCTCTTCGACAACACATGAAGCCTATATCATGTGAAGCATATATCATGTTATCACGCATTTTGTCATATTAATTGTTATCCAGCACTTTAAATCAGTTGTTTATTTTTCTGGTGTCTTTGTCTTCTCCATTAGTAAATCCCATGCCCTTTAGATATAAATTATTAAATTTGTTCACATTCTCTCTTTTTAGTTTATATTCATGTGGGTTGTGTACAAGAAGTCAACCAGTGATATAAGTTTGGAAAATCGCCAGAGTCACCTGTGGTGGCTGTCATGCCTAGACGAGTCAAGACTCAAAGCCCATGTGTGCAACTGTAGGTACTTAATGACAACCGACACGTAATTGGCAGTTTTGCATTGGACCATGCTAACCAAATTGAGATGCAGCCATATGTGCTACAAATCCGCCTATTTCCAATATCTCAGTAATTTATCTAATCCACTTTCAGCATGCATGGTGATGGCGGACACAAAGTTGTTGCTTGCACTGCGTCATGACCAAGGATGAATACACACGGTGAGGATCGATGGTCGATGAGGTATGAGTTCGTTTTTTATTTTAAATGAGGAAATAAATATTCTGTGTTTTAGTAATTCTTCCTTCACACAGTACCAGATGAAAACTAGACTGAATAATTTCTCTTATTTGAGCTGGTCTTTGAAAAAATGCATGCCTATGACTATTAGTAGACGTACAAGTCCAATGCTCGCCCGTTATTCAAAATTTCTTAATTTGTATTTGTATTATGGACTGCTGCAAAAATCATGATGACAATGACCAAACGATTTAAAGTTCCTCTTATATCTAAGCAAAATATGGCGACTTATACAAGAGGAAAATCTGGAGCGACCATCCCGGCCTATTTGTTCAGTAAAACGCACAATAGCATGATGTGGCCTGTAATTATACTTTGAAGTACATTTTTCGCGTAAGTCCATCATCAATGTTGTACATGTATACTATCCAAGTCCCAAATTTAAATTCTACATATATGCAAATATGTGGTTCAGGTGCATGTAATAAAAATCACTATATGTCAGGATCTTTGGTATGATATTCACAAAAGCTCTCTAGAGGTTGTGGCATGCATTCTTCAAATTCCAGATGTGATAAAGTGTGTTCTTTCTTTAATTTCAACTTATTTGTTCTACCAATTCTTAGCTACATATTTCACTTGGATATGGTGTGTTCTTCGTTTACCAACTATTTTCTTGACCCAATTTATATGAAGCATATATGAAGAGGCAATGCAAACATACGAAGTAAGTAACAATATTCTTTTATTGCTTTTCCTAGATTGAATTAACAAAGGAAGCAATTGTTTCTCACTGAGGAAAACATAAGATTTGCTAAGCACGGCGTATGACTAGGTCTATGCAAGTAGGCAGTTGTTAGTCGACTTTACATGCTACTGAGATGAGATAAAAAAATCTTCCTTCCTCATACTTATAATGTGCTTATATTATGTTATCTCAGCGATTTTTAGGTGCCACTTTATTAATTAAGGTGGGTACACCCAACTACCTCAATATACATTCAAATGCAATATTAATTAACTAGCCTGTGCGAATGCACGGGTTGGCGACTAGTTATTAGCTAAGCTTAAAGAAAAGTCTTTAAATGCTAGAATGAAATATGACCCTGCTTTTTCTACTTCACCTATCTTTATTACTAATAAGGATTATGATTTCTCTGTCGATCCTGAGTTAATTACTTTGGTTGAATCTGATCCTTTTATGGCTATGAATCTGAAACTATTGTGGCACATCTTACTAAATTAAATGATATAGCCACCTTGTTTACACACGATGAGAAAACTCGCAATTACTTTATCCTTAAGTTGTTTCCGTTCTCATTAAAGGGTGATGCTTAAACATGGTTTAATTCTCTTGATCCTGGTTGTGTGTGTAGTCCCCAGGATATGATTTATTACTTCTCTGCTAAATATTTCCCTGCTCATAAGAAACAAGATGCCTTAAGGGAAATATATAATTTTGTGAAAATTGAAGAAGAGAGTCTCCCACAAGCTTGGGGGAGGCTTCTCCGATTACTTAATGCTTTTCCTGATCATCCTCTCAAGAAAAATGAAATACTTGATATCTTTTATAATGGACTAACCGATGCTTCCAGAGACTACCTAGATAGTTGTGCTGGTTGTGCTTTCAGGAAAAGAACTGTTGATCAAGCTGAATTGCTATTGAATAATATGTTGACAAATGAAAATAACTGGACACTTCCTAAACCAACTCCTAAGCCAACTCCGAAGAAAAGGGGTATTCTATTTCTCATTCCTAAAGATATGCAAGAGGCAAAGAAATCTATGAAAGAAAAAGGTATTAAAGCTGAAGATGTTAAAAATTTACCACCTATTGAAGAAATACATGGTCTTGATAACCCGACACAGGTAGTAAAGGTAAATTCTCTCTATAGATTTGATAAATGTGAAATTCCATTTACTAAGTTTGCCAGCCAATGCTTGGATGAGTTTGATGACTTTATGGTTAAACAAGAAAACTTCAATGCTTATGTTGGTAGACAATTGAAACACAATGCTGATATGCTTGAACACTTGAGTGATTATATGTCTAGAGTTAAAGGTGAACTTAAACTTATTAGTAAACATGCTTCTATGGTTACCACTCAAGTAGAACAATTACTTAAAGCTCCGAATGATTTGCTCAATGAATTAAATAATAAGAAGAATGATAATGCTGTTATAGTTATGACTAGAGGAGGTAGAATGACTCAGGAACCTTTGTATCCTGAGGGCCATCCTAAGAGAATTGAGCAAGATTCTTAGAGAACTAATGTTGATGAACCTAGTCCTTTTAAAAGGAAGAAAAAGAAAAATGATAGGACTTTGCATGCTTCTAGTGAACCTGTTGTAGACACACCTGAGAATCCCAATGATATTTCTATTTATGATGCTGAAACACAATCTGTTAATGAACATGAACCTAGTGATAATGTTAATGATGATGTTCATGTCGGTGCTCAACCTAGCCATGATAATGATGTAGAGATTGAACCTGCTGTTGATCTTGATAACCCACAATCAAAGAATCAACGTTATGATAAGAGAGACTTCGTTGCTAGGAAACATGGTAAAGAAAGAGAACTATGGGTTCAGAAACCCATGCCTTTTCCTCCTAAACCATCCAAGAAAAAGGATGATGAGGATTTTGAGTGCTTTGCTGAAATGATTAGACCTATCTTTTTGCGTATGCGTTTGACTGATATGCTTAAAATGAACCCTTATGCTAAATACATGAAGGAAATTGTTACTAATAAGAGAAAGATACCGGAAGCTGAAATTTCCACCATGCTTGCTAATTATAATTTTAAGGGTGGAATACCAAAGAAACTTGGAGATCCAGGAGTACCAACTATACCATGCTCCATTAAAAGAAACTATGTTAAAACTGCTTTATGTGATCTTGGAGCCGGTGTTAGTGTTATGCCTCTCTCTTTATATCGTAGACTTGATTTGAATAAGTTGACACCTACTGAAATATCTTTTTAAATGGCTGATAAATCAATTGCTATACCTGTCGGTATTTGTGAGGATGTGCCTGTTGTGGTTGCAAATGCTACTATTTTAACGGACTTTGTTATTCTTGATATTCTCAAGGACGATAGTATGTCGATTATCCTTGGTAGACCCTTTTTGAATACTGCAGAGGCTGTTATTGATTGCAACAAAGGCAATGTCACTTTTCATGTTAATGATAATGAGCATACAGTATACTTTTCGAGGAAACAACCTCAAGTCCACAATATCAATTCTATTGGAAAAATTTCAACAATCACTATTGGAGGTTTTGAATTTCCTCTTCCTACTGTCAAGAAGAAATATGATATTCTTATTGTTGGGGATGTGCATATCCCCGTTGAGGTAACCTAGTGTTATTCGAAATTTCTCCGGTTTCATGTTATTCGAAATGAGTTTGTTAACAAGACCTGATCAACCTTGTTAGTGGATTCCTTTTGATGAGCATGAGATGGATGAAGTTAGAAAGCACAACTCTCTATACCCTCCTTTTACTTTCTGTTATTTATTTTAAATAAAGCAAAAATAGTATTTCTGTCTGTTTTCTGAATTATTCATGCAATAAAAAAATACCCCAAAAATAAAAGTTCTCCAAATGCCCTGAAAATTAAATATGATTTTTCTAGAATATTTGAGAATATCTGGCACTGAGAACACAACAGGGGGAGCAGCCACGTGCCCACGAGGGTGGAGGGCGCGCCCAACCCCCGTGGGGGCGCCCCCTGCCTCGTGGACCCCACTCGGGTCCCCTCCACTTATCCTTGCACCCACACACTTCGTCTTGCTCCAGAAAAAATCACTAGCCAGCTCAAACCCGAGTTCTTGCTCATCTTGCTGCCATTTTCGATCTCCTTGCTCAAAGCTCCTCTCACAAAACTGCTTTGGGGGATTATTCTTTGGTATGTGACTCCTCCAATGGTCCAATTAGTTTTTGTTCTAGTGCTTTATTCATTGCAATTTTTTGCTGCTTAGGTGACCTTGTTCTTGAGCTTGCATGTCAAATTTATGTGGTCAAAAGTAGTTTAATGCATTATATAGCCTCTAGGCACTTGTAGGAGTAGTTGCTATCAATCTTATTGAGTTTGGTTCACTTTTATTTTAAGTTACTAAAAATTTCAGAAAAAGATGAAGAGATTTTTGAGGGGCTCATCGAGTCGAAGCTCGAAGGATAAGCAAAGTGAAGAGAACAAGAAGCCCAAGTATAACCTCCCTCGTACTGCAGAGGTTTGGCCATGTGAATGGCCTTGTGATGAGTTCTTGAGAGAAGATGGGATTCATGAAGATGTTTATCATTTGGCTGAGAATGCAGGCCTCACCGCCTTCCTCCACAACCAGCGTGAACAGTACCTCTTACTCACCAATATCTTTGTGCAAAATTTTCATTTCCATGCTAGGAGATCACCACCTTCGGTGGAATTTTATTTATATGATGAGCATAAGGAGATGTCACTTTATGATTTTTGCCGGGTCTGTTTGATACCCTTTGAGAGCAGCATAGAGGAACCACATCGTAATGATGTGGAGGGATTTATTGATATGATTGTTGTAGGGGAAATGAGGAAAGTTTCTGATGCGAGAATTACTAGCATGCATTTTCCTGTTCTACGTTACTTCGCAATATTTTCTAGTAGATGCTTAATTGGTCGCGGGAACTATGGAAACCTTAGTGCCCCTGATATTGTTATTTTGCGCCATGCCTTGTTTCAGGATACTACTTTCAGTTTAGGCGCTACTGTTGCTAAACGGTTAAATCTGAACCGTACTAAGGGCCCCGTCCTCGGAGGCATCTTTGCCTCGCGGCTTGCTGCACACTTTAACATACCTATCAGGCATTATGAGAAAGAGAAAAGTTGATGCCTCCTATTGCTCTAGGTTATAAGAGTAAGGTAGCACATGAGTTTATTGTTAAGGATAAGAATAAGACACTCAAATATAAATTGATATTTAACAAAAATTATTGTGAGTTTATTACCTTTCCTGCGCCCTCTTTGTTCAACATATTTTCAGGCATATACCTTGTTCTGCCGGAGGCCATTCATGCCTACCGGAGCCAGATGTCAGCTGCAGAGCCGGAGCCACCATCTGACCCTCACCGTCAGTCTGTTTATCAGTGGAATCCGGAGGAGATCGCCAGCCAGTGGCCATCTGAGGACCCTTCTCAGTATGACCCCAACTACAGTTTTGATCCATGGGCATAGACCAACTTAGGCCAAAAGCCTATGCTTGGGGGAGTATGTATTCCTCACCGACATTACATTCATGTTCACACACTCATGCAAGTTGTCGGTGCTCATACTTTTTCATTGTATCATCCATGGTAGTTTATTTTCTTTTTAAGCTTTCTTCTTGTGTGTTTGAAAAACCTTAAGAAAACCCAAAAAGATTAGTTGTAGCTTTTAGTTAGTTTACTTCCCATGCATGTAGTAGTAGTAATTAAAAAGGAAAACCCAAAAAGATTACTCGTTCTTCTTTTGCTTGTTGGGAGCTTTCCCGTGTAAATAGTTTGTTTTATTTCTTTCCTTTGGGGGTCGAGAGGAGAAGACCATAATGAAAATGTTGAGTGGCTCTCATATGCATTATTGTTGATCTAACAAAGAGCACATATTACCTTGTCTTCTCCCATGAATTGAATGCTTGCAGATTCCAGCTTAGTCCAATGCACGTGCACTATTATTATCCACACTATTCGGTCGTGCAAGTGAAAGGCAATAATGACGATATATGATGAACTGATTGAGATGAGAAAAGCTGGTATGAACTCGACCTCTCTTGTTTTTGTAAATATGATTAGTTTATCGTTCCTGATTCAGCCTATTATGAAAGAAACATGTTTGCAATGACAATTAGAGATTATAGTTGCTTATGCCATGCTTAATTTGCTAGGAGTTATAATGGTTTACCTTGCGTGCCAACATGCTATTAAAATGGTTGTGATGTGGTATGATGGGGTGGTATCCTCCTTTGAATGATTCGAGTGGCTTGACTTGGCACATGTTCATGCATGTAGTTGAAACAAAATCAACATAGCCTCCACGATATTTATGTTCATGGTGCATTATATCCTACTCATGCTTGCATTCGGCGTTGATTAATTTTAATGCATGTTCATGACTATTGTCGCTATAGCTGGTCGCTTCGTAGTCTTTTTCTAGCCTTCACTTGTACTAAGAGGGAATACTGCTTGTGCATCCAACTCCATAAACCCCAAAAGTTATTCCATATGAGTCCACCAAACCTTCCTATATACGGTATCTACCTGCCGTTCCAAGTAAATTTGTATGTGCCAAACTCTAAACCTTCAAATAAACATTTTGTTTTATATGCTCGAATAGCTCATGTATCAACTAGGGCTGTCTGTATCTTCCATGCTAGGCGGGTTATTCTCAAGACGAGTGGACTCCGGTCCTCATTCACTAGCAAATGGCTGGTTACCGGGATGCCCAGTCCCATGCTCAAATCAAATCAAAATAATTGCAAACAAAACTCCCCCAGGATTGTTGTTAGTTGGAGGCACCCGTTGTTTCGGGCAAGCCGTGATTGATGCTTATTGGAGGTGGGGGAGTATAAACTTTACCATTCTGCTTGGGAACCGCCTATAATGTGTGTAGCATGGAAGATATCGAGATCTCTCAGTTGTTATGTTGACAATGAAAGTATATCGCTCAAAATATTATTCATATCTATTTCAAAATCGAGCTCTAGCACCTCTACAAATCCCTTCTTCCCTCTGCGAAGGGACTATCTATTTACTTTTGTGTTGAGTCATCATCCTCTTATTAAAAAGCACTAGTTGGAGAGCACCGCTGTCATTTGCATCCATTACTATTAGTTTACATTGAGTATGACTTGACTGGATCTCTTTTACCATGAATTACAATGTCTAGTCAGTCCTTGATCTTTGAAGGTGCTCTGCATTTATGTTTTGCGGTCTCAGAAAGAGCTAGCGAGATACCAACTTGTTATATCATACTCCCTCCATTCCTAAATATAGGGTGTACTGTTTTTGCTCGCTAGTTGATTATCTCGCTAGCCCTTTCTGAGACCGCAAAACATAAATAGGACCAAAAACATGATACCATCTTGATTATCTGCATTTATGTTTTCCGGTCTCAAAAAGGTCTCAGAACGATTCTTCTTCCGAGATTTATTATTATTGCTCGCTAGTTGATTATGCCATTGATATAAGTAAACATGAGACCTAAATGTTATTGTGAATAGGGTTAGTTCATAATCTTTGCTGAAAACCTGAATGATGGCTTTACATATTTACAACAACAAGAGCAAATAGAGTTTGTAAAAGTTTTTCTTTATCACTTTTAGTTTATCAACTGAATTGCTTGAGGACAACCAAAGGTTTAAGCTTGGGGGAGTTGATACCTCTCCGTCGTAATTACTTTTCCGAACACTTTTGCCCTTGTTTTGGACTCTAACTTGCATGATTTGAATGGAACTAACCCGTACTAACGTTGTTTTCAGCAGAATTGCCATGGTATTATTTTTGTGCACAAATAAAAGTTCTCGGAATGACCTGAAAATCAATGGAGATTATTTTTGGAATATATAAAAAATACTGGAAGAAGAATCCACGTCAGGGGGCCCACACCATGTCCACGAGGGTGGGGGCTCGCCTACCCCCTGGGCGTGCCCCCCTGCCTCGTGGGCCCGCTGACGCTCCACCGACCTCAACTCCAACTCAATATATTCGTGTTCGGGGAGAAAAAAATCAGAGAGACGGATTCATCGCGTTTTACGATACGGAGCCGCCGCCAAGCCCTAAACTCTCTCGAGAGGGCTGATCTGGAGTCTGTTCGGGGCTCCGGAGAGGGGAATCCGTCGCCATCGTCATCATCAACCTTCCTCCATCACCAATTTCATGATGATGTAATCGAGTTAGTTTTGTTAGGGTTTGATCCCTAGTATCCACTATGTTCTGAGACTGATGTTGCTATGACTTTGCTATGCTTAATGCTTGTCACTAGGGCCCGAGTGCCATGATTTCAGATCTGAACCTATTATGTGTTCATAAATATATGTGAGTTCTTGATCCTATCTTGCAAGTCTATAGTCACCTATTATGTGTTATGATCCGTTAACCCCGAATTGACAATAATCGGTATACTTACCGGTGATGACCGTAGTTTGAGGAGTTCATGTATTCACTATGTGTTAATGCTTTGGTCCGGTACTCTATTAAAAGGGGGCCTTAATATCCCTTAGTTTCCAATAGGACCCTGCTGCCATGGGAGAGTAGGACAAAAGATGTCATTCAAGTTCTTTACTATGAACTCTAGGGCTGTTTGTGACACTTCTAGGAATAGCTCAATGGATTGATCGGAAAGAATAACTTTGAGGTGGTTTCGTACCCTACAAGCAATTTGATCCTATGTTCTCTACGATAGGAACTTTGGAGTGACTTTTGCCGCACATTGAGGGATTGCCATATGATCTAATTATGTTATCATTGTTGAGAGAACTTGCACTGGTGAAAGTATGAACCTAGGCCTTGTTTCCAAGCATTGCAATACCATTTTTGCTCACTTTTACCACTTACTACCTTGCTATTTTTATATTTTCAGATTACAAAAAACTATATCTACTATCAA
This sequence comes from Triticum urartu, assembly GCF_056163025.1. NCBI lineage: Eukaryota > Viridiplantae > Streptophyta > Magnoliopsida > Poales > Poaceae > Triticum > Triticum urartu. The sequence goes on from NC_141878.1 coordinate 216,407,484, forward strand.
TATTACACTTGTATCACCATCTCTTCGCCGAACTAGTACACCTATACAATTTACCATTGTATTGGGTGTGTTGGCGACACAAGAGACTCTTTGTTATTTGGTTGCAGGGTTGTTTGAGAGAGACCATCTTCATCCTACGCCTCCCACGGATTGATAAACCTTAGGTCATCCACTTGAGGGAAATCTGCTATTGTCCTACTAAACTGTGCGCTTGGAGGCCCAACACGAGTCTACAAGAAGAAGGTTGCATAGTAGACATCACACCTTACGCAGACTTTGTGTGGAAGAAAAAGGTGTCGCTGCAATGCCGACTCTTCTGATGGCTTGTGAAGGGGAATCAGTGCTGGACATCTGATAGACTTGCACGCCTAGGCCTTCCACACCAAGCGGCATGCCCACTATGGTATCAACACGTGTAAACCATCAGCCACATTCTTCTCACATGTGTTTCTACGTGAACCTTGTGGTTATGGATCTAGAGTGCTCTGGGAAAGCCAGATCAGATGCCTATGATGGCCGACGGGCTTGCGGATTGGTGTACCACCAGGAGCTGTGATGGATGCTCAAAGAAAGACCTCAAGGTAATCATCACACTTGGACTTTGGGAGATGTGAAAACAACAAAACAATGTAGTTTTCAATGGAGCCACACCATCACTTCAGCGGATTACTAGAAACATCGATCGTGAGAGCAGGACATGGAATGTGACGGCCTTCTAACAAGGGATCTTGACTTCTTCAGTAGTTTGATGAGGTGGATGAGTACTCAGTAGTCCGTGGATTTGCAACATTGTAACATTATGTGGGGGTTTTTGCCGGGGGGGGGGGGGCATTATCTGGTTGTCAAACTTTGGTGAAGGGTTATGCTCGTTTCTCCCGCCAATATATGATATGCATACTCATGCATATTCTAGAAAAAAATAACAGTCATCGAATATAGCGCTTGCAATAGAGGAGAGATCCCGTCCTGTATGGTAGTGATCATGTCCACATTGTAGAATTGACTTCAACTTTATTGCATCTGACTGTCCTTGCAAGATTGAGCCCAAACCTTAGTGCTAATGCTTCAATCGCGAAATGCATCAAAGCAGAACTCACTCCTCCCATTCTTTGCTGCTATGAATTTACCATTATGATCTCTCAAAACATCCCTTGCGGCACCCTGAAGAGAGCCGGGATCATATGTTGCATCCACATTGAGCTTCACATAGTCTCTCGTAGGTTTAGTCCATGCACCAGACCTCAGTTTTGTTCTAGGGGCTCCATATCAAGCAAGTATGTAATAAAAAACCGAAACTTATTTGAGGAAAAAACCCCTAAAAATAGTTGCCATATTAATTTGCTACTCCATCCGATCCCATAATATATAACATTTTTCTTATGGACGTGTCTACTGAGCGACCATTTGCTCGGTAGCACTCTGTGCCAGCCTTCCATTTTGGTATGTTTCTGTCCTCAAATAGATTAGGAAATATTTTGTCCTTACCAGGGAAAGTCAAAGGACATGCAACATGTTTGGAGAAAATTGCAAAAGAACCCATGCAAACATGTGTGAACACATTTAATTACCGAAAAAGGTTTTCGCCCCGCTTTATAAATAAAGCAACCACCGAGCACAAAGTCAACAAAGTACCAACCGAACAACACACACACATCGCCACCGTAGGCAAGGTCCAACAGACAAGCACATAAACACCACACGGGCTCAGCTGTGGGCACATCACAACAATCCCAACACAACAAACAACAGGCACGCACAACACACACGCAGGCGACGAGGTAGAGGAGATCTAATTCGACTCCAGTGGTGGAGGGGGAAGCGGCAGAGCCATCTGGAGAGCCATCGCTCGAAGCTGGGTGATGATGGAGGTGATGGCGTCTCTCTCCCTGGCACTACAAAACAATACACTTCCGTGATGATACGTGTTTGTCACAGTAGCTCACGTTTTCTGTCATGCATGTACATCCATGACAAATTTATGACCGAATGAAGATAGTCATATCTGTGCTGTTGTAGAAGTGTTCCATGACATTACCAAAATTATCATCACGGAAGTGTCCACTTCCATGACGATAAATCGTTCGTCATAGAAGTGCTTTCGTCAAGGGTGACCTACACATGGCATCCACCGTAACGGGACGCAGTTAAGCTATCGGGTCCGGTTTTGGATCCGATAACTAATACGTCTCCATCGTATCTACTTTTCCAAACATTGTTGCCCTTGTTTTGGACTCTAACTTGCATGATTTGAATGGAACTAACCCAGACTAACGATGTTTTCAGCAGAATTGCCATGGTGTTATTTTTGTGCAGAAATAGAAGTTCTCGGAATGACCTGAAAATCAACGGAGATTATTTTTGGAATATATAAAAATACTGGAATAAGAATCCGCGTCAGGGGGGCCACACCCTTTCCACGAGGGTGGGGGCGCGCCTACCCCCTGGGCGCGCCCCCTGCCTCATGGGCCCCCTGACGCTCCACCGACCTCAACTCCAACTCCATATATTTGTGTTCGGGGAGAAAAAAAATCAGAGACAACGATTCATCGTGTTTTACGATACGGAGCCACCGCCAAGCCCTAAACTCTCTCGGGAGGGCTGATCTGGAGTCCGTTCGGGGCTCCGGAGAGGGGAATCCGTCGCCATCGTCATCATAAACCTTCCTCCATCACCAATTTCATGATGCTCACCGCCGTGCGTGAGTAATTCCATCGTAAGCTTGCTGGATGGTGATGGGTTGGATGAGATTTATCATGTAATCGAGTTAGTTTTGTTAGGGTTTGATCCCTAGTATCCACTATGTTGTGAGATTGATGTTGCTATGACTTTGCTATGCTTAATGCTTGTCACTAGGGCCCAAGTGCCATGATTTCAGATCTGAACCTATTATGTTTTCATGAATATATGCGAGTTCTTGATCCTATCTTGCATGTCTACAGTCACCTATTATGTGTTATGATCCGTTAACCCCGATGTGACAATAATCGGGATACTTACCGGTGATGACCGTAGTTTGAGGAGTTCATGTATTCACTATGTGTTAATGCTTTGGTCCGGTACTCTATTAAAAGGAGGCCTTAATATCCCTTAGTTTCCAATAGGACCCCGCTGCCACGGGAGGGTAGGACAAAAGATGTCGTGCAAGTTCTTTTCCATAAGCACGTATGACTATATGCGGAATACATGCCTACATTACATTGATGAACTAGAGCTAGTTCTGTGTCACCCTATGTTATAACTGTTGCATGATTGATCGCATCCGGCATAATTCTCCATCACCGATCCAATGCCTACGAGCTTTCCATATATTGTGCTTCGCTTATTTACTTTTCCGTTGCTACTGTTACAATCACTATAAAACCAAAAATATTACTTTTGCTACCGTTACCACTACTATCATATTACTTTGCTACTAAATACTTTGCTGCAGAAATTAAGCTTCCAAGTGTGGTTGAATTGACAACTCAGCTGCTAATACTTGAGAATATTCTTTGGCTCCCCTTGTGTCGAATCAATAAATTTGGGTTGAATACTCTACCCTCGAAAACTGTTGCGATCCCCTATACTTGTGGGTTATCAAGTCTATTTTCTGGCGCCGTTGCCGGGGAGCATAGCTCTATTCTTTGAGTCACTTGGGATTTATATCTGCTTATCACTATGACGAACTTGAAAGATCAAAGAACCAAGATTTTCCCCTCAACTACGAGGGGAGGTAAGGAATTGCCATCTAGCTCTACACTTGATTCACCTTCCGTTTTGAGTAAACTTGCGACACCTACACCTGCTATTCATTCTGATATGTGGCATGTTATTGATGATGCCACTTCTGCTATGCATGATACTTATGAAGAAACTACTTCTATGCTTGAACTACTGTGCCACTAGGTGAATTTCTTGATGAACAACTTGCTAGGGTTAGAGAGAATGAAATTATTGAAACTGATAATCCTGATGAAAGTGATGATGAAGGTTCTCCCCCTAGATATGAATTGCCTGTTGTGCCTGAGGGTTATGTTATGGATGAAGAAACTGCTAGAGACTTCTTAGCTTGCAATGATAGATCTGATCTTAAGAAATCTATACCTATACTAATTACAGACTCCCAAGTAATTACCATGTTAATCAGAAATTAGGAGCCGTTCATCTGGTGGGACCAAGTTATTACGGTATAGATCTGATTAGAGACTCCATAAAATTCACCCGAAAAAAGAGACTCCATAAAATTACACTTTATCCATAATCAGATAATGGGCCCAACTTAGGCTCCATGTTTAACCCTAAAGATAAGAGAACATTGTCCATCCGATCTAATTTCTCCCCATCCGATTAATAAAGTTTGCATTGCATAAGTTCTGTCAAAAAAAGAAGTTTGCATTGCATACATAGCTCTCCACCAAATGTACGTTTACAAAGCCTCTCCCTCTATTGGCAGCGGCCAGATCTTCTCGGTTATGTAGGAAAAGAGAAGGGGGAAAAAGGTACACATCTGCCTCTTTCTAACGGTCATCAATTTGATGATCGAAGCCGCCGCCTGCATCTCTCCACGGATGAGTTGTCAGATATTGCCTAGCTTGGCGGCTCTCCAACTGCCAGGCGTTGCCCCTACTGATCACATTCTTCTTGCCCAGTTTCCTACAAGGAGCGGTCTGGTTGAACCCCATGAGAGACGAAGTTTTGAAGTGGTACAATGGGGACTCACTAGAGCTGCAGCTAGGAGGAAGATGGCTTAACGCTAGCAAGGAATTAACGCATTGATTTGCTTGCTTGGGAATTTATTGGGTTTGAATCTTTTCTGTTGATCCCCATGAGCCATGAGAGAAGTCTTGAAGCAGTACGATGGAGACTTGGTGCACGTGCAGCTTGGAGCAAGATCAATGGCTTAATGGTAGCAAGGAATTAACGCCTTGATTGGCTTGCTGGGAATTTATCGAGTTTGAATTTGTTCTGGTCTGTAGCAAAATTGCATAGAGTCACACAAAGTAAACTTTCTAGCTTGAATAGAATACAAGTTTTATAATATCTCGATGATATTATTTTACTGTCTGCAGGGTCTGAAACAAAAAATTCCATAGTTGATTCTCACTTGAGAAGAAGGATTTATTGTCAAGGTTTCCATATCGTGGTTTTGGTTGGCTGGGAGCATGTTTCTCTTTCACATTCTTCATGTTCTTTCACATACCTTATTTCCCTTTGGAAGTTGGCTTACAGAAGGTGAAGCATTGTGAGGGCAACTATTGGCCAGAGGTAGATTCATATTCTCCTCCTACTTGGTTTGGTCTCAACATCCTTGACGTATGCTCATATGTATGTATCTCCAGATGAAGCAGGCATTTTTTTTCTTCTTGAAAAAAACAGATACACTCAATGCTATTAATCATGCAGGTTTGAACTAGGTGATTATGATACGTCCTCAAACCTGATGTTTGATATATTGCCTTCTATGTTCACAACAACTTTCAGTCCATGTCATTCTCTTTGGAGTCTTGAAAACTACGGTTTTGAATAGATACTTCATGGATTCATCGCACCAAAAGTGTTTATCTTTGCAGTCCCAGATTATGTAAGTGTAGATGCATGCAAAAACTGTTATAAATAAAACGAGTTTGTAATACATCTAAAATCAGTTTCATTTGTAACCACAACCCCTATATCTTGCCCAGCCATCCCAATACAAATATGTCCCCTATTATGAATTAATACAAGGGGTTACCTTACAGACATGGTAGGAGAAGGCAAGAAGTAACCAAATCCTGTAAGAAAGCAAGAAGGCAATTGTGTGGCTTTGCATATGCAATGTGAGACAGTGTTGTTCATGATTGGAAAAGTGGCAGAACTAAAATACGCTGAAATTTTTGGCGGAAACTTATATTGTCTTACCTTTCCACTGATACGTTATCTGTGTTGTCAATGTTTCCTTTTCGCAAAGGTTCTATCAATGTTTCAGATCACTTTATCCAATTTTACCATGAACTGAAAATGCAGAAACAGACAGGGAGAGATACTGTTGGGAAGCATCACCACAGATTCGAGATGAGAAAACAATGGAGTATAGCCACGATTACAGCACCAGCTCGAGGAGAAAACTGCAGCTAGCTAGAAAGGGAGCCGCCAGCAGAGACAAGTTTGGTCGACGAGGAGGAAGCCATTCGTACTTGCTATGGCGGCAACAATGGCTGCATGGAGACCAATGAGAATAAGGTAAAACAAACAATGATGGCAATGGAAGGCTGAGGGCGAGATAATGACTAGGCAGCTAATTAAATCGATCTTTCTCTATCTGTTTGCTGACCCATCCCCCATAACATATGAATTGGTGCCTCGGACATAGGCAAGGTGTCTCTCATGAGGAAAAACAAATTAGTGGTGTGTTGCACTACGACTTAACAGATTTGATCCATTTGTTTTTCCGGTAGATCTCCATATAATCCGATGCTTCTCATGGAACCTTCAGTTTTTTTTGTTTTTTCCATATTGATGCAAGCAACCCTGGTGGTAATTAAAAGAGCTAGATTGTGGCGTTCAAAGCAAGAATGTTGTCTTGCGTTTCACATTCAGAAATGTAAGTATCTCGATTCTGCTTTTACTCTCCAGTCAGTATGCAACTATGCATAGTGGTGTTTGCATCATCCCTAAAGTCCCAACAAAAAAAGCTTTCGTGGCTTATTTCTGTTTTAGAATCGTTACTTTTCAGGCTATCTAAATAATCCTGTCATGTTGCTTCATATATTATCATTTGCAGATACCAATTTAGTTAGTAATGTGTTTTGACGTGAGATTATGGTTCTCAGCAAGTGTAATAAAATTTACGTGTTCGTATCATGCCGCTAACTCAGATTTGTGATCTCAAGGATGATAATAGATATACAATGTGAACCATGTTGTTTGATTTGCTTTAAGAATTATTTTAGGTAGTTCCTCCTTTCAGTTGACTACTATTCAGATGTGGTATGCTAAGTAATACATGTGTTTTATACATACCCATATATTATATACACGTGGGTATAGTGATTTTAGTCACATTTGTAGCGTCATAGACCATCGATCATGTGGCACCGAATTATAATGGCTTGGATCAAAGAAAGAGTATTATATACTCAACCGAAAAAAACTAATGATACATGTGAAAGAAAACAATCCTTGGCTAACAAAATATATTATTGTCACAAATTTCCCTCAGTTAGTATTGAAGGAAACAGTGTTGGCCAACAAAACATAGTAACATTAGAAATTTCTGTCAATTAGTATTGATCTACATATCCGCAAAAAAATTTACCAAACGTGAAAAAAATGAATCCTTGGCCAACAAAACGTAACAGGTTTAGAGATTTCTCTAGGTTAGTTTTATTTACACAGCCACAAAAAAATACTACACATGAGAAAAGGAGACCTTGGTTAACAAAACATATACCAACTTTAGAGATCTCCCTCGATCAGATATGTCCATCTCATCCCATGTATCCCTCGTAGAGAAGTCCAATCTCTCGATCGCAGCCATACAATATCGTGAGTGACCAAGCACAGATAGACTGTGTACCTTAAATTGAAAGGAAATGTTACTTTTTTCTTGGATCAGTGACCACAGGTCATTCAGATAGAAGTGGTACGTGTTGTCTCTTGCGCATTCGAGTTCAAACCATTTATTTTGTTTTTGTGGCTTTTGTAGCACTGGAGCTTGCAACCAAAGGATGACAAGGTGTGGCATGTTGAGATGATGGCTTCATCCCTTAGAATTTAGTACTTCCGTTCCGGACTACATTTGAACTTAAAACTAAGTGGTGTGCACGATTTCCCATGCAGGTGTAATTACCCACATACAAATTTAATGCATTTTTGTGAGGGTTCGTCATTCAGCTAGTTACTGGAACCAATCTGATGTTTCATTGTGTCAGATCATTTCAATTAGTATAGCTAATGATGTTGCTGGATTAGCAAATCAATCTGGTTGTCTTCATCTCTTCGACAACACATGAAGCCTATATCATGTGAAGCATATATCAGGTTATCACGCATTTTGTCATATTAATTGTTATCCAGCACTTTAAATCAGTTGTTTATTTTTCTGGTGTCTGTCTTCTCCATTAGTAAATCTCATGCCCTTTAGATATAAATTATTAAATTTGTTCACATTCTCTCTTTTTAGTTTATATTCATGTGGGTTGTGTACAAGAAGTCAACCAGTGATATAAGTTTGGAAAATCGCCAGAGTCACCTGTGGTGGCTGTCATGCCTAGACGAGTCAAGACTCAAAGCCCATGTGTGCAACTGTAGGTACTTAATGACAACCGACACGTAATTGGCAGTTTTGCATTGGACCATGCTAACCAAATTGAGATGCGGCCATATGTGCTACAAATCCGCCTATTTCCAATATCTCAGTAATTTATCTAATCCACTTTCAGCATGCATGGTGATGGCGGACACAAAGTTGTTGCTTGCACTGCGTCATGACCAAGGATGAATACACACGGTGAGGATCGATGGTCGATGAGGTATGAGTTCGTTTTTTATTTTAAATGAGGAAATAAATATTCTGTGTTTTAGTAATTCTTCCTTCACACAGTACCAGATGAAAACTAGACTGAATAATTTCTCTTATTTGAGCTGGTCTTTGAAAAAATGCATGCCTATGACTATTAGTAGACGTACAAGTCCAATGCTCGCCCGTTATTCAAAATTTCTTAATTTGTATTTGTATTATGGACTGCTGCAAAAATCATGATGACAATGACCAAACGATTTAAAGTTCCTCTTATATCTAAGCAAAATATGGCGACTTATACAAGAGGAAAATCTGGAGCGACCATCCCGGCCTATTTGTTCAGTAAAACGCACAATAGCATGATGTGGCCTGTAATTATACTTTGAAGTACATTTTTCGCGTAAGTCCATCATCAATGTTGTACATGTATACTATCCAAGTCCCAAATTTAAATTCTACATATATGCAAATATGTGGTTCAGGTGCATGTAATAAAAATCACTATATGTCAGGATCTTTGGTATGATATTCACAAAAGCTCTCTAGAGGTTGTGGCATGCATTCTTCAAATTCCAGATGTGATAAAGTGTGTTCTTTCTTTAATTTCAACTTATTTGTTCTACCAATTCTTAGCTACATATTTCACTTGGATATGGTGTGTTCTTCGTTTACCAACTATTTTCTTGACCCAATTTATATGAAGCATATATGAAGAGGCAATGCAAACATACGAAGTAAGTAACAATATTCTTTTATTGCTTTTCCTAGATTGAATTAACAAAGGAAGCAATTGTTTCTCACTGAGGAAAACATAAGATTTGCTAAGCACGGCGTATGACTAGGTCTATGCAAGTAGGCAGTTGTTAGTCGACTTTACATGCTACTGAGATGAGATAAAAAAATCTTCCTTCCTCATACTTATAATGTGCTTATATTATGTTATCTCAGCGATTTTTAGGTGCCACTTTATTAATTAAGGTGGGTACACCCAACTACCTCAATATACATTCAAATGCAATATTAATTAACTAGCCTGTGCGAATGCACGGGTTGGCGACTAGTTATTAGCTAAGCTTAAAGAAAAGTCTTTAAATGCTAGAATGAAATATGACCCTGCTTTTTCTACTTCACCTATCTTTATTACTAATAAGGATTATGATTTCTCTGTCGATCCTGAGTTAATTACTTTGGTTGAATCTGATCCTTTTATGGCTATGAATCTGAAACTATTGTGGCACATCTTACTAAATTAAATGATATAGCCACCTTGTTTACACACGATGAGAAAACTCGCAATTACTTTATCCTTAAGTTGTTTCCGTTCTCATTAAGGGGTGATGCTTAAACATGGTTTAATTCTCTTGATCCTGGTTGTGTGTGTAGTCCCCAGGATATGATTTATTACTTCTCTGCTAAATATTTCCCTGCTCATAAGAAACAAGATGCCTTAAGGGAAATATATAATTTTGTGAAAATTGAAGAAGAGAGTCTCCCACAAGCTTGGGGGAGGCTTCTCCGATTACTTAATGCTTTTCCTGATCATCCTCTCAAGAAAAATGAAATACTTGATATCTTTTATAATGGACTAACCGATGCTTCCAGAGACTACCTAGATAGTTGTGCTGGTTGTGCTTTCAGGAAAAGAACTGTTGATCAAGCTGAATTGCTATTGAATAATATGTTGACAAATGAAAATAACTGGACACTTCCTAAACCAACTCCTAAGCCAACTCCGAAGAAAAGGGGTATTCTATTTCTCATTCCTAAAGATATGCAAGAGGCAAAGAAATCTATGAAAGAAAAAGGTATTAAAGCTGAAGATGTTAAAAATTTACCACCTATTGAAGAAATACATGGTCTTGATAACCCGACACAGGTAGTAAAGGTAAATTCTCTCTATAGATTTGATAAATGTGAAATTCCATTTACTAAGTTTGCCAGCCAATGCTTGGATGAGTTTGATGACTTTATGGTTAAACAAGAAAACTTCAATGCTTATGTTGGTAGACAATTGAAACACAATGCTGATATGCTTGAACACTTGAGTGATTATATGTCTAGAGTTAAAGGTGAACTTAAACTTATTAGTAAACATGCTTCTATGGTTACCACTCAAGTAGAACAATTACTTAAAGCTCCGAATGATTTGCTCAATGAATTAAATAATAAGAAGAATGATAATGCTGTTATAGTTATGACTAGAGGAGGTAGAATGACTCAGGAACCTTTGTATCCTGAGGGCCATCCTAAGAGAATTGAGCAAGATTCTTAGAGAACTAATGTTGATGAACCTAGTCCTTTTAAAAGGAAGAAAAAGAAAAATGATAGGACTTTGCATGCTTCTAGTGAACCTGTTGTAGACACACCTGAGAATCCCAATGATATTTCTATTTATGATGCTGAAACACAATCTGTTAATGAACATGAACCTAGTGATAATGTTAATGATGATGTTCATGTCGGTGCTCAACCTAGCCATGATAATGATGTAGAGATTGAACCTGCTGTTGATCTTGATAACCCACAATCAAAGAATCAACGTTATGATAAGAGAGACTTCGTTGCTAGGAAACATGGTAAAGAAAGAGAACTATGGGTTCAGAAACCCATGCCTTTTCCTCCTAAACCATCCAAGAAAAAGGATGATGAGGATTTTGAGTGCTTTGCTGAAATGATTAGACCTATCTTTTTGCGTATGCGTTTGACTGATATGCTTAAAATGAACCCTTATGCTAAATACATGAAGGAAATTGTTACTAATAAGAGAAAGATACCGGAAGCTGAAATTTCCACCATGCTTGCTAATTATAATTTTAAGGGTGGAATACCAAAGAAACTTGGAGATCCAGGAGTACCAACTATACCATGCTCCATTAAAAGAAACTATGTTAAAACTGCTTTATGTGATCTTGGAGCCGGTGTTAGTGTTATGCCTCTCTCTTTATATCGTAGACTTGATTTGAATAAGTTGACACCTACTGAAATATCTTTTTAAATGGCTGATAAATCAATTGCTATACCTGTCGGTATTTGTGAGGATGTGCCTGTTGTGGTTGCAAATGCTACTATTTTAACGGACTTTGTTATTCTTGATATTCTCAAGGACGATAGTATGTCGATTATCCTTGGTAGACCCTTTTTGAATACTGCAGAGGCTGTTATTGATTGCAACAAAGGCAATGTCACTTTTCATGTTAATGATAATGAGCATACAGTATACTTTTCGAGGAAACAACCTCAAGTCCACAATATCAATTCTATTGGAAAAATTTCAACAATCACTATTGGAGGTTTTGAATTTCCTCTTCCTACTGTCAAGAAGAAATATGATATTCTTATTGTTGGGGATGTGCATATCCCCGTTGAGGTAACCTAGTGTTATTCGAAATTTCTCCGGTTTCATGTTATTCGAAATGAGTTTGTTAACAAGACCTGATCAACCTTGTTAGTGGATTCCTTTTGATGAGCATGAGATGGATGAAGTTAGAAAGCACAACTCTCTATACCCTCCTTTTACTTTCTGTTATTTATTTTAAATAAAGCAAAAATAGTATTTCTGTCTGTTTTCTGAATTATTCATGCAATAAAAAAATACCCCAAAAATAAAAGTTCTCCAAATGCCCTGAAAATTAAATATGATTTTTCTAGAATATTTGAGAATATCTGGCACTGAGAACACAACAGGGGGAGCAGCCACGTGCCCACGAGGGTGGAGGGCGCGCCCAACCCCCGTGGGGGCGCCCCCTGCCTCGTGGACCCCACTCGGGTCCCCTCCACTTATCCTTGCACCCACACACTTCGTCTTGCTCCAGAAAAAATCACTAGCCAGCTCAAACCCGAGTTCTTGCTCATCTTGCTGCCATTTTCGATCTCCTTGCTCAAAGCTCCTCTCACAAAACTGCTTTGGGGGATTATTCTTTGGTATGTGACTCCTCCAATGGTCCAATTAGTTTTTGTTCTAGTGCTTTATTCATTGCAATTTTTTGCTGCTTAGGTGACCTTGTTCTTGAGCTTGCATGTCAAATTTATGTGGTCAAAAGTAGTTTAATGCATTATATAGCCTCTAGGCACTTGTAGGAGTAGTTGCTATCAATCTTGTTGAGTTTGGTTCACTTTTATTTTAAGTTACTAAAAATTTCAGAAAAAGATGAAGAGATTTTTGAGGGGCTCATCGAGTCGAAGCTCGAAGGATAAGCAAAGTGAAGAGAACAAGAAGCCCAAGTATAACCTCCCTCGTACTGCAGAGGTTTGGCCATGTGAATGGCCTTGTGATGAGTTCTTGAGAGAAGATGGGATTCATGAAGATGTTTATCATTTGGCTGAGAATGCAGGCCTCACCGCCTTCCTCCACAACCAGCGTGAACAGTACCTCTTACTCACCAATATCTTTGTGCAAAATTTTCATTTCCATGCTAGGAGATCACCACCTTCGGTGGAATTTTATTTATATGATGAGCATAAGGAGATGTCACTTTATGATTTTTGCCGGGTCTGTTTGATACCCTTTGAGAGCAGCATAGAGGAACCACATCGTAATGATGTGGAGGGATTTATTGATATGATTGTTGTAGGGGAAATGAGGAAAGTTTCTGATGCGAGAATTACTAGCATGCATTTTCCTGTTCTACGTTACTTCGCAATATTTTCTAGTAGATGCTTAATTGGTCGCGGGAACTATGGAAACCTTAGTGCCCCTGATATTGTTATTTTGCGCCATGCCTTGTTTCAGGATACTACTTTCAGTTTAGGCGCTACTGTTGCTAAACGGTTAAATCTGAACCGTACTAAGGGCCCCGTCCTCGGAGGCATCTTTGCCTCGCGGCTTGCTGCACACTTTAACATACCTATCAGGCATTATGAGAAAGAGAAAAGTTGATGCCTCCTATTGCTCTAGGTTATAAGAGTAAGGTAGCACATGAGTTTATTGTTAAGGATAAGAATAAGACACTCAAATATAAATTGATATTTAACAAAAATTATTGTGAGTTTATTACCTTTCCTGCGCCCTCTTTGTTCAACATATTTTCAGGCATATACCTTGTTCTGCCGGAGGCCATTCATGCCTACCGGAGCCAGATGTCAGCTGCAGAGCCGGAGCCACCATCTGACCCTCACCGTCAGTCTGTTTATCAGTGGAATCCGGAGGAGATCGCCAGCCAGTGGCCATCTGAGGACCCTTCTCAGTATGACCCCAACTACAGTTTTGATCCATGGGCATAGACCAACTTAGGCCAAAAGCCTATGCTTGGGGGAGTATGTATTCCTCACCGACATTACATTCATGTTCACACACTCATGCAAGTTGTCGGTGCTCATACTTTTTCATTGTATCATCCATGGTAGTTTATTTTCTTTTTAAGCTTTCTTCTTGTGTGTTTGAAAAACCTTAAGAAAACCCAAAAAGATTAGTTGTAGCTTTTAGTTAGTTTACTTCCCATGCATGTAGTAGTAGTAATTAAAAAGGAAAACCCAAAAAGATTACTCGTTCTTCTTTTGCTTGTTGGGAGCTTTCCCGTGTAAATAGTTTGTTTTATTTCTTTCCTTTGGGGGTCGAGAGGAGAAGACCATAATGAAAATGTTGAGTGGCTCTCATATGCATTATTGTTGATCTAACAAAGAGCACATATTACCTTGTCTTCTCCCATGAATTGAATGCTTGCAGATTCCAGCTTAGTCCAATGCACGTGCACTATTATTATCCACACTATTCGGTCGTGCAAGTGAAAGGCAATAATGACGATATATGATGAACTGATTGAGATGAGAAAAGCTGGTATGAACTCGACCTCTCTTGTTTTTGTAAATATGATTAGTTTATCGTTCCTGATTCAGCCTATTATGAAAGAAACATGTTTGCAATGACAATTAGAGATTATAGTTGCTTATGCCATGCTTAATTTGCTAGGAGTTATAATGGTTTACCTTGCGTGCCAACATGCTATTAAAATGGTTGTGATGTGGTATGATGGGGTGGTATCCTCCTTTGAATGATTCGAGTGGCTTGACTTGGCACATGTTCATGCATGTAGTTGAAACAAAATCAACATAGCCTCCACGATATTTATGTTCATGGTGCATTATATCCTACTCATGCTTGCATTCGGCGTTGATTAATTTTAATGCATGTTCATGACTATTGTCGCTATAGCTGGTCGCTTCGTAGTCTTTTTCTAGCCTTCACTTGTACTAAGAGGGAATACTGCTTGTGCATCCAACTCCATAAACCCCAAAAGTTATTCCATATGAGTCCACCAAACCTTCCTATATACGGTATCTACCTGCCGTTCCAAGTAAATTTGTATGTGCCAAACTCTAAACCTTCAAATAAACATTTTGTTTTATATGCTCGAATAGCTCATGTATCAACTAGGGCTGTCTGTATCTTCCATGCTAGGCGGGTTATTCTCAAGACGAGTGGACTCCGGTCCTCATTCACTAGCAAATGGCTGGTTACCGGGATGCCCAGTCCCATGCTCAAATCAAATCAAAATAATTGCAAACAAAACTCCCCCAGGATTGTTGTTAGTTGGAGGCACCCGTTGTTTCGGGCAAGCCGTGATTGATGCTTATTGGAGGTGGGGGAGTATAAACTTTACCATTCTGCTTGGGAACCGCCTATAATGTGTGTAGCATGGAAGATATCGAGATCTCTCAGTTGTTATGTTGACAATGAAAGTATATCGCTCAAAATATTATTCATATCTATTTCAAAATCGAGCTCTAGCACCTCTACAAATCCCTTCTTCCCTCTGCGAAGGGACTATCTATTTACTTTTGTGTTGAGTCATCATCCTCTTATTAAAAAGCACTAGTTGGAGAGCACCGCTGTCATTTGCATCCATTACTATTAGTTTACATTGAGTATGACTTGACTGGATCTCTTTTACCATGAATTACAATGTCTAGTCAGTCCTTGATCTTTGAAGGTGCTCTGCATTTATGTTTTGCGGTCTCAGAAAGAGCTAGCGAGATACCAACTTGTTATATCATACTCCCTCCATTCCTAAATATAGGGTGTACTGTTTTTGCTCGCTAGTTGATTATCTCGCTAGCCCTTTCTGAGACCGCAAAACATAAATAGGACCAAAAACATGATACCATCTTGATTATCTGCATTTATGTTTTCCGGTCTCAAAAAGGTCTCAGAACGATTCTTCTTCCGAGATTTATTATTATTGCTCGCTAGTTGATTATGCCATTGATATAAGTAAACATGAGACCTAAATGTTATTGTGAATAGGGTTAGTTCATAATCTTTGCTGAAAACCTGAATGATGGCTTTACATATTTACAACAACAAGAGCAAATAGAGTTTGTAAAAGTTTTTCTTTATCACTTTTAGTTTATCAACTGAATTGCTTGAGGACAACCAAAGGTTTAAGCTTGGGGGAGTTGATACCTCTCCGTCGTAATTACTTTTCCGAACACTTTTGCCCTTGTTTTGGACTCTAACTTGCATGATTTGAATGGAACTAACCCGTACTAACGTTGTTTTCAGCAGAATTGCCATGGTATTATTTTTGTGCACAAATAAAAGTTCTCGGAATGACCTGAAAATCAATGGAGATTATTTTTGGAATATATAAAAAATACTGGAAGAAGAATCCACGTCAGGGGGCCCACACCATGTCCACGAGGGTGGGGGCTCGCCTACCCCCTGGGCGTGCCCCCCTGCCTCGTGGGCCCGCTGACGCTCCACCGACCTCAACTCCAACTCAATATATTCGTGTTCGGGGAGAAAAAAATCAGAGAGACGGATTCATCGCGTTTTACGATACGGAGCCGCCGCCAAGCCCTAAACTCTCTCGAGAGGGCTGATCTGGAGTCTGTTCGGGGCTCCGGAGAGGGGAATCCGTCGCCATCGTCATCATCAACCTTCCTCCATCACCAATTTCATGATGATGTAATCGAGTTAGTTTTGTTAGGGTTTGATCCCTAGTATCCACTATGTTCTGAGACTGATGTTGCTATGACTTTGCTATGCTTAATGCTTGTCACTAGGGCCCGAGTGCCATGATTTCAGATCTGAACCTATTATGTGTTCATAAATATATGTGAGTTCTTGATCCTATCTTGCAAGTCTATAGTCACCTATTATGTGTTATGATCCGTTAACCCCGAATTGACAATAATCGGTATACTTACCGATGATGACCGTAGTTTGAGGAGTTCATGTATTCACTATGTGTTAATGCTTTGGTCCGGTACTCTATTAAAAGGGGGCCTTAATATCCCTTAGTTTCCAATAGGACCCTGCTGCCATGGGAGAGTAGGACAAAAGATGTCATTCAAGTTCTTTACTATGAACTCTAGGGCTGTTTGTGACACTTATAGGAATAGCTCAATGGATTGATCGGAAAGAATAACTTTGAGGTGGTTTCGTACCCTACAAGCAATTTGATCCTATGTTCTCTACGATAGGAACTTTGGAGTGACTTTTGCCGCACATTGAGGGATTGCCATATGATCTAATTATGTTATCATTGTTGAGAGAACTTGCACTGGTGAAAGTATGAACCTAGGCCTTGTTTCCAAGCATTGCAATACCATTTTTGCTCACTTTTACCACTTACTACCTTGCTATTTTTATATTTTCAGATTACAAAAAACTATATCTACTATCAATATTACACTTGTATCACCATCTCTTCGCCGAACTAGTACACCTATACAATTTACCATTGTATTGGGTGTGTTGGCGACACAAGAGACTCTTTGTTATTTGGTTGCAGGGTTGTTTGAGAGAGACCATATTCATCCTACGCCTCCCACGGATTGATAAACCTTAGGTCATCCACTTGAGGGAAATCTGCTATTGTCCTACTAAACTGTGCGCTTGGAGGCCCAACACGAGTCTACAAGAAGAAGGTTGCATAGTAGACATCACACCTTACGCAGACTTTGTGTGGAAGAAAAAGGTGTCGCTGCAATGCCGACTCTTCTGATGGCTTGTGAAGGGGAATCAGTGCTGGACATCTGATAGACTTGCACGCCTAGGCCTTCCACACCAAGCGGCATGCCCACTATGGTATCAACACGTGTAAACCATCAGCCACATTCTTCTCACATGTGTTTCTACGTGAACCTTGTGGTTATGGATCTAGAGTGCTCTGGGAAAGCCAGATCAGATGCCTATGATGGCCGACGGGCTTGCGGATTGGTGTACCACCAGGAGCTGTGATGGATGCTCAAAGAAAGACCTCAAGGTAATCATCACACTTGGACTTTGGGAGATGTGAAAACAACAAAACAATGTAGTTTTCAATGGAGCCACACCATCACTTCAGCGGATTACTAGAAACATCGATCGTGAGAGCAGGACATGGAATGTGACGGCCTTCTAACAAGGGATCTTGACTTCTTCAGTAGTTTGATGAGGTGGATGAGTACTCAGTAGTCCGTGGATTTGCAACATTGTAACATTATGTGGGGGTTTTTGCCGGGGGGGGGCATTATCTGGTTGTCAAACTTTGGTGAAGGGTTATGCTCGTTTCTCCCGCCAATATATGATATGCATACTCATGCATATTCTAGAAAAAAATAACAGTCATCGAATATAGCGCTTGCAATAGAGGAGAGATCCCGTCCTGTATGGTAGTGATCATGTCCACATTGTAGAATTGACTTCAACTTTATTGCATCTGACTGTCCTTGCAAGATTGAGCCCAAACCTTAGTGCTAATGCTTCAATCGCGAAATGCATCAAAGCAGAACTCACTCCTCCCATTCTTTGCTGCTATGAATTTACCATTATGATCTCTCAAAACATCCCTTGCGGCACCCTGAAGAGAGCCGGGATCATATGTTGCATCCACATTGAGCTTCACATAGTCTCTCGTAGGTTTAGTCCATGCACCAGACCTCAGTTTTGTTCTAGGGGCTCCATATCAAGCAAGTATGTAATAAAAAACCGAAACTTATTTGAGGAAAAAACCCCTAAAAATAGTTGCCATATTAATTTGCTACTCCATCCGATCCCATAATATATAACATTTTTCTTATGGACGTGTCTACTGAGCGACCATTTGCTCGGTAGCACTCTGTGCCAGCCTTCCATTTTGGTATGTTTCTGTCCTCAAATAGATTAGGAAATATTTTGTCCTTACCAGGGAAAGTCAAAGGACATGCAACATGTTTGGAGAAAATTGCAAAAGAACCCATGCAAACATGTGTGAACACATTTAATTACCGAAAAAGGTTTTCGCCCCGCTTTATAAATAAAGCAACCACCGAGCACAAAGTCAACAAAGTACCAACCGAACAACACACACACATCGCCACCGTAGGCAAGGTCCAACAGACAAGCACATAAACACCACACGGGCTCAGCTGTGGGCACATCACAACAATCCCAACACAACAAACAACAGGCACGCACAACACACACGCAGGCGACGAGGTAGAGGAGATCTAATTCGACTCCAGTGGTGGAGGGGGAAGCGGCAGAGCCATCTGGAGAGCCATCGCTCGAAGCTGGGTGATGATGGAGGTGATGGCGTCTCTCTCCCTGGCACTACAAAACAATACACTTCCGTGATGATACGTGTTTGTCACAGTAGCTCACGTTTTCTGTCATGCATGTACATCCATGACAAATTTATGACCGAATGAAGATAGTCATATCTGTGCTGTTGTAGAAGTGTTCCATGACATTACCAAAATTATCATCACGGAAGTGTCCACTTCCATGACGATAAATCGTTCGTCATAGAAGTGCTTTCGTCAAGGGTGACCTACACATGGCATCCACCGTAACGGGACGCAGTTAAGCTATCGGGTCCGGTTTTGGATCCGATAACTAATACGTCTCCATCGTATCTACTTTTCCAAACATTGTTGCCCTTGTTTTGGACTCTAACTTGCATGATTTGAATGGAACTAACCCAGACTAACGATGTTTTCAGCAGAATTGCCATGGTGTTATTTTTGTGCAGAAATAGAAGTTCTCGGAATGACCTGAAAATCAACGGAGATTATTTTTGGAATATATAAAAATACTGGAAGAAGAATCCGCGTCAGGGGGGCCACACCCTTTCCACGAGGGTGGGGGCGCCCTACCCCCTGGGCGCGCCCCCTGCCTCATGGGCCCCCTGACGCTCCACCGACCTCAACTCCAACTCCATATATTTGTGTTCGGGGAGAAAAAAAATCAGAGACAACGATTCATCGTGTTTTACGATACGGAGCCACCGCCAAGCCCTAAACTCTCTCGGGAGGGCTGATCTGGAGTCCGTTCGGGGCTCCGGAGAGGGGAATCCGTCGCCATCGTCATCATAAACCTTCCTCCATCACCAATTTCATGATGCTCACCGCCGTGCGTGAGTAATTCCATCGTAAGCTTGCTGGATGGTGATGGGTTGGATGAGATTTATCATGTAATCGAGTTAGTTTTGTTAGGGTTTGATCCCTAGTATCCACTATGTTGTGAGATTGATGTTGCTATGACTTTGCTATGCTTAATGCTTGTCACTAGGGCCCAAGTGCCATGATTTCAGATCTGAACCTATTATGTTTTCATGAATATATGCGAGTTCTTGATCCTATCTTGCATGTCTACAGTCACCTATTATGTGTTATGATCCGTTAACCCCGATGTGACAATAATCGGGATACTTACCGGTGATGACCGTAGTTTGAGGAGTTCATGTATTCACTATGTGTTAATGCTTTGGTCCGGTACTCTATTAAAAGGAGGCCTTAATATCCCTTAGTTTCCAATAGGACCCCGCTGCCACGGGAGGGTAGGACAAAAGATGTCGTGCAAGTTCTTTTCCATAAGCACGTATGACTATATGCGGAATACATGCCTACATTACATTGATGAACTAGAGCTAGTTCTGTGTCACCCTATGTTATAACTGTTGCATGATTGATCGCATCCGGCATAATTCTCCATCACCGATCCAATGCCTACGAGCTTTCCATATATTGTGCTTCGCTTATTTACTTTTCCGTTGCTACTGTTACAATCACTATAAAACCAAAAATATTAC
Organism: Triticum urartu; assembly: GCF_056163025.1. Lineage (NCBI taxonomy): Eukaryota > Viridiplantae > Streptophyta > Magnoliopsida > Poales > Poaceae > Triticum > Triticum urartu. The sequence goes on from NC_141878.1 coordinate 216,427,956, forward strand.
TTTTGCTACCGTTACCACTACTATCATATTACTTTGCTACTAAATACTTTGCTGCAGAAATTAAGCTTCCAAGTGTGGTTGAATTGACAACTCAGCTGCTAATACTTGAGAATATTCTTTGGCTCCCCTTGTGTCGAATCAATAAATTTGGGTTGAATACTCTACCCTCGAAAACTGTTGCGATCCCCTATACTTGTGGGTTATCAAGTCTATTTTCTGGCGCCGTTGCCGGGGAGCATAGCTCTATTCTTTGAGTCACTTGGGATTTATATCTGCTTATCACTATGACGAACTTGAAAGATCAAAGAACCAAGATTTTCCCCTCAACTACGAGGGGAGGTAAGGAATTGCCATCTAGCTCTACACTTGATTCACCTTCCGTTTTGAGTAAACTTGCGACACCTACACCTGCTATTCATTCTGATATGTGGCATGTTATTGATGATGCCACTTCTGCTATGCATGATACTTATGAAGAAACTACTTCTATGCTTGAACTACTGTGCCACTAGGTGAATTTCTTGATGAACAACTTGCTAGGGTTAGAGAGAATGAAATTATTGAAACTGATAATACTGATGAAAGTGATGATGAAGGTTCTCCCCCTAGATATGAATTGCCTGTTGTGCCTGAGGGTTATGTTATGGATGAAGAAACTGCTAGAGACTTCTTAGCTTGCAATGATAGATCTGATCTTAAGAAATCTATACCTATACTAATTACAGACTCCCAAGTAATTACCATGTTAATCAGAAATTAGGAGCCGTTCATCTGGTGGGACCAAGTTATTACGGTATAGATCTGATTAGAGACTCCATAAAATTCACCCGAAAAAAGAGACTCCATAAAATTACACTTTATTCATAATCAGATAATGGGCCCAACTTAGGCTCCATGTTTAACCCTAAAGATAAGAGAACATTGTCCATCCGATCTAATTTCTCCCCATCCGATTAATAAAGTTTGCATTGCATAAGTTCTGTCAAAAAAAGAAGTTTGCATTGCATACATAGCTCTCCACCAAATGTACGTTTACAAAGCCTCTCCCTCTATTGGCAGCGGCCAGATCTTCTCGGTTATGTAGGAAAAGAGAAGGGGGAAAAAGGTACACATCTGCCTCTTTCTAACGGTCATCAATTTGATGATCGAAGCCGCCGCCTGCATCTCTCCACGGATGAGTTGTCAGATATTGCCTAGCTTGGCGGCTCTCCAACTGCCAGGCGTTGCCCCTACTGATCACATTCTTCTTGCCCAGTTTCCTACAAGGAGCGGTCTGGTTGAACCCCATGAGAGACGAAGTTTTGAAGTGGTACAATGGGGACTCACTAGAGCTGCAGCTAGGAGGAAGATGGCTTAACGCTAGCAAGGAATTAACGCATTGATTTGCTTGCTTGGGAATTTATTGGGTTTGAATCTTTTCTGTTGATCCCCATGAGCCATGAGAGAAGTCTTGAAGCAGTATGATGGAGACTTGGTGCACGTGCAGCTTGGAGCAAGATCAATGGCTTAATGGTAGCAAGGAATTAACGCCTTGATTGGCTTGCTGGGAATTTATCGAGTTTGAATTTGTTCTGGTCTGTAGCAAAATTGCATAGAGTCACACAAAGTAAACTTTCTAGCTTGAATAGAATACAAGTTTTATAATATCTCGATGATATTATTTTACTGTCTGCAGGGTCTAAAACAAAAAATTCCATAGTTGATTCTCACTTGAGAAGAAGGATTTATTGTCAAGGTTTCCATATCGTGGTTTTGGTTGGCTGGGAGCATGTTTCTCTTTCACATTCTTCATGTTCTTTCACATACCTTATTTCCCTTTGGAAGTTGGCTTACAGAAGGTGAAGCATTGTGAGGGCAACTATTGGCCAGAGGTAGATTCATATTCTCCTCCTACTTGGTTTGGTCTCAACATCCTTGACGTATGCTCATATGTATGTATCTCCAGATGAAGCAGGCATTTTTTTCTTCTTGAAAAAAACAGATACACTCAATGCTATTAATCATGCAGGTTTGAACTAGGTGATTATGATACGTCCTCAAACCTGATGTTTGATATATTGCCTTCTATGTTCACAACAACTTTCAGTCCATGTCATTCTCTTTGGAGTCTTGAAAACTACGGTTTTGAATAGATACTTCATGGATTCATCGCACCAAAAGTGTTTATCTTTGCAGTCCCAGATTATGTAAGTGTAGATGCATGCAAAAACTGTTATAAATAAAACGAGTTTGTAATACATCTAAAATCAGTTTCATTTGTAACCACAACCCCTATATCTTGCCCAGCCATCCCAATACAAATATGTCCCCTATTATGAATTAATACAAGGGGTTACCTTACAGACATGGTAGGAGAAGGCAAGAAGTAACCAAATCCTGTAAGAAAGCAAGAAGGCAATTGTGTGGCTTTGCATATGCAATGTGAGACAGTGTTGTTCATGATTGGAAAAGTGGCAGAACTAAAATACGCTGAAATTTTTGGCGGAAACTTATATTGTCTTACCTTTCCACTGATACGTTATCTGTGTTGTCAATGTTTCCTTTTCGCAAAGGTTCTATCAATGTTTCAGATCACTTTATCCAATTTTACCATGAACTGAAAATGCAGAAACAGACAGGGAGAGATACTGTTGGGAAGCATCACCACAGATTCGAGATGAGAAAACAATGGAGTATAGCCACGATTACAGCACCAGCTCGAGGAGAAAACTGCAGCTAGCTAGAAAGGGAGCCGCCAGCAGAGACAAGTTTGGTCGACGAGGAGGAAGCCATTCGTACTTGCTATGGCGGCAACAATGGCTGCATGGAGACCAATGAGAATAAGGTAAAACAAACAATGATGGCAATGGAAGGCTGAGGGCGAGATAATGACTAGGCAGCTAATTAAATCGATCTTTCTCTATCTGTTTGCTGACCCATCCCCCATAACATATGAATTGGTGCCTCGGACATAGGCAAGGTGTCTCTCATGAGGAAAAACAAATTAGTGGTGTGTTGCACTACGACTTAACAGATTTGATCCATTTGTTTTTCCGGTAGATCTCCATATAATCCGATGCTTCTCATGGAACCTTCAGTTTTTTTTGTTTTTTCCATATTGATGCAAGCAACCCTGGTGGTAATTAAAAGAGCTAGATTGTGGCGTTCAAAGCAAGAATGTTGTCTTGCGTTTCACATTCAGAAATGTAAGTATCTCGATTCTGCTTTTACTCTCCAGTCAGTATGCAACTATGCATAGTGGTGTTTGCATCATCCCTAAAGTCCCAACAAAAAAAGCTTTCGTGGCTTATTTCTGTTTTAGAATCGTTACTTTTCAGGCTATCTAAATAATCATGTCATGTTGCTTCATATATTATCATTTGCAGATACCAATTTAGTTAGTAATGTGTTTTGACGTGAGATTATGGTTCTCAGCAAGTGTAATAAAATTTACGTGTTCGTATCATGCCGCTAACTCAGATTTGTGATCTCAAGGATGATAATAGATATACAATGTGAACCATGTTGTTTGATTTGCTTTAAGAATTATTTTAGGTAGTTCCTCCTTTCAGTTGACTACTATTCAGATGTGGTATGCTAAGTAATACATGTGTTTTATACATACCCATATATTATATACACGTGGGTATAGTGATTTTAGTCACATTTGTAGCGTCATAGACCATCGATCATGTGGCACCGAATTATAATGGCTTGGACCAAAGAAAGAGTATTATATACTCAACCGAAAAAAACTAATGATACATGTGAAAGAAAACAATCCTTGGCTAACAAAATATATTATTGTCACAAATTTCCCTCAGTTAGTATTGAAGGAAACAGTGTTGGCCAACAAAACATAGTAACATTAGAAATTTCCGTCAATTAGTATTGATCTACATATCCGCAAAAAAATTTACCAAACGTGAAAAAAATGAATCCTTGGCCAACAAAACGTAACAGGTTTAGAGATTTCTCTAGGTTAGTTTTATTTACACAGCCACAAAAAAATACTACACATGAGAAAAGGAGACCTTGGTTAACAAAACATATACCAACTTTAGAGATCTCCCTCGATCAGATATGTCCATCTCATCCCATGTATCCCTCGTAGAGAAGTCCAATCTCTCGATCGCAGCCATACAATATCGTGAGTGACCAAGCACAGATAGACTGTGTACCTTAAATTGAAAGGAAATGTTACTTTTTTCTTGGATCAGTGACCACAGGTCATTCAGATAGAAGTGGTACGTGTTGTCTCTTGCGCATTCGAGTTCAAACCATTTATTTTGTTTTTGTGGCTTTTGTAGCACTGGAGCTTGCAACCAAAGGATGACAAGGTGTGGCATGTTGAGATGATGGCTTCATCCCTTAGAATTTAGTACTTCCGTTCCGGACTACATTTGAACTTAAAACTAAGTGGTGTGCACGATTTCCCATGCAGGTGTAATTACCCACATACAAATTTAATGCATTTTTGTGAGGGTTCGTCATTCAGCTAGTTACTGGAACCAATCTGATGTTTCATTGTGTCAGATCATTTCAATTAGTATAGCTAATGATGTTGCTGGATTAGCAAATCAATCTGGTTGTCTTCATCTCTTCGACAACACATGAAGCCTATATCATGTGAAGCATATATCAGGTTATCACGCATTTTGTCATATTAATTGTTATCCAGCACTTTAAATCAGTTGTTTATTTTTCTGGTGTCTGTCTTCTCCATTAGTAAATCTCATGCCCTTTAGATATAAATTATTAAATTTGTTCACATTCTCTCTTTTTAGTTTATATTCATGTGGGTTGTGTACAAGAAGTCAACCAGTGATATAAGTTTGGAAAATCGCCAGAGTCACCTGTGGTGGCTGTCATGCCTAGACGAGTCAAGACTCAAAGCCCATGTGTGCAACTGTAGGTACTTAATGACAACCGACACGTAATTGGCAGTTTTGCATTGGACCATGCTAACCAAATTGAGATGCGGCCATATGTGCTACAAATCCGCCTATTTCCAATATCTCAGTAATTTATCTAATCCACTTTCAGCATGCATGGTGATGGCGGACACAAAGTTGTTGCTTGCACTGCGTCATGACCAAGGATGAATACACACGGTGAGGATCGATGGTCGATGAGGTATGAGTTCGTTTTTTATTTTAAATGAGGAAATAAATATTCTGTGTTTTAGTAATTCTTCCTTCACACAGTACCAGATGAAAACTAGACTGAATAATTTCTCTTATTTGAGCTGGTCTTTGAAAAAATGCATGCCTATGACTATTAGTAGACGTACAAGTCCAATGCTCGCCCGTTATTCAAAATTTCTTAATTTGTATTTGTATTATGGACTGCTGCAAAAATCATGATGACAATGACCAAACGATTTAAAGTTCCTCTTATATCTAAGCAAAATATGGCGACTTATACAAGAGGAAAATCTGGAGCGACCATCCCGGCCTATTTGTTCAGTAAAACGCACAATAGCATGATGTGGCCTGTAATTATACTTTGAAGTACATTTTTCGCGTAAGTCCATCATCAATGTTGTACATGTATACTATCCAAGTCCCAAATTTAAATTCTACATATATGCAAATATGTGGTTCAGGTGCATGTAATAAAAATCACTATATGTCAGGATCTTTGGTATGATATTCACAAAAGCTCTCTAGAGGTTGTGGCATGCATTCTTCAAATTCCAGATGTGATAAAGTGTGTTCTTTCTTTAATTTCAACTTATTTGTTCTACCAATTCTTAGCTACATATTTCACTTGGATATGGTGTGTTCTTCGTTTACCAACTATTTTCTTGACCCAATTTATATGAAGCATATATGAAGAGGCAATGCAAACATACGAAGTAAGTAACAATATTCTTTTATTGCTTTTCCTAGATTGAATTAACAAAGGAAGCAATTGTTTCTCACTGAGGAAAACATAAGATTTGCTAAGCACGGCGTATGACTAGGTCTATGCAAGTAGGCAGTTGTTAGTCGACTTTACATGCTACTGAGATGAGATAAAAAAATCTTCCTTCCTCATACTTATAATGTGCTTATATTATGTTATCTCAGCGATTTTTAGGTGCCACTTTATTAATTAAGGTGGGTACACCCAACTACCTCAATATACATTCAAATGCAATATTAATTAACTAGCCTGTGCGAATGCACGGGTTGGCGACTAGTTATTAGCTAAGCTTAAAGAAAAGTCTTTAAATGCTAGAATGAAATATGACCCTGCTTTTTCTACTTCACCTATCTTTATTACTAATAAGGATTATGATTTCTCTGTCGATCCTGAGTTAATTACTTTGGTTGAATCTGATCCTTTTATGGCTATGAATCTGAAACTATTGTGGCACATCTTACTAAATTAAATGATATAGCCACCTTGTTTACACACGATGAGAAAACTCGCAATTACTTTATCCTTAAGTTGTTTCCGTTCTCATTAAGGGGTGATGCTTAAACATGGTTTAATTCTCTTGATCCTGGTTGTGTGTGTAGTCCCCAGGATATGATTTATTACTTCTCTGCTAAATATTTCCCTGCTCATAAGAAACAAGATGCCTTAAGGGAAATATATAATTTTGTGAAAATTGAAGAAGAGAGTCTCCCACAAGCTTGGGGGAGGCTTCTCCGATTACTTAATGCTTTTCCTGATCATCCTCTCAAGAAAAATGAAATACTTGATATCTTTTATAATGGACTAACCGATGCTTCCAGAGACTACCTAGATAGTTGTGCTGGTTGTGCTTTCAGGAAAAGAACTGTTGATCAAGCTGAATTGCTATTGAATAATATGTTGACAAATGAAAATAACTGGACACTTCCTAAACCAACTCCTAAGCCAACTCCGAAGAAAAGGGGTATTCTATTTCTCATTCCTAAAGATATGCAAGAGGCAAAGAAATCTATGAAAGAAAAAGGTATTAAAGCTGAAGATGTTAAAAATTTACCACCTATTGAAGAAATACATGGTCTTGATAACCCGACACAGGTAGTAAAGGTAAATTCTCTCTATAGATTTGATAAATGTGAAATTCCATTTACTAAGTTTGCCAGCCAATGCTTGGATGAGTTTGATGACTTTATGGTTAAACAAGAAAACTTCAATGCTTATGTTGGTAGACAATTGAAACACAATGCTGATATGCTTGAACACTTGAGTGATTATATGTCTAGAGTTAAAGGTGAACTTAAACTTATTAGTAAACATGCTTCTATGGTTACCACTCAAGTAGAACAATTACTTAAAGCTCCGAATGATTTGCTCAATGAATTAAATAATAAGAAGAATGATAATGCTGTTATAGTTATGACTAGAGGAGGTAGAATGACTCAGGAACCTTTGTATCCTGAGGGCCATCCTAAGAGAATTGAGCAAGATTCTTAGAGAACTAATGTTGATGAACCTAGTCCTTTTAAAAGGAAGAAAAAGAAAAATGATAGGACTTTGCATGCTTCTAGTGAACCTGTTGTAGACACACCTGAGAATCCCAATGATATTTCTATTTATGATGCTGAAACACAATCTGTTAATGAACATGAACCTAGTGATAATGTTAATGATGATGTTCATGTCGGTGCTCAACCTAGCCATGATAATGATGTAGAGATTGAACCTGCTGTTGATCTTGATAACCCACAATCAAAGAATCAACGTTATGATAAGAGAGACTTCGTTGCTAGGAAACATGGTAAAGAAAGAGAACTATGGGTTCAGAAACCCATGCCTTTTCCTCCTAAACCATCCAAGAAAAAGGATGATGAGGATTTTGAGTGCTTTGCTGAAATGATTAGACCTATCTTTTTGCGTATGCGTTTGACTGATATGCTTAAAATGAACCCTTATGCTAAATACATGAAGGAAATTGTTACTAATAAGAGAAAGATACCGGAAGCTGAAATTTCCACCATGCTTGCTAATTATAATTTTAAGGGTGGAATACCAAAGAAACTTGGAGATCCAGGAGTACCAACTATACCATGCTCCATTAAAAGAAACTATGTTAAGACTGCTTTATGTGATCTTGGAGCCAGTGTTAGTGTTATGCCTCTCTCTTTATATCGTAGACTTGATTTGAATAAGTTGACACCTACTGAAATATCTTTTAAAATGGCTGATAAATCAATTGCTATACCTGTCGGTATTTGTGAGGATGTGCCTGTTGTGGTTGCAAATGCTACTATTTTAACGGACTTTGTTATTCTTGATATTCTCAAGGACGATAGTATGTCGATTATCCTTGGTAGACCCTTTTTGAATACTGCAGAGGCTGTTATTGATTGGAACAAAGGCAATGTCACTTTTCATGTTAATGATAATGAGCATACAGTATACTTTTCGAGGAAACAACCTCAAGTCCACAATATCAATTCTATTGGAAAAATTTCAACAATCACTATTGGAGGTTTTGAATTTCCTCTTCCTACTGTCTAGAAGAAATATGATATTCTTATTGTTGGGGATGTGCATATCCCCGTTGAGGTAACCTAGTGTTATTCGAAATTTCTCCGGTTTCATGTTATTCGAAATGAGTTTGTTAACAAGACCTGATCAACCTTGTTAGTGGATTCCTTTTGATGAGCATGAGATGGATGAAGTTAGAAAGCACAACTCTCTATACCCTCCTTTTACTTTCTGTTATTTATTTTAAATAAAGCAAAAATAGTATTTCTGTCTGTTTTCTGAATTATTCATGCAATAAAAAAATACCCCAAAAATAAAAGTTCTCCAAATGCCCTGAAAATTAAATATGATTTTTCTAGAATATTTGAGAATATCTGGCACTGAGAACACAACAGGGGGAGCAGCCACGTGCCCACGAGGGTGGAGGGCGCGCCCAACCCCCGTGGGGGCGCCCCCTGCCTCGTGGACCCCACGTGGGTCCCCTCCACTTATCCTTGCACCCACACACTTCGTCTTGCTCCAGAAAAAATCACTAGCCAGCTCAAACCCGAGTTCTTGCTCATCTTGCTGCCATTTTCGATCTCCTTGCTCAAAGCTCCTCTCACAAAACTGCTTTGGGGGATTATTCTTTGGTATGTGACTCCTCCAATGGTCCAATTAGTTTTTGTTCTAGTGCTTTATTCATTGCAATTTTTTGCTGCTTAGGTGACCTTGTTCTTGAGCTTGCATGTCAAATTTATGTGGTCAAAAGTAGTTTAATGCATTATATAGCCTCTAGGCACTTGTAGGAGTAGTTGCTATCAATCTTGTTGAGTTTGGTTCACTTTTATTTTAAGTTACTAAAAATTTCAGAAAAAGATGAAGAGATTTTTGAGGGGCTCATCGAGTCGAAGCTCGAAGGATAAGCAAAGTGAAGAGAACAAGAAGCCCAAGTATAACCTCCCTCGTACTGCAGAGGTTTGGCCATGTGAATGGCCTTGTGATGAGTTCTTGAGAGAAGATGGGATTCATGAAGATGTTTATCATTTGGCTGAGAATGCAGGCCTCACCGCCTTCCTCCACAACCAGCGTGAACAGTACCTCTTACTCACCAATATCTTTGTGCAAAATTTTCATTTCCATGCTAGGAGATCACCACCTTCGGTGGAATTTTATTTATATGATGAGCATAAGGAGATGTCACTTTATGATTTTTGCCGGGTCTGTTTGATACCCTTTGAGAGCAGCATAGAGGAACCACATCGTAATGATGTGGAGGGATTTATTGATATGATTGTTGTAGGGGAAATGAGGAAAGTTTCTGATGCGAGAATTACTAGCATGCATTTTCCTGTTCTACGTTACTTCGCAATATTTTCTAGTAGATGCTTAATTGGTCGCGGGAACTATGGAAACCTTAGTGCCCCTGATATTGTTATTTTGCGCCATGCCTTGTTTCAGGATACTACTTTCAGTTTAGGCGCTACTGTTGCTAAACGGTTAAATCTGAACCGTACTAAGGGCCCCGTCCTCGGAGGCATCTTTGCCTCGCGGCTTGCTGCACACTTTAACATACCTATCAGGCATTATGAGAAAGAGAAAAGTTGATGCCTCCTATTGCTCTAGGTTATAAGAGTAAGGTAGCACATGAGTTTATTGTTAAGGATAAGAATAAGACACTCAAATATAAATTGATATTTAACAAAAATTATTGTGAGTTTATTACCTTTCCTGCGCCCTCTTTGTTCAACATATTTTCAGGCATATACCTTGTTCTGCCGGAGGCCATTCATGCCTACCGGAGCCAGATGTCAGCTGCAGAGCCGGAGCCACCATCTGACCCTCACCGTCAGTCTGTTTATCAGTGGAATCCGGAGGAGATCGCCAGCCAGTGGCCATCTGAGGACCCTTCTCAGTATGACCCCAACTACAGTTTTGATCCATGGGCATAGACCAACTTAGGCCAAAAGCCTATGCTTGGGGGAGTATGTATTCCTCACCGACATTACATTCATGTTCACACACTCATGCAAGTTGTCGGTGCTCATACTTTTTCATTGTATCATCCATGGTAGTTTATTTTCTTTTTAAGCTTTCTTCTTGTGTGTTTGAAAAACCTTAAGAAAACCCAAAAAGATTAGTTGTAGCTTTTAGTTAGTTTACTTCCCATGCATGTAGTAGTAGTAATTAAAAAGGAAAACCCAAAAAGATTACTCGTTCTTCTTTTGCTTGTTGGGAGCTTTCCCGTGTAAATAGTTTGTTTTATTTCTTTCCTTTGGGGGTCGAGAGGAGAAGACCATAATGAAAATGTTGAGTGGCTCTCATATGCATTATTGTTGATCTAACAAAGAGCACATATTACCTTGTCTTCTCCCATGAATTGAATGCTTGCAGATTCCAGCTTAGTCCAATGCACGTGCACTATTATTATCCACACTATTCGGTCGTGCAAGTGAAAGGCAATAATGACGATATATGATGAACTGATTGAGATGAGAAAAGCTGGTATGAACTCGACCTCTCTTGTTTTTGTAAATATGATTAGTTTATCGTTCCTGATTCAGCCTATTATGAAAGAAACATGTTTGCAATGACAATTAGAGATTATAGTTGCTTATGCCATGCTTAATTTGCTAGGAGTTATAATGGTTTACCTTGCGTGCCAACATGCTATTAAAATGGTTGTGATGTGGTATGATGGGGTGGTATCCTCCTTTGAATGATTCGAGTGGCTTGACTTGGCACATGTTCATGCATGTAGTTGAAACAAAATCAACATAGCCTCCACGATATTTATGTTCATGGTGCATTATATCCTACTCATGCTTGCATTCGGCGTTGATTAATTTTAATGCATGTTCATGACTATTGTCGCTATAGCTGGTCGCTTCGTAGTCTTTTTCTAGCCTTCACTTGTACTAAGAGGGAATACTGCTTGTGCATCCAACTCCATAAACCCCAAAAGTTATTCCATATGAGTCCACCAAACCTTCCTATATACGGTATCTACCTGCCGTTCCAAGTAAATTTGTATGTGCCAAACTCTAAACCTTCAAATAAACATTTTGTTTTATATGCTCGAATAGCTCATGTATCAACTAGGGCTGTCTGTATCTTCCATGCTAGGCGGGTTATTCTCAAGACGAGTGGACTCCGGTCCTCATTCACTAGCAAATGGCTGGTTACCGGGATGCCCAGTCCCATGCTCAAATCAAATCAAAATAATTGCAAACAAAACTCCCCCAGGATTGTTGTTAGTTGGAGGCACCCGTTGTTTCGGGCAAGCCGTGATTGATGCTTATTGGAGGTGGGGGAGTATAAACTTTACCATTCTGCTTGGGAACCGCCTATAATGTGTGTAGCATGGAAGATATCGAGATCTCTCAGTTGTTATGTTGACAATGAAAGTATATCGCTCAAAATATTATTCATATCTATTTCAAAATCGAGCTCTAGCACCTCTACAAATCCCTTCTTCCCTCTGCGAAGGGACTATCTATTTACTTTTGTGTTGAGTCATCATCCTCTTATTAAAAAGCACTAGTTGGAGAGCACCGCTGTCATTTGCATCCATTACTATTAGTTTACATTGAGTATGACTTGACTGGATCTCTTTTACCATGAATTACAATGTCTAGTCAGTCCTTGATCTTTGAAGGTGCTCTGCATTTATGTTTGGCGGTCTCAGAAAGAGCTAGCGAGATACCAACTTGTTATATCATACTCCCTCCATTCCTAAATATAGGGTGTACTGTTTTTGCTCGCTAGTTGATTATCTCGCTAGCCCTTTCTGAGACCGCAAAACATAAATAGGACCAAAAACATGATACCATCTTGATTATCTGCATTTATGTTTTCCGGTCTCAAAAAGGTCTCAGAACGATTCTTCTTCCGAGATTTATTATTATTGCTCGCTAGTTGATTATGCCATTGATATAAGTAAACATGAGACCTAAATGTTATTGTGAATAGGGTTAGTTCATAATCTTTGCTGAAAACCTGAATGATGGCTTTACATATTTACAACAACAAGAGCAAATAGAGTTTGTAAAAGTTTTTCTTTATCACTTTTAGTTTATCAACTGAATTGCTTGAGGACAACCAAAGGTTTAAGCTTGGGGGAGTTGATACCTCTCCGTCGTAATTACTTTTCCGAACACTTTTGCCCTTGTTTTGGACTCTAACTTGCATGATTTGAATGGAACTAACCCGTACTAACGTTGTTTTCAGCAGAATTGCCATGGTATTATTTTTGTGCACAAATAAAAGTTCTCGGAATGACCTGAAAATCAATGGAGATTATTTTTGGAATATATAAAAAATACTGGAAGAAGAATCCACGTCAGGGGGCCCACACCATGTCCACGAGGGTGGGGGCTCGCCTACCCCCTGGGCGTGCCCCCCTGCCTCGTGGGCCCGCTGACGCTCCACCGACCTCAACTCCAACTCAATATATTCGTGTTCGGGGAGAAAAAAATCAGAGAGACGGATTCATCGCGTTTTACGATACGGAGCCGCCGCCAAGCCCTAAACTCTCTCGAGAGGGCTGATCTGGAGTCTGTTCGGGGCTCCGGAGAGGGGAATCCGTCGCCATCGTCATCATCAACCTTCCTCCATCACCAATTTCATGATGATGTAATCGAGTTAGTTTTGTTAGGGTTTGATCCCTAGTATCCACTATGTTCTGAGACTGATGTTGCTATGACTTTGCTATGCTTAATGCTTGTCACTAGGGCCCGAGTGCCATGATTTCAGATCTGAACCTATTATGTGTTCATAAATATATGTGAGTTCTTGATCCTATCTTGCAAGTCTATAGTCACCTATTATGTGTTATGATCCGTTAACCCCGAATTGACAATAATCGGTATACTTACCGGTGATGACCGTAGTTTGAGGAGTTCATGTATTCACTATGTGTTAATGCTTTGGTCCGGTACTCTATTAAAAGGGGGCCTTAATATCCCTTAGTTTCCAATAGGACCCTGCTGCCATGGGAGAGTAGGACAAAAGATGTCATTCAAGTTCTTTACTATGAACTCTAGGGCTGTTTGTGACACTTATAGGAATAGCTCAATGGATTGATCGGAAAGAATAACTTTGAGGTGGTTTCGTACCCTACAAGCAATTTGATCCTATGTTCTCTACGATAGGAACTTTGGAGTGACTTTTGCCGCACATTGAGGGATTGCCATATGATCTAATTATGTTATCATTGTTGAGAGAACTTGCACTGGTGAAAGTATGAACCTAGGCCTTGTTTCCAAGCATTGCAATACCATTTTTGCTCACTTTTACCACTTACTACCTTGCTATTTTTATATTTTCAGATTACAAAAAACTATATCTACTATCAATATTACACTTGTATCACCATCTCTTCGCCGAACTAGTACACCTATACAATTTACCATTGTATTGGGTGTGTTGGCGACACAAGAGACTCTTTGTTATTTGGTTGCAGGGTTGTTTGAGAGAGACCATCTTCATCCTACGCCTCCCACGGATTGATAAACCTTAGGTCATCCACTTGAGGGAAATCTGCTATTGTCCTACTAAACTGTGCGCTTGGAGGCCCAACACGAGTCTACAAGAAGAAGGTTGCATAGTAGACATCACACCTTACGCAGACTTTGTGTGGAAGAAAAAGGTGTCGCTGCAATGCCAACTCTTCTGATGGCTTGCGAAGGGGAATCAGTGCTGGACATCTGATAGACTTGCACGCCTAGGCCTTCCACACCAAGCGGCATGCCCACTATGGTATCAACACGTGTAAACCATCAGCCACATTCTTCTCACATGTGTTTCTACGTGAACCTTGTGGTTATGGATCTAGAGTGCTCTGGGAAAGCCAGATCAGATGCCTATGATGGCCGACGGGCTTGCGGATTGGTGTACCACCAGGAGCTGTGATGGATGCTCAAAGAAAGACCTCAAGGTAATCATCACACTTGGACTTTGGGAGATGTGAAAACAACAAAACAATGTAGTTTTCAATGGAGCCACACCATCACTTCAGCGGATTACTAGAAACATCAATTGTGAGAGCAGGACATGGAATGTGACGGCCTTCTAACAAGGGATCTTGACTTCTTCAGTAGTTTGATGAGGTGGATGAGTACTCAGTAGTCCGTGGATTTGCAACATTGTAACATTATGTGGGGGTTTTTGCCGGGGGGGGGGGGCATTATCTGGTTGTCAAACTTTGGTGAAGGGTTATGCTCATTTCTCCCGTCAATATATGATATGCATACTCATGCATATTCTAGAAAAAAATAACAGTCATCGAATATAGCGCTTGCAATAGAGGAGAGATCCCGTCCTGTATGGTAGTGATCATGTCCACATTGTAGAATTGACTTCAACTTTATTGCATCTGACTGTCCTTGCAAGATTGAGCCCAAACCTTAGTGCTAATGCTTCAATCGCGAAATGCATCAAAGCAGAACTCACTCCTCCCATTCTTTGCTGCTATGAATTTACCATTATGATCTCTCAAAACATCCCTTGCGGCACCCTGAAGAGAGCCGGGATCATATGTTGCATCCACATTGAGCTTCACATAGTCTCTCGTAGGTTTAGTCCATGCACCAAACCTCAGTTTTGTTCTAGGGGCTCCATATCAAGCAAGTATGTAATAAAAAACCGAAACTTATTTGAGGAAAAAACCCCTAAAAATAGTTGCCATATTAATTTGCTACTCCATCCGATCCCATAATATATAACATTTTTCTTATGGACGTGTCTACTGAGCGACCATTTGCTCGGTAGCACTCTGTGCCAGCCTTCCATTTTGGTATGTTTCTGTCCTCAAATAGATTAGGAAATATTTTGTCCTTACCAGGGAAAGTCAAAGGACATGCAACATGTTTGGAGAAAATTGCAAAAGAACCCATGCAAACATGTGTGAACACATTTAATTACCGAAAAAGGTTTTCGCCCCGCTTTATAAATAAAGCAACCACCGAGCACAAAGTCAACAAAGTACCAACCGAACAACACACACACATCGCCACCGTAGGCAAGGTCCAACAGACAAGCACATAAACACCACACGGGCTCAGCTGTGGGCACATCACAACAATCCCAACACAACAAACAACAGGCACGCACAACACACACGCAGGCGACGAGGTAGAGGAGATCTAATTCGACTCCAGTGGTGGAGGGGGAAGCGGCAGAGCCATCTAGAGAGCCATCGCTCGAAGCTGGGTGATGATGGAGGTGATGGCGTCTCTCTCCCTGGCACTACAAAAAAATACACTTCCGTGATGATACGTGTTTGTCACAGTAGCTCACGTTTTCTGTCATGCATGTACATCCATGACAAATTTATGACCGAATGAAGATAGTCATATCTGTGCTGTTGTAGAAGTGTTCCATGACATTACCAAAATTATCATCACGGAAGTGTCCACTTCCATGACGATAAATCGTTCGTCATAGAAGTGCTTTCGTCAAGGGTGACCTACACATGGCATCCACCGTAACGGGACGCAGTTAAGCTATCGGGTCCGGTTTTGGATCCGATAACTAATACGTCTCCATCGTATCTACTTTTCCAAACATTGTTGCCCTTGTTTTGGACTCTAACTTGCATGATTTGAATGGAACTAACCCAGACTAACGATGTTTTCAGCAGAATTGCCATGGTGTTATTTTTGTGCAGAAATAGAAGTTCTCGGAATGACCTGAAAATCAACGGAGATTATTTTTGGAATATATAAAAATACTGGAAGAAGAATCCGCGTCAGGGGGGCCACAAACTTTCCACGAGGGTGGGGGCGCGCCTACCCCCTGGGCGCGCCCCCTGCCTCATGGGCCCCCTGACGCTCCACCGACCTCAACTCCAACTCCATATATTTGTGTTCGGGGAGAAAAAAAATCAGAGACAACGATTCATCGTGTTTTACGATACGGAGCCACCGCCAAGCCCTAAACTCTCTCGGGAGGGCTGATCTGGAGTCCGTTCGGGGCTCCGGAGAGGGGAATCCATCGCCATCGTCATCATAAACCTTCCTCCATCACCAATTTCATGATGCTCACCGCCGTGCGTGAGTAATTCCATCGTAAGCTTGCTGGATGGTGATGGGTTGGATGAGATTTATCATGTAATCGAGTTAGTTTTGTTAGGGTTTGATCCCTAGTATCCACTATGTTGTGAGATTGATGTTGCTATGACTTTGCTATGCTTAATGCTTGTCACTAGGGCCCAAGTGCCATGATTTCAGATCTGAACCTATTATGTTTTCATGAATATATGCGAGTTCTTGATCCTATCTTGCATGTCTACAGTCACCTATTATGTGTTATGATCCGTTAACCCCGATGTGACAATAATCGGGATACTTACCGGTGATGACCGTAGTTTGAGGAGTTCATGTATTCACTATGTGTTAATGCTTTGGTCCGGTACTCTATTAAAAGGAGGCCTTAATATCCCTTAGTTTCCAATAGGACCCCGCTGCCACGGGAGGGTAGGACAAAAGATGTCGTGCAAGTTCTTTTCCATAAGCACGTATGACTATATGCGGAATACATGCCTACATTACATTGATGAACTAGAGCTAGTTCTGTGTCACCCTATGTTATAACTGTTGCATGATTGATCGCATCCGGCATAATTCTCCATCACCGATCCAATGCCTACGAGCTTTTCATATATTGTTCTTCGCTTATTTACTTTTCCGTTGCTACTGTTACAATCACTATAAAACCAAAAATATTACTTTTGCTACCGTTACCACTACTATCATATTACTTTGCTACTAAATACTTTGCTGCAGAAATTAAGCTTCCAGGTGTGGTTGAATTGACAACTCAGCTGCTAATACTTGAGAATATTCTTTGGCTCCCCTTGTGTCGAATCAATAAATTTGGGTTGAATACTCTACCCTCGAAAACTGTTGCGATCCCCTATACTTGTGGGTTATCAAGTCTATTTTCTGGCGCCGTTGCCGGGGAGCATAGCTCTATTCTTTGAGTCACTTGGGATTTATATCTGCTTATCACTATGACGAACTTGAAAGATCAAAGAACCAAGATTTTCCCCTCAACTACGAGGGGAGGTAAGGAATTGCCATCTAGCTCTACACTTGATTCACCTTCCGTTTTGAGTAAACTTGCGACACCTACACCTGCTATTCATTCTGATATGTGGCATGTTATTGATGATGCCACTTCTGCTATGCATGATACTTATGAAGAAACTACTTCTATGCTTGAACTACTGTGCCACTAGGTGAATTTCTTGATGAACAACTTGCTAGGGTTAGAGAGAATGAAATTATTGAAACTGATAATACTGATGAAAGTGATGATGAAGGTTCTCCCCCTAGATATGAATTGCCTGTTGTGCCTGAGGGTTATGTTATGGATGAAGAAACTGCTAGAGACTTCTTAGCTTGCAATGATAGATCTGATCTTAAGAAATCTATACCTATACTAATTACAGACTCCCAAGTAATTACCATGTTAATCAGAAATTAGGAGCCGTTCATCTGGTGGGACCAAGTTATTACGGTATAGATCTGATTAGAGACTCCATAAAATTCACCCGAAAAAAGAGACTCCATAAAATTACACTTTATTCATAATCAGATAATGGGCCCAACTTAGGCTCCATGTTTAACCCTAAAGATAAGAGAACATTGTCCATCCGATCTAATTTCTCCCCATCCGATTAATAAAGTTTGCATTGCATAAGTTCTGTCAAAAAAAGAAGTTTGCATTGCATACATAGCTCTCCACCAAATGTACGTTTACAAAGCCTCTCCCTCTATTGGCAGCGGCCAGATCTTCTCGGTTATGTAGGAAAAGAGAAGGGGGAAAAAGGTACACATCTGCCTCTTTCTAACGGTCATCAATTTGATGATCGAAGCCGCCGCCTGCATCTCTCCACGGATGAGTTGTCAGATATTGCCTAGCTTGGCGGCTCTCCAACTGCCAGGCGTTGCCCCTACTGATCACATTCTTCTTGCCCAGTTTCCTACAAGGAGCGGTCTGGTTGAACCCCATGAGAGACGAAGTTTTGAAGTGGTACAATGGGGACTCACTAGAGCTGCAGCTAGGAGTAAGATGGCTTAACGCTAGCAAGGAATTAACGCATTGATTTGCTTGCTTGGGAATTTATTGGGTTTGAATCTTTTCTGTTGATCCCCATGAGCCATGAGAGAAGTCTTGAAGCAGTACGATGGAGACTTGGTGCACGTGCAGCTTGGAGCAAGATCAATGGCTTAATGGTAGCAAGGAATTAACGCCTTGATTGGCTTGCTGGGAATTTATCGAGTTTGAATTTGTTCTGGTCTGTAGCAAAATTGCATAGAGTCACACAAAGTAAACTTTCTAGCTTGAATAGAATACAAGTTTTATAATATCTCGATGATATTATTTTACTGTCTGCAGGGTCTGAAACAAAGAATTCCATAGTTGATTCTCACTTGAGAAGAAGGATTTATTGTCAAGGTTTCCATATCGTGGTTTTGGTTGGCTGGGAGCATGTTTCTCTTTCACATTCTTCATGTTCTTTCACATACCTTATTTCCCTTTGGAAGTTGGCTTACAGAAGGTGAAGCATTGTGAGGGCAACTATTGGCCAGAGGTAGATTCATATTCTGCTCCTACTTGGTTTGGTCTCAACATCCTTGACGTATGCTCATATGTATGTATCTCCAGATGAAGCAGGCAATTTTTTCTTCTTGAAAAAAACAGATACACTCAATGCTATTAATCATGCAGGTTTGAACTAGGTGATTATGATACGTCCTCAAACCTGATGTTTGATATATTGCCTTCTATGTTCACAACAACTTTCAGTCCATGTCATTCTCTTTGGAGTCTTGAAAACTACGGTTTTGAATAGATACTTCACGGATTCATCGCACCAAAAGTGTTTATCTTTGCAGTCCCAGATTATGTAAGTGTAGATGCATGCAAAAACTGTTATAAATAAAACGAGTTTGTAATACATCTAAAATCAGTTTCATTTGTAACCACAACCCCTATATCTTGCCCAGCCATCCCAATACAAATATGTCCCCTATTATGAATTAATACAAGGGGTTACCTTACAGACATGGTAGGAGAAGGCAAGAAGTAACCAAATCCTGTAAGAAAGCAAGAAGGCAATTGTGTGGCTTTGCATATGCAATGTGAGACAGTGTTGTTCATGATTGGAAAAGTGGCAGAACTAAAATACGCTGAAATTTTTGGCGGAAACTTATATTGTCTTACCTTTCCACTGATACGTTATCTGTGTTGTCAATGTTTCCTTTTCGCAAAGGTTCTATCAATGTTTCAGATCACTTTATCCAATTTTACCATGAACTGAAAATGCAGAAACAGACAGGGAGAGATACTGTTGGGAAGCATCACCACAGATTCGAGATGAGAAAACAATGGAGTATAGCCACGATTACAGCACCAGCTCGAGGAGAAAACTGCAGCTAGCTAGAAAGGGAGCCGCCAGCAGAGACAAGTTTGGTCGATGAGGAGGAAGCCATTCGTACTTGCTATGGCGGCAACAATGGCTGCATGGAGACCAATGAGAATAAGGTAAAACAAACAATGATGGCAATGGAAGGCTGAGGGCGAGATAATGACTAGGCAGCTAATTAAATCGATCTTTCTCTATCTGTTTGCTGACCCATCCCCCATAACATATGAATTGGTGCCTCGGACATAGGCAAGGTGTCTCTCATGAGGAAAAACAAATCAGTGGTGTGTTGCACTACGACTTAACAGATTTGATCCATTTGTTTTTCCGGTAGATCTCCATATAATCCGATGCTTCTCATGGAACCTTCAGTTTTTTTTGTTTTTTCCATATTGATGCAAGCAACCCTGGTGGTAATTAAAAGAGCTAGATTGTGGCGTTCAAAGCAAGAATGTTGTCTTGCGTTTCACATTCAGAAATGTAAGTATCTCGATTCTGCTTTTACTCTCCAGTCAGTATGCAACTATGCATAGTGGTGTTTGCATCATCCCTAAAGTCCCAACAAAAAAAGCTTTCGTGGCTTATTTCTGTTTTAGAATCGTTACTTTTCAGGCTATCTAAATAATCCTGTCATGTTGCTTCATATATTATCATTTGCAGATACCAATTTAGTTAGTAATGTGTTTTGACGTGAGATTATGGTTCTCAGCAAGTGTAATAAAATTTACGTGTTCGTATCATGCCGCTAACTCAGATTTGTGATCTCAAGGATGATAATAGATATACAATGTGAACCATGTTGTTTGATTTGCTTTAAGAATTATTTTAGGTAGTTCCTCCTTTCAGTTGACTACTATTCAGATGTGGTATGCTAAGTAATACATGTGTTTTATACATACCCATATATTATATACACGTGGGTATAGTGATTTTAGTCACATTTGTAGCGTCATAGACCATCGATCATGTGGCACCGAATTATAATGGCTTGGATCAAAGAAAGAGTATTATATACTCAACCGAAAAAAACTAATGATACATGTGAAAGAAAACAATCCTTGGCTAACAAAATATATTATTGTCACAAATTTCCCTCAGTTAGTATTGAAGGAAACAGTGTTGGCCAACAAAACATAGTAACATTAGAAATTTCTGTCAATTAGTATTGATCTACATATCCGCAAAAAAATTTACCAAACGTGAAAAAAATGAATCCTTGGCCAACAAAACGTAACAGGTTTAGAGATTTCTCTAGGTTAGTTTTATTTACACAGCCACAAAAAAATACTACACATGAGAAAAGGAGACCTTGGTTAACAAAACATATACCAACTTTAGAGATCTCCCTCGATCAGATATGTCCATCTCATCCCATGTATCCCTCGTAGAGAAGTCCAATCTCTCGATCGCAGCCATACAATATCGTGAGTGACCAAGCACAGATAGACTGTGTACCTTAAATTGAAAGGAAATGTTACTTTTTTCTTGGATCAGTGACCACAGGTCATTCAGATAGAAGTGGTACGTGTTGTCTCTTGCGCATTCGAGTTCAAACCATTTATTTTGTTTTTGTGGCTTTTGTAGCACTGGAGCTTGCAACCAAAGGATGACAAGGTGTGGCATGTTGAGATGATGGCTTCATCCCTTAGAATTTAGTACTTCCGTTCCGGACTACATTTGAACTTAAAACTAAGTGGTGTGCACGATTTCCTATGCAGGTGTAATTACCCACATACAAATTTAATGCATTTTTGTGAGGGTTCGTCATTCAGCTAGTTACTGGAACCAATCTGATGTTTCATTGTGTCAGATCATTTCAATTAGTATAGCTAATGATGTTGCTGGATTAGCAAATCAATCTGGTTGTCTTCATCTCTTCGACAACACATGAAGCCTATATCATGTGAAGCATATATCATGTTATCACGCATTTTGTCATATTAATTGTTATCCAGCACTTTAAATCAGTTGTTTATTTTTCTGGTGTCTGTCTTCTCCATTAGTAAATCTCATGCCCTTTAGATATAAATTATTAAATTTGTTCACATTCTCTCTTTTTAGTTTATATTCATGTGGGTTGTGTACAAGAAGTCAACCAGTGATATAAGTTTGGAAAATCGCCAGAGTCACCTGTGGTGGCTGTCATGCCTAGACGAGTCAAGACTCAAAGCCCATGTGTGCAACTGTAGGTACTTAATGACAACCGACATGTAATTGGCAGTTTTGCATTGGACCATGCTAACCAAATTGAGATGCGGCCATATGTGCTACAAATCCGCCTATTTCCAATATCTCAGTAATTTATCTAATCCACTTTCAGCATGCATGGTGATGGCGGACACAAAGTTGTTGCTTGCACTGCGTCATGACCAAGGATGAATACACACGGTGAGGATCGATGGTCGATGAGGTATGAGTTCGTTTTTTATTTTAAATGAGGAAATAAATATTCTGTGTTTTAGTAATTCTTCCTTCACACAGTACCAGATGAAAACTAGACTGAATAATTTCTCTTATTTGAGCTGGTCTTTGAAAAAATGCATGCCTATGACTATTAGTAGACGTACAAGTCCAATGCTCGCCCGTTATTCAAAATTTCTTAATTTGTATTTGTATTATGGACTGCTGCAAAAATCATGATGACAATGACCAAACGATTTAAAGTTCCTCTTATATCTAAGCAAAATATGGTGACTTATACAAGAGGAAAATCTGGAGCGACCATCCCGGCCTATTTGTTCAGTAAAACGCACAATAGCATGATGTGGCCTGTAATTATACTTTGAAGTACATTTTTCGCGTAAGTCCATCATCAATGTTGTACATGTATACTATCCAAGTCCCAAATTTAAATTCTACATATATGCAAATATGTGGTTCAGGTGCATGTAATAAAAATCACTATATGTCAGGATCTTTGGTATGATATTCACAAAAGCTCTCTAGAGGTTGTGGCATGCATTCTTCAAATTCCAGATGTGATAAAGTGTGTTCTTTCTTTAATTTCAACTTATTTGTTCTACCAATTCTTAGCTACATATTTCACTTGGATATGGTGTGTTCTTCGTTTACCAACTATTTTCTTGACCCAATTTATATGAAGCATATATGAAGAGGCAATGCAAACATACGAAGTAAGTAACAATATTCTTTTATTGCTTTTCCTAGATTGAATTAACAAAGGAAGCAATTGTTTCTCACTGAGGAAAACATAAGATTTGCTAAGCACGGCGTATGACTAGGTCTATGCAAGTAGGCAGTTGTTAGTCGACTTTACATGCTACTGAGATGAGATAAAAAAATCTTCCTTCCTCATACTTATAATGTGCTTATATTATGTTATCTCAGCGATTTTTAGGTGCCACTTTATTAATTAAGGTGGGTACACCCAACTACCTCAATATACATTCAAATGCAATATTAATTAACTAGCCTGTGCGAATGCACGGGTTGGCGACTAGTTATTAGCTAAGCTTAAAGAAAAGTCTTTAAATGCTAGGATGAAATATGACCCTGCTTTTGCTACTTCACCTATCTTTATTACTAATAAGGATTATGATTTCTCTGTCGATCCTGAGTTAATTACTTTGGTTGAATCTGATCCTTTTATGGCTATGAATCTGAAACTGTTGTGGCACATCTTACTAAATTAAATGATATAGCCACCTTGTTTACACACGATGAGAAAACTCGCAAGTACTTTATCCTTAAGTTGTTTCCGTTCTCATTAAAGGGTGATGCTTAAACATGGTTTAATTCTCTTGATCCTGGTTGTGTGTGTAGTCCCCAGGATATGATTTATTACTTCTCTGCTAAATATTTCCCTGATCATAAGAAACAAGATGCCTTAAGGGAAATATATAATTTTGTGAAAATTGAAGAAGAGAGTCTCCCACAAGCTTGGGCGAGGCTTCTCCGATTACTTAATGCTTTTCCTGATCATCCTCTCAAGAAAAATGAAATACTTGATATCTTTTATAATGGACTAACCGATGCTTCCAGAGACTACTTGGATGGTTGTGCTGGTTGTGCTTTCAGGAAAAGAACTGTTGATCAAGCTGAATTGCTATTGAATAATATGTTGACAAATGAAAATAACTGGACACTTCCTGAACCAACTCCTAAGCCAACTCCGAAGAAAAGGGGTATTCTATTTCTCATTCCTAAAGATATGCAAGAGGCAAAGAAATCTATGAAAGAAAAAGGTATTAAAGCTGAAGATGTTAAAAATTTACCACCTATTGAAGAAATACATGGTCTTGATAACCCGACACAGGTAGTAAAGGTAAATTCTCTCTATAGATTTGATAAATGTGAAATTCCATTTACTAAGTTTGCCAGCCAATGCTTGGATGAGTTTGATGACTTTATGGTTAAACAAGAAAACTTCAATGCTTATGTTGGTAGACAATTGAAACACAATGCTGATATGCTTGAACACTTGAGTGATTATATGTCTAGAATTAAAGGTGAACTTAAACTTATTAGTAAACATGCTTCTATGGTTACCACTCAAGTAGAACAAGTACTTAAAGCTCCGAATGATTTGCTCAATGAATTAAATAATAAGAAGAATGATAATGCTGTTATAGTTATGACTAGAGGAGGTAGAATGACTCAGGAACCTTTGTATCCTGAGGGCCATCCTAAGAGAATTGAGCAAGATTCTTAGAGAACTAATGTTGATGCACCTAGTCCTTTTAAAAGGAAGAAAAAGAAAAATGATAGGACTTTGCATGCTTCTAGTGAACCTGTTGTAGACACACCTGAGAATCCCAATGATATTTCTATTTATGATGCTGAAACACAATCTGTTAATGAACATGAACCTAGTGATAATGTTAATGATGATGTTCATGTCGGTGCTCAACCTAGCCATGATAATGATGTAGAGATTGAACCTGCTGTTGATCTTGATAACCCACAATCAAAGAATCAACGTTATGATAAGAGAGACTTCGTTGCTAGGAAACACAGTAAAGAAAGAGAACTATGGGTTCAGAAACCCATGCCTTTTCCTCCTAAACCATCCAAGAAAAAGGATGATGAGGATTTTGAGTGCTTTGCTGAAATGATTAGACCAATCTTTTTGCGTATGCGTTTGACTGATATGCTTAAAATGAACCCTTATGCTAAATACATGAACGAAATTGTTACTAATAAGAGAAAGATACCGGAAGCTGAAATTTCCACCATGCTTGCTAATTATAATTTTAAGGGTGGAATACCAAAGAAACTTGGAGATCCAGGAGTACCAACTATACCATGCTCCATTAAAAGAAACTATGTTAAGACTGCTTTATGTGATCTTGGAACCAGTGTTAGTGTTATGCCTCTCTCTTTATATCGTAGACTTGATTTGAATAAGTTGACACCTACTGAAATATCTTTTTAAATGGCTGATAAATCAACTGCTATACCTGTCGGTATTTGTGAGGATGTGCCTGTTGTGGTTGCAAATGCTACTATTTTAACGGACTTTGTTATTCTTGATATTCCCGAGGACGATAGTATGTCGATTATCCTTGGTAGACCCTTTTTGAATACTGCAGAGGCTGTTATTGATTGCAACAAAGGCAATGTCACTTTTCATGTTAATGATAATGAGCATACAGTATACTTTTCGAGGAAACAACCTCAAGTCCACAATATCAATTCTATTGGAAAAATTTCAACAATCACTATTGGAGGTTTTGAATTTCCTCTTCCTACTGTCAAGAAGAAATATGATATTCTTATTGTTGGGGATGTGCATATCCCCGTTGAGGTAACCTAGTGTTATTCGAAATTTCTCCGGTTTCATGTTATTCGAAATGAGTTTGTTAACAAGACCTGATCAACCTTGTTAGTGGATTCCTTTTGATGAGCATGAGATGGATGAAGTTAGAAAGCACAACTCTCTATACCCTCCTTTTACTTTCTGTTATTTATTTTAAATAAAGCAAAAATAGTATTTCTGTCTGTTTTCTGAATTATTCATGCAATAAAAAAATACCCCAAAAATAAAAGTTCTCCAAATGCCCTGAAAATTAAATATGATTTTTCTAGAATATTTGAGAATATCTGGCACTGAGAACACAACAGGGGGAGCAGCCACGTGCCCACGAGGGTGGAGGGCGCGCCCAACCCCCGTGGGGGCGCCCCCTGCCTCGTGGACCCCACGTGGGTCCCCTCCACTTATCCTTGCACCCACACACTTCGTCTTGCTCCAGAAAAAATCACTAGCCAGCTCAAACCCGAGTTCTTGCTCATCTTGCTGCCATTTTCGATCTCCTTTCTCAAAGCTCCTCTCACAAAACTGCTTTGGGGGATTATTCTTTGGTATGTGACTCCTCCAATGGTCCAATTAGTTTTTGTTCTAGTGCTTTATTCATTGCAATTTTTTGCTGCTTAGGTGACCTTGTTCTTGAGCTTGCATGTCAAATTTATGTGGTCAAAAGTAGTTTAATGCATTATATAGCCTCTAGGCACTTGTAGGAGTAGTTGCTATCAATCTTGTTGAGTTTGGTTCACTTTTATTTTAAGTTACTAAAAATTTCAGAAAAAGATGAAGAGATTTTTGAGGGGCTCATCGAGTCGAAGCTCGAAGGATAAGCAAAGTGAAGAGAACAAGAATCCCAAGTATAACCTCCCTCGTACTGCAGAGGTTTGGCCATGTGAATGGCCTTGTGATGAGTTCTTGAGAGAAGATGGGATTCATGAAGATGTTTATCATTTGGCTGAGAATGCAGGCCTCACTGCCTTCCTCCACAACCAGCGTGAACAGTACCTCTTACTCACCAATATCTTTGTGCAAAATTTTCATTTCCATGCTAGGAGATCACCACCTTCGGTGGAATTTTATTTATATGATGAGCATAAGGAGATGTCACTTTATGATTTTTGCCGGGTCTGTTTGATACCCTTTGAGAGCAGCATAGAGGAACCACATCGTAATGATGTGGAGGGATTTATTGATATGATTGTTGTAGGGGAAATGAGGAAAGTTTCTGATGCGAGAATTACTAGCATGCATTTTCCTGTTCTACGTTACTTCGCAATATTTGCTAGTAGATGCTTAATTGGTCGCGGGAACTATGGAAACCTTAGTGCCCCTGATATTGTTATTTTGCGCCATGCCTTGTTTCAGGATACTACTTTCAGTATAGGCGCTACTGTTGCTAAACGGTTAAATCTGAACCGTACTAAGGGCCCCGTCCTCGGAGACATCTTTGCCTCGTGCCTTGCTGCACACTTTAACATACCTATCAGGCATTATGAGAAAGAGAAAAGTTGATGCCTCCTATTGCTCTAGGTTATAAGAGTAAGGTAGCACATGAGTTTATTGTTAAGGATAAGAATAAGACACTCAAATATAAATTGATATTTAACAAAAATTATTGTGAGTTTATTACCTTTCCTGCGCCCTCTTTGTTCAACATATTTTCAGGCATATACCTTGTTCTGCCGGAGGCCATTCATGCCTACCAGAGCCAGATGTCAGCTGCAGAGCCGGAGCCACCATCTGACCCTCACCGTCAGTCTGTTTATCAGTGGAATCCGGAGGAGATCGCCAGCCAGTGGCCATCTGAGGACCCTTCTCAGTATGACCCCAACTACAGTTTTGATCCATGGGCATAGACCAACTTAGGCCAAAAGCCTATGCTTGGGGGAGTATGTATTCCTCACCGACATTACATTCATGTTCACACACTCATGCAAGTTGTCAGTGCTCATACTTTTTCATTGTATCATCCATGGTAGTTTATTTTCTTTTTAAGCTTTCTTCTTGTGTGTTTGAAAAACCTTAAGAAAACCCAAAAATATTAGTTGTAGCTTTTAGTTAGTTTACTTCCCATGCATGTAGTAGTAGTAATTAAAAAGGAAAACCCCAAAAGATTACTCGTTCTTCTTTTGCTTGTTGGGAGCTTTCCCGTGTAAATAGTTTGTTTTATTTCTTTCCTTTGGGGGTTGAGAGGAGAAGACCATAATGAAAATGTTGAGTGGCTCTCATATGCATTATTGTTGATCTAACAAAGAGCACATATTACCTTGTCTTCTCCCATGAATTGAATGCTTGCAGATTCCAGCTTAGTCCAATGCACGTGCACTATTATTATCCACACTATTCGGTTGTGCAAGTGAAAGGCAATAATGACGATATATGATGAACTGATTGAGATGAGAAAAGCTGGTATGAACTCGACCTCTCTTGTTTTTGTAAATATGATTAGTTTATCGTTCCTGATTCAGCCTATTATGAAAGAAACATGTTTGCAATGACAATTAGAGATTATAGTTGCTTATGCCATGCTTAATTTGCTAGGAGTTATAATGGTTTACCTTGCGTGCCAACATGCTATTAAAATGGTTGTGATGTGGTATGATGGGGTGGTATCCTCCTTTGAATGATTCGAGTGGCTTGACTTGGCACATGTTCATGCATGTAGTTGAAACAAAATCAACATAGCCTCCACGATATTTATGTTCATGGTGCATTATATCCTACTCATGCTTGCATTCGGCGTTGATTAATTTTAATGCATGTTCATGACTATTGTCGCTATAGCTGGTCGCTTCGTAGTCTTTTTCTAGCCTTCACTTGTACTAAGAGGGAATACTGCTTGTGCATCCAACTCCATAAACCCCAAAAGTTATTCCATATGAGTCCACCAAACCTTCCTATATACGGTATCTACCTGCCGTTCCAAGTAAATTTGTATGTGCCAAACTCTAAACCTTCAAATAAACATTTTGTTTTATATGCTCGAATAGCTCATGTATCAACTAGGGTTGTCTGTATCTTCCATGCTAGGCGGGTTATTCTCAAGACGAGTGGACTCCGGTCCTCATTCACTAGCAAATGGCTGGTTACCGGGATGCCCAGTCCCATGCTCAAATCAAATCAAAATAATTGCAAACAAAACTCCCCCAGGATTGTTGTTAGTTGGAGGCACCCGTTGTTTCGAGCAAGCCGTGATTGATGCTTATTGGAGGTGGGGGAGTATAAACTTTACCATTCTGCTTGGGAACCGCCTATAATGTGTGTAGCATGGAAGATATCAAGATCTCTCAGTTGTTATGTTGACAATGAAAGTATATCGCTCAAAATATTATTCATATCTATTTCAAAATCGAGCTCTAGCACCTCTACAAATCCCTTCTTCCCTTTGCGAAGGGACTATCTATTTACTTTTGTGTTGAGTCATCATCCTCTTATTAAAAAGCACTAGTTGGAGAGCACCGCTGTCATTTGCATCCATTACTATTAGTTTACATTGAGTATGACTTGACTGGATCTCTTTTACCATGAATTACAATGTCTAGTCAGTCCTTGATCTTTAAAGGTGCTCTGCATTTATGTTTTGCGGTCTCAGAAAGAGCTAGTGAGATACCAACTTGTTATATCATACTCCCTCCATTCCTAAATATAGGGTGTACTGTTTTTGCTCGCTAGTTGATTATCTCGCTAGCCCTTTCTGAGACCGCAAAACATAAATAGGACCAAAAACATGATACCATCTTGATTATCTGCATTTATGTTTTCCGGTCTCAAAAAGGTCTCAGAACGATTCTTCTTCCGAGATTTATTATTATTGCTCGCTAGTTGATTATGCCATTGATATAAGTAAACATGAGACCTAAATGTTATTGTGAATAGGGTTAGTTCATAATCTTTGCTGAAAACCTGAATGATGGCTTTACATATTTACAACAACAAGAGCAAATAGAGTTTGTAAAAGTTTTTCTTTATCACTTTTAGTTTATCAATTGAATTGCTTGAGGACAACCAAAGGTTTAAGCTTGGGGGAGTTGATACCTCTCCGTCGTAATTACTTTTCCGAACACTTTTGCCCTTGTTTTGGACTCTAACTTGCATGATTTGAATGGAACTAACCCGGACTAACGTTGTTTTCAGCAGAATTGCCATGGTATTATTTTTGTGCACAAATAAAAGTTCTCAGAATGACCTGAAAATCAATGGAGATTATTTTTGGAATATATAAAAAATACTGGAAGAAGAATCCACGTCAAGGGGCCCACACCATGTCCATGAGGGTGGGGGCTCGCCTACCCCCTGGGCGTGCCCCCCTGCCTCGTGGGCCCGCTGACGCTCCACCGACCTCAACTCCAACTCAATATATTCGTGTTCAGGGAGAAAAAAATCAGAGAGACGGATTCATCGCGTTTTACGATACGGAGCCACCGCCAAGCCCTAAACTCTCTCGAGAGGGCTGATCTGGAGTCTGTTCGGGGCTCCGAAGAGGGGAATCCATCGCCATCGTCATCATCAACCTTCCTCCATCACCAATTTCATGATGATGTAATCGAGTTAGTTTTGTTAGGGTTTGATCCCTAGTATCCACTATGTTCTGAGACTGATGTTGCTATGACTTTGCTATGCTTAATGCTTGTCACTAGGGCCCGAGTGCCATGATTTCAGATCTGAACCTATTATGTGTTCATAAATATATGTGAGTTCTTGATCCTATCTTGCAAGTCTATAGTCACCTATTATGTGTTATGATCCGTTAACCCCGAATTGACAATAATCGGTATACTTACAGGTGATGAACGTAGTTTGAGGAGTTCATGTATTCACTATGTGTTAATGCTTTGGTCCGGTACTCTATTAAAAGGGGGCCTTAATATCCCTTAGTTCCAATAGGACCCTGCTGCCATGGGAGAGTAGGACAAAAGATGTCATTCAAGTTCTTTACTATGAACTCTAGGGCTGTTTGTGACACTTATAGGAATAGCTCAATGGATTGATCGGAAAGAATAACTTTGAGGTGGTTTCGTACCCTACAAGCAATTTCATCCTATGTTCTCTACGATAGGAACTTTGGAGTGACTTTTGCCGCACATTGAGGGATTGCCATATGATCTAATTATGTTATCATTGTTGAGAGAACTTGCACTGGTGAAAGTATGAACCTAGGCCTTGTTTCCAAGCATCGCAATACCATTTTTGCTCACTTTTACCACTTACTACCTTGCTATTTTTATATTTTCAGATTACAAAAAACTATATCTACTATCCATATTACACTTGTATCACCATCTCTTCGCCGAACTAGTACACCTATACAATTTACCATTGTATTGGGTGTGTTGGCGACACAAGAGACTCTTTGTTATTTGGTTGCAGGGTTGTTTGAGAGAGACCATCTTCATCCTACGCCTCCCACGGATTGATAAACCTTAGGTCATCCACTTGAGGGAAATCTGCTATTGTCCTACTAAACTGTGCGCTTGGAGGCCCAACACGAGTCTACAAGAAGAAGGTTGCATAGTAGACATCACACCTTACGCAGACTTTGTGTGGAAGAAAAAGGTGTCGCTGCAATGCCGACTCTTCTGATGGCTTGCGAAGGGGAATCAGTGCTGGACATCTGATAGACTTGCACGCCTAGGCCTTCCACACCAAGCGGCATGCCCACTATGGTATCAACACGTGTAAACCATCAGCCACATTCTTCTCACATGTGTTTCTACGTGAACCTTGTGGTTATGGATCTAGAGTGCTCTGGGAAAGCCAGATCAGATGCCTATGATGGCCGACGGGCTTGCGGATTGGTGTACCACCAGGAGCTGTGATGGATGCTCAAAGAAAGACCTCAAGGTAATCATCACACTTGGACTTTGGGAGATGTGAAAACAACAAAACAATGTAGTTTTCAATGGAGCCACACCATCACTTCAGCGGATTACTAGAAACATCGATCGTGAGAGCAGGACATGGAATGTGACGGCCTTCTAACAAGGGATCTTGACTTCTTCAGTAGTTTGATGAGGTGGATGAGTACTCAGTAGTCCGTGGATTTGCAACATTGTAACATTATGTGGGGGTTTTTGCCGGGGGGGGCATTATCTGGTTGTCAAACTTTGGTGAAGGGTTATGCTCATTTCTCCCGTCAATATATGATATGCATACTCATGCATATTCTAGAAAAAAATAACAGTCATCGAATATAGCGCTTGCAATAGAGGATCCCGTCCTGTATGGTAGTGATCATGTCCACATTGTAGAATTGACTTCAACTTTATTGCATCTGACTGTCCTTGCAAGATTGAGCCCAAACCTTAGTGCTAATGCTTCAATCGCGAAATGCATCAAAGCAGAACTCACTCCTCCCATTCTTTGCTGCTATGAATTTACCATTATGATCTCTCAAAACATCCCTTGCGGCACCCTGAAGAGAGCCGGGATCATATGTTGCATCCACATTGAGCTTCACATAGTCTCTCGTAGGTTTAGTCCATGCACCAAACCTCAGTTTTGTTCTAGGGGCTCCATATCAAGCAAGTATGTAATAAAAAACCGAAACTTATTTGAGGAAAAAACCCCTAAAAATAGTTGCCATATTAATTTGCTACTCCATCCGATCCCATAATATATAACATTTTTCTTATGGACGTGTCTACTGAGCGACCATTTGCTCGGTAGCACTCTGTGCCAGCCTTCCATTTTGGTATGTTTCTGTCCTCAAATAGATTAGGAAATATTTTGTCCTTACCAGGGAAAGTCAAAGGACATGCAACATGTTTGGAGAAAATTGCAAAAGAACCCATGCAAACATGTGTGAACACATTTAATTACCGAAAAAGGTTTTCGCCCCGCTTTATAAATAAAGCAACCACCGAGCACAAAGTCAACAAAGTACCAACCGAACAACACACACACATCGCCACCGTAGGCAAGGTCCAACAGACAAGCACATAAACACCACACGGGCTCAGCTGTGGGCACATCACAACAATCCCAACACAACAAACAACAGGCACGCACAACACACACGCAGGCGACGAGGTAGAGGAGATCTAATTCGACTCCAGTGGTGGAGGGGGAAGCGGCAGAGCCATCTGGAGAGCCATCGCTCGAAGCTGGGTGATGATGGAGGTGATGGCGTCTCTCTCCCTGGCACTACAAAAAAATACACTTCCGTGATGATACGTGTTTGTCACAGTAGCTCACGTTTTCTGTCATGCATGTACATCCATGACAAATTTATGACCGAATGAAGATAGTCATATCTATGCTGTTGTAGAAGTGTTCCATGACATTACCAAAATTATCATCACGGAAGTGTCCACTTCCATGACGATAAATCGTTCGTCATAGAAGTGCTTTCGTCAAGGGTGACCTACACATGGCATCCACCGTAACGGGACGCAGTTAAGCTATCGGGTCCGGTTTTGGATCCGATAACTAATACGTCTCCATCGTATCTACTTTTCCAAACATTGTTGCCCTTGTTTTGGACTCTAACTTGCATGATTTGAATGGAACTAACCCAGACTAACGATGTTTTCAGCAGAATTGCCATGGTGTTATTTTTGTGCAGAAATAGAAGTTCTCGGAATGACCTGAAAATCAACGGAGATTATTTTTGGAATATATAAAAATACTAGAAGAAGAATCCGCGTCAGGGGGGCCACACCCTTTCCACGAGGGTGGGGGCGCGCCCCCTGCCTCATGGGCCCCCTGACGCTCCACCGACCTCAACTCCAACTCCATATATTTGTGTTCGGGGAGAAAAAAATCAGAGAGAAGGATTCATCGTGTTTTACGATACGGAGCCACCGCCAAGCCCTAAACTCTCTCGGGAGGGCTGATCTGGAGTCCGTTCGGGGCTCCGGAGAGGGGAATCCGTCGCCATCGTCATCATAAACCTTCCTCCATCACCAATTTCATGATGCTCACCGCCGTGCGTGAGTAATTCCATCGTAAGCTTGCTGGATGGTGATGGGTTGGATGAGATTTATCATGTAGTCGAGTTAGTTTTGTTAGGGTTTGATCCCTAGTATCCACTATGTTGTGAGATTGATGTTGCTATGACTTTGCTATGCTTAATGCTTGTCACTAGGGCCCAAGGGCCATGATTTCAGATCTGAACCTATTATGTTTTCATGAATATATGCGAGTTCTTGATCCTATCTTGCATGTCTATAGTCACCTATTATGTGTTATGATCCGTTAACCCCGATGTGACAATAATCGGGATACTTACCGGTGATGACCGTAGTTTGAGGAGTTCATGTATTCACTATGTGTTAATGCTTTGGTCCGGTACTCTATTAAAAGGAGGCCTTAATATCCCTTAGTTTCCAATAGGACCCCGCTGCCACGGGAGGGTAGGACAAAAGATGTCGTGCAAGTTCTTTTCCATAAGCACGTATGACTATATGCGGAATACATGCCTACATTACATTGATGAACTAGAGCTAGTTCTGTGTCACCCTATGTTATAACTGTTGCATGATTGATCGCATCCGACATAATTCTCCATCACCGATCCAATGCCTACGAGCTTTTCATATATTGTTCTTCGCTTATTTACTTTTCCGTTGCTACTGTTACAATCACTATAAAACCAAAAATATTACTTTTGCTACCGTTACCACTACTATCATATTACTTTGCTACTAAATACTTTGCTGCAGAAATTAAGCTTCCAGGTGTGGTTGAATTGACAACTCAGCTGCTAATACTTGAGAATATTCTTTGGCTCCCCTTGTGTCGAATCAATAAATTTGGGTTGAATACTCTACCCTCGAAAACTGTTGCGATCCCCTATACTTGTGGGTTATCAAGTCTATTTTCTGGCGCCGTTGCCGGGGAGCATAGCTCTATTCTTTGAGTCACTTGGGATTTATATCTG
The DNA here is from genome assembly GCF_056163025.1 of Triticum urartu. Lineage (NCBI taxonomy): Eukaryota > Viridiplantae > Streptophyta > Magnoliopsida > Poales > Poaceae > Triticum > Triticum urartu. The sequence continues at coordinate 216,462,408 of NC_141878.1, forward strand.
CTTATCACTATGACGAACTTGAAAGATCAAAGAACCAAGATTTTCCCCTCAACTACGAGGGGAGGTAAGGAATTGCCATCTAGCTCTACACTTGATTCACCTTCCGTTTTGAGTAAACTTGCGACACCTACACCTGCTATTCATTCTGATATGTGGCATGTTATTGATGATGCCACTTCTGCTATGCATGATACTTATGAAGAAACTACTTCTATGCTTGAACTACTGTGCCACTAGGTGAATTTCTTGATGAACAACTTGCTAGGGTTAGAGAGAATGAAATTATTGAAACTGATAATACTGATGAAAGTGATGATGAAGGTTCTCCCCCTAGATATGAATTGCCTGTTGTGCCTGAGGGTTATGTTATGGATGAAGAAACTGCTAGAGACTTCTTAGCTTGCAATGATAGATCTGATCTTAAGAAATCTATACCTATACTAATTACAGACTCCCAAGTAATTACCATGTTAATCAGAAATTAGGAGCCGTTCATCTGGTGGGACCAAGTTATTACGGTATAGATCTGGTTAGAGACTCCATAAAATTCACCCGAAAAAAGAGACTCCATAAAATTACACTTTATTCATAATCAGATAATGGGCCCAACTTAGGTTCCATGTTTAACCCTAAAGATAAGAGAACATTATCCATCCGATCTAATTTCTCCCCATCCGATTAATAAAGTTTGCATTGCATAAGTTCTGTCAAAAAAAGAAGTTTGCATTGCATACATAGCTCTCCACCAAACGTACGTTTCCAAAGCCTCTCCCTCTATTGGCAGCGGCCAGATCTTCTCGGTTATGTAGGAAAAGAGAAGGGGGAAAAAGGTACACATCTGCCTCTTTCTAACGGTCATCAATTTGATGATCGAAGCCGCCGCCTGCATCTCTCCACGGATGAGTTGTCAGATATCGCCTAGCTTGGCGGCTCTCCAACTGCCAGGCGTTGCCCCTACTGATCACGTTCTTCTTGCCCAGTTTCCTACAAGGAGCGGTCTGGTTGAACCCCATGAGAGACGAAGTTTTGAAGTGGTACAATGGGGACTCACTAGAGCTGCAGCTAGGAGGAAGATGGCTTAACGCTAGCAAGGAATTAACGCATTGATTTGCTTGCTTGGGAATTTATTGGGTTTGAATCTTTTCTGTTGATCCCCATGAGCCATGAGAGAAGTCTTGAAGCAGTACGATGGAGACTTGGTGCACGTGCAGCTTGGAGCAAGATCAATGGCTTAATGGTAGCAAGGAATTAACGCCTTGATTGGCTTGCTGGGAATTTATCGAGTTTGAATTTGTTCTGGTCTGTAGCAAAATTGCATCGAGTCACACAAAGTAAACTTTCTAGCTTGAATAGAATACAAGTTTTATAATATCTCGATGATATTATTTTACTGTCTGCAGGGTCTGAAACAAAGAATTCCATAGTTGATTCTCACTTGAGAAGAAGGATTTATTGTCAAGGTTTCCATATCGTGGTTTTGGTTGGCTGGGAGCATGTTTCTCTTTCACATTCTTCATGTTCTTTCACATACCTTATTTCCCTTTGGAAGTTGGCTTACAGAAGGTGAAGCATTGTGAGGGCAACTATTGGCCAGAGGTAGATTCATATTCTGCTCCTACTTGGTTTGGTCTCAACATCCTTGACGTATGCTCATATGTATGTATCTCCAGATGAAGCAGGCAATTTTTTCTTCTTGAAAAAAACAGATACACTCAATGCTATTAATCATGCAGGTTTGAACTAGGTGATTATGATACGTCCTCAAACCTGATGTTTGATATATTGCCTTCTATGTTCACAACAACTTTCAGTCCATGTCATTCTCTTTGGAGTCTTGAAAACTACGGTTTTGAATAGATACTTCACGGATTCATCGCACCAAAAGTGTTTATCTTTGCAGTCCCAGATTATGTAAGTGTAGATGCATGCAAAAACTGTTATAAATAAAACGAGTTTGTAATACATCTAAAATCAGTTTCATTTGTAACCACAACCCCTATATCTTGCCCAGCCATCCCAATACAAATATGTCCCCTATTATGAATTAATACAAGGGGTTACCTTACAGACATGGTAGGAGAAGGCAAGAAGTAACCAAATCCTGTAAGAAAGCAAGAAGGCAATTGTGTGGCTTTGCATATGCAATGTGAGACAATGTTGTTCATGATTGGAAAAGTGGCAGAACTAAAATACGCTGAAATTTTTGGCGGAAACTTATATTGTCTTACCTTTCCACTGATACGTTATCTGTGTTGTCAATGTTTCCTTTTCGCAAAGGTTCTATCAATCTTTTAGATCACTTTATTCAATTTTACCATGAACTGAAAATGCAGAAACAGACAGGGAGAGATACTGTTGGGAAGCATCACCACAGATTCAAGATGAGAAAACAATGGAGTATAGCCACGATTACAGCACCAGCTGGAGGAGAAAACTGCAGCTAGCTAGAAAGGGAGCCGCCAGCAGAGACAAGTTTGGTCGACGAGGAGGAAGCCATTCGTACTTGCTATGGCGGCAACAATGGCTGCATGGAGACCAATGAGAATAAGGTAAAACAAACAATGATGGCAATGGAAGGCTGAGGGCGAGATAATGACTAGGCAGCTAATTAAATCGATCTTTCTCTATCTGTTTGCTGACCCATCCCCCATAACATATGAATTGGTGCCTCGGACATAGGCAAGGTGTCTCTCATGAGGAAAAACAAATCAGTGGTGTGTTGCACTACGACTTAACAGATTTGATCCATTTGTTTTTCCGGTAGATCTCCATATAATCCGATGCTTCTCATGGAACCTTCAGTTTTTTTTGTTTTTTCCATATTGATGCAAGCAACCCTGGTGGTAATTAAAAGAGCTAGATTGTGGCGTTCAAAGCAAGAATGTTGTCTTGCGTTTCACATTCAGAAATGTAAGTATCTCGATTCTGCTTTTACTCTCCAGTCAGTATGCAACTATGCGTAGTGGTGTTTGCATCATCCCTAAAGTCCCAACAAAAAAAGCTTTCGTGGCTTATTTCTGTTTTAGAATCGTTACTTTTCAGGCTATCTAAATAATCCTGTCATGTTGCTTCATATATTATCATTTGCAGATACCAATTTAGTTAGTAATGTGTTTTGACGTGAGATTATGGTTCTCAGCAAGTGTAATAAAATTTACGTGTTCGTATCATGCCGCTAACTCAGATTTGTGATCTCAAGGATGATAATAGATATACAATGTGAACCATGTTGTTTGATTTGCTTTAAGAATTATTTTAGGTAGTTCCTCCTTTCAGTTGACTACTATTCAGATGTGGTATGCTAAATAATACATGTGTTTTATACATACCCATATATTATATACACGTGGGTATAGTGATTTTAGTCACATTTGTAGCGTCATAGACCATCGATCATGTGGCACCGAATTATAATGGCTTGGATCAAAGAAAGAGTATTATATACTCAACCGAAAAAAACTAATGATACATGTGAAAGAAAACAATCCTTGGCTAACAAAATATATTATTGTCACAGATTTCCCTCAGTTAGTATTGAAGGAAACAGTGTTGGCCAACAAAACATAGTAACATTAGAAATTTCCGTCAATTAGTATTGATCTACATATCCGCAAAAAAATTACTAAACGTGAAAAAAATGAATCCTTGGCAAACAAAACGTAACAGGTTTAGAGATTTCTCTTGGTTAGTTTTATTTACACAGCCACAAAAAAATACTACACATGAGAAAAGGAGACCTTGGTTAACAAAACATATACCAACTTTAGAGATCTCCCTCAATCAGATATGTCCATCTCATCCCATGTATCCCTCGTAGAGAAGTCCAATCTCTCGATCGCAGCCATACAATATCGTGAGTGACCAAGCACAGATAGACTGTGTACCTTAAATTGAAAGGAAATGTTACTTTTTTCTTGGATCAGTGACCACAGGTCATTCAGATAGAACTGGTACGTGTTGTCTCTTGCGCATTCGAGTTCAAACCATTTATTTTGTTTTTGTGGCTTTTGTAGCACTGGAGCTTGCAACCAAAGGATGACAAGGTGTGGCATGTTGAGATGATGGCTTCATCCCTTAGAATTTAGTACCTCCGTTCCGGACTACATTTGAACTTAAAACTAAGTGGTGTGCACGATTTCCCATGCAGGTGTAATTACCCACATACGAATTTAATGCATTTTTGTGAGGGTTCGTCATTCAGCTAGTTACTGGAACCAATCTGATGTTTCATTGTGTCAGATCATTTCAATTAGTATAGCTAATGATGTTGCCGGATTAGCAAATCAATCTGGTTGTCTTCATCTCTTCGACAACACATGAAGCCTATATCATGTGAAGCATATATCATGTTATCACGCATTTTGTCATATTAATTGTTATCCAGCACTTTAAATCAGTTGTTTATTTTTCTGGTGTCTTTGTCTTCTCCATTAGTAAATCTCATGCCCTTTAGATATAAATTATTAAATTTGTTCACATTCTCTCTTTTTAGTTTATATTCATGTGGGTTGTGTACAAGAAGTCAACCAGTGATATAAGTTTGGAAAATCGCCAGAGTCACCTGTGGTGGCTGTCATGCCTAGACGAGTCAAGACTCAAAGCCCATGTGTGCAACTGTAGGTACTTAATGACAACCGACACGTAATTGGCAGTTTTGCATTGGACCATGCTAACCAAATTGAGATGCGGCCATATGTGCTACAAATCCGCCTATTTCCAATATCTCAGTAATTTATCTAATCCACTTTCAGCATGCATGGTGATGGCGGACACAAAGTTGTTGCTTGCACTGCGTCATGACCAAGGATGAATACACACGGTGAGGATCGATGGTCGATGAGGTATGAGTTCGTTTTTTATTTTAAATGAGGAAATAAATATTCTGTGTTTTAGTAATTCTTCCTTCACACAGTACCAGATGAAAACTAGACTGAATAATTTCTCTTATTTGAGCTGGTCTTTGAAAAAATGCATGCCTATGACTATTAGTAGACGTACAAGTCCAATGCTCGCCCGTTATTCAAAATTTCTTAATTTGTATTTGTATTATGGACTGCTGCAAAAATCATGATGACAATGACCAAACGATTTAAAGTTCCTCTTATATCTAAGCAAAATATGGCGACTTATACAAGAGGAAAATCTGGAGCGACCATCCCGGCCTATTTGTTCAGTAAAACGCACAATAGCATGATGTGGCCTGTAATTATACTTTGAAGTACATTTTTCGCGTAAGTCCATCATCAATGTTGTACATGTATACTATCCAAGTCCCAAATTTAAATTCTACATATATGCAAATATGTGGTTCAGGTGCATGTAATAAAAATCACTATATGTCAGGATCTTTGGTATGATATTCACAAAAGCTCTCTAGAGGTTGTGGCATGCATTCTTCAAATTCCAGATGTGATAAAGTGTGTTCTTTCTTTAATTTCAACTTATTTGTTCTACCAATTCTTAGCTACATATTTCACTTGGATATGGTGTGTTCTTTGTTTACCAACTATTTTCTTGACCCAATTTATATGAAGCATATATGAAGAGGCAATGCAAACATACGAAGTAAGTAACAATATTCTTTTATTGCTTTTCCTAGATTGAATTAACAAAGGAAGCAATTGTTTCTCACTGAGGAAAACATAAGATTTGCTAAGCACGGCGTATGACTAGGTCTATGCAAGTAGGCAGTTGTTAGTCGACTTTACATGCTACTGAGATGAGATAAAAAAATCTTCCTTCCTCATACTTATAATGTGCTTATATTATGTTATCTCAGCGATTTTTAGGTGCCACTTTATTAATTAAGGTGGGTACACCCAACTACCTCAATATACATTCAAATGCAATATTAATTAACTAGCCTGTGCGAATGCACGGGTTGGCGACTAGTTATTAGCTAAGCTTAAAGAAAAGTCTTTAAATGCTAGAATGAAATATGACCCTGCTTTTGCTACTTCACCTATCTTTATTACTAATAAGGATTATGATTTCTCTGTCGATCCTGAGTTAATTACTTTGGTTGAATCTGATCCTTTTATGGCTATGAATCTGAAACTGTTGTGGCACATCTTACTAAATTAAATGATATAGCCACCTTGTTTACACACGATGAGAAAACTCGCAATTACTTTATCCTTAAGTTGTTTTCGTTCTCATTAAAGGGTGATGCTTAAACATGGTTTAATTCTCTTGATCCTGGTTGTGTGTGTAGTCCCCAGGATATGATTTATTACTTCTCTGCTAAATATTTCCCTGCTCATAAGAAACAAGATGCCTTAAGGGAAATATATAATTTTGTGCAAATTGAAGAAGAGAGTCTCCCACAAGCTTGGGGGAGGCTTCTCCGATTACTTAATGCTTTGCCTGATCATCCTCTCAAGAAAAATGAAATACTTGATATTTTTATAATGGACTAACCGATGCTTCCAGAGACTACCTGGATAGTTGTGCTGGTTGTGCTTTCAGGAAAAGAACTGTTGATCAAGCTGAATTGCTATTGAATAATATGTTGACAAATGAAAATAACTGGACACTTCCTGAACCAACTCCTAAGCCAACTCCGAAGAAAAGGGGTATTCTATTTCTCAGTCCTAAAGATATGCAAGAGGCAAAGAAATCTATGAAAGAAAAAGGTATTAAAGCTGAAGATGTTAAAAATTTACCACCTATTGAAGAAATACATGGTCTTGATAACCCGACACAGGTAGTAAAGGTAAATTCTCTCTATAGATTTGATAAATGTGAAATTCCATTTACTAAGTTTGCCAGCCAATGCTTGGATGAGTTTGATGACTTTATGGTTAAACAAGAAAACTTCAATGCTTATGTTGGTAGACAATTGAAACACAATGCTGATATGCTTGAACACTTGAGTGATTATATGTCTAGAGTTAAAGGTGAACTTAAACTTATTAGTAAACATGCTTCTATGGTTACCACTCAAGTAGAACAAGTACTTAAAGCTCCGAATGATTTGCTCAATGAATTAAATAATAAGAAGAATGATAATGCTGTTATAGTTATGACTAGAGGAGGTAGAATGACTCAGGAACCTTTGTATCCTGAGGGCCATCCTAAGAGAATTGAGCAAGATTCTTAGAGAACTAATGTTGATGCACCTAGTCCTTTTAAAAGGAAGAAAAAGAAAAATGATAGGACTTTGCATGCTTCTAGTGAACCTGTTGTAGACACACCTGAGAATCCCAATGATATTTCTATTTATGATGCTGAAACACAATCTGTTAATGAACATGAACCTAGTGATAATGTTAATGATGATGTTCATGTCGGTGCTCAACCTAGCCATGATAATGATGTAGAGATTGAACCTGCTGTTGATCTTGATAACCCACAATCAAAGAATCAACGTTATGATAAGAGAGACTTCGTTGCTAGGAAACACGGTAAAGAAAGAGAACTATGGGTTCAGAAACCCATGCCTTTTCCTCCTAAACCATCCAAGAAAAAGGATGATGAGGATTTTGAGTGCTTTGCTGAAATGATTAGACCTATCTTTTTGCGTATGCGTTTGACTGATATGCTTAAAATGAACCCTTATGCTAAATACATGAAGGAAATTGTTACTAATACGAGAAAGATACCGGAAGCTGAAATTTCCACCATGCTTGCTAATTATAATTTTAAGGGTGGAATACCAAAGAAACTTGGAGATCCAGGAGTACCAACTATACCATGCTCCATTAAAAGAAACTATGTTAAGACTGCTTTATGTGATCTTGGAGCCAGTGTTAGTGTTATGCCTCTCTCTTTATATCGTAGACTTGATTTGAATAAGTTGACACCTACTGAAATATCTTTTTAAATGGCTGATAAATCAACTGCTATACCTGTCGGTATTTGTGAGGATGTGCCTGTTGTGGTTGCAAATGCTACTATTTTAACGGACTTTGTTATTCTTGATATTCCCGAGGACAATAGTATGTCGATTATCCTTGGTAGACCCTTTTTGAATACTGTAGAGGCTGTTATTGATTGCAACAAAGGCAATATCACTTTTCATGTTAATGGTAATGAGCATACAGTATACTTTTCGAGGAAACAACCTCAAGTCCACAATATCAATTCTATTGGAAAAATTTCAACAATCACTATTGCAGGTTTTGAATTTCCTCTTCCTACTGTCAAGAAGAAATATGATATTCTTATTGTTGGGGATGTGCATATCCCCGTTGAGGTAACCTAGTGTTATTCGAAATTTCTCCGGTTTCATGTTATTCGAAATGAGTTTGTTAACAAGACCTGATCAACCTTGTTAGTGGATTCCTTTTGATGGGCATGAGATGGATGAACTTAGAAAGCACAACTCTCTATACCCTCCTTTTACTTTCTGTTATTTATTTTAAATAAAGCAAAAATAGTATTTCTGTCTGTTTTCTGAATTATTCATGCAATAAAAAAATACCCCAAAAATAAAAGTTCTCCAAATGCCCTGAAAATTAAATATGATTTTTCTAGAATATTTGAGAATATCTGGCACTGAGAACACAACAGGGGGAGCAGCCACATGCCCACGAGGGTGGAGGGCGCGCCCAACCCCCGTGGGTGCGCCCCCTGCCTCGTGGACCCCACGTGGGTCCCCTCCACTTATCCTTGCACCCACACACTTCGTCTTGCTCCAGAAAAAATCACTAGCCAGCTCAAACCCGAGTTCTTGCTCATCTTGCTGCCATTTTCGATCTCCTTGCTCAAAGCTCCTCTCACAAAACTGCTTTGGGGGATTATTCTTTGGTATGTGACTCCTCCAATGGTCCAATTAGTTTTTGTTCTAGTGCTTTATTCATTGTAAATTTTTGCTGCTTAGGTGACCTTGTTCTTGAGCTTGCATGTCAAATTTATGTGGTCAAAAGTAGTTTAATGCATTATATAGCCTCTAGGTACTTGTAGGAGTAGTTTCTATCAATCTTGTTGAGTTTGGTTCACTTTTATTTTAAGTTACTAAAAATTTCAGAAAAAGATGAAGAGATTTTTGAGGGGCTCATCGAGTCGAAGCTCGAAGGATAAGCAAAGTGAAGAGAACAAGAAGCCCAAGTATAACCTCCTTCGTACTGCAGAGGTTTGGCCATGTGAATGGCCTTGTGATGAGTTCTTGAGAGAAGATGGGATTCATGAAGATGTTTATCATTTGGCTGAGAATGCAGGCCTCACCGCCTTCCTCCACAACCAGCGTGAACAGTACCTCTTACTCACCAATATCTTTGTGCAAAATTTTCATTTCCATGCTAGGAGATCACCACCTTCGGTGGAATTTTATTTATATGATGAGCATAAGGAGATGTCACTTTATGATTTTTGCCGGGTCTGTTTGATACCCTTTGAGAGCAGCATAGAGGAACCACATCGTAATGATGTGGAGGGATTTATTGATATGATTGTTGTAGGGGAAATGAGGAAAGTTTCTGATGCGAGAATTACTAGCATACATTTTCCTGTTCTACGTTACTTCGCAATATTTGCTAGTAGATGCTTAATTGGTCGCGGGAACTATGGAAACCTTAGTGCCCCTGATATTGTTATTTTGCGCCATGCCTTGTTTCAGGATACTACTTTTAGTTTAGGCGCTACTGTTGCTAAACGGTTAAATCTGAACCGTACTAAGGGCCCCGTCCTCGGAGGCATCTTTGCCTCGCGCCTTGCTGCACACTTTAACATACCTATCAGGCATTATGAGAAAGAGAAAAGTTGATGCCTCCTATTGCTCTAGGTTATAAGAGTAAGGTAGCACATGAGTTTATTGTTAAGGATAAGAATAAGACACTAAAATATAAATTGATATTTAACAAAAATTATTGTGAGTTTATTACCTTTCCTGCGCCCTCTTTGTTCAACATATTTTCAGGCATATACCTTGTTCTGCCGGAGGCCATTCATGCGTACCGGAGCCAGATGTCAGCTGCAGAGCCGGAGCCACCATCTGACCCTCACCGTCAGTCTGTTTATCAGTGGAATCCGGAGGAGAACGCCAGCCAGTGGCCATCTGAGGACCCTTCTCAGTATGACCCCAACTACAGTTTTGATCCATGGGCATAGACCAACTTAGGCCAAAAGCCTATGCTTGGGGGAGTATGTATTCCTCACCGACATTACATTCATGTTCACACACTCATGCAAGTTGTCGGTGCTCATACTTTTTCATTGTATCATCCATGGTAGTTTATTTTCTTTTTAAGCTTTCTTCTTGTGTGTTTGAAAAACCTTAAGAAAACCCAAAAAGATTAGTTGTAGCTTTTAGTTAGTTTACTTCCCATGCATGTAGTAGTAGTAATTAAAAAGGAAAACCCAAAAAGATTACTCGTTCTTCTTTTGCTTGTTGGGAGCTTTCCCGTGTAAATAGTTTGTTTTATTTCTTTCATTTGGGGGTCGAGAGGAGAAGACCATAATGAAAATGTTGAGTGGCTCTCATATGCATTATTGTTGATCTAACAAAGAGCACATATTACCTTGTCTTCTCCCATGAATTGAATGCTTGCAGATTCCAGCTAGTCCAATGCACGTGCACTATTATTATCCACACTATTCGGTCGTGCAAGTGAAAGGCAATAATGACGATATATGATGAACTGATTAAGATGAGAAAAGCTGGTATGAACTCGACCTCTCTTGTTTTTGTAAATATGATTAGTTTATCGTTCCTGATTTAGCCTATTATGAAAGAAACATGTTTGCAATGACAATTAGAGATTATAGTTGCTTATGCCATGCTTAATTTGCTAGGAGTTATAATGGTTTACCTTGCGTGCCAACATGCTATTAAAATGGTTGTGATGTGGTATGATGGGGTGGTATCCTCCTTTGAATGATTCGAGGGGGTTGACTTGGCACATGTTCATGCATGTAGTTGAAACAAAATCAACATAGCCTCCACGATATTTATGTTCATGGTGCATTATATCCTACTCATGCTTGCATTCGGCGTTGATTAATTTTAATGCATGTTCATGACTATTGTCGCTATAGCTGGTCGCTTCGTAGTCTTTTTCTAGCCTTCACTTGTACTAAGAGGGAATACTGCTTGTGCATCCAACTCCATAAACCCCAAAAGTTATTCCATATGAGTCCACCAAACCTTCCTATATACGGTATCTACCTGCCGTTCCAAGTAAATTTGTATGTGCCAAACTCTAAACCTTCAAATAAACATTTTGTTTTATATGCTCGAATAGCTCATGTATCAACTAGGGCTGTCTGTATCTTCCATGCTAGGCGGGTTATTCTCAAGACGAGTGGACTCCGGTCCTCATTCACTAGCAAATGGCTGGTTACCGGGATGCCCAGTCCCATGCTCAAATCAAATCAAAATAATTGCAAACAAAACTCCCCCAGGATTGTTGTTAGTTGGAGGCACCCGTTGTTTCGGGCAAGCCGTGATTGATGCTTATTGGAGGTGGGGGAGTATAAACTTTACCATTCTGCTTGGGAACCGCCTATAATGTGTGTAGCATGGAAGATATCAAGATCTCTCAGTTGTTATGTTGACAATGAAAGTATATCGCTCAAAATATTATTCATATCTATTTCAAAATCGAGCTCTAGCACCTCTACAAATCCCTTCTTCCCTTTGTGAAGGGACTATCTATTTACTTTTGTGTTGAGTCATCATCCTCTTATTAAAAAGCACTAGTTGGAGAGCACCGCTGTCATTTGCATCCATTACTATTAGTTTACATTGAGTATGACTTGACTGGATCTCTTTTACCATGAATTACAATGTCTAGTCAATCCTTGATCTTTAAAGGTGCTCTGCATTTATGTTTTGCGGTCTCAGAAAGAGCTAGCGAGATACCAACTTGTTATATCATACTCCCTCCATTCCTAAATATAGGGTGTACTGTTTTTGCTCGCTAGTTGATTATCTCGCTAGCCCTTTCTGAGACCGCAAAACATAAATAGGACCAAAAACATGATACCATCTTGATTATCTGCATTTATGTTTTTCGGTCTCAAAAAGGTCTCAGAACGATTCTTCTTCCGAGATTTATTATTATTGCTCGCTAGTTGATTATGCCACTGATATAAGTAAACATGAGACCTAAATGTTATTGTGAATAGGGTTAGTTCATAATCTTTGCTGAAAACCTGAATGATGGCTTTACATATTTACAACAACAAGAGCAAACAGAGTTTGTAAAAGTTTTTCTTTATCACTTTTAGTTTATCAACTGAATTGCTTGAGGACAACCAAAGGTTTAAGCTTGGGGGAGTTGATACCTCTCCGTCGTAATTACTTTTCCGAACACTTTTGCCCTTGTTTTGGACTCTAACTTGCATGATTTGAATGGAACTAACCCGGACTAACGTTGTTTTCAGCAGAATTGCCATGGTATTATTTTTGTGCACAAATAAAAGTTCTCGGAATGACCTGAAAATCAATGGAGATTATTTTTGGAATATATAAAAAATACTGGAAGAAGAATCCACGTCAGGGGGCCCACACCATGTCCACGAGGGTGGGGGCTCGCCTACCCCCTGGGCGTGCCCCCCTGCCTCGTGGGCCCGCTGACGCTCCACCGACCTCAACTCCAACTCAATATTTTCGTGTTTGGGGAGAAAAAAATCAGAGAGACGGATTCATCGCGTTTTACGATACGGAGCCGCCGCCAACCCTAAACTCTCTCGAGAGGGCTGATCTGGAGTCTGTTCGGGGCTCCGGAGAGGGGAATCCGTCGCCATCGTCATCATCAACCTTCCTCCATCACCAATTTCATGATGATGTAATCGAGTTAGTTTTGTTAGGGTTTGATCCCTAGTATCCACTATGTTCTGAGACTGATGTTGCTATGACTTTGCTATGCTTAATGCTTGTCACTAGGGCCCGAGTGCCATGATTTCAGATCTGAACCTATTATGTGTTCATAAATATATGTGAGTTCTTGATCCTATCTTGCAAGTCTATAGTCACCTATTATGTGTTATGATCTGTTAACCCCGAAGTGACAATAATCGGTATACTTACCGGTGATGACCGTAGTTTGAGGAGTTCATGTATTCACTATGTGTTAATGCTTTAGTCCGGTACTCTATTAAAAGGGGGCCTTAATATCCCTTAGTTTCCAATAGGACCCTGCTGCCATGGGAGAGTAGGACAAAAGATGTCATTCAAGTTCTTTTCCATAAGCATGTATGACTATATTCGGAATACATGCCTACATTACATTGATGATCTGGAGCTAGTTCTGTGTCACCCTATGTTATAACTGTTGTATGATTGATCGCATCCGACATAATTCTCCATCGCCGATCCAATGCCTATGAGCTTTTCATATATTGTTCTTCACTTATTTACTTTTCCATTGCTACTGTTATAATCACTACAAAACCAAAAAATATTACTTTTTCTACTGTTACCACTACTATCATATTACTTTGCTAGTAAATACTTTGCTGCAGATATTAAGTTTCCATGTGTGGTTGAATTGACAACTCAGCTGCTAATACTTGAGAATATTCTTTGGCTCCCCTTGTGTCGAATCAATAAATTTGGGTTGAATACTCTACCCTCGAAAACTGTTGTGATCCCCTATACTTGTGGGTTATCAATAACCCGCTAACAGCCACGACCAATGCCGATTTTCCACATGTAAAATTCTCATTGGCCGACGGAACCACGCGTCAGCTCCACGTTGGCACATGTGTCACTCATCCAACGGTCCAGATGGGCCTATGATATGTTGACACATGGACGGGCCCAAAAGTGGCCCATAAAGTTTAAATGGGCCGGCCCACCTAAAGGCCCACAAGATTTAGCGGACTATAATGGGACGGCCCCACTAAAGGCCCACAAGATTTTTAGACCATAATGCCAGCTAAAGGTCCACAAGATTTAGCGGACCACAATGGGCCAGCCCAGCTAAAGGCCCACAAGATTTTGCAGACCATAATGGGCCGGCCTAGCTAAAGGCCCAACATTCTCAGTTAAGGCCCGTACAACTAGTGTCAAATCAGCCCGTCAACGGCCTGTCCTAAACTTGTCATCATCGCGGCCCATGGTCACTTCTGGCCCGTTAACAGTCCGCTAAGTATATGAGCCGAATTATGGACCGATATATTTCCGGCCTGTTAAAGGTCCTTCTTCATTTGGGCCCATTTATAGGCCATTCAAACTTTCGGCCCATAAACGACCGTGAAGGATTTGGGTCATATTCGGCCATGTCTGACATTCGGCCTGTTAGAGGCCCACTATAGATTTGCGCCACTTTCGGCCTATTGTGATTTTCGGCCTGTTAACATCGGACGAAATCCATGGGCCATATGTGGCCCAACATCACATCGGGCCAATTAACGGCCCATATAAAAATGACGATAATCTAGCCTGACCGAACTTCCGGCCTGTTAAAGGCCCGTGTATTAGGTTGGCGCATTTACGGCCCGTCCGAATTTCGTCCTGTGAAAGATCCACATCGTAAATGGGCCACCATTTCGGCCTGCTAAGACCAGTGGGTTATTTGGCACAATCAGGGCCCAATCTCACTTTCGGTCTATTAAAGGCCCATGTTTTTATGGGCTCGAGAGATTTACACCTGTAAACGGCCTATTGTTACTGAGGGCCCAAATTATGTTTAGGCCTGTTAAAGGCCCACTATGGGCATAGGCCTACCAGAAAAATATGAAAGCTTATGCTGATTTAGGCCCAGATATTTTTAGTGGGACACATGCAAATTTCGGCTCATAATCGTTTTTAGCCCAATTAGAATGGGCCCGGCGAATGTTGGCATGTTGGGCTCCTACGAAGCTTTCGGCCGAATACATTACTAAGATAAACCTACACTATACAAAAATAGCGTCGTAATTACTGCAGCCTTTGGCAGCATCATAAATGTTGTATCACAACAAAATAAATTCCAACCATACAACAAAAGGCTTGTTGGCATAAAGTTTACAGTCCTTACATATAAAAGCACCATCAGATGTATAGAAGCACATATCATTTGACCTGAGTGCTAATGTTTCAGGCTATAGAATCTGATGGAGCAGCACGATCTTCACCTTTTTCCGCCATTGCTCTTGAACAACGAAGTGAATGTCTGATAGTACGGTTTCAAAACCATTCATATCTTGACGACATTTGTCAACCACTATTCTTGTTTCCAAAACGATGTTCATTAGGGATTGGACTTGTGTTTGGAGCACAGATATATCACTCTGTCTAGCATGAAGATTTTGTTCAGTAGGCGATTTGGACGAGGTTACCTTGACAACCAACCTAGAATTATGCAGGAAGATGCTTTTTGCACTGTTAGTGGAGAGGTTCAATCATTTGTTCCATAGCTTCCTGAAAGTTTGAACTTGTAGATTAGTGTACCAGATAAGTTACTAATGAGACAAAAACAAACAAAGTAGGTTACATGTTTATACATAACTTATTTTGGTGAACTACTGTAATACATTAGCATGTATTGTAGTGCCAACTACATAATAAAATCACTTTCGGAACATATGTCCATGTAGCATGCCTATTGTATTGTCTATTTCCTCACATTCGATTGACATCTAAGGATAAAGAGACATGGTTTAAAGTAGGATGAACATAGTATGACATCATTCATATCGTCGGCAAACAGATATAAAACAAACATGCTATTTTATCATTGTGTGTGCACGTGAACATAACAACTAGATTACAGATTAAGACCAAAAAAATATCCTTCCTCTCTTTTAAACCATGTAAGGTGAAATGGTACGTTAAGACAACTGTGTATAAAAGTGAACAGAGTAACTGACATTGGCTCCAAACCAAGTAGTTAAATGAACACATCACAGTACCAATCAGTTCAAAGGCAGGAAGAGTAAGGACTTACAACAGCGGATTGAACTGGTGTGCTCATGCCCTTCATCTTGCTGGTGTGGCAATCCTTGAAGATTGGCACTGCATTCGGTTCAGGTTCTTTTTGGTCTGCACAGGCTTTCCTCCATATTTGGAACAAGTCAATATAGATACGATAATATGGCACAGAAAAAAGAAGGAAGTAGCAGCTATTCACAAGAGCCTCGCAGTGTGCAATATAGCTATGAGATCCTGTTGTCTGTTGGAATTTCACTTTAGAATGATTGGTCTTGTTCTTCAAACAGTTAGCCTAGAAGAAGATATGCTTGTAAGGCACATACATAAATACAAGTTCAATATGTGGTCTGATCAAATACATATAGCCTACCTGATACTTTGGATCAGACCAGTGTTTAACGAGGGCTGTCCAGTCTTCATCTGTAATATATTCCACTTGAGATGTTTGGGCGATTTCATTGTTAGCCTTGCCTTCAAAGTGAGATTTTCTAAGGTGGTACCGATACTATCGCAAAGCAGACTAAAAAACATGAGTGCATGCTTGTTTAGTTGCATCATCTTTCGGATCCAACTTGAACCTCATCTGTTGAAAAAAGAATGTGAGTCTTATTAGGAGGAAGCTAGAAAGTATGGGACAGAGCAAGACAATATTACTAATTGCGATGAATAACATTACTTACAGATAAATGGTAAAGGAAGGTGTTAAATTGGGTATTGTCTTTCTCATTCCTGTACTGGATCCACATTGGGAGGATATGTGCATGACACCTAACGGCAACGGCTACCTCTGATACTAACTTGGCTGACTCTATAGCATCACGTGGCCTTGTTAAACCTGCCTCAAAATGGATCTCCATTCTTCCTCCTTTAGATTTTGTTAATCTGTCAAGCATTATCCCCGATGTCTGTTTTCGCCTGCGCCGTGGTGCTAGTTCAACATCGAATATGGAAAGTGTTAGTGTACATCAAACCGTGAGAGTACATGTAAAGGAGCATGCAACTGCAACTTGACTCGGTCAGGTACCGTCTTGGTGTTGATGCTCATGAGGTTCATCTGATCTTGCCAAGTCCTGTTGTGTCAGCAGTACTTCGGAAGTAGGGTTAGGTGTGAAGGCATCTTGGGAATTGGCCAGTTTCGGAGCAAACGAATGAGTAACTCATTGAGATGCTGGTACAGTTGAAGCGGATGCTGCAACTAGTGGAGCAGGTAATACTGTGTTTGTGGATTTAGCCGGTGGACCTGGACCTTCTACTGCACTATAAGTACCAGCAGAATCTGGACGGCAGATCCTTTTCCATTTCATCCGACGAGTAACACCACTCCCTACTATATTATTTTCCTTGCTCTTTTTTGACTTTGCCATGTCAAGCCGTACCCACAACACAAAAGAATAAAATCTCTCTTCAGAACTCATTGATGCATGATACAGACAAGCAATACTTTGATGTAAGACAACTGTATGAGGATGGAATATGTAAGAAAAACAGGATGGCATGACATATTCACAGCTACGATGTGTAAACTAAGCAGAAGGATTTTCAAGAAAATAGAAGTAATGCAAGCTAGACACCATATGAAAGATGCAACCAATATTACTCTACCAAGTTAAAAGTGTCGTGTCTTAAGTGGCAATTCAAAAAATTAGAAGCAGTACAACGTAGAAATCAATTCAAGATGCAACCACTATCAAACTGCCATGTTAAAAGCGTCCAATCATGAGTGACTGATGCGGGATACACAACAGCAGTACTTTGATGTAAGAACATGGTATGATAGATAGATGCAGTGTATTCTAGACACAGAACACCATTTCATATGCACATGTATAACATATAAACTCAGTAGGTGCAATTTAATCAAAATAGAAGAAATACAGGCTAGACAACATATGCAACATGAAACCAATTATCACACTATCAACTTAGAGAAAGCACCTGCAATGGTGGAGTACGGGAGATGAACTCATCATGTAGACTTGGGACTTCAACTTCATTAGCAGTAGCAGTGGCAAATCTAGAGAGTCTCTGTTTGCGTCGGTGCGGAGGACCACCATCATCCCCTAACTTACTCTTTTCCTTCCTATTTTCTGATATTGCCTTATGAAGTCAAAACCACAAGAAGATGAATAAAATTAGCTCTGCATAACTGGTTGATGCATGATACAGACGAACACTACTTTGATGTAAGGCAAGTGCAGGATAGGAGGATGGAATATATACAAAAAAAGACAGTGTTTCATGTTCACATGTATGATAGGAGGATGGAATATGTATGAAAAAACAGTAAGCGGAAGGCATTTCAACAAAATTAGAAGGAATGAAAGCTAGGCACCATATGAACATGCAACCAATATCACTCTATCAGGTAAAAAGTGTCTCGTTGTAAGTGCCATTTCAATAAATTAGAAGCAGTACAAGCTAGAAGACAATGCAAGATGCAACCTACATCACAGTCCCAAGTTAAATGTGTCTTATGGGTAAGTGATCATTGTAGGTATAAGTTGTAAGCTAGGCAGATGCAATTCAAGATAATCGGAAGCAATACAAACTAGACGTCATACAGAAAATGCAATCACATATAACAGTTCCAAGTTAGAGCAAGCACATGTGATGGTGAAGTAGGGGAGATGTGCTCATCATGTACACGTATGTTCTAGAAATAGGAACACGTGTCATATTCACAGGCATTATGTGTAAAGTAAGCAGATGCAATTCAACAAAGTTAGAAGCAATACAAGCTAGACATCATACGCAACATGCAACCATATATAATAGTGCTAAGTTAGAGCAAGCACCTGTGATGGTGGAGTAGGGGAGATGTGATCATCATCTACACAGCTACGTTGACTGTCCAGCCTTGTGTTGTCTTGCAAATCTTGTTGGGAGGATGGCGGAGTAGAATCTGTAGAGACCCCCTGTTTAAGTTGCTCCGAAGGACCACCATCATCCACTGTCGAACTAATTTCCTTCAGCTGTAATGATTTTGCATTGTGAAGTCAAACCGATAAGAAAAAGGAATAAAATCCGCTCTTCAGAACTCATTCATGCATGATACTGATGAACACTACTCAGATGAAAGGCAAACACATGATGCGAGGATGGAATATGTATGAAAAACAGGATGGCGTGACATATTCACACCTATGATGTGGTAATTAAGCCGAAGGCATTTCAACAAATTAGAAGCACTGCAAGCTAGACACCATGATGCAACCAATATCACTCTGCCAAGTCCAAACTGTATGGCATTTCAACAAATTAGAAGCAGTACATGATAGAAATCATATGCAAGACACAACCAATATCACAGTGGAAACTTAAAGGTGCCTTATCATAAGTGACTGATGCGGGATATGCAAGAACAGTAGTCTGATGTAAGAACATCGTGTGATCAGATATAGTATGTTCTAGAAACAGGAACATATGTCATATTCACAGGCATTATGTGTAAAGTAAGCAGATGCAATTCAACAAAGTTAGAAGCAATACAAGCTAGACATCATATGCAACATGCAACCACATATAATAGTGCCAAGTTAGAGCAAGCACCTGTGATGGTGGAGTAGGGGAGATGTGCTCATCTTCTACACAGCTACGTTGACTGTCTAGCCTTGCGTTGTCTTGTGAATCTTGTTGGGAGGATGGCGGAGTAGAATCTATAGATAACCTCCATTTCAGTTGCTTGGAGTACATATTTTGTACTAATATTATGTTCTATGCTCAATGAAGAGTTTCTCCATGGATGGCCTATCAATGGTGCTGGATTCTGTCAAGATCTTATATATCCAAATGAATAGTTTTGATCTAAACAAGATTATTGGCTTGCTGCAATGCTTTCCATGTCTGGAAAAGTTGTATATAAAGGTGATAATTTCACGCACATTGGAAGGCCGCATATAGTGTACTAGAATTAACCGTTCAGTTGTTGCTCTTTCGACACTCTTTTTTAAGACCTTAACTGTTTTCAATCTTCATGTCCATTTAGGAAACAGGACGGGGTAAGAAAGTTATAACCAATTGGTGGATTCATAAGCATCGGGATTTTCTCACTTCTCATGAGATTCGATTGAAGACAATAACGCTAGAACGATATGTAGCCAACCGTGCAAACACTCGATTTGTCACACTCTTCCTGCTGAATGCAAGGTTACTATTGTCCATCGGGCTTAAGTTTATCAGAAGCATGGTTTTGACGGATGGGTATGTGGAAGAGCAAAAAAAGGAGTGTCAGGTGGGAAAAAGAGCTTCTGAACGTGCCAGGCTTCTATTTACAACATACTGTGGTCATAATCCAGTAAATTTTACGACCCAGGATGTTCATTCTATGGACCTGACCAATCCATTTGACTGTGACTGCCGAAAACAGTGCTGGAGTTAGATGTTGTTGCCCTTTTCAACCTGGGTTTTTTTGTAAACCTGATGACCAATTAACCCTCGTGCTTTTGTATAGTTTGCAAGCTGGAGTTAGATGTTCTTGCCGTTTTCAACTCGGCTGTGACTGTCATATTTTCTTTGAAGCAAGGCAAATGGCTTGCCAGTCGTTTAGTTTAGAGTGAAATATTGCAACAACTAACAAATCCCAACCAAGGGAAATAACATCACTATCGCCGGCTGCTTGAGCTCACTGTGCATTACAGAAGACAAGTGATTAGCCCCCACCAGCACCCACAAACTTATTTCAAACTAGCACATCAAATGGGCTATAAATTTTCATAGGAAAGGCTGCATGACCGTGACATATTTGGATTCTGACATTTGGGACCCACGAGGAAATAGCCTATCCAAGGTGGTGTCGACTTATGTAACACCCCGGATGTAACTTTCCCAATTTGTACTCCAACTCTTGCCGTTTCCGGCGTTAAGTTATATTTATTTCCTCGGGTTCGGGTTTTGTCCCCGTGTGTTGTTGTCGTTGTCATGCATCTCATATCATGTCATCATGTGCATTGCATTTGCATACGTGTTCGTCTCATGCATTCGAGCATTTTCCCCGTTGTCCGTTTTGCATTCCGGCGCTCCGTTCTCCTCCGGTGGTCATTTCCAGCTTTCTTTCGTGTGTGGGGATTAAACATTTCCGGATTGGACCGAGACTTGCCAAGCGGCCTTGGTTTACTACCGGTAGACCGCCTATCAAGTTTCGTATCATTTGGACTTGTTTAATACTCCAACGGTTAACCGAGGGACCGAAAAGGCCTCGTGTGTGTTGCAGCCCAACACCCCTCCATTTTGGCCCAAAACCCACCTAACTCTGCTCCATCATCTAGAGCGTTCGATCACGATCGCGTGGCCGAAAACCGCACCTCATTTGGACTCTCCTAGCTCTCCCTATGCCTATATATACACCCCCCATTCCAAATTCGCGGATCCTCTCCCCCTAACCCTAAAAAAATCCACCGCGCGCGCCGGACATGTCCGTTCCGGCCGGACACGCCGCAGCCGCCACCCGCAGCCAGTGGCAGCGCGCCACGTGGCACCCGGCCGCCGCCGCCGCGGCCCGCCCAGGCCCATCGTGGGCCCTCTCCGCCGCCACCCGGGCCACGCGCCCCGCGCCTCTCCCTCCGCCGCCACCCGCGCCGCCGCCGTCGCCACCTCGTCGCCCGGGCCGCCGCAGCCGCCACCGGCCCCGGCCGCCGCGCGTCGCCTCGCCCCACGGGCCGCTCGCCGTCCCGGCCGCCGCCTATGGCCTCGCCCCCGGCCATCTTCTCCCTCTCCGACGAACTCCGGCGAAGACTCCGGCCGGCGATCCTCGGGCTCCGTGCGATCCCGATCTAGATCTGGCATGAACAGTAAACCCTAACTCTAGGTCATTTTTTTTTCAGTCCCAGAAATTGCAGATCCAAGTGCTCATGTTTGTAGCTCCGTAACTTTGCATCCGTAGCTCCGATTCGTGCATATAGCATATCAAAATATTCATCTCAGAGAGTACATCATTTCACTCCATTGCATCATTTTCATTTGAGCTCATCTTGATGCCCGAAATGCTGTTAGAAGAGGGCTACTTGAGTTAATTGTCAGATCTGCTACTCCGTTTAGCACTTTTGTCATTTTTGCCATGATTAATGTGTGCATGCTATGCCCGTGAGTTCTACATATGTTTTGTTAAGGGTTTTGTCATCTCTCCAGAGGTGCAACCCATGTATTTTTAGGATGTGTATGGTGTCTTGTGCAAGCTTGCAAAGTGGTGCACTTGCTAATTCTGTTTTCAGGAACTTAGTATTTTCACTAAGTCCTGGGGCTGTTTATCTCATGATGCCATATGTTCATGTTGTTTCCTAGTGATCCGTGCCTCTTTTGAGGATGATCAGTAAGGGTGTTTTGTTAATCTTGTAGTGCTCTATATATCCATGTCTTTGTTTGCAATTATGGAGTACCCTAGCTTGACTCAATCGAGCTCTACTTTTGCTACTTTGTGAATCTGGGCAGATTGTCAACTTGTTTGCAATTTTGCCGATGATGTTGTAGTTGACACCGTGCATACTATGCTATTGTTCTTGCCATGTCTAGCTTGTATTTTGTGCCTTCTTGATGGGTGTATGCTTGTCTTGCCATGACTTGCACCGTAGTGAGTGCATCGAGCTCGTAAACATGCCTACTTGAGTTATATTTCAGCATGTGCCAGTTTTCACTAAGTATGAAAACTGATTATGTTTTTGCTATGTTCACGTGCTTGCAATTGTATTTTCTGATCCCTTTTGGCTCAAGGTCACTAAGGGACTTTTGTTAAGCTCTTTGAGTAGCTCCATGCCATGCTTTACTTTGCCATGTTCAGTTCCTGTAGCTTGTATTTTTGTGGCTCCGAAGAGGGCTATCTGATCTGAAATTCCAGACAAGTGTTGATTTCACTAAGTCTGAGATCTGTTTGCATTTTGCATTTTTTCCATGCTTGTTTGAACCTGTTAATGGATGAATTGGCCGTAGCTCAGTGCTAGACTTTTGTTAGGAATCTTGTGTGCATCCCTGCCATGTATTTTTTTTTCATGTTTGGTTTCTGTAGCATGTTCATTTCATTGCATTTAGGTGCCTACTTGCTGTAAATCGCAGACCGGTGTCATTTTGAATCGCTTGCCATTTCCAAACCGTAACTCCGATTCCGGCGTTCTTTATATCGTTTTCAAGCGATTTCATCTCATCTTTCCAGTGGCACACTTGGTTTTCCATGTTGAGGCCAGGTTCATGCATTTCCTGTCATATCTTGCATTTTGCATCCCGCATCGCATCCCGCATAGCATATCATCATTGCATCATATCGCTTGATCCTTGCACGTGGTTGATTGTGTCCTTGTTTCTTGTTTGTCTTATTTGGGTAGAGCCGGGAGACGAGTTCGCTAACGAGGAGCCCATTGAGTTTGCTTTCGAAGATCCAGTCAACTCTGACAATTGTGCAGGCAAGATGATCATACCCTCGAAATCACTACTATCTTTGCTATGCTAGTTTGCTCGCTCTTTTGCTATGCCAATGCTACGATGCGTGCCACTTGCTTGCAAGACTCCCAAATTTCCATGTCAAATCTCTAACCCACCATTGACCTAGCAAACCGTTGATTGGCTATGTTACCGCTTTGCTCAGCCCCTCTTATAGCGTTACTAGTTGCAGGTGAAGGTCGGAGGCCGTTTCTCGTTGGAACATTTATTTACTTGTTGGGATATCATTATATTATCTTGTTATCTTAATGCATCTATACACTTGGTAAAGGGTGGAAGGCTCGGCCTCTCGCCTAGTGTTTTGTTCCACTCTTGCCGCCCTAGTTTCCGTCATATCGGTGTTATGTTCCCAGATTTTGCGTTCCTTACGCGTTTGGGTTATAATGGGAACCCCTTGATAGTTCGCCTTGATTAAAGCTTTTCCAGCAATGCCCAACCTTGGTCTTACCATTTGCCACCTAGCCTCTTTTTCCCTCGGGTTTCCGGAGCCCGCGGGTCATCTTATTTTAAACCCCCCGGGCCAGTGCTCCACTGGGTGTTGGTCCAAACTAGAGTCCTGTGCAGCACCCCCTCGGGGAAACCCGAGGTTTGGTTTTAGTTGTATGGAGCGCTCATCTGAGTGTGCCCTGAGAAAGAGATATGTGCAGCTCCTATCGGGATTTGTCGGCACATTCAGGCGGTGTTGCTGGTTTTGTTTTAACCTGTAGAAGTGTCTTGAGTTACCAAGATACCGAGTCTGATCGGAACGTCTTGGGAGGAGGTCTATTCCTTCATTGACCGTGAGAGCTTGTCATGGGCTAAGTTGGGACTCCCCTGCAGGGATTGAACTTTCGAAAGCCATTCCCGCAGTTATGGGCAGATGGGAATTTGTTAATGTCCGGTTGTAGATAACTTGAACCTTAACTTAATTAAAATGAATCAACTGAGTGTGTTACCGTGATGGCCTCTTCTCGGCGGAGTCCGGGAAGTGGACATGGTGTTGGAGTAATGTTTGCGCAGGTTGCTCTCTAGTTTCCCGCTCGTGCTTTGCCTTCTCTTCTTGCTCTCTTTGGCGAATAAGTTAGCCACCATATTTGCTAGTCGCTTGCTGCAGCTCCACATATTTACCTTGCCTTACCTATAAGCTTAAATAGTCTTGATCGCGAGGGTGCGAGATTGCTGAGTCCCTGTGGCTCACAGATTACTATTACACCAGATGCAGGGCCCGGTGATTCCGGTCCAGGAGACGCATATGAGCTCAAGTGGGAGTTCGACGAAGACTTTCAACGATACTATGTTTCCTTTCCCGATGATTAGTAGTGGTGCCCAGTTGGGGGTGATTGGGACCGTGTCGCATGTTGGGTTATCTTTCATTTTGGCGCCGTAGTCGGGCCATGAGTGTTTGGATGATGTAATGTTATTTATGTACTTGATTGACGTGGCGAGTGTAAGCCAACTATTGTTATCTCCCCTTTATTATTTATATTACATGGGATGTTGTGAAGATTGCCTAACTTGCGACATATGCCTTCAATGCGATTATGCCTCTAAGTCGTGCCTCGACACGTGGGAGATATAGTCGCATCGAGGGTGTTACAAGTTGGTATCAGAGCCTTCCCCGACCTCAGGAGTCCCATTGCTTGATCGTTTTTAGTGGCCGAGTTGTGTCTAGAAAAATGTTTTGAGTCTTTTAGGAATTATATATCGGAGAGTTTAGGAATTCTTTTTACTTCCCAGTCTCCTCATCGCTCTGGTAAGGCATCCTGACGTAGAGTTTTGACTCTTCTCTTCTCAAATTTCCCCAAAAAAAATAGGATCACGCGGGTATCTTGGAATCGTTCCGATGGTTTTATGATGAGAACATTGTCTTGGTGCCTCCTGTCAGGGGTTTAGTGGAAGTGTCCCGGGGAGTTGAGCTCTGAGGTGTTGTCATCATAATTTTATCGTTGCAGTTCTGGAATACCTGAGTTTAGTACGCCGACATCGAAAATCTCTTTTATGCAGTTCGTTGGTGAGATAACCTCGACGCCACCCAGTACTGGGGCGGGAGTTCGGGAGTATCGCCATAACTTGTATAACGGATGCTTTTCGAAGGTTGAGGTAGATGGTTTCCGAAGGTTTCTTGGTTATGTGTTGAAGGATGGATACAGCTGGATGTAGGATTTGCTAGTTTGGGTGAGATATTATGCTTCCCCTGTATCCCCAACACCTGATTGCATAACCGGAAAGGTTCGGGAGTTTCATAGGTGGGAATTCTAGTAGCTCTAGTTCTTCTTCCACGGATATTGGTTTGAGATTGGGATTTCTTACCGATTATTCGTTCTTGATCCGTACCTTGTTGATTTATTTCTCTACCTTAATTCTACGTGGCTTCCCAATTTATGGATATGTGACCATTTCAAGAGGAATACATTCGTTTATTTTGTTCGGATGTGAAGACTATATGTTGCAATTTTCATTCCGTTGGATTCAGCTTCAATATTTGTCTATCAATGTGCTAATGGTGGTCAATCTCTTCAGGATGGCTCCTCCAACGCGCACGACTCCGAATCCTGATCCGCCACCACCTCCACCTCCTCCGGAGGCATGGCAAGCTGTGATGGCCACAACCAATGCAAATACACAGTTGATCATGCAAATTCTCCAAGAGCGCAATCAAGGCAGTCAAGGGAATCAAGGCAGCAATTAGAATCACTTTGCTACACTCAACCAGTTCCTTGCTAACGGGCCAAAGACTTTCAGCAATTGTGTTGAGGCAACCGATGCTGACGATTGGCTTGTGGATCTGTGTAAGCATTTCGAGTGCAGTAACGTCAGGCCTGAGGACTTTGTTAAGTTCGCTTCCTTCCAACTCAACGATCAAGCTGCAGAATGGTTCCAGCAGTACAAGGACTCCAGAGGTGGACGTGTTATCACTTGGGATGATTTCCGTCGAGATTTCCGAGCTCATCATATTCCTCAGAGCGTGGTTGAAAGCAAGCGTGAGGAATTCCGCAATCTGAAGCAAGGCTCTTTGTCTGTCTATGACTACAACAAGTTGTTCCAGAAGCTCGCCCGCTTTGCCAAGCAGGACGTCCCTGATGAGAAGAGCATGATATATCAGTTCAGGGGTGGTCTCAGAGAAGAAATTCAGCTAGCTCTTGTTCTCTTCGAGCCCTTGAGGTACGATGAGTTCTACAACATGGCATTGAAGCAAGAGGCTGCTCAGTTGAGGTGTGATGCTTCCAAGAAGCGAGTCAGAGATGTTACTCCTTCTTCCTCTACTCAAGTGGCCAAGCAGCAGAAGTATTGGCTTCCTCCTCCTCCGTTCCGTCAGCCGTATCAGCAGAAGAGTAAAGGTGGCAGTGGTTCTTCCCACCCACCCAACCCTGGCTTTCAGAACAAGACTTCGTCTCAACCTCCAAGATCGAGTGCTCCGTATCACCGTCCACTTTCAGAGGTCACATGCAACAAGTGCCAATAGAAGGGTCACTATGCCAACAAGTGTTTCAACCAGAGGCGTCTTCCTCCTCCTCCTGTCAGATCGGCAAGTACAGCTGTGGTCAAGCATAACCCCAAGTTCGCCAAGGTCAATATGGTGAATGCAGCTCAGGCAGAGGACTCACCAGATGTCATCATGGGTAACCTTCCTGTTAATGATATTCCTGCAAAAGTTCTTTTTGACACGGGTGCATCGCATTGCTTCATTTCCAAACCTTTTGCATCAAATTATGAGTGTGATTATCAGTATCTGCAAAGTTCCTTGCAAATTGTGTCACCGGGCAAGCAGATGACAGCTAACACCTGCGTCCTGGAGGTTACTATCACATTGGGTGACTACAAGTTCCTTTATTCCCCAATTATTCTTGGTAACTCGGATATTGATCTTATTCTCGGAATGGATTGGCTTTCTAGGCACAAGGCACATCTTGATTGTGCTGCCAGGCAGATTCAATTAACTCATTCGTCTGAGGATGTAATTGTCTTTGTCGCTCGGGATAATACCATCCGTCTGTTTTCTCTCAATGAGAAGGGTGAATTGGATGCCATCTCGCAAATTCCAGTCATTTGCGAATATCAAGACGTCTTTCCAGAAGAACTTCCAGGAATGCCTCCGCACCGGCCAGTTGAATTCGTTATTGATCTTGAGCCTGGCACGGAACCTGTGTGCAAACGTACTTACAAGCTCGGACCTGAAGAGTTGAAGGAGCTGAAGAAGCAACTCGATATTCAAGAGAAAATGGGTCTCATCCGGCCTAGTTCTTCTCCGTGGGGTTGTGGTGTTCTTTTTGTGAAGAAGAAGGATGGAACGGACCGACTTTGTGTTGATTACCGTCCAGTAAACAAGAAGACCATCAAGAACAAATACCCACTTCCCAACATCAATGAGCTGTTCGAACAACTCAAAGGTGCCCAAGTATTCTCCAAGCTTGATCTCCGTATGGGTTATCACCAGATTCGCATTCGTGAAGAAGATATTCCCAAGACAGCATTCAGAACAAGCTTTGGTTCATATGAATACACTGTCATGTCTTTTGGCCTCGCCAACGCTCCTCCGACGTTCTCTCGCATGATGAACTTCATCTTCAATGCCTACACCAATGACTTCGTTTTGGTCTATCTCGACGACATTCTGGTTTTCTCGAAGAACAAGGAAGATCATGCCAAGCACTTGCGTTTGGTTCTTGATAAGCTCAGAGAACATCAGTTCTACGCCAAGTTCTCCAAGTGTGAATTTTGGCTCGATGAGGTTCTTTATCTTGGTCATATCATCTCTGCCAAGGGCATTGCCGTGAATCCTGAGAAGGTGTCTGCAATTGTTAATTGGGAACCTCCTCAGAATGTGATGCAACTCCGCAGTTTTCTCGGTCTCGAAAGCTATTGCCGAAGATTCGTTGAAAACTTTTCTAAGATCGTGAAGCCTCTCTCAAATCTTCTCCAGAAGCACGTCAAGTACGTTTGGTCTCCGGAGTGTGATATTGCTTTCAACACTTTGAAAGAGAAATTGATTACTGCTCCAGTTCTGACTCCGCTTGATGAATCCAAGCCGTACGAGGTCTTTTGTGATGCCTCTCTCCAAGGTCTTGGCGCAGTATTGATGCAAGAGAAGAAAGTCGTTGCTTATACATCTCGCCAGTTGAAGCCTAATGAGAAGAACTACCCCACTCATGATCTCGAGTTGGCGGCAGTTGTGCATGCTCTTTTGACTTGGAGACATCTTCTATTGGGAAGAAAAGTGGACATTTTCACTGATCACAAGAGTCTCAAGTACATCTTCACTCAGCCTAATCTCAACCTCAGGCAAACTCGATGGGTCGAAATGATTCAAGAGTATAATCCGAGTATCAAGTATACTCCAGGCAAGGCCAATGTGATTGCTGACGCTTTGAGCAGAAAGGCCTACTGCAACAGTCTGATTCTCAAGCCTTATCAACCCGAGCTTTGTGAAGCTTTCCGGAAACTTAACCTGCAAGTTGTTCCTCAAGGTTTCCTCGCCAACCTTCAAGTCTCTCCTACCTTGGAAGACCAGATTCGCCAAGCCCAGCTTCTTGATGCTATGGTGAAAAAGGTGAAGATTGGGATTGCCAAGAGTCAGTCCAAGTACAAGTGCTACCGCCTTGATGACAAGGACACTCTCTTCTTCGAGGATCGTATTGTTGTGCCCAAAGGCGACCTCAATAAGTGACCTTGAACGAGGCTCACAATTCTCTCCTCTCCATCCACCCTGGGAGCACGAAGATGTATCAGGACCTCAAGCAAGCTTATTGGTGGACTCGAATGAAGCGCGAGATCGCTCAATTCGTGAATGAATGTGATGTCTGCAGAAGAGTGAAGGCAGAACACCAAAGGCCAGCTGGTCTCCTCCAACCTCTTGCCATTCCAGAATGGAAGTTTGACCACATTGAGATGGACTTCGTGACTGGGTTTCCAAAGTCCAAGCGTGGCAATGATGCTATATTTGTTGTCATCGAAAACTCACCAAAGTGGCTCATTTTCTGCCTATCAAAGAGTCGATCACTGCAGCTCAATTGGCGGAACTCTATACCTCTCGGATTTTCTCTCTGCACGGTATTCCTCAAGTGATCTCTTCAGACCGTGGCAGCATCTTTACCTCTAAGTTTTGGGATTCTTTTCAGAAGGCCATGGGCACCAACATCCGCTTCAGCACAGCTTTCCATCCTCAAACTAGCAGTCAAGTCGAGCGTGTCAACCAGATTTTTGAAGATATGCTTAGGGCTTGTGTGATCTCCTTCGGCATGAAGTGGGAGGATTGTCTTCCTTATGCTGAATTCTCCTACAACAACAGTTTTCAAACAAGTTCGGGCAAGGCCCCATTTGAAATTCTGTATGGCAGGAAGTGCCGTACCCCTCTCAACTGGTCCGAAACCAGTGAACGTCAGCTTTTGGGTAATGACTTAATCACAGAGGCAGAAGAAATGTGCAAAGTCATTCAAGATAACCTCAAAGCGGCCCAATCCCGCCAGAAGAGCTACTATGATAGTAAGCACCATGATTTGGCTTTCGAGATCGGAGATCATGTTTACCTCCGCGTCTCTCCTATGAAAGGTACTCGTCGCTTCGATATCAAAGGGAAGCTTGCCCCTAGATACGTGGGACCTTTCAAGATTGTCAGCAAGAGAGGCGACCTCGCCTATCAACTCGAGCTTCCTTCAAACTTTGCAAATGTTCATGACGTGTTCCATGTCTCTCAGCTTCAAAAGTGCTTCAAGACTCCTGACCGCACCGTCAACTTCGAGGACATTGAGCTCCAAGAAGATCTCTCTTATCGTGAGCACCCAGTTGCTATTCTTGAAGAGACTGAACGCAAGACTCGCAACAAGTCAATCAAATTTCTCAAAGTCAAGTGGTCACACCATTCCGACCGTGAAGCTACCTGGGAACGCGAGGATCACCTCCGTTCTGAGTACCCGGCGTTCCTTCAGTCCTAGATCTCGGGACGAGATCTTTTCGTAGTGGTGGAGTGTTGTAACACCCCGGATGTAACTTTCCCAATTTGTACTCCAACTCTTGCCGTTTCCGGCGTTAAGTTATATTTATTTCCTCGGGTTCGGGTTTTGTCTCCGTGTGTTGTTGTTGTTGTCATGCATCTCATATCATGTCATCATGTGCATTGCATTTGCATACGTGTTCGTCTCATGCATTCGAGCATTTTCCCCGTTGTCCGTTTTGCATTCCGGCGCTCCGTTCTCCTCCGGTGGTCATTTCCAGCTTTCTTTTGTGTGTGGGGATTAAACATTTCCGGATTGGATCGAGACTTGCCAAGCGGCCTTGGTTTACTACCGGTAGACCGCCTGTCAAGTTCCGTATCATTTGGACTTCGTTTGATACTCCAACGGTTAACCGAGGGACCGAAAAGGCCTCGTGTGTGTTGCAGCCCAACACCCCTCCATTTTGGCCCAAAACCCACCTAACTCTGCTCCATCATCTAGAGCGTTCGATCACGATCGCGTGGCCGAAAACCGCACCTCATTTGGACTCTCCTAGCTCCCCCTATGCCTATATATACACCCCCCATTACAAATTCGCGGATCCTCTCCCCCTAACCCTAAAAAAATCCACCTCGTCGCCCGGGCCGCAGCAGCCGCCGCCGGCCCCGGCCGCCGCGCGTCGCCTCTCCCCGCAGGCTGCTCGCCGTCCCGGCCGCCGCCTCCGGCCTCGCCCCCGGCCATCTTCTCCCTCTTCGACGAACTCCGGCAAAGACTCCGGCTGGCGATCCTCGGGCTCCGTGCGATCCCGATCTAGATCTGGCGTGAACAGAAAACCCTAACTCTAGGTCGTTTTTTTTCACTAAGTCCCAGAAATTGCAGATCCAAGTGCTCATGTTCGTAGCTCCGTAACTTTGCATCCATAGCTCCGATTCATGCATATAGAATATCAAAATGTTCACCTCAGAGAGTACATCATTTCATTCCATTGCAACATTTTCATTTGAGCTCATCTTGATGCCCGAAATGCTGTTAGAAGAGGGCTACTTGAGTTAATTGTCAGATCTGCTACTCCGTTTAGCACTTTTGTCATTTTTGCCATGATTAATGTGTGCATGCTATGCCCGTGAGTTCTACATATGTTTTGTTAAGGGTTTTGTCATCTCTCCAGAGGTGCAATCCATTTATTTTTAGGATGTGTGTGGTGTCTTGTGCAAGCTTGCAAAGTGGTGCACTTGCTAATTCTGTTTTCAGGGACTTAGTATTTTCACTAAGTCCTGGGGCTGTTTATCTCATGATGCCATATGTTCATGTTGTTTCCTAGTGATCCGTGCCTCTTTTGAGGATGATCAGTAAGGGAGTTTTGTTAATCTTGTAGTGCTATATCCATCCATGTATTTGTTTGCAATTATGGAGTATCCTAGCTTGAGTCAATCGAGCTTTACTTTTGCTACTTTGTGAATCTGGGCAGATTGTCAACTTGTTTGCAATTTTGCCGATGATGTTGTAGTTGACCCGTGCATGCTATGCTATTGTTCTTGCCATGTCTAGCTTGTATTTTGTGCCTTCTTGATGGGTGTATGCTTGTCTTGCCATGACTTGAACCGTAGTGAGTGCATCGAGCTCGTAAACATGCCTACTTGAGTTATATTTCAGCATGTGCCAGTTTTCACTAAGTATGAAAACTGATTATGTTTTTGCTATGTTCACGTGCTTGCAATTGTATTTTCTGATCCCTTTTGGCTCAAGGTCACTAAGGGACTTTTGTTAGGATCTTTGAGTAGCTCCATGCCCTACTTTACTTTGCCATGTTCAGGTCCTGTAGCTTGTATTTTTGTGGCTCCGAAGAGGGCTATCTGATCTGAAATTCCAGACAAGTGTTGATTTCACTAAGTCTGAGATCTGTTTGCATTTTGCATTTTTGCCATGGTTGTTTGAACCTGTTAATGGATGAATTGGCCGTAGCTCAGTGCTATACTTTTGTTAAGCATCTTGTGTGCATCCCTGCCATGTATTTTTTTTGTCATGTTTGGTTTCTGTAGCATGTTCATTTCATTGCATTTAGGTGCCTACTTGCTGTAAATCGCAGACCGGTGTCATTTTGAATCGCTTGCCATTTCCAAACCGTAACTCCGATTCCGGCGTTCTTTATATTGTTTTCAAGCGATTTCATCTCATCTTTCCAGTGGCACACTTGGTTTTCCAAGTTGAGGCCAGTTTAATGCATTTCCTGTCATATCTTGCATTTTGCATCCCGCATCGCATCCCGCATAGCATATCATCATTGCATCATATCGCTTGATCCTTGCACCTGGTTGATTGTGTCCTTGTTTCTTGTTTGTCTTGTTTGGGTAGAGCCGGGAGACGAGTTTGCTAACGAGGAGCCTGTTGAGTTTGCTTTCGAGGATCCAGTCAACTCTGACAACTGTGCAGGCAAGATGATCATACCCTCGAAATCACTACTATCTTTGCTATGCAAGTTTGCTCGCTCTTTTGCTCTGCCAATGCTACGATGCCTACAACTTGCTTGCAAGCCTCCCAAATTGCCATGTCAAACCTCTAACCCACCATTGACCTAGCAAACCGTTGATTGGCTATGTTACCGCTTTGCTCAGCCCCTCTTATAGCGTTACTAGTTGCAGGTGAAGGTCGGAGGCCGTTCCTCGTTGGAACATTTATTTACTTGTTGGGATATCATTATATTATCTTGTTATCTTAATGCATCTATACACTTGGTAAAGGGTGGAAGGCTCGGCCTCTCGCCTAGTGTTTTGTTCCACTCTTGCCGCCCTAGTTTCCGTCATATCGGTGTTATGTTCCCGGATTTTGCGTTCCTTACGCGGTTGGGTTATAATGGGAACCCCTTGATAGTTTGCCTTGATTAAAGCTTTTCCAGCAATGCCCAACCTTGGTCTTACCATTTGCCACCTAGCCTCTTTTTCCCTCGGGTTTCCGGAGCCCGCAGGTCATCTTATTTTAAACCCCCCCGGGCCAGTGCTCCTCTAGGTGTTGGTCCAAACTAGAGTCCTGTGCAGCACCCCCTCGGGGAAACTCGAGGTTTGGTTTTAGTTGTATGGTGCGCTCATCTGAGTGTGCCCTGAGAAAGAGATATGTGCAGCTCCTATCGGGATTTGTCGGCACATTCGGGCGGTGTTGTTGGTCTTGTTTTAACCTGTCGAAGTGTCTTGAGTTACCGAGATACTGAGTCTGATCGGAACGTCTTGGGAGGAGGTCTATTCCTTCGTTGACCGTGAGAGCTTGTCATGGGCTAAGTTGGGACTCCCCTGCAGGGATTGAACTTTCGAAAGCCGTGCCCGCGGTTATGGGCAGATGGGAATTTGTTAATGTCCGGTTGTAGATAACTTGAACCTTAACTTAATTAAAATGAATCAACTGAGTGTGTTACTGTGATGGCCTCTTCTCGGCGGAGTCCGGGAAGTGGACACGGTGTTGGAGTAATGTTTGTGCAGGTTGCTGTCTAGTTTCCCGCTCGTTCTTTGCCTTCTCTTCTCGCTCTCTTTTGCGAATAAGTTAGCCACCATATTTGCTAGTCGCTTGCTGCAGCTCCACATATTTACCTTGCCTTACCTATAAGCTTAAATAGTCTTGATCGCGAGGGTGCGAGATTGCTGAGTCCCTGTGGCTCACAGATTACTATTACACCAGATGCAGGGCCCGATGATTCCGGTCCAGGAGACGCATATGAGCTCAATTGGGAGTTCGACGAAGACTCTCAACGATACTATGTTTCCTTTCCCGATGATCAGTAGTGGTGCCCAGTTGGGGGTGATTGGGACCGTGTCGCATGTTGGGTTATCTTTCATTTTGGCGCCGTAGTCGGGCCATGAGTGTTTGGATGATGTAATGTTATTTATGTACTTGATTGACGTGGCAAGTGTAAGCCAACTATTGTTATCTCCCCTTTATTATTTATATTACATGGGATGTTGTGAAGATTGCCTAACTTGCGACATATGCCTTCAATGCGATTATGCCTCTAAGTCGTGCCTCAACACGTGGGAGATATAGTCGCATCGAGGGTGTTACAACTTACTAGCCAATCAACAAATGATTCTGCCTACCTGCCGTTGGATTGACATCCAACATCTGTCGTGTATCTTCTATCTCTTGTCTTCTTCTTCCTCCAGCCACCCAAACCAAACCACCCCGTCGGCTTCGCCTGCTCCCGCCTCCCATGGCTGGTTGCGCCTCCGTCGCCCTACCGTATGTACCCTCCAGCGTTGGCCAGTCCCTCCCTCTATTCCCCCACACGTCCTGTTATTCTCCGGTGACGTCAGCCCCAACACGCACCCGCACCCAAACCAGTCAACCCTCATACTCCCCTCTGCCTGCGACTGGACCGGCGCATCTTCCACGGCTCCTGTTCGTTCTGTCCGAGGTCTCGCCATTGTCCTCCGCCTTGCGGCTTTGGTCTGCTCGCCGTGCGCGGTGTGCCTCCCTCTTGCATTGTCAATGTCGTCAACAACCGAGAGGAACAAGGAGATGATTGTACATGGAGAGGATGATAGTAGGGACCCACCAGCATCATGGTAGTACGCAAGCAAGTGCCTCCATATTACAAGCCCAAAAATATGGTTCCTCCTAATGGTTGGACATCTGGGGCTCACGCCATTGTCAACGTAGTCAATAAACGAGAGAATTACACTATGAGCGGCTGACACCTGGGACACAGCAGGTCGCGCAATTTTTTTAAGGAACAAGCAGTTGTTATTTATACTAGTTTTAGCGACGGATCAGGGTAACAACGGGGTTGTGCGGGGGTTGTGGCCCGTCTAGCCAGGGTTTTATTTATGTTTACCACATCATGAGCCCAGTTGTGTTTTTTTCTTGCTGAAAATGGCTAGCCCAATTCTATTTTTTTAAGAAATACCCAAACGAGGCATACTTGCTTTATAGTCCCTGCTGGGCTACAAATCTTTCAAGACGAGGAGAGTTTCATTCGGTTTACCCAGAAATGGGTTGTACATTTTTAAAACACATCAAACCGGTAATTAGTTTCAATTTTTTTTTCATTACAAGATTTTAAATTCCATTGACTTTTATGCATGGACAATTATTTGGATTTTATATTTATATAAATTATTTTTCAAAATAGTTTGAATGTGAATCGATATTTTGGGATTAAAAATAGTTGACCGCACTGAAATATGCAAAATTTCGTATACTTTTTAACCGTGGCCACAATATGCGGTGTAATGCTAACAAAAAGAAGATGGGCTCCAAATAAATTCTTAAGAATTAGCAAATGGGCTATACATTATTATAAATAATACACACGAGAGCAGTGACTGTTGGATGTCCATCCAACGGCTCTCGTGCTTCTTCAATCTCTGCTCTTCCTGCTCCACCTGCTCAAACAAGCACTGGCGGAACTGCCTGCTCCCTCCTCCCGCGGCCGGCTATGCTGCCGCGCAGGCCTCACCGCCCCACCGTACTCCCATCGCTGGCCTAGCCATCCCTCTACTCACCCGCACCTGCTGCTATTCTCCGAGGACGGCAGATGAACCAGTAAAGCCTCATACTCCTCCGCGTGGGAAACAACTGCTGAGTCTTCCTTGGCTTCGTGTCGTTCCCTTCCTAGGACTCCCCGTCGTCCACCGCCCTGGTGCTCTCGGCGTGGCTTGGTCAACATGGTCAATGAACGACATCCATTGGAAGTGGACTGTACGTGGACAGGCTGACAGCTGGGTCCACGGCTGCACGCAAGGAAATGCCTCCTTATTACGCGCAAAATAATGATTCCTCCACCTGACAGCTAGGACCCACGGGAAGGGCTTCTGTATTTCACAAAAAAAGTTCCCCCCACTGACAGGTCGGACCCACCAGCTATATGTTCGCACGCAAGGAAGTGCCTCCTTATTACGCACAAAAAATGAATACCCCCTGCTAGCTGGGACCCACCATAGTGGGTGGCTGACTTGTGGGCCTACTAAGTTGACGGGGACGGAGGGCTTTGTCAACTTAGTCAATATGAACGATTCTAGCTCCAGTGACCGTACGATGTCCATCCAACGGCCATAGTGCTTCTTCAACCTCTGGTCTTCTTGCTCCAGCCGCCCAAAGTAGCGCCGGTCGTGCCACCTGCTCATGCCTCCCGTGGCCGACTGTGCTGTCGCGGAGGCCTCACCGCCCCCATACTACTCCCACCGCTGGCCAGGCCATCCCTCCACTCACCCAAACCCCTTTTATTCTGCGGCGACGGCAGCCTCACACCGCAGCCGAACCAGTGAGCCCTCGTACTCCTCTCTGCGTGGGCATCCACTGCCGCGTCTTCCCCGGCTCCGCAGCATCCCCTTCCTAGGCCTCACCGTCGTCCACCGCCTTGGTGCTCTCGGCGCGGAGTGGTCAATGTGGTGAATGACCGACTTCCGTTGGAAGAGTACTGTACGAGGAGAGGCTAATAATTGGGTCCACGGCCGCAGCAGGGTCCATGGCCACAGCCCAGTTTTTTGTGATTTGCCAAGTAAGTCGCTTTGTCACACCTGTTGGGCTGCAAATCTTTCAAGACGAGTACAGCTTCATTCGGCTGGCCGAGAAAATGGCCTATCAGTAATGAGAAATGGGTTGTACATTTTTAAAACACATCAAACCGGCAATTAGTTTCAAATTTCTTTTTTTTCATTTCGAGATTTTAAATTGCATTGATTTTTATCCGTGGACAATTTGTTGGATTTTATATTGATATACATTTATTTTTAAAATCAGTTTGAATGTGACTCAAATTTCGGGATTAAAAACAGTTCAGACCGCACCGAAATATGCAAAATTTCGTATAATTTTTTTAACTTTGGCCACAATATGGGCTGTAATGCTAACAAAAAGAATATGGGCTCCAAAAAAACCTTAAGAATTAGCAAATGGGCTTTAAATTATTAGAAATAATGGCAGATGGGTTGTATGCTGTTTTCCACAGATTTGAGGCTTTCCTAAAAAAACGTTGGCGCACAAGCAGTGACTGTTGGATGTCCATCCAACGGTCGTCGTGCTTCTTCAATCTCTGCTATTCCTGCTCCAGCCGCTCAAACAAGTGCCGGCGGGACTGCCTACTCCCTCCTCCTCGCGGCCGGTTGTGCTGTCGCGCAGGCCTCACCGCCCCACCGTACTCCCATCGCTGACCTAGCCATCCCTCTACTCACCCACACCTGCTGTTATTCTCGGGCGACGACAGACGAACCAGTAAACCCTCGTACAGTCATACTCCCCTTCGCATGGGAAACAATTGCCGAGTCTTCCCTGGCTCTGTGTCGTTCCCTTCCTAGGCCTCCCTGTCGTCCATCACCCTGGAGCTCTCGGCGCGGCCTGGTCAATGTGGTCAACGACCGACATGCATCTGAAGTGGACTGCACGTGGAGAGGCTGACAGCTGGGTCCATGGCCGCACGCAAGGAAATGCCTCCTTATTTCACGCAAAATAATGATTCCTCCACCTGACATATGGGACCCACTGAACGGGCCTCTGTATTTCGCAAAAAAACGTTATCGCCGCTGACAGCTCGGACCCACCAGCTATATCTTCGCGTGCAAGGAAGTGCCTCCTTATTACGCACACAAAAATGAATACTCCCCCTGCTAGCTGGGACCCAGTATAGTGGCAGGCTGACTTGTGGGCCTACTAAGTTGACGGGAACGGAGGGCTTTGTTAACTTAGTCAATATGCACGATTCTAGCTCCAGTGACCGTACGATGTCCATCCAACGACCGAAGTGCTTCTTCAACCTCTATTCTTCTTGCTCCAGCCGCCCAAACCAGCGCCGGTCGTGCCTCGTGCTCCTGCCTCCTGTGGCCAGCTGCGATGCGGCGGAGGCCTCATCGTCCCCTACTACTCCCACCGCTGGCCAGGCCATCCCTCTACTAACCCACACCCCCTATTATTCTGCGGTGACGGCAGCCTCACACCGCAGCGAACCAGTGAACCCTCATACTCCTCTACGTGTGGGCATCCATTGCCGCGTCTTCCCCGGCTCCGCGTCGTCCCTTTCCTAGGCCTCGCCATCGTCCACTGCCCTGGTGCTCTCGGCGCAGCGTGGTCAACATGGTCAAGGAACGGCTTCCATCGGACATGGACTGTACGTGGAGAGGCTGACAGCTGGGTCCATGGCCGCAGCAAGGAAGTGCCTCCTTATTACGCGCAAAATAATTATTCCTCCCCCTGACAGCGGGGACCCACCGGACGGGCCACCGTATTTCGTGAAAAAAACATTTCCCCTGACTGCTGGGACCCACCAGCTACATCTTCGCACGCAAAGAAGTGCGTCCAGGCAAAAAAACAATTTGACCCCCTGACTGCTGGGACCCACCAGCTACATCTTCGCACGCAAGGAAGTGCCTGACCGTCGGGACCCACCTGATCGAAGCCTACATAGCGTTGTCATTCTGGCCGCGAACATGTACGTACATACTGGTCGATGTAGAGGCGCGCACGTGTCATAGCAGAGGCGCGCATGTAGCATGTACACGTACGTATAGCGGCCAGTGTGCAAGAAAGAAAATACGACCATGTACGTACATACGGGCGGGGTCTCGAACGCCAACTCGCGAATAAGTACGGCCAGGGCTCGTGTACATGGCTGGGTCAAAACGGAGAAACTACGTCGTCGTCGTGTTCATGGGGAGCCAACCGGCTGGGTCGGAACGGAATGCATCGTCGTGTTCATCGGGAAGGCTTGGATAGAATAGCCGATGGAAGCGAAGCCTGGCGTACCACAGAACGGAGGAAATGGCCTTGTGTTCGACCGGCCATGTTCGAAACGGGATCCTGTTCATCGGGAGGGGTCTGGCGTACCGCAAAACGGAGGAAACGGACCTCCTACTGTCGAAACGGGGTCATGTTGATCGGGAGGGGTGTGGCGTACCGCAAAACAGAGGAAACGGACTTGTGTTGGAGCGCTACGGTCGAAATAGGGTCCTGTTCATCGGGACGGGTGTGGCATACCGCAAAATGGGACTCCACGGGATACTTTTCATCTCCACCGTCGACCCCCTCTAGCCTCCATGGGCTACTGTTCATCCACCGTCGACCACCTCCAGCCTCCACCTGTGACTGTTCATCCACGGGCTCCTGTTCATCTAGCCTCCACCGCGCGCTACTCCATCGGCTACTGTTCAACCAGCCCTCTCCACGGGCTCCTGTTCAACCACCCCTCCACGGGCTACTATTCTTCCAGCCCTCCACCGTCTACTGTTCATCCAGCCCTCCATAGGGTCCTGTTCATCCAACCCCAACCAGCTCGATCGATCAGGGTCCTGTTCATCCAAAGGCAACACCACAGGGTCCTGTTCATCCACCACACCGGGAACTGTTCATCCAAACCCCCCCAGCAACGTCACTGTTCATCCAGAGGCAGCATCGATCGGCTTTAGTTAGTAGCAGTAGAGAAGGAATCGCTCGATCAGGTTCAGTTAACAGCCATTGATCGATCGCTCGGGTTCAGTAACACGTAACCTGCAGTGCAATCGCTCGGGTTCAGTAGGCGAACGCCTCGCTCGGGTTCAGATAGAGCCCAATGCCTCGCACCCATGCGCGTGCGTGTACGAGAGAAACACGCAAACCTCCGTGCATCACTTGGCTCCGACCACCCACCGTAACCGAGAACACCCCGATATTTTCCTCGCCCTCG
Organism: Triticum urartu; assembly: GCF_056163025.1. Taxonomy (NCBI): domain Eukaryota; kingdom Viridiplantae; phylum Streptophyta; class Magnoliopsida; order Poales; family Poaceae; genus Triticum; species Triticum urartu. The sequence goes on from NC_141878.1 coordinate 216,502,171, forward strand.
CTTCTACCATGGTTTTTTCCGTCATGGACGGCCCAAAGAATGTCATGCAGCTGCGTCTCCGGCCCGCCCAGGACGAAAAGCCCATTTTCTGTCATATTTTTTGTCATAGAAGTAGGAGCCCACCACATCTATGATGATACCAGGTTTTTTCACAATTATTGTCATAGAAGTGTCATAAGTATGACAGAAAAAAATTTCGTTCGGCCCAAAATGTCATGGATGTGTCTTTTTTGTAGTGTGGGGCAGCTAAGCGGCCGCCAAAACTGCAAGTAACCAGACCCTTTGAACAGAGTGTCAGTAGTGCGACGAAGGGGGATACGCTGAATCACAAGCCTATTCCTAACAGTCCACTACGTCCAGGCTAGCACACCGATGGTCAACCACCTAATGTGGTGAGACGAGGGCGGTAATGACTAGAGTTCGGCGAAGAGAGCAGGGAAGTTGTTGTGATCCTAGCTTCCACCCACTATTTCGTGGAAACAGCTCCAGAGGAACTACGCGGACACGCAGGTGAAGAAGATATGGTTCGAATCCTCTCCAGGCCCGTAGAGCGGGGAACGCCCATCACCAGGGCAATTGAGTTTCAGGACCTCTACACCGGACAGAAGACGGCCAAAGATCCATTGCCACAAGAAAATCCTAATCTTCATGGGAGCCGGATCTCCCAGATGGTGGCGAGAGCCTTGGGTCCTGGAGAGGGGGCGATAGCCTGGTAGACCGATTTAGTGGAGAATTGCCCAGATGGCTCTAGTCGCCACCTGGTGCGGTCATCTCCCATATCCAGATCAGGCTTGTGCAGCATGATGCAATCAAGCAAGTCATGCCGATCAGTGTTCTTCGCCGGTCCGAACGGTCTCTGAAAGTGAGTTTCCCTAATTCAATAAGTGCCACCATGACAGAAATCCGAGGATCAACGGCAATGGCAAACAAGTCAGGAAAACAAGCCGTGAAGGGGGCGTCCCCAGCCCATCGATCGAACCAAAACAGTGTGGCGGTGCCAGATCCAACCGCAATTGAAGTCCCAATGCGGAGGACTGGGAGGAGCTGTATGATGGATTGCCAGAACTGGGAGCCACCAGACCACTGATAGAAGGTGAGTGGCTTGCCACAGAGGTATTTCTGTTGGAGGATGCAGAGCCACAAGCCACCCTCTCCATTGGCAATCCGCCAAAGCCACCTAGTCAGGGGCAATGTTCATGCATTTGGAGGACATGATCTCGACTCCGCCCTGATCGCGAGGCTTACAAATCTCAGTCCACCGAACCATGTGGTACTTCTGCTTATCTCCCTCGCCAGCCCAGAAGAAGCACCCCTGAGCTCTGGAAATCTCATGGTGCCGAGTCTCAGGCAGGCTGTAGAAGCTCATAATGAATAGGAGCAGGCTGGATAGGGACGAGTTAATGAGCACAGTCCGGGCTGCTTTAGATAGCCACTACCCTGCCAAGGCTCAGAGCCGTGCTGGAGCTCGCCCACCGCGGGGCGCAGCTCGGCCACCGTGAGCCTCACGTCACTAATGGGAATCCCCAAATAAGTCGTGGGGAAGCACCCGAGCTGACAGTTAAGATGGTCCACTATGCTTTGTCATTCGTCTTTGGAGTAGCCCAAGACTATCACCGCACTCTTATCGAAGTTAATCCTTAGACAACACATCTGCTAATAGCGGAGCAGGAGGAACTTCAAGTTTGTGATGTCGCTAGCAGAGCCTTCCACCATGATAATGGTGTCATCCGCATATTGGAGGAGGGAAATCCCATTCTCGCCTACTAGATGCGGGACTATACCCTTGATATGTCCAGCAGCCTTGGCTTTATCTAAGATGGCTTCCCGGGCGTCAACAACCATGGTCCGGCCCGAAGAGACCATTTGCATCACAGAAGGTGAGGAAGTATGGGCCAATCGCACTGTTTATGTTAACCGTGGTCCGGCCCGAGGAGACCATTTGCATCACACGGGTCACCCATCAGTCGTCAAAGCCCTTCTGGAGCAGGCATTCCCAGAGGAAGGCCCAGCTGACCGTGTCATATGCCTTGTGGAAGTAAAGTTTCAAGAAGACCGCCTTGAGGTGTTTGGTGTGCACCTCATGGAGTGCTTCGTGAAACACTAGGACTACGTCAAGGATATAGCGGCCCTGGATAAATCCCGACTGATCAAGGTGAGTGATCTGGTCAACTACTGGGGCCACCCTATTGGCGTACCCCTTCACAAGGATACGGAAGATGACATTGATCACCGTGATCGGGCGGAATTGGCGGATATCCGACGCGCCAGTTACTTTGGGGATGAGGGTGATTATCCCAAAGTTAAGCCTGGTGAGGTCGATGCATCCTACATAGAACTCCTCAAAAAGGGTCATCACCTCTGGCTTGATGACCTCCCAGAAGGTCTGGAAGAACTTCACGGAAGGCCATCCGGGCCAGGGGCCGACGATGGATTCATGCCCTTAATGGCCGCCCACACTTATGCCTCGGAGAACGGGGCCGTCAGTGCCACATTATCCGCACCCAAGACGCAACTGTGAGCTGGCCAAATATCCTGCACGAGGGCAAGCCCTCCCCGAGGGGAGGCAGAGAATAGGTCTCTATAAAAGCCATCTACATGGGCCTGGATGGCCTATGGATGCTGCATAAGGGACTCTCCGTCCCAAAGGAGAAAGATGGAGTTACGGCGGCACGGCCGTTAGCGATGGTCTGGAAGTAAGCGGTATTGGCATCCCCCTTGAGGACCCAATTCTATGTACCCCGCAGGCGCCAATATGCCTCCTCGCCCATGTAGGTGATTGTGAGTTGGTCCTCCAAATCATACCTTAGCATGCATTCCTCGGCCGAGAGGCCCGAAGTATAAGCTCAAAGATCAAGGGACTAGATGTCCTCTAGGAGAGCTTTCTTTCGCTCCCGGATGTCTCGGCCCATGTTGGCACCCCATCCTTTCATGAATTGCCGCGACCGCTTATCATAAAAATGCCAGGAGTCGACGGCCGAGAGGGAGCGATGGGGGGATTCGCGTGCCTCTCACCAACGTGCAACCACCGCAGCGGCAAATCCAGGGTGGTTTAGCCAGAAGGTTTCCAAGCGGAAGTGGGGCAGCTAGGGGCGATCATTCTCAGATAAAAGGAGGAGGGGGCGTGATCAGAACCAATCCGAGTAATCTCCTGGAGCGACGCTAGGGGGCAACACATGTCCCACTCAGGTGAAGTGAAGACCCGGTCGAGGACCGAACGGGTCGGATCCGCTTGGTGATTGGTCCAAGTATACCTGGCACCAACTTGATCTAGCTCGCGAAGCCCCATGTTCGTGATGCAGTCATTGAACATCTACATCTGGGGGAAGTTGACCAAATTATTGCTCCTATCTTCCTCCAACCGGATGAGGTTAAAGCCGTCGCCCACCACCACCGGCAGCTGGGCAGCCGTGACCTTCCTATGGAGCTCAGCGAGGAAAGCCTCAGAGCGATGGTGATCCACCGGGCCATAGACCGCTATGACCTTCCATTTGAAGTTTAGGGCCCGCTCGAAGATCTGCATGCTAACAAAGAACTCACCCCGGTCTAGGCTTCCTACCTCAAAGGTTGCATCCTTAACACCTAGAAGGATGCCGCCCGAGTCGCCCATGCTCCCACTAGAAGGGAGCCAATGCCAAGCAAATAGGCCGGAGCTCAAATGTTCGAGCTCCGAGAGGGAGAATTCCATACACATCATTTCTTGGATGGCCACAATGTCGATTCACTCATTACGCATGTACTCAATCAATTGGCAGCTCTGGCCATCTTGACCGAAGCCACGGATGTTCCAAAAGAGGGTTCGCATTACAAAACCATCGGGGGGCTTCTTGACCCCAAGACTCAGGATGTGCTCTTGGCGCGGAAGTCTGCGGTGTGATACGTCTGCAACGTATCTATAATTTATGAAGTATTCATGCCAAGTTTACAATAGTTTTATATGATTTTGGTATGATTTGATTAGAACTAACCCGGGCTGACGCTGTTTTTAGCAGAACTACCGTGGTGTTGTTTTTATGCAGAAATAAAAGTTCTCAAAATCCGATGAAAATCAACGGAGAATTTTTCTGGAAAATATAAAAATACTGGAACAAAAATCAATCGGAGGAGAGTCCCGTGGGCCCCACAAGGGTGGGGAGCGCGCCCCTATGCCTCGTGGACTTCCCATGGGGCCCCCTAACTTGTTCTTGATGCCAACCAGTCCTATAAATGCCCAAACCTCCAGAAAATAACCTAGATCGTAAGTTCCACCGCCGCAAGCCTATGTAGCCACGAGAAATCAATCTAGGACCTCTCTGGCACCCTGCCGGAGGGAGCCATCATCACCGGAGGCTATGGAGGAGGATCCCGGAGGGGCCATCATCACCATGAAGGCCAAGGACCAGAGGGAGAACCTCTCCCCATCCAGGGGGAGGCCATGGAGGAGAAGCACAAGGGGGAGAACCTCTCCTCCTCTCTCTCGGTGGCACGGGAGTGCCATCGGGAGGGGAATCATCACTGCGGTAATCGTCTTCATCAACATCACCATCACCATAACCACCCTCATCTCTTTTACGCGGTCCACTCTCCCGCACCCTGCTGTAATCCCTACTTGAACATGGTGATTTATGAAGGAAATATGCCCTAGAGGCAATAATAAAGTTATTACTTATATTTCCTTATATCATGATAAATGTTTATTATTCATGCTAGAATTGTATTAACTAGAAACTTAGTACATGTGTGAATACATAGACAAACAGAGTGTCACTAGTATGCCTCTACTTGACTAGGTCGTAAATCAAAGATGGTTAAGTTTCCTAGCCATGGACAAAGAGTTTTCATTTGATAAGCGGGATCACATCATTAGAGAATGATGTGATTGACTTGACTCATCCATTAGCTTAGCACGATGATCGTTGCAGTTTCATTGCTATTGCTTTCTTCATGACTTATGGATGTTCCTCAGACTTTGATATTATGCAACTCCCGACTACCAGAGGAACACCTTGTGTGCTATCAAACATCACAACATAACTGGGTGATTATAAAGATGCTCTACAGGTGTCTCGGATGGTGTTTGTTGAGTTGGCAAAGATCAAGATTAGGATTTTTCACTCCATGTATCGGAGAGGTATCTCTGGGCCCTCTCGGTAATGCACATCACTATAAGCCTTGCAAGCAATGTGACTAATGACTTAGTCGCGGGATGATGCATTACGGAACGAGTAAGGAGACTTGCCGGTAACAAGATTGAACAAGGTATGATGATATCGACGATCGAATCTCGGGCAAGTAACATACCGATGACAAAGGGAACAACCTATGTTGTTATGCAGTTTGACCGATAAAGATCTTCATAGAATACGTAGGAGCCAATATGAGCATCCAGGTTCCGCTATTGTTTATTGACCGGAGATGAGTCACGGTCATGTCTACATAGTTCTTGAACCCGTAGGGTCCACATGCTTAACGTTCTGTGACGATTTGTATTATGAGTTATGTGATTTGATGACCGAAGTTTGTTCGGAGTCCTGGATGAGATCGGGGACATGACGAGGAGTCTCGAAATGGTTGAGACATAAAGATCGATATATTGGAAGGCTATATTCGGACATCGGAAAGGTTTCGAGTGATTCGGGTATTTTTCGGAGTACTTGAGAGTTACGGGAATTCGTATTGGGCCCTAATGGGCCATACGGGAAATGAGAGAAAGGCCTCAAGGGTGGCCGCGCCCCTTCCCCATGGACTGGTCCAAATTGGACTAGGGAAAGGGGGGCGCCCCCTTCCTTCCTTCTCCTTCTCCCTTCCTTTTTTCCTATTCCATGTGGGAGGTGGAATCGTACTAGGACTAGGGAGTGCTAGTAGGACTCTCCACTTTGGGCGCGCCCTATGAGGGCCGGCCTCCTCCTCCCTCCATCCTTTATATACGTGGTCAGGGGGCACCCCATAGACACACAAGTTGATCATGGATCTCTTAGTCGTGTGCGGTGCCCCCCCTCCACCATAATCCACCTCGGTCATATTGTCGTAGTGCTTAGGCGAAGCCCTGCGTCGGCAGCTTCATCATCACCGTCACCACGCCGTCGTGCTGACGAAGCTCTCCCTCGACACTCTGCTGGATCATGAGTTCGTGGGACGTCACCAAGCCGAATGTGTGCAGATCGCAGAGGTGGCGTACCTTCGGTGCTAAGATTGGTCGATCATGAAGACATACGACTACATCAACCGTGTTGTCATAATGCTTCCGCTTACGGTCTACGAGGGTATGTAGACAACACTCTCCTCTCTCGTTGCTATGCATCATGATGATCTTGCATGTGCGTAGGAATTTTTTTGAAATTACTACGTTCCCCAACAGTGGCATCCGAGCCAGGTTTATGCGTAGATATTATATGCATGAGTAGAACACAAAGTAGTTGTGGGCGTGGGTATATACATATTGCTTGCCGTCACTAGTTGATTCTTGATTCAGCGGTATTGTTGGATGTAGCGGCCAAGACCGACATTACGCATACGCTTACGCGAGACTGGTTCTACCGCCGTGCTTCGCACACAGGTGGCTAGTGGGTGTCTGTTTCTCCAACTTTAGTTGAATCGGATTCAATGAACATGGTTCTTTTAGAAGATCAAAAAGCAATCACTATACCGTGTTGTGGTTTTTGATGCGTAGGTAAGAATGGTTCTTGCTCAGCCCGTAGCAGCCACGTAAAACTTGCAACAACAAAGTAGAGGGTGTCTAACTTGTTTTTGCAGGGCATGTTGTGATGTGATATGGTCAAGACATGATGGGATATAAATTGTTGTATGAGATGATCATGTTTTATTAAAGTTATCGGCAACTGGCAGGAACCTTATGGTTGTCTCTTTATTGCATAAGATGCAAACGCCATATAATTGCTTTACTTCATCGCTATGCAATAGCAATAGTTGCAAAAGCAATAGTTGGCGAGACGATCATGTGATGACATGTTGATAAAGATCAAGATGATGGAGATCATGGTGTCATGCCGGTGACGATAGAGATCATGATGGTATTTTGGAGATGGAGATCAAAGGCACAAGATGATGATGGCCATATCATGTCACATATTTTGATTGCATATGATGTTTATCTTTTATGCATCTTATTTTGCTTAGTACGACGGTAGCATTATGATATGATCCCTTACTAAAATTTCAAGGTATAAGTGTTCTCCTTGAGTATGCACCATTGCGACAGTTCTTCGTGCTGAGACACCACGTGATGATCGGGTGTGATAAGCTCTACGTTCACATACAACGGGTGCAAGCCAGTTTTGCACATGCAGAATACTCGGGTTAAACTTGACAAGCCTAGCATATACAGATATGGCCTCGGAACACTAGAGACCTAAAGGTCGAGCGTGAATCATATAGTAGATATGATGAACATAGTGATGTTCACCATTGAAAACTACTCCATCTCATGTGATGATCGGACATGGTTTAGTTGATTTGGATCACGTGATCATTTAGATGACTAGGGGGATGTCTATCTAAGTGGGAGTTCTTAAGTAATATGATTAATTGAACTTTAATTTATCATGAACTTAGTCCTGATAGTATTTGCATATCTATGTTGTAGATCAATTGCTCGCGTATAGCTTACCTGTTTTAATTTTTGATATGTTCCTAGAGAAAAAGATGTTGAAAGATGTTAGTAGCAATGATGCGGACTAGCTCTGTGATCTGAGGATTATCCTCATTGCTACACAGAAAAATTATGTCCTTGATGCACCGCTAGGTGACAGACCTATTGCAGGAGCAGATGCAGACGTTATGAACGTTTGGCAAAGCTCGGTATGATGAATACTTGATAGTTTAGTGCACCATGCTTTACGGCTTAGAACCGGGACTTCAAAAATGTTTTTGAGCGCCACAGAGCATATAAGATGTTCTAAGAGTTGAAATTGGTATTTCATACTCATAGCCGTGTCGAGAGGTAGGAGACCTCTGAAAGTACTTTGCCTACAAGATGGAGGAGAATAGCTCAACCAGTGAGCATGTGCTCAGATTATCTGGGTACTACAATTGCTTGAATCAAGTGGGAGTTAATCTTCCAGATAAGATAGTAATTGACAAAGTTCTCTAGTCACTATCACCAAGTTACTAGAACTTAGTGATGAACTATAATATGCAAGGGATGACGAAAGTAATTCCCCGAGCTCTTCGCGATGCTGAAATCAGCAAAGGTAGAAATCAAGAAATAGCATCAAGTGTTGATGGTTAACAAGACCACTAGTTTCAAGAAAAGGGAAAAGGGAAAGAAAGAGGAACTTCAAAGAAGGAAGGCAAGCAAGTTTCTACTCCCATGAAGAAGCTCAAAGTTAGACCCAAGCCTGGAACGGAGTGCTTCTACTACAAAGGAAATGGTTACTGGAAGTGGAACTGCCCTAGATACTTGGCGGATAAGAAGGATGGCAAAGTGAACAAAAGTATATATTTGATATACATGTTATTGATGTGTACTTTACTAGTGTTTATAACAACACCTCAGTATTTGATACTGGTTCAGTTACTAAGAGTAGTAACTCGAAACGGGAGTTGCAAAATAAACAAAGACTAGTTAAGGGCGAGGTGATGATGCGAGTTAGTGATTCCAAGGTTGCTAAGATCACCATCACACACTCCCTTTACCTTCGAGATTAGTGTTGAACCTAAAATAAATGTTATTTGGTGTTTGCGTAAAGCATAATATGATTGGATCATGTTTATTGCAATATGGTTATTCATTTAAGTCAAGGATAATTGTTATTCTGTTTACATGAATAAAACCTTCTGAGGTCATACACCCAAGGTGAATGGTTTATTGAATCTTGATCGTAGTAATACACATATTCATAATATTTAAGCCAAAAGATGCAAAGTTAATAATGATAGTGCAACTTATATGTGGCACTGCCGTTTAGGTCATATTGGTGTAAAGCGCATGAAGAAACTCCATGCTGATGGGCTTTTGGAATCACTTGATTATGAATCATTTGATGCGTGCGAACCATGCCTCGTGGGCAAGATGACTAAAACTCCGTTCTCCAGAACAATGGAGCAAGCAACTGACTTATTGGAAATAATACATACTGATGTATGCAATCCGATGAGTGTTAAGGCTCGCGGCGGGTATCATTATTTTTTGATCTTCACAGACGATTTGAGCAGATATGGGTATATCTACTTGATGAAACATAAGTCTAAAACATTTGAAAAGTTCAAAGAATTTCAGAGTGAAGTGGAAAATCATTGTAACAAGAAATAAAGTTTCTGCGATCTGATCATGGAGGAGAATATTTGAGTTACGAGTTTGGTCTTCATTTGAAACAATGTGGAATAGTTTCACAACTCACGCCACCTGGAACACCACAGCATAATGGTGTGTCCAAATGTTGTAATCGTACTTTATTAGATATGGTGCGATCTGTGATGTCTGTTACCGATTTACCACTATTGTTTTGGGGTTATGCATTAGAGACAGCTGCATTCACATTAAATAGGGCACCATCTAAATCCGTTGAGATGACATCGTAGGAACTATGGTTTTGCAAGAAACCAAAGCTGTCATTTCTTAAAGTTTGAGGTTACGATGCTTATGTGAAAAAGTTTCAAACTGATAAGCTCGAACCCAAATCAGAGTAGTGCATCTTCATAGGATACCCAAAAGAAACTGTTGGGTACACCTTCTATCACAGATCCGAAGGCAAGATATTTTGTTACTAAGAATGGATCCTTTCTAGAGAAGGAGTTTCTCTCGAAAGAAGTGATTGGGAGGAATGTAAAACTTGATGAGGTAATTGTACCTTCTCCCAAATTGGAAAGTAGTTCATCACAGAAATCAGTTCTAGTGATTCCTACACCAATTAGTGAGGAAGTTAATGACGATGATCATGAAACTTCAGATCAAGTTTCTACCGAACCTTGTAGGTCAACCAGAATACGTTTCGCACTAGAGTGGTACGGTAATCCTGTTCTGGAGGTCATGTTACTTGACCATGACGAACCTATGAACTATGAGGATGCGATGATGAGCCCAGATTCCGTGAAATGGCTTGAAGCCATGAAATCTGAGATGAGATCCATGTATTAGAACAAAGTATGGACTTTGATTGACATGCTCGTTGATCGGGGAGCCATTTAGAATAAATGGATTTTCAAGAGGAAGATGGACACTGATAGCAGTGTTACTATCTACAAAGCTCGAATTGTCGCAAAAGGTTTTCGACAAGATCAAGGTGTTGACTACGATGAGATTTTCTCACTCGTATTGATGCTTAAAATTCTATACAGATCATGTTAGCAGTTGCCGCATTTTACGAAATCTGGCAAATGGATGTCAAAACTGCATTCCTCTATGGATTTCTTAAAGAAGAGTTGTATATGATGCAACCAGAAGGTTTTGTCAATCCTAAAGGTGCTAACAAAGTGAGCAAGCTCCAGTGATCCATCTATGGACTGGTGCAAGCATCTCGGAGTTGGAATATATGCTTTGATAAAGTGATCAAAGCATATGGTTTTATACAGACTTGCGGTGAAACCTGTATTTACAAGAAAGTGAGTGGGAGCACTACAGCATTTCTGATAGGTATATGTGAATGACATATTGTTGATCAGAAATAATGTAGAATTTTCTGGAAAGCATAAAGGAATGTTTGAAAGGAGTTTTTCAAAGAAAGACCTCGGTGAAGCAACTTACATATTGAGCATCAAGATATATAGAGATAGATCAAGACGCTTGATATATTTTCAATGAGTACATACCTTGACAAGACTTTGAAGTAGTTCAAAATGGAACAGTCAAAGAAGGAGTTCTTGCTTGTGTTGCAAGGTGTGAAGTTGAGTAAAGACTCAAAACCCGACCACGGCAGAAAATAGAAAGAGAATGAAAAATCATTCCCTATGCCCTAGTCATAGGTTCTACAAAGTATGCTATGATGTGTACCAGACCTATTGTGTACCTCACCATAAGTTTGGCAAGAGGGTACAATAGTGATCCAGGAGTGGATCACTAGACAGCGGTCAAAAATATCCTTAGTGGAATAAGGAAATGTTTCTCGGTTATGGATGTGACAAAGAGTTCGTCGTAAAGAGTTACGTCGATGCAAGCTTTGACACCGATCTGGATGACTCTAAGTCTCGACCTAGATACATATCGAAAGTGGGAGCAATTAGCTAGAGTTGCTCCATGCAAAGCATTGTAGACATAGAAAATTTGCAAAATACATACAGCTCTAAATGTGGCAGACCTGTTGACTAAATTTCTCTCACAAGCACAAAATCATCACTATTTGGGTGTTAAGCACATAGCGATGTGAACTAGATTATTGACTCTAGTAAACCTTTTGGGTGTTAGATGTGAACTAATCACATAAAGATGTGAACTATTAGTGTTAAATCACATGACGATGTGAACTAGATTATTGGCTCTAGTGCAAGTGGGAGACCGAAGGAAATATGCCCTAGAGGCAATAATAAAGTTGTTATTTATATTTCCTTATATCATGATAAATGTTTATTATTCATGCTAGAATTGTATTAACTCGAAACTTAGTGCATTTGTGAATACATAGACAAACAGAGTGTCAGTAGTATTCCTCTACTTGACTAGCTCGTAAATCAAAGATGGTTAAGTTTCCTAGCCATGGACAAAGAGTTGTCGTTTGATAAGCGGGATCACATCATTAGAGAATGATGTGATTCACTTGACCCATCCGTTAGCTTAGCACGATGATCGTTACAGTTTCATTTCTACTGCTTTCTTCATGACTTATACATGTTCCTCAAACTATGATATTATGCAACTCCCGAATATCGGAGGAACACATTGTGTGCTATCAAACTTCACAACGTAACTGGATGATTATAAAGATGCTCTACAGGTGCCTCCGATGGTGTTTGTTGAGTTGGCATAGATCGAGATTGGGATTTGTCACTCCGTGTATCAGAAAGGTATCTCTGGGCCCTCTCGGTAATGCACATCACTATAAGCCTTGCAAGCAATGTGACTAATGAGTTAGTTGTGGGATGATTCATTACGGAACGAGTAAAGAGACTTGCCGGTAACGAGATTGAACTAGGTATGATGATACCGATGATCGAATCTCGGGAAAGTAACATACCGATGATAAAGGGAACAACGTATGTTGTTATGCAGTTTGACCGATAAAGATCTTCGTAGAATATGTAGGCGCCAATATGAGCATCCAGGTTCCGCTATTGGTTATTGACCGGAGATGAGTCTCGGTCATGTCTACATAGTTCTCAAACCCGTAGGGTCCGCATGCTTAATGTTCTGTGACGATTTGTATTATGAGTTATGTGATTTGATGACTGAAGTTTGTTCGGAGTCCCGGATGAGATCGGGGACATGATGTGGAGTCTTGAAATGTTTGAGACGTAAAGATCAATATATTGGAAGGCTATATTCGGACATCAGAAAGGTTCCGAGTGATTCGGGTATTTTTCGGAGTACCGGAGAGTTATGGGAATTCGTATTGGGCCTTAATGGGCCATACGGGAAAGGAGAGAAAGGCCTCAAGGGTGGCCGCGCCCCTTCCCCATGGACTGGTCCAAATTGGACAAGGGAAAGGGGGTGCCCCCTTCCTTCTCCTTCTCCCTTCCCATTTTCCTATTCCATGTGGGAGGTGGAACGCGCCCTATGAGGGCCGGCCTCCTCCTCCCTCCATCCTTTATATACGTGGTCAGGGGGCACCCCATAGACACACAAGTTGATCATTGATCTCTTAGCCGTGTGCGGTGCCCACCTCCACCATAATCCACCTCGGTCATATCGTCGTAGTGCTTAGGCGAAGCCCTGTGCCGGTAGCTTCATCATCACCGTCATCACATCGTCGTGCTGACGAAGCTCTCCCTCGACACTGCTGGATCATGAGTTCGTGGGACGTCACCAAGCCGGACGTGTGCAGATCGCGGAGGTGCCGTACCTTCGGTGCTAGGATCGGTCGATCGTGAAGACGTACGACTAGATCAACCACGTTGTCATAACGCTTCCGCTTACAGTCTACGAGGGTACGTAGACAACACTGTCCCCTCTCGTTGCTATGCATCTCCATGATGTTGCGTGTGCGTAGGATTTTTTTGAAATTACTACGTTCCCCAACACTTTATGACACATATTATGATCCAATGATGTGTTGCATCCTATGATGTTTTGAGTAAATATCCTTTGTCTTTGGGTTGATTGATGATCTAGATTGGTATGAGCTGTTTGTTTTATTTTGGTGTTGTCCTATTGTGCCCTCTGTGTTGCGCAAGCGTGAGGGATTCCCATTGTAGGGTGTTGCAATACGTTCATGATTCGCTTATAGTGGGTTGCTTGAGTGACAGAAGCATAAACCCTAGTAAGGGGGTTGTTGCGTATGGGATAAAGGGGACTTGATGCTTTAATGCTATGGTTGGTGAGGGAGTCCTCGATTAGGGGGTATCCGGACAGCCAGATTATATCCTTTGGCCGGACTGTTGGACTATGAAGATACAAGATTGAAGACTTCGTCCCGTGTCCAGATGGGACTCTCCTTGGCGTGGAAGGCAAGCATGGCAATACGGATATGTAGATCTCCTTCCTTGTAATCGACTCTGTGTAACCCTAGCCCCCTCCGGTGTCTATATAAACCGGAGGGTTTAGTCCATAGGAAAAACAACAACAATCATACCATAGGCTAGCTTCTAGGGTTTAGCCTCTTCGATCCCGTGGTAGATCAACTCTTGTAGTACTCATATTATCAAGAACAATCAAGCAGGACGTAGGGTATTACCTCCATCAAGAGGGCTCGAACCTGGGTAAAACATCGTGTCCCCTGCCTCCTGTTACCATCCGCCTAGATGCACAGTTTAGGACCCCCTACCCGAGATCCACCGGTTTTGACACTGACATTGGTGCTTTCATTGAGAGTCCCTCTGTGTCGTCATCGTTAGGCTTGATGGCTCCTTCGATCATCGATAGCGATGCAGTCCAGGGTGAGAGTTTTCTCCCCGGACAGATCTTTGTATCCGGCGGCTCCATACTACGGGCCAACTCGCTTGGCCATCTGGAGCAGATTGAGAGTTACGCCCCTGGCCACCAGGTCAGGTTTGGAAGCTTAAACTACACGGCCGACATCCGCGGAGACTTGATCTTCGACGGATTCGAGCCCCTGTCGAGTGCGCCGCACGGTCACGATGAGCATGATTTAGCTCTACCATCGGACAATGTTCAGGAGACCGCACCGGCAACCGCTCCGACCCTTAATTCGGAGCCAATTGCGACATCCATGGACGGGTGGATAGACCCTGCCACGGAGGCCGCATTCTCAGCAGCGATTGAGCCGAGTATCAACCTTACCCTTCATGGGAGCCGTGACGCCGAACTGCCGGACTCTTCCCCGGCCACGGACTCCGAACCGCCTGCGCCCGTGCCTATCGAATCCGACTGGGCGCCGATCATGGAGTTCACCTCCGCGGATATCTTTCAACACTCGCCCTTCAGCGACATACTGAATTCACTAAAGTCTCTCTCCTTGTCAGGAGAATCCTGGCCGAACTATGTCCGGCAGGATTGGGATGCGCATGACGAAGAAATTCGCCGCCCACCCACCACCCACTTAGTAGCCACTGTCGACAATTTGACCGACATGCTCGACTTCGACTCCGAAGACATCGACGGTATGGATGACGATACAGGAGACGAACAGGAACCACTGCCCATAGGGCACTGGACGCCCACTTCATCATATGATGTATACATGGTGGACACACCGAAAGAAAATGACGACGAGGAACGAAAGGACGCAGCGGAGGATCGTTCCCTCGAGAAGCAGTCAAAGCGGCGGTGTAAGCATCGCTCCAAATCCCGCCTCGGCAGAAACAACGATCATATAGACCCAGCGATAGAGCAGGGTGAGCCAGCGGACAACAAACACAGCATTGAACCACCGTCCGACCACGGCAACACGGAGAATCAAACCGAAGAACCCGACTCCGGCGAAGATAACAGTCCGGATGACATCACACCGGACAGACACCCAGAGCAACAGAATACCCATCAAAGGCTTGTTGCCACTGCAAGGAGTCTGAAAAAGCAGAAGCAAAGGCTCAGGGCTGCACAAGACACACTCAGAATTAGATGGAGTAAAGTACTCAACACTGCAGCAAAATACGGCGGTAGTCGCCACACAAAGAGCTACCCGAAGCAAAAGCTGCTACCTGAATTCGATGAGGAGGCCTTAGATCCCCCGCAATAAAAAAACAGCCATCCAGTCGGATAGACGACCTCGTGGCCAACTTAGAGCGGCAAACGACACCGCACACAAGCCAGTACGCGATCCACGTGAGGGCTCGCATCAAAAGGACGGCGCAACCAGATCCATCTACGGGCCAAGCAAGCGCGCTCCAGCACGCAATGCAACACAACAAAAATCCAAACACTACGGTACACCCAAATACAGGGGTGCCGCACACCCCCTATGTTTCACCGATGAGGTGTTGGACCATGAATTTCCAGAGGGATTCAAACCCGTAAACATAGAGGCGTACGAGGGAACGATAGACCCTGGGGTCTGGATTGAGGACTACATCCTCCATATCCACATGGCTCGAGGAGACGATCTCCAGCCATCAAGTACTTACCCCTCAAGCTCAAAGGGCCAGCTCGGCACTGGCTTAAAAGCCTCCCTGAAAACTCCATTGGAAGCTGGGAAGAGCTCGAAGACGCTTTTCGGGTAAATTTTCAAGGGACCTATGTCCGACCACCGGATGCAGACGATTTAAGTCATATAACTCAACAGCCCGGAGAGTCGGCCCGAAAGCTTTGGAACAGGTTTCTCACTAAAAAGAACCAAATAGTCGATTGTCCGGACGCCAAAGCCTTAGCAGCTTTCAAGCACAGCGTTCGAGACGAATGGCTTGCCAGACACCTCGGCCAAGAAAAGCCGAGAAGAATGGCAGCATTAACAAGCATCATGACCCGCTTTTGCGCGGGCGAGGACAACTGGTTAGCCCGATGCAGCACCAGCGACCCAAGTACATCCGAAGTCAGGGACGGAAACGGGAAGCCACGACGCAGCAAAAACAAGCGCCGGAATAAAGAAGACAGCCCGAAGAGCACGGTGGTAAACACCGAATTCAGAAGCTCTTGGCCAGGTCAGCAAAAGCTGCCCTCCAAAGGCAACAGAGACGAACTGTCCAGCCTAAACAAGATTCTGGACAAAATATGTCAGATCCACAGCACCCCCGATAAACCTGCAAATCACACCCATAGAGAATGTTGGGTCTTCAAGCAGTCCGGCAATCTCAACGTCGAACACAAGGGGCAGGATACACCAAGCGAAGACGAGGACGAGCCTCGCGAGCAAAGCACTGGGGAACAGAAGAAATTCCCACCAGAAATCAAAACAGTAAACGTATTACATGTGATGAAGGGGAGAAACAAAGTAGCATTCCTAGAGACACGTGCCCCAGGGCCTATCACCGCGGAGTTCTGCCACTGGTCGTCCCAACCGATCACCTTTGACCATCGGGATTACTCGGCAAGTATCCGGCATGCAGGATGGGCTACCTTGGCGTTAGACCCGATAATTGACGGATACCACTTCACACGAGTCCTGATGGACAACGGCAGTAGTTTAAACCTGATATATCAGGACACAGTCCGCAAAATGGGGATAGACCCAACAAACATTAGCCATAGCAATACTACCTTTAAAGGAGTAATGCCAGGCCTAGAAGCCCATTGCACAGGCTCCCTGCTACTAGAGGTTATATTCGGCTTTCCTGATAACTTCCGCAGCGAAAATTTAACCTTCCACATCGCTCCGTTCCAAAGTGGCTATCAAGCACTACTCGGACGTGAAGCTTTCGCTCGCTTTAACGCAATACCGCATTACGCTTCCCTCATGCTTAAGATTCCCGGTCCACGTGGCATCATTACAGTAAATGGAAATATTGAGCGCTCCTTGCGCGCGGAAGACAACCGCACACTAAACGGCCTCACCAACTAGAGCATCTGACAGGTCATTAAGACCACAGACGCGGTTAGACGAGTCCGGTGCAGCTATATATAATTGATACATGTTTGATGGCTATACCCCTATAACAATACGAGGGGCTGTAGACTAAGGCATAGCCTAGTGGTGTGAAGGGGCTGATGCCTTCCCACCCACCCAGGTTCAAGGCATGGTACTTGCAATTTGGGTTTGTTGCACCAATTATACTGTAGGGGGTTCCCTTATAGTCTTTCTGTCAAAGAAACAATACAAGGGGCTCAACGCGTGTAAACAAGTGACAATAAGGCTCAACTTTACTCATGTTGAACTGTACATGGTTTATTTAGTATAACCTACCTTTTGCACGACAACTTTTCAGCTAAGTTCCTCTCTTTTACATATGACCATCATGCTACACCCGTCCAGAATACGGCACAATAGAGACACATGCGCAGACGTGCAGCAGGGACCCGTTCCAAGGATTCTTTTTAGATTAAGACCCTGCGTAAAAAATGTTACTGTCTCTTGTTGATACACATCCCCCGGTTTCTCAGTACAATTGAGAAGGATGCTGACATATTGGCATGTGGCCACGTCAGAATATTACACGTACCTGGACACCAGGGGCTTATTACAAAGGGCATTATTTAGCCTGGTTTACATCATAAAGACCGAATACCTTAGGGAGTGTTCGGCGTCAAGAGTTTGGCCTTATATGCATCAGCTCCGAATCATGTCTTTGGTCAAATGTTGGGTTTGCCCGGCTCCTGCGTTTTGCTGCCTTACGTTCCGCTCTATCGGCTAAGGCGGCACCAGGAGAACTACTGCGATTGTGCCCTGGTTCATCCGGACAAGCACCTCAGTAGAGAAAGCCGAAAACTGACTGTCATGATATAGCATGAGACTGGTCAACCACTTGATGACCTAGCGGAATCTTCGGGATTCCTCCGCCTTAACAAAGGGTCATTTCCTGGCCAGGCATGTACGCGCCCTGAATTCGGATGAGCGCGGAGCCACCAGGGGCTATATAGTAGCCCCACAGTCAAACTCCTCTGGCTAAGTGAAAGTGTTAAAGCATTATAGTCCGATTGCCTAGTTCGCTGCGCTATCACCTCCTTAATGGACCAAGACGTTGGATCAAGTGTGAACATGCGTCTTCTGCGAACACCCCCGCATTATATGCGTGGGGGCTGAAGCCGACGACTGCCATCTTTCAGGTTATATACATATATACATAAACGGCCGCACAGGAGGCATCATAATACTTTCGGGCAAAAGTATAAATACAGCCTTGATAAATTCAATAAAACATTGTTTTTACAATGGGAATACATGTCACTCAAAAATAATATTCTTCGAGCACCGAGCCTCTATCAAACGAGCGCCTTCAAGAACTTCTTCAAAGTAGTGCTCGGCAGCCACTCGGCCTATGGCTGAACCCTGTGCCGCAACAGTGGTGGCATCCATCTCCGCCCAGTATGTTTTGACACGGGCAAGGGCCATCCGCGAGCCCTCTATGCACGTCGACCTCTTTACAGCATCGATGTGTGGCACAGCACCAAGGAATTGTTACACTAAGCTAAAGTAGCTATTCGGCCTTGGCCCTTTCGGCCACAGATGATCCACAACGGACCTCATGGCAAGTCCGGATAATCTATGGAGCTCAGCCCACTCGGTCATTCACTCATTCAACAGCAGCGGACGGGCTAGAGCATGAAACTGTGACCAAAACAGTATTTCCACTTCATGATCTTTCCGATCCTTCAAGTACTCGGCCGCATCAGCAGCACTTGCAGCCAAATCCACGTAGGCGTCCGCAGAACTCCATAGCCGGTCCAGAGGTGCATACTTCAGATCCCCGAACTTAGTCCGCAACAAGAAGGGCTTCCCAGATACAATATCCGCAGCTTGATGCAGCTCCTCCTTCGTCGCTCTAATTTTGGAGCGGGCTTCCTTGGCAGCAACCCGGGCCTTTTCTAGGTCCGTCGCCTTCGCCCGGTTTTCTTCTTCAAGAAGCTGGTAACGGTCAGCAGCATCTTTTAACTCTACAACCATCTTGGCTATTTTTTCTTTGATCTCGCAATGCGCGGCCTGTTCGGCCCTTAACTCTTCAGTCGCCTTTAAAGCGGCCGCATTGCTACTCCTTGTTTGCTCCTTGGCTCGAGCAAGCTCTGCCTGAAGGGTCTCCATGGTGGCAGCTCCATCTGCAGTCACAACATATTAAAGATAATGGCATCATGCTGCTCTTATTATGTGACAATCACCAGAAAAATCACTTACCCTGTGCCTCGTCAAGCCACTTGTTAACAAGCACGATGTCGGCATCTGCCGCATCCAGCTGCCGCTTTAGTTCGGCAAACCCATCAGTCCGGCTAGCCACCAGAGCTTCAACCACCTGCACATAAAGGCGGTCTGGTTATTACCTAGGACTATGATCCTCTGTCTACCGCCATTTTCGACGACAACCAGAGTCTCAGGGGCTACTATCTACACAGGGCACATCTAAAAATGTGCGGTACTGTCAAAAATGTACATCATTTCGTGTACCTCAAAACTCGTCAGTAGACTCATAAAGGCTTCATGCAACCCACTTTCAGCGGACAAAATCCTTTCAATCACCGTACCCATCAATGTGCGGTGCTCTTCTGAGATAGCCACTTGCTCTAGCAGATCCCTCAGTACGTCCGGCCGCACACCAGATGGTGCCAGACTCTTTTGATTGCTCCCTTCAAGAGCCGGATACTGAGGACTTCGGGTGGCCATAGGATTACCTTCTGGCCTTGCCGGATCAGGAGAAACCCTCCGCGACGACACCTCGGGGTCGCCCGCCTCGTAAGGCAGTGGCAGGGGGAGGCGTTTCGCTCTCCATCATCTCCGGAAGAAGATCCCCTAAAGACGAGCTCTACTGAGAAGGGCTAAGATCCGAACTGCAAAATAAATGCCTCGGTTATTTTCCTCAGAGGTAAAGCGAGATATTTTCATTTACCCTTTTACTTACAGCTCGGTGGAGGGCTGATCCCCTTGAGGGCATAGCGCGGCCAGGGTATCCCCCATGGCAGGACCCTCCGGCGGAGATTTCTTCCCCCGTTTGGAGACCGTTGTCTCCGGGTCCTCAGAGGCGGTTCTCTTTCGTCCCTGGGGAGAGGAAGTTTCAGTTCCTCCCCCCCCGGCTAACCTCCTTCGTGGAGGCGGTAGCCTCCTTGTTCCCCCCTTTATTTTCTCCTGAGGGCGCTTGATAAGGCGCGATCTCCAGCATCCTGGTTAGCACGGGATTTGGTGAGGTCTCAGGGAGGGGGGCCGAACACCTGATCAACTTTGCCTTCGCTATCCAATCCTAGGTCAAAGAGCGGCTTTTTTAGGGCAATGTTGCAATAAATAAACGGACAGTGTGTTCGGATGCGGGGCTACTTACTTGGGTATCCGGGCGATTGCAGCTCAGACCTGCATCCTTAGTGATGTCCGGACACATTATTTGTGGTCCAAAGAACAATTGGTACATCTCTTCGTGCGTCATGCTGAGGAAATGTTGAATAGCTCGCGGTCCGTCCGGGTTGAATTCCCACATACGAAGGGGCCAGCGTTTGCAAGGCTGGGCTTGACAAACTAGCATGACTTGCACTACCAAAACCAGACTGAAATCTCTCTCAAAGAGATCTCGGATACGGCTTTGTAGTATTGGCACATCCTTGGCTGGACCCTAGCTCAGCCCCCTGCTGATCCATGACATCAGTTGTGGTGGTGCCCTGAGCGAATGGTGGGGGCAGCTACCCACTTGGCACTTCGGGGAGCTGTGATGTAGAACCACTCCCGCTGCCACAATCCGGACGCCTCTGGGAATTAACCCTCAGGCCATGGAGCGTCAGCAATTTTGCTTATTGAAGCACCTCCGCACGCTGCGTGCTGCCCCTCGATCATCTTCGGCTTCACATCGAAGGTCTTGAGCCACAGGCTGAAGTGAGGGGTAATGCGGAGGAAGGCCTCACATACGATAATAAATGTCGAGATGTGAAGAAGGGAATCCGGGGCCAGATCGTGAAAATCTAGCCCGTAATAGAACATAAGACCCCTAACAAAGGGATCTAGAGCGAGGCCTAGTCCTCGGAGGAAGTGGGAGACGAACACGACGCTCTCGTTGGGTTCGGGAGTAGGGACGACTTGCCCTCAGGCAGGCAGTCGATGCGAAATTTCGGCGGTCAGATATCTGGCCTCTCTCAACTTCTTGATGTCCTCCTCCATGACGGAGGAAGGCATCCACCGACCTTGAAGGTTGGATCCAGACATAGTTGAAGGTCCGAAGTGCCTAAACCTGAGCTTTGGGTGTTGGCACTCGAGGCGGGAGGCGGATTCGATTAAGATCGAGAGGAAAAGGCCTTGTCCCCTTTATAAAGAGGGTGAATATCAAGCATCCTCCGTGTGGCCGTTTGGGGCTTGCCTAAGATCTAGGAGTCCTACCAATAGGCACGGTTGGGTTACCCATGTCCGTATTGATGAGAATCCCGTAATAAAGGGGACACGATCTCTGCTTCGACAAGACGTGCCAAGGAAACCGCCTCGCGAAACATGCTGAGATTGGTTATGAAAAATGATTCGAATAAAGACCTGGCTGTGGTGTGATGTCACACTATGGGGTACGTCAGCAGATTAGATCTATGGAAATATTATTCTCTCTACGGTGGTATGTGGAACTTGTTTTGCAGAGCCGGACACAATCCTCGTGTTCAAAATCTTCTATGAAGTATTCGAAGGAGGAACCCGCCTTGCAATGCCGAAGACAATCTGCGTGCCGGACTCATCGTCATTGAAGTCTGGTTCAGGGGCTACTGAGGGAGTCCTGGATTAGGGGGTATCTGGACAGCCGGATTATATCCTTTGGCCGGACTGTTGGACTATGAAGATACAAGATTGAAGACTTCGTCCCGTGTCCGGATGGGACTCTCCTTGGCAATACAGATATGTAGATCTCCTTCCTTGTAACCGACTCTGTGTAAACCTAGCCCCCTCTGGTGTCTATATAAACCGGAGGGTTTAGTCCGTAGGAAAAACAACAACAATCATACCATAGGCTAGCTTTTAGGGTTTAGCCTCTTCGATCTTGTGGTAGATCAACTCTTGTACTACTCATATTATCAAGAACAATCAAGCAGGACGTAGGGTATTACCTCCATCAAGAGGGCCCGAACCTGGGTAAAACATCGTGTCCCCTGCCTCTTGTTACCATCCGCCTAGACGCACAGTTCGGGACCCCTTACCCGAGATCCGCCGGTTTTGACACCGGCAGTTGGGTGTTACCTTAATGATCTTTAGTAGTTGCGGATGCTTGCTAGAGTTCCAATCATAAGTGCATATGATCCAAGAAGAGAAAGTATGCTAGCTTATGCCTCTCCCTCATATGAAATTGCAATGACGACCACCTGTCTTGTTAGTGATTGCCTAGGATAATTCCGCACACTGACCCATCATTATTCCACACTCGCTATTTATAATATTTGGTAATATTCTAACTTTATGATAACAACACCTACTTTTATATTTTTGCTCTCTGATATCATGCAAAGGTATCCTCTTCATACCCACAACATAGTTTTATTTCTCGTTTCTAGTTGGAAGCAAACATTCGGTGTACGTAGAGTCGTATCAGTGGCAGATAAGACTTGAGAGAATTTTGATCTTACCTTTAGCTCCTTGTGGGTTCGACACTCCATACTTATCACTTCCACCTTTGGGAATTGCTATGATGATTCCCTGCACTTGGGGATTATCACAGTGCGGGAGCGGGTGCGGCCCCGGATCTTAGCAGGATCGGCAACCGCACGCGGCTGAGTGCTTGCGGTGGCCTCGATAGAGGAACCCGTGGAGGTATGTAGGAGCGCGCGGGCCTCGGCAAGGCACCCATCGAGGATCTCCCGAGCGCGAATAGCCTCAATCTGAACTAATGGGGGCTCAATCTCTCCCCTGAACATGATGGCCGAGTCCGCAACCCCCTTTGCAAGGTGGCCAAGTGGTGTCGACTCAAGAGCAAAAAACGAGCAAGTAGCAGGAGTAGCTGGGATGGACGGAGTACCTGGCTCAAGGTTCCGAGCAGTGGCCCGGAGCTCTGCCCACTCGGGGATAGGCAGAGCTGGGCTGC
This sequence comes from Triticum urartu, assembly GCF_056163025.1. NCBI lineage: Eukaryota > Viridiplantae > Streptophyta > Magnoliopsida > Poales > Poaceae > Triticum > Triticum urartu. Next base: position 216,525,259 of record NC_141878.1, read on the forward strand.
CCTCCGGCCTGGTACCTCGATCCGTGCACTTCGGCGAGAGGACATCACCGGAGTCGAGGATGATCTGCCCCGCCTGGAGTAGGCCGCAGTCTGAGGCGGAAGTGGAGGGCTGCCACAGGAGTGTTCACCACGGCCAACGACCCACCAAAGGCGGTGCACGAGGAGGCAAGGGGAAGGGCCCCTGGAGACGTGATCCAGACATCGACGGAAGCGGGGTCAAGGCGTCACCAGGAGGATCGATCAACCCCAGGTCCGGCCTGACCGGCTCATCGAGAGGAGTCGAGAGGAGCAGGTCCAAGTCAATCCCCACCACCCCGGAGGGCGCGGCTGTTGTGGGCGGTAGGGGTAGAGTCGGCCTCGGCTGAGAGAGTAGCGAGGATGGTGGAGGGGGTACCGTTGGGGGAGCGAGGGGACGATGCTGAGAAGACCTGAAGGCTCACGTCAGACGCGTCGCTGCCGTCAGCGAGAGGCGGAGGGGCCGAGGAGTGGGATTTGTCGGCCCCTCCGCCACCCTTGGCAGCCCAGGCGGTAGGCTGGTCATGGGGGGGGGGGGTCTGTCCTCAGATTCATCATCGCCCTCCTCCGAGCCGGAGTTGCGATCGTGGCGGGGGTCTCGGTCGCTGCAATGGGCCCCCATGCCCCCACCATCCGGGCCACCCCCCAAGAAGTTGTCGTCAGGGATGCGGGGGCGGCCAATGTGGTTCGGCGGCTCGGGGAAGACCCGGAGGTCGAAACCCTGTTCGTTGAAGAACACTTGGACCATGGCACGGAGCTTGGACGAGTCAAGGGATTTGACCTTGACTCGCACCTCCTCCTCCTTGCGGAGAGAGAGCTCGTCCACCATGACCACCTTGCCGAGGATGCGGGACATGTTTCGAATGACCCTCTCCGAGTGAGCTATGACAGGTAGGCCATCGATGAGGATCCATGCCGTGTCCAGTACAGCCACTGCCAAGGGCTCCCGGACAGGCACAGAGATGTCCACCACTAGCTTGTTGAGAGCTGGGACGATCTCGCCGTTGCGGGTGCCGTAACCGTGGCTAACCGCGTCGGGGAACACCACCGAGAACTGGTTGCCAGCCAGCAGGGTGACCTGCCAATCCCAGGTGCAGTGGTAGAGCTGGTTGAGCTTTGCCTAGATCATCTCCGGAGAAGCCACCCCATCACGCATGGTGACAATCCCGGGTGTAGTGAATTATACGCACTCTCACCTTCCCATCATTGCTAGCCTCTTCGATACCGTGCATTTCTCTTTCTCACCTTGAGAAAGGTGCAAACTTCCTTATATCTTCCTCAAAACAGCCACCATACCTACCTATTATGGCATTTCCATAGCCATTCTGAGATATATTGCCATGCAACTTTCCACCATTATGTTTATTATGACACACTTCATCATTGTCATATTACCTTGCATGATCATGTAGTTGACATCGTATTTGTGGCAAAGCCACCATGCATAATTTCATACATGTTACTCTTGATTCATTGCCCATCCCGGTACACCGCCGGAGGCATTCATATAGAGTCATACTTTGTTCTAGTATCGAGTTGTAATCTTTGAGTTGTAAATAAATAGAAGTGTGATGATCATCATTAATATAGCATTGTCCCAAAAATAAAAGAAAAAAGGGGGAAGGCCAAATGAAAAAAAGAAAGGCCAAATAAAAAAAGGGACAATGCTACTATCCTTTTTCCACACTTGTGCTTCAAAGCAGCACCATGATCTTCATGATAGAGAGCCTCTTATATTGTCACTTTCATATACTAGTGGGAATTTTTCATTATAGAACTTGGCATGTATATTCCAACACTGGGCTTCCTCAAATGCCCTAGGTTTTCGTGAGCAAGCAAGTTGGATGCACACCCACTTAGTTTCTTTTGTTGAGCTTTCATACATTTATAGTTCTAGTGCATCCGTTGCATGGCAGTCCCTACTCCTCGCATTGACATCAATTGATGGGCATCTCCATAGCCCGTTGATTAGCCGCGTCAATGCGAGACTTTATTTTTTTGTCTTCTCCACACAACTCCCATCATTATATTCTATTCCACCCATAGTGTTATGTCCATGGCTCACACTCATGTATAGCGTGCAAGTTGAAAAAAGTCTGAGATTACTAAAGTATGAAACAATTTCTTGGCTTGTCATCGGGGTTGTGCATGATGAGAGCATCTTTGTGTGACGAAAATGAAGCATAGCCAAACTATATGATTTTGTAGGGATAAGCTTTCTTTGGCCATGCTATTTTGAGACGACATAATTGCTTAGTTAGTATTCTTGAAGTATTATTATTTTTATGTCAATATTATACGTTTGTCTTTAATCTTTCGGATCTGAACATTCATGCCACAATAAAGAAAAATTACATTGAAAATTATGTTAGGTAGCATTCCACATCAAAAATTCTGTTTTTATCATTTACCTACTCGAGGACGAGCAGGAATTAAGCTTGGGGATGCTTGATACGTCTCCAACGTATCTATAATTTTTTATTGTTCCATGCTATTATATTATATGTTTTGGATGTTTAATGGACTTTACTACACACTTATATATTATTTTTGGGACTAACCTATTAACCGAAGGCCAGTGCAAATTGCTATTTTTTTGCCTATTTCAGTGTTTCGCAGAAAAGGAATATCAAACGGAATCCAAATGGAACAAAACCTTCGCGAGGATCTTTTTTGGAACAGATGCAATCCAGGAGACTTGGAGTGGACGTCAAGAAAGCAACAAGGAAGCCACGAGGCAGGAGTGCGCGCCCAGGAGGGGCCAGGCACGACCCCCACCCTTGTGGGCCCCTCGCAGCTACACCGACCTACTTCTTTCGCCTATATATACTCTTATACCCTAAAACCATCAGGGAGAGCCACGAAACACCTTTTCCACCGCCGCAACCTTCTATACCCGTGAGATCCCATCTTGGGGCCTTTTCCGTTGCTTCGCCGGAGGGGGATTCGATCATGGAGGGCTTCTACATCAACACCATGGCCTCTCCGATGATTTGTAAGTAGTTTACCACAGACCTTCGGGTCCATAGTTATTAGCTAGATCGCTTCTTCTCTCTCTTTGGATCTCAATACAAAGTTCTCCTCGGTCTTCTTGGACATCTATTCGATGTAATTCTTTTTGTGGTGTGTTTGTCGAGATCCGATGAATAGTGGATTTATGATCAAGATTATCCATGGAAAATATTTGATTCTTCTCTGAATTCTTATATACATGGTTTGATATCTTTGCAAGTGTCTTCGAATTATCAGTTTAGTTTGGCCTACTAGATTGATCTTTCTTGCAATGGGAGAAGTGCTTAGCTTTGAGTTCAATCTTGCGGTGCTCGATCCCAGTGATAGAAAGGGAAACGACATGTATTGTATTGTTGCCATCGAGGACAAAACGATGGGGTTTATATCATACTGCTTGAGTTTATCCCTCTACATCATGTCATCTTGCATAATGCGTTACTCTGTTCTTATGAACTTAATACTCTAGATGCATGCTGGATAGCGGTCGATGTGTAGAGTAATAGTAGTAGACGCAGAATCGTTTCGGTCTACTTGTCACGGACGTGATGCCTATGCTTATCATCATTCCTAGATATTCTCATAACTTTGCGCTTTTCTATCAATTGCTCGACAGTAATTTGTTCATCAATATTTGTTATCTTGAGAGAAGCCACTAGTGAAACCTATGGCCCCCGGGTCTACTTTACATCATATAAGTTTCCATTCTACAATTCTAGTTTAGTATTTATTTTGCAATCTTTACTTTCCAATCTATACAACAAAAATACCAAAAATATTTATCTTATTATCTTTATCAGATCTCACTTTTGCAAGTGGTCGTGAAGGGATTAATAACCCCTTTACCGCGTTGGTTGCAAGGTTCTTGATTGTTTGTGCAGGTACTAGGCGACTTCAGTGTAGTCTCCTACTGGATTGATACCTAGGTTCTCAAAAACCGAGGGAAATACTTACGCTACTTTGTTGCATCACCCTTTCCTCTTCAAGGGAAAACCAACGCATGCTCAAGAGGTAGCAAGAAGGATTTCTGGCGCCGTTGTCGGGGATATCTACGCTAAGTCAAGACACACCAAGTACCCATCACAAACTCTTATCCCTCGCATTACATTATTTGCCATTTGCCTCTCGTTTTCCTCTCCCCCACTTCACCTTTGCCGTTTTATTCACCCTTTTCCCGCTCGCCTCTTTTCACTTGCTTCTTGTTTGCTTGTGTGTTGGATTGATTGTTTGTCATGATGGCTCAAGATAATACTAAATTGTATGACTTTTCCAATACCAACAATAATGATTTTATTAGCACTCCGATTGCTCCTACTACCGATGCTGAATCTTGTGAAATCAATACCGCTTTGTTGAATCTTGTTATGAAAGATTAGTTTTCTGGCCTTCCTAGTGAAGATGCCGCTACCCATCTAAACAACTTCGTTGATTTGTGTGATATGCAAAAGAAGAAAGATGTGGATAATGATATTGTTAAATTGAAGCTATTTTCGTTTTCGCTTAGAGATCATGCTAAAACTTGGTTCTCTTCTTTGCCTAAAAATAGTATTGATTCATGGAATAAGTTCAAAGATGATTTTATCTCTAAGTATTTTCCTCCCGCTAAGATCATCTCTCTTAGAAACGATATTATGAATTTTAACAACTTGAGCATGAGCATGTTGCACAAGCTTGGGAGAGGATGAAATTAATGATATATAATTTCCCTACACATGGTTTGAATTTATGGATGATTATACAAAAAAATTATGCTGGAATGAATTTTGCTTCTAGAAATCTTTTAGATTCGGCTGCGGGAGGCACTTTTATGGAAATCACTTTAGGAGAAGCTACTAAACTCCTAGATAATATTATGGTTAATTATTCTCAATGGCACACCGAAAGATCTACAAGTAAAAAGGTTCATGCGATAGAAGAGATTAATGTTTTGAGTGGAAAGATGGATGAACTTATGAAGTTGTTTGCTAATAAGGGTGCTTCTTCTGATCCTAATGATATGCCTTTGTCTACTTTGATTGAAAATAATAATGAATCTATGGATGTGAATTTTGTTGGTAGGAGCAATTTTGGTAATAATGTGTATAGAGGAAATTTTAATTCAAGGCTGTTCCCTAGTAATTCCTATAATAATTATGGTAATTCCTACAACAACTCTTATGGAATTTTTAATAATATGCCCTCTGATTTTGAGACTAGTGTTCAAGAATTTATGATTTCTCAAAAGAATTCCAATGCTTTGCTTGAAGAAAAATTGCCTAAGATTAATGAGTTGGCTAGGAACATGGATAGAATTTCTCTATGTTGATTCTTTGAAACTTATATCTATTCCACCTAAGCATGATATCAATGAGTCTCTCAAAGCTATGAGAATTTCCATTGATGAGTGCAAAGAAAGAACCGCTAGGATGCGTGCTAAAAAAGATTGCTTTGTGAAAGCGTGTTCTTCTAGTTTTCATGATAATAGTGATGAAGATCTAAAAGTGAATGATGTGTCTCCTATTAAATCTTTGTTTTCTAATATGAATCTTGATAAAGATGGGACTGGAGATGAGTCAACTTTAGTTAAAAGGCGTCCCAATGATTCGTAGTTTTTAGATCTTGATGCAAAAATTAGTAAGAGTGGGATTGAAGTGGTCAAAACTTCACATAGCAATGCACCCACTATTTTGGATTTCAAGGAATTTAATTATGATAATTGTTCTTTGATAGATTGTATTTCCTTGTTGCAATCCGTGTTAAATTCTCCTCATGCTTATAGTCAAAATAAAGCTTTTACCAAACATATCGTTGATGCTTTAATGCAATCCTATGAAGAAAATCTTGAATTGGAAGTTTCTATCCCTAGAAAACTTTATGATGAGTGGGAACCTACTATTAAAATAAAGATCAAAAATCATGAATGTTATGCTTTATGTGATTTGGGTGCTAGTGTTTCCACGATTCCCAAAACTTTGTGTGATGTGCTAGGTTTCCGTGAATTTGATGATTGTTTTTTAAATTTGCATCTTGCGGATTCCACCATTAAGAAACCTATGGGAAGGATTAATGATGTTCTTATTTTTGCAAATAGCAATTATGTGCCCATAGATTTTATTGTTCTTGATATAGATTGCAATCCTACATGTCCTATTATTCTTGGTAGACCTTTCCTTAGAACGATTGGTGCAATTATTGATATGAAAGAAGGAAATATTAGATTCCAATTTCCATTAAGGAAAGGCATGGAACACTTTCCTAGGAAGAAAATTAAATTACCTTATGAATCTATTATGAGAGCCACTTACGGATTGCACACCAAAGATGACAATACCTAGACCTATTCTTTTTTTATGCCTAGCTAGGGGCGTTAAACGATGGCGCTTGTTGGGAGGCAAACCAATTTTATTTTTGTTTCTTGTTTTTTGTTCCTCTTTAGAAATAAATAATTCATCATGCTACTGCTATGATTGTGTTTTTTTTGTTTTAATTAGTGTTTGTGCCAAGTAAGCCTTTAGGATCTTCTTGGATAATTGTTGTTTGATCTTGCTAAAAAAATAGAAAGTATGCGCTCATGAGAATAAGTTTCATTTTTTTACCAGAGAGCGATAAAATACCAATTCCAACTGCACTAGATCAATATACCAATTATTTAGGACGTCCTAATTTCTCGGGATTTTTGGAGTTACAGAAGTATTCGAAACTTACAGATTACTACAGACTGTTCTGTTTTTGACAGATTCTGTTTTTCGTGTGTTGTTTGCTTATTTTGATGAATCTATGGCTAGTATCGGGGGTATAAACCATAGATAAGTTGGAATACAGTAGGTTTAACACCAATATAAATAAATAATGAGTTCATTACAGTACCTTAAGGTGGTGATTTGTTTTCTTATACTAACGGAGCTCATGAGATTTTCTGTTGAGTTTTGTGTTGTGAAGTTTTCAAGTTTTTGGGTAAAGATTTGATGGATTTTGGAATAAGGAGTGGCAAGAGACTAAGCTAGGGATTCCCAATGCAACCCAAGGTAAAATTCAAGGACAACCAAAATCCTAAGCTTGGGGATGCCCCGGAAGGCATCCCCTCTTTCGCCTTCGTCCATCGGTAACTTTACTTGAGGCTATATTTTTATTCACCACATGATATGTGTTTTGCTTGGAGTGTCTTGTATGATTTGAGTCTTTGCTTTTTAGTTTACCACAATCATCCTTGCTGTACACACCTTTTTTAGAGACATACATGAATCGGAATTTATTAGAATACTCTTTGCGCTTCACTTATACCTTTTGAGCTAGATAATTTTGCTCTAGTGCTTCACTTATATCTTTTAGAGCACGGTGGTGGTTTTATTTTATAGAAATTATTGATCTCTCATGCTTCACTTATATTATTTTGAGAGTCCTTTATAACAGCATGGTAATTTGCTTTGGCTATAAAATTAGTCTTAATATGATAGGCATCCAAGATGGGTATAATAAATACTCTCATATAGAGTGCATTGAATACTATGAGAAGTTTGATACTTGATGATTGTGATTGTTTTGAGATATGAAGATGGTAATATTAGAGCCATGCTAGTTATGTAGTTGTGAATTTGAGAAGTACTTGTTTTAGAGTTTGCAAGTCTCATAGCATGCACGTATGGTAAACGTTGTGTGACAAATTTGAAGCATGAGGTGTTTCTTTGATTGTCCTCCTTATGAGTGGCGGTCGGGGACGAGCGATGATATTTTCCTACCAATCTATCCCCCTAGGAGGATGCACGTAATGCTTGGTTTTTGACGACTTCTAGATTTTTGCAATAAGTATGTGAGTTCTTTATGACTAATGTTGAGTCCATGGATTATACGCACTCTCACCTTCCCATCATTGCTAGCCTCTTCGGTACCGTGCATTGGTCTTTCTCACCTTGAGAGTTGGTGCAAACTTCACCGGATGCATCCAACCCCCGTGATATGGTACGCTCTATCACACATAAAACTCCATATATCTTCCTCAAAAGAGCCACCATAACTACCTATTATGGCATTTCCATAGCCATTCTGAGATATATTGCCATGCAACTTTCCATCGTTACGTTTATTATGACACGCTTCATCATTGTCATATTGCCTTGCATGATCATGTAGTTGACATCGTATTTGTGGCAAAGCCACTGATATGTCTCCAACTTATCTATATTTTTTATTGCTCCATGCTATTATATTATCTATTTTGGATGTTAATGGGATTTATTTTACACTTTTAGATCATTTTTGGGACTAACCTACTAACCGGAGGCCCAGCCCAAATTGGTATTTTTTGCCTCCTTTAGGGTTTCGAAGAAAAGGAATATCAAACGGAGTCCAAACGGAATGAAACCTTCGGGAACGTGATTTTCTCAAGAAACGTGATCCAGGAGACTTGGAGTGGCTATAAAGAAACAAGGGAGGAAGGCACGAGGCAAGGGGGCGCGCCTACCCCCACTGGGCGCGCCCTCCACCCTCGTGGGCCCTCTGTTGCTCCACCGACGTACTTCTTCCTCCTATATATATCCATGTACCCCCCAAACATCCAGGAGCACCACGAAAACCTAATTCCATCGCCGTAACCTTCTGTACTCGAGAGATCCCATCTCGGGGCCTTTTCGGGAGCTACGCCAGAGGGGGCATTGATCACGGAGGGCCTCTTCACCAACTCCATGGCCTCTCCGGTGATGTGTGAGTAGTTTACTTCAGACCTATGGGTCCATAGTTATTAGCTAGATGGCTTCTTCTCTCTCTCTTTGGATCTCAATACAAAGTTCTCCTCGATTCTCTTGGAGATCTATTCGATGTAATCTTCTTTTGCGGTGTGTTTGTCGAGATCCGATGAATTGTGGGTTTATGATCTAGATTATCTATGAACAATATTTGATTCTCCCCTAAATTCATTTATGTATGATTGGTTTATCTTTGCAAGTCTCTTCGAATTATCAGTTTGGTTTGGCCTACTAGATTGATCTTTCTTACAATGGGAGAAGTGCTTAGCTTTGGGTTCAATCTTGCGGTGCTCGAACCCAGTGACAGAAAGGGAACCGACATGTATTGTATTGTTGCCATCTAGGATAAAAAGATGGGGTTTATATCATATTGCATGAGTTTATCCCTCTACATCATGTCATCTTCCTTAAAGCATTACTCTGTTCTTATGAACTTAATACTCTAGATGCATGCTGGATAGCGGTCGATGTGTGGAGTAATAGTAGTGGATGCAGAATCGTTTTGGTCTACTTGTCTCGGACGTGAAGCCTATATACATGATCATACCTAGATATTCTCATAACTATGCTCAATTCTATCAATTGCTCGACAGTAATTCGTTTACCCACTGTAATACTTACGCTCTTGAGAGAAGCCACTAGTGAAACCTATGGCCCCCGGGTCTATCTTCTATCATATTAATCTTCCAATACTTAGTTATTCACTTTGCCGTTTATTTTACTTTGCATCTTTATTTCTCTTTATCATAAAAATACCAAAAATATTATCTTATCAGATCTCACTCTCGTAAGTGACCGAGAAGGACTTGACAACCCCTTTATCGCGTTGGTTGAGAGGTTCTTATTTGTTTGTGTAGGTGCGTGGGACTTGAGCGTGATCTCCTACTGGATTGATACCTTGGTTCTCAAAAACTGAGGGAAATACTTACGCTACTTTTCTGCATCACCCTTTCCTCTTCCAGGGAAAACCAACGCAGTGCTCAAGAGGTAGCAAGAAGGATTTCTGGTGCCGTTGCCGGGGACATTCGCGCCAAGTCAAGTCAAGATTTGACTCCCACAACGAGTCATTTCAGGTGCCATTACCAGGTCAAAATATACCAAGTACCAATCAAAAACTCTTATCCCTCGCATTACATTATTTTCCATTTGCCTCTCGTTTTCCTCTCCCCCACTTCACCCTTGTCGTTTTATTCGCCCTCTCTCTCCGTTCCCCTTCTCTTTCCCTATTTGCCTCTTTTTGCTCGTTTCTTGTTTGCTTGTGTGTTGGATTGCTTGCTTGCCACGATGGCTCAAGATAATTCTAAATTGTGTGACTTTGCCAATACCAACAACAATGATATTCTTAGCACTCCGATTGCTCCTCTTACCGATGCTTAGTCTTGTGAAATTAATGTTGCTTTGTTGAATCTTGTCATGAAAGATCAATTCGCCAGCCTTCCTAGTGAAGATGCCGCTACCCATCTAAACAACTTTGTTGATTTGTGTGATATGCAAAAGAAGAAAGATGTTGATAATGATATTGTTAAATTGAAGTTATCCCCGTTTTTGCTTAGAGATCGTGCTAAAGCTTGGTTTTCGTCTTTGCCTAAAAATAGTATTGATTCATGGAATAAGTGCAAAGATGCTTTTATCTCTAAGTATTTTCCTCCTCCTAAGATCATCTCTCTTAAAAACGATATTATGTATTTTAAGCAACTTGATCATGAACATGTTGCACAATCTTGGGAGAGGATAAAATTAATGAAGCGTAATTGCCCTACACATGGTTTGAATCTTTGGATGATTACACAAAACTTTTATGCCGGATTGAATTTTGCTTCTAGAAATCTTTTAGATTCGGCCGCGAGAGGCACTTTTATGGAAATCACTTTAGGAGAAGCTACTAAACTCCTAGATAATATTATGGTTAATTATTCTCAATGGCACACCAAAAGATCTACTAATAAAAAAGTGCATGCAATTGAAGAGATTAATGTTTTGAGTGGAAAGATGGATGAACTTATGAAAGTGTTTGCTAATAATAGTGCTCCTACTGATCCTAATGATATGCCTTTGTCTACCTTGATTGATAATAATAATGAATCTATGGATGTGAATCTTTTTGGTAGGAACAATTTTGGTAATAACGTGTATAGAGGTAATTTTAATTCTAGGCCATTTCCTAGTAATTCTTGTAATAATTATGGTAATTCCTACAACAATTCCTATGGAAATTATAATAAGATTCCCTCTGATTTTGAATCTAATATTAAAGAATTTATTACTTCGCAAAAGAGCTTCAATACTTTGATTCAAGAAAAATTGCTACAGATTGATGAGTTGGCTAGGAATGTTGATAGAATTTCTCTTGATGTTTATTCTTTGAAACTTAGATCTATTCCACCTAAGCATGATATCAATGAGTCTCTCAAAGCCATGAGAATTTCCATTGATGAGTGCAAAGAAAGAACCGCTAGGATGCGTGCTAAGAAAGATTGCTTTATAAAAGCGTGTTCTTCTAGTTTTCATGAAAATAAGCATGAAGATCTAAAAGTTATTGATGTGTCTCCTATATATTAAATCTTTGTTTTGCAATATGAATCTTGATAATGATGGGGCTGAAGATGAGCCACCTTTACCTAGAAGGCATTCCAAAAATTCGGAGTCTTTAGATCTTGATGCTAAAATTGTAAGTGGGATTGAAGAGGTCAAAAATTTAAATATCAATGAACCCACTATTTTGGATTTCAAGGAATTTAATTATGATAATTTCTCTTTGATAGATTGTATTTCCTTGTTGCAATCCGTGCTAAATTATCCTCATGCTTATAGTCAAAATAAAGCTTTTACTAAACATATCGTTGATGCTTTGATGCAATCTTATGAAGAAAAACTTGAGTTGGAAGTTTCTATCCCTAGAAAACTTTATGATGAGTGGGAACCTACAATAAAAATTAAAATTAAAGATCATGAGTTCTATGCTTTGTGTGATTTGGGTGCTAGTGTTTCCACGATTCCAAAAACTTTGTGTGATTTGATAGGTTTCCGTGATTTTGATGATTGTTCTTTAAAGTTGCACCTTGCGAATTCCACTATTAAGAAACCTATGGGAAGAATTAATGATGTTCTTATTGTTGCAAATAGGAACTATGTGCCCGTAGATTTCATTGTTCTTGATATAGATTGCAATCCTTCATGTCTGATTATTCTTGGTAGACCTTTCCTTAGAACGATCGGTGCAATTATTGATATGAAGGGAGGGAATATTATATTCCAATTTCCATCAAGGAAAGGAATGGAACACTTCCCTAGAAAGAAAATTAAATTACCATATGAATCTATTATGAGAGCCACTTATGGATTGCCTACCAAAGATGGCAATACCTAGATCTATCTTCGCTTTTATGCCTAGCTAGGGGCGTTAAACGATAGCGTTTGTTGGGAGGCAACCCAATTTTATTTTTATTCCTCGCTTTTTGTTTATGTTTATTAATAAATAATTTATCTATCCTCTGTTTTGGTTGTGTTTTTTGTGTTTAATTAGTGTTTGTGCCAAGTAGAACCGTTGGGAAGACTTGGGGAAAGTCTTTTTGATCTTGCTGTAAAAAACAGAAACTTTAGCGCTCACGAGAATTGCTTCCATGTTTATTTGGAAAGTTCTATTTAGTTCATTATTTTTGCAAATTATTAATAGATAAATTAATCACGTCCATAAATTTAATTTAGAATTTTTGGGGTTCCATAACTTGCGTTAGCTACAGATTACAACAGACTGTTCTGTTTTTGACAGATTCTGTTTTTCTTGTGTTGTTTGCTTATTTGGATGAATCTATGGCTAGTAAAAGAGTTTATAAATGTAGGATCTAGAAGTAGATGTATCTAGAGGGGGGGTGATTAGACACTTAGTGCTAAAGTTGCAATTTTTAAGCTTTTTCAGTTTAAGTGGAGTTTAGGCACAATTTCAACACACACAATACATATCAAGCAAGCATGCAAAGAGTATATGAGCAGCAGAATGTAAAGCATGCAACTTGCAAGAATGTAAAGGGAAGGGTTTGAAGAGATCAAACGCAATTGGAGACACGGATGTTTTTCCCGTGGTTCGGATAGGTGGTGCTATCCTACATCCACGTTGATGGAGACTTCAATCCACGAAGGGTAACGGTTGCGCGAGTCCACACAGGGCTCCACCCAAGGGCAACGGTTGCGCGAGTCCACACAGGGCTCCACCCACGAAGGGTCCACGAAGAAGCAACCACCCACAAAGGGTCCACAAAGAAGCAACCTTGTCTATCCCACCATGGCCATCGCCCACACAAGACTTGCCTCACTAGCGGTAGATCTTCATGAAGTAGGCGATCTCCCTGCCCTTACAAACTCCTTGGTTCAACTCCACAATCTTGTCGGAGGCTCCCAAGTGACACCTAGCCAATCTAGGAGACACCACTCTCCAAGAAGTAACAAATGGTGTGTAGGTAATGAACTCCTTGCTCTTGTGCTTCAAATGATAGTCTCCCCAACACTCAACTCTCTCTCATAGGATTTGGATTTGGTGGAAAGAAGATTTGAGTGGAAAGCAACTTGGGAAGGCTAGAGATCAAGATTCATATGGTAGGAATGGAATGTCTTGGTCTCAACACATGAGTAGGTGGTTCTTTCTAAGAACATATGAGTTGGAATGGTGTGTGTGTTCTGATGGCTCTCTCTTTGAATGAGAAGGAGGTGGAGGGGTATATATAGCCTCCACACAAAATCCAACCGTTACACACAATTTACCAATCTCGGTGGGACCGAATCAGAAAACTCGGTCTGACCGAAATAGTAAACCTAGTGACCGTTAGGAATTTCGGTGGGACTGACATGCAACTCGGTAGGACCGATTCGGTTAGGGTTTGGGCATAACGTAATCTCGGTGAGACCGATTACACAAACTCGGTGAGACCGAATTTGGTAATTAACTAACCAGAGAGTTGGTCAGGCAAACTCGGTGGGACCGATTTGCTCTTTCGGTGAGACCGAGTGGAACTCGGTGAGACCGAAAAGTTACAAAGGGGAAACACTGAGTTTACATTGCACTCTCGGTGGGACCGATTCGCTCTTTCGTAAGACCGAAAAGTTACTAAAGGGAAACAGAGAGTTTGCAACCCCATCTCGGTGAGACCGAGATCCTTATCGGTAGAACCGAATTGCTAGGGTTTGGCAGTGGCTAATGACAAGTGAAACTCGGTGGCGCCGGATAGGAAGAATCGGTAGGACCGAGTTTGGCTTAAGGTTTAGGTCAAATGTGGATATGGGAAAGTGGTTGAGGATTTTGGAGCATATCATTAGGCACATGAAGCAAGAGGCTCATTAAGCAACACCTCATCCCTCCTTGATAGTATTGGCTTTTCCTATGGACTCAATGTGATCTTGGATCACTAAAATGTAAAAGTGAAGAGTCTTGAGCTTGAAGCTTTAGCCAATCCCTTGTGCTTAGCATCTTGAAGGAGTTCCCACAACCTTTAGTCCATGCCACTCCATTGTTGAACTTATCTGAAACATGCTAGATAGAAGTGTTAGTCCAACAAGAGATATGTTGTCATCAATTATCAAAACCACCTAGGGAGCACTTGTGCTTTCAATCTCCCCCTTTTTGGTAATTGATGGCAACATACATCAAAGCTTTAGATAAAGATATAAAGAACAGCAAGTAAAGCTTTGGAAGAACATGTAGCAAGCATAGGCTCCCCCTACATGTATGTACTCATATAAATATGAAATATAGAGGCATGTGAGAGCATAAACATGACAGAGTAGGCAATGTGTTACATGTATCTTGGCCATATGCATCAGAGCAAAAGATTATCAAGGAAAATACCTTCATGCTCATGAGTCCTTCTTGCAAACAGTATGTACATAAGCAAGAACTCCTCATACTCATGATTTTGATGCGTATACTTACCTTGTGGTCTCGAGTTGGCTTAGGATGGAATGAACCTGCACAAACAAGGTTAGATAACACAGGTACGTCCACTAGCCAGAGCAAACAAAAGAAACCACAAGAATACCAAGACTGGGATGACATGTAGAGAGTGAGTACAAGGTACCACATTGGATTCAACATGTCCCCAAGAATAAAGATATGCAATGAATTTGGCTGATTTCTTTTCCCTTAGGTGTCTTGCTCCCCCTGAATCTTACATGGGATATTGGGAGAAGATAGGAAACAGAAAATCAGAGTTGAAGGATATGAATAGAACTTAATTCAAATGAGTTCATATGAACATGTCTTTCCCCCAAAAAGACATGTGGCATCTCTCCTCTTGAACATCAAGCATCTGAGATCCTTAAGTATTTCTCTCCCCCTTGAGGTATCTCTCTCCCCCTTAATACTTTCTCTCTTGTAGGTTTGGTCCTTGAGACTGTTTCTCTCCCTTGATGTGATCTCTCTCACCTACAAGCTTTGATGTGATCTCTCTCTCCCCCTTTGACATCAATTTCCAAGAAGGTTTCCTGGAATCCGTCGAATAGGTTTGGTCCTTGAGATTCAGCACAAAGCAGAGGATAAAATTGTGATGCTTGTGGAGGACAAGATTCATTGAGTGGAGCTGGATCAGAAGAAATATAGAATATGTGGTAGACTGTTTTTCCTGTTGCAAAATCGGTGGCACCGAGTGGCATATTTCGGTAGTACCGAAGGGATTCGGTTGGACCGAAAATGGAAATTCGGTGAAACCGAGTTCATCACAGAGAAAAACACTTGTCACCTCAGCTCCCTAGTCAGGTAAGATCTCACAAAGATTCGCAATGAATTAGCTGAAGGATTTGCAGGGAATTTGATGCAGAAATATGCAGAACAAAAAATCAAAGAGAAAAGGGTAAAAGGTTTCTAGATGAAGTTTTTTTTGATTGAAAAATAAAGAAACAAATATGCAAGGGACAAATGCAATAACTCAGAAAGGAACACAAGAGAACTTCATCTAGAATTGGGCGGTGACATAGTCACCTATGTTAGAGTATATTGACTTAGGAGTCAAGTTAGAACACTTGATCATAGATTATACTCATCGTTTAAGCTCAAAATGGGGTTACCATTTTTCGTTTAAGCATTTTGTTGTATTCACATCTTGTTGAGTTGCTTTGACTCATGTCTTGGAGTAAAGCTTCTCAAAGATGGAATAACATACCTTGGGTAGTGATGTAGTTCTTGCTCATGTAGTTGAACTTGTGTGGGTGCTCAAGGTTGATGTAGTTCATCAAGAGTTGGGAGCACCACTTGGAGTTTGAGTTCATCTACCTACATGGGTTAGTTCTTGCAAGGAAGAGCACTTGTGTATCCAAAAATGACAATCATGAAGCTTAATATAGAATTTGTCAAAGGATATCTTTGAATGGTTTTGTGCTTCCTTGTCTTCAACCACTATTGTGTAGAGTCTTGGTCTTGTAGAGATTGCTCAAGATGTGAGTGAGTCGCGATCTCATGGAATTAGATTCAACCAAGCACCTACATGGGTTAGACAACATGCAAGGTGCAAATATATCCAAGACATAAGATAGTTATCATAAGAGATACATCATGGATTAGTCATAAGCTCATGTCTTGCATGTATCCAATGGAGTTTCTACTCCAAGTTCGAAGCATCAATGATGTTCAATTCTCCTCTCAACCTGCAAAACACTTTCTCATCAAGCGGTTTAGTGAATATATCCGCTAATTGCTTATCGGTGCGAACATGCTTAAGATTGATGTCACCCTTAGCAACATGATCTCGAATGAAATGATGACGAACTTCAATATGCTTAGTTCGAGAATGTTGTACAGGATTATGACCAATTTTGATAGCACTTTGATTGTCACAAAGCAGTGGAACATGTTTCACATAAATCTCATAATCTTTAAGAGTTTGGGTCATCCAAAGTAATTGAGCACAACATGAACCAGCGGCAATGTATTCCGCTTCGGCGGTGGATAAGGATACTGAGTTTTGTTTCTTGGAAGACCAAGACACAAGAGATCTGCCAAGAAATTGACAAGTACCCGAAGTGGACTTTCTATCAACCTTGTCTCCGGCATAATCCGAGTCAGAATAGCCAACAAGATCAAAAGAAGACCTTTTAGGATACCAAATGCCAAAATTTGGTGTATGGATTAAATATCTCACTATCCTTTTCACAGCCTTAAGATGACAATCTTTAGGAGCAGCTTGATATCGTGCACACATGCATACACTTAGCATAATATCGGGACGTGAAGCACATAGGTATAACAATGAACCAATCATAGAGCGATAAACCTTTTGATCAACTGGTTCACCATCTTTGGTTAAATCATTATGTCCACTAGTAGGCATGGGTGTAGACATACCTTTGCATTCTTGCATATTGAACTTCTTGAATAAGTCCTTGGTGTACTTTGTTTGAGAGACAAATGTACCTTCCTTAGTTTGCTTGATTTGCAACCCAAGAAAGAATTTGAGTTCACTCATCATAGACATCTCAAACTTCTCTGACATTAGCTTTCCAAACTTTTCACTAAAGAGAGGGTTAGTTGAACCAAATATGATGTCATCAACATAAATTTGGCATACAAATAGTTCTCCATTAACCCTTTTAGTAAAAAGAGTAGAGTCAATTTTACCAATTTCAAAACCACTTGTAGTAAGGAACTTGGTCAAGCATTTATACCATGCTCTAGGAGCTTGTTTAAGACCATAAAGAGCTTTGTGAAGTTTGTAAACATGATTTGGTTTCTTAGGATTGACAAAGCCGGGAGGTTGTTTGACATAAACTTCCTCCTCTATTTCTCCATTTAGAAAAGCACTCTTAATGTCCATTTGGTACAAGGTGATATTATGGTGATTAGCATAGGCAAGTAAGATGCGAATGGACTCAAGTCTAGCAACGGGAGCATACGTCTCACCATAGTCCATACCTTTGACTTGTGTGTATCCTTGGGCGACGAGACGTGCTTTGTTGCGGACCACTTGTCCATCTTCATCTTGCTTGTTGCGAAACACCCATTTAGTACCAATGATGTTGTGGTTGTTGTCGGGCTTCTCAACCAATGTCCAAACTTGGTTTCTCTCAAAATTATGTAGCTCTTCATGCATAGCGTTTATCCAATCCGGATCTTCCAATGCTTCTTCAACCTTCATTGGTTCAATGCTAGAGATGAATGAATAGTTTTCACAAAAGTTAGCTAAACGAGTTTTTGAGCGAGTGATTCTCCCGGTTTGTATATCATTGAGGATTTGCTCGACAGGATGATCTTTGGCAATTCTTGCTCGAACTCGTGAGAGCTTTTGCTTGGGTCTTCGTTGAACATCTTCTTCATCTTGTTCTTCTTCTTGGCCTTCTTCATTGTTGACGTCGTCGTTCTCTTGTCGTGGTGGAGAAGGAGGTTGTTGATGTTCGTCTTGACGTATTTCCTCGTTTTCTTCATCTTGATGTGTCCCACTTGTGGATGCTTCCGTGTCGATTCTTGGTTCACCTTGTCGTGAAGTAGAAGCTTCCACTTGGACGGATGAAGTACTCTCCTTCACCTCCGTTGGACGAATTTTGCCAATGGACAAGTCTTGAATTGCTTCTGAAGGGTCTTTGTCTCCTACATCAATTGGCAATTTCTCTACTTGCGAGCCATTAGATTCATCAAACTTCACATCTACCGTCTCTTCAACCTTTCGGGTGAAATTGTTGTAGACACGGTAAGTGTGAGAGTTTGAGCCATAACCAAGTAGAAAACCTTCATGAGATTTAGGAGCAAACTTTGAACGACGATGCTTATCAAGAATGTAGCACTTTGAGCCGAATACTCGAAAGTATCCAACTTGGGGTTTGTTACCGGTGAGAAGCTCGTATGCCGTCTTGCCGAGTAGCTTGTGAAGATATAAGCGATTTGTTGCGTGACAAGCTGTCTCGACCACTTCTGCCCAAAAGTGCTTTGGCGTCTTGTATTCATCAAGCATCGTTCTTGCCATTTCGATGAGCGTCCGGTTGTTCCTCTCAACAACTCCATTTTGTTGAGGTTTGTACGTGGCTGAGAACTCGTGTGAAATCCCTTCTTCGTCAAGAAAGGTGTCCACATTTGCGTTCTTGAACTCCGTTCCGTTGTCACTCCGAACCTTTTTGATCTTCACATCAAACTGATTTTGGGCCTTCCTAGCGAAGTTTCTGAAGATCTTCTGGACCTGCGACTTGTCATTAAGAAAGAACACCCATGTAAATCTTGAAAAATCATCAACTATAACTAGACCAAAAGAATTTCCACTGAGACTTTTGTAGGCGTTGGGACCAAAAAGATCCATGTGAAGTAGCTCGAGTGGCCTCCTTGTGGTCATGATGTTCTTCACGGGATGTCTTCCTCCAACCTGTTTACCTGCTTGACAAGCACTGCAAAGTCTATCCTTATCAAATATGACATCGTTAACTCCAAGGATATGATTTCCTTTAATAAGCTTGTCAAGGTTTCTCACGCCAACGTGACCTAGTCGTCTATGCCACAACCAACCTTTTGAGGATTTAGCAACAAAGCAAGTTTTAGGTTGTGCCTTTTTAGAGAAATCGACAATGTAAAGATCACCTCTACGCATACCCGTAAAGACCATTTTATGATTGTCTCGACGAAATACTTGGCAATCTACCTCAGTAAATAAGACATTCAAACCGAAATCAGCAAGTCTAGATACTGAAAGTAAGTTGTAGCCAAGAGATTCAACGAGCATGACATTTTGAATGGAACTATCATGTGAGATGGCCACCTTACCAAGGCCAACCACTTTACCCTTTGAATTATCACCAAAGGTGACATATTTTCGAGGGCCGTTGTTTTCAGCAAGCTCACGAAACATCTCTTCATCTCCGGTCATATGATCAGTGCATCCACTATCAAGAACCCATTCCTTTCCTCCTGATTCATATCCCCGAAGATTTGCCATAAGACCAAAATGTCTCATTGCATCATCAAGATCGAAGTCACTATCATCATCATCATCATAATATTCATGTTCATCATGATCTTGTGACTCATCATTTCCTAGAGAGGGTAATTCATTAGATAAATGATCAAATTGGTTACTTTTATGAATTCTTATAGCTTTGAATATGATATCATTAATGATTCCAACATCTCCTTTAGCATGCTTAAGATTGGAAAGTTCAAGAAGACATTTACCAAAACTAGGCTCACTAGAGTTCATCTTACTCAAGGCAATAGATTTATGGAGAATTTCATCCAAAGTTTTCAAGGAATGATTGGGAAACCGTTCCTCAAGAAATTTCCATATAGTATAGGCGCAATTTTGAGTAGGCAAACTAGCAATCAAATTTTTGGGCAATCCTCTAATGATGAACTCAATAGTTCTAAGATTGCGAATCATGTCAATATCTTCATCTAGGGTAGGATGCAAGGGATCAATATGGGGTGCACAAGGGCTAGCAATATACTTGTTCAAATGATATTGATTGAAGATTACAAGCATCTCATTTTTCCACTCATGAAAATACTTTCCATCAAGAATAGGCACTCTATGTCTAAGACTCCCTAGAGTAGACACATCCATCTTCCTCCAATGGTGATTAAACCAAGGCAATGGGGACCAAGGCTCTGATACCACTTGTAGGATCTAGAAGTAGATGTGTATAGACGGGGGGTGATTAGACACTTAGTGCTAAAGTTGCAACTTTTAAGCTTTTTCAGTTTAAGTGGAGTTTAGGCACAATTTCAACACACACAATACATATCAAGCAAGCATGCAAAGAGTATATGAGCAGCGGAATGTAAAGCATGCAACTTGCAAGAATGTAAAGGGAAGGGTTTGAAGAGATCAAACGCAATTGGAGACACGGATGTTTTTCCCGTGGTTCGGATAGGTGGTGCTATCCTACATCCATGTTGATGGAGACTTCAACCCACGAAGGGTAACGGTTGCGCGAGTCCACACAAGGCTCCACCCAAGGGCAACGGTTGCGCGAGTCCACACAGGGCTCCACCCACGAAGGGTCCACGAAGAAGCAACCACCCACAAAGGGTCCACGAAGAAGCAACCTTGTCTATCCCACCATGGCCATCGCCCACACAGGACTTGCCTCACTAGCGGTAGATCTTCAAGAAGTAGGCGATCTCCCTGCCCTTACAAACTCCTTGGTTCAACTCCACAATCTTGTCGGAGGCTCCCAAGTGACACCTAGCCAATCTAGGAGACACCACTCTCCAAGAAGTAACAAATGGTGTGTAGGTAATGAACTCCTTGCTCTTGTGCTTCAAATGATAGTCTCCCCAACACTCAACTCTCTCTCATAGGATTTGGATTTGGTGGAAAGAAGATTTGAGTGGAAAGCAACTTGGGAAGGCTAGAGATCAAGATTCATATGGTAGGAATGGAATGTCTTGGTCTCAACACATGAGTAGGTGGTTCTTTCTAAGAACATATGAGTTGGAATGGTGTGTGTGTTCTGATGGCTCTCTCTTCGAATGAGAAGGAGGTGGAGGGGTATATATAGCCTCCACACAAAATCCAACCGTTACACACAATTTACCAATCTCGGTGGGACCAAATCAGAAAACTCGGTCTGACCGAAATAGTAAACCTAGTGACCGTTAGGAATTTCGGTGGGACTGACATGCAACTCGGTAGGACCGATTCGGTTAGGGTTTGGGCATAACGTAATCTCGGTGAGACCGATTACACAAACTCGGTGAGACCGAATTTGGTAATTAGCTAACCAGAGAGTTGGTCAGGCAAACTCGGTGGGACCGATTTGCTCTTTCGGTGAGACCGAAAAGTTACAAAGGGGAAACACTGAGTTTACATTGCAATCTCGGTGGGACCGATTCGCTCTTTCGGTAAGACCGAAAAGTTACGAAAGGGAAACAGAGAGTTTGCAACCCCATCTCGGTGAGACCGAGATCCTTATCGGTAGAACCGAATTGCTAGGGTTTGGCAGTGGCTAATGACAAGTGAAACTCGGTGGCGCCGGATAGGAAGAATCGGTAGGACCGAGTTTGGCTTAGGGTTTAGGTCAAATGTGGATATGGGAAAGTGGTTGAGGATTTTGGAGCATATCATTAGGCACATGAAGCAAGAGGCTCATTAAGCAACACCTCATCCCTCCTTGATAGTATTGGCTTTTCCTATGGACTCAATGTGATCTTGGATCACTAAAATGTAAAAGTGAAGAGTCTTGAGCTTGAAGCTTTAGCCAATCCCTTGTCCTTAGCATCTTGAAGGAGTTCCCACAACCTTTAGTCCATGCCACTCCATTGTTGAACTTATCTGAAACATGCTAGATAGAAGTGTTAGTCCAACAAGAGATATGTTGTCATCAATTATCAAAACCACCTAGGGAGCACTTGTGCTTTCAATAAACTATAGAGAAGTTGGAATACAGTAGGTTCAACACCAATATAAATAAAGAATGAGTTCATTATAGTACCTTGAAGTGGTGTTTTGTTTTCTTTCGCTAACGGAGCTCATGAGATTTTCTATTTTGAGTTTTGTGTTGTGAAGTTTTCAAGTTTTGGGTAAAGATTTGATAGATTATGGAACAAAGAGTGGAAAGAGCCTAAGCTTGGGGATTCCCATGTCACCCCAAGGTAAAACTCAAGGACACCAAAAAGCCTAAGCTTGGGGATGCCCCAGAAGGCATCCCCTCTTTCGTCTTCGTCTATCGGTAACTTTACTTGGAGCTATATTTTTATTCACCACATGATATGTATTTTGCTTGGAGCGTCTTGTATGATTTGAGTCTTTTCTTTTTAGTTTACCACAATCATCCTTGCTGTACACACCTTTTGAGAGAGACTCACATGAATTGAAATTTATTAGAATACTCTATATGCTTCACTTGTATCTTTTGAGCAATATAGCTTTTGCTCTAGTGCTTCGCTTATATCTTTTAGAGCACGGTGGTGGATTTGTTTTATAGAAATTATTGTTCTCTCATGCTTCACTTATATTATTTTGGAAGTCCTTTAGAACAACATGGCAATAATAAAAACTTTCATATAAGTGCATTGAATACTATGAGAAGTTTGATACTTGATAATTGTTTTGAGATATGGAGATGGTGATATTAGAGTCATGCTAGTTGAGTAGTTGTGAATTTGAGAAATACTTGTGTTGAAGTTTCTGATTCCCATAGCATGCACGTATGTTGAACCGTTATGTGATGAAGTCGAAGCATGATTTATTTATTGATTGTCTTCCTTATGAGTGGCGGTCGGGGACGAGCGATGGTCTTTTCCTACCAATCTATCCCCCTAGGATCATGCGCGTAATACTTTATTTCAATAACTAATAGATTTTTGCAATAAGTATGTGAGTTCTTTATGACTAATGTTGAGTCCATGGATTATACGCACTCTCACCCTTCCACCATTGCTAGCCTCTCTAGTATCGCGCAACTTTCACCGGTACCATAAACCCACCATATACCTTCCTCAAAACAGCCACCATACCTACCTATTATGGCATTTCCATAGCCATTCCGAGATATATTGCCATGCAACTTTCCAACGTTCTGTTATTATGACATGCTTCATCATTGTCATATTGCTTGCATGATCATGTAGTTGACATCGTATTTGTGGCAAAGCCATCGTTCATAATTCTTTCATACATGTCACTCATGCATCATTGCACATCCCGGTACACCGCCGGAGGCATTCACATAGAGTCATATTTTGTTCTAAGTATTGAGTTGTAATTCTTGAGTTGTAAGTAAATAAAGTGTGATGATCATCATTATTAGAGCATTGTCCCAAGTGAGGAAAGGATGATGGAGACTATAATTCCCACACAAGCCAGGATGAGACTCCGGACGAAAAAAAGGAAAAAAAGGGGGGCATAGAAAGGCCATAAAAAAGGAAGGCCCAAAAATGAGAGAAAAAGAGAGAATGGACAATGTTACTATCCTTTTTCCACACTTGTGCTTCAAAGTAGCATCATGTTCTTCATATAGAGAGTCTCCTATGATATCACTTTCATATACTAGTGGGAATTTTTCATTATAGAACTTGGCTTGTATATTCCAATGATGGGCTTCCTCAAAATGCCCTAGGTCTTCGTGAGCAAGCAAGTTGGATGCACACCCACTTAGTTTCTTTTGTTGAGCTTTCATATACTTATAGCTCTAGTGCATCCGTTGGATGGCAATCCCTACTCACACACATTGATATCTATTAATGGGCATCTACATAGCCCCTTGATACGCCTAGTCGATGTGAGACTATCTTCTCCTTTTTGTATTTTCCACAACCACCATTCTATTCCACCATAGTGCTATATCCATGGCTCACGCTCATATATTGCGTGAAGATTGAAAAAGTTTGAGAACATCAAAAGTATGAAACAATTGCTTGGCTTGTCATCGGGGTTGTGCATGATTTAAATATTTTGTGTGGTGAAGATAGAGCATAGCCAGACTATATGATTTTGTAGGGATAACTTTCTTTGGCCATGTTATTTTGAGAAGACATGATTGCTTAGTTAGCATACTTGAAGTATTATTATCTTTATGTCAATATTAAACTTTTATCTTGAATCTTTCAGATCTCAAAATTCATGCCACAATAAAGAAAAATTACATTGAGAAATATGTTTCCACATCAAAAATTCTTCTTTTATCATCTACCTACTCGAGGACGAGCAGGAATGAAGCTTGGGGATGCTTGATACGTCTCCAACGTATCTATAATTTTTGATTGCTCCATGCTATTATATTATCTATTTTGGATGTTAATGGGCTTTATTTTACACTTTTATATCATTTTTGGGACTAACCTACTAACCTGAGGCCCAGCCCAAATTGATGTTTTTTTGCCTATTTTATGGTTTCGAAGAAAAGGAATATCAAACGGAATCCAAACGGAATGAAACCTTCGGGAATGTGATTTTCTCAACAAACGTGATCCAGGAGACTTGGAGAGGCCGTCAAGAAACAAGGGAGGAAGGCACGAGGCAGGGGGCGCTCCTACCCCCCTGGGCGCGCTCTCCACCCCGTGGGCCCTCCGTTGCTCCACCGACGTACTTCTTCCTCCTATATATATCCATGTACCCCCCCTAAACATCCAGGAGCACCACGAAAACCTAATTCCACCACCGGAACCTTCTATACTCGAGAGATCCCATCTCGGGGCCTTTTCCGGAGCTCCGACGGAGGGGGCATTGATCACGGAGGGCCTCTTCACCAACTCCATGGCCTCTCTGGTGATGTGTGAGTAGTTTACTTCAGACCTACGGGTCCATAGTTATTAGCTAGATGGCTTCTTCTCTCTCTTTGGATCTCAATACAAAGTTCTCCTCGATTCTCTTGGAGATCTATTCGATGTAATCTTCTTTTGCAGTGTATTTGTCGAGATCCGATGAATTGTGGGTTCATGATCCAGATTATCTATGAACAATATCTGATTCTCCTCTGAATTCTTTTATGTATGATTGGTTTATGTTTTCAAGTCTCTTCGAATTATCAGTTTGGTTTGGCCTACTAGATTGATCTTTCTTGCAATGGGAGAAGTGCTTAGCTTTGGGTTCAATCTTGCGGTGCTCGAACCCAGTGACAGAAAGGGAACTGACTCGTATTGTATTGTTGCCATCGAGGATAAATAGATGGGGTTTATATCATATTGCATGAGTTTATCCCTCTACATCATGTTATCTTCCTTAAAGCATTACTCTGTTCTTATGAACTTAATACTCTAGATGCATGCTGGATAGCGGTCGATGTGTGGAGTAATAGTAGTAGATGCAGAATCGTTTCGGTCTACTAGTCTCGGACGTTATGCCTATATACATGATCATACCTAGATATTCTCATAACTATGCTCAATTCTATCAATTGCTCGACAGTAATTCGTTTACCCACCGTAATACTTATGCTCTTGAGAGAAGCCACTAGTGAAACCTATGGCCCCGGGTCTATCTTCTATCATATTAAGCTTTAAATACTTAGTTATTCCCTTTGCCGTTTATTTTACTTTGCATCTTTATTTCTCTTTATCATAAAAATACCAAAATATTATCTTATCATATCTATCAGATCTCACTCTCGTAAGTGACCGAGAAGGGCGTGACAACCCCTTTATCGCGTTGGTTGCGAGGTTCTTATTTGTTTGTGTAGGTGCTTGGGACTTGAGCGTGATCTCCTACTGGATTGATACCTTGGTTCTCAAAAACCGAGGGAAATACTTACGCTACTTTGTTGCATCATCCTTTCCTCTTCAAGGGAAAACCAACGCAGTGGTCAAGAGGTAGCAGCCGCTATGCATAATTTCATACATGTTACTCCTGATTCATTGCCCATCCCGGTACACCGCCGAAGGCATTCATATAGAGTCATACTTTGTTCTAGTATCGAGTTGTAATCTTTGAGTTGTAAATAAATTGAAGTGTGATGATCATCATTAGTATAGCATTGTCCCAAAAAGAAAAGAAAAAAGGGGCGAAGTCCAAATGAAAAAAGGCCAAAAAAAGGGACAATGCTACTATCCTTTTTCCACACTTGTGCTTCAAAGCAGCACCATGATCTTCATGATAGAGAGTCTCTTATATTGTCATTTTCATATACTAGTGGGAATTTTTCATTATAGAACTTGGCTTTTATATTCCAACAATGGGCTTCCTCAAATGCCCTAGGTCTTCTTGAGCAAACAAGTTGGATGCACACCCACTTAGTTTCTTTTGTTGAGCTTTCATACATTTATAGCTCTTGTGCATCTGTTGCATGGAAATCCCTACTCCTCGCATTGACATCAATTGATGGGCATCTCCATAGCCCATTGATTAGCCGCGTGAATGTGAGACTTTCTTTTTTTGTCTTCTCCACACAACTCCCGTCATTATATTCTATTCCACCCATAGTGCTATGTCCATGACTCACGCTCATGTATTGCGTGAAAGTTGAAAAAAGTTTGAGATTACTAAAGTATGAAACAATCGCTTGGCTTGTCATCGGGGTTGTGCATGATGAGAGCATTTTTGTGTGACGAAAATGAAGCATAGCCAAACTATATGATTTTGTAGGGATAAGCTTTCTTTGGCCATGTTATTTTGAGAAGACATAATTGCTTAATTAGTATGCTTGAAGTATTATTATTTTTATGTCAATATTAAACTTTTGTCTTGAATCTTTTGGATCTGAACATTAATTCCACAATTAAGAAAATTACATTGAAAATTATGTTAGTTAGCATTCCACATCAAAAATTCTGTTTTTATCATTTACGTACTTGAGGACGAGTAGGAATTAAGCTTGGGGATGCTTGATACGTCTCCAATGTATCTATAATTTTTGATTGTGCCATGCTATTATATTATCTGTTTTGGATGTTTAATGGGCTTTACTATGCACTTTTAAATTATTTTTGGGACTAACCTATTAACCGAAGGCCCAGTGCAAATTGCTATTTTTTTGCCTATTTCAGTGTTCGCTGAAAAGGAATATCAAATGGAATCCAAACAGAATGAAACCTTCGCGAGGATCTTGTTTGGAACAGATGCAATCCAGGAGACTTGGAGTGGACGTCAAGGAAGTAGAAAGGAAGCCACGGGGCAGGAGGGCGCGCCCAGGGGGGCCAAGCGCGCCCCCACCCTCGTGGGCCCCTCACAGCTCCACCGACCTACTTCTTTCACCTATATATACTCTTATACCCTGAAACCATCGGAGAGAGCCATGAAACACCTTTTCCACCGCCGCAACCTTCTCTACCCGTGAGACCCATCTTGGGGCCTTTTCCGGCGCTCCGCCGGAGGGGGATTCGATCACGGAGGGCTTCTACATCAACACCATAGCCTCTCCGATGATGTGTGAGTAGTTTACCACAGACCTTCGGGTCCATAGTTATTAGCGATATGGCTTCTTCTCTCTCTTTGCATCTCAATACAAAGTTCTCCTCGATCTTCTTGGAGATCTATTCGATGTAAATCTTTTTGCGGTGTGTTTGTCAAGATCCAATGAATTGTAGATTTATGATCAAGATTATCTATGAACAATATTTGATTCTTCTCTGAATTCTTATATGCATGATTTGATATCTCTGCAAGTCTCTTCGAATTATCGGTTTAGTTTGTCCTACTAGATTGATCTTTCTTGCAATGGGAGAAGTGCTTAGCTTTGGGTTCAATCTTGCGGTGCTCGGTCCCAGTGATAGAAAGAGAAACGACACATATTGTATTGTTGCCATCAAGGACAAAAAGATGGGGTTTATATCATATTGCTTGAATTTATCCCTCTACATCATGTCATCTTGCCTAATGTGTTACTCTATTCTTATGAACTTAATACTCTAGATGCATGTTGGATAGCGGTCGATGTGTGGAGTAATAGTAGTAGATGCAGAATCGTTTCGGTCTACTTTTCATGGACGTGATGCCTATGTTTATGATCATGCCTAGATATTCTCATAACTTTGCGCTTTTCTATCAATTGCTCGACAGTAATTTGTTCACCCACCGTAATATTTGCTATCTTGAGAGAAGCCACTAGTGAAACCTATGGCCACTGGGTCTACTTTACATCATAGAAGTTTCCAATCTACAATTCTAGTTTACTAATTATTTTGCAATCTTTACTTTCCAATCTATACAACAAAAATACCAAAAATATTTATCTTATTATCTATACCAGATCTCACTTTTGCAAGTGGCCATGAAGGGATTGACAACCCCTTTATCGTGTTGGTTGCAAGGTTCTTGATTGTTTGTGCAGGTACTAGGCGACTTGCGTGTAGTCTCCTACTGGATTGATACCTTGGTTCTCAAAAACTAAGGGAAATACTTACGCAACTTTGCTGCATCACCCTTTCCTCTTCAAGGGAAAACCAACGCATGCTCAAGAGGTAGCAGCCGGCGCGTGCTACGCGCGGCCCGCATGCACGCTTCAGGCCCAGGCAATGGCCGGTCCAACTGGGTTCGTCCCAGCCAGTAGGGCAGGGAGGTGGCTGCGAGCATTTCCCCGCTCGCCACCACCGCCGCGGCCGGCGCCGGCGCCAGAGACGAGGAGGAATCGAGCTAGGGGCATCGGCATGCGAGGCAGGACAAGAAGTGGAGGGTAGAGGAGCTGAAAGTCGCGATGAACGGCCTGAAGGGAGAACGGCGCAGGAGAACCAGTGAGTGTCGTGCTTCTAAGCCTGGCAGTAGAATAGGGGGGTAGGAATGTAGAAGCAAGATCCTAGCTATGGAGGAGTTGTATACGCGAGTTTTACGAGTTCAAGCCCTTCTCGGAGGAAGTAACAGCCCTACGTCTCGGAGCCTGGAGGTGGTCGACTGGATATATGCGTGTGAATTACAAAAGGTGTGAACCCTTGTCCCAGAGGAGGGGGTGGCTTATATAGAGTGCGCCAGGACCCCAGCTCCCCTCCGTTACACAGGGTTCAATGTTCATAAAGGAGAAGCGTTATTGGTAATGTCCGGAGTAAAGTGCTATAAATGATTATTAAAGCTATGACTTAAATCCCAACCGTTGTGGAGTGAGTGGCCTCACATCTTTTGGTGGTCGAGTGGTTGTTTGCATGGTCGAGTGTATTCAAAGTTGTCGAGTGGAACATAACTTCATGGTCGAGTGGATGATGATCTCTCTTCGACTGCTTCTGGTTCTTTTAGAGATGTCCTTGGGGAGGGTATCTTTGACAGATCCATGACCCTACCCTAGGTGCATAGCTTCATCATTAGCCCCCGAATGGATCAGGGTTTGAGTAGGGAAGGAGTTGAGAACGCTTCCGACTCATTCTTCGTGCTGTGAGTATAACTTGTTCTGGAGCCATGAACTGAGGAGACAACGTCAACTTCTTCTTCATCACCTTGGTCCATTCTTGGTTTTTGTCGAGTGAATTTTCACGGTAGAATTCCGAATGATAATGTAGAGGACGTTTTCAGCCTGACAAGTTGCTCTGCTCTCCGCGGGTTTCGCGGGATTCGAATTTCGGGAAGCGCGCCAGATGGGCGGGGCCGTGGTAATCGGGACGGATTAGGCAAGTCTCCTCGATCTCTGTGCCACCATTTTCGCCACATACTGCACGCGCGACTATTGCGGGATTTGTTTAGATCGTCTGGGCCTACCAGTCAGTCACTCGGGGAACGACCTTATAAAAGGCACCGGACCGAGCCTCTGCCTCGTGCGCTCCCATTCTCTTTTCTTCTTCCTTTGACCTCTCCGCCACGCTCGCTCCTGCTCTCGTCGCCGAACCCTCTCTCGAACTCGATCCGCTGCCATGGGAAAAGAGAAGACGGTGGCGCTGGAGCGCGCGAAGAAGGCGACCGCGAAGGCGAAGGGCAAGCGGACCAGCCGGGGCGGATACTCATCGAGATCCGGCCTGCCGCTGGGCTGGATCCAGGGCGACTGGATCCGCTCGACGATCATCCAGGACGACCTCGACAACCTGGTGGAGGGGGGACTAATCCCCCACAAATCGGCGCGGCTCCCGGGGAACGAGACCGAGCCGCAGCCAAGGGAGGGTGAGTGCGTTCTCCTCGCCACCCACGTCGATCGCGGGTTTTCTCTGCCTCCCCATCCTTTCTTTCGGGGCTTTTTGAACTTCTTTGGGGCTTAGATCCACCACTTCACTCCAAACACCATAGTCTATCTGGCTGCTTTCATGTCAATGTGTGAAAAATTCTTGGGTTGTCAACCGCACTGGGGTCTTTTCAAACACATCTTCACCTGCCGCTCCCAGTTGGTCAAAAAGGCCAATCCGAGTGATGAGAGGACGCACGTGATCCAGATGTGCGGGGGCCTGGGGATTCAGATGAGGAACAAGAGCACCTTCCCAGCAATGATCCTTCCTGACTCGGTCCGGGGCTGGCAGTCGACTTGGATTTACTGTAAGGACCAGCCGACCTCGGGTCAGACGACTGGACTTCCTCCCTTTTCTCTGGATCGAGTGGAGAAGCCCTCCTCCCTGAAGGTGGTCCCAGAAGAGAAGGCACGGGTCAAGGTGCTGGTCGAGCGGGTCGTCCAACTCGCTCGCGACGGGGTGACGGGGATGGACCTGCTGGAGGTCTTTCTCGGTCGACGCATCCAACCGCTTCAGGCTCGTGATCATCCGATGTGGATGTACTCTGGACTCGAGGACACCACTCGGATCCACCCGGAGGACGTCAGCGAGGACATCTTGGAGAAGTGGCTGATGGGAATCACCAGCAACAAAGACAACCCCCGGGGGTCTAGGAGGGTGATTCCATTCGACCACTCGCGCCAGCCGGAGCAGGTATGATTCTGTTTTACCAAGCATCTTTCCGATTCACTGTGTGACACCTTGTCGATGGTCGACTAAATTTCATTTGATCGTCGTCTTTTCAGGCCCTCATTGACATGTACTCGATGCCCAATGGAGTGCAGGAGCAAGATGTCAAGGAAGGAGCGAGCGGGGGCGAGAGCGGTGTCGTGGATCTAAGACTAACAATAGAATGGGGGGTAGGTATGAGGATGCAAGATCCTAGCTATGGAGTAGTTGTACACACGAGTTTTACGAGTTCAGGCCCTTCTCGGAGGAAGTAATAGCCCTACGTCTAGGTGCCCTGAGGCGGTCGACTGGATTATATGTGTGTGTGAGTTTACAAAAGATGTGAACCCCTGTCCCAGAGGAGGGGGTGGCTTATATAGAGTGCGCCAGGACCCTAGCTCTCCTCCATTACACAGGGTTCAATGTTCATAAAGGAGGAGCGTTACTGGTAACGTCCGAAGTAAAGTGCTATAAATGTCCATAAAGCTATGGTTTAAACCCCGACCGTTGCGGATTGAAGGTCTTCTCATCTTCTAGTGGTCGAGTGTCTTCAAGGTTGTCGAGTGAACACATCTTCATGATCGAGTGGATGATGGTTTCTCTTCGACTGCTTCTGATTCTTTGTAGAGATGTCCTTGGGGAGGGTATGTTGGACAGATCCATGACCCTACCCTAGGTACATAGCTTCATCATTAGCCCCCGAATAGATCAGGGTTTGAGTGAGGAAGGAGTTGGGAACACTTCCGACTCATTCTTTATGCTATGAGCATATCTTGTTCTAGAACAATGAACTGAGGAGACAACGTCGACTCCTTTTTCAGTCGCCTTGGTCCATTCTTGGTTTTTGTCGAGTGAAGTTCCACGGTAAAACTCCGAATGATAATGTAGAGGACGTTTTCAGTCTAGCAAGTTGCTCTGCTCTCCGCGGATTTCGCGGGATTCGAATTTTGGGGAAGCACGCCGGACGGGCGAAACCGTGGTAATCGGGATGGATTAGGCAAGTATCCTCGATCTCCGCACAACCTTTTTCGCCACGTACTGCGTGTGCGACTATTGCGGGATTTGTTTAGATCGTCTGGGTCCACCAGTCAGTCACTCGGGGAATGACCTTATAAAAGGCATCGGACCAGGCCTCTGCCCCGTGCGCTCCCATTCTCTTCTCTTCTTCCGACCTCTCTGCCACGCTCACATCTGCTCTCATCGCCGGACCCTCGCTCGAAATCGATCCGTCGCCATGGGAAAAGAGAAGATGGTGGCGCTGGAGCGCGTGAAGAAGGCGACCGCGAAGGCGAAGGGCAAGTGGACCAGCCGGGGTAGATCCTCGTCGAGATCCAGCCTGCCGCCAGGCTGGATCCAGGGCGACTGGATCCGCTCGATGATCACCCAGGACGACCTCGACGACCTGGTGGAGGGGGGACTGATCCCCCACAAGTCGGCACAGCTCCCGGGGAACGAGACCGCGCCACAGCCAAGGGAGGGTGAGTGCGTTCTCCTCGCCACCCACGTAGATCACGGATTCTCATTGCCTCCCCATCCTTTCTTCCGGGGCTTTTTGAACTTCTTTGGGGCTTAGCTCCACCATTTCACTCCAAACACCATAGTCTATCTGGCCGCTTTCGTTTCAATGTGTGAAAATTTCTTGGGCTGTCGACCGCACTGGGGTCTTTTCAAACACATCTTCAGCTGCCGCTCCCAGTCGGTCAAAAAGGCCAATCCGAGTGATGAGAGGACGCAAGTGATCCAGATGTGTGGGGGCCTGGGGATCCAGATGAGGAGCAAGAGCACCTTCCCAGCAATGATCGTTCCTGACTCGGTCCGGGGCTGGCAGTCGACTTGGTTTTACTGCAAGGACCAGCCGACCCCGGGTCAGTCGACTGGACTTCCACCCTTTTCTTTGGCTCGAGTGGAGAGCCCGCCCCCCTGAAGGTGGTTCCAGAAGAGAAGGCGCAGGTCAAGGTGCTGGTCGAGCGGGTCGTCCAACTCATCCGCGACGGGGTTGTCGGCGTTCTGGGAACGGGGGTCCCCAGACTTGCCTGCCTGCGGCCTGCAGCGTGGCTCGAGGAGGGGCCCAGCACGGCCCATCTTCATCAACACAGACCCAAGACCCTCGCGAGGGGCCAAGCCTCGCGGGGTGGACGACACGGAGCTACCTCATGCACGGCCTCATCAGGCTGGCTCGTGAGGAGGCGGAGAGATCAAGGCGAGGTACCTCACGAGGTGCCCGTGACGCAAGCCATGACGACCAAAGGTGCCAGGCGGGCGCCAGCCGCGCAGTGTCCTCCTTTCCTCTTTGGTGCAAAGGGAGCAAGCGCAGGCGAGAGCATCAAGAAAAGGCACCCGTTTTGGTGCAACGAGACCAAGACCAGTCCAACGGGAGGGAGGAAGTCATTGTGGAGCCCAAGCCAGCGTCACCACCAGAGCCTTTGGCAGACGAGGACCAACTTTAGTTAGGATAAGTGTACCAGATGTTCCCCTTCAAAATGGCCAATTGGTGGCGCCCTTCCCGCTCAATATTTGGGAAGAGGCCTAGGGCCTTTGCCTATAAATAGGACTAGCCACCCACAGGGGAGATCGGATCAAAATCAGAGAGAGAATCAAGAAGAGAGAGAGAGAGAGAGAAGGGCGACTAAACTCCTCCTAGCAGTTCATCCCCCCAGCCCAGAACAGACCCTCGCGAGGCTGTTCTTCCTTGTATTGCTCATCATCATCAGCCCAAGAGGCAATCCACCACACCACACACTGGAGTAGGGTATTACACCACAACGGTGGCCCGAACCAGTATAAACCCTGTGTCTCTTGTGCTGTTCTTTCCATAGCTTAGATCTTAGCGAGGCGGAGAGGTGCAGGTAGGTAGAAGGCGAAATCTCCGCGCGCACCCCAGTGTTCGAACCTCAAGGGTCTGCCGGAACCCGAAATCCGACATTTGGCGCGCCAGGTAGGGGTGCGCCGGAATTCGTCTTCCACCACCCCGTTCTCCTCCGACCATCACGTCCATGGCTGACGCTCGTCGGCTCGTCGTTCCCCGTCACCTGCCGTCAACGCCGCCACCGGCCCGGCGGGGGACGAGCAGCAAGCGTCGTCTCAGCATCTGTCCGTGTGGCAAGACGGCCGCACCGCTACTCCCTCGCTCATCCCAGCTGGTTCTTCGTCCCGCGCGCTCCGTGCACCCATGGAGGCTCGAGCTGCGCTCATCGCGGCAAACGAGCTCCTGCGCTACCGTCCCGTCGACGACGTCTACGAAGAATGGCTCGACCGCGTCGCCGAGCTCGTCCGCGCCGCAGGGGGCTCTCCTGCGCCGTCCGTTCCGCTGCACCGCACCCCGCCCCGCACGGGCGACGAAGCTCCGGGGGCGCCCCAGCCGCCTGCTCCTCAAGAAGGTGCCATGGCTCCAAGGCGCGTGGCACCTGGGCGGAACCCGCTCCGTCAGGTGCCAGCGCGGCAAGAGCAGAGCTACCAAGAAGTCCCTCGCCCGCAAGAAGCTGCCCAGGCGCTCCCTGCTCCAGCACGTCGCGACCATGTTCCTGCTCCCGCACGTCAAGACCCCGCACTGCTCCCAGCTGCAGCGCGTGGGGACATGCAAGACTAAGCTCTCCGTCACCCAAGGCCTCCCGTGGCCATAGCAGGCTGCCGTGCCTTCACCATCGAGCTACGCAGTGTCGCGTGGCCCGGCAAGTTCAAGCCAGACCTGCCTCCTCGTTACGACGGCACGGCCGACCCTGTGGAGTTCCTCCAGCTCTATGAGCTAGGCATCGAAGCTACCAACGGAGACGAGAAGGTCATGGCAAACTGGTTTCCCATGGCGCTCAAGGATGGGGCCCACATCTGGCTCCTGAACCTGGCTCCAGGCATGATCTCCTCCTGGGACGAGATGCGCACCCGCTTCATCGCCAACTTCCAAGGTACTCGCGACCGGCCACCCGCCGTGAGCGACATGCGCCGCATCAAGCAACAACCCGGAGAGACCCTGCAGAAGTACATCCAGCGCTTCAACAACGCATGCCTCAAGATTCCCTAGGTGACCGAGGAGGCCATCATCTCAGCCTTCTCCGACGGCGTGCGCGACTGTCACACCCTAGCTAGTTCAAGCATTAGAGTGTGCATCATATTTAAATTTCTCTTAAATTTGAAATGGGGAAGGCAGAAACCCCCAACACCCCCCTGGAAACAACTAGGGTTTACTAAAGTTATTTTCAATGAACCTGAAATGCCCTTCTAAAAAGTTCACCCTCTTTGTCTTGGGTTAGAACCTCTGGCAAAATTGGTGCACAATTTTCTAGGTCAACAGAAGGTCATTGAATTAAATCATAAGTATTTGAATTTGGGCATTTAAATGCTATAAGATAATTTAAATGCTCAAATAATTCTGGAAATAAATGTTTGCTGTTGGAAATATTCTAAACAGAGCACACAATTATTTTCAGGATTTTTGGAAATGTTTTAGTATTTTTAATAAAGCCCAACTGTTGCAGTTAAATAGAAAAACAGAAACAAATAAAAAAAGAGAGAGAGGGAAGCCCACCTGGGCCTTACCTGTGCTGGCCCAGCCCACCTGGCTCGGCCCAGCCGACTAGCCCTGCCAATCGTCGTCCTCCTCCCGCCAGAAGGACGAGGAGCGCGTGGCCGGCGCCCGCTGCCACACGCCGGCCACCTCCTGCTTCTGCCGACGCCCTGGAGACGTCCAGAGATGCCACGCGACCCCCACGTCCCCCTCTCATCCTCCCTCACTCTTCCCCTCGTCTCCCTCACCCTCTCCCGCGATGGCCGAGCGCGATCTTTGCCGCCGTTCGCCGTAGACGCCACCAGAGCAACCCCCTCGCCCCTCCGACGAGCCCAATAGCTCCGCCTCGTCGCCCTGGACCTCTCCGCTGACCCACACGACTCCAAATGCTGCCGAATGCCGTCTTCGCCCTCGTCTTCAACCTCGGGCACCCGAGCCGTCTCCGGTTGATTCGCCGCCGCCAGGACC
Source organism: Triticum urartu (assembly GCF_056163025.1). Taxonomy (NCBI): domain Eukaryota; kingdom Viridiplantae; phylum Streptophyta; class Magnoliopsida; order Poales; family Poaceae; genus Triticum; species Triticum urartu. The sequence continues at coordinate 216,561,137 of NC_141878.1, forward strand.
TCCCTGAGCTCGCTGACCCCCTCTCCGACCCCGCTGTGAGCTCCTCTTCCTCTTCCCCTAGCTCCCGTGCTCGTTTGGCCTCTGTATACACCGCCCCCTTCCTCACCGTAGCACGCCGCCGCGCGAGCTCGACGCCGGCGTCACTCCGGTGACCTTTTGGTCACGGGCTTGTGTCCATCACACTCCTCGCGCAGCGTAGAGGCTGTAGGTGCTAGCGCCACACCGCCTAGGACACTGCAGCCACGCGCACGAGCTGGCCCGAGCTTCGGCCTCCGCCTAACCTCGTCGCCGGCAATGCTCTGGCCACTCCCCGGCCAAGCCATCACCACGGCTGGATGCGGGCGAGCACCAGCTGCCCGTAGCTGCTCTCCGCGTAGCAAATGGAGCCCTATGGGCAAATCCCGCAGCACGCCGCCGCGTCTGGCCTCGCCGGCGGCTAAACGCCGGCAGGCTTTGACCCATTGACCGGTGGGTTTGACCGCTGACGTGGACTGGGTGGGCCCAAGTTGACTCCCCTGAGTCAATGACAAGTGGGCCCCCCTCTGCTAACTAAATCAAATTAGTTTTAACTAAAAATAATTAGTTTAATTAACTACTGACACGCGGGATCCACCAGTCAGGTTTGACCTGGACGTCCCCGTTGACCAGTGACGTCACCCTGACGTAATGCTGACGCAGTAATTCAATTACTGGATTTATTCTTTAATAGGAAATTCCAGAAAATAGTCAAAACTTCTAAAAATCATATAAAATCAACCATAGCTCCAAATGCAAAGGTTTATATATGAAAAATGATCAGAAAAATTCAATCTATCCATCTGTAATGGTTTCATGCATGACAAAACAAGTTTACCTTGCTGTTTAAGCAGAATAAGGTAATGCACTATTAAGGCCATGTTTAATGAGCTAATATTTGAATCTTTGATTCAAATAAGCACATTCCTTTCTGTTATAGCTTGCATTAGGCCAAGACACATTCATATTGCCATGTCATAGCATGCATCATATTGTTGCATATCGTCATGTGTTGATTGCATTCCGATGTGTTCTTCGTGGTAGGTTCTGCCTCCGAGGATATTCACGAGTATCCAACTGAAGGGTAGTATCCCACTACCACTCCATCAGGCAAGCAACCCATTGATCATTCCGATACAAACCCATGTTCTCGCCTCTGCTCTTGTTTACTGCATTAAGACAACGCGATTCAAACTGATGTGTGCTACGGTAGCTGAACCCTTATCCTCTGCATGACCTGTCATTGCCACAGTAACTAGATGAAACCCACTAGCATGTGTAGGAGTTTAGTGAGCCATGTATGTGATTCCTACCTTGCTATGCCTGCTATGCTTAGAGTTGTGTCAGGTCTGGTTCATCTGGGTGATGGGCTAGAGTGAAATGCTTATGTCGGTAATATGAGGGATGTGTTGAACATGTTTTGGTAAAGGTATCGATGAGAGGCCATGTAGGAGTACATGGTGGGTTGTTTCATTGAGGCCGTCCCTAAGAACTGAGATCTGTATGCGTGATTTAAGATTCAGCTACTACCACACATTGGGCCCTGAAATATGACCCCGCTCGACTTACTGACCCCTCTCGCCCTCTGTCCAGGAGTTGCAACTAGTTTCTGGTGTTTGTAGGACATGTGTTGGTGGCCGTGCGTAGCGCTGACCCTAGGGGTGGGCTATGATGCGGTAGATACACTGTGGCCGGGTATGCCGGGCGCCCGTTTGGCGTCTCGGGACCCTGTACACATCGTTTGGGGCCGTTGAGGACACCCCGGCCAGATTTCCTTGCGGATGGAACCTGAATAGGCGATAAACCTGGACTAGAGACTTGTGAGGTTAGTCAGGTCGTGGTCTACAACCACGTCGGTTTTCGCTTGAAGTCTGCCGAGCACATGTCGTGTGCAGATGCTAAGTGGTGGAAACATGTGTGACGAAGTACACCCCTGCAGGGTATAAAACTATTCGAATAGCCGCGTCCGCGGTAAAGGACTACTTGGTTGCCTATACAGTTCATAGACAATTTAATGGATACTACTAAAAGACTCAAGATAAGTGTGAGTACCGAGGATGGCCCTTTCGTAGGATGACGAGGGAGGATCCCCGGTGGAGTATTGTGTTGGTGAGTAGTGGACTCATGTGCGAAAACTATTTTACTAGTGGAGTTCCGTAGGATAGCTTAGCCAAGAGTCAAAGCTGGCCCGCTGCAACAACCCCACCACCTTCTTGAGAATGAGCATGTATATTAGGTTCTGATGTAAGACTTGCTGAGTACCTTTGTACTCATGTTTGCTTAATTACTGTTTTCAGATGACAACACCGCCCCCTCCGATGGGTTCTACGTAGACCTTGACGTCGACGAGTGACTAGCCACCCAGGTGGTGATCCTGGCCATGGAGGGCCTTATGTAGATAGACAGGCTTCGAGAAGCCTTCTTTCTTTCTAGAGTCTGTACTCAGACTAGTTGCTTCCGCATGTGCTTGTATGATTGTATGACTTGAGTGTCAGGTCATGTGACCCCTATCTGTATGAACATGTTATGTATGGCTCTCTGGAGCCTTTAAATAAAGTACTTGAGTTGTAGAGTTTTGTTGTGATGCCATGTTGTATGTACTCATATTGGGCATATTGTGTGTATGATTGAAATGCTTGGTATGAGTGGGATCCGAAAATCTAGTTGTTTATCCTTGGCAGCCTTTCTTATGGGGAAATGTAGTCTAGTGTTCCTCGAGCCATAGTAGTCCGCTACAGCCCGGTTCACCGGAGTCCTGCTAGCCCAGCACTACTGTTCAGGACACTTGACTGGCCGGCATGTGTTTCACTTCGTTCCTATGTCTGTCCCTTCGGGGAAATGTCACGCGTGATATCCGGAGTCCTGCCTAGCCTGCTACAGCCCGGGTTCCCCGGAGTCCTGTTAGCCCAGTGCTACAGCCCAAAATCACTCGCTGATGACCGACATGCTCGATGTGATTCATGTATGCCTGTCTCCATAGGTCTGTGCCGCTTTGGGTTCACGACTAGCCATGTCGGCCCGGGTTCTCTGTCATATGGATGCTAGCGACACTATCATATACGTGAGCCAAAAGGCGCAAACGGTCCCGGGCCATGGTAGGGCGACACCTGTGGGATACCGTGCGTGAGGCCGCAAAGTGATATGAGGTGTTACCGGCTAGATCGATGTGACTTGGAATCGGGGTCCTAACAGCGTTGGCATCAGAGCCGGACCGCCTGTAGGTTCGTTCAGCCAAACTGGTCGATGTCGAGTCTAGAAATGCTTTAGTTATATGTAGGGGAATTGATTGTGGGAGGGAACGTAAGGCTCTTTTACTCCTTTACCCTATGCCTCTGATCTGAGTCATTCTCTTCTCATTCAACGTGGGTTAAGGACTAGGCTCTCTTCTTCTATCAGGTTCACGTGTTACTAATCCGTAGTAGCTTATAGGATTGTTGTTACAAGTTCCAGTTCAGTTTCTACTATTCTTAGTATGTTGCTAATTGGATCAGAACCTTGATATGATGTTGTTGAGTGGTATTGCGAACTGTTGTGGATGTCTCAAATCTTTTTCTGAGCATTTACACCTGTTATGCTGTCCAATTTTCCCTAGAAATTCTGATGTCTTTGCATTGTGGTTGTGCTTTCAGATGGCCAACCGTGTTCAAAACCAAGTGGTTCACCTGACCCGGTGCCTCGACATGCCCGGTCATACTGCTATGTTAGTCCGGGTAATGATCGAGACGGGTTACCGTTGGTATCCCGAATACACCGTCGAAGAGCAATTCCGAGACTTTAATCAAAGCCAATATTTCTGCACCGTCAGGATATTTCCTTCTTATCCTGGATCTACCGAGCCCCTTCACTATTCCTATGGACTCGGGGTTACTGTTGAGATGGCTGTGCAAGATGCTGCCTATTCCATGATGACCATCATGCGAGTCTGGACTGGCCTGCTTTGGAACACCAACTTCCATTACATGCCAGCTTCACTTCCGAGAGCGCAAGGGTATCTTCAGGCTATCTATGCTGCCTCCACTCAGGAGGACTCATTAACTCGTAGCACTGCTGAGATGCTCGAAGATAAGGACCGAGAGAATCGGGCCTTGAGGCTAGAGCTTTTCAATACCCGTGCTGATCATTGGGCCACATTGACTCGGTTTGCACCTGCGGTGCAAGCTGGATGTATGGATACAAGGGATCTGTATCCTGTGAGATCTGCTTTGCCAGACATGGTGGATTGGCGTGATGTGGGAGGCATCACCCCACCCCGTGGTCCCCGCAGGCCTCCATTTGTTGGTCCAAGACCTCATCCTAGCCCCTATGGTCCACAGGCTCCTCAGGACCGTCTGTTCCTGGATGGTCACGTTGAACTTCCAGGCTATGGAGGTGACCTCTATGAGGACTACTACGGAGCTGTCTGAGTTAGTAGTAGTATCACTAGTATTGTAATAGTTGTATCTCCACTGTCCTGCGTGACTTGTGGAATATGACTTGGCGTGTAATCAATTCCGGAGGTGTAGTCAAATAATGTATAGGAGCTTGGAATGCCTCTGATGAGATGTAACGTCTTCCATCATAGTTGTACTGTAGCTTGGTCTTGTACTAAACTATGTATGATGTGTATGACCGTTGGTATATATATATATGGCAGTCTTATATTACCATGACATACGGATGAACATCTCTGCATTCCGTGTTATCCATTACATTCTGCACTTCCTTGCTAAGTTTGAGCCATCTTTGTCTAAACCGTTGTCTTGTTTTCTCCTAGGATGGTCAACACCCGCAGCAACCCTGCTGTCTCGGAGCAGGGGGAAGCCAGTGCAGCTAGGGGTGAAAATCTGCCTCACCCGCCTTCTCTGGCCGAAGTAATGCTGGAGGCAGAAAGAAACAAGCGTGAGACTAACCGCCTGCTGGAGCGGATTGAGCAGAATACTGCACGCCACCCACGAAATGACTTGGTGTCAATCAATGACTTTATCAAGCTGTACCCACCAAAGTTTAACCATTCCGTCGAGCCCCTTGACGCGGATGACTGGCTTCGCAGCATCACCCACAAGCTACGTTCTGCCAACGTAGCCGAAGCCGACAAGGTTACTTATGCTGCCTACCACCTCGAAGGCCCTGCTAGCCACTGTTGAGAGAATTTTGAAGCTATGCGCCCGGTCGGCCAAATTACTACTTGGGCTGAATTCAGCGAGGCTTTCCGCGAGCATCACATTTCGGAAGGTCTCATGGATCGCAAGAGGGAGGAGTTCTGCAACTTCACCCAAGGAAGACTGACTGTGGATGCTTATAGTCATGAATTTGGGAATCTGGCACGTTATGCCCCTGAAGAGGTATCTACTGACGCTAAGAAGCAGGAAAGGTTCCGCAAGGGACTTAGCCGTGAGCTTCGCCGCGATCTTCGTCTGCACGAGTGCACATCCTTTTAGAAGTTGGTCAATAAAGCCATCAATGCTGAGACAGGCCAGACTGATTATGACGCTTCACGCAAGCACTCCCGTGATTTTGGCTCTTCATCCGGCTCTGGAGCTCAGAAGCGCTGGGTGTGGATTCCAAGCACGGCGCTGCCACCCAGGTTCATCCCGAGGCCATCCTTTGAGGTGCCTTGTCCCAACCAGCAATTTGCACCGCCCAAGCCCTATGGTGGCCCCGCTGCTAATGCTGCTCCACGCCCCAATGTGGTGACATGCTTTAAGTGTGGAGAGTGTCCCCAGAACAACAACCCCACTCAAACTGGAAAGTCTGTTGGCCGTGGTAAGCCCACGGGAAAGACCTTCTACACCAAGCCGGTCATTACTGCCCATGGCCATGTCAACTATGTTTCAGCCGAGGAGGCTCATGAGGATCCTAATGTTGTCCTTGGTACGCTCCTTGTTAACTGCCATCCGGCATCTGTTCTTTTCGATACTGGAGCATCTCATTCATTCATATCCGAGAACTATGCTCGATTGCACAACACGACATTCTGTGACATGCCCTCTACCATGGAAATTCAAACCCCTGGCTCTAGATGGCAAACTTCTAGAGTAAGCCATGGGAACGAAATTCTTGTCGATAGACTTGTCTTCCTTGCATCCTTAATAGCTCTCAAGTCCTCGGACATAAACATCATCTTAGGTATGGACTGGATGTCAGCTCATTATGCTAAGATTGATTGTGCCACTAGAACCGTTCAACTTACTCACCCATCGGGCAAGACAGTCAATGTCTTAACTCGAGTGGCCAAGCGCCAGCTTTACTCCTTAAATGCCAACCCCCTTCCAGACCTTGAGGATGTTCCAGTAGTCCAAGACTTTCCGGATGTCTTTCCAGAAGAACTGCTAGGTGTTCCACCTGACAGGGATGTTGAGTTTGTGATAGACCTTGTTCCAGGAACCGTTCCAATTTCTAGAAGACCCTACAAGATGGCACCCTTAGAACTAGCTGAGCTTAAGAACCAACTCGATGAGTCCTTGAAAAAGGGTTTCATCTGTCCTAGTTCCTCTCCTTGGGCTTGCCCCGTCCTCTTCGTCAAGAAGAAGGATGGAACGGATCGAATGGTTGTGGATTATCGACCTGTCAATTTGGTCACCATCAAGAACAAATATCCGCTTCCCAGGATCAACGATCTGTATGATCAGCTCGCTGGATCCTCAGTATTTTCCCAGATGGATTTGAGGTTGGGCTACCATCAAATCAAAATCAGAAATGGAGACATTCCCAAAACGGCCTTTGTTACTCGTTATGGCCAATACGAGTACACCGTTATGTCCTTCGGCTTAACCAATGCCCCAGCTACCTTCTCCCGGTTAATGAACTCGGTTTTCATGGAGTATTTGGATAAATTCGTCGCAGTATACCTCGATGACATACTCATCTACTCCAAGAACGAAGAGGAACATGCCGAACATCTAAGGCTGGTATTGATGAAACTTCGAGAGCATCGCCTTTATGCCAAATTCTCCAAGTGTGAATTTTGGTTGCCAGAAGTGACCTATCTAGGCCATGTAATCTCTGGTAAGGGTATTGCTGTCAATCCCGAGCGAGTTCAAGCCGTCCTTGATTGGACTCCACCTGAGACGGTTAAGCAAGTTTGGAGCTTCCTTGGCTTAGCAAGCTATTGCCGCCGCTTCATCGAGAATTTCTCCAAGGTTGCTAAACCTCTAACTGAACTCCTCAAGAAAGATAAAAAGTTCAAGTGGACTCCACAGTGCGAGTTCAGTTTTCAGGAACTGAAAAGACGCCTGACATCTGCTCCCGTACTGGTACCACCAGAATTCTCCAAGGACTTTATTATCTATTGTGACGCCTCGCGACAAGGACTAGGTTGCATACTCATTCAAGATCGTCGGGTAATTGCCTATGCTTCACGGCAATTACACCCACATGAGGAAAATTATCCCACACATGATCTAGAGCTTGCAGTTGTAGTCCATGCACTTAAAACCTGGCGACATTACCTTCTCGGTAATCGTTGCGAGATCTTCACCGATCACCAAAGTTTGAAATATATCTTCACCCAACCAGATTTGAATCTCAGGCAAAGACGTTGGGTTGAGTTGATCTCAGATTACGATTTAGGAATAACTTACACCTGGGCAAAGCCAATGTCATGGCTGATGCGCTAAGCCGTAAGTCCTATTGTAACAACCTGATGTTACAACAAAGTCAACCACTTCTCCATGAGGAATTTCGTAAGCTTAATCTTCACATTGTTCCTCGAGGATTCCTATCCACCCTGGTGGCGAAACCTACCCTTGTGGATCAAATCATAGCTGCCCAGAAGCGTGATAAGGGCATATCCCGGATTAGGGAAAACATTGCTAGCGGAGTTGCTAAATGTTTTTCCATGGATAAGCGGGGTGCTGTCTTCTTCGATACCCGTTTGGTGGTTCCCAAGAAACAACATCTACGCCAGTTGATCCTTAAGGAAGCTCATGAATCCCCTCTCACCATTCATCCCGGTAGTACTAAAATGTATCAAGACCTACGCCAGAGGTTTTGGTGGACTAGGATGAAGAGAGAAATTGCTCAATACATTGCTAATTGCGACGTTTGTCGTCGTGTTAAAGCAGAGCATCAACGGCCTGCTGGCACCCTTCAACCTTTGGCTATTCCTGAATGGAAATGGGATAAAATCAGTATGTATTTCATCACTGGGTTTCCCAGAACCAAGAGAGGGAATAATGCCATCTTCGTCGTGATCAACCGACTTTCCAAAGTAGCCCATTTCCTACTTGTTCGTGAGAGTATCACCGCTAGCCAGCTAGCCGATTTATACATCTCCCGAATAGTGTCTCTTCATGGTGTCCCATTGGAAATTAACTCAGACCGTGGGAGTCTCTTCACCTCTCGATTTTGGGAAAGTTTCCAAAATGCTATGGGAACTCGTCTCTCTTTTAGTACCGCCTTCCATCCTCAATCAAGTGGTCAAGTAGAACGAGTTAATAAAATTCTGGAAGATATTTTCCGAGCTTCTGTTATCTCGTTCGGAATGAGTTGGGAGAAATGCCTTCCATTCACAGAGTTTGCTTATAATAATAGTTATCAAGCCAGCTTAGGAAAGGCTCCTTTCAAAGTTCTCTATGGCCGAAAATGTCGAACGCCTCTTAACTAGTCAGAAACCGGGGAAAGACAACTCTTTGGCCCGAATATGATTCACGAAGCAGAAGAGCAGGTTCGCGTTATTTGTGAGAAATTGAAAACAGCCCAATCTCGTCAAAAGAGTCAATATGATCGTAAACATAAGCTTATGACTTATGAAGTCGACGAGAAGGCTTACCTTCGGGTTACTCCGTTAAAGGGAACCCATCATTTCGGTATCAAAGGCAAATTGGCTCCTCGTTACATTGGACCCTTTCGCATTCTTGCCAAACAAGGAGAAGTTGCCTACCAATTGGAACTACCTCCGCATTTTTCTAGAGTCCACGATGTCTTCCACGTTTCTCAACTCAGGCGTTGCTTCGCGGATCCTATCCGTGGAGTGGACCACGAAACGCTTGATCTACAAGATAACCTCTCCTATCGAGAATATCCCGTTCATATCCTTCATCAAGCCGAGCGTACCACTCGACGTCGTAATATCAAGTTTCTCAAGGTTCAATGGTCACACCATTCCGAGAAAGAAGCCACTTGGGAAAGGGAGGATCGTCTTCGACTCGAGTACCCCACCTTCTTCCCGGAGGATCCTAAATCTTGGGAAGAGATTCTTTTGAGTGGGGTGAGTTGTCACACCCTAGCTAGTTCAAGCATTAGAGTGTGCATCATGTTTAAATTTCTCTTAAATTTGAAATGGGGAAGGCAGAAACCCCCAACACCCCCCTGGAAACAACTAGGGTTTACTAAAATTATTTTCAATGAACCTGAAATGCCCTTCTAAAAAGTTCACCCTCTTTGTCTTGGGTTAGAACCTCTGGCAAAATTGGTGCACAATTTTCTAGGTCAACAGAAGGTCATTGAATTAAATCATAAGTATTTGAATTTGGGCATTTAAATGCTATAAGATAATTTAAATGCTCAAATAATTCTGGAAATAAATGTTTGCTGTTGGAAATATTCTAAACAGAGCCCACAATTATTTTCAGGGTTTTTGGAAACGTTTTAGCATTTTTAATAAAGCCCAACTGTTGCAGTTAAATAGAAAAACAGAAACAAATAAAAAAGAGAGAGAGAGGGAAGCCCATCTGGGCCTTACCTGTGCTGGCCCAGCCCACCTGGCTCGGCCCAGCCGACTGGCCCTGCCAGTCGTCGTCCTCCTCCCGCCAGAAGGACGAGGAGCGCGTGGCCGGCGCCCGTGGCCACACGCCGGCCACCTCCTGCTTCTGCCGACGCCCTGGAGACGTCCAGGGATGCCACGCGACCCCCACGTCCCCCTCTCATCCTCCCTCACTCTCCCCCTCATCTCCCTCACCCTCTCCCACGATGGCCGAGCACGATCTTCGCCGCCGTTCGCCGTAGACGCCACCAGAGCCACCCCCTCGCCCCTCCGACGAGTCCAATAGCTCCGCCTCGTCGCCCTGGACCTCTCCGCTGACCCACGTGACTCCAAACGCCGCTGAACGCCATCTTCGCCCTCATCTTCAACCTCGGGCACCCGAGCCATCTCCGGTCGATTCGCCGCCGCCAGGACCTCCCCGAGCTCGCTGACCCCCTCTCCGACCCCGTTGTGAGCTCCTCTTCCCCTAGCTCCCGTGCTCGTTTGGCCTCTGTAGACGCCGCCCCCTTCCTCACCGTAGCACGCCGCCGCGCGAGCTCGACGCCGGTGTCACTCCGGTGACCTTTTGGTCACGGGCTTGTGTCCGTCACACTCCTCGCGCCGCGTAGAGGCTGTAGGTGCTAGCGCCACACCGCCTAGGCCACTGCAGCCACGCGCACGAGCTGGCCCGAGCTTCGGCCTCCGCCTAACCTCGTCGCCGGCAATGCTCCGGCCACTCCCCGGCCAAGCCATCACCACAGCTGGATGCGGGCGAGCACCAGCTGCCCGTAGCTGCTCTCCGCGTAGCAAATGGAGCCCTGTGGGAAATCCCGCAACACGCCGCCGCGTCTGGCCTCGCCGGCGGCTAAACGCTGGCAGGCTTTGACCCGTTGACTGGTGGGTTTGACCGCTGACATGGACTGGGTGGGCCCAGGTTGACTCCCCTGAGTCAATGACAAGTGGGCCCCCCTCTGCTAACTAAATCAAATTAGTTTTAACTAAAAATAATTAGTTTAATTAACTACTGACACGCGGGACCCAGCAGTCAGGTTTGACCTGGACGTCCCCGTTGACCAGTGACGTCACCCTGGCGTAATGCTGACGCAGTAATTCAATTACTGGATTTATTCTTTAATAGGAAATTCCAGAAAATAGTCAAAACTTCTAAAAATCATATAAAATCAACCATAGCTCCAAATGCAAAGGTTTATATATGAAAAATGATCAGAAAAATTCAATCTATCCATCTGCAATGGTTTCATGCATGACAAAACAAGTTTACCTTGCTATTTAAGCAGAATAAGGTAATGCACTATTAAGGCCATGTTTAATGAGCTAATATTTGAATCTTTGATTCAAATAAGCACATTCCTTTCTATTATAGCTTGCATTAGGCCAAGACACATTCATATTGCCATGTCATAGCATGCATCATATTGTTGCATATCGTCATGTGTTGATTGCATTCCGATGTGTTCTTCGTGGTAGGTTCTGCCTCCGAGGATATTCACGAGTATCCAACTGAAGGGTAGTATCCCACTACCACTCCATCAGGCAAGCAACCCATTGATCATTCTGATACAAACCCATGTTCTCGCCTCTGCTCTTGTTTACTGCATTAAGACAACGCGATTCAAACTGATGTGTGCTACGGTAGCTGAACCCTTATCCTCTGCATGACCTGTCATTGCCACAGTAACTAGATGAAACCCACTAGCATGTGTAGGAGTTTAGTGAGCCATGTATGTGATTCCTACCTTGCTATGCCTGCTATGCTTAGAGTTGTGTCAGGTCTGGTTCATCTGGGTGATGGGCTAGAGTGAAATGCTTATGTCGGTAATATGAGGGATGTGTTGAACATGTTTTGGTAAAGGTATCGATGAGAGGCCATGTAGGAGTACATGGTGGGTTGTTTCATTGAGGCCGTCCCTAAGAACTGAGATCTGTATGCGTGATTTAAGATTCAGCTACTACCACACATTGGGCCCTGAAATATGACCCCGCTCGACTTACTGACCCCTCTCGCCCTCTGTCCAGGAGTTGCAACTAGTTTCTGGTGTTTGTAGGACATGTGTTGGTGGCTGTGCGTAGCGCTGACCCTAGGGGTGGGCTATGATGCGGTAGATACACTGTGGCCGGGTATGCCGGGCGCCCGTTTGGCGTCTCGGGACCCTATACACATCGTTTGGGGCCGTTGAGGACACCCCGGCCGGATTTCCTTGCGGATGGAACCTGAATAGGCGATAAACCTGGACTAGATACTTGTGAGTTTAGTCAGGTCGTGGTCTACACCCACGTCGGTTTTCGCTTGAAGTCTGCCGAGCACATGCCGTGTGCAGACGCTAAGTGGTGGAAACATGTGTGACGAAGTACACCCCTGCAGGGTATAAAACTATTCGAATAGCCGCGTCCGCGGTAAAGGACTACTTGGTTGCCTATACAGTTCATAGACAATTTAATGGATACTACTAAAAGACTCAAGATAAGTGTGAGTACCGAGGATGGCCCTTTCGTAGGATGACGAGGGAGGATCCCCGGTGGAGTATTGTGTTGGTGAGTAGTGGACTCGTGTGCGAAAACTATTTTACTAGTGGAGTTCCGTAGGATAGCTTAGCCAAGAGTCAAAGCTGGCTTGCTGCAATAACCCCACCACCTTCTTGAGAATGAGCATGTATATTAGGTTCTGATGTAAGACTTGCTGAGTACCTTTGTACTCATGTTTGCTTAATTACTGTTTTCAGACGACGACACCGCCCCCTCCGATGGGTTCTACATAGACCTTGACGTCGACGAGTGACTAGCCACCCAGGTGGTGATCCTGGCCATGGAGGGCCTTATGTAGATAGACAGGCTTCGAGAAGCCTTCTTTCTTTCTAGAGTCTGTACTCAGACTAGTTGCTTCCGCATGTGCTTGTATGATTGTATGACTTGAGTGTCGGGTCATGTGACCCCTATCTGTATGAACATGTTATGTATGGCTCTCTGGAGCCTTTAAATAAAGTACTTGAGTTGTAGAGTTTTGTTGTGATGCCATGTTGTATGTACTCATATCGGGCATATTGTGTGTATGATTGAAATGCTTGGTATGAGTGGGATCCAACAATCTAGTTGTTTATCCTTGGCACCCTTTCTTATGGGGAAATGTAGTCTAGTGTTCCTCGAGCCATAGTAGTCTGCTACAGCCCGGTTCACCGGAGTCCTGCTAGCCCAGCACTACTGTTCAAGACACTTGACTGGCCGGCATGTGTTTCACTTCGTTCCTATGTCTGTCCGTTCGAGGAAATGTCACGCGGTGATATCCGGAGTCCTGCCTAGCCTGCTACAGCCCGGGTTCCCCGGAGTCCTGTTAGCCCAGTGCTACAGCCCAAAATCACTCGCTGATGACCGACATGCTCGATGTGATTCATGTATGCCTGTCTCCATAGGTCTGTGCCGCTTTGGGTTCACGACTAGCCATGTCGGCCCGGGTTCTCTGTCATATGGATGCTAGCGACACTATCATATACGTGAGCCAAAAGGCGCAAACGGTCCCGGTCCATGGTAAGGCGACACCCGTGGGATACCGTGCGTGAGGCCGCAAAGTGATATGAGGTGTTACCGGCTAGATCGATGTGACTTGGAATCGGGGTCCTGACAGCGATGTCAAGATGAAGCAGGAGCTGGCGATGCATGAAGACCTGTGCACTTCCTTGGAGTTGTTCAACTTGGCAACCAAGTGCGCCAGGGCTGAAGAAGGGCGTCTCTCCCTCCTCGAGCTGCCTGCCGCGGACCCGGAAGAGAAGAAGCCCAAGGCCAAGGATGTGAAGCGCAAGGGGGGTGCCGTGCTCGCAGCAGAACCAGACACCAAGCGGGGCAGAGATCATCCCGAATCTTCCAAGGGTAGTCGGTACTGTGTGTACCACGACCTCCACACCCACAACACCAACGAATGTCAAGAGCTCCGAGCCGTGCGAGAAGGAAGGATCGGCCGTCGCCCCGACCGCGGTGACTGGGTCTATGGTCAAGGAGGAGGAAGGAACGCAGGACGCTGGGAAGACCGCTGCCCGCACCAAGGGTGGCGCGATCGACCTCGCGAGGATCGCTGGCAAGACCCGCCTCGCGAGGGAGACTGGAGGGATCAGCCTTGCGAGGATCGCCCGCCAGGCAACGCAGGCCTCCCTCTGCTGCCGCCGCAGCAAAGGAGAAACGAGGACTGCCATCAGGACGAGGGGGCTGGGGGCTTCCAGGAGCCGCGCGCGATCGCCTGCATCCTGGGCGGGGCTCAAGCCCCAGCCTCTCAACGCATCTTCAAGCAGTTCGCCCGCAAAGTGAATGCAGTCCTCCCCAAGCTCGAAGCCACGCGCCCTCTCAGGTGGTCGGGGTGCGCCATCATGTTCAGCTCAGCAGATCAGCTCAAGTGTGCGGCCACAGCCAGAGTCCTCCCGATGCTTTGTTCCCCAATCATCAGCAACATGGTGGTCACCAGGACCCTCATCGATGGCGGGGCAGGGCTCAACGGCCCATCCGTGGAAACATTCAACAATCTCCAAGTGCCCTACAACCAACTTCAGCCAACCAAGCCTTTCTCCGGAGTCACCGACGGCTCCACGGTCTCGATTGGGCAGGTCCGCCTCCCCGTCAACTACGGGGCACATGACAACTACCGCACCGAGCTCATCGACTTTGACGTCGCTCACATTCGCCTGCCGTACAACGCCATCCTTGGGTACCCAGCGCTGGCCAAGTTCATGGCCGTAACTCACCATGGCTACAACGTCCTCAAGATACCAGGAAGTGGCGGAGTCATCACGGTGCCCTGTGAAGAGAAGGACGCGGTGTGTTCCCTGGAACGAGCCTCTAAGGCCGCATCGCTGGAAGACCCGGATCGGGGAAGCAGGAGGCTTCCCGAGACCGCCCCCAAGAAGAAGAAGACATCATCCGGCCCAGCCCCTCAGGAGGCAGGCCCCTCAGGGCCCGCGCCTGCCTAGGGGGAACCTCCTTCCATCGCATAGGAAAGCGCGCCCGGCGCCCTCCTCAGGCAGGGCTTGGGGGCTCTCCCCTAGAGGGCCACCGACCTGGCTAAGGTCACGAGGGAGGCGCTTGGGCACCACATGGAGGCGTATTTCGAAGCACGTTTCCCTCAAGAAGGAGTAAGGCAAGGAGGGCCAGACCCTCAGGAGTTCGTCAGCAAGGCCATTCAGGAGCTACAGGAGTCAAGAGTCATGAGAGGCGGCCACCGCCTACCAGCTGTGGCTCCCCATCCAGGCGAGGATGGTGGGCTGCGCGTCTGCATCGACATACCAGGGCTCAATCGAGTCGCCTCTCTGGAGCGCCTCTGGCCCTCGCGAGTGGGGCGCTGCGAAGGTCCACCCCACAGCTACGTTCGCATGCCTTACGGCTTGCCGAACGCGGCTGCCACGTACCAGCGCCTCATGAGGGGCATCATGGAGGCTCAAGAGGCCAGGCGTTCCGCAGCCCTGGCGGAGATGGAGATGGTCCGCGAGGAGCCACCAGCGCCTCCGGAGCCTCCCGAGGCCCCTGGGCCTGGGGGCTCGTGAGGATCGGCTTCCGCAGCCCACCAAGTCTGCTACACCAACACTCCTTCTTCCTCAACATCATCAGGTGACATCTTTCAAGTTTCATTTCCAGCTGGGAGCGCCCCCCAGGGCTGCATTATTCCCAGGCCGCGTGGGTCCGTCCCTGCGGCATGTATCCCTTTTATTTCATGTTGTTAGCTTACTTTGTTGGGGGTGCCCCACGGGCTGCATCATCCCCAAGTCGCTCGGGCCTGACCCAGTGATGTCCGCCTTCCCAGCATCTATTTGAATGAATCCACTCCTTCGCGGCTAATGTGTTTGACCTAGTTGCCCGCTCAACTGACGCCAAATGACAGAGCTGCTCCCAAACGGCACGACGCTTGCGCATGGGTCCGTCCCTGCAACGCCGACAAATCTGAATGGCTGAGCTCTGGCCGCGGCAGCCCCGCATGGCGCCACCTCGTCAAGCCTTCAGTGCCTCATCGCCCCTCGGAAGCAACCAACGGCTGACTGTCAATTGTCATGGCAACCCCTCGTTCTTTCTATGATGGGTCTACAGGATCTCCTAAAGGAGCTGTTTCAGGCGAGGCCCTTGCGGTGTCTCCTTCACTCTCATCCACGCGAACCGCTTGCACGTTAAAGGGGGGGTGCCTGAGCATCGCAACTCAGGGCTCCTACTGGCTCTCCAACCCTCACCCTCTGGCCTTGTCCACGGCATCGCGACCTGGCATACCAGCGACGGCTGAGACTCGCTCGAGGGCCGGGACCCGAGGACGTAGAGCAGAAAGGGGAGCAAAGGCGAGAGGGGAGGGACACGCGAGGACCTCGCCAAGCAACCTCACGCCTACCGATGCACGGACCCGGCGACACACCAGAGAGCGGCCCCTGATTCTCGAGATAAGTCACCACCCGGAAGCACCAGCTACCGTGGCACCATCCCCGCACCTAATGCAATCCCGTGTTAGCGACGCCGCTCTCCTTTCTCACTGAACGACGGCTGCTTGAGCGCCAAAGGGGACCTCCTGAGCATCGCGACTCAGGGGCTCTTACCGGACCCCGGGTCGCTCACCTCCTGGCCTTGACCACGGCATCGCGACCTGGCATACCAGCGACGGCTGAAGCCGCCTTGGGACTGGGACCTGTCGGCGCAGAGCACCAAGCCCTCGTGAGGTTCGAAAGGGAGAACTGAGCTAAGACGGAATGAGCAACTCGCACAATTCTACGACAAGGGTTATATTAACAAACAGGATCACGGGAACCTTACAATCCCTCACGGGACGCGTCTTTGATTCCTTGTAGGGAACAGATCCTAAAAGGACGCTAACTACACGCGCCCCTGTGAAAGACGCCATCGTCAACAGCGGGCCGTCAAGCACCGGCACCAACCCCATCCAAATCAGAGTCGGTGACGGCCTGACGAGCCCGCCCTGCTCCAGGAGCGGCGCTGGCTCGGGGGCTCGTAGCTGTCGTCGCTCGTCTCCGGAGTCGCGAAGAGCTCGCCGGAGTCGCTGGAACCTCCGACGCCTCCGCCGCCTGAGGAGCCGCCAAGGGAGCGGTCGGCGGGCCCAGTCCTCGCCGTAGCAGGATCCCGACCACCTCTCCTAGGGCAGCACTCCAGCCGGCGCCCGTTAGCATCGAAGACCTTGAAGAACATCACCGAAGCACCGTCGTACTCAAAGTGGATCGCGAGGGCGCCTCTTGTCCTGCAAACCCGGGCGATTTCGCTCCAGCCTCGAGTCATGAAGACCTCGCCCGGGGCAACGACCGCGACCTCTGCCTCGGTCGCGAGGGTGCTGCAGCCGGCGTGCTGCAGCCAAAGCTTCAGGAGTTCTCCCTGTGGGATGATGGAGGCGAAGAAGGGAGGAAGGCGAATCCAAGACTGAGCAGGCATGGCGGTGTGGAGCACGAACTCTCGGGAGGAGCCCTCGGTGTGGACCCCAGGGGGGATGACCCACACCTTCGTGACCCGTCGGCGCCAACGGTGGCGCCGCCCGTGGCGATCGGCATCGACTCCTTCAGAGCCCTCGATGTGGGCGTACAAGGGAAGCGGGAACCCTGGCGGTGGCCGCTCGCACCAGGGCCTCGACACCACCTGATGGGCACCCTCGTCCCGGCCGCGGAGGGCGAGCCGTTTCTTCGGCGGGAGCAGGTCTGGTTCCTCTCGGGGAGCCTTTCCCTTCTCTACCGCCGAGAACCGGCGGATCAGAGCCATCGCAGCAAGAGGGAGCAAGGACCGGGAAGAAGGAGAAGCAAGAAGGGATGGACTGGAAGGGCGCGCGCCGTTCCGTACTTATGGCCGGTGAAGCCCAACCGCCGACCTCCACGATCGCAGGTAATCATGACCCGCTTTGCATGTAGGGACTTATCCAGTCCGTGCAGTTGCCGAGGCGCCGTGGGAAGTGGAGACGCCCACATCCAATCAACCGCCACGCGACGCCCAAGGCCGCAGGCTGTTAGGGCCCGTGGCGCTTCGCTCTTGCCCTTTCGCCTCCCTGCACGGCCAAGTCCGGACGCGCCTTGGGCCCGGGGGCTACTGTCGGCGTTCTGGGAACGGGGGTCCCCAGACTTGCCTGCCTGCGGCCTGCGGCGTGGCTCGAGGAGGGGCCCAGCACGGCCCATCTTCATCAACACAGACCCAAGACCCTCGCGAGGGGCCAAGCCTCGCGGGGCGGACGACACGGAGCTTCCTCAGGCACGGCCTCATCAGGCTGGCTCGCAAGGAGGCGGAGAGATCAAGGCGGGGTACCTCACGAGGTGCCCGTGACGCAAGCCATGACGACCAAAGGTGCCAGGTGGGCGCCAGCCGCGCGGTGTCCTCCTTTCCTCTTTGGTGCAAAGGGAGCAAGCGCAGGCGAGAGCATCAAGCAAAGGCACCCGTTTCGGTGCAACGAGACCAAGACCAGTCCAACGGCAGGGAGGAAGTCATTGTGGAGCCCAAGCCAGCATCACCACCAGAGCCTTTGGCAGGCGAGGACCAACTTTAGTCAGGATAAGTGTACCAGATGTTCCTCTTCAAAATGGCCAATTGTTGGCGCCCTTCCCGCTCAATATTTGGGAAGAGGCCCAGGGCCTTTGCCTATAAATAGGACTAGCCACCTGTCGGTGTCAAAACCGGTGGATCTCGGGTAGGGGGTCCCGAACTGTGCGTCTAGGCCGGATGGTAACAGGAGACAGGGGACACTTTGTTTTACCCAGGTTCGGGCCCTCTCGATGGAGGTAATGCCCTACTCCTGCTTGATTAATATTGATGATATGGGTAGTACAAGAGTAGATCTGCCACGAGATCAAGGAGGCTAAACCCTAGAAGCTAGCCTATGGTATGATTGTTGTGTATATTGTGTGTCTATCGACTAGCCTGGCCTCGGTTTATATAATGCACCGGAGGCCTAGGATAACAAGAGTCCTAGCCGAATATGCCGGTGGGGAGAAGTCCTTGTCTTGATCACCAAGTCTTGTGGAATCTTCCTTGTATGCGGTAGCCTCCCTAACTGGCCCATGAGTATACGGCCACGGGGGTCCTCGGCCCAATCTAATAGATCGGGAGACGACGTGGTGAGTACCCCCTAATCCAGGACACCGTCAGTAGCCCCATGAACCGGTCTTCAAGTTAGGGACGCTCCTCGATTCTTCCGAACTATTCTTCATCTTCGGTTGCCGGTCTTGAAAACTGGTTCAACAAATCTTCTTTATCTTCGATCTTGAGGATCACCGAAATGCATTCGACGAGTTTACACGTCGGGTATCCGAGGAGCCCCTTTAAGTTTCTGGCCTTTATCAATGCCTTGTTTATTTTTATGCCACACCTCGGGTTTGAAGTTGTTCCCGGGAGGCAGGGTCCTCTTGCATCCGAGCTCCAACGCCGGACTACATTCGAGGTATCTTTTGCAGTCGAGCACCAACGCCGGACCGCTTCCCAGCTCTAGCGCCGGAATGTATCCGAGCTCCAACGCTGGACTATGTATCCGAGCTCCAACGCCGGACTGTATATCCGAGGTGTCATATCACCTTGGTTCAAAAAAGTTGAAGGAGTTTAGCCGAGCTTAATGCCGGAAATGCCCTCTATGGAGCCAGCCACTAGCACCCGAGCTTTATGCCGGACTGCTTCCGAGGTGGTGCACCACCCCGACTATGGGCCAATTTTTTGTCAATATTTTTTATTGGTGCAATTTATTCTCTACCGAGATATATAGCCAGTAGCCCTCAAGGTGTGTATCGGTCTAAAATCCGAGATGCACATGAAGGATGACATAAGACCGCTGATCCCAGTAGCCGCTGAGACTCAGGTTGACTTGCAAAATCGGCCTGAGGATCAAGTCCTAGCTCGGCAGAATACTTCGGGACACAAAAGCGGCGTGCTCAGTCCTCAAGACTCAGGTTGGGTGCGGTCGACCAACCTGAGGATCAAAATCTCCTCGGAAACTATATTGCACATAAAATTTTCTGCATTGGACAAGCAATGCAGTAGCCCCCGAGACACTGGTCGGGTGGCAACACCAGATCAGGGGATTGATTTGCCCCTTTAATATTTGTAAATAATAAGCCCGAAGCCCAGTAGCCCCCGAGCCTTAATGCGGGCACGGGTGGCTGAATTAAGGATCAATATCCATAGTAAAATCACAAATTATGTGTAATGACTCTATGTATCCAAGTACTTTACGTCATCAATGCTTGGATCCGCACTGTACAAAACTTTGTTGATCGACCATCGGCTTCCACCTTCTTCGCCGGTAGCCGAGGAGTGTTTGTCCTACTTTATAAAGCCTTTATGAGGGCAAAGATTTACGACAAACAAGGCAATCTGGCCACACGGTTTTATAAACAAAGGTACGCAGAGAGATATGTTATATTACTGTTTAACAGAAGAAATGTCTTCCAAAGAAAATAATCCCGCTAACGGTTCCTTTCTTTGGGTTGTCATGCTAAGCATGACCAAGAAACCTCAGCTCGAATGTAAGAGAAAAATATCGAGGATTTAGTTTGGGAGGCCAGTTAATAGCCCCGGTAGTGTTCGGCGACAGTCGAGGTCAAGCCGTAAACACTTCGGCCAATGTTATGAATGGCCCGTCATAGTCATCGGATCGCTGACCAGTTTACGCTTATTGTGACAGTCAGTTTTCGGCTTTCTCCACTAAGGTGCTTAACCATGTGAGCTGGAAGCACAATCGCAGTGGTTCTCCCTTTGCATGCCTAGCCGAACAAAACGGAACATAGGAAGCAAGTGCAGGAGCCGGGCAACCCAACTATTGATCGAAGACACAATTCGAAACCGATGCATATATAGCAATATCTGAGAATGTTTTTGCCGAATCCCTAAAGGTATCCGGTGTTGCACTGCGAGACTAATGCTGGAAAAGCACAAATAGTTTAAAAGTGCCAAAAAGCTTGGAAAACCAAGAAACGTCGGTAAAAACATGACGTCCGAACAAGATCAAGTGTTCGGTGCCAATCCGAAAATTGGTCTTAGAAAAAAGAAGTGCTTCCGTCGTCCTTTAACATGACACATCCTATCTCAAGACTTCGAGCGGTTCAGCCTACGGCTTCAACCTCCTATCCCGAGGGCGGAGTACTTCTCATCAGGCCAGTTTAGCAAACTAAACTCTAGCGGCTTTGAGAAAGAAATTAGGCTCCCCGGCTAGTGACCACACACTCGTGTCGAAAAAAGGAGTGATAAATAATAATAAAACTTTGCAACGACTAAGAAGAAGAACACTTATTATAAAACGGCTCAAATAAACTTAAGAGCCCCCAAATGAGTTGGGTAGAAGAATGATTGCATGTACCGAAGTACTTATATCATATCTATGTTCAATCGAACTTTAAACGTGTCTTAACCGACCGTCAGCTTCTCCCTCTTCGGTCAAGGACCAAAAAGTGTTATGTACTCCATCGGTCGAGAATATCGATGGTGTTTCCAATAACCAGGCAATCGGGCCATAAGGCTGTAACAGACAAAGCGCGCTCAGGGAACTTATGCTATATTACCGTGAACTGTAAGAAGCATCTTCGAAGAAAATAGTACCCCCACCGATACCTTTCTTCGGTGCTCATTGTTATTATGAGACTTGTGCAATAGATTTTTTGTACTCATGAGTTCCGTTGTGTGCCGACCATCATTGAATAACTATAAGAGCGCTAGCTTTCGGCTTCACCCAGTCTGAGGTCCGGCTCGGGTGACCCGATCGTGACAATCGCAGAGGTGCTCCCTTTACTCCCTAGCCGAACAATCGAGAACGTAGGGGTAAACACAGGAGTGAGGTAACCCAGATTGCAAATCGCTTAAGTCAATGTGGTGCATATTGTGGCGTAATACACGAACAAGGAACGAAGCCGTACAAGTATAATCATATGCAACATGAAAAGTTCATAAAGGAAGCCCCCAAGTAAACGGGGTATTTGAATTTATGCGTCACAAACAAAGTTTGGACAAGGAAATTTTTACAAGCAACTTTTTTCCAAAAAGTATAATGCTTGGTCGAACCGAACACAAGTTAGAAATTAAAGCTTTGAGCATGAAAGCGACTTAGCTGGTTAATGTGTTCGGTATTGATGACGCGGTCCGAGCTTGATGCGGGGCAAGGTTCCATCCCCCAAGCCGGTCCCGAGGTGGCGGCGCGGAGAGCTCGACACGCCGAAGTGGTGACATATCACGGTCAATGCAGACCGGCAGAGTGACGCCGAAGTCCCCGGATCATTTTCCTGTGCACAAAAAATAGTGCAAACCGGAGATGGTAGTAATAATGATAATTTAAAAAAATCATTGCATAATAAATAATTTATGCAAAGTGAGTAATAAAAGAAATATGGCCTGGTGTCGAAGTCAATGTCGATGCAGGGCGTCGGCGTGATGCGGTAAAGGCGTGGCAAAGCCTGAATTCGCAGGTCGGTCCGAGCTCCGGATGCGGTGTTCGCCGGACTATGTACGGAAATTGACCGAACCACCATGCGACTATCGTGAATGCGGCTACCATTTGATAGACCTGTGTACCTATGATGGACAAACCAGAGTAATAATTCCTTGGGAAAAATGAACCCAAACAAGCAAAAAATATTAGGGATTGATAGCACCTGGTTTATTTGTTGTAGCAATCCGAAGAAAGGTGATTCCCAAAATTGGGACTCGATCCGCACACCCATTGCCTGATGGGCGATAAAACGACGGCATGGCAATGCTGATAAAGGTTGGCTCACCGAGGCAAAGCCCTCGGCCCAGCTAACGTGACGGAGCTGGTCGGCTAGTGACGCCGAAGTGTCCGGAGTAGGTTGATGAAGAGATGGCGAAGCCCCCGGTCCAGCCGAGATGTCGAAGCCCCGATGTCAGCCGATGAGTCGAAGTAGGTCGGCGTGATGGACACCAGCTTGAAGAAGCGATAGTGCGGCCCTGTCGATGCAGGTCGTGACATGGTCGATGCCGGCTTGATGAAGCAACCGTGTGGCGATGCCGGTATGCCCGCTCCGTGTAATCCGTGGGGCGGCGATGTTGGTGATGATTTATCCTTCGCGATGCCGGACTCTTGTTCGGCTTGCCGAGATGATGATCCGAAGAAGTTGAGCTCGGCTCAACAAAGTGACGCCGTGTCTTAGCGCAGGTCGGCAGCCGTGGAGTAATATTGCCAGACTGGTTTGACACCAGCATGACATTGAAGATCATGTTCAAAAGATCTTAAAGTTAGTGGGATGTGTTCGGAAACAAAACACAATACCCCATACAAAACTTCCTTCAAAAGGGATGTCCGAAATCCCGTTCATAGAAAAGATGAAATCGGGTCGGATTCGTTTTCACGCAGAAAACAGATCCGAAAAGTGATGCACTAATCGGAAGGTTCCCGGAGTTTGGACGGTCGGATCGAGCTGAAATTTTGAGAGGTGGTAGATACAGGAATTCCGCAGCTGATCAACAGTTGGATCTTCCAAAGGACGTCCAAGCTAGAAGCTGGACACCAAGCCCTAAACACATCCAAATTCCCGTCCAGATTTGACAGGGCTCCGGTATATCGTGGATTGCCGGAGATTCCTCCATCGGAACTCGACGAAATTTTTCAGGGTTGTTGTAGACTCAATTCCGCACAATTCCACCAAAGCGATCGTCAAAGCGATACTCGAGGAGGTGGTGGTGGCAGATACGAGTTCGCTGTCCAGAAAAACAGCACAGTTGCACGAGGGCAATGTTGACGTTGAGCCCCCGGGATCCCTGGATGATTCCTCCATGATCTTGATAGAGATCGGAGTTGACGTTGATGAAGGCCCTCATCCGAACATGACGATCGGAGATAGGGCGCGGCCCTTGGTCGAACCAAAGTGACCAGTCGAGCTGGTGACGAAGATGTCGAAGTCGCAGTTGATCTGCAGGCGAGCCATCGACCTTTTGCCGAACACACAATGGAGCTCTCAATGAAAGCACCAATGTCGGTGTCAAAACCGACGGATCTCGGGTAGGGGGTCCCGAACTGTGCGTCTAGGCCGGATGGTAACAGGAGACAGGGGACACTTTGTTTTACCCAGGTTCGGGCCCTCTCGATGGAGGTAATACCCTACTCCTGCTTGATTAATATTGATGATATGGGTAGTACAAGAGTAGATCTACCACGAGATCAAGGAGGCTAAACCCTAGAAGCTAGCCTGTGGTATGATTGTTGTGTATATTGTGTGTCTATCGACTAGCCTGGCCTTGGTTTATATAATGCACCGGAAGCCTAGGATAACAAGAGTCCTAGCCGAATACGCCGGTGGGGAGAAGTCCTTGTCTTGATCGCCAAGTCTTGTGGAATCTTCCTTGTATGCGGTAGCCATCCGAACTGGCCCATGAGTATACGGCCACGGGGGTCCTCGGCCCAATCTAATAGATCGGGAGACGACGTGGTGAGTACCCCCTAGTCCAGGACACCGTCACCACCCACGGGGGAGATCGGATCGAAATCAGAGAGAGAATCAAGAAGAGAGAGAGAGAGAGAGAGAGAGAGAGAGAGAGAGAAGGGCGACTAAACTCCTCCTAGCAGTTCATCTCCCCAGCCCAGAACAGACCCTCACGAGGCTGTTCTTCCTTGTATTGCTCACCATCATCATCCCAAGAGGCAATACACCACACCACACACTGGAGTAGGGTATTACACCACAACGGTGGCCCGAACCAGTATAAACCCTGTGTCTCTTGTGTTGTTCTTTCCATAGCTTAGATCTTAGCGAGGCGGAGGGGTGCAGGTAGGTAGAAGGCGAAATCTCCGCGCACACCCCAGTGTTCGAACCTCAAGGGTCTGCCGGAACCCGAAATCCGACAGGGATGACCGGGATGGACCTGCTGGAGGTCTTTCTCGGTCGACGCATCCAACGGCTTCAGGCACATGATCATCCGATGTGGATGTACTCTAGGCTCAAGGATTCCACTAGGATCCACCCGGAGGACGTCAGCGAGGACATCTTGGAGAAGTGGCTGATGGGGATCACCAGCAACAAAGACAACCCTCGGAGGTCTAGGAGGGTGATTCCATTCGACCACTCGCGTCAGCCGGAGCAGGTATGATTCTGTTTTATCAAGTATCTTTTTGATTCACTGTGTGACATCTTGTTGATGGTCGACTGAATTTCTTTTGGTTGTTGTCTTTTCAGGCCCTCATCGACATGTACTCAATGCTCAACGGAGTGCAGGAGCAAGACGTCGAGGAAGGAGCGAGCGGGGGCGAGAGCGGCGAAGGGTACTCGGATGCCGAGGAGGATGAGGAGAGCGACGAATCGACTGATGACGAAGAGGTCAACTCGCCTCCTCGCAGGGAGAGGAGATCCAAACATGCTCATGACCCGGCGAGCGCTCCGGGCCTGGTGGCCGCGCCGATTGGGCAGTCTTCGAAGCATCCCAGGACGTCTTCCCCAACACCGACTGAGAAGGCTCCGAAGCAGCCCAAAGTTGTGCCGCCTCCAGCGCCGAAAGCACCGAAAGCCACCTCCTCCAAGCTACCAAAGGCTTTGCCCAGGATCAAAGTGACCGTCCCTAGTATCTCCGGGTAATCATCTGACTTGTTCTTTTCGTCGACTCGAATAACAGAACGTAACCGACTGGATGCGGGTCTTTGCAGTGTTGCTACGTCGGGAACCTCTTCTCTCGAGTACCGAGACGAGGAGATGGAAGACGTGGTTAGCTCTAACCCAGGTAGAAACTCTTATGATCTTGTTCTTGATTCCTTGGTCTATTGCATTCTAGTGGTTCACTTGGGGTCGAATGATCTGTCTTGCAGCTCCACCCAACGTCATCGATCTTCCAGATGACGATGAAGATGTGGCTCTAAAGCCCAGGAAGAACAAGAAGGTAGCAGCCGGTAAGATGTCTCGGCAAGGGCCAACAACAACACCGCCCGTCCGTCAACCTGAAGACGCGGGCAGGGCATCTGTAACCTTCGCTGCACCCTTGTCGAGTGAGCACCCCACACCGTCGACTGCACCGGTGATTCCTTCAGTCGTCCAACTCCATGCCACGGAGCTCCAAGCTTCCACACCTGGGTCGTCTGCTCTCTTTTTCACCAGCTACCCCGTCCTGGACAACCAGTCAGAAGCGGCTGTAGAAGCCATCCGGAAGGCTGACGTGATGATGGAGCGTGTGAAGACGGTGCATGAGAATAGCCAGGCTGCCTACGATGCCAGTGCTACTCTTCGGGCCAACGTCCAGGTAAGTAGACTTTCCGACTGCTCTTGTTCTATGAGGATATGCTACCCGAATATTTTTCTTCTACACAATCTCCTGTTGTTTGCGTCGAATCAGAGCACCCACTGGGTGTTTTGTTGTCTTTGGTAGTTGCGCTCTTCCGCTCGGTCTGGGCGAGCGGGATCTGAACCGGTGGGGGCACGCTAAGTGCACCCACTGGGTGTAGTCCCCGAGACCGCGGTCAACTGCTGGCATTCGACTGGGGTCTGAGTTCTACCTTCCTTTCTTTTCCTTTTCTTCCACTCGACTCAGGTGGACCGGTCAAGTAGGATCTGAACCGGTGGGGGCACGCCAAGTGCACCCACTGGGTGTAGTCCCCGAGACCGCAGTCAACTGTTGGCAGTCGACTGTGGTCTGAACAGCTTTTTTTTACTTGGACCGGTGGACCGTCGAGTTGGGTCTTAATTAGCGGGGGCATGCCAAGTGCACCCACTGGGTGTAGCCCCCGAGACCGCAGTCGACTGTGTGCAGTCGGCTGGGGTCTAAGCGAACTTCTTTAGGTTTTATTCACTCGGAAGTAAACAACCTTTGATCTTATCAACTGACCCGTATTTTGCCTTCCGCAGAAGTCTTGTACTCTTATCACCAAGTTTTCTGAACTTGAGGAGAAGCACAGGCAACTCAACCTCGACTTGGAATTGGCCCAGCAGAATCTGAAGAAAGCTCAAGACGAAGCTGTTGGTATGGAAGGTAACTGGCTGTCGGCTGACTTTCAACATATCTCTTTGATCTCTTGTTTGATTCGATTGCTTCTTTTGCAGAGAAAATGAAGTTGGCTCTGGAGAAGAAGGAATCGGACCTTGCCGCCGCGCAAAAAGCAGCCGAAGATAAAACTGCCCTCGCAGACCAGAAGCTTGCTTCAGTCGGAACGCTGGAAGGGGAGGTGAACAAACTGAAATCTTGCCTCAATGAAGCTAACCATGAAGTGACTAGTCTGAAGAAGGACAAGGTTGCCCTGAATGAAAAGCTGGAGTCCGCGATCCGCAAGAGGAACGACACAGAAGCTTATCTGAGGACTCTCGCCAAGAAGCTCTATCTCACGCTGGAAGGTATTTCTTTTAAACTGACTGCGTTGATGCTTGCGATCGGATCCTACTTGGTCGATTCACTAATTTTTGGCTGCAGAATTCTGCCAAGACTTCGACGAGGAAACTGGAAAGGTCGAGACGGGTCTGGACCCTATCGCTTCTCCAGTTTGCGACAAAACCGCAATGAATGTGCTCCGCCTGGAGTCCCGTATCGCCAGCGCCACAAGCTACCTCGTGCGTCTGAAGGAGGTAGTCTCCCGAATCGACTCATCGCTTTGGCCGAGGGCGACGCTTCAAAATGACCTGGAATCCCTGATGGCTCGATTGAACGAGATCCCTGACCGAGTGCAAGAATGGAAGAAGTCCTCCGCCCGGTGCGGTGCTGACATGGTGTTGTCCTTGGTGCGAGTCCATTGCAAGGAGGCTCGTGAAGACAAGCTGGCTGCGATCAAAGTCGCTAACACCAAAAAGCATGACTTCCAGTCCTTCATAGAGACTTTCATTGCTGCCGCTACTCGGATTGCTGATGGGATCGACCTGGACTCATTCGTGGAGCCTGCCAGCCCTCCTCCTGCCGAGTGAACAACTTATGAGACTTGAATCTGCTTTAAATTTGCGTCGGAATGGCGAGTGATTGTTGTAACCGTTAAACTCCTTCAGGCTTGATGCCCGAATACTTTTGATTTGCTACTTGGAACTCTAGGATTTATTCGAATTTGGTTTATCTCCGAATGTGCTTGCATTTTGCCTTCGAATGGACTTTGTTCACTGCTCGGAATAGTCTTTGCGCTGGAGATGCAGCTCTGAAATGGTGGCTCCAGTCGACCTGCGCTTCATCGTCCTTGCGGATAGGGATGGGGTGCATGTTGTACTTGTGCCGTAGATCTGAGGGAGAAGGTTGCAGTCGACCTGCACCTCGTCGTCCTTGCGGATATGGATGGAGCGCACGTTGTACTTGTGTCGCAGCTTCGAAGGAGAAGGTTGCATTCGACCTACACCTCGTCGTCCTTGCGGATGGGGATGGAGCGTACGTTGTACTTGTGCCGTAGCTCCGAAGGAGAAGGTTGCAGTCGACCTGCACCTTGTCGTCCTTGTGGATGGGGATGGAGCGTACGTTGTACTTGTGCCGTAGCTCCGAAGGAGAAGGTTGCAGTCGACCTGCACCTCGTCGTCCTTGCGGATAGGGATATGTTTCGAACTTAGGCGAGTACTGGACTGCAGCTAAGCCTCCGAGTGGGAGGATTGCTCTCCACCCGGTAGGATTTTTTCAAACTTAGGCGAGTATTCGACTACAGCTAAGCCTCTGAGTGAGAGAACTTAGGCAAGTACTGGACTGCAGCTAAGCCCCTGAGTGGGAGGATTGCTCTCCACTCGGTAGGATTTTTTCAAACTTAGGCGAGTACTGGACTGCAGCTAAGCCTCCGAGTGAGAGGATTGCTCTCCACTTGGTAGGATTTTTTCGAACTTAGGCGAGTATTGGACTGCAGCTAAGCCTCTGAGTGAGAGAACTTAGGCGAGTACTGGACTGCAGCTAAGCCCCTGAGTGGGAGGATTTCTCTCCACTCGGTAGGATTTTTTCAAACTTAGGCGAGTACTGGACTGCAGCTAAGCCTCCGAGTGAGAGAACTTAGGCGAGTACTGGACTGCAGCTAAGCCCCTGAGTGAGAGAACTTAGGTGAGTGCTGGACTACAGCTAAGCCCTCGACTGGGAGGATTGCTCTCCACTCGGGAGGATTTTTCAAACTTAGGCGAGTACTGGACTGCAACTAAGCCTCCGAGTGAGAGAACTTAGGCGAGTGCTGGACTGCAGCTAAGCCCCCGAGTGGGAGGATTGCTCTCCACTCGGTAGGATTTTTTAAACTTAGGAGAGTACTGGACTGCAGCTAAGCCCCTGAGTGAGAGAACTTAGGCGAGTGCTGGACTACAGCTAAGCACCCGAGTGGGAGGATTGCTCTCCACTCGGTAGGATTTTTCAAATTTAGGCGAGTACTGGACTGCAGCTAAGCCTCCGAGTGAGAGAACTTAGGCGAGTGTTGGACTGCAACTAAGCCCCCGAGTGGGAGGATTGCTCTCCACTCGGTAGGATTTTACAAACTTAGGCGAGTACTGGACTGCAGCTAAGCCTCCGAGTGAGAGAACTTAGGCGAGTGTTGGACTGCAGCTAAGCCCCCGAGTGGGAGGATTTCTCTCCACTCGGTAGGATTTTACAAACTTAGGCAAGTACTGGACTGCAGCTAAGCCTCCGAGTGAGAGAACTTAGGCGAGTGCTGGACTGCAGCTAAGCCCCCGAGTGGGAGGATTGCTCTCCACTCGGTAGGATTTTACAAACTTAGGCGAGTACTGGACTGCAGCTAAGCCTCTGAGTGAGAGAACTTAGGCGAGTGCTGGACTGGAGCTAATCCCCTGAGTGGGAGGATTGCTCTCCACTCGGTAGGATTTTCTTTCGAACTTAGGCAAAACGGATCCGCGACTAAGCCCACCCACTGGGGGATTTCGGAAGTAAATAAGAACAACAACAATCGTATGAGAGGACTGTAAGCTCTTGTCTTTGATAAACAAGTTACAAAGGTGTTTCTTATTACATTTTATTCGAACGAGTGCTTAAGTATAAAAGGGGCAGAGCAGCTCCGTGTTCCAAGCCCGTGGCTCGTGTTTCTAATGCTCAATACTATAAAGATGGTATGCTCCGTTGTGGAGAACTTTGTTGATGATGAAGGGGCCTTCCCAAGTCGGGGCGAGCTTGTGTGGTTTCTGTTGATCCACTCGAAGAACTAGGTCTCCTTCTTGAAAGGCTCGACACCTCACATTTCTGGCGTGGAATCGACGGAAGTCTTGCTGATAAATGGTCGACCGGATCAAGGCCATCTCTCTTTCCTCCTCTAAGAGATCGACTGAATCTTTCCGAGCCTGTTCTTCTTCCTCTTCGGAGAAGAGCTCGACTCGGGGTGCATTGTGGAGCAGGCCACTTGCAGAATAGCTTAGGCTCCATAGACTAAGAAGAACGGAGTTCGTTCGGTCGACCGATTAGGAGTTGTCCTTAAACCCCACAGAACTGACGGAAGTTCATCAACCCAAGCGCCTACTGCGTGTTTGAGATCACGCATCAGTCGGGGTTTCAGCCCTTTGAGAATTAGGCCATTGGCTCTTTCTTTTTGTACGTTCGACTGCGGGTGAGCGACTGACGCATAGTCGACTCGTGAGCCTTGAGAAGCGTAGAAAGCTCTAAACTCATCAGAATCGAAGTTCGACCCATTGTCCGTGATGATGCTGTGTGGAACTCCATATCTGAATGTCAATTCTCTGATAAAACTGACAGTGGTGCTGGCCTCAAGGTTCTTGATAGGTTTAGCTTTGATCCATTTGGTAAACTTGTCGACTGCAATGAGCACATGAGTGAAGCCGCTCCTGCCAGTTCTCAGTGGTCCAACCATATCCAGTCCCCAAACAGCAAATGGCCAGATGAGGGGGATGGTCTTCAGGGCTGATGCTGGCTTGTGAGACAAGTCGGAGTAAAACTGGCAGCCTTCACATCTGTCGACTATATCTTTCGCCATTTCGTTTGCTCGTGGCCAATAAAATCCAGCTCGGTATGCTTTAGCCACGATGGCCCGAGAGGACGCATGGTGACCACAGGTCCCCGAGTGGATGTCATTGAGGATCATTCGACCTTCTTCTGGTGTTATGCATTTCTGACCGACTCCAGGTACGCTTTCCCTGAACAGTTGTCCTGTTATCACAGTAAAGGCCTTGGATCGACGGACGATCTGTCGAGCCTCTTCCTCATCCTCTGGGAGTTCTTTCCTGAGGATGTATGCAATGTAGGGCACTGTCTAGTCGGGAGTAATGGCCAGAACCTCCATGATCAGGTCGACCATGGGTGGGACCTCGACTTCAGTCAGGTCTGTGGCGCTCTTAGGCTGCGGAGGCTCTTTAGTAAAAGGATCTTCCTGAACTGTCGGCGTGTGAATATGCTCCAAAAACACATTGCTGGGAATGGCTTCTCTCTTGGAACCTATCTTTGCCAAGTCATCGGCTGCTTGATTTTTCATTCGGGGTATGTGATGGAGCTCTAACACCTCAAACTTCTTTTCCAGCTTCCTCACCGCGTTGCAGTAACCAGTCAAGGCTGGGCTTCTGACGTCCCACTCCTTCATCACTTGATTGACTACCAAATCTGAGTCACCGTAGACCATGAGGCGACGGACGCTGAGTGAAATGGCCATGCGCAACCCATACAGGAGTGCTTCATACTCTGCTTCATTGTTGGAGGAATCGAAGTGAATCTGGAGGACATATTTGAGCCTGTCTCCTCGGGGGGATACCAGTACTACCCCAGCACCAGAACCATTCAGCATTTTGGATCCGTCAAAGAACATGGTCCAGTGCTCTGAGTGAACTTGAGTCGGCAGTTGCTGTTCGATCCACTCGGCGAGGAAATCTGCTATTGCTTGGGACTTGATAGCTTTCTTTGCCTAAAACTTGATATCCAAGGGAAGGAGTTCAATCTCCCATTTTGCCACTCAACCAGTTGCATCTCTGTTGTGCAGAATCTCTGACAATGGAGCATCGCTGACGACTGTAACAGAGTGATCAGAGAAATAGTGTGCAACCTTCTTCGTGGTCATGTAAATCCCATAGATGAGCTTCTGATAGTGCAGATAGCTCTGCTTTGACGGAGTCGGGACTTCATAAATATAATAAACTGGGCGCTGAACTTTATAAGCTTTTCCTTCTTCTTCCCGCTCGAGCGTAAGTACTGTACTAACGACTTGTCCAGTGGCTGCTATATAAAGCAGTAAAGGCTCTTTCCTGATTGGAGCAGCAAGCACTGGCTGGGTGGAAAGCAGGGCTTTTAGCTCTGCAAATGCTACATCAGCTTCTGGGGTCCACTCGAACTTATCTGATTTCTTCATCAGTCGGTAAAGAGGCAGCGCCTTTTCACCGAGGCGAGAAATGAATCGACTTAGGGCAGCCAAGCAACCAGTAAGCTTCTGGACATCATGCACACACACAGGGCGTTTGATTCGGAGTATAGCACCCACTTTCTCTGGGTTAGCATCGATCCCTCATTCGAAAGCGAGGAAACTGAGTAATTTTCCACCCGGAACTCCAAACGTGCACTTTGATGGATTGAGCTTGATATCATACCTTCTGAGGCTGGCAAAGGTTTCAGCAAGGTCAGTCAGTAGGTCGGAACCTTTACGTGACTTGACCACAATGTCATCCATGTATGCTTCCACATTTCGACTGATCTGAGTGAGCAGGCACTTCTGAATCATCCGCATGAATGTGGCTCCAGCATTCTTCAAACCGAATGGCATTGTGACATAATAGAAGCACCCAAACGGGGTGATAAAAGCTGTCTTTATCTCGTCGGGTCCGTACAGACGGATCTGGTGGTACCCGGAGTAGGCGTCCAAAAAGGACAAACGCTCGCACCCTACAGTCGAGTCGACCATCTAGTCGATGCGAGGGAGAGGGAAGTGATCTTTCGGGCAGGCCCGATTGATATGCTTTAAATCAATGCACATGCGAAGTGACTCGTCCTTCTTTGGGACCATGACAACATTGGCTAACCACTCGGAGTGGTAAATCTCTCGGATAAGCTCAGCTGCCAAAAGCTGAGCCACCTATTCACCGATTGCCTTTCTCTTCTGTACGGCGGACCGTCGAAGATGTTCTTTGACTGGTTTCACTTTTGGGTCGACTCGCAAACGATGCTCAGCCAGTCCCCTGGGAACACCCCGCATGTTAGAAGGCTTCCATGCAAAGATGTCCCAGTTCTCACGGAGGAACTGGATGAGCTCTTCTTCCTATTTGGAGTCGAGTGTGGTTGAAATATGAGTCGGAGCAGCATTGGGATCTGTCGGGTGAATGTGAATCGACTTTGTTTCACCGGACGACTGGAATGCTGAATCTGTGGCTGGCTTCTTGGCTCGCAACAAACCACTCGGATTTGCATTTTTCTGGTATTCTTGCAATTCTACCATGGCCATCTAAGCATCGGCGATCTTTGAGCCCTTCTAGAAGTACTCTTCTGCCTTCTTCCGATTACCAGAGATAGTGATCACCCCTTTGGGACCAGGCATCTTCAATTTGAGATACACGTAACATGGTTGAGCCATAAATCGTGCATAAGTTAGCCTGCCCAGAATGGCATGATAAGCATTCTGTAAATCCACAACTTCAAATGTCAACTTTTCTTTGCGGTAATTCTTGGAATCACCGAAAACCACGTCGAGAGCAATCTCGCCGAGTGATGTAGCCTTCTTACCTAGAATGACCCCATGGAAACTCATATTGCTCTCGCTGAGTCTAAACACTGGAATGCACATTCCCTTCAACGTCTCTACATACAGTATGTTCAGGTCACTGCCACCGTCCATCAGGACTTTTGTCAGTCGAGTGCCTTCGACCACCGGGTCGACCACCAGTGCTTGCCTCCCAGGGGTGGCTACGTGCGCTGGGTGATCAGACCGGTCGAATGTAATGGTAGTCTGTGACCACTTCAAATAACTGGGCGTCACCGGAGCGACCATGTTCACTTCTCTATTGATGACTTTCAATCAACTTTTGCTCTCAACGTCAGCAAAAATCATCAGAGTGGAATTCACGTGGGGATAACCATCATCATCCTCTTCCTCAACCTCAGCCTTGTCTGCTTCCTTCTCCTTTTCCCTGGGATGTTTCTCTCAGAATTGCTGGATTAGGAGCCGACACTGCCGAGTGGTGTGCTTCGGGTAAATGAAATTACCCTCTTCATCTTTTTTGGTGTGGATGTGGCACGGCAGATCCAACACGTCATTTCCATCTTGATCTTTTACTTTCTTGGGGTTCCACGGCCCTTTGGGCTTCCCCTTGAACTTTCCTTGAACCACAGCCAAGGCTTCACCAGGAGCAGCTGGCTCGGCCTTGCGCTTCTGTTTCCGACCGGAGTTTCCTCCTCCGGCTTCGTGGGCGACTGCTTTGTGCTTGCCACTCCGGAGTCGTTTTTCTTCGCCATTGGCATACTTGGTGGCAATCTCCATCATCCGAGCCGGAGTCATATTTCCTGTCCGGCCGAATTACATATTCAACTCCCGATACCTGACACCTTCCTTAAAGGCACAAATTGCCTGATGATCTGACACATCCTCTACCGTGTGGTGTAGGGTGATCCATCTCTGGATATAATCCCTCAAAGTTTCATTCGGTTTGTGAACACAACACTGTAATTCTGTCAAACCCGCCGGCCGTTTGCAAGTGCCCTCGAATGTTCTGACAAACACTCGGGCGAGATCTTCCCAAGTATAAATACTGCTAGGCGTCAACTGATTCAACCATGCTCTAGCCGAGCCCTCCAACATCAGAGGAAGGTGTTTCATGGCCACTTCATCATTGCCGCCACCAATCTGGACAGCCACTCGGTAGTGTTCAAGCCAAGTGTCCGGCTTGGACTCACCAGTGAACTTACTGACTCCAGTCGCCAACCTGAAGTTGGGGGGAATCACTGCAGCTCTGATAGCTCTGCTGAAGCACTCTGGTCCTGAGACATGCGCTCTGTTGCTAGTTTGCGGATCTCTATCATGGCCCTCTCGGTGAGCTCTGTTTCTGTCGACCAAGCCCTAAACGAGAATAGATCTCGCATCAAAGCCTGTCTCCCTGGGGTCGATTGGAATACCTCGCCCAACACTGTGAGGGCATCTGTCTTCATGTTGTCGAGGCACGTACGACCCACTCCTTGGGGCAGGCGTGGGCACTCGACGAAGATCATCGCGATCGACTCGGTGATCATACTGCTCTCGGTTTTTGTACTGATCTCGTCGATCTCCACGTCCCTCACGCCTGGGGGCGATCTTGGGCTATGGGCCGACTGAACCGTGTCTACAGCCACGGATCTGCTATGGATCCTATTCCGCGACTGAGATACAACCGTATTTTGTTCTCCCGCCGCCCGGAGCAAGGCTCGGATCTGCACCAGACCTCGGCCAGCTTCTGACTGGGAGGGTTGAATCGACTCCGCTATCCGGGCAGCAGCTGCTAGATTCTGGATCGGGGTTCGGTATACCTGAGTCGGAGGAAGTTAGCGTTGACTGGATTTGGGAGCGCGCTGCCGAGCGCGATCGTCGAGTGCACGCTGGAGGTTCTCCAGTCGTGTGCGTTCAGCCAAGTTGGCCAAGCGCGCCTGCTCCAAGGCCTGGGCCTCAGGGGTTTCTCCAACTATAGGAGTATGCAGTGCATCCATGTTCCGGTGGCGAAGTTCCTCCCTCTGTTGTGAAGAGAGGGGTTCGGGGCGATACTCTTCATGACGCGCGAGGGATCGCCGTTCCCATCGCCTCCGTCTTCACGGGTGAAGCCAGGAGGGCTGCGTGGTCCATTGACCATCAGAACTTAAGCCGTTGGGTCGCTGCTGTCGCACTCGGATGCGGTCTCTACGAAGCCAGTCGATAGATCGAACAGGCCGTAGAGAGTTTCGTCGGGCTCGATCGCCGCGACTTGAGGGGTGGCCGACTGGCGGGCCACCGCATGCCTCACCCACCACTGAAGCCTCGACCGACCGGAGCGTTTGCTCCCGCGGGCCGCAGGGAGGGGGAAAGCTGCTGGAGTCGACTGATACTGGGTCGACGGCTGCCCAGGAGGACGCCGCGGGCGCACGCGCGAAAGCGCGTCGCCCCGCGGATGGGGAGCGCGTCAACGTCGAGTGGAGCCTCCTGAAGCCAAGTGGAGTTGTCGGGGACAAACACGAGCGCGCCGAGACGGATCTCGCGGCCCTCAGCCAAACCTCCGCCTGAAACCATGATGAAGGGGATCGGAAAAATTGCAGCTTCTCCAACAAGTCGCTAAGACACCTGCCCCACGGTGGGCGCCAACTGTCGTGGATCTAAGACTGATAGTAGAATGGGGGTAGGTATGAGGAGGCAAGATCCTAGCTATGGAGTAGTTGTACACACGAGTTTTACGAGTTCAGGCCCTTCTCGGAGGAAGTAACAGCCCTACGTCTCGGTGCCCTGAGGCGGTCGACTGGATTATATGTGTGTGTGAGTTTACAAAAGATGCGAACCCCTGTCCCAGAGGAGGGTGGTGGCTTATATAGAGTGTGCCAGGACCCCAGCTCTCCTCCATTACACAGGGTTCAATGTTCATAAAGGAGGAGCGTTACTGGTAACGTCCAAAGTAAAGTGCTATAAATGTCCATAAAGCTATGGTTTAAACCCCGACCGTTGCGGAGTGAAGGGCTTCTCATCTTCTGGTGGTCGAGTTTCTTCAAGGTGGTCTAGTGAATGCATCTTCATGGTCGAATGGATGATGGTTTCTCTTCGACTGCTTCTGATTCTTTGTAGAGATGTCCTTGGGGAGGGTATGTTGGACAGATCCATGACCCTACCCTAGGTACATAGCTTCATCAAGCGGCGAGTGGCGCTCGGATGCCGAGGAGGACGAGGAGAGCGACGAATCAACTAAAGACGAAGAGGTCGACTCACCTCCTCGCAGGGAGAGGAGATCCAAACACGCTCACGACCCGGCGAGCACTCCGGACCTGGTGACCGCGCCGACTAGGCAGTCTTCGAACCGTCCCAGGACGTCTTCCCCAGTGCCGATTGAGAAGGCTCCGAAGCAGCCCAAGGTTGTGCTGCCTCCAGCGCCAAAAGCACCGAAAGCCACCTCCTCCAAACTGCCAAAAGCTCTGCCCAGGATCAAAGTGACCATCCCTACCATCTCCGGGTAATCATCTGACTTGTTTTTTTTGTCAACTCGAGCAACAGAACGTAACCGACTGGGTGCGGGTCTTTGCAGTGCTGCTACATCAGGAACCTCTTCTCTCCAGTACCGAGACGATGAGATGGAATATGCGGTCACCTCCAACCTGGGTAAAAACCCTTATGATCTTGCTCTTGACTACTCGGTTGATTGAATTCTAGCGGTTTACTTTAGAGTCGACTGATCTTCTCCGCAGCTCTGCCCAATGTCATCGATCTCCCAGACGACGATGACGATGTGGCTCTTAGGCCCAGGAAGAATAAAAAGGTGACGGCTGGTAAGGCATCTCAGCGGGGACCAATGACAACACCAACCGTCTATCAATCTGAAGACGCGGGCGGGGCCTCTGTAACCTTTGTTGTACCCTTGTCGAGTGAGCGCCCCGCACCGTCGACTGTACCAGTGATTCCTTCAGTCGTCCCATCTCACGCCTTGGAGGTCCAAGCTGCTGCACCTGGGTCGTCTGCTCTCTTCTTCACCAGCTACCCCGTTCCAGACAACCAGTCGAAAGCGGCTGCAGAAGCCATCCAACAGGCTGACGTGATGATGGAGCGGATGAAGACGGTGCATGAGAATAGCCAGGCTGCCTACGACGCCAGCGCTGCTCGCCGGGCCAATGTCCAAGTAAATAGACTTTTTGACTGCCCTTGTTCTATCAGGATATGCTACCCGAAAAATTTTCTTCTATACAATCTCCTGTTGTTTGCGTCGAATCAGTGCACCCAGTGGGTGTTTTGTTGTCTTTGGTAGTTGCGTTCTTCCACTTGGTCTGGGCGAGTAGGATCTGAACCGGTGGGGGCACGCTAAGTGCACCCACTGGGTGTAGTCCCCGAGACCGCAGTCGACTGCTGGCAGTCGACTGGGGTCTGAGTTCTACTTTCCTTTCTTTTCTTCCACTCGACTCGGGCGGACCAGTCGAGTAGGATCTGGACCGGTGGGGGCACGCTAAGTGCACCCACTGGGTGTAGTCCCCGAGACCGCAGTCGATCTGAATGGTGTCTTTTTTATAATCGATCCGGGCTGACCGATCGAGTGGGGTCTGAATCAGCGGGGGCACGCCAAGTGCACCCGCTGGGTGTAGCCCCCGAGACCGCAGTCGACTATGTGCAGTCAGCTGGGGTCTAAGTGAACTTCTTTAAGTTTTATCCACTCGGAAGTGAACAACCTTTGATCTTGTCGATTGACACGTCTTTTGCCTTCTGCAGAAGTCTTGTACTCTCATTTCCAAGTTTGTTGAACTTGAGGAGAAGCAGAGGCAACTCAACCTCGACTTGGAGTTGGCCCAGCAGAATCTGAAGAAAGCTCAAGACGAAGCTGCTGGTATGGAAGGTAACTGCCTATCGACTGTTTTTTTCTAAACATTTCTTCGAGCTTGAAAGTGCAACTATCCCTAGGTGGTTTTGGTAATTCATAACAACATATAGCTCATTGAGCTAATGCTATTCCAAGATGACTATTTCAGGAAAGCTCAATGATTGGCATGGCATGGATGTGAAAGTGGAACCCTCAAAATGCTAAGTACAAAGGATTGGCTCAAGCTCAAAAGCTCAAGACTCTTCATTTTATATTTTAGTGATCCAAGACCACATTGAGTCTTTAGGAAAAGCCAATACTATCAAGGAGGGATGAGGTGTTGCTTAATGAGCCTCTTGCTTCATGTGCTTAGTGATATGCTCCAAAATCCTCAACTACTTTCCCATATCCACATATGACCTAAACCCTAAGCCAAACTCGGTCCTACCGATTCTTCCTATCCGGCGCCACGAGTTTCACTTGTCATAAGCCACTGCCAAACCCTAAGCAATTCGGTTCTACCGATAGGGATCTCGGTCTCACCGAGATGGGATTGCAAACTCTCTGTTTCCTTTTCATAACTTTTCGGTCTCACTGAAGGAAATATGCCCTAGAGGCAATAATAAAGTTATTATTTATTTCCTTATATCATGATAAATGTTTATTATTCATGCTAGAATTGTATTAACCGGAAACATAATACATGTGTGAATACATAGACAAACAAAGTGTCACTAGTATGCCTCTACTTGACTAGCTCGTTAATCAAAGATGGTTATGTTTCATAACCATAAACAAATAGTTGTTATTTGATTAACGGGATCACATCATTAAGTGAATGATCTGATTGACATGACCCATTCCATTAGCTTAGCACCTGATCGTTTAGTATGTTGCTATTGCTTTCTTCATGACTTATACATGTTCCTATAACTATGAGATTATGCAACTCCCGTTTACCGGAGGAACACTTTGGGTGCTACCAAATGTCACAACGTAACTGGGTGATTATAAAGGAGTACTACAGGTGTCTCCAAAGGTACATGTTGGGTTGGCGTATTTCGAGATTAGGTTTTGTCACTCCGATTGTCGGAGAGGTATCTCTGGGCCCTCTCGGTAATACACATCACTTAAGCCTTGCAAGCATTGCAACTAATGAATTAGTTGTAGGATGATGTATTACAGAACGAGTAAAGAGACTTGCCGGTAACGAGATTGAACTAGGTATTTGGAATACCGACGATCGAATCTCGGGCAAGTAACATACCGATGACAAAGGGAACAACGTATGTTGTTATGCGGTCTGACCGATAAAGATCTTCGTAGAATATGTAGGAGCCAATATGAGCATCCAGGTTCCGCTATTGGTTATTGACCGGAGACATGTCTCGGTCATGTCTACATTGTTCTCGAACCCGTAGGGTCCGCACGCTTAAGGTTACGATGACAGTTATATTATGAGTTTATACATTTTGATGTACCGAAGTTTGTTCGGAGTCCCGGATGTGATCACGGACATGACGAGGAGTCTCGAAATGGTCAAGACATAAAGATTTATATATTGGAAGCCTATGTTTGGATACCGGAAGTGTTCCGGGTGAAATCGGGATATTACCGTAGTACCGGGAGGTTACC
Source organism: Triticum urartu (assembly GCF_056163025.1). NCBI lineage: Eukaryota > Viridiplantae > Streptophyta > Magnoliopsida > Poales > Poaceae > Triticum > Triticum urartu. Next base: position 216,600,710 of record NC_141878.1, read on the forward strand.
GGAACCCCCAGGAGCTAAATGGGCCATGATGGGCCTTAGTGGAAAAGAGAAGAGGCAGCCCTACATGGGCCGCGCGCCCCTCCCCTCCCTTGGTCCGAATAGGACAAGGAGAGGGGGCCGGCCCCTCTCTCTCTTTTCCCCCCTCCGCGAATCCTATTCCAACTAGGATTGGGGGGGGGGAATCCTACTCCCAGAGGGAGTAGGACTCTCCTGGCGCGCCCTCCTTGGCCGGCCACCTCCCCCCCCTTTAGTTCTTTACATACGGAGGCAGGGGCACCCCAGAGACACACAAGTTGATCCACGTGATCTATTCCTTAGCCGTGTGCGGCGCCCCCAGCCACCATAGTCCTCGATAATATTGTAGCAGTGCTTAGGCGAAGCCCTGCAGCAGTAGTACGTCAAGATCGTCACCACGCCGTCGTGCTGATGGAACTCTTCCCCGACACTTTGCTGGATCGGAGTCCGGGGATCGTCATCGAGCTGAACGTGTGCTAAAACTCGGAGGTGCCGTAGTTTCGGTGCTTGATCGGTCGGATCGTGAAGACATACGACTACATCAACCAAACGCTTCCGTTGTCGATCTACTAGGTATGTAGATCACAATCTCCCCTCTCTTGCTATGCATCACCATGATCTTGCGTGTGCGTAGGAAATTTTTTGAAATTACTACGAAACCCAACAGTGGTATCAGAGCCTAGGTTTTATATGTTGATGTTATATGCACGAGTAGAACACAAGTGAGTTGTGGGCGATATAAGTCATACTGCTTACCAGCATGTCATACTTTGATTCGGCGGTATTGTTGGATGAAGCGGCCCAGACCGACATTACGCGTACGCTTACGCGAGACCGGTTCTCCCGACGTGCTTTGCACAGAGGTGGCTTGTGGGTGACAGTTTCTCCAACTTTAGTTGAACCAAGTGTGGCTACACCCGGTCCTTGCGAAGGTTAAAACAGCACCAACTTGACAAACTATCGTTGTGGTTTTGATGCGTAGGTAAGATTAGTTCTTGCTTAAGCCCGTAGCAGCCACGTAAAACTTGCAACAACAAAGTAGAGGACGTCTAACTTGTTTTTGCAGGGCATGTTGTGATGTGAAATGGTCAAGACATGATGATGAATTTTATTGTATGAGATGATCATGTTTTGTAACCAAGTTATCGGCAACTGGCAGGAGCCATATGGTTGTCGCTTTATTGTATGCAATGCAATCGCGATGTAATGCTTTACTTTATCACTAAACGGTAGCGATAGTCGTAGAAGCACAAGCTTGGCGAGACGACAACGATGCTACAATGGAGATCAAGGTGTCACGCCGGTGACAATGGTGATCACGACGGTGCTTCGGAGATGGAGATCACAAGCACAAGATGATGATGGCCATATCATATCACTTATATTGATTGCATGTGATGTTTATCCTTTATGCATCTTATCTTGCTTTGATTGACGGTAGCATTATAATATGATCTCTCACTAATTATCAAGAAGTGTTCTCCCTGAGTATGCACCGTTGCGAAAGTTCTTCGTGCTGAGACACCACGTGATGATCGGGTGTGATAGGTTCTACGTTCAAATACAACGGGTGCAAAACAGTTGCACACGCGGAATACTCAGGTTATACTTGACAAGCCAAGCATATACAGATATGGCCTCGGAACACGGAGACCGAAAGGTCGAGCGTGAATCATATAGTAGATATGATCAACATAATGATGTTCACCAATTAAACTACTCCATCTCATGTGATGATCGGACATGGTTTAGTTGATTTGGATCACGTAATCACTTAGAGGATTAGAGGGATGTCTATCTAAGTGGGAGTTCTTTAAGTAAATTAACTGAACTTAAATTTATCATGAAACTTAGTTCCTGATAAGTATCTTGCTTGTTTATGCTTGTTTGTAGATAGATGGCTCGCGCTATTGTTCCGTTGAATTTTAATGCGTTCCTTGAGAAAGCAAAGTTGAAACATGACGGTAGCAATTACACGGACTGGGTCCGTAACTTGAGGATTATCCTCATTGCTGCACAGAAGAATTACGTCCTGGAAGCACCGCTGGGTGCCAGGCCTACTGCAGGAGCAACGCCGGATGTTATGAACATCTGGCAGAGCAAAGCTGATGACTACTCAATAGTTCAGTGTGCCATGCTTTACGGCTTAGAATCGGGACTTCAACGACGTTTTGAACGACATGGAGCATATGAGATGTTCCAGGAGTTGAAGTTAATATTTCAAGGAAATGCCCGGATTGAGAGATACGAAGTCTCCAATAAGTTCTATAGCTGCAAGATGGAGGAGAACAGTTCTGTTAGTGAGCATATACTCAAAATGTCTGGGTATAATAATCACTTGATTCAGTTGGGAGTTAATGTTCCAGATGACTGCGTCATTGACAGAATTCTCCAATCACTGCCACCAAGCTACAAGAGCTTCGTGATGAACTATAATATGCAAGGGATGAATAAGACTATTCCCGAGCTCTTCGCGATGCTGAAAGCTGCGGAGGTAGAAATCAAGAAGGAGCATCAAGTGTTGATGGTCAACAAGACCACTAGTTTCAAGAAAAAGGGCAAAGGGAAGAAGAAGGGGAACTTCAAAAAGAACGGCAAGCAAGTTGCTACTCAAGAGAAGAAACCCAAACCTGGACCTAAGCCTGAAACTGAGTGCTTCTATTGCAAGCAGACTGGTCACTGGAAGCGGAACTGCCCCAAGTATTTGGCGGATAAGAAGGATGGCAAGGTGAACAAAGGTATATGTGATATACATGTTATTGATGTGTACCTTAGCAATGCTCGCAGTAGCACCTGGGTATTTGATACTGGTTCTGTTGCTAATATTTGCAACTCGAAACAGGGACTACGGATTAAGCGAAGATTGGCTAAGGACGAGGTGATGATGCGCGTGGGAAACGGTTCCAAAGTCGATGTGATCGCAGTTGGCACGCTACCTCTACATCTACCTTCGGGATTAATATTAGACCTAAATAATTGTTATTTGGTGCCAGCGTTAAGCATGAACATTATATCTGGATCTTGTTTGATGCGAGACGGTTATTCATTTAAATCAGAGAATAATGGTTGTTCTATTTATATGAATAATATCTTTTATGGTCATGCACCCTTGAAGAGTGGTCTATTCTTGTTAAATCTCGATAGTAGTAATACACATATTCATAATGTTGAAGCCAAAAGATGCAGAGTTGATAATGATAGTGCAACTTATTTGTGGCACTGCCGTTTAGGTCATATCGGTGTAAAGCGCATGAAGAAACTCCATACTGATGGACTTTTGGAACCACTTGATTATGAATCACTTGGTACTTGCGAACCGTGCCTCATGGGCAAGATGACTAAAACACCGTTCTCCGGTACTATGGAGAGAGCAACAAATTTGTTGGAAATCATACATACAGATGTATGTGGCCCAATGAATATTGAGGCTCGTGGCGGATATCGTTATTTTCTCACCTTCACAGATGACTTAAGCAGATATGGGTATATCTACTTAATGAAACATAAGTCTGAAACATTTGAAAAGTTCAAAGAATTTTAGAGTGAAGTTGAAAATCATCGTAACAAGAAAATAAAATTTCTACGATCTGATCGTGGAGGAGAATATTTGAGTTATGAGTTGGTGTACATTTGAAACAATGTGGAATAGTTTCGCAACTCACGCCACCCGGAACACCACAGTGTAATGGTGTGTCCGAGCGTCATAATCGTACTTTACTAGATATGGTACGATCTATGATGTCTCTTACTGATTTACCGCTATCGTTTTGGGGATACGCTCTAGAGACGGCCGCATTCACGTTAAATAGGGCACCATCAAAATCTGTTGAGACGACGCCTTATGAACTGTGGTTTGGCAAGAAACCAAAGTTGTCGTTTTTGAAAGTTTGGGGCTGCGATGCTTATGTGAAAAAGCTTCAACCTGATAAACTCGAACCCAAATCGGAGAAATGTGTCTTCATAGGATATCCAAAGGAGACTATTGGATACACCTTCTATCACAGATCCGAAGGCAAGACTTTTGTTGATAAATTCGTAAACTTTCTGGAGAAGGAGTTTTTCTCGAAAGAAGTGAGTGGGAGGAAAGTAGAACTTGACGAGGTAACTTTACCTGCTCCCTTATTGGAAAGTAGTACATCATAGAAACCGGTTTCTGTGACACCTACACCAATTAGTGAGGAAGCTAATGATAAAGATCATGAAACTTCAGAACAAGATACTACTGAACCTAGTAGATCAACCAGAGTAAGATCCGCACCAGAGTGGTACGGTGATCCCGTTCTGGAAGTCATGCTACTAGATCATGATGAACCTATGAACTATGAAGAAGCGATGGTGAGCCCAGATTCCGCAAAGTGGCTTGAAGCCATGAAATCTGAGATGGGATCCATGTATGAGAAAAAAGTATGGACTTTGGTTGACTTGCCCGATGATCGGCAAGCAATTGAGAATAAATGGATCTTCAAGAAGAAGACTGACGCTGACGGTAATATTACTGTCTACAAAGCTCGACTTGTCGCAAAAGGTTTTCGGCAAGTTCAAGGGATTGACTACGATGAGACTTTCTCACCCGTAGCGATGCTTAAGTCTGTCCGAATCATGTTAGCAATTGCCGCATTTTATGATTATGAAATTTGGCAGATGGATGTCAAAACTGCATTCTTGAATGGATTTCTGGAAGAAGAGTTGTATATGATGCAACCAGAAGGTTTTGTCGATCCAAAGGGAGCTAACAAAGTGTGCAAGCTCTAGCGATCCATTTATGGACTGGTGCAAGCCTCTCGGAGTTGGAATAAACGCTTTGATAGTGTGATCAAAGCATTTGGTTTTATACAGACTTTTGGAGAAGCCTGTATTTACAAGAAAGTGAGTGGAAGCTCTGTAGCATTTCTGATATTATATGTAGATGACATATTACTAATTGGAAATGATATAGAATTTCTGGATAGCATAAAGGGATACTTGAATAAGAGTTTTTCAATGAAAGACCTCGGTGAAGCTGCTTACATATTAGGCATTAAGATCTATAGAGATAGAACAAAACGCTTAATTGGACTTTCACAAACCACATACCTTGACAAAGTTTTGAAGAAGTTCAAAATGGATCAAGCAAAGAAAGGGTTCTTGCCTGTGTTACAAGGTGTGAAGTTGAGTAAGACTCAATGCCCGACCACTGCAGAAGATAGAGAGAATATGAAAGATGTTCCCTATGCATCAGCCATAGGATCTATCATGTATGCAATGTTGTGTACCAGACCTGATGTGTGCCTTGCTATAAGTCTAGCAGGGAGGTACCAAAGTAATCCAGGAGTGGATCACTGGACAGCGGTCAAGAACATCCTGAAATACCTGAAAAGGACTAAGGATATGTTTCTCATATATGGAGGATACAAAGAGCTCATCGTAAAAGGTTACGTTGATGCAAGCTTTGACACTGATCCGGACGATTCTAAATCGCAAACTGGATACGTGTTTACATTAAACGGTGGAGCTGTCAGTTGGTGCAGTTCTAAACAAAGCGTTGTAGCGGGATCTACATGTGAAGCGCAGTACATAGCTGCTTCGGAAGCAGCAAATGAAGGAGTCTGGATGAAGGAGTTCATATCCGATCTAGGTGTCATACCTAGTGCATCGGGTCCAATGAAAATCTTTTGTGACAATACTGGTGCAATTGCCTTGGCAAAGGAATCCAGATTTCACAAGAGAACCAAGCACATCAAGAGACGCTTCAATTCCATCCAAGATCTAGTCTGGGTGGGAGACATAGAGATTTGCAAGATACCTACGGATCTGAATGTTGCAGGCCCGTTGACTAAGCCTCTTCCACGAGCAAAACATGATCAGCACCAAGGCTCCATGGGTGTCAGAATCATTACTGTGTAATCTAGATTATTGACTCTAGTGCAAGTGGGAGACTGAAGGAAATATGCCCTAGAGGCAATAATAAAGTTATTATTTATTTCCTTATATCATGATAAATGTTTATTATTCATGCTAGAATTGTATTAACCGGAAACATAATACATGTGTGAATACATAGACAAACAAAGTGTCACTAGTATGCCTCTACTTGACTAGCTCGTTAATCAAAGATGGTTATGTTTCATAACCATAAACAAATAGTTGTTATTTGATTAACGGGATCACATCATTAAGTGAATGATCTGATTGACATGACCCATTCCATTAGCTTAGCACCTGATCGTTTAGTATGTTGCTATTGCTTTCTTCATGACTTATACATGTTCCTATAACTATGAGATTATGCAACCCCCGTTTACCAGAGGAACACTTTGGGTGCTACCAAATGTCACAACGTAACTGGGTGATTATAAAGGAGTACTAAAGGTGTCTCCAAAGGTACATGTTGGGTTGGCGTATTTCGAGATTAGGTGTTGTCACTCCGATTGTCAGAGAGGTATCTCTGGGCCCTCTCAGTAATACACATCACTTAAGACTTGCAAGCATTGCAACTAATGAGTTAGTTGCGGGATGATGTATTACAAAACGAGTAAAGAGACTTGCTGCTAACGAGATTGAACTAGGTATTTGGAATACCGACGATCGAATCTCGGGCAAGTAACATACCGATGACAAAGGGAACAACGTATGTTGTTATGCGGTCTGACCGATAAAGATCTTCGTAGAATATGTAGGAGCCAATATGAGCATCCAGGTTCCGCTATTGGTTATTGACCGGAGACATGTCTCGGTCATGTCTACATTGTTCTCGAACCCGTAGGGTCCGCACGCTTAAGGTTACGATGACAGTTATATTATGAGTTTATACATTTTGATGTACCGAAGTTTGTTCGGAGTCCCGGATGTGATCACGGACATGACGAGGAGTCTCGAAATGGTCGAGACATAAAGATTTATATATTGGAAGCCTATGTTTGGATACCGGAAGTGTTCCGGGTGAAATCGGGATTTTACCGGAGTACCAGGAGGTTACCGGAACCCCCCGGGAGCTAAATGGGCCATGATGGGCCTTAGTGGAAAAGAGAAGAGGCAGCCCTACATGGGCCGCGCGCCCCTCCCCTCCCTTGGTCCGAATAGGACAAGGAGAGGGGGCCGGCCCCTCTCTCTCTTTTCCCCCCTCCGCGAACCCTATTCCAACTAGGATTGGGGGGGAATCCTACTCCCAGAGGGAGTAGGACTCTCCTGGCGCGCCGTCCTTGGCCGGCCACCTCCCCCCCCCCTTTAGTTCTTTATATACGGAGGCAGGGGCACCCCAGAGACACACAAGTTGATCCACGTGATCTATTCCTTAGCCGTGTGCGGCGCCCCCAGCCACCATAGTCCTCGATAATATTGTAGCAGTGCTTAGGCGAAGCCCTGCAGCAGTAGTACGTCAAGATCGTCACCATGCCGTCGTGCTGACGGAACTCTTCCCCAACACTTTGCTGGATCGGAGTCCGGGGATCGTCATCGAGCTGAACGTGTGCTAAAACTCGGAGGTGCCGTAGTTTTGGTGCTTGATCGGTCGGATCGTGAAGACGTACGACTACATCAACCAAACGCTTCCGTTGTCGATCTACTAGGTATGTAGATCACACTCTCCCCTCTCGTTGCTATGCATCACCATGATCTTGCGTGTGCGTAGGAAATTTTTTGAAATTACTACGAAACCCAACACTCACCGAAAGAGCGAATCGGTCCCACCGAGATTGCAATGTAAATTCAGTGTTTCCTTTTTGTAACTTTTCGGTCTCACCGAAAGAGCAAATCGGTCCCACCGAGTTTGCCTGACCAACTCTCTGGTTAGCTAATTACCAAAATCGGTCTCACCGAGTTTGTGTAATCGGTCTCACCGATATTATGTTATGCCCAAACCCTAACCATATCGGTCATACCGAGTTGCATGTCAGTCCCAACGAAAATCTCTAACGGTCACTAGGTTTACCTTTTCGGTCCGACCGAGTTTGTTGATTCGGTCCCACCGAGATTAGAAAACTGTGTGTAACGGTTGGATTTTGTGTGGAGGCTATATATACCCCTCCACCTCCTCTTCATTCGTGGAGAGAGCCATCAAAACACATACACAATTCCAACTCATATGTTCTGAGAGAGAACCACCTACTCATGCGTTGAGACCAAGATATTCCATTCCTACCATATGAATCTTGATCTCTAGCCTTCCCCAAGTTGCTTTCCACTCAAATCTTCTTTCCACAAAATCCAAATCCTATGAGAGAGAGTTGAGTGTTGGGGTGACTATCATTTGAAGCACAAGAGCAAGGAGTTCATTACCTACACACCATTTGTTACTTCTTGGAGAGTGGTGTCTCCTAGATTGGCTAGGTGTCACTTGGGAGCCTCCGACAAGATTGTGGAGTTGAACCAAGGAGTTTGTAAGGGCAAGGAGATCGCCTACTTCGTGAAGATCTTCCGCTAGTGAGGCAAGTCCTTCGTGGGCGATGGCCATGGTGGGATAGACAAGGTTGCTTCTTCGTGGACCCTTCGTGGGTGGTTGCTTCTTTGTGGACCCTTCGTGGGTGGAGCCCTCCGTGGACTCGTGCAACCATTGCCCTTCTTGGGTGGAGCCCTCCGTGGACTCGCGCAACCGTTACCCTTTGTGGGTTGAAGTCTCCATCAACGTGGTTGTAGGATAGCACCACCTATCCGAACCACGGGAAAAACATCCGTGTCTCCAATTGCGTTTGAATTCTCCAAACCCTTCCTTTACATTCTTGCAAGTTGCATGCTTTACTTTCCGCTGCCAATATACTCTTTGCATGCTTGCTTGAATTGTGTGATGATTGCTTGACTTGCCCTACAATAGCTAAAATCTGCCAAGATCTAAAATTGGGAAAAGGTTAAGTTTTTATTTGGTCAAGTAGTCTAATCACCCCCCCCTCTAGACATACTTTCGATCCTACAAGTGGTATCGGAGCTTTGGTCTCCATTAGCTTTGATCTCCATAGCTTTTGGTGGTCATAGCCTTGGTTTCACAACCTAGGAGAGTATGGCGTCTAGCGAGGGAAATTATCACCGTAGAGGTCCTTACTTTGATGGTACTAATTTTGCTAGTTGGAAGCATAAAATGAAAATGCATATTCTTGGACATAACCCCGCCGTTTGGGCTATTGTGTGTGTTGGTTTGCAAGGTGACTTCTTTGGTGGGAAAGAACCAAACCATGAAGCTACCGCGGATGAGTTGAAGATGTTGCAATACAATGCTCAAGCTTGTGATATTCTCTTCAACGGATTGTGCCCCGAAGAATTCAACAAAATCAGCCGTCTTGAGAATGCAAAGGAAATTTGGGACACTTTGATTGATATGCACGAAGGTACCGACTCCGTCAAGGAATCCAAGTTGGATGTGCTTCAAAGTCAACTTGACAAGTTCAAAATGAAGGATGGTGAAGGTGTCGCTGAAATGTACTCTAGGCTTGCTCTCATCACAAATGAGATTGCCGGCTTAGGAAGTGAAGAGATGACCGATAGATTCATCATCAAGAAGATTCTAAGAGCCTTGGATGGAAAATATGATACCGTGTGCACATTGATCCAAATGATGCCCAATTACAAAGATCTCAAGCCAACGGAGGTGATTGGAAGAATTGTTGCTCATGAGATGTCACTTAAGGATAAAGAGGAACTTCACAACAAATCAAGTGGTGCCTACAAAGCCTCATGTGAAGCCCCTACATCATCAAGTGAGAAACAAAACTTCAATGAAGAATTGAGCTTAATGGTGAAGAACTTCAACAAGTTCTACAAGAGTAGAAGCAAAGATAGAAGCTTCAAGTCAAGGTCCTACAATGACAAAAGATCTTCTAGTCGAGAGCGAAACTGCTACAGTTGTGGAAGACCCGGACACTATTCCAATGAGTGTACGGCTCCCTACAAGAGAAGAGAAGATTCTCCAAAAAGAAGAAGCAAAGAATCATCACCAAGAGAGAGAAGGAGTAGAGATGATCGTTATGAACGAAGATACTCACGGAGAAGCAAGGATTCGGAAAGGAAGGAAAAATCATCAAGGAGCTACACAAAACGAAGACATCAAGCTCATGTTGGTGAATGGGTATCCGGCTCCGACTCCGACAGCCACTCCGAGAGAAGTTATCACTCCGACTCCGAAGATACTCAAGATGAAGGTGTTGCCGGTCTAGCACTTGTGTCAACCAACTCCTATGACATATTTGACTCACCAAATGAAGGAATTGGAAGATGCTTCGTGGCCAAAGGTCCTAAGGTAACACACCCCGAGTATGTTGATTTCAATAGTGATGAAGATGACTTGTTAGGTGATGATTTGCTTGTTGACAACTCTAGTGATGAATACTATGATGAAATGTCAATTAATCATGCTAATCAAGATAAAACGAATGACAATGATAAGGAGAAGATTGAGGCTCTAACTAAAGAACTAAACACTCTTAAGTTAGCTCATGAAACTATCTTCGAAGATCATCGAGAACTTTTAAGAGCTCATGAGAAATTACGCTTTGAAAAGCTCAATCTTGAGCAAGAGCATGAGTTCTTAAAAGCAATCAATGATGATCTCCACAAGAAAAGTTCTTCTTACATTTCCAAGCGTTTACTCTTATCCACTTACATGCCTCAAGTCAAGTCTAGTAACAAGAACAAGAAAGATTCTTCCTCTAGCAGTAACAATGATCATGCTAAATCCAATATTGTTGCTTCTAGTAGTTCTCTTGATTCCACTAATGATTCTCTTAGCCAAGTTACACTTGAGCAAGAAAATAGCTTATTGAAGGGAATTATAGAGAAAGGAGTGTACAAAAGCCTTGCCGGGAGTAAGCAATTCGAGGAAATTGTGCGCAAGCAAGGAAAGCACCGGAAGAATCAAGGTGTTGGTTTTGAATGAAAGTTCAATGCCAATGGAGTTGAGTGGGAAGAAGATCAATACCCCAAGACAAAGTTTGTTCCTCAACAAGAGAAGTATGATACTTCTTTCAAGGGGACACAAGCTCAAGATGATCTTCCACCACAAGACTACAAGCAAAAAGGCAAGGACAAGCTTCAAGAGAAAATTGATGCATTTGAAGAAGCTCCTAAGACCTTAGTCAAGTGGATTCCCAAGACTACTTCAAGTTCCACTTCATCGAGTACGACTACAACTCCAAGGATTCCCATCAAGATGGTGTGGATCCAAAAGAAGAAGAACTAGAGAGTTCTTGAGGGTGACTCCGCCAACATACTTCACTCTTATCATTTTGGCAAGAACAAGTGCAATCAACTTCCACATCTTGCACTAGTTCAAGGAGTCACAAACCCTCTTGTTGGTAAGACAAGGGACAAGGTAACCTAAAAGTTTTCATGGACATCATCTTGTGTGTGCATCACTCTATGTCTATGGATATCCTTGTTTGTTCCTTGTGGGACTAACCCAGGTAGGTATTGAAAGTGCAATTCACTCAAATGGATAGCTCCAAGTGATCTACATCAACATTGAGCATCCACGTCTTCAACATCTACATGAAGTCATCATCGACAGAACCCAAGGTTAGTTCATCCCTCTAAGGAGGGATATCACATCTAGGGGGAGCTTTACTCTAAGACTTGAGCTAAAGCAACTCTAAAGATGTGAACACAACAATGCTTTATGTAAAAGTGGTAACCCCACTTGAGCTTAAACGATGAGTATGACCTATGATCAAGTGTTCTCACTTGACTCCTAAGTCAATATACTCATATATAGATGACCTTGTCATCGCAAATTGCTTGATAGATGCTAGAATTGGTTGTGCATGCCTTGTCACATATTTCATTTGCCATCTTATTGTGTGAGCATGCTGGTTGCATATTTTACTCATTCGAGGACATCCACTTGTTGTTTTGATTGTTTAGCTTTATTTCCTTTTGCCAAGTGGATGGACAAGAATGCCTAAGAACCTCCTCTAGCTATCTATGCTTTTCTCGTCTCAAACTCTATTCATGCTACATCACAAAATTTGATCAAGTCAGATTCGAACCACTCTGTGTGAGGAGCGCTCGGAGTCCCCGATTCGTCATAGACTTAAACTTCCAAAACCTCTTTATGATTCTCGGTCTGACCGATACCCTACTTTCGGTCCTACCGAGATCATTAAGTTGATCTAGGTTTTCGATCTCGGTGCAACCGATTTGAACCATTCGGTCACACCGAGTTGCAACAACTGTATACAGTTTTGCATCTCAGTGCCACCGAGTTGTTCCACTCGGTCACACCGACAGGGTCGGGCTATATATAGTCACGGGAATTTTTTTGGAAATTTCTCCGAACCCCTTCGCCCGCGCGATAGCCTACTCTGCCAACTTGGTCTCCGGATCGTCTCCTTGCCGCCAGCCGCCTCCAGTCGCTGGTCTCCGTCGCCGTCAACGGAAATTCAACCCCGCCGTTGCCGCCGTAGCGAGTCTCCGCCGAACTAGGGTATGGACTCGATCTTTGTGCTATTTCCCAATCCGATTCTTAGCACATTGTGATCATAATGATTCTTGCCACGATTGAAACACTCCTATCCAGTCAATGCGTTCGTAGATTAGTTTTGATTCGAAAATTTTAGGGTTAGGTTTCCGCCGAAACCATCTCGGACCCACCGAGTTGAAAAACTCGGTCCCACCGATTTGGCTCATGCCATTGCACAAGTGAGACTCGGTCTGACCGAGAATTACTTATCGGTGTGACCGATTTTGGAACTTTGTGAAACCCTAGCAGTCTCGGTGCCACCGAACTGTGACTCGGTCTGACCGAGTTCACTAGTTTAGGTTCCAAAACTGCTTCGGTATCACCGAGTTTAAAAATCGGTAGATCCAAGATGATTTCAGTGGGAAACTAAAACTAAGTTTTTGAATTATTCTTTTGCAAAAATCTCTGCATTTTGTGATGCTCATCCACTCTACCTCATCTATAAACTATTCACAGGGTCAGCAGTCAGCTTGTTCATCATGTCAGACCAAAGTGATAGCCAGAACATGTCAGAACAGCATGTGTAGATGAGTGAGGGCACTAGTCCCTCAAGTTCTTCAGATGATGGCAGCAGAAGTACTACTAGCAATCTGCCAAAAGCTGCCACAAGACAAAGGAAGAAGAGAACCTCAGAATCAGAGGATGAGGACTATGTGGCAGAAGAGGAAGCAACTTCAAAGAGAGTTGTGCTCAAGAAGGAGTATGGCTCAGCTCAAGGCACAAAGCCAAGCTTGAAAATCAAAAAGGCCAGCAGGCAGGCAGCCTATGTCAAAGGCCAGAGCTTCAACTGAGAAGCCCACTCCCATAGAGCCAGTTGCTGCTGAAGGCAAGAAAAGAAAGGAAAGGGTGAAGAAGACCGTAGCCAGAGTGCTTGGAAAGGCTTCCATCATGGAAGAAGAGGAAGAAGAAGAGGTTGCTGCACCAGCACCTAAGGCACCCAAGCTAATGGGTGATGCCATAAGATCAGGGGCAGCTGCTTCCAAGGCCAAGCCAGCTCCAAAGCCAAAACCAAAGAGGAATACAAGAAGCATCCCAGCTGCTGAGAAGAACAAGGCCCCAGTGCCTGACACTGCAGAAGAAGAGGAAGAGCAAGTTCTCAGAAAACTCAAGCCCAAGATCCCAAACCACAATGATGCTCATCCTGTGGCTGAGGACATGAAACTCAGGAGAGATTCAGGGCTCCGAAAGTGGAGAGAAGCAGACCCGTATGCTTCAAGGAGAAGAACCGCTGTTGATTACAGGTTTCACACTAAGGAACAGTAGGACTTCTATGAGACAGTTTTGTTGGACAAGAAGCCCATAGTTTGTGACATGAGATGGGTTGATTGGCAGTACATCAAGGACAATGAAGAACACTACCCTGGAGTGTATGACAGCTTCAATGCTTGTGGAGTAGCAGACTTTGTTGGGTAGAAGCTCACAAAGTGGAACGAGGAACTCATTATGCAATTCTACTCCACAGCACACTTCTACCCAGATGGAAGGATAACATGGATGTTTGAAAGTACAAGGTACCAATCAACTGTTGAGGAATGGGCAAAGTTGATCAATGCCCCAGAGGAAAATGAAGATGACTTGGATGTCTATGCCAAGAAAAAGATGGATCATAACTCAATGGCAAATATGTACAAGGAGATTCCAGTAGATGATCTTGACACTCACCAGCTTGGGTCCGTAAAACACTTGTTGTCAGGACTGCCTACGATCAACTGGATCCTTAGGCACACACTCTTGCCCAAGTCTGGAGATCACAGAATGATCAGAGGTCACGCCATTAACTTGCTACATATATTTGATGTGCCTCAGAAATTCAAGGTCATGAGCGTCATAGTAGAAACTATCAAGAGGACTGCAGCAGATCAGAAGAGGAGCTGTGGTTATGCCCCTCAGATTCAGGAGTTAATCAACTCGAAGATGGGCACAGGCATATACTTGTTGGACAAGGAACACTTGCCTATTCATCCAGACTTTGAGGACAACCAAGTTGTGATGAATGAGAATGAACCATCATCAGTTCAAGCACAAGCAAAGAAGGAGAAGGCAAGGAAGGAGAAAGCTGCCGAGATGCCAACTCAAGAGGAGGCATCTGAATATTTCCTGAAAACCAAACAAGAGCAGCTTGGTTACTTGATTGCATCTACACTGAGGATTGAGCAAGGACTGGCCACCCTCACTCAGAATCAGCAGAACCTAGAGCGAATCATGGAACAAAAGTTCTATGACTTGGATGTCAAAGTGACAGAGATTCAGACTGCAGTGGAGCAGCTTCAGGATGACATGCAGGAGAGGAGAGGCAAGACTACAACTGATGCATTTGCCAGAGTGCCAAGAGCTCAGAGATCATATGCAGTGCCAGTTGCTCACACCAGAGCCACCACTTCTCCACCAGCTACAGCCTCAGTTCCACCAGCTCCAGCATCTACTTCAGCCTCAACTCCAACCACGTCTACAGAAGGCTTCGTCCTTGGAGTGCTCCGGACTCCACCACCACCTGAAGATCAAGCCTGAGCGTCGATCTAGCACTATGCATTTTCTAGGAACTTTTTGGTAACTTGTTGCCAAAGGGGGAGAAAAATGTATAGATCATAGGCTTCGAGAGAGAGAGTGTGTTGCTTTTTTCTCTCTTGTTTTATTTGGTGGTTTTTCGAACTTTGTTTGTTTTTGAGTGCTTGAGATACTATGTCATTGCTTGTGAGACATTGATGATCATGTGTTTGATCATAAGCTACACTTAATGCTTGGTGAATGCTATTATCTTCTCTATCTTATGTGATCATTCACTATTCTTGGTGATGAGTGCATGTATTTCATTCTTATCATTTTAAGCGCTCCACCAAGATGTATGTGACATGGAAGAGTAACCCATGACTCTAACTCTTTGTGCATTTGCAGTCCAAAGCAAATTTTAAATATGCACAAATTTAGGGGGAGCTCTTACTTGTCACATACTTCTCAAAGCGACGATATATTTCATGCTTATTATCATTTGTCGAAGCTTTGATCTATATGTTGTCATCAATTACCAAAAAGGGGGAGATTGAAAGTGCAACTATCCCTAGGTGGTTTTGGTAATTCATAACAACATATAGCTCATTGAGCTAATGCTATTCCAAGATGACTATTTCAGGAAAGCTCAATGATTGGCATGGCATGGATGTGAAAGTAGAACCCTCAAAATGCTAAGGACAAAGGATTGGCTGAAGCTCAAAAGCTCAAGACTCTTCATTTTATATTTTAGTGATCCAATATCACATTGAGTCTTTAGGAAAATCCAATACTATCAAGGAGGGATGAGGTGTTTCTTAATGAGCCTCTTGCTTCATGTGCTTAGTGATATGCTCCAAAATCCTCAACTACTTTCCCATATCCAAATATGACCTAAACCCTAAGCCAAACTCGGTCCTACCGATTCTTCCTATCCGGCGCCATCGAGTTTCACTTGTCATAAGCCACTGCCAAACCCTAAGCAATTCGGTTCTACCGATAGGGATCTCGGTCTCACCGAGATGGGATTGCAAACTCTCTGTTTCCCTTTCGTAACTTTTCGGTCTCACCGAAAGAGCGAATCGGTCCCACCGAGATTGCGATGTAAATTCAGTGTTTCCTTTTTGTAACTTTTCGGTCTCACCGAAAGAGCAAATCGGTCCCACCGAGTTTGCCTGACCAACTCTCTAGTTAGCTAATTATCAAAATCGGTCTCACCGAGTTTGTGTAATCGGTCTCACCGAGATTACGTTATGCCCAAACCCTAACCATATCGGTCCTACCGAGTTGCATGTCAGTCCCACCGAAAATCTCTAACGGTCACTAGGTTTACCTTTTCGGTCCGACCGAGTTTGTTGATTCGGTCCCACCGAGATTGGAAAACTGTGTGTAACGGTTGGATTTTGTGTGGAGGCTATATATACCCCTCCACCTCCTCTTCATTTGTGGAGAGAGCCATCAGAACACATACACAATTCCAACTCATATGTTCTGAGAGAGAACCACCTACTCATGTGTTGAGACCAAGATATTCCATTCCTACCATATGAATCTTGATCTCTAGCCTTCCCCAAGTTGCTTTCCACTCAAATCTTCTTTCCACAAAATCCAAATCCTATGAGAGAGAGTTGAGTGTTGGGGAGACTATCATTTGAAGCACAAGAGCAAGGAGTTCATTACCTACACACCATTTGTTACTTCTTGGAGAGTGGTGTCTCCTAGATTGGCTAGGTGTCACTTGGGAGCCTCCGACAAGATTTTGGAGTTGAACCAAGGAGTTTGTAAGGGCAAGGAGATCGCCTACTTCGTGAAGATCTTCCGCTAGTGAGGCAAGTCCTTCGTGGGCGATGGCTATGGTGGGATAGACAAGGTTGCTTCTTCGTGGGCCCTTCGTGGGTGGTTGCTTCTTCGTGGACCCTTCATGGGTGGAGCCCTCCGTGGACTCGCGCAACCATTACCCTTCATGGGTGGAGCCCTCCGTGGACTCGCGCAACCGTTACCCTTTATGGGTTGAAGTCTCCATCAACGTGGATGTAGGATAGCACCACCTATCCGAACCACGGGAAAAACATCCGTGTCTCCAATTGCGTTTGAATTCTCCAAACCCTTCCCTTTACATTCTTGCAAGTTGCATGCTTTACTTTCCGCTGCCAATATACTCTTTGCATGCTTGCTTGAATTGTGTGATGATTGCTTGACTTGTCCTACAATAGCTAAAATCTGCCAAGATCTAAAATTGGGAAAAGGTTAAGTTTTTATTAGGTCAAGTAGTCTAATCACCCCCCCTCTAGACATACTTTCGATCCTACAAGTGGTATCAGAGCTTTGGTCTCCATTAGCTTTGATCTCCATAGCTTTTGGTGGTCATAGCCTTGGTTTCACAACCTAGGAGAGTATGGCGTCTAGCGAGGGAAATTATCACCGTAGAGGTCCTTACTTTGATGGTACTAATTTTGCTAGTTGGAAGCATAAAATGAAAATGCATATTCTTGGACATAACCCCGCCGTTTGGGCTATTGTGTGTGTTGGTTTGCAAGGTGACTTCTTTGGTGGGAAAGAACCAAACCGTGAAGCTACCGCAGATGAGTTGAAGATGTTGCAATACAATGCTCAAGCTTGTGATATTCTCTTCAACGGATTGTGCCCCGAAGAATTCAACAAAATCAGCCGTCTTGAGAATGCAAAGGAAATTTGGGACACTTTGATTGATATGCACGAAGGTACCGACTCCGTCAAGGAATCCAAGTTGGATGTGCTTCAAAGTCAACTTGACAAGTTCAAAATGAAGGATGGTGAAGGTGTCGCTGAAATGTACTCTAGGCTTGCTCTCATCACAAATGAGATTGCCGGCTTAGGAAGTGAAGGTTGCTTCTTCGTGGACCCTTCGTGGGTGGAGCCCTCCGTGGACTCGCGCAACCATTACCCTTCATGGGTGGAGCCCTCCGTGGACTCGCGCAACCGTTACCCTTTGTGGGTTGAAGTCTCCATCAACGTGGATGTAGGATAGCACCACCTATCCAAACCACGGGAAAAACATCCGTGTCTCCAATTGCGTTTGAGTTCTCCAAACCCTTCCCTTTACATTCTTGCAAGTTGCATGCTTTACTTTCCGCTGCCAATATACTCTTTGCATGCTTGCTTAAATTGTGTGATGATTGCTTGACTTGTCCTACAATAGCTAAAATCTGCCAAGAACTAAAATTGGGAAAAGGTTAAGTTTTTATTTGGTCAAGTAGTCTAATCACCCCCCCTCTAGACATACTTTCGATCCTACAGAGCTCTTGTCTGATCCAATTGCTTCTTTTGCAGAGAAAATGAAGTTGGCTCTGGAGAAGAAGGACTCAGACCTCGCCGCTGCACAAAAGGAAGCCCAAGATAAAACTGCTCTCGCAGACCAGAAGCTGGCTTCAGTCGAAACACTAGAAGGGGAGGTGACCAAGCTGAAGTCCTGTCTCAACGAGTCTAACCGAGAGGTGACTCGTCTGAAGAAGGACAAAATTACCCTGAACGAAAAGCTGGAGTCTGCGGTCCACAAGAGGAATGACACAGAGGCTTATTTGAGAACTCTCGCCAAGAAGCTTTATCTTATGCTGGAAGGTATTTCTTTTAAACCGACTGTGTTTATCGGATTTCGGTTTCCGGCAGACCCTTGAGGTTCGAACACTGGGGTGCGTGCGGAGATTTCGCCTTCTACCTACCTGCACCCCTCCGCCTCGCTAAGATCTAAGCTATGGAAAGAACAGCACAAGAGACACAGGGTTTATACTGGTTTGGGCCACCGTTGTGGTGTAATACCCTACTCAGTGTGTGGTGTGGTGGATTGCCTCTTGGGCTGATGATGATGAGCAATACAAGGAAGAACAGCCTCGCGAGGGTCTGTTCTTGGCTGGGGGGATGAACTGCTAGGAGGAGTTCAGTCGCCCTTCTCTCTCTCTGTGTGTGTGATGCTACTTGATCCAATCCTAGCTAGTTTCTCTCTTGGCTTCTAGATTCTCCCTTCTTGATTGCCCCTCTACCCTGGGGGTGGCTAGTCCTATTTATAGGCAAAGGCCCTGGGCCTCTTCCCAAATACTGAGCGGGAAGGGCGCCAACAATTGGCCATTTTGAAGGGGAACATGTGGTACACTTATCCTGACTAAAGTTGGTCCTCGCCTGCCAAAGGCTCTGGTGGTGACGCTGGCTTGGGCTCCACAATGACTTCCTCCCTGCCGTTGAACTGGTCTTGGTCTCGTTGCACCGAAACGGGTGCCTTTGCTTGATGCTCTTGCCTGCGCTTGCTCCCTTTGCACCAAAGAGGAAAGGAGGACACTGCGCGGCTGGCGCCTGCCTGGCGCCTTTGGTCGTCATGGCTTGCGTCACGGGCACCTCATGAGGTACCCTGCCTTGATCTCTCCGCCTCCTCGCGAGCCAGCCTGATGAGGTCGTGCCTGAGGAAGCTCCATGTCGTCTGCCCCGCGAGGCTTGGCCCCTCGCGAGGGTCTTGGGTCTGTGTTGATGAAGATGGGCCGCGCTGGGCCCCCTTTTGAGCCACGCCGCAGGCAGGCAAGTCTGGGGACCCCCGTTCCCAGAACGCCGACAGTAGCCCCCGGGCCCAAGGCGCGCCCGGACTTGGCCGTGCAGGGAGGCGAAAGGGCAAGAGCGAAGCGCCGCGGGCCCTAACAGCCTGCGGCCTTGGGCGCCATGTGGCAGTTGACTGGACGTGGGCGCCTCAGCAACCGCGCGAGTTGATAAGGGAGCGGCATCTGCCTAGGCTTTGCTTTTTTTGCTTTCTTCGGTTGCTGCTCAGATCCCCTTTCTTGTGCCTCTCCTTCCTTCCTCCAAAATTTCCAGATCTACTCCGACCACATGACCTAGGAAGCCATGGCGCCTCGTCAGTCCCCGGCCGGAGCTTGGTACTCGTCTGCCCTGGACTCGCCGAACGTGTCGGAGGCGAGCCTCACCCGGTTGCGCCAGATGGCGGCGGCGCAGAGCATCGACGGGGCGAAGGTGTTCAAGGCCGGCTCCGCCACCCCTGAGGGCCAAGGGAGCACCTTCTATCCGTTCTTTGTAAGCGCCATTGCCGCTGGCCTGGTGCCTCCCTTCTCCGAGTTCTTCTTCTCTGTCCTCCGCCATTATAAGCTACATGCTCTGCATCTCCACCCCAACTCCGTCCTTCTCCTGGCAATCTTCGCCTATTACTGCGAGGCTCACGTAGGGGTGCAGCCCTTAGTGGACTTGCTGCGCCACTACTTCTACCTTCGGACCTCTCGCGGTCCTGCTTCCACATGCGCGAGCTTCATCGCGTACGGTGGCGCCATTGCCATTTCGAACCCCGGGAAAAGGATTGAGGGCTTCAGGAGCAAGTGGGTCTTGGCAGATGCTGGGCGCATCCACCCTCGGCTGATCTTGCCCACGGAGAAACCCACGAGCTCCAGCGATTAGGGTCGAGCAAAGCTCGCGGACCCCCGCACGAAGCTGGTGTTGGAGAAGATGGACGCGGATCTAAGGCCTCACTGGCGACGACCCATAAGCGCTTGATTCTTGTCTTTATTTCTTGTTCTACTGCTGAGGCTTGACGTCCACATCTCTTGGACAGGCTGGCGCCCGCAGCAAAGAAGCCGAAGGGAGCTCCTGAGGTTCCATCTGTGGCAGCGCCTTTGCCCGCGAAGGAAGGTGACCGCGACGCACGGGCTTCTCCTGCCCGGTCGTCCTCGCGAGGCCTGGCTGAGCCGGCTGGGGCGAGCTCAGCTCCCATGGCCCAAGTGACTCCCGAGGTGCCTTTGCCTACTACCGCCACTACAGCCGTTGGGGCGCAGCAGGCTCCGCCTCAGGATGTTGTGGTCGCGCTGCCGCCTTCTCCTCCTACTCCACCGACTGCTGTCTCTCCGACTCCTCCTGCCATTCTGGATCGTGCTGCTGCTGAGCTGGACCGGCTGCGGCAGGATCTTCTTGGCGCCGACCCTCGCTTGGTGGCTGGGCGCTTGGAGCTGGCTTCAGGATGGATTCGCTCCGACGCTTCGATTCGGGCGGCGCTGGTTCAGGCCTCGACGGCTTGCGATGAGGAGAGGCAGGCCGTCCTTGAGGCGAAGGCTGCTCGTGACGCAGCCCTGGGGGAGGTGGTCGACGTACGTGGTCGCTGCAAGGTGCTGGAGGACGAGCTGCAAGGCCTGCGGGACCAGCTCGCGAAAGAGGCCCGCCTTCGCCAAGAGCAGGAAGAAGGCGTGAAGGCTCGCGAGGCGGCCGTCAAGGAGGGGGAGGTCAAGCTCAGGAGGCGCCGTGACCGCCTAGGCGCACTAGAGCAGGAGTTGGGGGCAAGGAAGGTCGAGCTGGACGACAAGGCCCAGGTTCTTGCCGAGGACCGCGTGGCCTTCGCGGAGATGGAGGCGAAGGCTCGCTCCTCGCTGAGGACGCTTTACGACAGCGGCCTGGAGAGCCCACTGGCTGGCGCCAAGGACGGCCCCGCCAAGCTGCTTCCCTTCCTGGTTCGCGCTCTTGAAGATGTCGCCCTTGGCCTTGGCCCCACGGCCGAGGCCGAGGCGCGTGTCCTGTGTTCTGCAGCGCTGACGCGGGTCCTCACCCACATCTACCTTCACGATCCCGGCGTCGACCTCGACAGCCTGCTGGAGCCAGTAAGCGGCGAGCGTGCCGCTGCCGTTGCCGAGGCCGTGAAGGGTCACGCGGAGGCTCTGCTGGGGAAGTTCCGGGCCTTCAGCACCAAGCCGAAGCAAGGCGCTGCCGGCCCGCTGCTCCATGAGGCGAACCCACTCCGCGCTGCTCCACCGCCGACAAGTGACTCCGTTGTGGCTCCTGTCCTGCCTTTAATTCCTGCACATGTATCATGCCTCGGGGAGGCGTTTAAACTTGCGTTTGGCATTGAGATAACAGTGTGGACTGTAATATTTGCTTTTGAATTCCTTGAAATTTACGCTTTTCCTTCCTACTTGCTTATGTTCTACGCCGGTAGAGCCCGGCCCCGCGCATACCTCAGCCGCCGTTAGCCCCGACCGGAAACCAGGACGGGACCAAGGAGTGAGGGGCTACGTGACAAGTTAGGCTCCTGAGTCGCGATGCTCAGGAGTCCCCCTTGGCGCACGAACAACAAGTAGGGAGGTGTGATGTGGGTGGATCTACCGTTCTACGTCTGCAGAGCCCGGCCGCGCGCATACCTCAACCGCTGTTAGCCTTTCGGAACTAAGGAGTGAGGGGCTACGTGACCAGTTAGGCTCCTGAGTCGCGATGCTTAGGAGTCCCCCTTGACGCTCAAATGGCCTTCGCACCTTGGCTCCGCTCGGGGAGACACGCGCGACGAACCAGGCCCGGGGGGCCTGGCTGGGTGGCGTGCGTCTGGGCGTGACCCAGGCGCAGCCCCCGTGCCCAGCCCCCTCGCGCGGCACTCCCGAGGGGAGGCGTTACGATGAGGCTAGACACTGAGCTCTGGGCTCCTTGAGGTTGATGTGGCCCGGGGGCCGCCCTCAGTTGTCTATCACCAGCGCGGAGCATAGCGCTTTCGTATGTGTACGGGCATAGCCGCTCCTCGGCAGTGTCGTCAGCCAACGCGGAGCATGGTGCTTCCACTGGTACGTGGGAGGGGGCTCCCCTCCGGGAGGAGCCCCCGGGGCGTGTACAGCCCCGCCCTGACACGTGGCTGGCACGGTAGGGCCTGGCGAGGTGTATTTGGGCACCCGTGAGCCAGCGCGGGACTCACGGGGCCCTACCTCTAGGCGGGTTGCGCCTGGCACTGGGCCTTATCTTGTGATGTGTCCCTGCAAATTTGGTTAGATGCCAGCACTCTACGTCCTCGGGTCCCGGCCCTCGAGCTGATCTCAGCCGTCGCTGGTATGCCAGGTCGCGATGCCGTGGACAAGGCCAGAGGGTGAGGGCTGGAGAGCCAGTAAGAGCCCTGAGTCGCGATGCTCAGGTACCCCCCCCCCTTTAATGTGCAAGTGATCGGCATGGAGAAGAAGAGGTGCCGTGAACAGGCATCAAATAATCAAGCATGGTCGGTCAAACGCATAGCCAGAAATAAACGCAAAAGGGATACATGCCGCTGGGTCTGGCCCGAGCGACTTGGGGGATGATGCAGCCCGAGGGGCGCCCCCAACAAGGTAAGCTAACAACATGAAATAAAAGGGATACATGCCGCAGGGATGGACCCACGTGGCCTGGGAATAATGCAGCCCTGGGGGGCGCTCCCAGCTGGAAATGAAACTTGAAAGATGTCACCTGATTATGTTGAGGACGAAGGAGTGTTGGCGTAGCAGACTCGGTGGGCTGCGGAAGCCGATCCTCACGAGCCCCCAGGCCCAGGGGCCTCAGGAGGCTCCGGAGGCGCTGGTGGCTCCTCGCAGACCATCTCCATCTCCGCCAGGGTTGCGGAACGCCTGGCCTCTTGAGCCTCCATGATGCCCCTCATGAGGCGCTGGTACGTGGCAGCCGTGTTCGGCAAGCCGTAAGGCATGCGAACGTAGCTGTGGGGTGGACCTTCGCAGTGCCCCACTCATGAGGGCCAGAGGCGCTCCAGAGAGGCGACTCGATTGAGCCCTGGTATGTCGATGCAGACGCGCAGCCCACCATCCTCGTCTGGATGGGGAGCCACAGCTGGTAGGCGGCGACCACCTTTCATGACTCTTGACTCCTGTAGCTCCTGAATGGCCTTGCTGACGAACTCCTGAGGGTCTGGCCCTCCTTGCCTTACTCCTTCTTGAGGGAAACGTGCTTCGAAACACGCCTCCATGTGGTGCCCAAGCGCCTCCCTCATGACCTTAGCCAGGTCGGTGGCCCTCAAGGGGAGAGCCCCCGAGCCCTGCCTGAGGAGGGCACCGGGCGCGCTTTCCTATGTGATGGAAGGAGGTTCCCCCTGGGCAGGTGTGGGCCCTGAGGGGCCTGCCTCCTGAGGGGCCGGGCCGGACGATGTCTTCTTCTTGGGGGTGGTCACGGGAAGCCTCCTGCTTCCGCAATCCAGGTCTTCCAGTGATGCGGCCTGAAAGGCTCGTTCCAGGGAACACACCGCGTCCTTCTCTTCACAGGGCACCGTGATGACTCCGCCACTTCCTGGCATCTTGAGGACGTTGTAGCCGTGGTGAGTTACGGCCATGAACTTGGCCAGTGCTGGGTACCCAAGGATGGCGTTGTACGGCAGGCGAATGTGAGCGACGTCAAAGTCGATGAGCTCGGTGTGGTAGTTGTCGCGTGCCCCGAAGGTGACAGGGAGGCGGACCTGCCCAATCGGGACCGTGGAGCCGACGGTGACTCCGGAGAAAGGCTTGGTTGGCTGAAGCTGGTTGTAGGGCACTTGGAGATTGTTGAATGTTTCCACGGACAGGACGTTGAGCCCTGCCCCGCCATCGATGAGGGTCCTGGTGACCACCACGTTGCTGATGATTGGGGAACAAAGCATCGGGAGGACTCCGGCTGTGGCCGCACACTTGAGCTGATCTGCTGAGCTGAACGTGATGGCGCAGGCCGACCACCTGAGAGGGTGCGTGGCTTCGAGCTTGGGGAGGACTGCATTCACTTCGCGGGCGAACTGCTTGAAGATGCGTTGAGAGGCTGGGGCTTGAGCCCCGCCCAGGATGCAGGCGATCGCGCGTGGCTCCTGGAAGCCCCCAGCCCCTCGTCCTGATGGCGGTCCTCGTTTCTCCTTGGCTGCGGCGGCAGCGGAGGGAGGCCTGCGTTGCCTTGCGGGCGATCCTCGCGAGGCTGATCCCTCCAGTCTCCCTCGTGAGGTGGGTCTTGCCAGCGATCCTCGCGAGGTCGATCGCGCCACCCTTGGCGCGGGCAGCGGTCTTCCCAGCGTCCTGCATTCCTTCCTCCTCCTCGACCGTAGCCCCGGTCACCGTGGTCGGGGAGACGGCCGATCCTTCCTTCTCGCACGGCTCGGAGCTCTTGACATTCGTTGGTGTTGTGGGTGTGGAGGTCGTGGTACACACAGTACCGACTGCCCTTGGAAGATTCGGGCTGATCTCTGCCCCGCTTGGTGTCTGGTTCTGCCGCGAGCATGGCAGCCCCCTTGCGCTTCACATCCTTGGCCTTGGGCTTCTTCTCTTCTGGGTCCGCGGCAGGCAGCTCGAGGAGGGAGAGACGCCCTTCCTCAGCCCTGGCGCACTTGGTTGCCAAGTTGAACAACTCCAAGGAAGTGCACAGGTCTTCATGCATCGCCAGCTCCTCCTTCATCTTGACATCGCGCACGCCGTCGGAGAAGGCTGAGATGATGGCCTCCTTGGTCACCTTGGGAATCTTGAGGCGTGCGTTGTTGAAGCGCTGGATGTACTTCTGCAGGGTCTCTCCGGGTTGTTGCTTGATGCGACGCATGTCGCTCATGGCGGGTGGCCGGTCGCGAGTACCTTGGAAGTTGGCGATGAAGCGGGTGCGCATCTCGTCCCAGGAGGAGATCGTGCCTGGAGCCAGGTTCAGGAGCCAGGTGCGGGCCCCGTCCTTGAGCGCCATGGGAAACTAGTTCGCCATGACCTTCTCGTCTCCGTTGGCAGCTTCGATGCCCAGCTCATAGAGCTAGAGGAACTCCGCAGGGTCGGCCGTGCCGTCGTAACAAGGAGGCAGGTCTGGCTTGAACTTGCCGGGCCACGCGACGCTGCGTAGCTCGATGGTGAAGGCACGGCATCCTGCTGTGGCCACGGGAGGCCTTGGGTGACGGAGAGCTTGGTCTTGCATGTCCCCACGCGCTGCTGCTGGGAGCAGCACGGGGTCTTGACGTGCTGGAGCAGGAGCATGGTCGCGACGTGCTGGAGCAGGGAGCGCCCGGGCAGCTACTTGCGGGCGAGGGACTTCTTGGCAGCTCTGCTCTTGCTACGCTGGCACCTGATGGAGCGGGTTCCGCCCAGGGGCCACGCGCCTTGGAGCCATGGCGCCTTCTTGAGGAGGAGGCGGCTGGGGCGCCCCCAGAGCTTCGTCGCCCGCGCGGGGCGGGGTGCGGTGCAGCGGAACGGACGGTGCAGGAGAGCCCCCTGCGGCGCGGACGAGCTCGGCAACGCGGTCGAGCCATTCTTCATAGACGTCGTCGACGGGATGGTAGCGCAGGAGATCGTTTGCCGCGATGAGCGCAGCTCAAGCCTCCATGGGTGCGCGGAGCGCGCGGGACGAAGAACCAGCTGGGGTGAGCGAGGGAGTAGCGGTGCGGCCGTCTTGCCGCACGGACGGATGCTGAGACGACGCTTGCTGCTCGTTCCCCGCCGGACCGATGGCGGCGTTGACGGCAGGTGACGGGGAACGGCGAGGACGCCCGCCGACAGGAGCCGTCTGGGCGACGCGGGAAGCGAGAGCGGCCCGGCGCTCGGCGCGGGCCCGACGAGCATCAGACATGGATGCGATGGTCGGAGGAGAACGGGGTGGTGGAAGACGAATTCTGGCGCACCCCTACCTGGCGCGCCAAATGTCGGATTTCGGGTTCCGGCAGACCCTTGAGGTTCGAACACTGGGGTGCGCGCGGAGATATCGCCTTCTACCTACCTGCACCCCTCCGCCTCGCTAAGATCTAAGATATGGAAAGAACAGCACAAGAGACACAGGGTTTATACTGGTTCGGGCCACCGTTGTGGTGTAATACCCTACTCCAGTGTGTGGTGTGGTGGATTGCCTCTTGGGCTGATGATGATGAGCAATACAAGGAAGAACAGCCTCGCGAGGGTCTGTTCTTGGCTGGGGGGATGAACTGCTAGGAGGAGTTCAGTCGCCCTTCTCTCTCTCTCTCTCTCTCTCTCTCTCTCTCTCTCTCTCTGTGTGTGTGTGTGATGCTACTCGATCCGATCCTAGCTAGTTTCTCTCTTGGCTTCTAGATTCTCCCTTCTTGATTACCCCTCTACTCTGGGGGTGGCTAGTCCTATTTATAGGCAAAGGCCCTGGGCCTCTTCCCAAATATTGAGCGGGAAGGGCGCCAACAATTGGCCATTTTGAAGGGGAACATCTGGTACACTTATCCTGAATAAAGTTGGTCCTCGCCTGCCAAAGGCTCTGGTGGTGACGCTGGCTTGGGCTCCACAACGACTTCCTCCCTGCCGTTGGACTGGTCTTGGTCTCGTTGCACCGAAACGGATGCCTTTGCTTGATGCTCTCGCCTGTGCTTGCTCCCTTTGCACCAAAGAGGAAAGGAGGACACTGCGCGGCTGGCGCCCGCCTGGCGCCTTTGGTCATCATGGCTTGCGTCACGGGCACCTCGTGAGGTACCCCGCCTTGATCTCTCCGCCTCCTCGCGAGCCAGCCTGATGAGGCCGTGCCTGAGGAAGCTCCGTGTAGTCCGCCCCGCGAGGCTTGGCCCCTCGCGAGGGTCTTGGGTCTGTGTTGATGAAGATGGGCCGCGCTGGGCCCCCTTTTGAGCCACGCCGCAGGCCGCAGGCAGGCAAGTCTGGGGACCCCCGTTCCCAGAACGCCGACAGTGTTGATGCTTGCGAACGGATCCTATCCGGTCGACTCACTAATTTTCGGCTGCAGAATTCTGCCAAGACTTTGACGAGGAAACTGGAAAGGTCGAGACGGGTCTGGACCCTATCGCTTCTCCAGTTTGCGACGAAACTGCAATGAATGTGCTCCGACTGGAGTCTTCTGTCGCCAGCGTCACAAGCTACCTCGCACGCCTGAAGGAGGCAGTATCACGAGTGGACTCATTGCTCTGGCCAAGGGTGACGCTTCAAAATGATCTGGAATCCCTGATGGCTCGACTCAATGAGATCCCTGACCGAGTGCAGGAATGGAAGAATTCCTCCGCCCAGTGTGGTGCTGACGTGGCGCTGTCCTTGGTGCGAGTCCACTACAAGGAAGCTCGTGAAGACAAGCTGGCGGCAATCAAGGTCGCTAACACCAAAAAGCATGACTTCCACTCCTTCATGGAGACTTTCATCGCTGCTGCCACTCGGATCGCGGATGGGATCGACCTGGATGAATTCGTCGAGCCTGCCAGCCCTCCTCCTGCCGAGTGAACACACTTATGAGACTTGAATCTGCTTTAAATTTGCCTCGGAATGCCGAGTGGTTGCTGTAACCGTTAAACTCCTTCGGGCTTCATGCTCGAATACTTTTGGTTTGCTGCTTGGAACTTTGGGATCTATCCGAATTTGGTTTATTTCCGAATATGCTTGCATTTTGCCTTCAAGTAGACTTTGTTCTCTGCTCGGAATAGTCTTTGCGCTAGAGACGCAGCTCTGAGATGGCGACTCCAGTCGACCTGCGCTTCGTCACCCTTGCGGATAGGGATGGAGTGCACATTGTACTTGTGGCGTAGTCCCAAAGGAGGAGGTTGCGGTCGACCTGCACCTCGTCGTCCTTGCAGATAGGGATGGAGCACACGTTGTACTTGTGGCGTAGCTCTTAAGGAGAAGGTCGCAGTCAACCTGCACCTCGTCATCCTTGCGGATAGGGATGGAGCGCACGATGTACTTGTGTCGTAGCTCCGAAGGAGAGGGTTGTAGTCGACCTGCACCTCGTCATCCTTGTGGATAGGGACGGAGCGCATGTTGTACTTGTGCCGTAGCTCCGAAGGAGAAGGTTGCAGTCGACCTGCACCTCGTCATCCTTGCGGATAGGGACGGAGCGCACGTTGTACTTGTGCCGTAGCTCCGAAGGAGAAGGTTGCAGTCGACCTGCACCTCGTCGTCCTTGTGGATAGGGGTATATTTCAAACTTAGGCGAGTACTGGACCGCAGCTAAGCCTCCGAGTGGGAGAACTTAGGCGAGCACCGGGCTGCAGCTAAGCCCCCGAGTGGGAGGACTGCTCTCCACTCGGTAGGATTTTTTTCAAACTTAGGCGAGTACTGGACTGCAGCTAAGCCCCCGAGTGGGAGGATTGCTCTTCACTCGGTAGGATTTTTTCAAACTTAGGCGAGTACTGGACTGGATCTAAGCCCCCGAGTGGGAGGATTGCTCTCCACTCGGTAGGATTTTTCGAACTTAGGCGAGTGTCGGACTGCAGCTAAGTCTCCGAGTGAGAGAACTTAGGCGAGTACTAGACTGCAGCTAAGCCCCCGAGTGGGAGGATTGCTCACCACTCGGTAGGGTTTTCTTTCGAACTTAGGCGAAACGGATTCGCAGCTAAGCCTCCGAGTGGGAGGATTGCTCTCCACTCGGTAGGATTTGTCAAACTTAGGCGAGTTCCGGACTGCAGCTAAGTCTCTGAGTGAGAGAACTTAGGCGAGTACTGGACTGCAGCTAAGCCCCCGAGTGGTTGGATTGCTCTCCACTCGGTAGGATTTTTTCAAACTTAGGCGAGTACCGGACTGCAGCTAAGTCTCCGATTGAGAGAACTTAGGCGAGTACTGGACTGCAGCTAAGCCCCCGAGTGGGAGGATTGCTCTCCACTCGGTAGGATTTTTTCAAACTTACGTGAGTACCGGACTGCAGCTAAGTCTCCAAGTGAGAGAACTTAGGCGAGTACTGGACTGCAGCTAAGCCCCCGAGTGGGAGGATTGCTCTCCACTCGGTAGGATTTTTTCAAACTTAGGCGAGTGCCGGACTGCAACGAAGTCTCCGAGTGAGAGAACTTAGGCGAGTACTGGACTGCAGCTAAGCCCCCGAGTGGGAGGATTGCTCACCACTCGATAGGGTTTTCTTTCGAACTTAGGCGAAACGGATTCGCAGCTAAGCCTCCCGAATGAGAGGCTTGCTCATCACTCGGTAGGATTTTCTTTCGAACTTAGGCGAAACAGATTCGCGGCTAAGCCCACCCACTGGGGGATTTCAGAGGTAAATAAGAACAACAACAATCGTACGAGAGGACTGTAAAGCTCTTGTCTTTGGTAAACAAATTACAAAGGTGTTTCTTATTACATTTTATTCGAACGCGTGCTTAAGTATAAAAGGGGCGGAGTAGCTCTGCGTTTCAGGCTCGTGGCTCGTCCTTCTGATGCTCAACACTGTAAAGATGGTATGCTCCATTGTGGATAACTTTGGTGGCGATGAAGGGGCCTTCCCAAGCCGGGGCGAGCTTGTGTGGTTTCTGTTGATCCACTCGAAGAACCAGGTCTCCTTCTTGGAAGGCTCAACCTCTCACATTTCTGGCGTGGAATCGACGCAAGTCTTGCTGATAGATGGTCGACCGGATCAAGGCCATTTCTCTTTCCTCCTCTAGGAGATCGACTGAATCTTGTCAGGCCTGCTCTGCTTCTTCTTCGGAGAAAAGCTCGACTCGGGGTGCGTTGTGGAGCAGGTCACTTGGTAGAACAGCTTCGGCTCCATAGACCAAAAAGAAAGGAGTTCATCCAGTCGACCGGTTGGGAGTTGTCCTCAAACCCCACAGAACTGACGGAAGTTCATCGACCCAAGCGCCTGCTGTGTGTTTGAGATCACGCATCAGTCGGGGTTTCAATCCTTTGAGAATTAGGCCATTGGCTCTTTCTGCTTGTCCATTCGACTACGGGTGAGCGACTGAAGCATAGTCGACTCGTGTGCCTTGAGAAGCGCAGAAAGCTCTAAACTCATCGGAATCGAAATTCAATCCATTGTCAGTGATGATGCTGTGGGGGACTCCATATCTGAATGTCAATTCTCTGATAAAACTGACAGCGGTGCTGGCTTCAAGATTCTTGATAGGTTTAGCTTCGATCCATTTGGTAAACTTGTCAATTGCAACGAGCACATGAGTGAAGCCACTCCTACCAGTTCTCAGTGGTCCAACCATATCCAGTCCCCAAAAAGCAAAGGGCCAGACGAGGGGAATGGTCTTCAGGGCTGACGCTCGCTTGTGAGACATGTCGGAGTAAAACTGGCAGCCTTCGCATTTGTTGACTATATCTTTCGCCATATCATTTGCTCATGGCCAATAGAATCCGGCTCGGTATGCTTTAGCCACGATGGCCCGAGAGGACGCATGGTGACCACAGGTCCCCGAGTGGATGTCGTTGAGGATCATTCGACCTTCTTCTGGCGTTATGCATTTCTGACTGACTCCGGTCACGCTTTCCCTGAACAACTATCCTCTTATCACAGTAAATGCCTTGGATCGACGGACGATCTGCCGAGCCTCTTGTTCGTCTTCTGGGAGTTCTTTTCTGAGGATGTACGCAATGTACGGCACTGTCCAGTCGGGTGTGATGACCAGAACCTCCATGATCAAGTCGACTACTGTTGGGACCTCGACTTCAGTCGGATCTGTGGTGCTCTTAGGTTGCGGGGGCTCTTCAGTAAAAGGATCTTCTTGAATGGTCGGTGTGTGAATATGTTCCAAAAACACATTGCTGGGAATGGCTTCTCTCTTGGAACCTATCTTTGCCAAGTCATCGGCTGCTTGATTTTTCAGTCGGGGTATGTGATGGAGCTCTAACCCCTCAAACTTCTTTTCCAACTTCCTCACCGCGTTGCAGTAACCAGTCATGGCTGGGCTTCTGCCGTCCCACTCCTTCATCACTTGATTGACTACCAAATCTGAGTCGCCGTAGACCATAAGGCGACAGACGCCGAGTGAGATGGCCATACGCAACCCATACAGGAGTGCTTCATATTCAGCTTCATTATTGGAGGAATCAAAGTGAATCTGGAGGACATATCTGAGCTTGCCTCCTTGGGGGATACCAGAACCACCCCAGCACCGGAACCATTCAGCATTTTGGATCCATCAAAGAACATGGTCTAGTGCTCCGAGTGAACTTGAGTCGGCAGTTGTTGTTCAATCCACTCAACGAGGAAATCTGCTATTGCTTGGGACTTGATAGCTTTCTTTGCCTCAAACTTGATATCTAAGGGAAGGAGTTCAATCGCCCATTTTTCCACTCGACCGGTTGCATCTCTGTTGTGCAAAATCTCTGACAATGGAGCGTCGCTGACGACTGTAACAGAGTGATCAGAGAAATAGTGTGCAACCTTCTTCGTGGTCATGTAAATTCCATAAACGAGCTTCTGATAGTGCGGATATCTCTTCTTTGATGGAGTCAGAACTTCAGAAATATAATAAACTGGGTGCTGAACTTTGTAGGTTTTTCCCTCTTCTTCCCACTCAACCGTAAGTACTGTACTGACGACTTGTCCTGTGGCTGTTATATAAAGCAGTAAAGGCTCTTTGCTGATTGGGGCGGCAAGCACCGGCTGGGTGGAAAGCAGGGCTTTTAGCTCTGCAAATGCTGCATCAGCTTCGGGAGTCCACTCGAACTTATCTGATTTCTTCATCAGTCGGTAAAGAGGCAGTGCCTTTTCACCAAGGCGAGAAATGAATCGACTTAGGGTGGCCAAGCAACCAGTAAGCTTCTGGACATCATGCACACGCACAGGGCGTTTCATTCGGAGTATAGCACCCACTTTTTCTCGGTTAGTATCGATCCCTCGTTCGAAAACGAGAAAACCGAGTAAGTTTCCGCCCGGAACTCCGAACGTGCACTTTGATGGATTAAGCTTGATATCATACCTTCTGAGGTTGGCAAAGGTTTCATCAAGGTCAATCAGTAGGTCGGAACCTTTACGTGACTTGACCATAATGTCATCCATGTATGCTTCCACATTCCGACTGATCTGAGTGAGCAGGCACTTCTGAATCATCCGCATGAATGTGGCTCCAGCATTCTTCAAACCGAATGGCATTGTGACATAACAGAAGCACCCAAACGGGGTGATAAAAGTTGTCTTTATCTCGTCGGGTCCGTACAGACGGATCTGGTGGTACCCGGAGTAGGCATCCAAAAAGGACAAACGCTCACACCCTGTAGTCGAGTCGACTATCTGGTCGATGCGAGGGAGAGGAAAGTGATCTTTCGGGCATGCTCGATTGATATGTTTGAAGTCGATGCACATGCGAAGTGAGTCGTCCTTCTTTGGTACCATGACAACATTGGCTAACCACTCGGAGTGGTAAATCTCTCGGATAAACTCAGCTGCCAAAAGCCGAGCCACCTCTTCACCGATTGCCTTTCTCTTTTGTACGGCAGACCGTCAAAGATGTTCTTTGACTGGTTTCACTTTTGGGTCGACTCGCAAAGGATGCTCAGCCAGTCCCCTGGGAACACCCGGCATGTACAAAGGTTTCCATGCAAAGATGTCCTAGTTCTCACGGAGGACTGGATGAGCGCTTCTTCCTATTTGGAGTCGAGTGTGGTTGAAATGTGAGTCGGAGCAGCATTGGGGTCTGTCGGGTGAATGTGAATCGACTTAGTTTCACCAGATGACTGGAATGTTGAATCCATGGCTGGCTTCTTGGCTCGCAACAAATCACCCGGATCTGCATTTTTCTGGTATTCTTGCAATTCTGCCACGGCCATTTATGCATTGGCGATCTTTGGACCCTTCTGGAAGCACTCTTCTGCCTTCTTCCGATTACCAGTGATGGTGATCACCCCTTTGGGACCAGGCATCTTCAATTTGAGGTACACGTAACATGGTCGAGCCATAAAACGTGCATAAGCTGGCCTTCCTAGAATGGCATGATAGGCACTCTAGAAATCCACAACTTCAAATGTCAACTTTTCTTTGCGGTAATTCTTGGAATCACCAAAAACCATGTCGAGAGCAATCTGGCCGAGTGATGCAGCCTTCTTGCCTGGAATGACCCCATGGAAACTCATATTGCTTTCACTGAGTCTGGACATCGGAATGCCCATTCCCTTCAACGTCTCTGCATACAGTATGTTCAGGCCACTGCCACCATCCATCAGGACCTTTGTCAGTCGAGTGCCTTCGACCACCGGGTCGACCACCAGTGCTTGCCTCCCAGGGGTGGCTATGTGCGCTGGATGATCAGACTGGTCCAATGTAATGGCAGTCTGCGACCACTTCAAATAACTGGGTGTCACTGGAGCGACCATGTTCACTTCTGTGTTGATGACTTTCAATCGACTTTTGCTCTCAACGTCAGCAAAAATCACCAGAGTGGAATTCACGTGGGGATAACCATCATCATCTTCTTCCTCATCCTCGGCCTTGTCTGCTTCCTTCTCCTTTTCCTTGGGTTGTTTCTCTCGGAATTGCTAGATTAGGAGTCGACACTGCCGAGTGGTGTGCTTCGGATAAATGTAATTACCCTCTTCATCTTTTTTGGTGTGGATGTGGCACGGCAGATCCAGCACGTCATTTCCATCTTGATCTTTTACTTTCTTGGGGTTCCACGGCCCTTTGGACTTCCCCTTGAACTTTCCTTGAACCACAACTAAGGCTTCACCAGGAGCAGCTGGCTCGGCCTTGCGCTTTTGTTTCCGACCGG
Source organism: Triticum urartu (assembly GCF_056163025.1). Classification (NCBI taxonomy): domain Eukaryota; kingdom Viridiplantae; phylum Streptophyta; class Magnoliopsida; order Poales; family Poaceae; genus Triticum; species Triticum urartu. The sequence continues at coordinate 216,634,726 of NC_141878.1, forward strand.
AGTTTCCTCCTCCGGCTTCATGGGCGACTGCTTTGTGCTTGCCACTCCGGAGTCGTTCTTGTTCCTCACCATTGGCATACTTGGTGGCAATCTCCATCATCCGAGTCAGAGTCATATTTCCTGTCCGACCGAATTTCAGATTCAACCCCCGATACCTGACACCTTCCTTAAAGGCACAAATTGCCTGATGATCAAACACATCCTCCACCGTGTGGTGCAGGGTGATCCATCTCTGGATATAATCCCTCAAAGTTTCATTCGGTTTCTGAACACAACACTGTAATTCTGTCAAACCTGCCGACCGTTTGCAAGTGCCCTTGAATGTTCTGACAAACACTCGGGCGAGATCTTCCCAGGTATAAATACTGCTAGGTGCCAACTGATTCAGCCATGCTCTAGCCGATCCCTCCAACATCAGAGGAAGGTGTTTCATGGCCACTTCATCATTGCCGCCACCAATCTGGATAGCCACTCGGTAGTCTTCAAGACAGGTGTCAGGCTTGGACTCACCAGTGAACTTACTGACTCTAGTCGTCAACCTGAAGTTGGGGGAATCACTGCAGTCCTGATGGCTCTGCTGAAGCACTCTGGACTTGAGACATGCACCCTGCTGCTGGTTTGCGGATCCCTGTCATGGCCCTGTCGACCAAGCCCTGAACGAGAATAGATCTCGCATCAAAGCCTGGCTCCCTAGGGTCGACTGGAATCCCTCGCCCAACACTGTGAGGGCGACGAGGCACGTACGACCCACTCCTTGGGGGAGGTGTGGGCACTCGACGACGATCATCGCGATCGACTCGGTGATCATACTGCTCACGGTTTCTATACTGATCTTGTCGATCTCCACGTCCCTCGCGCCTCGGGGGCGATCTTGGGCTGTGGGCCAACTGAACTGTGTCTGCAACCACGGATCTTCTATGGATCCTATTCCGCGACTGAGATACGACTGTATTCTGTTCTCCCACCGCCCGAAGCAAAGCTCAGATCTGCACCAAACCTCGGCCAGCTTCTGACTGGGAAGGTTGGATCGACTCCGCTATCCGGGCAGCAGCTGCTAGATTCTGGATCGAGGTTCGATATACCTGAGTCGGAGGTGGAAAAGCTGGCGTCGACTGGATTCCAGAGCACGTTGCCGAGCGCAATCGTCGAGTGCGCACTGGAGGTTCTCCAGTCGAGTGCGCTCAGCCAAGTTGGCCAAGCGCGCCTGCTCCAAGGCCTGGGCCTCAGGGGTTTCTCCAACTATAGGAGTATGCAATGCATCCATGTTCCGACGGCGAAGTTCCTCCCTCTGCTGCGAAGAGAGGGGTTCGAGGCGGTACTCTTCATGAAGGCGCGACGGATCGCCGTCCCCATCACCTCCGTCTTCGCGGGTGAAGCCAGGAGGGCCGCGTGGTCCATTGACCATCAAAACTTCTGCCGTTGGGTCGCTGCTGTCGCACTCGGATGCAGTCTCTACGGAGCCAGTCGACAGATCGAACAAGCCGTAGAGAGTTTCGTCGGGCTCGATTGCTGCGACTTGAGGGGTGGCCGACTGGCGGGCCACCGCATGCCTCACCCACCGCTGAAGCCTCGACCGACCGGAACGTTTGCTCCGGTGGGCCGCAGGGAGGGGGAAAGTTGCTGGAGCCGGCTGATATTGGGTCGACGGCTGCCGCAGGAGGACGCCATGGATGCACGCCCGAAAGTGCGTCGCCCCGCGGACGGGGAGCGCGTCGACGTCGAGTGGAGCCTCCTGAAGCCAAGCGGAGTCATCGGCGATAAACACGAGCGCGCCGAGACGGATCTCGCGGCCCTCAGCCAAACCTCCGCCTAAGACCATGATGAAGGGGATCGGAAAACTTGCAACTTCTCCAAAAAACCGCTAAGACACCTGCCCCACGGTGGGTGCCAACTGTCGTGGTTCTAAGCCTGACAGTAGAATAGGGGGTAGGAATGTAGAGGCAAGATCCTAGCTATGGAGGAGTTGTACACGCGAGTTTTACGAGTTCAGGCCCTTCTCGGAGGAAGTAACAGCCCTACGTCTCGGAGCCCGGAGGCGGTCGACTGGATATATGCGTGTGAATTACAAAAGGTGCGAACCCTTGTCCCAGAGGAGGGGGTGGCTTATATAGAGTGCGCCAGGACCCCAGCTCCCCTCCGTTACATAGGGTTCAATGTTCATAAAGGAGAAGCGTTACTGGTAACGTCCGAAGTAAAGTGCTATAAATGATTATTAAAGCTATGACTTAAATCCCGACTGTTGTGGAGTGAGTGGCCTCACATCTTCTGGTGGTTGAGTGGTTGTTCGCATGGTCGAGTGTCTTCAAAGCTGTCGAGTGGAACATAACTTCATGGTCGAGTGGATGATGATCTCTCTTCGACTGCTTCTGGTTCTTTTAGAGATGTCCTTGGGGAGGGTATCTTTGACAGATCCATGACCCTACACTAGGTGCATAGCTTCGTTAGGGAGCACGCCGGATCGACAACCGGACGGTGAGGCGGGGCTCCGGCCATGACGGCGATGGCAGCGGGAGCGGCGGAGCTCCACGAGACGCGGGCACTCCCTTGGTCGCACCGCCAAGCGACACCCTACGCCGGAGCGCGATGGCGGCGAGCGGTTCGGGAGCCCAAGGAGGCCTTTTTTCCAAGCGTCGGCGGAGGAACCGGCGCAGAGCGCCAGCGCAACCGCGAGAGATTGCCCGAGCTACCACGCCGAGGTGGCAGCTCGCTCTCCATGCGGGTCACAGCCAGATGGGCCGGGGCTCTCGGCGCACGATCGGCCGGCCGATGGCCTCGTCGTTTGCCTCCGCAATGTTGGCCCAAGGTAGCACCGATGCCAGCGCGGGGGTCGGGGAGGAAGAGGGGGAGGCGGCGGGCGGCGCATCCAAGGACGGGGCGGCCGCGGGGAGGAGCTCCAGCGGCGGGGACGCCGGCGACGCGGGCGCGGGCGGCGAGTCGCCCTCCGGGTCACGGGAGCAACAGGCTTCCATCCTCCAGTCGGACTTCAACACATTTGATTCAGACTTCATGGGAATCAAGATCTGCTTTCATCGTTAGAATATTTGTGACGTGCTCTTCGAAACTAGATCCCACATGAGTATGTTTAGACAAACTTTTTTCTATGCAATTTAGTCCTCGTTATGTGCAACCATCTTCAGTCGATGTGCAACTACTTGATAGTTGATGTGCAACTTTCCCCCTACCCATGAATGTGCAGTTTTCACTAATGGCGCCTCGCTCCAAGCTATCCATTACCAAGTAAAATGTGCAACTTTTTTTGTTGTACATGCCAACTACCTAGTAGTCGATGCGCAACATTTTCCATGCCCATGGAAGTGCTATTTTGAATGTTTACTGCCTCGGCCAACTGCCTAGTAGTGGATGTGCCACTTCGGAAACTGCCTCAGTCAACTGCCTAATGGTTGATGTGAAACTTTTCTCCACACCATGTGGATGTGTAGTTTTCACTACTAGCACCCCGTCACACCCACCCCAACTAGTGAGATGTGCAATTTTAGGGCCCTATCTATATGCAATTTTTCATTTCCCTCATGAATGTACAGTTTTCACCATCCAACTACACCTAACAGTGAGATGTGCAATTTCGTCTGTTGCCCCGACCAACTGCCTGACAAGCTATGTGTAACTCCTTCTGTTGCCCCTGCCAATTAAAACTACACAAACATGTAGGGAGGGGAGGAGTTGCACATCGACTACTATGTAGTTGGTTGAAACGATAGATTGAGTTGCACGGTCGTAGGGTTGATGGGCCGGGGTGTGCCAACAGTGAAAAACTACACATCCACGATTAGGGAGAGGGTTACATATTGACTACCAGGTAATCGATTGGGGCAGTCGACTAGTTGCACATAGAAAAGGTCATGTCATGGTTGCTCGACGTATGAGAAGTTGGATCATGCTACTCCAAAATTGATTTTGAAAAAAGTTGCATCATGTACTGACAAAGTTGTATCATATAGCACGAAAGTTGGCATGGAATTTTTTTATTAGAACATACCCATACAGGGTCTAGTTTCAACGATCGTCGCGAGGACTTCAACGGTGAAAATGGAACTGAATTCCGATCCGCGGTTTGAAAGATATGACTTTAACTGATATGACTAATGTGTACGTGAACCTGTTTTCTCTAACTGGTATGACTAATGTGAACACATTTAATGCCAGCATCTACATGCGCTAGAAGACAAAAAAAAATACTCATATAGTATACGTATGGCAGAGCGGCACTCGGGAACATCAAATAATGCGTACACATTTTTTAGATTTTAGGTTTTCTTATGTTATGAGACTGAGGAGGTAATAATGCTACACTTACCGGCAGAAGGCACACTGAATCACCTACGCGCAGAGGTTGAATCAACTGTTTAGTGCTCAGGTTTTTTACTTTGCCTGAATTCTGGCTCGCTAGTTCTCTCGTAGTCCTAGCCATCTCCGGTATGGCCCTGTCGGTCCACCCAGACCCGACCCTAAAATCCAGGGCCTAAGCCCGATGGGCTTGCTTGTGGGTCGGGCCTGGGTCTGAGTTTTGAGCCCACCAGTAGGGGCTGGATAGGCTTGGGCTTGGCATATTGGCATTTTAAGAAAGAGGCCCGGCCCACGGCCCTAGGCCCGAAGGGCTTTTCAAGGCTTTTTACCAGGCCCGGGCTGGCTTAGGTCGAGCCTTAAAAAGCTCACGACAGAAAACTAAAGCCCAGGCCCTCCCAGACCCTACCGCAGGGCCTACTTTTCAAGCTCAAGCCCGGCCCATCTGATAAAAAGCTCTGAAAAGCCCTTTGGGCTTAGGACCGTGGGCCGGGTCTCTTCCTTAAAATACTAATATGCCAAGCCCAAGCCCGTCCAGGCCCTGCTGGTGGGCTCAAAACTCAGGCCCAAGCCTGGCCAACGGACAAGCCCATCGGGTCTAGGCCCTGGATTTTAGAACAGGCCTGGGTGGGCCGACAGGGCAGGGCCAGAGATGGCGAGGACTAGCCAGGACTCTCTCATTTGGCCACCTCAGCCCGTAGGCATCCTTTCCGTAGCAGCAGCCCATAAGTGTAGCATTATTGCCGAGGAGGGAGTATAAAATTACACATTTTAGACGCAACAATAGTCAAACGAACCCATCTCTATCACTGACACTGCGGCCCCGCGCCACGAACCCTCCCCGCCGCAACACCTACAACTAACTGCGAGCTATTAACCAACTGATTCCCGCCTCCTCTCGTATCCCGCGCTGAGCGGGCTGGCTGACACGGCCACTGCACCCCCCACGTCCGGCGGCGCCGGCAACGCCTCCCCATCGTCCGGCGCGCATCGGCCTCCCGTAGACCTTGTCCCATGGCCTCCGCCTCGCCGCCGCCCTCCGTCGCCGTCGCCGTCCGCCCCGGCGGTAGCGCGAGCCGCCGCGCCGCGCGGTGGGCGGCGGCCAGCCTCCTAGGCGACGAGGGCGCAGACCGCGCCGTCGCCATCGCCTTCGTCCACGTCATCCCCACGCTCACATTCGTCCCCTCCCCGGGTAAGCATGCTCCCCCTCCTTGCCCTTTCGCTCCCTCGGCCCGGTCGATTTGCCGCGAGCTGACGCGGTTGATTTGTGTTTGGTCGGCGGCGAAGCCGGGGAGCGGGTGCCGGTGGCGCGGGCGGGGCACCAGGTGGTGGAGGCGTACTCCCGAGACCGGCACGCGAGCGTGCAGGAGGCGCTGCTCCCCTTCCGCCGCCTCGCCAAAGCGAATGTGAGTGCCCGCCGCGAGACTGTTACCGTGTCGCAATCTCACCGTCGCGCTTGCAGGCTTCTGATCTGATTGGTCTGCCGTGGCTTCGCGCAGGTGGAGACGGTGGTGGTGGAAGGCGATGGCGTGGCGGAGACGCTTGTGCGGTACGCGGCGGAGTCCGGCGTACGGAGCCTGGTGCTAGGCTCGGGCTCCTTCCGGTGGTTCCACAGGTACGTACGTGCGCTGCTTTCCTTTTGTACCGATCGTCCTTGGCAGTGAACTAGTGAACTTGAGCTAGGGCTTTATCATTGGGCAATTAACTGAAAAGTGGTGGCAACAGCAAAGGCCCTTTTGCCATTAATTTGGCCTTTCTGGTAGACGGTGGATTTGGAAGGTCGCAGCTTTAAGCGCAATTAAAGTGCAATTAGATCTTATGTCACGCCTCCTCTCTTATGGCTGTACCGTATGTCTTTGCACGATGTGCATTGCATTGTAGATGGTCAGCCGTTGTGCATTTCATATGGTTGAGAAAAAACATTGGTCGTATTTTCGAAGATTGATGATTGTATTTCAGGCGTTAGACATTGCAGCTGATAGAATTCGTTAACCAGCGGTTGCTGCAATGCCCTCTTACAATAACTAGATAATGCCCCGCACGTTGCTGCGAGAATTGCGTATATGTGCTATAAAACTTGGTTCACGGGAAAAAAGAAACGATGACAATGTATCAACTAAAATCATACCTCTAATAGTCTGTCATGCGAATCACAAAGTTTGTTGAGTGTAGTGTTCAATAGGATAAGTAATATGTCTGCATAGAGGATTCTGCAAGTGTAGTCAAAGCATGCACCATCATCACAATAAATGATAAGTACGTAACAAATTGTACTAGTTCTGATCAACCTTAGTTCAGAACTGCGACACTTATTATGGATAAACATGTGGTATTCTGCAATTCTCTTCTAGAAAGCCAAAGAACAACTCGATGTAGTATACCTTCCACCAACATAACACTTGTGTTGGCAAAATAAATATTTTAAAATCTCATTATATACAAAAGGTTGTAGACGCAGTGAATATTACCGGTTCATGAGTTCTTCCTTTCTTTTGAAAATAATTAATTAATTCCTGCAAGCAAGCAAAAGCACTCAAATTAAAATTATTGAAAGGCAGCTTACATATTAACTTGTGATAAACCACAACAGTGACTCTATCAATACGTAAGGTAGTAGGGAAAAAAATATGTTGCCACCATTGACATTGTTGCATGTAAGCTAGTCAGTAACAATGTTGGCCAGAAGGTTGCAACCACTCTAAAACAAAATTGAGGGTTCCTGTAAGAAGACATCAAACAACGAATAAGCAAGGAAACCGTGGTAAACCTTCAATTCAGGGAAAATAGAAGCGTATACAAAGGATCAAATGGGTTGATAGACAAATCAACTTCAAGTAGATTTACTCAGCGTCATTTAGTTGAATACCTGCAGGGCAGGAGGACATATGTCTCAGCATTCATGAGTTGGAAAACTGAAAAAAGAAAAACTAAATATTTAATCACACATGCACACGCGAAGAAGAAGTACATTTTCGAAGGCACTACTCGATTGTGGCCTTGGACCGTAGCTGCACCATGCAGAGTAGGAGAAGAACATATGATTTTGGAGTCTTTCAGTGTGTTAAGCTGCTCGTGCTTAGGACGCAGAAGGGCGAATGATGATGACCACTTGACTGTGTGCCAAGAAACCACAGATTCTCGTGATGAAGAAAAAAAATCGGACCTGATCCTTGGAGCAAGGCCGCGGACATCCAACTGTGGTGGAGAGGGAGATGTGAATGGGGCTACTCTCTGCTTAAAGACGATAGCAATTGCTATAACACACGCATCATCGGTTACTCTTGCTTGAAGAAGATGAAGATGCGGAATAAAATCTACGGGTGTCCATTGTTCTGTTGCATGAGTCATTTTAAGTTAAAGAATCATGTGCATGTAGATCCTGACGTAAGCTGTGACAGCACAATAGTAATGCGTTTACCGCTTCAGTGAAGGGAAATGGTCTAAACCAATTGACTGGTATGGTCAGTAACTCAAGGGTCTTTCATTTCAGTCAGGCATTTTGTCAATCCAAAAGCATTGGTTTTGGGTTCCGCTCCAATAAATGAGGCACCGTTTAAATTAAAATTTCCAAGGCGTAAACTATACACACATTATGGTTACACGTCATGAGCTTACCATTAGATACTCCCTCCATCTAGGTGTATAAGCCACCTTACGAAAACCAAATAATCCCCAAACACTTAGGCGCGGTGCATTAACTCCTACCTTGTTTCTTATTTCTTGACATAAATAAAAGAATCAACCAATAAAAGAAGTGGGGCGTGTATGCTTTCAGTGACTTGAGACTACCAAACACGACATGCAGTGATCAGTTCATTGCATGCAATACTATTAATTAGCAAATAAACATTAAGTTCTCTTGTTTTTCCTTCCTTCTTGGTCGTGGTGCACAACCTAAGATGACTTATGCACCTAGGCGGGGGGAGTACAAAAGACTTCAGCAGAAAAAACAAACAAACAATTTTTCTTCATCAGACTTGGGAGTCGGTGGAAGCTGGATGGCATTTCGGTCTGGCGACTCGGGGGGCGATTCCGCGGGCGACGCCGCCCGCTGCCCCGCGGCGGAGGCGGAAGGCTGGACGGAGGTGCGGCCTGACGAGGGGTGCGCGCGGTGGAGCGCGCCGTCTGGGGGGCGGCCTCTCGCCCCGTCCTTCTCCGGCAGCAGGTTCTGGGCTCTGGAGGGGGTCAACTCCGACGGCGACAACGATGAGGTAAGTAGCGACGTAAGTGATGGTGGTGGTGGTTCGCTGAGGCCCCGTGCGGGGTGCTCGGTGGGTGACTTTGTCGCCCGTGCGGAGGAGCTTGGTGGCTCCTTCGTGGCCGGTCGCCGGCGAGCCTTTGCCCCTGGTGGACATGGCGGGCATCGTCCGGCGCCGTGGATCTGGCGTCCGCCGCAGGGGGTGGATGCGGGTCCTGAGGGCCGCTCGTGCGCCCTGTCGGAGGTGGTTCGCCGCGATCTGGTGTTGGAGGGACCTCCTCCGGTCCCGGCGAGCTCGTCGGAGCCGACAGGGGTCGGCGGCGGCGACGGCGGGGCCGCCAGTGTCGGGGAACCGCGGGTCCTGGCTAGGGTTTCCGGGGAGCCGACGGTCGGGCTCGTTTCCCCGCTGGGCCAGGAGGAGTGGCCTAGCCTTCCAGGAATTGGGCTGGGGGGCCCATCGGCGATCCAGCCCGCTTCTCGGCCTGTGGGGGTGCAGGGACGCCCCTCCGTGCTTGGGCCTGACCAGCCTGGCCCGGCGGCCTGCTGTGAGCCTGCGCTTAGGCCCGGGCCCAGTGCGGAGGAGGCTGAGCGGTCGTCCGCCCCTATTAATAGGTGGCTGTGGGTGCCAAAAGGAACCCTAGATCTGTCTCTAGGGTTTCCTGCATCCCACTCTCAGGTGCGGCGCTTCGGGCACCTTGCCCGTTGTCTCCTACGTTCTGCCCCTCCCCCACCTCTTTCCTGCTCATTCGCCACTGTTGTGAGGATGGGCTCCCGCCGCGGCGACAAGCCTCCCATGTCGCCTCCGATCCCGGCGGCGGATCGACAGCGCGAGCACGATCTGCGGGCGAAGGCGCTCTCCAAGGCGTCGGCGAAGGCCGCGGGGGACGGGGGCTGGGGGCCGCCGCCTCCATGGTGGCTTGCGGAGCAAGAGCGGAAGCAGCAAGAGGACCGCGAGCGCAAGAAGGAGGAATATCGGCGCCGCGGGCTGGAACAGAAGAAAGAGCTCAAGAGGAAGGAGTCCCAGCTCCCTCCGGGCGGTGAGCGGAGCGGGGATCCGGTGGCCAAGAAGCAGAAGCAAAAGGGGGGCCGTCGGCTTCGAAGGGTTCGGCTGACGCTCCGATCCCTGTGGAGGAGGCTGACGCGCCGGAGTGCTTCAAGTGCGGCAGGGTGGGGCATTACCAAAATGTGTGCCACTTCAAGCCCCTGTGCGTCGTCTGCCACGAGGAAGGGCACGCGTCGGCGTACTGCCCCACGCGGGGGCGGCCTCTTCTGCTGCAGATCATGGGCAACGCCATCCCTGGAGAGGGCTTCTTCTGCCTTCCTTTCGTGGAGACGGAGGGCGAGGAGGTCCAGGCCCCGCTGGTGGCGGATGCGGCGATCATCTCGGCGGCGCCCGGCATGCTATCGATCCCCATCTTGGAGGCGGAGCTCCCTCACCTCTTCGAGGGGGTGTGGGACTGGCAGGTGACGGCCATCGGCGTCGACCAGTTCTCGGTCGTCTTCCCCAACAAGGCCATGCTGCGGATGGCGACCCGCAGCGGCAAGCTCTACCTCTCCCTCAACGACATCATGGCGGACATCAAGGAACTGACCCAGGAGGAACCCAAGGCCGAGATCATGCCGGACGTGTGGGTCAAGCTGTGGGGTGTGCCACCCAAGAACCGCCGCGTGGACCGCCTCATGGCAGGGACGGTGATGATTGGGCGTCCAATGGAGGTGGATCACGCGTCGTTGCCGGGGCGCGGCCCAGTCCGGATGCGCTTCGCGTGTCGATCGCCGGCCAAGCTCAAGGGCTACGTCCAAGTGTGGTTCAACAGCGAGGGCTTCACCATTCGTCTGGAGGCCGAGGTGGGTGATCTACAGGGTGCGGCGCCCCCTCCCCCTCCACCAGCTAGCGTGGACAAGGGACCAAATGACAAAGACAAGGACCACGACCCGACGCGAGCATGGGGGGTGACTCCATCGACACCGCCACTTGGGACAAGCTTGGCCTCAAGGACAAGGACCCCCAGGACGCGCCCCCGGCGGCGGGCGCTGCGAAGGAGCAGGAGGAACGGCAAGTGGTGGTGGGCAGCAACGAGATGAGTCTCAACCAGTACGGCTCCAACATGACGCTGGGCCTCGACATCGACAAGGGGGTCTCGGCGTCCTGCGACTCGGAGGGTCGCTCGATGCTCGTCTCCCCGGTGGCTGCGGTGGTGGGTGAGCCTCGGGCTGCCACGGCGCGCTCACCCAAGGCGGTTGGCCTCGGTGGCGGTGGGACGAGGCTCCACAAGAAGCCGGCAGGCCGCAAGACTCCCTTGGTGGCGCCGGTGAGCCCTCCCTCGGGCCATGCGGGCACGCCTGCTCCGCAGCGGCCGGTGGTGATGGCGCTGGCCTCTCCTGGGGGTCCGACTGGTGGCACCTCGTCGGTCATCTCCCCTCCAGCTTCTGACGCGCTCCGCACGGAGGTGGCCAAGGTGGTGCCCGTTTCAACGGCCAAGCGCTCCAAGGCGGTGGTGGCGTCCACGGCGACGCAGGAGCAGGTGAGCTCCCGCCCGAAGGGCGCCAAGGGCAACCTTCCAGCCCTCCAACGCGCCCAACTCCTGCAGGCCCAGAAGAACCTGGAAACCGAAGGTAACCCCATGCCCTGCTTTACGATCTTTGATGAATATTCTGATGAGTGCTTGGGGGGTATCTTAGAAGATAGTGGGGTGGTGATGTCTGACGAGGGGGAAGCGCGCGAAGTGCTCTCTCTTATTCGTGCTAAGGAAATCGCGCAGGCCGCGCTAGCTCAGGCAGCGCTGGCCCGCGCTGCGCCAACAGCAGAAGAAGCAGGGGCTTCTCTGGTGACTGTTACGCGGCCCGATCAGGAGGACATAGCAGCAGGGGCTGCGCCGTCCACCTCCAACCGTCGTCCTGCCAAGACACGGCGCGTGGCCAACGCGGTGACCGCTCGCGGTATCCGCCTCCGCAATCGCATTATCTGATGCGATACATATTCTGGAACATCCGAGGCTTCAGCCACGCTGGGAGGCGGACCCAGTTAAAAGAGTTCATTCGGAACGAGGCGATCGACGTAGTTGGCCTGCAGGAAACTATCAAGGCCGATTTCAATCATCGGGACCTGCTAGCTGTCGATCCGCTGGAGCGTTTTGTTTGGCATTGGGTGCCGGCGGTCGGGCACTCGGGAGGCATGCTGCTAGGCATCAACCTAGTTTGCTTCGAGGTGGTGGCGTGGGATGCCGGTCGTTTCTTCTTGTCGGCCCACGTACGCCACCGCGCAACTCTCCAAGAGTGGGAGGTGATTGTGGTTTACGGCCCGGCCGACCACTCGCTCTCGCTGGAGTTCTTGGGAGAACTCCAGGCGAAGGTTGCGTCTGTGGGCACGCGAAATTTACCTCTGCTAGTGGGAGGGGATTTCAACTTAATTCGCTCGGGAGCGGATAAAAACAACGGTATTATTAATTGGACAAGGGTGTCCATGTTTAATAATGCAATCGCAGCCATGGCCCTTAGGGAAGTGGCCCGCGTGGGGGCACGCTACACCTGGACCAACAAACAACTAACGCCGGTGCGGTCGGTCTTGGACAGGGTTTTCATGTCCTCGGAGTGGGAAGTGCTGTTTCCCTTGTGCTCTTTGCATGCCGAAACGAGGATAGGGTCGGACCACGTCCCCCTCATCCTCTCCTCGGGGGAGGAAAGGCTAAAACGCAGCCCTCGTTTTTTCTTCGAAACCGCGTGGTTAGAGTCTCCGGACTTTGAGCAAATCTTCCTTTCGAAATGGGAGAATTGCGTCGCCCGGGTCGGGCGCGCGCGCGGGCCGATGGAGTTCTGGATTGCTGCAGGAGCGGGCTTGCGTGCGGCCCTCAAAGGGTGGGGGGCTAACCAGGGGCGCGGAGATAAGCTGCTTCGATCGCATTTGACCGCGGAGCTCGCTCAGATGGATGCTGTGGCGAATGTGCAGACCTTCTCGGAGCAAGACTGGGCTCAGCGCTACGCGCTTGAGGCTCAGGTCGAGTCCCTCCTTAGAGCTGAGGAGGAGTACTGGCGTAGACGCGGTGGTATCAAGTGGACGCTCAAGGGTGACGCGAACACTCAATATTTTCACGCCTATGCTAATGGCCGTTGCTGCAAATGCGCCATTTTGCGCTTGCAATCTGAGCAGGGGCTCCTTTTGCGGCAACAAGATATCGTCCGTCACATTTACGAGTTCTACATCCAACTGATGGGTTCCAGGGAGGAATCCCGCGCCCGGCTTAGGGCGGATGTGTGGGACCCTGCGTTGCGGGTCACGGACGATGAAAACGAGGGCCTGGGATTGGCCTTCACCCCGGAGGAGATTGACAAGGTGACCCTTGGCATGAAATCCGACACCGCACCCGGGCCGGATGGGTGGCCGGTGGCGATGTTCAAAAGGTTTTGGCAAGTGCTCAAAGGGCCTATTTTTGACGTTTGCAATGGTTTTATGCGGGGTACGGTAGATATCTCTCGCCTAAACTTTGGGGTTCTCTCTCTGATCCCCAAAGTTCCGGGCGCGGATCATATTAGGCTCTTTCGTCCCATAGCGTTGATTAATGTTCCGTTTAAAATTTGTGCTAAGGCTTGTTTGACTCGCTTGTCTCCGATAGCTCACCGTATTATTAGTAGGAACCAATCGGCTTTTATTCGGGGGCGCAACATCTTAGAGGGGCCGTTGGCCCTCCAGGAGATTGTGTACTCCCTAAAACGCGCTCGCCAGCCCGCGATTCTCCTGAAGCTAGACTTTGAGAAGGCGTACGACCGCGTGAACTGGGAGTTTCTCCGTCAGGTCCTCCTGGACCGGGGATTCTCGTCGGTTTGGGTTCATCGCATGATGCAGTTGGTCTTGGGGGGCCAAACAGCGATTGCGGTGAACGGAGAAGTAGGGAACTTCTTCCGCAACAAGCGTGGGCTGCGTCAGGGGGACCCAGCCTCGCCGTTGCTGTTTAACTTTGCAGTGGACGCCTTGGGCGCCATGCTCGACAGAGCTCGTTTGGCTGGCCACATCAGGGGAGTGGTGGACAACCTGATCCCGGGGGGAGTGTCACACCTGCAATACGCGGATGACACACTCCTCCTCTTCGAGCCCGACACACACAGTATCGCATCGGTCAAGGCCATTCTGTTGTGTTTTGAACTCATGTCGGGGCTTAAAATCAACTTCCACAAGTGTGAAGTGGTGTCCATGGGGATGGACGCGGCCGAAAGTCAGCGGGTAGCCAACTTGCTTAACTGCAAACTTGGCCAGTTTCCGTTCACTTACCTCGGTCTCCCGATCGCGGCGAAGAAATGTTCGATCGCTGATTGGGAACCTCTCACCTCCAAGGTAGCGGGCAGGGTGTGTCCGTGGAGAGGTAGATTTATGTCTTCAGGGGCTAGACTAATCTTAACCAACTCCAGCCTCTCATCCTTACCTATGTTCGCCATGGGTTTGTTCTTATTGGCGGATGGGGTACACACTAAGTTGGATACCCCGCGGTCCCGTTTCTTTTGGGAAGGAGCGGGACCCAAACGGAAATACCATATGGTCAAATGGCAGGCCGTTTGTAGACCTAAAGCCCAGGGGGGCCTTGGGATCATCAACTCCAAGCTGATGAATATTGCACTCATGTGCAAATGGATCTGGAAGATGTCTCAGGGTGAGACTGGCCTCTGGATCGATCTCCTCCGTGCGAAATACTTCCCGAACGGAAATTTCTTCGAGGCGGCCTCCCGTGGGTCCCCCTTCTGGAACTCCATTGAAGCCCTAAAACCCTTCTTCGCCAGGGGCGCGAAATTTGGGGTTAACAATGGGCGCTCCACGCGGTTTTGGCTAGACCTTTGGATTGGCCACCAACCCCTATGGTCGGAGTTTCGCCAACTCTACTCCATTGCAGTCGAGCCCAACCAACTGGTTGCTTCGGCTCTTAGCTCCTCCCCACCCTATATCAACTTCAGAAGAGATTTATCGGGGACGGAAATGGCGGAGTGGGACCGCCTCCGGGATCTGATCGCCGATGTTCGCCTGTCGGACTCCGCGGACACAGTCTCTTGGAGACTTTCGGGCTCTGGCAAATTCACTGTCAATTCCCTATACAGAGAGCTTACCCGCGGCCAGGTCCCTTCGGCTACCAAGGGGCTTTGGAAGGCCAAAATCCCTCTCAAGATCAAGGTCTTCCTCTGGCAACTACGCCAAGATCACCTTCCTACCTCTATCGACCTTGCCAAGCGCAACGGCCCCGCCTCCGGCCCTTGTGCTCTGTGTGGGGTTCCGGAAGATGCTGACCACGCTTTCTTCCGGTGCTCTTTGGCGCGCTTTGCCTGGAGCGCGGTCCGTGAGGCCGCGGGGGTGGATTGGGATCCCCGCTCCCGAGCCGCGCTAGTGTCTTCTTTGTCATTGGTTCATGGCCCGGCTCGTCGGGTCATGTGGACGTGTGCGGCGGCCATGTTATGGGCTATCTGGCATATTCGTAACAAGTTTACTATTGAGGGCGTATTTCCCTCGCATCCCGCTGACGTTATTTTCAAATGCATCGTTTTCTTGCAGCAATGGGCACCGCTGGGCAGACAACAGGACTTTGATCTTCATCGCCAAGCTCTTTGCCGTCTTCGCTTAGTTTACGCCGAGTCCCGCACGCCGTCATCCGCGCCGTCTGCTGTCGCATAGGGATGGGCAGCCCCTTTTGGTTGTAGTTTCAGCCGAGCCTGCGTGCTCGTTTCGCTAGGCCGGCCGTGCCTTGTAACGTACTTTATTCCTCCTCCGGCTGCAGTTTCCTAGACCTGCTCGTCTTTTGTTTGGTACCGTGTGTTGGTCATGTGGTTGTCATACGCTGCCTATGTTGTGGGCTTTATTAATTTAAAGCCGGACGTCCCTGACGTCTATGTTCTAAAAAAAAAAATTAGAGTCTACTAGAGGGTGATGCACGTTTTGCCACGCCGTTCCTTCGGTAGTAAAGTCTCGAGTGAAACCTGAGGAGACAAAGAGAAGGGCAACAATTAAGAAGATGCAAACATAAGGCGAAATGAAACGTTGGGTTTAAGTGAGGGTGGGCCATGAGGAGCAATGACTAATTAACAGGTGAAAACAGGTGCAGGTAGAAACAGGGTTAGATATCTCTAGAAAACTAAATGTTTTTCTAAGGTAAAAGTTGTCTTTTGAGGAAACAAAATTTGAAGGAAGAAAAATTTATTTTCTATTTTTATTTAAGAACTACTTGAAATTTTCAGTCTGGTTGCGAGGTCTTAATAGTGAGTATGAATCATAGTTCCATTTTTTTGATCCACCATTTAATTTAATTCCTTGTTCTTACATTAAAGTTCTTACACTAAAGAATGGATCAAATCTCCCCAAGTAGGATTCGAACCTATGACCAGTCAGTTAACAGCCGACCGCTTTACCACTGAGCTACTGAGGAGCATCATTTAGTAATAAGGCGCTGGGGAGAGACTGAAGAGGGGATGGTCAGTGAGAAAAAGATAGCTGGTAATAGATTTGTTGTTGTTTGTAACCGAAGCGCTGATGTTGCATGCATGCTGAGGTGGTGCCTTTGCATGTTGAGAGAATTCCTAGTAGTGGGGATAAACTTCTTACGAATAACTGCATCTATAATAGTGCTTCAGGGACTGCATAATACTTCGATTGTACTCGTTAGCCATTGTCCATACCATGTTAGCTTTGATATGCATACTGTTTCTGCATTGGACTGGACACTTTGTTTTCAGTTTGCCTCATATCTGCTGCTCTGAAATCACTGCCTATCGCTATGCAGGGTGATGAGTAGTCCTGATGTACCCACCGCTGTCCTGAAAACTACGCAAAATGCGTGCAATGTATTTGTTGTATGCAAGCGAAGATTAATCGTGAAAGTTGCAGGACATCCTCAAGCAGGCAGTATGTGCCGAGTTCAGACAGTTAGCATTTTATATCCTACTATATTTTACCTTCTTGCGATGTTTCCTTTTGCTGGACTTAATGTTTATTTTTTCTTTACATACTGCGACTTTCTTTTCTTTGCAGTGTCTGGCACAAACTTAAGCATTCATTCAATTACTCACAAAGCGTTTGCAGAAACGCAGATGAGCTTGTTGTCTGACAGTTCTACAGAGGCTGAGACGCTCTCAGTATCATCAGGCTCACAGGCCCGTTGCTCGTATAGTGCTAGTTCGGATGCTAGTGCAGGTTCAGAAAGCAGTGTATTAGTCCACATAGTAAGTGGAGATGCATTGCAAGCAGGAACAGATGTAAATCAAAGATATGATTCTCATAGCCTTTTGAAGAAAGTTTCTTATGGTGCCTCAAACTCAAGTGATGAGGTCCGGTACTCAGATCCATCTTCCATTTTTACAATATTTTCACTAGTATCCATTATTGACGTCCATGCATATGATTTCGTACATGTTTAATGAGCCAATGTGCAATTTTAATTATACCTTTTCCAAAACAAGCTAAGTATGTTATCCTGACATTATCTACAGTGTCAATCTATAGATGAAGTAGAAAAGCTGAGGAAGGAATTGAAGGAAACCTTGGTGATGTATGATAAAGCCTGCGATGATCTCGTCCATGCTAAGAAAAAGGTTAAATTTCTTCCGCAACTAGCGGTACCTTAAGAACTTGTTGTCACTATAAGGTCAAGCTGTTCCAAGAGTCTACCTTTTGTGTTCTGCATTAATATCTCCCTAAATCTACATTTGTACCAGTATAAAAAGGACAAGTTGGATCTGATACTTTTGATCTGATCCATATGGAACTTTACTCTGATTTATAATTATCCATCCAACATCCAATAATTATGGCGAAATGTTATTCACTCACCAGTTAACTATTTATTACCTCCTAATTACTCTCCATTTTCATTATCATATATTAGAATTGTTGTCTTGTGTCCTTACTGATTTTCTTATGTGATATTTCTTGAACATGTCTTGCCCTCGAGATGTGCATGTGATCTGGACTTTTCCAACATTATTTTAAATTTAACATGAATCTTAAAGATTTCTTAGCTTTGTAATATGTTTGATGTAGTATATACTGCCATTCTGTCTTAAGAGTGCACCCACACTTACATGTTTGTTCTATAGTTTTCTTCAATATTGGCAACATGTAAACAAAACAAAAGAACATGAATTTTT
This sequence comes from Triticum urartu, assembly GCF_056163025.1. Taxonomy (NCBI): domain Eukaryota; kingdom Viridiplantae; phylum Streptophyta; class Magnoliopsida; order Poales; family Poaceae; genus Triticum; species Triticum urartu. The sequence continues at coordinate 216,652,337 of NC_141878.1, forward strand.
TTTAAGATTGTAGACCTGAAAATGTTCCGAGAACTGACTTGCTTTTCATGTTTCAATTAGTTACTCAAACGTGCTTTGGTCGTGAACAGTTAGTAGTGATTTAAAATGCATAAGTACAAATATTATCTCAGTAATTATTCTCATAGTAGTATCCCTTAGCATACTTCATCATGTTTGATACATGGTAAGAAAAGGTTCATCATGATTTCGCAGATTCAGGTACTTTCGAACGAATGTTCTGAAGAAGCAAGGAAGGTAGAGAATGCGTTACGCAAGGAGAAAATTCTGAAGCAACTAGCAGCAGATGAGAAAGCAAAACATTTGGAAGCCATTAACGAAGTTGAGCAAGCAAAAAGATCATTCACCAGGGAGGCCTACTCTAAGCATAAGGCTGAAATGGTAGGTTGCATAATTTCTCTCGATAAGGAGAAAATTGTAGATGCTATTCTGTCAACTAGCAAAAATTGCAGGCGGTACTCGAAACATGAAATAGAACTTGCCACTGGTAACTTCTCTGAAGCAAGGAAGATCGGTGAAGGAGGTTATGGGAATGTGTATAGGTGCACCCTTGATCACATTGAAGTAGCTGTCAAGATCATTCAGCAGGATTCCACCGACAAAACTGACGAGTTCTTGAAGGAGGTAAATGGATTATGCCATAATTTATAGGAACCTTATGCATACACCATGATGATTAGTACTGCCCGAGTGATTCAGTTACAAAATGTTGTATGGATTTATGCAGGTTGAGATTCTTAGCCAACTTCACCATCCCAACTTGGTTTTATTAATTGGTTTCTGTCCTGAAATCGGCTGTCTTGTATATGAATACTTGGAGAATGGAAGCCTAGAAGATCAACTTCTTAACAACAAAAGGCATCAGCCACTGCATTGGTTCCTCCGGTTTCGTATCATCTTTGAAGTGTCCTGTGGGCTTGCTTTCTTGCATGGAAGGAAGCCAGAGCCTATAGTCCACCGTGACCTGAAACCTGCAAACATCCTGTTGGACAAGAACTACGTGGGTAAAATCGGCGATGCTGGTTTCGCAAAGGTCATATCTGATCTGGTCCCTGACTGGCAAACCGAATACACAGATACCATTGTTGCTGGCACCATGTACTACATGGATCCTGAGTACCAGCAAACCGGGACTGTTCGGCCGAAATCGGATCTGTTCGGTCTGGGAGTCATCATTCTTCAGATGCTAACTGGCAAGCACCCAAACGGCCTCATCGTAAGCGTAGAAAACGCTATCAAAAGCAGGTCACTTCCATATATCCTCGACAGAACTCAAACCGACTGGCCAGTCGCCGAGGCGGAAATGTTGGCAAAGCTCGGTTTGCGATGCACTGCTCTAAAATGCAGGGATAGGCCTGATCTTGAGTCGGAGGTGCTGCCGGAGCTGGAGGAAATACTGCACAGGGTTTCCTCCATTGTCAACATGAGAAACCCAAACTCACGAGCACCAGGCCACTTCATCTGCCCCATAACACAGGTAAATCTTCCTCTAATCGACCTTCAGTTGAGTAATCATCACCTGACATATCCTTCAGCTAACTACGCAATTTGGGTGCAGGGGTTGATGGATGATCCGTATGTCGCTGCTGATGGACACACCTATGAGCATCATGCCATCAAAGATTGGCTCAGGAAACACAAGGTGTCGCCAATCACAAGGTGCAAGCTTCCGAACTTATCCATAATCCCAAACCATTCGCTGCACGCGGCGATACAGCAGTGGAAGAAGTCACAGACAGCCCAGACGCAGCCTTGGAAATGACCGTCGTGATTATCTCCATGTATGATGTAATTGCTTTATTTGTTTATTCGTTAGATTCTACAACCCATAAGTGATATAGGGGTTGCATGACCCTTCAACCTCCAAAGTACAGAAAAATTCAATCATGCAGAGTAGTTTTGTAGGATAGTGATTTTTTTTTTGGTCCTGTTATTGAACAAACTGGATAGCAGTTGGCTGTTCGGCATCCAACATTCTGACAGATTCAGCATTTTTCTACAAGAGACAGGCCCTTCCATTATTGATATAAACAAATTAATTCATGAGATAAGTTCATCTCAGATTTTGCCTGTATCTCACACAAGTGTGTCAGCATTCGGTATCTATCATTTATCCAGATCAAGCTCGAAAGCGAATAGTATTATCAGATTGGACAGCAAAACTATATTTAAGATTGAAGCTGCGTGGTAGGGCCGATCGACAGAAATATATGCTTGTTAATTACCTATATCTGTATACATCACTGAGTTCCACAGTAACGCTGAGCTAAGCTCCAAGCTAGCGTGTTTCACGCTGGGATATTCTATTCTTCTCACCGAACCAGCCAGCCACTTGCCCACTTTATCGATGATTCTTGTCGGCAATGATAAATAACTCTGTCCGCTGTGCATCGGTTACCTCAAATTAATCATTCTTCTGAGGAAGGAAGGTTTGTCAAATTAATCATATCAAAAGGCTAAAGTAAGATGATGAGGTCTAAAGTTGTTTATCAACCTCATACAGTCTAAAAAAGGTGATCAACAAAATGGGCTTGTACCAAACCCAAAACCTAAAACACAGCGACCTTCCAAATGGGATCATGAGTTTGTGAAGTTCTTCATCAGCCACGCACGAATTCAAAATGTTTGTGTGTCTTCCCAAAGAAATCTACGACACCTCAAATCATCTTGAGCAATTTGAAGAACGAGGCGAAGCTTTTCAGTAACTTGATGCCGGGAGAGGACGGCGTATATATTTCTTTATTTTTTGAGTTTTTCACTACCCCTTGTGATAAACTGTCTTCTCTCTTAAAATGAATGAGGCAAGTCCATTGCATGAACGAGGCATGTCTTTTGCCTCCTATTTCAAAAGGAAAAAAATAAAAGAATCTTCTACAGACTAAACAAATTTTGTAAAGTTGCTGTCCAAAGTTGGGGGGTGCATGTAGCTAGCGCATCATTCGCCTCCTTTGAGGACGAATCATGAATATCCGACGCCATTTTCTCTTTGTTGTGTTCTCTTGTTGAAAACCCCATATCTAGTTTCCCGATCTAATGATGCTAACACCCTAAACTCTCTCTCTCTCTCTCTCTCTCTCTCTCTCTCAATGCCTAGTCTTAGATCTCTTGATTAATCTATTTGTTATTCATTAGATTATATAATCCATAAGTGATAAAGCTGTTGCATGGAGCTTCAACCAGTATAGAAATAAAAGCATGCAAAGTGCTTTTGTAGGCCAGTGGTTTTGTCCTCTCTTTTTTCCTGTTATTAAACAACCTGAATATACAGTTGGCTTGTTCGGCATTCAACATGTTAACATGCCCATTATGGATATAAAAAATTAATTCATTATCGATATAACCAAATTAATTCATGATACAGGAGACAGGCATTCAACCAGTATAATTTTCAGCATCTGATATATCCATCTAAATTGTAAAACACACACTTGATATATCACATCTCTAGATCAGGCATTGATAGATCTTGTCCCCACCTTATCAAAATATGGAGCTAGACACAGGTCATCAGGTGAGGCATGCGGCCCCGGTGAACAAAATGGAGATGTGAGCGGCTGGAGGTGGCGCGGTGCTCCTGGACTGTGGAGTGACTAGCGCGATAAGAATTAGTTGTGGTTTTAATGGAGGCATTGGTGTTGTGGCCCATGGAACGCCATCTGATCTTAATTGATCTATAGCTGAGTCTTTGGTGTTCCAAATGAGAAATGTTTGGTTGAAGAGGGTACCCAAGAGCATCTACAATCAGGATTGGCTAATTTCGATCCTCATACGTCCACGGACGTGCCCGGTCAGTGCGTTTATGCATCCATTTATGCATGTGTACAATCATGTCCCCCATATCCTTCTCAAATTGTCCGGTCAAATACATGTGATTGGTGGGGATCAAGAGAGAAAGAGAAAAGAAAGAATAAATAAAGGGAAAAAGTGGTCCAGGATGGGCTGCATCCTACGTGGAGGGCTGCCCGGACATCCCCATATCCTATGTGGTTTGATTGGGTTTTTTCTTCTTCTTTCTTCTGTTCGGACAGTGATCGAGCTGTCCGATTGAACATTTGAAAGGTCCGGTTATAGATGTTGTTATAGATGCTCTGAGCTCTCACCTTTCCATGGGGTATTTGTTTTGCCAACATTATTCCACTCAGAGCGTCTTTTCCCTGGAGATTTCTCCCTCCACGTCCAAACAAGATCTCATTGTCGTTGGGTGCGCTATGCATAGCTATTTATCAGGGTGGTTCTAATCAGGGAAGTTGGCAGATTGTCAGCCTTTGAGGTGCTAATGTGTCAAGCATTGTAAGAAATCTTAGCACCCACCTTTTTTTATGCTATATTAATTTCTCTGACAAGTATTTCCGGACGAAAAGGGTATTATGGAGTGGCGTGCTAAGAACGAATGGCTAGAACCAGGTTCTAAAAGAGAGTTGACTATATGTGGGGACTAAGGTCGCCCAAATTGCGAGAGAAATGAGATGACAAAGAAATATAATATTACGAGATGTGGCCCAAAAGTAGGTGCTCTGAGAAAATTAACATTGGGGCAAATATAAAATCAAGTTCTAACAATTTTCTTAGAACCGACAACACTACTCATGTTCTAAGAGCATCTGCAACCGGGCACTCCAAACCTGCCTTAAACGTCCGGGCGGACAGCCCGGTCAGTGACCGGTCACAAGAAGATGACCCAGACGGACGCCTCAAACGGGTCTCAAATGTTTGGGCTGACCGACACCCCTCATATCTAACCCAAATGTAGGGCGAATATGGGGGCGCCTAAACGCTTCCGCCACATCAGACCCGACAGCCCTACCCCACCACAAGTTGCACCAAATCCACCAAACCCTCCCCCCCTCCCGCCTACCCTCAACATTTCCCGCGCATGAACCCTCGTTGTCCGCCATCCTTGCTCCCCATCCTCACCGTTGGTCCTGATCCGCGACCCTACATGTCGTCCAGCCCATCCCTGACCATTGCGACAGAGGTTGCGTCCGCCTCGTCCGTCGGTGTCCCATCCTCAGCTTCGTCGTGCAAGACGGAGACCATCGCCTAGAGGAACTGACGGTGCCGGTAGCGAGAGAGGGAAGAGACTGTGTCGCGGTGAGCAGATGCGGACATGGACGAGAAGCTGCCCTCCTCCCCGCCCTGCCCGGAACCCTGCACCCCATACATCCCGCCGTCGATAAGGATTGCGCCATCGGATCAGGTTGGGACAGAGGAGGATCTGACGGCCAGTTGGGGCATTCCAGAGAGCTTTACGCCCACGCAGATGCCGAGGTGGACGTCTGTCACTCGCCGCAACTCATTCAGGTGCGGAGAAGCACATGCACTGACTTCAATTGAATGACACAACAAGAGTTGATATGTTCTTGTTGCTCCTGTTTGATCCACTTTGCATATGCCATGTTTAATGTTTTGCATAAACGCTAGTTCATTTCGAACATGACGAATGTTGGCAAACCATAATCATTTAGGAGTTGTTCATGTCACACATGATCAATGATAATAAAGGTCCGACACAAATGAACTATGAATTGGGGGGTCCAAATTGCCCTTCATTTAAAGTTGGGACAGCAACAAATCCCAACCGGAAGAAGAGGTTTGCCATTCTCAACTTTTGAGGATATCCTGTTGGTCAAAGCTTGGTTGGCCACAACAATGGATCCAATATGCGGCACCGAGCAAAAGGGGAACAAGTATTGGGAGAATATTTGGAAGGAATATCATGAACAAAAGGAATATGTGGAGCCGCATTCTATCGTCATGAACCGCAATGTGGCATCTCTCCAACATCGATGGTGGATCATTCAAGGGGAATTAAACAAGTACATTGGCTACTACTCACAAGTGGCCGACCGCCCTCAAAGTGGGAACTCACATAAGCTACTTCATATTGTCATCATTTGCGTATGCTTGTTTTTTTTTGCATTCTTGTGCTCATACATATTTTGTTTGCTAAACAGCAGTGGCGGCCACTATATATCACGAAATGGAGAAGAAGCCATTTGGTTTTAGCCATTGTTGGATCATATTGAATGGCCAACCAAAGTGGACACAACTTGTGGCCGATCTCAAGGCCGAGAAGAAGAGGAATGATGGCTCAAGCTCCCACCAATCAATTGGGTTGGATGAAGAAGAGGAAGATGTTGTCGTGTGATACTTCTCCAACGTATCTATAATTTATGAAGTATTCATGTTGTTATATTATCATTCTTGAATGTTTTACAATCATTTTATAACAACTTTATATCATTTTTTGGGACTAACCTATTGACCCAGTGCACAGTGCCAGTTGCTGTTTTTTGCTTGTTTTTTACATCGTAGGAAATCAATATCAAACGGAGTCCAAACACCGCGAAACTTTTTGTGGATTTTTTATGGACCAGAAGACCATCAATGGGCCAGAGCAGCACCTAGGGGGGGTGCCCCGAGGGGGGCACAAACCACCAGGGCGCGCCTGGGGGGGCAGGCGCGTCCAGGTGGGTTGTGCCCACCGCGGTGGCCTCCCGCACCCCCTCTTTACCCTATAAATTCCCAAAAATTCCAGAAACCCTCGGGGTTAACCTAGATCAAAAGTTCAGCCGCCGCAAGGCTCTGTAGCCACCGAAAACCAATCTAGACCCTTTCCGGCACCCTTCCGGGGAGGGGGAATCATCTCCGGTGTCGATCTTCATCATCCCTGCGGCCACCATGATAAGGAGGGAGTAGTCCACCCTCGGGGCTGAGGGTTTGGACCAGTAGCTATGTGTTTAATCTCTCTCTCTCTCTCGTGTTCTTGAGATGTCACGATCTTGATGTATCGCGGGCTTTGTTAATATAGTCGGATCATATGGTGCTTTCCCCTCTATATCTTGTTGTGATGAATTGAATTTTCCCCTTTGAGATTTTGTTGTTATCGGATTGAATACTTTTATGGATTTGAGAACACTTGATATATGTCTTGCAATAGAATACTCATGGTGAAAATGGGGTATCGTATTGATTCACTTGATACATGTTTTGGCACTCAACTCACGGATTCCCGAGGTGACATTGGGGTAACCTATGCATAGGGGTTGATGCATGTTCTTGTCTTTGTTTCTCCGGTAGAAATCTTGGGGCACTCTTTGAATTTCTTTGTGTTGGATTGAATAATATGAATCTGAATTTTCTTTGGTGTTATTTTAGTACGAACTCTTGGTTAGATCGATCGGAAAGAATAGCTTCGTGTTATTTTAGTACGAACTCTAGGATAGATTGATCGGAAAGAATAGCTTTGAGGTGGTTCCATACCCTAGAAACAGTTCCGTCTTATATTCTCCGCTAGATAGGAACTTTGGAGTGATTCTTCATTGCACGTTGAGGGACGGTTATATGATCCAATTATATTAGCATTGTTGAGAGGTTGCACTAGTGAAAGTACAGACCCTAGGCATCATTTTTCAAGCATTGCAATACCGTTTTTGTGCTTGTTTACTATTTGCTACCTTGCTGTTTTTATTATTCATATTATAAAAACATATTTCTACCATCCATATTACACTTTTATCACTATCTCTTCGCTGAACTAGTGCACCTATACAATTTTGCATTGTATTGGGTGTGTTGGGGACACAAGAGATTTCTTGTATTTGGTTGCAGGGTCGTTTGAGAGAGACCACCTTCATCCTACACCTCTCACGGATTGATAAACCTTAGATCATCCACTTGAGCGGAAATTGCTACTGTCTTACAAAACTCTGTGCTTGGAGGCCCAACATGTGTCTACAAGAATAAAGTTGCGTAGTAGACATCAAGCTCTTTTCTGGCGCCGTTGCCGGGGAGGTGAGTGCTTGAAGGTATATCTTTAGATCTTGCAATTGAATCTTTTAGTTTCTTGTTTTATCACTAGTTTGGTTTATAAAAGAAAAGTACATAAAAATGGAATTGAAATTGCATCATATTATTGATCATCTTTATAATATCTTTCTTGAAAATGATGGTTCAGAAAATTGTGCTCAATTGTTAGAAGAAGAAGTCAATAAAATGTTTGGCACAAAATATTTGAATGATGAGCATGATTGCAATGTTGTTAGTATGAATTCTTTGAATATCGATGATGCTAATGATATGCAAAGCCATAAGCTTGGGGGTGCTATATTTGATGAATATGATATTTTTAGTCCCCCAAGTTTTGATGAGAAAATTTATTATGATGATTGCATGCCTCCTATTTATGATGATTATAATGATAAAAGTGGATTTGGAGAGGTCATGACTTTATTTAGTGATGAATCCACTATTTTAGAAGAGCTTTCAATTGATTATGACAACAAAGTTGCTATCTATTATGATTATGGTGATGACATGTATGCTATAAAGAATAATGATAACCATGAAACTTGTCATCATGATTTTAATTTTCAATCACATGATAGCTATTTTGTTGAGTTTGCTCCCACTACTATTGATGAGAAGAAATTTTCTTATGTGGAGAGTAATAATTTTTTTATGCATGTGGATCATGAAAAGAATGCTTTATGTGATAGTTATATTGTTGAGTTCATTCATAATGCTACTGAAAATTATTATGAGGGATGAACATATGCTTGTAGGTATTGCAACAATATCAAATTTCCTCTCTATGTGTTGAAAATCTTGAAGTTTTGCTTGTTTTGCCTTCATATGCTAGTTGATTCTTATTCCCATAAATTGTTTGCTCACAAGATCCCTACGCATAGGAAGTGGGTTAGACTTAAATGTGCTTGTCATGTACTTCATGATGCTCTCTTTATGTTTCAATTCTTATCTTTTATGCGAGCATCATTGAAATCATCATGCCTAGCTAAAAGGCATTAAAGAAAAGCGCTTGCTGGGAAACAACCCAACACTTTTACCTACTGTTTTTGTGTGTTCACATGATTATGCTACTTTATTTATCATGTTTCGTTGCTTTTGTTTCAATAAAGTGCCAAGTAAAGCCTTTGGGGTCATGTTGGGTGATAGTTGATTTGATCTTGCTGAAAAACAGAAACTTTTGTGCTCACGAAAATAATTCTCATTTTTAACAGAAGCGTGATAAAATGTTGATTCTTTTTTAAGAAGATTAATAGACAAATTACCCAGTTTTTCTATTGTTTCAGAATTTTGGGAGTAGCATAAGTATGGTTGGAGTACAGAATACTACAGACTGTTCTATTTTTGACAGATTCTGTTTTCAATACATAGTTTGCTTGTTTTCTAGTTTCCATGGCTTATATTTTTCAATATAAATTGTGGAAATGATATTCTACAGTATGAATTGTGTTAGAACAATTATTAATCTTGTCTTTGACAGTACCAAAAGTGTAATGGTTTGCTCTTTATCATACTAACATATCTCACAAAGTTTCGTTAAGTTTTGTGTGATTGAACTTTTCGAGTTTTGGGTGAGACATCGATATGAGGAGAATAAGGAGTGACAATACCCTAATCTTGGGGATTCCCAAGGCACCCCAAGGTAATATTCAAGGAAGATCTAAGAAACTAAGCTTGGGGATGCCCCGGAAGGCATCCCCTCTTTCGTCTCCAACATTATCGGTAACCTCACTTGGAGCTATGTTTTCATTCATCACATGATATGTGTTTTGCTTGGAGCGTCAATTTATTTTGTTAGGATTTGCTTGCTGTTATTTAGAATATTTTTTTGCATACTTTATTTCAATAGAAGTGGCAATGATAGTCTTTGCCATGCTTATTTTACAAGTCTACATGTTGCTGTTTGAAAATAGAAAGTTTACCACTGTTGCAAAAATTCTCTAGAAAAGTCAGAATGTGATAAAATATTGAAACTTTTTGAAAATTGAGCTATGATAAATTTTACACATTTTGGTATTTTTTCATAATTTTTGGAGTTTAAGAAGTATTGATACTCTTGCATTCTTTACAGACTGTACTGTTTTGGCAGATTGCTGTTATGTTTGCATTGTTTGCATATGTTTGCTTGTTTAATGATTCTATTTGAGGATAGGAGTATTAAATATGCAGAGGCATTTAGTGTGCAATTTTGAATAATAATTTTAGTGATTTTCTACAGTATAGGATGATAAGGTTTTTGCATTGGTTTATACTAACTTATCTCACGAGTTCTTATTGAGTTTTGTGTGGATGAAGCTTTTGAGATTTAGGAAAACAGTGATATGAGAAGAATTACAGAGACACAAAATCTCAAGCTTTGGGATGCCCAAGGCACCCCAAGATAATATTTCAAGAAGTCTCAAGCATCTAAGCTTGGGGATGCCCCGATAGGCATCCCGTCTTTCCTCTTCAACAATTATCGGTTAGTATTGGTTGAGCCTAAGTTTTTACTTCTTCACATGAGTTGTGCTATTCTTAGAATGTCATTTTATTTTCATTTTGCTTTATGTTTTAATAAAATACTTATATCTGAAAGTTTTTAAATAAAATAGAGTCCTCAAATAGTTGTCAGGGAGGCTAGGTAAGCGGCATTCACATCCCATCAACGAAGCTCTTTTCTATGGAATTGCTCTAGTGCTTCACTTATATCTTTTTTAGCATGGTGTGCTTTAGTATTTTTGAAGAAATTCTCTCTTGCTCCACTTAAATTAATTTTAGAGAAAGAAATATTATGCTCATGATCTTAATTTATATCTTTTTGGAGTAGCTTGTCATTTACTCTTGTGCTTCACTTATATCCTATGAGTAAATTGTTGAATAAATTGAATGTCATGTAGTTGAAATCATATCATGCCTAGTGGTAGCTTCTCATTGGGTTTAGAAAGTAAAATCTTTTGAGGCTTGACAATCACAATATTGGTCATACAAACAATTCACGAATAATTAGTATAAGGAAAAAAACTTTCACATGCAAATACACTATCTTGGAAATCTTTTGTGATTGTGAGCCCCCATCAAAATATTATATGCCAAAATTGTTGATGTTGGACAAGGAAGGCAATGTAATGGTTTATGTTTGTTCATATATAGATCCTTCAACATGTGGTGCTTGCCTCCCATCTTTTCTAGCCAAAAATTCCGCACCAAGTAGAGATACTACTTGTGCATCCAAAAACACTTAAACCCAAATCTTATTTTCAAGAGTCCATCATATCTATCTAAGGATTGAATAAGATCCTTCAAGTAAGTTGTCATTGGTGCAATAAGGCAATAACAATTGCTTCTAAAAGTGTGAGATCATTTAGTGTAAGAGAAAATTGAGCATTGTACGAACTTGTGATGATGAAGAATAAAAGCGCCAGGCTGCATAATAAAGGTTGCCATCACAAGGGGCAATATAACGTGACGTTCTTTTGCACTAAGGGGTTAAGCATACAAACAAATAAGCGCATGGCAACCTCTGCTTCCCTCTGCGAAGGGCCTATCTTTTACTTTTATATATTTACTTCCATGCAAGAGTCAAAGTTTTCCCCTCTATTCCTTTTTATTTTTTCTCTTTTGGCAAGCACCATGTGGTGAGGAAAGATCTAGGCACATATATCCACTTGGATATGGGTAGCATGAGTTATTATTGTTGACATCACCCTTGAGGTGAATATGTTGGGAGGCGAAATTATAAGCCCCTATCTTTCTATGTGTCTGGTTGAAACGTTTTGCTCATGTGTATGTGAATTGGTTGCCACTTTAACATGAGATGTTTTATGAGAAAGAATTGCTGTTATGATGCTAGGAAAAGTGATTGAAATTGTCATTGATCAAACTTGTGCACTTTGCTAGCATTCACACTTCATAAATTATTTCTTTTATCATTTACCTACTCGAGGACGAGTAGGCATTAAGCTTGGGGATGCTGATACGTCTCCAACATATCTATAATTTATGGAATATTCATGTTGTTATATTATCATTCTTGGATGTTTTACAATCATTTTATAGAAACTTTATATTATTTTTTGGGACTAACCAATTGACCCAGTGCTCAGTGCCAGTTGTTGTTTTTTGCTTGTTTTTTACATCGCAGGAAATCAATATCAAACGGAGTCCAAACACCGTGAAACTTTTTGTGAATTTTTTATGGACCAGAAGACCATCAATGGGCCAAAGCAGCACCTGGGGGTGCCCCGAGGGGGGCACAACCCACCAGGGCGCACCTGGGGGGCCCGGCGCGCCCAGGTGGATTGTGCCCACCTCGGTGGTCTCCCGCACCCCCTCTTTACCCTATAAATTCCCAAAAATTCTAGAAACCCTCGGGGTTAACCTAGATCATAAGTTCCACCGCCGCAAGGCTCTATAGCCACGGAAAACCAATCTAGACCCTTTCCGACACCTTGTTGGAGGGGTGAATCATCTCCGGTGGCCATCTTCATCATCCCCGTGGCCACCACGATGAGGAGGGAGTAGTCCACCCTCGGGGCTGAGGGTTTGTACCGGTAGCTATGTGTTTAATCTCTCTTTCTCATGTTCTTGAGATGTCACGATCTTGATGTATCACGGACTTTGTTAATATAGTCGGATCATATGGTGCTTTCCCATCTATATCTTGTTGTGATGAATTGAGTTTTCCCCTTTGAGATTTTGTTGTTATCGGATTGAATACTTTTATGGATTTGAGAACACTTGATATATGTCTTCTAATTGAATACTTGTGGTGACAATGGGGTATCATATTGATTCACTTGATATATGTTTTGGCACTCAACTCGCGGATTCCCGAGGTGACATTGGGGTAATCTATGCATAGGGGTTGATGCACGTTCTTGTCTTTGTTTCTCCGGTAGAAATCTTGGGGCACTCTTTGAAATTCTTTGTGTTGGATTGAATATTATGAATCTGAATTTTCTTTGGTGTTATTTTAGTATGAACTCTTGGTTAGATCGATCGGAAAGAATAGCTTCGTGTTATTTTAGTACGAACTCTAGGATAGATTGATCGGAAAGAATAGCTTTGAGGTGGTTTCGTACCCTACAAACAATTCCATCTCATGTTCTCCGCTAGACAACAACTTTGGAGTGATTCTTCGTTGCACGTTGAGGGACGGTTATATGATCCAATTATATTGGCATTGTCGAGAGGTGCACTAGTGAAAGTATGGACCCTAGGCCTCATTTTCAAGCATTGCAATACCTTTTTTGTGCTCGTTTGCTATTTTCTACCTTGCTGTTTTTATTAATTTAGATTATAAAAATATATTTCTACCATCCATATTACACTTTTATCACCATCTCTTCGCTGAACTAGTGCACCTATACAATTTGCTATTGTATTGGGTGTGTTAGGGACACAAGAGATTTGTTGTATTTGGTTGCAGGGTTGTTTGAGAGAGACCATCTTCATCCTACACCTCTCACGGATTGATAAACCTTAGGTCATCCACTTGAGGGAAAATTGCTACTGTCCTACAAAACTCTGCGCTTGGAGGCCCAACACGCGTCTACAAGAATAAAGTTACGTAGTAGACATCATCGTGGAGAATGGAAGAGCCACCATGCCCAAGGATAATCAGCAAGTCATGGGAAACGAGTGGGTGAAAGCAAGGGCCTCCCGTGCCGCCGCCGCTACAAAAATGTCGTCCACATGGACGGGCATTTTTTCGATGAGGGAGAACAATAAATAGGAGAGGTACATGGTCATGTTGGATGCGCAAAAGGAGAGGATGGATTGGGACCGAAAGAGGGCAGAGAAGAAGCTGGAAACTGAGAGGGAGAAGATCGAGTTGGAGAAGAAAGAGGAAGCGATCAAATGGGAGCTCGAGAAGGCCAAGACATTTGGAGAGATTAAGCTTGAGAAGGAGAGGTTGCAAATCTTATGGGACACGGGGGATGTGAATATCACGTTGGCAGATGAAAGCCTCTTGGATGAGCATGTCAAGAAGTTTTTTGCGGAGAAGAAAAAAGAGATCAACAAGCGTAGGGAGTACGAGGCAGCGAGGGCGGCTATGGTAGCAGCGGAGCATGAGGCGACGATGGAAACGGCACAGGAGGAAAGGATGGTGGAGGAGCGGACGGCATGGATGGTGGCCGACGAGTGATCCGACTAGCCAATGACTAATCCGTCATGCCTGAACATTGATTTCATTTTGGCATGTCTGGGTTGTTGAACTATGATTTGTTTTGCATTGTCGTATTTGTTTCAAGCTGTTGAATTGGGATGATTTGTATTGTATTATCAACGTGCATGGATTGTATGGATTTGAGGATCGACATTTGAGGTATGTGTGGATGTGCGGCAGCCCAAATGAGGGGTCGCCCGGCGCTATCCGCGGACGCACCCGGATGTGCTTACGGGCGTATAGAGGGGCGGGTTTAGCAAGTCCAGTTGTAGATGCTATAAGGTACTACTGAATGGAACAAAATGTAGAGCTGGCTATAGCTGATGCAGAGTGAGACCAGATGTTTTAATTTACAACTTTTGTATGCATTCGACTGCAAGCCTTGACCCCTGTGATGCTCCCAGGGGTAACATAGGGAACCTTCGCCGCCTCCACTCCACACCCCCTTGCCGTCACGGAATGAGGCATTCGGACAAAGCCCGTGATGCGGACGGCAATGGCAGGGAGTGCCCTCTCACCCGATTCCTTTCCCGGGTGATCCATGGTGTCCAGCCCCCCCATCAAAGGTGCTATTCCAGGCGACATAGACACATCTTCCACTCCCCTTCCCAATGTTGTGTAGGTTCCACGTGGGTCCAACGGGATGATGCAGCCTAGGACAACGACGCCATTGATGCAACTCTGGTGGCTGCAGATCTACGGTGCAATGAACTCCTGCAGCTCCCTGATACGTCTCCAACGCATCTACTTTTCCAAACACTTTTGTCCTTATTTTGGACTCTAACTTGCATGATTTGAATGGAACTAACCCGGACTGACGTTGTTTTCAGCAGAATTACCATGGTGTTATTTTTGTGTAGATATAAAAGTTCTCGGAATGACCTGAAACTTCACGGAGAATATTTTTGGAATATATAAAAAATACTGGCGAAAGAATCAAGGCCAGGGGGCCCACACCCTGTCCATGAGGGTGGGGGCGCGCCTACCCCCTGGGCGCGCCCCCCTGCCTCGTGGGCCCCCTGATGCTCCACCGACCTCAACTCCAACTCTATATATTCACGTTCGGGGAGAAAAAAATCAGAGAGAAGGATTCATCGCGTTTTATGATATGGAGCCGCTGTCAAGCCCTAATCTCTCTCGAGAGGGCTGATCTAGAGTCCGTTCGGGGCTCCGGAGAGGGGAATCCGTCGTCATCATCATCATCAACCATCCTCCATCACCAATTTCATGATGCTCACTGCCGTGCGTGAGTAATTCCATCGTAGGCTTGCTGGATGGTGATGGGTTGGATGAGATTTATCATGTAATCGAGTTAGTTTTGTTAGGGTTTGATCCCTAGTATCCATTATGTTCTGAGATTGATATTGCTATGACTTTGCTATGGTTAATGCTTGTCACTAGGGCCCGAGTGCCATGATTTTAGATCTGAACCTATTATGTTTTCATGAATATATGTGAGTTCTTGATCCTATCTTGCAAGTCTATAGTCACCCATTATGTGTTATGATCCGTTAACCCCGAAGTGACAATAATCGGGATACTTACCGGTGATGACCGTAGTTTGAGGAGTTCATGTATTCACTAAGTGTTAATGCTTTGGTCCGGTACTCTATTAAAAGGAGGCCTTAATATCCCTTAGTTTCCAATAGGACCCCACGGCCACGGGAGGGTAGGACAAAAGATGGCATGCAAGTTCTTTTCCATAAGCACGTGTGACTATATTCGGAGTACATGCCTACATTACATTGATGAACTGGAGCTAGTTCTGTGTCACCCTATGTTATAACTGCTACATGAGGAATCGCATCCGACATAATCATCCATCACCGATCCAATGCCTACGAGCTTTTCACATATCGATCCTTGCTTAGTTACTTTTCCGTTGCCACTATTACAATCACTATAAAACCAATACTGTTACTTTTGCTACCGTTACCGCTACTATCATATTACTTTGCTACTAAATACTTTGCTGCAAATATTAAGTCTTTCAGGTGCGGTTGAATTGACAACTCAACTGTTAATACTTGAGAATATTCTTTGGCTCCCCTTGTGTCGAATCAATAAATTTGGGTTGAATACTCTATCCTCGAAAACTGTTGCGACCCCCTATACTTGTGGGTTATCACTCCCCAATGGTGAACTTGGTAGGCCCTGACACCCTCGTAACAAGGCTAGGAACACTACAACGGTTTGAGTCTTCGGCTCCAAATCCGGCCATGGGGGCCCATGGGCTGATGGGCCTGTGTAGGGATTTCTCTGCGGAGGTCGCAGTTAGCGGTGGTGTGCTCCGCCATCGGTGCTGGTTCGTGTCGTGGCCACTGCTACCTGCGACGGCACCCTTGTCACAGATTCCAGTGGCCATAGAAAGGTCTTCGTGAGGGTTCCTCTCTTCAGATCTGGTTGCTGCTATTGCGACATGTAATGGCAACATTGTAGGATGTAACCGGAAGTCTCCTTTGTGAATTTTGGCGACGCTCACCCCGACCAGTTTTCCTTCGATAATTAGATGCAATCTATTAAGGCTTGACGCGGAGGGAATGGTTGTTCAACAGCGACGGTGAGATTTCTCGCCCAACACATGTAGTTGATGGGATTGCAGAAAGGTGATGACGATAACACATGATTGACTTTGATTTGTTGGTGCTTTCTCGAGTACTCGGTCTCAAGTTCCAAGGTGAAAACTATAGGTATGGCCCGAGTTAGTTATACATGTCAATTGCGATTGTTGAAGCCATTGCTCCGATATGGTCGGACTCATTCTGGAGGGCGAGAACTTAGATTATGACCTTTGGTGGTTCGACCCTGTGATGACGACGCTTGAGTGTCACTCCCATCTTGTAGGCGTTACTGTAAAGAACCTTGGTGTCAAGTCATGGTTGATGCGGATATGATTGTTGTTACAGTTTGCGGATCACTATTTTCATCATTTCTAGGTTTTTTCCCGCTTAGGCATAACTTTGGTCTTATATAAATTTGCTATTTGTCGGTGTGCTTATTTGTATGTGTTAGTGTTGGCCATGTGCATTTTAGGTATGCAGAGGTCAGATATGTGCACATTATGTTTGTATCCATTTGATACTCCCACTGTTCCATAATGTATTGTCTATAGATTTTTTGAGAAGTCAAACTTTGCGAACTTGGACCAAGTTTATAGAGAAACTGTTTATATCTATAATATCAAATATATAAATTTGAAAGTACATCTTATAATAAATATAATGACATATGCTTGGCATTATAGATGTAAATGTTTTCCTTAAAAAACTTCGTTAAAGTTTGTTAGGTTTGATTTTTTAAATGCACTACATTATGGAACATAGGAAGTACTTCATTTTAAGCCAATAAAACTTAAAAATCTTATGTTTGCATTAAACAACTTGAAGACAGAGTAACCACACATCCTATATAACGTAAGAAAGTCATCCCCACTAACTTATCTATCTCAACATGTAAACATGCCATGTCACCGTAAAATCATGGATGAGACAAGTTTCACCTCAACATGCACCTATGCATGGGATTTTCTTCTTCTTTTGATTAGTCTACTTATATTCAATAAATATTTACAACTATACATAATCAAATACAATAAGTCTTATATATTTTTAATTTTGGTTCTGTGTTATTAATCTAGATATTTATACTCCACAAAATCGAATTTCATTGAAATATATTGCTACCGATTCCCGTAACAGCGCACGGTGTATCATGTAGTAATACTTTAATGCCAAGAGTAGCAGTGCATAGATTGTTTAATGTACCTAGCAGAAGACTTTTTTTATCCTTTTTGTGATGTATGGGTGTGCTTTGGTAACTCAGACATGCGGTGTGTTCAAGGAAACATCGTACTCCTATAGAATTCAAAAACATGTTCCACCCACTATACTTCGTGTCTCAGATCTTGCTAATTCTCAATAAAAGCTGCATCTTGGCACACATCTCCATGTCATTGCCATTGAATCACATGGATATAGGGGTGGATGGGCTCCATGGTTCCGAAAATCCCCTCTCTATTTTGAGTACGAATCCATGACATTTTAGGATAAAATCCCTAGATTTTCCCTTTATCGTTTCAAAGCAATGACAAGGTACTCACTTTGTTTCTTACTACTCTGCACGGTAGGCTTGTCTTAAGTCAAACTTCATTAAGTTTGATTGAAATTATGTAAAAAAATATAAACATAAACTATATAAATAAATACAATATAAAACTATATTTCATAATGGATCTAATGATATTGGTTTGGTATTGTGAATGTTGGTATCTTTTCTATAAACTTTGTCAAACTTCAGAACATCCGACTTAGAACAAACTTAATATTCAAAGTAATCAAAGGGAGTACATGCATCATCTCGAAGGTGTGCGTTGTCTTTGAGGCCTCGGCTTCACTCCTAAGGCGTGTTCATAGTGTGTGGCATCGCTGCCTTGTTGTGTATGGCCTAGGTGGCTACGAGTTGATCTGTTCTAAGGGATATGCTCAAAGCAGGGTGCTGTTGAATGCGTGATTGGTCTATGATTTGTACTTTGCATGATGAAATCTTTGATTTGACCTTTAGTGATTGGATGAGGCAACCTTGGCGATCGTGTGTCACATGTTTTTGGGACATTTACATCTATGCCCCTAATTTGCGTCCACTCTCAGATTTGCCCCTAATTTCAAAGCCTGCTCAAATTTGCCCCTTCGCCTTTAGGTGCACTTACAGAAATACCCTTTTGTGCCGTTACCGTCCGGTCAAAGCAGGTCAAAGCCGGTCAAAGAGCTTTGACCGTCCTGAAAAAAATAGCAAAAAAATTCTAAAAAATCTGAAAATTTGTGGGATCAAAGATACTCAGGTTTGCAAGGTGCGTGAAAAGTTTCGTGCTGTTTGTACATTCCAGGAGTTCGTGTCAGAGGAAAAACAATAACTATGTAAGCCTGTGAATAGTAAATTCAAAAAATAGCAAGAAAATTCAAAAAAATATGAAATTTTTTGGCATCAAAGAGGCGCGAGTCTGCAAGCTGCCTGCAAATTTTTGTTGTGTTTGGACATTGGAGGGGCTTGTGGAGAAAAAAACAAAATTTAGCTCGGGAAAAAACTTGGGAAAAAATGACTATTTTGTTTTTTCTTGCTAGAGCTCCTCGCATGTCATTTGATCATAAAAACTTGCAAGCACCTTGTGCACCCAAGCCACTTTGATGCCAAAAAATTTCATATTTTTTTAAATTTTCTTACTATTTTATTTCAAATTTATTGTTCACAAGCGTGCAAATTAACTGTTTTTCCTCGCCACGAGCTCCTGGAATGTCCAAATAGCACAAAAATTTGCACACACCTTGGGCACATGAGTATCTTCGATCTCACAAAATTTTAGATTTTTTAGATTTTTTTTTCAGGACGGTCAAAGCTGTTTGATCGGACGATAACGACGTAGAAGGTCATTTCTATAAGGGCACCTAACGGCGGAGGGGCAAATTTAAGAAGGCTTTCGAATTAGGGGTATATCTGATTAGGTGGTTCGAGTTAGGGACAGAAATGCAAATGGCCCCATGTTTTTTTAGGTGTTGCTTTGAAAGATGAAGGTGCCAAATTGCTTTCAACGGGCTTTTATGTGAGACCTTCAATAGTTGAATCCATTTTAATTTTTAAATATTATCAAAGGTTTTTGTCATCATTTTTTCAGTTTTAAATAGTGCGCTATCTCGACACTATAGTGTTTGGAGGGGTCTCGCGCTAAACGCAACATGCACAACTTAGCATCATTTAGCACGCTATGATACCATTTAGTGCTCTATAGTGTCAAATATAGAATGCCATATCCCGCTATTTAAAACTATGTTTTCTTCTCAGTCTTGGATGGTTCCTCCGATGGTAGCCACATCTTGTACCCAAAATATATCATGCATAGGCAGACCGAAAGATAATGAATTTTTTTCTTAAAAACTTAATATCTCATAGATCTATTCATATTTTGCAGCTATGCAGGCAAAGATCTTAAATATTTTAGTTATATTTTGCTACTTTAATTCAACAAATACTTGATAATTATACAATAATTATATGTATTTTCACTTTTAATAACTATATTATAAACCAAATACTCATGTTCACATAATTAAATCACATTGAAATAGATAGTAACCACTTTCCGCGGCAACACGCGGTGCATCTTCTAGTATATTTATCATACTAGAACAATGCCCGTGCGTTGCAACAGGATATAAATATTCTAGTATGTTAGCTTGATTTACTTGCCCATAATATGAGAATTGTGTAAATAAATGTTTATAAAAGTTTGCCCGTGATTTACCTTATAGTATTTTGATCATAAGTGATTTACCTGCCCACAATATGCGATTGTGTAAATAAATTTTCATCAAACTCTTCTCGTGATTTACCTTATATTTTGATCAGATGTTTGATATGTAAATTAAAGTGAAATTGGTTCAGAAAGTAAGTAAATTAAGATATTGTTTATTATATAGGAAGTTTGGAGAAAAGGGTGGTGGAAGAAAAGGTGAAACAAAAACCTTACATTCTTTTTAAGTAGATTCCCATGATACATCACATCAATCAATTTTAGCGCAGCCTTGTGCAATACTATCATCTCCGGTCTCCACACACGCTTAATTACCTAATTGTCATTTTAGCATGCTTATCTAGGCATGTAGTTTATAGCTGTATATTGATCGCTAATCGTTCAGACATCTCTATCTCACACTCTCCTCATTGTTTTCGCTTAGCCAAAAATATATCCATTTCTAATCCGTCACTGAATGCCAGTTCATAGATGACTCCACCCATAGTTGCCATGTTTCCGGTACGGTGGGAACGAGGAACGGGAACGGGGGACGAGAGTCGGGGGCTGAAAAAAATAAGGTACAGCGAGGGTATACATCTCTAGAACGATTTTTCTAAAGCAAAAACGCGATCCAATCAATTCCGATACGATGAATCCGGTACGGTACCATGGAACGAGGAACGTGAATCTTTACGGATGCGGGGAGCAACTGGCTGGGAGGGACCGAGAGAGTACTTATACAGGGAACTGGCTGGGCTGGGAGCAACTGGCTGCATCGTCGATTCATGAAGACTAAAATACATCATCTCCTTCCCAATGGAAAATTTATTAGCAGCCTTGGAGTAATTAGAGAGCAGAACGAGGAGTTATTTAGGGGAGTGGAAAAGAACGGGGCAGAGAGTAAAATGAGGAGTTCGTGATTGATATGGCTGACCTTTTGCTTACTCGATCGATTCAAGAACCAAGACTATCGAGTTGCCGAACGTGAATCGACGATCCGGCTGCGGAAACGCCGAATCCGCATCAAATCTTACCGAATCGACCCTCGTTCCCGAATCTGATTCCGGGTCGATGAATCTGGATCGAAGGACGGCCCACCGTTCCCTCTTTCAGGCTACTATGACTCCATCTGTCTGTGTCTTATTTGTGTAGACCCCTTATTTACTTATGGCTTTGCCGCCTGCAGTCGCCGCTTGCCCGATATTACTAAGCACCTGTCGTGATGACCTTCATTTGGTTTTGCTCAACTCATACGCTAGTTCGGCAATATACAAAAGGCATTGCTAATCAACACGGTGCAGTTTGAATTTGAGATTAGTTAGTACTAGTGGTTAGCGTGGCCAGACGCACCTTTAATCGCTCTTTGAACTTGTCTTCTTGGTCCTAGGTTTGCTAGCGTACAAGCAAAGCATGAAGAGAAGTCAGCTGCGAACAATTGGCATTTGACTTGAAAGAACATTCGGCAGGTGCTCTGAATCCGCTGCCATGGATAGCTTGTCCGGCTTATACCGACAGGGAGGTGACTTCGCGGTGGTGTTGCGACCGGCCTCCAACTTGTAGGCCAATATATCATGATTTTTTTTAATGAATAGGATGCAGGTGGATACGTCCGCCGATGTCCGTGAGCATCTGACTGCATTGATGATTTTTATGTTGGTTTGATTTTTAAAGCAATAGCGATTAGCTTATTTTCACCTTCGCGAAAGTCACTCGCGCGTCCGCTGCATCCTATCCGTGAAGATGACTTAATACACTTAAGTGTTACGACTCTACACAAAGGGCCTAGAAGAAGAATATAAATACGAAATGGTCCTCACATTTTACAATCAGAAATCGAGAAGTTAGTGCACAAAAACAATTCGATCAAGAAAGGATCGGCGACCTTGCGGGAGTAAGAGCATCTCCAGTCACGCCTCCAACAGACCCTCCCAAGCGCCTTTTTACGTGCCAGCGCCAAAACCCCCCACTCGCGTCCTTAAGACGCCGAAATCCGCCGGCTCAGCCTGTTTTTGGGCCCGGCGATCGCAGGCCGAACCCGGCGCACTGGGGCGCCCGGGGGCTCCGGCGCAAGGGAAAAACACGCCTGGGCCACACTGTCAGGCGATAAGTCGAGCCAATCGTCCAGATTTGCCTCCCACCCCCGCGCGCTCGGTCGCTACCCTGCCAATCCCGGCGCCGTCCACCGCCCACCATCGCTAGATAGGCCATTCCCCGTCGGAAAAGAGAGGAGGTTTCGCCGCGGCAGCCTCTCCACCACCGTCCGGGCGATTTTTCGGCGTTCCGGCCGTGCAGGGCGGTATACCGGCGGGTGAGCGCCCACCACGCCCGCCAGGTGTTCGGCGAGTTGTCTGCTCGGCGATGGACTCAGACGACGAGGAGGCGCTCGCAGCGCTGCTGGAGGAGGATGCCGATGCTGACGTCTAGGAAGAGGAACATCACATGGTCCTCACCGCCCTCGCCGGCCTGCTCGCGAGCAATGAAAAGCCGCGGCGAGGTGGCTCGACATCGGGGCGGCTGAAAGCAAAGAACCGACATCGTTTGGAAGGCTACTGCATGCTCTACTCCGACTACTTCGCCGACACTCCACTACATGGCGACAAAGTATTTTGGTGCCGTTATCGGATGAGCCGAAAGATTTTCCTTAGGATTGTGAAGTCCATCCGGGAGTTCGACGACTACTTCAAGTGCAAGAAGGATTGCACCGGCGAACTTGGATTCACCTCGATCCAGAAGTGCACGACAGCTATGAGGATGCTTGCATACGAAGCTCCCGGTGATTCACTCGATGACTATGGGCGCATGGCCGAGTCCACGACCATTGAGTGTTTCTACAAGTTCTGCAGGGCAGTGGTGGTAGTGTTTGGACCGCAATACTTGCGAACACCCAATGCGGAAGACACTGCTCGGATCCTAGCACAGAATGCAGCAAAAGGATTTCCTGGGATGCTTGGAAGCATCGACTGCATGCATTGGAAATGGAAGAACTGCCCATTTGCTTGGCAGTGGATGTACAAAGACACCAAAGGCGGTTGCCGTGTGGTACTTGAGGCGGTGGCCACACATGACCTCTGGATTTGGCACTCCTTCTTTGGTATGCCAGGAACTCACAATGACATCAACGTGCTGCAGTGCTCTCCTGTCTTTGCCAAACTTGTTGAAGATCATTCTCCTCTGGTGAACTTCGAGGTCAATGGGCGGCACTACAATAAGGGGTACTACCTAACTGATGGCATCTATCCGAAATGGTCTACATTTGTGAAGACTATATCAAACGATGTACCAGTAGGCAAGAAGTCTTACTTTGCCAAGGTTCAGGAGGCTTGCAGGAAGGATGTCGAGCGGGCATTTGGTGTGCTTCAATCTCGATTTGCTGTTGTTCGGTACCTTGCTCAGACCTGGTCGAAAGATCAAATGCGGGAGATCATGACTTGGTGTGTCATCTTGCACAATATGATCATTGAGAGCGAGCAGGAAGAGCTAGTGTTTGACACTGAACCATACTGCAGGCAGGGTCCTCTTGCCCAAGTTGATCACTAACTACTGGCAACCTAGACTGCCTACCTCAATATGCGCCAGGAGATCCGAGATCCACATGTGCATCAACAAGTATAGCAAGATCTGGTGGAGCACCTATGCAGGCTCAAGGGAGACGCCTAACTCGACGTGTGATGAAATATTAGTTTTATTTGTTGAACTATATAATTTGTATTGAACTATTTGTTGTTGAACTATTTGATTTCTATTGATTTTCTGTGATGAACTATGTGATAAAAAATTATTTATGTACGCCGAATATGGGCCGATTCGCGCCGATACCAGGCCATTTTTCGCTGAAAATGGGCCGAAAAGCGGGCACATTTCTTCCACAAATGGACCGATATCGGCGCCTGGGGCGACCTGGGGGCGACGACTGGGTGCCCAACCGCCCCGAGAGCCGATTATACCGCTGGCTCGCCCCATGCAGCGATTTTTATGCCTCTGGGGGGCCAACGGCTGGAGATGCTCTAAAGGCTCTCTCGTGTAGAGATTGAAAATAGGGGCATCAAAAAAGTGGGCAAATCATGCAGAAACCAGTGAACCACCCTAGCCACCAAAATTGATCGCTTAAGACATGTTGGTTGATTCGAGGTTGTAGCAGTGGAGATCGATGCAAAGAAAGATGATCTTGTCAAAGATGCACTGCAGGTTTATTAATTTTATTTTTACCTCACAAGGGAAACAAAATCGTTAAGTGCTATATTTTATCTATTTGTTCAAAACCAATACTGGATTTGTTTCTGCCTTTTGTTGAATCTTTTTCACGTCTCGATAGCAAATTTGCGACAATATGAATGTATGTATATACTTGATGAGTTTAAAGAAATAAATGGTTTTCTAGGTTTGTTTTTTATCGATAATATTTACTTAAGGGATACTTTTGACGTTATTCAGCGATTCTCACATAGCGGTCTTGGTTTGAAATCCCTTTTGAAACGTGAAATCATAAACAAGTTGGTTGAAGCCAACATGAATCCCCTTGGCTCAGCAGATCTAAATGGTTTGAGCCAGATCCACTACCATCTTTCCTACCACCATAGTAGCAAAGAGAAAAGCATGGTAATCGCTCGAATCACAGCACCAAGGGGGGAACCGAAACTCAAGCTGATGCGGCTCGCAAGCACCAGATGAGTGCTTCAACTCCCAAGCGGCATGATGTCAGTTGCCATGGAGTCAAGACCTCTATTATTGCTATATACATCGGGATCTCAAGCGCCTCTCACGAGCCATCTTCGTCTAGCTACAAATGGATAAATGTGGGGGATTAGGCCGGGGCACCACATCTGACTCTCGACAGGGTTGCAAGAGGAGAGAGAAATGAAGGATAAGAATGGCCTTGTTGATAAGCATTTTTTTGCAATATGTCACATTCGCCTCCCACAAGTTACATATTTATGCCGCTTTATTAATAACAAAATGGATAGACGGATAGTATCACATAACTTATACACTTTGAATGCACTCTTGTTGAGGAACTCAAAAAATGAGATCACTGTTCAGAAAACTTGCTAAACCTAAGGCATCTTCAACGACGTGTCAAAAACGGACACAATATCCATCCACGAACATGGACTCGGGAGCCGGCCATACATGTTATGCATTAAATGTCCGCGTCCATTAACTTAAAAGGAATTGTCTATCAAATATAAGCCACTTTGAAGAAACTTTTCGTCAAATAAAAGCTACTTTCTGCCGAACAACGCAACTCGCCGTGTCATAAGGTACATATGTGGTGATTTTTGATTGGTCAGATGGCTGTTCAGACTTTACAAATCTTTCTAACTTTGCATGTTTTCTGTTATGAGGTGTATAAAGAATCATGTTGGACGACAGAACATATATTAGGTTAACGAGAAAAACACCCCCCGCTCCCCCGCTCCCCACCGACGGCCACTCCGGCCCCGGCGGCCACCCTTCCGCGCCCCGGCGCCGGTCACCCCGGCCTCGTCGGCTGTCTGTGTCAAAACCAGCGGATCTCGGGTAGGGGGTCCCGAACTGTGCGTCTAAGGTGGATGGTAACAGGAGGCAGGGGACACGATGTTTACCCAGGTTCGGGCCCTCTTGATGGAGGTAAAACCCTACGTCCTGCTTGATTGTTCTTGATGATATGAGTATTACAAGAGTTGATATACCACGAGATCAGAGAGGCTAAACCCTAGAAGCTAGCCTATGGTATGATTGTGTCTTGTCCTACGGACTAAAACCCTCCGGTTTATATAGACACCGGAGGGGGCTAGGGTTACACAAGGTCGGTTACAAAGGAGGAGATATACATATTCGTATTGCCTAGCTTGCCTTCCACGCCAAGTAAAGTCCCATCTGGACACGGGACGAAGTCTTCAATCTCGTATCTTCACAGTCCAACAGTTCGGCCAAAGGATATAGTCCGGCTGTCCGGAGACCCCATAATTCAGGACTCCCTCAGTAGCCCCTGAATCAGGCTTCAATGACGATGAGTCCGGCGCGTAGTGTTATCTTCGGCATTGCAAGGCGGGTTCCTCCTCCGAATACACCACAGAAGAGTTTGAATACAAGGATAGTGTCCGATCCTGCAAAATAAGTTTCACACACCACCGTAGAGAGAATAATATTTCCACAAATCTAATCTGCTGACACGTTTTGACAGCATGACATCACGCCACGACCCGGTCATTATTTGAACTGTTTTTCTTTAACCAGCCCCGCACATAACGCGAGGCGGTTTCTTTACATGTCTTGTCAAAGCAGAGATCGTGTTCCCCTTATCACGGGATTCTCATCAATACAAACGTGGGTATCCCAACCGTGCCTGTTGGTATGACTCCTAGATCTTAGGCAAGTCTCGAACGGCCACGAGGAGGACGCCTGATATTCATCCCCTTTATAAAGGGACAAGGCCTTCTCTTTTTTCCCTCCCGTGCTCAATCGAATCCTTCGCCTGCCTCGAGTTCTAACACCCAAAGCTCAGGTCAGGTGCTTCGGACCTTCAATCATGTTCGGATCCACCCTTCAAGGCCGGTGGATGCCTTCCTCCGTCACGGAGGAGGACATCAAGAAGTTGAGGTAGGTCAGATATCTGACTGCCGAAATTCCGCATAGGCTGCCCGCCCAAGGGCATTTCGTCCCTACTCCCGAACCCAACGAGAGCGTTGTGTTCATCTCCCACTTCCTCCGAGGACTAGGCCTCGCTTTGGATCCCTTTGTTAGGGGTCTTATGTTCTATTACGGGCTGGATTTTCACGATCTGACCTCGGATTCCCTTCTTCACATCTCGTCATTTATTGTCGTATGTGAGGCCTTCCTTCGCATTACCCCTCACTTCGGCCTGTGGCTCAAGACCTTCGATGTGAAGCCGAAGACGGTCGAGGGGCAGTACGCAGCGTGCGGAGGTGCTTTAATAAGCAAAATTGCTGATGCTCCATGGCCAAAGGGTTCCTTTCCAGAGGTGTCCGGATTGTGGCAGCGGGAGTGGCTTTACGTCACAGCTCCCCGAAGTGCCAAATGGGTAGCTGCCCCAACCTTTCGCTCGGGCCCCCACCACAATTGATGTCATGGATCAGCAAGGGGCTGAGCTGTGGTCCAGCCAAGGACGTGCCAATACCGCAGAGCCGTATCCGAGATCTCTTCGAGGGAGATTTCAGTCTGGCTATGGTAATGCAAGTTATATTGGTTCGTCGAGTCCAGCCTTGCAAACGCCGACCCCTCCGCATGTGGGAATTCAACCTGGAAGGACCACACACTATTCAGCATTTCCTCGGCATGACGCACGAGGAGATGTACAAATCGTTCTTCAGACCCCAAATACAGTGTCTGGACACCACCGAGGACGTGGGCCTAAGCTGCAACCGCCCCGCTGCCCAAGTAAGTAATCCCATGGCCGAACACACTGTCCTTTTGTTTATCATGACATCATTTTGAAGAATCGCTCTTTGACCAGGACTGGATAACAAAGGCGAAGCTGATCCCGTGTTTGGCCCCCCTTCCTGAGGGCCTGGACAATCCAGTGCTGGAAAAGATGCTCGAGCCAGCACCTTGTCTAGTGCCCTCAAAGGAAGATGAAGGGGGGAATAAAGAGGGCGAAAGCGGGCCTCCATCGCTACCTATTCCAATCAAGGGAATGAGCGCCTCCACGAGGGAGGATAACCAAGGGGAAGAATCTGACATTCTCTCTCCCCGGGGAAGGAAGAGGACTACCTCTGAAGATCCGGAAACTAAGGTTTCCAAACGGGAGAAGAAATCTCCGGCAGAGGGTCCTGCCTCGGAGGGTATTCTTGCCGCACAATGTCCGCGCGGGGATCAGCCCTCTACCGAGCTGTAAGTAATCAAAAAGTTCTTAATAGTGAAGATATCCTATCTTACTTCCGAAGACAATGACCGATGCTTATAAATTGTAGTCCGGATCGCAGCCCTTCTCAACAAAGTTCATCTTCGGGGGATCTTCTTCCGGAGATGATGGAGAGCGAAATGCCTCCCCCAGACTCCCCAGCTCAAGAAGCGGGCAACCTTGAAGTGTCGTCACGAAGGGTATCTCCGGATCCACTAGGGCCAGAGGATAACCCTTTGGCTGCCCGGCATCCCCAGTATCCGGCTTCTGAGGGGAGCAACATCAAGGGTCCGTACAGTGTGCGGTCGGACGCACTGAAGGATCTTCTGGGGCAAGCTGCCGTCTCGGAAGCGCATTGTACGCTAATGGGTACGGTAATTGAAAGGATTTCATCCGCTGAAAGCGGTTTGCATGAAGCTTTTATGAGTCTGCTAAAAGGCTTCGAGGTACGTGAAACAATGTATGCCTTTAACAGTACCGCATATGTTAGGTATGCTCATGTAGATAGTAGCCCCTGAGACTCTGGTTGTCGTTGGGAACGGCGGCAAACAGAGGATCATAGTCCCAGGTATTAACCAGATCACCTTTATGTGCAGGTGGTTGAAGCTCCGGTGGTTAGCCGGACTGATGGTTTTGCCGAACGAAAGCAGCAACTGGATGCGGCAGATGCCGACATCGTGCTTGTCAACAAGGGGCTTGACGAGGCACGGGGTGAGTGATTTTTCTGGTGATCGTCACATAATAAGAGCAGCATGATGCCAATATCGTTAATATGTTGTGACTGCAGATGGAGCTGCCACCGTGGAGACCCTTCAGGCGGAGCTTGCCCGAGCCAAGGAGTAGCAATGCAGCCGCTTTAAAGGCGGCAGAAGATTTAAGGGTCGAACAGGCCGCGCATTGCGAGAGTAAGGAAAAAATAGCCAAGATGGCTGTAGAGTTAAAAGATGCTGCTGACCGTTACCGGCTTCTTGAAGAAGAAAACCAGGCGAAGGCGACGGACCTGGAGAAGGCCCAGGTGGCTGCCAAGGAAGCCCGCTCCAAAATTAGAGCAACGAAGGAGGAGCTGAATCAAGCTGCAGATATTGTGTCTGGGAAGCCCTTCTTGTTGCGGACTAAGTTCGGAGATCCAAAGTATGCTCCTCTGGACCGGCTATGGAGTTATGTGGACGCGTACATGGATTTGGCTGCAAGTGCTGTTGATGCAGCCGAGTACTTGAAGGATCAGAAAGGTCCCAAAGTGGAAAAGCTATTCTGGTCACAGTTTCACGCTCCAGTCCGTCCGCTGCTGCCGAATGAGTGATTGATCGGTTGGGCCGAGCTCCATAGGTTGTCCGGACTTTCGATGAGGTTCGCTGTGGATCACCTGTGGCCGGGAGGGCCAAGGCTGAGTAGCTACTTTAGCTTAGTGTAACAATTCCTCGAAGCTGTGCCACCATTGATGCTGTAAAGAGATTAGCGTGCATAGAAGGTGCGCGGATGGACCTTGCCCGTGTCAAAACATACTGGGCGGAGATGGAGGCCACCACTATTGCGGCACAGGGTTCGGCCATAGGTCGAGTTGCTGCCGAGCACTACTTTGAAGAAGTCCTTGAAGGCGCTCGTTCGATAGAGGCTCAATGCTCGAAGAATATTATTTTCCAGTGACATGTAGTCCCATTGTACAAACAATGTTTTTTTGAATTAATCAAGGCTATATTTATACTTTTGCCCGAAAGTACTATGATGCCTCCTGTGCGACCGTTTATGTATATATGTATATAACCTGAAAGTTTGCAGTCGTTGGCTTCCGCCCCCACGCATATAATGCGGGGGTGTTTGCAAAAGATGCATATCCACACTTGATCCAACATCTTGGTCTGTTAAGGAGGTGATAGCGTAGCGAACGAGGCAATCAGACTATATTGCTTTAACACTTTCACTTAGCCATAGGAGTTTGACAGTGGGTCTACTATATAGCCCCTGGTACTTCTGCGCTCGTCCGAATATAGTGCGCGTACATACATGACCGGGAAACGGCCCTTCGTTAATGCGGAGGAATCACAAAGATTCCGATTAGTCATCGAGTGGTTGACCAGTCTCTCGCTATATCATGACAGTCAGTTTTCGGCTTTCTCTACTGAGGTGCTCATCCGGATGAACCGGGGCACAATTGTAGTAGTTCTTCCAGTGCTACCTTAGCCGATATAACGGAACGTAAAGTACCAAAACGTGGGAGCCGAGCAAACCGAACATTTGACCAAAGACATGATTCGGAGCTGATGCATATAGGGCCAAACTCGCGACGCCGAACACTCCCTAAGGTGTTTGGTCTTTATAACATATACCGGGCTAAACAATGCCCTTTATAAGAAACCCCATGTGTCCGGGTACGTGCAAAATCCTAGCATGGCCACATGCCAATAACGCCGGCATCCTTCTCGGTTGTCTGGAGTATCCGGAGGATGTGAGCAACAAGAGACAGTAAAAAAGGTTTACGCAGGGCCTTAATCTAAAAAGAAACCTTTGGGCGGATCCCTGCTGCACGTCTGCGCCTGTGTCTCTGTTGTGCTGTGTCCTGGACAGGTGTAGCACGATTGTAACCTGCAAAAGGAAAGAACTTAGGTGAAAGTTGTCGTGCCGAAAAGAAGAATGAGTTATCAGAATTCTAGAGAAGCCTAGTTGAGCCGGGCTGGCCCTGATTACACGCGGGGAGCCCCTGGTATCGTTTTATGAGGGCTCTAAAACCAATCTCATGCATGTATGATGGAACGCCGGACTCGTCTAACCGTGTCCGTGGTCTTGACGACCTGCCATTTTTTCTGGTTGGTGATGCAATCTAGTGTGCGGCTGTTAGAGCCGCCGCGTCCTCTTTCATACGTGAAGAACGGTTGGTATTTCCGCTAACTGTAATGACGCCTCATGGACCGGGCATCTTGAGCTTGAGAAAAGCATAATGCTGTATTGCATTAAAACGAGCGAAAGCCGCCCTTCCAAGTAGTGCTTGAAAATCACTTCGGAATGGAGCGATGTGAAAAGTTAACGTTTCACTTCGGAAGTTATCGGGAGAACCGAATACCACCTCTAGTAGTAGAGAGCCCGTGCAGTGGGCCTCTTGGCCTGGTATTACTCCCTTGAAGGTAGTATTACTGTGGCTTATTTGTGTCGGTTCTATCCCCATTTTGCGGACGGTGTCCTGATATATCAGATTGAGATCACTTCCGCCGTCCATGAGGACCCTTGTGAAATGGTACCCATTTATTATTGGGTCTAACACCAAGGCCGTCAGTCCTTCGCGCCGGATATGTGTATCGTGATCCCTACGATCAATAGTGATCGGGCAGGCCAACAAGGGGTTGGACCTAGGGGTGACGGGCTCTATGGCGTGTGTGCATCGGAGTGCGTGATTGCTTCTCCTCCTTGTCACATGGATCACGTTTACTGTTTTAACCTCCGGTGGGAACTTTTTCTGTCCTCCGGCGCTTTGCTGGCGAGGTTCATCCTCGTCTTCGCTTGGTGTCTCTTCCCCTTTGTGTTCGGCGTTTAGCTTACCGGCCTGCTTGAAGACCCAACATTCTCTGTGGGTATGATTTGCAGGTTTGTCTGGGGTGCCATGAATCTGACAGAGTTTGTCAAGAATTTTGTTTAGGCCAGATTGTCCTTCTCTGCTGCCTTTGAAAGGCTTTTTCTGCTGACCTGGTCGGGAGCCCCTGAATCCGGCGTTTACCGCCGTGTTATCTGGGCTACCTACTTTACTTCGACGCTTGTTTTTGTTGCGTCGTGGTTTACCATTGCCATCCCTTACTTCAGATGTGCTTGGGTCGCTGGTGCTGCTACGGGCCAACCATCTATCCTCGCCCGCATAAAAGCGGGTCATGAGGCTTGTTAGGGCTGCCATTGTTCTCGGTTTTTCTTGACCGAGGTGTCTGGCGAGCCATTCGTCTCAGACGCTGTGTTTAAAAGCTGCTAAGGCTTCAGCGTCTGGACAGTCGACTATTTGGTTCTTCTTGGTGAGGAACCTATTCCAAAGCTTTCGGGCGGACTCTCCAGACTGTTGGATTATGTGACTTAAATCGTCTGCATCTGGAGGTCGGACATAAGTCCCTTGAAAATTGGCCCGGAAAGCATCCTCGAGCTCGTCCCAACTTCCAATTGAGTTTTCGGGGAGGCTTTTCAGCCAGTGCCTAGCTGGCCCTTTAAGCTTGAGGGGCAAGTATTTAATGGCATGGAGATCGTCTCCACGAGCCATATGAATATGGAGGATGAAGTCCTCTATCCAGACTCTCGGGTCTGTGGTTCCGTCGTACGCCTCTATGTTCACTGGTTTGAATCCCTCTGGGAATTCGTGATCCAGCACCTCATCAGTGAAATATAATGGGTGTGCGGCACCCCTGTATTGGGATGCGCCATAGTGTTCGGACGGTTGTAGTATTCGGTGTTGGTTTTGTATCGTAGCGCGCTTCCTAGATCCATAGATAGATCTGGTCACGCTAGATTTTTGACGCAAGTTCTCACGTAGAACGTGTGTTGACTTATGCGTGACTTTATTAGCCGCTCTATCGCGTTCACAGGGTGGTGGATCCGGCCGGTTGGCTGTATCACTTATCGGCTGTATGGGCTCTAAGGCCTCATCGTCGAATTCCGGTAATAGCTTGCGCTTTGGATAGCTATTTGGGTGGTAGCTTCTACCATACTTTGTTACTTTGTTCCACTTGCTGTTGAGCGTATCTTGTGCAACCTTGAGCCGTTGCTTTTGTTTCTTCAGGATTCTCGCTATGGCAGTAAGCCTTCTGCGGAGGTTCTCTTGCTCCAAGTGTGTTTCCGGGATGATGGGTGCATCTTCGTCCGGACTGTTTTCTTCCCTAGACGGGGATTGATGAGGCTTATCTTTGGCGTCATCGTGTTCGGACGTTGGACCCGTACTATGTTTGTAGTTTGCATCTTGATCATTTTCTGCCACCGGGGTGGTGCAGTTGTTGTCTCTTCCAGAGTCGCATGGACTATTATTATCGCTGTTCTTGCTATGGCAGGACTTAGAGCGGCGCCGCTGACGTCGGCGCTTGGGTTGCTTCTTGGAGGTGTCATCCTTCGCTGTCTCATCGCCATTGGCTTCTTTGGGGGTGTCCACCATGTATACGTCATGTGATGAAGTAGTGGTCCAGCGCCCTATGGGCGGTGGTTCCGGTTCGTCTCCTGCATCGTCGTCCATACCGTCGATGTCTTCGGAGTCGAATTCGAGTATGTCGGTTAAGTCGTTGGCAGTGGCTACTAAGTGGGTGGTGGGTGGGCAGCAAATTTCTTCGTCGTTCGCATCCCATTCTAGCCGGACATAGTTCGGCCAGGGTTCTCCTGACAGGGAGAGAGACCTCAATGAATTTAGCACATCTCCGAAAGATGAGGGCTGAAATATATCCGCGGAGGTGAACTCCATGATCGGTGCCCCGTCGGTTTCGACAGGCACAGATGTAGGCGGCTCGGAGTCCGTGGCCGGGGATAAATCTAGTGGTTCGGCGACACGGCTCTCGTACGGGGTGAAGTCAGTATCCGGCTCTGTCGCTACTGAGAGTGCGGCCTCCATGGCGGGGTCCATCCCACCGCTCTCGGATGGCACGACTTGCTCCGGATAAAATGCCGGAGTATCTGCGGATGCGATCTCCCGAACACTGTCCGATGGTAGAGTTATGTCTTGCTCGTCGTGATGCGCAGTGCGTCCGGCATGGGCTCGAATCCGTCGAAGATCAAGTCTCCGCGGATATCGGCCGTGTAATTCAAGTTTCCAAATCTGACCTGATGGCCAGGGGCGTAGCTCTCAATCTGCTCCAGATGGCCAAGTGAATTGGCCCGCAGTGCAAAGCTGCTGAATACGTAGATCTGTCCGGGGAGGAAAGCCTCACCCTGGACCGCATCACTAGCGATGATCGAAGGAGCCATCAAGCCTTATGGTGACGACACAGTGGAACTCTCAATGAAAGCACCAATGTCGGTGTCAAAACCGGCAGATCTCGGGTAGGGGGCCCCGAACTATGCATCTAAGGCGGATGGTAACAGGAGGCAGGGGACACGATGTTTACCCAGGTTCAGGCCTTCTTGGTGGAGGTAACACCCTACATCCTGCTTGATTGTTCTTGATGATATGAGTATTACAAGGGTTGATCTACCACGAGATCAGCGAGGCTAAACCCTAGAAGCTAGCCTATGGTATGATTGTGTCTTGTCCTACGGACTAAAACCCTCCGGTTTATATAGACACCGGAGGGGGCTAGGGTTACACAAGGTCGGTTACAAAGGAGGAGATATACATATCCGTATTGTCTAGCTTGCCTTCCATGCCAAGTAAAATCCCATCCGGACACGAGACGAAGTCTTCAATCTTGTATCTTCACAGTCCAATAGTCCGGCTGTCCGGAGACCCCATAATCCAGGACTCCCTCATCGGCCACTGCATGGAGTCCACCCCCCAGCCACCGGCGGCCGCGACCGCGTGTGACGCTGGCTCGACGACAGCCCGTCCTCCGCGGACTCCTCCTGCCGGCCCTCCCAGCCCAGCTCCTACCGCCAAACGCTGTGCGACGACCACCTCATGTCCTCCGAGGCCAGCTCCCCGCCCCGCTGGCGCCCGTCTCTCGCGTCGCCCTAAGATCTGAGATCCACCGCATGTGCGGTGCCCTGGACGTGCGCGATGCCTCCCCGGAGCCGTGGGTGCAGGTCCACGGGAAGCAGCCTCGCAACCCCCGTCTCCGGCGTCCTTCGGCCGGGTCTTCGCGCCGCCTCCCCAGGCTCCCCCCATCCCCGCCGATGCCTGCCCCCGCTTCCTGCGCTTGGGCGATCTCCACCTTGACTGCCAGCACGACATCTGCTGCCGCCGCTGCTGGCACTACGGGCACGTCGCCAAGTTCTACACTTGGTTGCGTTGGCCGTCCGCAGATCCCCCGGCCAAGCGCCAGCGCGTGCCGGCTGATGAAGCTATGTACCTAGGGTAGGGTCATGGATCTGTCCAACATACCCTCCCCAAGGACATCTCTACAAAGAATCAGAAGCAGTCGAAGAGAAAACCGTCATCCACTCGACCATGAAGATGTCCTCACTCGACCACCAGAAGATGAGAAACCCTCCACTCTGCAACGGTCAGGACTTAAACCATAGCTTTATCGGCATTAACAACACTTTACTGCAGACGTTACCAGTAACGCCCCTCCTCTATGAGCATTGAACCCTTTGTAACGGAGGGGAGCTGGGGTCCTGGCGCACTCAATATAAGCCACCCCCCTCCTCTGGGACAAGGGTTCGCACTTTCTGTAATCCACACACATATATTCAGTTGACCGCCTCTGGGCTCCGAGACATAGGGCTGTTACTTCCTCTGAGAAGGGCATGAACTCGTAAACTCGTGTGTACAACTCCTCCATAGCTAGGATCTTGCCTCTACATTCCTACCCCCCTATTCTACTGTCAGTCTTAGAACCACGACAGTTGGCGCCCACCGTGGGGCAGGTGTCTTGGCGACTTGTTGGAGAAGCTGCAATTTTTCTGATCCCCTTCATCATGGTTCCAGGCGGAGGTTTGGTTGAGGGCCGCGAGATCCATCTCGGCGCGCTCGTGTTTGTCGCCGACGACTCCGCTTGGCTTCAGGAGGCACCACTCGACGCCGACGCGCTCGCCGCCCGCGAGGCGACACACTTTCGCATGTGCGTCTGTGGCGTCCTCCTGCGGCAACCGTCGACCCAGTATCAGTCGACTCCAGCAGCTTTCCCCCTCCCTGCGACCCGCCGGAGCAAACACTCTGGTCGGTCGAGGCTTCAGCGGTGGGTGAAGCATGCGGTGGCCCGCCAGTCGGCCACCCCTCAAGTCGCGGCGATTGAGCCTGACGAAACTCTCTACGGCCTATTCGATCTGTCGACTGGCTCTGTAGAGACCGCATCCGAGTGCGACAGCAGCGACCCGGCGGCGGAAGTTTTGATGGTCAACGGACCACGTAGCCCTCCTGGCTTCAACCATGAAGACGGAGGCGACGGGAACGGCGATCTGTCGCGCGTTCACGAGGAGTACCGCCTCGAACCCC
Source organism: Triticum urartu (assembly GCF_056163025.1). Classification (NCBI taxonomy): domain Eukaryota; kingdom Viridiplantae; phylum Streptophyta; class Magnoliopsida; order Poales; family Poaceae; genus Triticum; species Triticum urartu. The sequence continues at coordinate 216,688,467 of NC_141878.1, forward strand.
TCTCCTCGCAGTAGAGGGAGGAACTTCGCCGCCGGAACATGGATGCATTCCATACTTCTATAGTTGGAGAAACCCCCGAGGCCCAGGCCTTGGAGCAGGCGCGCTTGGCCAACCTAGCCGAGCGCACTCGACTGGAGAACCTCCAGCGCGCACTCGACGATCGCGCTCGGCAGCGCGCTCCCGAATCCAATCGACGCCAGCCTTTTCCTCCTCCGACTCAGGTATACCGAACCCTGATCCAGAATCTGGCAGCTGCCGCCCGGATAGCAGAGTCGATCCAACCCTCCCAGTTAGAAGCTAGTCGAGGCCTGGTGCAGATCCGAGCCTTGCTCCGGGCGGCGGGAGAACATAATACGGTTGTATCTCAGTCGCGGAATAGGATCCACAGCAGATCCGTGATTGCAGACACAGTTCAGTTGGCCCATAGCCCAAGATCGCCTCCGAGGCGTGAGGGACGTGGGGATCGACGAGATCAGTACAGAAACTGAGAGCAGTATGATCACCGAGTCGATCTTGATGACCGCCGTCGAGTGCCCACGCCTCCCCCGAGGAGCGGGTCGTACGTGCCTCAGCAACATGAAGACAGACGCCCTCACAGTGTTGGGCGAGGTGTTCCAGTCGACCCCAGGGAGCCAGGCTTTGATGCGAGATCTATTCTCATGCAGGGCTTGGTCAACAGAAACAGAGCTCACCGAGAGGGCCATGACAGAGATCCACAAACCAGCAACAGGGTGCATGTCTCTGGTCCAGAATGCTTCAGCAGAGCTATCAGAGCCGCGGTGATTCCCCCCAACTTCAGGTTGGCGTCTGGAGTTAGTAAGTTCACCGGAGAGTCCAAGCCTGACACTTGGCTTGAAGACTACCGAGTGGCTGTCTAGATTGGTGGCGGCAATGATGAAGTGGCCATGAAACACCTTCCTCTGATGTTGGAGGGCTCGGCTAGAGCATGGCTGAATCAGTTAGCGCCTGGCAACATCTATACTTGGGAAGATCTCACCGGAGTGTTTGTCAGAACATTCGAGGGCACTTGCAAATGACCGGCAGGTTTGACAGAATTGCAGTGTTGTGTTCAGAAGCCGAATGAAACTTTGAGGGATTATATCCAGAGATGGATCACCCTACACCACACGATAGAAGATGTGTCGGATCATGAGGCAATTTGTGCCTTTAAGGAAGGCGTCAGGTATCGAGAGTTGAATATGAAGTTCGGCCGGACAGGAAATATGACTCTGGCTCGGATGATGGAAATTGCCACCAAGTATGCCAATGGTGAAGAAGAAGAGCGACTCCAGAGCGGCAAGCACAAAGCAGTCGCCCACGAAGCCGGAGGAGGAAACTTCGGTCGGAAACAGAAGCGCAAGGCCGAGCTAGCTGCTCCGGGTGAAGCCTTGGCACCACTCGGCAGTGTCGGCTCCTAATCCAGCAGTTCCAAGAGAAACAACCCAAGGAAAAGGAGAAAGAAGCAGACAAGGCTGATGATGATGATGGTTATCCCCACGTGAATTCCACTCTGATAATTTTTGCTGACGTTGAGAGCAAAAGTCGATTGAAAGTCATCAACAGGGAAGTGAACATGGTCACTCCGGTGACACCCAGTTTCTTGAAGTGGTCACGACCTGCCATTACATTTGACCAGTCTGACCATCCAGCGCACATAGCCACCCCTGGGAGGCAAGCACTGGTGGTCGACCCGGTGGTCAAAGGCACTCGACTGACAAAGGTCCTGATGGACGGTGGCAGTGGCCTGAACATACTGTATGCAGAGACGTTGAAGGGAACGGGCATTCCGATGTCCAGACTCAGCGAAAGCCATATGAGTTTCCATGGGGTCATTCCAGGCAAGAAGGCTGCATCCCTCGATCAGATTGCACTCGACGTGGTTTTCGGTGATTCCAAAAATTACCGCAAAGAAAAGTTGACATTTGAAGTTGTGGATTTCCAGAGTGCTTATCACGCAATTCTGGGCAGGCCAACTTATGCACGGTTTATGGCTCGACCATGTTACGTGTACCTCAAACTGAAGATGCCTGGTCCCAGAGGGGTGATCACTATCTCTGGTAATCGGAAGAAGGCAGAAGAGTGCTTCCAGAAGGGCTCAAAGATCGCCGATGCCCAGATGGCCATGGTAGAATTGCAAGAATACCAGAAAAATGCAGATCCGAGTGACTTGCTGCGAGCCAAGAAGCCAGCCACAGATTCAGCATTCCAGTCGTCTGGTGAAACAAAGTCGATTCACATTCACCCGACAGATCCCAACGCAGCTCCGACTCACATTTCAACTACACTCGACTCCAAATCGGAAGAAGCGCTCATCCAGTTCATCCGTGAGAATTGGGACATCTTTGCATGGAAGCCTTCTGACATGCCGGGTGTTCCCAGGGGACTGGCTGAGCATCGATTGCGAGTCGACCCGAAGGTGAAACCAGTCAAAGAGCATCTTCGATGGTCCGCCGTCCAGAAAAGAAAGGCAATCGGCGAAGAGGTGGCTCGGCTTTTGGCAGCTGAGTTTATCCGAGAGATTTACCACTCCGAGTGGTTAGCCAATGTTGTCATGGTCCCAAAGAAAGACGACTCACTTCGCATGTGTATTGATTTCAAGCATATCAATCGGGCCTGCCCGAAAGATCACTTCCCTCTCCCTCGCATCGATCAGATAGTCGACTCGACTGCAGGGTGCGAGCATTTGTCCTTTTTGGATGCCTACTCCGGGTACCACCAGATCCGTCTGTACGGACCCGACGAAATAAAAACAGCTTTTATCACCCCGTTTGGGTGCTTCTGTTATGTCACAATGCCATTCAGTTTGAAGAACGCCGGAGCCACATTCATGCGGATGATTCAGAAGTGCATGCTCACTCAGATCAGTCGGAATGTGGAAGCATACCTGGATGACATTGTGGTCAAGTCACGTAAAGGTTCCGACCTACTGACTGACCTTGCTGAAACCTTTGCCAACCTCAGAAGGTATGATATCAAGCTCAATCCATCAAAGTGCACGTTTGGAGTTCCAGGCGGAAAGTTACTCGATTGTCTTGTTTCCGAACAAGGAATCGAAGCTAACCCAGAGAAAGTAGGTGCTATTCTCCGAATGAAACGCCCTGTGCGTGTGCATGATGTCCAGAAGCTTACTGGTTGCTTGGCCGCCCTAAGTCGATTCATTTCTCGACTCGTTGAAAAGGCGCTGCCTCTTTACCGACTGATGAAGAAATCAGACAAGTTCGAGTGGACCCCAGAAGCTGATGCAGCGTTTGCAGAGATAAAAACCTTGCTTTCCACCCAGCCGGTGCTTGCTGCTCCAATCAGCAAAGAGCCTCTACTACTTTATATAGCAGCCACCGGACAAGTCGTCAGTACAGTACTTACGGTCGAGCGGGAAGAAGAAGGAAAAGCTTGTAAGGTTCAACGCCCAGTTTATTATATTTATAAAGACCTGACCCCGTCAAAGCAGAGATATCCTCATTATCGGAAGCTTGTCTATGAGATTTACATGACCACGAAGAAGGTTGCACACTATTTCTCGGATCACTCTGTTACAGTCGTCAGCGACGCTCCATTGTCAGAGATTCTGCACAACAGAGATGCAACTGGTCGAGTGGGCAAATGGGCGATTGAACTCCTTCCCTTGGATATCAAGTTTGAGGCAAAGAAAGCTATCAAGTCCCAAGCAATAGCGGATTTCCTCGCCGAGTGGATCGAATAGCAACTGCCGACTCAAGTTCACTCTGAGCACTGGACCATGTTCTTTGACGGATCCAAGATGCTGAACGGTTCTGGTGCTGGAGTAGTTCTGGTATCTCCTCGAGGAGACAGGCTCAGATATGTCCTCCAGATTCACTTTGATTCCTCCAACAATGAAGCAGAATATGAAGCACTCCTGTATGGGTTGCGTATGGCCATCTCACTCGGCGTCCGTCGCCTCATGGTCTATGGCGACTCAGATTTGGTAGTTAATCAAGTGATGAAGGAGTGGGACGTCAGAAGCCCAGCCATGACTGGTTACTGCAACACGGTGAGAAAGCTTGAGAAGAAGTTTGAGGTGTTAGAACTCCACCACATACCCCGACTGAAAAATCAAGCAGCCGACGATTTGGCAAAGATAGGTTCCAAGAGAGAAGCCATTCCCAGCAATGTGTTTTTGGAGCATATTCACTCACCGACAGTTCAGGAAGATCCTTTTACTGAAGAGCCCCCGCAACCCAAGATTGCCACAGATCCAACTGAAGTCGAGGTCCCAGCTGTGGTTGACCTGGTCATGGAGGTTCTGGCCATTACTCCTGACTGGACGGTGCCCTACATTGCGTACATCCTCAGGAAAGAACTCCCAGAGGATGAAGAAGAGGCTCGACATATCGTCCGTCGATCCAAGGCCTTTACTGTGATAAGAGGGCAGCTATTCAGGGAAAGCGTGGCTGATGTCGGTCAAAAATGCATAACACCAGAAGAAGGTCGAATGATCCTCAATGACATCCACTCGGGGACCTGTGGTCATCATGCGTCCTCTCGGGACATCGTGGCTAAAGCATACCGAGCTGGATTCTATTGGCCATGAGCAAATGAAATGGCGAAAGATATAGTCAACAGATGTGAAGGCTGCCAGTTTTACTCCGACATGTCTCACAAGCCAGCGTCAGCCCTGAAGACCACCCCCCTCATCTGGCCCTTTGCTGTTCGGGGACTGGATATGGTTGGACCATTAAGAACTGGCAGGAGCGGCTTCACTCATGTGCTCGTTGCAGTCGACAAGTTTACCAAATGGATCGAAGCTAAACCTATCAAGAACCTTGATGGTAGCACTGCTGTCAGTTTTATCAGAGAATTGACATTCAGATATGGAGTCCCACACAGCATCATCACGGACAACGGATCGAACTTTGATTCCGATGAGTTCAGAGTTTTCTGCGCCTCTCAGGGCACTCGAGTCGACTATGCTTCTGTCGCTCACCCGCAGTCGAACGGACAAGCAGAAAGAGCCAATGGCCTAATTCTCAAAGGACTGAAACCCCGACTGATGCGTGATCTCAAACACGCAGCAGGCGCTTGGGTTGATGAACTTCCGTCAGTTCTGTGGGGTTTGAGGACAACTCCTAATCGGTCGACCAGACGAACTCCTTTCTTCTTAGTCTATGGAGCCGAAGCTGTTCTGCCAAATGATCTGCTTCACAATGCACCGCGAGTTGAGCTCTTCTCCGAAGAGGAAGCAGAGCAGGCCCGGCAAGATTCAGTCGATCTCTTAGAGGAGGAAAGAGAGATGGCCTTGATCCGCTCGACCATTTATCAGCAAGACCTGCGTCGATTCCACGCCAGAAATGTGAGGGGTCGAGCCTTTCAAGAAGGAGACCTGGTTCTTCGAGTGGATCAACAGAAACCACACAAGCTTGCCCCGACTTGGGAGGGCCCCTTCATCATCACCAAAGTTCTCCACAATGGAGCATACCATCTTTACAGTATTGAGCATCAGAAAGACGAGCCACGAGCTTGGAACACGGAGCTGCTCCGCCCCTTCTATACTTAAGCACTCGTTCTAATAAAATGTAATAAGAAACACCTTTGTAATTTGTTTATCAAAGACAAGAGCTTATGGTCCTATCATTCGATTGTTTTGTTCTTATTTACTTCTAAAATCCCCCAGTGGGTGGGCTTAGCCGCGAATCCCTTTCGCCTAAGTTCGAAATAATATCCTACCGAGTGGAGAGCGACCCTCCCACTCAGGGGCTTAGCTGCAGTCCAGGACTCGCCTAAGTTCTCTCACTAGGAGACTTAGCTGCATTTCATTACTCGCCTAAGTTTGAAAAAATCCTACCGAGTGGAGAGCAACCCTCCCACTCGGGGGCTTAGCTGCAGTCCAGCACTCGCCTAAGTTCTCTCACTAGGAGACTTAGCTGCAGTCCAGTACTCGCCTAAGTTTGAAAAAAGCCTACCGAGTGGAGAGCAACCCTCCCACTCGGGGGCTTAGCTGCAGTGCAGCACTCGCCTAAGTTCTCCCACTAGGAGACTTAGCTACAGTCCAGTACTCGCCTAAGTTTGAAAAAATCCTACCGAGTGGAGAGCAACCCTCCCACTCGGGGGCTTAGCTGCAGTCAAGCACTCGCCTAAGTTCTCCCACTAGGAGACTTAGCTGCAGTCCAGTACTCGCCTAAGTTTGAAAAAATCCTACCGAGTGGAGAGCAACCCTCCCACTCGGGGGCTTAGCTGCAGTCCAGCACTCGCCTAAGTTCTCTCACTAGGAGACTTAGCTGCACTCCAGTACTCGCCTAAGTTTGAAACTATCCTACCGAGTGGAGAGCAACCCTCCCACTCGGGGGCTTAGCCGCAGTCCAGCACTCGCCTAAGTTCTCTCACTAGGAGACTTAGCTGCAGTCCAGTACTCGCCTAAGTTTGAAAAAATCCTACCGAGTGGAGAGCAACCCTCCCACTCGGGGGCTTAGCTGCAGTCCAGTACTCATCTAAAGTTCTCTCACTAGGAGACTTGGCTGCAGTCCAGTACTCGCCTAAGTTTGAAAAAATCCTACCGAGTGGAGAGCAGCCCTCTCACTCGGGGTCTTAATTGCAGTCCAGTACTCGCCTAAGTCCGAAACATTTTCCTATCCACGAGGACGACGAAGTGCAGGTCGACTGCAACCTTCTCCTTCGGAGCTACGACACAAGTACAGCGTCCGTTCCATCCCTATCCGTAAGGACGACGAGGTGCAGGTCGACTGCAACCTTCTCCTTTGGAGCTACGGCACAAGTACAACGTCCGCTCCATCCCTATTCGCAAGGACGACGAGGTGCAGGTCGACTGCAACCTTCCCCTTCGAAGCTATGACACAAGTACAATGTCCGCTCCATCCCTATCTGTAAGGACGATGAGGTGCATGTCGACTGCAACCTTCTCCTTCGGAGCTACGGCACAAGTACAACGTCCGCTCCATCCCTATCCGCAAGGACGACGAGGTGCAGGTCGACTGCAACCTTCTCCTTCGGAGCTACGACACAAGTACAACGTCCGCTCCATCCCTATCCGCGAGGACGACGAAGCACGGGTCGACTGGAGCTGCGTCTCCAGCACAAAGACTATTCCAAGCAGTGAGCAAAGTCCATTCGAAGGCAAACGCAAGCACATTCGGAGATAAACCAAATTCAGATAAATTCTAAAAGTTCCAAGCAGCAAATCAAAAGTGCTAGGGCATCAAGCCCGAAGGAGTTCAACGGTTACAACAATCACTCGGCATTCCGAGGCAAATTTAAAGTAGATTCAAGTTTCATAAGTTTGTTCACTCGGCCGGAGGAGGGCTGGCGGGCTCCACAAATGAGTCCAGGTCGATCCCATCAGTGATCCGAGTGGCGGCAGGAATGAAAGTCTCCATGAAGGACTAGAAGTCATGATTTTTGGTGTTGGCGACTTTGATCGCAGCCAGCTTGTCTTCACGTGCTTCCTTGCAATGGAATCGCACCAAGGACAACGCCACATCAGCACCACATCGGGCGGAGGATTTCTTCCATTCTTGCACTCGGTCAGGGATCTCATTCAGTCGAGTCATTAGGGATTCCAGGACATTCTGAAGCGTCGCCCCAGGCCAAAGCGATGAGTCGATTCGGGAGACTACCTCCTTCAGGCGCGCGAGGTAGCTTGTGGCGCTGGTGATACGGGACTCCAGTCGGAGCACGTTCATTGCAGTTTCGTCGCAGACTGGAGAAGCGATAGGGTCCAGACCCGTCTCGACCCTTCCAGTTTCCTCGTCGAAGTCTTGACAGAATTCTACAGCAAAAAATTAGTCAATCAACCAAGCAATATTCGATCGCAAGCATCAACACAGTCGGATTAAAAGAAATACATTCTAGCGTGAGATAAAGCTTCTTGGCAAGAGTCCTCAGATAAGCTTCCGTGTCATTCCTCTTGCGGATCGCAGACTCCAGCTTTTCATTCAGGACGACCTTGTCCTTCTTCAGACTGGTCACTTCGCGATTAGTTTCATTGAGACAAGATTTCAGTTTGTTCACCTCTCCTTCCAGCGTTCCGATTGAAGCAAGCTTCTGGTCTGCGAGAGCAGTTTTATCTTGGGCTGCTTTTTGCGCGGCGGCGAGGTCCGAGTCCTTCTTCTCCAGAGCCAACTTCATTTTCTCTGCAAAAGAAGCAATCAAATCAAAGAAGAGATCAAAGAAATGTATTGAAAGTAAGTCGAGAGTCAATTACCTTCCATACCAGCGGCTTCGTCTTGAGCTTTCTTCAGATTCTGCTGGGCTAATTCCAAGTCGAGGTTGAGTTGCCTCTATTCTCCTAAAGTTCATCAAACTTAGAAATGAGAGTGCAAGACTTCTTCAAAAGGCAAAAGACGGATCAGTCGATAAGATCAAAAGTTGTTTACTTCCGAGTGAATAAAACCTAAAGAAGTTCGCTTAGACCCCAGCCGACTACACACAGTCGACTGCGGTCTCAGGGGCTACACCCAGCGGGTGCACTTGGCATGCCCCCGCTGACTAAGACTCAACTGGACCGGTCCGCCCGGCCCAAAAAAAACCCTACTCAGACCCCAGCCGACTGCCAGCAGTCGACTGCGGTCTCGGGGACTACACCCAGTGGGTGCACTTGGCGTGCCCCCACCGGTTCAGATCCCACTCGCCCAGACCGAGTAGAAGAACGAAACTACTCGACCGGTCCGCCTTAGTCGAGTGTAAGGAGTACAAAAGAAAGGAAAGAAGAACTCAGACCCCAGTCGACTGCCAGTAGTCGACCGCGGTCTCGGGGACTACACCTAGTGGGTGCACTTAGCGTGCCCCCACCGGTTCAGATCCCACTCGCCCAGACCGAGTGGAAGAACGAAACTACCAAAAACAACAAAACACCCAGTGGGTGCTCTAATTTGACGCAAACAACAGCAGACTGTGTAGAAGAAGATTTTTTCGAGTAACACTTCCTCACAGAGCAAAAACAGTCGGAAAGTCTACTCACCTCGACATTGGCCCGAAGGGCAGCACTGGCGTCGTAGGCAGCCTGGCTGTTCTCATGCACTGTCTTCACCCGCTCCATCATCATGTCAGCCTGTCGGATGGCTTCCGCAGCCGCTTTTCGACTGGTTGTCTGGGACGGGGTAGCTGGTGAAAAAGTGAGCAGTCGACCTAGGTGCGGCGGCTTGGAGCTCCGTGGTGTGGAGTTGGACGACTGAAGTAATCACAGGTGCAGTCGGCGGTGTGGGGTGCTCACTCGACAAAGGTGCAGCGAAGGTCACAGAAGCCCTGCCCACGTCTTCAGGTTGACGGACGGGAGGTGTCATAGTGGGTTCTTGCCGAGACATCCTACCAGCAGCTACCTTCTTGCTCTTCCTGGGCTTAAGAGCCACATCTTCATCGTCATCTAGAAGATCGATGACGTTGGGTGGAGCTGCAAGGCAGATCATTCGACCCCAAGTGAGTCACTCGAACGCAATCGACCAAAGAATCAAGAACAAAATCACAAGAGTTTATACCTGGGTTGGAGGTCACAGCATCTTCCATTTCCTCGTCCCGGTACTGGAGAGAAGAGGTTCCTGACGTAGCAGCACTGCAAAGACCCGCATTCAATCGGTTACGTCCGGTTAGTTGAGTCGACGAAAAGGACAAGTCAGATGGTTACCCGGAGATAGTAGGAATGGTCACTTTGATCCTGGGCAAAGCTTTTCGCAGTTTGGAGGAGGTAGCTTTCGGCGCTGGAGGCGGCGCAACTTTGGACTGCTTTGGAGCCTTTTCAGTCGGTGTTGGGGAAGACGTCCTAGGACGCTTCGAAGACTGACCAGTCGGCACGGCCACCAAGTCTGGAACGCTCGCCGGGTCGTGAGCGTGTTTGGTTCTCCTCTCCCTGCGAGGAGGCGAGTTGACTTCTTCGTCATCGGTCGATTCGTCGCTCTCCTCGTCCTCCTCGGCCTCCGAATGCTCCTCACCGCTCTCGCCCCCGCTCGCTTCTTCCTCGCCGTCTTGGTCCTGCACTCCGTTGGGCATTGAGTACATGTCGATGAGGGCCTGAAAGGACAACGATCAAAGGAAATTCTGTCGACCATAAACAAGATATCACACGGTGAATCAGAAAGATACTTGATAAAACAGAATTATACCTGCTCCGGCTGGTGCGAGTTGTCGAATGGAATCACCCTCCTAGACCCCCGAGGGTTGTCTTTGTTGCTGGTGATCCCCATCAACCACTTCTCCAAGGTATCCTCGCTGACGTCCTCCGGGTGGATCCAAGTGGAATCCTCGAGCCCAGAGTACATCCACATCGGATGATCACGCGCCTAAAGAGGTTGGATGCGTCGACTGAGAAAGACCTCCAGCAGGTCCATCCCGGTCACCCGTCGCGGACAAGCTGGACGACTCGCTCAACCAGCACCTTGACCTGCGCCTTCTCTTCTGGAACTACCTTCAGGGGGGCGGGCTTCTCCACTCGAGCCAAGGAAAAGGGAGGAAGTCCAGTCGACTGACCCGGGGTCGGCTGATCCTTGCAGTAGAACCAAGTCGACTGCCAGCCCCGGACCGAGTCGAGAAGAATCATGGCTGGGAAAGTACTCTTGCTCCTCATCTGGATCCCCAGAGCCCCGCACATCTGGATCACTTGTGTCTTCTCATCACTCGACTTGGCGTTTTTGACTGACTGGGAGCGGCAGGTGAAGATGTGTTTGAAAAGACCCCAGTGCGGTCGACAGCCCAAGAAGTTTTCACACATCGACATGAAAGCGGCTAGATAGACTATGGTGTTTGGAGTGAAATGGTGGAGTTGAGCCCCAAAGAAGTTCAAAAAAACCCTGGAAGAAAGGATGGGGAGGTAGTGAGAATCCGCGATCTACGTGGGTGGCGAGGAGAACACACTCACCCTCCCTTGGCTGCGACTCGGTTTCATTCTCGGGGAGCCGTACCGACTTGTGGGGGTCAGTACCCCCTCCACCAGGTCGTCGAGGTCGTCCTAGGTGATTGTCGAGCGGATCCAGTCGCCCTGGATCCAGCCCGCCGGCAGGCCAGATCTCGACGAGGATCCACCTCGGCTGGTCCGCTTGCCCTTCGCCTTCGTTGTCGCCTTCTTCGCGCATTCCAGCACCACCGTCCTCTCCTTCCCCATGGCGATGGGTCGAGCTCGAGCAAAAATCCGGCGACGAGGGCAGAAGCGAGCGTGGTGGAGAGATTGGGAGAAGAAGAAGAGAATGGGAGCGCACGGGACAGAGGCCTGGTCCGGGGCCTTTTATAAGGTCGTCACCTGAGTGACTGACTGGTGGACCCAGGCGATCTAAACAAATCCCGCAACAGTCGCGCGCAGTACGTGGCGAAAAAGGTGGCGCGGGGATCGAGGAGACTTGCCTAATCCGTCCCGATAACCTCGGTTCCGTCTGTCTGGCGCACTTCCCAAAATTCAAATCCCGCGAGATCCGCGGAGAGGAGAACAACCTATCAGACTGAAGACAAACATCGTCTACATCATCATTCGGAATTCTATCGTGAAAATTCACTCGACAAAAACCAAGAATGGACCAAGGCAACTGAGAAAGGAGTCGACGTCGTCACCTCAACTCGTTGTTCCAGAACAAAATATACTCATAGCACAAAGAATGGGTCAGAAGTGTTCCCAACTCCTTCCTCACTCAAACCCTGATCCATTCGGGGGCTAATGATGAAGCTATGTACCTAGGGTAGGGTCATGGATCTGTCCAACATACCCTCCCCAAGGACATCTCTACAAAGAATCAGAAGCAGTCGAAGAGAAACCATCATCCACTCGACCATGAAGATGTGCTCACTCGACCACCTTGAAGACACTCGACCACCAGAAGATGAGAAACCCTCCACTCTGCAACGGTCAGGACTTAAACCCTAGCTTTATGGGCATTAACAACACTTTACTGCAGACGTTACCAGTAACGCCCCTCCTTTATGAGCATTGAACCCTGTGTAACGGAGGGGAGCTGGGGTCCTGGCGCACTCTATATAAGCCACCCCCTTCTCTGGGACAAGGGTTTGCACTTTCTGTAATCCACACACATATATTCAGTCGACCGCCTCTGGGCTCCGAGACGTAGGGCTGTTACTTCCTCCGAGAAGGGCCTGAACTCGTAAACTCATGTGTACAACTCCTCCATAGCTAGGATCTTGCCTCTACATTCCTACCCCCTATTCTACTGTCAGTCTTAGAACCACGACACCTGCCGCCTCCTCCCGGGCTGTCTCCCCTGTGGTCTCCAGTGGGGACAGCTCGGGCGTGGCGCACCTGTCTCCTCCGTCTGGTGCCAGCTCCCCTTCCTCCAGCGACGCCACGGCCACCACCTCCGCCTTGCTGGCCACTCCTTCCCCGCCGCCCCCTCCGGCTCCTCCCAGTCGCGCCCCTCCGACACTCCGCGGCCGCGCTCCTCCAGCTCCGCCCCGTCGCTCACAGTCCCCATGTTCGTCCATCCCACCATGCGCCCGCCGAGTGCGCTCTGTTTTCTCCCTCGCTCCGCGGAGGTCCGCGCAGCCGAGGAGGCCCTGGAGCAGCGCGCCCTCGTCGCCGTCTTGGAAGGAAACGCACACGGGTCTCCTGTGCTGATGTGGCCGACCTGCTCGCCTCCAAGTTCAAGCTCTAGGATGTCGATTTCTCCGTCCACAGCCGCCTGCTCGGCGAGTTCCTCCTTCGTTTCTCCCGGCCGAAGACGCGCGCTCGGGTCGGCCTTGCAAACATGCGTTCTCCACATTTCCGCCTGCTCCTCCACCCGTGGAGCCGCGCCACCGGTGCCGAGACCGTCACCCTTCGCTTCAAGGTTCACCTGGAGATCACCGGTGTCCCCGAGCACGCTTGGTTCTGCTCCTCCATCGACACCCTGCTCATGCCGTTCAGCGCGATCAACGAGCTCGCGCCCGAGACGCGCTCTGGGGCGGACATGTCTGTGTTCTGCCTCTCCGCTTGGGCGCCCAACCCCGATGCCATCCCCCATGAGGCCGGCCCCTTCCTCCCCGAGCCGGACGCGGTGCTGCCCGACGCCGACCCAGACTGCGCCGAGCGGCTCGCGCTCCACACGTTTCGCCATCCTGTCCAGATTTTCGTCACTCATTGCATAGATTTTCGGCGCCCCTCACCGCCCTTCCCCCCTGCCAGCGATGACAGCACCGACGCCGACGATGCCTCGCCCCCTCCCAGGCTCCTGGCCGCAACATCACAGTTTTTCGCATTGTTCCGGGACTGCTGATGGTGGTTCTGGCCGCGACCCCTCCTTGCGCGGCGGCTCTCGCCGGCGGTGAGGCGCTCCTCCCCTGGCGCGCGCCTGGAGGGCATCCTCGGGGCCCACCCTCCCACGGGCCCGGCGGCCGCAACAGGCCAACAAACGGCTCGTCATCGCGTCAACCCGCCTGTGCCTGTGGACGTCAGTAGGGCCCCCCAGTTTTCGGCTTCAATTCAAATTCTCGCGCGCCCCTTTCCAGCCGTCTCCCCGCCCTGCCCTACATTGGGCTCGCCCCCGTGTGGGCCCCTGCTCATGTGTGCTGCGCCCGCCAGTGTCAACCAGGACGCTCCAGATCCTTCCGCGGACATTCGCATGGGATCCCCTGCCCGCCCAATCGACAACTGCGGCACGCCCCCCTCCCACGGCTCCCGAGGTGGCCCCGCCCCCACGCGACCGGTTCCCCCTGCTGGTGCACGGACCCCGGTGCCTGCTGGTGCACCGATCCCGATGCCTCCTAAGGCCCCACTTGACGAGCATGCCATCGTCCTCGCACCACGTGGGGCCGCCTCCCTCCTTGCCCCACCACGACCGCCCTATAGTGCCCCGCGATGCGGCTGCCCCATGCAGCGACCCCTCGTCTTCCCTGACATGTTTCTCGACCTTGGTCCAGGCACCCACCGCTTCTCTCCTGCATGCCCCCACCCCCACGTTGTCGGAACATGGTGCCGCCAAACTTCACCCCCCCAACGTAGTCATCGGCTTGTGCGTTTAGATAGAGGCCTGGACTCCGAGTCCAAGGCACGGTGTGTCCTTCTCCGCCGCCCCGGCCTTCTTAACGACGACGAGCCACTCTCCGTGGAGATACTGGCCAAACACTCTAGGTTGCTTGAGGAGCCACTAGCGGCCCAGACCGTGTAGGCGCTCACCGATTTCTACGGATGGAACGTGCCCTCCCGCTTCTCTCTCAGGACCGCGACGTTGGCCGCCTCGCCTAGCCGGCTCATTGCCGCCTAGTCTAGTTGTGCCGCTTGTACTATGTTTTGCTTGGTTTCCTATGGATAGTAATCTCCGTATTATTTTCTAGAACACGTGCGGCCTCAACTGCCCAGCAAAGCACAGCGCCGTCCGTTCGGTCATGTGCACTGCTCGCCCCTCTGTGGTCTGTTTGCAAGAAACTAAGCTTGCTGATGTTTCCCCCTACTTGGTTCCCGACTCCCTTGGGCATGAGTTTTCCATCTTCGACCACCTTCCCGCTGATGGCACACGTGGAGGCATCATCCTCGCATGGCGCCCTTCTAGGATCTCCCATACCAACCCCTTCATCGAGGCCCACTTCGTCGCGGCCTGTGCCACCATTCTAGGCTCCGACTCCCGTTGGTGGATCACGGGCGTCCACGGGCCCCAGGACGAGGCGGGCAAAGCCTCACTCCTCTCTGACCTCTCAGACTTCCGCGCCGCACAGATTGGCCCCTGGATCATCGGCGGCGATTTCAACATGATCGCATCCTCGTCCGACAAGAACAATGACAGGCTCAACCAGCGCTCCATGCGACGTTTCCGCCGCTTCATGGCTGACACCAAGATCCGCGATCTGTACCTCCATGGCAGGCGCTACACCTGGTCCAGTGAGCACGACCCCCCACGCTCATGCGCATCGACCACGTTCTTTGCTCGCCGAGCTGGGAGGTGGCCCACCCTCACTGTCTGCTACGCTGCCTATCATCCACTGCCTCGGATCACGCGCCGTTGCTCGTCGACTGTACCTCCCCCTTCATGGCCACAAGCGTTTCCACTTCGAGAGGTTTTGGCCCAAGCTCGAGGGCTTCCACCAGACGGTCGCCACTGCCTGGCAGGAGCCGGCGCATGACGCGGACCCGTTTCGCCGCATCTTCGCTAGCCTTAAGTGCATCGCGCGTCGCTTGCAGAGCTGGAGCGCTCGGAGGATCGGCCATGTCGCGCTTCAGCTTTCCATTTCCCGCGAGCTCATCGCTTGCCTCGATACGGCTCAAGACTTCCGTCCCCTCTCGCCGGCGGAATCCTGACTTCGCCACTAACTGAAGAGAACTTACCTGGGGCTCGCCTCCCTAGACCGATCCATCGCTTGCCAGTGGGTCCACCTTTCTTGGCTGCGCGCCGGAGACACCGACATCGCCTTCCTCCGTCTGCGCACTGCCCACTGCAAGCAGTGGAACCGCATCCACGAGCTCCGTGTGGGCGACGACGCCGTTTCCGATCCCGTGGCCATGGCCGAGGCCGCCTTCTCCCACTTCTTAGGCTTGCTCGCATTGCCGACCACCGCGAGCACACCATCGCCCTCAATGCGATCGATGACAGATTCTTCGACCTATCCGTGCTAGACCATCCCTTCTCGGCCGATGAGATATGGTCCGCCGTCCGCCAGCTACCTCGTGGCAAGGCAGCCGGTCCCGACGGCTTCATGGTTGAATTCCTCATCGTCGCGTGGGACATCACCCACGACGACTTCGTTGAGGCCTTTGGCAAGCTTTATAATCTAATGGCCGCGGCTTTCACAAGTTGAACGAGGCCCTACTCACCCTCCTCCCCAAGCACCCAGAAGCTTCATCCCTCTCCGAGTATAGGCCGATCAGCCTCATCCACCTATTTGCCAAGCTGTTTGCCAAGGTGCTCTCCCTCCGGCTCGCGCCGCGTCTTGGCGAGCTGATCTCCACCAACCAGAGCGCCTTCATCATCGGCCGAAGCATCCAAGACAACTTCATGCTTGTCCAGCAGACAGCCAGGCAGCTCCACACTCTTTGTCTGCTGCGCGTTCTCCTCAAGTTGGACATCGCCCGTGCTTTTGACTCTGTCTCCTGGCCATTCCTCCTTGAGGTGTTGCAGCACTTAGGGTTCGGGCCTCGATGGCGCAATTGGATTTCCATCCTCATCTCCACGGCTAGCACCAAGGTGCTCATCAACGGGCTCCCAGGACTGCCGATCCGCCATTGCAAGGGGCTTCGCAGGGTGATCCTGTGTCCCCCATGCTCTTTGTGATCGTCATCGACGTCCTTAACCGCGTCTTCCAGCATGCCACCTCCCTGGGTCTCCTACAACGGCTTACCGACCGTCACATGGCCTCCAGCCTCTCCCTCTACGCGGACGACGTCGTGCTATTCTGCTACCCCGATGAGCAGGACCTTTCCGCGGCGCGCCACATTCTCGGGCTGTTCGGCACCGCCTCCGGCCTCCACACCAACCTCGACAAATGCACGGCCATGCCCATCCAGTGCCCCCCGAGCTCCGGGACTCCATCTCCAACCACTTCCCGTACCCGATCGGCGAGTTCCCCGCCAAGTACCTCGGCCTCCCGCTCTCCATCTGCAAGATCATCGCTTCCTCCCTCCAACCCTTCATCGAGAATCTGGAGAAGAAGCTCTCCCCATGGTGGGCGTCTATGTTGTCCCGTGGCGAGCGGTTGGCCCTCATCCGACATGTGTTCTGCGTGATGCCCACCCACATCCTGATCGCCATGTCGCTGCACCCCTGCATCCTCCGTCAAGTAAATCGTCTCCTCCACGCTTTCCTGTGACAAGGATGAAAGACCACTAATGGAGGCCACTGCCTCGTCAGTTGGGCCTAGGTCTGCCGCCCCCTGGCCTACGGCAGCCTCGGCATCCCAGACCTGCAGCATTCCGCCCACTCCCTGCAAGCCCGTTGGCTTTGGCTGCGCAAAACGGATCCCTCCCGCCCCCGGCAGCACTTGCACATCCCATGCAACCCGGCTGTCCAGGCCATCTTTCGCGCCTCCACATCATGGCAGATTGGCGACGGCAACTCCTGCCTTTTCTGGGATGACCATTGGATCGACGGGCTTTCCATCGCCGAGCTGGCCCCGCTCCTCCACGCACTCGTCCCCCGCCACCATCATAAGGTTCGCACCGTAGCCTCGGGCATGGCCTCTCACGCCTGGGTTCAGGACGTGCACGACCACCTATCCCCCGAGGCGCTGGTGCAATACGTCCTCCTCTGGACGCGGCTTCAGCAGGTCACTCTCTCCGACACGCCGGATGTCCTCACCTGGCGCTGGACCCCGAATGACGCGTACTCCGCCAAGTCCTGCTACAAAGCCCTTTTCGCCGGCTCTATGTTTGAGCCCTCCTGGCGCCTCACCTGGAAGTCTTGGGCACCTCTCCGCATCAAAGTCTTCCTCTGGCTCGCTTTTCAAGGGCGATGCTGGACCGCCGACCGCCTCGCTTGCCGCGGTCTCGCACATGCTATGCTCTGCCTCCTCTGCGACCAAGAGCCTGAGACCATGGCGCACTCACTCGCAGGCTGCGTCTTCTCCAGGCAAACTTGGCATGAGGTCCTCTCCTAGATGCGAATCACCGACATGCCGCTCCCCAGCCTCGGGTTGTGCTTCCGTGAATGGTTCTCCCAGTCCGTGCAGGACGCCCCCACCGCTCTACGCTGCAGCCTAGCCTCGCTCATCATCCTCACCGCATGGCGCATCTAGAAGGCACGAAACGCATGCGTCTTCAATGGGGCCACTCCCTCCATCCCGTTCATCGTCAATGACATCAAGGAGGACGCCCGCTGCTGGGCCGCCGCCAGAGCCAAGGGGCTCCGCAATTTGATCCCACCTGCGTAGTACCTTTCTAGAGGAGGCGCGCATCCCCTCTTTCTCTATGTATGCGTCCTTGTAGCTCTCGCTCACGCCCTAGGCGTACGTGCTTGCGACGCTACCTCTGTAACTGCTATTATTCTTTTAGTTTTGCTAAAGCAATGATACGTAAAGCTTTTGCGTATTCGCGAAAAACAATGTTGGACGATAGAAAATGTTTCAGACATCATAATCAGATGTTTGCAGGCGATATGAGGAACGCCGTTGAAGATGCCCTAACGCGTGGGCTCAAAACGTGTCCATGTTTTTTTCTTCTTTTTTTGCAACAAACACTCACCGTCGCATCTGTTCTGACTGACGCAGGTGTTCGACAAGGTGATGGACGGCGACACGGCGCCTCGTTCGGGTTTGCTAGACCTGCCGTACGCCGTACCGTCGTCATGGTACGTCGCCTCCTGCATAGCCCGTACTCTGCCTGGATGTACCCAACGTGCCCACCAGACCCATAGATTAGTCGTCACGTGTGTGTCGTCCTCCCGTGGGTAGCCGGAAGTCTCCCGGCTGCGGGCGCCTCCATTGCCGCGTCCCGTAGGATGTTTGCTCGGATTTCACGCCCCGGCGCATCTTGCACGTGGTCCTCGTGGAGGATGTATAGACGTGAAAAACGAGAACTGCCAACGTATGATAGATATCTGGTTAATTACTCACCAAAGCGTACGATTACGGCGGTGACTGTGATGTGTTAGCGCATCTCCGGTGGATTCTTCGAAAGTTCCGCGCATAGCGACTATGCAGCGGGGGCAATGCCGACTCGTTCTTCATGCGGCGGAGGCGCGGGGACGCCGGCTCCTTCATGCGGCCCCGGTTGCGCGGCGGGCGACGCTGGCTCGTCGTTTACCTGCTGGAGGCAGGATGTCGACTCTTGCTTTCAAGCGGACATGCGGCAGGGACGATGACTCCTTCACGCGCACCGGCGATGGTGGCGCCGGACTTATCTAATGGAGCGAACGCTCCATCATGATCTTCATCTAACGGGGCCACTTCAACGACTGGTCCTCCTTATTTGCTGGAGGAGATGACTATCTCCTCCTTGCCGGAGGAGCCTGCCGCCGTGGATGCAGATGGTCTCGGAGAGCAAGGGCAGCTTCGCCACGATATGCCTGAAAGAGGAACTTCCACCAGCGTTGCCTGCTGGCGCGGAGAACCAGTTCCTCGGCATCGCCGCTGGGCTCGTGGAGGAGGAAGGGCCCGGCAAGGTGACAGGAGGAGGAGGAGGACGGTGCTCGGGGAGGGGGATTGCGGCTCTGTGCTTCGTCGGCGCGCGGCTTAAATATCCGCAGTTAGGTTTGGTGAAGGGCGGGCAGCTCGCTTGAATGTGGCACAGCGAACGGAGTTGGTTTCGCGGGACGCGGTGTCCGCAGTGAAGTGACGACGCCCGAGAGGTTGCGTTAGTCTGCGCTGCCTTCTTGTCCGGTCAAATCATGGGCATCGATGCCGGCCGCTGCATGCTCTAGACCAGCATAAATGCGGCACGAAAAGCCCGCGTGAGAGATGTAGTGGGTGAGATTTTTTGTGGGCCAAGGCGGTCAGCAGCAGACGTGACAGCGGTCCGAATGCCAGCAAAGCATTCTAGTTTATCTCCGGTTTGCGGCAAAAAGTACGTCCAGACCGTTCGGCGGACCGATACAAGTCCGCGTTGGTTGGCACAAGGACGTATGCGGGCGCTTTAAAGATCGACTTTGGAGATGCCCTTAGTGATCTAGACATTTTTTTTGTTCCTTTACACGGAAGGAGTATATACGAAGCCAGCTAACAGATCCCCTAAATCTTTAGTTCTTTAGAATTAAAACTCCGCATTTCTATAGTATTGCCCTTCCGAAAAGGCCAAATAGAGGCCAAGCGCTACGGACGTCTTAATTTTGAAAAAATGAGTTCATATTTTTATTTTATTTTTTTCATAAAAATGTACATATACTCAAAGAAGTAGTGTACATTTATGCAAATTTTGATGATGAAAATATGTTAAAATGAGAGCAGCCCCAAAAAGAATAAGTACGTTTGCTTTTGAGCACATCTATTGTTTATATCTTCAAAGTCCACAATTTTGCTTTTTTTTTTGCAACTCGTAACTCAAGATATCTCATCATGAAATTTTACACACGTATAGATTCCTTCGCTGTATACTTGTATATTTATTTTCAGATTTTCTGAAACTGAAAAGTTTAAACTTTTGATTTTTTTTCAAATAAAGGCCTCCAAAATGCCCCATTTGTTGTCCTTTTCCTTCTTTATTGCCGGCCGCTCACCTCCTGCAACAATGGCCGAGCAGTCGGTGCGCTGCCCGATTCAACCACCATCGGTTATAAATTTTGGTGTCGCACCCAACTCTAAAACACACCTCCCAACTCATTTTCACTGCCGTCTCCGTTGATTAAGGCCTAGATAGACCTCATTTCGATCCGCAGTGGGAGCCATCCTCCAGCACGTGCCTGTTGTCGCTGTGAGCACCGCTGCACCCCGAACTCCGTGCCGCCTTCCCGAACTCCCACCTCCTCCCTGAGCTCCGCATTGCCTCCCATCACCACCCCAAGCCATTTCCGTCGTCGTCCGCGCTATCTTCCCCGAGCTTCATATTCGCCATGGTTCGCGACAAGGTGACCACCTACAAGATGTTGATGCCCACGCAGTGCGGAGCGCTTGCTTCAAGGAGTGCGCATACGACGAGCATCGTCGAGAACGATCAGCCCCAGTGAGCTTTTGCGGTCAGAGGAGAAGGAACAAGAGACGATGGTTTCGTCATAGACCCTCCCACCGGATTCGCCGACCCAGCTTCGAGGTGGTGAGCACGGCGGCTGGGACGACAACATCTCCGCCTCCTCTCAATAGCCAAGGTAGCGGCGCAATGCCACCACACGCAAGCCGAGTAAAGGAGCAACACCGCCATGAAACCGAGGCGGTGGAGGACCGGTTGGCCAAGGCACAACTCGAGGTTGAGCGCGCCTATGCCGATGTCATGGCCGCGCTTGCGGAGAACCGAACCTCATGATCAAGCGCGAGCGCATTTGCCGCGACGTCGGGTTTGTCGAGTTGTGCGAGGACATCGAAGACAAAATTATAAAGGAGGAGGACACCGACTAGGTTCACCTTGATGTCGTGGATTCAGCATGCCTCCAACGTTGGCAAGGCACGTCCCCTCAGTGATATATATCAACAGTAATAATGTGCTATGTAATGAATTGTTCCAATATGCTAATGTTGATGTTAATTAGTACTGTTGTTTAATTATGAAATGAAATAATCTAAATACATATTTAAATGAATTTTGTGTGCAAAAAAATATATTTTTAGAGATTAAGTTTAAGGGTATCTGCTAGACAAAGAAACTTTTTTTCTCGAAAAGTACTAGATCTATTATAAAAGTTCACCGGAGGTACACATATCTCAAACATAATAAAAATATATCGAGATTCCGAGACCACCGAACGACCAAACGACCACTACTGTCAACAGAACGAGCCCCCGACGCGCCGCTGTCACTGCTCCATTATCGGAGTCAGCTTGACCTTGTCGATGACAACCCAGAATTATCGTGCACGTGCCCCTAAGGACCAGTGCCCTGGAGCCGCAGTCATCGCCATTGAACCCTTGCATAGGCCTGAAGCACCTGACACCAAATTTCTCACATGATGAGAAACCCTAACCTCACCGCCCCAAGGAGATGATATGAATCTACGCCAAAGCTCTGTTAACTACCTTTAGACAGACGAATTCGAGGAGAATCAAAGTCCGAAAGACAAACTCAAACATGAAGCACCACACCTGCGAGGACTAGAAAACCCGAATCTAAACTACTAACCAAAGCGGAGGCACCAGGATTTGCCTCCCCGCCACCGGTCGCCGGGATGGCTGGCAGAGGGGAGACGAATCCACGGGCTCGACAGTGAATTCTAAAAGTTTGCCCTAGCCATCTAGGGTTAGGGAGAAAAGATAAAGTAAAGAAAAGAAACCAGACGAAGAAACACTTAATCCCCTATAATAATCATAGAAACATTTAGGATAAAGGATATTTTTTGAACTTTCAAGAGAGGGTAGTACCCTAAGAATTAAGATGTCCTTATCATCAGGATTGAGATGTACCAACCTGTTTACGTACATGTAAGAACTTGGGCGAGATTTTTAAAGCTACTCAAGAATAGTCAGGGTGTCAACGCGTGGAACTTCCAACATTATCACGTGGAATATCATTACTTATTAAACATGACAAAGGAGTAGGCCATTACTTGTACATGCAAGGACTAAGCCGGACATTTAAATCGACTCAAGAATAGTCAGAGTGTCATGTGGAGCGACTTGGAACTTCGAAAATTATTCTTGAGTATTCTTGTATGAAAGGGAGTAGGCCAGTACTTGTATGGAAATGTTGTGACTACACCAAAGTTCACTGTATCCATGACAAACAGTAAAATTAAAACGATTAATATTTTTTCTTAAAAAGTCTGAAACTTTGCGTCTTTATCATGAGTGCAATGAGTTCCTTTTCTAAAAAAAAAAATGAGTGCAATGAGTTTGGGTGTAGCCACAACTTTTGCATATAGTAATACTGAAGATGCTTAGTAGGGTCGATCGACAGAAATATATGCTTGTTAATTACCTATAAGCATCACTGAGTTCCACAGTAACGCCGAGCTAAGCTCCAAGCTAGCGTGTTTCACGCTGGGATATTCTATTCGTCTTGCTGGACCAGCCAGCCACCTGATCGATCATTCTTATCATCAATGATAACTCGGTCCACTGTGGGTCTGTTAGGACAAATTAATCATATCAAAAGCCTAAGTGAGATCATGAGGTCTAAAGCTGTTTATCAAGCTCACGCGTACCAAAAAAGCTGAGCAACAAAACGGGCCTATACCAAACCCCAAGCTGAAAAAATAACGATCTTCCAAATCAGGTCATGTGTTTGTAAAGTTGTTCGTCAACCTCATGCGAATTCAAAATGGATCTCCTAGAGAATAAGCAAACTTTGTAAAGTTGTTGGACTCCAGAGGTGGTTGTGCCTGGATTTGGGGCCCCCTGAACCCATGAGCATATGCACCCACTTTTCAAAAAATATATTTTAAGCATGTTTTAAAATGTCGAAAAAATCAAAAGAAAATATCACGCAGACATGTTCGTAAGAGTGTGTGCGCGCCATAAAGTTTTGTGAAATATGTCTTTTTATTTTGTCTCCACAAAAAAGATAAATTTCAGTGCTTCTAAATAGTGTTCGACGACATAAATTTTTGCCTTTTTTGCATTGGCCACAAAAAAAGTTATTTTCCTATGAAACTTTATGCACACACATAGAACATGGAGACGTACCCATGCAACTCTTAAAAGATTTTTTTAGCATTTAGAAATGTATTTTTAAAGTGGGTTCATTTGTACCTGGGTTCATCCGGGGGGGAGGGGGGTACTCTTAAAGTCTCTTGGTAAGAACCTCGGATATAAGTTTTCTTTATCAGATGTAGCTGGCCCGATTCAATGTTGGCAACATTCTAAACGCCGCCATCTCCTCGGATGCATCCTTTTAGCAATCCTTGTCTGTTTCTAGGGATAACCCGACAGAATCGATGCCTATTCACTAAGAAGAATATAATTGCCTAGGTACTGGTCCGGACATGGTTTGCCATCCAAAAAGGGCCTGTGCCGGTCCGTCGAGCTGACCGGACATACTTTTCCGGGAAACCCGGGAAAAATCCGCCGAGCCACGCCGCTGGCCACTCCGGCCATGACCTGTCATCCAATTCAACCAGCCATTGACTCGTCCTAGCCTCCACCGTCATGTCCCTAGCTAATCTCAACTTTGACCAAGGCCAAACTTTCGAGGAGATTTGACACAAATGGGAAGTTTGTGCCAACTTCATGGAAGAAGAAGGACAAGAGGAATTCTTACTTGTGGCAGAATTCACTAGATCAAAACTGCGCCTTACAGAAGAATGTGTAAGTACCCCCGCTCTCTTGTTTTGGTGGTCGTGCATCTCTCTCCCGTGTCAAACAACTCCAAAATTGGTCTTTCAAGTTCTCCATTTCCTCTAAAGAAGTTTGTTTTTTGATCATCAAGGATGGAAACATCTCTGTTCCATATTTTAATCTTAATTTCCTTCTTTGGGGGGGGGGGGGATGGTGGACCTAATTCTTCATGTGAGCTTGATCTATATCTCCAACAAAAGGAAGGATGAATGGACTCATGTTTTTCGCAGTCATCCTAAGAAATCATATGCTCAAGCATTATCCGCCCCTATGATCTAACAGCCTAATCATGCCACCAAATCACCAATCCTCATTTATCCAATTCGAATCATCAATTTAATTCGGGGAGGAATCATCGCTCGAGTCATTCATAAGGCATTAATGGAGCGGGATTACCGTTTCAAACGTCCACTAATACAGCAGGCTGGAAAACAACCCACGATCTAGCCCAACTTCTGAGGCCTTTTGTGTTAGATGCCTAGAGTTTGGACACCCAAGGCCCATCTGATCACATCAAATGCCGGGCCTGCAGACGCTGGGGATACATTGCTAAAGACTGCTACTCCAAAGATAAGCCCAACCGGACGAAGTTGTTTCCTTAGCCCATAACCCAATCCACGGGGACCGGGCACCCCGTGAACCCATGGGCATATGCACGCACTTTTCAAAAAATATATTTTAAGCACGTTTTAAAATGTCGGAAAAATCAAAAGAAAATATCACGCAGACATGTTCGTAAGAGTGTGTACGCGCCATAAAGTTTTGTGAAAAATGTCTTTTTATTTTGTCTCCGCAAAAAAGATAAATTTCAGTGCTTCTAAATAGTGTTCCACGACATAGAATTTTGCCTTTTTTGCACTGGCCACAAAAAAGTTATTTTCCTGTGAAACTTTATGCACACACATAGAACATGGAGACGTACCCATGCAACTCTTAAAAGATTTTTTTAGCATTTAGAAATGTATTCTTAAAGTGGGTTCATTTGTACCTGGGTTCATCCATGCACTTCTCGGGGGGGGGGGACTCTTAAAGTCTCTTGGTAAGAACCTCATATATAAGTTTTCTTTAACAGATGAGCTGGCCCGATTCAATGTTGGCAACATTCTAAACGCTGCCATCTCCTCGGATGCATCCTTTTAGCAATCCTTGTCTGTTTCTAGGGATAACCCGACAGAATCGATGCCTATTCACTAAGAAGAACATAATTTCCTGGGTATTCGTCCGGACACGGTTTGCCATCCAAAGAGGGCCTGTGCCGGTCCGTCGAGCTGACCGGACATACTTTTCCGGGACACCCGGGAAAAATCCGCCGAGCCACGCCACTGGCCACTCCGGCCATGACCTGTCATCCAATTCAACCAGCCATTGACTCGTCCTAGCCTCCACCGTAATGTCCCTAGCTAATATCAACTTTGACCAAGGCCAAACTTTCGAGGAGATTTGGCGCAAATGGGGAGTTTGTGCTAACTTCATGGAAGAAGAAGGACAAGAGGAACTCTTACTTGTGGCGGAATTCAAACTGCGCCTTATAGAAGAATCTGTAAGTACCATCCCGCTCTCTTGTTTTGGTGGTCGTGCATCTCTCTTCCGTGTCAAACAACTCCAAAATTGGTCTTTCAAGTTCTCCATTTCCTCTAAAGAAGTTTGTTTTTTGATCATCAAGGATGGAAACATCTCTGTTCCATATTTTAATCTTAATTTCCTTCTTTGGGGGGATGGTGGACCTAATTCTTCATGTGAGCTTGATCTATATCTCCAACAAAAGGGAGGATGAATGGACTCATGTTTTTCGTAGTCGTCCTAAGAAATCATATGCTCAAGCATTATTCGCCCCTATGATCTAACAGCCTAATCATGCCACCAAATCACCAATCCTCATTTATCCAATTCAAATCATCAATTTAATTCGGGGAGGAATCATCGCTCAAGTCATTCATCAGGCATTAATGGAGCGGGATTACCATTTCAAATGTCCACTAATACAGCAGGCTGGAAAACAACCCATGATCTAGCCCAACTTCTGAGGCCTTTTGTGTTAGATGCCTGGAGTTTGGACACCCAAGGCCCATCTGTACTAATCACATCAAATGCCGGGCCTGCAAACGCTGGGGATACATTGCTAAAGACTGCTACTCCAAAGATAAGCCCAACCAGACGGAGTAGTTGAAGGAAATATGCCCTAGAGGCAATAATAAAGTTATTATTTATTTCCTTATATCATGATAAATGTTTATTATTCATGCTAGAATTGTATTAACCGGAAACATAATACATGTGTGAGTACATAGACAAACAGAGTGTCACTAGTATGCCTCTACTTGACTAGCTCGTTGATCAAAGATGGTTATGTTTCCTAACCATAGACATGAGTTGTCATTTGATTAACGGGATCACATCATTAGGAGAATGATGTGATTGACTTGACCCATTCCGTTAGCATAGCACTTGATCGTTTAGTTTGTTGCTATTGCTTTCTTCATGACTTATACATGTTCCTATGACTATGAGATTATGCAACTCCCGTTTACCAGAGGAACACTTTGTGTGCTACCAAACATCACAACGTAACTGGGTGATTATAAAGGTGCTCTACAGGTGTCTCCGAAGGTACTTGTTGGGTTGGCGTATTTCGAGATTAGGATTTGTCACTCCGATTGTCGGAGAGGTATCTCTGGGCCCTCTCCGTAATGCACATCACTTAAGCCTTGCAAGCAATGCAACTAATGATTTAGTTGCGAGATGATGTATTACAGAATGAGTAAAGAGACTTGCCGGTAATGAGATTGAACTAGGTATTAAGATACTGACGATCGAATCTCGGGCAAGTAACATACCGATGACAAAGGGAACAACGTATGTTGTTATGCGGTTTGACTGATAAAGATCTTCGTAGAATATGTGGGAGCCAATATGAGCATCCAGGTTCCGCTATTGGTTATTGACCGGAGACGTGTCTCGGTCATGTCTACATTATTCTCGAACCCGTAGGGTCCACACGCTTAAAGTTTCGATCACAGTTATATTATGAGTTTATGAGTTTTGATGTACCGAAGGAGTTCGGAGTCCCAGATGAGATCGGGGACATGGCGAGGAGTCTCGAAATGGTCGAGACGTAAAGATCGATATATTGGATGACTATATTCGGACATCGGAAGGTTCTGAGTGATTCGGGTATTTATCGGAGTACCGGAGAGTTACGGGAATTCGCCGGGGAGTATATGAGCCTTATTGGGCCATACAGGAATAGAGGAGAGAGGCCAAAAGGAAGGAGGCGCGCGGCCCCCCTCTGGTCCGAATTGGACAAGGGGTGCAGACCCTTTTTCCTTCTTCCTCTCCTCCTCTTTCCTTCTCTCCTACTCCAACAAGGAAAGGAGGAATCCTACTCCCGGTGGGAGTAGGACTCCCCCCTTGGTGCGCCCTCCTCCTAGGCCGGCCGCCTCCCCCCTTGCTCCTTTATATACGGGGGCAGGGGGCACCCCATGGACACAACAATTGATCATTGATCTCTTAGCCGTGTGCGGTGCCCCTCTCCACCATATTCCACCTCGGTCATATCGTAGCGGTGCTTAGGCAAAGCCCTGCGCTGGTAGCAACATCATCACCGTCATCACGCCGTCGTGCTGACGGAACTCTCCTGTGAAGCTTTGCTGGATCGGAGTTCGCGGGACGTCATCGAGCTGAACGTGTGCTGAACTCGGAGGTGCCGTAGTTTCAGTGCTTGATCGGTCGGGCCGTGAAGACGTACGACTACATCAACCGCATTGTGCTAACGCTTCCGCTTTCGGTCTACGAGGGTACGTAGACAACACTCTCCCCTCTCGTTGCTATGCATCACCATGATCTTGCGTGTGCGTAGGATTTTTTTTGAAATTACTACGTTTCCCAACAGTAGTTTCCTTAGCCCATAACCCAATCCACGGGGACCCAATCTTCATCTCCTAGCTTTGAACAGTGGAGGACCGACACGCTTCCCGTAACCACGGAGACTAAGCCCGCTGTTAGTGCCAATCCTCTAGTCGATCTGGTGTCGCCTTCCACTTTTGCTCTCTCCTTGGTTGGTAACAATAGTTATGTTGCTTTTTCACCTTCCTCTGCACATCACCCCTCATCTCTGGCACTCTGCGACACCGTCACACCACCACAACACAGATCTCCGTTACCCCATTCTCCACCTCCACCATGGCCACTTCTCCTTTTGATCCGACACCATTCATTCCCCATAATCATCAAGCCATTGAAATTGAAGGTCGACCAGCTAGGGTTAGGGTGGTGGCTGGGGCAGTTGAGCGCAGGAGTGGGTCATCGCTACGATTGTCCCCATGCCCAATCTGTCGATGGCTTTTGCCAATGTTCATGAGGTACTATCTGATTTTCTTACTGGAATCAAAAGGATTTGGTTCTCTGAGATCCCTCCAGGCCCCTTCGGTCAAGCTTATATAAAGTTAGATAGAGTCTTTGATCGAGATACCCTGCTTAGAGACAATCCGCATCCGTTCACGGATGTACATGTGATCTTTTAAAAGCATGATAAAGGTATCAACTAGAGGAAATTTATTCTGAATAAAAAAGTTTGGATATAGTTATGTGGTTTCCCTTTTGACCGCAAATGCATGCATGAGATTGCTAATGCTGTCAGAAGTTTAGGTCGTTTGGTACACTAGGACAGAGTCAGAAGCACCAAAATTAATCTGTTGATTAAGGTTAGAGTAGAAGAGCTCAGAGACATTCTTGCTAGTGTGGTTGTGGGTGAAGGGGAGGATTTTCAAACTGAATCTTAGACTATTCCTGTGATTATCTTGCAATAGAGAATGTTAGCTGTTGAATTTCGAGATGAGGACCCCATCCAACCTTTTGGCAACTCACACCCTATCCCACTACAAGAATATTTTCATGCTAACCGGCACAACCATTTGTTGGGGCCACTACAACACCATGAGCATGATGGTGTGCATAACAATCACATTCCCGACCTTAATTAGTATGCATTATAGCCTGAACTTCAGCTTGCTCTGCACCCACCTGGGGACCAAGCTCTGAATGACCAATAGCTTGAAGAAGAAGGGGAGGAGGCCAATCTCCCTGGTTAGGGGCACTGGGCCTTACCAAAAGATAGGTTGTGGAGAAGACAAAAAGAAGGAGATGGTCTCACATCAACTAGGCATATCAACGGGCTATGGAGATGCCCATCAATAGATATCAATATGAGTGAGTAGGGATTGCCCTGCAACGGATGCACTAGAGCTATAAGTGTATGAAAGCTCAAAAAGAAACTAAGTGGGTGTGCATCCAACTCGCTTGCTCACAAAGACCTAGGGCAAATTGAGGAAACCCATCATTGGAATATACAAGCCAAGTTTTATAATGAAAATTTCCCACTAGTATATTAAAGTGACAAAATAGGATACTCTCTATCACGAAGATCATGGTGCTATTTTGAAGCACAAGTGTGGAAAAAGGATAGTAACATTGCCCCTTCTCTCTTTTCTCTCATTTTTTTCTCTTTTTTGGTGGGCTTCTTTGGTCTCTTTTATTTTTTTTGTGGGCTTCTTTGGCCTCTTTTATTTTTTATAAAGTCCGGAGACTCATCCCAACTTGTGAGGGAATCATAGCTTCCATCATCCTTTCCTCACATGGAATAATGCTCTAATAATGATGATCATCACACTTTTATTTACTTACAACTCGATACTAGAACAAATATATGACTATATGAATGCCTCTGGCGGTGTACAAGGATGTGTAATGACTCAAGAGTGACATGTATAAAAAATATGAATGGTGGCTTTGCCGCAAATACGATGTCAACTACATGATCATGCCAAGCAATATGACAATGATGAAGCATATCATAATAAACAGAACGGTGGAAGTTGCATGGCAATATATCTTGGAATGGCTATGGAAATGCCATAATAGGTAGGTATGGTGGCTATTTTGAGGAAGGTAAATGGTGGGTTTAATGCACCGGCGAAAGTTGTGCGGTACTAGAGAGGCTAGCAATGGAGGAAGGGTGAGAGTGTGTATAATCCATGGACTCAACATTAGTCATAAAGAACTCACATACTTATTGCAAAAATTTATTAGTTATCGAAACAAAGTAATAGATGCATGCTCCTAGGGGGATAAATTGGTAGGAAATGACCATCGCTCGTCCCTGACCGCCACTCATAAGGAAGGCAATCAATAAATAAATCATACTCCGACTTTATCACATAACGGTTCACCATATGTGCATGCTACGGGAATCACAAAATTTAACACAAGTATTTCTATCAATCCACAATTACTCACTAGCATGACTCTAATATTACCATCTTTATATCTCAAAACAATCATATGGAATCAAACTTCTCATAGTATTCAATGCACTTTATATGAAAGTTTTTATTATATCCCTCTTGGATGCCCATCATATTAGGACTAAATTCATAACCAAAGAAAATTACCATGCTGTTTAGAGAGACTCTCAAAATAATATAAGTTAAGCAAGAGAGTTAAACAATTTCTATAAAATAAAACAACCGACATGCTCTAAAAAGATATAAGTGAAGCACTAGAGCAAAATTGCCTAGCTCAAAAGATATAAGTGAAGCACATAGAGTATTCTAATAAATCACAATTCATGCGTGTCCCTCGCAAAAGGTGTGTACAGAAAGGATGATTGTGACAAACTAAAAAGCGAAGACTCAGATCATACAAGATACTCCAAGCAAAAAACATATCATGTGGTGAATAAAAATATAGCCTCAAGTAAATTGCTTTCATGGATGAAGACGAAAGAGGGGATGCCTTCCAGGGCAT
Source organism: Triticum urartu (assembly GCF_056163025.1). Classification (NCBI taxonomy): domain Eukaryota; kingdom Viridiplantae; phylum Streptophyta; class Magnoliopsida; order Poales; family Poaceae; genus Triticum; species Triticum urartu. The sequence goes on from NC_141878.1 coordinate 216,718,980, forward strand.
CCCCAAGCTTAGGCTCTTGGTTGTCCTTGAGTATTACCTTGGGGTGCCTTGGGCATCCCCAAGCTTAGGCTCTTGCCACTCCTTATTCCATAGTCCATCAGATCTTTACCCAAAACTTGAAAACTTCACAACACAAAATTCAACAAAACACTCATGAGATCCGTTAGTATAAGAAAATAAATCACCACTTTTGGTACTGTTGTGAACTCATTATTTATTTATATTGGTGTAATATCTACTGTATTCCAACTTCTCCATGGTTCATACCCCCCGATACTACCTATAGATTCATCAAAATAAGCAAACAACACATAGAAAACAGAATCTGTCAAAAAAAGAACAGTCTGTAGTAATATGTAAACCTCGAATATTTCTGTAACCCCAAAAATTCTGAAAAATTAGGACAACAGAGGAAATTTGTATATTAATCGTGTGAAAAAATAATCAGTATTTTATCGCACTTCTCTTAAAAGTGAAAATTATTTTACTGGGTGCAAATTCTGTTTTTTAGCAAGATCAAATCAACTATCACCGTAAGCCATCCCAAAGGTCTTACTTGGCACAAACAGTAATTAAAACATAAAAACACATCTAACAAGAGGCTAGATGAAAAATTTATTAAAAAACAGAACCAAAAAATCAAAAATAAAAATAAAATTGGGTTGCCTCCCAACAAGCGCTATTGTTTAGCGCCCCTAGCTAAGCATTGCTAATTTCGATGATGCTCACATGAAAGATAGCAATTGAAACACGAAGAGAGAATCATGTAGCATGTAAAGAATACATCTAAGTCTAACATACTTTCTATGAATAGGCATCTTATAAGCAAACAAATTATCAAGGCAAGCAAAAACTAGCATATGCAAGGAAGAAGAAAGGAACAATAGCAATCTCAACATAACGAGAGGTAATTTAGTAACATGAAAATTTCTACAACCACATTTTCCTCTCTCATAATAATTACCTGTAGGATCATAATAAAATTCAACAATATAACTATCACATAAAATATTCTCTTCATGATCCACATGCATGCAAAGTTGACACTCTTCCAAAATAGTGGGATTATCATCAAATAAAGTCATGACTTCTCCAAGCCCACTTTTATCAAAAATTTCACGAGTTTGAACACTTGCCAAATATGTGGGATTACTTTTACTTAAATTTGACACTCTTCCAAACCCACTTTCAATATTATCGCAAACATATTCATCATGAGGCTTAAATAAATTTTCAAGATCAAAAGAAGAATCACCCCAATCATGATCATTGCAATAAGTAGCGGACATGGCAAAACTAGCATCGCCAAGCTTGGGGCTTTGCATAAAGCACAACTGACATTAATAGAATTTATAATAACATCATTGCAATCATGCTTTTGATTCAAGGAACTATCAAGTATGGGTGTAATAGCAATAATCTCATGTTTAACATAAGGAACTATAGCAAATTCATCTCCATAAAACATTATTAATATTGGCATCATGGCCATAAGAATAGCAAGCATCACACTCATCAAGGGAGGGTACCTCAATCAAATTATTGGAATCATAATTATCTATAGATTCATGCATATCATTATTTTCTTCCAAAGCAATGGTCATTCTCTTAATAAATTCTTTGACATAGGCATTATGAGCATAGTTTTCATAGTAATATGTAAGTATGTCAAAATTTTCAGATTTGTAGAGAGTAATATCATAATTTTCAATCAAAGAAGCAACTTCATAAGCACCCTTAAAAGGAACAAATTCTTCAGTTTGTTCGATATCATAGTAACTATAAACACACTTTTCATAATAAGATATTATTTCATTATCATTAGACTCACATAGGTAGGAAGGTGTTTTTAGGGTTCTTAGAGCAACAAGTAAAATCACAAAGTTCACAAAGATTCCAAGCATAACATAGCAAACAATTTATTTGATTCCACAAGAGTCTCCCTTTTACGGACAAACGGTGACGTACAAAATGAGCATGCTCATCTAAAGATTTTCCCTCAACTAAACTAGTTGGGGTTTCAGCACAAGCACATATGGATCGAAGATGATCCAAGTAGAAAACTTTAAGTGGATCCATATCAATAGATTTTTAGCAAGTAAAGATGCAAGCAAATAGAAGGCACATGGAAACACAAGCAAAGATAGCAAACGAGCAAAAAGTCATACAGAAAGAAGGCGAATAAAAAGGCAAATATTTTTGTATTTTCTGAAAATGTTTTAGAAGTGAGGGAGATGAAAACGAGAGGCAAATGGCAAATAATGTAATGCAAGAGATGAGAGTTTATGATGGGTACTTGGTAGGCTTGATGTAGACCTCCTTGGCAACGGCGCCAGAAATTCTTCCTGCTACTTCTTGAGGTTGCGTTGGTTTTTCCCTTGAAGAGAAAAGGGTGATGCAACAAAGTAGAGATAAGTATTTCCTTCAGTTAGAGAACCAAGGTATCAATCCAGTAGGAGGTACAAGCAAGTCTCCAATCTATGCACCTGCACAAACAATCAGACACTTGCACCCAACGTGATAAATGGGTTGTCAATCCCTTCCGGTCAATTGCAAAGGTGAGATCTGATAGAGATAGGTATAAAAGATTGCTAAAATGTAAAAAAATAAAATTAAATAAATTACAGCAAGATATTTTTGGTTTATAGATCTGAAAATATATAACGGAAAATAGATCCGGGGGCCATAGGTTTCACTAGAGGCTTCTCTCTTGAAGGTAAATAATACGGCGGGTGAACAAATTACTGTCGAGCAATTGATAGAAAAGAGCAAAGTTATGACGATATCCAAGGAAATGATTATGCATATAGGCATCACGTTTGTGTCAAGTAGACTGACTCCTGCCTGCATCTACTACTATTACTCCACACATCGACCGCTATCCAGCATGCATCTAGAGTATTAAGCTCATAAAGAACGAAGTAACTCCTTAAGTAATATGACATGATGTAGAGGGATAAACTCAAGCAATGTGATGAAAACCCCATCTTTTTATCCTTGATGGCAACAATACAATATGTGTCTCGCTACCCCTACTTTGTCACTGGGTGAAATCACGCAAGATTGAACCCAAAACTAAGCACCTCTCCCATTGCAAGAAATACCAATCTTGTTGGCCAAACCAAACCGATAATTCAAAGAGAAATACAAAGACATCAAATCATGCATATAAGAATTTAGAGAAGATTCAAATAATATTCATAGATAAACTGATCATAAATTCACAATTCATCGGATCTCGACAAACACACCGCAAAAGAAGATTACATCAGATAGATCTCCAAGAACATCAAGGAGAACATGGTATTGAAGAACATAGAGAGAGAAGAAGCCATCTATCTACTAGATATGGACCCGTAGGTCTGAGGTAAACTACTCACGCTTCATCGGAAGGGCAATAGGGTTGATGTAGATGCCCTCCGTGATCGAATCCCCCTTCCAGATCACTGGAAAAGGCCCCAAGATGGGATCTCACGGGAATAGAAGGTTGTGGTGGCGGAAAAGTATTTTTGTGGCTTGTTCTGAGGGTTTGGGAATATATGTGAATTTATAGGATGAAGAGGTAGGTCAGGGGACTCGCGAGGGGGCCACAAGCCAGGGGCGCCCCCCTACGGCTTGCCGCCGCCTCATGGGTCTTCTAACTTGGACTCCAAGTCCTACGTGTGTCTTCTGGCCCAAGAAAAGTCATTGCGAAAGTTTTATTCCATTTGGACTCCGTTTTATATTCCTTTTCTGCGAAACTCAAAAACAAGGAAAAACAGAAACTGGCACTGGGCTCTAGGTTAATAAGTTAGTCCCAAAAATAATATAAAATAGCATATAAATGCATATAAAACATCCAAAATATATAATATAATAGCATTAAACAATAAAAAATTATAGATACGTTGGAGACATATCATATGCCCATAGCTCTAATGTGCCCCTCATGCTTGGGTTGTGGAAGAGGCTTAGTCAGTGGATCTGCAACATTTGCATCCGTGTGAATTTTGCATAACACTATATCACCACTATTTACGATCTTTCATATTTCTGATCTATGTGTCTGGTCCTATGGTGATTCCTCGGCTCCTTGGATTGTGCGATGGCACCAAAATTATCACAATAAAGGTCCAACGGTTTTACTGAGGCTGGGAAAATACAAAGATCATCTAGAAAGTTTCGAATCCAAACACCTTCCTTTGCAGCTTCATGATACGTCTCTAGTGTATCTACTTTTCCTAACGCTTTTGCTCTTGTTTTGGACTCTAATTTGCATGATTTGAACAAAACTAACCCAGACTGACGTTCTTTTCAGCAGAACTACCATGGTGTTTTTTTGTGCAAAAATAAAAGTTCTCAGAATTGGATGAAACTTTTTAGACAATTATTTTGGAATAAAAAAATATTGGAACCAAGACCCACTGGAGGGGTGGCAGCTGCCCACTAGCACCTGGGCACGCCACCCCCTCTAGCGTGCCCTGGTGGGTAGTGGGGCCCATGAGGCTCCGCTGACCCTAATTCCAACTCTATAAATTCCTATTTTTGGGTAAAAATAGGAGAGAAAGTTTCATTGTGTTTCATGATACAGAGCCGCCGCCACCTCCTGTTCTTCATCGGGAGGCCAGATCTGGAGTCCGTTCGGGGCTCCGGAGAGGGGGATCTTTCGTCTTTGTCATCATCAACCATCCTCCATCACCAATTTCATGATGCTCACCACCGGGAGTGAGTAATTCTTTCATAGGCTAGCTGGACGGTGATGGGTTAGATGAGATTCATCAGGTAATCGAGTTAGTTTTGTTAGGGCTTAATCCCTAGTATCCACTATGTTCTGATATTGATGGTTCTATGAATTCTTTGCTTAATGCTTGTCACTAGGGCCCAAGTGCCATGATTTCAGATTTGAACCGTTTATGTTTTCGCCTTTATCTATGTTCTTGACCCGATCTTGCAAGTTATATGCACCTATTATGTGTTATGATCCGTAAACCCCAAGGTTCATGTATTCACTATGTGCTAATGCTTTGTTTTGGTTCTCTATTAAAAGCAGGCCTTAATATTCCTTAGTTTCCTTATGGACCCCACTACCACGAGAGGGTAGGACAAAAGATGTCATCCAAGTTCTTTTCCATAAGCACGTATGACTATTTACAGAATACATGCCTACATTATATTGACGAACGGGAGCTAGTTCTCTATCGCCCTAGGTTATGACTGTTATATGATGAATATCATCCATTGAAATCACCGATCCAATGCCTATGAGCTTTTCACATATTGTTCTTGCTAAGTTACTATTGTTGCTGCTACTGTTACAACTGCTACTGCTGTTGCTGTTACTATTGCTGCTACTACTATTAATATTGCTATCAAACTATCATACTATTGTGCTACTAATCGGTTTGCTACAGATATTTAGTCTCCAGGTGTGGTTGAATTGATAACTCAACTGCTAATACTTGCAAATATTCTTTGGCTCCCCTTGTGTCGAATCTATAAATTCGGGCTGAATACTCTACCCTCGAAAACTGTTGGGATCCCCTATGCTTGCGGGTTATCACTTCACAAGATGCAATGTATTCGACTTCTGTGGTAGAATTGGCCACCATATCTTGCTAGGAACTCGTCCATCTCACTGCTCCTCCATTCATGATGTACACGAATCCGTACTGTGATCGACAATCATCTCGGTCAGTTTGGAAACTAGCGGTGGCATAACCCCTTACAATGAGTTCTTCCACACCTCCATAAACTAGGAACATCTTTTTAGTACTTTTCAGGTACATCAGAATAGTCTTTACCGCCACTCAGTGACTCTCACCTGGGTTGGCCTGGTATCTACTTGTTACGCTTATTGCAAAAACAACATCAAGTCATGTACATATCATGGCATGCATGATGGATCCGAATGCCGAGGCATACGGTATCCAACTCATCATGTTTTGCTCATCAGATGTCGAATGAATTTGAGTGCCGCTTAGCCTTATACCATGTGAGATGGGCAATAACCCTTTCTTGGCCTCATCTATGTTGAACCGCTTCAACACTTTATCTATCTACATGTTTTGGCTCAAGCCAAGCAACCTCCTTGATCTATCTCTATAGATCTTAATGCCTAAAATATACACTGCCTCAAGGAGGTCCTTCATTGAATACTTGCCATTCAATGATTCCTTGACTGATTTCAGCATCGAAACATCGTTTCCGATCAGCAATATGTTATCCACACACAGGATCAAAAACACTATCGAGCTCCCACTCATCTACTTGTATAAACAAGCGTCCTCTTCACTTTTGATGAAACCTAGACCAGTGACGACCTCATCAAAACAAATATTCCAGCTCCGAGATGCTTCTCTCAACCCATAAATGGATCTCTTGATCTTGCATACCTTACTAGCACTAGTTGGATCAACAAAACCCTTGGGTTGTATCATATACACGTCCTCAGTCAAATTTCCATGAAGGAAAGTCGTTTTGACATCCATCTGCCATATCTCGTAATTGAAATATGCAGCTATAGCTAGTACAATCCTCACCGACTTCAGCATCGCTACCGACGAGTAAGTCTCGCCATAGTCAATTCCTTGAACTGGTCCATAACATTTAGCAACAAGCCGAGCTTTGTGGATCTGAACATTTCCAAGCACATCGGTTTTCTTCTTAAAGACCCATTTGCATCCAATGTCAATGACGCCATGCGGCTGATCAAGCAAGTCCCAGACTTGGATTTTCATCCATTTAACTTGGATCTCATGGCCTCTAGCCATGCCTCGGAATCTGGGCTCACAATCGCTTCTGCATATGCAGCTGGCTCATCGCTTTCTAGCAACAACACATCGCGCACTCTGTGCAATCTTTCCAACCTCCGTAGTTCTGGTGCCGCTTCCACCTCGCGTTCCCTGACAGAGTCCAGCATAATCAAATCATCAGCCTGAAGGAAATATGCCCTAGAGGCAATAATAAAGTTGTTATTTTATATTTCCTTATATCATGATAAATGTTTATTATTCATGCTAGAACTGTATTAACCGGAAACTTGATACATGTATGGATACATAGAGAAAACACAGTGTCCCGAGTAAGCATCTACTAGACTAGCTCGTTGATCAAAGATGGTTAAGTTTCCTAACCATAGACATGTGTTGTCATTTGATGTGATGGACAAGACCCATCCGTTAGCTTAGCATAATGATCGTTAAGTTTTATTGCTATTGCTTTCTTCGTGTCAAATACATATTCCTTCGACTATGAGATTATGCAACTCCCAGATACCGGAGGAATACCTTGTGTGCTATCAAACGTCACAATATAACCGGGTGATTATAAAGATGCTCTACAGGTATCTCCGAAGGTGTATTTTGGGTTGGCATAGATCGATATTAGGATTTGTCACTCCGAGTATCAGAGAGGTACCTCTGGGCCCTCCCGGTAATGCACATCATAATAAGCCTTGCAATCAATGTGACTAATGAGTTAGTTGCAGGATGATGCACTACGGAACAAGTAAAGAGAATTTCCGGTAACGAAATTGAACCAGGTATGGAGATACCGATGATCAGATCTCGGGTAAGTAACATACCGATGACAAAGGGAATAACGTATGTTGTCATTATGGTTTGACCAATAAAGATCTTCATAGAATATGTGGGAACCAATATGAGCATCCAGGTTCCGCTATTGGTTATTGACCGGAGAGGAGTCTCGGTCATGTCTACATAGTTCTCGAACCCGTAGGGTCCGCACGCTTAACGTTCGATGACAATTTTGTATTATATGAGTTATGTGATTTGGTTACCGAATGTTGTTCGGAGTCCCGGATGAGATCATAGATTCATATATAGGACGATAGTATTCAGACATCGGAAGTGTTCCGGGGGTACCAGGTACGTATCGAGTCACCAGAAGGGGTTCCGGGCAACCCCCGACAAACTATATGGGCCTAATGGGCCAAGAGAGGGACAGACCAGCCCCTAAGGGGTTGGTTCTCCCCCCATATGTGCTGGCCAAATTGGAGTAGAAAAGGGGAAGGAGGAAAGGAAAAAAGGGAATAGGATTCCCCCTTCCCCCTCTTCCCTTCCTACTCCGAATAGGAATAGGAAAGGGGGGAGGCCGAATTGGGAGGACCCCAAGTAGGATTCCTCCTAGTTGGGGCGCCCCCTTGGCTGCCTCTCCCTCCCTCCAACCTATATATATGAAGGGGGCACCGCTAGAACACACAACAAACATTGTTAGCCGTGTGCGGCGCCCCCCTCCACAGTTGATGCCTCTGGTCATATTCACGTAGTGCTTAGGCAAAGCCCTGCGTGAATTACTTCACCATCACCGTCACCATGCCGTCGTGCTGACGAAACTCTCCCTCGACACTTTGCTGGATCAAGAGTTCGAGGGACGTCATCGAGCTGAACGTGTGCAGAACTCGGAGGTGCCGTACGTTCGGTGCTTGATCGGTCGGAACAAGAAGAAGTTCGACTACATCAACCGCGTTGTCAAACGCTTTCGCTTTCGGTCTACGAGGTGATACGTCTCCAACGTATCTATAGATTTTGATTGTTCCATGCTGTTATATTATCAATCTTGGATGTTTTGTAATCATTTTATAGTCATTTTATATCATTTTTTGGTATTAACCTATTGACATAGTGCCAAGTGTCAGGTGCTGTTTTTTTGCATGTTTTTTACATCGCAGGAAATCAATATCAAACAGAGTCCAAACTCAACGAAATTTTATGGAGATTTTTTTGACCAGAAGGAACATAATGGGCCCTGGCTGCGCCTGGGGGGGTGCTCCGAGGAGAGCACAACCCATCAGGGCGCGCCAGGAGGCCCAGGCGTGCCCTGGTGGGTCGTGCCCACCTCGAGTGCCCCCCAGACTGCCTCTTTGCTCTATAAATACCCCAATATTCCAGAAACCCTAGGGGAGTCGACAAAATATTGATCCAGCCGCCACAAAGTCCAAAACCACCAGATCCAATCAGGACACCATCTCTGATGGGGTTCACCACCTCCATTGGTCCCTCTCCGATGATGTATGAGTAGTTCTTTGTAGACCTTCAGGTCCATAGTTAGTAGCTAGATGGCTTCTTCTCTCTCTCTTGATTCTCAATACAATGGTCTCTTGGAGATTGAGGGAGTCCTGGATTAGGGGGTCTCCGGACAGCCGGACTATATCCTTTGGCCGGACTGTTGGACTATGAAGATACAAGATTGAAGACTTCGTCCTGTGTCCGGATGGGACTCTCCTTGGCATGGAAGGCAAGCTTGGCAATACGGATATGTAGATCTCCTCCCTTGTAACCGACTCTGTGTAACCCTAGCCCCCTCCGGTGTCTATATAAACCGGAGGGTTTAGTCCGTAGGACAACAACAATCATACCATAGGCTAGCTTTTAGGGTTTAGGTTCTACGATCTCGTGGTAGATCAACTCTTGTAATACTCATATCATCAAGATTAATCAAGCAGGACATAGGGTATTACCTCCATCGAGAGGGCCCGAACCTGGGTAAACATCATGTCCCCCACCTCCTGTTACCATCCGCCTTAGACGCACAGTTTGGGACCCCCTACCCGAGATCCGCCGGTTTTGACACCGACATTGGTGCTTTCATTGAGAGTTCCAATGTGCCATCACCGTAAGGCTTGATGGCTCCTTCGATCATCGGTAACGATGCGGTCCAGGGTGAGGTTTTCCTCCCCGGACAGATCTTCGTATTCGGCAATGAAGAAAATTATGGTGGAAGTTACCACACAAAGAGCTATCCAAAGCGCAAGCTATTACCTGAATTCGACGATGAGGCCTTAGATCCCACACAGCCGAAAAATAAAATGGCCAACCGGCCGGATCAACCACCATGTGACCGCGATAGAGCGGCTAACAAGGCCGCACATAAGTCCACACACGATCTACGTGAGGACTTGCGCCAAAAATCCAGTATGACCAGATCCATCTATGGATCTAGGAAGCGCGCTCCGGCACAAAACCAAAACCGAATACTACAATCGTCCGAACGCCATGATACATCCAAATACAGGGGTGCCGCACACCCCCTATGTTTCACCGATGAGGTGTTGGACCACGAATTTCCAGAAGGATTCAAACCAGTGAACATAGAGGCGTACGACGGGACCACAGACCCTGGGGTCTGGATTGGGGACTTTATCCTCCATATCCATATGGCTCGCGGAGATGATCTCCACGCCATCAAGTACTTGCCCCTCAAGCTTAAAGGACCAGCTCGGCACTGGCTAAAAAGCCTCCCCGAAAACTCAATTGGAAGTTGGAGGAGCTCGAGGATGCTTTTTGGGCTAATTTTCAAGGGACCAATGTCCGACCTACGGATGCAGACGGTTTAAGTCATATAATTCAACAGCCCGGAGAGTCAGCCCGAAAGCTTTGGAACAGGTTTCTCACTAAGAAGAACCAAATCGTCGACTATCCAGACGCCGAAGCCTTAGCAGCTTTCAAGCACAGTGTCCGAGACGAATGGCTCGCCAGACACCTCGGCTAAGAAAAACCGAGAACAATGGCAGCCCTGACAAGCCTCATGACCCGCTTTTGCGCGGGCGAAGATAGCTGGTTAGCCCGCAGTAGCACCAGCAACCCAAACACATCCGAAGTCAGGGATGGCAATGGAAAACCACGATGCAGTAAAAGCAAGCGTCGAAATAAAGAAGACATCCCAGATAATACGGCGGTAAACGCCGGATTCAGGGGCTCTCGACCAGGTCAGCGGAAAAAGCCTTTCAAAGGCAGCAGAGATGGATCGTCCAGCCTAAACAAGATTCTAGACAAATTATGTTAGATTCATGGCACCCCCGATAAACCTGCAAATCACACCCACGGAGAATGCTGGGTCTTCAAGCAGGCTGGTAAGCTAAACGCCGAACACAAGGGGAGGGAGACACCAAGGGAAGACGAGGACGAACCTCGCCAGCAAAGCACTAGAGAACAGAAAAAATTCCCACCAGAGGTTAAAACAGTAAATATGATCCACGTGACGTAGAGGAGATGTAAACATGCACTCCGAGGCATACGCGCCGTAGAGCCTGTCACCCCTAAGTTCAAACCCTGGTTGGCCTGCTCGGTCACTTTTGATCGCAGGGATCACCCGACAAGCATTCGGCATGAAGGACTGGCTGCCCTGGTGTTTGTGACGCCCGGATGATTAGCTACAGTAAATCCCCTGCTAATGATGCCACGTCACCTCGATTACTGTGGATAATCTCGCGTTAGCTCAAAACCAATTCAAATTCAAATAGAATTAAAAGCAAACATCAAAAGTTTTCAAACTTTAAAACTAAAATGTTCAAGTTGTAGAAAATAAATCATAAATAATATTGATGCAGAAATCACATTTTTGTAAAGTGTTTAGATGCACTAAGGTAATTAAAACAGCAGCAAGACATTTAATTTGATACCTTTTCCAAATTAATAAAATATTAAACTATTTTATTTAGCTGTCCAAGTTAATGTGGCAGTGTTGTAATTCTAAATACTAATTTAGGTGTTGAAATTATATTTTACAAAAGCTAAAATAAATTAATTATGAAAAGAAACAGAAAAGAAGCTATAAATAAAAATAAAAAAGAATAAAATAAAAACAGAGCAAAAAAACAAACAACAGACCCTCCCCCCCCCCCGCTGGGCCTCGTGGCCCAGCTGGCCACCAGGCCGCCCCACGGCCCAGCCAGCGCCCCCCTTAATTCCCCACGCCCCCGAAACCCTAGGGCATCGAACACCCCCACTACCCACTCCCCCCACTCGCGCCCCACTCCCTCTCCCCCGATCCAATCGGGATCGGGCCTGACGCCGACGCCGCCCCTCCCGGACTCCTCCGCACCCCGCCGCCACATCGATGCCGCCGCCACCAGAGCACCCTTGCTGCCGTTTGCCGGGTCGCCCGCCACCTCGTCGGCGCTGCCTCCCCGCCGAACTGCGTCGTCCTCACCCCCTCCTCACCGGTCGACGTGGACGCACGCCGCCCCGCTGCGACACCAGCGCCTCGACCTCGCCGTCGTCCCTGTCCTCCTCGAGCCCGCTGCCACTCCCCTACATCACCCGTGAGCACCTCCTTCTCTCCCCGTCCGCGTTGCCCGTTCCGGCCACCACGCTGTCCCGTGCCCAACGCACCCCATGAGCGCCCCGCCTACGGCGCGCATCGCCGCGCCCCCTGCCGCGCTCGCCGTGACCTTCTCCCCCGCACACGCGCAGACCCCTCCGAGCCTGCGCCCTCCTCTCTGCCGCTCACGGCCACTGAACCCCCCCCCCCCCCCGCGCTCGATAGCCGACGCGCGCGCTCACCCCGCATGCGCCTCGCCCGCGCACGCCCACGCTCGCGCGTGGCCGGGCCCTACTGCTGCTCTCCTCTGCTCTGCGTGCAGTCGTCGTCCTCGCCACGCTCGCCGCCTGACCCCACGCGCCCACGCCCCTGCACCCCATTGCGCCGCTCCCGCTCCGCCGCGGCCCCCCTGCGTCGCGCGCTCCCTTACTGCCACCGTTACTCACCGCCGCAGCCACCCCCCTTTGCTCCGCCTACCGCGGCAGTCGCCCGCGTTGGCTGCGCCTGTTTCGGCCATGGCTTCGCCGTGGGCACCGGCCCCCTGCTCTGGCTCCTGCCGGGTCCGCCCGCACTTGGGCGTGCGCCTGCCCAGGACACACCCTGCGCCAGCACGGCCGCGCCCGTAAACCGACACCCGCTAGGCCCCCAGGGCCCTATGACAAGGGGGCCCCGTGCCCAGAAGAAAAAAAGAGAAAATATAAATAATAAAAATATAAATAAAACTAATTAACTAATTAATTAACTTAAATAATCCTATTTAATTAACCCAATTAATTAACTAACCTAACTAACCTGTTAATTTAAACTAATTAAATTGGTTAATTAGTTAGCAGTGTATGACATGCGGGACCCACACGTCAGTTTAACCCAGTCAACCCCCTGTTGACTGCTGACGTCAGCAAACACTATTCTGGATAATGTTGATTTAAATAATTAAATAAATCCTAAAAATGATTTAAATCTTTTGAAATTAATATAAAATAAACTGTAGCTCGGATGGGAAAACTGTGTACATGAAAGTTGCTCAGAACGACGAGACGAATCCGGATACGCAACCCGTTCGTCCGCGATGCATCCCTAGCATAGCGAACACGCAACTTTCCCCCTCCGATTCATCTGTCTGAAAACGCAAAACATCGGGGATATTTTCCCGGATGTTTCCCCCCTTCACCAGTATCACCTCATACCGCGTTAGGGCACCCCTAGCACCGCTACTTGCCATGTCATGCATCGCCATACATTTGTTTGCATTATATTTATTCTTTCTTCCCCCTCTTCTTTCGCTAGACACCGAGACCGGCGCCGCTGCTACCCAGTACGACTACGGTGTTGACGACCCTTCCTTCTTGTCAGAGCAACCAGGCAAGTCCCCCCCTTGATCACCAGATATCGCCTACTCTCCTCTATACTGCTTGCATTAGAGTAGTGTAGCATGTTATTGCTTTCCGTTAATCCTATTCTGTTGTATAGCCTGTCATTGTTGCTACAACTGTTGATACCTTACCTGCAATCCTAAATGCTTAGTATAGGATGCTAGTTTACCATCAGTGGCCCTACATTCTTGTCCGTCTGCCATGCTATACTACTGGGCCGTGATCACTTCGGGAGGTGATCACGGGCATATGATATATACTTATACTGTTACATTACTTATGATACTGTTCGGAGATGGGGGCTGAAGGGCAGGTGGCTCCATCCAGGTAGTGGTGGGCCTGAGTTCCTGACGGCCCCCGACTGTTACTTTGAGGCGGAGCGACAGGGCAGGTTGAGACCATCTAGGAGAGAGAGGTGGGCCTGACCCTGGTCGGCGTTCGCGGATACTTAACACGTTTAACGAGATCTTGGTATTTTATCTGAGTCTGGCTACTGGCCTATACACACTAACCATCTACGCGGGGACAGTTATGGACACTCAATCTCGTGGTATCAGCCGAAGCCTTCATGACATCAGCGACCGAGCGGCGCGCGCCGGGTTGGACCGCGTAACGCAACTTCCTTTGTAATGGAGGTTGCTAGGTCTGCTCACCGGCCGCGTACGCAACGTGCAGGTGTGCAATGGGCGATGGGCCCAGAACCCCGCGCCATAGGATTTAGACCGGCGTGCTGACCTCTCTGTTGTGCCTAGGTAGGGCTGCGACGTGTTGATCTTCCGAGGACGGGCATGACCCAGAAAAGTGTGTCGGACAAAGTGGATCGAGCGTGTTGGGAAATGTGGTGCACCCTTGGAGGGAAGTTGATCTATTCGAATAGTCGTGTCCCTCGGTAAAAGGACGACCCGGAGTTGTACCTTGACCTTATGACAACTAGAACCGGATACTTAATAAAACACACCCTTCCAAGTGCCAGATACAATCGGTGATCGCTCTCTCACAGGGCGACGAGAAGGGGATCGCCGGGTAGGATTATGCTATGTGATGCTACTTGGTGAACTTACCTTCTACTCTCTTCTTCTGCTGCAAGATGGAGGTTACCAGAAGCGTAGTCTTCGAAAGGACTAGCTATCCCCCTTTTATTCCGGCATTCTGCAGTTCAGTCCACATATGATACCCTTATTCCATTTGATACCAATGCATACATATGTAGTGTAGCTCCTTGCTTGCGAGTACTTTGGATGAGTACTCACGGTTGCTTTGCTCCCTCTTTTCCCCCTTTCTATACCCGATTGCTGCGAACAGACGTTGGAGCCCAGGAGCCGGACGCCACTGTCGATGGCGACTAATACTACTCGGGAGGTGCCTACTACTACGTGCAGCCCGCTGACGACTACCAGGAGTAGTTTAGGAGGATCCCAGGCAGGAGGCCTGCGCCTCTTTCGATCTTTATCCCAGTTTGTACTAGCCTTCTTAAGGAAAACTTGTTTAACTTATGTCTGTACTCAGATATTGTTGCTTCCGCTGACTCGTCTATGATCGAGCTCTTGTATTCGAGCCCTCGAGGCCCCTGGCTTGTAATATGATGCTTGTATGACTTATTTTATTTGTAGAGTTGTGTTGTGATATCTTCCCGTGAGTCCCTGATCTTGATCGTACACGTTTGAGTGTATGATTAGTGTACGGTCAAATCGGGGGTGTCACAAGTTGGTATCAGAGCCGACTGCCTATAGGAATCCCCTTCCACACTCCTTGGCCGAAGTCGAGTCTAGTCACTGAAAAACTTTTACTAACATGGTTGTGTGCCTTACAGGCCCACGTTGCCATTTGGGTGGTATTGGGATCTTTTACTCCTCGTCTATACTCTGGGACTCTGATCTCTCTTCTATTCGGGTTAAATGATTTTGCTAACTCTAACTCTAGGTTCTCGTAAATACTTTCTCCCGAAGAGCCCCTTCATTCCAGATGATAGCCTGCTTCATCAGACGATTCCGATGATACTCTCCGTTATTCTCTTGAGACCTTGTGCCCACCACTTTTGCTATTCCCGACCACCGATAAATCCTTATGGATAACTACTTACACTTGTCGTACTTACCTTTGTTCCTAGTTGCCCCTGTTATTACTTGATACCCTGAAAATTTCTTCGACAATTCAAGAATCCTTTGTGCCCATTGCTTTGCAACTCTTTGCCGCAGACATACCCTTACGGATAATTTCTCGCACTTAACGAGTATCCGCTCGTCCCCGGTTGATTCATGTATTTCACAAAAGCCTTCAAAATACTATTTGATCTTCCGAAAATCCTCAGCAGCCTATTGCTCTTGAAATTCTGGCTTGCTTGCATTATGGTTAATCCCATAAGTATAGTAATCTTATTGGCAGCATTTGTCACTATCATTTTGAGTCCATTGATTCAATATGTTGCGAATGCTCGCAATCCTCAATCAGATCCTAGAATTCATCCTTTCGGCTCAGACGTCATTTTAAGCATGAGCTGGATTTCAACCAATCAAATTGCCATCAATTGTACCCCTAAGGCTATTCAACTTATCCATCCCTGATTAGAACATTGCTTCTGACCCCTTGTCTTGGAATTAATAATTCCTTTGCATTTGAGCCTTGAATTAGTCAGTTGTTTCTAAAGTCTGATCTGCTTGCATTCTTTCTTCTTCTGGTTGAGTACCGATGCTCACATCAGATCCCTTATGGACCACTAGATCCTTTGTTGGATTTTATCTAACAACGTCCTTCATATTCAATAACCTTGTGAGCCTTCCCTCGGATACATAATGCCTTTGGTAAGTTGTATCCTCTGCTTTCTCAACCTTGCTCTGCTCTCGAGCTGGTGATATTTACTCTTGAAGCTTGTGGTATATGTTTCTAAGATGTCCCGATGGGTTAAACCTATACCTTCTCTAAAACCGTGTAAACCCGAAAGTTTCACGAGTCATACTCTACTGTTGTTATGTCAGATAAAATTTCAACACAACTTTGTTTAAGGCGAGAAGTGAATGAAAGGTTATGCATTAGAGAAGTGGGAGTCGACCTTGAACTTTGTGTTCATGCCCATGGACACGATGTATAACTTATCATGGAAGCTGCTCGTAAAAATAATTACCCCCTTGTTATAAGTTCATCTTGTATCTGTGGTTCGATCATTTATGATCGTGGTTTCCGACCATGTTCTCCTTTAAATACCATTTCTCATGCAAGTTTAAGCACTTGTATTCTGCAGAGTAATACCCCAGTCCAACCTCTACTTTGATTTGTCGTCGAGTATTACCCCCTGGTATCTCAAGATTATCACAGAACTGCATAACTTCTTATGAGTTCTTCATCAAGTGCTACATTCTCATTGATTCCAATTTTTCACGGGCTCTGAGTTATTTAACACTCAAAGACACCGATAACTGACTCGAGTCCGCGTCGCAATTAAGCAACTCTTGGTAACCTTCATTACTTACGAGTTTGAACTCAATCACGTCATTCCTAGCCTGTTTGGCTATATCCTTGTCGTGCCGATTTTAACTGTGCTACCTGGTCCTCTTCCCAGAGCACAATTTTTGACGATGAGCTAAGATTACGTCGATCTTTCCTCATCATACCATTTCGCTTTGGACAACAAGCTTGCTTTGGAGTTTGTGTCATACCCTTGGTTCCATTAACCTTTCGCTTCATCATTCCTATGAGTTGATGTCATCGCCGATCTATTACATCTTCGTGGAGCCTCTCGACAAAATTTGTCATGATCATCATCAACATCTTAACTTCTTCATGGATATCAATTGAATTCATGATGAGGAATACCATCCTTGCCCTCGATGAATTTTATTATCATCGACCACTTTATTGCCTTCCCACCAACACAACTTGTTTGTGTTTGGTATTATACCTTGAGTTCCCTGCCATCCAGCAATTGTTCTTCTTTACTCGGAACATTACCATCTCTTATGTCATCAATGTTGTGAGAACTACACCACCTCTTAAGAATTTGTGATACAATGATGCTTCTCACCATCACCATTCTTTTCTTGGTCCCCGTGTTGAGTGAACTCTGTTGTGCAAGTATCTCTAGCAACCCTATTGCTTCAGAGTTATTGGACAATAATTCCAATTTAGTGTGTTGGTTGCTTAATCGCCATTCCGACGTTGGGCGTGCAACCCAACCCATATTTCGAGTGCACCTTTCAACCCATGTTTAATTGTGTATGTTTTCCTCCAGCATACATCATTAAGTCATTTGATCTGGCTAATGTTATCCCCTTGTTCGCATAGTTGTGGAAATCCATCCTTTTTGGAAATGTCAATGGATTGTCACTGAGTCAATCAGTCACCTCCTCACCTCTACTTGATTTAATGATGAACTCTTGTTTCGGAACTCGCTTCCATGGTTTAATTCCCGAGAATCATACAATGTCACCTCGAAAATTTGTGTTGCACCTTTCTTCTCAGACATCCTGAGTCTAGGGTATCCTAACACCGATCAGATCTGAATCTCGGTCAGATATGATGGTTGGAACATTTTTCCAAGAGTTATAACAATGGTCTTTTATGACCCGGTAAGGTGATGGCATGCCCAACACACCTGGCCAGATGACCTATTCTTATAGATTACTTTTCAGCAAGGTTATCCATTCTTCCATGAGGAAATTGTAAGACTTATCCTATAAGTTGTTTCCGATGAATCCTTTGTGTTTCCAAAGACCGACCTTTGCTTGAAGACCATGTCATGAAAGTTCTCTCCCCTACCTAAGGAGTTTTCTACACTATATCCTGTCATGGATATCATGCTCTGCTTGTCCTTGGGGAGGATATACCCTTGAAAAATGTGTTTACACACATTTTCCTTTCCATTGTCCTGTTTAATTTGATACATATGTTTTACTTTCCATTGTTTGGTTTAATCTTCCTTGTGATCTATATGATCTAAGCAGTAATATTCTCCTGCTTTTGTAAGCACCTCGGTGTACAACTCTGTTAGTAAGAACCTGTTACTATTGTTGATGACATTCCGGTATCCAGCGATGGACGAGAACTTGCCTAATGGTCAGCCTCGTTCAACAAGCAGGAAAATGGTTCTCTTCGTCCCTCGCCCTTGGTACCGATGTTGTTGCTGGCATATAACTGATAGGCTACGCTCTGACATGCCTTGGTATCATGACCATGCAAGATGCCATCGTCCTTCCTACTTTAACCACATGGTGGGCCCATAACCCACAGTTCCGCAGGATCGAAACCCGACTCTCCTGTACAACCCTGTTTCTAAGGTTATTCCTCATGCTTGGCTTCGTATGTAATTCATGAGCCACCTTCCGTGTGATCATCAAATTACGGTATTAAACACAACACCTATTCTCGTTGCCTTGAGCCCCTTTCACGCGTTGTTTCAGGCATCGAACGATTGCCTTCTTAAGTTTCAATTCGCGAGTGACTTCTGCCACCTTCCTCAATATTATCGACCAGATGGTCGACCTTACAGAGGTCTGTTCTCCCGGAATGCCCATCCTTTATTCTTTCGTAAGTATGTTGGAGTTCCTGAAGAAAGGACGCTGACTTCATCATGATGACGTGAATCAGAGAAATGAAGACATCAATCTATTGGACTGGCCTCTTCGAGAAGAGCAAGCCTGGATGAGAAGACCCGCTAGATTCGTTACCAAACCTTCCCCCCTTACCCCCCTCTTAAATCTCGGGACGAGATTTCTTGTAGTAGAGGGGAATTGTGATGCCCGGATGATTAGCTACAGTAAATCCCCTGCTAATGATGCACGTCAACTCAATTACTGTGGATAATCTCGCGTTAGTTCAAAACCGATTCAAATTCAAATTGAATTAAAAGCAAACATCAAAAAATTTCAAACTTTAAAACTAAAATGTTCAAGTTGTAGAAAATAAATCATAAATAATATTGATGCAGAAACCACATTTTTGTAAAGTGTTTAGATACACTAAGGTAATTAAAACAGCAGCAAGACATTTAATTTAATACCTTTTCCAAATTAATAAAATATTAAACTATTTTATTTAGCTGTCCAAATTAATGTGGCAGTGTTGTAATTCTAAATACTAATTTAGGTGTTGAAATTATATTTTACAAAAACTAAAATAAATTAATTATTAAAAGAAACAGAAAAGAAGCTATAAATAAAAATAGAAAAGAATAAAATAAAAAGAAAGCAAAAAAAAACAGACCCTCCCCCCCGCTAGGCCTCGTGGCCCAGCTTGCCACCAGGCCGCCCCACGGCCCAGCCGGCGCCCCCCTTAATTCCCCACGCCCCTGAAACCCTAGGGCATCGAACACCCCCACTACCCACTCCACCCCACTCGCGCCCCACTCCCTCTCCCCCGATCCAATCGGGATCGGGCCCGACGCCGGCGCCGCCCCTCCCGGACTCCTCCGCGCCCTGCCGCCACATCCATGTCGCCGCCACCGGAGCGCCCTTGCTACTGTTCGGCGGGTCGTCCGCCACCTCGTCGGTGCTGCCTCCCCGCCAAACTACGTCGTCCTCACCCCCCTCCTCGTCGGACGACGTGGACGCACGCTGCCCCGCCGCAGCACCAGCGCCTCAACCTCGCCGTCGTCCCCGTCCTCCTCGAGCCCGCTGCCACTCCCCTACATCGCCCGTGAGCACCTCTGAAAGGATCGATATGGTTGACTAGAGGGGGGGTGAATAGGCAACTACCAATTTTTACTTTTCTTTACCAAATTAAACTTTGCATCAAAGTAGGTTGTCTAGATGTGCAACTAGGTGAGCAACCTATATGATGCAATGACAACAAGCATACAAGCAAGCAAGGGAATAAACACTAAAGAGCTTGCACAAGTAAAGGCAAGAGATAACCAAGAGTGGATCCGGTGAAGACGAGGATGTGTTACCGAAGTTCCTTCCTTTTGAGGGGAAGTACGTCTCCGTTGGAGCGGTGTGGAGGCACAATGCTCCCCAAGAAGCCACTAGGGCCACCGTATTCTCCTCACGCCCTCACACAATGCGAGATGCCGTGATTCCACTATTGGTGCCCTTGAAGGCGGCGACCGAACCTTTACAAACAAGGTTGGGGCAATCTCCACAACTTAATCAGAGGCTCCCAACAAGACCACGAAGCTTCACCACAATGGACTATGGCTCCATGGTGACCTCAACCGTTTAGGGTGCTCAAACACCCAAGAGTAACAAGATCCGCTAGGGATGAGTGGGGGAATCGAAAATCCCTTGGTGGAAGTGTAGATCAGGGCCTTCTCAACCACTCGCGTGCAAATCAACAAGTTTGATTGGCTAGAGAGATAGATCGGGCGAAAATGGAGCTTGAGCAATAAATGGATCTTGGGGGAGGAAGAGGTAAGTGAGAGAGAAGAAGGGGACTCCCTTTTATAGTGGGGGCAACAATCCCGTTGCCCCCACCAACCAGCCCCGCACAGGGCGGTACTACCGCTGAGAGGGGGCGGTACTACCGCCAGGACAGCGGTACTGCCGCGCCAGCCAGCGGTACTGCCGTGCTGAGGAGACTAGTAGGGAAAGGACCCAAATGCGGTACTACCGCGGTGGTAGGGGCGGTACTACCGCTCCTGGAACGGTACTACCGCCTCTACAACCGTAACTAGTGCCGCAAAACCCGACACGAGAAAAAGACCTCTCGAATCGAGGCAGTAGGAGCCAGACTGCCCAGCGGTACTACCGCAGTGGGGTCACAGGCGGTACTACCGCTGTGGAGCGGTACTACCGCTTGTGACCCTTCGGCCATACTACCGCAGGCAGTGCGGTACTACCGCTGGGGCGCGCGCGCGAGAGAGAGAGAATCTCTCAAAGATGCTGAGGACAAGGCGGAGGTGCCAGGCCCCCAGCGGTACTACTGATGTGGAGCCACGGGCAGTACTACCGCTGTGGAGCAGTACTGCCGCTTGGCTCCTCAGCGGTACTACCGCTGGGTTGCGCGGTACTACCGCTTGGACCCAGACAGGACAAGGAAGAGAGGAGAGATCTCTTCAATGGAAAGGAGATGCTCGGAGGGTGAGAAGCTGATGTGTACGTGATGATTCCACCCATGCAATACCCCAGCGGACCCCCTCTTGATAGTACGGTGCCCTCTATGCAACTAGTCCACCGAGAAAGAAACGAAAGAGCTACACCGTCTTGAAATACACTCTGAGGGGAAGAAAGCATCTCGTGCCAGGGGAGAATCTGTGAATTATTCAAAGCACAAGATTAGTCCTCAAACATGTTGTCATCAATCACCAAAACTACCTTGAGAGAGATATGCCGTAACAATCTCCCCCTTTTTGGTGGATTGATGACAACTAGGGATTTGCGCAAGGAAAAGAAATAAAATGAAGAAAAGTAAGAACTACAAAATATAGACAGGCTCCCCCAGAATGTGTGCACCAAGATATGGCACGACACACACATTTGGATCAACACTCCCCCTATATTTTATAGTCCAACAATACTACGCACAAGATATATGAGAGAAGAGAATAAACAGGACAGGCATGCATCTCATAATAAACTACAGTACTCTGAAAAGACATAAGTAATAAGGTAGCGATAGGGAGCATATGTCTCACACCATATGTCTAGAACTTAGGTGTCACACCAAACCAAACCAAATAAATACACCGAGAGAACACACAAGAAACCACAAGACGACTCAACGACTCAAAGCACGGCAAAAACACAAATCCCTACACTCTCTCCCCCTTTGGCAGCGAGACACCAAAAAGGGCAAAGAGTGACGCTACGACTCCAGGTGATGGGAAGAAGACGATCTCGAACATCACATCTCTGCATCTTCATCGTGGGTCGAAAACTACTCGGCATCGGAGTCGGTCCAATGGCAATTCTGATGAATCCAGTCCTCCTCTTCAGTGATCTGACCCTCAGACCCACTAGCAACTGTTGCTCCCATCTGACGCATGAGCTCCTTGTGGCGCGTCCTGGCATGCTTCTCTGCCACATGAGTCATGTACTGACCATGAGACTCCATGCAGAAAAGCTTCTTCATCTTGCGCTTAAGCTTCTGTGCCCATGATGGTTCTGTACTAGAGGGGCCAAAGTCCTCCTCATGATCATCAGTAGCAGCCCCAGCCTCGGTCCCCATGGCAGCAGCAGCAGCAGACGGACCCCCTGTGGCAGCAGTAGCAGATGGACCCCCTGTGTGAGGCGCTGTCCAATTGTCCTTCTTCCTCAGACGCTTGATCTCATGAGAAACCAAGTCTCCAATTTCTAGCAACACTCTGGGATAAGTCTGTGCCCAGGCCCTCTCAATGAGCCTCATGATGAATGGACCATATATAGGGCACTTGCGCTCAGACACGGCAGAGGGAAGTTCAGACCACATGACATGAGAAATATCCAGGCTCTCTCAAGTGCTTGCTTCCTTCTCATGCTGACAGAAAAGGAGCATGTCCACGAGGTAAGAGTGGACCATATCTAGATTCCCGATCCAAGGGAAGAGAGTCTCACGGAAGATGCAATGAAGAATGTCCAGAAACGGAGACAGCTCATAGGTCTTCTTCTCAGTTACTGGGTGAACTTTCACAGTGCAGTAGGGCCAAAGGGCTTGCTTGTGGGTGCACGTAGCTTTGCGGTGAGGGCGGAAACCGATAGGAGTCTCAAGCCCGTGATCCACCACATCAAGTAACTCCATGAAAGCCTTCCACTTGACCGAAAGCAGCTTGCCATTGGTCATCCATGTCAGAGTCCTCTCGACATCTGTCCCAAGATGGACGGTGGCATAGAATTGAGCCACTAAATCTGCATCGAAATCCTTGTTGAATTGCATGATCCTGAGAATGTTCAGCTGAGTGCACATCTGAAGGGCTTCGCCAAAGTACTCCGGGTCCTTCTCCATAGAATCAGTGCCAATGGAGCGAACATCAACAAAAAGATTCTTCTTGGCCTTGATCACATCAAAGTAGATGGCAAACTGAAAATGGTTCCAGAACGGGCGGTTGACCAAAGTGGGTTCTTGGTCCACCGCATAGGGGTTGCGGCGACGCTTCTCCCAAAACTCCTTGTTGGTCATCTCAGTCACAGTCTTCCCCTTTGGCTTGTTGGCGGATCGCTTCGATTGCTGAGGAGGTGGAGGAACACTTGCAGATGCACTTGCTAGAGGCGTTTGGGTGCTCGAGGAACCACCGGCTGGCTCTGAGGTGCGGTAGCGTTTTGATGTAGCACGCCCGGGGTTGATACGGCGACCTTGCTGCTCGGAATGGTCATCACCTGGAGCCAAACACAAGAACACACAAAAACAACCAGAAAGAGCGAGCATAAGCCAACGAACTGAACAAAAATGATCAAGGTAAGGCAGGAAAATGATGGAATTTAGCATGCATCGGTAGTACCGTGACATGCCCGCGGTAGTACCGCCCCAAGCGGTAGTACCGCCCCAAAGGGAGCGGTAGTACCGTTCGAGGTCAAGCGGTAGTACCGCTCCAAAGAGAGCAGTAGTACTGCTCGAGGCGGAGAAACAACAGTTTCCTACAGCACGAGGCGGTGAAACAGCGGTTTCCTACTACCATGGTCAGATCCGGCACTACCGGCCTACCAAATTCAAAAATAATCCTACCAAACTCTAATCGAGATAGTCTAGTTGCCTTCTCCAACCAACTCAAGCCTAGATTTAGCCAAAAATCTAGAGATGCAACCACCATTGCCCCTAAGAAACAAGATCTGAAAACGAGACAAAACGAAAGAAGGAACGGGGGCAATACCGGCATCCATGGCAAGAGAACGAGGTGGGGATCGACTCCACCAAAGGAAATGGAGAGGGACACCCCGGAGACGGAGATCCGCCGGAGCCCTCCCGCGGCGAGTGGAGGTTGGAGAGAGGAAGAGAAAAGAGGGGGCGAAGTGAATGGGTATGGGGGAGAAGAAACCTCCCCCTGCCCCGACTTAACCCCCTGGTCCCGTCCCTCAGCGGTAGTACCATGCTGGGGGGCGGTAGTACCGCTTACGAGCAGTAGTACCACGCACCACCAGCGGTAGTACCGCCCATCACGCCACGACAACTAAACAAACAAGGCTTTTTCTCAACGAAAAGACAAAAACAGCAAGAGAAAGAGCACACCAGCAAACGACCAAGACACACCTCTTTAAAAGAGGGCGGTGGCCGAGGCCACCTATGTTTGAGTCAAAAGGTATGGCGCCGTGAAGATTTTAACCTTGGGCCCATGACCAAAACTCATCTTTGAAGCACAAGTACCATCAACAATGGCTAAAGTGAAAGACTTGATCAATTTATGCATAATGGGGGGAGGGAGAGTTCATTGAGAGAACAACACTCCCCCTATGTCCATGCCTACACCTAAACTAGACAACAAAATGAGCGTGGTGGGGTGTGCAAGGGTTCAAGCCCCATTGCTCAAATCAATGGTATTTAGCTCATGCCTTAACTCGCGAAATCTTGCTTCATCCAAGGGCTTCATGAAAATATCTGCAAGGTTGTCATGAGTGTTTACATAGTTGAGCTCGATCTCTCCTCGCCTAATGTGATCCCGGATGAAGTGATACCGAATCTCAATATGCTTCGTCTTGAAGTGTTGCACCGGGTTGAGGGAGATCTTGATGGCACTTTCATTATCACACCAAAGAGGCACTTTGTCACAAGTGACACCGTAATCCTTTAAAGTTTGCCTCATCCATAGGAGTTGTGCACAACAACTACCGGCGGCAACATACTCCGCCTCAGTGGATGAGAGAGACACACAACTTTGCTTTTTGGAAGACCAACTTACCAAAGAGCAACCAAGGAATTGGCACCCTCCGGAAGTGGACTTCCTATCCACTTTATCTCCCGCCCAATCGGAATCCGAGTACCCTACAAGCTTGAAGTTTGATCCTCTTGGGTACCATAAGCCAAAGTTTGGGGTATGAGCCAAATATCGAAAGATTCGTTTGACCGCCACATAGTGACTTTCCTTAGGTGCGTCTTGAAACCGTGCACAAATTCCCACACTCAACATGATGTCCGGTCTAGATGCACAAAGGTAAAGCAAGGATCCAATCATGGAGCGATATACCTTTTGATCCACCACTTTACCATTGGGATCTAAGTCAAGTTGGCACTTGGTGGGCATTGGAGTGGAGGCCGGCTTGACGTCACTTAGCTTGAATCTCTTGAGCATGTCTTGAGTGTATTTGGATTGATTGATGAAGGTTCCTTCTCTTCTTTGCTTCACTTCGAACCCTAGAAAGAACTTCAACTCTCCCATGGAGGACATCTCGAACTTTGAGGTCATGAGAGCGGCAAATTCCTCATTGAAAGCTTTGTTAGGGGAACCAAAGATAATATCATCAACATATAATTGGAACACAAACAACTCCCCTTTGACCTTCTTAGTAAAAAGAGTGGGGTCGATTAGCCCAACTTCAAAACCACGGTCTTGTAGCAACTCGGTAAGGTGGTCATACCACGCACGTGGGGCTTGTTTAAGGCCATAGAGTGCCTTATCGAGTTGATACACATGATCGGGAAAGTAGGGATCCTCGAACCCGGGGGGTTGCTTGACGTAAACCAATTCATTAATAGGACCATTAAGAAAAGCACTCTTCACATCCATTTGTTGTAACTTAAAGTTATGATGAGAAGCATATGCAATCAACATGCGAATGGATTCAAGATGAGCAACGGGAGAAAAGGTTTCACCGTAGTCGATACCCTCGACTTGGGAGTAGCCTTGTGCTACCAAACGAGCCTTGTTGCGAATGATAATCCCATGGGCATCTTGCTTGTTCTTAAATATCCACTTGGTTCCTATGACATTGTGATTCCCAGTCGGTCTTGGTACCAATCTCCACACTTTGTTGCGCTCGAAGTTGTTGAGTTCTTCATGCATGGCATTGAGCCAATCCGGATCTTCTAGCGCTTCATAGACCTTGTGGGGTTCCACACAAGAGACAAACGCGTGATGCTCACAATAATTTGCTAATTGTCTACGAGTGCTTAACCCCTTTCTTAAGCTTCCAAGCACATTCATCATGAGATGATCCTTGGTGGAGAGCTTGGAAGCAACCTTGGCGGCACGACGCTCTAATTCCTCCTCGGGGGTGAGACGAGGAGTGGTCACTTGATCATCTTGAGCGTCGTCTTGGACTTGTTCTTGTTCTTGAACTTGCTCGGAGGAGAGAACTTGACCTTGGGCATCACTTGATGTGTCAACACCGTCTTGAGCGTGATCTTGCCCTTGGTCATGTTCTTGAGGATGAGGGCCTTCATGTTGTTCTTCGGAAGCATGTGGGCCTTGCGTTTGTGATGGCTCCACTTGAGTGGAGCTTTGTCCTTCTCCTTCGGCCACAAGGGGTTCCTCAATGGGTAGGATAAAGCCAACACCCATTCTTCTTATGGCTTGGGGAGGAATTTCATCACCTACATCACAAGTGCCACTTTGCTCCACTTGGGAGCCGTTATTCTCATCAAACTCCACGTTACACGTCTCCTCAATAAGTCCCGTGGATTTATTGAGGACACGGTAAGCATGAGAGTTTGTAGCATAGCCAACAAATATGCCCTCATAAGCTCTAGCCTCAAATTTAGACAACCGAACACCTTTCTTGAGAATGAAACACTTACACCCGAATACCCGGAAGTACTTGAGGTTGGGCTTGTTACGGGTGAGTATCTCGTATGGAGTCTTGTTCAAGCCCTTGCGGAGGTAGAGCCGATTGGATGCATGACACACGGTGTTGATGGCTTCGGCCCAAAAGTTGTATGGAGACTTGAACTCCGCCATCATGGTCCTTGCCGCATCCATCAACGTCCGGTTCTTCCTCTCCGCAACACCATTTTGTTGAGGGGTGTATGGTGCGGAATATTGATGCTTGATTCCCTCATCACTAAGAAATTCATCCAAGGTGTAGTTCTTGAACTCGGTGCCGTTGTCACTTCTTATTGTCAAGATCTTTGCATTGTGTTGACGTTGTGCTTCATTTGCAAAGTCAATGACGGTTTGTTGGGTCTCGCTCTTCCTTTTGAAGAAGTACACCCACGTGTACCTTGAGTAGTCATCCACAATCACCAAGCAATACTTCCTACCTCCAAGACTATCGAAGGATGGGGGCCCAAAGAGATCCATGTGAAGGAGCTCCAAGGGCCTCTTTGAATAAATGATAGTCGTGGGAGGGTGAGCCTTCTCATGTAGCTTTCCTTCGATACAGGCACTGCAAGCACGATCTTTAGCAAAACTAACATTCGTTAGTCCACGGACATGGTCCCCCTTGAGGAGACTTTGCAAAGATCTCATATTGACATGGGCTAAACGGCGATGCCAAAGCCATCCCACATCAACTTTATCCATTAGGCATGTCGCGGTCTTAGTGGGTCGCTCCGAAAAGTTAATCACATATAGACCATTCTCGACATGCCCAACAAAAGCTACTTTAAGAGTCTTGCTCCACAAGAGGGCCACGGTATCGATATCAAAGAACGTGGCAAAGCCCATGATTGCAAGTTGACGAACGGAAAGTAAATTGTATGCAAGGGACTCAACAAGCATGACCTTCTCGATCGTGAGATCATGAGAGATGACCACCTTGCCAAGTCCCAATACCTTAGAAGATGAGGCGTCACCCCACTCGACATTGGTGGGCATAGATGGAACTTTGTGCACGTCCACCACCAAGTCCTTGCTTCCGGTCATATGATTTGTAGCTCCGCTATCGAGCAACCATGATCCACCACCGGAAGTAAACACCTACAAGAGATCAATGCTTGGTTTAGGTACCCATTTTGTAATGGGTCCTTTGATATTAGTAACAAGGGTCTTAGGAACCCAAATAGACCATTCAATGTACTCATGAAGAGAACCAACAAATTTGGCATAAACATGCCCATCACTAGCACGACATAACACATAAGAAGGGTTAAAATCGCCGGCTTTGTTGAGAGGGGTGACATTGCCCTTCTTGACATTGTTCTTCTTCTTCTCCTCGGGGGCACTCTCTCCCTCCCTCACAAAGGTTTGCATGAGGGGAGGAGGTCGTTTGGTCTTGTCATTCTTATTCTTGTTCTTGGAGTCGGGCACGTACCCAACCCCTTCCTTGACCACACTTCCCTTTTGGTTGATCAAGAGATCGTTGAGGTTCTTCTTGCCTTGTATGCAAGTCGCAAGACCTCTCTCAAGTTGCTCCATCAACTTAGCATTTTCCTCAACAAGATGTATATGCTCACAACACGGGTTAGTAGCATTTGCATTATCAATTAAAACCATATGAGGAAAAGTTGCTTTCTCCTTAGTTAGCTTCACTTGGAGTTGATCATGAGACTCCTTGAGACTAGCATGAATACCCTTCAAGGCCTTGTGGGCCTTGTCAAGTATATCAAACTCCTCTTTGAGTCTAGCAAGATCAACCCCGAGTTTGGCCTTCTTGGAATTTAGCACACGAGAAACAATGAGGATATGATCATAATCTTTCTTTAACTTAGCATGATCAACGTTGTGTGAATCCTCAAGAGCCAAACGAAGACCACGCTCTTTGTCAAGAGCATTGGAAAGATCCGAAATCTCATCGGCATAGTGACGACTATGCCCTTCCATCTTAGAGATGGTGTCTTCGTGAGCCTCGATCATGTCATTGGCTTCACCAAGTTGTTCCAAGAGAGCAACAAAGTGCTTCTTGGATTTTCCCTTGAGTTTGCCCATAAAGGCCTCAAACTTGTTAGCCTCCACATTAGCTCCCTCAAGTTCATTAATGCTATCCATTGGGGAAGGATGATTAATGATGGTAGTTTTGATGTTGGAGGTTACCTTGTTGGTGGCTTTAGCCCTGAGGCACTTGGTGTTGATGCTCTCATTGGGTGAGTCGAAGAGAGACACCCGTGACGTTGTTGCAATGGCAACGGAGGCCATGGCAACCAACTCATCATCTTCATCATCGTCATCATCCTCATTGTACTCTTCTTGCACAACCAAAGCCTTGGGAGGAGTATTCTTGGTGAAGTTGTTCTTGTTGGGGAACGACTTGGCCTTGTCCTTTCAGATGAGCTTGCCACCATTGTCTTCCCTCTTCTCATATGGGCATTCCGCAACGAAATGACTCACGTTGCCGCAATTGTAGCAAGTCCTTACACGTTGCTTGCCCCTTGTGCCACTCGAGTTGTTTTTGCTAAAGTTTGGCCTCGAGTTTTTCTTGCTCCAAAATTTCCTTGAAGCAAGTTCCATGTGTTCATGATATGCATACTTCGTATCTTCGAGGTTGCTCTCCTCTTCTTCCTCTTCTTTTTCTTCCACGGTGAGCTTGGCCTTCAATGCAAGGTTAGGCTTCTTTGCCCGTTGAGAATGGAGCACCACATTGTCGGCGGTCTTGTCCAAAATGTTCATGGCCACAAACTCATCCAACACTTCGCTTGAGGTCAAAGTGTGGAAGTCCGGTCTTTGACGAATGCCGGAGGACATGGCCTTGTGATAGGGCATCATTGCCTTGAGGAATTTGCGCTTGATCCAATTGTCATCCGTTTCCTTGCTCCCGTGATCTCGTAGTGAGACCACGAGTTTGGTTACTCTCCGATAAAGCTCACGAGGTTCTTCATCTTCTTTCATTGCAAACTCATCGGCCTCATCTTGTACCACTTCATAATTGGAGCGTTGAATGCTTGCGCTTCCCCGGTAGAGAGAGACAACACAATGCCATGCATCTTTGGCCAAGGCGAAGGGACGAAGATGAGGTAGGTCTTCGGGTGGAATTGCATCTTGAATGATGAAGAGAGCATTCTCATTGAATTGATTATCCGTGGCTTCTCGAGGAGTGAAGTTGCTTGGATCATGTGGATAGAAACCTTCTTCAATGATTCTCCAAAGGTTAGTGTTCACATGATTTAAATGACATTTAAAGCGGTAAACCCAAGAATCAAAATCCTCATTTTTCACAATCTTAGGGGGAGGACCGGCATGATTCAAATGAGTAGAAGGAACCGGTCCACCATAAACAAGTGGTGGTTCCACATGGGCAAAGATGCCGGTGCCATTCTTACCACTAGAAGAAGGAGCCTTTTCACTACTAGCTTCCCCCTTGTTGGGGATAGCATCCGTCACCTTGTTGGCGGGGTTACCCACTTTCAACGGTGCGGTGGATAGTTTAAGCCCCTCAAGAAATTTAGTAAACATGCTTTCAACTTCGGTCGTCATGGAGGTTTTCAATGTCTCCAAGGCCACATTGAACTCCTCACGAGAGATCGAGGTTCCCCCATCTCCTGTAGCCGAGATCGGATTCACACCGGAGTGTTCCTCCACACCGTCTACGGTATCAACCATACTCTTTCGACGGTAAAGTCCTTAATAAAGAGACGAGGTTCTGATACCAATTGAAAGGATCGATATGGTTGACTAGAGGGGGGGGGGTGAATAGGCAACTACCAATTTTTACTTTTCTTTACCAAATTAAACTTTGCATCAAAGTAGGTTGTCTAGATGTGCAACTAGGTGAGCAACCTATATGATGCATTGACAACAAGCATACAAGCAAGAAAGGGAAGAAACACTAAAGAGCTTGCACAAGTAAAGGCAAGAGATAACCAAGAGTGGATCCGGTGAAGACGAGGATGTGTTACCGAAGTTCCTTCCTTTTGAGGGGAAGTACGTCTCCGTTGGAGCGGTGTGGAGGCACAATGCTCCCCAAGAAGCCACTAGGGCCACCGTATTCTCCTCACGCCCTCACACAATGCGAGATGGCATGATTCCACTATTGGTGCCCTTGAAGGCGACGACCGAACCTTTACAAACAAGGTTAGGGCAATCTCCACAACTTAATCGGAGGCTCCCAACAAGACCACGAAGCTTCACCACAATGGACTATGGCTCCGTGGTGACCTCAACCATCTAGGGTGCTCAAACACCCAATAGTAACAAGATCCGCTAGGGATGAGTGGGGGAATTGAAAATCCCTTGGTGGAAGTGTAGATCGGGGCCTTCTCAACCACTCCCGAGCAAATCAACAAGTTTGATTGGCTAGAGAGATAGATCGGGCAAAAATGGAGCCTGAAGCATTTAATGGAGCTTGGGGGAGGAAGAGGTAAGTGAGAGAGAAGAAGGGGACTCCTTTTTATAGTGGGGGCAACAATCCCGTTGCCCCCACCAACCAGCCCTGCACAGGGCGGTACTACCACTGAGAGGGGGCGGTACTGCCGCGCCAGCCAGCGGTACTGCCGTGCTGAGGAGACTAGTAGGGAAAGGACCCAAATGCGGTACTACCGTGGTGGTAGGGGCGGTACTACCACTCCTGGAACGGTACTACCACCTCTACAACCGTAACTAGTGCCGCAAAACCCGACACGAGAAAAAGACCTCTCGAATCGAGGCGGTAGGAGCCAGACTGCCCAGCGGTACTACCGCAGAGGGGTCACGGGCGGTACTACCGCTGTGGAGCGGTACTGCCGGGTAATGCCCTCGATGCGGCTATAGCTCCCACGTGTCGAGGCACGACTTAGAGGCATAACCGCATTGAAAGCAATGTCGCAAGTTAGGCAATCTTCACAACATCCCATGTAGTATAGATAATAAAAGGGGAGATACATAGTTGGCTTACACTCGCCACGTCAATCAAAGTACATAAATAGCATTACATCAAACAGACACTCATGGACCGACTACGGCGCCAAAATAAAAGATAACCCAACATGCGACACAGTCCCGATCACCCCAACTGGGCACCACTACTGATAATCAGGGAAAGACACGTAGTAACGGCGTGAGTCCTCGTCGAACTCCCACTTGAGCTCAAACGCGTCATCTGGAACGAAATCATCAGGCCCTGCATCTGGTTTGGAAGTAATCTGTGGGCCACAGGGACTCAGCAATCTCGCACCCTCGCGATCAAGACTATTTAAGCTTATAGGTAAAGGCAAGGTAAAATATGTGGAGCTGCAGCAAGCGACTAGCATATATGGTGGCTAACCTGTTCGCAAAAGAGAGCAAGAAGAGGAGGCAAAGCGCGAACGAGTAACTAGAGAACATCCTGCGGCAAGCATTACTCCAACACCGTGTTCACTTCCCGGACTCCGCCGAGAAGAGACCATCATGGTAACTCACATTGTTGATTCATTTTAATTAAGTTAAGGTTCAAGTTATCTACAACCAGACATTAACAAATTCCCATCTGCCCATAACAGCGGGCATGGCTTTCGAAAGTTCAAATCCCTGCAGGGGAGTCCCAACTTAGCCCATGACAAGCTCTCACGGTCAACGAAGGAATAGACCTCCTCCCGAGACATTCCAATCAGACTCGGTATCCCGGTTCTACAAGACACTTCGACAAGTTAAAACCAATCCAGCAACACCGCCCGAATTTGCCGACAAATCCCGATAGGAGCTGCACATATCACGTTCTCAGGGCACACTCAGATTGTCTAAACTTCCGGTAGGCCAGCCCAGAGTTGCCCCTGGTGGCCACCGACGGCTGACGAGGTGGACCAACACTCAGAGAAGCACTGGCCCGGGGGGGTTTAAAATAAGATGACCCTCGGGCTCCGGAAACCCAAGGGAAAAAGTGGCTAGGTGGCAAATGGTAAAACCAAGGTTGGGCATTGCTGGAAAAGCTTTAATCAAGGCGAACTATCAAGGGGTTCCCATTATCACCCAACCGCGTAAGTAACGCAATAATCCGGGAACATAACACCGATATGACGGAAACTACGGCGGCAAGTGTGGAACAAAACACTAGGCGAGAGGCCGAGCCTTCCACCCTTTACCAAGTATATAGATGCATTAAGATAACAAGATAATATAATGATATCCCAACAAGTAAATAATGTTCCAACAAGGAACGGTCTCCAATCTTCACCTGCAACTAGCAACGCTATAAGAGGGGCCGAGCAAAGCGGTAACATAGCCAATCAACGGTTTGCTAGGACATGGTGGGTTAGAGGTTTGACATGGCAATTTGGGAGGCATTATAAGCAAGTGTTAGGCATCGTAGCATAGGCATAGCAAAAGAGCGACCATCTAGCATAGCAAAGATAGAAGTGACTTCGAGGGTATGATCATCTTGCTTGCGAAGTTGTCAGAGTTGACTGGATCCTCAAAAGCAAAGACAACGGGCTCCTCGTTAGCGAACTCGTCTCTCGGCTCTACCCAAACAAGACAAACAAGCAACAAGGACACAATCAACCACGTGCAAGGCTCAACCAATATGATGCAAAGATGGTATGCTATGCGGGATGCAATATGGGATGCATATGCAATATTTGACAAGGAATGCATGAACCTGGCCTCAACTTGGAAACGCAAGTGTTCCACTGGAAAGATGAGATGAAATCACTTGAAAACGATATAAAGAACGCCGGAATCGGAGTTACGGTTTGGGAATGGCAAGCAATTCAAATATGGCCACGTTCTGCGATTTACAGCAAGTAGCCATCTAAATGCAACAAGATGAACATGCTACAGCACCCAAACATGACAAGAAATTACATGGCAGGGATCCATTCATGATGCTTAACAAAATACTAGCACTGAGCTATGGCCAATTCATCCAATAACAGGTTCAAACAAGCATGGAAAAAATGCATTTGGTAAACAGATTTCAGACCTAGTGAAATTAACACTGGTCTGGAATTGCAGATTAGGTTGCCCACTTTGGAGCATGAAAACTATATGCTACAGGACCTGAACATGGCAAAGTAAAGCATGGCATGGAGCTACTCAAGGAGCTTAACAAAAGTCCCTTAGTGACCTTGAGCCAAAAGGGATTAGAAAATACATTTGCAAGCATGTGAACATGGCTAAAACATCATCAGTTTTCAGACTTAGTGAAAACTGGAGCATGCTGAAACAAATATCAAGTAGGCATGTTTACGAGCTCGATGCACTTACTACAGAGCAAGTCATGACAATCTAAGCATACATCCATCAAGAATACACAAAATACAAGCTAGACATGGCAAGAACAAAAGCATAGCATGCACGGATCAACTACAACATCCTCGGCAAAATTGCTAACAAGTAGACAATCTGCCCAGATTCACGAAATGACAAAAGTAGAGCTCGATTGACTCAAGCTAGGGTGCCCCATAATTGCAAACAAAGACATGGACGGATAGAGCACTACAAGATTAACAAAACAACCTTACTGATCATCCTCAAAAGAGGCACGGATCACTAGGAAACAACAAGAACATATGGCATATTGAGATAAACAGATCAAGGACTTAGTGGAAATGCTAAGTCCCTGAAATCAGCATTAACGAATGCTCCACTTTGCAAGCTTGTGCTAGTCACCACACACACCACAAAATTACATGGGTTGCACCTCTAGATAGATAGCAAAACATATAACAAAACTCATGTAGAACTCCTGGGCATATCATGCACACAATAATCATGGCAAAAAGGACAAATATCTAAATGGAGCAGTAGATCTGACAATTATCTCAAATAGCATTCTTCTAAAAACATTTCGGGCATCAAGATGAACTCAAATGAAAATGATGCAATGAGATGAAATGATGTGCTCTCTGAGTTGAACATTTTGATATGTTATATGCCCAAAACGGAGCTACAGATGAGGAGTTACGGCACGATGAACAGGGACAAAATATCTAGGGTTCGAGGCAAAAGTCAACCGAGTTTTTGGATCTGGATCTAGATCTGGCCGCATGGATTACGAGGTTCGACGGAGAGGGACTTGAAGCTCGCCGGAGTTCGTCGGGGAAGAAGGCCGGGGCGAGGGTGGCCGGAGCGGGGCGCTGCTCGCCGGGGCCTTGGCCGGCGTGGAGGAGGCGCGTCGTCGGCGGCGAGGCCTCGGGGAGGCGGCGGCAGGCGGCGTCGGGCGGTGAGGCGAGGAGGCTCGGTGGCCGGCGACGAGGTGAAGCAGGGCGGCGGTCGGCGGACTTGGGCGGCGGAGTCAGGAAGACGAGGCGGCGCGTGCGGGAGGCCGGTCGGGTCGGTCGGGCGACGGGGAGGGTCGGCGCTGGGCCTTCGGGCCCGCGTCGGTGGCGGCGGTGAACTGGGGCGCCCGCTGCCATGTGGCGCGCCCCGGTTGGCGGCGGCGGTTTTGTCCGGTGGGGGTCGGACGTGTCCGGCGGCGGCGGTGGATGGATCTAGGGTTAGGGGGAGAATGGAACCGCGAATTTCAGAGGGTGGTCTTTATATAGAGGTAGAGGGAGCTAGGAGTGTCCAAATGAGGTGCGGTTTTCAGCCACGCGATCATGATCGAACGCTCTAGATGATGGAGAGGGTTTTGGGCCAACTTGGAGGGCTGTTGGGCTGCAACACACACGAGGCCTTTTCAGTCCCTCGGTTAACCGTTGGAGCATCAAACGAAGTCCAAATGGTACGAAACTTGACAGGCGGTCTACCAGTAGTAAACCAAGGCCGCTTGGCAAGTCTCGGTCCAATCAGGAAATGTTTAATCCCCACACACGAAAGAAAGGTAGAAATGACCACCGGGGAGAACGGAGCACCGGAATGCAAAACGGATAACGGGGAAAATGCTCGAATGCATGAGATGAACACGTATGCAAATGCAATGCACATGATGACATAATATGAGATGCATGACAACGATAACAACACACGGAGACAAAAACCCGAACCCGAGAAAATAAAATAACTTAACACCGGAAACGACAAGAGTTGGAGTACATATTGGGAAAATCATATCCGGGGTGTTACAACACTCCACCACTACGAAAGGATCTCGTCCCGAGATCTAGGACTGAAAGAACACCGGGCATTCAGAACGGAGGTGATCCTCGCGTTCCCAGGTAGCTTCACGGTCGGAATGGTGTGACAAAATGAAGCTGAATCAAACGGGTTGAAATTGCAACATAAAGTCTTCACATCCGAACATAAGAACGAATGCATTCCACTTGAAATGGTCACATATCCATAAATTAAGAAGCCACTTAGAATTTAGGTAGAGAAATAAATCAACAAGGTACGGATCAAGAACGAATACTCGGTAAGAAATCCCAATCTCAAACCAAATATCCGTGGAAGAAGAACTAGAGCTACAAGAATTACCACCTATGAAACTCCCGAACCTTTTCGGTTATGCAATCAGGTGTTGGGGATACAGGGGATGCATAATATCTCACCAAAATCTAGCAATTCCTACATCCAGCTGTATCCATCCTTCAACACATAACCAAGAAAAACTTCGGAAACCATCTACCTCAACCTTCAAAAAAGCATCCGTTATACAAGTTATGGCGATACTCCCGAACTCCCGCCCCAGTACTGGGTGGCGTCGAGGTTATCTCACCAACGAACTGCATAAAAGAGATTTTCGATGTCGGCGTACAAAACTCAGGTATTGCAGAACTACAATGATAAAATTGTGACGACAACACCTCGGAGCTCAAATCCCCGGGACACTGCCACAACCCCTAAAGACAGGAGGCACCAAGAACAATGTTCTCGTCACAAAACCATCGGAACGATTCCAAGATACCCGCGTGATCCTAAATTTTTTTAGTGAAATTTGAGAAGAGAAGAGTCAAAAATCTACGTCAGGATGCCTTACTAGAGCGATGAGGAGACTGGGAAGTAAAAAGAATTCCTAAACTCTCCGATATATAATTCCTAAATGACTCAAAACATTTTTTCTAGACTCAACAACGGCTGCTAAAAACGATCAAGCAATGGGGTCCTAAGGTCGGGGAAGGCTCTGATTACCAACTTGTAACGCCCTCGATGCGGCTATAGCTCCCACGTGTCGAGGCACGACTTAGAGGCATAACCACATTGAAAGCAATGTCGCAAGTTAGGCAATATTCACAACATCCCATGTAGTATAGATAATAAAAGGGGAGATACATAGTTGGCTTACACTCGCCATGTCAATCAAAGTACATAAATAGCATTACATCAAACAGACACTCATGGCCCGACTACAGCGCCAAAATAAAAGATAACCCAACATGTGACACAGTCCCGATCACCCCAACTGGGCACCACTACTGATCATCAGGGAAAGACATGTAGTAACGGCGTGAGTCCTCGTCGAACTCCCACTTGAGCTCAAGCGCATCATCTGGAACGGAATCATCAGGCCCTGCATCTGGTTTGGAAGTAATCTGTGAGCCACAGGGACTCAGCAATCTCGACCCTCGCGATCAAGACTATTTAAGCTAATAGGTAAAGACAAGGTAAAATATGTGGAGCTGCAGCAAGCGACTAGCATATATGGTGGCTAACCTGTTCGCAAAAGAGAGCGAGAAGAGGAGGCGAAGCGCGAACGAGTAACTAGAGAACATCCTGCGGCAAGCATTACTCCAACACCGTGTTCACTTCCCGGACTCCGCCGAGAAGAGACCATCACGGTAACTCACACTGTTGATTCATTTTAATTAAGTTAAGGTTCAAGTTATCTACAACCGGACATTAAAAAATTCCCATCTGCCCATAACCGCGGGCACGGCTTTCGAAAGTTCAAATCCCTGTAGGGGAGTCCCAACTTAGCCCATGACAAGCTCTCACGGTCAACGAAGGAATAGACCTCCTCCCGAGACATTCCGATCAGACTCGGTATCCCGGTTCTACAAGACACTTCGACAAGTTAAAACCAATCCAGCAACATCGCCCGAATGTGCCGACAAATCCCGATAGGAGCTGCACATATCTCGTTCTCAGGGCACACTCAGATTGTCTAAACTTCCGGTAGGCCAGCCCAGAGTTGCCCCTGGTGGCCACCGGCGGCTGACGAGGTGGACCAACACTCAGAGAAGCACTGGCCCGGGGGGGTTTAAAATAAGATGACCCTCGGGTTCCGGAAACCCAAGGGAAAAAGAGGCTAGGTGGAAAATGGTAAAACCAAGGTTGGGCATTGCTGGAAAAGCTTTAATCAAGGCGAACTATCAAGGGGTTCCCATTATCACCCAACCGCGTAAGTAACGCAAAAATCCAGGAACATAACGCCGATATGACGGAAACTAGGGCGGCAAGAGTGGAACAAAACACTAGGCGAGAGGCCGATCCTTCCACCCTTTACCAAGTATATAGACGCATTAAGATAACAAGATAATATAATGATATCCCAATAAGTAAATAATGTTCCAACAAGGAACGGTCTCCAATCTTCACCTGCAACTAGCAACGCTATAAGAGGGGCCGAGCAAAGCGGTAACATAGCCAATCAACGGTTTGCTAGGACATGGTGGGTTAGAGGTTTGACATGGCAATTTGGGAGGCATGATAAGCAAGTGGTAGGCATCGTAGCATAGGCATAGCAAAAGAGCGAGCATCTAGCATAGAAAAGATAGAAGTGATTTCGAGGGTATGATCATCTTGCCTGCGAAGTTGTTAGAGTTGACTGGATCCTCGAAAGCAAACTCAACGGGCTCCTCGTTAGCGAACTCGTCTCCCGGCTCTACCCAAACAAGACAAACAAGCAACAAGGACACAATCAGCCACGTGCAAGGCTCAACCAATATGATGCAAAGATGGTATGCTATGCGGGATGCAATATGGGATGTATATGCAAGATTTGACAAGGAATGCATGAACCTGGCCTCAACTTGGAAATCCAAGTGTTCCACTGGAAAGATGAGATGAAATAACTTGAAAACGATATAAAGAACGCCGGAATCGGAGTTATGGTTGGGGAATGGCAAGCAATTCAAATATGGCCACGTTCTGCGATTTACAGCAAGTAGCCATCTAAATGCAACAAGATGAACATGCTACAGCACCCAAACATGACAACAAATTACATGGCAGGGATCCATTCATGATGCTTAACAAAATACTAGCACTAAGATATGGCCAATTCATCCAATAACAGGTTCAAACAAGCATGGAAAAAATGCATTTGGTAAACAGATTTCAGACCTAGTGAAATTAACACTTGTCTGGAATTGCAGATCAGGTAGCCCACTTTGGAGCATGAAAACTATGTGCTACAAGACCTGAACATGGCAAAGTAAAGCACTTACTACAGAGCAAGTCATGACAATCTAAGCATACATCCATCAAGAATACACAAAATACAAGCTAGACATGGCAAGAACAAAAGCATAGCATGCACGGATCAACTACAACATCCTCGGCAAAATTGCTAACAAGTAGACAATCTGCCCAGATTCACGAAATGACAAAAGTAGAGCTCGATTGACTCAAGCTAGGGTGCCCCATAATTGCAAACAAAGACATGGATGGATAGAGCACTACAAGATTAACAAAACAACCTTACTGATCATCCTCAAAAGAGGCACGGATCACTAGGAAACAACAAGAACATATGGCATATTGAGATAAACAGATCAAGGACTTAGTGGAAATGCTAAGTCCCTGAAATCAGCATTAACGAATGCTCCACTTTGCAAGCTTGTGCTAGTCACCACACACATCACAAAATTACATGGGTTGCACCTCTGGATAGATGGCAAAACATATAACAAAACTCATGTAGAAATCCTAGGCATATGATGCACACAATAATCATGGCAAAAAGGACAAATATCTAAATGGAGCAGCAGATCTGACAATTATCTCAAATAGCATTCTTCTAAAAGCATTTCGGGCATCAAGATGAACTCAAATGAAAATGATGCAATGAGATGAAATGATGTGCTCTCTGAGACGAACATTTTGATATGCTATATGCCCAAAACGGAGCTACGGATGAGGAGTTATGGCACGATGAACAGGGGCAAAATATCTAGGGTTCGAGGCAAAAGTCAACCGAGTTTTTGGATCTGGATCCAGATCTGGCCGCACGGGTAACGAGGTTCATCGGAGAGGTACTTGAAGCTCGCCGGAGTTCGTCGGGGAAGAAGGCCGGGGCGAGGGTGGCCGGAGCGGGGCGCTGCTCGCCGGGGCCTTGGCCGGCGTGGAGGAGGCGCGTCGTCGGCGGCGAGGCATCCGGGAGGCGGCGACAGGCGGCGTCGGGCGGTGAGGCGAGGAGGCGCGGCGGCCGGCGATGAGGTGAAGCAGGGCGGCGGTCGGCGGACTTGGGTGGCGGAGTCGGGAAGACGAGGCGGCGCGTGCGGGAGGCCGGTCGGGTCGGTCGGGCAATGGGGAGGGTCGGCGCTGGGCCTTCGGGCCCGCGTCGGTGGCGGCGGTGAAGTGGGGCGCCCGCTGCCATGTGGCGTGCCCCGGTTGGCGGTGGCGGTTTTGTCCGGTGGGGGTCGGACGTGTCCGGCGGCGGCGGTGGATGGATCTAGGGTTAGGGGGAGAATGGAACCGCGAATTTCGGAGGGTGGTCTTTATATAGAGCTAGAGTGAGTTAGGAGTGTCCAAATGAGGTGCGGTTTTCGGCCACGCGATCGTGGTCGAACACTCTAGATGATGGAGAGGGTTTTGGTGGGTTTTGGGCCAACTTGGAGGGGTGTTGGGCTGCAACACACACGAGGCCTTTTCAGTCCCTCGGTTAACCGTTGGAGCATCAAACTAAGTCCAAATGGTACGAAACTTGACAGGCGGTCTACCGGTAGTAAACCAAGGCCGCTTGGCAAGTCTCGGTCCAATCCCGAAATGTTTAATCCCCACACACGAAAGAAAGGTAGAAATGACCACCGGAGGAGAACGGAGCGCCGGAATGCAAAACGGACAACGGGGAAAATGCTCGAATGCATGAGAAGAACACGTATGCAAATGCAATGCACATGATGACATGATATGAGATGCATGACAACGATAACAACACACAGAGACAAAAACCTGAACCCGAGAAAATAAAATAACTTTACGCCGGAAACGGCAAGAGTTGGAGTACATATTGGGAAAATCATATCCGGGGTGTTACATGCCGCTTGTGACCCTTCGGCCGTACTACCACAGGCAGTGCGGTACTACCGCTGGGGCGCGCGCGAGAGAGAGAATCTCTCAAAGATGCCAAGGACAAGGCGGAGGTGCCAGGCCCCCAGCGGTACTACTGCTGTGGAGCCACGGGCGGTACTACCGCTGTGGAGCGGTTCTGCCGCTTGGCTCCTCAGCGGTATTACCGCTGGGTTGCGCGGTACTACCGCT
The DNA here is from genome assembly GCF_056163025.1 of Triticum urartu. Lineage (NCBI taxonomy): Eukaryota > Viridiplantae > Streptophyta > Magnoliopsida > Poales > Poaceae > Triticum > Triticum urartu. The sequence goes on from NC_141878.1 coordinate 216,760,287, forward strand.
TGGACCCAGACAGGACAAGGAAGAGAGGAGAGATCTCTTAAATGGAAAGGAGATGCTCGGAGGGTGAGAAGCTGATGTGTACGTGATGATTCCACCCATGTAATACCCCAGCAGACCCCCTCTTGATAGTACGGTGCCCTCTACGCAACTAGTCCACCGAGAAAGAAACGAAAGAGCTACACCGTCTTGAAATACACTCCGAGGGGAAGAAAGCGTCTCGTGCTAGGGGAGAATCTGTGAATTATTCAAAGCACAAGATTAGTCCGCAAACATGTTGTCATCAATCACCAAAACTACCTTGAGAGAGATATGCCGTAACAACCTCCCTCTCTCCCCGTCCGCGTCGCCCGTTCCGGCCACCACGCCGTCCCGCGCCCTATGCACCCCACGAGCGCCCGCCCGGGGCGTGCATCGCCGCGCCCCCTGCCGCACTCGCCGTGACCTTCTCCCCCGCACACGCGCACACCCCTCCGAGGTTGCGCCCCCCCACTCTGCCGCTCACGGCCATCGAACCCCCCCGCGCTCGACAGCCGACGCGCGCGCTCGCGCCGCATGCGCCTCGCCACGCCCACGCTCGCGCGTGGCCAGGCCCTAATGCTGCTCTCCTCTGCTCTGCCTGTAGTCATCGTCCTCGCCGTGCTCGCCGCCTGACCCCGCGTGCCCACGCCCCTGCACCCCACTGCACCGCTCCCGCTCCGCCGCGGCCCCCCCTGCGTCGCGCGCTCCCTTGCTACCACCGTTACTCACCGCCGCAGCCACCCCCTTTGCTCCGCCTACCGCGGCCGTCGCTCGCGCTGGCTGCGCCCGTTCCGGCCATGGCTTCGCCGTGGGCACCGCCCCCCTGCTCCGGCCCCTGCCGGGTCCGCCCGCACTTGGGCGTGCGCCTGCCCAGGCCGCACCCTGCACCAGCACGCCCGCGCCCGTAAACCGACACCCGCTAGGCCCCCAGGGCCCTATGACAAGGGGGCCCCGTGCCCAGAACAAAAAAAAGAGAAAATATAAATAATAAAAATATAAATAAAACTAATTATTTAATTAATGAACTAATTAGTTAACTTAAATAATCCTGTTTAATTAACCCAATTAATTAACTAACCTAACTAACTTGTTAATTTAAACTAATTAAATTGGTTAATTAGTTAGTAGTGTATGACATGCGGGACCCACACGTCAGTTTGACCCAGTCAACCCCCTGTTGACTGCTGACGTCATGCTGACGTCAGCAAACACTATTCTGGATAATGTTGATTTAAATAATTAAATAAATTCTAAAAATGATTTAAATCTTTTGAAATTAATATAAAATAAACCGTAGCTCGGATGGGAAAACTTTGTACATGAAAGTTGCTCAGAACGACGAGACGAATCCGGATACGCAGCCCGTTCGCCCGCCACGCATCCCTAGCATAGCGAACATGCAACTTTCCCCCTCCGATTCATCTGTCCGAATACGCAAATCACCGGGGATATTTTCCCGGATGTTTCCCCCCTTCACCGGTATCACCTCATACCGCGTTAGGGCACCCCTAGCACCGCTACTTGCCATGTCATGCATCACCACACATTTGTTTGCATTATATTTATTGTTTCTTCCCCCTCTTCTCTCACTAGACACCGAGACCGACGCCGCTGCTTCCCAGTACGACTACGGTGTTGATGACCCTTCCTTCTTGTCAGAGCAACCAGGCAAGCCCCCCCCTTGATCACCAGATATCGCCTACTCTCCTCTATACTGCTTGCATTAGAGTAGTGTAGCATGTTACTGCTTTTCATTAATCCTATTCTGTTGCATAACCTGTCATTGTTGCTACAATTGTTGATACCTTACCTGCAATCCTAAATGCTTAGTATAGGATGCTAGTTTACCATCAGTGGCCCTGAATTCTTGTCCGTCTGCCATGCTATACTACTGGGCCGTGATCACTTCAGGAGGTGATCACGGGCTTATGATATATACTTATACTATTACATTACTTATGATACTGTTCGGAGATGGGGGCTGAAGGGGCAAGTGGCTCCATCCAGGTAGTGGTGGGCCTGATTTCCTGACGGCCCCCGACTGTTACTTTGAGGCGGAGCGACAGGGCAGGTTGAGACCACCTAGGAGAGAGGTGGGCCTGGCCCTGGTCGGTGTTCGCGGATACTTAACACGTTTAACGAGATCTTGGTATTTGATCTGAGTCTGGCTACTGGCCTATACGCACTAACCATCTACCTGGGGACAATTATGGGCACTCGACGTCGTGGTATCAGCCGAAGCCTTCGTGACGTCAGCGACCAAGCGGCGCGCGCCGGGTTGGACCGCGTAATGCAACTTCCTTTGTAATGGAGGTTGCTAGGTCTGCTCACCGGCCGCGTACGCAACGTGCAGGTGTGCAATGGGCGATGGGCCCAGAACCCCGTGCCATAGGATTTAGACCGGCGTGCTGACCTCTCTGTTGTGCCTAGGTAGGGCTGCGACGTGTTGATCTTCCGAGGACGGGCATGACCCAGAAAAGTGTGTCCGGACAAAGTGGATCGAGCGTGTTGGGAAATGTGGTGCACCCCTGCAGGGAAGTTGATCTATTCGAATAGTCGTGTCCCTCGGTAAAAGGATGACCCGGAGTTGTACCTTGACCTTATGACAACTAGAACCGGATACTTAATAAAACACACCCTTCCAAGTGCCAGATACAATCGGTGATCGCTCTCTCACAGGGCGACGAGAAGGGGATCGCCGGGTAGGATTATGCTATGTGATGCTACTTGGTGAACTTACCTTCTACTCTCTTCTTCTGCTGCAAGATGGAGGTTACCAGAAGCGTAGTCTTTGAAAGGACTAGCTATCCCCCTCTTATTCCGGCATTCTGCAATTCAGTCCACATATGATACCCTTATTCCATTTGATACCAATGCATACATATGTAGTGTAGCTCCTTGCTTGCGAGTACTTTGGATGAGTACTCACGGTTGCTTTGCTCCCTCTTTTCCCCCTTTCTATACCCGATTGCTGCGAACAGACATTGGAGCCCAGGAGCCGGACGCCATCGTCGACGACGACTACTACTACTCGGGAGGTGCCTACTACTACGTGCAACCCGCTGACGATGACCAGGAGTAGTTTAGGAGGATCCCACGCAAGAGGCCTGCGCCTCTTTCGATCTGTATCCCAGTTTGTACTAGCCTTCTTAAGGCAAACTTGTTTAACTTATGTCTGTACTCAGATATTGTTGCTTCCACTGACTCGTCTATGATCGAGCTCTTGTATTCGAGCCCTCGAGGCCCTTGGCTTGTAATATGATGCTTGTATGACTTATTTTATTTGTAGAGTTGTGTTGTGATATCTTCCCGTGAGTCCCTGATCTTGATCGTACACGTTTGCGTGTATGATTATTGTACGGTCAAATCGGGGGCGTCACAGTGTTATACCCAATAATAAACGGCTACCATCTCACACAAGTCCTAATGGACGGCGACAGTGGTTTAAATCTGATATATCAGGACACAATCCGTAAAATGGGGATAGACCCGACAAAAATCAGGCACAGTAATACTACCTTCAAGGGAGTAATACCAGGCCCAGAGGCCCGCTCCACGGGCTCTCTAATACTAGAGGTTGTATTCGGTTCACCCGACAACTACCGAAGTGAGAAGTTAGACATCGACATTGCTCCATTCCAAAGCGGCTATCAAGCACTACTCGGAAGAACAACTTTTGCTCATTTTAATGCGGCACTACATTACGCTTCTCTTAAGCTTAAGATGCCTGGTCCACGTGGCACCATCACAGTTAGTGGAAATATTGAGCGTTCTCTACGCGTGGAAGAACGTGCGGCGACTTTAACAACCAATCACTAGACGGCCTCACCAACCAGAATAAATGACAGGTCATCGAGACCGCAAACACGATTCGACGAGTCCGGCGCATCACTAGATATACCTGAGATTGGTTTGATGGTTAAACCTTCATAGACGGTACCAGGGGCTTCCTGCGTGTAATCAGGGCTAGTTCGGCTCAACTTGACTTATCTTGAATTTTAATGGTTTATCGAGAATAACCAATTTTTTGGCACGACAACTTTCACCTACGTTCTTCTCTTTTACAGATGACAATCGTTCTACACCCGTCCAGGACACGGCACAACGGAGACACATGCGCAGATGTGCAGCAGGGACCCGCTCAAAGGTTTCTTTTCAGATTAAGACCCTGCGTAAACCTTTTTTACTGTCACTTGTTGTTCACATCCCCGGATACTCAGTACAACCGAGAAAGATGCTGACGTTATTGGCATTTTGCCACGTCAGAATATTGCACGTACTTGGACACTCGGGGTTTATTATTAAGGGCATTGTTCATCCCGACATATGTTATAAAGACCGAATACCTTAGGGAGTGTTCGACGTCGCGAGTTTGGCCTTATATGCATCAGCTCCGAATCATGTCTTTGGTCAAATGTTGGGTTTACCCGGCTCCCGTGTTTTTCTACCTTATGTTCCGCTCTATCGGCTTAGGTGGCACCGAGAGAACTACTGGGATTGTGCCCTGGTTCATTCGGATGAGCACCTCAGTAGAGAAAGCCGAAAACTGACTGTCATGATAAAGCGCGAGACTGGTCAACCACTCGATGACTTAGCGGAATCTTCGGGATTCCTCCGCATTAACGAAGGGCTGTTTCCCGTTCATGTACGTACGCGCACTGTATTCGGGCGAGCACGGAGGTACCGGGGGCTATATAGTAGCCCCACCGTCAAACTCCTATGGCTAAGTGAAAGTGTTAAAGCAATATAGTCCGATTGCCTCGTTCGCTGCGCTACCACCTCTTCAATGGACCAAGACGTTGGATCAAGTGTGAATACGCGTTTTTTGCAAACACCCCCGCATTGTATGCATGGGGGCTGAAGCCGACGACTGCAAACTTTCAGGTTATATACATATATACATAAACGGCCGCACATGAGGCATCATAATACTTTCAGGCAAAAGTACAAACACAGCCTTTATAATTCAATAAAACATTGTTTTTACAATGGGAATACATGTCACTAGAACATTATATTCTTCGAGCACTGAGCCTCTATTGAACGAGCGCCTTCAAGGACTTCTTCAAAGTAGTGCTCGGCAGATACTCGGCCTACGACCGAACTCTGAGTTGCAATAGAGGTGGCATCCATCTCCGCCCAGTATGTTTTGACACGGGAAAGTGCCATACGCGCACCCTCTATGCACGCCGACCTCTTCATAGCGTCGATGTGCGGCACAACACCAAGGAACTGTTGCACTAAACTAAAATAACTATTCAGCCTTGGCCCTTTCGGCCACAGATGATCCATAACAGACCTCATGGCAAGCCCGGACAACCTATGGAGCTCGGCCCACTCGGCCATTCGCTCATTCAATAGCAGCGGATGCACTGGAGCATTGAACTGTGACCAGAACAACTTTTCCACTTCACGATCTTTTTGATCCTTTAAGTACTCGGCCGCATCAGCAGCACTTGCTGCCAAATCCACGTATGCGTCTGCAGAACTCCATAGTTGATCAAGAGGGGCATAGTTCGGATCTCTGAACTTCATCCGCAACAGAAATGGCTTCCCAACCGCGATATCTCCAGCTTGACGCAGCTCCTCCTTCGCCGCTCTGATTTTGTTGCGGGCTTCCTTGGCTGCTACCATGGCCTTCTCTAGGTCCGTCGCCTTCGCTCGGATTTCTTTTTCAAGAAGCTGGTAACGGTCGGCGGCATCTTTCAACTCAAGGGCCATCTTGGCCATTTTTTCCTTGCTTTGGCAATGCGCAGCCTGTTCGGCCCTCATCTCTTCAACCACATTTAGAGCGGCCGCATCACTATTCCTGGCTTGTTCCTTGGCTTGGGCAAGTTCCGCCCGAAGGGTCTCCACGGCAGTAGCTCCATCTGCAGTCACAACATATTAAAGATACTGGCATCATGCTCCTCTTACTATGTGTTGGTCACCGGAGAAATCACATACCCTGTGCCTCGTCGAGCCGCTTGTTGACAAGCATGATGTCGGCATCTGCCGCATCAAATTGCCGCTTTTACTCGGCAAACTGACCAGTCCGGCTAGCCACCGGACCTTCAGCCACCTGCACATGAAGGCAGCTTGATTATTACCTGGGACTATGATCCTCTATTTTCCGCCATTCTCGACGGCAACCAGAGTCTTAGGGGCTACTATCTGCATAGGACACACCTAACGTGTGCGGTACTGTCAAAAACATACACTATTTCACGTACCTCAAAGCCTTTCAGCAGACTCATAAAAGCTTCGTGCAACCCGCTTTCGGCGGATGAAATCCTCTCAATCACCATACCCATTAGCGTACGATGCGCTTTTGAGATGGCCGCTTGCTCCAGAAGATCCTTCAGTGCATCCGATCGCACACCGAATGGTTCCGGACTCTTTCTGTTACTCTCTTTAGGAGCCGAATACTGAGGACTTTGGGTGGCTAAAGGATTACCCTCTGGCCTTGGCGGATCAGGAGAAACCCTCCGTGATGACACTTCAGGGTCACTTGCCTCATGAGGCAGGGTGGCATGGGGAGGTGTTTCGCTCTCCATCATCTCCGGAAGAAGATCCCCCGAAGACGAACTCTATCGAGAAGGGCTACGATCCAAACTACAAGACATATGCTTCGATTATTGTCTTCAGAAGTAATGCACGATATTTTTACTATTAAGTACTTTTTGTTTACTTACAACTCGGTAGAGGGCTGATCCCCTTGCGGGCGCTGTGCGGCAAGAGTACCCTCCGAGGCAGAACCCTCTGGTGAAGATTTCTTCCCCCGTTTGGAAACATTTGTTTCCGGGTCTTCAGAGGTGGTCCTCTTCCTTCCTTGGGGAGAGGGAATTTCAGATTCCTCTCCCTGGTTATCCTCCTTCGCGGAGGCTCTAATTCCCCCGGTTTGGATGAATAATGAGTGAGGCCTGCTTTTAGCCTCTCTATTTCCCCCTTTATCTTCCCCCGAGGGCGCCTGATAAGGCGCCGGCTCGAGCATTCTGGCCAGTAATGGATTGGCCGAGCCTTCGGGAAGGGGGGCCAAACAGCTGATCATCTTCGCCTTTGTTACCCAGTCCTGGTCAAAGAGCGACTTTTCAGAATGATGTTATGATAAATAAAAAGACAGCGTGTTCGGCCACGGGATTACTTACTTGGGTATCTGGGCGATTACAGCTCAGACCCACGTCCTCGGTGGTGTCTGGACACTTTATTTGTGGTCCGAAGAACAATTTGTACATCTCTTCGAGCGTCATGCCGAGGAAGTGCTGAATAGTTCGTGTTCCTTCCGAGTTGAACTCCCACATACGGAGGGGTCGACGTTTGCAAGGTGGGACCCGATGAACTAGCATAACTTGCATTACCATGACCAGGCTGACATCTCTCTCGAGTAGATCTCGGATGCGACTCTGTAATATTGGCACATCATTTACTGGCCCGCAGTCCAGCCCCTTGTTGATCCATGACGTCAGTTGTGGTGGGTGGCCCGAGCGAAAGGCAGGGGCGGCTACCCACTTGGTACTCCAGGGAGCTGTGATATAAAATCACTCCCGTTGCCATAAACTAGACACCTCCAAAAAGGAACCCTCTAGCCATGGAGCATCAGCGCTTTTGCTTATTACGGCACCTCCGCACTCTGCGTGTCACCCCTCGATCATCTTCAGCTTCACATTGAAAGTCTTGAGACACAGGCCGAAGTGTGGGGCGATGCAGAGGAAGGCCTCACATACGACGATGAATGACGAGATGTGAAGGAGGGAATCCGGGGCTAGGTCATGGAAATCCAGCCCATAATAAAACATGAGCCCCCTAACTAAGGGATCCATAGCGAGGCCTAGCCCTCGGAGGAAGTGAGAGATGAATACAACGCTCTCGCCGGGTTTGGGAGTGGGAATGACCTGCCCGCGAGTAGGCAGCATGTGCCAGATTTCGCCGGTCAAATACCTGGCCTCTCTTAGCTTATTGATGTCTTCCTCTATGACAGAGGAAGGCATCCACTGACCTTGAAGGTTGGATCCGGACATGGTTGAAGGTCTGAAGCGCCTGACCTGAGCCTTGGGTGTTGGAACTGGAGGCGGGGGAAGGATTCGATTGAGTACGAGAAGGAAAAAAGGACAGGCCTTGGCCCCTTTATAAAGAGGGTGAATATCAAGCATCCTCCTCGTGGCCGTTTGGGACTTGCCTATAATCGAGGAGTCATACCGATGGGCACGATTGGGTTACCCATGTCCGTATTGATGAGAATACCGTAATAAGGGGGACACGATCTCTGCTTCGATAAGACGTGTCAAGTAAACCGCCTCGCAATATGTGCAACGCTGGTTGAGAAAAACGGTTCAAATAATGACCGGGCCATGACGTGATGTCATGTTGCTAAACGTGTCAGCAGATTAGATTTGTGGAAATATTATTCTCTTTGTGGTGGTATGTGGAACTTGTTTTGCAGAGCCAGACATTATCCTTGTGTTCAAAATCTTCTACGTAGTATTTGGAGGACGAACCCGCCTTGCAATGCCGAAGGCAAATCTGCACGCCGGACTCATCGTCATTGAAGCCTGGTTCAGGGGCTACTGAGGGAGTCCTGGATTAGGGGGTCTTCGGACATCCGGACTATATCCTTTGGCCGGACTGTTGGACTATGAAGATACAAGATTGAAGACTTCGTCCCGTGTCCGGATGGGACTCTCCTTGGCATGGAAGGCAAGCTTGGCAATATGGATATGTAGATCTCCTCCCTTGTAACCGACTCTGTGTATCCCTAGCCTCCTCCGGTGTCTATATAAACCGAAGGGTTTAGTCCGTAGGACAACAACAATCATACCATAGGCTAGCTTCTAGGGTTTAGCCTCTATGATCTCGTGGTAGATCAACTCTTGTAATACTCATATCATCAAGATCAATCAAGTAGGACGTAGGGTATTACCTCCATCGAGAGGGCCCGAACCTGGGTAAACATCGTGTCCCCCGCCTCTTGTTACCATCCGCCTTAGACGCATAGTTCGGGACCCCCTACCCGAGATCCGCCGGTTTTGACACCGACAGAGATCCATATGATGTAACTCTTTTGCAGTGTGTTTGTTGGGATCGATGAACTTTGAGTTTATGATCAGATCTATCTTTTTATATCCATGAAAGTTATTTGAGTTTCTTTGATCTCTTTTATGCATGATTGCTTATAGCCTCATATTTATCCTTCGATATTTGGGTTTTGTTTGGCCAACTTGATCTATTTATTTTGAAGTGGGAAGAGGTGCTTTGTAGTGGGTTCGATCTTACGGTGCTTGATCCCAGTGACAGAAGGGGAACCGACACGTATGTATCGTTGCTACTAAGGATAAAATGATGGGGTATATCTCTACATAGATAGATCTTGTCTACATCATGTCATTGTTCTTATTGCATTACTCCATTTCTCCATGAACTTAGTACACTAGATGCATGCTGGATAGCGGTCGATGTATGGAGTAATAGTAGTAGATGCAGGCAGGAGTCGGTCTACTAATCTTAGACATGATGCCTACGTAATGATCATTGCCTGGATATCGTCATGATTATTTGAAGTTCTATCAATTGCCTGACAGTAATTTGTTCACCCACCATTTGCTATTTTTCTCGAGAGAAGCCACTAGTGAAACCTACAGCCCCCAGGTCTCTTTCTCATATATTTGCCTTTGCGATATACTTTTCCTTTGCATTTATTTTCAGATCTATTAAACCAAAAATACAAAAATACCTTGCTGTAATTTATTCTTATTTTTTTATTTGGCATTCGATCTATCAATCTACTACGAATTTAGTTCATGTCCGTTTGCCTATCTTGAGGCGCCGTACCCCGGAAGGGATTGAAAACCCCTTTAACACGTCGGGTTGTGAGAAGTTGTTATTTGTGTGCAGCTATTGTTTACGTTGTGTTGCTTGTTTCTCCTACCGGTTTGATAACCTTGGTTTCACATCCGAGGGAAATACCTACTGCGGCTGTGCTGCATCATCCCTTCCTCTTTGGGGACATAACAACATAGCTTCAAGCGACATCAAAAGGAATTTCTGGTGCCGTTGCCAGTTAGGATCTTCAACATATACCAGGTTCCTAATCTCAAATCTCATGTCCTCACAGTTTACATTATTTGCCATTTGCCTCTCGTTTTCCTCTCCCCCACTTCATAAATAATTTGCCATTTTATTCGCCCCTCTTTTTCTGTTCGCTGTTTTCTTGCCGGATCTATTTTTGAGCGGTCATCATGACTCAAGAGAACACCAAGTTATGTGATTCCTCAAATACCAACAATAATGATTTTATCGGCACTCCGATTGCTCCTCCTGCCACTAGGGCGGAGTCTTGTGATATTAATACTGCTTTGCTGAATCTTGCAATGAAAGATCAATTTTCCGGTACTCCTAATGAGGATGCTGCGTCCCATCTTAATACTTTCGTGGAATTATGCGGTATGAAAAATAAAAAAGATGTGGACAACGATGTGGTGAAGATGAAATTATTTCCGTTTTCTTTGCATGATTCTGCAAAAAATTGGTTCTCTTCTTTGCCTCGTAATAGTATCAATTCTTGGAATAAGTGCAAAGATGCTTTTATCACTAAGTATTTTCCGCCCGCAAAATTTTTTTCCCTTAGAACCCTGATCATGAATTTCAATCAACTTGAAGATGAGCATGTTGCATAATCTTGCGAAAGGATGAAAATGATGCTAAGGAATTGCCCAACTCATGGGTTAAATCTTTGGATGATCATACAAAATTTTTATGCGGGGTTGAATTTTGTTTCTCGTAATCTTTTAGATTCCTCCATGGGTGGGACTTCTATGGAAATTACTTTGGGTGAATCCACCAAATTGCTTGATAATATTATGGAAAATTATTCACAATGGCATACCGAAAGAGCTCCTACTAGTAAAAAAAGTTAATTCGGTTGAAGAAATTTCTTCTTTGAGTGAAAAAGTTGATGCTCTTGTGAAATTGGTTGCTAGTAGAAGTGCTCCTATTGATTTTAATGATATGCCTTTGTCTACTTTGATTGAGCAAAATAGTGATGCCATAGCTGTGATTTTTATCTCTCGAAATAATTTCAATAACAATGCTTATAGAGGTAATTTTAATCCTAGGCCTTTTCCTAGCAATTCCTCTAATAATTATGGTAATTCCTATGGAAATCAATATTATAATAATAATAGGAACACCTCTGATCTTGAGAATAATATTAAAGAATTTATCAATACGCAAAAAGTTTTCAACACTTCCATAGAAGAAAAGCTGAGTAAGATTGATGATTTGTCTAGAACTATTGATAGAATTGCTCATGATGTGGAAAATCTCAAGATGAAAATTTTTGTACCTCAAGTAGATGAATCAAGTAAAGCTATTTATGTTTCAATGGATGAAAGTAAGAAAAGAACCGCTATAGTTAGAGCTAAAAGAGAATTTTTAGAAAAAAGCATTTTCTAGTGATTTCTTTCACAAAAGTGACGAATATCTTAAAATGATTGGTGTTTCTTCTAATCCTTGTTTAGTAAAGTTAAGATTGATGAAAAAGGGACTGGAGAAGAGTCAACTTTAGTGAGAAGGCGTCGCAATGATTCAGAGGGTGAAAATCTTGTTGAGAAAATTGATAAAAGTGGGTTTGGAGAGGTTAAAACTTTAACTAGTGATGTGCCCACTCTTTTGGATTACAAAGACTTTAATTATGATAGTTGATCTTTGATTGATTGTGTTTCTTTGTTGCAATCCATGATAAATTCACCCCATGCTTATGAATAAAATAAAGCTTTTACTAAACATACTGTTGATGCTATGATGAAAGCTTGTGAAGAAAAATTGAAACTAGAAGTTTCAATTCCTAGAAAATTGCATGATGAATGGGAACCTACTATCAAAGTCAAGATTAAAAATTATCAGTGTTTTGCTTTGTGTGATTTGGGTGCTAGTGTTTCTACAATTCCGAAATCTTTATGTGATGTGCTTGGTCTTATCGACATTGAATCGTGTTCTTTGAATTTGCACTTGGCGGATTCCACTATTGAAATGCCTATGGGAAGAATTAATGATGTTCTTATTCTTGCAAATAGTAATTATGTGCCCATAGATTTTATTGTTCTTGATTTTGATTGCAACCCATCTTGTCCAATTATTCTTGGTAGACCGTTTTTACGCACTATTGGTGCCGTGATTGATATGAAAGAAGGCAATATTAAGTTCCAATTGTCTTTGAGGAAGGGTATGGAATAATTTCCTAGAACAAGAATTAGGCCACCATATGAATCAATCAAGGGGGCATCTTATGGATCTCGGAACAAGGATGACAAAACTTAGATCCTTGCTTTATGCCCAGCTAAGGGCGTAAAACTATAGCGTTTGTTGGGAGGCAACCCAATGAATAAAATTTATTTTTGCTTTTTGCTTCCTATTTTTGAGTGTTAGCACAATTATGCTACAGTTATGATTGTGTTTTTTATGTTTTAGTTAGTTTTTATGCCAAGTAAAGCCTTTAGGATCTTCTTGGGTGATACTCCCTCCGTCCCATAATATAAGAGCATTTTGACACTAGTGTAGTGTCAAAACGCTCTTATATTATGGGACGGAGGCAGTAGTTGTTTGATATTGCTGAACAAACAGAAACTGTTGCGCTTGCAAAAATAATTCTTGTTTTTAACTAGAGAGCGATAAAATACCCATTCCTTCTGAAGTAGATCAATATACAAATTGCTCAGGTCGTCCTAGTTTTTCCAAAATTTTCGAGTTACATAAGTATTCGAAATAGTCAGATTGCTACAGACTGTTCTGTTTTGACAGATTCTGTTTTCTTTGTGTTGTGTGCTTATTTTGATGGCTCTATGATTTTCTTTGATGAGTTTTTGCCATATAAAAGTTGGAATACAGTAGATATAATGCAAGAATAAAATATGAATTGGGTTGGTACAACACTTATAGTAGTGATTTATTTTCTTATACTAACGGATCTCACGAAGGTTTTGTTGTATTTTGTGTGATTGAAGATTTCAAGTTTTGGGTTATCTTATGATGGATGAAGGAATAAGGAGTAGAAGAGCCTAAGTTTGGGGATGCCCCAGAGTGGCATCCCCTCTTCTAACAACCATCGGTATTTTACTCGAAGCTATATTTTTATTCATCACATACTATGTGTTTTGCTTGGAGGATCGTGTATGATATGAATCTTTGCTTGTTTTATTTTGTGTTTAAAGTCTTGATTCCTTGCTGGACACACCTATTTGAGAGAGTGTAGCAACCCGACCTCAGACGGTCAAGTCTCTGTGCTTAAGTGTCATCCCTGGATTGGTATGCTGACACACACAGTACTCGAGGATTTATAACAGAGGTAAATCATATGTATAAAGTAACTTAAATACTATTACCTCAATACAAATAGCAAAAGTAAAAACAGGGTTGTGGATTCCCATCAACACCAACGACAAAGTTGAGTGTAGAAATCGTAACCCTAACGTATCACTTACTCGTCATAAGATTCCTGCAACATGAGACGTTGCAGCCATGTAGGTCAGTACATTAAATGTACTGGCAAATTCACACTATAGAGCAATGCTGAATAGTGACTATCACTACATGCATATTTGACTGGTGGTGGCTCAAAGTTCAATTTTTCAAAAAGCTAATTTTTTCCTCCAACAAAGGAATATATTTTATTTAACTACAAAGTTTGTTGAAAAAAAATATTGAGAAGGTTCCTCCAACTCAACCCCAAACTAATAGTTATAATCCTACAATTTCATTAAGTAAGTGATGAGATCAAATCAATAATTCAAGTACCAGATACTCAAGATGTCCATAACCGGGGACACGACTAATCATGATTAGTTTGTACACTCTGCAGAGGTTTGCGCACCTTTTCCCACAAGACTCGATCTCCTCCGTTGTATTTCTCGCACTGCATGGTGTTTGAGAAACAGATGACCGAGACACAGTCTTTCTGAAGAGGTCACCTTAACCGGTAGATAGGCCGGTACACCTACAATCCCCTACATCTGCTAGCCCATCATGGAAAGGATTCCCACAACTTACTCAACTATGCCAGAGCTCATAATGGCATGTGGCTGCACACAGAAGTTTCCAGCATGAATAATCTTATGATATCTTTGAGCCTGGGTGGCATTCCAATAGGATGATCACACAGATACCTCAGGATCTCCTAGGACAACACTGGATTCCCCAGGTGTTCGGGCAAGCCACTGGTATCCCTAGGTGCCCCAACCAATCCACCGAGATGTGTATTAAAGTAGCCACCTTAAGTTAACCCTTGGATATAAATAACTCTCACATATTTCGCAGACTAAGGCATAGCCTAGTGGTGGGAAGGGGTTGATGCCTTCCCACCCACCCAGGTTCAAGGCATGGTACTTGCAATTTGGGTTTGTTGCACCAATTATACTGTAGGGGGTTCCCTTACAGTCTTTCTTAAAAAAAAACTCTCACATCTTTCATGAATCTCACAAACCAATCCACATCTACGAGCATAGCATAGTAGCATAAGCATAACATAGTAACACCCAGGGGTTTGAATATAAGACAGTAGGTTCCTACCTCATCAACTACTTCCCAAATACACACATGTTAACACATCCTACTCATGCAATGTTTGAGGGTGAAACTAATGCATAAAAACTGGGTATGAAAAATATGATGAAAGTGTGAACTTGCCTTGTACTGTTGATGAAGATGATTCGCACTCATAACTCCTGATAGTTCTACTCGTCACACTCCGTTCAATCTATCGTGAGCAAGCAATTGCATACATAAGCACTCATGCAAAAGAATCGAAGAAAAGACTTCGGAAAATTTCGAAAACAAGCAATTAACTCTTGCAGCATACACAAATTTCTAGCAGTACCAAAATTGGGTGGATTTGGTCTTATCATCAAGTTTAGGTCAAGAGCTTCGATTTGCAAAAGGAATCAACTAAATCGGAGTTACGGAACTCAAGTTATGATCAAAAGAAGTTTGAATATGAATCCGAACAAATTTAGAAATTTGAAAATTTCAAAAAGTTGATGTGACAGGTTCCCTAGATAGGTGAAAGCAAGACGAAACTATAGGCGCTGGTTTCATCTAATTTGGATGAACGGGCGAAAAGTTATGGCTATTTGAAAAATCAGGGCCAAACTGTTTTACAGAAGAAAAATAGCTACGGCTAAAATAATTCTAGGTCTAATGTATAAATACAGAGACTAATTGATAATCTAATTATTCTACCATACTAGTCTATAAATAATAAACTACAGAAGTATTAAAATAAAAAAACAAAGAAAGATATCTTTATAAGGTAGAGAAAAGATGACTTTGGAGAGAGGAGACAATTTCCAGAAGTCCCGCCGGAGAGGAGAAAAACATTTTTCTTCAATAAATCTAGTCAAACCAAAATATTAATTTAACCCAAATCGGATGATTTTTGCAGGCTCGATGGGTCTATATTTATAGGTGGAAAAGAGGTTTAGGGGTCAAAAGCTAGGCAATGTGGGACTAAACATATACTTGTTGTTACTTCCGCTATTTGGATTGAGGTAATAGTATTTACGTTACTTTATACATGTGATTTACCTCTGTTATAAATCCTCGAGTACTGTGTGTGTCAGCACACTGATCCAGGGATGACACTTAAGCACAGAGACTTGATCCATTCGGGTCGGGTCGCTACAGAGAGCCAAAATTATGTCATGACTTGTTAGAATTGCTCTCTTTGCTTCACTTAAATCTTTTATGAGCTATGGACTTGCTCTAGTGATTCACTTATATGTTTTTGAGCATGGTATGCTTTAGTATTTTTGAAGAAATGCTCTCTTGCTTCACTTAGATTTATTTGAAAGTTAGTAAAATTTTCAAGAAATTCTCTCTTGCTACACTTAAATTAATTTGAGAGAAAGAAAGAAATATTATGCTCATGATCTTCACTTATATTTGTTTGAGCTTATGAAAAGCAACACATGAAAATTAGTCCCAAAGTGATAGATATCCAAGAAGGATATAATAAAAACTTTCATGAAGATCATTGGACAAAATAAACTTGATTCTTAGTAATAGTTTTGAGGTATGATGATGCGATGTGTGAGTTATGTTGATGAGTAATTATGCTTTAGTAAGAATATTGGTGTTAAGGTTTGTGATTCCGTATGCAAGCACGAAAGTCAATAGTCATGCAATGAAATTATATCCTACTTGTGGTGCATTATTCGGTGTTAGTTATGCTTAATGCTTGCTTATGAGATTATCCCTTTCTTGGTTGGTCGCTTCTCAATCTTTTGCTAGCCTTCATTTTGCACTAAGTATGATCTCTACTTGTGCATCCAAAATCCTTTAAACCAGTTTTGCCACATGAGTCCACTGTATCTACCTATATGTGGTATTTTTTGTCGTTCTAAGCAAATTTGCATGTGCCATCTCGAATTTTCAAAATAAACTTCTCTTTTGTGTGTTCGTTTCGCTCGCTAGCGGTGAGGGGTGGCTAATATTTTCCATGTTGGATGTGTTATTCTCACGATGAGTGTTTATTCACTTGTCATTGCACGAGAGTAAGGCAAAGGTATTAGGGATGCACAGTCCCGAAATGAAAAATCAATTTACTTTATGTTGTCAAATAATAAATTCCTTGGAAAGTGTTGGTATGGAAGGCACCCGTGGATACGGTTAGCCAAGGAAAGTGAAAGTATGGTGGAAAATGGAATACACTTTATTTTCTGTTTGGGAACCGCCTATGATATATCTAGCATGGAAAGTGTTGGGAATTCTAAGTTGTTTTCGTTGGTGGGAAGGATAAACCTCCCAAAATGTTTTTAATCTCTAAGATTTTCGCTTTAAGCTCTGGCACCTCTACAAATCCCTACTTCCCTCTGCGAAGGGCCTTTCTTTTACTTTATGCAATTTTTATTTTTGAATTTGAATCTCCATCTTCTCTTACAAAAGCACCAACTAGGAGGCAATATGATCGTACTTGAGTATTGGGTGTAGCTAATATGCGAGTGTGTTTCATGAATGGATCAATGATTGAGCATGATAGGCTAGGGATAGCTTATTTTAGCATTGATATTTTGAAATACATGGTTGCTTGTTGATATGCTTTAGTATTTAAATTATCATGTCCAAACTAGACTATTGCTTTGAACAATATAAAAGTCCAAATGTCCATGCTATAAAGAAAGAAATATGATATGACATGTTAGGCAATATTCCAGATCAAAAATTCTGTTTTTATCACTTACCTACTCGAGGACGAGTAGGAGTTAAGCTTGGGGATGCTGATACGTCTCCAAAGTATCTATAATTTTTGATTGTTCCATGTTGTTATATTATCAATCTTGGATGTTTTATAATCAGTTTATATCATTTTTTGGTACAAACCTATTGACATAGTGCCAAATGTCAGTTGTTGTTTTCTGCATGTTTTTACATCGCAGGAAATCAATATCAAACGGAGTCCAAATGCAACGAAACTTTACGAAGATTTTTTTGGACCAGAAGGAACATAATAGGCCCTGGCTCCACCTGGGGGGGGTGCTCCGAGGAGAGCACAACCCACCAGGGTGCGCCAGGAGGCCCAGGCACGCCCTGGTTGGTTGTGCCCACCTCGGGTGCCCCCCGGGACTCCTCTTTGCTCTATAAATACCCCAATATTTCATAAACCCTAGGGGAGTGGATGAAATATTGATCCAGCCGCCGCAGAGTCCAGAACCACCAGATCCAGTCTAGACACCATCTCGGATGGGGTTCACCACCTCCATTGGTGCCTCTCCGATGATGCGTGAGTAGTTATTTGTAGACCTTCGGGTCCGTAGTTAGTAGCTAGTTTGCTTCCTCTCTCTCTTGATTCTTAATACAATGGTCTCTTGGAGATCCATATGATGTAACTCTTTTGCGATGTGTTTGTTGGGATCAATGAACTTTGAGATTATGATCAGATCTATCTTTTTATATCCATGAAAGTTATTTGAGTTTCTTTGATCTCTTTTATGCTTGATTTCTTATAGCCTCGTATTTCTTCTCCGATATTTGGCTTTTGTTTGGCCAACTTGATCTATTTATCTTGCAATGGGAAGAGGTGCTTTGTAGTGGGTTCGATCTTACGGTGCTTGATCCTAGTGACAGAAGGGGAACCGACACGTATGTATCGTTGCTACTAAGGATAAAACGATGGGGTCTATCTCTACATAGATAGATCTTGTCTACATCATGTCATTGTTCTTATTGCATTACTCCGTTTCTCCATGAACTTAATACACTAGATGCATGCTGGATAGCGGTCGATGTGTGGAGTAATAGTAGTAGATGCAGGTAGGAGTCGGTCTACTAATCTTGGACATGATGCCTATGTAACGATCATTGCCTGGATATCGTCATGATTATTTGAACTTATATAAATTTCCCAATAGTAATTTGTTCACCCACCGTTTGCTATTTTTCTTGAGAGAAGCCACTAGTGAAACCTACAGCCCCCGGGTCTCTTTCTCATATATTTGCCTTTGCGATCTACTTTTCCTTTGCATTTATTTTCAGATCTATTAAACAAAAAAATACAAAAATACCTTGCTGCAATTTATTCTTATTTATTTTATTTGGCGTTTGATCTATCAATCTACTACAAATTTACCTCATGTCCGTTTGCCTATCTTTAGGCGCCGTACCCCGAAAGGGATTGACAACCCCTTTAACACGTCGGGTTGCGAGAAGTTGTTATTTGTGTGCAGGTGCTGTTTATGTTGTGTTGCTTGGTTCTCCTAATGGTTCGATAACCTTGGTTTCACATCTTAGGGAAATACCTACTGCCGCTGTGATGTATCATCCCTTCCTCTTTGGAAAAATACCGACGTAGCTTCAAGCGACATCACGAGGGTACGTGGACACACTCTCCATCTCTTGTTGCTATGAATCTCCTAGATAGATCTTGCGTGAGCGTAGGAAATTTTTGAAATTGCATGCTACGTTTCCCAACAGTGGCATCCGAGCCAGGTCTATGTGTAGATGATATGCACGAGTAGAACACAAAGAGTTGTGGGCGGTGATCGTCATACTGCTTACCACCAATGTCTTATTTTGATTCGGCAGTATTGTTGGATGAAGCGGCCCGGACCAACCTTACATGATCACGTTCATGAGACCGGTTCCACTGACAGACATGCAACTAGATTTGGATAAAGGTGGCTGGCGGGTGTCTGTTTCTCCAACTTTAGTTGAATCGGATTTGACTACGGCCAGACCTTATTGAAGGTTAAAACAACAAACTTGGTAAATCACCGTTGTGGTTTTGATGCGTAGGTAAGAATGGTTCTTGCTAGAAGCCCGTAGCAGCCACGTAAAGCTTGCAACAACAAAGTAGAGGACGTCTAACTTGTTTTTGCGGGGCATGTTGTGATGTGATATGGTCAAGACATGATGTGATATACGTTATTGTATGAGATGATCATGTTTTGTAGAAGTTATCGGCAACTGGCAGGAGCCTTATGGTTGTTGATTTATTTTATGAAATGCATACGCCATGTAATTACTTTACTTTATCACTATACGTTAGCGATAGTTGTAGAAGCAATAGTTGGCGAGATGACCATGACACTATGATGGAGATCAATGTATCTAGCCGGTGATGATGGAGATCATGACGGTGTTTGGAGATGGATATCAAAGGCACAAGATGATGATGGACATATCATGTCACATATTTTGATTGCATGCGATGTTTATCTTTTATGCATCTTATTTTGCTTAGTACGGCGGTAGCATTATAAGATGATCCCTCACTAAAATTTCATGGTATAAGTGTTCTCCCCGAGTATGCACTGTTGCGACAGTTCGTCGTGCCGAGACACCACGTGATGATCGGGTGTGATAAGCTCTACGTTCACATACAATGGGTGCAAGAAAGTTTTGTACATGCGGAATACTCGGGTTAAACTTGATGAGCCTAGCATGTACAGACATGGCCTCGGAACACTGGATACCTAAAGGTCAAACGTGAATCATATAGTAGATATGATCAACATAGAGATGTTCACCATTGAAAACTACTCCATATCACGTAATGATCAGACATGGTTTAGTTGATATGGATCAGGTGATCATTTAGATGACTCGAGGGATGTCTATCTAAGTGGGAGTTCTTTAGTAATATGATTAATTGAACTTTATTCATCATTAACTTAGTCCTGATAGTATTAGCGTATCTATGTTGTAGATCAATAGCTCGCGTGTAGCTCCCCTGTTTTATTTTTAGTATGTTCCTAGAGAAAACTAAGTTGAAAGATGTTAGTAGCAATGATGCGGACTAGGTCCATGATCTGAGGATTATCCTCATTACTGCACAGAAGAATTATGTCCTTGATGCACCGCTAGGTGACAGACCTATTGCAGGAGCAGATGCTGACGTTATGAACGTCTGGCAAGCTCGGTATGATGACTACCTGATAGTTTAGGGCACCATGATTTACGACTTAGAACCGAGACTTCAAAAATTGTTTTGAACTTCATGGAGCAAATGAGATGTTCCAAGAGCTGAAAATGATATTTCAGACTCATGCCCGTGTTAAGAGGCATGAGACCTCTGACAAGTACTTTGCCTACAAGATGGAGGAGAATAGCTCAGCTAGTGAGCATGTGCTCAGAATGTCTGGGTACTACAATCACTTGAATCAAGTGGGAGTTAATCTTCTAGATAAGATAGTGATTGACAGAGTTCTCTAGTCACTATCACCAAGTAACTAGAACTTCGTGATGAACTATAATATGCAAGGGATGACAAAAACGATTCCCAAGCTCTTTGCGATGCTGAAATTGGTGACGGTAGAAATCAAGAAATAGCATCAAATGTTGATGGTTAACAAGGCCACTAGTTTCAAGAAAAAGAGCAAGGGAAAGAAAGGGAACTTCAAGTAAAATAGCAAGCAACTTGCCACTCCCGTGAAGAAGCCCAAGCTAGACACAAACCTGAAACTAAGTGCTTCTACTACAAAGGGAATAGTCACTAGAAGCGGAATTACTCCAAATACTTGGCGGATAAGAAGGATGGCAAAGTGAACAAAGGTATATTTGATATACTTGTTATTGATGTGTACTTTACTAGTGTTCATAGTAACCCCAGGGTATTTGACACTGGTTCAGTTGCTAAGATTAGTAACTTGAAACAGGAGTTGCAAAATGAACAAAGAGTAGTTGAGGGCGAGGTGACGATGTGTGTTGGAAGTAATTCCAAGGTTGATAAGATCACCATCGCATACTCCCTCTACCTCCGGGATTAGTGTTGAACCTAAATAAATGTTATTTGGTGTTTGCGTTGAGCATGAATATGATTGGATCATGTTTAATGCAATACAGTTATTCATTTAAGTCAGAGAATAATTGTTGTTATGTTTACATGAATAAAACCTTCTATGGTCATACACCCAATGTGAATGGTTTATTGTATCTCTATCGTAGTGATACACATATTCGTAATATTGATACCAAAAGATGCAAAGTTGATAATGATACTGCAAGATATTTGTGGCACTGCCGTTTAGGTCATATTGGTGTAAAGCGCATGAAGAAACTCCATGCCGATGGACTTTTGGAATCACTTGATTATGAATCATTTGATACTTGCGAACCATGCCTCATGGGAAAGATGACTAAAACTCTATTCTCCGGAACAATGGAGCGAGCTAATGACTTACTGGAAATAATACATACCGATGTATGCTGTCCGATGAGTGTTGAAGCTCATGATGGGTATCATTATTTTATGACCTTCACAGATGATTTAAGAAGATATGGGTATATCTACTTAATGAAAAATAAATCTGAAACATTTGAAAAGTTCAAAGAATTTCAAAATGAAGTGGAAAATCATCGTAACAAGGAAATATAGTTTCTACTATCTGATCGCGGAAGCGAATATTTGAGTTACGAGTTTGGCCTTCATTTAAAACAATGTGGAATAGTTTCACAACTCATGCCACCTCCAACACCACAGCGTAATGGTGTGTCCGAACGTCATAACCGTACTTTATTAGATATAGTGAGACCTATGATGTCTCTTACCGATTTACCACTATCATTTTGAGGTTGTGCATTAGAGACAACTACATTCACATTAAATAGGGCACCATCTAAATCTGTTGAGATGACACTGTATGAACTGTGGTTTGGCAAGAAACCTAAGCTATCGTTTCTCAAAGTTTGGGGTTGCGATGCTTATGTGAAAGCTTCAGCCTGATAATCTCGAACCCAAATCGGAGAAGTGCATCTTCATAGGATACCCAAAATAAATTTTTGGGTACACCTTCTACCACAGATCCAAAGGCAAGATCTTTATTGCTAAGAATGGATCCTTTCTAGAGAAGGAGTTTCTCTCAAAATAAGTGAGTGGGAGGAAAGTAGAACTTGATGAGGTAATTGTACCTTCGCTCGAATTGGAAAGTAGCTCATCAGAGAGATCCGTTCCCATGATGCCTACACCAACTAGAGAGGAAGCTAGCGATAATGATCATGAAACTTTAAATCAAGTTACTACTGGACCTCGTAGGTCAAACAGAGCACGTTCCGCACCAGAGTGGTACGGAAACCCTGTTCTAGAAGTCATGTTACTAGACCATGATGAACCTACGAACTATGAACAAGATATGATGAGCCCAGATTTCGACAGACGGCTTGATGCCATGAAATATGAGATGGGATCCATGTATGAGAACAAAGTGTGGACTTTGGTGGACTTGCCCGATGCAAGAAAGTGAGTGGGAGCCCTGTAGCATTTCTGATATTATATGTGGATGACATATTGTTGATTGGGAATGATATAGAATTTCTGGATAGCATAAAAGGATACTTGAATAAGAATTTTTCAATGAAAGACCTCGGTGAAGCTACTTATATATTGGGCATCAAGATCTATAGAGATAGATCAAGACGCTTGATAGGACTTTCACAAAGCACATACCTTGATAAAGTTTTGAAGCAATTCAAAATGGACAAGTCAAACAAAGGGTTCTTGCCTGTGTTACAAGGTGTGAAGTTGATTCAGACTCAAAACCCGACCGCGGCAAAATATAGAGAGAGAATGAAAATCATTCCCTATGCTTCAGTCATAGGTTCTATTAAGTATGCCATGTTGTGTACCAGACCTGTTGTGTGCCTTGACATGAGTTTGGCAAGGGGGTACAATAGTAATCCAGAAGTAGATCACTGGACAGCGGTCGAAATTATCCTTAGGTACCTAAAGAGGACTAAGGAAATGTTTCTCGGTTATGGAGGTAATAAAGAGTTCATCATACAGAGTTACGTCTATGTAAGCTTTGACACCGATCTGGATGACTCTGAGTCTTGATCTGGATACATGTTGAAAGTGGGAGCAATTAGCTAGAGTAGCTCCATGCAGAGCATTGTAGACATAGAAATTTGCAAAATACATACTGATCTGAATGTGCCAGACCCGTTGACTAAATTTTGGTGAGCAAAACATGATCACACCTTAGTGCTCTTTAGGTGTTAATCACATGGCGATGTGAACGAGATTATTGACTCTAGAAAACCCTTTGGGTGTTGGTCACATGACTATGTGAACTATGGGTGTTAATCACATAAAGATGTGAACTATTTGGTGTTAAATCACATGGCGATGTGAACTAGACTATTGACTCTAGTGCAAGTGGGAGACTAAAGGAAATATGACCTAGAGGCAATAATAAAGTTGTTATTTTATATTTCCTTATATCATGATAAATGTTTATTATTCATGCTAGAATTGTATTAAACAGAAACTTGATACATGTGTGGATACATAGACAAAACACCGTGTCCCTAGTAAGCCTCTACTAGACTAGCTCGTTGATCAAAGATGGTTAAGTTTCCTAACCATAGACATGTGTTGTCATTTGATTAACGGGATCACATCATTAGGAGAATGTGATGGACAAGACCCATCTGTTAGCTTAGCATAATGATCGTTAAGTTTTATTGCTATTGCTTTCTTCATGTCAAATACATATTCGTTCGACTATGAGATTATGCAACTCTCGAATACCGGAGGAATACCTTGTGCGCTATCAAACATCACTAAAAAACTGGGTAATTTTAAAGATGCTCTACAGGTATCTCCGAAGGTGTTTTTTGGGTTGGCATAGATCGAGATTAGGATTTGTCACTCCGAGTATCAGAGAGGTATCTCTGGGCCCTCTCGGTAATGCACATCATAATAAGCCTTGCAAGCAATGTGACTAATGAGTTAGTTGCGGGATGATGCATTATGGAATGAGTAAATAGACTTGCCGGTAACGAGATTGAACTAGGTATGGAGATACCAACAATTGAATCTCGGGCAAGTAACGTACCAATGACAAAGGGAATAACGTATGTTGTCATTACGGTTTGAACGATAAATATATTCATAGAATATGTGGGAACCAACATGAGCATACATGTTCCGCTATTGGTTATTGACCGGAGAGGAGTCTCGGTCATGTCTACATAGTTCTCGAACCTGTAGGGTCCGCATGCTTAACGTTCGATGACGATTTTGTATTATAAGAGTTATGTGATTTGGTGACCGAATTTTGTTCGGAGTCCCGGATGAGATCACGGACATGATGAGGAGTCTCTAAATGATCGAGAGGTAAAGATTCATATACATGACGATAGTATTCGGACACCGGAAGTGTTCCGGCGGTACCAAGTATGTATCGGGTCACCGGAAGGGGTTAGTGCGCCCCCCCCATATGGGCTGGCCAAATTGGAGTATAAAAGGGGAAGGAGGAAAGGAAAAAAGGGAAAAGGATTCCCCCTTCCCCCTTCCCCCTCTTCCCTTCCTACCTCGAATAGGAATAGGAAAGGGGGAGGCCAAATTGGGAGGACCCCAAGTAGGATTCATCCTACTTGGGGTGCCCCCTTGGATGCCTCTCCTCCCCTCCAACCTATATACTCCCTCCGTTCCTAAATATAAGTCTTTCTGGAGATTTCACTATGGACTACATACGGATGTATATAGACATAGTTTAGAGTGTAGGTTCACTCACTTTGCTTTGTATGTAGTCTCTTATTGCCATATCTAAAAAGACTTACATTTAGGAACAGAGGGAGTATATATGAGGGGGGCACTGCTAGAACACACAACAAACATTGTTAGCCGTGTGCGGCGCTCCCCCTCCATAGTTTACGCCTCCGGTCATATTCACGTAGTGCTTAGGTGAAGCCCTGCGCGAATCACTTCACCATCACCGTCACCACGCAGTCGTGCTGACGAAACTCTCCCTCGACACTTTGCTGGATCAAGAGTTCGAGGGATGTCATCGAGCTGAACGTGTGCAGAACTTGGAGGTGCCGTCCGTTCGGTGCTTGATCGGTCGGAACGAGAAGAGGTTCAACTACATCAACCGCGTTTTCAAACGCTTCCGCTTTCGGTCTTCGAGGGTACGTGGACACACTCTCCATCTCTCGTTGCTATGCATCTCCTAGATAGATCTTGCGTGAGCGTAGGAAAATTTTGAAATTGCCTGCTATGTTTCCCAACACATCCGAGTTGTCGCCAAGTGGTTTTTGAATTTCTTTGAGCTGCACTTGCCTCCCACTGGCTTCCCTCCACAGAAACTCTTTCTCAAGGAAGACCCCGTTCCGAGCAACAAAAACTTTGTTCCCTTCACGGTTGTAGAAGCTATATACCAAGGTTTCCCTTAGATATCCCATGAATATGCACTTATCCGACTTAGGTGTAAGCTTGTCTGACATAAGTCGCTTGACAAATACTTCACAACCTGAAATCTTTAGAAAAGAGAACTTGAGACTTTCCAGTCCACACGTCATGTGGGGTCTTGTCTACGGATTTAGATGGTACTCTGTTGAGTGTAAAAGTTGTAGTTTCTAGTGCATATCCCCAGAATGACAAGGGAAATCTGATTTGCTCATCATAGATTGAACCATGTCTAACAAGGTACGATTCCTCCGTTCTGACACACCACTTCTTTGTGGTGTGCCCAGAGGTGTGAGCTGAGGTATTATACCTCGTCTTTCAGATGATTATCAAACTCCTAGCTCATGTACTCACCTCCATGATCAGATCATAGAAGCTTCATAGTCTTGCCGAGCTGATTCTCAACCTCGTTCTGAAACTCTTTGAACTTTTCAAAAGTTTCTGAATTGTGTCTCATCAAATAGATATATCCATATCTACTCAAGTCGTCTGTAGAATTCATGAAGTATTATAGCCACCTCTAGCAGTTGTTCTCATTGGACCACACACATCACTATGTATAAGCTCCAATAGCTCGGACACCCTCTCGCAACTCTTTGTGAAAGGAGACTTAGTCATCTTGCCGAGCAAGCATGATTCACATGACTTAGTCATCTTGCCGAGCAAGTCAGACAAAGTTAGGAGTCCATCATCATGGAGCTTCTTCATGCATTTCAGACTAATGTGTCCAAGCCGCCAATGCGAGAAGTGTCGGGGGTATACCCCGCGGCGTAAACCGGCCGGAAGTATATCCTGGCCGGACTTGGCGTTTCATTGGTAACCCGCCAGAGGATTGGCGACTTACGTGTCCGGCGGTTCACAGGTATGACGATTCACGAGCCTGAAGACTCATTGGTGACCAGGCGCGTGTTTCAGATGGATGATAAGGCTCAAGGCCCAGAAGGCCGGGTCATGTTATGGTGGGCCGGTTTACGAGGAAAGGTGTGAGGAACATTTATCTTACAAGGAGTTAAGACTTGGACTTGTATCCGGTTTGTATTAGAAGGTAGATTAGTCCTAGTCCTAATAGGACTCCACATGTAACCCGCCCCTCTAACTTATATAAGGAGGGGCAGGGCTCCCCAAAGAGGGACAAGCAACAAGCAAGAAGAAACAATCTCTAGGGCTAGACACAACTAGGAGAGCCGGTTTACGGCGACTCCCTCGTGATGATAATAAGACCTAGCCACAAACATCATGTAGGGTTATTACCGGATGATGTTTCCCGGGGCCCGAAGCTGTCTAAACCCTTGTCTTGTGTGTTGATCCGACTCGCGTCTCTCAATTCCGACCAACCCCTTCTAGCTACCACATAGGTGCGCGGCCTCACGACTAAGTCCTCACACTAGGACATCTATCGTGACAATTCCACGACAGTTGGCGCCCACTGATACGTCTCCGTCGTATCTACTTTTCCAAACACTTTTGCCCTTGTTTTGGACTCTAACTTGTATGATTTGAATGGAACTAACCCGGACTGACGCTGTTTTCAGCAGAATTGCCATGATGTTGTTTTATGTGCAGAAAACAAAAGTTCTCGGAATAACCTGAAACTCCATGGAATATCTTACAATAAATAATAAAAAATCCTCGCCGAAGATGAAGACCAGGGGGGACACACCCTGTCCATGAGGGTGGGGGGCGCCCCCCCTAGGGCGCGCCCCTACCTCGTGGGCCTCCTGGAGACCTCCCGACTCCAACTCCAACTCTATATATCTGCTTTCGGGGAGGAAAAAATAGTAGAGAAGATTTCATCGCGTTTTACGATATGGAGCTGCCGCCAAGCCCTAAAACATCTAGGGAGGGCTGATCTGGAGTCCGTTCGGGGCTCCGGAGAGGGGGATTCATCGCCGTCGTCATCATTAAGCATCCTCCATCACCAATTTCATGATGCTCACCGCCGTGCGTGAGTAATTCCATCATAGGCTTGCTGGACGGTGATGGGTTGGATGAGATTTACCATGTAATCGAGTTAGTTTTGTTAGGGTTTGATCCCTAGTATCCACTATGTTCTGAGATTGATGTTGCTATGACTTTGCTATGCTTAATGCTTGTCACTAGGGCCCGAGTGCCATGATTTTAGATCTGAACCTATTATGTTTTCATCAATATATGAGAGTTCTTGATCCTCTCTTGCAAGTCTATAGTCACCTATTATGTGTTATGATCCGTTAACCCCGAAGTGACAATAATCGGGATACTTACCGGTGATGACCGTAGTTTGAGGAGTTCATGTATTCACTATGTGCTAATGCTTTGTTTCGGTTCTCTATTAAAAGGAGGCCTTAATATCCCTTAGTTTCCATTAGGACCCCGCTGCCACGGGAGGGTA
The DNA here is from genome assembly GCF_056163025.1 of Triticum urartu. Taxonomy (NCBI): domain Eukaryota; kingdom Viridiplantae; phylum Streptophyta; class Magnoliopsida; order Poales; family Poaceae; genus Triticum; species Triticum urartu. The sequence continues at coordinate 216,788,321 of NC_141878.1, forward strand.
TGACAAAAGATGTCATGCAAGTTCTTTTCCATAAGCATGTATGCCTATATTCGGAATACATGCCTACATTACATTGATGAATTGGAGCTAGTTCTGTGTCACCCTATGTTATGACTGTTACATGATGAACCACATCCGGCATAATTATCCATCACCGATCCGATGCCTATGAGCTTTCCATATACTAGTTTACGCTTATTTACTTTCCCGTTGCTATTGTTACAATCACTACATAATACCAAAAATATTACTTTGCTTTCATTACTCTTTTGTTACCATTACCATCACTATCATATTACTTTGCTACTAAACACTTTGCCGCAGATACTAAGTTTCCAGGTGTGGTTGAATTGACAACTCAGCTACTAATACTTGAGAATATTCTTTGGCTCCCCTTGTTTCGAATCAATAAATTTGGGTTGAATACTCTACCTTGGAAAGCTGTTGCGATCCCCTATACTTGTGGGTTATCAAGACTAATTTCTGGCGCCGTTGCCGGGGAGCATAGCTCTATTCTTTGAGTCACTTGGGATTTATATCTGCTGGACACTATGAAGAATTTGAAAGACGCTAAGACAACAATTTATCCCTTAACTATGAGGGGAGGTAAGGAACTGTCATCTAGCTCTGCTCTTGATTCACCGTCTGTTTTGAGTAAGCTTGCGACACATAAACCTGCTTCTGCTATTCATTCTGATATGTCGCATGTTATAGATGATGCTACTTCTGCTATACATGATACTTATGATGAAACTACTTCTATGCTTGATACTACTGTGCCATTTGGTGATTTTCTTGAGGAACGACTTGCTAGGGCTAGAGAGATTGAAAATATTGAATCTGATTATGATGATGAAAGTGATGATGAAGAATCACTTGTTATTCCTGAGGATTATTTATTTGATCAAGAAGCTTCTTTAGCTATTTTAGCTTGCAAAGATAGATATGAACTCAAAAGGTTATTAGCTAAATGGAATAAGCAATCTCTAAATGCTAGGATGAAACCTGACCCTACTTTTGCTACTTCACCTATCTGTGTTACTGATAAGGATTATAAATTCTTTGTTGATCCTGATATAATTACTTTAGTTGAATCTGATCCTTTTCATGGCTATGAATCTGAAACTGTTGTGGCACATCTTACTAAATTAAATGATATAGCCACCCTGTTCACTAATGATGGGAGATCTCGCTACTTTTATATCCTTAAAATATTTCCGTTCTCATTAAAGGGTGATGCTAAGATATGGTTTAATTCTCTTGATCCTGGTTGTGTGCGTAGTCCCCAGGATATGATTTACTACTTCTCTGCTAAATATTTCCCTGCTCATAAGAAACAAGCTACTTTAAAGGAAATATACAACTTTGTGCATATTAAAGAAGAGAGTCTCCCACAAGCTTGGGGGAGGCTTCTCAAGTTACTTAATGCTTTGCCTGATCATCCTCTTAAGAAAAATGAAATACTTGATATCTTTTATAATGGACTAACCGATGCTTCTAGAGATTACCTGGATAGTTGTGCTGCTTCTCTTTTCAGGGAAAGAACACCGGATGAAGCTGAAATTCTATTGAATAATATGTTGAGAAATGAAAATAATTGGACACCTCCGGAGCCAATTCCTGAGCCTATTCCTAACCCAACTCCGAAGAAGAGGGGTATTCTATTTCTCAGTCCTGAAGATATGCAAGAGGCAAAGAAATCTATGAAAGAAAAGGGTATTAAAGCTGAAGACGTTAAGAATTTACCTCCTATTGAAGAAATACATGGTCTTAATTTACCGCCTATTGAAGAAACATATGATATTAATCCTTTATTTATTGAAGAACCTCCAGACCTCGATAAATCGACACAGGTAGTAAAGGTAAATTCTCTCTATAGATATCATAAATCTGAAATCCCTCCTGCTAAAATTGCTAGTCAATGCTTGGATGAGTTTGATAATTTTATGTTTAAGCAAGAAGACTTCAATGCTTATTTTGGCAGACAATTAAAACAAGATGCTGATATGATTAAATATTTGGGTGATTATATGGCTAATATTAGAGGTGAACTTAAACTTGTTAGCAAACATGCTTCTATGGTTACCACTCAAGTAGAAGAAGTACTTAAAGCTCAAAAGGAACTTCTCAATGAGATGAATAGTAAGAAAAATGATTATGCTATTAAAGTGGCTACTAGAACTGGTAGAATGACTCAGGAACCTTTGTATCCTGAAGGCCACCCTAAGAGAATTGAGAAAGATTCTCATAGAAATAAAATTGATGCACCTAGTTCTTCTAAAAAGAAGAAAAAGAAAAATGATAGAACTGTGCAAACTTCTAGTGAACCTATTGATGAACCACCTGATAATCCAAATGATATCTCTATGTCTGATGCTGAAACACAATATGGCAATGAACATGAACCTAATGAAAATGTTAATGATGATGTTCATAATGATGCTCAACCTAGTAATGATAATGATGTAGAAATTGAACCTGCTGTTGATCTTGATAACCCACAATCAAAGAATCAATGTTATGATAAGAAAGATTTTGTTGCTAGGAAACATGGTAAAGAAAGAGAACCTTGGGTTCAGAAACCCATGCCTTTTCCTCCCAAACCATCCAAGAAAAAGGATGATGAGGATTTTGAGCGCTTTGGTGAAATGATTAGACCTATCTTTTTGCGTATGCGATTGACTGATATACTCAAAATGAATCCTTATGCTAAGTACATGAAAGATATTGTTACAAATAAAAGAAAGATACTAGAAGCTGAAATTTCCACCAGGCTTGCTAATTATACTTTTAAGGGTGGAATACCAAAGAAACTTGGAGATCCAGGAGTACCTACTATACCATGCTCCATTAAAAGAAACTATGTTAAAACTGCTTTATGTGATCTTGGAGCCGGTGTTAGTGTTATGCCTCTCTCTTTATATCGTAGACTTGACTTGAATAAGTTGACACCTACTGAAATATCTTTGCAAATGGCTAATAAATCAACTGCTATACCTGTCGGTATTTGTGAGGATGTGCCTGTTGTGGTTGCAAACGTTACTATTTTAACAGACTTTGTTATTCTTGATATTCCCGAGGACGATAGTATGTCTATTATTCTTGGAAGACCTTTTCTTAATACTGTAGGGGCTGTTATTGATTGCAACAAAGGCAATGTCACTTTTCATGTTAATGGTAATGAGCATACAGTACATTTTCCGAGGAAATAGCCTCAAGTTCATAGTATCAATTCTATCGGAAAAATTCCATCAATTATATTTGGAGGTTTTGAATTTCCTCTTCCTACTGTCAAGAGAAATATGATATACTTATTATTGGGGATGTGCATATCCCCGTTGAGGTAACCTAGTGTTATTCGAAATTTCTCCGGTTTCATGTTAATCGAAATGAGTTTGTTAACAAGACTGGATCAACCTTGTTAGTGGACCCCTTTTGATGAGCATGAGATGGATGAAACTAGAAGCACAACCTTCTGTACTCTCTCTATACCTTCTGTTATTTAGTTGAAATAAAGTAAAAGTAAATATTTATCTGTCTGTTATCTGATTATCCGTGCAATATAAAAATACCTCGAAAATAAAAGTTCTCCAAATGCCCCGAAAATTAAATATGGTTTTTTCTAGAATATTTGAGGATTTATGGAACAGAGAACACACCAGGGGGGCCAACCACCTTGCCATGAGGGTGGAGGGCGCGCCCCTGCCTCGTGGGGCCATTGTGGCCCTCATCCACTTATCCTTTCACCCATACACTTCATCTTCCTCCCCCAAACACGAATAACTAGCTAAAACCCGAGTCCAAGCTCGTTTTGCTGCCATTTTCGATCTCCTTGCTCAAAGCACCTCTCACAAAACTGCTTGGGGAGATTGTTCCTTGGTATGTGACTCCTCCATTGGTCCAATTAGTTTTTGTTCTAGTGCTTTATTCATTGCAAATTTTTGCTGTTTAGGTGGATTGCCTCTTGGGCTGATGATGATGAAAATACAAGGAAGAACAGCCTCGCGAGGGTCTGTTCTTGGCTGGGGTGATGAACTGCTGGGAGGAGCTCAGTCACCTTTCTCTCTCTCTCTCTCTTTCTGATCTTCTCTCTCTCTTTCCCTGCCTCTCCTTGCTCCATCTCTCTGTGTCTCCGTGTCCCCCTTGCTCTGTGGGTGGCTGGTCCTATTTATAGAGGCCCTAGTCCTCTTCTCAAATATCGAGCGGGAAGGGAGCCAACAATGGCGGGCTAATTTGAAGGGGGACAGCTAGTATCAACTATCCTGACAAAAGTAGTCTTCGCCTGCGCAAAGCTCTGGTGATGACGCCGCCTTGGGCTCCACAGTGACCTCCGTCTCGTAGTCCTCCTGGTCTTGGTCTCGTTGCACCGAAATGGCAACCTTTGCCTGATGCCTCGGTACTCCGCGGCTGCGCTTGCCCCCTTTGCACCAAAGAGGAAGGTAGGACGCTGCACGGGCTAGCACCCGCCTGGCGCCCCCGGTCGTCATGGCTTGCGTCATGGGCACCTTGTGAGGTACCCCGCCTTGATCTCTCCGCCTCCTCGTGAGCCAGCCTGACGAGGCCGCGCGTGAGGAAGCTCCGTGTCGTCCACCCCGCGAGGCTTGGCCCCTCGCAAGGGTCTTGGGTTTGTGTTGGTGAAGATGGGCCACGCTGGGCCCCCCTTTGAGCCACGCCGCAGGCCGCAGGCAGGCAAGTCTGGGAACCCCCGTTCCCAGAATGCTGACAGTAGCCCCCGGGCCCAAGGCGCGCCCGTACTTGGTCGTGCAGGGAGGCGGAAGGGCAAGAGCGAAGCGCCGCGGGCCCTAACAGCCTGCGGCCTTGGGCGCCGCGTGGCGGTTGATTGGACGTGGGCGTCTCCACTTCCCCATGGCGCCTCGGCAACTGCACGGATTGGACAAGTCCCTGCATGCAAAGCGGGTCATAATTACCTGCGATCGTGGGGGGCGTTGGTTGGCCATAGCCAGTTATAAGTACGGATCGGCGCGCGCCCTTCCAGTTCATCCCTCCTTGCTCCTCCCTTTCTTCATGGCCCTGTCAAGGAGGTTCTCGGCCGTAGAGAAGGGGAAGGCTCACCAGGTTGTTTTGCTTTCGTTACCGTACCTTTCGGCTAAGTGCCCGAGCGTGGATAGTTTCCGGCCCCGGCCGTGGGGGGGGCGACCGACCCAGGCCCTTTGTTTGTGTCGCGGTGCCCGTGGGGCACGGACTGGAGGGGTGCTCCTGTAAGGGGCCCAGGTCACGAACTCTTTGAATGACTAGGATAGGAACACTCGCGAGGGCGCTCAGCTGCCCCCCTCGCGAGGCCTTGCACAAGAGAAATTGAGGCAGGAGAGTGAAAAGTCGGAGAACCACAAGCCAAAGGCGGCAACAACTTCAGTAAAACTTCGAATGGGAAGGAACAAGCCAACTGCAGAAAGCAAATGAAAAGCCGCGTCCGGCACCTAATCTAGTCTTCGACGTCTTCTCACCAGCGCGGAGCTAAGTGCTGCCACTGGGCATGGGAGGGAGCCCCAGGGCTTGAGGCCGGCGCTCCTGAGACTCCGGGGCGTGTACAGCCCCAACTCATTATTACGTGAGAGTGTCACGGGCGGCGAGCTTCACAGGCGTTGGCCTTCTTCACAGGCTCCGGGCCTTTTCCCAAACGCAATGGATTCACATGCATTCGCCTTCTTCACAGGCTCCGGGCCTTTTCCCAAACGCGATAGCTTCACAGGCATTCGCCTTCTTCACAGGCTCTGGGCCTTTTCCAAAACGCGATAGCTTCACAGGCATTCGCCTTCTTCACAGGCTCTGGGCCTTTTCCAAAACGCGATAGCTTCACAGGCATTCGCCTTCTTCATAGGCTCTGGGCCTTTTCCAAAACGCGATAGCTTCACAGGCATTCGCCTTCTTCACAGGCTCTGGGCCTTTTCCAAAACGCGATAGCTTCACAGGCATTCGCCTTCTTCACAGGCTCTGGGCCTTTTTTAGGGGTAGAACCTTCGGAGGTGCTGGATGTTCCACGCATTCTGGACTAGCACACCCTCCTGAGTCTCCAAGCGCGCGGAGCCGGGCCTGGAAACATGAACAACTTTGAACGGGCCCTCCCACATGGGAGAGAGCTTGTGCAGCCCCTCCCTGGAGAGGACCCTCCTGAGCACGAGGTCTCCTACCTCGAGAGTTCTGGGGCGGATGTTGCGGTAGTGATATCACCGCAGTGCTTGTTGGTATCTCGCTGCTCGTAGCGCGGCTTCTCGGCGACGTTCCTCCCCCAGCACGAGGTCCATCCCCCGCATGGCGTCCTGCTGCGCCTCGTCAAACGCTAGGACCCGCGCGGAGCGACGTCTGACCTCGTGAGGGAGGACCGCTTCGGCTCCGTAGACCAGGAAGAATGGGGTCTCTCCAGTCGGCTTGGTCGCGGTTGTGCGGATGGACCACAACACGGACTGAAGCTCGTCATACCAACCTCTGCCGTAGGCCTCCAGCTTCTTCTTGAACGTCTTGGTCTTGAGGCCCCTCAGGACCTCCGCGTTGGCCCGCTCGGCCTGGCTGTTGCTTCGGGGGTGCGCCACCGAAGCGTAGCATATCTGCGTTCCAAGGTTAGCACAGTATGTTTTGAAGAGGTTACTGGTGAACTGCGAACCATTGTCCGTGATGATGCGATTCGGCACCCCGAACAGGCTTACGATGCCCTTGATGAACTTGACCGCGGAACCCGCGGGAATGGTGTGGACAGCCTCTACTTCAGCCCACTTGGTGAACTTGTCCACAACGACGTAGAGGTAGCGGTAGCCCCCAGGCGCCCGAGGAAACGGGCCCAAGATATCCAGCCCCAGACTGCGAATGGCCACGAAAGGGGTATAGTCTGCAAGCCTCCTGCTGGCTGATGGATCTGCTTGGCGTGGAACTAGCAGGCCTCACAAGCTTTTACTAGTTCGACGGCGTCATTGAGCGCGGTGGGCCAATAAAACCCACTGCGGAACGCCTTGCCGACGAGGGTCCGCGATGATGAATGATGTCCACAATCTCCGCCATGTATATCTTCCAGCAGTTCCTTCCCTTGCTCCCTGGAGATGCAGCGTAGGGATACATCATTTGGCCACTTCCGGTAGAGCTCTCCATCCTTGATGCAGTATGCCATGGCCTGGCGTGTCACTCGCTCCGCTTCCTCCTCCTTCTTCGGTAGGGTCCCTTGCGTTAGGTAACTCCGGAGCTCCGCGATCCAACATCCCTCCTGAGGTTCCATCGTCAGGAGCAGACGTGCTCCTGAGGCCGGGCCACAGGCCGGGGCCCCTGACGCAGGTGGCTGAGGGAGCTCCTCCCGGGGCTGAGCCGTGTTCGATTATGACGGCGGGGCTGATGGCTTGAAGAGCCGCTCCTCGAAAACACCAGGCTCCTGAGGTAACCGCCTGGACGCCCGTTTGGCGATGTCGTTGGCCTCCTGATTGGTGCCACAGGGCACATGCTGCAACTCCAACCCCCAGAACTGCTTCTCCATCTTGCGGACCTCCGCTAGGTAGGCTTCCATGTGCTCATCCTTCGGCTCATACACTTTGTTGGAGAAATTGACAAGGAGCTGCGAATCGCCCTTGATGGTGAGGCGTTTCACCCCCAGGGCAGCCGCGGCCTTCAAGCCCGCTATTAAACCTTCATACTCTGCTATGTTGTTCGAGACCTTTTCACCATGCTGGAAACAGAGCTGCACGGCGTAATAGAGCTTGTCCTGAGCGGGCGATATAAGCACCGCCCCTGCCCCAGCGCCATGCCTGGAGAACGCCCCATCGAAGTACTGACCTAGCCTTCTAGCGCCTCACTTCTCGGGGACGGGGACCGATCCTCGTCGGCCTTGAGGCCTGGCGCCTCCGTCCATTCTGCCACAAAATCCGCCAACGCTGCTCCCTTGATGACTCTGGTCGTGCTGAATTTGAGCTGAAACACTTGCAGTTCTATGTTCCACTCAGCGACCCTTCCAGCTGAATTAGGGCTCCTGAGTACTCTCTCCAGGGGGTACGACGAGACGACCTTGATGGGGTGACCCTGAAAATAGTGCCGCAGCTTGCGCGAGGCCATCAGTAGCGCGAGGAGGAGTTTCTGAGGCATGGGGTACCGTGCCCTGGCATCCCGCAGCACCGTGCTAACGAAGTACACCGGGTGCTCAACGAGGTGGAGGGCGTCAGTGCTGGTGGCTCCCTTCGGAGATCGTGGCGCCTCTTGAGGCAATGAGGCCTCCTGAGGCTGGCCATCTGGAAGAGGGGCCTCTTCCGCCTCTGGTGCGCCCCTCTGCGGCGGCTGATCCTCCTCAGCCGCGGTGGTGGTTTCTGTAGGCTTTCCTTGTCCCTGTTCTTCCTTGTCCCGGGCTGCTGCCGCAGTTTTGATTCAGCGCTCCTCTCTGACTGCCACTAAGGCTGCGCTGGCGGAGTAAGGAGTGGCGGCGAGGTAAAGCACCAGGGGCTCTTGAGGGCGCGGAGCCACCATGACCGGTGGGCTGGTCAGGTATCTCTTGAGATCCTGGAACGCCTTGTCGGCCTCTTCCGTCCACTCGAAGGGCCCCTTTTTCTTCATTAGCTGGAAGAAGGGCAGTGCTCGTTCCCCCAACTTGGAGATGAAGCGCCCTAGTGCGGTCACGCGCCCCATGAGCTTCTGCATTTCTCTGAGGGTCTTTGGCGGGCTCATGTCTTCCACCGCCTTGACCTTCTCCGGGTTAGCCTCGATGCCTCGGTGGGACACGAGGAAACCCAAGAGCTTGCCCGAGCGGACTCCGAACACACACTTCTCTGGGTTGAGCCGTAGGTTCACTGCGTTGAAGCTCGCGAAGGTTTCCTCCAAGTCTTGTATCAAGGTCTTGGCCTCCCGAGACTTTAGCACAATGTCATCGACGTAAGCTTCAACATTCTTCCCGAGCTGCGGGCCCAAGGTGATGTGCATCAGCTGCTGGAAGGTCGCCCCTGCGTTACGCAGCCCGAATGGCATACATGTGTAGCAGTACACCCCACACGGGGTCAGGAAGGCTGTCTTCTCGACGTCTTCTATCGCCATCTTGATCTGGTGATACCCAGAGAAGGCATCCAAGAAGCCCAACAGGTCGCATTCCGTAGTGGAATCGACAATCTGGTCGATGCGGGGGAGCGGGAACGGATCTTGCAAGCATGCTTTGTTGAGGTTGGTGAAGTCGACACACATGCGCTCCTTCCCTCCCTTCTTTGGCACAACGACAGGGTTGGACAACCACTCTGGGTACCGGACCTTGCGAATGACCCCGCGGCTTCTAATTTGCGGGTCTCTTGGACGATGAAGGCCTGCTTTTCTATGGACTGGCGCCTGGCCTTCTGCTTCATAGGGCGCACGTTGGGGCACACGTTGAGGTGATGCTCGATTACACTCCTAGGGATCCCTGCCAACTGGTCAGGCTCCCAAGCGAATACCTTCTTGTTTGCATGGAGGAACCCGACCAGGGCCTTCTCCTACTCGGGTTTGAGGTGGGCGCCTATGGTGAAAGTGGCGTTGGTGGATCCATCCTCATCGACGGGTATCTGCTTGGTTTCTACCTTGTCTTGGGTGAACAACCGTTTCTTCTTGGCGGGTGCAGCCCCCTTGGGCCCGGGGGTCTCCAAGTTGGCGGGCTGTGCCGACGCCGCCGTCTTGAAGGCGAGCTTGAGCACCCGCAGCGCGTCCCCGGTGTCCCCGTGCACAGTGAGGACACCGCTACTCCCGGGCATCTTCATGAGGTTGTACGCCGGGTGCGTCGCGGCCATGAACTGGGCCAGCGCTGGGTAGCCGAGGATGGCGTTGTAGGGGAGGCCGATGGGGGCGATGTTGAAGTCGACCAGCTCCATGCGGAAGTTGTCGTAGGTGTCGAAGGTTACTGGGAGCCGGATCTGTCCCAAGGAGCTGGACGACTTGCCCCCTACGCCTGAGAAGGGCCGGCTGGGTTGCAGCCGTTCCAGGGGTATGCAGAGGAGGTTGAAGGCCTCGACCGAGAGCATGCTGAGGCCCGCGCTGCCATCAATGAGGGTTCTGGTGACGGCCACCTGGCAGATGGTGGGGGTGCACAGCATGGGGAGCGCACCCGAGCAGGCCGAGTTGGAGGGGTGGTCCTCTGAGCTGAAGGTCAGGCCGGTCTCGGGCGCCGCCCGGTCCAGGGGAGCCCCCTGCCGCGTGGAAGCGGCGCCGACCCGGCGGATGAACGGCTTGACATGGTGACTTGTAGGAGGCGCCTGCGAGCCGCCCAAGAGGGCCACGACGACCGGGGGTGTTGGTGCAGTGCGATGGGCGGGGGAGAGTTTGCGGGGCTCCATGGGCGCGCGGAGCGCGCGAGACGAAGAACCAGCTGGGGTGAGCGAGGGAGTTGCGGTGCGGCCGTCTTGCCGCACAGACAGATGCTGGGACGATGCTTGCTGCTCGTCCCCCGCCGAGCCGGTGGCGGCGTTGACGGCAGGCGACGGGGAACGGCGAGGACGCCCGCAGACAGGGGCCGTCTGGGCGACGCGGGAAGCGAGCGCGGCCCGGCGCTCGGTGCGGGCCCGACGAGCGTCAGACATGGGCGTGATGGTCGGAGGAGAACGGGGTGGTGGAAGACGAATCCCGGCGCACCCCTACCTGGCATGCCAAATGTCGGATTTCGGGTTCCGGCAGACCCTTGAGGTTCGAGCACTGGGGTGCGCGCGGAGATTTCGCCTCCTACCTACCTGCACCCCTCCGCCTTGCTAGGATCTGAACTAAGGAAAGAACAACGCAAGAGACACAGGGTTTATACTAGTTCGGGCCACCGTTGTGGTGTAATACCCTACTCCAGTGTGTGGTGTGGTGGATTGCCTCTTGGGCTGATGATGATGAACAATACAAGGAAGAACAGCCTCGCGAGGGTCTGTTCTTAGCTGGGGTGATGAACTGCTGGGAGGAGCTCAGTCACCTTTCTCTCTCTCTCTCTCTCTTTCTCTCTCTCTCTCTCTCTCTCTTTCTGATCTTCTCTCTCTCTTTCCATGCCTCTCCTTGCTCCGTCTCTCTGTGTCTCCGTGTCCCCCTTGCTCTGTGGGTGGCTGGTCCTATTTATAAAGGCCCTGGTCCTCTTCCAAAATATCGAGCGGGAAGGGAGCCAACAATGGCGGGCTAATTTGAAGGGGGACAGCTAGTATCAACTATCCTGACAAAAGTAGTCTTCGCCTGCGCAAAGCTCTGGGGATGACGCCGCCTTGGGCTCCACGGTGACCTCCGTCTCGTAGTCCTCCTGGTCTTGGTCTCATTGCACCGAAATGGCAACCTTTGCCTGATGCCTCGGTACTCCACGGCTGCGCTTGCCCCCTTTGCACCAAAGAGGAAGGGAGGACGCTGCGCGGGCTGGCACCCGCCTGGCGCCCCCGGTCGTCATGGCTTGCGTCACGGGCACCTCGTGAGGTACCCCACCTTGATCTCTCCGCCTCCTCGTGAGCCAGCCTGACGAGGCCGCGCCTGAGGAAGCTCTGCGTCGTCCGCCCCGCGAGGCTTGGCCCCTCGCGAGGGTCTTGGGTTTGTGTTGGTGAAGATGGGCCGCGCTGGGCCCCCCTTTGAGCCACGCCGCAGGCCGCAGGCAGGCAAGTCTGGCGACCCCCGTTCCCAGAACGCTGACAGCGTGATGCTGACGAAGAGCCACCAAGAGATGCTCCAGTGCATCCTTGTGAGTGGCCTTCTGAAAATTTTATGGATCGAGCGGGAATAAAAGAAGAATTCAACGCATATTTGCGTAACGCTGATCTTGTGAGCTTCGAGGAAGAGAAGTGCAGTCAGTATCATAACCTCACTAGTTTCTTTGTGAGGAGGTTTGAATTTTCCACTTCACGTAATTCTCCAACTGTCCTGTTTGATCTTTATGATAAATCTTATACCATGGACTTAGAGGATTTTACCACTGCATGTGAACTTCCACAATGGGGTAGTATAAGGGATCCTCGCAAATCTGAATTTAGAGATTTTCTTGCTAATATAACTATGGGAGAATCTAGAGATATTACACAAGCTACCATAGGGAGCATCCACTTTCCTGCTATACATTATTTTGCTCTCTTCATAGGTAGATGCATAAATGGTAAAGATGAGGCATGTCACGTGTGTGTCCCTGACCTCAGTATTCTTAGGAGTGCTGTGTTAGGAGACAAATCAAATAATTTGGGAGCCATTGTTGCACGTAGGTTGCATCTTAATAGACTTAATGGAGATTTCTTTGGTGGAATTTATGCAACTCGCGTAGCTAATTTTCTCGGTATAGATGTACGTGAAGATGATATTGAATTACCTCCTGCCTTTCTAGATTTTAATGCTATGGTTCACCACCATTTTGTCGAGGGGAACGAATCACCTCTCCAGTACCGACTAATCTTTGACAAACGCCGTGCTGTCCGTATTACTCTCCCTGCTCAAGCTTTCTTTGATTATCAGGCAAGAGGAGGATATACTATTACCAGAGAGGAGGCAGATGAGTACGAGAGGAGGGCGGAGGCCGCTCGTCGCCACACTGCAGCTCAGGAGGCGATAGCCGCTGCATCACAGTACAGCCCCAACAACTATTATTATGGATATCAGCCAGGCCAGCCGTGGCGATAGACCAACTTAGGCCAAAAGCCTAAGCTTGGGGGAGTACGTATTTCTCACCGACATTACATTTATGTTCACACACACTCATTGCTAGATGTCGGTGTTCATACTTTTACAATGTATCATCCATGCTAGTTTATTTCCTTTTATGCTTTTTTCTTGTGTGTTTGATAAACCTTAATAAAAACTAAAAAAAATTAGTGGTAGTTTATTTTTCTTGCTATAGTAATAATTAAAAAGAAAACCCAAAAATATTTCCCGTTCTTCTTTTGCTTGCCGGGAGCTTTCCCGTGTAAATAGTTTTATTTCTTTTCTTTTCTTTGGGGGTCAGTAGTTGAAGACCATGATTAAATTGTTGAAGTGGCTCTTATATGCTTTATTGTTGATTTAACCAAGAGCCCATATTGCTTTGTCTTCTCCTGTTTATTGAATGCTCGCAGATTCCAGCTTAGTCCAATGCACGTGCACTCTTATTATTATTCACATCGTTCGGTCGTGCAAGTGAAAGGCAATTATGATGATATATGATGGACTGATTGAGATGAGAAAAGCTGGTATGAACTCGGCCTCTTTTGTTTTTGTAGATATGATGAGTTCATCATTCTTGATTCAGCTTGTTATGAATAAACATGTTTGCAATGACAATTAGAGATCATAGTTGCTTGTTCCATGCTTGATTAGCTATGAGTTATAATGGTTTACCTTGCATGCCAACATGCTATTGAGATGGTTATGATGTGGTATGATGGGGTGGTATCCTCCTTTGAATGATTTAAGTGACTTGACTTGGCACATGTTCACGCATGTAGTTGAAACAAATCAACATAGCCTTCACGATATTTATGTTCATGGTGGATTATATCCTACTCATGCTTGCATCCAATGTTTATTAATTTTAATGCATGTACATGGCTGTTGTTGCTCTCTAGTTGGTCTCTTCCCAGTCTTTTGCTAGCCTTCACCTGTACTAAGCGGGAATACTGCTTGTGCATCCAATCCCTTAAACCCCAAAGTTATTCCAGATGAGTCCACTATACCTTCCTATATGCGGTATCTACCTGCCGTTCCAAGTAAGTTTGTATGTGCCAAACTCTAAACCTTCAAATAATCATCCTGTTTTGTATGCTCGAATAGCTCATGTATCAACTAGGGCTATCTGTATCTTCCATGCTAGGCGGGTTATTCTCAAGAGGAGTGGACTCCGCTCCTCACTCACGAGAAAATGGCTGGTCACCGGGATGCCCAGTCCCATGCTTTATGCAAGCTAAATAAAAATAATTGCAAAACAAAATTCCCCCTGGGACTGTTATTAGTTGGAGGCACTCGTTGTTTCGAGCAAGCCATGGATTGATGTTTGTTGGTGGAGGGGGAGTATAAACTTTACCATTCTGTTTGGGAACCGCCTATAATGTGTGTAGCATGGAAGATATCACCATCTCTTGGTTGTTATGTTGACAATGAAAGTATACCGCTCAAAATATTATTCACCTCTATTTCAAAACCGAGCTCTGGCACCTCTACAAATCCCTGCTTCCCTCTGCGAAGGGCCTATCTATTTACTTTTATGTTGAGTCATCACTCTCTTATTAAAAGCACTAGCTGGAGAGCGCAGCTGTCATTTGCATTCATCACTGTTAATTTATATTGGGTGTGACTATGATTGGATCTCTTTTACCATGAATTACGATGTTTAGTCAGTCCTTGATCTTTAAAGATGCTCTGCATTTATGTTTTGCGGTCTCAGAAAGGGCTAGCGAGATACCATCTTGTTATATCATATTATGATTGTTTTGAGAAAGTGTTGTCATCCGAGATTTATTATTATGGCTTGCTAGTTGATTATGCTATTGATATGGGCAATCATGAGACCTGAGAATTATTGCAAATATGGTTAGTTATAATCTTTGCTGAAAACTTGAATGCTAGCTTGACATATTTACAACAACAAGAGCAAACAGAGTTTGTAAAAGTTTTTCTTTATTTCTTTCAGTTTGTCAACTGAATTGCTTGAGGACAAGCAAGGGTTTAAGCTTGGGTGAGTTGATACATCTCCGTCATATCTACTTTTCCAAACACTTTTGCCCTTGTTTTGGACTCTAACTTGTACGATTTGAATGGAACTAACCCGGACTGATGCTGTTTTCAGCAGAATTGCCATGATGTTGTTTTATGTGCAGAAAACAAAAGTTCTCGGAATGACCTGAAACTCCCCAGAATATCTTACAATAAATAATAAAAAATCCTCGCCAAAGATGAAGACCAGGGGGCCCACACCCTGTCCACGAGGGTGGGCCCCCCCTAGGGCGCGCCCCCTACCTCGTGGGCCCCCTGGAGACCTCCTGACTCCAACTCCAACTCTATATATCTGCTTCTGGGGAGAAAAATAGTAGAGAAGATTTCATCGCGTTTTACGATATGGAGCCGCCGCCAAGCCCTAAAACCTCTCGGGAGGGCTGATCTGGAGTCCGTTCAGGGCTTCGGAGAGGGGGATTCGTCGCCGTCGTCATCATCAAGCATCCTCCATCACCAATTTCATGATGCTCACCGCCGTGCGTGAGTAATTCCATCGTAGGCTTGCTGGACGGTGATGGGTTGGATGAGATTTACCATTTAATCGAGTTAGTTTTGTTAGGGTTTGATCCCTAGTATCCACTATGTTCTGAGATTGATGTTGCTATGACTTTGCTATGCTTAATGCTTGTCACTAGGGCCAGAGTGCCATGATTTCAGATCTGAACCTATTATGTTTTCATCAATATATGAGAGTTCTTGATCCTATCTTGCAAGTCTATAGTCACCTATTATGTGTTATGATCCGTTAACCCCGAAGTGACAATAATCGGGATACTTACCGGTGATGACCGTAGTTTGAGGAGTTCATGTATTCACTATGTGGTAATGCGTTGTTCCGGTTCTCTATTAAAAGGAGGCCTTAATATCCCTTAGTTTCCATTAGGACCGCGCTGCCACGGGAGGGTAGGACAAAAGGTGTCATGCATGTTCTTTTCCATAAGCACGTATGACTATATTCGGAATACATGCCTACATTACATTGATGAATTGGAGCTAGTTCTGTGTCACCCTATGTTATGACTGTTACATGATGAACCACATCTGGCATAATTATCCATCACTGATCCGATGCCTACGAGCTTTCCATATACTGGTTTACGCTTATTTACTTACCCGTTGCTATTGTTACAATCACTACATAATACCAAAAATATTACTTTGCTTTCATTACACTTTTGTTACCGTTACCATCACTATCATATTACTTTGCTACTAAACACTTTGCCGTAGATACTAAGTTTCCAGGTGTGGTTGAATTGACAACTCAGCTGCTAATACTTGAGAATATTCTTTGGCTCCCCTTGTGTCGAATCAATAAATTTGGATTGAATACTCTACCCTCGAAAGCTGTTGCGATCCCCTATACTTGTGGGTTATCACCCACCGTGGGGTTCGCGCACGGTGGTGTTGAGCTCTTGAAGGGATCTATCTCAGGAGCGAGAAGTTTGCAATTTACAGATGAAGAAAGAACCGGCATGGAGCAAGCAGAGCCACAGCCGAGTTAATTAAGTTTGCTGGCCAACTATGAAGTTAGCAGTGTAGGGTTTGAGTTCAAAAGAAATTAAGGGTTATGTGTTGCAAAAACCGGCAATCCGTCGAATCTGAAAACAAGTTGATATCTACTACAACAGCCGCCGTCCTCGTTGCTTTGCACAAGCCGCCGTGCAATAATTCAACAGTGGTGACCGTTTTTCCAAATCTGGGAATAAGCAATCGTATAGGGCCTGGCCAAAGCTGGCACGTCAAATCAATCGTAATGCTGCTATTGAACTTCCGGATCAAAGTTAGAAGCTATCCGAAAGGTCTCCATGGACAGGTTGGGCAGATTAAGACGAATTGGATTCAAACTACAGAAAAAAGACTGGCCTTCCTTCTAGCGCTAGATGCCGCACTCTGGACCGACCATGACCCGGATCTCGCGATCGCTACAATAGCCGTCTCCACCTCAATATACCTTTTTTGCCTCGGATTCGCTCGGCCGTACACACTCTGACCCGGACTACAAGGCGCCCCAACCACCGTCGCTTCGTACTGGTTCGTCCTTGGCCGCGTCCGAGCCGTTGTTGTCGCTCCGCTATCGGGCGTCGAGATGCCTCTGTGCTGCCCTTGAACCGCCGCACCTTCATACTGCCCGAGAGCTGCTGTCCGTTGTGGTCGGCCCTGAGCCGCTGCATTGCTCCCAAGCCTCTCGGGCTCGCAGTCCCGAGCTGTCTCAGTCGCCACGGCCGGTCTCTTTCTTTCCAACCCGGATTAACCTCGCCTACCTCTGTTTTATTCCGCGCATGTGTATGTGCAGGGCGGGCTGGATTACATCTGCTACTATGTGCGTGAAATGTCGTCCGTGGAGCAACTCTCGTTCCACCACGTGAAGACCAAAGTCACAGTCACCTCAACCATTTGTGGATTCACATCGTGCTATCAACACCAATGATATACAAGTTATGTCGGTTTATATCACGGTCAAATATGGAGAATCTCAAGCCAACTCCTCGAGTCACTTTGAGACTCGGGGGCTACGATGACATGACTCAGCAAATCTTGTCAGTTTTAGCAAATTTAAGAACCCCAGGACGATGGAGGGAAAGATAACCCGGTCCCAGAGGCTACTGTTATATTGATGAAATTTTAAAGGCCGTCAGAAAATTTCTGGCTTAGAAAGTATATGACAGTTACAAAATCCCGGCTCAATGAAGAAGTTCCGGGTCATCAGAAAGGATTCCGGTTTAAAATCCGGCTCAAGGGAAATCAGTCTCACTGAAGCTCTCAAATCTGGTTTAAGAACTTCCGGTTCAAAAAGAATTAATTTCTCGCAAGTTCGAGTTTAAAGGCTGTCAGAATATTTCTAGCTGAAAATGAAGATTCCAGGTTAAAATCCGGCTCAAGGGAAAGATGTCTCCCACAAAGCCTTGAAGCTCTCAATCTCCGGTTCAAAATCCCGGTTCAAGAAGAATTTATCTCTTGCAAAAAGTTAAAGGTTGCCGAAGAGGGCATGTTGCCATGATGCACGGTTCAAACATGGGTTATCCTACCTTATTGGCTTATCATAATATTGATCACATGGGGGCTTCTGTTTAGAAAGCGGAGTTCTGATTACATATTGATCCGGCTATCAAGCCAATATTATCATAAGGGGCCAAACAGAGTTTGTTGCACAGCACAACTCAAACATAGGCACCCGATAAGCACATCTCAGAAATATATCAATTGGGGGCTTCGTCATATTCGAACCATAGCTACACCTCTTGATCGGCGTAAGGCCACCAGGGAAGTTACTTGGGGGCTCTTTGCTTCGCATCGAACTAAGAGTTTGCACCCTTGTAATAGGCTATCAAGCCTGGCTTGGAAGCCTGGTGTTCGCACCTAAAACCCCGGATTAACATGCCTTCTTTAAGTAAGTCACTCCGCCCAAGTAAACCTGGTATGACCCGCGAACGTTTGACAGTCAATCTCATAGACCCTGAACTTGTCAAAGTTAAAACGTGATTGGTTAAAGATTGAGGTCCATCTTAAGAGGCTTTGTGAAATGGTTAATTCAGTGGCCTGACAGCCCATGAAAAGCCTTGATTTGGAGCCTGGCAGCTCGTAAAAAGCCTCGACTACAAGTTTTCATATGCTTTCATTTGCCAAGTTTTTTCTCCTTTGATGAGATTTATAACATCTTCTGATAAACCGGCTCCCTTGACCCGGCTTTGCTTTCAACTAAAAAGTTGTCAGTGCATGATCAGTTCTAATCCGGCGTTCTTTAACCCGGTCTGGTTTTGACTAACAAGTCGCCAGTGTTATAAGGAAAATCCGGTGTTTACTATATCCCGGTACGGTTTATTATCATAATCCGGCAAATTAAGGAAGGAGTTCTCAAATACTCAAGATTGGGGTTACCACCCTCACTACAAGAATTGGTTAAACCAACGAGGTGATTCAATGTCACAGGTATCATCTATGTCATATTTGATTATCTTCAATTACAACTTGGTTATAAACCCTGGCTATTTATATGGGCATTATGACCCGCCCTACGGTAAATCGCCAAGGATTCTTGTGATCTACTTGTGTGCAAGATAAGAATGCATTCGGGTGGCTATCCACCCTGGCTTTCGATGTTAAGTCGCCAGGGCATTTGTTATTTACACTTTGTGTGCAGGATTTGCAGAATTATGACATATAAATTCAAGCTCATCATCCAAATTGATGCTTCAAAAGGGTTATCCATTTTGGATTTTCTCAAAAGCTATCAGCCACCGGGTTATAAAAATTCTAGCTTACAATGAATGCGCATTAAGTCACCATCGGCCAAGAGCCGCCGAGTATTTAAACTCTGGATTTACTTATCAACTGGTAAGATATTCATATCTTTCATAGCCAAAATTGGCTGGATTTTCATGATGATATTGAATGATTGAGGTTTTTAGACCGGATTATATTATTCAAATCTTCAAATAGCCAACATGGCTGGATTTTTATTATGGTTATCAATAACCAATATTATGATTGAGGTTTTCAAAGTCGCTTTAGCGCAATGGCTATCATATTATCAATGGATATGATTTATTCTACAATTGAAGGAATAGTCCCGAGTCGCTGCAGGCTTACGACCCGGCACTTGGGGGCTACATTATTCAAGTTGAGATTACATCAAGTATGCAAGTCTCATGTCGCTGCAAGCATGCATAATGATACTTGGGGGCTAATGCAAAGTTATTATTTTCTCACCTTATTGAAGACCCGACTCATCACATTGTAATGAGCCGACCCTTGGGGGCTACCAATTGCTCCTGTCAATTATTCAAGGTACACAAGTTTTAAAACCATTATACTGAAAGGTCCACTACTCAGTTGGTAAAGCACTAAGCTCTTAACCTTGTGGACGTGGGTTCAAAGCCCCATGGTGGAGTTACATCGTATGATGTTATTTTCAATGAAGGATGATTATATTTATAAAGTCCCTGCTCATTATTGCATAATGACCCGGCCCTTGGGGGCTACACTGGTTGACGTTTTTTGAGCATCAGGCAATTACAAGTCCCAGGTTGCTGCAAGCATGACAACCCGGCACTTGGGGGCTACATAATATGGAGTATTCAGTTTTTACTAAGTGACTGGGATGAACATGGATTTCTTCTTAAAGTGGCAGTATTTATATTGAAGCATGTCTTAAGCCATCACTTTGTTCTGCTCAAGACTTGGGGGCTACAGGTAATATGGATATAAGGGAGAAAAATCTTCAAATTCTCAGTTTTGAATAAACCAGATTGACCCGGTGTCTGCAACAATCATAACCCAGCGTCATTAATAATCATGAACCGATTTTGGAAGTCATAGCTTGGCAAGTTCTACATTTTCAAGCTGGCTGAATATCAATTGAGTATTTGAAGACCAATGTTTTTTGTCAAGTCAGAGCATTGAAGGCCAATTCAAATGGATTCTTTACTTACAATATTTATTCTACAAGAAAATTGATTATGAAGCTGGTCTATTGACCCGGATTTTCTAGAAGAAGGAAATGACAAGGACTTAAGGATGTTCAGGTGCCGGTTTACAAGAGTTCTTAACTCGGAGCACAACCTATCAAATTGGTTCTTCTGTTTATTTTGCAGTGTAAGTTTACCATGGATAAATCCAAGCTAAACTTGGGGGCTAATGTCGGGGATATACCCCGTGGCGTAAACCGGCCGGAAGTATATCCCGGCCGGACTTGGTGTTTCATTGGTAACCCGCCAGAGGATTGGCGACTTACGTGTCTGGCGGTTCACTGGTATGACGATTCATGAGCCTGAAGACTCATTGGTGACCCAGCGCGTGTTTCAGATGGATGACAAGGCCCAAGGCCCAGAAGGCCGGGTCATGTTATGGTGGGCCGGTTTACGAGGAAAGGCGTGAGGAACATTTATCTTACAAGGAGTTAAGACTTGGACTTGTATCCGGTTTGTATTGGAAGGTATATTAGTCCTAGTCCTAATAGGACTCCACATGTAACCCGCACCTCTAACTTATATAAGGAGGGGCAGGGCTCCCCAAAGAGGGACAAGCAACAAGCAAGAAGAAACAATCTCTAGGGCTAGACACAACTAGGAGAGCCGGTTTACGGCGACTCCCTCGTGATGATAATAAGACCTAGCCACAAACATTATGTAGGGTTATTACCGGATGATGTTTCCCGGGGCCCGAAGCTGTCTAAACCCTTGTCTTATGTGTTGATCCGCCTCGCGTCTCTCAATTCCGACCAACCCCTTCAAGCTACCACATAGGTGTGCGGCCTCATGACTAAGTCCTCACACTAGGACATCTGCCGTGACAATTCCACGACAAGAAGTATGTTGGATTTATCTCATTAGGCTTATGCCTCTTAACATTCAGATTATAGACAAGTTACATTTCCAGATTCAAAATAAATAGCCCATCAACAATGGGTGCATAGATGTGGAACATACTATTCAAAGATATTGAAAAACCATTGTCCTTTAAATTGAATCCATAACCCTAACTCATCAAACATGAGGCAGAAATAATGTTCCAACTAAGTGCAGGAATGTAATAACAATTATTCAATTCCAAAATGAATCCGGAAGGAAGCTGGAGCTGCATTGTGCTGACCTCCAATGCAGCAACTCTTGCTTTGTTGCCAACCCTGATGTCAACCTCGCCTTGTGCCACACGCCTAGTTCTTACCAGCCCCTGCATTGAGTTGCAAATATGAACAACCGATCCGGTATAAAATATCCAAGAGCTACTAGGTATGTCAGCAAGGAAAATGTCTATAACATATGTAACAAGTGTACCTTTGCCTGAAGAAGCATTTCTGGCCTTCTGGCCATGCTCTGCAAGCCACTTGCTACAGTTCCTCTTCCAGTGACCGGTCTCCTTGCAATGATAGAAAACGGCCACCAAGTCCGGTCTAGACTTCAGCGCAGCGGCGGAGATTACCTTCTCCGTGCCCTTTGCCTTAGCCTTTTTCTTGGACCAACTCTAACTTTCCGGAGTTCTGCACCATCAACACTTGATGTGTGCCTTTCTTAATATCCTGCTCTGCCACCTTTAGCATCAAATGCAATTTAGTGACCTTCTTATCCATGCCGTGCATATGATAGTTCGAGATGAACGTCCCATAGCTAGCGGAAAGAGAACCCAGAACTGCATCTATAGCCAGCACATACAAGAGCGGGAAGCCTAACCAATCCAAATATCGCACATATCCAATCACCTTGATCACACGTGTGCTCAGTGGATCACCTTGCTTCAGCTTACAATCCATCAAGATTCGCCAAACATTGAACCTTTCGGTCCTAGCCTGTAACCGAAACATGCTCTTAAGACTCTCGATCATATCGAAAGTCCAAACACATCTTCGAAATGCTGCAGCAAATCAGGCTCCATACAAGCCAACATGAGGTAGATGATCTCGTTTGATTGATCAACAAGTTTCTGGCGGGCATTCCTGGTTGTGGCATTAGCAATATCGACAGGTTCCTATGCAAGTCGATCATCTAGAACATGTTCCTTTTATCGTGGTGGAGAACAATTCTCAAATTTCTATACCAGGTGGTAAAGTTTGTTCCATTAAGTTTATCCTTTTCCAAGATTGATTTCAATGCAAAGTTGTGTTGATCAGGTGGTGCCATTAATCTACACCAGAAAAATATGCAATCACTAAGCAATGTGTTTATGTAGAGTAATTCAAGCCTTGAAAAGAAATACTCCCACTAAAGTAGGCATCCCTCTTCAAACTCTGAATGATTTAGGATCTGACTAGTGCATGTGACTAGTGAGCTTTAGCATCACTGCTAGCCAACATGCCTATTGTGACGCCCCCAATTCAATCGTACACTAATCTTTCACGCAAATGGGTACTATGAAGATCAGGGACTCATGGGAAGATATCACAACACAACTCTAGAAACAAATTAGAATAATACAAGCTTCATATTACAAGTCAGGGGCCTTGAGGGCTTGAATACAGAAGCTTGAATACACAAGAGTCAGCGGAAGCAACAATATCTAGGTACAAACATAAGGATAAACAAAAGTGCCTTAAGAAGGCAAGCACAAACAAGATACATATCAAAAAGGCAAGGCCTCCTACCTAGGACTTCCTAACTACTCCTGGTTGTCGGCGGTCTCCACGTAGTAGTAGGCTCCGTCGGGGTAGTAGTAGCCGTCAACTGTGGCATCGGGCTCCTGGGATCCACCATCTGATTGCAGCATCCGGGTATAGGGGAAAAAAGAGGTAGCAAGCAACCGTGAGTACTCATACAAAGTACTCGCAAGACTGACATCAAATCTATACTAAGTATGCATCGGTATCAAAGGAATGAGCTGTAACTGTGGACTGAACTGCAGAATGCCAAAATAGAGGGGAAACCTAGCCTATCGAAGACTAGCATCTTCAAGCCTCTTGTAGCATTCAGAAGAGTACATAATAGCCTTTTATAATTAACAAGCATGTTGTAGTATTAACTCCTAGAGATCCTTCTTCGACTCCCTGCGAGAAAGCAATCCCAGAGCCATCTTATCCATCACATGTCTCAAGTATCCATTTCTAGTTGTAATAGATCGGGATACAACTCCGAGCGTCTGTTACCGTGGACACAACTATTCGAATAGATAACTTCCTTGTAGGGGTGCACCACATTACCCAACACGCTTGATTACTCTGGTCGGACACACTTTCTTGGGTCATGCCTGACCTCGGAAGATCAACACGTCATAGTCCTACCTAGGCTCTACAGAGAGGTCCCCACCGGTCTACATCCTTAGCCCTCAGGGGTCTTGGGCCCATCGCCCTTTGGACTCCGGGTCGTTGTGCGTAGGGGAATACTAGAACCACCTCTGCCTGGATGGCGCGATCTGGCCTAGCCATAATGTTGAACTAGACGTCTGATAGAGCTTTCAAAAGAAACGTACGACGCCGAGTGCCCATTTCTGTTCTCGCGTGGCGGTTAGTGTGTATAGGCCAGCGGCCAACTCAGATCAAATACCCAAATCCTTAGTGTATTGAGAGCTCATGGAGACGAGCAGAGACTCATGATCATGTGACCCGGTCGTCCCGTCTCGAGGAGATACGGCAAGGGCCAGGCCCAACCCTCTCACTGGGGCGGTCTACCCACCCGTCCGTTCCTCATAATTATATCGTGGATGCCCTCCAGCTCAACCCGACTTCAATAACTTTCGTGGGTACCCCTCTGCACGGACCCGACTTCAACAAGGTTTGAAGTAAAGTCCAGGTAACCATGTGTCCATAACATCAAGGGGGAATCCGAAGAATCACCCTCGACGGAATCCACTTGATGTCATCGTCAAGGTGTACTTAAGAGGAATCACCCTCAAGGTTCACACTTGAGGTGTTGCATGACAGAGTCATATCGGGATTGGTGAAGGAGGAATCACCCTCGATAGACTATGACTGATTAGCCACGCTACAGAGTTATCATCTGGAGTGCGTGACAAGGTATCACCCTCGACACTCAATAGTAATTCTGAAGAGTCATGCAACTAAGGGGGTGTGATGGCCTATGTCGGGCCCTGGACGTTGATCATATTCATCGAGTCATCTGGTAATCCAGTGGGGGCAGCAGGGACAAGGTGAGGCACCAATGATGGATCACTAACCAACCTATACTAAGCAGTTTAGGATAAGTAGGTAAGGTACAATAGCAGGTTACAAAAGCATGCTATGCATCAGATATAGGAGCAATCAAATACAGTAGCAAAATCTAATGCATGCATGACAAAGAATGGAATGGGCGATATCAGAATGATCAAGGGGGTTTGCTTGCCTGGAAGCTGTGCTGAAAAGGAAGAAGGGTCGTCAGTGACGTGGTCGATCACACCGACATCAGCAGCGGTCTCTGGGTATACCGGAGAAGAAGAGGGGGAAGAAATAGTAAATATAAAGCACATGTATGCATCACTAAGCATGACATGATGATAAGCAGTGCTAGGTGTGACCTAACGCAGTGCTACACGATACCGTCGAAGGGTGAAAATATCAGGAATGTTTTCCCAAAGTTTAGCATTTTCAGGCAGATGAAACGGAGGGGGACGGTTCCATGTTTGGAATGCTAGGGGCATGTGACAGATGAATGGATAGCATAAACTAATTCGTTGGTTTTTTCCGAGCAACTTTCATATATAAATTATTTTCATCCGGGTTATAGATTATTTTATATTAGTTTTCTATGTCTTAACCATTTTTGAAATTACTTTTAATTCAAAAATTAAATGGGAAGATGCTAGGTGCACCAGGTGGAGTGCACACACAGGTGCACCAGTGGCTGTCCAGTGGGCCCCTATTGACTGGGTCAACTGCCCAGTCAGCTGGTCAACTGGGTCAGTTGACCAGTCAACCAAGACCATGGGGCCCGATGGCAGTGACACGGGGTGTGTCGTGGATTTGTCACGGTAGATGTCCTTCGTGTCAGGACTTAGTCATGAGGCCAACACATCCATGTGGTAGCTTGAGAGGGGTTGAGCGGGACGAGAGACGCAAGGTTTACCCAGGTTCGGCCCCTCACGGTGGAGGTAAAAGCCTACATCCTGTTTCATTGATATTGATGATCATGATCACGATTACAAGGGTGCTCATCTCGAGAGCTATTGACTTGTCTGTCTAAACCTAACTTATCCAACTCGTGGAACTTGTCAACCATGTCCCTCTTGGGGTGCCCTGCCCCTCCTTATATATGTTGAAGGGGCGGCTTACATGACTAGTCCTACTAGGATTAGGATTACTCTATTACAAGTGGAGTCCTAGTCTTGCTTCCTTTGTAAGGGAATATTCCTTATACTTTCCTCTTAAGCCGGCCCACCGTAGCTTGAGTCAGACTTCCATGAACCGCCTTCTGGGCCGCCGGGTCTTGTCGCTCCTCTGACCTACCTGCTGGGTCACCAATGAGTTACCTGGCTTGGTCGGGTCATCAGTGAGTGGAGAGATCCGTGCGGGTCATTTAGTGAGTCGCCAAGTCAGGGCGGGTCACCAGTGAGTCACCAGGTCCAGCCAGCTCATATATCCGGCCGGGTCATACCACGGGGTATATCCTCAACATTAGCCCCCAGTTTAATTTGGATTTATCCATGTTAAACTGATCCTGCAAAATAGACACAAGAACAAATTTGACAGGTTGTGCTTCGGGTTAAAAATTCTTGTAAGCCGGTACCTTATCACCCTTAAGTCCTTGTTATTTCCTCCTTCTGGAAAGTCTGGGTCAATAGACCAGCTTCATAATCAATTTGCTGACATTGGTTTCTCACAGAAATATTGTGAAGAATAATTTACTGATTCATCTCCCAATGCTTAAAAAATATTGGTCTTGAAATACTCATCTGATTTTCAGCCGGCTTGAAGATGTAGACCTTGCCAATTTATTATTACCAAAATTGCCGAGTTATAAACAGATGATGCCGAGTCGTAATTTTTGCCGACGCCTGGTCATAATTATTGGTGACACCGGGTCATAATTATTGGTGACACCGGGTCATGATTGTTGCAAAAACCGGGTCAATCTGGTTTGCTCAAAACTGAAAATTGGAAGATATTTCTCCCTTATATCCATATTACCTATAGCCCTCAAGTCTTGTGCAGAACAAAGTGATGACGTAAGACTTGCTTCAATATAAATACTGCCACTTTGAAGAAATCCATGTTTGTTCATCTCAGTCACTAGTAAGACTAAATACACCATATATGTAGCCCCCAAGTGCTGGTTTGTCATGCTTGCAACAACCCGGGACTTGTAATTGCCTGATGCCCATAAAAACTTCAGCCGATGTAGCCCCCAAGGGCCGGGCCATTAAGCAACAATGTGAAGGGACTTTGTAGATATGATCATGTAGATTTGAACAACAACGTGTAGCCCCCAAGGGCCGGCTTAGTAAGATAATATTGAGCTGGGACTTTATACACACTTCATTGAAAATAATATCATCTGATGTAACCCTCACCATGGGGCTCGAACCCACGTACATAAGGTTAAGAGCTTTGTACTCTACCAACTAAGTAGTGGACCTTTCAATATAATGGATTAAGACTTGTGTACCTTGAATTTTTAACAGGAGCAATTGGTAGCCCCCAAGGGTCGGCTCATTACAATGTGATGAGTCGGGTCTTCAATAAGGTGAGCAAAAAATGACTTTGCATTAGCCCGCAAGTGCCATGGTGCATGCTGGCAGTGACATGGTACTTGCATATTTGATGTAATCTCAACTTGAATAATGTATCCCACAAGTGCCGGGTCGTAAGCCTGCAGCGACTCGGGACTATTCCTTTCATTGTAGAACAATCATATCCATTGACAAATAATAGCCATTGCGCTGAAGCGACTTTGAAAACCTTAATCATAATACTGGTTATTGATAACCATAATAAAAATCCAGCCATGTTGGCTATTAAAGATTTGAATAATATAACCCGGCCTGAAAACCAGTTCCTGCAATATAAACTAGTATATCTATGCATATATGATGCATGTTATAATGATGTAATGATGATGCAATATATAATGCAATATATGATGATGCATGTGTATGATGCAATGTATGATGATGTATGTGTATGATAACAGAATACTTCAATGAAACTAGCCTGAGCCACTGGAGTATCCTCGCATTCTGTAGCCGGCACTCACAGTGCCCAATCGATATTTGAACCAAGATAAAGTCAGGTCTTGCTCAAAGACTTATCAGGAGTACGTGGGGTCAGAGTAGCAACATGCAAACAGGCAGGTTTAACAAAGTTTCAATGAAGGTGGCTTTAGCATCCTGGATCCATCTCGACTATCTGTAAGCCGTGCTCTCACATGACAAACCAGCGTTTTAACCTTAACGAGCTCATATCTTGGTCGAATACGCCATAAAGACTGATCGTTAAGAGTTCGGCGAGTCAATCAGGATTACCTGATGGAGTTGAAGCAGCTGGTTACATGTAGGATGACCCGGAAATGTTATGTTCTCTTTGGTCGAATATGCCTATGTTTGAACAAACCTAGTCAAGAGGGTAGTAACGCTATGTTCTCTTTGGTCGAATACGCCTATGTTTGGACAGGAAGCCCCCAAGTGACATACTGAGAAGTTGTGCTCGTCAGGGACCTATGTTTGAGTTGTGATGTGCATCCAACTCTCTTTGGTCCCTGTAATTTTCGGAGAACTCGAACTTGCGAGAGATGGATATTCTTCTTGAGCCGGAGTTTTAAACCGTATTTGAGAGCTTCAGAGCTTTGTGGGAGACAGATTTCCCTTGAACCGGATTGTGAACCGGATATTAAGAGTTTCAGCGCTTTGTAGTAGACACATTTCCCTTGAACCGGAACCTTCATTGTGAGCCGGAAATTTTCTGACGACCCTTAAATTTTCATCGATATAGCGGTAATCTCCGGGGCCGGGTTATTTTTTCCCTCCAATGTCCCGGGGTTCTTGAATTTGTTGAAACTGGCAAGACTTGCTGAGTCATATCATTCTAGCCCCTGAGTCTTAAGATGACTCGAGGAGTCGGCTTGAGGTTCTTCATACTTTGCCCTGATATAAACCGACACATAGCTGAATAGCGGACCGCTGTCATATGTTGAAGCTGGAAACAAGGTGGCGAGTTAATGATCTTGGCAACACTCATTGTATGTCCTTGGAAAAGATAACGCAATATGAATCCATGGAAACTTGAGGTCGACTGTGACAGGCTGTAAATGATCCCATATGATTTGCGTCAATAATTCAGCCAGTGGTTCATCCCAGCTGGTTGTTGAAGATAGACCGCAACAGCGGCGACTTGTGTGCCCTATCTAGTGAATCATCCCGTGCAGGTAGGCAAGCCGGCCATGGCATTATAAGCCGATGCAGAGGGCGAGTCAGCTGTGACGTTGTAAACTGACACGGACGAGAAAGTTGGTCATGATGTTGATGTAGACTGCATAGTAGGGCGGCCGCTTACAGCATGCTGACATATACCGGACCGTGTGTTTGTCGAGCAGTTCGGCACAAACGATCGTCAGTGCATACTGATGTCGACGCGCGCACCATATAATACACCATAGGGCTGTGTAATGATATTTAGAGGAATTAAAATGTAGTGATAAAATATATAGGAGGGATAACACCTGGTTTTGTTTTTGCCAGATGAACGCAGCTGCTGGTGCCAGATAATGCTAAATAGTATATGCACGCTTTGAGGTCTGCTGATGTGATGTAGCACAACACCCACGTGACCCTCTTTTGTCTAGCACTGTTGTAACTTGAATTGTTTTTCTTGCCCCCAATAGTAGTTGTCCGTCATAGGCAACACTCGAGCGGCAGCTCAACAATGAAACGAGGCATAAAGGCCTTGGTCTTTTACGCCAGGAAATAGTACTCTACCTAGTCTGATTGATAAATTCTGCCTTCACATACCAACGAAAAAACCCTTTGGTTTTGCCTGTTGTTGAAACGAGCCTATCACCTTGCACCTCCAACCCTGCCGACTGCTTTGGTTACGATCTCTGGTGGGTCTTTGACCGCTGCTGTGGTGGAGGTAGAGGTCGCCAAGATCGCATCGGTTCAGACATCTTGGAAGTGGGAAGCCGTACCCCATGGAGACAATGCTTTCTTAGTTTGTTTCCCGTCCGTGGAGGTTTTGAAGCGCGTGTCAGCTTTTGAGTATAATGTCAAATCACAATATGTGAAGATTGCTTTTAGTGAATGGAATGTTGAAGAGGTTTCATTGATTCTCCCTTTGCAACCTGTTTGGGTACATGTCACAGGTGTCCCACCACCTCTCCGCCATTTTCTTGGTTTGTGGGCGGCATGATCAGTCATCGGCGCCACGCAAGACATTGACTTGGTTTGCTTACGCCGTCATGGTATTATGCGCATCCAGGTGGCGGTCCACTCTTTGGAAATTTTCACCAAAAAAGATGGTTCTGATGAAGCCTCGGTCTCCTCAGATGCCTATATAAAGCTTAATGGGTATGCATTTTGGTTTGTACTAGAGGAGGAAGATTTCGTCCCCGACGTTGATTTTATTCCACGGATTTGGGAAAACCATGATGATGGATGTAGGATCACGGGTTCCGGCAAAACCCTTAAGGTCCGAACATTGGGGTGCGCAGAAGATCTCCCCCCTATCGATCCGCATCCTTACTTAGCCTGGATCTCACGAACTAAATCGACGAACTTGCTACACAAGGGACACAAGATTTATACTGGTTCGGGCCACCATTGTGGTGTAATACCCTACTCCAGTGTGGTGGTGGTGGATTGCCTCTTGGGCTAAAGATGAACAGTACAAGGGGAAGAACAACCTCCTGAGGTTGAGGTGTTCTTGTGCTTGGTGCACTTGTGTTGCTGGGGATGACCTAGTTCCTCTCTCCCTGCCTATGGTGGTGTCTAGTCCTATTTATACAGGCCCTAGTCCTCTCCCCAAATATTGAGCGGGAAGGGAGCCAACAATGGCCAATTTGAAAGGGGACAGCTAGTACAAGCTATCCTGACAAAAGGTGGTCTTCGCCTGCCAAAGGTTCTGGTGGCGACGCCTTCCTGGGCTCCATGGTGACCTCCGTCTTGCCGTACTTCTAGTCTTGGTCTCGTTGCACCAATATAGAAACCTTTGCTTGATGCCTCGGTACTCCGCGCCCGCGCTTGCCCCCTTAGCACCAAAGAGGAAACAAGGACGCTGCGCGTGCTGGCGCACGCCTGGTCTCGATCGTCATGGCTTACATCACGAGAAACCTCGCGAGGTTTGCCCGACCTCGAACTCTCCGCCCCTCACGAGCCAGCCTGGTGAGGCTGCTGCTGAGGAGGTTTCGTGTCGTCCGCCTGGCGAGGCTTGGCCCCTTGCGAGGGTCTTGATTCCTTGTTGTTGAAGATGGGCCATACAGGCCTGCCAGCAAAGCCATGCCATGGGCCGCAGGCAGGCAAGTCTGGGGACCCCAGTTCCCAGAACGCCGACAGTAGTCCCCAGGCCCAAGGCGCGCTCGGGCTTGGCTTCGAGGCGAAGCCAAGGGTCAAGTGCAGAGCGCCGTGGGCCCCAATAGCCTGCGGCCTCGGTCGACGCGTGGCGGTTTATTGGACGTGGCGTCTCCGCTTCCCCATGCTGCCTCGGCAACAGCCCGACTGTCAAAAGGCCGGTGCAGACAGCGTTTACCTTCTCTCTTTCGCCTTGCTCAGATCCCCTTTCTTGTTCCCTGCTTCTGAAATCTTCAGATCCGATCCCATCCTTTCCAGCATCAGCGACCAATGGCGCCCCGCAGTGTCAAGCCCGCCTCGTCGCCGGTGTCGTCTGCGGCGAAGGCTTGGTACAAACCTTCCCTCGACTCGCCCAACGTCTCGGAGAAAAACCTCGCCGCCACGCGCCTGCTGACGGTGGGGGAGAGTAATGAAAGGGAGAAGACGGAGCTCTGGGTTGCTTCCGACGTGCCAGAGCCCGAGGGGAGCGCGTTCTTCCCCTTCTTGACGAGCAGTATCGCCGTCGGGTTGGTTCCTCCCTTCTCCGATTTCTTTTATGAGGTCCTCGACCACTACGGGCTGTAGGCGCTGCATCTTCATCCCAACTCCGTCCTTCTCTTGTCCATCTTCGCCTACTACTGTGAGGCGTATATGGGCGTGATGCCGTCCGTGGCTCTGTTGCGCCACTTCTTCTTCCTCCGTGCCAGCGAGGGCCATATATCCGAGTGCGCCAATTTCATCGCGGCCGGCAAGGCCAACTCGATCTCAAACACCGGGAAGAAGGACGACAACCTCAGGGCCAAATGGGTCTTGATGAGCGCCAAGCGTGTCCACCCGCGCTTGGTGCTGCCGACGGAGAAGCCCTAGGCCGACAAGGCATGGTCCTGCACGAAGCTCACCGACGAGCGGGCGACATTGGTGCTGGAGCAGATGAAGTCCGACATGAAGCCCGGCAATGCGAAGGCGGCGAGGATTACAGGGGCCATGCTCTTGTGGGAGTTTCTGGCACTGCTCGTAGCCCCGCTGCAGGCCGGTTCGTGCCCCTTGTGGGAACTCGGGGATGAAGAGGACAAGGTTCGCCTTAGCTCGGAGGCCTTGTCCGGCGAGGAGCTGACTGCAGCTCTCCGCCTCCTGGTCGGGGATGATCAGGAGTATCCTCCGAATGTCTTTACTCCCTTGTCCTTCCACAAGGACAGTGTGCTGATCGTGGCCTCCAAGCCGACCTTTGATGGGCGTGGACTGGTGCCGCCGATGCTCACCGGGGCCCCAGCGGCGTCGGCACCGGTGGAGCTGTATTCGGGTGAGTCCCATGAGGAAGAAGAGGAGGAATAAGACTCGGAGGTGACCCCCGAAGAGACGGGGGATACCTCCCCCCTGAGTAACGCTGACATCCTCCGCGCCTTCCTTGACGCTGACGAGGCCAACGCCTCCCAGGAGACGGAGGAACTGCCCGTGATCCCGACGAGGAGCAGGTCGGCGCTGGTCCTCCGAGATTCTGCTGCTGCTCCGGTGCCGTCTGGAGCCGCTTCTGGTTCAACTACCGCTCCTGCTTCAGCTTCTGGAGCAGGTGCGCCCGCGCCTCGGGTCACGACGCTCTCCGGCTTCAAGCTCACCAAGCGGAAGGTGGACTACGATGATGTAGACCAGTAAGTGCCCTACCTCGCCTTGTTCCTGTTGCTGATGCTCGTTTCCAACTCTCTTTCCTTGCTGCGTAACCAGGCTGCTGTCTGCGATGAAGAGCAGAAGGGAGAGCGAGGCGGTGCCGCTTGAGTCAGTGTCGCATCCTGCGATCGTGCCCTTCTCCACGGGCAAAGGAAGAGATGGTGCCCATGCTTCTCCAGCCCATTCGTCCTCGCGAGGTCCGGTGGAGCATCCTCGTGAGGTGTCAGCCCCCGAAGCGCTGCTAGCTCAGGAGGTGCCGGCGTCCGGCACGGTTGCTGAGGTTCAGGAGCCCTTGATCTCCCAGGCTCTGGTGACAACGTCGCCCCCTTCTCCTGCTGTGCCCCTGGCTCCTGGTTCTTCTTCTTCCTCAGCCGTCTTGGAGTGCGCCTTTCCGGAGATGGCCCAGCTGTGGGAAGATCTCCAGGGCACGGACTCGCACCTGGTGGCAGGGCGCTTGGAGCTGGTCTCTGGCTGGCTTCACTCCGACTCGGCGGTTCGAGCGTCACTGAGCCAGGCCACGGCGGCCTCCGAGAAGGAGAAGCAGGCCCCCTCCAAAGCTGCGGCCGATCGCGAGGCGGCATTGAAGGACGCCGAGGCCGCTCGCAGCCGCTGCCGAGAGCTGGAGGACAAGTTGAAGGGCCTACGCGACCATCATGCGGAAGAAGCGCGCGGCCGCCAGGCGAAGGAGGAGGAGATGAAGGCCCGGGAGGACGCCATCAAGGGCCGCGACACCGAGCTAGGGGAGCTGGTGAAGGCGCAGGCAGTGGAGCGCAACCGGCTGGAGGAGTTGGAGTGGAAGGCGCGGGCGAAGGAGGCCGACCTTGATGCCAAGGCAAGGGTCCTTGCCGAAGACCGCATGGCCTTCTCGACCTTCGAGGAGAGGTCCTGCATGGCGCTGAAGACAATGTACAAGAAGGGCTTGGAGAAGCCGCTGGCCAGCGACGAGGATGGCCCTGCTCAGCTGCTTCCCTTCCTGGTGAAGGCGCTCGAGGAGGTCGTGGAAGGCATCAGCCCTATGGCAGAGGTAGAGGCTCGTGTCCTTTCCTCAGCCGCGCTAACATGGGTCTTCAGCCGCCTGCACCTTCGCGACCCCAACGCTCGTCTTGATGAGCTGCTGGAACCGGTGGCTGACAAACACTACGCGGCTGCCGCCGCAGCCGTGAAGGGTCAAGTGAAAGCCTTGTTGAAGAAGTTCGACGCCTTTGCCCCCGCGCCCTCGACCGATGATGAAGGTGAAGGCGACGCTACCCAGGAGGGAGCACCTTTTGCAGGTGCCAGCGGTGTCCAGGGGTGACTTGCGGCTGCTTTTCTGCTTGGTTCCTGCAGCATGTACCATGCCTCGTGGAGGCGTCAATCTTGCGTTTGATATTGTGAGAACAATATGTATTGTAATATTTGCTTTGAGATTTTGCGATTTTCTACCTATTTGCTTTGTTTTCTGCGTCGGCAGAGCCCGGCCCCTCGCATACCTCAACCGCCGTTGAGTCGACCGGAAACCAGGACGGACCAAGGAGTGAGGGGCTACGTGACCAGTTAGGCTCCTGAGTCGCGATGCTCAGGAGTCCCACTTGATGCGCAAACAGGCTATAGGAAGGATACACGAGGATAGGTTAATGTTCTACATCGGCATAGCCCGGCCCCGCGCATACCTCAACCGTCGTTGAGCCGACCGGAAACCAGGACAGACCAAGGAGTGAGGGGCTACGTGGCCAGTTAGGCTCCTGAGTCGCGATGCTCAGGAGTCCCCCTTGACGTGCAAACATTCTCCGTACCTTTGCCCTCGCCGAGGCTCGGCTCGGGAGGGGCATGCGACGACTAGGTCCGGGGGACCTGGTTGGGTGGCGTACGCTTGGGCGTGACCCAAGCACAAGCCCCCGTGCCCAGCCCCCTCGCGCGGCTCTCCTGAGGGGAGGCGTTGCGGTGAGGCCGGGCACTGAGATCTGGGGCTCCCTGAGGTTGGTACGGTCGTGGGACCGCCCTCAGTTGTTTATCACCAACGCGGAGCTTAGTGCTTCCGCTTGTGCACGGGCATAGCCGCTCCTCGGCAGTGTCGACGGCCAGCATGGAGCATGGTGCTTCCACTAGGGCGTGGGAGGGGCGCTCCCTACTGCGGAGAGCCCCCAGGGCGTGTACAGCTGATACGTCTCCAACGTATCTATAATTTTTGATTGTTCCATGCTATATTATATTCTGTTTTGGACATTATTGGGCTTTATTATACACTTTTATATTATTTTTGGGACTAACCTATTAACCGGAGGCCCAACCCAGAATTGCTGTTTTTTTGCCTATTTTAGGGTTTCGCAGAAAAATAATATCAAACGGAGGCCAGATGGAATGAAACCTTCGAGAACGTGATTTTTGGAACGAACATGATCCAGAGGACTTGGACCCTACGTCAAGACATCAACCAGGAGGCCACGTGGTAGGGGGCGTGCCCTCCACCCTCGTGGGCCCCCTGTTGCTCCACCGACGTACTCCTTCCTCCTAAATATACCTACGTACCCCCAAACTACCAGATATGGAGCCAAAACCCTAATTCCACCACCATAACTTTCTGTATCCACGAGATCCCATCTTGGGGCCTTTTCCGGAGCTCCGCCGAAGGGGCATCGATCATGGAGGGCTTCTACCACTACAAAAAAATACACTTTCGTGATGATACGTGTTTGTCATAGTAGGTCGCTTTTTTGTCATGCATGTACATCCATGAGAAATTTATGACAGAATCAAGATAGTCATACCTGTGCTGTCGTAGAAGTGTTCAATGACATTACCAAAATTATCATCACGGAAGTGTCCACTTCCATGACGATAAATCGCGCGTCACAGAAGTGCTTTCGTCAAGGGTGACCGACACGTGGCATCCACCATAACGAAACGTCGTTAAGCTATCGGGTCGGGTTTTGGATTCGATAACCCGTTAACAGCCCCGACCAATGGGAAATTTCCACGTGTAAAATTCTTATTGGCCGGACGAAACACGTGTCAGCTCATCAGTGAGTCAGATAGGCACCTATGCTATGTTGACACGTGGCATGGCCCAACAGTGGCCCATTCCGGTGAAAAAGGCCAGTCCCGTAAAAATTAGCAGGCCGGCCCATATAAGGCCTACTTGTGTCAGGTCCATTTAAGCCCACGACCCATACGAGATGTGCCAATTCGGCCTGTTAAAGATTTGACACCTTTGCATCCCATCGTCAGTTCGAGCCCGTTAACAGCCTGCTATATACTTGGGCTCAATATCGGCCCGATGAGATTTCGGCCTGTTAACGGCCCATTTAATGGATGGGCCAATTTTCAGGATGTACATCTTTCGGCCTTTTAGCGACCCATTTAAATGTTGGGCTAATTTCCGGCCCGTTGTGTCTTTCAGCCTGTTGACGGCCCATAAATCTGATGGGCCATTTGTAGTCGGAGCTGAATTTCAGCCTTTTAGTGGCCCATTTAAGTGTTGGGCCAATTTCTGGCCTGGTGTCACTTTCAGCCTGTTGACGGCCCATAAATCAGTTGGGCCAATTGTAGTCGGACCTGAGTTTTGGCCTTTTAGCGACCCATTTAAGTGTTGGGCCAATTCCTGACCCTGTGTGCCTTTCGGCCTGTTAACGGACCATAAATGAGTTGGGCCATTTGTAGTCGGAACTTAGTTTTGCCCTCTTAACGGCCCATGCCCTTCATGGTCCAATAGCAGCCCGATTTCTCTTTCAGCCTGCTAAAGGCCCACAACACAGTTGGGCCATTTACAATACGACCTGACTTTCGGCCTCTTAGCGGCCCATGCTCTTCATGGTCCAATACAAGCCCGCTGTCTCTTTCGGCCTGCTAAAGGCCTAAAGTATAGTTGGGCCATATGTAGCCCAAACTTAGTAACGGCCTATTAACGGCCCATGAAATAAATTGGGGCCACCTGTTGCCCGCTTCGATGTCGGCCTGTTAACGACCCGGGAGGTAAGAGGGCCGACCATTAACTTTCAGCCTAGTAACGGCCCATTAACTCAATGGGCCCACTAAAGTTCATTCATGTCTTTATGCCAAATTAGATAATTTGAGCCCATTACGACGAGCAAAGGTACGGCATACAGGGAATAACGTTGCACATCCAGAATATATTACAGGAAATTACATCCACTGGGAAATCAAAGATTGATGCCAGTGCAAATAAATGAGCAGAACTTAACCATCTACAACGTCACAATCTGCAACCTCAGCACAGATGACGCCCATAAGTATGTGGGCAAGTTCTTGCTGCTTTGCCACACTGTCTCTGAAAACATTGATCAGTTGTTGTGTCGCATGACTCTGCACCTCTGATTCATCCACCATTTCCATCATTGCTTCAGCCATTAATTGGTTCACAAACATACATTTATTCCATTGCATTCGAGACAGAGGATACTGAACAGATTCAGATGGTGATTTTGGCAGGCTTGTATTATTGATAGTGGAGAGTGTCTTGATCACTGCATCATAACGTAAATTAGGACGGGAAACAAACAGATTAATCATGAGTTATTGCCATATTACCTGGCCTAGATTTACTGGAAAGAAACAATGGGGTTGCCTTGCTGTTTTCAGAGTTTGTCTTCTTATCTTCAGTAGCCTGCACAAAATTAACACACTAGCATTGCTATCATTGTCCAAGTCAGATAATAGGAAAGCAACATTGACACAACGAACGTTTGGGCAACTAGCCTACACCAAATTAACACAATATGGCACAGCTATCATCAGCCAGGTAAGGTAATACGAAAGCAACATTGACACAATGAATGAATGGGCAACCAGAGAAGCACTACAATTCAGTAATGTGCGTGATATGAGATAGCACATTCATGCAGCTCAGTACGCAAAACTACCAGGCAGTTTTCCTTACAAAAATCAACATTGGCGCCTTTAACATTTTGCTACAACTAATTTTAGATCAGATAAAGGTTAGATTCACGCCGATTAACAAAATACATGCTGATGTAAAAATATAGTGATATACAACAGGTACTTACATCAGCACTAGAGCACAGAGAATTCCCGCAAGATATTTTCCTCGAATACGATCCCAATGGAGGAAGTCTTGTATCGTTTAACCTTATTTTCTAAAAGAGAGATGTGTAAGAAACATGTAGAAAATATCATTAGAATGCTATAAAATTCCATGATGCGAGGATACGCACACACTTCTTAGAATGGAGTTGACATTCTTTTGCTGGACTGGAGCAGACTAGTTCTTTGGCCACTGGAATCTGCTTATTATCAGTGGGAGTTGGGTTTCTCTGTGCTGGAGCAGTATCGATGAAAAATGGAGTTGGTTTATTATCTCTTGGCATTTGGATCTTTTGCAAAGACCTGGTTTGTAACCCTTCAGATTCTAACATAGCCGTCTTCCCCTTGCATGCCTTATATAGAAGAATGGTGATTCAGTTATAAAACATGCTACAGCAGAGATGGAATAGGTACTGAAGAATAGAAAGGCATGACATATTGACATGTATTCACTCCATCCGGAAATAAATGGATGGGTCTAGGCGTATTTTAGTTCTAGATACATCCAGTTTTATCCATTTCTTCGACATTTAATCCGGACGGAAGGAGTATGATGTAAGAGCTAGGGATACAACAGGACAACACAGTAAAAAAACACTGAAAAACCCACTGCAGAACCAAAGTATTCAAACCCACTGATATGAGATAGTACACTCATGCAGCTCAGGATGCAAAACTACCAGGCAGTTTTCCTTGCAAAAATCAACATTGTGGCCTTTAATCATACATTTTGCTACAACTAAATTTAGATCAGATAAAGCTTGGATTCACGCCGATTAACAAAATACATGCTGATGTAAAAATATAGTGATATACAACAGGTACTTACATCTGCATTGGAGCATAGAGAATTCCTGCAAGAATCTTTCCTCATAAACTATACCATTGCAGAAAATCTTCTATCTGTTAAGCTTATTTTCTAAAAGAGAGATGGGTAAGAAACATGTAGAAAATATGATCAGCATGCTATAAAATTTCATGATGCGAGGATACGCACACGCTTCTTAGCATTGAGTTGACATATTTTTGCTGGACTGGAGCGGACTAGTTCTTTGGCCACTGGAATCTGCTTATTACCAATAGGAGTTGGGTTTCTCTGTGCTGGAGCAGTATCTATAAAAACTGGATTTGGTTTATTATCCCTGGCGTTTGGATCTTTTGCAAAGGCCTTGTTTGTAACCCTTGAGATTCTAACATAGTCGTCTTCCCCTTGCATGCCTTGTATAGAAGAATGGTGCTTTAATTATAAAACATGCAGCAGCAGAGAGATGGAATAGGTACTGAAGAATAGAAAGGCATGACATATTGACATGTATTCCCTCCATCCGGAAAAAATGGATGGGTCTAGGCGTATTTCAGTTCTAGATACATCCTTTTTTATCCATTTCGGCAACATGTAATCCGGACGGAGGGATTATGGTGTAAGAGCTAGGGATACGACAGGACAACACAGCAAAAAAAACACTAGTTGAATGTAAAATTGTATGCTAGCGGAATGTAAAACAGGAAGGCATGACATATTTACATGCATGATCAGCATGCTAAGCACATGGCATTGCAACAGAGTAGATACACTCCAGGACATTATATGCATGTTGTACCCATATCACAGGCCAAGTAAGAGCAAGGACCTTGTGGGGTGAAGAGGATTCATCATCTTTCTGCAAGTCTTCTGAAGAACTGCCTTTACATGTTCCATCATATTGGGTATCATTGACATCAAGTTTATTGGCCTTTACATTGCTCTGTGAGGTTCTTGTGGATATATCAGTGTGTGCAATTATATCTGACATGCATGGAAGACAACTAGTAGTTAGAGTTATGTAATGAGTGCCTGTAGGAGACGACATAAATAGTAGGACTGAGGTTAACTAGCAGCAACAGGTCTCATAAACTAAAGGGAGAACACAGATGAAAGCTACAGAATATGCATCGTTTGTACTCGAGATTAACTAGATGGCACACAAAAGTATTAAAGAACAACATAGGAAATACTAGAAGTGGTATAATACTATAATCACCAGCCTGTGGGATAGCATTGGCTGATGGATGATATCTATGGAGCAGTGTTACCTAAAGAACAAGTATCTTATCTGAACTATGGAACAACGTTAACTCCTGAACAAGACCCGTAAGAGATCAGCATGAATATATAGTGAAATGTGATGATCTATTTTCCATTCTTAGATGAATAACAAAGCCATAAATGTTGCACACAAGTAAGATGAGGGTACGACCTATCGGGCTGCCATCCATAGGAGTGAGCATCATGTGCTGACTTGTCGATGGCCCTGCAGTTGTTGTGGCTGTGCATGTCGGGCACACGCATTCGATGCAGGGAACTGTTGAGTGGGGACTATAGCTCATTTCTGGTGTATGCTTCCCTTGTTGGAGCAGCTGCGGTGAGTCGGAAGACGGTGTGTCTGAAAATGCAGATAACGCATAATGTTAAGAACGACATATCTCTTTGATATGAAGAAATACACTAAGAGATCAATAGCAAGGTACGAGAGTGGTCACACGTCTGTTGACTGAAGACTAAATTGGGGTCACACAATTTTATTTTATTTTGGTATTGTCCGATCTACGCCGGATGGCTGGCCGTCTTGTGCCTCCCGGCTGACACTGTTCAAAATCTTCCCCGATGAGCCAGCGACCAACGGCAGAGCAGCCTGCCTCCGCCATCCATGGCCCCGGCCAAAACCCCGCTCCCCGCCTCACCGCACTGTCGTGGTTGCGCCGCCCCCAGGCAAATCCACAAAGACTCCCCGTCATCCAGATCCGGCGGCGGCAGTACCTTCAACCCACGCAACTCTAAAATATAGCCATCTAAGCGCTGCTTCCACGGCAAACTTGCGGCACCGCACCCTTACGTTAGACACCAGCCAACCGACAGCCTAGGAGCTCCGCCGCCTCGAGGGGTGCTGCTTCCCATTGCAAATCGATTGGCCTAGAATAAAAATTCAGACAACTGATGCCTAAATAAAGTGATTTGAGATGAGGGTGCGACCTATCTGGTGGTATGGTGAAGTAGGCAGGTCAAGCTGCCGAGTCGGTGAGGCCGGCGCGGTTGCGGTGGCGACCAGCGGCAGGGAAAGAGCGATGTCGTGACAGTCGATGACTATGCCGAAGCAGCGCCAGGACTCTGGACAGATTCGAAGTTGGAGCCGCTCCGGTGCCGTGAACAACGGCGGGGGTGAATCGGCTCCAGTACGGTTCAAGCGGCCATCGTCGAGGCAGCACCAGCAGCACAGAGTAAGAGGCACACAGCCCAGTGCACGACGGCAAATGGACAGCGTCTCCGGCATTAGGGAGGAGGGCGGCTGTGAAATTGGTGCGATTGGGGCGCCATGGAGGTGGGGCTGAGGTTTTGCGGCTCGGAAGAAGGGAGCTTCCCGGGGAGAAGGTGATTTGGCGCCCACGAGGTATGAATGGGTGCGGGTGGGGGGGAATTGGGAGGGGAGTGGAACCATGTCTTACGGACGCATTTGTCTGAAATGTGAGGGGGAGTTACAGTTCTACCCTTGCCTATAGGCTTCTCGGCTTGGGTCTGTGTACTGAGGGTCGGGGATAGTAGAGTAACTTTGCTTCTCCCCAAATAGTGGGCGGGAGCGATTTTGGGCGAGGAGGGCGTGTTTTGAACTATAGTGGGCGTGAGCGATTTCGGGCGAGGAGAGCGTGTTTTGAAATACTGGGCGCGAGCTATTTCGGGCGAGGAGAGCGTGTTTTTCCGACCATGGTTTATGAATTATTCGGCACATGTCATTTCGGCCGAGGAGAAGGCGCGCTTGGATGAAGTTACGAACCTACCCTCGATGTACAACGGGCCAATTGATGTGTGTCCCACATAGGACGGTAATTTCGCGTCTCCCATTTATTTGCTCGGGCGAATTCCACCGAGCAAAGAGGATGTTTAACGGTTCGTTCAAATTTTGGGAGAACAAGCATCCACGTCTACCTTACCAAGTCGATTCGGATCAAATTTTGAAATATTAGCTTGCCACTTCTTTTTTAGATGGAGAGATGATGCTCGGGAGTAATGTGTTTTTACATGCTCGTTGCTAGCGATTTACTATATGACAGATAGTTGACCCACTCAAAAACGCGAACCAAACCTAAAATGAAATATCTCGATTCAATGAAATAGCTTGTTCAGTAGGTCAAAATAGTGAACTAAATCCAAAATTGAACACCTCAATCGAGTAGCATGTTGTACAGTATTATAGTACTCCATGAACATATTGAAAGTCAAATTAATGAACTTGTTTGATATACGCATATATCCGTTCATGTGTGGATTGCAGACAACATGTTCTCCAATTTAAATATTTGAATGCAAGTTTATATCGAAACATGGTTTATATCAGCCTTTGATGCATAAAATGCGACCTCTCCCTCTCCCGGACTCCTGTTCTCTCTCTCTCTCGCCGACAATCTTCAATTCTGTCGCACGCATCCGACACAAAAACCTTGTTGGTCCCTCTCCCTTTCTCTCCATCTCTCTCTCTCTCTCTCTCTCTCTTTGTGTGTGTGTGTGGGGGGGGGGGGTCTTTCTAGTTCGCATGCATATATACACCATCTATAGGTCTCTCTCGCACACTATGTATGATACTCTAGCTAGTCCAAGCTAGATATCTTGGGTGCACTCATCGTACGCACACAGATTCCTTGGCTCTTTGCTTGTAACTCTCTCATGCACCACTATGTCGTCTCGGAGCTCTTCCCCCCTCTCTCAAACTCTCCATCCACCTGGGTCACACATACACATGCATATCTCACTCGCACTCGATAGGCCCATCTAAAACTCTATCTCTCCCCCTCGTTCTCTCTCCATCTCACATGCGCACACACACAATCTCATGCCCAGCTAGCCAAGTATGATGGTCTCTCACTCAATTTGAAAGTGCAACTATCCCTAGGTGGTTTTGGTAATTCACAACAACATATAGCTCATTGAGCTAATGCTATTCCAAGATGATTATTTCAGGAAAGCTCAATGATTGGCATGGCATGGATGTGAAAGTGGAACCCTCAAGATGCTAAGGACAAAGGATTGGCTCAAGCTCAAAATCTCAAGACTCTTCATTTTATATTTTAGTGATCCAAGATCACATTCAGTCTTTAGGAAAAGCCAATACTATTAAGGAGGGATGAGGTGTTGCTTAATGAGCCTCTTGCTTCATGTGCTTAGTGATATGCTCCAAAACCCTCAACTACTTTCCCATATCCACATATGACCTAAACCCTAAGCCAAACTCGGTCCTACCGATTCTTCCTATCCGGCGCCACCGAGTTTCACTTGTCATTAGCCACTGCCAAACCCTAGCAATTCGGTTCCATCGATAAGGATCTCGGTCTCACCGAGATGGGGTTGCAAACTCTCTGTTTCCCTTTCGTAACTTTTCGGTCTTACCGAAAGAGCGAATTGGTCCCACCGAGATTGCAATGTAAACTTAGTGTTTCTCCTTTGTAACTTTTCGGTCTCACCGAGTTCCACTCGGTCTCACCGAAAGAGCAAATCGGTCCCACCGAGTTTGCCTGACCAACTCTCTGGTTAGCTAATTACCAAATTCGGTCTCACCGAGTTTGTGTAATCGGTCTCACCGAGATTACGTTATGCCCAAACCCTAACCATATCGGTCCTACCGAGTTGCATGTCAGTCCCACCAAAAATCACTAACGGTCACTAGGTTTACATTTTCGGTCCGACCGAGCTTATTGATTCGGTCCCACCGAGATTGGAAAACTGTGTAACGGTTGGATTTTGTGTGGAGGCTATATATACCCCTCCACCTCCTTCTCATTCGACGTGAGAGCCATCAGAACACACACACCATTCCAACTCATATGTTCTGAGAGAGAACCACCTACTCATGTGTTGAGACCAAGACATTCCATTCCTACCATATGAATCTTGATCTCTAGCCTTCCCAAGTTGCTTTCCACTCAAACCTTCTTTCCACCAAATCCAAATCCTATGAGAGAGAGTTGAGTGTTGGGGAGACTATCATTTGAAGCACAAGAGCAAGGAGTTCATTACCTACACACCATTTGTTACTTCTTGGAGAGTGGTGTCTCCTAGATTGGCTAGGTGTCACTTGGGAGCCTCCGACAAGATTGTGGAGTTGAACCAAGGAGTTTGTAAGGGCAAGGAGATCGCCTACTTCGTGAAGATCTACCGCTAGTGAGGCAAGTCCTGTGTGGGCGATGGCCATGGTGGGATAGACAAGGTTGCTTCTTCGTGGACCCTTTGTGGGTGGTTGCTTCTTCGTGGACCCTTCGTGGGTGGAGCCCTGTGTGGACTCGCGCAACCGTTACCCTTGGGTGGAGCCCTGTGTGGACTCGCGCAACCGTTACCCTTCGTGGGTTGAAGTCTCCATCAACGTGGATGTAGGATAGCACCACCTATCCGAACCACGGGAAAAACATCTGTGTCTCCAATTGCGTTTGAA
Source organism: Triticum urartu (assembly GCF_056163025.1). Lineage (NCBI taxonomy): Eukaryota > Viridiplantae > Streptophyta > Magnoliopsida > Poales > Poaceae > Triticum > Triticum urartu. The sequence continues at coordinate 216,831,985 of NC_141878.1, forward strand.
TTCTCCAAACCCTTCCCTTTACATTCTTGCAAGTTGCATGCTTTACTTTCCGCTGCCTATATACTCTTTGCATGCTTGCTTAAATTATGTGATGATTGCTTGACTTGTCCTAAAATAGCTAAAATCTGCCAAGAACTAAAATTGGGAAAAGGTTAAGTTTTTATTTGGTCAAGTAGTCTAATCACCCCCCCTCTAGACATACTTTCGATCCTACAAGTGGTATCAGAGCTTTGGTCTCCATTTGCTTGATCTCCATAGCTTTTGGTGGTCATAGCCTTGGTTTCACAACCTAGGAGAGTATGGCGTCTAGCGAGGGAAATTATCACCGTAGAGGTCCTTACTTTGATGGTACTAATTTTGCTAGTTGGAAGCATAAAATGAAAATGCATATTCTTGGACATAACCCCGCCGTTTGGGCTATTGTGTGTGTTGGTTTGCAAGGTGACTTCTTTGATGGGAGAGAACCAAACCGTGAAGCTACCGCAGATGAGTTGAAGATGTTGCAATACAATGCTCAAGCTTGTGATATTCTCTTCAACGGATTGTGCCCCGAAGAATTCAACAAAATCAGCCGCCTTGAGAATGCAAAGGAAATTTGGGACACTTTGATTGATATGCACGAAGGTACCGACTCCGTCAAGGAATCCAAGTTGGATGTGCTTCAAAGCCAACTTGACAAGTTCAAGATGAAGGATGGTGAAGGTGTCGCTGAGATGTACTCTAGGCTTGCTCTCATCACAAATGAGATTGCCGGCTTAGGAAGTGAAGAGATGACTGATAGATTCATCATCAAGAAGATTCTAAGAGCCTTGGATGGAAAATATGATACCATGTGCACATTGATCCAAATGATGCCCAATTACAAAGATCTCAAGCCAACGGAGGTGATTGGAACAATTGTTGCTCATGAGATGTCACTTAAGGATAAAGAGGAACTTCACAACAAATCAAGTGGTGCCTATAAAGCCTCATGTGAAGCCCCTACATCATCAAGTGAGAAACAAGACTTCAATGAAGAATTGAGCTTAATGGTGAAGAACTTCAACAAGTTCTACAAGAGTAGAAGCAAAGATAGAAGCTCCAAGTCAAGGTCCTACAATGACAAAAGATCTTCTAGTCGAGAGCGAAACTGTTACAATTGTGGAAGACCCGGACACTATTCCAATGAGTGTACGGCTCCCTACAAGAGAAGAGAAGATTCTCCAAAAAGAAGAAGCAAAGGATCACCACCAAGAGAGAGAAGGAGTAGAGATGATCGTTATGAACGAAGATACTCACGGAGAAGCAAGGATTCAGAAAGGAAGGAAAATCATCAAGGAGCTACACAAGACGAAGACATCAAGCCATTCCGAGAGAAGTATCCGGCTCCGACTCCGACAGCCATTCCGAGAGAAGTTATCACTCCGACTTCGAAGATACTCAAGATGAAGGTGTTGCCGGTCTAGCACTTGTGTCAACCAACTCCTACAACATATTTGACTCACCAAATGAAGGAATTGGAAGATGCTTCATGGCCAAAGGTCCTAAGGTAACACACCCCGAGTATGTTGATTTCAATAGTGATGAAGATGACTTATTAGGTGATGATTTGCTTGGTGACAACTCTAGTGATGAATACTATGATGAAATGTCAATTAAACATGCTAATCAAGATAAAACGAATGACAATGATAAGGAGAAGATTGAGGCTCTAACTAAAGAACTAAAAACTCTTAAGTTAGCTCATGACACTATCTTCGAAGATCATCGAGAACTTTTAAGAGCTCATGAGAAATTACGCTTTGAAAAGCTCAATATTGAGCAAGAGCATGAGTTCTTAAAGGCAATCAATGATGATCTCCGCAAGAAAAGTTCTTCTTACATTGCCAAGCGTTTACTCTTATCCACTTACATGCCTCAAGTCAAGTCTAGTAATAAGAAAGATTCTTCCTCTAGCAGTAACAATGATCATGTTAAATCCAATATTGTTGCTTCTAGTAGTTCTCTTGATTCCACTAATGATTCTCTTAGCCAAGTTACACTTGAGCAAGAAAATAGTTTATTGAAGGGAATTATAGAGAAAGGAGTGTACAAAAGCCTTGCCGGGAGTAAGCAATTCGAGGAAATTGTGCGCAAGCAAGGAATGCACCGGAAGAATCAAGGTGTTGGTTTTGAGCGAAAGTTCAATGCCAATGGAGTTGAGTGGGAAGAAGATCAATACCCCAAGACAAAGTTTGTCCCTCAACAAGAGAAGTATACTTCTTTCAAGGGGACACAAGCTCAAGATGATCTTCCACCACAAGACCACAAGCAAAAAGGCAAGGACAAGCTTCAAGAGGAAATTGATGCATTTGAAGAAGCTCCGAAGACCTTAGTCAAGTGGACTCCCAAGACTACTTCAAGCTCCACTTCATCAAGTACGACTACAACTCCAAGGATTCCCATCAAGATGATGTGGATCCAAAAGAAGAAGAACTAGAGAGTTCTTGAGGGTGACTCCGCCAACATACTTCACTCTTATCATTTTGGGAAGAACAAGTGCAATCAACTTCCACACCTTGCACTAGTTCAAGGAGTCACAAACCCTCTTGTTGGTAAGACAAGGGACAAGGTAACCTAAAAGTTTTCATGGACATCATCTTTTGTGTGCATCACTCTATGTCTATGGATATCCTTGTTTGTTCCTTGTGGGACTAACCCATGTAGGTATTGAAAGTGCAATTCACTCAAATGGATAGCTCCAAGAGATCTACATCAACATTGAGCATCCACATCTTCAATATCTACATGAAGTCATCATCGACAAAACCCAACGTTAGTTCATCCCTCTTAGGGGGGATATCACATCTAGGGGGAGCTTTACTCTAAGACTTGAGCTAAAGCAACTCTAAAGATGTGAACACAACAATGCTTTATGTAAAAGTGGTAACCCCACTTGAGCTTAAACGATGAGTATGACCTATGATCAAGTGATCTCACTTGACTCCTAAGTCAATATACTCATATATAGATGACCTAGTCATCGCAAATTGCTTGATAGATGCTAGAATTGGTTGTGCATGCCTTGTCACATATTTCATTTGCCATCTTATTGTGTGAGCATGCTGATTGCATATTCTACTCATTCGAGGACATCCACTTGTTGTTTTGATTGTTCGGCTTTATTTATTTTTGCCAAGTGGATGGACAAGAATGCCTAAGAACCTCCTCTAGCTATCTATGCTTTTCTCGTCTCAAACTCTATTCATGCTGCATCACAAAATTTGATCAAGTCAGATTCGAACCACTCTGTGTGAGGAGCGCTCGGAGTCCCCGATTCGTCATAGACTTAAACTTCCAAAACCTCTTTATGATTCTCGGTCTGACCGATACTCCACTTTCGGTCCTACCGAGATCATTAAGTTGATCTAGGTTTTCGATCTCAGTGCAACCGATTTGAACCTTTCGGTCACACCGAGTTTCAGTAACTGCATGCAGTTATGAATCTCGGTGCCACCGAGTCATTCCACTCGGTCACACCGACAGGGTCGGACTATATATAGTCACGGGGAAAATTTGGAAATTTATCCGAACCCCTTCGCCCGCGAGATAGCCTGCTCTGCCCTCGTGGTCTCCGGATCGTCTTCTCGCCGCCAGCCGCCTCCAGTCGCTGGTCTCCGTCACCGTCAACGGGAATTCTGCCCCGCCGTTGCTGCCGTAGCAAGTCCCCGCCGAACTAGGGTATGGACTTGATCTTTGTGCTACTCCTCAATCTGATTCCTAGCACATTGTGATCGTATTGATTCTAGCCACGATTGAAACACTCCTATCCAGTCGAAATGCTCATAGATTAGGTTTGATTCGAAAATTCTAGGTTTAGGTTTCCGCCGAAACTATCTCGGACCCACCGAGTTGAAAAACTTGGTCCCACCGATTTGGCTTATGCCATTGCACAAGTGAGACTCGGTCTGACCGAGAATTACTTATCGGTGTGACCAAATTTTGAACTCAGTGAAACCCTAGCAGTCTCGGTGCCACCGAACTATGACTCGGTCCTACCGAGTTCACTAGTTTAGGTTCCAAAACTGCTTCGGTATCACCGAGTTTGAAAATTGGTAGATCCGAGATGATTTCAGTGGGAAACTAAAACTAAGTTTTTGGATCATTCTTTTGCAAAAATCTCTGCATTTTATGATGCTCATCTTTTCTATCTCATCTATACTCTATTCACAGGGTCAGCAGTCAGTTTGCAGCATGTCTGATCAAAGTGATAGCCAAAACATGTCAGAGCAGCAAGTAGTGATGAGTGAGGGCACTAGTCCCTCCAGTTCATCTGATGAAGGCAGCAGGAGCACTCCTAGTAACTTGCCAAAGGCTGCCACGAGACAAAGGAAGAAGAGGACTTCAGATTCCAAAGATGAGGACTATGTGGCAGAAGAAGAGGCCACTTCCAAGAGAGTTGAGCCAGCTCAAGGCACTAAGCCAGGCCTGAAAATCAAAAGGCCAGCAGGCAGGCAGCCCATGTCAAAAGCAAGAGCCTCAACTGAGAAGCCCACTCCTCAAGAGCCAGTTGCTGCAGAAGGCAAGAAAAGAAAGGAAAGGGTGAAGAAGACTGTGGCTAGAGTGCTTGGCAAAGCTTCCATCATGGAATAAGAAGAGGAAGAAGAGGTAGCTGCACCAGCACCCAAGGCACCCAAGCTAATGGGAGATGCCATAAAATCAGGGGGAGCTGCTTCCAAGGCCAAGTCAGCTCCAAAGCCAAAGCCTAAGAGAAATACAAGGAGCATTCCTGCAGCTGAAAAGAACAAGGCCCCAGTGCCTGAGACTGTTGCTGAAGAAGAGGTAGAAAATGTCCTAAGGAAGCTAAAGCCCAAGATCCCAGACCACAACGATGCTCATCCTGTGGCCGAGGACATGAAGCTCAGGAGAGATTCAGGGCTGAGAAAGTGGAGAGAAGCAGACCCATATGCTTCAAGGAGAAGGACTGCCGTGGACTACAGGTTTCACACCAAGGAGCAGCAGGATTTTTATGAGACAGTGCTGCTAGATAAGAAGCCCATTGTCTGTGATATGCGATGGGTTGATTGGACATACATCAAGGACAATGAGGAGCACTATCCTGGAGTGCAAGACAGCTTCATAGCTTGTGGAGTAGCTGACTTTGTTGGGCAGAAGCTCACAAAGTGGAACGAGGAACTCATCATGCAGTTCTACTCCACAGCTCACTTTTATCCAGATGGGAGGATCACATGGATGTCTGAGGGTACAAGGTACCAATCCATAGTTGCTGAGTGGGCACAGATCATTAATGCCCCAGAGGAGCAAGATGATGACTTGGATATCTATGCCAAGAAGAAGATGGACCACAACTCAATGTCAAATATGTACAAGGAGATCCCAAATGAAGCACTTGATACCTTCAAGTTTGGCTCAGTACATTACCTTCTGTCAGGGCTCCCGACGATCAATTGAATACTAAGGCACACCTTACTACCCAAGTCTGGAGATCACAAGATGATCATAGGCCATGCTATCAACTTGCTACACGTGTTTGATGTGCCTCACAAGTTCAAGGTGATGAGCCTCATAGTGGAAACAATCAAGAGGACTGCAGCAGACCAAAAGAGGAGCTGCGGATATGCCCCTCAGATTCAGGAGCTCATCAACTCCAAGATGGGCACGGGCATATATTTATTGGACAAGGAACATTTGCCCATCCGTCCAGATTTTGAGAACAATGAAGTTGTGATGACTGAGAACGAGCCATCGTCTGCACAAGCATATGCAAAGAAGGAGAAGGCGAGGAAGGAGAAAGCTGCCAAGATGCCTACTCAAGAGGAGGCATCTGAATACTTCTTGAAGACCAAACAAGAGCAGCTTGGTTACTTGATTGCATCCACGCTGAGGATTGAGCAAAGTCTGGCCACCCTCACTCAGAATCAGCAGAGCCTAGAGAGAATCATGGAACAGAAGTTCTATGACTTGGATGTCAAAGTAACGGAAGTTCAGTCTGCAGTGGAGCAGCTCCAGGAGGACATGCAGGAAAGGAGAGGCAGGACTACTACTCATGCCTTTGCCAGAGTGCCAAGAGGTCTGAGGTCGTCTGCCGTGCCAGTTGCTGACACAAGAGCCACCACCTCAGCACCAGCCATAGCCTCAGTTCCACCAGCTCCAGCATCTACTTCAGCTCCAACTCCAGGGTCTACTTCAGCATCTACCGAAGCCTTCGTCCTTGGAGTGATCCAGACTCCACCACCACCTGAATATCAAGCCTGAGCGTCGATCTAGTGCTATGCATTTTCTAGGAACTTTTTGGTAACTTGTTGCCAAAGGGGGAGAAGATGTATAGATCATAGGCTTCGAGAGAGATAGTGTTGCTTTTCTCTCTTGCTTTATTTGGTGGTTTTTCGAACTTGTTTGCTTTTGAGTGCTTGAGATACTACGTCATTATTTGTGAGACATTGATGATCATGTGATTGATCATAAGCTACACTGAATGCTTGCTTAATGCTATTATCTTATCTATCTTATGTGATCATTCATTATTCTTGGTGATGAGTGCATGTATTTCATTCTTATCATTTTAAGCGCTCCACCAAGATGTATGTGACATGGAAGAGTAACCCATGACTCTAACTCTTTGTGCATTTGCAGTCCAAAGCAAATTTTAAATATGCACAAATTTAGGGGGAGCTCTTACTTATCACATACTTCTCAAAGTGATGATATATTTCATGATTATTATCTTTTGTCGAAGCTTTGATCTATATGTTGTCATCAATTACCAAAAAGGGGGAGATTGAAAGTGCAACTATCCCTAGGTGGTTTTGGTAATTCATAACAACATATAGCTCATTGAGCTAATGCTATTCCAAGATGATTATTTCAGGAAAGCTCAATGATTGGCATGGCATGGATGTGAAAGTGGAACCCTCAAGATGCTAAGGACAAAGGATTGGCTCAAGCTCAAAAGCTCAAGACTCTTCATTTTATATTTTAGTGATCCAAGATCACATTGAGTCTTTAGGAAAAGCCAATACTATTAAGGAGGGATGAGGTGTTGCTTAAGGAGCCTCTTGCTTCATGTGCTTAGTGATATGCAACAAAACCCTCAACTACTTCCCCATATCCACATATGACCTAAACCCTAAGCCAAACTCGGTCCTACCGATTCTTCCTATCCGGCGCCACCGAGTTTCACTTGTCATTAGCCACTGCCAAACCCTAGCAATTCGGTTCCACCGATAAGGATCTTGGTCTTACCGAGATGGGGTTGCAAACTCTCTGTTTCCCTTTCGTAACTTTTCGGTCTTACCGAAAGAGCGAATCGGTCCCACCGAGATTGCAATGTAAACTCAGTGTTTCTCCTTTGTAACTTTTCGGTCTCACCGAGTTCCACTCGGTCTCACCGAAAGAGCAAATCGGTCCCACCGAGTTTGCCTGACCAACTATCTGGTTAGCTAATTACCAAATTCGGTCTCACCGAGTTTGTGTAATCGGTCTCACTGAGATTACGTTATGCCCAAACCCTAACCATATCGGTCCTACCGAGTTGCATGTCAGTCCCACCGAAAATCACTAACGGTCACTAGGTTTACATTTTTGGTCCGACCGAGCTTATTGATTCGGTCCCACCGAGATTGGAAAACTGTGTAACGGTTGGATTTTGTGTGGAGGCTATATTTACCCCTCCACCTCCTTCTCATTCGACGTGAGAGCCATCAAAACACACACACCATTCCAACTCATATGTTCTGAGAGAGAACCACCTACTCATGTGTTGAGACCAAGACATTCCATTCCTACCATATGAATCTTGATCTCTAGCCTTCCCAAGTTGCTTTCCACTCAAACCTTCTTTCCACCAAATCCAAATCCTATGAGAGAGAGTTGAGTGTTGGGGAGACTATCATTTGAAGCACAAGAGCAAGGAGTTCATTACCTACACACCATTTGTTACTTCTTGGAGAGTGGTGTCTCCTAGATTGGCTAGGTGTCACTTGGGAGCCTCCGACAAGATTGTGGAGTTGAACCAAGGAGTTTGTAAGGGCAAGGAGATCGCCTACTTCGTGAAGATCTACCGCTAGTGAGGCAAGTCCTGTGTGGTCGATGGCCATGGTGGGATAGACAAGGTTGCTTCTTCGTGGACCCTTTGTGGGTGGTTGCTTCTTCGTGGACCCTTCGTGGGTGGAGCCCTGTGTGGACTCGCGCAACCGTTACCCTTGGGTGGAGCCCTGTGTGGACTCGCGCAACCGTTACCCTTCGTGGGTTGAAGTCTCCATCAACGTGGATGTAGGATAGCACCACCTATCCGAACCACGGGAAAAACATCTGTGTCTCCAATTGCGTTTGAATTCTCCAAACCCTTCCCTTTACATTCTTGCAAGTTGCATGCTTTACTTTCCGCTGCCTATATACTCTTTGCATGCTTGCTTAAATTATGTGATGATTGCTTGACTTGTCCTAAAATAGCTAAAATCTGCCAAGAACTAAAATTGGGAAAAGGTTAAGTTTTTATTTGGTCAAGTAGTCTAATCACCCCCCCTCTAGACATACTTTCGATCCTACACAATTGTAGGCACACGCAGTCCCCCCTATATGTATATGACTAGCTAATCTTAGTCTCCATCACAAACATGCGCATGGTCTATCTCGATTTCTCTCGGGGCATCTTTCTATCGCGCATGCACTCCCTCGATCTCCCACCCATATAGTCCTCTCACGATCTCGACGTGATCTCTCTATCACAAACACACCCTCTCTCCCTCCCCATGCGTCCATGCCATCCATGTGTCCCTCTCGACCTTTGTTCCTTGTTGGCCACACCTCTATTGGACATGTGCTATAGGAGTGTCTCTCTCCGTTGTAAACAATCACACACTAGCTATCTTCGTGTATCTCCTCGCCTCGCTTTTCCATCTCGAATATGCATGTGTGATATGTTCGCATAAGAAACGAAAAAACACTCTCTCTTTCTAATTTATCATTTGTTGTCACTTTCTCTTTCACACGCATAATCTTTTTGCACACTTACTCATTCTCCTTCACATGCACTTGATCTGTCTCGACTGAGGCACTCTCCTCGGTCCATAGCATACAGATTTATTGAAAAGTCAAACATCACAAAGTTTGACCATGCACGTGGAGAAAAAGAATTACATCTAGTATGGCAAACATATACCATTAGATTCACCATGAGATGTAGTTTTGTATGATGTATCTTTGGTATTGTAGATATAAATAACATTTGCGTAAACCTGATCAAAGTTTTCCAAAGTTTGACTTCTAAAAAAATTACATGCACTGCATTATCGAGCGGATGGAATATCTCTTTCCCCCTCTCAGCTATCTGACGGACCACTCAGCCTTATCGGGGCTCCTCAATCTCTCTCAAACTTTATTGGTCAGTTTGGTTCGTGACCTGACCCTCATGCCTTGATGGCCGGTACTGCCTGGTGTGGATGTGAGATGTAAAATATTTCTGCCTGGCCAAGCTTGTGTGGTGCTGAAGCATTTGGTTCATGCCTGGGACAGGCAAAGCATCAACGTCCCATCAATCAATCCATCCATCAATTATTTAATGCTAATATCCATCCATGTTGTTGTTAGCCTCATGGCCACACGACCAGGCACGGCCAGGCATTCGAAATCGGTCGCATGGGCCAGGCTACTTGCAGTGCCTGGAGTTCAGCCAGGCTAATTAAAGTGCAAGGGAACCCAGGCCAGGCGGGCTTTCTTTTTCACAGGGTAGCAACGAAACAAGCGTGCATAATATCCAACCACAACCCCAGGCCAGGCAAAAGATGCTCAGGACGCAAGCCAAACTGGCCTTATATCTCCCTGGTTCACACATACACATGTCTCGCTCGCGCTATACATATAGACCCATCCAAAACTCTCCGCCCTTGTTCTCTCTCCATGTGACACGCACCCCCCTAAGTACCATAATCCCTCAATCCATCATAGGCGCAAGCACCCCCCCCCCCTCGATCCTAAGTATGATTATCTCTTACTAGCCATCAGGAACACACGTATTGTCTCCTTCCATCCATACGTCTATCTCGATATCTCTCGGGGCATCTTCTATCGCTCACACACCTTTTCACTCGATCTCCCACCCATGTAGTCCCATCACGATCTCCAGGGGATCTCTCTATGACAAACATACACTCTCTCCTCCCCATGTCTGCATTTTCTCCATACGTCTCTCTGACCCCTCTTGGCCATGTGCTAGGGGTCTTTCTCTCTTGGTTCCAAACAACCACACACTATCTCCTCACATTGCTTCCGTTGTCGAAGATGCATGTGTGATATGTTTACATAAGACACGTATGCTTTTTCTCTACTTTTATCGTGTGTTGTCCATGTCTCTTTCACACACGCACACACACTTTTTTCAATCTCTCTCTCTCTCTCTTGTTAGGGACTTTGTCACGTCCATAAGCATATGGATGTTTTGAAAAGTCAAACCTCAGAAAATTTTGACCAGGTATATGTGGAGAAAAACATTTACATCTGGAACGATCATTAGATTCATCACAACATGTACTTACTTCATACTATCATTTATCTTTGGTATTGTAGATATAAGTAATTTCTTTATAAACTTGGTCAAAGTTTCAAAAGTTTGACTTAAAAAAATGTTGGAACTACATTATCGAACGGAGGGAGTAGCTCTTTCTCTCTCTCTGCTATCTCTCACGGGCCTCCCCTCTCACTCGAACTCTCTATACCGACGGATTATACGCTCACTGTGTTAGCGTATAGCTCCATATATTGTTTAGTTGACCGGTCAACCAATCCACATGCTGCCTTGTCAGCTCGTGTTCTGTATCTTTGTGTGCTGGCCCATGTGGCAGTGGGTGAAAATAAGTAAACTAGAGGCCCATCTGACACGCGGTGAAGTAAACAAAGTTGAAACCACTCGGGGTAGCACCCCGCACGCTAGTAAATTGAGGGTGCATTGAGGACAAACTTCTTGCGCGGGAAGGACGCACTCGCGCACAATTCCCCACTGCGCGGCAGCATGCACAGAAGGACGCACTCGCGCACACCCAGCACACAACACACACCAGCACACGTGTACACCGGCGTCGCCGCCGGTTGAGATGGACGGCGAGGCAGCCAACAAGCGGAGGCGGCTCGAGCCAAAACCGCATCCGACGAGCCTGGACTTCATCAGCAGCCTCCCAGACGACATGCTGCTCGTCATCATCGGCCTCCTCCCCACCAAATCTGTCGTGCGGACCACCCTGCCCTCCTGGCGGTGGCGCCCCCTCTGGTGCCGCGTCCCCCTCAACCTCACCGTCAACAGCTGCCTCTGCGACGGGGATTGCAAATGCATGGCCGCAGTCTCCAAGATCCTTTCATCGCACCCTGGGCCAGCCAAACACCTTGACATCCGCATGTTCAGTACCAACTGCAAGGTCCAACCCGAGTTCGACGAGTGGTTCTTATCCCCCGCTCTAGATCAGCTCGAGGAGCTCAGCTTTGAAGCTGGATGATGTCGCTCTCTGCCGCCGTTCGCGCTCCGCCTCACGCCAACGCTGCGCCACGCCAGCTTCAGCTCCTGCTATCTTCCCCAGATTAATGCCACGCCCGATCTTCTTCTCCCTCAACACAAGTAGCTCGACCTCTTCGACGTTGTCATCTCGAAGAAGGTTATGGAGCACCAGCTCCGCAGCTGTACTGCGCTCGAGTACCTTCGTCTTGAGCAGATCCATGGGTTCATTAGCCTCCACATCGCCTCGACAAATCTCCGATGGATTTATGTGTCTTGCTGGCCCCGCAACAAGACATCAATTGGGAAGAGATCACTCCAGCTGTTCCACGTTATGGTCATTGAGAATGCACCTTTCCTTGAGAGATTGCTTGTATCGGATCTAGAAGGTCCAACAAAAATCAGGGTCATTGACGCGCCGAAATTGACAGCGTTGGTGTACTCGTCTGCCAAATTCTCCGAACTCTTTATTGGATCCGTAATCGTTCAGGTACATCACTCATCTTCTTCTCCGTCTTCTTGAAATTCACATTTTTAAATTTCTTCTAGATGTATTTATGACCGTCTTCCAGAAAATGATTCCCACAAGCTTGACCCAGTCCATGCGCACAGTGAAGATCTTAGCACTAAAATCTGTCGGCCCCAATCTGGATCAAGTTGTTGGATTCCTTACATGCTTTCCATGCACGGAGAAGCTACTCATCGGGGTGAAACTTCTTTCCTATAAGTAAACGGTAATCACAACGTAGCTCAATTTTTTCGTAATTTTCCCAAATTACGATGACAAGTGTAGTGTTCAAAACTGCATCTACGCACTGCACCGAAAGAAATGTTTCTAGTATTTTTTCTCACGTGATCACCTGCATCGTTTTTATGTTGTACTACTATAGTAGCCTAGGCTAGTCATAGTGGAAAGTAACTTATGGTTACCCTAAGAGCAAGTACTACCTCCGTCCTGGTTTACTCTTCCAATTTTGTAGTATCAAAATTTGACCATAGATTTAACTGACAAAATGTTAATGCATGTCACTAAGAACTATATCGTTGAATTCGTATTTGAACATAATTTCAAATGGTGTAATTTTTAGTGACATGCATTGGCATTTTCTTAGGTAAATATATGGTCAAAATTTTATACTAAATACGAGGTAGTATTACAAAAGTGGGCTATGTAAGCCAAAACATGTGCCAAATTCACTTGTGATGCATTTGGCATCGATAACCCTCCATTGCTCACCTGGTGTCCCAATCTGGATCACCTACTTTGCTCCGGTGCCAAATTAACTCACGCAATGAAAAAACACTGCATGAGAGAGAGAGAGAGGACTGAGGCAATAAAAAAACACTTGTTTGGGAGAGTGAGAGGCCGGTGTAGTTGGTTTGATTGATTTGTTTATACATGTGGGTCTGTGTGCACAGCGGTGTCAACTCTCTTACATCGCGAGAGCGGTGCCAAAATCTTTTGATTTGACATCGATGCGTATTATGTGGCATACTTTTGTGAAATATGGCATCGGCCACATAGTGGAAGGAAACAAATGCCCAAGCTCTTCATGTGCTCCTAGTTAAATGAGAGGAAACAGAGAGAGAGAGAGAGAGAGAGAGAGAGAGAGAGAGAGAAAGTATCACTAGCCAGCCAACCCTATCGTATGAGCGAATGATATTGGTACCTCTTGATGACACGGCAATCTTATGCAGCCAGCTGCTCTAATATGTTCTCTTCTTTTGCAGATAAAAAAGACCCGAAAGTGAAAAATGTGCTGCACTACAACAATCTCATCGAATGCCTTGATCTCCATCTTACAAAAATTGATTTGATTGACTACCGAGGCAGCACATCTGAGATTAAATTGGCCAGGTTCTTTGTTCTGGAGGCAAGTGTACTCAAGGTAATGAGGTTTGGCGTTCTCTGGCTCAACAATGAATGGCGTGCTGATCACCACAAGCGTCTAAGCCTAAATGACAAAGTCTCCATAGAAGCTGAATTTGTTTTTGAAACATCAAGTGGCCAGAGACTCGAAAACTTATTTGCCCATTAGTGACTTGTCAGGGCGGTGGATTTTAGTTTGTACGATAATGCTGCATCCACCTAAAGTAATGAAAGTTCTTACGTAACCTTCCTAGTAATTCCCTCTTCGTAGGTGCAGCATTACTCCTAACATTTGTAATATCGGTTTGAAACTTGTAATATTGTCGTGTCCTATTCCCGCGTTTTCAAAATCCTGCGAATCAAATAGGTCCTGAGTTGGTGATGATGTTGTGCCTCCCATCTTTCACCAATAGCCGTCGGATCTAGATCTGACGCATACAAACCAAGCTTCTCCATTTTTGCAAAAAGATGCCCGCACTTGTTCCCTATTTACAAACAACTCCTTGTCTCTCACAATCAGCCCCATCTCCTCCCCACCACATCTAGGAGTAGAAGGCCGTGGAAAAATCTGGCGCGATGGCCGCTGCCGGAGCCGTCCACCCCCAATCTTGGTGTTCCATGCAATGCACGGGCATCTACGCACGGGAAATTATGTCGACCAGGGCTAGTTGTAAGAAGGCTAGCTCTACAGCCATGATGATAGTGACTGCAGACGGTGAGGCTGACTATGGTATGCCGAACACGGCGCCTATACTCAGGTGTCATCTCCGGCGCAGGGTCTTGTCACTTCACTGTGAGGAGCAGCACGTAATAATTTGACCAACGGGTAGTACAGTGCTAGTACTCCTCCTACTACATTGGTAGTACTACTACTAGTACTAGTAGCACCACCGTCTGGATTTAGGAGTACTTCCACGTCCATCTGGATTTTAGTATTGACTAGCAATATCTAGTAATGCATGTCACCAAAAATGTACTACTCCCTCTGTAAATAAATACATGGTGTTTTATTCCTATCGGCGAGAGAACTTAATGTTTTTTGCTAACTAGAGTACTGTAATAGGATTACATGCAATGAACTAAACACTGCATGTCATGTTTGGTACTAGTCTCAAGTCATTGAAAGCATGCACGGCCCACATCTCTCATTGGTTGATATGTCACGAAATAAGAAACAAGGAGGGAGTTAATGCACCATGCCTAAGTATTTTGGGATTATTTGGTTTTCGTAAGGTGACTTACACAACATTTTTGTTTACATGCATTAACATTTTAGTAGTTAAATCAAAGGTCAAAACTTGGCGCAAAATGAAAAGGGGACCAATAAACCAGTAAACATCAAACTTCTCTCGTTTCGCCCCAACTAGAGGTCCGGTGAGATGACTATACTGCACCGGCACGGAGGGGGACATAGCTTCATTGACTTACTGCAACTGCCTTTGGGTGAATGACACGTGGCCCCAGGGGGTGGCTGGCCCACCTATCATACAGCCAAAGGCAGGTGCAGTAGAGGGCCGAGGAGTAGTACGAAATCCTACACACCTACGCACGCTAACCAAGGGCTGAGTGATCACTCGAATCGCAAGATCAGTTGACTAGAAGCTACGCTAGACCCATGGAGGCGATGAGCGCGAGCATCAGCCGGCTGTGCCAGATGGTCCACGACGCCGGCCTGCGGCCCGGCATGTAGTATTGCTTGAGGCCGCCAGGGCGACGAGCCGCTTGGACGACAGCTTCGCATCCTTGTTCGACGAGGTCCTCGTCGGTTTCCTCGACAAGTTCACCATCGTCAAGAAGCTTGCAGACGACTTTGACATAAGCCTCCAGCCGACGCGCCCAGGCTCTGCGATGCCTACCACCCTCAACATCCACTATGGTAACAACCTCTTCGACGCACTGGTGGCCCTGCGACTGCCCGCCGTCGCGCCAGAGAATGTCCACCACGAGGTCGCGCTCGCCGCGCAGCGCCTGGCGCAGCAAGACACCATCGATATAATCACCCACGTCTACGCGCAAATCGTCCTCAAGGACTAGTACATGCAAGAGGAGGACGATAGGACGCTGGCCTTCTTGGAGCGCAGGGCAAACTTGGACGGCACTATTCAGAAGCACGTTGAGCTCGCCGCCAACGCCGCTGCTCGTCACACGTCGGTTGGTGACCCGGCGCACTAGGGCGTGAGGATGTCGTTGAACGTTGATGGATCCATATGTATATTTATCCTTCCATCAAATCCATGTAGTAGTATATGATACTACAGTAGTTATCTTACCTTTCGCATCAACTTCATAATTTTCGTACGTACTCCATGCATGAACGGCGCCAGAAGCAAACTTCTCATTACTCTAGGCAAAATCGTTATTTTCTATCTATCGGTCGCGCCATGGAGCAGAACCAAATTTTACAAGTTACGAGTTCAAAAGGAAAAGCCTGCCGTCTTCGCGTCGCACCCCCACACGGTTGGTCCGGCACACCGCTCAAGCGGGAATGCGTGCGGTGTTGCATTTTCACTTACAAGTGGGACTGCAGTTGAGCAAACCGACTATCGGCAAACCCCCACGCCGCCCACCGTGCGATGGCTGAGAAAAGAGGACAGGAGGGAGAAGAGATGGTTGTAGCATGGACTCCAAGAAAATTGGTGTCGGATGGGACTCGTGTGGGTGGCATGTGCCGTACTGCTAGACTTGAATGCTAGTTATGGCCCATGCCACCCCACTATATTGAGCCCTCCTCTATCTCTCTTCTCAGCCAGCCAGCGGACGCGCGGAGCCCATCGTCTGTTTGCTCACATGCGGCCCCACATGTTAGTAATAACGCAAGAGGACCCACTGAACCTGCACATCTTTCACCTCGACGTGCTGGTGATGAAAAACAAATCCAATAAAGATCTTCGGTGGCCGCTTTTGGAGTTACTCAAGAGTAGTAAGATTCTATTTACAGTTTAACCCAAGATGCACATCTCGTGGCTTCAACTACCACTCTATTTTCTTTCATGACACGACCTGGATGCTAGATGTCCCACGTGTCGGCAAAAGGAGGAAGAACCCGACCAAATCTTCGGTTCTGCTCTCGGATTAGACTAGTTGTGCTAACTTAAAAATTTTATTGTGTACTCCCTCCGTTCCAAAATACTTGACTTCCATTTGTCCAAAAATGGATGTACCTATATACTAAGACATGTCTAGATACATATATATTTTGACAAATAGAAGGCATGAAGTATTGTGCAACGGAGGGAGTAGAATGGATGCAAGTTTTTGTATTGGGAAGAAGAGTACATCCATATATTGATAGAGCGCAATTTAGTAGATGTTCTGTCACTTTTAGCTAGTATAGAATAGAGGCTACACATGAGACTAGATGCGAGGAAGCAACGTCTACTTCTTTACACTCGAAGAAGAAAGAAGCACGCAAGATCGAGCCTCCGCAGATCAATAATGAATGCATCGAGAAGGCACTAATCCAACTTACTACAGGAGTAGTCAAAATTATCGTTGGAGTTCGTGCAAAACGGAGGTTCGTTTGGGGTCGTGCGTTGGAGTTGGCCTTACAAGTGGGACCGCAGTTAAGGAAACCGACTATCGGCAAACCCCCACCTGGCCCGCCGCGCGATGGCTGAAGTTAGAGAAACGACGAGGTTGAAGAGATTGCTCTTGCACGGACTCCAAGAAATAATATGGTGTCAGATGGATGTCGTGGTGGTGGCGTGTGCCGTACTCCTGGACGTGAATGCTTGTTCTGGCCCATGCCACCCTACTACTCCTACTACTTACTCCTACTATATAGTATACTACTAGTATATCGAGGATTCGAGGTGCTAGTTACGTACAACAAACACATTAACATATGGCTACAGTAAAAATAGCCGCCCGACGCGTGAAGCATGTGAAGCTAGTACAAATAGTGTACTACTATTGTTGATTGGCCTCATCCGATAACCTGTTGCAATGCACGTACAATTATGTATTCGGAAAATACTTTTTTGCCTCGTCGCACCACTCACTCAGAGAAGCGACTCGAAAGCCATTCATAAATTTAGTAAGTTTATCACAGGCATATCATTTTATTACATAGAACAACAGATCATCAACCCACATAGACAATGAGGATACATTATAAATACTAAAGTTTTCACCACACAACAAATAACAAGCAATGAAATGAACTTCAACTCAACCATTCCGCGGCGTTGGAAACGCTTGCTTTGAACCACAAGTGATTCTCTGGGACGGGCCATGCATTGTCGATCTGGAGACCAACGCAGGACTGATCATCCAGGCTGAAGCGGCCTACTATATCAGTACCAGGGTAGGGAACCACGCAAATGTTCGAGGTATAGACACGGTTGCTTCTCATAAATGTGTCAACAGCGGTTGGATCGCCTTTCACCATCATCGGATAGTTTCGTCCAAGGAAGAGCGAGTTTTCTCCAAGACTATCAATTCTGTGCCAGGGAGAAGGAGATGGCGCTAGCACACTAGTATCCATCCCGAATACCATGCAACGGGTGTTGGAATAGGTCCGGAGAGTGTGACCATGGGAGACTACACCTGCTTCCTTAGTAGTAACATCATCAGTGGGCTGTATACACACAAGAAGAGGTGATCCATCAGAATTAGTTGCCAGGCGCCACCGAGTATATCGGCGCTGCTCGTCCTCATGCTCGTGATCATCACCATCGTCATCTCCCCCTTGGTTATAAAAATCTTCAAGTATAGGTGGTGGGTTGTCCACAGGACCTTGGAAACACAAGAAGAAGGTTAATTAGTAAAGGGAAAGTTGCTAACACGCATGCATGTGGATGAAACAATTATAATTACGGTGGAAGACAAACATACCGAAAAAATGAGGATCCCATGCAAAAACAGTGCCACGAGAGGTGGCAGCAAACACAAGATCCTTGTATTCAATTGCATCACAGTACACATCCGTGTATAGAAACTGATTTTTGAGTAATATCCATCCAGTCGAACCACGAAGGACGGCAACTAGCTTGTCGAAGATAGCAACAACATCATAGTTTTTGTAATTCCAAGAGCGGTTGGGAACTCGACAAATTGCTATCTTCAGTACACGACGGTCACCATGATCGTATTTGAACGTACGTAGATCATCTGTGTGCTCAACCTCAGGGCACTCGGAGATTTTTGGAAGTGGAATCCGCTAACGAGTGTACACATTCACAAGTTCCTACTCGCAATTGTACCCAATATAAACAACCCAATCTCCATTTGCGCCAGCCCAGGACTTACCCTTAAGCGATGGCATCTTGACATCACACGTATCATTATCAAGCAGCATCAACTTGCATAAGGCGAGGTCTCCGTCGTCCGCTCGCCAGCGAGCAGGGGCACGGTGAAGAAGATAGGGGAGATCAAACCGCTTGACCCTTGGGTTCCTTGCAATGATTTTATCAGTTGAGTCGAGAATGGGCTGGAACGAACCTGCCATGCTAGCCGAGGTGATGACGTCGCACTGATCAATGAGTTCCTCCACCACGTCATCTTTCAGATCGGGGCAAGAATAACGAGGTCGTTTCCGGCCTGTTCCCTCCATGGAGAAGACGATCGAACAATGGTAGAAGAAAGGGTGAAGGGCTGAAGGAAAATGGAGGAGGGAGAGGAAGAGCGTGCGACAATAGTTCCAAATCGAGAGGGAAATGCGAAGAGTCGGTGGACGGTTGCGAGTTTTCCAGGGTTCACGAAGAGGCGCCCCGGCCTACACGTCCGTTCGGAAATACTCCTACTACTCGTCGTCGTCTCACTGATATGTTGGAACGGGACCACATGGCAACGAAACATGGTGTGTAATTTCTCGTGCAAAATGCGATCTGGCCGCGTTGGCCCGAGGTGCCGCATTATTTATCGACCTTTAATTTTTGTGGCGTGCCGATCAGTTTTGAAGCACGACTAACTGGTACTATACGTAGAGAAAATATAAACTACTCTACCACTACCCCACCTCCAGTACTAGTAGTATAAAAAGATATATATATATAGGCTGGAGCTTCAGCGCTTTCTTGCTAAGGGCTGCCCACTTGCTTCTCACACTACCACCCTCTCTCCAGATCTAAAAAAGACGGCCCCTCTCTCCCTCCTCACCGGTGGTCACAGATCCGCCGGGGAAGAAAAGGACGTGCAGCGTTGACGCACTCGTCGTCGGCGAGCGAAGTCACGCACTGACGACAAGGCTGTCCTCTCAGACCTAGCGCCTGCGCGACATGGCCTCCGTCCCTAAGCTCGCTGCCATAGTGTGTGTGGAGGACGACAACCACGAGCGAAGCCACTTCCCGCCGACCCTCAGGTATGCTACCTCTTTTCGAGCCATAACCTTGTTCTATTGCCCCATCTGCTACGTCGTTGCATGTGGATCTTTTTCCACTCCACCATCTTCCCAATTTGCTATCCTCTACTCTGCTGGCCACGCAGACGAAAACCATAATTTGCACTATTAAAGGAAACCCTACTTCATGTAGACTAATCCATGTCTGGGTTGAATAAGGAAAGGAAGGGAGACTGTACTGTCCAAGAGAGTAGGCATCGAACCCGCATCTAGGTTTAAAAGAGGAAAATTATTAGCTAAGGAACGAGTCTCGTGTCTCTTGGTTGAAGAAGGGTAGAAAGGCATCACAACGCAATAGAGAATGACCAGGTCGGTCGGTTTGTTGTCCTCGCATAGGAAAAATGTGGCTAAAGAGAACAAAAATGGGACCGTAATCCACATATGATGCCTGGATATTTGTTGCTCTAGGCAACCATACCTCCCTCACCACTCTGCGTTCGTGGAGGTACATCGTACTGGTGCCTCCCATGCTCTTATTGCCACTTTTTTGCTGTTAGTATAACGCCAGCAGTCAAGTCAAGCAATGCTACTGCTTAAGTGATGCCACATTTAACTAATGCCGCTCTCAGTCTAATGCCACCCATAAATTTAAGCAATGCCATTTAATGTCACTGGATTGTTTCAGGGTTAGCTGTTGATTGTGGATGTATTAAAGATTTTTCAGCTATAAGGCATTCTAATGCTATTGCACAGCCAGTATACCAACGATGAAACTTGTTACTCCCGTCAGATTTTTGCACTGTTAATGCTTATAGATTACATACCTCACTTTCATGAGATAAGTTAATTTTTTTGTACAGTGTCACCAAAATGCCAAGTCCCTGATGTCATTTTATTTTGGTTAAACTGCACAGACAATTATGAAGACAAGAGGAAAGGTCAAGAGTGGGCACCTCCTCCTCCGGCTGTTCTCTTGAGGAGGTATGTATGTTTGTCTCTAATGCCTGTCGACTACATACCTGACATCATGATGTAATGTTAAGTCATTTCCTTTTGTACAGTGTCACTGAATTGTCAAGGCGGTGATGGCATTTTATTTTAGTAGAACTGCACAAAATTTGCTTAAAAGAAGAGGAAATGTCAGGAATGGCTCACTTTTCCAGAAAAAACTATGTATGCCTTCCTCACATCAGCCGTTGTTGCTTTATTTATTCCTTCAAACAGGTGGTTAGAAATAGTCTTGCTACCTTTTCCCATTAAGAAATTGGAATGCTTATATTTGTGAGTCTATGCTTCAACTAGTGCCACTTTTAGACTAATCACACTCTCAATATCTATGCAAACAGGGATGCTCGATTTTAGTGGAACTGCACAAAAAGTCCAACTGGTTCAACATTAGGAGCATGTTTTTTCCCAACCTTTATATCCAATTGGTGGCACTATGAGCTGTTCATTACGAAGGTACATGGTTTTCTACTATCTTGCTACTCTTTTTGTACTGTCATTAGATAGTAATACTAGTGGTTTGCATGTGAATTTATTGGCAGGGTGGACCTACATTGGAGGTGCAGGACATGATTCAATGATTGGATGCTCAATTTCGGTTGTATCGATTTCACCTCTTCCATCACTGCGAACATGGATATACTTGGTCTGATGAAGAATAGGCGCTATATTTCTGCTCTGAACCAGCAAATCAATTCTGTATGAAATTGTCCAGGGCAAAACATAACTGTATCAGATTGTCCAGTGCAGAACATGATAGATGCTAAGCGGAAGAGACATGTTTAAACCGAAAATACAAGGTGTGGTATATGTTTACTAGCTGCTTGATATTTGTGCAGACAGAGATGTCTGCCTGTTGCTATTTGGCAAACCAACAAAGTGCCCGCAATTTTGGTTGAACTGCACAAGAGAATAATATAGTCACTGCATGCAGTGCCATTTGAAAATAGACACAGAAAGATTGGATAGTCACTTCATGGACTGCAGAAACATAGTACTGTACTATTTATTGGCCAACACTAGGTGCTTCATTGCTTTGGTATGATTATACAATGGGCATCATTTTGCCTAAGTTAAAGTTTGTATTCCAAAAATAGTCTCGCCGTCTGATCGAGAGAAGACCAAATCATATTGTAGTGGATGTTCCTCCATCATGTCTGGTTCATTCTCATGGTTCCAGCTGTTGGTGAATCCACTTACGTTTGCAAGAGGAATTGTAGACTTCACAAACAAATTTGTATTTCAGTCTGTACTGAATGTTGGCCAAGAGAAGCATCCATGTTAGTAGGAAGAACATGTGTTTTTTCTAGATCTTTGCTTTTGGAGCTACATATTTGTATATGATCTGTGAGTCATTGAGATGCATTAACATGTTGATCTTATGTATGGGAATCGTACTAGTTAGTTTTAGTTGCGACGCAAGATCCGAAGTGGCTAATCTTTGCTTTTGGAGCTACATATTTGTATATGATTTGTGAATCATTGAGATGCATTAACAGTTACTTATTTCTGTTCGCTCAGTGTTTACAAGTTACTGATCGATCACTAGCTAGCCTACAAATGCGCTCCTGGCAGTTTTATTTGCGACGCAAGATGCGAAGTGGCAGTTTTTTGAATAAAAATGCCTACTTATGAAGAAACAAACAAGCTACACTATAGATCCTACACGGATAAAAATGCATACCTCTGAAGAAACTGACAAGCTACACTATCGATCCTACATGGATAAATAGCGGATCACGCACGTACTACCTCGTTTCCGGTTTGCGGGCTCAATTCAAGAAACGACCTACTTGATCCTACATGAATAAATAGCGGATCACGCACGTACTAGTACCTCCTTTCCGGTTTGTAGGGCTTAATTCAAACCTCTCACCAACCAAGGTACTCCCTCCATCCGGGTTTATTAGTCCCGTGAGCAAAGCAGCAAGACCAAGGCATGGCAATAATTAACGGCATGCAGAAGTTTAAGCCTAATAAATTCCAGCGATTTAAGTGGCTGCATGCGTGCCCTCGGCATGCAGAAGTTTAAGCCTAATTAATTCCAGCGATTTAAGTGGCTGCATGCTGCTTCGCGTACTGCCTGCGAGCAATTCTGAGTGCCTGCATGCAGCCGGCCGTAATTAAGGCAGCTAACTGATGCGAAAAAAGATACACTTTAAATCCGTGGAATCATTATTGACAAGGAGGGAGATGATTCGAGTGCACTCGTTTGACCGCCATGCCGGCGTGCGACCCAGACGGGACGGGACGGCACAGTCATAATTTCAGTTTCTCTAGTTTTCCACGGCTAGCTGGCGCGCTAAGCCATTATGCATTGAATTCCGATGACCGTCGCGCTACCTTCCGCCTATAAGTACAGCTTCCTGGCCTTCTCAGGTGCCACCGTGACCCAACTCGCCATATCCTCATAAGCCCCCACCGGCCCGACATCGCTCGCCACGTCCGCCATGCCCCCGCCCGTCCGCAGTAGGTGACGCCGAAGGCGGTCACCGCCGGAACTAGTGTTCGGGTTTTCACCGAAAGGCAGACGGAGGGAGGAGGCATTCTATCCGTCTTTAGATGGCAATGCGGAGATCGAGGAGTTGTTGGAGCACGACCGCATGGCGGAGGAGCAGCGTCTCGCCGATATGCGCCGCCAGCGGGACATGGAGCAGCAGCGCACCGACGCTCTGAGTCACGAGCAGAACGCCCGCAACTGGGCCGACTACGTGGAGGCCGGCGCCCGGCAAATAGCCCTGGAGGCTGTCGGGCATGCACGCATTCGCGATGCCGATTTTTACTACCAGCTCGTCAAGTGGGTTTCCCGCTTGGAAGCCGAAGCTTTGGTGGACCACGCCGGCATGGAAAGGGCCAACGTGCGCGAGCAACGCGCCCTATCGCACCTCTGGCAAGTCCGAGGCGAGGCAGAGGACGCCGGTGCCGGCGTTTAGCATGGACAGCAGATGGCGGCCGGTATCGTCTAGTTAGCTAAGTGTAAGTTAGTACTTGTATGCTACTAGATTGTTAGTGGGAGTAGATAGTTCACTTGGCTATGATGGTTGTCAACGTGGAAGTTAAGTACTCTATATGTGGATCAGACTTGTTACTTTGCTCTGAATGTTGAACTTTCCGTTTGAACGTATGGAATGGGAAGTTATTTTTTAAATGGGTTGTATTTGTCCTCCACGGTTTAGAGGCTGACTTGTGGGCCTAGCAAGTTGACGCGTAGACAATCAGGAGATGATTTTACGTGGAGAGGATGACAGCAGGGACCGCCAAGGTTATGGAAGTACGCAAGCAAGTGCCTCCTTATTTCAAGCCCATAAAAAAATGGCTCCTCCTAGTGGATTTCTGACATCTGGGTCCCATGCCATTGTCAACGTAGTCAATAAACGAGAGAAATGCACAACGAGCGGCTGACACCAGGGACCCAGCAGCTTGCCCAGTTATTTTTGTTTTGGGTTAATTTGATAAATGCCACTCCAAATCTGGTGTATCCGAGAAATGCCACTGCAATTTCCAAACTTTGAAAAATGCCATTTCATGCCATTTCTAGTGGCATTTTTCGAAGTCTGGAGTGGCGTTTTTCAAAGTTTGCAAACTGCAGCGACGTTTTTCAAAGTTTGCAAAAATTGCAGTGGCACTTTTCAAAGTTTGGAAATTGCAGTGGCATTTTTATGAATCACCATAATTGGAGTGGCATTTATCTAATTTGTTTTCGAGGTGGAAGCAGGGTGTCAACTGGGCTGTGCGGGGCACTCTCGCCTGTCTAGACAGCCTTTTCTTTTATGTTTACCACAGACCAGCCCAGTAGTTTTTTTTTCTTTCTGAAAATGGCTAGCCCAGTTTTTTTGTGATTTGTCAAGTAAGTCGCTTTGTCAGGCCTGTTGGGCTACAAATCTTTCAAGACGAGGAGAGTGTCCTATCAGTAATGAGAAATGGGCTGTACATTTTTAAAACACATCAAACCGGCAATTATTTTCAAATATGTTTTTTTTCATTTTGAGATTTTAAATTGCATTGATTTTTATGCGTGGACAATTTATTGGATTTTATATTGATATACATTTATTTTTAAAATCAGTCTGAATGTGACTCGAAATTTCGGGATTAAAAACAGTTCAGACCGCACCGACATATGCAAAATTTCGTATAATTTTTTAACCGCGGCCACAATATGGGCTGTAATGCTAACATAAAGAATATGAGCTCCAAAAAAACCCGTAAGAATTAGCAAATGGGCTGTAAATTATTTGAAATAAGGGCAGATGGGCTGTATGCTGTTTTCCACAGATTTGAGGCTTTCCACAGATGGCCTGTATACTGTTGGATGTCCATTCAACGGCCGTCGTGCTTTTTCAATCTCTGCTCATCCTGCTCCAGCCGCTCAAACAAGCGCCGGCGGGACTGCCTGTTCCCTCCTCCCCTCGGCCGGCTGTGCTGCCGTGCAGGCCTCACCGCCCCACCGTACTCCCATTGCTGGCCTAGCCATCCCTCTACTCACCCACACCTGCTGTTATTCTCCGGCGACGGCAGACGAACCAGTAAACCCTCGTACAGTCGTACTCCCCTCCGCGTGGGAAACAAAAACAACGGTCGAGTCTTCCCTGCCTCCGTGTCGTTCCCTTCCTAGGCCTCGCCGTCGTCCACCGCCCTGGTGCTCTCGGCGTGGCGTGGTCAGCGTGGTCAATGACCGACATGCATCTGAAGTGGACCGTACGTGGAGAGGCTGACAGCTGGGTCCACGGCCGCACGCAAGGAAATGCCTCCTTATTACGCGCAAAATAATGATTTCCTCCACCTGACATCTGGGACCCACCGAAACGGCCTCTGTATTTCATGAAAAAACGTTACCGCCGCTGACAGCTCGGACCCACCAGCTATATCTTCGCACGCAAGGAAGTGCCTCCTTATTACGCACAAAAAAATGAATACTCCCCCTACTAGCTGGGACCCAGTATAGTGGGCCTACTAAGTTGACGGGGACGAAGTGATTTGTCAACTTAGTCAATATGCACGATTCTAGCTCGACTGACCGTACGATGTCCATCGAATGGCCGTAGTGCTTCTTCAACCTCTGGTCTTGTTGCTCCAGCCGCCCAAACCAGCGCCGGTCGTGCCGCCTGCTCCTGCCTCCCGTGGCTGGCTGTGCTGCCGCGGAGGCCTCACCGCCCCCATACTACTCCCACCGCTGGCCAGGCCATCCCTCCACTCCACTCACCCACACCCCCTGTTATTCTGCGGCGACGGCAGCGTAGCCGAACTAGTGAACCCTCGTACTCCTCTCCGCGTGGGCATCCACTGCCGCGTCTTCCCCGGCTCCGCGTCGTCCCCTTCCTAGGCCTCGCCGTCGTCCACCGCCGTGGTGCTGTCGGCGTGCCGTGGTCAATGTGGTCAACGACCAAATTCCATCGGAAGAATACTGTACGTGGAGAGGCTGACAGCTGGGTCCATGGCAGCCGCAAGGAAGTGCCTCCTTATTACGCGAAAAATAATTATTCCTGCACCTGACAGCAGGGACCCACCGGACGGGCCACCAGTATTTTGCAAAAAAAATTGTTTCCCCCTGACTGCTGGGACCCACCGGACGGGCCACCGTATTTCGGGAAAAAAACGTTCCCCCCGCTGTCAGCTCAGACCCACCGGAAGTGCCTCCTTATTACGCACAAAAAAAATGAATACTCCCCCGGCTAGCTGGGACCCACCTTGGTGGGTGGCTGACTTGTGGGCCTACTAAGTTGATGGGGACGAAGGGCTTTGTCAACTTAGTCAATATGAACGATTCTAGCTCCAGTGACCGTACGATGGCCATCCAATGGCCGTAGTGCTTCTTCAACCTCTGCTCTTCTTGCTCCAGCCGCCCAAAGCAGCGTCAGTCGTGCCGCATGCTCCTGCCTCCCGTGGCCGGCTGTGCTGCCGCGAAGGCCTCACCGCCCCCTACTATTCCCACTGTTGGCCAGGCCCTGTGGCGACGGCAACCTCACACTGCAGCCGAACCAGTGAACCCTCGTACTCCTCTCCGCGCGTGCGGGCTTCCACTGTCGTGGTTTCCCCGGCTCCCCGTCGTCCCCTTCCTAGGCCTCGCCGTCGTCCACCGCCCTGGTGCTCTCGGCGCGGCGTGGTCAACGTGGTCAAGGAACGACTTCCATCGGACGTGGACTGTACGTGGAGAGGCTGACAGCTGGGTCCACGGCCGCAGCAAGGAAGTCCCTCCTTATTACGTGCAAAATAATTATTCATCCACCTGACAGCGGGGACCCACCGGATGGGCCACCGTATTTCGCTCCCCTGACTGCTGGGACCCACCAGCTACATCTTCGCAGGCAAGGAAGTGCCTGACAGTCGGGACCCACCTGGTCGAAGCGTACATAGCATTGGCATTCCGGTGGCGAACGTGTACGTACATATATACTGGTGGATGTAGAGGCGCGCACGTGTCGTAGTAGAGGCGGCCAGGGCGCAAGAAAGAAAATACGGCCACGTATGTGTACATACGGGCGGGGTCTCAAACACCTACTCGCGCATACGTACGGCGAGGGCTCATGTACATGGCTGGGTCGGAACGGAGAAACAGCGTCGTCGTCGTGTTCATGGGTCGGAACGAAATGCGTGGTCGTGTTCATCGGGAGGGCTTGGACGGAAGAGGCAATGGAAACGAGGCGTGGCGTACCGCACAACGGAGGAAACGGACCTCCTACGGTCGAAACGGGGGTCCTGTTGATCGGGAGGGGTGTGGCGTACCGCAAAACGGAGGAAACGGACCTCCTACGCTCGAAACGGGGGTCCTGTTGATTGGGAGGGGTGTGGCGTACCGCAAAACGGAGGAAACAGACCTCCTACGGTCGAAACGGGGGTCCTGTTAATCGAGAGGGGTGTGGCATACCGCAAAACAGAGGAACAGACTTGTGTTGGAGCGCTACGGTCGAAACGGGGGTCCTGTTCATCGGGAGGGGTGTGGTGTACCGCAAAACGGGACTCCACGGGATACTGTTCATCTCCACCGTCGACCCCCTCCAGCCTCCACGAGCTACTGTTCATCCACCGTCGACCTCCTCCAACCTCCACGGGCTCCTGTTCATCCAGCCTCCACCGCGCGCTACTCCACCGGCTACTGTTCAACCACCCCTCCACCATCTACTGTTCATCCAGCCCTCCACACCACGGTGCCCTGTTCAACCACCCCTCCACGGGCACCCCTCCACCGTCTACTGTTCATCCTGCCCTCCACACCATGGGGTCCTGTTCATCCACCCCTCCACGGGCACCCCTCCACCGTCTACTGTTCATCCAACCCTCCAACACACCACGGGGTCATGTTCATCCAGAGGCAACGCCACCACTCACTGTTCATCCAACCCCCCCCCCCCCCCCCGGCAACGCTCATTGATCATCCCATCGTCGGCTTTAGTTAGCAGCAGTAGCCAAGGAATCGCTTGATCGGGTTCAGTTAACAGCCATCGATCGATCGCTCGGGTTCAGTAACACGTAGCCCGCAGTGCAATCGCTCGGGTTCAGTTAGAGCCCAATGCCTCGCTCGGGTTCAGTTAGAGCCAACGCCTCGCACACACGCGCGTACGTGTACGAGAGAAACGCGCATCGCTCGGTCTCCGACCTCCCACCGTAACCGGGAACTCCCCGAAATTTTCCTCCCCCTCGCTTCTACCACGGTTTTTTCTGTCATGGACGGCCCAAAGAATGTCATGCATCTGCATCTCCGGCCCGCCCAGGACGAAAAGCCCATTTTCTGTCATGATTTTTTGTCATAGAAGTAGGAGCCCACCACATCTAAGATGATATCGGGTTTTGTCACAATTATTGTCATAGAAGTGTCATATGTATGACAGAAAAAAATTTCGTTCGGCCCAAAATGTCACGGATGTGTCTTTTTTTTGTAGTGTACATCAACACCATAGCCTCTCCGATGAAGTGTGAGTAGTTTACCTCAGACCTACGGGTCCATAGCTATTAGCTAGATGGCTTCTTCTATCTTTTTGGATATCAATACAAAGTTCTCCCCCTCTCTTGTGGAGATCTATTCGATGTAATCTTGTTTTGCGGTGTGTTTGTTGAGACCGATGAATTGTGGGTTGATGATCAAGTTTATCTATGAACAATATTTGAATCTTCTCTGAATTCTTTTATGTATGATTGGTTATATTTGCAAGTCTCTTCGAATTATCAGTTTGGTTTGGCCTACTAGATTGATCTTTCTTGCAATGGGAGAAGTGCTTAGCTTTGGGTTCAATCTTGCGGTGTCCTTTCCCAGTGACAGTAGGGGCGGCAAGGCACGTATTGTATTGTTGCCATCGAGGATAACAAGATGGGGTTTATATCATATTGCATGAATTTATCCCTCTACATCATGTCATCTTTCTTAAAGAGATACTCTGTTCTCTTCAACTTAATACTCTAGATGCATGCTGGATAGTGGTCGATGTGTGGAGTAATAGTAGTAGATGTAGGCAGGAGTCGGTCTACTTGTCTCGGACGTGATGCCTATACACATGATCATACCTAGATATTCGCATCACTATGCTCAATTCTGTCAATTGCTCAACAGTAATTCAATCACCCACCGTGAATACTTATGCTCTTGAGAGAAGCCACTAGTGAAACCTATGGCCCCCGGGTCTATCTTCCATCATATTAATCTTCCAATACTTAGTTATTTCCTTTGCCTTTTATTTTACTTTGCATCTTTATCATAAAAATACCAAAAATATTATGTTATCATATCTATCAGATCTCACTCTCGTAAGTGACCGTGTAGGGATTGACAACCCCTTATCGCGTTGGTTGCGAGGATTTATTTGTTTGTGTAGGTGCGAGGGACTCGTGCGTGGCCTCCTACTGGATTGATACCTTGGTTCTCAAAAACTGAGGGAAATACTTACGCTACTTTGCTGCATCACCCTTTCCTCTTCAAGGGAAAACCAATGCAAGTTCTCAAGAGGTAGCAACAGCCCGCCCTGACACGTGGTTTGCACGGCAGGGCTAGACAAGGTGTATCTGGGCACTCGTGAGCCAGCGCGGGACTCACGAGGCCCTACCTCATGGCGGGTTGCGCCTGGTCTTGATTCTTGTTCGCTGTCTTGGTCCTGCAAAATGGTTAGACAACGCGAAGGGTCCTGAAGAAAGACGGCCGGCGCTCGGCTCCCACGGTGGGTGACAATCAAGCAGGCGATAGTCATAGATAGATTAAGCATGGAAAGCAACCTTGTTCAGGTAAGTGCAGGGAAGATGCATGCCACCAGGTCCGGCCCGAGAGGCTTGGGGATGACGCAGCCCGAGGGGCGCCCCCAACAGGGTAAGCTAAAGACATAAAAGGAAAGATACACGCCACGGGGACGGACCCATGCGGCCTGGGAATGATGCAGCCCTGGGGGCACTCCCAGCTGAATGAACTTGGGGAAATGTCACCTGGTTCTATTGATGAAGGAGCGCTGGGGTAGCTAAAGGTGTGCGGTGAGAGGGCTGCCCCTCATGAGCCACCGGGGCCCTGAGCCTCGGGAGGCTCTGGGGGTCCAGGGGATTCCCTGAGGACCGTCTTCATCTCTGTCAGCACAACATGGTGCCCGGCCTCCTAAGACGCCAGGATGCTCCGCATGTGGCGTTGATAGGCGACCGCCATGCTCGGCAGGCCAAAGGGCATGTGAACATAGATGTGAGGTGGGCCCTCGCAGCGTCCCACGCGCGAAGGCCAGAGAAGCTCTTGAGAAGCGGCCCGATTGAGTCTTGGGATGTTGATGAGGACGCTCAGCCTGGCATCCTCACCTGGATGGGGGGCTACGCCTGGTGAGCGGCGGCTGCCGCGCATGGCCCTCACGTCTTACAGTTCCTGAGTGGTCTTGGTGATGAACTCCTGAGCAGTGGGCACTCCTTGCCCTGTGTTCTCCTGAGGTAAACGTGCCGCGAAGCACACCCCCAAGTGGTGCCCAAGCGCCTCTCTCGTGATGCTGGAAAAGTATGAGGCCCTCCAGAAGAGAGCCCCCGAGCCCTGCCCGAGAGGGCGCTGGGCCTGCCTTCCTATGCAATGGAGGGAGGCGCCCATCGCGCGGACGCCGATCTTGACGAGGCGCTGCTTGCCTGAGGCCCTGCGTCATGCAGTTGCTTCTTCTTCTTCTTGGGGGTGGCCTCAGGAGGGCGCTCCCCCTAACTGTCAGGGCCGTCGATTGCTGCAGCTTGGAAGGCACGCTCGAGGGAGCACACCGCATCTCTTTCTTCGCACGGGACCGTGATGATTCCGCCGCTTCCCGGCATCTTGAGCACATTGTAGCCGTGATGGGTCACCGCCATGAACTTGGCTAGGGCTGGATACCCGAGGATGGCGTTGTATGGCAGGTGGATGTAGGCGACGTCGAAGTCGATGAGTTCGGTGTGGTAGTTGTTTCGTTCTCCGAAGGTAACAGGGAGGCGGACCTGCCCGATCGGGGTAGTAGAGCCGTCGGTCACTCCTGAGAAAGGCTTGGTAGGCTGAAGCTAGTCATATGACACTTGGAGGTTGTCGAACGTGTCGACGGACGGGACATTGAGCCCTGCGCCGCCGTCAATGAGGGTCTTGGTAACTTGCATGTTGCTGATGACTTACGAACAGAGCATTGGGAGGACGCCAGCAGTGGTCGCGCACTTGAGCTGATCTACCGAGTTGAACGTGATGGGGCACCTGGACCATCTGAGTGGGTGTGTGGCCTCGAGCTTGGGGAGAACTGCATTCACTTCACGGGCAAACTGTTTGAAGATACGCTACGAGGCTGGGGCTTGAGCTCCGCCCAAGATGTAGGCGATAGCATGTGGCTCCTAGAAGCCCCCAGCCCCCTCGTCTTGATGGTGGTCGTCATTCCTTCTGGGTGGTGGCGGTAGTGGAGGAAGGCCTGTGTTGCCTTGAGGACGAGCCTCACGAGGCTGGTCCCTCCCGGCTCCCTCGCAAGGCTGATCCTGCCAGCGGTCCTGATGAGGCCGGTTGTGCCACTCCTAGCACGGGCCACGGTCGTCCCAGCGTCCGCCACCACGTCCTCCTCCTCGGCCATAGCCCCGGCCGCTGCGCTCGGGGTGTCGACCGAAGCGTCCTTCTCGAATGGCTCTGAGCTCTTGACAAACGCTGGTGTTGTGGGTATGCAGGTTATGGAAGGCGCAGAATGGGCAGCTACCCTTGGATGACTCAGGCTGGTCTCTGCCGCGCTTGGTATCTGGCTCCGCCGCGAGCACGGCTGCTCTCTTGCGCTTCACATCCTTGGCCTTGGTCTTCTTCTCCTCTAGGTCCGCAGCAGGGAGCTCGAGGAGGGAGAGGCGCCCCTCCTCAGATCTAGCACACTTGGTCGCGATGTTGAACAGCTCCAGGGTCATGCACAGCTCTTCATGGATGGCAAGCTCCTCCTTCATCTTGACGTCGCGGACATCGTCGGAGAATGCTGAGATGATGGCTCGTCGGTCACCTTGGGGATCTGGATCTGTGCGCTATTGAAGCGCTGAATGTACTTCTGCAGGGTCTCTCCTAGTTGTTGCTTGATGCGGCGCAAGTCGCCGGCGACCGGGGGGTGGTCGCGAGTGCCCTGGAAATTGGCGATGAAGCGGTTGTGCATTTCGTCCCAGGAGGAAATTGAGCCTCGAGGTAGGTTCAGGAGCCAGGAGTGGGGGCCATCCTTGAGAGCCATGGGAAACCAGTTCACCATGACTTTCTCGTCGCCGTTGGCCGCCTCGATGCTCAGCTCATAGAGCTGTAGGAACTCCGCGGGGTTGGGGGTGCCGTCGTAGCGAGGAGGCAGATCTGGCTTGAATTTGCCCGTCCAGGAGGCGCTGCGCAGCTCAGGGTGAAGGCGCAGCAGCCGGCCGTGGTCAACGGTGCCCACCTTGGAGGTGGAGCTTGGCCTTGACACCCGCGCGCCGCTACAGCCAGCGGCTCGGAGCCAGGAGCGTTCACCTACGGTCGAGGGACTTCTTGACAGCTTCTTTCTTCACGTGCGGGTGCCGGACGCGGTGGGTCGCGCCATGGAGACGCGTGCCTTGGCACTAGGGCGCTGTCTTGGGGCAGAGGTGGTGGAGGCGCTTCATGAGCTACGTCACCCGTGGCTGGCGGAGGGCGAGGCAGAGAGTGGGATGGTGCAGGGGAGCCCCCTGCGGCGCGGACAAGCTCGGTGATGCGGTCAACCCAGTCCTCGTAGAGGTCGTCGACTGGGTGGTAGCGCAGAAGATCGTGCGCCATGAGGAGCGCGGCCCGTGCGTCTGTGGGAACGCGACGAGCGTGAGACGACAAACCAGCGGGAGTCAGCGATGGAGTGGCGGTGCGGCCGTCCTGCCGCACCGAGGCGGTGCATTGAGGATGCTTGCTGCTCGTTCCCCACCGGGCCGATGGCGGTGTTGGCGGCAGGCGATGGAGTGCGACGGGGTGGCCCGCCGACGGGGGCCGTCTGAGCAACGTGGGTGGAGAGGGCAGCCCGGCGCTCGGCACGAGCGCGACGTGCGTCCGCCATGGAGACGATGAAGCGACATGACGCAGAGTGACGGATGAGAAGCTTCGGTGCACCCCTACCTGGCGCCAAATGTCGGATCACGGGTTCCGGCAAAACCCTTAAGGTTCGAACACTGGGGTGCGCGCGAAGATCTCCCCCCTATCGATCTAAATCCTTACTTTGCCTGGATCTCACGAATTAACTCGACGAACTTGCAACACAAGGGACACAAGATTTATGCTGGTTCGGGCCACCGTTGTGGTGTAATAACCTACTCCAGTGTGGTGGTGGATTGCCTATGGGGCTGAAGATGAACAGTACAAGGGAAAGAACAGCCTCCTGAGGTTGAGGTGTTCTTGTGCTTGGTGCACTTGTGTGGCTGGGGATGACCTAGTTCCTCTCTCCCTGCCTATGGTGGTGGCTAGTCCTATTTATAGAGGCCCTGGTCCTCTCCCCAAATTTTGAGCGGGAACGGAGCCAACAACGGCCAATTTGAAAGGGGACAACTAGTACAAGCTATCATGCCAAAAGGTGGTCTTCGCCTGCCAAAGGTTCTGGTGCTGACGCCGTCCTGGGCTCCGCGGTGACCTCAATCTTGCTGTCCTTCTGGTCTTGGTCTTCTAGCACCAATATGGAA
Organism: Triticum urartu; assembly: GCF_056163025.1. Taxonomy (NCBI): domain Eukaryota; kingdom Viridiplantae; phylum Streptophyta; class Magnoliopsida; order Poales; family Poaceae; genus Triticum; species Triticum urartu. Next base: position 216,865,663 of record NC_141878.1, read on the forward strand.
ACCTTTGCTTGATGCCTCGGTACTCCATGCCTGCGCTTGCCCCCTTAGCACCAAAGAGGAAACAAGGACGCTGCGCGCGCTTGTGACGCCCGGATAATTAAGCTACAGCAACCCTCTGCTAATGATGCCACGTCACTTCGATTACTGTCACTAATCTCGCATTAGTTCGAAACTGAATCAAATTCAAATTCAAAATCAAGCAAACAATAAAAGTTTTCAAAAATTAAAACTAAAATGTTCGGTGTGAAGCAAATAATGCATAGGTAATCATGGTGGAGAAACCACACCTTTATAAAATATTCAAATACTCTAAAGTGAATAAAGTAGGGGCTAAATCAATTATTTAAATACTTTTAGGATAGTAAATGAATAAAAGCTAATTAATTGGTGTACCAAATTATTTGTGGTAGTGGTATGTTTTGAAACACTATTTTAGGTGCTACTGTGGTATTTTATAAAACTAAGTTTATTAGAATATAAACAGAAAATAGTAAAAGACAATAATCAAAAGAAAAATCAAAACTAAAACAAAAGACAAAAGCCCCCCCTCCTCCTGGGCCATTCGGCCCAACTAGGCCTCTAGGCCGCCGAACCAACCGGCCCAGGCCGACTCCCACTCCCGTATAACCCCCCCACTAACCCTAGCCACTACCCACACCCCCGCACGATTCCCCCACCTCTTCCTCTCGCCCTCCGCCCGATCTGGATCAGGGGCACCCGAGCCCGCCGCCCCAGCGCGACCCCCCCGACCTCGCCTCTTTCCCCCGACGGCAGTCGGCGCCCCCCTCACCGCGTCGCACCTCGCTGACCGTCGCCACCTCGCCGAACCACTGCGTCGCCGCCCGTTGCCGCCTTGTCCTCCACCTCCCGGATCGGACGCGCCCCCCCGCCGTCTGAAGACCTCGCCGGAGGCCACCATCGCCGGACTGCTTCCCCTGCGTGCGTCGTCCCCGTCCCCCCACCTCAAGCACCACTGCCTTGTCCCCTAAGACCCTCCATGAGGACCCCTCCTCCCCCCCTTTCCCTCTGTAGCCGACGCCGTCTGCGACGCTCCGGCCTCCCCGTGCGGCTGCCCCTTTCTCCGGCGCCGTCCTTGCCCGGCCACGTCACCGCGCCCACCCCGTGCTGCTGCTCACTTCTCCCACCTTCCTTGCTCCGCTGCACCCTCCCACGCGCCCGCCGTTGGCTCTGGCCGAGCCTTCGTCTGCTGCCTGCAGCTACTCTCCCCGCTGCTTGCACAGCCGCGCGTGCCTTGCCTCTGTGTGCACCGCTCACCAAGGTCGCCCCCTGCTACCACTGGCCCTGCTCGCGCGCTGTCGGTGTGAAAACTGGCGGATCTCGGGTAGGCGGTCCCGACTTGTGCGTCTAAGGCGGATGGTAACAGGAGGCAGGGGACACGATGTTTACCCAGGTTCGGGCCCTCTCGATGGAGGTAATACCCTACGTCCTGCTTGATTGATCTTGATGATATGAGTATTACAAGAGTTGATCTACCACGAGATCGAAGAGGCTAAACCCTATAAGCTAGCCTATGGTATGATTGTTGTTGTCCTACGGACTAAACCCTCCGATTTATATAGACACTAGAGGGGGCTAGGGTTACACAGGGAGGAGATCTACATATCCGTATTGCCAAGCTTGCCTTCCACGCGAAGAAGAGTCCAATCCGGACACGGGACAAAGTCTTCAATCTTGTATCTTTATAGTCCAACAGTCCGGCCAAAGGATATAGTCCAGCTGTCTGGAGACCCCCTAATCCAGGACTCCCTCAGTAGCCCCTGAACCAGGCTTCAATGACGATGAGTCCGGCACGCAGATTGGTCTTCGGCATTCCAAGGTGGGTTCTTCCTCCGAATACTCCATAGAAGATTTTGAACACAAGGATAGTGTCCGGCTCTTCAAAACAAGTTACACATACCACCATAGAGAGAATAATATTTCCAAAAATCTAATCTGCTGACACATTTAGCAACATGACCTCAAGTCATGGCCCGGTCATTATTCAAACCGTTTTTCTCAACCAACACTGCACATGTTGCGAGGCGTTTTCTTGACACGTCTTGTTGAAGCAGAGATCGTGTCCCCCTTATTACGGGATTCTCATCAATACGGACGTGGGTAACCCAATCGTGCCCGTTGGTATGACTCCTCGATTTTAGGCAAGTCCCAAATGACCACGAGGAGGACGCTTTGATATTCACCCTCTTTATAAAGAGGCCAAGGCCTGTCCTTTTTTCCTTCTTGTACTCAATCGAATCCTTCCCCCACCTCGAGTTCCAACACCCAAGGCTCAGGTCAGGCGCTTCAGACCTTCAACCATGTCTGGATCCAACCTTCAAGGTTGGTGGATGCCTTCCTCTGTCACAGAGGAAGACATCAATAAGCTAAGAGAGGCCAGGTATTTAACCGGCGAAATCTGGCATAGGATGCCTGCTCGAGGGTAGGTCGTCCCCACTCCCGAACCCGGCGAGAGCGTTGTATTCATCTCTCACTTCCTCCGAGGGCTAGGACTCGCTCCGGATCCCTTTGTTAGGGGGCTCATGTTTTATTATGGGCTGGATTTCCATGACCTCGCCCCGGATTCCCTCCTTCACATCTCGTCATTCATCGTCGTATGTGAGGCCTTCCTCCGCATTACCCCACACTTCGGCCTGTGGCTCAAGACTTTCAATGTGAAGCCGACGATGATAGAGGGGCGACACGCAGAGTGCGGAGGTGCCGTAATAAGCAAAAATGCTGATGTTCCATGGCCAGAGGGTTCCTTCCCAGAGGTGTCTGGTTTATGGCAACGGGAGTGGTTTTATATCACACCTCCCCAGAGTACCAAGTGGATAGCCGCCCTTGCCTTTCGCTTGGGCCCCCCACCACAACTAACGTCATGGATCAACAAGGGGCTGTACTGGGGGCCAATAAATGATGTGCCGATATTGCAGAGTCGCATTCGAGATCTCCTCAAGAGAGATGTTAGCCTGGTCATGGTAATTCAAGTCATGCTAGTTTGTCGAGTCCCCCTGTCGGTGTCAAAACCGGCGGATCTCGGGTAGGGGGTCCCGAACTGTGCGTCTAAGGCGGATGGTAACAGGAGGCAGGGGACACGATGTTCACCCAGGTTCGGGCCCTCTTGATGGAGGTAAAACCCTATGTCCTGCTTGATTTATTCTTGATGATATAAGTATTACAAGAGTTGATCTACCACCAGATCAGAGAGGCTAAACCCTAGAAGCTAGCCTATGGTGTGATTGTATGTTGTCCTACGGACTAAAACCCTCTGGTTTATATAGACACCGGAGGGAGCTAGGGTAACACAAGGTCGGTTACAAAGGAGGAGATATACATATCCGTATTGCCTAGCTTGCCTTCCACGCCAAGTAGAGTCCCATCCGGACACGAGACGAAGTCTTCAATCTTTTATCTTCATAGTCCAACAGTCCGGCCGAAGGATATAATCCGGCTATCCGGATACCCCCTAATCCAGGACTCGCTTAGTAGCCCCCGAACCAGGCTTCAATGACGATGAGTCCGGCGCATAGTGTTGTCTTCGACATTGCAAGGCGGGTTCTTCTCCATATTTCAAACGTTTGTGAAGTAGTGTCCGGTCCCATAAATGTTTGGACCTCTTGGCTTCTGTGCCCAATAAGGGCTATCTCCCACGCGTCGAATGAATACGAGGTGCCAGGGCATTTTTACATTCGCCCCCCTAGCCAGATAAATAAATTGTCTATTAAAAGGATGGGGATTTTCAGATCTGATCCATACCATCCTCCCCCAGCGAGAATCCATCAGAGCGCGCTTCAGAAAGATCCATTCCAGCATGGCCGACCTCCGCAGCTCCTCCTCCTGCCCCGTAGCCCTAAGCCCGGTGATTGGGAGAGGTGTTCAGTCCCACACAGTCGATTAATCGAATTGCAGACTAAGGGATTTCTCCCTCCAGCATGCATGGTTCCCGTTCGAGCCGGGCTTGCCACCTACAATGGCGGGGAGCAAGCGGAGAGCTTTCCCAGTCCCTCTATGGGGGAGTGGGTCTGCCTTGTTCCTTATTTATTGAGGGGACTCAGATCTCCAATTCATCCGTTCCTCCGCGGGCTCCTGGAGTTCTACGGTCTCCAATTGCACAATTTCACCCCTGCCTCCATTCTACACATCGCCGACTATGTTGCTCTCAGCGAGTTGTTCCTGGGCTACGAGGCTCATTTCGAGCTGTGGAAAAGGCTATTTTGCCTCGTCCCTCGCACACAGAGGGGGTCACTTTATCAAGTGGGCGGAGCTGAAATATGGCGCGTCGCTGGAACCGGATACCTGTCCGGTACCCCGAAGAAGTCGTCCGAAGAATGGCCTTCGGAATGGTTTTATATGGAGGACGTTCCCCTTCTGGACCCTGTTCGGCGGGGTCTTCCTGAATTCAACAATGCTCCTCTGAAGAAATGCCGAAGTTGGCGCCCACAGAGCCCCCAGGAGGAAGACAATGGAGAAGTCCTTTACCTGATGAACCGGATTAAAGCACTGGCTCAATCAGGATTGACAGTAATCGAAGTTATGTCGATTTGCATAATGCGGGGAGTGCAACCACTCCAATATCATGGGCATCCCTTGTGGTGTTTTAACGGGGCGGATGATGCCACCTGCTGCGGGCGTAAGGGTCCGGACAATGCTGCCGCTTTAGCAAAAATTCTGTCTGAATTGTTCAAGGGAGAGGAAGAGGAGTTCATCCGTATCAAGCCACGAGATGGATTCTCCATGTACAATCCTCCAAGCTGTGTATGTTATATCCCCTTACTCCCATTCTTCCCGCATTCTTTGTCGTAAGTATTCACCTTGCCATTTTGCGGCAGGAACTGCGAAAAGCCATAAAGGAGGTCAGCAGCCCCTCTCCACAGCCGGAGGACCCTGACTGGGCCCTCGACTCCGGACTTGAAGAAGATCCGGTCATATTCGTGGAGCTGATAGACCGGCAGTTCTATCAGCTAAGCTGCGATGATGCCATGGTGGCCATTACGGCCGACTATCCCGGACTGCTTCCTGCATCGCACGTAAGAAAAACCAAAAATCCCAACTCCAAAAACTAGGATCCCCTTTTAGACACTTCACCTACCATATACATATGGCGTTTTTACAGGGAAGGCATTCGGGACGCTCGGCCGAACCCGCAGCAACTCGCCCACAAGAGGCATCGAGGCTGGGCAGGCCAAAAAGGAAGGCGGTCAGGATGGAGACGCCAGCGCAAAGGAATAACAGAAACCCCGCTCCGTGGTTGTCGTCTTTCTCGAAATGTAATGACACCCGTGTTTCTTTGATGGAAAAAACGCTCGCCGGAATATGTCCGACGATGTTGCTAATCATGCTTCCACCAGTCGGGTGCCAGGACCGGACATAGAGGCGGATGCCGATATGGGGCGGGCGCAGGATATCCTCCTACAGAGGATGCTGATAGATTATCTGCCACAAATTCAGAAGTGGAAAGCGCCATGAATCATAGGCGCCGCCGGGCCGTACTCCGTGACGCTTGTTTCTCACCAGAGGCATTTGATGCCTTCAATTTTGGAGAGGCGTACCTCCGTGCTGCTCAAGATGGTCTAGCCAGAGCCACTGATCAGTATGTAAGGGATGTACGGGTAAGTAAATCTGACAATCATATGTATCAGTAGCCCCTGAGACTTGAAACAGTTAGCGGAACTGATTTAAGGATCATCTTTATTGTGCAGGTTCTTATAGAGAAGAATACTCGGGCTGTCACAGGAGCTGGAGGAATGCAAGGCCCAACTGCGGCCGCTGTTGCCGCATTGAAGGAACCGAAAAAGTCCCCGCTGGTAACATTTAAAGAATGATGGTTACCATATAGTGCGGCGTGGCTGCAGATCTAACAATAGATGTTGTAGATGAATCCGGAGGACCAGCATGTCGTGCAACAGCTACAGGCAGGAGAACGCGTGCTGACTAAGGTCAGGCAGGAGAAAAACAATCTCCAAGACGCCAATACCAAGCTGAGCATGGAACTAAAAGACGTTCGAGCCCAGCTTGCCGACTCCAAGAAGGAGAATAAGCGGCTTCGACGTAGCATTTTCAGTAAGTGCTTGAACGAATCCTTTTGAAGGAGTTCGGTGAAGAAGCCAACTAACAGTGTTATGTCTGTAGGTATGCTGACGGGTCGTCCCGTGGAGGAAATGCCCGGGTCTGCGGGTGATCTTCTATCCGAGCTCTCACAACTGCACGAACAAGTTCGGCAGGTGATGCAAGGTATTGCCCAGGCCTTATGGCCTTCTGTCTCCTTGCCAGAAGGCATTGCAGATTTTACGGAGAAGCTCAAGGGAGCACGGCGGCGCTTCCGATTATGGAAGATATCGGCCTGTTGGATGGGCAAGTAGAGTTAGCCGCAAAGTATTCCCAACAGGATTGTAGGCTAGACCGCCTGTTGGATGGTATAGAAGAGGAATTTAGTCAGTCTGCATGACTATGTAATTAAAGTGACATGTATAATGCCTTCTAGCCGGATTGTAAATCATTTGTCATGGCGGACCTTTTCGCTTCAACCACGGGACCCGATAGTCTGGAGTGTATCCGAATACCCGCTCAGTTATATAAGAACCGGGGTATGCGTGGAGACCAGGCGTAGGGGTCATTAGTGCTTGAACCGACAAGTGCCCAACTAGTTATGTTATATTACATGGGTAGTAAGAAACATCTTCCAGGGAGAATAGTTTCGTTAAGGGTTCCTTTCCCTAGGTACGCATGCCCTAAAGTGCATGTCCGGACTGCGATAGGAAACGTAGGAAAAAACATCTGGGGGAACATATGGAAAATAAATAAAAATCATCTGTTGTTCACCGACCGAATATTCCCTTTAGAACGCTAGCTTGCGGCTTCTCCCAGTCTGAGGTACACATCTGGCTGACCCGGCAGTAATAATCGCAGAGGTGCTCCCCTTATGCCCTAGCCGAATTAACGGGAACGTAGAGCATAAATACAAGAGCCAGGCAACCCAGCTTGGCCAAAACTTAAGTCATATCGAGTATAACACATGTGCGGGGCATGAGGCCCAGATAAATAATTAAGCTTCTGTGAAAGAAGCCCCCAGGTATGATGAGCGCGGCTAGCGCATCTATAATGTGCGCGCGAGGCACAAGTTGGCCCTTGAAGGCCTAGAGAAAGAATAAAAGAAAGAAAGAAAGAAAAACAAGATAGATAATGTATATGCAAAAAATGGACAGAGGAAGGAGATGAACATAGAGTTCGGTGCTAGGCATAGAATCTTCGGAGCCTGGACGCGTTCCATGGGTTTGGCTCGAGTCGATTAGTCGATGCATCCGCAGACGGTATGCTCCACCGGTCAGAACTTGGTCAATAATAAAGGGATCTTCCCATTTGGGCTCGAGCTTGTTCTTTTTCTTATCCGGCAGGCGTAGAACTAGTTCGCCAACGTTATAAGTTTTGGCCCGTACTTCTCTGCTTTGGTATCTGCGAGCCTGTTGCTGGTAAAATGCGGAACGGGCTTTTTCCACGTCGCGCTCCTCCTCCAGGGTGTCCAGACTGTCCTGCCGATTGAGCTCGGCTTCTCTTTCTTCGTACATGCGCACTCGAGGTGAGTCATGAATTATGTCACAGGGCAGGACTGCCTCTGCGCCGTACACCATAAAGAAGGGTGTATATCCGGTACTATGATTCGGCATGGTCTGCAGCCCCCAGAGTACAAAGTCGAGCTCCTCTACCCAATGCGTGTTAGACTCCGTTAAGGACCGCACTAATCTGGGTTTAATGCCGCTCATTATAAGACCGTTTGCTCGCTCAACTTGGCCGTTGGTTTGTGGGTGATAGACTGAAGCATAATCGAGCTTGATGCCCATTTTGCTGCACCAGAGTTTTACCTCATCGGCCGTGAAGTTCGTGCCGTTGTTAGTGATGATGCTATAGGGGACGCCATAACGGTGTACGAACCCAGATATGAAGTCTATCACCGGTCCAGATTCGGCTGTTTTAACATGTTTGGCTTCTATCCATTTGGTGAATTTATCCACCATGAGCAGTAAGTATTTTTTTCTTGTGGGTTCCCCCTTTAAGGGGTCCAACCATGTCAAGCCCCCAGACCGCGAAGGGCCACGTAATGGGGATTGTTTGGAGGGCGGTGGGTGGCATGTGGCTTTGATTTGCAAAAAGCTGGCAACCGGCGCAGCGTTGGACCAAGTCCTGTGCATCTGCCCGGGTCGTCGGCCAATAGAATCCTGTACGGAAGGCCTTGCTTACAAGAGCCCAGACTGCGGCGTGGTGGCCACCGAGTCCGGCGTGAATTTCTGCCAAAAGGTTCCGCCCTTCCTCCTCGGAGATGCATCTTTGAAGGACTCCAGTAGTGCTTTTTTTATACAATTCTCCCTCATGGACCCTGTAGGCCTTAGATCGCTGCACTATGCAGCATGCCTCATTTTGGTCCTGTGGAAGTTCCTGCCTAGTTAGGTAGGCCAGGAATGGTTCTATCCACAGGGCTATGATGGCCATTATTACGTGGGCTGAAGGTCTTATTTCGGTGGCAGAGCCTCCGATTATGTCAGAGTGTTCGGTATCGAGTGTTGTGGCCGGGTCCGGACTAATATTGCCGGTGTCCCCCTCCCATACCATGGATGGCTTAAACAACCTCTCTAAAAAGATGTTGGGGGGACCGCATCGCGTTTTGCACCGATGCGGGCGAGGATATCCGCCGCCTGATTGTTTTCTCGAGCCACATGGTGAAATTCGAGCCCCTCGAACCAAGCTGACATCTTTAGGATGGCGTTACAGTAGGCCGCCATCTTCGGATCCTTGGCATCAAAGTCTCCATTTATTTGGGATATTGCGAGGTTCGAATCCCCATGCACCTCCAGGCGCTGAATGCCCATGGAAACTGCCATCCGAAGACCTGTAACAAGGCTTCGTATTCGGCTGCATTGTTGGAGTCTGTGTACAGTATCTGCAGTACGTATCAAACTGTATCTCTGGTTGGGGACGTCAGGACGATGCCAGCCCCCAGTCCAGCCAGTATTTTGGAGTCGTCGAAGTGCATAATCCAATTGGAGTATGCGTCATACTCTTTAGGGAGTTCGGCTTCCGTCCATTCGGCGACAAAGTCGGCCAATACTTGTGATTTAATGGCTTGCCGGGGTTTGTATGTTATGTCGAACGGGAGGAGCTCAATGGCCCATTTGGCAATCCGGCCCGTGGCGTTGCAGTTGTTTATAATATCATTGAGTGGCACCTCCGAGGCTACTGTAATTGAACACTCTTGAAAGTAGTGTCGCAGTTTCCGGGATGCCATGAATACCATATAGGCTATCTTTTGATAATGTGGGTACTGTGATTTGCATGGAGTGAGGACAGTGGATACATAATATACCGGCTTTTGAAGAGGGAATTTGTGTCCGTCCGCTTCTCGTTCGACGATGAGCACTACGCTTACAACTTGATGAGTTGCCGCGATGTATAATAGCATTGGTTCGCCGATGTTTGGCGCGGCCAGGATTGGGTTGGTTGCCAGTATGGCTTTTATTTCTTATAATCCGGTTGTGGCAGCGTCTGTCCACTCGAAGTGTTCGGTGCGCTGAAGGAGGCGATAAAGGGGTAATTCCTTTTCTCCTAAGCGGGAGATAAAGCGGCTTAGAGCCGCCACACATCCAGGTAACTTCTGGATTTGTTTGAGGTCTGTTGGGGTAGCCAACTGTGACAAAGCTCGGATTTTGGCCGGATTAGCTTCAATACCTCTACTGGAGACAATGAAACCCAAGAGCTTTCCGGCTGGTATGCCGAAAACGCATTTTTCCGGATTGAACTTGATGTTGTATGTTCGGAGGTTGTCGAATGTGAGCCTCAAGTCGTCTATCAGAGAGTTGACGTGTTTAGTTTTGACGACCACATCATCTACGTATGCCTCTACTATTTTCCCGATTTGTTTCTCCAGACATGTCTGAATCATGCGCTGATATGTTGTGCCGGCATTTTTGAGCCCAAAAAGCATTGTGTTGAAACAGAAGGGACCGTATGGTGTGATGAATGCCGTTGCGGCTTGGTCGGACTCCGCCATCTTGATTTGGTAGTAACCGAAGTATGCATCGAGGAAACACAATGACTCATGTCCTATGGTAGCATCAATAATTTGATCAATGCGAGGGAGGGGGAAGGGATCCTTTGGGCAAGCTTTATTGAGGTCCTTGAAATCGACACAAAGGCGCCAGGATTTATCCTTCTTTGGTACCATCACCAGGTTTGCTAGCCAGTCAGGGTGTTTTATTTCTCTGATGAATCCGGCCTCCAATAACTTGGCTAGTTCCTCTCCCATTGCCTGTCTCTTAGGTTCGGAGAAACACCGAAGAGCCTGCTTGACCGGCTTGAATCCCTTTAGGATATTGAGGCTATGCTCGGCCAGCCTGCGTGGGATTCCTGGCATGTCTGAGGGATGCCAGGCGAATATGTCCCAATTCGCGCGCAGAAACTCTCGTAGTGCGGCGTCCACGGCGGGGTTTAACTGTGCCCCGATGGAGGCTGTTTTTGTAGGGTCCGTTGGGTGGACTTGGAATTTGACTATTTCATCCACTTGTTTAAAAGAGGTGGACTTGGATCTCTTGTCGAGTACCACGTCGTCCCTGTCCACCGTGGAGCGTAGCATGGTTAATTCCTCGGCCGAGAGGGCTTCGGATAATGCCTCGAGGGCCAGTGCGGCTGTTTTGTTTTCGGCGCGGAGTGCTGTGTCCGGATCACTAGCGAGAGTGATGATTCCGTTGGGCCCGGGCATTTTGAGCTTCATGTACCCATAATGGGGTACAGCTTGGAAGATCGTGAACGCCTCACGTCCTAAAAGGGCGTGGTATCCACTGCTGAACGGGGCCACTTGAAATGTGATTTCTTCGGACCTATAGTTCTCTGGCGTACCGAATACCACATCTAGTGTGATTTTCCAAGCGCATCGTGCTTCCCGACTACGTATGATTCCTCTGAAGGTTGTGCTACTTTTCTCAATGCGGTTCCAGTCTATTTCCATTTTTTGAAGAGTTTCCTCATAGATGAGGTTTAATCCGCTGCCGCCGTCCATGAGTACTTTGGTGAGTCAAAAGCCGTCCATGATTGGACTGAGGACCAGTGCGGCTGGTGCTTTGGCTGTTCGGAATTTAGGTTCGTCACTGGCTTTGATGGTAATAGCCGTGTCACTCCATGGATTTATTGCTGCTACGTGGCAGATTTCGGCAATGCTGCGGAGTGTTCGCTTGCGCCTATTATTTGACGCGAAGGTATCAAAGACTGTTAAAACCGTATTGTTATCCATGGGATGGTTCTCTGCGGTATTTGGGATAAGAAGATCCTCACCACTTTTGGCCGACTGCCGGAGTATCCAACATGCTCTAAGGCTGTGGGTTGGTATTGTATCCGCTGTGCTATGAATTTTGCAGGGTCCGTTAAGCCATCCCTCCAATACGGTTCCATGCCCTGTAGAGGGTTTTTGTTTCTTTGTAATGAACTCGAGTGTCTTATGATAGTGCACCCTTTACCTCGGACTGGGTGCATATTCGGAGCCGGATTATCCCAAAATTTCATTTCGGTTTTCCAGGCACTTTCCATCACACAGTACTTTCGTACTATGGACGCCAAGTCGGCGAAGCGTGATATGTCATGGCGACTTATGGCGTTAAGGATTCCCTTGTCCGTGCAATTATTGCGGAAAAGTGAGACTGCATCTTCCTCGCGGCAGTCCTTAACCTTGTTCATCACAAGGAGGAATATGGCCCAATAATGATGTACTGTTTCATGGGGCTCTTGCCTGATGTGGGTAAGATCGTTTATGTCTGGGTGGGTGGGTGGATTTGAGTCCGGACCCCTACCCAATCTGAGACCCAGGGGCCGAGGGGTGTCCGATCTTGGAAGTTCAGATTCCGGTATGTTGCCCGATGGGTCTGGCCCGCTACCTGACTCTAGGTTTAGGGTTTGGGTGATGTCCTCCCGTAAACGGGTATCCGGCTCGGAGAGCTCAGGAATTCGGACGTAGTTAGTCCTCAAGATAGAGGAAGAATCGCCGCATTGTTCCTCCACCACCGCAACATGATGGGTGACCGGTGGAGAGTTAATCTCCCTTCGATCGGGTTTAAGCCCAATCCGATCATAGTCCGTAGCGACTCCCAAGGCGGTGATGCGATCCAAGAGTTCGTTTAGGGAAGAGAGCTCCATTGGATCCTTCTGCTCGGCGAATTCCGAACCGACATGGAGGCTGTTTTTGATGACCCGAGAAGTCATCGTCGGTGCAGCGGCCAAACAGGCGGTCATGAAGAAACTGCCTAGCCGGAGAGTTTGGCCGACAGCCAGAGCTCCCCCGGCGGTAATGTTGTTTTTAACAACGAGATGAGGCATCCTTCCTTACGGCGACGTCACAGAGGAACTCTCAATGAAAGCACCAATGTCGGTGTCAAAACCGGCGGATCTCGGGTAGAGGGTCCCGAACTGTGCGTCTAAGGCGGATGGTAACAGGAGGTAGGGGACACGATGTTTTACCTAGGTTCGGGCCCTCTTGATGAAGGTAAAACCCTACGTCCTGCTTGATTTATTCTTGATGATATGAGTATTACAAGAGTTGATCTACCACAAGATTGGAGAGGCTAAACCCTAGAAGCTAGCTTATGGTATGATTATATGTTGTCCTACGGACTAAAACCCTCTGGTTTATATAGACACCGGAGGGAGATAGGGTTACACAAGGTCGGTTACAAAGGAGGACATATACATATCCGTATTGCCTAGCTTGCCTTCCACGCCAAGTAGAGTCCCATCCGGACACGAGACGAAGTCTTCAATCTTGTATCTTCATAGTCCAACAGTCCGGCCGAAGCATATAATCCGGCTGTCCGGATACCCCCTAATCGAGGACTACCTCACCCGCCTTGCAAACGCCGATCCCTCCGTAGGTGGGAGTTCAACCCGGAAGGACCGTGAACTATTCAGCACTTCCTCGGCATGATGCTCGAAGAGATGTATAAATTGTTCTTCGGACCACAAATAAAGTGTCCGGACACCACCGAGGATGCGGGTCTGAGCTGTAATCACCCAGATACCCAAGTAAGTAATCCTGTGGCCGAACACGCTGTCTTTTTTTTATCATAACGTCATTCTAAAAAGTCGCTCTTTGACCAGGACTGGGTATACTGGGCGAAGATGATCAGGTGTTCGGCCCCCCTTCCCGAAGGCTCAGCAAATCCAGTACTAGCTAGAATGCTCGAGCCGGTGCCTTATCAGGCGCCCTCAGGGGAAGATAAAGGGGGGAATAAAGAGGCTGAAAGCAGGCCTCAGTCACTATTCATCCAAACCGGGGGAATTAGCGCCTCCGTGGAGGAGGATAACCAGGGAGAAGAATCTGAAACTCCCTCTCCCCAAATGGGGGAAGAAATCTTTGCCAGAGGGTCCTGCCTCGGAGGGTACTCTTGCCGCACAGCGCCCGCAAGGGGGTCAGCCCTCTACCGAGCTGTAAGTAAACAAAAATGTACTTAATAGTAAAAATATCCTACATTACTTCTGAAGACAAATAACCGAAGCATATATCTTGTAGTTCGGATCGTAGCCCTTCTCGATAGAGTTTGTCTTCGGGGGATCTTCTTCCGGAGATGATGGAGAGCGAAACACCTCCCCCTGCCACCCCGCCTTATGAGGCGGGCGACCCTGCAGTGTCGTCACGGAGGGTTTCTCCTGATCCGCCAAGGCCAGAGGGTAATCCTTCGGCCACCCAAAGTCCTCAGTATTCGGCTCCTAAAGAGAGCAACAGAAAGAGTCTGGGACCATCCGGTGTGCGATCGGACGCACTGAAGGATCTTGTGGAGCAAGCGGCCATCTCAGAAGCGCATCGTACGCTAATGGGTACGGTGATTGAGAGAATTTCATCCACCGAAAGTGGGTTGCAAGAAGCTTTTATGAGTCTGCTGAAAGGCTTTGAGGTACGTGAAATAGTGTATGTTTTTGACAGTACCGCACACGTTAGGTGTGCCCTATGCAGATAGTGGCCCCTGAGACTCTGGTTGCCATCGAGAACGGCGGCAAACAGAGGATCATAGTCCCAGGTAATAATCAGGCTGCCTTCATGTGCAGGTGGCTGAAGGTCCGGTGGCTAGCCGGACTGATGAGTTTGCCGAGCTGAAGCAGCAATTTGATGCGGCAGATGCCGACATCGTGCTTGTCAACAAGCGGCTCGATGAGGCACAGGGTATGTGATTTCTTCGGTGATCAACACATAGTAAGAGGAGCATGATGCCATTATCTTTAATATGTTGTGACTACAGATGGAGCTGCCGCCGTGGAGACCCTTTGGGCGGAACTTGCCCGAGCCAAGGAACAAGCCAGGAATAGTGATGTGGCCGCTTTAAAGGTGGTCGAAGAGATGAGGGCCGAACAGGCTACGCATTGCCAAAGCAAGGAAAAAAATAGCCAAGATGGCCATTGAGTTGAATGATGCCGCCGACCATTACCAGCTTCTTCAAATAGAAGGCCGAGCAAAGGCGACGGACCTAGAGAAGGCTATGGTAGCAGCCAAGGAAGCCCGCTCCAAAATCAAAGCGACGAAGGAGGAGCTACGCCAAGCTGGAGATATCGCAGCTGGGAAGCCCTTTTTGTTGCAGACAAAGTTTGGAGATCCGAAGTATGCCCCTCTTGATCAACTATGGAGTTCTGCAGATGCATACGTGGATTTGGCAGCAAGTGCTGCTAATGCGGCCGGGTACTTCAAGGATCAAAAAGATCGTGAAGTGGAAAAGTTGTTTTGGTCACAGTTCAATGTTCCAGTGTGTCCTCTACTGTTGAATGAGCGAATGGCTGAGTGGGCCGAGCTCCATAGGTTGTCCGGACTTGCCATGAGGTCTGTTGTGGATCATCTGTGGCCGGAAGGGCCAAGGCCGAATTGTTATTTTAGTTTAGTGCAACAATTCCTTGGTGCTGTGCCGCGCATCGACACTATGAAGAGGTCGGCGTGCATAGAGGGTGTGCGGATGGCACTTGCCCGTGTCAAGACATACTGGGCAGAGATGGAGGCCACCACTATTGCAACCCAGAGTTCGTCCGTAGGCCGATTATCTGCCGAGCACTACTTTGAAGAAGTCCTTGAAGGCGCTCGTTCAATAGAGGCTCAGTGCTCAAAGAATATAATGTTCTAGTGACATGTATTCCCATTGTAAAAATAATGTTTTATTGAATTATAAAGGCTGTGTTTATACTTTTGCCTGAAAGTATTATTATGCCTCCTGTGCGGCCGTTTATGTATATATGTATATAACCTGAAAGTTTGCAGTCGTCGGCTTCAGCCACCACACATATAATGCGGGGGTGTTCGCAAAAAACGTGTATTCACACTTGACCCAACGTCTTGGTCCATTAAGGAGGTGGTAGCGCAGCGAACGAGGCAATCAGACTATATTGCTTTAACATTTTCACTTAGCCATAGGAGTTTGACGGTGGGACTACTACATAGCCCCTGGTACCTCTGCGCTCGCCCGAATACGGTGCGCGTACGTACATGACCGGGAAACGGCCCTTCGTTAATGCGGAGGAATCCCGAAGATTCTGCTAGGTCGTCGAGTGGTTGACCAGTCTCACGCTTTATCATGACAGTCAGTTTTCGGCTTTCTCTACTGAGGTGCTCATTCGGATGAACCAGGGCACAATCGCAATAGTTCTCTCGGTGCCGCCTTAGTCGATAGAGCGGAACGTAAGTTAGCAAAACGCGGGAGCTGGGCAAACCCAACATTTTACCAAAGACATGATTCGGAGCTGATGAGTATAAGGCCAAACTCGCGACGACGAACACTCCCTAAGGTATTCGGTCTTTATAACATATGCCGGGCTGAACAATGCCCTTAATAATAAACCCCGAGTGTCCAGGTACGTGCAATATTCTGACATGGCGAAATGCCAATAACGTCAGCACCCTTCTCGGTTGTATTGAGTATCCGGAGGATGTGAACAACAAGAGACAGTAAAAAAGGTTTACACAGGGTCTTAATCTGAAAAGAAACCTTTGAGCGGGTCCCTGTTGCACGTCTGCGCCTGTGTCTCCGTTGTGCCGTGTCCTGGACGGGTGCAGCATGATTGTCATATGTAAAAGAGAAGAACTTAGGTGAAAGTTGTCATGCCAAAAAATTGGTTATTCTCGATAAACCATTAAAATTCGAGATAAGTCAAGTTGAGCCGAACTAGCCCTGACTACACGCGGGAAGCTCCTGGTACCGTCTATGAGGGTTTAACCATCAAACCAATCTCAGTATATCTACTGATGCGCCGGACTCGTCTAACCGTGTCCGCGGTCTTGACGACCTGTCATTTATTCTGGTTGGTGAGGCCGTCTAGAGCTCGGCTGTTAAAGCCGCCACACGTTCTTTCGCGCGTAGAGAACGCTCAATATTTCCACTAACTGTGATGGTGCCACGTGGACCAGGCATCTTAAGCTTAAGAGAAGCGTAATGTGGTACCACATTAAAACGAGCAAAAGCTGTTCTACGAGTAGTGCTTGATAGCCGCTTCAGAATGGAGCAATGTCGAAGTCTAACTTCTCACTTCGGTAGTTGTCGGGTGAACCGAATACAACCTCTAGTATTAGAGAGCCCATGGAGCGGGCCTCTGGGCCTGGTATTACTCCCTTGAAGGTAGTATTACTGTGGCTGATTTTTGTCGGGTCTATCCCCATTTTACGGCTGTGCCCTGATATATCTGATTTAGACCACTGCCGCCGTCCATTAGGACTCGTGTGAGATGGTATCCGTTTATTAATGGGTCTAACACCAAGGCAGCCAATCCTTCATGCTGAATGCTTGTCGGGTGATCCCTGCGATCAAAAGTGATCGGGCAGGCCAACCAGGGTTTGAACTTAGGGGTGACGGGCTCTACGGCGCTTATGTCTCGGAGTGCATGTTTGCTTCTCCTCTTCGTCACGTGGATCATGTTTACTGTTTTAACCTCTGGCAGGAATTTTTTTCTGTTCTCCAGTGCTTTGCTGCCGAGGTTCGTTCTCGTCTTCGCATTGTGTCTCCCTCCCCTTGTGGTCAGCGTTTAGCTTACCGGCCTACTTGAAGACGCAACATTCTCTATGGGTGTGATTTGCAGGTTTATCGGGGGTGCCATGAATCTGACATAGTTTGTCTAGAATCTTGTTTAGGCTGGACGGTCCATCTCTGCTGCCTTTGAAAGGCTTTTTCTGCTGACCTGGTCGAGAGCCCCTGAATCCGGCGTTTACCGCCGTGTTATCTGGGCTGTGTTCTTTATTTCCACGCTTGCTTTTACTGCGTCATGGTTTTCCATTGCCATCCCTGACTTCGGATGTGCTTGGGTCGCTGGTGCTACTGCGGGCTAACCAGCTATCTTCGCCCGTGCAAAAGCGGGTCAAGAGGCTTGTCAGGGCTGCCATTGTTCTCGGTTTTTCTTGGCCGAGGTGTCTGGCGAGCCATTTGTCTCAGACGCTATGCTTGAAAGATGCTAAGGCTTCGGCGTCCGGACAGTCCACGATTTGGTTCTTCTTAGTGAGAAACCTGTTCCAAAGCTTTCGGGCTGACTCTTCGGGCTGTTGAATTATATGACTTAAATCGTCTGCATCCGGAGGTCGGACATAGGTCCCTTGAAAATTAGCCCGAAAAGCATCCTCGAGCTCCTCCCAACTTCCAATTGAGTTTTTGGGGAGGCTTTTCAGCCAATGTCGAGCTGGTCCTTTAAGTTAGAGGGGCAAGTACTTGATGACATGGAGATTGTCTCCGCAAGCCATATGGATATGGATGATAAAGTCCTCAATCTAGACCCCAGGGTCTTTGGTCCCGTCGTACGCCTCTATGTTCACTGGTTGAATCCTTCTGGAAATTCGTGGTCCATCACCTCGTCGGTGAAACATAGGGGGTGTGCGACACCCCTGTATTTGGATGTATCATGGCATTCAGATGATTGTAGTATTCGGTTTTGGTTTTGTACCGGAGCACGATTCCTAGATCCATAGATGGATCTGGTCATACTGGATTTTTGGCTCAATTCCTCACATAGATCGTGTGTTGACTTATGTGCGGCCTTGTTAGCCGCTCTGTCATGGTCATAAGGTGGTTGATCCGGCCGGTTGGCCGTTTTATTTTTCGGCTGTGTGGGTTCTAAGGCCTCATCGTCGAATTCTGGTAATAGCTTGCGCTTTGGATAGCTCTTTGTGTGGTAACTTTCACCATACTTTTCTTCGTTGTCGAGCACTTTGTTCCACCTGCTGTTGAGCGTATTTTGTGCGGCCTTAAGCCTTTGCTTCTCCTTCTTCAGACTCCTCGCTGTGGCAATAAGCCTTCTGCGGAGGTTCTCTTGTTCCAAGTGCGTTTCCGGGATGATGTGTGCATCTTCATCCGGATTGGTTTCCTCCCCATAGGGGGTTTGATGAGGTTTATCCTCGGCGTCGCCGTGTTCGGATATCGGATTCGTACTATGTTCGCCGTTTGCAGTTTCATCGTGCTATGCCGGTGGGTCAATGTGGTCGTCGTTTCCTCTGGAGTCGACTGGAGTGTTATTTTCTCTTGCGCTATTATCGCTGTTTTTGCCGAGGAGGGATTTGGAGTGGCGCCTATGCCGACGCTTTGATTGCTTCTCGAGGGAGCTGTACTTCGCTGCATCCTACCATTCTTCGTCATTGTTTTCTTTGCGTGTATCCACCATGTATATGTCATGTGGTGAAGTGGTTGTCCAGCGCCCTGTGGGCACTGGTTCCTGTTCCTCTCCTGCATCATCGTCCATGCCGTCGATGTCTTCGGAGTCAAAATCGAGCATGTCGGTTAAATCGTCGACAAAGGCTACTAAGTGGGTGGTGGGTGGGCAGCGAATTTCTTCATCGTCCGCACCCCATTCTAGACGGACATAGTTCGGCCAAGGATCTCCTGACAGGGAGAGAGAGCTTAATGAATTTAGCACGTCGCTGAAAGGTGAGAGCTGAAAGATATCCGCGGAGGTGAACTCCATGATCGGCGCCCAATCGGATTTGATAGGCACGGACGCAGGCGGCTCGGAGTCCGTGGCCAGAGATGAATCCAGTGGTTCGGCAACACGGCCCTCGTAAGGGGTGAAGTCAGTATCCGGCTCCATCGCCACTGAGAGTGCCTCGGATGGCGCAATTTGCTCTGGATTGAGGGCCGGAGTAGTTGCACGTGTGATCTCCCGAACAGTATACGATGGCAGAGTTACGTCATGCTCGTCGTGATTGTGTGGCGCACCTGACATGGGCTCAAATCCGTCGAAGATCAAGTCTCCGCGGATGTCGGTAGTGTAGTTTAAGTTTCCGAACCTGACCTGATGGCCAGGGGCGTAGCTCTCGATCTGCTCCAGATCGACAAGCGAGTTGGCCCGTAGTGCGAAGTCGCCGAATACGAAGATCTGTCCGGGGAGGAAAACCTCACCCTGGACCGCATCGTTACCGATGATCGAAGGAGCCATCAAGCCTTGCGGTGACGGCACAGTGGAACTCTCAATGAAAGCACCAATTTCGGTGTCAAAACCGACGGATCTCGGGTAGGGGGTCCCGAACTGTGCGTCTAAGGTGGATGGTAACAAGAGGCGGGGGACACGATGTTTACCCAGGTTCGGGCCCTCTCGATGGAGGTAATACCCTATGTCCTGCTTCATTGATCTTGATGATATGAGTATTACAAGAGTTGATCTACTACGAGATCGAAGAGGCTAAACCCTAGAAGCTAGCCTATGGTATGATTGTTGTTATCCTACGAACTAAACCCTCCAGAACGTTTAATAAAAAAAGGAATTAAAAAAACAAACAAACAAATAAATAATAATTAAAATAATAAATTAATTAATCATGTTTAATTAATCTAATTAACTAGTAGGTCTAATTAAATAGTAATTAGATTACCTAAATCCTAATTAACCTAAACAGAGTATGACAGGTGAGTCCCACACGTCAGTTCGACCAGTCAACACCCCTGTTGACCGCTGACATCATGCTGACGTCAGCATGCACTGTTCTGGTTAATGTTAAATTAAAAATAATTAAATAAATGCTAAAAATGATTTAAATCTTTTAAAATCAATATAAAATAAACCGTAGCTCCGATGGAAAAACTTCGTACATGAAAGTTGCTCAGAACGACAAGATGAACCTGGATACAGAGCCCGTTCGTCCGCCACGCATACCTAGCATAGCGAACATGCAACTTTCCCCCTCCGATTCATCTGTCCGAAAATGCGAAACATCGGGGATATTTTCCCGGATGTTTCCCCCCTTCACCGGTATCACCTCATACCGCGTTAGGGCACACCTAGCATCGGTACTTGTCGTGTCATGCATCGTTATGCATCTGTTTGCATTGTATTTATTGTTTGTTCACCCTCATCTCTCCGGTATACTACGAGACTGACGTCGCTGCTGGTGCCCCGGTCGACTACGTTGTTGACAACCCCTACTTGCCAGAGCAACCAGGCAAGCCCCCCCCCCTTGATCACCAGATATCGCCTACTCTTCTCTCTACTTCTTGCATTAGAGTAGTGTAGCATGTTACTGCTTTCCGTTAATCCCATCCTGATGCATAGCCTGGCATTGTTGCTACAATTATTGATACCTTACCTACTATCCTAAATGCTTAGTATAGGATGCTAGTTTATCATCAGTGGCCCTACATTCTTGTCCGTCTGGCATGCTATACTTTCGGGCCGTGATCACTTGGGAGGTGATCACGGGTATATACTTATATACATATTGTATAATACCTGTGATGACTAAAGTCGGGTCATCTCATAGAGTACCAGCGAGTGATTCACGGATTGGGTCCGAAGGATGTTTGTCCCGACGGCCCTCTGAGTGGATCTTTGTGGCGGAGCGACAGGGTAGGTTGAGACCACCTAGGAGAGAGGTGGGCCTGGCCCTGGTCAGCGTCCGCGGATATTTCAAAATAACACGTTTAACGAGATCTGGGTACTGGCCTATACGCACTAACCAACTACGTGGGAACAGTTATGGGCACTCGACGTCGTGGTATCAGCCGAAGTCTTCGTGACGTCAGCGACTGGGCGGCGCGCGCCGAGTTGGACTGGAATGCCTGCTCTTGTATAAGGGAGGCTAGGTCTGCTCGCCGGCCGCGTTCGCAACGTGCAGGTGTGCAATGGGCGATGGGCCCAGACCCCTGCGCCATAGGATTTAGACCAGCGTGCTGACCTCTCTATTGTGCCTAGGTAGGGTTGCGACGTGTTGATCTTCCGAGGCCGGGCATGACCCAAAAAAGTGTGGTCGAACAAATGGGATCGAGCGTGTTGGGAAATGTGGTGCACCCCTGCAAGGAAGTTGATCTATTTGAGTAGCCGTGTCCCTCGGTAAAAGGACGACCCTGAGTTGTACCTTGACCTTATGACAACTAGAACCAGATACTTAATAAAACACATCCTTCCAAGTGCCAGATACAACCGGTGATCGCTCTCTCACAGGGCGACGAGGGGAGGATCACCGGGTAGGATTATGCTATGTGTTGATCCCTGGTGAACTTACCATCTACTCTCTTCTACACACTTCAAGATGGAGGTTGCCAGAAGCATAGTCTTCGATAGGACTAGATATCCCCCTCTTATTCTGGCATTCTGAAGTTCAGTCCACATATGATACCCCTTTTCCAGTTGATACCAATGCATACATATGTAGTGTAGCTCCTTGCTTGCGAGTACTTTGGGTGAGTACTCACGGTTGCTTTGCTCCCTCTTTTCCCCCTTTCTATACTCGATTGCTGCGACCAGGCGATGGAGTCCAGGATCCAGCCGCCACCATCGACGATGACTGCTACTACTCGGTAGGTGCTTACTACTACATGCAGGCCGCTGACGATGACCAGGAGTAGTTTAGGAGGATCCCAGGCAGGAGGCCTGCGCCTCTTTCAATATGTATCCCAGTTTGTGCTAGCCTTCTTAAGGCAAACTTGTTTAACTTATGTCTGTACTCAGATATTGTTGCTTCAACTGACTCGTCAATGATCGAGCTCTTGTATTTGAGCCCTCGAGGCCCCTGGCTTGTAATATGATGCTTGTATGACTTATTTTATGTGTAGAGTAGTGTTGTGATATCTTCCCGTGAGTCCCTGATCTTGATCGTCCATGTTTGCATGTATGATTAGTGTATGATCGAATCGGGGGCGTCACAAGTTGGTATCAGAGCCGACTGCCTGTAGGAATCCCCCTTCCACACTTCTTGGCCGAAGTCGAGTCTAGTCACTGAAAAGCCTTTACTAACATGGTTGTGTGCCTTACGGGCCCACGTTGCCATTTGGGTGGTATTAGGATCTTTTATTCCTCGTCTATACTCTGGGACTCTGATCTCTCTTCTATTTGGGTTACATGAATTTTGCTAAATCTAACATTAGGATCTCATGATCGCTTTCACCCGGAGAGCACCTTATTACCGATGATCGTCTGCTGCACCAGAATATTTCGAAGATACTCTCCGATATTCTTTCGAGACCTTGTGCATGTTGCTTTTGCAATTCCCTACCACCGAAATATCCCTATGGATAAATGCTTACACCTGTCGTCCTTGCTTTCGTCCCTAGTTGCTCTGTTATTACAAGATACCCTGATATACTCGTTGTTGTTCTGGGAATACTTTGTGCCTTCTGCCTTGTAGTTCCTTGCCGCCTGAATACCCTTACGGATAATTTCTCGCACTTATCGAGTATCCGCTCATCCCCAGTTGATTCATGTATTTCGCAAAAGTCTTCGAAATACCATTCGATCCCCGAAAATCCTAAACAGCCCATTGCTCTTGAAATTCTTGCTTGATTGCATTATGATTAACCTCATAAGCCCGATAATCTTATTGGCATCCTTAGTCATTATCAGTTTGAGTCTATTGAATCAATATGTTGTGAATGCTCGCATTCCTTAATCAGATCCTTCATTTTGTCCTTCCGGCTCAGATGTCATTTGAAACATGAGCTGGATCTCGACCAATCAAATTGCCATCGATTGTAGCTCTAGGGCTATTCAACTTATCCATCCCTAATCAGAGCATTGCTTCTGATCCCTTGGCTTGGAATTCATAATTCCTTTGCATTTGAGCTTTGAGTTAGTCGGTTGTTTCTATAATCTGATCCCCTTGCATTCTTTCTTCCTCTGGTTGAGTACTGATACTCACATCAGATCCCTTATGGACCACCAGATCCTTTGTTGGATTTTTTTCGACACTGTCCTTCATATTCATTAAACATTGTGAGCTTTTCTTCAGATACATAATGCCTTTGGTAAATTGTATCCCCTACTTTTGTCAACCATGTTGTGCTCCCGAACTTGAGTTATTCGCTCCTTAAGTTGGGAGTACGTGTTCATAAGATGCCCGATGGGTTAAACCTATGCCTTCCTTACTCTGTGTGAACCCGAAAGATTTCACGGGTCATAATTATCTAGTATTGCACCAGGTAAAACTTTCGACAACTAATGTCAATTTTGAAAAGCGAGAGGTGAATGGAAGGTTATACATTGAAGAAGTGGGAGTCGACCTTGAACTTTGTGTTCATGCCCATGGACACAATGTAGATCATACCATAGAAGCTTCTTGTAATAATAACTATTTCGTTGATATAATAGCATCTGGTATCTGTGAATTGATCCTATGCAATTGTGGTTCCGGCCATATTTTCTCTTTGATCCCATTTCTTGGACAAGTTAAAGCACTTGTCTTTTGCAAGTCAATACACCAGTCCAACCTCTACCTTGATCTATCGTCGAGTATTACCTTCTGGTATCTCGAGAATATCTAAGAACTGTGTTGCATCTTATGAGTCTTCATCAGCTATTACTTCTCACTGATTCCAGTTTTTCATGGGTTCTGAGTTGTTAGTCGCTCAAGAACATCGGTAAGTGAACCGATTCCTCACTCTGGTTCGATAACTCTAAGTAATCTTCGTTTCTTATAAGTTTAATAATCCTTCAAGTCATTCCTAGCCTGATCGGCTATATCATTATTGTGCTAAATTTTATCTGTGCTACCTGGTCCTTCTTTCCGGAGCACAATTTTCGACGATGAGCTAACCTTATGTCGATCCTCCTCCTCATATAATTTCGCCTTAAAAACAACAAGCTTGATTTTGAGTTTGTGTCATATCTATGGCTCCAATAAACTTTTGTTGCATTAGTCCTTTTGCTTGATGTAGTCGTTGTTAAATTGCTTCTTTGTGGATCCTCTTGACAACAAATTGCCGTGATACCTTGGTTCTCAAAAACTGAGGGAAATACTTACGCTGCTTTACTGCACCACCCTTTCCTCTTCAAGGGAAAACCAACGCAGTTCTCAAGAGGTAGCAGTGCCACTTGGCCCAACGACGGATCGTGCTAGAGGATCTTCTTTAGCATCTGATGCGGGCGTTCCGATGGGACCTGCGACGCGTCCCTCTTGACCAACCCTTGGGACGCTTCGGACGGCACCTGCTTTACAGAGGACTACATCAACTACCCCGCTGAAGACTTTGACGGGGACTATGTCCGGAGGGTTGGCTACACCCCTGCGACATAGTAACCATCACTCCCTCAATGTTGATGGTTCTTCCTCGACTGATGAGCACTCTCTTGTGAAGGCAATGCGCCTCTAGGCTTTGAGGAATTTGGACCCCATGACAGGTACCTCGTCCGTTCAGTCATTTCTCTCTTTGTCTGACAACCATATTTCTACTAGTTTAAATAAAGTCGGTGTATCTATGGGAAATAATGGCAATGAAATTAATTTGTTGGTACGGGTGCTTAAACATATGGAGATCGACCGCTTAAAGGTTTCTATGAAATGTAAAACCACCATACTTGACCTCAAAACCAAGGAGGATGATGAAGCGGATGCCAAATATGATGGTTCGCTTATATCCCACTTGGTTGGTGAGGTTACTGAGGTTGGATTGGATGATGCAAGACCTAGGTCCATGTTTTGTGACTTCATGGCGTCTTCGCGGAAGTCTAAATCGCACTCCTCTAAAAAGAAACAAAAACCGCCCAAGAAGGCGAAGAGTTCAACACAAACCCGAGTTTCCACATGAGAGGCATGTTTTGGAATAGCAGAGGTCTTTCAAACTTGGCTAAACATAAACACGTCAGTGATTGTGTCCGAGAGCACGGTTTGGATTTTGTGGCAATTTCTGAGGCTGGCAAGTGTGACTTTCGCCCGCATGTCCTCGATCACCTATCAGGTGGTTTCGACTACACATGGCATAGTCTACCAGCTCGTGGAAGATCTGGAGGAATCCTTCTTGGGATATTGACAACAACCATGGACTTGTTGGCTTTTTTGATCAGTGAATTTCATATAAAATTTCACCTGCGGAATAGAGCTGAAAATTTTACATGGACTCTTGTCGCTGTCTATGGGGCTGCCCAAGATGAGCATAAATCTGCTTTCCATTGGGAATTGGTTAACCTGGCTAAGAATAACCCATACCTAATGCTTATTGGAGGGGACTTTAACATTCTGAGGTACCAGGAAGAGAAAAAAATGACCGCTTCGACACTCATTGGCCTTTCCTATTCAATGCTGTGATAGACAGTTTGGATCTTCGGGAGGCCAGTATGTCGGGGCATCAGTTCACTTGGGCAAACAACCGATCTGTGCCGACATACGAGAAGCTCGATAGGGTACTAATGGATACCGAATGGGAACTAAAATTTCCTCTGGTAACCGTGCGAGCCCTAGAGCGTATCGAGGCCTTATCGGATCATGCACCCATCATTCTGGATTCTAACTCTATGAACCCAGCCACCTGGTGCCATTTCAAATTTGAATTGGGACTGCGGCATAGGGATGGATTCGTAGACATGATCAAGAATGTTTGGGAGAGGCCCACTATTTGTCGCACACCTATTCAGCGATGGATCTTTAAAATAAGAGCCATGAGGTGACACCTCTCTGGATAGGCAAAACACACCAACAGAATTTATAAAAAGGAAAAACAAAGGCTCTGTACCATCATTGATGACCTCGACAAAATTGCAGAGACGCGCACATTATCTCAGCAAGAGATTGAATTGAAAAATCATTCTAATGAGATGGTTGCCCGTCTACTGTGAGAAGAGGAGATCAAATACTACCAGAGATCCAAAGTTGATTTCATTTTAATGGGTGATAGTAATACAAGATACTTCCAATTGGTCGCCAATGGGCGGCATAGTAAGAAATGTATTTATAGTCTCCAAAAAGATGAGGGGAGGATCGAAGGTCAGGAGGAGCTTAAAAAGTATATCACCAAATACTACAAATCTCTTTCCGGAGCGCCGACTGAAGGGAATTTCACCCTTGATGAGACCCGAACAGATGATATTCCACATGTCACGGCACAAGAAAATGATATCCTAACGACACCATTCTCAGAAGAGGAGGTGCGAGCTGCGGTATTCCAAATGGAACATAACAAAGTTCCAGGCCCTGATAGTTTCCTTGCAGAATTCTATCAGAATTTCTAGGATACCATCAAGTCTGACCTTTTGGAGTTGTTCAATTGATTTCATGCCGACCGACTTGACCTATTCAGACTTAATTTTGGCGAAATTGTCTTGTTGCCGAAGATTAAGGAGGTCGAACGGATTCAACAGTTCAGACCCATATGCCTCCTTAATGTGAGCTTCAAGATTTTCACTAAAGTGGCAACGAATAGATTAAACTCGGTAGCTGACCATGTTGTCCGGCCATCTCAAACAGCTTTCATGCAAGGAAGGAACATACTCGATGGCGTAGTAATCCTGCATGAGACCATCCATGAGATGCACCGAAAAAACATGAGTGGAGTAGTATTCAAAATAGACTTTGAAAAATCCTATGACAAGGTCAAATGGTCTTTCCTCCAACGGGCCCTAAGGATGAAAGGCTTCTCCGATAAATGGTGCAAGTGGATCCAAAATTTTGTAACTGGAGGTAGTGTGGCCATCAAAGTCAATGATGATGTCGGCCATTACTTACAGACAAAAAAAGGACTATGACAGGGTGATGCCATATCCCCAATGTTATTTAACATTGTGGCTGACATGTTGGCTATTCTGATTGAGTGCGCCAAGCAAGATGGACGGATTACAGGAGTAGTGCCACATCTAGTGGATGGCGGACTCTCTATTCTGCAATATGCCGATGACACAATTCTCGAAACCTAGACAAGGCTCGAAACCTGAAACTTTTGCTGTCAGCGTTTGAGAAAATGTCGGGTCTTAAGATTAACTTCCATAAAGTGAATTGTTCTGCTTTGGAGAAGCCATTGAGGCAGCGGCCGATTATGCTAACCTTTTTGGTTGTGCACATGAACAATTCCCAATTAAATATTTGGGAACACCAATGCATTATCGACGTCCCACCATTGCAGAGTGGAAGCATGTAGAGGAGCGACTAGAGAAACGCTTGAGTAGCTGGAAAGGCAAGTTGCTCTTGGTTGGAGGACGATTGGTTTCAATAAACTCTGTCCTCACAAATATGGTTCTCTATATGCTTTCATTCTTCCAGCTCCCGAAAGGGGTCTTGCAAAGATTGGATTATTTTAGGTCCAGGTTCTTTTGGCAAGGAGATGGTGAAAAGAAAAAATATAGGCTGACCAAATGGAGTGTGGTTTGTAGGCCGAAAGACCAGGGCGGCCTCGGTATTCATGACCTGCAGGTCAAGAATGAGGCCCTACTTAGTAAATGGTTGTTCAAACTTCTTATTAAGGATGGTTTTTGTCAAACCATGCTGAGTAATAAGTATATAGGCCAAAAGGCAGTGTCTCAGGTATATTGGAAACCTAGAGACTCACACTTTTGGGTCGGCCTAATGGCGGCGAAGAAACATCTCTTTCGCTTTGGGTCTTTCGCGATAAAGGACGGGTCGAAGATTCATTTTGGGAAGACATCTGGCTAGGCAATGCTAGCCTCCGAGAATAATACCCAGCCTTATACAACATTGCACGCGATAAGAATAATACTATTGCGCAAGTGCTTAGCCCATCCCCGCCAAATATTTCGTTCAGGCGGGATTTGATTGGCACCAGACTTATGTCATGGAATAATCTATTATCCCGGCTAGATTCGATTATCCTGACACAAGGTCGTGATGTGTTTCGCTGGAACCTTGCTACATCGGGGTCTTTCACAGTAGACTCTATGTATCGTGCACTCACGTATTCTGAGGTACCGGTGAGTATTAACAAAAAAATTAGAAAGCGAAGGTACCACTTAAAGTCAAAAAAATCATGTGGTATCTCCGTAGGGGAGTTGTGCTAACAAAAGACAACCTCGCACGACGCAACTGGTCAGGAAGTAAGAAGTGTTTTTTTGTACTCATGACGAGACAATTAAACACCTCTTTTTTCACTGTAAGTTTGCGCGTTCTACGTGGTCAGCCATTCAAATAGCGTCAAATTTTTATCCGCCCACAAGTGTTGCCAATATTTTTGGTCATTGGCTGGATGGTATTTCAAATAGGTACAAAACGCTAATAAGGGTGGGAGTGTATGCCTTACTATGGTCGCTTTGGCTATGTAGAAGTGATGTTGTTTTTAATAACAAGACTATTTCTCCTTTGCAGGTTATTTTCCGTTGTACGCACTCGCTTCGTACGTGGTGTACGCTAAAACGAGCGGAGTACCAACCGCTATTCAAGGCGGTGTGTACGCTGTTGGAGCAGGTTGCTACGGAGGTTTTTACCCAACATCGATGGCAGCATAATCTTCGGCTCGGTCCACCATCTCTTTTGATATAGGCATAGTGTCGGTCTATGGACTCTACTATTGCCGAATTGTCGGTCTTTTATCTTTCTATTTATCAGACTACTGATGTTTGGCTGTGTGCATCCTAATTATGCAGAGGCCAGGTGATACTCTTAATACTTTGTATCACTTCGATGCTACATTTTGAGATAATAAAAGCACCTTTTATCGAAAAAATATGAAATTCCTCTGAACTTGCACGTGTACATAGCCAGACGCAGTTGGACAAACCTAACAGATGATTGTGCGTGCGCATTTTGCAAATGAGTTGAACGGACCATCAACTTGTATCCTTGGCGCATGCCCATCGGTCATTAGGCAGCTCGGCTCATTGGTATGGCGCGGAGATAGGTGACTTTGACTGAGAGTTTGTGTACAATATCCGCTATACTTTTTGTTGGAGTCAGACCTGCTGTCCATCAATAGGTGATCAAGCTCATTGCATAGCCTCACATCACTTCCTCCTTTTGTAAATGTTTTAACTAGGAAACTCCATGTTGCTTTCAGCTCCTCCACCGTGATCAGTATATGGTCAATCTGAAATACAGACCAGTGTTTTTCATGTCCAGAACCTGATGAAACTGAACCATCGCAACTGAAATTACGCATGTCTTGTTCTCTGTCCAAGCCCTGTATGGGGTATGTGGGGCCAATGGACCGGAATGCAGAGGCGACCCGAGGTCGGGCTCGTATGTGGCTAACTGAAAAACATGAGGCGACGGAGGCGACCTGTCGGCTGGCAGGTCAAGGCCGGATGGCTCAAAGGCCGATGGAGAGTTAGGGCTTGTTTGGTTGAAGACCTGGTAAAAAATTACCTGGCCTGAAACATCCATGGGACTTGCCTGGATGATGTTTGGTTGGTATCCTCAGAAAGTGGACAGTAGCCTGGCCTGGAACGTTATTAGTCTGCTAAAGCATCAGGCACAAGCATTAGCCTAGCCCAGGCGTCGGGAAAAGGTAGCCTGGCTCATGCCTGCGGTACTAATCGAGTGTTTCCTTGCATGTTGTCTACTGGAAAGCATGGGCCACCGATTATTTTATGGGCTTATAATAGCTGTCAGGCCAGGACACACACCAAACACATCGCAGCCAGGCTAGCCTCACCAGGCAAGATTCTTTTATTGTTTCAGGCACACGCTAGGCTTCAATTTTTCCCAGGCAGGAAGGCCAGGCATTAAACCAAACTAGCCCTTAAATCAGGCACAAAGCTGGACGGTGACAGAGACTTGCTGCAGCGGTAGTTTAATAGATCTTTATAGAACCGCCCAGGATTTGACCCTTGCTCAACTCATGTGTTGATATAGAGGCAAGCGACGGCGGGTCAAACGAGCCATGGAAGAAGCGCGAGACGGTGCCGGCGACTTAGAAGTTGAAACGAGCAACGACGCAGGCAGCTCAAGGTCGTAGTGGCGCGGCGGCAATATAGGGGCGATGACTCAGAGCAGCCCGAGGCTCTAACTGCATCAGGGTGAGGCCGCAAGGTGGCTTGGAAGTGGGTGGCAGCAGCGGTAACTCACCGATGCAGGTGAGGTCGCGGCTGTGAGGTGGACACGGCGGGTGTGGCTCGCAGTCAGGTGTGGATGGATACGACACTCAAAGGCTCGACAACGGCGGCTCAACGAAGGCCGCAGCGGCGTAGCACCGGTGACGCGGCATCCCGGTGGAGGTGGCGTCGACTTTGAAGGCCACGGCGGCGGCGACTCGATGTTGGGACTGCAGATGGGCGACTTGGGAGAGGAGACATCATCCGCTGAAGTCGTAGGCCTGAAGCGGATTTGACTCGCAAGGTGAGCTGTGGCAAAGGCGTCGACTCGCAGAAACGAGGTAAGCCGGCAACGTAGAAACGAGGCGACTTGAGGTTGAAGTTGAGGCAAGTCAAACGAGCGTACTGGCGGCTCACGGACGAGCCTCGGTGGCGGTTTAGGAAGGCGACGACTCTCTCACTGTAGTTATGGCGGGCGGCGGCCCGCAGGCAAAAACGAGGACTCACTCATGGCGGCTCAGCCGTAGAGGCACACCGGCGAAGCCCGGCGATTTGGGGCCGTGGTGGGTTGCAGGCAGAGATGAGGCCATGCTGGCAACTTGTGACGGAGTGAGGCCGGCAATAGCTCACAGGTGGGTGGTTTATGACCGCTTCTGCGAAGCGACAATGGCTGCCGGCTTAAAGCAACGTCGGTCAGGTGACGTCGGACGGGAGGCGAGGCGCGACGCCAGCTTGGACAAGAGGTGAGGCGCGACGGCGGTGGCGGCTCAACCGCGGTGGAGACCCGGCGGCGACTCTTGGCCGGCTCTCAGGGCGACGGCTTGGCGGCATAGCTATGGATCAGAGGCGCCCCGACGAGACGGTTTCAACGTGCCTCACGGTGATTTCGAGATGGAGACCACTCAGAGGTGAAATTCAGAGACGAGTCAGTACATTTGAAGACATAGCGGCTGGGAATCGGCCATGGCGGCTCAGAATCGGCCACGGCAGCTCGACCGCGGAGGCACGCTCGGTGGCGACTTAGAGGCCGGGTCGTAGTTGGTTTGACCCCCTGTTACTTCTGGTGTTTCTGTGATCCAAGCAAAAACTGTGATCAATCTGGCATAGGAATCTGACCAGATACTGATGAATTGCTAGAGTACATGTTTGTCTTGGCTTGCATGTCAGCGACAGTCGCGGACATTGACGTCTTTGGATTCGACGAATTAGTGAATCATCGGTGACAGTAACCCTAATTTCCTTTGAACCTCACGAACTGTCAATCTGGACTGATGAACTCCAAAATCAACGCAGATCCTTCCAAGTCGATTCTTATTCATCCGGAAAGCTGCGAATTGCTCGATCCCTATGAGAGATCCCTCCAAAAACTCAACACCACCGTGCGTGAGCCCCACGATGGGCGTCAACTGTCATGGATTTGTCACGACAGATGTCCTTCGTGTCAGGACTTAGTCGTGAGGCCAACGCATCCATGTGGTACTTGAGAGGGGTTGAGCGGGACGAGAGACGGAAGGTTTTACCCAGGTTCGGCCCCTCACAGTGGAGGTAAAAGCCTACATCCTGTTTCATTGATATTGATGATCATGATCACGATTACAAGGGTGCTCATCTCAAGAGCTATTGACTTGTCTGTCTAAACCTAACTTATCCAACTTGTGGAACTTGTCAATCTTGTCTCTCTTGGGGTGCCCTGCCCCTCCTTATATATGTTGAAGGGGCGGCTTACATGACTAGTCCTACTAGGATTAGGATTACTCTATTACAAGTGGAGTCCTAGTCTTGCTTCATTTGTAAGGGAATATTCCTTATACGTTCCTCTTAAGCCGGCCCACCGTAGCTTGAGCCGGACTTTCATGAACCACCTTCTGGGCCACCAGGTCTTGTCTCTCCTCTGACCCGCCTGCTGGGTCACTAATGTGTTACCTGGCTCGGCCGGGTCATCAGTGAGTAGAGAGATCCGGGCGGGTCACTTAGTGAGTCGCCAAGTCAGGGCGGGTCACCAGTGAGTCGCCAGGTCCGGCCGGGTCATACCACGGGGTATATCCCCGACAGGGTGCGCCGAGGCCTATGCCACGCCAGCGGCGCCGGAGCTTCGCCGCCGACGACCAAAAATCGCAGGGGAGGTTCTGGCCGGCGTCAGGATTCGCCGATCGGGGGCCAAAATGGGTGCGGGCGGGCGTTCGAATGGGGAGAGCCCACGGCATCGGGTGGGGGCACTGGGCAGAGCTGAGGCCACCAGAGTCGGCGCCGGCGTTGAGCAGAGGCAGCGGTCGTGTTCAGGTGGGCACGGGCACGCGGCTACGGCTTGCTTTCACGCAATGTAAGCGGCTATGCGGGGGCTATGTGATAACCCACAAGTATAGGGGATCAATTTTAGTCTCTTTCGATAAGTAAGAGTGTCGAACCCAATGAGGAGCTAAAGGTAGAACAAATATTCCCTCAAGTTCTATCGACCATCGATACAACTCTACGCACGCTTAACGTTTGCTTTACCAAGACCAAGTATGAAACTAGAAGTACTTTGTAGGTGTTTTTGGATAGGTTTGCAAGAATATAAAGTGCACGTAACTAAAAAGTAGGGGCTGTTTAGGTAGAGAAGCAATAAAGTTAGTATAGCGAGTGCGGAAAAGTGGTGGTAGGAGTTGCAAAATTGTCCCTAAGCAATTGACTACGTCACTAGACCGATAGCATGTTTTATGTGGGAGAGGCCACTGCTAGCATGTCATCCCTGACTTGGAATTCTATGCACTTATGATTGGAACTATTAGCAAGCATCCGCAACTACTAACGTTCGTTAAGGTAAAACCCAACCATAGCATTAAGATATATTGGCCCCCCTTCAATCCCGTATGCATCAATTTCTATGCTAGGTTGAAGCTTCTGTCACTCTTGCCCTCCAATACATAGTCCTATCAACATACAACTGACCCTATGGTGTGATCAACGCACGCGCTCTTATGATGGGCACCAAAGGACAGCAACATAACCACAAGCAAATTAAACCAATCATAGCAATTCACCAATTACCGATAGGACAACGAAAATCTACTCAGGCATCATAGGATGGCAACACATCATTGGATAATAATATGAAGCATAAAACACCATGTTCAAGTAGAGGGTACAACGGATTGCGGGAGAGTGGACTGCTATAAATAGATGGGAGAAGGTGATGGAGATGTTGGTGAAGATGATGGAGGTGTTGGTGTAGATCGTGGTGATGATGATGGCCCCGGCGGCGTTTGCTACCTCTTGAGCACTGCATTGGTTTTTCCTTGAAGGGGAAAGGGTGATGCAGTAGAGCAGCGTAAGTATTTCCCTCAGTTTTTGAGAACCAAGGTATCAATCCAGTAGGAGGCCACGCACGAGTCCCTCGCACCTACACAAACAAATAAAATCCTCGCAACCAACGCGATAAAGGGGTTGTCAATCCCTTCACGGTCACCTACGAGAGTGAGATCCGATAGATATGATAAGATAATATTTTTGGTATTTTTATGATAAAGAGAAATAAAGATGCAAGTAAAATAAATGGCAAAGGAAGTAACTAAGTATTGGAAGATTAATATGATGGAAAATAGACCCGGGGGCCATAGGTTTCACTAGAGGCTTCTCTCGAGAGCATAAGTATTACGGTGGGTGAACAAATTACTATTGAGCAATTGACAGAATTGAGCATAGTTATGAGAATATCTAGGTATGATCATGTATATAGGCATCACATCCAAGACAAGTAGACCGACTCCGGCCTGTATCTACTACTATTACTCCACACATCGACCGCTATCCAGCATGCATCTAGAGTATTAAGTTCAAGAGAACAGAGTAACGCTTTAAGAAAGATGACATGATGTAGAGGGATAAACTCATGCAATATGAAATAAACCCCATCTTGTTATCCTCGATGGCAACAATACAATACGTGCCTTGCCGCCCCTACTGTCACTGGGACACCGCAAGATTGAACCCAAAGCTAAGCACTTCTCCCATTGCAAGAAAGATCAATCTAGTAGGCCAAACCAAACTGATAATTCGAAAAGACTTGCAAAGATAGCCAATCATACATAAAAGAATTCAGAGAAGATTCAAATATTGTTCATAGATAAACTTGATCATAAACCCATAATTCATCGGTCTCAACAAACACACCGCAAAACAAGATTACATCGAATAGATCTCCACAAGAGAGGGGGAGAACTTTGTATTGAGATCCAAAAAGAGAGAAGAAGCCATCTAGCTAATAACTATGGACCCGTAGGTCTGAAGTAAACTACTCACACTTCATCGGAGAGGCTATGATGTTGATGTAAAAGCCCTCCGTGATCGATACCCCATCCGGCGGAGCTTCGGAAAAGGCCCCAAGATGGGATCTTGTGGATATAGAAAGTTACGGCGGTGGAATTAGGGTTTTGGCTCCGTATCTGGTAGTTTGGGGGTACATAGGTATATATAGGAGGAAGGAGTACGTCGGTGGAGGCCCTACGAGGGTGGAGGGTGCGCCTGGGGGGTAGGCGCGCCCCCTACATCGTGCCTTCCTCATTGATTGCTTGACGTAGGGTCCAAGTCCTCTGGATCATGTTTGTTCCAAAAATCACGTTCCCGAAGGTTTCATTCCGTTTGGACTCCGTTTGATATTCTTTTTCTGCGAAACCCTAAAATAGGCAAAAAAACAGCAATTCTGGGCTGGGCCTCCGGTTAATAGGTTAGTCCCCAAAATAATATAAAAGTGTATAATAAAGCCCAATAATGTCCAAAACAGAAGATAATATAGCATGGAGCAATCAAAAATTATAGATATGTTGGAGACGTATCAAGCATCCCCAATCTTAATTCCTGCTTGTCCTCGAGTAGGTAAATGATAAAAACAGAATTTTTGATGTGGAATGCTACTTGGCATATTTTCAATGTAATTCTTCTTAATTGTGGTATGAATATTTTGATCCAAAAGATTCAAGATAAAAGTTTAATATTGACATAGAAATGATAATACTTCAAGCATACTAACTAAGCAATTATGTCTTCTCAAAATAACATGGCCAAAGAAAGTTCATCCCTACAAAATCATATACTTTAGTCATGCTCCATTTTCTTCACACAAGAATGCTCTCATCATGCACAATACCGATGACAAGCCAAGCAATTGTTTCATACTTTAGTAATCTCAAACTTTATAAACCTTCACGCAATACATGAGCGTGAGCCATGGATATAACACTATGGGTGGAATAGAGTATAATGATGGGGGTTATGTGGAGAAGACAAAAAAGGAGAAAGTCTCACATCAACAAGGCTAATCAATGGGCTATGGAGATGCCCAGCGATTGATGTTAATGCAAGGAGTAGGGATTGCCATGCAACGGATGCATTAGAGCTATAAATGTATGAAAGCTCAACAAAAGAAACTAGTTGGTGTGCATCCAACTTGCTTGCTCATGAAGACCTAGGGCACTTGAGAAGTCCCATTGTTGGAATATACAACCCAAGTTCTATAATGAAAAATTCCCACTAGTATATGAAAGTGACAAAACAAGAGACTCTCTATCATGAGGATCATGGTGCTACTTTGAAGCACAAGTGTGGAAAAAAGGATAGTAGCATTGTCCCTTTTCATTTCTTTTTTTGGGCATTCTCTTTTTTTGGGACAATGCTCTATTAAATGATGACCATCAGACTTCTATTTATTTACAACTCAATGATTACAACTCGATACTAAAACAAGGTATGACTCTATATGAATGCATCTGGCGGTGTACCGGGATATGCAATAAACCAAGAGTGACATGTATGAAAGAATTATGAACGGTGGCTTTGCCACAAATACTATGTCAACTACATGATCATGCTAAGCAATATGACAATGATGAACGTGTCATGGTAAACGGGATGGTGGAAAGTTGCATGGCAATATATCTCGGAATGGCTATGGAAATGCCATAATAGGTAGGTATGGTGGCTCTTTTGAGGAAGGTATAAGGAGGTTTATGTGTGAAAGAGTGTATCATATCACGGGGTTTGGATGCACCGGCGAAGTTTTCACCAACTCTCAATGTGAGAAAGGGCAATGCACGGTACCGAAGATCCTAGCAATGATGGAAAGATGAGACTGCGTATAATACATGGACTCAACAATAGTCATAAACAACTCACATACTTATTGCAAAAATCTACAAGTCATCAAAAACCAAGCACTACGCGCATGCTCCTAGGGGGATAGATTGGTAGGAAAAGACCATCGCTCGTCCCCGACCGTCACTCATAAGGAAGACAATCAAAGAACACCTCATGTTTCAAATTTGTTACATAACGTTTACCATACGTGCATGCTACGGGACTTGCAAACTTCAACACAAGTCTTTGTCAAATTCACAACTACTCAACTAGCACAACTTTAATATCACTACCTCCATATTTCAAAACAATCATCAAGCATCAAACTTCTCTTAGTATTCAAAACACTCATAAGAAAGTTTTTACTAATCTTGAATACCTAGCATATTAGGATTATTTCAGCAAATTACCATGCTATTTAAGACTCTCAAAACAATCTAAGTGAAGCATGAGATATCAATAGTTTCTATAAAACAAATCCACCACCGTGCTCTAAAATATATAAGTGAAGTACTAGAGCAAAACTATATAACTCAAAAGATATAAGTGAAGCACATAGAATATTCTAATAATTTCCGAATCATGTGTGTCTCTCTAAAAAGGTGTGTACAGAAAATATGATTGTGGTAAACTAAAAAGCAAAGACTTGAATCATACAAGACGCTCCAAGCAAAACACATATCATGTGGTGAATAAAAATATAGCTCCAAGTAAAGTTACCGATAGAAGTAGACGAAAAGAGGGGATGCCTTCCGGGGCATCCCCAAGCTTTGGCTTTTGAGTGTCCTTAGATTATCTTGGGGGTGCCATGGGCATCCCCAAGCTTAGGCTCTTGCCACTCCTTGTTTCATAATTCATCAAATCCTTACCTAAAACTTGAAAACTTCAAAACACAAAACTTAAAGTAGAAAATCTCGTGAGCTTCGTTAGCGAAAGAAAACAAAACACCACTTAAAGGTACTGTAATGAACTCATTATTTATTTATATTGGTATTAAACCTACTGTATTCCAACTTCTCTATGGTTTATAAACTATTTTACTAGCGATAGATTCATCAAAATAAGCAAACAACACACGAAAAATAGAATCTGTCAAAAACAGAACAGTCTGTAGTAATCTGTATCTAGAGCAAGATATGGAACCCAAACAATTCTAAAATAAATTTCTAGACGTGAGGAATTTATCTATTAATCATCTGCAAAAAGAATTAACTAAATAGAGCTTTCCAAATAAAAATGGCAACAGTTCTCGTGAGCGCTAAAGTTTCTGTTTTTTACAGCAAGATTAACAAGACTTTCCCAAGTCTTCCCAATGGTTCTACTTGGCACAAACACTAATTAAACACACAAAAAAGCACAACCAAAACAGAGGCTAGATAAATTATTTATTACTAAACAGGAGCAAAAATCAATGAATAAAAATAAAATTGGGTTGTCTCCCAACAAGCGCTGTCGTTTAACGCCCCTAGCTAGGCATAAAAAGCAAGGATAGATCTAGGTATTGCCATCTTTGGTAAGCAATCCATAAGTGGATATCATAATAGATTCATAAGTTAATTTAATTTTTTTCTAGGAAAGTGCTCCATGCCTTTCCTTAACGGAAATTGGAATCTAATATTTCCTTCCTTCATATCAATAATTGCACCAATCGTTCTAAGGAAAGGTCTACCAAGAATAATAGGACATGAAGGATTGCAATTTATGTCAAGAACAATAAAATCTACGGGCACATAGTTCCTATTTGCAACAATAAGAACATCATTAATTCTTCCCATAGGTTTCTTAATAGTGGAATCCGCAAGGTGCAAGTTCAAAGAGCAATCATCAAAATCGCGGAAACCTAATAAATCACACAAAGTCCTTGGAATCGTGGAAACACTAGCACCCAAATCACACAAAGCATAGCATTCATGATCTTTAATTTTAATTTTAATAGTTGTTTCCCACTCATCATAAAGTTTTTCTAGGGATAGAAACTTCCAACTCAAGTTTTTCTTCATAAGATTGCATCAAAGCATCAACGATATGTTTGGTAAAAGCTTTATTTTGACTATAAGCATAAGGAGAATTTAGCATGGATTGCAACAAGGAAATACAATATATCAAAGAGAAGCTATCATAATTAAATTCCTTGAAATCCAAAATAGTAGGTTCATTAACATCTAGAGTTTTGATCTCTTCAATCCCACTTTTATCAATTTTAGCATCAAGATCTAAAAACTCCGAATTTTTGGAACGCCTTCTAGGTAAAGGTGGATCATATTCAGTCCCATTATTATCAATATTCATATTGTAAAACAAAGATTTAATAGGGGACACATCAATAAGTTTTAGATCTTCATCTTTATTATCATGGAAACTAGAAGAACACGCTCTTATAAAGCAATATTTCTTAGCACGCATCCTAGCGGTTCTTTCTTTGCACTCATCAATGGAAATTCTCATGGCTTTGGGAGACTCATTGATATCATGCTTAGGTGGAATAGATCTAAGTTTCAAAGAATCAACATCAAGAGAAATTCTATCAACGTTCCTAGCCAACTCATCAATCTTAAGCAATTTTTCTTCAATCAAAGCATTGAAATTCTTTTGCGAAGTAATAAATTCTTTAATATTAGATTCAAAATCAGAGGGCATCTTATTATAATTTCCATAAGAATTGTTGTAGGAATTACCATAATTATTAGAGAAATTACTAGGATACGGCCTAGGGTTAAAGTTTCCTCTATATGTGTTGTTACCAAAACTGTTCCTACCAACAAAATTCACATCCATAGATTCATTATTATTCTCAATCAAAGTAGACAAAGGCATATCATTAGGATCAGAAGAAACACTTTTATTAGAAAATAATTTCATAAGTTCATCCATCTTTCCAGTCAAAACATTAATTTTTTCTATCCCATGCACTTTTTTATTAGTAGATCTTTCAGTGTGCTATTGAGAATAATTAACCATAATATTATCTAGGAGTTTAGTAGCTACTCCTAAAGTGATTTCCATAAAAGTGCCTCCCGCGGCCGAATCTAAAAGATTTCTAGAAGCAAAATTCAATCCGGCATAAAAAAATTGTATAATCATCGACAAATTCAAACCATGTGTTGGGCAATTATGTATCATTAATTTCATCCACTCCCAAGCTTGTGCAACATGTTCATGATCAAGTCGCTTAAAATTCATAATATCGTTTCTAAGAGAGATGATCTTAGTGGGAGGAAAATACTTAGAGATAAAAGCATCTTTGCACTTATTCCAAGAATCAATACTACTTTTAGGCAAAGACGAAAACCAAGCTTTAACACGATCTCTAAGCGAAATAGCTTCAATTTAACAATATCATTGTCCACATCTTTCTTCTTTTGCATATCACACAAATCAACGAAGCTATTTAGATGGGTAGCGGCATCTTCACTAGGAAGGCTGGAAAACGGATCTTTCATGACAAGATTCAGCAAGGCAGCATTAATTTCACAAGATTCAGCATCGGTAAGAGGAGCAATCGGAGTGCTAATAAAATCATTGTTGCTGGTATTGGTAAAGTCACACAATTTAGTGTTATCTTGAGCCATCGTGACAAGCTAGCAATCCAACACACAAGCAAACGAGGAACGGGCAAAAAAGTGGCAAATAGAGAAAGAGTGGGAGGATAGAGAGAGAGAGAGGGCGAATAAAATAGCAAGGGTGAAGTGGGGGAATGGAAAACGAGAGGCAAATGGCAAATAATGTAATGCGGGAGATAAGGGTTTGTGATGGGTACTTGGTATGTTGACTTTTGCATAGACCTCCCCGGCAACGGCACCGGAAATCCTTCTTGCTACCTCTTGAGCACTGCGTTGGTTTTCCCTTGAAGAGGAAACGGTGATGCAGCAAAGTAGCGTAAGTATTTCCCTTAGTTTTTGAGAAACAAGGTATCAATCCAGTAGGAGGCTACGCGCGAGTCCCTGGAACCTGCACAAAGTAAATAAATCCTCGCAACCAACGCGATAAGGGGTTGTCAATCCCTACACGGTCACTTACGAGAGTGAGATCTGATAGATATGATAAGATAATTTTTTTGGTATTTTTATGATAAAGATGCAAAGTAAAATAAAAGGCAATGAAAATAACTAAGTGTTGGAAGATTAATATGATGGAAGATAGACCCGGGAGCCATAGGTTTCACTAGTGGCTTCTCTCAAGAGCATAGGTATATGGTGGGTGAACAAATTACTATTGAGCAATGACAGAATTGAGCATAGTTATGACAATATCTAGGTATGATCATGTATATAGGCATCACGTCCAAGACAAGTAGACCGACTCCTGCCTGCATCTACTACTATTACTCCACACATCGACCGCTATCCAGCATGCATCTAGAGTATTAAGTTCATAAGAACAAAGTAATGCCTTAAGCAAGATGACATGATGTAGAGGGATAAATTCATGCAATATGATAAAAAAAACCATCTTGTTAACCTCGGTGGCAACAATACAATACGTGCCTTGCTGCCCCTACTGTCGCTGGGAAAGGACACCGCAAGATTGAACCCAAAGCTAAGCACTTCTCTCATTGCAAGAAAGATCAATCTAGTAGGCCAAACCAAACTGATAATTCGAAGTGACTTGCAAAGATAACTAAGGGAGTCCTGGATTAGGGGGTGTTCGGATAGCCGGACTATACCTTCAGCCGGATTCCTGGACTATGAAGATACAAGATTGAAGACTTCGTCCCGTGTCCGGAAGGGACTTTCCTTGGCGTGGAAGGCAAGCTTGGCGATACGGATATGTAGATCTCCTACCATTGTAACCGACTCTATGTAACCCTAACCCTACCCAGTGTCTATATAAACCAAAGGGTTTTAGTCCGTAGGACAACATACACATCAACAATCATACCATAGGCTAGCTTCTAGGGTTTAGCCTCCTCGATCTCGTGGTAGATCTACTCTTGTACTACCCATATCATCAATATTAATCAAGCAGGACGTAGGGTTTTACCTCCATCGAGAGGGCCCAAACCTGGGTAAAACTTTGTGTCCCTTGTCTCCTGTTACCATCCGGCCTAGACGCACAGTTCGGGACCCCCTACCCGAGATCCGCCGGTTTTGACACCGACATTGGTGCTTTCATTGAGAGTTCTCTGTGCCGTCGCCGTCAGGCTCGATGGCTCCTACGATCATCGATAGCGATGTAGTCCAGGGTGAGACCTTCCTCCCCGGACAGATCTTCGTCTTCGGCGGCTTCGCACTGCGGGCCAATTCGCTTGGCTGTCTGGAGCAGATCGGAAGCTACGCCCCTGGCCGTCAGGTCAGATTTGGAAGTTTAAACTACACGGCTGACATCCGCGGGGACTTGATCTTCGACGGATTCGAGCCACTGCCGAGCGTGCCGCACTGTCACGACGAGCATGATCTAGCTCTGCCATCGAACAGTGCCCTGGAGGCCGCAACCGCATCGGCTCCGACCCTTAATTCGGAGCCAACTATGCCGATCGAGGATGGGCGGTTGGACGCCACCTCAGGGGCTGCGACCCCAACGACGATTGAGCCAAACACCAGCCCTGTACTCTACGAGACTCGTGACTCCAAGGAGCCGGACTCCTCTCCGGACTTCGAACCCTCCGTGCCCCTACCAGTCGAATCCGATTGGGCGCCGATCATGGAGTTCACTGCCGCGGACATCTTTCAGCACTCGCCTTTCGGTGATATCCTGAAGTCACTGAAGTCTCTCTCTTTATTAGGAGAGCCCTGGCCGGACTACGGTCAGCAAGGTTGGGGTACGGACAATGAAGAAATTCAAAGCCCGCCCACCACCCACTTTGTAGCCACTGTCGACGACTTAACCGACATGCTCGACTTTGACTCCAAAGACATCGACGGTATGGACGCCGATGAAGGAGATGATGAAGAACCAGCGCCTACTAGGCCCTGGAAAGCCACCTCATCGTATGACATATACATGGTGGACACCCCAAAAGAGGGAGATGGCGATGGAACAGCAGAGGATGACCCCTCCAAGAAACAGCCTAAGCGCCGGCGTCAGCGGCGCCGCTCAAAATCCCGCCAAAACAAACAAGGTGATTCCAGCACGGGAGATAATAATACTCCGGAAAGCGCCAAAGAAAACCCCCTCCAGCAAGATTTAGCACAGGAGGATGGAGAAACCAGCCCTCATGAGAGAGCGACAGACAGAGAGGTCGAGGCCGATAATTATATGCCTCCCTCCGAAGACGAGGCAAGCCTCGACGATGACAAATTTGTCGTGCCAGAGGATCCCGTCGAGCAAGAGCGTTTTCAACGCAGGCTTATGGCCACGGCAAGAAGCCTCAAGAAAAAACAGAAATAGCTTAGGGCTGATCAAGATTTGCTAGTCGACAGATGGACTGAAGTCCTTGCGGCCGAAGAGCATAAACTCGAACGCCCCTCCAAGAGCTACCCAAAGCGCAGGTTGCTACCCCGATTATAGGAGGAAGAACTTGATGCGGCCGACCGGCCACCTCGTGGTCGCGACAGAGAGGCCTCTCAGCCCTCCACTCAAGCCGCACCCCGTACCAAGGCACGGGAATATGCGCCGGACTTATGAGACATGTTGGAGGACAAGGCAAGGCAAATAAGATCGATCTATGGATCGCGTGGGCGCCCCCCGGCTCGAGACGGTAATCGTCACGCTGGCCACAAATTCGGCAGGGCCAAACATAGTAGACAAGGCTCATTGGAGCTACGTCACGATATAGCCCAATACAGAGGCGCCGCACACCCACTCTGCTTTACAGACAAAATAATGGATCATCAAATCCCCGAGGGTTTCAAACCCGTAAACATCGAATCATATGATGGCACAACAGATCCTGCGGTATGGATCGAGGATTATCTCCTTCATATCCATATGGCCCGCGGCGATGATTTCCATGCCATCAAATACCTCCCACTCAAGCTTAAAGGACCAGCTCGGCATTGGCTTAACAGCTTGCCAACAGGATCAATCAGTTGTTGGGAGGACCTGGAAGCCACATTCCTCGACAATTTCCAGGGCACTTATGTGCGA
Source organism: Triticum urartu (assembly GCF_056163025.1). NCBI lineage: Eukaryota > Viridiplantae > Streptophyta > Magnoliopsida > Poales > Poaceae > Triticum > Triticum urartu. The sequence continues at coordinate 216,908,941 of NC_141878.1, forward strand.
CCCCCAGATGCCGATGACCTAAGTCACGTAATTCAGCAGCCAGAGGAATCGGCCAGGAAATTCTGGACACGGTTCCTAACAAAGAAAAATCGAATAGTCAATTGTCCGGACACTGAGGCCCTAGCAGCCTTCAAGCACAATATCCGTGACGAGTGGCTGGCCCGGCACCTTGGACAGGAAAGGCCGAAATCTGTGGCAGCACTCACGACACTTATGACCCGCTTTTGCGCAGGAGAAGATAGCTGGCTTGCTCGTAGCAACAATATGACCAAGAACCCTGGTAATTCGGACACCAGGGACAGTAGTGGCAGGTCGCGTCGCAACAACCAGAAGCGCCGCATTAACGACGACAATGCTGAGGATACGGCAGTTAATGCCGGATTCAGAGGCTCTAAATCCGGTCAGCGGAAAAAGCCATTCAAAAGGAATCCTAGGGGCCCGTCCAGTTTGGATCGAATACTTGACCGCTCGTGCCAGATACATGGCACCCCCGAAAAGCCGGCCAATCACACCAACAGGGATTGTTGGGTGTTCAAGCAGGCAGGCAAATTAAACGCCGAAAATGATGACAAGGGGCTGCATAGCGATGACGACGAGGAGCCCCGGCCGCCGAACAACAGTGGACAGAAGGGTTTTCCCCCACAAGTGCGGACGGTGAACATGATATACGAAGCCCATGTCCCCAAAAGGGAGCGGAAGCGTGCGTTAAGGGACGTATACGCGGTAGAGCCAGTCGCCCCAAAGTTCAACCCATGGTCCTCCTGCCCGATCACCTTTGATCGAAGGGACCATCCCTCTAGCATCCGTCATGGCGGATTCGCCGCATTGGTTTTAGACCCAATTATTGACGGATTTCATCTCACTAGAGTCCTTATGGACGGTGGCAGCAGCCTGAACCTGCTTTACCAGGATACAGTGCGGAAAATGGGCATAGATCCCTCGAGGATTAAGCCCACCAAAACAACCTTTAAAGGCGTAATACCAGGTGTAGAGGCCAACTGTACAGGCTCAGTCACACTTGAAGTGGTCTTCGGATCTCCAGATAATTTACGAAGCGAGGAGTTAATCTTCGACATAGTCCCGTTTCGCAGTGGTTATCACGCACTGCTCGGGCGAACCGCATTCGCTAAGTTCAATGCGGTACGCATTACGCATACCTTAAGCTCAAGATGCCAGGCCCTCGAGGAGTAATTACGATCAATGGAAACACCGAATGCTCCCTCCGAACGGAGGAGCACACGGCGGCCCTTGTAGCGGAAGTGCAAAGCAGCCTCTCCAGGCAGTTCTCCAGTCCGGCCACTAAACGACCGGACACCGTCAAGCGCGCCCGGAGTAACCTACAATAAGACCACCTGGAATGATCCGAGCAGGCGTAGCAATGCGGCCCCAACCCCAACCCTTGCAAAAAGGCGACGCCAGTACTTCACGTACATAACTATGCTCTAGAGATATCATGGGCACAGGGGGAGGGGCACCATCACGGCACGCCCAAAACACGGCTTAAACCATACCAGGGGCTACCGATTTTTTAATTTTCTCTTACTTTCAGGACTTCATCCTTCGGAAGGCCTGTTCGGTAGTTCAATTGTCGCACAAACGATGCAAGAACCAGGGAAGCAGACAAGCCACGCCGCACTATGGAACTCCCAGGTGGTCTCTATCACGAGCAGTATACCCGTTCCGCATAATATTCCGCAGCTTGCCCCTGGAACGGACATGTTAACTAGTCCAACCTTCCACTTATCGCATTATTTGTATCATTTTGCTTTGATCGCAGCCCTTTTTAATAAACAATGCATAGCTTTCGTCTATTTTTGCATTACCTTATATATATATATATATATATATATATGTTCCTTAACGACATGTTGCACCCGTACACGTTGGTACGGCCAAAATACGCCAGGGGCTTTAGTACCCCTCAATATGGTGTGAGAAGTCTGAACACTTTAACAAGTGCAGCACCCCGAACTTATATCATTATATGCATCGGCTCCGAATCATGTCTTGGGTCAATAGTTGGGTTTGCCCGGCTCCTATGTTTTGGTGCCTTACGTTCCTCTATATCGGCTAAGGTAGCACTAGGAGAACCACTGCGATTGTGCCCCAGTTGAGCTGGGTCGAGCACCTCAGTGGAGAAAGCTAAAACTGACTGTCATGATGAAGCGAGAGCTGGTCGCTATTCGAGAGGTTTTTTCGAGTCCCTAAAGACTTATGCCTCTTAGGGCGAGGAGCCAGCTCTGTCCGGCCAAGGCCTGGATAGCGCCCCGAACTCGGTTTTCCAAATACCAGGGGCTTCGCCGAAATTTAAAATTATAGAATTCTATGGCTAAGTGAGAGTGTTCACGCATTATAGTCCGATTGCCTTGTTCGTTGGGCTGAGCGCCTCCCTCGAAGGACCCAAACATGGGAAAAAGAGCGCTCAGGTTTATCCCCGAACACCCCAGCACTAGCGGCACGGGGGCAGAAGCCGACGACTCGCCATCTCTCAGAATTGATAAACAGCCGCACAAAAGGTAATATTTTAAATTCCAACAGCATTGCTTAGCGCATATAAACAAGTTTTCAGCGCACAGGACAAAATGAGCAAGTTTCACTCAAAAATTAAATCCCTAGAACATTCATCCGCCACAAGGCGGGCACCCTTCAGAACATCCTTATAGTAATTCTCGGGCTTGCGATGCTCTTTCCCTGGCGGTGGCCCGTCCTTCACCAGCTTCTCAGCATCCAGCTTGCCCCAGTGCACCTTAGCATGGGCAAGGGCCCTACGGGCACCTTCAATGCAGACGGAGCGCTTGATGACTTCAAGCCTTGGAAAGGCCTCCACCAACCGCCGCACCAGCCCGAAATAGCTCCCAGGCAGAGCCCCTCTAGGCCACAGCCGAACAATGAGGCCCTTCATGGCCTGTTCGGCCGCCTTGTGGAGCTCGACCAGTTGCTTCAGCTGGTCGCTCAGGGGCACGGGGTGTCCGGCCTCAGCGTACTGAGACCAGAACACCTTCTCCGTCGAGCTGCCCTCCTTGGCTCGATAGAATGCGGTGGCATCAGATACACTCCGAGGAAGATCTACGAATGCTCCTGGAGAGCTCCGGATTCGGGTAAGTAACAAGTAACTCACGTTTATGTGTTTGCTTTGCATAAAGAATGCCTTACCCGCCGCTATCTTCTTCACCTCATCCAACTCCTGGAGGGTCTTCTGGGATTCGGCCTTGGCAGACTTGGCATTTTCAACAGCCACAGCGAGCTCGGACGCTTATGTCTTCGAGTCAAGCTCCAAACTCTCATGTTTTTCCATGAGAGCCTGGAGCTCTTGCCGCACCTTGCCAACCTCGGCCTCATACTTCCCGCGCTCGGTGCGCTCCGAGGCCGCCCTCTTCTCGGCCTCGACCATCGCCTGCTTAAGGGTCGCCACTTCAGACGTGGCCCCTACAATAGCCACAATAATCCTGTCATTCTTTGCAATTGCACCTTTTTATATATATTTTTAACAAGGTATTTCTTACCTTCATTGTCCTCGAGCTGCTTCTTGGCACGTTTGAGCTCTTGCTCGGACCGCTCGAGGTTCTGCTTTAGCGTGTCCACGTCCGCAGTCAGTGCGGCGGACGCAAGCAGGGAAGCCTGCATATGCATATTGACTCATTTTTGTTAGACTCCTGCGAATTCTATTTGATCCTCTATTCGGCTTTTCTTCCCGAATGCCAAACAGAGCATCAGGGGCTACTGTCTATGTGGTACTATTATTTACACATTCTTTACTTACCTCAAAGCCTGTCAAAAGGCTAGTACAGGCTTCAGTCAGTCCGCTCTTGGCGGACTGAACCTTCTGGACCACCGCACTCATAATAGCGCGGTGCTCCTCGTCGACGGAGGCGCCTTGGAGCGCCTCCAACATATTGTCCGGCGCCTCCGGTTGGACGGGGGCCGCTGGCATGGTGGACTTGCTCCTCTTGGAAGGAGGTCCCCCACTGGACTCTGGAACCTTTGAAGGTTCCGGAGCGGTGTCCGGCCTAGAGCCGGACTTGGAGCCCCGAGGGGTTTCATCCCCTTTACTCCTGGAGTCTGGGAGGTCGCCTTGCAGCGCCTCTAGGACCACCTCCTCCCGGCTTGGAACCTGTTGAGACAACACTTCGGTGTCGTCCGTAGGGCGGGGGGAGGAAGCCGTCAGAAGCGAGTTCACATTCGACGAGTCCAGTGAGCCGCTCGACGACGCGTCGAGCCGGTCTTTGGGTGGGCTGCATAAACATATTCGACATGAGGGAAAGCTGTGCAATAAATGAATACTATGAATTACTCTCGTATCCGGATACTTACGATTTGGCCAGGGGCTTGGCCCTAGGCGCCCACTCCTCTCCGCCACCGTCGGCGTCGGTGGAGCAGTCCGGAGGAAGGGTTTTCCCATTCTTGGACCCTTCGGCCTCCCCAGTTGGGGTGGCCTTCCTTTTCTTCCCTTCCCCCGCTAGAGGGGGAGGGGTCTCTTCTTCCTCCTCCTCGTATTCACGGGAGGAGTGCGTCTTGGATTCGTCGGATGATGAATCCGACACCTCCGGGCGTCGGGCACTCTTTCGAGTCCCCGTGGCCTTCTTCTTGACCTTCTTCTCCGGCACCACATAGGGTGGCGGAACCAGCAGCTTCGCCAAGCGAGCATCCGCTGGGCCTTCGGGCAAAGGAGCCGGACAGTTGATCTGTCCGGAGGTCACCTGCCAATCCTGTCAAAGGTAAGGGATTTTAGATCCCGCATGGAGTCAAACTATGAAAAACTGATACCCTGTAAAAGGAAAAAACAGCTTACCACGAGAGCGTGACGCTGCGCACTGAATCTGCGATCCTCAGTAGCGGATGCGGGAGCCTCGGCGCCCTTGAAAAGCACCTTCTAGGCATCTTTGTACGTCGTGTTGAAGAGCCTGCTCAGAGTTTGGTGCCGCGCCGGGTCGAACTCCCACAGGTTGAAAGCCCGTTGTTGGCACGGGAGGATCAAGCGGATGAGCAAAACCTGGACTATGTTGACAAGTTTGAGCTTCTTGTCCACCAGGGTTTTGACGCATGTTTGGAGTCCGGTTAGCTCTCCTTTTTTACCCCACGACAGGCCCGTCTCTTTCCAGGACGTGAGCCGCGTTGGGGGTCCAGACCGGAACTCGGGGGGTGCGACCCATTCGGCGTCGCGCGGTTCGGTGATGTAAAACCACCCTGATTGCCACCCCTTCAGGGTCTCCACAAAGGAGCCCTCGAGCCATAGGACGTTGGCCATCTTGCCCACCATGGCACCTCCGCACTCCGCCTGGTTGCCGCGCACCACCTTCGGCTTGACATTGAAAGTCTTGAGCCAGAGCCCGAAATGGGGGCGGATACGGAGGAAGGCCTCGCACACGACGATAAACGCTGAGATGTGGAAGACGAAGTTCGGGGCCAGATCGTGGAAATCCAGGCCGTAGTAGAACATGAGCCCTCGGACAAATGGGTGGAGAGGGAAGCCCAGTCCGCGGAGGAAATGGGGAAGGAACACCACCCTCTCATGGGGCCTAGGGGTGGGGATGAGCTGCCCCTTTTCGGGGAGCCGGTACGCGATGTCGTTAGACAGGTATCCGGCCTTCCTCAGCTTTTTGATATGTCCCTCCGTGACGGAGGAGACCATCCACTTGCCTCCCGCTTCGGACATGGATGGAGAAGGTTGAGGTGGGGAGTGGGCAAGAATGGATAGGCGAGGGAGGAAGAAGGCGTAGGTGAAAAGGTGGATCTTTATCCCCTTATATGGGTGGACGCAACTACATGTCCCCACCAGCCTGGTAAAACTCGCTTATCTCCGAGCGCCGTAATCAATGGCGCGGTTGGGTTACCCACGCCCGTATTGATGAGAATCCCGGGATAAGGGGACACGATCTCTGCTTTAACAAGATGTGCCAAGGAAACCGCCTCGCATGATGCGCTGAGGTGGGATAATGAAACGACTCGGATAAAGGCTTGGCCGTGGTGTGACGCGCTACGGAATACGTCAGCAGATTAGATTGGTGTAAATATTATTCTCTCTATGGCAATATGTGGAAACTTATTTTGCAGAGCCGGACACTATCTTCGTGTTCGAAATCTTCTATGAAGTACTTGGAGGAGGAACCCGCCTTGCAATGCCGAAGACAATCTGCGTGCCGGACTCGTCGTCATTGAAGCCTGGTTCAAGGGCTACTGAGGGAGTCCTGGATTAGGGGGTGTTCGGATAGCCGGACTATACCTTCAGCCGGACTCCTGGACTATGAAGATACAAGATTGAAGACTTCGTCCCGTGTCCGGAAGGGACTTTCCTTGGCGTGGAAGGCAAGCTTGGCGATACGGATATGTAGATCTCCTACCATTGTAACCGACTCTATGTAACCCTAACCCTACCCGGTGTCTATATAAACCAGAGGGTTTTAGTCCGTAGGACAACATACACATCAACAATCATACCATAGGCTAGCTTCTAGGGTTTAGCCTCCTCGATCTCGTGGTAGATCTACTCTTGTACTACCCATATCATCAATATTAATCAAGCAGTACGTAGGGTTTTACCTCCATCGAGACGGCCCGAACCTAGGTAAAACTTCGTGTCCCTTGTCTCCTGTTACCATCCGGCCTAGACGCACAGTTCGGGACCCCCTACTCGAGATCCGCCGGTTTTGACACCGACAATAACCAATCATACATAAAAGAATTCAGAGAAGATTCATATATTGTTAATAGATAAACTTGATCATAAACCCACAATTCATCGGTCTCAACAAACACACCGCAAAAAGAAGATTACATCGAATAGATCTCCACAAGAGAGGGGGAGAACTTTGTATTGAGATCCAAAAAGAGAGAAGAAGCCATCTAGCTAATAACTATGGACCTGAAGGTCTGAGGTAAACTACTCACACTTCATCGGAGAGGCTATGGTGTTGATGTAGAAGCCCTTCGTGATCGATGCCCCCTCCGGAGGAGCTCCGGAACAGGGCCCAAGATGGGATCTCGTGGATACAGAAAGTTACGGCGGTGGAATTAGGGTTTTGGCTTTGGGTTTGATCGTTTGGGGGTACGTAGGTATATATAGGAGGAAGGAGTACGTCGGTGGAGCAACAGGGGGCCCACGATGGTGGAGGGCGCACCTGGGGGGGTAGGCGCGCCCCCTACCTCGTGGCTTCCCTGTTGGTTGCTTGACGTAGGGTCCAAGTCTCATGGATCTTGTTCGTTCCAAAAATCACGTTCCCGAAGGTTTCATTCCGTTTGGACTCCATTTGATATTCCTTTTCTTCGAAACCCTAAAATAGGCAAAAACAGCAATTCTGGGCTGGGCCTCCGGTTAGTAGGTTAGTCCCAAAAATAATATAAACGTATATAATAAAGTCCAATAATGTCGAAAACATAAGATAATATAGCATGGAGCAATCAAAAATTATAGATACGTTGGAGACGTATCAACGAGACGGGGAGAGTGTGTCCACTTACCCTCGTAGACCAGAAGTGGAAGCGTTAGGTTAACACAGTTGATGTAGTCGAACGTCTTCATGATCCAACCGATCCAAGTTCCGAACGTATGGCACCTCCGTGTTCAGCACACGTTCAGCTCGATGACGTCCCTCGAGCTATTGATCCAGTAGAGGGTCGAGGGAGAGTTCCGATAGCACTACGGCGTGGTGACGGTGATGGTGATGTGATCCGTTCAGGGCTTTGCCTAAGCACTACGAGAATATGACCGGAGGAGTAAACTGTGGAGGGGGCACCGCGCACTGCTAAGAGAAATCTTGGTGTGTCCTTGGGGTGCCCCTCGCCCCCGTATATAAATGGGGGAAGGAGGAGGCTGGCGGCCTAGGAGAGGCGCGCCAAGGGGGGAGTCCTACTTGGACTCCTAGTCCAAGTAGGATTCACCCCCCCCCCCACCTTTTCCTTCCAACGGAGGGGGAAAGAGGGAAGGAGAGGAGAGGAAGAGAGAAAGGGGGCCACGCCCCTTCCCCTTCCTATTTGGACTCCCCTTGGGAGAGCACGCCCCCCCTCTTGTTGGTTGTCCCCTCTTCTCTCCCATGGCCCATGAGGCCCATGATTTCCCCCGGGGGGTTCCGATAACTCCTCGGTACTCCGATAAAATACCTGAATCACTCGGAACCATTCCGATGTCCGAATATGACCTTCCAATATATAAATCTTTACCTCTCGACCATTTCGAGACTCCTCATCATGTCCGTGATCTCATCCGGGACTCCGAACAAACTTCGGTCACCAAAACACATAACTCATAATACAAATCGTCATCAAACATTAAGCGTGCGGACCCTACGGGTTCGATAACTATGTAGACATGACCGAGACACATCTCTGGTCAATAACCAGTAGCGGAACCTGGATGCTCATATTGGTTCCTACATATTCTACGAAGATTTTTATCGGTCAAACCGCATAACAACATACATTATTCCCTTTGTCATCGGTATGTACTTGCCCGAGATTCGATCATCGGTATCATCATACCTAGTTCAATCTCGTTACCGGCAAGTCTCTTTACACATTTTGTAATGCATAATCCCATAACTAACTCATTAGTCATATTGCTTGCAAGGCTTATAGTGATGTGCATTACCGAGAGGGCCCAGAGATACCTCTCCGATACTCGGAGTGGCAAATCCTAATCTTGATCTATGCCAACCCAACAAACACCATCGGAGACACGTGTAGAGAATCTTTATAATCACCCAGTTACATTGTGATGTTTGATAGCACACAAGGTGTTCCTTCGGTATTCGGGAGTTTCATAATCTCATAGTCAGAGGAATATGTATAAGTCATGAAGAAAGAAATATCAATAAAACTTAACGATCATTATGCTAAGCTAACTAATGGGTTTTGTCCATCATTCTCCTAATGATGTGATCCCGTTCATAAAATGACAACACATGTCTATGGTTAGGAAACTTAATCATCTTTGATTAATGAGCTAGTCAAAGTAGAGGCATACTAGGGACACTTTGTTTTGTCTATGTATTCACACATGTATCAAGTTTCCGGTTAATACAATTCTAGCATGAATAATAAACATTTATCATGATATAAGGAAATACAAATAACAACTTTATTATTGCCTCTAGGGCATATTTCTTTCAGTCTCCCACTTGCACTAGAGTCAATAATCTAGTTCACATCGTCATGTGATTTAACACCAATAGTTCACATCGCCATGTGCCAACATCCATAGTTCACATCGCCATGTGACCAATACCCAAAGGGTTTACTAGAGTCAGTAATCTAGTTCACATCGCCATGTGATTAACACCCAAAGAGCACTAAGGTGTGATCTTGTTTTACTTGCGAGAGAGGTTTAGTCAACGGGTCTGACATATACAGATCCGTATGTATTTTGCAAGTTTCTATGTCTACAATGCTCTGCACAGAGCTACTCTAGCTAATTGCTCCCACTTTCAATATGCATCCAGATTGATACTCAGAGTCATCCGGATCGGTGTAAAAGCTTACATCGACATAACTCTTTATGGCAAAATCTTTAGCACCTCCATAACCGAGAAATATTTCCTTAGTCCTCGTAGGTAACTAAGGATAACTTTGACTGATGTCTAGTGATCCACTCCTGGATCACTATCGTACCCCGTTGCCAAACTCATGGCAAGGTACACAATAGGTCTGGTATACAACATGGCATATGATACGTCTCTAGAGTATCTACTTTTCCTAACGCTTTTCCTCTTATTTAGGACTCTAATTTGCATGATTTGAATGAAACTAACCCCGGACTGACGGTGTTTTCAGCAAAACTGCCATGGTGTTTTCTTTGTGCAGAAATAAAAGTTCTCAGAATGGAACGAAACTTTGCGAGGAATTTTTATATAATATATAAGAATTTCTGGAGCCAAGACCTATCGAAGAGGGGGCCCTTGGTGGGCACAACCCACCAGGGCATGCCCCCTCTCCTGGCGCGCCCAGGTGGGTTGTCCCCACTGACCCTGAAACCAATGCTATAGATTCCTATTTTCGGAGAAAAATCAGGGAGAAAGAATTATCACGATCCACGAGATGGAGCCGCCGCCAAGCCCTGTTCTTCCTTGGGAGGGTAGATCTGGAGTCTGTTTGGGGCTTTGGAGAGGGAGATCTTCGTTCTTCATCATCACCAACCCTTATCCATCGCCAATTCCATGATGCTTCCCACCAGGAGTGAGTAATTCCTTCGTAGGCTCGCTGGTCGGTGAGGAGTTGGATGAGATTCATCATGTAATTGAGTTAGTTTTGTTAGGGCTTGATTCCTAGAATCCACTATGTTCTTAGATTGATGTTGCTATGACTTTGCCATGCTTAATGCTTGACACTTTGGCCCGAGTGCCATGATTTTAGATCTGAACCGTTTATGTTATCATGATTATATCCATGTTCTAGATCCCATTTTGCAAGTTATAGTCAGCTACTACATGTTATGATCCGGCAACCCCGGAGTGATAACAACCGGGCCCACTCCCGGTGATGACCGTAGTTTGAGGGGTTCATGTATTCTTTATGTGTTAATGCTTTGTTCCGGTTCTCTATTAAAAGGAGGCCTTAATATCCCTTAGTTTCCAATATGGACCCCGCTGCCACGGGAGGGTAGGACAGAAGATGTCATGCAAGTTCTTTTAATAAAGCATGTATGACTATTTAAGGAATACATGCCTACATTATACCGATGAACTGGAGCTAGTGTCGTGTCGCCCTAGGTTATAACTGTCACATGATGAATATCATCCAACAAGTCACTGATCCAATGCCTAAAAACTTTTCCATGTTGTTTCAGCTAAGTTACTACTGCTATCATCACTGTTACAGTTGCTACAAAATTACTGCTATCACTGTTACTGTCACTATTGCTGTTGTCACTACTATCAAAATTATCAAATTACTTTGCTACTGATCACCTTGCTGCAGATAATTAATCTCCAGGTGTGGTTGAATTGACAACTCAGCTGCTAATACCTTCAAATATTCTTTGGCTCCCCTTGTGTTGAATCTATAAATTTGGGTTGAATACTATACCCTTGAAAACTGTTGCAATCCCCTATACTTGTGGGTTATCAAGACCTTTTTACGGTGCCGTTGCCGGGGAGCATAGCTATATTTGTTGACTCACTTTGGATTATTATCATATTATCACTATGAAGAATTTGAAGGATCCTAAGACTAAGATATTTCCCTCAAGGACGAGGGGAGGTAAGGAATTGCCATCCAGTTCTACTTTAGATTCACCTTCTGTTATGAATAAACTTGCAACACCACCACATGCTATTAATTCTAATATGTCGCAAGTTATTGATGATGCTACTTCTACTATGAATGATTCTTATGATGATGCTAGTACCTTGCTTGATAATGATGATGTGCCACTTGGTGAATTTCTTGATAAACAAATTGCTAGAGTTATACAACATGATGTTGTTGAATCTGATGATGAGCTTGAAACTGAATCTCCTAAAACACCTGCTAGAACTGGCCTTCCTAGATATGAATTGCGTAAGGTACGGGAAGGTTATGTTATGAGTGAAGAAACAACTAGAGATATTCATGTTTGCAAAGATAGAGATGATCTAGAGAAATTATTACACAAGTATAAAGAAAAATCTCTGAATGCTAGAATGAAATGTGATCCTAAGTTTTCTATGTCACCTATCTTTATTGATGATAAGGATTATGAATTCTCTGTCGACCCAAAGTCAATTACTTTGGTTGAATCTGATCCTTTCCATGGTTATGAAACTGAAACTGTTGTGGCACATCTTACTAAGTTGAATGACATAGCCACCCTTTTTACTCATGATGAGAAAACTCACCATTACTTTATTCTGAAATTATTTCCTTTCTCATTATAGGGTGATGCTAAAGCTTGGTACAATACTCTTTCTCCTGGTTGTGTGCATAGTCCCCAGGATGTGATTTATTACTTCTCTGAAAAATATTTTCCTGCTCATAAGAAACAAGCTGCCTTACAGGAAATATTTAACTTTGCTCAAACTAAAGAAGAGAGTCTCCCACAAGCTTGGGGGAGGCTTTGCCGGTTACTTAATGCTTTGCATGATCATCCTCTTAAGAAAAATGAAATACTTGATATCTTCTATAATGGACTGACCTATACTTCTAGTGACTTCCTAGATAGTTGTGCTGGTTGTGTTTTTAGGGAACGAACTGTTGGACAAGCTGAAGAACTATTGAGTAACATATTGAAAAATTATGATGATTGGACTGTTCCTGAAGCACCGCCTAAACCCACTCCGAAGAAGAGGGGTATATTATATCTCAGTCCTGAAGATATGCAAGAGGCAAAGAAATCTATAAAGGAAAAAGGTATTAAAGCCGAGGATGTTACAATTTTACCTCCTATTGAAGAAATACATGGGCTGAATACACCACCACTGCCTAAGGTGGTAGAGGTAAATTCTCTAATGAAGTTTAATGATAATGAAAATCCTCACAATATGCATCCTAGTCAATGCCTTTATGAGTTTTAAAACTATATTAGAAAACAAGATCACTTCAATGCAAATGTTATGAAACAATTGAAATATAATTCTGATATGATTGCTCGCTTGAGTGACTTGTTATTTAGAATCTCAAATGATGTTAGAGGTGTTGGAAAACATGCTTCCATGGTTCAAACTCAATTAGAACAGGTTGCTAAATCTCAAAGAGAATTACTTGATGAAATGAATAATAATATGCATGACTTTGCTGTTAGAGTTGCAACTAGAGGAGGTAAAATGACTCAGGAACCACTTTATCCTAAGGGACACCCTAAAAGAATTGAACAAGATTCACAAAGAGCTAACACTACTACACTTAGTTCTTCTAAAAATAAAAAGAAAAAGAAAAAGAAAAAGAAAAATGATAGGACTTCACATGCTCCTAGTGAACCTGAAATACAGAAACCTCCTGATAATGATAATGAAATTTCTATCTCTGATGCTGAAACTCAATCTGGCAATGAACACTCACCTACTGATAATGAAAAAGTTAATGATGGGGTTCATGAAGACTCTCAACCAAACAATGATAAAGAACCAGATAATGATGTTGAGATAGAACCACCTTTTAATCTTGATAATCCACAAACTAAGAATAAAAGATATGATAAAAGAGACTTTGTAGATAGAAAACACGATAAAGAAAGAGAACCGTGGGTTCAAAAACCTACGCCTTTTCCACCCAAGTCAACTAAAAAGAATGATGATGAAGAATTTGAATGCTTTGCTGAAATGTCGAGGCCAGTCTTTTTGCATACTCGCTTGACTGATATCTTGAAAATGCCTCCTTATGCAAAGTATATGAAAGACATCATCACAAATAAGAGAAAAATACCGGAAGCTGAAATCTCTACTATGCTTGCTAATTACACTTTTAAAGATGGAGTACCTAAAAACTTGGAGATCCGAGAATACCAACTATACCTTGCTCTATCAAAAAGAATTATGTGAAAACTGCTTTGTGTGATTTAGGAGCAGGTGTTAGTGTTATGCCTTTCTCTTTATAGAAAAGACTTGGCTTGAATAAACTCACACCTACCGAAATATCTTTGGAAATGGCTGACAAATCAACTGCCATACCTATCGGTATCTGTGAGCATGTGCCCGTTGTTGTTGCTAATCTTACTATTTTAACTGACTTTGTTCTACTTGAGATGCCCAAGAACGACAACATGTCGATTATCCTTGGTAGACCATTCTTGAATACTGCAGGGGCTATTATTGATTGCAATAAAAGCAAAGTCACTTTTCATATTAATGGCAATGAGCATACGGTGCACTTTCCGAAGAAACAATTCCAAGTGAATGTTAGTAATGTTAATGAAAAATCTCCGACAATCACTATTAGAAGTTTTCAAATACCACTACCTACTGTCAAAAAGAAATATGAAATACTTATTGTCGGGGAAATGCATATCCCCATTGAGGTAACTTAGTGATTTACGAAAGTTCTTCGGTTTCATGCTAAACGAAAGTGGTTGTTAATAAGACTTGATCAACATTATTAATGGATCATTTTTGAACAGTATGAAGTTGATGAATTTAGTAAGCACTACCTTCTGTCCCTACCTTTTGTTTCCTATTTTTATTATTTAAATAAAATAAAATGACATGTTTTATCTGTTTTCTGAATTTTCCATGCAATAAAAAATGACCCAAAATTAAAAGTTCTCAGAATGCCCTGAAAATTTTACACGATTTTTTCTGAATATTTGAGAATTTGTGGTGCAATAAACATTAGAGGGAGGTGCACCAGGTGGGCACAACCCACCTGGGCACGCTAGCACACCCAGGCGTGCCCTGGTGGGTTGTGGTTCCCACGTGGGCCCCCTCACTTACCTCTTCATCCCACATCATCACTTACCTCTAGAAAAAAAATCTCCATTGCTCTCTCTCTCTCTCCCGTGTTCTTGAGCTCAAACCCGCGGATTTCGATCTCTTTGCTCGAAGCTTCGTTTCCGAAACTATTTCGGGGGATTGTTGCTTGGTATGTGGCTCCACCGTTTGTCCAATTAGTTTTTGCTTTAGTGGTTTATATTTGGAATAATCAGTTGCTCTTGGTGCTACTGTAGATGTGCTTGCATGTTAAATTCTTAGTGTTCTAAGTAGTTCGAATGCTTTCTATGGCTTCTATCTATCCCCATGAGTAGTTGATATCAATCTTACAAAGTTTTGTTGACAATTTTTTGTCACTCCAAAAATTTTATTTTCAGAAAATTGTACGCGAACATGAATATCTTCAGGAAGTTTGGCTCTAAGAGGAACTCCAAGGGTTTTATTAGGGAGTCTTCTGACAGTGATCTCCACCCTCGGAGGTTGGTGGAGGTACGACCGTGCGAATGGCCGCATACTCCGTTCCTCGAAGAGGAGGGAATCCTTCAGGAGTTCATGCAATACGTTGCAAACGCCGGCCTCACTGACTTCATCGCAGATGAGTGTGACCAGCACCAAATCCTCACAAATATCTTTGTTCAGAGTTATACTTTCCTGCATAGGAATAATCCTCCTGAAGTGAGCTTTGATTTATATGTTGAAAACCATCAGATACCACTTACTGAATTTTGTGATATATGATTGATCCCTTCTGATGGGAGTTTAGCCGAGCCTAGGCCGGCTGGGTTTGAGGATTTTTATCGCACTTTGACAGTGGGAGATGAGAGAGGGGTATCAACCACTACGGCTGCTAGCATACACTTTCCTGCCGTACATTATTTTGCCTTATTTGTTGCTAAGTGCATGCTTGCTAGAAAGAAAGTAGGTGCACTCAGTGCACCAGACTTTGTTCTTTTACGCCGAGCACAAGAGGGCGACAACACCCATAGCTTGGGAGCTACTGTGGCTCATCGCCTCCATCTTAATAAATCACAGGGTGAAATACATGGTGGGATTTTTGCTACTCGTTTGGCGGCTCACTTTGAGGTTGAGATACGCCCTCATGATTACCCTTTGACCAAGGTCTACTTAGACAGGGCAGCCATGGAGCACCATCATTTTCTTGCATGAGATTATCCTGACATTCCTATTCCTTATAACCTGGTTTTTAGCATTAAAACTCATAATATTATTCCACTACCTGCACCTGCTTTGTTTGATTCTGCTGCCAGGAGCGGATATAGGATCATGTCCGTGGACATCATCGCCTACCGAAACGCTCAGGCTGCTGCGGAAGCGGCACAGGAGGAGCCTCCGCAGTGGGATGAGTGGATGCCCGCTCCTCAGCAACCCTACTACCCTCCAGGCTACTGATTGACTAGCAAGTTAGGCCAAAAGCCTAAGCTTGGGGAGTACGTGTTTCCACTGACTTTACATTCATGTTCACTTATTCCATTTGTCAATGTCCACACTTTTTCATTGTATCATCCATGGTTAGAATTATTTTCTTGCTTTCTTCTTGTGTTTTTGATAAACTTTAGAAAAACCAAAAAAGTTAGTTGTAGTTAATTTACTTTCTATGCATGCTTAGCTGTAGTATTAAATAGAAAACCAAAAAAGATTTCCTTGTTCTTCTTTTGCTTGTTGGGAGCTTTCCTGTGTAAATAGTTTTTCTCATTTTTGTTTTTCCCTTATTTGCTTGTTCAAGAAAACCCAAAACTTCAAAAAATATTTCAGTGTGTTTCTCTGAATTTGTTTCTTTTTTATTCGAGTCGTACCGAGGAGAAGACCACGATGAAAATATTGAGTGGCTCTCAATTGAATAATTGTTGAACTAATAAAGAGCACATTTCACCTTCTCTTCTCCTATTAAATAAAATGTTTTGCAGATTCCAGCTTAGTCCATGGCACTCTTGCACTATTATTATTTTCATATCATTCGGTCGTGCAAGTGAAAGGCAAAAATGACGACATTTGATGAACTGGCCGTGGCAGAGAGAAACTGGTATGAACTCGACTTGTTCTGTCTGTGTAAATATGTTTAACCTAGCATCCATGATTCAGCCCATTATGATTGAACATGTTTGCAATGACAATTAGAGATTAAAGTTTCTCTGTAAATCCCAAATTTTCAATTTAGAATGTTATACATAGGTCATCATATGCATATCATATTTTATTTGCATCTCGTTTGCTATCCTAGAAATCCTAACCAACTCAAGGACCCACGGAGATAGTTGGGGATTTCACTATTTTCATATTTGAAATTTTTCTCAAATTTGAAAAAAATGGATCATTTTGGTTTTAATATTTTTCTCTCCAAAATATTTCCAATATAAAAATAAATGAGAGGAGATAAAATGACTTCTCCAAAATAAAATAAATGTTGGAGAAAAAATGTTAAAATCAAATAAATATTTTATTTGAGATTTTATTGATATTTTATTTGAATTAGAAAAATATGCATTTTTCGAAATTGCATTTTGAGGCCAGAAAAATGTTCACTATGTTCTAAATATTTTATTTAGACGGTGAAAATTGTTTTTGGCATTTTTAGAAAAAAATTATATTTATTTAGAATTTTCTTCCTTTTCGGCAAAATTTATAAAAAAACGTGAACTGACTCTGGGCCGTGCCCGAGCCGGACACGTCCTGCCCAGCCCCTTTATAAGGCGAGGCCCAAGCCGCCCCAACCCCAAGCCGCCCCAATCCAAGCCGCCCCCACCGCCCGAAACCCTAGCCGCCGCAGCTCCACCGCGCCGCTACCGACCGCCGCCGCCGCTGCCGACCCCCACCGCCGCAGCCGCCCGTTCGTCGGAGTTCACCGGAATCATCGCGCCACCGCCAGTTTTTTTCCGGTTTTCCGGTAAAGCCTAGACCTATATTTATTTCGAGTAGATCAGTTCGGTTTTTCTCGGTTTCACCAGTTTAGATCGGTTTTTAATTTTTTCAGTTCAGATCTAATTTACGAATGTTCGTTCGTTCAGTTCTTTTAACGAACAAATTCATTCGTTTGCCTCTGTTAGCGGATGTTGGTCTGATAGATTTTTCTTTTTCTGTTTTATTTTTGCCAGGGACCTATCTGCGATTACTTTTATCGCAGATTAGCCCCTGATCTTCAAACCCTCGCAATTTTTTAACCGTTCATCCAAATCCAGTGAAACCAACGCCAAAATCTTCATCTCGAAGCCCTCTTTCCAGTTAATCAACTTGAACATGGTTTTGCCAATTTAAAATTTTATTTCAAAGTTCTAGTTCCGTAGCTCCGATTCGATCGATTCTTTTTCAACTCAAAGCTCTTCGGTTGAACTTTCAGTTCGGATCTTTTCTTATCTAAGTTTTACCCGTGCATCTATGCTTGATTGCTTATGTATGCTATTGTTTGCTTGCATAGAGTTCCCACAGTGCGAAGCGTGCTACTACTAGTCTCTAGGGTTTGCAGATCATCAGTAAGGCAAGTAACACTTTGATCATATTCTTTATCACCCGATCGATTCTTTTTGCAACTCGAAGCTCTTCGGTTGAACTTTCAGTTTTTATGCATTAGTTACAATCCTCAAACATTTCATGAGTAGGATCTCTTAACATGTGGGTTTTGGGAAGTAGATGATGAGGTAGAAACTATTGCCCTTTAAATATCAAACTCTAGGAGTTACTTCTACAATATGCTTATACTGCTTTGCTATGCTAGTAGACGTGGTTTGGGTTTGAGTGTATCCATGACAGATGTGAGATTGTTAATTAATGCTTAACTTAAGGTGGCTACTTAAATACACATCTGGGTGGATCGGTTGCGGGCACCTGGAGAATCCAGTGTTTACCTTGGATATCCCTGAGTACCCGTGTGATCATCCTATGGTTCGCCACCTAGGCTCAAAGGGATCATAAGATTATTCATGCTGGAAACTTCCGTGTGTAGCCACAAGACATTATGGGCTCTGGCATAGTTGAGTATGTTGTGTGACCTCTTTCAGTGGTAGGCTAGCAGATGTAGGGGATGTAGGTGGTACGGTCTATCCAGATTAAAGAGTTAATGCTTCTCAAAGACTGTGTCTCGGTCATCCGTTTCTCAAACATCATGTAGTGCGAGAAATACAACAGAGACGATCGGGTATTGTGGGGAAAAATGCACAAACCTCTGCAGAGTGTACAAACTAATCATGGTTAGGCGTGTCCCCGGTTATGGACATCTTGAGTATCTGGTTCTTGGATTGTCATGTTGATCTCAACACTCTAAATTAATTTGTTGGGTTATTAATACTGCTTAATTGGGATTGAGTTGGAGGAACCTTCTCAATGTTTATCAATTACCATGATAGTTAAATAAAATATATTCCTTTGTTGTAGGGAAAATTTGGCTTTTCGTAAAAAAATTAACCATAGAGCCTCCACCAGCCAAATATGCATATAGTTATAGTTTATTCATGTTCATTGCTCTACAGTGTTATTTTGCCAGCATATTCCATGTGCTGACCCGTTTTCGGGCTGCAATGTATTATGTTGTAGGCTTTTCAGATGAAGAGTAAGGTGCGCTAGGTCGTTGTCGTGCACTCAGCTATGTCGTTGGAATTGATGGACTCACTTTATCTTCCAAGCCTTCCGATGTTATCGTATTTAGATGGCCTTAAGCCATATTATTGTAATAAGTACTCTTTTATGAGTTATTCGATATAATAAGTGTGTGATTGCAACTCTGTTATAAATCCTTCGAAATACTGTGTGTGTCAGCATTACCGATCCAGGGATGACACTTATGCACAGAGATCTGACCGTTTGAGGTCAGATCGCCACAAGATGGTATCAGAGCACACACTGATTGTACGACGCGACCACTAAGATAAGCCATAGGTCACTCTTCTCTACCCATTTCTAACTCCTCTCCATTTTCCACTCTATAGATGGCGGACCCAAGGAACAAGTTTGCTCAACCGAATGAAGACACACCTTTCGGGCGACACTTGAGGGAATTCACTAGGTACCTGAACATCGGAATACCAAGCTTCACCGGGACCTACACCGCCACTTTACCAGAAGAGGAGCATTGGATGATTCGAGTTCAAGTACCAGGAAGGACATTCACACCAGTTAATGAACCCATAGAGTTTTCCTTTGATGCACCAACCTAGAGTCTAGGAAATAGCATGGGAGCTCACATCACCATGGGACGCATTGGCGAAGTTTATCACAAGGATCTTAGAGACACTATCTACCAGATATGTGGGCGCTGAGATGAGCAATGGGAGATGATCAGCACCAAGAGGGACAGGTCCATTGCAGCTTTCATCCAGGAGTTAAACCAGCACATTCATCGCCGGGAGAACCAAATGTGCGCAAGCATGATAGATCTAAAAAAGTTTATGACTAGGAACATGGAGCTTGAAGAGGAACTCAAGTCTACACGCGACGGATACAAGGAAGAAATTGCAATACTAGTAGAAAAGAATGATGACCTGACAAGGAAGCTAGGAGTATTCATGGGAGACCCCGCGCTAGGAGGAGATGACGACCACCCTAAGGACAACATCATCATCTACGACACCGACTCCGAGCCCGACAATAGTGGTGATGACTACGAAGACGAAGCTGGAGCAGATATCATGGAGTCTTCCACCGATCAAAATTTCTACATGACCACCATATTATTAGTACTATTTCCCGCCTTGTATATAATAGTAGTCCGAGTATTTTTGTAATGGTAGCTAGATCGATTGTATGCCCTTGTTTGAATTGAGTGGTGTGATATGAATGTGTTTGCCTCATGTGCATATGGGTAGTGCTTTCTCACTAGACCTCATTCTATTCTAATCACTTCCCTCTAAACCCATTAGATGCCTCCGAGTCGTGACCACGGATTTGTCTTCCCACTGGAGCTCACTCGATTGATCCAATATCAGAATGCTTTGATGCAACTGCTAGTCCAGAACCAAGGCAACAAAAACAACAAAAACCCACCGCCACCACCTCCAGTGGACAACCTAGCCCATTTTCTGAGGTTGAATCTGCCGGTGTTTTCCAGTAGCACCCAGCCGATTGTTGCTGATGACTGGCTACGTAGGATTGGAAGGGAGCTGACCACGGCAGGTTGCACAGATGCGGAGAAGGTGCGCTTTGCCGCACACCAACTGGATGGACCCGCAGCCTCATGGTGGGAGAATTACACAGCCACTTTTCCCATAGCCAATTTCACATGGGATCAGTTTTAGCAAGCATTCCGCACAGCCCATGTCTCTACAGGAGCAATGAATATGAAGAAGCGTGAGTTTGGCAACTTACGCCAGGGAAACCGTAATGTGGGGCAGTACGTGGATGAGTTTAGAAAGTTAGCCCGTTATGCCCCAGATGATGTGGCCACGGATGTCGCGAAGCAAGAGAAGTTTATGGAAGGACTGAATGATGAGATGAGTATGCAGTTGATCATGGAAACATTCAATAACTACCGGGAGTTGGTAGACCGGGCCCTGATGATTGAAAACAAATAGCAGCAGATAGAGAGCCGCAAAAGGAAGTATGGACAAGGGAAGTACAATTCAGGAGCTCAATAGAGACCTCGTTTTACCCCTAACTCTAGAGGTTATACCCATAACCATGGATGCCATACTCACAATGGAGGAATTTCACATAACCACAGTGGCCCCAAGAATGGAAATGGGAATGGAGCAAGCAGCAACCAGAATCGTTCCAACCCCTCTACACCCGCCAAGAAGGATCTAAGTCACATTACTTGTTTCAAGTGCGATAGGAGTGGATACTACGCCACCGAGTGTTCTGAAGCAAAGAATGGAAATGGAAATGGAAGCTCTGGGAAGAAGCCCAACCCTTTCAATAGGGGACGAGTGAACCACGTTAACATGGAGTAGGTTGAAGAGCAGCCAGATGCAGTTATAGGTAAGTTTTTGGTTAAGTCATTTACTGCAATTGTTCTTTTTGATACTGGTGCATCGCATTCATACATTTCAAGGGGGTTTGTGGATAAGTATAAGTTGCCCACCAAAGTTCTTAGGACACCTATGTTAGTAAGCTCGCCAGGAGCAGAGTTTATGGCAAGCCAAGGATGTTTTCAGATGCCATTAACCATAGGTAGGCATGTTTTCCCCTCAGACCTAGTAATTCCGAGTCGCAAGGATTGGATGTGATACTAGGCATGGATTGGCTATCGATGTATGGAGGAAACATCGATTGCGCCAGTAAGTCAATTCTGCTCACTACCCCGGAGGGAAAAAGGATTAAGTATGTATCCAGACATGCGCCAAGGAGGACCCAAGTAAATTCCCTCTCAGGAGTTATTCAGAAGGAAGTGCCTGTAGTGAAGGATTACTCAGATGTATTTCCAGAGGAACTACCAGGCATGCCGCCGGATCGAGACATTGAGTTTTTGATAGAGCTATTGCCAGGCACCGGACCGATATCGAAGAGACCATACCGGATGCCCGCAAATGATCTGGAGGAGATTAAGAAGCATATTAAGGATTTATTGGAGAAAGGTTACATTCGACGAAGTTCGTCACCGTGGGGAGCCCAGTGCTCTTGGTTGAGAAGAAGGATGGATCTTTGAGAATGGTTGTTGATTATCGTGCGTTGAATGAAGTGACGATCAAGAACAAGTACCCATTAACGATGATCAATGATTTGTTTGACCAGCTGCAAGGAGCTAAAGTAATTTCCAAGATCGACCTGCGATCAAGATATCACCAGCTAAAGATCCGAGAAAACGATATACCTAAGATAGCTTTCACCACCAGGTATGGGCTATATGAGTACATGGTCATGTCATTTGGATTGACTAATGCCCCTGCCTATTTCATGAGCATGATGAATAAGGTGTTCATGTAGTTCTTGGATAAGTTTGTTGTGGTGTTCATTGATGATATTTTGGTATACTCAAAGAATGAAGAGGAACACAAGGAACACTTGCGATTAGTTCTCGAGAAGCTCAGGGAACATCAACTATATGCCAAATTCAGCAAATGTGAGTTTTGGTTGAAGGAAGTTGGATTTCTTCGACATGTTATATCAGGAAAAGGTATAGCAGTAGACCCCACCAAGGTTCAGTCAGTCACTGATTGGCTAAAACCCACCTTAGTAGGGGAGATCCGCACTTTTCTAGGACTCGCGGGATATTACCGGAGATTCATTGAGAATTTTTCCAAGATTGTGAAGCCCATGATGGAGTTGTTGAAGAAATACACTAAGTTTAAATGGACATCTGAATGTGAGGCAAGTTTTCAAGAGCTGAAGAAAAGTTTGGTTACAGCCCTAGTGCTAATTTTGCTAGATATACGCAAGGATTTCCAAGTGTATTGTGATGCTTCTCGCTTAGGACTTGGAGGTGTACTTATGCAAGACAGAAGAGTTGTTTCCTATGCCTCACGACAGCTTCGACCGCATGAGTTGAATTATGCCACGCATGATTTGGAGTTAGCAGCTATAGTTGATGCACTCAAGACCTAGAGACACTTTCTTATTGGAAACCGTTGCGATGTGTACACGGATCACAAGAGTTTGAAGTACATTTTCACGCATAAGGAGTTGAATCTCAGACAAAGGAGATGGTTGGAGCTTATAAAGGATTATGATATGAAGCTACACTATCATCTAGGAAAGGACAATGTCGTAGCAGACGCTCTGAGCCGGAAGAGTTATGTGACGCCCCAAGACCGGAGCTTCAGATGCCTTCCATGATTTCCGAGTTTTGTCGTGTGATTTGTTTGGTTCGTTGCTTTCGTATTTGCATCATGTGCATTGCATCATGTCATCATGCCATCTTTTTCTCAACAATCAAATAGCATGGATCTTTGCTCCATTTAAACCGAGGGAAGTCACATGGTGAAATTCTCTTTATAACATATAAAAGTCTCCTACTATTATTAGGGAGCTATAATAAATATTCCACTATTTTGGAATTCACCTTAACGTATTGCAACTTAATTCTCATGCCCATTCTACCTCAAGTCCTTCCTCAAACTTTCCCAATGATTCTTGCCATTTCTTATCGAGGCTCCTCTAAAACCTCATCATTTTTTTGGACCTTCCTCACCCACTTTCTATCCAAACCCATTTGAATTAAATTCAAATAAGTGTGGACTTAGTTTGCCAAAACCTCGTCCAACTATTTTTTGGTAAACCCTTCATATTTTCTTGGTCCAAGGAAAATATCCCTGTTGGTCTAATTCCTTTTCTAACTCTCTCTTTCTTTTCTCCAAAGTTCTCTTTGTTACCTTATTTTTAAATGGAAGCCCAATTTAGCTTTCCAGGCTGGCCCTCTCCTTCTCTCTTCCTAGTCTTTCTATAGCCCAGCCCAACGAGGCCAGCCACCTAACCTTTTGGCCCAAGGCCCACTCCCTCCTAACCCTACCCGATCCCCTCCTCTCTCTCATTTTTCCCCTTGCGCCGCCAGGAGACAGCGAGCGCGTGCCTCACGCCCGATCCCCACGCTGCTCTGCTTCATCCCGTTCCCCTTTGCCTCCTCGACGCCTCGCAGCTGCCGCCTCGTCTCGCAGGCCCGCCGTCATCGTCCGCCGCTTCCCCGGCATCCTCACTGCCACTTTGCCCGAGCCCCGACCCCGGTGTCTAGGCGCCCCTGCAGTCTCCCTCCTGCCCACGTCGCTGCCTTCACCTCGCCAGGAGGCCGACGACCACAACCCCCCCCCCCCGCACCTTCCATCGCTCGCCTTCGAGCTCCCATGTGCTCCATCGCCCCACTATTGCGAGGAAACGATGGTCGCCTGCCCTCCTCTCGTCTTCAACTACAGGCGTGTTTGAGGAGATGAATGCCTCGCCAGCAGGTCCCGTCAATGCGCGGCTGTTCTTTTTCCTTCTCATGTATCTCTCTCTTTTAACTCTCTCGCTCTCTCTGTTCTACCCCGTGGGGAACCACCAGAGCACCCCGGAGATCGCCGTCACCGGGAAACACTAGGTCCGGCGACCCCTCGATCCGCCGGGATCCGCTCGCCACCTCGCCGACCCGCTGTTTCCCGCGCCTACCGGCCCCGATGCAAGCCCCTGGTGCCGCCTCCATGCTTCATCGGGACGCCTTGTTTCCTCGTATGTCCGGCCACAAGTGCATCGACCATCATACAGAGCACCGGGGCACTGGTTGCTTTTGTTTGCGGGTGCTTCGTTTGTTGCTTCATGGAAACATCGCCAAGTGCCTTCCGGCATGACCAAGACCGCGATCACCACAGATCCGCCAAGTACCTCGACACCCGACGTCTAAAACGATCACCGAACCGGAAATAACGCCAAGTACTAGGTCAACGAGGACCGCCAAGTTCGTCTTCTGCCGTCTCCGAAATCGCCAAGTACCACGACAATACGTGAACGACCACTGTCGACCCCAAGTTACTCGGATTCGTCAAGTCCCTCTATGAAAATGTGTACCGCTACCGTCGCAAGGATCGAGACCGACAAGTCCGAATATGCAAGTACCACTCTGAACCATGTACGACTACCGTCGCCGAAGAACCATGTAATACAAGCGCCAAGTTAGACTACCATCGTTGTGAACCGCTTTCGGAACGTGTATCACTATGCCCAAGTACCACTACGCCCGGAGACCACGGATCCGTGAAGTTCTGCTACCGTCGCCGTGGACCCGACAAGTACATGAGTACAACTACTTCCTCTACGACCCACGAGAACCGCTACTTTCACTACCATCGCGAGAACATCTACTTCCTTCGACGAACTTGATCCGTTCCAAAAACGCACGCTTCAAAGATATAACCCTGAGACGACCGTCCGAGAACAAACGCTTGTGATGTGTTGTATGAGATGCATGTGCTTGCCCCAAGCCCGATCTGATCCTTGCACGTTCCTCGTTTCCTTGCCACCGTCATGTGGGACACCCGGCTACCGAGATCACCCTACCATCTCTTGACACACTCTCACCCACTTCCTTTTCCACCGGTATACGTTTTCGTTATCGTTGTCGTGGCACCCCTTTCGTTTCCGCCACGATGACAAATGCTCCATATTATGTTCATGTCAACCTTTTCATAAAATTGCATAAAACTTGCATATATCATCCGCATCATGATAATAACATTTAAAATGTTAAAAATTGTTGTTTGCATTAAATTGCTAGGTGCATATGGGGATTTATCGGAATTGTTGTTTGTGATTTCCGGCCTCATTTAAACTTGCCTAAATGTTTAGTTTACTTATGCTCCACCTCTTGCCATGTTTAAACAACATTTAATATTGTTGGGTACATAAACAAGAGAGAATTAAATATTTGATGTGGTGTTTCATCAATATGCAACTCGTTGCATATTGAGCTCCACTTAACTTGTAGTTTTGCTTGTGCATTTCTCCATGCCATGCCTCTTTAAACCGGACATGCATCATGCTTGGCTGTGCATCATGCCATGTTTATGTGATGGTTGTTTACTATGTTGCTTGCTTCTTTCCGGGTTGCTTCTCTCGTTAGCTTCAGTTCCGTTCCGGAGTTGTGAGGATCCGTTCGACTACGTCCGTTTGTCTTCTTCATGGACTCATTCTTCTTCCTTGCGGGATCTCAGGCAAGATGACCATACCCTCAAAATCACTTCTATCTTTGCTTGCTAGTTGCTCGCTCTATTGCTATGCCACGATACCTACCACTTGCTATATCATGCCTCCCATATTGCCATGTCAAGCCTCTAACCCACCTTGTCCTACCAAACCATTGTTTGGCTATGTTACCGCTTTGCTCAGCCCCTCTTATAGCGTTGCTAGTTGCAGGTGAAGATGGAGTATGTTCCTTGTTGGAACATGTTTATTGTTGGGATATCATTATTATATCTTCTTTACTTTAATGCACCTATATACTTGGTAAAGGGTGGAAGGCTCGGCCTTATGCCTGGTGTTTTGTTCCACTTTTGCCGCCCTAGTTTCCGTCACACCGGTGTTATGTTCCTTGATTTTGCGTTCCTTACGCGGTTGGGTTATAATGGGAACACCTCGATAGTTCGCCTTGAATAAAACTCCTCCAGCAAGGCCCAACCTTGGTTTTACCATTTTCCACCTAAGCCTTTTCCCTTGGGTTCTGCAGACTCAAGTCATCTTTATTTAAACCCCCGGGCCAGTGCTCCTCTGAGTGTTGGTCCAAACTAGAGCATCGTGCAGGGCCGTC
Organism: Triticum urartu; assembly: GCF_056163025.1. NCBI lineage: Eukaryota > Viridiplantae > Streptophyta > Magnoliopsida > Poales > Poaceae > Triticum > Triticum urartu. Next base: position 216,935,416 of record NC_141878.1, read on the forward strand.
CCTTGGTAACTTGGGTTACGTTGGCTCCTGTACGCTTAGCTTGTCCAGTGTGCCCTGAGAACGAGATATGTGCAGCTCCTATCGGGATTTGTCGGCACAGCGGGTGGTCTTGCCGGTCTTGTTTTACCATTGTCGAAATGTCTTGTAACAGGGATTCTAAGTCTGCTCAGGTCTTCCTGGGAGAAGGAATATCCTTCGTTGACCGTGAGAGCTTGTGATGGGCTAAGTTGGGACACCCCTGCAGGGTTATGAACTTTCGAAAGTCATGCCCGCGGTTATGGGCAGATGGGAATTTGTTAATATCCGGTTGTAGAGAACTTGACACTTAACTTAATTAAAATGCATCAACCGCGTGTGTAGCTATGATGGTCTCTTTCCGGCGGAGTCCAGGAAGTGAACACGGTCTTGTATTATGCTTGAACGTAAGTAGTTACAGGATCACTTCTTGATCATGATAGTTTATCGACCATGCTTTGCTTCTCTTATCGCTCTTATTTGCGTAAGTTAGCCACCATATATGATTAGTGCTTGCTGCAGCTCCACCTCACTACTTTTTCCTACCCATAAGCTTAAATAGTCTTGATCTTGCGGGTGTGAGATTGCTGAGTCCTCGTGGCTCACCAGATACTTCCAAACAGTTGTAGGTGCCGATGAAACCGTGCAGGTGACGCAACCGAGCTCAAGGAGGAGCTCGATGAAGATCGTGTTTTTGTGTTGTTTCGTTTCCAGTTGATCAGTAGTGGAGCCCAGTCGGGGCGATCGGGGATCTAGCATTAGGGGTGGTCTTCTTTTATTTTGGTTCCGTAGTCAGACCTTGATTGTATTCTGCGTGATGTAATGCTATATTTATGTATTGTGTGAAGTGGCGATTGTAAGCCAACTCTTTATCCCTTTCATATTCAGTACATGGGATGTGTAAATATTACCCCTCTTGCGACATGCCTACTATGCGGTTATGCCTCTAAGTCGTGCTCCGACACGTGGGAGATATAGCCGCATCGTGGATGTTACAAGTTATGCGAATACCCTTGTAAGCGGAGGATTTCCGCAGGAGTTAGTCGAAGATCTCAGGGAGCATCGTTTGGAGATAGTTCCAGGAGGTTGTGTCACAGCAATGGAGGTATAGTCAACATTATTGGGAAAGATTCGAGACGCTCAAAAGGATGATAAGGAGATTGCCGAGATAAAGGAGAAGATGAGTGAAGGAAAAGCCAAAGGTTTTCATGAGGATGAGCATGACACTTTATGGTTTGAGGACCGTGTATATGTACCCAATAATCCAGACATCAGGAAGTTAATACTTCAGGAGGCCCATGGCTCGCCATACTCGATACACCCCGGAAACACCAAGATGTATTTGGATTTAAAGGAGCGTTTCTGGTGGACTGGTATGAAGAAGGATATTGCCGAGTATGTAGCCGTATGTGGTGTATGTCAGAGAGTGAAGGCAGAACATCAGAAGCCAGCAGGATTGTTGCAGCCTATGCCGATGCCCGAAAGGAAGTGGGACAAGCTTGGCATCGATTTCATCACCGGATTACCCAAGACCCGATCGGGATATGATTCTATCTGGGTGGTAGTGGATCGTTTGACCAAAGTAGCTCACTTTATCCCAGTAAAGACCACCTATACGAGTGCGAAGTTGCCAAGATATATATGACCAGGATCGTATGTCTGCATGGAGTTCCGAGGACCATCGTATTGGATAGAGGGACTCAGTTTACTTCGAAGTTTTGGCATCAGCTGCACCAGACTTTGGGAACCAGGCTAGAGTTCAGTACAGCCTTTCATACACAGACAGATGGACAGACCGAGAGAGTCAATCAGATTCTGGAGGACATGTTGAGAGCTTGTGCGCTAGATTATGGATCCAGCTGGGATGATAATTTGCCGTACGCGGAGTTCTCATACAACAACAGTTACCCAACCAGTTTGAAGTTGGCCCCTTTCGAAGCTTTGTATGGAAGAAGGTGTAGGACACCGTTGATGTGGGATGAACTTGGAAACCAATAATTGTTTTGACCGTATTTGATCAAAGAATCCGAAGAGAAGGTTAAGTTGATTCGCGACAGACTAAAGGTAGCTCAATGCAGGCAGAAGAGTTACGCAGATTCAAAACACAAGGAGGTAGTCTATGAAATCGGAGACAGAGCATATCTTCGTGTGTCACCTATCCGAGGAGTTAAACATTTTGGAGTTAAGGGAAAGTTAGCCCCGAGATTTGTAGGACCATACCGAGTTTTGGAACGTATGGGAGAAGTTGCCTACAAGTTGGAGTTTCCCGAAGGATTGTCAGGAGTTCATGATGTGTTTCATGTTTCCCAGTTGAAGAAGTGCCATGCAGACATGGTCGATATTCCTCTAAGAGATACAGTGCCCCTGGAAGCAATTCGGTTGGAATGTGATTTGACCTACGAGGAGAAACCCGTCAAGATTCTCGAGTTTGCAAGCCGAGTTACGCGCATCAAGATTATCAAGTTTTGCAAAGTTCAATGGAGCCACCATACCGAGGAGGAAGCCACCTGGGAACAAGAGGAAGACCTATGGAAAGACCACCCACACCTATTTTCTAGCCAACCCGAATCTCGAGGACGAGATTCATCTTAAGGGGGGTAGGTTTGTAACATCCCAAATTTTCAATTTGGAATGTTATACATAGGTCATCATATGCATATCATATTTTATTTGCATCTCGTTGCGATCCTAGAAATCCTAAGCAACTCAAGGACCCACGGAGAGAGTTGGGGATTTCACTATTTTCATATTTGAATTTTTTCTCAAAATTGAAAAAAAAGATCACTTTGGTTTTAATATTTTTCTCTCCAAAATATTTCCAATATAAAAATAAATAAGAGGAGATAAAATGACTTCTCCAAAATAAAATAAATGTTGGAGGAAAAATGTTAAAATCAAATAAATATTTTATTTGGGATTTTATTGATATTTTATTTGAATTAGAAAAATACGCATTTTTCAGAATTGCATTTTTAGGCCTGAAAAATGTTCACTATGTTCTAAATATTTTATTTAGACGGTGAAAATTGTTTTTGGCATTTTTAGAATTTTTTAATATTTATTTAGGATGTTTTTTCCTTTTCAACGAAATTTATAAAAAACGCGAACCAACTCTGGGTCGTGCCCGAGCCGGACACGTCCCGCCCAGCCCCTTTATAAGGCGAGGCCCAAGCCACCTAGCCCCAAGCCGCCGCCGCCGCCCGAAACCCTGGCCGCCGCCGCAGCTCCGTCGCGCCGCCGCCGCGCTGCTGCCGACCGCCGCCGCCGCGACCCATTCGCCGGAGTTAGCCGGAATCATCGCGCCGCCGCCGGTTTTTTTCGGTTTTCTAGTAAACCCTAGATCCGGTTTTATTTCGAGTAGATCGGTTTGGTTTTTCTCGGTTTCGCCGGTTTAGATCGGTTTTTCATTTTTTCGGTTCAGATCTAATACACGAACGTTCGTTCGTTTAGTTCATTTAATGAACAAATTCGTTCGTTTGCCTTCGTTAGCGGACGTTCATCCGATATATTTTTCTTTTTCTATTTTATTTTCGCCAGGGACCTATATGCGATTACTTTTATTGTAGATTAGCCCCTGATCTTCAAACCCTCGCAACATTTTAACCGTTCGTGCAAATCCAGTGAAACCAACGCCAAAATCTTCGTCTCGAAGCCCTCTTTCTGGTTAATCAACTTGAACATGGTTTTGATAATTTAAAATTTGGTTTCAAGTAGATTTGATTTCGAAGTTCTTTTGATCGTAGTTTCAGTTCTGTAGCTCCGATTCGATCGATTCTTTTTACAAATCAAAGCTCTTCGGTTGAACTTTCAGTTGGGATCTTTTCTTATCTGAGTTTTACCCATGCATCTATGCTTGATTGCTTATGTATGCTATTGTTTGCTTGCGATAGAGTTCCCGGGGTGCGAAGCGTGCTACTACGAGTCTCTAGGGTTTGCAGATCATCAGCAAGGCAAGTAGCCCTTTGACCATTTTCTTTATCACCTAGTTTCTATGCATTAGTTACAATCCTCAAACATTGCATGAGTAGGATCTCTTAACATGTGGGTTTTGGGAAGTAGATGATGAGGTAGAACCTATTGCCCTTTTAATATCAAACCCTGGGAGTTACTTCTACGCTATGCTTATACTGCTTTGCTATGCTAGTAGACATGGTTTGGGTTTGAGTGTATCCATGACAGATGTGATATTGTTAATTAATGGTTAACTTAAGGCTACTTAAATACACATCTGGGTGGATTAGTTGTGGGCCCCTAGAGAATCCAGTGTTGTCCTAGGATATCCCGAAGTACCCGTGTGATCATCCTATGGTTCGCTACCCAGGCTCAAAGGGATCATAAGATTATTCATGCTAGAAACTTCCGTGTGCAGCCACAAGCCATTATGGGCTCTGGCATAGTTGAGCATGTTGTGTGACCTCTTTCAGTGGTAGGCTAGCAGATATAGGGGATGTGGGTGGTACGGTCTACCCAGAGTAAAGAGTTAATGCTTCTGAAAGACTGTGTCTCGGTCATCCGTTTCTCAAACATCATGTAGTGCGAGAAATACAACAGAGGCGATCGAGTCTTGTGGGGAAAAGTGCACAAACCTCTGCAGAGTGTACAAACTAATCATGGTTAGCCGTGTCCCCGGTTATGGACATCTTGAGTATCTGGTTCTTGGATTGTCATGTTGATCACAACACTCTAAATTAATTTGTTGGGTTATTAATACTGCTTAATTGGGATTGAGTTGGAGGAACCTTCTCAATATTTATCAATTACCATGATAGTTAAATAAAATGTATTCCTTTGTTCTAGGGAAAAATTGGCTTTTCGCAAAAACAAATTAACCGTAGAGCCTCCACCAGCCAAATATGCATATAGTTATAGTTTATTCCTGTTGGTTGCACTATAGTGTTATTTTGCCAGCATATTCCATGTGCTGACCCGTTTTTGGGCTGCAACATATTATGTTGTAGACTTTTTAGACGATGAGTAAGGTGGGCTAGGTCGTTGTAGTGCACTCAGCTATGCCTTTGGAGTTGATGGACTCACTTTATCTTCCAAGCCTTCCGTCGTTATCGTATTTAAATGGCCTTAAGCCATATTATTGTAATAAGTACTCTTTTATGAGTTATTCGATGTAATAAGTGTGTGGTTGCAACTCTCTTATAAATCCTACGAAGTACTTTGTGTGTCAGCATTACCGATCCAGGGATGACACTTATGCACAGAGATCTGACCGTTTGAGGTCGGATCGCCACATTCTCATGCCATGCATAAGTAGCTGGGAGTTGATAATGATTTATCTTAGATATCAACATAGCGTTGAAATGATTGTGATGTAGTATGATGGTATGTTATCCTCCTCTGAATGTTCAAGTGGCTTTACTTGGTACATGTTCATGCATGTAGTTGAATCAAAACCAACATAGCCTCTATAATGTTTATGTTCATGGTGATCATATCCTACTCATGCTAGTGTCCAATGTTACTTATGCATAATGCATGGTCATGATCGTTGTTGCTCTCTAGCTGGCCGCTTCTCAATCTAATTGCTAGCCTTCGCCTGTATTAACTGGGGATTCTGCTTGTACATCAAAAACCTTAAACCCAAAGTTATTCCAGATGAGTCCACCATATCTACCTATATGCAGTATTACCCTGCCGTCCTAAGTAAATTTGCATGTGCCACCTCTAAAAACTTCTAAAAAATTATCCGTTTTGTGTGCTTGGATAGTTCATGGAACGATAGGAGGTGGTCGGTATCTTCCATGCTAAGTGGGTTATTCTCAGGCCAAGTGTTTATTCACTCGCCATTGCACGAGAAAAGGGCGGTAATAGGGATGCCCAGTCCCAAACTGCAAAATACAAAAAGAGTTAATCGCTCGAATAATCAAACAAAAACTCCCAATGGAGTCAAAACCTTTACTTTTATTGCTTGGGAACCGCCACTAGCCTATTTAGGATGGGAGATATTGATAACTGATGGTCGTGAAGTAAATGAGAAGGATGCATGTCTCAAAATATCATTTATCTCTGTTTTAAAAACTGAGCTCTGGCACCTCTGCAAATCACTGCTTCCCTCTGCCAAGGGACTTTCTATTTACTTTTATGTTGTGTCACTACCTTCTAAAACAAGCGCCAGGAACTGAGTAGAGCACAGTTGTCATGATTTATGCATTGTGTATAGCTAATGTTGGGTGCATCATGACTGGATCTTTTCTACCATGAATTACAATGTTTAGTCGCTCCTTGAACTTTGGAGGTGCTCTGCATTTATGTTTTGCTGTCTCAGAAAGGGCTAGCGAGATACCACTATTGTCATATTATATCATGGTTGTTTTGACAACATGTTGTTGTTTGAGATATCTTATTATTGCTCGCTAGCTGATTATGTCATGGATATGAGTCATTATAACCTTTAAGAGTTATTGTCGACATGGTTAGTTATAATGTTGGCTGAAAACCTGGGTGCTATTTAAGCTTATTTATGCAAACAAGGGCAAAAGAGTTCGTAAAAGTTTTTCTTTTTCACTTTCAGTTTATCAACTAAATTTCCTGAGGACAAGCAAAGGTTTAAGCTTGGGGGAGTTGATACGTCTCCAACGTATATACTTTTCCTAATGCTTTTCCTCTTGTTTTGGACTCTAATTTGCATGATTTGAATGAAACTAACCCCGCACTGACGTTGTTTTCAGCATAACTACCATGATGTTGTTTTGCTAGAGAAATAAAAGTTTTCAGAATGGAACGAAACTTTGCGAGGAATTTTTATATAATATATAAGAATTTCTGGAGCCAAGACCTACCAGAGATGGGCCCCTGGGTGGGCACAACCCACCAGGGTGCGCCCCCCTCTCCTAGCGCGCCCAAGTGGGTTGTCCCCACCTGGTGGCCCCACTGACCCTAAAACCAATGCTATAAATTCCTATTTTTGAAAAAAATCAGGGAGAAAAAATTATCGCGATCCAGGAGATGGAGCCACCGCCAAGCCCTGTTCTTCCCCGGGAGGGCAGATCTGGAGTCCGTTTGGGGCTCCAGAGAGGGGGATCTTCGTTCTTTGTCATCACCAACCCTTCTCCATCACCAATTCCATGATGATCCCCACCAGGAGTGAGTAATTCCTTCGTAGGCTCGCTGGTCGGTGAGGAGTTGGATGAGATTCATCATGTAATCGAGTTAGTTTTGTTAGGGCTTGATCCCTAGTATCCACTATGTTCTTAGATTGATGTTGCTATGACTTTGCCATGCTTAGTGCTTGACACTTTGGGCCCGGGTACCATGATTTCAGATCTGAACCGTTTATGTTATCATCATTATATCCATGTTCTAGATCCGATCTTGCAAGTTATAGTCACCTACTACGTGTTATGATACGGCAACCCCGGAGTGACAACAACCGGGCCCACTCCCGGTGATGACCGTAGTTTGAGGAGTTCATGTATTCACTATGTGTTAATGCTTTGTTCCGGTTCTCTATTAAAAGGAGGCCTTAATATCCTTTAGTTTCCACTATGGACCCCGTTGCCACGGGAGGGTAGAACAGAAGATGTCATGCAAGTTCTTGTAATAAAGCATGTATGACTATTTACGGAATACATGCCTACATTATATCGATGAACTGGAGCTAGTGCCGTGTCGCCCTAGGTTATAACTGTCACATGATGAATATCATCCAACAAGTCACCGATCCAATGCCTACGAACTTTTCCATATTGTTTCTGCTCAGTTACTACTGCTATCATCACTGTTACACTTGCTACAAAATTACTGCTATCACTGTTACACTAGTAAATTACACATCAATAACATGTATATCAAATATACCTTTGTTCACTTTGCCATCCTTCTTATCCGCCAAGTATTTGAGGTAGTTCCGCTTCGAATGATCATTTCCTTTGCAGTAGAAGCACTCAGTTTCAGGCTTGGGTCTAGCTTTAGGCTTCTTCATGAAAGTGTCAACTTGCTTGTCATTCTTGAAGTTCCCTTTCCTTCCCTTGCCATTTTTCTTGAAACTAGTGGTCTTGTTTACCATCAACACTCGATGCTATTTCTTGATTTCTACCTTCGCTGATTTCAGCATCGTGAAGAGCTTGGGAATTGTTTTCATCATCCCTTGCATATTATAGTTCATCACAAAGTTCTAGTAACTTGGTGATAGTGACCAGAGAACTCTAGCAATCACTATCCTATCTGGAAGACTAACTCCCACTTGATTCAAGCGATTGTAGTACCCAGGCATTCTGAGCACATGCTCACTAGCTAAGCTATTCTCCTCCATCTTGTAGGCAAAGTACTTGTCAGAGGTCTCATACCTCTTAACACGGGCAAGAGTCTAAAATATCATTTTTAGCTCTTGGAACATCTCATATGATCCATGGCGTTCAAAACGTTTTTGAAGTCCCGGTTCTAAGCCATAAATCATGGTGCACTAAACTATCAAGTAGTCATCAGACCGAGCTTTGTCAAATGTTCATAACATCTGCATCTGCTCCTGCAATAGGTCTGTCACCTAGCGGTGCATCAAGGACATAATTCTTTTGTGCAGCAATGACGATAATCCTCAGATCACGGACCCAGTCATTGCTACTATCATCTTTCAACTTAGTTTTCTCTAGGAACATATCAAAAATAAAACAGGGGAGCTATACGCAAGCTATTGATCTACAACATAGATATGCAAATACTATCAGGACTAAGTTCATGATAAATTAAAGTTCAATTAATTATATTACTTAAGAACTCCCACTTAGATAAACATTCCTATAGTCATCTTAATGATCACGTGATCCATATCAACTAAACCATGTCCGATCATCACGTGAGATGTGATGTCTACTACACAACTTTATTCTTGTAGACACGTGTTGGGCCTCCAAGCGCAGAGTTCTGTAGGACAGTAGAAATTTTCCCTCAAGTGGATGACCTAAGGTTTATCAATCTGTGAGAGGTGTAGGATGAAGATGGTCTCTCTCAAACGACCCTGCAACCAAATACAAGAAATCTCTTGTTTCCCCAACACACCCAATACAATGGCAAATTGTACAGGTGCACTAGTTCGGCGAAGAGTTGGTGATAAAAGTGTAATATGGATGGTAGAAATATATTTTTATAATCTGAATACATAAAAACAGCGAGGTGGAAAATAGTAAACGGGCACAAAAACAGTATTGCAATGCTTTAAAACAAGGCCTAGGGTTCGTACTTTCACTAGTGCAATCTCTCAACAGTGCTAATACAATTGGATCATATAACCACCCCTCAAAGTGCGATGAAGAATCACTCCAAAGTTCCTATCTAGTGGAGAACATAAGAATAAATTGTTTCTAGGGTATGAAACCACCTCAAAGCTATTCTTTCCGTTCGATCTATTCAAGAGTTCGTACTAAAATAACACAAAGCTATTCTTTCCGTTCGATCTATCCTAGAGTTCGTACTAAAATAACACCAAAGCAAATTCATATTCATAATACTCAATCCAACACAAAGAACTTCAAAGAGTGCCCCAAGATTTCTACCAGAGAAACAAAGACAAGAACATGCATCAACCCCTATGCATAGATTACCCAAATGTAACCTCAGGAATCCGCGAGTTGAGTGCCAAAACATATATCAAGTGAATCAATACGAAACCCCATCGTCACCAGAAGTATTCAATTGCAAGACATATATCAAGTGTTCAAATCCATAAAATTATTCAATCTGATAACAACGAAATCTCAAAGGGAAAAACTCAATTCATCACAACAAGATAGAGAGGGGAAAACGCCACATGATCCGACTATATTAACAAAGCCCGCGATACATCAAGATCATGACATCTGAAGAACAGGAGAGAGAGAGAGAGAGATTAAACACATAGCTACTGGTACAAACCCTCAGCCCTGAGAGTGGACAACTCCCTCCTCATCGTGGTGGCTATCGGGATGATGAAGATGGCCACCGGAGATGATTTCCCCCTCCGACAGGGTGCCGGAAAGGGTCTAGATTGGTTTTCCGTGGCTACAGAGCCTTGCGGCGGTGGAACTTCTGATCTAGGTTAACCCCGAGGGTTTTTTGAATATTTGTGAATTTATAGGGTAAAGAAGGGGTGCGGGAGGCCACCGAGGTGGGCACAACCCACCTGGGCGTGCCTGGGCCCCCAGGCACGCCCTGGTGGGTTGTGCCCCCCTTGGGGCTCCCCCCAGGTGCTGCTCTGGCCCATCCTGGGTGTTCTGGTCCATAAAAATTCTCCAAAAAGTTTTCGCGATGTTTGGACTCCATTTGATATTGATTTTCTACGATGTAAAAAACAAGCAAAAAATAGCAACTGGCACTGGGCACTCGGTCAATAGGTTAGTCACAAAAAGTGATATAAAGTTGCTATAAATGATTGTAAAACATCCAAGAATTATAAAATAACATCATGAATACTTCATAAATTATAGATACGTTGGAGATGTATCAGCATCCCCAAGCTTAATTCCTACTCGTCCTCGAGTAGGTAAATGATAAAAGAAATAATTTATGAAGTGTGAATGCTAGCAAAGTGCACAAGTTTGATCAATGACAATTTCAATCACTTTTCCTAGCATCATAATAGCAATTCTTTCTTATAAAACTTCTCATGTTATAGTAGTAACCAATTCACATGTTAAGGTTCAAACAATGAACTCATTTCAAACTCAACAACCTATGTTCTTAGTCACCAAGCAATTGCAATTCAACTTATTCAACAGAGTTTAAGTAAGAGCTCCACATACTCAACCATCTCATAGTCTTCTATGATTGCTAACACTCACTGCATGCACATGAGCAAAACGTTTCAACCGGACACATAGAAAGATAGGGGCTTATAATTTCGCCTCCCAATGTATTCACCTCAAGGGTGATGTCAGCAATAATAACTCATGCTACCCATATCCAACTGGATATATGTTCCTAGATCTTTCCTCACCACATGATGCTTGCCAAAAGAGAAAAATAAAAAAAGGAATAGAGAGAAAAGACTTTAACTCTTTGCATAAAAGTAAATACTGAAAAGTAAAAGATAGGCCCTTCGCAGAGGGAAGCAGAGGTTGCCATGCGCTTATTTGTTTGTATGCTCAACCCCTTAGTGCAAAAGAACATCATGTTATATTGCCCCTTATGATAGCAACCTTTATAATGCAGTCCGTCACTTTTATTACTTTACCATCACAAGTTCGTACAACACTCGATTTTCTCTTACACTAAATGATCTAACACTTTTAGAAGCAATTTTTATTGCCTTATTGCACCAATGACAACTTACTTGAAGGATCTTGCTCAATCCTTAGGTAGATATAATGGACTCTTGGAAATAAGATTTGGGTTTAAGGGTTTTTGTATGCACAAGTAGTATCTCTACTTGGTGTGGAATTTTTGGCTAGCAAAGATGGGGGGCAAGCACCACATGTTGAAGGATCTATGACAATATAACTTCTATGTGAATATGAACAAACATAAACCATTACGTTGTCTTCCTTGTCCAACGTCAACAATTTTGGCATATAATATTTTGATGGGGGCTCACAAACACAAAAGATTTCTAAGATAGTGTATTTGCATGTCAAAGTTATCTTCCTTATACTAATTATTCGTGAATTGCTTGTATGACCAATATTGTGATTGTCAAGCCTCAAAATATTTCACTTTCTAAACCCAATGTGAAGCTACCACTAGGCATGATATGATTTCAACTTCATGACATTCAATTTATTCAACAATTTACTCATAGGATATAAGTGAAGCACAAGAGTAAATGACAAGATACTCCAAAAAGATATAAATGAAGATCATGAGCATAATATTTCTATCTCTCAAATTAATTTAAGTGAAGCAAGAGAGAATTTCTTCAAAAATACTAAAACACACCGTGCTAAAAAAGATATAAGTGAAGCACTAGAGCAGTTCCATAGAAAAGAGCTTCATTGACGGGACGTGAATGTAAAAGTACAACTATCCCAGGGTGGTTTTGGTAATTCCTAACAACATATAGCTCATTGAAGTAATACTCTTTCTAGATGATCGTTTCAGAAAGTTCAATGATTGGCATGGCATGGACTAGGAATGCGGACCCCTCAAAATGCTAAGGACACATATTGGCTCAAGGTCAAGACTCTACATTTTCATTTTAGTGATCCAAGATCACATTGAGTTCATAGGAAAAGCCAATACTAGTAAAAGGGGATGAGGTGCTGCTTAATGGCTTGCTTGCTCAAAATGCTTATTGATATGCTCCAAAAGCCCTCAACCACGTTCTCATATCCACATATCTCCTGAACCGAAAGTCAAACTCGGCCCCACCGAGTTGATCTATCCGGCACCACCGAGTTCATTTGACATAGCCACAGCCAGAAACCCTAATCAGTTCGGTCTCATCGATAGGGATCTCGGTCTCACCGAGATGGGATTGCAAACTCTGGGTTTCCCTTCGTAACGTTTCGGTCTAACCGAGATGAGTGATCGATCCCACCGAATTCGCAATGCAAACTCTCTTTTTCCTTTTCGTAACGTTTCGGTCTCACTGAAATGAGCGATCGGTCCCAGCGAGTTTGCCTGACCAACTCTCTGTTTGCCTATTACAGAAATTGGTCCCACCGAGTTTATGTGATCGGCCTCACCAATATTACGTTATACCCTAACCCTAATGAAATCGGTCCCATCGAGTTGACATGTCGGTCCCACCGAAAATCCTAACATTCACATTTTGAACTAAATCGGTCTGACCGAGTTTTATGATTCGGTCTCATCGAGTTTGGTGAATTGTGTGTAAAGGTTAAATTTTGTGTGGAGGCTATATATACCCCTCCATCCATCCTCCATTCATGGAGAGAGCTATTAGAACGTGCCAACGCTCCCACCATTCATTTTCTGAGAGAGAACCACCTACTCTTGTGTTGAGACCAAGATATTCCAATCCAACCACAAGAATCTTGACCTCTAGCCTTCCTCAAGTTGCTTTCCACTCAAATCATCTTTCTACCAAATCCAAATCAGTGAGAGAGAGAGTTGAGTGTTGGGGAGACTACCATTTGAAGCACAAGAGCAAGGAGTTCATCATCAACACACCATCTATTACCTTTTGGAGGGTGGTGTCTCCTAGATTGGTTAGGTGTCACTTGGGAGCCTCCGACAAGATTGTGGAGTTGAACCAAGGAGTTTGCAAGGGCAAGGAGACCGCCTACTTCGTGAAGATCTACCCAATCGAGGCAAGTCCTTCGTGGGCGATGGCCATGGTGGGATAGACAAGGTTGATTCTTCATGGACCCTTCATGAGTGGAGCCCTCCATGGACCCGCGCAACCGTTACCCTTCGTGGGTAGAAGTCTCCATCAACATGGATGTACGATAGCACCACCTATCGAAACCACGCCAAAAATCTCCGTGTCTACATTGCGTTTGCTCCCTCTAAACTCCTCCCTTTACCTACATGTGCAATGATTTACATTCCATCGCTGTACTCTTATACTTGCATGTGTATGTTGATTGCTTGACTTGTGCTAAGTTGCTCAAAATCTGCCAAGACTTAAAATTGGGAAAAGCCTAGGTTTTTATTTGGTCAAGTAGTCTAATCACCCCCTCTAGACATACTTTCGATCCTACAAGTGGTATCAGAGCTTTGGTCTCCATTTGCCTTGATTTCGAAAGCTTTGATGATCATAGCCTTGGTTTCACAACCTAGGAGAGTATGGCGTCTAGCGAGGGAAATTACCACCGTAGAGGTCCTTACTTTGATGGTACTAATTTTGCTAGTTAGAAGCATAAGATGAAAATGCATATTCTTGGACATAACCCCACCATTTGGGCTATTGTGTGTATTGTCTTGCAAGGTGAATTATTTGATGGGAGATAACCGAACCGTGAAGCTACCGCGGAAGAGTTGAAGTTGCTACAATACAATGCTCAAGCTTGCGATATCCTCTTCAACGGATTGTGCCCCGAAGAATTCAAAAAAATCAGCCGTCTTGAGAATGCAAAGGAAATTTGGGATACTTTGATTGATATGCACGAAGGTACCGACCCCGTCAAGGAATCCAAATTGGATGTGCTTCAAAGTCGGCCTGACAAGTTCAAAATGAAGGATGGTGAAGGTGTCGCTGAAATGTACTCTAGGCTTGCTCCCATCACAAATGAGATTTTCGGCTTAGGAAGTGAAGAGATGACCGACAGATTCATCATCAAGAAGATCCTAAGAGCCTTGGATGGAAAATATGATACCGTGTGCACATTGATCAAAATGATGCCCAATTACAAAGATCTCAAGCCAACCGAAGTCATTGGTAGAATTGTTGCTCATGAGATGTCTCTCAAGGATAAAGAAGAGCTTCACAACAAGTCAAGTGGTGCTTACAAAGCCTCATGTGATGCTCCTACATCATCAAGTGAGAAACAAGCCTTCAATGAGGAATTGAGCCTAATGGTGAAGAACTTCGACAAGTTCTACAAGAGTAGAAGCAAAGAAAGAAGTTTCAAGTCAAGGTCCTATAATGACAAAAGATCTTCTAGTCGTGAGTGTAATTGCTAGAATTGTGGAAGACCCGGACACTACCCAAATGAGTGTACGGCTCCCTACAAAAGAAGAGAAGATTCACCCAGAAGGAGAAGTAGAAGAGAAGAATCACCTCCAAGAGATAGAAGGAGTAGAGATGATCGTTATGAACGAAGAACCTCTCGCAGCAAGGATTCGGAAAGGAAGTACACGTCATCAAGGAGCTACACTAAACGAAGACATCAAGCTCATGTTGGTGAATGGGTATCCGGCTCCGACTCCGACCATCAGTCCGTGAGAAGTTATCACTCCAACTCTAAATATACTCAAGATGAAGGTGTTGCCGGTCTAGCACTTGTGTCAACCAACTCCTACGACATATTTGACTCACCAAATGAAGGAATTGGAAGATGCTTCATGGCTAAAGGCCCAAAGGTATGACACCCCGAGTATGTTGATTTCAATAGTGACGAAGATGATTTGCTAGGTGATGATGATTTACTTGTTGACAACTCTAGTGATGAAAACTATGATGAAATTACTATTAATCATGCTAATCAAGATAAAACGAATGATGATGATAAGAAGGAGATTGAGCGTCTAACTAAAGAACTAAACACTCTTAAGTTAGCTCATGAAACTACCTTGGAAGATGATCGAGAGCTTTTAAAGACTCATGAGAAGCTACGCTTTGAAAAACTCAACCTTGAGCAAGAGCATGGGTCCTTAAAAGAAATCAATGATGATCTTTGCAAGAAAAGTTCTTCTTGCATTGCCAAGCATTTACTCTTGTCTACTTACATGCCACAAGTAAAATCGAGCAATAGGAATAAGAAAGATTCCTCTTCTAGTAGTAACAATAATCATGTTAAATCCAATATTGTTGCTTCTAGTAGTTCTCTTGATTCCACTAATGATTCTCTTAGCCAAGTTACACTTGAGCAAGAAAATAGCTTATTGAAGGGAATTATAGAGAAAGGTGTTTACAAGAGCCTTGCTAGGAGTAAGCAATTTGAGGAAATTGTATGCAAGCAAGGAAGGCACTGGAAGAATCAAGGTGTTGGTTTTGAACGAAGGTTCAACGCCAATGGAGTTGAGTGGGAAGAATATCAATACCCCAAGACGAATTTTGTTCCTCAACAAGAGAAGTATGATCCTACTTCCTTCAAGGGGACACATGCTCAAGATGATCTTCTACCACAAGACCACAAGCAAAAAGGCAAGGACAAGCTTCAAGAGGAGATTGATGCATTTGAAGAAGCTCCCAAGGCCTTGGTCAAGTGGGTTCCCAAGACTACATCAAGTTCTACTTCATCAAGTACGACTACAACTCCAAGGATTCCCATCAAGCTGATGTGGATCCCGAAGAAGAAGCACTAGGGAGTTCTTGAGGGTGAGTCCGCCAACATACTTCACTCATATCATTTTGGCGAGAACAAGTGCAAACAACTTCCACATCTTGCACTAGTTCAAGGAGTCACAAATCCTCTTGTTGGTAAGACAAGGGACAAGGTAACCTAATGCTTTCATGGACATCATCTTGTGTGAACTACACTATATGTCTATGGATATCCTTGTTTGTTCCTTGTGGGACTAGCCCATGTAGGTATTGAAAGTGCAACTCACTCCAATGGATTGCTCCGAATGATCTACATCAACATTGAGCATCCACATCTTCAACATCTACATGAAGTCACCATCGACAAAACCCAAGGTTAGTTCATCCCTCTTTGGGGGGATATCACATCTAGGGGGATCTTTACTCTAAGAAGTGAGCTAAAACAACTCTAATGGTGTGAACACAACAATGCTTTATGTAAAAGTGGTAACCCCACTTGTGCTCAAATGATGAGTATGACCTATGATCAAATGTTCTCATTTGACTCCTAAGTCAATATACTCATATATAGATGACCTAGTCATCGCCAATTTCTTGATAGATGCTAGAGTGTTTGTGCATGCTTTGCTACATGTTTCATTTGCCATTTTATTGTGTGAGCATGCTGGTTGCATATTTTACTCATTCGAGGACATCCATTTGTTGCCTTGATTGTTTGATTTTTCTTCTTTTGCCAAATGGGTGGACAAGAATGCCTAAGAACTCCCTCTAGCTATCTATGCTTTTCTCGTCTCAAACTCTATTCATGCTAGATCACAAAGTTTGATCAAGTCAGATTCGAACCCTCTGTGCGAGGAGCACTCAGAGTCACCGATTCAACATAGACTTAAACTTCCAAAACCTCTCTGTGCATTTCGGTCTGACCGACTTCACTAAGTTGATCTAGGTTTTCAATCTCGGCGCAACCAATTAGAACTTTTCGGTCACACCGAGTTGCAGTAACCACTTGTGATTCTGCATTTCGGTGCCACCGAGTTGTTCCACTCAGTCACACCGACAAGGTCAGGATATAAATACCGACGGGTCAAATTTTGGAAATTCCTCCAAAACCTCTCAGTCGCGCGTGTCCTGCTCTGCTGTCCGTCTCATGTCTCCGGATCGTCCTCTCGTCGCCACCGACCTCCCGCCACTGGTCTTCGTCGCTGTCAACGGATTTCAACACCGTCGTTGCCGCCGTAGCGAACTCACCGCCGAGTTAGGGTATGAGTTCGACCCTTTGTGCTGTACTTTTCTCCGATTCTTAGCACAAAGCAAATGCCATGTTTCTTACCACTTATGAAATCATCCTGTCCAGCAAAAACATCCTTTAGTTTAGATTTGATTCAAAAATTTAGGATTAGGTTTCCGCCGAAATCATCTCGGACCGATCGAGTTGTGGAAACCGGTCTCACCGATTTGGCTCAGGCCATTGCACTTGCCTATTTCGGTATGCCTGAAACTTGCAAATCGGTGTGACCGAGTTCAACTCTCAGTGAAACCCTAGCAATCTCGGAGTCAGCGAAATGTGTCTCAGTTTGATTGATTCCACTAGTTTAGACTCCAAAAGTTGCTTCGGTGTAACCGAGTTTAACAAATCGATAGCTCCGAGATGCTTTCTTTGGAAAACTAAAATTAAGTTTCTGACTCATTTGTTTTGCAAAATCTCTGCACTTTGTGACGCTCATCCACTCTATCACATCTATAACTATTCAGAGGGTCAGCTGTCAGTTTGCTTAGCTAGGATGTCTGATCAGAGTGATAGCCAGAATAAGTCAGAAGAGCAGATGAATCTGAGTGAGGGCACTAGTCCCTCTGACAGTTATGATGAGGGTAGCAGGAGCACCCCAAGAAACTTGCCCAAAGCAGCTACAAGGACAAGGAGGAAGAGAAATTCTGATTTAGAAGATGAGGATTATGTTGCTGCTGAGGAAGAGGTCAGCTCCAAGAAGAAGGTGCTGCAACTAATCCAGGACTGAACAAGAAGGCACCTGCTAAGAGAGTTCCCATGTCAAAGGCCAGAGCCTCCACTCTTGAGACCTCCAAGTCAACTGAAGAGGCTACTGGTGAAGGCAAGAAGAGGAAAGAAAGGGTCAAGAAGACTATGGCCAAAGTCATTGGGAGATCCTCTATGATGGTAGATCCAGCTGAGGATGAGAAAGAAGAGGAACAGGATGCTGCACCAGAACCCAAGTCTCAAAAGCTGATGGGGGATGCGATCAAGTCTGGGGCTGCCCCTTCTAAGCCCAAGACAGCCCCCGAAGCTTCTGCTCCAACTCCCAAGTCTGCACCCAAGAGGAGCACAAGGAATATATCAGCTGCTGAGAAGAACAAAGCCCAGTGCCTGAAACTGAAGTTGAAGAAGAAGATGATGCTGAAGCCCAAGTGCTTAGTAAGCTCAAGCCAAAGATACCTGACCATGATGATAGCCATCCAGTGGCAGAAAACATGAAGATCAGAAAGGATGCATGTCTCAGACTATGGAGACAATCTGACCCATATGATGTGAGGAGAAGGATTGTTGTGGATTACATATTCCACACCAAGGAGCAGCAAGATTTCTATGGAACTATCTTGCTTGATAAGAAGCCAATTGTTTGTGATATGAAGTGGGCAGATTGGAAATATATTGACAGTGATGAAGATCACTTCCCATGAGTGCATGAAAGTTTCAAATCATGTGGAATAGACACTTTTGTGGGTCAGAAACTCACCAAGTGGAATGATGAGCTCATAATGCAATTCTACTCTACATCTCATTTCTATCCTAATGGAAGGATTGTATGGATGTCTGAAGGTACAAGGTACCAAGAAACAGTTACTGAGTGGACCAAATTCATCAATGCCCTTGAAGAGCAAGAAGATGACATAGATATATATGCCAAGAAGAAGAAGGATCACAACTCTATGGCTAATATGTATAAGGAGATTCCTAACAAAGCCTTGGAAACTCACGTGATGGGCTATGTCTACTATTTGTTGTCTGGTTTGACCAAAATCAACACTATCTTGAGGCATACCTTATTTCCCAAGTCAGGAGATCATGAAATGATCAGAGGCCATTTCATCAACTTGCTGCAGTTGTTTGATGTACCCCAAAAATTCAAAGTGATGAGCCTGATTGTTCAGACAATCAAGAGGACAACTGCAGATCAGAAGAGGTTATGTTGGTATGCTACACACATCTAGGTGCTCATCAACTCCAAGATGGGCACATGCACATATCTATTGGACAAGGAACATCTTCCCTTGAGGCCAGATTTTGAGGGCAACACAATTGTCATGAATGCTGAAGATCCAACATCTTTTGAGGCTTAAGAAAAGAGAGAGAAAGCAAAGGCTAAGAAAGCTGCAAAGATGCCAAGTGCTGAAGAAGCATCTTAAGTGTTTCTCAAAACTAAGCAAGATCAACTTGGATATCTGATTCAAGCCACCTTGAGGATTGAGAAGGGCTTGGCCACCCTGACTCAAAATCAAGAGTGCTTGGAGAGGATCATCGAGACTAAATTTTATGATCTAGATTTAAAGGTGACAGAGATGCAAACAACAGTTGAGCAGCTCCAGGAAGAAGCTGAGGAGAGGAAAGGGCAGGCTACCACAGATACCTATCACAGAGTGCCAAGAGGGCATAGATCAGCTGAAGTGCCCGTGGCTGACACAAGAGCAACTACATCAGCACCTGCAGCCACAGCATCAGTGCCACCTCCAGTTGCCACTCCACCAGCTCCAACAACTTCAACAGATGCATTCATCCTTGGAGTCCTCTCAACGCCTCCTCCCGAAGATCAAGCCTAGAGAGACGCATAACACTATGCATTTTCAAGCTTTTTGGTAACTTGTTGCCAAAGGGGGAGAAAGTGTATAGATCATAGGCTTCGAGAGAAAGAGCTTTGCTTCTTTTTTTTCCTTCTTTGCTATTTGGTTGATACTTATTTGTGTGCTTGCCTGCATGATACTTTTATGTTTGTGAGATACTTGTATGATCATGTGTTTGATCATATCCTTCATTAATGCTTGTGCTTGAATGATGTTATTAGTTATCTTTCTATACGATCATTCACTTTGCTTTGGTGATGAGTGCATATTTTTTAATTTCTATCATTTTGAGCGCTCCACCAAGATATTTGTGACATGGAAGAGTAACCCATGATCCCAATCGATTGTGCATTTGCATTCAAAAGCAAATTTTAAATAATGCACAAATTTAGGGGGAGCTCTTGCTTATCACATACTTCTCAAAGTGATGATGTATTTTAATCTTATTATCATTTGTCGAAGCTTTGATCTATATGTTGTCATCAATTACCAAAAAGGGGGAGATTGAAAGTACAATTATCCCTGGGTGGTTTTGGTAATTCGTAACAACATATAGCTCATTGAAGTAATACTCTTTCTAGCTGATCATTTCAGAAAGTTCAATGATTGGCATGGCATGGACTAGGAATGTGGACCCCTCAAAATGCTAAGGACACATATTGGCTCAAGCTCAAGACTCTACATTTTCATTTTAGTGATCCAAGATCACATTGAGTCCATAGGAAAAGCCAATACTATTAAAAGGGGATGAGGTGCTGCTTAATGGCTTGCTTGCTCAAAATGCTTAGTGATATGCTCCAAAAGCCCTCAACCACTTTCTCATATCCACACATGTCCCAAACCAAAAGTCAAACTCGGCCCCACCGATTTGATCTATCGGCGCTACCGAGTTCACTTGACATAGCCACGGCTAGAAACCCTAATCAGTTCGGTCTCACCGATAGGGATCTCGGTCTCACCGAGATGGGATTGCAAACTCTCTGTTTCCCTTCGTAACATTCGGTCTAACCGAGATGAGCGATCGGTCCCACCAAGTTCGCAATGCAAACTCTCTGTTTCCTTTTCATAAAGTTTTGGTCTCACTGAAATGAGTGATCGGTCCCACCGAGTTTGCCTGACCAACTCTCTGTTATCGTATTATAGAAGTTGGTCCCATTGAGTTTATGTGACCGGCCTCACCGAGATTACGCTATGCCCTAACCCTAATGAAATCGGTCCCACCGAGTTGACATGTCGGTCCCACCGAAAATCCTAACGTTCACATTTTTAATTAAATCGGTCTGACCGAGTTTTATGATTCGGTCTCACCGAGTTTGGTGAATTGTGTGTAACGGTTAGATTTTGTGTGGAGGCTATATATACCCCTTCACCCATCCTCCATTCATGGAGAGAGCTATCAGAACGTGCCAACACTTCCACCATTCATTTTCTGAGAAAGAAGCACCTACTCATGTGTTGAGACCAAGATATTACAATCCAACCACAAGAATCTTGATCTCTAGCCTTCCCCAAGTTTCTTTCCACTCAAATCATCTTTCTACCAATTCCAAATCAGTGAGAGAGAGTTGAGTGTCGGGGAGACTATCATTTGAAGCACAAGAGCAAGGAGTTCATCATCAACACACCATCTATTACCTTTTGGAGAGTGGTGTCTCCTAGATTGGTTAGGTGTCACTTGGGAGCCTCCGACAAGATTGTGGAGTTGAACCAAGAAGTTTGTAAGGGCAAGAAGATTGCCTACTTCATGAAGATCTACCCAAGTGAGGCAAGTCCTTTGTGGGCGATGGCCATGGTGGGATAGACAAGGTTGCTTCTTCGTGGACCCTTCGTGGGTGGAGCCCTCCGTGGACTCACGCAACTGTTACCCTTCGTGGGTTGAAGTCTCCATCAACGTGGATGTACGATAGCACCACCTATCGGAACCACGCCAAAAATCTCCGTGTCTACATTGCGTTTGCTCCCTCTAAACTCCTCCCTTTACCTTCATGTGAAATGATTTACATTGCGCTACTATACTCTTATACTTGCATGTGTAGGTTGATTGCTTGACTTGTGCTAAGTTGCTAAAAATCTACCAAGACTTAAAATTGAGAAAAGGCTAGGTTTTTATTTGACCAAGTAGTCTAATCACCCCCCTATAGACATACTTTTGATCCTATAGAAGCTTACCTAGCTTCCCTGGCAACTTTTTGAGGACTCTATTTTATTTAAAAACTTTCAGATTTAAGTATTTTATTAAAACAGCAATCAAAATGAAAATAAAATGGCATTCTAAGAATAGCACAACTCATGTGAAGAAGTAAAAACTTAGGCTCAACCGATACTAACCGATAATTGTTGAAGAGGAAAGGTGGGATGCCTATCGGGCCATCCCCAAGCTTAGATGATTGAGACTTCTTGAAATATTATCTTGGGGTGCCTTGGGAATCCCCAAGCTTGATCTTTTGTGTCTCCTTAATTCTTCTCATATCACGGTTTTCCTAAATCTCAGAAGCTTCATCCACACAAAACTCAACAAGAACTCGTGAGATAAGTTAGTATAAACCAATGCAAAAACCTTATCATTCTCTACTGTAGCAAATCACTAAAATTATTATTCAACATTGCATACTAAATGCCTCTGCATATTTAATACTCCTATCCTCAAATAGAATCATTAAACAAGCAAACATATGCAAACAATGCAAGCATAACAACAATCTGCCAAACCAGTACATTCTGTAAAGAATGCAAGAGTATCAATACTTCTTAAACTCCAAAGATTATGAAAATGTACCACCCTGTAGAAAATTTAACAGACCTCATTTTGTAAAAAAAATCAACATTTTATCACATTCTGACTTTTCTAGGGAATTTTTGCAACATCGGTAAACTTCCTGTTTTGAAACAGCAACATGTAGACTTGCAAAATATGCATAGTGAAGGCTATCATTGCCAATTTCATTGAAATAAAAGACGCAAGATATTATTCTAAATAATAGCAAGTAAATCCTAACAAAATGAAATGATGCTCCAAGTGTCGGTGTCAAAACCGGCGGATCTCGGGTAGGGGGTCCCGAACTGTGCGTTTAGGATCGATGGTAACAGGAGACGGGGGACACGATGTTTACCCAGGTTCGGGCCCTCTCTATGGAGGTAATACCCTACTGCCTGCTTGATTGATCTTGATGAATATTAGTATTACAAGAGTTGATCTACCACGAGATCGTAATGGCTAAACCCTAGATGTCTAGCCTATGAATATGGTAATGAGTATATGTGGTGTCCTTTCCGGACTATCCCCTTCGGTTTATATAGACACCAAGGGGATCTACGGTTCATGGAGTCAGTTACATAAGAAGGAATCTTCGGTCGCCAAGCTTTCCTTCCACGCCAAGTAGAGTCCAATCCAGACACGGTGCAGTCTTCGGCCTTCATGTCTTCACAGCCCATCAGTCCGGCCCAAAGGATAACAGGCCGGACGCCCGAGGACCCCTTAGTCCAGGACTCCCTAAGTAGCCGCTGAACCTGGCTTCAATGACGAGGAGTCCGGCGCGCAGATTTGTCTTCGGCATTGCAAGGCGGGTTCCCTCCTTCCGAATTCCAGAATAGTCTTCGGACGAAGTAAGTATATCCGGACCTGTGTATATAATGGCAGAGAATATAATACCCCACGAGCCCAACTTGTTGATAATTGTTCACGATATCATATCATGCCTGCCCGGTTACTATTTCCAACCGTCGTCTAGCGAGCCGCCCCATGTCTCGGGGTGCGGTTTTACTCGCACGTCTCGTCAATTTACGGGATTTTCATTAATGCAGGCATGGGTAACCCAACCGTCCCTTGGGTACAACTCCTTGGTGATAGGTAAGTTTAGAGACCCTCGGGGAGACGCCCAATATTCGGGGCCTTTATATAGAGACACAGTCTCGTTTTCTTCCCTTGCGCTTGCTTCTTCCTCAACCCCAGCCGCCCCAAGTTCCAACCCTCGGGTTCCAATTGCCACCAGCCCTAGTCATGTCCGGATCCAACCATCAGGGCCGGTGGGTGGCTTCTTCTGTCACAGAGGAGGATATTGCCAAGCTCCGTGTAGCGAGGTATCTGACCTCGGAAATATTTCATCGGCTTCCGGCACAAGGGCAAGTCATACCGACCCCCAGATCTGGCGAGAGGGTAGTATTTGTATCCCACTTTCTTCACGGGCTAGGGTTCGCGCTTAACCCCTTCGTCCGGGGGCTCATGTTCTACTATGGACTAGATTTTCACGATCCAGCCCCGGACTCTATTCTCCTCATCTTGACATTTATCGTCACGTGTGAGGCCTTACTCCGGACTCCTTTGCACTTTGGTTTGTGGCTCAAGACCTTTGATGTGAGGCCGTAGGTGGCAGAGGAGGAGCAGGCAGAGTGCGGCAGCGTCATAATAGGCAAGCTGGCCGGCACGGTTTGGCCCGAAGGATCTTTCGCCAAATCTTCCGACCTATGGCAGCAGGGGTGGTTTTATATCAACGAGCCGCGGGGCCCCAAGTGGGCGGCCACACCTGCGTTCCGACCCGGCCCTCCAATTCAGCTTCCTTCATGGGTCAATGAGGGATTGGACTGGGGATTCGTCAATGAAGTGCAGACTCTGCAAAGTCGCATCCGAAGCCTTACCGAGAAGGGCATCGATCTTGTGAACGTTGTTCAAGTAATGCTAGTCCGCCGGATCCTGCCATGTCAGCGGCGGCCTCTTCGTATGTGAGAGTTTAACCCAGAAGGGTGGCGGACTCTACAGCACTTCTTCGGCACTATGTATGAAGGAATGTGGAAATTATATTTCGGGGAACGAGAGCAGTGGCCGGACACCACCGAAGACGTTGGCCTTGACTGCAATCATCCGTACACTTCGGTAAGTACTCGATATCCGAGAACCTTCCATTCAGGCATCTCTTAACAAGATACTGAACAATCCGTCCTTGTACAAGACTGGATAAAGAAAGCGGTGTTAATCTAGTGTCCGGCGCCTCTTCCCGAAGGCCCTGCGACCAACCTGCTGACGAGAATGCTGATTTCGACACCGTACTAGGTGGCTGCGTTCGGGGAAACCGAAATCCTTTTGCCCAAGGGCAAGAGTGCAGAGGGAGCCTTCCAGGGGAAGAAGAGGGTCGCCTCCAAAGATCAGGAGGGGAAGCCTTCCAAGAGAGGAAAAATGTCGTCGTCGAGCGGCTTGGACCGGGCAAGGCTGCCGTAGAGTTTGATGATGAGGACGAACCTCAAGGCAGACTGTAAGCGAGGCTGGGGTACTTTAAACGCACCTCATTCTTTTCTTATTAGTGAAGTAATCATCCGATATATGTTTGTCCACGCAGGTTAACGCCTGGTGCTTCTCAATCATCCTCCTCCTCGGGAGATCTTCTTCCGGAGATGATGGAGAGTGACACGCCTTCTCCGGCCACATCACCCAATAGGGGAGATGATACTGAGGTATCGTCCCGAAGGGCTCCTCCTGAACACCAAGTAGTACAGGAAGTGAAGAAGGTGTTACCCGAAGGCGGTGCCTTTGTCACTCGGTGTTCCGGGATCAAGACTAGCGTCCCCGAACCGTCCGGTTTATAGCCGGAGACGATTCTGGAGGCAAGTAAGCGGGTTCCTTCATAGGAATGCCATACTCCGACGGTGGTTTCCGAAGACCCAGGAGCGCTGGACATGCTGACGGGCTTGCTACGACGAGCATCCATTTTAGAAGAGCACCGTACCTTGATGGCTACGGTGGTCAAAAGGGTTCTATCCGCGAAGAGTGGATTGAACGAGGCCTTCACGAGCCTTCTAAGAGGTTTTGAGGTTTGTGATGTAGTTTTTGTCAATTGAATTTTATTGACAGAATGCACCTGTTGTATATGCAGTAGCCCTTGAGACTCGAATTGTCTTCCAAAGGAAGCGATCGGAGGATCAAAGAGATATGCTCAGGTATTAACCTTGATTTGATTTGAAATACAGGCTGCTTCCCCTCCTATGGCTGCGCGGAATACGGAAGTGGTCGAACTGCAATGAAAGGTGGATATTGCGGAGGATGGCATGGCATTGATCAACAGGCATCTTGACAACTCGCAAGGTATGTATTTCGAGCATTCTTTACACCAGTGTGCTTGACGCGGGAAAGTGCTTTATATGAAATGCACATGAAATGCATATGGTGCTGCCGCTGTGGAGGCTCTCCCGGCGGAGCTAGTCCGGGCCAAGGTGCGGGCCTGGCTTAGTGATGATGCTGCTGAAGGGGCATCGGTTGAACTGAAGGCCGAACAAGCTGCGCGATGCCAAGGCGAGGAGAAGGTATCTACGATGACACTCGCTTTGGAGAATGCTACTGGCCGCTGCGAATTTCTTGAGAAGGAGAATAAAGCCTTAGCGGCTGAACTGGACAAGGCCCGACAGGAGGCAAGAGAAGCGCAATCAGAGTCCAAAGCACTCCGTGAGGAGGTTCGGCAGGCGAAAGAGATAGTGGCTGGGAAGCCTTTTCTGCTGCAGACTAAGTTCGGCGACCCGGACTATGCTCAGCTGAACCAAGTGTGGAGTTCTCCGGACGAGTATTTGGACATGCCGAAGAGTT
The DNA here is from genome assembly GCF_056163025.1 of Triticum urartu. Taxonomy (NCBI): domain Eukaryota; kingdom Viridiplantae; phylum Streptophyta; class Magnoliopsida; order Poales; family Poaceae; genus Triticum; species Triticum urartu. The sequence goes on from NC_141878.1 coordinate 216,961,659, forward strand.
CTTCCGATGCAGCGCGGTATTACCAAGCACAAGCTGGATATGCAACGGAGAAGCTTTTTTGGTTACAGTTCGGTCCGTCAAAGCACCCGCTGCTGCTCAATGAACAGATATCCCAATGGGCCGAACTTCATAGGGTATCTGTCGCAGTCGTGAAGGATGTTATAATCCGACTGTGGCTAACCGAGCCTACGCCGAGTAGCTATTTCGGTTTGGTGCAGAAGCTTGTCGGCGTGGTGCTGCGAAGCAATCGACGTGCATTGAAGGTGCACGGATGGCCCTTGCCCGAGTCAAGACATTCTGAGGAAAGATGAAGGCCATTGACGTCGCCACGAAGGGTCCGCCTGAAGGCAGGGGCCATCCGGAACTAGAGAGTAATTTTGAAGACGTCCTGGAGGCCGCCTGATCAATTGAAAGTATAGCGGGGGTTTTACGCCCCAAACTACGGATGCCGTGTTCACCACAGGGACTAGGCGACAGCAACTATACTAGGCTAAAACTAGGTGACAATTCAGATGAAGATCGCAAGAAAATATAAACCTAAAATAACCAAGGACAGTGACAAATAAAATTTGACAAACAGTAAGGAGAGAGTACTAGTTGTCTATTTGATATTTTTATTAGGCAGGAGAAATTAGAGACTAAAACAAAAAGAAAATAACATGATAAAGACACATATATAACTATCAAACATCTAACAGAGGAAAGAAACAAGATAATATGACAGGGACAAATATATATCACAGCACAAACATATATATTTTCACATGAACATAGTTGACGTTGGAACTACAGTACACACATAGCCACACATATGGGCACAAGGTACTACACCAAGGTTCAGGTTACACGAGTGACAACACAAACGAAATTACACAAGCCACTAAACTAGTACTCGCATATCAACAGAATATTACTAAACCACTTTAATACTGGACAGTTCACCAATTCTTACAAGGCATCGTACAATATTTTTGCAAGAAAAAGAGAGAGAGAAGCAGCAGTTTGGGATTCAGAGAAGTACAGGATCAACAACAGGTAAAGAACACCAGCAGGTTGTTTTCTTCAGTAAAGGAACACTAGCAAGGAAAGGGAATAGGAGCAGCGTGGGGATAGGATAAGAAGCAGTAGGAGGAGGTTGGGAGAGCAGCAGCAGGGGCGAGGGAAGGAGCGGCAAAGACGTGGAGAAAGGGAGTAGCAGCAGCCGCAGGAGAGGAAGCAAGCAGAAGGGCACAGGAGAAGGAGAAGGAGAAGAAGCAGCAGCAGATTGGCGATGGGGAAGAAGAGGAGCAGCAGAGGAGAAGTTCACAGGTGGAGGAGCAGCAGTGAGGCAAGAGAAGATGGAGCAGCAGATGTCGGGCGCAAGTAGAGAATCAGCAGGGACGTCGGAAAAGCAGCAGCAGCGTGGGGATGGTCGCGCGAGGCACCCATAGTCTGGAAGGGTGCGCGAGATGGTGATGGTGGTGTGGGGCGCCGGGTGATGGAGTGGCTAGTGGGAGGTGGTGATGCGGATGGATGGATGGTGATGAAGTGGTGCTGGTGGCGCGCCGCCACGCTGGCCTGGCCGCGGCGGCGGCCGGCGGTGGAGAAGATGGGGAGAGGGAGAGAGGTGAGATGTGCCAGGCCTGGAGGGGATCGGTGGCTGCGCTAGGGATTTTTACCCCTCGATCTGATCTGCAAAGTTTTACACATTAACCCTCTTCCTTCTCTTCTTTCTTCACAAGAAGGTCCTCCCACTTCTTTATCTAGCCCCCTGGTTACTTCTCTTCATCTCACACAAGTCTCTTCTTCCTTCTCTTCTCTTCTTCACTCTTCTCAATAGCCACATAGACGGAATCTTGACGATTATTAGTGCCTTTGCGCACATTTCTGCAAGATAGACCAAAGACTAGTAAATGATCCTTTTTTATTGTTATCAAGCAATATTCAATCAATCATGGTGAGAATGGACGAATATATCACGATAGATGCTATATTTGAGTACCAAAATTATATATATGAAATACACTTATCACCGCCCGCTTGATAGAGGGTCAATGCTCAAAAAACATAATGTTCGAGTGAGGTGTATGATGATTGTAAAAGACAACTTTATAGTTAATCTATTTATGTTTTGCTCGAAAAGCTTGAATTCCTCCTGTGCAGTCGTTTTAATATAATCTGAAAGTTTTCCAGTCGTCGGCTTCATCCCCCTCGTAGGAAGTACGGGAGTGTTCGGAAAAACATGTAATCACTCTTTATCCAACGTCTTGGTCCATGAAGGAGGTGATAATGCGGCGAACCAGGCAATCGGACTATAAGGCGTTAACACTTTCACTTAACCATAGGAGTTTTATGGTGGGGCTACGACATAGCCGCTGGTGTGTGTGCGATGTGTGGTGCCTTACATATCTGATCTGAAAAAGATCCCTCGTGTTACACGGAGAATCGCTAAAGATTTCAATAAGTCGTCAAGTGGTTGACCAGCTCTCGCCGCATCATGACAGTCAGTTTTCGACTTTCTCTACTGAGGTGCTCATCCGGTCTTGGCCAGGGCACAATCGTAGTAGTTCTCTCTTTACTACCCTAGCCGATAGAGCGGAACGTAGGGTAGCAAACACAGGAGCCGGGCAACCTAACTATTGACCCAAGACAATGATTCGAAGCTGATGCATATAAGCCCAAACTTGTGACGCCGAAGTACGCTATAGAGCTGTTCGGACTTTTACTGGCAGCTCATTCCTTCCCATGCCGAGCCCCTGGCAGGGTATGCCGAGGTGTATCTGCAAAGTAGTCGTTAAGTCCGTACTTATTGTTTGAAAGGGTACGAAAGATCGGTTCGGATGAGACTTACTGAGAACGGAGTGATGTGCCATTGATAAATTTATGTATATATATATAAAAAAGAAACCGCGAACCCGGCTATTTGACATGCTCGGGGTCGGGATCAGAGGAAAGAGGGCATAGTACAGGCTTGGAATAGAGAGTGTGGTCCACAAAAAGTTATTTTGGACCTCCTGTCGCACGTCATCGGGGAGGGGAATCCTTAACGGAAGTAGCCCCTTAGGTGAGCATACAGATCCGAACTCCGATAGAGTCCGTTGTAGATGATGTCCAGCTGGTCACCTGTTCTTTAGGGATGATACAGAAAAATAAGGTGAACAGATAAAAAACGTTACGGGAATGCTTGCAGGATTGTCCGTATTTTGCTTCCGCCGATGCCCATGGTATCTTGAGTGCGTAGTGATGCGCACGTGGTGAAAATTTTGCCAGTACGATATGTGGGTGGTGGAAGACGAACTGCTATTCGCGTTCCTGGAGTGATCGAATGTCGGAGGGAAACTGTTTCTGGCCCCTGGCGTTCTGCTGGCGAGCCGATCTGTCGTCTTTATCGCCTGGTGGCCTCCTCCCCTTGTGATCAGCATTAAGCTTGACTGCCTGCTTGAAGACCCAACAGTTTCGGTTGGTATGATTAGCTGGCATATCAGGGTGATCGTGAATCTGACAAGGTCGGTCCAATATCCTGTCAAGGGTGGATGGTCCATCCTGGTTTGCCTTTAGTGGCTTCTTCCGTTGACCGGGCTTCGGATTGTGAAATCCGGCGTTCACCACTGTGTCGCGTATATTAGTGCGAGTGTTGTGTTCGGTTCATTGTGGCTTTCCGTTGCCATCTCGGATTTCGAAAGTGCTCGGGCCGCTGGCGTCGTTGCTTTTACGAGCAAGCCAGTTGTCTTCTCCCGCGCAGAAGCGGGTCATTAGAGCGGTAAGCGCTGCCATGGATTTGGGTCCTTCCTGGCCGAGGTGATGCGCTAGCCATTCATCTCGGATGCTATGTCTGAAGGCCGCAAGGGCTTCTGCGTCCGGACAGTCGACAATTTGGTTCTTTTTGACTAAGAACATGGTCTAGAGCTCCTTGACTGACTCGCCGGGCTCCTGGACAATGTGACTTAAGTCATCGGCGTATAATGGCCGGACATATGTTCCCTGGAAGTTGTCTCGAAAGGCATCTTCCAAATCTTCCCAGTTGCCAATGGAATTTTCTGGCAAACTTTTTAGCCAGTACCGAGCCGGCCCTTTAAGTTTGAGAGGTAGGTATTTAAAAACGTGGAGGTCGTCTCTGCGGGCCATGTGAATATGGAGGAGGTAATCCTCGATCGATACCGCGGGATCTATTATTCCATCGTATGTTTCGATGTTAATGGGTTTAAACCCGTCTGGAAATTCGTGCTCCATTACTTCGTCAGTGAAGCAGAGAGGGTGTGCGGCTCCTCTATGTTGGGCCACACTATGAAGCACCTCTGGCGGGCTCCGTTTACGGTGTTCGGACCGGGCATGGTTGGCTTTATAGCGTCCGAATAGGCGACCATCATCGTCGGTCGGGGTATATCTTCGTGATCTGTACATCGATCTTGTGCGTCCTGTTCTACCCTCCGTGTCTTGGTTGATATTGCGGGTATTCCCTCGAGCTGCTTTGTTTTGACGGCCGGATGGGTTGGCATGGTGCTCTACTTGGACTGCTGCTTTGTCTGGACCGAACTGTGGTTGGCCCGCCGCATTGTTTGATGGTGGTATGGGTTCCATCGCCCTGCCATCGTGTTGAGGGAGCCACCTATTCTTGGGGTAGCTTTTTCCTGGGATGCTGAGGCCGTATTCCTCGGTGGCTGATACGTCTCCGTCGTATCTATAATATTTGATTGTTCCATGCCAATATTATTCAACTTTCATATACTTTTGGCAACTTTTTATACTATTTTTGGGACTAACATATTGATCCAGTACCCAGTGCCAGTTCCTGTTTGTTGCATGTTTTTTGTTTCATAGAATATCCATATCAAATGGAGTCCAAACGGAATAAAAACTAACGGAGATTTTTTTTGGAATATATATGATTTTTGGGAAGAAGAATCCACGCGAGACGATGCTCGAGGGGCCCACAAGGTAGGGGGGGCGCCCCTGACCCTCATAGCCACCCCGTAAGGTGGTTGGTGCCCTTCTTTCGCCACAAGAAAGCTAATTTCCGGATAGAGATAGTGTCAAAATTCCATCCCAATCGGAGTTACGGATCTCCGGGAATATAAGAAACGGTGAAAGGGAAGAATCTAAGAACGCAGAAACAGAGAGAGACAGAGAGACAGATCCAATCTCGGAGGGGCTCTCGCCCCTCCCATGCCATGGAGGCCATGGACCAGAGGGGAAACCCTTCTCCCATCTAGGGAGGAGGTCAAGGAAGAAGAAGAAGGAGGGGGGCTCTCTCCCCCTCGCTTCCGGTGGCACCGGAGTGCCACCGGGGGCCATCATCATCACCGCGATCTACACCAACACCTCCGCCATCTTCACCAACATCTCCAATACCTTCCCCCTCTATCTACAGCGGTCCACTCTCCCGCAACCCGCTGTACCCTCTACTTGAACATGGTGCTTTATGCTTCATATTATTATCCAATGATGTGCTACCATCCTATGATGTCTGAGTAGATTTTCGTTGTCCTATCGGTGGTTGATGAATTGCTATGATTGATTTAATTTGCTTGTGGTTATGTTGCTGTCCTTTGGTGCCCATCATATGATTGCGTGCGTGGATCACACCCTAGGGTTAGTTTTATGTTGATAGGACTATGTATTGGAGGGCAAGAGTGACAGAAGCTTCAACCTAGCATAGAAATTGATGCATACGGGATTGAAGGGGGACCAATATATCTTAATGTTATGGTTGGGTTTTACCTTAATGAACATTAGTAGCTGCGGATGCTTGCTAATAGTTCCAATCATAAGTGCATAGAATTCCAAGTCAGGGATGACATGCTAGCAGTGGCCTCTCCCACATAATACTTGCTATCGGTCTAGTAAAGTAGTCAATTGCTTAAGGGGCAATTTCGCAACTCCTACCACCACTTTTCCACACTCGCTATATTTACTTTATTGTTTCTTTACCTCAACATCACCTACTTTTTATTTACGTAATCTTTATTATCTTGCAAACCTATCCAACAACACCTACAAAATACTTCTAGTTTCATACTTGTTCTAGGTAAAGCGAACGTCAAGCGTGCGTAGAGTTGTATCGGTGGTCGATAGAACTTGAGGGGATATTTGTTCTACCTTTAGCTCCTCGTTGGGTTCGACACTCTTAATTATCGAAAACTGTTGCGATCCCCTATACTTGTGGGTTATCAAGACCTTTTTCTGGCGCCGTTGCCGGGGAGCAATAGCGTGGGGTGAATATTCTCGTGTGTGCTTGTTTGCTTTATCACTAAGTACTTTTTATTTGCCATTCTTAGTTGTTTACTCTCTTTAGTTATGGGTAGGAAACGCAAAATACCGAAAAAATTAGTTGTACCTACTGAACCAATGGTTGAAGAACCAATAAAAATATATCACACTGCTGAAGCTTATTACTTGGATCATCTTCGATCCCTATGTGCTCGGGCTGAAACCCCAACTAGCTTAGTTGAGGGCAAATCTTTAGATGAGCATGCTTGTTATGTGCAACATCGTATATCTGAAAAAGGGAAACTATTATGGGGTCAAATTCAACGTTTGCAATGCTATGCTTGGAATTTATGTGAAATATATGATTTTACTTGTTGTTCTGAAAACCCTAAGAAACACCTTCCCTATCAGTGTGAGTTTAGTGATAATGGAATCGTATCTTCGTATGCTAAGGGTGTTTACAATTACTATGATGTTCAAAAAATTGAAGAATTTGTTGCTTTTGAGGGTGCTTATGAAATTGCTTCTTTGATTGAAAACTATGATGCTACTTTTCACAAATCTGAAAATTTTGCTGTACTTAAATATTTCTATGATAATTATGCTTCTAATACCTATTTTAAACAATATATTGAGGAATACTCCGCTGTCCAAGAACAGACTAATATTTTCCAGGAGTCTATGGAAGAAGAAATTGATGAAACTGTGAGCTCATTGGATGAAAAAGATGATGAGGAGAGCGAAGAACAAAAGTAGGAAAAGCGGATTGATCACCTGTGCCCACCTTCTAATGAGAGTAACTCTTCAAATCATACATTGTTTAATTCCCCTTCATGCTTACCGAAGGATGATTGCTATGATGATTGTTATGATCCCATTGATTCTCTTGAAATATCCCTTTTTGATGATGCTTGCTATGCTTGTGGCCAAGATGCCAATATGAATTATGCTTATGGAGATGAACTTGCTATAGTTCCTTATGATAAAAAAGAAATTGTTGCTATTGCACCCACGCATGATAGTCCTATTATCTTTTTGAATTCTCCCGACTACACTATATCGGACAAGTTTGCACTTATTAAGGAATATATTGATGGGTTGCCTTTTACCGTTGCACATGATGATTTTGATGGATATAATATGCATATGCTTGCTGCTCCTACTTGCAATTATTATGAGAGAGGAACTACATCTCCGCCTCTTTATGTTTCCAATACAACAAAATTGCAAGAAACTGGTTATACTATGCATTGGCCTTTACTTTGTGTGCATGAATTGTTCTTTTATGACATGCCGATGCATAGGAAGAGAGTTATACTTCGTCATTGCATGATATATGTTACCTTGTTCTCACTACTAAATTACAAATCATTGTTAATTAAAATTGGCTTTGATATACCTTGGGATCCGGGTGGATTCACTACTTGAGCACTATATGCCTAGCTTAATGGCTTTAAAGAAAGCGTTGCCAGGGAGAGAACCCGGAAGTTTTAGAGAGTCATTTATTTCTATTGATTGCTTTTATATAGTTTAAAAACAACAAAAATAAAGAGGGGAAACCCAAAACTTTTTCAAAAAGGAAAGCGAAAGTGATAGAGACAAGCATTGTTGAAGTGGGAGCTAGCCTTGAACTTTGTTCATGCTCACGGAAACTTTGTGAATCTTGATTACAGAAACTTTTCAATAAAAATAATTATCCCCTTGTACAATTCCATTGTATTATAAAAATAATGTGCCAAGGTTTGCCTTTAGGATGTTTACATTTGCTTGATGGTTTGTACGGTGCAGGACAGAAACTTTGGCTGTAGTGCGCGATTTTTGAATTTTTAGCTGGAATGTCAAATGGTTCTGATTATTTTTGCACTGTCTTCATATAAAATTTTTTTATTTTTCATAATTTTGGTAGAATTTTTCAAGTATCAGAAGTATGGTGAATGTTCAGATTATTACAGACTGTTCTGTTTTAGACAGATTCTGTTTTTGATGCATAGTTTGCTTGTTTTGATGAAGCTATCAATTTATATTAGTGGATTAAGCCACGGAAAAATTGTATTACAGTAGACACAATGCAAAAACAAAATATAAATTGGTTTGCAACAGTACTTAGAGTAGTGATTTGCTTTATTATACTAACGGATCTTACCGAGTTTTCCGTTGAAGTTTTGTGTGGATGAAGTGTTCGATGATTGAGAAGGTTTTGATGTGAGAAGAAGGAAGAGAGGCAAGAGCTCAAGCTTGGGGATGCCTGAGGCACCCCAAGTAAATATTCAAGGAGACTCAAGCATCTAAGCTTGGGGATGCTGGGGAGGCATCCCCTCTTTCTTCAACAAGTATCGGTATGTTTTTGGATTCGTTTCGTTCATGCGATATGTGCAAGTCTTGGAGCGTCTTTTGCATTTAGGTTTTTATTTTTATTTTATACACCATGCTGGTATGAGATAGTACTTGGTTGATTTATAGAATGCTCTTTGCACTTCACTTATATCTTTTGAGTATGGCTTTATAGAATGCTTCATGTGCTTCACTTATATCATTTGAAGTTTGGATTGCATGTTTCTCTTTACATAGATAACCGCCATTTGTAGAATGCTCTTTTGCTTCACTTATATTTGTTAGAGCACAGGCATATCTTTTGTAGAAAGAATTAAACTCTCGTGCTTCACTTATATCTATTTAGAGAAATGACAGGAACTGGCCATTCACATGGTTAGTCATAAAATCCTACATAAAACTTGTAGATCGCTGAATATGATATGTTTGATTCCTTGCAATAGTTTTGCGATATAAAGGTGATGATATTAGAGTCATGCTAGTCGAGTAATTGTGAAATTGAGAAATACTTGTGTTGAGGTTTGCAAGTCCCATAGCATGCACGTATGGTGAACTGTTATGTAACAAAGTCGGAGCATGAGGTGTTTATTGATTGTCTTCCTTATGAGTGGCGGTCGGGGACGAGCGATGGTCTTTTCCTACCAATCTACCCCCCTAGGAGCATGCGCGTAGTACTTTGTTTCGATGACTAATAGATTTTTGTAATAAGTATGTGAGTTCTTTATGACTAATGTTGAGTCCATGGATTATACGCACTCTCACCCTTCCACCATTGCTAGCCTCTCTAGTACCGCGCAACTTTCGTCGGTACCATAAACCCACCATATACCTTCCTCAAAACAGCCACCATACCTACCTATTATGGCATTTCCATAGCCATTCTGAGATATATTGCCATGCAACTTTCCACCGTTCCGTTCATCATGACACATTCATCATTGTCATATTGCTTAGCATGATCATGTAGTTGACATAGTATTTGTGGCAAAGCCGCCGTTCATAATTCTTTCATACTTGTCACTCTTGATTCATTGCATATCCCGGTACACCGCCGGAGGCATTCATATAGAGTCATATCTTGTTCTAAGTATCGAGTTGTAATTCTTGAGTTGTAAGTAAATAGAAGTGTGATGATCATCATTCAATAGAGCATTGTCCCAAAAAAAGGCCAAATAAAAAAGAAAGGCCAAATAAAAAAAGAAAGGCGAAAAAAGGCCAAATAAAAAATAAGAAGGGGGCAATGCTACTATTCCTTTTTCCACACTTGTGCTTCAAAGTAGCACCATGTTCTTCATATAGAGAGTCTCTTGAGTTATCACTTTCATATACTAGTGGGAATCTTTCATTATAGAACTTGGCTTGTATATTACAATGATGGGCTTCCTCAAAATGCCCTAGGTCTTCGTGAGCAAGCGAGTTGGATGCACACCCACTTAGTTTCTTTTTGAGCTTTCATACACTTATAGCTCTAGTGCATCCGTTGCATGGCAATCCCTACTCACTCACATTGATATCTATTGATGGGCATCTCCATAGCCCGTTGACACGCCTAGTTGATGTGAGACTATCTTCTCCTTTTTGTCTTCTCGACATCATATTATATTCCACCTATAGTGCTATGTCCATGGCTCATGCTCACGTATTGCGTGAAAGTTGAAAAGGTTTGAGAACGTCAAAAGTATGAAACAATTGCTTGGCTTGTCATCGGGGTTGTGCATGATGTGAATATTTTGTGTGGTGAAGATGGAGCATAGCCAGACTATATGATTTTGTAGGGATGAGCTTTCTTTGGCTATGTTATTTCAATAAGACATAATTGCTTGGTTGGTATGCTTGAAGTATTATTATTTTTATGTCAAATGATAGACTATTGCTTTGAATCACTCGTATCTTAATATTCATGCCATGATTAGACATATGATCAAGATTATGCTAGGTAGCATTCCACATCAAAAATTATCTTTTTTATCATTTACCTACTCGAGGACGAGCAGGAATTAAGCTTGGGGATGCTGATACGTCTCCGTCGTATCTATAATTTTTGATTGTTCCATGCCAATATTATTCAACTTTCATATACTTTTGGCAAGTTTGTATACTATTTTTGGGACTAACATATTGATCCAGTGCCCAGTGCCAGTTCCTGTTTGTTGCATGTTTTTTCTTTCGCAGAATATCCATATCAAACGGAGTCCAAACGGAATAAAAACTGACGCGGATTTTTTGGAATATATATGATTTTTGGGAAGAAGAATCCACACGAGACGATGCTCGAGGGGCCCACGAGGTAGGGGGCGTGCCCCTGACCCTCGTGGCCATCTCGTAAGGCAGTTGGTGCCCTTCTTTCGCCGCAAGAAAGCTAATTTCCGGATAGAAATCGTGTCAAAATTTTAGCCTAATCAGAGTTACAGATCTCCGAGAATATAAGAAACGGTGAAAGGGAAGAATCTAAGAACGCAGAAACAGAGAGAGACAGAGAGACAGATCCAATCTCGGAGGGCCTCTCGCCCCTCCCGTGCCATGGAGGCCATGGACCAGAGGGGAAACCCTTCTGCCATCTAGGGAGGAGGTCAAGGAAGAAGAAGAAGGAGGGGGGCTCTCTCCCCCTTGCTTCCGGTGGCACCGGAGTGCCACCGGGGGGCCATCATCATCACCGCGATCTACACCAACACCTCCGCCATCTTCACCAACATCTCCATCACCTTACCCCCTCTATCTACAGCGGTCCACTCTCCTGCAACCCGTTGTACCCTCTACTTGAACATGGTGCTTTATGCTTCATATTATTATCCAATGATGTGTTGCCATCCTATGATGTCTGAGTAGATTTTCGTTGTCCTATCGGTGGTTGATGAATTGCTATGATTGATTTAATTTTCTTATGGTTATGTTGCTGTCCTTTGGTGCCCATCATATGATTGCGCACGTGGATCACACCCTAGGATTAGTTGTATGTTGATAGGACTATGTATTGGAGGGCAAGAGTGACAGAAGCTTCAACCTAGCATAGAAATTGATGCATACGGGATTGAAGGGGGACCAATATATCTTAATGCTATGGTTGGGTTTTACCTTAATGAACATTAGTAGTTGCGGATGCTTGCTAATAGTTCCAATCATAAGTGCATAGAATTCCAAGTCAGGGATGACATGCTAGAAGTGGCCTCTCCCACATAATACTTGCTATCGGTCTAGTAAAGTAGTCAATTGCTTAAGGGGCAATTTCGCAACTCCTACCACCACTTTTCCACACTCGCTATATTTACTTTATTGTTTCTTTACCTAAACAGCCCATACTTTTTATTTACGTAATCTTTATTATCTTGCAAACCTATCCAACAACACCTACAAAGTACTTCTAGTTTCATACTTGTTCTAGGTAAAGCGAATGTCAAGCGTGCGTAGAGTTGTACCGGTGGTCGATAGAACTTGAGGGAATATTTGTTCTACCTTTAGCTCCTCGTTGGGTTCGACACTCTTACTTATCAAAAACTGTTGCGATCCCCTATACTTGTGGGTTATCAGTGGCCAAGACCTCGGTCCATCTATCATTGAGCAAATCTTGGCTTGCTTGAAGCTGCAGCTGCTTCTTTCTTAGGCTCCTTAAAGTGGCTATAAGCCGGTGTTTAAAGCGCTCTTGCTCGAGAGGTTCCTTGGGCATGATAAAATCCTCGTTGCCGAGGATCTCCTCTTCCTCGGAGAGTGGGAGATAATTGCTGTCCTCCGAGTCCCCATATGTGGTTTGCTCATCAGAGCTGTCTTGCCCGCCTTCTTGTTCCTCCTGCTCGGATTCTACCTCAACAGGGTTTTTGTTGTCCGGAGTATCGTCTTCTCTGGTGCTGGCAGTGTTTTCTCTTGGGCGATGTGACCTAGGGCGCCAGTGTCCGGGCTGCGTACCAGGCGGTTTATTCTCGACCGGATCCTCCTTTTCATCGTCGCGAGCGCCGTAAGGTGTGTCTATCATACACACGTCATACCAGGAAGTGGTCATCCCGTGTCGAGCGGGTAGTAAGCTCTGGCCTTGCTCCTCATCGTCGTCCACACCGTCGATGTCTTCGGAGCGGGGGTCGGGCGTGTTGGTTAGGTCTTCAATAGTGGCTACGAAGTGGGTGGCGGGTGGGAAACAAAATTCTCCATCGTCCGCCGAAAGTTCGAACCGAACATAGTTCGGCGACGGGTCGTCTGGCAGGGATAGGTTTTTTAGCGAGTTTAGTATGTCACCCATGGGCGAGTGTTGGAAGACATCCGCCACGCCGAACTTGAAGATCGATAACCGATCAAATTCGGTATACGCGGGCTCGCAGGGTTCGGAGTTCAACATCGGAGGCGAGTCCGAGGTACCATTGATGCAGATACCGTATGAAGTGAAATCTGCATGCGTCTCCAGCGCCGCGGAATCGGTAGCCACTGTGATGGGGTCGAGCTTCCCATCTTCGGGCGACTTGATCTGCTCCGGGTTTAAGGCCAGAGCTGCTACAGGAGCTATCTCCTGGATGTGGCCCGATGACAGGTTTAAGCCATGTTCATCAAGGCGATGGGAAGCGGTTTCCGCGGTCTCGAATCCGTCGAAGATCAAATCTCCACGGATGTCCATGACGTAATTCAAGCTTCCGAATCTGACCTGATGGCTAGGGGCGTAGCTGTCGATCTGCTCCAGATGGCCAAGCGAGTTGGCCCACAGTACGAAGCCGCCGAATACGAAGATCTGTCCGGGGAGGAAGGTTCCACTTTGGGCAGCGTCGTTATTGATGATTGAAGGGGCCATCGAACCTTTTGTCGACGACACAGTGGAACTCTCAATGAAAGCACCAATGTCGGTGCCAAAACCGGTGGATCTCAGGTAGGGGGTCCCGAACTGTGCGACTAGGATCGATGGTATTAGGAGACGGGGGACACGATGTTTACCCAGGTTCGGGCCCTCTCTATGGAGGTAATACCCTACTTCCTGCTTGATTGATCTTGATGAATATGAGTATTACAAGAGTTGATCTACCATGAGATCGTAATGGCTAAACCCTAGAAGTCTAGCCTATGAATATGGTAATGAGTATATGTGGTGTCCTTTCCGGACTATCCCCTTCGGTTTATATAGACACCGAGGGGATCTAGGGTTTACATGGAGTCAGTTACATAAGAAGGAATCTTCGGCCGCCAAGCTTGCCTTCCACGCCAAGTAGAGTCCAATCCAGACACGGTGCAGTATTCGGCCTTCATGTCTTCACAGTCCATCAGTCCGGCCCAAAAGGATAACAGGCCGGACGCCCGAGGACCCCTTAGTCCAGGACTCCCTCACCAAGCAAAACACACATCATGTGACGAATGAAAACATAGCTCCAAGTGAGGTTACCAATAATGTTGGAGACAAAAGAGGGGATGCCTTCCGGGGCATCCCCAATCTTAGTTGCTTGGATCTTCCTTGAATATTACATTGGGGTGCCTTGGGAATCCCCAAGCTTAGGGTATTGTCACTCTTTATTCTCCTCATATCGACATCTCACCCAAAACTTTAAAACTTCAATCACACAAAACTTAACGGAACTTCGTGAGAAAGGATAGTATGATAAAGAGCAAACCGTTTCACTTTGGTACTATCAAAGACAAGATTCATAATTGTTTCCACACAATTCCTACTGTAGCATATCATTTCCACAATTTATATTGAGCAATATAAGCCATGGAAACTAGAAAAGCAAGCAAAGTATGCCTTGAAAACAGAATATGTCAAAAACAGAACAGTCTGTAGTAATCTGTACGCCAACCATACTTCTGCTACTCCAAGAATTCTTCAAAATTGGGAAAGCTTGGGAAATTTTTCTATTAATCTTCTGCAAAAAGAATCAGCATTTTATCACGCTTCTATTGAAAATTAGAATTGTTTTCCTGAGTGCAAAAGTTTCTATTTTTCAGCAAGATCAAATCAACTATCACCGTAAGCCATCCCAAAGGTCTTACTTGGCACTTTATTGAAACAAAAGCAATAAAACATGATTACTACAGTAGCCTAATCATGTGAACACACAAAAATAGTAGGTAAAAGTGTTGGTTGTCTCCCAATAAGCGCTTTTCTTTAATGCCTTTTAGCTAGGCATGATGATTTCAATGATGCTCGCATAAAAGATAAGAATTGAAACATAAAGAGAGCATCATGAAGCATATGACTAGCACATTTAAGTCTAACCCACTTCTTATTCATAGGGATTTTTTGAGCAAACAATTTATGGTAACAAGAATCAACTAGCATAGGAAGGCAAAACAAGCAGAACTTCAAGATTTTCAACACATAGAGAGGAAACTTGATATTATTGCAATACCTAGAAGCATATGTTCCTCTATCATAATAATTTTCAGTAGCATCATGAATAAATTCAACAATATAGCTATCACGTAAAGCATTCTTTTCATGATTCACAAGCATAGAAATTTTATTACTCTCCACATAAGCAAATTTATTCTCATCAATAATTGTGGGAGCAAACTCAGTAAAATAACTCTCATGTGATTGAAATTTAAAATCATGATGACAAGTTTCACGGTTATCATTATTCAATAGATCATACATGTCATCACCATAATCATCATAGATAGCAACCTTTTCCTCATAGTCAATTGAAGCCTCATCCAAAATGGTGGACTCATCACTAAATAAAGTCATGACCTCTCCAAATCCACTTTCATCACTATAATCATCATAAATAGGAGGCATGCAATTATTATAACAAATTTGCACATCAAATCTTGGGGGACTAAAAATATCATCTTCAAACATAGCATCCCCAAGCTTATGGCTTTGCATATCATTAGCATCATGGATATTAAAAGAATTCATACTAACAACATTGAAATCATGCTCATCATTCAAATAATTTGTGCCAAACATTTTATTGACTTCTTCTTCTAACAATTGAGCATAATTTTCTGCATCATTTTCAAGAAAGATATTATAAAGATGATCAATAATATGATGCAACCTCAATTCCATTTTTGTATGTAATTTTTTACAAACCAAACTAGTGATAAAACAAAAAACTAAAAGATTCAATTGCAAGATCTAAAGATATGCCTTCAAGCACTCACCTCCCTCGCAATGGCGCCAGAAAAGAGCTTGATGTCTACTATGCAACTTTATTCTTGTAGACACGTGTTGGGCCTCCAAGCGCAGAGTTTTGTAGGACAGTAGCAATTTTCCCTCAAGTGGATGACCTAAGGTTTATCAATACGTGAGAGGTGTAGGATGAAGATGGTCTCTCTCAAACGACCCTGCATCCAAACACAAGAAATCTCTAGTGTCCCCAACACACCTGATACAATGGCAAATTGCATAGGTGCACTAGTTCGGCGAAGCGATGGTGATAAAAGTGTAATATGGATGGTAGAAATATATTTTTATAATCTGAATAAATAAAAACAGCAAGGTAGCAAATAGTAAACAAGCACCAAAACGGTATTGCAATGCTTAAAAACAAGGCCTAGGATCCGTACTTTCACTAGTGCAATCTCTCAACAGTGCTAATATAATTTGATCATATAGCCACCCCTCAAAGTGCGATGAAGAATCACTCCAAAGTTCCTATCTAGCGGAGAACATAAGAATAAATTCTTTGTAGGGTACGAAACCACCTCAAAGCTATTCTTTCCATTTGATCTATTCAAGAGTTCATACTAAAATAACACAAAGCTATTCTTTCCGTTCGATCTATCCTAGACTTCGTACTAAAATAACACCAAAGTAAATTCATATTCATAATACACAATCCAACACAAAGAAATTCAAAGAGCGCCCCAAGATTTCTACCGGAGAAACAAAGACAAGAACATGCATCAACCCCTGTGCATAGATTATGCCAATGTCACCTCGGGAATCCGTGAGTTGAGTGCCAAAACATATATCAAGTGAATCAATACGATACCCCATTGTCACAACGAGTATTCAGTTGCAAGACATATATCAAGTGTTCTCAAATCCATAAAAGTATTCAATATGACAACAACGAAATCTCAAAGGGAAAAAACTCAATTCATCACAACAAGATAGAGAGGAGAAAACATCATATGATCCGACTATATTAACAAAGCCCTCGATACATCAAGATCGTGACATCTCAAGAACACGAGAGAGAGAGAGATTAAACACATAGCTACTGGTACAAACCCTCAGCCCCGAGGGTGGACTACTCCCTCCTCATCGTGGTGGCTGCCGGGATGATGAAGATGGCCACCGGAGATGATTTCCCCCTCCGGCAGGGGGCCGGAAAGGGTCTAGATTGGTTTTCGGTGGCTACAGAGCCTTGCGGCGGCGGAACTTTTGATCTAGGTTAACCCCGTGGGTTTTCGGAATATTTGTGAATTTATAGGGTAAAGAGGGGGTGCGGGAGGCCACCGAGGTGGGCACAACCCACCTGGGCGCGCCTAGGCCCCCAGGCGCGCCCTGGTGGGTTGTGCCCCCCTAGGGGCACCCCCAGGTGCTGCTCTGGTCCATCCTGGGTGTTCTGGTCCATAAGAATTCTCCAAAAAGTCTCGCGGTGTTTGGACTCCGTTTTATATTGATTTTCTGCGATGTAAAAAACAAGCAAAAAACAGCAAATGGCACTGGGCACTGGGTCAATAGGTTAGTCCCAAAAAATGATATAAAGTTGATATAAAATGATTGTAAAACATCCAAGAATGATAAAATAACAGCATGAATACTTCATAAATTATAGATACGTTGGAGACATATCAATATGGAGTAGTTTTCAATGGTGAACATCTCTATGTTGATCATATCTATTATATGATTCACGTTCGAACTTTCGGTCTCAGTGTTCCGAGGCCATATCTGCATATGCTAGGCTCGTCAAGTTTAACCCGAGTATTTTGCACGTGCAAAACTGGCTTGCACCCATTGTATCTGAACATAGAGCTTATCACACCCGATCATCACGTGGTGTCTCGGCACGACGAACTGTCACAATGGTTCATACTCAGGGAGAACACTTATACCTTGAAATTTAGTGAGGGATCATCTTATAATGCTACCGCCGTACTAAGAAAAATAAGATGCATAAAAGATAAACATCACATGCAATTAAAATATGTGACATGATATGTCCATCATCATCTCGTGCCTTTGATCTCCATCTCCAAAGCACCGTCATGATCTCCATCGTCACCGGCTTGACACCTTGATCTCCATCGTAGCGTCGTTGTCACCTCGCCAACTATTGCTACTACGACTACTGCTACCGCTTAGTGATAAAGTAAAGAAATTACATGGTGATTGCATTTCATACCATAAAGCGACAACCATAAGGCTCCTGCCAGTTGCTGATAACTTTTACAAAACATGATTGAGGGAGTCCTGGATTAGGGGGTCTCCGGACGGCCGAATTATCTCCATTGGCCGGACTGTTAGACTATGAAGATACAAGATTGAAGACTTTGTCTCGTGTCCGGATGGGACTCTACTTGGCGTGGAAGGCAAGCTAGGCAATACGTATATGGATATCTCCTCCTTTGTAACCGACCTTTTGTAACCCTAACCCTCTCCGATGTCTATATAAACCGGAGGGTTTTAGTCCGTAGGACAACAACCACAACATACAATCATACCATAGGCTAGCTTCTAGGGTTTAGCCTCTCTAATCTCGTGGTAGATCTACTCTTGTAACACCCATATCTTCAATATTAATCAAGCAGGACGTAGGGTTTTACCTCCATCAAGAGGGCCCGAACCTGGGTAAAACTTCGTGTCCCTTGCCTCCTGTTACCATCCGGCCTAGACGCACAATTCGGGACCCCCTACCCGAGATCTGCCGGTTTTGACACCGACATTGGTGCTTTCATTGAGAGTTCCTCCGTGTCGTCGTTGTTAGGCTTGATGGCTCCTACTATCATCGATAGCGATGCGGTCCAGGGTGAGACTTTTCTCCCCGGACAGATCTTCGTATTCGGCGGCATTGCACTGCGGGCTAATTCGCTTGGCCATCTGGAGCAGATTGAAAGCTACGCCCCTGGCCATCAGGTCAGATTTGGAATTTTGAATTACACGGCCAACATCCGTGGGGACTTGATCTTCGACGGATTCGAGCCACAGCCGGGCGCGCCGCACTGTCGCGACGGGTATGACCTAGCTCTGCCATCGGACGGTACCCAAGAGGCCGCGCCCGCATCAGCTCCGACCCTTAGCTCGGAGCCAGCTGCGCCAATCGAGGACGGGTGGCTAGACACCACCTCAGGGGCTGCAGTCTCAACGGTGATCGAGCCGAACACCAGCATAATCCTCTGCACAGCCCGTGACTCCAAGGTGCCGGACTCTCCTCCGGACCCTGAACCATCCGCGCCCCTTCCAATCGAATCCGACTGGGCGCCGATCATGGAATTCACCGCTGCGGATATTTTTCAGCACTCGCCCTTTGGCGACATTCTGAATTCACTAAGGTCTCTCTCTCTGTCAGGAGAGCCCTGGTCGGATCATGGCCAACAGGACCGGGATGCGGATGGCGAAGAAATCCAACGCCCACCCACCACCCACTTTGTAGCCACTGTCGATGATTTAACCGACATGCTCGACTTCGACTCCGAAGACATCGACGGTATGGACGACAATGTAGGAGACGAACATGAACCAGCACCTATAGGGCACCGGAAAGCCACCTCGTCGTATGACGCATACATGGTGGACACACCAAAAGAACACGACGACGAGGAACAGAAGGACTTACCGAAGGCTTGTTCCCTCGAGAAGCAGTCAAAGCGGCGGCGCAAGCGCCGCCCAAATCCCGCCTTGCCAGAAATAACGATCACACAGACCCAGCGTTGGAGCAGGGCGAATCACTACCGGACCATGGCAATATGGAAAATCAAACCGAACAAACCAATTCTGTCAAAAATAATAGTCCGGATGACATAACGCCGGACAGGCACCCGGAGCAGCCGAATGCCCGTCAAAGGCTTGTTGCCACCGCGAGGAGCCTAAAAAAGCAAAAGCAAAGGATCAAGGTTGCGCAGGATGTTCTCCAAATCAGATGGAGTAAAGTACTCAACACAGCAGTGAAGTACGGCGACAATCACCCCACCAAGAGCTACCCAACGCGGAAGTTGCTACCTGAATTCGATAAGGAGGCCTCAGACCCCTCGCAACCAAAAATCAAAACAGCCACCTGGCCGGATAGACGACTTCACGGCCAACATAGAGCGGCGAACAATGCCACTCACAAGATAATACGCGATTCACGCGGGGGCTTGCACCAAAAGAATAGCGCAACCAGAAACATCTATGGACCACGCAAACACGCCCCAGCATACGATATAACATCCAAACAATGCGGTACACCCAGATACAGGGGTGCCGCACACCCCCTATGTTTCACCGACGAGGTGCTGGATCATGAATTTCCAGAGGGATTCAAACCTGTAAACATAGAGGCATACGACGGAACAACAGACCCGGGGGTCTGGATCGAGGACTATATCCTCCACATCCATATGGATCGAGGAGATGATCTCCACGCCATCAAGTACTTACCACTCAAACTCAAAGGGCCATCCCGTCACTGGCTCAAAGGCCTCCCCGAAAACTCCATTGGAAGCTGGGCAGAGCTCGAAGACGCTTTTCGGGCAAACTTGCAAGGGACTTATGTCCGACCTCCAGACGCGGATGATTTGAGTCATATAACTCAACAGCCTGGAGAGTCAGCCCGAAAGCTTTGGAACATTTTTCTTACTAAAAAGAACCAAATTTTCGACTTTCCGGACGCCGAAGCCTTGGCAGCTTTTAAGCACAGCGTCCGTAACGAATGGCTTGCCCGACACCTCGGCCAAGAAAAGCCGAGAATGATGGCAGCATTAACAAGCCTCATGACCCGCTTTTGCGCGGGTGAGGACAGCTGGCTAGCCAGATGCAGCACCAGTGACCCCAGTACATCCGAAGTTAGAGACGGAAATGGGAAATCACGGCGCAACAACAATAACAAACGCCGGAACAAAGGAGACAACACGAAGAACATGGCAGTAAACGCCGGATTCAAAAGCTCTCGGCCAGGTCAGAAGCCGCCCTCTAAAGGCGCCAGAGACGAGCTGTCTAGCCTGAATAAAATTCTGGACCAAATATGTCAGGTCCATAGCACCCCTGGCAAACTAGCCAATCATACCCACAGAGAATGTTGGGTCTTCAAGCAGTCCGGCAAGCTCAACGCCGTACACAAGGGGGAGGATACACCAAGTGAAGATGAGGATGAGCCTCTCAAGGGAGACTTTGGGGAACAAAAGAAATTTCCACCAGAAGTCAAAACAGTAAACATGTTGCATGTGATCAATGGAAGAAACAAAACGGCACTCCCAGAAAAATACGCCCGAAGGCCTGTCACCGCGGAGTCCTGCCACTGGTCGTCTCAACCGATCACTTTCGACCATCGTGATTATTCAGCAAGTATCCGGCGTGCAGGATGGGCTGCCCTGGTATTAGACCCAATAATTGACGGATACCGCTTCGCATGAGTCCTGATGGACGGTGGCAGCTATCTAAATCTGATATACCAGGATACAATCCGCGAAATGGGGATAGACCCAACAAAAATTCACCATAGCAATATTACCTTTAAAGGAGTAACGCCAGGTCCAAGGGCTCGTTGCACGGGCTCCCTGCTACTAAAAGTTATATTCGGCCTCCCCGATAACTTCCGTAGCGAACATCTAACCTTCCACATCGCTCCGTTCCAAAGTGGCTATCAAGCACTACTCGGACGCGAAGCTTTCGCTCGCTTTAATGCAATACCACACTACGCTTCCCTCACACTCAAGATGCCCGGTCCACATGGCATCATTACAGTGAACGGAAATGTTAAGCGATTTCTGCGCGCCGAAGAGCGTGCGACTGCCTTGATAGCCGCACACTAAAAACGGCCTCACCAACTAAAACTTTTAGCAGGTCGTCGCGACCTCGGACATGGTTAGACGAGTCCGGTGCAGCTATATGCATTTTTTACCGGATCAATGAGCACACCCCTATCACAAATACAAGGGGCTCAGCGTGCGCAGACAAGTGGCAATTCTTACTCACCTTGAATTATACATGGTTTATTTAAAAACTACTTTTTGCACGACAACTTTTTTACCTAAGCTCCTCTCTTTTACAGATAATCATCGTGCTACACCCGTCCAGGATACGGCACAACGGAGACACAGGCGCAGACATGCAGCAAGGACCCGCCCCAACGATTCTTTTTAGATTAAGACCCTGCGTAAACCTTTTTTACTGTCTCTTGTTGATACATATCCACCGAATTCTCAGCAAAATTGAGAAGGATGCTGATGTCTTGGCATGTGGCCACGTCAGAATAATGCATGTACCTGGACACAAGGGGCTTCTTACAAGTGGCACTATTTTGGCCCGGTTTATACCATAAAGAACAAATACCTTAGGGAGTGTTCATCATCGCGAGTTCGGCCTTATATGCATCAGCTACGAATCATTGTCTTTGGTCAAATGTTGGGTTTGCCCGGCTCCTGTGTTTTGGTGCCTTACGTTCCGCTTTACCGGCTAAGGTAGCACCAGGAGAACTACTGCGATTGTGCCCTGGTTCATCCGGACGAGCGCCTCAGTAGAGAAAGCCGAAAACCGACTGTCATGATATAGCGTGAGACTGGTCAACTACTCAATGACCTATCGGGATGCTAGAATTCCTCCGCCTTAACGAAGGGACGTTTTCCGGCTAGGCATATACACACCCCGCGATCGGGAGAGTGCGGAGCCACCAGGGGCTATCTAGTAGCCCCACTGTCAAACTCCTATGGCTAAGTGAAAGTGTTAAAGCATTATAGTCTGGTTTCCTCGCTCGCTGCGCTATCACCTCCTTATCAGGACCAAGACGTTGGGTTAAGTGTGAACACGCGTTTTTTGCGAGCACCTCCGTATTATATGCGTGGGGGTTGAAGCCGACGGCTGCAATCTTTCAGGTTATACATATGTATATATAAACAGCCGCACAGGAGGCATCATACTACTTTCGGGCAAAAGTATAAACATAGCCTTATAAAAACTTCATAAAAGCATTATGATTACAATGAGAATACATATCACTCAAACATAATATTTTTCGAGCACTGGGCCTCTATTAAACGAGCACCCTCGAGAACTTCCTCGAAATAGTGTTCGGCAGTCACACGGCCTATGGCCAAACCCTGCGCCGCAACAGTGGTAGCGTCCATCTCCGCCCAGTATGCTTCAATACGGGCAAGGGCCATCCGCGAGCCTTCTATGCACCCTGACCTCTTCATCGCATTAATGCGCGGCACCGCATCAAGGAACTACTGCACTATGCTGAAATAGCTGTTCGGCTTAGGCCCTTCCAGCCATAGCTGATCCACAATAGACCTCATGGCGAGTCCGGACAACCTATTCAGTTCGGCCCATTCGGCTAGCTGGCCAGTCAATGAAAGCGGACGCTCTGGAACGTGGAATTGCGTCCAGAACAGCTTGTCCACTTCACGATCTGTCTGACCTTGGAAGTACTTGGCCGCATCGGCAACGCTCGCCGCCAAATCCATATACGCATCTGCCGAGCTCCACAGCCGATCCAGAGGGGCATACCGTGGATCTCCGAACTTCCTCCGTAACATGAAGGGTTTCCCAACCGTAATATCCCCGGCTTCCTGCAGCTCCTCCTTCTTCACGCTCATAGCAGAACGGGTGTCTTTGTTTGCCGCCGCGGCCTTCTCAAGGTCCGTTGCCTTCGCTCGATTTTCTTCCTCAAGAACCCGGCAACGGTCGGCAGTATCTTTTAACTCTACGGCCATCTTGGCCATCTTCTCCTGGGTCCCCAATGTGCGGCCTTCTCGGCTTTCAGCTCTTCGACTGCCTTCAAAGCAGCCGCATTACTAATCCTCGCTTGTTCCTTGGCTTGGGCAAGTTCCGCCCGCAAGGCTTCCACGGTGGCAGCTCCATCTGCAGTCACAACATATTAAAGATACTGGCATTATGATGCTCTTACTATGTGGCGTTCACCGGATGATAACACTTACCATGTGCCTCGTTAAGCCTGTTGTTAACAAGCTCGATGTCGGTGTCTGCCGCATCTAGTTGCCGTTTTAATTGGGAAAAACTCATTAGTCCGGCTAGCCACCGGAGCTTCCACCACCTGCAAATAGAGGCAGTCTGGTTATTGCATGGGAGTACGATCCTCTGTTTGCCGCCGGTCTCGACGACAATCAGAGTCTCAGGGGCTACTATCTACACAGGGCACACCTAACATGTGCAGTACCATCACATATTATCTCACATACCTCAAAGCCTGTCAGTAGACTCATAAAGGCTTCATGTAATCCGCTTTCAGCGGATGAGATTCTCTCCATCACCGTACCCATCAACATACGGTGCTCTTCTGAGATGGCCGCTCGCCCCACCAACTCCCTCAGAACGTCCGACCGCACACCAGGCGGTGCCGGACTCTTTCGTATGCTCTCTTCGGGAGCCGGACACTGGGGACTTCTGGGGTCTACAGGACTATCTTCTGGCCTCACCGGATCCGGAGAGGCCCTCCGCGACGACACTTCGGGGTCGCTGTAACACCCTCGATGCGACTATAGCTCCCACGTGTCGAGGCACGACTTAGAGATATAATCGCATTGAAGGCATATGCCGCAAGTTAGGCAATCTTCACAACATCCCATGTAATATGATAATGAAAGGGGAGATAACATAGTTGGCTTACACTCGCCACGTCAAACAAGTACATAAATAACATTACATCATCCAAAACACTCATGGCCTGACTACGGCGCCAAAATAAAAGAGAACCCAACATGCGACAACGGTCCCGTTCACCCCCAACTGGGCACCACTACCGATCATCGGGAAAGGAAACGTAGTAACGTTGAGAGTCTTCGTCGAACTCCCACTTGAGCTCATACGCGTCTCCTGGAGCGGAATCATCAGGCCCTGCATCTGGTGTAATAGTAATCTGTGAGCCACAGGGACTCAGCAATCTCGCACCCTCGCGATCAAGACTATTTAAGCTTAAAGGTAAGGCAAGGTGAAATATGAGTGGAGCTCCAGCAAGCGACTAGCAAGTATGGTGGCTAACTTATCCGCAAAGGAGAGCGAGAAGAGGAGGCAAAGCGCGAGCGAGAAACTAGAGAGCAACCTGCGCAAACATTACTCCAACACCGTGTCCACTTCCCGGACTCCGCCGAAAAGAGGCCATCACGGTAACACACTCAGTTGATTCATTTTAATTAATTAAGGTTCAAGTTATCTACAACCAGACATTAACAAATTCCCATCTGCCCATAACCGCGGGCACGGCTTTCGAAAGTTCAATCCCTGCAGGGGAGTCCCAACTTAGCCCATGACAAGCTCTCACGGTCAACGAAGGAATAGACCTCCTCCCAAGACGTTTCGATCAGACTCGGTATCTCGGTAACTCAAGACACTTCGACAGGTTAAAACAAGACCAGCAACACCGCCCGAATGTGCCGACAAATCCCGATAGGAGCTGCACATATCTCTTTCTCAGGGCACACTCAGATTGTCTTAGGTACGGGTAGGCCAGCCCAGAGTTGCCCCTGGTGGCCACCGGTAGCTGACAGGTGGACCAACACTCAGAGGAGCACTGGCCCGGGGGGGTTAAAATAAGATGACCCTTGAGTCTGCAGAACCCAAGGGAAAGAAAAGGGCTAGGTGGAAAATGGTAAAACCAAGGTTGGGCATTGCTGGAAAAGCTTTAATCAAGGCGAAATATCAAGGGGTTCCCATTATAACCCAACCGCGTAAGGAACGCAAAATCCGGGAACATAACACTGATATGACGGAAACTAGGGCGGCAAGAGTGGAACAAAACACTAGGCGAGAGGCCGAGCCTTCCACCCTTTACCAAGTATATAGATGCATTAAGATAACATGGCAATATGATGATATGCCAACAAGTAAATAAAAGATGTTCCAACAAGGAACGGCCTCCAATCTCCACCTGCAACTAGCAACGCTATAAGAGGGGCTGAGCAAAGCGGTAACATAGCCAACGGTTCGCTAGGACAATGGTGGGTTAGAGGTTTGACATGGCAATTTGGGAGGCTTGCAAGCAAGTGGTAGGCATCGTAGCATTGGCATAGCAAAAGAGCGAGCAAACTAGCATAGCAAAGATAGTAGTGATTTAGAGGGTATGATCATCTTGCCTGCACAGTTGTCAGAGTTGACTGGATCCTTAAAAGCAAACTCAACGGGCTCCTCGTTAGTGAATTCGTCTCTCGGCTCTACCCAAACAAGACAAACAAGCAACAAGGATACAATCAACCACGTGCAAGAACAAGCAATATGATGAAATGATGATATGCTATGCGGGATGCGATGTGGGATGCCAAATGCAAGATATGACAGGAAATGCATGAACCTGGCCTCAACTTGGAAATCCAAGTGTGCCACTGGAAAGATGAGATGAAATCGCTTGAAAACGATATAAAGAACGCCGGAATCGGAGTTACGGTTTGGAAATGGCAAGCGATTCAAATATGACACCGGTCTGCGATTTACAGCAAGTAGGCATCTAAATGCAATGAAATGAACATGCTACAGCAACCAAACATGACATCAAAATACATGGCAGGGAAGCATTCAAGATTCTTAACAAAAGTCTAGCACTGAGCTACGGCCAATTCATCCATTAACACGTTCAAACAAGCATGGCAAAAACATAAATGGTAAAACAGATCTCAGACTTTGAAATTAACACTTGTCTGGAATTTCAGATCATATAGCCCTCTTCGGAGCAACGAAACAATATGCTACAGGACCTGAACATGACAAAGAAAGACATGGCATGGAGCTACTCAACAAGCTTAACAAAAGTCCCTTAGTGACCTTGAGCCAAAAGGGATCACAAAATATACTAACAAGCACACGAACATAGCAAAAACATAATCAGTTTTCAGACTTAGTGAAAACTGGGACATGCTAAAACATAACTCACAAAGGCATGTTTACGAGCTCGATGCACTCACCACGGTGCAAGTCATGGCAATACAAGCATACACCCATCAAGAAGGCACAAAATTTAAGCTAGATATGGCAAGAACAATGGCATAGCATGCACGGATCAACTACAATAACATCGGCAAAATCGCAAACAAGTTGACGATCTGCCCAGATTCACAAAGTAGCAAAAGTAGAGCTCGATTGACTCAAGCTAGGGTGCTCCATAATTGCAAACAAATAGATGGATGTATAGAGCACTACAAGGTTAACAAAACTCCCTTACTGATCATCCTCAAAAGAGGCACGGATCACTAGGAAACAACATGAACATATGGCATCATGAGATAAACAATCCCAGGACTTTGTGAAACTTCTAAGTCCCTGAAAACAGATTTACCGGGTGCCTCACTTTGCAAGCTTGCACAAGTCACCACACACATCACAAAAATGCATGGGTTGAACCTCTGGAAAGAAGACAAAATCCTTAACAAAACATATGAAGGACTCATAGGCATATCATGCACACAACAATCATGGCAAAAATGACAAAAGTCTAAAATGAACTAGCAGATCTGACAATTAACTCACGAAGCCTCCTTCTAACAGCATTTCGGGCATCAAGATGAACTCAAATGAAAATGGTGCAATGGAATGAAATGATGTACTCATCGAGGCGAACATTTTGATATACTATATGTCCAAAATGGAGCTACGGATGCGGAGATATCACAGGCCAAAGTTAGCACAAAAATTAGGGTTCGGAGGAGAAAAAGTCAACCCGCGGAACTCAGATCCAGATCTGCACGGATTTCGATGCACGCCGGATCTACTGTGCACCGCTGGAGTTCCTGTTCACCGGTGGAGTTCGTGGCGGCCGGAGCTCGGAGACGAGGAGGGAGAGGCCGGAGTGGCGGAGGAGGCGGCGCCGGCGACGAGGCGGCGAGGGGCGGCGGCCGGCGACGAGGTGGCCCGGGGCGGAGCTTGCCCCGGCCGGAAATGGTGCGGCGGCGGCGGGCTTCGACGGCGGCGGGGCTCGGGCACCCGGGGCTGGGGAAGACGAGGCGGGGAGGAGGCGCGGGCTCTGGCCCGAGCGGCGGAGAGGCGGGCCCGCTCCGGGCCTGACGGGCCGGCGGGAGTGGTGGCGGTGATGTGGTCCGCCCGCGCCACGTGGTGCCCGGTGGTTGGTGGCGGCGGATCCGGATGTTGTCCGGCGCGGGTCGGACACGTCCGGCGGCGGCGGAGATCTATTTTTTCTAGGGTTAGGGGTGGATTGAACCGCGAATTTTTGGAGGGGTGTGTATATATAGGCATAGAGGGAGCTAGGAGAGTCCAAATGAGGTGCGGTTTTCGGCCATGCGATCGTGATCGAACGCTCTAGGACATGGAGCAGAGTTTGGTGGGTTTTGTGCCAAATTGGAGGGGTGTTGGGCTGCAACACACACGAGGCCTTTTCGGTCCCTCGGTTAACCGTTGGAGTATCAAACGAAGTCCAAATGATACGAAACTTGACAGGCGGTCTACCGGTAGTAAACCAAGGCCTCTTGGAAAGTCTCGGTCCAATCCGGAAATGTTTAATCCCCACACACGAAAGAAAGCTAGAAATGACCACCGGAGGAGAACGAAGCGCCGGAATGCAAAACGGACAACGGGGAAAAAGCTCGAATGCATGAGACGAACACGTATGCAGATGCAATGCACATGATGACATGATAAGAGATGCATGACAACGGCAACAACACACGGAGACAAAAACCCGAACCCGAGAAAATAAATATAACTTAACGCCGGTAACGGCAAGAGTTGGAGTACAAATAGGGAAAGTTACATCCGGGGTGTTACAGTCGCCCACTTCTGGAGCGGAGGAGTCCGGGGGAGGCGTTTCGCTCTCCATCATCTCCAGAAGAAGATCCCCCAAAGACGAACTCATTTGAGAGGGGCTGAGGCCCGAACTGCAAGATATATGCGGTGGTTGTTTTATTAGAGGAAAAAGATGGCATACTCTTACTATTAAAATATTTTGGATCACTTACGAGTCGTTGGAGGACTGATCCCCTCGCGGACTTTGTGTGGCAAAAGCACCCCCCGAGGCAGGACCCTCTGTGGGAGACTTCTTCTCCCGTTTGGAGGCTTCGGCTTCTGGATCCTCGGAAGTAGTCCTTTTCCTCCCCCGGTAGTCCTCCTTCGTGGAAATGCTCGTTCCCTCGGTCGGAGCGGGTAGTGATGGGGGCCCGCGTTCGCCCGTATTATCCCCCTCGGTATCTTCCTTCAAGGGCTCCGGGCAAGGTGCGACCTCGAGCATCTTCTCCAATACCGGATTTTCCAAACCCTCAGGGAGGGGGGGGCAAACACCGAATCATCTTCGCCTTCGTCAGCTAGTCCTAGTCAAAAGGCGAACTCTCAAAAATAACCTCAAATAAAAGATAGTGTGTTCGGCTAGAGGATTTCTTACTTGTTCGGCGGCGCGGTTACTGCTCAGGCCCACGTCCTCGGTGATATCCGGACATTCCACTTGAGGTCCGAAGAATGACTTGTACATCTCCTCGTGCGTCAGGCCGAGGAAACTTTGAATGGCACGTGGTCCCTCTGGGTTGAACTCCCACAAGCGGAGGGCCGGCGTTTGCAAGGCTGGACTTGGCGAACCAGCATAACTTGTATTACCGCAACCGAATTGAATTCTCCCTCGAAGAGATCTCGGATGCGGCTTTGCAGCATAGGCACGTCCTTGGCTGGACCCCAGCTCAGACCCCTGCTAATCCATGACATCAGTTGTGGTGGGGGGCCCGAGCGGAAAGTGGGGGCAGCTGCCCACCTGGCACTTCTAGGAGTCGTGACATAGAACCACACCCGTTGCCACAATTTAGGCACCTCTGGAAAGGAACCTCTCGGCCATGGAGCTCCTGCCATCTTGCCTATTGATGCACCTCCGCACGCAGCTTGTTGCCCCTCGATCATCTTCGGCTTTATTTCAAAGGTCTTGATCCATAGGCCAAAGTGAGGGGTAACGCGGAGGAAGGCCTCACACATGACAATAAATGTCGTGATGTGGAGAAAGGAGTCCGGGGCTAGATCATGGAAATCTAACCCGTAATAGAACATCAACCCCTGACGAAAGGATCCAGAATGAGGCCTAGACCTTAGAGAAAGTGGGAGACGAACACAACGTTCTCGTTGGGTTCGGGAGTAGGGATGACCTGCCCTCGAGCAGGCAGCCGATGCAGCACCTCGGCGGTCAGATATCTGGCCTCCCTCAACTTCTTAATGTCCTTTTTCGTAACGGAGGAGGGCGTCCATCGGCCTTGAAGGCTGGATCCGGACATGGTTGAAGATCCGGAGCACCTGACCTGGGCTTTGGGTGTTAGAACTCGAGGCGGGGGAAGGGTTTGATTGAGCACGGGAGGGAAAAAGCAAAAACCTTGTCCCCTTATAAAGAGGGTGAATATCAAGCATCCTCTCTGTAGCCGTTTAGGACTTACCTATAATCTAGGAGTCCTAGACACGGTTGGTTACCCACGAACCGCATTAATGAGAATCCCATAATTAGGGGAACACGATCTTCGCTTCGGCAAGACGTGTCAAGAAACTGCCTCGCGTTATGTGTGGAGCTGGTTAAGAGAAACGGTTTGGATAATCACCGGGCCATGACATGACGTCATGCTGTCAAAACAAGCCGGCAAATTAGATCTGCGGAAAAATTATTCTCTCTGCGGTGGAATGTGGAACTTATTTTGCAGGGTCGGACACTATCCTCGTATTCAAATTCTTCTATGATGTATTCAGAGAAGGAACCCGCCTTGCAATGCCGAAGACAACTGCGCGCCGGACTCATCGTCATTGAAGCCTGGTTCAGGGGCTACTGACGGAGTCCTGGATTAGGGGGTCTCCGGACGGCTGGATTATCTCCATTGGCCGGACTGTTAGACTATGAAGATACAAGATTGAAGACTTCGTCTCGTGTCCGGATGGGACTCTACTTGGCGTGGAAGGCAAGCTAGGAAATACGTATATGGATCTCTCCTCCTTTGTAACCGACCTTGTGTAACCCTAACCCTCTCCGGTGTCTATATAAACCGGAGGGTTTTAGTCCGTAGGACAACAACCACAACATACAATCATACCATAGGCTAGCTTATAGGGTTTAGCCTCTCTGATCTCGTGGTAGATCTACTCTTGTAACACCCATATCTTCAATATTAATCAAGCAGGACGTAGGGTTTTACCTCCATCAAGAGGGCCCGAACCTGGGTAAAACTTCGTGTCCCTTGCCTCCTATTACCATCCGGCCTAGACGCACAGTTCGGGACCCCCTACCCGAGATCTGCCGGTTTTGACACCGACAATGATCATCTCATATAACAATTTATATCTCATCACGTCTTGACCATATCACATCACAACATGCCCTGCAAAAGCAAGTTAGACGTCATCTACTTTGTTGTTGCAAGTTTTACATGCCTGCTACGGGCTTCTAGCAAGAACCGTTCTTACCTACGCATCAAAAACCACAATGTTTTTTTGTCAAGTGTGTTGTTTTAACCTTCATCAAGGATCGGCCGTAGTCAAACTCGATTCAACTAAAGTTGGAGAAACGGGCACCCGCCAGCCACCTGTGTGCGAAGCACGTCGGTAGAACCAGTCTCATGAACGCGGTCATGTAATGTCAGTTCGGGCCGCTTCATCCAACAATACCGCCGAATCAAAGTAAGACGTTGGTGGTAAGCAATATGACTATTATCGCCCACAACTCTTTGTGTTCTACTCGTGCATATCATCTACGCATAGACCTAGCTCGGATGCCACTGTTGGGGAACGTAGCATGCAATTTCAAAAAAAATCCTATGATCACGCAAGATCTATCTAGGAGATGCATAGCAATGAGATGGGGAGAGTGTGTCCACGTACCCTCATGGTCCGAAAGAGGAAGCATTAGGTTAACGCAGTTGATGTAGTCGAACGTCTTCACGGTCCAACCGATCCAAGTACCGAACATACGGCACCTCCGTGTTCAGCACACGTTTAGCTCGATGACATCCCTCGAGCTCTTGATCTAGTAGAGGGTCGAGGGAGAGCTCCGACAGCACAACGGTGTGGTGACGGTGATGGTGATGTGATCAGCGCAGGCCTTCGCCTAAGCACTACGACAATATGACCAGAGGAGTAAATTGTGGAGGGGGGCACCGCACACGGCTAAGAGAAATCTTGGTGTGTCTTGGGGGTGCCCCCTCCCCCGTATATAAAGGGGGGAGGGGGAGGCCGGTGGCCTAGGAGGGGCGCGCCAAGGGGGGAGTCCTACTTGGACTCCTAGTCCAAGTAGGATTCGGCCCCCCACCTTTTCCTTCCAACGGAGGGGGAAAGAGGGAAGGAGAGGAGATGAAAAAGGAAAGGGGGGCCGCACCCCTTCCCCTTCCTATTCGGACTGCCCTTGGGGGGGGGGCGCCTCCCCCTTGTGGGTTGTCCCCTCTTCTCTCCCATGGCCCATGATTTCCCCCAGGGGGTTTCGATAACCCCTCGGTACTCCGATAAAATACCCGAATCACCGGGAACCATTTCGATGTCCGAATATAACCTTCCAACATATGAATCTTTACCTCTCGACCATTTCGAGACTCCCCGTCATGTCCGTGATCTCATCTGGGACTCCTCACAAACTTCGGTCACCAAAACGCATAACTCATAATACAAATCGTCATCGAACGTTAAACGTGCAGACCCTACGGGTTCGAGAACTATGTAGACATCACTGAGACACATCTTCGGTCAATAACCAATAGCGGAACCTGGATGCTCATATTGGTTCCTACATATTCTATGAAGATCTTTATCGGTCAAACCGCATAATAACATACGTTATTCCATTTGTCATCGGTATGTTACTTGCCCGAGATTCGATCGTTGGTATCATCATACGTAGTTCAATCTCGTTACCGGCAAGTCTCTTTACTCGTTCTGTAATGCATCATACTGTAACTAACTCATTAGTCACATTGCTTGCAAGGCTTATAGTGATGTGCATTACTGAGAGGGCCCAGAGATACCTCTCTGATACTCGGAGTGAAAAATCATAATCTTGATCTATGACAACCCAACATACACCTTCGGAGACACCTATAGAGCATCTTTATAATCACCCAGTTACATTGTGACGTTTGATAGCACACAAGGTGTTCCTCTGGTATTCGGGAGTTTCATAATCTCATAGTCAAAGGAATATGTATAAGTCATGAAGAAAGCAATAGCAATAAAACTTAACGACCATTATGTTAAGCTAATGAATGGGTCTTGTCCATCACATCATTCTCCTAATGATGTGATCCCGTTCATGAAATGACAACACATGTCTATGGTTAGGAAACTTAACCATCATTGATTAACGAGCTAGTAAACTAGAGGCATACTAGGGACACTTTGTTTTGTCTATGTATTCACACATGTATCAAGTTTCCGGTTAATACAATTCTAGCATGAATAATAAACATTTATTATGATATAAGGAAATATAAATAACAACTTTATTATTGCCTCTAGGGCATATTTCCTTCAACATCCACATTATCGTCATTACGACCTTCAGCTTGATTCTGACTCAAAGGAGATGGTCCTCGTAGACACATGTTGCCATTGTTTGTCTCTTACGAGGTTGTTGGGATTTGGGCATATCCTAGCAGAATTTGATTCTTTGGCCACTGCATCGGCCAACATAAGCTTTGCCCGAGGGTCAGCCGGCTATCCACACCCAGAGGTTGTATCAGAGGAGGAATAATTTTTTAACCATTTAATACAACAAACAACTGAACTTTGAAGACCCCGTCAGGCATCCGCACTCCATGCATGATGGTATCTCTTGGGAGAAGGATCGGGCCGCTTGCAACTTTAATTAGCTCACCATTCACATAGGCTAAGGGACTGCCCGGAGTATCTTCCATAAGAGCGTTGAGAGTAGCCATTGGCGACGGGTTGCCAACGAAAGATATGGAAGGGTTGCTATCCTTGGGCGATGGTTGAATGACATAGTTTCCTAGTTCACCGTTTTCAACCATTGCTTCACGCTCTCATTTATTGAAGGCATCATGGCTTGGGCATGGGCTTGGCTTTGCGTGTTGATGTGTGCTTCAGTGTCGGTTGTTGGTGCATGGGTGTGACTACCATTATTTTATGTTTGATGTTGTTCTTGTTGGCTCTCCTTTTCTACCATTCAGCTTGCAGTCTTAGGGATAATGATAGTCCCATTTGGCACCGCATCTGGTGTTGTCCACATGGCCACCTGCGGTGGTGCTAACGGGTCCTTGCCAAGGGTCATGTTGATTGAATGGTTAAGAGGAGTGTTCCACCTGGCCATGGACCCTTGCGAGCTCTAAGGTTCGGCACACTGCCTTTCGAGTTCTTCTTCGAGTCTCCTCGTTTGGTGATTCACGGAAAATTCCCCTGACTTAAGATCATAATGGTACCGACCCATGATATAGTTATATTCAAGGGGGTCTTTGAATTTCTCAAAGTGGTTTGGGATGACTTTTGCTGCAAGTATAGCATCGTTCTTGTCCCACACGAGCTTCTTCCCAGAAAACCACGACTTCTGAGGGTGTGGTTACTTAATGTCTTTGATCGCATGCCCCTCCCCCATGATGACTGGCTCTGTACTACAGGGTTCTCCTAATTTGCATCTTGAAAATTTCTTGTCATCGTCACTAATGGTAGGCCACTTCTTCTAGATCTCGGAGAAATCTACGTGAAGCTCTTTTCTTGTGGATAATTTCCGCAAACTCAAATTCTTGGAGAACTTATTGATTGCATGGTTGTTTACCTGATTCTTTTAGTACAATAGTTTGTCATACTCATTAGGAAACTTGAATCTTGCATGCACCCTTCTTATGAGGAGTTCTCGCAGATTATCTTTGCCAACATCCCTTATATTGAACTCATTGGTGGAGCAGACTTCTCGAAGGATGACACCTAGGGCGCTATCCTAGTGAGCCGAGGCTTTCCGTAGACTAACAAGCTCACCGATGGAATTAACTCGAGTGACCACAAGCTTGTTGGTGCTAATAGTATTTTGGCTCCTAGGTTTTCGATGCTTCTTCGATTTTGGAGCATCCTCCACATCCACCTCCTATGTAGTGACTAAGGGTATACAAATGGTACATAAGATTTCAAAAACCTCATGTCTCTAACTTCAAATGCACCCCCAAGCTCAAGCACATCGAAGAGAAAGCGGGTTCAACCAGTGAGTGGCTAAACTCTTTTTTGCAAACACTTCCTTAATTAGTAAGGCTCTCTTTCTTCACCCAACCATTATATACTTGAGGAGATGCATGTACAATTTAGAATTATTCTATATGGTATATCCTCTATAAATTTTGTCTGTAGGAGAACTTAGGATCCTCAAATGATGACATTACTACAAGTGTTTGGTCCCAGAAACAACAATCTGATGCAGTCATCAATGCCTTGGCAGTGCAGTAGGAACAACCAAAAGGTGTCAAGCACACCATGGTAAACAATCATGATGAAGTAGATGATATGAAGAAGGCCCTGCCATGGCACGAGCTACAATTTCAAACTGTGAAGAAGGTTGTGGAAGAGCGTGAACTAGAACACGAAGCTGTGAAGCATCTCCTGCCATATACGCATCATGGCCAAGAAAATGTGAAGATTACCCTTCCAGAGCACCAAAAAGTACTAGAAGGTGTCAAGAAGGACCTGCCATAGCAACAGGCAGAAATTGAAAGTATGAAACTAGGCCTATTATATCTGCATAACCGTCTTGAATCAATGAACACTACCCCTTTAGAGCAACAAGAAGAACTTGACCTCATCAAGAATGCGAAGGAAGTGAAAACCTTGGATCTCGAAAAGAGGCTTGGCGATATTCATGGACTGCCAAATTTCATTGCCAGGACTACGATGCGAGGATCCTATGAGATGTGAGCAATGAAACTAATTCATTTGTGTCTATTTTTTATACTACGGTTGTGCCCCATGGTTGGCTATTGTAATGTCTTAGACAAATTGTTTGATAATTGTCAAGTTTGTGGTTTAAAAAGCAGCGAGTGCTGAATTTGGATTGAAATTGAAATTTTGCATGAATTCATATTAAATTTATTTTTAAAAATAAATTTTGTATAAAATGTGCCCGTCAATTGCAATATAATAGAAATTGAATGCGCTAACATACTGTGATGGTCCTGAATGGCATCATAAGCGTATGGACCCGCAAGTAAGCAGCCATGTCGCCCACGTATGGACCCACTTGCCAGAATCCACGTCAGCACTACAATGGGCCCACATGTCTGAATCGTTGACCACTTAAACAACACATCGTCACAGAAAATAAAATGCGTGGTCCCACATGTAAGCAGCCACATCAACATCTTTTGGGCCCTTATGTCAGCACCATTGATTGGTCAAAACTGATGCCCGACTTATTACTCATGAGATCGTCGGTGATAAAACCCATGGCGAATCCACATGGAAGCAGCCACGTCTCCAACTTCTGGCCTCAACTGTCAGAATCTTTTACCGGTCAAACCCGTGAACCAATCACTAGTGATTGATTATCATCGCCAAAAAGATCTTAGGCGATAGATTAGGATATCATAGCTGACATTCTGGGACGTCACCGAAAATGGCCATTAGTGACATTTATGGGTTCCTCGCCTAAAATGCAATCTTGCGTGACGACAAAAGTGGTACCATAAAAAATTATTTTTCTTGACGGCGCTTCAGTGACAGTGGGGGTGACGGTCGAAAAACGTCACCGGCGTATCTTTTGTGACAAAAAGCGATTATACGTGACACAAGTGAAACATTGCAAAATACATCAAATTTTACAGTGATTGATCTTGCCAGATCCTTGTGCCGTTGACACCACCATGACATCGGACAACGCTAGTCTCCTGCACGTGCCCATCAAAAGGTACCCAACACCAAGAATCAGCTACACCTTGCTGCCAAGACTGGTCGTCGTTGATACTGTAGGTGGCACGCCACTCCACTTTGGTCATCGCACCAGAATCATGCGGAGACTTGCGCTCAACCACCAAGCCAAACACTTCTTCCTCTAGCCGATGTATACCCCAAAGGTGACGCCCCCATGGGCTGATGACGCAGGAAGCTCACCATCATTCGATCCAGAAAGCCCGAATCTGGGGTTTCCCCCAGGGCACACAAAGAACGTGAATCCCCCATGACGCCTCCAACGAGAGAATGACGCCCACGGGAGCCGCCGTTGATGGTTCTGGGAGAGGCCGAATTAAGTTTTCGCTGGCAAATTCGTGCCCATCCCGGCTGGACCACCAGATCGACCTCCTCCATCATCCAGCACACCCATGGAAGACGTCCGTCGCTAGGAAAATGCATGACAATTCTTTTTCTTTGTCCTATCTATATGAAATTGTAAGAGGATCGTACCTATGAGAAAGTATACCAAACTATATGTGATCCCTTGAATCAGATAAACTACAAATGGATCTGGTGTTGCAGCTGATGGTTGTTCCTAGGACAAGAAATGTGTGATATTGCCCTTACATAAATAGCATGTATGTAGTCGGAGGCCTGGGCACGACAATATTGGAGGCCCTAAGAAACCTGAAGTCAATCAAGGTGCAAAAGCAATAAATAAGAGTCGGTTTGGTAAATTTTTGTTTCTGCTCTATACCTTTTGATTGCTTTCACTATAAAAATGCATATTAATTGTTTTCCTTCTTCATGCTTTCTTCTTCTTCTAGTCACACCAATGAGTTTATTGCGCTTTAGCTCCAGTCTAAACTTGACACATGATACTTTGTGTAGGAAATAAAATATGGAGGAGTGTGTTACACATCCTCAGCTAATCTTTTTATAGTTTATATGATTCAAGGGACCGTGAGCCGTCAGACCTGGCGTTGTCAAGTGTCCAAGCGTCCTTCATCATTGCAACAAAGATGATGTTGTAGAAAACTTTGCAGCATGCTTAATGTTGTAGAAACATTTGCAATAGAGGTGATGTTGCAAAAACATCGTTGCCTGTTCAATACAACTTTGCAACATAGCTAATATTGCCGAAATCCTTATTTGCAACAGAGGTGATGTTGCAAAAAAGTCACCGTCGTTTGCCACCACTGTTGCAAAAGCTCATCTATGTTGTCATTGTTGAGCATTACTATCATTTGTCGTTGCCATTTGCAACACCATCGCTCTTGCAAAAGCCACAACAACATCTGAGCCCGGCCGCCATGGCCATGGCCATGGACAAGCTCAAGCTCAGGCTAGCCCCTTCTTGACTCACCCCATGTCGCGTGTGTGCGACCCGAGCCGCGACCGCGCGCCTGCAACACAGCGCACGAGCTCCACCCTGCCCTCGACCCTCTTCGCATTCTAGTTGTGCGTGTAGCTGGCCATGGATGCTGGGCAGTGTGCCTGTGCAGCAAGGCATTTTTTATCAAGGACAACACCACTTCTCCATCAAGAAAAAAGAGGGGAAGGCGCGTGCGTCGGGTCCCAATTGCATGAGCATGGGGCGGCGTGCAAGATCCAGCATCATGGAGACAAACAAGGGGTCTACAACAGGCTCCTTGTTGTGGTTGAAGGAAATATGCCCTAGAGGCAATAATAAAGTTGTTATTTATATTTCCTTATATCATGATAAATGTTTATTATTCATGCTAGAATTGTATTAACCAGAAACTTAGTACACGTGTCAATACATAGACAAACAGAGTGTCACTAGTATGCCTCTACTTGACTAGCTCGTTGAATCAATGATGGTTATGTTTCCTAACCATAGACACGAGTTGTCACTTGACTAACAGGATCACATCATTAGAGAATGATGTGATTGACTTGACCCATTTGTTAGCTTAGCACAGTGATCGTTTAGTTTGTTGCTACTGCTTTCTCCATAACTTATACATGTTCCTATGACTATGAGATCATGCAACTCCCGAATATCGGAGGAACACTTAGTGTGCTATCAAACGTCACAAGTAACTGGGTGACTATAAAGATGCTCTACAGGTGTCTCCGATAGTGTTTGTTGAGTTGGCATAGATCGAAATTAGGATTTGTCACTCCGAGTATCGGAGAGGTAACTCTGGGCCCTCTCGGTAATGCACATCACTATAAGCCTTGCAAGCAATGTGACGAATGAGTTAGTTGCAGGATGATGCATTACGGACCGAGTAAAGAGACTTGCCGGTAATGAGATTGAACTAGGTGTTGAGATACCGACGATCGAATCTCGGGAAAGTAACATACCGATGACAAAGGGAACAGCGTATATCGTTATGCGGTTTGACCAAGAAAGATCTTTGTAGAATATGTGGGAGCCAATATGAACATCCAGGTTCCGCTATTGGTTATTGACCGGAGACGTGTCTCGGTCATGTCTACATAGTTCTCGAACCCGTAGGGTCCGCACGCTTAACATTTGGTGATGATCGGTATTATGAGTTTATGTGTTTTGATGTACCGAAGGTAGTTCGGAATTCCGGATATGATCACGGACATGACGAGGAGTCTCGAAATGGTCGAGACATAAAGATTGATATATTGGACGGCTATATTCGGACACCGGAAGTGTTCCGGGTGATTTCGGAGAAAACCGGAGTGTCGGAGGGTTACCGACCCCCCCCCCCACCTCGGGGAAAGTTGGGCCTTCATGGGCCATGGGGAAGAGGGGAGGCAGCCCACAAGGGGCAGCCGTGCCCCCTCCCTATAGGGAGTCCGAATTGGGCTAGGGAGGGGGGCGCCCCCCCCTTTTCCTTCTCCTCTTCCTCTCCCTTCCTTCCTTCCCCTTCTCCTCCTAGTAGGACTAGGAAAGGAGGAATCCTACTCCTACTAGGAGGAGGATTCCTCCTCCCTTGGCACGCCATTAGGGCCAGTTGGCCTCCCCCCTTGCTCCTTTATATACGGGGGCAGGGGGCACCCAAGCACACACAAGTTGATTGTTTCCAGCCGTGTGCGGTGCCCCCTCCACCATAATCCTCCTCGATCATATCGTAGCGGTGCTTAGGCGAAGCCCTGTTTCGGTAGCATCATCATCACCATCATGAGGCTGTCGTGCTGACGAAGCTCTCCCTCGACACTCTGCTGGATCGTGAGTTCATGGGATGTCACCGAGCCAAACATGTGCAGATCACGGAGGTGTCGTACTTCCAGTACTAGGATCGGTCGATCGTGAAGACGTACGACTACATCAACCGCGTTGTCATAATGCTTCCGCTTATGGTATACGAGGGTACATAGAAAACACTCTCCCCTCTCGTTGCTACGCATCACCATGATCTTGCATGTGCGTAGGAATTTTTTTGAAATTACTACGTTCCCCAACAGTGGCATCCGAGCCAGGTTTATGCGTAGATGTTATATGCATGAGTAGAACACAAAGGAGTTGTGGGTGTGGGTATATACATATTGCTTGCCACCACTAGTTATTTCTTGATTCGGTGGTATTGTTGGATGAAGCGGCCCATACCGACATTACGCGTACGCTTACGCAGGACTGGTTCTACCGATGTGCTTCACACACAGGTGACTGGTGGGTGTTAGTTTCTCCAATTTTAGTTTAATCGGATTCAATGAACATGGTTCTTTCTGAAGATCAAAAAGCAATCACTATACCGCATTGTGGTTTTTGATGCGTAGGTAAGAACGGTTCTTGCTCAGCCCGTAGCAGCCATGTAAAACTTGCAACAACAAAGTAGAGGACGTCTAACTTGTTTCTGCAGGGCATGTTGTGATGTGATATGGTCAAGACATGATGCTAAATTTTATTGTATGAGATGATCATGTTTTGTAACACAGTTATCGCCAACTGGCAGGAGCCATATCGTTGTCGCTTTATTGTATGAAATGTGATCGCCATGTAATTGCTTTACTTTATCACTAAGCGGTAGCGATAGTCGTAGAAGCAACATTTGGCGAGACGACAACGATGCTTCGATGGAGATCAAGGTGTCAAGCCGGTGACGATGGTGATCATGATAGTGCTTTGGAGATGGAGATCAAAGGCACAAGATGATGATGGACGTATCATATCACTTATATTGATTGCATGTGATATTTATCCTTTATGCATCTTATTTTGCTTAGTTTGGCGGTAGCATTATAAGATGATCTCTCACTAAATTTCAAGGTATAAGTGTTCTCCCTGAGTATGCACCGTTGCTACAGTTTGTCGTGCCGATACACCCCGTGATAATCGGGTGTGATAAGCTCTACATTCACATACAACGGGTGCAAGCCAGTTTTGCACACGTAGAATACTCGGGTTAAACTTGACGATCCTAGCATATGCAAATATGGCCTCGAAACACTGAGACCAAAAGGTCGAGCGTGAATCATGTAGTAGATATGATCAACATAGTGATGTTCACCATTGAAAACTACTCCATCTCACATGATGATCGGACATGGTTTAGTTGATTTGGATCACGTGATCACTTAGATGATTAGAGAGATGTCTATCTAAGTGGGAGTTCTTAAGTAATTTGATTAATTGAACTTCAATTTATCATGAACTTAGTACCTGATAGTATTTTGCATGTCTATGTTGTTGTAGATAGATGGCCCGTGCTGTTGTTCCGTTGAATTTTAATGTGTTCCCAGAGAAAGCTAAGTTGAAAGATGATGGTAGCAACTGCACGGACTGGGTACGTAACTTGAGCATTATCCTCATTGCTGCACAGAAGAATTATGTCCTGGAAGCACCGCTAGGTGACAAACCTGCTGCAGGAGCAACACCAAATGTTGTGAACACCTGGCAGAGCAAAGCTGATGACTACTCGATAGTTCAGTGTGACATGCTATATGGCTTAGAATCGGGGCTTCAACGACGTTTTGAACGTCATGGAGCAAATGAGATGTTCTGGGAGTTGAAGTTAATATTTCAAACAAATGCCCGGATTGAGAGATATGAAGTCTCCAATAAGTTCTATAGCTGCATATGGTTTGATAGTGTGATCAAAGCATATGGTTTTATACAGACTTTTGGGGAATCCTGTATTTACAAGAAAGTGAGTGGGAGCTCTGTAGCATTTCTGATATTATATGTAGATGAAATATTATTGATCGTAAATGATACTAAATTTCTGAATAGCATAAAAGGATACTTGAATAAGAATTTTTCAATGAAAGACCTCGGTGAAGCTGCTTATATATTGGGCATCAAGATCTATAGAGATAGATCAAGACGCTTAATTGGACTTCCACAAACCACATACCTTGGTAAAGTTTTGAAGGATTTCAAAATGGATTGGGCAAAGAAAGGGTTTTTGGCTGTGTTACAAGGTGTGAAGTTGAGTCAGACTCAATGCCCGACCACTACAGAAGATAGAGAGAAAATGGAAGTCATTCCCTATGCTTCAGCCATAGGTTCTATCATGTATGCAATGTTGTGTACCAGACCTGATGTGTGCCTTGCTATTAGTTTAGCAGGGAGGTACCAAAGTAATATAGGAGTGGATCACTTGACAACGGTCAAGAACATCCTGAAATACCTAAAAAGGATTAAGGATATGTTTCTCGTTTATGGAGGTGACAAAGAGCTCGTCGTAAACGGTTACATCGATGCAAGATTTGACACTGATCCGGATGACTCTAAGTCATAAACCGGATACATATTTTTATTAAATGGTGGAGCTGTTAGTTGGTGCAGTTCTAAGCAAAGCGTCGTGGCGGGATCTATGTGTGAAGCGGAGTACATAGCTGCTTCGGGAGAAGCAAATAAAGGAGTCTGGATGAAGGAGTTCATATCCGATCTAGGTGTCATACCTAGTGCATCGGGTCCAATGAAAATCTTTTGTGACAATACTGGTGCAATTGCCTTGGCAAAGGAATCCAGATTTCACAAGAGAACCAAGCACATCAAGAGAAGCTTCAATTCCATCCGCGATCAAGTCAAGGAGGGAGACATAGAGATTTGCAAGATACATACGAATCTGAATGTTGTAGACCCATTGACTAAGCTTCTCTCACGAGCAAAACATGATCAGCACCAAGACTCCATGGGTGTTAGAATCATTACAATGTAATCTAGATTATTGACTCTAGTGCAAGTGGGAGACTGAAGGAAATATGCCCTAGAGGCAATAATAAAGTTGTTATTTATATTTCCTTATATCATGATAAATGTTTATTATTCATGCTAGAATTGTATTAACCGGAAACTTAGTACATGTGTGAATACATAGACAAACAGAGTGTCACTAGTATGCCTCTACTTGACTAGCTCGTTGAATCAATGATGGTTATGTTTCCTAACCATAGAGATGAGTTTTCACTTGATTAACAGGATCACATCATTAGAGAATGATGTGATTGACTTGACCCATCCGTTAGCTTAGCACAATGATCATTTAGTTTGTTGCTACTGCTTTCTCCATAACTTATACATGTTCCTATGACTATGAGATCATGCAACTCCCGAATACCGGAGGAACACTTAGTGTGCTATCAAGCGTCACAACGTAACTGGGTGACTATAAAGATGCTCTACAGGTGTCTCCGATGGTGCTTGTTGAGTTGTCATAGATCGAGATTAGGATTTGTCACTCCGAGTATCGGAGAGGTAACTCTGGGCCCTCTCGGTAATGCACATCACTATAAGCCTTGCAAGCAATGTGATGAATGAGTTAGTTGCAGGATGATGCATTACGGACTAAGTAAAGAGACTTGCCGGTAACGAGATTGAACTAGGTATTGAGATACCGATGATCGAATCTCGGGAAAGTAACATACCGATGACAAAGGGAACAACGTATATCGTTATGCGGTTTGACCGATAAAGATCTTCGTAGAATATGTGGGAGCCAATATGAACATCCAGGTTCCTCTATTGTTTATTGACCGGAGACGTGTCTCGGTCATGTCTACATAGTTCTCGAACCTGTAGGGTCCGCACGCTTAACCTTCGGTGATGATCGGTATTATGAGTTTATGTGTTTTGATGTACCAAAGGTAGTTTGGAGTCCCGGATATGATCATGGACATGACGAGGAGTCTCGAAATGATCGAGACATAAAGATTTATATATTGGACGGCTATATTCGGACACCGAAAGTGTTCCGGGTGATTTTGGAGAAAACCGGAGTGCCGGAGGGTTACCGGAACCCCCCCCCCCCCCCCCCCCGGGGAAAGTTGGGCCTTCATGGGCCATAGGGAAGAGGGGAGGCAGCCCACAAGGGGCAGCCGCGCCCCCTCCCTATAGGGAGTCTGAATTGGACTAGGGAGGGGTGCGCCCCCCTTTCCTTCTCCTCTTCCCCTCCCTTCCTACCTTCCCCTTCTCCTCCTAGTAGGACTAGGAAAGGAGAAATCCTACTCCTACTAGGAGGATGATTCCTCCTCCCTTGGCGCGCCACTAGGGCCAACCAGCCTCCCCCTTGCTCCTTTATACACGGGGGAAGGGGGCACCCTAGGACACACAAGTTGATTGTTTCCAGCCGTGTGCGGTGCCCCCCCCCCACCATAATCCTCCTCGGTCATATCGTAGAGGTGCTTAGGAGAAGCCCTGTTCTGGTAGCATCATCATCACCGTCATCACGCCGTCCTACTGACGAAGCTCTCCCTCGACACTCTGCTTTATCCTGATTTTGTGGGACGTCACCGAGCCGAACGTGTGCAGATCGCGGAGGTGTTGTACTTTCGGTACTAGGATCGGTCGATCGTAAAGACGTACGAGTACATCAACCGCGTTGTCATAACGCTTCCGCTTACGGTCTACGAGGGTACGTAGACAACACTCTCCCCTCTCATTGCTATGCATCACCATGATCTTGCGTGTGCGTAGGAATTTTTTTGAAATTACTGCGTTCCCCAGCAGCGGTTGGATCGATTGCAATGAAGGCCAAGTTGCAAAAGGATGGACATGGTTGCGAGCCGTTTGATGAAAAACAAATTCGATGGCCGCGGAGGCTGTCGGCATGCGCAACTTCATCCGTTGGGTGAACTCTGAAATATTCCTTCTTTTTATGAAAAATCTACGTTTAAGATATGCCCCCTTTACTTTTTTTACTGCTCAGTTTTGATTTTGGGGTAGCACTTCTTTTTTGCGATGGGATTTTGGGGTAGCTAATCACGGATGGTATTCGAACTATCGTTGAGTTCTGTTTTCTTTCAATTTGCTTTTGGCATATTTGTCTTCGTTTTGGTTTTGCAAGTTTTATCCAAACTTCGACCGAAACGCGGGTATTATGCTTAAAAACATTTCATTACTTGTGCCTGTCGCTGCACTCAACGCCAATCTGTACTTTCAAAATATGTGCATTGACTTGTCCCCTATGGCCTATTCGCTGCCATAAACAAGAACTACTATCTACTTGGGACTTGAAAATATGCATCGCTTTCCCCCACAAAAAATGCATCATTTGAGTGGTTGGTTCGGAGAGAGATAAAA
Organism: Triticum urartu; assembly: GCF_056163025.1. Taxonomy (NCBI): domain Eukaryota; kingdom Viridiplantae; phylum Streptophyta; class Magnoliopsida; order Poales; family Poaceae; genus Triticum; species Triticum urartu. Next base: position 217,006,481 of record NC_141878.1, read on the forward strand.
GTCAACAATCTTAGTGGTCTAAAAAAGTTGATTGCTTGTTTGGTTGCATATATTAAATTTAACCTAAATGATAAAAGTCGAGCGTCAGATTTTTGTCTAAGTTCGAGCAAACGTCTTCGTAGTAGTCCCACAAATCTTAGCGCTCTGCCCTTGCAAGTCCTCAATAGGGGATCTTTTACTTCAAGGTTGGAACTACGCAAACGAGTTATCCATTCGCACGATCGCAAGTCGCAACTACCCACGCGTACGACCCACTTGCCGCTGCCCTTTCTGCCCCATTCCCCGCTGTTTCTTCTCCTTGTCGCCGGATATGGAGGAGGAGCGAACGGTGCTGAACAGGCGGCGTCAGAGGAGGAGGTCGTCCGGTGGTTGGAGCGAAACGGGGATGGCATGTGGGTGCGATGGTGAGGCACATGGAGGCGGCAGGCATGGCTCTTTGCACATGAGAGTGCATCAAGAGCTCGGCAGCGTAGAAATCTTCCAGTCGGCCTTGCCAGCCGGCTCGACAACTAGCGGTCCAACCGCCAGAGCGACGGGGGTTGTGTGCGGCGTGAAGACGACGCGCCTGAAGGCGATGAGGATGTCTCCTGTGATACGTGGAGGCGGCCGCTGCGGGCGGGGTTGAGCCTTGTTGTACCGCCCATTGCGTTCGAGGCTCATGGAGGCATATTTGTTATGCCACCCCGCAAACATTCTTCTGAATTTGCCATCATGTTCAAAATAGGGGAATAAATTGTTCACTTTTTACTTGGTAAATATTTTTTTTTCATGTGTGTCAACTATTAGTTTCAAAAATGTCAAGCTTTTCTCATTCTTTTTAAAGTATGCCAAACTTAATAGGTCCTTATGCGCAACAATCGTACAATTTTCATACATGGCATTCTCACGCCAACTTCATTCCCTAAAGTTGCCATGGCATTTTTAGCCCCTTTTTTGCCAACAGCATGGCATTGTATCTAACTTTTGCCAACATAAATATTTATCGGTTTGATGATAGGGGGTTGTACATTTTGCCATCATACTTATAGCTGCCTCAATGCAAGTACTTCCTTTTTTATCCACATCTGCCATGATCTAAATGCGTAAATTTGCCATATTTTTAATTGTTTTGCAACAATGACAACATTTTCCATATGGGCGATAAAGTTTTTCCATGATATTTCTATAATTTCGATTTTAAAAGTAGTTTTCCTACATAGTTGCCATGGCCTACATAAATTTTCGGCCATGGCAAAGTTATTGTTGGAACTTGGCATATTTATATTTCAGAGCATGACAATTTTTGTAAATTAGACCATGGCAATCTTTATTGTTTGCACCATGTCAAATTTATTTCTATAACCATGGCAATTTTGTAAGTTATACCATGGCAATTTTGTAAGTTATACCATGGCAATTTTGTAAGTTAGACCATAGCAAATTTATACTTTGGCATGGTATATTTTCCTTTGTAACCATGGCAAAAAACAATTGGACCATGTCATAGTTATTGTTTAAACCATGGCAAATTCATACTTCATAGCATGAAAAAAAATTGGACCTTGGCAAATTTATTTTTTGCACCATGGCATATTTATTTTGCTTCCATGGCAAATTTATTATTTGGACCATGGATTTTTTAAATTTAGACCATGAAAATTTATGTTTTTGTACCAAAGAAATTTATTACTTTAACCATGGCGAACTTATTTGTTTAAACATGGTAAATTTGCTTTGTACACACCAAACCATGGCAAATTTACATTTTGGACCATGGCAATTTATTGTTTGCACCATGGCAGATTTCCTTTTTCAACCATGGCAAGTTTCTTTACTTTGGCCATGCCAAATTTGTATATTAGACCATGGAAAAAAGTTTGTTTAGACAATGGCAAATTTATTAATTTAATAATGCAAAATTTATAGTTTACACCACCAAGAAAACTTTTATCGCATATGCCCTCATAATGTTATTTGTAAATTACTTTTGAAACTTGGGAAATTTGTTGAATAGAGCATGGTAAAAAAATTGTACACCATGCCAATTTTTCTAGAACATCATGTGGAATTTTTTTATTCTACTTTTTTAGATTTTTTCCCAAAACAAAATTGTCATTTTTATATGAAACAATGGCAAACTTAAGTTGAAACATAATTTGTAAGTTTTCTTCTAAATTTTTAAATTTCTGGCTTTTCTAGTTTCATAACTGGTATGGTCTACTCGTACAGACACAACTTACAACATAATTGTGAAGTTTTTAAGTTCTGGTCCATTTTGAACACGCTAGCAGTTTATGATACATTTTTATTCCTTTTATATTCAAAACCAAGTACAAATTCCAGTTTCAAGGCCTGATAGTAGCCAACAGGAATATTGGGCTTTCTTATATCCTTTTTATTTTTGTGGCGTAACGACGACGTTGGGGAGAGAGAAGGCCCATTAAAAGGCATGTAGGGTTGCTAGGTCATGCTGGGGTGGGGGGAGTGTTCTCCTACCGAACAAAATCGCTCGATGAATCAACCCCCCCTCTAACCGAATGAATTGTTCGCAGGGAGAAAGTATTAACTCTGACATTTGTTTAATATTGGAGTCCAAATTTAATTTGTATTCTCGAATAATATGAAGTATTTAGTATTGTCCAGCTTTCGCACATTATTACAAAGTTTAAATTCTAGGGCTCGATGTCCACTGGTTATAACAGGGAGAAATCGGTCGCCTTCCAGCCTATTGGATCTGACTTAAATCGGAATCAAGAAGAATCCGATCAATGCCATAGAAACCTTCGAGTGCAAAAAAGCACTTTCAACGTTCTTGAAGCATTTTTCTCGCGGTATAAATACACACAACGCAAAATAATTTACAGCAAGAATGCAACATTAGCTGCACACCTCCAGAATCCTCACAACAAGTAGACCATGTGTTTGCAAGAACACCAACAGTGAGCTTCGAGCATGTAAAAAAAGGTATGCAATAGTGAAACTCTCCAAATCAGTATCCTTTGCTCTAGAGCACCGACCTCGTCGTACCGGGCTTGACGGAGATCCTTCGGCACCAAACCAAATGACATTAGACCCATTCCCATGAATCTGATGCCTTCATTAAGCTCTATGGCATGACCTTAAGCTCCACCATGTAGTCATCTCATCCATGGTACAAAAGATCTGTGGGGACATCCAGGGTAGAGGATAGCCATCTAAAAAGCGGTAGAGTGCAGGAGGAGAACGAAGTGCCCATGAAGAGAAGGAAACACATGGGCTGCTTGTGAGGGAGAAGAGAGGATAGAAAGGAAAAAGAGTGTATGCAGCAAACTAAAAATATATGTCGTGTAACATGTATACCAAACATTGTGTAAGCTATTACATGACGTCCAATTAGAGATATAAACTCAATAGTAAGAGAATCTGACCTCATTGCGTTAATTCCCGTCGTCTCTCTATACAATAATAGGATCATAATTAATTAATACATAATTATAGGACCTACATAAGTACATATGATACTTTTTTGTCAATTAATCAATACCTTCTTTGGCTAGCCAAATGACCAACATCAGTAATGATACCATCATAAGTAAGAGAGTGAAGACACTTATGAACTTGAGTAACCAAGAACGAAAATCCATGACATATGGTGTATGATAGAGTAATAATAAAACTACATGAGTGGAATGGAAAGAAGCACAAGGAACTTAGCGTTAAAAATGTTGAGTCATCTTTGGCTCGTACATAAGCTATAGAGAGTATTGTCCTACCTTAGAATAATACCATTGTCTCATATTTACCAAGGGAATAACTTAGTGTTAATCAAAAGCATGAGCTTCCACAACTGTTTCGAACAAAACTAAACCTCTGAGCCACGCCAAATACATCATTTAAACAGGAAATACACATGACTTTTGAAGGTTCCACCTAAACTCGTCACATTCTTGTGAAAAATCAATGTCTGTGTCTCTATGCGCTATCTCGTGTAAGTTACCAAGGTGTTTTTTCTTCCAATAAGTGTTTATTGGAAGGGTATAAATCGACCCCAAAACTATCTCAATGGTGACATATTTATTCCATACTATGTTGAAAACGAAAACACTCATGACCCAATTGGACTTGAAAATATCGAAATCTCCCTTGAAAAATTAGAATCCCACCATATTTTTAACTTTCGAAAATGAGAGTGGTGTTCGTCTTAAACATTAACTCTACAACAAAATTTGCCAAAATCCTTACTCAGTAGTCAATATGTAGTTTCAAATGAAATCAATAACAAGTACCTATTGTGTGATTGGAATTCATCATAATCTCATCATAGCTATTACATGGTGCAAAAAGAGCGCTTAGTCAAGAACAAGTACCATTATGGCTGTTACATGTTGCAAAAAGTGCGCTTAGTCAAGAACAAGTACCATTATGGCTATTACATGATTCGAATTTAACAAAAGTAGTTTGAAAAGAAATCAAGAACAAGTACTATTATGGTTATTAGATGGTGCATAAAGAGCGCTTGATCATGTAGTAGGCCAAAATAAGAGTTGTTTCCATCAGTTGGCAAGCTGAGGGGCTTTTTGAAAATGTGCTAGTTTGAGATTTCTTCAATGTGAGATTTGCCTTTTTGAGAGATTTCGTGGATACAAAGATTAGTGAGGCGAAAATCCACTCCATTTTGAGTGTTGAAATTGGATATTTGGAGCATCCACTACTTGTTAGCTTCCAACTTGTAACATGATTCATCTCTGCGGTGAATGATTGCTCACCGCGACCCACGGGACTTCCCCATAAATGGTTTCTGCGTAAATGCTCATGCCCCCATTCGTTTGTTAGTCATTTTTTCATATTTATTTTTACTCAAGTTCTTGCTTGCTTTAGTATTTATTGCTCAGTTTGGTGTTGCCTGGAGGCGTTGATATTGGAGGCACAACATATATGGGCTTTTCGATATGTTGATATTTTTTAGTATTGATGATGTAGTATGCTACAATGGCAAAAAAATGGTGCTGGACGTTGCATCCATGAAATGTGATGTTTGTAGAAGCAAGAAATGTTCTTGTTCGTAGAAGCAATAATTTTATGACATCAGTCGCACAACTATTCACCTTGTGCTACATGTATTCAATGGTTAGGCACAACCATATATGAGGGTCCATTTGGTAAGCTTAGATGATTTCTCATTACCTGATTATTAAATATTATGTCTTGGATCGATTAAATATACACTAATTATCATGTTTATTGGTCTTAAAATAGCCTCTCGCTATGCAAAATCATTTCCAAATTTTTATTGAAAGGTGCTTACATGAGGACGTTTCCCCTATAGATTGCTCTAGTTGTAGTAATTATTCTGGTTATGGCTTCATGTTTTACATCGCCTCTCAATTATTTTGTAAATCCACATGTTGAACGATGTTATATTAGGATAAATTAGCCCTAATTGTGGTGCACCTTGCTACCTTTTATGCATGTAGTGGTAGTAACATATACATATAGAATGTTCATAACCCCCTCCCCCCTCATGGCACAACATGTGCTTGAAAGAGTTGGAACATCATGCTCACAACAAAGGGAAAGGGGGTGAAGCCACCGACAATGTAGGAGAGAGAAAGAAGTGGTGGGAGGAGAGGGGGCTAAGAGCCTTTATAGCCGGACTCCTTAAACACCCCCTATACGTCCAGGCAGACGACCCGGTCACTGAACGGTCACAAAATCATGACCCAGTCGGGCGCCCGAAACCGACCCTTTACATCCGGGATGACCGACACCCCTAATATCTAGCCCAAATCTGGGGTAGATATGGGGAGGCCCAGACGCGCCCGGGCATGTCCACTACGTCGGATCCGACCCACGCTAGCCCACCCTGAACCCACACATATTCGTCCCCATCTGCACCCTGGACCAAACCCTAGCCACCCCAGTCCATTCCGCCCCAAGCTCCCTTCCGGCGATCTCCGGCATGTCGGGTAGCGGATCCGACTCCGAGATCTCATGATCCTTCGACTGGAATCATCCCATGCGGGGACGAGCAGGCGCCAATGATGGTTGTCCGCATGGCCCTCCGTCGCTCCACGGAGGAGTGCACCCAACCGAGGTCTGAGTAGATTAGGCGGGAGTCGATTGTGTCGGTGCAACTGTCGCTCAGATACCCTGAGGCTAGAAGCTCGAGGGGCGCCCTTTGCCTCGTCGGACGCAGTGAGTTCGGTCTGCCGCCACGTCTCTGGCGTAGAGGCGTATGAATGTTATAGGGGCCGGTGTGCCTGCCGTGTGAAGCAAAGGGCGCGGGAGGCCGAGGCCCGCCTCGCTGCCGACGTGGTGGAGGCAGCATCGCATGTTGTCTTGGACGAGGAAGCCATCCGTGCCCGCATCCTCCAGAAGAGGGAAAGAAGGAGCATGCGCGCTCTCGCCCGAGTGCAAAATCGGGCTGTCTGTGCCATGGCCGGAATGCCCCCCAAAGAGGAGAAGAAGGACACCGACGAGTCGAACAGCCTCGGCGATGAGCAGTAAGAACGTTACTTCCACAAGAAAGACGCCGATGGCAAGAGCAGTCATGGATGATCTTTGTCCATAGCTTTATTATGTATGTAGAACATGTCAATTTTTTATAGTCCGGTGGCTTGTATTGATGTAGTAGCCGAACACTATATATGGGATTACGTAGAGGTGGTTTACAATGCATTTTGTTGTCTGAATTTAAGGATGAGTAAAATGCATCCATGGTCATTGAACTTGTGTCAAAAGCTCACTTTGGTCACTGTACACAAGAATACGATTAATACGGTCATTATATACGACTTGAGGTGATTATACGGTCACCGGCTCACTGTATAGTTCCATATTTCACTCTGTTGACTGATCAAACATCATAGCACCCTCTCTCTATCTTTATATGGGTCCCACCTGTTAGTGAAAAAAATAAAATAAAAGCCATGCATCACTGAGAATCGAACCAGGGACATCTAGCAACAGTCTGCACCGCCGCGTGTGTGCATGCATGCACACTATCGTGCGCAGGCGGGACGAGGCTTTCTGCTCCCTCTGCATGCTACGATCCGTGCGTGCTTTCCGAACACAAAAAGGAAAACACTCAACCACAGGGCCATCTGTATACCTCTAGTTACATGACGTTTGCCGTCTTCACCCACGGGCGCATCACCCAGGGCGCGCCGCTTCACTCCATGCCGCACGCCGTCGCCACCGGCACCTCGACAAGCCCGGCCACCATCGCCGCATGCATTGCGCAACTCCACGCCTGGAGCAGGTACGAGTATCTGTTAGCGAACGTGTATGTGTGTGTGTATAGATAGTGCTCCTCCCAGCGGTGTACTTTGTAACGTTGTATAGGACCTAGTCTTCAGGCTGGTTATGTGTCAGTTAGATGAGACTCTGTACTTACATATACATGTAATCTCCTGATGAATGAACAGTGTGATTTGCACAAACCAGTCTCTCCTACACTCGCTCCGAATCTGACAATGTCCTTTTAGGCCTTCCACTATGTAGACCAAAAGAGATGTCAAATTGACTTCTGGCTTCGATAGCCGGTGCCCTTACGTTGTGAGGCCGGTGCCCCAACAAAATTTTCATGGCATCGGAGCAAGTAGGAGCACCGATGCCCAATTCCTCCAGCCAATAAAATACTATTAACTCTTAACTTTGAACAGCAAATGTCTTCTCTCTCTTTGCTCAATACACAGCAGCGTGGTGTACTTGTTTATCATATGGGTCCCAGAATCTTTTTCCTGCCGAAGCCCTACGCTATGAGATCGATGCCTGAAAAGCAATTTTAGGCACCGGTGATGAGGTGGCTGCCTTTTGATGTATTTGGCACCGGCTACGTTGTGGAAGGCCTTAGTTCCCTGACCCCTTCACCATCTTCTTGAGCCCACGCGCATGCATATGCATGCAGCCAACAGCCGAGCCGGTGTCCTTGCTTGAACAGCGTCTGGGGCCAAACAGCCGAGCTGGTGTCCTCACTTGAATAGTGTGTTTTTCTCAACCAGCGTCTGGGGCCAAACAGCCGAGCCGGTGTCCTCGCTTGAACACGGCATGTTACCATTCACCGGCATGCACGCGCAGCCGCACAGCCTTGAGAGCATTTCCAGCCGCGTCCCCAACAAGGCCCCTAAACGACTTTTCGGCCGTCGGCGCTGAAAAATCGGCCCAGTCGCGCCTCCAAGGGCCTATTTTAAGCCGGCTCGGACCGAAATTGGTGTCGGCGGACCCAACCCGAACCCGGCGCATTGGGGGGCGCTCGGGGGCGCCGGGCGAATCGTTTTTGACGCGAAACAGCTGCGGGCCCTCCTTACCAGCGACTCGTCTCTCTTCTTGCCGCTTCGTCGTCCTCATCGTCTTGTTTCCCGCGGCGAATCAATGCCAAAGCTGTCGCGCGCTGCCGCGTCAGTCAACCTCCTCCATTGATACCTCACGGGCGGCGCAGTGACCAGACGACGCGCGTCCCCTCCCCCGCCACGCGTACACGCGGCGGCCACGCATACGCGTGACGCCTTCGCCTATATAAGCCGCCCCCAGCGTGCCGCTGACACGCACAGAGTCTCCACCACGCAGCGCCATTTCTCCCCCTTTCCTCCCTCTCTTCTCGTCATCTCCAGTTCAAAGCATGGTCGAGCGCTTTCTAGGCAACGGTGCGGCGGCGAACGGCTTCGGCCACCGCCACCTTCACGAGGACGAAGCTCGGCTCCTCTTCGAGGCCGAGTACCCTGTCCCGCCGGACATGCGGGTGCCGGGATCATGGAGAATCAGCGCTAGCGGGGTCCCGGTGCCACCACCGCCCACCGGGGTGACACGGCGTGCGGAGATCACGCGTATCCGCGCCTCTCTGCCGCGGGCGACGAGGGAAAGTCCATGATACGTCCCCGACAGCCCGCTCTGGGAGCCCTACTTCTGCCGCCGCCACGCCGAGCAGCTCGAGGCCACCAACGGCGTCGTGCCCTCCGGAAGGTTCAACTCCGAAGGCCGGCGCCGATGGTGGGGCTTGCCCGGCCGCACGCTGGAGGCCGTCCTCGAGTACATCGAGGGCGGTAACACGCAAAGGCTGGAGTACCCCGCTCCCCCGTCCATCTCTCACTGGCGTGGGAGCTCGTGGACGCCGAGGCGCATGGACCCGGGGGCGTCCTCCTCCTCGTCCGGCCGCTCGTCCGACTCTCCCAGCCTCCGCCCCGTCAAGCTGGGCCCCAGGACACGCCTGTCAGCGCGCGCACCCGCAGCTCCGGCATCCCCATCGATGACTCCGCCCCCGCCTCTGGCCGCCTCGTCCTCATCAAGCCGAAGTCGGAGCCCGGCCTCCCCGCGGAGTACGAGGAGATAGCCCGGCGCGGCTTCTTTGACGAGGACGCCCTACGGTGGGCGCGAGGCGATTACCTCCACGATGAGATGGTCCGGAAGTGCCGGCCCCTGGAGGAGATAGCCGCCCGCAAACGTGGGCGCGAGGACGAGTGCGGCGTCGTGATCCTCGACAGCGACAATGACGAGGACGCCCCCGGACCGTCCAACCTGCCGCGCCAACCGGGGGAGTGTTACAGCAGGGACGGCGGCCGCGGAGGAGGCGACGACGACGACGGCGGCGGCGGCGGCGACTACACGCGGTTCTACCGCCTCCTCGGCATGTAGAACTGCAAGGGCGGCGGGCGGCGAGGAGCGGCGAGGGAGACGGCAAGGAGCAGTCTAGTAGTGTTTTTTTTTCTTTTTTTGTAAAATATTTTAAATATGTACGAACTTGCCGAAATTTGGTTGAATTTGCGTTGTGTTTGTGCCGGAATTAAAATTTTCAAATAAACGTGGGCGCCGCGACTAGGAGGCATCATACCCCCAGCACGTGGTTTGCGCCGGTGCGCCCCCAGGGGGCGATTTTTAGCACCTCCTGGGGGCCAACGGCTGAAGATGCTCTTAGCTCGACAAGGTGGGCACCATGATATGCGCACGATGAAGGTTCACACATTTAGGCCTTGCCCCGCAGTGTCCGCCTTACTAAGTGTAAATGTTAACACCACGACGATGGCGCCCAAGATGTGCACCACCAGGTGGATGGCGACACTGTCAGTGTCAAAACCGACGGATCTCGGATAGGGGGTCCCGAACTGTGTGTCTAAGGCGGATGGTAACAGGAGGCAGGGGAGACGATGTTTACCCAGGTTCGGGCCCTCTTGATGGAGGTAATACCCTACGTCCTACTTGATTGATCTTGATGATATGAGTATTACAAAAGTTGATCTACCTAGAGATCGTAGAGGCTAAACCCTAAAAGCTAGCCTATGGTATGATTGTTGTTGTCCTACGGACTAAACCCTCTGGTTTATATAGACACCAGAGGGGGCTAGGGTTACACAGAGTCGGTTACAAGGGAGGAGATCTACATATCCGTATTTCCAAACTTGCCTTCCACGCCAAGGAAAGTCCCATCCGGACACGGGACGAAGTCTTCAATCTTGTATCTTCATAGTCCAACAGTCCGACCAAAGGATATAGTCTGGCTGTCCGGAGACCCCCTAATCTAGGACTCCCTCAGTAGCCCCTGAACCAGGCTTCAATGACGACGAGTCCAGCGCGCACATTTGTCTTCGGCATTGCAAGGCGGGTTCTTCCTCCGAATACTCCATAGAAGATTTTGAACACAAAGATAGTGTTCGGCTCTACAAAACAGATTCCGCATACCACCACAGAGAGAATAATATTTTCACAAATCTAATCTGCTGACATGTTTAGTAACATGACATCACGCCATGGCCCGGTCATTATTCGAACCATTTTTCTCAACCAGCACTAGACATATCGTGAGGCAGTTTTCTAGACACGTCTTGTCGAAGCAGAGATCATGTCCCCCTATCACGGAATTCTCATCAATACGGATGTAGGTAACTCAAACATGTCATAAATTACGGCGCTTAGGGAATAAGAGGTTTTACCAGGTGAGTGGGGAGGCGCATCGCCTCTTCCGCCCTTATAAAGGGACAAGGATTCACTTCTTTTCACCCACGCCTTCTTCCTGATTCATTCCCTTCTGCTCAGGCTCCAGCGCCCAAGCGTTCACCTTCTCTACCAACAGAGGGTCTTCCAAGGATGTCCGGATCCGGAGCAGGAGGCAAATGGATGGCCTCTACCGTCCGAGAGAAGGATATCAAAAAGCTTCGGGAGGCCAGGTATCTGGCCAAGAAAATCAGCCACCGTCTCCCATCGGCGGGACAAATAGTCCCCACTCCGGAACCCCACGAGAGGGTTGTATTCCTTCCTCACTTTATCTGCGGGCTAGGGTTTCCCCTCCACCCGTTCGTCCGTGGCATCATGTATTATTATGGGATCGATCTCCATGATCTGTCCCCCGATTCCTTCCTCAATATCTCGACGTTCATTGTTGTGTGCGAGGCTTTTCTCCGTATTTCACCGCACTTCGGTTTATGGCTGAAAGTTTTTAATGTGAAGCCCAAGGTGGTGGGCGGCGAGCACGCCGTGTGCGGGGGCGCTATGGTGAGCAAGATGCCCAACATCATATGGCCAACGGGAACCTTTAACGATTCTGTCAAGGAGTGGCAGGCGCTATGGTGAGCAAGATGCCCAACATCATATGGCCAACGGGAACCTTTAACGATTCTGTCAAGGAGTGGCAACAACAGTGGTTTTACATCACTGAGCCATGCAGTAAGGAATGGGTCGCCTTTCCCGAGTTTCGATCGGGTGCCCCTCTGCGGCTTACATCCTGGGTTAAGAAAGGCCTGGTCTGGTCCTCGTCCGATGAACTGTCGGTGCTCCAGACGCACGTTAAAGGTATGGGAGATAAGAACATTGAACTTGTCAACGTAGTCCAAGTGATGTTAGTCCGCCGGATACCGCCTTGTCAATACCGGACTTGCAATATATGGGAATTCGATCCGGACAGGCACCAAACCTTGCGAGGGTTCTTCGGCTCCTCGCACAAGGACATTTGGAAGGTGCTTTCAAGTCTAGCAAATCATGGCCGAACTCCGCCGAGGACCGCGGGTACCAACTGTCCCGCCCTGCAAGTTCGGTGAGTTTATCAAACTTTTCTATCCGCATGACCCAAAGGAAGCTCTTAACGCGTGTTATTCAACTCTCCCAAGGCTGCACGAAGAAGGCGGAGCGGATCCGTTGTCCGGCCCCGCTGCCCGAAGACCCGGCCATCCCACTTCTGATGAAGATGCTGGTTCTGGCGCCTTACAAGGTGCCGGAGAAGACAGCCGAGAAGGAGGCCAAAAAGACCCGGGGCGGCCTTCGTCGCCGCGGCACTTCAGACACAATACCCGAAGGTTCTGATGCCCATTCCGCCACCAAAGAGGACGAAGAGGAGGAAGATGAATCCCCTGCGGGGGGAAGAAGAAAAAGGATGGCCTCCACACCCTTGGAGGCTGAACTACCCAAAAGGGGAGAGGCTCCTCTTCCGGAGGAGTCCACTTCCACCGCTGATAGCGGCCCGGCATGGGATCCCAGGGCCCAGCCCCTGGTGAACTCGTAAGTGTATAAAATCCGAGTACGTTTAAGCGTCCGGACTCATCGTGGCTTAGTATTTTAACCTAAGACATATTTTTTTGTAGTCCGGTGAGGTCTCGTACCAAACAATCCTCATCAGAGGACCTACTGAGCTCAAATGCTATGGAGAGCGGGACACGCTCAAAGGCCCCTTCCTCCAAACAGGTGCATAACACCGAGGCTTCGTCCCAGAAGGAACCCGGCCAAGGAGGAAAGGAAGAAACCGTGAAGGCGGTGCCTGGAGGTCAAACTGCAGGGGCCGGACACGTGGGGGAAAACACCCCCATGGGGTCTAACGGCGGGGGCGATCCTGAGTTCAGCTCCCCACCAGACGTGATTCCAGAGACCTATACGGCTCCAGAATCAAGAAGGCAGCCTCCTTCAACTGAAGGAGGCATGCCTGTTCCGCCGACGACCTCTGTCCATCCAGAAGTGTCGGATGCTTTGTTGGTGGCGTTGCGAGACGCCTCCATCATTGATGAACACCGTGCCCTTATGGGTGCGGTGATTGAGAAAATTCAGTCAACTGAGAGTGGACTGAACGAAGCCTGTATCAGCCTTATAAGAGGCTTTGAGGTATGTTTTATAGATAGTAGCCCCTGATACACTGTTCGGTGAAAGAAATAACCGAATAGGGGATCAAATTGATGATCGCAGGAAGACTCATTGAATGACATTGATTTCTCTTCTGTTTCAAGCAGGTACCTGTAGCGGCTGCTGCCTCTCGTACTGCGGAGATCTTCGAACTAAATCAAAGTCTGGAGCGGGCCATAGAAGAACTTGGCCAATTGAAAATGCAGTTGAGGGATAAACAAGGTATGCACAAGCGTTTGCGCGCATTTATTGTGAAATAAATGTTCAGTATGAAATAAGCCGCATAATTTGTGCTAGGGGTTATGACCGAAGTCGAGGCCCTCAAAAGGGTCGTTGCCGAGGCCGAGAAAAAGGTGGCCACAGAGCGGACTCTTCGTGAGAAACACGAGGCCAAAGTTATTAAAGATGAGCAAGAGCTGCAAGAGGTCGTAAGTAAATGCGAGACCTTGGAGCAGACTTTAACGGTAAAAGAGTCCGAGCTCACCAAGGCGCGTCAATCCACGAGCGATGCCTGGGGGGAAACCCAAAGCGCCCTGCGAGGGATCCAAGAGGCGAGAAAGATCGCGGCGGGTAAGGCTTTTCCCATGTAAATCAAGTATTTGAAGGGAAAACTATGTTTCTGATTTTGAATCTGGATTTCTCAGGTGTATTTGCCGAGCTACCTTGCAGCAAATCAGATGCCGCCCAATTCTACCGAGCCGAAGAAAGGAACACCACGGATAAGCTCTTCTGGTCGCAGTATTTGGCGCCAAATTATCTGGTGCCGTTTGCCGATCAACTGAAACAGCTGATCGAACTGCATAAGGCGGCAGAACTAGTCATGAAAGATATGGTTATCCGGCTGTGGCATGCCAAGCCGATTCCAAGTAGCTACTTCGGGCTCGTGAGGTGGCTTGTAAGCGCTTGCCCTCGACTTGACGTCATCAAGCGGTCGGTCTGTATAGAAGGAGCGCGAATGGCCTTTGCCCATGCAAAGGTGCACTGGGGGAAGATGGATGCTGAAAAGCTGGTGACCGGAGGACCGCCAGAGGGGAAGGAGCACCGCAAGCCCGAATTATATTATAAGAGCATCCTGAAAGGATCCTACCTTGCAGCGGAGCTATGCACCAAGGACGTTATATTTCCATGAATGCCAATCATGTTGTCCTTTGTATGTTTGAACAAGGTCATTTATATGCCGCCTGTTATATAAAAGTTTACCCTCCTGTGCGGCCATTTTTATGTTAAACCTGAGAGTTGGCCAGTCGTCGGCTTCTGCCCCCACGTAAGAAGTACGGGGGTGTTCGGGATAAACCTAAGCACTCTTTATCCCAGTTTTGGGTCCTTTGAAGGAGGTGCTCAGCACAACGAACCAGGCAATCGGACTATAGGGCTTTATCACTCTCACTTAGCCATAGGAGCTTTAGTATGGTTGGCGCAGCCCCTTGTGTCCGGAAGACCATACTAGGGGCTCTATCAGCGCCTGATCGGAGAAAAACCGATCCGTCGCATGCTGCATTGGTTATGGCATTATGCAGGAGAAATCCTTAAAGATTTGGTAACCACTCGAACAGCTGACCAGCTCTCGCCGTATCATGACAATCAGTTTTAGGCTTTCTCTACTAAGGTGCTCATCCGGAAGAACCGGGACACAATCGCAGTAGTTCTCCCAGTGCTACCTTAGACGATATAGCGGAACGTAAGGTACCAAAACATGGGAGCCGGCCCCCTTTTCCCTAGTCCAATTCGGACTAGATGGGAGGGGGGCGCAGCAGCCCCTTGGCCCTTTCTCCTCTTCCCACTAAAGCCCATCAAGGCCCATTGCTTCTCCCGTAACTACCCGGTACTCCGAAAAATACCCGAATCACTCGGAACCTTTCCGATGTCCGAATATAGTCGTCCAATATATCGATCTTTACGTCTCGACCATTTCGAGACTCCTCTTCATGTCCCCGATCTCATCCGAGACTCCGAACTTCTTCGGTACATCAAAACTCATAAACTCATAATATAACTGTCATCGAAACCTTAAGCGTGCGGACCCTACGGGTTCGAGAACAATGTAGACATGACCGAGACACGTCTCCGGTCAATAACCAATAGCGGGACCTGGATGCCCATATTGGCTCCTACATATTCTACGAAGATCTTTATCGGTCAGACCGCATAACAACATACGTTGTTCCCTTTGTCATCGGTATGTTACTTGCCCGAGATTCGATCGTCGGTATCTCAATACCTAGTTCAATCTCGTTACCGGCAAGTCTCTTTACTCGTTCCGTAATACATCATCTCGCAACTAACTCATTAGTTGCAATGCTTGCAAGGCTTATGTGATGTGCATTACCGAGAGGGCCCAGAGATACCTCTCCAACAATCGGAGTGACAAATCCTAATCTCGAAATACGCCAACCCAACATGTACCTTTGGAGACACCTGTAGAGCTCCTTTATAATCACCCAGTTACGTTGTGACGTTTGGTAGCACACAAAGTGTTCCTCCAGCAAACGGGAGTTGCATAATCTCATAGTCATAGGAACATGTATAAGTCATGAAGAAAGCAATAGCAACATACTAAACGATCGGGTGCTAGGCTAATGGAATGGGTCATGTCAATCACATCATTCTCCTAATGATGTGATCCCGTTAATCAAATAACAACTCTTTTGTTTATGGTTAGGAAACATAACCATCTTCGATTAACGAGCTAGTCAAGTAGAGGCATACTAGTGACACTCTGTTTGTCTATGTATTCACACATGTATTATGTTTCCGGTTAATATAATTCTAGCATGAATAATAAACATTTATCATGATATAAGGAAATAAATAATAACTTTATTATTGCCTCTAGGGCATATTTCCTTCAGTCTCCCACTTGCACTAGAGTCAATAATCTAGTTCACATCGCTATGTGATTTAACAGCAATAGTTCGTATCACCATGTGATTAACACCCATAGTTCACATCGATATGTGATCAACACCCAAAGGGTTTACTAGAGTCAGTAATCTAGTTCACATCGCTATGTGATTAACACCCAAAGAGTACTAAGGTGTGATCATGTTTTGCTTGTGAGATAATTTTAGTCAACGGGTCTGTCATATAAAGATCCGTAAGTATTTTGCGAATTTCTATGTCAACAATGCTCTGCACGGAGCTACTCTATCTTATTGCTCCCACTTTCAATATGTATCTAGATCGAGACTTAGAGTCATCCAGATCAGTGTCAAAACTTGCATCGACGTAACTTTTTATGACGAACCTTTTTGTCACCTCCATAATTGAGAAATATTTCCTTATTCCACTAAGAATAATTTTGACCGCTGTCCAGTGATCTACTCTTAGATCACTATTGTACTCCCTTGCTTAACACAGTGTATGGTATACAATAGATCTGGTACACAACATGGCATACTTTATAGAACCTATGGCTGAGGCATAGGGAATGACTTTCATTCTATTTCTATCTTCTGCCGTGGTCGGGCTTTGAGTCTTACTCAATTTCACACCTTGCAACACAGGCAAGAACTCTTTCTTTGACTGTTCCATTTTGAACTACTTCAAAATCTTGTCAAGGTATGTACTCATTGAAAAAACTTAGCAAGCGTCTTGATCTATCTCTATAGATCTTGATGCTCAATATGTAAGCAGCTTTACCGAGGTCTTTCTTTGAAAAACTCCTTTCAAATATTCCTTTATGCTTTCCAGAAAATTATACATTATTTCCGATCAACAATATGTTGTTCACATATACTTATCAGAAATGTTGTAGTGCTCCCACTCACTTTCTTGTAAATACAGGCTTCACCGTAAGTCTGTATAAAACTATATGCTTTGATCAACTTATCAAAGCGTATATTCCAACTCCGATATGCTTGCACCAGTCCATAGATGGATCGTTGGAGCTTGCATATTTCGTTAACACCTTTAGGATTGACAAAACCTTCTGGTTGCATCATATACAACTCTTCTTTAAGAAATCCATTAAGGAATGCAGTTTTGTTTATCCATTTGCCAGATTTCATAAAATGCGGCAATTGCTAACATGATTCGGACAGACTTAAGCATATATACGAGTGAGAAAATCTCATCGTAGTCAACACCTTGAACTTGTCGAAAACCTTTTGCGACAATTCTAGCTTTGTAGATAGTAACACTACTATCAGCGTCCGTCTTCCTCTTGAAGATCCATTTATTTTCTATGGCTTGCCGATCATCGGGCAAATCCATCAAATTCCATACTTTGTTCTCATACATGGATCATATCTCAGATTTCATGGCTTCAAGCCATTTTGCAGAATCTGGGCTCATCATCGCTTCCTCATAGTTCATAGGCTCATCATGGTCAAGTAACATAACCTCCAGAACAGGATTACCGTACCACTCTGGTGCGGATCTCACTCTGGTTTACCTACGAGATTCGGTAGTAACTTGATCTAAAGTTACATGATCATCGTCATTAGCTTCCTCACTAATTGGTATAGTAGTCACAGGAACAGATTTCTTTGATGAACTACTTTCCAATAAGGGAGAAGGTACAGTTACCTCATCAAGTTCTACTTTCCTCCCACTCACTTCTTTCGAGAGAAACTCCTTCTCTGGAAAGGATCCATTCTAAGCAACGAATATCTTGCCTTCGGATCTATGATAGAAGGTGTACCCAACATTTTCTTTTGGGTATCCTATGAAGACGCACTTCTCCGATTTGAGTTTGAGCTTATCAGGATGAAACTTTTTCATATAAGCATCGCAACCCCAAACTTTAAGAAATGACAACTTTGGTTTCTTGCCAAACCATAGTTCATACGGTGTCGTCTCAACAGATTTAGATGGTGCCCTTTTAACGTGAATGCAGCTGTCTCTAATGCATAACCCCAAAATGATAGTGGTAGATCGATAAGAGACATCATAGATTGCACCATATCTAATAAAGTACGGTTATGACGTTCGGACACACCATTACATTGTGGTGTTCCAGGTGGCGTGAGTAGTGAAACTATTTCATATTGTTTTAAACTGAAGGCCAAACTCGTAACTCAAATACTCTTCTCTACGATCAGATCGTAGAAACTTTATTTTCTTGTTACGATGATTTTTCACTTCACTCTGAAATTCTTTGAACTTTTCAAATGTTTCAGACTTATGTTTCATCAAGTAGATATACTCATATCTGCTCAAATCATCTGTGAAGATCAGAAAATAATGATACTTGTCGCGAGCCTCAATATTTATCGGACCACATACATCAGTATGTATGATTTCCAACAAATCTGTTGCTCGCTCCATTGTTCCGAAGAATAGAGTCTTAGTCATCTTGCCCATGAGGCATGGTTCGCAAGCATCAACTGATTCATAATCAAGTGATTCCAAAAGCCCATCAGCATGGAGTTTCTTCATGCGCTTTACACCAATATGACCTAAACGGTAGTGCCACAAATAAGTTGCACTATCATTATTAACTTTGCATCTTTTGGTTTCAATATTATGATTATGTGTATCACTACGATCGAGATCCAACGAACTATTTTCATTGGGTGTGTAACCATATAAGGTTTTATTCATGTAAACAGAACAACAATTTATTCTCTTACTTAAATGAATAACTGTATTACAATAAACATGATCAAATCATATTCATGCTTAACGCAAACACCAAATAACACTTATTCAGGTTCAACACTAATCCCGAAAGTATAGGGAGTGTGCGATGATGATCATATCAATCTTGGAACCACTTCCAACACACATCGTCACTTCACCCTTAACTAGTCTCTGTCTATTCTGCAACTCCCGTTTCGAGTTACTAATCTTAGCAACTGAACTTGTATCAAATACTGAGGGGTTGCTATAAACACTAGTAAAGTACACATCAATAACATGTATATCAAATATACTTATGTTCACTTTGCCATCCTTCTTATCTGCCAATCACTTGGGGTAGTTCCGCTTCCAGTGACCAGTCCCTTTGCAGTAGAAACACTTAGTCTCAGGCTTAGGACCAGACTTGGGCTTCTTCACTTGAGCAGCAACTTGCTTGCTGTTCTTCTTGAAGTTCCCCTTCTTCCCTCTGCCCTTTTCTTGAAACTAGTGGTCTTGTTTACCATCAACATTTGATGTTTTTCTCGATTTCTACCTTCGTCATTTTCCGCATTACGAAGAGCTTGGGAATCGTTTCCGTTATCCCTTGCATATCATAGTTCATCACGAAGTTTCTACTAACTTGGTGATGGTGACTAGAGAATTCTGTCAATCACTATCTTATCTGGAAGATTAACTCCCACTTGATTCAAGCGATTGTAGTATTCAGACAATCTGAGCACATGCTCACTAGTTGAGCGATTCTCCTCCATCTTCTAGCTATAGAACTTGTTGGAGACTTCATATCTCTCAACTCGGGTATTTGCTTGAAATATTAACTTCAACTCCTGGAACTTCTCATATGCTCCATGACGTTCAAAACGTCTTTGAAGTCCCGATTCTAAGCCATTAAGCATGGTGCACTAAACTATCAAGTAGTCATCATATTGAGCTAGCCAAACATTCATAACATCTGCATCTGCTCCTGCAATAGGTCCGTCACCTAGCGGTGCATCAAGGACATAATTCTTCTGTGCAGCAATGAGGATAAACCTCATATCATGGATCCAATCCGCATCATTGCTACTAACATCTTTCAACACAATTTTCTCTAGGAACATATCAAAATAAACACAGGGAAACAACAACGCGAGCTATTGATCTACAACATAATTTGCAAAATACTACCAGGACTAAGTTCATGATAAATTTAAGTTCAGTTAATCATATTACTTAAGAACTCCCACTTAGATAGACATCCCTCTAATCCTCTAAGTGATCACGTGATCCAAATCAACTAAACCATGTCCGATCATCACGTGAGATGGAGTAGTTTCATTGGTGAACATCACTATGTTGATCATATCTGCTATATGATTCACGCTCGACCTTTCGGTCTCCGTGTTCCGATGCCATATCTGTATATGCTTGGCTCGTCAAGTATAACCTGAGTATTCCGCGTGTGCAACTGTTTTGCACCCGTTGTATTTGAACGTAGAGCCTATCACACCCGATCATCACGTGGTGTCTCAGCACGAAGAACTTTCGCAACGGTGCATACTCAGGGAGAACACTTCTTGATAATTAGTGAGAGATCATCTTAAAATGCTACCGTCAAACTAAGCAAAATAAGATGTATAAAAGATAAACATCATATGCAATCAAAACATGTGACATGATATGGCCATCATCATCTTGCGCCTTTGATCTCCATCTCCAAAGTACTGTCATGATCTCTATCGTCACCGGCATGACACCATGATCTCCATCATCTTGATCTATATCAATGTGTCGTCACACGGTCGTCTCGCCAACTATTGCTCTTGCAACTATTGCTATCACATAGCGATAAAGTAAAGCAATTATTTGGTGCTTGCATCTTATGCAATAAAGAGACAACCATAAGGCTTTTGCCGATAACTTAATCAAAACATGATCATCTCATACAACAACTTATATCTTATCACGTTTTGACCATATCACATCACAATATGCCCTGCAAAAACAAGTTAGACGTCCTCTACTTTGTTGTTGCAAGTTTTACGTGGCTGCTACGGGCTTAAGCAAGAACCAATCTTACCTACGCATCAAAACCACAACGATAGTTTGTCAAGTTGGTGCTGTTTTAACCTTAGCAAGGACCGGGCGTAGCCACACTTGGTTCAACTAAAGTTGGAGAAACTGTCACCCGCTAGCCACCTTTGTGCAAAGCACGTCGGGAGAACTGGTCTCACGTAAGCGTACGCGTAATGTCGGTCCGGGCTGCTTCATCCAGCAATACCGCCGAACCAAAGTATGACATGCTAGTAAGCAGTATGACTTATATCGCCCACAACTCACTTGTGTTCTACTCGTGCATATAACATCAAACCATAAAAACCTAGGATCGGATGCCACTGTTGGGGAACTTAGTAATTTCAAAATTTTCCTACGCACACGCAAGATCATGGTGATGCATAGCAACGAGGGGAGAGTGTGATCTACGTACCCTTTGTAGATCGACAATGGAAGCGTTTGGTTGATGTAGTCGTACGTCTTCACGGCCCGACCGATCAAGCACCGAAACTACGGCACCTCCGAGTTTTAGCACACGTTCAGCTCGATGACGATCCCCGGACTCCGATCCAGCAAAGTGTCGGGGAAGAGTTCCGTCAGCACGACGGCGTGGTGACGATCTTGATGTACTACTGCTGCAGGGCTTCGCCTAAGCACTGCTACAATATTATCGAGGACTATGGTGGCTGGGGGCGCCGCACACGGCTAAGAATAAGATCACATGGATCAACTTGTGTTCATGGGGTGCCCCTTGCCTCAGTATATAAAGGATGGAGGAGGAGGAGGCCGGCCAAGGCTAGGTGCGGCCAGGATGTGGAGTCCTACTAGGACTCCAAGTCCTAGTAGGAGTCCACCAAGAGGGGAGGAAGGGAGAAGGAAGTGGAGGAGAAGGAGAGGTGGCCGGCCCCCTTTTCCCTAGTCCAATTCGGACTAGAGGGGAGGGGGGCGCAGCAGCCCCTTGGCCCTTTCTCCTCTTCCCACTAAAGCCCATCAAGGCCCATTGCTTCTCCCGTAACTACCCGGTACTCCTAAAAATACCCGAATCACTCGGAACCTTTCCGATGTCCGAATATAGTCGTCCAATATATCGATCTTTACGTCTCAACCATTTCGAGACTCCTCATCATGTCCCCGATCTCATCCGAGACTCCGAACTTCTTCGGTACATCAAAACTCATAAACTCATAATATAACTGTCATCGAAACCTTAAGCGTGCGGACCCTATGGGTTCGAGAACAATGTAGACATGACCGAGACACGTCTCCGGTCAATAACCAATAGCGGGACCTGGATGCCCATATTGGCTCCTACATATTCTACGAAGATCTTTATCGGTCAGACCGCATAACAACATACGTTGTTCCCTTTGTCATCGGTATGTTACTTGCCCGAGATTCGATCGTCGGTATCTCAATACCTAGTTCAATCTCGTTACCGGCAAGTCTCTTTACTCGTTCCGTAATACATCATCTCGCAACTAACTCATTAGTTGCAATGCTTGCAAGGCTTATGTGATGTGCATTACCGAGAGGGCCCAGAGATACCTCTCCGACAATCGGAGTGACAAATCCTAATCTCGAAATACGCCAACCCAACATGTACATTTGGAGACACCTGTAGAGCTCCTTTATAATCACCCAGTTACGTTGTGACGTTTGGTAGCACACAAAGTGTTCCTCCGGCAAACGGGAGTTGCATAATCTCATAGTCATAGGAACATGTATAAGTCATGAAGAAAGCAATAGCAACATACTAAACGATCGGGTGCTAAGCTAATGGAATGGGTCATGTCAATCACATCATTCTCCTAATGATGTGATCCCGTTAATCAAATAACAACTCTTTTGTTTATGGTTAGGAAACATAACCATCTTCGATTAACGAGCTAGTCAAGTAGAGGCATACTAGTGACACTCTGTTTGTCTATGTATTCACACATGTATTATGTTTCCGGTTAATACAATTCTAGCATGAATAATAAACATTTATCATGATATAAGGAAATAAATAATAACTTTATTATTGCCTCTAGGGCATATTTCCTTCACAAACTTCCATGAAGGTGTTCGGACTTTTATTGCTGTGTTACGGGAAAAACGAAGCCCCTGGCATATTTAAGGCATATCGCTGTGTACGGATGCCACTTGACAAAATGATTTTGATAAGAAATAATCAACAGGTAAAAGTCATATAAATCCACATATTGTATTTGAATGATACGTCTATGCGTATGGGTACAAGTAATGTGATAAAAGAAGAGTTTGTGATAGCAGAACCTGTTATGACCAGGGGGAAGAGGTTGAGTGTGGATCCGTAATATAGCCGGACGGTCACTGCGGGGAATGTCTAAGGATTCCCTAACACGTTCAAGCTGCCTCCGTGTAGTCCGTCCTGGTCGGTGCAAAGGTGAACCTGCGAAGGAAGTATAAAAATGTTTACGTGCCGGAGGGCGGTTGAACCGCTGAGTTCGGCCTATCATGACCTTCGCCGGAGTGTTAAGTTGAACTCCTGGCGAGCCGGAGTATTCTTTCGCGAAGTAGTTCGGAGCCCCTTGACGGTGTCCGGGAGCCTGGACGTCGACTCGAGGTTCGGCTGCAAGGTGATGCTCGTTGTTTCTGCTGCTAAGGCAGTGGTGTACTTATTGGTGCCGATGGAAGGTTCGGCCTTGCCATGAATCGTTATGATGCCGCGTGTACCGGGCATCTTGAGCTTACGGTAGGCATAACGTGGCACCGCGTTGAATAGAGCGAACGTGGTTCGCCTGAGCAGTCCTTGATAGTCACTGCGAAAAGGGGCGATTTCGAAGATTAACTCTTCGATACGGTAGTTTTCTGGTGATCCGAAGATTACCTCAAGGGCAATGGAGCCTGTACAGCTAACCTCCATACCTGGTATGATGCCTCTAAAAGTGGCTTTAGTGGGTTTGGTCGCTGAATGATCGATGCCCATCTTGCGCACTGTGTCCTGGTAAAGCAAATTTAAATTGCTACCTCCATCCATAAGGACTTGAGTGAGGTGGAACCCATCTACTATTGGGTCGAGGATTAGTGTGGCCGGATTGCCCTGATTTACGTTAACCGGACGATCCATGCGGTTGAAGGTGACCGGCCCTAGTTTGTATTGTGGGACGGCTGGTTCCGTTGAGTCGCCATCCCTAAGGGTGCATATCTGGTCCGAGTTGGCAATTTCGGTGGTATTTACCACATTCACCGATTGAATATGGGGGGGGGGGACTTTTACCCTCCTGTGTTCGTTGATCTGAGCTCTTCATCGCTATCGTCGCTTTGAGACCCCTCTTCGTCTTTGGCGCCTGCCCTGTCGGCTTGTTTGAAGACCCAGCATTCTCTGTTGGTATGGGTGGCTGGCATTTCTGGGGTGCCATGAATTTGGCATTGGCGATCGAGTATGTGGTCTAGACTAGATGGACCCAGATTTTTATTTTTGGGTGGCCCTTTCTGCTAACCGGACTTTGAGCCCCTGAACCCGGCATTAATTGCCGTATTTGCGGCGTTTTCACCATATTTGCGGCGCTTGTGTTTGTTGCGTCGTGGTTTGCCGTTGCTATCCCTGGCTTCTGATATGCCAGGTTTGCTTGTTGTATTGGTACTACGAGCCAACCAGCTATCTTCGCCCGCACAAAAGCGGGTCATAAGTGTCGTGAGGGCTGCCATGGATTTTGGCTTCTCTTGGCCGAGGTGCCGGGCGAGCCATTCATCACAGATATTATGCTTAAATGCCGCTAAGGCCTCTGCATCCAGACAGTCGACAATTTGATTCTTCTTGGTTAGGAACCGGGTCTAGAATTTTCTGGCCGATTCCCCTGGCTGCTGAATTATATGACTTAAATCGTCAGTGTCCGACGATCGCACATAAGTGCCCTGGAAATTGTCCAGGAATGCCTCTGCCAGGTTCTCCCAACTTCCAATGGAGTTTGCCGGCAAGCTATTGAGCCAATGCCGAGCCGGCCCTTTGAGTTTTAGCGGGATATATTTGATGGCATGTAGGTCATTCCCGCGGGCCATGTGAATGTGGAGGAAGAAGTCTTCTATCCATACCGTGGGGTCCGTGGTACCATCATATGATTCAATGTTTACGGGTTTAAACCCTTCTGGGAACTCGTGATCCATTACTATCAGTGAAGCATAAGGGGTGTGCGGCACCTTTGTGCCGGTCTATACTACGACGCGGCTTATACGAGTCTTGTCTGCCGTGTTCGGCTCGGCCGAATTTGCTTTGAGTGTATCCGGCGTGACGATCATCGTCGCATGGTGGTGCGTGTCCCCGTGATCCATAGATCGATCTTGCATGTTTTGCCTTGTTTTCCAATACGTCTTGCAGGTCCCGCGTGTTTCCCCGGGCCTTGGTATTTTTGTTTAATTGGTGGTGGGGTGCGAGCTAGACTTCGGGCTGAAATACCTCTCTGTCTTGGCCACGAGGTGGCCGGTCAGCCGCATCGTACACTAGTGATGTAGGTTCCAATACTTCCTCCTCGAGGTGACGTAGCAACCTGCGCTTTGGGTAACTCTTGGACGGGCGCTCGAGTTCGTATTCCTCGGCTGTAAGGACTTCGGTCCATCTGTCTGCTAGCAGATTTTGATTAGCTTGAAGCTGTTGTTGCTTTTTCTTCAAGCTATTTGCTGTGGCCATAAGCCGGTGCTTGAAGCGCTCCTATTCGACGGGATCCTCAGGCATGAAAAATTCTTCGTCGCCGAGGCTCACCTCGTCTTCGGAGAGAGGCATGTAATTGTCCTCCTCCGATTCTCCAACAGTTGCCCGCTCTGGAGGGCTAGCTTGTTCACCCTCCCGATCTAAATCGTGCTGGAGGGGTTTGTTGTCGTCTTCGGCACTATCCGGAGTGTTATTGTCTCTTGTGCCTGTATCACTACTTTTGCTATGGCGGGACTTAGAGCGGCGCCGCTGATGTCGGCGCTTGGGTTGCTTCGTGGAGGGGTCATCCTCCCCTGTCTCGTCGCCATTGCCTTCTTTGGGGGTGTCCACCATGTATATATCATATGATGAGGTGGCGGTCCAGCGCCCTGTGGGCGGTGGTTCGTGTTCATCTCCTGCATCGTCGTCCATACTGTCGATGTTTTCGGAGTCGAAGTCGAGCATATTGGTTAAATCGTCACAGTGGCTACTAAGTGGGTGGTGGGTGGGAAGCGAATTTTTTCGTCATCCGCCTCCCATTCTAGCCGGACATAATTCGGCCAAGGTTCTCCTGACAAGGAGAGAGACCTTAATGAAATTAGCACGTCGCCGAAAGGCAAGTGCTGAAAGATATCCACGGAGGTGAACTCCATGATCGGCGCCCAATCGATTCGATAGGCACGGATGCAGGCGGCCCAGAGTCCGTGGCCAGAGACGAATCCAGTGGTTCGGCAAACGGCTCTAGTAAGGGGTCAAGTCAGTATCCGGATCCATCGCCACTGAGAGTGCGGCCTCCGTGGCGGGGTCTATCCCTCTGTCCTCGGATGGCGCAATTTGCTCCAGATTGAGGACCGGAGTAGTTGCAGGTGTGATCTCCCGAACACTGTCCGACGACAGAGTTACGTCATGCTCGCCGTGATTGTGCGACGCACCTGACATGGGATCGAATCCGTCGAAGATCAAGTCTCCGCGGATGTCGGCAGTGTAGTTTAAGTTTCTGAACCTGACCTGATGGCCAGGGGCGTAGCTCTCGATCTGCTCCAGATGGCCAAGCGAGTTGGCCCGCAGTGCGAAGCCGCCGAATACGAAGATCTGTCCGGGTAGGAAAACCTCACCCTGGACCGCATCGTTATCGATGATCGAAGGAGCCATCAAGCCTTATGGTGATGGCACAGTGGAACTCTCAATGAAAGAACCAATGTCGGTGTCAAAACCGGCGGATCTCGGGTAGGGGGTCCCAAACTGTGCGTCTAAGGCGGATGGTAACAGGAGGCAGGGGACACGATGTTTACCCAGATTCGGGCCCTCTTGATGGAGATAATACCCTACGTCCCGCTTGATTGATCTTGATGATATAAGTATTACAAGAATTGATCTACCATGAGATCGTAGAGGCTAAACCCTAGAAGCTAGCCTATGGTATGATTGTTGTTGTCCTACGGACTAAACCATCCGGTTTATATAGACACCGGAGGGGGCGAGGATTACACAGAGTCGGTTACAAGGGAGGAGATCTACATATCCGTATTGCCAAACTTGCCTTCCACGCCAAGGAAAGTCCCATCCGGACACGGGACGAAGTCTTCAATCTTGTATCTTCATAGTCCAACAGTCCGGCCAAAAGATATAGTCTGGCTGTCCGAAGACCCCCTAATCCAGGACTCCCTTAGACACTGACGAAGAGCTGCGACATTACGATGTCACGTCTCGAACTCGTGTTGTCTAAGTAGTCCAACAATTTCTCATCTCATTGCGGTCGGCGTACGGTTTTTGACGGGACGGCGGCTGCAAAAGTGGTGCGTGCATGCATGTAAGTGTGTTGTGTGAAAGTGTATTGTGTGCGTGTTAATTAAATAACCATAACGTTCATCCTCAAAAAAGAAATAACCGTAGCACTCTACGAATTTAACACAAAGTTGTGTAGAAGAGAGCCACATAGGTTAGCGTACGTGGGCATCGGTAGAGTATCACTGGTGTGATTCTCCAGTCATCCTTATTTTTTCTTGCCCACTAACAGGTGGGACCCGCATAGGTAGAGAGAGGGTGTTGTGATGTTTGACCAGTCAATAGAGTAAAATACGAAGTTATATGATAAGCCAGTGATCGTATAATCATCTCAAGTCGTATATAATAACCGTATTGACCATATTCTTAAATACGGTGACCAAAGTGAGCTTTCGACACAAGTTCAATAACCGCAGATGCATTTTACTCTTTAAGGATTTGCTAAGTGAGGTATCTGATTGTGGAAGCAGACATTTAAGGGATGACCGATCACGGGCACATCCTCGGATGTTTAAGGGAGCGGATTTGCAAAGTCCGGCTATAGTTGCTAGTGAGGTGAGAGAGGAGGATGCTCAAATAAAACCCATATTAAAGTAAACTTAATTTATTAGAATCCTTTTAGAACAGATACACATTGGCAAGACTTTACGGAATCTAATACACTATGAGCCATTGCTCGAGGCCCTGAGTTCCTATATTTTTGTTTGTGTCTAAATTTTCCATACCAACAATTAGTTCGCTAAATTTTACTTAGTTGATATTTTGCTTTGCCGGTCTCAGAGCATCTCCAACAACCGCGTGATATAAGTGCCGCGCTGAAAAAATACAGTTTTTTGTGCGCACAGCCGCTCCGGGCGCTTCAGCGGAGGCGCAAAAAACGCGTGCGCGGCATAAGTTGTTCAGCGCATCGGGCAAAACGGCGTCGCGCGCCGCTTATTTCGTGTGCTCGCTCCCGCGTGCTGCACACTCGAGCGCCCGCGCCGCACCCTCTCCGGCCACGTCGCGTTCGCTCCGCCCGTGCCGCCGCCGGCAAATTCTCCTGATGGACGGCCGCGCCAACATCCCCCTCACCCCTTCCTACACCTGCGACCCCTCCGCCGCCGCCGGCGCAAACCCTAGCGCGGGGAGCTTTGGCTTCGCCTTCGGCGGTGTTCCTCCAGGCACCAGTCTTGTGCGCAGCCTTTTCATGGCGCCACGGATGACCTGGGTGGCGAGTGGCGTCGCGCCGGCGTCCGCCGTGAAGCCACGTGCCCCTCTCTCCAAGCTCCCAAATGTGGCGGTGGCGAAGGCGGGCAAGGTGTCCGGGAAGAAGAACAAGGCGGCAGATGGCTCCTCTAGGCGGCCGAAGAAGAAACTTGCAGGGCGTGCGACAGATGCGGCGGCGACCGAAGCACCGGCGAGCTCGCTTGTTGTGCCGGCGGCCGATGCGCACAAGGTGTTCGATGAAATGCCCACAAGGTAAAATTTGGCCCACTTTTTTCGTTATTGTTTTTTGAATGCATATGGATAGCTTATTTGTTTTGTTTTATATACTTTGTAGTTTCAATGATGAGACATATATGTCAACTATGGGTGTCGGCTCCAACAATTCTCATTGGTCTCAAAGCAATTATGTGCATTTCGATGATCATGAGTTTGAGGTGGACGAGGATGGTGAGGGTATCGTCGATGCACCGAAAGAAAGAGCGGGCAACTACACGATCGACGAAGACATCTTGATATGCAATACATGGTTGCAAGTGTCTGGGGATGCCACCGTTGGAGGGGACCAAAGTAGATATGCATATTGGATCCGTATGAAGGAGCACTTTGATTTACACAACAGAAGTGGAATTGACCGCACAGAATGATCTCTTCGCTCCCAGTGGTCGACAATCAACAAAGATTGTCAAAGGTGGGCGGCAGCACTTAAGGTGGTTAACACGTTAAACACAAGTGGCACTAATGATAGAAATAGGGTAAGTGCCATTTCTTTCACGATTCTTCCATGTTCATGCTTCTTCTTGGTGTTTCAAGTGCTAACTTGTTCTTTTGTTTGTAGCTCACTATTGCACAAAACTTATTTCAAGGAGAGGAGAAGAAGACCAAGAAAGGGAAGATCAAGAAAGGGAGACCATTTACCTTGCCTCATTGATATGATGCGTTGAAGGATGATGAGAAATGGAAGCCCCGTGAAGGTGTCGATGAGGAGAGCAACAAACGCAAGCGAACTATTGATTTGGATGACGACGAGGAGGAGGCATCAAGTGATGACGGCAAGAGAAGCCCTACACCAAACTCAGTTGCGTACTCCAGGCCAAAAAGACCAAATGGATGCAAGAAAGACGGAAAGGAAAAGAAAAAGAGGAAAGGAGATGATGAGCTAAAAATGCTATGTAAGCTATTGTGAACGCAAGAAAGGAAGCGAACGAGGTGAGGAAGATGGCAAGGAACCAAGATGTGGCTGCCGAGAAGAGGAGGTTGGCGGCCGAGGAGAGGAAGGTGGAATTGGAAGAGAAAAAATTGGCCATGGAGGAGAAAACTAGATTGTTGGAATCGGAGAAGTACTTGTTTTTTATGGACACATCGATGAGAAGCAGAAAGAGTACGTCAATCTTGCGCGTGAAGAAGTCTTGATCCAAAAAAAGCCATGGCCATGGGAGGCATGGGTGGCATGGTCGGCATGGCTACCATGGGAGGCATGGGTGGCTTCAGAGCTACCATGGGTGGCATGGGTGGCTTCGGAGCTACCATGGGCGGCATGAGAGGCATTGGTGGCTTCGGAGCTACCATGGGAGGCATGAGTTTTGCGTCTCTCATGGGAGGCATGGGAGCACCTTCGGGTGACATGGGTGGACGCATATCTTTCGTTGTGCCTCATATACCTTTGCATGATGCCATTGAAGATCTTGCCAACACCTTCCGAGCTCCCTATGATGATGCGACACGACACAATGAAGAGGAGGAGAAAGAATCGTCTTTGGATGAGGATGAAGAATAGAAGGAAGAGGAGGACGAAGATGAGGATGCGACATTTTTTCGACAAAGGCAATATGTTAATATCGCGGAGATACCAATTACACCCGGCCTCTGCAACAATGCAATATCGTAAAGAGACTGCGGATGCACATAGCCAAAAACAATAAGAAGAAGAAGAAGAAAAAAGATCCAACAACAGTGATCAATTACTCGTAGCTACATCACGAACCACCGCCTAGACAACACCCGAAGTCCTAGTTTTCCAAAAGTGATGCCTCCAAGAAGGAAACAGTGCAGAAGCACCGTCATCATCCAATCCTAAATCTTAGGTTTTCATCCTGGAGAAGATTCGCGTTCTCAAAACAATGCCTTCAACAAGGCCATTACCAGTCACAACCAATTAAGGCCAGACCTTGGGTTTTCACCCTGAAAGTTAAGACCCAGTACTCCGCTTGTGCTGCCGCCCCCACTTGCCGATGCCGCTGCCACGAGTCATGAATCACTAAGCAAAGTCCTCATCGTCGTGAAGACTCGATCCGCCATTTGTTTGTGTGAACTTTTATGTCATGAACTTGGTTGGTTGATTTGAACTTGGTTGGATGATAATGTGATGTGGCATGATTTTAAACTTTTATGTCATGAACTTGGTTTGGTGATTTTAAACTATGCTATGTCTTGTTTTGATGTTTGAAATATCAACATATTGTCTTTAAAATAAACATATTGCAAGCGCGGCTGCTCGCGCGCTGTAGTTTAGCGCGTCTGCTGGAGCGGCGCGCGTAATTTTTTGCAGTGGTAGCTGGAGCCAGTGTCTCGCGGCACGTAAAAACTGCCTATTCCAGTACTGTAAACGCCTTTTAACGCGCGGCTTGTTGCGCGGCTGTTGGTGATGCTTCATATAAGCATTAGCCCATGCTAAAACGTTGGCAGTCATCGAAACAAGAACCAATATGTTGGACACGGCCAAATAATTGGTAAGGTAGATTTGGTGGCACAGCGCAAAGGAACCCTTGCGTGCCAACACCTCTCTCGTTTTTTTGGCACAACATGCGGATGCCTTGGCCCTTGAGCACTGTGTATGTACGTACCTCTTTTCTATATAATGCAGAAGAGCTGGTCACTCTCCAAGACCAGCTACAGAGAGCTGAGCATTGCATTTGGTGATAGACTGGCGCTTGCTCACCCTGCCATGACGTCCAAGGTAGCCAACAGCTCCGGCAGCGACAATGAGGATGCCAAGCTATCGCCGTCGGGGCTCCCCGTCCGGGAGGTCCCGGGCGGCTACGGCGTTCCCTTCTTGTCGCCGCTGCGCGACCGCCTTGACTACTACTACTTCCAGGGCGCGGAGGAGTACTTCCGCTCCCGCATCGCCCGGAACGGCGGCGCCACCGTGCTGCGCGTCAACATGCCCCCCGGGCCGTTCATCACCGCCGACTCCCGCGTCGTTGCCTTCCTCGACGCGCGCAGCTTCAGCGTGCTCCTCGACGACGCCAAGGTCGACAAGACCGACACACTCGACGGGACCTTCATGCCCTCCCTCGCGCTCTTCGGCGGCTACCGCCCGCTCGCCTTCCTCGACGCTGCCGACCCCCGCCATGCCGCGCTAAAGCGCGTCATGATCAGCCTCGCCGCCGCGCGGATGCACCACGTCGCGCCGGTCTTCCGCATCGCCTTCGGCGCCGTATTCGACGCCGCCGACGCCGGCCTCGGCGACGGCCCCGTTCAGTTCAACAAGCTCAACGAGCACCACATGTTCGACTTCACCTGCTCCGCGCTGTTCGGCGGCACGCCGCCGAGCAAGGCCATGGGCGACGGCGCCGTGACCAAGGCCATCAAGTGGCTCGGCGTGCAGCTGCACCCGCTCGCGAGTAAGATCATCAAGCCGTGGCTGCTCGAGGATCTCCTTCTCCACACCTTCCGCCTGCCGCCGTTGCTGGTTCGCCGTGACTACGCCGACCTGACAGCGTACTTCGCCGAAGCTGCCGCCGGCTTCCTCAACGACGCTGACAAGGCGCAGTCCGGCATCTCACGCGACGAGCTCCTCCACAACCTAGTCTTCACCGCCATCTTCAACGCCTACGGAGGCTTCAAGATCTTCCTGCCGCACGTCATCAAGTGGCTAGCCCGCGCCGGCCCGGCTCTGCACGCCAGGCTCGCCAGCGAGGTCCGCGCCGCCGTGCCCAACGGCAGCGACATCACCGTGTCCGCCGTCGACAAGATGCCGCTGGTGAAGTCGGTGGTGTGGGAGGCGCTGCGCATGAACCCGCCGGTGGAGTTTCAGTACGGCCGCGCGCGCCAGGACCTGGTGGTCGAGAGCCACGACGCCGCCTACCAGGTGCGCAAGGGCGAGATGCTCTTCGGGTACCAGCCTCTGGCGACCCGCGACGAGCGCGTGTTCAAGCAGGCCGGCGAGTTCGTCCCTGACCGGTTCGTGGGCGGCGAAGGGCGGCTGCTCGGGAACGTGATTTGGTCGAACGGGCCGGAGAACAGCGAGCCGGCGGAGGGGAACAAGCAGTGCCCCGGGAAGGACATGGTGGTGGCGGTCGGGAGGCTGATGGTGGCGGAGCTGTTCCGGCGGTACGACACATTCACCGCCGACGTGAAGGAGATGCCGCTGGAGCCGGTGGTGACGTTCACTTCGCTGACCAGCGCCAAGGCGGAGTGACCTATAGCAGAGCAGTACTGTCCTACTATAGTGCAGCCGGTGCCAAGTGGCGGCAGCGCTGCCCCAATCCACAATAATTGCTAGTGCTACTGGCCGGATGTCTGTTGCATCTCTGGTCAAATCTGCATGATTTGGCTTTTAGTTTGGAATTGCATGTGATGTGCGTGTGTTGGCGATTATGTAAAGTTCTTTGGGGGTGTGATCGTTTGAACTGTCTACCAATAAAAAAGCTCTATTTACATTCATGATTTGCGAGGATGCACTCTCTTCCTTATTTATTTTTGTTTGGTAATAAATATGTAGTGATCTAAACTATTCTTATGGAGTATATTTGTTTATGGAGGGAGTACTAGACTTTGATGATGGGAGACCGGGAGGGGCATCGAGTGAAGATCCACACTTCTGTCATAAGTAACAGGAAAGAGAGATCATTTGTCTAGCGGGGCTAGTACCATAATTTAGCGATCAAACTTGCATATGGAAAACTAGACCAAACGCAGAGTACGTTGACATTTTACAAGAGAGAAACCACACCTCTATTGTTAAAACACATTTATAAGCATGCATTCCACATTACCCACTCTTGTTTTACGTAGCATCTCACAAAGCCTCACTCTTTGCATGCAACCATAAATGTCTTCCAGAACCATGACTATGCCCAAAACAAACTGTGGTTGGATGGTTAGGAGGACAGTGATATCAAACTGTGGCTCATATTATTTTTGGACTTATTTTAGGATTTTCGGCAATGCACGTTTAGTGGGATGAGACGGTCCCATCGACTACGAAGCGTTTGTAGTGATTTCGTCAATCTCAAGATGATATGTCGTATGTATTGTCTTCTAAAAAAAAGAACCACGAGTGTGCCTTTTTGACACAACATTTCACAAATTCACACTTCGGTTCAGGAACCACATCAACGCACTTTTCTTTCTCGGGGGGAAACCAACGCACTTTTTGACATCACATGTCACTGACTACACTTTTAGCTGTAGCTGTGAATATTAGACCTATCAAAACATTTTATATTTTGAAATGGAGGTAGTATTTGATGGCAAAACAGTGTGCATAGTGAAATGCATGATACACTAATTTAATAATATTCGGTTGACTTTTCTTGCGCTAATAATAGTCAAAACAAATTCGGCTATCAAGTTACACGGTCGCTATTTAGCAACTACAAGCACTAGTTGTTGTGTCGCTGCCTATCCAGTAATGGAGTTTCTAAAGACGGCGTAAAGTTGGTGATAAAATGATTGGACATACTTTTTTTTAATAGGCATTTACATCACAAAGATCAGAAAAGGATTCGAATAAAAACAAGTACATGAGGAGTAAGTCCGAGACTTTTACAAGGACCCTAAACTTTAATTTGGAAATGCAATGGGTTCAAACACAACTTTCACCCAGATCGAGCCTCACCGTCGTTGGAGATGAATCACTTGGGTCGACGAGACCTTCGTAGCTGTGACAACATGCCGAGCAAAAGATTACCACACCCTCCCATACGACATCTAGGGCGGGAGAATGAGTCAGTAGCCCACCAAACACAAGCAGTGGCACAGGGTGTGTTCAAGAATGTGATGTAGTCGAACTGGCCGAAAACAGCGAGCCGGCGGAGGGGAACAAGCAATACTAAGGGAAGGACATGGTGGTGGCGATTGAGAGGCCCATGGTGATGGAGATGTTCCGGTGGTACGATGCGTTCGCCACTGAAATGAAGGAGATACGCTAGAGCTGGCAGTGACATTCACTTCGCTGATGAGGGCCAAGGCAGAGTGACTAACTATAATAGTGTCAAGTAAGGTGGTGGCATTATTAAGATTAGGATGCCGCAATAATTAGTACCATCTAATGTGTGTTGCCTGTGGGGGTCTAATTTGCATGGTTTAGTTGCATTTGCATGTGATGTGCTGCCACTTATGTGTGTGCGCGCGCGTGCGTATGTGTTGACGTGCGGTTTGTTGTGTGAGGTTTGGGATGTGGTTTGAACTATGCAATAAAAGGGTGGATTCATGAGTTGCCAGGATGTACTCTCTCCCTAATTGATTTATATTTCGTAAACAAATATTGTTAGGTTTCCTATTGTGGTAGCAATCCTTTTTTTCTCTTTTTCTTTCTTGGTGTTGTGTGGCAAGAGAGGCCTTTTATCGGGCGCTCATTAATATCCTTGGGCTGGGTGTTAACTTTCGGCCATCAATATTTACGCAGTGTCTTAAGTTATTTGGGAGCAACTAATTAAGGGTGCCTTGGATGAGCTTTTCAGAGGGTGTTCTCATGCACAAAGAGGAGCACTCCCCATCTGACACATGTCATGTGTGGAAAGCACTCTCGGGCGAGAGTTTTTGCTCCATATTTTCTTGGTTTTCCTCCTTTTTTCTTCTTTTCTTGATTTTTCTAGGGGGTTTTGTTCAATGTTTCATTGGTTTTCCCAGTTTGTTTCGTTTGCCACCTTTTTTTCTTTTTACATCGATCCAGAGCACAAGCCAGAGTGACCTATAGTAAAGCACTACTGTACTGGTATAGTGCCAAATGGCGGCAGCGCTACCACAATCATCGTGCTACTGGTCGGATGTTTGTTGCATCTCTGGTCAAATCTGCATGATTTGGCTTTTAATTTGGAATTGCATGTGATGTGCGTGTGTTGGCAATTATGTAAAGTTCTTTGAGGTGTGATCGTTTGAACTGTCTTATAAAAAGCTTTATTTACATTCATGATTTGCGAGGATGCACTCTCTTCCTTGTTTATGTTTGTTTGGCAAATATGTAGTAATCTAAACATTTTTATATTTTTTACATAGGGAGTACCAGACTTTGATAATGGGAGACCAGGAGGGGCATCTAGTGAAGATCCACACTTCTGCCGTAAGTAACACGAAAGAGAGATCATTTGTCTGGCGGGGCTAGTACCATAATTTAGCGATCAAACTTGCATATGGAAAACTAGACAAAACACATAGTACGTCGGCATTTTACAAGAGAGAAATCACACCTCTGTTGTTAAAATACATTTAAGCATGCATTCCACATTACCCACGCTCATTTTATGTAGCATCTCACAGAGCCTCACTCTTGGCATGCACCCACAAATGTCTTTCAGAACCATGATCATGTGTGAACCAACTTATGGTTGGATGGTTAGTAGGAAAATGGCATCTTAGCTCACTAGGGTTCAAATCCTATTGCTCGCATTATTTTTTAATTTATTTCAAGATTTTCGGTGATGCGTGTTTAGTGAGAGGAGATGTTCATGTCAACTACAAAGCGAACGCCTACATCTGTATTGTGTTCTAGAAGAATCACAAGTGTGCCTTTTTGACACAACATTTAAAAAATTCACACTTTGGTTCAGGAACCGCACCGATGCACTTTTCCTTTTTTGGGGGAAACCAACTCATTTTTGACATCACATGTCACTAAACTACACTTTTATCTTGATGTGAATATTAGGCGTACCAAAACATTTTATATTTTGAAATCAAGGTAGTATTTAATGTCAAAACAGTTTGCTTAGTGAAATGAATGATACACTAATTTAACAATATTCCATGTTAAAAAACTTAACAATATTCGGTTGACTTTTCTTGCCCTAATAGTCAAAACAAATTCGGTTGTCAAATTACACGGTCGCTATTTAGCAACAACGCAAGCACTAGTTGTTGGGTCACTGCCTATGCAATAATGGAGTTTATAAACAGAGCGTAAAGTTGGTGATAAATGATTGCACATACTTTTTTTAATAGGCATTTACATCACAAAGATCAGAAAAGGATTCGAATAAAAACAAGTACCTGAGGACTAGTCCTTGACTTTTACAAGGACCCTAAACTGTAATATGGAAATGCAATGGGTTCCAACACAACTTTCACCCAGATCGAGCCTCGCCGTCTTTGGAGATGAATCACTAGGGTCGACGAGACCTTCGTAGCTGTGACAACATGCCGAGCAAAAGTTTACCA
Organism: Triticum urartu; assembly: GCF_056163025.1. NCBI lineage: Eukaryota > Viridiplantae > Streptophyta > Magnoliopsida > Poales > Poaceae > Triticum > Triticum urartu. The sequence goes on from NC_141878.1 coordinate 217,043,160, forward strand.
CACCCTCCCATATGGCATCTAGGGCGGGAGAATGAGTCAGCAGCCCACCAGCCACAAGCAGTGGCACGAGGTGTGTTCAAGAATGTGATGTGGTCCAACTGGTGGAGGGGAACAAGCAATACTAGGGGGAGGACATGGTGGTGGCGGTTGAGAGGCCCATGGTGATGGAGATGTTCCGGTGGTACGACCCGTTCACCACTGAAATGAAGGAGATACGCTAGAGCTGGCAGTGACATTCACTTCGCTGATGAGGGCCAAGGCGGAGTGACTAACTATAGTAGTGTCAAGTAAGGTAGTGGCATTATTAAGATTAGGATACCGCAATAATTAATATTGTCTAATGTGTGTTGCTTGTGGGGGTCTAATTTGCATGGTTTAGTTGCATTTGCATGTGATATGCCGCCATTTGTGTGTGTGTGTCTGTGTGTGCGCGCGTGCACATGTGTTGACGTGCGGTTTGTGATTGTGCGAGGTTTGTGACGTGGTTTGAACTGTGCAGTAAAAGGGACTATTCATGAGTTGCCAGAATGTACTCTCTCCCTAATTGATTTATATTTCGTAAACAAATATTTTTAGGTTTCTTGTTGTGGTAGCAATCCTTTCTCTCCTTTTCTTTCTCGGTGTTGTGTGGCAAGAGAGGCCTTTTATTGGGCGCTCATTAATATCCATGGGATGGGTGTTAACTTTCGGCCATCAATACTTACGCAGTCTCTTCTGTTATTTAGGAGCAACTAATTAAGGGTGCCTTGGATGAGCTTTTCAGAGGATGTTCTCATGCACAAAGAGGAGCGATCCCCATCTGACATATGTCGTGTGTGGAAAGCACTCTCGGGAGGGATTTTTTTTCTTTTTTTCTTGGTTTTCCTCTTTTTCTTGTTTTCTTGATTTTTCTAGGGAGTTTTGTTCGATGTTTCATTGGTTTTCCCCATTTGTTTCATTTTCACCTTTTTTTTCTTTTTACATCGATCCAGAGCATAGTTCGTGCTCCCATGTGGAGCACAAGTATGCTTCACGCGAAGAGTTATGCTTCATCCCCCAACGGAGCGCAAAGCTAGTACACTTGGAAGCACAAGTGTGCTTCACCTCAATGGGAGGACAAGTTAGTTTACTTAGGAAGCATGTGTTAGTATAATTTGTAAGCATATGTTAGCAGACTTCAGGAGCACAAGTTGCGTCAAAAAAGTTCATCAAAATTTATTAACATGAGGTCTAATTTTAAGTATCTCAGCATGAGGAATGCAATGGTAAAAAAAAGTTTGTAATTTAGACGCACGGTTCAGGAGATATTTCTTTTTGAGAAAACGAATCTGAAAAAAAAACATACGTCCAAACCTCTTATGCCGTCTCAAGAGGAAAATCCCACCAAAACTCTCATGGCAACAATGTAGCGCCCAAGATGCGATTTTATCCCAATCACGTGATGAATTCATGATTGGGAAACAACCGCATTTCGAGCGCATGGCAAGGTGGATATCATTACAACATACCATGTACTGAATAGATGACAATACAAGATAAAGGCTTACACTCGCCACAAGTTACAACATTCATATAACAATACATCAATACATAGCAACCATCATATAAAAGAGCATGATCCGACTACGGATGAAATCAAACTAAAAAGAAGAACGACATCCACCCTACTAATCCCAGGTTCTCCCGACCCGGAACCTATCCCTTGATCGAAGAAGAAGAATTCCAAAAGCAATCAAGCATCACTCTCATGTCAAATCATCGCATTACCTGTACCTGCAACTGTTGTTGTAGTAATCTGTGAGCCACGAGGACTCAGCAATCCCATTACTATGGGTATCAAGACTAGCAAAGCTTAATGGGACCCTCCGATCAGACTCAGAATCCCATTACCGCGGAGACAATCCTCCATCTCGGGACCCTCCGATCAGACTTGGAATCCCGGTGCACAAGACATTTCGATAATGGTAAAACTAATCCAGCAAGACCTCCTGATGCACCGACCTAGCCTGATAGGAGTCGCACGTATCTCGTTCTCAAGGTACACCGGATGGGCAAGACGTCGGGTTGGCTGAGACCCTGGTTGCCCAGGGGGCGCCGGACATCGCCCAGTTTGGACCAACACTCATGCGGAGCATTGCCCGGGGGTTGATTAAGAGTCCTCGGGTGCTAGCCAGTCCCTATGCAAGTTTTTAGTTGTTATTAGGCAAATGGTAAAACCAATGTTGGGTCTTACTGGAAGAGTTTTATTCAAAGCGTACTGTGTTAACCCACAAGTATAGGGGATCGCAACAGTTTTCGAGGGTAGAGTATTCAACCCAAATTTATTGATTCGACACAAGGGGAGCCGAAGAATATTCTCAAGTATTAACAGTTGAGTTGTCAATTCAACCGCACCTGAAAGACTTAATATCTGCAGTAAAGTATTTAGTAGAAAAGTAATATGGAAGTAGCGGTAACGGTGGAAAAAGTAAGAGTAGTAGTTTTTGTAGTGATTGTAACAGTGGCAACGGAAAAGTAACTAAGCAAAGATCAATATGCGAAAAGCTCGTAGACAATGGATCAGTGATGGATGATTATGCCGGATGCGATTCCTCATGCAACATTTATAACATAGGGTGACACAAAACTAGCTCCAGTTCATCAATATAATGTAGGCATGTATTCCAAATATAGTCATACATGCTTATGGAAAAGAACTTGCATGACATCTTTTGTCCTACCCTCCCGTGGCAGCGGGGTCCTATTGGAAACTAAGGGATATTAAGGCCTCCTTTTAATAGAGTACCTGACCAAAGCATTAACACTTAGTGAATAGATAAACTCCTCAAGCTATGGTCATCACCGGGAGTGGTCCCGATTATTGTCACTTCGGGATAACCGGATCATAACACATAGTAGGTGACTATTGACTTGCAAAATAGGATTAAAAACTCACATATATTCATGAAAACATAATAGGTTCAGATCTGAAATCATGGAACTCGGGCCCTAGTGACAAGCATTAAGCATAGCAAAGTCATAGCAACATCAATCTTAGAACATAATGGATACTAGGGATCAAACCCTAACAAAACTAACTCGATTACATGGTAAATCTCATCCAACTCATCACCGTCCAACAAGCCTACGATGGAATTACTCACGCACGGCGTTGAGCATCATGAAATTGGTAATGGAGGAAGGTTGATGATGACGATGGCAACGAATTCCCCTCTCCGGAGCCCCGAACGGACTCCAGATCAGCCCTCCCGAGAGAGATTAGGGCTTGGCGGCGGCTCTGTATTGTAAAACACGATGAATCCTTCTCTCTAATTTTTTTCTCCCGAACGCGAATATATAGAGTTGGAGTTGATGTCGGTGGAGCCTCAGGGAGCCCTCGAGGCAGGGGGCGCGCCCAGGGGGGGGGGGCGCCCTGCACCCTTATGGATAGGGTGTGGGCCCCCTGCTATTGATTCTTTCGCCAGTATTTTTTATTAATTCCAAAATGTGTCTCCGTTGATTTTCAGGTCATTCCGAGAACTTTTATTTCTGCACAAAAATAACACCATGGCAATTCTGCTGAAAACAGCGTCAGTCCGGGTTAGTTCAATTAAAATCATCCAAGTTAGAGTCCAAAACAAGGTCAAAAGTGTTTGGAAAAGTAGATACGTTGGAGACGTATCAACTCCCCCAAGTTTAAACCTTTGATTGTCCTCAAGCAATTCAGTTGACAAACTGAAAGTGATAAAGAAAAAACTTTTACAAACTCTGTTTGATCTTGTTGTTGCAAATATGTAAAGCCATCATTCAAGTTTTCAGCAAAGATTATGAACTAACCATATTCACAATAACATTTAGGTCGCATATTTACTCATATCAATGGCATAATAGACTAGCAAGCAATAATAATAAATCTCGGATGACAACACTTTCTCAAAACAATCATAATATGATATAACAAAATGGTATCTCGCTAGCCCTTTCTGAGACCGCAAAACAAAATGTAGAGCACCCCTGAAGATCAAGGACTGACTAGACATTGTAATTCATGGTAAAAGAGATCCTGTCACAGTCATACTCAATGTAAATTAATAGTAATGCATGCACGTGACAGCGGTGCTCTCCAACTGGTGCTTTTTAATAAGAGGATGATGACTCAATATAAAAGTAAATAGATAGGTCCTTCGCAGAGGGAAGCAGGGATTTGTAGAGGTGGCAGAGCTCGAGTTCTGAAACAGAGATAAATAATATTTTGAGTGGCATACTTTCATTGTCAACATAACAACCAAGAGATCTCGATATCTTCCATGCTACACACATTATAGGTGGTTCCCAAACAAAATGGTTAAGTTTATACTCCCCCACCTCCAACAAACATCAATCCATGGCTTGTGTGAAACAATGGGTGCCTCCAACTAACAATAATCTTGAGGGAGTTTTGTTTGCAATTATTTTGGTTTGAGCATGGGACTGGGCATCCCTGTTACCAGCCATTTTCTCGTGAATGATGAGCGGAGTCCATCATCTTGAGAATAACCCACCTAGAATGGAAGATATAGACAGCCCTACTTGATACATGAGCCGCTCGAGCATACAAAACAGAATTTCATTTAAAGGTTTAGAGTTTGGCACATACAAATTTACTTGGAATGGCAGGTAGATACCGCTTATAGGAAGGTATTGTGGACTCATATGGAATAACTTTGGGGTTTATGGAAGTGGATGCACAAGCAGTATTCCCGCTTAGTACAAGTGAAGGCTAGAAAGAGACTGGGAAGCGACCAACTAGAGAGCGACAACAGTCATGAACATGCGTTAAAATTAATCAACACTGAGTGCAAGCATGAGTAGGATATAATTCACCATGAACATAAATATCGTGGAGGCTATGTTGATTTTGTTTCAACTACATGCGTGAATATGTGCCAAGTCAAGCCACTCAAATCGTTCAAAGGAGGATACCGCCCTATCATACCACATCACAACTATTTTAATAGCATGTTGGCACGCAAGGTAAACCATTATAAACTCCTAGCTAATTAAGCATGGCATGAGCAACTATAATCTCTACTTGTCATTGCAAACATGTTTCATTCATAATAGGCTGAATCAGGAATGATGAACTAATCATATTTAGAAAAAACAAGATAGGTCGAGTTCATACCAGCTTTTCTTATCTCAGTCAGTCCATCATATATCGTCATTATTGCCTTTCACTTGCACAACCGAACGGTGTGGATAATAATAATAATAATGCACGTGCATTGGACTAAGATGGAATCTGTAAGCATTTAATACAAGGGAGAAGACAAGGTAATATGAGCTCTTGGTTAAATAAACAATAATGCATATGAGAGCCACTCAACAATTTCATCAGGGTCCTCTCCTCTCGACCCCCAAGGGAAAAGAAAAGAAATAAAACTATTTACATGGGAAAGCTCTCAACAAGCAAAATAAGAACGAGAAATCTTTTTGGATTTTATTTTAATTACTACTACAAGCATGGAAAGTAAACTAGCTAAAAGTTACAACTAATTGTTTGATTTTTCTTAAGGTTTTTCTAACACACAAGAAGAAGGCCTAGAAAAGAAAATAAACTAGCATGGATAGTACAATGAAAAAGTATGAGCACTGACAACTGGCGTGAGTGTGTGAACATGAATGTAATGTCTGTGAGAAATACATACTCCCCAAGCTTAGGCTTTTGGCCTAAGTTGGTCTATGGCCACTGCTGGCCTGGCGGATATCCGAAGTTGTAGCTGGGGTCGTACTGAGATGCAGCAGCCACTGCCTGACGAGTTGCGTCTTGGAGGTGAGCTGCCTCCGTCCTCCTCTCATATTCGTTCGCTTCCTCCCTGGTTATAACATATCTCCTTTTTGCATGAAAGTCAAAGAAAAAGTAGGAGCAGGGAGGGAAACATGGACAGTGCACCGTCTGACAAAGATTAGTTGGTACTAGAGGAACTGTTCGTTCCTCTCAAGAAATTGATGGCGAACCATAGCATAATAATCTAGGTAAGCAGGAGGCCAACTCCATATCATTTCCATGTATGGGTATATTAAGATAACTAGCTAGACGAGCTGCATAAATTCCACCAAACAAATCTCCACTTATACTGTTGTGATGCAACCTTTGTGCAACAATGGCCCCCAAGTTATATTGTTTATCACCTAATACTGCACTCTTGAGGACACTAAGATCTGGAACGCACATGTGACAAGCCTTATCTTTACCGTTAATGCATCTACCAATAAAGAGAGCAAAATAATGTATGGAAGGGAAATGAATGCTCCCTATGGTAGCTTGTGTGATTTCTCTAGATTCCCCCACAGTAATACTGGCAAGAAAGTCTTTCTATTCAGATTTGCGAGGTTCACTAGCATTGCCCCACTGCGGGAGTTTACAAGCAATATTAAAATCTTCTAGGTCCATGTATATGATTTATCATAAAGATCAAATAAAACAGTGTGAGAATTGCGCGAGGATGTAAACTTAAACCTCCTCACAAAGGAATCAGTTAGGTAGTGGTATTGCCGGCACTTATCTGACACGAAGTCCTCAAGATCAGCATTACACGCATATGCATCAAATTCATCCTTGATGCCTGCCTGGACCATAAACCCCCCTGACGGCCATTCACAAGGCCGCACTTGAGCTTCCCTCGGTGGTTCGTCGTCCGACTCACGTATCGCAAGCCTCGGTCCTTGCTTCCTTGAGGAACCACCTTGGTAGATTTTTCTTCCTGTGAAAAATTTCTGAAATTTTTAGTGACTCAAAATAAAAATAAACCAAACTCAACAAGATTGATAGCAACTACTCCTACAAGTGCCTAGAGGCCATATCATGCATTAAAACTACTTTGGACCACATAAATTTGACATGCAAGCTCAAGAGCAGGGTCACCTTAGCAGCAAAAATTTGCAATAAATAAAGCACTAGAACAAAAAATAATTAGACCATTGGAGGAGTCGCATACCAAAGAACAATCCCCCAAAGCAGTTTTGTGAATGAAGCTTTGAGCAGGGAGATCGAAAATGGCATCAAGATGAGCTAGAACTCGGGTTTGAGCTATGGGAGGATTTTTTTCTGGAGGAAGACGAAGTGTGTGGGTGCTGGAATAAGTGGAGGGGGTCCACGTGGGGTCCATGAGGCAGGGGCGCGCCCTAGGGGGTGGGCGCGCCTTGGAACCTCGTGGCCACATGGTGGGTCCCCCTGCTGTGTTCTCAGTGCCAGTAATTCTAAAATATTCTACAAAAATTCATATATCATTTTCAGGACATTTGGAGAACTTTTATTTTCGGGCTATTTTTTTATTGCAAGGATAGTTCAGAAAATAGACAGAAAATACTATTTTTTCTTTATTTAATCTAAATAACAAAAAGTAAAAGGAGGGTACAGAGAGTTGTGCTTTCTAACTTCATCCATCTCATGCTCATCAAAAGGAATCCACTAACAAGGTTGATCAAGTCTTGTTAACAAACTCTTTCCGAATAACATGAAACCAGATAATTTTCGAATAACACTAAGTTACCTCAACAGGGATATGCATGTCCCCAACAATAAGAATATCATATTTCTTCTTGATAGTAGGAAGAGGGAATTCAAAACCTCCAATAGTTATCGTTGAAAATTTTCCAATAGAATTGATACCGTGGACTTGAGTTTGTTTCCTCGGAAAGTGTACCGTATGCTTATTACCATTAACATGAAAAGTGACATTGCCTTTGTTGAAATCAATAACAACCCCTGCAGTATTCAAAAAGGGTTTACCAAGGATAATCGACATACTCTCATCCTCGGGAATATCAAGAATAACAAAGTCCGTTAAAACAGTAACGTTTGCAAACCACAACAGGCACATCCTCACAAATACCAATAGGCATAGCAGTTGATTTATCAGCCATTTGCAAAGATATTTCACTAGGTGTCAACTTATTTCAATCAAGTCTACGATATAAAGAGAGAGGCATAACACTAACACCGGCTCCAAGATCACATAAAGCAGTTTTAACGTAGTTTCTTTTAATGGAGCAAGGTATAGTTGGTACTCCTGGATCTCCCAATTTCTTTGGTATTCCACCTTTAAAAGTATAATTGGCAAACATGGTGGAAATTTCAGCTTCCGGTATCTTTTTTTTATTTGTAACAATATCTTTCGTATACTTAGCATAAGGATTCATTTTAAGCATATCAGTCAAACGCATACGCAAACAAAGCGCTCAAAATCCTCATCATCCTTTTTCTCGGATGGTTTAGAAGGAAAAGGCATGGGTTTCTGAACCCATGGTTCTCTTTCTTTACCGTGCTTCCTAGCAACGAAGTCTCTCTTAGCATAACGTTGATTCTTTGATTGTGGGTTATCAAGATCAACAGAAGGTTCAATCTCTACATCATTGTTATTGCTAGGTTGAGCATCAACATGAACATCATCATTAACATTATCACTAGGTTCATGTTCATTACCAGATTGTGTTTCAGCATCAGAAATATAAATATCATTGGGATTCTCCGGTGTGTCAACAACAGGTTCACTAGAAGCATTCAAAGTCGTATCACTTTTCTTTTTCTTCTACTTAGAAGGACTAGGTGCATCAACATTAGTTCTCTGAGAATCTTTCTCAACTCTCTTAAGGTGACCCTCAGGATATAGAGGTTCCTGAGTCATTTTATCCCCTCTAGTCACAACTCTAATAACATTATCATTTTTTCTTATTATTTAATTCATTGAGGAAATCATCTTGTGCTTTAAGCACTTGTTCTACTTGAGTGGTAACCATAGAAGCATGTTTACTAATAAGTTTAAGTTCACCTTTAACTCTAGACATATAATCACTCAAGTGTACAATCATATAAGCATTACGTTTCAATTGTCTACCAACATAAGCATTGAAGTTTTCTTGTTTAACAATAAAATTATCAAACTCATCCAAGCATTGGCTAGCAAACTTAGTAGATGGGATTTCACCCTTATCAAATCTATAGAGAGAATTTACCTTTGCTACCTGTGTCGGGTTATCAAGACCACGTATTTCTTCAATAGGTGGTAAATTCTTAACATCTTCAGCTTTAATACCCTTTTCTTTCATAGATTTCTTTGCCTCTTGCATATCTTCAGGACTGAGAAATAGAATACCCCTTTTCTTCGGAGTTGGCTTAGGAGTTGGTTCAGGAAGTGTCGAATCATTATCATTACTCAATATATTATTTAATAGCAATTTAGCTTGCTCAACAGTTCTTTCCCTGAAAACATAACCAACACAACTATCCAGGTGGTCTATGGAAGCATCGGTTAGTCCATTATAAAAGATATCAAGTATTTCATTTTTCTTGAGAGAATGATCAGGCAAAGCATTAAGTAATCGGAGAAGCCTCCCCCAAGCTTGTGGGAGACTCTCTTCTTCAATTTGCACAAAATTATATATTTCCCTTAAGGCAACTTGTTTCTTATGAGCGGGGAAATATTTAGCAGAGAAGTAATAAATCATATCCTGGGGACTACGCACACAACCAGGAGTAAGAGAATTAAACCATGTTTTAGCATCACCCTTTAATGAGAACAGAAATAACTTAAGGATATAGTAGTAACGAATTTTTTCCTCGTGAGTGAATAGGGTGGCCATATCATTCAATTTGGTAATATGTGCCACAACAGTTTCAGATTCATAGCCATAAAAAGGATCAGATTCAACCAAAGTAATTAACTCAGGATTGACAGAGAAATCATAATCCTTATCATAAATACAGATAGGTGAAGTACCAAAAGCAGGGTCATATTTCATTCTAGCATTCAAATACTTTTCTTTCAGCTTAGCTAACAGTTTCTTAAGATCATATCTATCTTTGCAAGCTAAAAGATCTCTAGCAGTTTCTTCATCCATAACATAACCCTCAGGCACATCAGGCAATTCATATCTAGGGGGAGAATCTTCATCATCACTTTCATCAATATTATCAGTTTCAATAATTTCATTCTCTCTAACCCTGGCAAGTTGTTCATTAAGAAATTCACCTAATGGCATAGTATTATCAAGCATAGAAGTAGTTTCATCATAAGCATAATGCATAGCACAAGTGGCATCATCAATAACATGCGACATATCAGAATCAATAGCAGGTGTAGGTGTCACAAGTTTACTCAAAACAAAAGGTGAATCAAGTGCAGAGCTAGATGGCAGTTCCTTACCTCCTCTCGTAGTTGAGGGAAAAATCTTGGTTCTTTCATCTTTCTAGTTCCTTATAGTGATCAACAGATATAAATCCCAAGTGATGCAAAGAATAGAGCTATGCTCCCCGGCAACGATGCCAGAAAATAGTCTTGATAACCCACAACTATAGGGGATCGCAACAGTTTTCGAGGGTAGAGTATTCAACCCAAATTTATTGATTCGACACAAGGGGAGACAAAGAATATTCTCAAGTATTAACAGTTGAGTTGTCAATTCAACCACACCTGAAAGACTTGATATCTATAGCAAAGTACTTAGTAGCAAAGTAATATGGAAGTAGCGGTAACGGTGGCAAAAGTAACAGTAGTAGTTATTGTAGTGATAGTAACAGTGGCAATGGAAAAGTAACTAAGCAAAGATCAATATGCGAAGAGCTCGTAGGCAATGGATTAGTGATGAATAATTATGCTGGATGCGATTCCTCATGCAACCGTTATAACATAGGGTGACACAGAACTAACTCCAGTTCATCAATAATGTAGGCATGTATTCCGAATATAGTCATACATGCTTATGAAAAAGAACTTGCATGACATCTTTTGTCCTACCCTCCCGTGGCAGCGGGGTCCTATTGGAAACTAAGGGATATCAAGGCCTCCTTTTAATAGAGTACCAGACGAAAGCATTAACACTTAGTGAATACACGAACTCCTCAAACTATGGTCATCACCGGGAGTGGTCCCGATTATTGTCACTTCGGGGTTACCGGATCATAACACATAGTAGGTGACTATTGTCTTGCAAAATAGGATCAAGAACTCATATATATTCATGAAAACATAATAGGTTCAGATCTGAAATCATGGCACTTGGGCCCTAGTGACAAGCATTAAGCATAGCAAAGTCATAGCAACATCAATCTTAGAACATAATGGATACTAGGGATCAAACCCTAACAAAACTAACTCGATTACATGGTAAATCTCATCCAACCCATCACCGTCCAGCAAGCCTACGATGGAATTACTCACGCACGGCGGTGAGCATCATGAAATTGGTGATGGAGGAAGGTTGATGATGACGATGGCGACGGATTCCCCTTTCCGGAGCCCCGAAGGGATTCCAGATCAGCCCTCTCGAGAGAGATTAGGGCATGGCGGCGGCTCTGTATCATAAAACGCGATGAATCCTTCTCTCTGATTTTTTTCTCCCTGAACGTGAATATATAGAGTTGGAGTTGACGTCGGTGGAGCCTCAGGGGGCCCATGAGGCAGGGGGCGCGCCCTGCACCCTCGTGGACAGGGTGTGGCCCCCCTGGTGTTGATTCTTTCGCCAGTATTTTTTACTAATTCTAAAACGTGTCTCCGTTGATTTTCAGGTCATTCCGAGAACTTTTATTTCTGCACAAAAATAACACCATGGCAATTCTGCTGAAAACAGCGTCGGTCTGGGTTAGTTCAATTCAAATCATGCAAGTTAGAGTCCAAAATAAGGTCAAAAGTGTTAGGAAAAGTAGACACGTTGGAGACGTATCAAACTGTTAAGAGGGCCCCATACCCCTGACCGTGTTAGGGACGCAAAATCAAGGAACATAACACCGATATGATGGAAACTAGGGCGGCAAGAGTGGAACAAAACACCAGGCATAAGGCCGAGCCTCCACCCTTTACCAAGTATATATGTGCATTAATTAAATAAGAGATATTGTGATATCCCATGATATCCATGTCCCAACATGGAACAACCTGCAACTAGCAACGCTATAAGAGGTGCTGAGCAAAGCGGTAACATAGCCAAACAACAGTTTGCTAGAAAGGGTAAAAAAGGTTAGAGGCTATCATGGCAATTTGGGAGGCTTGATAAACAAGTGGTAGGAAGCGCGACATAGCGATAGCATCGAGACAACTAGCATAGCAAAGATAGTAGTGAGATCCATGGTGACGGTCATCTTGCCTGAAATCCCGCTGGGAAGAAGAACGAGTCCATGAAGTAGACGAACCAACGTAGTTGAACGGATCCTTACAATCGCAACATAACCGGAACTATCGAGAAGAAGCACAACCGGAAAGAAGCAAACAACATGGTAAACAAACAAGCATAAACATGGCATGATGCACAATCAAGTATGATGTATGTCCGGTTTAATGAGGCATGGCATGGCAAAGTGCAACAAACAATACTACAAATTAAGTGGAGCTCAATATGCAACGAGTTGCACATTGACGAATCACCACATTCATTTATTTAGTTCTCTCCCGTTTATGTATCCAACAACATTAAATGTTGGTTAACATGGAAAGAGGTGAAGCATGATAAAACTATCTATCTAGGCAAGTTTAAACGAGGCCGGAAACAACAAACGACAATTCCAGAAAACCCTCATGTGCATAATTTGGATTTGGCACTGTTATGCCCTAAACCATATTTTAATGTTGTTAAACATGCAAAGTAATGCACCATGTTAATCTATGCATTTCCACCCCATTTACATATAAAGTTTATTTAGTTCGGAGCTACAGTTAATTAGTTATTAAATAAATCATTTTAGCATAGCATTTGAGCAAATTTAATTGACCATCAAGTTTAAGCATTTTAACACGGATGAGAGTTGCAGAAAATGAAAGTACATGAAATTCTAAGCATTTTACATATTTAAAACATTTTAAACCGATGCACGGTTAGTGAGATATTAAATGCATGAAGTAGAGGGGCTTTTCTATAAAACAACAAATCCCTGGAAAATTGCTAAATTCGCAGATCCTGAAAAAAAACGTCATAGGGCTGAAACTGGCTGGGCCCATAGGAGCAGGGGTGCTGGAGGCTCACCATGGGCCTTGGCCTGTCGGTGGAGAGGAGAGGCCGGTGTCGGGGATATACCCTACGGTGTGACCTGACCGGAGTTATAACCCGGCTGGTGCTTGGTAAACCGACAGGAGTTAAGTCAGATGATAACCCGGCAGGAGTTAAGTCAGATGATAACCCAGCAGGAGTTAAGTCAAATGATAACTCAGCAGACAATCATAAACCAGCAGACCATCATAAATCGGCACCAGTCATAACCCGGTAGACAGTGATAACTGGGTTGCCAGGGGTTATGAAGCCCGAGACGCTATGAAGCCCGAGAGTTATGAAGCCCAAGATGTTAAGAAGCCCATGAAGAGAAGTCAGAATAGTTAAGTATTAAGTCCGAGTTGGACTCTACATGTAACCCACCCCTTCAACTTATATAAGGAGGGGCAGGGCTCCCCAAAGAGGGACAAGCAATAAGAAACAATCTTAGGGCTAGACATAACTGGGAGAGCCAGTTTACGGTGAATCCCTCGTAATGACAATAAGACCTAGCCACAAACAGCATGTAGGGTTGTTACCGGATGATGTTTCCCGGGGCCCGAAGCTATCTAAATCTTTGTCTTATGTGTTGCGTCTCTCGATTCCGCTCAACCCCTCTCAAGCTACCACATAGATGCGTTGGCCTCACGACTAAGTCCTCACACTAGGACATCTGCCGTGACAATTCTACGACAGTTGGCTCCCACTGTGGGGCCCGCAGCACGGTGGTGTTGAGTTCTTGGAGGGATTTTTTCCAGGATTCGAAAAGTTCACAGTTGTTTGGATGAAGGAAAGCCGGTTTTGGAAGGATCTAAATCGACTATGAGTTCGCCAGATCAAGATTAGAAATCCGCCCTGACGTCTTCCGCGTCCGTGACCCGGAGAAGACGACCACGACCTGTGGCTGGACTGGACTCCGCCTTCCATTCAAGTCACTGCCTCGCCTCTTCTCCCGTCCGTGTTGTCATCGCCAAGTGACCCGCTTTGCCTTCGTCCGCATCCACCAAGCGCCCGATTGGTTCTTTGTCAAATCTGAGACAGCTAGTTATATCTGGCTCCTGGTCCAGTTTAAAAAAAGGAAGGTACCAGTGACCTGGCAGGGGTTATCCAATCACCACGACCTGGAGGAGGAGTCGGGCGTGCCTCTGCTTCAAGCTAGCTTCGCCAGCGCCTTTATCTCGTCGTTCTACACTTCCACCAGCAGCAAACCGGCAAACCGCCACGACCATGCGTTGTGGTTAAAACGCCATCTGGCCAGTCTGCCTCCAAGGCATCGGACCGCCTCCGTCTCTACCGGTTGCCTCTTGCGCGTTTGCCGTCTCCCGTGCGCCGGCTGATACGTCTCCAACGTATCTATAATTTTTGATTGCTCCATGCTATATTATCTACTGTTTTGGACTATATTGGGCTTTATTTTTCACTTTTATATTATTTTTGGGACTAACCTATTAACCGGGGCCCAACCCAGAATTGCTGTTTTTTTGCCTATTTCAATGTTTCGGATAAACAGAATATTAAACGGAGTCCAAACGGAATAAAATCTTCGGAAACGTGATTTTCTCACCGAACATGATCCAGGAGACTTGGACCCTATTGCAAGGGATCAAAGAGGTGGTCACGAGGGTGGGGGGTGTGCCCCCCCCGAGGGCACGCCCCCTACCTCGTGGGCCCCTCGGTGCTCCACCGACGTACTCCTTCCTCCTATATATACACACGTACCCCAAACAATCAGAACAGGAGCCAAAAACCTAATTCCACCATCGCAACTTTCTGTATCCACGAGATCCCATCTTGGGGCCTATTCCGGAGCTCCGCCGGAAGAGGGCCGTCATCACAGAGGGCTTCTACATCATCCTAGCCCCTCCGATGAAGTGTGAGTAGTTTACCTCAGACCTTCGGGTCCATAGTTAGTAGCTAGATGACTTCTTCTCTCTCTTTGAATCTCAATACAAAGTTCTCCCCCTCTCTTGTGGAGATCTATTCGATGTAATCTTCTTTTTGCGGTGTGTTTGTTGAGACCGATGAATTGTGGGTTTATGATCAAGTCTATCTATGAATAATATTTGAATCTTCTCTGAATTATTTTATGCATGATTGGTTATCTTTGCAAGTCTCTTCGAATTATCCGTTTGGTTTGGCCAACTAGATTGGTAGTTCTTGCCATGGGAGAAGTGCTTAGCTTTGGGTTCGATCTTGCGGTGTCCTTATCCAGTGACAGAAGGGGCAGCAAGGCACGTATTGTATCGTTGCCATCGAGGATAACAAGATGGGGTTTATTTCATATTGCATGAATTTATCTCTCTACATCATGTCATCTTGCTTAAGGCGTTACTCTGTTTTTAACTTAATACTCTAGATGCATGCTGGATAGCGGTCGATGAGTGGAGTGATAGTAGTAGATGCAGAATCGTTTCGATCTACTTGTCATGGACGTGATGCCTATATACATGATCATGCCTAGATATTCTCATAATTATGCTCAATTCTATCAATTGCTCAACAGTAATTTGTTCACCCACCGTAGAATACTTATGCTCTTGAGAGAAGCCACTAGTGAAACCTATGGCCCCCGGGTCGATTCTCATCATATCAATCTCCATCACTTTTATATTGTTTTGCTATTTACTTTTCCTTTAATTTTTTACTTTGCATCTTTATATGAAAAATACCAAAAATATTCTATCTATCAGATCTCACTCTCGTAAGTCACCGTGAAGGGCTTGACAACCCCTAATCGCGTTGGTTGCGAGTAGCTATCGCTTTGTGCAGGTACGAGGGACCTGAGCGTGGGCTCCTACTAGATTGATACCTTGGTTCTCAAAAACTGAGGGAAATACTTACGCTACTCTACTGCATCATCCCTTCCTCTTCGGGGAAAACCAACGCAAGCTCAAGACATAGCAATAAGGATTTCTGGCGCCGTTGCCGAGGAGTCTATGCAAAAAGTCAATATACCAAGTACCCATCACAATCCCTATCTCTCGCATTACATTATTTGCCATTTGCCTCTCATTTTCCTCTCCCCCCAATTCGCCCTTGCCATTTTATTCGCCCTCTCTCTCTCTCTCCTCCCTCTCTATTTGCCTCTTTTTGCCTGCTTGCCTTTTGTTTGCTCGTGTGTTAGATTGCTTGTTTGTCGCGATGGCTCAAGATACTACCAAATTGTGTGACTTCACCAATACCAATAATAATGATTTCCTTAGCACTCCGATTGCTCCTCTTACCGATGCTGAATCTTGTGAAATTAATACTGCTTTGTTGAATCTTGTTATGAAAGATCAATTCGCCGGCCTTCCTAGTGAAGATGCTGCTACTCATCTAAATAGCTTCGTTGATTTATGTGATATGCAAAAGAAAAAAGATGTCAACAATGATGTCATTAAATTGAAGCTATTTCCTTTTTCGCTTAGAGATCGTGCTAAAGCTTGGTTTTCGTCTTTGCCTAAGAATAGTATTGATTCATGGAACAAATGCAAAGATGCTTTTATCTCTAAGTATTTTCCTCCCGCTAAGATCATCTCTCTCAGAAATGATATAATGAACTTTAAACAACTTGATCATGAACATGTTGCACAAGCTTGGGAGAGAATGAAATTAATGATACATAATTGCCCTACTCATGGTTTGAATTTGTGGATGATTATACAAAATTTTTATGCCGGATTGAATTTTGCTTCTAGAAATCTTTTAGATTCGGCCGCGGGAGGCACTTTTATGGAAATCACTTTAGGAGATGCTACTAAACTCCTAGATAATATTATGGTTAATTATTCTCAATGGCATACTGAAAGAACTTCTAATAAAAAAGTGCATGCGATAGAAGAAATTAATGTGTTGAGTGGAAAGATGGATGAACTTATGAAATTATTTGCTACTAAGAGTGTTTCTTCTGATCCTAATGATATGCCTTTGTCTACTTTGATTGAGAATAACAATGAATCTATGGATGTGAATTTTGTTGGTAGGAATAATTTTGGTAACAACGCTTATAGAGGGAATTTTAATCCTAGGCCATACCCTAGTAATCCTTCTAATAATTATGGGAATTCCTACAACAACTCTTATGGAAATTATAATAAGACGCCTTCTGATTTTGAATCTAATATTAAAGAATTTATTTCTTCACAAAATAATTTTAATGCTATGATTGAAGAAAAATTGCTTAAGATTGATGATATGGCTAGGAACGTTGATATAATTGCTCTTTATGTTGATGCTTTGAAACTTAGATCTATTCCACCTAAGCATGATATTAATGAGTCTCTAAAAGCCATGAGAATTTCAATTGATGAATGTAAAGAAAGAACCGCTAGGATGCGTGCTTCCAAAGATGCCTTTATTAAAGCATGTTCTTCCAATTCCTATGAAAATCAAGATGAAGATCTAAAAGTTATTGATGTGTCTCCAATTAAATCTTTATTTTGCAATATGAATCTTGATGAAACTGAATATGATCTTCCTTTACCTAGAAGGCGTTCTAAAAATTCGGAGTGTTTAGATCTTAATGATGAAATTGATGAAAGTGGGACTGAAAGAAATAAAAATCTAGATGTTGCTAAACCCACTATATTGGATTTCAAGGAATTTAATTATGAAAATTGCTCATTGATTGATTGTATTTACTTGTTGCAATCCGTGCTAAATTCTCCACATGCTTATTGTCGAAATAAAGCCTTCACCGAACATATTGTTGATGCCTTGATGCAATCTTATGAAGAAAAACTTGAGTTGAAAGTTTCTATCTCTAGAAAACTCTATGATGAGTGGGAACCAACTATTAAAATTAAAATTAAAGATCATGAGTTTTATGCTTTGTGTGATTTGGGTGCTAGTGTCTCTACTATTCCCAAGACTTTGTGTGATTTACTAGATTTCCGTAATTTTGATGATTGCTCTCTAAACTTGCATCTTGCGGATTCCACTATTAAGAAACCTATGGGAAGAATTAATGATGTTCTTATTGTTGCAAATAGGAATTATGTGCCCGTAGATTTCATTGTTCTTGATATAGATTGCAATCCTTCTTGCCCTATTATTCTTGGTAGACCTTTCCTTAGAACGGTTGGTGCGATTATTGATATGAAGGAAGGGAATATTAGATTTCAATTTCCATTAAAAAAGGGCATGGAACACTTTCCAAGAAAGAAAATAAAATTACCATATGAAACTATTATGAGAGCCACTTATGGATTGCCTACCAAAGATGGCAATACCTAGATCTATCCTTGCTTGTTATGCCTAGCTAGGGGTGTTAAACGATAGCGCTTGTTGGGAGGCAACCCACTTTTATTTTTATTCCTTGCTTTTTGCTCCTGTTTAGTAATAAATAAATTATTTAGCCTCTGTTTTGGTTGTGTTTTTTGTGTTTAATTAGTGTTTGTGCCAAGTAGAACCGTTGGGAAGACTTGGCGAAAGTCTTGTTGAACTTGCTGTAAAAAACAGAAACTTTAGCGCTCACAAGAACTGCGGTCATTTTTATTTGAAGAGTGCTATTTAGTTAATTCTTTTTGCAGATGATTAATAGATAAATTCCTCACGTCTATCAATTTATTTTAGAATTTTTGGGGTTCCAGATCTTGCGCTAGCTACAGATTACTACAGACTGTTTTGTTTTTGACAGATTCTGTTTTTCGTGTGTTGTTTGCTTATTTTGATGAATCTATGGCTAGTAAAATAGTTTATAATCCATAGAGAAGTTGGAATACAGTAGGTTTAACACCAATATAAATAAATAATGAGTTCATTACAGTACCTTGAAGTGGTCTTTTGTTTTCTTTCGCTAACGGAGCTCACGAGTTTTCTATTTTGAGTTTTGTGTTGTGAAGTTTTCAAGTTTTGGGTAAGAATTTGATGGATTATGGAACAAGGAGTGGCAAGAGCCTAAGCTTGGGGATGCCCATGGCACCCCCAATATAATCCAAGGACACCAAAAAGTCAAAGCTTGGGGATGCCCCGGAAGGCATCCCCTCTTTCGTCCACTTCCATCGGTAATTTACTTGGAGCTATATTTTTATTCACCAACATGATATGTGTTTTGCTTGGAGCGTCTTGTGTTATTTGTGTCTTTGTTTGTTAGTATGCCACAATCATCCTTGCTTTACACACCTTTTATAGAGCCATACATGAATTAAAATTTGATAGAATACTCTATGTGCTTCACTTATATCTTTTGAGCTAGATAATTTTGCTCTATGTGCTTCACTTATATCCTTTGAGCGTTATAATTTTGCTCTATGTGCTTCACTTATATCTTTTGAGCTAGATAATTTTGCTCTATGTGCTTCACTTAGATCTTTTAGAGCACTGTGGTGGATTCGTTTTAAGGAAACTATTGATCTCTCATGCTTCACTTAAATTAATTTGAGAGTCTCTTAATAGCATGGTAATTTGCCTAATAATAATATGCTTGGTATTCAAGATTTGTGAAACTTTCTTTTGAGTGTGTTGAATACTAAGAAAAGATTGAAGCATGATAATTGTTTTGAGATATGGAGGTGATAATATTAAAGTCATGCTAGTTGAGTAGTTGTGAATTTAAAGAATACTTGTGTTGAAGTTTGTGATTCCCGTAGCATGCACATATGGTGAACCGTTATGTGATGAAGTCGGAGCATGATTTATTTATTGATTGTCTTCCTTATGAGTGGCGGTCGGGGACGAGTGATGGTCTTTTCCTACCAATCTATCCCCCTAGAAGCATGCGCGTAATACCTTGCTTTGATAACTTCTAAATTTTTGCAATAAGTATATGAGTTGTTTATGACTAATGTTGAGTCCATGGATTATACGCACTCCCACCCTTACACCCTTGCTAGCCTCTCTAATACCGCACAACTTTCGCCGGTATCATACACCTACCATATACCTTCCTCAAAACAGCCACCATACCTACCTATTATGGCATTTCCATAGCCACTCCGAGATATATTGCCATGCAACTTTCCACCATCTAGTTCATCATGACACATCCATCATTGTCATATTGCTTAGCATGATCATGTAGTTGACATAGTATTTGTGGCAAAGCCACAGTTCATAATTCTTTCATACTTGTCACTCTTGATTCATTGCATATCCCGGTACACCGCCGGAGGCATTCATATAGAGTCATACTTTGTTTTAGTATCGAGTTGTAATCATTGAGTTGTAAATAAATAGAAGTGTGATGATCATCATTCAATAGAGCATTGTCCCCCCCCCCAAAATGCCAAAGAAAAAAAGAAGGCCCAAAAAAAAGGGGCAATGCTACTATCCTTTTTTCCACACTTGTGCTTCAAAGTAGCACCATGATATAGCAAGTCTCATATATTGTGCTTCAAAGTAGCACCATGTTCTTCATATAGAGAGTCTCATATGTTGTCACTTTCATATACTAGTGGGAATTTTACGCTATAGAACTTGGCTTGTATATTCCAATGATGGGCTTCCTCAAATTTCCCTAGGTCTTCGTGAGCAAGCAAGTTGGATGCACACCCACTAGTTTCTTTTGTTGAGCTTTCATACATTTATAGCTCTAGTGCATCCGTTGCATGGCAATCCCTACTCACTCACATTGATATCTATTGATGGGCATCTCCATAGCCCGTTGATACGCCTAGTTGATGTGAGACTATCTTCTCCTTTTTGTCTTCTCCACAACCACCATTCTATTCCACCTATAGTGCTATATCCATGGCTCACACTCATGTATTGCGTGAAGATTGAAAAAGTTTTGAAAAAGTTAGAGTATGAAACAATTGCTTGGCTTGTCATCGGGGTTGTGCATGATTTAAATACTTTGTGTGGGGAAGATGGAGCATAGCCAGACTATATGATTTTGTAGGGATAACTTTCTTTGGCCATGTTATTTTGAGAAGACATAATTGCTTTGTTAGTATGCTTGAAGTATTATTATTTTCTATGTCAATATAAAACTTTGTCTTGAATCTTTCTAATCTGAATATTCATACCACAATTAATAAGATTTGCATTGAAATTATGCCAAGTAGCACCCCGCATTAAAAATTCTCTTTTTATCATTTACCTACTCGAGGACGAGTAGGAATTAAGCTTGGGGATGCCTGATACGTCTCCAACGTATCTATAATTTTTGATTGCTCCATGCTATATTATCTACTGTTTTGGACTATATTGGGCTTTATTTTTCACTTTTATATTATTTTTGGGACTAACCTATTAGCCGGAGGCCCAGCCCAAAATTGCTATTTTTTGCCTATTTCAGTGTTTCGGATAAACAGAATATCAAACGGAGTCCAAACGGAATAAAATCTTCGGAAACGTGATTTTCTCACCGAGCGTGATCCAGGAGACTTGGACCCTACTGCAAGGGATCAAAGAGGTGGTCACGAGGGTGGGGGGCGCCCCCCTAGGGCGCGCCCCCTGCCTCGTGGGCCCCTCGGTGCTCCACCGACGTACTCCTTCCTCCTATATATACACACGTACCCCCAAACGATCAGAACAGGAGCCAAAAACCTAATTCCACCGCCGCAACTTTCTGTATCCACAAGATCCCATCTTGGGGCCTATTCCGGAGCTCCGCCGGAAGAGGGCCGTCATCACGGAGGGCCTCTACATCATCCTAGCCCCTCCGATGAAGTGTGAGTAGTTTACGTCAGACCTTCGGGTCCATAGTTAGTAGCTAGATGGCTTGTTCCCTCTGTTTGAATCTCAATACAAAGTTCTCCCCCTCTCTTGTGGAGATCTATTCAATGTAATCTTATTTTTGCGGTGTGTTTGTTGAGACCGATGAATTGTGGGTTTATGATCAAGTCTGTCTATGAATAATATTTGAATCTTCTCTGAATTCTTTTATGCATGATTGGTTATCTTTGCAAGTCTCTTTGAATTATTCATCTGGTTTGGCCAACTAGATTGGTAATTCTTGCCATGGGAGAAGTGCTTAGCTTTGGGTTCGATCTTGCGGTGTCCTTACCCAGTGACAGAAGGGGCAACAAGGCACGTATTGTATCGTTGCCATCGAGGATAACAAGATGGGGTTTATTTCATATTGCATGAATTTATCTCTCTACATCATGTCATCTTGCTTAAGGCGTTACTCTGTTTTTAACTTAATACTCTAGATGCATGCTGGATAGCGGTCGATGAGTGGAGTGATAGTAGTAGATGCAGAATCATTTCAATCTACTTGTCACGGACGTGATGCCTATATACATGATCATGCCTAGATATTCTCATAATTATGCTCAATTCTATCAATTGCTCAACAATAATTTGTCCACCCACCGTAGATACTTATGCTCTTGAGAGAAGCCACTAGTGAAACCTATGGCCCCTGGGTCTATTCTCATCATATCAATCTCCATCACTTTTATATTGTTTTGCTATTTACTTTGCCTTTACTTTTTACTTTGCATCTTTATATCAAAAATACCAAAAATATTCTATCTATCAGATCTCACTCTCGTAAGTGACCGTGAAGGGCTTGACAACCCCTAATCGCGTTGGTTGCGAGTAGCTATCGCTTTGTGCAGGTACGAGGGACTTGAGCGTGGGCTCCTACTGGATTGATACCTTGGTTCTCAAAAACTGAGGGAAATACTTACGCTACTCTACTGCATCATCCCTTCCTCTTCGGGAAAAACCAACGCAAGCTCAAGACGTAGCACCGGCCGACTCCTGCATCCGGCGTTGCTGCGTCTCGAACCGCCGCTGCTCTAATCTGCCGTACCTGCCGGTGCCCGTGCCAGCTGAGTCGCCGCGCTTCAGCGCCCAAACCGCCGCCGGTCGCATAGCCGCGCCGGTCCCATTTCTAAACCGCCCGCGCCACCTCGCGGGCAGTGTCGACCGCCGTTGTGGGCCGCCAATACCACCGTGATCTGGTACCTCCGAGCCATGGCCTCCCCGCCAACTCGTTTCCGTTTGCTTCTTCTATGGGATTACTTGGCCTCCATTACCGCTGAGCCGTCGTGGCCGACCAGTGGCCTTTGCCGCCACAAATCGCCCGCGGGCCAAGCCGGCTGCCGCGCGACCTTGCCTCGTCTCCGTGAACCGACCGTCGTTCCGAAGCGCCTGATTCCGCTGCTTCGCGTGCGCCTCAGCGGCTTCCGAATCGTCGGCGTCCTCTACACCGCAACCCGACGGGCCTGTTCTCCGGCTCTGCCGTGCGCGACTGCGGTCTTGATCCGCCGGGTCCCCACCTTTCGCGGTACTCCTTCATGAAACCGTCATCACCAATATGCCTCCGCCTCAAGCCTTTCCGCTGGACTCTGCTGCGAGACCGTGGTGGCTGGCTCCGACCGTCAAACGCCACCTATACAAAGTCCCCGTAAAACGGGTTGCCGTCGCCACACCCCCAAATTGCAGGTTCGGGCTGCCATCGCCACCTGCCAGCTTTCTTACACCGAGTCGCCAAGCTACCAACAACGAACCGGCCCTGCCGTATTGCTGGCCTTTCACTGACGCCGCGTCGGCCTCGCTTTGAGTTGCCGGGGCCTCTGCAGCAGTCGCCGCCTCCACTGCTCATGCCGCCTCCGCTCCGACCGGAGTCTGTTCACCGCAAGCCGGCCCCGCTGTTCACCGGTTCGTAAATTCAAACCGCCATGCCCTCGCGTCGTCGCGCCCGCCTTTCACCATACACCACGGACGCCAGATTCGCCACGCTAAACCGCCATTGCGCCTTCCATCGTCGCCGTCTCCAAACCGCCGCGACCCCTGGCCGCCTCAAATCGCCGCCCATCGCCGGGTTGCCTCCGCCATCGCGTCTACGACATTACGCGAACCGGCCGTTCCAATGCTTGGTCTCCCGCGCGCTATTCCGAGCCGGCCTTGGCTTCACGTCCACCTTGAGGATGGCCCGGCCGCCTTTGCTGTTGAGTCACCGCCGGTTTACCACACCATAATCGCCGGTTCACCGCGAGTTTCGCCATCGCCGCCTACAGGGGCCGTCAGCGAGCCGTAGAATCAAACTACCACTCCATGAGCCGCCTTCGCCATGGCCTCGGGCTGCCGGTCTATGCCGGCGCACCTCGGCGGGTGAACCGCCACCGTTTCTGCGTCCTCAAGGTGCCTCTGCTCGCGAGCCGCCCCCGTTCATCTCTGTACTGAGCCATCGCCACCTTGTCTTGCCTTTTGCTCAGTGCCGCTGGTTTGTCTCGCCACTATGGCTATCTCCGCCTGCTGCATTCTACACAATCTTCTTCTTGTAGACGTTGTTGGGCCTCCAAGTGCAGAGGTTTGTAGGACAGTAGCAAATTTCCCTCAAGTGGATGAACTAAGGTTTATCAATTCGTAGGAGGCGTAGGATGAAGATGGTCTCTCTCAAGCAACCCTGCAACCAAATAACAAAGAGTCTCTTGTGTCCCCAACACACCCAATACAATGGTAAATTGTATAGGTGCACTAGTTAGGCGAAGAGATGATGATACTAGTGGTATATGGATGGTAGATAAAGGTTTTTGTAATCTGAAAATATAAAAACAGCAAGGTAACTAATGATAAAAGTGAGCACAAATGGTATTGCAACGCTAGGAAACAAGGCCTAGGGTTCATACTTTCACTAGTGCAAGTTCTCTCAACAATAATAACATAATTGGATCACATAACTATCCCTCAACATGCAACAAAGAGTCACTCCAAAGTCACTAATAGCGGAGAACAAACGAAGAGATTATTGTAGGGTACGAAACCACCTCAAAGTTATTATTTCGGATCAATCTATTCAAGAGTTCGTACTAGAATAACACCTTAAGACACAAATCAACCAAAACCCTAATGTCACCTAAATACTCTAATGTCACCTCAAATATCCGTGGGTATGATTATACGATATGCATCACACAGTCTTAGATTCATCTATTCAAACCAACACAAAGTACTTCAAAGAGTGCCCCAAAGTTTCTACCGGAGAGTCAAGACGAAAACGTGTGCCAACCCCTATGCATAGATTCCCAAGGTCACGGAACCCGCAAGTTGATCACCAAAACATACATCAAGTAGATCAATAGAATACCCCATTGTCACCATGGGTATCCCACGCAAGACATACATCAAGTGTTCTCAAATCCTTAAAGACTCAATCCGATAAGATAACTTCAAAAGGAAAACACAATCCATTACAAGAGAGTAGAGGGGGAGAAACATCATAAGATCCAACTATAATAGCAAAGCTCGCGATACATCAAGATCGTGCCACCTCAAGAACACGAGAGAGAGATCAAACATATAGCTACTGGTACATACCCTCAGCCCCGAGGGAGAACTACTCCCTCCTCGTCATGGAGAGTGCCGGGATGATGAAGATGGCCACCGGAGAGGGATTCCCCCTCAAGCAGGGTGCCGGAACGGGTCTAGATTGGTTTTCGGTGGCTACGGAGGCTTCTGGCGGCGGAACTCCCAATCTATTGTGCTCCCCGAAGTTTTTAGTGTATATGGGTATATATGGGAGGAAGAAGTACGTCGGTGGACCTCCGGCTGTCCATGAGGCAGGGGGGCGCACCCAGGGGGGTGGGCGCCCCCCACCCTCATGGGCAGCCCGGGACTCTCCTGGTCCAACTCCGATACTCCGTGGGCTTCTTCTGGTCTGAAAATAAGTTCCGTGAAGTTTCAGATCAATTAGACTCCGTTTGATTTTCCTTTTCTGCGATACTCTAAAACAAGGAAAAAACAAAAACAAAAACTGACACTGGGCTCTAGTTTAGTAGGTTAGTCCCCAAAATCATATGAAATAACATATAAAACATCGAAGGTTGATAATATAATAGTATGGAACAATCAAAAATTATAGATACGTTGGAGATGTATCATTGCGCCCGCATGCCCGTCCCAAGCCGCCCGCTCGCTGGCTCGACTCCGCATCGCCACCTCGTCGGCTCCGCCTGCACTCGCTGAAAGTTGGTTGGTCTGAACTCTGAATGAAAGACTGTCTATACAGTGTGTTTTCACACATGAGTTGTTCTTCAGAGTATTTTTGTGTGCCGTCCACAAGCACTTGTTGCTACAGGATATGCACCCGTCAAGCGTCCATTGGTTGGTGATGGCCGCCGCTGCCAGCATCGATGGCTGGGACTTCAGCATCTTGTCGTCGACAAGGCCGAGCTTGATTAAAAGGAGTACAATACATGGACATATATTACAAAATTAATACAAGTGGTTTTTTCTTCCTGATCTGCTGGTCTGCTAGTAACAAGATGTGAGGAGTCAAGAATATGATAAACAAGTGCTATGGCGTGGCTCCCTAGGTCTGATGGGCAGCTACTACCGTTGGAAAACAAGGAAATTACTATCGCTAGCAGTTAATACAGGGGAAGGTCGCTTCAACAGTTGTTATGAGCAAGGCTGGCTGTTGCACACAGAGTTTGTGAGTTTGTACGTAGACATGCTGGGGAAAACATCAAGTGGTTTCAGGGCTTTCTTTGCGATCGCCTACTGATTGTTATTCAGAAAATTGGGAGAGATGGAGTCAACAAGATTTGACTGTTTGCAGTATACAGATCAGAGGATGAATCTATTTTTTGAGAGTTTTTGCTCATCAAAACACCATAGTACGGGGACTTTGCTGGCCGTAAGAGCGCTTGCGTATACAGCCGGTTCGAACCTTGCGTAGTTTCTATCAGCCCCACACTGGGTGGCATCATAACCCAGCTCCTGAAGGATCTATCCGGCAATCAGTTGCACAGATATGTAAAACTATTAATATTCTCAGACTTCACTGATATTGCACCGACAAATTAGAGAGAAGTTTGAGAAGTACTTGGTCTTGTGCCATGCCCACGATACTAAGGGCGGCAGATTTGTCAGCACTCACAACTGCAACCAATGATGAAATGCTTGACTATACCAATTAGTTAAGAAATGGTATGTTGGAGGTCTATTCTGGACAAAGTGGCTAAATTACTCTGGACAAGGAGTCCGAGCCGGACTCCACCGCCGCCTCCTTGGCCCCTCCTCCAAGCCGCCCCGCCCCGCCCGAGCCCCATCCCCACAGCACCGCCGCTCCGCACCTAGCCCCGCCTGTTGGGGAACGTAGTAATTTCAAAATTTTCCTACGCACACGCAAGATCATGGTGATGCATAGCAACGAGAGGGGAGAGCGTTGTCTACGTACCCTCGTAGACCGAAAGCGGAAGCGTTAGCACAACGCGGTTGATGTAGTCGTACATCTTCACGGCCCGACCGATCAAGCACCGAAACTACGGCACCTCCGAGTTCTAGCACACGTTCAGCTCAATGACGATCCCCGGACTCTGATCCAGCAAAGTGTCGGGGAAGAGTTCCGTCAGCACGACGGCGTGGTGACGATCTTGATGTTCTACCGTCGCAGGGCTTCGCCTAAGCACCGCTACAATATAATCGAGGATTATGGTGGAGGGGGGCACCGCACACGGCTAAGAGAACGATCACGAAGATCAACTTGTGTGTCTAGAGGTGCCCCCTGCCCCTGTATATAAAGGAGCAAGGGGGAGAGGCCGGCCGGCCCTTGGGGCGCGCCAAGGAGGGGGGAGTCCTCCTCCTAGTAGGAGTAGGACTCCCCTTTCCTAGTCCAACTAGGAAGAGAGAAGGGGGAAGGAAAGAGAGGGAGAGGGAGAGGGAAAGAGGGGCCGCGCCCCCTCCCCTAGTCCAATTCCGACTCCCCATGGGAGGGGGCACGCCACCTCCTGGGCTGCTGCCCTCTCTCTCCCCTCAGGCCCACTAACGCCCAATACTTCCCCGGGGGGTTCCGGTAACCCTTCCGGCACTCCGGTTTTCTCCGAAATCATCCGAAACACTTCCGGTGTCCGAATATAGCCGTCCAATACATCGATCTTTATGTCTCGACCATTTTGAGACTCCTCGTCATGTCTGTGATCATATCCGAGACTCCGAACAATTTTCGGTACATCAAAATATATAAACTCATAATGAAACTGTCATCGTAATGTTAAGCGTGCGGACCCTACGGGTTCGAGAATAATGTAGACACGACCGAGACACGTCTCCGGTCAATAACCAATAGCGGAACCTAGATGCTCCTATTGGCTCCTACATATTCTACGAAGATCTTTTATCGGTCAGACCGCATAACAACATACGTTGTTCCCTTTTTCATCGGTATGTTACTTGCCCGAGATTTGATCGTCGGTATCTCAATACCTAGTTCAATCTCGTTACCGGCAAGTCTCTTTACTTATTCCATAATACATCATCCCGCAGCTAACTTATTAGTTGTAATGCTTGCAAGGCTTATGTGATGTGCATTACCGAGAGGGCCCAGAGATACCTCTCCGACAATCGGAGTGACAAATCCTAATCTCGAAATACGCCAACCCAACAAGTACCTTCGGAGACACCTGTAGAGCACCTTTATAATCACCCAGTTACGTTGTGACGTTTGGTAGCGCACACAGTGTTCCTCCGGTAAACGGGAGTTGCATAATCTCATAGTCATAGGAACATGTATAAGTCATGAAGAAAGCAATAGCATCAAACTAAACGATCAAGTGCTAAGCTAACGAAATGGGTCAAGTCAATCACATCATTCTCCTAATGATGTGATCCCGTTAATCAAATGACAACTCATGTCTATGGCTAGGAAACTTAACCATCTTCGATCAACGAGCTAGTCAAGTAGAGGCATACTAGTGACACTATGTTTGTCTATGTATTAACACATGTATTATGTTTCTGGTTAATACAATTCTAGCATGAATAATAAACATTTATCATGATATAAGGAAATAAATAATAACTTTATTATTGCCTCTAGGGCATATTTCCTTCAGTCTCCCACTTGCACTAGAGTTAATAATCTAGATTACACAGTAATGATTCTAACACCCATGGAGCCTTGGTGCTGATCATGTTTTGCTCGTGGAAGAGGCTTAGTCAGTGGGTCTGCAACATTCAGATCCGTATGTATCTTGCAAATTTCTATGTCTCCCACTTGGACTAAATCCCGAATGGAATTGAAGCATCTCTTGATGTGCTTGGTTCTCTTGTGAAATCTGGATTCCTTTGCCAAGGCAATTGCACCAATATTGTCACAAAAGATTTTCATTGGACCCGATGCACTAGGTATGCCACCTAGATCGGATATGAACTCCTTCATCCAGACTCTTTCATTTGCTGCTTCCGAAGCAGCTATGTACTCTGCTTCACATGTAGATCCTGCCACGACGCTTTGTTTTGAACTGCACCAACTGACAGCTCCTCCGTTTAGTAAAAATACGTATCTGGTTTGCGATTTAGAATCGTCCGGATCAATGTCAAAGCTTGCATCAAATTAAACCATTTACGATGAGCTCTTTGTCACCTCCATATACGAGAAACATATCCTTAGTCCTCTTCAGGTATTCCAGGATGTTCTTGACCGCTGTCCAATGATCCACTCCTGGATTACTTTGGTACTTCCCTGCTAGACTTATAGCAAGGCACACATCAGGTCTGGTACACAGCATTGCATATATGATAGAGCCTATGGCTGAAGCATAGGGAACATCTTTCATTTTCTCTCTATCTTCTGCGGTGGTCGGACATTGAGTCTTACTCAACTTCACACCTTGTAACACAGGCAAGAACCCTTTCTTTGCTTGATCCATTTTAAACTTTTTCAAAGCCTTGTCAAGGTATGTGCTTTGTGAAAGTCCAATTAAGCGTCTTGATCTATCTCTATAGATCTTAATGCCCAATATGTAAGCAGCTTCACCGAGGTATTTCATTGAAAAACTCTTATTCAAGTATCCCTTTATGCTATCCAGAAATTCTATATTATTTCCAATCAATAATATGTCATCCAAATATAATATCAGAAATGCTACAGAGCTCCCACTCACTTTCTTGTAAATACAGACTTCTCCAAAAGCCTGTATAAAACCGAATGCTTTGATCACACTATCAAAGCGTTTATTCCAAGTCCGAGAGGCTTGCACCAGTCCATAAATGGATCGCTGGAGCTTGCACACTTTGTTAGCTCCCTTTGGATCGACAAAACCTTCTGGTTGCATCATATGCAACTCTTCTTCCAGAAATCCATTCAGGAATGCATTTTTGACATCCATTTGCCAAATTTCATAATCATAAAATGCGGCAATTGCTAACATGATTCGGACAGACTTAAGCATCGCTACGGGTGAGAAGGTCTCATCGTAGTCAATCCCTTGAACTTGTCGAAAACCTTTTGCAACAAGTCGAGCTTTATAGACAGTAACATTACCGTCAGCGTCATTCTTCTTCTTGAAGATCCATTTATTCTCAATTGCTTGCCGATCAACGAGCAAGTCAACCAAAGTCCACACTTTGTTCTCATACATGGATCCCATCTCAGATTTCATGGTTTCTAGCCATTTTGCGGAATCTGGGCTCACCATCGCTTCTTCATAGTTCGTAGGTTCATCATGATCTAGTAGCATGACTTCCAGAACAGGATTACCGTACCACTCTGGTGCGGATCATACTCTGGTTGATCTACAAGGTTCGGTAGTAACTTGATATGAAGTTTCATGATCATTATCATTAGCTTCCTCACTAATTGGTGTAAGTGTCACAGAAACCGGTTGTTGTGATGTACTACTTTCCAATAAGGGAGCAGGTATAGTTACCTCATCAAGTTCTACTTTTCTCCCACTCACTTCTTTCGAGAGAAACTCCTTCTCTAAAAAAACTCCGAATTTAGCAACAAAAGTCTTGCCTTCGGATCTGTGATAGAAGTTGTACACAACAGTCTCCTTTGGGTATCCTATGAAGACACATTTCTCCGATTTGGGTTCGAGTGTATCAGGTTGAAGCTTTTTCACATAAGCATCACAGCCCCAAACTTTTAGAAACGACAACTTTGGTTTCTTGCCAAACCATAGTTCATAAGGCATCGTCTCAACGGATTTCGATGGTGTCCTATTTAACGTGAATGCAGCCGTCTCTAAAGCATAACCCCAAAACGATAACGGTAAATCAGTAAGAGACATCATAGATCGCACCATATCTAATAAAGTACGATTACGACGTTCGAACACACCATTACGCTGTGGTGTTCCGGGTGGCGTGAGTTGCGAAACTATTCCGCATTGTTTCAAATGTAGACCAAACTCGTAACTCAAATATTCTCCTCCACGATCAGATCGTAGAAACTTTATTTTCTTGTTACGATGATTTTCAACTTCACTCTGAAATTCTTTAAAGTTTTCAAATGTTTCAGACTTATGTTTCATTAAGTAGATATACCCATATATTCTTAAATCATCTGTGAAGGTGAGAAAATAACGATATCTGCCACGAGCCTCAACATTCATTGGACCACATACATCTGTATGTATGATTTCCAACAAATCCGTTGCTCTCTACATAGTACCGGAGAACGGCGTTTTAGTCATCTTTCCCATGAGGCACGGTTCGCAAGTACCAAGTGATTCATAATCAAGTGGTTCCAAAAGTCCATCAGTATGGAGTTTCTTCATGCGCTTTACACCGATATGACCTAAACTGCAGTGCCACAAATAAGTTGCACTATCATTATCAACTCTGCATCTTTTGATTTCAACATTATGAATATGTGTATCACTACTATCGAGATTCATCAAAAATAGACCACTCTTCAAGGGTGCATGACCATAAAAGATATTACTCATATGAATAGAACAACCATTATTCTTTGATTTAAATGAATAACCATCTCGCATCAAACAAGATCCAGATATAAAGTTCATGCTCAACGCTGGCACCAAATAACAATTATTTAGGTCTAATACTAATCCCGAAGGTAGATGTAGAGGTAGCGTGCCGACCGCGATCACATCGACTTTGGAACCATTTCCCACGCGCATCGTCACCTCGTCCTTAGCCAATCTTCGCTTGATCCGTAGCCCTTGTTTCGAGTTGCAAATGATAGAACCAGTATCAAATACCCATGTGCTACTACGAGCATTAGTAAGGTACACGTCAATAACATGTATATCACATATACCTTTGTTCACTTTGCCATCCTTCTTATCCGTTAAATACTTGGGGTAGTTCCGCTTCCAGTGACCAGTCTGCTTGCAGTAGAAGCACTCAGTTTCAGGCTTAGGTCCAGACTTGGGTTTCTTCTCCTGAGCAGCAACTTGTTTGCTGTTCTTCTTGAAGTTCCCTTTCTTCTTTCCTTTGCCCTTTTTCTTGAAACTGGTGGTCTTATTGACCATCAACACTTGATGCTCCTTCTTGATTTCTACCTCCGCGGCTTTTAGCATTGCGAAGAGCTCAGGAATAGTCTTATTCATCCATTGCATATTATAGTTCATCACGAAGCTTTTGTAGCTTGGTGGCAGTGATTGAAGAACTCTGTCAATGACAATAAAAACAAGAAGATTAACCCCCAGTTGAGTCAAGTGATTATGATACCCAGACATTTTGAGTATATGTTCACTGACAGAACTATTCTCCTCCATCTTGCAGCTATAGAACTTATTGGAGACTTCATATCTCTCAATCCGGGCATTTGCTTGAAATATTAACTTCAACTCCTGGAACATCTCATATGCTCCATGACATTCAAAACGTCGTTGAAGACCCGGTTCTAAGCCGTACAGCATGGCACACTGAACTATCGAGTAGTCATCAGCTTTGCTTTGCCAGACGTTCATAACATCTGGTGTTGCTCCTGCAGCAGGCTTGGCACTTAGCAGTGCTTCCAGGACGTAATTCTTCTGTGCAGCAATGAGGATAATCCTCAAGTTATGGACCCAGTCCGTGTAATTGCTACCATCATCTTTCAACTTTGCTTTCTCAAGGAACGCATTAAAATTCAACGGAACAACAACACGAGCCATCTATCTACAATCAAACATAGACAAGCAAGATACTATCAGGTACTAAGTTCATGATAAATTTAAGTTCAATTAATCATATTACTTAAGAACTCCCACTTAGAAAGATATCCTTCTAATCCTCTAAGTGATCACGTGATCCAAATCAACTAAACCATGTCTGATCATCACGTGAGATGGAGTAGTATCAATGGTGAACATCAATATGTTGATCATATCTACTATATGATTCACGCTCGACCTTTCAGTCTCCGTGTTCCGAGGCCATATCTGTTATATGCTAGGCTCGTCAAGTTAAACCTGAGTATTCCGCATGTGCAACTGTTTTGCACCCGTTGTATTTGAACGTAGAGCCTATCACACCGATCATCACGTGGTGTCTCAGCAGGAAGAACTTTCGCAACGGTGCATACTCAGGGAGAACACTTATACTTTGATAATTTAGTGAGGGATCATCTTATAATGCTACCGTCAATCAAAGCAAGATAAGATGCATAAAAGATAAATATCACATGCGATCAATATAAGTGATATGATATGGCCATCATCATCTTGTGCTTGTGATCTCCATCTTCGAAGCACCGTCATGATCACCATCGTCACCGGCGCAACACCTTGATCACCATCGTAGCATCGTTGTCGTTTCGCCAAAACTTATGCTTCCACGACTATCGCTACCGCTTAGTGATAAAGTAAAGCATTACAGTGCAATTGCATTGCATACAATAAAGTGACAACCATATGGCTCCTGCCAGTTGCCGATAACTCGGTTACAAAACATGATCATCTCATACAATAAAATTTAGCATCATGTCTTGACCATAGCACATCACAACATGCCCTGCAAAAACAAGTTAGACGTCCTCTACTTTGTTGTTGCAAGTTTTACGTGGCTGCTACGGGCTTTAGCAAGAACCGTTCTTACCTACGCATCAAAAACCACAACGATAGTTTGTCAAGTTGGTGCTGTTTTAACCTTCGCAAGGACCAGGCATAGCCACACTCGGTTCAACTAAAGTTGGAGAAACTGACACCCGCCAGCCACCTGTGTGCAAAGCACATCGGTAGAACCAGTCTCGCGTAAGCGTACGCGTAATGTCGGTCTGGGCCGCTTCATCCAGCAATACCACCGAACCAAAGTATGACATGTTGGTAAGCAGTATGACTTATATTGCCCACAACTCACTTGTGTTCTACTCATGCATAACATCAACGCATAAAACCTGGCTCGGATGCTACTGTTGGGGAACGTAGTAATTTCAAAATTTTCCTACGCACACGCAAGATCATGGTGATGCATAGCAACGAGAGGGGAGAGCGTTGTCTACGTACCCTCGTAGACCGAAAGCGGAAGCGTTAGCACAACGCGGTTGATGTAGTCGTACATCTTCACGGCCCGACCGATCAAGCACCGAAACTACGGCACCTCCGAGTTCTAGCACACGTTCAGCTCAATGACGATCCCCGGACTCTGATCCAGCAAAGTGTCGGGGAAGAGTTCCGTCAGCACGACGGCGTGGTGACGATCTTGATGTTCTACCGTCGCAGGGCTTCGCCTAAGCACCGCTACAATATAATCGAGGATTATGGTGGAGGGGGGCACCGCACACGGCTAAGAGAACGATCACGAAGATCAACTTGTGTGTCTAGAGGTGCCCCCCTGCCCCTGTATATAAAGGAGCAAGGGGGAGAGGCCGGCCGGCCCTTGGGGTGCGCCAAGGAGGGGGGGGAGTCCTCCTCCTAGTAGGAGTAGGACTCCCCTTTCCTAGTCCAACTAGGAAGAGAGAAGGGGGAAGGAAAGAGAGGGAGAGGAAGAGGGAAAGAGGGGCCACGCCCCCCTCCCCTAGTCCAATTTGGACTCCCCATGGGAGGGGGCGCGCCACCTCCTGGGCTGCTGCACTCTCTCTCCCCTCAGGCCCACTAAGGCCCAATACTTCCCCGGGGGGTTCCGGTAACCCTTCCGGCACTCCGGTTTTCTCCGTAATCACCCGAAACACTTCCGGTGTCCGAATATAGCCGTCCAATATATCGATCTTTATGTATCGACCATTTCGAGACTCCTCGTCATGTCCGTGATCATATCCGAGACTCCGAACAATCTTCGGTACATCAAAATATATAAACTCATAATGAAACTATCATCGTAACGTTAAGCGTGTGGACCCTACGTGTTCGAGAATAATGTAGACATGACCGAGACACGTCTCTGGTCAATAGCCAATAGCGGAACCTGGATGCTCATATTGGCTCCTACATATTCTACGAAGATCTTTTATCGGTCAGACCGCATAACAACATACGTTGTTCCCTTTGTCATCGGTATCTTACTTGCCCGAGATTTGATCGTCGGTATATCAATTCCTAGTTCAATCTCATTACCGGCAAGTCTCTTTACTCGTTCCGTAATACATCATCCCGCAGGTAACTTATTAGTTGCAATGCTTGCAAGGCTTATGTGATGTGCATTACCGAGAAGGCCCAGAGATACCTCTCCGATAATCGGAGTGACAAATCCTAATCTCGAAATACGCCAACCCAACAAGTACCTTCGGAGACACCTGTAGAGCACCTTTATAATCACCCAGTTACGTTGCGACATTTGATAGCACACAAAGTGTTCCTCTGAAACGGGAGTTGCATAATCTCATAGTCATAGGAACATGTATAAGTCATGAAGAAAGCAATAGCATCAAACTAAACGATCAAGTGCTAAGCTAATGAAATGGGTCAAGTCAATCACATCATTCTCCTAATGATGTGATCCCGTTAATCAAATGACAACTCATGTCTATGGCTAGGAAACTTAACCATCTTCGATCAACGAGCTAGTCAAGTAGAGGCATACTAGTGACACTATGTTTGTCTATGTATCCACACATGTATTATGTTTCCGGTCAATACAATTCTAGCATGAATAATAAACATTTATTATGATTTAAGGAAATAAATAATAACTTTATTATTGCCTCTAGGGCATATTTCCTTCACCGCGGCAGCCGAGCGCCGCCGCCGCCTTGCCGCCGCCGCCGAACGCCGCCGCCGCCGCCGCCGCCCCCGCGAGCCGCCACTCCGCCGCCGCACCTCGCCTCGCCGGACCTCTCGCCGGAGGTAGTCGCGGGATTCCGCCGCCGGTTTTTTTATAAAACCATTCGGTTTTTTTAGAAACCCTAGATCCATTTTTTTCGGATTCGCCGATTTTCTTGGTTCTTCTAATTAGCGGATGTTCGTCCAAACGTTCGTGTTAACGAACGGTTCTTCGCCCGTTAGATACAGCTAACGAACGCTCGTTCGTTACTCTGTTTGTCAGTTTTCTTTTATCGGATTTATTCTGCGATTTTCTCTGATCGCGATTTCTGATCCGATCTTAGTTTCTGTTCATCTTTTTGCTCGTTAGTCGGAATCAGGCGATTCAAGTGCCTAGAGTTTCATCTCGAAACCCTCTTTCCGTTTAACCAACTCAAACAAGTTTTCTCTACTGCAAAATTTGACCTAGTTTCAGATTAGTAAACGAAGCTTTTTCTTTCGCCGTTTGAGTTTCGTTGCTCCGTTTGATTTGATTCTTTTTGCGAACCAGAGTTCTTAATTTGAACTTTCTGGTCAACCTCTTTTATTTGAGTTTTGCTTGTGCATCGTTGCTTGTTACTTATGTATGCTATTGTTTGCTTGCGATAGAACAGCCGGAGTGCGAAGCGTGCTACTACGAGTCCCTAGGTTTCGCAGATCGTCAGCAAGGCAAGTAACACTTTGATCATACCCCTTTATCACCCAGTTTTTATGCATTAGTTCCAATCCTCGAACATTGCATGATTAGGATATCATTAACTTGTGGGTTGGGAAGTAGTTGATGAGGTAGAACCTATTGCCCTGTTACATTCAAACCCTTGGGAGTTACTCTACGTGTTGCTTATATTACTATGATATGCTATGCTCGTAGACGTGGTTTGGGTTTGAGTGAAATCCATGATAGATGTGAGATTGTTAAATTAATGGTTCAACTTAAGGTGGCAACTTAATCAAATAACTGGGTGGATTGAGGCACCTGGAGTACCCAGTGTTGCCTGTATTTTTTGGAAATCCTGGAGTACCCGTGTGATCTTCCTTTGGAACGCCACCCAGGCTCAAAGGGAACTGAGATGATTCATGCTAGAAACTTCCGTGTGCAGCCACAAGCTATTATGGGCAGTAGCATAGTTGAGTAAGTTACATGAAGCTCTTGAAGAGGCAGATTAGCAGGTAGTGGGATGTAGGTTTGGTATGGTCTGTCTGGAGTAGAGAGTTAATGTTTCTGAAAGACTGTGTCTCGGTCATCCGTTTCTCAAACACCCTATAGTGCGAGAAATCCAACGGAGGAGATCGAGTCTTGTGGGGAAAAGTGCGCAAACCTCTACAGAGTGTACAATCTAATCATGGTTAGCCGTGTCCCCGGTTATGGACAATTCTTGAGTATCTAGTACTTGGGTTATCACATGTATCTCATCATGTTTAATTAATATTATTGGGTTGTTAATCACTTTAATTAGGATTGAGTTGGAGGAACCTTCTCAATGATGTTTCAACTACCATGATAGTAAAATTAAAATCTATTCCTTTGTTGTAGGGAAAAATTGGCTTTTCGCAAAAACTATAAACCATAGAGCTTTCCACCAGCCATATATGCATATAGTGATAGCATTATTTTGTTCTTGCTCTATTGTGTTATGTTGCCAGCATATTCCATGTGCTGACCCGTTTTCGGGCTGCAATGTATTATGTTGCAGACTTTTCAGATGAGGAGTAAGGTACGTTAGGTCATTGCCGTGTAGCTCAGCTATGCCGTTGGAGTTGATGGACTCACCTTATCTTCCAAGCCTTCCGCCGTTATCATATTAGATGGCCTTAAGCCATATTATTGTAATAAGTTCTCTCTTGAGACATTCGATGTAATAAGTGTGTGATTGCTACTCTATTATAAATCCTTCGAGTACTGTGCATGTCAGCATTACCGATCCAGGGATGACACTAAAGCACAGAGACTTGACCATCTGAGGTCGGGTCGCTACACGACCAGAGAACTTCCATGGATAGCCAGAACTTGCCCCTGCCTCGTCCAAGCCGCGTCCTCGCCGGAGTCTTCGCCCCCAGCCATCTCGTGGCTGATCTACTCAAGATCGTAGGGATCTAGGCCTCCTCCGCCCGGATCCGGCCTCTTCCCCACCGTACTTGCCTTCGTCCGCCGTCATCGTCCTGGTTCACGAGAACGAGGACGACCGCACGCTCGTCCCTGCTCGCGTTGACCCCCCGCATGGGCTGACTGATCTCGAGGCCCAGCTGCCTCCCCACCAGTGCCTGGTTTTGGCCCATGGTGAGGAACCCCCCCCCACGCCCCTCCTGTGCTTTGTTGGGCTAGCCAGATTCGGCCCGATTGTATTTTTTCCCTGACCTGCGAATTTGCTAATTATTCCTGGTTTTACAGATTTGCAGAAAACCCCTCCATGTTCATGCATATAATAATTAATTAATCATGCATCATATGTAAATAAGTTATATATGAAAAATGCTTAGAATTGTGTCTAGTTTCATAATATCCAACTTTCAACCATGTTTAAAATGTTTAAACTGCTGTTTGCATTTATTTGCTTAATTGCCATGTTAAAATGATTTAATTCATAACTAAATAATCATAGCTCGGTTTTATATAAACTTTATATGTAAATGGGGTAGAAAAATGCCTAGTTTAACATGGTGCATTCATCTTGCATGTTTAACAACTCTAAAATATGGTTTAGGGCAGAATAGTACCAAATTCATAATATGCATATGAGGATTTTACGGACTTGTTGCTTGTTGTTCCGGCCTCATTTAAAATTGCCTAGTTAAGTAGTTTTATTATGTTTCACCTCTCGCCATGTTAATCAACATTTAATATTGGTGTGTATATAACCGAGAGAGAACTAAATAATTGAATGTGGTGTTTCATCAATATGCAACTCGTTGCATATTGAGCTCCACTTAACTTGTAGTTTTGTTTGTTGCACTTTGCCTTGCCATGCCATGCCTCTTTAAACCGGACATGCATCATACTTGGTTGTGCATCATGCCATGTTGATGTGATGGTTGTTTACTATGTTGTTTGCTTCTTTCCGGTGTTTCTTCTTCGGGTTAGTTCCGATAACGTCTCGTTTGTGAGGATCCGTTCAACTATGTCTGTTTGTGTTCTTCATGGACTCGTTCTTCTTCCTTGTGGTATCTCAGGCAAGATGACCATACCCTCGAAATCACTTCTATCTTTGCTTGCTAGTTGTTCATTCTATAGCTATGTCGCGCTACCTACCACTTATTATATCATGCCTCCCATATGGCCATGTCAAGCCTCTAACCCTCCTTCCTAGCAAACCGTTGTTTGGCGATGTTACCGCTTTGCTCAGCCCCTCTAATAGCGTTGCTAGTTGCAGGTGAAGCTGAAGTTTGTGCCATGTTGGAACATGGATATGTTGGGATATCACAATATGTCTTATTTAATTAATGCATCTATATACTTGGTAAAGGGTGGAAGGCTCGGCCTTATGCCTGGTGTTTTGTTCCACTCTTGCTAGTTTCCGTCATACCGGTGTTATGTTCCTTGATTTTGCGTTCCTTACACGGTTGGGTGTTATGGGAACCCCTTGACAGTTCGCTTTGAATAAAACTCCTCCAGCAAGGCCCAACCTTGGTTTTACCATTTGCCTCACCACCACCTATACTTTTCCCTTGCGAGTCGTGCTCCCGAGGGTCATCTTTATTTTAACCCCCCCGGGCCAGTGCTCGTCTGAGTGTTGGTCCAAACTAGAGCCCCTTGCAGCGCCACCTCTGGGAAACTTGAGGGTTGGTTTTAGTTGTACGAACTGCTCATCCGGTGTGCCCTGAGAACGAGATATGTGCAGCTCCTATCGGGATTTCTCGGCATATTCGGGCGGCTATGCTAGTCTTGTTTTACCATTGTCGAAATGTCTTGTAACCGGGATTCCAAGACCGGTCGGGTCTTCCCGGGAGAAGGAATATCCTTCGTTGACCGTGAGAGCTTGTGATGGGCTAAGTTGGGACACCCCTACAGGGTATAAACTTTCGAGAGGCGTGCCCGCGATTATGTGGCAGATGGGAATTTGATAATGTTCGGTTGTAGAGAACTTGACACTTGACTTAATTAAAATACATCAACCACGTGTGTAGCCGTGATGGTCTCTTCTCGGGGAATCCGGGAGGTGAACACGGTTCTTATGTTATGCTTGAACGTAACAGTTTCAGGATCACTTCTAGCTTCTCGACCGTTGCGTTGCTTCTCTTCTCGCTCTTATTTGCGTATGTTAGCTACCATATATGCTAGTGCTTGCTGCAGCTCCACCCCATTACCCCTTTCCTACCCATAAGCTTAAATAGTCTTGATCTCGTGGGTGTGAGATTGCTGAGTCCTCGTGACTCACAGATACTTCCAAACAGTTTCAGGTGCCGATGATACCAGTGCAGGTGGCGCAACCGAGCTCAAGTGGGAGCTCGATGAAGATCTTAGTCATTGTTTTGTTTCGTTTCCTGTTGATCAGTAGTGGAGCCCAGTTGGGACGATCGGGGATCTAGCATTTGGGGTTGTCTTCTTTTATTTTGGTTCCGTAGTTGGACCTTGATTGTATTCTGGATGATGTATGTATAACTTGTATTTTTGTGAAGTGGCGATTGTAAGCCAACTCTTTATCCCTCTCTTTTTCAGTACATGGGATGTGTGAAGATTACCCCTCTTGCGACAAGCCTACCATGAGGCTATGTCTATAAATCGTGCCCCGACATGTGGGAGATATAGCCGCATTGTGGGTGTTACAAGTTGGTAATCAGAGCCTTCCCCGACTTAGGAGCCCCCTGCTTGATCGAATCGCTGACGTTGTTGAGTGTAGAACAAAATGTTTTGAGTCTTAGGATTATATATATCAGAGAGTAGGATTCTTTTTACTCCTCAGTCCCTTCGTCGCTCTGGTGAGGCCTCCTAACATAGAAGTTTTGACTCTTCTCTCCTCAAATTTCACTAAAAAAATTTAGGATCACGCGGGTATCTTGGAATCGTTCTGATGGTTTTGTGACAAGAACATTGTTCTTGGTGCCTCCTGACATTTAGGGGTTGTGGGAGTGTCCCAGGGAGTTGAGCTCCGAGGTGTTGTTGTCACAATTTTATTGTTGCAGTTCTGGGATACCTGAGTTCGCCGACATCGAAAATCTATTTTATGCAGTTGTTGGTGAGATAACCTCGACGCCATCCAGTACTGGGGCGGGAGTTAGGGAGTATTGCCGTAACTCGTATAACAGATGCTTTTCGAAGTTTGAGGTACACGATTTCCGAAGGTTTCTTGGTTATGTGTTGAAGGATGGATACAACTGGATGTAGGAATTGTTAGTTTCGGTGAGATATTATGCTTCCCCTGTATCCCCAACACCTGATTGCATAACCAGAAAGTTTCAGGAGTTTATAAGTGGGTATTCAAGTATATCATAGGATGTCTTTCCAACAAACACATGATACGATATGGGATCTATCATATGTTTGTTCCGGCTTATTTTGCAAGCCAATTCTTTGTTTTGTTTTGAGTTTTGGTATTCGAGTTTCTTCAATGTCAAGTGTTGATTCCATACTGTCGGTGTCAAAACCGGCGGATCTCGGGTAGGGGGTCCCGAACTGTGCGTCTAGGCCGGATGGTAACATGAGACAGGGGACACTTTGTTTTACCCAGGTTCGGGCCCTCTCGATGGAGGTAATACCCTACTCCTGCTTGATTAATATTGATGATATGGGCAGTACAAGAGTAGATCTACCACGAAATCAAGGAGGCTAAACCCTAGAAGCTAGCCTATGGTATGATTGTAGTGTATGGAGTTGATTGCCTACGGACTACAACCCTCCGGTTTATATAGACACCGGATAGGGTTAGGGTTACACAGAGTCGGTTACAATGGCATGAGATCTTGAATATCCGCATCACCAAGCTTGCCTTCCACGCCAAGGAAAGTCCCATCCGGACACGGGACGAAGTCTTCAATCTTGTATCTTCATAGTCCAGGAGTCCGGCCGAAGGTATAGTCCGGCTACCCGAACACCCCCTAATCCAGGACTCCCTCAGTAGCCCCTGAACCTGGCTTCAATGACGACGAGTCCGGCGCGCAGATTGTCTTCAGCATTGCAAGGCGGGTTCCTCCTCCAAGTCCTTCGTCGAAGATTGTAAACACCAAGAGTAGTGTCCGGCTCTATAAAATAAGTTTCCACATATTTCCATGGAGAGAATAATATTAACACAAATCAAATATGCTGACGTATTCCGCAGTGCACTATCACACTACGGCCAAGTCCTTTACTCGAATCGTTTTTTCCACCTCAGCATGTTTTGCGAGGCGGTTTCCTTGGCATGTCTTGTCAAAGCAGAGATCGTGTGCCCCCTTTACGGGATTCTCATCAATACGGACGTGGGTAACCCAATCGTGCCCGTTAGCATGTTTTCTCGATTAAAGGCGAGTCCCAAACGGTTACGGGGAGGGCTCCTGGTATTCAACCTCTTATAAAGAGACCAAGGCCTTACTCCTTTTTCCAATCTCAGACAAGTTCGCCCGTCGCCTCGAGTTCCAACACCCTAGGCTTCAGATTCCAGGCGCTTCGGACCTTCGACAATGCCCGGTTCCGACCTTCAAGGCCGATGGATGCCCTCCTCCGTCACGGAGGAGGATGTGCTAAAGTTGAGAGAGGCTAAGTTCTTGACCGCCGAAATTCCGCATAGGTTGCCTGCTCAAGAGTAGGCTATTCCCAATCCCCAGCCCGGTGAGAGCGTAGTGTTCATGTCTCACTTCCTTCGGGGGTTAGGCTTCCCGATGGATCCCTTCGTGAGGGGGCTGCTGTTTTATTATGGGCTGGAATTTCATGACTTAGCTCCGGAGTCCATCCTCCACATTTCCTCATTCATCGTTGTGTGCGAAGCGTTCCTCCGCGTTACCCCTCA
This sequence comes from Triticum urartu, assembly GCF_056163025.1. Taxonomy (NCBI): domain Eukaryota; kingdom Viridiplantae; phylum Streptophyta; class Magnoliopsida; order Poales; family Poaceae; genus Triticum; species Triticum urartu. The sequence continues at coordinate 217,085,821 of NC_141878.1, forward strand.
CTTCGGATTATGGCTCAAGACTTTTGGAGTGGAGCCGAAGATGATCGAGGGATGGCACGCAGAGTGCGGAGGTGTTGCCATAAGTAAGAATGCTGATGCTCCATGGCCCGAGGGCTCCTTTCAAGAGGAGCTCGGCTTGTGGCAACGAGAATGGTTCTATATCACCGCTCCCAGGAGCGCCAAGTGGGCGGTGCCTCCTGCCTTTCGCTCGGGTCCCCCATCACGGCTAGCGTCATGGGTCAACAAAGGATTAGATTGGGGTCTGCCCAAAGACGTGCCCCTGCTACAGGGCCGAATTAAGGATCTCTTGGAAGGAGACCTCAGTTTGTCAAGGTGACGCAGGTCATGCTGATTCGTCGAATATTGCCCGGCAAATGTCGCTCCCTTCGTCTGTGGGAGTTTAATCCGGAGGGACCACGAGCTCTCCAGCATTTTATGGGCGCAACGCCCGCGGAGATGTATAGATTGTTCTTCGGATCACAAGAGATGTGTCCGGATTTAACCGAGGACGCAGGCCTAAGCTGCAATCGCCCGGATACTCAAGTAAGCAACCTTGTGCCCGGACCTTCTATCCGTATAATTGTCATAAACTTGCCCCTAAAAGAGCCGTCCTTTTGAACAGGAGTGGATAGCGATGGCAAAGTTGATCAGGTGTCCGGCTCCCCTTCCTGAAACCAGGCCGGATCCCGTGCTGGTCAGGATGCTGGAGAAAATGCCTTTGGAGGGGGAGGACAAGGAAGCTATGGCCTCCTCGAAGGAGGCTGCTCTGAAGGGAGGAACCGACAATTCCTCTCCTAAGGGGGAGAAGAGAGCCGCCTCTGACGACCCGGAGACCATGGCCTCGAAATGAGGGAAACAATCCTTGTCAGAGGGTCCGACACCAGGGAGTTCCTTGGCCGAACTACGCCCTCAAGGGGATCAGCCCTCCAGCGAGCCGTAAGTGGAGAAAAGATTTTCCTTTTGAGGGATGAGAGAAATCCTTGATTTTATTTCTAAGAAGATTAACCGAAATTTTACCTTGTAGCTCGGACCTCAGCCCTTCGCAGTAGAGCTCGTCTTCGGGGGGGATCTTCTTCCGGAGATGATGGAGAGCGGGACGCCTCCCCCTGCCGTGCCGCCCAGCGAGGCGGGCGAACCTGAGGTGTTGTCGCGGAGGGTTTCTCCGAATCCGGTAGGGGCGGAAGATAGCTATGTGGCCCCCCGAGGTTCTCTGCGTCCGGCCTTCGAAAGAGGTCATAGGGCAAGTCCGGCATCATCTGGTGCTCGGCCGGAGGAACTAAAGATTCTGCTGGGGCGAGCTTCTATCTCAGAAGAGCATCGTGCATTGATGGGCACGGTGATTGAAAGGATTTCATTCGCAGAAAGCGGATTGCATGAGGCCGTCAAAAGTTTACTGACGGGTTTTGATGTACGTTAGATAATGTACACTTTTGTCAGTTGCGCATAAATAAGATGCGCCCTGTGTAGATAGTAGCCCCTGAGACTCTGCGCGTTGTCAAGAAATGACGGCACGCAGAGGATCATAATCCCAGGTCTAAGATGTCGCCTTTGAGTGTACGTGGCGAGGTGTACGGAATCAAGCCGAACTGATGATGTGGCCGAACTAAAGCGGCAACTGGATGTGGCAGATGCCGACATCACGCTTGTCAACAAGCGGCTTGATGAGGCTCAAGGTATGTAATTCTTCGGGCGGCATTAGGTAAGAGGAGCTTCATGCCAGTGTCTTACAATGTGTATGCTTGACGCAGATGGTACGGCCGCCGTGGAGAATCTTAGGGCAGAACTTGCCCGAGCTAAGGAGCAAGCCAGAAAAAGCGATGCGGCTGCCAAGAAGGCCCTTGAAGAGCTGAGAGCCGAACAGGCTGCTCACTGCCGAAGCAAAGAAGAGATGGCCGAGATGGCCGAGAAGTTGAAGAGCGCTGCAGACAGTTGCAAACTTCTTGAGAAAGAAGACCGGGCGAGACAGACGGATTTAGAGAAGGCCATTGCCGGTGCCAAGGACGCTCGTTCTGCGATGAGAGCTGCGAAAGAGGAGCTGCGTCAGGCCGAACAGATTGCGGCTGGAAAGCCCTTTATTTTGCGGAGGAAGGTTTGTGATCCAAAGTTTGCTCCGTTGGACCGGATGTGGAGTGTGGAGGACACCTATCTGGATTTGGCAACAAGTGCTGCTGATGCGACCGAACACTTTCGAGATCTGGAAGATCGCGAAGTGGAAAAGCTTTTTTGGTCACAATTTCACAATCCAGAGCGTCCACTGGCAGTGGACGATCGCCTGGCTCAATGGGCCGAGCTGAATAGATTGTCTGGACTCGCCATGAAGTACGTCATGGGTCATCTGTGGCCTGGGAGATCGGAGCTGAAGAGTTATTTTAGCTTGGTGCAGCAATTCCTTGACGCGGTGCCGTGTATAGATGCAATGAAGAGGTCAGCATGCATAGAGGGCGCTAGGATGGCTCTTGCCCGTGTTAAGACATACTGGGCAGAGATGGAGACCACCGTTGTTGCGTCCCGAGATTCAGACAAAAGCCGAGTATCTTCCGAGCACTATTTTCAGGAAGTCCTTGAGGGCGCTCGTGTAATAGAGACGCAGTGCTCGAAAGATGCTATGTTATGATAGCATATGTAATTGAAAAGTAGTATTTTGATAAACTGTAGTGGCCTTTTTTATACTTGTGCCTCCAAGTATTATTAACACCTTCTATGCAGCCGTTTTAAGAGATATATATATATATACACACACACACACATGTATAGAATTTGAAAGATGGCAGTCGTTGGCTTCAGCCCCCACGCACATAGTGCGGGGGTGCTCGCAGAAGACGCATGTTCACACTTAACCCAACGTCTTGGTCCTACAAAGGAGGTGATAGCATAGCGGTCCAGGCAACCGAACTATAATGCTTTAACACTTTCACTTAGCCATAGGAGTTTGAAAATGAGACTCTTTAGGTAGCTCCTTGGTGGCAACTGCGCTCGTCCGAATTTGGGGCGCGTATGTGCCTGACCGGGAAGCGGTCCTTCGTTAAAGCGGAGGAATCTGATAGATTCCAATCGGTCATCGAGTGGCTGACCAGTCTCACGCTACATCATGACAGTCAGTTTTCGGCTTTCTCTACTGAGGTGCTCGCCCTGGCCGAACCGGGGGCACAATCGCAGTAGTTCTCCTGGTGCTACCTTAGCCGATAGAGCAGAACGTAAGGTAGCCGAACTCAGGAGCCGGGCAACCCAACATTTGACCAAAGACATGATTCGGAGCTGATGCATATAATGCCAAAACTCGCGAGGCCGAACACTCCCTAAGGTGTTCGGTCTTTATGAGTGCGGGCCAAACAACACTCTTTATTAAAAAAGCCCCTAGTGTCCAGGTACGTGCAAAAATTCTGACGTGGCCACATGCCAAGACGCCAGCCTCCTCCTTGGTTATACTAGAAAGAAAAAACCAGGGGATGTGTAGCAACAAGAGACAGTAAAAAAGGTTTACGCAGGGTCTTAATCTAAAAAGAATCCTTTAGGACGGGTCCCCACTGCACGTCTGCGCCCGTGTCTCCGTTGTGCCGTATCCTGGACGGGCGCCGCACGATGTTCATCTATAAAAGAGAGGAACTGAATTTAAAACGGGTCGCGCCGGAAAAGTTTAAAATAAGCAAAGTATAAAGTAAGATATATGAGATTGAGCTTTATTGTCTCTTATTGTATATGCGTGGAGCCCCTAGTGCGGGGGTATATGGCTTCTAGGCCTGCATCAATGATGATTTTGCACCGAACTCGTCTATCCGCCAGTGAGGCCATTTTGCTGTGGGGCTGTCAGAGCGGCCGCACAGTCCTCCGCTTGGGGAGGCGCACTTTAGTGCTTCCCCTTCAAAGAGATGATGCCTCGTGGACCGGGCATTTTGAGCGTAAGAGATGCGTAATGCGGTATTGCGTTAAAGCGAAGTGCTTGATAGCGACTTGAGAACAGGACGATATGGAAGGTCAGCTTTTCACGGCGGAGGTTATCGGTAGAGCCGAATGAGACTGTGAGCCGGAGAAAACCCATACAATGGGTGTCCGGACCAGGTATTACCCCTTGAAAGGAGGTTTTACTGTGGCGGATTCTTGCTGGGTTTATCCCCATGCGCTGGATTATATCCTGATATATCAGGTTTAGTCCACTGCCGCCGTCCATAAGGACATTTGAAAACTTGAGTCCTCCAATTATTGGATCGAGTATCAAGGCAGTCCAGCCTACATTCTTGATATTCCTAGAATAATCTAGCTGACCGAAGATGATCGGTTTTGACAACCAGTGGTAGGACCCTTTGGGCCGTGTGGTGCGTACCTTTACGGGCGCCGCACGTTTTGTTATGTGAAGTGAGTTCACTGTTTTTACTTCTTGTGGGAAGTTCTTTTGTTTCCTAGTGTTCTGCTTTTGGGGTTCGTCCTCGTCTTCGCTTGGCATGTCGAGCCCCTTGTGTCCGTCATTGAGTCTGCCGGATTGTTTGAAAACCCAACAGTCTCTGTGGGTATGGTTAGCAGGTTTCCCGGGAGTACTGTGTATCTGACATATCCTGTCCAGGATTTTATTTAGGTTGGATGGATCATCCCTGTTATCCTGGGGGGGGCGATTTTTCCTGATTTTGCCGTGAGCCTTTGAATCCGGCATTGACTGCCGTGCTCTTTAGACTTTTGCCCTTACTACAGCGACGGTCCCTGTTGCGTCGCGATTTTCCATTTCCATCCTTGGTTTCGGATGTACTTGGGTCGCTGGGGCTGCACCTTGCGAACCAGCTGTCTGCCCCTGCACAAAAGCAGGTCATGAGGCTTGTTAGTGCGGCCATTGTCCTTGGCTTTTCTTGGCCGAGGTGTCTGGTGAGCCATTCGTCTCGGACATTATGCCTGAAAGCTGCTAAGGCTTCGGCGTCCGGACAGTCGACTATCTGATTCTTTTTAGTGAGGAATCTATTCCAGAATTGCCGAGCTGATTCCCCGGGTTGTTGAGTTATGTGACTAAGATCGTCTGCATCCGGGGGACGGACATAGGTCCCTTGAAAGTTTGCTCGGAAAGCATCCTCGAGCTCTTCCCATCTTCCGATTGTGTTTTCTGGAAGGCTTTTAAGCCAATGCCGAGCTGGCCCTTTAAGCTTAAGGGGTAGATATTTTATGGCGTGGAGATCATCTCCTCTAGCCATGTGTATGTGGAGGATATAATCCTCGATCCAGACTCCAGGGTCTGTTGTTCCATCATATGCCTCTATGTTTACGGGTTTGAATCCCTCTGGGAATTCATAGTCCAGGACCTCATCGGTGAAACATAGAGGGTGTGCGGCACCCCTGTATTTGGGTGTGCGGGATTCTGATGATGGCTTCATAGTGTTGCTTACGAGAGCTTGCTTTCTTGGCCCGTAAATGGACCTGACTGGGCCATGATGCGAATCCTTAAGAGGGTCGCATGCCGATTTAGGTGCGGCGCCGCTTGCCGCTTTATGGGGTCGTCTATCCGACCGTGTGGCTTTTTCATTTTTTGAATGCGAGGGCTCTAGGGCCTCTTCGTCGAATTCAGGCAGTAGCTTTCTTTTCGGATAGCTTTTAGTGCGGCGACTGTCGCCATACTTATCTGTTGTATTGGTTACTTTGCTCCATCTAATCCGGAGTGCATCTTCCGCTGTTTTTAGCTTCCGCTTCTGCTTTTTTGGGCTGCGTGCAGTTGCAACGAGCCTCTCGTGGAGATTCTTCTGCTCCATAGGTTTATTCGGCGTGAGGTTGTCTAGGATGCCGTTTTCGCCGGGGGAGGGATGTTCGGTTTCGCCGGGGGAGGGATGTTCGGTTTCTCTATCCGTGTTTCCCTGTTTGGACGGTTGCTCTAAGGCCTACTCGTCGTCTACCGGCTCGTCCTGCTCTATGGCTGGGTTTTTGTCGAGGCGGGGCTTGGGTCGGCGTTTACGCCGACGCTTTGATTGCTTTTCGGGGGGTCAATCTCCCGTCCCATCCCCTTTTTCCTCGTTGTCGCTTCCTTTAGGGGTATCCACCATGTACACATCATGGGATGAGGTGGCTGTCCAATGCCCTATGGGCATTGGTTCGTTGGTATCTCCTGCATCGTCATCCATGCTGTCGATGTCTCCAGAGTCGAAGTTGAGCACGTCGTGTAAATTGTTGACAGTGGCTACCAAGTGGGTGGTGGGTGGGCTTTGAATTTCTTCATCGTCCGTATCCCATCCTCGCTGACCGTAATCCGGCCAGGGCTCTCCTGATAAAGAGAGAGACTTTAGAGAATTCAGGATGTCGCCGAAGGGCGAGTGCTGAAAGATGTCCGCGGCGGTGAACTCCATTATTGGCGCCCAATCGGGTTAGATCGGCAGGGACGCGAGGGGTTCGGAATTTGGAAAGGAATCCGGCTCCTTGGAGTCACGGGCCGTGCAGAGTGCGGGGCTGGCGTTTGGCTCGATCGCCTTTGAGATTACAGCCCCCGAGGTGACGTCCAACCGCTCACCCTCGATTGGCGCAGCTGGCTCCGGATTAGGGGTCAGAGCCGGTGCATTTGCGGCCTCCAGGGTACTGTTCGGCGGCAGAGCTAGATCATGCCCCACGAGACAGCACGGCACGCATGGCTGTGGCTCGAATCCGTCGAAGATCAAGTCTTCGCGGATGTCAGCCGTATAGTTTAGGCTTCCAAACCTGACTTGATGGCCAGGGGCATAGCTTTCGATATGCTCAAGGTGGCCAAGCGAATTGGCCCGCAGTGCGAAGCCGCCGAAGACGAAGATCTGTCCGGGGAGAAAAGTCTCACCCTGGACTGCATCGTTGTTGATGATCGAAGGAGCCATCGGGCCTAAAGGCGACGACACAGAGGAACTCTCAATGAAAGCACCAATGTCGGTGTCAAAACTGACGGATCTCGGGTAGGGGGTCCCGAACTGTGCGTCTAGGCCGGATGGTAACAGGAGACAGGGGACACTTTGTTTTACCCAGGTTCGGGCCCTCTCGATGGAGGTAATACCCTACTCCTGCTTGATTAATATTGATGATATGGGCAGTACAAGAGTAGATCTACCACGAGATCAAGGAGGCTAAACCCTAGAAGCTAGCCTATGGTATGATTGTAGTGTATGGATTTGATTGCCTACGGACTACAACCCTCCGGTTTATATAGACACCGGATAGGGTTAGGGTTACACAGAGTTGGTTACAATGGCAGGAGATCTTGAATATCCGCATCACCAAGCTTGCCTTCCACGCCAAGGAAAGTCCCATCCGGACACGGGACGAAGTCTTCAATCTTATATCTTCATTGTCCAGGAGTCCGGCCAAAGGTATAGTCCGGCTACCCGAACACCCCCTAATCCAGGACTCCCTCACATACCTTTCCTAAGCGACGCTCTCATATTTCTATGGGAGTATTAATCCTTCTTGATCATCAAGGTTGTCTTTTCAATTCTTTCCAACCAGTGTGTTTCATCCGTCCCCAAGTTGCCTTTGTTTTCCCGCCCACCCACCCCTTTTTCTTCGAGGACTCAGATTTCTTAAACAAATGTCCATCTTATTGATGGGAAGTCTCTCCATTCTTTTCCGTCAATGTTCTTATCCGGTGATGTTGGGTTTCGTAGTAATTTAAAAAAAATTCCTATGCACACGCAAGATCATGGTGATGCATAGCAACGAGAGGGGAGAGTGTGATCTACATACCTAGTAGATCGACAACGGAAGCGTTTGGTTGATGTAGTCGTACGTCTTCACGATCCGACCGATCAAGCACCGAAACTACGGCACCTCCGAGTTTTAGCACACGTTCAGCTCGATGACGATCCCCGGACTCCGATCCAGCAAAGTGTCGGGGAAGAGTTCCGTCAGCACGACGGCGTGGTGACGATCTTGACGTACTACTGCTGCAGGGCTTCGCCTAAGCACTGCTACAATATTATCGTGGACTATGGTGGCTGGGGGTGCCGCACACGGCTAAGGAATAGATCACGTGGATCAACTTGTGTGTCTCTGGGGTGCCCCTGCCTCCGTATATAAAGAACTAAAGGGGGGAGGTGGCCGGCCAAGGAGGGCGCGCCAGGAGAGTCCTACTCCCTCTTGGAGTAGGATTCCCCCCCAATCCTAGTTGGAATAGGATTCGCGGAGGGGGGAAAAGAGAGAGAGGGGCCGGCCCCTCTCCTTGTCCTATTCGGACCAAGGGAGGGGAGGGGCACGCGGCCCATGTAGGGCTGCCTCTTCTCTTTTCCACTAAGGCCCATCATGGCCCATTTAGCTCCCAGGGGGTTCCGGTAACCTCCCGGTACTCCGGTAAAATCCCGATTTCACCCGGAACACTTCCGGTATCCAAACATAGGCTTCCAATATATAAATCTTTATGTCTCGACCATTTCGAGACTCCTCGTCATGTCCGTGATCACATCCGGGACTCCGAACAAACTTCAGTACATCAAAATGTATAAACTCATAATATAACTGTCATCGTAACCTTAAGCGTGCGGACCCTACGAGTTCGAGAACAATGTAGACATGACCGAGACATGTCTTCGGTCAATAACCAATAGCGGAACCTGGATGCTCATATTGGCTCCTACATATTCTACGAAGATCTTTATCGGTCAGACCGCATAACAACATACGTTGTTCCCTTTGTCATCGGTATGTTACTTGCCCGAGATTCGATCGTCGGTATTCCAAATACCTAGTTCAATCTCGTTACCGGCAAGTCTCTTTACTCGTTCTGTAATACATCATCTCGCAACTAACTCATTAGTTGCAATGCTTGCAAGGCTTAAGTCATGTGCATTACCGAGAGGGCCCAGAGATACCTCTCCGACAATCGGAGTGACCAATCCTAATCTCGAAATACGCCAACCCAACATGTACCTTTGGAGACACCTGTAGAGCACCTTTATAATCACCCAGTTACGTTGTGACGTTTGGTAGCACACAAAGTGTTCCTCCGGCAAACGGGAGTTGCATAATCTCATAGTCATAGGAACATGTATAACTCATGAAGAAAGCAATAGCAACATACTAAACGATCGGGTGCTAAGCTAATGGAATGGGTCATGTCAATCAGATCATTCACCTAATGATGTGATCCCGTTAATCAAATAACAACTCTTTGTCCATGGTTAGGAAACATAACCATGTTTGATTAACGAGCTAGTCAAGTAGAGTCATACTAGTGACACTCTGTTTGTCTATGTATTCACACATGTATTATGTTTCCGATTAATACAATTCTAGCATGAATAATAAACATTTATCATGAAATAAGGAAATAAATAATAACTTTATTATTGCCTCTAGGGCATATTTCCTTCAGTCTCCCACTTGCACTAGAGTCAATAATCTAGATCACATCACCATGTGATTAACATCGATAGTTCACATCATCATGTGATTAACATCCATAGTTCACATCGCCATGTGACCAACACCCAAAGGGTTTACTAGATTTAGTAATCTAGTTCACATCGCTATGTGATTAACACCCAAGGAGTACTAAGGTGTGATCATGTTTTGCTTGTGAGAGAATCTTAGTCAATGGGTCTGCCACATTCAGATCCGCATGTATTTTGCAAATTTCTATGTCAACAATGCTCTGCATGGAGCTACTCTATCTAATTGCTCCCACTTTCAATATGTATCTAGACCGAGACTTAGAGTCATCTAGATTAGTGTCAAAACTTGCATCGGCGTAACCCTTTACGATGAACCTTTTTTCACTTCCATAATCGAGAAACATATCCTTATTCCACTAAGGATAATTTTGACCGCTGTCCAGTGATCTACTCCTAGATCACTATCGTACTCCCTTGCCAAACTCAGTGGTAGGGCATACAATAGATCTGGTATACAGCATGGCATACTTTATAGAACCTATGACTGAGGCATAGGGAATGACTTTCATTCTCTTTCTATCTTCTGCCGTGGTCGGGCTTTGAGTCTTACTCAACTTCACACCTTGTAACACAGGCAAGAAACCTTTTCTTTGACTGTTCCATTTTTGAACTACTTCAAAATCTTGTCAAGGTATGTACTCATTGAAAAAACTTATCAAGTGTCTTGATCTATCTCTATAGATCTTGATACTCAATATGTAAGCAGCTTCACCGAGGTCTTTCTTTGAAAAACTCCTTTCAAACACTCCTTTATGCTTTGCAGAATAATTCTACATTATTTCCGATCAACAATATGTCATTCGCATATACTTATCAGAAATGTTGTAGTGCTCCCACTCACTTTCTTGTAAATACAGGCTTCATCGCAAGTCTGTATAAAACTATATGCTTTGATCAACTTATCAAAGCGTATATTCCAACTCCGAGATTCTTGCACCAGTCCATAGATGGATCGCTGGAGCTTGCATATTTAGTTAACACCTTTAGGATCGACAAAACCTTCTAGTTGCATCGTATACAACTCTTCTTTAGTAAATCTATTAAGGAATGCAGTTTTGTTTATCCATTTGCCAGATTTCATAAAATGCGGCAATTGCTAACATGATTCGGACAGACTTAAGCATAGATACGAGTGAGAAAATCTCATTGTAGTCAACACCTTGAACTTGTCGAAAACCTTTTGCGACAATTCTAGCTTTGTAGATAGTAACACTACTATCAGCGTCCGTCTTCCTCTTGAAGATCCATTTATTTTCTATGGCTTGCCGATCATCGGGCAAGTCAACCAAAGTCCATACTTTGTTCTCATACATGGATCATATCTCAGATTTCATGGCCTCAAACCATTTCGCGGAATCTGGGCTCATCATCGCTTTCTCATAGTTCGCAAGTTCGTCATGGTCTAGTAACATGACTTCCAGAACAGGATTACCGTACCACTCTGGTGCGGATCTCACTCTGGTTTACCTACGAGATTTGGTAGTGACTTGATCTGAAGTTACATGATCATCATCATTAGCTTCCTCACTAATTGGTGTAGTAGTCACAGATAGATTTCTGTGATGAACTACTTTCCAATAAGGGAGCAGGTACAGTTACCTCATCAAGTTCTACTTTCCTCCCACTCACTTCTTTCGAGAGAAACTCCTGCTCTAGAAAAACTCCGAATTTAGCAACAAAAGTCTTGCCTTCGGATTTGTGATAGAAGGTGTACCCAACAGTCTCCTTTGGGTATCCTATGAAGACATATTTCTCCGATTTGGGTTTGAGCTTATTAGGATGAAACCTTTTCATATAAGCATCACAACCCCAAACTTTAAGAAACGACAACTTTGGTTTCTTGCCAAACCACAGTTCAGATTGTGTCGTCTCAACGGACTTAGATGGTGCCCTATTTAACGTGAATGCAGCTGTCTCTAATGCATAACCCCAAAACGATAGTGGTAGATCGGTAAGAGACATCATAGATCGCACTATATCTAATAAAGTACGGTTATGACGTTCGGACACACCATTACACTATGGTGTTCCAGGTGGCGTGAGTAGTGAAACTATTTCACATTGTTTTAATTGAAGACCAAACTCGTAACTCAAATATTTTACCTCTGCGATCATATCGTAGAAACTTTTATTTTCTTGTCACGATGATTTTCCACTTCACTCTGAAATTTTTTGAACTTTTCAAATGTTTCAGACTTATGTTTCATCAAGCAGATATACCCATATCTGCTCAAATCATATGTGAAGGTCAGAAAATAACGATACCCGCCGCGAGCTTCAACACTCATTGGATCGCATACATCAGTATGTATTATTTCCAATAAGTCAGTTGCTTGCTCCATTGTTCCGGAGAACGGAGTCTTTAGTCATCTTGCCCATAAGGCATGGTTCGCAAGCACCAAGTGATTCATAATCAAGTGATTCCAAAATCCTATCAGCATGGAGTTTCTTCATGCGCTTTACACCAATATGACCTAAACGGCAGTGCCACAAATAAGTTGCACTATCATTATTAACTTCGCATCTTTTGGTTTCAATATTATGAATATGTGCATCACTACGATCGAGATCCAATGAACTTGTTTCATTGGGTGTATGACCATCGAAGGTTTTATTCATGTAAACAGAACAACAATTATTCTCTGACTTTAATGAATAACCGTATTGCAATAAACATGATCAAATCATATTCATGCTCAACGCAAAAACCAAATAACACTTATTTAGGTTCAACACTAATCCTGAAAGTATAGGGGAGTGTGCGATGATGATCATATCAATCTTGGAACTACTTCCAACACACATCGTCACTTCACCCTTAACTAGTCTTTGATTATTCTGCAACTCCTGTTTCGAGTTACTACTCTTAGCAACTAATCCAGTATCAAATACTGAGGGGTTGCTATAAACACTAGTAAAGTACACATCAATAACATGTATATCAAATATACTTTTGTTCACTTTGCCATCCTTCTTATCCGCCAAATACTTGGGGCAGTTCCGCTTCCAGTGACCAGTCCCTTTGCAGTAGAAGCACTTAGTCTCAGGCTTAGGACCAGACTTGGGCTACTTTACTTGAGCAGCAACTTGCTTGCCGTTCTTCTTGAAGTTCCCCTTCTTCCCTTTGCCCTTTTTCTTGAAACTATTGATCTTGTCAACCATCAACACTTGATGCTCTTTCTTGATTTCTACCTTCATCGATTTCATCATCATGAAAAGCTCGGGATTCGTTTTCGTCATCCCTTGCATACTATAGTTCATCACAAAGTTCTACTAACTTGGTGATGGTGACTAGAGAATTCTGTCAATCACTATCTTATCTGGAAGACTAACTCCCAGTTGATTCAAGCGATTGTAGTACCCAGACAATCTGAGCACATGCTCACTAGTTGAGCGATTCTCCTCCATCTTTTAGCTATAGTACTTGTTGGAGACTTCATATCTCTCAACTCGGGTATTTGCTTGAAATATTAACTTAAACTCCTGGAACATCTCACATGGTCCATGACGTTCAAAACGTCTTTGAAGTCCCGATTCTAAGCCGTTAAGCATGGTGCACTAAACTATCAAGTAGTCATCATATTTAGCTAGCCAAACGTTCATAACATCAGCATCTGCTCCTGCAATAGGTCTATCACCTAGCGGTGCATCAAGGACATAATTCCTCTGTGCAGCAATGAGGATAAACCTCAGATCACGGATCCAATCCGCATCATTGCTACTAACATCTTTCAACACAATTTTTCTCTAGGAACATATCAAAATAAACATATGAAAGCAATAACGTGAGCTATTGATCTATAACATAATTTGCAAAATACTACCAGGACTAAGTTCATGATAAATTTAAGTTCAGTTAATCATATTACTTAAGAACTCCCACTTAGATAGACATCCCTCTAATCCTCTAAGTGATCACGTGATCCAAATCAACTAAACCATGTCCGATCATCACGTGAGATGGAGCAGTTTCATTGGTGAACATCACTATGTTGATCATATCTAGTATATGATTCATGCTCGACCTTTCGGTCTCCGTGTTCCGAGGCCATATCTGTATATGCTTGGCTCGTCAAGTATAACCTGAGTATTCCGCGTGTGCAACTGTTTTGCACTCGTTGTATTTTAACGTAGAGCCTATCACACCCGATCATCACGTGGTGTCTCAGCACGAAGAACTTTCGCAACGGTGCATATTCAGGGAGAACACTTCTTGATAATTAGTGAGAGATCATCTTATAATGCTACCGTCAATCAAAGCAAGATAAGATGCATAAAGGATAAACATCACATGCAATCAATATAAGTGATATGATATGGCCATCATCATCTTGTGCTTGTGATCTCCATCTCCGAAGCACCGTCGTGATCACCATTGTCACCGGCGTGACACCTTGATCTCCATCGTAGCATCGTTGTCGTCTCGCCAAGCTTGTGCTTCTACGACTATCGCTACCGTTTAGTGATAAAGTGAAGCATTACATCGCGATTGCATTGCATACAATAAAGCGACAACCATATGGCTCCTGCCAGTTGCCGATAACTTGGTTACAAAACATGATCATCTCATACAATAAAATTCAGCATCATGTCTTGACCATATCACATCACAACATGCCCTGCAAAAACAAGTTAGACATCCTCTACTTTGTCGTTGCAAGTTTTACGTGGCTGCTACGGGCTTAAGCAAGAACTAATCTTACCTACGCATCAAAACCACAATGATAGTTTGTCAAGTTGGTGGTGTTTTAACCTTCGCAAGGACCGGGCGTAGCCACACTTGGTTCAACTAAAGTTGGAGAAACTGTCACCCACAAGCCACCTCTGTGCAAAGCACGTCGGGAGAACCGGTCTCGCGTAAGCGTACGCGTAATGTCGGTCTGGGCCACTTCATCCAACAATACCGCCGAACCAAAGTATGACATGCTGGTAAGCAGTATGACTTATATCGCCCACAACTCACTTGTGTTCTACTCGTGCATATAACATCAACATATAAAACCTAGGCTCGGATGCCACTGTTGGGTTTCGTAGTAATTTCCAAAAATTTCCTACGCACACGCAAGATCATGGTGATGCATAGCAATGAGAGGGGAGAGTGTGATCTACATACCTAGTAGATCGACAACAGAAGCGTTTGGTTGATGTAGTCGTACGTCTTCACGATCCGACCGATCAAGCACCGAAACTATGGCACCTCCGAGTTTTAGCACACGTTCAGCTCGATGACGATCCCCGGACTCCGATCCAGCAAAGTGTCGGGGAAGAGTTCCGTCAGCACGACGGCGTGGTGCCGATCTTGACGTACTACTGCTGCAGGGCTTCGCCTAAGAACTGCTACAATATTATCGAGGACTATGGTGGCTGGGGGCGCCGCACACGGCTAAGGAATAGATCACGTGGATCAACTTGTGTGTCTCTGGGAGGGGAGGGGCGCGCGGCCCATGTAGGGATGACTCTTCTCTTTTCCACTAAGGCCCATCATGGCCCATTTAGCTCCCGGGGGGTTCCGGTAACCTCCCGGTACTCCGGTAAAATCCCGATTTCACCCGGAACACTCTCGGTATCCAAACATAGGCTTCCAATATATAAATCTTTATGTCTCGACCATTTCGAGACTCCTCGTCATGTCCGTGATCACATCCGGGACTCCGAACAAACTTCGGTACATCAAAATGTATAAACTCATAATATAACTGTCATCGTAACCTTAAGCGTGCGGACCCTACGGGTTCGAGAACAATGTAGACATGACCGAGACATGTCTCCGGTCAATAACCAATAGCGGAACCTGGATGCTCATATTGGCTCCTACATATTCTACGAAGATCTTTATCGGTCAGACCGCATAACAACATACGTTGTTCCCTTTGTCATCAGTATGTTACTTGCCCGAGATTCGATCGTCGGTATTCTAAATACCTAGTTCAATCTCGTTACCGGCAAGTCTCTTTACTTGTTCTGTAATACATCATCTCGCAACTAACTCATTAGTTGCAATGCTTGCAAGGCTTAAGTGATGTGCATTACCGAGAGGGCCCAGAGATACCTCTCCGACAATCGGAGTGACAAATCCTAATCTCGAAATACGCCAACCCAACATGTACCTTTGGAGACACCTGTAGAGCACCTTTATAATCACCCAGTTACGTTGTGACATTTGGTAGCACACAAAGTGTTCCTCCGGCAAATGGGAGTTGCATAATCTCATAGTCATAGGAACATGTATAAGTCATAAAGAAAGCAATAGCAACATACTAAACGATCGGGTGCTAAGCTAATGGAATGGGTCATGTCAATCAGATCATTCACCTAATGATGTGATCCCGTTAATCAAATAACAACTCTTTGTTCATGGTTAGGAAACATAACCATCTTTGATTAACGAGCTAGTCAAGTAGAGGCATACTAGTGACACTCTGTTTGTCTATGTATTCACACATGTATTATGTTTCCGATTAATACAATTCTAGCATGAATAATAAACATTTATCATGAAATAAGGAAATAAATAATAACTTTATTATTGCCTCTAGGGCTTATTTCCTTCAGGTGATTCTCAGGAAGATACTAACGGAGCTTCAAGATCATCATTCTTCATTATTTTTCTTCTCTGGTGGATTCAAATCAAGCTTTCGGTGTTGATCATATCTTTTCATTGCCTCACATGCTTTCCATGTTGGAAGTTCTTATCAAAGACTCTCTTATTTATTCACCTCTCGCTATTCATTTGTTTTGGAGTGCTGAAGATATCTTAGAAGATTCGCATTTCCATTCCTAATTCCGTTCAAGTTGTCTCGAGGTTGTTATCTCCTTTGAGTAATTTAATTCAACTGGCGCAATTTCTCTTTTAAATCGTTCAACGGTGTTTCTTTCGAGTGGGCCCTAACCCACATGTCTTTTCCCAGGATCTTACCTAACTCTTCTATTTTTCCTGGAGCTATCCTCAAATTCTTTCGAAGTTTGACGTAAGAATGATTTATGATCAGTCAAATGACTTTCACCAAGATCTTTCAAATTATTTTCATAGTTGGTTCAACCTTTTTATTTTTCATTCCGGAGTGCCTCAACAATTCAAGGTGGTGTTTCTCATCATCATTATCAACATTTGAAGACCGAAGAAGATTTTTCTCTTAATCTTGCTGCATTCTCTTCAAGATTCATGGTGCTAGCGTTATGCCATCCTCTCATCATTGTTTTCGATTGTGAGAATTCTTTTCACCCATCTGGAGCAATTCAGGAGTCTTTTCAGATTGATTCTCCGGAGCCCATCATCTTAGAATTATTCATTCCAGCTTTCAGCTCTCGTTCTCCAAATCATATCGGTGCATCATTCAAGTATTCTCTTATCAGCTCGTGATCTCTTCGTTCTCATGTATCTAAATTCTCTCAAGTATCTTTGTTCATTTTCCAATTCCTCCTGGCGATGCGTTCGTTTTCTTCGCTCATTCTTTTAATCCTAACGGTGGTTCATCCAACATTCTCTTCCGTTGTTATTGTATCAATTCATTCGTTCTTTCCAAATCCTACCGGTGGTTCATCGAAGACCTTCTCAAGTTTGCGCTATATCTCTCTTAATCCTTTCTACGAGAATAAGTAGTATGCCAAATCCGTTGCTTGGCATCAATTTAAATTGGTGAAGGATATGCATAATGTAATTCTTATTCTTGTTTCATCCAAGTGTTAAATCCCTTCTTCCGGAGTTTGTTCACGAAGAGTAAATTCTCGGTTCAAGTGCTTCATACTTTCCCGGAGTTCCAAGATCTCTCAATTATATCGTCGCAAAGCTCCATCCAATAATTGCAAGGCTTCACCTTGTGTTTTCAACTTCTCTTTTCTTTTGTTTCATCATTCTTTTGTCACCGGTGTTCTCACGAAGGCTAAACATGGTCTTTCTTCAAAGATTTAATTCATTCTCGAAGTGTTCTTCAAGATTTTCCTTGGAGGAGCTCAAGTATTCTTCATCTTGCATTTCAAAGTTCAATCTTTTATCCCTTATCTTTCGAGGTGGTGTTATGTCACTCTTGACAATTTCCCTTTGTGTTTCATGATTCACAAGTTGTCAGGAATGAGATATTTAAATCCATCATTTTCTCTTCGTTCAAGAGATCCTTTAAACCCATCAATCTCTTCATTGGAATTATCTTGGGTTATATTTCACCTAAAGCTTTCTCTAAGGATTGTTGCTATTTATGGTGCTCATAAATGATCCAAGTTCTTCATTTATCCTCCCGGTGAAATAAGTTTCTCGTCTCCTTGTTAATATCAATCCAATCTATTGTTTCTGTTAGTGGAAGAATTTCGCCTCAATTTTGAGATGCTTTTCATAAGCCCACTATAAGCTTATTCGTTTCGTTGTTGGTTTTTCCAACAATTCCGTTATAACCCTCTTGAAAGGTTGTTTTCCAAGCTCATTTGTGGCAGAAGTTGTCATTTTCTTCTCAATTCTTTCCTTTCCAATGACCCAACTTCACCCATCATTCCATTGTTGTCAAAGATCATGTTCTTTCCTTTTGCTTATCCATTCAACCGGAGTGTTGTGTCCTCTTTTCAAGTATCCTCTCATCTTGTCAAGTTCATGTTCAATTCCTTCCATTTTCAGTCAGAGTGTTGTCCAAATTATATCATTCTTATTCCTTCTCTATCTTGTTTCAACCGGAGTGTTGTCGTAATTGATCTTTATCGTTCCTTGTACATCTTGTTTCTACCAGAGTGCTTGCATGTGCTTCCTATCCATTGCAACCCTTTTTTCTTATGTCTTTCAACCTTGCAAGGTTCTAGTAAAGTTCCTTGTTCCTCTTTTCTAACAGAGTGTTTTCAACTTTGTTCATCTTCGTTGTATTCTTTCTTTCAATTTGTTCAACCTCTCAAGGTTTGTGGTTTCACTCGTTTTTCAAAGAAGAAACTTAGTTTTACCTCTTCTCTTCCTCTTCCGTTTCCCTCCGGTGCCATCCTAGATCTCGGGACGAGATCCTCTAGTAGTGGTGGAGTGTTGTAATGCCTCGAGAACGTTGCGCTAGGTGTCTTCCAATTCTTCGCCGTCGTTGCCATGTCATTTGGTTGCGTGTTGCATCATGCCATGGCATCATGTTCATTGCATCATTATATTTTCAAAACTTGCAATCCGTCCGGGTTCTCCTAGTTCTTTCCGTTGTCCGTTCTGAGCCCGTCCACACTTGCACGCGCCCGCGGCATGTCCGAAATAGTATTTTATAAGTGGCTGGAAGATGTTCTCGAAATGGGTTGGAAGTTGGCATGCGGTGTCGTTATAGTGTAGATAGGCCGCCTGCCAAGTTTCATCGCATTCGGAGTCCATTTGATGCCCCAACGGATAACTATAGCAACAATATAGCTGGTCTAACGTCGGACGTTTTCGGTCCCCTAAACTGCCGCCGGGCCTCCCTCTTCTCTCTCTGTTCTCAGCCAAACCACACACTTGACCTTGTCCGCCTAACCACTCTCGTCAGCCCGCGGTCCTCCTCGCGTGCACGTCCGAAACTACCCCGAACCCGAACCGGACTATCGCCACCGTTGGGGCCGGATCATCCCAAACATCACTAAAGTAGTTTCGGTTACTTGTTTGGCTCCCCTAACCTATTTTTTCCGACCGTCGGATCTAAATCAGTGAGACAGTAAACCTTCTTATTTATCTATAAGTAGACCACCTATCTGCCTAACCCTAAAATTGAGGAGCCTTGTCCCATCCTCCCAGCCGCCGCCGCCAGTCCTCTTCCACCTCGGGATCCCTCAAGATCCATCTCCACCCAACCACATCGCTGCAGCCATCCAATGCCCAATCCCCTCGCAGCCTCCACCTTCTCCTCATTTTCCCCACCTGTCCAACCACCATCGCCGCCCAAATCCTCCAGGAGCCCGAGCTCCTCTGCCCGTTGCTCCTCTCCTGCAGCCGCCCGAGCACCGGCCAGCTCGCTGGAGCAGACCACCGACGCCACCGACCTTCTCTGATTCGAAAGCACGCGCGCCTGCCTCCTTGCCTCGGGAACCCTCGCTCCGCCAAATTCCTCGCTTGCGTCTGCCCGTCGAGCGCCAGGAAGAACTGCAACAAGCTCCGCCGCCACGCCATCTTCAGGCGCTCGAGCACGAGCTCGCCCACGCCCCGTCTTCCTCCTCATCGCGCGGACCCAGGAGGCTCGCCGCCCAGCCGCTCGCCTTGATGTTGCTGCGCCCCTACATCGCCCTGTTGCTGCGCCTGCATTGCCACGAGCCGCTCGGTCGTCGTTCGGCCACTGGTTCGAGCTGCTGGCGACCAAAGAACTTCCATGGACAGCCAGAAGTTGCCACTGCCTCGTCCAAGCCGCGTCCGCACCGGAGTCTTTGCCCCCAGCCATCTCATGGCTGATCCGTTCAAGATCGTAGGGATCCAGGCGTCCTCCGCCCGGATCCGGCCTCTTCCCCACCGTCCTTGCCTTCGTCCGCCATCGCCGTCCAGGTTCACGAGAACGAGCACGGCCGCGCGCTCGTCCCTGCTCGCATTGACCCCCCGCATGGGCTGACTGATCTCGAGGCCCAGCTGCCTCCCCACCAGCGCTTGGGCTTGGCCCATGGCGAGGACCCCCCCCCCCCCGCAAGCCCCTCCTGTGCTTTGTTGGGCTAGCCAGATTCGGCCCGATTGTATTTGTTTCCCTGACCTACGAATTTGCTAATTATTCCTGGTTTTACAGATTTGCACAAAACCCCTCCATGTTCATGCATATAATAATTAATTAATCATGCATCATATGTAAATAAGTTATATATGAAAAATGCTTAGAATTGTGTCTAGTTTCATAATATCCAACTTTCAACCTTTAAAATGTTTAAACTGTTGTTTGCATTTATTTTCTTAATTGCCATGTTAAAATGATTTAATTCATAACTAAATAATCATAGCTCGGTTTTATATAAACTTTATATGTAAATGGGGTAGAAAAATGCCTAGTTTAACATGGTGCATTCATCTTGCATGTTCAATAAATCTAAAATATGGTTTAGGGCAGAACAGTACCAAATTCATAATATGCATACGAGGATTTTCCAGACTTGTTGCTTGTTGTTCCGGCCTCATTTAAACTTGCCTAGTTAAGTAGTTTATTATGTTTCACCTCTCGCCATGTTAATCAACATTTAATAATTGAATGTGGTGTTTCGTCAATATGCAACTCGTTGCATATTGATCTCCACTTAACTTGTAGTTTTGTTTGTTGCACTTTGCCTTGCCATGCCATGCCTCTTTAAACCGGACATGCATCATACTTGGTTGTGCATCATGCCATGTTGATGTGATGGTTGTTTACTATGTTGTTTGCTTCTTTCCGGTGTTGCTTCTTTGGGTTAGTTCCGATAACGTCGTGATTGTGAGGATCCGTTCGACTACGTCCGTTTGTCTTCTTCATGAACTCGTTCTTCTTCCTTGCGGGATCTCAGGCAAGATGACCATACCCTCGAAATCACTTCTCTCTTTGCTTGCTAGTTGTTTGTTCTATCGCTGTGTCGCGCTACCTACCACTTGTTATATCATGCCTCCCATATTGCCATGTCAAACCTCTAACCCACCTTCCTAGCAAACCGTTGTTTGGCTATGTTACCACTTTGCTCAGCCCCTCTTATAGCGTTGCTAGTTGCAGGTGAAGCTGAAGTTTGTTCCATGTTGGAACATGGATATGTTGGGATATCACAATATCTCTTATTTAATTAATGCATCTATATACTTGGTAAAGGGTGGAAGGCTCGGCCTTATGCCTGGTGTTTTGTTCCACTCTTGCCGCCCTAGTTTCCGTCATACCGGTGTTATGTTCCTTGATTTTGCATTCCTTACGCGGTTGGGTGTTATGGGAACCCCTTGACAGTTCACTTTGAATAAAACTCCTCCAGCAAGGCCCAACCTTGGTTTTACCATTTGCCTCACAACCACCTATACTTTTCCCTTGGGAGTCATGCTCCCGAGGGTCATCTTTATTTTAACCCCCCTGGGCCAGTGCTCCTCTGAGTGTTGGTCCAAACTAGAGCCCCTTGCAGCGCCACCTCGGGGAAACTTGAGGGTTGGTTTTAGTTGTACGGACTGCTCATCCGGTGTGCCCTGAGAATGAGATATGTGCAGCTCCTATCGGGATTTGTCAGCACATTCGGGCGGCTTTGCTGGTCTTGTTTTACCATTGTCGAAATGTCTTGTAGCCGGGATTCCGAGATGATCGGGTCTTCCCGGGAGAAGTAATATCCTTCGTTGACCGTGAGAACTTGTGATGGGCTAAGTTGGGACACCCCTACAGGGTATAAACTTTTGAGAGCCGTGCCCGCGGTTATGTGGTAGATGGGAATTTGTTAATGTCCGGTTGTAGAGAACTTGACACTTGACTTAATTAAAATACATCAACTGCGTGTGTAGCCGTGATGGTCTCTTCTCGGCGGAATCCGGGAGGGGAACACAGTTCTCATGTTATGCTTGAACGTAAGTAGTTTTAGGATCACTTCTTGATCACTTCTAGCTTCTTGACCGTTGCGTTGCTTCTCTTCTCACTCTTATTTGCGTATGTTAGCCACCATATATGCTAGTGCTTGCTGCAACTCCACCCCATTACCCGTTTCCTACCCATAAGCTTAAATAGTCTTAATCTCGTGGGTGTAAGATTGCTGAGTCCTCGTGACTCACAGATACTTCCAAACAGTTTCAGGTGCCGATGATACCAGTGCAGGTGGCGCAACCGAGCTCAAGTGGAAGCTCGATGAAGATCTTAGTTGTTGTTTTGTTTCGTTTCCTGTTGATCAGTAGTGGAGCCCAGTTGGGACGATCGGGGATCTAGTATTTGGGGTTGTCTTCTTTTATTTTGGTTCCACAGTCGGACCTTGATTGTATTCTGGATGATGTATGTATAACTTGTATTTGTGTGAAGTGGCGATTATAAGCCAACTCTTTATCCCTGTCTTATTCAGTACATGGGATGTGTGAAGATTACCCCTCTTGCGACAAGCCTACCATGCGGCTATGCCTCTAAGTTGTGCCCCGACACGTGGGAGATATAGCCGCATTGTGGGTGTTACACTCCCCCCACACACACCGATACATCGAGCGCTCTAGTTATGTCTCCCTGCCACACACAAACTTGACCTGTGCGCTCTGACGTTCCGGTAGCTAGGCCAGTCACCCTATATCTTTGACTTGCACACACACACACACACACACACACAATTTCGATGGCTCTCTTCATCGATCTCGCACCCACCCACTCGATCCTCTCTTCGACTCTATCGATACCTATGACCCTCCCTTTCTTCTCGTGGATCGCCCAACCCTCTATATATGATATGGATATGCCTCCAGTTCACACACATTGCATGCAAAAAATTGTTTGAGATGTCATCGACACATATTCCCACAAATACATTCACGAAATCAACCTCCCCCCCCAAAAAAACACTCACGAACGCACAAGCTATTTGTCTAGGTTTGTATCTCTCACACACACCCACGTAGGTGGGGGGCGTGCACGAAGAGAAGAGGTGCACGCACGACGCACGTATTCCCGTCTCTTTCCCAACCACACCCGCGCGGGTACACGGTGGAGCTCATTTTTGTATGAAAAGGCAGCCCACGTGGTAATTTGACACGTGTACTAGTTGTCCACTACATGGAGGGACGATCGTCTACCACAGGTGAACAAACAAATTGCGACTTGACGTGTTATGTTGAAAAAGAGGCAAACCATGTGGGGCCTACCTTAGAGGCAAGGCTCTATACACTGGAGTACTTTTGATGTGTCCTGTCAACTCGCAGAACGAGGAGAAGCTTACTTGTACGCCGTCTCCCCCGCCCATGGGCGTGGTGGCTCGCAGGATGAGGTGAAGCTTGCTTACTACGCCTTACGCCCGCTCCCTCGCCCACCCGCGCGGTGGCTCGCAGGACGAGGATAAATTTTTACTAGTACTCCCTCCGTTTACTCCTCGTCCCTACCTTGGTTAGAGAGATTATCATATTGTTTGGAATATATGTCCTTTAGTAGATTTCAATATGAACTACTAGTACATACTCCAAACACTGATGTATATAGACATATTTTAGTGTGTAGATTCACTCATTTTGCTCTGTATTTTAGTACGTGAAGTGACTAGTTCCGATTATGCCAGGATGAAGTAGCCATGTCTATCTTCTCATCAGAAGGAGCAGTTGAAGGATGGTTAAATTACCCCCCACAAGACCAAACTAACTTCAGCTCAGAAGGACTGACAAATCTCCATTTTCTTGCTGTGATGCGCGAGTACAATGTTGTTCTAGGATTCTTTCCGGTGAGTTCCATTTTTCTAAAAGTGTGCTCTACATGGACCATGTAGGTGCCTGTTTAAACTATCAATTCATAGTACAGTTTGCTTTATACTAATCACTTTTTTGTATTTGTGCAAATAGGGGTGCTCAGCTTGATTTCAATGGGAACTGCACAAAAAGTTCATGAATACATCGAATCATTCATTTCCACCACAAGAAAGGAGGTGCCGATAAGTTCAAGGCATTGCAACATATAAGGGCGAAATCATACAAGCTATGCGCGAATTTGGTTGATTTTGGTGGAACTGCACAAAAAGAACAACTGGTTTATTTAGCACGAGGTGCCATGTCAATGTCTGAACTGATGGCAAACCCTGCACATTCCACAATCATAGGCATTTGATATTTTGGAATGGGAAAACCTTGTCAAATTTTGCTCATTGATTTTAGCAAGAAGACATGCGTTTGATATTTTCAAATGGGAGGCCTTTGCTATCAGAAGCATCGATCCATTTTTTCTTTATTCTTTAGTTGTGAAGTAAATATTGGCTCTGACATGTGAATCGCTGAGATGCATAATCATCGATTGTTTTGAATGTTCTCTATGAATTGCTAGGCCTGTGTGTTTGATTGTAATGTACATGAACGCTAAAAAGCTGCCCAAACTCTTTGTACTCCTTTTGTTCCTTTTTACTTCATACATTGTGAAAGTGCATACTTTTTTCTATAAGATTGGTCAAAGTAGAAATACTTTGACTGCAGACAAAACTTGTATGCAGACTAGAAAGGACCGGAGGGAGTACATGTGAAACTGCTACAAACAAGGTGATCACCCTGGGAATAATGCTTGTACGTATTGTTTTGCATGTTCATCCAATGCCAGTGATACAAGAACTCGAACTAATCGAAATAAATTCATTCATACACGGTCATACTTCATATAAACATTACAGATTTCATTACATTTCATACATTCTTCAACTAAAAAGGGGTGCGCTGGAGGTATAATTAATTAACCGAAGCTACCCACCTGTGTCCGGCTGAGCCCAATAGAAGCTTCAGTGACTTAACTGCTGGTGCAGTTGCGTAACTGACATGTGGCCCAGATGCCTGTTGGGCCCATGTGTCAGTCAGCCAACTGCACCAGCAGTTAAGTAGAAGCAGCGTCCTTCTCCAACATAGCTCTCCGACTCAATGTCGCCGCCAAGAAGCTAACCAGCCGTCAGTGGTTGACCCGCCTAGCGTGTCATAGCGATTAGGGAAACTAGGAGCCCAATGATCAGGATCCCCACATGACAAACACCTTTCTTCTTGTCATTCTTCTTCTTGAAGTTCGTGTGTTGCATAGCCTTGTTCTTCCCATCAAACTTTGCTTTACCATCAAACTTTGCTTTACCATCAAACTTGCCCTTGTTCTTGAACTTGTGGGGCTGGAAGTTCTTCTTCTATACCAGATTGGCACTAGATCCTCCCTCAATTCCTCGAGCACGTGTGTCCTTTGCTCTCGCCTTTTCTTCCACATCAAGAGTGCCAATGAGATCCACGAAGGAGGAAGCATAGTGATGATACCTCCGGCAACAAACTTGTCCGGTAGCATACAACTGAAGTGCTCAAGTTCTCTAGCAAATGACTGTATCTCATGATCTCTTCAACCACGGAGAGTTCTTCAATCATCCTGTAATCATAGAATGCCAACAACCGGAGGGTAGCAGCGGTGGCCTTACTTGGACCCGAGCGGCGGCAACCTACCGTGTTCTACTCTTCCTCGTTTTCTGTGTGGCGCGGCCTCGGCGGAGCCGGCGATGTCCTCTGTCTCGTTGCCGGTGGGCGGCGCCTCGGCGGAGCGGGGGAAATCCCCCCTCGTTGCCGGTGGGGTGTGGCCTTGGTTGAGCCGGCGGAGTCCTCTGCCTCGTTGTTGGCGTCGCGAGGCCTCGGCGGAGCAGGGCCTCGTCCACGCCAGCGGAGCGGGGACTCGTCGGCGCCGGCATTGTCCTCTACCTCGTCCTCGGTCTTGCCAAACAATGCCTCGCCTGCTTCATCGCCCTCTTTGTAGGCGGCCGCAGCCTCCGCCACCCGCATGCGGTACCGCCAGCGCTCGAGGCGGCCCTCACGGGCGGAGCGGTACGAGTCGAGCAACGCCTCCTGCTCCGCCCGCTCCGCGGTGATTTGCTCCTCCGCCTGCAGGTGCTCCTGGAGGAGATGGTGGTTGTAGGTGGCGTCGGCCTGCGCCTCCCGAACTTCTCCTCACACTTCTGCCTCACCATGTCCATATATTGGGCACGGGCCTCGCCGATGGTCATGGTGCAATGCACCGGCGAGGATGGCGCGGAGGAGGGGGTTGGCACCGGATCATCGACTGCCATGTTCTCCATTGGGACGTCGTCATCCTCCCACTGCCTGCCGGCCAGCCAGTCGGCATCAATGGCTGCCATCTCCTTGTGGTCCGTCGTCCGCCCGTCCCGAAGAGTACTAGAGTGCGAGGAATCCATGGTGGGCAGTAGTGGTGTGGACGGGAGAATAGGAACGGATGCGGATGACTGCGGCTATGGCCGACGCAGCAGTTTATATAGCAATGGTGGGCAGCGGAGGGACGGACATGTGGCGCCAGAGTAGCCGCGTCGGCAACCACGTATTATTGATGTTGGCAACAGAAGGACGGACGGCACTTGTGTCATTTGAAGGCGGAGAAATCGCATGCACCGGGAAGCGGGGCGGGCGGCGCTGACCATTTGGGGCGGAAAGCGCGCGCGGGCCAGGGAGGCGGTTTGGGTGGGCTAGGGCAGTCAGACTCGTGCTTGCCACCGGGTCGGTCCAGCAGCCGGACATGCTGGCTCTTCAGCTACCTCGCCGAGCTGAGCGACGACAATCAAACGATGGACGTAGCTTCCGACCAAGAGCCGGCGCCACTGTCCAAGCCGGTTCATGCCCTGTTCACCATAGAGCATGTGCGGTCGCACTTCGACGCCCTAATGGTGGAAGAGCTACCAGCGCAGGAGGACCTGTGCTGCAACCTCCGTCTCCTCAACGAGCACCGGTGAACAAGCGAACGACAAGTCATCGCGGACATGTGGCCCTATGATCCTGGCTTCCCGAATGAGCAGCGGGCGCTGTATCAGACCATCCGTAGGGCCCGCGAGGCCCTCTCTGTCGTCCTTTGAGTTGTTGCGCTCACCGTGGCGCCGCCGTCTCATGTTGTCAACATGGTCAACGGACATGAGGATGAGGATATGACTTTACTTGGAGAGGATGACAGTGGGGACCCACCAGGGCCATAGCCGCACGTACGCAAGTGCCTCCATATTAGTATATAAAACTATAATTTTTTTTGCTTCCTCCTGGTTTCCTGACATCACGGTCCCATAACATTGTCAACCTATGTAGTCAATAAACGAGAGAATTGCACAAGAAGCGACCGACAGCTGGGACCAAGCAGCTCGAGCAGTATTTGTGTTTTTGAGGTGTGAGCACTGCAGAGTTTTTCTTGAGCGATGTTTAGCCCAGATATTAATTTTTCTCCTTTGAACAACAACGAAAACATCGCTGCAGCTATTAACTGGGCGGGTTGTGGCCCGTCTAGCCCAGGCCAGATATCCAGCCCAGATCTTAATTTTTTTCAAGTTGAAAATGGCTAGCCCAGCTATACTTTTTTAGGAATACTCAGGCAAGGTCAAGTTGTTATTCTCCGCCCCGCTAGGCTGCAAATCTTTCCTAGGAGGGATGCATTAGGCTTAACAAGAAAATGGGCTTTAAGAAATAATAAATGGGATGTAATTATAAAAACTGGGCAGTAACTATAAAAATGCACCAAACATGTAATTACTTTATAAAATATTATTTTTGGATATTAAATTTCTTAATTTCATTCATTGTTGTGAGCACAATGTTTTGTTGGATTTTTATGTAATATAAATTTATATTGAAATTGTATTTAATCTGACTAGAAATTTTGGGATAAAAATATTTCGGATCCCATCAAAATGTGGGAAATTTTATTGAATTCTATTTTGAACGGTTGGTTGAAATGGGCTGTACTTTTAACAAACTGTAAATGGGCTGTAGTAGATTCCATTAGAATTCAGAAATTGGCTGCACATTCTTACAAATCTCAAATGGGCTATAAGTTCTCTGCCACACACTTGTGGCCTTACTAAGTTGACGCGTCCCCTCAAAAAAGGAGAGTTGACGCATATGCAAGGTTTTGTCAACTTATAGTCAACACACGGTTCTAGCAGCAGTGGTCGTTGGATGTCCATCCAATGGATGCCGTGCTTCTTCTTCCATCTCGGATATTCTAGCTTCACCCACCCAAAAAATGATTCCTCCCCCTGACATCTGGGGCGTACCGTTTCGGAAGCTGACCTGTGGGCCTACTAAGTTGACGCGTACCAAGGGCTTTGTCAACTTAGTCAATATAAACGATTATAGCTGCAGTGACCGTACGATGTCCATCCAACGGTCGTCGTGCTTCTTCAACCTCTGGTCTTCTTGCTCCAGCCGCCCAAAGCAGCGCCGGTCATGCCGCCTGCTCCTACCTCCCGTGGCCGGCTGTGCTGTGTTGCCGCGCAGTTCTCATCGCCCCCTACTACTCCCACCGCTGGCCAGGGCATCCCTCCACTCACCCACACCCCCTGTTATTCTGTGGCGACGGCAGCCTCACACCACAGCCGAACCAGTGAACCCTCGTACTCCTCTCCGCGTGGGCATCCACTGCCGTGTCTTCCCCGACTCCGTGTCGTCTCGTTCCTAGGCCTCGCTGTTGTCCACCGCCCTGGTGCTCTCGGCGTGGCGTGGTCAACGTGGTCAAGGAATGACTTCAAATGGAAGAGTACTGTACGTGGAGAGGCTGACAACTGGGTCCACGGCAGCCACATGGAAGTGCCTCCTTATTACATAGAAAATAATTATTCCTCCACCTGATAGCAGGGACCCATCGGACGGGCCACCGTATTTGGCAAAAAAACGTTTCCCCCCTGACTGCTGGGACCCACCGAACGGGCCAACATATTTCGCGAAAAAAATGTTCCCCCCGCTGTCAGCTCAGACCCACCGGAGGTGCCTCCTTATTATGCACAAAACATGAATACTCCCCCTGCTAGTTGGGACCCACCTTGGTGGGAGGCTGACTTGTGGGCCTACTAAGTTGACGGGGACGGAGTGCTTTGTCAACTTAGTCAATATGAACGATTCTACCTCAAGTGACCATACGATGTCCATCCAACGGCCGTAGTGCTTCTTCAACCTATGGTCTTCTTGCTCCAGCCGCCCAAAGAAGCGCCGGTCGTGCCGCATGCTCCTGCCTCCCGTGGCCGGCTGTGCTGCCGCAGAGGCCTCACCGCCCCCTACTATTCCCATCGCTGGCCAGGCCCTACGGCGATGGCAACCTCACACCGCAGCCGAACCAGTGAACCCTTGTACTCCTCTCCGCGTGGGCTTCCACTATCGCGTCTTCCCCGGCTCCGCGCCGTCCCCTTCCTAGGCCTCACCGCCGTCCACCGCCCTGGTGCACTCGGCGCGGTGTGGTCAACGTGGTCAAGGAACGACTTCCATCGAAAGAGTACTGTACGTGGAGAGGCTGACAGCTGGGTCCATGGCCGCAGCAAGGAAGTGCCTCCTTATTACGCGCAAAATAATTATTCCTCCACCTGACATCAGGGACCCACCGGATGGGCAACTGTATTTCATGAAAAAATGTTTCTCCTGACTGCTGGGACCTACCAGCTACATCTTCGCACGCAAGGAAGTACGTCCGGGCAAAAAAAACGATTCGCCCCCCTGACTACTGGGACCCACTAGCTACATCTTCACACACAAGGAAGTGCCTGACAGTCGGGACCCACCTGGTCAAAGCGTACGTAGCATTTTCATTCTGGTCACGAACGTGTACGTACATACTGGTCGATGTAGAGGCGTGCACGTGTCGTAGTAGAGGCGCGCACGTAGCATATACACATACATACAGCGGCCAGTGTGCAAGAAAGAAAATATAGCCACATATGTACATACGGGTAGGGTCTCGAACGCCTACTTACGCATATGTACGGCCAGGGCTCGTGTACATGGCTGGGTCGGAACGGAATGCGTCGTCGTGTTCATCGGGAGGGCTTGGACAGAACAACCGATGGAAACGAGGCCTGGCGTACCGCAAAACGGAGGAAACGACCTTGTGTTCGACCGGCCACGGTCGAAACGGGATCCTGTTCATCGGGAGGAGTCTGGTGTACCGCAAAACGGAGGAAACAGACCTCATATGGTCGAAACGGGGGTCCTGTTGATCGGGAGGGGTGTGGCATACCGCAAAACGGAGGAAACAGACTTGTGTTGGAGTGCTACGGTTGAAACGGGGGTCCTGTTCATCGGGAGGGGTGTGGCGTACCCCAAAATGGGACTCCACGGGATACTGTTCATCTCCACTGTCGACCCCCTCCAGCCTCCACGGGCTACTGTTCATCCACCATCGACCTCCTCTAGCCTCCACCTGCGACTGTTCATCCACGGGCTCCTGTTCATCCAGCCTCCACCGCGCGCTACTCCACTGGCTACTATTCAACCAGCCCTCTCCATGGGCTCCTGTTCAACCACCCCTCCACGGGCTACTGTTCATCCAGCCCTCCACCGTCTACTATTCATCCAACCCTCAACGGGGTGGTCCTGTTCATCCTGCCCTCCACGGGGTCCTGTTCATCCAGCCCCGACCGGCTCGACCGATCGGGGTCTTGTTCATCCAGAGGCAACACCACGGGGTCCTGTTCATCCACCCCCACCGGGAACTGTTCATCCACCCCCAGCAACGCTCACTGTTCATCCGGAGGCAGCATCGATCGGCTTCAGTTAGCAATAGTAGCGAAGGAATTGCTTGATCGAATTAAGTTAACAGCCATCGATCGATCGCTCGGGTTCAGTAACGCGTAGCCTGCAGTGCAATCGCTCGGGTTCAGTTAGAGCCCAACGCCTCGCTCGGGTTCAGTTAGAGCCCAATGCCTCGCTCGGGTTCAGTTAGAGCCCAACGCCTCGCACCCACGCGCGTGCGTGTACGAGAGAAACATGCATCGCTCGGCCCCGACCACCCACCGTAACTGGGAACACCCTGATATTTTCCTCGCCCTCGCTTCTACCACGGTTTTTTCCGTCATGGACGGCCCAAAGAATGTCATGCAGCTACGTCTCCGGCCCGCCCAGGATGAAAAGCCCATTTTCTATCATGATTTTTTTCATAGAAGTAGGACCCCGCCACATCTATGATGATACCAGGTTTTGTCACAATTATCGTCATAGAAGTTTCATAAGTATGACATAAATTTTTTTCGTTCGGCCCAAAATGTCACGGATGTGTCTTTTTTTGTAGTGGATGGTGGGAAAGCATGCTGTTCTACTGAAGCTTTTTGATGCGGAGGTCCAGCTGTTGCAAGTTAAGTTCGATCGCCTTGTCGTTTGGGCTAGAATCATGGCAGTTCCTCCCAGATTGATGACGCCAAGTTTGGTTTGGAATTTGCGAAGCCAATTGGTAAAATTTCCTATGTGGAGTCTGATGCTGATGGGCGGTGTTGGGGCGCTTTCATGCACGTCCGTGGTAAGATTGATGTTCAGGAACAGGTGGTCCGATATGTGACAGTGTCTTCAGCGAAGTTGGAGACTACAGAAACATATCGAGTGATGTTTGAGAGGCTGCCATTTTATTGTTTCTCTTGTGGCGTGCTTGGACACTCTTCCATGCTACGCCCTAACCCTGGTGTAGGTGATGAGAACGGAGAGCTGCCGTATGTATCCAGGAAGGTTTGTGTTCATGACCATATGAAGAAGGTAGGTTGTAACATCCCAAAATTCTAAATTTTGGAATGTTATATTAAATAGATAGATTTGATTGATTGTTTGATTGATTGCGTGAAATTGAGTGAAATTCGAATCCTTTTGAAAGTTAAATGAGAGGGAATAACAGGACTTTCCCAAGCTTTCATATTTGCTGTTATGATCTCCATGAATTCAAATTCTTTTCAAATACAAAACCCTTGAGAGAAGATGATATGACTTCTTCCATTTAAAATTAAATGAAAGGGTATTTGAAAATAATTTAATTTTATTTGGAAATATTTCAATTCAGAAACTTTAAGCAACTCAATGATTTTTACGAGAGGAGATAAAATGGCTTCTTCAAATTATGAAATATGAGTTGGGAGTTTCAGGGATCAAATTCAAAGTCCTTTTGAAATTATTTTCAATTTGGATTTATTTGAGTTTTATTCAAATTATTTTTCTCCAAAAATAAACTATATGGAAATTAGGGTAACATGATTCCCTACATTAGAAAATTGGAGAAAGATTAATTTGAAATCATTTTGGTATTTTTAAAATGATTTTTGTTGGATTTTAATAGACCAGTAGCACTCTTTGAATTATTAGAATTTGTGCGTATATTATTTAGTGCTAGAAAAATGTTCATGTCATAGAAAATTTTTTTCTGAAAATTTTGATATATTATATGCCTATATAATATTTTATTTTATTTTATTTTGTTTTTCTTTCTTTCTTTGTCTGTGTTTAAAAAAAATCCCTTCGCCGACTGGGCCGGCCCAGAGCCCAGCCGATTTCGTCGCGCCAGCCCAGCCGCGCCTTCGCCACCGACCCTGGGCGCAGTCCTGCGCCCGTACGCCGCCGGCCGCCGCCGTGGCCGACCCGACCACCTCCCGCCGCCTTGCCCCTCCCGCACGCCACCGCGTCGCCCCCTCCCTCCATAAATAGCGCGCCCCGCCGCCCGCTCTCTCCCCGCAACCGCCGCCTCCCACCGCTGCTGGCTGCCCGCGCCGCCGACGCACATCGCCGCCGCCGCCGCTAGCTGCTGCTGCTTTGCCGCCGCCGCCGCTCGCAGCCGCTTCACCGCCGCCCGTTGCTGCTGCCCGCGCCGCACTCCGCCCCGCGCCGCACCACCCCATGCCTCGCCCTGCCTCGCTGGAGAGCCGCCGTCGCTAACTGCCGCCGGCGGTTTTCGATGGAAAATCGCCCCGAACCGGTAACCACCCCGGTTTATCCTCGGTTTAGTCCGGTTCTTAAAAAAACCTAGATCATTTTTTTAAACCGATTTTCTTTCAAAGGGATCTATTTAGAGAACGTCCGCAGTTTAGATCTTATAAACGAACGTTCGCTTTTTAGTGTTTTTCTTTTTCTGTATTTTCGGCCAGGGACCTAGATGTGAATAACTTATTTGCAGAATAGCCCCTGTTCTTCAAACGACTATAACTTTTTACTCGTTTGCCCAAATCCAACGAAACCAACGCCCACTTCTTCGTTATGATCTCCTCTATCCAGTAATCCAACTCAAACATGTTTTTGAAAATTTTAAAATTTGAATTAGATCAGATTTGAATTCAAACTTCTTTTGATCATATCTTTTTATCCGTGACTCCGTTTGAGTTGATTCTTTTTACAAATCAAAGCTCTTGACCTAAACATTCTAATAAGGCCAAATTCACATAATTTTGGTACTGTTAGAAATTGTTTTATGTTGCAAGAGTTATTTTCTTGGTTTTGAAGTTTTCTGAATCGTCTTCTTCGTTCTTTCTGATCTTTTGAGTGATTGCTTATGTGTGGTTATTATTGCTTGCTTACGATAGATTGACCGGAGTGTGACGAGTAGATCTATCAAGAGTTTTGAGTGCGAATCATCTTCATCAACATTGCAGGCAAGTTCACACTTTGATCATACCTTTTCTACAACCCAGTTTTATTGCATTAGATCAATCCTCACACATTGCATGATTAGGATCTAATTAAACTGTGGGATGGGAAGTAGATGAGGTAGTACCTATTACCTGTATTATTATGAAACCTTTGGGAGTTACTTCTACGTTTGCTTATTATGCCATGCTATGCTAGTAGACGTGGATTGGGTGAGTGATATCCATGACAGATGTGAGTTTGTTAAATTTTAATGGTTTACTTAAGGTGGCAACTTAAATACTCATCTGGGTGGATTGAGGCACCTGGTTTCTATCAGGACTTGCCTGTTTTCTTGGACCGCCACCCAGGCCCAAAGGGATCATGAGATTATTCATACTAGAAACTTCCGTGTGCAACCACAAGCCATTATGGGCTCTGGCATAGTTGACTAAGTTGTGCGAACTCTTACAGTGGTAGACTAGCAGATGTAGGGGAAAGTAGGTGTACCGGTCTACCCGATCGTAAGGTGCTAGCGCTTCTGAAAGACTATGTCTCGGTCATCCGTCTTCTCAAACACCCTGTAGTGCGAGAAACCAAACGGAGGCGATCGAGTCTTGTGGGGAAAAGTGCGCAAACCTCTGCAGAGTGTATAAACTAATCATGATTAGCCGTGCCCCCGGTTATGGACATCTTGAGTATCTAGTTCTTGGATTATCCTGTTGATCTCATCACGTTACTTTAAATGAATATTGTTGGGTTTTAATGATGTTACTTAATTGGGATTGAGAATGCTGTCAACCATTCTCAATGTTCAACAACCACCATGATAGTTAAATAAAATTTATTCCTTTGCAGTAGGGAAAAATTGGCTCTTCGCAAAAACCTTATAACCATAGAGCTTTCCACCGGCCAAATATGCATGTAGTGATAGCCTTTATTCAACATTCTCTATGGTGTGAATTTGCCAGTACATTCAATGTACTGACCCGTTTTCGGGCTGCAATGTCTCATGTTGCAGGTTTCTTACGACGAGTAAGTGATATGTTAGGGTTACGATTTCTACACTCAACTTTGCCGTTGGTGTTAATGGGAATCCACAACCTTGTTGCTTCCGCTATATTGGATTGAGGTAATAGTATTTACGTTACTTTTACATGTGATTTACCTCTGTTATAAATCCATGAGTACTGTGTGTGTCAGCATACCGATCCAAGGATGACACTTAAGCACAGAGACTTGACCCATTCGGGTAGGGTCGCTACAAGATGGTATCAGAGCACATGTTGACTGTAGGACGTGACCCTAGAAACTGGCAAGCCCATAGCAAAGAATTTTCTCTACAACTTTCCCTTTCAAAAAGATCTTTTACCTCTCTTCTCTTCTGAGCTTATTCAAAAAAATTCCCTTTAGTGAGACCATACCCCTTTCCCCTTTTTGACCACACGAAGATTCGACTGATGAGACCACTCCAAGAAGTACAAGATATCGGACAACTAAGACCACTTCGAAATGAAGAGTATTTTCCGTGCATCTGAATAGTGGAAACTACAACGGTTGAAGACCGAAGACAAGTAGAAATTGAAGGCCCTGTACAATTTCTAGATTTGTATGACCTTGGAAGGCTACCCTTATGGAACCTGGCAGACTATGGAAGTTGTCAATGCCCGAGATCAAGGTGTGTTGGAGAAAGACCGGAGCATGTAGAGTTAAGAACTCAAGGATTTGTCAAGGAAAACCCTAAGGCAGGGGATATCAATTATGGAAGATATCTCATAGAAATGACAAGGGCAGAAACACGGTTATCCGTGATGTCATCCCCGCTAATGCTATTGTCACCGTGCTGAGTTAAGGATGCATTTCATCAGAATGGATTTGATGGAAGAAGGCTGATGGAGCACCTATCATAAGATGAAGTTTTAGCCCTAGCCGGTATATCACCAGGATCTGGAGTAGTACATCAAGAAGTTTAAAATGGAGCTCCAGGAAGTCGTATTAGACAAGGAAGTATTTCGTGAAGAACTTAAGACCGGAAGTTGAAAGCAGCCAAGCTAGAGAAGTAAAACCTTAAGATACAGGAGATTCGTCAGGAACTGAAGGACAGTAGGACCATGGTTCATGCCAAGGATAATGAAACCCAGAAGTTTGAAATGCAACTCCGGAATATTAAAGGATGTCACGAGAGATTTCACATCAACAGAGATTGATCTGGCAAAAGAACTTGAGAAAGACAAGCATGATCGGAAGAAGCCATTGGAGGCATGAACAAGGTTTGAAGAATTTGGAGACGTTGAAGATTTATTGACCTTTAGAAGACCAAACCCCTGTTATATACCTACGTTAGATGCGACGTTTGTGAGCTGTCATTTGTTTGATGTTTTTCCCGACGGC
This sequence comes from Triticum urartu, assembly GCF_056163025.1. Classification (NCBI taxonomy): domain Eukaryota; kingdom Viridiplantae; phylum Streptophyta; class Magnoliopsida; order Poales; family Poaceae; genus Triticum; species Triticum urartu. Next base: position 217,121,476 of record NC_141878.1, read on the forward strand.
CACAAATAAAATCTGTCTTTTCAAAACTTTTGTTTGTATTGTGTGTCCCTCTCCCTCTCTCTTATCTTACCCCAAACCCACATGGACCCAATAGCGGATGAATGGAGATGAGCTTGTATTTTCTGGACCGATGGGTCAGTTGGATACAGACCGATGGATTCAGAACATGGAGGATCACATGGAGAATAACCCTATAGTTGGACATGATATGACCCAGCATGCTCTTCTGTGCTTTGAAAGAGGTGCTGCTACTTGGTGGAGGATGTACCAAACCATGAATGGATGGCAAGGAGTAACCACTTGGAAAGAATTTAAGTTGACTTTGCCAAAGTCTCGGTTTGTGTCCCAGAAGTTGAAACCTTATGGAAAGGATTTGAAGAAACATGGTGCATGCAAGATTTGTGGAGAAACCGGACACACCCATAAAGAACACAAGGATGAATGCCCTAATTATGAAGGAAGTCACCCAGTTGAAGAATGCCCAACTAGGCAAATTACTTGTTTCTTGTGTGAAGGGACTACCCACTACCCTGCTTAGTGTCACATTTACCCCTTGGTACAAAGAACCATCTAACAGAAGAAAGAAGAAATGAAAGGAGCCCTTATGGAAATTTTAGAAGAACCTGTGATGAAGGAAGGTGTGGAGGACACGCCCAAAGAAGACCCGAGTAAACCCTGCACTAAGTCTTGCTATTCATGCGGAGAAGAAGGACACATCTCCCAAAATTGTATGAATGGGAATCTAGTAGAATTCCCGACAGAGGAAGTAGAATATGACCCACAAGAAATAGAAGCCATGATTGGCATGGTAAGGTCCAGGAAGAGAAGCAGATTGGATTCCAGGAAGAATCTGAGTCATATTACCTGTTATAGGTGCAAGGAGTCAGGACACTACCTCAACAATTGCCCAAAAAGGAAACCTCGATACTTGTCAGAAGTAATATGTTTTAGTTGTAAAGGAGCAGGGCACTTTGCTAGAGAATGCCCCAAGGAGAAGGAAACTTGTGCTAGATAGTTGAGTTTGCAACAAAAGAAATGGAGTAGTAGAAGTGAGAACATTTTTCTTTTATATTAAGGTGTTGAGTTGAGACATGTAATGGAGAAGCGAGAGATTGTAATCATTGGAGAATCAATAAAATTAGCATCGTTGGTACTGATATGGATTTTATGAGTTGTTACTCTATGAAGAAGGATTTTGACCATTTTTGAGGATAAGAGAAATATGGTCTATGGAAGATTTGTGCATTTTAAGGGTGGTAGTACCCTGTAATGGATTTCGGACAAAATGAATACGAGTTTTGTCTCGATATGTGTGATGCCCCAAGAGTATGTGGGATGAAGTTGGAGACCGACAGTTGTTTGGACCAAAGGTGATCAAAGGAGTCAGAAGAGAATGTTAAGTTGATTCGAGATAGACTGAAAGTAGCTCAGTCCAGGTAGAAGAGTTATGCAGACTTAAAAACTCAAGGAGGTAGTCTATGAAATTGGAGACAGAGCATGTCTTCATGTGTTCCCTCTGCGAGGAGTTAAACGAATTGGAGTTAAGGTAAAGTTAGCCCCGAGATTTGTAGGACCATACTAAGTTTTGGAGCATATGAGAGAAGTGGCCTACAAGTTGGAGTTACTCAAAGGACTGTCAGGAGTTCAAGATGTGTTTCACGTTTCCCAGTTGAAGAAGTGCCATGCAGAGATGGCCAATATTCCCCTGTAAGGACGCTTGACCGCGGAAAGGATAATGATGTTCCACGAAGTGGAATACGGACTCCATAAGTATAAGTTTATATCTCGGTATGTGGGATAACCCACGAGGATGGGGAGATAAATTACTATTGGATATAAAGGAGGTATGATGTCGGAAATATGGATCAATGGAAACTCCATGATGAGTCTGAGTAATCATGTCCTAGATTGGTGCCAATATAAGGAAGGAAGACAATACAATTGGATGGATTTAAGAATACTAGGAAGTTGGAAGTTGGAACAATGATCAGTTCCCCGATGATAAGTTCAAGGACTACAAGTGATGAGATGGGCCGTAACCCACAGGCCCTAGGACCTGCCAAGGAGCGAGCACACTCTTGCTGAAGGAAAAACCCTGGAAGAGGATATGCCCTTATCGATAGACGATCTTATAGGAATTACACAAAACCTGAGAGTTGTGAAGGAACGATAGATGGTTGTTTGGCTTGCAGAATCTATGGATTTATTCGAACTTGGTTCGTCGACAAGAGAAATTCTACAATGCTTGTGAGGATGACCGAGTGTTAGAATGCGAGATTCGCTAAACCATATACAAGGTAATGATTTGGGTGCGGGATGGATTGATCACCATACCGACTTACTCTTATTGTTCGCCTTGCTATATGGGATGGTAAATCTGAGTGACTTTACCTATAGTAGAGAGACGATGATATTAAACCTTAGAATGGTATAGCAATTTTTTTCCCTTGTACAAGGCAGCTTTACCAACCGTAGGTTATACGGTGAGGATCACCCAGACCCATTTCCTGTAGGAGAAACCATAAATTGTTGACCACCATGAGATATCAATAGTTGTTTAGTTTTGGCGATAGACCCGTCAGCTAAGAAGACCCAGTCTCGGAAAAACCTTACCAAGATGAAAGGACAGAAGAATTGAGGAAAAGGTTATGCCACCACCGGAAGAGCCAGAGAAGGAATTTTCTGAGGATTTGAGAAGACCGACACTGTTAACAATAAGGATGGAGTATATGAGTTTTGATAGAACCGTAACCATGCTTCTAAGGGTGGTAGCACCCCAGACCCCGGAGATGATCAATGGATTTTCAGAAGACCCCAGAACCTAACCTATTTCTTTCTAGCCTCTCCGAATCTCGAGGACGAGATTCATTTTAAGGGTGGTAGGTTTGTAACATCCCAAAATTCTAAATTTTGGAATGTTATATTAAATAGATAGATTTGATTGATTGCGTGAAATTGAGTGAAATTCGAATCCTTTTGAAAGTTAAATGAGAGGGAATAACAGGACTTTCCCAAGCTTTCATATTTGCTGTTATGATCTCCATGAATTCAAATTCTTTTCAAATACAAAACCCTTGAGAGAAGATGATATGACTTCTTCCATTTAAAATTAAATGAAAGGGTATTTGAAAATAATTTAATTTTATTTGGAAATATTTCAATTCAGAAACTTTAAGCAACTCAATGATTTTTACGAGAGGAGATAAAATGGCTTCTTCAAATTATGAAATATGAGTTGGGAGTTTCAGGGATCAAATTCAAAGTCCTTTTGAAATTATTTTCAATTTGGATTTATTTGAGTTTTATTCAAATTATTTTTCTCCAAAAATAAACTATATGGAAATTAGGGTAACATGATTCCCTACATTAGAAAATTGGAGAAAGATTAATTTGAAATCATTTTGGTATTTTTAAAATGATTTTTGTTGGATTTTAATAGACCAGTAGCACTCTTTGAATTATTAGAATTTGTGCGTATTTTATTTAATGCTAGAAAAATGTTCATGTCGTAGAAAATCTTTTTCTGAAAATTTTGATATATTATATGCCTATATAATATTTTATTTTATTTTGTTTTTCTTTCTTTCTTTGTCTGTGTTTAAAAAAATCCCTTCGCCGACTGGGCCGGCCCAGAGCCCAGCCGCGCCTTCGCCACCGACCCTGGGCGCAGTCCTGCGCCCGTACGCCGCCGGCCGCCGCCGTGGCCGACCCGGCCACCTCCCGCCGCCTTGCCCCTCCCGCATGCCACCGCGTCGCCCCCTCCCTCCATAAATAGCGCGCCCCGCCGCCCGCTCTCTCCCCGCAACCACCGCCTCCCGCCGCTGCTGGCTGCCCGCGCCGCCGACGCACATCGCCGCCGCCGCCGCTAGCTGCTGCTGCTTTGCCGCCGCCGCCGCCCGCTGCTGCTGCCCGCGCCGCACTCCGCCCCGCGCCGCACTGCCCCGTGCCTCACGCTGCCTCGCCGGAGAGCCGCCGTCGCTAACTGCCGCCGGCGGTTTTCGATGGAAAACCGCCCCGAACCGGTAACCACCCCGGTTTATCCTCGGTTTAGTCCGGTTCTTAAAAAAAACCTAGATCATTTTTATTAAAACCGATTTTCTTTCAAAGGGATCTATTTAGAGAACGTCCTCTGGTTAGATCTTATAAACGAACGTTCACTTTTTAGTGTTTTTCTTTTTCTGTATTTTCGGCCAGGGACCTAGATGTGAATACCTTATTTGCAGAATAGCCCCTGTTCTTCAAACGACTATAACTTTTTACTCGTTTGCCCAAATCCAACGAAACCAACGCCCACTTCTTCGTTATGATCTCCTCTATCCAGTAATCCAGCTCAAACATGTTTTTGAAAATTTTAAAATTTGAATTAGATCAGATTTGAATTCAAACTTCTTTTGATCATATCTTTTTATCCGTGACTCCGTTTGAGTTGATTCTTTTTACAAATCGAAGCTCTTGACCTAAACATTCTAATAAGGCCAAATTCACATAATTTTGGTACTGTTAGAAATTGTTTTATGTTGCAAGAGTTATTTGCTTGGTTTTGAAGTTTTCCGAATCGTCTTCTTCATTCTTTCTGATCTTTTGAGTGATTGCTTATGTGTGGTTACTATTGCTTGCTTACGATAGATTGACCGGAGTGTGACGAGTAGATCTATCAAGAGTTTTGAGTGCGAATCATCTTCATCAACATTGCAGGCAAGTTCACACTTTGATCATACCTTTTCTACAACCCAGTTTTATTGCATTAGATCAATCCTCACACATTGCATGATTAGGATCTAATTAAACTGTGGGATGGGAAGTAGATGAGGTAGTACCTATTACCTGTATTATTATGAAACCTTTGGGAGTTACTTCTACATTTGCTTATTATGCCATGCTATGCTAGTAGACGTGGATTGGGTGAGTGATATCCATGACAGATGTGAGTTTGTTAAATTTTAATGGTTTACTTAAGGTGGCAACTTAAATACACATCTGGGTGGATTGAGGCACCTGGTTTCTATCAGGACTTGCCTGTTTTCTTGGACCGCCACCCAGGCCCAAAGGGATCATGAGATTATTCATACTAGAAACTTCCATGTGCAGCCACAAGCCATTATGGGCTCTGGCATAGTTGACTAAGTTGTGCGAACTCTTACAGTAGTAGACTAGCAGATGTAGGGGAAAGTAGGTGTACCGGTCTACCCGATCGTAAGGTGCTAGCGCTTCTGAAAGACTATGTCTCGGTCATCCGTCTTCTCAAACACCCTGTAGTGCGAGAAACCAAACGGAGGCGATCGAGTCTTGTGGGGAAAAGTGCGCAAACCTCTGCAGAGTGTATAAACTAATCATGATTAGCCGTGTCCCCGGTTATGGACATCTTGAGTATCTAGTTCTTGGATTATCCTGTTGATCTCATCACGTTACTTTAAATGAATATTGTTGGGTTTTAATGATGTTACTTAATTGGGATTGAGAATGCTGTCAACCATTCTCAATGTTCAACAACCACCATGATAGTTAAATAAAATTTATTCCTTTGCAGTAGGGAAAAATTGGCTTTTCGCAAAAACCTTATAACCATAGAGCTTTCCACCGGCCAAATATGCATGTAGTGATAGCCTTTATTCAACATTCTCTATGGTGTGAATTTGCCAGTACATTCAATGTACTGACCCGTTTTCGGGCTGCAACGTCTCATGTTGCAGGTTTCTTACGACAAGTAAGTGATACGTTAGGGTTACGATTTCTACACTCAACTTTGCCGTTGGTGTTGATGGGAATCCACAACCTTGTTGCTTCCGCTATATTGGATTGAGGTAATAGTATTTACCTTACTTTTATATGTGATTTACCTCTGTTATAAATCCACGAGTACTGTGTGTGTCAGCATAACGATCTAGGGATGACACTTAAGCACAGAGACTTGACCCATTCGGGTCGGGTCGCTACATAGGTGGCCCTAATTCTAGGAACGCTTCATCTTCCTCCGAATTTGGGGGGCATGTTGCTAAAAATTCTACGACTGGTTCTCGTGCTTCTGCTGCAAGTTCACATTCAAAGAAATCTAGCCAACGTACTGATGGGGATGGTGATGGTTCCTCTCCTATCAGAGGGAGGCCACCTTCCGAAGGTAGTCAAGTCTGGTCAAATCGTGGACGTGGCAGAGGCCGGTCTGATGGTGCTTATAAGGAGCAGTTTGTATCAAAAAGTTCCAATAAATCTTTGACTGGGAAGAAGCGGAAGTCTGCAAAGGTTCTCGAGGATGCTTCCCAAGTGTTGTTGCTGATAAAGAGAGTCCCAATACTCTTGCACTAGTGTTAGCGAATGAGGTCATATGTGATTCAGGTGCCAATGTGGAGCATACTAATGATGATGGTCACAAGAAACAGCGTACTACCCCTTCACGATCAGTGGATCCGGCAGAGGCTGCAGTGCAGCCCCGCCAGATGCAATGTGTATTATATGCTGGAACTGTCGAGGATTGGGGCCGGCCTCGACAGTTGGCGAGCTTTGCTGGCTTGTGAAGCTTCACCGACCCACCCTCCTCTTTCTGTCAGAGACGAAGATGAGGGATTCCCATGTCCGTTATTTTATGTGTTCTTTAGGTTTTTCTGGTTGCTTTGCTATTAGTTAAGAGGGTCAAAGTGGTGGACTAGCTCTTTTTTGGAAGGATTCGGTGGCTGTATCCCTGAAGGCATGCAACTCGAGATGTATTGATGTTCATGTATCTTCTCACTTGGATCCTACATGGAGAGCTACTTTTGTTTATGGGGAACCAAGGAGAGAAGATAGAGTTCATTTTTGGGGCCTTCTTCGGCGTCTAAAACTGATGTGGAATGGTCCGTGGATTATTTGTGGGGATTTCAATGAGGTTCTTTTTGAAGATGAGCACATTGGTCCTTGCGACTGCTTGGAGAAACAGATTGCTACATTTTGTGATTGCTTGTTGGACTGTGAGTTGAGGGACATGGGCTTGTCCGGTCCTAAATTTACTTGTTGCAATCGTCAAGACCCAAATGGCCATGTCAAAGTCCGTCTTGATAGGGCTGTTGTGAACAGTGCCTTTACAGATTGTTTTGATGGTTGTTATGTGGAGAATATTGTTGCCACTTCTTCTGATCATTATGCCATCCGAATTGGGCTCTCTCATTCTATACAGGAAGGTGTGCATCGCCCGGTGCAACAAGGTTTCAAGTTTGAGGCTATGTGGTTGTGCGCCACTGATTACATAAATACATTAGAGCAAGCTTGGGCTGATGGTAGAAATGGTGAGGTCTCTCTCAATTCCACATGGGATAACTTGCAGAAAGTTGCTGCTTCTTTGAAGACATGGAGCCGAGTGTGTTTTGGATCTGTCCGAAAGCAGATTTCCAAACTGGAATGACGACTTTTGTATGTTCGGTCTGCTCCGATCTCGGCTGCAACTGTAGCCGAGGAACGTGATCTCGGCTGCAACCGCTTTATCCCATATGGGGCCAACAAAGGCGCCAGGCCCGGATGGTGTTCTCGCATTATTTTACCAAACCCATTGGAACTTTCTAGAGGAGGAAATTTTTCACGCAGTCAGGAGCTTTCTTGAAGATTGACATGATGAAGGCCTATGATCGTGTAGAATGGGACTATCTTCATGGGTCAATGGAGAGCTTACTGAACCAGTTGTGCCCTCTAAAGGCCTCCGGAGGGTGATCCAATCAGCCCTTATTTATTCCTTTTGTGTACTGAAGGATTTTCAAGCATGTTACTTCAGAAGGAGAACCATGGCGAGCTACATGGTATTAAGAATGGCTATCTAGGCCCACCTATATCACATCTCCTTTTTGCCAATGACAACATCTTTGCACGGAGTGATACACGTAGTGTGGTGGCATTGGAGTCCACTTTGAATCTTTACTGTCAAGGTTCGGGACAAGCAATCAATAAGGAAAAATCTGCATTGTTTTTTGGAAAGAGTTTCCCAGAAGAGGTCAAACAAAGAGTTAAAATCTGTTGGGGATTTCAAATGAAGGTTTTAAGGATTCATATCTTGGTATGCCAACTGAGGTTGGAAAATCAACAACTAACACTTTCAAGTTTCTGCTTGACGAAGCATGGGCTAGTATTTTTGGGTGGTCTGAACGTCCAATATCTAGATCCAGGAAAGAAGCTTTACTAAAGTCAATCATACAGGCTATCCCTACATACATTATGATATGATTCCAATTGTCGGTTGATACTTGTGAGAAATTTCGTCAACTTATTGCCGATGAGTGGTGGGGCCGTGAAGACGGGAGATAGAAAATGCACTGGCGCTCTTGGGAATGGCTGGCTACTCCTAAAGCGCTCGGTGCCATGGGTTTTCGTGATATGGCACTATTTAATTTGGCTATGCTCGCCAAGCAGGGATGACAGCTACTAACGGATCCAGAGTCTCTTTGTGTTCGTGTCTTGAAGGGACGATATTTTCCTACTTTAGATTTCTGGAATGCTTTGAAGCCAAGGTCAGCATCTGCTACTTGGTGTGCAATTTTGGCTGGCCGGGATCTGCTTCAGAAGGGTGTCATGTGGGGCATTGGAAATGGTGAAAATGTGTCTATACTCTCGCATCATTGGATCCCCTCGACTCCACCACAACGCCTTCATCCTATTTTGCCTATACCTACAAATGCCAAGGTAAAATGCTTGATCAATGAGGAAGTTGGTTCATGGAATGTGGATTCGGTCAACACTTTCTTCCGTGATGATATTGCTGCAGAGATACTTCGCATTCCTATTAGTAGGTATGGCGGAATTGATTTTGCTTGTTGGCCTTTCACAAACTCTGGGGAATACACTATGCGCTCAGCGTACAACATTGCAAGGTCGGCTCAGTTTTATGAAACTCATAGCAAGAATGGGTGTGGCCAAACCTCCAATGTAGTTGTTGAGGTGAAGTGTTGGAAGGCAATTTGGTCTGTCAAAACTCACAATAAGATGAAGGCCGTTCTTTGGTGATTTGCTCATGATTTTCTTCCATCTGGGGCTCTGTTGCAGTGATGCCATGTTCCTGATTCTGTGAGTTGCTGCTTCTACGATCGTCTGGAGAGCGTGGAACATGCTAGACTTTTTTGTCCTCATGTTCTGGTGGTTTGGGACGTGATCAAAGCGTGGTTTGGCATCCAACTCTGACGGTCGTCCTTCAGAAACACAAAACAATGGCTCTTTGATTTCTTCTCAAGATCTTCAGACAAAGATGCCACGATTATGGCCGTGTCCTTGTGGCATATATGGGAAGCTCGTAATGAGGCGCGTCACTCGCCTGATATTAGCCTCGCCATACGATGGAGAAAATTTGTGCATACATTGATTTTATTATGCAACATCTTTTCTATTATGAATCTGTCATCAGGCGTGAGTCATTTTCTTCCAACACAATTTGGACTCCGCCGCCCTTAGATGTTATTGTCATCAATTCGGATGCTGCTGTATTTTCAGATATTAACATGTCTGGGGCTGGTGCGGTGGCCCTAAACCATGAGGGCACTTGTGTTGCTGCATTCACTGAGGCTCTTCAAGGTGCACTAGAACCTGAATTTGCGGAAGCTATGGCTCTTCGAAGGGCTGTGCAACTAGCATGGGATGAACACTTCTCCAATGTGATTTTTGCTACAGATTGCCAGTCACTTGTGAATAGGATTAATGCCAGCACACTTGACAGTTCCATCATCGGTACTGTGGTTAATGATATCAAAGTTGCTTCGAGGATCTCTGACTCTGTGGTGTTCAAGTATGTTCGTCGGCAAGTTAATGTAGCTGCTCATATTTTAGCAAAGTCTTGTAAGTATTTACCTAGTATTATTGTTTTCCATTCTGATCTGGATTGTATCCGGGAGACTCTTTGTAAGTTTGTGATATGTCTCCAACGTATCTATAATTTTTGATTGTTCCATGCTATATTATCCATCTTGGATGTTTTATATGCATTTATATGCTATTTTATATGATTTTTGGGACTAACCTATTAACCTAGAGCCCAGTGTCAGTTTTTGTTTGTTCCTTGTTTTTGAGTTTTACAGAAAAGGAATACCAAACGGAGTCCAATTGACGTGTCAATTTTTGATGACTAGTAAAAGTGCACGTGCAATGCACGCGACCATGTATACCAAATTGGTAGCACGTGATATGTGTGGTAAAGCAATCCAAACAATTCAAAAAAATGTATACCAAAGTGGTCGCTTCTTCGTCCAAGATATTGGTTTGAATTTATTGACCAACAAATTAAGTCATATTGATAGATTTAAGAAATAAAAAATAACACAACCAATGTTTCTCAAAAACAAAACTCTGTTGTTCCGCATCTTGGACTAACCATCCCCTAGAGGGTATTTAAAAAAATATTTGATTCCTAACAAAATCAATGTAGTGGTGGCTTGATGGAAGCCGAGGGTCTTTAGTTTCGAGTGTCGAACGGACGAGTAACACGTAAGAACCACAACTAGAAATGGGTTGCTAATAGCACATAAGCTGAGGAGCAAAAGGAGAAATCCACCCAAGGAGGTGCTCGCGTCTAATTAGCTAGTTGGTGAGAAATTAGCTTTACGGATGAAGGAGAAGCAAATGAGGTGGTATTTGCAACAGAATGCCGACACAAAGTCATGCGGGCCGACGAGGTTGATCGTTAGAAGTTGCCAACTCAAATCTTCAGGACGGGTTTGAACAACACCTTAGGTTATTGGATAAATTAAAACTAAGAGCATGAATTTTGCAAATTTAATGCTTTCATTGACAATATATACTCTCGTGTAGTCATACAGAGTTATGAGACATGTACTGACCGAACTGTAGTTCAGTTCAACTCTAATGAAATTATGGAGCCGCGGTTTTTTAGTCTCTAATATCATTAATAAATAAAGAGAATATACCGCACAAAAGAAAAAGATAACACTTATGGGCATTCTTATTCCAGGAAACATTTCATTTATCATCTGTGGGGATCATATATAAATTTATGAAATGAGTATGACTTCTGAACATATCAACTCAAAAAAAATCAAAACATTATATAAGGGACCAAGAACCAGCTAACAAGAATACAAAAGTATGACTATGACCATTCCACTTATACATCCGATTCTGGTATGTAGCTTCACAACTGCACATTAATCCTTTGCCTTCTACTCGTCTCTATCTCTTCATAACAGTTTGGGCAAATACACAAACACCTTGTGTGCACAAAAATGCATAACCTCCACAAGGGACAGAAAATGCCATCATTTCGTGTTGATTTGTAACACGGAGAGAATAGATAGTTCTCTGCAAGAAACATCAACTTCCACGGTAATCTCATATGAGAAAAAGATCAAGAAAATCGGAACCAAGGGGAAAAGAGGGATAGCTATACAGCGGACTCACCTGTAGGTTACACACTTCCGCTCCTCCCAGCTTAGATCCCACGGCCACGGGTTGCAAGCACTCAAAAGTACTACCAAGAAGATGAAAACAGAATCACAGTAGACAGCAGGTGGAGGTGACGACAGGGTGTGGAGGGGATGGAGAAGCAGAAGCTGTTGTTTGGCGCACTCGTTCGTGTTGGTTCCCAGGATGGGTTTCGCATGCGGGGGTGTTTTGATTTTTTACAAACATAGAGAGTCACGTGAGGAGCCATCGCGAACGTCTAAGAAAACTCCACAGGTGGGAAGAGGTGGGCGAATCCAACAAAGATGGACCATCGGATTTGGTATATTAGCACGTGATGGTGGGTGGATGTTAATACGAAGGAAGAAATCGATGGGTGGGATTGATCTCATATCCCTCTGGTGGGAAAGAATGGAGTCGAGGTGGTAAATCCAAATTTGAAACTGGTACACTATAGGGGTAGAGATTTTTTATGGACCAAAAGAAGCCCTCAAAGTAAAAGAGTAGGGCCGGAAGAGTCCCGAGCCATCCATGAGGGTGGAGGCGCGCCCTACCCCCCTGTCCGCCAAAAAGGAGCTCCCGACGTCAAAAATTCCTATAAATACAGAAACCCTCGAAAAGAAACCTAGATCGGGAGTTCCACCGCCGCAAGCCTCTGTAGCCACCAAAAACCAATCGGGACCCTGTTCCGGCACCCTGACGGTGGGGGGAATCATCATCGGTGGCCATCTTCATCTTCCCGGCGCTCTCCGTGATGAGGAGGGGGTAGTTCACCCTCGGGGCTGAGGGTATGTACCAGTAGCTATGTGTTTGATCTCTCTCTCATGTTCGTGATATGGCACGATCTTGATGTACCGCGAGCTTTGCTATTATAGTTGGATCTTATGAAGTTTCTCCCCCTCTATCTCCTTGTGATGAATTGAGTTTTCTCTTTGAAGTCATCTTATCGGATTGAGTCTTTAAGGATTTGAGAACACTCGATGTATGTCTTGCATGTGCTTATCTATGGTGACAATGGGATATTCACATGATCCACTTGATGTATGTTTTGGCGATCAACTTGCGAGTTCTGTGACCTTGTGAACTTATGCATAGGGGTTGGCACACGTTTTCGCCTTGAATCTCCGGTAGAAACTTTGGGGCACTCTTTGAAGTTCTTTGTGTTGGTTGAATAGATGAATCTGAGATTGTGTGATGCATATCGTATTATCGTACCCGCGGATACTTGAGGTGACATTGGAGTATCTAGGTGTACATTAGCGTTTTGGTTGATGTGTGTCTTAAGGTGTTATTTTACTACGAACTCTAGGGCTGTTTGTGACACTTATAGGAATAGCCCAATGGATTGATCGGGAATAATAACTTTGAGGTGGTTTCATACCCTACAATTATCTCTTCATTTGTTCTCCGCTATTAGTGACTTTGGAGTGACTCTTTGTTGCATGTTGAGGGATTGTTATATGATCTAATTATGTTATCCTTCTTGAGAGAACTTGCACTAGTGAAAGTATGAACCCTAGGCCTTGTTTCGAAGCATTGCAATACCATTTGTGCTCACTTTTATCATTAGTTACCTTGCTGTTTTTATATTTTCAGATTTCAAAAACCTATATCTACCATCCATATTGCACTTGTATCACCATCTCTTTGCCGAACTAGTGCACCTATACAATTTGCCATTGTGTTGGGTGTCTTAGGGACACAAGAGACTCTTTGTTATTTGGCAGGGTTGTTTGAGAGAGACCATCTTCATGCTACGCCTCCCATGGATTGATAAACCTTAGGTCATCCACTTGAGGGAAATTTTCTACTGTCCTACAAACCTATGCACTTGGAGGCCCAACAATGTCTATGAGGGAGTCCAGGATTATGGGGTCCTCGGGCGTCCGGGCTATGTGATATGGGCCAAACTAATGGGCCGTGAAGATACAAGATAGAAGACTTTCCCCCGTGTCTGGATGGGACTCTTCTTTGTAAACCGACTCTGTACAACCCTAGCCCCCTCCGGTGTCTATATAAACCGGAGGGTTTATTCCATAGAGATAATCACAATCATAATCATATACGCTAGACATCTTGGGTTTAGCCATTACGATCTCGTGGTAGATCAACTCTTGTATGTCCTATACTCATCAAAGTCAATTAAGCAGGATGTAGGGTATTACCTCCATTAAGAGGGCCCGAACCTGGGTAAACATCGTGTCCCCTGTTACCTTCGATCTTAGACGCACAGTTCGGGACCCCCTACCCGAGATCTGCCGGTTTTGACACCGACATTGGTGCTTTCATTGAGAGTTCCACTGTGCCGTCCTCGAAAGGCTCGATGGCTCCATCAATCATCTACAACAATGCTGCCGCGAAGGAGATTTTTCGCCCCGGCCAGATCTTTGTATTCGGCGGCTTCGCACTGCATGCCAACTCGGTTGGCCACCTGGAGCAGATCGACAGCTACGCCCCTGGTCACCAAATCAGTTTTGGAAATCTGAACTATGTCACTGATATCCGAGGAGACTTGATCTTCCAAGGCTCGTGGCCTCAACCACCGCTCCGGCCTTAGATCCGGAGCGCGTCATCGGGTCTGAAGACAGGAGTCTAGAGCCCGCCGGACTCTCTGCAGCCTTAGAGCTCAGCACCGAGAGAATAGCGTCTCCAACAATCATTGCAAGGCCGGACTCTTCTCCGGATACTACTACCGAACCCTGGAGGCCTGTGTCATGCGAGCTCGGCCCAGAAACTTCCGACCCCGTCCAAACCCTGCTCTTAAATGAGGCTCTGGACTTAATGTGATCCCTCGTCATCACAGAGGAGCAGCTTCTGAATCATGCCCAACACGGCTAGGGGCTGGAAATAAGGAATTTTACTTCCCACCCTCGACCCACTTCATAGCCACCGTCGAGGACCTAACCGACATGCTTGATTACGCCTTCGAAGACATCGACGGTATGGACGATGGTGCCTGAGAGGAGCAGGCCCAAAAACCGCCGGTCGCCGGACATTGGACGGCCACCTCCTCGTACGACGTATACATGGTGGATACAACTGAAAACGGCGACGGCGATGATGAGAAAAACCCAGTCGAGGATGAACCTCCTGAGATACCGCCGAAACGTCAATGTCAGTGGCGCCGTTCTAAATCGCGTCGCGGTAAGAACAGCAATACCGGCACTGAAGACAATGATACTCCCAAGAATGCCGAAAACCAAGAAGACCCCATTGAATGAACATCCGAACAGGATGATCGGGAGGATGGGCAAGTTGACCCTGACAAGCAAGCAGGGAATGAAGACTCGGAAGACAACAACTATCTGCCACTCTCCGAGGACGACGTAAGCCTCGGCGACGAAGTTTTTATCGTGCCAGAGGAACCCCTCGAACAAGAGCGCTTCAAGCGCCGGCTAATAGCCACGGCTAGAAGTCTAAAAATGAAACAGCAGAAGCTTCAAGCCAACCAAGATCTGCTCAACGAAATATGGACTAACGTCCTGGCAGCCGAAGAATACGGCCTCGAGCAACCAAAAAAGAGTTACCCGAAGCGTAAGCTGCTACCCCAATTTGACGATGAGGCATTGGAGCCCATACCACCTGTGCGTAATGCGGCTGACGGACCTGATAGACCACCACATGGCTGGTACAAAGCGGCAACTCAAGCCGAACACCAACCCGAACCACCTCGCCGTAAATGCAGAGAAACAACAGCTCGGGGATACACATACGGCCTACGACAGGACCTGGAAAATAGGGCAGGTCAGACCAGGTCAATCTACGGATCGCGGGGGCGTGCTCCGGCACAAGAGGCAGGCTATCAAGCCTGGTGCGATAAGCATAACCAACCACGGGCTGAAAGCTGCATACGGACTCCATCCGAACTGCGTCGTGACATGGCCCGATACAAAGGCGCCGCACAACCCCTATGCTTCACCGATGAGGTAATGGAGCACGAGCTCCGTGAAGAGTTTAAACCCGTGAACATCGAATCATACGACGGCACAACGGATCCCGCAGTGTGGGTTGAAGATTTTCTTCTCCACATTCACATGGCTCGCGGTGATGATCTACATGCCATCAAATACCTTCCCCTAAAATTTAAGGGGCCAGCTAGGCACTGGTTAAACAGCCTCCCAGAAAACTCTATTGGAAGATGGGAAGACTTGGAAGATGCCTTTAGAGAGAACTTCCAAGGCACTTATGTCTGGCCTCCGGATGCCGATGACCTCAGTCATATAGTCCAACAGCCCGGAGATTCGGCCAGGAAATTTTGGACCAGGTTCCTAATTAAAAAGAACCAGATTGTCGACTATCTGGACGCCGAAGCCCTAGCGGCCTTCAAACATAGCATCCGCGACGAATGGATTGCCCGACACCTCAGCTAAGAAAAGCCGAAGTCCATGGCAGCCCTTACAACACTAATGACCCGCTTCTGCGCGGGCGAGGATAGCTGGCTAGCCCGTAGCGGTAACAGTACCAGTGACCCCGACACTTCCGAAGCCCGAAACAGTAGCCGAAGGCCCCGAAGCAACAAACATAAGCGTCGGAGCAACAATGATGATACAGAGAATACGACAGTCAACGCCGGATTCAGTGGCTCCAAATCCGGTCAACGGAAGAAGTCATTCAAACAAAACAAAGACAGTTCATCAAGCCTGGACCTAATACTTGATTGACCCTGCCAGATCCACAGCACTCCTGATAAGCCTGCCAACATACCAACAGAAGCTGTTGGGTCTTCAAACAGGCCGGCAAGCAGGGGGTCAGAAGAAATTTCCCCCCGAAGTCAAAACAGTGAACATGATATACGTCACCCATATCCCCAAGAGGGAGCACAAGCGCGCGCTAAGGGATGTCTATGCGATAGAGCCAGTCGCCCCAAAATTCAACCCATGGTCGGCCTGTCTGATCACCTTCGATCGGAGGGACCATCCAACTAGTATCCGTCGCAGAGGTCTGACGCATTAGTCCTCGATCCAATCATCGATGGATTCCACCTTACGCGAGTCCTCATGGACAGCGGCAGCAGCCTTAACCTGCTCTATCGGGACACACTCCGTAAGATGGGTATTGAGCCGTCAAGAATCAAGCCCACTAAAACTACCTTTAAAGGAGTGATACCCGGTGTAGAGGCCCGCTGCACGGGCTCAATCACATTGGAAGTGGTCTTCGGCTCGCTGGACAACTTCCGAAGTGAAGGCTTGATCTTTGATATCGTCCCCTTCCGCAGTGGCTACCACGCACTGCTCGGACGAACCGCGTTCTCTTGTTTCAATGCAGTCCCGCACTACGCCCATCTGAAACTCAAGATGTCCAGACCACGTGGTGTTATAACAGTGAATGGAAACATGGAACGCTCCCTCCGCACTGAGGAGTACACCGCGGCCCTGGCAGCGGAAGTACAGGTTGGCCTCACCAAGCCAGCTATTATGTCGGCGGCCAAGTCCTCGGACACTGTCAAACGAGTCCGGACTACCCCACCGTATAATAGTCCAACTCGTCAGGAGCTCGATTAGCAATTCGGCCTCCATCTCATCCCCTACCAAATTGTGGCATATGTACCATGCGTACATAATTACGCACTAAAAATACCATGGGAAAGGATGGAGGCATAATAAGGACAATGTCTGCAATATGGCTAGACCCCATCAGGACACTTACATTTCCTTTTTCTTTTTTCCAGGTTCCTTACAACCCACACCACCCTTTTGACAGTGCCAAAGCCTCTTTCCGTGGCCTATTATGAAAACACCAGTCGATGTTCCTCTCGAAGGACAATATACCAAGGAGAAAAGAAGCATAGACGCGTGCTAGAGTAGCTAAAGGATCTTTAAAGATCGTCTCGTCCGCTTCCAGGACGCACAACTTCCCCTTGTGTTCGGCATGTAAAATAGCCTTGTTTCTTATTGCACAATTTGTATCAATATGTTTTGACGTATCAATCAGACCACAATGAAAACCGTTTTAGCCCAAAACCTACATGGCTTTGGATTATCACTTAACATATGTTTCCCTATTTTTGTCCGATTGTCATGTACGCCTTGGTATGACCTAAATTGCCAGGGGCTTTATTAAGCTGCGTACATCTTTTAAATACTAAAACAAAGTCCGAACACTTTCACAGTGCAATTCGGCGTCCCAAATATAGCATTATATGCATTGGCTCTGAATCATGTCTTTGATCAATAGTTGGGTTGACCGACTCCTATGCTTGCTACCTTACGTTCCGTCTGATCGGCTAGGGTAGTAAATTGAGAACTACTGTGATTGTGTTTCTGGTTCACTCGGACAAACAACTCAGTAGAGAAAGCCGAAAAGTGACTGTCGTGATGCGGCGAGAGCTGGTCAGCTATTCGATGACTAAGTATAAATCTCTTGTGATTTTTTCGCATTATGCGATAGGCTGGCCTCCACCCGGTCGGGCATTCACAACACCCAAGTTCGGATAATCGAACAATACTAGGGGCTGCGCCCGCACTCCCATTATAAAACTCCTATGGCTAAGTGAGGGTGATAAAGCCTTATAGTCCGATTGCATGGCTCACCGCACTAACACCTCCTTCACAGACCAATACGTTGGGTCAAGTGTGTTTAAGTGTTATCCCGAACAACCCCGTACTACCTACGTGGGGGCTGAAGCCGATGACTGGCCAACTCTCAGATATCATAAACAGCCGCACAGGAGGAGATATTTTAAATTAAATAAGCAACATATCATACATAAGCCTTGTTTCATGATACAGGATTGGACAGCATAGATACATTCATTCAAAAATGATGTCCTTCGAACATTGGCCCTCTACAATGCGGGATCCTTTCAGGGCATCATCAAAGTACTGCTCCGGCATGCGGTGCTCTTTGCCAGCGGGTGGTCCCTCGGTTGCAAGCTTGACGGCGTCCATCTTTGCCCACTGCACCTTGACACAGGCGAAGGCCATCCGCGCACCTTCAATATAGACCGACCGCTTCACAGCATCAAGCCGAGGGCAGGCGCTGACCAGCCGCTTCATGAGATCGAAGTAACTACTAGGCATGGGTTCGGTGGGCCAAAGACGGGTTATCAAATCCCTCATGGCCAATTCAGCCAGCCTATGCAGCTCGGTTCATTGCTTCAGCTGATCGCTGAGGGGCACAGGATGCTCTGGCGCAAGGTACTGTGACCAGAACAGCTTCTTCGTTGAGCTCCCCTCTTCAGCATCAGCAACACTCCGGGGTGATAATCCCCAAGTGTAGGGAATCATCGTAGCAATTCCCAAAGGTGGAAGTGATAAGTATGGAGTGTCGAACCCACAAGGAGCTAAAGGTAAGATGAAAATTCTCTCAAGTCCTATCTGCCACTGATACGACTCTACGTACATCGAACGTTTGCTTCCAACTAGAAAACGAGAAATAAACCTACGTTGTGGGTATGAAGAGGATAACATGGCATGATATCGGAGAGCTAAAATATAGAAGTAGGTGCTGTTATCATAAAGTTAGAATATATTACTAAATATTATAAATAGTGAGTGTGGAATAATGATGGGTCAGTGTGCGGAATTATCCTTGGCAATCATTAACAAGACCGGTGCTCGTCATTGCAATTTCATATGAGGGAGAGGCATAAGCTAACATACTTTCTCTTCTTGGATCATATGCACTTATGATTGGAACTCTAGCAAGCATACACAACTACTAAAGATCATTAAGGTAAAACCCAACCATAGCATTAAAGCATCAAGTCCCCTTTATCCCATACGCAACAACCCCCTTACTCGGGTTTATGCTTCTGTCACTCAAGCAACCCACTATAAGCGAATCATGAACGTATTGCAACACCCTACAGCGGGAAACCCTCACGCTTGCGTGACACGGAGGGCACAATAGGACAGCACCAAAATAAAACATACAACTCATACCAATCTAGATCATCAATCAACCCAAAGACAAAGGATATCTACTCAAAACATCATAGGATGGAAACACATCATTGGATCATAATATGTGGCATAAAGCACCATGTTCAAGTAGGGATTACAAAGGGGTGCGGGAGAGTGGACCGCGTAAAAGAGATGAGGGTGGTGATGATGATGGTGATGTTGATGAAGACGAACACCGCTGCACTGATTCCCCTCCCGATGGCACTCCGGTGCCACTGAGAGAGAGGAGGAGAGGTTCTCCCCCTTGTGCTTCCTCCTCCATGGCCCCCCTAGATGGGGAGAGGTTCTCCCTCTGGTCCTTGGCCTCCATGGTGATGATGGCCCCTCTAGGATCCTCCTTCATAGCCTCCGGTAATGATGGCCCCCTCCGGCAGGGTGCCAGAGAGGGCCTAGATTGATTTCTCATGGCTACAGAGGCTTGCGGCAGCGGAACTTCCAATCTAGGTTATTTTCTAGAGGTTTGGGCATTTATAGGAGAGGTTGGCGTCGAGAACAAGTCAGGGGGCCCAACGGGAAGTCCACGAGGCATAGGGGCGCGCCACCACCCTCGTGGGGCCCACGGGACTCCCCTCCGGTAGATTTTTGTTCCAGTATTTTTTATATTTTCCAGAAAATTCTTCGTTGATTTTCATCGCATTCCGAGAACTTTTATTTCTGCACAAAAACAGCACCACGGTAGTTCTGCTGAAAACAGCGTCAGTCCGGATTAGTTCTAATCAAATCATACCAAAATCATATAAAGCTATTGTAAACTTGGCATGAATACTTCATAAATTATAAATACGTTGGAGACGTATCAGCATCCCCAAGCTTAATTCCTGCTCGTCCTCGGGTAGGTAAATGATAAAAGAAATAATTTATGAAGTGTGAATGCTAGCAAGTGCATAAGTTTGATCAATGATAGTTCCAATCACTTTTTCTAGCATCATTATATATCATAACAGTAGCTCAACTCATGAAACTTCTCATGATCAAGTAACAAGCTATTCATATGTTAAAGTATAGATCATAAACTTTCTTGAAAACTAACAAACCATGCTCTTAGTCATCAAACAATTGCAATTCATCTAATTTTCGGTAAGGGCCTATGTAAGAGCTTTGATTCAGCAAACTCCACATACTCAACTATCATTTAATCTTTCACAATTGCTAACACTCATGTGATATTTATGGGTTCAAAGTTTTAATCGAACACAGAGAAAGATAGGGGCTTATAGTTTCGCCTCCCAACCTTTTACTCAAGGGTAATGTCAATAGTAATAATTTATGAAAACCTACATCCAACTGAATATATATATATATATATATATATATATATATATATCCGGATCGCTCCAACACAAAGTGCTTGCCAAAGGAAAAGGTGTAAAAAGGAAATGTGATGACCACCATGACTCTTGTATAAGGTTAGAAGATAAAAGTAAAAGATAGGCCCTTCGCAGAGGGAAGCAGAGGTTGCCATGCGCTTTTACGGTTGGATGCACGAAATCTTAATGCAAAAGAACGTCACTTTATATTGCCGCTTGTGATAAATACCTTTATTATGTAGTCCGTCGCTTTTATTTCTTCCCTATCACAAGTTCGCATAAAGCTTATTTTCTTCGCACTAATAGATCATACATATTTAGAGTGCAATTTTTATTGCATGCACCAATGACAACTTACTTGAAGGATCTTACTCAATCCATAGGTAGGTATGGTGGACTCTCATGGCAAAACTAGTTTAAGGGATGTTTGGCAGCACAAGTAGTATTTCTACTTGGTGCAAAGAAATTGGCTAGCAAGAGAATGAAAGGCAACCTCAACATGTTGGATGACCCATTAAGTTGTCTTCCCTGTCCAACATCAACTTTTTAGTATGTCATATTTTAATGAGTTCTCACAATTGCAAAAGATGTCCAAGATAGTATATTTATATGTGAAATCTCTCTTCCTTCAATATTCTTTCATGAATTGTTCAAGTGACCAATTCTGCGTTTGCTAACTTCCAATAAGTTTACTACATATACTTATTATGTGTGAAGTCATTACTCCCATGTTGTAAGCATATTAAATGTATATGAATTCAGATTTATGATATTCAATTCATTCAACCATTTACTCATAGGATATATGTAAAGCACGTGAGTAAATGACAAACTACTCCAAAAAGATATAACTGAAGAACACTGAGTAGTCAAATAATTAACTAGCCATGGGAGGATTATTTTTCATTCAAGATTTCAGATCCAGTGATTTTATTCCAACAGCAAGTAAAATTTAAAATACGCTCCAAGAAAAACACATATCATGTGACGAATAAAAATATAGCTCCGAGTAAGGTTTACCGATAGTTTTGAAGATGAAAGAGGGGATGCCTTCTGGGGCATCCCCAAGCTTAGGCACTTGAGTCTTCCTTGAATATTACCTTGGGTTACCTTGGGCATCCCCAAGCTTAGGGTCTTTCCACTCCTTATTCTCCTCATATCGATATCTCACCCAAAGCTTGAAAACTTCAATCACACAAAACTTAACGGAACTTCGTGAGATAGGTTAGTATAACAAAGAGTAAACCTTTCACTTTGGTACTGTCAAAGACAAGATTCATAATTGTTCCCACACAATTACTACTGTAAAATATCATTTCTACAATTTATATTGATAAATATAAGCCATAGAAAATAGAAAATAAGCAAACTATGCAATGAACACAGAATCTGTCAGAAACAGAACAGTCTGTAATGATCTGAACAGCAACCATATTTCTGATACTCCAAAAATTATGAAATAAAGTGGTGGACGTGAGTAATTTATCTATTAATCTTATGAAAAAAGAATCAACTCAATCACACTCTTCTGTAAAAAATGACAGCTAATGTCGTGAGCGCAAAGTTTCTATTTTTTACACCAAGATCACATTAACTTTCACCCAAGTCTTCCCAAAGGTCTTGCTTTGCACTTTATTGAGACAAAAGCTATAATACATGATTACTACAGTAGCTAAATCATGAGAACACACAAAAACAGTAAGGGTAAATATTGGGTTGTCTCCCAACAAGCGATTTTCTTTAATGCCTCTTAGCTAGGCATGATGATTTCAATGATGCTCACATAAAAGATAAGAATTTAAACATAAAGAGAGCATCATGAAGAATATGACTAGCACATTTAAACCTAACCCACTGCCTATGCCTAGGGATTTTTTGAGCACACAATTTATGGGAAAAAGAATCAACTAGCATAGGAAGGCAAAACAAGTATAACTTCAAAACTTTAAGCACATAGAGAGGAAACTTGGTATTATTGCAACTCCTACAAGCATGTATTCCTCCCTCATAATAATTTTCAGTAGCATCATGAATGAGTTCAATAATGTAACCAGCACATAAAGCATTCTGTTCATGATCTACAAGCATAGAAATTTCACTAGTCTTCACATAAGCAAAATTCTTCTCATTCGGAATAGTGGGAGCAAACTCAACAAAATAACTGTCATGTGAGGCATAATTCAATTGAAAATTAAAATCATTATGACAAGTTTCATGGTTAACATTATTCTTTATAGCATACATATTGTCACAATAATCATCATAGATAACAACTTTGTTCTCATAATCAATGGGAACCTTCTCTGAAATAGTGGAATCATTACTAACTAAAGTTGACACTCTTCCAAATCCACTTTAGATTATAGTATTATTCAACTGTAAGCTAGAGAAGCCGGACATATATATATATACCTTTGAGTACTTACGATCCGGCCAGGGGCTTCGGCCTGGGGTGCCACTCGTCGGCGTCCGATTTGGAGTCATCCGTAAGGGACGTCTTCCCATTCTTGGACGCCTCCGCCTCTAGATCGACGGAGGCTGCCCTTTTCTTCTTCTCCCACTTAGGGGGGGAAGTTGCTCTCTTCCTCCTCCTCTTCCTCTTCATCGGGGGAGGAGAGGGTTCCGGTGTCCTCGAACACTACGTCCGAAGCACCCTTACGGCGGAGGCCGCTCTTGGCCTCCTTGCCCTTCTCCTTGGCTTTCTTTTCTGGTGCCTGGTATGGCGCCGGTACCAGCATCCTTGTCAATAGAGGAATAGCTGGGTCTTCGGGCAGCGGAGCTGGACAGTGAATCCGGTCTGCTTTCTTCGTCCAACCCTGCAAAAGTAAATGGAGGGTTTAGTGTGCTCCTTGGATCCGCAAAGTAAGGTTATCAAGAAACTTACGGGGGGTCGCAGCATGGGTGCTGTCGTAGCCGAGGCCTTCGGTTGTCTCCGGCCATGACTTCTGGGTCTTGAAGAGCAGCTTCCACATGTCTTCATGTTTTGTGACGAAGAATCGCTGCAGGGTTCGGGGACCGGCCGGGTTGAACTTCCACATGGGCTCTTGACGCGCCTGACAGGGGAGAATCCGGCGGAAGAGCATCACCTGGATCACGCTGGTGAGGCTGGTATTTTTATCTACCATGCTCTTGATTCGCTTCTGCAGCACCGTTACCTCGTCAGACGACGCCCAGTCCAGGCCGTTGTTGAGCCAGGATGCCAGCCGCATTGGGGGTCCGGACTTAAACTCCGCAGGAGCAGCCCATGTGGAGTCACGAGGCTCTGTGACATAGAACCACCCCTGCTGCCATCCCTTCACGGTCTCCACGAAGGTGCCCTGGGGCCAAGTGACGTTGGGCAATTTGCTCACGGTAGCGCCATCGCAATCCGCGTGCTGGCCATCCACCACTTTTGGCTTCACATTGAAGACCTTGAGCCACAGGCCGAAGTGGGGGGAAATGCAGAGGAATGCCTCGCATATGATGATAAATGCCAAAATGTTGAGGAAAGAATTTGGGGCTAGATCGTGGAAATCTAGCCCGTAGTAAAACATGAGGCCACGGACGAAAGGATGAAGGGGAAACCCCAGTCCGCGAAGAAAATGAGGGATGAACACTACCCTCTTGCCAGGCTTTGGAGTGGGGATGATCTACTTTTTTGCTGGAAGCCGGTGGGCGATCTCCTTGGCCAGATACCCCGCTTCCCTGAGTTCCTTGATGTTTTTCTCCGTGACGGAGGAGGCCATCCACTTGCCCTGCGCTCCGGATCCGGACATGGCTGGAGTACTTTCTGGGAACGGAGTGGATCAAAGCTTGAGCGCTGGAGCTTGAGGGCGGATGGACTGAGGAAGGGGAAGGCGTGGGGTAAAAAGGGGGAATCTTATCTCTTTATAAAGGCAGTGAATATCATGCGTCCCTCACGAGCCTTAAAGCTCGCCTATTTCCAAGGGGTCGTGCGAAACGACACGGTTGGGTTTCCCAAACCCGTATTGATGAGAATCCCGTAATAAGGGGGCACGATCTCTGTTTTGAAAAGACGTGTCGTCGGTGGTTGCGTCTCGAAACGTGAAACGGGAGGCCGAAAAGAGGTTTGAAATAATAAAATGGCCGGACGTAACGTCTCGCCAATAAAATCTTCGGAGGACAGGACTTATTCGTGTTCTGACCTTGTAATTCAGAGGTATGGCTGTTGTACAGAGCCAGATATAGTACTCACGATCAACTACTTTGAAGTATTCAGAGGAGGAACCCGCCTTGCAATGCTGAAGACAATCTGCACGTCGGACACATCGTCATTGAAGACTGGTTCAGGAGCTACTGAGGGAGTCCAGGATTATGGGGTCCTCGGGCGTCCGGGCTATGTGATATGGGCCGCACTAATGGGCCGTGAAGATACAAGATAGAAGACTTTCCCTCGTGTCCGGATGGGACTCTCCTTTGCGTGTAAGGCAAGCTTGGCGTGCAGATATGAATATTCCTTTCTCTATAAACCGACTCTGTACAACCCTAGCCCCCTCTGTGTCTATATAAACCGGAGGGTTTAGTCCGTAGAGACAATCACAATCATAATCATATAGGCTAGACATCTAGGGTTTAGCCATTACGATCTTGTGGTAGATCAACTCTTGTAACTCCTATACTCATCAAAGTTAATCAAGCGGTACGTAGGGTATTACCTCCATTAAGAGGGCCCGAACCTGGGAAAACATCATGGCCCCTGTCTCCTGTTACCTTCGATCCTTAGACGCACAATTCGGGCCCCTACCCGAGATCTACCGGTTTTGACACCGACAATCTACAAGAAGAAGGTTGCGTAGTAGACATCGAGCTCTTTTCTCACACCGTTGCCGGGGAGGTGAGTGCTTGAAGGTATATCTTTAGATCTTGTAATCGAATCTTTTAGTTTCTTGTTTTATCGCTAGTTTAGTTTATAAAAGAAAACTACAAAAAATGGAATTGAGGGTGCCTCATATGCTTCATCTTTTTAATGTCTTTCGTGAAAATGATGGAAAGGAAAATTGTGCCCAAGTACTAGAAGAAGAATGCATTAAAATGTTTGGCACTAAATCTTTGAATGATGAGCATGATTGCAATGTTGTTAGTATGAACTCTTTGAATATCCATAGTACTAATGATGATTGCACTAGTCATGATGAAAATGTCTGTTATAATCATGTCAATTTTTGTGGAGTGCATAGAGTTTGCAAGTACACACCAAATAGGGAAGATAAATTTTGCAAGAGGCATAACTATTTAGAAACTAAATGGTTGCAAGAGAGGCTAGGTATTTGTGCTAAAATGAAACATAGAACTAAGGATCTTCCAGAATTTGTCCTTGATAAAGTTCTTGATTTTGATCTAGAGGAAATTTATATGTATTGTGTGGTGAATTGCATTGAAAATCCTTATATTGCCAATTACATAAAGACAAGAAAATAAATATTATATGAAGAGAATACTAATGAAAGGGAAGAGGTTTCCCCATATCCTCCTATTCTTTCTTATGATGAATTAGGTAACAAGGAGGAGCTTTCTATTCAACCAATCTCATTAATAAGGAGCTCCAAAAAGAGGATTAAACCCACGCATAATGTGAAGAAGAAAAAGAAAAGACGGAGAAGCAAAGGTAAAAAGGTATCCCTTCCAAATGATATTGCTCCTATTACTCATTGTGATGATGATAATTGCTATACTATTTGTGACGCCCTCTATTTAATCGTACACTAATCATACACGCAAATGTGTACGATCAAGATCAAGGACTCATGGTAAGATATCACAACACAGCTCTAGACACAAATGAAAATAATACAAGCTTTATATTACAAGCCAGGGGCCTCGAGGGCTCGAATACATAAGCTCGAATACACAAGAGTCAGCAGAAGCAACAATATCTGAGTACAGACATAAGTTAGACAAGTTTGCCTTAAGAAGGCTAGCACAAAAGCAACATCGATCGAAAAGGTAAGGCCTCCTGCCTGGGAGCCTCCTAACTACTCCTAGTCGTCTGCGGTCTTCGCGTAGTAGTAGACATCCTCCGGGAAGTAGTAGTCATCAGTGGCGTCATCTGGCTCCTCGGATCTGTCATCTGGTCGCAACAATCCGGTATGGGGGGAAAAGAAGTAGCAAAGCAACCGTGAGTACTCATCCAAAGTACTCGCAAGACTTACATCAGATATAAACTAAGTATGCATCTGTATCAAAGGAATGGGTTGTATCTGTGGACTAAACTGTAGAATTCCAGAAGGGAAGGGGAAAGCCTAGCCTATCGAAGACTAGCATCTTCTGGAAACCACAATCTTGCAGCAACAGTAGGGAGTAGAGTAGCATAAAGTAAAGTAGTAGTAATGTTATCAACCTCGGCCGGAGATCCTTTCTCGACTCCCTGCGAGAAAGCAATCCCAGAGCCATACTATCCATGTCTCATCACAAACCATTTCTCATCACAAGTATCCAGTTCTAGTTGTATCGATCGGGATACAACTCCAAGTGTCCGTTACCGTAGGACAGGCTATCGATAGATGTTTTCTTCCCTGCAGGGGTGCACCAACTTACCCACCACGCTCGATTAACTCCGGCCGGACACACTTTCCTGGGTCGTGCCCGGCCTCGGCCAAACAATACGCCGCAACCTGACCTAGGCTTAATAGAGAGGTCAGCACGCCGGACTAAACCTATGCCCCCAAGGGTCATGGGCCATCTCCCCGGGAACTCCTGCACGTTGCGAACGCGGCCGGTGAGCAGACCTAGCTACCTCCTTCAACAAGGCAGGAGCTTACGCAGTCCAACCCGGCGCGCGCCGCTCAATTGTTGACGTCTATTAAGCTTCGGCTGATGTATACGACGCAGAACGCCCATACAATACCCACGTGATGGTTAGTGCTATCAGGCCAGAGGCCCCTCGGATCAAATATCCAAATCATAGTGTATTAGGAGCACGCGGTAACGAGCAGAGACTCATGATCGATGTGACCCCGTCGCTCTGTCTCGAGTACTTGCGGCAAGGGCGAAGAATGCCCGGCCACGCCTCCTAAGTATCTCGCGGGCACCTTCCAGGTCAACCCGACTCCACATCACTCGCTATTAAGCTCGCGCGGGTACCCCTTAGGGCCTACCCGTCTTTAGTAACATGGTTTAGTTGTAAGGTCATAGTAACCATAGTAACTGTATGTCTAACACCAAGGGGAAAACCAGAGGAATCACCCTCGGTGAATTCACTCGATGTAATCATCAAGGTGAACGTAAGAGGATTCACCCTCGAGGTTCACACTTGAGGGGTTGCACGACAGAGCCGTATCGGAAGTAGTTAAGGAGGAAACCACCCTCGATGATCACGACCGAATAGCTACACTACGAGATCTCATCAGGAGTGATGTATGAGGTTCACCCTCGGCACTCGATAGTAATTCTGTAGTGTCGTACAACTAGGGGGGTGATGTGCGGTGTCGGGGCCTGGATGTCGATCACGTTGATCGAGTCATCGAACATAAAGCGGGGCAACTGGGACAAGGGGGGGTCATTGATGGATCACTAAGCAACCTATACTAAGTAGTTTAGGATAAGCAGATAGGGCATGAAAGCAGGTAACAACAACAGGCTATGCATCAGAGTAGGATCATACAGAAAGCAGTAGCAGTTCTAATGCAAGCTTGAGAGGGAAAGAAATTGGCGATATCGGAATGCTCAAGGGGGGTTTGCTTGCCTGGCAGCTCTGTTGAAAAGGAAGAAGTGTTGTCGTCGACGTAGTCGATCACAAGGGCATCAGCATCATTCTCGGGGTCTACCGGAGAGAAGAGGGGGAAAAACAATAAATACATAGCAAGCAAGTGCATAATAGGACAGCAGGCAGAGCTAGACATGATCTAACGTGGTGCTACATGATACCGGCGAAGGGGGAGAACATCCGGGAATGTTTTCCCAAATTTTGGCATTTTCGGACAGACGAACCGGAGGGAGATTGTTCCATGTTCAGCATGCTAGGGGCATGTGACAGATGAACGGGCCGCATATTTGGATTCGTCTCGTCGTTCTGAGCAAGTTTCATGTATAAAGTTTTTCCATCCAAGCTACGGTTTATTTTATATAAATTTCTAAAGTTTTAACCAATATTCTAGAAATCCCTGAAATTTTGCTAAGTCTGAGAATTCGACAGTTTTTTAAACATCACTTGGCTGTTTTCAAAAGACAACAACTATTGTTTTGTACATCCTATGAGTTAGTGCCTTATATCAATTTTGAGTACTTTTCTGTGATCTACATGTTAGTACCAATTACATCCATATTAGAGTTCATTTGCTTGAACATCAAGAGCACCAAAGTACCTATGAAAATAAAACTGTTTTTTTGTTTTCTGTTAACAGAACATAGACTTTTGTCATTTTGATAGGATTTAATCCATGCACCAAATGGATTTGTTCCAGTGGAATAAAATGGAGTTTGTCAAGTACACTACCTACTCATATTATTTTCACTAATGTTAACAACTGTTTAACCGTAGTTTAGGGCCTGCCCCGGGGGTTACTCGATGTAATATTCGCAAAGCTAGCCGCACCTACAGTGATTAGCAACAGGAGGCAACACCAACATGCGGCGGCGGGAGCAGCAAAGCAGCAGCGAAGCAAGCGACATGCACTCGGCTGCGCGTGCTGGGTGCAGGGCAGGGGACGGACGCGAGGCATGGGCGTGCACGCGCGTGAAGGTGGCGCAGGGTGCGGCGGCGGCATGCGCCAGCAGCACAAGCGCCGGGCGGAGCAGCAGGCGGCGACGTCAGTGGCGCAACAGGAACAGGGGCGCGGCCCGGGCTGCGGGCGCGACGAACTGGGGCGGCGGCCAAGCGGCAGTCGTGCAGGGGCGAGGGGGAGCGAACACAAGGCCCGGGCGACGACGGGCGCAAGGGGCGCGCGGCCACGGGCAGGGGGTGTGGCAATGGCGCGTGCGCGTACACTGAAGCTCGAACACGGCCAGGGTAGAGGACGACCGAGCTCGGGGACGACAACAAACAGCGACAAATCAAAGGGGAAAAGGGGGGAATCAGCCAAGGAGCTCACCGCGGAGCTTGTGGACGAGGTCAAGAGCTGCGGGGGTGGCCGGATGCGTCAAGCTCGACAGCAAGATGCGACGGCCGTGGCGGAAACCAACTCGATCCCGAGCGTACGGTGCCTCTTAGCTTGATTCAGCGGAGGTAGGCGAAAGAGTCGATGATGGCGGAGCTCCTGGAGAACCTCCTGATCGCCGAGGACGCCAGTGGCCGCGAGGATGGCGACGGCGCGTCGACGAGAGCTCGGGAGCGAGCAAAACCGAGAGGGAGAGGATGAGCAAGAGGATAAGTGAGGGATAGGGTTTGTCTACAGGGTCGGGAGCGGTCTTACCCTCATCGGGGGTGCACCGGATGGTCGACACGGCGGCAAGAACGGCCAGGGCCGCGTGGATGCGCTCCACGCATAGGTTCTCTGCCTCCTGTAGGTGACGATGAGGATAAGAGAGAGATGGGCTGGGCCTAGGTTCTATAGCACTAGAGCCCAAGCGCCTGGCACCCTTTTCTCTTATTTTTTTATTTGCTTATGCCTTTCGCTACTGTTTCTATTTAAATGAGCTAGCAAACAATTTTCGTTAATTGTGAAACTTTGCACATAAATGAAACACAACAATACTATATGGCACAAAAAGTTTGGGGCCATTTGGAGTTGTCTAACGGTTTTTGGAAATTGAAAAGGAAAATTTAATTGTTGCCGGACCACTCAAATAATTCCGAGGGGAATTTGGGAATTTAGGTTTGGTTGGTTACAACATTAAAAATACTTAGAGAATAATTTCCAAATAATGAACTATTTTGATTGCATGACAGAAGAAGTGAATATTTGACATGCAATTCAAATTGGAATTTGGCTTCAATTTTGGACAAGTGGAAAATTAGCTTAGTGTTCACAATGACATGACCACCATTAGAGGGAGATCACTGTAGCATGATTCTCGGGGTGTTACAAATCTCCTCCACTACAAGAAATCTCGTCCCGAGATTTAGGAGGTAGAGTTAAGGGGAAATGATTGGTTACGAAATTCTAATGGATCTTTCGGCCTTGGTTGCTCTTCTTGAAGAAGCTGATCCCTTGTGTTCATGTCTTCATTTCTCTGCTTCAGGTCACCATGACGAAGTTGTCGTCCTTCCTTTAGGATCTTCACCGTACTTACAAAAAGATAAGAGGGAAGCTCTATAAGGATTGATTCTAACAAGATTGAGTATCGGACGGTTAACTTAGTGGAAGAAGCATAAAGTATCTCTTGAGTTGATTACAAGAAACACACCGAGAGCATTATAAGAGGGTACGAAGGTTTCAAATGTTTAAGCAATCATTCGATGCCTGAGGTAGAGTGTGAAGGGGGGTTAGAGCAACGGAATAAGTATTGCATCTGATACCAGAACAGATCACAAGAAGGTGGCTCATGAATCACATACGAAGCCAAGCGTGAGGAATAACCTTAGAAACAGGGGGAATAGGAGAGTCAGGTTTCGATCCTATGGAACTGTGGGTTATGGGCCCATCATGTGGGTTAAAAGTAGGAAGGGTGCTGGCATCTTGCACGGTTATGATAGCAAGGCATGTCAGAGGGTAGCCTGTCAGTTATGTCGGCAACAACGTTGGTACCAAGGGCGAGGGACGAAGAGAACCATTATCCTGCTCGTTGAACGAGGCGGGCCATTAGGCAAAGTTCTCGTCCATCGGTGGCTACCGGAATGTCATCAACACTAGTAACAGGGTCTTACTGACAGATTGATACAACGAGGTGTTTACATAAGCAGGGAAATATTACTCCTTATATAATATAGATCACAATAAGGTTTAAACTAACCAATGGAAAGGAAAATGTAATTGTTAGATTAAACAGAACAATGGAAAGGAAAATGTGTTTAAACACATATTTCAGGGGTATATCCTTCCCAAGGACAAGCAGACCAAGATATCCATGGCAGGATAGTAAGTAGATAAACAATTAGGCAAGGGGAAGGAATTTCATGACATTACCCATACAACGGTGTTTGGATAATTGCTAAAGAAAATTTAGTATCGTGCTTCAAATGTTCTTCTTGGAGATCGGATTACCACATACATGCTTCGAGATAGCATTGACATGGTTTCAAGCAAAGGTCACTCTTTGGATACACCAAGGATCCATCGGAAACAACTTAGAAAATAAGTCATATCATTTTAGCAGGGAAAAGATGAGGGTGTGGCCGACAGGGCTCAGCCACAATCCGTCGACATGCCAAAAAGGATGTATTTCCAAAATTATATGAACAAGTTTGTGTTGGGGAAGGCAATGATAACATAAATCATCGAGGGGAAGGATTGTATTTCTCATCATGAATTCGATTGATATCCTGGAAAAGCTTAGAATGTTGATGATGATCACGACACATTTGTCGAGAGATTCCATGAAGATGTAATCGATCGGCGATGACAACCAGTCAAAGGAATGATGAAGCGAAAGGCTATTTGGAACCATGGGTACTACACAAACTCAAAATTAAGCTTGCTATTGAAGGCGAAATGATAAGATGAGGAAGATCGACGTAAGCTTAGCTCATCGTCGGAAGTTGCTCCGGGCATAAGGACCAGGTAGCACAGTTAAAAAGTTGACATGATAAAAATATAGCCGATCAGTCTAGGAATGATGTGATGGGGTATAAAGCTTCCTAGTATCAAGTACTAGGTGTAATGCCAGAAGGTAAATCGGAGTAGAGGTTGGACGGGGGAATGATTCGCAGAGGATAAGTAATTGTAACTTACCCAGTAAATGGGATCAAGGAGGAAATATGGTCGGGACCATAACTGCAAGGGATCCAATTTACGATACCGGAAGAATATTCAAATGATTAAATATCCTTGCAAGAAACTTTCATGATAAGTCCTACACCGTGTCCGTGGTCATGAACACAAGGTTCAGGGTCGACTCCCACTTCTACAATGCATAACCTTTCATTTTACTTCTTGCTCTTGATGAAGCTGTAGTATTGACATTTTATCTGATGAAAAGCCAGTAGAGTATAACCCGCATAACTTTTGAGTTCACAAAGATTAGGGAAGGCATAGTTTCAACCCATCGGGGCATCTTAGCAACATATGTCATAAATTTCAAGAATAAATAACACAAACTCGGGAGTAGAGCATGTTTGAGAAAGTAGATGATACAATTTACCAAAAGCATTGTGTATCCGAGGAAAGGCTCAAAAGCTTATTGAATATGAAGGACGTTGTCGGATAAAATCCAAAAAACGGGTCTGGTGGTCCACAAGGGATTTGATGTGAGCATCAATATTCAACCAGAGGAAGAAAGAATGCAAGGAGATCAGATTATAGAAACAACTAACTAACTCAAAGCTCAATTGCAAAGGAATTATGAATTCGTAGACAAGGGATCAGAAGCAATGCTTTGATTGGGGATGGATAGGTAGAATAGCCTTAGGGGTACAATCGATGGCGATTTGATTGATCAAGATTCAGCACATGTTAAAATGACGTCTGAGCCGGAAGGATGAATTCTAGGATCTGATTGAGGATTGCGAGCATTCGCAACATATTGTATCAACGGACTCAAAATGATAATGACAAAGGATGACAACAAGATTACTAGACTTATGGTATTAACCATAATGCAAGCAAGCAAGAAATTCAAGAACAATAGGCTGTTGAGGATTTTCACAAGAACAAAATGTATTACGAAGACTTTTCTGAAGTACATGAATGAACTAAGGATGAGCGGATACTCGATAGGTCCACAAAGTTATCCATAGGGGTATTCAGGTGACAAGGAACTGCAAGGCAGTAGGCTCGAAGGATTCTCAGAACAACGGAGAGCAGTTCCGGGCATCTTGTAATAACAAGATCAATGGGATTGAATGTAAGAATGGCTATTTCGCTGGTAGGGAATTGCAAAGGCAACAGGCACAAAGTCTCGAGAGAATATCATAGAGTATCTTCGAAATCTTCTGATGCAGCAGGCGATCATCTGAAATAAGGGGCTCTCTGGGCGGATGTGATCACGAGGTCCTAATGTTCGAGTTAGTAAAACCATTTAACCCAAATAGAAGAGAGATTAGGGTCCCAGAGTATAGACGAGGAGTAAAAGATCCTAATACCACCCATATGGCGACGTGGGCTCATAAGACACACAGCCAATGTTAGTAAAAGTTTTTCAGTGACTAGACTCAACTTCGGCCAAGGAGTTGGAAAGGGGGATCCTACAGGCAGTCGGCTCTGATACCAACTTGTGACGCCCTCGATTCAATCGTACACTAATCATACACGCAAATTTGTATGATCAAGATCAAGGACTCACGGGAAGATATCACAACACAGCTCTAGACACAAATGAAAATAATACAAGCTTTATTTTACAAGCCAGGGGCCACGAGGGCTCGAATACATAATCTCGAATACACAAGAGTCAGCGGAAGCAACATGTAACATCCCAAATTTTCAATTTGGAATGTTATACACTAGATCATCTTTGCATATCATATTTATTGCATTTTGGTTGATCCTAGAAATTTCACGCAACTCAAGGACCCCCAGAGAGAGTTGGGGATTTCATTATTTTCATATTTGAGTTTGTCTCAAAGTTTGAAAATAGGATCATTTGATTTTATTTATTCTATCTTCAATTATTTCAATTACAAAAATACGAGAGAGGGAATAAAATGACTTTCCCAAAATAAAGAAATATTGAGGATATAAAAAAATCAAATAAGATTTTATTCTGGTTTTATTTGCTATTTTATTTAAATTTAGGATAAATGCGCGTTTTTCAACATTTCATTTAGGTCCCAAATAAATATTCATCCTGTGCGGCTTGATTTTAGAAGCCGGAGAAAATTTATTTCGGGATTTTTGGAGTACGTTTAGTATTCCTTTTGTTTTTTTCGAGCGTAATTATTTAAAAAAAAAGTCCGAACCGACCTTGGGCCGTAACCGGCCAGGACTCCTCCTGGTCGGGCCTCTTATAAGCGCCCCGAGGCCCCGGCCAAAGCCCAAGCCGCCCCACCCGAAAACCCTAACCCTAGCCGGCCGCCGCCGCCGCCCGCCCGTGCCGCCGCCCACGCCTCGCCGCCCGCGCCGTCCCGCCGCCGCCCGCCCGCGCCATCACCGTCGGAGCACCGCCCGCCCGCCGGACCGCCTCCGCCGTTCGCCGGAGTTGCCGGAGGTAGTTTTTTTTCGCCTCCGGTTTTTCTCGAAAAACCATTCGGTTTTCCGACGGTTTTGTTCGTTTTTTTTGTTTCGGTTTTTTAAATAGATCGGTTTTTTTCCAGTTTATTTAATTAGCGATTGTTCGTCCGTTCGTTCGTTTTAACGAACGTGCGTCGTTTTTCTTTTTCTCAGATTAAATCCGCGATTTTTCAGATCGTGATTTCTGATCCGATTTTCGTTTTAGTCTAACTTTTCGCTCGTTTATCGGAATCAGGCGATTCAAGCGCCTGGAGTTTCGTCTCGAAACCCTCTTTCTGTTTAACCAACTCAAACAAGTTTTTTCCACTGTAAAAATTGCCCTAGATCCAGAATAGTAAACGAAGCTTGTTTCTTTTGCCGTTTGTCTTTCGTTGCTTCGTTCGATTTGATTCTTTTTGCCAACCGGAGTTCTTAAGTTGAACTTTCTGGTTAGATCTCTTATTTGAGTTTTACCTGTGCATTAGTTGAGTTGTATGCTTGTTTGTTTGTGATACAGTACCCGGAGTGCGCCGCTTGCTACTTCAAATCGCTAGGTTTCCCGGATCATCAGCAAGGCAAGTAACACTTTGATCATGCTTTCCCACTACCCAGTTTTATTGCATTAGATCAATCCTCACACATTGCATGATTAGGACCTAATTAAATTGTGGGTTTGGGAAGTAGTTGAGGTAGTACCTATTACCTGTTATTATCAAACCTTTGGGAGTTACTTCTACGTTTGCTTATTATGCCATGCTATGCTAGTAGACGTGGATTGGGTGAGTGTATCCATGAAAGATGTGAGATTGTTAATTAATGGTTTATTTAAGGTGGCAACTTAAACACACATCTGGGTGGATTGAGGCACCTGGGTATTCCAGCGATTGCATGTTTTTGTTGGACCGCCACCCAGGCTCAAAGGGATCATGAGAATATTCATACTTGAAACTTCCGTGTGCACACGCTGACTGTAGGACACGACCACTAAGCTAAAGACCTAGATCACTACTCACTCTCTTCTCTTTCTGACTCCTCATCTTTTCTACTCTTTTAGGATGGCGGATGCAAGGAACAAGTTCACACAACCGGATGAAGATACACCCTTTGGACGTCACTTGAAGGAAGTCACTAGATACCTGAACATAGGAGTACCCAGCTTCACCGGAACCTACAACGCCACTTTACCTGAAGAAGAGCGCTGGATGATTCGAGTTCAAGTTCCAGGAAGGACGTTCATGCCAGTCACCGAGCCCATAGAGTTTTCTTTTGATGCACCAATTTGGAGTCTCGGAAAGAGCATGGCAGCTCACATCGCCATGGGACGTATTGGAGAAGTCTACCGCAACGATCTCAAGGATACTATCTACCAGATTTGTGGGCGCCGAGATGAGCACTGGGAGGTGATCAGCACCAGGAAGGATAGATCAGTTGCAGCTTTTATCCAGGAGTTAAACCAACACATTCGACATCGGGAGAACCAGATGTGCGCCGACATGATAGATCTGAAGAAGGCGAGGACAAGAATCAAGGAACTGGAGGAAGAACTCAAGGCTACTCGTGAAGATTATGAAGAGGAAATTGAAGTATTAGTGGAGAAGAATGACGATCTGATCAAGAAGATTGGAATATTCATGGGAGGCCCTACACCAGTAGAAGAAGACGAAGAACCCAAGGAGATTCGTCCGGAAGACTACATCATCATCGACGACACCGACTCGGATCCAGATGATAGTGATGATGACTATGTTGATGAAGCTGGAGCAAATATCATGGAGTCTCCAACCGAAGAATATTTTTAGTAGACCACCTCATCAGTAGTAGTAGTCCACCATGTAAATATAGTAGTCTGAGCACTTTTGCGATAGTTAGATCGATTGTATGCCCTTGTTTGATTGATTGAATGAAGTGAATTGTTTGCTTTTGCCTCATGTGCATATGGGTAGTGTTTTCTCTTTAGACCCCCTCTATTCTCAAATCTCATCTTTTCTAAACCCTCAGATGCCTCCGAGACGTGACCCCGGATTTACCTTCCCACCGGAGCTCACCCAGTTGATCCAGCAGCAGAACACATTGATGCAGTTGTTAGTCCAGAATCAGAATCAGGGGAACAACAACAACAACCCACCACCACCACCACCTATTGATCACTTAGCCCATTTTCTTAGGCTGAATCCGCCGGTGTTTTCCAGTAGCACCGAGCCGATAGTAGCAGATGATTGGCTCCGCAAGACACCTAGAGAGTTGACCACAGCAGGATGCACGGATGCGGAAAAGGTGAAGTTTGCCGCACATCAGCTGTAAGGACCCGCAACATCATGGTGGGAGAATTTCACAGCCACTTTCCCTGTCGACACTGTCACGTGGGACCAGTTTCAGCAGGCTTTTCGAACTGCCCATGTTTCAGCAGGAGCTATGGCCATGAAGAAGCGGGAGTTTCGCAACTTGCGCCAAGGAGGATGGACAGTTGGCCAGTATGTGGAGGACTTTAGTAAATTAGCACGTTATGCCCCAGATGACGTTGCTATAGATGCAACTAAGCAGGAGAAATTTCTGGAAGGACTAAATGATGAGTTGAGCATGCAGTTGATGGTGGCCACCTTCAACAACTACCAGGAGTTGGTAGATCGTGCTCTCATGATTGAAGGGAAGCAGCAGCAAATTGAGAATCACAAGAGGAAGTATGGACAAGGGAAGCACACTTCAGGAGCTCAGCAGAAGCCACGTTTTACCCCTAGACCGGGAGGACATTTTCAGCATACCCATGGAGGAGTTAGCTCTCACAATCACAATGGCACCAAGAATGGTAATGGGAATGGAGGAAGTAACGGCCAGAACCGTACCAACCCATCGACCCCAGCCAAGAGAGACCTGAGCCAAGTCACTTGTTTTAAGTGCCAGAAGACCGGACATTATGCCAATGAATGTCTTGAATCCCAGAATGGAAATGGCAATGGAAGCTCTGGAAAGAAGCCAAACCCTTTCAACAGGGGACAGGTGAACCACGTTAACATGGAGGAGGTTGAAGAGCAGCCGGATGCAATAATCGGTAAGTTTTTGGTTAAGGCATTTACTGCACTCGTTCTTTTCGATACTGGTGCATCGCATTCATACATATCAAGGGGATTTGTGGATAAGTATATCCTGCCCACCAAAGTTCTTAGAACACCTATGTTAGTAAGCTCACCAGGAGCGGAGTATATGGCTAGCCAAGGATGTTTTCAGGTGCCATTAAGTATAGGTAGGCATGTGTTTCCCTCGGATTTGATAATATTGGAATCACAAGGTTTGGATGTAATTCTGGGTATGGATTGGTTGTCGATGTATGGAGGAAACATCGATTGCGCCAGTAAGTCAATCTTGCTTACCACCCCAGAAGGGAGAAGGATCAAGTATGTATCCCGGCATGTGCCGAAGAGGACTCAAGTAAATTGTTTAACATGAGTTGTGCAGGAGGAAGTACCAGTAGAGAAGGATTTCCCCGATGTATTTCCAGAAGAATTGCCAGGCATGCCACCGGATAGAGATATTGAGTTTTTGATTGAGCTTTTGCCAGGCACAGGGCCAATATCAAAGAGACCATATAGGATGCCTGCAAAGGATTTGGTGGAAATCAAGAAGCAGATTAAGGAGTTACTGGATAAGGGATATATTCGCCCAAGTTCATCGCCTTGGGGATCGCCAGTACTTCTAGTGGAAAAGAAGGATGGATCGTTAAGGATGGTTGTTGATTATCAAGGTTTGAATGAAGTAACCATAAAGAACAAGTACCCACTACCGATGACCAATGATCTGTTTGATCGATTGCAAGGAGCTAAGGTGTTTTCCAAGATCGATCTGCGATCAAGATACCACCAGTTGAAGATTCGAGAACAGGATATACCTAAGACGGCTTTTACCATCAGGTATGGGTTGTACGAGTATAACGTTATGTCATTTGGTCTGACTAACGCACCTGCATATTTTATGAACATGATGAACAAAGTGTTTATGGAGTTCTTGGATAAGTTCGTCGTAGTGTTCATTGATGATATCCTAGTTTACTCGAAGAATGAAGAGGAGCATAAGGAGCATTTGCGTTTGGTTCTTGGAAAGGTCAGAGAACATCAATTATATGCCAAGTTTAGCAAATGTGAGTTTTGGTTGAAGGAAGTTGGATCTCGGACATGTTATATCCGGAGGAGGTATAGCAGTAGATCCCACTAAAGTTGATACCATGACCAAGTGGGAAGCGCCAACCACAGTTGGAGAGATCCGGAGTTTTCTTGGACTCGCAGGATACTACCGGAGGTTTATTGAGAATTTCTCAAACATTGCGAAGCCTATGACGGAATTGTTGAAGAAGGATACCAAGTTCAAATGGACTGAGGAATGTGAGGCTAGTTTTCAGGAGTTGAAGAAACATTTGGTTACCTCACCAGTGTTGATTTTACCGGATCAGACCAAGGATTATGAGGTGTATTGTGACGGTTCACGTCGAGGACTTGGAGCAGTTCTTATGCAGGAAGGAAGAGTTGTTTCATATGCCTCACGACAGCTTAAGCCTCATGAGTTGAATTATGCTACACATGATTTGGAGTTAGTAGCCGTAGTGCATGCATTGAAGACTTGGAGACATTTTCTGATTGGAAACCATTGCGAGGTGTACACGGATCATAAGAGTTTGAAGTATATTTTCACACAGAAGGAGTTGAACCTCAGACAAAGGAGATGGTTGGAGCCCATCAATGATTATGATATGAAATTGCATTATCACCCCGGAAAGGCTAACGTAGTAGCTGACGCGTTAAGCCGTAAGAGCCATGTCAACACCCTAATGATGGGAGATTTACCAAGGGAGTTAGCCGAAAATCTTCGTGACCTATGTTTGGAAATAGTTCCAAGAGGCTATGTAGCAGCATTGGAGATTCTGTCTATGTTGATGGATAAGATTAGAGAAGCTCAAAAGACTGACAAGGAGATTGCTTCTATTAAGGAGAAAATGAGCAAAGGAAAAGCTAAGGGATTTCGTGAAGATGAGCACGATACCTTATGGTTTGAAGACCGTGTTTATGTGCCTAATGATTCAGAGATCAGGAAGTTAATTTTACAAGAGGCCCATGATTCACCGTATTCGATTCACTCAGGAAATACCAAGATGTATTTGGATTTGAAGGATACTTTCTGGTGGACCGGAATGAAGAAGGATATTGCGGAGTATGTAGCAGTTTGTGATGTATGTCAGAGAGTAAAGGCAGAGCATCGGAAGCCAACAGGATTGCTACAACCATTGCCGATACCCGAATGGAAGTGGGATAAGTTAGGCATGGATTTTATTACAGGATTGCCCAGAACACGTTCAGGCTATGACTCGATATGGGTTGTAGTCGATCGTTTGACAAAGGTAGCTCATTTCATTCCAGTGAAGACTACCTATACCAGTGCAAAGTTGGCAAACATATACATGACTAGAATCGTTTGTCTGCATGGAGTTCCAAGGAGCATAGTATCAGATAGAGGAACCCAATTTACCTCAAAGTTCTAGAATCAGTTGCATGAAACTTTGGGAACCAGACTGGAGTTTAGCACAGCTTTCCACCCACAGACAGAGGGAC
This sequence comes from Triticum urartu, assembly GCF_056163025.1. NCBI lineage: Eukaryota > Viridiplantae > Streptophyta > Magnoliopsida > Poales > Poaceae > Triticum > Triticum urartu. Next base: position 217,161,813 of record NC_141878.1, read on the forward strand.
AGACTGAGAGAGTCAATCAGATTTTGGACGATATGCTAAGAGCTTGTGCGCTAGATTACGGATCTAGCTGGGACGAGAATTTGTCATATGCAGAGTTCTCTTACAACAACAACTATCAATTCAGTTTGAAGATGGCCCCTTTCGAAGCCTTGTACGGAAGGAGGTGTAGGACCCCATTGTCTTGGGATGAAGTTGGAGACCGCCAGTTGTTTGGACCGGATCTGATAAAGGAGTCTGAACAGAAAGTGAAATTGATTCGCGATAGGCTCAAGGTAGCTCAATCTAGGAAGAAGAGTTATGCAGATTCTAAATGCAAGGAGACAGTTTACGAAGTCGGAGACCGAGTTTATCTTCGAGTATCACCACTTCGAGGAGTTAAGCACTTTGGAGTTAAGGGAAAGTTAGCGCCACATTTTGTAGGCCCATACAAAGTTTTGGATCGTATGGGAGAAGTAGCCTATAAGTTGGAATTGCCTGAAGGATTGTCAGGAGTTCACGACGTGTTCCACGTATCCCAGTTGAAGAAGTGCCATGCAGAGATGGCTGACATACCGCTGAGAGATACAGTACCAATGGAAGCTATTCAGTTGGATAGTGAATTGACCTATGAGGAGAAACCAGTTAAGATTCTAGAGTATGCCAGTCGAGTCACCCGCAGCAAGGTTATCAAGTTTTGCAAAGTTCAGTGGAGCCATCACATGGAGGATGAAGCCACCTGGGAATGAGAGGAAGATTTGCTAAAGGACCACCCGCACCTATTTTCTAGCCAACCCGAATCTCGAGGGCGAGATTCATCTTAAGGGGGTAGGTTTGTAACATCCCAAATTTTCAATTTGGAATGTTATACACTAGATCATCTTTGCATATCATATTTATTGCATTTTGGTTGATCCTAGAAATTTCACGCAACTCAAGGACCTTCGGAGAGAGTTGGGGATTTCGTTATAGTTTGTCTCAAAGTTTGAAAATAGGATCATTTGATTTTATTTATTCTATCTTCAATTATTTCAATTACAAAAATACGAGAGAGGGAATAAAAAGAATTTCCCAAAATAAAGAAATATTGAGGAAATAAAAAAATCAAATAAGATTTTATTCTGGTTTTATTTGCTATTTTATTTGAATTTAGGAAAAATGCGCATTTTTCAAAATTTCATTTAGGCCGCGAATAAATGTTCATCCTGTGCGGCTTGATTTTAGAAGTCGGAGAAAATTTATTTCAGGATTTTTGGAGTCCGTTTAGTATTCCTTTTGTTTTTTTCCGAGCATATTTATTTAAAAAAAAAGTCCGAACTGACCTTGGGCCGTAACCGGCCAGGACTCCTCCTGGTCGGGCCTCTTATAAGCGCCCCGAGGCCCCGGCCAAAGCCCAAGCCGCCCCACCCGAAAACCCTAACCCTAGCCGGCCGCCGCCGCTGCCCGCCCGCGCCGCCGCCGCCGGAGCACCGCCGCCACCGTTCGCCGGAGTTGCCGGAGGTAGTTTTTTTTCGCCTCCGGTTTTTCTCGAAAAATCGTTCAGTTTTCCGACGGTTTTGTTCGTTTTTTTAGTTTCGGTTTTTTAAATAGATCAATTTTTCCGGTTTATTTAATTAGCGATCGTTCGTACGTTCGTTCGTTTTAACGAACGTTCGTCGTTTTTCTTTTTCTCGGATTAAATCCGCGATTTTTCATATCGCGATTTCTGATCCGATTTTCGTTTTAGTCTAACTTTTCGCTCGTTTATCGGAATCAGGCGATTCAAGCGCCTGGAGTTTCGTCTCGAAACCCTCTTTCCGTTTAACCAACTCAAACAAGTTTTTGCCACTGTAAAAATTTCCCTAGATCCAGAATAGTAAATGAAGCCTGTTTCTTTTGCCGTTTGTCTTTCGTTGCTTCGTTCGATTTGATTCTTTTTGCCAACCGGAGTTCTTAAGTTGAACTTTATTGTTAGATCTCTTATTTGTGTTTACCTGTGCATTAGTTGAGTAATTATTGTATGCTTGTTTGTTTGCGATAGAGTACCCGGAGTGTGCCGCTTGCTACTTCGAATCGCTAGGTTTCCCGGATCATCAGCAAGGCAAGTAACACTTTGATCATGCTTTCCCACTACCCAGCTTTATTGCATTAGATCAATCCTCACACATTGCATGATTAGGATCTAATTAAATTGTGGGTGGTAGTACCTATTACCTGTTATTATCAAACCTTTGGGAGTTACTTCTACATTTGCTTATTATGCCATGCTATGCTAGTATACGTGGATTGGGTGAGTGTATCCATGACAGATGTGAGATTGTTAATTAATGGTTTATTTAAGGTGGCAACTTAGACACACATCTGGGTGGATTGAGGCACCTGGGTATTCCAGCGATTGCCTGTTTTTTTTGGACCGCCACCCAGGCTCAAAGGGATCATGAGAATATTCATACTTGAAACTTCCGTGTGCAGCCACGAGCTATTATGGGCTCTAGCATAGTTGATTAAGTTGTGCGAACTCTTACAGTGGTAGACTAGCAGATGTAGGGGAAAGTAGGTGTAACGGTCTACCCGATCGTAAGGTGCTAGTGCTTCTGAAAGACTATGTCTCGGTCATCCGTCTTCTCAAACACCATGTAGTGCGAGAAACCAAACGGAGGCGATCGAGTCTTGTGGGGAAAAGTGCGCAAACTCTGCAGAGTGTATAAACTAATCATGATTAGCCATGTCCCCGTTTATGGACATCTTGAGTATCTAGTACCTGGATTATCATATGAATCTCAACATGTTACTCTAAAATTTAATTTTGTTGGGTTTTGTTTAATGATGATGCTTAATTGGGATTGAGAATGCTGTCAACCATTCTCAATGTTTAACAACTACCATGATAGTTAAATAAAATTTATTCCTTTGCAGTAGGGAAAAATTGGCTTTACGCAAAACCATAACCATAGAGCTTTTCACCAGCCAAATATGCATATAGAATAGCCTATTTCATTCCATTACTCTCTATGTGTTATTTTGCCAGCATATTCCATGTGCTGACCCGTTTCGGGCTGCAACGTTAATGTTGTTGACTTTTCAGATGACGATTAAGGAGTTTTTAGGTCGTGGTCCTATACTCAGTGATGCCGTTGGAGTTGATGGACTCACTTATCTTCCAAGACTTCCGCTGTTATCGTTATCAGATGTCCTTAAGCCATATTTATTGTAACAAGTTCTCTTTTGAGACATTCAATGTAATAAGTGTGTGATTGCCACTCTGTTATAAATCCTTCAAGTACTGTGTGGTGTCAGCATTACTGATCCAGGGATGACACCTGAGCATAGAGATTAGACCATTTGAGGTCTGGTTGCTACACAACAATATCTGAGTACAGACATAAGTTAGACAAGTTTGCCATAAGAAGGCTAGCACAAAAGCAACATCGATCGAAAAGGCATGGCCTCCTGCCTGGGAGCCTCCTAACTACTCCTAGTCGTCTGCGGTCTTCGCGTAGTAGTAGGCATCATCCAGGTAGTAGTAGTCATCAGTGGCGTTGTCCGGCTCCTGGGATCCGTCATCTGGTCGCACCAATCCGGTATGGGGGGAAAAGAAGTAGCAAGGCAACCGTGAGTACTCATCCAAAGTACTCGCAAGACTTACATCAGATCTAAACTAAGTATGCATCTGTATCAAAGGAATGGGTTGTATCTGTGGACTAAACTGCAGAATGCCAGAAGGGAAGGGGAAAGCCTAGCCTATCGAAGACTAGCATCTTCTGGAAACCACCATCTTGCAGCAACAGGAGGGAGTAGAGTAGCATAAAGTAAAGTAGCAGTAATGTTATCAACCTCGGCCAGAGATCCTTTCTCGACTCCCTGCGAAAAAGCAATCCCAGAGCCATACTATCCATTTCTCATCACAAACCATTTCTCATCACAAGTATCCAGTTCTAGTTGTATTGATCGGGATACAACTCCAAGTGTCCGTTACCGTAGGACAGGCTATCGATAGATGTTTTCTTCCCTGCAGGGGTGCACCAACTTACCCACCACGCTCGATTAACTCCGGCCGGACACACTTTCCTGGGTCATGCCCAGCCTCGGCCAAACAATACGCTGCAACCCGACCTAGGCTTAATAGAGAGGTTAGCACGTCGGACTAAACCTATGCCCCCAAGGGTCATGGGCCATCTCCTCGGGAACTCCTACACGTTGCGAACGCGGCCGATGAGCAGACCTAGCTACCTCCTTCAACAAGGCAGGAGCTTACGCAGTCCAACCCGGCGCGCGCCGCTCAGTTGCTGACGTCTATTAAGCTTCGGCTGATGTATACGACGCAGAACGCCCATACAATGCCCACGTGATGGTTAGTGCTATCAGGCCAGAGGCCCCTCGGATCAAATATCCAAATCGTAGTGGATTAGGAGCACGCGGTAACAAGCAGAGACTCACGATCGATGTGACCCCATCACCCCGTCTCGAGTACTTGCGGCAAGGGCTAAGAATGCCCGGCCACGCCCCGTAAGTATCTCGCGGGCACCTTCCAGGTCAACCCGACTCCACATCGCTCGCTATTAAGCTCGCGCGCGTACCCCTCAGGGCCTACCCGTCTTTAGTAACATGGTTCAGTTGTAAGGTCATAGTAGCCATAGTAACTGTATGTTCAACACCAAGGGGAAAACCAGAGGAATCACCCTCGGTGAATTCCACTCGATGTAATCATCAAGGTGAACATAAGAGGATTCACCCTCGAGGTTCACACTTGAGGGGTTGCACAACAGAGCCGTATCGGAAGTAGTTAAGGAGGAAATCACCCTCGATGATCCCGACCGAATAGCTACACTACAGAGATCTCATCAGGAGTGATGTATGAGGTTCACCCTCGGCACTCGATAGTAACTCTGTAGTGTCGTACAACTAGGGGGTGATGTGCAGTGTTGGGGCCTGGACGTTGATCACGTTGATCGAGTCATTGAACATAAAGCAGGGCAACTGGGACAAGGGGGGTCACTGATGGATCACTAACCAACCTATACTAAGCAGTTTAGGATAAGCAGATAGGGTATGAAATCAGGTAACAACAACAGGCTATGCATCAGAGTAGGATCATATAGAAAGTAGTAGCAGTTCTAATGCAAGCATGAGAGGGAAAGAAATGGGCGATATCGGAATGCTCAAGGGGGGGTTTGCTTGCCTGGAAGCTCTATTGAAAAGGAAGAAGTGTCGTTGTCGATGTAGTCGATCACAAGGGCATCAGCATCATTCTCGGGGTCTACCGGAGAGAAGAGGGGGAAAAACTAATAAATACATAGCAAGCAAGTGCATAGCAGGACAGCAGGCAGAGCTAGACATGATCTAACGTGGTGCTACATGATACCGGCGAAGGGGAAGAACATCCGGGAATGTTTTCCCAAATTTTGGCATTTTCGGACAGACGAACCGGAGGGGGATTGTTCCATGTTCAGCATGCTAGGGGCATGTGACAGATGAACATGCCGCGTATTTGGATTCGTCTCGTCGTTCTGAGGTGACACGTTGCTTTTTTGGCCTGATCGTTGGCAGCTGGGAAATCGTGTTGTCCTCTTGCAGGATTGTTTCCCTCGGCTACACTCATTTGTTGTAGATGATGCAGTTACAGTCAAGGACATTATGGAGCAACCTGATATCTTGGCTCATTTCCATTTGCCTCTTTCGCAGGAGGCCTTCTCGGAACTCACGCAATTACAGGCCCTCCTGCCTTTGATCAATCTGGATGGTGAGAGCAATGATATTTGGAAATGGCCATCAAAGACTGGAGTCTTCCTGTCAAAAATATATTATGATTCTTGCTTATTCACTGCTACCTGGAACATTTGGATACATAGGAATGGGAAGATTTTCATAAATGAACAACCGACATTCAGAGCTTGGAGAAGAAATTTCATTCATGACATATCTCTTCTTTCTCATAGGATTAAATGTAAATATAGAGATAGTCTTCTGTCTTGGATAGCTAACCTTTCTTAGCCTTTTCTTGTAAGTATCCTTTCTTTACTCTGTACATTCTAAGATTGTAACTTTCTTACATTTTATTAATAAAGGACTGTGAGGCTGTTGCCTTGCAATAAATAGTCGGAAATAAAACTTTCATGTATAAAGTTTTTCCATCCGAGCTACGATTTATTTTATATGAATTTCTAAAGTTTTAATCAATATTCTAGAAATCCCTGAAATTTTGCTAAGTCTGAGAATTCGACAGTTTTTTAAACATCACTTGGCTGTTTTCAAAAGACTACAACTATTGTCCTGTACATCCTATGAGTTAGTGCCTTATATCAATTTTGAGTACTTTTCTGTGATGTACATGTTAGTACCAATCACATCCATATTAGAGTTCATTTGCTTGAACATCAAGAGCACTAAAGTACCTATGAAAATAAAACTGTTTTTTTGGTTTTCTGTTAACAGAACATAGACTTTTGTCATTTTGATAGGATTTAATCCATGCACCAAATGGATTTGTTCCAGTGGAATAAAATGGAGTTTGTCAAGTACACTACCTACTCATATTATTTTCACTAATGTTAACAACTGTTTAACCGCAGTTTAGGGCCTGCCCAGGGGGTTACTCGATGTAATATTCGCAAAGCTAGCCGCACCTACAGTGATTAGCAGCAGCAGGCAACACCAACATGCGGCGGCGGGAGCAGCAAAGCAGCAGCGAAGCAAGCGACATGCACTCGGCCGTGCGTGCTGGGTGCAGGGCAGGGGACGGACGCGAGGCGTGGGCACGCACGCGCGTGCGGGTGGCACAGGGTGCGGCGGCGGCGTGCACCAGCAGCAGCAGCGCCGGGCGGAGCAGCAGGCGGCGACGTCAGTGGCGAGCAGGAACAGGGGCATGACCCGGGCGGCGGGATCGCGAGCAAGCGCGCGGGGTAGCAGCAGCGCGTGGGCAGGCTAGCGGGGTGCCGTAGCAGGCGCGAGCGGCTGCGGGCGCGGCGGACTGGGGCGGCAGCCACACGAAGGTCGTGCAGGGGCGAGGGGGAGCGAACACAGGGCCCGGGCGACGACGGGCGCAAGGGGCGCGCGGCCACGACGCGTGCGCGTACACTGAAGCTCGAACGCGGCCAGGGTAGAGGATGATCGAGCTCGGGGACGACGACAAACAGCGACAAATCAAAGGGGAAAAGGGGGGAATCAGCCAAGGAGCTCACCGCGGAGCTTGTGGACGAGGTCAGGAGCTGCGGGGGTGGCCGGATGCGTCAAGCTCGACAGCAAGATGCGACGGCCGTGGCGGAAACCAACTCGATCCCGAGCGTACGGTACCTCTTAGCTTGATTCAGCGGAGGTAGGCGAAAGAGTCGATGATGGCGGAGCTCCTGGAGAACGTCCTGATCGCCGGGGAGGCCAGTGGCCGCGAGGATGGCGACGGCGCGTCGACGAGAGCTCGGGAGCGAGCAAAACCGAGAGGGATAGGACGGGCAAGAGGATAAGTGAGGGATAGGGTTTGTCTACAGGGTCGAGAGCGGTCTTATCCTCATCGGGGGTGCACCGGATGGTCGACACGGCGGCAACAACGGCCAGGGCCGCGTGGATGTGCTCCACGCACAGGTTCTCTGCCTCCTATAGGTGAGGATGAGAATAAGAGAGAGATGGGCCGGGCCTAGGTTCTGTAGCACTAGAGCCCAAGCGCCTGGCACTCTTTTCTCTTATTTTTTTATTTTGCTTATGCCTTTCGCTACTGTTTCTATTTAAATGAGCTAGCAAACAATTTTCGTTAATTGTGAAACTTTGCACATGAATCAAACACAACAATACTAGATAGCACAAAAAGTTTGGGGCCATTTGGAGTTGTCTAACGGTTTTTGGAAATTGAAAAGGCAAATTTAATTGCTACCGGACCACTCAAATAATTCTGAGGGGAATTTGGGAATTTAGGTGAGGTTGGTTACAACATTAAAAATACTTAGAGAATAATTTCCAAATTATGAACTATTTTGATTGCCTGACAGAAGAAGTGAATATTTGATATGCAATTCAAATTAGAATTTGGCTTCAATTTTGGACAAGTGGAAAATTAGCTTAGTGTTCACAATGACATGACCACCATTAGAGGGAGATCACTGTAGCATGATTCTCGGGGTGTTACACTATTGGTGCTATCCATACTATTAATGATGAGACTGACTATGCTTATGATATGCAAAGGACCAAACTTGGGGATGATATGTTTGATGAGAATGACATGTTTGAGAATTTATTTGATGCAATTAATGTTTGTCCCAAGCTTGGCATGCTATGTTTTATGAAGATTATATTTTTAACCTCCCAACTTTTGATATGCAAATTTATTATGATGATAACATGCCTCCTATTTATGATGATTATATTGATGAAAGTGGGTTTGGAAGAGTGTCAACTTTAGGAAGTAATGATCCCACTATTTTGGAGGGTGTTGAATCTTATTGTGACAATTATGAAAGTGGATCTGGAGAGGTCGTGACTTTATTTATTAATGATTCCACTATCTTGGAAGAGGTTTCAATTGATTATGATGAGAACAAAGTTGCTACTTATGGTGATTATTGTGATGACACTTATGCTATTAAAAGTAGTGATGATTATATTTATAAAAATTGTCATGATTATGATTACCCTTTTTCTTAACATTACTCTTTTAATGTGGAAACAATTTATAGTATTCGAGTTTCTTATGATACTCCCACTATTCTGAATGAGAAGAATTTTGCTTATGTGGAGAGTAATAAAACTTATATGCTTGTGCATCATAAAAATAGTGCTTTATGTGAAAGTTATATTGTTGAATTTATTCATGATGCTACTGGAAATTATTATGAGGGAGAATATATGCTTGTAGGAATTGCAATAATAGCAAGTTTCCTCTCTATGTGTTAAAAGTTTTGGAGTTATGCTTGTTTTGTCTTCCTATGCTAGTTGACTTTTGTTCCAATAAATTGTTTTCTCAAAAAATCCCTATGCATAGGAAGTGGGTTAGACTTAAATGTGTTAGTCATATGCTTCATGATGCTCCCATTATGTTTCAATTCCTATCTTTTATATGAGCATCATTGAAATCATCATGCCTAGCTATTAAGGCATTAAAAAAAGCGCTTGTTGGGAGACAACCCAATATTTACCCCTACTGTTTTTGTGTGTTCACATGATTAAGCTACTGTAGTAATCATGTTCTATAGCTTCTGTTTCAATAAAGTGTCAAGTAAGACCTTTGGGATGGCTTGCGATGAGAGTTGATTTGATCCTGCTGAAAAACAGAAACTTTTGCGCCCAGGAGATTAGTTTTCATTTTTAACAGAAGCGCGATAAAATACTGATTCTCTTTGCAGAGTATTAATAAACAAATTTCCCAGGACTTCCTAAATTTTCAGAGTTTTTGGAGTTACAGAAGTATTCAAGAGTTGCATATTACTACAGACTGTCCTGTTTTTGATAGATTCTATTTTTGATGCATGGTTTGCTTGCTTTCTAGTTTCTATGGCTTATATTGCTTAATATAAATTGTAGAAATGATAGGGTACAGTAGGATTCATGTGAGAAAAATTATGAATCTTGTCTTGATAGTACCTAAGTGGTAATTTGTTTTCTTATACTGACGGAGCTTACGAGTTTTCTGTTGAGTTTTGTGTTGTGAAGTTTTCAAGTTTTGGGTAAAGATTCGATGGACTATGGAATAAGGATTAGAAAGAGCCTAAGCTTGGGTATTCCTAAGGCACACCAAGGTAATATTCAAGGACAACCAAGAGCCTAAGCTTGGGGATGCCCCGGATGGCATCCCCTCTTTCATCTTGCTGTTTGCTTGGAGCCTAAGCTTGGAGCTATATTTTTATTCACCCCATGATATGTGTTTTGCTTGGAGCATCATTTTCTCTTATTATGATTTGCTTGCTGTTTGAATAAAATACCAAGATCTGGAATTTTTAAATGTTAGAGAGTCTTCGCATAGTTGCATAATCATTTAACTACTCATTGATCTTCACTTATATCTTTTGGAGTAGTTTGTCATTTGCTCTTGTGCTTCCCTTATATCTTTTTAGAGCATGACAATGGTTTTATTTTGAAGAAATTGATGAACTCTCATGCTTCAGTTATATTATTTTGAGAGTCTTAAACATCATGGTAATTTGCTTAGGTTATGAATTTAGTCCTAATATAATAGGCATCCAAGAGGGATATAATAAAAACTTTCATATAAAGTGCACTGAATACTATGTGAAGTTTGATTCCTTATGATTGTTTTGAGATATGAAGATGGTGATTAGAGCCATGTTAGTGAGTAGTTGTGAATTTGAGGAATACTTGTGTTAAGGTTTGTGAGTCCCGTAGCATGCACGTATGGTGAACCGTTACGTAACGAAGTTGGAGCATGAGATATTTTTTGATTGTCTTCCTTATGAGTGGCGGTTAGGGACGAGCGATGGTCTTTTTCTACCAATCTATCCCCCCAGGAGCATGCGCATAGTACTTTGTTTCGATAGCTAATAGACTTTTGCAATAAGTATGTGAGTTCTTTATGAAAAATGTTGAGTCCATGGATTATACACACTCTCATCCTTCCACCATTGCCAGCCTCTCTAGTATTGCGCAACTTTTGCCGGTACCATAAACCCACCATATACCTTCCTCAAAACAGCCACCATACCTACCTATTATGGCATTTCCATAACCATTCCGAGATATATTGCCATGCAACTTTTCACCGTTTCGTTTACTATGACACACTTCATCATTGTCATATTGCTTTGCATGATCATGTTGTTGACATTGTATTTGTGGCAAAGCCACCAATCACAATTCTTTCATACATGTCACTCTTGATTCATTGCACATCCCGGTACACCGCCGAAGGGATTCATATAGAGTCATATTTTGTTCTAAGTATCGAGTTGTAATTCTTGTGTTGTAAGTAAATAAAAGTGTGATGATCTTCATTATTAGAGCATTGTCCCATGTCAGGAAAAAAAAAAGAAAGGCCAAAAAAGATAGGCCCAAAAAAACAAAAAAATGAGAGAAAAAGAGAGTAGGGGCAATGCTACTATCCTTTTACCACACTTGTGCTTCAAAGTAGCACCATGATCTTCATGATAGAGAGTCTCCTATGTTGTCACTTTCATATACTAGTGGGAATTTTTCATTATAGAACTTGGCTTGTATATTCCAACGATGGGCTTCCTCAAATTGCCCTAGGTCTTCGTGAGCAAGCAAGTTGGATGCACACCCACTTAGTTTCTTTTTGAGCTTTCATACACTTATAGCTCTAGTACATCCATTGCATGGCAATACCTACTCACTCACATTGATATCTATTGATGGGCATCTCCATAGCCCGTTGATACGCCTAGTTGATGTGAGACTATCTCCTTCTTTTTGTCTTGTCCACAAGCACTGTCTATTCCACCTATAGTGCTATGTCCATGGCTCACGCTCATGTATTGCGTGAAAGTTGAAAAGGTTTGGGAACATCAAAAGTATGAAACAATTGCTTGGCTTGTCATTGGGGTTGTGCATGATTTGAATATTTTGTGTGATGAAGATGGAGCATAGCTAGACTATATGATTTTGTAGGGATGAACTCTCTTTGGCCATGTTATTTTGAGAAGACATGATTACTTTGTTAGTATGCTTGAAGTATTATTATTTTAATGTCAATATTAAACTTTTGTTTTGAATCTTATGGATATGAATATTCTTGCCACAATAAAGAATATTACATTGATAAATATGTTAGGTAGCATTCAACATCAAAAATCTGTTTTTATCATTTACCTACTTGAGAACGAGCGGGAATTAAGCTTGGGCATGCTTGATATGTCTCCAATGTATCTATAATTTTTTACTATTCCATGCTATTATATTATCCATCTTTGATGTTTTATATGCATTTATATGCTATTTTATATGAGTTTTGGGACTAAGCTATTAACCTAGAGCCCAGTGCCAGTGCTAGTTTCTGTTTTTTTCCTTGTTCTTGAGTTTTACAGAAAAGGAATACCAGACGGAGTTCAATTGACGTGCCAATTTTTGATGATTTTTTATGGACCAAAAGAAGCCCCCGAAGTAAAAGAGTTGGGCTAGAAGAGTCCCGAGCCATCCACGAGGGTGGAGGGCACGCCCTACCCCCTGGGCTCGCCCCACTCTCTCGTGGATGACTCGGAGACCCCCCCTGACGTGAGACCGATGCCAAAAATTCCTATAAATACAGAAATCCCCCAAAAGAATCCTAGATCGGGAGTTCCGCTGCCGCAAGCCTCTGTAGCCACCAAAAACCAACCGGGACCCTATTCCGGCACCCTGCCGGAGGGGGGAATCATCACCAGTGGCCATCTTCATCATCCCGGCGTTCTCCATGACAAGGAGGGTGTAGCTCACCCTCGGGACTGAGGGTATGTACCAGTAGCTATGTGTTTGATCTCTCTCTGTCTCGTGTTCTTGATATGGCACGATCTTGATGTACCGCGAGCTTTGCTATTATAGTTGGATCTTATGATGTTTCTCCCCCTCTATCTCCTTGTGATGAATTGAGTTTACCCTTTGAAGTTATCTTATCCGATTGAGTCTTTAAGGATTTGAGAACACTTGATGTATGTCTTGCAGATGCTTATATGTGGTGACAGTGGGATATTCACGTGATCCACTTGATGTATGTTTTGGTGATCAACTTGCGAGTTCGGTGACCTTGTGAACTTATGCATAGGGGTTGGCACATGTTTTCGTCTTGACTCTCCAGTAGAAACTTTGGGGCAATCTTTGAAGTTCTTTGTGTTGGTTGAATAGATGAATCTGAGATTGTGTGATGCATATCGTATTATCGTACCCGCGGATACTTGAGGTGACATTAGGGTTTTGGTTGATGTGCGTCTTAAGGTGTTATTTTACTATGAACTCTAGGGATGTTTGTGACACTTATAGGAATAGCCCAATGAATTGATCAGAAAGAATAACTTTGAGGTGATTTTGTATCCTACAATAATCTCTTCGTTTGTTCTCCGCTATTAGTGACTTTGGAGTGACTCTTTGTTGCATGTTGAGGGATTTTTATATGATCTAATTATGTTATCCTTGTTGAGAGAACTTGCACTAGTAAAAGTATGAACCCTAGGCCTTGTTTCCTAGCATTGCAATACCGTTTGTGCTCACTTTTACCATTAGTTACCTTGATGTTTTTATATTTCAGATTACAAAAACCTATATCTACCATCCATATTGCACTTGTATCACCATCTCTTCGCCGAACTAGTGCACCTATGCAATTTGCCATTGTATTGGGTGTGTTTGGGACACAAGAGACTCTTTGTTATTTGGTTGTAGGGTTGTTTGAGAGAGATCATCTACATCCTACGCCTCCCACGGATTGATAAACCTTAGGTCATCCACTCGAGGGAAATTTGCTACTGTCCTACAAACCTCTGCACTTGGAGGCCCAACAACGTCTACAAGAAGAAGGTTGCGTAGTAGACATCACTTTGTTTCAAGTAATCAATAAAGCCGACATTTCTCTCAAAAAACTACCCTCTTCAAGTGGTTACGCACAAAGGCATGAAAATATTGCACCTCTACAAATTGAAGTGTGGACTACATATGGACCCAGTACTTAGTCACAATGGTAAAGCCACGTTCAAGCTGTGTGGTCGACTGACAACATAATAATTTGGCAAAATCCTTAGATACAAGTAAAATTAGTCAAAATGATAGTACAAAATTGTAAACATACATGTATTTGACATCACAAGTTTAAATTGACATCACATGCTTGAATTTTTAGCATCGCCACTAGTTAGTGAAGTGAATTACCCACAAGAAATTGAAAACTTTCTGATTGTCTGATAGTCCAACATATATAAAGTGCACACAACTCGGATTTCTTGTTAAGTGTTCTATTGACCTTATTCAAGACATATTCAAGAAACTAGTTTTATAGGTGGGGTGGGTATTTCCAGAATATCTATACGAAATCATGTGTTAATTTACATGAAAAATATATTTTCTAACATATTTTGTTGGGAATAATTAGATCATGATATCTCCATTTGAAAATACCGAGTAGTCCCTATGTATAGCATAGTTGGAAAAATACAAAGATGCATTATGCATACCTTAATTGTGGAATGCATTTCACATAACTACAATTTTTCTGAAATGTTTTCTAGAACCAGGATCAACTTTTTCACATGATATTTGACAAAATCACACTTTTGAGTATGCAACACCCTATGCTCACAGTCAAGACCCACCAATGCTCTTTTTCACATGGCATTTCAGAAATGACACTTTTTGGTCGGAAGGGATCCGGCTATAATAAAGTTTCACTAAAAGTACAAAACACCTCAAACATAATAAAAATTACATCGAGGCCCCTAAACCAATGAGCGGCCGGTACGGACGCAAGAAACGAGTCATCGATGTGCCATCGCTGCTCCCCTACCAGGGGCCGACTTGACCCCTGTCGATGATAACCGCGTGCATGGACCCCTAAGGACCAACGCCCTGGAGCTGTAGTCATCTCCATTGAATTATTGAATAGATCTAAAACACCTGACATCCTCAGATCTTATCGTGCATCCGCAATGAGAAACCCTAACCTCGTCGTCAGTAGAAAATGGTTGAATCTACGCTAGAGCTACATATAGACTACCTCCTAGAAGATGTGAGATTTTAAGAAGGAATCATTTTTAGATCATTGTCTAAATTAAAATTTGGACGCTGATAATGCCCACACGTGTGGTGGGAGCGACATCCGCCCACATGCCTTATAACACACGGTCTGTGCCACGTCACTGCATGCATGCATGAGGGAATCTTTTTTGATTTCCAGTTTTTAAAATATTTTATCTCTTAAATGAAAATTCCGATTGAAGATCCGTTTTCACCATTAAATCCGTCGTGACGAGATCTTTGAAACTAGATCGTTTCGATGACTTTTTTGGGTTAAAATTTGCCATGTCTATTGCACATGAAGCCATGGTGTTTACACTGAAGTTGCCATGATATGTTTCATCTATTTTCTTCTACATTTAAAAGTAAAAATTGACATATTATAAAACGGAGAATTAAGAAACTAGACTTGCCATGAACCATAAACTAAAATTTTCATGATACATGCACTTAAAATTGCCATGGTTCATACAAAAAATATTTTTAATGGTCAAAATACTAAAATTGCCATGCTCTATCAACTAAAACTGCCACATGGCAACTTTGGTGTAAACACTATGACAACTACTGTGTAAACATCATGGCAACTTTTGGTCAAATTTTTTCGTCGAAACATATCAACATGGGATCTAGTTTTGAAGATCTCGTCGAGATAGATTTAATGGTGAAAACGGATTCTTAATTGGATTTTTAATTAGGAGATAAAACATTTTTCAGCCAAAAACCAAAAAGATTCATGTTGATGTCATCGGTTTTGATATTTTTTAGCATAATAACTTTATTCATCAAATGATAGCCAGGTCGTTTGCAAAAAGGTGAAGAATAAAGTCACAGATGTTTGTTTCCCATAGTTCAGAATTTCTCGTGCTAATACAATGTCTTACTAGAGCATCTCTACCGAGTTCGCCTCTCCGCTACAATGATCAAAGGATATATGAGAAAATTCTATTGTCATTAGGGAGCACTCCGCTATAATAGGCACTGTTGTTCCCATATATGCATGAGGGTCTGATATTGCCTCCAATGCCCTTGTGCTGTTAGATTCTATCACCATCTTTGTGCATCCAAATTTGCAGCTAAATTCAATCCACACCGGATAGCAATCATTTATGCTTCTTCTATGGTGGGCACATGGGGTATCAATTGAGTAGCTGCGCCTAAGAACTGTCCTTGATCATTACGTGCTATGACTCCACATGAACCCGAGAGATTATCCGCAAGAAAGGATGCATCAACATTTATTTTTACCACTCCCACTTTCGGTTTCTTCCATACTTGGTTACTCTTCCGAACAGCTTGGTTTGGCATATTTGCTCGTATGAAATTTGTAGCTAGAACCCGTATTGACATCGCAGCTTGTTCTATTGGAAGGATAGTTTCCCCTTTCGTATAAAGTGTCCTCTGCTACCAGATGAACCACATGGCCACCAATATGAATTCGGGTGTAGGAATGTTATGCACCGTCGAGTGTACCTAGAACAAGGAGTCTAGATTAACTGAGCCAGAGCGATCCTGACAGACCACCTTATCTATTTCAGTTGATAACCCCAACTCTTTCCAAATTGCATAGGCTCGAGAACAAGTAAACATGCAATGCTGGATGTCCTCCATTCCAATACTACAGAGCGGACATTGCGGAAGTAAAGGTATATGCCGACTTGCCAACATCCAATAACAAGGCATAACTCCCTTCAGAACTTTCCATCCAAAGTGTTTCACTTTCCCCGGTAGCCATTGTTAGTGTCAAAACCGGCCAATCTCGGGTAGGGGGTCCCAAACTATGCGTCTGGGGATCGAAGGTAACAAGGGACATAGGGAACACGATGTTTACCCAGGTTCGGGCCCTCTTAATGGAGGTAAAACCCTACGTCATGCTTGATTGTATTTGATGAGTATAGGGGTTACAAGAATCGATCTACCTCGAGATCGTAATGGCTAAACCCTAGATGTTTAGCCTATATGCATTCTGATATGATCCCCAAGGACTAAACCCTCCAGTTTATATATGCACCGGAGGGGTAGAGAGTAGGTTTACAAGGGAAGGAAACAGCACATCCAGTCTCCGATCTTGCCTTTCACGCATCCAGGCATCCTATCCAAACACGGTGAATAATCTTCCGTTCTATCTTCACGACCCATCAGCCCGGCCCATGCTTGAACAGGCCGGACACCTGAGGACCCCCAAATCCAGGCCTCCCTCAGTAGCCCCCGAACTTGCCTTCAATGACGACGTAGTATCCGGCTTATGTCTTCGGCTTTGCAAGGCGGGTTCTTCAGTTTACTTCGGACCAGCTATAGTCTGATTCTGATCTCTATGTTATGTCATTATGAATCCTTGTTGCTGCTTCGATTTCCATGCGTCGGGTGAATACAAACGAACCATGATTTTTTGCAAATAAGTCCCTCACTGCACTCAGACGACGTCTATATAAGGAGATTTAGATCCCCAAATGCTATCTCACATCACGCAAAAGGAAAACCGTCAAGATCAGCCACGAAAAAAGCCTTCTAACATGGCCAGTGCCCCAGGCTCCTCTTCGCGCCCCCATGGCCCTCAACAGGGTGATTGGCAGAGTTGCTCAGTGCCTCATCTTCAGCTGAGTTGACTCCAGACGCAGGGCTATCTTCCCCTCACAGATCTAGTCTCCGTTCGAGCGGGATTGGCTTCAATCGGCAACGATGTGATGGCTGAGAACTTCCCCAACCCCAATAAGGAGGACAGGGTGTGCTTCATCCCGTTCCTATTGCGGGGTCTCAGATTTCCAATCCATCCCTTTCTTAGGGGCCTGTTGGAATACTACGGCATCCAACTGCACAACCTTACCCCAGGTTCGATTCTGCACATCTCAGGTTTCGTGGCCCTCTGCAAACTATTCTTAGGCATTGAGGCCCATTTTGAACTATGGAGGAAGTTATTTTGCCTTGTTCCCCGCCATCGAGGAGGCTCCATATTTGAAGTAGGCGGTGCCGAAGTATGTCATATAGCCGGATCCGGATACCTCATAGGAACTCCCAAAGAGGTATACTCACAGTGGGCTTCGGAATGGTTCTACATGGATGACGTCCCACTGTCGGACCCAGTTCGGCGTGACCTCCCTGAATTCTCCAGCGCTCCTTTCAAGAAGCATTTCCACTAGTGTCCCCAAAGTCCCAAGGAGGAAGACAGTGCGGAAATAAAAAGGTTGGTTAGTAAGGTCAGGTTACTAGCCCATATCGAGCTCTCGATAGTCGAGGTTTTGGCTATTGCAATAAAGAGGTGCGTCGAGCCTCTCCAATCCAGAGTAACTCCCTTATGGTGTTACAACGGAGAAGATGATGCATCCCGTTATAGACGAAAGGGTCCGGATACCCCTGCCAAACTGGCCACAATCTTGGCCGATCTGTATAAGGGTGAAAAAGAAGATTTCCTCCACTTAAACTGCCGGGAAGGCTATTCCATGTACAATCCCATTGAATGGGTAAGACTTCGATTTTCTGTGTTTCCATATCGCTATCACGAGATGCCAATCCAATCTGTTCTTTGTTAAAACAGTCATGGCGGAAGATGATCGAGGACGTTCACTGTCCCGCCCCACAGCTAGAGGACCATAATCGTGATGAAGACCTTGGTTTCACGAGGATCCGGATATATACATAGAGTTTGATGATGGGGCATTTATCAAATGAGCCTCGACGGCTCTGAAGTGGCTATCACCGCCGACTACCCCCGCCTCTATCCCTTCTACATCGTAAGTATTCAGAGGGCTCTTCAAAGGAAGTCCATACTTGCACCTTTATCCATTATACTGATCCAGACTTCAATAGGACCGGCGCACGGTGAACCGTACTTCCTCAAGGGCGGCCCCTGCGCAGGGTAGTCGTTCAAAATGCAAGTGGACCGAGAGCGTTGCAAAAACCTCACAGTCTTCCAAGAGGTGCCGGACATGTGAGAAGTTTTGTCATCGCAGGCTTTCGGCTTTAACCTCTGAACCAAAATGGTGGAGTGTTTTCGGATACTATTTGGAATGAAAAAGAAGCATTCACTATGTTCGGAAGCCAGGCAACCCAGTCATTGTGCTCGAATAGACAAAAAAATTAGTTGGGTTGTATGTTATATTACATATGTACGAAACATCTTCCAAGGAGAATAGTTCCGTTAAGGGTTCCTTTCCTTGGGTGGGCATGCTGTGATCATGCATGCCGTGGCTTTGGTCTGCAATACGGAAAAAGTTGTCCCGCGATGTTTAGAGTGGTGACAATAATGTAACAATCTGTCGTTCGATTGCCGACCAATTATTCTCTTAAGAACGCTAGCTTTCGGCTTCACCCGTCTGAGGTACATGTCCGGATGACCCGGTTGTAACAATCGCAGAGGTGCTCCCTTTATGCCCTAGCCAAACAATCGGGAACGTAGGGCATAAACAAAGGAGCAAGGCAACCCAGCTTGGGAAAAACTTAAGTCATAGAGGTGCATATAATGGCAAAAAAGGGGTGTATATAAGCAAACGACACATACATTGTGAGCTCTAGGGTTCGGAATAATAGTGAGCTTCAGTTAAAGAAGCCCCAGTCATGGTGGGGTGTATACATTTCAGGATGTGTACCCCTCAAGTGTTCGGCTTATCCGAACACATCCTGGAAATCATATAAAAACGAGAAAACAAAAAACAAAATGAAGAGGAGAAAAAAGAACGAAATAAAGGTATGGTCGAACTTATGCGTAGAATCTTCGGAGCCGAGCAGCGTTCCATGGATTCGGCTCTAGGTGATTATCCGATGCATTATGAAGGCGGTAGGGTCCTCCTGTGAGAACTTCATCTATAATGAAGGGACCCACCCATTTTGGTTTGAACTTGTCCTTCTTCTTCTCTGGGAGGCATAAAATGAGTTCACGAACATTATAAGTCTTGGCCCGCACTTCTCTGCTTTGGCATCTCCAAGCCTATTGTTGATGGAATGCGGAACGAGCTTTTGCAATATCGCGCTCCTCCTCCAGGCCGTCTAGGTCATCCTGCCTATCTAGCTCGGCTTCTCTCTCTTCATACATGCGCACTAAAGGTGAGTCATGAATAATGTCGCAGGGCAAGACAGCCTCTGTGTCGTACCCCATGAAAAATGGTGTGTATCTGTAGCGACCCGACCTCAGACGGTCAAGTCTCTGTGTTTAAGTGTCATCCCTGGATCGTTATTGCTGACACACACAGTACTCGAGGTTTTATAACAGAGTTCAATCACACACTTATTATATCGAATGTCTCAAAAGAGAACTTATTACAATAATATGGATGAAGGCCATCTAAATAAGATAACAGTGGAAGCTTCGAAGGTAGTAGAGTCCATCCAACTCCACGGCAAAACTGAATGCATGCCAACTACCTAGCGCACCTTACTCTTCGTCTGAAAACTCTGCAACATAATACGTTGCATCCTGTGTAGGTCAGCACATGGAATATGCTGGCAAGATAACATTATAGAGATATGAACAAATAACAGCTATCACTACATGCATATATGGCTGGTGGAGGTTCTATGGTTATCATTTGCATAAAGCTAGTTTTTCCCTACATCAAAGGAATATATTTTATTTAACTACAAAGTTTGTTGAAATCATTAACAAGGTTCCTCCAACTCAATCCCAAAATAATAGTTATAGCCCAACAAATTAATTAAGTAAAGTGATGAGATCAAAATCAATAATTCAAGTACCAGATACTCAAGATGTCCATAACCAGGGACACGACTAACCATGATTAGTTTGTACACTCTACAGATGTTTGCGCACTTTTCCCCACAAGACTCGATCTCCTCCGTTGTATTTCTCGCATTGCATGGTGTTTGAGAAACGGATGACCGAGACACAGTCTTTCTGAAGAGGTCCCATTAACCGATAGATAGGTCGGTACACCTACAATCCCCTACATCTGCTAGCCCATCATGGAAAGGATTCCCACAACTTACTCAACTATGCCAGAGCCCATAATGGCTTGTGGATGCACACGAAAGTTTCTAGCATGAACAATCTTATGATCCCTTTGAGCCTGGGTGGCAAACCATAGGATGATCACACACGTACTCGGGATATCCTAGAACAACACTGGATTGCGACAAGTGTCTGGACAACCACTGGGTGCTCCAGGGTGCCCCAACCAATCCAACCAGATGTGTATTAAAGTAGCCACCTTAAGTTAACCATTAATTAATAATAACTCTCACAACTTCATGAATCTCTCAAACCAATCCACGTCTATGAGCATATCATAGCAATATAAGCATAACGTAGTAACACCCAGGGGTTTGAATATGAAAGGGCAATAGGTTCTACCTCTTCATCTACTTCCCAATACCCACATGTTAATAAATCCTACTCATGCAATGTTTGAGGTTTGAAACTAACGCATAAAAACAGGGTAATAAAGGGATATGATCAAAGTGTTACTTGCCTTGCTGACGAACTGAAAACCCTAGCGACTCGTAGTAGCAAGCCTCACACTCTGGATAATCTATCGTGAACAAACAATAGCATACATAAGCACTCAAGCATAAGATGCAAAGGTAAAACTCAAGAGAAAAGATCTAAGCTGAAAGTTCAAATGAAGAGCTTCGACTTGCAAAAAGAATCAATCGAATCGGAGCTACGAAACTCAAACTACGATAAAAAAAGTTCAAAATCAAATCTGCTTGAAACCAAATTTTAAATTATCAATACCATGTTCAATTTGATTATCTAGAAAGAGGGGAACAAGATGAAGATTTTGGCATTGGTTTCACTGGATTGGGACAAACAAGTAAAAAGTAATGAGGGTTTGAAGTTTAGGGACTAATCAGCGATAAAAGTATTCATGGATAGGTCCCTAGCCGAAAATTAAAACTAAAAAGAAAAGTTCCTCGGCTGTGAAGTTAGAGCCATTTGTCAGTAATGATGTTGTGCAGGACACCATAACGGTGTACAACGCCGGATATAAAGTCGATCACTGGCCCGGCTTTCGCCATTTTTACTGGTTCGGCCTCTATCCACTTAGTGAATTTATCCACCATAACCAGCAAGTATTTCTTCTTGTGGCTTCCCCCTTTAAGGGGTCCGACCATATCTAGCCCCCAGACTGCAAAAGGCCAAGTAATGGGGATTATGCTTAGGGCAGTGGGCGGCATATGAATTTGATTTGCGAAGAGCTGACATCCTACGCAACGCTGAACAAGGGCCTGTGCGTCCGCTGGGGGCAGTTGGTCAACAGAAGCCTGTACGAAAAGCTTTGCTTACAAGGGCCCGAGCTGCAGCGTGATGGCCGCCGAGACCAACATGTATTTCGGCCAAGAGCTGCCGCCCCTCCTCTTCGGAGATACATCTCTGAAGAACTCCAGTAGTACTTTTCTTGTAGAGTTCACCTTTATGAACTTTGTAGGCTTTAGAACGTCGAACTATGCGATGGGCCTCATTCTGGTCATTAGGGAGCTCCTGCCTATTAAGGTAGGCCAGGAAAGGTTCGGTTCATGGAGCAATGACATCCATGATTACATGGGCAGAAGTTGTCATTTCGGTGCCCGAACCCCCAATGATATCAGAGTTGTGTTCGGCATTTGGGGGTATGATCCGCTCCGAACTAGTATTTCCGCTCTCGTCCTGCCATATCACGGATGGCTTGAAGAGCCTTTCCATAAAGGTGTTAGGTGGGACGGGGTTGTGTTTAGCGCCCATTCGAGCAAGGATGTCCGCTGCCTGATTACTGTCTCGAGCGACGTGGTGGAACTCGAGCCCCTCAAACCGAGCTGATATTTTGAGTATGGTGTTTCAGTATGCCACCATCTTTGGATCTTTTGCATCGAATTCTCCATTTATTTGGGATATTGCGAGGTTCGAATCCCACGCACCTCTAGGCGTTGTATGCCCATAGAGACAGCCATTCGGAGACCATGCAATAGTGCCTTGTATTCAGCTGTGTTATTGGAGTCCATGTACATTTTCAAACATTATAACTAGGCACCCTAGGAGCTCTCTCACGCTATGAGCCTTCGGAGCCATTCGATTTCATGTAATGATCGTCTTTGGCCGTTGGATGCGCAGTGAATTTTTCTGAACACTCCCGTCTCCGCACCTTCCTGAGGGCAGCTACTCCCGTAACATTTTTGGAGTAACATGGTTAATTGGGCCAAATATCCCACCTGGATCGCCGGCCGAAGCGAGGGAGCAGTTGGTGTGCTCGCTAACCCTAACCAAGGCGAATGGTGACGGTGACGGCGGCGGCGAGCTAGCGCCAAGTCCTGTTTAGCCCTTGGTGGCCGCAATGTTGCCACTTTCCAGGCTATTTCTATCATCCTTGGTGCTGGTCTTCGCTAAAATGGGATCCATCGACGAGGGTTACACAGAAGAGCGACTGAAGGAGGGAGCCCTAATGACGGCGGAACGAAGAGCGGGAGGGTGTGCATCGAGGCTGGTTGCCGCCACGAGGATACTGGTGCCTGTCTGCGTGGTGATGGCATGGTGGCGGAAGAAGGTTCCTGGCATGCCGCACACTGGCTGCCGTCCCGTCTCCACCCACGTCTGCGCGCGAAGACAGGTACGTTGTCGCGCACTCCCTACTCCCGTGCACGCATCCTCCCAGTCTCGCCCTAGGTCTGAGAGGGAGAGGGAGAGGAGTGGGGTTGATTCATGAAAGTGGGCGGGTTTTAACCTGACTCCTCAATGGCGAGCACATGAGGTGGCGCTCGATCTGGGAATAGAGTGCTCTTATGACAGCTCAAACAAGATACGAGTACATACCAATTCCTTTGATGATTGTGGACAGCCAAGGAGAGAAAAATAATCATGGATAGGTTTCAATCGTGATCTACCTTTTCCCTTCTTGGATTTTTTTCCGGTGTTACAGAATTTTGTGCCTGCTTCTCAGTTTCAATCTCTCATGTATGCGACTTATTTCTATTTCAGTTGACAAGTCACTAGGTATCTGCCGAATGATTACTGTGTTTTCATTCTTGGTAGCATTTGTATGGGTATGGCTATGAGCGTCTAACTTTATTTCTAGAATCAAATAACAGGACCATTGTTAGGTTGAAATCTGAAGGGAAATAAACTATCTGGTATCATGGTTGTCAAGGTGGATGTTTAGTTATAATTCCGCTACTATTTGACTTGTGACTTTTGTTCTTCAACTGAATTTTATCCATGGCATTTCTAACAAAAACCTGCATTTGCAAGGCAAGATGTTTGTACAGTGCACATGAAACTTGAGACCAATGCGTCATTGAGATTCCATTTTGTTGGTGAGGTTGGTGGCGGAGGGATCGAGTATGTCTTCTTTGAGTGAAAGAACATGTAGTAATTTTTGCTTCAAGGATATTTTTGCATGTAGCTAAAGTGGTTCGAACGGGAAATGATTTACTACCGATTATACTTTATATGTTTTTTCTTCTCTTCACCCATATTCACTATTAGAGTTAGAGGTTAACATGCTACAATCCTTTTCCTCAATGCAGCCGTGTACAACCAAGATTTAGCATTAATTCATGCTTCCTTATGACATGGAGCTACACTGTGGTCTTATAGAACTGAACTAATTGTATTATTTACCATATCCTGTAGAATACTTAATTTTTAAATAGTTTACTATTATAATTATAAAATGTTAATCTATACACGGTTCCATATATCAGTGATACTCATATAGCATAATGAGCCTGCTACTGCCACAATTCTTCCTATTAAACAAGATAGAAGAGGTTATCAAAATTCGTAAGAGATTTGAGCATCTTCTGCGATAGATCTTGCTTCATGGTTGGATGAACCATTTTTGTCTTGGTGGACTATTTCTACTCTTAGATAATTCTTTGCACCATGTAAATGTTTACCTATGTCCCTGCAAAAAAATGAAATGGTTTATTTGACCTTTTGTATTGATTTTCATTCAAGCTGACACTTGACACCTTCCTTTGGTTGTTCTAGGACTCGGGTTTAGAAGGCCAACTAGACACACTCAAGATAGGCGAGCTTCAGTTTTTTTACTAATTGGGATGATCCCTTGTTGCATGCCATTAACGACTAGGCAGCATGAATTATATCTTTCAGGCACATGAGCAAAATGAATAGAATTCCAATAGGTGCAAGAAGGGTGACTGCTCCGTCGAGGATGGTTAGTACAAGAAGGGCAAGGAGAAGAGTGCCAAGCTAGTGGAGCTAGCCACCCAAGGACTCTGTCTAGGTCTAGGCAGGGAGAGAGAAGGTATTAGTGCAACCTTGCAGACAGGTTACATTATTGTCTATGGATGATTTATTTTTCCTTTTTCTGGTTCAGCTTGTTGAATTTATTCATGATGCATTGAATTGTGCCTCCACATGGATAGGTGAGAATAGATCAAGCAGAGCATGACGTTTGAAACTTCTCAAGGACCTAGTTACATGTAACAAGGTACCTTAGTGATTTCATAATACGAAACCGTAAAGAACCAAGTAGTTGATCTTTATGCATGTTATGTTCTATAATGAAAGAAAACTACGCCAAAGACCAGTAAATACGTTGGTGAAATTGTGGTTTTCACTTTCACTTGGTACCAAGGCTCCAAAATCTACCTTCTTTAGAGTTATATTTTTTGTTTTGCTAGCACAACATGGTATTATCAGGGTGAGTACAAGTTGACACGTACGCAAACATTACGTTGACTATGGATGGTTATCTAACTGATTGTGTCGCTATTTTTAGCACAATATTACTTATCTCCTTACTAGGTAGTAGTGGAAAAGAAGCTCATGCATTGGAGAATGATGTGAAGGCATATTATCTTACGCGTGAGAAATTTCCATCAAAGGTATGTATCTCGTTTGTAACCCCATTGCATATTATCTCACAAGTAATGAGTCATTTTAGTTAACAGAGTAATAAATACTCATACTGATAAGTGATTGTCATGGATTTAGTGGTCTGATATATTTTATTCTTTTATTCAGTTCAAGGGGAAGTTGTCTATGTATCAGTGCAATTTTTGTAATTTTGCCCCGTTAGGCTACACAAGGTATCTTGCATGCCAATGAGGCGAAAACTTTACATTTACCATGGAATGCATTTTCCTGATGCCTTTAATTATCGAGATAATATTCTGCCTCAGTGCCATCTCATTTTTTGCTGGTTGATTTTTCTATTTCCTCGTTCCATGCTCTAAACATCATTTTGGCAGGTCCGCAACTTGAAAGATCAGTATGGTGGTACCACATTTAAACAATTATGTATGCTTGGAGCCTCGCCTGATTGGTAACACAAAATAGAAATCCTTTTCAATCACCCCGTTGCAGTTGGTAGAGAAAGATCAGCATGGTTGTAGCATATTTAGACAATTGTATATTTGACTATGACATAATATTGTATCTTACACTTAAACCATTGTTATGTCCGTCGGATTGAATTTATAGACCATAAGGAACATACCATGTTCCTTAGCGAAGTTCTCTCCCTCTTTGCATATACTCTATTACTTGTACTTTTTTTGCTTGGATATTACTCCCTGTATCCCAAAATAAGTGTCTCAACTTTGTACCAACTTTAATACAAAGTTGTACTAAGCTTGGGACACTTATTTTGGGACGGAGGGAGTATTTGCTATTTAGTCTTGAACATCTGATCTTCCAATGGCGGAATTCAGTTATATTGAGACACTGCAGCCCCAATCATGTGGATCTCCTTCAAATTTTGTTCAATTCATGAAAATTTAAGTTATATGTTCTGTGCCTGTATATTTATCAAGACTATAACATTTTATTATACAAATAGACGGGCGCAGCAACGCGCGCCATCAATGATCTAGTGATTTGTAACACATAGCGGACTGTGTCCCCTGTAGGGGATGTCAAGATGACACCAGCCCCTAGTCTGGCCAATATTTTGGAGCCGTCGAAGTACATGATCCAGTTGGAGTATGTATGTACTCTTTAGGGAGTTCGACTTCCGTCCACTCGGTGACAAAGTCGGCCAACACCTGAGATTTTATAGCTTGGCATGGCTTGTATGTTATTTCAAATGGTAAGAGCTCGATGGCCCATTTGTCTATGCGGCTAGTGGCATCCCGATTGTTTATGATGTCGTTGAGTGGTACTTCGGTCGCCACCGTGATCAAACACTTTGGAAAGTAGTGTCGCAATTTCCGAGATGCCATAAAGACCGCATACGCTATCTTGTGATAGTGCGGATATCGAGATTTGCATGGTGTAAGGACCGCCGATACGTAGTACACCGGTTTCTGGATGGGGAATTTGTGCCCCTCCTCTTCTCATTCAATAATCAGTATGACGCTTACTACCTGGTGAGTTGCAGATATGTAAAGCAACATAGGCTCGCCGACACCTGGTGCGGCCAGGATTAGGTTGCCTGCTAACAAGGCTTTTATTTATTCCAGTCTGGTTGTGGCCGCATCTGTCCATTCAAAGTGGTCGGTGCGCCGGAGTAGTCAGTAAAGTGGTAGCACTTTTTCTCCTAATCTGGAGATGAAGCGGCTTAAGGCCGCCACGCAACCAGCTAGTTTTTGGACCTACTTGAGGTCTGTTGGCGTTGCCAATTGTGACAAGGTTCGGATTTTGGCTGGGTTCGCTTCGAATCCTCTATTAGAAACAATGAACCCGAGCAGTTTTCCGGCTGGAACACCGAAAACACATTTTTCTGGATTGAGCCCTATGTCGTATGTTCGGAGGTTGTCGAATCTAAGGCGTAGATCATCCATCAATGTTTTGACGCATTTAGTCTTGTTGACCACTATCTTGCCAATTTGGTTTTGTCGGCGTTCTGGGAACGGGGGTCCCCAGACTTGCCTGTCTGCGGCCCACGACGTGGCTCTGCAAGCGTGCCCGTACCGCCCATCTTCACCAACAAGCATTCAAAATCCTCACGAGGGGCCAAGCCTCGTGAGGCGGACGACACAAGACCTCCTCAGGAGCGGCCTCACCAGGATGGCTCGCGAGGGGCGGAGAGATCAAGGCAAGGAAAACCTCGCGAGGTTCCAATGACGTGAGCCATGACGATCGAGACCAGGCGGGTGCCAACGCGCACAGTGTCCTTGTTTCCTCTTTGGTGCTAAGGAGGCAAGTGCAGACAAAGAGTACTGAGGGGTCAAGCAAAGGTTCCCATATCGGTGCAACGAGACCAAGACTAGTAGGACGGCAAGACGGAGGTCACCGTGGAGCCCAAGGCGGCGTAACCACCAGAGCATTTGGCAGGCGAAGACTGCTTTTGTCAGGATTACTTGTACTAGATATCCCCTTTCAAATTGGCCGTTGTTGGCTCCCTTCCCGCTCAATATTTGGGGAGAGGACCAGGGCCTCTATAAATAGGATTAGCCACCACAGTAGGAGGGAGAACCTCGACCATCTCATATGGGACGGATCATTCAGATCATCCTCCACCACACAAACTCACCAAGCACAAGAACACGTCTCCTCAGGAGGTTGTTCTTCCCCTTGTACTGTTCATCCACAGCCCGAGAGGCAATCCACCACACCACACTGGAGTAGGGTATTACACCACAATGGTGGCCCGAACCAGTATAGATCTTGTGTCTCTTGTGTTGCGAGTTGGTCGAGCTAGCCTTTGAGATCGCAAAGTGCTTGAGGGCGTGATCAGTGAGGGAGAGATCTTCGCGCGCACCCAAGTGTTCGAACCTTAAGGGTTTTGCCGGAACCCGAGACCAACATTTGGCGCGCCAGGTAGGGGTGCGCCGAAGCCTTCTTCTTCGTCGACCCACGCTTCATCACTCCACCAAGCTCATGGCCGATGCTCGCCGAGCTCGCGCTGAGCGCTGGGCCGCCCTTGCCGCCCGCATTGCTCAGACGGCTCCTGTCGGTGGGCCTCCCCGTCATTCTCCATCACCCGCCGCCAACGCTGTCACCGGTTCGGCGGCAAACGAGCAGCAAGCCTCTTCACTACATCCCTTCGTGTGCCAGGACGACCACACCGCCACCCCGTCGCTGACTTCGGCCGGCTCGTCATCTCACGCTCGCCGTGCCCCAATAGGCGCGCAGGCCGCGCTGCTCATGGCACGCGAGCTCCTGCGCTACCATCCGGTCGACGACCTCTACGAGGACTGGCTGGACCGCATCGCTGAGGTCGTCAGCGCCGCAGGAGGCTCTCCTGCATCGTCCCTCTCGCTGCCTCGCCCTCCGCCAGCTGCGGGCGACGTGGCTCACGGAGCGCCTCCGCCTCCTCCACAACAAGATGGCACCCTTGCGCCGAGACGTGCGACTCAGGGAGCGCCTCAGCCTCCCCCGCGCCAAGGCGGCATCCTCGCTCCAAGATGCATGGTCCAGCGGCGTGACCCACCGCGCCGCGTGCCAGCACACAAGGAAAGAAGCTTCCAAGAGATTTCTCGTCCCCAAGGAAGTGCTCCACCACTCCCAGCTCCGCTACGCCAGGATTGCTTGCTGCGATAGGGCCATGCACCGCATGCTGCGGCGATGCAGGGGCACCACGACCAGGCTCCACCTCCAAGGCGGGCCCCGATGACCACGGCCTGCTGCCGCGCCTTCACCCCCAAGCTACGTAGCGTCACCTGGCCAGTCAAGTTCAAGCCAGACCTGCCTCCGCGCTATGACAGCACCCCCGACACCGCAGAGTTCTTGCAGCTCTACGAGCTAAGCATTGAGGCAGCCAACAGCGACGAGAAAGTCATGGCAAACTGGTTCCCCATGGTTCTCAAGGATGGTGCCCGCTCCTGGCTCCTGAACCTGCCTCCTGGCTTCATCTCTTCCTGGGACGAGATGCGCGACCGTTTTGTCGCCAACTTCCAGGGCACTCGCGACCGCCCCCCGGCCGTGGGTGACCTGCGCCGCGTCAAGCAACAATCAGGGGAGACCCTCCAGAAGTACATCCAGCGCTTCAACAATGTTCGTCTCAAGATCCCAAAGGTGACGAACGAGGCCATCATCTCTGCGTTCTGCAATGGCATCCGCGACATCAAGATGAAGGAGGAGCTCGCCATCCACGAGGAGTTGTGCACGTCCCTAGAGATGTTCAACCTAGCGACCAAGTGCGCAAGGGCTGAGAAAGGGCGTCTTTCCCTTCTCGAGATCCCAGCTGCCGACCCGGATGAGAAGAAAGCCAAGGCCAAGGACCTGAAGCACAAGGGAGCGGCCGTACTCGCGGCAGAGCCGGACACGAAGCGCGGCAGGGACCAGCCTGAGTCATCCAAGAGTAGCCGACCGTTCTGCGCCTTCCACAACGTACACAGCCACAACACCAACGATTGCCAAAAGCTCAGAGCCATGCGCGACGGACGCTTCGGTCGACGCCCCAAGCGCAACGACCGAGGCTACGGCCGAGGAGGAGGACGTGACGGAGGACGCTGGGACAACTGGAGCCCATGCCAGGAGTGGCGCGACCAGCCTCGTGAGGACCGTGATACGTCTCCAATGTATCTATAATTTTTTATTGCTCCATGCTATATTATCTACTGTTTTAGACATTATTGGGATTTATTTCCCCCTTTTATATTATTTTTGGGACTAACCTATTAACCGAAGGCCCAGCCCAGAATTGCTGTTTTTTGCCTGTTTTAGGGTTTCGAAGAAAATGAATATCAAACGGAGTCCAAACGGAAGGAAACCTTCGAAAACGTGATTTTCTCATCAGATAAGACCCAGGAGACTTGGACCCTCCGTCAGGAAAGCCACGAGGTGGTCACGAGGGTAGGGGCGCGCCCCCTGCCTCGTGGGCCCCTCGAAGCTCCACCGACGTACTTCTTCCTCCTATATATATATCCACGTACCCCCAAACGATCGGGGACGGAGCAAAAAACCTAATTCCACCGCCGCAACTTTCTGTATCCATGAGATCCCATCTTGGGGCCTGTTTCGGAGCTCCGCCGGAGGGGGCATCGATCACGGAGGGCTTCTACATCATCATCCAAGCCCCTCCGATGAAGTGTGAGTAGTTTACTTCAGACCTACGGGTCCATAGCTAGTAGCTAGATGTCTTCTTCTCTCTTTTTGGATCTCAATACAATGTTCTCCCCCTCTCTCGTGGAGATCTATTCGATGTAATCTTCTTTTTGCGGTGTGTTTGTTGATACCGATGAATTGTGGGTTTATGATCAAGTCTATCTATGAATAATATTTGAATCTTCTCTGAATTCTTTTATGTATGATTGGTTATCTTTGCAAGTCTCTTCGAATTATCAATTTGGTTTGGCCTACTAGATTGGTTGTTCTTGCCATGGGAGAACTGCTTAGCTTTGGGTTCAATCTTGCAGTGTCCTTTCCCAGTGACAGAAGGGGCAGCAAGGCACGTATTGTATTGTTGCCATCGAGGATAACAAGATGGGGTTTTTATCATATTGCATGAAACTATCCCTCTACATCATGTCATATTGCTTAAGGCGTTACTCTGTTTTTAACTTAATACTCTAGATGCATGCTGGATAGCGGTCGATGAGTGGACTAATAATAGTAGATGCAGAATCGTTTCGGTCTACTTGTCTCGGAAGTGATGCCTATATACATGATCATACCTACATATTCTCATAACTATGGTCAATTCTGTCAATTGCTCAACAGTAATTTGTTCACCCACCGTAGAATACTTATGCTCTTGAGAGAAGCCACTAGTGAAACCTATGGCCCCCGGGTCTCTTTCTCATCATATCAACTCCATCACTTTATTATTGCTTTGCTTTTACTTTTCTTTTACTTTATTTACTTTGCATCTCTATACCAAAAATACCAAAAATATTATTTATTATCTCTATGAGATCTCACTTTCGTAAGTGACCGTGAAGGGATTGACAACCCCTAAGAGCGTTGGTTCTGTTGAGCTATTGTTTTTGTGTAGGTACGAGGGACTCGAGCGTAGCCTCCTACTGGATTGATACCTTGGTTCTCAAAAACTGAGGGAAATACTTACGCTACTTTGCTGCATCATCCCTTCCTCTTTGGGGAAATCCAACACGGTGCTCAAGAGGTAGCAAGAAGAATTTCTGGCGTCGTTGCCGGGGAGTCTGCGCAAAAGTCAACATACCAGGTACCCATCACAATCCCTATCTCCCGCATTACATTATTTGCCATTTGCCTCTCGTTTTCCTCTCCCCCACTTCACCCTTGTTGTTTTATCCGCCCTCTCTCTCGCTATCCTCCCTCTCTTTCTCCGTTTGCCTCTTTTGCCCGTTTGCTCTTTGTTTGCTCGTGTGTTAGTTTTCTTGCTTGTCTTCATGACTAGTCTCATATCTTCTCCGTTGTCTCCCGAGAATGAAGTTTTAAATTTTAAACAAAGGGAGGGAGAAAATCTAAAAGATGCTTGGTATAGAATCTGCAATGCTCAAAATAGATCTACCAGGAAGCAATCTACTTCAGTTCTTCTTTGCATTTTTTATGTAGGTGTTAATCCTTGGTATAGATATATCCTTGATACCATTACCGGAGGGAATTTCTTGGGTAGCCATACTTTTGATTCTTATAATGCTATGTTAGATTTATTTGGCTCACCACCTCTTTTGGTTAATGGAACTATGTTAACTTTGGAGCATGTTATGCAAAGACTTGAAATTATTGAAAATAAAGTTGCGACTATTGAATTAATTGAAAATCTAGACAAAAAGATCCACAATCAAATTACTCAATATGGATCTAAGATAGGAATGACTTTGAAAAATATTAAGGAAAAGGAACCCATAGTTACTGAGAAGATAAACTTAGATTCTTCTAGAATTGATAAACTTGAGGGTATCATTACAAACTTGGGAACCACTTTTTCTTACGTAAAGAATACTCCAAGTCCTCCTACTAAAATTGCCAAGCTTATGTATGTTCCTAAAAATAAGGGTGAACCATCTAGTAAGGAAACTGCGGATCTTAAATCTATAAGTATTCATCCCAATCTTTTTGCTATCATTAAGGAACCGATTGCTACAAATGAATTTTTCGATCTTGTGCCTAAGAGTTTGATAATCACTAGAAAGAAAATTCCTAAGGGAAATAGATGCCTCATTGAAAATTTGCCTACCAAAGATGGCAATACCTAGATCTATTCTTGCTTGTTATGCCTAGCTAGGGGCGTTAAACGATAGCGCTTGTTGGGAGGCAACCCAATTTTATTTTCATTCCTTGCTTTTTTGCTCCTGTTTAGTAATAAATAAATTATCTAGCCTCTGTTTTGGTTGTGTTTTTGTTTTTAATTAGTGTTTGTGCCAAGTAGAACCGTTGGGAAGACTTGGGGAAAGTCTTGTTGAACTTGCTGTAAAAAACAGAAACTTTAGCGCTCATGAGAACTGCTGTCATTTTTATTTGGAAAGTGTTATTTAGTTAATTCTTTTTGCAGACGATTAACAGATAAATTCCTCACGTCCAGAAATTTATTTTAGAATTTTTGGGGTTCCAGATCTTGAGCTAGATAGAGATTACTACAGACTGTTCTGTTTTTGACAGGTTCTGTTTTTCGTGTGTTGTTTGCTTATTTTGATGAATCTATGGCTAGTCGAATAGTTTATAATCCAAAGATAAGTTGGAATACAGTAGGTATAACACCCATATAAATAAAGAATGAGTTCATTACAGTACCTTGAAGTGGTCTTTTGTTTTCTTTCGCTAACGGAGCTCACGAGTTTTCTACTTTAAGTTTTGTGTTGTGAAGTTTTCAAGTTTTGGGTAAAGATTTGATGGATTATGGAACAAGAAGTGGAAAGATCCTAAGATTGGGGATGCCCATGGCACCCCCAAGATAATCTAAGGACACCTAAAAGCCAAAGCTTGGGGATGCCCCGGAAGGCATCCCCTCTTTCGTCCACTTCTATCGGTAACTTTACTTGGAGCTATATTTTTATTCACCACATGATATGTGTTTTGCTTGGATCGTCTTTTATGATTTGAATCTTTGCTTATTAGTTTACCACAATCATCCTTGCTGTACACACCTTTTGAGAGAGCCATCACTACAGGAATCAGCTACTTTGCCGTCTTCCACGGCGGACGGCAAAGGCCTGAACGGCGGACGGCAAAGGCCTTTGCCGTCAGCCGCGGACGGCAAAAGGCTCCGGAAAAGTAGGCTTCGGTAAACAGCTACTTTGCCGTCTGCTACTGACGGCAAAGTCTTTGCCGTCTGCGGCGGACGGCAAAGAGAGCACGGCGGACGGCAAAGAGAGCGGACGGCAATAATTGCGCTGTCAGTCCGTTAAGTGGCTAACGGAAGGCCTTTGCCGTCCGCCGTTGACGGCAAAATTTCTAGGGTCTTTGCCGTCCGCCGTATGATGTCATCGACACGTCACTACATGGCAGGTTCTTTGCCGTTTGCCACTCACGGCAAAGTCTTTGCCGTCTGCCACTGTAGGCAAACTGACCAAATGGGTCAGCTCCCAGGAAGCACAGCTGGATGCCACGTGGCTTCTTTGCCGTCCGCGGCAGACGGCAAAGAGCCCGTTGCCGTCAGTGGCAGACGGCAAAGAGCCTGCATTGCCTCTGTTTTTTCATATACCCAACCATTTTCACAGCAAATAGATGATACATATATATTTTTCACATGGCAAGTTCACAGCAAACATATGAGATATCCAACACATATAATTTCATCATACATGCATAGTTCCATCAACCATACATAGCAAGTTCGACATATACATGCATCCAACCATACATATTACAATAGTGTCATCCTACCATAGATGCATAGTTCATAGATACAAAGGAAACATAGTTCATCCAAACAAGCACTCCATCTATGCAAGCTTCCGTGAAGTGAATGAATTCTGCAAAATGGGAAATAAGAAAGTTAGAAGAAGAAGATTAGAAGAAGAAGAAGAAGAAGAAGAATATATGACATTTATGAGCTAATTTAGGTGAAATTGATCATTTGTGAGCTAACTTAGGTGAAATGGATTATTTATGAGCTAACCTAGGTGCAATGGATCGCTTATGAGCAAACTTAGGTAAAATGCATCATTTTAGAGGTAACCTAGGTAAGATGGATCATTTTGGAGCTAACCTAGGTAAAATGGGTCATTTTAGAGCTAACTTGGGTAG
This sequence comes from Triticum urartu, assembly GCF_056163025.1. Classification (NCBI taxonomy): domain Eukaryota; kingdom Viridiplantae; phylum Streptophyta; class Magnoliopsida; order Poales; family Poaceae; genus Triticum; species Triticum urartu. The sequence goes on from NC_141878.1 coordinate 217,196,365, forward strand.
AATGGATCATTTATGAGCTAAGTAAGGTTAAATGGGTCATTTTAGAGCTAACGTAGGTAAAATGGATCGTTTATGAGCTAAGTAAGGTAAAATGGATCATTTTAGAACTAACTTAGGTAAAATGGATCGTTTATGAGCTAACTAAGCTAATTATGCCATTTTTGACATAAGTAAGCTAAGTACATGTCATTATTGAGCAAACCTAGTTAACTAAGCATATTAGAGCTAACTTTGGTCATTTTGGAGGAAACAAAGCTAAGTACAGATCGTTTTAGAGCTAACTTAGGTAAAATGGATGGTTTTGGAGGTCAGTAAGCTTATTAAGTCATTTTGGAGGTGAAGAAGCTAAGTCTAGGTCATTATGGTAAGCATTGGAGGAAATAAAGCTAAGTCTAGGTCTTTATGCATGTGTTAAGAAAAACACTAGATAAACTTACCAAGATGTAGGAGGTGTAGGAGCGGGGTGGCTCGTGTCGGTAGCTGGAGAAGGATCGTGCGATGCTTGTCTGGAGTTACGCTGCACCAAAGATCATTTCCAATGTCTTGTTAGCATGATGACACTCAAATGTTAAGACTAGCAAGTAATGTCCATTCAATAAAACTCACCGTGGTCCCAGGAGCAATCACTGGCATCGGCGGAGCGGTCTGACCTGTCTTCTCGCACACAGACTACACATTTGGTTTTGATGACTCAGTCATACTAGTTAGTAATGAGACAAACACTACATGAATGTTTTGGATAATCTGCAGAAGAAACTTACCACAAGGAGCTCGTACATGGCCCTTGCCTGCATGTCATTCCGTGCCCTCTCCTCCTCCATCATCTTTGTCGTCCTCTCCTCCAACTCCCGCTGCCTCTCCGCCGCCTCCGCCAGAAGTTTCTCCGTTCTATCTCTCTCACTCTGTATAGCAGCCTGCAACACCACTCACATGACCATTTGTAATCATTGATGGAAGCGCACAGAATGTAATGGAGAAAGATAACTGAGTACGTATCACTAACCTTGATGGCGAGTTGCACTGGCCATTCACGAGGCCTTATCTCAGGAGCGGAGCTCGACTGGCGCGCCTTGATCTCCGGGAGAGTGCTAGGACAACGGATAAGTCCATCTCCCATGGCTATGGAGCCATGGGACCTCCCGCCACCAGATATCATCAACAGCTCTGGATCAATGGGACCCTGGCTCGGGTTAAAGTCCTCCCCTTTCCTCGCCTTCCCCTCATCTCTATATCTCACGAGCTTGTTGTGGGAGGAGATGTTGGTGAAGTTGTTTGCATCATCGAGGTCAGACTGAGAGAAAGCCTTGACTTTCTTGAAAGAGGCAGTGTGGGCCATGGCATACAGGTCGTACACCTCTGGCACCTTATCCGCCTTATTGTAGCGTGCCTGAAAGAGAGAAACAATGAAAATTAGTAATTAAAGGGCTCAAGCTAGCATGATGAATGAATTGCATGAATCATGAAGCAAACCACATACCCAGTTGCGCCCGAACTGATATAAGTTGGAGCTGCCTTGATGGTGTGGCACACCTTCCATTTGGGCACGTTTGTCCTTGGCCTCGTTGTGGAGGGCTAGCCATTGTGGAGAGCACCACTCATCGACCAACACCTCCCAACAATCCATCCGATCCGCACACCATCTCGGAGGCGCCTAAGTTGGCAAATAGAAACTTGAGCGCTACGGCTAAGAATTACTAAATAAAGGAACTTAAGTAGAGAAGGCCTTAAGAATTACCTTCATGTACTGCTCCTTACTCAGGAACTTATCGCGGAACGCCGGCTTGGTCTTCTTGATACCACGCAAGGCGTAGTAGTCTCGAACAGCCTGCACCCGAGCCTCGTGCCGTAAGTTCTGGAGTAGGCGCTTGCAGACGTTCTCGATAACATGTGCCGCGTCCTCCTCGTATCCCTCCTCACACCTGTAGAATGTCTGCAATCAAATGAGACAATATTGATTAGTACAATTAATAACTAGCTAGTTGAAGATTTTTAAATGTGTAAAGGAGAAATTACCCAAAACTTTCTGATCACCATGTCTGCCCTCGTGTCGCACACGACACTGTCGATAATCTCATCCGGCGGGGCCGGGGCAGCCACGTAGTGCTCCCAGCTCAATCCAAGCTCTGGAAGCCGACCCTCACCAGGCAACGTGACAAACCCCGGGAAGTTTTGCCGGCAAAGAACTCCAAGGACGGAGTTGGGCCGGCGGACACTATGATGGTGGTCCCAACCCCTGCAGCATGACAAGGCCAACGCATTAGTTATTTGAAAAAACGTGAATGCACAAGGTACAAAAATATTAAATGCACTTACGTACCTCTCCCCATCAGGGAAAATCAACCACCTCTGCTCGCGGGTCACCGGCACGGACGGGAGCCGTGTAGCACCACGCTGGTAGATGGTGCCCCCGTCCTCCTCAAGATCAGTCGGCTCCCCACCATCATCAGCATGGCCACTCGGCTCCTCGGGCTGATCCGGCCAGGTACCCCATCCGGACGTGTGCTCCTCCGGGGTCACGTGGGCCGAACTCTCGTGGGCCGAAGGCCAGTCGACCCGAGGCTCGTGGGCCCAAGACCCGTGGACCGGAGGCTCGTGGACCGGAGTCCGTGTAGCCTCCTCCTCGGACGAGTCCACCCTAGCAGTCACGTGCTCGGGTGAAATAGCCGGGGGTGGCGGCGAGGAAGGCGCCGTAGCCCTACCTCCTCTCCCACGACCACGTGCCCCACCTCCTCTCTTCCTACCTCGAGCTCGTCCCCTGCTGGGCACCGCGGTCGACGAAGAAGGGCCCGGCGGTGTGGCCATACTGTCAAGCAACGCTCGGCGGAGAGGTGCGTCTGGAATGGAAGACCTCAGACCACGCTCCCGACCAGCGCTCACCATCTTTCAACACCTGCCATGAAAAACAGTAAACGAAATTAGTACAACATAAAAAAAGACCGACATGAATAATAATATGTGTATCACTTAAGTGTATCATCATCAAGTACAACATAAAAAAATGTAATACCTGACACTACTAATAATCTCGATCAGTATCATCAATAAATGCATAATCATCATCATCACTATAATCAATGACGGGCTCATAGGGTTCATTGGCATCAACATGTGCAAGGCCACCTTGACGTAATCGGTCAAGCATTGACAGGTCATCCGCAGCAGTAACCTCTTCTTGTTCCGGCTCTTCTTGTTCCTCCTGTGGGGTGATGTCGGATTCATTGTCGCTGTCTACTTCAATGTTTTGGGGTGAAGTATAGCGGTTCTTGAAACGCTTTTTGGAAAGACGTGTCTCTTGGAAGAATTCTCCTTCATATGTGTCTGGGTTAATGTGAGGTTCATAATCCTCTTCCTTTGGGGGAGAAAGTCTAGCACGTGGTGGCACTTCATAAACGACATCCCAACCTTTCAGATTTGGATTAGTTTGGAAGGCCCACGGTAGATAGAATACTTGGGTCGCCTGTTGAGCCATAATATAGACATCAGGAACATCTAAATGAGTGCTTTGGTTGATTTCAACTAGCCCTACATGCTCATGAGTCCTTCTAGTCTCCTTCGGCTGAAACCAATAACATTTGAAGACTACGACATTCGGTGGATTTTCACCATAGAACAGAAGTTCATAAATTGCTTCAACTCTCCCATAATACTCGGTACCTCCTTCGCCGATAGCAGATACACAACAATTTGTTGACTTTCGGGGATTTTGGTCTGTGTCTTCTCACCCATACCGTTGTCTACCACAATATACCTGGAAGACTTGCAAATGGGACAATAGTTCAAGTCCGCATAGTCAAGCCTAAATAAGGCACATCCTTTCTCACAGGCATGTATCTTCTCATAGGGCATCTTCAGTGCATGGAGGATTTTGTCCGACTGGTACAGGTTTGCAGGCATTACATGGCCTTTGGGTAGAAAGCGTCCAAATACTGTCATAATTGCGTCATAGCATTCTCTGCCCAAGTTGAACTGAGCCTTCAGAGCCATTACTTGTGAGATGGCATCCAACTGACAAAGCTCAGTGTGCTTGTGGAGCGGACGTTTCGAAGACTCCAACATTTCATTGAAGGCCTTTGCAGATTCCTCCATCTCCTCGTCCGAATCCCGAGCATCATCATAGCCTTGCACCATGTTTTCCATCCCGGTACCATGCTCGTCGGTGCGACGACGATCCACCTCAGCTCGGTCACGTTGGGCAGACTCACCATGAAATGTCCACACCGTATAATCGGGCGTAAAACCACTCTTCTGCAGGTGTTTGCCCATTTCAACCTCTGTCTTCTTTTCCCAATTGCCGCACCGGAAACAGGGGCACCAGGTTTTCTTTTGGCCATTTGCAAATGTAGCTTGCACAAACCCCTTAGTTTTTGTGAACCATTCAGCGCTCCATTTGTTCTGACCAGTGTGACCGGTATACATCCAAGCACGGTCATTCATCTTGACTTTTAGAGCTACTGGACACACAACAATTATATATGTAATTCACCATGTATGTATTCATCAGTTGATCTACTTTGTCAATTTTATTACGTCCATGCAACCTACACTCTAATAGGTAATGATAGGTCCTAATCCCACCCGTGTATGTGTAGATTGGGTATATTTTCCCATGCTATGCTCCGGATCCGACGCAAAATTTCGGCAACACCTCCCCGCTGTTCTCCTGATACACGTCTCTGCAATAAACAAAGAGGATGTGTACCCGGAGAACAACAGGGGAGGCACTGACGAAATATATGCGTCGGATCCGGAGCAAAGCATATGGAAAAACGAACCCAATCTACACATACTCGGGCTGTCCATGGATAGCGTTGGACAATTCGAAAGAATCAAGGTTATAAATATGCAAATGCATGCATATTTATAACTATGACGCTTTCGAACGGGAGACACATATTGGTTACGCATACTGATGATTCAAGACACATATATAGCTAGCTATCAAGTTTCATCGGAATAGATCAAATAATTAATGGGGGAGGAGGACTTGTCATTTGTGCTCACCCACGAACGAAGGGGCAGAGCTCGTCAAACGCACGGCGAGGTCGTCGAACACCAAACCTCGCAGCGATGAAACAACTGCACATTTAAAACTACACGATCAACACAATTATATATGATGTTTTTCATAACAAAATCAAAAAATATATGACCTAACTAATAATTCACAAATATATGACCCCGTCGGCCTCTGGAAGGCCAAAGAACACCTTTTCGGGAGGTGTCGGTGGTCGGGGTGTCCTGTCGGTGTCGGGGTGCCGGGTCGGGGTCGGGGTGCCGTGTCGGTGTCGGGGTAAGGGTGGGTGTGGTGTCAGGGTGTCGGTGTCGGGGTGTCGTGTCGGTGTCGGGGTCGGGGTCTCGGGGTCGGGGTGTCAGGTCGGGGTGCCGGGTCGGGGTCGGGGTGCCGTGTCGGTGTCGGGGTCGGGGTGTCGGGTCAGGCTCGGGGTCGGGGTGTCGGGGTTGGGGTCGGGGTCGGGGTGTCGGGGTTGGGGTCGGGGTCGGGGTGTCGTGTCGGGGTGCCGGGTCGGGGTTGGGGTGCCGTGTCGGGTCGGGGTGCCGTGTCGGGTCGGGTTTTTTTCCTCTTTTTTCCTTTTCTTCTTCTTCCTATTCTTCCTTTTCTTCCTTCTCTTCCTTCTTCTTCTTCCTCTTCTTCTTCTTCTTCTTCTTCTTCTTCTTCTTCTTCTTCTTCTTCTTCTTCTTCTTCTTCTTCTTCTTTCCTTTTTCCTTTTCTTCTTCTCCTCCTCTCCTCTTTTTTCTTCTTCTTCTTCCTCTTCTTCTTTTTTATTCTCCTCCTCCTCTTCTTCTTCTTCCTTTCCTTTTTCCTCTTCTTCTTCTCCTCCTCTCCTCTTTTTCTCTTCTTCTTCTTCTTCTTTCCTCAAACTAAACTAAACCTAAAACTAAAACTAAAACTAAATCTAAATTAAACATAAACCTAAAACTAATAAAACAGAAAAAAAGGAAAAAACAAAATCTAAACCTAAAACTAAACTAAAACTAAACCTAAAACTAAATCTAACTAAAACTAGAAAAGAAAAAAACAGAAAAAAAAACAGAAAAAAGGAGGGGGCTCACCTGGGGCAGGGCCGGTGGAGGAGGGGGGCGGGGCGGTGGAGGAGCTGGCCGGGGCGCCGGGGCGGCCTGGGGCGGCGGGGGGCCGGGCCCGGGGCGGTGGGGCGCCGGGGCGGCGGGGGGCCGGGGCGGCGTGGGGCCGGGGCGGGGGGGCGACGGGGCGGCGGGGGCCCGGGGAGGCGGGGGCGACGGGGCGGCGGCGGCGGGGGCGAGAGGCGGCGGCGGTGGGCCGGGTGGGAAGTGGGGCGAGGAGAGAACAGAGAGGGGCGGGGGGCATATGGGCCGTTAGGTACTGCCTCTTTGCCGTCCGCCCCTCTTTGCCGTCCGCCTTTTTCCTCTTTGCCGTCTGCTGGAAGACGGCAAAGAGGTGGGCCGTTAAGTGTTTCCCAAACGGGCGGGGAGTGGGGGCCACCTCTCTCTTTGCCGTCCGCCAGCTGACGGCAAAGATTCTTTGCCGTCAGCTGGCAGACGGCAAAGATCTGGCGGACGGCAAAGAGCTTGTTTGCCGTCCGCCAGATCTTTGCCGTCTGATTTTTGGTAGCTGATGGCAAAGAGCTTCTTTGCCGTCAGCTAGCAGACGGCAAAGAGCTGGCAGATGGCAAATTAGCTGATTCCAGTAGTGCATACATTATTTGGAATTTGATTGAATACTCTATGTACTTCACTTATATCTTTTGAGCTTTATAGTTTTGCTCTAGTGCTTCACTTATATCTTTTAGAGCACGGTGGTGGATTTGTTTTATAGAAACTATTGATCTCTCATGCTTCACTTAGATTATTTTGAGAGTCTTAATAGCATGGTAATTTGCTTAAAATCCAAATATGCTTGGTATGCAAGATTAATAATAAAACTTTCGTATGAGTGTGTTGAATACTAAGAAGAAATTGATGCTTGATAATTATTTTGAGATATGAGGATGGTGATATTAGAGTCATGCTAGTTGAGTAGTTGTGAATTTGAGAAATGCTTGTGTTAAAGTTTGTGATTCCCGTAGCATGCACGTATGGTGAACCGTTATGTGATGAAGTCGGAGCATGATTTATTTATTGATTGTCTTCCTTATGAGTGGCGGTCGGGGACGAGCGATGGTCTTTTCCTACCAATCTACCCCCCTAGGAGCATGAGCGCAATACTTTGCTTTGATAACTTCTAGATTTTTGCAATAAGTATATGAGTTCTTTTACGACTAATGTCGAGTCCATGGATTATACACACTTTCCTTTCTTCCACCATTGCTAGCCTCTCTAATACCGCACACTTTTCGCCGGTATCATACACCCACCAAATACCTTCCTCAAAACAGCCACCATACCTACATATCATGGCATTTCCATAGCCGTTCCGAGATATATTGCCATGCAACTTTCCACCGTTCCTTTCATTATGACACACTCCATCATTGTCATATTGCTAGCATGATCATGTAGTTGACATCTTATTTGTGGCAAAGCCATCATTCATAATTCTTTTATACATGTCACTCTTGATTCATTGCATATCCCGGTACACCGCCGGAGGCATTTGTATAGAGTCATATTTTGTTCTAAGTATTGAGTTGTAATTGTTGAGTTGTAAGAAAAATAAAAGTGTGATGATCATCATTTTTAGAGCATTGTCCCAAGTGAGGAAAGGATGATGGAGACTATGATTCCCCCACAAGTCGGGATGAGACTCCGGACGAAAAATAAAAAAAAGGCCATAAAAAAGAGAAAGGCCCAAATAAATAAAAAAGAGAGAAAAAGAGAGAAGGGACAATGTTACTATCCTTTTACCACACTTGTACTTCAAAGTAGCACCATGATCTTCATGATAGAGAGTCTCTCATTATGTCACTTTCATATACTAGTGGGAATTTTTCATTACAGAACTTGGCTTGTATATTCCAATGATGGGCTTCCTCAAAATGCCCTAGGTCTTCGTGAGCAAGCGAGTTGGATGCACACCCACTTAGTTTCTTTTGAGCTTTCATATACTAATAGCTCTAGTGCATCTGTTGCATGGCAATCCCTACTCACTCACATTGATATCTATTGATGGGCATCTCCATAGCCCGTTAATACGCCTAGTTGATGTGAGACTATCTTCTCCCTTTTTTCTTCTCCACAACCACCATTCTATTCCACCTATAGTGCTATATCCATGGCTCACGCTCATGTATTGCGTGAAGATCGATTTTTTTTTGAAAATGTCAAAAGTATGAAAGAATTGCTAGGCTTGTCATCGGGGTTGTGCATGATTTAAAGACTTTGTGTGGTGAAGATAGAGCATAGCCAGACTATATGATTTTGTAGGGATAGCTTTCTTTGACCATGATAATTTGAGAAGACATAATTGCTTTGTTAGTATGCTTGAAGTATTATTATTTTTATATCAATATGAACTTTTGTCTTGAATCTTTCGAATCTGAATATTCATACCACAATTAAGAATATTTACATTGAAATTATGCCAAGTAGCACTCCGCATCAAAAATTCTCTTTTTATCATTTACCTACTCGAGGACGAGCATGAATTAAGCTTGGGGATGCTTGATACGTCTCCAACGTATCTATAATTTTTGATTGCTCCATGCTATATTATCTACTGTTTCAGACATTATTGGGCTTTATTTTCCACATTTATATTATTTTTGGGACTAACCTATTAACCAGAGGCCCAACCCAGAATTGCTGTTTTTTCCTGTTTTAGGGTTTCGAAGAAAAGGAATATCAAATGGAGTCCAAACGGAATGAAACCTTCGGAAACGTGATTTTCTCATTAGATAAGACCCAGGAGACTTGGACCCTCCGTCAAGAAAGCCACGAGGTGGTCACGAGGGTAGGGTGCGCCCCCTGCCTCGTGGGCCCCTCAAAGCTCCACCGACGTACTTCTTCCTCCTATATATATCCACGTACCCCCAAATGCTCGGGGATGGAGCAAAAACCCTAATTCCACCGCCGTAACTTTTTGTATCCACGAGATCCCATCTTGGGGCATGTTCCGGAGCTCCGCCGGAGGGGGCATCGATCACGGAGGGCTTCTACATCATCATCCAAGCCCCTCCGATGAAGTGTGAGTAGTTTACTTCAGACCTATGGGTCCATAGCTAGTATCTAGATGGCTTCTTCTCTCTTTTTGGATCTCAATAGAATGTTCTCCCCCTCTCTCGTGGAGATCTATTCGATGTAATCTTCTTTTTGCGGTGTGTTTGTTGAGACCGATGAATTGTGGGTTTATGATCAAGTCTATCTATGAATAATATTTGAATCTTCTCTGAATTCTTTTATGTATGATTGGTTATCTTTGCAAGTCTCTTCGAATTATCAGTTTGGTTTGGCTACTAGATTGGTTGTTCTTGCCATGGGAGAAGTGCTTAGCTTTGGGTTCAATCTTGCGGTGTCCTGTCCCAGTGACAAAAGGGGCAGAAAGGCATGTATTGTATTGTTGCCATCGAGGATAACAAGATGGTTTTTTTTATCATATTGCATGAAACTATCCCTCTACATCATGTCATCTTGCTTAAGGCGTTACTGTGTTTTTAACTTAATACTCTAGATGCATGTTGGATAACGGTCGATGAGTGGAGTAATAGTAGTAGATGCAGAATCGTTTCGGTCTACTTGTCTCAGACGTGATGCCTATATACATGATCATACCTAGATATTCTCATAACTATGCTCAATTCTGTAAATTGCTCAACAGTAATTTGTTCACCCATCGTAGAATACTTATGCTCTTGAGAGAAGCCACTAGTGAAACCTATGGCCCCCGAGTCTGTTTCTCATCATATCAATCTCCATCACTTTCTTATTGCTTTGCTTTTACTTTGCTTTTACTTTATTTACTTTGCATCTCTATACCAAAAATACCAAAAATATTATTTATTATCTCTATCGGATCTCACTTTCGTAAGTGACCGTGAAGGGATTGACAACCCCTAAGCGCGTTGGTTGGGTTGAGCTATTGTTTTTGTGTAGGTACGAGGGACTCGAGCGTAGCCTCCTAGTGGATTGATACCTTGGTTCTAAAAAACTGAGGGAAATACTTACGCTACTTTGCTGCATCATCCCTTCCTCTTCGGGGAAATCCAACGCAGTGCTCAAGAGGTAGCAGACCGCTGGTAGGATCAGCCTCGCGAAGGTGCCTAGAGGGATCAGCCTCGCGAGGACCGTCCTCAGGGCAATGCTGGGCTTCTTCCAGTGCCGCCACCAAGAAGGAACGACGACCACCACCAAGACGAGGGGGCTGGGGGCTTCCAGGAGTCGCGTGCTATCGCCTGCATCTTGGGCGGAGCTCAAGCCCCAGCCTCAAAGCGTATCTTCAAGAAGCTTGCTCACGAGGTGAACGCAGTTCTTCCCAAGCTCGAGGCTACACGCCCGCTCAGGTGGTCCATGTGTGCTATTACCTTCAGCTTAGCAGACCAGCTCAAGTGCGCGGCCAACGCCGGTGCTCTCCCAATTCTTTGTTCACCCGTCATCAGCAACGTGCAAGTCACCAAGACCCTCATCGACGGCGGCGCAGGGCTCAACGTCCTGTCTGTCGAGACGTTTGACAACCTTCAAGTGCCATATGATCAGCTTCAGCCCACTAAGCCCTTCTTGGGCGTGACTGACGGCTCCACCATGCCGATAGGTCAGGTCCGCCTTCCTGTCACCTTTGGAGAATGCAACAACTACCGCACCGAGCTCGTCGACTTCGACGTCGCCCACATTCGTCTGCCGTACAATGCCATCCTCGGGTATCCAGCCCTGGCCAAGTTCATTGCAGTGACACACCATGGCTACAACGTCCTCAAGATGCCAGGGAGCGGCAGGATCATCACAGTCCCCTGCGAAGAAAGAGATGTGCTGAGCTCCATTGAGCGCGCCTTCCAAGCAGCATCAATCGAAGACCCCGACAACAATGCAGCTTGGTACCCTCCTGAGGTCGTCCCCAGGAAGAAGAAGCAGCTACGCCGTGCCGGACCTCGGGAGGGCGGCGCCACAAGTGGTACCTCGTCAGGATCAGCGCCTGCACCTGGGGCGCCTCCCTCTGTCGCATAGGAAGGCGCACCCGGCGCCCTCGCCGGGCAGGGCTCGGGGGCTCTTTTCTGGAGGGCCTCAGACCTTGCCAACATTACGAGGGAGGCACTCGGGAACCATTTGGAGGCGTGCTTCGCGGCACGTCTCCCTCTGGAAGACACTGGGCAAGGAGCGCCCGGCGCTCAGGAGTTCATCACTAAGGCATCTCAGGAGCTTCAAGAAGCAAGAGCAATACGCGGCGACTGCCGCCCACCTAGCGCTGCTCCCCACCCAGGCGAGGGTGGTGAGCTACGCGTTTGCATCAACATACCAGGGCTCAATCGAGCCGCATCTCAGGAGCGCTTCTGGCCTTCGCGTGTTGGGCGCTGCGAAGGTCCACCTCACAGCTACGTTCGCATGCTGTTCGGCCTACCGAGCATGGCTGCTGCCTTCCAGCGCAACCTGCGGAGCGTCATGGCGGGTCAGGAGGCCAGGCACGACGCAGTCCTGGCAGAGATGGCGACGGTCCTCAAGGAACCGCATGAACCCCCAAAGCCTCCTGAGGCTCAGGGCCCCGGTGGCTCGTGAGGAGCAACCCCTTCGCCGCGTACCTTCAGCTGCCTCAACACCCCTTCATCGACAGAATCAGGTGACATTTTCCAAGTTCATTTAGCTGGGAGCACCCTCAGGGCTGCATCATTCCCAGGCCGTGTGGGTCTGTCCCTGTGGCATGTATCCTTTCTTGTTTATGTCTTTAGCTTACCTTGCCGGGGCGCCCCTTGGGCTGCATCATCCCCAAGCCGCTCGGGCCTAACCCGATGGCACGTATCTCCCCTACATTTACTTGAGCCAGTTTGCTTTCCATGCTTAATCTATCTAGGACTGTCACCTGCTTGATTGTCACCTGCCATGGGAGCCGCGCGCTGATTGTCTTTCTTCAGGACCCTTCGCGTGAGAGGGTTAGGCACGGCGTCTGTGCTCGGGCCCATCCCTGCAGCGTCGATAAATCCAATGGCTGAACTCTGTATTGCGGGTCGGCCCCGTTCACGTCACCTCCTGGGGTCGTTGGTGCTTGGCCTTCTCACGTGATAACCTCAGGAGATTCGTTCGGTGTGGGTTGCCTAACCATCTCGCAGGACCACCACAGCGAACAAGAATCAAGACCAGGCGCAACCCACCTTGAGGAAGGGCCTCGTGAGTCCCGTGCTGGCTCACAAGTGCCCAAACACACCTCGTCTAGCCCTGTCGTGCAAGCCATGTGTCAGGGCGGGGTTGTACACGCCCCGGGGGCTCTCCGCTGTAGGGAGTCCCCTCCCACAAGCCAGCGACGGACCGACGATCACCATGGCGATTTGTGCCCTTCCTCGCACTAACTTGCAGGAACTTCCTGAGGACTACAGCTGGCGGTACCGTGAACTCTCTCTCTTCTTCCATGCGATTCGCTTGCACGTTAAAAGGGGGGCTCCTGAGCATCACGACTCAGGAGCTCTTACTGGCTCCCCAGCCCTCACCCCCTAGCCTTGACCATGACATCACGACTTGGCATACCAGCGGCGGCTGTGCTCGCTCGAGGGCCGGGACCTGAGGACGTAGAGCACCAGGAAGAACATGGAGAAGAGGGGGAGGCCCACACGGGCCTAACCTAGCTACCCAGCAGCGGCCAACACCCAAGTCCAGTGTGGCACCTAAAGCTGGCTCCGAAATGCCAAGATAAGTCTCGTACCTGGAACAACTCAGCGCTACGACATATGATTCTTGACTTTTCGCTACCCTGCTGCGGCAATGTCGCCTCCCTTTCCCATCCTCAGGTAGCTGCTTGCAAGCTAAAGGGGACCTCTTGAGCATGGCGCCTCAGGAGCTCTTACAGGACCTCAGGCCGCTCACCTCCTGGCCTTTACCACAACATCGCGATCTGGCATACTAGCAACAGCTGCAGCCTGCCTGGGGACCGGGACCTGTCGGCGTAGAGCACCAAGCCGCTGCGGGATTGGAAAGGGGGAGACCAATCCTCAGTAGGACATGTGCTCACAAGTTTTCACAATAAGGATAATATTAACAAAAGGCATTACATACGCTTTACACGCCCCTGCGGGGTCCGTTTCGATTCCTCGCAGGGAACAAAAGGAAAGGGATCCCTAGGAGCTCTATCTACACGCGCCGGACGTCGCTGACACCATCATCAACAGTGGTCCACAAAGGGCCGGCACCAACTCCATCCAGATCAATGGCGACGGCGGCCAGACACGACGACCTTGCTTCGGGCCCAACAGGAGCTCGGGGGCACGTAGTTGTCGTCGCTCGTCTCTGGAGACTCCACGAGCTCGGGAGAGTTGCTGGACCACCAGGAGTCACCGCTATCGCTGGAGGGGCTGCAGGCGAGGCCTGCGGCAGGCCCAACGCTCGCCGCTGCACCGTCCTGGCAACCTCCTTCAGGGCAGCACTCCAAGCGGCGGCCTTCCTCGTCGAAGACCTTGAAGAACAGCATGGAGGCGCCGTCATGCTCATAGTGGATGGTGAGGGCGCCGTCCGCGTGGCAGACTCGGGCAATCTCGCCCCAGCCTCGGGTCATGAAGATCCTCCCGGAGGCGACAGCTTCAATTTCCGCTCCAGTCGTCGGGGCGTCGCAGTCGGCGTGCTGCAGCCAAAGCTCTAGAGGGCCCCTCGGCAGCATCTGGCGGTGAAGAACTGCGGAAGGCGAATCCAAGTGCTCGGGGGCATCGTCGCCCACAACATGAACTCGCGCGAGGAGTCCGCAACATGGACCCCTGGGGCGACGGCGTGCGCCTCCATGGCACGGCGGCCACGAACCTGGTGTGGGTGGCGACGCTCATCACTCCTCCCTCCCGAATCATCTGCGTGAGCACACAAGGGCAACGGGTACCCAGGAGGCGGCCTTTCGTACCACGGCCGTGACACCACCGGCCTCACGACCATCTCGCGACTATGGGGCCTCCTCTTCTTCGGTGGGAGCAGCTCGGGCTCGTTGAGGGGAGCCTTGCCCTTCTCCGCGGCCGAGAACCTCTGAATCGGCGCCATGACTGCACCAACAAGGAGTGGAGCAAGGAAGGAGAAGAAGCGGGAGAGGCAAAGGAGAGACGGGTGATGGGGGCTCCGCCCCCACCTCCCATTTATAGCCAAGGGGAGGCCAACCGCCGGCCTCCATGATCTAAGGTAATAATGATGGTTTTTTCCTTGCATGCAGCAGGGACTCGTCAAGTCAGGCAGTTGCCGAGGCTGCGTGGGGAAGCGGAGACACCCATGTCCAATCAGCTGCCACGCGTCGACCAAGGCTGCAGGCTATTGGGGTCTGCGACACTCCGCACTTGCCCCTTGGCTTCGCCTCGAAGCCAAGCCCGGGCGCGCCTTGGGCCCGAGGGCTACTGTCAGTGTTCTGGGAACGGGGGTCCCCAGTGCCTGCCTGCGGCCCACGACATGTCTCTGCAAGCGGGCCCGTACGGCCCATCTTCACCAACAAGCATTCAAGACCCTCACGAGGGGCCAAGCCTCGTGAGGCGGACGACAAAAGTCCTCCTCAGGAACGGCCTCACCAGGCTGGCTCGCGAGGGGCGGAGAGATCAAGGCAAGGCAAACCTCGCGAGGTTTCAATGACGTGAGCCATGACGATCGAGACCAGACGGGCGCCAAGCAGGTGCCAGCGCGCACAGTGTCCTTGTGTTCCTCTTTGGTGCTAAGGAGGCAAGCGCAGATGAAGAGTACCGAGGCGTCAAGCAAAGGTTTCCATATCGGTGCAATGAGACTAAGACCAGCAGGACGGCAAGATGGAGGTCACCGTGGAGCCCAAGCCGGCATCACCACCAGAGCCTTTGGCAGGCGAAGACTGCTGTTGTCAGCATAACTTGTACTAGTTGTCCCCTTTCAAATTGGCCGTTGTTGGCTCCCTTCCCGCTCTATATTTGGGGAGAGGACCAGGGCCTCTATAAATAGGATTAGCCACCACAGTAGGAGGGAGAACCTCGGCCATCTCATCTAGGACGGACCACTCAGATCATCCTCCACCACACAAACTCACCAAGCACAAGAACACCTCTCCTCAGGAGGCTGTTCTTCCCCTTGTACTGTTCATCCACATCCCGAGAGACAATCCACCACACCACACTGGAGTAGGGTATTACACCACAATGGTGGCTCGAACCAGTATAAATCTTGTGTCTCTTGTGTTGCGAGTTGGTCGAGCTAGCCTTTGAGATCACGAAGTGCTTGAGGGCGTGATTAGTGAGGGAGAGATCTTCACGTGCACCCCAGTATTCAAACCTTAAGGGTTTTGACGGAACTCGAGATCCGACAGCTTTTCCAGACATGTTTGAATCATGTGTTGGTAAAGTGGCACCTGCATTTTTGAGTCCGAAAGGCATGGTGTTGAAGCAGAAAGGCCCATATGGGGTAATGAATGCCGTTGCGGCCTAGTCGGACTCCTTCATCTTAATTTGATGGTATCGAGAGTATGCATCGAGGAAACACAGTGAGTCGTGTCCTGCGGTTGCGTCAATGATTTGGTCAATGCGGGGCAGTGGGAAGGGGTCTTTAGGGTAAGCCTTATTGAGGTCCTTGAAATCGACACAAAGGTGCCAGGATTTATCCTTCTTCGGCACCATGACCAGGTTCGCTAGCCAGTCCGGATGTTTGATCTTTCTGATGAACCTGGCTTCAAGTAGTTTGGCTAGCTCCTCCCCCATAGCTTGTCGTTTGGGTTCGGAAAATTGCTGCAATGTTTGCTTGACTGGTTTGAACCCCTTTATTATATTGAGGTTGTGTTTGGCCAGTCTGCCTGGGATACCGAGCATGTCCGATGGGTGTCAGGCGAAGATATCCCAATTTTCAAGCAGGAACGCTCGCAGGGTAGCGCCAACCGTCGGATCCAACTGCGCTCCAATGGATGATGTTTTATTGGAATCCGTCAGGTGCACTTGAAATTTGACTATTTCATCGGCTAGTTTGAAAGATGTAGATTTGGACCTCTTGTTGAGGATTACATCATCTTTGTCCACTGTGGAACGTAGAGTAGTTAGCTCCTCGGCCGCGAGGGCCTCGGATAGTGCCTCGAGGGCCAAGGATGTCGTTTTGTTTTCGGTGCAGAGTGCTATATCCGGATCACTGGTGATAGTGATAACTCCGTTAGGCCCTAGAATTTTGATCTTCATGTACCCGTAATGGGGTATGGCTTGAAAGCGTGTGAAGGCATCTCGCCCCAACAAGGCGTGATATCTGCTATTGAAAGGTGCCACGTGGAAGAGAAATTCTTCAGACCTGTAGTTCTCCGGCGTGCCGAATACTACATCAAGTTTAATTTTCCCCGAGCATCATACTTCTCGACTGGGGATAATGCCTCGAAAGGTGGTGTTTCTTTGCTCGATGTGACTTTTGTCCACTTGCATTTTATTGAGCGTGTCCTCGTAGATGAGGTTTAGTCTGCTGCCGCTGTCCATGAGAACTTTGGTGAGTCGAAAGCCATCCACAATTGGGTTTAAGACCAAGGCGCCTGGTGCTCGGACTGATCGGGCCCTTGGTTGATCGTCGGCGGTAAAAATTATTGTCGTATCGTTCCAAGGATTTACTATGGTTACTTGATTAACTTTGGCGAGGTCGCGGAGCGCCCTTTTGCGTCAATTATTTGAAGAAAAGGTCTCGAAGACCGTCAAGACATTGAGATCGTCATCCTCCAAAGAGTGCTTCTCTGGGGAAGTGTTGGTGAGGATAGCCTCGCCGCTTTTAGCCACCTGCCGGAGTACCCAACATGCCCGATGGCTATGCGTTGGTTCAGTATTCGGCATCGTGTGTATCTGACAGGGCTTGTCGAGCAATTCATCGAGGACAGTTCTATGTCCCATGAAGGGCTTGGTTTTCTTGTCAATAGGCTGATGATCGGGTGCCCCGTAAGGGTGCATCTTTTTGCCTGTCCGGTGGGCTGCTTAAAGGCAGGAGGTTCCCACCAAGCTGTCTGGGCTTTCCAAGCGCTTTCCATTGCGTAGTACTTCTGTACTATGTGTGCCAAATCTGCAAAGTGCAGTATGCGGCGACGGCTGAGGGCATTGAGGATTCCCTCGTCCATACAGTTGCGACAAAAAACTGAAACCGCGTTGTCGTCGCAGTAATCTTTAATCTTGTTTTTAACGAGGAACGTGGCTCGGAAGTGATGGACCGTTTCCTGAGGTTGCTGCCGTACATACATTAGGTCACATACGTCTGGAGGACTTGAATTGCTTGGGGAATATTGCTTGTGGTGTGTGGGCGGGCTGAAATACGAACCCTGGCCCACTATTGGATCCGGAGTTTGAAGAATTTTTGAGGTCACCGGTTCAGGATTAGTAAGGTCCTGAAGACTTCCGGACATAATGCCCGATCCTATGTTCGGAGGACACGAGGTCTCTTCCTAAGGATGGGTATCCGGCTCGCAGGGCTCGGAAATCCGAACATAGCTAGTTTTTAACTTGAGGGAGGAATCGTTCTCGGCCCGCTACTCAACGACCGCTACCAGATGGGTGACCGGTGGGGATTTGATTTCCCTCTGGCCAGGTTTAAGCCCAATCCGGTCATAGTCTGTCGCGACCCCCAGGGCGGCGATGCGATCTAGCAGCTCATTTAAGGACGAGACATCTGTCGGATTCATCTTTTTGGAGTGTTCGAGGCTGATACGGATGTGATGTTTGGCGGTTGCCGTGGCCGCCGTAGGCTTGACGGCCGAGCGAGTGTCCAAGGTGAAACCGCCGAGCTGGAGGACCTGTCCTGGAGTTAGGGCCCCTCCAGAAGTGATATCGTCATTAATGACAAGGCGAGCAATCGATCCTTCTGTCGACAAGACAAAGGAGCTCTCAGTGAAAGCACCAATTAATGGCGGTGTCAAAACCTGCCGATCTCGGGTAGGGGGTCCCAAACTGTGCGTCTGAGGATCGTAGGTAAGAAGGGACACAGGGAACACGATGTTTACCCAGGTTCGGGCCCTCTTAAATGAGGTAAAAACCCTACACCCCGCTTGATTGTATTCGATGAATATAGGGGTTACAAGAGTTGATCTACCTCGAGATCGTAATGGCTAAACCCTAGATGTCTAGCCTATATGAATTCTGGTGATCCCTAAGGACTAAACCCTCCGGTTTATATATGCAGCGGAGGGGCAGAGAGTCGGTTTACAAGGGAAGAAAATAGTACATCCAGTCTCCAATCTTGCCTTCCACGCATCCAGGCGTCCTATCCGAACACGTGAAATAATCTTTCGTTCTATCTTCACGGCCCATCAGTCCGGCCCATGCTTGAACAGGTCAGACACCTGAGGACCCCCCTAAATCTAGGTCTCCCTTAGCCGTAACTTTCATAGATCTTTCCATACACCATTTTCACTAGCACTACCTTGGCTGCTCCGATTGAAGTGGCGTCCAAATTGATGCTCAAATTCGATATGATATGTCGATCGTACTAAAAACGTACCAGACCTTGTATGGTGCCAAGCTACAAAGTCTTCCAGTGCTTCCACATTTATGATATTCTATGTGCATCGACATGCGAGAGTACATTCCGAATGAGATCCTCATCCCAGTGACCCGTATGGGGATCAATTATCCCCTCTACTCTTGTTAACATGATGCCATCTGTAGGTGTAATTAGCTTCCTGGTTGCACTTGAGGGTATCCATGGATCTTCCCACAAATTGATATGTGAACCGGAGCTTACACGCCAGATACTACCCCTCTTAAAAGTTTGAATTCCTGCTACAATGCTTTGCCAAGTAAATGAAGCTCCTTTCTTTGGGCCAGCTTTCAAGATATCCTCATTGGGGTAAAATTTTGCACTCAAAACTCGTTCAGCCATCTGTTTTGACATGGCAAAATGAATGATAATGGAGGCGTTTGATCCATGTTGCTTCGTGCCACACGTGTGGGCGTTAACATTTGTGTAAAATTTAGCCAACCAAATTTACACCATGTACTATGGATGCTCTTAGGGTTTTATGAATACTTTATATCAAAGGAGTGTGGTTGAGCGAAATGCATGCTTGAAAGTGCAGTCTTTACAGTTTTTCAACAAATAAAAAGTGTGGTTCCCAGAAATTTACTCATCTCGAAACAACGTTCTTGGCAGTAGCACTTTGCAACAAAAGGAAAAAGGTACATTCATTGGTCTTCGCCACCTTCAGGCATAGTTTTAAAACCCAGACCGGTCATCGAACGGTGATGCCACCGGTTCAGGTTTTACTAGTCAGACCGCTGGTTCATCGGTTTATTTGCTGGCTTTTAAGCCATAAACTTTTTAGCCGAAGAAGTTAGAAGAGCCAGCAAGCAATGGAGACTGCGATGCCTAGCGAGTAGCGAGGCAATACCCAAACGGCCAGGAGTGACGATGCAACCGACAGTCGAATTTGGTTGGACTAGAGCAAGAAAAGTCAAGCTAAGAGTACCAAATAAATAAACAGAAAACACGGTGAGTCAGGAGCGTAGGCTGTGCATGTGATTTTTCAGTGACCGTACCGACCGCGGGCTGTCGGAATCGATGCATGTCGAGAACCGATTGGCCCAAAGAAATCAACCATAAATTTAGTACTATATATGCACGTGGATCGCAGGAGCTGATTTTTACCAGCACTCCTGGCGGCAGTCTACTATGAACACAAAGTTATCTGCTCGTGAGTAAGTAAATGTTGATAGATTGACAAACACCCGGTATTTCTGGAAGAAAAAAAATTAACACAGTACAAACGCAGACAAAGTCGAAACCAGAATTTGTGCATAGAGCGCCCAAAAATTCAATGACGGAGGACCAAGAAGCAATGATCGTATAAGCAAATTATAATGTAGAAATATGATAAATCTTAATATAATATATCAATATCTTATGTAACAACATCTGTCTTGTAATCCAATGGAAAAAGCTATGTCAGCATATGTCTAGAGACCCCTCGTACTCCTGGCGCCGCCTCCACTGGGCGGCGCGAGGGGCCCAAAAACCTAGTGCCACTAGTCCTTCCTCGGTCATTCTCCTGCAGCCGGCGAGGTTTGCAGTGACGGCAGGACTGGTGCCCAAGGCACGAGGGCGGGTGATCGCAGCAGGGTCTCCTGAGGTGGTAGGGGTGCCTCTTTTGGTGCGCCCAGGTAAGACGGCGCCCCTAGCCTGTGCGGCGGCGGTCGACGATTCATGGCCGGCAGGGTGGACTTCCCTGCGTGCATTGGTGGCCGACGTGGTGGACAGCTCTGCCTGGAGATGCGTCGTGGCGACTGTGGATCTGGCGTCCCATCCAGATCCATCGCGGTGTGGTATTGGTCGGTCGGTGGCGCGTGGGGGGACCGGTGAGGGTTGACTGGAGGCCCTCTGTCGGCGTTCTGGCAGCAACATTCATCTTCGCGTGAGGCTCCAAACGGATCCA
This sequence comes from Triticum urartu, assembly GCF_056163025.1. Lineage (NCBI taxonomy): Eukaryota > Viridiplantae > Streptophyta > Magnoliopsida > Poales > Poaceae > Triticum > Triticum urartu. Next base: position 217,216,781 of record NC_141878.1, read on the forward strand.
TTCAGCTGGGAGATCGAGGTGACGCAACTTCTATTGAAAATTGTGCCGACTGCGATCATGGCGGTCGATGGCGACATCTTTGCCGTCGTTTCCCACTTGACGCATCGTCACTGCACGTTGCGTCAACATACTCAGGATGTTTCAGGGGAAACCCTAGATTTGGGTCTTCCGGAGCGAACAATGACGGTGCCTTCGGTGTCGCTCTCCCTCCTAGGGGCATCATTTTAGAGTAGGAGCTGGCTGGAGGAGACAAGAGGAGGAGTAGTGTTACGTCTACCACACGGCCAATACCAGGTCTTGGCGTGTGGTGCAGTGGAGTGTCGCTGATGAGTGTGTATGGATGAGCGCGTGCAAGATGGTGGCATTGTCTGGCGTCATGGTGACGTCGATGAAAAAATCGCCTACTGAGGTGAGTGCGTTGATCGCTCCCTAACATGGGACAGCGGAAGATGGCAGTGGCTACTTCTAGAGCATGCGCATGCGGTGCACGCAAAGGGTCAAGCTAGACCGGTGGGTGCTCTCGACTTGCCGGCGGACGGTTGGTGAGGCCACTGGAATATTTGATGTATGTTGATGTGTGGCAGGGGCACATCATCAAGTGTGAAGGTATAGCGACAATAGTTGCCAGGAAGGTGGCTTCGAGTTAATCTATGTATTTGTTTTGTTGGGCTTTGTTGAATACTATAATGTAATTATTGTGTGCATCACGAGATGCAGAGGCTGCTGGGCATTCTTCATTTTGGAGAAAAAGGTTATGGACAAGGTTGCACTTTCGGTAGATGGTGCTTTCTCAAGTATGGACGGCACTGCAGCGGCGGGCATGATACTTCGGAAACATGATGGGACAATAATCTTCGTGGCTTACAGGTATTTGTTTCACTGCAATGATGCATTAGAAGCAGAGATTCATGCTATGATGTAGGGCATGGCCCTATCCCTACAACACACAAAACTTCCGGTCATTGTGCAGTCAGACTTGTCCACGGCCCAAACTATCTTCAGTCATGGTTCACTAGTTCGGTCTCCATATAGACATCTGGCGTTGGAGATTCTTTCCTTACGAGAGGTTCGGGAGTTTATTCTGCAAAAGCTTCATTGTTCTAAGAATAGGGTGGCAGATTGTTTAGCGAGGTATAGTCGTACTGAATGTAGCATTGTTGTTTGGCTACCCAGAGGGCCTCCATGTACCGAGGAATTCTCGCCTCTACACTGTAGCTCTATAATTTTGGAATAAAACTCTTTTCACCCTGAATAAAAACTATAGTGATGTGGCCATAACAAGTCAATAATTTGTTCCCTTCAAAAGCCTGATTACATCGTCTCATGATTTTTGTTTCTCTTCTTAACCATTGAGGTAAAAATCTGTCAAAACTAGCATCTGATGTATAACTTTGACACGGAAGGGATGAGAACTAAGCGAGATTATTAGATAGTATCAAGATAGATTACTCGGTAGTTTTAGCATGTTGGATGTTGATAGGGATGAACTAGAGATTGATATGGGGTAGCAATCACTCTCTCACATTTGAATTCAGTAACGATACAAGAGGAATTACAGAATTTTCTAGGGTTCGTGCGAGACAGAGGAAAGGGGAATGGAGGTAGGTAGTCGGCTAGCCATTTTTGTGATCCTTTGGATGTCGCCCTCACCCACGCTTGGGGCTTCAAGTAATCTTCGTGTCGTGGGCTTCACTTGACCCATTCTGGCCTGACGCACCTGGGTTTGGGCTTCTTGTGCCTTGGCGTCTTGCTGGCAGCGACGGGGGGCTGGTTGTCGCTGCCGGTTGTGGCCCTCTTGTCAGCACTGTCCTATTGGGTCCCGTGTGTCCGAGGTGCTGACATCCCCTCCTCCTTGGGAAGAGGCTTGCCCCCAAGCCTCAGCGAATGGGAAATGTGCCATGATCTCCACCTTGTCTTCCCATGCCGTACCCAAGGCCGCGGAGTTGGACCACCGTAGCTGGACTTGCTCACAGACTCCTCCATTCTTCTTTCCCCAGTGGGTGTTGAGAATGGTTGTGGGCACCGCCTAATCATCAGTGCAACTGGGAAGAAAAGGTTCGACAGTCATACTCAGGAATATGGCACGCCGGAGTTGGGACACATGGAAGACGGCGTGCACTATCTCTTGTGGAGGAAGTTGTAGCTTATAAGCCACCTCATTGATCTTTCTAATGATGGGAAATGGCCCATATAACTTGTACGCTAGCTTGTGGCTGGTACGCGGTGCCACCAACGTATGAATGTACGGTTGCAGCTTGAGGTATACCTGATCGCCGTTCTTTAACACATGGAATGAGTGCTTCTTGTTGGCTTGTGTTTTCATCAGCGGTCGTGCGCAATTCAGATTCTGCTGCAAGAGGTCCTAAATGACAGCGCGCTCTTCCAGCTAAGAATGTAGTGCTAGAACGGAGCATGATGTAGCAGCAGTGATCCCCCCAGTGCTGGGGTTCATGAACAAATAGAGCTTTGAAGGGTGACATGCCAATGGAAGCATGATAGGAATTGTTATACAAGAATTGAGCAAGGGGAATCCAAAAGCTCCAGCGCTGAGGACATGCTTGGGTGAAGCAACACAAGGTCTCAACACATTGATTGACTTGCTTTGTATGGCCATCAGTTTGAGGGTGGTGTGATATGCTCATTCACAACTCTATTCCTGCATACTGAAATAGCTCTTTCCAAAAATGGCTGGTGAAGACTGGATCCATGTCCGAAACTATAGCTCCTGGGAACCCATGTGTCTTGTAAATCTGCTGCATATAAAGCTAGGCCACCGAAGATGCAGTGTACGGGTGGGCCAAAAGATAGTTGAATCTCCTGGACTATTGTACGCCATCGAAAAAATCCATAGTGCAGGATGTGAAGGAATTGAAGAGGATGGAGAAGACCCGGGGAGGTAGCACAATCGGGCTTGGCCTGTTGGCAGACCGAGCAGTAGCGCACATAGTGCAGGATGTGTGTTTTCATTTTGGTTCAAGCAAAAAATCTATGGATGTGCTTGTAAGTAACTGGAAAGCCTGATTGTCCGCCCATGGGGCTATCATGGAATGATGTCATAATCTTCTGTTGTAGCTCCGTTGATCCATCTAACCAGATGCGACCCCTGAAATGTAACAGCCCTTGCTGCAGACTGAGCCTCTTCTTGGGATACTCACTGATGGCCAGTTTTTCGAGTAGCTTCTTGTTGGAAATATGCCCTGGAGTAAATAATATTTGTATTATTATATTTGCATGTTCATAGTTAAGATTTTATATTCTATGCTATAACTGCTATGATCCTGGAATATGATATTCAGTGGAAAACTCATATGCATGTGCGGAATGATAAACGATAAATAAAAGGTTGCTAGTCACACCTCCAAGGCTAGATCAAGTGTTGTTGGTGATCACGTTTTCTGGATCTTAGAATATCGTTAAGTGTAACGATAGTCCTAAAACAACATTGAGATTATGACGTTGGAAGAACAATCATATTGAATCGACCCAATCTTGTTTGTTATGAATTGAGTTAATATTTTTTGCATTCAATTATAATAAAACAGAGTGTTAACATGTGATACTGCTCCTTAGACCATGAGAATATCATGGTCACTTCTTATCATACGGAGGGCTTTGGGGTTGCTCATACGTCACATGTAACACGGTGATCATAACGACAACTTACAAGTTCATCGGAAAGTTTGACAAGTGGCTAGATAGCTCGAGAGTGGGATTTGCTCCTTTGACGATGGAGAGATATTCTTAGGGACCTCTTTGTGTGACGGCATAAATCATCATCTGGCCAGACACAAGTGACTATGTCACGGGGATGCCGGAACACAATAACGAGAAAGAAGAAGAAAACCACTAACGAGGATTTGGGTATAGTGAGCATGGTGATGACTCAGGAGGATACCGATACATCCTGGGTTTTGTAAAGTATCCCAAAGCAAATGTAACATCACATGGTAACCAAAGGTTCACTGGAATATCACTCGTGTAATCATAGGAACCGATATGGATGTCCACGGTTCCGCTATCGGTCATTGAATGAAGGGGCTTCGTTCATGTCTATGAGTTATCGAACCTATGAGGTCACAAGCTTAAGGAAATCACGATCTAATGAGTGTTATTAGGACGGGATTCATGAGAATATATTTGTGGAATTTTTTCATGAATATTCGGAATAGTTTTGAGAGGATCCGGAAGTGTTTCAGGGTCACTGGAAGGGTTTCAGAGAGTATCGGGTAATACTGAGTATTGCAAATAAAGTATATATAGGTGCAAAATGTCTCTGGAGGTGTTAAAGAATGTATAAAATGGTCTAGAGGTATTTAGGACATTTTATATTTAATTTAAATATCAACGAGCCTTAAAAGGCCAAGTGGTGGAAGACCACTTGGGCCACTTCGGCCCAATAGGGTGGCGCCCCCTTCTCCCCATGGAAATGGGAGAGGGAGGCCGAATTGGAGGGGGGATTCCTCCTCCTTGGCTGTCCAAGGGAGGGAACTTTCCCTCCTTCTTGTGGCGCCCCCTCCTCTCCTCCTAACCTATATATACTTGAGGTATTGGCCCTTTTCTAGACACAAGTTTTGGAGCCTCCTGTAGCTCTTCTAGTTCATGTTCTAGTCGGTCCTAGCTGACTAATTAGGGCGTGGTTAATCCTCTTGTTCTCATAATTAGAAGCCAAGTGTGGGTCTAATCTCCTCCCTCTAATTCTATAGTGGCAATTAGCTCTGGATGGCGAAGCGCTGCCGGGTCGTGAAGGTTGCATGCTTGCAACCAAGTAGAGAAGCCGTGCTTTTGGTCTTCGGTTCGAGGGAATGCTCGTGGGCGATACGAGGGACCGTTCATCTACGGTTCGAGGGACTCAAAGTACGGTCTACACCGACCTGTTCTTCTTTCTGCTGCAACTCGTTGACGGCAACGATCGTGATCCCAACCCATTATGCATCTTCATATTGATCACGGGTGATCATAGGTGTGGAAATTTTTGTTCTTTTACTACGTTTCCCAACAGTGGCATCATGAGCAGGATTATGAGTAGATGCAGGCTGCAATCTCGATCACATGAGATTGTGAGGGTTGATGTCGGTTCTTGATACGCTTCCCTTGAATGTTGCTTCGATTCAATTCATCGGTGGCATGGTGTAGCTTTTTACAAGGTTCTGACAATCGATCGGCTCTGGCTGTCGACGATCTGCTAACAATTCATTGGGCTTCACCATAGTTGAGAATAGTGAACCGTCACATACACAAGAGGGTGCTCAAGATCGATGATCTTCTAGGGGGTCACGCTTATTGACGAAGTTTAGTGTGGGGCTAGAGATTTTTAATTAAGTCACTTGTTTCACACACACTGGAACTTAATCTAGCATCCAGAATCATCACCTTAATTGTGGACTGATACGTCTCCAATGTATCTATACATTTTTATTGTTCCATGCTATTATAGTATCAATCTTGGATGTTTTATATGCAATTATATATCATTTTTTTGGACTAACCTATTAACTTAGTGCTAAGTGCCAGTTGCTATTTTTTTTTGCCTATTTTTGGTTTTCCAGGAAATCAGTACCAAACAAAGTCCAAGTGCCACAAAACATTTTGACGATTTTTTTCTGGACAAGAGAGACCCTAGAAGCTTCGGAATGATACTAGGTGAGAAACGAGGAGGCAGCAAGGTACTTGGGCACCCCCAGGGGGTAGGCGTGCCCAAGTACCTTGTGGGCCCATCATGGCTCCTGTGACCTAATTCCACCGCTATAAATTCTCTAAAATTGGGAAAGCAACAGGGAGCCACCCAAAATACTTTTTTCGCCACCGCAAGTTTCTGTTCTTCAGAGTTCCCATCTGGAGGCCTTTTCCGGTACTCTGTCAGAGGGAGAATCGATCATGGAGGGCCTCTACATCAACCTTGTTGCCCTTCCAATGATGTGTGAGTAGTTTACCATAGACCTTTAGGTCCATAGCTAGTAGCTAGATGGCTTCTTCTCTCTCTTTGATCTTCAATACAATGTTCTCCTCGATGTTCTTGGAAACCTATTCAATATGTAATCTTCTTTTGTAGCGTGTTTGTTGGGATCCGATGAATTGTGAGTTCATGATTAGATTATCTGTTAATATTATTTGAGTCTTCTCTGAACTCTTTTATGCATGATTATTATACACTACTGCAGGATGCTGCTAACGTGACACTACAATCAGAGACCTTCAAAGAAACTGTGTAATGCATTAATCGCAAATGGTGATGTAAGAAAACAGTAAAAAATGATATGAAATGTTTGCGATGGTAGAGATATCAAACACGTTTCAGATTATAGGTGCATGTGCGATACATGGTACACATTTCACTTGCATGAACTGTTCGCAATGAGCATAACAACAAAAATGGTCAACCAGATGAATGTGTGTGTCATATACGTCATACAATTCACTCAGATGAAATGTTCGTGATTAGGAAACACAACAGAAATGGTTGAACTTAACAAGATGTGTATGATACACGGCGAACAGATCAGTAATCATAAATGTGTGGGAAGACCGATAACAACACAGATGATTCTTGTTAAGAAGCCGTGTGTGTTGTTAGGAAACGATTACTGGTATGCAATTGTGAGCAATTGATGAAATCATCACCAACAGGTTCCATTGTTTAGTCCGTGTGTGATGTGATTTGCTATGTCCACACAACATCTATGCTCTATCTTTAGAACATCAACATATATACTTATAGGAACTGCAATGCATAACCAAATTAAGCATAAAATTACAGAAGTGACTACACACATAACATTTCCACACACCAAAGTAAGCAATTACATGCAAACTAAACTAGGAGAAACGAGCATCTAATCATCTACTTGTTGTGACGACGCTTGCCATTACTTTGCTTTCGGCTGGATCCATGGTCGTTTTGGGGAAGGAGGCACTTTCTCATGTCAACGATCCACCTGTACATCTCATAGATCGTGTATGCCTCCTTGGCCGCATACACGATGTGAGCTTTTTTGAGTTTCTCCATCCAGGCCGAGTGACATGCACGCCTGTACTTGTTGCAGGAATTCTTCATGTCTCTGTAGTAGGGTTCAATGATGGCCTCGGCGAGGTGAACCAATGAGTTTTTCTCATGCTTCTTGCTTCCCGAGATCTTGTATTGACCCTGGATGTCAACAACATTCTGGCAGGCGATGCCCGAATTCTTAAGCACCTTTACATCGTTGGTGATGTCCATCATAGCGAACATGTAGTGGGGGTTGTTGACAAACCTGGCGAAACTCTCACAAGGCCTTGTGGCCAGGCAGTAGTGGTAGACCAGGACGTGATTGCGCATGCACATCTGGGCGACGCCGACCATGGGACGAGACCCGACACGAGCGCGGGTGTACTCGAGGTCGAACCCAACCACCTTGTACTTATCATCAGCAAGCAACAACTCCATGATGTGGACGGAGTGCTCCACCCAGACCGGGTTGTTTGTGTACACCACCAAGAGCTCTGTGAACCTTCTGTGGGTGTTCACCACGGCATGCATGGTGAACTGCTGCTCGTCGTCGGCAGCCGCTCAGAGCGCCACTGGAGCCACGCAAGATACCCTCAAAGAATTTGTCGTGGTGGGTGTGCTTCTTGCAATACTGGGGCGCGATCGAAAGGTTGAAGAGACACAAGGGTTAAATGGCCGCTGTAATAAATGGGGGTCGGCCGGCCTATAATTGTCACGTCTTGTCACTATGTTCATAGCGGAGGATTCCAGTGCATGGTTGAGCACCCCACACGTGTTTGATTTGACCATGCGTGGGCTCAAAGAGGCGCCAAATGTATCGTTTGTGAGCCCGTTCCCGCGCAACCGCATAGTTTACTATGGGCAACCGCGCAAGCTTCCTGCCCGACTAGTTTGGCCACGTGTCGGCTAGAAGAGGGGCAAATTGGGGGCGTTTATTGGAAAAAAGTTTTTCAAAAATGAAGTGTGTGGAATGACTTCTATCATAAGTTTACCCGTGGGTGATGAGGTGAAAGTTACACAGAAAGGTAATGATGGACACTCGAGTGCGATAATTAATTATGCGCTCTACATGGTACACGGTTAAAGAAACCAGCTGTGTGCAATAATGTTGAAGATCGAAGTCAAGTAAGCTATATAGATCTTTTGTTATGAGATTGACAAGGGAAACACATTCGGGAATGGTTAATAAAATCTAAGTCCATTGCATATTAAGGTCAAAATAGTACTACCAATATATGAGTCTCATACGATGCCATTTTAATGATTATACCACAAAAACCCGAAATATTACAAGGTTCAAATTCCAGAGTTATATGGCTCAACTTAGAAGATTACAAGGTTCAAACTGATATTAGAAATGAAATTCAGCTCATTCAGCTGGAAACACCCGCGTTGATCAGCTGAACATGGATATAAGAGAGGTTCAAACTAATATTACCACTTGTAAGGCTAGTTTCAAAACCTCATCATTTCTGCAAAGGGATCAGCCACTGACAAAGTCATGTATGGGGTTGACACAATGACTTCCAATTACTCTGTCATTTGAAGTTCCAAAATGAAATTCAGCATTTTTGGAGCCTTTTCCATTCCGTTGCAGCCGTCAAGGCTGATCGACAAACCATTCATTTTTGCAAAATAAATGTGGGGAAAACCTCATTACCTTCATCACCCTTGCTCTGACAATAAAGAACATGGCTAATTTAATCTCTGGTAAGGTCCCTCGGTTGGAGTTCAAAGTAATTTATGAGAGATGCAGATCTAGGCATTCAATGTGATTGTTATATTGTATCATATTATCCACCACCAGGCCTAATCTTATCTGCAAAAGAAGAAAAAATGTTACTGCCTACTGCAGTTTTGAACACTACTACAGGCCTATTTGGTTTGCAGGATTAGTAAAATGCACTAACGTGCCATCTTCGACTCGACATGATTAATATGGGCATTGAATTACAATATAGAAAAATGTAGCCTTCTTCACAAGAGGTTGGAGTGGATGAAAAATTCTCAAAGAAAACTAGTACAAATGAATCCAAAGGAGAAATGCTTATGGATTGTAACCATATGAATCAAGCAACCAATATGGGGGGGGGAACATGTATGTACTAAAATCCTCCAAAATTCCTTCAGAAATCGTAGTACATTGTCATTGTAAACTTGGGAAAAGGTGTCAAAAATTGAACTCCCTTATGGTTAACATTTAACATGAAAGGAACATGACCTCTATATATAGATTCTCTAGGCATGGAAAGCATATCAGGAAACTGACAACTTGGTCCAGGTTGGGGCCGATAGATTCTAGTGCTAAGACCTTCACTGTTCGCAAATTCGGGGTCAAGCTTATCGGTATCATTTTCTGGATGACAGATGAACGTACATATTTAAAATTATAAAAATAATATTAATTTCAATAAGGAGAGGTAGAAGGCGACTGTTGTACCTGAATAGGTGTGGATCCAATAACAAGTTTGGAGTATTTGACAGACGAGTAGCCCACCACTGTCAATTTCAGTGTAGAAATGACATTGATTCTTGTTGTACCTTGTTGATCAACTAGAAGTAATTTCCAAGTGAAGGTGTGTCCTCAATAACCATATTGTGGTACACCTATTGTGGTGTCTTGTTGCAGCACCAGGAACACACATAAATAGTTTGGAGAGTCATGTAGGTGATGTGGAAGCTACTCAACCCATTGATCGCCTGAAGACAAAGGTACCCGAGTGAAGTACAGCCATGGAGCAGGCGCTCCATGTCATCCTTTGGGATGCAAATGGCGGTGAGCTCGAGGTGCTTTAGTCATGGTAGAAAAACATCGGGCACGTCATTTAGGGGGGATGGCAATTCATGAACTTGGTGAGGCGCAATGTGGGCGCGAGGCAGAGCATGGACGTTGGCAGTGAGTGCATATGCCCATCATTAAAACTGAGCTCCTCGAGCTGATTTAGAGTGGGGATCGAAACGACTCGTCAAGCTTGGCTCGATCCTTGTCGTTGGAACGGAACTTGCCCATGCTAAGGCCTCTGATTGGGCCATGGTGACTGCCGAGGATCTGCGACAACACATCCAAGCTTTTGCGATAGCCATGGCAGAGCTCGTTGACGTCGATGAGGTCGAGAGGGGTGGAGTGCCATAGGGGGGCCACCGCCAGGAAAGGACGGTTGTCTGTGCCCCATATTTGATTGGGAGGAGGTAGATGATGACTATCAACATATCATCAGGAGGTTGCTGAGGAAGTCTAGGCCTGCTGGAGTCGCTTGCGGTTCTTGCTCGACCCACCTCCGCTTGTTGGCGGGCTCGTTCTCCACCTTCAGAGTCCCCTCATCAGCGGCGCTTTCTGATAGAAGTGGGAGTGCAGGGAATATTTAGTTAAAACAGGGCAAAAGAAAAGTGTATTGGTAATTAGAAGTTAGTAGGTAGGAATAGAGTAAGGAAATGGAATAAAAATTGGTTGCTTAAATACTACACAATTCCTTTGATATTGCTAGGTAAGTCAACATGCAGATACTTGAAAAGAACACTTACTTAGAACAAAGTCTGGACGGATGATATCGTCGGGGAAGTTAGCATATATCTCATGAACAGGCTATTTTATGTGCACTAGAATTTTAGTGCCAGCTTTCAGTACATAAAACTTAGAAATTTCTATCCAAAGGCCTGTGCCAAAATAGGAGTGACCACGTTCATCAAGTCTTACAGAAGTAATGATTGTAAATCCATGGTTTGTGTTCAGTATGACATCCCTACAGTCTTGAGTTATGTAAAGGGCAAGATTGTTGTAACATCCCAAATTTTCAATTTGGAATGTTATTCATAGATCATTCATGCATATCATATTTTGTTGCATTTCGTTTCGCGATCCCCGAAATCCTAAGCAACTCAAGGACCCTCGGAGAGAGTTGGGGATTTCATTGTTTTCATATTTGAATTTTATCAAGTATTGAAACAGGGATTTTGGTTTTACTTATTTTTCTCTCTGAAAATATTTCATATTAAAATATATGAGAGGAGATAATATGACTTCTCCAAAATAATTGAAATATTGGAGGAAAAATATTAAAATCGAATATTTGATTTTATTCGGATTTTATTGCTATTTTATTTGCATTAGAAAAATTGCATGTTTTTCAAAATTGCATTTTAGGGCCAAAAAATGTTCATCCCGTTCTAAATATTTTATTTAGATGGTGAAAATTTGTTTTGATATTTTTAGATTTTTATTTTATTTTCTTGGATTTATTTAAGTTTTGGCGAAATTATTTTAAAAAACTCTCACTGCCCGACTGGGCCGAAGCCCAGCCGAGCCGGCCAGCTAGCCCCGCGCGGCCTCCTCCCTCCAGGAGACTGGGAGGCCACTGCCGCCGCGCCCCCGAGTCTGGCCGAGACTCCTCCTCCCCGCGCCGCCCAAGAAGCCCCCCTCCTTAAATACCCCACCCCGGACCCCCTCCACCACCACCCGAGCCGCCAACCCCGTCGCCTGCCTCGCCCCGCCCCGCAGCGCCGCCACCGCCGCCCGCGCCGCCCCGCACACCCCGCCGCCGCAGCCCCACTGTCCTTGTCAAAACCGGCGGATCTCGGGTAGGGGTCCCGAACTGTGCGTCTAGGCGGATGGTAACAGGAGGCAGGGGACACGATGTTTTACCCAGGTTCGGGCCCTCTTGATGGAGGTAAAACCCTACGTCCTTCTTGATTAATATTGATGATATGGGTAGTACAAGAGTAGATCTACCATGAGATCAGAGAGGCTAAACCCTAGAAGCTAGCCTATGGTATGATTGTTGTTCATCCTAGGGACTAAAACCCTCCGGTTTATATAGACACCGGAGAGGGCTAGGGTTACACAGAGTCGGTTACAATGGTAGGAGATCTACATATCCGTATCGCCAAGCTTGCCTTCCACGCCAAGGAAAGTCCCTTCCGGACACGGGACAAAGTCTTCGATCTTGTATCTTCATAGTCCAGGAGTCCGGCCGAAGGTATAGTCTGGCTATCCGGACACCCCCTAATCCAGGACTCCCTCAGTAGCCCCTGAACCAGGCTTCAATGACGACGAGTCCGGCGTGCAGATTGTCTTCGGCATTGCAAGGTGGATTCCTCGTCCAAGTACTTCGTAGAAGATTTTGAACACAAAGGTAGTGTCCAGCTCTGCAAAATAAGTTTCCACATATTGCCATAGAGAGAATAATATTTACGCAAATCTAATCTGCTGACGTATTCCATAGCGTGACATCACACCATGGCCAAGTGTTTATTCGAATCGTTTTACTGTCCCACCTCAATGCGTTTAGCGAGGCGGTTTCCTTGGCATGTCTTGTCAAAGCAGAGATCATGTCCCCTTATTCCGGGATTCTCATCAATATGGGCATGGGTAACCCAACCGTTCCCGTTGGTATGTTCTCTCGATCAAAGGCGAGTCCCAAACGGTCACGGGGAGGGCCCTTGGTATTCAACCTCTTATAAAGAGACCAAGGCCTTACTTCTTTCTTTCAATCTCAAATGAGTTCGCCCTTCGCCTCGAGTTCCAATTCCCAAGGCTCCAGATTTCAGGCGCTTTGGACCTTCGACAATGTCCGGTTCCGACCTTCGAGGCTGATGGATGCCCTCCTCCGTCACGGAGGAGGACGTGCTAAAGTTGAGAGAGGCCAGGTTCTTGACCGGCGAAATCTCGCATAGGCTTCCTGCTCAAGGGCAGGTCATTCCTACTCCCAAGCCTGGTGAGAGTGTGGTGTTCATGTCTCACTTCCTTCGGGGGCTAGGCTTCCCGACGGATCCCTTCGTGAGGGGGATCATGTTTTATTATGGGCTGGAATTTCATGACTTAACTCTGGAGTCCATCCTCCATATTTCCTCATTCATCGTCGTGTGTGAAGCCTTCCTCTGTATTACTCCTCACTTCGGACTATGGTTCAAGACCTTCAAAGTTGAGCCGAAGATGATCGAGGGACGGCACGTGGAGTGCGGAGGTGCTTTTATAAGCAAGAATGCTGGTGCTCCATGGCCCGAGGGCTCTTTTCAAGGGGAGTCCAGCTTATGGCAACGAGAGTGGTTTTATATCATAGCTCCCAGGAGCACCAAGTGGGTGGCGCTGCCTGCTTTCCGCTCGGGTCCCCGCCCACGACTGGCGTCATGGGTCAATAAGGGGCTGGACTGGGGGCCGGCAAAGGACGTGCCCCTGTTGCAGGGCCACACCCGAGATCTCCTAGAAAGAGACATCAGTCTGGTCGTGGTGACGCAGGTTATGTTAATTCGCCGAGTTCTGCCCTGCAAACGTCGCCCCCTCCGCCTGTGGAAGTTCAACCCGGAGGGACCACGAGTTCTCCAACATTTTCTTGGCATGACGCCCGTGGAGATGTACAAATTGTTCTTCAGACCACAAGTAGTGTGTCTGGATTCTACGGAGGACGCAGGTCTGAGCTGCAATCGTCCAGATACTCAAGTAAGTAGCCTTGTGCCCGGACTCGCTATCCGTATATTTATCATAAAATTGCCCCTAAAAGAGGTGTCCTTTAAACAGGAGTGGATAGCGAAAGCAAAGCTAATCAGGTGTCTGGCCCCCCTCCCCGAGACCACGCCGGGTCCTGTGCTAGTCAGGATGTTGGAGGTTGTTCCTTCAAAGGAAAGCGAGGGAGGGGACAAGGAAGCTACAGCCTCCTCGAAGGAGGTTGTCCGGAAGGGAGGAATCGAAAATTCCTCTCCTCAGGGGAAGAAGAGGACCGCCTCTGAAGACCCGGAGACCATGGCCTCAAAGCGGGGGAAGAAATCTTCGCCAGAGGGTCCTGTGCTGGGGGATACTTCGGCCGAATTATGCCCTCAAGGGGATCAGCCCTCCACCGAGCCGTAAGTAGAGAGGAGTTTTCTTTTTAAGAAACGAGAGGAATCCTTGCTTTATATCTGAGAAAAGTAATCGAAAATTTACCTTGTAGCTCGGACCTTAGCCCTTCTCAGCAGAGCTCGTCTTCGGGGGATCTTCTTCCGGAGATGATGGAGAGCGGAATGCCTACCCCTGCCGTACCGCCTTGCGAGGCGGGCGACCCTGAGGTATCGTCGCAGAGGGTTTCTCCGAATCCGGCAGGGCCGGAAGGTAGTCATATGGCCCCCCAAAGCCCTGCGTGTCCGTCCTTCTAAAGGGGCCATCGGACGAGTCCGACGCCGTCTGGTGCGTGGTCGGAGGGGCTGAAGGATTTGCTAGGGCGAGCATCTATCTCAGAGGAGCATCGTGCATTGATGGGTACGGTGATTGAGAGGATTTCATCCGCGGAGAGCGGATTGCACGAGGCCGTCAGGAGTTTGCTGACAGGTTTTGAGGTACGCGAAATAATGTACCCTTTTTGGACAACTGCGCATAAATAAGATGCGCCCTGTGTAGATAGTAGCCCCTGAGACTCTGTGCGTTGTCAAAAGTGATGGAGCGCAGAGGATCATAATCTCAGGTCTAATGTGCCGCCTTCATACGTAGGTGGCGAAGTGTCCGGTGTCAAGCCGGACTGATGAATTTGTCGAGCTAAAGCGGCAACTTGACGTGGCAGGTGCCGACATCGTGCTTGTCAACAAGCGGCTTGACGAGGCCCAAGGTATGTAATTCCTCCGGTGACACCTGGTAAGAGGAGCTTTATGCCAGTATCTTACAATGTGTGCGCTTGATGCAGATGGTGCTGCTGCCATGGAGAATCTTCGGGTGGAACTTGCCCGAGCCAAGGAGCAAGCCAGGAAAAGTGATGCGGCTGCCGGAAAGGCAATTGAAGAGCTGAAAGCCGAACAGGCTACTCACTGCCAAAGCAAGAAGGAAATGGCCGAGATGGCTGTGAAGCTGAACAACGCTGCTGACCGTTGCAAGCTTCTTGAAAAAGAAGACCGGGCGGAACAGAAGGAACTGGAGAAGGCCGTTTCCGATGCCAAGGATGCTCGCTCTGCAATGAGAGCTATGAAGGAGGAGCTGCGTCAGGCCGGAGAAATCGCGGCTGGAAAGCCCTTTATGCTGCGGAGGAAGTTCTGTGATCCTAAACATGCTCCGTTAGACCGGATGTGGAGTACAGCGGACACCTATCTGGATTTGGCAGCGAGTGCCGCGGATGCGGGCGAACACTTCCGAGATCAAGAAGATCGCGAAGTGGAAAAGCTCTTTTGGTCGCAGTTCCACAATCCGGATCGTCCACTGTCATTAGCCGATCGTTTGGCCGAATGGGCCGAGCTAAATAGGTTGTCCGGACTCGCCATGAAGTATGTCATGAGTCATCTGTGGCCAGAGAGGCTAGAGCCGAAAAGTTATTTCAACTTAGTGCAGCAGTTCCTTGGTGCGGCGCCTCGTATCGATGCGATAAAGAGGTCAGCGTGCATAGAGGGTGCGTGGATGGCTCTTGCCCGTGTGAAGACATACTGGGCAGAAATGGAGGCCACCGCTGTTGCATCCCCAGACTCGGATGGAAGCCGAGTACCTGCCGAGCACTATTTTCAGGAAGTTCTGCAAGGCGCTCGTTTAATAGAGACGCAGTGCTCGAAGGATACTATATTCGAATAGCATATATTATTGTAAAACAATATTTTGATAAATTGTAGAAGCTTTTTATACTTGTGCCTGCAAGTATTATAATACCTCCTGTGCGGCCGTTTAAGAGATATGTATATATACTCTGAAAGATGGCAGTCGTCGGCTTGAGCTCCCACGCACATAATGCGGGGGTGTTTGCAGAAGGCGCATTTTCACACTTGATCCAACGTCTTGGTCCTACAAAGGAGGTGATAGCGCAACGAACTAGGCAATCGGACTATGATGCTTTATCACTTTCACTTAGCCATAGGGGTTTGACAGTGAGGCTATTTATATAGCCCCTGGTGGCGCCTGCGCTCGCCCGAACTCGGGGCGCGTATGTGCCTGGTCGGGAAGCGACCCTTCGTTAATGCGGAGGAATCCTAAAGATTACAGTAAGTCATCGAGTGGTTGACCAGTCTCACGCTATATCATGACAGTCAGTTTTCGCTTTCTCTACTGAGGTGCTCGCCTGGCCGAACTGGGGCACAATCGCAGTAGTTCTCCTGGTGCCGCCTTAGCCGATAGAGCGGAACGTAAGGTAGCAAAACACAGGAGCCGGCAAACCTAACATTTGACCAAAGACATGATTCGGAGCTGATGCATATAAGGCCAAACTCGCGACACCGAACACTCCCTAAGGTATTCGGTCTTTATGAGGGCGGGCTGGATAACGCCCTTAGTAATAAGCCCCTAGTGTCCAGGTACGCGCAAAACTCTGATGTGGCCACATGCCAAAACGCCAGCCTCCTCCTTGGTTATACCAAGAAACCAGGGGATGTGTATCAACAAGAGACAGTAAAAAAGGTTTACGCAGGGTCTTAATCTAAAAAGAATCTTTGGAACGGGTCCCTGCTGCACGTCTGAGCCTGTGCCTCCGTTGTGCCGTATCCTGGACGGGCGTAGCACGGTGTTCATCTATAAAAGAGAGGAACTTAGTTTAGGAAAGATCGTGCCGAACATGAGTTATACTAAATAAACAAAGTATAAATCGAAATGGGTAAAATTGAGCTTTATTGTCTCTTGTTTTATATGCGCGGAGCCCCTAGTACAGGGGTATACAGCTATTAAGCCTTTATCAATTGTATGTTTATGCCGGACTCGTCTAGACGTGTCCATGGTCTTGACGACCTGTTTAGGTGCTTTGGCTGGTGAAGCCGCTTTATTGTGGGGCTGTCAAGGCAGCCGCACTGTCTTCCGCGCGGGGGGAATACTCAATGTTTTCCCTTTAATGATATGATGCCTCGTGGACCGGGCATCTTAAGTGTGAGAGATGCATAATGCAGTATTGCGTTAAGGCAGGCGAAGGCTTCGCATCCCAGCAGCGCTTGATAGCTACTTGAGAATGGGGCGATGTGGAAAGTTAGCTGTTCGCGATGGAAGTTATCGGGAGAGCCGAACATAACTTCTAGCCGGAGAGAACCCATGCAACGGGCATCCGGGCCTGGCGTTGCCCCTTAAAAGGAGTTCTTTCTATGGAGAATTTTTGTTGGGTCTATCCCCATGTTGCGGATTGTGTCCTGGTATAACAGGTTTAGACCACTGCCGCCGTCCATCGGGACATTTGTAAAGTGGAGTCCGCCGATTATTGGATCTAATACCAAGGCAGTCCAGCCTGCGTTCCGGATACTTCTAGAGTAATCCCGATGGTCGAAGGTGATCGGTTTTAACAACCATGGGCGAGACTCCTTTGGGATAGGTCGTATGCCGTGTATCTCTGTTGGCGCCATTGTGTTCGTCACGTGAAGTAAGTTTACTATTTTGACTTCTTGTGAGAAATCCTTTTGTTTCCTGGTGCTCTGCTTCTGGGGTTCGTCGTCCTCCTCACTTGGTGTGTCGAGCCCCTTGTGTTCGGCGTTGAGTTTGCCGGATTTCTTGAAAACCCAACAATCTCTGTGGGTATGGTTCGCAGGCTTCCCGGGAGTACTGTGTATTTGACATATCTTGTCCAAGATTTTGTTTAAGTTGGATAGCTCGTCCCTGTTATCCTTGAGGGGCGGCTTTCTCTGATTCCGCCGCGAGCTTTTAAATCCGGCGTTGACCGCCGTGCTCTTTGGGCTATTTCTCTTATTCCGGCCCTGGTTCTTGTTGCGTCGGGGTTTTTCCGTTTCCATCCCTAACTTCGAATGTACTTGGGTTGCTGGTGCTACATCTTGCCAACCAGTTGTCCTCTCCTGCGCAAAAGTGGGTCATGAGGCTTGTTAATGCGGCCATTGTTCTTGGCTTTTCTTGGCCGAGGTGTCTGGCAAGCCATTCTTCTCGAACGTTATGCTTAAAAGCTGCTAGGGCTTCGACGTCCGGACAGTCGACTATCTGATTCTTTTTAGTAAGAAATATGCTCTAGAATTTCCAGGCTGACTCTCCGGGCTGTTGAGTTATGTGACTAAGATCGTCTGCATCCGGAGGGCGGACATAGGTCCCTTGAAAATTTGCCCGGAAAGCATCCTCAAGCTCTTCCCAACTTCCAATGGTGTTTTCGGGAAGGCTTCTGAGCCAATGCCGGGCTGGCCCTTTAAGCTTGAGGCGTAAGTATTTTATGGTGTGGAGGTCATCTCCTCTAGCCATGTGTATGTGGAGGATATAATCCTCGATCCAGACCCCAGGGTCTGTTGTTCCGTCGTACGCCTCTATGTTTACGGGCTTGAATCCCGCTGGAAATTCATGGTCCAGCACCTCATCGGTGAAACATAGGGGGTGTGCGGCACCCCTGTATTTGGGTGTGCCGTGATGTTCGGATATTTGTTGTGTTGCATTGCTTACTAGAGATTGCTTTTTTGGCCCGTAGATAGATCTGGCTGGGCCACCTTTTTGATGCGGATCCTTTGGTGGATCGCGTGCTGGCTTGTGTGCGTCGCCGCTTGCCGCTCCATGCTGGCCATGCGGTCGTCTATCCAACCGGGTGGCTTTCCTATTTTTTGATTGCGGGGGCTCTAAGGCCACCTCTTCAAATTCAGGTGGCTGGGCCACCTTTTTGATGCAGATCCTTTGGTGGATCGCGTGCCGGCTTGTGTGCGTCGCCGCTTGCCGCTCCATGCTGGCCATGCGGTCGTCTATCCGACCGGGTGGCTTTCCTATTTTTTGATTGCGGGGGCTCTAAGGCCTCCTCTTCAAATTCAGGCAGTAGCTTTCGCTCTGGATAGCTTTTTTTGTGGCGACTACCGCCATATTTGTCTGCGGTGTTGCGTACTTTGCTCCATCTGATTCTGAGTGCATCTTCCGCAGTTTTGAGCTTCCGCTTCTACTTTTTCAGGCTACGCGCAGTAGCGACGAGCCCTTCGTAGAGGTTCTTCTTCTCCATGAGCCTATCTGGCGTAAGGTCATCCGGACTGTTGTTTTCGCCGGGGACGGGGTGTTCGGTTTGTTTATCCAAGTTGCCCTGTTGGGACGGTTGCTCGAAGGCATGTTCGTCGTTCGCCGGCTCGTCCTGCTCTATGGCTGGGTCTGTATGGCTGCTGTCTCTGTCGAGGCGGGGCTTGGAGCGGCGCTTACGTCGCTGCTTTGATTGCTTTTCGAGTGAACGATCCCTCATTGCATCCCTGTGGTCCTCATCGTCGCTTCCTTTGGGTGTGTCCACCATGTATACGTCATGAGATGAGGTGGCTGTCCAGTGCCTTATAGGCGTTGGTTCATGTTCATCTCCTACATCGTCGTCCATACCGTCGATGTCTTCGGAGTCAAGTTCGAGCATGTTGTTTAAATTATCGACAGTGGCTACGAAGTGGGTGGTGGGTGGGCTTTGAATTTCTTCATCATCCGCATCCCAACCATGTTGACCATAGTCCGGCCAGGGCTCTCCTGATAAAGAGAGAGACTTTAGTGAATTCAGAATATCGTCGAAGGGCGAGTGCTGAAAGATGTCCGCGGCGGTGAACTCCATGATCGGCGCCCAATCGGGTTCGATCGGTAGGGGCACGGAGGGCTCGGAGTCTGGAGAGGAGTCCGGCTCCTTGGAGTCACGGGCTTCGCAGAGAATAGGGCTGGTGTTCGGCTCGATCGCCGTAGAGATTGCAGCCCCCGAGGCGGTGTCCAACCACCCATCCTCGATTAGCGCAGTTGGCTCCGAATTAAGGGTCGGAGCTGATGCGGGTGCGGCCTCTAGGGCACTGTTCGGTGGCAGAGCTAGATCATGCCCATCGTGACAGTGCGGCGCGCTCGGCTGCGGCTCGAATCCATCGAAGATCAAGTCTCCGCGGAGGTCCACTGTGTAGTTTAAACTTCCAAATCTGACCTGACGGCCAGGGGCGTAGCTTTCGATCTGCTCCAAATGGCCAAGCGAATTGGCCCGCAGTGCAAAGCCGCAAAATACGAAGATCTGTCCGGGGAGAAAAGTATCACCCTGGATCGCATCGTCGTTGATGACCGGAGGGGCCATCGGGCCTAAAAGTGACGACACAGAGGAACTCTCAATGAAAGAACCAATGTCGGTGTCAAAACCGGCGGATCTCGGGTAGGGGGTCCCGAACTGTGCGTCTAGGTGGATGGTAACAGGAGGCAGGGGACATGATGTTTTACCCAAGTTCGGGCCCTCTTGATGGAGGTAAAACCCTACGTCCTGCTTGATTAATATTGATGATATGGGTAGTACAAGAGTAGATCTACCACGAGATCAGAGAGGCTAAACCCATGAAGCTAGCCTATGGTATGATTATTGTTCGTCCTACGGACTAAAACCCTCTGGTTTATATAGACACCGGAGAGGGCTAGGGTTACACAGAGTCGGTTACAATGGTAGGAGATCTACATATCCGGATCGCCAAGCTTGCCTTCCACGCCAAGGAAAGTCCCTTCCGGACACGGGACGAAGTCTTCGATCTTGTATCTTCATAGTCCAGGAGTCCGCTGAAGGTATAGTCCGGATATCCGGACACCCCCTAATCCAGGACTCCCTCACCCACCTTGCCGGAGCCGCCCCGCCTCTCCGGAGCCTCGCCAGAGGTATAAGCCGCCGTCGCCACCGTTCGTTTTTTTAAAACCGAGCCGATTTTTTTAGAAACCCTAATTTTGTTTTTATAGATCGGTTCACCGGTTTTTCTTGGTTTAGTTACTTTGCGGACGTTCATCCGTATGTTCTTTTTAACGAACGGTTTTCACTCGTTAGTTACAGACAATGAACGTTCGTTCGTTGGCCTGTTCATCAGTTTTTCTTTTTCGCTGGATTTTCTGCGATTATTTTCAATCGCGATTTCTGATCCGATTTGCGTTTCAGTTTATCTTTTCGCTCGTTTATCGGAATCAGGTGATTCAAGCGCCTAGATCTTCGTCTCGAAACTCTCTTTCTGTTTAAGCAACTTGAACAAGATTTTGGTACTGTAAAATTTGACTTTAGTTCAGATTAGTAAACAGATCTTGTTTCTTTCGCAGTTTGAGTTTCATTGCTCCGTTTGATTTGATTCTTTTTGCAAACCAGAGTTCTTAAGTTGAACTTTCTGGTCAATTATTCTTATTTGAGTTTTACCCGTGCTTCTTTGCTTGATTTCTTATGTATGCTATTGTTTGTTTGCGATAGAATTCCCGGAGTGCGAAGCGTGCTACTACGAGTCCCTAGGTTTTGTGGATCGTCAGCAAGGCAAGTAACACATTGATCATACTCCTTTCATACCCAGTTTTTATTCATTAGTTCCAATCCTCAAACATTGTATGCTTAGGATGTGATTAACATGTGGGTTGGGAAGTAGTTGATGAGGTAGAACCTATTGTGTTGTTATATTCATACCTTGGGAGTTACTTCTACGTATGGCTTATATTGCTATGCTATGCTCGTAGACGTGGTTTGGGTTTGAGTGTATCCATGACAGATGTGAGATTGTTAATTAATGGTTCAACTTATGGTGGCAACTTTAATACACATCTGGGTGGATTGCTTGTCGGGCACCTGGAGAATCCAGTGTTGTCCTAGGATATCCCGGAGTACCTGTGTGATCATCCTAAGGTCCGCCACCCAGGCTCAAAGGGAACTGAGATATTTTCATGCTAGAAACTTTCGTGTGCAGCCACAAGCTATTATGGGCTCTAGCATAGTTGAGTAGGTTGCATGATCTCTTGAAGAGGTGGATCAGCAAGTAGTGGGATGTAGGTTTGGTATGGTCTGCCCGGAGTAAAGAGTTAATGTTTCTGAAAGACTGTGTCTCGGTCATCCGTTTCTCAAACACCATGTATTGCGAGAAATCCAATGGAGGCGATCGAGTCTTGTGGGGAAAAGTGCAGAAACCTCTGCAGAGTGTACAATCTAATCATGGTTAGCCGTGTCCCGGGTTATGGAAAATCTTGAGTATCTAGTACTTGGAGTATCCTAAGTATCTCAACACTCTTAATTAATATTGTTGGGTTGATAATTACTCTAATTGGGATTGAGTTGGAGGAACCTTCTCAATGATGTTTCAACTGCCATGATAGTTAAATAAATTTTTATTCCTTTGTTGTAGGGAAAAATTGGCTTTTCGCAAAAACTATAACCATAGAGCTTTCCACCAGCCATATATGCATGTAGTGAAAGCATTATTCTGTTCTTGCTCTACTGTGTTATATTGCCAGCATATTCCATGTGCTGACCCATTTTCGGGATGCAACGTATTATGTCACAGACTTTTCAGATGAGGAGTAAGGTTCGTTAGGTCGTTGCCGTGCAACTCAGCTATGCCGTTGGAGTTGATGGACTCACTTTATCTTCCAAGCCTTTCGCTGTTATCGTATTAGATGGCCTTAAGCCATATTTATTGTAATAAGTTCTCTTTCGGAACATTCGATGTAATAAGTGTGTGATTGCTACTCTGTTATAAATCCTTCGAGTCCTGTTGTAGCGACCAGACCTCAGACGGTCAAGTCTCTGTGCATAAGTGTCATCCCTGGATCGGTATGCTGACACACACAATACTCAAGGATTTATAATAGAGGTAAATCACATGTAAAAAGTAACGTAAATACTATTACCTCAATCCAAAATAGCGAAAGTAACAAGGTTGTGGATTCCCATCAACACCAACGGCAAAGTTGAGTGTAGAAATCATAACCCTAACGTATCACTTACTCGTCGTAAGAAATCCTGCAACATGAGACGTTGCAGCCACAAAGGGTCAGTACATTGAATGTACTGGCAAATTCACACCATAGAGAATGATGAATAAGGCTATCACTACATGCATATTTGGCTGGTGGAAAAGCTCTATGGTTATAAGGTTTTGCGTAAAGCCAATTTTTTCCTAGTGCAAAGGAATAAATTTTATTTAACTATCATGGTGGGTGTTGAACATTGAGAATGGTTGACAGCATTCTCAATCCCAATTAAGTAACGTCATTAAACCCAACAAAATTAATTTAAAGTAACATGATGAGATTCACATGATAATCCAAGTACTAGATACTCAAAACATCCATAACCGGGGACACGGCTAATCATGATTAGTTTATACACTCTGCAGAGGTTTGCGCACTTTTCCCCACAAGACTCGATCGCCTCCGTTTGGTTTCTCGCACTGCATGGTGTTTGAGAAGACGGATGACCGAGACATAGTCTTTCAGAAGCGCTAGCACCTTACGATCGGGTAGACCATGCCACCTACATCTCCTACATCTGCTAGTCTACCACTGTAAGAGTTCGCATGACTTAGTCAACTATGCTAGAGCCCATAATAGCTTGTGGCTGCACACGGAAGTTTCTAGTATGAATAATCTCATGATCCCTTTGAGCCTGGGTGGCGGTCCATAAAAACAGGCAATCCTGGTCTACCCAGGTGCCTAGACAGGCAATCCTGGAATAACTCGGTGCCTCAATCCACCCAGATGTGTGTTTAAGTTGCCACCTTAAGTAAACCATTAATTAACAATCTCACATCTGTCATGAATACTCTCAAAACCCAATCCACGTCTACGAGCATAGCATGGCAATGTAAGCGTAACGTAAAAGTAACTCCCAAGGTTTGAATGTAACAGGGTAATAGGTTCTACCTCATCAACTACTTCCCAATACCCACATGTTATCAATCGTACTCATGCAATGTTTGAGGGTGAAACTAATGCATAAAAACTGGGTATGAAAGGAATATGATCAAAGTGTGAACTTGCCTGCAATGTTGATGAAGATGGTTCGCACTCAAAACTCTTGATAGATCTACTCGTCACACTCCGGTCAATCTATCGTAAGCAAGCAATAGTAACCACACATAAGCAATCACTCAAAAGATCAGAAAGAACGAAGAAGACGATTCAGAAAACATCAAAACCAAGCAAATAACTCTTGCAACATAAAACAATTTCTTACAGTACCAAAATTATGTGAATTTGGCCTTATCAGAATGTTTAGGTCAAGAGCTTCGATTTGCAAAAAGAATCAACTCAAACGGAGCTACGGAACTCAAGTTATGATCAAACAAAGTTTGAATTCAAATCTGATCTAATTCAAATTTTAAACTTTTCAAAAACATGTTTAAGTTGTTTTACTGGATAGAGGAGATCATAACAAAGACGTGGGCGTTGGTTTCGTTGAATTTGGACTAACGAGTAAAAGTTATAGTCGTTTGAAACCGAGGGACTAATCGGTAAGAAAAACTATCACAAATAGGTCCTTGGCCGAAACAAAAAGAAAAAAAACTAGAGGGCGAACGTTCGTTTTCTAAACCTAACCAGCGAACATCCTCTAAGTAATAAACCCTAAAAAACAAATCTAGGATTTTTTTTTTCAGAAACCGGACTAAACCGAAAGAAAGCCGAAGAAAACCGGATCGGTTTTATTACTGGTTCGGCAACGGTTCTCGACGACGGCTGCGGTTACTCCGGCGAGAGTAGCGCGCTCCGGCGCGGCGGCGGCAGCGTCGCAGGGGAGCAAGCGGCGGCGCAGGGTGATGGACTGCGGTGACGCGGGCGGCACGGAGCAGCGGCGGCGAGCGCCAACGGCGACGGCGCGCTTCGGGCGGCAGCGGCGGCAGCAAGTGCGGCGGCGGCGCGAGGTGCGGCCAAGGGCGGTGCAGCGGCGATGCGAAAAGGAGAGGGGGGGTCGAGGGCGCGGCGTCGGGGGCCCAGGGCTCCGCTATTTAAGGGAGGGGAGGCGAGGCGCGGAGCTTGCGGGAGGGGGCAACGACCGCGGTGTCCTGGCGGCGTACGGCGCCGGCGATGGCGTGCGGGAGCAGGGCTCTCGTCGTCCGGTCGGGGACGACGCAGTGGTGGGCCGGCGCGGTTGGCTGGGCCTCGGGCCTGGCTTGGAGCTGGGCTGGCTGGCCTGGCGCGGGGAGAGAGAGAGCAGTGCTGGGCTTCGGCCTGGCACTGTTCGAAGAGTTTTTTTCCAAACAAACAGAAGAGATAAAACAAATAGAAATAAAAAATATTATATAGGCATATAATATATCAAAATTTTCAAAAAAATATTTCCAACAACATGGACATTTTTATAATGCTGAAAAAATCCACACAAATTTAGATAATTCAAAGAGTGCTACTGGTCTAATAAAATCCGATAAAAATCATTTTAAAAATACCAAAATGATTTCAAATTAATTTTTCTCCAATTTTCTATTGTAGGGAATCATGTTACCCTATTTTCCATGTATTTTATTTTTGGAGAAAAATAATTTGAATAAAACTCAAATAACTCCAAATTGAAAATAAATTCAAAAGAACTTTGAATTTAATTCTTTGAAACTCCCAACTCATATTTCATATAATTTGAAGAAGTCATTTTATCTTCTCTCATGAAAATCATTGAGCTGCATGAAGTTTATGAATTGAAATATTTCCAAATGGAATTCAATTATTTTCAAATACCCTTTCATTTAATTTAAATGGAAGAAGTCATATCATCTTTGCTCAAGGGTTTTGTATTTGAAAAGAATTTGAATTCATGGAGATCAAAAAGCAAATATGAAAGTTTGGGAAAGTCCTTTTATTCCCTCTCGTTTAACTTTCAAAAGTTTCGAATTTCACTCACTTTCAGTCAATCAATCAAACAATCAATCATATCTATCTATTTATTATAACATTCCAAAATTTAGAATTTTGGGATGTTACAAACCTACCACCCTTAAAATGAATCTCGTCCTCGAGATTCGGAGAAGCTAGCAAGAAAAGTTAGGGTTTGGGGTCTTCTCAAAATCCATCGATCATCACAGGGGTCTGGGGTGCTACCACCCTTAGAAGCATGGTTACGGTTCCATCAAAACTCATATACTCCATCCTTATTCTTGACAGTATCGGTCTTCTCAGATCCTTGAGAAAATTCCTTCTCTGAGCTCTTCCGGTAGTGGCATAACCTTTTCCTCAATTCTTTTGTCTTTCATCTAGGTAAGGTTCTTCCGAGAATGGGTCTTCATAGCTGATAGGTCTGGCGCCAATACTAAACAACTATCGATATCTCATGGTGGTCAACAATTTAGGGTTTCTCCTGCATGAAATGAGTCTGGTTGATCCTCACCGTATAACCTACGGTTGGCAAAGCTGCCTTGTACAAGGGAAAAATACCTTTACCATTCTAAGGCTTAAACAAGGTTTAATATCGTCATCTCTCTACTATAGGCAAGTCACTCAGATTTACCCTCCCATATAGCAAGGCGAACAATAAGAGTAAGTCGGTATGGTGATCAATCCATCCCGCACCCAAATCATTACCATGTATACAGTTTAGTGAATCTCGCATACTAACACTCAGTCATCCTCACAAGCATTGCAGAATTTCTCTTGTCGACGAACTAAGTTCGGATAATTCCATGGATTCTACAAGCCAAACAAACATCTATCATTCCTTCACAACTCTCAGGTTTTGCGTTACTCCTATAAAATTGTCTGCCGATAAACATCGTATCTTCCTCCAGGGTTTTTCCTTCAGCAAGAATGTGCTTGCTTCTTGGCAGGTCCTGGGGCCTGTGGGTTATGGCCCATCTCATCACATGTAGTCCTTGAACATATCATCGGGCAACTGATCATTATTCCAACTTCCAACTTCCTAGTATTCTTAAATCCATCCAATTGTACTGTCTTCCTTCCTTCTATTGGCACCAAACTAAGACGTGATTACTCAGACTCATCATGGAGTTTCCATTGATCCATATTTCCGACATCATACCTCCTTTATATCCAATAGTAATTTATCTCTTCATCCTCGTGGGATATCTCTCATACCGAGATAAAAACTTATACTTATGAAGTCCATATTCCACTTCATGGAACATCATTATCCTTTCCAGGGTCAAGCGTCCTTACAGGGGAATATTGGCCATCTCTGCATGGCACTTCTTCAACTGGGAAATGTGAAACACATCTTGAACTCCTGACAGTCCTTCGGGTGACTCCAACTTGTAGGCCACTTCTCTCATATGCTCCCAACTCGGTATGTCCTACAAATCTCGGGGCTAATTTTCCCTTAACTCCAATTTGTTTAACTCCTCAGAGAGGGGGCACATGAAGACATGTACTGTCTCCAATTTCATAGACTACCTCCTTGCGTTTTTTAGTCTGCATAACTCTTCTGCCTGGATTGAGCTACCTTCAGTCTATCTCGAATCAACTTAACATTCTCTTCTGACTCCTTGATCACATTTGGTCCAAACAACTGACGGTCTCCACTTCATCCCACATACTCTTGGGGCATCACACATATCGAGACAAAACTCGTATTCATTTTGTATGAAATCCATTCAGTGGAGTATCCTTATCTTTTTCAGGGGTCAACGGTTCTTACAGGGTACTACCACCCTTAAAATGCACAAATCTTCCATAGACCATATTTCTCATATCCTCAAAAATGGTCAAAATCCTTCTTCATAGAATAACAACTCATAAAAACCAAATCTTTACCAACGATGCTAACTTTATTGATTCTCCAATGATTACAATCTCTTGCTTTTCCATTACATGTCTCAACTCAACACCTCAATATAAAAGAAAATGTTCTCACTTCTACTACTCCATTTCTTTTGTTGCAAACTCAACTATCTAGCACAAGTTTCCTTCTCCTTAGGGCATTCTCTGGCAAAGTGCCCTGCTCCATTACAACTAAAACATATTACTTCTGACAAGTATTGAGGTTTCCTTTTTGGGCAACTGTTGAGGTAGTGCCCTGACTTCTTGCACCTGTAACAGGTCATATGACTCAGGTCCTTCCTGGAATCCAATCTGCTTCTCTTCCTGGACCTTTCCATGCCAATCATGGCTTCTATTTCTTGTGGGTCATATTCTACTTCCTCTGTAGGGAATTCTACAAACTCCCCATTCAAACAATTTTGGGAGATGTGTCCTTCTTCTCCACATGAATAGCAAGACTTAGTGCAGGGTTTACTCGGGTCTTCTTTAGGTGTGTCCTCCATCACAGCTTCTTCTAAAATTTCCATGAGGGCTCCTTTCTTCACTTCTTTCTTCTGCTGGATGGTTCGTTGTACCATGGGGTAAATGTGACACTAAGCAGGATAGTGGGTAGTCCCTTCACACAAGAAACAAGTAATCTGCCTAGTTGGGCATTCTTCAACTGGGTGACTTCCTTCACAATTAGGGCATCCATCCTTGTGTTCCTTATGGGTGTGTCCTATTTCTCCACAAATCTTGCATGCACAAGGTTTCTTCATATCCTTTCCATAAGGCTTCAACTTCTGGGACACAAGCCGAGACATTGGCAGAGTCAACTTTAATTCTCTCCAAGTGGTTACTCCTTGCCATCCATTCATGGTTTGGTATATCCTCCACCAAGTAGCAGCACCTCTTTCAAAGCACTGAAGAGCATGCTGGGTCATATCATTTCCAACTATAGGGTTATTCTTCATGTGATCCTCCATGTTCTGAATCCATCGGTCTGTCTCCAATTGACTCATCGGTCTAGAAAATACAAGATCATCTTGATTCATCCTCTATTGGGTCCAAGGGTTTTGGGGTGAGATAAGAGAGATAGAGAGGGATACACACAATGCAAACAAAAGTTTTGAAAAGGCAGATTTTATTGTGGCTGTCGGAAAACATCAAACAAATGACAGCTCACAATCGTAGCATCTAACGTAGGTATATAACAGGGGTTTGGTCTTCTAAAGGTCAATAAATCTTCAACGTCTCCAAACTCTTCAAGCCTTGTTCATGCCTCCAATGGCTTCTTCGGATCATGCTTGTCTTTCTCAAGTTCTTTTGCCAGATCAACTCTGTTGACGCGAAGTCTCTCATGACGTCCTTTAATATTCTGGAGTTGTATTTCAAACTTATAGGTTTCAACATCCTTGGCATGAACCATGGTCTAGTTCCCGACGAATCTCCGGTTTCTCAAGGTTTTGCTCCTCCAGCTTGGCTACTCTCATCTTCAGGGTCCTGAGTTCCTCATGAAATACTTCCTTGTCAAAATACTACTTCTTGTAGGTCCATCTTAACGTCTTGATGTAACACTCCAGATCCTGGTGATACACTAGCTAAGGTTAAAATTGCATCCTTAACTCAGCATGGTGACAATAGCATCAGCGGGCGATGGCATCACGAATAACCGTGTTTCTGCTCTTGTCATTCCCATGCGCTATCATTCCATAGTTGATATCTCCTGCCTTAGGGTTTTCTTGACAAATCCTTGAGTTCTTAACTCTACATGCTCCGGTCTTTCTCCGATACACCTTGATCTCGGGTATTGACAACTTCCATAGTCTGCCAAGTTCCATTAGGGTAGCCTTCCTAGGTCATACAAATCTGGGAATTCTTCAGAGCCTTCAAATTCTACTTGTCTTTGGTCTTCAACCGTTGTAGTTTCCATTATTCAAATGCACGGTAAATTCTCCTTCATTCCGAAGTTGTCTTAGTTGTCTGATATCTTGTACTTCTTGGAGTGGTCTCATCAGTCGAATCTTCGTGTGGTCAAAAGGGGAAAGGGGTATGGTCTCACTAAAGGGAATTTTTGAATAAGCTCAGAAGAGAAGAGGGGTAAAAGATCTTTTTGAAAGGGGAAGTTGTAGATAAAAATCTTTGCTATGGGCTTGCCATTTTCTAGGGTCACGTCCTACAGTCAACATGTGCTCTGATACCATCTTGTAGCGACCCAACCTCAGACGGTCAAGTCTCTGTGCTTAAGTGTCATCCCTGGATCGGTATGCTGACACACACAGTACTCGAGGATTTATAACAGAGGTAAATCACATGTAAAAAGGAACGTAAATACTATTACCTCAATCCAAAATAGCGGAAGTAACAAGGTTGTGGATTCCCATCAACACCAACGGCAAAGTTGAGTGTAGAAATCGTAACCCTAACGTATCACTTACTCGTCGTAAGAAATCCTGCAACATGATACGTTGCAGCCACAAAGGGTCAGTACATTGAATGTACTGGCAAATTCACACCATAGAGAATGATGAATAAGGCTATCACTACATGCATATTTGGCTGGTGGAAAAGCTCTATGGTTATAAGGTTTTGCGTAAAGCCAATTTTTCCCTACTGCAAAGGAATAAATTTTATTTAACTATCATGGTGGGTGTTGAACATTGAGAATGGTAGACCATGCCACCTACATCCCCTACATCTGCTAGTCTACCACTGTAAGAGTTTGCATGACTTAGTCAACTATGCTAGAGCCCATAATAGCTTGTGGCTGCACACGGAAGTTTCGAGTATGAATAATCTCATGATCCCTTTGAGCCTGGGTGGCGGTCCATAAAAACAGGCAATCCTGGTCTACCCAGGTGCCTAGACAGGCAATCCTGGAATAACCCGGTGCCTCAATCTACCCAGATGTGTGTTTAAGTTGCCACCTTAAGTAAACCATTAATTAACAATCTCACATCTGTCATGAATACTCTCAAAACCCAATCCACGTCTACGAGCATAGCATGGCAATGTAAGCATAACATAAAAGTAACTCCCAAGGTTTGAATGTAACAGGGTAATAGGTTCTACCTCATCAACTACTTCCCAATACCCACATGTTATCAATCCTACTCATGCAATGTTTGAGGGTGAAACTAATGCATAAAAACTGGGTATGAAAGGAATATGATCAAAGTGTGAACTTGCCTGCAATGTTGATGAAGATGGTTCGCACTCAAAACTCTTGATAGATCTACTCGTCACACTCCGGTCAATCTATCGTAAGCAAGCAATAGTAACCACACATAAGCAATCACTCAAAAGATCAGAAAGAACAAAGAAGACGATTCAGAAAACATCAAAACCAAGCAAATAACTCTTGCAACATAAAACAATTTCTAACAGTACCAAAATTATGTGAATTTGGCCTTATCAGAATGTTTAGGTCAAGGGCTTCGATTTGCGAAAAGAATCAACTCAAACGGAGCTACGAAACTCAAGTTATGATCAAACGAAGTTTGAATTCAAATCTGATCTAATTCAAATTTTAAACTTTTCAAAAACATGTTTAAGTTGTTTTACTGGATAGAGGAGATCATAACGAAGACGTGGGCATTGGTTTCGTTCAATTTGGACTAACGAGTAAAAGTTATAGTCGTTTGAAACCGAGGGACTAATCGGTAAGAAAAACTATCACAAATAGGTCCCTGGCCGAAATAACAGAAAAAGAAAAAAAACTAGAGGGCAAACGTTCGTTTTCTAAACCTATCCAGCGAACATCCTCTAAGTAATAAACCCTAAAAAAACAAATCTAGGTTTTTTTTTCCAGAAACCGGACTAAACCGAAAGAAAGCCGAAGAAAACCGGATTGGTTTTATTACCGGTTCGGCAACGGTTCTCGACGACGACGGCGGTTACTCCGGCGAGAGCAGCGCGCTCCAGCGCGGCGGCGGCAGCGTCGCAGGGGAGCAAGCGGCGGCGCAGGGCGATGGACTGCGGCGGCGCGGGCGGCATGGAGCAGCGGCGGCGAGCGCCAGCGGCGACGGCGCGCTTCGGGCGGCAGCGGCGGCAGCAAGTGCGGCGGCGGCGCGAGGTGCGGCCAAGGGCGGTGCAGCGGCGATGCTAAAAGGAGACGGGGGGTCGAGGGCGCGGCGTCGGGGGCCCAGGGCTCCGCTATTTAAGGGAGGGGAGGCGAGGCACGAAGCTTGCGGGAGGGGGCAATGGCGGCGGTGTCCTGGCGGCGTACGGCGCCGACGATGGCGTGCGGGAGCAGGGCTCCCGTCGTCCGGTCGGGGACGACGCAGCGGTGGGCCGGCGCGGTTGGATGGGCCTGGGGCCTGGCTGGGAGCTGGGCCGGCTGGCCTGGCGCGGGGAGAGAGAGAGCAGTGCGGGGCTTCGGCCTGGCACTGTTTGAAGAGTTTTTTTCCAAACAAACAGAAGAGATAAAACAAATAGAAATAAAAAATATTATATAGGCATATAATATATCAAAATTTTCAGAAAAAGATTTCCAACAACATGGACATTTTTATAATGCCGAAAAAAATCCACACAAATTTAGATAATTCAAAGAGTGCTACTGGTATAATAAAATCCGATAAAAATCATTTTAAAAATACCAAAATGATTTCAAATTAATTTTTCTCCAATTTTCTATTGTAGGTAATCATGTTACCCTATTTTCCATGTATTTTATTTTTGGAGAAAAATAATTTGAATAAAACTCAAATAACTCCAAATTGAAAATAAATTCAAAAGAACTTTGAATTTAATTCTTTGAAACTCCCAACTCATATTTCATATAATTTGAAGAAGTCATTTTATCTTCTCTCATGAAAATCATTGAGCTGCATGAAGTTTATGAATTGAAATATTTCCAAATGGAATTCAATTATTTTCAAATACCCTTTCATTTAATTTAAATGGAAGAAGTCATATCATCTGTGCTCAAGGGTTTTGTATTTGAAAAGAATTTGAATTCATGGAGATCAAAAAGCAAATATGAAAGTTTGGGAAAGTCCTTTTATTCCCTCTCATTTAACTTTCAAAAGTTTCGAATTTCACTCACTTTCAGTCAATCAAATCTATCTATTTATTATAACATTCCAAAATTTAGAATTTTGGGATGTTACAAGTGTGTGTGTCAGCATTACCGATCCAGGGATGACACTGAAGCACAGAGACTTGACCGTTTGAGGTCGGGTTGCTACAAGATGGTATCAGAGCACATGCTGAGTGTAGGACATGACCACTAAGCTAAAGCCATAGGTCACTCTTCTCTACTCATTTCTGACTCCTCTCCTACTTTCTACTCTTTAGGATGGCGGAACTGAAGAACAAGTTTGCACAACTGATGAAGACACATCCTTTGGACGCCACTTGAAGGAAGTCACTAGGTACTTGAACATCAGAATACCAAGCTTCACCGGGACGTACAACGCCACCTTACCAGAAGAGGAGCGCTGGATGATTCAAGTTCAAGTTCCAGGAAGGACGTTCTCGCCAACTACTAAGCCCATAGAATTTTCTTTTGAATCACCCACCTGGAGTCTAGGCAAGAGCATGGCAGCCCACATTACCATGGGACGCATTGGAGATGTCTACAACAAGGATCTTAAGAACACTATCTATCAGATATGTGGGCACCGAGATGAGCAATGGGAGATGATCAGCACCAAGAAGGACATGTCCATTGCAGCTTTCATCCAGGAGTTAAATCAGCACATTCGACGCCAGGAGAATCAGATGTTTGCAGACATGATAGATTTGAAGAAGGCGAAGACAAGGATCATCGAGCTGGAAGAAGAACTCAAGTCTACACGCGATGGATATGAGGAGGAAATTGCAACACTATTGGAGAAGAATGACGACTTGATAAAGAAAATCGGAGTATTCATGGGAGATTCCGTGCCGGGAGGAGAGGACGACAATTCCACTTGCCCGGAGAACTCCATCATCATCGACGACACCGACTCCGACCCCAGTGATGATGACTTTGAAGACGAAGCTAGAGCAGACATCATGGAGTCTTCCACGGATCAAAATTTCTAGATGACCACCAAATGATAGTAGTATTCCCCCATGTATATAGTAATAGTTGAGCACTTTTACGATAGTTCTAGACCGTTTGTATGCCCTTTCTTGATTGATTGAGTGAAATGATTGTGTTTGTCTCATGTGCATATGGGTAGTGCTTTCTCACTAGACCCCTTTTCTATTCTAATCTCTCCCCTCTAAACCCGGTAGATGCCTCCGAGACGTGACACTGGATTTGCTTTCCCGCCGGAGCTCACTCAGGTGATCCAGCAACAGAATGCCTTGATGCAATTGTTAGTCCAGAACCAAGGCAACAACAACAACAACCCGCCTCCAGTTGACAACTTAGCTCGCTTTCTGAGGTTGCAGCCGCCGGTATTTTCCAGTAGCACCGAGCCTATAGTTGCTGATGATTGGCTACGCCGTATTGGAAGGGAGTTGACCACCGCAGGTTGCACAGATGCTGAGAAGGTGCGCTTTGTCACATATCAATTGGATGGAGCAGCAGCCTCATGGTGGGAGAATTACACGGCCACTTTCCCCATAGCCAACGTCACTTGGGATCAGTTTCAGCAAGCTTTCCGCACAGCCCATGTCTCAACTGGAGCTATGAATATGAAGAAGCGTGAGTTTCGAAACTTACGCCAGGGGAACCGTACTATAGCTCAGTACGTGGATGAGTTTAGTAAGTTATCCCGCTATGCCCCGGATGATGTGGCCACAGATGCCGCGAAGCAGGAGAAGTTTATGGAAGGGCTGAATGATGAGATGGGCATGCAGTTGATGGTGGCAACATTCAACAACTACCAGGATTTGGTAGATAAGGCTCTGATGATTGAAGGGAAGCAGCAGCAAATTGAGAGCCGTAAGAGGAAGTATGGGCAAGGGAGGTATAACTCAGGAGCTCAGCAGAAGCCTCGCCTAACCCCGAACTCGGGAGGACTTGTTCATAACCATGGAGGTCATAACCACACCGGAGGAAGTTCGCATAACCACAATGGTTCTAAGAATGGGACTGGGAATGGAGAAAACAATAATCAGAACCGCCCCAATCCAACCACACCCGCCAAGATAGATCTAAGTCACATTACTTGCTTTAAGTGCGGGAAGACTGGACACTATGCCACGGAGTTCCCTGAAGCGAAGAATGGAAACGACAATGGGAGCGCTGGGAAGAAGCCCAATCCATTCAACAAAGGACAAGTGAACCATGTTAACATGGAGGAGGTTGAAGAGCAGCCAGACGCGGTTATAGGTAAGTTTTTGGTTAAGTCATTTACTGCCCTTGTGCTTTTTGATACTGGTGCATCGCATTCATACATATCAAGGGAATTCGTGGATAAGTTTAAACTACCAACCCAAACCCTTAGGACCCCTCTGTTAGTGAGTTCACCTAGAGCAGAGTATATGGCTAGTAGATGGTGCGACCAGATACCCTTAACCATTGGTAGCCATGTTTTCCGTCCGACCTAATAATCTTGGAGTCACAAGGATTGGATGTGATATTAGGCATGGACTGGATGTCAAAGTATGGAGGAAGCATTGACTGTGCTAGTAAGTCGATTTATCTCACCACCCCAGAGGGAAAAAAGATTAAGTATGTATCTAGGCGCATTAAATGCCTAGGAGGAGCCAAGTAAATACCCTCACGGGAGTTGTTCAGGAGGAAGTGCCTGTAGTGAAGGATTACCCGGATGTTTTTCTAGAGGAGTTACCAGGCATGCCACCAGATCGAGATATCGAGTTTTTGATAGAGCTATTGCCAGGTACAGGGCCAATATCAAAGAGACTCTATCGGATGCCCGCAAATGATATGGAGGAGATTAAGAAATAGATCAAGGAGTTATTGGAGAAAGGTTACATTCGACGGAGTTCATCACCATGGGGAGCCCCAGTGCTTTTGGTTGAGAAGAAGGATAAGTCTCTAAGAATGGTTGTTGATTATCGTGCGTTGAATGAGGTGACGATCAAGAACAAATACCAACTGTCGATGATCAATGATTTGTTTGACCAACTGCAAGGAGCCAAGGTGTTTTCAAAGATCGATCTGCGATCAGGATATCACCAGTTAAAAATTCGAGAGAAGGATATACCAAAGACAGCATTCACCACACGGTACGGGTTGTATGAATATACGATCATGTCGTTTGGACTGACTAACGCCCCTGCCTACTTCATGAGCAGGATGAACAAAGTTTTCATGGAATATTTGGATAAGTTTGTTGTGGTGTTCATTGATGATATAATGGTATACTCGAAGAATGAGGAGGAGCACAAGGAGCATTTACGTTTAGTTCTCGAGAAACTCAGGGAACATCAGTTGTATGCCAAGTTCAGCAAATGCGAGTTTTGGTTGAAGGAAGTCGGATTCCTTGGACATGCTATATCAGGAGAAGGTATAGCGGTAGACCCCACCAAGGTTCAGTCAGTCACTGAATGGTTGGCACCCACTTCAGTTAGCGAGATCCGCAGTTTTCTTGGACTCGCGGGATACTACCGAAGATTCATCGATAATTTTTCCAGGATTGCGAAGCCAATGACGGATTTATTGAAGAAGGATACTAAATTTAAATGGACGGAAGAATGTGAGGCAAGTTTTCAGGAGTTAAAGAAACGTTTGACCACAGCCCCAGTGCTGATTTTGCCGGATATACACAAGGATTTCTAAGTGTATTGCGGCGCCTCTCTCCTAGGACTTGGAAGTGTGCTTATGCAGGACAGAAGAGTTGTTTCATATGCCTCACGACAACTAAAACCGCATGAATTGAATTATGCCACGCATGATTTGGAGTTAGTAGCCGTAGTGCATGAGTTAAAGACTTGGAGACATCACCTAATTGGAAACCGTTGTGATGTGTACACGGATCATAAGAGTTTGAAGTACATTTTCACACATAAGGAGCTGAACCTTAGGCAAAGGAGATGGTTGGAGCTTATAAAGGATTATGACATGAAGCTTCACTATCATCCAGGCAAGGCCAATATCGTAGCAGATGCTTTGAGTCGGAAGAGTTATGCTAACACCCTAGTGAGCATAGGATTACCAAAGGAGTTAGTAGAGGATCTCAGGGAACTTCGATTGGAGATTGTTCCTAGAGGTTTTATTGCAACAATGGAGGTTCAGTCTACATTGTTAGGAAAGATTCAAGAAACTCAGAAGGATGACAAAGAGATTGCCGAGACAAAAGAGAGAATGAGCAAAGGAAAGGCCATAGGTTTTTGTGAGGATGAGCACGACACCTTATGGTTTGAGGACCGTGTTTATGTGCCCAATAACACAGAGATCAGGAAGTTAATACTTCAGGAGGCTCATGACTCACCATACTCGATACACCCCGGAAACACCAAGATGTATTTGGATTTGAAGGAACGTTTCTGGTGGATAGGTATGAAGAAGGATATTGCCGAGTATGTAGCCGTATGTGATGTATGTCAGAGAGTGAAGGCAGAACATCAAAAGCCAGCAGGATTGTTACAGCCTATGCCGGTACCCGAATGGAAGTGGGATAAACTTGGCATGGATTTTATCACCGGATTTCCCAGTACCAAATCAGGATATGATTCTATATGGGTAGTAGTTGATCGCTTGACCAAAGTAGCTCACTTTATCCTAGTGAAAACCACCTATACAAGTGCAAAGTTGGCCAAGATATATATGACCAGGATCGTATGTCTGCATGGAGTTCCGAGGACCATCGTATCAGATAGAGGAACACAGTTTACTTCAAAGTTTTGGCATTAGCTACACCAAACATTGGGGACAAGGTTGGAGTTCAGTACAACATTCCACCCGGAGACAAATGGACAGACCGAGAGAGTCAACCAGATTCTGGAGGACATGTTGAGGGCCTGTGCGCTAGATTATGGATCTAGTTGGGATGACAATTTTCCCTATGCGGAGTTCTCATACAACAATAGCTACGAAGCCAGTTTGAAGATGGCACTGTTCGAAGCCCTGTATGACGAAGGTGCAGAACACCGTTGATGTGGGATGAAGTTGGAGACCGACAGTTGTTTGGACCAGATTTGATCAAGGAGTCTGAAGAGAAAGTTAAGTTGATCCGAGATAGACTGAAGGTAGCTCAGTCCAGGAAGAAGAGTTATGCAGATTCGGAATGCAAGGAGGTAACCTATGAAATTGGAGACACAGCATATCTGTGAGTATCACCCTTGCGAGGAGTGAAACGTTTTGGAGTTAAGGGAAAGTTAGCCCCGAGATTTGTAGGACCGTATCGTGTTTCAGAATGTATGGGAGAAGTTGCCTACAAGTTGGAGTTACCTGAAGGAGTGTTAGGAGTTCATGATGTATTTCTTGTTTCACAGTTGAAGAAGTGTCATGCTGATACAGCCGATATACTGTTAAGAGATACAGTACCCTTGGAGGCAATTCAGTTGGACAGTGATTGGACCTATGAGGAGAAGCCAGTCAGGATTCTTGAATTTGCCAGCCGAGTCACCCGCAGCAAGGTTATCAAGTTTTGCAAAGTTCAGTGGAGTCACCATAACGAGGATGAAGTCACCTGGGAACGAGAGGATGATCTTCACAAAGACCACCCACACCTATTTTCTAGCCAACCCGAATCTCGAGGGCGAGATTCATCTTAAGGGGGTAGGTTTGTAACATCCCAAATTTTCAATTTGGAATGTTATACATAGATCATTCATGCATATCATATTTTGTTGCATTTCGTTTCACGATCCTCAAAATCCTAAGCAACTCAAGGACCCTCGGAGAGAGTTGGGGATTTCATTGTTTTCATATTTGAATTTTATCAAATATTGAAACAAGGATTTTGGTTTTAATTATTTTTCTCTCCGAAAATATTTCATATTAAAATATATGAGAGGAGATAATATGACTTCTCCAAAATAATTGAATTATTGGAGGAAAAATATTAAAATCAAATATTTTATTTTATTCGGATTTTATTGCTATTTTATTTGCACTAGAAAAATTGCACATTTTTCAAAATTGCATTTTAGGGCCAAAAAAATGTGCATCCTGTTCTAAATATTTTATTTAGACGGTGAAAATTTGTTTTGGTATTTTTAGATTTTTATTTTATTTTCTAGGATTTATTTAAGTTCCCGCGAAATTATTAAAAAAACTCTCAGCGCCCGACTGGGCCGAAGCCCAGCCGAGCCGGCCCGCTAGCCCCGCGCCGCCGTCTCCCTCTAGAAGACCGGGAGGCCGCTGCCGCCACGACCCCGAGTCCGGCCGGGACTCCTCCTCCCCGCGCCGCCTTGCCCCTCCCCCAAGCAACCCCCCTCCTTAAATACCCCGCCCCGGACCCCCTCCACCACCACCCGAGCCGCCAACCCCGCCGCCTGCCTCGCCCCGCCCCGCAGCGCCGCCGCCGCCGCTTAGCAGCGCGCCGCCGCTCGCCTAGCCGCTCGCGCCGCCGCAGCCCCACCTCGCCCCGCCCCGCAGCGCCAACCCCGCCGCTTAGCAGCGCGGCGCCGCTCGCCTAGCCGCTCGCACCGCCGCAGCCCTACCTCGCCGGAGCTGCCCCGCCTCACCAGATCCTCGCCGGAGGTATAAGCCGCCGTCGCCGCCGTTCGGTTTTAAAAAAAACGATCCGGTTTTTTTAGAAACCCTAATTTCGTTTTTATAGATTGGTTCGCTGGTTTTTCTCAGTTTAGTTACTTTGCAGACGTTGGTTCGTACATTCGTTTTAACGAATGGTTTTCGCTTGTTAGTTACAGAAAACAAACGTTCGTTCGTTAGCCTGTTCATCAGTTTTTCTTTTTCTCAGATTTTCTGCGATTATTTTCAATCGCGATTTCTGATCCGATTTTCGTTTCAGTTTATCTGTTCGCTTGTTTATCAGAATCAGGCAATTCAAGCGCCTAGATCTTCTTCTCGAAACCCTCTTTCTGTTTAATCAACTTGAACCAGATTTTGGTACTGTAAAATTTGACTTTAGTTCAGATTAGTAAACGGATCTTGCTTGTTTCGTAGTTTGAGTTTCGTTGCTCCGTTTGATTTGATTCTTTTTGCAAACCAGAGATCTTAAGTTGATCTTTTTGGTCAATTCTTCTTATTTGATTTTTACCCATGCTTCTTTGCTTGATTTCTTATGTATGCTATTGTTTGTTTGCGATAGAATTTCCGGAGTGCGAAGCGTGCTACTACGAGTCCCTAGGTTTTGCAGATCGCCAGCAAGGCAAGTAACACATTGATCATACTCCTTTCATACCCAGTTTTTATGCATTAGTTCCAATTTTCAAACATTGCATGCTTAGGATGTGATTAACATGTGGGTTGGTAAGTAGTTGATGAGGTAGAACCTATTGCCTTGTTATATTCAAACCTGGGGAGTTACTTCTACGTATTGCTTATATTGCTATGCTATGCTCGTAGACGTGGTTTGGTTTGAGTGTATCCAAGACAGATGTGAGATTGTTAATTAATGGTTCAACTTAAGGTGGAAACTTTAATACACATCTGGGTGGATTGCTTGTCGGGCACCTGGAGAATCTAGTGTTGTCCTAGGATATCCCGGAGTACCCGTGTGATCATTGTAACACCCACGATGCTGGAGTGAGAAGAGAAGGCAAAGCACGGCCGTGAACTAGAAGTGATCAAGAAGTGATCCTGAAACTACGTATGTTCAAGCATAACTCCAACATCGTCTTCACTTCCCGGACTCCGCCGAGAAGAGACCATCACGACTACACATGCGGTTGATGCATTTTAATTAAGTTAAGTGTCAAGTTCTCTACAACCGGACATTAACA
The DNA here is from genome assembly GCF_056163025.1 of Triticum urartu. Taxonomy (NCBI): domain Eukaryota; kingdom Viridiplantae; phylum Streptophyta; class Magnoliopsida; order Poales; family Poaceae; genus Triticum; species Triticum urartu. The sequence continues at coordinate 217,256,803 of NC_141878.1, forward strand.
AATTCCCATCTACCCATAACCGTGGGCACGACTTTTGAAAGTTCATAACCCTGCAGGGGTGTCCCAACTTAGCCCATCACAAGCTCTCACGTTCAACGAAGGATATTCCTTCTCCCAGGAAGACCCGATCAGACTCAGAATCCCGGTTACAAGACATCTCGACAATGGTGAAACAAGACCAGCAAAGCCACCCGAATGTGCCGATAAATCCCGATAGGAGCTGCACATATCTCGTTCTCAAGGCACACCGGATTGTCCAAGGTTCTAGTAGGCCAGCCCAGATTTGCCCCTGGTGGCCACCGGCAGCTGACAGGTTGGACCAACACTTAGAGGAGCACTGGCCCGGGGGTTTAAATAAAGATGACACTTGAGTCTGCAGAACCCAAGGGGAAAAGGCTAGGTGGCAAATGGTAAAACCAATGTTGGACCTTGCTGGAGGAGTTTTATTCAAGGCGAACTGTCAAGGGGTTCCCATTATAACCCAACCGTGTAAGGAACGCAAAATCAAGGAACATAACACCGGTATGACGGAAACTAGGGCGGCAAGAGTGGAACAAAACACCAGGCATAAGGCCGAGCCTTCCACCCTTTACCAAGTATATAGATGCATTAATTAAATAAGAGATATTGTGATATCCTAACAATAATCATGTTCCAACAAGGAACAAACTCCAATCTTCACCTGCAACTAGCAACGCTATAAGAGGGGCTGAGCAAAGAGGTAACATAGCCAAACAACGGTTTGCTAGGACAAGGTGGGTTAGAGGCTTGACATGGCAATATGGGAGGCATGATAAAGCATGTGGTAGGTATCGCGGCATAGGCATAGCAATAGAGCGAGCAACTAGCAAGCAAAGATAGAAGTGATTTCGAGGGTATGGTCATCTTGCCTGAGATCCCGCAAGGAAGAAGAACGAGTCCATGAAGAAGACAAATGGACATAGTCAAACGAATCCTCACCACACGGCGTTATCGGAACCAACCCAAAGAAGCACATCGAAAAGAAGCAAACAACATAGTAAACAACCATCACATAGACATGGCATGATGCACAACCAAGTATGATGCATGTCCGGTTTAATGAGGCATGGCATGGCAAGGTGCACAAACAACACTACAAATTAAGTGGAGCTCAATATGCAATGAGTTGCATATTGACGAAACACCACATGAATTATTTAGTTCTCTCTCGGTTATGTACCCAACAATATTAAATGTTGTTAAACATGGCAAGGGTGAAGCAAAGGAAAACTACCTATCTAGGCAAGTTTAAATGAGGCCGGAACAACAAGCCACAAGTCCAGAAAATCCTCATATGCATGTATTAGGTTTGGTACTGATCTGCCCTAAACCATATTTTAGAGTTGGTAAACATGCAAAGCGAGTACACCATGTTAAACTAGGCATTTTTCCACCCCATTTGCATATAAATATTATTAAATTTGGAGCTACGGTTAATTAGTTATGAACTAAAGCATTTTAACATGGCATAGAGCAAAAATTAATCAAACAACATTTTAAACATGTTAAACATGGATGAAAATGGCATAATATGAAACTAGATGAAATTCTAGGCATTTATCATATTAAGTTTGTTTTAATCCGCTGCACGGTTAATTAGTTATTAAATGCATGAATGCTGAGGGTTTTTCTATAAAACAGGTCTCTCTGGAATAAAAGATAAATTCGCAGACAGGGAAAAAACATGCGCTCGGCTGGATCTGGGATGAACTGGGCTGCACAGGAGCATGCGCAAGAGAGAAATATCTCGTCCAGGGTGATGGATAGCATGAGAGCGCTCACTCTGGGCCTCACGGGCCTGCTGAAGACGGGCAGGGAGGTCGGGGCCGGTTGGGACGGATCGGGCCAGACCGGTTCGAGCGAGCCGGCAGGACCGAGCGGGATCGGCTGGTTCGACCGGTTAACGGTGTTCAGGGCAGAGGAGGCCTGGTCAACGAAGGAAACTGCAGCTCTCACTCGCTGCAGCCATGATGCAGCGTGGCGAGGGACTTAGCGTGGAGGCGACCACCGGCGCGGCTTGATGCGGAGAAGATGATGACGCGGGAGGATCTTGCCGGCGTGGACGACATGACAGGGCGCAGGGAGCTCGTTCCTGACGGCGGAGAGGGAGAACTGGCCAGAGAGATCGACAGCAGCGGCAGGGTTCATGCGGGCAAAGCAGAGGACGGCGTGGAGCTCGTTCCTGAGCAGAGGACGACGGCGAACTTGGCGCAAGCTCCCGGCGACGAGGTAGGCGGGAACGATTTGAGGAGCTCGAGGACGACGACGTCCGGGTGCAGGAGGCGAGGATGGCCGGCGCAAAACTCCCTGGGGCTCTCTGTTGCACGAACAGAGAGAGCAGGTGAGAGAGGGAGGAGAGAAGGACGAGGAAGGGAGAGGCAGGGGCGCAGGGTCCTGCTGCAAAGTGGTCGCCGGTGACGTTCTCTGGAGGCGGCGGGGTCGCGAGCTCGATCTCGCTTGATCTGGAAGACTTGGGGAGGAGCTGCGTGAAAGGTGAATCGAGGGAGAGGGGATGGTTGGCCCGATGGGGAAAAACGAGGAAGGAGGATGCGGCTTTGGTTTGTGAAATTGGATCCGGAGGGATCCCGAGGTGGATGGCGGCGGCTCAACGGCACAAGTCCCTATATTTTAGGGTTTGTCCAAATAGACTAGGAGTGGAGTATATATACATCACAGATTAGGTTAGGGGCTACCTCGTCCCTCCAATCAAAATCGGACGGTCAGGAAAAATAGGCTAGGGAGGCCAAATAAGAAAACGGTGATGTTTTGTAGATGATTGGGGATGATCCGGACACAACGGTGATGACTGCCCGGGTCGGGTCCGGGGAAGTTTCGGACGCGCACGTGAGGGGTCGGTGGACTGTGCAAAGAGGGGTTTTCGGACCGTGCGATCGCATCGGACGGCTCCGGATGCGAAGAGGGGTAGGTGGATGGACTAGGTAGGTTATGGCGAGGCTAAGAGGAGAGAAGAGAGAAAGAGGGCCCGATAGCAATTTTTGGAGACCGAAAACGTCCGACGTTAGACCGGCTACTACTGCCACTATAGTTTAATGATTGGGCTATCAAACGAACTCCGAATGCAATGAAATTTGGCAGGCGGTCTGCTGAAAACAAAACAACACCTTACGCCAACTTTCATCTCATTCCGAGAACATTTTTCGGCCACTTATAAAATAATATTTCGGACGTGCCGCGGGCGCGTGCAGGTGTGTCTAGGCTCAGAACGGACAACAGACGAAACTGGGGGAACCCGGACGGATGCAAGTTTCGAAAACATGATGATGCAATGCGGATGATGACTTGGCAAGATGCAACACGCAAACAAATTTCAAGGCAACAATAGCGAATAAATGGAAGACACCTGGCGCAATGGTCTCGGGGCGTTACAATCATCCTAAGGTCCGCCACCCAGGCTCAAAGGGAACTGAGATATTTTCATGCTAGAAACTTCCGTGTGCAACCACAAGCTATTATGGGCTCTAGCATAGTTGAGTAGGTTGCATGAGCTCTTGAAGAGGTGTATTAGCAGGTAGAGGGATGTAGGTTTGGTATGGTCTGCCCAGAGTAAAGAGTTAATGTTTCTGAAAGACTGTGTCTCGGTCATCCGTTTCTCAAACACCATGTAGTGCGAGAAATCCAACGGAGGCGATCGAGTCTTGTGGGGAAAAGTGCGCAAACCCTGCAAAGTGTACAATCCAATCATGGTTAGTCGTATCCCCGGTTATGGACAATCTTTAGTATCTAGTACTTGGAGTATCCTAAGTATCTCATCACTCTTAATTAATATTGTTGGGTTGATAATTACTCTAATTGGGATTGAGTTGGAGGGACCTTCTCAATGACGTTTCAACTACCATGATAGTTAAATAAAATTTATTCCTTTGTTGTAGGAAAAATTGGCTTTTCGCAAAAACTATAACCATAGAGCTTTCCACCAGCCATATATGCATGTAGTGAAAGCATTATTCTGTTCTTGCTCTACTGTGTTATATTGCCAGCATATTCCATGTGCTGACCCGTTTTTGGGCTGCAACATATTATGTTGCAGACTTTTCAGACGAGGAGTAAGGTTCAGTATGTCGTTGTCGTGCAGCTCAGCTATGTCGTTGGAGTTGATGGACTCACTTTATATTCCAAGCCTTCCGATGTTATCGTATTAGATGCCTTAAGCCATATTTATTGTAATAAGTTCTCTTTTGAGACGTTCGATGTAATAAGTATGTGATTGCTACTCTGTTATAAATCCTTCGAGTACTGTGTGTGTCCGCATTACCGATCCAGGGATGACACTAAAGCACAGAGACTTGACCGTTTGAGGTCGGGTCGCTACAATTGTGTACTATAGATGATGTTGGATAACAAGGGACACTGGTACAACGAGGTGCTATACAAACGGTTTTTAACTCCTTTCCGTGGCGGCATTCGGAACTGTCGTCGAGTGGGAGTGTGTGATAGGGGGGGGGGGTCCTTTCCACACGACCTAGAAACCATCGGGTATAGGCCCTCCTAGCACACACGCTCGGCAAAATGAGGTCGTGTGCAATGGGCGAGCGATCAAATATGGTTATAGGTACATTTATGCTAAAAAATACAATTATACAAGCCAAATCATTTCCGATCGTAAGTACATCCCACATAGTCAGTTCCGGCTAAACGTTTCCGTTCGTATGTACATTCCACATAGTTAATCCAAGGAATACATTTCCGTTAGTATGTACACCCCACACGGCTAATCCAAGAAGTATGTTTCCGTTCGCATAGACATCCCACACGGTCACTCCAAGGAAAATGTTTCCATCCGCAGGTACATTACACACAATTTTTCCCATTAAATCGTTTGTGATAGTGTTGCCATTGCAGACGATATTAACAATTTTATCGTTTGCATTATTGAATGCATCACACACGGTGCGTAGAAGAAACTATGTGGCAAAGGCTTTCCATCACACACACTTTTTATGTGGTAAATGTTTGCGCAAGGTGGCCTAACGCAAACAATTTTCAAGAGGATGTCGTGTGTGATTATTCATTGATCCAACACGGTTTATTCCTAGAAACTGTGTGCGTTGCCTGAGTTAATCGCCCATGGCGTTTTCTCAATAACCATTTGTAATAGAAAAACCCAATTATCAAGCTAATTGGCCATTAGCAGGCTAATTGTCCTATTATTAATAATCCATTTATTAATCTAATTGACATTTCATATTAAGCACACAATATATTTTATTTTCATATTAAGGAAGCAGGATTTCATAATTGAAATACATCAGAGTATGACATCATATAGCTTCAGCACTCAGCTACCCCATTACACAACTGCACCGGCACCAAGTTTCACATGCAACATCTATAACCTTTCAAAATTAGCATCATAGACGGTACATAGACAGATGAATCTCATCTGGAAAACTGCTGAAGCGGAAGGCGAATATTGAGCCTTCATTGATGTTGAATGCCTTTGCAACTTTAGGCCAGTGCCTGAGGATGATTGACCATCCATCCTTCGTCCTCTTTAGGAACACTTCAATATTGAACCGTGGGTGTTGTATGAATACCTTCCTCGCCTCCTGACCATACAGGTGGTTTGAGAGGTAATCATCAGTGAACTGCTTTGGAAAGGCCTGAAAAAAAGGATGTGCATAAATATCTTCTCTATATTGGAAATGGGGCAAAGGAATAAAAAAGGCAAGGTGTAATAGTTAGTACCATCCTATAGTGAACTGATGTCTTCTTCATTGTTCAGACAAAAATCTTGTTGTTTTTTGTCGCTAATTTCTTTATCTTAACAATCTTTCCGAGTTTCTTGACTTGACTGATATTCATGGACAACTCATTTCCCCATATGCAAAAACGGTCAAACAGTGGCTCAAAACCTCTCAGAGCGAGACCTACATGTCCAAGACCAAATTCTTAAAAACCTAAATATTAGAATGGTTCCTACAAGTGCACAATATTGTGCTATTAGACAAAGGACCATGCATGTGCAAACCTCAATTGTAAACCTCACTGCTTCCCATTATTTCCCTGTAGCACATATAAGGTAATTATTGATCAGGTTAAGTGAGGGTTCACATGCTATCAGTAAAATATATTGATGAAAAATAGGCACATTGCAGATTCATCAGATTAATTCAAGCCACATGGAAAACCCATTTATCCAAACCAAGCATCATTAAGAACTAGGAAATATAGCAATTGTATATGTTTCTCATGTATTAAGTGCAGCCAAATTTGATTTATTCCTCACATGCACAACAATACAAAATTCTACCCACGACAATTGGAAATCGTATTGCAGAATTGAACCAAGAAGTTAACTAAACACCACAACAAATGAACCAAACATTAACTGAGAACCATATTGCACAATATGACATACTCCTAATAGAAGTTCAGATAGTTAACCAAACCAAGCATGCTTAACAACTTGGAAATATAGCAATTGTATTTGTTTCTCATGTATTTAGTACAACCAAATTCGATTTATTTCTCATATGGTATACAATAATAGAATGCACCCACAACAACTGAACATTGCATTGTAGAATTGAACCAAACAGTTAACTAAACACCACAACAAATGAACCAACTGTTAACTAAGCACCACATTGCACAATGTATAACATACTAGAAGATTAGATAGTTAACCAAACCAAGCATGCTTTACAACTTGGAAATATAGCAATTGTATTTGTTTCTCATGTATTTTATAAAGATAAATTTGATTTTTTTTCTCACATGGAAGACAATACAAAATTGCACCCTGAAGAATTGAACATCACATTTGCAGAATTGAACCAAACAGTTAACTGAACACGACAACTAATTAACCAAACAGTTAATAAGTGAGCACCACATTGCATGACATATAGAACATGTCGTGGGTTTGTCACGGCAGATGTCCTCGTAAAAGGACTTAGTCGTGGAGCCATCGCAACTGGTTAGCTTAAAGGGGTTAAACCGGACAAGGGGACACGGGGAGTTTATACTAGTTCGGACCCTTCGATGAAGGTAAAAGCCTACGTCTAGTTGTGATTGGTATTGCTAGGGTTTCGTTGACCAGGGAGCGAATCCGCTTTGACTGGCCCTCGAGTTGTTGTTTTTTCTGTCCTCAAACCATGGCCGGGTCATCCCTTTTATATACACAGGTTGACGCTCGCCGGTTTATAGAGTCCCGAGGCCGGATCATAGAGGTGTCCGACTCGGTCTCTATCCCTCTAACTTACAATACAAGTTTACATGATAAAATCGGTTCACATCTACAGGCTTTAATCTGTCTTTGGGCCTTGGGCCTTCTTAAAGCGCCAGTATCTTCTCATCTTCATGGGCTTAAATCTTCATGGAGCTAATCCGGCCATGCCTAGCCAGTTTACCTCCAGAAACTGTATCCCCAACATTAGGCCCCAGATTGATTTGAACCTATTCATGTCAATCTCCAATACTTAGAAAAATTCTTGCTCTGGCACCTTTGTATAAATCTGGTAAATCGCCATGACGTCATCCTTTAAATCCGCAACCAATCATTATGATGTCACCTACCCGTTGAAGCCGAAGACGCCCTTCATTAATGAATGTTTCAACCCTCGAGGCGTCATCCTTATTAACTATCATTTTCTAGCTCCTCGATTTACGCACCTGTCACTTATTGGCTCAACTTATAAATAAGACCACGGGCCCTTCTCTTTATCCCCTTAGTTTCCACTTCCCTCTTCTTCCTCCTTGCGACATCTCTGTCCCCGAGCGCCGCCGCCGCTACCGAGCTTCACCACCATTCCTCCGCTGGCCGCTGCATCAACCTGGTTGTACCAGAAAACGGTGGTGCTCCTTTGTTGCTTCATCCTCTGCGAGTCTTTCCCTTTCCCCCTTTGTAGATCTGTTGAGGGTTCATTCGTTCTTCGCAGTTTATCAAAGTTCACCGGGACTCCAGTACGGCTATGTTCCTCCTCATCTATGGATTTAAAAACTTCATGCTTGATATATTGCACGTAGAACAAACCTTTTGTATGCAAAAACCAATCTGAAGCATTACGAACTGCTGTGGGTCCAACCCTTGTTAGGTCAAAATATTTTTGCTTTCCTGTCTTCAGTAGATCCAAAATTTCCATGTCCTCTTGCGGAATCTGTTTCTCCTTACTTAATCATTTTACCTTGGGTCTGTATCCTCTTTACCATGTAGGCGGTTTACCCTTGTAAAAACAATCTATCTCATACCATTAGTCCCCTGGTAAACCGGCAAACCTCCTTTACATTTATTGTAACAGTCCGGTTTAACAACACATGTATACCCTTGATATGACCTTGTCATTCATTATTGTATCAGTCTCCGGTTTACGCAACTTCACATATCTGTATATCTTATTCCATTGCATCTTGCGTACCATCATGAATTATTTGTAAACTGGCATTTCTTTTTCAGCTTTTCGTTTCACAATGGCTAAACAGTTTTACGCTTGCAACTGGGCTCCTTCCCGGGTCACCGAAGAACAGTTGAATGGAATGGTCAAAATAGGCACCTTGCCCAAGAAAACTGAAATTCGATGGCGAGTTCTAGGAACAGAGAATCCTCCTACCCCAAGGCAGGGTGAGGTAGTGGTCTTTGTCGACCACATAGGCCGTGGTTTCAAACCGCCCGGGTCAAAGTTTTTCTGAGATGTTCGTGCCAGTTTCCAACTCCATCCTCAAGATATCGGACCCAACTCGGTGTCCAATCTATGCAATTTCCAAGTCTTCTGTGAAGTGTACATACAAGAAGAACCAACTACCGAGCTGTTCCGGGACTTTTTTCATCTTAACCGGCGTACAGAATTTGTAAACGGTCCCAACACTAAACTTGGTGGTTTCTCTGTTCAAAAGCGGAAAGAAGTTGAATTCCCTCATGCCAAACTGCACAGTCACCCTAAGGACTGGAACCAGACTTGGTTCTACTGCATAGATACCTCTCCTGAAGATGAGAACCCTCTTCCAGGCTATCGTGACCACCGGCTTTCCAACACTCATCCATTGCCGCAACGTTTAAGTTCTGCAGAACGGGCCACATATGCCCCTCAACTCGCCAAGCTTCGGGCCTTTATGGCCAATGGTTTATCAGGTGTTGATTTTGTGCGTTGCTGGATATCTTGGAGCATCTTGCCACTAAGCCGCCGCCCCGTTTAATGTGTGAGTATACCAGCGAATTAGAAGACCCCCAATGCCACATCAACATTCAGTTAACCGATGAAGAGGTCACTGAAGGCGTTAAGAAAATTTTGAATGAATCGGAATTAGTCTGTCGCCAAACTGGCTTGAACCCCTTCTACACTCAAAATAAACCGCCTGCTGTAAGCACTATGCTTCCTTTTTATCTTTGATATCTTTAAATTGTTCACCTTGTAAACTTTCTTCTGTTTGTGTATGAACAGGGTGATGATCCCTTCTGGAAGCGGAAATCCGCAGATAAAGCGGCAAAGCCATCCCGTCCCAAAACCAAAACCGTCAAGCGAACCTCAAAGCGGAAAACAGCTGACCGGATCAACATGGAACTTGATGAAGATGCAGATGACCCAGAAGTTGAGGTAGAACTTGACTCACTTGGATACCTTTTCATGCACCTCATTAACAATGATCTTTATCAGGAGGACGTAGAAGGCAGCCAGGCTAATGATGTAGAGGTAATTACCCTTTCCTCCAGTTCAGACTCTATGCCAACACAAAAAAGCCGTCAAGCAGTCCGGAAAGTAAGCTTTTCTCATCCTCTTGCTTACTTGGATCCAACATTTATTTTGAAGACACAACAGCACGAGGTTCGCCGGACAACCCGGCACGGCGGCCAACAGGTCACTTCAGCCGTTTACCTGACACTCCGGTTCGGAAGCGCCGATCTGAGGTCTCCCCCACTTCTGATCATTCTTATCCCAAGGCAAGGTATTTCCGACAACCTATTAATCCATCCGATTTAAATTATCAAGGGACACCCCCTCATCCTCTGGCGAGTCAACTGCGACCCAACTCCCTCCTCTCAAAACTGTAGCTGGGTAAGCATTCAAACCCTTTCTTCAAATGCATTGTAAATCTTGAATAAGATGATAAACCTCTTTTGATTTTTGTTTCCAGAGCCAAAGCCATCCCCAGCAAGAAAGCTCGGGTCAACAATCCGTCAGAAGACCAGGCGGTTTTGAAGAAGAGCAAATGGGTGAACCGGACCAAACTCGTGAACCGAAGGGTCATCATCCTGAAGCTACCTTTGATGAGCCGCCCCTTCAAGACCAGAATATTGATGAACAACCAGAAGCTGATCGTGCTGTGCCTGACACTGAACCGGCAGCTCCAAACCGAGCTAGTCCGGTGAGAGTTACTGATACTCCATCATCACCCGCAAAAACTGCTGGAGGCCAAGGAGATGATGTTATCATTACTGGCATGGGCCACAGCTCTCCTGGCCATCCTGTAATCTTGGCCCAACATAGTGCCAAATAAGAACGTGCTGCCAGGGAAAAGGGTAAATGGAGCACTGATCTATCAAGTTATACTCATCTCAGTGCTGAAGAACTTCACTCCGGTTTTTTAAACCGTCTGCACTCAAACCGTGACTATGAAGCCGGTTTGGTGAACCTGATGAAGGAGCGTTATGAGGAATTTTCATCTCCTTTCTTTTCTTGATTCCAAAATCTAAACATCAGCTCAAGCAGCCCCCAAGTGTCGTTTTATGATGCTAATCTTAAACTGGGACTTTGTAATACTTAATCCTTACATGATGATTCTCAATACATCAAGTCTGCTGTAAGAACTGATACTTTATCAATGTAGTTATATAACTTTCATCGGTGTAGCCCCCAAGGGCCGGCTTAGCTTTGCAAGATAACCTGGGTCTTGAATCCCTGCCTCAATTTTGAGCAGATGTACATTAGCCCCCAAGTGTTAAGGATAATGCTTGCATTGTACTTGAGACTTGTTGATAATAGAGCAAACAGGCATTAGCCCCCAAGTACGAAGTGCATAACTTGTTATACGCTTAGTACTTAGAAAATGCATATCCTGTTGTTGACATATCCTCACCTGTGCAGGCCGAGCTAAATAATAGAGATGCTCGAACCGCTGATCTGCAAGAAAATGTGAAGTCCCAACAAGCAGAAGCTGCGAAAGCAAAAGAGGAACTGACCAAAGCCCTGACATCTATGGAGAAGTTAAAAGAGACTTTTAACAAGGAGCGTGCTGACTGGGAGGCTGAAAAAGACGGTTTAACCAAGAAAGCCAAAGACGCTGAAGCAGCTCTGCAGCCAGTTGTAGACGAACTAATGGGTTTAAAGCGATAGATCGACGCTATGACTTCCGCCGTGTTCGGTAAGTATCCCCTGATGCTGTTTGTCCGAGTCATGAGATCTTATAATTTACCAGTTTGCTGATATTAAACCGTGACAGGAACTCGTATTGCTCATCTGGGCACAGATATGCGGATGAATCTTAAAGCGACTTACACCTTAATTGAACACCTGTACTCTGGATCCCAGCGTTCTATTTGCATTGCAGCTTACAACAAGCCAGCGCCATCACTGATAAAAGAACCCCTTGAGAAGCTGGCCATGTTACCAGCCCGGATTACCGAACTGAAGAAGGCAGCTACAAGATCAGGAATACTAACGGTGCTAATCCGGGCCAAGTCATGGATTCCGGATCTTGAAGCGGATGACATCATAAAAGGCTATCCAGGAGTGAAAGAGGATGGTTCAAACTTCAACAACAATGATCTCCGAAGGCTGACCAAAGAGATGCGGCCAATAGCCAGCAAGCTGGCAGAGGATACAGGCTTATCTCATTTCCAGCCGGTTTACAATGCTGAAGGAAAAAAGACAGCCTGCTGAAATCCATGAAGTCGAAGAACTTGTGCCTCCAATCCGTTAGCATACTTATGCTCCTGACATTAACCCCTCCAACCTTATCCATGAAGAAGCCGTGTTTCAAGTTTTAATCGGAATCGATTGGTCAATGGTTGATTTCCAGCGTCTGGGGAGGGATGAAGAAGAAGTGATTGCACCAAATGATCCTCAACCGTCAAGCCGTCCAGACGAAGCATCTTAAACCGGCAGCCGGTTTACCAGCTATTGTGTGCCACTGCTTTGAAACAATTATTCAATTGGAGCTGTTTTGAAGCTTCTTGTAATAGGATAGCAAAAACCCCATTATCTGTCATGCCTTAGAGCATGTTTATGTTGCGTTGACATGTAGAAAACTTGTTTCACTTTTTGGGATCTATTTATGCATAGCCCATGATGATTTGTGTTCCTGGATAGAAGAACTTGAAAGTGTCCTAGTGGTTTACCACTGGACGGGTCATGATGCCCAAAAATATATAATAGTTGGATGGATAATCAAAGTTTGTAAAAATAACATCTGCAACATACCTCGTTGGTTGACCAACTACTTGTATGGTAAAGGTGAAAACACCAATCCAGAGTGTTGATAACTCCTGGCCCTCTTACCGGTTCATGCAAAAATAATATTGGGCTAAAAAGCCGTTGATTTGTTCGTATAAGGTTGGTGACATCTAGTCAAAACCAATCCGGAGCAGCTCGCTACCAGTTTAGAATCTGATCATGTACTGACAACGAAGCGCTGAAAGTCATGCCGGTTTGTAAGGAACACCGGTTGTCAGAACAATACTTATAAATCCCTTATCATAAAAATAGCAAAAACAAAAGAAATACGCAAGGCTTTTCATGGGCTACCAGGCCCTAAATCGAGGCTTTTCATGGGCTGCCAGGCTGCTGAGTTAAACCATTTTGCAAAGCCTTTTTAAGATGGACCTCAATCTCTAACCAAGCATCGATTTAACCTTGACAAGTTTAGGGTCCATGGGATTGACTTGTCAAATGTTCGATGGGTCATACCAGGTTTACCTGGATGGAGTGGCTTACTTAAAGAGGCAGGATAACCCGGGGTTTTAGGTGAATACACCTGCCTTCCATGTCTGGCTTGATAGCCTATTACAAGGGTTCAAAACTCATTGTTCTTTGAGAAGCAAGGAGCCCCCAGGTAACATGTGAGCTATGATCAAGGGTGACCTATGTTTGAGCTGTGCTTAATGCAACAGACTCTCTTTGGCTCCATATAATTTCCTTTTGGCTTAAAGCCTATCAAGAGGTGCAGCGATGGTGTGAAGACAACCAAGCCCCCTGGTGACATCCCTTTGTGGTTTCAAACCGATCAAGAGGTGTAGCTATGGTGTGAAGACAACCAAGCCCCCTAGTGACATCCCTTTGTGGTTTCAAACCGATCAAGAGGTATAGCTATGGTTCGGATACGACCAAGCCCCCTTGTGATTTTCTTTATATCCATGTGGCCGTATAGGCCAGTTTAGCAAAACTCTGTTGTATGAACAAAAGCGCCTCATAAGGTCACACATGATGTAAAAAGAACAGAGACCCCGCTTTATTTGAGGCTCTGGTTTATTATATAATATATACATTGTCATAAATATGTACATAAGAAGAGCCTGTGGCTCAAGTATAGTAAGGCCGAAGAAGAGCTATATTCCATGGCCGCTTGGTCTCCCCCTCCGATTTACGTGAGTCTTTGTGCTCTCGAACATCATTGAGGTAGTATGACCCGTTGTGCAGATTCTTGCTGACCACAAAGGGTCCTTCCCAAGGTGGGGATAACTTGTGCATATCAGTCTGATCCTGGATGAGCCGAAGCACCAAATCGCCCTCTTGAAAGGTTCTGGTCTTAACCCGGCGGCTATGATAACGTTAGAGATCTTGTTGATAAATCACCGAACATGCTGCTGCAAGATCACGCTCCTCATCTAACAAGTCCAGTGAGTCCTAACGTGCTGTCTCATTATCAGCTTCAATATAAGCTGCCACACGGGGCGAGTCGTGACGTATGTCACTAGGAAGAACTGCCTCCAGTCCATAAACCATGAAGAAAGGCGTGTAACCCGTAGATCTGTTGGGTGTGGTGTTGATGCTCCATAACACAGAAGGTAACTCCTCAACCCGACAACCTGGTGTCCGTTTCAAAGGAACCATAAGCCGGGGTTTAATACCTCTCAAAATTTCTTGATTTGCCCTCTCTGCTTGACCGTTAGACTGGGGGTGAGCCACCGATGCTATATCAAGCCAGATGTGCTCACATTGGCAAAACTCCTCCATCTCTCCCTTCAACAGATTAGTACCATTATCAGTTATAATATTGTGTGGGAGCCAAACCGGAATATCACCTTTTTGATGAATTGAACCGCCGTGGCCGCATCACACTTACTGACTGGCTCTTCTTCCACCCATTTGGTGGACTTGTCAACTGCCACTAATAAGTGGGTCTTTTTGTCCTTGGATCGCTTGAAGGGTCCAACCATATCAAGCCTCCAAGTCGCAAACGGCCAAGTTATTGGAATCATCCTCAACTCCTGAGCTGGAATATCTGCACGGCATGCGAATTTTTGACAACCGTCACATCTTTTGACTAAATGCATCAGCGTGAGCTGTTAACCAATAAAAATCGTGGCGAAAAGCTTTAGCCAACAAAGACTTTGAACCGGCGTGATGACCACAATCCCCTTCATGGATTTCTCGCAAAATCTCACAACCCTCCTGAGGAGAGACACAACGCTGAATTGCCCCTATGACGCTGTAACGATGTAACTCCCCGTTAATTATGGTCATTGACTTGGAATGCCGGATTACCTGTCGGGCCAAGGTTTCATACTTTGGTAACTCACCCCGGTTCATGTACGCCGGGTATGGGATTGTCCAATCCGGTATGATATGCAAAGCTGCCACCAATTGAGCCTCCGGGTCAGGAATAGCCAACTCCTCCTCTGTTGGTATCTTGACCGATGGATTATGCAGTATATCAAGGAAGACATTTGGTGGGACCGTTTACGCTGAGAACCAAGGTGGCTTAAAGCGTCCGCCGCTTCGTTCTTTCGCCGGTCTATATGATCCACTTGATAACCCTTGATGTGCCAGCCATCGTGTTCACCTCTCGTCGATATGCAGCCATGAGTGGTGAGGGAGTCCTGGATTAGGGGGTGTTCGGGTAGCCGGACTATACCTTCAGCCGGACTCTTGGACTATGAAGATACAAGATTGAAGACTTCGTCCCATGTTTTACCTCCATCAAGAGGGCCCGAACTTGGGTAAAACATCATGTCCCCTGCCTCCTGTTACCATCCACCTAGACGCACAGTTCGGGACCCCCTACCCGAGATCCGCCGGTTTTGACACCGACATTGGTGCTTTCATTGAGAGTTCCTCTGTGTCGTCGCCTTTAGGTCCGATGGCTCCTTCGATCATCAACAACGATGCAGTCCAGGGTGAGACTTTTCTCCCCGGACAGATCTTCGTCTTCGGCGGCTTCGCACTGCGGGCCAATTCGCTTGGCCACCTTGAGCAGATCGAAAGCTACACCCCTGGCCATCAGGTCAGGTTTGGAAGCCTAAACTACACGGCTGACATCCGCGGGGACTTGGTCTTCGACGGATTCGAGCCACAGCCAAGAGCGCCGCACTGTCTCGATGGGCATGATATAGCTCTGCCACCGAACAGCGCCTGGGAGGCCGCACACTCATCGGTTCCGACCATTGATTTGGAGCCTACTGCACCGATCGAGGATCAGCGGTTGGATGCTGCCTCAGGGGCTGCGATCTCAGAGGCGATTGAGCCGAACTCCAGCCCCGCACTCCGCACGGCCCGTGACTCCGAGGATCCGGATTCCTCTCCGAGCTCCGAGCCCCCCGCGCCCCTGCCGATCGAATCCGATTGGGCGCCGATCATGGAGTTCACTGCCGCGGACATCTTTCAGCACTCGCCCTTCGGCGACATCCTGAATTCTCTAAAGTCTCTCTCTTTATCAGGAGAGCCCTGGTCGGACTACGGTCAGCAAGGTTGGGATACGGACGACGAAGAAATTCAAAGCCCACCCACCACCCACTTCGTAGCCACTGTCGACGACTTAACCAACACGCTTGACTTCGACTCCGAAGACATCGATGGCATGGACGACGATGCAGGAGACGAACAAGAACCAGCACCTGTAGGGCACTGGAAGGCCACCTCGTCATATGACATATATATGGTGGATACTCCAAAAGATGGAGATGGCGATGGAACAGTGGGGGATGACGCCCCCAAGAAACAGCAAAAGCACCGGTGTCAGCGGCGCCGCTCTAAATCCCGCCAAAGCAAAAACGGTGATTCCGGCACGGGAGATAATACTACCCCGGATAGCGCCAAAGAACACCCACCTCAGCAAAATTCGGCACAGGAAGATGGAGAAACTAGCCCTCATGAGAGAGCTGAAGACTGAGAGGTCGAGGATGATAACTATACGCCTCCCTCCGAAGACAAGGCTAGCCTCGATGACGACGAATTCGTCATACCATCAGACCCCTCCGAACAAGAGCATTTTAAACGCAGGCTTTTAGCCATGGCAAGCAGCCTCAAGAAAAAGCAGCAACAGCTTAGAGCTGCCCAAGAATTGCTAGCTGACAGATGGACTGAAGACCTTGTGGCCGAAGAGTACGAACTCAAATGCCCCTCCAAGAGTTACCCGAAGCGCAGGCCGCTACCCCGATCAGAGGAGGAAGCACCTACATCACCAGCGCATGACATGGCAGACCGGCCACCTCGCGGCCGCGACAAAGAGGCCTGTTGGCCCTCCACCCAAGCCATGCCCCGACGCCGCTCAACTAAGGCACGGGAAAATGCGCCCGACCTGCGAGACATACTGGAGGATAAGGCAAGACAAACAAGATCGATCTACGGATCGTGCAGGCGCCCTACGGCATGTGACAATGATCTTCACTCCGGATACAACAAATCCGGCCGGGCCAAACACAACAGACATAGCTCTTTCGAGCTGCGTCGTGATATAGCCCAGTACAGAGGCGCCGCACACCCGCTATGCTTCACGAATGAAGTAATGGATCATAAAATCCCAGACGGTTTCAAACCCGTAAACATCGAATCATACGATGGCACAACAGACCCGGCGGTATGGATAGAGGATTATCTCCTTCACATCCACATGGCACGTGGCGATGATCTACACGCCATCAAATACCTCCCGCTCAAACTTAAAGGAACAGCCCGGCATTGGCTTAACAGCCTGCCAGCAGACTCAATCGGTTCTTGGGAGGACCTAGAAGCCGCATTCCTCGACAACTTCCAGGGCACTTATGTGCGATCGCCGGATGCCGACGACTTAAGCCACATAATTCAGCAGCCAGAGGAATCGGCCAGACAATTCTGGACACGGTTCCTAACAAAGAAAAACCAGATAGTCGACTGTCCGGACGCAGAGGCCCTAGCAGCCTTCAAGCATAACATCCGCGACGAGTGGCTTGCCCGGCACCTGGGACAGGAAAAACCGAAATCCATGGCAGCCCTCACGACACTCATGACCCGCTTTTGCGCGGGAGAAGACAGCTGGCTAGCTCACAGTAACAACTTATCAAAAAACCCTGGTAATTCAGATACCAAGGACAAAAGTGGCAGGACACGTCGGAATAAGCAAAAACACCGCGTTAACAGCGACAGCAATGAAGACACGGCAGTCAATGCCGGATTCAAAGGCTATAAATCCGGTCAGCGGAAAAAGCCATTCAAAAAGAATACTCAGGGCCCGTCCAGTTTGGACCGAATACTCGATCGCCTGTGCCAGATACATGGCACCCTCGAAAGGCAAGCCAATCACACTAACAGGGATTGTTGGGTGTTCAAGCAGGCAGGCAAGTTAAGGGCCGAAAACAGAGACAAGGGGCTGCACAGCGACGAAGAGGATCCCAAGCCGCCGAACAACAATGGACAGAAGGGCTTTCCCCCACAAGTGCGAACGGTGAACATGATATACGCAACCCACATTCCCAAGCGGGAGCGGAAGCGTGCGCTACGGGACGTATACACGATGGAGCCAGTCGCCCCAAAGTTCAACCCATGGTCCTCCTGCCCGATCACTTTTGATCGAAGAGACCATCCCACTAGCATCCATCATGGCGGCTTCGCCGCATTGGTTCTCGACCCAATCATCGACGGATTTCATCTCACAAGAGTCCTCATGGACGGCGGCAGTAGCCTGAACCTGCTTTATCAGGATACAGTGCGGAAAATGGGCATAGATCCCTCAAGGATTAAGCCCACAAGAACGACCTTTAAAGGCGTCATACCAGGTGTAGAAGCCAATTGTACAGGCTCAGTAACACTTGATGTGGTCTTTGGATCCCCGGACAATTTCCGAAGCGAAGAGTTAATCTTCGATATAGTCCCGTTTCGCAGTGGCTATCACGCCCTGCTCGGACGAACCGCATTCGCAAAGTTCAATGCGGTGCCACACTATGCATATCTCAAGCTCAAAATGCCAGGCCCTCGAGGAGTAATTACGGTCAACGAAAACACCGAACGCTCCCTCCGTACGGAGGAGCATACGGCGGCTCTCGCAGCGGAGGTACAAAGTGGCCTTCTCAGGCAATTCTCCAGTCCGGCCATTAAAAAGCCAGACACTTCAAAGCGCGCCCGGAGTAATCCACAGCAGGACCGCCTGGCATGCTCTGAGCAAGCGTAGCAATGCGGCCCCAACCCCAGCTTTCGCAACATAGAGAAACCAGTACCTCGCGTACATAACTACGCCCTGGAAATACCATGGGCACAGGGGAAGGGGCACAATAACGGCACACCCAAAATACGGCTTAAAACGTACTAGGGGCTGCCGGATTCTTTTTTAATTTTTCTTACTTTCAGGACTCCATACTTTGGACGACCTATACGGCAATTCGACTGCCGCACAAACGATGCAAGATCCATGGAGGCAGATAAGCCAGGCCGCATTATGGAACTCCCAGGTGGTCTCTGTTACGAGCGGTATACCTGTTTTAAATACAATTCCCGGCCTGCCCCTGGTCAGGACATACTGAATAGTCCAAATATCTTTTTGCTTATCGCACTCCTTGTATTGTTCGGCTTTGATAAATAGCCTCTCTATAAACAATGCATAGCTTTTGTCTATTTTCTGCATTACTCTCTTTTATATATGTTCATTAATGACATGTTGCACCCGTACACTATGGTACGGCAAGTACGCCAGGGGCTTCAGTACCCTTTAATATGGTGTGAGAAGCCCGTACACTTTCACAAGTGCGGCACCCCGAACTTATAGCACTATATGCATCGGCTTCGAATCATGATTTGGGTCAATAGTTGGGTTTGCCCGGCTCCTATGTTTTGGTGCCTTACGTTCCGCTATATCGACTAAGGTAGCACTAGGAGAACCACTGCGATTGTGCCCCGGTTGAGCTGGGTTAAGCACCTCAGTGGAGAAAGCTAAAACTGACTGTCATGATGAGGCGAGAGACCGGTCGCTGTTCGAGAGGTTTTTCGAGTCCCTAAAGACTTATGCCGCTTCGAGCGAGGAGCTGGATAACCCCAGCCAAGGCGTGGATAGCGCCCCGAACTCGGTCTTCCGAACTAGGGGCTTCGCCGAAATTTAAAATTATAAAGTTCTATGGCTAAGTGAGAGTGTTCAAGCATTATAGTCTGATTGCCTGGTTCGTCGTGCTGAGCGCCTCCCTCGAAGGACCCAAACATGGGAAAAAGAGGGCACAGGTTTATCACCAAACACCCCAGCACTAGTGGCATGGGGGCAGAAGCCGCCGACTGGCCATCTCTCAATTTTTGATAAACGGCTGCACAGAAAATAATATTTTAAATTCAATAAGCATTGCTTAGCGCATATGAACAAGTTTTCAGCACACAGGATAAAATCGAGCGAGTTCATTCAAATATTACATCCTTGGTACATTCGTCCGCCACAAGGCGGGCACCCGCAAGAACATCCTTATAGTAGTTCTCGGGCTTGCGATGCTCCTTTCCCGGCGGCGGCCCGTCCCTCACAAGCTTCTCACCGTCCAGCTTACCCCAGTGCACCTTTGCACGGGCAAGGGCCCTACGGGCACCTTCGATGCAGACGGAGCGCTTGATGTCCTCAAGCCTTGGACAGGCCTCCACCAACCGCCGCACCAACCCGAAGTAGCTCCCAGGCAGGGCCTCTCCGGGCCACAGCCGAACTATGAAGCCTTTCATGGCCTGTTCGGCCGCCTTGTGGAGCTCGACCAGCTGTTTCAGCCGGTCTCTCAAGGGCACAGGGTGTCCGGCCTCAGCATACTGAGACCAGAACACCTTCTCCGTCGAGATGCCCTCTTCAGCTCGGTAGAATGCGGCGGCGGCGGATACGCTGCGGGGAAGATCCGTGAATGCCCCTGGAGAGCTCCGAATTCGGGTAAGTAACAAGTAGTTTACTTTTATATTTCTGCTTTGCATGAAGAATGCCTTACCCGCTGCTATCTTTTTCACCTCCTCCAACTCTTGGAGGGCCTTTTGGGCTTCGGCCTTGGCAGACTTGGCAGTCTCAAGGGCCGTCGCGAGCTTGGATGCCTGGGTCTTTGACTCAAGCTCCAAACTCTCATGTTTTTTCATGAGAGCCTGAAGCTCTTGCTGCACCTCGCCGACCTGAGCCCCAAGTTTCTCTCGCTCGGTGTGCTCCGCAGCCGTTTTATTTTCGGCCTCGGACATCGCCTGCTTGAGGGTCGCCACCTCAGTCGTGGCCCCTACAATAAGAAGTAAAATCCTGTTATTTTTTGCAATCATGCCTCTCTATAGGCACCTTTTTTTGTAAGGTATTTCTTACCTTCTTTCTCCTCGAGTTGCCGCTTGGCAAGGCCGAGCTCTTGCTCGGTCCGCTCGAGGTCCTGCTTTAGGACACCCACCTCCGCAATCAGTGCGGCGGTGGATAGAAGCGAAGCCTGCATACGCATATTGACTCTTTATTGTTAGACTCCTACGAAATTTAATAGATCCTCTATTCGGCTTTTCTTTCCGAACGCCAAACAGAGCATCAGGGGCTACTGTCTATGCGGTAATATTTTTACATATTTTTTACTTACCTCGAAGCCTGTTAGGAGGCTAGCGCAAGCTTCACTCAGTCCGCTCTTGGCGGACTGAACCTTCTGGATCACCGTACTCATAATAGTACGGTGTTCCTCGTTGATGGAGGCGCCTTCAAGCACCTTGTAGCGACCCGACCCGAATGGATCAAGTCTCTGTGCTTAAGTGTCATCCCTGGATCGGTATGCTGACACACACAGTACTCGAAGGATTTATAACAGAGGTAAATCACATGTATAAAGTAACGTAAATACTATTACCTCAATCCATATAGCGGAAGCAACAAGGTTGTGGATTCCCATCAACACCAACGGCAAAGTTGAGTGTAGAAATCGTAACCCTAACGTATCACTTACTCGTCGTAAGATAATCCTGCAACATGAGACATTGCAGCCCGAAACGGGTCAGTACATTGAATGTACTGGCAAATTCACACCATAGAGAAACTGATGAACAATGGCTATCACTACATGCATATTTGGCTGGTGGAAAAGCTCTATGGTTATAAGGTTTTTGCGAAAAGCCAATTTTTCCCTACTGCAAAGGAATAAATTTATTTAACTATCATGGTGGTTGTTGAACATTGAGAATGGTTGACAGCATTCTCAATCCCAGTTAAAAGTACTCATTAACATCCCAACAATATTAATTAGAGTAACATGATGAGATTCACATGATATCCAAGTAGTAGATACTCAAGATGTCCATAACCGGGGACACGGCTAATCATGATTAGTTTATACACTCTGAGAGGTTTGCGCACTTTTCCCCACAAGACTCGATCGCCTCCGTTGGATTTCTCGCACTGCATGAGGTTTGAGAAACGGATGACCGAGACATAGTCTTTCAGAAGCGCTAGCACCTTACATGTGGGTAGACCGGTACACCTACTTTCCCCTACATCTACTAGTCTACCCGTAAGAGTTCGCACGACTTAATCAACTATGCCAGAGCCCATAATGGCTTGTGGCTGCACAC
The DNA here is from genome assembly GCF_056163025.1 of Triticum urartu. Lineage (NCBI taxonomy): Eukaryota > Viridiplantae > Streptophyta > Magnoliopsida > Poales > Poaceae > Triticum > Triticum urartu. Next base: position 217,278,711 of record NC_141878.1, read on the forward strand.
GTAAGTTTCTAGTTTGAATAATCTTATGATCCCTTTGAGCCTGGGTGGCAGTCCGAAGAAATACAGGCAAGTCCTGATAGAAACCAGGTGCCTCAATCCACCCAGATGTGTGTTTAAGTTGCCACCTTAAATAAACCATTAATTAACAATCTCACATCTGTCATGGATACACTCACCCAATCCACGTCTACTAGCGTAGCATGGCATAAAGCAAACGTAGAGTAACTCCCAAGGGTTTGAAAAATAAACAGGTAATAGGTACTACCTCAACTACTTCCCATAACCCACAATTTAATTAGATCCAAATCATGCAATGTTTGAGGATTGATCTAATGCAATAAAACTGGGTATGAGAAAAGGTATGATCAACGTGTGAACTTGCCTGCAATGTTGATGAAGATGATTCGCACTCAAAAAATCTTCATAGCTCTACTCGTCACACTCCGGTCAATCTATCGTAAGCAAGCAATAGTAACCACACATAAGCAATCACTCAAAAGATCGGGAAGAACGAAGAAAACAGATCAGGAAAAACATCGAAACCAAGCAAATAACTCTTGCAACATAAAACAATTTCTAACAGTACCAAAATTATATGAATTTGGCCTTATTAGAATGTTTAGGTCAAGAGCTTCGATTTGCAAAAAGAATCAACTCAAACGGAGCTACGAAACTCAAGTTATGATCAAACGAAGTTTGAATTCAATTCTGATCTAATTCAAATTTTAAACTTTTCAAAAACATGTTTGAGTTGGATTACTGGATAGAGGGGATCGTAACGAAGAAGTGGGCGTTGGTTTTGTTGGATTTGGGCAAACGAGTAAAAAGTTATGGCTATTTGAAAAATCAGGGCCAAGCTGTTTTACGGAAGAGAGAAAAAAATAGCTACGGGATAGGGTCTAATGTATAAATACGTAGACTAATTGATAATCTAATTATTCTATCATATTAGTCTAAAAATAATAAACTACGGAAGTATAAGAAGAAAAATAAATAAAGAAAGATACCTTTATAAGACAGAGAAAAGACAACTTTGGAGAGTGGAGACAACTTCCAGAAGTCGCGCCGGAGAGAAAAATATATTTTTCTTAAATAAATCTAATCAAACCAAAATATTGATCTAACCCGAATTGGATGATTTTTGGAGGCTCTATGGGTCTATATTTATTGGTGGAAAAGAGGATTAGGGGTCAAAGGCTAGGCAATGTTGGACTAAACGTAGACGAAAATATACGAAACAGAGAAGAAAAGAGGCGATGGGCCTAAAGGCCTTCGGCCGGCCGCGCGGTGCAGTTTTTTTTTTTCGGCCAGCCGCGCGGTTTTTTTTTACAGAAGGCGATAAACTGAAAAACGAGAATAAAATAAAACTTTATATAGGCATATTATATATCAAAATTTTCAGAAAAAGATTTTCTACGACATGAACATTTTTCTAGCATTAAATAAAATACACACAAATTCTAATAATTCAAAGAGTGCTACTGGTCTATTAAAATCCAACTAAAATCATTTTAAAAATTCCAAAATGATTTCAAACTAATTTTTCTCCAAGTTTCTATTGTAGGGAATCATGTTACCCTAATTTCCATATATTTTATTTTTGGAGAAAAATAATTTGAATAAAACTCAAATAACTCCAAATTGAAAATAAATTCAAAAGAACTTTGAATTTAATTCTTTGAAACTCCCAACTCATATTTCATATAATTTGAAGAAGTCATTTTATCTTCTCTCATGAAAGTCATTGAGTTGCATAAAGTTCCAGAATCGGAAATATTTTCAAATGAACTTCAAATATTTTCAACACCCCTTGTCATTTAAATAAATGGAAGAAGTCATGTCATCTTCTCTCCGGGGTTTTGTGTTTGAAACGAATTTGAATTCATGGAGATCAGAAAGCAAATATGAAAGTTTGGGAAAGTCCTTTTATTCCCTTTAACTTTCAAAGAGTTTCGAATTCACTCACTTTCAGTCAATCAATCAAACAATCAATCAAATCTATCTATTTATTATAACATTCCAAAATTTAGAATTTTGGGATGTTACAAACCTACCACCCTTAAAATGAATCTCGTCCTCGAGATTCGGAGAGGCTAGCAAGAAAAAGTTAGGGTTTGGGGGTCTCCTCAAAATCCATCAATCATCCTAGGGGTCTGGGGGGCTACCACCCTTAGAAGCATGGTTACAGCTCCATCGAAACTCATATACTTCATCCATATTGTTAACAGTGTCGGTCTTCTCAAATCCTCGGAAAATTCCTTCTCTGGCTCTTCCGGTAGTGGCATAACCTTTTCCTCAATTCTTCTGTCCTTTCCTCTTGGTAAGGTTTTTCCGAGATTGGGTCTTCTTAGCTGATGGGTCTGGCGCCAAAACTAAACAACTATCGATATCTCATGGTGGTCAACAATTTGTGGTTTCTCCTGCATGAAATGGGTCTGGGTTGATCCTCACCGTATAACCTACGGTTGGCAAAGCTGCCTTGTACAAGGGAAAAATACCTATACCATTCTAAGGTTTAAATAGGGTTTTGATCGTCGTCTCTCTATTATAGGTAAGTCACTTAGATTTACCATTCCATATAGCAAGGCGAATAAGAGTAAGTCGGTATGGTGATCAATCCATCCCGCACCCAAATCATTACCTTGTATACTGTTTAGCGAATCTCGCATTCTAACACTCGGTCATCCTCACAAGCATTGCAGGATTTCTCTTGTCGACGAACCAAGTTCGGATAACTCCATAGATTCTGCAAGCCAAACAAACATCTATCGTTCCTTCACAATTCTCAGGTTTTGCGTTACTCCTATAAGATCGTCTATCGATAAGGGCATATCCTCTTCCAGGGTTTTTCCTTCAGCAAGAGTGTGCTTGCTTCTTGGCAGGTCCTGGGGCCTGTGAGTTATGGCCCATCTCATCACTTGTAGTCCTTGAACTTATCATCGGGCAACTTATCATTATTCCAACTTCCAACTTCCTAGTATTCTTAAATCCACCCAATTGTATTGTCTTCCTTCCTTCTATTGGCACCAAAACTAGGACATGATTACTCAGACTCATCATGGAATTTTCATTGATCCATATTTCCAACATCATACCTCCTTTATATCCAATAGTAATTTATCTCTTCATCCCCGTGGGATATCCCTCATACCGAGATAAAAACCTATACTTATGAAGTTCATATTCCACTTCATGGAACATCATTATCCTTTCCAGGGTCAAGCGTCCTTACAGGGGAATATTGGCCACCTCTGCATGGCACTTCTTCAACTGGGAAATGTGAAACACATCTTGAACTCCTGACAGTCCTTCAGGTGACTCCAACTTGTTGGCCACTTCTCCCATATGCTCCAAAACTCAGTATGGTCCTACAAATCTCGGGGCTAACTGTCCCTTAACTCCAATCCGTTTAACTCCTCACAGAGGGGACACACGAAGACATGCTTGTCTCCAATTTCATATACTACCTCCTTGAGTCTACATAACTCTTCTGCCTGGACTGAGCTTCCTTTAGTCTATCTCGAATCAACTTAACATTCTCTTCTGACTCCTTGATCACATTTGGTCCAAACAACTGTCGGTCTCCAACTTCATCCCACATACTCTTGGGGCATCACACATATCGAGACAAAACTCGTATTCATTTTGTCCGAAGTCCATTACAGGGTACTACCACCCTTAAAATGCACAAATCTTCCATAGAACATATTTCTCTTATCCTCAAAAGGGTCAAAATTCTTCTTCATAGAGTAACAACTCATAAGATCCATATCAGTACCAACGATGCTAACTTTATTCACTCTCAATTAATTACAAACTCTCGCTTTTCCATTACATGTCTCAACTCAACACCTCAAGAAAATGTTCTCACTTCGACTACTCCATTACTTCTGTTGCAAACTCAACTATCTAGCATAAGTTTCCTTCTCCTTAGGGCATTCTCTGGCAAAGTGCCCTGCTTCATAACAACGGAAACATATTACTTCTGACAAGTTTCGAGGTTTCCTTGTGATTATATAGCCTCCTGGGGTCCTCATCTTCCCTTTTGGGAAATCATTGAAGTAGTGTCCTGAATTTTTGCACCTGTAACATGTGATATGACTCAGGTCTTTCTTTGTAGAAATTGGTTTGTTCCTGGGATCCAATCTACTTCTCTTCCTGGACTTTTCCATTCCAATCAGGGCTTCTATTTCCTGTGGGTCATAATCTACTTCCTCCGTCGGGAATTCTACTAGATCCCCATTCATACAATTCTGGGAGATGTGTCCTTCTTCTCCACATGAATAGCAAGACTTGGTGCAGGGTTTAATTGGTTCCTCTTTGGGTGTGTCCTCCACCTCTTCCTTCATCACAGGTTCTTCTAAACTTTCCATAAGGGCTCCTTTCATTGCTTCTTCCTTCTGCTGGATGGTTCTTTGTACCAAGGGGTAAATGTGACACTGAGCAGGGTAGTGGGTAGTCCCTTCACACAAGAAACAAGTGACCTGCCTAGTTGGGCATGATTCAGCTGGGTGACTTCCTTCACAATTTGGGCATTCATCCTTGTGTTCTTTATGGTTGTGTCCTATTTCACCACAGAGCTTGCATGCACAAGGTTTCTTCATATCATTTCCATAAGGCTCCAATTTCTGGGACACAAACTGAGACTTTAGCAAAGTCAACTTAAAATCTTTCCAAGTGGTTACTCCTTGCCCATTTATGGTTTGGTACATCCTCCACCAAGTAGCAGCACCTCTTTCAAAGCACTGAAGAGCATGCTGGGTCATATCATGTCCAACTACAGCGTTATTCTTCATGTGATCCTCCATGTTCTGAATCCATCGGTCCGTCTCCAACTGACTCATCGGTCCAGAAAATACAAGCTCATCTCCATTCATCCGCTATTGAGTCCATGTGGGTTTGGGGTAAGATAAGAGAGAGGGAGAGGGATACACACAATACAAACAAAAGTTTTGAAAAAGACAGATTTTTGTTGTGGCTGTCAAAAAACATCAAACAATTGACAGCTCACAATCGTCGCATCTAACGTAGGTATATAACAGGGGTTTGGTCTTCTAAGGTCAATAAATCTTCAACGTCTCCAAACTCTTCAAGCCTTGTTCATGCCTCCAATGGCTTCTTACGATCATGCTTGTCTTTCTCAAGTTCTTTTGCTAGATCAACTCTGTTGACGCGAAGTCTCTCGTGACGTCCTTTAATATTCTAGAGTTGCGTTCCAAACTTCTGGTTTCAACATCCTTCACATGAACCATGGTCATACCGTCCTTCAGTTCTTGACAATTCTCCGGTATCTCGAGGTTGTAGCTCCTCCAGCTTGGCTACTCTCATCTTCAGGATCCTGAGTTCCTCATGAAATACTTCCTTGTCTAATACGACTTCCTGGAGCTCCATTTTAAACTTCTTGATGTACTACTCCAGATCCTGGTGATACACCGGCTAGGGCTAAAACTTCATCTTATGATAGGTGCTCCATCAGCCTTCTTCCATCAAATCCATTCTGATGAAATGCATCCTTAACTCAGCATGGTGACAATAGCATCAGCGGCGATGACATCACGGATAACCGTGTTTCTGCCCTTGTCATTGCCATGAGCTATCCTGCCAGTTGATATCTCCTGCCTTAGGGTTTTCCTTGACAAATCCTTGAGTTCTTAACTCTACATGCTCCGGTCTTTCTCCAACACACATTGATCTCGGGTATTGAGAACTTCCATAGTTTGCCAAGTTCCATAAGGGTAGCATTCCTAGGTCTTACAAATCTGGGGATTCTTTAGAGCCTCCAATTCTCCTAGTCTTCAGAGTCTTCAACAGCTGTAGTTTCCATTATCATAATGTATGGTAAAATCCTCTTCATTCCGAATGGTCTTACTTGCCTGATATCCTGTACTTCTTGGAGTGGTCTCATCAGTCGAATCTTCGTGTGGTCAAAAGGGGAAAGGGGTATAGTCTCACTAAAGGGAATTTTTTGAATAAGCTCAGAAGAGAAAAGAGGTAAAAGATCTTTTTGAAAGGGAAAGTTGTGGAGAAAAATCTTTGCTATGGGCTTGCCAGTTTCTAGGGTCATGTCCTACAGTCAACATGTGCTCTGATACCATCTTGTAGCGACCCGACCCGAATGGATCAAGTCTCTGTGCTTAAGTGTCATCCCTGGATCGTTATGCTGACACACACAGTACTCGAAGGATTTATAACAGAGGTAAATCACATGTATAAAGTAACGTAAATACTATTACCTCAATCCATATAGCGGAAGCAACAAGGTTGTAGATTCCCATCAACACCAACGGCAAAGTTGAGTGTAGAAATCGTAACCCTAACGTATCACTTACTTGTCGTAAGATAATCCTGCAACATGAGACGTTGCAGCCCGAAACGGGTCAGTACATTGAATGTACTGGCAAATTCACACCATAGAGAAACTGATGAACAATGGCTATCACTACATGCATATTTGGCTGGTGGAAAAGCTCTATGGTTATAAGGTTTTTGCGAAAAGCCAATTTTTCCCTACTGCAAAGGAATAAATTTATTTAACTATCATGGTGGTTGTTGAACATTGAGAATGGTTGACAGCATTCTCAATCCCAGTTAAAAGTACTCATTAACATCCCAACAATATTAATTAGAGTAACATGATGAGATTCACATGATATCCAAGTACTAGATACTCAAGATGTCCATAACCGGGTACACGGCTAATCATGATTAGTTTATACACTCTGCAGAGGTTTGCGCACTTTTCCCCACAAGACTCGATCGCCTCCATTGGATTTCTCGCACTGCATGAGGTTTGAGAAACGGATGACCGAGACATAGTCTTTCAGAAGCGCTAGCACCTTACATGTGGGTAGACCGGTACACCTACTTTCCCCTACATCTGCTAGTCTACCCGTAAGAGTTCGCACGACTTAATCAACTATGCCAGAGCCCATAATGGCTTGTGGCTGCACACGTAAGTTTCTAGTTTGAATAATCATATGATCCCTTTGAGCCTGGGTGGCGGTCCGAAGAAATACAGGCAAGTCCTGATAGAAACCAGGTGCCTCAATCCACCCAGATGTGTGTTTAAGTTGCCACCTTAAATAAACCATTAATTAACAATCTCACATCTGTCATGGATACACTCACCCAATCCACGTCTACTAGCGTAGCATGGCATAAAGCAAATGTAGAGTACCTCCCAAGGGTTTGAAAAATAAACAGGTAATAGGTACTACCTCAACTACTTCCCATAACCCACAATTTAATTAGATCCAAATCATGCAATGTTTGAGGATTGATCTAATGCAATAAAACTGGGTATGAGAAAAGGTATGATCAACGTGTGAACTTGCCTGCAATGTTGATGAAGATGATTCGCACTCAAAAAATCTTCATAGCTCTACTCGTCACACACCGGTCAATCTATCGTAAGCAAGCAATAGTAACCACACATAAGCAATCACTCAAAAGATCGGGAAGAACGAAGAAAACAAATCAGGAAAAACATCGAAACCAAGAAAATAACTTTTGCAACATAAAACAATTTCTAACAGTACCAAAATTATATGAATTTGGCCTTACTAGAATGTTTAGGTCAAGAGCTTCGATTTGCAAAAAGAATCAACTCAAACGGAGCTACGAAACTCAAGTTATGATCAAACGAAGTTTGAATTCAATTCTGATCTAATTCAAATTTTAAACTTTTCAAAAACATGTTTGAGTTGGATTACTGGATAGAGGGGATCATAACGAAGAAGTGGGCGTTGGTTTCGTTGGATTTGGGCAAACGAGTAAAAAGTTATGGCTATTTGAAAAATCAGGGCCAAGCTGTTTTACGGAAGAGAGAAAAAAATAGCTACGGGCTAGGGTCTAATGTATAAATACGTAGACTAATTGATAATCTAATTATTGTATCATATTAGTCTAAAAATAATAAACTACGGAAGTATAAGAAGAAAAAAAAATAAAGAAAGATACCTTTATAAGACAGAGAAAAGACAACTTTGGAGAGTGGAGACAACTTCCAGAAGTCGCGCCGGAGAGAAAAATATATTTTTCTTAAATAAATCTAATCAAACCAAAATATTGATTTAACCCGAATTGGATGATTTTTGGAGGCTCTATGGGTCTATATTTATTGGTGGAAAAGAGGATTAGGGGTCAAAGGCTAGGCAATGTTGGACTAAACGTAGACGAAAATATACGAAACAGAGAAGAAAAGAGGCGATGGGCCTAAAGGCCTTCGGCCGGCCGCGCGGTGCAGTTTTTTTTTTCGGCCAGCCGCGCGGTTTTTTTTTACAGAAGGCGATAAACTGAAAAACGAGAATAAAATAAAACTTTATATAGGCATATTATATATCAAAATTTTCAGAAAAAGATTTTCTACGACATGAACATTTTTCTAGCATTAAATAAAATACACACAAATTCTAATAATTCAAAGAGTGCTACTGGTCTATTAAAATCCAACTAAAATCATTTTAAAAATTCCAAAATGATTTCAAACTAATTTTTCTCCAAGTTTCTATTGTAGGGAATCATGTTACCCTAATTTCCATATATTTTATTTTTGGAGAAAAATAATTTGAATAAAACTCAAATAACTCCAAATTGAAAATAAATTCAAAAGAACTTTGAATTTAATTCTTTGAAACTCCCAACTCATATTTCATATAATTTGAAGAAGTCATTTTATCTTCTCTCATGAAAGTCATTGAGTTGCATAAAGTTCCAGAATCGGAAATATTTTCAAATGAACTTCAAATATTTTCAACACCCCTTGTCATTTAAATAAATGGAAGAAGTCATGTCATCTTCTCTCCGGGGTTTTGTGTTTGAAACGAATTTGAATTCATGGAGATCAGAAAGCAAATATGAAAGTTTGGGAAAGTCCTTTTATTCCCTTTAACTTTCAAAGAGTTTCGAATTCACTCACTTTCAGTCAATCAATCAAACAATCAATCAAATCTATCTATTTATTATAACATTCCAAAATTTAGAATTTTGGGATGTTACAAACCTACCACCCTTAAAATGAATCTCGTCCTCGAGATTCGGAGAGGCTAGCAAGAAAAAGTTAGGGTTTGGGGGTCTCCTCAAAATCCATCAATCATCCTAGGGGTCTGGGGGGCTACCACCCTTAGAAGCATGGTTACAGCTCCATCGAAACTCATATACTTCATCCATATTGTTAACAGTGTCGGTCTTCTCAAATCCTCAGAAAATTCCTTCTCTGGCTCTTCCGGTAGTGGCATAACCTTTTCCTCAATTCTTCTGTCCTTTCCTCTTGGTAAGGTTTTTCCGAGATTGGGTCTTCTTAGCTGATGGGTCTGGCGCCAAAACTAAACAACTATCGATATCTCATGGTGGTCAACAATTTGTGGTTTCTCCTGCATGAAATGGGTCTAGGTTGATCCTCACCGTATAACCTACGGTTGGCAAAGCTGCCTTGTACAAGGGAAAAATACCTATACCATTCTAAGGTTTAAACAGGGTTTTGATCGTCGTCTCTCTATTATAGGTAAGTCACTTAGATTTACCATTCCATATAGCAAGGCGAATAAGAGTAAGTCGGTATGGTGATCAATCCATCCCGCACCCAAATCATTACCTTGTATACTGTTTAGCGAATCTCGCATTCTAACACTCGGTCATCCTCACAAGCATTGCAGGATTTCTCTTGTCGACGAACGAAGTTCGGATAACTCCATAGATTCTGCAAGCCAAACAAACATCTATCGTTCCTTCACAATTCTCAGGTTTTGCGTTACTCCTATAAGATCGTCTATCGATAAGGGCATATCCTCTTCCAGGGTTTTACCTTCAGCAAGAGTGTGCTTGCTTCTTGGCAGGTCCTGGGGCCTGTGAGTTATGGCCCATCTCATCACTTGTAGTCCTTGAACTTATCATCGGGCAACTTATCATTATTCCAACTTCCAACTTCCTAGTATTCTTAAATCCACCCAATTGTATTGTCTTCCTTCCTTCTATTGGCACCAAAACTAGGACATGATTACTCAGACTCATCATGGAATTTTCATTGATCCATATTTCCAACATCATACCTCCTTTATATCCAATAGTAATTTATCTCTTCATCCCCGTGGGATATCCCTCATACCGAGATAAAAACCTATACTTATGAAGTTCATATTCCACTTCATGGAACATCATTATCCTTTCCAGGGTCAAGCGTCCTTACAGGGGAATATTGGCCACCTCTGCATGGCACTTCTTCAACTGGGAAATGTGAAACACATCTTGAACTCCTGACAGTCCTTCAGGTGACTCCAACTTGTTGGCCACTTCTCCCATATGCTCCAAAACTCGGTATGGTCCTACAAATCTCGGGTATCATGAGTTACTCTGGTATCCGAACACTTACGATTTCGCTGGACGCCTGGCCCTGTCCGGCCACTCCTCTTCATCCTCGTCGGCGTCGGGGGCGTAGTCCGGCGGAGGGGTCTTCCTCTTCTTGGACCCTTCGGCCTTCCCCATTGGGGCGGCCTTCCTTTTCTTTCCTCCCTCCGCTAGGGGGGGAGAGCTTTCTTCTTCCTCCTCCTCGTTTTCATGGGAGGAGGGCGTCTCGGACTCGTCGGATGATGAGTCCGACAACACCACGTTGCGGGTTCTCTTTCGAGTCCCCGTGGTCTTCTTCTTCTTGGCCTTCTTTTCCGGCACCACATAAGGCGCCGGGGACAGCAGCTTTACTAGTAGAGCTGGGGCTGGGTCTTCGGGCAGCGGAGCCGGACTGTTAATCGGTCCGGGTACCGCCCGCCAAGCCTGTCAAAGGTAAGGGAGTTTAGATCCCGCATAGAGTTAAACTATGAAAAAAGCTGAACATCCTGTAAAAGGTGAAAATAGCTTACCTCGCTAGCGTGACGCTGCAAGCTGTATCCGCGGTCCTCGGAAGCGGATGCGGGAGCCTCGGCACCTTTGATTAGCGCCTTCCAGACGTCTTCATACGTTGTGTCGAAGAGCCTGTTAAGGGTTCGGTGCTGTGCCGGGTCGAACTCCCACAGGGTAAAGTCCCGTTGTTGACACGGGAGGATTCTGCGAACGAGCATGACCTGGACTACATTTACAAGCCTGATTGACTTGTTTACCAGGTACTGGATGCATGTCTTCAGTCCGGTCACCTCTTCCTCGTTACCCCATGATAGGCCTGTCTCTTTCCAGGACATGAGCCGTGTGGGGGGTCCGGATCGGAACTTAGGGGCTGCGATCCATTTCGGATCGCGTGGCTCGGTGATGTAAAACCACCCGGCTTGCCACCCCTTTAGGGTCTCTACGAAGGAGCCCTCGAACCACAGGACGTTGGCAATCTTGCCCGCCATGGCGTCTCCGCACTCCGCCTGGTTGCCGCACACCACCTTGGGCTTGACGTTGAAGGTCTTGAGCCAGAGGCCGAAATGGGGGCGGACACAGAGGAAAGCCTCGCACACGATGATAAACGCCGAGATGTTGAGGATGAAGTTCGGGGCCAGATCGTGAAAATCCAGGCCGTACTAGAACATGAGCCCCCGGACGAATGGGTGAAGTGGAAAACCTAGTCCGCGGAGGAAGTGGGGAAGGAATACTACCCTCTCATGGGGCCTTGGGGTGGGGAGAAGCTTCCCCTCCTCGAGAAGCCGGTGCTCGATGTCTTTGGACAAGTATCCGGCCTTCCTTAGCTTTTTGATGTCGCCTTCTGTGACGGAGGAGACCTTCCACTTGCCTCCCGCTCCGGACATCGCTGGAGAAGGTTGAGGTGGGAAGTGCGGGCTTGGGCGCTGGAGCTCGAGTGCGCAGGAGATGGACAGGCAAAAGAGGAAGAAGGCGTAGGTAAAAGGGTGGATCCTTATCCCCTTATATGGGCGGATGCGGTTGTGCGTCCCCACCAGCCTAGTAAAAGTCGCTTGCCTCCAAAGCGCCATGATAAATGGCGCGGTTAGGGTTAACCACGTCCGTATTGATGAGAATCCCGTAAAGGGGGTACACGATATCTGCCTTGACAAGACGTGCCAAGGAAACCGCCTCGCAAAACATGCTGAGGTGGAAAAGTAAAAACGATTCGAGTAAAGGACTTGGCCGTGGTGTGATAGTGCACTGCGGAGTACGTCAGTAGATTTGATTTGTGTTAATATTATTATTCTCTCTATGGCAATATGTGGAAACTTATTTTACAGAGCCGGACAATACTCTTGGTGTTTACAATCTTCTACGAAGGACTTGGAGGAGGAACCCGCCTTGCAATGCCGAAGACAATCTACGCGCCGGACTCGTTGTCATTGAAGCCTGGTTCAGGGGCTACTGAGGGAGTCCAGGATTAGGGGGTGTTCAGGTAGCCGGACTATACCTTCAGCCGGACTCCTGGACTATGAAGATACAAGATTGAAGACTTCGTCCCGTGTCCGGATGGGACTTTCCTTGACGTGGAAGGCAAGCTTGGCGATGCGGATATTCAAGATCTCCTACCATTGTAACCGACTCTGTGTAACCCTAACCCTATCCGGTGTCTATATAAACCGGAGGGTTGTAGTCCGTAGGCAATCAACTCCATACACAACAATCATACCATAGGCTAGCTTCTAGGGTTTAGCCTCCTTGATCTCATGGTAGATCTACTCTTGTACCACCCATATCATCAATATTAATCAAGCAGGAGTAGGGTATTACCTCCATCGAGAGGGCCCGAACCTGGGTAAAACAAAGTGTTCCCTGCCTCCTGTTACCATCCGGCCTAGACGCACAGTTCGGGACCCCCTACCCGAGATCCGCCGGTTTTGACACCGACAAGTGGGTCTTTAGAATTCCAAGTGCCAGACACCTGTTGAGCCACCAGATCTGAATCCCCAAAGCACTTAACCCGGCTTAAGTTCATCTCCTTAGCCATCCGAAGGCCATGGAGTAACGCCTCGTACTCAGCTGCATTGTTAGTACAAAGGAACATTAAACAGAGAACATAACAAAACGTGTCAACTCGTGGGGAAGTTAATATGACTCCAGCCCCCGAGCCCTCCAACTGTCGGGATCCATCAAAGTGAATAGTCCAATATGTGTTATCTGGCTTTTCCTCTGGTGCCCACAACTCCGTCCAATCATTGATGAAGTCCACGAGTGCTTGGGATTTAATCGTTGTGCGAGGTATGTATTTGAGCCCGTGAGGTCCAAGCTCAATAGCCCACTTGGCAATCCGGCCAGTTGCTTCTCTGTTTTGAATAATATCTCCCAGAGGTGCCGAACTGAACACTGTGATAGGATGACCCTGAAAATAATGTTTGAGCTTCCGGCTTGCCATAAACACTCCATACACCAGCATCTGCCAATGTGGATACCTCTGCTTTGATTCAATGAGCACCTCACTGATATAATAAACCGGCCGTTGAACCGGATATTCCTTTCTAGCTTCCTTGCGCTCCACCACAATAGCCACGCTAACAGCTCAGGCATTAGCAGCCACTTACAGCAATAACGGCTCTTTATCGATCGAGGCTGCAAGCACAGGCGGTTCAGCTAACTGCCTCTTCAGATCCTCAAACGCTTTATCAGCCGCCTCACTCCAGACAAAATCATCTGTTTTCTTTAGCATCTGATATAAAGGGATAGCCTTCTCCACAAGACGACTGATAAACTGGCTCAAAGCTGCAATCCGGCCGGCCAAATGTTGAACGTCATTGATACACGCCGGTTTAGCCAAAGATGTAATTGCTGAGAATTTTTCCGGATTAGCCTCAATGCCTCTGTTTGACACCAGAAAACCCAAGAGTTTGCCTGCCGGGACACCAAAGACACACTTTTCCGGATTGAGTATCATCTTGTAAACCCGGAGGTTGTCAAAGGTTTCTCTCAAATCATCTATCAATGTTTCCTCCTTCCTGGACTTTATCACAATATCATCCACATATGCATGAACATTGCGCCCAATCTGCTTATGAAGACAATTCTGAACGCAGCGTTGATAAGTCGCCTAGGCACTCTTGAGCCCAAAGGGCATGGAGACATAGAGGAAGGCTCCAAAAGGAGTTATAAAAGTTGTCTTCTCCTGGTCCTTGACTACCATTTTGATCTGATGATAACTAGAATAAGCGTCCAGAAAACACAAACGGTCACAACCCACCGTGGCATCAATAATCTGATCAATACGAGGGAGGGCAAAGGGATCTGCAGGGCAAGCCTTGTTCAAGTCTGTGTAATCTACACACATATGCCAAGTGCCGTTTTTCTTAAGAACCAGCACCGGATTAGCCAACCACTCAGGGTGAAAGACCTCCACGAGAAACCCTACGCCCAACAACCGAGCTACCTCTTCACTAATAGCCTTGCGCCTTTCTTCGTTGAAGCGGCGGAGAAACTGCCTGACCGGTTTAAACTCAGGATCAATGTTAAATGTGTGCTCAGCGAGTTCCCTCGGTACACCTGGCATGTCAGAAGGCTTCCATGCAAAGATGTCCCGGTTCTCACGGATGAACTCGATGAGTGCGCTTTCCTATTTGGGATCCAGGTTAGCATTGATGCTAAACTGCTTGGATGAATCGCTAGGAACAAAATCAACCATCTTAGTATCTATGGGAGATTTAAACTTCAACGCCGGATCATGTTCTTTAGTTGGCTTTTTCAAAGAAGTCATATCTGCCGGATCAACCTTGTCTTTGTAAAACTTCAGCTCCTCTGTGGCACAAACCGACTCAGCATAAGCCGCATCACCTTCCTCACATTCCAAAGCGATCTTCCTGCTCCCATGTACTGTGATGGTCCCCTTATGACCTGGCATTTTAAGCTGTAGAAAAACATAACACGGCATCGCCATGAATTTGGCGTAAGCCGGACGCCCAAATAGAGCGTGATATGGACTTTTGATTTTTACCACCTCAAAAGTCAATGTTTTTTATCTTGAGTCATGATCATCCCCAAAAGCCACCTCTAGGGCTATCTAGCCCACTGGATATGCAGACTTATCGGGTACCACACCATGAAAAATGTTGTTCGACGGTTTGAGATTCTTATCTGTCAACCCCATACGACGGAAGGTATCATAATATAAGATGTTGATACTACTTCCCCCATCCATCAGCACCTTGGTGAACTTATACCCCCCAACCTGAGGTGCCACCACTAAGGCCAGGTGACCTGGATTGTTGACCCGGGGTGGGTGATCCTCTCAACTCCATAAAATGGGTTGCTCAGACCAGTGCAAATACTGAGGCACCGCCGGTTCAACAGAGTTCACATCCCTCTTGTGAAGCTTTTGATCACGTTTGCACAAGCTAGTGGTGAAGACATGATACTGCCCACAATTTAACTGCTTCGGATTGCTCTGATAACCCGACTGCTGCTGCTGGTTCTCTTGATGGTTGTAACCTCCCTGGTTGCCCTGGTTCCCTTGATTGCTGTTTTGATTGCCCTGAATCATGAACCGAAGCTGTCGCCTCCGTAACCTGGCCCGTGAAAATCACCTCCTGAACCGTCGGGTGGGCCATTATCGTATTGAAACATATTGGAGTTCTTGAACTCCCGCATGATGTAACAGTCCTTCCAAAGATGTGACGCTGGCTTCTCCTTTGAACCATGCTTTGGACAAGGTTGATTTAGCAGGCGCTCTAAATTGGGGCCTGAACCTCCGCCCCTCTAGGATTCTTGCCCTCACGGAGCTGACCATACTCCTGAGCATTGGTGTTAGCCACAAAGTCCAAACTGTTGTCGGCCTTAAGCTTACCATTATTCCCATGGCCTGCCGGATTATGCTGGTGACCCTTGGTGTTGCCGTTCTTTTTCCCTTTCCCCGGTTTGTCCTCCTCTGAGTCAGGGTCTTTGGTATTATATGAATCGGCATACTTAACCAAAGCGGCCATAAGCGTTGACATATCATTGCAGTGATGTTTGAGCCTTCCTAACTTCTGTTTGAGCGGCAGAAAATGGCAATTGCCCTCCAACGTTAGCATTGCGGTATCTGCATTGATACGATCTGATGAATGCAAAATAGCTGAGACCCACTTTACCCAATGGGTCATGGACTCCCCATCCTCTTGGACACAAGCGACCAGATCCACAATTGACATCGGCTGCTTACAAGTATCTTTGAAGTTCTGGATAAACCGGTGCTTCAATTCGGCCCATGATCCGACAGAGTTAGTTCGTAAGCTCTTCAACCAAGTATGAGCTGTTGCTTCCAACATCATGGTGAAGTATTTAGCACATACTGCTTCATCCACATCTAACATCTACATTGCCATCACGTAGCTTTCAACCCATGCCACTGGTTGTAGATCGGCGGTGTAATTGGGTACCTTACGAGGTCCTTTGAAATCCTTGGGTAGTCGCACATTACGCAAAGCGGGGGTGAGACATGGCACCCCTAAGGAACTGAATACCACACCCGGCTCTACTGAAGCGGTAGGGTGACTCGCCGTCGGTTGGAAGGGCTGCCAATCGTGAAGTGGCGGCCACAATGTTGTCCAACGGGTTGGAGTAATGCCCCGGGGGCGTCGTAACATACTGCGGCACAATGTTGTTTTGACGAGGCGGGTCCATCGTGCGCGGCTGAACCGGCGCTCCTGTTCCCGGCGCCTCCGTCCGGTTTAATACTGTCTGGTTACTTGTTCCTGCTCCTGGCGTATTGAAGAAATTTCTTGGCTCATTACTCGGCGGGAGATGCGATCGGTATCTTCTTCTAATGACTTCCTCTGAAACATTCTGATCCAGCCTAAGCCGGTAGGCCTGAGCTTCCAACTCGGCCCGTTCTGCAACCATCCTAGCGTTCTCTACCGCTAGGTCCGCTTTAGCCTGAGTTATCTGATCTTTCACCTTTGCGATCTCCACGTTGTGCTGATCCCGGGCTGCTGCGTCCACCTCCGTGGCCATCAATGTTGCCAAAGCGTCGAACAAGTCAGACAGAACTTGAGCCAGAGGTGGCGCAGAGCTCCTTGCCCCCGCCGGCGTGGCTGTTGCTGAACCGGAGAGCATTGTTGCGGCGGTTGATGAGTGGGGCGCTGATTGTGTACCGGCCATGAAGATAGCGGCCCGGTTTGGCAGATCAGGGGAGTCTGGAATACTGTCGCCCTTGGAACCTCCACTAATCCGGCCATCCTGCAACTGATAGAGCGATTCGGTTTCTCCAGAAGACTCGTCGTCGGAGCAGACATCGGTTTCTCCATCGGATGCCGGTCCGTCCTCATATTCTGTTTCGTGGATCACACCTACGAAAACATGCTTTGCCATGGGCTGAACCGGGGAAGGGCTTGTACGCTGAGCCATCTCGATGATGTCGGTGCCGGCGTCCGGCTCAGGGCCCGTTTCACCAATCTAGCCGATGAAGACGTGAATCCCACCAAAGGGGACCCGGTACCCGTATTCGATTGAATCGGCCTCGGGGCCCCATCCCGCGTTGTCGATGTAGAGTTTGCCGCGACGGCTCCTCGTCATCCGTCCCGCCGCGTATCCCTTGAGTCCATCAAAGCTGCCCTTCAAGAACTCAAAACCATTGTGCGATAGCCCCACGGTGGGCGCCAACTATCGTGGGTTTGTCACGGCAGATGTCCTTGTGAAAGGACTTAGTCGTGTAGCCGTCGCAACGGGTTAGCTTAAAGGGGTTAAACCGGACAAGGGGACACGGGGAGTTTATACTAGTTCGGCCCCTTTGATGAAGGTAAAATCCTACGTCTAGTTGTGATTGGTATTGCTAGGGTTTCGATGACCAGGGAGCGAATCTGCTTTGACTGGCCCTCGAGTTGTTGTTTTTTCTGTCCTCAAACCGTGGCCGGGTCGTCCCTTTTATATACACAGGTTGACGCCCGCCGGTTTACAGAGTCCCGAGGCCGGATCATAGAGGTGTCCGGCTCGCTCTCTATCCCTCTATCTTACAATACAAGTTTACATGATAAAGTCGGTTCACATCTACAGTCTTTAATCCATCTTTGGGCCTTGGGACTTCTTAAAGTGCCAGTATCTTCTCATCTTCATGGAGCTAATCCGGCCATGCCTAGCTGGTTTACCTCCAGTAACTGTATCCCCAACAGAACATATACACTAGAGCAACATATTGCATGGTAAAAGTAGATAGGACAATTCACTAGAGTTTGTTAAGGAAAGGCAGGAGCAACACATGCAATGGGTAAACCGAGCATGCTTAACTGGCATACCTAGTAAACTGAACATAGGTTCTTATAGTGAGCTAATAAGACAAGCTACTCCTCATCGTTAGAGATATTGATGATGATTGGCTCCTTTCTACATGGAAGAGGGCGAGGCCTCCACATCGTGGGTGCCCTAGTCGTAGTGGTGAGTTTCCTGAGCCGTTCCAGGCACCATCCTGCTGGCTCTCGAGTTGAGGTAAGCACAGACACGCTGAGAAAACACCTCGTAGTCTTCGTCGAAGGCACTACCGGCGTCCTCGAGAAAACGCCACAAACTGTCGTTTAAAGCAGCCAGCCGTGTCGAGGCATCGATGGTGGCCTCGACAGCGAGGTGCTCCTCCAAGATTTGGAGGTCGACACGAATGGCAGCCATTGCGACCTCATCCGCGTGTGCAGCTGCGATTTGCTTCTCCGCTACCAAATGCTCCTGGCTATACTGCATGCACCATGGCTTAGGACGACACTTATTTGGGGGATGGGTCAGTGATTTGGGTGGAATGTGTCATGCCGGCAGTAGGGGCATGTGGGATGTGGAAGGAGGATGATGATGATGGAGGTCAGGTGTGGATTACCTGCATGGATCGACGAGGCCGAGCAGCGTGAAGGAGGGTCGCTGATACGTCCATTTTGCATCATGATTACCTACTCTTATTTATAATGTTTTTATGCATAATAAGGCTTTTTGGAGTAATTCTAATGCCTTTTCTCACATAATATGCAAGGTTCACACAAAGAGGGAGAATACCAGTAGCTAGAATTCTGGACCTGAAAAAGCTACGCCAGGCCACCCATTCTGCACAACTCCAAATGAGCTAAAACTTCATGGAGATTTTTTATGGAATATATTAGAATTATTGGAGCAAATAACTGCCAGAGGGGGCCCACCAGGTGGGCACAACCCGCCCAGGCATGCCTTGGTGGGTTGTGCCCTCCTCGGCCCACCTGCGTTGCCCCTATTCTGGTATATAAGTCATTTTGACCTAGAAAAAAAATAAGGAGAGGACTTTTTGGATGAAGCGCCACCGTCTTGAGGCGGAACTTGGGCGGGAGCACTTTTTCCCTCCGACGGAGCGATTCCGCCGGGGGAACTTCCCACCTGAAGGGGGAAATCATCGTCATCATCATCACCAATAACTCTCCCATCTTGGGGAGGGCAATCTTCATCAACATCTTCAACAACAGCATCCCCTCTCAAACCCTAGTTCACCTCTTGTGTTCAATCTTTGTACCGAAACCTTAGATTGGTGCTTGTGGGTGACTAGTAGTGTTGATTACATCTAGTAGTTGATTACTATATGGTTTATTTGGTGAAAGATATATGTTTAGATCCATTATGCTATTTAATACCCCTCTAATCTTGAGCATGAGTATCATTTCTGAGTAGTTACTTTTGTTCTTGAGGTCATGGGATAAATCTTGTTGCAAGTAATCATGTGAACTTGATATGTGTTTGATATTCTGATGGTATGTATGTTGTGATTCCCTTAGTGGTGTCACGTGCACGTTGACTACATGGCACTTATCCTTATTAGGGCCTAAGGAAATGCATTGTGGAGTAGTTATTAGATGAGGGGTTGCGAGAGTGACAAAAGCTTAAATCGCAGTTTATGCGCTACTTTGTAAGGGATTGATTTGGATCGAAAAGTTTAACGCTATGGTTAGATTTTATCTTAATACTTTTCTCATAGTTGCGGATGCTTGCGAGGGGGTTAATCATAAGTAGGAGGTTTGTTCAAGTATGAATATCACCTAAGCACCGGACCACCCACATATCAAATTAGGGAACACGAATCAAACCAACATGATGAAAGTGACTAGATGAAATTCCCGTGTACCCTCAAGAACGTTTTGCTTATCATAAGAGACCGTTTTGGCCTGTCCTTTGCCTCAAAAGGATTGGGCCACCTTGATGAAATTTTGTTACTGTTACCATTAATTGCTCGTTACAAATTATCTTGCTATCAAACTACTCGTTACTTATAATTTCAGTGCTTGCAGAGAATACCTTGCTGGAAACTACTTGTCATTTCCTTCCGCTCCTTGTTGGGTTCGACACTCTTACTTATCAAAAGGACTACGATTCATCCCCTATACTTGTGGTTCATCAAGGCTCTTTTCTGGCGCTGTTGCCGGGGAGTGAAGCGCTCTTGGTAAGTGGAAATCGGTAAGGAAATATTATTACTACGCGCTGAAATTTATTGTCACTTGTTACTATGGAGAACAATCCTTTGAGGGGTTTGTTCGGGGTATCTTCACCTCGACCGGTTCCATAATTAGTTTCCCCTCAACCTACTGCACCTACTGAAAATATTGGTTATGAAATTCCTTCGGTTATGATAGAATAACTTCTAGCTAATCCTTATGTAGGAGACGGAACTGAACATCCTGATATGCACTTGATATATGTGGATGAAATTTGTGGATTATTTAAGCTTGCAGGTTTACCCAGAGATGAAGCTAAGAAGAAGGTTTTCCCTTTATCTTTGAAGGGAAGAGCATTGGCATGGTATAGGCTATGCGATGATATTGGATCTTGGAATTGGAATCGATTGAAATTGGAATTTCACCAAAAAATTTATTCTATGCATCAAGTTCATCGTGATCGGAATTATATATATAACCTTGGCCTCGTGAAGGAGAAAGTATCGCTCTAGATTGGGGGAGGCTTAAGTCAATGTTATATTCATGCCCCAATCATGAGATCTCAAGAGAAATTATCATTCGGAATTTTTATGCTCGACTTTCTCGTAATAATCAATCCATCCTCAATACTTGTTGTACAGGTTCTTTTATGAAGAAGACTATTGAGTTCAGGTGGGATCTTTTAGAAAGAATTAAATGCAACTCTGAAGATTGGGAACTGGATGAAGGTTGAGAGACAGGTATTAAGCTTAAGTTTGATTATGTTAAATCTTTTATGAATATCGATGCTTTTCAAAATTTTAGCACTAAATATGGACTTGACTCTGAGATAGTAGCCTCCTTTTGTGACTCATTTGCTACTCATGCTGGTCTCCCTAAAGAGAAGTGGTTTAAATATCACCCACCTATTAAAGAAGAAATTAAAGAACATGTTGTGGTTAAAAATGAAACTATCATTTATAATGTTGACCTAGTTGTTCCTACTGCTTACATAAAAAAACCACCTTTCCCTGATAGGATAAAGGAACATGCTAAGGTCTCAACCATGGTCAATAAAAGCTATATTAGAGCACCTAAACCTGCTGAAAAAATCAAGGTAGAACCTAGTGTTACTATGGTTAAAGATCACTTGGTAGAAATTATAGATGGGCATGTTATTTACTTCTGTGATGAAGCTGCTAGAATGGCCAAACCAGATGAAAAGGATAAACATAGACCTGTTGTTGGCATGCATGTTATCTCAGTCAAAATAGGAGATCACTGTTATCATGGTTTATGTGACTTAGGTGCTAGTGTGAGTGCTATTCCTTTTACCCTATATCAAGAAATTATGAATGACATAGCACCCGCTGAAATAGAAGACATAGATTTTACTATTAAGCTTGCTAATAGAGACACCATAACACTGTTAGGTATTCTTAGAGATGTTGAAGTCTTGTGTGGGAAAATAAAATATCCTACTGATTATCTTGTTCTTGGTTCTCCAAAAGATGGCCTTTGTCCCATTATCTTTGGTAGATCTTTCTTGAACACCGTTAATGCTAAAATAGATTGTGAGAAACAAATTGTCAGTGTTAGTTTTGGTGATGTGTCTCATGGGTTTATTTTTCCCAAGTTCAATAGAAAACATCATAAGAGATAATTGTGTAGTAAGGATGAAATAATTGGTCTTGCTTCTATTGACGTGCCTCCTACTGACCCACTAGAACAATATTTGCTAGACCATGAAAATTATATGCATATGCATGAAAGAAATGAAATAGATAAAAATTTATTTGAACAACGACCTCTGCTTAAACACAATTTTCCTATTGAAACTCTAGGGGGTCCTCCTCCACCTAAAGGTGATCCTGTGTTTGAGTTAAAACAATTTCCAGACACTTTGAAATATGCTTATCTTGATGAGAAAAAGATATATCTTGTTATTCTTAGTGCTAACGTTTTAGAACATGAAGAATAAAGATTGTTGAAAATTCTAAAGAAGCACCGAGCTGCTATTGGATATACTCTTGATGATCTTAAGGGCATTAGTCACACTCTCTGTCAGCACAAGATTAATATGGAACCTGATGCTAAACCCGTTGTTGATCACTAAAGACATTTAAATCCTAAATTGAAAGAAGTGGTAAGAACTGAAATACTAAAGCTTCTAGAAGCAGGTATAATCTATCCCATTGTTGGGGAACGCAGTATTTCAAAAAATTTCCTACGATCACGCAAGATCTATCTAGGAGATGCATAGAAATGAGAGGGGAGAGTGTGTCTACATACCCTCGTAGACCGAAAGCAGAAGCGTTTAGTAACACGGTTGATGTAGTCGAATTTCTTCGCGATCCAACCAATCAAGTACCGAACGCACGACACCTTCGCGATCTGAACACGTTCAGCTTGGTGACGTCCCTCGAACTCTTGATCCAGTTGAGACCGAGGGAGAGTTTCGTCAGCACGACAGCGTGTTGACGGTGATGATGAAGTTACCGACGCAGAGCTTCGCCTAAGCACTACGACAATATGACCGAGGTGTAAAACTGTGGAGGGGGCACCGCACACGGCTAAAGATAAACTTGTGTGTCTATGGGGTGCCCCTCCCCCATATATAAAGGAGGGGAGGAGGAGGCTGGCCGTCCCTAATGGGTGCACCCAAGGCCGGGGTGGGGGGGGGGAATCCTACTCCAAGTAGGAATCGGTCCCCCCTTTCCTAGTCCAAGTAGGAGAAGAAGGAAGGAGAGGGAGGGGGAGAGGGAAAGAGGGGCCGCACCCCGCTCGCCTAGTCCTATTCGAACTCCCCTTGGGGGGGGGGCGCCACCTCCTAGCTTCTGCCCTCTCTCTCCCCTAAGTCCCACTAAGGCCCATTACTTCCCCGGGGGGTTCCGGTAACCCCTCCGGCACTTTGGTTTTATCCGAAACTACCCGGAACACTTCCGGTGTCTGAATAACATGGTCCAATATATCAATCTTTATGTCTCAACCATTTTGAGACACCTCATCATGTCCGTGATCTCATTCGGGACTACGAACAACCTTTGGTACATCAAATCACATAACTCATAATACAAATCGTCATGGAACGTTACGCATGCGGACCCTACGGGTTCGAGAACTATGTACACATGAACGAGACACATCTCCGGTCAATAACCAATAGTGGAACTTGGATGCTCATATTGGTTTCTACATATTATATGAAAATCTTTATCTGTCAAACCGCATAACAACATATGTTGTTCCCTTTGTCATCGGTATGTTACTTGCCCGAGATTCGATCGTCAGTATCATCATACCTAGTTCAATCTCATTACCGACAAGTCTCTTTACTCGTTCCGTAATGCATCATCCCGCAACTAACTCATAGTCACTTTGCTTGCAAGTCTTATAGTGATGAGCATTACTGAGAGGGCCTAGAGATACCTCTCCAAAACATGGAGTGACAAATCCTAATCTGGATCTATGCCAACTCAACAAACACCATCGGAGACACCTGTAGAGCATCTTTATAATCACCCAGTTACGTTGACGTTTGATAGCACATTAAGTGTTCCTCCGGTATTCGGGATTTGTATAATCTCGTAGTCATAGGAACATGTATAAGTCATGAAGAAAGAAATAGCAATAAACTAAACGATCATAGCGCTAAGCTAACGGATGGGTCTTGTCCATCACATCATTCTCTAATGATGTGATCCCGTTCATCAAATGACAACACATGTCCATGGTTAGGAAACTTAACCATCTTTGATTAACGAGCTAGTCAAGTAGATGCATACTAGGGACACTCTGTTTGTCTATGTATTCACACATGTACTAAGTTTCCGGTTAATACAATTCTAGCATGAATAATAAACATTTATCATGATATAAGGAAATATGAATAACAACTTTATTATTGCGTCTAGGGCATATTTCCTTCAGTCTCCTACTTGCACTAGAGTCAATAATCTAAATTACACAGTAATTATTCTAACACCCATGGGGTCTTGGTGCTGATCATGTTTTGCTCGTGAGAGAGGCTTAGTCAACGGGTCTGCAACATTCAGATCCGTATGTATCTGGCAAATCTCTATGTCTCCCTCCTTGACTTGATCGTGGATGGAATTGAATCATCTCTTGATGTTCTTGGTTCTCTTGTGAAATCAGGATTCCTTTGCCAAGGCAATTGCACCAGTATTGTCACAAAGATTTTCATTGGACCCGACGGACTAGGTATTACACCTAGATCGGATATGAACTCCTTCATCCAAACTCCTTCATTTGCCGCTTCCGAAGGAGCTATGTATTCCACTTCACACATAGATCCCGCCACGGCGCTCTTCTTAGAGTCATCCAGATCAGTTTCAACTAACAGCTCCACCATTCAATAAAAATACGTATCCGGCTTGTGACTTAGAGTCATCCAGATCAGTTTCAAAGCTTGCATCGACGTAACCGTTTACGATGTGCTCTTTGTTATC
Source organism: Triticum urartu (assembly GCF_056163025.1). Taxonomy (NCBI): domain Eukaryota; kingdom Viridiplantae; phylum Streptophyta; class Magnoliopsida; order Poales; family Poaceae; genus Triticum; species Triticum urartu. The sequence continues at coordinate 217,303,393 of NC_141878.1, forward strand.
TCCATAAACGAGAAACATATCCTTAGTCCTTTTCAGGTATTTCAGGATGTTCTTGACCGCTGTCCAGTGATCCCCTCCTGGATTACTTTGGTACCTCCCTGCTAAACTAATAGCAAGGCACGCATCAGGTCTGGTTCACAACATTGCATACATGATACAACCTATGGCTAAGGCATAGGTAATCACTTTCATTTTATCTCTATCTTCTGCAGTGGTCGGGCATTGAGTCTGACTCAACTTCACACCTTGTAACACACGCAAGAACCCTTTCTTTGATTGATCCATTTTGAACTTCTTCAAAACTTTGTCAAGGTATGTGCTTTGTGAAAGTCCAATTAAGCGCCTTGATCTATCTCGATAGATCTTGATGCCCAATATATAAGCAGCTTCATCCAGGTATTTCATTGAAAAATTCTTATTCAAGTATCCTTTTATGCTATTTAGAAATTCAGTATCATTTCCGATCAACAATATGTCATCCACATATAATATCAGAAATGCTACAGAGCTCCCACTCACTTCCTTGTAAATACAGGCTTCTCCAAAAGTTTGTATAAAACCATATGCTTTGATCACACTATGAAAGTGTATATTCCAACTCCGAGAGGCTTGCACCAGTCCATAAATGGATCGCTGGAGCATGCACACTTTGTTAGCACCTTTTAGACCGACAAAACCTTCTGGTTGCATCATATACAACTCTTCTTTAAGATATCCATTAAGGAATGTATTTTTGACATCCATTTGCCAAATTACATAATCATAAAATGCGGCAATTGCTAACATGATTCGAACGGACTTAAGCATTGCTACGGGTGAGAAGGTGTCATCGTAGTCAACTCCTTGAACTTGTGGAAAACCTTTCGCAGCAAGTCGAGCTTTGTAGACAGTAACATTACCGTCAGCGTCAATCTTCTTCTTGAAGATCCATTTATTCTCTATGGCTTGCCGATCATTGGGCAAGTCAACAAAAGTCCACCCTTTGTTCTCATACATGGATCCCATCTCAGATAGCATGGCCTCAAGCCATTTCATGGAATCTGGGCTCATGATCGCTTCCTCATAGTTCGTAGGTTCGTCATGGTCAAGTAACATGGCCTCTAGAACAGGATTACCGTACCACTCTGGTGCGGATCTTACTCTGGTTGACCTATGAGGTTCGGTAGTAACTTCATCAGAAGTTTCATGAACATCATCATTAACTTCCTCACTAATTGATGTAGGAATCAATGGAACTGATTTCTGTGATGAACTACTTTCCAATAAGGGAGAAGATAGAGTTACCTCATCAAGTTCTACATTCCTCCCACTCACTTCTTTCGAGAGAAACTCCTTCTCTAGAAAGGATCCATTCTTAGCAATGAATATCTTGCCTTCGGATCTGTGATAGAAGGTGTACCCAACAGTTTCCTTTCACTAGTGTGCGTCGGTCCTAAACAAACGGTTTTTAACCCCTTGTCGCGACGACATTCGGAAACGTCGCCAAGTGAGTGTGGGCGATAGGGGGGGGTCCTTCCCACACGACCCAGAAACCGTTGGGGGTATGCCCTCCTGGCACACACGCTCGGCAAAATGAGGTCGTGTGCGACCGGCGAGCGCTCAAATATGGAAATACATAAAGTAGTGCTAAAAAATACAATTATACGGCGAAATTGTTTCTGGTCGCAAGTACATCCCACACAGTTAGTCCCCGCTAAATGTTTCCGTTCGTATATACATCCCACATAGTCGCTACAAGGAAAACGTTTGCGCAAGGTGGCGTAACGCAAATAGATTTAAAAAGAATCCAACACGGTTTATTCCTAGAAACTATGTGTGTTGCCTGAGGTCATCACCCATGGTGTTTTCTCATTAACCGTTTGCAATAGGAAAACCCAATTAGCAAGCTAATTGGCCAATTAGCGGGCTAATTACCCTATTATTAATAATCAATTTACTAATCTAATTGACATTTATATTAAGCACATAATATATTCCATTTCCATATTAAGGAAGCAGGATTTTATAATTGAAATACATCGGAGTACAACATGATATAGCTTCAGCACTCAGCTACCCCATTACACAACTGCACCAGCAGCAAGTTTCACATGCAACATCTAGAACCTTTCAAAATTAGCATCATAGACGGTACATAGAGAGATGCATCTCATCTGGAAAACTACTAAAGCGGAAGGCGAATATTGAGCCTTCATTCATGTTGAAGGTCTTTGCAACTATAGGCCAGTGCCTGTGGATGATTAACCGTCCATCCTTCGACCTCTACAGGAACACTTCAATATTGAACCGTGGGTGTTGTATGAAAACTTTGCTCGCCTCCTAACCACAGAGGTGGTTTGAGAGGTAATCATCAGTGAACGCTGAAAACAAGGATGTGCACAAATATCTTCTCTATATTGGAAAACGGGGCAAAGGAATAAAAAAGGCAAGGTATAATAGTTAGTACCATCTTGTAAACCTCAGTGCTTCCCATTGTTTCCCTGCAACACATATAAGGTAGTTAGTAATCAGGTTAAGTAAGGGTTCGCATGCTATCAGTAAAATATGTTGATGATAGATAAGCACATTGTAGATTCATCAGATTAATTCAAGCCATATGGAAAACCCATTTATCCAAACCAAGCATGATTAAGAACTAGGAAATATAGCACTTGTATATGTTTGTCATGTATTAAGTGCAGCCCAATTCGATGTATTCCTCACATGGTATACAATAACAGAATGCAGCCACAGCAATTGAACATCGCATTGCAGAATTGAACCAAGCAGTTAACTAAACACCACAACACATGAACCAAACATTAACTGAGCACCACATTGCACAATATAACATACTCCTAATAGAAGATCAGACAGTTAACCAAACCAAGCATGCTTAACAACTTGGAAATATAGCAATTGTATTTGTTTCTCATGTATTTAGTACAGCCAAATTCGATTTATTCCTCACATGGTATACAATAATAGAATGCAACCACAACAATTGAACATCGCATGGCAGAATTGGACCAAGCAGTTAACTAAATAGCACAACAAGTGAACCAAGCCACAACAAGTGAATCAAACAGTTAGCTAAACACCAATTGAACAATATAACATACTCCTAATAGAAGATCAGACAGTTAACCAAACAAAGCATGCTTAACAACTTGGAAATATTGTGCCCTAAAGAATTGAACATCACATTTGCAGAATTGAACCAAGCAGTTAATTGAACACCACATTGCATCACATACAGAACATATACACTGTAGCAGAAGATTGCATGGTAAAAGTTGATAGCACAATTTACTAGAATTTGTTAAGGAAAGGTAGTAGCTAGCAAACTGAACATGGGTCCTTATAGTGAGACAATAAGACAAGCTACTCCTCATTGTCGGAGATATCGATGACGATTGGCTCCTTGGACATGGAAGAGGGCGAGGCCTCCGCATCGTGGGTGCCCTCGTTGTAGTGGTGAGTTGCCTGAGCCACTCCAGGCACCAGCCTGCTGGCTCTCGAGATGAGGTAAGCACGTGCACGCTAAGAAAACACCTCATAGTCTGAGTCGAAGGCACCGACCATGGCCTCTAGAAAATGCCATGAACTGTCATTTAAAGCAGCCAACCGCGTCGCGACGTCGGCGCGCGAGGCTTCAATGGTGCCTCATGAGGTGCTCCTCCAAGATCTGGGGGTCGGCACAAATGGCAGCCATCTCGACCTCATCCGCGCGTGCGGCCACGATTTGCTTCTCCGCTACAAAATGCTCCTTGAGGTCCTGACTATACTGCGTGCACCATGTCTTCGGCCGGTGCTTATTTGGTGGAGGGGTTGGTGATTTGGGTGGAAGGTGTCACGCTCACGCCGGCGGTCGGGGCATGTGGGAGGTGGAAAGAGGAGGATGGGGGTCAGGCGTGAATTACCTGCCTGGATAGGCGAGGCCGAGCAGTATGAAGGAGGGTCCCCGGCGAGGAGGCGACGGCGCTGCAAGCAAGGAGTGAAGGTTTCAACTTGGAAAGGAAGGCAGAAACAGGGGAAATGTGGCTTTTGTAAGGGGGAGGGGGAGGTAGATATTTCCGCGGAAGCCGAAAATTTGGAATCACTCCAGCCAAAAAACTGGCGCGCAAAGTGTCATTAGACACGGTCCCTTATTCAGACACGGTCCAAAGATATTTTGTGCTGCATCTCACATGGTTGGTTATAATAAACTGTGTGGAATCTACTTGATTTTTCGTCTTGATTTGAATTACATAATGGGGTCACAGCGGCCATGGACGGTGTTTCAATTGCTAGAACTTGTATCTGGAGTGAACATGCAACTATAGGTGTGTCGTCAAAAAAATTGGAATTATTCAAGGTTCATTTGGACATTTTTATGCATTAAGAGAGTTTTCAATGCATTTATGTGCATAATTCAAATTTGAACTACATGCACATGCTCCAGTGTATATAAATTGGTTGAAAAATCAAATCTTTGTCCTTGGCTGCATGCTTAGGGCCCATGCAAGATATGGGGATGAATGTCAAACACCATGCCACCGTCACTCGGCCGCAAACATTGAGATGCCTAGTTTTTAAATTCTAGTAAATCCAAAACGCGTATGAAATTCATGAAACTTGGCATGCTATCATGGAGCGGCATCAACATGCCGTGGTAAATTTTTTATCCCATTTGGGGCACGTTTGGGTATATGCTTCTCACAAACCGGAGGTTCTCACAACAAGCATGATGGTTTTCGGTAGGGAACGCCCCACCTTTGGGGACGAAATGATATCCATTGCCTCTTATTGCTTTCAATTTTTTTCTCATGTCAACATAGAACAACAGGAGTGCTGTGTGAATTTTTGTGATTTTTCGGGGTTCGTTTGGACATTTTTATGCATTATCTGAGTTTTCAATGCATTTATGTGCATAATTCAAATTTGAACTACATGCGCATGCTCCAGTGCATATAAGTTGGTTGAAAAATCAAATATGTGTCCTTGGGTGCATGCTTAGGTCCCATGCAAGAAATGGGAATGAATTTCAAACACCAGGACACCGTTGATTGCCGGCAAAACATTGAGATGCCTGGTTTTCAAATTCTAGTAAATCCAAAACTTGTCTGAAATTCATGGAACTTGGCATGCTATCATGGAGCGGCATCAACATTTCGTGGTAAAAATTTTGTCCCATTTGGGGCAGGTTTGGGTATATGCTTCTCACAAACCGGAGCTTCTCACAACAAGCATGATGGTTTTCGGTAGGGAACGCCTCACCTTTGGGGATAGAACGACATCCATTGCCTCTTCTTGCTTTCAAATTTTTTCGCGTGTCAGCATAGACCAACAGGAGTGTTGTGTGAATTTTTGTGATTTTTCGGGGTTCGTTCGGACATTTTTATGCATTGTCTGAGTTTTCAATGCATTTATGGGCATAATTCAAATTTGAACTACATGTGCATGCTTCAGTGCATATAAATTGGTTGAAAAATCAAATCTGTGTCCTTGGGTGCATGCTTAGGTCCCATTCAAGAAATGGGAATGAATTTCAAACACCAGGGCACCGTTGATTGCAGGCAAAACATTGAGATGCCTGGTTTTTAAATTCTAGTAAATCCAAAACTCGTCTGAAATTCATGAAATTGGCATGCTATCATCGAGCGGCATCAACATGCCGTGGTAAAAAATTTGTCCCATTTGGGGCAGGTTTGGGTATATGCTTCTCACAAAACAGAGCTTCTCACAACAAGCATGATGGTTTTCGGTAGGGAACACCCCACCTTTGGGGACGGAACGATATCCATTGCCTCTTATTGCTTTCAAATTTTTTTCTCATGTCAACATAGAACAACAGGAGTATTGTGTGAATTTTTGTGATTTTTCCGGTTTCGTTTGGACATTTTTATCCATAATCTGAGTTTTCAATGCATTTATGTGCATAATTCAAATTTGAACTACATGCGCATGCTCTAGTGCATATAAATTGGTTGAAAAATCAAATATATGTCCTTGGGTGCATGCTTAGGTCCCATGCAAGAAATGGGAAAGAATTTCAAACACCAGGGCACCGTTGATTGCCGGCAAAATGTTGAGATACTTTGTTTTTAAATTCTAGTAAATCTAAAACTCGTCTGAAATTCATGAAACTTGGCATGCTATCATGGAAGGGCACCCGACATGCTATGGTGTTTTTCGTGTCCATTTTGAGAGAAGGCGCACTCGAATAATGACAACCAACAAAGGCATTTTGAAAAAAAATAGCTGCCACTTTAATATCTCAAACTTTTGTATAATTCAAACCGTGTGCGTTCGGTTAACCATTCACGTGATGCCATTTGTCTTGGCTTTAATGGCTATAGGAGGTGCCGTGTGGACAGCTGCTTGACTGAACGGGAGGTGTGTGAGCACAGTCCGGTGCGTAGGCTCACCGGGAAGCGTACAAGCTTTTCAACACAGGATCTGTGCATCTCTTCAATGCAAATGGTTCAGATTATGGTATGCAAATTAAAGCCAGACTTCGGCGCTAAGCCAAGAGACACTGCAATTTCTCAAAATATGTAGCTAAAGATTAATAGTTCTCATTGGGATTAAGCATAGATTTCATTCATACTAGAGATTAAGCAGTCGTTCTCACCAGGAAGCGAGACAGCCTTGGACCGCCGCCTGCCTCGCTCCCACTGGTCTATATTAATGGTGCCGTTGAGCGGCCGCACCCCCCATCCTCGCCACACACATAGTTCCTCTCTCTCCGCCCGCATCCTAGACGCCGCTCTAAGTCATCAAAGCCGTCAGCGTACGAGGATGCCGCCGAAGCGCCCCATCGGAGGGAGTGGCGACGCCGGGGCTGCTGAAGCACCGGAGCACGGCGTGAATATGGAGACAAAGGTTTCCGTCCCCGCCGACGAGGTGGAGAACGAGGCTGCCAACAAGAGGAGGCGGGTCGAGAAAGAACCACAAGCGACTCCACCAGGCCTAGACTTCATCAACAACCTCCCTGATGATATGTTGATAGTCATCATATCCGTCCTCCCAATCAAATATCGGGCGAGGACAGCCGCCCTTTCCCGGCGGTGGCGCACCCTATCGCTCCGCACCCCTGTCAACCTCCTCGACTCCCAGAAGCTCTGCCATGGCTATCTCCAAAGCTTGGATGCATTCTCCCAGATCCTCGGCAGTCACGATGGCCCAATAAAAGGCCTTATCACGGGCAAGTTCCGTTCCAATGGCAAGTAACGAGCCAAGCTTGACGAGTGGTTCTGATCCCGCGCAATAGATCAGCTCGAGAAGCTAAGTTATAATGATGGGCATATGCGCTTGCTGCCAACGTCCATGCTCCGCTTCGTGCCCACGCTGCGCCTCGCCAAGTTCATGAACTTCCATCCCCCCTTAATGATGCCCCCACTCTTTTTCTACCACGACTGAAGCACCTCAAGCTTGTCGCTGTCCGCATCCCAAAGGATGACATGGAGCGCCTGCTCCACGGCTGTACTACACTCGAGTTTCTTCGTCTTTAGGCGATGAATTGGTCGAGTACCTTGCACATCACCTCCAGGACTCTTCGGACTATTTATGTGTTATGCTGGTGCTGCAACGAGAGATCACAAAAGGTGGACCACAATATGGTCATCCGGGGCACACCTTCACTTGAGAGATTACTTGTAGTTGACCAACAAGGTCCAACAAGAGTCAATGTCATTTCTACGCCAAAATTAAAAGTGGTGGGCTACTCGTCTGTCAAATAGTACATCTTTTAGGTACAACAGTCGCCTTATATACCTCTCCTTCTTGATATCAACGTTATTTCTAGTTTTGAAGACGTATGTTCATCTGTCATCCAGCGAAGCTTCACCCAGACTCTGGGCACAGTGAAGGTCTTGGCACTAGAATCTGTCGTCCCCAACCTGGACCAAGTTTTTAGTTGCCTGAGATGCTTTCCGTGCCTGAAGAAGTTGTATATCGAGGTGATGGTCCTTTCTTGTTAAATGTTAACCATAAGGGAGTTCAATTTTTTGCACCTTTTCCCAAGTTTACAATGACAATGTACTATGATTTCTGAAGGAATTTTGGAGGATTTTAGGACATACACCCCACCCCGTATTGGTTGCTACATTCATATGGTTACAATCGTCCATAAGCATTTCTCCTTTGGATTCATCTGTACTAGTTTTCTTGGGAATTTTTCATCCAATCCAACCACTTGTGAAGAAGGCTACATGTTTCTAGATTGTAATCAAATGCTCATGTTAATCATGCTAGATTGAAGATGGCATGTTTGTGCATTTTACAAATCCTGCAAACCAAATGGGCGTGTAGCAGTGTTCATAACTGCATGTAGGCAGTAACATGTTCTGTTCTTTTGCAGTGCATATTAGGCCCGGTGGAAGATGTTTATAACGACAATCACATCGAATGCCTGGATCTGCATCTCTCAAATATTAGTTTGAACTCCTACCGAGGGACCCCACCGGAGATTACACTCGCCAGGTTCTTTCTTGCCAGAGCAAAGGTGCTGAGGGTACTGAGGTTGAACACACATTTAATTAGGAAAGATCAATGGTATGATTATCAGAGCCGGCAGGTACTACGGAATGGAAGTGCCTCCAAAAATGCCAAACTTCGTATTGGAAGAGCATATGTCAAAAGCAATTGGAAGTTATTGTGTCAAACCCATACATGACTTGTCAGCGGCTGATCCCTTTTCAGAAATGACGCAGCTTGCAATGTTTGAATTTGGGTGATGTAATATTTGAATTTGAACCTTGGAGTATTTATGGTATTTGTTATATTGAACCGTTTCTGTTCTCTTGTCTCAACGCAAACACTTCATCTGGGTGAACTGCATGTCGTACATCTCACACACCTTGATCTGGCCGACCGTTTATTTTGTGTTGCCTAACCACAAACAGTTCATCCGAGTGAATTGTATGTTGTACATCGCACACGCCTTGATCTGGCTGACCATTTCTTTTGTGTTGCCTAATCACAGACAATTCATCCGAGTGAACTGTATGATGTACATCGCACACACCTTCATCTGGCTGCCCGTTTCTTTTGTTCCTCCTCATCGAAAACAGTTAATTGAACTGAACTGTATGCCCTGAATCGCACACGCAACTAAAATCTGAACTATGTTTGATGCATCCGTCATCACAAACATTTTGCACCTTTTGACAGTTTTTTACACCACCGTTTGCGATTATTGCATCGCACATAGTTTCGTCAAAGGGTCTCTGATCGTAGTGTTGCATTAGCAGCATCCTGCAGTAGTGTTTGGGTATCCTATGAAGACACATTTCTCCGATTTGGGTTCGAGCTTATCAGGTTGAATCTTTTTCACATAAGCATCGCAGCCCCAAACTTTAAGAAACGACAACTTGGGTTTCTTGCCAAACCACAGTTCATATGGTGTCATCTCAATGGGTTTCGATGGTGCACTATTTAACTTGAATGCAGCTGTCTCTGAAGCATAACCCCAGAACGATAGCAGTAAATCAGCAAGAGACATCATAGATCGCACCATATCTAATAAAGAGTAGTTATGACGTTCGGACACACCATTACACTATGGTGTTCCAGGTGGCGTGAGTTGCGAAACTATTCCGCATTGTTTCAAATGAAGACCAAACTCATAACTCAAACATTCACCTCCATGATCAGACCATAGAAACTTAATTTTCTTGTTACGATGATTTTCCACTTCACTCTGAAATTCTTTGAAATTTTCAAATGTTTCAGACTTATGTTTCATCAAGTAGATATATCCATATGTGCTCAAATCATCTGTGAAGGTCAGAAAATAACGATACCCGCTGAGGGAGTACTGGACTCAGGGGTCCTCGGGCGTCCGGCCTATTAGCCATGGGCCGGATTGATGGGCTGTGAAGATACGAAGACCGAAGACTGCACCCGTGTCCGGATGGGACTCTCCTTGGCGTGGAGGGCAAGCTTGGTGATCAAATATGTGGATTCCTTTCTTTGTAACCAACCTTATGTAACCCTAGATCCTCCTGGTGTTTATATAAACCAGAGGGCTTAGTCCGGAGAGGGAGATACTCATTACCATAGTCATGCAGGCTAGACTTCTAGGGTTTAGCCATTACGATCTCGTGGTAGATCAACTCTTGTAATACTCATATCCATCAAGATCAATGAAGCAAGAAGTAGGGTATTACCTCCATAGAGAGGGCCTGAACCTGGGTAAACATCATGCCCCCTGTCTCCTGTTAACATCGACCTTAGACGCACAGTTCGGGACCCCCTACCCGAGATTCGCCGGTTTTGACACCGACACTGGTGCTTTCATTGAGAGTTCCGCTGTGCCTTCCCCAAAAGGTTCGATGGCCCCTTCAAATGTCAACAATGATGCTGTCCAAGGAGAAACCTTCCTCCCTCGACAGATCTTTGTGTTCGGCGGCTTTGCACTATGGGCCAACTCGTTTGGCCACCTGGAGCAGATCGATAGCTACGCCCCTGGCCATCTGGTCAGGTTTGGGAGCCTGAATTACATTGCGGACATCCATGGAGATTTGATCTTCACCAGATTCGATACCGCGACGATCGGTCCTGGTCACCTTGATGAACATGACCTAAATCTGTCGTCAGACTGCATCTAGGAGATAGCTCCTGTGACCACTCCGCCTTTAGATCTGGAGCACACTGCGGCATCCAAGGATCATAGGTTCGACCCCACCACGGAGGCCACAAATTCCCCGTCATTGGAGCCACACATGGACCTAACCTCTCACAATATCTGTGTCACTGGAATCCCGGAATCATATCTGGTTATAAGTTCTGAACCATGTGAGCCCACAGACGCCGAACTTGATCGCTCATCGATCTTCGAATTCAGCGCCGCAGACATCTTCCAGCACTTGCCTTTGGGTGATGTGCTGAACTCATTAAAGAGCCTATCCTTGGCGGGGGACGGGCAGCCGAACTATGTCCGGTTTTAACTAGGGCCTGACGATCGAGAATTTTGCTTCCCACCCGCCACCCACTTCATAGCCGATGTCGAGGACTAAGCCGACATGCTTGATTACGGCTCCGAAGACATCGACGGTATGGACGACGATGACAATGAGGAGCAAGGCCAAGACCCGCCATTCACTGGAAGCTGGACGGCCACTTCCTCATATGACATATACATGGTAGATACGCCCAAAAATAATAGCGGCGATGACAAGGAAAACCCAGTGAAGGAGCACCCTCCGAAGAGACAACCAAAGCGCCGGCGTCAACGGTGCCACTCTAAATCACGCCGCAGCAGAGACAACAATACCAGTACAGGAAACAACAACACTCCGAATGGTGCCGAAGACACAGAGGAGTTCGAGGAACAAACTACCCAACAAGACCATCGGGAAGAGGGGAAATTCCGCCCTGACGAACAGGCCACGGAAGAAGACTCGGAGGACCGTAGGTAACATCCGCTCTCCGAGGAGGAGGTGAGCCTCGGCAATGAAGACTACATCGTGCCTGAGGAACCTCTTGAGCAGGAGCGCTTTAAGCTTCAGCTAATAGCCACTACGAGGAGCCTGAAAAAGAAGTAGAAGCAGCTTCAAGCTGATCAAGACCTGCTCAATGATAGATGGACCGATGTCCTAGCAGCCGAAGAATACAGCCTTAAATGACCAGCCAAAATTCACCCAAGCGTAAATTGCTACCTCAGTTCGATGATGAGGCGCCAGAGCCCGCACCAGCATCACGCAATGCAGTCGATCGGCTACCGCGCAGCCGGGATAAAACGGCAACCCGAGTCGAAAAACAGATAGGCCCACCTCGCCGCAAAGGCAGGGATAAGACAACTCGGGGCTATATATATGACCTTCGTCAAGACTTGGACGGTAGAGCAGAAAATACAAGATCAATCTACAGATCGCGAGGACGTACCTTGATACGCGACGACGGCTACCTATTCGGACGTGACAAACCCAGTCATGCTCGAGCCGATAACCATAGACGGACTCCATCGGAGCTACCTCGCGATGCGGCTTGATATGGAGGCGCCGCACATCCTCTTTGCTTCACTGATGAAGTAATTGACCATGAATTCCCCGAAGGGTTCAAACCCGTCAACATTGAATCATACGACGGAACAACCTATCCCGCGGTATGGATCGAGGATTTTATTCTCCACATTCACATGGCCCACGGAGATGACCTCCATGCTATCAAATAACTCCCACTAAAACTCAAAGGGCCAGCTTGGCACTGGTTAAACAACCTCCCTAAAAATTCCATCGGCAGCTGGGAGGACTTGGAACAAGCCTTTCTCGACAACTTCCAAGGTACATATGTCCGGCCGCCAGACGCCGATGACTTAAGTCACATAGTTCAACAGCCCGTGGAGTCAGCCAGGAAATTCTGGACTAGGTTCCTAACTAAAAAGAACCAGATCATCGACTGTCTGGATGCAGAAGCCCTAGCGGCCTTTAAAGATAGCATCCGCGACGAATGGCTCGCCCGCCACCTCGGCCAAGAAAAGCCGAAATCTATGGCCACCCTCATGGCCCTCATGACCTGCTTTTGTGCGGGTGAGGACAACTGGCTGGCTCGTAGTAAAAATATGGCCAGTGAGGCAGGACCCTTCGAGGCCAAAAACAGCAACAGCAAGCTCCGACGCAGCAGACACAAACGCCAAAGCAATGCCGATAACACTGATGAAACTGCTATAAACGCCGGATTCAGCGGCTCCAAGTACGGTCAGCGGAAAAAGCCGTATCAAAGAAACAATCAGGGACCATCCAGCATGGACCGCATACTTGACCGTCCGTGCCAAATCCATGGCACCCCGCACAAACCAGCCAATCACACTAACAGAGATTGCTGTTTTTTAAGCAAGCCGTAAAGTTAAACACCAAGAATAAGGAAAAGGGATCGCAGAGCGAGGACGATGACGAGGAGCCCCTGTAGCCAACCACAGGGGGACAGAAGAAGTTTCCCCCTGAAGTCAAAATGGTGAAGATGATATATGCTACACACATCCCCAAGAGGGAGCGCAAGCGCGCACTAAGGGACATCTATGCGATAGAGCCAGTCGCCCCAAAATTCAATCCATGGTCATCGTACCCGATCACTTTTGACCATCGAGATCATCCGACCAGTATCCGGCACGACGGATCAGCCGCACTAGTCCTAGACCCAATCATCGACGGATTCCACCTAACGCGAGTCCTCATGGACGATGGCAGCAGCCTCAATCTGCTCTATCAGGACACGGTACACAAAATGGGCATTAACCCATCACGGATCAAACCCATAAGGACTACCTTTAAAGGAGTCATACCAGGCATAGAGGCCCGCTGTACGGGCTCAATCACACTAGAGGTCGTCTTCGGATCGCCGGATAACTTCTGAAGCGAGGAGTTAATCTTCGATATCGTCCCCTTTCACAGCGGCTATCACGCACTGCTTGGACGAACCGCATTTGCTCGATTCAATGCGGTACCTCACTACGCTTATCTCAAGCTCAAGATGCCTGGTCCACACGGCATCATAACAAATCTATGGAAATATGGAACACTCCCTCCGTACCGAGGAGCACACAACGGCCTTAGCAGCAGAAATACAGCGCGACCTTTTCCAGCAGAACCTTAGTTCAGTGGCCAAGCCCCCGGACACCATTAAAAGAGTCCGGACTATTCTGCCGCAAGACAGCCCGACTGGTCAAGAGCTTCACTAGCAATTTGGCCTCTGTCCCAGCCCTGATCAAACAGCGGCATTCGTACCACGCGTACATAACTACGCACTTAAAATCCCATGGTATCGACGGAGGCATAGCTAGCTCGTGATCCACAGTGCGGCTTGACCGACCCTAGGATTCACACACTTTTACTTTTTCTTCTCATTTCGGGTTTTTCTCTTTTCGAGGTTTCTCCTGACAATCCGTTTGTCGGACACACCAAGGAGGCAAGGAGCTTTGGTGTACAAGGGAATCCCCAGGTGGTCTCTGCTAATGATTGTTATACCTGTTTTACATACCCGCACGCAGCTCGCTCTTGGTCATGGCATGTTAAATAGCCTTACTTTCTTATTGCATTACTTGTACAAGTATGCCTCGACGTATTAATCACATTACAAATGGTAAATAAATGGTAGCGTCAGCTTATTACTTAATTTCCCCCTTTTTTCCTTACCTTTGTATCTATTACTCATTGCACACATACACTTGTTGGAAATATGCCCTAGAGGCAATAATAAATTGGTTATTATTATATTTCCTTGTTCATGATAATCATTTATTATCCATGCTATAATTGTATTGATAGGAAACTCAGATACATGTGTGGATACATAGACAACACCATGTCCCTAGTAAGCCTCTAGTTTACTAGCTCGTTGATCAATAGATGGCTACGGTTTCCTGACCATGGACATTGGATGTCATTGATAACGGGATCACATCATTAGGAGAATGATGTGATGGACAAGACCCAATCCTAAGCCTAGCACAAAGATCGTGTAGTTCGTATGCTAAAGCTTTTCTAATGTCAAGTATCATTTCCTTAGACCATGAGATTGTGCAACTCCCGGATACCGTAGGAATGCTTTGGGTGTACCAAACGTCACAACGTAACTGGGTGACTATAAAGGTGCACTACAGGTATCTCTGAAAGTGTCTGTTGGGTTGGCACGAATCGAGACTGGGATTTGTCACTCCGTGTAAACGGAGAGGTATCTTTGGGCCCACTCGGTAGGGCATCATCATAATGTGCACAATGTGATCAAGGAGTTGATCACGGGATGATGTGTTACGGAACGAGTAAAGAGACTTGCCGATAACGAGATTGAACAAGGTATAGGGATACCGACGATCGATTCTTGGGCAAGTACAATACCGCTAGAGAAAGGGAATTGTATACGGGATTGATTAAGTCCTTGACATCGTGGTTCATCCGATGAGATCATCGTGGAACATGTGGGAGCCAACATGGGTATCCAGATCCCGCTGTTGCTTATTGACCGGAGAACGTCTCGATCATGTCTGCATGTCTCCCGAACCCGTAGGGTCTACACACTTAAGGTTCGGTGACGCTAGGGTTATAGAGATATTAGTATGCGGTAACCCGAAAGTTGTTCGGAGTCCAGGATGAGATCTCGGACATCACGAGGAGTTCCGGAATGGTCCGGAGGTAAAGATTTATATATGGGAAGTCCTGTTTTGGTCACCGGAAGAGTTTCGGGGTTTATCGGTAATGTACCGGGACCACCGGGAGGGTCCCGGGGGTCCACCAAGTGGGGCCACCTGCCCCGGAGGCTTGCATGGGCTAAGAGTGGTAAGGAACCAGCCCCTTAGTGGGCTGGTGCGCCTCCCACAAGGGCCCATGGCGCCTAAGAGGTGGGAAGGGGGCAAACCCTAAAGAGGATGGGCCTTAGGGCCCATCTAGTGGCGCCTCCCTCCCCTCTCCCCTCTTGGCCGCCACCTCCTTGGCCATCTAGGGCTGCCGCCCCCCCCTTAGGGGTGGGAACCCTAGAGGGGGCGCGGCCCCTCCCCTTCCCTATATAAATAGAGGCATTGGGCTGCCCATAGGACGGGGTGATTCCATCTCTAGTTGGTGCAGCCCTGCATATCTCTCTCCCTCCTCTTCTGTGGTGCTTGGCGAAGCCCTCCAGGATTGCCACGCTCCTCCATCACCACCACGCCGTTGTGCTGCTGCTGGATGGAGTCTTCCTCAACCTCTCCCTCTCTCCTTGCTGGATCAAGGCGTGGGAGACGTCACCGGGCTGCACGTGTGTTGAACGCGGAGGTGTCGTGCGTTCGGCACTTGATCATCGGTGATTTGAATCACGACGAGTACGACTCCATCAACCCCGTTCACTTGAACGCTTCCGCTTAGCGATCTACAAGGGTATGTAGATGCACTCTCCTTCCCCTCATTGCTAGTCTCTCCATAGATTGATCTTGGTGATGCGTAGAAGATTTTGAATTTATGCTACGTTACCCAACAACACTCTAGTACATTTTACTTCACCAGGGGCTTTCACGCCCCGCAGTACGGCAATAAAGTCCGAACACCTTTTTCAGTGCAGTTCGGCACCCCGAACTTATAGCATTATATGCATCGGCTCCGAATCATGTCTTTGGTCAATAGTTGGGTTGCCCGACTCCTGTGCTTACTACCTTACGTTCTGCTATATTGGCTAGGGTAGTAAAGGGAGAACTGCTGCGATTGTGTCCTGGTTCATTCGGACGAGCGCCTCAGTAGAGAAAGCCGAAAACTGACTGTCATGATGCAGCGCGAGCTGGTCAGCTGTTCCAGAGGTTTCAAATCCTTGGAGATATTTTCCGCTTTATGCAAGGAATCAGTTTCTCATACAATCAGGTGCGTGTAGTGCCCCAAGTTCGGCCTTCCGAATACCGGGGCTTCGCCAAAATTTTCATTGTCAAACTCCTATGGCTATGTGAGAGCGATAAAGGCTATATAGTCTGATTGCCTTGTTCGTTGTGCTAAACACCGCCTTTAAGGACCAGAATATGGAGTAAAGAGTGTTTATATTTATCCCGAACACCCCCATACCATCTACGTGGGGGGCAGAAGCCGATGACTGGCCAACCCTCAGATTTCATAAACGGCCGCACAGGAGGTAAAATATTAAAATCACAAGCATTATATTACATAACATCATTGTTACATATATATGAGAGGATAATAAGAATGTTTTCATGGGCATGTAACATCCTTCGTACATTGTTCCGCCACAAGGCGGGATCCCTCCAGGACACCATCAAAATATAACTCGGGTCGGCGGTGCTCCTTGCCCTCAAGCGGCCCCTCGGTCATTATCTTCTTGGCATCCATCTTTGCCCAGTGCGTCTTGACGCGGGCAAAGGCCATCCATGCACCTTTGATATAGACTGACCGCTTTATAACCTCAAGCCATGGGCATGCATCAACAAGCTACTTCACAAGTCCGAAGTAGCTGCTGGGTATCGGCGCGGCAAGCCAAAGTCGGACTATCAGCTCCTTCATGGCTAGCTCGGCCGCCTTGTGCAGCTCGACCAGCTATTTCAGCTGGTCGCTGAAGGACACCGGATGTTCAGATCCAAGATATTGAGACCAGAATAGCTTCTCCTTAGAACTCCCTTCTCCGGCTCGATAGAACTCGGTAGCGTCTGCTGCGCGGCAAATCCGTAAACGCCCCTGGAGAGCTCCAAATTCGGGTAAGTAAAAGGAACGCTTCCTTCACAGATTTGCTTTGCATAATGAAAACCTTACCCGCCGCGATCTTCTTGGCCGCTTGGATCTCCTGAAGGGCGCTCGGGGCCTCGGCTCAATCCCCTTGTGCGCTCCAGCGGGTGTTCTCAAGTTCGGACGCTTGTGTCTTAGAGTCACGCTCCAAGGACTCGTACTTCTTGACGGCGTCCTGGAGCTCTTGCTAGACCTCGCCGACCCGGGCCTCGTGCTTCTCGCACACAGTGCGTTCCTTGGCCGCTTTGTCCTCGGCCTCAGCTAATGCCTTCTTGAGGGCCGCCACCTCGGTCGTGGCCCCTAACAAAGTTCATGACTCTTTAGTCAGCACGAAACATTCATCCTTCCTAAAATATACGCGCAGGTTAATGCATACCTTGGCTGTCCTCTAGCTGCTTCTTTACGAGGCCGAGCTCTTCGTTGGCCCACTCTAGGCTCTGCTTCAGAACGGAGACCTCCGCAGTATGAGCGGCAACATCCAGCAACGACGCTTGCTTATTCACATAGACATCTTATGTCAGACTCCTGCAAAAATTGTGTTGATCCTCTGTTTGGCTTTTTCTTTCCGAACACCGAACAGAGCATCAGGGGCTACTGTCCACACTGTGATATTCTTTCTACAATTATTACCTCAAATCCTGTTAAAAGGCTAGCGCAGGCCTCGGCCAGTCCGCTTTTGGCAGACTGAATCTTCTTGATCACCGTATCCATAAGGACACAGTGTTCATCCATAATGGAGGCGCCTCACAGCATTTCCAGCAGATTATCCTGTGCCTCTGGGTGGACAGAGGTCACCGGTGGAACAGGCACACCTCCTCCTGTTGGGGAAGGCCGTTCACTGTACTCCGGAGCCGTGAAGGTCTCCAGAATGGAGTCCGACTGAGGGCCGAATGGAAGTTGGCCCCCATCGCCAGTCCCCATGGGGGCTTTTCCCCCATGTGTCCGGCAACCAAGGAGTCATCCTAGGGCGCCACCCTGATGATTTCCGGAATCTCCCCCCGATCTGCGAAGGTCCTTCGAGACACCACCTTGTCATCACCCTTGGGCGAGACAGAGTGAGCGGGCGACGGAGACATGCTAGCCACCCCCTTTGAGTCTAGCGAACCCTCTATCGAGGATCGCGGGGAGCCGTCGTGGGCGGGACTGTAATGGCATAATTTAATCATATTAATATCATAAACTGGAAAGGCCAGGTATTGGGAGGTGCATAGGGTTTTTGGTACTTACGAGGCAGCCCGAGGCTTGGTCCGGGGCATCCGCTCCGGACTGCTATCGACATACCATGCGGAGTTATCCGCGAGGGATCCCTTCCCCCTCTTGGTTGCCTTCGCCTCCAGAGTTGGTGAGGCCCCCCTTTTCTTCCTTCCCTCCTCAAGAGGGGATTCGTTTTCCTCCTCCTCTTCGTCATTGTCTTCGGCGGCTGAAGAGTGAGTCTCGTCTCCGGACATCATGTCCGAAGCACATTTTCGGTGAGGGCCATTGCTGGACCCTTTGGCCGTTGTCTTGGCCTTCTTCTCCGGCACATCATAAGGCGCCGAAAACAACATCTTCGTCAGAAGTGGGGTTTCTTGATCTTCGAGTAGCGGAGCCGGACAGTTAATCCGCCCCGCTATATCGATCCAGGCCTGAGAAATTGATAGGAAGGCTTAGACTCCTTCCTCAAAATATGCCAGTAGAGGGTATACCTTGAAAACATGAAAGAACTCACCGAATTGGCCTGGCGTTTTAAGCTGAGCCCGCGATCCTCGATCATGGGCGGTGGTGTCTCGTCGGCCTTGAAGAGCACTTTCCAGATGTATTCGTGTGTTGTGCCGAAGAGCTCTAGTAGCGTCTGGTGTTTGGTCGGATCGAACTCCCACAAATAGCAAATTCGGCATTGGCACGGAACGATCCGGTGAATGAGCATAACCTGGATCACGTTGACGAGTTTGATCCTCTTGGTTATCATGTTCTGGACGCACGTCTGGAGCCCAGTCAGCTTGCTCGAAGAGCCCTAGGTTAGGCCCTTCTCTTGTCAGGAGGTGAGCCGCATCGGAGCTCCGGATCAGAATTCGGGGGCCGCCGCCCAATTGGTGTTGCGTGGCTCGGTGATGTAGAACCACCCCGACTGCCACCCCCTCACTGTCTCCTCAAAGGAGCCTTCGGGCCAGGTGATATTGGGCATCTTTCCCACCATGGCGCCTCCACACTCTGCTTGTTGGCCGCTCACCACCTTCGGCTTCACATTGAAGGTCTTCAGCCATGGGTCGAAGTGAGGTGGGATACGAAGAAAGGCCTCGCACACGACAATAAATGCCAAGATGTTGAGGATAGAGTTGGGGGCTAGATCATGGAAGTCTAGCCCATAGTAAAACATCAATCTGTGGACAAACGGGTGGAGAGGGAATCCCATCCCGCGGACGAAATGTGTGAGAAACACCACCCTCTCATGGGGCACAGGGGTAGGGACGATTTGTCCCTTGGCCGAGAGTCAGTAAACGATCCCCTTGGCCAGGTATCCGGCCTCCCAGAGCTCCTCGATGTCCTCCTTCTTGATGGAGGAGGCCATCCACTTGCCTCGAGCTCCAGATCCGGACATGATTGGAATGCTTTCTTGGGTGGGGAAAGCCAGAGCTTGGGCGCTGGAGCTCGAGTATGGATGGGCAGAGGAAGGAGGAGGTGTGGGAGAAGAACAGGGAATCCTTATCCCCTTATAAAGGCAGTGAATATCGAACGCCTACCTGAAAGTGTGTTATATCGACTAGAGGAGGGTGAATAGGTGATTTTTATGAATTCTTCACTGAGGAATTTCAGGGTGAGGAAATTCTTGAGTGAAGAACTACTTGCAGCGGAATAAGTACTCATAAGTAAACATAACAGTGTATGAGCATGGTCTTCATGATGAAATGAAAACAAGCACAGAGTACAGAAAGCATAAACACAGGATAAAGACAAATAGACTGAAGAAATTGAACTGAGGAAATAGAGAAAATTTTCAGTCAAAGTCTTCAAACAGATATAAACAAGCACACAACACAGAAATGAGGAAATAGAAGGGTTGAGGAATTGAAACCAGTTAGCTCGGTGAAGACAATGATTTGGTAGACCAGTTCCAACTGCTGTGACAGTTGTACATCTGGTTAGGGCGGCTAGGTATTTAAACCTGAGGACGCACAGTCCCGGACACCTAGTACTGAACACGCAGCTCAGGACACTCAGTCCTCACCATATTCCCCTTGAGGTAAGGTCGCACAGACCTTGCCCAACCACTCATGGTAAGTCTTCAGGTGACTTCCAAACCTTCACAGACTCGGTCACTCGGCGATCCACAATTTCCTCTTGGATGCTATAGACCATGACGCCTAACCGTCTGGAAGATGCACAGTCTTCAAAGGTAACAAGCGTCAGATCCACGCAGGATCAATCTCTTCAGTGATGCTTAATTACTTTGGGTTTGTAGGTGTTTGGGTTTGGGTTTTCCTCACTTGATGATTTTCACTCAAAGTCCTCGGAGGATGGGATGCTCTCAAATGACAAGTGTCAGTTTTTCTCGGAGCATCCAACCAGCTAGTGGTTGTAGGGGGCGGCTATTTATAGCCTAGGGACAGCCCGACATGATAAGACATAAGTACCCTTCAATGATATGACCATTAGGTGGGTAGATATTTTGGGACAGCTGGCGCATAGCACACCAATGGTCGAAATTTTGAGTATCAAATTCCTGAGGGCTATCATGTTCCTCACTGTGTAGGCAATCCGCACTAGCGAATTCCTAACTCCTCAGACAAAACAAATTCCTAAGAGAACAGAAGAACTTCGTCTCTGTCATTGAAGAAATTGACTGAACTGTATGAGATTTCCAATGGCTTCACTCGAAGGGGTTGGTAGGTGTAGGATTTGAGTTGTCCATCACTCGGAAATTTTTCCTTAGTATTTCCTCGACCCCCTTTAACAGTACGGTGTCTCCTATGACTAAAGAAAGAGAAAAAAAAGAAAACGAAGGTCTTCATGCTTCATGTTCCTCGAAGGAATACCAAATCGTCAGGATCACACCAATTTCTTCACTTTCAAAGTCTTCAGAAAGTCTTCAGTCGAAGAACTTCATTTTTAGGGGTCAACTTTCCCTATAAATATCAAACTCCTCATAGACTTATAGACCTATGTACACTCACAAACGCATCAGTCCCTTAACCTATAAGTCTTCAATACACCAAAATCACTAAGGGGCACTAGATGCACTTACAATCTCCCCCTTTTTGGTGATTGATGACAATATATGTTAAGTTTTCAACGGGGATAAACATATGATGTGTAAATAGTGAAATTGAGGAATTTGATTGCAAGATATAGAAGAACTCCCCCTGAAGATGTGCATAGTGAGGAATTTGCTTTTGAAGCAATGCACACTTTGAAGAGTAGAATCATGGAGATCTCCCCCTATATCTTGTAATTCATACACGCATTTAACATATAATATGAAGAATTTGAAATGCATGATGAAATATGATGACAGATGTAATTCAGCATGCGTGCATTAACATTAATGAGGAATAAGCATGCAGAAAAACTCAGCAAAAGTATCAGACCACCATAGAGTTTAAGTTTACAACTCGATCCAGCAAAGTCTTCAAAAGAACGAGAGTTGTAATAGAAAAAACGCCCATATAGGTAGACCCGCTTGAAGACTAACTCAAATTTCTCCCCCTTTGTCATCGAATGACCAAAATGGTAGAAAAATGAGGACTAACGCCCTTGAAGAACATCAAGTTGATGGAGGAGCGCCAGCGTTGTTGGGGTCGTTGATTGTTGTAGGGCCTACAACAGTGTCGTCCAAGTCTTCAAACTCATCGGTGTCGTGGGATGAAGAATATGAGCTGGCAACCAAGGAAGGAACTTTGACTTTCTTGAATTTCTTCACTGGGGGTGCGGACCAATCAAAGTTCTGCTTGAGACCCATTTGCTTCATATCTTCTTCACCATACAGATGTGATAAGATAGCCCAGGTGCGACCGAAAACTTCATGGAGGTAGTAATGGTTTTTCTTCACTGCATTATGTGTAGCAGTCATGTTGTGAAGAAGAGAACCAAACTGACGCTTAACCCATTTATGGTTTTGATCCACCTTCTGGTGAAGACTAAGAAGTAGCTCACGGTCGGTCATCACCCTGGGAGCTGTGGCTTGAGGATTTGGCTCGGATGCATGTGCAGCAGAATCATGAGTGGCAGAGTCATCATTGGTGGAATAAGATGCAGCTTTGCGAAACTGACCATCCAATGGATGAATGCCTTCATCAATGACAGTAGGTGCCTTGCCCTTTTCATCAGCTGAGGAATAAGTCTACTTGAGGACTTCAATTGGGGGCAGGTAGCTGAGGTGATACTGAAAGTCATCCTTGTAGTTTAGTGAAGACCTTGTTCTGAGGAATCTCATAATCGAAGGAGCATAAGGCTTCAACTCAAACGGAGAGAGTGCAACATTTGCCAGATTCCTCATGAAGAGATCATGGTAATTGACATGAATGCCATGTATGATGTTGAATAGCAGATTCTTCATGATGCCAACAATTTCCTCATGAGACGAGTCGTGGCCTTTGATAGGACTCATTGTCCTTGTCAGAATGCGATAGACTGTTCTGGGCACATATAGCAATTACTTCATGAGGAATTTGGTCCTTGGTGCTTGACCAGGCTTCAGGGGCTTCATCAGCACTTGCATGTAATGGGCAGTGAGTTCAGGCTCCTGGTATAGACAACAAGCTCCTTCAAGGGGTGGACTGATGGGCATGTGACGCCCCCGATTCAATTGTACACTAATCATACACGCAAACATGTATAATCAAGATCATGGACTCACGGGAAGATATCACAACACAACTCTACAAATAAAATAAGTCATACAAGCATCATATTACAAGCCAGTAGCCTCGAGGGCTCGAATACAAGAGCCCGATCATAGACGAGTCAGCGGAAGCAACAATATTTGAGTACAGACATAAGTTAAACAAGTTTGCCTTCAGAAGGCTAGCACAAACAGGGATACAGATCGAAAGAGGCGCAGGCCTCCTGCCTGGGATCCTCCTAATCTACTCCTGGTCGTCGTCAGCGGCCTGCACGTAGTAGTAGGCACCTCCCGAGTAGTTGTAGTTGTCATCGACAGTGGCATCTGGCTCCTGGGCTCCATCGTCTGGTCGCAACATTCGGGTATAGAAAGGGGGAAAGAGGGAGCAAAGCAACCGTGAGTACTCATCCAAAGTACTCACAAGCAAGGAGCTACACTACATATGTCTGCATTGGTATCAAATGGAATAAGGGTATCATATGTGGATTGAACTGCAGAATGCCGGAATAAGAGGGGGATAGCTAGTCCTATCGAATACTACGCTTCTGGCCACCTCCATCTTGCAACATGTAGAAGAGAACAGAAGGTAAGTCCACCAAGTAGCATCGTGTAGCATAATCCTACCCGGCAATCCTATCCTCGTCGCCCTGTTAGAGAGCGATCACCGGGTTGTATCTGGCACTTGAAAGGGTGTGTTTTATTAAGAAACATGTTCTAGTTGTCATAAGGTCAAGGTACAACTCCAAGTCATCCTGTTACCGAAGAACACGGCTATTTGAATAGATTAACTTCCCTGCAGGGGTGCACCACATTTCCCAACACGCTCGATCCCCTTTGTCCGGACACACTTTCCTGGGTCATGCCCGGCCTCGGAAGATCAACACGTCACAGCCCTACCTAGGCACAATAGAGAGGTCAGCACGCCGATCTAAATCCTATGGCTCAGGGGTCTAGGCCCATCGCCCATTTCACACCTGCATGTTGCGAGGGCGGACGGTGAGCAGACCTAGCCTCCCTTATACAAGAGCAGGCGTTCCAGTCCAACCCGGCGCGCGCCGCTCAGTCGCTAACGTCACGAAGGCTTCAGCTGATACCACGACGTCGAGTGCCCATAACTGTCCCCGCGTAGTTGGTTAGTGAGTATAGGCCAGTGGCCAGACTCAGATCAAATACCTCTCTCCTAGGTGGTCTCAACCTGCCCTGTCGCTCCGCCTCAAAGTAACGGTCGGGGGCCGTCGGGAACTCAGGCCCACCACTACCTGGATGGAGCCACCTGCCCCTTCAGCCCCCACATCAGAATCACTTGCGCGTACTCAACGAGCCGACCCGACTTTAGTCACCACCTGTATAGTATGTATATATGTATGTATTTACCCGTGATCAACACCCGACGTGATCACGGCCCGATAGTATAGCATGGCAGACTGACAAGAATGTAGGGCTACTGATGATAATCTAGCATCCTATACTAAGTATTTAGGATTGCAGGTAAGGTAACAACAGTTGTAGCAACAATGGCAGGCTATGCATCAGAATAGGATTAACGGAAAGCAGTAACATGCTACACTACTCTAATGCAAGCAGTAGAGAGAAGAGTAGGCGATATCTGGTGATTAAGGGGGGGGGGTTTGCCTGGTTGCTCTGGCAAGAGAGAGGGGTCGTCAACACCGTAGTCATACTGGGTAGTAGCGGCATCGGTCTCGGTGTCTAGCGAGAGAAGAGGGGGAAGAAATAATAAATATTAAGCAATCAGATGCATGACGGTTCATGACATGACAAAGCGTGGTGCTAGGTGTGCCCTAACGCGGTATGAGGTGGTACTGGTGAAGGGGGGAAACATCCGGCAAAATATCCCCGGTGTTTCGCGTTTTCAGACAGATGAATCAGAGGGGGAAAGTTGCGTGTTCGCTATGCTAGGGATGCATGGTGGACAAACGGGCTGCGTATCCGGATTTGTCTCGTCGTTCTGAGCAACTTTCATGTACAAAGTTTTTCCATCCGAGCTATGGTTTATTTTATATTTATTTTAAAAGATTTAAATCATTTTTAGAATTTATTTAACTTTTTAAATCAACATTATCCAGAATAGTGTTTGCTGACGTCATCATGACGTCATCAGTCAACAGGGCGTTGACTTAGTCAAACTAACATGTGGGCCCCACATGTCATTGACTGTTCTGTTAATTAACAGTAGTTAATTAGGTTAATTTGTCATTAGGTTAATTAATCATAATTAGTTAATTTAAACAGAATTAATCAAGTTAATTAATTAATTTTATTATTATTTATTTATCATTTTTTTAATTCTTTTTCATTCATTTTTTATATGTTCTGGGCGCGGGGCCCAGCTATCATAGGCCCCTGTGGCCTTAGCGGGTACAGGGCGTGGTTGCGGGCGCAACGGGCAGCAGGCACCTGGGCGTTTGCACCCGAAGGGCAGACCCGGGGCGCCGCGAGGTGTTGGAACTGGCCACCGGTGTGGCGTGGCCTGCGGGGCCAGAGTCGGAGGCAGGGCACGGGACAACGACGCCAACACCAGGGACGGCGACGAGCGCGACGCGGTAGGGGGAAGGCAGCGGTGGGCGGCGAAGTGCGGGTGTGTGTGCACACGACGGTTGCGGTGGTGCAGTGACAGCGTGGGCTCGCGCCGGGGCCGGTGGGGAGGGTCGGCGTCCACAGGAGTAGGGGAGGCGGGTCAAGCGAGACGAAGCGGATGCGGGTTTGGTCGCGGCCGGAGGCGGAGCAGAGCGGGGGAAAGCAGGGGCGCGGCCACGCGATGGGCGTAGACGGCGCAGGCGTGCAGGTGCGCGACCTGAGCGCGGGGAAGAGGAGAAGGAGGGGGGGCTCACGGGAGGTTGTAGGGCATGGGGCAATGGGGCGCGGGGACGACGGCGACGGGGTGGCAGTCCGACGAGGTGGCGGCGCGGCGATCTGCGTTGGCGTCCAGGCATGGCGGTGAGGCGGGAGGGTGACGGTGACGAGGTCCTCGGGTAGTAGCATGGTGACGGCAGGCGAGGCCGATGGCGTGCAGCGAAGGAGCAGTGGGGCGGGGCAGGCCGGCGACGGTGGGGCGGCGTCAGGTTGGGCACCGACGTCGGGCTCGGGGGCGACGGGATCAGGGCGGCGTGCGCTGGAGCGCCCCTGATCCAGATTGCACGCAGGGGGGTGGGGGGATGGGGATCGTGGGGAGTGGGGGGAGTTAGGTTAGGGTTTGTGGGGTGAGGGGTTATACAGGGGGGCACCGGGTGGGCCGGTTTGAATGGTTTCGGCCAGTTGGGCTAAGGCCCAGTGGAAATTAGGGGGCTCTCTTTTATTTTCTTTGTTTTGTTTTTTTATTTAATTTAATTTTCTATTTTCTTTTATTTCCCTTTTATTTTTGTTTTAGTAAAATACCAAAATGGCACCTAATTTGACATTACCAAATATGCCATAACCACACTAACTTGCTACCCAAACTAAAATAGCTTAGTATTTTATAAAATACCAAAGGCATCTAAGTAATGTTTTAGTTACCGCTTAAATCATTTTAGAGCATTCAAACCTTTTATAAAAGTGTGGTTTCTCCACCATAATTACCTATGCATTATTTGGCACAACCCAAACATTTTAGTTTTAATATTTGAAAACTTTTATCGTTTGACTTGTTTTTTTGAATTTGAATTTGGAACGGTTTCAAATCAACGCGAGTTTATCAACAGTAACCCAGGTGATGTGGCACCATTAGTAGAGGTTTACTGTAGCTTAATTATTCGGGCGTCACAATTCTCCTCCACTACAAGAAATCTCGTCCCGAGATTTAGGAGGGGAAGTAATGGGGAAGGGATTTGGTTGCGAAATTCTAACGAGCCTTCTCGGTCGTAGTGGTTCTTCTTGAAGAGGTAGACCCATAGCGTCGATGTCTTCATTCCTATGCATCAATGTATCATGATGAAGTTGTCATCCTTTCTTCGGAATCTTCATTGTACATATGAAGGACACGGGGTAACTTCGGAAAAACGGACCTCTGAAAGATCGACTATCTGGTTGATAACATCGGGGATGTGTGGTAGAAAGTATCTCTCGAATAGAAACTTAAGAAAACATCGAGAGTAAAGTAAGAAGGTACCATGAGAAGTTTCAAGAGAGTAGGCAATCGCTTGATGCCTAATCAAAAGGTGAAAGGGTTTCAGGGCAACGTGAATAAGTATTACCATAATAGATCACTAGGAACGTGGCTCGTGAATTGCATACAAAGCCACGCGCGAGGAATAACTTTGGGAACATGGGGTGTACAGGAGAGTCAGGTTTCGATCCTGTGGAACTGTGGGTTATGGGCCCACCATGTGGGTTAAAAGTAGGAAGGGTGGTGACATCTTGCGTGATTATGTAAGCAAGGCATGTTAGAGGATTGCCTGTCATTTATGTCGGCAACAACATCGGTATCAAGGGCGAGGAACGAAGAGAACCATTTTCCTTCTCGTCGAAACAAGGCGGACCAATAGGCAAAGTTCTCGTCCATCGGTGGTTACCGGAATGTCAACAACAATAGTAAGAGGGTCTTACTGACAGAGTTGTATGCTGAGGTGCTTATAAAAGCAGTGACGTATTACTGCTTAGATCATATAAACCTCAAGAAGGTTAAACAGAACAATGGAAAGGAAAATGTGATTATCAGATTAAACAGAACCATGGAAAGGAAAAATGTGTTTAAACACATATTTCTGGGGTATATCCTTCCCAAGACAAGCAGAGTATGATATCCAAGACCGGATAGAAGGTATAAAACCACTTAGGTAAGGGGAGAGGAATTTCATGACGTTATCCATACAGTGGTGTTTGGGTAATTGAGCAGGAAACATTAGCATTGGGCTTCAAATGTTCTCGTTGAAAATAGGAGTACCACAGACATGCTTCGAGATAGCATTGACATTGTCTTCAAGCAAATGTCAGACTTTGGATACGCGAAGGATTCATCGGGAACAACTTGTAGAATAAGTCTTACAGTTTCCTCACAGAAGAATGGATAGCCTTGCTGAAAAGGAAACTATAACAATAGGGCCTCCGGCCAGGTGTGCTAGGCATGGCATCATCTTACCGGGTCATATAAAGACCAATGTTATAACTATTGGAAATATGTCCCAATCATCATACCTGACCGAGATTCAGATCTGATTGGTGCCAGGATACCACAGACTCGGGATGCATGAGAAGAGAGGTTCAACCAAGTTGTAAAGATGACATTGTAAGATTCTCGGGAGTTGAACTGCGGGAGCGAGTTTCGAAACAAGAGTTCATCATTAAATCAATGAGAGGTGAGGAGGTGGCTTATTGACTCAGCGACAATTCATTGAGATTCTCAAAATATGGATTTCCACTCTTATGTGAACGAGGAGATATCATTTGTCAGATCAAATGATATAAAGAGGTATGCTCAAGGCAAACCTACATAGTTAAACATTGGTTGAAAGGTGCACCCGAAATAAGGGCTGGGTTGCACGATCAATGTTAGAATGGTGACTCAATAATGGAACTATCGGTCATTCACTTTGAAGCAATAAGGTTGCTAGAGATATTAAATTCTCACAACAGAGTTCACTCAACACGGAGGCAAGAAAGAATGGTGATGGCGAGAAGCATCACTACATCAAGAATTTCTTAAGAGGAGGTGAAATTCTCACGACATTCTTAACATAACAGATGGTAATACTCCAATGAAAAGAACAAATGCTGGATAGAAGGATCTCAAGGTATAACACGAAACACGAACAAGTTTGTGTTGAACGGAAGGCAATAAAGTGGTCGATGATAACACGAATCATAGAGGGGAAAGGATGGTATTTCCCATCATGAATTTGATTCAAACTTGGAAGAAGGCATATCATTGTTGATGTTGAACACGACACATTTGTCGAGAGATTTCCTGCAGATGTAATCGATCGGCGATAACATCAAGTCAAATGAATGATGAAGCGAAAAGTTATTGGAACCATTGGTATGGCACAAGCTCGAAATCAAGCTTGTTGTTCAAGGCGAAACAATATGACGAGGCAGATCATTATAAGCTTAGCTCATCGTCGAAAATTTGCTCCAAGAAGAAGGGCCAGGTAGCATAGTTAAAATTCTGCACGATAATGATATAGCCAAACAGGCTAGGAATGACGTGATCAGGTACAATCTCGTACGTAAAGAAGATTACTAAGAGTTGTTGAACCGTAGTGCAGGCTTGGTTCGGTTATCAGTGTCTTTGAGTGTTTAATTGAAAGTGCGTTATATCGACTAGAGGGGGGTGAATAGGCGATTTTTATGAAATTCTTCGCTGAGAAATTTTTCGGTGAGGAAATTCCATAGCGAAGAACTACTAGCAGCGGTATAAGTACTCAAAAGTAAACATAACAGAATACAAGCATAGTCATCATGATGAAATGAAGACAGGCACAGAGTACAGGAAGCGTAATGACAGGATAACACAGGATGAAGACAAACAGACTGAAGAAGTTGAACTGAGAAAATTGAGAAAGTCTTCAGTCAAAGTCTTCAAACGCAGATATGAATAAACACACAACACAGTTATGAGGAAATAAAAGAGTTGAGGGAATAGAACCAGTAAGCTTGGTGAAGACAATGATCTGGTAGACCAGTTCCAACTGCTATCTCAGTTGTACGTCTGGCTGGAGCGGCTGAGTATTTAAACTCGAGGACACACAGTCCCGGACACCCAGTCCTAAACACGCAGCTCAGGACACCCAGTCCTCATCGTATTCTCCTTGAACTAAGGTCACACAGACCTCGTCCAATCACTCGTGGTAAGTCTTCAGGCGACTTCCAAACCTTCACAAACTTGATCACTCGACGATCCACAATTCCTCTTGGATGCTCTAGACCATGACACCTAACCGTCTGGAAGAAGCACAGTCTTCAAAGGTAACAAGCGTCGGATCCACGCAAGATCCATCTCTTCAGTGATGCTCAATCACTTGGAGTTTGTAGGTGTTTGGGTTTTGGGTTTTTGGTTTTTCCTCACTTGATGATTTTTGATCAAAGTCCTCAGAGGATGGGTTGCTCTCAAATGACAAGTGTCAGTTTCTCTCGGAGCAGCCAACCAGCTAGTGGTTGTAGGAGGCGCCTATTTATAGCCTAGGGAGCAGCCCGACATGATAAGACATAAATGCCCTTCAATGATATGACCGTTAGGTGGATGGATATTTTGGGACAGCTGGCGCATAGCACAGCAACGGTCGGAATTTTGAGTAGCAAAATCCTCAGGGCTATCATGTTCCTCACTGTGTAGGCAATCCGCACTGGCGAATTCCTAACTCCTCAGTCAGGACAAATTCCTCAGAGACCAGAAGAACTTCATCTCTGTCACTGAAGAAATTGACTGAACTGTATGAGATTTCCAATGGCTTCACTCGAAGGGATTGGTAGGTGTAGGATTTTGAGTTGAGTATCACATGAAAATTTTTCCTTAGTATTTCCTCTACCCCCTTTAACAGTACGGTGTTTCCTATGACTCAAGAAAGAGAAAAAACAAAACTATGAAAACGAAAGTCTTCAAGCTTCATATTCCTCGCATGAATATCAAGTCTTCACGGACACACCAATTTCTTCACTTTCAAAGTCTTAATGAAAGTCTTCAGAAATATCAAAATCTTCAGTCGAAGATATTTATTTTTAGGGTTCGACTTTTCCTGTAAATATCAAACTCCTCATAGACTTATAGACCTGTGTACACTCACAAACGCATTAGTCCCTTAACCTATAAGTCTTCAATACACCAAAATCACTAAGGGGCACTAGATGCACTTACAATCTCCCCCTTTTTGGTGATTGATGACAATATAGGTTAAGTTTTCAACGGGGATAAACATATGAAGTGTAACTACTGATATTGAGGAATTTGATTGCAAGATATAGAAGAACTCCCCCTAAAGATGTGCATAGTGAGGAATTTGCTTTTGAAGCAATGCACACTTGAAGAGTTGAATCATGGAGATCTCCCCCTATATCTTGTAATTCATACATGCATTTAACATATAATATGAAGAATTTGAAATGCATGATGAAATATGGTGCCTGATGAAATTCAGCATGCGTGCAATAATATTAACGAGGAATAAGCATGCAGAATAGTGCATCAAAAGTATCAGAGCACAGTGCATCAAAAGTATCAGAGCACAGTGCATCAAAAGTATCAGAGCACCATCGGGTTTAAGATTACAACTCGATCCAATAAAGTTTCAGAAGAACGAGAGTTGTAACTTAGAAAAAAAATGCCCATATAGTAGACCCGCTTGAAGACTAACTCATATTTCTTCCCCTTTGTCATCGAATGACCAAAAGGATCGAAAATGAGGACTAACGCCCCTGAACATAATCATGTTGATGAAGGAGCGCCAGCATTGTTGGGGTCGTTTGTTGATGTAGGGCCAGCCGCAGTGTCGTCCAAATCTTCATGTTCATCAGTGTCACGCGATGAAGAACATGAGCTGGCCACCAGAGAAGGAACCTTGATCTTCTTGAATTTCTTCGGTGGAGGTGCAGACCAGTCAAAATCTTCTTTGAGACCCATGTTCTTCAGATCTTCTTCACCATACAGATGTGACAGGATTGCCTAGGTGCGACCGAAGACTTGATGGAGGTAGTAGTGGTTTTTCTTCACTGCATTGTGTGTGGCAGTCATGTTGTGAAGAAGTGAACCAAACTGACGCTTAACCCATTTGTGATTTCGATCCACCTTCTGGTGAAGACTAAGCAGAAGTTCACGGTCAGTCATCACGTGCGGAGCAGTGGCTTGAGGAGTGGACTTGGGTGCATTGGCAGAGTCATGTGTGGCAGAGTCATCATTGGTGGAATAAGATGCAGCTTTGCGAAACTGACCATCCAATGGACGAATGCCTTCATCTATTATAGCTGGTGCCTTGCCCTTTCCATCAACTGAGGAATATGTCTGCTTGAGGACTTCAATTAGGGGCAAGTAGCTGAGGTGATTCTGGAAATCAGCTTTGTAGTTGAGTGAAGACCTTGTCCTGAGGAATCTCATAATCCAAGGTGCATAAGGCTTCAGCTCAAATGGAGACAGTGCAACATTGGCCATAGTCCTCATGAAGAAATCGCGATAATTGACAGGAATGCCATGAACGATGTTGAATACCAGATTCTTCATGATGCCAACAATTTCCTCATCAGATGAGTCATGGCCTTTGATGGGACTGATTGTCCTCGTAAGAATACGATAGACAGTTCTGGGCACGTACAGCAATTCCTTCACGAGGAATTTGGTTCTTGGTGCTTGACCTGGCTTCAAAGGTTTCATCAGCACCTGCATGTAATGATGTGTGAGCTCAGGTTCACTGTAGATGGAGCGAGCTTCTTCAAGGGGAGGACTGAGTGGTAGAGCACGAAGCAATTCAGAGGCTGGTGCAGTGTAGTGAGTGTTTTTAGACATCTAGTCCAGCACCCATGAATTCACATCTTCAGCATCTCCGATGATGTGCAGAGTTGCATAGAATTGAAGAATCAGTTCTTCATTCCAATCACAGATGTCAGAGCAAAAGTTTAGCAGTCCAGCGTCGTGAAGAACACTGAGGACTGGTGCGAAGCACGACAGAGATTCCATATCCATGTGAGGAATATGCTCATGGTAGAAGATCTTCTGCTTGTTGAACAGCACTGAGGAATAGAAATTGGCTAGACTAGCAGTCCAGAAACGCCTCTTCCTAATGCAAGCAGAGTTATATGGGTTGTAATCTTCGAAGAATACGTGCTCACCGAAGAAATCATCAGCCTTGAACTTTTGCTTGCATGAGAATGGATCCTTTGGCTTCGGTAGAGGAGTGTCAGAGAGTTGCATCACGACCTCAGGAATCTCAATCGCAGGTTCTTCAGGCTGAGAATTTCTGGTTCCTCCTCAGTGGCAGTCTGTGTCGTTGGTTGTTCAGCGGCAGCAGTTTCTTCAGCGCTAGTGGCTGGAATTTCCTCATGGACAGATGCAGTGGGATGAGTTTCTTCAGAGCCCATGTGAACAGTTTGTGTGGGGGACTGAGGAATTTCCTGTAGAGGGGTGAACATTAGAGAGTTTGGATGCTGACTTTCCCAGAATTCATCACTGATTACGGGTGTGGAACAGCCAATGTCCCAATCTTCATCTTCCATTTCTTCAATGCCAGCCTCTTCAGCTGTGAACTGAGGCATAGGCGAGGAGATGATAGGTGTTGAAGGGATCGCATCCACTTCAATTTCTTCATCCAACGGTTCAGATGAAGCAGCAGTAGGAGTTTCTTCATCAGATCCACTGGGGATCACATATTCTTCATCAAAAGGAACAAGGTCCTTTGATGGCCTGGTTGAGATGGGAACAACATCAATCGGATTTGCAAATGAACTTGTCATAGGCTTCATTTTCTTCGGAGCTGAAGAATCTGAAGCAACTGATGCTTTCCTTTTCTTCACTGCAGCACGCTCTGCAGCCTTGGTCTTCTTCACATCTGATGCAGATGGAAGGATTGGAGTTGAAGTTGGTGCAGGAGCAGCTGAGGAATCAGGTTGATTTTCTTCAGGCACAACTGATGCAGTTGCCCTGAGTTCTTCAGTTTCTTCAAGCACACCACTAGTGGGTGCCCTGGCAATTTCTTCAGCGGCTAGAATGCAGTCATCAGCCCTGAAACTCACATTATCTTCAGCAGCCTGATTGTCATCAGCGGTGCTGGCATTTTCTTTAGTAGGCTGAGCAGATGCTTCAGCCTGAGGAATTTCCTATTGCGTTGGGGCTGTAACATTGGAAGTGAAGTTATCCGCAAGTTTCAAAAAATGAACCTTGGCTCCAAGCCAATCATCGCGATATGCGTCAAAGTCATCACGGAGTTTCTTAATCTCAGTCTAAATAGTGACAAGTTCTTCAGTTGTCATAGAGACTACGTTTTTCTTCAGATAGCGCTATTTCTTGTATTGCGCTTTCTTGATCTGCCTGGCCTTCTCAAATTTCCACTTTTCTTCTTGAATGAAGTGGGTCAGCATGTGACTCTGGCCAGGAGTCAGCTTGAAGTCAGGCAAGGGAGTGTTGGGGTCCTTGTGTCAATCATCAACGTAGTCGAGGATCAGCTTGGGATCCAAAAGCAGTGGCACCTCTGATCCTTTGGCTCCAGTGGCCCTAACTTGCCTGTCTCTGATGATTTCTGCAAGTTCATCATCATCAGCTTCGTCTTCATCAGACGGCACTTGGAAAGTGACTTGCTTCTTTTGAGGACTTTGGCGAGGACCTCTTCTAGCAGTGGCCTTTGTCTTCAGCAGTGAGGGGCCAGCTGAGGAACTTGGTGCAGCTGAGGAACTAGCTGAGACACCTGAGGCAACGGAGATGCCGACAGTCCTTTGGCACGAGGCAAGATGCACAGGTGCTGAGGATTTAGTCGGAACAGCTGAAGGCTTTGGCGGAGGAGCTGAGGACTTTGGAGGGACAGGAGCAGCATGAGGAATTTGCCATGAGGGCTTTGAGGATTCTGGCCGTGAGGGCATTGCTGAGGAACTTGGCCTTGAGGGCATTGTTGGTGAAGCACTTGGCTTGCGCGCAGGCTTCTTTAACATAGCCTTCTTTGGCTTGACAGAAAAGGCCTCAGCAGAGGCAACAACAGCAGCAGAGTCTTCATTAAATTTCCTCACTGCTTCTCTGGCTTGCTTAGCCAGCTTGGCTTGGCGCTTGGCCCATTCATTAGGATAGTCCTCACCGCGCTTGTGGCTGGTGGGGTCAGCGATTTGGCCAGGTGCCAATGGAGCTCTTGGACATGGAGGATTGAGTGCGAATTTCTTCATATACTTAGGAGTGACATATCTGTACTCCCTCCATTCTCTTGCCCATCTCCTCTCTATCTTCTGAATGCGCACTTTGTGCTCATTCTTGGTTTCCTCAGTAGGTGTGCAGTACCCAGCATATATGTCATCAGGGATCTCAAATGCTGTATTTACCTCAGGCCTCTTTCCTTCCTTCTGTGGCTTCTTACCGTCAGCCATTTTCTTCAGTTGAGGAATTTGAACAATTGAATTCTCTGAAGAAGTATGCAACTTTTCTTCGAGGAACGCTGCAAATGAGTTAAGTTGATGAGAACCTAGTGATTCAGCAGCTGACATGTGTACCTGTGAACAGAGTATAGTTGCGAGGAATTTGGAGAGGTCATATGCGTTCTTAGAAGGTTCTGAAAAAAAGAACAAGTTTGAGGAATTTGACCAGATGAGTCTTGAAGAATTTCACTAAGCGTTCTTTGTCTTAGGTTCCATAGATGTGTAGATTAAAAATCCACATGTTTGAGGAATCTTGAAGAAAAAACATGGCTTAGAGAAACCAGTCAAGAACAGATGACTTGTGAGTTGTTTAGTGTGTGAATCTATGAAGAAAAACACCTTTTAAGATTTTGAAGATAATCATTCGAATCAACGAGGGTAGTAAAAGTAACTTTTAATTACCCTGGACGAAGAACACGACGAACTAGAGTGAGGAGATGTGAAGTTCGTCTGTGCAGATCTTCGACGCCCTAACTTGGCGGAGGAAGACAGCTACGGCGACGGCGGAGTGAAGATTTCCGCGGTTGGCGTGAGTACGTCGGCGACGAGGTCGAGGCAGTGAAGCTCTTCCTCACCGGCGGCGATGAAGTAGCGGCGGCGCTAGGGTTTCAGAAGCTCGAGCTGGAGAGAGAGGTCGAGCGGAGTAAAAGAAGTGAGGAATGGAAGGAGGGGTATTGATAGAAACGGTGAAAAACTGTTCGCCCGAAGAAATTGGACGAACGTGCCCCTGACCCTTCTCATTCGCATGACATGTGTCACCCACGTAGTGATAGGTGGAGATCGTGTTGGATCGTGGGTGATTGGATAAGTGTATCATGGGATGTGGAACGGTTTGAGCGGCAAAGCTAAAAATTTCGATAAGATAGGTTTTAAAGTTCCGTTCGCAATTTCTTCAGCTGACAAGGACACGGTGAAGATTTTGAACGAGTTTCAAATAGAACGCACATGAAGAATTTTTGAACAGATTGGGTTGAGTATAGCATAGAGGGGAAGGGTCCGATCACATTCACTTAGCAGAGAACCAACTTGAAGAAATAGCAATAAGTGAATGTTGTAGAGGACATAAACTCACATATATATATATATATAGCCAATGAAGAATAACGACGGAACCAGTGAAGACTATGCAAAGTTGAAGAATATGAATAATTTGAGGAATTTCAACTTTTGGTGGTGGCGTGACCCACCGTATAAGAATGATGATTTCAGACACCGCGTACAATTATTGTAGGGTTCTGAGAATCGAATTCTTCATTAATTTCTTCACACTAAGAGTTTTATTCTTCATTGATTGAAGAAAAACATTTCTTCATGTGTTGCACATCTAAGTCATCAATTTTGCATAAGTGTTAGGATGAGTGTCCTTTTCAAAGAACATTCGAAGATTCTAGGATATTTAGCTCACACCGCAACTTGCTAAATCTCTTCTCATCCATGGGCTTTGTCAAGATATCGGCTAGTTGTTCTTCAGTCTTCACATGCTCAATGGAAATGTCGCCCTTCAACACATGATCACGAAGAAAATGATGACGAATCTGAATGTGCTTTGTCTTCGAGTGCTGAACTGGGTTGTGAGCAATCTTGATGGCACTCTCATTGTCAGAGAAGAGAGGCACATTCTTCATGTTGACGCCGTAGTCCTTGAGAGTTTGCTTCATCCATAGCAATTGGGCACAGCAAGAACCAGCGGGAATGTACTCAGCTTCAGCAGTAGATAGTGATACGCAGTTCTGTTTCTTCGAGGACAAACAGACCAAAGATCGTCCAAGGAAATGACATGTACCAGATGTTGACTTGAGGTCCACACAATCACCAGCATAGTCAGAGTCAGAATATCCAATGAGATCAAAAGTCAAGCCCTTGGGGTACCACAATCCAAGTGTTGGTGTGTGAGCTAGATATCGAAGAATATGCTTCACAGCCTTATGGTGTGATTCCTTCGGTGTAGCTTGAAATCGGGCACACATGCAAACACTAAGCATTATATCTGGCCTAGATGCACATAAGTACAATAAGGAACCTATCATGGAGCGGTATACCTTATGATTGAAGTCAATACCATTTTCATCAGTGCACAGATGGCCATTTGTGGGCATAGGAATTTTGACGCCTTTGCAATCTTGCATGCCAAATTTCCTCAGTACATCCTTGAGGTATTTCTCCTGAGATATGAATATGCCATTGAGTTGTTGATGAATTTGAAGACCTAAGAAGAATATCAACTCTCCCATCCTAGACATTTGATATTCTTCACTCATCATATAGGCAAATTCATCACTATAACGTTGGTCAGTACAGCCAAAGATAATATCATCAACATATATTTGGCACACAAACAATTCACCGTCATAAGATTTAGTGAAAAGAGTAGGGTCGAGTGAACCGGGTTTGAAGCCTTTCTTCATGAAGAGTTCCTTCAAGGTATCATACCAAGCCCGTGGGGCCTGCTTGAGGCCATAGAGGGCCTTGTTGAGTCTGAAGACTTTGTCAGGATTCTTTGGATCTTCAAAACCTGGGGGTTGAGAAACATATACTTCTTCCTCAAGCTTACCATTGAGTAATGCACTTTTCACATCCATTTGATATAAAGTGATATCATGATGGTTAGCATAAGCAAGTAATATGTGAATAGCCTCAAGTCTAGCAACACGTGCAAAAGTTTCATCGAAATCAATTCCTTCAACCTGTGTGTAGCCTTGAGCTACAAGCCGTGCCTTATTCCTCACCACAAGGCCATTTTCATTTTGCTTGTTGCCGTAGTTCCACTTTGTGCTGATGATATTGTGCTTGCGAGGATCTGGACATTCGACCAGTTCCCAGACATTGTTGAGCTCGAACTGATGTAATTCTTCTTGCATGGCCTGAATCCACTCAGGCTCCAGAAATGCTTCATCTACCTTAGTGGGCTCTGTAATACAGACAAAAGCATAGTGCCCACAAAAGTTAGACAAATGTGATGCTTTTGAGCGTGTGAGAGGACCTGTCTCTTTGATGTCATTGATCATCTTTTCAACTTGCACTTCTTTTGCAATGCGAGGATGAGCTGGTTGTCGTTGAAGAATTTGATCAGCGTTTTCTTCAGCACCATTTTCTTCAGCATTTTCTTCAGGTGCATTAGCCCGACGTTCTTCATGTTTTGGAATGAATTCTCCAGTAGATTATTTAGTAGGAATGACATCCTCAGTAGCCTTGAACTTGATAGTTTCCTCAGGTGCTGGTTCATCTATCACAGTAGGTAGGTGCTCTCTTTGCGAGCCATTAATTTCATCGAACCGTACATCTACTGTTTCAACAACTTTGTGAAGAACATTGTTGAAGACTCTGTAGGTGTGCGAGTCCTTTCTGTAACCAAGCATAAAACCTTCATGTGCTTTCAGCGCAAATTTTGAGTTGTGATGAGGATCTCTAATCCAACATTTAGCACCGAAGACTTTGAAATAACTTACATTGGGTTTCTTATCAGTGAGGAGTTCATAGGCAGTCTTTTTGAAGAATTTGTGAAGATATACTCTGTTGATGATGTGGCACACAGTATCAATTGCCTCAGTCCAGAAATGACGAGGCATTTTGTATTCATCAAGCATAGTGCGAGCCATCTCAGCAAGAGTCCTGTTCTTGCGCTCCATGACGCCATTCTGCTGAGGAGTGTAAGGAGCAGAAGACTCATGAGTAATACCAAGTTCATCAAGATAGTCATCGAGACCAGAATTCTTGAACTCAGTGCCATTGTCACTTCTGATGTGCTTGATCTTCACACCAAAGTTGGTTGAAGCCCTCGAGGAAAATCGTTTGAAGACTTCCTGCACTTCATGTTTGTAAGTAACAAGGTGTACCCATGTGTAGCGAGAATAATCATCAACAATAACAAAGCCATATTGAGATGCTTCATTTGAAATAGCAGAATAATGATTAGGACCAAAGAGATCCATGTGAAGCAATTCAAATGGGCGAGTGGTGGTCATGATAGTCTTTGCTGGATGCTTGGCCTTCGTCATCTTCCCAGCTTCACAGGCTCCACATAGGTGATCCTTGAGGAATTTGACATTCTCGATGCCAATGACATGCTTCTTCTTCGCAAGCGTGTGCAAATTCCTCATGCCTGCATGACCAAGTCGTCGATGCCAGAGCCAGCCTTCTGAAGCTTTTGCAAGTAAGCACATAGCTGGTTGTGGTCCTGTAGAGAAATCAACAATATACAGGTCTCCTCTCCTAAAGCCTTCGAAGACTTTGGAATTGTCAGCTTCCATAACCACAACACAACGGTACTTGCCAAAGACAACAACCATATCAAGATCAGAAAGCATTGAGACAGACATAAGGTTGTATCCTAAGGACTCAACAAGCATGACTTTGTCCACGTGTCGATCCTTGTCGCAACCTTACCTAGACCCAATACCTGACTTTTGCCTTTGTCAGCAAAGATGATATGCTTCAGATGCGACGGAGATAATGGAGCATCCATGAATAGATTCTTGTCACCAGTCATGTGGTTTGTACATCCACTATCGAGGACCCACTCAGTGGCTTTGGGTTGATCATCCTGCAGATGAATTAGTGCAGCTTACAAACTCATATACTTCATCAGTGAAGAATATGACATCAATTCATCAGATCAATTTCATCAAGTAAAAGAACTGATAAACCAATATGAGGACGTGAGAAATGAAAGTTCATTTCTTCATGATTAGCCTGCGTCCTATCAGGCATGCTCAGGTCTCCAGCAAATTCTCAGATGATTACGTGCGTCTGGAGACCTGACCCTGCAGAAGAGATTAGTTCTTTTTCTTCACCACCCACATCTGAAGGGGTGGCAAAGAGTTCATCATTCTGCGAGCTCCATACGAGAAGGATGGCATAGAAGCCAGTCCATTTCGTTTCACATAAGAGGGGTTAGAGTAAGCATTAG
Source organism: Triticum urartu (assembly GCF_056163025.1). NCBI lineage: Eukaryota > Viridiplantae > Streptophyta > Magnoliopsida > Poales > Poaceae > Triticum > Triticum urartu. The sequence continues at coordinate 217,343,294 of NC_141878.1, forward strand.
AGTATGCAGAGAAATTCTTCGAGGACTTATGGACATAATGATTTGAAGAATAATGCACATATCCATAATCCTTAGATCTTCCCTACGAAACAGACGGGTTAGCACGATGATGTTCATATGAGGACTTTGATCCATATGAGGAATTTGGTCCGTATGAGGACTTGAATCCATATGAAGAATTTGGTCCATATGAAGAATTTGATCTGGGGTTCCTATTCTTCACAGGTGGCGTCATGATGACATTCACCTGAAGATTTTGAAGGCATCTTTTGGGAACCCAGATTTTCTTCATAGGGGAGCCGTTCCTGCAGTTAGTGCCAACATATCTAGCAAATACTTCACCATTCTGATTTTTGAACAGTTTATAGTTGGAGTCAATTAACTCATCATCAGAATGAGGAGATTCACATGCAAATCCAGATAAGTTAGATGGATCAACTAGAGGTCCCTTTGCAGCAACCCATGTAGTTTTGGGGTACTGCTCAGGCTTCCAATATGTACCATCAGCATTGAGTTTCCTCTCAAAGGCGATACCCTCTTTCCTAGGGTTCTTGTTGAGGATCTGCTTTTTAAGCACATCACAAAGAGCCTGATGCCCTTTGAGGCTTTTGTACATGCCTGTCGTGTACAATTCCTTCAGCTCTGCACCGTCAGTGATACTAGCAATGTCCTCAGATGAGGAATTAGTGATAGTAGAGGCATGTGAAGAATTTGAAACATTAGCAGCATTTGAACATTCAGGTGAAGAATTAGCATATTCATGTTCAATGCACTTCAAGCATGGAGGAACAAATTCTTCCTGAGAAGCACTGATTTGTTGAGAAAGTAATGAATCGCGCTCCTCTTGAAGATCTTCATAACTCACTCTTAGATTCTCAAGGTCTTGCTTTCTTTGAAGAAATTCATAAGAAAGCTTCTCATGATCGGATAAGAGAGTGTTATGATGATCTTGAAGATTGACAAACCTAGTCTGAAATCTCTGAAGATTTTCAGTCAGGGCTTTAGTGCGATCCATTTCTTCACCCAACATATCATTACTTTTGTCTAGCATGTTTTGAACCTTTTCTAAAGCCCTTTGTTGTTTTACAGCAATCTTAGCAAGTTTAGAATAGCTGGGCTTAAGATTTTCATCAGATTCATTCTCACTTGATTCAGATGAGGTATATTTGAGTACCTTCGCACCCTTTTCCATGAAGCAGTAGGTGGGAGCGTAGTCATCATCCCCTTCATCAGCTTTGTTGGTGAGGTTATTTTCATCAGCTAGGCTCGCCACTCTGGATTCGGACTCCTCAGATGACTCCTCTTCCTCATTTTCTTCAGATTCAGCCTCAGAGTCCATTTCCTTGCCAATGAATGCCCTGGCCTTCTTGGAGCTGCTCTTCTTGTGATATGAAGGCTTTGAGGATTTTGATGATGAGGATTTCTTCTTTTTCTTCGCATCATCAGAACTGTAATCCTTGTATTTCTTCTTCTTTGATTCCTTTTCCCATTAAGGACAGTCTTGAATGTAATGTCCAAGCTTCTTGCATTTGTGGCAGAGCCTCCTCTTTTAGTCACTTGATGAGGAATCATTGCTCCTTGAGGGTCTTCCAAGGAGATCTTGAGAACTTCTGGAACTTCTTCACGAGCAGAGCCAGATCATGGCTCAGTTCTTCAGGATCACCAAGGCTGTTATCAGAGTCTTCATCTTCGGACTCAGATACTGCCTTGGCCTTTAGTGCACGTGATCTGCCATAGCTTGAACCATAGAGATCTCTCTTTTCAGCAAGTTGGAACTCATGAGTATTTAGCCTCTCAAGAATATCAGCGGGATCAAGTGACATGTAATCAGCACGTTCTTGTATCATCAATGCCAGAGTGTCAAATGAGGAATCAAGGGATCTCAGCAATTTCTTCACCACCTCATGGTCGGTGATGTTAGTGGCACCAAGTTCTTGAAGCTCATTGGAGATGTCAGTGAGGCAATCGAAGGTTTGTTGAACATGTTCATTGTCGAGTCTTTTGAAGCGGTTGAAGAGATTGCGAAGAACATCAACTCGAGAGTCATGCTGAGTTGAGACTCCTTCATTCACTTTGGACAACCTGTCCCAGATAAGCTTTGTTGTCTCCAAAGCACTCACTCTGCCATACTGTCCTTTGCTCAGATGGCCACATATGATATTCTTTGCTTGAGAGTCGAGTTGCTTGAATCTCTTCACATCAGCAGCATTCAGAGAAGGTGTGACTGAGGGAACACCATTTTCCACAACATACCAGAGATCGTTATCAATTGCTTCAAGATGCATTCGCATCTTATTCTTCCAGTAGGGGTAGTCCGTCCCATCAAAGGTAGGACACCCAACAGAGACCTTGATCATACCTGCGGTCGACATAACTAAAACTCCAGGCGGTTAAACCAAAATCACACAGAACAAGGGAGTACCTTGCTCTGATACCAATTGAAAGTGTGTTATATCGACTAGAGGGGGGTGAATAGGTGATTTTTATGAAATTCTTCACTGAGGAATTTTTCGGTGAGGAAATTCCATAGCGAAGAACTACTAGCGGCGGAATAAGTACTCAAAAGTAAACATAACAGAATACAAGCATAGTCATCATGATAAAATGAAGACAGGCACAGAGTACAGGAAGCGTAATCACAGGATAACACAGGATGAAGACAAACAGACTAAAGAAGTTGAACTGAGAAAATTGAGGAAGTCTTCAGTCAAAGTCTTCAAACACAGATATGAATAAACACACAACACAGTTATGAGGAAATGAAAGAGTTGAGGGAATAGAACCAGTAAGCTTGGTGAAGACAATGATTTGGTAGACCAGTTCAAACTGCTGTCTCAGTTGTACGTCTGGTTGGAGCGGCTGAGTATTTAAACTCGAGGACACACAGTCCCGGACACCCAGTCCTGAACACGCAGCTCAAGACACCCAGTCCTCACCGTATTCTCCTTGAACGAAGGTCACACAGACCTCGTCCAATCACTCGTGGTAAGTCTTCATGCGACTTCCAAACCTTCACAAACTTGGTCACTCGGCGATCCACAATTCCTCTTGGATGCTCTAGACCATGACGCCTAACCGTCTGGAAGAAGCACAGTCTTCAAATGTAACAAGCGTCGGATCCACGCCGGATCAATCTCTTTAGTGATGCTCAATCAGTTGGGGTTTTTTAGGTGTTTGGGTTTTGGGTTTTTGGTTTTTCCTCACTTGATGATTTTCGCTCAAAGTCCTCAGAGGATGGGTTGCTGTCAAATGACAAGTGTTGGTTTCTCTCGGAGCAGCCAACCAGCTAGTGGTTCTAGGGGGCGGCTATTTATAGCCTAGGGAGCAGCCCGACATGATAAGACATAAATGCCCTTCAATGATATGACCGTTAGGTGGATAGATATTTTGGGACAGCTGGCGCATAGCACAACAACGGTCGGAATTTTGGGTAGCAAAATCCTCAGGGCTATCATATTCCTCACTGTGTAGGCAATCCGCACTGGCGAATTCCTAACTCCTCAGTCAGGACAAATTCCTTAGAGACCAGAAGAACTTCGTCTCTGTCACTGAAGAAATTGACTGAACTGTATGAGATTTCCAATGGCTTCACTCAAAGGGATAGGTAGGTTTAGGATTTTGAGTTGAGCATCAAATGGAAATTTTTCCTTAGTATTTCCTCGACCCCCTTCAACAGTACGGTGTTTCCTATGACTCAAGAAAGAGAAAAAACAAAACTATGAAAACGAAAGTCTTCAAGCTTCATATTCCTCGCATGAATATCAAGTCTTCACGGACACACCAATTTCTTCACTTTCAAAGTCTTCATGAAAGTCTTCAGAAATATCAAAATCTTCAGTCGAAGATATTTATTTTTAGGGGTCGAATTTTCCTGTAAATATCAAACTCCTCATAGACTTATAGACCTGTGTACACTCACAAACGCATTAGTCCCTTAACCTATAAGTCTTCAATACACCAAAATCACTAAGGGGCACTAGATGCACTTACATTAATAACTCAGAGCCTGTGAAAAATTGGAATCTATGAGAATGTAGAACTTGATGAAGAACTCATAAGAAGTTATGCAATTCCATGATAATCTCGAGATGCCAGGGGGTAATAATCGATGACAGATCAAAGTCGAGGTTGGACTAGTGTATTGTTCTGCAGGAGACAAGTGCTTCAACTTGTTCGGGAAATGGGATCAAGGAAGAATAATATGGTCGGAACCATAGCTGCAGGTGATCCAATTTAAGGACATTGAAAGAATTACCCAAATGATGAACTATTTTGCAAGAAGCTCCCATGATAAGTTCCACATCGAGTCCATGGGCATGAACACAAGTTCAAGGTCGACTCCCACTTCTTCAATGTATAACCTTCCATTCACCTCTCGCCTTTTGAAAATGTCATTAGTTGTTGAAAGTTTTACCTAGTGCAATACAAGATAAGTATGACACATGAAATCTTTCGGGTTCACATAGATTACGGAAGGCATAGGTTCAACCCATCAGGGCATCTTAGGAACATATACCACAAACTTCGGAGTAAATAACACAAGCTCGATAGTAGAGCATGCTTGAGAAAGCAGAGGATACAATTTACCAAAGGCTTTATATATCCGGGGAAAGGATCACAAGGTTACTTGAATATGAAGGACACTGTCGAACAATAATCCACCAGAGGTCTAGTGGTCTACAAAGTAGCTGATTTGAGTATCGGTACTCTATCAAAGGAAGAAGGTATGCATGTGCATCGAATTATAGAAACAACTGACTAACTCAAAGCTCAAATGCAAAGGAATTATGAATTCCAAGACAAGGGATCAGAAGCAATGCTCTAATTAGCGATGGATAAGTTGAATAGCCTCAGGGGTACAATCAATGGTAATTTGAGTGGTCGAGATCCAGCTCATGTCCAGAATGACGTCTGAATCGGAAGGATAAATTCCAGGGAACAACGGATGATTGTGTGCATTCACACACATGTTGAATCAAAAGGATCAGAATGACAATCACAAAGGTTTTTAAATTAAATTGCTAGACCAATGGAATTAACCGGAATGCAAGTATGCAAGAATTCCATGAACAACAGGTTGTTTAGGATTTTCGGACGATCAAATATTATTTCAAAGTCTTTTGCGAAACACAAGAACAACTGGGAATGTGTGGATACTCGATAAGTGCAGGGAATTATCCTTAGGGGTATTTCTATGGCAAGGAGCTATAAGGCAGTGGTACAAGGGATTCTTAAAATTCGGACAACAATTCGATGCATCTTGTAACAACAAGGGAAACTTAGAGTAATTGAATGAACAACAAGTGTATGTCATTACCCATATGGATATATCGGTAGTAGGGAATTGAAAAGCAGAGGGCACAAGGGTCTCGAGAATGATCGAAGAGCATTTTCAAAATCTTCTGGTGCAGTAGACAATCGTCTGTGATAAGGGGCTCTCCGGGAGAAGTAGTTACGAGAACCTAGAGTCAGATTTAGTAAAATCATTTAACCCGAATAGAAGAGAGATCAGAGTCCCAAAGTATAGATCGAGGAGTAAAAGATCCTAATACCACCCAAATGGTGACGTGGGCCCGTAAGGAACACAACCATGTTAGTAAAAGTTTTGCCATTAACTAGACTTGACTTCGGCCAAGGAGTCTGGAAGGGGATTCCTACAGGCAGTCGGCTCTGATACCAACTTGTGACGCCCCCGATTCAATCGTACACTAATCATACACGCAAACATGTACAATCAAGATCAGGGACTCACGGGAAGATATCACAACACAACTCTACAAATAAAATAAGTCATACAAGCATCATATTACAAGCCAGTGGCCTCGAGGGCTCAAATACAAGAGCCTGATCATAGACGAGTCAGCGGAAGCAACGATATCTGAGTATAGACATAAGTTAAACAAGTTTGCCTTCAGAAGGCTAGCAAAAATTGGGAGACAGATCGAAAGAGGCGCAAGCCTCCTGCCTGGGATCCTCCTAATCTACTCCTAGTGGTCGTCAGCGGCCTGCACGTAGTAGTAGGCACCTCCCGAGTAGTAGTAGTCATCATCGACAGTGGTGTCTGGCTCCTGGGCTCCATTGTCTGGTCGCATCATTCGGGTATAGAAAGGGGGAAAAGAGGGAGCAAAGCAACCGTGAGTACTCATCCAAAGTACTCGCAAGCAAGGAGCTACACTACATATGTATGCATTGGTATCAAATGGAATAAGGGTATCATATGTGGACTGAACTGCAGAATGTCGAAATAAGAGGGGGATAGCTAGTCCTATCGAAGACTACGCTTCTGGCCACCTCCATCTTGCAGCATGTAGAAGAGAACAGAAGGTAAGTCCACCAAGTAGCATCGTGTAGCATAATCCTACCCGGCAATCCTCTCCTCGTCGCCCTGTTAGAGAGCGATCACCGGGTTGTATCTGGCACTTGAAAGAATGTGTTTTATTAAGAAACTGGTTCTAGTTGTCATAAGGTCAAGGTACAACTCCAAGTCGTCCTGTTACCGAAGATCACGGCTATTCGAATAGATTAACTTCCCTGGAACTCAGGCCCACCACTACCTGGATGGAGCCACCTGCCCCTTCAGCCCCCACATCAGAATCACTTGCGGGTACTCAACGAGCCGACCCGACTTTAGTCACCACCTGTATAGTATGTATATATGTATGTATTTACCAGTGATCAACACCCGAGGTGATCACGGCCCGATAGTATAGCATGGCATACTAATAAGAATGTAGGGCCACTGATGATAATCTAGCATCCTATACTAAGTATTTAGGATTGCAGATAAGGTAACAACAGTTGTAGCAACAATGGCAGGCTATGCATCAGAATAGGATTAACGGAAAGCAGTAACATGCTACACTAGTCTAATGCAAGCAGTAGAGAGAAGAGTAGGCGATATCTGGTGATCAAGGGGGGGGGCTTGCCTGGTTGCTCTGGCAAGAGAGAGGGGTCGTCAACAACGTAGTCGTACTAGGTAGCAGCGGCGTCGGTCTCGGTATCTAGTGAGAGAAGAGGGGGAAGTGACAATAAATATTAAGCAATCAGATGCATGACGATGCATGACATGACAAAGCGTGATGCTAGGTGTGCCCTAACGCGGTATGAGGTGGTACCGGTGAAGGGGGGGAAACATCCGGGAAAATATCCCCGGTGTTTCGCGTTTTCGGACAGATGGATCGGAGGGGGAAAGTTGCGTGTTCGCTATGCTAGGGATGCGTGGCAGACGAACGAGCTGCATCTCCAGATTCGTCTCGTCGTTCTGAGAAACTTTCATGTACAAAGTTTTTCCATCCGAGCTACGGTTTATTTTATATTGATTTTAATAGATTTAAATCATTTTTTGGAATTTATTTAACTTTTTAAATCAACATTATCCAGAATAGTGTTTGCTGACGTCATCATGATGTCAGCATGATGTCATCAGTCAACAGGGCATTGACTTAGTCAAACTGACATGTGGGCCCCACATGTGATTGACTGTTCTGTTAATTAATAGTAGTTAATTAGGTTAATTTGTCATTAGGTTAATTAATCACAATTAGTTAATTTAAACAGAATTAATTAAGTTAATTATTTGGTTAACTAATTAATTAATTAATTTTATTATAATTTATTTATCATTTTTTAATTCTTTTTCATTCAATTTTTTATACATTCTTGGGCACGGGGCCCAGCTGTCATAGGCCCCTGTGGCCTTAGCGGGTACAGGGCGCGGTTGCGAGCGCAATGAGCAGCGGGCACCTGGGCGTTTGGACCCGAAGGGCAGACTCGGGGCGCCGCGGGGTGCCGGAACTGGCCGCCGGTGTGGCGTGGCCTACGGGGCCAGAGGCGGAGGCGGGGCACGGGATGACAGCGCCAACACCAGGGACGGCGACGAGCGCGACGCGGTAGGGGGAAGGCAGCGGTGGGCGGCGAAGTGCGGGTGTGTGTGCTCACGGCGGTTGCGGTGGTGCAGAGACTGCGAGGGCTCGTGCCGGGGCCGGTGGGGAGGCTCGGCGTCCACAAGAGCAGGGGAGGCGGGTCAAGCGGGACCAAGCGGATGCGGGTTTGGTCGCGGCCGAAGGTGGAGTAGAGCGGGGGAAAACAGGGGCGCGGCCACGCGCCAGGCGCAGACGGCGCGGGCGTGCAGGTGCACGGCCGGAGCGTGGGGAAGAGGAGAGGAGGGGGGATCACGGGAGGTTGTAGGGCACGGGGCAATGGGGCGCGGGGACGACGGCGACGGGGCGATGACGGGGTGGCGGTCCGACGAGGTGGCGGCGCGGCGATCTGCGTTGGCGTCTAGGCGTGGCGGCGAGGCGGGAGGGTGACGGTGACGAGGTCCTCGGGTGGCAGCGTGGTGACGGCAGGCGAGGCCGATGGCGTGCGGCGAAGGAGCAGTGGGGCGGGGTAGGCCGGCAACGGTGGGGCGGCGTCAGGTTGGGCACCGACGTCGGGCTCGGGGGCGATGGGATCGGGGCGGCGTGCGCTGGAGCACCCTGATCCAGATCGCGCAGGGGGGGATGGGGATCGTGCGGAATGGGGAGAGTTAGATTAGGGTTTGTGGGGTGAGGGGTTATACAGGGGGGCACCGGGTGGGCCGGTCTGACTGGTTTCGGCCAGTTGGGCCAAGGCCCAGTGGAAAAAAAGGGGGGCTCTCTTTTCTTTTCTTTGTTTTGTTTTTTATTTAATTTCATTTTCTATTTTCTTTTATTTCCCTTTTATTTTTGTTTTAGTAAAACACCAAAATGGCACCTAATTTGACATTACCAAATATGCCTTAACCACACTAACTTGCTACCCAAACTAAAATAGCTTAGTATTTTATAAAATACCAAAGGCATCTAAGTAATGTTTTAGTTACCGCTTAAATCATTTGTAGAGCATTCAGACCTTTTATAAAAGTGTGGTTTCTCCACCATAATTACCTACGCATTATTTGGCACAACCCGAACATTTTAGTTTTAGTATTTGAAAACTTTTATCGTTTGATTTGTTTTTTTTGAATTTGAATTTGGAACGGTTTTGAATCAACACGAGTTTATCGACAGTAACCCAGGTGACATGGCACCATTAGGAGAGGTTTACTGTAGCTTAATTATCCGGGTGTCACAGGGCAGGGCGTGAAGTAATTCAGAGGCCAGTGCTTTATAATGAGTGTTATCGGTCATCCAGTCCAATACCCAAGTGTTGATATCATCAGGATCACCTGTGATGTGCAGTGTTGCGTAAAACTAAAGAATAAGCTCTTCATTCCAATCAACAATATCAGAGCAAAAGTTAAGGAGGCCTGCGTCATGAAGCACACTGAGGAAAGGAGAGAAGCAAGGCAGTGATTCCATGTCCACGTGAGGAATATGCTCGTGGTAGACGACTTTATCCTTGTTGAAAAGCAGTGAAGAATAGAAATTGGCCTGGCTGGCAGTCCAGAAGCGCTTCCTCCTAAGACGAGCAAAGTCATAAGGATTGTAGTCCGTGAAGAATACATGCTTGCCGAAGAAGTCATCAGCCTTGAATTTTTGCTTCTTTGAGAAGGGATCCTTTGGCTTGGGGTGAGGAGTGTCCATCAATTGCATCACAACCTCAGGGATCTCGATCTCAGGTTCCGCAGGATGAGGAATTTTAGGTTCTTCTTCAGTGGCAGCCTGGGACTTCAATTCTTCATTTACATTCTCTTCAGCACTAGTGGCTGGAATCTCTTCATGGACAGACGGTGTGGCATGAGGTTCTTCAGATCCCATTTGTACTTCAGTAGTGACAGGGGACTGAGGAACTTGTTGGAGGGGTGTGAACAGAGGAGAATTGGGGTGCTGACTTTCCCAAAAGTCATCGTTCAATACTGGAGTTGTGCATCCAATGTCCACATCTTCGTCTTCATTCATTTCTTCAACGCTGGCCTCTTTAGCAGTGAACTGCGGCGTGGGTGATGAGACTATTGGGGTTGAAGGGATTGCATCCGCTTCAATCTCTTCATCCAACTACTTCGATGAAGCAGCAGAAGGAATGTCTTTATCGGATCCGCTTGGGATTATGTATTCTTCATCAAAGGAACGAGGTCCTTTGATGGCATAGATGAGATAGGAACAACATCAATCGGATTTTCAAATGAGCTGGCCAGCGGCTTCATTTTCTTCGGAGCAGAAGAATCTGATGCAGTTGATGCCTTCCTTTTCTTCACAGCTGCACGCTCTGCAGCCTTGGTCTTCTTCACATCTGATGCAGATGGAAGGATCGGAGATGGTGTACGTGCAGGAGGAGCAGAGGAATTTGGTTCAATATCTTCAGGCACAACTGATGCAGTTGCCTTGACTTCTTCATTTTCTTCAGGCGCAACACTAGTGGTTGCCCTGGCAATTTCTTCAGCGGCTGCAATGCAGTCATCAACCCTGGTACTATGAGAATCTTCACCAGCCTGAGTGTTATTAGCTGTGCTGGAATTTTCTTTAGTAGGCTGAGCAGATGCTTCAGCCTGAGGATTTTCTTGTCGCGTTGGGGCTGCAACATTGGAAGTGAACTGTTCAGTTAGTTTCACAAAACGGACCTTGGCTCCCAGCCAATCAGCGTGGTAAGCGTCAAATTCATCACTGAGTTTCTTGATCTCAGATTGAATAGTGACAAGTTCTTCAGTTGTCATAGAGACAATATTTTTCTTCAGGAAGCGCTCCTTTTTGTACTGCTCTTTCTTCAACTGCCTGGCCTTTTCAAATTTCCATTTTTCTTCCTGAATGAAGTGAGTCAACATATGACTTTGGCCAGGAGTCAGCTTGAAGTCAGGCATAGGAGTGCTGGGGTCCTTGTGCCAGAGATCAATGTAATCAAGGATCAATTTTGGATCCAAAAGCATAGGCACACTTGTGCCTTTGGCTCTAGCGGCCCTGAGTTGCCTGTCCCTGATGATTTCAGCAAGTTCTTCATCATCAGCTTCGTCTTCATCGGACGACACTTGCAAGGCGACCTGCTTCTTGTGAGGACTTGGTCGAGAGCCTCGTCCAGAAGTGGCATTTGTCTTCAGCAGAGAGGGGCCAGTTGATGAATTTGGTGAAGCTGAAGAACTAGAAGAAGCTCCTGAGGCAATAGATATTCCTATTGTCCTTTGACACGTGGCGAGATGCACAGGTGCTGAGGATTTGACGGAGGAGCTAAGGACTTTGGAGGAGGTGGTGCGGCTTGAGGAATTGGCCGTGAGGGCTTTGAAGAATCTAGCTGTGAGGGCATTGCTGAGGAACTTGGCCGTGTGGGCATTGGGGTTGAAGCACTTGGATTATGAGCTGGCTTCTTTGGCATGACCTTCTTTGGCTTGCTTGCAGAGGCCTCAGTAGTGGCAGCAGCAGCAGAGTCTTCATTAAATTTCCTCACTGCTTCCTTAGCTACTCTGGCTAGCTTGGCCTAGCGCTTGGCCCATTCATCAGGATAATCCTCACCACGCTTGAGGCTGGTGGGATCAGCTACTTGGACTGGTGCCAATGGAGGTCTTGGGCATGGAGGATTAAGAGCGAATTTCTGCATATACTTGGGAGTAACATATCTGTATTCCCTCCATTCTCGTGCCCATCTCCTCTCTATCCTTTGGATGTGCACTTTGCGCTCATTCTTAGTTTCCTTTCCATGGGTGTCCTCATCAGGAGTGCAATAATCCTTGTATATATCCTCAGGGATTTCAAACGTAGTGTTGACTTCCAGCTTCTTTCCTGCCTTCTGAGGTTTCTTGCCATCTGCCATTTTCTTCAGCTGAGGGTTTTGAACGATTGAGTTCTCTGAAGAGGTATGCAACTTTTCTTTGAGGAACACTGCAAATGAGTTAAGTTGATGAGAACCTAATGATTCAGTAGCGGCCATGTGTACCTGTGAACAGAGTATATTTACGAGGAATTTGGAGAGGTCATATGCATTCTCAAAAGATTTTGCAACAAGAACAAGTTTGAGGAATTTGACCGGATGAATCTTGAGGAATTTCACTAAGAGTTCTTTGACTTAGGTTCTAGAGTTGTACAGATTTGAAAATCCACACAATTGAGGAATCTTGAAGAAAAATGTTGCTTAGGGAAACAGATCAAGAACATATGATATGTGAGGTGTCTAGTGTGTGAGGATTTGAAGAAAAAACCTTTTGAAGATTTGAAGAAAAACATCCGAATCAACAAGGGTAGTAAAAGTAACTTTTAATTACCCTAGACAAAGAACACGACGAACTGGGAAGTGTAGATTTGAAGCTCGTCGATTCAGATCTTTCAGGCCCTAACTTGGCTGAGGAAGACAGCTACGGCGGCGGCAGAGTGAAGAAATCCGCGTCCGGCATGAGTACGACGATGACGAGGTCGAGGCACTGAAGCTCTTCCTCACCGGCGATGACGGAAGTAGCGGCGGCGCTAGGGTTTGAGAGCTCGAGAGAGGGAGGGAGGTCGAGCGGAGTAAAAGTGAAGTGAGGAAGGGAGAGGGGTATTTATAGTCGAAGTGAAAAACTGCTCGCCCGAGGAAATAGGACGAACGTGCCCCTAACCCTTCTCATTCGCTTGACATGTGTCACCCATGTACTGAGAGCTGACGATCGTGTGCGATCGTGGGTGAATAGGATAAGTATTATCGTGGAATGTGTAACGATTTGAGCGGCAAAGGCCGAAAATTCAGATAAGATAAGTTTAAAGTTCCGTTCACTATTTCTTCAGCTGACAAGGACACATTGAAGATTTTGAACGAGTTTCAAATAGAACGCACATGAAGAATTTGTGAATAGACTGGGTTGAGTTTAGCATAGAGGGGTAAAGGGTCCGATCACATTCACTTAGCAGAACAAGCAACTTGAAGAAATAGCAATAAGTGAATGCTGTAGAGGACATAAACTCATATATATATATATATATATATATGAAGAAAAACGACGGAAATGGTGAAGACAATGCAAGTTGAAAAACAACAGAGGAATTTCAAAGCAAAAAAAAACTCAAATTGAAGATTTTCAACTTTTGGCGGTGGCGTGACCCACCGTATAAGAATGATGATTTCAGACACCGCGTACAATTGTCGTAGGGTTTCGAGAATCAAATTCTTCGTTAACTTCTTCACACTTAGAGTGTTATTCTTCAATGATTGAAGAAAAATGTTTCTCCATGTGTTGCACATCTAAGTCATCAATTTTGTATAAGTGTTAGGATGAGTGTCCTTTTCAAAGAACATTCGAAGATTCTAGGATATTTAGCTCACACCGCAACTTGCTTAATTTCTTCTCATCCAAGGGCTTAGTGAAGATATTGGCTAGCTGTTCTTCAGTCTTCACATGCTCAATAGAGATGTCGCCCTTCAACACATGATCATGAAGAAAATGATGACAAATCTGAATGTGCTTTGTCTTCGAGTGCTGAACTGGGTTATATGCAATCTTGATGGAACTCTCATTGTCAAAGTAGACTGGCACATTCTTCATGTTGATGTCATAGTCCTTGAGAGTTTGCTTCATCCATAGAAGTTGAGCACAGCAAGAACCAGCAGCAATGTACTCAGCTTTAGCAGTAGACAATGATATGAAGTTCTGTTTCTTCAAGGACCAATAGACCAAGGATCGTCCGAGGAAATGGTATGTGCCAGATGTTGACTTGCGGTCCACACGATCACCAGCATAGTCAGAGTTTGAATATCCAATGAGATCAAAAGCCGAGCCCTTGGGATACCATAATCCAAGTGTTGGTGTGTGAGCTAGATATCGAAGAATATGCTTCACAGCCTTGTGGTGTGATTCCTTCGATGTAGCTTGAAATCGGGCACACATGCAAACACTAAGCATAATATCTGGCCTAGATGAAGATAAGTACAATAAAGAACCTATCATGGAGCGGTATACCTTTTGATCGAAGTCAATACCATTTTTATCAGTGCATAGATGGCCATTTGTGGGCATAGGGATTTTGACTCCTTTGCAATATTGCATACCAAATTTCCTCAGTAGATCCTTGAGGTATTTCTCCTAATATATGAATATGCCATTGCGTTGTTGATGAATCTGAAGACCCAAGAAGAATTTCAATTCTCCTATCATAGAAATTTGATATTCTTCACTCATCATATAGGCAAATTCATCACTATAACGTTGGTCAGTACAGCCAAAAATGATATCATCAACATAAATTTGGCACACAAACAGTTCACCATCATAAGATTTAGTGAAAAGAGTTGGGTCAAGTGAATCGGGTTTGAAGCCTTTCTTCATGAGGAATTCCTTCATGGTATCATACCACGCCGTGGGGCCTGCTTGAGGCCATAGAGGGCCTTATTAAGTCTAAAGACTTTGTCAGGATGCTTTGGATCTTCAAAACCTAGGGGCTGAGCAACATATACTTCTTCCTCAAGCTTACCATTGAGGAATGCACTTTTCACATCCATTTGATATAAGATGATATCATGATGGCTAGCATAAGCAAGTAATATGCAAATAGCTTCATGTCTAGCAACAGGTGCAAAAGTTTCATCGAAATCAATTCCTTCAACCTGTGTGTAGCCTTGAGCTACAAGCCGTGCCTTATTCCTCACCACAATGCCATTTTCATCTTGCTTGTTGCGGTAGATCCACTTTGTGCCCGATGATGTTGTGCTTGCGAGGATCTGGACGTTTGACCAGTTCCCAGACGTTGTTAAGCTCAAATTGATGTAATTCCTCTTGCATAGCTTGAATCCACTCAGGCTCCAGAAATGCTTCATCTACCTTAGTGGGCTCTTTGATAGAGACGAAAGCAAAGTGCCCACAAAAGTTAGATAAATGTGAAGCTCTTGAGCGTGTGAGAGGACCTAGAATGTTGATGTCGCTAATGATTTTCTCAATTTGCACTTCATTTGCAACTTACAAACTCACATACTTCAATAGTGAAGAATATGGTATCAATTTCATCAGATCAATTTCGTCAAGCAATAGAACAGACAAAGTAGTATGAGGACGTGAAAAATGAAAATTCATTTCTTCATGATTAGCTTGCGCCCTTTCAAGCAAATTCATCTCTCCAGCAAATTCTTCAGATGATTAACTTCATCTGGAGACCTGACCCTGCATAAGAGGTTAGTTCTTTTTCTTCACCACCCACATCTGAAGGGGTGGCAAAGAGTTCATCATTCTGCGAGCTCCATAAGAGAAATGTGGCATAGATGCCAATCCACTTCGTTTCACATAAGAGGGGTTAGGGTAAGCATAGGAGTAAGCAGAGAAATTCTTCGAGGACTTATGAACATAATGATTTGAAGAATAATGCACATATCCATAATCCTTAGATCTTCCCTGCAAAACACACGGGTTAGCACGATGATGTTCATATTAGGACTTTGATCCATATGAAGAATTTGGTCCATATGAAGAATTTGGTCCATATGAAGAATTTGATCTGGGGTTCCTATTCTTCACAGGTGGTGTCATGATGACATTCACCTGAAGATTTTCAAGGCACCTTTTGGGAACCCATATTTTCTTCATAGGAGAATTGTTCCTGCAGTTAGTGCCAACATATCTAGCAAATACTTTGCCATTTTGATTTTTGAACAGTTTATAATTGGAGTCAAATGACTCATCATAAGAATATGAAGATTCACATGTAAAGCCAGATAAAGTAGATGGATCCACTGAAGGTCCCTTTGCAGCAACCCATGAGGTTTTGGGATACTGCTTAGGTTTCCAATAGGTCCCATCAACATTAAGTTTCCTCTCAAAGGCAATACCCTCTTTCCTAGGGTTCCTGTTGAGGATCTGCTTTTTAAGCACGTCACAAAGAGCTTGATGCCCTTTGAGGCTTTTGTACATGCCTGTCATATACAATTCCTTCAGCCCTGCATCATCAATGATACTAGCAATGTCCTCAGATGAGGAATTAGTGATAGCAGAGGCAGTTAAGGAATTTGCAGGAACGGAAGTATTTGAGCATTCAGGTGAAGAATTAGCAGTTTCACGTTTAATGCAGTTCAAACATGGAGGAATAATTTCATCCTGAGTAGCGCTGATGTGTTGAGCAAGTAATGAATCACGCTCCTTCTGAAGATCTTTATTACTCACTCTTAACTGCTCAAGATCTTGCTTTCTTTGAAGAAATTCATAAGAAAGCTTCTCACGATCAGATAGGAGAGTGTTATGATGACCTTGAAGATTGTCAAACTTGGACTGAAGTCTCTGATGATTTTCAGTCAAAATTTTAGTGCGGTCCATTTCCTCGCCCAACATATCATCGCTTTCACATCAATCTTAGCAAGTTTAAAATAGCTGGGTTTGAGGTTTTCATCAGATTCATCCTCACTAGATTCAGAGGAGGGATATTTGAGTACCTTTGAGCCTTTTGCCATGAAGCAATAGGTGGGAGCGTAGTCCTCATCGCCGTCATCAGTAGTGTTGGGGAGGTCCTTTTCTTCAGAGTTGAAGATGTACTTGCTGACGAATGCGGTAGCGAGGGCTAGGCTCGCCACACCAGAGTCTGACTCCTCAGATTCCTCCTCTTCCTCATTTTCCTCAGATTCAGCCTCAGAGTCAATTTCCTTGCCAATGAATGCCCGAGCCTTATTGGAGCTGCTCTTCTTGTGAGATGAGGACCTTGAAGATTTTTATGACGAGGACTTTGAAGATTTCTTCTTCTTCTTCGAATCATCTGAACTGTAATCCTTGTACTTCTTCTTCTTTGATTCCTTTTCCCACTAAGGACAATCTTGAATGTAGTGTCCTGGTTTCTTGCATTTGTGACAGAGTCTCTTCTTGTAATCATGGGATGAGGAATCTGATCTCAAGTCACCACTTCTTAAGGATTTACCAAAGCGACCATGTCTTGAGAACTTCTGGAACTTCCTCATGAGCATTGCTAGCTCCTGGCTCAGTTCTTCAGGGTCACCAAGGCTGCTGCCAGAATCTTCACCTTCAGATTCAGACACTGTCTTGGCCTTCAGGGTCCGTGATCTACCATAGGTTGGTCCATAGAGATCTCTCTTCTCAGCAAGCTGGAACTCATGAGTGGTTAGTCTCTTAAGGATATCAACGAGATCAAGCGACTTATAGTCTCCACGTTCTTGTATCATCAATGCCAAGGTATCAAATGAGGAATCAAGCGACCTCAGCAATTTCTTCACCACCTCATGGTCGGTGATATCAGTGGCACCAAGTGCTTGAAGCTCATTTGAGATGTCAGTGAGGCGATCAAAGATTTGCTGAACATTTTCATTGTCGGATCTTTTGAAGCGGTTGAAGAGATTTCGAAGAACGTCAACTCGAGAGTCACGCTATGTTGAGACTCCCTCATTGACCTTGGACAGCCTGTCCCAGATAAGCTTAGCTGTCAACAAAGCACTCACTTTGCCATACTGCCCTTTGCTCAGATGGCCACATATGATATTCTTCGCTTGAGAGTCAAGTTGCTTGAATCTCTTCACATCAGTAGCTTTGATGGTGGGTGAGGGATTCCTGGATTAGGGGGTCTCCGGATAGCCGGACTATATCCTTTGGCCGGACTGTAGGACTATGAAGATACAAGATTGAAGACTCCGTCCCGTGTCCGGATGGGACTCTACTTGGCGTGGAAGGCAAGCTAGGCAATACGGATATGTATATCTCCTTCTTTGTAACCGACCTTGTGTAACCCTAGCCCCCTCCGGTGTCTATATAAACCAGAGGGTTTTAGTCCGTAGGACAACAGACAATCATACCATAGGCTAGCTTTTAAGGTTTAGCCTCTTTGATCTCGTGGTAGATCAACTCTTGTACTACTCATATTATCAAGTGTAATCAAGCAGGACGTAGGGTTTTACCTCCATCATGAGGGCCCGAACCTGGGTAAAACATCGTGTCCCCTGCCTCCTGTTACCATCCGCCTTAGGCGCACAGTTCGGGACCCCCTACCCGAGATCCACCGGTTTTTACACCGACATTGGTGCTTTCATTGAGAGTTCCTCTGTGTCGTCACTGTTAGGCTTGATGGCTCCTACGATCATCGATAGCGATGCAGTCCAGGGTGAGACTTTTCTCCCTGGACAGATCTTTGTATTCGGCGGCCTCGCACTGCGGGCCAACTCACTTGGCCATCTGGAGCAGATCGAGAGTTACGCCCCTAGCCACCAAGTTAGGTTTGGAAGCTTAAACTACACGGTTGATATCCGCGGAGAC
Organism: Triticum urartu; assembly: GCF_056163025.1. Lineage (NCBI taxonomy): Eukaryota > Viridiplantae > Streptophyta > Magnoliopsida > Poales > Poaceae > Triticum > Triticum urartu. Next base: position 217,361,376 of record NC_141878.1, read on the forward strand.
TTGATCTTCGACGGATTCGAGCCCCTGCCTAGTGCGCCACACGGTCACGATGAGTATGATTTAGCTCATCCATCGGACAGTGTTCAGGAGATCGCGCCGACAACCGCTCCGACCCTCAATTCGGAGCCAGTTGCGCCATCCATGGACGGGTGGATAGACCCCGCCACGGAGGCCATACCCGCATCGGCGATCGAGCCAAGCATCGACCTTACCCTTCACGGGAGCTGTGACACCGAACTACCGGACTCTTTCCCGGCCACGGACTCCGAACCGCTTGCGCCTGTGCCTATCGAATCCGACTGGGCATCGATCATGGAGTTTACCTCCACGGATATTTTTCAGCACTCGCCCTTCGGTGACATACTGAACTCATTAAGGTCTCTCTCCTTGTCAGGAGACTCCTGGCCGAACTATGTCCGGCAGGATTGGGACGCGGATGACGAAGAAATTCGCCGCCCACCCACCACCCACTTAGTAGTCACTGCCGACGACTTAACCGACATGCTCGACTTCGACTCCGAGGACATCGACGGTATGGACGACGATGCGGGAGGCGAAGAGGAACCACTGCCCACAGGGCACTGGACAACCACCTCATCATATGATATATACATGGTGGACACACCCAAAGAAGGCAATGGCGACGAGACAACGGAGGATGACCCCTCCAAGAAGCAACCCAAGCGCCGGTGTCAGAGGCGCCGCTCTAAGTCTTGCCAAAGCAAAAGTGGTGACCCCTGCACAGGAGATAATAACACTCCGGACAGTGCCGAAGACGACAGCAATCCCCTCCAGCAAGATTTAGGGCAGGAGGATGGAGAAGCCAGCCCTCGAGAGAGAGTGGCAGATGGAGAGGCGGAGGATGATAATTACATGCCTCCCTCCAAAGATGAGGCAAGCCTCGACGATGACGAATTCCTCGTGCCTGAGGATCCCGTCGAACAAGAGCGCTTCAAGCGCCGACTTATAGCCACGGCAAATAGCCTTAAGAAAAAGCAACAGCAGCTTCAAGCTGATCAAGATTTGCTAGCTGACAAATGGATTGAAGTCCTTGCGGCCGAGGAATATAAACTCGAAGGCCCCTCCAAGAGTTACCCAAAGCGTAGGTTGCTACCCTGAATGGAGGAGGAAGCACCCAAACCTACATCTCCAGCATATGATGCGGCTGACCGGCCACCTCGTGGCCGTGACAGAGAGGCATTTCAGCCAAAAACTCAGCCCGCACCCCGACACCACTCAAATAAAAATGACAAGACATGGGGAAACATGCTAGACCTGCGAGACATATTGGAGGACAAAGCAAAACATGCAAGGTTGATCTACGTATCACGAGGGCGTGCCACTATGCGAGACGATAATCACCACGCCGGATACAGTAAAAGTAAATCCGGCCGGGCCGAACACAGCGGGCAAGACTCATTTGAGCTGCGTCGCGATATAGCCTAGTACAGAGGCGCCGCACACCCCCTATCCCCTATGCTTCACAGATGAAGTAATGGATCACCAAATCCCAGAGGGTTTCAAACCCATAAATATCGAATCATACGACGGGACAACAGATCCTGCGGTATGGATCGAGGATTTTCTCCTGCACATCCACATGGCCCGCGGTGATGATCTACACGCCATCAAATACCTCCCACTCAAGCTCAAAGGACCAGCTCGGCATTGGCTCAATAGCCTGCCAGTAGAATCCATTGGTTGTTGGGAAGATCAGGAAGCCACATTCCTTGACAAATTCCAGGGCACTTATGTGCGACCACCAGATGCCGATGACTTGAGCCACATAATTCAGCAGCCAGAGGAATCGGCCAGGCAATTCTAGACATGGTTCCTAACAAAGAAAAATCAAATCGTCGATTGTCCAGATGCAGAGGCCCTAGAAGCTTTTAAGCACAACATCCGCGAAGAGTGGCTCGCCCGGCACCTTGGCCAGGAAAAGCCGAAATCTATGGCAGCCCTCACGACACTCATGACCCGCTTTTGTGTGGGTGAAGACAGCTGGCTGGCTCGTAGCAATAACATATCAAAGAACCATGGTACTTCGGATACCAAGGATGTCAATGGCAGGTCTCATCGCAAAAAACACAAGCGCCGCATTAACAGCGAAAATACTGAGGATACGGCAGTCAATGCCGTATTCAAAGGCTCTAAACCCGGTCAACGGAAAAAGCCATTTAAAAGAAGCACTCCGGGCCCGTCCAGTTTGGACCGTATACTCGATCGCTCGTGGCAAATACACGGCACCCCCGACAAGCCAGCCAACCACACCAACAAGGATTGTTGGGTGTTCAAGCAGGCCGGCAAGTTAAATGCCAAAAACAAAGATAAGGGGTCACATAGCGATGACGAGGAGGAGCCCCGGCAGCCGAACACCGGAGGACAGAAGAGGTTCCTCCCACATGTGTGGACGGTGAACATGATATACGCAACCCACATCCCCAAGAGGGAGCGGAAGCGTGCGCTAAGGGACGTATATGCGTTGGAGCCAGTCGCCCCAAAGTTCAACGCATGGTCCTCTTACCCGATCACCTTCGATCGCTGGGACCACCCCACAAGTATCTGTCATGGCGGATTCGCCACACTGGTTCTAGACCCAATCATTGACGGATTTCACCTCACTTGAGTCCTTATGGATGGCGGCAGCAGACTGAACCTGCTTTACCAGGACACAGTGCGCAAAATGGGTATAGACCCCTCAAGGATCAAACCCACAAAAACGACCTTCAAAGGCGTCATACTAGGTGTAGAGGCCCATTGCACAGGCTTAGTCACACTGGAAGTGGTGTTCGGATCCCCGGATAACTTCCGAAGCAAGGAGTTAATCTTCGATATAGTCCCGCTCCACAATGTCTATCATGCACTGCTCGGGCGAACCGCATTTGCGAGATTCAACGCAGTACCGCATTATGCATACCTCAAGCTCAAGATGCCAGGATCTCGGGGGGTCATCACAGTTAATGGAAACATAGAGCACTCTCTCCGCACGGAGGACACACTGCGGCCCTCACAGCAGAAGCACAAAGCAGCCTCTTAAGGCAATCCACTAGTTCGGCGATTAAGGACCCGGACACCTTCAAGCGCGCCCGGAGTAATCGGCAACAAGACCACCTGGCACGTTCCGAGCTCGCATAGCAATGCGGCCCCCACCCCAGCCCTAGCCAAAAGGCGAAATCCGTGCAGCGTGTACATAATTACGCATTGAAAATACCATGGGCATAGGTGGGGAGGGGGGCACGACTACAGCACGCCCCAAGACGCGGCTCAACCGCACTAGGGGCTTCCCGCTTTATTATTTTTCTCTTTTTCACGAATTTAATCTCTGAAACCCTGTCTGGCAGTATGATTGTCGGACACGCGATGCAACAACCAAGGAGGCAGAAAGCTACGTTGCACCACGGAACTCCCAGGTGGTCTCTGACAACGAGTGAAATACTTGCTTTACATACCACTCCTCAGCTTGCCCTTGGAGGGGACATGTCAAATAGTCCTACTTTCTGCTTATCGCACTACTTGTCTCATTCTGCTTTACGCACCTTTTTGAATAAACAATGCATAGCACTAGACTATTATCGCATTTTCTATTCATCTTTTTTATATATACATATATGTTCATTCATGACATCTAGCACCCGTACACTATGGTACGGACAATACGCCAGGGGCTTAAGCGTACCCCATAATACGACGTGAGAAGCCCGAACACTTTGACAGTGCGGCACCCCGAACTTATAGCATTATATGCATCAGCTCCGAATCATGTCTTGGGTCAATAGTTGGGTTTGCCCGGCTCCCATGTTTTGGTACCTTACGTTCCGCTCTATCGGCTAAGGTAGCACTGGGAGAACTACTGCGATTGTGCCCCGGTTCAGCTGGGCTAACACCCTCAGTAGAAAAAGCTAAAACTGACTGTCATGATAAGGCGAGAGACTGGTCACTGTTCGAGAGGTTTCGAGTCCCTAAAGACTTATGCCGCTTAGAGCGAGGAGTCGGCTTTGTTCGGCTTAAGGCGTGTATAGCGCCCCAAATTCGGCCTTCCGAATACTAGGGGCTTCGCCAAAATTTAAAATTATAGAATTCTATGGCTAAGCGAGAGTGATAAAGCATTATAGTCTGATTGCCTTGTTCGTTGCGCTGAGCACCTCCCTCGAAGGACCCAAAAATGGGAACAAGAGTGCTCAGGTTTATCCCAAACACCCCAGCACTTGTGGCATGGGGGCAGAAGCCGACGAGTAGCCATCTCTCAGATTTGATAAACAGCCGAACAGAAGGTAATATTTTTAATTTAAACAAGCGTTGCATAGCGCATATGAACAAGTTTTCATACCACAGGATCACACGAGCAAGTTCATTCAAATATTACATCTTTCGCACACTCGTCCGCTACAAGATGGGCACCCTTCAGGACACCCTCATAATACATCTCGGGGTGGAGATGCTCCTTGCCCTACGGTGGCCCCTCCTTCACCAGCTTCTCGGCGTCCATCTTGGCCCAGTGCACCTTTGCGCAGGCAAAAGCCTGGCGTGCACCTTCGATGCAGACGGACTGCTTGATGACTTCCAGCCATGGGCAGGCATCCACAAGCCGCCTTACTAGGCCGAATTAGCTATTGGGAAGGGCCTCGCCAGGCCACATCCGGACTATAAAGCCCTTCATGGCCTGTTCGGATGCCTTGTGCAGCTCGACCAGTTGCTTCAGCTGGTCGCTCACAGGCATCGGGTGTTCAGTCCCAGTATACGGAGACCAGAACAGCTTCTCCGTCGAGCTTCCCACCTCGGCGTGATAAAACTTTGTGGCATCCGACACGCTGCGGGGCAAATCCGCGAATGCTTCTGGAGAGCTTCGGACTCGGGTAAGTAACAAGTAATTTACTTTCACATGCTTGCTTTGCATATTGAATGCCTTACCCGCCGCTATCTTCCTTATCGCCTCAATCTCCTGGAGGGCCTTTTGGGCTTCGGCCTTGGCATTCTTTGCGCTCTCGAGGGCCACGGCAAGCTCAGACTCTCGCGTCTTCGAGTCAGCTGCAAAGCCTCGTGCTTCGTTACAAGAGCCTGGAGCTCTTGCTGCACCTCGCCCACACGTGCCTCTTGCTTTTCCCGCTCGGTGCGCTCCTTGGCCGCTTTGTCTTCAGCCTCGGGAAGCGCTTGCTTTAGGGTCGCCACCTCGGTCATGGCCCCTGGCACATTCCTGATGATCCTTTCATTTTGCAACCACATTTTCTTTTATGTATATAGACAAGGTATTACTTACCTTTGTTCTCCTCGAGCTGCCTCTTGGCAAGGCCAAGCTCTTTCTCGGACCCCTCGAGGTCCTGCTTCAGTGCGGCGACCTCCGCAGTCAGTGCGGCAGAGGCCATCAGCGAAGCCTGCATACGCATACAGACATACTTATATTAGACTCCTGCATATTTTATTTGATCCTCTATTCGGATTTTCTTTGTGAACACCAAACAGAGCATCAGGGGCTACTGTCTATGCGGTAATATTTTTCCTACGTTTTCAATACTTACCTCAAAGCCTGTTCGAAGGCTGGCACATGCTTCAGTCAGTCCGCTCTTGGCAGACTGAACCTTCTTGATCACCGCACTCATAATAGTTCTGTATTCATCGTCGATGGGAGCGCCTCGAAGAGCTCCCAATAGGTTGTCCGGTGCCTCTGGATGAACAGAGGTCACCGGCACGGGCGTCTTACCCCTTTTGGAAGGGGGCCGCCTGCCCGAGTCCGGAACCACTGGAGGTTCCGGCATGGTGTTCGGCTGAGAGCCGAACTTGGAGCCCCCGGGAGTCTCGCTCCCTTTGCTCCAGGAGTCCGGAAGGTCGCCTTGAGGCGCCTTCGGGACTGTCTCCCCCCGCCTCGGTGCCCCTTGAGACAATACCTCGGCATTGTCCGTAGGGCAAGGGGAGGAGGCGGTCGGAAGTGGATCGCTATCCATATCCGACGAATCCAAGGAGCCGTCCGACGAGGATACATCGATACGGGCTTGGGGCGGTCTGCACAATCATATTCGGTGTTAGGAGAAGCAGTGCGACAAAGGTATGCTATGAGTTACTCTGGTATCCGAATACTTACGACTTCGCCAGGGGCTTGGCCCTGAGCAGCCACTCGTCTTCATCTACGGCGGCGGTGGCGGAGCAGTCCGGAAGAAGTGTCCTTCCCTTCTTGGACCCTTCGGCCTCCTCAGTTGGGGCGGCCTTCCTTTTCTTGTCTCCCCCGGCTGGAGGGGGAGCATCTTCATCTTCCTCCTCGTTGTCATGGGGGGAGTGCATCGCGGAGTTATCGGATGATGAGTCTGATACCACCCAGCGCTGGGAACTCTTTCGGGTTCCCTTGGCCTTCTTCTTAGTCTTATCCGGCACCTCATAAGGAGCCGGAGTCAGCATCTCCGTCAGGAGAGCGTCCGCGGTGTCTTCGGGCAGGGGGGCCGGACAGTCAATCTGCTCCGATGCCTCTACCCAGTCCTGTTAAAGGCATGGGAGCTCAGACCCCACACATGGTTAAGCTATAGGAAATAAATATCCTACCAGATGTACAGAACTTACCGGATTCGCAGGGCGCTTCGCGCTTAGCCCGCGGTCCTCGATGAGAGAGGAAGGGACCTCGGAGCCCTTGAACATCACCCTCCAGACGTCTTTGTGCGTCATGTCGAAGAGCTCGATTAGAGTCTGGTGCCGGGCCGGGTCGAACTCCCATAAGTTAAATCCCGTTGTTGACACGGGAGGATCCGACAGAAGAGCATGACCTGGACTATGTTGACAAGCTTAAGTTTTTTGCTTGCCATGTTCCGCATACACTTCTGTAGTCCGTCCAGCTCCAGCGATGAACCCCAGGACAGGCCCTTCTCCTTCCAGGAAGTGAGCCATGTGGGGATTCTGGATCGAAACTCGGGGGCCGCCACCCAGTTGGTGTCGCGCGGCTCGGAGATGTAGAACCACCCCGATTGCCACCCCTTTATGGTCTCCACAAAGGAGCCCTCGAGCCATGTAACGTTGGGCATCTTGCCCACCATGGCTCCGCTGCATTCCGCTTGTTGGCCGCCCACCACCTTCGGCTTGATATTGAAGCTCTTCAGCCACAGGCCGAAGTGGGGCCAGATGCGGAGGAAGGCCTCGCACACGACGATGAACGCCGAGATATTGAGGATGAAGTTTGGGGCCAGATCATGAAAGTCCAGCCCATAGTAGAACATGAGGTCGCAGACAAATGGATGGAGGGGAAACCCCAGTCCACGGACGAAATGGTGGAGGAAGACCACCCTCTCATGAGGTTCTGGGGTAGGGATGACCTGCCCCGTGGCTGGTAGTAGGTGCGCGATGTCCGAGGCTAAGTATCCGGCTCCACTCAACTTTTTGATGTGCCCCTCCGTGATGGAGGAGGCCATCCACTTGCCTCCTGCTCCGGACAGGTTTGTAGAGAATTGAGGAGGAGGATGCGGACTTGGGCGATGGAGCTCGAGTGCGCGAGAATGGATGAGCAAGGAGGAAGAAGGCGTGGGTAGAAAAAGGTGAGATCTTATCCCTTTATAAGGGCAGACTAGATTATGCGCCCCCACTGGCTTGGTAAAACTCGCTTATCCCCCAAGCGCCGTAATTGATGGCGCGGTTGGGTTACCCACCTCCATATTGATGAGAATCCCGTAATAAGGGGAGCACGATCTTCGCTTTGACAAGACGTGTCAAGAAACCGCCTCGCATTATGTGCAGGACTGGTTAAGGAAAAACGGTTCGAATAATTACCGGGCCATGGCATGATGTCATGCTGCCAAAACGTGTCAGCAGATTGGATTTGTGAAAATGTTATTCTCTCTACGGTGGTATGTGGCACTTATTTTGCAGGGTCGGACACTATCCTTGTATTCAAACTCTTTTGTGGTGTATTCGGAGGAGGAACCCGCCTTGCAATGCCGAAGACAACACTGTGCGCCGGACTCATCGTCATTGAAGCCTGGTTCAGGGGCTACCGAGGGAGTCCTGGATTAGGGGGTCTCCGGACAGCCGGACTATATCCTTTGGCCGGACTGTTGGACTATGAAGATACAAGATTGAAGACTTCGTCCCATGTCTGGATGGGACTCTACTTGGCGTGGAAGGCAAGCTAGGCAATACGGATATGTATATCTCCTTCTTTGTAACTGACCTGGTGTAACCCTAGCCCCCTCCGGTGTCTATATAAACCGGAGGGTTTTAGTACGTAGGACAACAGACAATCATACCATAGGCTAGCTTTTAGGGTTTAGCCTCTCCGATCTCGTGGTAGATCAACTCTTGTACTACTGATATTATCAAGTATAATCAAGCATGACGTAGGGTTTTACCTCCATCAAGAGGGCCCGAACCTGGGTAAAACATTATGTCCCCTGCCTCCTGTTATCATCCGCCTTAGATGCACAGTTCGGGACCCCCTACCCGAGATCCGCCGGTTTTTGACACCGACAGTGGGAGTGACAGAGGAAACACCATTCTCCACAATGTACCAGAGATCGTTATCAATTGCCTCAAGATGCATGCGCATCTTATTCTTCCAGTAGGGGTAGTCCGCCCCATCGAAGGTAGGACACCCAGCAAAAATCTTGATCATACCTGCGGTCGACATAACAAAAACTCCAGGCGGTTAAACCAAAATCACATAGAACAAGGGAGTACCTTACTCTGATACCAATTGAAAGTGTGTTATATCGACTAGAGGGGGGTGAATAGGTGATTTTTATGAATTCTTCACTGAGGAATTTCAGGGTGAGGAAATTCCTGAGTGAAGAACTACTTGCAGCGGAATAAGTACTCAGAAGTAAACATAACAGTGCATGAGCATGGTCTTCATGATGAAATGAAAACAAGCACAGAGTACAGAAAGCGTAAACACGGGATAAAGACAAACAGACTGAAGAAATTGAACTGAGTAAATAGAGAAAGTCTTCAGTAAAAGTCTTCAAACAGATATGAACAAGCACACAACACATAAATGAGGAAATTGAAGGGTTGAGGAATTGAAACCAGTTAGCTCCGTGAAGACAATGATTTGGTAGACCAGTTCCAACTGTTGTGATAGTTGTATGTCTAGTTAGGGCGGCTAGGTATTTAAACCTGAGGACACACAGTCTCGGACATCCAGTCCTGAACACGCAGCTCAGGAAACTCAGTCCTTACCGTATTTCCCTTGAGATAAGGTCACACAGACCTCGCCGAATCACTCGTGGTAAGTCTTCAGGTGACTTCCAAACCTTCACAGACTCAGTCACTCGGTGATCCACAATTTCCTCTTGGATGCTCTAGACCATGACGCCTAACCGTCTGGATGATGTACAGTCTTCAAAGGTGTAACATCCCAAATTTTCAATTTGGAATGTTATACACTAGATCATCATTGCATATCATATTTATTGCATTTTGGTTGATTCTAGAAATTTTTCGCAACTCAAGGACCCTTGGAGAGAGTTGGGGACTTCGTTATTTTCATATTTGAGTTTTCTCAAATTTTGGAAATAGGATCATTTGATTTTATTTATTTTATCTTCAATTATTTCTATTACAAAAATATGAGAGAGGGAATAAAATGACTTTCCCAAAATAAAGAAATATTGAGGATTTAATAAAAAATCAAATAAGATTTTATTTGGTTTTATTTGCTATTTTATTTGAATTTAGGAAAAATGTGTGTTTTTCAAAATTGCATTTAGGCCCAAATAAATGTTCATCCTATGCGGCTTGATTTTAGAAGCCGGGGAAAATTTACTTCGGGATTTTGGGAGTCCGTTTAGTATTTCTTTCGTTAGTTTTTCAGCGCGGAATTATTTAAAAAAAGTCCGAACCGACCCTGGGCCGTAACCGGCCAGGACTCCGCCTGGCCGGGGCTTTATAAGCCGCCGCCCCGGGGCCCGAGCCAGCCCAACCGGCGCCCCAAACCCTAGCCGCGCCCGATCCGCGCTGCCGCCGCCCGATCCGGGCCGCCGCCGCCGCCTTGCGCCGTCGCCGCCTCGCTGCCGCCCGCGCCGGGCCGCCTCGCCGCCGCCCCGTCGCCCCGCTGCCCGAGGTAGCCGCCGTCGCCGGCGGTTTTCTTCCCGGGTTTTTTAGATCCATTTTTTTAGAACGGTTTTACGGTTTAGTTATTTAGCGAGCGTTCGCTCGTTCATTCGTTTTAACGAATGTGTTCATCGGTTAGATCCAGATAACGAACGTTCGTTCGTTAATCTGTTCGTCGTTTTTCTTTTTCTCGGATTAAATCCGCGATTATTTCTGATCGCGATTTCTGATCCAATTTTCGTTTTAGTATAACTTTTCGCTCGTTTATCGGAATCAGGTGATTCAAGCCCCTGGAGTTTCGTCTCGAAACCCTCTTTCTGTTTAACCAACTTAAACAAGTTGTTGCCACTGTAAAAATTGCCTTAGATCCAGAATAGTAAACGAAACATGTTTCTTTTGTCATTTGTCTTTGGTTGCTTCGTTCGATTCGATTCTTTTTGCCAAACGGAGTTTTTAAGTTGAACTTTCAGGTTAAATCTCTTATTTGAGTTTTACCTGTGCATTAGTCGAGTACTTATTGTATGCTTGTTTGTTTGCGATAGAGTACCCGGAGTGCGCCGCTTGTTACTTCGAATCACTAGGTTTCCCGGATCATCAGCAAGGCAAGTAACACTTTGATCATACCTCCCACTACCCAGTTTTATTGCATTAGATCAATCCTTACACATTGCATGATTAGGATCTAATTAAATTGTGGGTTTGGGAAGTAGTCGAGGTAGTACCTATTACCTGTCTAATTATCAAACCTTTGGGAGTTACTTCTACGTTTCCTTACTATTGCTATGCTATGCTAGTAGACGTGGATTGGGTGAGTATCCATGACAGATGTGATCTTTGTTAATTAATGGTTTACTTAAGGTGGCAACCTAAACACACATCTGGGTGGACTGAGGCACCTGGGTATTCCAGGATTGCCTGTTTTTCTTTTGGACCGCCACCCAGGCTCAAAGGGATCACGAGATTGTTCATGCTAGAAACTTCCGTGTGCAGCCACAAGCTATTATGGGCTCTAGCTTAGTTGACTAAGTCATCCGAACTCTTACAGTGGTAGACTAGCAGATGTAGGGGATGTAGGTGGTACGGTCTACCCATCGTAAGGTGCTAGCGCTTCTGAAAGACTATGTCTCGGTCATCCGTTTCTCAAACACCGTGTAGTGTGAGAAACCAAACGGAGGCGATCGAGTCTTGTGGGAAAAAGTGCACAAACCTCTGCAGAGTGTATAAACTAATCATGGTTAGCCATTGTCGGTGTCAAAACCGGCGGATCTCGGGTAGGGGGTCCCGAACTGTGCGTCTAGGCCGGATAGTAACAGGAGACAGGGGACACTTTGTTTTACCCAGGTTCGGGCCCTCTCGATGGAGGTAATACCCTACTCCTGCTTGATTAATATTGATGATATGGGTAGTACAAGAGTAGATCTACCTCGAGATCAAGGAGGCTAAACCCTAGAAGCTAGCCTATGGTATGATTGTTGTGTATGGAGTTGATTGCCTACGGACTACAACCCTCCGGTTTATATAGACACCGGATAGGGTTAGGGTTACACAGAGTCGGTTACAATGGTAGGAGATCTTGAATATCCGCATCGCCAAGCTTGCCTTCCATGCCAAGGAAAGTCCCATCCGGACACGGGACGAAGTGTTCAATCTTGTATCTTCATAATCCAGGAGTCCGACTGAAGGTATAGTCCGGCTACCCGAACACCCCCTAATCCAGGACTCCCTCAGTAGCCCCCGAACCAGGCTTCAATGACGACGAGTCCGGCGCGCAGATTGTTCGGCATTGCAAGGCGGGTTCTTCTCCAAATCTTGTGTACCCGTAGGAATAATGTCCGATTTTTGTAATGTAGTGTTCCTCGGCTTCCATACCCAATAATGGCCGTCTTCCACGTGTTCAAACAAATGCGAAAAGCCAGGGCGTTTTTACATCCACACCCCTAGCCGTATAAACGACCTGCCTATTTAACGGGATGGGGATTTAGGTCCAAACCACATCTTCTCCTTTCCGCGAGTTATCATCAGAGCGCTTCCAGCAAAGGTCCATTCCATCATGACCAGCCACCGCAGCTCCTCCCCTCGCCCCTCCGGTCCCAAACCCGGGGACTGGGAGAGTTGCACCATCCCGCACAGCAAGTTGGTGTCACTTCAGGCCAAGGGATTCCTCCCTCAGGCATGTATGGTCCCGGTCTGAGCCGGTCTCGCCACCTATAATGGCGGAAAACAAGCGGAGAACACCCCCAATCCTTCTAAAGGAGAGTGGGTGTGCCTCGTCCCCTATCTAATAAGGGGACTGGGATTTCCAATTCACCCATTTCTCCGCGGGCTTCTGGAGTTCTACGGCCTCCAGCTGCACAATCTCACGCCCGCCTCCGTATTGCACATTGCGGGTTTCGTCGCCCTCTGTGAGCTATTTTTAGGCGTTGAGGCTCATTTCGCGCTGTGGAAGAGGTTATTCTGCATGGTGCCCCGTTCTAAAAAGGGGTCCATATATCAAGTGGGCGGAGCCGAAGTATGGCGCATCGCCGGGACCGGATACCTATCCGGAACCCCAAAGAAGGCGTCCGAGGACTGGCCTTCGGAATGGTTTTACATAGATGACGTCCCGCTACCGGACCCTGTCCGGGTCGTTCTCCCTGAGTTCAATAGCGCTCCATTGAAGAAACGCTTGAGCTGGCGTCCACGGAGCTCTCAGAGAGAAAGTGACAGAGACGTCCTTTACCTGATGGGCCGGATAAGACTGTTGGCTCATTCCGGACTAACCATGATTGGAGTCATGGCCGCATGCATTATGCGGGGGGTGCAGCCGCTTCAATATAGAGGCCACCCCATGTGGGATTTCAACGGGGAGGATGACGCCACACGTTACTTTCGTAAGGGGCCGGACTCAGCCGCCGCCTTAGTAAAGATCCTATCCTCCTTGTATAAGGGAGAAAAGGAGGAATTCCTCCGCGTCAATCCACAGGTCGGATTCAGTATGTACGATCCTCCAAGTTGGGTAAGTGAACAATTGCACTTGCCCGTTTGTTTTATACTCCCATGGTTAGATAGGTAGTCTAACAACTTCAATGCAGGAACTACGACAGGAGGTAAAGGACATAAGCAGCCGCCCTCCATAGCCCGAGGACCCAGAACGGTCCCTCAATCCGGACTCCGAAGAGGATCCGGACATATCGGAGGATCTTATCGACGGGGTGTTCCATCAGCTAAGCAAGGACAATACCTTGGTAGCCATCATGGCTGATTACCCAGAGTTAATTCCGGCCTCCCAGGTGACAGAAACCGGAGTCTCATTCCCTTGAGAGAGATTGCACTCTCGTGTATTCCGGTGTTTCTGACGACAACCGTGTTTTGCAGGGGAGTTTTCTGAGGTAGGAGGCCAAACCTGCGGCGGCTAGCCAACGAGGGGCCGCAGGGCCCCGTGGGGCAAAAAGGAATGAAGTCCGGACTGAGATGCCGGCGCAAAGGTATAGCGCACCCTCTGTTTCCCTGGTGTTATTCTGTCAGGGCATATTTAACGTTCGTGCTATCTTCAGAACGAAGAGATCTCGCTGGACTACATCCGGAGAGGTTGCCAATCGCGCCTCCACCAGCCAGGCTCCAACGGCTGGCCGGGAAGCGGAGGCGAGCACAAGGCACGTACCGGACGCTCCTCCGACAGAGGATGAGGACAGGCTGTCTGCCACGAATTCTGAAGTGGAGAGTGCCATGAACCACAGGCGTCGCCGGACAGTTCTACGAGACGCTTGTTTCTCCCAAGAGGCTTTAGATGCCTTTAATTCGGGAGGTGCGTACCTCCGGGCCGCTCAAAATGGTTTAGCCAGAGCCACAGAGCAGTATGTAAAAGACATATGGGTGAGAAAATTTTGGTCGAATATATATATACCAATAGCCCCCGAGACTTGAAACAATTAGAGCAACTGATTTAAGGATCTTTTAATATGCAGGTTCTTACAGAGAAGAATGCTGTACTATCCCAGGAGCTGGAAAAGTGCAAGGCCCAACTAGAGGCCGCACTAGCCGCAGCAGGGGAGCCTAAAGAGACCCCCTCAGGTAAGATACACTTCGAAAGATTAGTATTGTGCGGTGTGGGTGCAAATCTGACAAATCATATTGCAGATGGCGCCGGACTCGATCCGGACAAGCAACAACTCTTACGCCAGCTAAAGGCCGGTGAGAGTATGTTGACAAGGGTGAGGCGAGAGAAGAATGATCTTCAGGATGCCAACACCAAGCTGGACGTCGAACTTAAAGATGTTCGTGGCTAGCTGTTGGACTCCACGAAGGAGAATCAACGGCTTCGATGCGGCATTTTTAGTAAGTGCTTGAACGAACTTTGAAAAAAGAGTTCGGCGAGGAAGTCGACTAACAGAGTAATGTCTGTAGGTATGCTCACAGGTCGTCCTGAAGAGGAGATGCCTAGTTCTACGGGTGACCTTCTTCCCGAACTCACGCAACTGCACGAGCGAATTCGGCAGGCGATGCGAGGTGTTGCCCAAGCCTTATGGCCTGCCCACTCCGTACCCGAGGGCCTTGGAGAGCTTGCGGAGAAGCTGAAGGGAGCTCGGTGGCGCTTCCGGTTATGGAAGATATCGGCCTGCTGACAAGGCGCTAGGGAAGCCTGGGCCATGGTGAAGACCCATTTTACGAAGTCTGACCCAAACCACATGGCCGAGGTCGGACCAGTGGGGCCTGACGGGAAGGAGATCCCGGTGAGCTTAGTATACGGCCAAGTAGAGTTGGCCGCAAAGTATTCCCAGCAGGACTATAAATTAGACAGCCTGTTAGATGGTATAGAAGAGGAATACAATCAGTCAAAATGACTATGTAATTTTGAATTGGCATGTGTAATGCCTTCTAGCCGGATTGTAGATCGTTTGTCGTTGCCGACCTTTTCGCTTCGACTTCGGGACCTGACGGTCCGGAGTGTGTCCGAATACCATAGCGGTTATATAAGAACCGTGGTATGCGTGGAGACCAGGCGTAGGGGTCATTAGTGCTTTATCAGACAAGTGCCCGACTAGTTATGTTATGTTACATGGTTAGTAAGAAACATCTTCCAGAGAGAATAGTTCCGTTAGGGGTTCCTTTCGCTGGGAGGCATGCCCTAAAGTGCATGTCCGGACTGCGTAATAAGACGCAGAAAAAGCATCTGGGGGCGCATATAAAAAAAGAAAAAAGATCATCTTTTATCTCACCGACCGAATATTCCCTTAAGAACGCTAGCTTTCGGCTTCACCCAGTCTGAGGTACACATTCGGCTGACCCGGCAGTAACAATCGCAGAGGTGCTCCCTTTACCACCTAGCCGAACAATCGGGAACGTAGGGGTAAGCACAGGAGCCAGGCAACCCAGCTTGGCCAAAACTTAAGTCATATCGATGCATATATGGTGAAGAAAAAGGTACATGCAGAAGTTTGACGCATGTGTTGGGCATGAAGCCCGTATAAATAAGCTTCTGTTAAAGAAGCCCCCAGGTTTAATGAGCGCGAGTGGCGCGTCACTAGATAAGCCTTTAAGGGCTATAAAAGGAAAGAGGGGAAGGAGAGAAATGTAAGATAGAAAAATGCAAAAAATGGACAGAGGAAGGAGACGAACCCATAGTCCGGCGCTAGGCATAGAATCTTCGGATACGGGTGGCGTTCCACGGGTTCGGCTCGAGTCGGTTATCCGACGCATCTCGCAGGCGGTACGCCCCGCCAGTCAGGACTTGGTCGATTATGAATGGACCTTCCCACTTGGGCTTGAGTTTGTCCTTTTTCTTATCCGGCAGGCGTAGAACTAGTTCGCCAACATTGTAGTTTTTGGCCCGTACTTCTCTGCTTTGATATCTTTGGGCCTACTCTTGATAAAATGCGGAACGGGCTTTTGCCACGTTACGCTCCTCCTCCAAGGCGTCCAAGTTGTCCTGCCGATCGAGCTCGGCTTCTCTTTCTTCGTACATGCGCACTCTAGGCGAGTCATGAATTATGTAGCAGGGCAGAATTGCCTCTGCGCCGTACACCATAAAAAATGGCGTGTATCCGGTGGTGCGATTTGGCATGGTCCGCAGCCCCCATAGCACGGAGTCGAGCTCCTCTACCCAGTGCGTGTTAGATTCCTTGAGGGACCGCACCAGTCTAGGTTTAATGTCGCTCATGATAAGACCATTTGCACGTTCGACCTGGCCGTTGGTTTGTGGGTGATAGACGGAAGCATAATCGAGCTTGATGCCCATGTTTTTGCACCAGAGTTTTACCTCGTCGGTGGTAAAGTTTGTACCGTTATCGGTTATGATGCTGTGGGGGACGCCATAATGGTGTACAACCCCGGATATGAAGTCTATCACAGGTCCGGATTCGGCCGTTTTAACAGGCTTGGCTTCTATCCATTTGGTAAATTTGTCCACCATGACCAGTAAGTATTTTTTCCTATCGGTTCCACCTTTAAGGGGTCCGACCATGTCAAGCCCCCAGACCGCAAAAGGCCAGGTGATGGGTATAGTTTGGAGTGCGGTGGGTGGCATATGGCTTTGGTTGGTGTCGGTGTCAAAACCGGCGGATCTCGGGTAGGGGGTCCCGAACTGTGCGTCTAGGCCGGATGGTAACAAGAGACAGGGGACACTTTGTTTTACCCAGGTTCGGGCCCTCTCAATGGAGGTAAAACCCTACTCCTGCTTGATTAATATTGAAGATATGGGTAGTACAAGAGTAGATCTACCACGAGATCAAGGAGGCTAAACCCTAGAAGCTAGCCTATGGTATGATTGTGTATGGAGTTGACCCTCTATGGATTACAACCCTCCGGTTTATATAGACACTGGATAGGGTTAGGGTTACACAGAGTCGGTTACAATGGTAGGAGATCTTGAATATCGCATCGCCAAGCTTGCCTTCCACGCCAAGGAAAGTCCCATCCGGACACGGGACGAAGTCTTCAATCTTATATCTTCATAGTACAGGAGTCCGGCTGAAGGTATAGTCCGGCTATCCGAACACCCGCTAATCCAGGACTCCCTCAGTAGCCCTTGAACCAGGCTTCAATGACGACGAGTCCGGCACGCAAATTGTCTTCGGCATTGCAAGGCGGGTTCCTCCTCCAAGTCCTTCATAGAAGATTGTAATCACCAAGAGTAGTGTCCGGCTCTGTAAAATAAGTTTCCACATATTGCTATAGAGAGAATAATATTAACACAAATCAAATCTGCTGACGTATTCTGCAGTGTGCCATCACACTACAGCCAAGTCCTCTACTCGAATCGTTTTTACTTTTCCACCTCAGCATGTTTTGCGAGGTGGTTTCCTTGGCACGTCTCGTCAAAGCAGAGATCATGTACCCTTTTTACGGGATTCTCATTAATACGGACGTGGGTAACCCAACCGCGCCGTTTATCACGGCGCTGGGAGGCAAGCGAGTTTTATTAGGCAAGTGGGGACGCATAACCGCATCCGCCTATATAAGGGGATAAGGATCCACCCTATTTACCTACGCCTTCTTCCTCCCTTGCCTACCCATCTCTCGCGCACCCGAGCTCCAGCGCCCAAGCCCGCACTTCCCACCTCAACCTTCTCCAGCAATGTCCTGAGCGGGAGGCAAATGGATGGTCTCCATCGTTACGGAGGGAGGAAGGCCGGGTATCTGTCCAAGGACATCGCACACCGGCTTCCCGAGGCAGGACAACTTATCCCCACCCCAAGGCCCCATGAGAGGGGGGTATTTCTCCTCCACTTCGTCCGCGGACTGGGTTTTCCACTCCACCCATTTGTCCGGGGGCTCATGTTCTACTATGGCCTGGATTTCCACAATCTGGCTCCGAACTTCATCCTCAACATCTCGGCGTTTATCGTCGTGTGCGAGGCCTTTCTCCGCGTCCGCCCCCATTTCGGCTTCTGGCTCAAGACTTTCAACGTCAAGCCCAAGGTGGTGAGCGGCAGCCAGGCGGAGTGCGGAGGCGCCATGGCGGGCAAGATGGCCAACGCCCTATGGTTCGAGGGCTCTTTCGTGGAGACCCTAAAGGGATGGCAATCCGGGTAGTTTTATATCAACGAGCCACGCGATCCGGAATGGACCGCGGTCCCTGAGTTCCGATCCGGACCCCCCACGCAGCTTGTGTCCTGGAAAGAGACGGGCCTGTCGTGGGGCGACGAGAAAGAGGTGACCGGATTGCAAACATGCATCTGGTCCCTGGTGAACAAGCCAATCCGGCCTGTCAATATAATCCAGGTTATGCTCGTCTGCCGGATCCTCCCGTGCCAATACCGGGATTTCAATCTGTGGGAATTCGACTCGGCGCAGCATCAAACCCTCAGCAGGCTCTTCAACACAACGTACGAAGATGCCTGGAAGATGCTATTCAAGGGCGCCGAGGCTCCCGCATCCGCTTCCGAGGACCGCGGATACAGCTCGCAGCGTCACGCTAACAAGGTATGCTATCTACACCTGTTACAGGATGTTCAAGCTTTTTTCATAGTTTGACTCTATGCGGGATCTAAACTCCCTCGCCTTTGACAGGCTTGGCGGGCGATGGCCGAATCGATTAACTGTCCGGCTCCGCTGCCCGAAGACCCAGCCCCAGCTCTACTGGTGAAGCTGCTGACTCCGGCGCCTTATGTGGTGCCGGAGAAGAAGGCCAAGAAGAAGAAGACCACGGGGACTTGAAAGAGTACCCGTAATGTGGTGTTGTCGGACTCGTCATCCGGCGAGTCCGAGGTGCCCTCCTCCCATGAAAACGAGGAGGAGGAAGAAGAAACCTCTCCCCCTCCAGCGGGGGGAGGAAAGAAGAGGGAGGCCGCCCCAACTGGGGAGGCCGAGGGGTCCAGGAAGAGGAAGACCCCTCCGCCGGACTATTCCCCCAACGCCGAAGAAGACGAAGAGGAGTGGCCGGACAGGGCCAAGCGTCCGGCGAAATCATAAGTTCGGATATCAGAGTAACTCGTGATGTTCCTTTGTTGCACAGATTTACCTAATGTCAATGATACTTATGCAGTCCGCCCTGGGCCGAACTCAACGAGTCGTGGAGCGGCTCCCTGGATTCATCGGACGTGAACTCCGTTCCGCCCGCTGTCTCCCCCGGCACTGCGGACGAGGCCGAAGTGGCGTCGCGACAAGCTCCGGGGCAGCAGGAGGTGGTCCTGGAGGAGCCGCAAGGCAACCTCTCGGACCCCAGGAGTAAAGGGGACAAGACCCCCCAGGGCTCCAAGTCCGGCCTTAAGCCGGACACCGTGCCAGAATCTTCCATGATTCCGGACCGCTGTAGGCGAGCTCCTTCCAAGAGGAGCAAGCCTTCTGAGCCGGCAACCTCCGTCCAACCAGAGGTGCCGGACAATCTGCTGGAGGTGCTTGAAGGCGCCTCCATCGACGAGGAGCACCGTACTATTATGAGTACGGTGATCCAGAAGGTCCAGTCCGCCAAGAGCGGGCTGAGTGAAGCTTGCGCTAGCCTCCTAACAGGCTTCGAGGTAAGTAAAAATATGTAAAAATGTTACCGCATAGACAGTAGCCCCTGATGCTCTATTTGGCGTTCGAAAAGAAAAGCCGAATAGAGGATCTATTAAATTTCGCAGGAGTCTAACAATAAAGAGTCAATATGCGTATGCAGGCTTCGCTGCTATCCACCGCCGCACTGACTGCGGAGGTGGGTGTCCTGAAACAGGGACTCGAGCGGTCCGAGCAAGAGCTCGGCCTTGCCAAGAGGCAACTCGAGGAGAAAGAAGGTAAGAAATACCTTACAGAAATAAGTGCCTATAGAGAGGCGTGATTGCAAAAAATAACAGGATTGTACTGCTTATTGTAGGTGCCACGACTGAGGTGGCGACCCTCAAGCAGGCGCTGTCTGAGGCCGAAAAGAAAATGGCCGCGGAGCGCACCGAGCGAGAAAAACTTGGGGCGCAGGTCGGCGAGGTGCAGCAAGAGCTTCAGGCTCTCATGAGAAAACATGAGAGTTTGGAGCTTGAGTCAGAGACCCGAGCGTCCGAGCTCGCGGCGGCCCTTGAGACTGCCAAGTCTGCCAAGGCCGAAGCCCAAAAGGCCCTCCGAGAGTTGGAGGATATGAAGATAGCAGTGGGTAAGGCATTCTTTAGGCAAAGCAGAAATATAAAAGTAAACTACTTGTTACTTACCCGAATCCGGAGTTCTCCAGGGGCATTCACAGATCTTCCCCGCAGCATATCCGACGCCGCCGCATTCTACCGAGCTGAAGAGGGCAGCTCGACGGAGAAGGTGTTCTGGTCTCAGTATGCTGAGGCCGGACACCCTGTGCCTTTAAGCGACCAGCTGAAACAGCTGGTCGAACTCCACAAGGCGGCCGAACAGGCCATGAAGGGCTTCATAGTTCGGCTGTGGCCTGGAGAGGCCCTGCCTGGGAGCTACTTCGGGCTGGTGCGGCGGCTGGTGGAGGCCTGTCCAAGGCTCGAGGTCCTCAAGCGCTCCGTCTGCATCGAAGGTGCCCGTAGGGCCCTTGCCCGTGTAAAGGTGCACTGGGGTAAGCTAGACGGTGCGAAGCTTGTGAAGGACGGGCCGCCGCCGGGGAAGGAGCATCGCAAGCCCGAGAACTATTACAAGGATGTTCTTGCGGGTGCTTGCCTTGTGGCAGATGAATGTACCAAGGATGTAATTTTTGAATAAACTTCATTCGTTTTTATCCTGTGCGCTGAAAACTTGTTCATAAGCGCTTAAGCAATGCTTGTTGAATTTAAAATATTATTTTCTGTGCGGCCGTTTATCAAAAAAAATGAGAGATGGCCAGTCGTCGGCTTCTGCCCCCATGCCACTAGTGCTGGGGTGTTCGGGGATAAACCTGAGCACTCTTTTTCCCATAGTTGGGTCCTTCGAGGGAGGCACTCAGCACGGTGAACCAGGCAATCGGACTATAATGCTTGAACACTCTCACTTAGCCATAGAACGTTATAATTTTAAATTTCGCCGAAGCCCCTAGTTTGGAAGACCGAGTTCGGGGCGCTATCCACGCCTTGGCTGGGGTTATCCAGCTCCTCGCTTGAAGCGGCATAGGCCTTTAGGGACCCGAAAAACCTCTCAAACAGCGACCGGTCTCTCGCCTCATCATGACAGTCAGTTTTAGCTTTCTCCACTGAGGTGCTTAGCCCAGCTCAACCGGGGCACAATCGCAGTGGTTCTCCTAGTGCTACCTTAGCCGATATAGCGGAACGTAAGGCACCAAAACATAGGAGCCAGGCAAACCCAACTATTGACCCAAATCATGATTCGGAGCCGATGCATATAGTGCTATAAGTTCGGGGTGCTGCACTTGTGAAAGTGTACGGACTTCTCACACCATATTAAAGGGTACTGAAGCCCCTGGCGTACTTGTCGTACCATAGTGTACGGGTGCAACATGTCATTAATGAACATATATAAAATAGAGTAATGCAAAAAATAGACGAAAAGCTAAGCATTGTTTATAGAGAGGCTATTTATCAAAGCCGAACGATACAAATAGTGCGAGAAGCAAAAGATATTGGACTATTCAGTATGTCCTGACCAGGGGCAGGCCACTGAATTGTATTTAAAACAGGTATACCGCTCGTAACAGAGACCACCTGGGAGTTCCATAATGCGCCATGGCTTGTCTGCCTCCCTGGATCTTGCATCGTTTGTGCGGCAATCGAATTGCCGAACAGGTTGTCCGAAATATGGAGTCCTGAAAGTAAGGAAAAAATTAAAAAAAGAATCCGGCAGCCCCTGGTACGTTTTAAGCCGTATTTTGGGCGTGCCGTTAGTGTGCCCCTTCCCCTGTGCCCATGGTATTTCAAGGGCGTAGTTATGTACGCGAGGTACTGGTTTTGCTAGGTCGCGAAAGCTGGGGCTGGGGCCGCATTGCTATGCTTGCTCAGAGTGTGCCAGGCGGTCCTGCTGTAGGTTACTCCGGGCGCGCTTGGCAGTGTCTGGCTTTTTAATGGCCGGACTGGGGAATTGCCTAAGAAGGCTACTTTGTACCTCCGCTGCGAGAGCCGCCGTATGCTCCTCCATACGGAGGGAGCGTTCGGTGTTTCCGTTGACCGTGATTAATCCTCGAGGGCCTGGCATCTTGAGTTTGAGATATGCGTAATGCGGCACCGCATTGAATTTTGCAAATGCGGTTCGTCCGAGCAGGGCGTGATAGCCACTGCGAAACGGGACTATATCGAAGATTAACTCTTCGCTTCGGAAATTATCCGGGGATCCGAAGACCACGTCAAGTGTTACTGAGCCTGTACCGTTGGCTTCTACACCTGGTATAACGCCTTTAAAGGTTGTTCTTGTGGGTTTGATCCTTGAGGGATCTATGCCCATTTTCCGCACTGTGTCCTGATAAAGCAGGTTCAGGCTACTGCTGCCATCCATGAGGACTCTTGTGAGGTGAAATCCGTCTATGATTGGGTCAAGGACCAATGCGGCGAAGCCGCCATGACGGATGCTGGTGGGATGGTCCCTTCGGTCAAAAGTGATCGGGCAGGAGGACCATGGGTTGAATTTTGGGGCGACTGGATCCATCACGTATACGTGCCGCAACGCACGCTTCCGCTCCCGCTTGGGGATGTGTGTTGCGTATATCATGTTCACTATTCGCACTTGTGGGGGAAAGCCCTTCTGTCCATTGTTGTTCGGCGGCTTGGGCTCCTCGTCGTCGCTGTGCAGCCCCTTGTCTCTGTTTTCGGCTCTTAACTTGCCTGCCAGCTTGAACACCCAACAATCCCTGTTAGTGTGATTGGCTGGCTTTTCGGGGGTGCCATGTATCTGGCACAATCGATCGAGTATTCGGTCCAAACTGGACGGGCCCTGAGTATTCTTTTTGAATGGCTTTTTCCGCTGACCGGATTTATAGCCTTTGAATCCGGCGTTGACTGTCGTGTCTTCATTGCTGTCGCTGTTAAAGCGGCGTTTTTGCTTATTCCGACGTGTCCTGCCACTTTTGTCCTTGGTATCCGAATTACCAGGGTTCT
This sequence comes from Triticum urartu, assembly GCF_056163025.1. Classification (NCBI taxonomy): domain Eukaryota; kingdom Viridiplantae; phylum Streptophyta; class Magnoliopsida; order Poales; family Poaceae; genus Triticum; species Triticum urartu. Next base: position 217,384,307 of record NC_141878.1, read on the forward strand.
TTGATAAGTTGTTACTGCGAGCCAGCCAGCTGTCTTCTCCCGCGCAAAAGCGGGTCATGAGTGTCGTGAGTGCTGCCATGGATTTTGGCTTTTCCTGTCCCAGGTGCCGCGCAAGCCACTCGTCACGGATGTTATGCTTGAAGGCTGCTAGGGCCTCTGCGCCCGGGCAGTCGACTATCTGGTTTTTCTTTGTTAGGAACTGTGTCCAGAATTGTCTGGCTGATTCTTCTGGCTGCTGAATTATGTGGCTTAAGTCATTGGCATCCAGCGGTCGCATGTAAGTGCCCTGGAAGTTATCGAGGAATGCGGCTTCCAGGTCCTCCCAAGAACCGATTGAGTGTGCTAGCAAGCTGTTAAGCCAATGCCGGGCCGGTCCTTTAAGTTTGAGCGGGAGGTACTTCATGGCGTGTAGATCATCGCCGCGTGCCATGTGGATGTGAAGGAGATAGTCCTCGATCCATACCGCCGGGTCTGTGGTGCCATCGTATGATTCGATGTTTACAGGTTTGAAGCCCTCTGGGATTGTATGATCCATTACTTCATTCGTGAAGCATAGCGGGTGTGCGGCGCCTCTGTACTGGGCTATATCACAACGCAGCTCGGAAGAGCTATGTCTGTTGTGTTCGGCCCGGTCGGATTTTTTGTATCCGGAGTGAAGATCATTGTGACATGCCGTAGGGCGCCTGCGCGATCCATAGATCGATCTTGTTTGTCTTGCTTTATCCTCCAGTATGTCTCGCAGGTTGGGCGCATTTTCCCGTGCCTTAATTGTGCGGCGTCGGGGCATGGTTTGGGTGGAGGGCTGAGCGGCCTCTCTGTCACGGCCATGGGGTGGCCGGTCTGCCATGTCATGCGCTGGTGATGTAGGTGCTTCCTCCTCTGATCGGGGTAGCGGCCTGTGCTTCGGGTAACTCTTGGAGGGGCGTTTGAGTTCATACTCTTCGGCCGCAAGGACTTCAGTCCATCTGTCAGCTAGCAAATCTTGGGCAGCTCTAAGTTGTTGCTGCTTTTTCTTGAGGCTGCTTGCCGTGGCTAAAAGCATGCGTTTAAAACGCTCTTGTTCGGCGGGGTCTGATGGTATGACGAATTCGTCGTCATCGAGGCTTGCCTCGTCTTCGGAGGGAGGTGTATAGTTATCATCCTCGACCTCTTGGTCTGCCGCTCTCTCATGAGGGCTGGCTTCTCCATCCTCCTGTGCCGAATCTTGCTGAGGTGGGTGTTCTTCGGCGCTGTCCGGGGTAGTATTATCTCCCGTGCCGGAATCACCATTTTTGCTTTGGCGGGATTTAGAGCGGCGCCGCTGACGCCGGCGCTTTGGCTGTTTCTTGGGGACGTCATCCCCCATTGTTCCATCGCCATCTCCATCTTTTGGAGTATCCACCATGTATATGTCGTATGACGAGGTGGATTTCCAGCGCCCTACAGGTGCTGGTTCCTGTTCGTCTCCTATATCCTCGTCCATGCCATCGATGTCTTCGGAGCCGAAGTCAAGTATGTCAGTTAAATCGTCGACAGTGGCTACAAAGTGGGTGGTGGGTGGGTTTTGAATTTCCTCACCGTCCGTATCCCACCCTTGCTGACCATAGTCCGGCCAGGGATCTCCTGATAAAGAGAGAGAGACTTAAGAGAATTCAGGATGTCGCCAAAAGGCGAATGCTGAAAGATGTCCGCTGCGGTGAACTCCATTACCGGCGCCCACTCGGATTCGATTGGCAGGGGCGTGGGGGGCTCGGAGTTCAGCGAGGAATCGGGCTCCTCGGAGTCACGGGCCATGCGGAGTGCGGTGCTGGAGTTCGGCTCGATCGCCTCTGAGACCGCAGCCCCTGAGGCAGTGTCCAATCGCTGATCCTCGATCGGCGCAGTAGGTTCCGAATCAATGGTCGAAACCGATGCATGTGCGGCCTCCAAGGCGCTGTTTGGCGGTAGAGCTATATCATGCCCATCGAGACAGTGCGGCACGCTTGGCTGTGGCTCGAATCCGTCGAAGATCAAGTCTCCGCGGATGCCAGCCGTGTAGTTTAGGCTTCCAAACCTGACCTGATGGCCAGGGGCGTAGCTTCTGATCTGCTCAAGGTGGCCAAGCGAATTGGCCCGCAGTGCGAAGGCGCCGAAGACGAAGATCTTTCTGGGGAGGAAAGTCTCACCCTGGACCGCATCGTTGTGGATGATCAAAGGAGCCATCGGGCCTAAAGGCGACGACACAGAGGAACTCTCAATGAAAGCACCAATGTCGGTGTCAAAACCGGCGGATCTCGGGTAGGGGGTCCCGAACTGTGCGTCTAGGCCGGATGGTAACAGGAGACAGGGGACACTTTGTTTTACCCAGGTTCGGTCCCTCTCGATGGAGGTAAAACCCTACTCCTGCTTGATTAATATTGAAGATATGGGTAGTACAAGAGTAGATCTACCACGAGATCAAGGAGGCTAAACCCTAGAAGCTAGCCTATGGTATGATTGTGTATGGAGTTGACCCTCTACGGACTACAACCCTCCGGTTTATATAGACACTGGATAGGGTTAGGGTTACACAGAGTCGGTTACGATGGTAGGAGATCTTGAATATCGCATCGCCAAGCTTTCCTTCCACGCCAAGGAAAGTCCCATCCGGACACGGGACGAAGTCTTCAATCTTATATCTTCATAGTCCAGGAGTCTGGCTGAAGGTATAGTTCGGCTATCCGAACACCCCCTAATCGAGGACTCCCTCAGTTGGCAAAAAGTTGGCAACCAGCGCATCGTTGGACTAAGTCCTGAGCGTCTGCCCGGGCCGTCGGCCAATAAAAGCCTGTACGGAAAGCCTTGCTAACAAGGGACCGAGCAGCGGCGTGGTGACCACCGAGTCCGGCATGAATTTCAGCCAGAAGGTTCCGCCCTTCCTCTTCGGAGATGCACCTTTGAAGGACTCTGGTAGTGCTTTTCTTATAAAGCTCTCCCTCATGGACTCTATAGGCTTTAGATCGCCGCACTATGCAGCGGGCCTCGTTCTGGTCCTCCAGGAGTTCCTGCCTAGTAAGGTAGGCTAAGAATGGTTCTGTCCACGGGGCAATGACCGCCATTATTACGTGGGCTGAAGGTGTGATTTCATTGGCAGAGCCTCCAATTGTGTCAGATTGTTCGGCGTCGAGTGGTGTGGCTGAGTCCGGGCTGTTATTTGTGGGTTCCCCCTCCCATGCTACGGATGGTTTGAATAATCTTTCCAAAAAGATGTTGGGGGGGGACTGCATCGCGTTTTGCTCCGATGCGTGCCAAGACGTCCGCTGCTTGATTGTTTTCTCGGGCTATATGGTGAAACTCCAGCCCTTCGAACCGAGCTGACATTTTTAGGACGGCGTTGCGGTAAGCTGCCATTTTTGGGTCCTTGGCGTCGAAGTCTCCATTTATTTGGGATATCACGAGGTTTGAATCCCCGTGTACCTCTAGGCGCTGGATACCCATGGATACTGCTATCCGAAAACCATGTAGGAGGGCCTCATATTCGGCTGCATTGTTGGAATCCATGTACATGATCTGGAGCACATATTGGACTGTGTCTCCTATGGGGGACGTCAGGACGACGCCAACCCCCAGTCCAGCCAACATTTTGGAGCCGTCAAAATGCATAATCCAGTTTGAGTATGTGCCGTGCTCTTTAGGGAGCTCGGCCTCCGTCCATTCTGCGACGAAGTCGGCCAAAACTTGCGATTTGATAGGTCGCCGTGGCTTATAGGTTATATCGAACCGGAGGAGCTCGATGGCCCATTTTGCAATCCGGCCCATTGCGTCGCGGTTGTTGATAATATCGTTGAGTGGTACTTCCGAGGCTACCGCTATGGAACACTCTTGAAAGTAGTGTCGTAGCTTCCAGGATGCCATGAATACCGCGTATGCAATCTTTTCATAATGCGGGTACCGTGATTTGCATGGAGTGGGGACAGTGGATACGTAGTAGACCGGCCTTTGAAGGGGGGATTTGTGTCCGTCCATTTCCCCCTCGACAACGAGCACTGCGCTGACAACTTGATGTGTTGCTGCAATGTACAATAACATTGGTTCGCCGGTGTTCGACGCGGCCAGGACTGGGTTTGTTGCCAATATGGGTTTTATTTCATCAAGTCCGGCTGTGGCGGCCTCCGTCCACTCGAAGTGTTCGGTGCGCCGAAGGAGGCGATAGAGGGGTAGTGCCTTTTCTCCCAAGCGAGAGATGAAGCGGCTTAAAGCCGCCACGCATCCGATTAATTTTTGTATTTGTTTGAGGTCCTTTGGGATATCCAATTGTGACAAAGCTCGGATCTTGGCTGGATTTGCTTCAATTCCTCTACCGGATACAATGAAGCCCAAGAGCTTTCCGGCTGGAACGTCGAAGATGCATTTTTCCGGATTGAGCTTGATGTCATATTTTCGGAGGTTATCGAATGTAAGCCTCAAGTCGTCTATTAGAGATTCGACATGTCTTGATTTGACAACCACTTCATCCACATACGCCTCCACTGTTTTGCCGATCTGATTTGCCAGACATGTCTGGATCATGTGCTGATATGTTGCGCCGGCGTTATTCAGCCCGAAGGGCATTGTGTTGAAGCAGAATGGGCCGTATGGTGTGATGAATGCTGTTGCAGCTTGGTCTGATTCTGCCATCTTGATTTGATGGTAACCGAAGTATGCATCGAGGAAACACAATGATTCGTGTCCTGCGGTGGCATCGATAATTTGATCGATACGGAGGAGGGGGAAGGGATCCTTTGGGCAAGCCTTGTTAAGGTCTTTAAAATCGACACACGGGCGCCAGGATTTGTCCTTCTTTGGTACCATCACCAAGTTTGCTAGCCAGTCCGGATGTTTTATGTCTCTAATGAATCCGGCCCCCAATAGCTTGGCTAGATCCTCTCCCATAGCCTGTCTCTTGGGATCGGAAAAACGCCGAAGGGCTTGTCTGACAGGTTTGAATCCTTTTAGGATATTTAAGCTGTGTTCAGCCAGCTTGCGTGGGATTCCTGGCATGTCTGAAGGGTGCCAAGCGAAAATGTCCCAGTTCTCTCGTAGGAACTCTCGCAGTGCGGCGTCGGCATCAGGGCTCAGTCGTGCCCCGATGGAAGCTATTTTATTGGGGTCCGATGGATGGACCTGGAATTTGACTATTTCGTCAGCTGGCTTGAAGGATGTGGATTTGGATCTCTTATCGAGTATCACACCATCCCTGTTAACCGTGGAGCGCAGCGCAGTCAGTTCCTCGGCCGCTAGGGCTTCGGATAGTGCCTCAAGGGCTAATGCGGCGGTCTTGTTTTCGGCGCGGAGTGCGACGTCCGGATCACTAGCTAGAGTGATAATTCCGTTTGGCCCGGGCATCTTAAGCTTCATGTACCCATAATGGGGTATTGCTTGGAAGATTGTGAATGCTTCCCGTCCCAGTAAAGCATGATGTCCGCTCTTAAACGGGGCCACTTGAAACGTGACTTCTTCGGACCAGTAATTATCTGGCGTGCCGAACACCACATCTAGTGTGATTTTTCCTGTGCAGCGCGCTTCCCGACTGGGGATTATTCCTCTAAAGGTTGTGCTGCTTCGCTCGACGCGGCTCCAGTCTATTTCCATTTTTTGAAGGGTTTCCTCATAAATGAGGTTCAGTCCGCTGCCTCCATCCATGAGCACCTTGATGAGGCGAAAGCCGTCCACTATGGGACTGAGGACCAATGCGGCTGGTGCTCGGGCTGTTCGGAATTTAGGTTCATCACTTGCGTTGAAGGTAATAGCAGTGTCGCTCCATGGATTTATTGTTGCAACTTGATAGACTTCGGTGAGGCTGCGGAGTGTTCTTTTTCGCACATTGTTTGATGCGAAAGTCTCGAAGACTGTGAGAACGGTACTGGTGTCCTCGGGCTGGCTTTCTGCGGCCTCCAGGATTAAGAGGTCCTCGCCAATTTTGGCCACTTGCCGGAGTATCCAACATGCTCTAAGGCTGTGAGTTGGTGTGGCGTCCTCTGTACTGTGAATTCTACAGGGTCCATCGAGCCACCTTTCCAGTACGGTTCCATGCCCTGTAGAGGGTTTTGGCTTTTTGGTGTTTATCCCGGGTGTCCTATGATGATGCACCCTCTTAGTTCGGACGGGATTACTATTCAAGGCCGGATTATCCCAAAATTTTATTTCGGTTTTTCAGGCGCTTTCCATCGCATAAAATTTTTGTACTATGGATGCCAAGTCAGCGAAGCGTGTAATATCACGACGACTTACGGCGTTAAGGATTCCCTCGTCCGTGCAATTACTGCAGAAAATTGAGACTGCGTCTTCCTCGCGGCAATCCTTTATCCTGTTCATAACCAGGAGGAATCTGGCCCAGTAATGATGTACTGTTTCCTCGGGCCTCTACCTGATTTGGGAGAGATCGCTTATGTTCGGGTGGGCGGGTGTCGTTGAATCTGAAACCTCACCCAATCCATGATTCAGAGGCCAAAGAGTTTTCGAACTCTGAAGTTCGGATTCTTGGATGTTGTCCAACGAATCTAGCCCGTTGCCTGATCCTAAGCTCAGGTCTTGAGTTACATCCTCCCCTCCGCGGGTATCCGGTTTGGAGGAGTCGAGAATTCAGACGTAGCTAGTCCTTAAAATAGATGAAGGGTCGCCGCACTGCGCCTCTACCACGGCAACGTGGTGGGTGACTTGGGGAGAGTTAATTTCTCTTAGATCGGGTTTAAGCCCAACCTGGTCGTAATCCGTAGCGACCCCCAGGGCGGCGATGCGATCCAAGAGCTCGTTTACGGAAGAGAGCTCCATTGGATCTAGCTGGTCGACAAGCTCCGAGCTGACGTGTAGGTTGCTTTTGATGACCCGAGAGGTCATCGTCGGCGCAACAGCCGAACAGGTGGTCATGAGAAAACCACCTAGCCGGAGGGTTTGGCCGACAGCCAAGGCTCCCTTAGCAACGGCGCCGTCTTTAAAGATAGGAGGAGGCTTCCTTCCTGATTGTGACGGCACAGAGGAACTCTCAATGAAAGCACCAATGTCGGTGTCAAAACCGGCGGATCTCGGGTAGGGGGTCCCGAACTGTGCGTCTAGGCTGGATGGTAACAGAGACAGGGGACACTTTGTTTTACCCAGGTTCGGGCCCTCTCGATGGAGGTAATACCCTACTCCTGCTTGATTAATATTGATGATATGGGTAGTACAAGAGTAGATCTACCTCGAGATCAAGGAGGATAAACCCTAGAAGCTAGCCTATGGTATGATTGTTGTGTATGGAGTTGATTGCCTACGGACTACAACCCTCTGGTTTATATAGACACCGGATAGGGTTAGGGTTACACAGAGTCGGTTACAATGGTAGGAGATCTTGAATATCCGCATTGCCAAACTTGCCTTCCACGCCAAGGAAAGTCCCATCCGGACACGGGACGAAGTCTTCAATCTTGTATCTTCATAATCCAGGAGTCCGGCTGAAGGTATAGTCCAGCTACCCGAACACCCCCTAATCCAGGACTCCCTGAGTCGTATTCCAGGTTATGGACATCTTGAGTATCTAGTACCTGGATTATCATGTGAATCTCAACATGTTACTCTAAAGATTAATTTTGTTGGGTTTGTTTAATGATGATGTTTAATTGGGATTGAGAATGCTGTCAACCATTCTCAGTGTTTAACAACCACCATAATAGTTAAATAAATTTATTCCTTTGCAGTAGGGAAAAATTGGCTTTACGCAAAACTGTAACCATAGAGCTTTCCACCAGCCAAATATGCATATAGTATAGCTGTTTCATTCCATTATTCTCTATGTGTTACATTGCCAGAATATTCCATGTGCTGACCCATTTTCGGGCTGCAACGTTAATGTTGCAGACTTTTTAGATGAGGATTAAGGAGTTTTAGGTTGTGGTTCTATACTCAGTGATGCCGTTGGAATTGATGGACTCACTTATCTTCCAAGCCTTCCGCTGTTATCGTTATTAGATGGCCTTAAGCCATTTTTATTGTAATAAGTTATCTTTGGAGACACTCGATGTAATAAGTGTGTGATTGCTACTCTGCTATAAATCCTTCAAGTACTGTGTGGTGTCAGCATTACTGATCCAGGGATGACACCGAAGCACAGAGATTGGACCATTTGAGGTCTGGTCGCTTCAAGATGGTATTAGAGCACACGCTGACTGTAGGACACGACCACTAAGATAAAGACCTAGATCACTACTCACTCTCTTCTCTTCTGACCTCTCATCTTTTCTACTCTTTTAGGATGGCAGTTGCAAGGAACAAGTTCACTCAACCGGATGAAGATACACCCTTTGGACGTCACTTGAAGGAAGTCACTAGATACCTGAACATAGGAGTACCAAGCTTCACCGGAACCTACAACGCCACCTTACCTGAAGAAGAGCGCTAGATGATTCAAGTTCAAGTTCTAGGAAGGACGTTCATGCCAGTCACTGAGCCCATAGAGTTTTCTTTCGATGCACCAACCTGGAGTCTAGGAAAGAGCATGGCAGCTCACATCGCCATGGGATGCATTGGAGAAGTCTACCACAATGATCTCAAGGATACTATCTACCAGATTTGTGGGCGCCGAGATGAGCACTGGGATATGATCAGCACCAGAAAGGATAGATCAATTGCAGCTTTTATCCAGGAGTTAAACCAGCACATTCGACGTCAGGAGAACCAGATGTGCGCCGGCATGATAGACCTGAAGAAGGCAAGGACAAGAATCAAGGAACTAGAGGAAGAACTCAAGGCTACACGTGAAGATTTTGAAGAAGAAATTGAAGTATTAGTGGAAAAGAATGACGATCTGATCAAGAAGATTGGAATATTCATGGGAGACCCTACATCGGTAGAAGAAGACGAAGAACCCAAGGAGATTCGCCCGGAAGACTACATCATCATTGACGACACCGACTCGGATCCAGATGATAGCGATGATGACTATGTTGATGAAGATGGAGCAGATATCATGGAGTCTGCAACCGAAGAATATTTCTAGTAGACCACCCCAACAGTAGTAGTAGTCCACCATGTAAATATAGTAGCTCGAGCACTTTTGCGATAGTTAGATCGATTGTATGCCCTTGTTTGGTTGATTGAATGAAGTGAATTGTTTGCTTTTCCCTCATGTGCATATGGGTAGTGTTTTCTCTTTAGGCCCCCTCTATTCTTAAATCTCATCTTTTCTAAACCCTCAGATGCCTCCGAGACGTGACCCCGGATTTACCTTCCCACCGGGGCTCACTCAGTTGATCCAGCAGCAGAACACATTGATGCAGTTACTAGTCCAGAATCAGAACCAGGGGAACAACAACAACAACAACAACAACCCATCACCACCACCACCTGTTGATCACTTAGCCCGTTTTCTTAGGCTAAATCCGCCGGTGTTTTCCAGTAGCACCGAGCTGATAGTAGCAGATGATTGGCTCCGCAAGACAGCTAGAGAGTTGACCACAACAGGATGCACTGATGCGGAGAAGGTGAAGTTTGCCGCACATCATCTTGAAGGACCCGCAACATCATGGTGGGAGAATTTCACAGCCACTTTCCCTGTCGATACTATCACATGGGACCAGTTTCAGCAGGCTTTTCATACTACTCATGTTTCAGCAGGAGCTATGGCCATGAAGAAGCGAGAGTTCCGCAACTTGCGCCAAGGAGGACGGACAGTTGGCCAGTATGTGGAGGACTTTAGTAAGCTAGCACATTATGCCCCAGATGACGTTTCTACGGATGCAGCTAAGCAGGAGAAGTTTCTGGAAGGACTGAATGATGAGTTGAGCATGCAGTTGATGGTAGCAACCTTCAAAAACTACCAGGAATTGGTAGATCGTGCTCTTATGATTGAAGGGAAGCAGCAGCAAATCGAGAATCACAAGAGGAAGTATGCACAAGGAAAGTACAATTCAGGAGCTCAGCAGAAGCCACGATTTACCCCTAGGCCAGGAGGACATTTTCAGCATAGCCATGGAGGAGGTAGTTCGCACAATCACAATGGCCCCAGGAATGGTAATGGGAATGGAGGAAGTAACGGCCAGAACCGCACCAACCCATCAACCCCAGCCAAGAAAGACCTGAGCCAAGTCACTTGCTTTAAGTGCCAGAAGACCGGACATTATGCCAATGAATGTCCTGAATCCCAGAATGGAAATGGCAATGGAAGCTCTGGGAAGAAGCCAAACCCTTTCAACAGGGGACAGGTGAACCACGTTAACGTGGAGGAGGCTGAAGAGCAGCCGGATGCAGTAATCGGTAAGTTTTTGGTTAAGTCATTTACTGCACTCGTTCTTTTTGATACTGGTGCATCGCATTCATACATATCAAGGGGATTTGTGGATAAGTATAAACTGCCAACCCAAGCCCTTAGGTCACCCATGTTAGTAACCTCGCCTGGAGCAGAACATATGGCTAGTCTATGGTGTGATCGGTTACCATTAAGGATTGGTAACTATGTTTTTCCCTCGGACCTAATAGTATTGGAATCCCAAGGATTGGATGTGATATTAGGCATGGATTGGTTATCAAAGTATGAAGGGAATATTGAATGTGCCAGTAAGTCAATTTCACTTACAACCCTAGAAGGGAGAAGAATCAAGTATGTATCCCGACATGTGCCAAAGAGGACTCAAGTAAATTGTTTAACCGGAGTAGTGCAGGAGGAAGTACCAGTAGTGAAGGATTTCCCCGAAGTATTTCCAAAAGAGTTGCCAGGCATGCCACCAGATAGAGATATTGAGTTTTTGATTGAGCTTTTGCCAGGCACAGGGCCAATATCAAAGAGACCATATAGGATGCCTGCAAAGGATTTGGTGGAAATTAAGAAGCAGATTAAGGAGTTACTGGATAAAGGATATATTCGCCCAAGTTCATCACCTTGGGGATCGCCAGTACTTCTAGTGGAGAAGAAGGATGGATCGTTAAGGATGGTTGTCGATTATCGAGGATTGAATGAAGTAACCATCAAAAACAAGTACCCCCTACCGATGATCAATGATCTGTTTGATCGATTGCAAGGAGCTAAGGTATTTTCCAAGATCGATCTGCGATCAGGATACCACCAGTTGAAGATTCGGGAACAGGATATACCCAAGACGGCTTTTACCACCAGGTATGGGCTGTACGAGTATACCGTTATGTCATTTGGTCTGACTAACACACCTGCATATTTTATGAACATGATGAACAAGGTGTTTATGGAGTTCTTGGATAAGTTCGTCGTAGTGTTCATTGATGATATCCTCGTTTACTCAAAGAATGAAGAGGAGCATAAGGAGCATTTGCGTTTGGTTCTTGGAAAGCTCAGAGAACATCAATCATATGCCAAATTTAGCAAATGTGAGTTTTGGTTGAAGGGAGTTGGATTTCTCGGACACGTTATATCAGGAGAAGGTATAGCACTAGATCCCACTAAAGTTGATACCGTGACCAAGTGGGAAGCACCAACCACCGTGGGAGAGATCCGGAGTTTTCTTGGACTCACAGGATACTACCGGAGGTTTATTGAGAATTTCTCAAAGATTGCGAAGCCTATGACTGAGTTGTTGAAGAAGGATACCAAGTTCATATGGATGGAGGAATGTGAGGCTAATTTTCAGGAGTTGAAGAAACGTTTGGTTACCTCACCCGTGTTGATTCTACCGGATCAGACCAAGGATTATGAGGTGTATTGCGACGCTTCACGTCGAGGACTTGGAGCAGTGCTTATGCAGGAAGGCAGAGTTGTATCATATGCCTCACGACAGCTTATGCCTCATGATTTGAATTATATGATTTGGAGTTAGCAGCCGTAGTGCATGCATTGAAGATTTGGAGACATTTTCTGATTGGAAACCATTGCGAGGTGTACACGGATCACAAGAGTTTGAAGTATATTTTCACACAGAAGGAGTTGAACCTCAGACAAAGGAGATGGTTGGAGCTCATCAAGGATTATGATATGAAATTGCATTATCTCCCTGGAAAGGCTAATGTAGTAGCTGACGCATTAAGCCGTAAGAGCCATGTCAACACCCTAATGACGGGAGATTTACCAGGGGAGTTAGCCGAAAATCTACGAGAGCTACGTTTGGAATTAGTTCCAAGAGGCTATGTAGCCGCATTGGAGATTCAGTCTACCTTGATGGATAAGATTAGAAAAGCTCAAAGGACTGACAAGGAAATTGCTTCTATTAAGGAGAAAATGAACAAAGGAAAAGCTAAGGGATTTCGTGAGGATGAGAACGATACCTTATGGTTTGAAGACTGTGTCTATGTACCAAATGATCCGCGGATTAGGAAGCTAATTCTGCAAGAGGCCCATGACTCACCATACTTGATTCACCCAGGAAATACCAAGATGTATTTGGATTTGAAGGATATTTTCTAGTGGACCGGAATGAAGAAGGATATTGCGGAATATGTAGCAGTTTGTGATGTATGTCAGAGAGTGAAGGCAGAGCATCAGAAGCCAGCAGGATTGCTACAACCATTGCCGATACCCAAATGGAAGTGGGATAAGCTAGGCATGGATTTTATTACAGGATTGCCCAGAACACGTTCAGGCTATGACTCGATATGGGTTATAGTCGATCGTTTGACAAAGGTAGCTCATTTCATTCCAGTGAAGACTACCTATACCAGTGCAAAGTTGGCAAAGATATACATGACCAGGATCGTATGTCTGCATGGAGTTCCAAGGAGCATTGTATCATATAGAGGAACCCAGTTTACCTCAAAGTTCTGGAATCAGTTGCATGAGACTTTGGGAACCAGACTGGAGTTTAGCACAGCTTTCCACCCGCAGACAGATGGACAGACCGAGAGAGTCAATCAGATTTTGGAGGATATGCTAAGAGCTTGTGCGCTAGATTATGGATCTAGTTGGGATGAGAATTTGCCATATGCAGAGTTCTCTTACAACAACAGCTATCAAACCAGTTTGAAGATGGCCCCTTTCGAAGCCTTGTATGGAAGGAGGTGCAGGACCCCATTGTCCTGGGATGAAGTTGGAGATCGCCAGTTGTTTGGACCGGATCTGATAAAGGAGTCTGAACAGAAAGTGAAATTAATTCGCGACAGGCTAAAGGTAGCTCAACCCAGGCAGAAGAGTTATGCAGATTCTAAATGCAAGGAGGCAATTTATGAAGTCGGAGACCGAGTCTATCTTCGAGTATCACCACTTCGAGGAGTTAAGCGCTTTGGAGTTAAGGGAAAGTTAGCACCACGTTTTGTAGGCCCATACCAAGTTTTGGAGCGTATGGGAGAAGTTGCCTATAAGTTGGAATTACCCGAAGGACTGTCAGGAGTTCACGACGTGTTTCATGTATCCCAGTTGAAGAAGTGCCATGCAGAAATGGCTAACATACCGCTGAGAGATACGGTACCACTGGAAGCGATTCAGTTGGATAGTGATTTGACCTATGAGGAGAAACCAGTTAAGATTCTAGAGTATGCCAGTCGAGTCACCCGCAGCAAGGTTATCAAGTTTTGCAAGGTTTAGTGGAGCCACCACATGGAGGATGAAGCCACCTGGGAACGAGAGGAAGATTTGCTGAAGGACCACCCTCACCTATTTTCTAGCCAACCCGAATCTCGAGGGCGAGATTCATCTTAAGGGGGGTAGGTTTGTAACATCCCAAATTTTTAATTTGGAATGTTATACACTAGATCATCATTGCATATCATATTTATTGCATTTTGGTTGATCCTAGAAATTTTTCGCAACTCAAGGACCCTCGGAGAGAGTTGGGGATTTCGTTATTTTCATATTTGAGTTTTCTCAAATTTTGGAAATAGGATCATTTGATTTTATTTATTTTATCTTCAATTATTTCTATTACAAAAATATGACAGAGGGAATAAAATGACTTTCCCAAAATAAAGAAATATTGAGGATTTAATAAAAAAATCAAATAAGATTTTATTTGGTTTTATTTGCTATTTTATTTGAATTTAGGAAAAATGTGTGTTTTTCAAAATTGCATTTAGGCCCAAATAAATGTTCATCCTGTGCGGCTTGATTTTAGAAGACGGGAAAATTTATTTCGGAATTTTTGGAGTCCGTTTAGTATTTCTTTCATTAGTTTTTCTGTGCAGAATTACTTAAAAAAAGTCCGAACCGACCCTGGGCCGTAACCAGCCAGGACTCCGCCTGGCCGGGGCTTTATAAGCCGCCACCCCGGGGCCCGAGCCAGCCCAACCCGCGCCCCAAACCCTAGCCGCGCCCGATTCGCGCCGCCGCCTCGCGCCGCCTCGCCGCCGGCCGCGCCGCGCCGCCTTGCCGCTGCCTCGACGCCGCCCCGCCGCGCCGCCTCGCCGCCGCCTCACTGCCCGAGGTAGCCGCCATCTCCGGCGGTTTTCTGCCCGGTTTTTTTAAATCCGTTTTTTAGAACGGTTTTACGGTTTAGTTATTTAGCGAGCGTTCGCTCGTTCTGTTTTAACGAGTGTGTTCGTCGGTTAGATCCAGATAACGAACGTTCGTTCGTTAATCTGTTCATCGTTTTTCTTTTTCTCGGATTAAATCCGCGATTATTTCTGATCGCGATTTCTGATCCGATTTTCGTTTTAGTATAACTTTTCGCTCGTTTATCGGAATCAGGCGATTCAAGCGCCTAGAGTTTCGTATCGAAACCCTCTTTCCGTTTAACCAACTTAAACAAGTTGTTGCCACTATAAAAATTGCCTTAGATCCAGAATAGTAAACGAAGCCTGTTTCTTTTGCCGTTTGTGTTTCGTTGCTTCGTTCGATTCGATTCTTTTTGCCAACCGGAGTTCTTAAGTTGAACTTTCTGGTTAAATCTCTTATTTGAGTTTTACCTCTGCTTGTTTGTTTGCGATAGAGTACCCGGAGTGCGCCGCTTGTTACTTCGAATCACTAGGTTTCCCGGATCATCAGCAAGGCAAGTAACACTTTGATCATACCTCCTACTACCTAGTTTTATTGCATTAGATCAATCCTTACACATTGCATGATTAGGACCTAATTAAATTGTGGGTTTGGGAAGTAGTTGAGGTAGTACCTATTACCTGTCTAATTATCAAACCTTTGGGAGTTACTTCTATGTTTGCTTATTATTTCTATGCTATGCTAGTAGACGTGGATTGGGTGAGTGTATCCATGACAGATGTGAGCTTTGTTAATTAATGGTTTACTTAAGGTGGCAACCTAAACACACATCTGGGTGGATTGAGGCACCTGGGTATTCCAGGATTGCCTGTTTTCTTTTGGATCGCCACCCAGGCTCAAAGGGATCATGAGATTGTTCATGCTAGAATCTTCCGTGTGCAGCCACAAGCTATTATGGGCTCTAGCATAGTTGACTAAGTCGTGCGAACTCTTACAGCGGTAGACTAGGAGATGTAGGGGATGTAGGTGGTACGGTCTACCCATCGTAAGGTGCTAGCGCTTCTGAAAGACTATGTCTCGGTCATCCGTTTCTCAAACACCGTGTAGTGCGAGAAACCAAACGGAGACGATCGAGTCTTGTGGGGAAAAGTGCGCAAACCTCTACAGAGTGTATAAACTAATCATGGATAGCCATGTCCCCGGTTATGGACATCTTGAGTATCTAGTACCTGGATTATCATGTGAATCTCAACATGTTACTCTAAAGATTAATTTTGTTGGGTTTGTTTAATGATGATGTTTAATTGGGATTGAGAATGCTGTCAACCATTCTCAATGTTTAACAACCACCATAATAGTTAAATAAATTTCTTCCTTTGCAGTAGGGAAAAATTGGCTTTACGCAAAACTGTAACCATAGAGCTTTCCACCAGCCAAATATGCATATAGTATAGTTGTTTCATTCCATTATTCTCTATGTATTACATTGCCAGCATATTCCATGTGCTGACCCATTTTCGGGCTGCAACGTTAATGTTGCAAACTTTTCAGACGACGATTAAGGAGTTTTAGGTCGTGGTTCTATACTCAGTGATGCCATTGGAGTTGATGGACTCACTTATCTTCCAAGCCTTCCACTGTTATCGTTATTAGATGGCCTTAAGCCATTTTTATTGTAATAAGTTATCTTTGGA
Organism: Triticum urartu; assembly: GCF_056163025.1. Classification (NCBI taxonomy): domain Eukaryota; kingdom Viridiplantae; phylum Streptophyta; class Magnoliopsida; order Poales; family Poaceae; genus Triticum; species Triticum urartu. The sequence goes on from NC_141878.1 coordinate 217,400,276, forward strand.
GACACTCGATGTAATAAGTGTGTGATTGCTACTCTGCTATAAATCCTTCAAGTACTGTGTGGTGTCAGCATTACTGATCCAGGGATGACACTGGAGCACAGAGATTGGACCGTTTGAGGTCTGGTCGCCACAAAAGGTAACAAGCGTCGGATCCACGCAGGATCAATCTCTTCAGTGATGCTCAATCACTTTGGGTTTGTAGGTGTTTGGGTTTGGGTTTTCCTCACTTGATGATTTTCCCTCAAAGTCCTTGGAGGATGGGATGCTCTCAAATGACAAGTGTCAGTTTTTCTCAGAGCAGCCAACCAGCTAGTGGTTGTAGGGGGCGGCTATTTATAGCCTAGGGAGCAGCCCGACATGATAAGACATAAATGCCCTTCAATGATATGACCGTTAGGTGGGTAGATATTTTGGGACAGCTGGCGCATAGCACAGCAACGGTCGGAATTTTGAGTATCAAATTCCTGAGGGCTATCATGTTCCTCACTGTGTAGGCAATCCGCACTGGCGAATTCCTAACTCCTCAATCAGAACAAATTCCCTTAGAGACCAGAAGAACTTCATCTCTGTCACTGAAGAAATTGACCGAACTGTATGAGATTTCCAATGGCTTCACTCGAAGGGATTGGTAGGTGTAGGATTTGAGTTGAGCATCACTTGGAAATATTTCCTTAGTATTTCCTCGACCCCCTTTAACAGTACGGTGTCTCCTATGACTCAAGAAATAGAAAATAAAACAAAGAAAATGAAGGTCTTCATGCTTCATGTTCCTCAAATGAATACCAAGTCTTCAGGATCACACCAATTTATTCACTTTTAAAGTCTTTAGAAAGTCTTCAGAAATCCAAAGTCTTCAGTCGAAGAACTTCATTTTTAGGGGTCGACTTTCTCTGTAAATATCAAACTCCTCATAGACTTATAGACTTGTGTACACTCACAAACGCATCAGTCCCTTAACCTATAAGTCTTCAATACACCAAAATCACTAAGGTGCACTAGATGCACTTACACTCCCCACTCGCCTTAAACCTCGCCTGTTCCCAGCGGCTGTGTAAACAGGCACGGTTGGGTTACCCATGCCCGAATTGATGAAAATCCCGCAATAAGGGTACACAATCTCTGCCTTGACACGATGTGCCAATGGCAACCGCGTCCCGAAACATGGAGTGGCAGACGAAAAACGGTTTGAAATTATGGTCGGACTACATGACGTCACGTTATTAAAGAGGTCAGCAGATTGGATTCGTGAACTATTATACTGTCTACGGCTGTGTGATGCAGATCCAAACATGATTGTTTCATCCGAAGATTATCTTGGAGTTCGGAAGGAGGAACCCGCCTTGCAATGCCGAAGACAGATCTACGCGCCGGATACATTGTCATTGAGGCCAGGTTCAGGGGCTAGTGAGGGAGTCCTAGACTAAGGGGTCCTCGGGCGTCCGACCTGTTAGCCATGGGCCAGACTGATGGGCTGTGAAGATACAAAGATCGAAGACTGCACCCGGGTCCGGATGGGACTCTCCTTGGCGTGGAGGGCAAGCTTGGCGATCAAATATGTGGATTCCTTTCTTTGTAACCGACCTTATGTAACCCTAGATCCTCCTGGTGTTTATATAAACCAGAGGGCTTAGTCCGGAGAGGGAGACACTCATTACCATAGTCAAGCAGGCTAGACTTCTAGGGTTTAGCCATTACGATCTCGTGGTAGATCAACTCTTGTAATACTCGTATCCATCAAGATCAATCAAGCAGGAAGTAGGGTATTACCTCCATAGAGAGGGCCCGGACCTGGGTAAACATCGTGTCCCCTGTCTCCTGTTACCATCGACCTTAGACGCACAGTTCGGGACCCCCTACCCGAGATCCGCCGGTTTTGACACCGACACCCGCCGCGAGCATCAACACTCATCGGACCGCATACATCAGTATGTATTATTTCCAACAAGTCTGTTGCTCGCTCCATTGTTCCGGAGAACAGAGTCTTAGTCATCTTGCCCATGAGGCATGGTTCGCAAGCATCAAGTGATTCCAAAAGGCCATCAACATGGAGTTTCTTCATGCGCTTTACACTAATATGACCTAAACGGCAGTGCCACAAATAAGTTGCACTATCATTATTAAACTTATATCTTTTGGCTTCAATACTATGAATATGTGTGTCACTTCTATTGAGATTAAACAAAAATAGACCACTCACCAAGGATGCATGACCATAAAAGATATTACTCATATAAATAGAACAACCATTATTCTCTGATTTAAATGAATAACCGTCTCGCATCAAAAAAGCTCCAGATATAATGTTCATGCTTAACGCTGGCTCCAAATAACAATTATCCAGGTCTAAAACTAATCCTGAAGGTAGATGTAGAGGTAGCGTGCCGACCGCGATCACATCGACTTTGGAACCATTTCCCACGCGCATCGTCACCTCGTCCTTAGCCAATCTTCGCTTAATCCATAGCCCTTGTTTCGAGTTGCAAATATTAGCAACAAAACCAGTATCAAATACCCAGGTGCTATTGCGAGCATTAGTAAGGTACACATCAATAACATGTATATCAAATATACCTTTCACTTTGCCATCCTTCTTATCCGCCAAATACTTGGGGTAGTTCCGCTTCCAGTGACTAGTCCCTTTGAAGTAGAAGCACTCAGTCTCAGGCTTAGGTCCAGACTTGGGATTCTTCACTTGAGTAGCAACTTGCTTGCCGTTCTTCTTGAAGTTCCCCTTCTTCCCTTTGCCCTTTTTCTTGAAACTAGTGGTCTTGTTAACCATCAACACTTGATGCTCCTTCTTGATTTCTACCTCCACAGCCTTTAGCATTGCGAAGAGCTTGGGAATTTTTTTTATCCATCCCTTGCATATTATAGTTCATCACGAAGCTTTTGTAGCTTGGTGGCGGTGATTGAAGAACTCTGTCAATGACACTATCATCAAGAAGATTAATTCCCAGTTGAGTCAAGTGGTTGTGGTACCCAAACATTCTGAGTATATGTTCACTGACAGAACTATTCTCCTCCATCTTGCAACTGTAGAACCTATTGGAGACTTCATATCTCTCATTCTGGGCATTTGCTTGAAATATTAACTTCAACTCCTAGAACATCTCATATGCTCCATGACGTTCAAAACGTCGTTGAAGTCCCAATTCTAAGCCGTAAAGCATGGCACACTGAACTATCGATTAGTCATCAACTTTGCTCTGCTAGACCTTCATAACATCTGGAGTTGCTCCTGCAGCGGGCTTTGCACCTAGCGGTGCTTCCAGCATGTAATTCTTCTGTGTAGCAATGAGGATAATCCTCAAGTTACGGACCCAGTCTGTGTAGTTGCTACCATCGTCTTTCAACTTAGCTTTCTCTAGGAACACATTAAAATTCAAAGGAACAGTAGCACGGGCCATTTATCTACAACAACATAGACATGCAAAATACTATCAGGTACTAAGTTCATGATAAATTAAAGTTCAATTAATCATATTACTTAAGAACTCCCACTTAGACAGACATCCCTCTAATCATCTAAGTGATCACGTGATCCATATCAACTAAACCATGTCCGATCATGATGTGAGATGGAGAAGTTTTCAATGGTGAACATCACTATGTTGATCATATCTACTATATGATTCACGCTCGACCTTTCAGTCTCAGTGTTCCTAGGCCATATCTGCATATTCTAGGCTCGTCAAGTTTAACCTGAGTATTCTGCTTGTGCAAAACTGGCTTGCACACGTTGTATGTGAACATAGAGCTTATCACACCCGATCATCACGTGGTGTCTTGGCACGATGAACTATAGCAACGGTGCATACTCAGGGAGAACACTTGGACCTTGAAATTTAGTGACAGGTCATCTTATAATGCTACCGTCGTACTAAGCAAAATAAGATGCATAAAGGATAAACATCACATGGAATCAATATAAGTGATATGATATGGCCATCATCATCTTATGCCTTTGATCTCCATCTCCAAAGCACCATCATGATCACCATTGTCACCGGCTTGACACCTTGATCTCCATGGTAGCATCGTTGTTGTCTCACCAACTATTGCTTCTACGACTATCGCTACCACTTAGTGATAAATTAAAGCAATTACATGGCGATTGCATTTCATACAATAAAGACAACCGTATGGCTCCTGCCAGTTGCCGATAACTGTTACAAAACATGATCATCTCATACAACAATTTATATATCATCACATCTTGATCATATCACATCACAACATGCCTTGCAAAAACAAGTTAGACGTCCTCTAGTTTGTTGTTGCAAGTTTTATGTGGCTGCTACAGGCTTAGCAAGAACCGTTCTTACCTACGCATCAAAAACCACAACGATTTTTCGTCAAGTGTGTTGTTTTAACCTTCAACAAGGACCGGGCGTAGTCAAACTCGATTCAACTAAAGCTAGAGAAATAGACACCCACTAGCCACCTGTGTGCAAAACATGTCGATAGAACTAGTCTCATGAACTCGGTCATGTAATGTCGGTCTGGGCCGCTTCATCCAACAATACCGCCGAATCAAAGTATGGCATGCTAGTAAGCAGTATGACTATTATCGCCCACAACTCTTTGTGTTCTACTCATGCATATAACATCTATGCATAGACCTGGCTCTGATGCCACTGTTGGGGAACGCAGCATTTCAAAAAATTCCTACGATCATGCAAGATCTATCTAGGAGTTGCATAGTAATGAGAGGGGAGAGTGTGTCTACGTACCCTCGTAGACCGAAAGTGGAAGCATTTAGTAACACGGTTGATGTAGTTGAACGTCTTCGCGATCCAACCGATCAAGTACTGAACGCACGGCACCTCTGCGATCTGCACATGTTCAGCTCGGTGACATCTCTTGAACTCTTGATCCAGTTGAGGCCGAGGGAGAGTTTCGTCAACACGACGACGTGTTGATGGTGATGATGAAGTTACTGATGTAGAGCTTCGCCTAAGCACTACGACAATATGACCGAGGTGTAAAACTGTGGAGGGGGGCACCGCACATGGCTAAAGATCAACTTGTGTGTCTATGGAGTGCACCCCTCCCCCGTATATAAAGGAGGGGAGGAGGAGGCCGGCCGGCCCTAAGGGGCGCACCCAAGGGGGGGAATCCTACTCCAAGTAGGAATTGGTCCCCCCTTTCCTAGTCCAAGTAGGAGAAGAAGGAAGGAGAGGGAGAGGGAGAGGGAAAGAGGGGCCGCACCCCCCCCTCCCCAAGTCCTATTCGGACTCCCCTTGGGGGGGGGCACCTCCTGGCTGCTGCCCTCTCTCTCCCCTAAGGCCCATTACTTCCCCGAGGGGTTCCGGTAACCCCTCCGGCACTCCGGTATTATCCGAAACTACCTGGAACACTTCCGGTGTCCGAATAACATGGTCCAATATATCAATCTTTATGTCTCAACCATTTCGAGACACCTCGTCATGTCCGTGATCTCATCCGGGACTCGGAACAACCTTTGGTACATCAACTCACATAACTCATAATACAAATTGTCATTGAACGTTAAGCGTGCGGACCCTACGGGTTCGAGAACTATGTAGACATGACCGAGACACATCTCCGATCCATAACCAATAGCGGAACCTAGATGCTCATGTTGTTTCCTACATATTCTATGAAGATCTTTATCGGTCAAACCTCATAACAACATATGTTGTTCCCTTTGTCATCGGTATGTTACTTGCCTGAGATTCGATCGTCGGTATCATCATACCTAGTTCAATCTTGTTACCGGGAAGTCCCTTTACTCGTTCCGTAATGCATCATCCTGCAACTAACTCATTAGTCACTTTGCTTCCAAGGCTTAGAGTGATGAGCATTACCGAGAGGGCCCAGAGATACCTCTCTGAAACACGGAGTGAGAAATCCTAATCTTGATCTATGCCAACTCAACAAACACCATCAGAGACACCTGTATAGCATCTTTATAATCACCCAGTTACATTGTGACGTTTGATAGCACACTAAGTGTTCCTCCGGTATTCAGGAGTTGCATAATCTCATAGTCATAGGAACATGTATAAGTCATGAAGAAAGCAATAGCAATAAACTAAACGATCATAGTGCTAAGCTAATGGATGGGTCTTGTCCATCACATCATTCTCTAATGATGTGATCCTGTTCATCAAATGAGAACACATGTCCATGGCTAGGAAACTTAACCATCTTTGATTAACTAGCTAGTCAAGTAGAGGCATATTAGGGACACTCTGTTTGTCTATGTATTCACACATGTACTAAGTTTCTGGTTAATACAATTCTAGCATGAATAATAAACATTTATCATGATATAAGGAAATATAAATAACAACTTTATTATTGCCTCTAGGGCATATTTTTCCTTCACCCATAGCTGATAGTAGATGGGTAAGTCTCGTTCATTGTGTCCCTAAGAAGGGAAGTATTACCATTGTTCCTAATGATAAAAATGAACATATTCCACAAAGAACTGTTACTGGTTATAGAATGGTAATTGATTTTGGAAAATTAAATAAAGCAACCAGAAATATCATTACCCTCTGTCTATCATTGATCAAATGCTAGAAATACTATCTAAGCACACACACTTTTGTTTTCTCGATGGATATTCTGGTTTTTCTCAAATACATGTTTCACAACCTAATCAAGAGACAACCACCTTTACTTGTCCTTTTGGAACTTATGCTTATAGACGTATGCCTTTTGGTTAATGCAATGCACCTTCTACCTTTCAAAGATGTATGACTGCTATATTCTCTGATTTTTGTGAAAAGATTTTTGAGGTTTTCATGGATGATTTTTCCGTTTACGGAACTTCTTTTGATGATTGCTTAAGCAACCTTGATGGAGTTTTACAGAGATGCGAGCAAACTAATCTTGTTTTGAATTGGAAGAAATGTCACTTTATGGTTAATGAAGGTATTGTCTTGGGACATAAAATTTCTGAACAAGGTATTGAGGTGGATAAAGCTAAAGTTGATGCAATTGAGAAAATGCCATGTCCCAGAGATATTAAAGGTATTCATAGTTTCCTCGGTCATCCTGGTTTCTATAGGAGATTTATTGAAGACTTCTCTAAAATTGCTAGGCCTCTTACAAATCTTCTACAAAAGGATGTTCCATTTGGTTTTTATGATGATTGTGTAGAAGCCTTTGAAACACTTAAGAAAGCCTTAATTTTTGCACCTATTGTTCAACCACCTGATTGGAACTTGCCTTTTGAAATTAAGTCCGATGCTAGTGATTATGCCATTGGTGGTATTTTAGGACAAAGAGTTGATAAGAAATTAAATGGTATTCGTTATGCTAGTAGAACTCTAGACAGTGCCCAAAGAAATTATGGTGCTACTGAAAAAGAATTTTTAGCAGTGGTGTTTGCTTGTGATAAATTCAGATCTTACACTGTTGATTCTAAAGTGATTGTTCTCACTGATCATGTTGTTATTAAATATATTATGGAAAAGAAAGATGATAAACTTAGACTCATTAGGTGGGTTCTGTTTGTTACAAGAATATGACTTGCATATCACTGATAGAAAAGGAGCTGAGAACCCCGTAACTGATAACTTGTCTAGGTTAGAAAATATTATTGATGACCCACAACCTATTAATGATAGTTTTCCTGATGAGAAATTAGCTGCAATAAATGTCTCTCATAACACTCCTTGGTATGCTGAATATGCTAATTATATTGTTGCTAAATATATACCACCTAGCTTCACTTACCAACAAAAGAAAAAAATCTATGATTTAAGACATTACTTTTGGGACGACCCACATCTTTATAAAGGTGTAGATGGTATTATCAGACGTTGTGTACCTGAGCATGAACAGGGATAAATCCTAGAAAAATGTCACTCCGAAGCTTACAGAGGTCATCATGCAGGAGACAGAACTGCTCACAAGGTATTGCAATCTGGTTTTCATTGGCCTACTCTCTTCAAGGATGCCCATAAGTGTGTTTTAACTTGTGATGAATGTCAAAGAATTGGTAATATTGGTAAGCATCAAGAAATGCCTATGAATTATTCTCTTGCTATTGAACCATTTGATGTCTGGGGTTTCAATTACATGGGACCTTTTCCTTCCTCTAATGGGTATACACATAGTTTGGTTGTTATTGATTATGTTACTAAGTGGGTAGAAGCTATTCCAACTTGTAGTGATGATCACAAACCCTCTATTAAAATGCTTAAGGAAGTTATTTTCCCAATATTTGGAGTCCCTAGATGGTGGTTCACATTTTATTCATGGTGCTTTCCGTAAAATGCCCGCTGTGTATGATGTTAACCATAGAATTGCATCCCCCTATCATCCTCAGTATAGTGGTCAAGTTGAACTTAGAACTAGAGAAATAAAATTAATTTTACAAAAATGGCAATAGGTCCAGATAGAATTGGTCTAAGAAATTGGACGATGCACTTTGGGCTTACCGAACAACATATAAAAATCCCATGGGTATGTCTCCTTACAAAATGGTTTATGGAAAAGCTTGTCATTTGCCTCTTGAGTTAGAACATAAAGCATATTGGGTAATTAAAGAACTCAACTATGATTTCAAACTTGTCGGTAAAAAGAGGTTATTTGATATTAGCTCACTAGATGAATGGAGAACCCAAGCTTATGAAAATGCTAAGTTATTTAAAGAAAAAGTCAAAAGATGGCATGATAAAAGAATCCAAAAGCGCGAGTTCAAAGTTGGAGAATATGTTATTTTGCACAACTCTCGTTTCATATTTTTTTGCAGGGAAACTTCTCTCCAAATGGGAAGGACCCTATGTTATCAAGGAGGTTTATCGATCTGGAGCTATCAAAATAAATAATGCCGAAGGTACTAACCCGAAGGTTGTCAATGGGAAAAGAATAAAACATTATATCTCACGTACGCCCGTTAATGTTGAAAACAATAATATCCACACTATGACACAAAAAGAAGACATAAAAGAAACCTTCTGGAACACTCTAGAATCGTGAAAAAAAGAGGAGGTACGTGATACGGTGAGTAAAAGGACTCCAAAAATTCCGCAAAAATATTTTCTGTCAGTTTTGGAATATATTAAAAATTAGGAAAATAAGAAACAACCAGGAAGGTAACCCTGGTGGGCACAAGACACTAGGGCGCGCCCAGGTGGGTTGTGCCCACCTCGGGTAACTTCCTGACTCTGTTTTTCTTCCGTTTGCTTGTTTCCCAAGAAAACAATCTTTATATACCCCCCGAACCTATTGACCACCGTATTGCGGAGAAATCACTCGTTCTTCTTTCTCGCTGTTTTCCGATAGATCTGAAAATATGTCGTCTTGAGATTCAACAGAAGATTGTCGAGTTTCTTATCGGCCTTTGGATAAAAATGATACCTATCCCTATATATGGTACACCGACGAGGAAGATGAAGATGAACCAGTCCCTCATCTCTTTGAGCAAGAATGCAAAGAGGCATTATGCAAAAGGATAATAAAGCTTGAGATAGAGAATGATGAGTTGAGGATGGATAATTTCACCCTCAGACGCAAGTTGGAGAAAGAGAAGGATAAGCCTACTATCTCATCACCTCCACCTTCATCATCACCAGCTCCACCTTCTTCATCCCCAAAGGAGAATTGAGTATCGGGTATGGGCACTCCGCTTGGCTTGTGCCAAGCTTGGGGGAGTTTCCCCGGTATCGTATCACCTCCATTATCTTTTTCCTTTAATTATGTTAGTTCGATCCTTAGCTATCTTTCAATTTAGTTGAATAAAAGTATAGTTCGATCCTTTCTTTTCAAGTGCTTGCTTAGTGATCTATCCTTGTAATTGTGTGCAAGATATATAATAAAGTTTAGTTTGAGTTTTGCTTTCTTTATTTCATGTACAATAAAAAGAAAGGAAATAAATGAAAAGATCGTATGCTAATCTTATGGTAAGTAATGACATCACATAAGGAAGAGTATAAGTAGTAAAATTTATTGGAGATTAACAAGCATAGCATTAGTCAATAATGCAATTCATGAAAGAATTAATAAGGGAAGAGAAGATTCACATGCAAATACACTATCTTGGACATCTTTTATGATTGTGAGCCTCCATCAAAATATTATATGCTAAAATTGTTGACGTTGGACAAGGAAGACAACATAATGATTTATGTTTGTTCATATTCACATAGAAGTTATATTGTCATAGATCCTTTAACATGTAGTGCTTGCACCCATCTTTGCTAGCCAAAAATTCCGCACTAAGTAGAGATACTACTTGTGCATCCAAAACCCTTAAACCAAATCTTGTTTCGAGAGTCCACCATACCTACCTATGGATTGAGTGAGATCCTTCAAGTAAGTTGTCATCGGTGCAATAAGGCAATAAAAATTTCATGTAAAAGTGTTAGATCATTTATTGTAAGAGAAAATTGATCATTGTATGAACTTGTGATGGCAAAGAATAAAAGCGACAGACTGCATAATAAAGGTTGCTATCATAAGGGGCACTATAACATGACATTATTTTGCATTAAGAGATTGAGCATACAACCAAAAAGCACAAGGCAACCTCTGCTTCCCTCGACCTAGGGCCCATCTTTTACTTTTATGTATTTACTTTTATTTAAGAGTCAAAGTATCTCTCTCTATTCCTTTTTATTTTCTCTTTTGGCAAGCACCATGTGGTGAGGAAAGATCTAGGCACATATATCCAGTTGGATATGGGTGGGCATCAGTTATTATTGCTGACATCACTCTTGAAGTGAATACGTTGGGAGGCGAGACTATAGGCCCCCTATCTTTCTGTGTGTCTGGTTGAAACTTTTTGCTCATGTGTATGCAGTGAGTGTTAGCAATCATAGAAGACTATATGATGGTTGAGTATGTGGACTTGCCAAAAAGGCTCTGATACGTGACCCTTCCTGAAAAGATGATGAATTGTAGTTGCAAACTTGAATGAGAACATAGTTTGTTGATTTTCAATAGAGTTTATGCTTTATACTTCGATGTTGTGATGAATTGTTACTTGTTCATGAGAAGTATATGATAAACGTTACGTGACATGTTCTATCATAAAGTTTGTTGTTATTATAATAGTATACATGATGCTTCTATGTCTGTATTTTGTTTTTATTGACACCTCTCTCTCTCTCTAAGCATGTGGACATGTTTTTCGATATTGGTTTTCGCTTGAGGATAAGTGAGGTCTAAGCTTGGCGGAGATGATACGTCCATTTTTGCATCATGATTACCCACTATTATTAATAATGTTTTTATGCATAATAATGCTTTTTGGAGTAATTCAAATGTCTTTTCTCACATAATATGCAAGGTTCACACAAAGAGGGAGAATACCGGCAGCTGGAATTCTGGACCTGAAAAAGCTATGCCAGGCCACCTATCTTCACAACTCCAAATGAGCTGAATCTTCACGGAGATTTTTTATGGAATTTATAAGAATTATTGGAGCAAATAACTACCAGATTGGGCCCACCAGGTGGGCACAACCTAGCTGGGCGCGCCAGGGCCCCCAGTGCGCCCTGGTGGGTTGTACACTCCTCGGCCCACCTCTGGTGCCCCTCTTCTGGTATATAAGTCATTTTGACCTAGAAAAAATAAGGAAAGGACTTTCGGGATGGAGCGCCGCCGTCTCGAGGCGGAACTTGGGCAGGAGCACTTTTGCCCTCTAGCGGAGCGATTCCACGGGGAACTTCCCTCCCGAAGGGGGTAATCATCGTCATCATCATCACCAACAACTCTCCCATCTTGGGGAGGGCAATCTTCATCAACATCAGCATCTCCTCTCAAACCCTAGTTCATCTCTTGTGTTCAATCTTTGTACCGGAACCTTAGATTGGTGCTTGTGGGTGACTTGTAGTGTTGATTACATCTTGTAGTTGATTACTATATGGTTTATTTGGTGGAAGATTATATGTTAACATCCATTATGCGATTTAATACCCCTCTGATCTTGAGCATGATTATCATTTGTCAGTATTTACTTTTGTTCTTGAGGTCACGGGAGAAATCTTGTTGCAAGTAATCATGTGAACTTGATATGTGCTCGATATTTTGATGGTATCTATGTTGTGATTCCCTTAGTGGTGTCATGTGAATGTCGACTACATGGCACTTCACCTTATTAGGGCCTAAGGGAATGCATTGTGGAGTAGTTATTAGATGATTGATTGCGAGAGTGACAGAAGCTTAAACCCTAGTTTATGGGCTACTTCGTAAGGGATTGATTTGGATCCAAAAGTTTAATGCTATGGTTATATTTTATCTTAATACTTTTGTCGTAGTTGAAGATGCTTGTGAGGGGGTTAATCATAAGTAGGAGGTTTCTTCAAGTAAGAACAACACCTAAGCACCGGTCCACCCACATATCATATTATTAAAGTAGTAAACCCGAATCAAACCAACATGATGAAAGTGACTAGATGAAATTCCCGTGTACCCTCAAGAACGTTTTCCTTATCATAAGAGACCGTTTTAGCCTGTCCTTTGCCTCAAAAGGATTGGGCCACCTGGCTGCACTTTTGTTACCGTTACTTGCTTGTTACAAATTATCTTGCTATCAAACTACTCGTTACTTATAATTTGAGTGCTTGCAGAGAATACCTTGCTAAAAACTACTTGCCATTTCCTTCTTCTCCTCGTTTGGTTCGACACTCTTACTTATTGAAAGGACTACGATTGATCCCCTATACTTGTGGGTCATCAGCCACTGACGAGGAGGCGACACTGCAAGCAAGAAGTGAAGGTTTCAACTTGGAAAAGGAAGGTGGAAACAGGGGAAATGTGGCTTTTGGTTAGGGGGGTGGTAGATATTTTCGTGGAAGCCGAGATTTTTGGATCGATGTAGCGAAAAAACTGGTGCGCCAAGTGTCATCAGACACGGTCCCTTATTCTGCACTGTGTACGATATGTGAACATCACAAACAATTCGTATAGCTTAACTAGTGTGTGATGAGTTTGAACGTGAAATTTTTTGGTTTGAATTTCCCTGGTTACAGTAGTGGTCATCCGCGTCATTGCATAAATTTGGGTACACAAAGGAGACTACAACACACCCACACTTCTTAATCGAGCAAGTTCGTCAATTAAACAGAGTTAGCTGGCCTCAACATTACTCTAACAAATTAAAAACAAGCGGTGTTAATTAAACTACTACGGCTGGTGTTCGTCGATCTCCGCCGCCTCCTCCATGTCCAGCTCGCGCCCGACGGTCTCCTGGGGAAGGGGCTCCATGGCATCCATCACACCATACTCGGCATGCATCTCGCGATCCGCGTCTGCCATCTATTTGGAAAAGGCCGCCACGAGCTGGGCGTGGGCGGCCGCGATCTGGGCTTGGATGGGCTCCGTCGTGGCAACGTATGCCACGGAGGAAAGGATGACTGCTCGAACGCTCTCGGCGATTGCTAACTCTTCGGTCATGGGTTGTCGACCGTTGTCGGAGAAGCTTCATTCGATTTGTGCGGTGACTGCCACGAGCTGGGCATGGGAGGCCTTGACATGGTCGTGTGCGGCCTCCATCAGGGCTAAGGCCACCGCTGCGGAACGGGTAGCTGCTGTGCCGCTCTTTCCAATTGCTATCCCCAAGGCAGATGTTGCTGCCGCCACCTGAGAAGCAACAGCGACCGTTTGGGCTACCTTGGGCGCCCGTTTGTAGCTTGCGGACGCGCTCATGCAGCTTGTTAGCACGCGCGTGGCAGCTACGGCCGCGCTCTCGCTGGAGTGGGCCGCCAAAGTTGCCCTCGCGACGCGGGTCCACGTCCCCATCTTTCACCGACGACGATTGAACAATGAAATGATATTTGGGGAGTGAGCTAGTGTGCTTGACACGCCGACTGTGCACTGTAGCCGACGCACCTTCTCACGTAAGCCATATGTGTACTATACTCCGACGGTTCTCCAAGATATTTTGTACTGCATCTCACACGGTTGGTGATCTATGTGTGATCTACTTGATTTTTCATCTTGATTTGAATTACATAATGGGGTCACAATGGCAAAGGAGGGTGTTTGAATTGCTAGAACTTTTATCTGCAGTGAACATGCAACTATAGGTGTGTCATCAAAAAATTGGAATTATTCAGGGTTCGTTTGGACATTTTTATACATTAACTTGGTTTTCTAGCCATTTCAGGTCTACAATTCGAAATTTAACTACATGCATATACTTCGGTGCACCAAAATGGGTTGTAAAATCGTATATGTGTCCATGGGTTTATGCTTATGTCCCATGCAAGAAATGGGGATGAATTTCAAACACCACAACATCGTGGCTCTCCGGCAAACCTTGAGGTACTTGCTTTTGTAATTCTAGTAAATCCAAAATCCATCTGAAATTCATGAACCTTGGCATGCTATCATGGAATGGCATCAACATGCTGGGGTAAAAAATATTGTCCCATTTGGGGCAGTGATGTCTACTACGCAACTTTATTCTTGTAGACACGTGTTGGGCCTCCAAGCGCAGAGTTTTGTAGGACAATAGAAATTTTCCCTCAATTGGATGACCTAAGGTTTATCAATCCGTTGGAGGCATAGGATGAAGATAGTCTCTCTCAAACAACCCTGCAACCAAATAATAAAAAGTCTCTTCTGTCCCCAACACACCAAATACAATGGTAATTTGTATAGGTGCGCTAGTTCGGCGAAGAGATGGTGATAAAAGAGTAATATTGATGGTAGAAATATATTTTTATAATCTGATTAACTAAAAACAGCAAGGTAGAAATTGATAAAACAGAGCAAAAATGGTATTGTAATGCTTGAAAATGAGGCCTAGGGTCCATACTTTCGCTAGTGCAATCTCTCAACAATGCTAATATAATTGGATCATATAACCATCCCTCAACGTGCGATGAAGAATCACTCTGAAGCTCCTATCTAGTGGAGAACATAAGAAGAAATCGTCTGTAGGGTACAAAACCACCTCGAAACTATTCTTTCCGATCGATCTATCCAAGAGTTCGTACTAAAATAACACCAAATAATTTCAGATTCATAATACTCAATCCAACACAAAGAACCTCAAAGAGTGCCCCATGATTTCTACCGGAGAAACAAAAGACGAGAACGTGCCTCAACCCCTATGCAAAGATTACCCCAATGTAACCTCGGGAATCCGCGAGTTGAGTGCCAAAACACATATCAAGTGAATAAATATGATACCCCATTGTCACCACGAGTATTCATATGCAAGACATATATCAAGTGCTCTCAAATCCATAAAAGTATTCAATCCGATAACAATGAAATCTCAAAGGGAAAAATTCAATTCATCGCGACAAGATAGAGAGGGGAAAACACCATATGATTCAACTATATTAACAAAGCCCGCGATACATCAAGATTGTGACATCTCAAGAACGTGAGAGAGAGAGAGATTAGACAGATAGCTAATTGTACAAACACTCAGCCCGGAGGGTGGACTACTCCCTTCTCATCGTGGTGGCCACCGGGATGATGAAGAGGGCCACCCGTGATGATTTCCCCCTCCGGTGGAGTGCCAGAACGGGGTCTAGATTGGTTTTCGGTGGCTACAAAGGCTTGCGGTGGCGGAACTTCTCATCTAGGGTTACCCCGAGAGGTTTTGGAATATTTGGTGTTTTATAGGGAAAAGAGGGGGTGCGGGAGGCCACCGAGGTGGGCACAACCCACCTGGGTGCACCCTGCTGGGTTGTGCCCCCCTCGGGGCACCCCCGGGTGCTGCTTTGGACTGTTGGATGTCTTCTGGTCCATAAAAATACCACAAAAAGTTTCGCGGTGTTTGGACTCCGTTTGATATTGATTTACTGCGATGTAAATATCAAGCAAAAAATAGCAACTGACACTGGGTCAATGGGTTAGTCCCAAAAAATGATATAAAGTTGCTATGAAATGATTGTAAAACATCCAAGAATGATAATATATTAGCCTGAATACTTCATAAATTATAGATACGTTGGAGACGTATCATCATCCCCAAGCTTAACTCCTACTTGTCCTCGAGTAGGTAAATGATAAAAGAAATAATTTATGAAGTGTGAATGCTAGCAAAGTGCACAAGTTTGGTCAATGAAAATTTCAATAACTTTTCCTAGCATCATAACAACAATTATTTCTTATAAACCTTCTCATGTTAAAGTAGCAAGCAATTCACATGTTAAGGTTCAAACAATGAATTCTCTTAAAACTCAACAACCTATGTTCTCAGTCACCAAGCAATTGCAATTCAACTTATTCAACAAAGTCTAAGTAAGAGCTCCACATACTCAACCATCATATAGTCTTCCATGATTGCTAACACTCACCGCATACACATGAACAAAACGTTTCAACCGGACACATAGAAAGTTAGGGGCTTATAATTTTGCCTCCCAACGTATTCACCTCAAGGGTGATGTCAACAATAATAACTCATGCTACCCATATCCAACTGGATATATGTGCCTAGATCTTTCCTCACCACATGATGCTTGCCAAAAGAGAAAAATAAAAAGGAATAGAGAGAAATTTTTTGACTCTTGCATGAAAGTAAATACATAAAAGTAAAAGATAGGCTCTTCGCAGAGGGAAGAAGAGGTTGCCATGTGCTTATTTGTTTGTATGCTCAACCCCTTAGTGCAAAAGAATGTCACGTTATATTGCCTCTTATGATAGAAACCTTTATTATGCAGTCTATCGCTTTTATTCTTTGCCATCACAAGTTCGTACAACGCTCAATTTTCTCTTACACTAAATGATCTAACACTTTTAGAAGCAATTTTTATTGCCTTATTGCACCGATGACAACTTACTTGAAGGATCTTTCTCAATCCTTAGGTAGGTATGGTGGACGCTTGAAAATAAGATTTGGGTTTAAGGGTTTTTGGATGCACAAGTAGTATATCTACTTGGTGCAGAATTTTTGGCTAGCAAGGATGGGGGGCAAGCACCACATGTTGAAGGATCTATGACAATATAACTTCTATGTGAATATGAACAAACATAAACCATTACATTGTCTTCCTTGTCCAACGTCAACAATTTTGGCATATAATATGTTGATGGGGCTCACAATCACAAAAGATTTCCAAGATAGTGTATTTGCATGTGAAAGTTCTCTTCCTTATACTAATTATTCATGAATTGCTTGTGTGACCAATATTGTGATTGTCAGGCTTCAAAATATTTCACTTCCTAAATCCAATGTGAAGCTACCACTAGGCATGATAAAATTTCAACTTCATGATATTCAATTCATTCTACAATTTACTCATAGGATATAAGTGAAGCACAAGAGTAAATGACAAGCTACTCCAAGAAGATATAAGTGAAGATCAAGCGAGTAGTTATGTAAATGGGTAACTATTTGAGGACTCTCTCTTACTTAAAAAATTTCAGATCTAAGTATTTTTTATTAAAATAGCAAGAAAAAACAAAATAAAATGACATTCTAAGAACAACACAACTCATGTGAAGTGGCAAAAACTTAGGCTCGATCGATACTAACCGCTAATTGTTGATGAAGAAAGGTGGGATGCCTACCGGGGCATCCCCAAGCTTAGATGCTTGAGTCTTTTTGAAATATTATCTTGGGATGCCTTGGGCATCCCTAATCTTGAACTTTTGGGTCTCCTTAATTCCTTTTATATCACGGTTGCCCTAAATCTTAAAAACTCCATCCACACAAAACTCAACAAGAACTCGTGAGATAAGTTAGTATAAACCAATGCAAAAACTTTATCATTATCTACTGTAGAAAATCACTAAAATTATTATTTAATATTGCATACTAAATGCCTCTGCATATTTAACACTCCTATCTTCAAATAGAATCGTTAAACAAGGAAACATATGCAAACAATGCAAACATAACAGCAATCTGCCAAAACAGTATAGTCTTTAAGAATGCAAGAGTATCAATACTTCTTAACCCCCAAAAATTATGAAAATTTACCACACTGTAGAAAATTTATCAGAGCTGATTGTTCAAAAAATTCAACATTTTATCACATTCTAAACTTTCTATGGAATGTTTGCAACAGCGATAAACTTTCTGTTTTGAGACAGCAACATGTAGACTTGCAAATAAGCATGGAAAATGCTATACCTGACATTTTTATTGAAATAAAAGATGCAAAACATTATTATAAATAACAGGAAGCAAATCCTAACAAAATAATATGATGCTACAAGCAAAACTCATATCATGTGACGAATGAAAATATAGCTCCATGTGAGGTTACCGAGAATGTTGGAGAGGAAAGAGGGGATGCCATCCGGGGCATCCCCAAGCTTAGTTGCTTGGATCTTCCTTTAATATTACCTTGGGGTGTCTTGGCAATCCCCAAGCTTGGGGTGTTGTCACTCCTTATTCTCCTCATATCGACATCTCACCCAAAACTTGAAAACTTCGATCACACAAAAGTTAACAGAACTTCACTTTGGTACTGTCAAAGACAAGATTCATAATTGTTTCAACGCAATGGCTACCGTAGCATATCATTTACACAATTTATATTGAGCAATATAAGCCATAGAAACGAGGAAACAAGCAAACTATGCATTGAAAATAGAATCTGTCAAAAACAGAACAGTCTATATTGATATGTACTCCAACCATACATCTGCTACTCCAAAAATTCTGAAAAATTAGGACAACCCAGGAAATTTGTGCATCAATCTTGCGCAGAAATAATCAGGATTTTATCGCGCTTCTGTAAGAAATGAAAATTATTTTACTGGGCCCGAAAGTTTCTTTTTTTAGCAAGATCAAATCAACTATCACCATAGACCATCCCAAAGGTCTTACTTGGCACTTTATTGAAATGAAAGCAATAAAACATGATTACTACAATAGCATAATCATGTGAACTCGCAAAAGCAGTAGGTAAAAGTGTTGGGTTGTGATGCGGCTTGAAGCTACGTCGATATTTCCCTAAAGAAGAAGGGATGATGGCGCACATCAACGGTAGGTATTTGCCCTAGTGATGAGACCAACGTTATCGAACTAGTAGGAGAACCAAGCAAGAGTACGTAAACAACACCTGCAAATAACAAATACTCGCAACCGACGTATTAAAGGGGTTGTCAATCCCTTTCAGGTAACGGCGCCAGAAATTGGCAAACGGATGTGAATAAATTGTAGTAGATTGATAGATTGAGCGCCAAATAAAATAAATAAGAATAAATTGCAGCAAGTTATTTTTGTATTTTTGGTTTAATAGATCTGAAAATAAAAGCAAAGGAAAATAGATCGCAAATGCAAATAATATGAGAGAGAGAGAGACCCCGGGGCCATAGGTTTCACTAGTGGCTTCTCTCGAGAAAAATAGCAAACCGTGGGTAAACAAATTACTATTGGGAAATTGATAGAACTTCAAATAATCATGACGATATCTAGGCAATGATCATTATATAGGCATCACGTCCAAGATTAGTAGAATGACTCCTGCCTGCATCGACTACTATTACTCCACACATCGACCGCTATCCAGCATGCATCTAGTGTATTAAGTTCATGGAGAAATGGAGTAATGCAATAAGAACGATGACATGATGTAGACAAGATCTATTTATGTAGAAATAAACACCATCGTTTTATCCTTAGTAGCAACGATACATACATGTCGGTTCCCCTTCTGTCACTGTGATCAAGCATTGTAATATTGAACCCACTACAAAGCACCTCTTCCCATTGCAAGATAAATAGATCAAGTTGGCCAACCAAAACCCAAATATCGGAGAAGAAATGCGAGGCTATAAGAAATCATGCATATAAGAGACCAAAGAAACTCAAATAACTTTCATGGATAAAAAGAGATAGATCTGATCATAAACTCAAAGTTCATCCGATCCCAACAAACACACCGCAAAAAGAGTTACATCATATGGATCTCTAAGAGACCATTGTATTGAGAATCAAATGAGAGAGAGGAAGCCATCTACCTACTAACTACGGACCCAAAGGTCTACAAAGAACTACTCACACATCATCGGAGAGGCACCAATGGAAGTGGTGAACCCCTCTGTGATGGTGTTTAGATTGGATCTGGTGGTTCTGGACTCTGCGGCTGCTAGAATTGATTTTTATCGACTCCCCTAGGGTTTCTGGAATATTGGGGTATTTATAGAGTAAAGAAGCGGTCCGGGGGGCACCTGAGGTGGACACAACCCACCAGGGTGTGCCTGGGCCTCCACGCGCGCCCTGGTGGGTTGGGCTCCCCTCGGAGCAGCCCCTAGGTGCTTCTTTGGCCCATTGGATGTCTTCTGGTCCAAAACAATCCACAAAAAGTTTTGCTGCGTTTGGACTTCGTTTGATATTGATTACCTGTGATGTAAAAAACATGCAAAAAACAACAACTAGCACTCGGCACTATGTCAATAGGTTAGTACCAAAAAATGATATAGAATGACTATAAAATGATTATAAAACATCCAGGAATGATAATATAACAGCATGGAACAATAAAAAAATATAGATAAGTTGGAGACGTATCAGCATCTCCAAGCTTAATTCCTGCTCATCCTTGAGTAGGTAAATGATAAAAGCAGAATTTTTGATGTGGAATGCTGGCTAACATGTCATCTCATATTCTTTTCTTTATAGCATGGACATTTGGACTTTTATATTGACAATAGTCTAGTTTTGACATGATAACTTAAATAGTCAAGCATATCAACAAGCAACCAAATCTTTCAAAATATCAACGCTAAAATAAGTTATCCCTAGCCCATCATGCTCAATCATTGATCCATTCATGAAACACACTCGCATATTAACTACACCCAATGCTCAAGTATGATCATAGTGCCCCATAGTTGGTGCTTTATAGGAAAAGATGGAGTGTCAAATTCAAAAAATAAAAATTACATAAAGTAAAAGAAAGGCCCATCACGGAGGGAAGTAGGGATTTGTAGAGGTGCCAGAGCTCAAAGAGGAAATTTAGAGGTAAAAACATTTTGAGAGGCATACTTTTCCCACCAACGAAAACAACTTAGAGTTCCCAACACTTTACATGCTAGATATATCATAGGCGGTTCCCAAAAAGAAATTAAAGCTTATTCCTTTTTCCACCATACTTTCACTTTCCATGGCTAACCGTATCCACAGGTGCCTTCCATACCAACACTTTACAAGGAATTTATTATTTGACAACATAAAGTAAATTCATTATTCATTTCGGGACTGGGCATCCCTAATACCTTTGCCTTACTCTCTTGCAATGACAAGTGAATAAACACTCATCGTGAGAATAACACATCTAGCATGGAAAATATTGGCCTCCCCTCACTGCTACGTCTTGAGCTTGCGTTGGTTTTCCCCAAAGAGGAAGGGATGATGCAGCAGAGTAGCGTAAGTATTTCCCTTAGTTTTTGAGAACCAAGGTATCAATCTAGTAGGAGGCCACGCTCAAGTCCCTCGTACCTGCACAAAACGATAGCTACTCGCAATCAATGCGATTAGGAGTTGTCAATCCCTTCACGGTCACTTACGAGAGTGAGATCTGATAGATATAATATTTTTGGTATTTTTGGTATAAAGATGCAAAGTAAAAAGTAAAAGCAAAGTAAAAAAGCAAAGCAATATTAAAGTGATGGAGATTGATATCATGAGAATAGACCTGGGGCCATAGGTTTCACTAGTGGCTTCTCTCAAGAGCATAAGTATTCTACGGTGGGTGAACAAATTACTGTTGAGCAATTGACAGAATTGAGCATAGTTATGAGAATATCTAGGCATGATCATGTATATAGGCATCATGTCCGTGACAAGTAGACCGAAATGATTCTGCATCTACTACTATTACTCCACTCATCGACCGCTATCCAGCATGCATCTAGAGTATTAAGCTAAAAACAGAGTAACGCCTTAAGCAAGATGACATGATGTAGAGAGATAAATTCATGCAATATTAAATAAACCCCATCTTGTTATCCTCGATGGCAATGATGCAATATGTGCCTTGCTGCCCCTTCTGTCACTGGGAAAGGACACCGCAAGATCGAACCCAAAGCTAAGCACTTCTCCCATGGCAAGAACTACCAATCTAGTTGGCCAAACCAAACGGATAATTCAAAGAGACTTGCAAAGATAACCAATCATACATAAAAGAATTCAGAGAATATTAAAATATTATTCATAGATAGACTTGATCATAAACCCACAATTCATTGGTCTCAACAAACACACCGCAAAAAGAAGATTACATCGAATAGATCTCCACAAGAGAGGGGGAGAACTTTGTATTGAGATTCAAAGAGAGAGAAGAAGCCATCTAGCTACTAACTATGGACCCGAAGGTCTGAGATAAACTACTCACACTTCAGGATGACGGCCCTCTTCCGGCGGAGCTCCGGAACAGACCCCAAGATGGGATCTCGTGGATACAGAAAGTTGCGGCGGTGGAATTAGGTTTTTGGCTCCGTATCTGGTCGTTTGGGGGTACGTATGTATATATAGGAGGAAGAAGTATGTCGGTGGAGCATCGAGGGGCCCACGAGGCAGGGGGCACGCCCTAGGGGGGGCGCCCCCCACCCTCGTGACCGCCTCTCCGATGCCTTGGCGTAGGGTCCAAGTCTCCTGGATCATGTCCGGTGAGAAAATCACGTTCCCGAAGGTTTCATTCCGTTTGGACTCCGTTTGATATTCCGTTTCTTTGAAACACTGAAATAGGCAAAAAACAACAATTCTGGGTTGGGCCTCCAGTTAATAGGTTAGTCCCAAAAATAATATAAAAGTGGAAAATAAAGCTAAATATAGTCCAAAATAGTAGATAATATAGCATGGAGCAATCAAAAATTATAGATACGTTGGAGACGTATCAGGCATCCCCAAGCTTAATTCCTGCTCGTCCTCGAGTAGGAAAATGATAAAAAGAGATTTTTGATGCGGAGTGCTACTTGGCATAATTTCAATGCAAATCTTCTTAATTGTGATATGAATATTCAGATTCGAAAGATTCAAGACAAAAGTTTATATTGACATAAAAATAATAATATTTCAAGCATACTAACAAAGCAATTATGTCTTCTCAAAATAACATGGCCAAAGAAAGTTATCCCTACAAAATCATATAGTCTGGCTATGCTCTATCTTCACCACACGAAATATTTAAATCATGCACAACCCCGATGACAAGCCAAGCAATTGTTTCATACTCTAACTTTTTCAAAACTTTTTCAATCTTCACGCAATACATGAGTGTGAGCCATGCATATAGCACTATAGGTGGAATAGAATGGTGGTTGTGGAGAAGACAAAAAGGAGGGGAAGATAGTCTCACATCAGCTAGGCGTATCAACGGGCTATCAAGATGCCCATCAATAGATATCAATGTGAGTGAGTAGGGATTGCCATGCAATGGATTCACTAGAGCTATAAATGTATGAAAGCTCAACAAAAGAAACTAGTGGGTGTGCATCCAACTTGCTTGCTCACGAAGACCTAGGGCACTTGAGGAGGCCCATCATTGGAATATACAAGCCAAGTTCTATAATGTAAAATTCCCACTAGTATATGAAAGTGATAACATGAGAGACTCTCTACTATGAAGATGATGGTGCTACTTTGAAGCACAAGTGTGGTAAAAGGATAGTAGCATTGCCCCTTTTTATTTATTTTCTCTTTTTTTGGGCCTTCTCTTTTTTTCTTTGGCCTTTCTCTCTTTTTTTGGGACAATGCTCTATTAAATGATGATCATCACACTTTTATTTATTTACAACTCAATGATTACAACTCGATTCTAAAACAAAGTATGATTCTATATGGATGCCTCCGGCGGTGTACCGGGATATGCAATGAATCAAGAGTGACAAGTATGAAGAAATTATGAACGGTGCCTTTGCCACAAATACTATGTCAACTACATGATCATGCTAAGCAATATGACAATGATGAATGTGTCATGATGAACTAGATGGTGGAAATTTGCATGGCTATATCTCGTAATGGCTATGGAAATGCCATAATAGGTAGGTATGGTGGCTGTTTTGAGGAAGGTATATGGTAGGTGTATGATACCAGCGAAAAGTGCGCGGTATTAGAGAGGCTAGCAAAGGTGGAAGGGTGAGAGTGCGTATAATCCATGGACTCAACATTAGTCATAAAGAACTCATATACTTATTGCAAAAATCTAGAAGTTATCAAAGCAAAGTATTACGCGCATGCTCCTAGGGGGATAGATTGGTAGGAAAAGACCATCGCTCGTCCCCGACCGCCACTCATAAGGAAGACAATCAATAAATAAATCATGCTCCGACTTCATCACATAACGGTTCATCATACGTGCATGCTATGGGAATCACAAACTTTAACACAAGTATTCTTTAAATTCACAACTACTCAACTAGCATGACTTTAATATTATCACCTCCATATCTCAAAACAATTATCATGCTTCAATCTTTTCTTAGTATTCAACACACTCAAAAGAAAGTTTCACAAATCTTGAATACCAAGCATATTATTATTAAGCAAATTACCATGCTATTAAGAGACTCTCAAAATAATTTAAGTGAAGCATGAGAGATCAATAGTTTCTTTAAAACAAATCGACCATCGTGCTCTAAAAGATCTAAGTGAAGCACATAGAGCAAAATTATAACGCTCAAAAGATATAAGTGAAGCACATAGAGCAAAACTACATAGCTCAAAAGATATAAGTGAAGCAAATAGAGCAAAACTACATAGCTCAAAAGATATAAGTGAAGCACATAGAGCAAAACTACATAGCTCAAAAGATATAAGTGAAGCACATAGAGCAAAACTACATAGCTCAAAAGATATAAGTGAAGCACATAGAGTATTCTATCAAATTTTAATTCATGTATGGCTCTCTCAAAAGGTGTTTATAGCAAGTATGATTGTGGCATACTAAGACACAAAGACACAAATAATACAAGACGCTCCAAGCAAAACACATATCATGTTGGTGAATAAAAATATAGCTCCAAGTAAATTACCGATGGAAGTGGACGAAAGAGGGGATGCCTTCCGGGGCATCCCCAAGCTTTGACTTTTTGGTGTCCTTGTATTATCTTGGGGGTGCCATGGGCATCACCAAGCTTAGGCTCTTGACACTCCTTGTTCCATAATCCATCAAAAGAATTCACCCAAAACTTGAAAACTTCACAACACAAAACTCAAAATAGAAAACTCGTGAGCTCCGTTAGCGAAAGAAAACAAAAGACCACTTCAAGGTACTGTAATGAACTCATTATTTATTTATATTGGTGTTAAACCTACTGTATTCCAACTTCTCTATGGATTATAAACTATTTTACTAGCCATAGATTCATCAAAATAAGCAAACAACACACGAAAAAACAGAATCTGTCAAAAACAGAACAGTTTGTAGTAATCTGTAGCTAGTGCAAGATCTGGAACCCCAAAAATTCTAAAATAAATTGCTGGACGTGAGGAATTTATCTATTAATCATATGCAAAAATAATTAACTAAATATCACTCTTCAAATAAAAATGACATTAGTTCTCGTGAGCGCTAAAGTTTCTGTTTTTTACAGCAAGTTCAACAAGACTTTCCCCAAGTCTTCCCAACGGTTCTACTTGGCACAAACACTAATTAAACACAAAAAACACAACTGAAAAATAGGCTAAATAATTTATTTATTACTAAACAGGATCAAAAAGCAAAGAATAAAAATAAAATTGGGTTGCCTCCCAACAAGCGCTATCGTTTCACGCCCCTAGCTAGTCATAAAAGCGAGGATAGATCTAAGTATTGCCATCTTTGGTAGGCAATCCATAAGTGGTTCTCATGATAGTTTCATATGGCAATTTTATTTTATTTCTTGGAAAGTGTTCCATGCCCTTTTTTAATGGAAATTGAAATCTAATATTCCCTTCCTTCATATCAATAATCCCACCAACCGTTCTAAGGAAAGGTCTACCAAGAATAATAGGGCAAGAAGGATTGCAATCTATATCAAGAACAATGAAATCTACGGGCACATAATTCCTATTTGCAACAATAAGAACATCATTAATCCTTCCCATAGGTTTCTTAATAGTAGAATCCGCGAGATGCAAGTTTAGAGAGCAATCATCAAAATCGCAGAAATCTAGTAAATCACACAAAGTTTTGGGAATAGTGGAGACACTAGCACCCAAATCACACAAAGCATAAAACTCATGATATTTAATTTTAATTTTAATAGTTGGTCCCACTCATCATAGAGTTTTCTAGGGATAGAAACTTTCAACTCAAGCTTTTCTTCATAAGATTGCATTAAGGCGTCAACAATGTGTTCGGTAAAGGCCTTATTTCGACTATAAGCATGAGGAGAATTTAACACGGTTTGCAACAAGGAAATACAATCAATTAAAGAGAAAATTGCATAATTAAATTCCTTGAAATACAATATAGTGGGTTTAGCAACATCTAGATTTTTTATTTCTTTCAATCCCACTTTCATCAATTTCATCATTAAGATCTAAATACTCTGAATTTTTAGAACGCCTTCTAGGTAAAGGAAGATCATATTCGGTTTCATCAAGATTCATATTGCAAAACAAAGATTTAATAGGAGACACATCAATAACTTTTAGATCTTCATCTTAATTTTCATAGGCATTCGGTTTAGCGGCCATCTTATTGACTAAGGTAGCTTGCATATCCGAAATTTCAGCAGTCATCTTTTCTAGATGAGCAATTTGGGATCTTATACCATCAAATTCTTTAGACATATCATCTAGATCTTTATTCATATAACTGATAAAACTTTTTTGTTCCTTAAGCTCGTTTCTAAAGAAATTACTATGCTTAAATTGCAAAACCATAAACTTCCTAACATTGGTTTCGATCTCCTCTAACCTTTTGAGGTGGAGATCACCAAATCTCGGTTGAGCCATCGCGACAAACAAGCAATCTAACACACGAGCAAACAAGAGCAAACGGGCAAAAGAGGCAAATAGAGAGGGAGGATAGAGAGAGAGGGGGCGAATAAAACGGCAAGGGTGAAGTGGGGCAGAGGAACACGAGAGGCAAATGGCAAATAATGTAATGCGAGAGATAGGGAATGTGATGGGTACTTGGTATGTTGACTTTTTGCGTAGACTCCCCGGCAACGGCGCCAGAAATCCTTCTTGCTACGTCTTGAGCTTGCGTTGGTTTTCCCCGAAGAGGAAGGGATGATGTAGCAGAGTAGCGTAAGTATTTCCCTCAGTTTTTGAGAACCAAGGTATCAATCCAGTAGGAGGCCACGCTCAAGCCCCTCGTACCTGCACAAAACGATAGCTACTCGCAACCAACGCGATTAGGGGTTGTCAATCCCTTCACAGACACTTACGAGAGAGAGATCTGATAGATATAATATTTTTGGTATTTTTGGTATAAATATGCAAAGTAAAAAGTAAAAGCAAAGTAAAAAAGCAAAGCAAGATTAAAGTGATGGAGATTGATATGATGAGAATAGACCCGGGGGCCATAGGTTTCACTAGTGGCTTCTCTCAAGAGCATAAGTATTCTACGGTGGGTGAACAAATTAGTGTTGAGCAATTGACAGAATTGAGCATAGTTATGAGAATATCTAGGCATGATCATGTATATAGGCATCACGTTTGTGACAAGTAGACCGAAACGATTCTGCATCTACTAATATTACTCCACTCATCGACCGCTCTCCAGCATGCATCTAGAGTATTAAGTTAAAAATAGAGTAACCCCTTAAGCAAGATGACATGATGTAGAGAGATAAATTCATGCAATATGAAATAAACCCCATCTTGTTATCCTCGATGGCAACGATGCAATACGTGCCTTGCTGCCCCTTCTGTCACTGGGAAAGGACACCGCAAGATCGAACCCAAAGCTAAGAACTTCTCCCATGGAAAGAACTACCAATTTAGTTGGCCAAACCAAACGGATAATTCGAAGAGACTTGCAAAGATAACCAATCATACATAAAAGAATTCAGAGAAGATTCAAATATTATTCATAGATAGACTTGATCATAAACCCAGAATTCATCGATCTCAACAAACACACCGCAAAAAGAAGATTACATCGAATAGATCTCCACAAGAGAGGGGGAGAACTTTGTATTGAGATTCAAAGAGAGAGAAGAAGCCATCTAGCTAATAACTATGGACCCGAAGGTCTGAGGTAAAATACTCACACTTCATCGGAGGGGCTGGGATGATGTAGAAGCCCTCCGGGATGACGGCCCTCTTCCGGCGGAGCTCCGGTACAGACCCCAAGATGGGATCTCGTGGATACAGAAAGTTTCGGTGGTGGAATTAGGTTTTTGGCTCCGCATCTGGTCGTTTGGGGGTACGTATGTATATATAGGAGGAAGATGTACGTCGGTGGAGCATCGAGGGGCCCACGAGGCAGGGGGCGCGCCCTAGGGAGGGCGCCCCCCACCCTCGTGACCGCCTCTCCGATGCCTTGGTGTAGGGTCCAAGTCTCCTGGATCATGTTCGGTGAGAAAAACATGTTCCCGAAGGTTTCATTCCGTTTGGACTCCGTTTGATATTTCGTTTCTTCGAAACACTGAAATAGGCAAAAAAACAACAATTCTGGGCTGGGCCTCCGGTTAATAGGTTAGTCCCAAAAATAATATAAAAGTGGAAAATAAAGCCCAATATAGTCCAAAACAGTAGATAATATAGCATGGAGCAATCAAAAATTATAGATACGTTGGAGACATATCACTCAACACCTCGCGAGCGGTACGAGCACACAAAAGAGAAATTTTTTTTGAATATTAGAGATGGCACATACAAATTTGCTTAGAATGGCAAAAGCATACTGCATATAGGTAGGTATAGTGGACTCATATGGTAAAACTGGTTTAAAGGATTTTGGATGCACAAGTAGTGATCATACTTAGTGCAAAATGAAGGCTAGGAAAAGATTGAGAAGCAACCAACCAAGAAACAAATAATCTTATAAGCGAGCATTAAGCATAATTAACACCGAATAATGCACCACAAGTAGGATATAATTTCATTGCAAAATTATTGACTTCTGTGCTTGCATAGGGAATCACAAACCTTAACACCAATATTCTCACTAAAGCATAATTACTCATCAACAGGACTCACATATCACATCATCATATCTCAAAAATATTACTAAGAATCAAGTTTATTTTGTCCAATGATCTTCATGGAAGTTTTTATTATATCCTTCTTCGATATCTGACACTTTGGAACTAATTTTCATGTGTTGCTTTTGACAAGCTCAAACAAATATAAGTGAAGATCATGAGCATAAAATTTCTTCCTCTCAAATTAATTTAAGTGAAGCAAGAGAGAATTTCTTGAAATTTTTACTAACTATCAAATAAATCTAAGTGAAGCAAGAGAGAATTTCTTCAAAAATACTAAAGCACACCGTGCTCAAAAAGATATAAGTGAAGCACTAGAGCAAATCCATAGCTCATAAAATTTTTAAGTGAAGCATAGAGACCAATTCTAACAAATCATGGCATAATTTTGGCTCTCTCAAATAGGTGTGTCCAGCAAGGAATCATGCCTTAAAACACAAAATAATACATGCAAAGACTCATATCATACAAGACGCTCCAAGTAAAACACATAGTATGTGACGAATAAAAATATAGCTTCGAGTAAAATCTTGATGGTCGTTAGAAGAAAGAGGGGATGCCACTCGGGGCATCCCCAAGCTTAGTTGCTTGCTCTCTTTGGATGATTGATATGTCTCCAATGTATCTATAATTTTTGATTGCTCCATGCTACTTTATCTATTGTTTTGGACTATATTGGGCTTTATTTTCCACTTTTATATTATTTTTGGGACTAACCTATTAACCGGAGGCCCAACCCAGAATTGCTGTTTTGCCTATTCTAGTATTTCGAGGAAACAGAATATCAAACGGAGTCCAAACGGAATGAAACCTTCGGGAACGTGATCTTCTCACTGAACGTGATCCAGGAGACTTGGACCCTACTCCAAGAAGTTTCCGGGGAGGTCACGAGGGTGGAGGGCGCCCCCCTGGGCGCGCCCCCTGCCTCGTGGGCCCCTCAGAGCTCCACCGACGTGCTCCTTCCTCCTATATATACCTACGTACCCCCATTAGACCAGAGACGGAGCCAAAAACCTAATTGCACTGCCGCAACTTCCTGTATCCACGAGATCCCATCTTGGGGCCTGTTCCGGAGCTCCGCCGGAGAGGGCATCCATCACGGAGGGCTTCTACATCAACACCATAGCCCTTCCGATGAAGTGTGAGTAGTTTACTTCAGACCTTCGTGTCCATAGCTAGTAGCTATATGGCTTCTTCTCTATTTTTGGATCTCAATACAATGTTCTCCCCCTCTCTCGTGGAGATCTATTCGATGTAATCTTCTTTTTGCGGTGTGTTTGTTGAGATCGATGAATTGTGGGTTTATGATCCAACTTATCTATGAATAATATTTGAATCTTCTCTGAATTCTTTTATGTAGGATTGAGTTATCTTTGCAAGTCTCTTCGAATTATCCGTTTGGTTTGGCCAACTAGATTGGTAGTTCTTGCAATGGGAGAAGTGCTTAGCTTTGGGTTCAATCTTGCGGTGTCCTTACTCAGTGACAGAAAGAGTTGCAAGGCATGTATTGTATTGTTGCCATCGAGGATAACAAGATGGGGTATTTATCATATTGCGTGAATTTATTCCTCTACATCATGTCATCTTGCTTAAGGCGTTACTCTGTTTTTAACTTAATACTCTAGATGCATGCTGGATAGCGGTCGATGAGTGGAGTAATAGTAGTAGATGCAGGCAGGAGTCGGTCTACTTGTCACAGACGTGATGCCTATATACATGATCATACCTAGATAACCTCATAACTATGCTCAATTCTATCAATTGCTCAACAGTAATTTGTTCACCCACCGTAGAATATCTATGCTCTTGAGAGAAGCCATTAGTGAAACCTATGGCCCCCGGGTCTATTCTCATCATATCAATCTCCATTACTTTATTTTACTTGTTTTGCTTTTACTTTTCACTTTGCATCTTTATACCAAAAATACCAAAAATATTATCTCTATTAGATCTCACTCTCGTAAGTGACCGTGAAGGGATTGACAACCCCTAAGCGTTGGTTGCGAGTTGCTACCGTTTTGTGCAGGTACGGGGGACTTGCGCATGACCTCCTACTGGATTGATACCTTGGTATTCAAAAACTGAGGGAAATACTTACGCTACCGTGCTGCATCACCCCCTCCTCTTCGGGGAAAACCAACGCTAGCTCGAGACGTAGCAAGAAGGATTCCTGGCGCCGTTGCCTGGGAGGCCTACGCCAAGTCAAGTCAAGATTTACTCTCCCGTCAACGAGCCATTTCTGGCGCCGTTGCCAGGGAAGCCTATGCAAAAGTCAACATACCAAGTACCCATCACAATCTCTATCTCTCGCATTACATTATTTGCCATTTGCCTCTCGTTTTCCTCTCCCCCACTTCACCCTTGCCGTTTTATTCTCCCTCTCTTTTCCTTTGCCTTTTGTTTGCCCGTGTGTTAGTTTGCTTGCTTGTTGTGATGGCCCAAGATGCTACCAAATTGTGTGACTTCACCAATACCAATAACAATGATTTCCTTAGCACTCCGATTGCTCCTCTTGCCAATACTGAATCTTGTGAAATCAATACTGCTTTGTTGAATCTTGTTATGAAAGATCAATTCGCCGGCCTTCCTAGTGAAGATGCCGCTACTCATCTAAATGGATTTGTTGATTTATGTGATATGCAAAAGAAAAAGGATGTCGATAATGATGTTGTTAAATTGAAGCTATTTCCTTTTTCGCTTAGAGATCATGCTAAAGCGTGGTTTTTATCTTTGCCTAAAAATAGTATTGATTCTTGGAACAAGTGCAAAGATGCTTTTATCTCTAAGTATTTTCCTCCCGCTAAGATTATCTCTCTTAGGAACGATATTATGAATTTTAAGCAACTTGATCATGAACATGTTGCACAAGCTTGGGAGAGAATGAAATTAATGCTATGTAATTGTCCTACTCATGGTTTGAACTTATGGATGATTATACAAAAAATTTATGCTGGATTGAATTTTGCTTCTAGAAATCTTTTAGATTCGGTCGCGGGAGGCACTTTTATGGAAATCACTTTAGGAGATGCTACTAAACTCCTAGATAATATTATGGTCAATTATTCTCAATGGCATACTGAAAGATCTACTAATAAAAAAGTGCATGCTATAGAAGAAATCAATGTTTTGAGTGAAAAGATGGATGAACTTAGGAATTTATTTGTTAAGAGTGTTTATTCTGATCCCAATAATATGCCTTTATCTACTTTGCTTGAGAATAATAATGAATCTATGGATGTGAATTTTGTTGGTAGGAATAGTTTTGGTAACAACGCGTATAGAGGGAATTTTAATTCTAGGCCTTATCCTAGTAATCCTTCTAATAATTATGGAAATTCCTACAACAACTCTTATGGAAATTTTAATAAGATGCCCTCTGAATTTGAGAGTAGTGTTAAAGAATTTATGAATTCGCAAAAGAATTTCAATGCTTTGCTTGAAGGGAAATTGCTTAAAGTTGATGATTTGGCTAGGAACGTTGATAGAATTTCTCTTGAGGTTGATTCTTTAAAGCTTAGATCTATTCCTCCTAAGCATGATATCAATGAGTCTCTCAAAGCCATGAGAATTTCCATTGATGAGTGCAAAGAAAGAACCGCTAGGATGCGTGCTTACAAAGATGCCTTTATTAAAGCGCGTTCTTCTAAATCCTATGACAATCAAGATGAAGATCTGAAAGTTATTGATGTGTCCCCTATTAAATCTTTGTTTTGCAATGTGAATCTTGATGAATCTGATTATGATCTTCCCTTACCTAGAAGGCGTTCTAAGAATTATGAGTTTTTAGATCCTGATGATGAAATTGATAAAAAAGGGATTGAAAGAAATAAAAATCTAGATATTGCTAAACCCACTATTTTGGATCTCAAGGAATTTAACTATGAAAATTGTTCTTTAATTGATTGTATTTCCTTGTTGCAATCCGTGTTAAATTCTCCTCATGCTTATAGTCGAAATAAGGCCTTTACCGAACACATTGTTGACGCCTTAATGCAATCTTATGAAGAAAAGCTTGAGTTGAAAGTTTCTATCCCTAGAAAACTCCATGATGAGTGGGAACCTACAATTAAGATTAAAATTAAAAATTACGAGTTTTATGCTTTGTGTGATTTGGGTGCTAGTGTCTCTACTATCCCCAAAGCTTTGTGTGATTTGTTAGATTTCCGTGACTTTGATGATTGCTCTCTAAACTTGCATCTTGCGGATTCCACTATTAAAAAGCCTATGGGAAGAATTAATGATGTTCTTATTGTTGCAAATAGGAATTATGTGCCCGTAGATTTTATCGTTCTTGATATAGATTGCAATCCTTCATGTCCTATTATTCTTGGTAGACCTTTCCTTAGACTGATTGGTGCAATTATTGATATGAAGGAAGGGAATATTAAATTCCAATTTCCCTGAAAGAAGGGCATGGAACACTTTCCTAGAAAGAAAATAAAATTACCATATGAATCTATCATGAGAGCCACTTATGGATTGCCTACCAAAGATGGCAATACCTAGATCTATCCTTGCTTTTATGCCTAGCTAGGGGCGTTAAACGATAGCGCTTGTTGGGAGGAAACCCAATTTTATTTTGTGTTTTTTGTTTTTGGTTCTGTTTAGGAATAAATAATCCATCTAGATTCTGTTTAGATGTGGTTTTATCTTTTAATTAGTGTTTGTGCCAAGTTAAACCTATTAGATCTTCTTGAAAGATAGTTATTTGATCTTGCTGTAATTTCCAGAATCTTTGCGCTCAGTGCCCGAATTGTCAAAAATCACCAGAACGTGATAAAATAGTGATTCCAATTGCTGCTGATCACTAAACATATTTCCCAGGTCTTCTAATTTTGGTAGAATTTTTTGGGTTCCAGAAGTTTGCGTTAGTAACAGATTACTACAGACTGTTCTGTTTTTGACAGATTCTGTTTTGCGTGTGTTGTTTGCTTATTTTGATGAATCTATGGCTAGTAAAATAGTTTATAAACCATAGAGAAGTTGGAATACAGTAGGTTTAACACCAATACAAATAAATAACAAGTTCACTACAGTACCTTAAAGTAGTCTTTTGTTTTCTTTCTGTAACGGAGCTCACGAGATTTCTATTGAGTTTTGTATTGTGAAGTTCTCAAGTTTTGGGTGAATTCTTTTGATGGATTATGGAACAAGGAGTGGCAAGAGCCTAAGCTTGGGGATGCCCATGGCACCCCCAAGATAATTCAAGGACACCAAAAAGTCAAAGCTTGGGGATGCCCCGGAAGGCATCCCCTCTTTCGTCCACTTCCATCGTCCACTTCCATCGGTAATTTACTTGGAGCTATATTTTTATTCACCACATGATATGTGTTTTGCTTGGAGCGTCTTGTATTATTTGAGTCTTTGCTTGTTAGTCTACCACAATCATCCTTGCTGTACACACCTTTTGAGAGAGCCATGTATGAATTGAAATTTGTTAGAATACTCTATGTGCTTCACTTATATCTTTTGAGCTTGATAGTTTACTCTATGTGCTTCACTTATATCTTTTTGAGCGTGATAATTTTTGCTCTAGTGCTTCACTTAGATATTTTAGAGAACGGTGGTGGTTTGTTTTAAAGAAACTTGATCTCTCATGCTTCACTTAGATTATTTTGAGAGTCGTTAATAGCATGGTAATTTTCTTAATGTTAATATACTTGGTATTCAAGATATGTGAAACTTTCTTTTTAGTGGGTGGAATACTAAGATAAGTTTGATGCTTGATAATTGTTTTGAGATATGGAGGTGATAATATCATAGTCGTGCTAGTTGAGTAGTTGTGAATTTGAGAAATACTTGTGTTGAAGTTAGCAAGTCCCGTAGCATGCACGTATGGTTAAAGTTGTGTAACAAAATTTGAAGCATGAAGTGTACCTAGCTTGTGCATCCTTATGAGTGGCGGTCGGGGACGAGCGATGGTCTTTTCCTACCAATCTATCCCCCTAGGAGCATGCGCGTAGTACTTGATTTTTTATGACTTCTGAATTTTTGCAATAAGTATATGAGTTCTTTTGACTAATGTTGAGTCCATGGATTATACGCACTTTTACCTTTCCGCCATTGGCTAGCCTCTTCGGTACCGTGCATTGCCCTTTCTCACATTGAGAGTTGGTGCAAACTTCGCCGGTGCATCCAAACCCCGTGATATGATACGCTCTTTCACACATAAACCTCTCTATATCTTCCTCAAAACAGCCACCATACCTACCTATCATGGCATTTCCATAGCCATTCCGAGATATATTGCCATGCAACTTCCATCATCATCATCATCATCATGACAAGCTTTAATTTTGTCATATTGCCATTGCATGATCGTGTAGTTGACATCGTATTTGTGGCAAAGCCACCATGCATTATTTTTCATACATGCCACTCTTGATTCATTGCACCATCCCGGTACACCGTCGGAGGCATTCATATAGAGTCATATCTTGTTCTAGTATCGAGTTGTAATCATTATGTTGTAATCAATAGAAGTGTGATGATCATCATTATTAGAGCATTTCCCAATCAAAAAAAAGGAGAAAGGCCAAAAAGATAAAAAGAAAGGCCCCCAAAAAAAGAAGGATAAAATAAAAAGGGCAATTCTACTATCTCTTTTTCCACACTTGTGCTTCAAAGTAGCACCTTGTTCTTCATGTAGTGAGTCTCATATATTGTGCTTCAAAGTAGCACCATGATTTTCATATAGTGAGTCTCATAATTTGTCTTGTTCATACTAGTGGGAATTTTTCATTATAGAACTTGGCTTGTATATTCCAACGATGGGCTTCCTCAAAATGCCCTAGGTCTTCATGAGCAAGCAAGTTGGATGCGGACCCACTAGTTTTCTTTTGTAGAGCATTCTTAGCTCTAGTGCATCCGTTGCATGGCAATCCCTACTCCTTGCATTAACATCAATTGATGGGCATCTCCATAGCTCATTGATTATCCTCGTTGATGTGAGACTTTCTCCTTTTTTGTCTTCTCCACACAATCCCCATCATCATATTCTATACCACCCATAGTGCTATGTCCATGGCTCGCGCTCATGTATTGCGTGAAGGTTGAAAAAGTTTGAGATTATTTGAGTATGAAACAACTGCTTGGCTTGTCATCGGGGGTATAGAAGTTGGGAACATCTTTGTGTGACGAAAATGAAGCATAGCCTAACTATATGATTTTGTAGGGATGAACTTCCTTTGGCCATGTTATTTTGAGATGACATAATTGTTTGAATAGTATGCTTGAAGTATTATCATTTTTATGTCAATATGAACTTTTGTCTTGAACCTTTCGGATCTGAATATTCATACCATGATTAAGAAGATTTACATTGAAATTATGCCAAAGTATCACTCCGCATCAAAAATTCTCTTTTTATCATTTACCTACTCGAGGACGAGCAGGAATTTGTTAGGGAACGTAGCAATAATTCAAAATTTTCCCACGTGTCACCAAGATCAATCTATGGAGTCATCTAGCAACAAGGGAGGAGTGGATCTACATACCCTTGTAGATCGCGCGCGGAAGCGTTCAAGAGAACGGGGTTGATGGAGTCGTACTCGTCGTGATCCAAATCACCGATGATCCTAGCGCCGAACGGACGGCACCTCCGCGTTCAACACACGTACGGAGCAGCGACGTCTCCTCCTTCTTGATCCAGCAAGGGGGGAGGAGAGGTTGATGGAGATCCAGCAGCACGACGGCGTGGTGGTGGAAGTAGCGGGATCCAATAGGGCTTCGCTAAGCGCTGTGGGAGGAGGGAGGTGTGTCATGGGAGGGAGAGGGAGGCGCCAGGGCTTAGGTATGGTTGCCCTCCCTTCCCCCCACTATATATAGGGACAAGGGAGAGGGGGGGCACAGCCTTTGGCCCTTCCTCCAAGGAAGGGTGCGGCCAAGGGAGGAGTCCCTCCTCCCCAAGGCACCTCGGAGGTGCCTTCCCCCTTTAGGACTCTTCCTTTCCCTCTTCTCTTGGCGCATGGGCCTCTTGGGGCTGGTGCCCTTGGCCCATATAGTCCAAGGCGCACCCCCTACAGCCCATGTGCCCCCCCGGGGCAGGTGGCCCCACCCGGTGGACCACCGGGACCCTTCCGGTGGTCCCGGTACAATACCGGTGACCCCGAAACTTGTCCCGATGGCCGAAATAGCACTTCCTATATATAATTCTTTACCTCCGGACCATTCCGGAACTCCTCGTGACATCTGGGATCTCATCCGGGACTCCAAACAACTTTCGGGTTACCGCATACTAATATCTCTATAACCCTAGCGTCACCGAACCTTAAATGTGTAGACCCTACGGGTTCGGGAGACATGCAGACATGACCGAGATGACTCTCCGGTCAATAACCAACAGCGGGATCTGGATACCCATGTTGGCTCCCACATGTTCCACGATGATCTCATCGGATGAACCACGATGTCAAGGACTTAATCAATCCCGTATACAATTCCCTTTGTCTAGTGGTACGATACTTGCCCGAGATTCGATCGTCGGTATCCCGATACCTTGTTCAATCTCGTTACCGGCAAGTCTCTTTACTCGTTCCGTAACACATCATCCCGTGATAAACTCCTTGATCACATTGTGCACATTATGATGATGTCCTACCGAGTGGGCCCAGAGATACTTCTCTGTTTACACGGAGTGACAAATCCCAGTCTCGATTCGTGCCAACCCAACAGCCACTTTCGGAGATACCTGTAGTGTACCTTTATAGCCACCCAGTTACGTTGTGACGTTTGGCACACCCAAAGTATTCCTACGGTATCCGGGAGTTGCACAATCTCATGGTCTAAGGAAATGATACTTGACATTAGAAAAGCTTTAGCATACGAATTACACGATCGTTGTGCTAGGCTTAGGATTGGGTCTTGTCCATCACATCATTCTCCCAATGATGTGATCCCGTTATCAACGACATCCAATGTCCATGGTCAGGAAACCGTAACCATCTATTGATCAACGAGCTAGTCAACTAGAGGCTTACTAGGGACATGGTGTTGTCTATGTATCCACACATGTATCTGAGTTTCCTATCAATACAATTCTAGCATGGATAATAAACGATTATCATGAACAAGGAAATATAATAATAATAATCAATTTATTATTGCCTCTAGGGCATATTTCCAACAGTCTCCCACTTGCACTAGAGTCAATAATCCAGTTCACATCGATATGTGATTAACACTCAAAGTCACATCCCCATGTGACTAACACCCAAAGAGTTTACTAGAGTCAATAATCTAGTTCACATTACCATGTGATTAACACTCAATGAGTTCTGGGTTTGATCATGTTATGCTTGTGAGAGATGTTATAGTCAACGGATCTGAACCTTTTAGATCCGTGTGTGCTTTACAAATCTCTATGTCATCTCCTAGATGCAGCTACCACGTTCTATTTGGAGCTATTCCAAACAACTGTTCTACTATACGAATCCAGTTTACTACTCAGAATAATCTGGATTAGTGTCAAAGTTTGCATCGGCGTAACCCTTTACGACGAACTCTTTTACCACCTCCATAATCGCGAAAATTCCTTAGTCCACTAGTTACTAAGGATAACTTTGACCGCTGTCTTGTGATCCATTTTTGGATCACTCTTGTACCCCTTGACTGACTCATGGCAAGGCAAACTTCAGGTGCGGTACACAACATAGCATACTGTAGAGAGCCTATGATAAAAGCATAGGGGACGACCTTCGTCCTTCCTCTTTCTTCTGCCGTGGTCGAGCTTTAAGTCTTAACTTCATACCTTACAACTCAGGCAAGAACTCCTTCTTTGACTGATCCATCTTGAACACCTTCAAGATCATGTCAAGGTATGTGCTCATTTGAAAGTACCATTAAGAATTTTGATCTATCCTTATAGATCTTGATGCTCAATGTTCAAGTAGCTTAATCCAGGCTTTCCATTGAAAAATACTTTCCAAATAACCCTATATGCTTTCCAGAAATTCTACGTCATTTCTGATCAACAATATGTCAACATATATCTATCAGAAATTTTATAGTGCTCCCACTCACTTCTTTGGAAATACAAGTTTCTCACAAACTTTGTATAAACCCAAAACTTTGATCATCTTATCAAAGCATACATTCCAACTCCGAGATGCTTACTCCAGTCCTTAGAAGGATTGCTGGAGCTTTGCATACTTATTAGCATCTTTCAGGATTGACAAAACCTTCCGGTTGTATCACATACAACCTTTCCTCAAGAAAATCGTCGAGGAAACAATGTTTTGACATCCTATCTGCAAGATTTCATAAATAATGCAGTAATCGCTAATATAATTCCAACAGACTCTTAGCATCGCTACGAGTGAGAAAGTCTCATCGCAGTCAACTCCTTGAACTTGTCGGAAAATATCTTAACGACAAGTTGAGCTTTCTTAATGGTGATACCTACCATCATTGTCCGTCTTCCTTTTAAAATCCATCTGTACTCAATAGCATTACGACCATCGAGCCGTTCTGCCAAAGTCTACACTTTGTTTTCATACATGGATCCTCTCTCAGATTTTATGGCCTCGAGCCATTTATCGGAATCCGGGCCCACCATCGCTTCTCTATAGCTCGTAGGTTCATTGTTGTCTAGCAACATGACTTCCAAGACAGGATTACGTACCACTCTGAAGTAGTATGCATCCTTGTCATCCCACGAGGTTTGGTAGTGACTTGATCTGAAGTTTCATGATCACTATCATAAGCTTCCACTTCAATTGGTGTAGGTGCCACAGGAACAACTCCTGTGCCCTGTCACACACTAGTTGAAGAGACGGTTCAATAACCTCATCAAGTCTCCACCATCCTCCCACTCAATTCTTTCGAGAGAAACTTTTCCTCGGGAAAGGACCCGATTCTAGAAACAATCCCCTATGGCTTTCGGATCTGAGACAGGAGGTATACCCAACTGTTTTGGGTGTCCTATGAAGATGCATTTATCCGCTTTGGGTTCGAGCTTATCAGCCTAAAACTTTTCCACATAAGCGTCGCAGCCCCAAACTTCTAAGAAATGACAACTTAGGTTTCTCTAAACCATAGTTCATATGGTGTCATCTCATAGGAATTTCGTGGTGCCCTATTTAAAGTGAATGTGGTTGTCTTTAATGCCTAACCCATAAACTATCGTGGTAATTCGATAAGAGACATCATGGTATGCATCATATCCAATAGGGTGCAGTTATGATGTTCGGACACACCATCACACTATGGTGTTCCAGGCTGTATTAGTTGTGAAACAATTTCCACAATGTCTTAATTCTGTGCCAAACTCGTAATTTAGATATTCATCTCTATGATCATATCATAGATATTTTATCCTCTTGTCACCACGATCTTTCAACTTCACCCTGAAATTACTTGAACCTTTCAATAATTCAGACTCGTGATTCATCAAGTAAATATACTCAACATCTACTCAAATCATCTGTGAAGTAAGAACATAACGATATCCACTACATGTCTCAGCACTCATTGGATTGCACACATCAAAATGTATTACTTCCAACAAGTTGCTTTCTAGTTCCATTTTACTGAAAACGAGGCTTTCAGTCATCTTGCCCATGTGGTATGATTTGCATGTCTCAAGTGATTCAAAATCAAGTGAGTCCAAACGGTCCATTTTCATGGAGTTTCTTCATGCATATACACCAATAGACATGGTTCGCATGTCTCAAACCTTTCAAAACAAGTGAGCCCAAAGATCCATCAACATGGAGCTTCTTCATGCGTTTTATACCGATATGACTTACGTGGCAGTGCCACAAGTAGGTGGTACTATCATTACTATCTTTTGGCATGAACATGTGTATCACTACGATCGAGATTCAATAAACCATTCATTTCAGGTGTAAGACCATTGAAGGTATTATTCAAATAAACAGAGTAACCATTATTCTTCTTAAATGAATAACTGTATTGCGATAGACATAATCCAATCATGTCTATGCTCAACGCAAACACCAATCTCGATGGTAGAGGGAGAGTACGATATTTGATCAACCTTGGAAATACTTCCAACACATATCGTCATCTCACCTTTAGCTAGTCTCCGTTTATTCCGTAGCTTTTATTTCGACTTACTAACACTTAGCAACCGAACCGGTATCTAATACCCTGGTGCTACTAGGAGTACTAGTAAAGTACACATTAACATAATACATCCAATATACTTCTGTCGACCTTGCCAGCCTTCTTATCTACCAAGTATCTAGGGTAATTCTGCTCCAGTGGCTGTTCCCTTTATTACAGAAGCACTTAGTCTCGGGTTTGGGTTCAACCTTGGGTTTCTTCACTAGAGCAGCAGCTGATTTGCCGTTTCATGAAGCATCCCTTTTTGCCCTTGCCCTTCTTGAAACTAGTGGTTTCACCAACCATCAACAATTGATGCTCCTTCTTGATCTCTACTTTTGCGGTGTCAAACATCGCGAATATCTCAAGGATCATCATATATGTCCCTGATATATTATAGTTCATCACGAAGCTCAAGCAGCTTGGTGGTAATGACTTTGGAGAACCATCACTATTTCATCTGGAAGATCAACTCCCACTCGATTCAAGCGATTGTTGTACTCAGACAATCTGAGCACAAGTTCAACAATTGAACTTTTCTCCCTTAGTTTGCAGGCTAAGAAAATCGTCGGAGGTCTTATACCTCTTGACGTGGGCACAAGCCTGAAATCCCAATTTCAGCCCTCGAAATAATATGTTTCGTGACGTTTCAAAACGTCTTTGGTGCCTCAACTCTAAGCCGTTTAACTGAACTATCACGTAGTTATCAAAATGTGTATGTCAGATGTTCGCAACATCCATAGACAAAGTTCGAGGTTCAGCACACTGAGCGGTGCATTAAGGACATAAGCCTTCTATGAAGCAATGAGGACAAACCTCAGTTTACGGACCTAGTCCGCATAATTACTACTATCAACTTTCAAGTAAATTTTCTCTAGGAACATATCTAAACAGTAGAACAGAAATGTGAGCCACGACATAATTTGCGAAGACCTTTTGACTATGTTCAAGATAATTAAGTTCATCTTATGAACTCCCACTCAGATAGACATCCCTCTAGTCATCTAAGTGA
The DNA here is from genome assembly GCF_056163025.1 of Triticum urartu. Taxonomy (NCBI): domain Eukaryota; kingdom Viridiplantae; phylum Streptophyta; class Magnoliopsida; order Poales; family Poaceae; genus Triticum; species Triticum urartu. Next base: position 217,442,343 of record NC_141878.1, read on the forward strand.
TTACATGATCCGAGTCAACTAGGCCGTGTCCGATCATCACGTGAGACGGACTAGTCATCATCGATGAACATCTTCATGTTGATCGTATCTACCATACGACTCATGCTCGACCTTTCGGTCTCTTGTGTTCCGAGGCCATGTCTGTACATGCTAGGCTCGTCAAGTCAACCTAAGTGTTTCGCATGTGTAAATCTGTCTTACACCCGTTGTATGTGAACGTTAGAATCTATCACACCCGATCATCACGTGGTGCTTCGAAACAACGAACTGTCGCAACGGTGCATAGTTAGGGGGAACACTTTCTTGAAATTTTAATGAGGGATCATCTTATTTACTACCGTCGTTCTAAGTAAACAAGATGCATAAACATGATAAACATCACATGCAATCAAATAATAGTGACATGATATGGCCAATATCATATAGCTCCTTTGATCTCCATCTTGGGGCTCCATGATCATCTTGTCACCGGCATGACACCATGATCTCCATCATCGTGTCTTCATGAAGTTGTCTCGCCAACTATTACTTCTACTTCTACAGCTAACGGTTAGCAATAAAGTAAAGTAATTACATGACGTTTATGTTGACACGCAGGTCATAAATAAATTAAGACAACTCCTATGGCTCCTGCCAGTTGTCATACTCATCGACATGCAAGTCGTGATTCATATTACAAGAACATGATCAATCTCATACATCACATATATCATTCATCACATCCTTTTGGCCATATCACATCACATAGCATACCCTGCAAAAACAAGTTAGACGTCCTCTAATTGTTGTTTGCATGTTTTACGTGGCTGCTATGGGTTTCTAGCAAGAACGTTTCTTACCTACGCAAAAACCACAACATGATATGCCAATTGCTATTTACCCTTCATAAGGACCCTTTTCATCGAATTCGATCCGACTAAAGTGGGAGAGACAGACACCCGCTAGCCACCTTATGCAACTAGTGCATGTCAGTCGGTGGAACCAGTCTCACGTAAGAGTACGTGTAAGGTCGGTCCGGGCCGGTTCATCCCACAATGCCGCCGAATCAAGATTGGACTAGTAACGGTAAGCATATTGAACAAAATCAACGCCCACAACTACTTTGTGTTCTACTCGTGCATAGAAACTACGCATAGACCTAGCTCATGATGCCACTGTTAGGGAACGTAGCAATAATTCAAAATTTTCCTACGTGTCACCAAGATCAATCTATGGAGTCATCTAGCAACGAGGGAGGAGTGGATCTACATACCCTTGTAGATCGCGCGTGGAAGCATTCAAGAGAACAGGGTTGATGGAGTCGTACTCGTCGTGATCCAAATCACCGATGATCCTAGCGCCGAACGGACGGCACCTCCGCGTTCAACACACGTACGGAGCAGCGATGTCTCCTCCTTCTTGATCCAGCAAGGGGGAGGAGAGGTTGATGGAGATCCAGCAGCATGACGGCGTGGTGGTGGAAGTAGCGGGATTCCAACAGGGCTTCGCTAAGCGCTGCGGGAGGAGGGAGGTGTGTCATGGGAGGGAGAGGGAGGCGCCAGGGCTTAGGTATGGTTGCCCTCCCTTCCCCCCACTATATATAGGGCCAAGGGAGAGGGGGGGGTGCAGCCTTTGGCCCTTCCTCCAAGGAAGGGTGCGGCCAAGGGAGGAGTCCCTCCTCCCCAAGGCACCTCGGAGGTGCCTTCCCCCTTTAGGACTCTTCCTTTCCCTCTTCTCTTGGCGCATGGGCCTCTTGGGGCTGGTGCCCTTGGCCCATATAGGCCAAGGTGCACCCCCTACAGCCCATGTGCCCCCCCCCGGGGCAGGTGGCCCCACCCGGTGGACCACCGGGACCCTTCCGGTGGTCCCGATACAATACCGGTGACCCCGAAACTTGTCCCGATGGCCGAAATAGCACTTCCTATATATAATTCTTTACCTCCGGACCATTCCGGAACTCCTCGTGACGTCTGGGATCTCATCTGGGACTCCGAACAACTTTCGGGTTACCGCATACTAATATCTCTATAACCCTAGCGTCACCAAACCTTAAGTGTGTAGACCCTACGGGTTCGGGAGACATGCAGACATGACCAAGATGACTCTCCGGTCAATAACCAACAGCGGGATCTAGATACCCATGTTGGCTCCCACATGTTCCACGATGATCTCATCGGATGAACCACGATGTCAAGGACTTAATCAATCCCGTATACAATTCCCTTTGTCTAGTGGTACGATACTTGCCCGAGATTCGATCGTCGGTATCCCGATACCTTGTTCAATCTCGTTACCGGCAAGTCTATTTACTCGTTCCGTAACACATCATCTCGTGATAAACTCCTTGATCACATTGTGCACATTATGATGATGTCCTACCGAGTGGGCCCAGAGATACTTCTCCGTTTACACGGAGTGAAAAATCCCAGTCTCGATTCGTGCCAACCCAACAGACACTTTTGGAGATACCTGTAGTGTACCTTTATAGCCACCCAGTTACGTTGTGACGTTTGGCACACCCAAAGTATTCCTATGGTATCCGGGAGTTTCACAATCTCATGGTCTAAGGAAATGATACTTGACATTAGAAAAGCTTTAGCATACGAACTACACGATCTTTGTGCTAGGCTTAGGATTGGGTCTTGTCCATCACATCATTCTCCCAATGATGTGATCCCGTTATCAACGACATCCAATGTCCATGGTCAGGAAACCATAACCATCTATTGATCAACGAGCTAGTCAACTAGAGGCTTACTAGGGACATGGTGTTGTCTATGTATCCACACATGTATCTGAGTTTCCTATCAATACAATTCTAGCATGGATAATAAACGATTATCATGAACAAGGAAATATAATAATAATAATCAATTTATTATAGCCTCTAGGGCATATTTCCAACAGAATTAAGCTTGGGGATGCCTGATACGTCTCCAACGTATCTATAATTTTTGATTGCTCCATGCTACTTTATCTACAATTTTGGACTATATTGGGCTTTATTTTCCACTTTTATATTATTTTTGGGGCTACCTATTAACCGGAGGCCCAGCCCAGAATTGCTGTTTTTTGCCTATTCCAGTATTTCGAGGAAACAGAATATCAAACGGAGTCCAAACGGAATGAAACCTTCGGGAACGTGATCTTCTCACCGAACGTGATCCAGGAGACTTGGACCCTACTCCAAGAAGTTTCCGGGGAGGTCATGAGGGTGGAGGGCGCCCCCTGGGCGCGCCCCTTGCCTCGTGGGCCCCTCGGAGCTCCACCGACGTGCTCCTTCCTCCTATATATACCTACGTACCCCCATTAGACCAGAGACGAAGCCAAAAACCTAATTCCACCGCCGCAACTTTCTGTATCCACGAGATCCCATCTTGGGGCCTGTTCCGGAGCTCCGCCGGAGAGGGCATCCATCACGGAGGGCTTCTACATCAACACCATAGCCCTTCCGATGAAGTGTGAGTAGTTTACTTCAGACCTTCGTGTCCATAGCTAGTAGCTAGATGGCTTCTTCTCTCTTTTTGGATCTCAATACAATGTTCTCCCCCTCTCTCGTGGAGATCTATTCGATGTAATCTTCTTTTTGCGGTGTGTTTGTTGAGACCGATGAATTGTGGGTTTATGATCCAACTTATCTATGAATAATATTTGAATCTTCTCTGAATTCTTTTATGTATGATTGAGTTATCTTTGCAAGTCTCTTCGAATTATCCGTTTGGTTTGGCCAACTAGATTGGTAGTTCTTGCAATGGGAGAAGTGCTTAGCTTTGGGTTCAATCTTGCGGTGTCCTTACTCAGTGACAGAAAGAGTTGCAAGGCACATATTGTATTTTTGCCATCGAGGATAACAAGATGGGGTATTTATCATATTGCGTGAATTTATTCCTCTACATCATGTCATCTTGCTTAAGGCGTTACTCTGTTTTTAACTTAATACTCTAGATGCATGCTGGATAGCGGTCGATGAGTGGAGTAATAGTAGTAGATGCAGGCAGGAGTCGGTCTACTTGTCACGGACGTGATGCCTATATACATGATCATACCTAGATAACCTCATAACTATGCTCAATTCTATCAATTGCTCAACAGTAATTTGTTCACCCACCGTAGAATATCTATGCTCTTGAGAGAAGCCATTAGTGAAACCTATGGCCCCCGGGTCTATTCTCATCATATCAATCTCCATTACTTTATTTTACTTGTTTTGCTTTTACTTTTCACTTTGCATCTTTATACCAAAAATACCAAAAATATTATCTCTATTATATCTCACTCTCGTAAGTGACCGTGAAGGGATTGACAACCCCTAAGCGCTGGTTGCGAGTTGCTACCATTTTGTGCAGGTACGAGGGACTTGCGCGTGACCTCCTACTGGATTGATACCTTGGTTCTCAAAAACTGAGGGAAATACTTACGCTACTGTGCTGCATCACCCCCTCCTCTTCGGGGAAAACCAACGCTAGCTCGAGACGTAGCAATGATAGCTTGGGATGTTGGGCATCCCCAAGCTTAGGCTCATCTTAGTCCTTATTTCTTCATCCATCGTAAGATTACCCAAAACTTGAAAACTTCAATCACACAGAACTCAACAAAATCTTCGTGATATCCGTTAGTATAAGAAAATAAATCACTACTATAAGTACTGTTGCAAACCAATTCATATTTTACTCTTGCATTATATCTATTGTATTCCAACTTTTCTGTGACAAAAACTCATCAAAGAAAAATATAGAATCATGAAAACATGCACACAACGCAAAGAAAACATAATCTGTCAAAAACAGAACAGTCTGTAGCTATCTGGATATTTCGAATACTTCTGTAACTCCAAAAACTCTGAAAGTAGGACGGCCTGGGAAATATTTATATTAAACTTCTGCAAAAAGAATTGGTGTTTTATCGCTCACTGGTTAGAAATGAGAATTGTTTTCGTGTGCGCAAAAGTTTTGTTTTTCACCAAGATCAAACAACTATCACCCAAGAAGATCCTAAAGGCTTTACTTGGCACGAACACTAACTAAAAAACAAAAAACACAATCATAATAGTAGAATAATTGGGCAAAAACTCAAGAACAGAAAGAAAAAGAAAAAAATAAAATTTATTCATTGGGTTGCCTCCCAACAAGCGCTATCATTTTATGCCCCTAGCTAGGCATAAGATTTCAACGATGCTCACACGAAAAATAAGAATTGAAACCCAAAGAGAGCATCATGAAACATATGACAAACATATTTAAGTCTAACATACTTCCTATGCATCGGAATTTTATAAGCAAAAAAATCACCAAGGTAAGAAATATCTAGCATATGCAAGGAAGAAGAAAGAAAGAATAGCAATCTCAACATAACAGGAGGTAACTTAGTAACATGAAAATTTCTACAACCATATTTCCCTCTATCAAAATAATTACATGTAGGATCATATTCAAATTCAACAATATAGCTATCATATAAAATATTCGCTTCATGATCCACATGCATAAAAGTTTTATAATCTTCCAAGATAGTGGGATTAACATCAACTAAAGTCATGACCACTCCGAACCCACTTTTATCAAAAAATTCATAAGATTGAACACTCTCCAAAATGTGGGATTATTTTTACCTAGAGTTGACACTCCTCCGGACCCACTTTCAATATTAATTCAAACATATTCTTCATGAGGCTTAAATAAACTATCAAGATCATAAGAATCATCATCACCCGAATCATGATAATTGCAATAAGTAGCGGACATAACAAAACAAGCATCCCCAAGCTTGGGGTTTTGCATATCATTGACATTAACAGAGTTTATAATAATATTATTGCAATCATGCTTTTGATTCAAGGAGCTATCGTGAACCACTTTCTAAATTTCTTGTTTTAACACTTCATCACAATTTTCAGATTCACGAATCTTAAGCAAAACTTCATAAAGATAATCTAGCGAACTCAATTCACTAGAAATTGGTTCATGATAATTGGATCTTTTAAACATATTAGCAAGTGGATGAGGATCCGTATCAAAATATTTTTAACAAGCGAAGATGCAAGCAAATAGAAGGCACATGACAACACAAGCAAACAAGAGATCTGATGAGAACAAGGCGAACGAAAAAGAAGGCAAATAAAACAGCAAATTTTTGTGAAGTGGGGGAGAGGAAAACAAGAGGGAAATGAAAAATAATGTAACTTGCGAGGAGATGATTTATGATTAGAAACTTGGTAAATGTTGATGATGTCTCCCCGGCAACGGCGCCAGAAATTCCTTTTGATGCAGCTTGAATCTACGTCGGTATTTCCCCAAAGACGAACGGATGACACAGCACAACGACGGTTGGTATTTCCCTCAGTGACGAGACCAAGGTTATCGAACCAGTAGGAGAACCAAGCAACAATATGTAAATGACACCTGCACACAAATAACAAATACTAGCAACCCGACGCATCAAAGGGGTTGTCAATCCCTTTCGCACAACAATGCCAGAAATTGGCAAACAGACGTGAATAAATTATAGTGGATTGATAGATCGAACGCCAAATAAAATAAATAGAATAAATTGCAGAAAGTTATTTTTATATTTTTGGTTTAATAGATCTGAAAATAAAAGCAAAGGAAAATAGATCACAATGGCAAATAATATGAGAAAGAGTGTAACACCCCGGATGTAACCTACCTTATTTGTAATCCAACTCTTGCCGTTTTCGGCACTAAGTTATTCTATTTCCTTGTTGTCGGGTTTTTGTCTTCGTGTTGTTTTGTCTTTGTCATGCATCTCATATCATGTCATCATGTGCATTGCATGTGCATACGTGTTCGTCTCATGCATCCGAGCATTTTCCCCATTGTTCGTTTTGCATTCCGGCGCTCCTATGTCCTCAAGTGTCCCTTTCTACCTCTTTTCGTGTGCGGGCGTTAAACGTTTTCGGATTGGACCGAGACTTGTCATGCGGCCTTGGTTTACTACCGGTAGACCGCCTGTCAAGTTTCGTGCCATTTGGACTTCGTTTGATACTCCAATGGTTAACCGAGGGACCGAGAAGGCCTCGTATGTGTTGCAGCCCAACACCCATCCAAAATGGCCCAAAACCCACCTAAACCCCTTCCATCACCTAGGCCGTTCGATCACAATCATGTGGCCGCGAACCGCACCTCATTTGGAGCTTCCTACCTCCCTCTACCTCTATAAATAGACCCCCTTTCCAAATTTTGGATCTCTCCCCCGGAACCCTAGAAAAACCCTCGCGCCGCCACCGCCGGACGTGTCCGTTCCACCCCGCAGCCACTGTGAGCTCGACACGTGTCCCGGGCGGGTGCCACTTCGCCGCGCCGCCGCCCGAGGCCCACGAATCCCACTCCGGGACCCCGCGAGCCCGTTCCTCCGCCCGCGCCCGCCGCCTACCTCCTCCTGCCGCGCGCCGCCATCTCCTTCAATGCCAGCCGCCTCCGCTGCCCGCAAGCTCGCCGCCGACCGCCGACCCTGCCGCGTGCCGAGCTCCTCCACCGCGGCCCCCTCATCGCCCTCGTCGTCCCCGACTCCGGCCAAGTTCCTGGCGACCTCTTCGACCTCCTCCGGCCTCCCTCGTCAACTCCGGCGTCCCCCCGACGAGCAACTCCGTCCGGATCGAGCAACTCCAGTGAACTGCTACAGTGAACTCCGGCGAGATCTAAATCTGGGATTTCGAATCTCGGTTGACTCTTCCTCTGAAACCCTAGTTTTTATGCAATCTTTGACATGCCATAACTTCATCACCGTTGCTCCGATTCGCGCGTGTAGCATATCGAAATGTTTTTCTCGACGAGTACTTCATTTCACCTCATTGCATCATTTTCATTTGAGCTCATCTTGATGCCCGAAATGCTGTTGGAAGAGGGCTATGTGATGTTAGTTTCAGTTTATTATCAGCAAATGCATTTTTGTCATTTTTTCCATGATTAATGTGTGCATGCTATGATCCTGAGCTCTACATGTGTTTTGAAGTATGCCATGCCATCTTTACAGGGGTGTCTGCCATGTATTTTTGTGATCTCTGTGGTCACAAGCACAAGCATGCAAAGTAGCTTACCTAATGTTGCTGATTCCAGGGACTTAGAAATATTCTAAGTCATTGCCCTGTCCTTATTTTTATGCCCTATGTTCATGTCGATACCTAGTGATCGGTGCCACTTTTGAGCATGATCAGTAAGGATGTTTTGTAGATATTGTGGTGCTCTATCCATCCATGTCTTTGTTTGCATTTATGGAGCACGCTAGCTTGAGTCAATTGAGCTCTACTTTTGCTATAAAATGTTCCTGGCAGATTGTTAACATGTTTAGCAATTTTGCCGAGCTTGTTGTTGTTGATCCGTGCATGCTATGTTGTTGTTCTTGCCATGTCTAGCTTCTATGCCATGTTCACTTGCTAGGTGTATGCTTACTTTGTCATGTCTTGCCTCGTAGTGAGTGCATCGAGCTCATAAACATGTCTACTTGATATCTGTTTTGCCATGTTCCAGTTTTTCACTAAGTCTGAATCTGTTAACGTTAATTGCTATGTTCACGTGGTTGCAATTGTATTTTTCTGATCCCTTTTGGCTTATGGTCAGTAAGGGAGTTTTGTTGTATGCTTTGAGTAGCTTCATGCCATGCCTTGATTTGCCATGATATGTTCCTGTAGCATCTAGTTATCTTGCTCTAAACATTGCTTCCTGACGTTAAATTTCTGACATGTTGTTAATTTCACTAAGTCTGAAACCTGTTATCTTTTGCACTTTTGCCATGCTTGTTTGAGCTTGCTATTGAGTGAATTAGCCGTAGCTCAGTGTTCATATTTTTTCAAGCATCATGAGTGAATCCCTGCCATGTATTTTGTTGCTATGTTAGAGTGCTGTAGCATGTTGTTCTTGATGCATTTAGATTGTCTCATGCTGTTAATCGCAGACTGGTGCCATATTTGTTTTGCTTGTCATTTCCAAACCGTGCATCCGATTCCAGTGATCTTTATATCGATTTCGACCGAAATAAACTCACCTTTCTAGTGGAACTCTTGGATTTCCAAGTTGAGGCCAGGTTCAATCATTCCTTTCCAAATCATGCATATGCATCACATATCACATCCCGCATATCATGCCATGTCTTGCATCATGTTGTTTGTGCATTGCACGTGGTTGATTGTGTCTCCCTTTGATTGTTGTTCTTGCTTGGGTAGAGCCGGGAGACGAGTACGTGATCGAGGAGCCCGTTGAGTACGCTTACGAGGATCAAGTCAACTCGGAGAACTTTGCAGGCAAGATGACCATACCCTCGAAATCACTTCTATCTTTGCTTGCTAGATGCTCGCTCTTTTGCTATGCCTATGATACGATACCTACCACTTGATTATCATGCCTCCCATATTGCCATGTCAAACCTCTAACCCACCTTGTGCTAGCAAACTATTGTTTCGCTATGTTACCGCTTTGCTCAGCCCCTCTTATAGCGTTGCTAGTTGCAGGTGAAGTTTGGAGTTAGTTCCTTGTTGGAACTTGTTTATTGTTGGGATATCATTATATTATCTTGTTATCTTAATGCACCTATATACTTGGGAAAGGGTGGAAGGCTCGGCCTTATGCCTGGTGTTTTTTCCACTCTTGCCGCCCTAGTTTCCGTCATACCGGTGTTTTGTTCCACTCTTGCCGCCCTAGTTTCCGTCATACCGGTGTTATGTTCCTTGATTTTGCGTTCCTTACACGGTTGGGTTATAATGGGAACCCCTTGACAGTTCGCCTTGAATAAAACTCCTCCAGCAAGGCCCAACCTTGGTTTTACCATTCGCCACCTAGCCTTTTTCCCTTGGGTTTCGCGGACTCAAGGGTCATCTTTATTTTAAACCCCCGAGCCAGTGCTTCTCTAAGTGTTGGTCCAACCCAGAGCACCGTGCAGGGCCGTCCCTTGTCAACTTGGGTTACGTTGGCTTCCGTACACTTAGCTTATCCGGTGTGCCCTGAAAACGAGATATGTGCAGCTCCTATTGGGATTTGTCGGCACAGCGGGTGGTCTTGCTGGACTTGTTTTACCATTGTCGAGATGTCTTGTAACCGGGATGCTGAGTCTGATCGGATTGTCTTCGGAGAAGGAATATCCTTCGTTGACCATGAGAGCTTGTGATGGGCTAAGTTGGGACAGGCCTGCAGGGTTTTGATCTTTCGAAAGCCGTGCCCGCGGTTATGGGCAGATGGGAATTTGTTAATGTCTGGTTGTAGATAACCTGAAACTTAACTTCATTAAAAATGCATCAACCGCGCATGTAACCATGATATTCTCGGCGGAGTCCGGGAGGTGAACACGGTGTTGGAGTAATGCTTGACGTAGGTTGTTCTAGGATCACTTCTTGATCATAGTTGTTCGACCATGCCTTTGCCTTCTCTTCTCGCTCTCATTTGCGTATGATAGCCACCATATACGCTAGTCGCTTGCTGCAGCTCCACCTCATACTTTTACCCTTCCTATAAGCTTAAATAGTCTTGATCGGGAGGGTGTGAGATTGCTGAGTCCCCGTGACTCACAGATTACTTCCAAAACCAGATGCAGGGACCGATGATACCGTTCCAGGAGATTCAACTGAGCTCAAGTGGGAGTTCGATGAGGACTCAGGACGATACTACGTGTCTTTCCCAGATGATCAGTAGTGGTGCCCAGTTGGGGCGATCGGGGACTATGTTGCACTTGGGGTTTATCTTTATTTTGGTTCTGTAGTCGGACCTTGAGTGAATTTGGATGAATGTAATCTTATTTATGCTATTTGTGTGACGTGGCGAGTGTAAGCCAACTATGTATCATTTTCCCTTAATGCATTACATGGGTTGTTGTGAAGATTACCTCACTTGCGACATTGCTTTCAATGCGGTTATGCCTCTAAGTCGTGCTTCGACACGTGGGAGATATAGCCGCATCGAGGGCGTTATAAAGAGACCCGGGGGCCGTAGGTTTCACTAGTGGCTTCTCTCGAGAAAAATAGAAAACGGTGGGTAAACAAATTACTGTTGGGCAATTGATAGAACTTCAGATAATCACGATGATATCCAGGCAATGATCATTATATAAGCATCACGTCCAAGATTAGTAGATCGATTCCTGCCTGCATCTACTACTATTACTCCACACATCGACTGTATCCAGCATGCATCTAGTGTATTAAGTTCATGGAGAAACGGAGTAATGGAACAAGAACGATGACATGATGTAGACAAGATCCATTTATGTATAAATAGACCCCATCGTTTTATCCTTAGTAGAAATGATACATACGTGTCGGTTTCCCTTCTGTCACTGGGATCAGACATCGTAAGATCGAACCCAGTACAAAGCACCTCTTCCCATTGCAAGATAAATAGATAGTGTTGGCCAAACAAAACCCAAATATTGGAGAAGAAATACGAGGCTATAAGCAATCATGCATATAAGAGATCAATGAAACTCAAAAAACTTTCATGGATAAAAAGAGATAGATCTGATCATAAACTCAAAGTTCATCCGATCCCATCAAACACACCACAAAAAGAGTTACATCATATGCATCTCTAAGAGACCATTGTATTGAGAATCAAACGAGAGAGAGAAAGCCATCTACCTACTAACTACGGACCCAAAGGTCTACAAAGAACTACTCACACATCATCGGAGAGGCACCAATGGAAGTGGTGAACCCCTCTATGATGGTGTCTAGATTGGATCTAGTGGTTCTGGACTCTGCGGCTGCTAGAATTGATTTTTGTCGACTCCCCTAGGGTTTCTGGAATATTGGGGTATTTATATAGTAAAGAGGCAGTCCGGGGGGCACCCGAGGTGGGCACAACCCACCAAGGCGCTCCTGGGCCTCCAGGCATGCCCTGGTGGGTTGTTCTCCCCTCAGAGCAACCCCAGGTGCTTCTCCAGCCCATTGGATGTCTTCTGGTCCAAAAAAATCCATAAAAATTTTTGCTGCATTTGGACTCCATTTGATATTGATTACTCGGAATGTAAAAAACATGCAAGAAACAACAACTGGCACTTGGCACTATGTCAATAGGTTAGTACCAAAAAATGATATAAAATAACTATAAAATGATTATAAAACATCCAAGAATGATAATATAATAGCATGGAACAATAAAAAATTGTAGATACATTGGAGACGTAACAGGTTATCTCCCAACAAGCGCTTTTCTTTAATGCCTTTTAAGCTAGGCATGATGAGTTCAATGATGCTTGCATAAAAGATAAGTATTGAAACATAACAAGGGCATCATGAATCATAAGTTCCTCTCTCATAGTAATTTTCAGCAGCATCATGAGTAGATTTATCAATATAACCATCACATAAAGCATTCTTTTCATGATCCAAAAGCATAGAAAATTTACTACTCTCCATATAAGAAATTTTATTTTCATTCATAGTAGTGGGAGTATCATAGGAAACTCGAATAATATAAATTGTTCCCACATTAAATGAGTAATGTTCAGTAAAAGGATAATCGTAACTATGACAAGTTTTATAAATATAATCAGCACTAATTTCTATAGCATAAGTATCATCACAATAATCATCATAAGTAGCAACTTTCGTCTCATCATAGATAGGGGGCATGCAATCATCATAGCTAATTTGATCATTCAAACTAGGGGGACTAAAAAGATCATCCTCATTAACATAGCATCCCCAAGCTTGGGACAAACATTAATTGCAGCAAATAAATTCTCAAACATGTCATTCTTATGAAACATAGCATCCCCAAGCTTGTGGATTGGCATATCATTAGCATAATCACTCTCATCATTAGTAGTATGAATAGCACCAACGGTATAACAATTGCTATCATCATAATTTCCCAAGTTGGTGCCAAAACATTTCCAAGACTATAAGAATTATCATTATCTTCCCAATCATAATCATCACAACAAGCAATAGGTATAACAAAATCATCATCAATTGCATCATCTTCCACAATTATTTTTGATTCATTTTCATGAGGCACAACAATAATAGGAGCAACATTACTTAGGAGAGATACCTTTTTACCTCTATTCTTTCTTCTTTTCTTCTTCTCCACATCACATGTGGGTTTAATTAATTTTTTCAAGCTTCTTATTGATGAGATTGGTTGAATAGGGAGCTCCTCGCCATCACCTATTTCATCATGAGAGACAATAGGAGGGAAAGTGGAAATCTTTACCCTTTCATTAGTATTCCTTTTATATTCTATTGGTTTTCCCATCTTTCTATAGTTGGCAATATAAGCGTTCCCATTGCAATTTACCATGCAAAACATATAGATATTCTTTAGTTTAGTTTCATTGTCATCCGTGAGAATGAATACTTAAAACCAACTATTTTTATGTGTCAATTCTTCACTCCTCAAAAATAGACAAAGCTCATTATAAAGTTCAAGGGTGATCAAGTTATTGCAATATTTGGACACGATTCAATCATGAAAAAGCATGCATTGGAAATTAAGGTGACCAACTTTATTGCAAAGATCACAAGTAATAGGACAAAGAGAACATAATTTTGTAGCGAATTCATCTATCACTTTGAGCAAAGAATTGGTTCTATCATGTTTATGCTTCTTACAAAAGCTATCTTCCCTATAAGGCACGTCTTCACAAACTTTATGCACTCCACAAAAATTGACATGCTTATAAGAAACATTTTTCTCATGACTGGTGCAATAATCATTAGCATTTTGGATATTCAAAGAATTCATACTAACAACATTGCAATCATGCTCATCATTCAAATATTTTGTGCCAAACATTTTATTGACTTCTTCTTCTAACAATTGAGAACAATTTTCCGATCCATCATTTTCAAGAAAGATATTATAAAGATGATCAATAATATGATGCAACCTCAATTCCATATTTTTATGTAGTTTTCTTTTACAAACCTAACTAGTGATAAAATAAGAAACTAAAAGACTCGATTGCAAGATCTAAAGATATACCTTCAAGCACTCACTTCCCCGACAACGGCGCCAGAAAAGAGCTTGATGTCTACTACGCAACTTTATTCTTGTAGACACGTGTTGGGAATCCAAGCGCGGAGTTTTCTAGGACAGTAGCAATTTTCCCTAACCTAAGGTTTATCAATCTGTGGGAGGCATAGGATCAAGATAGTCCCTCTCAAACAACCCTGCAACCAAATAATCTCTTGTGTCCCCAACACACCAAATACAATGGTAATTTGTATAGCTGCACTAGTTCAGCAAAGAGATGGTGATAAAAGTGTAATATTGATGGTAAAAAAATATTTTTATAATCTGGATAAATAAAAATAGCAAGGTAGCAATTGATAAAATGGAGCAAAAACAGTATTGCAATGCTTGAAAATGAGGCCTAGGGTCTGTACTTTCGCTAGTGCAAACTCTCAACAATGCTAATATAATTGGATCATATAACCATCCCTCAATGTGCGATGAAGAATCACTTCGAAGTTCCTATCTAGCGGAGAACATAAGAAGAAATAGTTTGTAGGGTACGAAACCACCTCGAAGCTATTCTTTTTGATCGATCTATCCAAGAGTTCGTACTAAAATAACACCAAATAATTTCAGATTCATAATACTCAATCCAACACAAAGAAACTCAAAGAGTGCCCCAAGATTTCTACCAGAGAAACAAAAGATGAGAATGTGCATCAACCCCTATGCAAAGATTACCCCAATGTCACCTCAGGAATCCGCGAGTTGAGTGCCAAAACACATATCAAGTGAATCAATATAATACCCCATTGTCACCACGAGTATTCATATGCAAGAAATATATCAAGTGCTCTCAAATCCATAAAAGTATTCAACCCGATAACAATGAAATCTCAAAGGGAAAACTCAATTCATCAGAACAAGATAGAGAGGGGAAAACACCATATGATCTGACTATATTAACAAAGCCCGCGATACATCAAGATCGTCACATCTCAAGAACACGAGAGAGAGATAGAGAGAGAGATTAAACACATAGCTTCTGGTACAAACCCTCAGCCCGGAGGGTGGACTACTCCCTCCTTATCGTGGTGGCCGCCGGGATGATGAAGATGGCCACCGGTGATGATTTCCCCCTCCGGCGGAGTGCCAGAACGGGGTCTATATTAGTTTTCGGTGGCTACAGAGGCTTGCGGCAGCGGAACTTCTCATCTAGGGTTACTTCAAGGGTTTTTAAAATATTTGGTAATTCATAGGGCAAAGAGGGGTGCAGGAGGCCACCGAGGTGGGCACAACCCACCAGGGCGCGCCTGGCCCCCCAGGCGTGCCCTGGTGGGTTGTGCCCCCCTCGGGTGTATCACCCACAATGAGGTTATATCTCCCACGTGTCGGGCACAACTTAGAGGCATAGCCGCATGGTAGGTTTGTCGCAAGAGGGGTAATCTTAACACAATCCCATGTACTGAATTGAAAGGGATAAAGAGTTGGCTTACAATCGCCACTTCACACAAATACAAGTTAAACATACATTCAAAGCGAACTATCAAGGGGTCCCCATAACACCCAACCGTGTAAGGGACGCAAAATCAAGGAACATAACACCGGTATGACGGAAACTAGGGTGGGAAGAGTGGAACAAAACACCGGGCATAAGGCCGAGCCTTCCACCCTTTACCAAGTATATAGATGCATTAATTAAATAAGAGATAATAATGATATCCTAACAATATCTATGTTCCAAACATGGAAAAAACTTCATCTTCACCTGCAACTAGCAACGCTATAAGAGGGGCTGAGCAAGCGGTAACATAGCCAAACAACGGTTTGCTAGGAAAGGTGGGTTAGAGGCTTGACATGGCAATATGGGAGGCATGATATAGCAAGTGGTAGGTATCGCGGCATAGCAATAGAGCGAACAACTAGCAAGCAAAGATAGAAGTGATTTCGAGGGTATGGTCATCTTGCCTAAGATCCCGCAAGGAATAAGAATGAGTCCATGAAGAAGACCAATGGACTTAGTTGAACGAATCCTCACAAACACGACGTTATTGGAACTAACCCGAAGAAGAAATACCGGAAAGAAGCAAACAACATAGTAAACAACCATCACATAATCATGGCTCCAAAGTTAATAAACTTTATATGTAAATGGGGTAGAATAATGCCTAGTTTAACATGGTGGCATTACTTTGCATGTTTAACCACATTAAAATATGCCTTAGGATAGAACAGTACCAAATCCATAAATATGCACATGAGGATTTTCTGGACTTGTTTGCTTGTTGTTCCGGCCTCATTTAAACTTGACTAGATAGTTAGTTTAATTATGCTTCACCTCCTGCCATGCTAACCAACATTTAATATTGTTGAGTACATAAACAGGAGAGAACTAAATAAGTCATGTGGTGTTCCGTCAATATGCAACTCATTGCATATTGAGCTCCACTTAACTTGTAGTTTTGCTTGTGCACTTTGCCATGCCATGCCTCATTAAACCGGACATGCATCATACTTGGTTGTGCATCATGCCATGATTATGTGATGGTTGTTTACTGTGTTGTTTGCTTCTTTCCGGTGTTGCTTCTTTGGGTTAGTTCCGATAACGTCGCGTTTATGAGGATTCGTTCGACTACGTCTGTTGGTCTTCTTCACGGACTCGTTCTTCTTCCTTGCAGGATCTCAGGCAAGATGACCATACCCTCGAAATCACTTCTATCTTTGCTTCCTAGTTGTTCGCTCTATTGCTATGCCGCGATACCTACCACTTGCTATATCATGCATCCCATATTGCCATGACAAGCCTCTAACCCACCTTCCCTAGCAAACCGTTGTTTGGCTATGTTATCGCTTGCTCAGCCCCTCTTATAGCATTCCTAGTTGCAGGTGAAGATGAAGTTTGTTCCATGTTTGAAACATGGATATTGTTGGGATATCATTATTATCTCTTATTTAATTAATGCATCTATATACTTGGTAAAGGGTGGAAGGCTCGGCCTTATGCCTGGTGTTTGTTCCACTCTTGCCACCCTAGTTCCCGTCATACCGGTGTTATGTTCCTTGATTTTGCGTTCCTTACACAGTTCGGTGTTATGGAGACCCCTTGACAGTCCGCTTTGAACAAAACTCCTCCAGCAAGGCCCAACCTTGGTTTTACCATTTGCCTCACCACCACCTACTTTTCCCTTGGGAGTCACGCTCCCGAGGGTTATCATTATTTTAACCTCCCTGGGCCAGTTCTTCTCTAAGTGTTGGTCTGAACCAGATCCACTTGCGGCGCCACCTCAGGAAACTTGAGGGATGGTTTTAGCTGTACGTAGTGTTCATCTGGTGTTGCCCTGAGAACGAGATATGTGCAGCTCCTATCAGGATGTCGGCACATTGAGCGGTCTTGCTGGTCTTGTTTTACCATTGTCGAAATGTCTTGTAACCGGAATTCCGAGACTGATCGGGTCTTCCCGGGAGAAGGAATATCCTTCGTTGACCGTGAGAGCTTGTGATGGTGTAACATCCCAAATTTTCAATTTGGAATGTTATACATAGATCATCCATGCATATCATGATTTATTGCATTTCCGTTCCGCAATCCTTGAAATCCTAAGCAACTCAAGGACCCACGGAGAGAGTTGGGGATTTTCCGGTTTTCATATTTGATTTTTATCAAATAATGAAACGAGGATTTTGATTTTAATAATTTTTCTCTCCGAGAAATATTTCATATTAAATCAAATGAGTGGAGATAATATGACTTCTCCAAAATAATTGAAATATCGGAGGAAAAATATTAAAATCATTTATTGGATTTTATTTGATTTTACTCGGATTTTATTTGCATTAGGAAAATTGCACGTTTTCAAAATTTCATTTTAGGGCCAAGAAAATGTTCAACTCGTCCTAAATATTTTATTTAGACGGTGAAAATTTGTTTTGGCATTTTTAGGTTTTTATTTATTTTTTTAGGATTTTATTTTGGTCGGCGAAGTTTTTTAAAAAAAAAAGGGTTCCCGCGCCGACTGGGCCTAAGGCCCAGCCGCGCTAGGCCGCCGCCGCTGCCTCTTGTGCGCGCGCGCGCCGCCGCCGCCACCACTCGAACCGGAGTCCGAGTTAGACTCCGCCTCCGCCGCGCCTTGCCCCCTCCTCCAAGTCGCTGCCCCACCCCCTTTATATACGCCGCCACCCCGCCCCCAACACCACACCACCACCGCCGCCGTCCGCGCCACGCCAAGCCGCCGCCGCCGCTTGCCGTCGCCACCGCCGCCGCCTACCGCCGCCATCGCCGAGCGCCGCCGCCCCGCAAGCCGCCGCCCGCCGCTGCCGCGCCTCGCCGGACGTAGCCGCCTCGCCCCGCCGCCGGTTTTTTTATAAAGACCGTTCGGTTTTTTTAGAATCCCTAGATCCGGTTTTTTCGGATTCGCCGGATTTTTTTCTCAGTTCTTCTAGTTAGCGGACGTTCGTCCGAACGTTCGTTTTAACGAACGGTTCCTCGCTCGTTAGTTACAACTAACAAACGCTCATTCGTTAGTCTGTTCGTGAGTTTTCTTTTACTGGATTTATTCCGTGATTTTCTCTGATCACGATTTCTGATCCGATCTTAGATTTTGTTTATCTTTTCGCTCGTTTATCGGAATCGGGCAATTCAAGCGCCTAGAGTTTCGTTATGAAACCCTCTTTCTATTTAACCAACTCAAACAACTTTTCTCTACTCTAAAGTTTGACCTAGTTTCAGATTAGTAAACGAAGCTTCTTTCTTTCGCCGTCTGAGTTTCGTTGCTCCGTTTGATTTGATTCTTTTTGCGTACCAAAGTTCTTAAGTTGAACTTTCCGGTCAACCTCTCTTATTTGAGTTTTGCTTGTGCATTGTTGTTTGTTACTTATGTATGTTATTGTTTGCTTGTGATAGAATGCCCGAAGTGCGAAGCGTGTTACTACGAGTCTCTAGGATTCGTGGATCGTCAGCAAGGCAAGTAACACTTTGATCATATCCCATTATTACCCAGTTTTTATGCATTAGTTCCAATCCTCAAACATTGCATGATTAGGATGTCACTAACTTGTGGGTTGGGAAGTAGTTGCTGAGGTAGAACCTATTGCCCTGTTATATTCAAACCCTTGGGAGTTACTTCTACGTATTGCTTATATTGCTATGCTATGCTCGTAGACGTGGTTTGGGTTTGAGTGAAATTCATGAAAAATGTGAGATTGTTAATTAATGGTTCAACTTAAGGTGGCAACTTAATCAAAGAACTGGGTGGATTGAGGCACCTGGGGAACCCAGTGTTGTCTGTATTTTTTTTGAAATCTCGGGGTACCCGTGTGATCTTCCTATAGACCGTCACCCAGGCTCAAAGGGAACTGAGATGATTCATGCTAGAAACTTCCGTGTGCAGCCACAAGCTATTATGGGCTCTAGCATAATTGAGTAAGTTACGTGAAGCTCTTAAAGAGGTAGATCAGCAGGTAGTGGGTTTTGTAGGTTTGGTATGGTCTACCCGGAGTAGAGAGTTAACGTTTCTGAAAGACTGTGTCTCGGTCATCCGTTTCTCAAACACCATGTAGTGCGAGAAATCCTACGGAGGCGATCGAGTCTTGTGGGGAAAAGTGCGCAAACCTTTGCAGAGTGTACAATCTAATCATGGTTAGCCGTGTCCCCGGTTATGGACAATTCTTGAGTATCTAGTACTTGGGTTATCACATGTATCTCACCATGTTTAATTAATACTGTGGGGTTGTTAATCACTTTAATTGGGATTGAGTTGGGGGTACCTTCTCAATGATGTTTCAACCACCATGATAGTTAAATAAAAATCCATTCCTTTGTTGTAGGGAAAAATTGGCTTTTCGCAGAAAAACTATAACCATACAGTTTTCCACCAGCCATATATGCATGTAGTGATAGCATTATTCTGTTTCTGCTCTACTGTGTTATATTACCAGCATATTCCATGTGCTGACCCATTTTCAGGCTGCAACGTATTATGTTGCAGACTTTTCAGACAAGGAGTGAGGTTCGTTAGGTCGTTGCCGTGCAGCTCAGCTATGCCGTTGGAGTTGATGGACTCACCTTATCTTCCAAGCCTTCCGCTGTTATCGCATTAGATGGCCTTAAGCCATATTATTGTAATAAGTTCTCTTTTAGACTTTTCAATGTAATAAGTACGTGATTGCTACTCTGTTATAAATCCTCGAGTACTGTGTGTGACAGCATTACCGATCCAGGGATGACACTGAAGCACAGAGACTTGACCATCTGAGGTCGGGTCGCTACAAGATGGTATCAGAGCACACGCTGAGTGTAGGACACGACCACTAAGATAAACCCTAGGTCACACTTCTCTTCTCATTTCTGACTCCTCTCCATTTTCTACTCTTTAGGATGACGGAGATGAAGAACAAGTTTGCACAACCGGATGAAGACACACCTTTTGGACGTCACTTGAAGGAAGTCACTAGGTACTTGAACATTGGAATACCAAGCTTCACCGGGACGTAGAACACCACTTTACCTGAAGAGGAGCGCTGGATGATTCAAGTACAAGTTCCATGAAGGACGTTCTCGCCAACCTCTAAACCCATAGAATTTTCTTTCGAAGCAACCACCTAGAGTCTAGGTAAGAGCATGGCAGCCCACATTACCATGGGACGCATTGGAGAAGTTTACAACAGGGAGCTTAAGGACACTATTTACCAAATATGTGGGCGCCGAGACGAGCAATGGGAAGTAATCAGCACCAAGAAGGATAGATCCATTGTAGCTTTCATCCAGGAATTAAACCAGCACATCCGACGTCAGGAAAACCAGATGTCCGCAGACATGATGGACTTGAAGAAGGCGAAGACTAGGATCATTGAGCTGGAGGAAGAACTCAAGTTTACCCACGATGGATATGAGGAGGAAATCAAGACCCTACTGGAGAAGAATGACGACCTAGTCAAGAAGATCGGAGTATTCATGGGAGGACCAGCACCGGGAGTAGAAGACGACGATTCCACTTGCCCGGACAACTACATCATCATCGACGACACCGACTCCGACCCTAGTGATGATGACTTTGAAGACGAAGCTGGAGCAGACATCATGGAGTCTTCCACCGATCAAAATTTCTAGATGACCACCAACTATTAGTAGTATTCCCCCATGTATTTAGTAGTAGTTGAGCACTTGGGCGATAGTTCTAGACCGTTTGTATGCCCTTGCTTGATTGATTGAGTGAAATGATTGCGTTTGTCTCATGTGCATATGGGTAGTGCTTTCTCATTAGACCCCTTTTCTATCTCTCCCATCTAAACCCCTCAGATGCCTCCGAGACGTGAACCCGGTTTTGCTTTCCCACCGGAGCTCACCCAGTTGATCCAGCAGCAGAATGCCTTGGTGCAATTGCTAGTTCAGAACCAGGGCAACAACAACAACAACCCGCCGCCCGTGGACAACCTAGCCCGTTTTCAAAGGTTACAACCGCCAGTATTTTCCAGTAGCACTGAGCCTATAGTTGCTGATGATTGGCTACACCGTATTGGAAGGGAGTTGACCACCGCAGGTTGCACAGATGCTGAGAGGGTGCGCTTTGCCGCACATCAATTGGATGGACCAGCAGCCTCATGGTGGGAGAATTACACAGCCACTTTTCTTGTAGCCAACGTCACTTGGGACCAGTTTCAGCAAGCTTTCCGCACCGCCCATGTCTCAACTGGAGCTATGTAGATGAAGAAACTGGAGTTCCGCAACCTACGCCAGGGGAACCGTACTGTGTCTCAGTACGTGGATGAGTTTAGCAAGTTATCACGCTATGCCCCTGATGATGTGGCCACTGATGCCGCGAAGCAGGAGAAGTTTATGGAAGGGCTGAATGATGCGATGAGCATGCAGTTGATGGTAGCAACCTTCAACAACTACCAGGAGTTGGTAGATAAGGCTCTTATGATTGAAGGGAAACAACAGCAGATTGAGAGCTGCAAGAGAAAGTATGGACAAGGGAAGTATAACTCAGGAGCTCAGCAGAAGCCTCGCCTAACCCCAAACTCGGGAGGACTTGTTCACAACCATGGAGGTCACAACCACACTGGAGGAGGATCACATAACCACA
The DNA here is from genome assembly GCF_056163025.1 of Triticum urartu. Lineage (NCBI taxonomy): Eukaryota > Viridiplantae > Streptophyta > Magnoliopsida > Poales > Poaceae > Triticum > Triticum urartu. The sequence goes on from NC_141878.1 coordinate 217,464,304, forward strand.
GTGGTGCTAAGAATGGGAATGGGAACAGAGCTAACAATAGTCAGAACCGCTCCAACCCGTCCACTCCCGCCAAAAGAGACTTAAGTCCGGTTACCTGTTTTAAGTGCAGGAAGACAGGGCACTATGCCAATGATTGCCCTGAAGGAAGGAATGGAAATGGAAATGGAAGCGCTGGGAAGAAGCCCAATCCATTCAACAAAGGACAAGTGAACCACGTTAACGTGGAGGAGGTTGAAGAGCAGCCGGACGCGGTAATAGGTAAGTTTTTGGTTAAGTCATTTACCGCTCTTGTTCTTTTCGATACTGGTGCATCGCATTCATACATATCAAGGGGATTCGTGGATAAGTTTAAACTACCAACCCAAACCCTTAGGGCCCCTCTTTTAGTGAGTTCACCCGGAGCAGAATATATGGCTAGCCGATGATGTGATCAGATACCCTTAACCATTGGCACACATGTGTTTCCGTCCGACCTAATTATCTTGGAGTCGTAAGGATTGGATGTGAAATTGGGTATGGACTGGATGTCAAAGTATGGAGGAAGCATTGACTGTGCAAGTAAGTCGATTTATCTCACCACCCCGGAGGGAAGAAGGATTAAGTATGTGTCTAGGCATGTGCCCAAAAGGAGCCAAGTGAATGCCCTTATGGGATTTGTTCAGCAGGAAGTGCCGGTAGTAAAGGATTACCCGGATGTTTTCCCAGAGGATTTACCAGGCATGCCACCGGACAGAGACATTGAGTTTTTGATAGAGCTGTTGCCAGGTACAGGACCAATATCCAAGAGACCCTATCGGATGCCCGCAAATGATCTGGAAGAAATTAAGAAATAGATCAAGGAGTTATTGGAGAAAGGATACATCCGAAGAAGTTCATCACCTTGGGGACCCCTAGTACTTTTGGTTGAGAAGAAGGATAAATCCCTAAGGATGGTTGTTGATTATCGAGCCTTGATTGAAGTGACGATAAAGAACAAGTACCCACTACCGATGATCAACGATCTGTTTGATCAATTGCAAGGAGCTAAAGTGTTCTCAAAGATCGATTTACGATCAGGGTATCATCAGTTGAAGATACGAGAGAAGGACATACCAAAGACGGCGTTCACAACGCGATATGGATTATACTAGTACACGGTCATGTCGTTTGGACTGACTAACGCCCCTGCCTATTTCATGAGCATGATGAACAAGGTGTTCATGGAGTATTTGGACAAGTTTGTTGTGGTGTTTATTGATGATATCATGGTATACTCGAAGAACGAGGAGGAGCACAAAGAGCATTTGCGTTTAGTTCTCGAGAAGCTCAGGGAACACCAGTTGTATGCTAAGTTTAGCAAATGCGAGTTTTGGCTGAAGGAAGTCGGATTCCTTGGACATGTTATATTAGGAGAAGGTATAGCAGTAGACCCCAGCAAGGTTCAGTCAGTCACTGAATGGTTGGCACCCACCTTAGTTAGCGAGATCCGCAGTTTTCTTGGACTCACAGGATACTACTGGAGATTCATTGAGAATTTTTCCAAGATTGCAAAACCAATGACTGAACTGTTAAAGAAGGATACCAAGTTTAAATGGACAGAAGATTGTGAAGCAAGTTTACAGGAGTTGAATAAACGTTTGACTACATCCCCAGTGCTAGTACTGCCAGATATACATAAGGAGTTCCAAGTGTATTGCGACGTCTCTCGCTTAGGACTTGGATGTGTGCTTATGCAGGACGAAAGAGTTGTTTCGTATGCCTCACGACAACTAAAACCTCATGAGTTGAATTATGCTACGCATGATTTGGAGCTAGCAGCCGTAGTGCATGCGTTGAAGACTTGGAGACATTACCTTATTGGAAACCGTTGTGATGTGTACACGGATCACAAGAGTTTGAAGTACATCTTCACCCAGAAGGAGCTGAACCTTAGGCAGAGGAGATGGTTGGAGCTTATAAAGGATTATGACATGAAGCTGCACTATCATCGAGGAAAGGCCAATGTCGTAGCAGACACATTGAGTTGGAAGAGTTATGCTAATATCCTTGAAAGTAAAGGACTGCCGAAGGAATTAGCAAAGGACATCATGGAACTTCGATTAGAGATTGTACCTAGAAGGTTCATTGCCACAATGGAGGTTCAGTCGACATTGCTGGACAAGATTAGGGAAGCTCAGAAAGATGATAAAGAGAATGCCGAGATAAAGGAGAAGATGGGCAAAGGAAAGGCCAAAGGTTTTCGTGAAGATGAGCACGATACCCTATGGTTTGAGGACCGAGTTTATGTGCCCAACAACCAGGAGATCAGGAAGTTAATACTTCAAGAGGCCCATGACTCACCATACTCGATACACCCCAGAAACACCAAGATGTATTTGGATTTGAAGGAACGTTTCTGGTGGACTGGTATGAAGAAGGATATTGCCGAGTATGTAGCCGTATGTGATGTATGTCAGAGAGTTAAGGCAGAACATCAGAAGCCAGCAGGACTGTTACAGCCTATGCCGATACCCGAATGGAAGTGGGATAAACTTGGCATGGACTTTATCACCGGATTACCCAGGACTAAAGCAGGATATGATTCCATATGGGTAGTAGTTGATCGTTTGACCAAAGTAGCTCACTTCATCCTAGTGAAAACCACCTATACAAGTGCAAAGTTGGCCAAGATCTATATGTCCAGGATCGTATGTCTGCATGGAGTTCCAAGGACCATCGTATCGGATCGAGGAACACAGTTTACTTCAAAGTTTTGGCATCAGTTACACCAGACTCTGGGAACGAGATTGGAGTTCAGTACAGTGTTTTACCCGTAGACAGATGGACAGACTGAGAGAATCAATCAAATTTTGGAGGACATGTTGAGAGCCTGTGCGCTAGATTATGGATCTAGTTGGGATGACAATTTGCCATATGCAGAGTTCTCATACAACAATAGCTACCAAGCCAGTTTGAAGATGGCACCGTTTGAAGCCCTGTATGGACGCAGGTGCAGAACACCATTGATGTGGGATGAGTTAGGAGACCGACAGTTGTTTGGACTAGACTTGATTAAAGAACCTGAGGTGAAGGTAAAATTGATCCGACACCGACTAAAGATTGCTCAGTCCAGGCAGAAGAGTTATGCAGACTCAAAACGCAAGGAGGTAACCTACGAAATTGGAGACATGGCATATCTATGAGTATCGCCCTTGCGAGGAGTGAAACGTTTTGGATTTAAAGGAAAGTTAGCCCCGAGATTTGTAGGACTGTATCGCATTTTGGAACGGAAGGGAGAAGTTGCCTACAAGTTGGAGTTACCTGAGGGATTGTCAGGAGTCCACGATGTGTTCCACGTTTCATAGCTGAAGAAGTGTCATGCTGAGATGGCTGATATACCATTAAGAGATACAGTACCCTTGGAGGAGATTCAGTTGGACAGTGATTTGACTTACGAGGAGAAGCCAGTTAAGATTCTTGAGTTTGCCAGCAGAGTCACCCGCAGTAAGGTTATCAAGTTTTGCAAAGTTCAATGGAGCCACCATACCGAGGATGAAGACACCTGGGAACGAGAGGATGATCTCCGCAAGGACCACCCATACCTATTTTCTAGCCAACCCGAATTTTGAGGGCGAGATTCATCTTAAGAGGGGTAGGTTTGTAACATCCCAAATTTTCAATTTGGAATGTTATACATAGATCATCCATGCATATCATGATTTATTGCATTTCCGTTCCGCAAACCTTGAAATCCTAAGCAACTCAAGGACCCACGGAGAGAGTTGGGGATTTTTCGGTTTTCATATTTGATTTTTATCAAATAATGACACGAGGATTTTGATTTTAATAATTTTTCTCTCCGAGAAATATTTCATATTAAATCAAATGAGTGGAGATAATATGACTTCTCCAAAATAATTGAAATATCGGAGGAAACATATTAAAATCATTTATTGGATTTTATTTGATTTTATTCGGATTTTATTTGCATTAGAAAAATTACACGTTTTCAAAATTTCATTTTAGGGCCAAGAAAATGTTCAACTCGTTCTAAATATTTTATTTAGACGGTGAAAATTTGTTTTGCCATTTTTAGGTTTTTATTTATTTTTTTAGGATTTTATTTCGGTCGGCGAAGTTTAAAAAAAAGGGTTCCCGCACCGACTGGGCCTAAGGCCCAGCCGCGCCAGGCCGCCGCGGCCGCCTCCTGCGCGCGCGCGCCGCTGCTGCCGCCACACGGACCGGAGTCCAAGTTGGACTCCGCCTCCGCCGCGCCTTGCCCCCTCCTCCAAGTCGCTGCCCCACCCCCTTTATATACGCCGCCACCCCGCCCCCAACACCACACCACCGCCGCCGCCGCCCGCACCACGCCAAGCCGCCGCCGCCGCCTGCCACCACCGCAGCTCGTGCCGCCGCCCGCCGCTGCCTCGCCTCGCCGGAGGTAGCCGCCGCGCCCCGCCGCCGATTTTTTTATAAAGACCGTTCGGTTTTTTTAGAAACCCTAGATCCGTTTTTTCGAATTAGCCGGTTTTTTTTCTCGGTTCTTCTAGTTAGCGGACGTTCATCCGAACGTTCGTTTTAACGAACGGTTCCTCGCCCGTTAGTTACAACTAACGAACGCTCGTTCATTAGTCTGTTCGTGAGTTTTCTTTTATCGGATTTATTCCGCGATTTTCTCTGATCGAGATTTCCAATCCGATCTTAGATTCTGTTTATCTTTTCGCTCGTTTATCGGAATCAGGCGATTCAAGCGCCTAGAGTTTCATTCCGAAACCCTCTTTCCGTTTAACCAACTCAAACAAGTTTTCTCTACTGTAAAGTTTGACCTAGTTTTAGATTAGTAAACGAAGCTTCTTTCTTTCGCCGTCTGAGTTTCGTTGCTCTGTTTGATTTTGATTCTTTTTGCGTACCGAAGTTCTTAAGTTGAACTTTCCGGTCAACCTCTCTTATTTGAGTTTTGCTTGTGCATTGTTGTTTGTTACTTATGTATGTTATTGTTTGCTTGCGATAGAATTCCCGGAGTGCAAAGCGTGTTACTACGAGTCTCTAGGATTCGCGGATCGTCATCAAGGCAAGTAACACTTTGATCATATCCCATTATTACCCAGTTTTTATGCATTAGTTCCAATCCTCAAACATTGCATGATTATGATGTCATTAACTTGTGGGTTGGGAAGTAGTTGCTGAGGTAGAACCTATTGCCCTGTTATATTCAAACCCTTGGGAGTTACTTCTACGTATTGCTTATATTGCTATGCTATGCTCGTAGACGTGGTTTGGGTTTGAGTGAAATTCAAGACAGATGTGAGATTTTTTATTAATGGTTCAACTTAAGGTGGCAACTTAATCAAACAACTGGGTGGATTGAGGCACCTGGGGAACCCAGTGTTGTCTGTATTTTTTTGGAAACCCCGGGGTACCCGTGTGATCTTCCTATGGACCGCCACCCAGGCTCGAAGGGAACTGAGATGATTCATGCTAGAAACTTCTGTGTGCAGCCACGAGCTATTATGGGCTCTAGCATAGTTGAGTAAGTTATGTGAAGCTCTTGAAGAGGTAGATCAGCAGGTAGTGGGTTTTGTAGGTATGGTATGGTCTACCTGGAGTAGAGAGTTAACGTTTCGGAAAGACTGTGTCTCGGTCATCCATTTCTCAAACACCATGTAGTGCGAGAAATCTGACGGAGGCGATCGAGTCTTGTGGGGAAAGTGCGCAAACCTCTGCAGAGTGTACAATCTAATCATGGTTAGGCGTGTCCCCGGTTATGGACAATTCTTGAGTATCTAGTACTTGGGTTATCGCATGTATCTCACCATGTTTAATTAATACTGTGGGGTTGTTAATCACTTTAATTGGGATTGAGTTGGGGGTACCTTCTCAATGATGTTTCAACCACCATGATAGTTAAATAAAAATCTATTCCTTTGTTGTAGGGAAAAATTGGCTTTTCGCAGAAAAACTAGAACCATACAGGTTTCCACCAGCCATATATGCATGTAGTGATAGCATTATTCTGTTTCTGCTCTACCGTGTTATATTACCAGCATATTCCATGTGCTGACCCATTTTCAGGCTGCAACGTATTATGTTGCAGACTTTTCAGACGAGTATGGTTTGTTAGGTCGTTGCCGTGCAGCTCAGCTATGCCGTTGGAGTTGATGGACTCACCTTATCTTCCAAGCCTTCCGCTGTTATCGCATTAGATGGCCTTAAGCCATATTATTGTAATAAGTTCTCTTTTAGACTTTTCGATGTAATAAGTGTGTGATTGCTACTCTGTTATAAATCCTCGAGTACTGTGTGTGTCAACATTACCGATCCAGGGATGACACTAAAGCACAGATACTTGACCATCTGAGGTCGGGTCGCTACAGATGGGCTAAGTTGGGACACCCCTCCATGGTTTTGAACTTTCGAAAGCCATGCCCGCGGTTATGTGGCAAATTGGAATTTGTTAATGTCCGGTTGTAGAGTACTTGACACTTGACTTAACTAAAATGCATCAACCACGTGTGTAGCCGTGATGGTCCCTTTTCGACAGGGTCCAGGAAGTGAACACGGTTCTTGTGTTATGCTTGTGCGTAAGTAGTTTCAGGATCACTTCTTGATCATTTCTAGTTCACAACCATTTTGTTGCTTCTCTTCTCGCTCTTATTTGCGTAAGTTAGCCACCATATATTCTTAGTGCTTGCTGCAGCTCCACCTCACTACCCTTTCCTACCCATAAGCTTAAATAGTCTTGATCTCGCGGGTGTGAGATTGCCAAGTCCTCGTGACTCACAGATACTACCAAACAGTTGCTCGTGCCGATGATACCAGTGCAGGTGACGCAACTGAGCTCAAGTGGGAGCTCGATGAAGATTGTATTCGTTGTGTTACTTTGTTTCTAGTAGATCAGTAGTGGAGCCCAGTTGGGACGATCAGGGATCTAGCATTTGGGGTTGCCTTCTTATATTTTGGTTCCGTAGCCGGACCTTGATTGTATTTTGGATGATGTATGTTTAACTTATATTTGTGTGAAGTGGCGATTGTAAGCCAACTCTTTATCCCTTTCTATTCAGTGCATGGGATTGTGTGAACATTACCCCTCTTGCGACAAACCTACCATGCGACTATGCCTCTAAGTCATGCCCCGACACGTGGGAGATATAGCCGCATTGTGGGTGTTACATCGGGGCACCCCCTGGTGCTGCTCGGGCCCATTCGATGTCTTCTGGTCCATAAAAAATCCACAAAAAGTTTCGTGGTGTTTGGGCTTCGTTTGATATAATTATTTCCTACAATGTAAAAATCAAGCAAAAAACGGCAACTGGCCCTGGGTCAATAGGTTAGTCCCAAAAAATTATATAAGGTTGCTATAAAATGATTGTAAAACATCCAAGAATGATGATATATTAGCATGACTACTTCATCATATATAAGATACGTTGGAGACGTATCAGGCAAGTTATGGTATAAGCTTCTCACGAACCAGAGATTCTAACAAGAAGCCTCATGGTTCCGGTAGGGAAACGTGTCACCTTTGTGGACAAAACGATATTCATCGCCTCTTCTTGCTTTCAAATTTTTTATGGTGTCAACATAGAACAACAGGAGTGTCATGTTAAATTTTGGAATTTTTCAGGGATCATTTGGACATTTTTATACGTTAACTAAGTTTTCTAGGCATTTCTGGGCATAATTCAAAATTGAACTACATGCACATGCTCTAGTGCATAAAAATGGGTTGAAAAATCAAATGTGTGTCCTTGGTTGCAAGCTTAGGTCACATGCAAGAAATGAGAATGAGTGTCAAACACCTTGACACTGTCACTCGGCCGCTAACATTTAGATACATGGTTTTAAAATTCTAGTAAATCAAAAATTTGTCTTAAATTCCTGAAACTTGACATGATACCATGGAACGACATCGACATGCCGTGGTAAAAATATTGTCCCATTTGGGGCAGGTTTGGGATAAGCTTGTCGCAAACCAGAGCTTCTCATAACAAGCTTGATGGTTTCGGTAGGGAACGTGCCACCTTAGGGGACGAAACGATATACGTTGCCTCTTCTTGCTATCAATTTTTTTCTTGTGTCAACATAGAACAACAGGAGTGTTTTGTCAATTTTTGGGATTTTTCGGGGTTCGCTTGGACATTCTTATACATTAACTGAGTTTTCTATGCATTTATGTGTATAATTCAAATTTGAACTACATGCACATGCTCCAGTGCATATAAATGGTTTCAAAATTAAATGTGTGTCCTTGGTTGCATGCTTAAGTCACATGCAAGAAATGGGAATGAATGTCAAACACCTTGCCCCCGTCGCTCGGTCACTAACGTTGAGATACATGGTTTTAAAACTCTAGTAAATCAAAAATTCGTATGAAATTTATGAAATTTGACATGCTAGCATGGAACAACATCAATATGCCGCGGTATTAATATTGTCCCATTTGGGGTAGGTTGAGATATAAGCTTCTCACAACAAGCCTCATGGTTACGGTAGGGAACGTTTCACCTTTCTGGAGGAAATGATATTCGTTGCCTCTCCTTGACTTCAATTTTTTTCTAGTGTCAACATAGAACAACAGGAGTGTTGAGTTAAATTTAGGAATTTTTGGGGTTTGTTTGGTCATTTTTATACATTAACCGAGTTTAATTTGCATTTATGTGCATAATTCAAATTTGAACTACATGCACATGCTCCAGTCCATGTAAATTGGTTGAAAAGTCAAATATGTGTCCTTGGTTGCATGCTTAGAGCCCATGCAAGAAATGGGAATGAATGTCAAACACCTTACCACCATCGCTCGGCTGCAAACATTGAGGTACATGATTTTTTAATTCTAGTAAATCCAAAAATCATGTGAAACTCATGAAACTTGACATGCTATCATGGAGCGGCATCAACATGCTGTGGTAAATTTTTTGTCTCATTTGGGGCATGTTTGGGTATAAGCTTCTCGCAAACCAGAGTTTCTCACAAGCCTGCTGGTTTCGGTAGGGAATGTGCCACCTTTGGGGACAAAACGATATCCGTTGGCTCTTCTTGCTTTCAAAATTTTTCTAGTGTCAACATAGAAGAACAGGAGTGTTGTGTCAATTTTTGGGATTTTTCAGGGTTTACTTGGACATGTTTATACATTAACTAGGTTTTATAGGCATTTTATGTGCATAATTTAAATTTGAACTACATCCACATGCTCCAGTGCAGAAAAATGGGTTGACATATCAATGTTGTGTCCTTGGGTGCCTGCTTTGGTCCCATGCAAGAAATGGGAATGAACTTCAAACATTAGGGCACTTTTGATTGCCGACAAAATGTTGAGATACTTTGTTTTTAAATTCTAGTAAATCCAAAACTCACTTGAAATTCATGAAACTTGGCATGCTATCATGGAATGGCACCCGACATGGTGTGGTATTTTTCGTGTCCATTTTGAGAGAAGGCGCACTCGAATAACAATGAACAAAGGCATTTTGAAACAAATAGCTGCAACTTTAACATCTCAAACGTTTGTATCATTGAAATTGTGTGCGTTATGTTAACCATTCATGTGACGCCATGTGTCACCTTTTAATGCCTAGAAGGTGATTTCCGGGAAGCTGCTTGACAAAACGGGAGGCGTGCGAGCGTAGTCTGCTGCGCAGGCTGACCGAGAGGCGTGCAAGCCTTCCTCCAATGCTCTGTCTCACTAGGAAGCGCGCGAGCTGTACGCTGGGAAGGCTCATTGGGAAGCGAGCCCTTTGACTTCTATGGCCGCCCGCCTTGCTGCATCCTCTCCATTAATGGCGCCCGAGCCACAGTTTAATATGGGTGGCCTTAATATTCACCTCCCATTCCCCTCCCTCCCGCAGACCTCCACCAACGCCATGGCACAAAAGAATCATCTGCCACTAGTCTTCCAGTTTTTTCAAGTCGACTCCGAGACGGAGGAGATAGAAAATAAGGAGGAATGGGGCCTCATGGACATGGCCCTGAATGAGCTGGCCGCGGCGGTTGCTGCCCCCTGCCCATCCCAGCGCCCACGCTAGCGACCATCCCCGTAGCATTGACTGGCTTGTCACCAAGCACTATCGCAAAGTTGGAAGCCGCGGGCATTAGCGAGGTCTCCGCAGACCCGCGTGAGCTCGTGTGCATGCTAGTGCCAGCGCCCGTGCCTGTGCGCGCCCCTGCACCCAACACGTCGTTGGTCCATGTGCATTTTCCTGCACCCACCATGCCCGTGCCTGTGCGCGCTCCCCTCGGTGGCATGGGACGCCGCCGTCGACCGCTACCTCACAGCACCGCGAGTTGCCGTCCTCCCGCACCCCGCCCGTCGATCGTGTAACGACATGATGTTTGATTTCCAAGTGAAGAACATTTTGTGCTGCCATGAAGACCTCAACAACAGTATCCCAGAGGATGACAACGCCGGCGTGGCACGCCGCCTCCGCCGCCGCCGGAATTAGTTTTGTTGGGTTTAATACTTATCTTGATCATATGAATATAAATTTGCAGTGTTACCGAATGAAAGATATGGTTTGAACGAACTTGCGTTTTTCTCTCTAAATGTACAGACTTATCAAAATATTTTATTTAAAAAATGTCAATGGTTTTTAAATATAAAACACTCATCGCAAATGTTTTAGTTAGAACACCCGTATGCAAACCGACAGCTTCCCCAGGAAGCCAAGGGAAAATTTGTCGAGCAGGATTTGTGCAACTCTTGATCGCAAACGTTTTAGACTAAATACCCATATGTAAACCAACATCTTCCCCAATAAGCCAAGGGAAAATGTGTCGAGCGGGATTTGTGAAGCTCTTCATCGCAGATGTTTTAGATAGAACATCCGTATGCAAAGTGAGAGCTATGGTCTTCCCCAGTAAGCCAAGGGAAATTCGCCGCGCAGGATTTGTGCATCTCTTCAACACCAACGGTTCAGATTGAATACGGTATGCAAAGAGATACTTTGGCGCTAAGCCAAGAGAAAATCTGGCACGCAGGATTTGTACATCCCTTCAACGCAAACGGTTGTTTTGGATGACCCGTGCGCCACCACGTACAGACAATTTGGTAAGATTTGCATCTGTCATGTTGGGTATGTTGCCATTTGTTAAACTGGAAAGATTGACATTTGTTGATCTAGTAACATTGCCATTTGTTCCGTAATTAAGCATAGATTTCAGTCATAGATTAAGTAGTCGTTCTTTATACAAACAGTTCAAGTCGACAGCTGAACTGACCAAAATTTTCCCCAATTTTTGCCAACCACGTACTGAAATAGCTAGTTCAACTGTACATACTAGCTAATTTGAAGTACGTTGTACAGTTCCACTACATCTATAGTCAGATGATCTGAACAAAATAGCCCCTAAATACTACTACGGAGAGGCTTTGTACTACTTCCAGCAGCCTCTCCTCTGTCGAACGCGCTCAGTAAGAGGCAGAGGAGGAGCAGCCTACCGATGAGCTGGACAACTGCAATACAGTGCCTGCCGCTGCTCACCTTTAGCGACGCTCACCTCGAACGCCCTCTGCCACTCCAGACGACCCCTCTCAAAGCAGCGGGACTCCTCGTAGATCTCCTAATTACTCGCCTCTGTGACAGCATGTGCTACGGCCATAGTCGCGGTAAGGCTCTTTGCGTGCTCGACGAGGCACTCCTCCTCCTCGCGCAGGAACTCAATATAGCACACAAGGTCACTCACGCACGTGCAGGCCTCCACCTCTGCCTCCCGCCTTTGTATGGCGGTGGCAGAGCGGGTGATGACCCCGGCGGTCGACAGTGGGTTGGCGGCCACGGCAGCCAATGATGGGTGGCGGCCACGACCACCACCTCCCGCCTTTGGGCCATGGTGGCAAAGTGGGTGATGGCCACGGATGGCCGGCAGTGGGGTGGCGGCCACAACGACCACCTCCCGCCTTCGGGCCATGGCAGCAGGGCGGGCAATGGACCTGGCTTTCGATGGTGGTGTGGCGGCCACGGTGACAGATGATGCGGTGGCGGCAACGGCTGTCGGCAACAGCTGCCGATGGGCAGTGGCAGCGGAGCGTGTGGTGGATGTTCCGCGCACACCCAACAGGGACGCCATGCACACTACACTATGCCGGGGACTGCGCTGTGATGTCTACTACACAACCTTCTTCTTGTAGATGTTGTTGGGCCTCCATGTGCGGAGGTTTGTAGGACAATAGCAATTTTTCCTCAAGTGGATGACCTAAGGTTTATCAATCCGTAGGAGGCGTAGGATGAAGATGGTCTCTCTCAAGCAACCCTGCAACCAAATAACAAAGAGTCCCTTGTGTCCCCAACACATCCAATACAATGGTAAATTGTATAGGTGCACTAGTTCGGCGAAGAGATGGTGATACAAGTGGTATATGGATGGTAGAAAAAGGTTTTTGTAATATGAAAATATAAAAACAGCACGGTAACTAATGATAAAAGTGAGCACAAACGGTATTACAATGCTAGGAAAGAAGGCCTAGGGTTCATACTTTCACTAGTGCAAGTTCTCTCCATAATAATAACATAATTGGATCATATAACTAGACCTCAACATGCAACAAAGAGTCACTCCAAAGTCACTAATAGCGGAGAACAAACGAAGAGATTATGGTAGGGTACGAAACCACCTCAAAGTTATTCTTTCCAATCAATCCGCTGGGCTATTCCTATAAGTGTCACAAACAGCCCTAGAGTTCGTATTAGAATAACACCTTAAGACACAAATCAACCAAAACCCTAATGTCACCTAGATACTCCAATGTCACCTCAATTATCCGTGGGTATGATTATACGGTATGCATCACACAATCTCATATTCATCTATTCAAACCAACACAAAGAACTTCAAAGAGTGCCCCAAAGTTTCTACCGGAGAGTTAAGACGAAAACGTGTGCCAACCCCTATGCATAGGTTCATGGGAGGAACCCGCAAGTAGATCACCAAAACATACATCAAGTGGATCATAGAATACCCCATTGTCACCAGAGGTATCCCACGCAAGACATACATCAAGTGCTCTCAAATCCTTAAAGACTCAATCCGATAAGATAACTTCAAAGGGAAAACTCAATCCTTCACAAGAGAGTAGAGGGGGAGAAACATCATAAGATCCAACTATAATAGAAAAGCTCGTAATACATCAAGATCATGCCACCTCAAGAACAGGAGAGAGAGAGAGAGATCAAACACATAGCTACTAGTACATACCCTCAGCCCCGAGGGAGAACTACTCCCTCCTCGTCATGGAGAGCACCGGGATGATGAAGATGGCCACCAGAGAGGGATTGTCCCCTCCGGCAGGGTGCCGGAACGGGTCTAGATTGGTTTTCGGTGGCTACCGAGACTTCTGGCGGCGGAACTCCCGACCTATTGTTCTCCTCGATAGTTTTAGGGTATATGGGTATATATGGGAGGAAGAAGTACGTCGGTCGACCTCTGGGCTGTCCATGAGGCAGGGGCGCGCCAGGGGGGTGGGCGCGCCCCCACCCTCGTGGGCAGTCCGGGACTTTCCTGGTCCAACTCCGATACTCTGTGGGCTTCTTCTGGTCCAAAAATAAGTTCCGTGAAGTTTCAGGTCAATTGGACTCCGTTTGATTTTCCTTTTCTGCGATACTCTAAAACAAGGAAAAAACATAAACTGGCACTGGGCTCTGGGTTAATAGGTTAGTCCCAAAAATAATATAAAAGTGCATAATAAATCCCATAAACATCCAAAACAGATAATATAATAGCATGGAACAATCAAAAATAATAGATACGTTGGAGACGTATTAGCATCCCCAAGCTTAATTCCTGCTCGTCCTCGAGTAGGTAAATGATAAAAACAGAATTTTTGATGTGGAATGCTACCAAACATATTTCTCTAAGTAATTCTCTTCATTTTAGCAAGAATATTTAGATCCATAAGATTCAAGACAAAAGTTTAATATTGACATAAAAATAATAATATTTCAAGCATACTAACTAAGAAATCATGTCTTCTCAAAATAACATGGCCAAAGAAAGTTCATCCCTACAAAATCATGTAGTTTGGTCATGCTCCATTTTAGTCACACAAGAATGATCTCATCATGCACAACCCCAATGACAAGCCAAGCAATTGTTTCATACTTTAGTAATCTCAAACTTTTTTCAACTTTCACGCAATACATGAGCGTGAGCCATGGATATAGCAATATGGGTGGAATAGAATATAATGAGGGGGTTATGTGGAGAAGACGAATAGGAGAAAGTCTCACATCGACGCGGCTAATCAATGGGCTAGGGAGATGCCCATCGATTGATGTCAATGCAAGGAGTAGGGATTGCCATGCAACGGATGCACTAGAGCTATAAATGTATGAAAGCTCAACAAAAGAAACTAAGTGAGTGTGCATCCAACTTGCTTGCTCACGAAGACCTAGGGCACTTGAGGAGGCCCATTGTTGGAATATACAAGCCAAGTTCTATAATGAAAAATTCCCACTAGTATATGAAAGTGACAAAACAAGAGACTCTCTATCATAAAGATCATGGGGCTACTTTGAAGCACAAGTGTGGAAAAAGGATAGTAGCATTGTCCCTTTTATTTTTTATTTTTTTATTTGGCTTTTCCCTTTTTTATTTAGCCTTTCTTTATTTGGCACTTTTTTGGCCTTTTTTGCGAGAATGCTCTATGAATGATGATCATCACACTTCTATTTACTTACAACTCAAGAATTACAACTCGATACTTAGAACAAGATATGACTCTATATGAATGCCTCTGGCGGTGTACCGGGATTGCGATGAATCAAGTGTGACATGTATGTAAAATTATGAACGGTGGCTTTGCCACAAATACGATGTCAACTACATGATCATGCGAAGCAATATGACAATGATGATGCGTGTCACAATAAACGGAACGGTGGAAAGTTGCATGGCAATATATCTCGGAATGGCTATGGAAATGCCATAATAGGTAGGTATGGTGGCTGTTTTGAGGAAGATATAAGGAGGTTTATGTGTGAAAGAGCGTATCATATCACGGGGTTTGGATGCACCGGTGAAGTTTGCACCAACTCTCGATGTGAGAAAGCGCAATGCACGGTACCGAAGAGGCTAGCAATGATGGAAGGGTAAGAGTGCGTATAATCCATGGACTCAACATTAGTCATAAAGAACTCACATACTTATTGCAAAAATCTACAAGTCATCAAAAACCAAGCATTACGCGCATGCTCCTAGGGGGATATATTGGTAGGAAAAGACCATCGCTCGTCCCCGACCGCCACTCATAAGGAAGACAATCAAATAACACCTCATGTTTCAAATTTGTTACACAACATTTACCATACGTGCATGCTACGGGACTTGCAAACTTCAACAAAAGTATTCCTCAGATTCACAACTACCCAACTAGCACAACTTTGATATCACTATCTCCATATATCAAAACAATCATCAAGTATCAAACTTCTCTTAGTATTCAATGCACTTATATGAAAGTTTTTATTATATCCCTCTTGGATGCCCATCATATTAGGACTAGTTTCATAACCAAAGCAAACTACCATGCTGTTCTGAAGACTCTCAAAATAATATTAGTGAAGCAGGAGAGTTCATCGATTTCTTTAAAATAAAACCACCACCGCGCTTTAAAAGGATATAAGTGAAGCACTAGAGCAACGACAAACTACTCCGAAAGATATAAGTGAAGATCAATGAGTAGTCGAATAATTATGCAACTATGTGAAGACTCTCTAAAATTTAATAATTTCAGATCTTGGTATTTTATTCAAGCAGCAAGCAAAACTAAAGAAAATAAAATGACGCTCCAAGCAAAACACATATCATGTGGTGAATAAAAATATAGCTCCAAGTAAAGTTACCCATGGAAGTAGACGAAAGAGGGGATGCCTTCCGGGGTATCCACAAGCTTAGGATTTTGTATTTCCTTGAATATTACCTTAGGGTGCCATGGGCATCCCCAAGCTTAGGCTCTTGCCACTCCTTATTCCATAGTCCATTGAATCTTTTCCCAAAACTTGAAAACTTCACAACACAAAAATTAACAGAAAACTCGTAAGCTCTGTTAGTATAAGAAAATAAATCACCACTTAGGTACTGTAGTGAACTCATTCTAAATTCATATTGATGTAATATATAGTGTATTTAAACTTCTCTATGGTTAATACCCTCCGATACTACTCATAGATTCATCAAAATAAGCAAACAACACATCGAAAACAGAATCTGTCAAACACAGAACAGTCGGTAGTAATCTGGATCTAACGTATACTTATGGAACTCATAAAATTCTCTAGTAAATTGATGGACGTGAGGAATTTATCTATTAATCATATGCAAAAATAATTAACTAAATAGCACTCCCCAATAAAAAATGACAGCAAATCCCGTGAGTGCTAAAGTTTCTGTTTTCTACAGCATGATCGCAAAGACTTTCCCCAAGTCTTCCGAAAGGTTCTACTTGGCACAAACACTAATTAAAACATAAAAAATCAATTATAACAGAGGCTAGGTAAATTATTTATTACTAAACAGGAGCAAAAAGCAAGGGACAAAAATAAAGTTGGGTTGCCTCCCAACAAGCGCTATCGTTTAACGCCCCTAGCTAGGCATGATGATTTCAATGATGCTCACATAAAGGATAAGAATTGAAACATAAAGAGAGCATCATGAAGAGTATGACTAGAACATTTAAGTCTAACCCACTTCCTATGCATAGGGATTTTGTGAGAAAACAACTTATGGGAACAAATATCAACTAGCATAGGAGGGCAAAACAAGCATAACTTCAAAACTTTATGCACATAGAGAGGAAACTTGATATTATTGAAATTCCTACAAGCATATGTTCCTCCCTCATAATAATTTTCAGTAGCATCATGAATGAATTCAACAATATAACCAGCACCTAAAGCATTCTTTTCATGATCTACAAGCATAGAAAATTTACTACTCTCCACATAAGCAAGATTCTTCTCCTTCGGAATAGCGGGAGTAAACTCAACAAAATAATTATCATGTGAGGCATAATACAATTGAAAAATAAAATCATGATGAAAAGTTTCATGGATATCATTATTCTTTATATCAAACAAGTCATCACAATAATCATCATAGATAGCAACTTTGTTCTTAGAATCAATTGGAACCTCTTCCGAAATAGTGGGTTCATCACAAAATAAAGTCATGACCTCTCCAATTCCACTTTCATAAATATAATCATCATAAATAGGAGGCATGCTTTCATCATAATAAATTTGCTCATCAAAGCTTGGGGGAAAAATATCACCTTCATCAAACATAGCTTCCCCAAGCTTGTGGCTTTGCATATCATTAGCATCATGAATATTCAAGTAATTCATACTAACAACATTGCAATCATGCTCATCATACAAAGATTTAGTGCCAAACATTTTAATGCACTCTTCTTCTTACACTTTGGCACAATTATTAGAATCCTTATTCTCATGATAGATATTAAAAAGATGAAGCATATGAGGTACCCTCAATTCCATTTTTATAGTTTTCTTTTTTAACTAAACTAGTGCTAAAACAAGAAACAAAAAGATTCGATTGCAAGATCTAAAGATATACCTTCAAGCGCTAACCTCCCTGGCAACAGCGCCAGAAAAGAGCTTGATGTCTACTACACAACCTTCTTCTTGTAGACGTTGTTGGGCCTCCAAGTGCAGAGGTTTGTAGGACAGTAGCAAATTTCCCTCAAGTGGATGACCTAAGGTTTATCAATCCGTCGGAGGCGTAGGATGAAGATGATCTCTCTCAAGCAACCCTGCAACTAAATAACAAGAGTTAATTGCACAGAAGTACCACAATTAGGGCATTACATGCAGTTTGGTATCACTTTTCATAATTTTTACACGTCAGTACCAAGTTTGGGGCTAGCTATTACAAAAAGGTCTGAATCACGTATAAATATGTATTGATAGTGTATCTGACTGACGGGCCCGCCTATCGGGTGCCCATGTGGTAGTTTTTTTTGCAGAAAACCCCCTAGCTTTGTATGTAATCACACAAAAGCCCATTATTTCGCGGTATTAAAGGCTGCTGAGAGGGTTTTTTTTGTTCGCAAGTTTTTGACGGACTAGTTTGAAAGTTCCCGGCGTATTGAACAAATAAAGTATAAAACGAAAAATCATGCGCCAGCAGGATTTGAACCCGAGATCTGCGGTTCTGCAGCCACGCGCGCTAGCCAAGACCCCAGGGCTTCCCCCACGACGGTATGCAAGCGATACCTCTGTTATAATGGTTCGAAACGTTTGGCCGGTAGTTGGGCTTAGCGAGGCCTTAAACAGACGAGCTTTCGCGTGGGGCACTTTCTTAATGGGTCAGCCCACTCGTTGCATCGTACTGAGTCGGTACTAAAATTCCACAAAAAATACGACGGATCGAGGAATCGAACTCGAGACCAGACGATCGAAAGGAACAGTTCTTTGCCAGTCGATCTAATGAGTGTAAATGTTATTTTTGGCCGCACGAACATTTAAGAACTAAATGCAACACTAGACAAAAGAAGTCAAAATTTAGACCGTTGTACATTTTTTAATATAATTTGAACATTTTTGTAATGTACAATGAACAAATTTTAATTACACATTAATTTTTTTTGTGAAATATACTGAACAATAATTAAATACACATTGAACATTTTCTGTGATATACACTGAACCATTTTTACATATACATTGAACATTTTTTAATGTATGTTAAACAACTTTTTGTTACACCTTGAACATTTTTGTGATATACACGGAACTATATTGATATACACACTGAACATTTTTGTGATCTCTACTGATTTTTTTTTGAATTATGAGCACATTTTTTAAAATGTGAACAAAATTTGAAAACTATGAACAGTTTGAAATCATGATCAAAATTTGGGATTTCAAAACATTTCTTGAAAACAAAGTAAAAAAATAAAATGAAAAAGGATAAAATAAAATAAATAAGAACAAAAACAGCAAAACAAAACAAGGGAAAAAGATAAAAAGAAAGAAACAAGAAAACCCGTTAAAAGAAAAAAAAATAGAAAGAAAACTGGTTGAGGGACACTAGTGGGCCGGCCCGTACGCGATAGTGGCTTGTGCGTCTCTAGTATAATAAGCATCCCGCCTGGGACTGACCAACGTCATTGCTGTGGCGTTATGGCTAGCGGGCGCAGCTCTTCGACCACAGGTCGCGGGTTCGAATCCTAGTGCGCGTTATTTTTCGTTTCTGTTATTTGTTTGTTCAATTCGCCGGAAACTTTCAAACTAGTATGTGGAAAACTTGCGAACGAAAAAAACCCTATCAGAAGCCTTTTTCCCGCGAAATAGTGGGTATTTATGTGATTATATATAAAGCTAGGGGGTTTTCTGCAAAAAACCTGCCACATAGGCATCTGACAGCAGGACCCTTCGGTCAGATACACTGTTAATACGTGTTTCTACGCGATTTAGACCTTTTTGTAACGGCTCGCCCCAAACTTGGTACTGACACGTAAAAATTACGAAAAGTGGTACCAATCTGCATGTAATGCCTCAATTGTGGTACTTATGTACAATTAACTCAAATAACAAAGAGTCTCTTGTGTTCCCAACACACCCAATACAATGGTAAATTGTATAGGTGCACTAGTTCGGCGAAGGGATGGTGATACAAGTGGTATATGGATGGTAGAAAAAGGTTTTTGTAATTTGAAAATATAAAAATAGCAAGGTAACTAATGATAAAAGTGAGCACAAACGGTATTGCAATGCTAGTAAACAAGGCCTAGGGTTCATACTTTCACTAGTGCAAGTTCTCTCAACAATAATAACATAATTGGATCATATAACTAGCCCTCAACATGCAACAAAGAGTCACTCCAAAGTCACTAATAGCGGAGAACAAATGAAGAGATTATGGTAGGGTACGAAACAACCTCAAAGTTATTCTTTCCAATCAATCCGTTGGGCTATTCCTATAAGTGTCACAAACAGCCCTAGAGTTCGTACTAGAATAACACCTTAAGACACAAATCAACCAAAACCCTAATGTCACCTAGATACTCCAATGCACCTCAAGTATCCGTGGGTATGATTATACGATATGTATCACGCAATCTCAGATTCATCTATTCAAACCAACACAAAGAACTTCAAAGAGTGCCCCAAAGTTTCTACCGGAGAGTCAAGACGAAAATGTGTGCCAACCCCTATGCATAGGTTCATGTGCGGAACCCGCAAGTTGATCACCACAGGTATCCCACGCAAGACATACATCAAGTGCTCTCAAATCCTTAAAGACTCAATCCGATAAGATAACTTCAAAGGGAAAACTCAATCCATTACAAGAGAGTAGAGGGGGAGAAACATCATAAGATCCCACTATAATAGAAAAGCTCGCGATACATCAAGATCGTGCCACCTCAAGAACACGAGAGAGAGAGAGATCAAACACATAGCTACTGGTACATACCCTCAGCCCCGAGGGAGAACTACTCCCTCCTCGTCATGAAGAGCACTGGGATAATGAAGATGGCCACTAGGGAGGGATTGCCCCTTCGGCAGGGTGCCGGAACGGGTCTAGATTGGTTTTCGGTGACTACGGAGGCTTCTAGTGGCGGAACTCCCGATCTATTGTGCTCCTCGATAGTTTTAGGGTATATGGGTATATATGGGAGGAAGAAGTACGTCAGTGGACCTCCGGGCTGTCCACAAGGCAGGGGGTGCGCACATGGGGGGTGGGCGCTCCCCCACCCTCGTGGGCAGCCCGGGACTCTCTTGGTCCAACTCCGATACTCCGTGGGCTTCTGCTGGTCCAAAAATAAGTTTCGTGAAGTTTTAGGTCAATTGGACTCCGTTTGATTTTCCTTTTCTGCGATACTCTAAAACAAGGAAAAAACATAAACTAGCACTGGGCTATGCGTGAATAGGTTAGTCCCAAAAATAATATAAAAGTGCATAATAAAGCCCATAAGCATCCAAAACAGATAATATAATAGCATGGAACAATAAAAAAGTATTGATACGTTGGAGACGTATCACGCTGCCGCCGCGGTGTAGCCTCCCAGCTGGAGTTGTCCTCTGATGACGGCGGAATGGCTGAGCGACAACGACGGACCGGTGCCATTGGCGATTGTGGGAGAAGCAGACGAGATAAGCTATAGGGAGGGAGGGGAAAATGCGACGCCAGACTCGCCGGCCATGAGGGTTTACATAGCAGGGCGGTAAGCATTGGGATTTGGGGGGATTTCACCGAGTCGGGTGGGAAGCTTGCGCGGGAATCTGCGCGGTTGCGCGGGAACGGGCTCACCACCGTTCGGCCAAAAGAATGCCTCGCGCGCTGCTCAAGCTTGCGTTGTAAGCCATCTACGGTAGCGGGGTGACAAGACGTGCGAGAGAAGGACGACGGGACACGTACACATACGGTTAATAAGAAACATTTACGATTAAATTACCTACTGCCCCCGGCCTGGTTTATAAGTCGTCGATGTATTTTTGTACCAAATTTTCACTAGAGATTTAACTAATAAAATACGAACGCATGTCGCCAAAGATTATATCATTGGTTTCGTATTTGAACATAGTTTTCAATTAAATAATTTTTATAACATGCATTGACATTTTGTTGGTTAAATTTAAGGTCAAAATATGGCTCAGAATATAAAGGGGACTAATAATAGACCAAGACGGAGGTAGTAGCACATGGCCGCTCCCTACGCAGCGGCGTAACTGCCGGCAGGCTTGTAGAGGACCATTCCCTGCGAGATCAACTGCTCTATTCCTGTGGTTGCTCGAGGTTGAGGCGGTCGCGGCGCACTCTGTTCGCGTCCCGCCGTGCGCGCTCTGCTCTCGCGTCCCTCCGGGCGCTCTGCCCTCATCTCTCCACATGCGCCGCTAGTGTTTTGGGCCAGTGCACGATCACGTACGTTCGTGCTGCCATGATGCTTGTGGTTGCGCCGGGCGCGGCGCCACGATGCAATTACTCACTGCAAAAACTGCCATGCAGATGCGCCAAGAATCCAATCCGCCCAGCCCCCATGTATTCCTGTGGCCATTTACCTTCATCTCTCGCGCCAGACGGCACAATAAGCACAACCACGACGACACATACAGAGAAGACATCCAGTGGTTCCAATGGAACTCCCCGTGGCTCCAATGGCGCTCCCAGCGGCCGCCAACGAAGATGGGGGGAAATTCACTGCGCATCACATAGTGGACACCCATGTGAGGGGGAAGGTCCTCTCGGTGGTGTACACGAACAAGCCGGTCTCGGTGGAGAGCTCCATCCAAACTATGAAGCAGTTGCTTGCTTAGGACAAGTATCAAGTGGTCGGCTTTGACCTCGAGTACACCAGCGGTCGTGCCGGGCATGATCATAAGTTGTGTGTGCGACATAACATGACATCCTTCTCTACCACTACCACTTGGCTGTTGGGGATCGTAGTAATTTCAAAATTTTCCTATGCACACGCAAGATCATGGTGATGCATAGCAACGAGAGGGGAGAGTGTGATCTATGTACCCTTGTAGACTGACAGCGGAAGCGTTTGGTTGATGTAGTCGTACGTCTCCACGGCCCGACCGATCAAGCACCGAAACTACGGCACCTCCGAGATCTAGCACACGTTCAGCTCGATGACGATCCCCGGACTCCGATCCAGCAAAGTGTCGGGGAAGAGATCCGCCAGCACGACGGCGTGGTGACGATCTTGATGTACTACTGTCGCAGGGCTTCGCCTAAGCACCGCTACAATATTATCGAGGACTATGGTGGCAGGGGGCGCCGCACACGGCTAAGAATATGATCATGTGGATCAACTTGTGTTCATGGGGTGCCCCTTGCCTCAGTATATAAAGGATGGAGGAGGAGGAGGCCGGCCAAGGCTAGGTGCGGCCAGCATGTGGAGTCCTACTAGGACTCCAAGTCCTAGTAGGAGTCCACCAAGAGGGGAGGAAGGGAGAAGGAAGTGGAGGAGAAGGAGAGGTGGCCGGCCCCCTTTTCCCTAGTCCAATTCGGACTAGAGGGGAGGGGAGGCGCAGCAGCCCCTTGGCCCTTTCTCCTCTTCCCACTAAAGCCCATCAAGGCCCATTGCTTCTCCCGTGACTACCCGGTACTCCGAAAAATACCCGAATCACTCGGAACTTTTCCAATGTCCGAATATAGTCGTCCAATATATCAATCTTTACGTCTCGACCATTTCGAGACTCCTCGTCATGTCCCCGATCTCATCTGGGACTCCGAACTCCTTCGGTACATCAAAACTCATAAACTCATAATATAACTGTCATCGAAACCTTAAGCGTGCAGACCCTACGGGTTCGAGAACAATGTAGACATGACCGAGACACGTCTCCGGTCAATAACCAATAGCGGGACCTGGATGCCCATATTGGCTCCTACATATTCTACGAAGATCTTTATCGGTCAGACCGCATAACAACATACGTTGTTCCCTTTGTCATCGGTATGTTACTTGCCCAAGATTCGATCGTCGGTATCTTAATACCTGTTCAATCTCGTTACCGGCAAGTCTCTTTACTCATTCCGTAATACATCATCTCACAACTAACTCATTAGTTGCAATGCTTGCAAGGCTTATGTGATGTGCATTACCGAGAGGGCCCAGAGATACCTCTCCGACAATCGGAGTGACAAATCGTAATCTCGAAATACGCCAACCCAACATGTACCTTTGGAGACACCTATAGAGCTCCTTTATAATCACCCAGTTACGTTGTGGCGTTTGGTATCACACAAAGTGTTCCTCCGGCAAACGGGAGTTGCATAATCTCATAGTCATAGGAAATGTATAAGTCATGAAGAAAGCAATAGCAACATACTAAACGATCGGGTGCTAAGCTAATGGAATGGGTCATGTCAATCCGATCATTCAACTAATGATGTGATCCCGTTAATCAAATAACAACTCTTTGTCCATGGTTAGGAAACATAACCATCTTTGATTAATGAGCTAGTCAAGTAGAGGCATACTAGTGACACTCTGTTTGTCTATGTATTCGCACATGTATTATGTTTCCGGTTAATACAATTCTAGCATGAATAATAAACATTTATCATGATATAAGGAAATAAATAATAACTTTATTATTGCCTCTAGGGCATATTTCCTTCAGTCTCCCACTTGCACTAGAGTCAATAAGCTAGATCACATCGCCATGTGATTTAACATCAATAGTTCACATCTTTATGTGATTGGTTCACATCTCCATGTGACTAACACCCAAAGGGTTTACTAGATTCAATAATCTAGTTCACATCGCTATGTGATTAAGACCCAAAAAGTGATCATGTTTTGCTTGTGAGAGAAGTTTAGTTAACGGGTCTGCCACATTCAGATCCGCATGTATTTTGCAAATTTCTATGTCAACAATGCTCTGCATGGAGATACTCTAGCTAATTGCTCCCTCTTTCAATATGTATCCAGATTGAGACTTAGAGTCATCTGGATCAGTGTCAAAGCTTGCATCGACGTAACCCTTTACGACGAACCTTTTGTCACCTCCGTAATCGAGAAACATATCCTTATTCTAGTAAGGATAATTTTGACCGCTGTCCATTGATCTACTCTTAGATCACTATTGTACTCCCTCTCTTAACACAGTGTATGGTATACAATAGATTTGGTACACAGCATGGCATACTTTATAGAACCTATGACTGAGGCATAGGGAATGACTTTCATTCTCTTTCTATGTTCTGCCGTGGTCGGGCTTTGAGTCTTACTCAACTTCACACCTTGTAACACAGGCAAGAAACTTTTTCTTTGACTGTTCCATTTTGAACTACTTCAAAATCTTGTCAAGGTATGTACTCATTGAAAAAATTATCAAGCGTCTTGATCTATCTCTATAGATTTTGATACTCAATACGTAAGCAGCTTTACCGAGGTCTTTCTTTGAAAAACTCCTTTCAAACACTCCTTTATGCTTTGCAGAATAATTCTACATTATTTCCGATCAACAATATGTCATACACATATACTTATCAGAAATGATGTAGTGCTCCCACTCACTTTCTTGTAAATACAGGCTTCACCGCAAGTCTTTATAAAACTATACGCTTTGATCAACTTATCAAAGCATATATTCCAACTCCGAGATTCTTGCACCAGTCCATAGATGGATCGCTGGAGCTTGCATATTTAGTTAACACCTTTAGGATCGACAAAACCTTCTAGTTGCATCGTATACAACTCTTCTTTAGTAAATCCATTAAGGAATGCAGTTTTGTTTATCCATTTGCCAGATTTCATAAAATGCGGCAATTGCTAACATGATTCGGACAGACTTAAGCATAGATACGAGTGAGAAAATCTCATCGTAGTCAACACCTTGAACTTGTCGAAAACCTTTTGCGACAATTCTAGCTTTGTAGATAGTAACACTACTATCAGCGTCCGTCTTCCTCTTGAAGATCCATTTATTTTCTATGGCTTGCCGATCATCGGACAAATCAATCAAAGTCCATACTTTGTTCTCATACATGGATCATATCTCAGATTTCATGGCCTCAAAGCATTTCGCGGAATCTGGGCTCATCATCGCTTCCTCATAGTTCGCAAGTTCGTCATGGTCTAGTAACATGACTTCCAGAACAGGATTACCGTACCACTCTGGTGCGGATCTCACTCTGGTTTACCTACGAGATTTGGTAGTAACTTGATCTGAAGTTACATGATCATCATCATTAGCTTCCTCATTAATTGGTGTAGTAGTCACAGGAACAGATTTCTGTGATGAACTACTTTCCAATAAGGGAGCAGGTACAGTTACCTCATCAAGTTCTACTTTCCTCCCACTCACTTCTTTCGATAGAAACTCCTTCTCTAGAAAAACTCCGAATTTAGCAACAAAAGTTTTGCCTTCGGATTTGTGATAGAAGGTGTACCCAACAGTCTCCTTTGGGTATCCTATGAAGACATATTTCTCCGATTTGGGTTTGAGCTTATTAGGATGAAACTTTTTCATATAAGCATCACAACCCCAAACTTTAAGAAACGACAACTTTGGTTTCTTGCCAAACCACAGTTCAGATTGTGTCGTCTCAACGGACTTAGATGGTGCCCTATTTAACGTGAATGCAGTTGTCTCTAATGCATAACCCCAAAACGATAGTGGTAGATCGGTAAGAGACATCATAGATCGCACCATATCTAATAAAGTACGGTTATGATATTCGGACACACCATTATGCTGTGGTGTTCCAGGTGGCATGAGTTTGTGAAACTATTCCACATTGTTTTAATTGAAGACCAAACTCGTAACTCAAATATTTTACTTCTGCGATCATATCGTAGAAATTTTTCATTTTTGTTACGATGATTTTCCACTTCACTCTGAAATTCTTTGAACTTTTCAAATGTTTCAGACCTTTGTTTCATCAAGTAGATATACTCATATCTGCTCAAATCATCTATGAAGATCAGAAAATAATGATACCTATCGCAAGCCTCAATATTCATCGGACCACATACATCAGTATGTATGATTTCCAACAAATCTGTTGCTCGCTCCATTGTTCCGAAGAATAGAGTCTTAGTCATCTTGCCCATGAGGCATGGTTCGCAAGCATCAACTGATTCATAATCAAGTGATTCCAAAAGCCCATCAGCATGGAGTTTCTTCATGCGCTTTACACCAATATGACTTAAACGGCAGTACTACAAATAAGTTGCACTATCATTATTAACTTTGCATCTTTTGGTTTCAATATTATGATTATGTGTATCACTACGATCGAGATCCAACGAACTATTTTCATTGGGTGTGTAACCATATAAGGTTTTATTCATGCAAACAGAACAACAATTTATTCTCTTACTTAAATGAATAACTGTATTACAATAAACATGATCAAATCATATTCATGCTCAACGTAAACACCAAATAACACTTATTTAGGTTCAACACTAATCCCGAATTTATAGGGAGTGTGCGATGATGATCATATCAATCTTGGAACCACTTCCAACACACATCGTCACTTCACCCTTAACTAGTCTCTATTTATTCTGCAACTCCCGTTTCGAGTTACTAATCTTAGCAACTGAACTAGTATCAAATACTGAGGGGTTGCTATAAACACTAGTAAAGTACATATCAATAACATGTATATCAAATATACTTATGTTCACTTTGCCATCCTTCTTATCTGCCAATCACTTGGGGTAGTTCCGCTTCCAGTGACCAGTCCCTTTGCATTAGAAACACTTAGTCTCAGGCTTAGGACCAGACTTGGGCTTCTTCACTTGAGCAGCAACTTGCTTGATGTTCTTTTTGAAGTTCCCCTTCTTCCCTCTGCCCTTTTCTTGAAACTAGTGGTCTTGTCTACCATCAACACTTGATGTTTTTCTCGATTTCTACCTTCATCAATTTCCGCATTACGAAGAGCTTGGGAATCGTTTCCGTTATCCCTTGCATATCATAGTTCATCACGAAGTTCTACTAACTTGGTGATGGTGACTAGAGAATTCTGTCAATCACTATCTTATCTGGAAGATTAACTCCCAATTGATTCAAGCGATTGTAGTACTCAGACAATCTGGGCACATGCTCACTAGTTGAGCGATTCTCCTCCATCTTTTAGCTATAGAACTTGTTGGAGACTTCATTTTTCTCAACTCGGGTATTTGCTTGAAATATTAACTTCAACTCCTGGAACATCTCATATGGTCCATGACGTTCAAAACGTCTTTGAAGTCCCGATTCTAAGCCATTAAGCATGGTGCACTAAACTATCAAGTAGTCATCATATTGAGCTAGCCAAACGTTCATAATGTCTGCATCTGCTCCTGCAATAGGTCTGTCACCTAGCAGTGCATCAAGGACATAATTCTTCTATGCAGCAATGAGGATAAACCTCAGATCACGGATCCAATCCACATCTTTGCTACTAACATCTTTCAACACAATTTTCTCTAGGAACATATCAAAATAAACACAGGGAAGCAACAACGCGAGCTATTGATCTACAACATGATTTGCAAAATACTACCAGGACTAAGTTCATGATAAATTTAAGTTCAATTTAATCATATTACTTAAGAACTCCCACTTAGATAGACATCCCTCTAATCCTCTAAGTGATCACGTGATCCAAATCAACTAAACCATGTCCGATCATCACGTGAGATGGAGTAGTTTCATTGGTGAACATCACTATGTTGACCATATCTACTATATGATTCACGGTCGACCTTTCGGTCTCCGTGTTCCGAGGCCATATCTGTATATGCTTGGCTCGTCAAGTATAACCTGAGTATTCCACGTGTGCAACTGTTTTGCACCCGTTGTATTTGAACGTAGAGCCTATCACACCCGATCATCACGTGGTGTCTCAGCACGAAGAACTTTCACAACGGTGCATACTCAGGGAGAACACTTCTTGATAATTAGTGAGAGATCATCTTAAAATGCTACCGTCAAACTAAGCAAAATAAGATGTATAAAAGATAAACATCATATGCAATCAAAATATGTGACATGATATGGCCATCATCATCTTGCGCCTTTGATCTCCATCTCCAAAGTACTATCATGATCTCTATCGTCACCGGCATGACACCATGATCTCCATCATCTTGATCTATATCAATGTGTCGTCACACGGTCATCTCGCCAACTGTTGCTCTTGCAACTATTGCTATCGCATAGCGATAAAGTAAAGCAATTATTTGGCGCTTGCATCTTATGCAATAAAGAGACAACCATAAGGCTTTTGCCAGTTGCCGATAACTTCAACAAAACATGATCATCTCATACAACAACTTATATCTCATCACGTTTTGACCATATCACATCACAACATGCCCTGCAAAAACAAGTTAGACATCCTCTACTTTGTTGTTGCAAGTTTTACGTGGCTGCTACGGGCTTAAGCAAGAACCAATCTTACCTACGCATCAAAACCACAACGATAGTTTGTCAAGTTGGTGCTGTTTTAACCTTCGCAAGGACCGGGCGTAGCCACACTCGATTCAACTAAAGTTGGAGAAACTGTCACCCGCAAGCCACCTATGTGCAAAGCATGTCGGGAGAACCGGTCTCGCGTAAGCGTACGCGTAATGTCGGTCCGGGCCGCTTCGTCCAACAATACCGCCGAACCAAAGTATGACATGCTGGTAAGCAGTATGACTTATATCGCCCACAACTCACTTGTGTTCTACTCGTGCATATAACATCAACATATAAAACCTAGGCTCGGATGCCACTGTCGGGGAACGTAGTAATTTCAAAATTTTCCTATGCACACGCAAGATCATGGTGATGCATAGCAACGAGAGGGGAGAGTGTGATCTACGTACCCTTGTAGACCGACAGCGGAAGCGTTTGGTTGATGTAGTCGTACGTCTCCATGGCCCGACCGATCAAGCACCGAAACTACGGCACCTCCGAGTTCTAGCACACGTTCAGCTCGATGACGATCCCCGGACTCTGATCCAGCAAAGTGTCGGGGAAGAGTTCCGTCAGCACGACGGCGTGGTGACGATCTTGATGTACTACTGTCGCAGGGCTTCGCCTAAGCACTGCTACAATATTATCGAGGACTATGGTGGCAGGGGGCGCCGCACACGGCTAAGAATATGATCACATGGATCAACTTGTGTTCATGGGGTGCCCCTTGCCTCAGTATATAAAGGATGGAGGAGGAGGAGGCCGGCCAAGGCTAGGTGCGGCCAGGATCTGGAGTCCTACTAGGACTCCAAGTCCTAGTAGGAGTCCACCAAGAGGGTAGGAAGGGAGAAGGAAGTGGAGGAGAAGGAGAGGTGGCCGGCCCCCTTTTCCCTAGTCCAATTCGGACTAGAGGGGAGGGGGGCGCAGCAGCCCCTTGGCCCTTTCTCCTCTTCCCACTAAAGCCCATCAAGGCCCATTGCTTCTCCCGTAACTACCCGGTA
This sequence comes from Triticum urartu, assembly GCF_056163025.1. Lineage (NCBI taxonomy): Eukaryota > Viridiplantae > Streptophyta > Magnoliopsida > Poales > Poaceae > Triticum > Triticum urartu. The sequence continues at coordinate 217,494,134 of NC_141878.1, forward strand.
CTCCGAAAAATACCCGAATCACTCGGAACCTTTCCAATGTCCGAATATAGTCGTCCAATATATCAATCTTTACGTCTCGACCATTTCGAGACTCCTCGTCATGTCCCCGATCTCATCTGGGACTCCGAACTCCTTCGGTACATCAAAACTCATAAACTCATAATATAACTGTCATCGAAACCTTAAGCGTGCGGACCCTACGGGTTCGAGAACAATGTAGACATGACCGACACACGTCTCTGGTCAATAACCAATAGCGGGACCTGGATGCCCATATTGGCTCCTACATATTCTACGAAGATCTTTATCGGTCAGACCGCATAACAATATACGTTGTTCCCTTTGTCATCGGTATGTTACTTGCCCGAGATTCGATCGTCGGTATCTTAATACCTAGTTCAATCTCGTTACCGGCAAGTCTCTTTACTCGTTCCGTAATACATCATCTCACAACTAACTCATTAGTTGCAATGCTTGCAAGGCCTATGTGATGTGCATTACCGGGAGGGCCCAGATACCTCTCCGACAATCGGAGTTACAAATCCTAATCTCGAAATACGCCAACCCAACATGTACCTTTGGAGACACCTGTAGAGCTCCTTTATAATCACCCAGTTACGTTGTGACGTTTGGTAGCACACAAAGTGTTCCTCCGGCAAACGGGAGTTGCATAATCTCATAGTCATAGGAACATGTATAAGTCATGAAGAAAGCAATAGCAACATACTAAACGATCGGGTGCTAAGCTAATGGAATGGGTCTTGTCAATCAGATCATTCAACTAATGATGTGATCCCGTTAATCAAATAACAACTCTTTGTCCATGGTTAGGAAACATAACCATCTTTGATTAACGAGCTAGTCAAGTAGAGGCATACTAGTGACACTCTGTTTGTCTATGTATTCACACATGTATTATGTTTCCGGTTAATACAATTCTAGCATGAATAATAAACATTTATCATGATATAAGGAAATAAATAATAACTTTATTATTGCCTCTAGGGCATATTTCCTTCATTGGCCACAAGGCCTTGCGAGCATTTCTCCAAGTTTATCAACAACTCCGACTACACTTTCGCTATGGTGAACACCACCAATGATCTAAAAGCGCTCAAGGTTTCGGGCTTGAAATGCCAGAATCTTGTCAACATCCAGAACCACTACAAGGTCTGGGGCAGTGACAACAATAAACATAACTCCCTGGTTGATCTCGCCTCGACCATCATCGACCCCTACTACATGAAGATGAAGGATGACAGCAGGAACGACAAGAATGCCTGTCACAGTGTCTGGCATCACAGACTGGATGAACAACAGGTCAAGTACGCGGCCAAGGACGCATACACAAGCTACGAGATGTAAAGACGGATCATTGACATGAGGGAGTGTCTTCTTCTTGCTCCAGACGTGGGATCCAGCCACAGAGCAGTGGCAGGAGCGTCACAAGAAGTAGATGACTAGACGATTGTTTCTCCTAGTTTAGAATGCATGCAATTGTTTATTAAGGTGTGTGCGAATGATCTGTATAATCACTTATGTAATTGTATGTTTATATCAGTTATATATATATGTTATTCTTCTATAGATAGAGCAAATCACACGGCTTATTAGCAGCAATCATCCGTGTTATTATTGGTCTTAGCACATATTTCTGATTATGGACCTATTTTCCACGTATCACACACATCTTGTTTACTTAAACTGTTTCTGTTGTCTTGGCTCATCGCAAACAGTTCATCCGAGTGATCTGTATGCCGTTGATCTGGCTGACCATTTCTATTGTGTTGCCTAATCACACACAGTTCATCCTAGTGAACTGTATGCCGTATATCGCACACACCCTCATCTGGCTGCCCGTTTTGGTTGTTCTACCTCATCGCAAACAGTTCTTCTGGATTAACTGTTTGCGACGCATCGCTCATGCAACTCTAATCTGAACCGTGTTTGATGTCACCGCCATCACAAACGTTTTGCATCTTTTTTAATGGTTTTATTACAACACTGTTTGTGGTCAATGCATCTCACACAGTTGTGTCGAAGGATCTCTGATTGGACTGTGTTTGGACCAACCTGTAGTAGTGGTATGTACTACAGAAAATGGTAGGATTGTTAAAGAATATGGTAACATGCAAATATGGCAAAATTGAAAGAACAATACAACAGTTGAAATCAAAGGACAAAAATCTATAATTAAACAGATAGTGTAACCATGATGTCATGGAAATATGAGAGTAATCAAAAGAACAATACATCATTAATTTGCCTAATATAGAAAGAAGAGTGAAAAAAATCCTCTTTGACGTATATGCTGCATGTGCCACCTTTTATCCAAATGTAGCAATATATAGTATATGTTAAGAAAAGTAGGCCATGCCAACCGATGGAGGGTGAGATTGAACATACTGTGTGCATCCTCAAGTCATCTGGTACGTTGAGATGGAACTTCACGAATGTCTGGCCGAGCCCGCCAAGTCTTGATGTGTCCGTGCACTGTACACTATATGAATGAAACAAAACCCTCAAATCAGCTCCAATAAAAATGAATTCACGGTGATTTTCGTCGGGTGATTAAGGAGGTAGATGAACTGGGATAAGAGATGAGAAAATATCTTAGAAAATTAGTTACCTTGTTTTCCATGAGAAAAAAAACCTCAATATCGTGGATTCCCCAATCAGGAGGAGATAGGTCGACGGCGAGTAGTGTCGAAAAAGTCGATGGCGATAGGCGGTGGCAAGCGGAAGTGGCGAACTGCGGTGGGGTTTGCCGGCAACCTGGTGGCAGTGACAAGCATCGAGCTAAGTGGTTGTCGCGGTGATAGGCGGTGCCATGTAGAGTCGTGGAGGAGCTTGTGCAGGTTTGAATGGAGATCGGAGGGGTGGCGGGCGGGGTGAGGGTTTTTGTGACGTGGGGATGGTGAGTGTTTTATTTTTTCCTTTTTGTTGTGTGGTGAGGGTTTTCTGTCCCACAAAGAGTTTTGGAGGTAATGGTTTGCTAGAGCCAACTATGTGTGACTAACATAACTGGGAAAATCAAAGTCATTGCACACGGTTCCAATTTGGGAAAATAACCATGTTTTAGCGTGGTTCCACTTTCCCTTTGTCGGTTGAATCTGAAATTTTTACCCACGCTAAACACTCACCCTAACATGCTTAAAATTCCATCGACCGAACTGATTGCATCCATATCCCACATTTAGACATGAGTAAACATAGATTAAACATACTCAGGCGTAGGTAATAAGCATACACAAGCATACTTCAACCGTCATTAAGCATACTCAAGCACAATTATAATTAAGACACTACATAGCCATACATAGTTGAATCCCACATCTCATCTCATATGCTGACACGGTTGTCAAGCTTCTCCAGGTACTCAGCGTATGTGGCGTACGCCACCCTACGACAATACTTCTGCCTGAAGGAGCCAACGGCTCATCCTCTTGCATGCGCCAGAACACTTTCATACGTGTCACGAAGGGTTTGGTTGCAAAATGGTCATCGAAAGCCCCCGTTCTAGGTCCTAATACGCTTGTTATGAAATCCCGCATAAAGCTCCATGAGGATTTGCCTCATGTACCTCCTCTGGCCATCTCCATCCTCACCGTCGGCATCGTCAGATAGCACCTATACATATAGTAAAAAATGTGGCGTCAATTTGGAATACAAACTAATCTCTAATGAACATTTGGCAGTTGCCAAAATTTGGTATCAGATCAATTTTTACATGCCGTAAAGTAGGATTAGGAATTTATGGCTATTTTTAGACATATCCAAAGATTATGGTTTGATTTTTAAGCACAATCGTCTATGTACAGACCAATCTTGAAAAAATGGCACAAAGATATATGTAGGTCATTCAAAATCAATTGTCAAGACCTGGCTAGGAATTATTAGCACGAACACTAACCCTAGTCGGATTATTAGCAGAAATCATTTGCACATATGAAACAACTAATCACTTATCATTTTTACCATTCAAACAATCAATACACTACATGAATCAAACAAAAATTGCTCGGATTTCATGGATTGAGAGAACATAACCATAGGATTTCTATTCCAAAAAGGGGGAGGCAGGAGTAACCAGAGAAACCCTAGGATATATTTGACACATAAATGGGTATAGCTGACTAACCGGTTGTCCGTCATCATCAGAGTCGTCGCCAGAGTGGTTGTTAGAGTCGTCGTCGGAGTCATCACCGGAGTCGGTGTGGACCTTCGGCTCCGGCTGTGGAAGCACGATGCCATCGATGATGTCATGCTTCAGCACGACCTCGTCGGCACCGATGGCAACCTCTGTCGCCATCTTCACACGTTTGCTCCGATGCTTCCGCAGCCCCGGCATCGCCACTCCCTCCGATGGGACTCTTCGGTGGCATCCTCACACACTGACGGCGGTTGATATGTCTCCGTCGAATTTATAATTTTTTATTTTTCCATGCCAATATTCTACAACATTTACATACTTTTGAAAACAATTTATATGATTTTCTTGGACTAACATATCTATCCAGTGCCCAGTGCCAGTTCCTATTTGTTGCATGTTTTTTGTTTCACAGAAAATCCATAACAAACGGAGTCCAAACGCGATAAAAACTTACAAAGATTTTTTCTAGAATATATGTGAATTTTGGGAAAAAGAATCAACGCGGGATGATGCCCGAGGGGGCCACAAGGCAGGGGCGCGCCCCAGGGGGTAGGGCACGCCCTGGGTCTTATGGTCACCCTGTAAAGTGGTTGGTGCCCTTTTTCTTGCCAAGAAAGCTAATATCCGGATAAAAATCATGTTAAAATTTCAGCCCAATCAGAGTTACGGATCTCCAGGAATTAAAGAAACAATGAAAGGCCAGAATCGGGGAGCGCTGAAACAGAAGGAAACAGAGAGAGATCCAATCTCGGAGGGGCTCCCTCCCCTCCTCCACTATGGAGGCCAAGGACCAGAGGGAAAACCCTCCTCCCATCTAGGGGGGGGGGCAGGAAGAAGAAGAAGGAGGGGTGCTCTCTCCCCCTCTCTCCCGGTGGCGCTGGAACACCGCTAGAGCCATCATCGTGACGGCGATCTACACCAACAACTTCGCCGCCGTCATCACCAACTCTCTCCCCCTCTATGCAGCCTAGTAACATCTCTTCTCCCCACTGTAATCTCTACTTAAACATGGTTCTCAACGCTATATATTATTTCCCAATGATGTATGGGTATCATATGATGTTTGAGTAGATCCGTTTTGTCCTATGGTTGATTGATTATCGTGATTGGTTTGAATTGCATGTTTTATTATTGGTGTTGTCCTATGGTGCTCTCCATGTCATGCAAGCATGAGGGATCCCCGCTGTAGTGTTTTCAATATGTTCATGATTTGCTTATGGTGGGTGGCGTGATTGACAGAAGCACAGACCAGAGTAAGTAGGTTGTTTGTGTATGTGAGTAAAGAGGAATTGATACTTTAATGCTATGTTTGGGTTTTACCTTAATGATCTTTAGTAGTTATGGATGTTAGCTAGATTTCCAATCATAAGTACATATGATCCAAGAAGAGAAAGTATGTTAGCGTATGCCTCTCCCTCATATAAAATTGCAATAATGATTACCGATCTAGTTATCGATTGCCTAGGGGCAAATAACTTTCTTGTGACAAAAAGCTCACTAATAAAACTAACATAGCTATTTCTTTATCTAAACAGCCCCTCGTTTTTATTTACGTGCTCTTTTTTATCTTGCAAACCTATCCTACAACACCTTAAAAGTACTTCTAGTTTCATACTTGTTCTAGGTAAAGCGAACATAAAGCGTGCGTAGAGTTGTATCGATGGTCGATAGAACTTGAGGGAATATTTGTTCTACCTTTAGCTCCTGGTTGGGTTCGGCACTCTTACTTATCGAAAGAGGCTACAACTGACCCCCTATACTTGTGGGTTATCAAGACATTTCTCTTGCGCCGTTGCCGGGGAGCAATAATATGGGGTGAATATTCTCGTGTGTGCTTATTTGCTTTATTCACCAAGTAGATTTTATTTGCTATTATAAGTTGTTCTCTATCTTTAGTTATGGATATGGAACACGAAATACCAAAAAATTAGGTGTACTTGCTACTCATGGAGATGTGGAACCTGCTGAAACCCTCGATGCTCATTATGTGAAAGATATTATGCACTACTTTACTAATCCTGAGAAAACCCCATTCAATTATATAATGGGAGACACATTGGATCAACGTGAATACTTTAGGGATTATCACTTGACTCAAAAAGGGAAACTGATATGGGATCAAATTCATATGTTGCATTGGTATGCTCGGAAACTGTGCTTGAGATATGATTATACTTGTTGCTCTAGGATGAAGGCTCCACACCTTCCCTTTACATGCAAATTTAACGACAATGAAACCTTAGCTTCTTATGCTAATGGTATATATGATTACTATGATGTGCAACGAATAGAAGAATTCGTTGCTTTTAAGGGTGCTTATTAAATTGAATCTTTGTTTGAAAAGTGTGAAAATCTTGATGATGATGTTTACAGACCTGAAAATTATGCTATACTTAAATATTTCTATAAAAATTACGAATACAATGCCGATATTGATGCATTTATTGAGAAAGTCTCCGCTGTCCAAGAAGAGACTATTATTTTGCAGGAAACTATGGAAGACGAAATTGATGACACTGTGAGCTCATTAGATGAAAAAGATGACGAGGAGAGCGAAGAACAAAAGGAGGAAGAGCGGTTAGATACCCGTGCCCACCTTCTAATAATAGTAACTCTTCAACTCATACATTGTTTAATTTCCCTTCGTGCTTACCGAAGGATGAATGCTATGATAATTGCTATGATCCCTTGGATTCATTTGAAATATCACTTTTGATGAACTTGATGCTTGCTATGCTTATGACCATGATGCCAATATGAATTATGCTTATGGAGATGAACTTTCTATAGTTCCTTATGTTGAGAATGTTTTTTTGCTATTGCACCCATACATGATAGTCCTATTATCTTTTTGTATTCTCCCTACTACACTATATCAGACAAGTTTGCCCTCATTAAGGATTATATTGATGGGTTGTGTTTCACTACTACACACGATGATTTTGATAGATATAATATGCATGTGCTTGCTGCTCCTACTTTCAATTATTATGAGAGAGGAACTACATCTCTGCCTCTCTATGAATACAATAAAATTACAAGAAATTGTTTATGCTATGTATTGGCCTTTACTTTGTGTGCATGAATTGTTCTTTTATGACATGCCGATGCATAGGAAGAGAGTTAGACTTTGATGTTGCATGATATATGTTACTTTGTGCTCACTACTAAATCACAAATCATTGTTAATTAAAATTGTCTTTGATATACCTTGGGATCCGGGTGGATCCATTACTTGAGCACCTTATGCCTAGCTTAATGGCTTTAAAGAAAGTGCTGCCAGGGAGACAACCAGGAAGTTTTAGAGAGTCATTTCGTTCTGTTGTTTGCTTTTATATAGTTTAAAAACAAAAAAAATAAAGAGGGGAACCTAAATTTTTTCAAAAAGAAAAGTGAAAGTAAGAAAGACGAGCATCGTTGAAGTGGGGGAGCTCCTTGTACTCTGTTCATGCCCATGGAAACTATGCAAACCTTGATTACAGAAACTTTTCAACAAGAATAATTATCCCCTTGTACAAATCCATTGTATCATAAAAATAGTGTGCCAAGATTTGCCTTTAGGATGATTAGATTGCTTGTTTGGTTTGTGCAGTGCAAAAACAGAAACTTTGGCTGTAGTGCATGAATTTTCATTTTTACTGGAATGTTGAATGATTCTGAAACTTTTTGTATAGTACTTCTATACAAATTTTTTATCTTGTCCTAATTTTTTCATAATTTTTGGAGTTACGGAAGTATGGTAGATGTCTAGATTGCTACAGACTGTCCTGTTTAAGACAAATTCTAGTTTTGATGCATTGTTTTGCTAGTTTTGATGAAACTATCAATTTTATCGATGGTATAAGCCATGGAGAAGTTATAATATAGTAGCTAAAATTCTAAAATAAAATATGAATGGGTTTGCAACAATACTTAAAGTGGTGATTTGCTTTATTATACTAACGGATCTCACAGGGGTTTTGTTAAGTTTTGTGTGATTGAAGTTTTCAAGTTTTGGGTGAGATCAAGATGGATGAAGGAATAAGGACTGGTAATAGCCTAAGCTTGGGGATTCCCGAGGCACCCCAAGGTAATATTCAAGGACTCCCAAGCAACTAAGCTTGGGGATGCCCCGGAAGGCATCCCCTCTTTCTTCTAATGATCATCGGTAATTTTACTTGGAGCTATATTTTTATTCATCACATGATATGCGTAAATCTTGGAGCATCATGTGTTTTTTATTTTTATTTTTAATAATGCACCATGCTGGTATGAGATAGTCCTTGGTTGATTTATAGAATTCTCTTTGCACTTCACTTATATCTTTTGAGTATGGCTTTATAGAATGCTTCATGTGCTTCACTTATATCATTTGAAGTTTGGATTACCTGTTTCTCTACACCTAGAAAACCGCCATTTGTAGAATGCTCTTTTGCTTCACTTATATTTGTTAGAGCGTGGGCATATCTTTTGTAGAAAATTGAACTCTCTTGCTTCATTTATATCTATTTAGAGCGTCGTCAGGAATTGGTCATTCACATGGTTAGTCATAAAATCCTACATAAAACTTGTAGATCACTTGTGAGTAAAATCCTACATAAATCCTTGCAATAGTTTTGCGATATAAAGTAGGTGATATTAGAGTCATGCTAGTGAGTAATTGTGGATTGGTATAAATACTTGTGTGGAAGTTTGTGATTCCCGTAGCATGCATGTATGGTGAACCATTATGTGACGAAGTTGGAGCATGATTTATTTTTTATTATGTTCCTTATGAGTGGCGGTCGGGACGAGCGATGGTATTTTCCTACCAATCTATCCCCCTAGGAGCATGTGCATAGTACTTTTTTTGATAGCTAATAGACTTTTGCTATAAGTATGTGAGTTCTTTATGATTTGAGTCCGTGGATTATACACACTCTCACCCTTCCATCATTGCTAGCCTCTTCGGTATAGTACATTGCCCTTTCTCACCTCGAGAGTTGGTGCAAACTTCGCTGGTGCATCCAAACCCCGTGATATGATATACTCTATCACACATAAGCCTCCTTATATCTTCCTCAAAACAGCTACCATACCTACCTATCATGGCATTTCCATAGCCATTCTGAGATATATTGCCATGCAACTTCCATCATCATCGTATACATGACTTGAGCATTCATTGTCATTGCTTTGCATGACCGTAAGATAGCTAGCATGATATTTTCATGGCTTGTCCATTTTTTGATATCTTTGCTATGCTAGATCATTGCACATCCTGGTACACTGCCAAAGCATTCATATAGAGTCATATTGTTCTAGATATTGAGTCGTAAGTAAATAAAAGTGTGATGATCATCATTATTAGAGCATTGTCCCAGTGAGGAAAGGATGATGGAGACCATGATTCCCCCACAAGTTGGGATGAGACTCCGGACGAAAAAAGAGGCCAAAAAAGAGAGAGCCTAAAAAAGAGAAAACAAAAAATGAGAGAAAAAGAGAGAAGGGGCAATGCTTCTATCCTTTTTCCACACTTGTGCTTCAAAGTAGCACCATGTTCTTCATAGAGAGAGTCTCCTATGTTGTCACTTTCATATGCTAGTGGGAATTTTTCATTATAGAACTTGGCGTGTATATTCCGATGATGGGCTTCCTCAAATGCTCGAGGTCTTCATGAGCAAGCAAGTTGGATACACGCTCTTAGTGCATTTGTTGCATGGAAATCCCTACTCCTCGCATTGACATCAATTGATGGGCATCTCCATAGCCCATTTGATTTTCCACATTGATGTGAGACTTTCTTCCCTTTTGTCTTCTCCACTCAACCTCCACCATCATATCCTATTCCACCTATATTGCTATATCCATGGCTCACGCTCATGTATTGCGTGAAAGTTGAAAAGGCTTGAGAACATTAAAAGTATGAAACAATTGCTTGGCTTTTCATCGGGGTTGTGCATGATAAAATACTTTGTGTGATGAAGATGGAGCATAGCCTGACTATATGATTTTGTAGGGATAACTTTCTTTGGCCATGTTATTTTGAGAAGACATGATTGCTTTATTAGTATGCTTGAAGTATTATTGTCTTAATGTCAAATTATAGACTATTACTTTGAATCACTCGTGTGTTAATATTCATGCCATGATTAGATTATATGATGAAGATTATGCTAGGTAGCATTCCACATCAAAAATTACCTTTTTTATCATTTACCTACTCGAGGACGAGCAGGAATTAAGCTTGGGGATGCTGATACGTCTCTGTCATATCTATAATTTTTTATTGCTCCATGCCAATATTCTACAACTTTTACATAATTTTGGAAACAATTTATTTGATTTTCTTGGACTAACATATTGATCCAGTGCCCATTGCTAGTTCCTGTTTGTTGCAAGTTTTTTGTTTCGCAGAAAATCCATATCAAACGGAGTCCAAACGCGATAAAAACATATGGAGATTTTTTTGGAATATATGTGAATTTTGGGAAAAAGAATCAACGCGAGATGATGCCCGAGGGGGCCACAATGCAGGGGCGCGCCCCAGGGGGTAGGGCGCGCCATGGGCCCTTGTGGTAACCCCATAAGGCAGTTGGTTCCCTTCTCCTAGAGCAAGAAAGCTAATATCCGAATAAAAATCGTGTTAAAATTTCAGCCCAGTCGGAGTTACGGATCTCCGGGAATTTAAGAAATGGTGAAAGGCCAGAATCTGGGAGCGCAGAAACAGAAGGAAACAGTGAGAGAGAGATCCAATCTCGGAGGGGCTCCCGCCCATCCGCCGCCATGGAGGCCAAGTACCAGAGGGGAAACCCTCCTCCCATCTAGGGGGGAGGCCTAGGAAGAAGAATAAGGAGGGGGCTCTCTCCCCCCCTCTCCCGGTGGCACCGGAACGTCGTCGGGGCCATCATCGTGACGACGATCTACACCAACAACTTCGCTGCTGTCATCACGAACTCTCTCCCCCTCTATGTAGCGGTGTAAGACATCTTCTCCCCACTATAATATCTACTTAAACATGGTGCCCAACGCTATATATTATTTCCCAATGATGTATGGCTATCATATGATGTTTGACTAGATCCGTTTTGTCCTATGGGTTGATTGATGATCGTGATTGGTTTGAGTTGCATGTTTTATTATTGGTGCTATTCTATGGTGCTCTCCATGTCGCGCAAGCGTGAGGGATCCCCACTGTAGGTTTGCAATATGTTCATGATTTGCTTATGATGGGTGGCGTGAGTGACAGAAGCACAGACCCGAGTAAATAGGTTTTTTGCGTATGGGAGTAAAGAGGACTTGATACTTTAATGACATGGTTGGGTTTTACCTTAATGATCTTTAGTAGTTACGGATATTTGCTAGAGTTCCAATCATAAGTGCATATGATCCAAGAAGAGAAAGTATGTTAACTTATGCCTCTCCCTCATATAAAATTGCAATAATGATCACCGGTCTATTTATCGATTGCCTAGGGACAAATAACTTTCTTGTGAAAAAAAGATCTCTACTAAAACTAACTTAGTTATTTCTTTATCTAAATGGGCCCTAGTTTTTATTTACGTGCTCTTTATTATCATGCAAACATATCCTACAACACCTTCAAAGTACTTCTAGTTTCATACTTGTTCTAGGTAAAGCAAATGTAAAGCGTGCGTAGAGTTGTATCGGTGGTCGATAGAACTTGAGGGAATATTTGTTCTACCTTTAGCTCCTCATTGGGTTCAACACTCCTACTTATAGAAAGTGGCTACAATTGATCCACTATACTTGTGGGTTATCAGCGGTGATGACTGAGAGCGGTGTCCAGGATGCAGGCAGAGAGAGAGAGAGGGGGGGATTGTGTGTGGTGGGTGCGGGCGCTCGGGCATGCGATTAATATCGAGTAGTCGGAGAGAGGCGGGCGGCGGTCAAACCGCTGGCTCGCCTCCCGGTAAGCCTGCATAGCGGACTGCCAGCATGCCTACCATTATTCACATAACTACTCGTACGCCTCCCGATGACACTACATAGCGAGCACGCATCCCGTCAATTCACACAGATGCATGCACGCCTCCCGGTCTTCCTACGCGGCGGACTGCTCGCATGCATCCCGTCAACTCACGCCCGGTCGAACGGCACATGCGACGCGTGGCTGCATGTATATTGTTTTTCTATTTTGATGATTAATGCTGCCGCTTTATTGCTTAACCAAAGCATGGCACGTATCCATTGTTGGTCTAACGCCCATGGTTCGAATAAATAATCCATTTGCGATATTGGTTCCCAATTATTAATAATCTCCTGTTTGTAAGAAGATAAAATCTACATCAAAACTTGTCTCAAATTTGACAAAAAAGTACAATACCACTGTGTATTGGTGTCCATATGACAACACGATAAGTTTCATGAATTTCAACTAAGTTTTGAATGTACTAGATTTTAAAAATCATGATTCTCAATGTGTGAAATTTCTTGCACGGGGAGTAAACATGCACCCAGTGACACAAGTGTGTTTTTTCAATCCATTTAGGTGCACTGTCATGTGTGCATGTAGCTCAAATCTTATTTTTTTTGCATATTATACCCCTATAAAATTAATCAATGTACCAAAACATCTTAATGATCTCTGTTTTTTTTTCAAAATGAAAGCGCCCCTCCTTTGGTAACATATGTTCACCGTGGAAAATTTTAACATGTATCGCAGTTGTGTGTGTGTGCGTCTGGGGGGAGTGTCTGGCAGTACACTACGAGTCGCGAGCCACCGTGTGGGATATATTGGCCATTTCGTGAGGCATGTGCCACATCAAAGTCGTGAATTTGTTATTTAGAACATTACACAACCCTTTCATACATACATGTTTGGGCCACATGAGTCGGTGGTTGTCCTACACGACACTCACTCGCGTGTGATGCTTTCTGTGGGCCCGCAAGGTCGTCGTCCATCACTTTGACCTACAGTCGGCAGAGAGGTTAATTTGACCAGCAAGGTTAATTTTTTTTGTTTGTGTTACGATGGGAGTATATAGTATGCATCGAAGAGGGGGAGGGGACCAGCATATATACTACGTACGCGTCCATGAACACACCTCACTTAGTGTGGGGACTTTTCGTTTTCCGAGGCACATGCCACATCAAAGTTGCGCATTGGATATTCAAACATCACATGACACCCCTTTGGGCCACATGCATGCAGGCGGTGTTTATCCTAGGACAATCACATGTGATGCTTCCGTTTGTGGGCCCACGAGGTCGTGGTCCATGCATGCATCACTTTGACCTACATCGGGAGAGGTTAATTAATTTCACCATCAAGGAGGGTTCTTTTTGGTTTGTATTACGGTAGGAGCATATAGTATGCGTCGAAGAGGGCGAAGGGGACCAGCATATATACTATGCTTCATGAACCTCACTCTATGTGGGGACTTTATGGTTTTCGAGGCAAGTGCCACATCATAGCTGTGCATTTTGGGTATTCAAACATCACAATCACACACACCTCCATACATATGTTTGGCCCACATGCAAGGCGATGGCGGTTGTTGATATGTCCATTTTGCATCATGTTTACCTACGGTTATTTATAATGTTTTTATGCATAATAATGCTTTTTGGAGTAATTCTAATGCCTTTTCTCTCATAATATGCAAGGTTCACACAAAGAGGAAGAATTCCGGTAATTGGAAATCTGGACCTGAAAAAGCTATGTCAGGCTACCTCTTCTGCACAACTCCAAATGAGCAAAAACTTCACGAGGAATTTTTATGGAGTATATGATAAATACTGGAGCAAATAACTACCGAAGGGGGGCCACCTGGTGAGCATAAGACACCAGGGTGCGCTAGGCCCCCCAAGCGCGCCCTAGTGGGTTGTGCTCAGCGCAGTCCACCTCCAGTGCCCATCTTCTGGTATATAAGTCATTTTGACATAGAAAAAATAGGGATAAGACTTTCGCGATGGAGCGCCGCCGTCTCGAGGCGGAACTTGGGCAGGAGCACTTTTGCCCTCCAGCGGAGCGATTCTGTCGGGGGAACTTCCCTCCCGGCGGGGGAAATCATCGTCATCATTATCACCAACAACTCTCCCATCTCGGGAGGGCAATCTCCATCAACATATTCACCAGCACCATCTCCTCTCAAACCCTAGTTCATCTCTTGTGTTCAATCTTTGTATGGGAACCTCAGATTGGTACCTGTGGGTGACTAGTAGTGTTGATTACACCTTGTAGTTGATCACTATATGGTTTATTTGGTGGAAGATTATATGTTCAAATCCATTATTCTATTTAATAGCCCTCTCATCATGAACATGTTTATCACTTGTGAGTAGTTACTTTTGTTCATGAGGTCACAGGAGAAATCATGTTGCAAGTAATCATGTGAACTTGATATGTGTACGATATTTTGATAATATGTATGTTGTGATTTCCTTAGTGGTGTCATGTTGTAACGCCCTCGATGCGGCTATATCTCCTACGTGTTGAAGCACGACTTAGAGGCATAACTGCATTGAAAGCAATGTCGCAAGTAGGGTAATCTTCACAACAACCCATGTAAATAGATAATAAGGGGAAAGGTACATAGTTGGCTTACACTCGCCACATCACACAAAGTACATAAATAGCATTACATCATCCAATACACTCATGGTCCGACTATGGTACCAAAATAAAAGATCAACCCCAACATGTGACACGGTCCCGATCGCCCCAACTGGGCACCACTACTGATCATCAGGGAAAGACACATAGTAACGGCGTGAGTCTTCGTCGAACTCCTACTTGAGCTCAAGCGCGTCATCTGGAACGGAGTCATCGGGCCCTGCATCTGGTTTGGAAGTAATCTGTGAGTCACGGGGACTCAGCAATCTCGCACCCTCACGATCAAGACTATTTAAGCTTATGGGTAAGGTAAAAGGTATGAGGTGGAGCTGCAACAAGCGACTAGCATACATGGTGGCTAACATACGCAAATGAGAGCGAGAAGAGAAGGCAAAGCACGGTCGATAAAAGTATGATCAAGAAGTGATCCTAGAACAACCTACGTCAAGCATAACTCCAACACCGTGTTCACTTCCCGGACTCGGCCGAGAAGAGACCATCACGGTTACACACACGGTTGATGTATTTTAATTAAGGTCAACTTCAGGTTTTCTACAACCGGACGTTAACAAATTCCCATCTGCCCATAACCGTGGGCACGGCTTTCGAAAGTTCAATCCCTGCAGGGGTGTCCGAACTTAGCCCATCACAAGCTCTCATGGTCAACCAAGGATAAACCTTCTCCCAAGACATTCCGATCAGACTAGGCATCCCGGTTCTACAAGACAACTCCGACAAGGTAAAACAAATCCAACAACACCGCCCGAATGTGCTGACAAATCCCGATAGGAGCTGCACATATCTCGTTCTCAGGGCACACTCAGATGAGACATCCTACGAGTAAAACCAAACCTCAAGTTGCCCCGAGGTGGCCCCGCAGTCTGCTCGGTCGGACCAACACTCAGAGGAGCACTGGCCCAGGGGGGGTTTAAATAAAGATGACCCTTGAGTCCGCGGAACCCAAGGGAAAAAGAGGCTAGGTGGCGAATGGTAAAACCAAAGTTGGGCATTGCTGGAAGAGTTTTATTCAAGCCGATCTGCCAAGGGGTTCCCATTATCAACCAACCGTGTAAGGAACGCAAAATCTGGGAACATAACACCGATATGACGAAAACTAGGGCGGCAAGAGTGGAACAAAATACTAGGCAAAAGGCCGAGCCTTCCACCCTTTAACAAGTATATAGACGCATTAATTAAATAAGAGATATTGTGATATCCCAACAAGTAAACATGTTCCAACAAGGAACAACATCTCCATGTTCCAACAAGGAACAAACTTCATCTTCACCTGCAACTAACAACGCTATAAGAGGGGCTGAGCAAAGCGGTAACATAGCCAATCAACGGTTTGCTAGGACCAGGTGGGTTAGAGGCTTGGTTCAACAACATGGGAGGCATGATAAGCAAGTGGTAGGTATCGCATCATAGGCATAGCAAAAGAGCAAGAAACTAGCAAGCAAAGATAGAAGTGATTTCGAGGGTATGGTCATCTTGCCTGAGATCCCGCAAGGAAGAAGAACGAGTCCATGAAGAAGACAAACGAACGTAGTCGAACGGATCCTCACAAACGCAACGTTAACGGAACTAACCCGGAGAAGCAACACCGGAAAGAAGCAAACAACATGGTAAACAACCAACACAAGCATGGCATGATGCACAACCAAGTATGATGCATGTCCGGTTTAAAGAAGCATGACATGGCAAAGTGCAACAAACAACACTACAAATTAAGTGGAGCTCAATATGCAATGGGTTGCATATTGACGGAACACCACATCAATTATTTAGTTCTCTCTCGGTTATGTACTCACCAATATTAAATGTTGTTAAGCATGTCAAGAGATGATACATAACAAAACTATACCATCTAAACAATTTAAATTGGCCCGGTATAATAAACAACAAACCCGGTAAAACCCCATATGCCTTAGTAATTTAAAGCAACAACAATTTAAACATTTTAATTATTGTTATCATGATGCGGATGACATGAACAAGTTTTATGCAATCTTTATTATAAGTTGACAAGAGCATTATGAAGCATTTGTCATCGTGGCGGAAATGAAAAGGGGTGCCACGACAACGATAATGAAACGGTGCCACGACAACGATAACGAAACGGTGCCACGGCAACGTCCCGGTTTCCGGTAACTCGGTTGAGATGCGGGTGCAACAGGAAAAATGACGGGGGCGTGTCATGCAAGGATGGTGGGGTGCTCCCAGATACCGGGTCCCCACGAGTTAGCGGCAAAAGAGGAGGACCGAGCAAGTGACAACTCGGACACGGTGCAGACAATGGGTGCATCTCAAACATCGCAAGCATTCATTCACGGACGTTGTCTCGGGGTTATACCTTCAGAGCATGCAAAGGGGACGGCTCTCATTCGTAGAGGGAAGTAGGCGTTCTCACGACGGCGGTAGTGGAAGTAGTCATTCTCGCTTCATAGATGTTCACACTCCGTAGGTGTTCGGGGTCAACAAGGAACTTGCCGTTCACGGGTCTTCGAGGGTCGACGGTACATGTTCTGTAAATGTTCGAGCGACGGTAGTGGTACACATTCACGGAGTAGGTCGTACACGTCGACGGTCTTATCGGAACCTCGTCAACGTTCACGATCCACCTTGGCGATCCGAAGGGGTACTTGGCGTCATGGTACTTGGGTCTTCGGACTTGCTGGTCTCGGTTCTTGCGACGGTAGTTGTACAAGGTCGTCGTGGGAGGTAGTGGTACTCGCGAACTTGTGGATCCACGGCGACGGTTGTGGAACCTCACGGATTCGTGGTCTCCGAGCGGTCCCGGTCTTGATGGTGGGGTACTTGACGCATCCCGGATATGTAGTCGTACACGGTGTTACATGTAGCCGAACTTGAGGTGGTCTTGGCGTCGGACTTGCGGCGTTGGACAGAACCACGGCGAGGTTCAACAGCTACCCCACGTCCATGACGAAAAACGGAGCTCGGGCAGAGAGTCGAAGCAGCTAGCAGGGGCGTGTGTGGAGCAACAACATAACACCAGCAAAGGCCATGGCGACATGGAGCCTTGGGCGCCATCGGGGTGGAAGGATGCGGTTCCTGCCAAGCTCTCAAAGGGGCCGTCCATGGAGGCAGGAAGGTGACGACGCTGGGGATCGATACTGGGGCTCCGACGAACTCCGGCAATGCAGACGATGAAGGGAGTGAGCGGCGCGAGGCTCCTGCTGGGCGCTCGAGGTGGCGCAGGCACACCGAAGCCACCGGACAAGATGCAGGTCACCGGGAGGTTCGGCAGGGGCGCGATGGCCATGGAGGTGGGGCTCAGCACGGCGGCAGAGCGGCGGCGACTGCAGCGCGCCGACGGCGGGGCGCCATGGCCGCCTGAAGAGGAAGGAGGGCAGCGTAGGTTGGTAGAGGAGGGCGACTCGCATCCTCGGGGTTCCCTGCTCGCGAGCACAAGGGCGCAGGAGGATGGACGGGGTGCGCGAGGGCATCGGGTGCAGGCGCGAGATCGAGAGGAGAGGAAGGGGATCGTGGGAGAAGGGTGGCTGCGGAAGGGAAGAGAGGAGGAGATGTGATCGGGAGAGGAGTCGGGCAGCGGTCTCCCTGGCGGCGCTAGGAGAGATCGAGAGGGAGAGGGATGGGCATCGAGGGAACGGGCTCAGGAAGGCTAGGGTTAGGAAAGGAGACTGGGCCTTAGGAAAATGGGCCGAAGCGGTGGAGGGCGCTGTTTGTCCGGCCTGGTAGAGCTGGTAGGGACGCTGGGCTCTCCACTCCCTCTCTCATCTCTTAAACTATCCTTTTCCATTTAAAAACAAAATAGAATAGAGAAAGAAAAGAAAGAGGAGGAAGGGGTGGAATCTGGGCATGGGGATAATATTCCGGACTCGCAAAAATGTGTATGATCCAAGAAAAATGAAGTGGCCATTTTTCAAAGTTTAAATTCACACTAATTTATTTGAATTCAAATGGTTCGAATAGGAAGTGACGGTTAGGAAGGTCCAAAAATGTTCGAATTTTTGGTGGAGCTCCGGAAAATGATGAGAGAATATATGGCAAGGTTTGAGGAGCAACTCGAAGCAGAAAAGAATTGAGAGTTACATTGCATGTGCGTCACGGTAACTCCACAAGAATGGAAATATTTATAATAGCTCCCTAATATCGGGAGGATATGTTATAAAGAGAATCACCATGTGAATTCCCTCGATTTAAATGGACCGAAAATCCATGCAATTTATTTAGTGAGATACAAAAGACTTATGACATGATGACATGATGCAATGCACAAATAAAAGGGCGGGCACAAATGAAACTCACGGCGAAACTCGGAACACATGGAAGTCTTCTCGAGCATCGGTCTCGGGGCGTCACACATGTGAACGTCGACTACATGAAACTTCACCATATTTGGGCCTAAGGGAGTGCATTGTGGAATAGTTATTAGATGATGTGTTGCGAGAGTGACAGAAGCTTAAACCCTAGTTTATGCGTTATTCTGTAAGGGATCGATTGGATCCAAAAGTTTAATGTTATGGTTAGAATTTATTCTTAATACTTTTCTCGTAGTTGTGGATGCTTGCGAGGGGGTTAATAATAAGTAGGAGGATTGTTCAAGTAAGAATAGCACCTAAGCATAGGTCCACCCACATATCAAATTATCAAAGTAGTGAACACAAATCAAACCAACATGATGAAAGTGACTAGATGAAATTCCAGTGTGCCCTCAAGAACGCTTTGCTTATCATAAGAGGCTGTTTTGGCCTGTCCTTTGCCTCAAAAGGATTGGGCTACCTTGCTGCACTTTTTTTACTATTACCATTACTTACTTGTTACAAATTATCTTGCTATCAAACTACTCATTACTTATAATTTCAGTGCTTGTAGACATTACCTTGCTGAAAACCACTTGTAATTTCCTTCTGCTCCTCGTTGGGTTTGACACTCTTACTTATCGAAAGGACTATGATTGATCCCCTATACTTATGGGTCATCAAGGCTCTTTTCTAGCGCCGTTGCCGGGGAGGGAAGCGCTCTTGGTAAGGAAAAATTTATTACTATGTGCTGAAGTTTATTCACTTTTTACTATGGAGAACAATCCTTTGAGGGGTTTGTTCGGGGTATCTTCACCTCGATTGGAACCACAATTAGTTTCCCCTCAACCCACTGCACCTACTGAAAATACTAAATATGAAATTCCTTTGGGTATGACAGAACAACTGCTAGCTAATCCTTATGTAGGAGATGGAACCGAACATCCTGATATGCACTTGATATATGTGGATGAAATTCGTGGATTGTTTAATCTTGCAGGTTTACTCGGAGATGAAGCTAAGACGAAGGTTTTCCCTTTATCTTTGAAAGGAAAAAAAAACATTGTCATGGTATAGGCTATGTGATGATATTGGATCTTGGAATTGGAATCGATTGAAATTGGAGTTTCACCAAAAAATTATCCTATGCATCTAGTTCAACGTTGATCTGAATTATATATAATTTTTGGCCTTGTGAAGGAGAAAGTATCGCTCTAGCTTGGGGGAGGCTTAAGTCAATGTTATATTCATGCCCCAATCCTAAGCTCTCAAGAGAAATTATCATTCAAAAATTTTATGCTCGGCTTCCTCATGATGATCGAACCATGCTTGATACTTCTTGTACCGGTTCCTTTATGAAGAAGACTATTGAATTCCGGTGGAATCTTTTAGAAAGAAATAAACGCAACTTTGAAGATTGGGAACTCGACGAAGGTAAAGAGTGATGTATTAAGCCTAAGTTCGATTGTGTTAAATGTTTTATGAATACCGATGCTTTTCAATAGTTTAGCACTAAATATGGACTAGACTCTGAGATAGTTGCATCCTTTTGTGAATCTTTTGCTACTCATGTTGATCTCCCTAAGGAGAAGTGGTTTAAATATCACCCACCAATTAAAGAAGAAATAAAAGAACCGGTACTAGGTAAAGATGAAACTATCATATACAATGTTTATCAAGTTGTTCCTACTGCTTACATCAAGAAACCACCATTTCCTGTTAAGATAAAAGAACATGCTAAGGTTTCAACTGTGGTCAATAAAAGTTATATTAGAACACCTAAACTAGCTGAACAAATCAAAGTAGAACCTAGTGTTGCTATGGTTAAGGATATCCTGGTTGAAAATATAGATGTGCATGTTATTTACTTCTATGATGAAGCTGCTAGAATTGCCAAACCTGATGAAAAATATAAACATATACCTGTTGTCCCAGTTAAGATAGGAGATCACTGTTATCATGGTTTATGTGACATAGCTGCTAGCGTGAGTGCTATTCCTTTTACTTTATATCAAGAAATTATGAATGACATAGCACCCACTGAGATAGAAGACATAAATGTTATTATTAAACTTGCTAATAAAGACACCATCACACCTCTTGGGATTGTTAGAGATGTTGAAGTCTTGTGTGGGAAAATAAAATACCCTACCGATTTTCTTGTTCTTGGTTCCCCACAGGATGACTTTTGTCCCATTATCTTTGGTAGACCTTTCTTGAACACCGTTAAGGCTAAAATAGATTGTGAGAAACAAACATTTGGTGTTAGTTTTGGTGATGAGTATCATGAGTTTAATTTTTCCAAGTTTATTAGAAAGCATCATAAGAAAGAATTGCCTAGTAAGGATGGAATTATTGGTCTTGCTTCTATTGTTGTACCTCCTACCGATCCTTTAGAACAATATCTGCTAGACCATAAAAATGATTTGCATATGCATGAAAGAAATGAAATAGATAGAATCTTGTTCGAACAAGAACATCTGCTTGAGCACAATTTGCCTATAGAAACTATAGGAGGTCCTCCTCCACCTAAAGGTGATCATGTGTTTGAATTAAAACTGTTACCGACACTTCGGAATATGCTTATCTCAATTGGAAATAGACTTATCCTATTATTATTAGTGCTAACCTTTCAGAACATGAAGAAGGTAGAATATTAAAGGTTCTGAAGAAGCACCGAGTTGCTATTGGGTATATTCTTGATGATTTAAAGGGCATCAGTCCCACTCTATGTTAGCACAAGATTAATATGGAACCTGATGCTAAACCCGTTGTTGATCACCAACGTCGCTTAAATCCGAAGATGAAAGAAGTGGTAAGAATGGAAATATTAAAACTTCTGGAAGCAGGTATAATCTATCCTATAGCTGATAGTAGATGGGTAAGTCTTGTCCATTGTGTCCCTAAGAAAGGAGGTATTACAGTGGTTCCTAATGATAAGAATGAACTTATTCTACAAAGAATTGTTACAGGCTATAGAATGGTAATTGATTTTAGAAAATTAGACAAAGAAACTAGAAAAGATCATTACCCTCTGCCTTTTATTGATCAAATGCTAGAAATATTATCTAAGCACACACATTTTTGCTTCCTTGATGGATATTCTGATTTTTCACAAATACCTATTTCTCAACCTATTCAAGAAAAGACCACTTTTTGTAGCGACCCGACCTCAGATGGTCAAGTCTCTGTGCTTCAGTGTCATCCCTGGATCGGTAATGCTGACACACACAGTACTCGAAGGATTTATAACAGAGTAGCAATCACACACTTATTACATCGAATGTCTCAAGAGAGAACTTATTACAATAATATGGCTTAAGGCCATCTAATACGATAACAGCGGAAGGCTTGGAAGATAAGGTGAGTCCATCAACTCCAACGGCATAGCTGAGCTGCACGGCAACGACCTAACGTACCTTACTTCTCGTCTGAAAAGTCTGCAACATAATACATTGCAGCCCGAAAACGGGTCAGCACATGGAATATGCTGGCAACATAACACAATAAAGCAAGAACAAAATAATGCTATCACTATATGCATATATGGCTGGTGGAAAGCTCTATGGTTTATAGTTTTTGCGAAAAGCCAATTTTTCCCTACAACAAAGGAATAGATTTTAATTTTACTATCATGGTAGTTGCAACATCATTGAGAAGGTTCCTCCAACTCAATCCCAATTAAAGTGATTAACAACCCAACAATATTAATTAAACATGATGAGATACATGTGATAACCCAAGTACTAGATACTCAAGAATTGTCCATAACCGGGGACACGACTAACCATGATTAGATTGTACACTCTGCAGAGGTTTGCGCACTTTTCCCCACAAGACTCGATATCCTCCATTGGGTTTCTCGCACTACAGGGTGTTTGTGAAACGGATGACCGAGACACAGTCTTTCAGAAACATTAACTCTCTACTCCGGACAGACCATACCAAACCTACATCCCACTACCTGCTGATCTGCCTCTTCAAGAGCTTCACGTAACTTACTCAACTATGCTAGAGCCCATAATAGCTTGTGGCTGCACACGGAAGTTTCTAGCATGAATCATCTCAGCTCCCTTTGAGCCTAGGTGGCAGTCCATAGGAAGATCACACGGGTACTCCGGGATTTCCAAAAAAATACAGGCAACACTGGGTACTCCAGGTGCCTCAATCCACCTAGTTGTTTGATTAAGTTGCCACCTTAAGTTGAACCATTAATTTAACAATCTCACATCTGTCATGGATTTCACTCAAACCCAAACCACGTCTACGAGCATAGCATAGCGTAGTAATATAAGCAACACATAGAGTAACTCCCAAGGGTTTGAATGTAACAGGGCAATAGGTTCTACCTCATCAATTACTTCCCAACCCACAAGTTAATGACATCCTAATCATGCAATGTTTGAGGATTGGAACTAATGCATAAAAACTGGGAGATAAAGGGGTATGACAAAGTGTTACTTGCCTTGCTGACGATCTGCGAAACCTAGGGACTCGTAGTAGCACACTTCGCACTCCGGGTGTTCTATCGCAAGCAAACAATAGCATAGATAAGTAACAAGCAACGATGCACAAGCAAAACTCAAATAAAAGAGGTTGACCAGAAAGTTCAAATTAAGAACTCTGGTTCGCAAAAAGAATCAAATCAAACGGAGCAACGAAACTCAAACGGCGAAAGAAAAAGCTTCGTTTACTAATCTGAAACTAGGTCAATTTTTTACAGTAGAGAAAACTTGTTTGAGTTGGTTAAACGGAAAGAGGGTTTCGAGATGAAACTCTAGGCGCTTGAATCGCCTGATTCCGACAAACGAGCGAAAAGATAAACAGAAACTAATATCGGATCAGAAATCGCGATCAGAGAAAATCACGGAATAAATCCGATAAAAGAAAACCGACGAACAGACTAACGAACAAGCGTTCATTAGCTGTATCTAACGGGCGAAGAACCGTTCGTTAACACGAACATTCGGACGAACGTCCGCTAATTAGAAGAACCAAGAAAAACCGGCGAATCCGAAAAAACGGATCTAGGGTTTCTAAAAAAACTGAATGGTTTTATAAAAAAACCAGCGGCGGAGTCCGGCGACTACCTCCGGCGAGAGGTCCGGCGAGGCGAGGTGCGGCGGCGGAGCGGTGGCTCGCGGGGGCGGCGGCGGCGTTCGGCGGCGGCGGCAAGGCGGCGGCGGCTAGGCGCGGGGCGGGGGGCTTGCCGCTGGGCGGCGGTGGCTGTGAGGGTGGGGGCTCGGGCGGCGCGTATATAAAGGGGCGGGGCGGGGCGGCTTGGAGGAGGGGCCAAGGCGGCGGCGGTGGAGTCCGGCTCGGACTCCTTGTCCGAGTCGGCGGAGGCGGCGCGCGCGCGGGGAAGGCGGCGGCGGCGGCCTGGCTCAGCTGGGCCTTAGGCCCAGTCGGGCGCGGGAACTTTTTTTTAAAAATAATTTCACCGACCGAAATAAATCCTAAAAAAATAAATAAATAAAACTAAAAATGCCAAAATAAATGTTCATCGTCTAAATAAAATATTTAGAACGAGATGAACATTTTCTTGGCCCTAAAATGCAATTTTGAAAACGTGCAATTTTTTCTAATGCAAATAAAATTGCAATAAAATCCAAATAAAACAATTATTTGGTTTTAATATTTTTCCTCCAATATTTCAATTATCTTGGAGAAGTCATATTAGCTCCTCTCATATATTTTAGTGTGAAATATTTTTGGAGAGAAAATAATTAAAACCAAAAATCCTCGTTTTCAAGATTTGATAAAGATCAAATTTGAAAACTGGGAAATCCCCAACTCTCTCCGAGGGTCCTTGAGTTGCTTAGGATTTCGAGGATCGCGAGACGAAATGCAAATAAAATATGATATGCATGGATGACTATGTATAACATTCCAAATTGAAAATTTGGGATGTTACAAACCTCCCCCCCTTAAGATGAATCTCGCCCTCGAGATTCGGGTTGGCTAGAAA
Source organism: Triticum urartu (assembly GCF_056163025.1). Taxonomy (NCBI): domain Eukaryota; kingdom Viridiplantae; phylum Streptophyta; class Magnoliopsida; order Poales; family Poaceae; genus Triticum; species Triticum urartu. The sequence goes on from NC_141878.1 coordinate 217,519,075, forward strand.
ATAGGTGCGGGTGGTCTTTGCGGAGATCATCCTCTCGTTCCCAGGTGGCTTCATTCTCGATATGGTGGCTCCACTGAACTTTACAAAACTTGATAACCTTACTGCGGGTGATTCTGCTGGCAAACTCAAGAATCTTAACTGGTTTCTCCTCATTAGTCAAATCACTGTCCAACTGAATCACCTCCAGGGGTACTTTATCTCTTAGCGGTACATCTGCCATCTCAGCATGACACTTCTTCAGCTGTGAAACGTGAAACACGTCATGAACTCCTGACAATCCCTCGGGTAACTCTAACTTGTAGGCAACTTCTCCCATCCGTTCCAAAATACGATACGGTCCTACAAATCTCGGGGCTAACTTTCCCTTAACTCCAAAATGTTTCACTCCTCGCAAGGGTGATACTCGCAGATATGCTCGATCTCCAATTTCATAGGTTACCTCCTTGCGTTTTGAGTCAGCATAACTCTTCTGCCCAGTTAAACTTAGTATCCTTCTTCAACAGTTCAGTCATTGGCTTTGCAATCTTGGAAAAATTCTCGATGAATCTCCGGTAGTATCCTGCGAGTCCAAGAAAACTTCGGATCTCGCTAACTGAAGTGGGTGCCAACCATTCAGTGACTGACTGAATTTTGCTGGGGTCTACTGCTATACCTTCTCCCGATATAACATGTCCAAGGAACCCGACTTCCTTCAACCAAAATTCGCATTTGCTAAACTTAGCATACAACTGGTGTTCCCTGAGTTTCCCGAGAACTAAGCGCAAATGCTCCTTGTGCTCCTCCTCATTCTTCGAGTATACCATAATATCATCAATAAACACCACAACAAACTTGTCCAAATACTCCATGAACACCTTGTTCATCATGCTCATGAAATAGGCAGGGGCGTTAGTCAGTCCAAATGACATGACCGTGTACTCGTATAATCCATATCGTGTTGTGAATGATGTCTTCGGTATGTCCTTCTATCGTATCTTCAACTGATGATACCCCGATCACAAATTGATCTTCGAAAACACTTTAGCTCCTTGCAACTGATCAAACAGATCGTTGATCATCGGCAGTGGGTACTTGTTCTTAATCGTCACTTCATTTAATGCTCGATAATCAACAACCATCCTCAGGGATTTATCCTTCTTCTCAACCAAAAGTACTGGGGCTCCCCAAGGTGATGAACTTCTTCGGATGTATCCTTTCTCCAATAACTCCTTGATCTGTTTCTTAATTTCTTCCAGATCATTTGCGGGCATCCGATAGGGTCTCTTGGATATTGGTCCTGTACCTGGCAACAGCTTTATCAAAAACTCAATGTCTCTATCCGGTGGCATGCCTGGTAACTCCTCTGGAAAAACATCCGGGTAATCCTTCACTATAGGCACTTCCTCCTGAACAACTCCCATAAGGGCATTCACTTGACTCCTCCTAGGCACATGCCTAGATACATACTTAATCCTTTTTCCTTCCGGGGTGGTGAGATAAATCGACTTACTAGCACAGTCAATGCTTCCTCCAAACTTTGACATCCAGTCCATACCCAATGTCACATTCAGTCCTTGTGACTCCAAGATAATTAGCTCGGACGGAAAAACATGTGTACCAATGGTTAAGGGTATCTGGCCACACCATCGGCTGGCCATATACTCTGCTTCGGGTGAACTTACTAAAAGAGGGGTCCTAAGGGTTTGGGTTGGTAGTTTAAACTTATCCACGAATCCCCTTGATATGTATGAATGCGATGCACCAGTTCGAAAAGAACAAGAGCGGTAAATGACTTATCCAAAAACTTACCTATTACCGCGTCCGGCTGCTCTTCAACCTCCTCCACGTTAACGTGGTTCACTTGTCCTTTGTTGAATGGATTTGGCTTCTTCCCAGAGCTCCCATTTCCATTTCCATTTTTTCCTTCAGGGCACTCCATGGCGTAGTGTCCAGTCTTCCCGCACTTGAAACAAGTAACATGACTTAAGTCCCTTTTGGCGGGTGTGGCTGGGTTGGGTGGTTATGATTATTGTTGGTTCCGTTCCCATTCCCATTCTTAGAACCATTGTGGTTATGCGATCCTCCTCCAGTGTGGTTGTGACCTCCATGGTTATGAACAAGTCCTCCCGAGTTCGGGGTTAGGCGAGGTTTCTGCTGAGCTCCTGAGTTATACTTGCCTTGTCCATACTTCCTCTTGCGGCTCTCAATCTGTTGCTGCTTCCCTTCAATCATAAGAGCCTTGTCTACCAACTCCTGGTAGTTGTTGAAGGTTGCTACCATCAACTGCATTCTCATCTCATCATTCAGCCCTTCCATAAACTTCTCCTACTTCGCGGCATCTGTGGCCACATCATCAGGGGCGTAGCGAGATAACTTGCTAAACTCATCCACGTACTGAGCCACAGTACGGTTCCCCTGGCGTAGGTTGCGGAACTCCTGCTTCTTCATTTGCATAGTGTGACGCCCCCGATTTGACCGTACACTAATCATACACGCAAACGTGTACGATCAAGATCAAGGACTCACGGGAAGATATCACAACACAACTCTACAAATAAAATAAGTCATACAAGCATCATATTACAAGCCAGGGGCCTCGAGGGCTCGAATACAAGAGCTCGATCATAGACGAGTCAGCGGAAGCAACAATATCTGAGTACAGACATAAGTTAATCAAGTTTGCCTTAAGAAGGCTAGCACAAACTGGGATACAGATCGAAAGAGGCGCAGGCCTCCTGCCTGGGATCCTCCTAACTACTCCTGGTCGTCGTCAGCGGGCATCACGTAGTAGTAGGCACCTCCGGTGTAGTAGGGGTCGTCGTCGACGGTGGTGTCTGGCTCCTGGGCTCCAACATCTGGTTGCGACAACCAGGTAGAAGGGATAGAGGGAAAGAAGGAGAAAGCAACCGTGAGTACTCATCCAAAGTACTCGCAAGCAAGAAGCTACACTACATATGCATGGGTAAATGTGTAAAGGGCCATATCGGTGGACTGAACTGCAGAAAGCCAGAATAAGAGGGGGGATAGCTAATCCTTTCGAAGACTACGCTTCTGGCAGCCTCCGTCTTGCAGCATGTAGAAGGGAGTAGACTAAAGTCCTCCAAGTATCATCGCATAGCATAACCCTAACCGATGATCCTCCCCTCGTCGCCCTGTGAGAGAGCGACCACCGGTTGAATCTGGCACTGGAAGGGTGTGTTTTATTAAGTATCCGGTTCTAGTTGTCATAAGGTCAAGATACAACTCCAAGTCGTCCTGTTACCGAAGATCACGGCTATTCGAATAGATTAACTTCCCTGCAGGGGTGCACCACATACCCCGACACGCTCGATCCCATTTGGCCGGACACACTTTCCTGGGTCATGCCCGGCCTCGGAAGATCAACACGTCGCAGCCCCACCTAGACCAACAGAGAGGTCAGCACGCCGGTCTAAACCTAAGCGCCCAGGGGTCTGGGCCCATCGCCCTTAGCACACCTGCACATTGCGAACGCGGCCGAAAGCAGACCTAGCCTAGTGGCCTTCCAGTCCAATCCGGCGCGCGCCACTCAGTCGCTGACGTCACGAAGGCTTCGGCTAATACCACGACGCCGGGATACCCATAACTACTCCCGCGTAGATGGTTAGTGCATATAGACCAAATGGCCAGACAGATCAAATGCCCAGATCTCGTTAAGCGTGTTAAGTATCCGCGAACGCCGACCAGGGCCAGGCCCACCTCTCTCCTAGGTGGTCGGAACCTGCCCTGCCGCTCCGCCTCAAAACTCCACTCGCGGGTGCTCCTCAAGCCGACCCGTCTTTAGTCACCACATGTATCATGTATAAAGTATATAGTATATACCCGTGATCAACTCCCGAGTGATCACGGCCCGATAGTATAGCAAGGCAGACGGACAAGAATGTAGGGCCACAGATGGAAATACTAGCATCCTATACTAAGCAGTAGGATAGCAGGTAATGGTAACAACAGTAGTAGCAAGGACAGGCTATGCATCAGGATAGGAATAACGGAAAGCAGTAACATGCTACACTACTCTAATGCAAGCAGTATAGAGGAGAGTAGGCGATATCTGGTGATCAAGGGGGGGGGGCTTGCCTGGTTGCTCTGGCAAGAGAGAGGGGTCGTCAACTCCGTAGTCGTATTGGGTAGCAGCGGCGTCGGTCTCGGTGTCTAGCGAAAGAAGAGGGGGGAAGAAACAATAAATATAATGCAAACAGATGCATAACGATGCATGACAAGGCAAGTAACAGTGCTAGGGGTGCCCTAACGTGGTATTAGGTGATACCGGTGAAGGGGGATAACATCCGGGAAAATATCCCCGGTGTTTCGCGTTTTCGGACAGATGAACCAGAGGTGAAATGTTGCAGGTTCACTATGCTAGGGACACGTGGCAGACGAACGGGCTGCGTATCCGAATTCGTCTCGTCGTTCTGAGCAACTTTCATGTACAAAGTTTTTCCATCCGAGTTACGGGTTAAAAGATATGATTTTCTAAAGATTTTATTAATTTCTGGAATTTAATTAATTATTTAATTTAATTCAAAATTTGGATTTATGACATCAGCATGATGTCATGCTGACATCACCAGTCAACAGGGGTTGACTGGGTCAACCTGACATGTGGGTCCAGGGGGGACCCACCTGTCATCCTCTAATTAGGTTAATTAGGGTTTAGGTTAATCTAATTATAGTTTAATTAAACTTAACTAGTTAATTAAATTAATTAAACCGGATTAATTAACTTAATTAATTCCTTAATTAATTAATTAATTAATTATATTATTATTATCTATTTATTTATTTTATTTATTTTACATATTATTTTTAATTCCTATATTTTTTTAACAAAACGTTCTGGGCTGGGGCCCCCATGTCAGTGGGCCAAAGGCCTTATCGGTTCGGTCTAACGGGCGTCGTGTGCAGGGGGGTGCGGGCGCAACCCGTAGCCCGATTGGGCGCCTGCACAGGCCAGTGGAGGCGCCACGCGCGGGTGGCCATGGCCACGGCGAGGCCACGGGCGGAGCGGTGCCGTGGTGAAGCGGCGGCCACCGGAGGAGGGCGCCGGGGCCGTGGAGAGGTGCGGCCGGACCGAACGGCGACCGGCCTTGGTCAGCCACCACGGGCAGGGAAGAGGGGAGGCGGGCGTTAGCCGCGGTGACCGGGGGGGATGACTGGGGCGGTACCGGGGGCCGCGGCGAGGGCGCGCGCACGAGTGCGCGCGGCCAAGCAGGGGAGTGAGGGCGGCGGTTGCGGTGAGCGCACGGAGAGCGCGGGGTTGCGGGCGTTCGGGCGCGACGAGTGGGATGGCGAGGCGTGCACGGGGCGCACGCGCGCGGTGGCCGCGGCGACGAGCGCCGGGCGCGCGCGATGGCGCGTAGAGCAGGGGAGGCCGGTGCGGGTGGCGACGGGGAGACGTGCAGAGCGGGCGCAAAGAGGAAGAGGAGGCCGTGGCCTCACCGGTGTTGCAGAGACGAGGGTCGGCGAGGCTCGGTGGAGCCTTTGGGGAGGAGGACGGAGACGACGGCAACGTAGAGTGGGAGGTCCGGCGCGGAGGAGGCCGGGGTGGATCCCCTCGATCCCGATCAAGAGGAGGTAGAGGGGGACCGGCGAGGAGGGCGGCGAGGTTGTTCCGACGAGGGGGGGGCTCCTGGCGTGGAATCCGGGCGGCGGCGGCGAACGCCCCCGATCCGATCTGGATCGGGGAGGGGGCAGGGGGGAGTGGAACGAGTGGCGGGGGGAGTGGGGCGACTGGGGGCGACGGGGTGGGGTTAGGGTTTCGGGGTGTGGGGTTATGGGGGAGTGGGGGCCGGTCTGGGCCAGTGGGCTGGTCCAGTTGGGCCACGGCCCAGGGAGAGGGTTCTTTCACTTCTTTTTTTTTGTTAGCTTTAGGTTTTAGCTTTTCTGTTTTGTATTTTCTCTTTTGTATTTACTTTTCTGTTTTTAAATCATTTTAAATTATCTAGACATTTTATAAAAATGAGTTTGCTTTATTATAATTACCCTTGTAATATTCGGCACCCACCGAACATTTTTGTTTCAACTTTCAAAAACTTTTATTGTTGACATTAATTTAGATTTGAATTCGACGCGGTTTGATCTAACGTAAGCCTAGCAACAGTAACCGAGGTGACGTGGCACGATTAGCGTGGAATTACTGTAGCAAGATTATCCGGGCATTACAAATCTCCTCCACTACAAGAAATCTCGTCCCGAGATTTAGGAGGTAGAAGGAAACAGTGCAGGGTATTCATCGTGAAGACGATCCTCGCGTTCCCAGGTGGCTTCGTCTTCAGAGTGATTCGACCACTGGACCTTGAGGAACTTGATTGCCTTCTGACGGGTGCGGCGTTCAGTTTGGTCGAGAATGCGGACCGGATGCTCTTTATAGGAGAGGTCCTGTTGCAATTCGAGCACTTCATGATCCACCGCTCGGATTGGATCCTTGAAGCAACGGCGGAGTTGTGACACATGGAACACATCGTGAACCTGAGAAAGGTTCGGCAGAAGCTCCAGTTGATATGCCACTTTTCCACGCCTTTCGAGAATAGTGAAGGGACCGATATAGCGAGGAGCTAGCTTGCCCTTGATCCCGAAGCGGTGAGCACCCTTCATTGGTGTAACTCGAAGATAAGCCTTTTCGCCAGGTTGATAGACCATGTCTTGGTGATGACGGTCATACTGACTTTTCTGACGTGACTGAGCAGTCTTGAGATTCTCGCGAATAATGCGAACTTGTTCTTCGGCCTGTTGGATAATATCCGGACCGAAGAGTGGACGTTCCCCAGTTTCTGACCAGTTCAGGGGGGTTCGATACTTTCGTCCATATAGCACTTCGAAGGGGGACATCTTCAGACTAGCTTGATAGCTATTATTATAAGAGAACTCGGCATATGGAAGAGATTCCTCCCATTTCTTGCCGAATGAGATTACACAAGCTCGAAGCATGTCTTCGAGAACTTGGTTGACACGTTCAAACTGTCCTTGCGACTGAGGATGAAACGCAGTACTGAACGACAGATGAGTTCCCATAGCTTCTTGGAAACTTGCCCAAAACCTTGAAGTGAATAAGCTGCCACGGTCCGAACTGATAACCAGTGGAATACCGTGAAGTGAAACAATTCTGGCCATGTAGAGAGTAGCAAGCTGACTAGCAGTGATTGTCTCTTTGACCGCCAGAAAATAGGCAACTTTGGAAAGCCGGTCAATGACGACAAGAATAGCATCATTACCTTTCTGCGATTTGGGAAATCCAGTGACGAAGTCCATTTCAACATGGTCCCATTTCCATTCAGGAATAGAGATAGGTTGCAGAGTTCCGGCAGGCCTTTGATGCTCTGCTTTGATTCGGCGACAAACGTCACACTCAGCAACATAACGAGCAATGTCCTGCTTCATATTAGACCACCAGAATCTTTGACGAATATCCTGGTACATCTTTGTACTACCAGGATGGATGGACAGAGGCGTATCATGGGCTTCTTGCATAACCCTTTTAGTCTTATCCAGGTTTTTCTTCGAACATGGTACCACTAGGCGGCCTTTGAAATACAAGGCGCCATCGTCGGCGATAGAGAAGAATGAGGTCTTTCCTTCTGCTAGATGGCGTTTAATCTTATGGACTTCAGAGTCGTAACCTTGTATAGTCTTTATACCAGCTACGAGATCTGGTACGACAGCCAGGGTATTTAGAGAACCCTTAGTAACAACAAGAAGATTCATCTTGCGGAACTCCGGGGGAGGGGGAGCGAGTGCTCCAGGAGGAACAATATGGAGGTTCAGCTTTCTAAATTCTTCGACAAGCGAGGGCTGAACTTTATGAACCTGGAGGTGGTTGCAGTAAGACTTGCGGCTCAAGGCATCAGCCATTACATTAGCCTTGCCGGGGGTATAGGATATACCCACGTCAAAGTCTGCAACAGTCTCCATCCATCTTTGCTGGCGTAGGTTCAAATCTGGCTGAGTAAACAGATACTTCAGACTTTGATGGTCGGTGAAGATCTCGCAACGATTACCGAGAAGGTAATGTCGCCACTGCTTTAGTGCATGAATGACAGCAGTATGCTCGAGGTCGTGAACTGGGTAGTTTTCTTCGTGAGGGCGCAGTTGACGAGAGGCATAAGCAATCACTCTGCGCTCTTGCATTAGGACACAGCCTAATCCTTGACAGGAAGCGTCGCAGTAAATGACGAAGTCCTTCTTAGTATCAGGTGGAGCAAGTACGGGGGCAGAAGTCAACTTGTCTTTGAGCGCCTGGAAACTTTCCTGACACTTGTCTGTCCATTCGAACTTGACACCCTTATGCAACAGATTAGTCAGAGGCCTGGCAATCTTGGAGAAGTTCTCGACGAATCGACGGCAATAGCTGGCGAGACCGAGAAAACTTCGGACTTGCTTGACATTCTTCGGAGGAGTCCAATCGAGAATAGCCTGAACTCGTTCAGGGTTGACGGCAATACCATCCTTGGAGATGACATGCCCAAGATAGGTTACTTCGGGGAGCCAGAATTCACACTTGGAATACTTAGCATACACTTGATGCTCTCGAAGTTTTTCTAGCACCAGACGAAGATGTCCAGCATGTTCTTCCTCGTTCTTGGAAAATACAAGGATATCGTCTAGATAAACCATGACGAACTTGTCGAGGTAATCCATGAATATATAGTTCATTAGACGAGAGAAGGTGGCGGGAGCATTCGTTAAGCCGAATGACATGACGGTGTACTCGTATGATCCATACCGAGTCATGAAGGCGGTTTTTGGGATGTCCTCCTCACGAACACGGATCTGGTGGTAACCCAACCTCAAGTCGAGTTTGGAGAACACTGATGAGCCAGCCAGTTGATCATAAAGATCATTGATCCAAGGAAGAGGGTATTTATTCTGAATGGTAGCTTGGTTTATAGGATGGTAGTCTTGGACTAATCGGTTTGTCCCATCCTTCTTCTTAACAAAGAGAGAAGGTGCTCCCCAAGGAGAGCAACTTGGACGAATGAAACCTTTGACAAGAGATTTGTCGATTTCCTCCTTAAGCTCAATGAGTTCATGCGGCGGCATCTTATAGGGTCGTTTAGCTATAGGGGTGGTGCCGGGTTTCAAGTCGATGATGAATTCGACAGCTCTAACAGGGGGAATCCCTGGAAGTTCTTCTGGGAAGACATCTTGGAATTCACGAACGACGGGAATGTTTTCAATGCCCTCGAGTGGTGCAGCGTTCAACGCATTCAAGGCATAAAGTCGTGCCTCGGCGTTCTGAACTAGATGAGCTTGGTAAGCTATTATTTCGTCAGAAGGGTGTAGCAGATGGATGACCTTAGTGGCGCAAACTATAGAAGCAGTATGCGCTTTCAACCAATCCATTCCCAGAATGAGGTTGATGCTACAGGACTTTAGTACGATGGGGGAGGCAAGGAATTCCAGTCCTTCAATTTCAACGGGAACGTTGTGACTAACCATAGAGGTTTGACACTGGCCCGCAGGAGTGTGTACCACAATCGCAGTGTTCATCTCTTCGTATTTAATGCCATGCATGAATGCAAACTCAGCTGATATGAATGAATGTGATGCTCCTGTATCAAATAAAACAGATGCTGGTACTGAATTTACGAGGAGTGTACCCATCACGGTAGCAGGCTGGTCTAGAACTTCATTGAGATCAACATGGTTGGCATGAACACGACCATAAGACTTGGCACTGTTGTTGCGAGGCTGGATGCTTCCACGGCCAGTTGCTGGAAGGGCCAGTTGATTCTGTTTCTGGTTGCATTCCCTAGCACGGTGCCCTGGTTGTCCACACCTGAAGCACAAACCATTCTCGGGAGTAGGAACAGGAGCTTGGGGTGGTGGAGCTGGAAGCCTTGGCTGCCTAGTTGGAGCCGTAGGCAGACGAGGTGCAGCATAGGACTGGCTTGGGGCAGGTGCACTTGGCTGGTACATGCTGTTGGGAATCCATATCTTGCGCTTCTGCGAGGACGGGCCCGAAGATGAGCCCGTGTCACGGCTGCGCTTGTGAGAGCTCTGGTATTCCTGCAGACCAGTTTCGACATTGATGGCTTTGTTCACCAGAGTGGCGAAATCAGCAAAATCATGCACTAGAAGTGCGAGTTTGATGTCAGCTTGAAGGCCATCACGGAACTTCTCCTGTCTGCGTGCATCAGTTGCAATGTCTTCTTCAGCATAGCGGGACAAGTCCAGAAACTCCCGTTGATAAGCTTCCACAGTTTTGTTGCCTTGGGTGAGGTTGCGGAACTCACGCTTCTTCCGGTCCATAACTCCCTGAGGGATGAAGCGAGCACGGAAGGCAGCTTGGAAGTCTGGCCAGGTGATGATTGTTCCAGCTGGCAGAGTACGCCTGTGGCTGTCCCACCATTGAGCCGCGGGTCCTTTCAGGAAGAAGGAAGCGAAGGTGACATAGCTGGCAGGGGCTACATCAGCAGACTCCATCTCATAGGTGATGTCACGGAGCCAGTCATCAGCATCCAGAGGCTGAGTTGAGCTGTGGTACACGGTTGGGTTGAGGCGCATGAAATCTTGCAGAGTCACTTGGGTTGGCTGCTGGTTCATATTGGGGCGAGGAAACTGAGCCATAATATTCTCCATGAACTGACGATTCAGCTCAAACTGTTGCATCATCCCAGCCATGTACTCAGGTGGTGGTGGGGCGTTGCCACCACGACCACGACCACCTGGTCTAACCATCCTGCTAATATTTAACAGGGGTAGTTCAGCATTGAGGAATTGTAAAAACAAGAATCATTCATGATGAAACATGCACAACGAACGTAGCATGATAGATACTACATAGTAGTCGGCATATCTTACAAAAGAGATCAGCACAGAGTTCGTTACACGGAGTTCGGTACATAGGCTAAGACATCATAGGCGGCACACAGGCTCGCGGCGAATGCAGCTAACACTAATAAGCAAGTCTACGTCAGTCCCATGCGGTACTGCGGAGGTAGGTGTATCCCGACAGCTGGTAGTGACGCGAAGGGAAGACCTCCACGTGAGTAGCCTGGGGTCCGCGGATACTCTGGTGCGGAACCCGATGCGCAGGTGGCAGGAGAGGACCGAATGCAGGAGAGTAGCCTCCCACATCTGGCCAGCCGACGCCCTGGGGCATCACGGTCCGGGCAGGGTAGATCGCAGAACGCGATAGATCACCAGAGTGGACAGAGGGGTGTAACAGCGTCAGAGCACGATACAGGTGCTGACGGGTGGTGTACAACTCGTGGCGAAGAGCTCGGTTAGCTCTATCCAGCCCATCAGCATGCAGAACCAGGTTCTGATGGTAGAAGGGCTCTCGGGTGACAGTGGAGTAGGCAGCAGTATAGTATCCCTCCGCGCCAACATCGGACGCGATAGCAATGTGCCTGAAGGGGGAGGTGTCCAACTCCTGATACTCTCCTCGAAGACGTGTCAGAGCAGCATAAGCAGCATCGTGGACCGCCATGTCGATGGTCACTCCAACACCATGAGCAGTGTGCAGCGCGGTAGTGGAGTCATACTCCCGAGAGTAGAGGTGGACGATGGCACGGTACTGCTCCTGGTTGAAGTCCTGATACTCCTCATAGACGGTGTACTCAGGGTGCCAGCGATAACCCAGATAGGTCATCATCTCAACCAACACAGCAGGTGATCCTGAGGCACCAATGGCCGTCGTGTGGCGCACGACCTGCCTCGTGGGTTCCATCTGAAAACACAGATGTTTTCATAGGAGTCAAATGACAATGTGGATAATGTTCAAATACAATTCTAAAGAATAACTAGGGCTTATCCAACTTTGGGGTGAATGTCGTAATGGGATCCTAGTGTCAGAGTTAGTAAATTCGTTTAACCCGAGTAGAAGAGAGTTCAGAGTCCCAGAGTAAAGGTCGAGGAGTAAAAGATCCTAGTACCACCCGATGGCGACGTGGGCCCGTAAGGCACACAGCCAAGTTAGTAAAAGTTTTTGCAATGTCTAGACTCGACTTCGGCCAAGGAGTGTGGAAGGGGGGTTCCTACAGGCAGTCGGCTCTGATACCAACTTGTGACGCCCCCGATTTGACCGTACACTAATCATACACGCAAACGTGTACGATCAAGATCAGGGACTCATGGGAAGATATCACAACACAACTCTACAAATAAAATAAGTCATACAAGCATCATATTACAAGCCAGGGGCCTCGAGGGCTCGAATACAAGAGCTCGATCATAGACGAGTCAGCGGAAGCAACAATATCTGAGTACAGACATTGAAAGCAACCGTGAGTACTCATCCAAAGTACTCGCAAGCAAGAAGCTACACTACATATGCATGGGTAAATGTGTAAAGGGCCATATCGGTGGACTGAACTGCAGAAAGCCAGAATAAGAGGGGGGATAGCTAATCCTTTCGAAGACTACGCTTCTGGCAGCCTCCGTCTTGCAGCATGTAGAAGGGAGTAGACTGAAGTCCTCCAAGTATCATCGCATAGCATAACCCTAACCGATGATCCTCCCCTCGTCGCCCTGTGGGAGAGCGACCACCGGTTGTATCTGGCACTTGGAAGGGTGTGTTTTATTAAGTATCCGGTTCTAGTTGTCATAAGGTCAAGATACAACTCCAAGTCGTCCTGTTACCGAAGATCACGGCTATTCGAATAGATTAACTTCCCTGCAGGGGTGCACCACATACCCCAACACGCTCGATCCCATTTGGCCGGACACACTTTCCTGGGTCATGCCCGGCCTCGGAAGATCAACACGTCGCAGCCCTACCTAGACCAACAGAGAGGTCAGCACGCCGGTCTAAACCTAAGCGCCCAGGGGTCTGGGCCCATCGCCCTTAGCACACCTGCACGTTGCGAACGCGGCCGAAAGAAGACCTAGCCTAGTGGCCTTCCAGTCCAATCCAGCGCGCACCACTCAGTCGCTGACGTCACGAAGGCTTCGGCTGATACCACGACGCCGGGATACCCATAACTACTCCCGCGTAGATGGTTAGTGCGTATAGACCAAATGGCCAGACTCAGATCAAATGCCCAGATCTTGTTAAGCGTGTTAAGTATCCGCGAACGCCGACCAGGGCCAGGCCCACCTCTCTCCTAGGTGGTCGGAACCTGCCCTGCCGCTCCGCCTCAAAACTCCACTCGCGGGTGCTCCTCAAGCCGACCCGTCTTTAGTCACCACATGTATCATGTATAAAGTATATAGTATATACCCGTGATCAACTCCCGAGTGATCACGGCCCGATAGTATAGCAAGGCAGACGGACAAGAATGTAGGGCCACAGATGGAAATACTAGCATCCTATACTAAGCAGTAGGATAGCAGGTAATGGTAACAACAGTAGTAGCAAGGACAGGCTATGCATCAGGATAGGAATAACGGAAAGCAGTAACATGCTACACTACTCTAATACAAGCAGTATAGAGGAGAGTAGGCGATATCTGGTGATCAAGGGGGGGGCTTGCCTGGTTGCTCTGGCAAGAGAGAGGGGTCGTCAACTCCGTAGTCGTATTGGGTAGCAGCGGCGTCGGTCTCGGTGTCTAGCGAAAGAAGAGGGGGGAAGAAACAATAAATATAATGCAAACAGATGCATAACAATGCATGACAAGGCAAGTAACGGTGCTAGGGGTGCCCTAACGCGGTATTAGGTGATACCGGTGAAGGGGGATAACATCCGGGAAAATATCCCCGGTGTTTCGCATTTTCGGACAGATGAACCGGAGGTGAAATGTTGCAGGTTCACTATGCTAGGGACACATGGCGGACGAACGGGCTGCGTATCCGAATTCGTCTCGTCGTTTTGAGCAACTTTCATGTACAAAGTTTTTCCATCGGAGTTACGGGTTAAAAGATATGATTTTCTAAAGATTTTATTAATTTCTGGAATTTAATTAATTATTTAATTTAATTCAAAATTTGGATTTATGACATCAGCATGATGTCATGCTGACGTCACCAGTCAATAGGGGTTGACTGGGTCAACCTGACATGTGGGTCCAGGGGGGACCCACCTGTCATCCTCTAATTAGGTTAATTAGGGTTTAGGTTAATCTAATTATAGTTTAATTAAACTTAACTAGTTAATTAAATTAATTAAACCGGATTAATTAAGTTAATTAATTCCTTAATTAATTAATTAATTATATTATTATCTATTTATTTATTTTATTTATTTTATTTATTTTACATATTATTTTTAATTCCTATATTTTTTTTAACAAAACATTCTGGGCTGGGGCCCCCATGTCAGTGGGCCAAAGGCCTTATCGGTTCGGTCTAACGGGCGTCGTGTGCAGGGGGGTGCGGGCGCAACCCGTAGCCCGATTGGGCGCCTGCACAGGCCAGTGGAGGCGCCACGCGCGGGTGGCCATGGCCACGGCGAGGCCACGGGCGGAGCGGTGCCGTGGTGAAGCGGCGGCCACCGAAGGAGGGCGCCGGGGCCGTGGAGAGGTGCGGCCGGACCGAACGGCGACCGGCCTTGGTCAGCCACCACGGGCAGGGAAGAGGGGAGGCGGGTGTTAGCCGCGGTGACCGGGGGGGATGACTGGGGCGGTACAGGGGGCCGCGGCGAGGGCGCGCGCGCGAGTGCGCGCGGCCAAGCAGGGGAGTGAGGGCGGCGGTTGCGGTGAGCGCACGGAGAGCGCGGGGTTGCGGGCGTTCGGGCGCGACGAGTGGGATGGCGAGGCGTGCACGGGACGCACGCGCGCGGTGGCCGCGGCGACGAGCGCCGGGCGCGCGCGGTGGCGCGTCGAGCAGGGGAGGCCGGTGCGGGTGGCGACGGGGAGACGTGCAGAGCGGGCGCAAAGAGGAAGAGGAGGCCCTGGCCTCACCGGTGTTGCAGAGACGAGGGTCGGCGAGGCTCGGTGGAGCCTTTGGGGAGGAGGACGGAGACGACGGCAACGTAGAGGGGGAGGTCCGGCGCGGAGGAGGCCGGGGTGGATCCCCTCGATCCCGATCAAGAGGAGGTAGAGGGGGACCGGCGAGGAGGGCGGCGAGGTTGTTCCGACGAGGGGGGGGGCTCCTGGCGTGGAATCCGGGCGGCGGCGGCGAACGCCCCCGATCCGATCTGGATCGGGGAGGGGGCAGGGGGGGAGTGGAGCGAGTGGGGGGGGAGTGGGGCGACTGGGGGCGACGGGTGGGGTTAGGGTTTCGGGGGTGTGGGGTTATGGGGGAGTGGGGGCCGGTCTGGGCCAGTGGGCTGGTCCAGTTGGGCCACGGCCCAGGGAGAGGGTTCTTTCACTTCTTTTTTTTTGTTAGCTTTAGTTTTAGCTTTTCTGTTTTGTATTTTCTCTTTTGTATTTACTTTTCTGTTTTTAAATCATTTTAAATTATCTAGACATTTTATAAAAATGAGTTTGCTTTATTATAATTACCCTTGTAATATTCGGCACCCACCGAACATTTTTGTTTCAACTTTCAAAAACTTTTATTGTTGACATTAATTTAGATTTGAATTCGACGCGGTTTGATCTAACGAAAGCCTAGCAACAGTAACCGAGGTGACGTGGCACGATTAGCGTGGAGTTACTGTAGCAAGATTATCCGGGCGTTACACATAGCTCCAGTGGAGACATGGGTTGTGCGGAAAGCTTGCTGAAACTAGTCCCAAGTGACATTGGCTATAGGAAAAGTGGTTGTGTAATTCTCCCACCATGAGGCTACTGGTCCATCCAATTGATGTGCGGCAAAGCGCACTCTCTCAGCATCTGTGCAATCTGCGGTGGTCAACTCCCTTCCAATACGGCGCAACCAATCGTCCGCAACTATGGGCTCGGTGCTATTGGAAGACACTGGCGGCTGTAACCTTAGAAAACGGGCTAGGTTGTCCACGGGTGGCGGGTTGTTGTTGTTGTTGTTGTTGCCCTGATTCTGAACTAGCAATTGCATCAACGTATTCTGTTGTTGGATCAACTGGGTGAGCTCCGGTGGGAAGGCAAAACCGGGGTCACGTCTCAGAGGCATCTGAGGGGCTTAGATGGAAAAGATTTAGAATAGAAAAGAGGTCTAATGAGAAAACACTACCCATATGCACATGAGACAAACACAATCATTTCACTCAATCAATCAAGCAAGGGCATACAAATGATCTAGAACTATCGCACAAGTGCTCAACTACTACTAAATACATGGGGGAATACTAGTGATATATGGTAGTCATCTAGAAATTTTGATCGGTGGAAGACTCCATGACGTCTGCTCTAGCTTCGTCTTCATAGTCATCATCACTAGGATCGGAATCGGTGTCACCGATGATGATGTAGTTGTCTGGGCAAGTGGGATCTTCGTCTTCGTCTCCCGGTGCTGGTCCTCCCATGAATACTCCGATCTTCTTGACTAGGTCGTCATTCTTCCCCAGTAGTGTCTTGATTTCCTCCTCATATCCATCACGTGTAAACTTGAGTTCTTCCTCCAGTTCGATGATTCTAGTCTTCGCCTTCTTTAAGTCCATCATGTCCGCGCACATCTGGTTTTCCTGATGTCGGATGTACTGGTTTAACTCCTGGATGAAAGCTGCAATGGATCTATCCTTCCTGGTGCTGATTACTTCCCATTGCTCGTCTTGGCGCCCACATATTTGGTAAATAGTGTCCTTAAGCTCCCTGTTGTAAACTTCTCCAATGCGTCCAATGGTAATGTGGGCTACCATGCTCTTGCCTAGACTCCAGGTGGCTGCTTCGAAAGAAAACAATATGGGTTTAGAAGTTGGCGAGAATGTCCTTCCTGGAACTTGTACTTGAATCATCCAGCGCTCCTCTTCAGGTAAAGTGGCGTTGTATGTCCCGGTGAAGCTTGGTATTCCAATGTTCAAGTACCTAGTGACTTCCTTCAACTGACGTCCAAAAGGTGTGTCTTCATCCGGTTGTGCAAACTTGTTCCTCATCTCCGTCATCCTAAAGAGTAGAAAATGGAGAGGAGTCAGAAATGAGAAGAGAGGTGTGACCTAGGGTTTATCTTAGTGGTCGTGTCCTACACTCAGCGTGTGCTCTGATACCATCTTGTAGCGACCCGACCTCAGATGGTCAAGTCTCTGTGCTTCAGTGTCATCCCTGGATCGGTAATGCTGACACACAGTACTCGAAGGATTTATAACAGAGTAGCAATCACACACTTATTACATCGAATGTCTCAAGAGAGAACTTATTACAATAATATGGCTTAAGGCCATCTAATATGATAATAGTGGAAGGCTTGGAAGATAAGGTGAGTCCATCAACTCCAACGGCATAGCTGAGCTGCACGGCAACGACCTAACCTACCTTACTTCTCATCTGAAAAGTCTACAACATAATACGTTGCAGCCCGAAAACGGGCCAGCACATGGAATATGCTGGCAACATAACACAATAGAGCAAGAACAAAATAATGCTACCACTATATGCATATATGGCTGGTGGAAAGCTCTATGGTTTATAGTTTTTGCGAAAAGCCAATTTTTCCCTACAACAAAGGAATAGATTTTAATTTTACTATCATGGTAGTTGCAACATCATTGAGAAGGTTCCTCCAACTCAATCCCAATTAAAGTGATTAACAACCCAACAATATTAATTAAACATGATGAGATACATGTGATAACCCAAGTACTAGATACTCAAGAATTGTCCATAACCGGGGACACGACTAACCATGATTAGATTGTACACTCTGCAGAGGTTTGCACACTTTTCCCCACAAGACTCGATATCCTCCATTGAGTTTCTCGCACTACAGGGTGTTTGTGAAACGGATGACCGAGACACAGTCTTTCAGAAACATTAACTCTCTACTCCGGACAGACCATACCAAACCTACATCCCACTACCTGCTGATCTGCCTCTTCAAGAGCTTCACGTAACTTACTCAACTATGCTAGAGCCCATAATAGCTTGTGGCTGCACATGGAAGTTTCTAGCATGAATCATCTCAGTTTCCTTTGAGCCTGGGTGGCGGTCCATAGGAAGATCACACGGGTACTCCGGGATTTCCAAAAAAATACAGGCAACACTGGGTACTCCAGGTGCCTCAATCCACCCAGTTGTTTGATTAAGTTGCCACCTTAAGTTGAACCATTAATTTAACAATCTCACATCTGTCATGGATTTCACTCAAACCCAAACCATGTCTACGAGCATAGCATAGTAATATAAGCAACACGTAGAGTAACTCCCAAGGGTTTGAATGTAACAGGGCAATAGGTTCTACCTCATCAACTACTTCCCAACCCACAAGTTAATGACATCCTAATCATGCAATGTTTGAGGATTGGAACTAATGCATAAAAACTGGGTGATAAAGGGGTATGATCAAAGTCTTACTTGCCTTGCTCACGATCTGCGAAACCTAGGGACTCGTAGTAGAACGCTTCGCACTCCGGGTGTTCTGTCGCAAGAAAACAATAGCATACATAAGTAACAAGCAACGATGCACAAGAAAAACTCAAATAAAAGAGGTTGACTAGAAAGTTCAAATTAAGAACTCTGGTTCGCAAAAAGAATCAAATCAAACGGAGCAACGAAACTCAAATGGCGAAAGAAAAAACTTCGTTTACTAATCTGAAACTAGGTAAAACTTTACAGTAGAGAAAACTTGTTTGAGTTGGTTAAACGGAAAGAGAGTTTCGAGATGAAACTCTAGGCGCTTGAATCGCCTGATTCCAACTAATGAGCGAAAAGATAAACAGAAACTAAGATCGGATCAGAAATCGCGATCAGAGAAAACCGCGGAATAAATCCGATAAAGGAAAACTGACAAAGAGACTAACGAACGAGTGTTCGTTAGCTGTATCTAACGGGCGAAGAACCGTTCGTTAACACGAACCTTCGGACGAACGTCTGCTAACTAGAAGAACCGAGAAAAATCGGCGAATCCAAAAAAACGGATCTAGGGTTTCCAAAAAACCGAATGGTTTTATAAAAAAACCGGCGGCGGAGTCCGACGACTACCTCCGGCGAGAGGTCCGCCGAGGTGAGGTGCGGCGGCGGAGCGGCGCCTCGTGGGGGCGTTCGGCGGCGGCGGCGTGAGGCTGCGGTGGCGGTGGCTAGGCGCGGCGCGGGCGGCAGGGCTTGGCGCGGGGCGGCGGTGGCTGTGGGGGTGGGGGCTCGGGCGGTGCGTATATAAAGGGGCGGGGCGGGGTGGCTTGGAGGAGGGGCCAAGGCGGCGGCGGTGGAGTCCGGCTCGGACTCCTTGTCAGAGTCGGCGGCGGTGGCGCGCGCGCGGGGAAGGCGGCGGCGGCTTGGCTCGGCTGGGCCTTAGGCCTAGTCGGGCGCGGGAACTTTTTTTAATAATTTCGCCGACTGAAATAAATCCTAAAAAAATAAATAAAAAAAACTAAAAATGCCAAAATAAATTTTCACCGTCTAAATAAAATATTTAGAACGAGATGAACATTTTCTTGGCCCTAAATTGCAATTTTGAAAACGTGCCATTTTTTTAATGCGAACAAAATTGCAATAAAATCCAAATAAAACAATTATTTGGTTTTAATATTTTTCCTCCAATATTTCAATTATCTTGGAGAAGTCATATTATCTCCTCTCATATATTTTAGTGTGAAATATTTTTGGAGAGAAAATAATTAAAACCAAAAATCCTCGTTTTCAAGATTTGATAAAGATCAAATTTGAAAACCGGGAAATCCCCAACTCTCTCCGAGGGTCCTTGAGTTGCTTAGGATTTCGAGGATCGTGAGATGAAATGTGAATAAAATATGATATGCATGGATGACTATGTATAACATTCCAAATTGAAAATTTGGGATGTTACACTTTTACTTGTCCTTTTGGAACTTATGCTTATAGACGCATGCCTTTTGGTTTATGCAATGCACCTTCTACCTTTCAAAGATGTATGACTTCTATATTCTCTAACGTTTGTGAAAAGATTGTTCAGGTTTTCACGGATGACTTTTCTGTTTATGGGAAGTCTTTTGATGATTGTTTAAGCAATCTTGATCGAGTTTTGTAGAGATGTGAGCAAACAAATCTTGTCTTGAATTGGGAGAAGTGCCACTTTATGGTTAACAAAGGTAGTGTTTTGGGACATTAAATTTCTGAAAGAGGTATTGAGGTGGACAAAGCTAAGGTGGATGCAATTGAGAAAATACCATGTCCTAAAGATATCAAAGGTATTCGTAGTTTCCTTGGCCATGCTGATTTCTATAGGAGATTTATCAAAGAATTTTCTAAAATTTCTAGGCCTCTTACAAATCTTTTGCAAAAGGATATTCCTTTTGGTTTTGATGATGTTTGTTTAGAAGCCTTCGAAATACTCAAGAAAGCCTTAATTTCTGCACCTATTGTTCAACCACCTGATTGGAACTTGCCTTTTGAAATTATGTATGATGTTAGTGATTATGTTGTTGGTGATGTTCTAGGACAAAGAGTTGATAAGAAACTGAATGTTATTCACTACGCAAGTAAAACTCTAGACAGTGCACAAAGAAATATGCTACTACTGAAAAAGAATTTCTAGCAGTGGTGTTTGCTTGTGATAAATTTATATCCTATATTTTAGATTCAAAAATAATTGTTCACACTGATCATGCTGCTATTAAATATATTATGGAAAATAAAGATGCCAAACCTAGGCTTATTCGATGGGCTCTCTTGCTACAAGAATTTCATTTGCATATCACTCATAGAAAAGGTGTGGAGAACCCCGTGGCTGATAACTTCTCTAGGCTTGAAAATATTCTTGATGACCCACAACCTATTAATGATAGCTTTCCCGATGAGCAGTTAGCTGCAATAAATGTTTCTAATAGTACACCTTGGTATGCTGATTATGCTAATTATATTTTTGCTATATACATACCCCCTAGCTTTACATACCACCAAAAGAAAAAAATCTTCTATGATTTAAGACATTACTTTTGGGATGACCGACATCTTTATAAAGAAGGAGTAGAACATATTATTAGACGTTGTGTACCAAAGCATGAACAGGAAAAAATCCTACGGAAATGTCACTCCGAAGCTTATGGGGGACATCATGCGGGAGACAGAACTGCTCACAAGGTATTGCAATCTAGGTTTTATTGGCCTACTCTCTTCAAGGATGCTCGTAAGTTCGTCTTATCTTGTGATGAATGTCAAAGAATAGGTAATATTGGTAAGCGTCAAGAAATGCCTATGAATTATTCACTTGTTGAACCATTTGATGTTTGGGGATTTGATTATATGGGGCCTTTTCCTTCCTCTAATGGGTATACTCATATTTTGGTTTCTGATGATTATGTTACTAAGTGGGTAGAAGCTATTCCAACTAGTAGTGTTGATCACAACACCTCTATTAAAATGCTTAAAGAGGTTATTTTCCCAAGTTTTGGAGTCCCTAGATATTTAATGACTAATGGTGGTTCACACTTTATTCATGGTGCTTTCTGCAAAATGCTTGCCAAGTATGATGTTAACAATAGAATTGCATCACCCTATCATCCCCAGTCTAGTGGTCAAGTTGAAATTAGCAATAGAGAAATAAAATTAATTTTACAAAAGATTGTCAATAGGTACCAGAAGAATTAGTCTAAGAAATTAGATGATGCACTTTGGGTTTATAGAACATCATATAAAAATCCTATGGGTATGTCTCCTTATAAAATATTTTATGGAAAAGCTTGTCATTTGCCTCTTGAGTTAGAACATAAAGCTTATTGGGCAATTAAAGAAATAACCTATGATTTCAAACTTGCTGGTGAGAAGAGGTTATTTGATATTAGCTCATTAGATGAATGGAGAACCCAAGCTTATGAAAATGCCAAGTTATCTAAAGAAAAAGTTAAAAGATGGCATGACAAAAGAATCCAAAAGCGTGAGTTCAAAGTTGGAGAATATGTTCTTTTGTACAACTGTCGTTTCAGATTCTTTGCAGGAAAACTCCTCTCCAATGGGAAGGACCCTATGTTATCGAGTAGGTTTATTGATCTGGAGCTATCAAAATAAATAATGCCGAAGGTACTAACCCGAAGGTACGCCCATTAATGTTGAAAGCAATATTATCCAAACTATGACTCCGGAAGAACACATAAAAGAAACTTTCTTGAACACTCTAGAATCATGAAAAAAGGAGGTACGTGATACGGTAAGTAAACAGACTCCGAAAAATCTAAAAAATATTTTCTGTCTGTTTTGGAATATAACAAAAATTAGGAAAATAAGAAACAACCAGGAAGGCACCCCTGGTGGGCACAAGACAACAGGCGCGCCCAGGTGGGTTGTGCCTACCTCGGGTACCTTTCGGGCTCCGTTTTTCTTCCATTTTCTTGTTTCCCAAGATAAAAAATCTTTATATACCCCCCGAATCTATTGACCTCCTTCTCGTGGAGAAATCTTCTGTTTTCTTTTCTCGCCGTTTTCCAAACAGATCTGTAAATATGTCATCCGAAGACTCGGAGGGTGAGAGCTATGTTGCTGATTATATTGCAAACCCTAAGGTTTATGGGGGATGTGGAGCACTATAGCTGGACTTTGGTGGAAGAAGAGGACTATGATCCTAAAAGGGAGGAGGAGACGAGCTCAGACGAGTATGAAGCCCCATTTCCTCAACCAGGGGAGATGCACATTGAATTTAAGAAGTCGAGTCTCCCCAAAAGAACAAAAAAGCCTAAGATCTAGTTTATCCCCTTTCGTCTTTTGCAGGAAAACAAGCAAGATTGATGCAAAAAGGTATTGGAGCTTTAGCAGGAGATAGGTGAATTGAAGGAGGAGAATTTCATCCTCAAGCGTAAGCTAAGGAAGAAAGACAAACCCTCTACATCATCACCACCACCTCCTTCTTCATCACCAAAAGAAAATTGAGTATTGGGTATAGGAACTCCCCTTGGCTTGCGCCAAGCTTGGGGGAGGTGCCCGGTATCGTATCACCTCCACTATATTTTGCATTTATTTACCTTAGTTCGATCCATAGTTATCTTTTGCTTTAGATGAATAAAAGTTTAGTTTGATCCTTTCTTTTCGAGAGTTTGCTTCGTGATCTACCTTTGTAATCGTGTGCGAAATATATAATAAAGTATAGTTTGACTTTTGCTTTCTTTACTTTCATGTTTCAAAAAAAGAAAGGAAATAAATGAAAAAGATCATATGCTAATCTTACGGTGGGTAATGACATCACATAAGGAAAAGTATAAGTAGAAAATTTTATTGGAGATTGACAAACATAGCATTGGTCAATGATGCAATTCATGAAAGAATTAATAAGGGAAGAGAAGATTCACCTGTAAATACACTATCTTGGAAATCTTTTGTGATTGTGAGCCCCCGTCAAAATATTATATGCCAAAATTGTCGACGCTGGACAAGGAAGACAACATAATGATTTATGTTTTTTCATATTCACGTAGAAGTTATATTGTCATAGATCCTTCAACATTTGGTGCTTGCCCCCCATCTTTGCTAGCCAAAAATTCTGCACCAAGTATAGATACTACTTGTGCATCCAAAACCCTTAAACCCAAATCTTATTTTCAAGACTCCACCATACCTACCTAAGGATTGAGTAAGATCCTTCAAGTAAGTTGTCATCGGTGCAATAAGGCAATAAAAATTGCTTCTAAAAGTGTTAGATCATTTAGTGAAAGAGAAAATTGAGCATTGTACGAACTTGTGATGGCAAAGAATAAAAGCGAGAGACTGCATAATAAAGGTTTCTATCATAATGGGCAATATAACGTGACGTTATTTTGCACTAAGGGTTTGAGCATACAAACAAAAAGCGCATGCCAACCTCTGCTTCCCTCTGCGAAGGGCCCATCTTTTACTTTTATGTATTTACTTTCATGTAAGAGTCAAAGTTTTTCTCTCTATTCCTTTTTATTTTTCTCTTTTGGCAAGCATCATGTGGTGAGGAAAGATCTAGGCACATATATCCAGTTGGATATGGGTAGCATGAGTTATTATTGTTGACATCACCCTTGAGGTGAATACGTTGGGAAGCGAAATTATAAGCCCCTATCTTTCTATGCCGGTTGAAACGTTTTTCTCATGTGTATTCGATCAGTGTTAGCAATCAGAGAAGACTATATGATGGTTGAGTATGTGGACTGCCTATAGGCTCTGATATGTGGCGCTTCCTCAAAATATGATGAATTGTAATTGCAAAGTTGACTAAGAACATAGTTTGTTGGTTTCCAATAGAGTTTATGCTTTATACTTCGATGTTGTGATGAATTGTTACTTATTCATGAGAAGTCTATGATAAGAGTTCTATGATAAAAGTTTTATGTTAAAGTTTGTTGTTGTTATAATAATATACATGATGCTTTTATGTCCGTATTTTGTTTTTATTGACACCTCTCTCTCTAAGCATGTGGACATGTTTTCTGACTATGTACTTCAAGGCAATAGCCTCACAGCTCTTTATTCAAATAAACCAAAGGAAACAAAAGTACTGTACAAGTCCTTTACAAAAGAAAAGATAAAAACTTACTTACAACCCAAACAGGGTAACAAAAGAAGTTAACTAAGGGAGGTGAGAAATCCAAGTCAAAAGACTATCCTTGAATTTACATTTTATCCTATGAGAGAGCAAAGTTATGTCATGAATAAAATTGTGTCTCCAAGCTCTGAATGTGGGCCTTTCATTCCTAAAAACCTTGCCATTCCTTAGAATCCAGATATTCCAAGCAGTTGGTATCAGATCAATTTTTACATGCCGTAAAGTAGGATTAGGAATTTATGCCTATTTTTTAGACATATCCAAAGATTATGGTTTTATTTTTAAGCACAATCGTCTATGTACAGACCAATCTTGAAAAAAATGGCACAAAGATATATGTAGGTCATTCAAAATCAATTGTCAAGACCTGGCTAGGAATTATTAGCACACACACTAACCCTAGTCGGATTATTAGCAGAAATCATTTGCACATATGAAACAACTAATCACTTATCATTTTACCATTCAAACAATCAATACACTACATGGATCTAACAAAAATTGC
Organism: Triticum urartu; assembly: GCF_056163025.1. Lineage (NCBI taxonomy): Eukaryota > Viridiplantae > Streptophyta > Magnoliopsida > Poales > Poaceae > Triticum > Triticum urartu. Next base: position 217,543,937 of record NC_141878.1, read on the forward strand.
TCGGATTTCATGGATTGAGAGAACATAACCATAGGATTTCTATTCCAAAAAGGGGGAAGCAGGAGTAACTAGAGAAACCCTAGGATATATTTGACACATAAATGGGTATAGATGACTAACTGGTTGTCCGTCATCATCAGAGTCATCGCCAGAGTGGTCGTTAGAGTCGTCGTCGGAGTCATCACCGGAGTCGGTGTGGACCTTCGGCTCCGGCTGTGGAAGCACGATGCCATCGATGATGTCATGCTTCAGCATGACCTCGTTAGCACCGATGGCAACCTCTGTCGCCATCTTCACGCGCTTTCTCCGATGCTTCAGCAGCCCCGGCATCGCCACTCCCCCCGATGGGACTCTTCGGTGGCATCCTCATACACTGACGGCGGTTGATATGTCTCTGTAGTATCTATAATTTTTTGTTGTTCCATGCCAATATTCTACAACATTTACATACTTTTGAAAACAATTTATATGATTTTCTTGGACTAACATATCGATCCAGTGCCCAGTGCCAGTTCCTATTTGTTGCATGTTTTTTGTTTCACAGAAAATCCATATCAAACGGAGTTCAAACGCGATAAAAACTTACGAAGATTTTTTCTGGAATATATGTGAATTTTGGGGAAAAGAATCAACGCGAGACGATGCCCGAGGGGGCCACAAGGCAGGGGCACGCCCCAGGGGGTAGGGCGTGCCCTGGGTCTTGTGGTCACCTCGTAAAGCGGTTGGTGCCCTTTTTCTGGCCAAGAAAGCCAATATCTGGATAAAAATCGTGTTAAAATTTCAGCCCAATCGGAGTTACGGATCTCCAGGAATTAAAGAAACAATGAAAGGCCAGAATCTGGGAGCGCTGAAACAGAAGGAAACAGAGAGAGATCCAATCTCGGAGGGGCTCCCTCCCATCCTCCACTATGGAGGCCAAGGACCAGAGGGAAAACCCTCCTCCCATCTAGGGGGGGAGGCCAAGGAAGAAGAAGAAGGAGGGGGCTCTCTCCCCCTCTCTCCCGGTGGCGCCGGAACACCACTAGAGCCATCATCGTGACGGCGATCTACACCAACAACTTCGCCGCCGTCCTCACCAACTCTCTCCCCCTCTATGCAGCGTAGTAACATCTCTTCTCCCCGCTGTAATCTCTACTTAAACATGGTGCTCAACGCTATATATTATTTCCCAATGATGTATGGGTATCATATGATGTTTGAGTAGATCCGTTTTGTCCTATGGTTGATTGATTATCATGATTGGTTTGAGTTGCATGTTTTATTATTGGTGTTGTCCTATGGTGCTCTCCATGGCGTGCAAGCATGAGGGATCCCCGCTGTAGTGTTTTCAATATGTTCATGATTTGCTTATGGTAGGTGGCGTGAGTGACAGAAGCACAGACCCGAGTAAGTAGGTTGTTTGTGTATGTGAGTAAAGAGGAATTGATACTTTAATGCTATGTTTGGGTTTTACCTTAATGATCTTTAGTAGTTATGGATGTTAGCTAGATTTCCAATCATAAGTACATATGATCCAAGAAGAGAAAGTATGTTAGCGTATGCCTCTCCCTCATATAAAATTGCAATAATGATTACCGATCTAGTTATCGATTGCCTAGGGGAAAATAACTTTCTTGTGACAAAAAGCTCACTAATAAAACTAACATAGCTATTTCTTTATCTAAACAGCCCCTCGTTTTTATTTACGTGCTCTTTTTTATCTTGCAAACCTATCCTACAACACCTTAAAAGTACTTCTAGTTTCATACTTGTTCTAGGTAAAGCGAACATAAAGCGTGCGTAGAGTTGTATCGATGGTCGATAGAACTTGAGGGAATATTTGTTCTACCTTTAGCTCCTCGTTGGGTTCGACACTCTTACTTATCGAAAGAGGCTACAACTGACCCCCTATACTTGTGGGTTATCAAGACATTTCTCTTGCGCCGTTGCCGGGGAGCAATAACGTGGGGTGAATATTCTCATGTGTCCTTGTTTTCTTTATTCACCAAGTAGATTTTATTTTCTATTATAAGTTGTTCTCTATCTTTAGTTATGGATATGGATCACGAAATACCAAAAAATTAGGTCTACTTGATACTCATGGAGATGGGGAACCTGCTAAAACCCTCGATTCTCATTATGTGAAAGATATTATGCACTACTTTACTAATCCGGAGAAAACCCCATTCAATTATATAATGGGAGACACATTGGATCAACGTGAATACTTTAGGGATTATCACTTGACTCAAAAAGGGAAACTGTTATGGGATCAAATTCATATGTTGCATTGGTATGCTCAGAAACTGTGCTTGAGATATGATTATACTTGTTGCTCTAGGATGAAGGCTCCACACCTTCCCTTTACATGCAAATTTAACAATAATGGAACCTTAGCTTCTTATGCTAATGGTATATGTGATTACTATGATGTGCAATGAAAAGAAGAATTCGTTGCTTTTAAGTGTGCTTATTAAATTGAATCTTTGTTTGAAAAGTGTGAAAATCTTGATGATGATGTTTACAGACCTAAAAATTATGCTATACTTAAATATTTCTATAAAAATTACGAATACAATGCCGATGTTGATGCATTTATTGAGAAAGTCTCCACTGTCCAAGAAGAGACTATTATTTTGCAGGAAACTATGGAAGACAAAATTGATGACACTGTGAGCTCATTAGATGAAAAAGATGACAAGGAGAGCGAAGAACAAAAGGAGGAAGAGCGGATTAGCTACCCGTGCCCACCTTCTAATAAGAGTAACTCTTCAACTCATACATTGTTTAATTTCCCTTCGTGCTTACCGAAGGATGAATGCTGTGATAATTGCTATGATCCCTTGCATTCATTTGAAATATCACTTTTGATGAACTTGATGCTTGCTATGCTTGTGATCATGATGGCAATATGAAATATGCTTACGGATATGAACTTTCTATAGTTCCTTATGTTAATAATGTTTTTTTTCTATTGCACCCATACATGATAGTCCTATTATCTTTTTGTATTCTCCCTACTACACTATATTAGAGAAGTTTGCCCTCATTAAGGATTATATTGATGGGTTGTGTTTCACTACTACACATGATGATTTTGATAGATATAATATGCATGTGCTTGCTGCTCCTACTTGCAATTATTATGACAGAGGAACTACATCTCCGCCTCTCTATGTTTCCACTACAATAAAATTACAAGAAACTGCTTATGCTATGTATTGGCCTTTACTTTGTGTGCACGAATTGTTCTTTTATGACATGTCGATGCATAGGAAGAGATTTAGACTTTGATTTTGCATGATATATGTTACTTTGTGCTCACTACTAAATCACAAATCATTGTTAATTAAAATTGTCTTTGATATACCTTGGGATCCGGGTGGATCCATTACTTGAGCACATTATGCCTAGCTTAATGGCTTTAAAGAAAGCGCTGCCAGGGTGACAACCCAGAAGTTTTAGAGAGTCATTTCATTCTATTGTTTGCTTTTATATAGTTTAAAAACAAAAAAAATAAAGAGGGGAACCTAAAATTTTTCAAAAAGAAAAGTGAAAGAAAGAAAGACAAGCATCGTTGAAGTGGGGGAGCTCCTTGTACTCTGTTCATGCCCATGGAAACTATGCAAACCTTGATTACAGAAACTTTTCAAAAAAAATAATTATCCCCTTGTGCAAATCCATTGTATCATAAAAATAGTGTTCCAAGATTTGCCTTTAGGATGATTAGATTGCTTGTTTGGTTTGTGCAGTGCAAAAACAGAAACTTTGGCTGTAGTGCATGAATTTTCATTTTTTACTGGAATGTTGAATGATTCTGAAACTTTTTGTATAGTACTTCTATACAATTTTTTTATTTTTTTCATAATTTTTTCATTATTTTTGGTGTTACGGAAGCATGGTAGATGTCCAGATTGCTACAGACTGTCCCGTTGAAGACAAATTCTAGTTTTGATGCATTGTTTTGCTAGTTTTGATGAAACTATCAATTTTATCGATGGTATAAGCCATGGATAAGTTATAATATAGTAGCTAAAATTCTAAAATAAAATATGAATGGGTTTGAAACAATACTTAAAGTGGTGATTTGCTTTATTATACTAACGGATCTCACGGAGGTTTTGTTAAGTTTTGTGTGATTGAAGTTTTCAAGTTTTGGGTGAGATCAAGATGGATGAAGGGATAAGGACTGGCAAGAGCCTAAGCTTGGGGATTCCCGAGGCACCCCAAGGTAATATTCAAGGACTCCCAAGCAACTAAGCTTGGGGATGCCCCGGAAGGCATCCCCTCTTTCTTCTAATGATCATCGGTAATTTTACTTGGAGCTATATTTTTATTCATCACATGATATGCGTAAATCTTGGAGCATCATGTGTTTTTTATTTTTATTTTTAATAATGCACCATGCTGGTATGAGATAGTCCTTGATTGATTTATAGAATTCTCTTTGCACTTCACTTATATCTTTTGAGTATGGCTTTATAGAATGCTTCATGTGCTTCACTTGTATCATTTGAAGTTTGGATTACTCGTTTCTCTACACCTAGAAAACCACCATTTGTAGATTGCTCTTTTGCTTCACTTATATTTGTTAGAGCGTGGGCATATCTTCTGTAGAAAATTGAACTCTCTTGCTTCACTTATATCTATTTAGAGCGTCGTCGGGAATTGGTCATTCACATGGTTAGTCATAAAATCCTACATAAAACTTGTAGTTCACTGAATATGATATGTTTGATTCCTTGCAATAGTTTTGCGATATAAAGTAGGTGATATTATAGTCATGCTAGTGAGTAATTGTGGATTTGTATAAATACTTGTGTGAAAGTTTGTGATTCCCGTAGCATGCATGTATGGTGAACCATTATGTGACGAAGTTGGAGCATGATTTATTTTTTATTATGTTCCTTATGAGTGGCGGTCGGGACGAGCGATGGTCTTTTCCTACCAATCTATCCCCCTAGGAGCATGTGCATAGTACTTTTTTGATATCTAATAGACTTTTGCTATAAGTATGTGAGTTCTTTATGACTAATGTTGAGTCCATGGATTATACACACTCTCACCCTTCCATCATTGCTAGCCTCTTCGGTACAGTACATTGCCCTTTCTCACCTTGAGAGTTGGCGAAAACTTCGCTGGTGCATCCAAACCCGTGATATGATACACTCTATCACACATAAGCCTCCTTATATCTCTTCCTCAAAACAGCTACCATACCTACATATCATGGCATTTCCATAGCCATTCTGAGATATATTGCCATGCAACTTCCATCATCATCATATACATGACTTGAGCATTCATTGTCATATTGCTTTGCATGATCGTAAGATAGCTAGCATGATATTTTCATGGCTTGTCCATTTTTTGATATCTTTGCTATGCTAGATCATTGCACATCCTAGTACACTGCCAGAGCATTCATATAGTCATATTGTTCTAGATATTGAGTTGTAAGTAAATAAAAGTGTGGTGATCAACATTATTAGAGCATTGTCCCAGTGAGGAAAGGATGATGGAGACTATGATTCCCCCACAAGTTGGGATGAGACTCCAGACAAAAAAGAGGCCAAAAAAGAGAGAGCCTAAAAAAGAGAAAACAAAAAATGAGAGAAAAAGAGAGAAGGGGCAATGCTACTATCCTTTTTCCACACTTGTGCTTCAAAGTAGCACCATGTTCTTCATAGAGAGAGTCTCCTATGTTTTCACTTTCATATGCTAGTGGGAATTTTTCATTATAGAACTTGGCTTGTATATTCCGATGATGGGCTTCCTCAAATGCCCGAGGTCTTCATGAGCAAGCAAGTTGGATGCACGCCCACTTAGTTTTCAGTTTGAGCTTTCATACACTTATAGCTCTTAGTGCATCTGTTGCATGGCAATCCCTACTCCTCGCATTGACATCAATTGATGGGCATCTCCATAGCCCGTTGATTTTCCACATTGATGTGAGACTTTCTTCCCTTTTGTCTTCTCCATTCAACCTCCACCATCATATCCTATTCCACCTATAGTGCTATATCCATGGCTCACGCTCATGTATTGCGTGAAAGTTGAAAAGGCTTGAGAACATTAAAAGTATGAAACAATTGCTTGGATTTTCATCGGGGTTGTGCATGATAAAATACTTTGTGTGATGAAGATGGAGCATAGCCAGACTATATGATTTTGTAGGGATAACTTTCTTTGGCCATGTTATTTTGAGAAGACATGATTGCTTTATTAGTATGCTTGAAGTATTATTGTCTTAATGTCAAATGATAGACTATTACTTTGAATCACTCATGTCTTAATATTCATGCCATGATTAGATTATATGATGAAGATTATGCTAGTTAGCATTCCACATCAAAAATTACCTTTTTTATCATTTACCTACTCGAGGACGAGCAGGAATTAAGCTTGGGGATGCTGATACGTCTCTGTCGTATCTATAATTTTTTATTGTTCCATGCCAATATTCTACAACTTTTACATAATTTTGGAAACAATTTATAGGATTTTCTTGGACTAACATATTGATCCAGTGCCCATTGCCAGTTCCTGTTTGTTGCAAGTTTTTTGCTTCACAGAAAATCCATATCAAATGGAGTCCAAACGCGATAAAAACATATGGAGATTTTTTTAGAATATATGTGAATTTTGGGAAAAAGAATCAACGCGAGATGATGCCCGAGGGGGCCACAATGCAGGGGCGCGCCCCAGGGGGTAGGGCGCTCCATGGGCCCTTGTGGTAACCCCATAAGGCAGCTGGTTCCCTTCTCCTAGAGAAAGAAAGCTAATATCTGGATAAAATAGTGAGAGAGAGAGAGAGAGAGATCCAATCTCGAAGGGGCTCCCGCCCCTCCGTCGCCATGGAGGCCAAGTACCAGAGGGGAAACCATCCTCCCATCTAGGGGGAGGCCTAGGAAGAAGAAGAAGGAGGGGGCTCTCTCCCCCCTCTCTCGGTGGCGCCGGAACATCGTTGGGGCCATCACCATGACGGCGATCTACACCAACAACTTCGCCGCCGTCATCACCAACTCTCTCCCCCTCTATGCAGCGGTGTAATACATCTTCTCCCCACTATAATCTCTACTTAAACATGGTGCCCAACGCTATATATTATTTCCCAATGATGTATGGCTATCATATGATGTTTGAGTAGATCCGTTTTGTCCTATGGGTTGATTGATGATCGTGATTGGTTTGAGTTGCATGTTTTATTATTGGTGCTATTCTATGGTGCTCTCCACGTCGCGCAAGCGTGAGGGATCCCCACTGTAGGTTTGCAATATGTTCATGATTTGCTTATGGTGGGTGGCGTGAGTGACAGAAGCACAGACCCGAGTAAATAGGTTTTTTGCGTATGGGAGTAAAGAGGACTTGATACTATAATGATATGGTTGGGTTTTACCTTAATGATCTTTAATAGTTACGGATGTTTCCTAGAGTTCCAATCATAAGTGCATATGATCCAAGAAGAGAATGTATGTTAACTTATGCCTCTCCCTCATATAAAATTGCAATAATGATTACTGGTCTATTTATCTATTGCCTCGGGACAAATAACTTTCTTGTGAAAAAAAGCTCTCTACTAAAACTAACTTAGTTATTTCTTTATCTAAACAGCCCCTAGTTTTTATTTACGTGCTCTTTATTATCGTGCAAACATATCCTACAACACCTTCAAAGTACTTCTAGTTTCGTACTTGTTCTAGGTAAAGCAAACATAAAGCGTGCGTAGAGTTGTATCGGTGGTTGATAGAACTTGAGGGAATATTTGTTCTACCTTTAGCTCCTCATTGGGTTCAACACTCCTACTTATAGAAAGTGGCTACAACTGATCCACTATACTTGTGGGTTATCAGCGGTGAGGACTGAGAGCGGTGTCGAGGATGCAGGCAGAGAGAGAGGGGATTGTGTGTGGGGGGTGCGGGCGCTTGGGCACGCGATTAATATCGAGTAGTGGGAGAGAGGCGGACGGCGGTAAAACCGTTGGCTCGCCTCCTAGTAAGCCTGCGCAGCGGACTGCCAGCATGCCTACCATTATTCACATAACTACTCGCACGCCTCCCAATGACACTACACAGCGAGCACGCATCCCGTCAATTCACACACATGCATGCACGCCTCCCGGTCTTCCTGCACGGCGGACTGCTCGCATGCATCCCGTCAACTCACGCCCGGTCGAATGGCACATGGGATGCATGGCGGCACGTATATTGTTTTTCTATTTTGATGATTAATGCTGCCGCTTTATTGCTTAACCAAAGCATGGCACGTATCCATTGTTGGTCTAACGCCCATGGTTCGAATAAATAATCCATTTGCGATGTTGGTTCCCAATTATTAATAATCTCCCATTTGTAAGAAGATAAAATCTACAACCAAACTTGTCTCAAATTTGACCAAAAAAGTACAATACCACTGTGTATTGGTGTCCATATGACAACACGATAAGTTTCATGAATTTCAACTAAGTTTTGAATGTACTAGATTTTAAAAATCAAGATTCTCAATGTGTGAAATTTCTTGCATGGGGAGTAAACATGCACCCAGTGACACACATGTGTTTTTTCAATCCATTTAGGTGCACTGTCATGTGTGCATGTAGCTCAAATCTTATTTTTTTGCATATTATACCCCTATAAAATTAATCAATGTACCAAAACATCTTAATGATCTCTGTTTTTTTTTCAAAATGAAAGCGCCCCTCCTTTGGTAACATATGTTCACCGCCGAAAATTTTAACATGTATCGCAGTTGTGTGTGTGTGTGCGTCTGGGGGAGTGTCTGGTAGTACACTACGAGTCGCGAACCACCATGTGGGATATATTGGCCCTTTCGTGAGGCAGGTGCCACATCAAAGTCGTGAATTTGTTATTTAGAACATTACACAACCCTTTCATACATACATGTTTGGGCCACATGAATCGGTGGTTGTCCTACATGACACTCACTCGCGTGTGATGCTTTCTGTGGGCCCGCAAGGTCGTCGTCCATCACTTTGACCTACAGTCGGCACAGAGGTTAATTTGACCAGCAAGGTTAATTCTTTTTTGTTTGTGTTATGATGGGAGTATATAGTATGCATCGAAGAGGGGGAGGGGACCAGCATATATACTACGTATGCGTCCATGAACACACCTCACTTAGTGTGGGGACTTTTCATTTTCCGAGGCACATGCCGCATCAAAGTTGCGCATTGGCTATTCAAACATCACATGACACCCCTTTGGGCCACATGCATGCAGGCGGTGTTTATCCTAGGAAAATCACATGTGACGCTTCCGTTTGTGGGCCCGCCAGGTCGTGGTCCATGCATGCATCACTTTGACCTACATCGGGAGAGGTTAATTAATTTCACCATCAAGGAGGGTTCTTTTTGGTTTGTATTACGGTAGGAGCATATAGTATGCGTCGAAGAGGGGGAAGGGGACTAGCATATATACTATGCTTCATGAACCTCACTCTATGTGGGGACTTTATGGTTTTCGAGGCAAGTGCCACATCATAGCTTTGCATTTTGGGTATTCAAACATCACAATCACACACACCTCCATACATATGTTTGGCCCACATGCAAGGCGATGGCGGTTGTTGATACGTCCATTTTGCATCATGTTTACCTACTGTTATTTATAATGTTTTTATGCATAATAATGCTTTTTGGAGTAATTCTAATGCCTTTTCTCTCATAATATGCAAGGTTCACACAAAGAGGAAGAATTCCGGTAGTTGGAAATCTGGACCTGAAAAAGCTACGTCAGGCTACCTCTTCTGCACAACTCCAAATGAGCAAAAACTTCACGAGGAATTTTTATGGAGTATATGATAAATACTGGAGCAAATAACTACCGAAGGGGGGCCACCTGGTGAGCACAAGACACCAGGGCGCGCCAGGCCCCCCAAGCGCTCCCTAGTGGGTTGTGCTCAGCGCAGTCCATCTCCAGTGCCCATCTTCTGGTATATAAGTCATTTTGACCTAGAAAAAACAGGGAGAAGAATTTCGGGATGGAGCGCCGCCGTCTCGAGGCGGAACTTGGGCAGGAGCACTTTTTCCCTCCAGTGGAGCGATTCTGTCGGGGGAACTTCCCTCCCGGCGGGGGAAACAATCGTCATCATTATCACCAACAACTCTCCCATCTTGGGAGGGAAATCTCCATCAACATATTCACCAGCACCATATCCCCTCAAACCCTAGTTCATCTCTTGTGTTCAATCTTTGTACCGGAACCTCAGATTGGTACCTGTGGGTGACTAGTAGTGTTGATTACACGTTGTAGTTGATCACTATATGGTGTATTTGTTGGAAGATTATATGTTCAGATCGATTATTCTATTTAATAGCCCTCTGATCATGAACATGATTATCACTTGTGAGTAGTTACTTTTGTTCATGAGGTCACAGGAGAAATCATGTTGCAAGTAATCATGTGAACTTGATATGTGTATGATATTCTGATAATATGTATGTTGTGATTCCCTTAGTGGTGTCATGTGAACATCGACTACATGAAACTTCACCATATTTGGGCCTAAGGGAATGCATTGTGGAATAGTTATTAGAAGATGTGTTGTGAGAGTGACAGAAACTTAAACCCTAGTTTATGCGCTATTCTGTAAGGGATCGACTAGATCCAAAAGTTTAATGTTATGGTTAGAATTTATTCTTAATACTTTTCTCGTAGTTGTGGATGCTTGCGAGGGGGTTAATCATAAGTAGGAGGATTGTTCAAGTAAGAATATCACCTAAGCATCGGTCCACCCACATATCAAATTATCAAAGTAGTGAACACAAATCGAACCAACATGATGAAAGTGACTAGATGAAATTCTAGTGTGCCCTCAAGAACGCTTTGCTTATCATAAGAGGCCGTTTTGGCCTGTCCTTTGCCTCAAAAGGATTGGGCTACCTTGCTGCACTTCTGTTACTATTACCATTACTTACTCGTTACAAATTATCTTGCTATCAAACTACTCATTACTTATAATTTCAGTGCTTGTAGACATTACCTTGCTGAAAACCACTTGTAATTTCCTTCTACTCCTCGTTGGGTTTGACACTCTTACTTATCGAAAGGACTACAATTGATCCCCTATACTTATGGGTCATCAAGGCTCTTTTCTGGCGCCGTTGCCGGGGAGGGAAGCGCTCTTGGTAAGGAAAAATTTATTACTACGTGCTGAAATTTATTCACTTGTTACTATGGAGAACAATCCTTTGAGGGGTTTGTTCGAGGTATCTTCACCTAGATTGGAACCACAATTAGTTGCCCCTCAACCCACTGCACCTACTGAAAATACTAAATATGAAATTCCTTTGGTTATGATAGAACAACTGCTAGCTAATCCTTATGTAGGAGATGGAACCGAACATCCTGATATGCACTTGATATATGTGGATGAAATTCGTGCATTGTTTAATCTTGCAGGTTTACCCGGAGATGAAGCTAATAAGAAGGTTTTCCCTTTATCTTTGAAAGGAAAAAACATTGTCATGGTATAGGCTATGTGATGATATTGGATCTTGGAATTGGAATCGATTCAAATTGGAATTTCACCAAAAAATATCCTATGCATCTAGTTCAACATTGATCAGAATTATATATATAATTTTTGGCCTTGTGAAGGAGAAAGTATCGCTCTAGCTTGGGGGAGGCTTAAGTCAATGTTATATTCATGCCCCAATCCTGAGCTCTCAAGAGAAATTATCATTCAAAATTTTTATGCTCGGCTTTCTCATGATGATCGAACCATGGTTGATACTTCTTGTACCGGTTCCTTTATGAAGAAGACTATTGAATTCCAGTGGAATCTTTTAGAAAGAAATAAACGCAACTCTGAAGATTGGGAACTCGACGAAGGTAAAGAGTGATGTATTAAGCTTAAGTTTGATTGTGTTAAATGTTTTATGAATACCGATGCTTTTCAAAAGTTTAGCACTAAATATGGACTAGACTCTAAGATAGTAGCATCCTTTTGTTAATCTTTTGCTACTCATGTTGATCTCCCTAAGGAGAAGTGGTTTAAATATCACCCACCAATTAAAGAAGAAATAAAAGAACCAGTACTAGGTAAAGATGAAACTATCATCTACAATGTTGATCAAGTTATTCCTACTGCTTACATCGAGAAACCACCATTTCCTGTTAAGATAAAAGAACATGCTAAGGTTTCAACTATGGTCAATAAAAGTTATATTAGAACACCTAAACTAGCTGAACAAATCAAAGTAGAACCTAGTGTTGCTATGGTTAAGGATATCCTGGTTGAAAATATAGATGTGCATGTTATTTACTTCTATGATGAAGCTGCTAGAATTGCCAAACCTGATGAAAAATATAAACATATACCTGTTGTCCCAGTTAAGATAGGAGATCACTGTTATCATGGTTTATGTGACATAGTTGCTAGCGTGGGTGCTATTCCTTTTACTTTATATCAAGAAATTATGAATGACATAGCACCCACGGAGATAGAAGACATAGATGTTATTATTAAACTTGCTAATAAAGACACCATCACACCTCTTGGGATTGTTAGAGATGTTGAAGTCTTGTGTGGGAAAATAAAATACCCTACCGATTTTCTTGTTCTTGGTTCCCCACAGGATGACTTTTGTCCCATTATCTTTGGTAGACCTTTCTTGAACACCGTTAATGCTAAAATAGATTGTGAGAAACAAACATTTGGTGTTAGTTTTGGTGATGAGTATCATGAGTTTAATTTTTCCAAGTTTATTAGAAAGCATCATAAGAAAGAATTGCCTAGTAAGGATGAAATTATTGTTCTTGCTTCTATTGTTGTACCTCCTACTGATCCTTTAGAACAATATCTGCTAGACCATAAAAATGATTTGCATATGCATGAAAGAAATGAAATAGATAGAATCTTGTTCGAACAAGAACATCTGCTTGAGCACAATTTGCCTATAGAAACTATAGGAGGTCCTCCTCCACCTAAAGGTGATCATGTGTTTGAATTAAAACTGTTACCGACACTTCGGAATATGCTTATCTCAATTGGAAATAGACTTATCCTATTATTATTAGTGCTAACCTTTCAGAACATGAAGAAGGTAGAATATTAAAGGTTCTGAAGAAGCACCGAGTTGCTATTGGGTATATTCTTGATGATTTAAAGGGCATCAGTCCCACTCTATGTTAGCACAAGATTAATATGGAACCTGATGCTAAACCCGTTGTTGATCACCAACGTTGCTTAAATCCGAAGATGAAAGAAGTGGTAAGAATGGAAATATTAAAACTTCTGGAAGCAGGTATAATCTATCCTATAGCTGATAGTAGATGGGTAAGTCTTGTCCATTGTGTCCCTAAGAAAGGAGGTATTACAGTGGTTCCTAATGATAAGAATGAACTTATTCTACAAAGAATTGTTACAGGCTATAGAATGGTAATTGATTTTAGAAAATTAGACAAAGAAACTAGAAAAGATCATTACCCTCTGCCTTTTATTGATCAAATGCTAGAAATATTATCTAAGCACACACATTTTTGCTTCCTTGATGGATATTCTGATTTTTCACAAATACCTATTTCTCAACCCGATCAAGAAAATACCACTTTTACTTGTCCTTTTGGAACTTATGCTTATAGACGCATGCCTTTTGGTTTATGCAATGCACCTGCTACCTTTCAAAGATGTATGACTTCTATATTCTCTGAGGTTTGTGAAAAGATTGTTCAGGTTTTCACGGATGACTTTTCTGTTTATGGGAAGTCTTTTGATGACTGTTTAAGAAATCTTGATCGAGTTTTGTAGAGATGTGAGGAAACAAATCTTGTCTTGAATTGGGAGAAGTGCCACTTTATGGTTAACAAAGGTAGTGTTTTGGGCCATAAAATTTATGAAAGAGGTATTGAGGTGGACAAACCTAAGGTGGATGCAATTGAGAAAATACCATGTCCTAAAGATATCAAAGGTATTCGTAGTTTCCTTGGCCATGCTGGTTTCTATAGGAGATTTATCAAAGAATTTTCTAAAATTTCTAGGCCTCTTACAAATCTTTTGCAAAAGGATATTCCTTTTGGTTTTGATGATGTTTGTTTACAAGCCTTCGAAATACTCAAGAAAGCCTTAATTTCTGCACCTTTTGTTCATGTAGCGACCCGACCCGAATGGATCAAGTCTCTGTCCTTAAGTGTCATCCCTGGATCGGTATGCTGACACACACAATACTCGAGGATTTATAACAAAGGTAAATCACTTGTATAAGTAACGTAAGATACTATTACCTCGATCCAAAATAGCAGAAGTAACAAGGTTGTGGATTCCCATCAACACCAACAGCAACGTTGAGTGTAGAAAATCGTAACCCTAACGTATCACTTACTCATCGTAAGATATCTTGCAACATGAGACGTTGCAGCCACAAAGGGTCAGTACATTGAATGTACTGGCAAATTCACACCATAGAGAGAAATGATGAACAATGGCTATCACTACATGCATATATGGCTGGTGGAAAAGCTCTGTGGTTATAAGGTTTCTGCAAAAAGCCAATTTTTCCCTACTACAAAGGAATAAATTTTATTTAACTATCATGGTGGTTGTTGAACATTGAGAATGGTTGACAGCATTCTCAATCCCAATTAAGTAACATCATTAAACCCAACAAACTTAATTTAAAGTAACATGATGAGATTCACATGATAATCCAAGTACTAGATACTCAAGACGTCCATAACCGGGGACACAGCTAATCATGATTAGTTTATACACTTTGCAGAGGTTTGCGCACTTTTACCCACAATACTCGATCTCCTCCGTTGGGATTCTCGCACTACATGGTGTTTGAGAAACGGATGACCGAGACATAGTCTTTCAGAAGCGCTAGCACCTTACGATTGGGTAGACCGTTACACCTACTTTCCCCTACATCTGCTAGTCTACCACTGTAAGAGTTCGCACGACTTAATCAACTATGCTAGAGCCCATAGTAGCTTGTGGCTGCACACGGAAGTTTCTAGCATGAATAATCTCATGATCCCTTTGAGCCTGGGTGGCGGTCCATAAAAAAAAGGCAATCCTGGAATACCCAGGTGCCTAGACAGGCAATCGCTGGAATACCCAGGTGCCTCAATCCACCCAGATGTGTGTTAAAGTTGCCACCTTAAGTAAACCATTAATTAACAACCTCACATCTGTCATGAAATACTCTCAAACCCAATCCACGTCTACGAGCATAGCATGGCAATATAAGCATAACATAATAGTAACTCCAAGGTTTGAATGCAGGGCAATAGGTTCCTACCTCATCAACTACTTCCCAATACCCACATGTTAAAATCTCATCCTAACCATGCAATGTTTGAGGTCGAAACTAATGCATAAAAACTGGGTATGAACTTGCCTGCAATGTTGATGAAGATGATGCGCACTCAAAACTCTTGATAGTTCTACTCGTCACACTCCGGTCAATCTATCGTAAGCAAGCAATAGTAACCACACATAAGCAATCACTCAAAAGATCAGAAAGATCGAAGAAGACGATTCGGAAAACTTCAAAACTAAGAAAATAACTCTCGCAACATAAAACAACTTCTAACAGTACCAAAATTATGTGAATTTGGCCTTATCAGAAAGTTTAGGTCAAGAGCTTCGATTTGCAAAAAGAATCAACTGAAACAGAGCTACGAAACTCAAGTTATGATGAAACGAAGTTTGAATCTAAATCTGATCTAATTCAAATTTTAAAATTTAAAAAAACATGTTTGGGTTGGATCACTGGATAGAGGAGATCGTAATGAAGAAGTGGGCGTTGGTTTCGTTGGATTTGGACTAACGAGCAAAAAGTTGTGGTACTTTGAAACCGAGGGACTAATTTGTAAGAAAAACAATCACAGATAGGTCCCTGACGAAAAATTAAAAAGAAAAAGAAAAACTTTACCGTAAGAACGTTCACTGTCGAACGCTATCTGACGAATCTGTTCACTATAACTACCTAAACAGAAAACATTCACTACATAACTGAACTAAATAAAAAACGGGGGTTTTTTAAACCAAAACCGAACCTTTAAAATAAAACCGGTCTGGACCGGGGTGGTTTTACCGAACCGGTAGAAAACCGGCGATTGGGTCGTGGTCGGGCGCTGGCGAGTCGGTGAGTCGGGGCGGCGGCGGCGGCTTGGATCGGCTCCGGCGGGGCGTGGCCTCCGGCGAGCGGTGCGGCGTCGGCGGGGAGCGGCGCGGGGCTAGGCGAGGCAGCAGCGCGGGCGGCGCAGGGCTACGCGAGGCGCGGCTGTGGCGGCGCGGGGCTAGGCGGGGAAGTGCGCCGGCGGCTGTGAGCGGGAGAGGCGGCGGGGCAGGTGCGGGGAGAGAGAGAGGGGGGGTCCGGCTCCTTTTTAAAGGGCCCTCGGGTGCGGCGCCTTGCGCAAGGGGGCAGGGAAAGTCCGGCATTGGCACGGATGCCGAGGTCGGCGCGATGGCGCGCCGTAGCGTGGCTGGAAACCGAGCGGAGCTCGGGGACGAGCGGTATGGGCCGTTGGGCCGCCGCCTGGCTCGGGCGCTGGGCCGGCCCAGTCAGTGAGGAGAATTAAAAAAAACATTTTCCAGACAAATAAAATAATAAAAAAAAATTAAAAGAAAAAATATATAGGCATATAATATATCAAAATTTTCAGAAAAAGATTTCCAACAACATGGACATTTTTCTAGAGTCAAATAAAATTCATACAAATTCAGATAAAACAAAGAGTGCTACTAGTCTATTAAAATCCAACAAAATCATTTTAAAAATACCAAAATGATTTCAAATTAATTTTTCTCCAATTTTCTAATGTAGGGAATCATGTTAGCCTATTTTCCATATATTTTATTTTTTGAGAAAAATAATTTGAATAAAACTCAAACAATTCCAAATTGAAAATAATTTCAAAAGGACTTTGAATTTGATCCTTGAAACTCCCAACTCATATTTCATAATTTGAAGAAGTCATTTTATCTCCTCTCGTGAAAATCATTGAGTTGCTTAAATTTTCTGAATTGGAAATATTTTCCAAATGAAATTCAAATATATTCAACACCCCTTGTCATTTAAATAATGGAAGAAGTCATGTCATCTTCTCTCTAGGGTTTCGTGATGAAAAAGTATTTGAATTCCCAGAGAGCATAAATGCAAAAATGAAAGTTTGGGAAGTCCTTTTATTCCCTCTCATTTAACTTTCAAAAAGTTTCGAATTTCACTCACTTTCAGTCAATGAATCAAACAGTCAATCAAATCTATCTATTTATTATAACATTCCAAAATTTAGAATTTTGGGATGTTACAAACCTACCACCCTTAAAAGGAATCTCGTCCTCGAGATTCAGAGAGGCTAGCAAGAAAAGTGTCACAGCCCTAGAATTTGATTGCAACTAGTTTCATAAGCATCCATGCATCATGTCTATATTTGTTTGAAATATGAAATGGGGATGACAAGCCCTAGCACTAAATGAAATGCAATTAGGATCAAAATAAAAATCTTTTCAATGATCCTGAAATGCCCTTCTAAAATGTTCATCATCTTTGCCTTGGTCCATAACCTCTGCCAAAAATGGTGCTCACTTTTCTAGGACACTTTGGATCTTTGAGTTAAATCTTAAAGTATTAGCATTTGGACATTTAAATGCTATAAATATTTTTAAATGTCCAAATAATCTTGGAAGTATTTTTGGGCTGTTGGAATTAATTTCAGAGGTGCCCATAAATATTTTCAGCATTTTATAAAATGGTTTAGTATTTTACTAAATCAAAACAAAACAGAATAAATAGAAAACAGAAATGGAAGAGAGAGAGAGAGAGAGAGAGAGAGAGAGAGGAAACCTTACCTGTGCAGCCCACCTGGAGCCCAAGTGGCCGGCCCAGCCCACCTGGCGACTTGCCAGTCATCCTCAACCTCTGCCAGTAGGCAGAGGGAGAGACTTCGCACGCGGCCGAGCGCGCCACCTCCTGCTTCGCGCTGGCTAGCCTTTCCCGAGTCCACCTGCACGCCCAGGAGATGAGGGTGGCCCCCTCTCACTTTCCTCTCCTTCCTCTGCTTCGCCCCCTTCCTCTGGCCTCTCCTCCTCGCGCCGCCGAGCACACCCGAGACCACAGACGCCGTTCGCCGCGCTCACCGCCACCCCCTCACCTCTCCGACACGGCCCCGAGCTCCGCCGTGCCTCCCTCGTCCTCCACTTCGTCTCATGCGACCGGAAGAGCCCCTACGCGTCGCCATCATCGTCATCATCACCGACGGCCACCAGAGATCGCCACCGCCGATTCGACACCTCCGAGCGTCCCCAAGCCCGCTAACCGTCCCTACCGCACCGATGTGAGCTCCGCCACCGTTTTCCCCTTACCCTATGGTCTGTCTCTCGCCGTAGCCGTCGCCCCCTTGCAGACCGTAGCACGCGGCCGCCTGAGCTCGCTGTCAACGCAGCTCCGGTGATCATTTGGTCACCCCGGCGACTCCAACGCGTTCACGGCGTCCCGTAGAGCGTTCCTAGCGCAAGCAACCGCCCGTTTGCAGGCTGCAGCACCTAACCCGTGGCCACCCGAAATCCGGCGGCCGCAACCGAGCTCGCCGCCGTCGACCCCGGCCACCCCAGGCCCAACCCCGGCCACCAACGGACGTGACGTTGCGCCAGCTACCCGTAGAGCTCAACCCCGCCTCCTCTCATCGCCGGAATCACCGGAACAAGGGCGGTTAGCCGCCGACATGGCCACTTAGTTAAAAGCTAATCACCTGCTAATTAACCTCCCTTGGCACTAACAGCGGGCCCCGTCCCTTAAATAACCACAGGACTTAGATTTAACTTAATCTCGATGGCCCCACGTGTCATCTTTGACCGTGCTGACATGGCCGTTGACTGGGTCCACACGTCAGCGACCCTAACCAGCACTCTGACACTGACCAGTGGGACCCACTGGTCAGGTTTGACCTGGACCACCGAGTTGACCTGATGACGTCATGGTGATATCATGCTGACACAGTAATATGTTTTCTGGATTTTAAATAAATCAGAAATGATTTATTTAATTCAGAAAATATCCAAAACTTCTAAAATTCATAGAAATTCAACCGTAGCTCCAAATGAAACAAGTTATATATGAAAAATTATCAGAAAAATCCAAGGAATCTGTATATGGCATTTTCATGCATGTTTGAACAACTTAACCTCACTGAATAGGACAAATTATGATTAGGGCAATTTATGAAATAACATTTGGAGTTGGAATTTGATCTTGTTTGAGTTCCACTTCAATTAACTTGGCTAGATATTGCATTAGGTGAATTCAGTACCTTAACATGAAATGTCATTCATGTGAATGTGCATTGCATTGATTGTGTTCCGTCTTTGCTAGTCGGAGGTTGTTCCCCCTCAGAAGACGTATGTTCCGACGATGAGTTTGATGACACCGATGAAGAGCTTTACTATCTTCAGAAGTGCCAGGCAAGCAAAACCCCCTTGTTCATTCCGATACAATCCCACTCTCTCACTCCTTCTCTCTTTTACTGCATTAGGACAACAATGTTTCAACTATTACATGTTGCGGTAGCTGAACCCATTTCCTCTGCATGACCTGTCATTGCCACAGTAAATAGATGAAACCCACTAGCATGAGTAGGAGTTGTTTGAGCCCTGATGTGCCTACTCATTCATGCTTGTTTGTCATGCCTGCTACTTCTTAGAGTTGAGTCGGGTCTAATTCATCAGGAATGAATTGGAAAGTTGTGAACATGTCCTACTGTTGAGAGCTAAGTGTGTGAACACAATTTGGTAAAGGTAGCGGTGAGAGGCCATGTAGGAGTACATGGCGGGTTGTCTCATTGCAGCCATCCTCAGGAACTGAGTCCTGTGTTTGTGATCCATGAACAGTTTCTACCACACATTGGGTTCCGGTAACTCGGCCCCTCTCGGCTTATTAATCAACTCGATCTCTGTCCAGGAGTTGCAACTAGTTTCTAGTGTTTGTAGGTAGTGTTAGTAGTCTACCAAGTGGCACCCGGTACAGGTGGGCTTGGGACAGACTAGGCACAGTGGCACGGTGTACCAAGTGGCACCCGGATGGTGGGCTTGGGAACCCTGCACACATCGTTTGGGGCCGTGAGCGACACCCCGGCCGGATCTCCTTGCGGATGGAACCCGAATAGGCGATAAACCTGGACTAGAGACTTGTTGGTTAGTCAGGTCATGGCCGACTCCCTCGCCCGGCTTCCGCTTGAAGGTTGCTGAGGTACATGACGTGTACAGGGCGATAAGTGGCGAGAGCGTGTGTGAAGAAGTACACCCCTGCAGGGTTATCATTATCTATTCGAATAGCCGGATTCCTCGGATATGAAAACTTGGACCCCTTGCATAGTTCATAGACAAGTGAAAGTGGATACTCTAAAATGCGCAAGATAAGCGTGAGTGCTATGGATGGCGTTCTCGTAGGGAGACGGGAGCGGATCCATAGTGGAGTATTGATATGGTGAATATGTGGACTCGTGTGCGCCACCTCAAAAGAGTTACTTGCAGTTGTAGTTCAGGTTAGCCATTGAGTCAAAGCTGGCTTGCTGCAGTCAAACTCCACCACCTCTTTGTTGATACCGATGCATATGTAGTTAGTTCTGATGTAAGTCTTGCTGGGTACAATTGTACTCACGTTTGTTTAATTTATGTTTTGTAGAGAGACTTCAGTCTCGCTAGTAGTTCCGTGTGGACTTTGACGTTTAGCTTGATACCTCAGCTACGATCTTGTGCCTCGGCATGATCTTGTAGATAGTCAGGCTCCTCAGCCTTCTTCATTTTTAGTTGTATGTACTCAGACAAGTTAAGCTTCCGCATGTGCTTTGACTTGTATGCTTTGAATGTTGGGTCATGAGACCCATGTTTGTAATATCTCGCTCCTCTGATCCTAATGAATAAATACTTGAGTCGTAGAATTATGTTGTGATGCCATGTTGTATTTACACATGTCGAGCATATTGTGTGTATGATTGAAATGCTTGGTATGTGTGGGATCTGACAACCTAGTGGTTTATCCTTGGTAGCCTCTCTTATGGGGAAATGTAGTCTTGTGCTTCCATGAGCCATAGTAGTCCGCTACCGCCCGGTTCACCGGAGTCCTGCTAGCCCAGCACTACTGCTGAGGACACTTGACTGGCCGGCATGTGTTTCACTTCGTTCCTGTGTCTGTCCCTTCAGGGAAATGTCATGTGGTGACATTCGGAGTCCTGCCTAGCCTGCTACAGCCCGGGATACTGGAGTCCTGTTAGCCTAGTGCTACAGCCCGGATTCACACGCTGCTGACCGACATGCTCGAAGTTGATTCATGTATGCCTGTCCCCATGGGTTAGTGCCGCTTTGGGTTCACGACTAGCCATGTCGGCCCGGGTTCTCTATCATATGGATGCTAGCGACACTATCATATACGTGAGCCAAAAGACGCAAACGCTCCCAGGCCCTGGTAAGGCGACACCCATGGGAATACCATGCGTGAGGCCGCAAAGTGATATGAGGTGTTACCAGCTAGATCGATGTGACTTGGAATCGGGGTCCTGACAGCTTTGGTATCAGAGCCTGACTGCCTGTAGGATTACCAAGCCAAACTGGTCGAAGTCGAGTCTAGAAATGCTTTAATTATGTAAGGGAATTGATTGTGGAAGGGAACGTAAGGCTCTGTTTACTCCTTTACCCTATGCCTTCTGATCTGAGTCAACCTCTTCTTTTCCATGGGGATTAAGAACTAGGCCTTCTCATCTATCTATCAGGATGACGTGTTACTAATCCATAGACTTATAGAATTGATAGTTTCAAGCCTCAGTTCCGTTCCTACTACTTCCGTATGTTGACAGTTGATCTCGGAACCTTGATATTGTGATATTGAGTGGTTATGCCACCATTTTGCAGGATGTCTCAAATCTTTTTGAGCATTTATAGCCGTTATGCTGTCCGAGTCATCCCAGGTTTCTAGATAATCTGATGCATTTGCAAATCCCTTCTTCCCGTTTCCGACGTCCTATTGGGCCAGATTAAGCACACTAACGATCTATTGAGGTACTCTACTACCTCGACATATATGTTGGAGCTATTATTATGACCCTAGGTGTTTCAGGGAGTCACCTAGTAATCTAGCCATGTCTTGTGTTCCCAGTGTGATGATTCTGGCCATCGTTCTGGAAAGCATCCTGTGATGCCATTTAGTTAGTAGGTATTCTACTCCTGGGTTCTTGAACCCGAGATTCACCCTACTTACTTCCTGCTGATAGTATTTGTTAGTTCCTTTAGAATATTAGTAACCTTTGCGATAGTCCTCGAGGTCCGTGGTATTTCCTTCTTCCAAATACCATGAACTGCTTATGGCAGAAGTTCTTTTGAACCAAAAGATCACAACCAAAGTGCCCTTGAGGAGTTCTCCATTCTAAATTGTGACTTTGCCAGTTCTACCTTTCTTCATGGGTTATCCGGAAGAAATATGTTGAACTTGTTCAACATACTAATCTATGCATTCACAACTCAGAAAGTTATATGTTCCTTTGAGTTGTCCCCCTTCCATTATATTCCGACCTTCATCTATCAGTTGATAGTCAAGAGTATGTGAGCATTCGTTCATCGGTGCTTATCGTTCTTGTGGTCCGTCAAGCCATTCTAGTTCAGAATGACTAGGAAAACCAAACTCTGGTACCTTATCCTTTTTTTTTGATTGGGTCAAAGCAGTTGTATTCCACAGATCAAATGCCAACCCAGCTTTTGATTATGTTCTACCCTGAAGAATTACCGTCTTATGTCAAGAATGTCATGAGAATTGCACCACCTCTTATAAATTCTTGATTTAGTGATACTTCCTGCCATCGTTGTTCATTCCTAGGTTCTGTGTTGTTGTAACCGGAATGCCAACAAGTGAATTGTGATGTGTGAAATCAATACCCCGAGCAATTCGTTGCTTGGTAGTTAATGGACAATAATCTCATTCCTAGCGTGTTGGTTGTTGAATCATCACCCTAAGATTGATCGTGCTACCTAGTCCTTGTTCCTGGTGCACCCTTCGATTGATGAGTTAGGATTTTGTCAAATCCTCGCTCATTTGATCATATCGTCTTGCCCTAAAAAGCAAGATTGTTCTCGATCTTATTAACATATCGGTGGTTCATGATTTTCCGGTTATCTTCATGGAAGTATCACTAGGTCATCCCCTGCCCGGTATGTGGAGTTCGTGATCGAGTTGGGTTCTTGTAAACTAGCCATTCTCCAAGAATCTGGGTTGGATACCCCGAGCTAGTTGGTTAAGCTAGACAACAACTTGGAGAGCTGAAAGATAACAGCTTGTCCGACTCAGTTCATTCCAAAGGGATATCCTTGTGTGTTGTGTGTGTGTTGAAGAAAGATGATATCTTCATCGATTGGTCCTCATGATCAGTTGTTGGATCTATCTGTCTTGTCAAAACTTTGACTTGAGTATGGGCTATCCTCAAGTCAAATCAGAGCCAACGATGTTCGTAATGTTGTCTTACTCGTGGTCCATCGCTCGAGCATACACTATTACATCTTTTGGTCTGACCAATGCTATCACCGTGTTCACATGATGGTGGAAGTCCAGTGATATGGAAATTCCGATGAGTTGTTATTGGGCCCATCAGCAGCATCTTGTCTCCCCCATGATTCGTGTTAAACATTAAGCTAGTGTTGGAAACTTTGTGAACAATGCCTTCATGTTCCGTTCATGAAGCATATGTTTGGATGAAAGAAGTGACTTCCTCTCATTCATGTGCATTCGATGCAAGTTGCCGCCATGAATTTGAGAGAGTTAGTTTTGCTTCCTTTGGAATCATCCCAAGTCAGTCATGCATGTGCAAAGTATACTATGGTTTGGTAGATTAATTACCTCCACTCCATATGAATTCCGTAGCCCACCAAGCCACTGATTGACTTGTTCTAGGTAAAGAAGTCTAATTTAAGTGCACAAGACCTCGATATCCTCGATGATGGTTCCCCACCTGAACTCGGTAGTATTTTATTATAAGACTACTATGTGGTCATGCTTGTTTGGGACAGCGTGTTCACATGTGTTTTTAGCAGAACTAGCTCATGTTTTGGAGCATGCTACCGTAGTCTATTTCCCGAGAATCCTGCAACGTCATCTCCTCGACTTGTGTTGCAAACTTTCATTTTTTTCTCTCTGGACTTGATGAGTCTGGAATATCCTGACACCAACCAGATCTGAATCTCAGGCAGATATGATGGTTGGACCTTTTCCCAGGAATTATAATGTTGGTCCTTCTAAACCGGTAAGGTGGATGTCGTGGCCAACACACCCAACTGGAAGACCTATCATTATAGTATCTTGATTGAGGAAGTTGGCCACCTCCCCATAAGGATTTCGTAGGATTTACTCCAGTAGTTATTCCTTATGGATTCTTGTGCTCCCGAAGTCCGACCTTTTACTTGATGTTCTAGATACCAAACCATATCTATAAATGGTTTACGCTACCACATCAAGGAGAACATTAGAAGCAGAGTGCTAAATGTCTCTCGGTCGAACATCCAGATTTCGTTTCCTTGGCATCGCTAAGGTGAAATCTGAGAAAGTGTTTTCCTCCTTTGTATCTGCATTGACCATCACTATTCACCATGGTAGTAGGATGTGTTGCCAGGATCCTCGGCATGGATGTTGGTAGAACCTTGATGAATATGGAAATGCTCAAGTTCTTGAGAGAACGCACAAGCAAAATCATCCCTTGTGTTGTCTTCAACAAGGTAGTCCACATCATCCATGCTAGTCGGAGTATGCCATTCTTTTGAACCCCTTCCAACGATCAATTGTGATTACCTCAGGCTAGTATAAAGAGTTTCAATGATCTTTGTATCAAAAGTAACTCTTTTTGCCACTTAAGGGAAATGCTCTACGAGACACCTTTCCCTAAGGTGTCCTGTTATGGAATCATGGCAATTACTTCCTCGCTACTTTGAAACCATGCACCATCCTACTCCAGCGTGGAATTGTTGCCTACCAATTTGAACCCCTGTCATCTATTACCTCCCATCTCTCTCGATGTGTGTTTTGTGTCTCAGCCCAAGAGATGTTTTAACATCTCACTCCATGAGTTGATCTTGAGTTGCTCGATCTTTGAGAAGATCGTTTCCTGTAGAGTTTCCTTCCACCGTCATCGTGTTGGCTGAAGAGCTCAGACGCAAAGACGTCAAGATCAATTGGATAAATGAATCAACATCTTCGAGGAGGGCAATCGGATCATGAAGATGGTGTTAGCTTTGTGTCCCCTCTGTCTTCTTACCTCACGTCTTGAATCTCGGGGCGAGATTCTTGTTTAGTGGGGGTGAGTTGTCACAGCCCTAGAATTTGATTGCAACTAGTTTCATAAGCATCCATGCATCATGTCTATATATGTTTGAAATTTGAAATGGGGATGACAAGCCCTAGCACTAAATGAAATGCAATTAGGATCAAAATAAAAATCTTTTCAATGATCCTGAAATGCCCTTCTAAAATGTTCATCATCTTTGCCTTGGTCCATAACCTCTACCAAAAATGGTGCTCACTTTTCTAGGACACTTTGGATCTTTGAGTTAAATCTTAAAGTATTTGCATTTGGACATTTAAATGCTATAAATATTTTTAAATGTCCAAATAATCTTGGAAGTATTTTTGGGCTGTTGGAATTCATTTCAGAGGTGCCCATAAATATTTTCAGCATTTTATAAAATGGTTTAGTATTTTACTAAATCAAAACAAAACAGAATAAATAGAAAACAGAAATGGAAGAGAGAGAGAGAGAGAGAGAGAGAGAGGAAACCTTACCTGTGCAGTCCACCTGGAGCCCAAGTGGCCGGCCCAGCCCACCTGGCGACTTGCCAGTCATCTTCAACCTCTGCCAGTAGGCAGAGGGAGAGACTTCGCACGCGGCCGAGCGCGCCACCTCCTGCTTCGCGCTAGCTAGCCTTCCCCGAGTCCATCTGCACGCCCAGGAGATGAGGGTGGCCCCCTCTCACTTTCCCCTCCTTCCTCTGCTTCGCCCCCTTCCTCTGGCCTCTCCTCCTCGCGCCGCCGAGCACACCCGGGACCACCGACGCCGTTCGCCGCGCTCACCGCCACCCCTCACCTCTCCGACGCGGCCCCGAGCTCCGCCGTGCCTCCCTCGTCCTCCACTTTGTCTCACGCGACCGGAAGAGCCCCTACGCGTCGCCATCGTCGTCATCATCACCGACGGCCACCGAAGATCGCCACTGCTGATTCGACACCTCCGAGCGTCCCCGAGCCCGCTAACCATCCCTACGGCACCGATGTGAGCTCTGCCATCGTTTTCCCCTTACCCCGTGGTCTGTCTCTCGCTGTAGCCGTCGCCCCCTTGCAGACCGTAGCACGCCGCCGCCTGAGCTCGCCGTCAACGCAGCTCCGGTGACCACTTGGTCACCCCGGCGACTCCAACGCGTTTGCGGCGTCCCGTAGAGCGTTCCTAGCGCAAGCAACCGCCCGTTTGCAGGCTGCAGCAGCTAACCCGTGGCCACCCGAACTCCGGCGACCGCAACCGAGCTCGCCGCCATCGACCCCGGCCACCCCAGGCCCAACCACGGCCACCAACGGACGCGACGTTGCGCCAGCTACCCGTAGAGCCCAACCCTGCCTCCTCTCGTCGCCGGAATCGCCGGAACGAGCGACGCCGCCGCGTCTGTGTGTCACCGGCGGTTAGCCGCCGACGTGGCCACTTAGTTAAAGGCTAACCACCCGCTAATTAACCTCCCATGGCACTGACAGTGGGCCCCGTCCCTTAATTAACCACAGGACTTAGATTTAACTTAATCTCGGTGGCCCCACGTGTCATCTTTGACCGTGCTAACATGGCCGTTGACTGGGTCCACACGTCAGCGACCCTAACCAGCACTCTGACACTGACCAGTGGGACCCACTGGTCAGGTTTGACCTGGACCACCGAGTTGACCTGATGACGACATAGTGACATCATGCTGACACAGTAATATGTTTTCTGGATTTTAAATAAATCAGAAATGATTTATTTAATTCAGAAAATATCCAAAACTTCTAAAATTCATAGAAATTCAACCGTAGCTCCAAATGAAACAAGTTATATATGAAAAATTATCAGAAAAATCCAAGGAATCTGTATATGGCATTTTCATGCATGTTTGAACAAGTTAACCTCACTGAATAGGACAAATGATGATTAGGGAAATTTATGAAATAACATTTGGAGTTGGAATTTGATCTTGTTTGAGTTCCACTTTAATTAACTTGGCTAGATATTGCATTAGGTGAATTCAGTACCTTAACATGACATGCCATTCATGTGAATGTGCATTGCATTGATTGTGTTCCTTCTTTGCTAGTCGGTGGTTGTTCCCCCTTAGTAGACGTATGTTCCGATGATGAGTTTGATGACACCTATGAAGAGCTTTACTATCTTCAGAAGTGCCAGGCAAGCAAAACCGCCTTGTTCATTCCGATAAAATCCCACTCTCTCGCTCCTGCTCTCTTTTACTGCATTAGGACAACAACGTTTCAACTGTTACATGTTGCGGTAGCTGAACCCATTTCCTCTGCATGACCTGTCATTGCCACAGTAAATAGATGAAACCCACTAGCATGAGTAAGAGTTGTTTGAGCCTTGATGTGCCTACTATTCATGCTTGTTTGTCATGCCTGCTACTGCTTAGAGTTGAGTCAGGTCTGATTCATCGGGAATGAATTGGAAAGTTGTGAACATGTCCTACTGTTGAGAGCTAAGTGTGTGAACACGATTTGGTAAAGGTAGCGGTGAGAGGCCATGTAGGAGTACATGGTGGGTTGTCTCATTGCAGCCGTCCTCAGGAACTGAGTCCTGTGTTTGTGATCCATGAACAGTTACTACCACACATTGGGTTCCGGTAACTCGGCCCCTCTCGGCTTATTAATCAACTCGATCTCTGTCTAGGAGTTGCAACTAGTTTCTGGTGTTTGTAGGTAGTGGTAGTAGTCTACCAAGTGGCACCCGGTACAGGTGGGCTTGGGACAGACTAGGCACAGTGGCACGATGTACCAAGTGGCACCCGGATGGTGGGCTTGGGAACCCTGCACACATCGTTTGGGGCCGTGAGCGACACCCCGGCCGGATATCCTTGCGGATGGAACCCGAATAGGCGATAAACCTGGACTAGAGACTTGTTGGTTAGTCAGGTCATGGCCGACTCCCTCGCCCGGCTTCCGCTTGAAGGTTGCCGAGGTACATGACGTGTACAGGGCGATAAGTGGCGAGAGCGTGTGTGAATAAGTACACCCCTGCAGGGTTATCATTATCTATTCGAATAGCCGGATTCCTCGGATATGGAAACTTGGACCCCTTGCATAGTTCATAGACAAGTGAAAGTGGATACTCTAAAATGCGCAAGATAAGCGTGAGTGCTATGGATGGCGTTCTCGTAGGGAGACGGGAGCGGATCCATAGTGGAGTATTGATATGGTGAATATGTGGACTCGTGTGCGCCACCTCAAAAGAGTTACTTGCAGTTGTAGTTCAGGTTAGCCATTGAGTCAAAGCTGGCTTGCTGCAGTCAAACTCCACCACCTCTTTGTTGATACCGATGCATATGTAGTGAGTTCTGATGTAAGTCTTGCTGGGTACAATTGTACTCATGTTTGTTTAATTTATGTTTTGCAGAGAGACTTCAGTCTCGCTAGTAGTTCCGTGTGGACTTCGATGTTTAGCTTGATACCTCAGCTACGATCTTGTGCCTCGGCAGGATCTTGTAGATAGTCAGGCTCCTCAGCCTTCTTCATTTTTAGTTGTATGTACTCAGACAAGTTAAGCTTCCGCATGTGCTTTGACTTGTATGCTCTGAATGTTGGGTCATGAGACCCATGTTTGTAATATCTCGCTCCTCTGATCCTAATGAATAAATACTTGAGTCGTAGAATTATGTTGTGATGCCATGTTGTAGTTACACATGTCGAGCATATTGTGTGTATGATTGAAATGCTTGGTATGTGTGGGATCTGACAACCTAGTGGTTTATCCTTGGTAGCCTATCTTATGGGGAAATGTAGTCTTGTGCTTCCATGAGCCATAGTAGTCCGCTACAGCCCGGTTCACCGGAGTCCTGCTTGCCCAACACTACTGCTCAGGACACTTGACTAGCCGGCATGTGTTTCACTTCGTTCCTGTGTCTGTCCCTTCGGGGAAATGTCATGTGGTGACATCCGGAGTCCTGCCTAGCCTGCTACAGCCCGGGTTACCGGAGTCCTGTTAGCCCAGTGCTACAGCCCAGATTCACACGCTGCTGACCGACATGCTTGAAGTTGATTCATGTATGCCTGTCCCCATTGGTTAGTGCCGCTTTGGGTTCACGACTAGCCATGTCGGCCCGGGTTCTCTGTCATATGGATGCTAGCGACACTATCATGTACGTGAGCCAAAAGACGCAAACGATCCCGGGCCCTCGTAAGGCGACACCCGTGGGAATACCGTGCGTGAGGCCGCAAAGTGATATGAGGTGTTACCAGCTAGATCGATGTGACTTGGAATCAGGGTCCTGACAAAAAGGTTAGCGTTTGGGGTCTCCTCAAAATCCATCAATCATCACCGGGGTCTGGGGTGCTACCACCCTTAAAAACATCTTTACGGTCCCATCAATACTCATATACTATATCCTTATTCTTGACAGGGTCGGTCTTCTCAAATCTTCAGGATAATTCCTTATCTGGGCTCTTCCGGTAGTGGCATAACCTTTACCACAATTCTCCTGTCTTTCATCTAGGTAAGGTTCTTCCGAGATTGGGTCCTCTTAGCTGACGGGTCTAGCGCCAACACTAAACAACTATCGATATCTCATGGTGGTCAACAATTTATGGTTTCTCCTGCAGGAAATGGGTCTGGGTTGATCCTCACCGTATAACCTACGGTTGGCAAAAGCTGCCTTGTACAAGGGAAAATACTTATACCATTCTAAGTTTTAAGCAAGGTTTAATATCGTCGTCTCTCTACTATAGGTAAGTCACTCAGATTTACCATCCCATATAGCAAGGCGAATAATAAGAGTAAGTCGGTATGGTGATCAATCCATCTCGCACCCAAATCATTACTTTGTATACGGTTTAGCAAATCTCGCATTCTAACACTTGGTCATCCTCACAAGCATTGCAGAATTTCTCTTGTCGATGAACTGCGTTCGGAATAATCCATTGATTCTGCAAGCCAAACAAACATCTATCGTTCCTTCACAACTCTCAGGTTTTGTGTTACTCCTATAAAATTGTCTATCGATAAAATTGTAACTTCTTCCAAGGTTTTTTCCTTCAGCAAGAGTGTGCTTGTTTCTTGGCAGGTCCTGGGGCCTGTGGGTTATGGCCCATCTCATCACTTGTAGTCCTTGAACTTATCATCGGGCAACTGATCATTATTCCAACTTCCAACTTCCTAGTATTCTTAAATCCATCCAATTGTACTGTCTTCCTTCCTTCTATTGGCACCAAACTAGGACATGATTACTCAGACTCATCATGGAGTTTCCAGTGATCCATATTTCCGACATCATACCTCCTTTATATCCAATAGTAATTTATCTCTTCATCCTCGTGGGATATCCCTCATACCGAGATAAAAACTTATACTTGTGAAGTCCATACTCTACTTCATGGAACATCATTATCCTTTCTAGGGTCAAGCGTCCTTACAGGGGAATATTGGCCATCTCTGTATGGCACTTCTTCAACTGGGAAATGTGAAACACATCATGAACTCCTGACAGTCCTTCGGGTGACTCCAACTTGTTGGCCACTTCTCCCATACGTTCCAAAACTAGGTATGGCCCTACAAATCTCGGGGATAACTTTCCCTTAACTCCAAATCGTTTAACTCCTCGCAGAGGGGACACACGAAGACATGCTTTGTCTCCTATTTCATAGACTACCTCCTTGCGTTTTTGAGTCTGCATAACTCTTCTGCCTGGACTGAGCTAATCAACTTAACATTCTCTTCTGACTCCTTGATCACATTTGGTCCAAACAACTAACGGTCTCCAACTTCATTCCACATACTCGTGGGGCATCACACACATCGAGACAAAGCTCGTATTCATTTTGTCCGAAATCCACTCAGATGGAGTATCCTTATCTTTTCTAGGGGTCAACGGTTCATACAGGGTACTACCACCCTTAAAATGCACAAATCTTCCATAGACCATATTTCTCATATCCTCAGAATGGCCAAAATTCTTCTTCATAGAGTAACAACTCATAAAATCCATATCAGTACCAACGATGCTAACTTTATTCATTCTCAAGTGATTACAATCTCTCTCTTTTCCATTACATGTCTCAACTCAACACCTCAATATAAAATAAAATGTTCTCACTTCTACTACTCCATTTCCTTTGTTGCAAACTCAACTATCTAGCACAAGTTTCCTTCTCCTTGGGGCATTCTCTGGCAAACTGCCCTGCGCCACTACAACAACAACCCCCCTATAACAACAAATAGCTTGCAACAAAAAATAAGATGTGTTGCAAATAGCCCCAGGTATACCACCTCTCCCACGTTTTTTTATTTGACCTCTCCCACGTATTCAGAGAAGAGTCTCCCTTGATCTCTAGTCTTCTCCCGCCCGTAACAAAATCTTCCCAAAATTTCTATCGTGAGAAACCCTAAAGCAATCCCTCACTCCATATTCCATAAGCGGTGGCGGCGCCTTCCCCTCTGAGGCTCCGAATCTCCACCTAGCTCTGCATCTCTGCTTCCATATTTTCTTGCGCCACCCCTTTTCATATCTATTTGGTGTCAATCATCCTTCTCAGTTCTCACCATAGCAATCCATCTGGTTGCCCCTTGTCGGATTGGAATTTGGATCTTGTGTCAATAGTGCAGGGGAGGTATTAGTGGATCCTCGATGGACAGCCGACGAGATCCAAATGAACGTCCTCTGCACTTGCCCCTTCCACACAGAGATCATCTACAGGCATGGAAGGTACATACACATCGGAGGATTCAGAAGTAGAAACATGTGCTACCTGCTAATAACTTTGGTTCCTTAATTACTATTGATTTCGTTGGAAGTCTTTCCCATCCCACATGTGTTTCCAAGGATCTTCTAAGGCCATGAGGCCTCTGGGTAAGTTCCTCAGGTTCTGCTGTCGATGAGTACGTGAAGGTAGCCGGGTACAACGATGAAGGTAAGAGATTTAGGGCCAGTTTGGATGGCGTCCTCGTCCGTTTGCGCCTGGCCTGTACCATGCCTGAAAACTGCCTGTACCATGTTTTGTTGGAGTCCACGGGAGTAGAAGCTAGCCTGGCCTGGTGACCACAAAATCTTGATTAGCCTGGCCCATGACCCAGGCTACTTGATTAGCCTGGCTCAGGCACAAGGAACCGGTCACCTGGAGGCAGCCTGGCTACAAGTAGTACATTATTCAGCGGGGTTCTTTTGTGAGTTAGCTCTGAACTATAATGCTTTTTGGAGTAAACTTTTTTAGGCGAGGAATGCAACCAAACAGCCCATGCCTGGCCAGGCATAAAATTTCCAGTTCCCAGGCAATGTCCAGGCACCACTTTCTATCAGGCACGGAAGCCAGGACGCGTACCAAACAGGCTCTTAATGAACACACATACTCTGTCAATTTGGGTTGTGGTGCGTGCAGGGTGGTGAAGAGCTTGCCAGAGGGGTTCGTGGTTGGGGGACACACTAGAGCCCAAGTCCGTCGGTAGTGTGACTCGTGCAGCAGTACAACGTTGGAGTGGAACAATGCCTGCTCTGTGCTGCCATTGCTCGTCGGCCCCAGGATGCTCCGCGACCGCACTACCTAGTTCAGGGACAGCCAAGGGGCGCTGCTCCTCGTCGTGTATGTGTCTCTCTACGTGATTGTGTTTCTTATATTTCTATTGATTTATGTATATTTTTTAGCAGAACTTAGCCATATTCCCTACACTATGCTGATGATGCAGAAGTTTGAAATACTACTAGGTGTAGTTCAGGTATTAGTTTTGTACTGATATATAGTTGTTTAACCAAGGAGGAAGAATTATTAGATACCTTTACAAGTACTAGAAGTATCAAGATGACAAACCACTCGGATGTTCCCTTTCTTACATCTCCCATCTCATTTAGAAATATACTAGAAACTGACTACAGAATCTTCAACTTTGGAGTAAGCATGGAAACGACACCAATTACTATTGAAATAGTAGCTTGCCAATTACTCCCTCCATTCCTAAATATAAGTCTTTGTCGAGATTTCACTATGGACTACATATGGAGCAAAATGAGTGAATCTACACTTTAAAATGCATCTAATACATCCGTATGTGGTCCATGCTGAAATCTCTACAAAGACTTATATTTAGGAACGGAGGGAGTACAACCGTAATCATAAAGTTAAATATTGAGCCATCTCCCCTTAGGAAAGCTTTTTGTTTATCATATATATTGGTAATACCAATGTGCATCAAATTCTCTGTATTCCAGATTAAGAAAGTTCATACTCAGGAAACCATTTAGGCTGGAGACCTTTGTTTTAGTAATGATTTTCTGATGACCGGCAGCTGATCTACTACATGATTGTAACTGCAGAATTTAATATTTAGTTCTCCGATCCACCAAGAGTATTGGCTTATAGATGGGACAATTTGTCTAGAGTATTTTTTTATCTTAGTATATATATATTTGAAATATTGGTTACTGGTCTGCTAACTTACCAATCCATATTTTGAATATGCAGGTTAAAAAAATTGATTTGTTCCAGACTTCCATGTCAATGTTATTGGCACTGAACCTAGCTAACTACTAGTACGTAGCAAGCTAGTTTTGCTATGAGGTAATTCGTAATTGTTAGCTCTATATTGCATCAACGATTCTTCCATGGTTCAAAGGAAATTGGATTATTAATAGCTCAATATTGCAAATTCTTTTTTGTCCTTATTTGTACAAGAGAACACTTCTGGGGGTACCCTAACTTTTTTATCTGTGGACAACATAATGATAGCTAAGTTGCACTCTTGTAAAAGTATAAGATGGTAAGATTTTTAGCGTATGAACATGTAATATATTTTGCTCTAGCTTTTGAAATTCTTCCTTTTTTTGACTTTCTCGTATGATAATATACTACAACTTAAACTTATGATATTTAGTGATAGACTAACATAATGTGCGCACACATTTCCCATACAGTTTCACAAAATATTTTGCCCTACTATTTCTTTTTTGTATATCTTCCTATTACTACTGCTAAATGTACAATTTATACATCCATCATCCTTTCTTGTCCATTGTTTCCGAATATATAGTGTATCTAAAAATGGGTAAGAGTCAGTGCATCATTAATTCTTAAATTTTTTAATGCCAATTATTTTTCTCCTTAATGGTTCTTGTGTTTGCAACTCAGCAAATAATATAGCTGTATATTTTAATAGGCTATAAATGTGTGTAATGATCAATCTATCTTCTCGGTTTATGTTAGTTTTTCTTTTTGCAGTAATAACACAATGCACATAGTATTGCGTCATCCATTCAATATACAAGGTGGAAAAATGATGATGGTTTAGAACATGCGGTTCAATAGATGTAGCGGGATTATTTATGCATGGCCTTCACCTTTGTATGTTGCTCCTCCAAATTTTACTGATGTAGCAATTTGATTATTTGTAATTTAAGTTACTTATCTCATTTCTTTCATGTTGTAGATAAACTGATATGCATGGCTCAGATGCTGATTGCAAGGTCGAGAATGAAGCTGCTACTAGATAGTTGCACATAATGTTTTAGATGTTTTTTGCCAGATCAATGCTTCAAACAGTATATATTAAATAGAATAAGTAAGATGTTGATTGCAAGGTCGAGAATTGGCTGCTGCTACAAGATAGCTCCACATCTTGTAATCTTTGGCTCGTGTTCTTTCTAATGCAGCAATCAATTTAATAAATGAGCCTTTCTGTTTGTTATATTGTGGTTCTCTATATGACTATACGAAATACCATTAATTTTTCATGCGAAGGACAGCCTCTAGGCATTGTAATCACCGTGTATGTCCATTTGAAATCATTTTGTGCAGGGTTGCGACCAACGCATATGAAGTGTTGTTACGCTATAACTTTATACGTTGCAATTTTGCAACACTTATTCAGGTTGTTTACCAACGCATGTATATACGTTGTTGTAGACCTTTGCAAAGCCACCAACGACAACGCATAACAATCCGTTGGTATATACGTTAGCAACGCTTATATGGGCCTACGACAACACATTGATGCGTTGCTAAAGGGGGGTTCATCTTGTACTGGTGCTCCATTACAACTAAAACATATTACTTCTGACAAGTCTCGAGGTTTCCTTTTTGGGAAAGTGTTGAGGTAGTGCCCTGACTCCTTGCACCTATAACAGGTGATATGACTCAGGTCCTTCCTGGGCTCCAATCGGTTTCTCTTCCTGGACTTTTCCATTCCAATCAGGGCTTCTATTTCCTGTGGGTCATATTCTACTTCCTCTATCGGGAATTCTACTAGATCCCCATTCAAACAATTTTGGGAGATGTGTCCTGCTCCACATGAATAGCAAGACTTAGTGCAGGGTTTACTCGGGTCTTCTTTAGGTGTGTCCTCCATCTCTTCCTTCATCACTGCTTCTTCTAAAATTTCCATGAGGGCTCCTTTCATTACTTCTTTCTTCTGCTGGATGGTTCATTGTACCATGGGGTAAATGTGACACTGAGCAGGATAGTGGGTAGTCCCTTCACACAAGAAACAAGTAATCTGCCTAGTTGAGCATTCTTCAACTGGGTGACTTCCTTCAAAATTAGGGCATTCATCCTTGTGTTCTTTATGGGTGTGTCCTATTTCCGCACAAATCTTGCATGCACAAGGTTTCTTCATATCCTTTCCATAAGGCTTCAACTTCTGAAACACAAGCTGAGACTTTGGCAGAGTCAACTTAAATTCTTTCCAAGTGGTTACTCCTTGCCATCCATTGATGGTTTGGTACATCCCCCACCAAGTAGCAGCACCTCTTTCAAAGCACTGAAGAGCATGCTGGGTCATATCCTATCCGACTATAGGGTTATTCGTCATGTGATCCTCCATGTTCTGAATCCATTGGTCCATCTCCAATTGACTCATCGGTCTAGAAAATATAAGCTCATCTTCATTCATCCTCTATTGGGTCCATGGGTTTGGGGTGAGATAAGAGAGATAGAGAGGGATACACACAATACAAACAAAAGTTTTGAAAAGACAGATTTTATTGTGGCTGTCGGAAAACATCAAACAAATGACAGCTCACAATCATCGCATCTAACGTAGGCATATGAAAGGGGTTTGGTCTTCTAAAGGTCAATAAATCTTCAAGGTCGTATAACTCTTCAAGTCTTGTTCATGCCTCCAATGGCTTCTTCTGGTCATACTTGTCTTTCTCAAGTCCTTTTGCCAGCTCATCTCTGCTGTAGCAAAGTCTCTGGTGACATCCATGAATATTCTGGAGTTGCATTCCAAACTTCTGGGTTTCAACATCCTTGGCATGAGCCATGGTCGTACTATCCTTCAGTTCCTGACAAATCTCCGGTATCTCGAGGTTGTAGCTCCTCCAGCTTGGCTACTTCAACTTCTGGGACCTAAGTTCTTCACGAAATGCTCCTTGTCAAAATACGGCTTCTTGTAGCTCCATCTTAACTTCTTGATGTAACACTCCAGATCCTGGTGATACACCAGCTAAGGTTAAAACTTCATCTTTTGCTGATAGCTGCTACGTCAGCCTTCTACCATCTAATCCTTCCGAAGAAATGCATGCTTAGCTCAGCTCGGTGACCATATATCAATGGCGATGACATCATGGATAACCGTGTTTCTGCCCTTGTCATTGCCATGAGCTATCTTCCATAGTTGATATCTCCTGCCTTAGGGTTTTCTTGACAAAACTTTGAGGTTTTTAACTCTCCATGCTCGGTCTTTCTCCGATACACCTTGATCTCAGGTATTGACGGCTTCCTTAGTCTGCCAAGTTCCATAAGGGGTGCCTTCCTAGGTAATACAAATCTAGAAAATTCTTCAGAGTCTTCAAATTCTCCTAGTCTTCGGAGTCTTCAACCGTTGTAGTTTCCATTATTATAATATATGGTAAAATCCTCTTCATTCCGAATGGTCTCGGTTGTCTGATATCTTGTACATCTTGGAGTGGTCTCATTAGTCGAATCTTCGTGTGGTCAAAAGAGAAAAGGGGGTATGGCCTCACTAAAAGGGGATATTTGAATAAGCTCAGAAGAGAAGAGAGGTAAAAGATCTTTTTGAAAAGAAAGTTTTAGAGACAAATCTTTCCTATAGGCTTGCCAGTTTCTAGGGGTCACGTCCTAAGTTAACATGTGCTCTGATACCATCTTGTAGCGACCCGACCCGAATGGATCAAGTCTCTGTGCTTAAGTGTCATCCCTGGATCGGTATACTGACACACACAGTACTCGAGGATTTATAACATAGGTAAATCACATGTATAAGTAACGTAAGATACTATTACCTCAATCCAAAATAGCGAAAGTAACAAGGTTGTGGATTCCCATCAACAACAACGGGCAAAGTTGAGTGTAGAAAATTGTAACCCTAACGTATCACTTACTCGTCGTAAGATATCCTGCAACATGAGACGTTGCAGCCACAAAGGGTCAGGACATTCAATGTACTGGCAAATTCACACCATAGAGAGAAATGATGAACAATGGCTATCACTACATGCATATATGGCTGGTGGAAAAGCTCTATGGTTATAAGGTTTTTGCGAAAAGCCAATTTTTCCCTACTGCAAAGGAATAAATTTTATTTAACTATCATAGTGGTTGTTGAACATTGAGAATGGTTGACAGCATTCTCAATCCCAATTAAGTAACATCATTAAACCCAACGAACTTAATTTAAAGTAACATGTTGAGATTCACATGATAATCCAAGTACTAGATACTCAAGACGTCCATAACCGGGAACACGACTAATCATGATTAGTTTATACACTCTGCAGATGTTTGCGCACTTTTCCCCACAAGACTCGATCTCCTCCGTTGGGATTCTCGCACTACATGGTGTTTGAGAAACGGATGACCGAGACATAGTCTTTTAGAAGCGCTAGTACCTTATGATCGGGTAGACCGTTACACCTACTTTCCCCTACATCTGCTAGTCTACCACTGTAAGAGTTCGCACGACTTAATCAACTATGCTAGAGCCCATAGTAGCTTGTGGCTGCACACGGAAGTTTCTAGCATGAATAATCTCATGATCCCTTTGAGCCTGGGTGGTGGTCCATAAAGAAACAGGCAATCCTGGAATACCCAGGTGCCTAGGCAGGCAATCGCTGGAATACCCAGGTGCCTCAATCCACCCATATGTGTGTTAAAGTTGCCACCTTAAGTGAACCATTAATTAACAACCTCACATCTGTCATGAAATACTCTCAAACCCAATCCACGTCTACGAGCATAGCATGGCAATATAAGCATAACGTTATAGTAACTCCCAAGGTTTGAATGCAGGGCAATAGGTTCCTACCTCATCAACTACTTCCCAATACCCACATGTTAAAATCTCATCCTAACCATGCAATGTTTGAGGTTGAAACTAATGCATAAAAACTGGGTATAAAAGGAATATGATCAAAGTGTGAACCTGCCTGCAATGTTGATGAAGATGATGCGCATTCAAAACTCTTGATAGTTCTACTCGTCACACTCTGGTCCATCTATCGTAAGCAAGCAATTGTAACCACACATAAGCAATCACTCAAAATATCAGAAAGATCGAAGAAGACGATTCGGAAAACTTCAAAACTAAGAAAATAACTCTCGCAACATAAAACAATTTCTAACAGTACCAAAATTATGTGAATTTGGCCTTATCAAAAAGTTTAGGTAAGGAGCTTCAATTTGCAAAAAGAATCAACTAAAACGGAGCTACGAAACTCAAGTTATGATCAAACGAAGTTTGAATCTAAGTCTGATCTAATTCAAATTTTAAAATTTTAAAAAAACATGTTTGGGTTGGATCACCGGATAGAGGAGATCGTAATGAAGAAGTGGGCGTTGCTTTCGTTGGATTTGGACTAACGAGCAAAACGTTGTGGTAGTTTGAAACTGAGGGACTAATCTGTAAGAAAAACAATCACAGATAGGTTCCTGGCGAAAAATTAAAAAGAAAAAGAAAAACTTTACCGTACGAATGTTCGCTGCCGAACGCTATCTGACAAATCTGTTCACTATAACTACCTAAATAGAAAACGTTCACTACATAACTGAACTAAATAAAAAACGGGGTTTTTTTAAACCAAAACCGAACCTTTAAAATAAAACCTGTCTGGACCGGGGCGGTTTTACCGAACCGGAAGAAAACCGGCGATTGGATCGTGGTCGGGCGCCGGCGAGTCGGTGAGTTGGGGCGGCGGCGGCTTGGATCGGCTCCGGCGGGGCATGGCCTCCGGCGAGCGGTGCGGCGTCGGCGGGGAGCGGCGCGGGGCTAGGCGAGGCGCGGCTGTGGCGGCACGGGGCTAGGCGGTGAAGTGCGCCGGCGGCTGCGAGCGGGAGAGGCGGCGGGGCAGGTGCGGGGAGAGAGAGAGGGGGGTCCGGCTCCTTTTTAAAGGGCCCTCGGGTGCAGCGCCTTGCGTGAGGGGGCAGGGAAAGTCCGGCCTCGGCACGGACGCCGAGGTCGGCGCGGTGGCGTGCCGTAGCGCGGCTGGAAACCGAGCGGAGCTCGGGGATGAGCGGTATCGGCCGTTGGGCCACGGCCTGGCTCGGGCGCTGGGCCGGCCCAGTCGGTGAGGAGAATTTTTTCAAAAAAAAGCATTTTTCAGACAATTAAAATAATAAAAACAAATTAAAAGAAAAAAATATATAGGCATATATATATATTACAATTTTCAGAAAAAGATTTCCAACAACATGGACATTTTTCTAGAGTCAAATAAAATTCATACAAATTCAGATAAAACAAAGAGTGCTACTGGTCTATTAAAATCCAACAAAAATCATTTTAAAAATACCAAAATGATTTCAAATTAATTTTTCTCCAATTTTCTAATGTAGGGAATCATGTTAGCCTATTTTCCATATATTTTATTTTTGGAGAAAAATAATTTGAATAAAACTCAAACAATTCCAAATTGAAAATAATTTCAAAAGGACTTTGAATTTGACCCTTGAAACTCCCAACTCATATTTCATAATTTGAAGAAGTCATTTTATCTCCTCTCGTGAAAATCATTGAGTAGCTTAAAGTTTCTGAATTGGAAATATTTTCCAAATGAAATTCAAATATTTTCAACACCCCTTGTCATTGAAATAATGGAAGAAGTTATGTCATCTTATCTCCAGTGTTTCGTGATGAAAAAGTATTTGAATTCACGGAGAGCATAAATGCAAAAATGAAAGTTTGGGAAAGTCCTTTTATTGCCTCTCATTTAACTTTCAAAAAGTTTCGAATTTCACTCACTTTCAGTCAATCAATCAAACAGTCAATGAAATCTATCTATTTATTATAACATTCCAAAATTTAGAATTTTGGGATGTTACAGTTCAACCACCTGATTGGAACTTGCCTTTTGAAATTATGTATGATGTTAGTGATTATGCTGTTGGTGTAGTTCTAGGACAAAGAGTTGATAAGAAACTGAATGTTATTCACTATGCAAGTAAAACTCTAGACATTGCACAAAGAAATTATGCTACTACTGAAAAAGAATTTCTAGCTGTGGTGTTTGCTTGTGATAAATTTATATCCTATATTTTAGATTCAAAAATAATTATTCACACTGATAATGCTGCTATTAAATATCTTATGGAAAATAAAGATGCCAAACCTAGGCTTATTCGATGGGCTCTCTTGCTACAAGAATTTCATTTGCATATCACTCATAGAAAAGGAGCGGAGAACCCCATGGCTGATAACTTGTCTAGGCTTGAAAATATTCTTGATGACCCACAACCTATTAATGATAGCTTTCCTGATGAGCAGTTAGCTGCAATAAATGTTTCTAATAGTACACCTTGGTATGCTGATTATGCTAATTATATTGTTGCTAAATACATATCCCCTAGCTTTACATACCACCAAAAGAAAAAAAATTCTTTTATGATTTAAGACATTACTTTTGGGATGACCCACATCTTTATAAAGGAGTAGAAGGTATTATTAGACGTTGTGTACCAAAGCATGAACAGGAAAAAATCCTACGAAAATGTCACTCCGAAGCTTATGGGGGACATCATGCGGGAGACAGAACTGCTCACAAGGTATTGCAATCTAGGTTTTATTGGCCTACTCTCTTCAAGGATGCTCGTAAGTTCGTATTATCTTGTGATGAATGTCAAAGAATAGGTAATATTGGTAAGCGTCAAGAAATGCCTATGAATTATTCACTTGTTGAACCATTTGATGTTTGGGGATTTGATTACATGGGGCCTTTTCCTTCCTCTAATGGGTATACTCATATTTTGGATTCTGATGATTATGTTACTAAGTGGGTAGAAGCTATTCCAACTAGTAGTGTTGATCACAACACCTCTATTAAAATGCTTAAAGAGGTTATTTTCCCAAGTTTTGGAGTCCCTAGATATTTAAGGACTGATGGTGGTTAACACTTTATTCATGGTGCTTTCTGCAAAATGCTTGCCAAGTATGATGTTAACCATAGAATTGCATCACCCTATCATCCCAAGTCTAGTGGTCAAGTTGAACTTAGCAATAGAGAAATAAAATTAATTTTACAAAAGACTGTCAATAGGTACCAGAAGAATTAGTCTAAGAAATTAGATGATGCACTTTGGGTTTATGGAACATCATATAAAAATCCTATGGGTATGTCTCCTTATAAAATGTTTTATGGAAAAGCTTGTCATTTGCCTCTTGAGTTAGAACATAAAGCTTATTGGGCAATTAAAGAAATAACCTATGATTTCAAACTTGCTGGTGAGAAGAGATTATTTGATATTAGCTCATTAGATGAATGGAGAACCCAAGCTTATGAAAATGCCAAGTTATCTAACGAAAAAGTTAAAAGATGGCATGATAAAAGAATCCAAAAGCGTGAGTTCAAAGTTGGAGAATATGTTCTTTTGTACAACTGTCATTTCATATTCTTTGCAGGAAAACTCCTCTCCAAATGGGAAGGACCCTATGTTATCGAGCAGGTTTATCGATCTGGAGCTATCAAAATAAATAATGCCGAAGGTACTAACCCGAAGGTACGCCCATTAATGTTGAAAGCAATATTATCCAAACTATGACACCGGAAGAACACATAAAAGAAACTTTCTGGAACACTCTAGAATCGTGAAAAAAGGAAGTATGTGATACGGTAAGTAAACGGACTCCGAAAAATTTAAAAAATATTTTCTATCTGTTTTGGAATATAACAAAAATTAGGAAAATAAGAAACAACCAGGAAGGCACCCCTGGTGGGCACAGGACAACAGGCGCGCCCAGGTGGGTTGTGCCTACCTCGGGTACCTTTTGGGCTATGTTTTTCTTCCGTTCGGTTGTTTCCCAAGATAAAAAATCTTTATATACCCCCCGAACCAATTGACCTCCTTCTCGCGGAGAAATCTTCTGTTTTCTTTTCTCGCCGTTTTCCAAACAGATCTGTAAATATGTCATCCCAAGACTCGGAGGGTGAGAGCTATGTTGCTGATTATATCGCAAACCCTAAGGTTTATGGGGGATGTGGAGCACTATAGCTGGACTTTGGAGGAAGAAGAGGACTATGATCCTAAAAGGGAGGAGGAGACGAGCTCAGACGAGTATGAAGCCCCATTTCCTCAACCAGAGGAGATGCACGTTGAATTTAAGGAGTCGAGTCTCCCCAAAAGAACAAAAAAGCCTAAGATCCAGTTTATCCCCTTTCGTCTTTTGCAGGAAAACAAGCAAGATTGATGCAAAAAGGTAATGGAGCTTTAGCAGGAGATAGGTGAATTGAAGGAGGAGAATTCCTTCCTCAAGCGTAAGCTAAGGAAGAAAGACAAACCCTCTACATCATCACCACCACCTCCTTCTTCATCACCAAAAGAAAATTGAGTATTGGGTATAGGCACTCCCCTGGGCTTGCGCCAAGCTTGGGGGAGGTGCCCGGTATCGTATCACCTCCACTATATTTTGCATTTATTTACCTTAGTTCGATCCATAGTTATCTTTTGCTTTAGATGAATAAAAGTTTAGTTTGATCCTTTCTTTTCGAGAGTTTGCTTCGTGATCTACCTTTGTAATCGTGTGCGAAATATATAATAAAGTATAGTTTGACTTTTGCTTTCTTTACTTTCATGTTTCAAAAAAAGAAAGGAAATAAATGAAAAAGATCATATGCTAATCTTACGGTGGGTAATGACATCACATAAGGAAAAGTATAAGTAGAAAATTTTATTGGAGATTGACAAACATAGCATTGGTCAATGATGCAATTCATGAAAGAATTAATAAGGGAAGAGAAGATTCACCTGTAAATACACTATCTTGGAAATCTTTTGTGATTGTGAGCCCCCGTCAAAATATTATATGCCAAAATTGTCGACGCTGGACAAGGAAGACAACATAATGATTTATGTTTTTTCATATTCACGTAGAAGTTATATTGTCATAGATCCTTCAACATTTGGTGCTTGCCCCCCATCTTTGCTAGCCAAAAATTCTGCACCAAGTATAGATACTACTTGTGCATCCAAAACCCTTAAACCCAAATCTTATTTTCAAGACTCCACCATACCTACCTAAGGATTGAGTAAGATCCTTCAAGTAAGTTGTCATCGGTGCAATAAGGCAATAAAAATTGCTTCTAAAAGTGTTAGATCATTTAGTGAAAGAGAAAATTGAGCATTGTACGAACTTGTGATGGCAAAGAATAAAAGCGACAGACTGCATAATAAAGGTTTCTATCATAATGGGCAATATAACGTGACGTTATGTTGCACTAAGGGTTTGAGAATACAAACAAAAAGCGCATGCCAACCTCTGCTTCCCTCTGCGAAGGGCCCATCTTTTACTTTTATGTATTTACTTTCATGTAAGAGTCAAAGTTTTTCTCTCTATTCCTTTTTATTTTTCTCTTTTGGCAAGCATCATGTGGTGAGGAAAGATCTAGGCACATATATCCAGTTGGATATGGGTAGCATGAG
Source organism: Triticum urartu (assembly GCF_056163025.1). Classification (NCBI taxonomy): domain Eukaryota; kingdom Viridiplantae; phylum Streptophyta; class Magnoliopsida; order Poales; family Poaceae; genus Triticum; species Triticum urartu. The sequence continues at coordinate 217,587,987 of NC_141878.1, forward strand.
TTATTATTGTTGACATCACCCTTGAGGTGAATACGTTGGGAAGCGAAATTATAAGCCCCTATCTTTCTATTCCAGTTGAAATGTTTTTCTCATGTGTATTCAATGAGTGTTAGCAATCAGAGAAGACTATATGATGGTTGAGTATGTGGACTGCCTAAAGGCTCTGATACGTGGCCCTTCCTCAAAAGATGATGAATTGTAATTGCAAAGTTGACTAAGAACATAGTTTGTTGGTTTCCAATAGAGTTTATGCTTTATACTTCGATGTTGTGATGAATTGTTACTTATTCATGAGAAGTCTATGATAAAAGTTTTATGTTAAAGTTTGTTGCTATTATAATAATATACATGATGCTTTTATGTCCGTATTTTGTTTTTATTAACACCTCTCTCTCTCTAAGCATGTGGACATGTTTTTTTGACTATGTACTTCAAGGCAATAGCCTCACAGCTCTTTATTCAAATAAACTAAAGGAAACAAAAGTACTGTACAAGTCCTTTACAAAAGAAAAGAGAAAAACTTACTTACAACCCAAACAGGGCAACAAAAGAAGTTAACTAAGGGAGGTGATAAATCCAAGTCAGAAGACTATCCTTGAATTTACATTTTATCCTCTGAGAGAGCAAAGTTATGTCATGAATAAAATTGTGTCTCCAAGCTCTGAATGTAGGCCTTTCATTCCTAAAAACATTGCCATTCCTTAGAATCCAGATATTCCAAGCAGTTGTAAAAACCACTTCAGTGAAGAAATTATGCCCAAAGTCTTTCCTAGCCTTTGCTGCCATTTGATAAGTAGTCATCCCAGGCTGAGGATCCCAGTTAATCCATAAATAATGCCATACTGTGCCACTGAAGTTGCATGAGAAAAACAAATGGGCAACATCCTCATGAATGAGAAATGGGCATAGCACACAAGAATGATCCTCCACATGCCAATGCCTCCTCTGTAGCATATCTCTAGTATTCAAAATGTCCCTTAACAGCAGTCACCCAAACATTTTAATTTTCAGGGTGCAAGAGGATTTCCAAATCCGATGGAAAATAGGATCAACAACAATATTTTGGTGCACATGCACATAAAAGGATTTTGGTCTGAAGCACCCCTTATTGAAAGTCCATATCCATGTGTCATGATCCTCAGAGCAAGCATATGCATTCATCATTTGTTGCAGACATTCCAGCTCATTAAATACTTGGGTGGATAAAGGTAAGTGCAAAAATGAGAGGAGCTCCTGGGAAAGGACATCAAACACTGAAAGTCGTCCATCAATAAAAAATGAAAAAAGTGTGGGAAACTTTTTACTGATGGAGGAACCCTTAAGCTCAACAACCCAACTATCAGTCTAGAACAAAATAGACCTACCATCACCCAACTTATGAGAGTCCAACTGGCAATATTTGTGTGCTAATTTAAACACATCACGCCACCAAAAGGACCCACATAAACTGGCAGTATGAGGGACATCCCTATCATAATATGAGTCCCAAATTAGATTAGCCCAAGGAATGTCATGGTGATTTCAGAACTTGTGCAAGAATTTCATAAGCAGAGCCTCATTCTGCACTCTTAAGTTGAGCACCCCAAGACCTCCCTTATTTTTAGGCAAGCATACCAAATCCCAAGCAGCCAAAGATTGTCTTGGGGTATCAGAATTTCCTCTCCGATGACATTGTCTTTGAATCCTTTCAATTTGCTTCAAAATTCCAGGAGGAATGACAAGTGTGTAGAGAAAATATATGGGCATGGAGGTTAAAACAGACTGAAGCAATTGTAATCTGCTCCCTTGATTCAGAAAACAAGAAGTGGTAGATAATCTCCTTTGAATTCTATGCACAAGGGGCATCACATCCTGAATTGAGGGTCTGGTAGTTCCCATGGGAAGACCCAAGTATGTGAAAGGCATGACCCCCAATTTGCATCCCAGAATTGTAGCTAGCCTATTAGCTTCATCACTGGTCATATTCATAGGCACCATTAAAGATTTTGCAAAATTCAAAGACGGCCCAGTTGAAGAAGCAAAAACATCAAGCATGTCTTTAAGAGCAAGGAGCTGGTGATCAGAAGCAGGCAACACAATTAGTGTATCATCAGCATAATGCGCTATGGGTAATCATGTCCTGACTATGAGTTTGGATTGGAAGAGTTAAGATTCCTTTAGAGCACATATCATTTACCACAGACTGAAGAAGATCAGTAGAAGCACAAATAGCAGAGGTGACATTGGATCACCTGGCCTAACTCCCCTCTTACATTTAAAATGATGTCCAGGTACACCATTAAGGAGCAAAGAGGAAGAACCAGATGACAGAAGGGATTGCATCCACAAAATCCATTTATCATTAAAACCCTTGTACCTCAAAATCCTGAGAATGGCATCATGCTCAAGAGTATAAAAAGCCTTAGTAAAATCCAACTTCAGGAGGACGATTGGTTTTTTGATGCCTGAAATTGATGTATATAATCAAAACACCAAGCTAAGCAGTCCTGAATACACATAGATTTAATAAACCCATACTGGTTATTATGAATGCAAGAAAGAATCACATTCTGAAGTCTATTTGCAAGTAGCTTAGTGAGGAATTTCAAGCAGATGTTTGTAAAGAAATTGGCCTGTAGTCATTGAAACCTCATGTGTGAGCTTCTTTGGAATCAGAGTTATGAGAGAAGTATTGATGCACTCAGGGTCAAGATGCCCGTAAGAAAACACCTTTACCAATTAAATAAAATCATCCTTAATGATATTCCAGCACTTTTTGAGAAAGAGACCAGTGAAACCATCAGGCCTAGGAGCTCTGTCTGGAGGCATGTCTTTAATAACATTGTTAATTTCCTCTTGAGAAAAAGGTTTAGTCAAATCATCAAGGCCCTCAACCTTTCTGATAATATTTGGCATGTCAAAACCCATATGAGTATCATTAGCACAACCCATCCTATATTTAAATTCTTGCAAAAAAGCCCAGCAATTGTGGCATGATCAGAGGTCACTTGCCCATCATCTAAAGCTATGCTGGAGATAGAGTTGCTCCTGTAACGCTCAGTAGCCATAGCATGAAAAACCTAGTGTTTTCCTCTCCACCTTTAATGCTCCTGATGGTACATCTCTGTTTCCAGTAGATAAATTGTAACTTGAGAATTTCCTCCAGATGTAGCTTAACTATTCTTGTGAAAATTGCCTCTGGCCCAGACAAAGGCTTAGACTCCTCCAATTCACCCAAGAGGAAGATGACCTTATTGCAATTAGAAATCAGAGCTTTCACCTTAGAAAGACCAATGTGCCAGTGTTTAAGGTCTTGTCGAAGAGCTTTAAATTTTGCAAAGATAAATGCAACAAAAGATGTTCTATGAATAGGCATGTTCCAAGAATCTCTGACACAATCCATAAAGCCAGGTAAATTAGTCCAATAATTCTCAAAACGAAAAACCTTGGCCTTAGGAATAGAAGTTTTGATTTGTACCACACAGGGCACATGATCTTAAGAAGTTCTGGCTAGTGGCAAAACCATAGTGTTTGGATAAGAACAAGTCTAGGTCGGAGTTGTGAAGAACCAATCAATTTGTTCAAGCAAACGAGCATTTTGCATATTTGACCATGTAAATTTTCTTCCCTTAAGTGGAAGTTCAATTAAGCCTAGGTGCCCAATAACTTCATTGAAAAGAAACATGTCATTGATGTCCCCACCAGGTTTTTTCCTCTTTTCCATCAAGCACAAGAAGTCAAAGTCACCCAGCAACAGCCAATTAGCATAATCAGAAATACTTAAATCATGCAACCAATTAACAAAATCTGCCCTAGTTGGATTTTGACAGGGCCCATAGACAGTAACCATTGTCCATGTTTGAGAGTTATGAGTGGATTTCAACTCCACTATAATTCCAAAACTAGTAGACTGAATTAGCTTGCCATCAAACATAGTTGAATTCCATACCACCAACATCCCACCCAAAGCTCCAGAAGATGGCACATGTACAAATTGACAGAAACGTCGCGGGCCACACTTAAGAATAAAATGATGATCAATGATCTCACATTTAGTTTCTTGTAAACAAACAAGAGAACAAGCACTTTCCGAATTCAGTCCACGAACATTCCAGCACAACACTTTCCAGTCTCTAAAGTTGTACTGATTCATTACAGACCAAAGTAAAGCAAACATCAAAAGACGACCACATAGTGATAGTGCCAGATCAGCCAAATAATAGCAATAAAGTTCAGACAGTACAAAACATAAAAAAAGATAGATGGTTTTAACAAGGGTTAACCAGAAACCCCACCAAGGCAAATATTTAACTATCATCAGAACTAGAAGAAGCAGAGGAAGGCTTGCATGAAGAAGCCTCAAGCTTCTCCTTAGTCAGCTTCTCAGGTGCAATTCCAAGGTGAAGACCCACACGTTCCCACCTCCCACTCCAATGACATGTAGCCTAGGTGCCCAAGGTGGGACAGTAGCTTGCTCTACAGAATGATGGCCATTCCATGGCTGATGATCTTTTGCTGAAACCTTGCGCTTCTTATGGGATTTTGCTGCTAGTTTCCTCAGAGATGCAGGCTTGGCCAGAGAGCAGTGCATAAATCCATCACACAAGGTAGAAAGCATGGCATTGCGTCTGACTTCAGACTCAACGATCATGGGTTTTGGTTTGTGAGCACGAACAGGGCGTCCAACCGAAGCGGCAGAGAAGTTGAAAGCAGGCATCTTTCAATTTCGGTTTTCGCTTGAGGACAAGCTTGGGGGAGTTGATACGTCCATTTTGCATCATGTTTACCTACTTTTATTTATAATGTTTTTATGCATAATAATGCTTTTTGGAGTAATTATAATGCCTTTTCTCTCATAATATGCAAGGTTCATACAAAGAGGGAGAATTCCGACAGCTGGAAATCTGGACCTAGAAAAGCTACGTCAGGCCACCTATTCTGCACAACTCCAAACAAGTTGAAATTTCACGGAGATTTTTTATGGAATATATGAGGAATATTGGAGCTAATAAGTATTAGAGGGGGGTCACCAGGTAGGCACAACCCACCTGGGCTAGCCTATTCTACACAACTCCAAATGAGCTAAAACTTCACGAGGAATTTTTATGGAATATATGAAAAATACTGGCGCAAATAACTACCGGAGGGGGCCACCTGGTGAGCACAAGACACCAAGGCGCGCCAGGCCCCCCCAGGCGCACCCTGGTGGGTTGTGCTCAGCCCAGCCCACCTTCAGTGCCCATCTTCTGGTATATAAGTCATTTTGACCTAGAAAAAATAGGGATAGGGCTTTCGGGTGGAGCATCGCCGTCTCGAGGCGGAACTTGGGAAGGAGCACTTCTGCCCTCAGGCGGAGCGATTCCGCCGAGGGAACTTGCCTCCCGGAGGTGGAAATCATCATCATCATCATCACCAACAACTCTCCCATCTTGGGGAGGGCAATCTCCATCAACATCTTCACCGGCACCATCTCCTCTCAAACCCTAGTTCATCTATTGTGTTCAATATTTGTACCAGAACCTCAGATTGGTACCTGTGGGTGACTAGTAGTGTTGATTACACCTTGTAGTTGACCACTATATGGTTTATTTGGTAGAAGATTATATGTTCGGATCCATTATGCTATTTAATACCCCTCTGATCATGAACATGTTTATCACTTGTGAGTAGTTACTTTTGTTCTTGAGGTCACGGGAGAAATCATGTTGCAAGTAATCATGTGAACTTGATATGTGTTCGATATTTTGATAATATGTACGTTGTGATTCCCTTAGCGGTGTCATGTGAATGTCGACTACATGACACTTCACCATATTTGGGCCTAAGGGAATGCATTGTGGAGTAGTTATTAGATGATGGGTTGCAAGAGTGACAGAAGCTTAAACCCTAGTTTATGCGCCATTCCGTAAGGGACTGATTGGACCAACAGTTTAATGCTATGGTTAGAATTTATTCTTAATACTTTTCTCGTAGTTGCGCATGCTTGCGAGGGGGTTAATCATAAGTAGGAGGTTTGTTCAAATAAGAACAGCACCTAAGCATCGGTCCACCCACATATCAAATTATCAAAGTAGTGAACACAAATCAAACCAACATGATGAAAGTGACTAGATGAAATTCCAGTGTGCCCTCAAGAACGCTTTGCTTATCATAAGAGAACATTCCTCAAAAGGATTGGGCTACCTTGCTGCCCTTTTGTTACTATTACCATTACTTACTCGTTACAAATTATCTTGCTATCAAACTACTCGTTACTTATAATTTCAGTGCTTGCAGGCATTACCTTGCTGAAGACCACTTGTCATTTCCTTATGCTCCTCTTTGGGTTCGACACTCTTACTTATCGAAAGGACTACGATTGATCCCCTATACTTGTGGGTCATCAGTTGTCCTCTGGCACCCACTCACGCGATTATCAACGGTATCAATGCTTTCCATCTAGGGGCCCGCTTGGTCCATCACTACTTAATTTGATTGACAACGAGAGAGGTTAATTTGACTTAGGAGGGGATTATTTTTTGATTTATATTACGATATATAGGTCATGCTCTGGGATGACATGATATAGTTTGAGCACATGCATGTGTATGCCTGAATCCCTCCCACCGAGTCGAAGTGGGCAGCGGGGGGAGGGGCAGCGCACCACGACACGTCATGATCCATCTTGCTCTGTGTGGGGACTGTATGATTTTCGTCGCAACGCGCCACATCAATGTTGTGCATGGTATTCAAACATGCACGCATCACCTCCATACATACATATGCATGCAGTGGTTGTCTTCGAAAGGTACTCTCCCTCACGTGGTTCTCGGTGGCAAGCCTATATATTCATGGGCCCGCGTGGACATCCATGATCACTTTGACTGACAACGAGATAGGCTACCATGGTGGATTCTTCTTCTTTGGTTTGTGTTATCGTAGTAGGTCATGGTGAGATTCCAGACCTAAGTTTGAGCGCATACATAGATATGCATGCATGAATCCCCGTCAACAGCTTGAAGTGTGGTGTGACATACATATATACAACGCGTCGTCCACTAACCCTCGCTCCGTGTGGGGATTTCTGGTTCCAAAGCACGGTGCCACATCAAAGTTTTGTTTCACTGAGTATTCAAACATCAACACCGATCCGTACATATGTTTGGGCCACATGCAGGCAGTGGTTGTCTTCGGGCACTAGCTACTTGCATGATTATTGGCGAGCTAGCCCATCTCTAGGGTTGCGTGGGCGTCCATCACTTTGACCAACAACAAGAGCGAGGTTGTACGACCAAGGTGGATTCTTCTTGGTCTGTTTTATGATACATCTTGGTAAGATTCCCTCTCCCGCTGACTGAAAGTGTGTGTGTGTGTGTGTGTGTTTGTGTGTGTGTGTGCGTGCGTGTGTGTTTGAGGGAGGGCACTACAAAAAAAGACACATCCATGACATTTTGGGACGAACGAATTTTTTTCTATCATGCTTATGACACTTCTATGATGATAATTGTGACAAAACCCGGTATCATCATAGATGTGGTGGGATCCTACTTCTATGACAAAAATGGGCTTTTCGTCCTAGGCAGGCTGGAGACACAGCTGCATGACATTCTTTGGGCTGTCCATGACGGAAAAAACCATGGTAGAAGCGAGGGCGAGGAAAATATCGGGGAGTTCCCGGTTACGACGGGTGGTTAGGGGCCGAGCGATGCACATTTCTCTCATACATGTACGCGCATGGGTGCGAGGCGTTGGGCTCTAACTGAACATGAGCGAGGCGTTCCCCTAACTAAACCTGAGTGATTCATTCGCTACTGCTGCTAACTGAAGCCGGTTGATGTTGCCTCTGGATGAACAGTGAGTGTTGTTGGGGGGTTTGGATGAATAGTTCCTGGTGGGGGTTGGATGAACAGGACCCCGTGGTAGTAGAGGCCGTTGCCGCTGGATGAACACTACCCCGATCGATTGAGCCGGTGGATGAACAAGACCCTGTGGAGGGCTGGATGAACAGGACCCCATGGAGGGCTAGTTGAACAGCAGTCGGTGGAGGGCTGGATGAACAGTAGCCCGTGGAGGGGTGGTTGAATAGGACCCCGTGGAGAGGGCTGGTTGAACAGTAGCCGGTGGAGGAGCGCATGGTGGAGGCTAGATGAACAGGAGCCCATGGATGAACAGTCGTAGGTGGAGGCTGGAGGAGGTCGATGGTGGATGAACAGCAGCCCGTGGAGGCAGTCGACGGTAGATATGAACAGTATCTCGTGGAGTCCCGTTTTGCGGTACGCCACACCCCTCCCGATGAACAGGACCCCCGTTTCGACCTTAGCGCTCCAACACAAATCCGTTTCCTCCATTTTGCGGTACGCCACACCCCTCCCGATCAACAGGACCCTGTTTCCACCATTTTGTGGTACGTCAGACCCCTCTCGATGAACAGGATCCCGTTTAGACCGTGGCCGGTCGAACACAAGGCCGTTTCCTCCATTCTGCGGTATGCCAGGCCTCGTTTCCATCGGCTGTTCCGTCCAAGCCAGTTGGCTCCCGATGAACAGCACGCGTTCCGTTGCCTTCCGATGAACATGACGCATTCCGTTGCCTCCCCATGAACATGACGATGACGCGGTTTCTCCGTTCCGACCCAGCCATGTACACGAGCCCTGGCCGTACGTATGCGCGAGTAGGCATTCGAGACCCCGCCTGTATGTATGTATGTGGCCGTATTTACTTTCTTGCACCCTGGCTATACGTACGTGTACATGCTATGTGCGCGCCTCTACTACGACACGTGTGCGCCTCTACATCAACCATTATGTACGTACACGTTCACAACCAGAATGACAACGCTACGCACGCTTCGATGAAGTGGGTCCTAACTATCAGGCACTTCCTTCCGTGCGAAGATGTAGCTGGTGGGTCCCAGCAGTCAGGGGGGAAATGTTTTTTTCACGAAATACGATGGCCCGTCCAGTGGGTCCCTGCTGTCAGGTGGAGGAATAATTATTTTCTGCGTAATAAGGAGGCACTTCCTTGCTGCTGCCATGGACCCAGCTGTCAGCCTCTCCACGTACAGTGCTCTTCTGATGGAAGTCGTTCCTTGATCACGTTGACCACGCCGCGCCGAGAGCACTTGGGTAGTGGATGACAGCGAGGCCTAGGAAGGGGATGACGCGGAGCCAGGAAAAACGCGGCAGTGGATGCCCACGCAGAGGGGGGTACGTGGGTTGACTGCTTCGGCTGCGGTGTGAGGATGCCGTCGCCAGAGAATAACAGGAGGTGTGCGTGAGTATAGAGGGATGGCATGGCCAGCAGTGATAGCACAACCGGACACGGGAGACAGGAGTAGGTGGCATGGCCGACGCTTGTTTGGACAGTTGGAGCAAGAAGACCAGAGGTTGAAGAAGCACTACGGCCGTTGGATGGACATCGTACGGTCACTGGAGCTAGAATCGTTCATATTGACTAAGTTGACAAAGCCCTCCATCCTCGTCATCTTAGTAGGCCCACAAGTCAGCCTCCCACTATGGTGGGTCCTAGCTAGTAGGGGGAGTATACATTTTTTTGTGCGTAATAAGGAGGCACTTCCTTGCGTGCGAAGATATAGCTGGTCGGTCCGACCTGTCAGCAGAGGGAATGTTTTTTCGTGAAATACATAGGCCCTTCCAGTGGGTCCCGGCTGTCAGGTGGACGAATCATTATTTTGCGTGTAATAAGGAGGCATTTCCTTGTGTGGGCCCCTACTATCAGCCTCTTCCGATGGCTGTTGTATGTTAACCTCGCCACGCTGAGAGCACAAACACGGTGGATGAGGGCGAGGCCTAGGAAGGGAACGACCCGGAGCCGGTGAAGCCACCGCAATGGATGCCCACACTAAGGGGAGTATGAGCACTGGCTGGTCGGCTGCGGGGTGAGGCTGACGTCGCCGGAAAATAACAGGATGTGTGGGTGGGTAGACACTACAAGAAATATGTCAACTTGTGACCCTCGCTATTGGCCACTGAAAGGTCATAGTTTTTCATTTGCGACCTTTTTGTGACCAAAAACAGAAGGTCAAAAGCTGGCGGTCATAAACTGAAATTAGCGACCTTCTCTGTGAGAAGGTCGTAGACGTTTACGACCAAAACAGAAGGTCGTTGAACCCATGACCTTTTGTTTTGGTCACTGGCTGTCTGCCCAGGCCACGTCGGATCTGACGTGGCAATCTGACGTGGCAAAATTGCGACCAATTGAAAAGGTCATTACTTAGAATGAGCCCGGTCCAGTTCAGTGTCTATATGGGCCAAGCCCATTAATTATTATTTTTCTAGCAATTTGTGTCACCTACATGGGCCGAGACCAAGAATTTGGCCTTTTATTTTCTAGGACACGGCCTTCTACAGTTCATTTCTTTTTTGGGCCTCAAACTTTTTATAGTCTATTTCAATTTTGGGCCTCCATAACAAAATTGTTCCAGCGACAGTGAAATAGAGGGAATTCAAACAAGCATGTATCTTAAACAGCCACGGGTGACAATTTTATTTCTTTCAACACAAAAAGATTCCTTAAACAGCCACGTGTACAACAATAGGTACACTCAAGGTACATTCAAGCATAGGAAGTACTACCAAGGAGCTAAAACACGTACTAACAGCAAACATGTACATTCAAGCATCCACGTAGCTACCAAGTAGCTACCATTTCTACCAACAGCAGCAACAGCCGCCTGAAAGACAAGGAGGTACTACCACCACCAGCAGCAACCATCCATCACCACCAGCGGCGACATTTCAGAGACGCCCTCCCCTTGTTGTTGCTTGGCGTGCTGCATCACAAGTCCCCCTAGACACACAAAATTCAGATGTTCAAAACATATCAACATGTTGAGCAGATAGGGAATCATGGAGCAAATGTTAGTGTGGTGCAAGGCGACAGATTACAGGATTAAATATTAACAGAAGAAGAATTGTTGAATAAATCGTGTGAAATGGCATGGTGGATTTGGAAAGTAACATTCAAGCGGCAGTTTGAATCGATGAGCATACTATATAGATTCTAGCAAGGCTACAAGGTTACAAGGCTACACATTTGAACACAAGAAGCCATAAATTTGAACAACCAAATTAAAAATAGGAGTAGATCAACAATTGCATAGCAACTAAATTCTAAATATCACTGACCAACAATACCCAAATGACGCGGTGCAGCGACACAGAAACATGGAAACCAACACAAAGTCTGCCAAAATTTCATCGCATCACCGAGCAAACACTGAGATCAGGTGGAAGAGGCCAACACTGAATAGAGCGGTAACAGAGAGGGAATGGGGGAGCGGGTAACTTACAACATCACAAAAGATACTTCCACTTCTCACCATCAACCTTGCAAACCTGCGATTTAAACACAAATCAGGACACGGGATTTGCAAGAAAAACTATCACAACACGAGTTCGAATAAGAACAAGGAGATAGGGGCGGGAGCAAAGGGAACCGAGATGCTTACCATGGAGACCTGCTTGATGTTGGAGTCCTTCCTGAATCTGTCCCTCCAAAAATAGAACCAAAATGGGCCCCGGTCAGGACGCGTCACCACGCCATAGAAACAACGTGAATCGAACCACAACAACAAATCAAATCTCTGGCTCACATGAGGACTAAGACGGCGCTTGGGCTTGTTGTTGTGTTTCTCGGCCTTTCTCTTCTTCACCACAAGTCTGCATCACCACAGAAACAATAGGAGCAAAGCGAATCAGAACCCAACGCGAAACAACATCAGGAAAACCCAAGCAGAACCACCACCGGAAATGAGTCCATCACCTAAAACCAAACAAAAATGAACAATCCAAAAGATGTAGTATGAGTATGTACATTACAAGGAACAATTTTTTGCATTGACAACAGAAGCTATGCTCACAAATTTGTATTGTAGGTACAGGAAATGTGCCAGAAATCATATAAGCATACACAATTACACACATGATACTTAGATCACACTGTCAATTCATACTACACGAGTCACTCTTATGAGATAATGGCATGTAGCTGTATGAAGCTACTTGACCATGACAATTTATACTACACGAGTCACTCTTATATAATATAATTGAACAAAACACTGCCATGCATTTATTGGACTATGACCAGGTGCAAGTTGATGAGAATCATCATGCTGAAACTGATACAACCACATCATATCCTTCTAACATTCCTAGTTCACTCAGAAAACACTTCACCAACATCACATAATTGCAGTCTGAAAACACAATTCACTCAAAAGGACACAAATCAGTATGCACAAGTGTTGGACCTTCAAATAAGCATACTTGAATTCACTGGTAAGCATTAGCAGAACTAATATATATTTTTGCATGATCTTAGTGTATCTCTACATCACATAGATTCACCCACTCTATCACTACCAATTCTACTACAGAGTAAGAATGGAATGATGCTAGTCTATTGAGGGAAAGGATCTTCTCTCATCAGTAGTGGTGTTGCTCCTAGGCCAAGTGAGAGGAGTCAAATCATTTGCCACAGTCAGAAAGTTGGTAGGAGCATTAGGAGATGATAACACACACACACGAGGATATGTTCGCTTCACTCAACTTGACATAATATAGCAGCATGCAAATACAATGGATCTACAATGGAGAAGGATATATATATATATATGGACATTGTCAGTGACATGGTTGCTAGCTAGCTAGCTTGTTGTCATGGATTTTAACTGGACATGGCCAAGAAGAAGCAGTCATGCCTAGTAGTCTAAAAACAGAGTTTCATGGACTCTAGTGCTTCTTTGGTCATTAGAGCTCCATAGGATGCAGGTAGGATTGCAGCTGCAGCCATAGTAGATGGCATGTAATCCAGCACACTATCGGCTGCATGAACACAACACATATCAGTCAGACAAAATGCAAGAAAGATCCATATTCAGTTAAGAAGGTGTGCAGGACGAAGATGAACCTTCGGTTGTGGCAAAGATGAAGCCGATGGACTTGAGGGCCACGCAGGCGGGGTCATGCCCACAGCCGCCGCAGCTGTCGTGCCGGTCAAACCGGGAAGAGAAGCAGGGGAGGTAATGGAAGGGCGTAACGGCGGCCATGTGCCAGCCAAAGGTTGACAGCACAGGCAGCTCCATCCGGCGGATGGAGGCGGAGCAGAACTTGTAGCTGCCGCTGGCGTCGAATTTCGACAGTGCCGGCGTGCAGTACTCCATCTTCGCTGCCACAAAGACGCAGGCCACGGAAAGGAGCCGCGCCACCCACAGCATGGCCATCCTCTGCATGCGCACAACCACATCATCCTCCTGTTCCTAAGAAGCGGAGAGGCTAAATTTGTTTTACAGCAGTGGTGCGGTGATTGATTACCAGGAAGAAGTGGTCGAAGTAGGCAATGGCCAGGAAGATGCCTCCTCTGGCCCCCTCGCAACAACGTTGGTGCCGCCACCACCGGTCGCACCACTTGGACGAGCCCCGCGGTCGAGGCCCGCGCGCCTGCCCACGTCATCGGGGAGCAGCGCGAGGGGCGCGACCCCGCAGGCGGAGAGGGAGCAAGGGCGCGAGCGGCCAGAGGGATCCGAAGGTATCGGCGGGCGCCTTCGCCGCCTTGTCGACGCCGGGGGAGCTCGTGGGGGCGGGAGCTAGGGAGGGGGACAGAGGGGATCCGTTGTCGCCGTCTTCAGAGTCGGCGTCGGGGCGGAGGAGCGGGGATGCGGTGGGCGCGCCGGCCAAGCGGCTGCGAGATGGGGCTCTGGGCGGCGCAGCGCACCGGCGAGGCTCCCACGAGAAGCTGCGACGGGGGACGGGGCGGCGACGGAGGACTGCAGAGCACTGGCACTTAGGTTGGATCTGGCTCGGGGAGAAGGGGAAAGAGAGAGGCGACGGAGAGGGGGAGAGAGAGGCGGGCGCAGGCTTCTTAGGGTTTGGATTGGGCTGTAGAGAGGTGGACGGTTCAGATCAACTAGAATGGACGGTTCAGATTGGCTAAGGGGGGTGATCCGTGGGAAGAGCCCTGATTGGTTCAGAAAATTTATGGTTTAAAATAGTTTCTAAGTACTAAAACATCAAAAAAGTCAAAAGTTTTCCAAGATTCAACCACTAGCTAGGAACAGTCAAGCCTGCCGTTTTGACCGCATTTTGAAACGGACATAAAAAATTCAAAAAAAATCAAAAAATTGGAAAAACTTCGCATTCTGTCATTATATGTGACCAAGTTTCCAGGAAAAATAATAAACTTGTAATACGACAATTACTTTAGAAAAGTGTTCTCAGAAATGAGCTATCATTTGTGAAGATTCATGGCTTTCAAATCAAATGATCAATCTTATGGCCACATTCATGGCATAGTTTGTTCAAATGATCTCATATTGTGCACAAGGATGCATCTTGGAATTCCAAACAATGTTGCCTACGGGAGTTTTCATTTTCTTTGCACAGGAAATTCATTTTCAATTTTCCGAGTGCCTGAATTGAGTTTTTTTGTGAAGGACCTACCATATATTTGTTGCAAAAATGGACCAAATCAACTTTATGAAATACTATGCCATGTTTAATGCACAATTGACCAAATGGTTGGGTGTCAAAAGCCTTGATCCACCTCTGGTGAAAAAGACAAATTTCTGCCGATTCAGTAGGAAGCGGGTCAAATTTGAACTGCGGCTGCCTCATAGTTTGCTCTTTATTTTTTCCAAAATTATTTCTAGGTACATAATTATATATTTAATCTGAGAAACATCAAAAGTTTTCCAAGATTCAACCACTAGCTAGGAACGGTCAAGCCTGCCGTTTTGACCACATTTCGAAACGGGCATAAAAAATTCAAAAAAATCAAAAAATGGAAAACCTTCACATTGTGTCATTATATGTGACCAAGTTTCTAGGAAAAATAATAAACTTGTAATACGGCAATTAATTTAAAAACGTGTTCTAATAAATGAGCTATCATGCGTGAAGATTCAGGGCTTTCAAGCCAAATGATCAATCTTATGGCCACATTCATGGCATAGTTTGTTCACATGATCTCATATTGTGCACAAGGGTGCATCTTGGAATTCCAAACAATGTTGCCTAAGGGAGTTTTCATTTTCTTTGCACGGAAAATTCATTTTCCATTTTCCGAGTGCCTGAATTGAGTTTTTTTGTGAAGGACCTACCATATATTTGTTGCAAAAATGGATCAAATCAATTTTCTAAAATACTAGGACATATTTAATGCACACTTGACAAAATGGTTGGGTGTCAAAAGCCTTGATCGACCTCTGGTGAAAAAGACAAATTTCTGCCGATTCAACAGGAAGCGGGTCAAATTTGAACTGCAGATGCCTTATAGTTTGCTCTTTATTTTTTCCAAAAATCATTTATAGTTACATAAGTATCTATTTAATCAAAAATACATGGTTTGGTGGCGATACATCAAGGTTTGGAAGGTAGCCGAGGGCCCCAACTCCAAAGCGCGTAAAGTCGCATGCCTGCCGCGTGGTCACCGCGTGACTGTGGCATTAACATGCGTTTTGGGTGGCCTAGGCATGTCTAGTGCGTTGGGCACTCCCCTGGTAGGTGCTAGGAATAAAATTACACTAGAAGTTTCTCACGAGGAGACCAAACTATGCTCAAATATGAATTAGCAGCCAAGTGTTTGATTAGCGGTACAAGAAATGCACATGGCCAATTCGCGTGTGTTTTGGCTCAGGATGATCACCTACTACGAAGACTGTCTTCACAAATTTTCAGCTCAAAAGGAGGAGCCTAGGTGGTACTTGCTTTGCAAAGTACCACACTGGACAAAAATATGAATGTTGAAGCTGGGCTCAAAATAATGAATGGATTGAGCTGAAATTTGGTGGAGGATGGTTATTTGGGCATAGGAAAGCACTGTAGAAAATTGATACTATTTGGACATGCCAAGGTGGTACTTCCTTCACAATGCTCTTCTCTAGACAGAAACTTGGGAAAATTAGCGAGAGAAATTGGATAAATGAAATGAGCTCAAATTTGGTGTAGGTAAGTTACATAGGCATGGCCATGCCCTGGTAAATTTTCAGATCGTTTGGGTAAGCCTAGCTAGTACTTACTTCACAAAGGTTCTCTTGAGATATAAACTTTGGAAATTTCTTGAGAAAGATTTACCAGGAAAATGGAGATGAATATTATCATGTGGCAATTATTTGGGTATGGAAGAGTGACCAAAAAGTTTGAGGGTAATAGGAGGGGTCTAGCTAACACTTCCTTTGAAAACGTGCCAATCTGGCCATAAAATATAAATTGAACCTGGGCTCACATAGATGATTTGACTGAGCTGCAATTTGGAGGAGGGTGATAATTTGGGCATATGAAGGAACTTTACAAATTTCATGTCATTTGGATATATAAAAATGGTTCTTCCTTCACAATGCTTCTAGGTGGACAAAAACTTTGGAAATTTTCCAAGGAAGATTTACTGGGAAAATGGAGTTGAATTTTGTCATGAGGCAATTATTTGGATAGGAAAGAGTGCCCAAAAATTTTGAGGGCAATCAAGAATATATAAATAGCACTTCCTTCACAAAGTGTTATTCTGAACAGAATAGGAAAATGAATATTGTTGAATTATTTTTGAACTAGGCAAGGAAGGATTTTTACATATTTGACGAAGATATGACCCAAAGAATTTATGAGATTCTTTTCAAAATTTTGGGAATGACAGAAATATAGGTTGCTTCACAACCTAGGGCAAAAGCTGACACATAGACATGACACATAGGCAAAACCGATGAGGTGGCGCCTAGTCATAGCAACCCACCACAATTTACAAGGTCATGACCATCTATATTGGTCATGATCAACTAGAAATATGGCAGCGGACCAGTGCTATATGCTTTATGACCATTTCATGTAAGGAAATTATGACCTTTCTGACCAAAATGGTCGTTATAGTTTAGGGTTTGGAGCCTCCCGAACAGCTTTTGACCAATTGGTCTCAAATGGTCATAGATCTATGACCAATTCTTCCAGGGTCACTGACAGAAGGTCACTAGTTGACATATTTCTTGTAGTGAGAGGGATGGCCTGGTGGCAGCACAGCCAGCCATGGGAGGAGGGAGCAAGCAGTCCCGCCAGCGCTGGTTTGGGTGGCTGGAGTAGGAAGATCAGAGAATGAAGACGCACTGCGGCCGTTGGATGGACATCCAACAATCACTGCTTTGTGTTGACTAAGTTTACAAAGCCTTGTGTATGCGTCAAAAAAATTAGGACATCGTCATCATCTACCTAGTAGGCCCAGAAGTCAGCCTCCAAATCTGTGGAAAACAGCATACAACCCATTTGCCATTATTTTCAATAATTTACAACCCATTTGCTAATTTTTAAGGATATTTGAAGCCCATATTTTTATTAGCATTACATACCATATATTCTAGGCACTGCTAAAAAATTCAACGAAATTTTGCATATTTCTGTGGGGTCCGAACTCTTTTAATCAAGAAATTTTGAGTCACATTAAAAATAATTTTAAAAAAAATTATATCAAAATAAAATTCAAAAAACAATTATCCACAAAAAATGAATGAAATTTAACATCTTAACTAGCAAGATGCCCGTGCGTTGCACGGAACATGGAGATGCATTTGTATGAGTAGTTTATCTTGTGGGAGAAAGGATGATATTTTAATGTAATTGCCAGTTGGCTTTAGTTTATATAAGAGTAGAGAGTAGAGAAATCCATAAAAATGATATTTTAATGTAACTGCCGCTTGGCTTTGGTTTAAAAATTTACAGCCCATTTTTTGGGGAAGCCCATTTCTTACTACTTACATCCCTCCTCGTCTTGAAAGATTTGCAGCCCAACAGGGCTGAGAAAAGCAAGTAGGCCTCGGTTTTGGTATTCTCCAAAAAAAGAACTGGGCTAGCCATTTTTAGAAAGAAAAAAGATATCAACTGGGCTCCTCATGTTCTTAAATAAAAGCGTAAGCGTGGGCTAGACGGGCCACAGCCCCCGCACAACGTACAGTTGAGCTCCGTCTTTGAAACTAAAAAACTACTGGGCGAGCTACTGGGTCCCTGGTGTTATCCGCTCATTGTGTAATTTTCTCGTTTATTGACTACATTGACAATGGCGTGGGACCTAGTTATCAAACAATTAGGAGGAAGTATTTTTTGGCTTGTAATAATGAGGCACCTGCTTGTGTAATGCAATGACCCTGGTGGGTCCCTACTGTTGGCCTCTCCACGTACAGTCATCTCCTGATTCCTCTTGGTTGTTGACCATGTTGACAACACCAGACGACGGCGGGCACAACAAGCGAACCAAGGCGTAGAACGACGGCGAGGCCTTGGACGGGAACGAACAGCAGCCATGGAAGATGCGGCAGTGTAGTGGCAAGTGGAGGGGAGTACGAGGGCAACAACATGCAACTCAAGCTTACAAAACGGTACAAAAAAGCCCAAGGATTAATTGTTCATCAAATTTTTAGACAAAACCCGGATTGAACATGGCAGTAACATCTAACCCAGCCACTCTTTTTCGCAATCACAAACAAATGGATCAGTCTAATCCATAAGATCAACATCCTGTGCAAAAAAAGTTATTTCAGGATGACTACAACTTGTAGTAAATAGAAGCCGAGCACGTTTAGAAGCCCATTTGTCCACCTGAAACATCTTTTTTTGCTCTTCAACGTGTCCTTCTGTGAGAAATTTCTTGCGGTAAAGCTTAAGCCTCATGGACAATAGTAACCTCGCATTCAACAGGAAGAATGTGACAAAGCTTCTGTTTGCCTGGTTGGATGCATATCCTTCCATCGTTATTGTCCTCAAACGAATGTCATGAGAACTGAGAAAATCCTTGTGCTTATTACGCCACCGATTGGTTATACGTTTTTCTCCATGTGGTCACAGTACCTAAGTAGACATGCAGATTGAAAACAGTTAAGGTCTGAAAAAATAGTATGTCGAAAGAGAGACAGCTGAAAGGTTAATTCTAGTACAATATATACGGGCTTTCAATGTGCATGAAATCATCACCTCTATATATAAATTCTCCAGAGATCGAAATCAACGCAGCAAGCCAATAATTATGTTCAGATCAAAACTAGACATTCCGATATATAAGATCTTGACAGAATCCAGCAGCATTGATAGGCTATCCATGGACGAAATCTTCATTGATCATATAACATAATATTAGTACCCAAAGTGTACTCCAAGATGATATAAAATTTATGCGCATAAATGAAAATGCAGCTTATGATTACAAATGCATAGATGATAATATACGGTACCTGAAAAGGTGAGGAGCCAAACACCAACTTCCCGTGATCACCAAATGGATCACGAATTACACCCAAGATCTCCAGTTTGGGCGTAGAGACGACAGTTATTTGCGAAGGTCTATAACAATTATCAAGGAGCAACCTTTGAAGTGAAGGGGCATCTTCGATGATGAGCTGTTGTCCTTGAAAACAAATTCCAATGCTTTTAAGGTGAGGTGACTTTATTTGGAGACAACTGATAGGGATTTCTATTCCCAAAACAATCAGCAAGCGCTCCAGGGCAGGGAAACTAGAGTGGACGATGTTGTGGAGTGAGGCCTCCGACAGATATACCACCACAAGCGAAAGTTTTTTTAGCAGTGGGAGTCGAAGCATTTGTACGAGATCATCTGGTAGATGGCACCAGGCAAAGGTGGCGGTGTGGAGAGAGGAGGAAAACTGTGAGATGGACAACGGTGGTGTGGGCACGAATTCTTGGTGTGTTCGTGGTATGAAACTTTCGTGGTAATCATAGAACTCAAACTGCTGGAGTTTTCAGAATTCAAGGGATGTCAGCCAAGCGTCCACCGTGCCGGGCATGGACAGCAGGTAGCGTGTTGGGATGCAGAGGCGTTGAATGGGGCCCTACTGGTGAGAGGAGATGATGGCTCTGAGGAGATCAAATTCAGGAAGGACAGGTATCTAACCACAATCGAGATTGAGGGGCGCAGTGCGCCATAGAGGGCGCCACCGAGTTGAGAGGACTTGTGTGCGGCAGCAATCCTTGGTGGGGAGAAGCGAGATGATCTCCTCAAGGATGATGTCCGGGAGATCGTTGATGCGGTCCATCAGAGATTCTACCGGTTCCTCAGATCCGGGTGGGGGGGCTCGCCGCTTCTCCTCGTGTTGTCGGGTGCGGGATCTACAACCCGCGTCGCTGCTGGCTGGAGCCTCATCTTCTTGGCGCTAGGGCCAGCCAACCCCATTTTCCTTGTGGGCGTCGCGCCGAGCTCACGGGTTTGAGCAGAGTAGCCAGAGACGAGCCTAGTGGCAGTGCGAGTGGGGAAGAAGGAGGGCTGGGGTTTTCTGTAGGAGTGGAAGAAGAGGAGTAGGAGTTTTCTATACGAGTGAGGAAGAAGGCGAGCGGGGGTTTTCTGGATGAGTGAGGAAGATGGGGAGCGGGGGGGAAGTGGGGGCGATGGAAGCAGGAGAGTCCAGCGTGCTGTAGTAGAAGTGGAAGCGAGGAGGAAGGAGGGTTTTTCTGGGATCGCCCCTTCTTCAAGAAATATGGGCTTCTCCTCACAAAAAAAAACAAATGGGCTTTAAGATGGATAGGCTTTTGTATCGGCCCAGTCGGCTGCCCGTGTTTCGTACTGGAGGACCTTAACACTAGAGGCAGCCCGAGACACTCTCTAGCTTATTGCCCATTCGAAAGAAAAAAAAGAGACGCCTCCAGCTTATGGCTACTCATCGGTAACCTTTTTCAACTTGGCATCCACCAAATTAGAGGATGCGGTATTGGATGCAAACACTCACACTGGTCGCGTAGCGCGGCAGAGTGAGGTGTCCAATAACAGGCCTACAATATACTTACTAGATTGTAAAGGTTCACAGGCTAGTAAACATTCACATTAAACTAAGCTTCAGAAGATACAGTATGCATACTAACATTCAGAAGAACAAAAGTACAACATGTTTATGCATCTCAATGATTCACCATACTATAACCAATACAAAGTTGTGAGAAGGTGTGAAAATAAAGAAAATCGGTCGATGCTTCTCCGAGGAAAGGGCCTCTCTGCGCACGCATTAATTTCCTGGGAATGCTTGTTTCTGCTCAATGTTGTGAGCACTTTGTGCATGTTGGCAACTCCATAGCTAGCTAGCTGCCTCATCTTGCAATTGATACTGACACATTTGCAGCAAACACATGAGGCAATAGAGATGACTCAACATGAGTCCATATTGTGCAGTTCCCCTGAAATCATCTTCATTGTCCTGAATCTGAAAAGATAGGAAAACAATAGCTATACTTAAACAGTGTTGCAAAACAGTAGCACATATCAATAGCTCGGCATGACAAAACACGATCATCTGGACGAAGGGGATACTGACCTGCTTGAGGAAGATTATATATAATTTCATAAGTCCTTGGTTGATTTCCACCTTCGGCTGCGCTGCTTGTTTGCTACTCCACACATGACAGGATCGTTCCGCACTACAATCAGCAAGTCAATGTACGAATAAGCTTATTTCATCTTGCGGTGGTCATTGTACCTAGTTACGAATGTAGGAATACCTGGAGCACCATGAGGTTAGCTGACAGCAGGTAGATGCAGCCATATAAATTTTGTGCAATGCTACTAAAATTGAGGTTTGTATCCCTTCGCGTTATGAGAATTCTTCTTGAAGTTGGTAGAATGTGACGGCTTGTTCTTTGCATCAAACTTGCCTTTCCCCTGAGATTTGTTCTTGTTGTTTTGGTGCTGGTTGGGCTGGAAGTTCTTCTCGTGTACCATGTGGGCACTAGAAGCTCCCTCAGCGACCCGAGCACGTGTGTCTTTTGCTCTCGCCTTCTCTTCAAATTCAAGAGTGCTAATGAGATCCGAAACGGAAAACTCATGTCTCTTGTTTTTCAGAGAAGTAGCAAAATCGTTCCAAGAAGGTGGAAGCTTGGAAATGATGGTCCCAACAACAAATTTGTCCGGCAACACACACTTAAAGTAATCTAGTTCCTTAGCGATTGACTGTATCTCATGAGTCTGCTGAACAACAGAGCTCTCATCAGTCATCTTGTAGTCACAGAATTGCTCCATGACATACAACTCGTTGCCAGTGCCCGATGCCCCAAACATGGCCTCGAACGTGTCCCACTTGTCTTTGCCGCTGCCAAACGACATATATGAATCCACAATGGAATCGTCAAGAACACTCAGCAGGGCGGCTTTGAAGAGGGTACCCATGTTCTCAAAAGCTTCCTGCTGTGTAGGATTAATATCGCCCTCAGGATTACCCTTAGTGGCGTCATAGTAGTACATGATCTGAAACCAATATACTGCTCTTGTGCGCCACCTTTTATATTGCACCCCCTTAAAAGTAGGCGGCTTCAAAAGCACAGCAAAACCACTTGGAGTAAATTGCCTATAATCAGGTTTTTGGATTGGATTGTTGAATATATGAGCAATTTACTATGATATTTAATCTGAATGAACAGTAAATAGATCATGACGACAATTGCAAAGACCAAATTAATGATGCGTATTACACCAGGAGGACGGAATCACATACTATACAGCGGGAGTAGAACCTCTGCGGTTGATGTTGTCACTCGTGTCGTTGATGAAGAGGTTACCGAGGTAGGGGAAGAAGGCTATCGTCGAGGAAGTCATCGCTGGCAGCAGTCATAGGAGTGTGCTCCCCAAAAGCCTGATCGCCCCTCTCCCGTACAAGATCGGAGGACTGTTGTCCCTTCTCGTGGTGCAAACCGGAAGGAGGGCTGGAGAAGAATTGCATGGCGGTGCTAAGATCTGGAACGGTGCGAAACCATATGATACAGCGGCGGCTAGGGTAGAGCCTGTCTGGTCGGTCATGCGAGTAAGACCAAGTATAATAGTAGGCCTTTGGCCCAAACCCCACGTCCAAGTCAATAATAGCCCCACTATCCAAAAGAATCAGAAACGGCTGAGTAATTAAGGCGTCTGTTAATTATTAATTAATGACTTCATAAATTTTCTGACCAACAAAAATATAGACCACGTGGATAGCTTTTTTCCTTGGACAGGCTCATTCCCGAAGAGCGTGTGTGTAGGTTTCCTATTATCATGCTCATGCAAATGATATAATAGATCACATTATAAAGTGGTGCAACTCACACTCACCTAGAAGTATGGGACTAAACTTTAGTCCCACTCACACAACACTTGGAGCATGGTTAATAGTATAGCCAACATCGGGCTATATGAAGTTGACACATCATCTAGAACCAACCTAATAGCCTGCTAGTACAATAGTTAGTCCCTTTAGTATAATACTATATCATTAATAATGTCCACACCTTTTGTCTCACAAAGTATGTTGGAGCTCCTGCTACAACCGGCTACAAGTTTACAACCCGCTTCTCTTCTCTCTCCTTCAACTAAGCACAAATACTATATTTAAATCCTTATGTCATCTAATTGTAGTATTTGTTCTAAAGTTACTCTCCACTGTGTAGTCTGAAATTTCGGGCGTGCAGCGGGCGGTGCCCTCGGTCGGCGCGCCTCTTCAATGGCGGAAGTAGTGAGAGGTCGCGTCGCCCTGACTTGCCATCAATGTGGAGCGGCGGGCTCAGCTGGCACCAAGAGGGAAGCCCATGGGGGAGGGGGAGGGGTTTTTGTTGGGCCAAGAAGGTGAGAAGCCAGCTTGGGATCGGGATGGGGAAATATCATGTGCTCCCATACTCACTACTCTCTCTGTTGCTAAATATAGGTCTTTTCAGATATTGCAATAAGAGACTATATACGGAGCAAAATGATGAACCTACACTCTAAACTATGTCTATATACATCCATATGTAGTCCATAGTGAAATCTCTAGAAAGACTTATATTTAGGAACGGAGGGAGTAGTGGTTTCATGCATATGACACTAGTCTATGTTACTACTCCCTCCTTTCTGGTTTATAGGGCTTATCTCAAAATCGTAGTTTTTCCATTTTATAAGGATCAATTTGGTTGTTCCCCATTACAAGTTTAGATTTTAAGCTGCATTAAATAATTGCATGCAAGTATTAAGAGAAAATTGACCGATGCATGTACTTTATGCATGCATGCATTGCAACTAATACAATGGTAAACATAAATTTTTGAGGAAAACAAGAGCATTAATTGGGTGCTTTTGCAAATTACAAAAAGTATTCCACCACTCATCATCTACTTTGGTTGGTGAGATTTTTGAGTTGAGCCCTATAAACCGGAAAGGAGGGAGTAGTACAGTAATGTTATGATGGCTTCATTTATTACCTTGTAGACTCATCTTGTCTTGGGAAACGCTATGTTACAGTAACATATTATGTTACCACTTCTCATTAACTACTTGTCACATAAGCAAAATTTTCTTGGAGTGCGCTAAGTGACTCCCACTATAACTAGCCGTACAAAGTGTGGGATATGTAGAGGGCGTAGTAAGCAAGCTTCTCATCGTTCTGTGAGTTGACATGACACATCAAAGTAGTAGTTTTTTTCAAAATGTACGTCAAAGTACTCCCTCCATCCTGAAATACTTGTCGAAGGAATGGATGTATCTAGATGTATTTTAGTTCTATATACATCCATTTTTATGTATTTTTCCGAAAAGTATTTCGGGACGAAGGGAGTACCAGTGTAGTAGTCTCCAAAAAGGGCCGACCATGTCCATGGCTACCATCCCATCCCGTGCTCCATCATTGAGTATGTGCACGATTCATGTGTCATTCAAGAAAAAAACTGTGTACGTTCCATTGAAGAAAAAATTAAAAACAAACACGCCACCGCGTTATGGTCGAACTTTGATTTGTCCACGCGTGGTTCCCGACCCTCCACTAAGTGAAAAACTACCAAACGTGTCAAATTGTCACGTGGGCTGCCACTTCATCCAGAAATGAGATCCACCGTGTACCCGCGTGCGTGTGTTAGGGTATGAGGCACATAGTACGTGCGTCCGTGCGTGCAATTTTTCTCTTCGTGCACGTACTCCTTTTTTGTGGGTGATTCGTGCACGTACTCGGCCTACATTGGTGACCGTTGGTGAGTCTCACTTATCTCTACATCTCAACATGTGCATCTACATCTGCATCTACATCTACACTACATCTACATCTACATATACCTCTACTACAGTACAGCAAGTTTTAAACATGAGACCAACCATTTTCTTGCATGACACGACCAGCCCGTATCGCTTCTTGCTCCTCGTCTCTCTCAAAGTGCGTTCGGTAGGCAATTTTGCCGTCAATTGAGGTCGGTTCGCTCACACTTGGTCCCACATGTTATATCTACCTAATAATAAAGCACGTAGGGTTTCTGCCCATCCGTCGCGCCAATTTGCAAAAAAATCCCCTGCGTTTTCATGAAATCAACCCGCAATCCAGATTTAAGTCACACTGAACCGTTATTTTACAGTTTTTCAAACCCCCCCCCCCCTGACTTTTTAGGTATTCCATCCGCGGATCATATTTAAGTCAAACAAATGCTTTTCTAAACCATCCATATCTTTTAAACCGTAACTCCGATTTAAACATGTTATATATGAAATTTGATTAGAAAAATATGTAGAATATGAATATAAGATTATTTTAATCTGTTAAGTATTTATAAAGATTATTTTGGAAGATAGTTAATTCAAACAAATGGTTTTCTAAATTATACGTATCTTTTAAACTGTAACTCCAATTTTAATGTGTTATATATGAATCTTGATTAGAAAAATGTGTGAAATCTGTATATGATGTTAATTTTACCTGTTAAATATTTTTTAAATATTGTTTTGGAAGCAAACTTATAACTATAGTGCATGATCCTTTTCTTTCATACAGGCAGCGATCCGGATTGCAAATAAACACCCACTATAATCATATAGGGAAAAGAAAACATTGAGAACTACACATGCATACCTCTGAATATGTCGCAGGGGAAAACAACAAATTTCTCATCGCGAGTGTGAGAGAAAGCGAGAGAGAAGTAGAGGGAGGAGAGAGGGAGAGAGAGACGTCTTAGGATTAACCACATTCTAACATGTTTTGGTTTGTGCGAACACTATGGCCACCGCCGGCGAGGGTGAGAAGAATGATAAGCGGCAACACAAATATGATGCATCGCTAAAATAAAGGAGATGGACCTATTGTGGTCTTGAGTGATGGTTGTTCGGTTAAGAGTGTGCGTTGTGTTTTTTCTCCCGTTGCAACGCACGGGCTATTTTGCTAGTAAATCTAAAAAAGAATACTCTGAACAGCGGACCATTGAAAGAAGTGGAGTATATTTTTCACCCTCAAATGTAAGTTGATGGACAAATAACCGCCCAAAGTCAATTTTAGTACGATTTTTACCCTCAAATATCTAAAACCGGGTATATCACCCCCTTGAGCGGTTTTAGTGTTCACATGTTAGAGTTTAGGCGGTTTTGATTGTTGACTAGGAATTGACTAATTATTTACACTAATGAAATGGCAACGACGTCGTCGAGAGCCATAGATGTCGTCGGAGATGTACCCAATGGACCCCGACCTTCCCTACGAGGAGAGGAGATCATGCGGGTGCCTTCCAAGCTCAAGGGGTCATCGGGCTACCTCATCGGCTCGTCGCCCGCCACATAGTGGGAGTAACTTAGGTTACTAGTAACATAAGGCACTCCAAGAAAATTATGCTTATGTGGCATTTAGTTAATGAGGAGAGAGATCTTTAGAGTAACATAGTAATATGTTACACTACTATAAGTTACTCCCCACTATGACCAGCATTGGCCTCTCCCAGTGCTCCACCATGTATAGCTGCTAAGCCTGCCACGTTGGCATAAAATATGATGTGGCAAGTTAATTAAGAAGAGAGAGACTAGTTTGGTGACCCCAGGAAGAAACCGTGGAAAGACAGTTTTGATCTATAGTTAATTAAATGAAGCAAGCTTAGCAACAACAAACTAAGCACCTACTATGGATTGGATACTTGAGTTGCTAAGCCATTTTATGCACTTAGCACCTCATCTAAGCACATTTGCATTGGAAGAGGTCTTAATTCCATACGGTATCATAATATGATACTCAACTCTCTCTTTCTTCATTTAATTCTATGCCACCTCATCAAATTTTCCTACTACTAGTTAGCATGCATGATACTACTTATAATACTCCCATTACAACCAGGCTGGTAGAATTAAAACACCTAATCTAAATGGTCGCCGCCCGATCTCTTTGTCCTCCTCCAGCATCCGACAGAAGAAGAATCGTGCAAGACATCGGTTGTATTCGTCGGCGTCGCCTCGGCGGTGGCCTTCATGGGATACAATCACGGCAGTCTCCCGTGTTCTACTTCTCCTCGATGATGGTGGCGAGCGAGGACGTGCTGCCCGTCACCTCGTCGACATCCGCATAGCCGCATCACCTCGTCGACATACGCCGCGGCTTCTTTCCCTGCCTGCATGTCGCGGCTACGAGCGCGTTGATGGCAGATGGCACAGTCACAGACACTAGAGGCTATGTACGACGCGGTGGCGTCGAGGCAGTGACGATGCCTGTGCCACTGTGCTCCCCGACAAGCCGGTGTGGAGTCGGCACTCTTCCTCGAGCTGTATTGGAGAGGCCAGCTCCGGAACCACGTGTTTTCTTAGTGCGACAACTGTCTCCGACGGGCTAGGCGAGGTAGGTGGAGAAGCGAGCTGCCTCGCTCGTAACTGTTGGGCTCGGCAGGCCACCCAGACGGCTTTTATGCCGGAGAACTGCTCTTCCTGCTCCTGAACGGACGTGTGTGGCCGGAGTTGGTTTCTCGCATTCCACGCGGTTTTAAATGTAGGTTTTTGAATGCAGTGAGGAGACGGGTATAGCTGGGAGTGCAGCGAGCAGCGCCCTGGGCCAGCGCGCCGCTTCAAATGGCGGACATAGTGAGAGGTCGCATCGCCCTGACCCCCTTGACTGTGAACCTTAATGGTGTACGTCACCTTGTGTCCTGATCTGAGATGCCACGTGTACCAGATGAATGACTGCAAGCTCGACCACCATGATGCAAGAGGTGCGAGCCGAGGAATACTGTTCGAGACACCCCCCTCAGACTAGCCACAATGGGTAGTAACATAGACTAGTAACATGCCCATGTTACTCATGTTACTAGTCTATGTTAGTACTACCTCTATAGTAACAGTCTGAGGGGGGTAACATATGTGTGGTAACATGCAACACTTCATTTATTAGGCTATAGACACATCTTGCCTTGATATGTGTGATGTTACTACTTTCCTCTCTTTCTTCATTTATTGCTTGCCACATCATCTACTTTATCTAGACATGTGTGATGTTACTACCTACTAGCAAGATGCACATGCGTTGCACGTAACATCAAGATGCATTTGTATGACTATTTTATCTTGTGAGAGAAAAGGATGAACGAGGGAAGGCCTTATTTGCAAATGTGGAGAGGTGTGTGGGTACCTTTTTGCAAAATTGCCATAGTTTCCTTCCTATCCGTCAGATATAAATCGGACGGCCTATATTGCAGGATGGCAGTCACACCATCATCACCAACTCTTTTTTTTATAAGAGTGTAGATGTAGATCTTACTCCCACTATGGGTAGTCTCAGTGTGTGCTTCTCATCGTTCCGCGAGTTGACGGGACACATCAAAGTTAATACATAGTAGTAGTAGTATCTAGTACTCTCTCCAAAAAGGGCCGACCATGTCCATGGCTACCATCCCGTGCTCTGTCATTGAGTACGTGCACTATTCACGTGCCATCGAGGAGGAAAAATATTGCATAGCACTAGGTGCCATCGTAGTGCACGACTCACTTACGCACTGCTTATCTCCATTTTCTTGCATGACACATGCACCTTGATGCTAGATGTCCCGCGTGTTGGCAAACGGATGAACAAAGTGCGGCGGGCTAGCGTTTTCGCCGTCTATTGAGGTCGGTTAACTCATCACATGTTACTGACTCTTGGGTAGGATAGTTTTTTTGGTGGGTTTGGGGCAACTTGCTGCAATTTAACCCTCATGTTTGGATACTTTACGGATATTTGAGCCCCAACTAGCTCAAACTAACTCTAACCCATGGATCCAAACAGGGCCAAAGTTAGTCTCGGAAAACGCATTAAGCCCTATATACATGGACAGGCGGAGTACATGATACTAGCAAACGCTCACCAGTAGTAGTAGTAGTTCATTGGTTGGTTTCGATTTTTTGATTCAGCTGCTGTGCTGCTACCCTCCAATATTTGTGTGTGGTTGTTTCTACAATAAAAAAGGAGGTACCCCTACTTATGTTACTCCCACTATGCCTAGCCTAAGGTTAGTAGGTGACCTTGCGCTTGGCTCTTCGCCTCTTCCAGAAATTGAACAATAATGATGGTACTACAGTAGTACTTCTGGCAATCTGACACCAAATGAACTGCATCACGTACACCGCTTGTAAGCAAAAGTTTCTCCTCGTGTTGCAAGCCACCGCGCACGCGTTGGCGAGGGAGAAGGCGTAGTAAGCAAGCTTCTCGTCGTTCTGTGAGTTGACGGGACACATCAAAGTTATTTAGTACGTACTCTCTCCAAAAAAGGGCTGACCATGTCATGGCTACCCCCATCCCGTGCCCCGACGTTGAGTACATGCACTATTCACGTGCGAGCGAGAAGAAAAAATATTGCGTAGTAACAGGTGCCATCGAAGTGCACGACTCACTTACGCATTGCTTATCTAATTATCTCCATTTTCTTGCATGACACAT
This sequence comes from Triticum urartu, assembly GCF_056163025.1. Taxonomy (NCBI): domain Eukaryota; kingdom Viridiplantae; phylum Streptophyta; class Magnoliopsida; order Poales; family Poaceae; genus Triticum; species Triticum urartu. The sequence continues at coordinate 217,617,568 of NC_141878.1, forward strand.
GCACCTTGATGCTAGATGTCTCGCGTGCTGGCAAAAGGATGAGCAAAGCTCATGTAAAAAGAGTTGAAGAACATAGATTCTCGACGACCAAGAAGGAGCAAGGAACCTCGTGGTGGAGCATCTGCAAGGAACCTTGCACGTTTTCCCCTGTTTTTTGCCGCCTGCCCACCTATAAACAAATAAAAGAACATGAACTCTTCACTAACCACTAGAGACGATACATTAGGATGCTAAGTTGAAGATGTTTTATAGTTTATATTGATAACCATGCAAGAAGCCACGCATGTACAGGATGCATGCAGCCACGCATGTACACACGCCAACGCACTAACTCATGCCGATCCAACTCATGCACATACGTGCACAGCAGGGAGCACACAACGCACGTACATAACACATGCACGCACACACACTCGGCCGCAGAATGCACGTGAATAACACATGCATGCGCACACACTCGACTGCATGGAGGCGTGCACCATTTGCGGCGATGTCTGGTTCGTCGTGCTATGACGAAGCTCGCACATAACGGTGCCTATGCATTTCTTGCAGCACCTCTTTACCGTCGTTGCTCAACGACTAGTCGGAGACGAAGACGACCGTAGCCTCGGCCTTAGAGCTAGTACCGATGGAAAAGCACGCACGCTGCACACACACGAGCACATACGGAGTGCCCAGGGCGTGGTGCATCCCCAGCCGCCTCTACTCCTTCTGTGCATGTTGTCTATCAAGCCGGCTGCATGCCTAATGATGATGTGGGTGAGATCTTCTAGGACTCAGATGATGATGAGGAAAATTATGGGGAGTGGGCTCTCATGCAAGAGCCTAGCTATATGCGGATTCCTAGACAAATAGAATAAATGTGAAGAAAGAGAAAGAGGAAATGTTGAAAAAATTACTAAGTGATGTTATAGCCAACCTTGTAGCCCACACTACTATATAAGTGACTATAAATGAGGGCTATACATGACATGACAGTTTCTTATAGCCATTAGCTGGCTATACTATTAACCATGCTCTTAGGCTGGTCATATTGCAGAGTAACTTAGACTAGTGTCATGCATATGACACTAGTCTAAGTTACTACCTCCATAATGCAAAGTAACATAGTAGTAGTGTCATACTAGTTGGCCTCATTTATTACCTTGTAGACTCATCCTCTCTTGGAAAGCGCTATGTTACAGTAACATATTTTTTTTCTCGAATACGCACGAGTGTGTGTATCATTCATTAAAGAAGAGAGGGGAAAGAGCCCCAAATCCACGGTTACAAGCTTATTTACATGCGGAATTAATTTGGCACCACCCTAGTTTCTACAATGGACTACTCGCTTGTGCCCCACACTACATATTATGTTACTCTAAACACATCTCTCCTCATTAAATACATGCCACATAAGCAAACTTGTCTTGTACTACGCTATGTTACTACCTAGGAGTATGTTACTCCCACTATGAACTGTTGCACATCCACCGCAGCAAAAGTTTCTCCTCGTGCTGCGAGCCATCGCGCACGCGTTGGCAAGGGAGAAGGCGTAGGGGCTGTTTGGTTTGTGACTAAGTTTGCCAAAGGTTACCACACCTAAGGTTAGGCAAGTTTGACCAACTTAGTGGGTGTTTGGTTCAAGCCACACTTTAGGCAAGCCACACTTAGGCCCCACATGGCGTGCACATAAAAAGTGTGGCAAAATTCCCTTAGGTTTGCCAACTTGTGGCTCTCATTTTGAAGAACTAACCTTAGGCAAGTTTGGCAACATTGTATGGCAAAATGTGGCACTCCTAGTCCTAGAACCAAACGACTCCGTAGTAAACAAGCTTCTCGTCATTCTGCGAGTTGCTGTGTGTTGGCAAAAGGATGAACAAAGCTCACATCAATAAAAAGAGTGGAAGAGTCTAGATTCCCAATGACCGAGAAGGAGAAAGGAACCTCGTGGTGGAGCGTCTGCAGTCATAATATTTTATATTATTTAGCGATATAAAATCAACCAATCATCTCCACAATGGACTGGAAGAGTATGAAACACGGTAGCCCAGTGTAGTTACATCATACTACATGGCTAACCCACGCTATCACCATTTTTCTTGGCCTCCCTGTGACACCTAGCTCTAGTAATCCAGTAGTCCGTATCACTTCTTGCTCCTTGTCTCTCTCAAAGTGTGGCGGGCTGGCGTTTTTGCCGTCTATTAAGGTCGGTTAACTCATCACATGTTACCGACATGCCAAGAGCATTCTAAAAAATACTATAATCTATTGTTATGCCAAGAAGAGGAAGCGCTTTGACCGACGGACCAAACGAGATAGGCGTGCAGTGCCATGAGTGTTTCTTGTTTTGAAATCGTTTAGGACACTTGGTTTTGACTATTGATAAGATTTTATATAGGGCCTAATGTATTCTTCAAGGATGTCTTTGACTATTGAGAAGATTTTATATAATTTAAAAATTATATCATTCGAAGATCCTTTCACATTCCGTTTTCAAAAAAAAAGATCCTTTCACGTACGAATTTGACCGTATGCTTTGAGCAACTTGCATGTCCTATACTGCTCCTATTTGGATACTCTATCCTAGCTAGAGGTCAGACTAACTCATGACTAACCTTGAACTAACTGTATCCAAAGAGGTGTTTGGGTTATAGGGTTAGATTGACAATAAATGCACTTGATGGAGAGAGAGAAATGATTTTCCAGTGGGCCCAATGAGAACTATCTCTAATTAGCACCTCTTGGGTGGGATAGTTTTTTTTGGTGGGTTCGGTGCAACTTGCTCCAATTTAACCCTCATGCTTGGATACTTTAGGGATATTTGAGCCCCAACTAGCTCAAACTAACTCTAACCTATGGATCCAAACAGGGCCAAAGTTAGTCTCGGAAAACGCATTAAGCCCTATATACATGGATAGATGGAGTACATGATACTAGCAAACGCTCACCATTAGTAGTAGTTCATTGGTTGGTTTCGATTTTTTATTCAGTTGTTGTGCTGCTACCGCCAATATTTGCGTGTGGTTGTTTCCAGAGTAAAAAAAGGAGGTACTAGTACTTACTGTGGGAAAGGTGAAGTGATGGTTGCTTCGCCCAACCAACTTATTACTCTGGGAATATGGGAGTACCAGCGAATTCAAGGGACAGAGAAATGATGGTTGCTTCGTTCGAGCAACTTACTGTGGTGAAGGTGGGGCTCTATGATTTGACTGCTCACTAGTCATTACTACTGCGGCGCAATGACCGGGGTGAATCTTTCCCTGCAGTTGGGCACTCAATATTGCTGCATGGCAGGTGGAGCCGAATGGAGGATGTCCCACATGTCGGCGAAACGAAGTTGAATTGTTTCTGGCATTGCTATCAATCCTTCAGGATTTGTTTATATGTAGGCATAATTTTAATGAAATTGTACTGTGATGCTATGAAGGTTTCAACTTTGGTTCCCGCAGGAAAAAAAGGTTTCAACTTAAGATTCATGTGTCCTCTTGCCTCAAGATTATCTCGTTACAACATTCCATCAAATACAAATGAAACTACCATGGCTGCTAATGCATCTCAATGGTTCATAGAGCAGCGCCAATATTCACATCACAACTGAAGACAAAGTTGTGAGAAGGTGTACAAATAAAGAAAATATATAATTGACCGATGATGTTCGTAGGCATGGCTCCATTTCCTGGGCACAATGTTCATTGCTTGGCAGCTAGTTTCACCCAGATCTGTAGCCCAAAAATAGGTGTATGGAGGAAACCACAATCCGATCATTTTGTGTAGCTCCACTAATATTGAGCGGACCATCCCTATTTGAAAAGATATCCAGTCGGTGTGATTACAATAATAGTGGAACTAGATGATGAAACATAACACACACAAATAGAAGCCGGTCACCTTTGCGATCTCTCTTTAGGACTAACTACTTGTTGGAGAAGATTAGGCATGGAGTTGGATGAGGAGGATAGCAAAACCAATCTCCCTTTCTGTGGTCCCACAGAAATGTAAAAACGTTGCCCGTGTGACATTTTGGTGGAACTGCACAAAACACTCTTAAGAAAAAGTGATTTGTGCAGTTCACCAGAAGGTCGCAATAGCAACAAGATGAAAATGGACAGCCCTGTTTGCAAAAGGAGGTAGAAAGGAAACAATTACTGCCCAATAACATGAGTTGAAGACACATACGCCGACGAAAAAGAAGCATATTCCATGTAATAAGGGAAAGATAGCAGCATGGTGGTTTACCAAATATAGTTTGAGGACGATATTGCAAGATGGAAAGTACCCGACCGAGATATGTTTTAAGCAAAGAACTAAAGAAGATCCACATGCAGCAACGTGGGAAGATGGGCAGTGGAGCAAGGCCGGAGGAAGCTATATCTGAGGGTCGTCGGGATGTTACTAGGAGGGCGCCGGCGGCCGGTATCTGCCCATACTGCGGCAGTGAGCAAGTGGCGAAGGCCTTACCACGCTGGAGCTTGGCCAGAGAGAACGGCGGGTACCGCAGATCAGGACGTGCTGCCTCAACGCCATCGAATGGAGAAACGATGCACATCCTCCCATTCCGCCGGCAGACGGGATGCGGCTGGATCACTGACCAACGGTGAGAGAGAGAGAGAGGCCGCCGCCTCCTTGTGTGAGATGGTGTGACGAGAGACAAACCTCGGCAGGCAGGCATCGTTCTATATAGTGGAGAGGATTTTTCCATTTTCCCCACGGCAATCGGTTTATATTCTGTACGTGCCATTGAGGAATATATAACTTTATTTAATACTAACGCGTCAAGTCAAACTTTGTTCCATCTAGGCGTGGTACCCGACCCTCCTTCGAGTAAACAACCGCTACACGCGTCAAATTATCACATGGGCTGCCTTTTCGTACAGGAACAAACTCCACCGTGTACCCACACGGGTGTGGCCGGGAACGAGACGTGAGTATGTGTGTCCTGCGTGCACCTCTTTGATAACCCACAAGTATAGGGGATCGCAACAGTTTTCGAGGGTAGAGTATTCAACCCAAATTTATTGATTCGACACAAGCGGAGCCAAAGAATATTCTCAAGTATTAGAAGTTGAGTTGTCAATTCAACCACACCTGAAAGACTTAATATCTGCAGCAAAGTAATATGGAAGTAACGGTAACGGTGGCAAAATTAACAATAGTATTTTTTGTAGCAATCGTGATAGTGGCAACAGAAAAGTAACTAAGCAAAGATCAATATGTGAAAAGCTCGTAGGCAATGGATCAATGATGGGTAATTATGTCGGATGCGATTCCTCATGCAACAGTTATAACATAGGGTGACACAGAACTAGCTCCAGTTCATCAATGTAATGTAGGCATGTATTCCGAATATAGTCATACGTGCTTATGGAAAAGAACTTGCATGACATCTTTTGTCCTACCCTCCCGTGACAGCGGGGTCCTATTGGACACTAAGGGATATTGAGGCCTCCTTTTAATAGAGTACCAGACCAAAGCATTAACACTTAGTGAATACATGAACTCCTCAAACTACGGTCATCACCGGGAGTGGTCCCGATTATTGTCACTTCGGGGTTACTGGATCATAACACATAGTAGGTGACTATTGACTTTCAAAATAGGATCAAGAACTCACATATATTCATGAAAACATAATAGGTTCACATCTAAAATCATGGCACTCGGGCCCTAGTGACAAGCATTAAGCATAGCAACATCAATCTTAGAACATAATGGATACTAGGGATCAAACCTTAACAAAACTAACTCGATTACATGGTAAATCTCATCCAACCCATCACCGTCCAGTAAGCCTATGATGGAATTACTCACGCACGGCGGTGAGCATCATGAAATTGGTGATAGAGGAAGGTTGATGATGACGATGGTGACGGATTCCCCTCTCTGGAGCCCCGAACGGACTCCAGATCAGCCCTCCCGGTGAAGATTAGGGCTTGGCGGCGGCTCCGTATCGTAAAACGTGATGAATCCTTCTCTCTGATTTTTTTCTCCCCGAACGTGAATATGTAGAGTTGGAGTTGCCGTTGGTGGAGCCTCAGGGGGCCCACGAGGCTTGGGCACGCCCTAGGGGGCATCCCTGCACCCTCGTGGACAGGGTGTGGGCCCCCTTACTCTAATTCTTTCGCCTGTATTTTTTATAAATTCCAAAATGTGTCTCCGTGAATTTTCAAGTCATTTTGAGAACTTTTATTTCTGCACAAAAATAACACCATGGCAATTCTGCTGAAAATAGCATAGTCCGGGTTAGTTTCATTCAAATCATGCAAGTTAGAGTCCAAAACAAGGTCAAAAGTGTTTGGAAAACTAGATACGTTGGAGACGTATAAACTCCCCAAGCTTAAACATTTGCTTGTCCTCAAGCAATTCAGTTGACAAACTGAAAGTGATAAAGAAAAACTTTTACAAACTCTGTTTGATCTTGTTGTTGCTAATATGTAAAGCCATCATTCAAGTTTTCAGCAAATATTATGAACTAACCATATTCACAATAACATTTGGGTCTCATGTTTACTCATATCAATGACATAATCAACTAGCGAACAATAATAATAAATCTCGCATGACAACACTTTCTCAAAACAATCATAATATGATATAACAAGATGGTCTCTCACTAGCCCTTTCTGAGACCGCAAAACATAAATGAAGAGCACCCCTGAAGATCAAGAACTGACCGGAAATTGTAATTCATGGTAAAGGAGATCCAGTCACAGTCATACTCAATGTAAATTAATAGCAATGCATGCAAATGATAGCGATGCTCTCCAACTGGTGCTTTTTAATAAGAGTATGATGACTCAACATAAAAGTAAATAGATAGGCCCTTCACAGAGGGAAGCAGGGACTTGCAGAGGTGCTAGAGCTCAAGTTTTGAAACAGAGATAAATAATATTTTGAGTGGTATACTTTCATTGTCAACATAACAACCAAGAGATCTCGATATCTTCCATGCTACACACATTATAGGCGGTTCCCAAAAAGAATGGTAAAGTTTATACTCCCCCAACCACCAACAAACATCAATACATGGCTTGTCCGAAACAACGGGTGCCTCCAACTAACAACAATCCTAGGGGAGTTTTGTTTGCAATTATTTTGATTTGGGCATGGGACTGGGCATCCCGGTTACCAGCCATTTTCTCATGAATGATGAGCGGAGTCCACTCATCTTGAGAATAACCCACCTAGCATGGAAGATATAGACAACCCTTGTTGATACATGAGCTATTTGAGCATACAAAACAGAATTTCATTTGAAGGTTTAGAGTTTGGCACATACAAATTTACTTGGAACGGCGGGTAGATACCGCATATAGTAAGGTATGGTGGACTCATATGGAATAACTTTGGGGTTTATGGAAGTGGATGCACAAGCAGTATTCCCGCTTAGTACAAGTGAAGGCTAGAAAGAGACTGGGAAGCGACCAACTAGAGAGTGACAACAGTCATGAACATGCATTAAGATTAATCAACAATGAGTGCAAGTATGAGTAGGATATAAATCACCATGAACATAAATATCGTGGAGGCTATGTCGATTTTGTTTCAACTACATGCGTGAACATGTGCCAAGTCAAGCCACTTGAATCGTTCAAAGGAGGATACCACCCTATCATACCACATCACAACCATTTTAATAGCGTATTGGCACACAAGGTAAACCATTATAAACTCCTATCTAATTAAGCATGGCATGAGCAACTATAATCTCTAATTGTCATTGCAAACATGTTTCATTCATAATAAGATGAATCAGGAACGATGAACTAATCATATTTACAAAAACAAGATAGGTCGAGTTCATACCAGCTTCTCTCATCTCAATCAGTCCATCATATATCGTCATTATTTCCTTTCACTTGCACGACCGAACGGTGTGGATAATAATAGTGCACGTGCATTGGACTAAGCTGGAATCTGTAAGCATTTAATACAAGGGAGAAGACAAGGTAATATGGGCTCTTGGTTAAATCAACAATAATGCATATGAGATCCACTCAACATTTTCATCAAGGTCTTCTCCTCTCGACCCCCAAAGGATAAGAAAAGAAATAAAACTATTTACACGGGAAAGCTCCCAACAAGAAAAAGAAGAACGAGAAATCTTTTTGGGTTTTCTTTTAGTTACTACTACTACAGGCATGGAAAGTAAACTAGCTACAACTAATTTTTTGGTTTCTCTTAAGGTTTTTCAAACACACAGGAAGAAGGCCTAGAAAAGAAAATAAACTAGCATGGATAGTACAATGAAAAAGTATGAGCACCAACAACTAGAATGAGTGTGTGAACATGAATACAATGTCGGTGAGAAATACGTACTCCCCCAAGCTTAGGCTTTTGGCCTAAGTTGGTCTATGCCCACGGATCGAAGCTACTTTCTCCGGTGTACTGAGGAGGGTCCTTAGTGTGCCACTGGTTGGCAATCTCCTCCGGATCCCACTGATTAACAAACTGTCGATAAGGGTCAAGTGGTGGCTCAGGCTCAGGCTCTAGGACTTGTGTCAGCCTCCAGTATGCATAAATGGCCTATGGCAAGATGAGGTACATGCCTGAAAGTATGTTAAACAAAGAGGGTGCAGGTAAGGTAATAATCTCACAGTGAGTTTTATCAAATATTAAATTATACTTAAGCATCTTCTTCTTATTTTTAGCAATGAAATCATGTGCTATCATACTCTTATAATCTAGAAAAATAGGGGCAGCAACTTTTCCTCTTTCTCATAATGCCTAATAGGTATCTCAAAGTGTACAGCAAGGCGTGAAGTAAAGATGCCTCCGAAGATGGGGCCCTTCGTATGGTTCAGATTTAATCATTTAGCAAAAATAGCGCCTAAGCTGAAAGTTGTATCACGAAAAAGTATGGCGCAAAATGACAATATCAGGAGCACTAAGATTTTGACTGTTCCCGCAACTAATTAAGCATCTACTAGCAAATATCGCAAAGTAACGTAGAACAGGAAAATGTATACTGGTAATTCTTGCATCAGAAACTTTCCTAGTTTCTCCTACAACAATTCTATCAATAAACCAATCCACATCACTACGATGTGGTTCCTCGATGCTGCCCTCAAAGGGTATCTTGCAGACCCAACAAAAATCATGGAGTGACATCTCCTTAACCTCATCATATAAGTGAAACTCCACTGAAGGTGGTGATTTCTTTGCATGGAAATAAAAATTTTGCATGAAAATATTAGTGAGTAGGAGATACTGTTCGCGCTGGTCATGGAGGAAGTCGATGAGGCCTGCATTCTCAGCCAAATAATAAAAGTCATCATGAATTCCAGCTGCTCTCAAGAACCAATCATAGGGACATTCGCACGGCCGAACCTCCACAGTGCGAAGAAGATTTTATTTGGGCTTTTTATTCTCTTCATTCTGCCCCTTCGAGCTTTGGCTTGAAGAGCCCCTCAATAATATCTTAAACATTTTCTTTCTCTGAAAAGTTTCTGAGATTTTTAGTGACTCGAAATAAAAGTGAACCAAACTCAACAAGATTGATAGAAACTACTCCCACAAGTGCCTAGAGGCTATATCATGCATCAAAACTACTTTTGACCATGTAAATTTGACATGCAAGCTCAAGAACAGGGTCACCTTAGCAGCAAAAATTTGCAATAAATAAAGCACTAGAACAAAAACTAATTGGACCATTGGAGGAGTGACATACCGAAGAACAATCCCCCAAAGCAGTTTTGTGAATGGAGCTTTGAGCATGGCGATTGAAAATGGCAGCAAGATGAGCTAGAACATGGGTTTGAGCTATGGAATGATTTTTTCTGGAGGAAGACGGAGTGTGTGGGTGCTGGAATAAGTGGAGGAGGGCCACGTGGGTCCCGCGAGGCAGGGGGCGCGCCCTGCACCCTCATGGCCAAGTGGTGGGGCCCCCTAGTGTGTTCTCAGTGACAGAAATTCTTAAATATTCTACAAAAAATCATATATCATTTTCAGGACATTTGGAGAACTTTCATTTTCGGGGTATTTTTATTGCAAGGATAATGCGAAAAACAGACAAAAAATACTATTTTGCTTTATTTAATCTGAATAACAGAAAGTAAAAAGAGGGTACAGAGAGTTGTGCTTTCTAACTTCATCCATCTCATGCTCATCAAAAGGAATCCACTAAGAAGGTTGATCAAGTCTTGTTAACAAACTCTTTTCGAATAACATGAAACCGGAGAATTTTTTAATAACACTAAGTTACCTCAACGGGGATATGCATGTCCCCAACAATAAGAATATCATATTTTTTTCTTGACAGCATGAAGGGGGAATTCAAAGCCCCCAATAGTGATCGTTGAAAATTTTCCAATAGAATTGATATTGTGGACTTGAGGTTGTTTCCTCAGAAAGTTTACCATATGCTCATTACCATTAAAATGAAAAGTGACATTGCCTTTGTTGCAATCAATAACAGCCCCTGCAGTATTCAATAAGGGTCTACCAAGGATAATCGGCATACTGTCATCCTCAGGAATATTAAGAATAACAAAGTCCATTAAAATAGTAACGTTTGCAACCACAACAGGCACATCCTCACAGATACCGACAGGTATAGCAGTCGATTTATTAGCCATTTGCAAAGATATTTTAGTAGGTGTCAACTTATTCAAATCAAGTCTACGATATAAAGAGAGAGGCATAACACTAACACTAGCTCCAAGATCACATAAAGCAGTTTTAACATAGTTTCTTTTAATGGAGCATGGTATAGTTGGTACTCCTGGATCTCCTAGTTTCTTAGGTATTCCACCCTTAAAAGTATAATTGGAAAGCATGGTGGAAATTTCATCTTTCGGTATCTTTCTTTTATTTGTAACAATATCTTTCATATACTTAGCATAAGGATTCATTTTAAGCATATTAGTCAAACGCATATGCAAAAAGATAGGTCTAATCATTTCAGCAAAGCACTAAAAATCCTCATCATCCTTTTTCTTGGATGGTTGGGGGGAAAGGCATGGGTTTCTGAACCCATGGTTCTCTTTATTTACCATGCTTCCTAGCAACGAAGTCTCTCTTATCATAACGTTGATTCTTTGATTGTGGGTTATCAAGATCAACAACAGGTTCAATCTCTACATCATTATTATTGCTAGATTGAGCATCAACATGAACATCATCATTAACATTATCACTAGGTTCATGTTCATTACCAAATCGTGTTTCAGCATCGTAAATAGAAATATCATTGGGATTCTCAGGTGTGTCAACAACGGGTTCACTAGAAGCATGTAAATTCCTATCATTTTTCTTTTTTTTTCTTAGAAGGACTAGGTGCATCCACATTAGTTCTCTGAGAATCTTGCTCAACTCTCTTAGGGTGGCCCTCAGGATACAAAGGTTCCTGAGTCATTTTACCACCTCTAGTCACAACTCTAATAGCATTATCATTTTTCTTATTATTTAATTCATTGAGCAAATCATCATGTGCTTTAAGCACTTGTTCTACTTGAGTGGTAATCATAGAAGCATGTTTACTAATAAGTTTAATGTCACCTTTAATTCTAGACATATAATCACTCAAGTGTTCAACCATATAAGCATTATATTTCAATTGTCTACCAACATAAGCATTAAATTTTTCTTGTTTAACAATAAAATTATTGAACTCATCCAAGCATTTGCTAGCAGACTTATTACGAGGAATATCACCTTCATCAAATCTATAGAGAGAATTCACCTTCACTACATGTGTCGGATTATTAAGACCATGTATTTCTTCAATAGGTGGTAACTTCTTAACATCTTAAACTTTAATACCATTTTCTTTCATAGATTTCTTTGCCTCTTGCATGTCTTTAGGACTGAGAAATAGAATACCCCTTTTCTTCGGAGTTGGCTTAGGAGTTAGTTCAGGAAGTGTCCAATCATTATCATTACTCAATATATTATTCAATAGCAATTCAGCTTGCTCAACAGTTCTTTCCCTGAAAACACAACCAGCACAACTATCTAGGTGGTCTCTGGAAGCATCGGTTAGTCCATTATAAAAGATATCAAGTATTTCATCTTTCTTGAGAGGATGATCAGGCAAAGCATTAAGTAATCGGAGAAGCCTCCCCCAAGCTTATGGGAGACTCTCTTCTTCAATTTGCATAGAATTATATATTTCCCTTAAGGCAACTTGTTTCTTATGAGCGGGGAAATATTTAGCAAAGAAGTAATAAATCATCTCCTGGGGAATACGCACACAACCAGGAGCAAGAGAATTAAACCGTGTTTTAGCATCACCCTTTAATGAGAATGGAAATAACTTAAGGATATAGTAGTAACGAATTTTTTCCTCATGATTGAATAGGGTGGCTATATCATTCTATTTAGTAAGATGTGCCACAATAGTTTCAGATTCATAGCCATAAAAAGGATCAGAGTCAACCAAAGTAATTAACTCGGGATTGACAGAGAAATCATAATCCTCATCAGAAATACAGATAAGTGAAGTAGCCAAAGCAGGGTCATATTTCATTCTAGCATTCAAAGACTTTTCTTTGAGCTTAGCTAACAGCTTCTTAAGATCATATCTATCTTTGCAAGCAAAAAGGTCTCGAGCAATTTCTTCATCCATAACATAACCCTCAGGCACATCAGGCAATTCATATCTAGGGGGAGAATCTTCATCATCACTTTCATCAATATTATCAGTTTCAATAATTTCATTCTCTCTAGCCCTAGCAAGTTGTTCATCAAGAAATTCACCTAATGGCACAGTATTATCAAGCATAGAAGTAGTTTCATCATAAGCATCATGCATAGCAGAAGTGGCATCATCAGTAACATGCGACATATTAGAATCAATAGAAGGAGTAGGTGTCACAAGTTTACTCAAAACAAAAGGTGAATCAAGTGCAAAGCTAGATGGCAGTTCCTTACCTCCCCTCGTAGTTGAGGGAAAAATCTTGGTTCTTTCATCTTTCAAGTTCCTCATAGTGATCAACAGATATAAATTCCAAGTGACTCAAGGAATAGAGCTATGCTCCCCGGCAACGGTGCTAGAAAACAGTCTTGATAACCCACAAGTATAGAGGATCGCAACAGTTTTCGAGGGTAGAGTATTCAACCCAAATTTATTGATTCGACACAAGGGGAGCCAAAGAATATTCTCAAGTATTAGCAGTTGAGTTGTCAATTCAACCACACCTAAAAGACTTAATGTCTGCAGCAAAGTATTTAGTAGCAAAGTAATATTGAAGTAACGGTAACGGTGGCAAAAATAACAATAGTAGTTTTGTAGCAATCGTAACAGTGGCAACGGAAAAGTAACTAAGAAAAGATCAACATGTTAAAAGATCGTAGGCAATGGATCGATGATGGATAATTATGTCGGATGCGATTCCTCATGCAACAATTATAACATAGGGTGACACAGAACTAGCTCCAGTTCATCAATGTAATGTAGGCATGTATTCCAAATATAGTCATACGTGCTTATGGAAAAGAACTTGCATGACATCTTTTGTCCTACCCTCCTGTGGCAGCGGGGTCCTATTGGACACTAAGGGATATTAAGGCCTCCTTTTAATAGAGTACCAGACCAAAGCATTAACACTTAGTGAATACATGAACTCCTCAAACTACGGTCATCATTGGGAGTGGTCCCGATTATTGTCACTTCGGGGTTACCAGATCATAACACATAGTAGGTGACTATTGACTTGCAAAATAGGATCAAGACCTCACATATATTCATGAAAACATAATAGGGGTCAGATCTGAAATCATTGCACTCGGGCCCTAGTGACAAGCATTAAGCATAGCAAAGTCATAGCAACATCAATCTTAGAACATAATGGATACTAGGGATCAAACCCTAACAAAACTAACTCGATTACATGGTAAATCTCATCCAACCCATCACCGTCCAGCAAGCCTATGATGGAATTACTCACGCACGGTGGTGAGCATCATGAAATTGGTGATGGAGGAAGGTTGATGATGACGATGACAACGGATTCCCCTCTCCGGAGCCCCGAACGCACTCCAGATCAGCCATCCCGATGAAGATTAGGGCTTGGTGGCGGCTCCGTATCATAAAATGCGATGAATCCTTCTCTCTGATTTTTTCCTCCCCGAACATGAATATATAGAGTTGGAGTTGACGTCGGTGGAGCCTTAGGGGGCCCACGAGGCAGGGGGCGCGCCCCAGGGGGGCCGCCCTGCACCCTCGTGGACAGGGTGTGGGCCCCCTTATGCTGATTCTTTCACCAGTATTTTTTATAAATTCCAAAACATGTCTGCGTGAATTTTCAGGTCATTCCGAGAACTTTTATTTCTACACAAAAATAACACCATGGCAATTCTGCTGAAAACAGTGTCAGTCCGGGTTAGTTCCATTCAAATCATGCAAGTTAGAGTCCAAAACAAGGTCAAAAGTGTTTGGAAAAGTAGATACGTTGGAGACGTATCACTCTTCTTTAGGTGCAGTACATGGGTGAGTGTGAGAGAGATGGTTTGTGCGAAACAGAGGCAATGTGTCGATGATATCTCAAACAAAAAACATAACATATGCAATGTGTGTGAAATAGAGTCATGGACGTGAGATACCGATAGAATCGAAAACAGGGATGAAGTGTGTGGCTGCGTGATCGATAAAGAGTGCCATCGAATTTGTGTTTGCCCATGTCAAAGATATAGGGTGGCTGGCCTACTGGAATTTGGTAGGGCAGAGGTGCAGTTTTTCTCTGTGGCATGGATACCTATCTACAACGTTCGACTATTAGAGTGGGGGCAGAGACCGATTGACTAGTATATCTGTGGGGAAGGAGAGGGACCTAGCTATGTATTGAGGGAGATCAATCGGCATCCATGGATATGTGTAGCAGAGGAATAAGGTTGGGAGAAAGACAAAGGTAGAGCGCCGGAAGGTTGGTGGTGGAGTGGCATCTCACAAATGGTGGGAGAGGCCTGCTAGACAAACGGAGGGTACGAGTGCAATATCAATAAGAGAGGGCAGGGGATGTCTGTCTGTCTATGCACGTGTATGTGAGAGACGGGTCGGGAGGTATGCAAGGATGATGAGGGGAGACGATATGGTTGTGGTAAGCATACGTAAGTACATATGAAGATCAACTGTCGTGTGTCCGAGAAAGGGAGAGACATAACTAGTGAGGTAAGTCTGTCAGTGCGTGGGGAAAACGAATTATAGTCGACCTGGCTATATGTAGGGAGATCAGTACGTATACATGCATGCATGTGTTAGAAGCAAATAAGGTCGACAGACAGGGAGGAGGGGTGCCGCTAGGAGGTGGTGCGAGAGGCCTACCATGTCGAGTGGGGAGGACTGTGCGAGTATGAGATCGATGAAAAGAGGGGCGGGAGTGTGCACTTGCGTGGAACCGTATTGGACATAGGGGGGCATGGACGGTGATAAGAGAAGAGGGGAAGTATGTGTTTGTGGTACGCACACTCTTCTAGAGAGGTATATCGACCGGTGTGTGCCGGAAAGAAGGACCCGGGGGGCCTACACACACCATGGGTGAACAACCTAAAGAGAAATAACGAACGTGCGTGATGGAGGGGACGCTGAGGGAGGATGAGAGGGGGGCGGGCATGTGCATGCACGATAGAAAGTTAGTGCTAGCGAGCTAAAAAGAGAAGAGGATCGTGAAGGTGTAAAAGGCGAACACAAATCATAATTCATTATAAAAAAGTGGATACAAATACTTGAAGAAGATATCAAAATGTAGAACATTGATTATAATTTGGGCTAATGTGTGGCTTTTGCAGCTCAGGGCTAAATACTTGTCATAATGTAGGGGGGCACTATACTTTGTGTGATAAACACGGTGTACATATGGAACATGGGTTAGATTATGAATATATAGTTAGTACATCAAATGTACTATTATTTGGAATCAACATCAAGTGTATTCAAAAAATTGAATTCGAGTTCATATAGTACACATAGTTCATATCTATCTCTATAGTACTCATGTGGTGTGTTGTTGAGGTAATACACGAATGATGGTTGAAGTTGGCAACAATCATGATTGTAGATTCTTATTGAAATATAGAAACGAATTCAAATTTAGTTCGAATTGCAGCGGTAGTATAGACATTTGGAATGCACTAAAATGTTGGTATGAGTAGGTTACATGCATTATACAGCCAACGAAAAAATTTAATTGGACATAACATGTTGGTATGAGTAGCTTTGAATAGCATTTGTATAGTAAAATAGGACAAGACTCTCTCTTTGTGTGGTGTGAATAGTTATTTTTTTTGGTTTTTTCGTTGAGGGAAGTGCGAATTGATTTGGTACGTACAAGTACAATATTACACGTTAGGCTTGTCCCTAATATTCAACATGCGCCTTGTTATATCCCAAAAAATCAGATACCGTGCTCCCAAAACTGGCGCGTTCACAAACCGCGCCTTGCTATCCCTAAATTACAATGTGCGCGAAAACTCCCTCCAGCTGCCAAATCACGACACGCGAAATCCCCCTTCTAACCCTGAGCCGAATGGGCTGCTAGTTCAAATCGGTGGGGGTACTTTCGTAACACACCCTACATTTTGGACAAGCGCGTCCCTAAGTCATGGTTCCCCCCTCCCATCGCCTCCTTTTCGCCATTCGACATCCCAAGCCGCCATAACCTCTCCGCTCCAGCTGCGAAACCCCACCCTCCTCCGTCTGCCACCTCACCGCTGCCCAGCCGCAGCCTCTTCCCCGACGACGTCGTCCACCACAACAGCTCGATGTCCCTCATCTACCTCCCTGGATGAGGATCCGTCTTCCATCTCGTCATCCCGCCGGTTCAGCCGCCCTGTCCTCCACCTCCAAGGAGCTGCTCCGACGATTGCCTCATCTATCGCGGCTACTCCATCCCCACAGTGCCACATTAACCTGCTCCACCGGAACCGCAGCATCCTCACTGACTCCGCGGACGAAGCCGGGGCCTACTCGGCGCCACCAAAGAGGTTGTACACTCATCGCATCGCACCTTCTCCTTAACTCGACCTCCTGGCGCTGACGGTGCTCCATCCCGCACCCCCATGGAGCGGCTACCTCGAAGCCGGCGCCGCTGGCGACATCTCCACGACGGATCTCCCCCAATGCGTGGCCCCTTCGGCGACGGCGTCCATACCAGCCGGATCTACTCCTGCTACTCCGGCTCTCGCTCGCTCGCGCTGCTACTGCTGCTCCGGCTCTCGCTCGCTCGCTCGCCCAGCTGCTGCTGCTCCGGCTCTCGCTCACTCGCTCGCGCTGCTGCTGCTCTCCCCTTCGCTCGTGCTACTTCTCCGCTCCGATTTAGCTACACTTCAGTCGACTGAATCGACTTTTGGGTCAGTCGATTTTCAGGGGGTGGGGGAGGGGGGCTCGCCGGAGAGGTACCCCACTATCTATCTTAGGGTTCAGGGTGGGGGCGGTGGTCGCCAGCGGTGGGGGTGCGGTGCTGGGGCGGTGGGGTGGGGATCGTTGGAGAAAAATCTTGGAGCGAGGGGGCCTAGAGGGCGGGCCGGGGCGGCAGCAGACCGACGGTGGGGAGTTGTTTCGGGGCGGCAGCGGACTGGCGGTGGGTTGTTGTTTCGGGGCGGCGAGGCGGCGCGAGGGCCGACGGTTCAGCCGGTGGTGGCTGGCGGATCAGGGGGTGCAGGTTGAAGATGAACTGCGGACCCTCCCTAAACTACATGTCAAGTGCCTCTCTACTACCATTGCGTTCAGTTTCGACAGTAACATTCAGATTCCACAGTAAATTTCAGTTTCGACAGTTAAGTTCAGAGTCAATAGTTTTTACCTCATCTATTGTAGTCAGGTGGTTTTTGGTGATGTAAATTTTACATCTATTTTACATCATCTATTGGAGATGCTATTAGAATCCCACTTGAGATTAATGATGGTTGTCTTCTGCTGCTTCAGCCTTGACGTCTTACGGCTCATCGGAGCCGCTCCAACGACAGAACGATCCATCAAAACAGAGTAGTGCCCTGGACGCCGTCTACAGATTCCTCAGATCTTCCTCCACACCTCCGACAGACACCTCTGCCTCAACTTCTTCAGTGACCAACCCAATGATGTTGAGGTCGACACAACTACGGCAAAGAGGTTTTACACTTGTTGCATCACTTATTACTCTACATTCATGTCGATCCATTAGGGCTATTTTGGTTTAACGGAAAAAACATAGCAATAGGAAATTTTCCTATGGCACTCTACTATTCAATTATTCATGCATTTTGTTGAAAGAAATGGAGCAAAACATCCACCTGGACCTACTTTTCAAAATCCTATGCATGAAAACAAGACCAAGTGCATTAGTGGCAGAATAACATTCTAACTGTACACGCTTTCATATGGTTTCACTTTATTTTGGCCATGTTTCTTTGCATTCCTCTACTCTTCCAATTCCTGTGAACCAAACGCCCAAGTTGACAGAAATCATGTGTTTACAAATGCTCTGTTTACCATGTGCATTCCTATCCTATTCCGGTGTTTTTCTTATCCTTGCGTTTTTAGAATCATGCAAGCCAAATGAGCCCTTACAGAATTACTTCAATTACAGGCAGGTGTCGAAGGAAACTTTGTGTGGTTTGTCCTGCTCCTGCCGCGACGTCGTCCACCTCACCTGAGCTGCTCCATCGATAGAAGCATCCACCAAACCAGACATCACGACTCATGACCATCTTTCACCGCCTCAGATCTCCTTCCCTGCCGCCGGCACCCACCGCAATGGCATCACCATCATCGACTCAGCAGATGAACCTGAGGAGTACACGGGTCCACAAGAGAGGTCGCACTCTTTTGTTTTTGCTTATGTTATGCATTGCTTAAAATTACTTGCTACTTTATCGTCCTATTCACCTCTTAGACTCCAAGTCAAGTCCGAATTAATGTTCAAACTTGAGTTCTAAATTAGTTGTGGGGCACATATCGAGGCAGCAATGAATAATATCTCTGTCTAATATCTGGTTCACCTAGGGTATGCCTATGTTGTTCATCTTAGGAGGGAAACAAATAGTAAACCAATCATCGTCTGTCTTTTTTATTAAATTAAAGCAATCATCAGCCTGCTATCATTATTTTTGGATCCATCCACTGGTTTTTACCATCACTCTAGATTTCTGCATGCTCTCCTTACATAATCACACCATATTTTTTCGTATGCATGTCAGATATTGTACACGGTCATACTAAACATGTAGGGAAAAGAGAAGAGTTTTGCACGGCAATACAATGTCATGCAGACATCGCTCCATGGTGGGTTCAATGGCAACCCCCCCCCCCTCTCCAGATTGTAATCCAAAGGAAGATATCTATTCTAAGGTGGATTCAGACACAGCTGACCGCTCCTATTTACCCCCCCCCCCAAGGTGTTTGCTCTACCTTGGCATGATGATGTTAGTCATATCATGCATATGTTGCCTTGAAGTGCCTATTTTTGACATCATATATGTCATCTCCTTAGTTTAGACATGTTCTGTAATGCCATCTGTTTAGTTTCTATATCATATATGGGAATTATGCAGTCTCATGTCTTTTAGCCAGCCATAATATATGCGAAATGTGCAATGCCATCTTGTTTAACCAGGCATCATATATTTGGATGATATCTTTCCCATCCTTTTCTTCATTACATTTCCATTTGTCGACAATGTTTGTACATTAAACTACTCTTCCCGTGAATCATCCATTTGGGTGGGAGATGGAAAATCTAGAGTGAAAATAAGGCCTTCAGAGCAGACATTGCTACCTGTCGAAGCAGATCTCTTGTTGGGTCCCGATAGCTCCTCAGAGATGGATTCAGAGACAGATGACATGTCCTATTCCCCCACCGAGGTGTATGCTCTAACTTGGGATTTAACTTGGCACGGTTATACTGCTCATATCATGCATATGGTGTCTTGCATTGCATAGTTTAGACATCATATACACAATATTCAACACCATGCTCTTAGTTCAGGCATCATATCTAATGCCCTCTGTTTAGCATATAAATCACATATGTGAATTAAATCATGTGATCCTGATTACTTAGATAACATGTATGTGAATTATGTCATGCGATCCTGTTTAGTTATTCATCATATCTTTGAACTATGTTATGCTATGCTATCCAATTTAGATAGACATCATATATGTGAAATTATGTCATGCTATATGTTTTAGTTAAACAATATACATGTCAACTATTTCATGCCCTCTGTTTTCAACACTATCTATTGCATCTGTCTTTCATAAATGTCTGCACATTCAACTATGTTTCCTGTTTATCATCCATTTGAATTGGAGCAGGTGATGCCAGTATCTAACGGAGTAAAAACACGGTCTTCAAATAAAATAGTGCTACCTCTTGGTGGAGATACCACCCCGGTTATACATGCATGAGAACCAGCCCTACCACACATAACCCAGACTCTCACAGATTGTACCCCTACGTTATACTCTGTTCATGTAGAACAAGTGCTTAAACCTGAAGAACAACTGTTCTAATTTAAGATTCCATTGCTATCGTGCATACTGATTTGCTCTTGTATCACTGTATTTACTCATACAAAATTATTTTTAAATTGAAGGATCCAATCAAAACTCCAATGTCACAGCAGGTATGTTCACGCATGTTTCTTTAACAGGTTTGCTCTTATCAATAGCTCTCTTGATTTCAATTTCAATTGTGTATACAGTTGACTTCTCATACCATGCACATTACTAGCATCATAACAGAGCCAATAGTGTTGTTGTACATGTAGATCCGTGGTACCCATCTGAAATCTTGTTGTGCCGTGTAGTTTCCCACGCTTTGTATTCTTTCACTGCTGCTTTATCTTGAACTGATATGATTTGAACCGTGTCTCTATTTTGATTTGGCAAGACAGTGAAGTGACCATAGGACATAGATATATGTTTTCTTGATGCTTTTATTATGTACTAGTACTTGGCAATAGAAGACTTGGTAGTTTAATCTGTCCACCTTACTAATGAACTGGTTCACCGAAATGAGTTTCACATACTAGTACATGCTAAACCTGTTATGTGTCTGCTTGTTTCTTCTTTTAGAATGCTGGCAGAATATTGGGGAAGAGTGCCTTATTAAGCAATGGTAAAGGAAGTAATGCAGATAAGGTTCAGGATAGTGAGATATCCTTGTTGGTCTCCAACAAAGCTGATAAAACAGCTAAGGAAGACTATCTTGAAGACAGTGAGACAACCCCAGAGTCCTGTCTTGGTTTAGTGTTCGAGTTACTGGCCACTACCGCTTGCACAAGCTATTCAAACTCACTGTCTGGATCAGTTTGGTTTCTTGAGTCTCAACTACAAGCAGAAAGACATCGATCAGTTGTGCTACGACAAGAAGCGGAAGAATTGTGGAAGTCCCTGGAGCATTCAGATGCATACTTTCTGGTGCAACAGCAAGCGTTGGAGGATTTTAGCGCCAAACAAGACGAAGCTAATAAGCTTGCTAAGCTTATTGCCAACATGGTGGATACCCAGGATAACGTTTCTTGAGCTCTTCTGAAGTTGTTTCAGTTATGCTCTTGTTCTGCTGCCGCATTTATTTGCACTTGTGGCCAATTTTGACGGCCAGTGTATGTAATATGCTGCTTTGTTCCCTATATTTGCACTGGTGGCGGACTTTGATGCCCAGTAGATGTAATATGTGTAATAGCTGTAATAGGCCAGCGTTAGTTGCTTGCTTATTTATTTCCTTATTGTCTTGTTTAGTTGTTTGCTTGTAGTCACTGTAGTTCTTTTTCCGCGTTTTTCTAGTGGCCACAATAACCTACCACAATAATCATGGCAACACACTGACTGTTGTAACCATGGGCCTCCTGCGGGCCGTAGGATCCATGGGCCTTCTACGGGCCGTAGGATCCGTGGACTTTCTACGGGCCTTATGGTCCATGGGCCTTCTACGGGCCGTAGGGTCCATTGGTCTTCTACGGGCCATATGATCCATGGGCCTTCTACGGGGCGTATAATCATTTCGCCAAACATGGGCTGTACTATTCATGGACCATAACGGGCCGTTAATAGGCCGTATTTGATAATGCTATGAAAACAGCCCAACGGATTAACGGGCCACAAACGGGCCCAATGTAACCACGGGCTGAATTTGGCCCATAAACGGAATAGGCCAGTAACGAACCATAACTAACCGAATTCTAGAAATGAGCCTAAGAATAAATGGGCCCTTAGAAGGCCGAAAGTTAACACAGGCTAGAAAAGGCCGATGGAATAATGGGCCATTAACGGGTATAAAGCGATACACCGTTCATTATGGGCCAGTTTAATCTCGGGCCTTTATTGGGCTTAGAGTTACGAAGGGCCTCGTATGGGCTGAAACATATCATGGGCCATAGATGGGCCGGAAGCAACAACGGGCTGTAATCATATTGGACGGCCCAGATGAAGCTACTGGGCTTAATTCCGATAGGCTGTAACGGCCCGGGAGTTAGCGGGCCGTAAATGGGCGATATACAAACAGGTCGTTAACAGGCTTTCCGTGGGCCGGTCCATTACCTTTTGACCAAGTCAAACAAGTCAGCCTTTTCACCGGAATGGGCCTCTATTGGGTTGTGCCACGCGTCGACGTATCATAGGCGCCTCATGTCCAATGAGTGGATGACATCTGTCCCAACGGTGAGCCAACACGTGTTTCCTCTGGCCAATGAGAATTTTACATGTGGAAAATCCCCATTGGTCCGGGCTGTTAACGGGTTATCAGATCCAAAACCGGACCCGATAGCTTAACGGCGACCTGTTACGGTGGATGCCATGTGTCGGTCACCCTTGACGAAAACACTTCTATGACGCACGATTTATCGTCATGGAAGTGGACACTTCCGTGATGATAATTTTGGTAATGTCATGGAACACTTCTATGACGGCACAGGTATGACTATCTTGATTCTGTCATAAAATCATCATGGATGTACATGCATGACAGAAAATGTGACCTACTGTGACAAACACGTATCATCACGAAACTGTATTTTTTGTAGTGGCGACTGCTACTACGCACTTTGATAGGTGAACCTTCGTGGGGTCGAGGATGTCCAGTAAATTTGCGAGGCATGTGCCGCATCAAAGTTTTGAACTGGGTATTTAAATATCACACCACCTTTTTCATACATATAGTTGGGCTACCCGCAGGTGGTTCGTATCTGGTCTCACCACATCTCGCGCCAGAAGCACACATTTCCGGGCCCGCACACGGTCCACCTTTCACTGGAAATGAAAGGGGGCATGGTTTGACCATGATGGACTCACATGGGTTTAGTGTTATAGTAGAGTGATATGTTAGACCTAGCTATTTGGGGCGTGTGTTAGACCTAGCTATTTGGGGGCATGCGTTCATAGCTAGGATTCTCCTCCTGCCGACACGAGGGGGACAAGCAATACTGTGTGCTTTGTGAGACACGTGCCACATCGAAGTTGTGCATTTGGTATTTGAACATCAAACCACCATTTTCATACATATTCTAGGTCCACATACAAGTGTGTTCATGTTCTGACCATTTCCCGCTATATTTTCGCCAAATTTATAAACATTAGACAAGTTGGATGACGCAACAGACACAGTTCACTCACACTACCCGTGTGCCACGCCGGTGCCCCTGTCACTCACATCAACAGAGTACATTGGGCTCCACGAGGCTTACCTCGCAATCTCAACAATATCTACCCTCCTGCAGGGTTTTTGTGTTTGATAACACATGGTTATTATGTTTCGACGATGTGTGATATTTGTTGTTCCCGCTCCCGCCTGCATCCCTCAAAAATATCTGCCCGGCTCAAGGGTTTTTTTGTTTGATAACACACGGTTGTTATTTCGGGACTGTGTGCGATGCATCATCCAAATTTTCAATAGCCCCGACATTTTACTCCCGTGTAGTAAAATTTTCAGTAGCCGCATCATTTCCTTAAACACCCCCCATCCACACACACCCACCCCAAAAACTCCTCGTGCGCGTGCGCACACACCCCACTAATACGTCCATTTTGCATCATGTTTTCGTGCTATTATTTATAATGTTTTTATCCATAATAATGCTTTTAGGAGTAATTCTAATGCCTTTTCTCTCATAATATGCAAGGTATACACAAAGAGGGTGAATTCCGGCAGCGGGAAATCTGGACCTGGAAAAGCTACGACAGGCTACCTATTCTGCACAACTCCAAACAAGCTGAAACTTCGCGAGGATTTTTTATGGAATATTTGAGAATTATTGGAGCAAATAACTACCAGAGGGGGCCCACCAGGTGTGCACAACCCACCTGGGCGCGCCAAGGGGCCCAGGCGCGCCCTGGTGGGTTGTGCTCACCCAGGACCACCTCTGGTACCCATCTTCTGGTATATAACTCATTATGACCTAGAAAAAATAAGGAGAGGACTTTCAGGACAGAGCGCCACCGCCTCGAGGCGGAACTTGGGCAGGAGCACTTTTGCTCTCTGGCGGAGCGATTCTGCCGGGGGAACTTCCCTCCCAGAGGTGGAAATCATCGTCATCATCATCACCAACAACTCTCCCATCATAGGGAGGGAAATCTCCATCAACATGTTCAACAACACCATCTCATCTCAAACCCTAGTTCATCTCTTGTGTTAAATCTTGTTACCGGAACTATAGATTGGTGCTTGTGGGTGACTAGTAGTGTTGATTACATCTTGTAGTTGATTGCTATATGGTTTATTTGGTGGAAGATTATATGTTCAGATCCAATATGCTATTTAACACTCCTCTGATCATGAGCATGTTTATCATTTGTGAGTAGTTACTTTTGTTCTTGAGGTCACGGGAGAAATGATGTTGCAAGTAATCATGTGAACTTGATATGTGTTGGATATTTTGATAGTATGTATGTTGTGATTCCCTTAGTGGTGTCATGTGAGCGTTGACTACATGACACTTCACCCTATTTGGGCCTAAGGGAATGCATTGTGGAGTACCAATTAGATGGTGGGTTGCGAGAGTGATAGAATCTTAAACCCCAGTTTATGTGCTATTCCGTAAGGGTCCGATTGGATCCAAAAGTTTAATGCTATGGTTAGAATTTATTCTTAATCGTAGTTGTGGATGCTTGCGGGAGGGTTAATCATAAGTAGGAGGTTTTTTCAAGTAAGAACAGCACCTAAGCACCAGTCCACCCACATATCAAATTATCAAAGTACCGAACATGAATTAAACCAACATGATGAAAGTGACCAGATGAAATTCCCGTGTACCCTCAAGAACGCTTTTCTTATCATAAGAGACTGTTTTGGCCTGTCCTTTGCCCTCAGAAGGATTGGGCTACCTTGCTGCTCTTTTGTTACTACTATCGTTACTTGCTCGTTACAAATTGTCTTGCTATCAAACTACTCTGCTACTTACAATTTCAGCACTTGCAGACATTACCTTACTGAAAACTACTTGTCATTTCCTTGTGCTCCTCGTTGGGTTTGACATTCTTACTTATCGAAAAGAGCTATAATTGATCCCCTATACTTGTGGGTCATCAAGGCTATTTTCTGGCGCCGTTGTCGGGGAGTGAAATGCCTTTGGCAAGTGGAATTTGGTAAGGAAACATTTATATAGTGTGCTGAAATTTATTGTCACTTGTTACTATGGAAAACAATCCTTTGAGGGGTTTGTTCGGGGTATCTTCATCTCGTACAGAACCACAATTAGTTACCCCTCAACCTACTGCACCTACTGAAAATGTTGAATAGGAAATTCCTTCGGGTATGATAGAATAACTGCTAGCTAATCCTTATGTAGGAGATGGAACCGAACATCCTGATATGCACTTGATATATGTAAAACAAATTTGTTGATTGTTTAAGCTGGCAGGTTTACCCAGGCATGAAGTTATGAAAAAGGCTTTCCCTTTATCTTTGAAGGGAAAAGCATTGGCATGGTATAGGCTATGCGATGATATTGGATCTTGGAATTGGAATCGTTTGAAATTGGAGTTCCACCAAAAAAATTATCCTATGCATCTAGTTCATCGTTTCGGAATTATATATATAATTTTTGGCCTCGTGAAGGAGAAAGTATCGCTATAACTTGGGGGAGGCTCAAGCCAATGTTATATTCATGCCCCAATCATGAGCTATCAAGAGAAATTATTATTCAAAAAATTTATGCTCGGCCTTCTCGTAATGATCAAACCATGCTTGATACTTCTTGTGTTGGTTCTTTTATGAAGAAGACTATTGAATTCCTGTGGGATCTTTTGGAAAGAATTAAACGCAACTCTGAAGATTGGGAACTCAACGAAGGTAAAGAGTCAGGTATTAAACTTAAGTATGATTGTGTTAAATCTTTTATGGATATTGATGCTTTTCAAAAGTTTAGCACTAAATATGGACTTGACTCTGAGATAGTAGCCTACTTTTGTGAATCATTTGCTACTCATGTTGAACTCCCTAAAGAGAAGTGGTTTAAATATCACCCACCTATTAAAGAACCAGTACCAGTTAAAGAAGTAACTATACTTATAATGTTGATCCAGTTGTTCCTTTTGCTTATATTGAGAAACCACCTTTCCCTGTTAGGATAGAGCATGCTAAAGTTTCAACTGTGGTTAACAAAAGCTATATTAGAACACCTAAACTTGATGAACAAATTAAAGTAGAACTTAGTATTGCTATGGTTAAAGATCTCTTAGAAGAAGATATGGATGGGCATGTTAATTACTTCTATGAAGAAGCTGCTAGAATTGCCAAACCTGATAAAAAGATAAGCATAGACCTGTTGTTGGCATGCCTGTCATCTCAGTTAAAATAGGAGATCACTGTTATCATGGTTTATGTGACATAGGTGCTAGTGTGAGTGCTACTCCTTACACCTTATATCAAGAAATTATGAATGACATAGCACCCACAGAAATACAAGACATAGATGTTACTATTAAACTTGCTAATAGAGACACTATATGACCAATTCGGATTGTTAGAGATGTTGATGTTTTGTGTGGGAAAATTAAATACCCTACTAATTTTCTTGTTCTTGGTTCCCCACAAGATGACTTTTGTCCCATTATCTTTGGTAGACCTTTCTTGAACACCGTTAATGATAGAATAGATTGTGAGAAGCAAACTGTCGGTGTTAGTTTTGGTGATGAGTCTCATGAATTTAATTTTTCCAAGTTTAGTAGAAAGCTTCATGAAAAAGAATTGCCTAGTAAGGATGAATTAATTGGTCTTTCTTCTATTGTTGTACCACCTACTGATCCTTTAGAACAATATTTGCTAGACCATGAAAATGATTTTCATATGCATGAAAGAAATGAAATAGATAAGATTTTCTTTGAACAACGTCATCTGCTTAAACAAAATTTGCCTATTGAAACTCTAGGAGGTCCTCCTCCACCTCAAGGTGATCCTGTGTTTGAATTAAAAAAATTGCCAAACAATTTGAAATATGCTTATCTTGATGAAAAGAAGATATATCATGTTATTATTAGTGCTAACCTTTCAGAACATGAAGAAGAAAGATTATTAAAAGTTCTAAGAAGCATCCAGTTGCTATTGGATATACTCTTGATGATTTAAAGGGCATTAGTCCCACTCTATGTCAGCATAAAATTAATATGGAACCTGATGCTAAACCCGTTGTTGATCACCAACGCCGGTTAAACTCGAAGATGAAAGAAGTGGTAAGAACAGAAATATTAAAACTTCTCGAAGCAGGTATAATCTATCCTATAGCAGATAGTAGATGGGTAAGTCCTGTTCATTGTGTCCCTAGGAAAGGAGGTATTAATGTTGTTCCTAATGATAAGAATGAACTTATTCCACAAAGAATTGTTACAGGCTATAGAATGATAATTGATTTTAGAAAATTAAACAAAGCAACTAGAAAAAATCATTACCCCATGTTGGTTTCTTAGGTCATGTTGGTTTCTGATACGTCTCCAACGTATCAGATTTTTTGATTGCTCCATGCTATTATATTATCTATTTTGGATGTTAATGGGCTTATTTTTACACTTTTATATTATTTTTGGGACTAACCTATTAACCGGAGGCCCAGGTCCAAATTGTTGTTTTTTGCCTATTTTAGCGTTCCGCCGAAAAGGAATATCAAACGGAGTCCAAACGGAATGAAACCTTCGGGAGCGTTATTTTTGGAACAAACGTGATCTAGGGGACTTGGAGTGGACGTCAAGAAACAATCGTGGAGGCCACGAGGCAGGGGGCGCGCCCACCCCCTAGGCGCGCCCTCCACCCTCGTGGGCCCCTCGGTTCTCCACCGACCTATTTCTTCCTCTTATATATATCCATATACCCCGCAAACATCCAGGAGCACCACGAAACCCTATTTCCACCACCGCAACCTTCTGTACCCAAGAGATCCCATCTTGGGGCCTTTTCCGGAGCTCCGCCAGAGGGGGCATTGATCACGGAGGGCCTCTACATCAACTCCATGGCCCCTCCGATGATGTGTGATTAGTTTACTTCAGACCTTCGGGTCCATAGCTTGTAGCTAGATGGCTTCTTCTCTCTCTTTGGATATCAATACAAAGTTCTCCTTGATTCTCTTGGAGATCTATTCGATGTAATCTTCTTTTGCGGTGTGTTTGTCGAGATCTGATGAATTGTGGGTTTATGATCAAGTCTATCTATGAACAATATTTGAATCTTCTCTGAATTCTTTTATGTATGATTGGTTTGTCTTTGCAAGTCTCTTCGAATTATCAGTTTGGTTTGGCCTACTAGATTGAACTTTCTTGCAATGGGAGAAGTGCTTAGCTTTGGGTTCGATCTTGTGGTGCTCGATCCCAGTGACAGAAAGGGAACCGACACATATTGTATTGTTGCCATCGAGGATAAAAAGATGGGGTTTACATCATATTGCATGAGTTTATCCCTCTACATCATGTCATCTTGCTTAAGGCGTTACTCTGTTCTTATAAACTTAATACTCTAGATGCATGCTGGATAGCGGTCGATGTGTGGAGTAATAGTAGTAGATGCAGAATCGTTTCGGTCTACTTGTCACAGACGTGATGCCTATATACATGATCATGCCTAGGTATTCTCATAATTATTCGCTTTTCTATCAATTGCTCGACAATAATTTGTTCACCCACCGTAATACTTATGCTCTTGAGAGAAGCCACTAGTGAAACCTATGGCCCCCGGGTCTATTCTCCATCATATAAGTTTCCCATCTACTTTATTTTGCAATCTTTACTGTCAATCTATATCATAAAAATACCAAAAATATTTATCTTATTATTATTATCTCTATCAGATCTCACTCTTGCAAGTGGCCGTGAAGGGATTGACAACCCCTTTATCGCGTTGGTTGCGAGGTTCTTATTTGTGTGTGTAGGTACGAGGTGACTCGCACGTGGTCTCCTACTGGATTGATACCTTGGTTCTCAAAAACTGAGGGAAATACTTACGCTGCTTTACTGCATCACCCTTTCCTCTTGAAGGGAAAACCAACGTAGTGCTCAAGAGGTAGCAAGAAGGATTTCTGGCGCCGTTGACGGGGAGATCTGCGTCAAGTCAAGACATACCAAGTACCCATCACAACTCTTATCCTTCGCATTACATTATTTGCCATTTTCCTCTCGTTTTCCTCTCCCCCACTTCACCCTTGCCGTTTTACTCGCCCTCTTTTTCCGTTCCCCTTCTCTTTTCCAATTTGCCTCTTTTGCCTATTTCTTGTTTGCTTGTGTGTTGGATTTCTTGCTTGTCACGATGGCTCAAGATAATACTAAATTACGTGACTTTGCCAATACCAACAATAATGATTTTATTAGCACTCTGATTGCTCCTCTTACCGATGCTGAATCTTGTGAAATTAATACTGCTTTGCTGAATCTTGTCATGAAAGATCCGTTTTCTGGCCTTCCTAGTGAAGATGTCGCAACCCATCTAAACAACTTTGTAAATTTGTGTGACATGCAAAGGAAGAAAGATGTGGAGAATGATATTGTTAAACTTAAACTATTTCTGTTTTCTCTTAGAGATCGTGCTAAAGCTTGGTTTTCGTCTTTGCCTAAAAATAGTATTGATTCATGGAATAAGTGCGAAGATGCTTTTATCTCTAAGTATTTTCCGCCCGCTAAGATCATCTCTCTTAGAAACGGTATTATGAATTTTAAGCAACTTGATCATGAACATGTTGCACAAGCTTGGGAGAGGATGAAATTAATGATACGTAATTGCCCTACACATGGTTTGAATTTATGGATGATTATACAAAAAAATTATGCCGGATTGAATTTTGCTTCTAGAAATCTTTTAGATTCGGCCGCGGGAGGCACTTTTATGGAAATCACTTTAGGAGAAGCTACTAAACTCCTAGATAATATTATGGTTAATTATTCTCAATGGCACACTGAAAGATCTACTAGTAAAAAAGTTCATGCGACTGAAGAGATTAATGTTTTGAGTGGAAAGATGGATGAACTTATGAATTTGTTTGCTAATAAGAGTGCTCCTACTGATCCTAATGATATGCCTTTGTCTACTTTGATTGAGAATAATAATGAATCTATGGATGTGAATTTTGTTGGTAGGAACAATTTTGGTAACAACGCGTATAGAGGTAATTTTAATCCTAGGCCGTTTCCTAGTAATTCCTCTAATAATTATGGTAATTCCTACAACAATTCTTATGAAAATTATAATAAGATGCCCTCTGATTTTGAATCTAGTATTAAAGAATTTATTAGTTCGCAAAAGAGTTTCAATGCTTTGATTGAAGAAAAATTGCTTAAGATTGATGAGTTGGCTAGGAACGTGGATAGAATTTCTCTTGATGTTGATTCTTTGAAAATTAGATCTATTCCACCTAAGAATTATATCAATGAGTCTCTCAAATCCATGAGAATTTCCATTGATGAGTGCAAAGAAAGAACCGCTAGGATGCGTGCTAAAAAAGATTGCTTTGTGAAAGCGTGTTCTTCTAGTTTCCATGATAATAAATATGAAGATCTAAAAGTAATTGATGTGTCCCCTATTAAATCTTTATTTTGCAATATGAATCTTGATAATTATGGGACTGGATATGAGTCAACTTTAGTTAGAAGGCGTCCCAATGATTCGGAGTTTTTAGATCTTGATGCAAAAATTGTTAAAAGTGGGATTGAAGAGGTTAAAACTTTAGATAGTAATGAACCCACTATCTTGGATTTCAAGGAATTTAATTATGATAATTGCTCTTTGATAGATTGTATTTCCTTGTTGCAATCCGTGCTAAATTCTCCTCATTCTTATAGTCAAAATAAAGCTTTTACTAAACATATCGTTGATGCTTTGATGCAATCTTATGAAGAAAAACTTGAGTTGGAAGTTTCTATCCCTAGAAAACTTTATGATGAGTGGGAAACTACAATGAAAATTAAAATTAAAGATCATGAATGCTATGCTTTGTGTGATTTGGGTGATAGTGTTTCCACCATCCCCAAAACTTTGTGTGATTTGCTAGGTTTCCGTGAATTTGATGATTGTTCTTTAAACATGCACCTTGCGGATTCCACTATTAAGAAACCTATGGGAAAGATTAATGATGTTCTTATTGTTGTAAATAGGAATTATGTGCCCGTAGATTTCATTGTTCTTGATATAGATTGCAATCCTTCATGTCCTATTATTCTTGGTAGACCTTTCCTTAGAATGATTGGTGCAATTATTGATATGAAGGAAGGGAATATTAAATTCTAATTTCCGTTAAGGCAAGCATGGAACACTTCCATAGAAATGAAATTAAATTACCATATGAATCTATTATGAGAGCCACTTATGGATTGCCTACCAAAGATGGCAATACCTAGATCTATCCTCGCCTTTATGCCTAGCTAGGGCGTTAAACGATAGCGCTTGTTGGCAGGCAACCCAATTTTATTTTTATTACTTGCTTTTTGCTCCTATTTAGTAATAAATAATTTATCTAGACTCTGTTTTGGTTGTGTTTTTTGTGTTTAATTAGTGTTTGTGCCAAGTAGAACCGTTGGGAAGACTTGGGGAAAGTCTTTTTGATCTTGCTGTAAAAAAACAGAAACTTTAGCGCTCACGAGAATTGCTGCCATTTTTTATTGGAGAGCGATATTTAGCTAATTCCTTTCGAAGATGATTAATAGATAAATTACTCAAGTCCAGAAATTTATTTTAGAATTTTTGGTGTTCCAGAAGTTTGCATTAGTTACAGATTACTACAGACTGTTCTGTTTTGACAGATTCTGTTTTTCGTGTGTTGTTTGCTTATTTTGATGAATCTATGGCTAGTAAAAGAGTTTATAAACCATAGATAAGTTGGAATACAGTAGGTATAACATCAATATAAATAAATAATGAGTTCATTACAGTAACTTGAAGTGGTGTTTTGTTTTCTTTCGCTAACGGAGCTCACGAGATTTTTCTGTTAAGTTTTGTGTTGTGAAGTTTTCAAGTTTTGGGTAAAGATTTCATGGATTATGGAACAAGGAGTGGAAAGATCCTAAGCTTGGGGATACCCATGGCACCCCAAGGTAAAATACAAGGACACCAAAAAGCCTAAGCTTGGGGATGCCCCGGAAGGCATCCCCTCTTTTGTCTTTGTTCATCGGTAACTTTACTTGGAGCTATATTTTATTTGCCACATGATATGTGTTTTTCTTGGAGCGTCTTGTATGATTTGAGTCTTTTATTTTTAGTTTAACACAATCATCCTTGCTATACACACCTTTTTAGAGAGACACACATGAATTGGAATTTATTAGAATACTCTATGTGCTTCACTTATATCTTTTGAGCTATATAGTTTTGGCTCTAGTGCTTCACTTATATCTTTTAGAGCACGGCGGTGGTTCTATTTTATAGAAATAATTGATCTCTCATGCTTCACTTATATTATTTTGAGAGTCCTTTAGAAAAAAATTGCAATTTGCTTTTAGGCATAATAAAAACTTTCATATAAGTGCATTGAATACTAAGAGAAGTTTGATACTTGATGATTGTTTTGAGATATGGAGATGGTGATATTAGAGTCATGCTAGTTAAGTAGTTGTGAATTTGAGAAATACTTGTGTTGAAGTTTGTGATTCCCGTAGCATGGACGTATGGTGAACCGTTATGTGATGAAGTCGGAGCATGATTTATTTATTGATTGCCTTCCTTATGAGTGGTGGTCGGGGTAGAGCAATGGTCTTTTCCGACCAATCTATCCCCCTAGGAGCATGCGCGTAGTACTTTGTTTCGATAACTAATAGATTTTTGCAATAAGTATGTGAGTTCTTTATGACTAATGTTGAGTCCATGGATTACACGCACCGTCGCCCTTCCACCATTGCTAGCCTCTCTAGTACCGCGCAACTTTCGCCGATACCATAAACCCACCATATACCTTCCTCAAAACAGCCACCATACCTACCTATTATGTCATTTCCATAGCCATTCCAAGATATATTGCCATGCAACTTTCCATCGTTCTGTTATTATGAAACACTTCATCATTGTCATATTGCTTTGCATGATCGTATAGTTGACATCATATTTGTGGCAAAGCCACCATTCATAATTGTTTCATACATGTCACTCTTGATTCATTGCATGCCGGAGGCATTCACATAGAGTCATATTTTGTTCGAAGTATTGAGTTGTAATTCTTGAGTTGTAAGTAAAAAGAAGTGTGATGACCATCATTATTAGAGCATTGTCCCAATGAGGAAAGGATGATGGAGACTATGATTCCCCCACAAGTCGGGATGAGACTCCGGACGAAAAAGAAAAAGAAAAAAGAAAAGAAAAAAAGAGAAAAGAGGCCAAAAAAAGAAAGAAGGCCCAAAAAAAGAGAAAAAAATGAGAGAAAAAGAGAGAAGAGACAATGTTACTATCCTTTTTCCACACTTGTGCTTCAAAGTAGCACCATGATCTTCATGATAGAGAGTCTCCTATGTTGTCACATTCATAAACTAGTGGGAATTTTACATTCTAGAACTTGGCTTGCATATTACAACAATGGGCTTCCTCAAATTGCCCTAGGTCATCGTGAGCAAGCTAGTTGGATGCACACCCACTTAGTTTCTTTTGTTGAGCTTTCATACACTTATAGCTCTAGTGCATCTGTTGCATGGCAATCCCTACTCACTCACATTGATGTGTATTGATGGGCATCTCCATAGCCCATTGATACGCCTAGTTGATGTGAGACTATCTTCTCCTTTTTTTGTCCTCTCCACAACCACCATTCTATTCCA
Source organism: Triticum urartu (assembly GCF_056163025.1). Taxonomy (NCBI): domain Eukaryota; kingdom Viridiplantae; phylum Streptophyta; class Magnoliopsida; order Poales; family Poaceae; genus Triticum; species Triticum urartu. The sequence goes on from NC_141878.1 coordinate 217,651,667, forward strand.
CCATAGTGCTATATCCATGGCTCATGCTCATATATTGCGTGAAGATTGAAAAAGTTTGAGAACATAAAAAGTATGATTTAATATTTTGGGTGATGAAGATAGAGCATAGCCAGACTATATGATTTTGTAGGGATAACTTTCTTTGGCCATGTTATTTTGAGAAGACATGATTGATTAGTTAGTATGCTTGAAGTATTATTATTTCTATGTCAATATTAAACTTTTATCTTGAATCTTTCGGATCTGAACATTCATGCCACAATAAAGAAAAATTACATTGAGAAATATGTTAGGAAGCATTCCACATCAAAAATTCTATTTTTATCATTTACCTACTCGAGGACGAGCAGTAATTAAGCTTGGGGATGTGCTACCTCTTGAGCACTGCGTTGGTTTTCCTTGAAGAGGAAGGGATGATGCAGCAAAGTAGCATAAGTATTTCCCTCTGTTTTTGAGAACCAAGGTATCAATCCAGTAGGAGGCTACGCGCTAGTCCCTCGTACCTGCACAAAACAAATAAATCCTCGCAACCAACGCAAATAGGGGTTGTCAATCCCTATAAGGCCACTTACGAGAGTGAGATCTGATAGATATGATAAAGATAATATTTTTGGTATTTTTGTGATAAAGATACAAAGTAAAATAAAGGAAAAGTAAATAGCAAAGGAAATAACTAAGTAGTAGGAGATTAATATGATAAAGATAGACCCGGGGGCCATAGGTTTCACTAGTGGCTTCTCTCGAGAGCATAAGTATTCTACGGTGGGTGAACAAATTACTGTTGAGCAATTGACAGAATTGAGCATAGTTATGAGAATATCTAGGCATGATCATGTATATAGGCATCACATCCGAGATAATTAGACCGACTCCTGCCTGCATCTACTACTATTAGTCCACTCATCGACCGCTATCCAGCATGCATCTAGAGTATTAAGTTAAAAATAGAGTAACGCCTTAAGCAAGATGACATGTTGTAGTGGGATAGACTCACGCAATATGAAGAAAACCCCATCTTGTTATCCTCAATGGCAACAATACAATACGTGCCTTGCTGCCCCTACTGTCACTGGGAAAGGACACCACAAGATTGAACCCAAAGCTAAGCACTTCTCCCATTGCAAGAAAGATCAATCTAGTAGGCCAAACCAAATTGATAATTCGAAGAGACTTGCAAAGATAACAAATCATACATAAAAGAATTCAGAGCAGATTCAAATATTATTCATAGATAGACTTGATCACAAACCCACAATTCATCGGTCTCAACAAACACACCGCAAAAAGAAGATTACATCGAATAGATCTCCACAAGAGAGGGGGAGAACATTGTATTGAGATCCAAAAAGAGAGAAGAAGCCATCTAGCTACTAACTATGGACCCGTAGGTCTGAGGTAAACTACTCACACTTCATCGAAGGGGCTATGGTGTTGATGTAGAAGCCCTCCGTGATCGATGCCCCCTCCGACAGAGCTCCGGAACAGTCCCCAAGATGGGATCTCATGGATACAGAAAGTTACGGCGGTGGAATTAGGGTTTTGGCTCCGTCTCTGATCGTTTGGGGGTACGTGGATATATATAGGAGGAAGGAGTACGTCGGTGGAGCAACAGGGGGCCCACAAGGGTGGAGCGCACGCCTAGGGGGTAGGCGCACCCCCCTACCTCGTGGCCTCCTGTTTCTTTTCTTGGCGTAGGGTCCAAGTCTCCCGGGTCTTGTTCATTGAGAAAATCACGTTCCCGAAAGTTTCATTCCGTTTGGACTCCGTTTGATATTCCTTTTCTTCAAACCCTAAAACAGGCAAAAAACAACAATTCTGGGCTGGGCCTCCGGTTAATAGGTTAGTCCCAAAAATAATATAAAATTGGATAATAAAGCCCAATAATGTCCAAAACAGTAGATAATATAGCATGGAGCAATCAAAAATTATAGATACGTTGGAGACGTATCAAGCATCCCCAAGCTTAATTCCTGCTCGTCCTCGAGTAGGTAAATGATAAAAACAGAATTTTTGATGCGGAGTGCTACTTGGCATAATTTTAATGTAATTCTTCTTAATTGTGGTATGAATATTCAGATCCGAAAGATTCAAGACAAAAGTTCATATTGACATAAAAATAATAATACTTCAAGCATACTAACTAAGCAATTATGTCTTCTCAAAATAACATGGCCAAAGAAAGTTCCTCCCTACAAAATCATATGGTTTAGTCATGTTTCATTTTCGTCACACAAGAATGCTCTCATCATGCATAACCCCGATCACATGCCAAGCAATTGTTTCATACTTTAGTAATCTCAAACCTATAAACTTCCACGCAATATATGAGCGCGAGCCATGGACATAGCACTATGGGTGGAATAGAATATAATGAGGGGGGTTATGTGGAGAAGACAAAAAAGGAGAAAGTCTCACATCAACGAGGCTAATCAATGGGCTGTGGAGATGCCCACCGATTGATGTTAATGCAAGGAGTAGGGATTGCCAAGCAACGGATGCACTAGAGCTATAAATCTATGAAAGCTCAACAAAAGAAACTAGTGGGTGTGCATCCAACTTGCTTGCTCACAAAGACCTAGGGCACTTGAGGAGGCCCATTGTTGGAATATACAAGCCAAGTTCTATAATGAAAAATTCCCACTAGTATATGAAAGTGACAAAACAAGAGACTCTCTAACATGAAGATTAAGGTGCTACTTTGAAGCACAAGTGTGGCAAAGGATAGTAACATTGTCCCTTCTCTCTTTTTATCTCTTTTTTTGGGCCTTCTCTTTTTTATGGCCTTTCTCTTTTGGGGGGGGGCTTCTCTTTTTTATGGCCTTTTCCTTTTTTATTTTTCCTCACTTGGGACAATGCTCTAGAAGATGATGATCATCACACTTCTATTTATGTACAACTCAATGATTACAACTCGATACTAGAACAAAAGATGACTCTATATGAATGCCTCCGGCGGTGTACCGGGATATGCAATGGACCAAGAGTGACATGTATGAAATAATTATGAACGGTGGCTTTGCCACGAATACTATGTCAACTACATGATCATGCTAAGCAATATGACAATAATGAATGTGTCATGATGAATGGAATGATGGAAAGTTGCATGGCAATATATCTCGGAATGGCTATGGAAATGCCATAATAGGTAGGTATGGTGGCTGTTTTGAGGAAGATATAAGGAGGTTTATGTGTGAAAGAGCGTATCATATCACGGAGTTTGGATGCACCGGCGAAGTTTGCGCCAACTCTCAATGTGAGAAAGGGCAATGCACGGTACCGAAGAGGCTAGCAAGGATGGAAGGGTGAGAGTGCGTATAATCCATGGACTCAACATTAGTCATAAAGAACTCACATATTTATTGCAAAAATCTACAAGTCATCAAAAACATCAGTACTATGGGCATGCTCCTAGGGGGGTAGATTGGTAGGAAAAGACCATCGCTCGTCCCCGACTGCCACTCATAAGGAAGACAATCAAATAAAAACTCATGTTTCAAATTTGTTGCATAACGTTTACCATACGTGCATGCTACGGGACTTGCAAACTTCAACACAAGTATTTCTCAATTTCACAACTACTCAACTAGCACGACTTTGATATTATTACCTCCATATCTCAAAACAATCATCAAGCATCAAACTTCTCTTAGTATTAAAAACACTCTTAAGAAAATTTTACTAACTTTGAATACCTAGCATATTAGGATTTTAAGAAAATTACCATGCTATTAAGACTCTCAAAATTATCTAAGTGAAGCATTAGGATCAATAGTTTCTATAAAACAAATCCACCACCGTGCTCTAAAAGATATAAGTGAAGTACTAGAGCAAAATAATATAACTCAAAAGATATAAGCGAAGCACATAGAGTATTCTAACAAATTCCAAATCATGTATGGCTCTCTCAAAAGGTGTGTAAATCAAGGATGATTGTGGTAAACTAAGAAATAAAGACTCAAATCATACAAGACGCTCCAAGCAAAACACATATCATGTGGCGAATAAAAATTTAGCTCCAAGTAAAGTTACCGATAGAAGTAGACGAAAGAGGGGATGCCTTCCGGGGCATCCCCAAGCTTTGGCTTTTAGGTGTCCTTAGATTATCTTGGGGTTCCATTTGCATCACCAAGCTTAGGCTCTTGCCACTCCTTGTTCCATAATCCATCAAATCTTTACCCAAAACTTAAAAACTTCACAACACAAAACTTAAAGTAGAAAATCTCGTGAGCTCCGTTAGCGAAAGAAAATAAAAGACCACTTCAAGGTACTGTAATGAACTCATTATTTATTTATATTGGTGTTATACCTACTGTATTCCAACTTCTATATGGTTTATAAACTATTTTACTAGCCATAGATTCATCAAAACAGGCAAACAACACACGAAAAACAGAATCTGTCAAGAACAGAACAGTCTGTAGTAATCTGTAGCTAGCGCAAGATCTGGAACCCCAAAATTCTAAAATAAATTGATGGAAGTGAGGAATTTATCTATTAATCAGCTTCAAAAATAATTAACTAACTATCACTTTCCAAATAAAAATGGCAGCAGTTCTCGTGAGCGCTAAAGTTTCTGTTTTTTACAGCAAGTCTAACAAGACTTTCCCCAAGTCTTCCCAACGGTTCTACTTGGCACAAACACTAACTAAACACAAAAAAACACAACCAAAACAGAGGATAGATAAATTATTTATTACTAAACAGGATCAAAAATCAAGGAATGAAAATAAAATTGGGTTGCCTCCCAACAAGCGCTATCGTTTAACGCCCCTAGCTAGGCATAACAAGCAAGAATAGATGTATTGCCATCTTTGGTAGGCAATCCATAAGTGGCTCTCATAATAGATTCATAAAGTAATTTAATTTTCTTTATAGGAAATTGTTCCATTCCTTTCCTTAATGGAAATTGGAATCTAATATTTCCTTCCTTCATATCAATAATTGCACCAATCTTTCTAAGGAAAGGTCTACCAAGAATAATAGGACATGAAGGATTGCAATCTATGTCAAGAACAATAAAATCTATGGGAACATAATTCCTATTTGCAACAATAAGAACATCATCAATTCTTCCCATAGGTTTCTTAATAGTGGAATCCGCAAGGTGCAAGTTTAGAGAGCAATCACCAAAATCACGGAAACCTAACAAATCACACAAAGTCTTTGGAATCGTGGAAACACTACCACCCAAATCACATAAAGAATAGCATTCATGATCTTTAATTTTAATTTTAATAGTTGGTTCCCACTCATCATGAAGTTTTCTAGGGATAGAAACTTCCAATTCAAGTTTTTCTTCATAAGATTGCATCAAGGCATCAACGATATGTTCAGTAAACGCTTTATTTTGACTATAACATGAGGAGAATTTAGCACGGATTGCAACAAGGAAATACAATCAATAAAAGAGCAATTTTCATAGTTAAATTCCTTGAAATCCATAATATTGGGTTTAGCAACATCTAGGGTTTTAATTTCTTCAATCCCACTTTTATCAAATTTAGCATCAAGATCAACAAATTCTGAATTCTTAGAACTCCTTCTAGGTAAAGGTGGATCATATTCAGTCCCATAATTATCAAGATTCATATTGCAAAACAAAGATTTAATAGGGGACACGTCAATAACTTTTAGATCTTCATCTTTATTTTCATAGGAACTAGAAGAACATGCTCTTATAAAGGCATCTTTCTTAGCACGCATCCTAGCGGTTCTTTCTTTGCACTCATCAATGGAATTTCTCATGGCTTTGAGAGACTCATTGATATCATGCTTAGGTGGAATATATCTAAGTTTCAAAGAATCAACATCAAGAGAAATTCTATCATTGTTCCTAGCCAAATCATCAATCTTAAGCAATTTTTCTTCAATCATAGCATTAAAATTCTTTTGCGACGTAATAAATTATTTAATATTAGATTCAAAATCAGAGGGAATCTTATTATAATTTCCATAAGAATTGTTGTAGGAGTTACCATAATTATTAGAGGGATTACTAGGATAAGGCCTAGGATTGAAATTTCCTCTATACGCGTTGTTACCAAAATTGTTCCTACCAACAAAATTCACATCCATAGATTCATTATTATTCTCAATCAAAGTAGACAAGGGCATATCATTAGGATGAGAAGAAACATTCTTATTAGAAAATAATTTCATAAGTTCATCCATCCTTCCACTCAAAACATTAATTTCTTCTATCGCATGCACCTTTTTATTAGTAGATCTTTCAGTATGCCATTGAGAATAATTAACCATAATATTATCTAGGAGTTTAGTAGCTTCTCCTAAAGTGATTTCCATAAAAGTGCCTCCCGCGGCTGAATATAAAAGATTTCTAGAAGCAAAATTCAATCCGGCATAAAAAATTTGTATAATCATCAACAAATTTAAACCATGAGTAGGGAAATTACGTATCATTAATTTCATTCTCTCCCAAGATTGTGCGACATGTTCATGATCAAGTTGCTTAAAGTTCATAATTTCGTTTCTAAGAGAGATGATCTTAGATGGAGGAAAATACTTAGAGATAAAAGCATCTTTGCACTTATTCCATGAATCAATAATATTTTTAGGCAAAGAAGAAAAACAAGCTTTAGCACGATCTCTAAGCGAAAAAGGAAATAGCTTCAATTTAACAATATCATTATACACATTTTTCTTCTTTTGCATGTCACACAAATCAACGAAGCTATTTAGATGGGTAGCGACATCTTCACTAGGAAGGCCGGAAAACGGATCTTTCATGACAAGATTTAGCAAAGCAGTATCAAGTTCACAAGATTCAGCATCGGTTAGAGGAGAAATCGGAGTGCTAATAAAAATCATTGTTGTTGGTATTGGTGAAGTCACACAATTTTGTATTATCTTGAGCCATCGTGACAAGCAAGCAAACTAACACACAAGCAAACAAAAAGCAAGCGGGCAAAAAGAGGCAAATAGAGAAAGAGAGGGAGGATAGAGAGAGGGCAAATAAAACGGCAAGGGTGAAGTGGGGGAGAGGAAAACGAGAGGCAAATGGCAAATAATGTAATGCGGGAGATAAGGGTATGTGATGGGTACTTGGTATGTTGACTTTTGCAAAGACCTCCCCGGCAATGGCGCCAGAAATCCTTCTTGCTACCTCTTGATCACTACGTTGGTTTTCCCCGAAGAGGAAGGGATGATGCAACAAAGTAGCGTGAGTATTTCCCTTAGTTTTTGAGAACCAAGGTATCAATCCAGTAGGAGGCTATGCGCTAGTCCCTCGTACCTGCACAAAACAAATAAATCCTCGCAACCAACGCAAATAGGGGTTGTCAATCCCTATAAGGCCACTTACGAGAGTGAGATCTGATAGATATGATAAAGATAATATTTTTGGTATTTTTGTGATAAAGATGCAAAGTAAAATAAAGGCAAAGTAAATAGCAAAGGAAATAACTAAGTAGTAGGAGATAAATATGATAAAGATAGACCCGGGGGCCATACGTTTCACTAGTGGCTTCTCATGAGAGCATAAGTATTCTACAGTGGGTGAACAAATTACTGTTGAGCAATTGACAGAATTGAGCATAGTTACGAGAATATCTAGGCATGATCGTGTATATAGGCATCACGTCCGAGACAACTAGACCGACTCCTGCCTGCATCTACTACTATTACTCCCCTCATCGACCGCTATCCAGCATGCATCTAGAGTATTAAGTTAAAACAGAGTAACACGTTAAGCAAGATGACATGATGTAGAGGGATAGACTCAGGCAATATGAAGAAAACCCCATCTTGTTATCCTCGATGGCAACAATACAATATGTGCCTTGCTGCCCCTACTGTCACTGGGAAAGGACACCGCAAGATTGAACCCAAAGCTAAGCACTTCTCCCATTGCCAGAAAGATCAATCTAGTAGGCCAAACCAAACTGATAATTCGAAGAGACTTGCAAAGATAACCAATCATACATAAAAGAATTCAGAGAAGATTCAAATATTATTCATAGATAGACTTGATCATACACCCACAATTCATCGGTCTCAACAAACACACCGCAAAAATAAGATTACATCAAATAGATCTCCACAAGAGAGGGGAAGAACATTGTATTGAGATCCAAAAAGAGAGAAGAAGCCATCTAGCTACTAACTATGGACCCGTAGGTCTGAGGTAAACTACTCACACTTCATTAGAGGGGCTATGGTGTTGATGTAGAAGCCATGCGTGATAGATGCCCCCTCCGGCGGAGCTCCAGAACAGGCCCCGAGATGGGATCTCGTGGATACAGAAAGTTACGGCGATGGAATTAGGGTTTTGGCTCCATCTCTGATCGTTTGGGGGTACGTGGATATATATAGGAGAAAGGAGTACGTCGGTGGAGCAACAGGGGGCCCACGAGGGTGGAGGGCGCGCCTGGGGGGTAGGCGCGCCCCCTACCTCGTGGCCTCTTGTATCTTTTCTTGACGTAGGGTCCAAGTCTCCCTGGTCTTGTTCGTTGTGAAAATCACGTTCCCGAAGGTTTCATTCCGTTTGGACTCCGTTTGATATTCCTTTTCTTCGAAACCCTAAAACAGGCAAAAAACAGCAATTCTGGGTTGGGCCTCCGGTTAATAGGTTAGTCCCAAAAATAATATAAAAGTGGATAATAAAGCCCAATAATGTCCAAAACAGTAGATAATATAGCATGGAGCAATCAAAAATTATAGATACATTGGAGACGTATCAGGAAGCTTGAGACGTCTCCAACGTATCTATAATTTTTGATTGCTCCATGCTATTATATTATCTATTTTGGATGTTAATGGGCTTATTTTTACTTTTATATAATTTTTGGGACTAACGTATTAACCGGAGGCCCAACCCAAATTGTTGTTTTTTTGCCTATTTTAGTGTTTCGCCGAAAAGGAATATCAAACGGAGTCCAAACGGAATGAAACCTTCGGGACCGTTATTTTTGGAACAAACATGATCCAGGGGACTTGGAGTGGACGTCAAGAAACAATCGAGGAGGCCACGAGGCAGGGGGCGCGCCCACCCGCTGGTACGCCCTCCACCCACATGGGCCCCTTGTTGCTCCACCGACCTACTTCTTCCTCCTATATATATCCATATACCCCGCAAACATCCAGGAGCACCACGAAACCCTATTTTCACCATCGCAACCTTCTCCACCCAAGAGTCCCATCTTGGGGCCTTTTCCGGAGCTCCGCCGGAGGGGCCATTGATCACGGAGGGCCTCTACATCAATTCCATGGCCCCTCCTATGATGTGTGAGTAGTTTACTTCAGACCTTCGGGTCCATAGCTAGTAGCTAGATGGCTTCTTCTCTCTCTTTGGATCTCAATACAAAGTTCTCCTCAATTCTCTTGGAGATCTATATGATGTAATCTTCTTTTGCGATGTGTTTGTCGAGATCTGATGAATTGTGGGTTTATGATCAAGTCTATCTATGAAAAATATTTGAATCTTCTCTGAATTCTTTTATGTATGATTGGTTTGTCTTTGCAAGTCTCTTCAAATTATCAGTTCGGTTTGGCCTACTGGATTGATCTTTCTTCCAATGGGAGAAGTGCTTAGTTTTGGGTTCAATCTTGTGGTGCTCGATCCCAGTGACAAAAAGGGAACCAACACGTATTGTATTGTTGCCATCGAGGATAGAAAGATGGGGTTTACATCATATTGCTTGAGTTTATCCCTCTACATCATGTCATCTTGCTTAAGGCGTTACTCTGTTCTTATGAACTTAATACTCTAGATGCATGCTGGATAGAGGTCGATGTGTGGAGTAATAGTAGTAGATGCAGAATCGTTTAGGTCTACTTGTCACGGGCGTGATGCCTATATACATGATCATGCCTGGACATTCTCATAATTATTCGCTTTTCTATCAATTGCTCGACAGTAGTTTGTTCACCCACCGTAATACTTATGCTCTTGAGAGAAGCCACTAGTGAAACGTATGGCCCCCAGGTCTATTCTCCATCATATAAGTTTCCCATCTACTTTATTTTGCAATCTTTACTTTCAATCTATATCATAAAAATACCAAAAATATTTATCTTATTATTATTATTATCTCTATCAGATCTCACTCTTGCAATTGGCCGTGAAGGGATTGACAACCCCTTTATCGCGTTGGTTGTGAGGTTCTTATTTGTGTGTGTAGGTACGAGGTGACTCACGCGTGGTCTCCTACTGGATTGTACCTTGGTTCTCAAAAACTGAGGGAAATACTTACGCTGCTTTATTGCATCACCCTTTCCTCTTCAAGGGAAAACTAACGCAGTGCTCAAGAGGTAGCAGTTTCTTTAGGAGATTTATCAAAGACTTTTCACAAATTTCTAGGCCTTTTACTTGTCTCTTGCAAAAGGATATTCCTTTTGTTTTTATGATGATTGTCTAGAAGCCTTTGAAACACTCAAGAAAGCCTTAATTTCTGCACCCATTATTCAACCACCTGATTGGAACTTGCCTTTGGAAATTATGTGAGACGCTAGTGATTATGTTGTTGGTGATATTGAAGGACAAAGAGTTGATAAGAAACTTAATGTAATTCATTATGCTAGTAAAACTCTAGACAATGCTCAAAGTAATTATGCTACTACTGAAAAAGAATTCTTAGCAGTTGTGTTTGCTTGTGATAAATTTAGACCTTATATTGTTGATTCCAAAGTAACTATTCACACAGATCATGCTGCTATTAAATATCTTATGGAAAAGAAAGATGCTAAACCTAGACTTATTCGATTGGTTCTCTTATTACAAGAATTTGATTTACATATCATTGAAAGAAAAGGACCTGAGAACCCAGTAGCTGATAATTTATCTAGGCTTGAAAATTTGCCTGATGACCCACTACCTATTGATGATAGTTTTCCTAATGAGCAGTTAGCTGCAATAAATGTTGCTCACAGTACTCCTTGGTATGCTGATTATGCTAATTACATTGTTGCTAAATATTTACCACCTAACTTTACATACCAACAAAAAAATTCTTCTATGATTCAAGACATTACTTTTGGGATGACCCACATCTTTATAAATAAGGAGTAGATGGTATTATTAAACGTTGTGTACCTGAGCATGAACAAGGACAAATCCTACGAAAATGTCACTTCGAAGCTTATGGAGGGCATCATGCTGGAGATAGAACTGCTCACAAGGTACTGCAGTCTGGATTTTATTGGCCTACTCTCTTCAAGGATGCTCATAAGTTCGTCTCATCTTGTGATGAATGTCAAAGGATAGGTAATATCGGTAAGCATCAAGAAATTCCTATGAATTATTCACTCGCTGTTGAACCATTTGATGTTTGGGGATTTGATTACATGGGACCTTTTCCTTTCTCTAATGGGTATACACATATGTTGGTTGCTGTTGATTATGTTACTAAATGGGTAGAAGCTATTCCAACTAGTAGTGCTGATCACAACACCTCTATTAAAATGCTTAAGGAAGTTATTTTCCCAAGGTTTGGAGTCCCTAGATATTTAATGACTTATGGTGGTTCACACTTTATTCATGGTGCTTTCCGTAAAATGCTTGCCAAGTATGTTAACCATAGAATTGCGTCACCTTATCATCCTCAGTCTAGTGGTCAAGTTGTACTTAACAATAGAGAAATAAAATTAATTTTACAAAAGACTATCAATAGGTCCAGGAAGAATTGCTCTAAGAAATTAGATGATGCACTTTGGGCTTATAGAACAACATATAAAAATCCTATGGGTATGTCTCCTTATAAAATGGTTTATGGAAAAGCTTATCATTTGCCTCTTGAGTTAGAACATGAAGCATATTGGGTAATCAAAGAACTCAATTATGATTTCAAACTTGCTGGTGAAAAGAGGTTATTTGATATTAGCTCATTAGATGAATGGAGAACCCAAGCTTATGAAAATGCAAAATTATTCAAAGCAAAAATTAAAAGATGGCATGACAAAAGAATCCAAAAGCATGAGTTTAAAGTCGAAGGATATGTTCTTTTGTACAACTCTCATTTCAGATTATTTGTAGGAAAACTCCTCTCAAAATGGGAAGGCCCATATGTCATCGAGGAGGTTTATCGGTCTGGAGCCATCAAAATAAATAATTCCAAAGGTACTAACCTGTCGGCGTTCTGGGAACGGGGGTCCCCAGACTTGCCTGCCTGCCGCCTGCGGCGTGGCTCGAGGAGGGGCCCAGCACGGCCCATCTTCATCAACACAGACCCAAGACCCTCGCGAGGGGTCAAGCCTCGTGGGGCGGACGACACAGAGCTTCCTCAGGCACGGCCTCATCAAGCTGGCTCGCAAGGAGGCGGAGAGATCAAGGCGGGGTACCTCACGATGTGCCCGTGACGCAAGCCATGACGACCAAGGGTGCCAGGCGGGCGTCAGCCCGCGCAGTGTCCTCCTTTCCCCTTTGGTGCAAAGGGAGCAAGCGCAGGCGAGAGCATCAAGCAAAGGCACCCGTTTCGATGCAACGAGACCAAGACCAGCCCAACGGCAGGGAGGAAGTCATTGTGGAGCCCAAGCCATCGTCACCACCAGAGCCTTTGGCAGGCGAGGACCAACTTTAGTCAGGATAAGTGTACCATATGTCCCCCTTCAAAATGGCCAATTGTTGGCACCCTTCCCGCTCAATATTTGGGAAGAGGCCTAGGGCCTTTGCCTATAAATAGGACTAGCCACCCCCAGGGTAGGAGGAGGGGAAATCGGATCGCAATCGAGAAGAGAGAGAGAGAGAGAGAGAGAGAGAGAGAGAGAGAGAGAAGGGTGACTGAACTCCTCCTAGCAGTTCGTCGCCCCAGCCAAGAACAGACCCTCGCGAGGCTGTTCTTCCTTGTATTGCTCATCATCATCAGCCCAAGAGGCAATCCACCACACCACACACTGGAGTAGGGTATTACACCACAACGGTGGCCCGAACCAGTATAAACCCTGTGTCTCTTGTGCTGTTCTTTCCATAGCTTAGATCTTAGCGAGGCGAAGGGGTGCAGGTAGGTAGAAGGCGAAATCTCCGCGCGCACCCCAGTGTTCGAACCTCAAGGGTCTACCGGAACCCGAAATCCGACATTTGGCACGCCAGGTAGGGGTGCACCGGAGTTTTCCCTTCCGCCACCGCCACGACCTGCCTCGCGATGAGTAGCGCGTCGCCCGCTCTGGCCGCCGGCGCCAGCACGGGGGCCAGGGGGCTCCGAGCCCTGGCCCCAGTCCTGCAACGGGTACGGTGGCTGGACAAGTTCAAGCCAACGACGCCGCCGTGCTACAGCGGCGCGACTGATCCACTGGCCTTCTTGCTGGCGTACGAGGAGGCCATCCTCAAAGCTGGAGGTGACGATAGGGTCATGGCCAACTGGCTCCCCACGGCCCTCACCGGCGCTCCGCGCGCATGGCTGCTCCACCTGCCGGTAGCCTCCGTGGCCTCTTGGGAAGAGCCCCGCAGCCTCTTCCCCGCCCACCACGCTACACCAACACCCCCGGTCGTCGCGGCCCTCCTGGGCGGCTCGCAGGCGCCGCCTACAAGTCACCACGTCAAGCCATTCATCCGCCGGGTCAGCGCCGCTTCCACGTGGCAGGGGGCTCTCCCGGACCGGGCGGCGCTCAAGGCCGGCCTGACCTTCAGCTCGGAGGACCACCCTTCCAACTCGGCCTGCTCGGGTGCGCTCCCCATGCTGTGCACCCCCACCATCTGCCAGGTGGCCGTCACCAGAACTCTCATCGATGGCGGTGCGGGCCTCAGCGTGCTCTCGGTTGAGGCCTTCAACCTCCTCTGCATACCCCTGGAACGGCTGCAACCCAGCCGGCCCTTCTCGGGTGTTGGGGGCGGATCATCCAGCTCCTTGGGACAGATCCGGCTCCCAGTAACCTTCGGCACCTACAACAACTTCCGCACGGAGCTGGTCGACTTCGCCATCGCCCCCATCGGCCTCCCCTACAAAGCCATCCTCGGCTACCCAGCGCTGGCCCAGTTCATGGCCACGATGCACCCGGCGTACAACCTCATGAAGATGCCCGGGAGCAGCAGTGTCCTCACCATGCACGGGGACACCGGAGACGCGCTGCGAGTGCTCAAGCTCGCCTTCAAGATGGTGGTGTCGGCACAGCCCGCCGACTCGGAGACCCCCGAGCCCAAGGGGGCTGCACCCGCCAAGAAGAAACAGTTGTTCACCCAAGACAAGGAAGAAACCAAGCAGATACCCGTCGATGAGAACGGGTCCACCCATGCCACTTTCACCATAGGCGCCAACCTCGAGCCCGAGCAGGAGGGGGCCCTGGTCAGGTTCCTGCGCATAAACAAGAAGGTATTCGCTTGGGAGCCTGACCAGTTAGCGGGGATCCCTAGGAGCGTAATCGAGCATCACCTCAACGTGTGCCCCAACGTGCGCCCTGTGAAGCAGAAGGCAAGGCTGCAGTCCACAGAAAAGCAGGCATTCATCATCCAAGAGACCCGCAAACTAGAAGCCGTTGGGGTCATTCGCAAGGTCCGATACCCAGATTGGTTGGCCAACCCCGTCGTTGTGCCAAAGAAGGGAGGGAAGGAGCGCATGTGTGTCGACTTCACCAACCTCAATAAGGCATGCCCGCAAGATCCGTTCCCGCTCCCCCGCATCGACCAGATTGTCGATTCCACCGCAGAATGCGGCCTGCTATGCTTCTTGGATGCCTTCTCTGGGTATCACCAGATCAAGATGGCGGTAGAAGACGTCAAAAAGACAGCCTTCCTAACCCTGTGTGGGGTGTACTACTACACGTGCATGCCATTCGGGCTGCGTAACGCAGGGGCGACCTTTCAGCGGCTGATGCACATCACCTTGGGCCCGCAGCTCGGGAAGAATGTTGAGGCTTACATTGATGACATTGTGGTGAAGTCTCGGGAAGCCAGGACCCTGATACAAGACCTGGAGGAAACCTTCACGAGCCTCAACGCAGTGAACCTGCGGCTCAACCCAGAGAAGTGTGTGTTCGGAGTCCCCTCGGGTAAGCTCTTGGGTTTCCTCGTGTCCCACCGAGGCATCGAGGCTAACCCGGAAAAGGTCAAGGCAGTCGAGTACATGAGCCCACCAAAGACCCTCAGGGAAATGCAGAAGCTCACTGGGCGAGTGACCGCACTAGGGCGCTTCATCTCCAAGTTGGGGGAGCGAGCGCTGCCCTTCTTCCAGCTAATGAAGAAAAAGGGGCCCTTTGAATGGACTGAAGAGGCCAACAAGGCGTTCCAGGATCTCAAGAGATACCTGACCAGCCCTCCGGTCATGGTGGCCCCACGCCCTCAAGAGCCCCTGGTGCTTTACCTCGCCGCCACTCCCTACTCCGCCAGCGCAGCCCTGGTGGCGGTTAGGGAGGAGCGTCGAATCAAAACCACAGCAGCAGCCCGGGACAAGGCAAAACAGGAACAAGGAAGGCCCACAGAAACCGCCACCACGCCTGAGGAGGATCACCCGCCGCAGAGGAGTGCACCGAAGGCGGAAGAGGCCCCTCTCCCAGATGGCCAGCCTCAGGAGGCCGCATCGCCTCAGGAGGCTCCATGGTCTCCGGAGGGCGCCACCAGCACTGACGCACCCAACCTCGTTGAGCACCCAGTGTACTTCGTCATCACGGTGTTGCGGGACGCAAGGGCACGGCACCCCATGCCTCAGAAGCTCCTCCTCGCGCTACTGGTGGCCTCGCGCAAGCTGCGGCACTATTTTCAGGGTCACCCCATCAAGGTCGTCTCGTCATACCCCCTGGAGAGAGTGCTCAGGAGCCCTAACTCAGCTGGAAGGGTCGCTGAGTGGAACATAGAACTGCAAGCGTTTCAGCTCGAATTCAGCACGACCAGAGTCATCAAGGGAGCAGCATTAGTGGATTTTGTGGCAGAATGGACGGAGGCACTAGGCCTCAAGGCCGACGAGGATCGGTTCCTCTCCCCGGGAAGCGAGGCTCCAGAGGGCTGGGTCATGTACTTCGATGGGGCGTTCTCCAGGCATGGCGCTGGGGCTGGGGCGGTGCTTATATCGCCCACTCAGGACAAGCTCTACTACGTTGTACAGCTCTGTTTCCAGCAAGGTGAAAAGGTCTCCAACAACATAGCGGAGTATGAAGGCTTAATAGCGGGCTTGAAGGCCGCAGCTGCCCTGGGGGTGAAACGCCTCACCATCAAGGGCGATTGCAGCTCCTTGTCAATTTCTCCAACAAGGTGTACGAGCCGAAAGATGAGCACATGGAAGCCTACCTTGCGGAGGTCCGCAGGATGGAGAAGCAGTTCTGGGGGTTGGAGTTGCAGCATGTGCCCCGTGGCACCAATCAGGAGGTCGATGACATCGCCAAACGGGCGTCCAGGCGGTTACCTTAGGAGCCTGGCGTCTTCGAGGAGCGGCTCTTCAAGCCCTTAGCCCTGCCATCATTGTCAAACACGGCTCAGCCTCGGGAGGAGCTCCCCCAGCCACCTGCCTCAGGAGCCCCGGTCTGTGGCCCGGCCTCAGGAGCACGCTTGCTCCTGACGATGGAACCTCAGGAGGGGTGCTGGATCATGGAGCTCCGGAGTTACTTAACACAAGGGACCCTGCCGGAGAAGGAGGAGGAAGCGGAGCGTGTGGCACGGCAGGCCACGGCATACTGCATCAAGGATGGAGAGCTCTACCGGAAGCGACCAAACGATGTATCCCTGCGCTGCATCTCCAGGGAGCAAGGAAAGGAACTGCTGGAAGATATACACGGCGGAGACTGTGAACATCATTCATCATCACGGACCCTCGTCGGCAAGGCGTTCCGCAGTGGGTTTTATTGGCCCACCGCACTCAATGACGCCGTCGAACTGGTGAAAGCTTGTGACGCCTGCCAGTTCCACGCCAAGCAAATCCATCAGCCGGCAGGAGGCCTGCAGACTATACCCCTTTTGTGGCCATTCGCAGTCTGGGGGCTGTACATCCTGGGCCCGTTTCCTCGGGCGCCAGGGGGCTTCCGCTATCTCTACGTCGTCGTGGACAAGTTCACCAAGTGGGCTGAAGTAGAGGCCGTCCGCACCATCCCCGCGGGTTCCGCGGTCAAGTTCATCAGGGGCATCGTGAGCCGGTTCGGGGTGCCGAACCGCATCATCACAGACAACGGTTCGCACTTCACCAGTAACCTCTTCAAAACATACTGTGCTAACCTTGGAACGCAGATATCCTACGCTTCGGTGGCGGACCCCCGAAGCAACGGCCAGGCCGAGCGAGCCAACGCAGAGGTCCTGAGGGGCCTCAAGACCAGGACGTTCAAGAAGAAGCTAGAGGCCTGCGGCAAAGGTTTGTACGACAAGCTTCAGTCCATGTTGTGGTCCATCCGCACAACCGCGACCAAGCCGACTGAAGAGACCCCGTTCTTCCTGGTCTACGGAGCCGAAGCAGTCCTCCCTGTGACGCCCCCGATTCAATCGTACACTAATCATACACGCAAACATGTACGATCAAGATTAGGGACTCACGGGAAGATATCACAACACAACTCTACAAATAAAATAAGTCATACAAGCATCATATTACAAGCCAGGGGCCTCGAGGGCTCGAATACAAGAGCTCGATCATAGACGAGTCAGCGGAAGCAACAATATCTGAGTACAGACATAAGTTAAACAAGTTTGCCTTAAGAAGGCTAGCACAAACTGGGATACAGATCGAAAGAGGCGCAGGCCTCCTGCCTGGGATCCTCCTAAACTACTCCTGGTCGTCGTCAACGGGCAGCACGTAGTAGTAGGCACCTCCGGTGTAGTAGGAGTCGTTGTCGAAGGTGGCGTCTGGCTCCTGGGCACCAACATCTGGTTGCGACAACCAGGTAGAAGGGATAGGGGGAAAAGAGGGAGAAAGCAACCGTGAGTACTCATCCAAAGTACTCGCAAGCAAGGAGCTATACTACATATGTATGCATTGGTATCAACTGGAATAAGGCTATTATATGTGGACTGAACTGCAGAAAGCCGGGATAAGGGGGGATAGCTAGTCCTTTCGAAGACTACGCTTCTGGCAGCCTCCGTCTTGCAGCATGTAGAAGAGAGTAGAGTGAAGTCCTCCAAGTAGCATCGCATAGCATAATCCTACCCGGCGATCCTCTCCTCATCGCCCTGTTAGAGAGCGATCACCGGTTGTATCTGGCACTTGGAAGGGTGTGTTTTATTAAGTATCCGGTTCTAGTTGTCATAAGGTCAAGGTACAACTCCAAGTCGTCCTGTTACCGAAGATCACGGCTATTCGAATAGATTAACTTCCCTGTAGGGGTGCACCACATAACCCAACACGCTCGATCCCATTTGGCCGAACACACTTTTCTGGGTCATGCCCGGCCTCGGAAGATCAACACGTCGCAGCCCTACCTAGGCACAACAGAGAGGTCAGCACGCCGGTCTAAATCCTATGGCACAGGGGTCTGGGCCCATCGCCCATTGCACACCTGCATGTTGCGTACGCGGCCGGAAGCAGAACTAGCCCCCTTAATACAAGAGCAGGCTTACGGTCCAATCCGGTGCGCGCCACTCAGTCGCTGACGTCACGAAGGCTTCGACTGATACCACAACGTCGAGTGCCCATAACTGTCCCCTCGTAGATGGTTAGTGCGTATAGGCCAGTAGCCAGACTCAAATCAAATACCCAAGATCTCGTTAAACGTGTTAAGTATCCGCAAACACCGACCAGGGCCAGGCCCACCTCTCTCCTAGGTGGTCTCAACCTGCCCTGTCGCTTCGCCACAAAGATCCACACAGAGGGCCGTTGGGACAAAGGTCCTTTCAGCCCCCAATCCGTGAATCACTCGCGGGTGCTCCACAAGCCGACCCGTCTTTAGTCACCACATGTATCCTGTATAAAGTATATAGTATATACCCGTGATCACCTCCTGAGTGATCACGGCCCGATAATATAGCATGGCAGACGGACAAGAATGTATGGCCACTGATGATAAACTAGCATCATATACTAAGCATTAGGCTTGCAGGTAAAGGTATCAACAGTAGTGGCAAGGACAGGCTATGCATCAGAATAGGATTAACGGAAAGCAGTAACATGTTACACTACTCTAATGCAAGCAGTAGGGAGAAGAGTAGGCGATATCTGGTGATCAAAGGGGGGGGCTTGCCTGGTTGCTCTGGCAAGAGAGAAGGGTCGTCAACTCCGTAGTCGTACTGGGTAGCAGCGGCGTCGGTCTCGGTGTCTAGCGGAAGAAGAGGGGGAAGAAACAATGAATACAATGCAAACAGATGCATAATGATGCATGACAAGACAAGTAACGGTGCTAGGGGTGCCCTAACGCGGTATGAGGTGATAACCGGTGAAGGGGGGAAACATCCGGGAAGGTATCCCTGGTGTTTCGCGTTTTCGGGCAGAGGAGCCGGAGGGGGAAAGTTACGAGTTCGATAGGTTAGGGAGGTGTGGCGGACGAACGGGTTGCGTATCCAGAATCGTCTCGTCGTTCTGAGCAACTTTCATGTACAAAGTATTTTCACCCGAGTTACGGATTAAAAGATATGATTTTCTAAAGATTTAAATCATTTTATGATTTAAATTATATATTTAATTCCAACATTATCCAAAATAGTGTGTGATGACCTAGGCATGACATCAGAGTGATGTCAGCAGGTCAACTGGTCGGTTGACCAGTCAAACCAGACAGGTGGGTCCAGTGGGACCCACATGTCATTGTCAAGGGCCTTAAGAGAGTTTTAAAACTAACTAAAATGGGTTAATTAGTGGGTGGCCCCAGCAGTCAGTGTCTAATTAGGTTTTAGTTAATTAACTTAATTAATTAGTAGTTTATATATTTGTTTTTATTTGTTTTATGGCATGGGGCCCGCATGTCAGTGGCAGTAGCTGCCACGTCAGCGAAGTTGACTTGGTCAACGTGGCCAGTTGGGGCCCCCAGGCCCACAGGCAGTGACCCAGGGGTGGGGCCCGCCTAGCCACATCGGCGGACGGTGCCGGAGCGACTCCGGCGACCCAACAGAGGCGGCCCCTCGCCGGAGTTGGCCGGAATCGTGCTACGGGGCACCAAATCGGGCGCGGCCAGGCTCTCTGGAACGGCCTCTTCGCGCCGCATCTGATGGAGGGGAGCACGACGGCGGGGGTGGCCGGAATGGTCGCCGGCGACGAGCGCGGCGGGCTGCTGTTCGGGCGCGGACAAAGACGGCGACGCAGCGCGCTTCGGGGTGAGCGGGAAGGCTAGGGTGGAGTTGCGCGACGCGCTGAGCACAAAGGGCTCGGCCCCGTGACCATTTGGTCATCGGAAGGGCGCCGGCGACGCGCGCAGGCGGCGGCGTAGTCGGGACCTCGAGGAGAGTGGAGCTGGGGCGAGCTAGCAAAGAAATGGAGAGGTTGGGGAGGATCTACGCGGCATGAGGAGCGTAACCGACACGAGCCCGTGACCATTTGGTCACCGGAGACTCGTCGGCGACGGGGTCCGCGGTGGAGCGCTCGGGTGCTTCGGCGGCAGCTAGCTAGGCCGTGCGAGGGAGCTAACGGAGATGGGCGGGAGATGGGGAGCTCACCGTGCGGCACGCAAGATGGCCCTTGGGAGTTTAGTAGCCGGAGAGTCGACGGCGCTCGTCGGAGATGCGTCGGGGATCCGAGGAAGAAGACGAGGTTGGGGCAGCATTCGATGGTGCTCGGCGTCCTGCGTCTTGATGTGGAGGCGTGGTCGAGGGAGGCGGAGCGAGCGGGCGCGTCGGAAGGGCTTGGAGGTCGCGGTGGCCGCGAGTACTACTGCGGCGAGGCCATGGCAGCGCTCGGTTGCGGTGGGGAACGAGGGGGCGAGGTGCGGTGGCTCTGGAGGGGAGTGGGAGGCGCAAGAACCGAGGCGAGCGTGGGGGTGAGTGGGAGGAGAGACCGAGGGGGCGCGGCATGGCGACCTTATCCCCTCGTCGTCGCCGGCGAGAGGGTGCGGCGGGGACGCGCCCCTGTTCCGACCCGGGTCGGGGGAACAGGGAAGGGAGGCGGCAGGGGGAGGCGGGCCGGTTCGGCCGGATGGGCCAGGTGGGTTAGCTGGGCCAGATGGCCCAGGGGGGTTTGGGGGGTTTTCCTTTCTCTTTCTTTCTTTCTTTCTTTTCTTTATTTTTTTCTTTTTTGTTTTATTTCATTTTAAAGTATTTAGTCTTTTACTAAAAATGTGTTTTCTGCACCATAATTACCTTTGTAATATTTGGCGTCCACCGAACATTTTTGTTTGAATTTTGAAAACTTTTATTGTTGACTTTAATTTTAAGTTTGAATTTGACGCGGTTTCGAATTATCCCGAGATTAGTAACAGTAATCGCAGATGACATGGCATCATTAGGAGAGTTTTACTGTAGCTTGATTACCCGGGCATTACAAAACTCCTCCACTACAAGAAATCTCGTCCCGAGATTTTAGGAGATAGAAGGAAACAGTGCGGGGTATTCATCACGCAGGCGGTCCTCGCGTTCCCAAGTGGCTTCGTCTTCAGAGTGATTCGACCACTGGACTTTGAGGAATTTGATCGCCTTCTGACGTGTGCGGCGTTCAGCTTGGTCAAGAATGCGGACCAGATGCTCTTTATAAGAGAGGTCCTGTTGCAATTCGAGCACTTCATGATCCACCGCTCGGATTGGATCCTTGAAGCAACGGCGGAGTTGTGACACATGGAACACATCGTGAACCTGAGAAAGGTTCGGCGGAAGCTCCAGTTGATATGCCACCTTTCCACGCCTTTCGAGAATAGTGAAGGGACCGATATAGCGAGGAGCTAGCTTGCCCTTGATCCCGAAGCGGTGAGCACCCTTCATTGGTGTAACTCGAAGATAAGCCTTTTCGCCAGGTTGATAGACCATGTCTTGGTGATGACGGTCATACTGACTTTTTTGACGTGACTGAGCAGTCTTGAGATTCTCGCGAATAATGCGGACTTGTTCTTCGGTCTGTTGGATAATATCCGGACCGAAGAGTGGACGTTCCCCCATTTCTGACCAGTTCAGAGGGGTTCGACACTTTCGTCCATATAGCACTTCGAAGGGGGACATCTTCAGACTAGCTTGATAGCTATTATTATAAGAGAACTCGGCATATGGAAGAGATTCCTCCCATTTCTAGCCGAATGATATTACACAAGCTCAAAGCATGTCTTCGAGAACTTGGTTGACACGTTCAACCTGTCCTTGCAACTGAGGATGAAACGCAGTACTGAACGACAGAAGAGTTCCCATGGCTTCTTGGAAACTCGCCCAAAACCTTGAAGTGAATAAGCTGCCACGGTCTGAACTGATAACCAGTGGGATACCGTGAAGTGAAACAATTCTGGCCATGTAGAGAGTAGCAAGCTGACTAGCAGTGATTGTCTCTTTGACCGCCAGAAAATGGGCAACTTTGGAAAGCCGGTCAATGATGACAAGAATAGCATCATTACCTTTCTGCGATTTGGGAAATCCAGTGACGAAGTCCATTTCAACATGGTCCCATTTCCATTCAGGAATAGAGATAGGTTGCAGAGTTCCAGCAGGCCTTTGATGCTCAGCTTTGATACGATGGCAAACGTCACACTCCACAACATAACGGGCAATGTCCTGCTTCATATTAGACCACCAGAATCTTTGGCGAATATCCTGATACATCTTCGTACTACCAGGATGGATGGACAGAGGCGTATCATGAGCTTCTTGCATAACCCTTTTAGTCTTATCCAGGTTTTTCTTCGAACATGGTACCACTAGGCGGCCTTTGAAATACAAGGCGCCATCGTCAGCGATCGTGAAGAATGAGGGCTTTCCTTCTGCTAGATGGCGTTTAATCTTATGGACTTCAGAGTCATAACCTTGAATAGTCTTTATACCAGCTACGAGATCTGGTACGACAGCCAGGGTATTTAGAGAAACCTTAGTAACAACAAGAAGATTCATCTTGCAGAACTCCGGGGGAGGGGGAGCGAGTGCTCCAGGAGGAACAATATGGAGGTTCAGCTTTCTAAATTCTTCGACAAGCAAGGGCTGAACTTTGTGAACCTGGAGGTGGTTGCAGTAAGACTTGCGGCTCAAGGCATCAGCCATTACATTAGCCTTGCCAGGGGTATATGATATACCCACGTCAAAGTCTGCAACAGTCTCCATCCATCTTTGCTGACGGAGGTTCAGATCTGGCTGAGTAAACAGATACTTCAGACTTTGGTGATCGGTGAAGATCTCGCAACGATTACCGAGAAGGTAGTGTCGCCACTGCTTCAGTGCATGAATGACAGAAGCAAGCTCGAGGTCGTGAACTGGGTAGTTTTCTTCGTGAGGGTGTAGTTGACGAGAGGCATAAGCAATCACTCTGCGCTCTTGCATTAGGACACAACCTAATCCTTGACGGGAAGCGTCGCAGTAAATGACGAAGTCCTTCTTAGTATCAGGTGGAGCAAGCACGGGGGCAGAAGTCAACTTGTCTTTGAGCGCCTGGAAACTTTCCTGACACTTGTCTGTCCAATCGAACTTGACACCCTTATGCAACAGATTAGTCAGAGGCCTGGCAATCTTGGATCAATTCTCGATGAATCGACGGCAATAGCTGGCGAGACCGAGAAAACTTCGGACTTGCTTGACATTCTTCGGAGGAGTCCAATCGAGAATAGCCTGAACTCGTTCAGGGTTGACGGCAATAGCATCCTTGGAGATGACATGCCCAAGATAGGTTACTTCGGGGAGCCAGAATTCCACTTGGAATACTTAGCATACAGTTGGTGCTCTCGAAGCTTTTCTAGCACAAGACGAAGATGTGCAGCATGTTCTTCTTCATTCTTGGAAAATACAAGGATATCGTCCAGATAAACCACGACAAACTTGTCGAGGTAATCCATGAATATATAGTTCATCAGACGAGAGAAGGTGGCGGGAGCATTCGTTAAGCCGAATGACATGACGGTGTACTCGTATGATCCATACCGAGTCACGAAGGCGGTTTTTGGGATATCCTCTTCACGAACACGGATCTGGTGGTAACCTAACCTCAAATCGAGTTTGGAGAACACTGATGAGCCAGCCAGTTGATCATAAAGATCATTGATCCGAGGAAGAGGATATTTATTCTGAATGGTAGCTTGGTTTATAGGACGGTAGTCTTGGACTAATCGGTTTGTCCCATCCTTTTTCTTAACAAAGAGAGAAGGTGCTCCCCAAGGAGAGCAACTTGGGCGAATGAAACCTTTGACAAGAGATTTGTCGATTTCCTCCTTAAGCTCAATGAGTTCATGCGGCGGCATCTTGTAGGGTCGTTTAGCTATAGGAGTAGTGCCGGGTTTCAAGTCGATGATGAATTCGACAGCTCTAGCAGGGGGAATCCCTGGAAGTTCTTCTGGGAAGACGTCTTGGAATTCACAAACGACGGGAATGTTTTCAATGCCCTCGAGTGGTGCAGCGTTCAACGCATTCAAGGCATAAAGTCGTGCCTCGGCATTCCGAACTAGATGAGCTTGGTAAGCTATTATTTCATCAGAAGGGTGTAGCAGATGGACGACCTTAGTGGCGCAAACTATTGAAGCAGTATGCGCTTTCAACCAATCCATTCCCAGAATGAGGTCGATGTTAGACAACTTTAGGATAATGGGAGAGGCATAGAATTCCAGCCCTTCGATTTCCACGGGGACATCGATGCCAACCAGAGAGGTTTGACATTGTCCCACGGGGGTTTTTACCAATACCGAAGTGTTCATCTCCTTAGATTTAACGTCATGCTTGTATGCAAAATCTTCTGACATGAATGAATGCGATGCTCCTGAATCGAATAAAACAGATGCAGGTACTGAGTTTACGAGGAGTGTACCCATCACGGTAGCAGGCTGGTATAGAACTTCATTGAGATCAACGTGGTTGGCATGAACACGACCATAAGACTTGGCATTGTTGTTGCGAGGCTGGTTGCTTCCACGGCCAGCTGTGGGGAGGGCCAGTTGATTCTGGTTCTGATTGCAATCCCTAGCACGGTGACCTGGCTGACCACACTTGTAGCAGAGATCGTTATTGGGAGTGGGAACAGGAGCTTGTGGTGGTGGAGCTGGAAGTATTGGCTGCCTAGTTGGAGGAGCAGGCAGACGAGGTGCAGCATAGGTCTGCCTTGGGGCAGGTGCATTCGGCTGGTACATGCTGTTGGGAATCCATATCTTGCGCTTCTGTGAAGACGGGCCCGAAGATGAGCCCGTGTCACGTTTGCGCCTGTGAGAGCTCTGGTATTCCTGCAGACCAGTTTCAACATTGATGGCTTTGTTCACCAGAGTGGCGAAATCAGCAAAGTCATGCACTAGAAGTGCGAGCTTGATGTCAGCTTGAAGGCCATCACGGAACTTCTCCTGTGTGCGTGCATCAGTTGCAATGTCTTCTTCAGCATAGCGGGACAAGTCAAGAAACTCCCGTTGATAAGCTTCAATAGTCTTGTTGCCTTGGGTGAGGTTGCGAAACTCGCGCTTCTTACGGTCCATGACTCCCTGAGGAATGAAGCGAGCACGGAAGGCAGCTTGGAAGTCTGGCCAGGTGATGATTGTTCCAGCTGGCAGAGTACGCCTGTGGCTGTCCCACCATTGAGCTGCGGGTCCTTTCAGGAAGAAGGAAGCAAAGGTGACATAGCTGGCAGGGGCTACATCAGCAGACTCCATCTCATAGGTGATGTCACGGAGCCAGTCATCAGCATCTAGAGGCTGAGTCGAGCTGCAGTACACGGTTGGGTTGAGGCGCATGAAATCCTGCAGAGTCACTTGGGTTGGCTACTGGTTCATATTGGGGCGAGGAAACTGAGCCATAATATTCTCCATGAACTGACGATTCAGCTCAAACTATTGCATCATCCCAGCCATGTACTCAGGCGGTGGTGGGGCGTCGCCACCACGACCACGACCACCTGGTCTAACCATCCTGCTAATATTTAACAGGGGTAGTTCAGCATTGAGAAATTTGCAAAAACAAGAATCATTCATGATGAAACATGCACAATGAAAGCAGCACGATAGATACTACATAGTAGTCGGCATATCTTACAAAAGAGATCATGCATAGAGTTCGTTACACAGAGTTCGGTACATAGGCTAAGACATCATAGGCGGCACACAGGCTCGCGGCGAATGCATCTAACACTAATAAGCAAGTCTACATCAGTCCCATGCGGTACTGCGGAGGTAGGTGTAGCCCGACAGCTGGTAGTGACGCGAAGGGAAGACCTCCACGCGAGTAGCCTGGGGTCCGCGGATACTCTGGTGTGGAACCCGATGCGCAGGTGGCAGGAGAGGACCCAATGCAGGAGAGTAGCCTCCCACATCTGGCCAGCCGACGCCCTGGGGCATCACGGTCCGGGCAGGGTAGATCGTAGAACGCGACAGATCACTAGAGCGGACAGAGGGGTGCAACAGCGTCAGAGCACGATACAGGTGCTGACGGGTGGTGTACAGCTCGTGGCGAAGAGCTCGGTTAGCTCTATCCAGCCCATCAGCATGCAGAACCAGGTTCTGATGGTAGAAGGGCTCTCGGGTGACAGTGGAGTAGGCAGCAGTGTAGTAACCCTCCGCACCAACATCGGATGTGATAGCAATGTGCCTGAAGGGGGAGGTGTCCAACTCCTGATACTCTCCACGAAGACGTGTCAGAGCAGCATAAGCAGCATCGTGGATCGCCATATCGATAGTCACTCCAACACCATGAGCAGTGTGCAGCACGGTAGTGGAGTCATACTCTCGAGAGTAGAGGTGGACGATGGAACGGTACTGCTCCTGGTTGAAGTCATGATACTCCTCATAGACGGTGTACTCAGGGTGCCAGCGATAACCCAGATAGGTCATCATCTCAACCAACACAGCAGGTGATCCTGAGGCACCAATGGCCGTCGTGTGGCGCACGACCTGCCTCGTGGGTCCCATCTGAAAACAAAGATGTTTTCACAGGAGTCAAATGACAATGTGGATAATGTTCAAATACTACTCTAAAGAATAACTAGGGCTTATCCAACTTTGGGGTGAACATGGTCACGGGATCCTAGTGTTAGAGTTAGTAAAATCATTTAACCCGAGTAGGAGAGAGTTTAGAGTCCCAGAGTAAGGATCGAGGAGTAAAAGATCCTAATACCACCTAGATGGCGACGTGGGTCCGTAAGGCACACTACCATGTTAGTAAAAAGTTTTGTAATGTCTAGGCTCGACTTCGGCCAAGCAGCGTGGAAGGGGGATTCCTACAGGCAGTCGGCTCTGATACCAACTTGTGACGCCCCCGATTCAATCGTACACTAATCATACACGCAAACGTGTATGATCAA
The DNA here is from genome assembly GCF_056163025.1 of Triticum urartu. Lineage (NCBI taxonomy): Eukaryota > Viridiplantae > Streptophyta > Magnoliopsida > Poales > Poaceae > Triticum > Triticum urartu. Next base: position 217,678,834 of record NC_141878.1, read on the forward strand.
GATCAGGGACTCACGGGAAGATATCACAACACAACTCTACAAATAAAATAAGTCATACAAGCATCATATTACAAGCCAGGGGCCTCGACGGCTCGAATACAAGAGCTCGATCATAGACGAGTCAGCAGAAGCAACAATATCTGAGTACAGACATAAGTTAAACAAGTTTGCCTTAAGAAGGCTAGCACAAACTGGGATACAGATCGAAAGAGGCGCAGGCCTCCTGCCTGGGATCCTCCTAAACTACTCCTGATCGTCGTCAACGGGCAGCACGTAGTAGTAGGCACCTCTGGTGTAGTAGGAGTCATTGTCGAAGGTGGCGTCTGGCTCCTAGGCTCCAACATCTGGTTGCGACAACCAGGTAGAAGGGATAGGGGGAAAAGAGGGAGAAAGCAACCGTGAGTACTCATCCAAAGTACTCGCAAGCAAGGAGCTATACTACATATGTATGCATTGGTATCAACTGGAATAAGGCTATTATATGTGGACTGAACTGCAGAAAGCCGGGATAAGGGGGGATAGCTAGTCCTTTCGAAGACTACGCTTCTGGCAGCCTCCGTCTTGCAGCATGTAGAAGAGAGTAGAGTGAAGTCCTCCAAGTAGCATCGCATAGCATAATCCTACCCGGCGATCCTCTCCTCATCGCCCTGTTAGAGAGCGATCACCGGTTGTATCTGGCACTTGGAAGGGTGTGTTTTATTAAGTATCCGGTTCTAGTTGTCATAAGGTCAAGGTACAACTCCAAGTCGTCCTGTTACCGAAGATCACGGCTATTCGAATAGATTAACTTCCCTGCAGGGGTGCACCACATAACCCAACACGCTCGATCCCATTTGGCCGGACACACTTTTCTGGGTCATGCCCGGCCTCGGAAGATCAACACGTTGCAGCCCTACCTAGGCACAACAGAGAGGTCAGCACGCCGGTCTAAATCCTATGGCACAGGGGTCTGGGCCCATCGCCCATTGCACACCTGCATGTTGCGTACGCGGCCGGAAGCAGAACTAGCCCCCTTAATACAAGAGCAGGCTTACGGTCCAATCCGGTGCGCGCCACTCAGTCGCTGACGTCACGAAGGCTTTGACTGATACCACAACGTCGAGTGCCCATAACTGTCCCCTCGTAGATGGTTAGTGCGTATAGGCCAGTAGCCAGACTCAAATCAAATACCCAAGATCTCGTTAAACGTGTTAAGTATCCGCAAACACCGACCAGGGCCAGGCCCACCTCTCTCCTAGGTGGTCTCAACCTGCCCTGTCGCTTCGCCACAAAGATCCACACAGAGGGCCGTTGGGACAAAGGTCCTTTCAGCCCCCAATCCGTGAATCACCCGCGGGTGCTCCACAAGCCGAACCGTCTTTAGTCACCACATGTATCCTGTATAAAGTATATAGTATATACCCGTGATCACCTCCCGAGTGATCACGGCCCGATAATATAGCATGGCAGACAGACAAGAATGTAGGGCCACTGATGATAAACTAGCATCCTATACTAAGCATTAGGCTTGCAGGTAAAGGTATCAACAGTAGTGGCAAGGACAGGCTATGCATCAGAATAGGATTAACGGAAAGCAGTAACATGTTACACTACTCTAATGCAAGCAGTAGGGAGAAGAGTAGGCGATATTTGGTGATCAAAGGGGGGGGCTTGCCTGGTTGCTCTGGCAAGAGAGAAGGGTCGTCAACTCCGTAGTCGTACTGGGTAGCAGCGGCGTCGGTCTCGGTGTCTAGCGGAAGAAGAGGGGGGAAGAAACAATGAATACAATGCAAACAGATGCATAACGATGCATGAGAAGACAAGTAACGGTGCAAGGGGTGCCCTAACGCGGTGTGAGGTGATACCGGTGACGGGGGGAAACATCCGGGAAGGTATCCCCGGTGTTTCGCGTTTTCGGGCAGAGGAGCCGGAGGGGGAAAGTTACGAGTTCGATAGGTTAGGGAGGTGTGGCGGACGAACGGGTTTCATATCCGGAATCGTCTCGTCGTTCTGAGCAACTTTCATGTACAAAGTATTTTCATCCGAGTTACGGATTAAAAGATATTATTTTCTAAAGATTTAAATCATTTTCTGATTTAAATTATATATTTAATTCCAACATTATCCAAAACAGTGTGTGATGACCTAGGCATGACATCAGAGTGATGTCAGCAGGTCAACTGGTCGGTTGACCAGTCAAACCAGACAGGTGGGTCCAGTGGGACCCACATGTCATTGTCAAGGGCCTTAACAGAGTTTTAAAACTAACTAAAATGGGTTAATTAGTGGGTGGCCCCAGCAGTCAGTGTCTAATTAGGTTTTAGTTAATTAACTTAATTAATTAGTAGTTTATATATTTGTTTTTATTTGTTTTATGGCATGGGGCCCCCATGTCAGTGGCAGTAGCTGCCACGTCAGCGAAGTTGACTTGGTCAACGTGGCCAGTTGGGGCCCCCAGGCCCACAGGCAGCGACCCAGGGGTGGGGCCCGCCTAGCCACGTTGGCGGACGGTGCTGGAGCGACTCCGGCGACCCAACAGAGGCGGCCCCTCGCCGGAGTTGGCCGGAATCGCGCTACGGGGCACCAAATCGGGCGCGGCCAGGCTCTCTGGAACGGCCTCTTCGCGTCGCGTCCGATGGAGGGGAGCACGACGGCGGGGGTGGCCGGAATGGTCGCCGGCGACGAGCGCGGCGGGCTGCTATTCGGGCGCGGACGAAGACAGCGACGCAGCGCGCTTCGGGGCGAATGGGAAGGCTAGGGTGGAGCTGCGCGACGTGCTGAGCACAAAGGGCTCGGCCCCGTGACCATTTGGTCACGGGAAGGGCGCCGGCGACGCGCGCAGGCGGCGGCGTAGTCGGGAGATCGAGGAGAGTGGAGCTGGCGCGAGCTAGCGAAGAAATGGAGAGGTTGGGAAGGATCTACGCGGCATGAGGAGCATAACCGACACGAGCCCGTGACCATTTGGTCACCGGAGACTCGTCGGCGACGGGGTCCGCGGCGGAGCGCTCGGGTGCTTCGGCGGTAGCTAGCTAGGGCGTGCGAGGGAGCTAACGGAGATGGGCAGGAGATGGGGAGCTCACCGTGCGGCACGCAAAATGGCCCTTGGGAGTTTAGTAGCCGGAGAGTCGACGGCGCTCGTTGGAGATGCGTCGGGGATCCGAGGAAGAAGACGAGGTTGGGGCAGCGTTCGATGGTGCTCGGCGTCCTGCGTCTTGACATGGAGGCGTAGTCGAGGGAGGCGGAGCGAGCGGACGCGTCGGAAGGGCTTGGAGGTCGCGGTGGCCGCGAGTACTACGGCGGCGAGGCCATGGCAGCGCTCGGTTGCGGTGGGGAACGAGGGGGCGAGGTGCGGTGGCTCTGGAGGGGAGTGGGAGGCGCAAGAACCGAGGCGAGCGTGGGGGTGAGTGGGAGGAGAGACCGAGGGGGCGCGGCATGGCGACCTTATCCCCTCGTCGTCGCCGGCGAGAGGGTGCGGCGGGGACGCGCCCCTGTTCCGACCCGGGTCGGGGGAACAGGGAAGGGAGGCGGCAGGGGGAGGCGGGCCGGTTCGGCCGGATGGGCCAGGTGGGTTAGCTGCGCCAGATGGCCCAGGGGGGTTTGGGGGGTTTTCCTTTCTCTTTCTTTCTTTCTTTTCTTTATTTTTTTCTTTTCTGTTTTATTTCATTTTAAAGTATTTAGTCTTTTACTAAAAATGTGTTTTCTGCACCATAATTACCTTTGTAATATTTGGCGTCCACCGAACATTTTTGTTTCAATTTTTAAAACTTTTATTGTCGACTTTAATTTTAAGTTTGAATTTGACGCGGTTTCGAATTATCCCGAGATTAGTAACAGTAATCGCAGATGACATGGCATCATTAGGAGAGTTTTACTGTAGCTTGATTACCCGGGCGTTACACTCCCTCATGAGGTCAGACATCGCTCCGGGCGGGTCCTGGCGTTCAACGAGGCGCAGCAGGACGCCATGTGGGGGATGGACCTCGTGCTGGGGGAGGAACGTCGCCGAGAAGCCGCGCTGCGAGCGGCAAGGTACCAACAAGCACTGCGACGATATCACTGCTGCAACATCCGCCCTAGAACTCTCGAGGTAGGAGACCTCGTGCTCAGGCGGGTTCTCTCCAGGGAGGGACTGCACAAGCTCTCTCCCATGTGGGAGGGCCCGTTCAAGGTTGTTCATGTTTCCAGGCCCGGCTCCGCGCGCTTGGAGACTCAGGAGGGGGTGCCGGTCCAGAACGCATGGAACATCCAGCACCTCCGGAGGTTCTACCCCTAAAAAGGCCCAGAGCCTGTGAAGAAGGCGAATGCCTGTGAAGCTGTCGCGTTTTGGAAAAGGCCCAAAGCCTGTGAAGAAGGCGAATGCATGTGAAGCTGTCGCGTTTTGGAAAAGGCCCAGAGCCTGTGAAGAAGGCGAATGCCTGTGAAGCTGTCGCGTTTTGGAAAAGGCCCAGAGCCTGTGAAGAAGGCGAATGCCTGTGAAGCTGTCGCGTTTTGGAAAAGGCCCAGAGCCTGTGAAGAAGGCGAATGCCTGTGAAGCTGTCGCGTTTTGGAAAAGGCCCAGAGCCTGTGAAGAGGGCAAATGCCCGTGAAGCCTTCTTCCCCCAAGAAAGGCCCGGAGCCTGTGAAGAAGGCCAACGCCTGTGAAGCTCGCCGCCCGTGACACTCTCACGTAATAATGAGTTGGGGCTGTACACGCCCCGGAGTCTCAGGAGCGCCGGCCTCAGGCCCTGGGGCTCCCTCCCACGCCCAGTGGCAGCACTTAGCTCCGCGCTGGTGAGAAGACGTCAAAGACTAGATTAGGTGCCGGACGCGGCTTTTTCATTTGCTTTCCGCAGTTGGCTTGTTCATTCTCATTCGAAGTTTTATTGAAGTTGTTGCCGTCTTTGGCTCGTTGTTCTTAGAATTTTCACTCTCCTGCCTCGATTTCTCTTGTGCAAGGCCTCGCGAGGGGGGCAGCCGAGCGCCCTCGCGAGTGTTCCTGTCCTAGTCGTTCAAAGGTTTCGCGACCTGGGTCTATTACAGGAGCACCCCTCCAGTCCGTGCCCCACGGGCACCGCGACACGAACACAGGGCCTGGGTCGGTCGCCCCCCCACGGCTGGGGCTGGGAACTATCCACGCACGGGCACGTAGCCGGAAGGCACGATAACGGAAGCAAAGCAATGATTAACAGCAATAACCCAAACATGCCCCCGCGAGGCTCCACACTACTGTCTTTTTACGCAGGAAAAAGGAAAAGAAAGAACAAATCAGTCGCAGCTTGCCTCACACCAGCCTGCAGGGAAGGCTCGAGCTGCCTCCGGGGCTCAGGCAGACTCCCTCTCGCGCTTCACCGAAGCGCGACGGCGGGCAGACACGCTACCACCTCCCAAGCAGGTACGACGGCATGGAGGCTGACCGCGGCCATCGCTAGAAGAGTCGCCGCCTGAAGAAGAACCGATGAAGCTTGGGGAACCCTGAGTGCCGCCAATCACGCGAGCGTTGTCCTCTCCATCATCGTCGAGGCTGGGTTCCCGACCGCGGTCGTCGTCCTCAGGGCAGCACCCTGCGCAGCGACCATCCTCCCCAAACACCCTCACGTAGAGGGTGGCATCTCCGTCAGACTTGAAGTGCAGGGTGCACCGACGGCTCAAGCCACGCGCGCGGGCAAACGTCTGCCAACCGCGGGTCAAGGCCAGGCTCCCGGCTGCAGAGACCTCCAGTGAAGCCCATGAGGCCCGGCTGCAGCAGCCGTCTACCTGAAGCCAGAGGCCGCCCGGGGCGCCGGCCAAGAGCTCACCGAGGAGGAAGCGAGGAAGTTGAAGCCGGGTGCTAATCGGCTCCGCCGACCACACAACGAACTCCGGCAGCACCTCTGCAGCGCGAAAGCGCATCCTAGGGGGACGCGCGACCGAAGCGCGCCCCCGGCCGCAGCAGTCCGCCCGTCACCATGCTGGAAGTCGTCTCCACGGCCGCGGGGAGCTGTCGTGGTGGCCACAGGATGTTTGCGAGGGCGCCCTCGGCCGCGCTTGGGCGGGGGAGAGGCAGGCTCAACCTGGCGAGCCTTCCCCTTCTCTGCGACCGAGAACGTCCTTGACGGGGCCATGAAGAAGAAGGAGAAGCAAGGGGGGATGAACTGGAAGGGCGTGCGCCGATCCGTACTTATAACTGGCGAGGGCCAACCGTCGGCCCCCACGATCGCAGGTAATCATGACCCGCTTTGCATGCAGGGACTTGTCCAATCCGTGCAGTTGCCGAGGCGCCATGGGGAAGTGGAGACGCCCACGTCCAATCAACCGCCACGCGGCGCCCAAGGCCGCAGGCTGTTAGGGCCCGCGGCGCTTCGCACTTGCCCTTTCGCCTCCCTGCACGGCCAAGTCCGGGCGCGCCTTGGGCCCGGGGGCTACTGTCGGCGTTTTGGGAACAGGGGTCCCCAGACTTGCCTGCCTGCGGCCTACGGCGTGGCTCGAGGAGGGGCCCAGCATGGCCCATCTTCATCAACATAGACCCAAGACCCTCGCGAGGGGTCAAGCCTCGCGGGGCAGACGACACAGAGCTTCCTCAGGCACGGCCTCATCAGGCTGGCTCGCAAGGAGGCGGAGAGATCAAGGCGGGTACCTCATGATGTACCCGTGACGCAAGCCATGATGACCAAGGGTGCCATGCGGGCGTCAGCCCGCGCAGTGTCCTCCTTTCCCCTTTGGTGCAAAGGGAGCAAGCTCAGGCGAGAGCATCAAGCAAAGGCACCCATTTCGGTGCAACGAGACCAAGACCAGCCCAACGGCAGGGAGGAAGTCATTGTGGAGCCCAAGCCATCGTCACCACCAGAGCCTTTGGCAGGCGAGGACCAACTTTAGTCAGGATAAGTGTACCAGATGTCCCCCTTCAAAATGGCCAATTGTTGGCTCCCTTCTCGCTCAATATTTGGGAAGAGGCCCAGGGCCTTTGCCTATAAATAGGACTAGCCACCCCCAGGGTAGGAGGACGGGAAATCGGATCGCAATCAAGAAGAGAGAGAGAGAGAAGGGTGACTGAACTCATCCTAGTAGTTCGTCGCCCTAGCCAAGAACAGACCCTCGCGAGGCTGTTCTTCCTTGTATTGCTCATCATCATCAGCCCAAGAGGCAATCCACCACACCACACACTGGAGTAGGGTATTACACCACAACAGTGGCCCGAACCAGTATAGACCCTGTGTCTCTTGTGCTATTCTTTCCATAGCTTAGATCTTAGCGAGGCGAAGGGGTGCAGGTAGGTAGAAGGCGAAATCTCCGCGCGCACCCCAGTGTTCGAACCTCAAGGGTCTGCCGGAACCCGAAATCCGACATAACCCGAGGTTGTCAATGGGCAACGAATAAAACATTATATATTAGGTACGCCCATTAATGTTGAAAGTATTATTATCCAAACTTTGACACCGGAAGAACACATAAAAGAGTCCTTCTGGAACACTCGAGAATTGTGATAATAAGGAGGTACATGATACGGTAAGTAAACGGACTCCGAAAAATCTGCAAAAATGTTTTTTATCGGTTTTGGAATATTTAAAAATTTAGGAAATAAAGAAACTTCCAGGAAGTGTACCCTGGTGGGCACAAGATACCAGGGCGCGCCCAGGTGGGTTGTGCCCACATGGGACACCTTTCAGACTCCTTTTTTCGTATGCTTGTCCTCCAAGGTAAAAAATCTATATATACTTCCCGAACCTGTTGATCACCGTATCATGGAGAAATCCTCTGTTCTCTTTTCTTGCTGTTTTCTGTCAGATCTATTGAGCCATGCATCATGTCTTCTTCCTCCAACAATGTGGAAGAGGATGCTTGGTTGATGAAGATTGAGCTGAAGAGAGAAGAGCCCTCGGGAACCGTCGGAGGGGATGAGAACAAGGAGGTTATCGTAGATCAGGCTACGATCTTCGAACAAGCACTACTAGCTGAGGAGGAGGAGGAAGATATCCTTAAACCTTACCTTACTCATCTTACTCCTGCTAAGATTGAAGCCTTTCGCATCATTGAAATAGTTCGCATACAAAATAAGTATCTCATTCGTGAGAATATTCTGCATCAAGAGCACATCACCCACCTCTTGAGCGTCATCCGTCAATTGGAGAATCTCTTGATCCTTAAGGATAGGATCGCTTCATCACCACCATCATCATCTTCACTAGCAAAGGAGAATTGAGTATCGGGTATGCGCACTTCCCTTCGCTTCTGCCAAGCTTGGGGGAGGTCCCCCGGTATCGTATCATCCCACTATCTTTTTGCCTTTACTTATTTCAGTTTGATCTTTTGGTTTAGATGAATAAAAGTTTAGTTCGATCCTTTCTTCTTTGAGAGTTTGCTTAGTGATCTATCCTTGTAAATTGTGTCCAAGTTATATAATAAAGTCTAGTTTGAGTTTTTGCTTTCTTTCCTTTCATGTTGCAAATAAACGAAAAGAAATAAAGAAAGAAAAAGAGAAAGGAAATAAATAAAAGAAAGGAAATAAATAAAGAAAAATATCATATACTAATCTTATGGTAGGTGATGACACCACATAAGGAAAAGTATAAGTAGAAAATTTTATTAAAGATTTACAAACATAGCATTAGTCAATGATGCAACTCATGAAAGAATTAATAAGGGAAGATAAGATTCATATATAAATACACTATCCTAGAAATCTTTTATGATTGTGATCCATCATCAAGATATTATATGCCAAAATTTTTGACGTTGGACAAGGAAGACAACCTAATGGTTTATGTTTGTTTATATTCACATAGAAGTCATATTGTCATAGATCCTTTAACATGTGGTGCTTGGCCCCTATCTTTGCTAGCCAAAAATTCCGCACTAAGTAGAGATACTACTTGTGCATCCAAAAACCCTTAAACCCAAATCTTATTTTCAAGTGTCCACCATACCTACCTAGGGATTGAGCAAGATCCCTTAAGTAAGTTGTTATCGGTGAAAAAAGGCAATAAAAATTTCTTCTAAATGTGTGAGATCATTTAGTGTAAGAGAAAATTGAGTGTTGCACGAACTTGTGATGGTGAAGAATAAAAGCGACAGACTACATAATAAAGGTCACTATCACAAGGGGCAATGTAACGTGACGTTCTTTTGCACTAAGGGGGTGAGAATACAAACAAATAAGTGCATGGAAACCCCTGCTTCCCTCTGCGAAGGGCATGTCTTTTATTTTTATGTATTTACTTTTATGCAAAGAGACAAAGTTTTCCTTCTTTCCCTTTTTATTTTTCTCCTTTGGCAAGCATCATGTGGTGAGGAAAGATCTAGGCACATATGTCCAGCTGAATATATATAGCATGAGTTATTATTGTTGACATCACCCTTGAGGTGAGTACGTTGGGAGGCGAAACTATAAGCCCCTATCTTCTTATGTGTACGGTTGAAACGTTTTGCTCATGTGTACGCGGTGAATGTTAGCAATCATAGAAGACTATATGATGGTTGAGTATGTGGACTTGCCTAAAGGCTCCGATACGTGACCCTTCCTGAAAAGATGATGAATTGTGGTTGCAAAGTTGACTGAGAACATAGTTTGTTGGTTTTTAATAGAGTTTTTGCTTTATACTTCGATTGTGTGATGGTTGTTACTTATTCATGAGAACTATATGATAAAAGTCTTATGTTTAATTTTGTTGTTGTAATAATAATCAACATGATGCTTCTATGCCAGTATTTTGTTTTTATCGACACCTCTGTCTCAAAGCATGTGGACATGTTTTTCGATTTCAGTTTTTGCTTCAGGACAAGCGAGGTCTAAGCTTGGGGAAGTTGATACATCCATTTTGTATCATGTTTTCTTACTGTTATTTATAATGATTTTATCCATCATAATGCTTTTTGGAGTAATTCTAATGCCTTTTCTCTCATAATATGCAAGGTATACAAAGAGGGAGAATTTCGGCAGATGGAAATCTGGACCTGGAAAAGCTACGTCAGGCTACCTATTCTGCACAACTCCAAACAAGCTGAAACTTCACGAGGATTTTTTATGGAATATTTGAGAATTATTGGAGCAAATAACTACCAGAGAGGGCCCACCATGTGGGCACAACCCACCTGGGCGCGCCCTGGTTGGTTGTGCTCACCCAGGCCCACCTCTGGTGCCCATCTTCTGGTATATAACTAATTATGACCTAGAAACAATAAGGAGAGGACTTTCGGGACGGAGCACCGTCGCCTCGAGGTGGAACTTGGGCGAGCACTTTTGCCCTCCGGTGGAGCGATTCTGCCGGGGGAACTTCCCTCCCAGAGGGGGAAATCATCGTCATCATCATCACCAACAACTCTCCCATCTTGGGGAGGGCAATCTCCATCAACATCTTCAACAGCACTATCTCATCTCAAACCCTAGTTCATCTCTTGTGTCCAATCTTGTTACCGGAACTATAGATTGGTGCTTGTGGGTGACTAGTAGTGTTGATTACATCTTGTAATTGATTGCTATATGGTTTATTTAGTGGAAGATTATATGTTCAGATCCAATATGCTATTTAATACCCCCCCCTGATCATGAGCATGTTTATCATTTGTGAGTAGTTACTTTTGTTATTGAGTTCATGGGAGAAATCATGTTGCAAGTAATCGTGTGAACTTGATATGTGTTCGATGTTTTGATAGTATGTATGTTGTGATTCCCTTAGTGGTGTCATGTGAACGTTGACTACATGACACTTCACCATATTTGGGCCTAAGGGAATGCATTGTGGAGTAGCAATTAGATGGTGGGTTGCGAGAGTGACAGAAGCTTAAACCCTAGTTTATGTGCTATTCAGTAAGGGACCGATTGGATCCAAAAGTTTAATGTTATGGTTAGAATTTATTCTTAATACTTTTCTCGTAGTTGCGGATGCTTGTGGGGGTTAATCATAAGTAGGAGGTTTGTTCAAGTAACAACATCACCTAAGCACTGGTCCACCCACATATCAAATTATCAAAGTACCGAACATGAATTAAACCAACATGATGGAAGTGACAAGATGAAATTCCCGCGTACCCTCAAGAACGTTTTGCTTATCATAAGAGACCGTTTTGGCATGTCCTTTGCCTCATAAGGATTGGTCTACCTTGCTGCACTTCTGTTACTACTATCGTTACTTGCTCGTTACAAAATATCTTGCTATCAAACTACTCTGCTACTTACAATTTCAGCACTTGCAGACATTACGTTACTGAAAACCACTTGTCATTTCCTTCTGCTCCTTGTTGGGTTCGACACTCTTACTTACCGAAAAGAGCTACAATTGATCTACTATACTTTTGGGTCATCACCCACCACAACCCCTCCCTCGCTCGAAACCCTAGCAAGGTCGCCGCCTCCGCAAGGCCCCCATTGTCAACATCTGCCGGTTTGCCCGTGCGGCTTACCCACTGATCTCCATACCCTAGCCGCCCTGAGTTTCTTAGATGATGCCTGCCAAACGCCCCCTTTCCCTTAGATCCCCATCCCCATCCCCCACTCCAAAGCGTCGCAGCCTAAGCCAGGCTACGCTTCCCGTGGAGCTCGAGGAGCGATTGGCCCAAAAGAGGTGTGTCGTGGCCTCTGTAAGTGCATCTAGTGCCACCCCTAGTTGGTTTTGGAGTATTGATGACAAACCTGGTTGAGGGACTATTGTGTTTGTGAGAATTGCAGGACAACACAGGTAGTAGTCCCTCATTGATTCTGTTTACCTACCGGAGATGACCCCTAAAAATGTGTGAAGACATTGAAGACAATGGTGGTATTTGAAGATGTTCACATTGAAGACTATGACATGAGAAGACATCGCATGAAGACTTTGGAGCGCGAAGACATAGTTGTTTCATAGTTTCATTTTCTTCTTTGTTGAGTCATAGGAACCACCGTACTGTTAAGTGGGGTCCAAGTGAACAAAGTCAGAGTGACTAAAGTGATGCTCAACCAAATCCTAAGTCTTCGAACGAAGACAATGAGAGCAAATCTTATCCAGAGCTGGATAAGTCAGCTTTACTTGTAGCCCAAGTCAAGCTGCCGCGTGTGTTTGAAAACTGATCGTTGGAACACGTGTCAGTTCCTTAGTGACCCAAGGTCATTTCGGACAAATCGGGTCGGGTTGCCTAGTGGCTATAAATAGCCCACCCCCTACACCATAAATTGGTGGCTACTCAGAGTTGGTGCACGGCTTTTGTCGTTTGAGAGCAACCCACCTCCGAAGCCTTTGAGAGAGAAATCCTTGCAAGGACAAAGCCCTAAACACCCAGAGCCAAAGATTGTTAGGCATCACTGAAGTCTTTCTGTCTGTGTGATCTGAAGACTTGTTACACTTGAGGACTGTGAATCCTCCAGCCGGTTAGGCGTCGCGTTCTGAGCATCCAAGAGTCATTGTGGATCGCCGGTGAACAAAATCTGTGAAGGTCTGGAAGTCTACCTTGAAGACTTACCTGAGTGATTGGGTGAGGACTGTGTGTCCTTAGCTCAAGAGGAATAAGGTGAAGACACAATCTTCTGAGTTAAATCTCAGCCTGCCTAACCAGACGTATAGTTGTCACAGCAACTGGAACTGGTCCAACAAATCCCTTGTCATCATCAAGCAACTGGTTCTATCCTTTCCTTCTCTTTATTTACAGTTGGTCCTTGTGAAGTCATTGCCTGCTTGCATTATCTGTTTGTCTTCACTATGTGATTGTTTGTTCTATTTGGCTTCATACTATCTTCCATCCTGATCCATACTACCTAGCCGCTATTAGTCTTCATGCTTTCACTTTATTGTATACTTGACTATGGCTTGCCTAGTGTAGTCTACCTTCCGCTGCTGGTTAATAGGTTCATTTCTATTGTCCATCTTCGAAACACCCATGTTTTGAAGACTTTCATAAAAATCACCTATTCACCCCCCCCTCTAGTCGATAACTAGCACTTTCAGCCTCCTCGCCCGACATTGCCGAGGTGGCCGTTGAGGAAGCTGACGACCATTACTGGCTGCAGGCTCTCAATCAGCGAGCAAGAGTATGCGGGTATGTCGCGGACGCTGGCTACAACATCGAGGCCGTCAACATCGACGACCAGACGTGGGCTATGTCACAGGTTAAGTGGCCCACCCCAACCCCTCGGGTTCATCCACCATCGATCTCATCCATGGACCCGCCGCTGATCTCCTCTGGCTCACTGTCAAGAATTTTCCATCCTACATCGCTATCGAGACGCTTTTGTCATTTGTGAAGGACATGTTCTGCGACGCTGGCTTGGGATCCACAACTGTCAAGTCAGACCTCATCGACGGCGACCACGAGGAGGGCACACTCTCTGACTCTTCCAAGGGGAAAGAGTCCGTCTGCAACATCAGGGAGGGCACTCTACAGCCGTGCTCTTCCAAGGGGAAGGAGCCCATCTGCGACAACATGGAGCGCACCCAGGGTCCGTGATCTTCCCACGGGAACGAGCCCATTTGTGACAAGTGAGGAAACCCATGATTTGTTTTTCCATGCCTCATCACAAGGGAGATCCCATGATTTGTTTTGTCGAGGCCCTTTGCAGTGTAGTGAGAACATGTCCAGTTTTAATTGCAATATTTGGTTGTTTGCAGTATGCCTTGTGCCGGTGTACAAAAGTAGGGGCTCTCCTTTTGCACCCCTTAACTTGTGCACGGGCAGTCAGAGCCGCGCCCACAGCCACACTAAGCAGGTCAGGTGAGGGATGCCAGAGCAACGCCAAGACCAGAGGCGCAAAGAGGGCAAGAGGGCGAGGTGGACTCCCCCGGCAAGACTCTTGCCGGGGTGGCTTCCACAGCCTCGGTAAGATCCTTGCCGGAGCAACTTTCCTAACGCCAGTAGAGCGCGCCACCCTTGAGCCTAAAGGGTTCCTACGCCATATTGGAACCAAGGCTCGGGAAGCACCTCCGTGGTGGCATGCAGATCTTTGTAGAGATCATAGACACACAAGATCAGATGGAAACCAGAAGACGACGAACCTTCGCGAGATCATTGCCAAGGAAATCCACGAGACCATCGGCAAGGTCCTTGTCGGGGACGACCATGGTGCCACAGCGAGACCCTTGCTAGGCCCTCGGCAAGACCCTTGCCAAGGATGCCTGTGGGGCCACAGCCAAGCCCGCATCTGCCAAAGACTCCACCACCGCCTCCATACAGCTGCCAACTCGACCAACTGATTAGGCATCTGCGTGGCAGCGCGCGGCCTCTACACCAACTCAGCAAGCACCTGTGTGGTGGCATGCAGATCTTCGTGAAGGCTCCACCACCACGCCAGCCCAGCGGCCAGCCAACGTGGCGCTACAATGCCTCGTCAGCTTGGACGCGCGTCGAAGCCAGGCGAGGCGACGACAGCTAGGACGAGCTTCTTTGTCGTCCCCAATAAAGTGAGAGGGGCATGTCGGCAGCGCATTAAATGAGTTTGTTCAACGGTGCCAGGGGATAGACTCAGCCCCTGTACACCTTTCCCCATCTTGTGTGCCACTGTGGTGACCCCTTTTGTCTATAAAGGAGACCCGAGGCGTACTGGAGGGGGATTCGGATCTTTTGGACTAGAGAGCCACTGCAGCTAGTTCAAGAACACAAGAACACCTAAATACACATCAAAGCAGGACTAGGGTTTTACGCATCTCCGCGGCCCAAACCTGGGTGAACGATTTGTGTGCTGACCGCCAAACCCGCTCTTCGCACAACCCCGTGCCCGCCAACCATAGAAGGGATCCCAGTGACCCCATAGGTATCGTTTCCCACCGACATCTCTGGCGCTCCAGGTAGGGGGCGCGCAGTTGTGAGAATCCGGTCTAGACGAAGCAACAGCTTCATCATGGTCGTCACTTCAAGCAAGGAGACGACCGAACAAATGGCGTCCTCGGTGGACGCGGCAAACGCTCACGCAGTGGCAGAAAAGCTAAGTCATACAAAACTTTGAATAATTCATTTATGTATATATGGTTATCGTCCTCGACGATCTTACCCTGTGTATGGAAAACCTGCACGCGATGGGGCCCACTACTAGGAAAAGGGCTATAGATGATATGGCCACTAATGGCGCACCTGACATGTGGTGCGCCATTAGTATATACTAATGGCGCACCATGTGTAGGTGTGCCATTAGTGTCCAAATACTAATGGCGCACCACATCCATGGTGCGCCATTAGTAACAAAAAAAATTCATTCTTTTTTCAAAACTAGTAATGGCGCACCAGTGGATAGTGCGCCATTACTAGTTAAACTACTAATGGCGCACCACATCCACGGTGCGCCACTGGTAAATTATTTTCAATTTTTTTTCTCAAAATTTTTTTATTTATTTTTTCAAAACTAGTAATGGCGCACTAGTGGAACTAGTAATGGCGCACTATCAACTGGTGCGCCATTACTAAGTTTTTTTTCAAAAAAAATTCAGAATTTGTTTTATTTTTTTTTCAAAACTAGTAATGGCGCACCACTCCCACGGTGCGCCATTACTAACTTGGCCCAAAACTTCCACCGAATGCACCCCCCCCCCCCCGTGGACCGTTTTTTCAGTTAAAAAAATAAAAGAATATGATGGAAATGTCAAAAAAATAAAAGAAAATAAGTTTCCCCTGTGATATGTGGTCTAGTTGTTGGGAAAATTTACAAATATGAATTTCGACTTTATTTGCAAAATCTCTCTGAAATTTGTAAAATGGGCATAACTTTTGCATACGAACTCGGATTAAAAAGTTTTCTATATGAAAAATTATCTACTCGAAAAGTTACATCCGAATTTAACCAGGGGGAACCTCGTTAAACATTTTCAAAATCCCCAAAAACCTAACAGAAAAAAAGTTACGGGGCTTTTAAGATCCGGAGGCAAAAAAATTCAAACTTACTAGTGGCGCACCGTATGCTACGTGCGCCACTAGTAACAGAAAAAAAATGGTTTCGAAAAATTTTGAATTATTTTTCAAAATATGATACGTAATATGACCGGGAAGTTTGAAATATTTTTTCAAAATTTCATCATACTCATGAACATGAACAAAGTCCTAGACATCAGCAAGGTTTAATAGGATTGATATGATAGATATATCAACAAGTGCCTATGAAGTGAGGTGGTGCTGGGGTTGGATAGAACTACGAAGTTAAGCGTGCTCGGGCTGGAGTAGTGTGAGGATGGGTGACCTTCCGGGAAGTTTGACCACAGAGTGCGATTTGACCTGAGATTAAGCATATTGACCCGAGATTAAGCCATAGTGACCCGAGATTAAGAAAAAAAATTTAAAAATAAAAAAAATTGAAAAAAATTTATTACTAATGGCGCACTTCTATGTGGTGCGCCATTACTAAGTCAGATAGTAATGGTGCACCTCTAGGCATACTAACGGCGCACCAGAGGTGCGCTGGTGCGCCATTAGTAAAAAATTCTAGTGGCGTGATACTAATGGCGCACCAGTAATGCGCCATTATTAGGCCTTTTTCTAGTAGTGGCCCTACCAATATTGGCAACGCCCTTGTTCTGTTTTGAGTCCGGTCAACAGTTCGAGCGGCTGCGTCAAGAACGGCAGGACGACCTTCTGTGATTGGCAACGCTCTCGTTCTGTCTCGAGTCCGCTCGACAGCTCAAACGGCCGCGTCAAGAGCAGCAAGGTGGTTTACCCGGCAGCAAGCATGCCCGATAGGCCATTGAGGATCTGTCCTCAAGACGCCGTTTGGGCTTCCGCGCCGGCAAACCTACCCAAATAACGTAGGGTGGACGTACAAAGGGAAATCAAACAGGAAAATAACATGCAACGTTTCAAAAGTGCTGCAGAGTTATATTACATCATTTGTCGCTGCGGTTCTAACTAAAGATAAAAACTGTCTTGGTCTTGAACCTACAGCGGCGATAAGAAACGGGGTGCCTAGTACCGGCGCTGGCCTTGTACCCTCCGAACTCCGTTGATGCGGCCGATGACGGGCTCAATGCGCTCCTTGAGCAGCGCAGGGTCCACGTCGTCCGGCAAGCTATCCAGTGAAGCTTCGAAGTCGAGGTTAGGGTTCCAGTATGCCATCTTGGTGAGGACCTTGGTCATGGCACCCCGGCAAAGCCTCCGGGACTCTTCGGCCAGAGAGGCCACCCTGTTGGAGTGGAACCACTCCAGGGCCCTAAGAACACCCTCGAAGAACAAATTCAGCCTGGCATTAGGACTCACGTTTGGCTCCGGAACGTACCTCACGTTTGGCATCCCCATGGTAGCCAGTTGCATGGTGATCCTGTCGGCGACATCGGTGAGGCGGCTGATCCAGAGCTTCTCGCCCGCCACGAACTCTGCGTGGCTGGCGGTGTCGTTCTTCCGCAGCTGGTTCTCCTCCTCCAGACTCTTGGTCAGGGCCCCCTCCCAGGCCCTGACCCCCGAGAGCATCCCTTCAAGGCTCTCCAGCTTCAGCTTCAGGTCCTTGATGGACTCGTTGGCCATGGAGAGTAGCTCGGCCTTCTCGAGGACTGCAGCCTGCACGTCAGCCAATGCGCCCTTGGTCGTGTCCCTCTCCCCCGTCAGCTCCTGGAACTGCCGCTTCAGCCCGTCACGCTCTGCCTCCAGCTCGTTCACCTTGACGGCGTGGACCTGGGCCTGAGCATTGAGGGCCTCCTCCTGCCTCTGCTCCAGTTCCCGGGTCCACTGCACGACGAGCTCCTGGACCTCCTCATCCTTGCTGCGGAGTGTTGCGGTGAACTTCTCCTCACGAGAGGCAAGGTCCTCCTCCTAGGAGTTCAGCTCGGCCTGGTGCTGGAGCCGAGCGGCCTCCTCCTTGGCGGCCTGTCAACTCGCCGTCTCATGGGCCTTCTCGATGTTGGCATGCTTCATGACAAGCTCCAGCTTGTGCTCGGACAGCTGGTCCTGGGAAGCCTTGAATTCCTCACAGGCCTGGCAGAACCAAGCCTGCGCCTCGGCGACGTGCTCTTCGAGGTCTGACTTCGCCTTGTCCACCGCTGCCATCCTGGACTTGGCCTTGTCCAGGCGGGCACGGTGAAGTGCCTGGAGCTTGTGGATGCTGGCGCGCATGCTCTGGAGGAGCCGCTCTTCCTAAGAACTACCGCCACCGACGCTCGGTCTGTCGACGACCACAAGCCCGGCGGCGCCAAGCACCTCGTCGTCGAACACCTCCCCCTCGGCAGGTGCCCTAGTGCTCACCGTCCATGGGAGGTGGACGAACAAGTCGCCCACCTTCAGATATTTGCCCGAGCCAGGGGCGGCGGAGGAGGAAGGCTGGTTGTTGACCACCTTCTCCTCGGCAGCGGCCTTGCTGGCCTCCCCGACAGGCCCTTTGCCGGCCTCCCCGGCAGCGGCCTCGTCGGGCTCCCTGGCAGACCCCTCAGCGGCGTCCTCGGCAACGTCCTTGGCGGCCTCCTCAGCGGCGATCTTCTCGGCCTCGGCCGCGGCCTCTCTGGCGACATCACCGATGACGGTGTCCACGTCCTCCCGGTCCGCCGAGGAAGGATCTAGGTACCAAGAAGGAGAATGAGGCGAAGCCAAGATCAAAATCTGAAAGAAGAAAAACGAGCGGGAACGGGAGGCGAACATCTTACCTGCGCCAAGCTGGGACGAAGTGGCCCCTCCCCACTGGCATTCAGTGCCGGGGTGGAGCCGCCGGCTCCCGGGTTCACCTCCTCCTCCTCCGTGTGCATGGGCTCGGTGCTTGGCGCCCTTGCCGGGGACCCCCTCGGGGTGGCGTGGTCGATGGGGGCGGCGCATTGGGGGTGGCCCTCAGCGGCTCCTCCTGATGTCGTTCTCCTCCTGCAACCACGGCAAGATTAGCACCAGGAAATCGTGCCCCAACACACATCAAGGGGGAGCGAGGGATGAACACACGCTGGGGGCTGTGCCGGGGGCTGCTCTCCGGGCTACTCTCCACCACCACCAGCGGCGTACTCGAGGTGCCCGCCGGGGGCTGGCCGCCCGCCGAGGCCTTGGCCCTCTTCGCCACCCTCTGGGCCAGCGTCTCCCTATCCCTGCGAGCATGAAGACAAGTCAAGAAAAGTGGCGCGGTCCGAAGGGACGGAGATGATGAAAGGCAAGACACTTACTCATCCTCCTCCTCTTCTTCCGTGGCCTTCCTCTTCCTCCTCAGGCTAAGAGACCCGAGGTCGAAGAAGACCTCTGAATCATCACATGCGGGAGGAGGGGAAGCAGGTGGAGTTGGGGGATGCTTGGACGAAGAAGGGGCAGCTGCTTTCTTCTTCGCCACCACCACCTTCACCGCCTTCCCCGATGCCACGGCCCTCGTCTGGCGCATGGGCGCCTCCGGAGTTTGTTGCGGTTGTGCGGCCCTACCGGACCGGACCGGCTCACCAGAGATGGCCCGCCGCAGGACACGCCCTCTCGCCGTGACCAGGGGCTTGACAGCCTCGGCCTCCTCCTCAGATGACTCGTCGGCGTCGTCTTCGATGAGAGGGGCCCCGGTGCCGGCGCTGCTGGCCTCCCCAGCGGATTCCGCCCACTGGGTGAGCTCCTTCTCCTCTGCGGCCATCGCGGCTTCATCCTCCATGCCACCAGCACTGCCAACCTCCTTGGAGAGCTCCGCCTCCGCCGCCCTAGCAGCGATGTAGTCCAGCTCCGCCTGGGTGGTGTCCTGGATGAGTCGTGGCTCCTCGCGGACGTACTTCTCCACCAAGGTGTCAAAGAACTCCTGCACCTGATCCTCCTCCGGCTCAGCCCAATTCGGGTCAAGGCCGTGCGCATTGAAGTTCGGCATCATGGCGATGATGTCGATTTGGCGAGAGTTGTTGCCCAGCGGGACCACCCCCACCGGCAACCCAAACAATGGCCCCTTGGCGACCTTGCCGGCCTTCACGGCCTTGCCGGCCCTTTCGGCCCTACCGTCATGACCCACGTCGAGCTGGAAGAGCCGCTGACAGAAGTGGGCATGCGCCATCACCGTGAAGTTGTGGTTCAGGCTAGGGCGGAGCCGCATGATGTCGGCCATTTTGCTGAAAAGCCAAGCCGGCCTCCCCTTGTTGTGTAGAGGAGCGATGCGGCGGCGGATGAAATCCTCCCCAATCATCTCCAGGGTGAGCCCGGCAGCGGCAAGGCAGTGGATCCTGGTGGTGGCGACCGTGAGCCTCCCATCCTGGGCGTCGACATCGCCCCAGTCATCTCTGCGGACCGGCGACGTCTAGCGAACTTGGCAAAACTCCTGAGGGTCCTCCTCCTCAATCTAGCACCACTGGCTCTGCCATTCCTCCCACCTCTCCTTCTGGGTGACCTCTGGATACGTCCCCTTCTCCACGGGCCTTGGGATCCAAGTGACATAACCAGAGATGGCACCTCCCTTCTGGATCCGAGGGTAAAAGTAGTGGCAGAAGAGCGCCGTGCTGGGAAGCACTCCAGCGAAGCCCTCACAGAGATGGGCGAAAAGAGCCATGCATGCCACGGCATTTGGAGTGAAATCCAAAAGGTGGAAGCCATAGGTGTGCATGATGTCGTTAAAGAAATCAAAGAAAGGGGGGCTGAGGCCACAGGAAAAGTAGTCGACGAAGAATGGGTACCGATTCGGGGTGGCCTTGGCGTAGTTGGCGGGGATGATGCGCGTGGCCGGGTGCCCCGTCGTCTCTCCCCCCGTCTTGCACCCCCACAGGGGCCTGAAGTTGTCCAGGAGGTGGACCGCGTCGACCGTTGAGAGGAAGTAGGCGAGCTGCGTCCGCCGCGACCGATTCGCTCTCCGGAAGCTCCGACCCCCGGCGTCCCTAGCCACTCCTTTGCTCTTGCTGGTCTTGGGTGCCATGGTGGCTGCGAGAAGTGGAGGAGAAAGGGCAGCGAAAACATGGCGGCGGCGAGCGAGAGTAGAGGCGTGAGGAGGAAGAAGGAGGGGACGGCGGTTCCGAGATTGGAGAAGACACAGGGGGTAAATGAGCAGCGCGCCCACGATTGTTCCTTTTTACGGGGAAGGCGCGGGCCGCCTCTTTACCATGATATGACGCATGTGTGCGGAAACTACCCCACGCACGACCCCCACGTCGCACATGACCCTCCACATCGTCCGTTCAATGCGGGTCATGGGGAAGCGCAACGGACGGAAAATTACTGCAGTAAAAATCCGCCCCACCTGCCCGCGCACCGTTCTAGGCCTAGCCCAACAACGTGTCGCGCTTATGTGTGGCCCAGGCCCGGGGGCTCCTGTCGGTGTACAAAAGTAGGGGCTCTCCTTTTGCACCCCTTAACTTGTGCACAGGCAGTCAGAGCCGCGCCCACGGCCACACTAAGCAGGACGGGGAGGGATGCCAGAGCAACGCCAAGACCAGAGACGCAAAGAGGGCAAGAGGGCGAGGTGGACTCCCCCGGCAAGACTCTTGTCAGGGTGGCTTCCGCAGCCTCGGTAAGATCGTTGCCGGAGCAACTTGCCTGACGCCAGAAGAGCGTGCCACCCTTGAGCCTAAAGGGTTCCTACACCATATTGGAACCAAGGCTTAGGAGGTGCCTCCGTGGTGGCATGCAGATCTTTGTAGAGATCATAGACACACAAGATCAGATGGAAACCAGAAGACGATGACCCTTGGCGAGATCCTTGCCAAGGAAATCCACGAGACCCCCGGCAAGGTCCTTGCCAGGGACGACCGCGGTGCCGCAGCGAGACCGTTGTCGGGCCCTCGGCAAGACCCTTGCCGAGGACGCCTACGGGGCCGCAACCAGGCCCGTGTCTGCTAAAGACTCCACCGCCACTCCCATACAGCTGCCAGCTCGACCAACTGAACAGGCATCTGCGTGGCAGCATGCGGCCTCTACACCAACTCAGCAAGCACCTGCGCGGTGGCATGCAGATATTCGTGAAGGCTCCACCATCGTGCCAGCCCAGCAGCCAGCCAACGTGGTGCTACAAAGCCTCGTCAGCTTGGACACGCGTCGGAGCCAGGAAAGGCAACGACAACTAGGACGAGCTTCTTTGCGTCCCCAATAAAGCGAGAGGGGCACATCGGCAGTGCATTAAATGCGTTTGTCTGACGGTGCCAGGGGATAGACTCAGCCCCTGTACACCTTTCCACCTCCGGTGTGCCACTGTGGCGACCCCTTTTGTCTATATAAGGAGGCCTGAGGCGTACTGGAGGGGGATTCGGATCTTTTGGACTAGAGAGCCACTACAGCTAGTTCAAGAACACAAGAACACCTAAATACACATCAAAGCAGGACTAGGGTTTTACGCGTCTTCGCGGCCTGAACCTGGGTAAACGATTTGTGTGCTGACCGCCAGACCCGCTCTTCGCACAACCCCGCGCCCGCCAACCGTAGAAGGGATCCCAGTCACCCCATAGGTGTCGTTTCCCACCGACACCTTGTTTATTCCAGTTGATTCACAATGTGATACTCTATATGTGCAACTATTTACTATGCGGTACATTTTCATCAATACCGGTTTTAAAAATACTGTCGGATCACGGGTTCCAGCAAAACCCTTAAGGTTCGAACTCTGGGGTGCGCGTGAAGATCTCCCCCCGTCCGATCCACGTCCTAACTTAGCTAAGATCTTACGAACTAACTCGACGAACTCGCAACACAAAGGACACAAGATTTATACGGGTTCGGGCCACCGTTGTGGTGTAATACCCTACTCCAGTGTGGTGGTGGTGGATTGCCTCTTGGGCTGATGATGAATAGTACAAGGGGAAGAACAGCCTCTTGAGGTTGAGGTGTTCTTGTGCTTGGTGGCCAAGGATGTGGTGGCTCCAATCTGAGATCCGGTCCTCCTCCCCCTGGCTATGGTGGTGGCTAGTCATACTTATAGTGGCCTTGGTCCTCTCCCCAAATATTGAGCAGGAAGGGAGCCAACAACGGTCAATTCGAAGGGGGGCAGCTAGTACAAGCTATCCTGACAAAAGCAGTCTTCGCCTGCCAAAGGCTCGGGTGGTGACGCCGTCTTGGGCTCCATGATGACCTCCGTCTTGCCGTCCTTCTGGCCTTGGTCTCGTTGCACCAATATGGAAACCTTTGCTTGATGCCTCGGTACTCCGCGCCTGCGCTTGCCCCCTTAGCACCAAAGAGGAAACAAGGACGCTGCGCATGCTGGCGCCCGCTTGGTCTCAATCGTCATGGCTCACGTCATGAGAACCTCATGAGGTTTGCCTGGCCTTGAACTCTCCGCCCCTCACGAGCCAGCCTGGTCTGGTGAGGCCGCTCCTGAGGAGGTCTTGTGTCGTCCGCCTCGCGAGGCTTGGCCCCTCGCGAGGGTCTTGATTCCTTGTTGATGGAGATGGGTCGTACAGGCCTGCTAGCAAAGCCACGCCATGGGTCGCAGGCGGGCAAGTCTGGGGACCCCTGTTCCCAGAACGCCGAAAGTAGCCCCCGGGCCCAAGGCGCGCTCGGGCTTGGCTTCGAGGAGAAGCCAAGGGTCAAGTGCGGAGCGCCATGGGCCCCAATAGCATGCGGCCTTGGTCGACGCGTGGCGGTTGATTGGACATGGGCATTGTTGGGGAACGTAGCATAAATTCAAAATTTTCCTACGTGTCACCAAGATCTATCTATGGAGAGACCAGCAACGAGGGGAAGGAGAGTGCATCTACATACCCTTGTAGATCGCTAAGCGGAAGCGTTCAAGTGAACAGGGTTGATGGAGTCGTACTCGTCGTGATTCAAATCACCGATGACCAAGTGCCGAACGCACGGCACCTCCGCGTTCAACACACGTGCAGCCCGGTGACGTCTCCCACGCCTTGATCCAGCAAGGAGAGAGGGAGAGGTTGAGGAAGACTCCACCCAGCAGCAGCACAATGGCGTGGTGGTGATGGAGGAGCGTGGCAATCCTGCAGGGCTTCGCCAAGCACCACAGAAGAGGAGGGAGAGAGAGATGCAGGGCTGCACCAACGAGAGATCGAATCGCGTATTTTATGGACAGCCCTATGCCTCATATATATAGGGGAAGGGGAGGGGCTGCGCCCCCTCTAGGGTTCCCACCCCTAGGGGGCGGCAGCCCTAGATGGGGAGCAAGGGGGCGGCCAAGAGGGGATGGGAGAGGGAGGCGCACCAATATGGGCCCTAAGGCCCATATCCCATTAGGGTTTGCCCCCTCTCCATCTCTTAGGCGCATGGGCCTTAGTGGGACTGGTGCCCTTGGCCCATGTAGACCAAGGAGCATTCCCTACAGCCCATGTGGCCCCCGGGGCAGGTGGCCCCACTTGGTGGACCCCCGGGACCCTCCCGGTGGTCCCGGTACATTACCGATAAACCCCGAAACTCTTCCGGTAACCAAAACAGGACTTCCCATATATAAATCTTTACCTCCGGACCATTCCGGAACTCCTCGTGACGTCCGGGATCTCATCCGGGACTCCGAACAACATTCGGTAACCACATAAAACTTCCTTTACAACCCTAGCGTCATCGAACCTTAAGTGTGTAGACCCTACGGGTTCGGGAGACATGCAGACATGACCGAGACGATCTCCGGTCAATAACCAACAGCGGGATCTGGATACCCATGTTGGCTCCCACATGTTCCACGATGATCTCATCGGATGAACCACGATGTCAAGGACTTAATCAATCCCGTATACAATTCCCTTTGTCTATCGGTACGATACTTGCCCGAGATTCGATCGTCGGTATCCCGATACCTTGTTCAATCTCGTTACCGGCAAGTCTCTTTACTCGTTCCGTAAAACATCATCCCGTGATCAACTCCTTGATCACATTGTGCACATTATGATGATGTGCTACCGAGTGGGCCCAGAGATACCTCTCCGCTTACACGGAGTGACAAATCCCAGTCTCGATTCGTGCCAACCCAACAGACACTTTCGGAGATACCTGTAATGTACCTTTATAGCCACCTAGTTACGTTGTGATGTTTGGCACACCCAAAGCACTCCTACGGTATCCGGGAGTTGCACAATCTCATGGTCTAAGGAAATGATACTTGACATTAGAAAAGCTTTAGCATACGAACTACACGATCTAGTGCTATGCTTAGGATTGGGTCTTGTCCATCACATCATTCTCCTAATGATGTGATCCCGTTATCAACGACATCCAATGTCCATGGTTAGGAAACCATAACCATCTATTGATCAATGAGCTAGTCAACTAGAGGCTCACTAGGGACATGGTGTTGTCTATGTATCCACACATGTATCTGAGTTTCCTATCAATACAATTATAGCATGGATAATAAACGATTATCATGAACAAGGAAATATAATAATAATCAATTTATTATTGCCTCTAGGGCATATTTCCAACAGTCTCCCACTTGCACTAGAGTCAATAATCTAGTTCACATCACCATGTGATTAACACTCATAGGTCACATCGCCATGTGACTAACACCCAAAGAGTTCTGGGTTTGATCATGTTGCTTGTGAGAGAGGTTTTAGTCAACGGGTCTGAACCTTTCAGATCCGTGTGTGCTTCACAAATCTCTATGTCATCTCCTAGATGCAGCTACCACGTTCTATTTGGAGCTATTCCAAATAACTGTTCTACTATACGAATCCAGTTTACTACTCAGAATAATCTGGATTAGTGCCAAAGTTTGCATCGGCGTAATCCTTTACGACGAACTCTTTTACCACCTCCATAATCGAGAAAATTCCTTAGTCCACTAGTTACTAAGGATAACTTTGACCGCTGTCTTGTGATCCATTCTTGGATCACTCTTGTACCCCTTGACTGACTCATGGAAAGGCACATTTAAGGTGCGGTACACAGCATAGCATACTGTAGGGCCTATGTCTTAAGCATAGGGGACGACCTTCGTCCTTTCTATTCTGCCGTGGTCGAGCTTTAAGTCTTAACTTCATACCTTACAACTCAGGCAAGAACTCCTTCTTTGACTGATCCATCTTGAACACCTTCAAGATCATGTCAAGGTATGTGCTCATTTGAAAGTAATATTAAGCGTTTTGATCTATCCTCATAGATCCTAATGCTCAATACTCAAGCAGCCTAATCCAGGTTTTCCATTGAAAAACACTTTCCAAATAACCCTATATGCTTTCCAGAAATTCTACATCATTTCTGATCAACAATATGTCAACAACATATACTCATCAGAAATTCTATAGTGCTCCCACTCACTTCTTTGGAAATACAAGTTTCTCATAAACTTTGTATACACCCAAAATCTTTGATCATCTCATCAAAGTGTACATTCCAACTCCGAGATGCTTACTCCAGTCCTTAGAAGGATTGCTGGGGCTTTGCATACTTATTAGCATCTTTCAGGATTGACAAAAACTTTCGGTTGTATTACATACAACCTTTCCTCAAGAAAAACATAGAGGAAACAATGTTTTGACATCCTATCTGCAAGATTTCATAAATAATGCAGTAATCGCTAATATAATTCCAACAGACTCTTAGCATCACTACGAGGGAGAAAGTCTCACCGTAGTCAACTCCTTGAACTTGTCAGAAAACATCTTAACGACAAGTCGAGCTTTCTTAATGGTGACACTTACCATCATTGTCCGTCTTCCTTTCAAAATCCATCTGCACTCAATAGCATTACGACCATCGAGCCGTTCTGCCAAAGTCTACACTTTGTTTTCATACATGGATCCTCTCTCGGATTTTATGGCCTCGAGCCATATATCGGAATCCAGGCCCACCATCGCTTCTCCATAGCTCGTAGGTTCATTGTTGTCTAGCAACATGACTTCCAAGACAGGATTACATACCACTCTGAAGTAGTACGCATCCTTGTCATCCCACGAGGTTTGGTAGTGACTTGATCTGAAGTTTCATGATCACTATCACAAGTTTCCACTTCAATTGGTGTAGGTGCCACAGGAACAACTTCCTGTGCCCTGCCACACACTAGTTGAAGAGACGATTCAATAACCTCATCAAGTCTCCACCATCCTCCCACTCAATTCTTTCGAGAGAAACTTTTCCTCGAGAAAGGACCCGATTCTAGAAACAATTGCATTCGAATCTGAGACAGGAGGTATACCCAACTGTTTTGGGTGTCCTATGAAGATGCATTTATCCGCTTTGGGTTCGAGCTTATCAGCCTGAAACTTTTTCACATAAGCGTCGCAGCCCCAAACCTTTTAAGAAATGACAGCTTAGGTTTCTCTAAACCATAGTTCATACGGTGTCATCTCATCGGAATTACGTGGTGCCCCTTTTAAAGTGAATGTGGTTGTCTCTAATGCCTAACCCCTAAACTATCGTGGTAATTCGATAAGAGACATCATGGTATGCATCATATCCAATAGGGAGCAGTTATGATGTTCGGACACACCATCACACTATGGTGTTCCAGGTTGTATTAGTTGTGGAACAATTTCCACAATATCTTAATTCTGTGCCAAACTCGTAATTCAGATATTCATCTCTATGATCATATCATAGATATTTTATCCTCTTGTCACGACGATCTTTCAACCTCACTCTGAAATTACTTGAACCTTTCAATAATTCAGACTCGTGATTCATCAAGTAAATATACTCAACATCTACTCAAATCATCTGTGAAGTAAAACATAACGATATCCACTACATGCCTCAGCACTCATTGGACTGCACACATCAAAATGTATTACTTCCAACAAGTTGCTTTCTAGTTCCATTTTACTGAAACCGAGGCTTTCAGTCATCTTGCCTATGTGGTATGATTTGCATGTCTCAAGTGATTCAAAATCAAGTGAGTCCAAATGGTCCACTTGCATGGAGTTTCTTCATGCATATACACCAATAGACATGGTTCGCATGTCTCAAACTTTTCAAAAACGAGTGAGCCCAAAGATCCATCAACATGGAGCTTCTTCATGCGTTTTATACCGATATGACTTACGTGGCAGTGCCACAAGTAGGTGGTACTATCATTACTATCTTTTGGCATGAACATGTGTATCACTACGATCGAGATTCAATGAACCATTCATTTTAGGTGCAAGACCATTGAAGGTATTATTCAAATAAACAGAGTAACCATTATTCTCCTTAAATGAATAACCGTATTGTGATAGACATAATCCAGTCATGTCTATGCTCAACGCAAACACCAATCTCGATGGTAGAGGGAGCGTGCGATGCTTGATTATATCAACATTGGATACACTTCCAACACATATCGTCAGCTTACCTTTAGCTAGTCTCCGTTTATTCCGTAGCTTTTATTTCGAGTTACTAACCCTTAGCAACCGAACCAGTATCTAATACCCTGGTGCTACTAGGAGTACTAGTAAAGTACACATTAACACAATGTATATCCAATATACTTCTATCAACTTTGCCAGCCTTCTAATCTACCAAGTATCTAGGGTAATTCTGCTCCAGTGGCTGTTCCCCTTATTACAGAAGCACTTAGTCTCGGGTTTGGGTTCAACTTTGGGTTTCTTCACTAGAGCAGCAGCTGAATTGCCGTTTCATGAAGTATCCCTTCTTGCCCTTGCCCTTCTTGGAACTAGTGGTTTCACCAACCATCAACAATTGATGCTCCTTCTTGATTTCTACTTTTGTGGTGTCAAACATCGCGAATATCTCAAGGACCATCATATATGTCCCTGATATATTATAGTTCATCACGAAGCTCTAGTAGCTTGGTGGTAATGACTTCGGAGAAACATCACTATCTTATCTGGAAGATCAACTCCCACTTGATTCAAATGATTGTTGTACTCAGACAATTTGAGCACTAGCTCAACAATTGAGCTTTTCTCCTCAGTTTGCAGGCTGAGAAAATCGTCGGAGGTCTTATACCTTTTGACGTGGGCACGAGCCTGAAATCCCAATTTCAGCCCTCAAAACATCTCATATGTTTTGCGACGTTTCGAAATCGTCTATGGTGCCTCAACTCTAAACCGTTTAACTGAACTATCATGTAGTTATCAAAACGTGTATGTCAGATGTTCGCAACATCCACAGACGACGTTCGAGGTTCAGCACACTGAGCGGTGCATAAAGGACATAAGCCTTCTATGAAGCAATGAGGACAATCCTCAGTTTACGGACCTAGTCCGCATAATTGCTATATCAACTTTCAACTAAATTTTCTCTAGGAACATAACTAAACAGTAGAACTATAGCGTGAGCTACGACATAATTTGCAAAATCCTTTTGACTATGTTCAGGATAATTAAGTTCATCTTATGAACTCCCACTTAGATAGACATCCCTCTAGTCATCTAAGTGATTACATGATCCGAGTCAACTAGGCCGTGTCCGATCATCACGTGAGACGGACTAGTCAACATCGGTGAACATCTTCATGTTGATCGCATCTACCATACGACTCATGCTCGACCTTTCGGTCTTCTGTGTTCCGAGGCCATGTCTGTACATGCTAGGCTCGTCAAGTCAACCTAAGTGTTTTGCATGTGTTCCGAGGCCATGTCTGTACATGCTAGGCTCGTCAACACCCGTTGTATTCGAACGTAAGAATCTATACACCCGATCATCATGTGGTGCTTCGAAACAACGAACTGTCGCAACGGTGAACAGTTAGGGGGAACACTTTCTTGAAATTTTAATGAGGGATCATCTTATTTACTACCGTCGTTCTAATCAAATAAGATGTATAAACATGATAAACATCACATGCAATCAAATAGTGACATGATATGGCCAATATCATATTGCTCCTTTTGATCTCCATCTTCGGGGCTCCATGATCATCATCGTCACCGGCATGACACCATGATCTCCATCATCATGATCTCCATCATCGTGTCTCCATGAAGTTGTCACGTCATCTATTACTTCTACTACTACAGCTAACGGTTAGCAATAAAGTAAAGTAATTACATGATGTTTGTGTTGACACGCAGGTCATAAATAAATTAAGACAACTCCTATGGCTCCTGCCGGTTGTGATACTCATCGACATGCAAGTCGTGATTCCTATTACAAGAACATGATCAATCTCATACATCACATATATCATTCATCACATCCTTTTGGCCATATCACATCACATAGCATACCCTGCAAAAACAAGTTAGACGTCCTCTAATTGTTGTTTGCATGTTTTACGTGGCTGCTATGGGTTTCTAGCAAGAACGTTTCTTACCTACGCAAAGACCACAACGTGATATTCCAATTGCTATTTACCCTTCATAAGGACCGTTTTCATCGAATCCGATCCGACTAAAGTGGGAGAGACAGACACCCGCCAGCCACCTAATGCAACTAGTGCATGTCAGTCGGTGGAACCGGTCTCACGTAAGCATACGTGTAAGGTTGGTCCGGGCCGCTTCATCCCATGATGCCGCCGAATCAAGATAAGACTAGTAACGGCAAGCATATTGAACAAAATCAACGCCCACAACTACTTTGTGTTCTACTCGTGCATAGAAACTACGCATAAACCTGGCTCTAATACCACTGTTGGGGAACGTAGCATAAATTCAAAATTTTCCTACGTGTCACCAAGATCTATCTATGGAGAGACCAGCAACGAGGGGAAGGAGAGTGCATCTACATACCCTTGTAGATCGCTAAGCGGAAGCATTCAAGTGAACGGGGTTGATGGAGTCGTACTCGTCGTGATTCAAATCACCGATGACCAAGTGCCGAACGCACGGCACCTCCGCGTTCAACACACGTGCAGCCCGGTGACGTCTCCCACGCCTTGATCCAGCAAGGAGAGAGGGAGAGGTTGAGGAAGACTCCACCCAGCAGCAGCACAACGGCGTGGTGGTGATGGAGGAGCGTGGCAATCCTGCAGAGCTTCGCCAAGCACCACAGAAGAGGAGGGAGAGAGAGATGCAGGGCTGCACCAACGAGAGATCGAATCGCGTATTTTATGGACAGCCCTATGCCTCATATATATAGGGGAAGGGGAGGGGCTGCGCCCCCTCTAGGGTTCCCACCCCTAGGGGGCGGCAGCCCTAGATGGGGAGCAAGGGGGCGGCCAAGAGAGGATGGGAGAGGGAGGCGCACCAATATGGGCCCTAAGGCCCATATCCCATTAGGGTTTGCCCCCTCTCCATCTCTTAGGCGCATGGGCCTTAGTGGGACTGGTTCCCTTGGCCCATGTAGACCAAGGAGCATTCCCTACAGCCCATGTGGCCCCCGGGGCAGGTGGCCCCACTTGGTGGACCCCCGGGACCCTCCCGGTGGTCCCGGTACATTACCGATAAACCCCGAAACTCTTCCGGTAACCAAAACAGGACTTCCCATATATAAATCTTTACCTCCGGAACATTCTGGAACTCCTCGTGACGTCCGGGATCTCATCCGGGACTCCGAACAACATTCGGTAACCACATAAAACTTCCTTTACAACCCTAGCGTCATCGAACTAAGTGTGTAGACCCTACGGGTTCGGGAGACATGCAGACATGACCGAGACGATCTCCGGTCAATAACCAACAGCGGGATCTGGATACCCATGTTGGCTCCCACATGTTCCACGATGATCTCATCGGATGAACCACGATGTCAAGGACTTAATCAATCCCGTATACAATTCCCTTTGTCTATCGGTACGATACTTGCCCGAGATTCGATCATCGGTATCCCGATACCTTGTTCAATCTCGTTACCGGCAAGTCTCTTTACTCGTTCCGTAACACATCATCCCGTGATCAACTCCTTGATCACATTGTGCACATTATGATGATGTCCTACCGAGTGGGCCCAGAGATACCTCTCCGCTTACACGGAGTGACAAATCCCAGTATCGATTCGTGCCAACCCAACAGACACTTTCGGAGATACCTGTAATGTACCTTTATAGCCACCCAGTTACGTTGTGACGTTTGGCACACCCAAAGCACTCCTACGGTATCCGGGAGTTGCACAATCTCATGGTCTAAGGAAATGATACTTGACATTAGAAAAGCTTTAGCATACGAACTACACGATCTAGTGCTATGCTTAGGATTGGGTCTTGTCCATCACATCATTCTCCTAATGATGTGATCCTGTTATCAACGACATCCAATGTCCATGGTTAGGAAACCATAACCATCTATTGATCAACGAGCTAGTCAACTAGAGGCTCACTAGGGACATGGTGTTGTCTATGTATCCACACATGTATCTGAGTTTCCTATCAATACAATTATAGCATGGATAATAAACGATTATCATGAACAAGGAAATATAATAATAATCAATTTATTATTGCCTCTAGGGCATATTTCCAACAGGCATCTCCGCTTCCCCACGCTGCCTCGGCGACTACCCGACTGTCAAAAGGCTGGCATAGACAGTGGTCGCCTTCACTGTTTCCTTTCGCCTTGCTCAGATCCCCTGCCTTGCTCGCCGCTTCCGAAATCTTCAGATCTTCTCCCATCCTTTCCTGCATCAGCGACCAATGGCGCCCCGTGGGGTCAGGCCCGCCTCATCGCTGGCTTGGTACGAGCCGGCTCTCGATGCGCCCAACGTCTCGGGGAAGAGCCTTGCCACCACGCGCTTGCTGACGGCGGGGGAAAGCAACAAGAAGGGGAAGACTGGACTCCGGGCCGGCTCCGACATGCCTGAGCCCGAGGGAAGCACCTTCTACCCCTTCTTCACAAGCAGCATCGTCGCCGGGCTGGTTCCCCCCTTCTCTAACTTCTTTTACGAGGTCCTTGATCACTTCGGACTGCAAACGCTGCACCTCCATCCCAACTCCATCCTTCTCTTGTCCATCTTCGCCTACTATTGTGAGGCATATCTGGGCGTGATGCCGTCTGTGGCTCTGCTGCGCCACTTCTTCTTCCTCTGTGCCAGCGAGGGCCATATCTTCGGGTGCGCCAATTTCATCGCGGCCGGCAAGGACAACTCGATCTCAAACACCCGAAAGAAGGCCGATAACCTCAGGGCCAAATGGGTCATGGTGAGCGCCAAGCGTGTCCACCCGCGCTTGGTGCTGCCGACGGAGAGGCCCCAGGCCGACAAGGTGTGGTCCTGCGCAAAGCTTATCGACGAGCGGGCGGCGTTGGTGCTGGAGCAGATGAAGTCCGGCCTGAAACTCGGCAACGCGAAGGCGGCGAAGATTACAGGGGCTATGCTCCTGAGGGAGTTCCTGGCGCTGTGTGTGGCCCCACTTCAAGCCCGCTCGCACCCCTTGTGGGAACTTGGGGATGAAGAGGACAAGGTTCGCTTGAGCTCGGAGGCCTTGTCGGGCGAGGAGCTGACCGCGGCTCTCCGCCTCCTGGTTGGGGACGATCAGGAGTATCCTCCAAACATCTTTACTCCCTTGTTCTGCCATAAGGACAGTGCGCTGATCATGGCCTCCAAGCCGACCTTTGACGAGCGTGGACTGGTGCCGCGGGTGCTCACCGGGGCCCCTGCGGCACCGACGCCGGTGGAGCTGTCTTCTGGTGAGTCCCGCAGGGAGGAAGAAGAGGAGGAGGAAGACTGAGAGGTGACCCCTGAAGGGACGGGGGAGACATCCCCCCTGAGTAAGGCTAACATCCTGCGCACCTTTCCTGATGATGATGAGGCCGACGCTCCCCAGGAGGAGGAGGAACAGGTCGTGATCCCGACGAGGAGCAGGTCGGCGCTGATCTCCCGAGATTCTGTTGCTGCTCTAGTGCTGGCTAGAGCCGCTTCTCGTTCAACTGCTGCTCCTGCTTTAGCTTCTGGGGCTGGTGCACCCGCGCCTCGAGTCGCGACGCTCTCAGGCTTCAAGCTCACCAAGTGGAAGGTGGACTACGTTGTTGTGGACCAGTAAGTGCCCCGCCTCGCCTTGTTCCTGCTGTTGATGCTTGTTTCCGACTCTTTTTCCTTGTTGTGTAACTAGGCCGTCGTCTGTGGAGAAGAGGAGAAGGGAGAGCGAGGTAGTGCTGCTTGAGTCTGTGTCGCCTCCTACGACCGTACCCCTCTCCATGAGCAAAGGTGGGGATGGTGCTCGTGCTTCTCCAGCCCGGTCGTCCTCGCGAGGCCCGGTGGAGCATCCTTGAGAAGAGTCAGCCCCCGAAGCGCCGCTGGCTCAGGAGGTGCCGGTGTCCGGCGCGGTTGATGAGGTTCTGAAGGCTCAGGAGCCCTTGATCTCCCAGGCTCTGGTGGCACGTCACCACCTTCTCCTGCTACGCCCCTGGCCTAGGTTCTTCTGCTTCCTCTGCCGTCTTGGAGCGCGCCCTTTCGGAGATGGCCCAGATACGGGAAGATCTCCAGGGCACGGACCCGCGCCTGGTGGCCGAGCGCCTGGAGCTGGCCTCTGGCTGGCTTCACTCCGACTCGGCGGTTCAGGCGTCGCTGAGCTAAGCCGCGGTGGCCTACGAGAAGGAGAAGCAGGCCGCCGCCAAAGCTGCGGTCAATCGCGAGGCGGCATTGAAGGACGCCGTGGCCGCCTGCGGCCGCTGCCGAGAGCTGGAGGACGAGCTGAAGGACCTGCGCGACCAGCATGCGGAAGAAGCATGTGGCTACCAGGCGAAGGAGGAGGAGATGAAAGCCCGGGAGGACGTCATCAAGGGCCGCGACACTGAGCTGGGAGAGCTGGCGAAGGCGCTGATAGCGGAGCGCAGCCGGCTGGAGGAGTTGGAGCGGAAGGCGAGGGCGAAGGAGGCCGACCTTCACGCCAAGGCGAGGGTCCTGGCTGAAGACCGTGCGACCTTCTCGCTCCGCGAGGAGAGGTCCCGCGTGGCGCTGAAGACACTGTACGAGAAGGGCTTGGAGAGGCCGCTGACCACCGATGAGGATGGTCCTGCTCAGCTGCTTCCCTTCTTGGTGAAGGCGCCCGAGGAAGTCGTGGAGGGCATCGGTCCCATGGCGGAGGCAGAGGCTCGCGTCCTTTCCTCAGCCGCGCTGACACAGGTCTTCAGCCACCTGCACCTTCGTGACCCCAACGCTCGTCTTGATGAGCTACTGGAGCCTGTAGCTGATGAACACTGCACGGCTGCCGCCGCAGCCGTGAAGGGTCAAGTGGAAGCCTTGCTGAAGAAGTTCGATGCCTTCGCCCCCGCGCCCTCGGCCGGTGATGTAGGTGAGGCGACGCTACCCAGGAGGGGGCACCTTTTGCAGGTGCCGGCGGTGTCCAGGGGTGACTTGCGGCTGCTTTTCTGCTTTATTCCTGCAACATGCACCATGTCTCGTGGAGGCATTAAACTCGCGTTTGATATTGTGAGAACAATATGTCTTGTAATATTTGCTTTGAGATTTTGTGATTTTCTTCCTATTTGCTTTGTGTTCTGCGTCGGCAGAGCCCGGCCCCGCGCATACCTCAACTGCTGTTGGGCCAACCGGAAACCAGGACCGACCAAGGAGTGAGGGGCTACGTGACCAGTTAGGCTCCTGAGTCGCGATGCTAAGGAGTCCCCCTTGACGCGCAAATAGCCTATAGGAAGGATACGCGGGGATAGGTTAATGTTCTACGTCGGCAGAGCCTGGCCCCGTGCATACCTCAACCGCCGTTGGGCTGACCAGAGACCAGGACGGACCAAGGAGTGAGGGGCTACGTGACCAGTTAGGCTCCTAAGTCGCGATTCTCAGGAGTCCCCCTTGACGTGCAAACATTCTCCATACCTTTTCCATCGCCGAGGCTCAGCTCGGGAAGGGTGATACGGCTCCAACGTATCTATAATTTTTGATTGCTCCATGCTATATTATCTTCTGTTTTGGACATTATTGGGCTTTATTATTCACTTTTATATTATTTTTGGGACTAACCTATTAACTAGAGGCCCAGCCCAGAATTGTTGTTTTTTGCCTATTTTAGGGTTTCGAAGAAAAGGAATATCAAACGGAGTCCAAATGGAATGAAACCTTCGGGAACGTGATTTTTGGAACGAACAAGATCCAGGAGACTTGGACCCTACATCAAGCAACCAACAGGGAGGCCATGAGGTAGGGGGCGCACCTACCCCCCCCCCCTCAGGCGTGCTCTCCACCCTCATGGGCCCCTTGTTGCTCCACCGACGTACTCCTTCCTCCTATATATTCCTACGTACCCCCAAATGATCAGATACGGAGCCAAACCCCTAATTCCACCACCGTAACTTTCTGTATCCACGAGATCCCATCTTGGGGCCTGTTTCGGAGCTCCGCTGGAGGGGCATCGATCACGGAGGGCTTCTGCATCAACACCATAGCCTCTCCGATGAAGTGTGAGTAGTTTACCTGAGACCTTCGGGTCCATAGATATTAGCTAGATGGCTTCTTCTCTCTTTTTGGATCTCAATACAAAGTTCTCCCCCTCTCTTTTGGAGGAATTCAGAGAAGATCTAGAGGATTTACCTGAGATCAATGAATTGTGGGTTTATGATCAAGTTTATCTATGAACAATATTTGGATCTTCTATGAATTCTTTTATGTATGATTGGTTATCTTTGCAAGTCTCTTCGAATTATCAGTTTGGTTTAGCCTACTAGATTGATCTTTCTTGCAATGGGAGAAGTGCTTAGCTTTGGGTTCAATCTTGCGGTGTCCTTTCCCAGTGACAGTAGGGGTAGCAAGGCATGTATTGTATTGTTGCCATCGAGGATAACAAGATGGGGTTTTCATCATATTGCATGAGTTTATCCCTCTACATCATGTCATCTTGCTTAAAGCGTTACTCTGTTCTCTTGAACTTAATACTCTAGATGCATGCTGGATAGCGGTCGATGTGTGGAGTAATAGTAGTAGATGCACGCAGGAGTCGGTCTACTTGTCTCGGACGTGATTCCTATATACATGATCATACCTAGATATTCTCATAACTATGCTCAATTCTGTCAATTGCTCAACAGTAATTTGTTCACCCACTGTAAAATACTTATGCTCTTGAGAGAAGCCACTAGTGAAACCTATGCCCCCAGGGTCTATCTTCATCATATTAATCTTCCAATACTTAGTTACTTTCATTGCCTTTTATTTTACTTTGCATATTTATCATAAAAATACCAAAAATATTATCTTATCATATCTATCAGATCTCACTCTCATAAGTGACCATGTAGGGATTGACAACCCCTTATCGCGTTGGTTGCGAGGATCTATTTGTTTTGTGTAGGTGCGAGGGACTGGCGCGTAGCCTCCTACTGGATTGATACCTTGGTTCTCAAAAACTGAGGGAAATACTTACGCTACTTTCCTGCACCACCCTTTCCTCTTCAAGGGAAAACCAACGCAAGTGCTCAAGAGGTAGCAAGGGGCGTGCGACGACCAGGTCCGGGGGACCTGTTTGGGTGGCGTACGCTTGGGCGTGACCCAAGCGCAGCCCCTGTGCCCAGCCCCCTCGCGTGGCTCTCCTGGGGGAGGCATTGCGGTGAGGCAGACATTGAGCTCTTGGGCTCCCTGAGGTTGGTACGGCCGTGGGGCCGCCCTCAGTTGTTTATCACCAGCGCGGAGCGTAGTGCTTCTGCTTGTGCACAGGCATAGCCGCTCCTTGGCAGTGTCGATAGCCAGCGCGGAGCATGGTACTTCCACTAGGGTGTGGGAGGGGGACTCCCTACTGCAGAGAGCCCCGGGGCGTGTACAGCCCCGCCCTGACACATGGCTTGCACGGCAGGGCTAGACGAGGTGTATCTGGGCACTCGTGAGCCAGTGCGGGACTCACGAGGCCCTACCTCAAGGCGGGTTGCACCTGGTCTTGATTCTTGTTCGCTGTCTTGGTCCTGCGAGGTGGTTAGACAACCCGCGCCGAACGAATCTCCTGAGGTCATCGCGTGAAAAAGCCAAGCACCAATGGCCCCAGGAGGTGACGTGAATGGGGCCGGCACGCCAGACAGAGCTCAGCCGCTGGATTTATCGACGCTACAGGGACGGGCCTGAGCACAGACGCCGTGCTTAACTTACTCACGCGAAGGGTCCTGAAGAAAGACAGCCAGCGCGCGGCTCCCATGGTGGGTGACAATCAAGCAGATGATAGTCATAGATAGATTAAGCATGGAAAGCAACCTAGCTCAGGTAAATGCAGGGAAGATGCATGCCACTGGGTCCGGCCCG
This sequence comes from Triticum urartu, assembly GCF_056163025.1. Classification (NCBI taxonomy): domain Eukaryota; kingdom Viridiplantae; phylum Streptophyta; class Magnoliopsida; order Poales; family Poaceae; genus Triticum; species Triticum urartu. Next base: position 217,716,478 of record NC_141878.1, read on the forward strand.
AGCGGCTTGGGGATGATGCGGCCCGAGGGGCGCCCCCTACAGGGTAAGCTAAAGGCATAAACAAGGAAAGATACATGCCACAGGGACGGACCCACGCGGCCTAGGAATGATGCAGCCCTGGGGGCGCTCCCAGCTGAATGAGCTTGGAAAATGTCACCTGGTTCTGTTGATGAGGGAGAGTTGGGGCAACTGAAGGTATGCGGCGAAGGGGCTGCTCCTCATGAGCCACTGGGGCCCTGAGCCTTGGGAGGCTCTGGGGTCCTGGGGGTTCCTTGAGGACCGTCTTCATCTCCGTCAGCACAGCGTGGTGCCTGGCCTCCTAAGCCACCAGGATGCTCCGAAGTTTGCGTAGATAGGCGACCGCCACGCCCGGCATGCCAAAAGGCATGCGAACGTAATTGTGAGGTGGGCCCTCGCAACGTCCCACGCGCGAAGGCCAGAGAAGCTCCTGAGAGGCGGCCCGGTTGAGCCCTGGGACATCGATGCAGACGCGCAGCCCGACATCCTTGCCTGGATGGGGAGTTGCACCTGGTGAGCGGCGGCCGCCGCGCATGGCCCTTGCGTCTTGCAGTTCCTGAGTGGTCTTGGTGATCAACTCCTGAACGGTGGGTACTCCTTGCCCTGTGTTCTCCTGAGGGAAACGTGCCGCGAAGAACGCCTCCAAGTGGTGCCCAAGCGCCTCCCTCATGATGCTGGCAAAGTCTGAGGCCCTCCAAAAGAGAGCCCCCGAGCCCTGCACAAGAGGGGCACTGGGCGCACTTTCTTATGCGATGGAGGGAGGCGCCCCAGGCGCGGGCGCCGATCCTGACGAGGTGCCGCTTGCCTGAGGCCCTGTGTGGCGCAGCTTCTTCTTCTTCTTGGGGGTGGCCTCAGGAGGGCGCTCGCCCTAGCTGTCGGGGTCATCGGTTGCTGCAGCTTGGAAGGCACGCTCGAGGGAGCACACCGCGTCTCTTTCCTTGCACGGGACTGTGATGATTCCGCCGCTTCCCGGCATCTTGAGGACATTGTAGCCGTGATGGGTCACCGCCATGAACTTGGCCAGGGCTGGATACCCGAGGATGGCGTTGTATGGCAGGTGGATGTAGGCGACGTCGAAGTCGATGTGTTTGGTGCGTTAGTTTTTGTGTTCTCCGAAGGTAACAGGGAGGCGGACCTGCCCGATCAGGGTAGTAGAGTCGTTGGTCACTCCTGAGAAAGGCTTGGTAGGCTGAAGTTGGTTATGTGGCACTTGGAGGTTGTCGAACGTGTCGACGGACAGGACATTGAGCCCTGCGCCGCCGTCGATGAGGGTCTTGGTAACTTGCATGTTGCTGATGACTGGTGAACAGAGCATTGGGAGGACGCCTGCAGTAGTCATGCACTTGAGCTGATCTGCCGAACTGAACATGATGGGGCACCTGGACCATCCGAGCGGGCGTGTGGCCTCAAGCTTGGGGAGAACTGCATTCACTTCATGAGCAAACTGTTTGAAGATACGCTGCGAGACTGGGGCTTCAGCTCCACCCAAGATGTAGGCGATAGCGCGCGGCTCCCAGAAGCCCCCAGCCCCCTCGTCTTGATGGTGGTCGTCATTCCTTCTGGGTGGTGGAGGTAATGGAGGAAGGCCAGCGTTGCCTTGAGGATGATCCTCATGAGGCTGGTCCCTCCAGGCACCCTCGCGAGGCTGATCCTGCCAGCGGTCCTCACGAGGCCGGTCATGCCACTCCTGGCGCAGGCCACGGTCGTCCCAGCGCCCGCCACCATGTCCTCATCCTCGGTTGTAGCCCCAATCACTGCGCTCAGGGCATCGACCAAAGCATCCTTCTAAAATGGCTCTGAGCTCTTGACAGTCGTTGGTGTTGTGGGTATGCACGTTGTGGAAGGCGCAGAATGGTCGGCTGCTCTTGGATGACTTGAGAAGATCTCGGCCGCGCTTGGTGTCTGGCTCCGCCGCGCGCACGGCCACTCCCTTGCGCTTCACGTCCTTGGCCTTGGTCTTCTTCTCCTCTGGGTCTGCAGCAGGGAGCTCGAGGAGGGAGAGGGGCCCCTCCTCAGCTCTTGCACACTTGGTCGCGATGTTGAACAACTCCAAGGTCGTGCACAGCTCCTCATGGATGGAGAGCTCCTCCTTCATCTTGACATCACGGATGCCGTCGGAGAACGTAGAGATGATGGCCTCGTAGCTCACCTTGGGGATCTTGATGCGTGCGTTGTTGAAGCGCTGGATGTACTTCTGCATGGTCTCTCCTGGTTGTTGCTTGATGCGGCGCAGGTCACCAGCGACCAGGGGGCGGTCGCGAGTGCCCTGGAAGTTGGCGATGAAGCGGTTGCGCATCTCGTCCCAGGAGGAAATCGAGCCTGCAGGCAGGTTCAGGAGCCAAGAGCGGGGGCCATCCTTGAGAGCCATGGGAAACTAGTTCGCCATGACTTTCTCGTTGCCGTTGGCTGCCTTGATTCTCAGCTCATAGAGCTGCAGGAACTCCGTGGGGTCGGGGGTGCCGTCGTAGCAAGGGGGCAGATCTGGCTTGAACTTGCTTGGCCAAGCGACGCTACGTAGCCCGGGGTGAAGACGCGGCAGCCGGCCGTGGTCACCGGGGTCAGTCGGATCTGGCTTGAACTTCTTCCTCCTATATATATTGACATACCCTGAAAACATCCAGGAGCACCACGAAACCCTATTTCCACCACCGCAACCTTCTGTACCCAAGAGATCCCATCTTGGGGCCTTTTCTGGAGCTCCGCCGGAGGGGGCATCAATCACGGAGGGCCTCTACATCAACTCCATGGCCCCTCCAATGATGTGTGAGTGGTTTACTTCAGACCTTCGGGTCCATAGCTAGTAGCTAGATGGCTTCTTCTCTCTCTTTGGATCTCAATACAAAGTTCTCCTCGATTCTCTTGGAGATCTATTTGATGTAACTCTTCTTTTTGCGGTGTGTTTGTCGAGATCCGATGAATTGTGGGTTTATGATCAAGTTTATCTATGAACAATATTTGAATCTTCTCTCAATTCTTTTATGTATGATTGGTTTATCTTTGCAAGTCTAATCGAATTATCAGTTTGGTTTGGCCTACTAGATTGATCTTTCTTGCAATGGGAGAAGTGCTTAGCTTTGGGTTCAATCTTGCGGTGTTCGATCCCAGTCACAGTAAGGGAAACGACACGTATTGTATTGTTGCCATCGAGGATAAAAAGATGGGGTCTATATCATATTGCATGAGTTTATCCCTCTACATCATGTCATCTTGCTTAAGGCGTTACTCTGTTCTTATGAACTTAATACTCTAGATGCATGCTGGATAGCGGTCGATGTGTGGAGTAATAGTAGTAGATTCAGACAGGAGTCGGTCTACTTGTCACGGATGTGATGCCTATATACATGATCATACTTAGATATTCTCATAATTATTCGCTTTTCTATCAATTGCTCTCGACAGTAATTTGTTCACCCACCGTAATACTTATGCTATCTTGAGAGAAGCCACTAGTGAAACCTATGGCCCCCGGGTCTATCTTCCATCATATTAATCTACCATTATTTCCATTACCGTTTATTTTGCAATATTTACTTTCAATCTATATCATAAAAATACTTATCTTATTATTATCATCTCTATCAGATCTCACTCTTGCAAGTGGTCGTCAAGGGATTGACAACCCCTTTATCGTGTTGGTTGTGAGGTTCTTATTTGTTTGTGTAGGTACGAGGTGACTCATGCGTGGTCTCCTACCGGATTGATACCTTGGTTCTCAAAAACTGAGGGAAATACTTACGCTGCTTTACTGCACCACCCTTTCCTCTTCAAGGGAAAACCAATGCAGTGCTCAAGAGGTAGCACGACCTCTAGCACCATTCTTCGCGCCTCAGGCGGAAGCCCGGACTCATGGAGCCTCATACGATCCTTGCTGCCAGACAAGGCCCACATCGGTCGAGAATGGCGCTGGAGTAGAGCAACGCAGTGTCGGAGGAACTCCTTTATCACCATGGGCATGGTCACACCGAGATCTTTCAGCCTCTTCAACCGGAGCCAGACAAAGGCAAGGCGTGGGTTAGCGAGCCTCTCGTGCCCCCAGCCGGAGCTGGGGACGGCGGGCATCGACGGAGGCGAGAGCAGGGGCTGAGCACGCCGACGTCCACAAACACCCACCATGTCCGAAACCCGCTCGCAGATGGTAGGAGCTCAAAGTCAATCCCCGAGCCAGCCGTTGCAGCCACGGCCTGGAAACTCACGCACCCTAGCATTGCCGAGGATCAGCCAGGTGCAGCGAGAAGAAATGGTGAAATAGGGCCACGGAAGGGGCAATGCCCACCATGGCATCGCAGACGAAGGCAAAAACGGCAAGAAGAGCTACGGATTGGGGATCTAGGTGCAGCATATGGATCTGATAGTGGGAAAGCACGACATTGAAGAAGGTGGAAAAGGGAGGAACCAGGCCAGCCCACAGGGCGTCAATGAAGAATTGGACCTCGGTTATTGTCCTATCAACAGAGGCGCGGGATGCAGGCCAGGCCACCGTCTTCCCCCATTCGTTGAAGCCGGAGGCGAGCGCTTGGCGGACCTTGTCCATGGCTTCCTAGTTGAGCACCAATGACTGATAAACAGCGGGTTCAATGCCCGGAGGTGGCTCGGCTGAAGACTGGGACTTCTTCTTCCCCTTGTCTGTTCGGCTTGGTGCCATAGCGACGGGGAGTGCCGAGCTCAGGTCGAGTTGGGAGAGGACGTTGTTGTTTTGGAAGGTGGAAGAATAGGAGACGTGCGTCACCAGCAACGAGGGAATAACTGTATAGGTTACGGTGGCCACCTAGCCAGGCGGATATCAAGGCAGCATGGGGAAGCGGGGACGCCCACGTCCCATCAATCGCCACGCGTCAACCGAGGCCGTAGGCTGTTGGGGCCCGCAGCGCTCCGCACTTGCCCCTTGGCTTCACCTCGAAGCCAAGCCTGAGCACGCCTTGGGCCCGAGGGCTACTGTCGGCGTCCTGGGAATGGGGGTCCCCTGACTTGCCTGCCTGCGGCCCACGGTGTGGCTCCACTAGCGGCCTTGTACGGCTCATCTTTAGCAGCGAACACTCAAGACCCTCGCGAGGGGACAAGCCTCGCGAGGCGGATGACACAAGACCTCCTCGGGGGCTGCCTCACCAGGCAGGCTCGCGAGGGGCGGAGAGATCAAGGCGAGGGGCACCTCACGAGGTCCCTGTGACGCAAGCCATGACGACCAAGGCCAGGCGGGCGCCAGCACACGCAGTGTACTCGTTTCCTCTTTGGTGCTAAGGAGGCAAGCACAGGCGAGGAGTCCCGAGGCATCAGGCAAAGTTTCCATATCGGTGCAACAAGACCAAGACTAGCAGGACGACTGGACGGAGGTCACCATGGAGCGCAGGACGGCGTCATCACCAGAGCCTTTGGTAGGCGAAGACCACCTTTTGTCAGGATAACTTGTACTGGTTGTCTCCCTTTGAATTTGGCCATTGTTGGATCCCTTCCCACCAACATTTGGGAAGAGGACCAGGCCCTCTATGAATAGGACTAGCCACCACCAAAGGGGGGCATCAGATCCTTGAACTAGACCCATTCCACCAAGGCCACCATACAAGCTCACTGAGCTCAAGAACACCTCTCCTCAGGAGGTTGTTCATCCCTTGTACTTGTTCATCCTCAGCCTACAAGGCAATCCACCACACCACACTCGAGTAGGGTATTGCACCACATCGGTGGCCCGAACCAGTATAAACCATGTGTCCTTTGTTCTACGAGTTCAATGTGCTGAGCTTTGATATTGTGGTGAGAGCATGAGCTAGGGGGGAGAGATCTTCGTGCGCACCCCAGAGTTCGAACCTCAAGGGTTTTGCCTGAACCCGAAATCTGACAGACGCGAGCTAGCGGAGGCGCTAGGGTTTTGGTGCGAGGAGAAGAGGTGGAAGATGAGATAATGAACGCGGTGAGTTGTGTATTTATAAGGATAGGGACGGCACAGCGTAATTACACAGGTGCCCCTGGCGGTTCACATCTGAAGGTGTAGCGACCCGACCCCAAACGGTCAAGTATCTTTGTTTCTGCGTCATCCCTGGATCGGTAATGCTGACACACACGGTACTCGAGGATTTATAACAGAGTAGCAATCACATACTTATTACATCGAATGTCTCAAAAGGAACTTATTACAATAAATATGGCTTAAGGCCATCTAATACGATAACAGCAGAAGGCTTGGAAGATAAAGTGAGTCCATCAACTCCAACAGTATAGCTGAGCTGCACGGCAATGACCTAACGAACCTTACACCTCGTCTGAAAAGTCTGCAACATGATACGTTGCAGCCAGAAACGGGTCAGCACATGGAATATGCTGGCAAAGTAACACAGTAGAGCAAGAACAGAATAATGCTATCACTACATGCATATTTGGCTGGTGGAAGGCTCTATGGTTATGGTTTTTGCGAGAAGCCAATTTTTCCCTACAACAAAGGAATAGATTTTAATTTAACTATCATGGTAGTTGAAACATCATTGAGAAGGTTCCTCCAACTCAATCCCAATTAAAGTAATTATCAACCCAACAATATTAATTTAAAAGTGATGAGATACTTAAGATACTCCAAGTACTAGATACTCAAGATTGTCCATAACCAGGGACACGGCTAACCATGATTAGTTTGTACACTCTGCGGAGGTTTGCGCACTATTCCCCACAAGACCCGATCTCCTCCGTTGGATTTCTCGCACTACATGGTGTTTGAGAAACGGATGACCGAGACACAGTCTTTCAGAAACATTAACTCTCTACTCCGGGCAGACCATACCAAACCTACAACCCACTACCTGCTAATCCACCTCTTCCAGAGCTTCACGTAACTAACTCAACTATGCTAGAGCCCATAATAGCTTGTGGCTACACACGGAAGTTTCTAGCATGAATCATCTCAGTTCCCTTTGAGCCTGGGTGGCGGTCCATAGGAGAATCACACGGAACCCCGGGATAATACAGGCAACACTGGTTTCTCTAGGTGCCTCAATCCACCCAGATGTGTATTTAAGTTGCCACCTTAAGTTGAACCATTAATTAACAATCGCACATCTGTCATGGATTTCACTCACCCAAACCACATCTACAAGCATGGCATAGCAATATAAGCAACACGTAGAAGTAACTCCCAAGGGTTTGAATATAACAGGGCAATAGGTTCTACCTCATCAACTACTTCCCAACCCACATGTTAATGACATCCTAATCATGCAATGTTTGAGGATTGAACTAATGCAAAAAAAACTGGGTATGGAAAGAGTATGATCAATGTGTTACTTGCCTTGCTGATGATCCGCAAAACCTAGGGATTCGTAGTAGCACGCTTCGCACTCCGGGTGTTCTATCGCAAACAAAAAATAGGATACATAAGCAATCAAGCAAAGATGCACGGGCAAACCTCAAATAAGAAGAATTGACCAGAAAGTTCAACTTAAGAACTCCGGTTTGCAAAAAGAATCAAATCGAACGGAGCAACGAAACTCAAACTGCGAAAGAAACAAGATCCGTTTACTAATCTGGACTAAGGTCAAATTTCACAGTAGCAAAAGCTTGTTCAAGTTAGTTAAACGGAAAGAGGGTTTCGAGACGAAGATCTAGGCGCTTGAATCGCCGGATTTCGATAAACGAGCAAAAAGATAAACTAAAACGAAAATCGGATTAGAAATCGCGATCAAAAATAATCGCGGAAAAATCCGATAAAAAGGAAAACTGACGAACAGGCTAACGAACGAGCGTTCGTTGTCTGTAACTATCGAGCAAAAACCGTTTGTTAAAACGAACATACGGATGAACGTCCGCTAAATAGAAGAACCAGGAAAAACCGGTGAACCGATCTAAAAAAACGAACTAGGGTTTTTTTTCTAAAAAAACCGAAGCGGTTTTTCTTAAAAAAACGGCGACGGCAAACGGCGCGTTACCTCTCCGGCGAGGCGGGGTGAGGCGGCGTGGCCCGACGAGGGGCGGCGGCGGTGCAGCGGCGGCGGCGAGGCGCGGGAGGCGACGGCGCAGCTCAGCTCGGGAGGCGGGGTGGCGGGGTTTGGTGGTGGTGGCGGGGGGGCTCGGGTATTTAAGGAGGGGGAGGGGTGGCTTGGAGAAGGGGGCAAGGCGGCGGCGGCGCGCGTCCTGGCGGGAGACGGCGGCGCGGGGAGACGGGCCGGCTCGGCTGGGCCTTGGCCCAGTCGGGCGCTGGAAACTTTTAAAAGAAAATTCTACCGAACAGAAAATAAATCCTAGAAAATAAAATAAAAAACTAAAATTGCCAAAACAAATTTTCACCGTCTAAATAAAATATTTAGAACAAGATGAACATTTTCTTGGCCCTAAAATGCAACTTTGAAAAATCTGAATTTTTTTCTAATGCAAATAAAATCTGAATAAAATCAAATATTTGATTTTAATATTTTTCCTCCAATATTTCAATTATTTTGGAGAAGTCATATTATCTCCTCTCATATATTTTAATATAAAATATTTTCGGAGAGAAAAATAATTAAAACCAAAAAATCCTCGTTTCATTATTTGATAAAAATCAAATATGAAAACTGGGAAATCCCCAACTCTCTCCGAGGGCCCTTGAGTTGCTTAGGATTTCGAGGATCGCGAAATGAAAATGCAATAAAATATGATATGCATGAATGATCTAGGTATAACATTCCAAATTGAAAATTTGGGATATTACAAACCTACCCCCCTTAAGATGAATCTCACCCTCGAGATTCGGGTTGGCTAGAAAATAGGTGTGGGTGGTCTTTGCGAAGATCATCCTCTCGTTCCCAGGTGGCTTCATCTTCGGTATGGTGGCTCCACTGAACTTTGCAAAACTTGATAACCTTGCTGCAGGTGACTCGACTGGCAAACTCAAGAATCTTGACTGGCTTCTCCTCATAAGTCAAATCACTGTCCAACTGAATCGCCTCCAAGGGTACTGTGTCTCTTAATGGTATATCGGCCATCTCAGCATGACACTTCTTCAACTGTGAAACGTGAAACACATCATGAACTCCTGACAATCCTTCAGGTAACTCCAACTTGTAGGCAACTTCTCCCATACGTTCCAAAACACGATACGGTCCTACAAATCTCGGGGCTAATTTTCCCTCCAAAACTTTACACTCCTCGCTAGGGTGATACTCGCAGATATGATCTGTCTCCAATTTCATAGGTTACCTCCTTACGTTTCGAGTCTGCATAACTCTTTTGCCTGGACTGAGCTATCTTCAGTCTATCCCGAATCAGTTTAACTTTCTCTTCAGACTCTTTGATCAAGTCTGGTCCAAACAACTGTCGGTCTCCTACTTCATCCCACATCAGCGGAGTTCTGCACCTTCGTCCATACAAGGCTTCGAACGGTGCCATCTTCAAACTGGCTTGATAGCTATTGTTGTATGAGAACTCTGTGTAAGGCAAATTGCCATCCCAACTAGATCCATAATATAGCGCACAGGCTCTCAACATGTCCTCCAGAATCTGGTTGACTCTCTCAGTCTGTCCATCTGTCTGCGGGTGAAATGTTGTACTGAACTCCAATCTTGTTCCCAAAGTCTGGTGCAGCTGATGCCAAAACTTTGAGGTAAACTGTGTTCCTCTATCTGATACGATGGTCCTCGGAACTCCATGCAGACATACGATCCTAGTCATATATATCTTGGCCAACTTCGCACTGGTATAAGTTGTTTTCACTAGGATAAAGTCTGCCACTTTGGTCAAGCGGTCAACTACTACCCATATGGAATCATATCCTGATTTCGTCCTAGGCAATCCGGTGATAAAATCCATGCCAAGTTTATCCCACTTCCATTCGGGTATCGGCATAGGCTGTAACAATCCTGCTGGCTTTTGAGGCTCTGCCTTCACTCTCTGGTATACATCACATACGGCTACATACTCGCCGATATCCTTCTTCATCCCTGTCCACCAGAAACGTTCCTTCAAATCCAAATACATCTTGGTGTTTTTGGGGTGTATCAATGTCACAGCCCTAGAATTTGTTTGTAATTAGTTGCATTTGAGAGCATCATGCATCATGTCTAAATTCTGAAAGTTGAATTGAGGTTAGTTGAAACCCTCAGAAGTCACTTCAGAAATAATCAACATTAAAATCTTTTCAAATGGGTCCAAGAAAATGTTCATGTTTCTCTTTGAAAATATTGGCCGGAACTAAAATTCAAACCAATATTTTCAGGAGCTCATAAATATTTATTTTGGGCATTTGGAACTAATGCAATAATTATTTGCATTGGATATATATGTGTTATATATTTTATATATGTCCAATAATTATGGGTAAATGTGAGGGGCTCTGGAATAATCCAAATAGTCCCTACAAAAATTTATCAGAAGCATATAAAATGATTTAGTGCAGAGACTAAATCAAAACAGAGTTAAAATAAATAGGAAAACAGAAACTAAAATAGAAAGAAAGAGGGACAGAGAACCGACCTGCACAGCCCACCACTGTAGCAGCCTACTGGCCGAAGCCAGCCCAGCCCACCAGGGGCAGCACTGTCTTCTTCCTCCTGCCAGGAGGAGAAGCAACTGCGTGCCCAGTGCGCAGACGAGCCGCGTCGGCTCCTCCCTGCCTGCGTGCCCCTCGACTGCCTGGTCGCCTCCACGCGTACCACGCCGCCCCCTCGACCCTCTCTCACTCTCCCTCGAGTTCATCCCCTCCTCTGGCTCTCTCTCCCTCGTTCCTCTGCTCGCACCCGAGCGCGCCCGTCGCTGCCGCCCGCTACCACCGCGCCCACCGAGCTCTCCTGGCTTCCCCACCACGTCCCTAGACTCCAACGTGACGCTGCACATCGACAAGAAGAAGAAACCGAGCCCGGACGCCCTGTGGAGCCACCTCCGCGGTCGTCTTCTACTTCGGGCAACCGAGATCGCCGGCGCCCGTTCATCGCCCACGGTGCCTCCCCCAGCCCACCGACCACCCTGCAGACCTCACTGTGAGACCCGCCGTCTTTCCCCTCTATTCTCTCGGTCGAACGCGTGCTCTAGCCGCCATAACCGCCGGAGCCATGAGCTCCTCGCCGCCGGTAATGGCGCAGTCGTGGCCATAGTTGCCGCAGCTCACGTACTAGCACACCAATGTGCTCACAGCCTTCCCAGGAAGTTGTAGAACTCACCAACTCGTCCTATGGATCACCGTAGTGCCGAACCCGTCGATCCCGTAGCTCCGGCCGCCGCTAACCTCAACGTCGGCGCTGCTTCCGGCCACCCCGCGGCCTTCCGTCCGGTCCTTTGGATGCGGACGAGCAAGAGCTCCTCCCCTGTGTGCTCAGCGTTTTGGTTGCCACCGGCCAGGCTCCGGCGACTGCCGACGTGTCCGTCATTAGCACTAATGACCCCACTAATCACCACCCCACTAGTCACTTACATATGGGTCCCACGCCTTTAACTAACCATAGTTTAATTCCTGTTTAGCTTTAGTTAATCACAGTGGCCCCACCCATCAGCGTTGACCTCGCTGACGTGGCCCTTGACCGGCCCCACCTGTCTGTCACCTAGGCAGCACTTGGTCACTGACCAGTGGGCCCCACTGGTCAGGTTTGACCTGGACCGGCTCCTGTTGACTTGCTGATGTCACACGGATGTCATGATGATGCAGTAACTATTTCTGGAATTTAGATAAATCTAAAAGATTTATTTATTTTCAGAAATTTGCCTAAACTTCTAAAAATCATATAAAATCAACCATAGCTCAGAATGAAATAATTTATATATGAAAAATTATCAGAAAAATTCAAGGAATCCATCTATACCATTTTCATGCATGTGTGAACAATGTTTGATCTCTGTTTTGGACAAAACAAATAAAGGGCATTTAAATAATCATATATGGAGTTGGAATTTGAATCATGTATTCAAACCAACTTCATTTAAATCATAGCTAGATGCATTAGCTCAAATCACAGCATGTTGACATGTCACATTCATGCATCATATTTTGCATTGCATTGATTGTGTTCTTTCTCAGCTGCTGGTGTTTGTCCCCTCTTGATAGACGTGGTTCCGACGATGTGATCGATGACACCGATGAAGAACTATACTATCTTCAGAAGTGCGAGGCAAGCAAAACCCCCTTGTTCATTCCGATATAATCCCACTCTCTCGCTCCTGCTCTCTTTTATTGCATTAGGACAACAACGTTTCAACTGTTACATGATGCGGTAGCTGAACCCCTTTCCTCTGCATGACCTGTCATTGCCACAGTAAATAGATGAAACCCACTAGCATGAGTAGGAGTTGCTTGAGCCCTGATGTGCCTACTCATTCATGCTTGTTTGTCATGCCTGCTACTGCTTAGAGTTGAGTCAGGTTTGATTCATCGGGGATGAATTGGAATGGTGTTGAACATGTCCTACTGTGTGTGAGCTAAGTGTGTGGACACGATTTGGTAAAGGTAGCTGTGAGAGGCCATGTAGGAGTACATGGTGGGTTGTCTCATTGCAGCCGTCCTCAAGAACTGAGTTCTGTGTTTGTGATCCATGAACAGTTACTACCACACATTGGGATCCGGGAGCTCCAAGCTCTCTCGACTTAAATCAACCTGATCTCTGTCCAGGAGTTGCAACTAGTTTCTGGTGTTTGTAGGTAGTGTTAGTAGTCTACCAAGTGGCACCCGGTATAGGTGGGCTTGGGACAGACTAGGCACAGTGGCCCGGTGTACCAAGTGGCACCCAGATGGTGGGCTTGGGAACCCTGTACACATCATTTGGGGCCGTGAGCGACACCCCGGCCGGATCTCCTTGCGGATGGAACCCGAATAGGCGATAAACCTGGACTAGAGACTTGTGTGGTTAGTCAGGTCGTGGCCGACTCCCTCACCAGGCTTCCGCTTGAAGGTTGCCGAGATACACGACGTGTACATGGTGGTAAGTGGCGAGAGCATGTGTGAAGAAGTACACCCTTGCAGGGTTATCATTATCTATTCGAATAGCTGGATTCCTCGGATATGGAAACTTGGACCCCTTGCATAGTTCATAGAAAAGTGAAATTGGATACTCTAAAATGCGCAAGATAAGTGTGAGTGCTATGTATGGCGTTCTCGTAGGGAGATGGGAGCGAATCCATAGTGGTGTATTGGTATGGTGAATATGTGGACTCGTGTGCGCCACCGCAAAAGAGATACTTGCAGTCGTAGTTCAGGATAGCCACCGAATCAAAGCTGGCTTGCTGCAGTTAAACCCCACCATCCCTTTGTTGATACCGATGCATATGTAGTTAGTTCTGATGTAAGTCTTGCTGGGTACATTTGTACTCACGTTTGCTTAATTTATGTTTTTGCAGAGAGACTTCAGTCTCACTAGTAGTTCTGCATGGACTTCGACGTTTAGCTCGTTACCTCAGCTACGATCTTGTACCCTTGGGAGGGTCTTGTAGATAGTCAGGCTTCTGAGCCTTCTTCATTTGTAGTTGTCTATACTCAGACAAGTTAAGCTTCCGCATGTGCTTGTTGCTTGTATGCTCTGTATGTTGGGTCATGAGACCCATGTTTGTAATACTTGGCTCCTCGGAGCCTAATGAATAAGTACTCTGAGTCGTAGAGTCTTGTTGTGATGCCATGTTGTATTATACACATTGAGCATACTGTGTGTATGATTGAAATGCTTGGTATGTGTGGGATCCGACAACCTAGTTGCTTATCCTTGGTAGCCTCTCTTATGGGGAAATGTAGTCTTGTGCTTCCATGAGCCATAGTAGTCCGCTACAGCCCGGTTCACCGGAGTCCTGCTAGCCCAGCACTACTGCTCCGGAACACTTGACTGGCCGGCATGTGATTCACTTCGTTCCTGTGTCTGTCCCTTCGGGGAAATGTCGCGCGGTGACATCCGGAGTCCTGCCTAGCCTGCTACAGCCCGGTTCATCGGAGTCCTGTTAGCCCAGTGCTACAGCCTGGATTCGCACGCTGCTGACCGACATGCTCGATGTTGATTCATGTATGCCTGTCCCCGTAGGTTAGTGCCACTTTGGGTTCATGACTAGTCATGTCGGCTCGGGTTCTCTATCATATGGATGCTAGCGACACAATCATATACGTGAGCCAAAAGGCGCAAACGGTCCCGGGCCATGGTAAGGCGACACCCGTGGGAATACCGTGCGTGAGGCCGCAAAGTGATATGAGGTGTTACCGGCTAGATTGATGTGACTTGGAATCGGGGTCCTGACAATCGAGTATGGTGAGTCATGAGCCTCCTGAAGTATTAACTTCCTAATCTCTGAGTTATTGGGCACATAAACTCGGTCCTCAAACCATAAGGTGTCGTGCTCATCCTCACGAAAACCTTTGGCCTTTCCTTTGCTCATTCTCTCTTTTATCTCAGTAATCTCTTTGTCATCCTTCTGAGCTTCTCGAATCTTATCTAACAATGTAGACTGAACCTCCATTGTTGCAACAAAACCTCTAGGAACAATCTCCAATCAAAGTTCCCTGATATCCTCTGCTAACTCCTTTGGTAATCCCGTACTCTCTAGGATATTAGCATAACTCTTCCGGCTCAAAGCATCTGCTACGACATTGGCCTTTCCTGGATGATAGTGCAGCTTCATGTCATAATCCTTTATAAGCTCCAAACATCTCCTCTGCCTAAGGTTCAGTTCCTTCTGTGTGAAGATGTACTTCAAACTCTTATGATCCATGTACACATCACAATGGTTTCCAATAAGGTAATGCCTCCAGGTCTTCAACGCATGCACTACGGCTGCTAACTCCAAATCATGCGTGGCATAATTCAACTCGTGATGTTTCAGTTGTCGCGAGGCATACGAAACAACTCTTCCGTCCTGCATAAGCACACTTCCAAGTCCTAAGCGAGAGGCGTCGCAATACACTTGGAAATCCTTATGCATATCTGGCAGTGTCAGCACTGGGGCTGTAGTCAAACATTTCTTCAACTCCTCGAAACTTGCCTCGCAATCTTCCGTCCAATTAAACTTGGTATCCTTCTTCAATAATTCCGTCATTGGCTTTGAAATCTGGGAAAAATTCTCAATGAATCTCCGATAGTATCCTGCGGGTCCAAGAAAACTGTGGATCTCGCTAACTGAAGTGGGTGCCAACCATTCAGTGACTGTCTGAACCTTGGTGGGGTCTACTGCTATACCTTCTCCTGATATAACATGTCCAAGGAATCCGACTTCCTTCAACCAAAACTCGCATTTGCTGAACTTGGCATACAACTGGTGTTCCCTGAGTTTCTCGAGAACTAAACGCAAATGCTCTTTGTGCTCTTCTTCATTCTTCGAGTATACCATTATATCATCAATAAACACCATGACAAACTTGTCCAAATACTCCATGAACACCTTGTTCATCATGCTCATGAAATAGGAAGGGGCGTTAGTCAGTCCAAATGACATGACCGTATATTCATATAGCCCGTACCATGTGGTGAATGTTGTCTTAGGTATATCCTTCTCTCGAATATTCAACTGATGGTATCCTGATCGCAGATCAATCTTCGAAAACACCTTAGCTCCTTGCAGCTGGTCAAACAGATCATTGATCATCGGCAGTGGGTACTTGTTCTTGATCGTCACTTCATTCAAGGCTCGATAATCAACAACCATTCTTAGGGACTTATCCTTCTTCTCGACCAAAAGCACTGGGGCTCCCCATGGTGATGAACTCCGTCGAATGTAACCTTTCTCCAATAACTCCTTGATTTGTTTCTTAATCTCCTCCAGATCATTCGCGGGCATCCGATCGGGTCTCTTGGATATTGGCCCTGTACCTGGAAATAGCTCTATCAAAAACTCGATATCTCGATCCGGTGGCATGCCTGGTAACTCCTCTGGGAAAACATCCAGGTAATCCTTCACTACAGGCACTTCTTCCTGAACAACTCCCGTGAGGGTATTCACTTGGCTCCTCCTAGGCACATGCCTAGATACATACTTAATCCTTTTTCCCTCCGGGGTGGTGAGATAAATCGACTTACTAGCACAGTCAATGCTTCCTCCATACTTTGACATCCAGTCCATGCCTAATATCACATCCAATCCTTGTGACTCCAAGATAATTAGGTCGGACGGAAAAACATGGTTGCCAATGGTTAGGGGTATCTAGTCGCACCATCGACTAGCCATATACTCTGCTCCAGGTGAACTTACTAACAGAGGGGTCCTAAGGGTCTGTGTTGGTAGTTTAAACTTATCCACGAATCCCCTTGATATGTATGAATGTGATGCACCAGTATCAAAAAGAACAAGAGCGGTAAATGACTTAACCAAAAACTTACCTATAACTGCGTCAGGCTGCTCTTCAACCTCCTCCATGTTAACGTGGTTTACTTATCCTTTGTTGAATGGATTGGGCTTCTTCCTAGCGCTCCCATTTCCGTTTCCATTCTTCCCTTCAGGGCACTCCGTGGCATAGTGTCCAGTCTTCCAGCACTTATAGCAAGTAATGTGACTTAGATCCCTTTTGGCGGGTGTGGCTGGATTGGGGCGATTCTGATTGTTGTTAGTTCCGTTCCCATTCCCATTTTTAGAACCATTGTGGTTATGCGAACCTCCTATGGTGTGGTTATGACCTCCATGGTTAAGAACAAGTCCTCCCGAGTTCGGGATTAGGCGAGGCTTCTGCTGAGCTCCTGAGTTATACCTCCCTTGTCCATACTTCCTCTTACGGCTCTCAATCTGTTGCTGCTTCCCTTCAATCATAAGAGCCTTATCTACCAACTCTTGGTAGTTGTTGAATGTTGCCACCATCAACTGCATGCTCATCTCATCATTCAGCCCTTCCATAAACTTCTCCTGCTTCGCAGCATCTATGGCTACATCATCAGGGGCATAACGAGATAACTTGCTAAACTCATCCGCGTACTAAGCCACCATACGGTTCCCCTGGCGTAAGTTGTGAAACTCACGCTTCTTCATACTCATAGCTCCATTTGAGACATGGGATGTACGAAAAGCTTGCTGAAACTGATCCCATGTAACAGTGGCTATAGGGTAGGTGACAGTGTAATTCTCCCACCATGAGGCTGCTGGTCCATCCAACTGATGTGCGGCAAAACGCACCTTCTCAGCATCTGTACATCCTGCAGTGGTTAACTCCCTTCCAATCCTGCGGAGCCAATCATCTGCTACTATGGGCTCGGTGCTACTGGAAAACACCGACGGCTGCAACCTCAGAAAACGGGCTAAGTTGTCAACTGGTGGTGGTGGTGGATTGTTGTTGTTATTGTTGTTGCCTTGGTTCTGAACTAACAACTGCATCAGGGTATTCTGCTGCTGGATCAACTGAGTGAGCTCCGGTGGGAAGGTAAATCCGGGGTCACGTCTCGGAGGCATCTAATGGGTTTAGAGGGAAGAGATCGGAATAGAAAAGGGTCTAATGACAAAGCACTACCCATATGCACATGAGACAAACACAATCATTTCACTCAATCAATGAAGCAAGGGCATACAATCGATCTAACTATCGTTACAAAAGTGCTCGGACTATACTATTTACATGGTGGAATTCTACTACTGATGTGGTGGTCTACTAAAAATATTCTTCGGTTGAAGACTCCATGATGTCTGCTCCAGCTTCTTCATAGTCATCATTGCTATTGTCGGGGTCCGAGTCGGTGTCGTCAATGATAATGTAGTCCTCCGGGCGAATCTCCTTGGGTTCTTCGTCTTCTCCTACTGCGGCGGGGTCTCCCAGGAATACTCCTAGCTTCCTTTCCAGATTGTCATTCTTCTCCACTAGTACGACGATTTATTCCTCATAATCTTCGTGAGTAGCCTTGAGTTCTTCCTCTAGTTCCGTGATCCTGCTCATCGCCTTCTTCAGATCTATCATTCCTGCGCACATCTGGTTCTCCTGGCGACGAATATGTTGGTTAACTCCTGGATGAAAGCTGCAATGGACCTGTCCTTCTTGGTGCTGATCATCTCCCATTTCTCGTCTCGGCGCCCACATATCTGGTAGATAGTGTCCTTAAGATCCTTGTTGTAGACTTCTCCAATGCGTCCCATGGTGATGTGAGTTGCCATACTCTTTCCTAGACTCCAGGTTGGTGCATCAAAGGAAAACTCTATGGGCTTACTGACTGGCGTGAATGTCCTTCCTGGAACTTGAACTTGAATCACCCATCGCTCCTCTTCTGGTAAAGTAGCGTTGTAAGTCCCGGTGAAGCTTGGTATTCCTATGTTCAGGTACCTAGTGACTTCCTTCAAGTGTCGTCCAAAAGGTGCGTCTTCATCCGGTTGTGCAAACTTGTTCCTTGCGTCCACCATCCTAAAGAGTAGAAAATGGAGAGGAGTCAGAAATGAGAAGAGAATATTGATCTAGGGCTTTAGCTTAGTGGTCGTGTCCTACACTCAGCGTGTGCTCTGATACCATCTTGTAGCGACCCGACCCCAAACGGTCAAGTCTCTTTGTTTCTGCGTCATCCCTGGATCGGTAATGCTAACACACACGGTACTCGAGGATTTATAACAGAGTAGAAATCACACACTTATTACATCAAATGTCTCAAAAGAGAACTTATTACAATAAATATGGCTTAAGGCCATCTAATACGATAACAGCAGAAGGCTTGGAAGATAAAGTGAGTCCATCAACTCCAACAGTATAGCTGAGCTGCACGGCAATGACCTAACGAACCTTACACCTCGTCTGAAAAGTCTGCAACATGATACGTTGCAGCCAGAAACGGGTCAGCACATGGAATATGCTGGCAAAGTAACACAGTAGAGCAAGAACAGAATAATGCTATCACTACATGCATATTTGGCTGGTGGAAGGCTCTATGGTTATGGTTTTTGCGAGAAGCCAATTTTTCCCTACAACAAAGGAATAGATTTTAATTTAACTATCATGGTAGTTGAAACATCATTGAGAAGGTTCCTCCAACTCAATCCCAATTAAAGTAATTATCAACCCAACAATATTAATTTAAAAGTGATGAGATACTTAAGATACTCCAAGTACTAGATACTCAAGATTGTCCATAATCGGGGACACGGCTAACCATGATTAGTTTGTACACTCTGCGGAGGTTTGCGCACTATTCCCCACAAGACCCGATCTCCTCCGTTGGATTTCTCGCACTACATGGTGTTTGAGAAACGGATGACCGAGACACAGTCTTTCAGAAACATTAACTCTCTACTCCGGGCAGACCATACCACACCTACAACCCACTACCTGCTAATCCACCTCTTCCAGAGCTTCACGTAACTTACTCAACTATGCTAGAGCCCATAATAGCTTGTGGCTGCACACGGAAGTTTCTAGCATGAATCATCTCAGTTCCCTTTGAGCCTGGGTGGCGGTCCATAGGAGAATCACACGGAACCCCGGGATTTCCAAAAAAGTACATGCAACACTGGTTTCTCCGGGTGCCTCAATCCACCCAGATGTGTATTTAAGTTGCCACCTTAAGTTGAACCATTAACTAACAATCTCAAATCTGTCATGGATTTCACTCACCCAAACCATGTCTACTAGCATAGCATAGCAATATAAGCAACACGTAGAATTAACTCCCAAGGGTTTGAATATAACAGGGCAATAGGTTCTACCTCATCAACTACTTCCCAACCCACATGTTAATGACATCCTAATCATTCAATGTTTGAGGATCGAACTAATGCAAAAAAAACTGGGTATGGAAAGAGTATGATCAATGTGTTACTTGCCTTGCTGATGATCCGCAAAACCTAGGGATTCGTAGTAGCACGCTTCGCACTCCGGGTGTTCTATCGCAAACAAACAATAGCATACATAAGCAATCAAGCAAAGATGCACGGGCAAAACTCAAATAAGAAGAATTGACCAGAAAGTTCAACTTAAGAACTCCGGTTTGCAAAAAGAATCAAATTGAACGGAGCAACGAAACTCAAACTGCGAAAGAAACAAGATCCATTTACTAATCTGGACTAAGGTCAAATTTTATAGTAGAAAAAGCTTGTTCAAGTTAGTTAAACGGAAAGAGGGTTTTGAGACGAAGATCTAGGCGCTTGAATCGCATGATTCCGATAAACGAGCGAAAAGATAAACTGAAATGAAAATCGGATTAGAAATCGCGATCGAAAATAATCGCGGAAAAATCTGATAAAAAGGAAAACTGACGAACAGGCTAACGAACGAACGTTCGTTGTCTGTAACTATCGAGCGAAAACCGTTCGTTAAAACGAACATACGAACGAACGTCCGCTAAATAGAAGAACCGGGAAAAACCGGTGAACCAATCTAAAAAAACGAACTAGGGTTTTTTTCTAAAAAAACCGAAGCAGTTTTTCTTTAAAAAACGGCGACGGCAAACGGCGTGTTACCTCTCCGGCGAGGCGGGGCTCGGGCGGTGGGGCGGCGGGCTTGCTGGGCGGCGGGGTGAGGCGGCGCGGCGCGACGAGGGGCGGCAGCGGCGGTGCAGCGGAGGCGGCGAGGCGCGGGAGGCGGCGGCGCGGCTCGGCTCGGGAGGCGGGGCTGCGGGGCGGCGGGGTTTGGTGGTGGTGGCGGGGGGCTCGGGTATTTAAGAAGGGGGGAGGGGTGGCCTGGAGGAGGGGGCAAGGCGGCGACGGAGGAGTCCGGCTCGGACTCCGGTCCGAGTCGGCGGCGGCGGCGCGCGTCCTGGTGGGAGACGGCGGCGCGGGGAGACGGGCCGGCTCGGCTAGGCCTTGGCCTTGGCCCAGTCGGGCACTGGAAACTTTTTAAAAAAAATCCGCCAAACAGAAAATAAACCCTAGAAAATAAAATAAAAATCTAAAATTGCCAAAAACAAATTTTCACCGTCTAAATAAAATATTTTGAACGAGATGAACATTTTCTTGGCCCTAAAATGCAACTTTGAAAAACGTGAATTTTTTTCTAGTGCAAATAAAATCCGAATAAAATCAAATATTTGATTTTAATATTTTTTCCGCCAATATTTCAATTATTTTGGAGAAGTCATATTATCTCCTCTCATATATTTTAATATGAAATATTTTCGGAGAGAAAAATAATTAAAACCAAAAGTCCTCGTTTCATTATTTGATAAAAATCAAATATGAAAACTGGGAAATCCCCAACTCTCTCCGAGGGTCCTTGAGTTGCTTAGGATTTCGAGGATCGCGAAACGAAAATGCAATAAAATATGAGATGCATGAATGATCTAGGTATAGCATTCCAAATTGAAAATTTGGGATGTTACAGAAGGACACGTGGCATGCATGCAACTTATTGGAAGTTGTTCCACGTTCCCACGCACGCCTGGATTGTCGGGTGGTCGTTCCGGCTTCTCCGGTATTCAGGCAAAAAGGATATGGCATTAAAAACATATTTAAAGGTTTGTCTCTTTGTCTTCTGCTGACAAGGACTCAGAGAAGACAAATGGTAGGTTTTAATGGAATGCATATGATTTGGATAGATAGAGTTTGAGGTAGAAGCACAGAAGAGGTTAGGGTCCGATCACATTCACTTAGTTCAAGAAAAGATTCAATCATGAAGACATAGCTATAAGTGAATGCTGTAGAGGACAGAACACGTGTGTGTGTGTGTGTATCAGACCAACTCAATCTTGTGAAGATAAACATGAAACCAAATCAGTGTTGAAGACAAACAAATGCGAAGACTATGCAATCAGGACGCCATTGAAACACACCAAACAAGAATTTGGTGGTGGCGTTACCCACCGTATAGGAACTATTAGACCCAGACACGACGCACAATTATCGTGGCACTCCAAAGTCAAATTCCTCATTAATGTATTCACACTTAGAGTGTATGTCTCCATTGATTGAAGATATACATTACTTCATGTGTTTCACATCTAAGTCATCAACATGCATAAGCGTTAGGATGTGTGTCCAATTACAGGACATTTGAGGATTCTAAGATATTTAGCTCACACCGCAACTTGCAAAACCTTTTCTCATCCAAGGGCTTTGTGAAGATATCTGCCAATTGCTCTTCAGTGTTGACGTGAATGATATCGATATCTTCCTTCATGACATGATCTCTGAGAAAGTTATGACAGATCTGAATGTGCTTTGTCTTCAAGTGTTGTACTGGGTTGTTGGCAATCTTGACGGTGCTTTCATTGTCGCAGTGAAGTGGCACTTGCTTCAGATGGATGCCATAGTCCTTGAGAGTTTGCTTCATTTATAGAAGCTGAGCGCAGCAATGTATTCAGATTCAGCAGTGGAGAGAGATACACAGTTCTGCTTCTTCAAAGACCAACAGACAAGAGATCGTCCAAGAAAGTGACATGTGTCTGATGTGGACTTGAGATCAACCTTGTCACCAGCATAATCAGCATCTGAGAATCCAACTAGATCGAACTCTGAGCCCTTTGGATACCATAATCCTAGAGTTGGGGTGTAAGCCAAATATCAAAGAATTTGCTTCACAGCTAAGTGATGCAACTCCTTTGGTGCCGCTTGGAATCGGGCACACATGAAAATGCTAAGCATTATATCTGGCCTAGATGCACATAAATAGAGTAAAGAACTAATCATGGAGCGGTATACCTTTTGATCAAACTCTTTACCATTGTCGTCATGGCCCAGATGACTTTTGGTTGGCATTGGCGTCGTGTATCCTTTGCAGTCTTGCATTCCAAACTTCTTCAGGCAATCTTTGAGGTATTTCTCTTGAGATATGAAGATGTTGTTGCTCTGTTGATGAATTTGAAGACCGAGGAAGAATTTCAGCTCACCCATCATGATATTGCTCTTGCATCATGTATCTCTTGTCGATGCAGCCGAAGATAATGTCATCCACATGGATCTGGCATACAAACAGTTCTCCATCATATGTCTTCGTGAAGAGTGTAGGATCCAGAGAACCAGGTTTGAAGCCTTTGCTCTTCAAGAAGTCTTTAAGTGTGTCATACCAAGAGCGAGGGGCTTGTTTGAGGCCATACAGTGCCTTGTTAAGCTTGTATACCATATCAGGACATTTTGGGTCTTCAAAGCCAGGTGGTTGTGCGACATACACTTCTTCTTCACTCTTGCCATTCAGAAAGGCACTCTTCACATCCATTTGATACGGAAGGATGTTGTGATGATTGGCATAGGCTAGCAGTATGCGAATGGCTTCAATCCAAGCCACAGGAGCAAAGGTTTCATCAAAGTCAATCCCTTCTGCTTGAGTGTAGCCTTGAGCAACGAGACGAGCCTTATTTCTGACAACTTGACCATGCTCATATTGTTTGTTGTGATAGATCCATTTGATACCAATTATGTTGTGCTTGATAGGATCAAGACGCTTGACCAGTTCCCACACATTGTTCAGCTCAAACTGTTGAAGCTCTTCTTGCATAGCTTGAATCCATTCAGGTTCCATGAAGGCTTCAGCAACTTTCTTTGGCTCGGATATAGAGACAAATGCAAAGTGCCATAGAAATTTGCTAGCTGTGTTGCTCTTGAACGAGTGAGCGGACCAGGTGCATTGATGCTATCAATTATCTTCTTAATCTGTACTTCATTTGCAACACGAGAATGTACTGGACGAAGACTTTGCTCTGGCTGATCATTGTCTTCATCATCAGTATTGACTTCGGGCTGAGCTGTGTCTTGGGGTTGATTAGGTGCAGAAATGATGAGTTCTTCTTCAGCCTGTGCCTCTAAAGGTATGATTTATCTAGTACCCATAAGCTTGATGGATTCACTTGGTGAGACTTCATCTAGAACATTTGGCAGGTGCTCTCTTTGCGAGCCGTTAGTTTCATCGAACCGCACATCCACAGTTTCAACCACTTTATAGTGAAAGAGGTTGAAGACTCTATAGGAGTGTGAATCCTTTCCGTAACCAAGCATAAAACCTTCATGTGCTTTCGGTGCAAATTTTGAAGTGTGATGCGGATCCTTGATCCAGCACCTAGCACCAAATACTCTGAAGTAGCTTATGTTTGGATTCTTACCAGTTAGTAGCTCATATGATGTCTTCTTTAGAAGCTTGTGAACATAAACACGATTGATGACGTGGCATGCAGTATCAATGGCTTCAGGCCAGAACTTCCTTGGAGTCTTGTACTCATCAAGCATCGTCCGAGCCATCTCAATGAGGGTTCTGTTCTTGCGCTCCACAATGCCATTCTGCTGAGGTGTGTATGGAGCTGAGAACTCATGAATGATGCCCAACATATCAAGATAGGTGTCAAGGACGGTGTTCTTGAACTCTGTGCCGTTGTCACTTCTGATGTGCTTGATCTTGATGCCATAGTTTGTCATGGCACGATTGGCGAATCATCTGAAGACATCCTGCACTTCATTCTTGTAGAGAATTATGTGCACCCATGTATATCTTCAGTAATCATCAACTATGACAAAACCATAGAGGCAAGCAGTGGTAGTAAGAGTAGAGTAGTGAGTAGGGTCGAATAAGTCCATATGAAGCAGCTCGAAGGGATGTGATGTCGTCATGATTGTCTTCGAGGGATGCTTGGCCCTTGTCATCTTTCCAGCTTCGCAAGCACCACATAGATGATCCTTCTTGAACTTGACGCCCTCAATGCCTACGACATGCTTCTTCTTCGCGAGAGTGTACAAGTTTCTCATGCCAGCATGCCCTAGCCTCCGATGCCAGAGCCAGCATTCTGAAGCTTTTGCTAGAAGACATACGGCCAACTGTGGTCCTGCTGAGAAACCTACCATATACAAATCGTCCTTTCGATACCCTTCAAAGACTAGAGATTTTTTAGATTCCATAAGCACAAGGCAATGATATT
Organism: Triticum urartu; assembly: GCF_056163025.1. Classification (NCBI taxonomy): domain Eukaryota; kingdom Viridiplantae; phylum Streptophyta; class Magnoliopsida; order Poales; family Poaceae; genus Triticum; species Triticum urartu. Next base: position 217,741,131 of record NC_141878.1, read on the forward strand.
TTCCAAATATCACAATCATGTTCAAGTCACAAAGCATTGACATAGACATTAAGTTGAAACCAAGGGATTCAACAAGCATCACTTTATCCATGTGCTGATCCTTTGAGATTGCAACTCTACCTAGACTCAATACCTTGCTTTTACCAGTGTCAGCAAATGTGATGTGACTCTTGTCAGATGGTCATAGGGTTGAGTCCATGAGAAGACTCCAATCACCAGTCATGTGGTTAGTGCATCTACTATCCATAATCCACTCAGAAGCCTTTGGTGTCGTACCCTACAGTGCAGTTTGGGGAATAGGCTTCACCAAGGGAAGTGTGAAGCATAAACATTTGTTGAACAAGCATATTATCAAAGTTCAGACCACGGTTAGGATAAGTAGGATGTATGTCAAGGAATCCTGGGACGGAATACATAATAAGACCATTTGGGCATTTTATCTTGCGCCCCACAAGATGTTTAAGGTCCCCAGCATAAGCATCAGACACCTTTGATTTCAGGCTGGAGACCTTTCCCTGCAAAAGAGAGTTAATTTTTCTTAGCCACCCACATCCTCAGGGGTGGCTTCGAAGCAATAAGTCTAAGTGCAGCATCTGAGAACTTTGGCTTTGGAGCCCTAGCAAATAGCCTTGCATGAGGTGAATAATACTCATAAGAATAAGCGGAGTAGTTCTTGGTCTTATGAACATGGCGGTTTGATGAAACACGCTCATATTTATAGGCCTGAGTATGGTTTCCCTGCAAAACATTGGTGTTAGGGTGACTCTGGTGAGTCCTCTGTCTGTATGAAGCCTTTGGATCATATGAAGCCTTTGGTCTGGGGTTTGTCTTCTTCCCAGGTGGTGTCATGATGACATTCACCTAAAGATTCTCAAGACAACTTTTGGGTACCCAGATCTTCTTCAAAGGTGGTCCATTCTTGCAGTTAGTACCAATATACCTGGCAAACACTTCACCATTCTGATTCTTAAACAGTTTATAGTTTGCATCAAAGGATTCATCAATGATAATCGGGTTAGCACAAGTGAAACCAAATAAGGTAGATAGATCCACTGAAGGTCCCTTTGCAGCAACCCATGTGGTTTTGGGGTACTGCTCAGGCTTCCAGTAAGAACCATCAACATTCATTTTCCTCTTGAACCCTACACCCTCTTTCCTAGGGTTTCAGTTCAGAATCTATTTCTTGAGGACATCACATAGTGTCTGATACCCTTTGAGACTTTGGTACATTCCTGTCTCAAGCAATGTCTTCAACCTGGCATTCTCATCAGCAATACTAGTGGTATCCTTAGCAGAGGGGTTAGTTACCACATCAGCAGTTGAAGATATTGCAATAGTAGTAGCAGTAGAACATCCAGCAACAAAGACAGCATTATCACGCTCAAGACATTATAGACATGGTGGTTCAAATCCTTCTTGAGCGGAACTGATCTGTTGAGCGCGGAGTGACTTGCTCTCCTTTTGAAGATCTTCATGAGCCGATCTCAAGTTCTCAAGCTCTTGCTTCCTTTGAAGATAATCATAGGGGAGCTTTTCATGAGTAGTTGAGAGCGTTTCATGACGACTTTCAAGTTCTTCGTACTTAACATGAAGATTTTTAATGTCTTCTATTAAGGACTAAGATCGGGTCATTTGCGCGTCCAACAGGTCAAAGCTTTTGTCTAGCAATTATTTAATATGTTCCATAGCATTATGTCGCTCAGTTGCAATTTTAGCAAGAGTTTTGTAGCTAGGTTTAGATTCACATTCAGAGTCATCTTCACTTGATGTTTGGAAGTAAGAATCACGTGAGTTTACCTTGGCACCACGTGCCATGAAGCAGTAGGTGGGAGCAGAGTCATCCTCATCATCAGCATTAGCGTTGGTGTCGAGGCCATTCTCTTCAGTGTTGAAATAGACTTGGCGACGTATGCTAAAGCTAGAGCCAGGCTTGCCACACCTAAATCAGATTCATCTTCAGACTCCACCTCCGCCTCCTCAGATGCAGACTCCTCCTGTGAATCCATCTCCTTGCCAACAAACGCACGAGCCTTGCTGGATGAGCTCTTCTTGTGTGATGAAGACTTCGACGAAGACTTGGAAGAAGACTTTGAGGATTTCTTCTTCTTCTTGTCATCAAAATCATATTCCTTGCTCTTCTTCTTCTTGTTCTCATTGTCCCATTGTGGACATTCAGATATGTAGTGACCAGGTTTCTTGCACTTGTGGCACATTCTCTTCTTGTAGTCACGGGAGGAAGCTTCATCATTTCTTGAGCTGGATCTCGAAGACTGTCTGAAGCCTTTCTTCATGGTGAACCTCTAGAACTTCTTCACCAGCATGGCAAGTTCCTTTCCAATGTCTTCAGGATCCTCAGAACTGCAGTCAGATTCTTCTTCAGATGAGGAAACAGCCTTTGCCTTCAAAGCGCGAGTTTGGCCATAGTTGGGACCATAGATATCTCTTTTCTCAAATTGTTGAAACTCATGTGTGTTGAGTCTCTCAAGTATGTCAGACGGATCGAGAGTCCTGAAGTCAGGGCATTCTTGAATCATCAGGGCCAGGGTGTCGAATGAGTTGTCAAGCGATCTCAGAAGTGTTTTGACGATTTCGTGCTTGGTGATCTCAGTGGCGCCGAGTGCACGAAGCTCATTTGTGATAGTGAGGCGATCAAATGTGAGTTGGACATTCTCATTGTCATTTCTCTTGAAGCGGTTGAAGAGGTTGCGGAGAACACTGATCCTTGAGTCTCTCTAGGTCGAGACGCCTTCGTTGACCTTGGAGAGCCAGTCTTAGACTAGCTTCGCAGTTTCCAGAGCACTCACATGACCATATTTTCCTTTGGTCAGATGACCACAGATGATGTTCTTAGCAGTCGAGTCCAGTTGAATGAACCTCTTGACGTCAGCAGCAGTGACACCTTCACCGACCTTGGGAACGCCGTTCTTGACGACATACCAGAGGTCGACGTCAATGGCTTCAAGATGCATGCGCATCTTATTCTTCCAGTAGGGGTAATCAGTGCCATCGAAGATAGGGCACGCAGCGGAGACTTTGATTATCCCTGCAGATGACATAGCTAAAACTCCAGGTGGTTAAACCGAATCACACAGAACAAGGGAGCACCTTGCTCTGATACCAATTGAAAGTGCTAGTTATCGACTGGAGGGGGGGTGAATAGGCGATTTTTATGAAAGTCTTCAAAACACAAGGGCTTTGAAGACAAACAGTATAGATGAACCTACTGATATACAGCGGAAGGTAGACTACACTGGACAACCCATAGTCAAGTAAGCAATGAAGTGAAAGTGCGAAGACTATCGGCAGCTAGGTAGTAGAGATCAGGATGGAAGATAGTGTGAAGCCAAATAGTAAACAGTCTTCACTCAGTGAAGTCAATCAGGTCATACAGGCAAGCAATGACTTCATGAAGACAAACTATAAAGTAAAGGGAAGTGAAGGATAGAACCAGTAGCTTGGTGAAGACAAGGATTTGGTAGACCAGTTTCAGATGCTATGACAACTGTACGTTTGGTTAGGGATGCTGAGATTCAACTCAGAAGACCGCGTCTTCACCTTATTCCCCTTGAGCTAAGGACACACAGTCCTCGCCCAATCACTCTGGTAAGTCTTCAAGGTAGACTTCCAAACCTTCACTGACGATCCACAATGACTCTTGAACGCTCAGAACGCGACGCCTAACCGGCTGGAGGATTCACAGTCCTCAAGTGTAACAAGTCTTCAGATCATGCAGACAGAAATACTTCAGTGATGCCTAACACTCTTTGGCTCTAGGTGTTTAGGGCTTTGTCCTTGCAAGGATTTCTCTCTCAAATGCTTCGGAGGTGGGTTGCTCTCAAATGACAAAAGACGTGCACTAACTCTTAGCAACCACCAATTTATGGTGTAGGGGGTGGGCTATTTATAGCTAGGAGGCAACCCGGCCTGATTTGTCTGAAATGACTCTGGGTCACTAAGGAACTGACACGTGTCCAACGGTCAGATTTCAAACACATGCGGCAGCTTGACTTGGGATACAAGTAAAGCTGACTCATCCAGCTCTAGATAAGATTTGCTCTCATTGTCTTCGCTCGAAGACATAGGATTTGGTTGAGCATCACATCAGTCACTCTGACTTTGTTCACTTGGACCCCACTTAACAGTACGGTGGTTCCTATGACTCAACAAAGAAGAAAAGGAAACTACGAAACAACTATGTCTACGTACTCCATAGTCTTCACGTGAATGTCTTCTCAAGTCATAATCTTCGTTGTGAATATCTTCACAGACCACCATTGTCTTCAATGTCTTCACACATTTTTAGGGGTCATCTCTGGTAGGTAAACTGAATCAATGAGGGACTTCTACCTGTGTTATCCTGCAATTCTCACAAACACATTAGTCCCTCAACCATGTTTGTCGTCAGTACTCCAAAACCAACTAGGGGTGGCACTAGATGCACTTACAGATAGTTACCTTATCATACACGATTTACAATCATGAACTGTTTCTGATGTGGTATGCATCATAAATGTTACACCACAGAATAGCGTGTGCGGTAGTTATCCTGTATGACACTGTTACAATTGTCCGATGTTTCGTAATCCTATCTGACACTCGTACGATGATTAGCTAATATTCTTAATTAGTTATCGAATACGGTTCGAGAAAAGTGAATGTGTGTGATTGTTTGCTTATCATACATGTTCTATAATCGTGAAATTTGTGTGATGTGCCGCGCATCGTAAACGTAGCACCATAGAATACCGACTGCGATGGTAATGCCAGCACACGCGAGTAGCAAGGATGGAGCATTTGGGATATTAGGTATATCCCAAACAGTTGTGTGAAGAATCGCGTTTGGGATAAGTGCGGGCATAACATACGCTTTGTTTGGAAAACGTATGCATTCCTACTCCCTATCCCCGATGGTTTCTGGGTCATGTGGGAATGACCCCCCTATCGCCCACACTAGCAAGGAGGCGATTTAAAATGCCGGCGCGGAAGGGGGTTAAAAACCATTTGTATAGCAGCTCATTGTACTAGTGATAGCTTAGTATTTCTCTCCAATCTATCTATTTGGTTTGGCCAACTAGATTGATTTACCTTGCAATGGAAGAGGTGCTTCATAATGGGTTCAATCTTGCGGTGATCTATATCCCAGTGATAGAAAGGGGCAATACATGTAATTGTATTGTTGCCATTAAAGATAAGACAATGGGTTTTATTCACATTGCTTGAGTTTGATTTGTCTATATCATGTCATCTTGCTTAAGGCGTTACTCCGTTCTTTATGAATTTAGTACTCTAGATGCATGCTGGATAGCGGTCGATGTGTGGAGTAACAATAGTAGATGCATGTAGGAGTCAGTCTACTTGTCTCGGACATGATGCCTATATACATGATCATTGCACTGGATATCGTCATAACTATGCATTTTTCTATCAATTGTCCAATAAATTTGTTTACACATCATATGTTTTTTGTTCTAAAGAGAAGCCTCTAGTGAAAATTATGGCCCCTTGGGTCTATCTTTATCATACCTTAAATTCCAAAAATACCTTGCTGTAATTTATTTACTGTTATTTTATTTTGTGTTTTTATCTATCTACCATTATAAGACTTGATCCTTGCAATTAACCTCCGAGGGGATTGACAACCCCCTTGATCGCGTTGGGTGCAAGTATTTGTTCTTTTGTGTGTAGGCGCTATTCACGAGGTATTGCGTCATTCTCCTACTGGATTGATGACCTTGGTTCTTAAGTGAGGGAAATACATATCTCTATTATACTCATCTCCTCTTCGAGTAAATCCCACATAGCTCATAACTAACAAGAATAATTTCTGGTGCCGTTGCCGGGGAGACATCACCAAAACCTATCAAGTACCATCGCATAAACTTTCATCTCCTTGCATTTACTTTCATTTCGAATTTGCCTCTCATTTTCATCTCCTGCACTTCTAAAACATTTTCACAAAAACACAAAATTATTTTTCGATTGCCTTTTTGCTTGTTCACTTGTTTGCTTGCTTTGTCGCGATGTCTCAAGAAAATACAAAGTTGTGTGACTTTTTCAATACTAATAATAATGATTTTATTAGTACTCCAATTGCTCCTCCCGCCACTACTGTGGAGTCATGTGATATTAATGTTTCTTTTCTAAATCTTGTTATGCTTTCATTGAATTGTGTGATATGCAAAAGAAAAAATATGTGGATAATGATATTGTCAATTTGAAATTATTTCCATTATCACTATGAGATCATGCTAAAACTTGGTTTTTATTATTGCCACGAAATAGTATTGATTCTTGGGATAACTATAAGGATGCTTTTACTGCCACGTATTTTCCTCCCGCAAAAATTATTTCTCTTAGAAATTAAATCATGAATTTTAAGCAACTTGAGCATGAACATGTTGGCCAATCTTGGGAGAGAATGAAATTAATGATAAGAAATTGTCCCACTCATGGTTTAAGCTTATGGATGATCATACAAAAAATTTATGCGGGATTGAACTTTGTGTCCCACTTACGGTTTAAGCATATGGATGATCATACAAAAAAATTATGCGGGATCAAACTTTGTTTCTAGAAATCTTCTAGATTCCGTCGCAGGGGGTACCTTTATGTAAATCACTTTCGGAGAAGCTACAAAACTCCATGATAATATTATGAACAATTATCCATAATGGCATACTGAAAGAACTCCTACTAGTAAAAAGGTGAATTATGTCGAAGAAATTAATACTTTGAGTGATAAAGTGTATGCGCTTATGAAAATGGTTGCTAGTAAGAATGCTCATATTGATCCTAATGATGTGCCATTGTCTACTTTAATTGAACAAAATAATGACCCTGTAGATGTGAATTTTGTCTCGCAAAACAATTTCAATAGTAATGCTTATAGAGATAATTTTAATCCTAGGTCGTTTCCTGGAAATTCCTGTAATAATAATGGCAATTCTTATAATAATAATAATAATAATAATAATAATAGTAATAATAATAATAGTATACCCTCTAATCTTGAAAGTAATATTAAAGAATTTATTAATTCTCAAAAGATTTTCAATACTATGATAGAGGAAAAAATTGAGTTAAGTTGATGATATGGCTAGGAGCATGGATAGAATTGTTCATGATGTAGAAAATCTCAAATTTAAAAATTTTCCACCTAAGCTTGATATTAATGAGTCCATTAAAGCTATCTATATCTCCATTAATGAAAGTAAAGAAAGAACCGCTAGATAGAGGGCTAAGCGAGAATTCTTAGAAAAAGTAATGACGCCCAATTTTTATCGTAATCATAATGAAGATATTAAAATGATTGGTGTCTCATCCATTTAATCTTTATTTAGTGACATAAAAATTGATGAAAACGGGACTGAAGATGAGTCAACTTTAGCTAGAAGGCGTCCCCATTGTTCGGAGGGTGATAATCTTAATGAAATTTTTTGATAAAAATGGGTTTGGAGAGGTCAAAACTTTATATAGTGATGTGCCCACTACTTTGGATTTCAAGGATTTTAATTATGATAGTTGTTCTTTAATTGAGTGTATTTCCTTGTTGCAATCCTTGATAAATTCACCCAATGCTTATGAACAAAATAAGGCTTTTACTAAACACATTGTAGAAGTTATGATGAAAGATTTAGAAGAAAAGCTAGAATTGAAGGTTTCAATACCTAGGAAATTATATGATGAATGGGAACCTACGATTAAAATAAAGATAAAAATTTATGATTGCAATGCTTTATGTGATTTGGGTCCTAGCGTTTCCACGATACAAAAATCTTTGTGATGTGCTATGCCTTCATGATTTGGATGAATGTTCTCTTAATTTGCACTTAGCGGATTTCACTATTAAGAATCCCTTCGGTAGAATAAATGATGTTCTTATTCTTGCAAATAGAAATTATATTCCCGTTGATTTCATAGTGCTCTAATACAATGAGGGTGACCGTGGGCACTTGCCGAGCTCACATGCTGCTGGACAATGTACGGAGGCTTGTCATGACAGACAAATCCTATTCCACATCGGTTTATCCGGGGGGCTGTGCTGGGCCTCTTGAACATTTTTTTAAAACAAGGAAAAGATTTACCATTTCATTGATTAAAGAAGAAGGCTTAGACAAAGCCACAAAGTGGTAAGAATATAAAGGTTTACTCTCGCAGGATTACAATACTAAAGTGTTTGACGCCCGCCAAAGCCCAAACAGACAACTCCTCGTTAATCTTCCTAATAAGGATCACCAAATAAATAGTCGTGTTGCGGAAGATTCTAGCATTGCGCTCCGATCAAATCTCTCAAGAGAGAAGCATCATCAGTGAAGCAAACGGCTTGGGGGATCTGCTTCTTAAACATTGGCTTAATGGGCTACGCTAATTATGTGAGAATCTAGGCCTAAAGAGTCCCAACAATCACTTGCGAAGGAAATCGACCAGTCAAGTCCCTATTTAGGGACCACGAGAGCTATACCTGTTTCCTTTTCGCTGGTTTTTATTTGGACTCTTTCTTTTTTATCTGGTTTTTTCATGATTTTCATTGGTTTTAGAACCTCTTTTATTCACCTTTTGCGGTTTTGTACATGTTTGTATCGTTTTTCCTCCTATTTCTATATACATTTTTCATCCGTGAAACATTTATTTTTATACATATTAAACATTTTTAAAATACACAGTTTTTGAAACAAATGTTTTTATGCCTGGAAATATCATATACATCAAGAACATTTTTATACATGTTTAACATTTTTAATACATAATTAGAATTTTCAAATAGAATGATTAACATTTCTTTCAAATACATGTTTGATATCTCCTTTTTTTCATAAATATTGTAAATTTTTCATATAAATCTAAAATATCTATTTGATATATGTTTAAATTTTTCAAACACATAATTAATATTTTTATAAAGCCACGCACATTATTTTAAATGCTTGAACATTTTAAAAATGCCACAAACACTTCTTTGTATGTTATACCAACATGTTTCATATACATTTAAATATTTATTTTATATATCTTTAACGTTTTTAAAATATATGATTAACTTTTTTATAATGTTACATACATTTTTTGAAACATGTTAATATTTTTAAACTGCACAAATTTTTTAATATGCTATTAACATTTTTCATATACATTTGAAACATTTATAGTATATAAGTTTGACATTTTTTCAAATATATGATTTACATTTTTAAATGTGACATACATTTTTTGAAACACATGAACATTTTTAAAGTATCAAAATATTGGTTTAATATTCTATCAACATTTTTCTTGAATCAAGCTAACAATTGTTTTACATGATGTTAACATTTTTCTGAAATTCATGATTATATATACCTATATATATAACGATTATATATATAATTTTTTGAAAATAAGAATAAAAAGGCAAAAAATAAACAAAATTAAAAATAGGAGAAAAGACAAACTTACCTCGTACCTACCTGGGCCAGCCGATTCATGACGCGGAATAGGAGCAACTTGGCGCACACTACTCTTCGCTATGGCCGCAACGCGGCGTCAAGCGATGTATAGCCGCACCAGATTAGGAGCTTTAGTCATCGGTTATAGTGCATTCTGCAACTTGGCGCACACTAATCTTCGCTATGGGCCGGCCCACTTACTTCTGCGTCACGTCATTCGAACCGCGCACCTTTCTGTTTAGTACCGAACGCACTAGACACCAGACCGGTTTTGCTAGTTTTCTCTTTTTTTCTATATGAAACAGTGAAAACGCAGTTGTTTCCTATTTGTTTTTTCTGTTTTATTTTTATTTTTTGTTTCATTTTTGTAATAAATTCTCGAAAATATTCAACTTCGTCAACTTTTTTTAGTAATTCGTGAACTTTTTCTTCAAAATCAATATTTTTTCCAAAATTTGGTGAACCTTATAAAAATTGTAATAGAAGTTCAAGCTTTATGAACTTTTTCCTTAAAATCGGTGAACTTTTTTCAAATTTGTGAACTTTTTCAAAAAAAAAAAATTTTAAAAACTGATGAAATTTTTTCAAATTCATTTTATTGAAATTTCTGAACTTTTTTTCTAAACTCATTTGCAATTTTTTTCCATTAGTATTAGAAAACCAGCTAGTTTTTCTATCACATGAACAACTCGAAAAAGAAAAAGAAAAACTAGCGAACGACCAGCTCTCTATTCCGGCGCTGAACTTGCAGAATAGGAGCTCCCGTTGGGCACCCCGGTTGTTCGTTTCTTATGGGTGTGTTTGGTAGCATGTGGACCTAGACTAGTTGTTCTTCTCTGATAGATGCTGAGTGTAGGCATGCTAAGTCCATGCATTTGCTGTTCTTTGGGAGCAGTGTATGTGCCAAGACATGCTGAGTTGAAACTTTGTTTGGCAGCATGCATGTGTTTAGAAATGCTGAACAATTTCGAATTCCAAATAATTTTTTTGAATGGTGAACAAAATTGAAAAAAAACATGAACACAAATTTAAACATATTTTGAAATTCTGAACTTTTATTGAAAATGTAAACAAAATTTGAAATTCTAAACTTTTTTGAAAATGTAAATAAATATTGAAATTCTAACATTTTTAGAAAATTTAAACATATTTTGAAATTTTGAAATTTTTTGAAAATTTAAACAAAATTTGAAATCCTGAATATTTTTAAAAAATCTGAACAGTTTTTTGAAAATTTAAACAAAATTTGAAATTCTAAACATTTTTTGAAAATTTAAATGAATTTCGAATTTCTGAAGATTTTTAGATGTTAAACATAATTTAAATTATGAACATTTTTGAAATTTTAAATAGAAATTGAAATTATGAACATTTTTAAAATTTAAATAAATCCTGAAATTTTCAAAAATTTAAAGAAATTTCAATTAATTTTTGAAGATTTAAACAAAATTAGAAATGATGAACATTTTCTGAAAATTTAAACAAATCTGGACGTGGTCTGGTGGGTGGGGACGAGAGTCGGGGCGAGCATGGCTGCCTCCATGCACCCTCTCTGGGATGCATTGGATGGGCATGATTGAGGGCCCTTTTTGCATTAGATGGGCATAACCCGGGTGAGCCCATGCACCCTACCAAACAAGTAAAAGTGGGTTAGATTAGGAACTTTTGCCCTTATGCACCCTACCAAACACACCCTATGTATCACGAAGATGAACTAGCAAGGAGGGGTGGCTGGGCACGTGGCGGGTGAGAGCCGATGGTGGTCCATCCCCAGGAAGAACTTGAATCTTTGGCTTCCTATCTCTCCCTTCGTAATGAAGTAAAATTGTTAACTGGTTAGAGATTCATAAACTCGGGACTTAAGCATTGAGGCGTGGGCATGTGGAACTGGCAATTGAGGATGGTCACAACTTCACGAGTCTAGCTTTTGATTTAGGATATCTTTTAGATAGTTAAATATTAAATTTGAAATTTTAATAGTTAAATTTTATTTGAATATATAAAGGTGAACATAATTCCACATGCGCCCACATGAATAATAAATTCTAAAAAATACTAAAAACCTGAAAATTCTAAAAATTTGGGGTATCAAATTTCATCGACCATTCTACTCGTGTGAAGTTCGGTGAAGGAATGACACCCGGGTTATTTCTTGGTGAAGAAAATGCAATCTGACCTTAATATTCTTTTAAACAGTGTTTTTGAACATAGCTTCGGTTTTCTCACTTTTACCCATAATACCATAGATGTCATTTCTTCGTGAAAATTCATATGTAGGTTACAAAAAAGTTTCAACTTTTTTCTAACATTTTTTTGAATTTACTATTCATAACAGGTGCGTGTCAAACTATGTTCCACAATTCTGTTTCCAATTTGTACTTCAGTGTTAATTTAGATTTCTAGTTTGCAAAATTGGAGTTGTTATATGTTCTCTATTCTGGTTACATACTTTGCCTCAAATTTGCATGTGCTTCACAAAAGTTTTGGCTCTGTCCTTGTGGCAGAGAAGGGTTGTGGTGGTTAGTGTTGGGGAACGTAGTAATTTTAAAAAAATTCCTACGCACACGCAAGATCATGGTGATGCATAGCAACGAGAGGGGAGAGTGTGATCTACGTACCCTTGTAGATCGACAACGGAAGCATTAGCACAACGTGGTTGATGTAGTCGTACGTCTTCACGGCCTGACCGATCAAGCACCGAAACTACGGCACCTCCGAGTTCTAGCACACGTTTAGCTCGATGACGATCCCCGGACTCCGATCCAGCAAAGTGTCGGGGAAGAGTTCCGTTAGCACGACGGCGTGGTGACGATCTTGATGTACTAATGTCGCAGGGCTTCGCCTAAGCACCGCTACAATATTATCGAGGACTATGGTGGAAGGGGGCACCGCACACGGCTAAGAATATGATCACGTGGATCAACTTGTGTCTCTAGGGGTGCCCTCTGCCTCTGTATATAAAGGATCAAGGGGGGGTGCGGCCGGCCAGGATATGGCGCGCCAGGAGGAGTCCTACTCCCTCCGGGAGTAGGATTCCCCCCCTTTCCTAGTTGGAATAGGATTCGGGAGGGGGGAAAGAGGAGAGAGAGAAGGAAGGCGGGCGCCGGCCCCCTCTCCTTGTCCTATTCGGACTAGGGGGGAGGGGCGCGCGGCCCAGCCCTGGCCACCTCTCCTCTCTTCCACTAAGGCCCACTAGGGCCCATATACCTCCCGGGGGGTTCCGGTAACCTCCCGGTAATCCGGTAAAATCCTGATTTTACCCGGAACACTTCCGATATCCAAATATAGGCTTCCAATATATCAATCTTTATGTCTCGACCATTCCGAGACTCCTCGTCATGTCCGTGATCACATCCGGGACTCCGAACAAACTTCGGTACATCAAAATGCATAAACTCATAATATAACTGTCATCAAAACCTTAAGCGTGCGGACCCTACGGGTTCGAGAACAATGTAGACATGACCGAGACACGTCTCCGGTCAATAACCAATAGCGGAACCTGGATGCTCATATTGGCTCCTACATATTCTACGAAGATCTTTTATCGGTCAGACCGCATAACAACATACGTTGTTCCCTTTGTCATCGGTATGTTACTTGCCCGAGATTCGATCGTCGGTATCCAATACCTAGTTCAATCTCGTTACCGGCAAGTCTCTTTACTCGTTCCGTAATACATCATCTCACAACTAACTCATTAGCTGCAATGCTTGCAAGGCTTATGTGACGTGCATTACCGAGAGGGCCCAGAGATACCTCTCCGACAATCGGAGTGACAAATCCTAATCTCGAAATACGCCAACCCAACATGTACCTTTGGAGACACCTGTAGAGCTCCTTTATAATCACCCAGTTACGTTGTGACGTTTGGTAGCACACAAAGTGTTCCTCCGGCAAACGGGAGTTGCATAATCTCATAGTCATAGGAACATGTATAAGTCATGAAGAAAGCAATAGCAACATACTAAACGATCGGGTGCTAAGCTAATGGAATGGGTCATGTCAATCAGATCATTCAACTAATGATGTGATCCCGTTAACCAAATAACAACTCTTTGTCCATGGTTAGGAAACATAACCATCTTTGATTAACGAGGTAGTCTAGTAGAGGCATACTAGTGACACTCTGTTTGTCTATGTATTCACACATGTATTATGTTTCCGGTTAATACAATTCTAGCATGAATAATAAACATTTATCATGATATAAGGAAATAAATAATAACTTTATTATTGCCTCTAGGGCATATTTCCTTCAGTCTCCCACTTGCACTAGAGTCAATAATCTAGATTACAGAGTAATGATTCTAACACCCATGGAGCCTTGGTGCTGATCATGTTTTGCTCGTGGAAGAGGCTTAGTCAACGGGTCTGCTACATTCAGATCCGTATGTATCTTGCAAATCTCTATGTCTCCCACCTGGACTAGATCCCGGATGGAATTGAAGCGTCTCTTGATGTGCTTGGTTCTCTTGTGAAATCTGGATTCCTTTGCCAAGGCAATTGCACCAGTATTGTCACAAAAGATTTTCATTGGACCCGATGCACTAGGTATGACACCTAGATCGGATATGAACTCCTTCATCCAGACTCCTTCATTTGCTGCTTCCGAAGCAGCTATGTACTCCGCTTCACATGTAGATCCCGCCACGACGCTTTGTTTAGAACTGCACCAACTGACAGCTCCACCGTTTAATGTAAACACGTATCCGGTTTGCGATTTAGAATCGTCCGGATCAGTGTCAAAGCTTGCATCAACGTAACCGTTTACGATGAGCTCTTTGTCACCTCCATATACGAGAAACATATCCTTAGTCCTTTTCAGGTACTTCAGGATGTTCTTGACCGCTGTCCAGTGATCCACTCCTGGATTACTTTGGTACCTCCCTGCTAGACTTATAGCAAGGCACACATCAGGTCTGGTACACAGCATTGCATACATGATAGAGCCTATGGTTGAAGCATAGGGAACATCTTTCATTTTCTCTCTATCTTCTGCAGTGGTCGGGCATTGAGTCTGACTCAACTTCACACCTTGTAACACAGGCAAGAACCCTTTCTTTGCTTGATCTATTTTGAACTTCTTCAAAATCTTGTCAAGGTATGTGCTTTGTGAAAGTCCAATTAAGCGTCTTGATCTATCTCTATAGATCTTTATGCCTAATATGTAAGCAGCTTCACCGAGGTCTTTCATTGAAAAACTCTTATTCAAGTATCCCTTTATGCTATCTAGAAATTCTATATCATTTCCAAACAGTAATATGTCATCCACATATAATATCAGAAATGCTACAAAGCTCTCACTCACTTTCTTGTAAATACAGACTTCTCCAAAAGTCTATATAAAACCAAATGCTTTGATCACACTATCAAAGCGTTTATTCCAACTCCGAGAGGCTTGCACCAGTCCATAAATGGATCGCTGGAGCTTGCACACTTTGTTAGCTCCCTTTGGATCGACAAAACATTCTGGTTGCATCATATACAACTCTTCTTCCAGAAATCCATTCAGGAATGCAGTTTTGACATCCATCTGCCAAATTTCATAATCATAAAATGCGGCAATTGCTAACATGATTCGGACAGACTTAAGCATCACTACGGGTGAGAAGGTCTCATCGTAGTCAACCCCTTGAACTTGCCGAAAACCTTTTGCGACAAGTCGAGCTTTGTAGACAGTAATATTACCGTCAGCGTCAGTCTTCTTCTTGAAGATCCATTTATTCTCAATTGCTTGCCGATCATTGGGCAAGTCAACCAAAGTCCACACTTTGTTCTCATACATGGACCCCATATCAGATTTCATGGGTTCAAGCCATTTTGCGGAATTTGGGCTCACCATCGCTTCTTCATAGTTCGTAGGTTCATCATGATCTAGTAGCATGACTTCCAGAACAGGATTACCGTACCACTCTGGCGCAGATCTCACTCTGGTTGATCTACGAGGTTCAGTAGTATCTTTTTCTGAAGTTTCATGATCATTATCATAAACTTCCTCACTAATTGGTGTAGGTGTCACAGAAACAGATTTCTGTGATGTACTACTTTCCAATAAGGGAGTAGGTACAGATACCTCGTCAAGTTCTACTTTCCTCCCACTCACATCTTTCGAGAGAAACTCCTTCTCCAGAAAGTTTCCGAATTTAGCAACAAAAGTCTTGCCTTCGGATCTGTGATAGAACGTGTATCTAATAGTTTCCTTTGGATATCCTATGAAGACACATTTCTCCGATTTGGGTTCGAGCTTATCAGGTTGAAGCTTTTTCATATAAGCATCGCAGCACCAAACTTTCAGAAACGACAACTTTGGTTTCTTGCCAAACCACAGTTCATAAGGCGTCGTCTCAACGGATTTTGATGGTGCCCTATTTAACGTGAATGCATCCGTCTCTAGAGCATATCCCCAAAACGATAGCGGTAAATCAGTAAGAGACATCATAGATCGTACCATATCCAGTAAAGTACGATTACGACGTTCGGACACACCATTATGCTGTGGTGTTTCGGGTGGCGTGAGTTGCGAAACTATTCCACATTGTTTCAAATGTACACCAAACTCGTAACTCAAATATTCTCCTCCACGATCAGATCGTGGGAATTTTATTTTCTTGTTACGATGATTTTCCACTTCACTCTGAAATTCTTTGAACTTTTCAAACGTTTCAGACTTGTGTTTCATTAAGTAGATATACCCATATCTGCTTAAGTCATCTCTGAAGGTGAGAAAATAACGATATCCGCCACGAGCCTCAACATTCATTGGACCACATACATCTGTATGTATGATTTCTAACAAATCTGTTGCTCTCTCCATAGTACCGGAGAACGGTGTTTTTGTCATCTTACCCATAAGGCATGGTTCGCAAGTACCAAGTGATTCATAATCAAGTGGTTCCAAAAGCCCATCAGTATGGAGTTTCTTCATGCGCTTTATACCGATATGACCTAAACGGCAGTGCCACAAATAAGTTGCACTATCATTATCAACTCTGCATCTTTTGGTTTCAACACTATGAATATGTGTGTCACTACTATCGAGATTTAATAAAAATAGACCACTCTTTAAGGGTGCATGACCATAAAAGATATTACTCATGTAAATAGAACAACCATTATTCTCTGATTTAAATGAATAACCGTCTCGCATCAAACAAGATCCAGATATAATGTTCATGCTTAACGCTGGCACCAAATAACAATTATTTAGGTCTAATATTAATCTCGAAGGTAGATGTAGAGGTAGCGTGCCGACGGCGATCACATCGACTTTGGAACCGTTTCCCACGCGCATCGTCACCTCGTCCTTAGCCAATCTTCGCTTAATCCGTAGTCCCTGTTTCGAGTTGCAAATATTAGCAACAGAACCAGTATCAAATACCCAGGTGCTACTGCGAGCATTAGTAAGGTACACATCAATAACATGTATATCACATATACCTTTGTTCACCTTGCCATCCTTCTTATCCGCCAAATACTTGAGGCAGTTCCGCTTCCAGTGACCAGTCTGCTTGCAGTAGAAGCACTCAGTTTCAGGCTTAGGTCCAGACTTGGGTTTCTTCTCTTGAGCAGCAACTTGCTTGCTGTTTTTCTTGAAGTTACCCTTCTTCTTTCCTTTGCCTTTTTTTTTGAAACTAGTGGTCTTGTTGACCATCAACACTTGATGCTCCTTCTTGATTTCTACCTCCGCAGCTTTCAGCATTGCGAAGAGTTTGGGAATAGTCTTATTCATCCCTTGCATATTATAGTTCATCACGAAGCTCTTGTAGCTTGGTGGCAGTGATTGGAGAATTCTGTCAATGACGCAATCATCTGGAAGATTAACTCCCATTTGAATCAAGTGATTATTATACCCAGACATTTTGAGTATGTGCTCACTGACAGAACTGTTCTCCTCCATCTTGTAGCTATAGAACTTATTGGAGACTTCATATCTCTCAATCCGGGCATTTGCTTGAAATATTAACTTCAACTCCTGGAACATCTCATATGTTCCATGACGTTCAAAACGTCGTTGAAGTCCCGATTCTAAGCCGTAAAGCATGGCACACTGAACTATCGAGTAGTCATCAGCTTTGCTCTGCCAGACGTTCATAACATCTGGTGTTGCTCCAGCAGCAGGCCTGGCACCCAGCGGTGCTTCCAGGACGTAATTCTTCTGTGCAGCAATGAGGATAATCCTCAAGTTATGGACCCAGTTCGTGTAATTGCTACCATCATCTTTCAACTTTGCTTTCTCAAGGAACGCATTAAAATTCAACGGAACAACAGCAGGGGCCATTTATCTACAATCATACATAAACAAGCAAGATACTATCAGGTACTAAGTTCATGATAAATTTAGGTTCAATTAATCATATTACTTAAAGAACTCCCACTTAGATAGACATCTCTCTAATCCTCTAAGTGATTACGTGATCCAAATCAACTAAACCATGTCCGATCATCACGTGAGATGGAGTAGTTTCATTGGTGAACATCGCTATGTTGATCATATCTGCTATATGATTCACGCTCGACCTTTCGGTCTCCGTGTTCCGAGGCCATAACTGTATATGCTTGGCTCGTCAAGTATAACCTGAGTATTCCGCGTGTGCAACTGTTTTGCACCTGTTGTATTTGAACGTAGAGCCTATCACACCCGATCATCACGTGGTGTCTCAGCACGAAGAACTTTCGCAACGGTGCATACTCAGGGAGAACACTTCTTGATAATTAGTGAGAGATCATATTATAATGCTACCGTCAATCAAAGCAAGATAAGATGCATAAAAGATAAACATCACATGCAATCAATATAAGTGATATGATATGGCCATCATCATCTTGTGCTTGTGATCTCCATCTCCGAAGCACCGTCATGATCACCATCGTCACCGGCGCGACACCTTGATCTCCATCGTAGCATCGTTGTCGTCTCGCCAATCTTATGCTTCCACGACTATCGCTACTGCTTAGTGATAAAGTAAAGCATTACAGCGCGATTGCATTGCATACAATAAAGCGACAACCATATGGCTCCTGCCAGTTGCCGATAACTCGGTTACAAAACATGATCATCTCATACAATAAAATTTAGCATCATGTCTTGATCATATCACATCACAACATGCCCTGCAAAAACAAGTTAGACGTCCTCTACTTTGTTGTTGCATGTTTTACATGGCTGCTACGGGCTTAAGCAAGAACCAATCTTACCTACGCATCAAGACCACAATGATAGTTTGTCAAGTTGGTGTTGTTTTAACCTTCGCAAGGACCGGGCATAGCCACACTCAGTTCAACTAAAGTTGGAGAAACTGTCACCCGCAAGCCACCTATGTGCAAAGCACGTCGGGAGAACCGGTCTCGCGTAAGCGTACGCGTAATGTCGGTCCGGGCCGCTTCGTCCAACAATACCGCCGAACCAAAGTATGACATGCTGGTAAGCAGTATGACTTATATCGCCCACACCTCACTTGTGTTCTACTCATGCATATAACATCAACATATAAAACCTAGGCTCTGATGCCACTGTTGGGAACGTAGTAATTTCAAAAAAAATCCTACGCACACGCAAGATCATGGTG
This sequence comes from Triticum urartu, assembly GCF_056163025.1. Taxonomy (NCBI): domain Eukaryota; kingdom Viridiplantae; phylum Streptophyta; class Magnoliopsida; order Poales; family Poaceae; genus Triticum; species Triticum urartu. The sequence goes on from NC_141878.1 coordinate 217,760,122, forward strand.
ATGCATAGCAACGAGAGGGGAGAGTGTGATCTACATACCCTTGTAGATCGACAACGGAAGCGTTAGCACAACGTGGTTGATGTAGTCATACGTCTTCACGGCCCGACCGATCAAGCACCGAAACTACGGCACCTCCGAGTTCTAGCACACGTTCAGCTCGATGACGATCCCCGGACTCCGATCCAGCAAAGTGTCGGGGAAGAGTTCCGTCAGCACGACGGTGTGGTGACGATCTTGATGTACTAATGTCGCAGGGCTTCGCCTAAGCACCGCTACAATATTATCGAGGACTATGGTGGAAGGGGGCATCGCACACGGCTAAGAATATGATCACGTGGATCAACTTGTGTCTCTAGGGGTGCCCTCTGCCTCCGTATATAAAGGATCAAGGGGGGGTGCGGCCGGCCAGGATATGGCGCGCCAGGAGGAGTCCTACTCCCTCCGGGAGTAGGATTCCCCCCCTTTCCTAGTTGGAATAGGATTCGGGAGGGGGGAAAGAGGAGAGAGAGAAGGAAGGGGGCGCCGGCCCCCTCTCCTTGTCCTATTCGGACTAGGGGGAGGGGCGCGCAGCCCAGCCCTGGCCACCTCTCCTCTCTTCCACTAAGGCCCACTAGGGCCCATATACCTCCCGGGGGGTTCCGGTAACCTCCCGGTAATCCGGTAAAATCCCGATTTTACCCGGAACACTTCCGATATCCAAATATAGGCTTCCAATATATCAATCTTTATGTCTCGACCATTCTGAGACTCCTCGTCATGACCGTGATCACATCCGGGACTCCGAACAAACTTCGGTACATCAAAATGCATAAACTCATAATATAACTGTCATCAAAACCTTAAGCGTGCGGACCCTACGGGTTCGAGAACAATGTAGACATGACCGAGACACGTCTCCGGTCAATAACCAATAGCGGAACCTGGATGCTCATATTGGCTCCTACATATTCTACGAAGATCTTTTATCGGTCAGACCGCATAACAACATACGTTGTTCCCTTTGTCATCGGTATGTTACTTGCCCGAGATTCGATCGTCGGTATCCAATACCTAGTTCAATCTCGTTACCGGCAAGTCTCTTTACTCGTTCCGTAATACATCATCTCACAACTAACTCATTAGCTGCAATGCTTGCAAGGCTTATGTGATGTGCATTACCGAGAGGGCCCAGAGATACCTCTCCGACAATCGGAGTGACAAATCCTAATCTCGAAATACGCCAACCCAACATCTATCTTTGGAGACACCTGTAGAGCTCCTTTATAATCACCCAGTTACGTTGTGACGTTTGGTAGCACACAAAGTGTTCCTCCGGCAAACGGGAGTTGCATAATCTCATAGTCATAGGAACATGTATAAGTCATGAAGAAAGCAATAGCAACATACTAAACGATCGGGTGCTAAGCTAATGGAATGGGTCATGTCAATCAGATCATTCACCTAATGATGTGATCCCGTTAATCAAATAACAACTCTTTGTCCATGGTTAGGAAACATAACCATCTTTGATTAACGAGCTAGTCTAGTAGAGGCATACTAGTGACACTCTGTTTGTCTATGTATTCACACATGTATTATGTTTCCGGTTAATACAATTCTAGCATGAATAATAAACATTTATCATGATATAAGGAAATAAATAATAACTTTATTATTGCCTCTAGGGCATATTTCCTTCAGTTCGAGGGCATGGGCGGTAGAGCTGGTCCACCGGAGGCATGGGAGGAGATTGGATCCGATGGCGAGTCATGCAAAGTTGGGAAGGACGGGAGAGAAGGAAAGGTGCGATGGGAGAGGGGGCTGGAAGGTGCACCATCGTGAATAGAGAAGGAAGGCTGGGAAGGGGAGGATACATGCGTTGCCACCACCGTTGTGCTTCCTTGGGTGCCACTCCTCTTGGTTATTTTTCATGGTCAGATAGGGAAAAAAGGCAGGTTGACACATGAATCCTTTTCTTTTGCAGCCCGAGGGTAATTCCAGTGGAATAAAAGCAAAGGAGCTTCATAATACGAGAGGCAAGCGTCTCATGAAAATTCGCTAATGTATGATCAGGAGGCGTCACCCAGGGAGGAGCGTGTCGTGGTGTTGGGCGGAGTGCGGTGCTTTTGCTCGGTTGCCGATGCAGTGCACCTCGTGGTGGCATCTTGGTTTGGCTCTCGAGCAGGGCTAGTGGTGCCGCAGTCTGTGCTCCGGCAAGACGGGAGGAGCTCTAGGCTCCAGACCTGTAGGTGGGTGCGCTCAGGGCTCTGTCCAAGCATAGGTATGCGGTATCTCTGGACAAAAGTCCTGCCCGTGGTTGGTGATGACAATACTTGCAGGTGTTGTTTTCTTATTGAAGGCGTCACCGGGGAGATTCAGTCCCTCTCCTGTCTTTAAGCTCTACTCTCCGGGTGAAAACTAATATCTGCCTTGTGTGGATCGGTGATAGCGACGCCCTTGGCGTCGTTTCTTTGGTGGAAGCATCATTGTTGGAGATTTGACCTCTTGACAGAAGCACTTGAATTGCGACGAAATGGTTGGCCGAATGCTTGCGCTCCGTCTTCGGCCGGCAATGTTGGGCACTCGGAGCACACTTGACGTGCATAAAGCGTCGGGTGGGTCATGTTGGGTGTCCTCTCGTGATCAAAGAGGCACATGTTCGTTCCTCTTTAGCCGGATATGTCTTCTCTCTCTGCTGCCCATGAAGTCATCGCGGCCTAGTCTGATGCAACAGAGTGGTGCTTATTGGCAAAGTTGATGCGAAGTCGAAGTCGCTGGCCGTGAACATGGTCGGTGATGTATGATAATATCGCTTTTGTCGGCGATGTGCTTTTCTGTTCGTGTGGTGTTTGACCTTTAGGGGTTCTTGTATATCCTGTTTTGCTTTGGCCCTAGCAGAGGTAGGTGTAGTGTGCTCTTTGTATATGTTTTTTACAGCTCCTAGCATCGGTTTGTTACCGCTTCATCTATCAATGGGTAATAGCAGCTCTCCTGCTATATTTCAAGAAAAAATCGTTAATGTATTTGGGCCATTTCAATCCGGCGTTTCGTGCGCATCCAAACGAAATGAATTGCTACCCACGCAATACCAAATCCAAATCATGAGTCTAATACAGACATCCAATCGCAGTCACACTTATGCTGGGATCGTTCACTTCCTTTCAATCACTTTCATACTTCTATTGTTGCTGCCGTCAAAACAGAACCCCAAAGTACCTAAACTGAACAAATTAAACGCCTAATCATACAGGGAGAAACCATTCTTGCTCTCCCATGCGATGTCGCGATCCCTCCTCATGGCCGAGCTCCACCGTTTCTCCCTCCCACCCCCGCGCCGCCTGCCCTTCCCGGCCGGCTGTTCGTCGGCCTCGCCTACGGCGTCGCTGGAGTCCACCTGTTCCCGGAAGAGCAGGTTGTCCTGGAGGTGCTTACGGAAGCCCTTGTTGAGGAACCGCTTCAGGAAATTGAGCTGGACCAGCCTCGCCCATGTAGACACCCTGAGCACGCTGCGCCCGCTCGTGTACGACGATGGCATCGACTCCTCCGTCTCCGGGCAACCGACTTGGCTCATGATGTCGGCGATCTGCTGGAAGAACTCAACCTGCTCTTCCGTGAGGTTCTGGCCGCCGCTGGCATCGGCGACGAGGTCGAACAGTATCATCTCGATCACTTGGATGTCTTCGGGCGAGGCGTGCTGCGTCAGGTTAAGCTCGGCGCACACGGCCAGCGCCTCGCCGGCGGCAATCCGTACGTCGGGGTGTTCGCACTCGAGGAGCTCGGCGAGGTCGTGGAACGGGATGATGGCCTCTTTGACGGTGCAGGGGTACGACCTCAAGTCACCGACGGTGGTGAGGAGCAAGGCGAACGCGCGCACGGCGGCCGCCAGGACCTCAGGGCTCGGTTTCGTCTCGTCTTCGGCACGCCTGATCGCGCCCCACACGGCCTCCACGGACGGGGCCGCGTCCTCCGGGCGGCGAGTGCCGGCGAGGGTTACGGCAGCGAGGCAATCGAGAGAGGCCACCATGGTCGTCGCGCCGGACGACGGCGCATGCAGCGTCTCCTCGAGGACGGGGAGCGCTTTCTCCAGGATGTCCTTGGAGCAATCGACGCCATCGGCGGTGGCGGCGCCTACGGTGAGCGCGAGGAGGCCGATGGCGCGGTAGGCGAGCGTGGCCTCCCTGCAGGCGCCCTTGCGGAGGGAGGCGCAGCAGCGATCGAAGACGGTGAAGTAGCGGTAGTCGAGCTCGTCGACGGGGACGAAGCCCTCCAGCGCCTCCATGCCCTCCTCGCGCACTGCGCGGCGCTTCTCGTGGAGCTTGTCAATGCAGTCGCCGACGACGTCTCCACAGAAAACACGGGTGAAAATCAATCGGCGAACGTACTCATCAGGAAATCACAAGAGATGATGATCAATCGACGACGAATGGGGGATCCGATGCGCTTACCGGTCTTCCGACGAGAGTTGCGGAGGCTCCACATCGTAGCCAGCCCCGGACCGCCGGAGCACGGAGAGGATCAGATGGCTCTGCGGGCGGGCGCGGTGGACGTGAAACGTGCGAACGTAGTCGAGACGCACAGGAGTACGCTAGGTATATGTGACCACATCCGGGGAAGGGCGAGCCGTGACGAGTCGGAGACGAGACGGGGAGAAGATTGTGTCCGTCACGGGCACGAGTAAGAGGCCCATATCAAGGGCAAACTCCGACTGGGCCAGTCCATTCGGCGGTCGGGCGAATACAGGAAAACAAATATATAAAAAAAGTATATAGACAAAAATAAATACTATTCCTCACGCTTTCTTTTTCTTTTTAGTTGGGGCGTGCTACGCGTCTGCTGGCCGGTCTTTTTAAAAGATCAGCACGGTCGCGAGCCATCAGATCTCACGCCATCAAGTGACCGAACGTCATCCTTCCCATTGCAACAAAGGTAATGTTGCAGAATTTTTCAAAACAAAACTCGTGTTGCAGAAACTTTTCTAACAGAGGTCATGTTGTAGATTTCTTTTTGCTACAAGATATTTGTTGCATTTTTTTTGCAACAGAACCTATGTTTCAGAAAAACATCAGCAGCTCACAGTTGTGTCCGTCGCGTTTTTTTGCAACAAAGGTCTTGTTGCGGATATTATTTTTTTGCAACAGCGGTTCTGCTAAGGAATATTTTTTTTGCAACAAAGATCTTGTTGCACTTTTTTTGCAACAGAACTGATATTGTAGAAGTGGACGGCGGCCTTGCCATCGCCAATGGCGAGCAGAGGCCGTCTTCTTCATCATCAGGTAGCAGCAAGAGTAGGCCATGAGCTCCGCCACATGGCAGTGAGGGAGGATCGACGCCGCCTGTCCACGCCTTCGCGCCGCCGTCGACGAGTATCGGATCTCGATCAGGTCGCATTCCTTCCTTCAGTTTTCTCCTCTGTTCGCCTCTTGCCACGGGAGGGTCGTGCGCCGCTGCCATCGCGGGTCCTCGGGATGAAGCTCGCTTCCAACCCCGCCGGACCTCGCCGAGCGGAGGCCGCGCCGCTCGAGGATGTCCCCGCCTCTTGCCCGCTCGCCATCCTCGTCTGATTCGGGTAGAATCCTCGCCGCCGTTGTGCTCCCAGTCGCACGAGTCAACTCCCTCACTGCTCCCAGACACCTCGGCCTCCTGCCCACGCGCCATACTCGCCGGATCCGACGAGATCCGGCTGGAATCGCTGGTGTCGCCCTCCCAGTTGTAGGAGTCTCCGCCCACCACGGGGTCTAACCAGAGAGTTGGAAACTCTATTTTCTGAAACAAGGCATGAGTTGCAGTTTCCTTCTTTTTATACTTTTTTGATAACTTTCTCATTAGGTTCTTCACAAAAAATATTTACTCATTCTAAAAATGAACATTTATTAAACAACTTGAAATTTACACAACGATAATTTTAAATAATATAACAAATATTAAAATTCATTAAAAATAAAAAACATGAACATTTTTATTTGGGGAATAAGAATTAAACAAATATAAGGGAAAGGGATAATTGAACCGCGAAAATTGTAAAAACAAACAGTAAAAGGTCAAAAAAAGAATGGTAGGGAGAAGAACAAGTAAGAAAAAGGAAACCGAACAAGAACCTTCCATAACTTTCCTAAATCCAATTATTTTCGGGGAAGAACCAAAAATATATCAGACCCATAACCTTCCCAAAACCGAAAGACCGAGGGTAGCTGGGTCGTCACACCAAGGCTCACCTTTATACGATGTAAACAACTTAATGAAATAAGCGTCATATTTTGAGGGGGTAAAAGCATGTCGTTATTCAACAAAATCCACAAAGAGTGGGACGGAAGTTACATCTGAAAGTGCGTTATATCGACTAGAGGGGGTTGAATAGGCGATTTTTATGAAATTCTTCACTAAGGAATTTGCAGTGAGGAAATTCCTTAGCGAAGAACTACTAGCAGCGGAATAAGTACTCAAAAGTAAACATAACAGAATACAAGCATAGTCATCATGATGAAATGAAGACATGCACAGAGTACAGGAAACGTAATCACAGGATAACACAGGATGAAGACAAACAGACTGAAGAAATTAAACTGAGAAAATTGAGAAAGTCTTCAGTCAAAGTCTTCAAACACAGATATGAACAAACACACAACACAGTTATGAGGAAAAGACAATGATTTGGTAGACCAGTTTCAACTGATGTCTCAGTTGTACGTCTGGTTGGAGCGGCTGAGTATTTAAACTCGAGGACACATAGTCCCAGACACCCAGTCCTGAACACGCAGCTCAGGACACCTAGTCCTCACCGTATTCTCCTTGAACTGAGGTCACACAGACCTCGTCCAATCACTCGTGGTAAGTCTTCAAGCGACTTCCAAACCTTCACAAACTTGGTCACTCGCGATCCACAATTCCTCTTGGATGCTCTAGACCATGACGCCTAACCGTCTGGAAGAAGCACAGTCTTCAAAGGTAACAAGCGTCGGATCCACTCAGGATCAATCTCTTCAGTGATGCTCAATCATTTGGGGTTTGTAGGTGTTTGGGTTTTGGGTTTTTCCTCACTTGATGATTTTTGCTCAAAGTCCTCAGAGGATGGGTTGCTCTCAAATGACAAGTGTCAGTTTCTCTCGAAGCAGCCAACCAGCTAGTGGTTGTAGGGGGCGGCTATTTATAGCCTAGGGAGCAGCCCGACATGATAAGACATAAATGCCCTTCAATGATATGACCGTTAGGTGGATAGATATTTTAGGACAGCTGGCGCATAGCACAGCAACGGTCGGAATTTTGAGTAGCAAAATCCTCAGGGCTATCATGTTCCTCACTGTGTAGGCAATCCGCACTGGCGAATTCCTAACTCCTCAGTCAGGACAAATTCCTCAGAGACCAGAAGAACTTCGTCTCTGTCACTGAAAAAATTGACTGAACTGTATGAGATTTCCAATGGCTTCACTTGAAGGGATTGGTAGGTGTAGGATTTTGAGTTGAGCATCACATGAAAATTTTTCCTTAGTATTTCCTTGATCCCCTTTAACAGTACGCTGTTTCCTATGACTCAAGAAAGAGAGAAACAAAACTATGAAAACGAAAGTCTTCAAGCTTCATATTCCTCGCATGAATATCAATTCACGGACACACCAATTTCTTCACTTTCAAAGTCTTCATGAAAGTCTTCAGAAATACCAAAATCTTCAGTCGAAGATATTCATTTTTAGGGGTCGACTTTTCCTGTAAATATCAGACTCCTCATAGACTTATAGATTTGTGTACACTCACAAACGCATTAGTCCCTTAACCTATAAGTCTTCAATACACCAAAATCACTAAGGGGCACTAGATGCACTTACAATCTCCCCCTTTTTGGTGATTGATGACAATATAGGTTAAGTTTTCAATGGGGATAAACATATGAAGTGTAACTACTGATATTGAAGAATTTGATTGCAAGATATAGAAGAACTCCCCCTGAAGATGTGCAAAATGAGGAATTTGCCTTTGAAGCAATGCACACTTGAAGAGTTGAATCATGGAGATCTCCCCCTATATCTTGTAATTCATACACGCATTTAACATATAATATAAAGAATTTGAAATGCATGATGAAATATGGTGCCTGATGAAATTCAGCATGCGTGCAATAATATTAACGAGGAATAAGCATGCAGAATAGTGCATCAAAAGTATCAGAGCACAGTGCATCAAAAGTATCAGAGCGCCATCAGGTTTAAGATTACAACTCGATCCAATAAAGTTTCAGAAGAACGAGAGTTGTAACTTAGCAAAATAAAAAAACGCCCATATAGTAGACCTGCTTGAAGACTAACTCATATTTCTCCCCCTTTGTCATCGAATGACCAAAAGGATCGAAAATGAGGACTAACGCCCCTGAAGATAATCATGTTGATGAAGGAGTGCCAGCGTTGTTGGGGTCGTTTGTTGATGTAGGGCCTGCCGCAGTGTCGTCCAAATCTTCATGTTCATCAGTATCGCGCGATGAAGAAAATAAGCTGGCCACCAGAGAAGGAACCTGGACCTTCTTGAATTTCTTCGGTGGAGGTGCACACTAGTCAAAATCTTCTTTGAGACCCATGTTCTTCAGATCTTCTTCACCATACAGATGTGACAGGATTTCCCAGGTGCGACCGAAGACTTGATGGATGTAGTAGTGGTTTTTCTTCACTGCATTGTGTGTGGCAGTCATGTTGTGAACAAGTGAACCAAACTGACGCTTAACCCATTTGTGATTTCGATCCACCTTCTGGTGAAGACTAAGCAGAAGTTCGCGGTCAGTCATCACGCACGGAGAAGTGGCTTGAGGAGTGAACTTAGGTGCATTGGCAGAGTCATCATTGGTGGAATAAGATGCAGCTTTGCGAAACTGACCATCCAATGGACGAATGCCTTCATCTATTACAGCTGGTGCCTTGCCCTTTCCATCAACTGAGGAATATGTCTTCTTGAGGACTTCAATTGGGGGCAAGTAGCTGAGGTGATTCTGGAAATCAGCTTTGTAGTTGAGTGAAGACCTTGTCCTGAGGAATCTCATAATCCAAGGTGCATAAGGCTTCAGCTCAAACGGAGACAGTGCAACATTGGCCATAGTCCTCATGAAGAAATTGTGATAATTGACAGGAATGCCAGGAACGATGTTGAATACCAGATTCTTCATGATGCCAACAATTTCCTCATCAGATGAGTCGTGGCCTTTGATGGGACTGATTGTCCTCGTAAGAATACGATAGACAGTTCTAGGCATGTACAGCAATTCCTTCACGAGGAATTTGGTTCTTGGTGCTTGACCTGGCTTCAAAGGTTTCATCAGTACCTGCATGTAATGATGTGTGAGCTCAGGTTCACTGTAGATGCAGCGAGCTTCTTCAAGGGGAGGACTGAGTGGTAGAGCACGAAGCAATTCAGAGGTTGGTGCAGTGTAGTGAGTGTTTTCAGACATCCAGTCCAGCACCCATGAATTCACATCTTCAGCATCTTCGGTGATGTGCAGCGGTGCATAGAATTGAAGAATCAGTTCTTCATTCCAATCGCAGATGTCAGAGCAAAAGTTGAGCAGTCCAGCGTCGTGAAGAACACTGAGGACTGGTGCGAAGTACGACAGAGATTCCATATCCACGTGAGGAATATGCTCATGGTAGAAGATTTTCTCCTTGTTGAACAGTACTGAGGAATAGAAATTTGTTGTAGAGGGGTGAACATTGGAGAGTTTGGATGCTGACTTTCCCAGAATTCATCACTGATTACGGGTGTGGAGCAGCCAATGTCCACATCTTCATCTTCCATTTCTTCAATGCCAGCCTCTTCAGCTGTGAACTGAGGCATAGGCAAGGAGATGATAGGTGTTGAAGGGATCGCATCCACTTCAATTTCTTCATCCAACGGTTCAGACAAAGCAGCAGAAGGAGTTTCTTCATCAGATCCGCTAGGTATCACATATTCTTCATCAAAAGAAACAAGGTCCTTTGATGGCCTGGTTGAGATGGGAACAGCATCAATCGGATTTGCAAACGAACTTGTCATAGGCTTCATTTTCTTCGGAGTTGAAGAATCTGAAACAGCTGATGCTTTCCTTTTCTTCACTGCAGCACGCTCTGCAGCCTTGGTCTTCTTCACATCTGATGCAGATGGAAGGATTGGAGTTGAAGTTGGTGCAGGAGCAGCTGAGGAATCTGGTTGATTTTCTTCAGGCACAACTAATTCAGTTGCCCTGAGTTCTTCAGTTTCTTCAGGCACACCACTAGTGGGTGCCCTGGCAATTTCTTCAGCGGCTGGAATGCAGTCATCAGCCCTGGAACTCACATTATCTTCAGCAGCCTGATTGTCATCAGCGGTGCTGGCATTTTCTTCAGTAGGATGAGCAGATGCTTCAGCCTGAGGAATTTCCTATTGCGTTGGGGCTGCAACATTGGAAATGAAGTTATGCGCAAGTTTCACAAAACGAACCTTGGCTCCAAGCCAATCAGAGCGATATGCGTCAAAGTCATCACTGAGTTTCTTAATCTCAGTCTGAATAGTGACAAGTTCTTCAGTTGTCATAGAGATAACGTTTTTCTTCAGATAGCGCTCTTTCTTGTACTGCGCTTTCTTGATCTGCCTGGCCTTCTCAAATTTCCACTTTTCTTCTTGAATGAAGTGGGTCAGCATGTGACTCTGGCCAGGAGTCATCTTGAAGTCAGGCAAGGGAGTGTTGGGGTCCTTGTGCCAATCATTAATGTAGTCGAGGATCAGCTTGGGATCCAAAAGCAGTGGCACTTCTGATCCTTTGGCTCTAGCGGCCCTGACTTGCATGTCTCTGATGATTTCTGCAAGTTCATCATCATCAGCTTTGTCTTCATCAGACGGCACTTGGAAAAGCGACTTGCTTCTTTTGAGGACTTGGGCGAGGACCTCGTCCAGCAGTGGCCTTTGTCTTCAGCAGTGAGGGGCCAGCTGAGGAACTTGGTGCAGCTGAGGAACTAGCTGAGACACCTGAGGCAATGGAGATGCCGGCAGTCCTTTGGCACGAGGCGAGATGCACAGGTGCTGAGGATTTGGTCGGAACAGCTGAAGGCTTTGGCAGAGGAGCTGAGGACTTTGGAGGAACAGGAGCAACATGAGGAATTGGCCGTGAGGGCTTTGATGATTCTGGCCGTGAGGGCATTGCTGAGGAACTTGGCCTGCGTGCAGGCTTCTTAGACATAGCCTTCTTTGGCTTGACAGCAGAGGCCTCAGCAGAGGCAGCAGCGGCGGTAGAGTCTTCATTGAATTTCCTCACTGCTTCTCTGGCTTGCTTAGCCAACTTGGTTTGGCGCTTGGCCCATTCATCAGGATAGTCCTCACCGCGCTTGAGGCTGGTGGGATCTGCTATTTGGCCAGGTGCCAATGGAGCTCTTGGGCATGGAGGATTGAGTGCGAATTTCTTCATTTACTTAGGAGTGACATATCTGTACTCCCTCCATTCTCTTGCTCATCTTCTCTCTATTCTCTGTTTGCGCACTTTGCGCTCATTCTTGGTTTCCTCAGTAGGTGTGCAGTACCCAACATATATGTCATCAGGGATCTCAAACGATGTATTTACCTCAGGCCTCTTTCCTCCCTTCTGTGGCCTTTTACCATCAGCCATTTTCTTCAATTGAGGAATTTGAACAATCAAATTCTCTGAAGAAGTATGAAACTTTTCTTCGAGGAACGTTGCAAATGAGTTAAGTTGATGAGAACCTAGTGATTCAGCAGCTGACATGTGTACCTGTGAACAGAGTATAGTTGCGAGGAATTTGGAAGGTCATATGCGTTCTCAGAAGGTTTTTCAAAAAGAACAAGTTTGAGGAATTTGATCAGATGAGTCTTGAAGATTTTCACTAAGCGTTCTTTGTCTTAGGTTCCAGAGTTGTATAGATCGAAGATCCACATAATTGAGGAATCTTGAAGAAAAATGATGCTTAGAGAAACGAATCAAGAACAGATGACTTGTGAGGTGTTCAGTGTGTGAAGATATGAAGAAAAACACATTTGAAGATTTTGTAGATAATCATCCGAATCAACGAGGACAGTAAAAGTAACTTTTAATTACCCTGGACGAAGAACACGACGAACTGGAGTGAGGAGATGTGAAGTTCGTCTGTGTAGATCTTCCACACCCTAACTTGGCGGAGGAAGACGGCTACGGCAGCGGCGGAGTGAAGATTTTCGCGGTCGGCGCGAGTACGTCGGCGACGAGGTCGAGGCAGTGAAGCTATTCCTCACCGACGGCGATGAAGTAGCGGTGGCACTAGGGTTTGAGAAGCTCGAGCTGGAGAGAGAGGTCGAGCGGAGTAAAAGAAGTGAGGAAGGGAAGGAGGGATATTTATAGCCACGGTGAAAAACTGCTCGCCCGAAGAAATTGGACGAACGTGCCCCTGGCCCTTCTCATTCGCATGACATGTGTCACCCACGTAGTGAGAGGTGGAGATCGTGTTAGATCGTGGGTGAGTGGATAAGTGTATCGTGGGATGCGGAACGGTTTGAGCGGCAAAGCCGAAAATTTAGATAAGATAGGTTTTAAAGTTCCGTTCGCAATTTCTTCAGCTGATAAGGACACAGTGAAGATTTTGAACGAGTTTCAAATAGAACGCACATGAAGAATTTGTGAACAGATTGGGTTGAGTATAGCATAGAGGGGAAGGGTCCGATCACATTCACTTAGCAGAAAACCAACTTGAAGAAATAGCAATAAGTGAATACTGTAGAGGACATAAACTCATATATATAAATATATAGCCAATGAAGAAAAATGACGGAATCAGTGAAGACTATGCAAAGTTGAAGAATATGAATAATTTGAGGAATTTCAACTTTTAGTGGTGGCGTGATCCACCGTATAAGAATGATGATTTCAGACACCGCGTAAAATTATAGTAGGGTTCTGAGAATAAAATTCTTCATTAATTTCTTCACACTAAGAGTGTCATTCTTCATTGATTGAAGAAAAACGTTTCTTCATGTGTTGCACATCTAAGTCATCAATTTTGCATAAGTGTTAGGATGAGTGTCCTTTTCAAAGAACATTCGAAAATTTTAGGATATTTAGCTCACACCGCAACTTGCTAAATCCCTTCTCATCCAAGGGCTTTGTGAAGATATCGGCTAACTGTTCTTCAGTCTTCACATACTCAATAGAAATGTCGCCCTTCAACACATGATCATGAAGAAAATGATGACGAATCTGAATGTGCTTTGTCTTCGAGTGCTGAACTGGGTTGTGAGCAATCTTGATGGCACTCTCATTGTCATAGAAAAGAGGCACATTCTTCATGTTGACGCCGTAGTCCTTGAGAGTTTACTTCATCCATGGAAATTGGGCACAGCAAGAACCAGTGGCAATGTACTCAGCTTCAGCAGTAGATAGTGACACGCAGTTCTATTCCTTCGAGGACCAACAGACCAAAGATCGTCCGAGGAAATGACATGTACCAGATGTTGACTTGCGATCCACACGATCACCAGCATAGTCAGAGTCAGAATATCCAACAAGATCAAAAGCCGAGCCCTTGGGGTACCATAATCCAAGTGTTGGTGTGTGAGCTAGATATCGAAGAATATGCTTCACAACCTTATGGTGTGATTCCTTCGGTGTAGCTTGAAATCGGGCACACATGCAAACACTAAGCATTATATCTGGCCTAGATGCACATAAGTACAATAAGGAATCTATCATGGAGCGGTATACCTTATTATCGAAGTCAATACCATTTTCATCAGTGCACAGATGGCCATTTGTGGGCATAGGAATTTTGACGCCTTTGCAATCTTGCATGCCGAATTTCCTCAGTACATCCTTGAGGTATTTCTCCTGAGATATGAATATGCCATTGTGTTGTTGATGAATTTGAAGACCTAAGAAGAATTTCAACTCTCCCATCCTAGACATTTGATATTCTTCACTCATCATATAGGCAAATTCATCACTATAACATTGGTCAGTACAACCAAAGATAATATCATCAACATATATTTGGCACACAAACAATTCACCATCATAAGATTTAGTGAAAAGAGTAGGGTCGAGTGAACCGGGTTTGAAGCCTTTCTTCATGAGGAGTTCCTTCAAGGTATCATACCAAGCCCTTGGGGCCTGCTTGAGGCCATAGAGGGCCTTGTTGAGTCTGAAGACTTTGTCAGGATTCTTTGGATCTTCAAAACCTGGGGGTTGAGCAACATATACTTCTTCCTCAAGCTAACCATTGAGAAATGCACTTTTCACATTCATTTGATATAAAGTGATATCATGATGGTTAGCATAAGCAAGTAATATGCGAATAGCCTCAAGTCTAGCAACAGGTGCAAAAGTTTCATCGAAATCAATTCCTTCCACCTGTGTGTAGCCTTGAGCTACAAGCCGTGCCTTATTCCTCACCACAAGGCCATTTTCATCTTGCTTGTTGCGGTAGATCCACTTTGTGCCGATGATATTGTGCTTGCGAGGATCTGGATGTTTGACCAGTTTCCAGACATTGTTGAGCTCGAACTGATGTAATTCTTCTTGCATGGCCTGAATCCACTCAGGCTCCAGAAATGCTTCATCTACCTTAGTGGGCTCTGTAATAGAGACAAAAGCATACTGCCTGAAGGAAATATGCCCTAGAGGCAATAATAAAGTTATTATTTATTTCCTTATTTCATGATAAATGTTTATTATTCATGCTAGAATTGTATTAATCGGAAACATAATACATGTGTGAATACATAGACAAACAGAGTGTCACTAGTATGCCTCTACTTGACTAGCTCGTTAATCAAAGATGGTTATGTTTCCTAACCATGGACAAAGATTTGTTATTTGATTAACGGGATCACATCATTAGGTGAATGATCTGATTGACATGACCCATTCCATTAGCTTAGCACCCGATCGTTTAGTATGTTGCTATTGCTTTCTTCATGACTTATACATGTTCCTATGACTATGAGATTATGCAACTCCCGTTTGCCGGAGGAACACTTTGTGTGCTACCAAACGTCACAACGTAACTGGGTGATTATAAAGGTGCTCTACAGGTGTCTCCAAAGGTACATGTTGGGTTGGCGTATTTAGAGATTAGGATTTGTCACTCCGATTGTCGGAGAGGTATCTCTGGGCCCTCTCGGTAATGCACATCACTTAAGCCTTGCAAGCATTGCAACTAATGAGTTAGTTGCGAGATGATGTATTATAGAACGAGTAAAGAGACTTGCCAGTAATGAGATTGAACTAGGTATTTGGAATACCGACGATCGAATCTCGGGCAAGTAACATACCGATGACAAAGGGAACAACGTATGTTGTTATGCGGTCTGACCGATAAAGATCTTCGTAGAATATGTAGGAGCCAATATGAGCATCCAGGTTCCGCTATTGGTTATTGACCGGAGACATGTCTCGGTCATGTCTACATTGTTCTCGAACCCGTAGGGTCCGCACGCTTAAGGTTACGATGACAGTTATATTATGAGTTTATACATTTTGATGTACCGAAGTTTGTTCGGAGTCCCGGATGTGATCACGGACATGACGAGGAGTCTCAAAATGGTCGATACATAAAGATTTATATATTTGAAGCCTATGTTTGGATACCGGAAGTGTTTCAGGTGAAATCGGGATTTTACCGGAGTACCGGGAGGTTACCGGAACCCCCCGAGAGCTAAATGGGCCATGATGGGCCTTAGTGGAAAAGAGAAGAGGCAGCCCTACATGGGCCGCGCGCCCCTCCCCTCCCTTGGTCCAAATAGGACAAGGAGAGGGGGCCGGCCCCTCTCTCTCTTTTCCCCCCTCCGCGAATCCTATTCCAACTAGGATTGGGGGGGGGGGGGGGGGGGAATCCTACTCCCAGAGGGAGTAGGACTCTCCTGGCGCGCCCTCCTTGGCCGGCCACCTCCCCCCCTTTAGTTCTTTATATACGAAGGCAGGGGCACCCCAGAGACACACAAGTTGATCCACGTGATCTATTCCTTAGCCGTGTGCGGCGCCCCCAGCCACCATAGTCCTCGATAATATTGTAGCAGTGCTTAGGCGAAGCCCTGCAGCAGTAGTACGTCAAGATCGTCACCACGCTGTCGTGCTGACGGAACTCTTCCCCAACACTTTGCTGGATCGGAGTCCGGGGATCGCCATCGAGCTGAACGTGTGCTAAAACTCGGAGGTGCCGTAGTTTCGGTGCTTGATCGGTCGGATCGTGAAGACGTACGACTACATCAACCAAACGCTTCCGTTGTCGATCTACTAGGTATGTAGATCACACTCTCCCCTCTCGTTGCTATGCATCACCATGATCTTGCGTGTGCGTAGGAAAATTTTTGAAATTACTACGAAACCCAACAGTGGCATCCGAGCCTAGGTTTTATATGTTGATGTTATATGCACGAGTAGAACACAAGTGAGTTGTGGGTGATATAAGTCATACTGCTTACCAGCATGTCATACATTGGTTCGGCGGTATTGTTGGATGAAGCGGCCCAGACCAACATTACGCGTACGCTTACGCGAGACCGGTTCTCCCGACGTGCTTTGCACAGAGGTGGCTTGTGGGTGACAGTTTCTCCAACTTTAGTTGAACCAAGTGTGGCTACGCCCGGTCCTTGCGAAGGTTAAAACAGCACCAACTTGACAAACTATCATTGTGGTTTTGATGCGTAGGTAAGATTAGTTCTTGCTTAAGCCCGTAGCAGCCACGTAAAACTTGCAACAACAAAGTAGAGGACGTCTAACTTGTTTTTGCAGGGCATGTTGTGATGTGATATGGTCAAGACATGATGCTGAATTTTATTGTATGAGATGATCATGTTTTGTAACCAAGTTATCGGCAACTGGCAGGAGCCATATGGTTGTCGCTTTATTGTATGCAATGCAATCGCGATGTAATGCTTTACTTTTTCACTAAACGGTAGCGATAGTCGTAGAAGCACAAGCTTGGCGAGACGACAACGATGCTACGATGGAGATCAAGGTGTCACGCCGGTGACAATGGTGATCACGACGGTGCTTCGGAGATGGAGATCACAAGCACAAGATGATGATGGCCATATCATATCACTTATATTGATTTCATGTGATGTTTATCCTTTATGCATCTTATCTTGCTTTGATTGATGGTAGCATTATAAGATGATCTCTCACTAATTATCAAGAAGTGTTCTCCCTGAGTATGCACCATTGCGAAAGTTCTTCGTACTGAGACACCACATGATGATCGGGTGTGATAGGCTCTACGTTCAAATACAACGGGTGCAAAACAGTTGCACACGCGGAATACTCAGGTTATACTTGACGAGCCAAGCATATACAGATATGGCCTCGGAACACGGAGACCGAAAGGTCGAGCGTGAATCATATAGTAGATATGATCAACATAGTGATGTTCACCAATGAAACTGCTCCATCTCACGTGATGATCGGACATGGTTTAGTTGATTTGGATCACGTGATCACTTAGAGGATTAGAGGGATGTCTATCTAAGTGGGAGTTCTTAAGTAATATGATTAATTGAACTTAAATTTATCATGAACTTAGTCCTGGTAGTATTTTGCAAATTATGTTATAGATCAATAGCTCATGTTATTGCTTTCATATGTTTATTTTGATATGTTCCTAGAGAAAATTGTGTTGAAAGATGTTAGTAGCAATGATGCGGATTGGATCCGTGATCTGAGGTTTATCCTCATTGCTGCACAGAGGAATTATGTCCTTGATGCACCACTAGGTGATAGACCTATTGCAGGAGCAGATGCTGACGTTATGAACGTTTGGCTAGCTAAATATGATGACTACTTGATAGTTTAGTGCACCATGCTTAACGGCTTAGAATCAGGACTTCAAAGACGTTTTGAACGTCATGGACCATGTGAGATGTTCCAGGAGTTGAAGTTAATATTTCAAGCAAATACCCGAGTTGAGAGATATGAAGTCTCCAACAAGTTCTATAGCTAAAAGATGGAGGAGAATCGCTCAACTAGTGAGCATGTGCTCAGATTGTCTGGGTACTACAATCGCTTGAATCAAGTGGGAGTTAATCTTCCAGATAAGATAGTGATTGACAGAATTCTCTAGTCACCATCACCAAGTTAGTAGAACTTTGTGATGAACTACAGTATGCAAGGGATGACGAAAACGAATCCCGAGCTTTTCATGATGATGAAATCGATGAAGGTAGAAATCAAGAAAGAGCATCAAGTGTTGATGGTTGACAAGATCACTAGTTTCAAGAAAAAGGGCAAAGGGAAGAAGGGGAACTTCAAGAAGAACGGCAAGCAAGTTGCTGCTCAAGTAAAGAAGCCCAAGCCTGGTCCTAAGCCTGAGACTAAGTGCTTCTACTGCAAAGGGACTGGTCACTGGAAGCGGAACTGCCCCAAGTATTTGGCGGATAAGAAGGATGGCAAAGTGAACAAAAGTATATTTGATATACATGTTATTGATGTGTACTTTACTAGTGTTTATAGCAACCCCTCAGTATTTGATACTAGATCAGTTGCTAAGAGTAGTAACTCGAAACAGGAGTTGCAGAATAATCAGAGACTAGTTAAGGGTGAAGTGACGATGTGTGTTGGAAGTAGTTCCAAGATTGATATGATCATCATCGCACACTCCCCTATACTTTCGAGATTAGTGTTGAACCTAAATAAGTGTTATTTGGTTTTTGCGTTGAGCATGAATATGATTTGATCATGTTTATTGCAATACGGTTATTCATTAAAGTCAGAGAATAATTGTTGTTCTGTTTACATGAATAAAACCTTCGATGGTCATACACCCAATGAAACAAGTTCATTGGATCTCGATCGTAGTGATACACATATTCATAATATTGAAACCAAAAGATGCGAAGTTAATAATGATAGTGCAACTTATTTGTGGCACTGCCGTTTAGGTCATATTGGTGTAAAGCGCATGAAGAAACTCCATGCTGATAGGATTTTGGAATCACTTGATTATGAATCACTTGGTGCTTGCGAACCATGCCTTATGGGCAAGATGACTAAAGACTCCGTTCTCCGGAACAATGGAGCGAGCAACTGACTTATTGGAAATAATACATACTGATGTATGCGATCCGATGAGTGTTGAAGCTCGCGGCGGGTATCGTTATTTTCTGACCTTCACATATGATTTGAGCAGATATGGGTATATCTGCTTGATGAAACATAAGTCTGAAACATTTGAAAAGTTCAAAAAAATTCAGAGTGAAGTGGAAAATCATCGTGACAAGAAAATAAAAGTTTCTACGATATGATCGCAGAGGTAAAATATTTGAGTTACGAGTTTGGTCTTCAACTAAAACAATGTGAAATAGTTTCACTACTCACGCCACCTGGAACACCATAGTGTAATGGTGTGTCCGAACGTCATAACCGTACTTTATTAGATATAGTGCGATCTATGATGTCTCTTACCGATCTACCACTATCATTTTGGGGTTATGCATTAGAGACAGCTGCATTCACGTTAAATAGGGCACCATCTAAGTCCGTTGAGATGACACAATCTGAACTGTGGTTTGTCAAGAAACCAAAGTTGTCGTTTCTTAAAGTTTGGGGTTGTGATGCTTATATGAAAAAGTTTCATCCTAATAAGCTCAAACCCAAATCGGAGAAATATGTCTTCATAGGATACCCAAAGGAGACTGTTGGGTACACCTTCTATCACAAATCCGAAGGCAAGACTTTTGTTGCTAAATTCGGAGTTTTTCTAGAGAAGGAGTTTCTCTCGAAAGAAGTGAGTGGGAGGAAAGTAGAACTTGATGAGATAACTGTACTTGCTCCCTTATTGGAAAGTAGTTCATCACAGAAATCTGTTCCTGTGACTACTACACCAATTAGTGAGGAAGCTAATGATGATGATCATGTAACTTCAGATCAAGTTACTACCAAATCTCGTAGGTAAACCAGAGTGAGATCCGCACCAGAGTGGTACGGTAATCCTGTTCTGGAAGTCATGTTACTAGACCATGACGAACTTGCGAACTATGAGGAAGCGATGATGAGCCCAGATTCCGCGAAATGGTTTGAGGCCATGAAATCTGAGATATGATCCATGTATGAGAACAAAGTATGGACTTTGGTTGACTTGCCCGATGATCGGCAAGCCATAGAAAATAAATGGATCTTCAAGAGGAAGACGGACGCTGATAGTAGTGTTACTATCTATAAAGCTAGAATTGTCGCAAAAGGTTTTCGACAAGTTCAAGGTGTTGACTACGATGAGATTTTCTCACTCGTATCTATGCTTAAGTCTGTCCGAATCATGTTAGCAATTGCCGCATTTTATGAAATCTGGCAAATGGATAAACAAAACTGCATTCCTTAATGGATTTACTAAAGAAGAGTTGTATACGATGCAACTAGAAGGTTTTGTCGATCCTAAAGGTGTTAACTAAATATGCAAGCTCCAGCGATACATCTATGGACTGGTGCAAGAATCTCGGAGTTGGAATATACGCTTTGATAAGTTGATCAAAGCATATAGTTTTATACAGACTTGCGGTGAAGCCTGTATTTACAAGAAAGTGAGTGGGAGCACTACAACATTTCTGATAAGTATATGTGAATGACATATTGTTGATCGCAAATAATGTAGAATTATTCTGCAAAGCATAAAGGAGTGTTTGAAAGGAGTTTTTCAAAGAAAGACCTCGGTGAAGCTGCTTACATATTGAGTATCAAGATCTATAGAGATAGATCAAGACACTTGATAAGTTTTTTCAATGAGTACATACCTTGACAAGATTTTGAAGTAGTTCAAAAATGGAACAGTCAAAGAAAAGGTTTCTTGCCTGTGTTACAAGGTGTGAAGTTGAGTAAGAATCAAAGCCCGACCACGACAGAAGATAGAAAGAGAATGAAAGTCATTCCCTATGCCTCAGTCATAGGTTCTATAAAGTATGACATGCTGTATACCAGATCTATTGTATGCCCTACCACTGAGTTTGGCAAGGGAGTACGATAGTGATCTAGGAGTAGATCACTGGACAGCGGTCAAAATTATCCTTAGTGGAATAAGGATATGTTTCTCGATTATGGAAGTGAAAAAAGGTTCGTCGTAAAGGGTTACGCCGATGCAAGTTTTGACACTAATCTAGATGACTCTAAGTCTCGGTCTAGATACATATTGAAAGTGGGAGCAATTAGCTAGAGTAGCTCCATGCAGAGCATTGTTGACATAGAAATTTGCAAAATACATGCGGATCTGAATGTGGCAGACCCGTTGACTAAGATTCTCTCACAAGCAAAACATGATCACACCTTAGTACTCCTTGGGTGTTAATCACATAGCGATGTGAACTAGATTACTGAATCTAGTAAACCCTTTGGGTGTTGGTCACATGGCAATGTGAACTATGGGTGTTAATCACATGATGATGTGAACTATCGATGTTAATCACATGGTGATGTGATCTAGATTATTGACTCTAGTGCAAGTGGGAGACTGAAGGAAATATGCCCTAGAGGCAATAATAAAGTTATTATTTATTTCCTTATTTCATGATAAATGTTTATTATTCATGCTAGAATTGTATTAATCGGAAACATAATACATGTGTGAATACATAGACAAACAGAGTGTCACTAGTATGCCTCTACTTGACTAGCTCGTTAATCAAAGATGGTTATGTTTCCTAACCATGGACAAAGAGTTGTTATTTGATTAACGGGATCACATCATTAGGTGAATTATCTGATTGACATGACCCATTCCATTAGCTTAGCACCCGATCGTTTAGTATGTTGCTATTGCTTTCTTCATGACTTATACATGTTCCTATGACTATGAGATTATGCAACTCTCGTTTGCCGGAGGAACACTTTGTGTGCTACCAAATGTCACAACGTAACCGGGTGATTATAAAGGTGCTCTACAGGTGTCTCCAAAGGTACATGTTGGGTTGGCGTATTTCGAGATTAGGATTTGTCACTCCGATTGTCGGAGAGGTATCTCTGGGCCCTCTCGGTAATGCACATCACTTAAGCCTTGCAAGCATTGCAACTAATGAGTTAGTTGCGAGATGATGTATTATAGAACGAGTAAAGAGACTTGCCGGTAACGAGATTGAACTAGGTATTTGGAATACCGACGATCGAATCTCGGGCAAGTAACATACCGATGACAAAGGGAACAACGTATGTTGTTATGCGGTCTGACCGATAAAGATCTTCGTAGAATATGTAGGAGCCAATATGAGCATCCAGGTTCCGCTATTGGTTATTGACCGGAGACATGTCTCGGTCATGTCTACATTGTTCTCGAACCCGTAGGGTCCGCACGCTTAAGGTTACGATGACAGTTATATTATGAGTTTATACATTTTGATGTACCGAAGTTTGTTCGGAGTCCCGAATGTGATCACGGACATGACGAGGAGTCTCGAAATGGTCGAGACATAAATATTTATATATTGGAAGCCTATGTTTGGATACCGGAAGTGTTCTGGGTGAAATCGGGGTTTTACCGGAGTACCGGGAGGTTACCGGAACCCCCCGGGAGCTAAATGGGCCATGATGGGCCTTAGTGGAAAAGAGAAGAGGCAGCCCTACATGGGCCGCGCGCCCCTCCCCTCCCTTAGTCCGAATAGGACAAGGAGAGGGGGCCTGCCCCTCTCTCTCTTTTCCCCCCTCCGCGAATCCTATTCCAACTAGGATTGGGGGGGAATCCTACTCCCAGAGGGAGTAGGACTCTCCTGGCGCGCCCTCCTTGGCCGGCCACCTCCCCCCTTTAGTTCTTTATATACGGAGGCAGGGGCACCCCAGAGACACACAAGTTGATCCACGTGATCTATTCCTTAGCCGTGTGTGGCGCCCCCAGCCACCATAGTCCTCGATAATATTGTAGCAGTGCTTAGGCGAAGCCCTGCAGCAGTAGTACGTCAAGATCGTCACCACGTCGTCGTGCTGACGGAACTCTTCCCCGACACTTTGCTGGATCGGAGTCCGAGGATCGTCATCGAGCTGAATGTGTGCTAAAACTCGGAGGTGTCGTAGTTTCGGTGCTTGATCGGTCGGATTGTGAAGACGTACGACTACATCAACCAAACGCTTCCGTTGTCGATCTACTAGGTATGTAGATCACACTCTCCCCTCTCGTTGCTATGCATCACCATGATCTTGCGTGTGCGTAGGAAAATTTTTGAAATTACTACGAAACCCAACACTGCCCACAAAAGTTAGACAAATGTGAAGCTTTTGAGCATGTGAGAGGACCTGGCGCTTTGATGTCATTGATGATATTTTCAACTTGCACTTCTTTTGCAATGCGAGGATGAGCTGGTTGTCGTTGAAGAGTTTGATCAGCGTTTTCTTCAGCATTTTCTTCAAGTGCATTAGCTCGACGTTCTTCATGTTCTGGAATGAATTCTTCAGCAGATTCTTCAGTAGGAATGACATCCTCAGTAGCCTTGAACTTGATAGTTTCCTCAGGTGTTGGTTCATCTATCATAGTAGGTAGGTGCTCTCTTTGCGATCCATTAGTTTCATCGAACCGCACATCTACAGTTTCAACAGCTTTGTGAAGAACGTTGTTGAAGACTCTGTAGGTGTGCGAGTCCTTTCCGTAACCAAGCATAAAACCTTCATGTGCTTTCGGTGCAAATTTTGAGTTGTGATGAGGATCTCTAATCCAACATTTAGCACCGAAAACTTTGAAATAACTTACATTGGGTTTCTTATCAGTGAGGGGTTCATAGGCAGTCTTTTTGAAGAATTTGTGAAGATATACTCTGTTGATGATGTGGCACGCAGTATCAATTGCCTCAATCCAGAAACGACGAGGCGTTTTGTATTCATCAAGCAAAGTGCGAGCCATCTCAGCAAGAGTCCTGTTCTTGCGCTCCACGACGCCATTCTGCTGAGGAGTGTAGGGAGCAGATAAGTCATGAGTAATACCAAGTTCATCAAGATAGTCATCGAGACCAGAATTCTTGAACTCAGTGCCATTGTCACTTCTGATGTGCTTGATCTTCACACCAAAGTTGGTTGAAGCCCTCGAGGAAAATCGTTTGAAGACTTCCTGCACTTCATGTTTGTAAGTAACAAGGTGTACCCATGTATAGCGAGAATAATCATCAACAATAACAAAGCCATATTGAGATGCTTCATTTGAAATAGCAGAATAATGATTAGGACCAAAGAGATCCATGTGAAGCAATTTAAACGGGCGAGTGGTGGTCATGATAGTCTTTGCTGGATGCTTGGCCTTCGTCATCTTCCCAGCTTCATAGGCTCCGCACAGGTGATCCTTGAGAAATTTGACATTCTCGATGCCAATGACATGCTTCTTCTTCGCAAGCATGTGCAAATTCCTCTTGCCTGCATGACCAAGTCGTCGATGCCAGAGCCATCCCTCTGAAGCTTTTGCAAGTAAGCACACGGCTGGTTGTGGTCCTGTAGAGAAATCAACAATATATAGGTCTCCTCTCCTAAAGCCTTCGAAGACTTTGGAATTGTCAGCTTCCATAACCACAACACAACGGTACTTGCCAAAGACAACAACCATATCAAGATCACAAAGCATTAAGACAGACATAAGGTTGTATCCTAAGGACTCAACAAGCATGACTTTGTCCATGTGTCGATCCTTTGTAATCACAGCCTTACCTAGACCCAATACCTGACTTTTGCCTTTGTCAGCAAAGATGATATGCTTCAGATGTGACGGAGATAACGGAGCATCCATTAATAGATTCTTGTCACCAGTCATGTGGTTTGTACATCCACTATCGAGGACTCACTCAGTGGCTTTAGGTTAATCATCCTGCAGACGAATTAGTGCAGCTTACAAACTCATATACTTCATCAATGAAGAATATGACATCAATTCATCAGATCAATTTCATCAAGTAAAAGGATTGATAAAGCAGTATGAGGACGTGAGAAATGAGAGTTCATTTCTTCATGATTAGCCTGCGTCCTATCAGGCATGCTCAGGTCTCCAGCAAATTCTTCAGACGATTACGTGCGTCTGGAGACCTGACCCTGCAGAAGAGATTAGTTCTTTTTCTTCACCACCCACATCTGAAGGGGTGGCAAAGAGTTCATCATTCTGCGAGCTCCATATGAAAAGGATGGCATAGAAGCCAGTCCATTTCGTCTCACATAAGAGGGGTTAGAGTAAGCATAAGAGTATGTAGAGAAATTCTTCAAGGACTTATGGACATAATGATTTGAAGAATAATGCACATATCCATAATCCTTAGATCTTCCCTGCGAAACAGACGGGTTAGCACGATGATGTTCATATGAGGACTTTGATCCATATGAGGAATTTGTTCCATATGAAGAATTTGATCTGGGGTTCCTATTCTTCACAGGTGGCGTCACGATGACATTTATCTGAAGATTTTCAAGGCATCTTTTGGGAACCCAGATTTTCTTCATAGGGGAGTCGTTCCTGCAGTTAGTGCCAACATATCTAGCAAAGACTTCACCATTCTGATTTTTGAATAGCTTATAGTTGGAGTCAATTGACTCATCATCAGAATGAGGAGATTCACATGCAAATCCAGATAAGTTAGATGGATCAACTGGAGGTCCCCTTGTAGCAACCCATGTAGTTTTGGGGTACTGCTCAGGCTTCCAATATGTACCATCAGCATTGAGTTTCCTCTCAAAGGCGATACCCTCTTGCCTAGGGTTCCTGTTGAGGATTTGCTTTTTAAGCACATCACAAAGAGCCTGATGCCCTTTGAGGCTTTTGTACATGCCTGTCGTGTACAATTCCTTCAGCCCTGCATCGTTAGTGATACTAGCAATGTCCTCAGATGAGGAATTAGTGATAGCAGAGGCATGTGAAGAATTTGAAACATTAGCAGCATTTGAACATTCAGATGAAGAATTAGCAGATTCACGTTCAATGCACTTCAAGCATGGAGGAACAAATTCTTCCTGAGAAGCGCTGATTTGTTGAGAAAGTAATGAATCGCGCTCTTTTTGAAGATCTTCATAACTCACTCTTAGCTTTTCAAGATCTTGCTTTCTTTGAAGAAATTCATAAGAAAGCCTCTCATGATCGGATAAGAGAGTGTTATGATGACTTTGAAGGGTGTCATACTTAGTATGAAGTCTCTGAAGACTTTCAGCCAAAGCTTTTGACTGATCCATTTCTTCACCCAACATATCATCGCTCTTGTTTAGCATATAGTGAACTTTTTCCAAAGCTCTTTGTTGTTTAGTGGCAAGGGAAGCAAGTTTGACATAGCTGGGTCCAAATTCGTCACTAGATTCATCATCACTAGACTCGGATAGGTAGCATTCAGTTACCTCAGCATCTTTTGCCATAAGGCATGATGCAGAAGATGATGATTTTGGTTCGAATGTCATCGTTTTGAGAGATTCCTTGAAGTCCTCAAACCAAGGATCATGATAGGTTCGATGACCTTCATAGACCTCAGAGAGACGGTCCCAGATGAGCTTCGCATGATCAAGATGCATGATATTCCTGAACTGATTTTGTGACAGACTGGAGCGGATGACATCCTTCGCCGTGAGGTTTAGAAGAGTGTACTTGCGAATGTCATCAGCTTCCGCCATCTTGCATAGATCGGTCAGACCAATCTCAGTGACGGTCCACAGCTCGTTGTTCATCGCCATGAGGCGTTTCTTCATCATGGCCTTCCACTTGGGATATTCGTGACCGTCAAAGATGGGGCATGTCACTTTTGTCATACCTGCGGTCGACATAACTAAAACTCCAGGCGGTTAAACCAAAATCACACAGAACAAGGAAGTACCTTGCTCTGATACCAATTGAAAGTGCGTTATATCGACTAGAGGGGGGTGAATAGGCGATTTTTATAAAATTCTTCACTGAGGAATTTGCCAGTGAGGAAATTCCTTAGCGAAGAACTACTAGTAGCGGAATAAGTACTCAAAAGTAAACATAACAGAGTACAAGCATAGTCATCATGATGAAATGAAGACAGTCACAGAGTACAAGAAACGTAATCACAGGATAACACAGGATGAAGACAAACAGACTGAAGAAATTAAACCGAGGAAATTGAGAAAGTCTTCAGTCAAAGTCTTCAAACACAGATATGAACAAACACACAACACAGTTATGAGGAAATGAAAGAGTTGAGGAAATAGAACCAGTAAGCTTGGTGAAGACAATGATTTGGTAGACCAGTTCCAACTGCTGTCTCAGTTGTACGTCTGGTTGGAGCGGCTGAGTATTTAAACTCGAGGACACATAGTCCCGGACACCCAGTCCTGAACACACAGCTCAGGACACCCAGTCCTCACCATATTCTCCTTGAACTGAGGTCACACAGACCTCGTCCAATCACTCGTGGTAAGTCTTCAGGCGACTTCCAAACCTTCACAAACTTGGTCACTCGGCGATCCACAATTCCTCTTGGATGCTCTAGACCATGACGTCTAATCGTCTGGAAGAAGCATAGTCTTCAAAGGTAACAAGCGTCGGATCCATTCAGGATCAATCTCTTCAGTGATGCTCAATCACTTGGGGTTTGTAGGTGTTTGGGTTTTGGGTTTTTCCTCACTTGATGATTGTCGCTCAAAGTCCTCAGAGGATGGGTTGCTCTCAAATGACAAGTGTCAGTTTCTCTCGGAGCATCCAACCAGCTAGTGGTTGTAGGGGGGCGCCTATTTATAGCCTAGGGAGTAGCCCGACATGATAAGACATAAATGCCCTTCAATGATATGACCGTTAGGTGGATAGATATTTTGGGACAGCTGGCGCATAGCACAGCAACGGTCGGAATTTTGAGTAGCAAAATCCTCAGGGCTATCATGTTCCTCACTGTGTAGGCAATCCACACTGGCGAATTCCTAACTCTTCAGTCAGGACAAATTCCTCAGAGATCAGAAGAACTTCATCTCTGTCACTGAAGAAATTGACTGAACTGTATGAAATTTCCAATGGTTTCACTCGAAGGGATTGGTAGGTGTAGGATTTTGAGTTGAGCATCACATGGAAATTTTTCCTTAGTATTTCCTCGACCCCCTTTAACAGTACGGTGTTTCCTATGACTCAAGAAAGAGAGAAACAAAACTATGAAAACGAAAGTCTTCAAGCTTCATATTCCTCGCATGAATATCAAGTCTTCACGGACACACCAATTTCTTCACTTTCAAAGTCGTCATGAAAGTCTTCGGAAATACCAAAATCTTCAGTCGAAGATATTCATTTTGGGGGGTCGACTTTTCCTGTAAATATCAGACTCCTCATAGACTTATAGATCTGTGTACACTCACAAACGCATTAGTCCCTTAACCTATAAGTCTTCAATACACCAAAATCACTAAGGGGCACTAGATGCACTTACAACATCATTCAGCTGGCCAAACCACACATGACGCCCAGGTGCTGAAGAAAGCGAGAATTTAGCTAAACTATGTGCGTCCCTATTAGAGACACGCCCTTCCAATGAAAAAATACAAGTAAAAGCTGCAACTCGAGCTTTGATCTCCCTCATAATGGCTCCCGATTTGCCCTGATTGTCCTGTGTAATATCACCAACTACCTATTTTGAATCACAGGCTACAACAAACTAATTTATTTGAAGACCCTCTGCAAGGCAAAGTGCCTCTCGACATGCAATGGTTTCCATAATCATTGGTTCATCAACTCCATCAATCACCAAGCTTGAGCTGCCCATGTAGTGTCCGTTGTTATCCCTGCAAATCGCAGCTACTGATCCTCTCCTTCCCAGTGTGACACCTGCGTCAAGATGGATTTTTACAATAGCTTGGGGGTGGCGCCCTTGGTCTGTGTGCATCCCGCTGGACATTGGCAGCAACCGGGGGTGGGGTACTATCCCTCTTTGTGTTTGTCATATCTACCTCCTCGATGTATCTCTCTAATAGGATTAGGATTAGGATTCTCCTATATGGCCGGCCAATCCTATTTGGCACGTAAGTCGCAAATAGCGAGCTGGCGTGTACCCCCTACAGCTTCTGCTCCTTTTTGGGCCGGCCCACTTTGAGCCAGTTTTTTTCCTTTTTCCTTCTGGTTTTTTCTTTCTTTTTTATTTTTTTTTCTTGGTTGATTTACATTTTTATATTTTTATAGTTTATTTCTTGTTTTTATTTGTTGTTCTGGATTTATTTCTATTTATTTACTTTTTCTTTATTTCACCCTTTTCTTTTTTTGGTTGGCCAACCTTCAAATTTTCAAACACTTTTTTCTTAAATTGTAAAAAAATGAAATCATGAACAATTTTCAAATTCCTACAGATTTTTTACAGATTCGCCGACAATTATTAGAATCTTGAACAATCTTTGAATTGACAAAGTTTTTTTTTGAAAAACTGAACATCTTGTCAAATTCATGATATTTTTCAAGTGGTGATTTTTTTTTGAAATCATGAACATGTTTGTGAAATCTTCAATACTTTTTACAAATTCGTGAATATTTTTGAAAATCATGAACATTTCTTGAAAGTGCATACACTTTTTGAAACGCGTGAATATTTTTTGAATTTGGGCACAATTTTTGAAATTCAGGTATATTTTTTTTTGTTTTTGACGAACATTTTATGAGTACATTAATACTTCTTGAAACAATGAACATTTTTTGAATTGTATGAACTTTTGTTTCAAAATTGGGAGCATTTCATGAAATGAAACACTTTTTTTTTTAATATTGTGCATATTTTTATAGAAACTCGTGAACAATTTTTGAAATGGTAATTTTTTTTATCTGAAATTACGTTTTTTAATCTCTAATCATTTATCATTTCCCGAACAATTTACAAATCATAAACACTTTTTGAATTCTCATACAATTCAACAACTTACAACTTTTTTCTGAAATTCCAAATTATTTTTAAAATGGTAAACTTAAAACAGAAAATTGAAAAAGGAAAAAAAATAGGTTCCCCGCTCCGCACATGGGCCGGCCCATGAGGGCGCTCAGGGGAGCGGGGAGGGTGCGCCCTCCTGTGGCTTCTACTGTGCCATAAGCGCCATTTAAACGCAATTCGGTACAGGGCGCACACACACTCCTTGTACACTACGCCTCGTAGCGGGCAGCTCATTTACTTTTCTAATAGATTTTCTTGGTTAACCTGCCAAACATAAAAGTATGACCACGGAGATTCGAAGTCGCGACCACCTCATTTAACGTAAGCTGGTCTAACCGAACAGACAACTAGGCCCTGTTCGGTTCTTCTCCGGTTCCCAACTTCTCCGGCTCCGCGCGTGGAGACGGCCCGAACGTGCCCGCTTCGCGAAGCCAGGTCACCCTCTAGTGGAAAATAGAGAGGCGGCCTTTGCTTGGCTTCTCCAAACGGCGGAGCGGGAGTTCAGGTTAATTACATAAGGATGCCACCGCAAAGTCAAAAAACAGTCCGCAAGTTCGTTCACCACGCCTGTGACCCGTCCATCTACAGTCTAATTGGGCTTCCGGTCCATACTATGGATCTGGAGCTGGTTTAGCATTGCCGAATGGATCGAAATTCTCGGGAGAAGCTGGAGTCACGATGGAGAAGCAGGAGTTGAGGATTTAGGGAAGCCGGAGGACTTCCAAACAGGCTCCTAATATGTTGTGATTAGATATACCTCTTTTCCACTTTTCTTCGCTTCTACATTCTTGTCCCACTGAATGAAGAAAGTCATGGGTTTACTTCCTTTTTCTTCTTTCTCTGGCTTAGGAGAGGCCTATGTTTGGCAGGTTTTCTTTTTATGTTTCTTTTTTATTTTCTTTTTCCTTATTATTTAAGTTCGTGATTTTTTTATCATGTTTTCATTGATGAAATTCCTGAACATTTTACACAAATTAGTAACGTTTTTTTAATTTCGTTTTTCTTTTCCAAATTTTGTGAACTTTTTCAAAAACTATTTTTTGAAATCGATGAATTTTTTTTCAAAATTCATGAATTTTTTTTCTAATTTGTGAATTTTTTTCAAAATCAATGATTTTTTTTTCAAATTTGCAAGCTAAACTGGTGCTGTGGAAAACCCTATTCGCCGCATTCTGCGTCAAACTATCGGCGAATTGCATAGGCGACACAACCTAGCGAGGGATTTGGGCTTGCTCATTTGTAGCATACGTACAACTTTTTTAGGTCCGGATTTTGGAAGCCTTCTATAAGGTTTATGAACCGGTTGTTTATTTTACCTTTTCTTTTTCGCTTTCCTTTTTTTGTTTTCTTTGCTGTTTATTTTATTTTTTATTTTTTATTTGATTTCATTTTTCTTTTTTCCATTTCAAGTTTATATCTTTTTCAGAAAAAATAGAAATTAAAAATATTAGTAATTTTCAGAATGTGTTCATTTTTTTCAAATGTTGTTCCGGTTTTCAAATTTTTCACAAATTCTAAAGAAGCTTTAGTATTTCAAAATTTATCCACTTCTTTTACAAAAATGATCCAAAGTTTTTAAAATTTTAAATTTCGGAAAATGTTTGCATTTTAATATTTTGCTCACAAATTCAAAACATGTTCACGGATTCAAAAAATGTTCATGTTTTCAATAATAATTCGTGTTTCCAAGATTCAAAAAATGGTTGTTGAATTTCATAAAATGCTCACGTTTTGAAAAAGTTGTCATTTTTTCAAAAATGTTCCTATTTAAAAAAATCACAAATTCAACAAAAATCAGGTTTTCATAATTTTTTTCGCAAATTTAAAAAATGTTTATGAGAATTTAATAAAATGTTTGCATTTTTAAAAATCGTTCATAATTTCAGGTGTTTTTCAAAAAAATTCCTGTTTTGCAAAAAATGTCGTAGTTTCAAAAAATGTTCTTGTTTTCCATATTTTTCACTATTTTACAAAAAATGTTTGCGATTCCCAAAAAAAATTCCTTTTTATAAATATATTGACTTTTGTGAAAAAGGAAACACATTTGCTAGCAGAACTTTTGTTACCCTCACTTTTGTCTCTTTAGGTATTTAGCCGTTATTTCAAAAGACTGCACACTCTAGAACATTAGTGCTACATTGTTTATGTAAAACGTGTGGACCATTCTGTCGAGACTTCACTTTACACGATCCCAATTTATTCGAATATCAATGTCTTTTTTTCCTACAATGTTGTGAATTAACAGAAAAACATAAAAATACTCATGAATTTTAAATATGTTATTATTTATAAAAATTTCCTAGTTTTTTAAAATATAAACTTCAAAATATTATGCTATTTGAAAATATTCAGGTATATTAAAAAATCTCAAATTAAAATCCAGTATTTCAAAAAAGAATCATGAATTTAAGACAAAAATATATAAAAATAAGAAAAAGGAAAAGGAAAGGAAATGAAAAGACGAAAAAAATAAGACAACAACATGCGAAACCGGCGGTGAACTGAGCCTAGCTCATAAGGTTAGGTTCCTTGTGGCGGAACCAACCCACACAGGGTTAAAGTCATGGACTTTGTATTGGTCGTATTTTACTTGATTTATTTCAGACCTTTCGTCGATGTACCTTTAGTAGAAAGAGACGTTCACATCGACCACAAAGTTGTTCGATATAGGAAATTGCTGGGGAAAGGCCACTTGATCAAAATGAGCCTTGGCCAGGCTTCTGGTTGAAGCTTACGGTAGCACATATGCATCTGATTCGCGCTCAATATTGGTGTCACTTTTTTTTCATGAATACACAAAGCTTGTGTATCATTCACTGACAGAAGAAGAAGAATAAGTACATAAGGTACAACACATGACACGAACGCAGATAGATGTGAAAAGTGGCGGAGCCAGGAAAAATGAGTGAGGGGGGCCATAGTGTTGTTAATCCTTGTTGGCAGGGCCAGCCCACTAGATTACACTATTTTAACAGCAAAAAATCATATATTTACATGCATATTAGGCCTAAACCAGTGTTGTTAGGGGGGCCAGGGCCCCTGCTGGTCCCCCTGTCTCCGTCATTGGACGTGAACATAGTGTCCGAGCAGAGAGACTAGAGATGCTCAGCCAAACAGAGGGGACTAACCCGAGTCAAGAGCGGCCTTGCCAAACCAAGAGAACTCCAGCATCCTGCGAGCCAAAAAATCGAGGACACCGCGAGCGAGCCTGGCGCCACTTTGGATTCGAGATTTCGCTCAACACTGCTGCGTGGTTTGCTTTGTGGGACTGTCCAGTTTGACGCGCCGTGGAACAGTGCGTCGCACAGCGGCAACTTTTCCAGTAGTAGTAAATGCCACCTGTGTCAGATATGCATGCATCGGGTAGAGAGACGATGCAGACGACTGGTGCCACAGGCTCACAGCTGCATCATCATATCTCTGCGTCGGGACACATTCATCATCTCTAAGACTAGAAAATAAGGAGACAGCTCGTCCGTAGCCTGAACTGAAACGCGTAGTAAATTACTCCAAAATGTTGGACATGGACAAATGTTGGGGTTGTTTACTTATTATTATCCTTCGGGAAACCAGGCTACAAATGTTGGCCACACCTGCAACACAAGTTGTGTGATACAAAAAGGTTGTCACGAGCGGTAACAAACAATTGAATACCTCATGCACAATACTCTACTACTGGGTATCCCTGAGTCACGTGAAGAAGAAAACTTGATCGAAAGCTGGCTGATTGATTGCAGGCGCACTGCACATGCCCCTTCCTGCAGCCGCAGCCGCACTGATGGCCAACCACCACCCCTTCCGCTCTGCGCTATCAATACCATCCCTCTCCCTGGCCCTCTCTCTCTTCTCCACCTCTACTAAAAAATCTCTAGCTTGGCACTGTTTGTTCCTGTGTGTAGACACCGCGAAGTGGACGAGCTCACGTGACACGTCCATCGCGGTACGGTACGTATGTATCGTCAAGAAATGAAACGAACCAATCAGCAGGGCGGTGGTACTACTACTAGTAGTATCTTTGTGAGCTCATGTCGTCCTTCTCGTGGCCATGGCGACGCCGGCGAGGTCGCCGCCGTACTCCTCCAGCACCACCAGCAGGTTGCCGCCCGGCTTCAGCCACGAGCGCGGCACGTGGTACCTGCACGCACACCATTTTTATTTTCATTTTCTCACCCTCGTAATAAGGGAAAAAAGGTTACCCAGTCGTGCAAACGGGGTGAGTGATTGCTGTCCGGGCTTAGTACAGTACCATCTCTGGGAGAGCTCGCCGCAGTTGGAGCGGCACTTGTCCTGGCGGTACGTCCCGGCGTAGCTGCACCGGCCGCAGCCGCCGGAGGGGGCCTTGTACGACCAGTACCGGCCGACGTGGTGGCCGTTCACCCACATCTGCCCCTTCCCCATGCTCCCCATGTCCAGCGCCACCGGGTCGCTCCCCGCCGGCGCGGTGAACAAGGCCTGCCAGACCATCAACACAGCCACAGCTGCCGTCAGAAATGGCGAGACGAAGGAAAACAACCTGATAACTCATGTTGCAAAGGTGCATTATTGTTGCTGCGAGCACTGACCTTGTGCCAGGTCAGTGGCTGCTTGTTACCAGGACCGCCCCACTCCACGGAGGGGCTTCCGGCGACGGTGTGGAGCCCCAGCGACTCGCCTTTCAGGCCAACCTGATATGTCCATTTCTGATGGCTCAGGTCTCTCTTCCCCGAATTTAGCCCGGAGACGGTCACCGGCCCGAGGACGCCGACATTCCACCTCTCGAAATGGTTCCCGTCATTCTACATGTGCAGCAACGCCATATACCAGTGTTACAAACAGCTTCAAATCCAAGGGCATAAATAAACTCAGCTGTGGCCAGCTTACAGGAAGGCCAACTGCTGAACTCAGGATGGAGATCTTGTTGCTCCCTTGCCACATCTTCACATGCCCGTCATACGTCAGCTTCGGGTTGTTGTAACCGCCATAAACAGAACCTGCAACACAAACACAATCATCCAAGGTCATCACATTTGGTATCTTCCTGTGATGGTGCAACGTAATATAGATCTATGAAAGTGTTGGTACCGTATGATTTTCCGTTGACGAAGACTTGCATCGAGTGCCCAGCGGAGTAGATGGTGAGCTGAGGCCACTGGCCGTTCTTTGCGAGCTCATTGGCACCAATGTTGACGCTGCGACAAATGTAAAACCAGAGTTTGAGGAATGTTCAAGGGTTCAGATATGATTAGTCGAAATCGCCCATGTCGACTATCAAGGTCGGTCAGTCACTCACTATGTGGTGTACCACAGGTAGTCTGACTTGTCCCATGTCATGCTCAGCTGCTCAACCAGGCCATTCTTCGTGAAGGCGCTGCCGTCGAGTGAGTTTGTGTCCTCGCTATACGACTGCCAAGCGAACCGCACCACCGGATGCATTTTTGGCAGCAGTGTTGGCTCCTTCACCTGCACGGTTACAACAATTGCTTGTTAGATGATACGCTCCTCTTGCCTAGTTCACAGAGAGGTTTACGCTTCAGGGTTCCACTCACCGTCGCGGTGTTGAAAACCGCTGTTTTGCAGTCCGGCAGAATGCTGATGGACCAAGCAGGGAGGTCATAGTGTCTCCCATTGAACCTGACTTTCACTGCAGCATTCATGTGGTAATTTGACAGGAACGCGGCGCAAGCTCCATTCTTCGACTTGAAGACGTATGCCTGAAGGACAATAGTAGTCACCGAATATGTTTAGTAAATTTTGCATTCCGAGAATGTTGCCAGATTGTTCATGTTGCATAGGGATTTTAACCTTCTCGTAGTTCCCTAGCGACTGGACAGTCGGATCACCAGAGACCAGTACAGGCTCAGCCTGCTTGATGGCCTTGTGCAGGTCCCTCAAGTGACCCCATTTCGGCTGCCTAAGCAAACCTGAGATATACATGTGTAAATTTGTTAGGCGTTCCCACAAGCTATGCCAATCAAGATGATAAAAAAGGGAACATGGTAAAGCTCCAAAAGGCCAGCAGGAATTCCTTTTTTTTCGAGAAGGGGGGATACCCCAGCCTCTGCATCAGATCGATGCATACGGCCATCTTATTAAACCAAATAAGTTCCAACAAGGTCTCAAAGTCTCCTACTGAAAAGTGAACAAAGCTCACACAGAGCCAACATGGGCTAGAAACACAGACTAGCCATATAAAAGACGCCACAACCGGCTGGCTGAAAAAGAGATAGGTAAACTAATTGCCTATCCTATTACATGATCGCCATCCAAACCGGTTTAAAAATGGGAGAGAATTTCACTTCCCGGCCTCTGCACCAACTAGGGATGCATACGGCCATTTTAGTATGAGTACCAAGATAAACATGGTCCTCAGATATTTTTAAATGAGTATCAAGATATTTCTTGATGAGTGGTTTCACCACACACCAAACTTGATCCTCAATAAACGGGGGAAAACCCCTGTGCATCACCTGTCAATTCTAGGAATTGAACTCGGGTCGTTAGGCTGCACAACCGCATGCCCAACCACTGAGCCAAGGCTCTCTTTGCAAATACAGCAGTCACCGCATACCATATTCGTCGATCGGGGCGTCGTAATCGTAGCTGGTTGCGATGAAGGGACCGCCCGCGGTACGTCCAAAGTTGGTTCCTCCGTGGTACTGCACCGTAACATGTAAATGGTCAGAGCAAGTAGAAGCATTCACTGCAATGCCATGGCAGTCGTGACCATGATCCCCTACTCTACTCACCATGTAGTAGTTGACGAAGGAGCCACCCTTCTGTATGAACCTGGCCACCGCAAAGGCCATGTCCTCCACCGGCCGGTGAGGGACCGCCCCTCCGAACGACGTAAACCTAGGACAAAATAAATTATGAATTGTATTGATCGCTCTCAGTGTTTGAAATATGAATAATATGAATATTGCATTTGGATTGGTATGAACAAGTATGATCGAGGAAACGTACCACCCGGTCCAGGCCTCGGTCCACATGGTCGGCTTGTTCTTCTTGTTTGGGGTGAAGTAATCACAGTAAAAGCCATTGCAAGTGTTAATCTGCCATGATCCAGAAAGGTGAGAATTAATTGGAAAAGTGGTCAGCATATAATTATCAACACATTTATTCAACACCAGCCACACCACCAACAAAGGTTACTCTACAAGTACTACTACTACTCCTTATATGTGTACCACGGGGTCTGGGGCGTCTTCTTGTTTGCACATCACCCATGGCACGCCGGTGTTGGTCGCGACAGCCATCTTGGCAGCCCAGTTCGCATACGGCTTGGCGCCGCTGCCCCCGACAGACTCCATCGGCCCAAACTCGTTCTCCACCTGCACAATTGGCCAGAGAGACTATCAATCACTAGTCCACTTCTTATCTGCACTGCAAATGGCAATGCCACTGATGGAGAGTCCCCGACTTCCAACCTGAGACATGATGATCGGACCGCCTTGCCATTCGAACAGCCTCTCGGATTTCATCATGGACACAATCTTCTCAACGAACCTCTGCATCTCTGCCTACAATGACCCAAAACATCACACAATTAGGCACAATTTCTGGTAGAACAAATTAGACACAAATTGTTCATGCTTTGAGATGAAACTAGACACGATGTTGTGAATGATGGGCGGGATCAAAAGGTTTTGGTCCGGTGAGAGTGAGACGTCACCTTGAACGGGCCATTGTCTGTCCTGAAGCTGATGCCGGGCACATACTTGAGCCAAACAGGAAAGCCACTGCAACAAACACAACAAACAAGACTTGGTTAGCATATACAGTAGGAGTAGGAGCATATATGCAACTAAAAGCTGCCAAAAAATGTAATAGGAGGATTGGATTATGTGTGTTTAGTTTAGTTTAGTACCCAAAGTTCCACTCGGCGCAGACGTAGGGGCCGATGCGGAGGTGGACGTAGAGGCCGGCCTGCTTCGCCAGCTTCACGAACCGGACCAGGTCGTACCGGTCGCTGAAGTAGTACTGCGCGGTTCATCCAAGAACCCGTCAGCCATGAACTCGCAGCGGCGGCAGCAAGAAATGCAGAGCAAACGCAGGCGAGGCGAGTACTCCAATAATACCTGGCCCTTCACCGGCTCGTGGCCGTTCCAGAAGACGTAGGTCTGGATGACGTCGAGGCCGCCGTCCTTGGCCTTCTGGATGAGCCCCGGCCACATCTGCAGAGCGCGCGCGGGTCACGGGGCAAACGACACAAAGAAAAATCAGAGCTAAGTCGGCACCGGGAGGGTGCATTTGGGCGCGGGAAGCGATAGGCGGCGCGCCGGCCACCGTGGGTGTCCGGCGGCGGGGGCGGGGGTGTGCTTACGGGCGGCGTACCTCTGGTGTGCTTCTCGGGTAGTGGATGGAGCCGGAGATGAGGATGCGGCGCCGGCCGTTGATGAGGAGGGAGCGGTGGTCGTAGGAGACGGCGGCATTGGCCGAGGAGGCCGCGAGGGAGAATGCCACGAAGGCGGCGAGCAGCAGGCCGCCGCCGGCGACGAGGGGCGGCACCATGGCCAGCCTTGGTTGGGGCCACGCACGCGCCTCTCCGCTCCGGCAGCCTCCCTTTCTTTGCGTGCGGCGGCTCAGTTGCTGGCTTTGGGGGAAGCGAGTGAAGTGCGCTTCTTGGAGCGGAGCGGCGGTGGCAATGGGAAGAGGCGTGGGGGACTGGAGGGAGAATTAATCGAGCGAGGGTGGCAAATGGCAACTGGCAATGGCGCAGTACAAAACCTCTGCTTTGCGTCGCTTTTTTAACTGCTTCTTACGCCTTCATTGATGTTTTTGCTTTTGCCGCCCCGGCCTTTTGGATGGCCACCGCGTAACTGTGCACGGGAGCGAGTCAGTGGAGAGCAGAGCAGAGGGAGGGGACGCCGTGCGCGCGAGGTTCCATGGAAGTAGTCACAAGAGGTGAACGGGAGGATGGGGGATTGGTGCGTGTGAGCTCACTCCACTCAGCGGTGTGGGAGGGGCAAATCCCGGTTTGGATTTTGGAAATCAATACCGCGTAAAATGCTCAATTTTGGACACCCTCTTTTTTGCTTTGCTTTGTAGTTGGGTTGTCGGAAG
This sequence comes from Triticum urartu, assembly GCF_056163025.1. Taxonomy (NCBI): domain Eukaryota; kingdom Viridiplantae; phylum Streptophyta; class Magnoliopsida; order Poales; family Poaceae; genus Triticum; species Triticum urartu. The sequence goes on from NC_141878.1 coordinate 217,798,867, forward strand.
TGGTGTCGTCTTTCAATCGGAGTGGGTGTCTTCGGGGTCTACACTAGGCTCGTTGTCTGCAACAAGCTGTGGTCTTTTTGTATTTGAAATTATGTCTTCTATAAAAATATGGTATGCATTCGTGTACTTTCGGAATTTATTTTTTTTAAACATTTTAAGACTCTCTTCTCTAGTTTAGAGCATCTATCATAGGACCGGGGAAATCTGGGCACTATATGTCCGTAGAGGCGTCCGAAAATGTCCGCGGATAGCACTAGCCTGCCCCTCCAACCACAATTAAAAATATTCTCTAATCCATACAAACATGTACTGTCGATCATTACATACAAATAATGAATAGCATATACAAATAAAAATTATTCACACATAAAAGTACATAGTTCAAACACAAAATTTGTTCATAATGCTTAACTGTAACATAATATACATAGTTCATTGATTTTTAAAGTGAGTCCACATGTGCTTCATGATATCGTTCAGAAGTTGCATGTGCATCTGTTGATCTTAAAGTTGTCTATGGATCTCAAGAAAGTTGGCATCATGTTCTGCCTCTTGTTTCGGGAGGTGATACGTATCCAACGTATCTATTTTCTCAAACACTTTTGCTTTTATTTTGGACTCTAATTTGTATGATTTGAATGGAACTAATCTAGACTAACGTTGTTTTCAGTCGAACTATCTTGGTGTTGTTTTTTATGCATAAATAAAAAAATTCAAAATTGGAGGAAACTTGCTTGATATATATATATATATATATATATATATATATATATATATATATATATATATATATATATATAGACACACACACACTGGAGCAAACACATGCCAGAGAGGGCCACTGATACCTCCTTTTAGTGATCTGGTAAAGGAACAAAAAGTATTACAGAGGAAGGTTCTCTTGAAGCAGTGGTTTCTAGCAACCTTTCGTTGAAGGATTAATTCCAGCTTTTGACTGAATCAATCAAGCAAATTGTGATTTAACACTTATAACAAAAGGAGGTATGGATAGAAGGTCTTAATGCTTACAACCATGTATTTGTGTTGGGACCAAACATGATCTTAATTTGTGCGTTGAAAGTCACCAATAGAGAGGTGCTTGTTACGAACCGAAGTGGGGGGTGTCCAAATAACATTTTGACCGGCATGAGCCCTGCATCAAGAATCAGTTGTCCTACTGCAGGCCTTATCCGTCGCGCAGGGTTATCTCGATAATTAAGATTATAATAATCAGACAAGAGTTTTGGGTGTTTAATGACTAAACGTCTTGAATCCCCAAGGATTGGATCTGTATTAGCATACTAACCCTTCTGGCACTAGTGTTTAGAATAACACTTGCCCTTTGCCTCTTCGTGGCTCGATCTCCATGATCCTGGGTACTTGCAGGGATGAAAATCACGGACACACTTGCCCTTTGCCTCTTCGTGGCTCGATCTCCATGATCCTGGGTACTTGCAGGGATGAAAATCACGGACAAGTCAAGACACATCTATGAAAAAAATTATTTCACACATACGAACGTTAATTCAAAGTCCTTCCGTTGATCCCCCACAACAAATACAGAGGGTTGCCAGACCTATGCCTCAACCCATACCTTGCCGAACTACTCACACATGGAGATCAGATCGCAAGAAGAACACATCTTGAAGATTGATTGATTGAAAATATATCTTACAATGGCTGCCTTGTGTGATTCACGATTACATGTATGAACTAGAGGAAGATGGAATATGGTCGTGACGGCGACTATGGAGATGGAAATGGCGGCGACTAGGGTTGATGAGAAGGGATGAAGATGGTTTTGTTCTGACTTCGCTCGACGATGTTTTGTTGACATTTTGACGTGGTCCCCATTATAAAAGTTGTTCAGGTGGACAAAAGGAACCTCGGTATCCACATCATACGATCGCTCGTGTGAGTACTTGCGGTCGTATGAAACGTCGTCTTTTGCACTGGCTTCTCTGGTGCGCCTCCTGATGATTTCTTTTATCCCCTATTCCACTCATTCCCTTGTTCTCACATGATTTCTTTCATTCGTAGCCCATTTTCTATGGAAACACATCAAAGAGAGGATTTGTCAAATCATTTGCATTCATTAGTCATTATTAGCAATATCAAAGCGAATATCTCAGTTTTAATAAAATATTTTGGTTTAAACAAAGGGTGAATGAGTGTAAAAATATCGCTCACCAACTTTCCCAAGCTTAAATTGATCGTCGAGCAACACAGAGAGAAATCTGAACCATAAGGAACTCAGTTGTTTAGAACAAAGTAACGAGAATGTTTTGGTTAACTTACACTGGTACGCGTTGGTCCTAAACAAATGGTTTTTAACCCCTTTCCATGACGGTATTTGGAACCGTCATCAAGTGAGTGTGGGTGATAGGAGGGTCCTTCCCACACGACCCAAAAACCATCGGGAATATGCCCTTCTGGCACACACGCTCTGTAAAATGAGGTCGTGTGCGATCGGCGAGCGCTCAAATATGGAAATACGTACAGTAGAGCTAAAAAATACAATTGTACGCAAAATTATTTCCGCTCGCAAGTACATCCCACACAGTCAGTCCCCGCTAAACGTTTACGTTCGTATGTACATCCCACACAGTCGCTCCAAGAAAAACGTTTCCGTTCACAGGTACATCACACACAATTTTTCCCGTTAAATCATTTGTGTTATTGAATGTATCACACACGGTCCGTAGAAAAAACTGTGTGACAAAGACTGTCCATCACACATAGTTTTTATGTGGTAAATGTTTGCGCAAGGTGGTCTAACGCAAACAGTTTTCAAGAGAAAGTCGTGTGTGATTGTTCATTGACCCAATACGGTTTATTCCTAGAAACTGTGTGCGTTGCGTTAGGTCATCGCCCACGGTATTTTTTCAACAACCGTTTACAATAGCAAAACCCAATTAGCAGGCTAATTGCCCTATTATTAATAATCCATTTATTAATCTAACTGGTATTCATATTAAGCACATAATGTATTTCATCTCCATATTAAGAAAGTAGAATTTCATAATTGAAATACATTAGAGTACAACATGATATAGCTTCAGCACTTAGCTACCCCATTACACAACTGCACCAACACCAAGTTTCACATGCAACATGTAGAACCTTTCGAAATTAGCATCATAGACGGTATATAGACAGATGCATCTCATCTAGAAAACTGCTGAAGCAGAAGGCGAATATTGAGCCTTTATTCATGTTGAAAGTCTTTGCAACTTTAGGCCAGTGCCTGTGGATGATTGACCGTCCGTCCTTCGTCCTCTTCAGGAACACTTCAATATTGAACCGTAGGTGTTGTATGAAAACCTTCCTCGCCTCTGACCATAGAGGTGGGTTGAGAGGTAATCATCAGTGAACTGCTTTGGAAAAGCCTGAAAACAAGGACGTGCATAAATATCTTCTCTATATTGGAAATGGGGCAAAGGAATAAAAAAAGACAAGTTATAATAGTTAGTACCATCTTGTAGTGAACTGATGTCTTCTTCATTGTGAAAACAAATATCTTGTTGTTTTTCGTCGCTAATTTTTTTATCCTAAAAATCTTTCTGAGTTTCTTGATTTGATTGATATTCATGGACAACTCATTTCCTCGTATGCAAAAAGGGTCGAACAGTGTGTCCTTGGGTGAATTTCTAGGTCCCATGCAAGAGATGGGAATGAAATTCAAACACCAGGGCACTGTTGATTGCCGGCAAAACGTTGAGATGCCTAGTTTTTAAATTCTAGTAAATCCAAAACTCGTATGAAATTCATGAAACTTGGCATGCTATCATGGAGCGACATCAAACATGTCGTGGTGAAAATTTTGTCCCATTTGCGGCAGGTTCGGGTATAAGCTTCTCACAAACCAGAGCTTCTCACAACAAGCATGATGGTTTCGATAGGGAACGTACCACCTTTGGGGACGGGATGATATCCGTTGCCTCTTATTGCTTTCAAAAAATTTATAGTGACAACATAGAACAACATGAGTGTTGTGTTCAATCTTGAAATTTTTGGGGTTCGTTTGGCCCTTTTTATGCATTAACTGGGTTTTCTAGGCATTTTATGTGCATAATTCAAATTTGAACTACAAGCACATGCTCCAACGCACTAAGGTTGGTTGAAAAATCACATGTGTGTCCTTGGGTGAATTTCTAGGTCCCATGCAAGAGATGGGAATGAAATTCAAACACCAGGGCACTGTTGATTGTCGGCAAAACGTTGAGATGCCTGGTTTTTAAATTCTACTAAATCCAAAACTCGTATGAAAATCATGAAACTTGGCATGCTATCATGGAGCGGCATCAACATGCCGTGTTAAAAAAATTGTCCCATTTGGGGCAGGTTCGGGTATATGCTTCTCACAAATCAGAGTTTCTCATAACAAGCATGATGATTTCGGTAGGGAACGTCCCACCTTTGGGGACGAAACGATATCCATTGCCTCTTATTGCTTTCAAAAAATTTCTCGTGTCAACATAGAACAACAGGAGTGTTGTGTCAATTTTTGGGATTTTTCGGGGTTCGTTTGGACATTTTTATGCATTAACTGAGTTTTCAATGCATTTATGTGCATAATTCAAATTTGAACTACATGCACATGCTCCAATGCACTAACGTTGGTTGAAAAATCTAATCTGTATCCTTGGGTGAATTTCTAGGTTCCATGCAATGGATGGGAATGAAATTCAAACACCAGGGCACTGTTGATTGCCGGCAAAACATTGAGATGCCTGGTCTTTAAATTCTAGTAAATCCAAAACTCGTCTGAAATTCATGAAACTTGGCATGCTATCATGGAGCGGCATCAACATGTCGTGTTAAAAAATTTGTCCCATTTGGGGCAGGTTCGGGTATATGCTTCTCACAAACCAGAGCTTCTCACAACAAGCATGATGGTTTCAGTAGGGAACGTCCCATCTTTGGGGACGAGACGATATCCATTGCCTCTTATTGCTTTCAAAAAAATTCTCGTGTCAACATAGAACAACATGAGTGTTGTGTCAATTTTTGGGATTTTTCGGGGTTCGTTTGAACATTTTTATGCATTAACTGAGTTTTCAACGCATTTATGTGCATAATTCAAATTTGAACTACATGCACATGCTCCAGTGCATTTAAATTGGTTGAAAAATCAAATATGTGTCCTTGGGTGCATGCTTAGGTCCCATGCAAGAAATGTGAATGAATTTCAAACACCAGGGCACCGTTGCTTGCCGGCAAAACACTAAGATGCCTCGTTTTTAAATTCTAGTAAATCCAAAACTCGTCTGAAATTAATGAAACTTGGCATGCTTTCATGGAGCGGCATCAACATGCTGTGGTAAAAAAATTGTCCCGTTTGGGGCAGGTTTGGGTATATGCTTCTCACAAATCAGAGTTTCTCACAACAAGCATCATGGTTTCGGTAGGGAACGTCCCACCTTTGGGGACAAAACGATATCCACTGCCTCTCATTGCTTCCAAAAAATTTCTCGTGTCAACATAGAACAACAAGAGTGTTGTGTCAATTTTTGTGATTTTTTGGGGTTCTTTTGGACATTTTTATGCATTAACTGAGTTTTCAATGCATTTGTGTGCATAATTCAAATTTGAACTACATGCACATGCTCCAGTGCATATAAATTGGTTAAAAAAATCAAATATGTGTCCTTGGGTGCATGCTTAGGTCCCATGCAAGAAATGGGAATGAATTTCAAACACCAGGGCACCGTTGATTACCGGCAAAACATTGAGATGCCTGGTTTTTAAATTCTTGTAAATCCAAAACTCGTCTAAAATTCATGAAACTTGGCATGCTATCATGGAATGGCACCCGACATGATGTGGTATTTTTCGTGTCCATTTTGAGAGAAGGCGCACTCGAATAATAACAGCCAACAAAGGCATTTTGAAAAAATAGCTGCCACTTTAATATCTCAAACGTTTGTATAATTCAAACCGTGCGCGTTCTGTTAACTATTCACGTGACGCCACGTGTCTTGGTTTTAATGGTTGTAGGACGTGCCGTGCGGACAGCTGCTTGACCTTGACTGAATGGGAGGCGTGCGAGCGCAGTCCTGGTGCGCAGGCTCACCGAGAGGCGTGCAAGCTGTCCTCCAATGCGCAGGCTCACCGGAAAGCGTGCGAGCTGTACGTTGCACAGGCTTACTGGGAAGCGAGCCCTTTGACTTCCATGGCCGCCCGCCTTCCTCTCCATTAATGGCGCCTGAGCCGCTGTTTAATACGGGCGGCCTTACTGTTCGCCTCCCATTCCCCTCACCCCCGCAGACCTCCACCGCCATGGCGCAGAATGATCATCTGCCACTAGTCTTCAAGTTTGGTGAAGTCGACTCCGAGCCGAAGGAGATAGAAAATAAGGAGGAATGGGGCCTCATGGACATGGCCTAGAACAAGCTGGCCGTGGCGGTTGCTACCCCCGCTCTCGTCCCAGCTCCCATCCCCGCGCCCGCGCCAGCGACCATCCCCGTAGCATTGATGGGCTGGTCGCCGAGCACTATCGCAGAGCTGGAAGCCGCTGGCGTCAGCGAGGTCTCCGCGGACCCGCCTGAGCTCGTGTACATGCCAGTGCTCATGCTCGTGCGCGCCCCTCCACCCACTGTGGAGCCGGCCCCCGTGCGTTTCGCTGCACCCGCCGCGCCCGTGTGCGCCCCTCCACCCACCACGGCGTCGGTCCCTGTGCATTTGGGTGCACCCGCCACGCCCGTGCCCGTGCGCCCCCCCCTCAGTGGCATGGGACGCTGCAATCGACCGCTACCTCTCAGCGGAGCCAGTTGCCGTCCTCCCGCGCCCCACCCGTTGATCGCGCGACGACATGATGTTTGATTTACAAGTGAAGAACATTTTGTGCTGCCTTGAAAACTTCAACAATGGCGTCCCGGAGGACGACAGCGACGGCACGGCACGCCGCCTCCGCCGCCGCCGGAAATAGTTTTTTTGGGGTTTAATACTGTATCTCGAATTCTCGATCATATGAATATAAATTCGCAGTGTGACTGAATGAAAGATATGGTTTGAACGAACTTGCGTTTTTCTCTCTTAATGTACATACTTATCAAATGATTTTATTTTAAAAAACTTCAATGGTTTTTAAATATAAAACACTCATCGCAACGTTTTAGTTAGAACACCCGTATGCAAACCGACAGCTTCCCGAGGAAGCCAAGGGAAAATGTGGCGAGCAGGATTTCTGCATCCCTTCAACACAAACGGTTGTTTTGCATGACCCGTGTGCAACCACGTACAAACAATTGGGTAAGATTTGCATATCTGTCATTTTGGGTATGTTGCCATTTCTCAAACTAGAAAGATTGACATTTGTTTATCTAGTAACATTGCCATTTGTCAACCTTGTAACACTGTGATTTGTCAAAATATGCAGTTACAAATCACTAGCACTATCTAATTTTTGCAACTAAAATCACTAGCACTGTCCATATGGACACCACTAGCAGGCTGAGTTCATGGACGCATATGCAAATGTACCATTGATTACATACAACAAGTCATCAACCCACAACGACAATGAGGATACACGTTGGATTATAGATCATTTCCAACAAAACATTCTAGTAAAGTTTTTCTCACACAACAAATAACAAAGCGATGAAATGAACTTCAGCTCAACCACTCGTCGGCGTTGGAAACGCTTGCTTTGAACCAGAAGTGATTCTCTGGGAAGGGCCAGCTACTGTCAATCTCGAGACCAATGCAGGACTGATCATCGAGGCTGAAGCAGCCTATGTCAGGATCCATATTGGGATGGTAGGTAAGCATAGTAATGTCCGAGGTATAGATACAGTTGCTTCTCATAAATGGTAGTAACGCTGTGTCAACAGCAGCTGGATCGCCTTCCACCATCATTGGATTGTTTTGTCCAAGGAAGAGCGAGTTTCCTCCAAGACTTTCAATATTGAACCAGGGAGAAGGTGTTGGCGCTAGTACACTAGTATCCATCCGGAATACCCTGCAACGGATGTTGGAATAGGTCCGGAGATTGCGACCATACGAGACAACACCTGCTTCCTTAGTAAGATGAGCAGTGCCCCGTATACAGACAAGAAGAGGTGATCCATCGGAATAAGTTGCCAGGAGCCACTGAGTATATGGGTCCTTCTCGTCCTCATGCTCGTGAATAAAATTTTCAAGTATAGGTGGTGGAATGTTCACAGGACCTTGGAAACACAAGAAGGTTAATTAGTAAAGAGAAACTAGCTAACCCGCATGCATGTGGATGAAACAATTATAATTATGGTGGAAGACAAACGTACCGAAATCATGAGGATTCCATGCAAAAATAGTGCCACGAGTGGTGGTAGCAAACACAAGACCCTCGTATTGAATTGCATCACAGTACTCATCCGTGTATAAAAACTGATTTTTGAGCAATATCCATCGAGTCGAACCACGAAGGACGACAACAAGCTTGTCGAAGATAGCGACAACATAAGCATTCCTATAACCCCAAGAGCGCTTGAACTCGACAAATTGCTATCTTCCGTAGACGACAGTCAGCGTGATCGTATTTGAACTCACGTAGAATACTGGTGTACTCAACCTCTAGGCAGTCGTCTGAGATTTTTCGAAGTGGAACCCGGTGACGAGTGTACACATTCACAAGTTCCCACTCATAGTTGTACCCAGTATAAACAACCCAATCTCCATTTACGCCTGCCCAAGCCTTGCACTCAAGCGATGGCATCTTAACATCATACGTATCATTATCAAGCGACATCAACTTACACAAGGCGAGGCTTCCCTCGTCCCCGCGCCAGTCAGCAGGGTCACGGCGAAGAAGATAGGGGAGATCAAATCGCTCCTGGACCCTTGGGTTCCTTGTAATGATGTTATTAGTTGAGTCGAGAATGGTCTTGAACGAACCTGCCATGCTAGCCGAGGTGATGATGTTGCACCGATCAATGAGTTCCTCCACCGCGTCATCATTCAGATCGGGGCAAGAATAACGGGGTCGTTTCCAGCTTGTTCCCTCCATGGAGAAGACGATCAAACAATGGTGGAAGGAAGAGTGAAGGCAAATGGAGGAGGGAGGAAGAGCTAGCGTGCTACAGCAATTCCAAATCGAGAGGGAAAGGCGAAGAGTCAGTGGACGGTTTTCACGGTACACGAAGAGGCGCCTGGGGATAAAACGGTTGCCACAGAGGTCACACACTGACGATAATGGCCGAGTGAACCGCATGCAATCCCATCGCACAACACACACGTCTTGTTAAGTTGAACCGTTTCTGTTCTCTTGTGTCAACACAAATAGTTCATCCGAGTGAACCGCATGCCGTATATCGCACACACCTTGATCTGGCTGGCCGTTTCTTTTGTGTTGCCTAATCACAAACAGTTCATCCGAGTGAACTGTATTCTGTATATCGCACACACCTTCATCTGGCTGCCCGTTTCTTTTGTGTTGCCTAATCACAAACAGTTCATCCGAGTGAACTGTATGCTATGTATCGCACACGCCTTCATCTGGCTGCTCGTTTGTTTTGTTCCTCCTCATCGCAAACAGTTAATTGAACTGAATCGTTTGCCCTTCATTACACATGCAACTAAAATCTGAACCATGTTTGATGCATCCTCCATCACAAACATTTTCACCTTTTTGACGGTTTTCATACACCACTGTTTGCGATTATTGCATCGCACACAACTTCTCGAAGGGTCTCTGATCGTAGTGTCACATTAGCAGCATCCTGCAGTAGTGTGGGAAACTGCAATATGGTGACTGCCGTTGTTGCAGCTTCAGCGACGCTCACCTCAAACGCACTCTGCCGCTCCAGACGACCCCTCTCTAAGCGGTGGTTCTCCTCGTAGATCTCCTGATTCCTCGCCTCTGAGGCGGCATATTCCGTGGCGACGGTGGCGGTAAGGCTCTTTGCATGCTCGACGAGGCGCTCCTCCTCCTGCAGGAACTCGGTGTAGTGCGCAAGGTCGCTGACGCACATGTGGGCATCCACCTCCGCCTCCCGCCTTCGGGCGGCGGTGGTGGAGTGGGTGATGCCCCCGACGGTCGATGGTGGGCTGACGGCCACGGCGACCACCTCTCGCCTTCGGGCCGTGGTGGCGGAGCGGGTGATGGCCACGGTGGCCGGCAGTGGGGTGGCGACCACGATGGCCACCTCCCACCTTCGGGCCGCGGCGGCGGAGCGGGCGATGGCCCTAGCTTTCGATGGTGGTGTGGCGGAAACGGCGGCCGGCAACAGCTGCCGACGGGCACCGGCGACGGAGCGTGTGGTGGGTGTTCCGTGCACACCCAACAGGGACGCCACGCGCACTACACTACGCCGGGGATTGCGCCGCCGCCGCGATGTAGCCTCCCAGCTGGAGCCGTCCTCTGATGACGGTGGAGTGGCTGAGCGACGACGATGGACCGGTGCCAATGGCGATTGTGGGAGAATCAGACGAGATAAGCTACAGGAAGCACTACAAAAAAGACACTTCTGTGATGATACATGTTTGTCACAGTAGGTCACATTTTCTGTCATGCATGTACATCCATGACGATTTTATGACAGAATCAAGATAGTCATACTTGTGCTATCGTAGAAGTGTTCCATGACATTACCAAAATTATCATCACGGAAGTGTCCACTTCCATGACGATAAATCGCGCGTCATGGAAGTGCTTTCATCAAGGGTGATCGACACGTGGCAACCACCGTAACGGGTCGCCGTTAAGCTATCGGGTCCGGTTTTGGATCCTATAACCCGCTAACAGCCCGAACCAATGAGGATTTTCCACGTGTAAAATTCTCATTGGCCGGAGGAAACACGTGTTGGCTCACCGTTGGGACAGATGTCATCCATTCATTGGATAGGAGGTGCCTATGATACGTTGACACATGGCACGACCCAACAGAGGCCCATTCCGGTGAAAAGGCCGGCCCGTTTGACTTGGTCAAAAGGTAACAGGCCGGCCCACGGAAAGTGTGTTAACGGCCTATTCATATATAGCCTATTTACGGCCCGCTAACTCACGACCCATTATGGCCTGTTGGAATTAAGTCCAGTAGCTTCATCTGGGCCGTCCAATATGACTCCAGCCCATTGTAACTTCCAGCCCATGTATGGCCCATGATGTCTTTCGGCCCATACGAGGCCATTTGTAACTCTTGGCCCATTAACGGCCCGTGGTGAATCTGGCCCGCAATGAACAGTGTACCCCTTTATGCCCATTAACGGACCATTATTCCATTGGGCCGTTTCCAACCCGTGATATCTTTCGGCCTTCTCAGGGCCCATTTATTCTTAGGCTCATTTCCAGCATTCGGTTACTTACAGCTCGTTATTGACCTTTTCTGCTTGTGGGCCAAATTCAGCCTGCGGTTACAATCGGCTCGTTAATCCGTTGGGCCATTTTCATAGCGTCATCAAATACGGCCGATTAACGATGACCCATTATTGTCGTCCCATGAACGGATGATTCCAAATCTAGCCCGCTTACGGCCCAAAATGCGGTCTGTTATTGGCCCATGTTTGGCCTATCGATCATATGGCCCGTAGAAGGCCCATTGTTTCTACGGCCCGTAGAAGGCCCATTATTTCTACGGCCCATAGAAGGCCCATTGTTTCTACGGCCCATAGAAGGCCCATTGTTTCTACGGCCCGTAGGAGGCCCATGGTAACTACAGTAAATATGTAGCCCATGGTTATTGTGGCCTAGTTTTAAAAAATAGGTTATTGCGGCTACTAGCAAACCGCGGAAAAAGAACTGCACTGACTACAAGCAAACAAATAAACAAGACAACAAGGAAATAAATAAGCAAGCAACTTACGCTAGGCTATCACGGCTATTACACATATTACATCCACTAGGCATCAAAGTTCACCACCAGTGCAAATATAGGGAACAAAGCAGCATATCATATACACTGGTTGTCAAAGTTGGTGACCAGTGCAAATAAACACCGCAGCAAAACAAGTCCAGAACTGAAACCACTTAAGAAGAGCTCAAGAATCAATATCCTGGGTACCCACAATGCCGGCAAGATGCTTAGCAAGCTTATTAACTTTCTCTTGTTTGGCGCTTAAATCCTCCAGCACTTGTTGTTGCACCAGAAAGTATGCATCTGAATTCTGCAGGGACTTCCTCAGTCCTTCGGCTTCCTGTCGCATAACATTTGATCGATGTCTTTCAACTTGAAGTTGAGACTCAAGAAGCCGAACTGATTCAGGCAGCGAGTTCGAAGAGCTGGTGCCAGCAGTAGTAGCCAGTAACTCGAACACTACATCAAGACGGGACTTTGGGGTTGTCTCAGTGTCTTCAATATAGTTTTTATCAGCTTCTTGGAGACCAACAGGGATATCTCACTATCTTGAACCTTATCTGCATTACTTTCTTTACCATTGCATAACAGGGTACTCTTCTCAAATATTTTATCCGAGTTCTAAAAGAGAAACAAACAAACACACACTGGTGCACGAGTTCTAAAAGAGAAACAAACAAACACACACTGGTGCGCGCCGGTTCTAAACAAACGGTTTTTAACCCCTTTCTACGACGGCATCTGGAACTGTCGTCAAGTGAGTGTGGGCGATAGGGGGGTCCTTCCCACACGACCCATAAACCATCGGGGATATGCCCTCCTGGCACACACGTTCGGCAAAATGAGGTTGTGTCCGACCGGAGAGCGATCAAATACGGAAATACGTATAATACAGCTAAAAAATACAATTATACAACGAAATTGTTTTGGGTCGCAAGTACATCCCACACAGTCAGTCCCCGCTAAACGTTTCCGTTCATATGTACATCCCACACAGTCGCTCCAAGGAAAACGTTTCCGTTCACAGGTACATCACACACAATTTTTCCTGTTAAATCGTTTGTGATAGCGTTGCCATTGCATACGATATTAATAATTTTATCGTTTGCGTTATTGAATGCATCACACACGGTGCATAGAAAGAAACTGTGTGGCAAAGGCTGTCCATCACACACACTTTTTATGTGATAAACATTTGCGCAAGGCGGCCTAACACAAACACTTTTCAAGAGAAAGTCGTGTGTGCAGTGGAGATTGATCGCACACGTAGTGGATCCTAGAAACGTTTCTAATCTCCACGTATATCATAGACATTTCGCTTTCGCAAACCGTGCACAGTGTAATCCCTATTTAATCCATAATTAATCCAATTAATCCCTAATTTAAAAATCACATGTTATGAATTTGAAAGTAGACAATCACTTATTTCATATCCAACCATGTTTATTACAAATATAGGTTCAACCACGAAACCATAATTCAATGCACAAGTACATATACTGAAGAGCTACATAAGCATCAAGTAAAGAATGATGAACCACGGTTGTACTAAATACTGTAAAGAGAGAGGCGAAAGACATTCTGATTGCTGGAGAAGGTGAAGCGGAATGCCCATATTGTGCCCTCCTCCATGCGTAAGGCGCACACGACTCTAGGCCAACCCCTTGTGATGGCTGCCCATCTATCCTTCACTGTCTTCATTAGGACTTCTCGATGCTCATTGTAGTCTGGATGAAATACTTTAACCTTCATTGCGTGTCCACCAATCATGTACTTTGCGAGGTAATCTTGAGTGAACTGCTTCCGGAACCACTGGGAACGAAAAAGATTCAGACATTGTTGTCTAACAACTCATTATGGGCAGTAAAAAGAGAAGGCTGCAGAATTTGTAGTTACCATCCTACAACTCACTGTTGTGTTGGATAGAGCACAACCAAATAATTTGCTTGCCACCATTCGTATCTTTTTGATAATAATCCTATCAGTTTCCTCACTTGATGCTTGTTCATCAATATCTCATTACCCCATACGCAAAAAGGGTCGATGCGTGGATCCTTGCCAAGGGCATATGTACCTACAAGCAACAAGTCAACATTAGAAGGTAACTAGTGTCCAGTCCTGGATCTATATGCACTACATGATGGAACGATGGGGGGAGTACAAGCCGAGGGGTGAAGCTAATCTCGGTGAAAAATGGCGGCCACTCCTGTTGTTCACTACAAGAAATATGCCAACTAGTGACCTTCTGTCAGTGACCCTGGAAGAATTGGTCATAGATCTACAACCATTTGAGATCAATTGGTCAAAATCTGTTCGGGGGGCTCCAAACCCTCAACTATATCGACTATTTTGGTTAGAAAGGTCGTAATTTCCTTACACAAAATGGTCATAAAGCAGACATCACTGGTCTGCTGCCTTATTTCTAGCTGATCACGACCAATATAGATGGTCATAACCTTGTAAATTGTGGTGGATTGCTATGACTAGGCGCCACCTCATCAGTTTTGCCTATGTGTCATGTCCATGTGTCAATTTTTTCCCTAGGTTGTGAAGCAACCTATATTTCTGTCATTCCCAAAATTCCCCAAAAAATCTCATAAATTCTTTGGGTCATATCTTCATCAAATATGTAAAAGTCCTTCCTTGCCTAGTTCAAAAATAATTCAACAATATTAATTTTCCTATTCTGTTCACAACAATACTTTGTGAAGGAAGTGCTATTTATATATTCTTGGTTGCCCTCAAATTTTTTGGGTATTGTTTCCTATACAAATCATTGCCTCATGACAAAATTCAGCTCCATTTGCCTAGTAAATCTTCCTCGGCAAATTTCCAAAGTTTTTTCCCACCTAGAAGCATTGTGAAGGAAGTACCGTTTTTATATATCCAAATGACATGAAAGTTATACAGTTCCTTCATATGCCCAAATTATCACCCTCCTCCAAATTGCAGCTCAGTCAAATCATCTATGTGAGCCCAGGTTCAATTTATATTTTATGGCCAGATCGGGACATTGCAAAGTAAGTGTTATCCAGATCCCTCCTATTACCCTCAAACTTTTTGGGCACTCTTCCATACCCAAATCATTGCTACATGATAATATTCAGCTCCATTTTCCTGGTAAATCTTTCTCAGGAAATTTCCAAAGTTTCTATCTTGAGAGAAGCTTTGTGAAGTAAGTACTAGCTAGGCTTACCCAAATGACCTGAAAATTTATCAGGGCATGACCATACCTATGTAACTTATCTACACCAAATTTGAGCTCATTTCATTTATCCAATTTCTCTCGCTAATTTTCCCAAGTTTTTGTCCAGGGAATAGCATTGTGAAGGAAGTACCACTTTGGCATGTCCAAATGGTAACAATTTTCTACAGTGCTTTCCTATGCCCAAATAACCACCCCCACAAAATTTCAGCTCAATCCATTCTTTATTTTGAGCCCAGCTTCAACATTCATACTTCTGTCCAATGTGGTACTTTGCAAAGCAAGTACCACCTAGGCTCCTCCTTTTTAGCTAAAAAATTGTGAAGATAGTCTTATTAGTATATGATCATCCTCAGCCAAAACGCACGCCCATTGGCCACGTGCATTTCCCGTATCGCTAATCAAACACTTGGCTGCTAATTCATGTTTGAGCATAGTTCGGTCTCCTCGTGAGAATCTTATGTTGTAATTTTCTTCCTAGCACCTGCCTGGGGAGTACCCAACCCCCTAGACATGCCTAGGCCGCCCAGAACACATGGCAACGCCACGATCACGCGGTGGGCATGCGAGTTTACACGCTCTGGAGTTGGGGCCCTCGTCCACCATCCAAACCTCGATGTATCGCCACCAAACTATGTATTTTCGATTAAATAGATACTTATATACCTAGAAATGATTTTTGTAAAAAATAAAGAGCAAACTATAAGGTAGATGCATGTCAGGACCCCGATCCTAAGCCACATCGATCTAGCATGTAACACATCATATCACTTTGCGGCCTCACGCACGGTATTCCCACGGGTGCCACCTTACCTGGCCCGGGACCGTTTGCGCCTTTTGGCTCACGTATATGATAGTGTCACTAGCATCCATATGACAGAGAACCCGGGCCGACATGACTAGTCGTGAACCCAAAGTGGCACTAACTTATAGGGACAGGCATACATGACCCAATGATGAACGTGTCGGTCATCAGCGAGTGATTTCGGGCTGTAGCAACTGGGCTAGTAGGACTCTGGGATTCCGTGCTGTAGCAGGCTAACTGGACTCCGAAAGACACCGCGTGACATTTCCCCGAAGGGAAAGACACAGGATCGAAGAAGGACACATGCCGACCAGTCTAAGTGTTCCAGAGCGGTACCAACTGGGCTAACAGGACTCCAGTAAACCGGGCTGTAGCAGACTACCATGGCTCAGTGGAAGCACTAGACTACATTTCCCCATAAGAGAGGCTACCAAGGATAGACAACTAGGTTGTTGGATCCCACACATACCAAGCATTTGAAATCATACACACAATATGCTCGATATGTGCAAATACAACATGGCATCACAACAAAACTCTAGAACTCAAAGTATTTATTCATTAGGCTCCGAGGAGCCAAGTATTACAAACATGGGTCTCATGACCCCACATACAGAGCATACAAGCAACAAGCACATGCGGAAGCTTAACTTGTCTGAGTATAAACAACTACAAATGTAAAAGGCTGAGAAGCCTGACTATCTACAAGATCCTGCCGAGGGCACAAGATCGTAGCCGAGGTAACAAGCTAAACATCGAAGTCCATGCGGAACTACTAGTGAGACTGAAGTCCCTCTGCAAAAACATAAATTAAGCAAACGTGAGTACAAATGTACCCACCAAGACTTACATCATAACTAACTACATATGCATCAGTATCAACAAAGGGATGGTGGAGTTTAACTGCAGTAAGCCAGCTTTGACTCAGTGGCTATCCTGTACTACAACTGCGGATAACTCTTTTGAGGTGGCGCACACGAGTCCGCATATTCACCATATCAATACACCACTATGGATCCGCTCCCGTCTCCCTACGAGAAAGCCATCCATAGCACTCACGCTTATCTTCGCATTTTAGAGTATCCACTTTCACTTGTCTATGAACTGTACAGGCAACCCAGAAGTCCTTTACCGCGGACACGGCTATTCGAATAGATCATGTTTACCCTGCAGGGGTGTACTTCTTCACACACGCTCTCGCTACTTATCACCATGTACACGTCATGTATCTCGGCAACCTTCAAGCGAAAGCCTGGCGAGGGAGTCGGCCACGACCTAACTAACCACACAAGTCTCTAGTCCAGGTTTATCGCCTATTCAGGTTCCATCCGCGAGGAGATCCGGCTAGGGTTTCGCTCACAACCCCAAAAGATGTGTGCAGGGTTCCCGAGACACCAAACGGGCGCCCGGTACACCGTGCCACGGTGTATCTACCGCATCATAGCCCACCCCTAGGGTCAGTGCTACGCACGGCCTCCAACACATATCCTACAAACACCAGAAACTAGTTGCAACTCCTGGATAGAGATCAAGGCGGTTAATAAGTCGAGAGGCTCCATTGGTTTCGGGCCCAACACATGGTAGTAGCTATTCATGGATCACAAACACAGAACTCGGTTCCTAAGGACGGTTTCAATTAGACAACCCACCATGTACTCCTACATGGCCTCGCACCAGTACCTTTACTAAATCGTGTTCACACACTTAGCTCTCAACAGTAGGACATGTTCACAACTTTCCAATTCATCCCCGATGAATCAGACCTGACACAACTCTAAGCAGTAGCAGGCATGACAAACAAGCATGAATGAGTAGGCACATTAGGGCTCAAACAACTCCTACTCATACCAGTGGGTTTCATCTATTTACTGTGGCAATGACAGGTCATGCAGAGGAAAGGGGTTCAACTACCGCAGCATGTAACAGTTGAATTGTTGTTGTCCTAATGTAGTAAAGAGAGCAGAAGCGAGAGAGTGAGATTGTATTGGAATGAACAAGGGGGTACTGCTTGCCTGGCACTTCCGAAGATATTATATCTCTTCATCAGTGTCGTCGAACTCATCGTCGGAACCACGTCTACTGAGAGGGGACAAATACCGGTAACAGAGAAGGAAAACACAATCAATGCAATGCACAATATGATGTGTGATCATGACATGGCAAAATGAGTGTGTTGGGCTAATGCAACTACAACCAACTGGGTTTGAGTCATTTTGAACCAAAGGTTCAATCCCAAACTCAACTTATGAATTTAAATAGTGCTTTATCATGTTTGATATAAACAACAGGGTTAAGTTACTTTAACATGAATGAAACCAGTACATATGGATAGATTAGATTTTTCTGATCATTTTTCATATATAACTTATTTCATTCTGAGTTATGGTTGAATTTCTATGAATTTTAGAAGTTTTGGACATTTTCTGGAATTTCCTGAATAAGAATAAATCCAGAAAAGCCTATTACTGGGTCAGGATTGCGTCATGCTGACCTCAGCATGTCAACTGACCGGTCCAGGTCAAACCTGACTAGCGGGACCCATTGGTCAGTGACCCAGTGTCAGTTAGTGACACAGACATGTGGGTCCGGTCAACGGCCACGTCAGCGAGGTCAACGCCGACGCGTGGGGCCACTGTGATTAACTTAAACTAAACAGGGGTTAAACCATGGTTAGTTAAGGGCGTGGGGTCCATATGTCATCGACACGAGACACTAACTAAACGCGATTAGCACCTAAACTAATGGTGCCATGCCAGCCACCTGAGTTTCGCCGCGACGACCACGGCCGACGGCGGAGGTGCATTGTGTGCTTGCTACGGAGCACCATTCGATGCGCGGTTTGCTCCTACGGGTTCCTGGGAGTGAGGCGCATCCAAAGCAACAAGCGGCAACAGCTGGGGTGGCCGGAGCTGACGAAGGCGAGCTCTTTTGCGGCCGCCGGAGTTCGGGCATCGACGAAACCGATGATGCAGCGCGCGGGGAAATCAGTAGTTAGTACCTATGGGTTCTATGCGTGCTCACGAGGCCAACGGGCACATGCACGGGACCAAAATATCAGCGGAGCCTCGTCGGCGACGAGCTTGTGCGGCAGCATGCTACGGTCAGCAAGGGGGCAACGTCTATAGCAAGCAAACGAAGCAGAGGAGAGGGGGGTTCGACGTAGGGGCTCACAGGGAGGCGACGCAGTAGGTCAGTGGGCTCAGGGGCGTCCTTGACGGCGCGAATCGACGATGAAGAGCTCGGGTGCCCGATGTTGAAGACGACCGCGATGATGATGAAGGAGGGCCTCCCGGCGTCCTGTAGCTCAATTGGAATGCCGAGGAAGTTGCGGCGGTGCTTCTGGACTCGGGTTAGGGAGAGGGGTGGCCGGTGACCACGGGAACGACGATCGGCGTCGACGAGCTCCGTTCAAGAAGAGAGCAGAGGAGGGGGAAAGAGAGAGCCGCACAGAAGGGATAGGTCAAGGGAAACCAGGCGATTGCGTGGCGTCCAAAGCGATGTCGGGGAGGCGGCGGGAAGCAGGAGGTGGCCCGGTGCGTGGTCGCGCGCGTCGAGCACCCGCCTCTCGTCCTCCTGGCGAGAGGAGGGTGATGACTGGCAGTTGGGCTCAGGTGGGCTACACAAGAGCTGGGCCGACTACAGTAGCATGCCGCCAGGTAAGCAGGTGAGTTCTTCCGCTCTGTTTCAATTATGTTATGTTTTCTTTTTATTTATTTATTATTTGCCACTGTTTGAAAATCAAAATGACTTCAACTAGTGCCAAAGATTCCTCTAAATATTTTTATGTTGCACATTGGTCATTTCTAGGTGCACATAAAATATTTCAGGGCTTTTGAAAATATATTCTTATATATTATGAATATAATTCCAAGTCCAAATACAGTAATGATTTAAATTCAGTGCCCAAAATATTCCTTAGAAATGTTCCATACTTTTGGTTTGGATCAAAACCATTGCCAAAAATATCAAACATCAAGGCGGAGCATTTTGGGTTCATTGAATGCAATTTTTTTAGCTGGACCTAATTGAATTTCAAAGTGCTAGGGTTTGAACACCCCCCCATTTCAAGTTTCTTTGGAATTTAAACATGATGCATCACTCTAATGCAAGCACTGACTAGGGTTGTGACAACTCACCCCTACTGAACAAGAATCTCGTCCCGAGATTCAAGATGTGAGGTAAGAAGACAAAGGGGACACAAAGTCAACACAATCTTCACGATCCAGGTTGCACTTCATAAAGGCATTGATTCAATCACCATCTTTGTCTCGTCATCTTGCTCTAAGAACTCCAGCCAACATGACAACGAGAGGAAAAGGAAACTCTAGAAGGATCAATCTTCTCGAAGATTGAACAACTCAGGATCAACTTACGGGATGAGCCATAGAAACATCTCTCGAGCTGAGACACGAAGCACACATCTAGAGGGATGGAGTGGAACAGATGACGAAGGTTCACTAGGTAGACAACAATTCCACACCTAAGAGGGTGGTGAACGGTTGTCAACGTAGCGAGGATTTGAGTTGCCATGATACCATAACGAGACACCTTAGGGAAGGATGACTCGTAGAATTATCCCTTAAGTGGCAAAAAGAATTACTTTTGATCCAGAGATCAATAAAATTCTCTATACCAGCCTAGGGCAAATCTCGAGTAATCGTTTGAAGGAGTTTGAAAGAATGACATACTCTGACTAGAATGGATGATGTGGACTACCTTGTTGAAGACAACGTAATGGATGATCTCTACTTATCATCAGAAATGGAGGGAACCCGTGGTAGGATGGCACAACGGCGGTGCAAGATGGGAATAAAATGCAAATGCTGGGAATGATTCTAGTAACTAGGGAGAAACCCAACAGTAGAGAGTGAGTCCACTATTTGAAAAGGTTATAACATAACCGAGGAAACTGGGAGCAAATCCCAATTAATGCCAACGATAAAACCTAGTGCTTGCGCGTGCTCTCAAGAACTTGAGCATTTCCATATTCATCAAGGTTTTGCCAATATCCGTGTAAAGGATCCTGATAACACAACATACTACCATGATGAATGGTGATGGACGATGCAGATGCAAAGGAAGCTAACACCTTCTCAAATTTCACCTTAACGAGGCCAAGGAAACAGAATCTGGATGGTCGACCGAGAGACATTTAGCACTCCGCTTCTAATGTTCTCCTTGATGTGCTAGCGTAACCCATTTATTGATATGGTTTGGTATCTAGGGCATTAAGTAAAAGGTCGGACTTCAGGAAAGCAAGAATCCATAAGGAGCAACTTCTGGAATATATCCTATGAGATCCTTATGGGGAGGTGGCCAACTTCCTCAATCAAGATACTACAATAATAGGTCTTCCGGCTAGGTGTGTTGGCCACGACATCCACTTTACCGGGTTACAGAGAGACCAATATTATAGTTCTTGGGACACGTTCCAACCATCATATCTGCCCGAGATTCAGATCTAGTTGGTGTCAGGATATTGCAGACTCATCAAGTCTAGAGAGAAAAATGAAAGTTTGCAACACAAATCGACGAGATGACGTTGCGAGATTCTCAGGAAATGAACTACGATAGCAAGCCCCAAAACATGAGCTGGTTCTGCTACACCCATGTGAACACATTGTACCAGACAAGCATGATCACATGGTAGTCTTACAACAAAATACTACTGAGTTCTGGTAGGGAACCATCATTAATGATATCAAAGTCTCTGCGCGGAAGTCTAAAGTAATAACCTTAGAACAGACTCCTTTATCTTGAACAAATCAATCGGTGGCTTGGTGTGCTAGGAATTATGTATGGAATGGAGGTAGAGAGCCTGTCAAACCATAGCATACTTCAAACATGCATGACTGACTTGGGATGGTACCAGAGGAAGCAAAAACAATCTTTCTCGAACTCACGGTGGCAACTTGCACCAAATGCACGTGAATCGGAGAAAGTCACTTCTTTCATCCAACATATGCTTCATGAACGAGACATGAAGATAATGCTTTTAGAAGTTTCCAACACTACTTAGATGTTCAACATGAATCATGGACAAGATGGAAATGTTGCCAATGGGTTCAACAACAATCCATCCATGCTTCCATATAGATGGAATTCCACAGTTAAGTGAACATGGTGATAGCATTGGTCAGACCAAAAGATATAATGGTGTATGCTTGAGGGGTCAACCACGAGTAGGACAACATTACGAACATCGTTGGTTCTAATTTGATTTGAGGATATAGCCCACACCCAAATCAAAGTTTGGACAAGACAATAGATCCAATAACTGATCACGAGGACCAATCGATGAAGATATCATCTTTCTTAAACACACACACTCAAAAGATATCCCTTTAGAATGAACTAAGTAAGGCAAAGCTTTTTATATTCCAACTCTCCAAGTTGTTGTTTAGCTTAACCAACTAGCTCAGGGGTATCCAACACATATTCTTGGAGAAGGGGTGGTTTATAAGAAACCAACTTGATCACGAACTCAACATAGCGGTCAGGTGACAACCTGGTTATACTTCCGAGAAGACTTACGAAAAATCATGAACCACCTATATGTTATTAAGCTCGAGAACAATCTTGCTTTTTAGGGTAAGACGATATGATCAAATAAGCAAGGATTGGCACTATCCTAACCCATTGATCAAAAAGTGCACCGGAAATAAGGGCTAGGTAGCACGATCAATTTTTAGGGTGATGATTCAATAATCAACACACTAAGAATGTGGTTTTTGTCCATTTAACTACCAAGAAATGGAGTTGCTAGGAGTATAGATTTCACACATCACGATTCACTTGTCGGCATTCCGGTTGCGATAACATGAAACCGAGGAATGAACAATGATGGAGAGAAGTATCACTATGTCAAGAATTCATAAGAGAAGGTGCAATTCTCATGAAATTCCTGACATAAAGTGGGTAATACTTTAGGGTAGAACAGAATCAAAAGTTGGATTGGCATTTTGATCTGCGACACACAACTATTTTGACCCAACCTGGATATGGATGAGGTACTAGAGTTTGTTTCTCCTAGTCATTATGAAATAGAATGGCTTGATGGACCACAAGAATAATGAGCATCAATAACACGGATGCACAATTACTCCTGACTATCAATTGATAGACGATGGTCAGGATACAACTAAAGAGAACAACTCAAATGAATATGTAATTTTCTGAGTTGTGGACGCATAGATTAGTATGTCAAACAAGTTCAACATATTTCTTCCGGATAACCCATGCAGAAGAGGAAGGACTGGCAGGTTACAATATAGAATCGAGAACTCATCAAGAGCACTCTGGTTGTGATATTTTGGTTCAAAAAAAAGAACTTCTATTGAGGATGGTTCATGGTATTGGAAGAATGATATACCACAGACCTTGAGGACTATCGCAAAGGTTGCTAATATCCTAAAGGAACTAGCAAACACTATCAACATGAAGTAAGTAGGGTGAATCTCTTGTTCAAGAACCCAGGAATAGAATGCCTACTAACTAAATGGCATCACGGGATGCTTTCGAGAGTAATGGCCAGAATCATCACACTGGGATACAAAGCATTGCTAGATTACTGAGTGGTTCTCTAAGACACCTATGTTCATACTAGTGGCTTCAACATATACGCCGAGGCAACAGAGTACCTCAACTCGACGATTATTGTGGTTAATCTGGACCAAAAGGACATCGGGAACTGGGAGGAAGGATTTGCAAATGCATCAGATTCTTTAGAAACCTGGGATGACTCGGAAAACATAACGGCCATAAAGAGTTTTGAGACATCCTGCAAAAATGGTGGCATAACCATGGGATCATCATAGTATCAAGGTTCCGACATCAACTGTTAATACACGGAGATAGTAGGAACTGAACTGAGGCTTGAATTCACCAATCTTATAAGTCTACGGATTAGTAACACGTGATCCTGATAGAAAGAAGAGAGAGCCTAGTTCCTTAACCCCGTATGAAGATAGGATGACTTGGATCAGAAGGCCATAAGGTATAAGGAGTAAAAAGAGCCTTACGTTCCATCCCACAATCAATTCCCTTACATAACTAAAGAATTTCTAGACTCAACTTCGACCAGTTTGGCTTGGTAATGCTACAGGCAGTCAGGCTCTGATACCAAAGCTGTCAGGACCCCGATCCTAAGCCACATCGATCTAGCATGTAACACATCATATCGCTTTGCGGCCTCATGCACGAAATTCCCACAGGTGCCACCTTACCAGGCCCGGGACCGTTTGTGCCTTTTGGCTCACGTATGTGATAGTGTAGCTAGCATCCATATGATAGAGAACCCAGGCCCACACGACTAGTCGTGAACCCAAAGTGGCACTAACTTATAGGGACAGGCATACATGACCCAACGACGAACGTGTTGGTCTTCAGCGGGTGATTTCAGGCTGTAGCAACTGGGCTAGCAGGACCCCGGGATTCCGGGCTGTAGTAGGCTAATAGGACTCAGTGGAAGCACTAGACTACATTTCCCCATAGGAGAGGCTACCAAGGATAGACAACTAGGTTGTCGGATCCCACACATACCAGGCATTTCAAATCATACACACAATATGCTCGATATGTGCAAATACAACATGGCATCACAACAAAACTCTACAAATCAAAGTATTTATTCATTAGGCTCCGAGGAGGCAAGTATTAGAAACATGGGTCTCATGACCCCACATACAGAGCATACAAGCAACAAGCACATGCGGAAGCTTAACTTGTCTGAGTACAGACAACTACAAATGAAAAAGGCTCGGGGGCGTCCTTGACGGCGCGAATCGACAACGAAGAGCTCGGGTGCCCGAGGTTGAAGACGACCGCGATGACGATGAAGCAGGACCTCCCAGCATCCTGTATCTCAATTGGAATGACGAGGAAGTTGCGGTAGTGCTTCTGGACTCGGCGTTAGGGAGAGGGGTGGCCGGTGTCCACGGGAACGACGATCGGCGTCGACGAGCTCCGTTCGAGAAGAGAGCATAGGAGGGAGAAAGAGAGAGCCGCGTGGAAGGGAGAGGTCGAGGGAAACCAGGGGACTGCGTGGCATCCAAAGCGACGTCGGGGAGGCGGCGGGAAGCAGGAGGTGGCCCGGCACGTGGTCGCGCGTGTGGAGCACGCGCCTCTCGTCCTCCTGGCGAGAGGAGGGTGATGACTGGCAGTTGGGCTTGGGTGGGTTGCACAAGACCAGGGCCGACTATAGTAGCAGGCCGCTAGGTAAGCAGGTGAGTTCTTCCGCTCTGTTTCAATTGTGTTATGTTGTCTTTTTATTTATTTATTATTTGCCACTGTTTGAAAATCAAAATGACTTCAACTAGTGCCAAAGATTCCTCTAAATATTTTTATGTTGCACATTGGTCATTTCCAGGTGCACATAAAATATTTCAGGGCTTTTGAAAATATATTCTTATATATTATGAATATAATTCCAAGTGCAAATACAATAATGATTTAAATTTAGTGCCCAAAATATTCCTTAGAAATATTCCATATTTTTGGTTTGGATCAAAACCATTGCCAAATATATCATACATCAAGGCGGAGCATTTTGGGTTCATTGAATGCAATTTTTTTAGCTGGACCTAATTGAATTTCAAAGTGCTAGAGTTTGAACACCCCTCATTTCAAGTTTCTTTGGAATTTAAACATGATGCATCACTCTAATGCAAGCACTGACTAGGGTTGTGATAATGCAGTTCAAAATTGACCCGCTTCCTACTGAATCGGCAGAAATTTGTCTTTTTCACAAGTGGTGGATCAAAACTTTTGACACCCAACCATTTTATCAATTATGCATTAAATATGGCCTAATATTTTAGAAAAATGATTTGGTCCAATTTTGCAACAAATATATGGTAGCTCCTTCACAAAAAAAAACTCATTTCGGGCATTCAAAAAATGGAAAATGAATTTTTGTCCAAAGAAAATGAAAACTTCCTTAGCCAACATTGTTTGTCATTCCAAGATGCACCTTTGTACACAATATGAGATCATTTGAAAAAACTATGCCATGAATGTGGCCATAAGATTGACCATTTGGCTTGTAAGCCATGAATCTTCACACATGATAGCTAATTTCTGAGAACACTTTTTAAAATAATCACAGTATTACAAGTTTATTATTTATTCTGGTAACTTGGTCACATGTAATGACACAATGAGAAGGTTTTCCATTTTTTTGAATTTTTTATGCCCGTTTCAAAATGCGGTCAAAACGGCGGGCTTGACTGTTCCTAGCTAGGGGTTGAATCTTGGAAAACTTTTGATGTTTCTTTGATTAAATAGATACTTATGTACCTAGATATGATTTTTGGAAAAAATAAAGAGCAAACTACGAGGCAACTGCAGTTCAAATTTGACCCACTTCCTGCTGAATCGGCGGGAATTTGTCTTTTTCATGAGAGGTGGATCAAATCTTTTGACACCCAACCATTTGGTCAATTGTGCATTAAATATGACCTAGTATTTTAGAAAATTTATTTGGTCCAATTTTGCAACAATTATTTGGTAGGTCCTTCACAAAAAACTCATTTTGGGCACTCGGAAAATGGAAAACGAATTTTCCGTGCAAAGAAAATGAAAACTTCCTTAGGAGACATTGTTTGGAATTCTAAGATGCACCCTTGTGCACAATATGAGATCAGTTTAACAAACTATGCCATGAATGTGGTCATAAGATTGATAATTTGGCTTGAAAGCCATGAATCTTCACGCATGATAGCTCATTTCTGAGAACACTTTTTAAAAATAATTGCCATATTACAAGTTTATTACTTTTCCTGGAAACTTGGTCACATATAATGACACAATGCGAAGGTTTTCCAATTTTTTGATTTTTTATGAATTTTTTATGCTCGTTTCAAAATGTGGTCAAAACAGCGGGCTTGACCGTTCCTAGCTAGTGGTTGAATCTTGGAAAACTTTTGATGTTTCTTTGATTAAATAGATACTTATGTACCTAGAAATGAGATTTGAAAAAAATAAATAACAAACTATGAGGCAGCTACAGTTCAAATTTGACCTGCTTCCTACTAAATAGGCGGAAATTTGTCTTCTTCACCAGAGGTGGATGAAAGATTTTGACACCCAACCATTTGGTCAATTATGCATTAAATATGGCCTAGTATTTTAGAAAATTGATTTGGTCCAATTTTGCAACAAATATATGGTAGGTCCTACACAAAAAAAACTCATTTCGGGCACTCGAAAAATGGAAAATGAATTTTCCGTGCAAAGAAAATGAAAAATCCCTTAGGAAACATTGTTTGGAATTCCAAGATGCACCCTTGTGCACAATGTGAGATAATTTGAACAAACTATGCCATGAATGTGGCCATAAGATTGATCATTTGGCTTGAAAGCCATGAATCTTCACACATGATAGCTCATTTATGAGAACACTTTTTTAAAATAGTTGCCGTATTACAAGTTTATTATTTTTCCTGGAAACTTGGTCACATATAATGACACAATGCGAAGGTTTTCCAATTTTTTGATTTTTTTGAATTTTTATGCCCGTTTCAAAATGGGGTCAAAGCGGCGGGCTTGACCGTTCCTATCTAGTGGTTGAATCTTGGAAAACTTTTGATGTTTCTCTGATTAAATAGATACGTATGTACCTAGAAATGATTTTTTTAAAAATAAATAGCAAACTATGAGGTAGCTACAGTTCAAATTTGACCCGCTTCCTGCTGAATCGACGGAAATTAGTCTTTTTTACCAGAGGTGGATCAAAGCTTTTGACACCCAACCATTTGGTCAATTATGCATTAAATATGGACTAGTATTTTATAAAATTTATTTGGTCCAATTTTGCAACAAATATGTGGTAGGTCCTTCACAAAAAAACTCATTTTGGGCACTCAAAAAATAGAAAATGAATTTTTCGTCCAAAGAAAATGAAAACTTCCTTAGGCAACATTGTTTGCCATCCCAATATGAATCCTTTTGCACAATATTAGATCATTGGAATTTGCCATCCCAATATGCATCCTTTTGCACAATATTAGATCATTGGAACAAACTAGTTCATGAATGTGGCCATAAGATCGATCATTTGCCTTGAAAGCCATGAATATTCACACATGATAGCTCATTTCTGATAAAAAACCTTTGGAAACATTGTTTGTAATTTCCAAGATGCAAACTTGTGTGAAATATGGAATCATTTGAACAAACTATGAGGCAGCTGTAGTTAAAATTTGAGCCGCTTCGTAGTGAATCAATGAAAATCCCACCTAGTATGAAACTACCTCTAGTTATTTGAGGGAACCATACCTAAACATTGTCATAAAAAGAGAAGGGAACATACCGCCAGGCATCGTGGTGCTGCGTTGGATCTCCCCGACGCTGCAATGGAGCTTCATCGGGCACCATGGTGCTGCATTGGAGCTCTTAGCACGCCATTGAGAGTTGTAATGGAGCTTCATTGGGATGTTATTGGTGCTGCGTTGAAACTTTTTCACGCTCGGTGCTATCGTGACATATTGATGTGATCGAACAATAGCCAATGCGTAGAATGGGCGGCTAGCTAGACGGATGATTTCTAGACAAAATCATCTGGCTGACTCGTAGTTCTTTGCTTATTATCAATCGATTAAGACCAATTTACATGGTCATAACATCATCAAAGCCTATACTTCCTTCTGATTGGTCTATGGACATGTACGCGGATCAAGCATCACACACCGTCGGATACTCCTAGATCCAAGGGTCCACACACCCCTCACCTCTCACCCCTCATCCCACCCGCAGCCCAACCACCCAAACCCTAACTCCCCTCCCACTCCAGCCGCCGCTGCCCCTTCTCCCTCCCAGATCCAATCCAAGTCAGAATCCCTCGCCCTCCCGCCCCGGCCTCCATCTTCATTCCTACGCGCGTCGGCCACCTCCCTTTGGTGGAGTTCGACCCCCACCCCAAGCACCGTTGCTCCACCCTCTCCCGCGCCCATCCACAGATCGAGCGAGGGGTGAGGCAGCACCCAGATCCATCGCCCTGCCGGAATGAGATGCAGCACCAGATCCCTCCTTATTCCTGACCTATGGTGGCGCCGCCGCCGCCATCCTATCCCCTTCCCTCACATCATGTTCTCTCTCCAGCTCCTCGCCGCCGCCACCTCGTCCCAGATCTCCCTCTCCGCGACCTAGACCTCCCTCTCTCCGCCATCCCAACCCCTACCCGGCCACCGACGACCTCCCCATCTTCCCCAACGTTAGCCCCGCCGCCGCGTCCCTCCTCCTCCTCTCCCACTGCGCACAGATCGGCGAGGCACCACATCTGGTGGCTGACGTCTCCGCCTTCGCTAGCCAGGTGCTTGTCAAGCAACTCCAGGCGTCTCCGCCTCCGCCAGCGCCGCTGGGCGCCCCCGCCGTGGCGGCATCAGCGGAGCTCGGGGCCAAGGTGGGGCGGCAGCTGGTGGAAGCGGTGGGCCTGCGCTGCACCATGATGTCCTGCGGCGATGTCATCTACCGCATCATGCTGCCCCACCGCGACGGCCAGCCCGACCTCCTCTAGTTCGTCTCCAGCACCTCCGAGGTACCATCTTCGCACCGTCCATCGTGGGTTTGGCTCATGAACAAATCTTCGTCTGTTTACCGGTGGATTCCCTTACTAGCATGCATGTGGAGTTCGGTTTAGATGCTGCTGGACTAATAGAGACATTTGGGTGCGCTTTGGCATGAGTAGGTCTTACTCGATTTGGCAGCCCTGTGGTATGCTGTTACTTTTGTGGTTGAAGAATTATCTGTTGTGGTTGCCATGGCATAGTTAGCTTTACTTTTGATGCCTCATAGTTCTCTTCAGCTGGTGTTTTGTTGGATTTGATGAGAAGTTAACAATCCTGGCGGGTGTAGGACCTGCATGCCATTGGATTTTGGTGCTTGAATGATTCACTTAGGAATACCCAGAACTAGCAGCATTGATTCTTTTTTAGAATTCTATGTATGTATTTTAATTTAATACACTGGGTGGATTTATTTCATTAGATCTTTGACATGGCTTCTTCACAGGATTATAGAGGTTTTTGCAAGTACCATGTAAATGTATACCATGGATCTGTATTTTACAAGCTAACACTAAGAATTGTGATTTTTAGATTCTTGAGACTGCATTCAAGAAGGAGATTGTCGGCCTAGTTACGAGGGAGCAGTATGTTGAGAAGGTAATTGACAGACTATTTATGTACATCGAGCTTTACTTTTCTATTCCTGGGCCAAGTAAATTTTGGTTACTTAATTAATTAAATATTGTGGTCCGATATGCTTGTTCACGATCCAAATCAACTCCTAGATTTCCAATTGCCTTCGCTGCCTACTCATTTAATTAATTAAAACTGCATGCGTACGTGTAAGTTTGCTTGTGATAACTCTATCAGACCATCCGTGATCCGGCCTCGATGATGGCATGGCCGGACTTGCCCACTCTCAAAGGCACCTTCCCATGATCTACCTTGACAACTACGGCCGGCCGACTATTACATGCATGATGACAACAATAGCATAGCTTAGCTCAGTCTAGCGTCGTGTGATTTTGTTCTCAATTATTACTTGTGTTTTCCTTTTGTTAATCAATCAGTTGGGGGGGGGGGTGATGTGACGAGTAACTTTGGTCTACTGTCTACTTACGTAGGTTTATCATTATTAAGAGTAGTAACTGGTGGTGCTGGTATAGTGGTATAGTTCAAGAAGATGTCGATCGGTTTTGTTTGAAAATGTCGATGAATATGTGTTTGTGTAAGGTTACATTTCCATTTCCTCCAAGCTGGTGTACTTATTTTCTGCAAACTGATTGTTTGGGCTGATTCCTGGTTTGTATCAGGGGTACAAGTTTATTACTTTCCATCTATGTTTATTACATTCTATCTTGGTTTTCCTGTTGTTGTTTCGCATCGGGTTCTAATTTGCTTTGTTTCTATTGTTTTTGTGGCGATGCAGACTCACGGCAAAGAAGCGAAAGCCGAGAAGGACTCCAACAAGCCCAAGTGCCCCTGAGTGCCTTCTTAGTCTTCATGTGAGCCCCGGATTTGATTCGCTGTTGTGGTTCAATTCGCATTATTTCTGTGGCGTGGTGACGTGTCCTAACATGGGCCCATTTTGGTTCTGTTTTTGCAGGGACAACTTCAGGAAGGACTCCAACATCAAGCAGGTCTGCATGGTAAGCATCTCGGTTCTCTTTGCTCCCTCCCCTGTCTCCTAAGTATGTTGCACTAATGTTATTAACTTTGCATCTTTTGGCATCAATATTATAAATACGTGTATCACTATGATCGAGATTCAATAAACCATTTACATTGGCTGTATGACCATAGAAGGTTTTATTCATGTAAACAGAACAACAATTATTCTCTGACTTAAATGAATAACCGTATTGCAGTAAACACGATCAAATCATATTCATGCTCAACGCAAACACCAAATAACATTTATTTAGGTTCAACACTAATCCCAAAGGTAGAGGGAGTG
The DNA here is from genome assembly GCF_056163025.1 of Triticum urartu. Lineage (NCBI taxonomy): Eukaryota > Viridiplantae > Streptophyta > Magnoliopsida > Poales > Poaceae > Triticum > Triticum urartu. The sequence continues at coordinate 217,830,113 of NC_141878.1, forward strand.
TGCGATGGTGATCGTATCAACCTTGGAATCACTTCCAACACACATCGTTACCTCGCCCTTAACTAGTCTCTTGTTCATTCTGCAACTCCCATTTTGAGTTACTTAGCAACTGAACTGGTATCAAATACCCAGGGGCTACTATGAACACTAGTAAGGTACACATTAATAACATGTATATCATACATACCTTTGTTCACTTTGCCATCCTTCTTATCTGCCAAGTATTTGGGGTAATTCTGCTTCCAGTGACCATTTCCTTAGAGTAGAAGCACTTAGTTTTAGGCTTAGGTCCAGCTTTGGGCTTCTTCACAGGAGTGACAATTTGCTTGCCATTCTTCTTGAAGTTCCCTTTCTTTCCCTTGCCCTTTTTCTTGAAACTAGTGGTCTTGTTAACCATCAACACTTGATGCTCTTTCTTGATTTCCACCTTTGCCAATTTGAGCATCGTGAAGAGCTCGGGAATTGTTTTGACATCCCTTGCATATTATAGTTCATCACGAAGTTCTAGTAGCTTGGTGGTAGTGACTAGAGAACTCTGTCAATCACTATATTGTCTGGAAGATTAATCCCACTTGATTCAAGCTATTGTAGTACCCAGACATTCCGAGAACATGCTCACTGGCTGAGCTATTCTCCTCCATCTTGTAGGCAAAGTACTTGTCAGAGGTCTCATACCTCTCGACACGGGCATGAATCCGAAACACCAATTTTCAGCTCTTGGAACATCTCATATGCTCCATGGCGTTCAAAACCTTTTTGAAGTCCCGGTTCTAAGCCGTAAAGCATGGCGCACTAAACTATCAAGTAGTCATCATATTGAGCTAGCAAAACGTTCATAATGTCTGCATCTGCTCCTACAATAGGTTTGTCACCTAGCAGTGCATCAAGGACATAATTCCTTTGTGCAGTAATGAGGATAATCCTCAGATCATGGACCCAGTTCGGATCATTGCTACTATCATCTTTCAACTTAGTTTTCTCTAGGAACATATCAAAAATATATAGGAGCTATATCGAGAGCTATTGATCTACAACATAGATATGCAAAACTATCAAGACCCAGTTCATGATAAATTAAGTTCAGTTAATCAAATTACTAATGAACTCTCACTTAACTAGACATCCCTCAAGTTTATGTAAGTGATTCATGATCCAAATCAACTAACCCATGTCCGATCAGCACGTGAGTTGGGGTAGTCATCAATGGTGAACATCTGTATGTTGATCATATCTACTATATGACTCATGTTCGACCTTTCAGTCTCCAGTGTTCCGAGAACATGTCTGTACATGCTAGGCTTGTCAAGTTTAACCCAAGTATTCTACATGAGCAAAACTGTCTTACACCCGTTGCATGTGAACGTAGAGTCTATCACACCCGATCATCACTTGGTGTCTCGAGACAACAAACTGTAGCAACGGTGCATACTCAGGGAGAACACTTTTATCTTGAAATTGAGTGAAGGGATCATCTTATAATGCTACCGCCGTTCTAAGCAAAATAAGATGCATAAAGGATAAACATCACATGCAATCAGAATATGTGACATGATATGGCCATCATCATCTTGTGCTTTTGATCGCCATCTCCAAAGCATCGTCATGAAATCCATCGTCACCGGCTCGACATCTTGATCTCCATTGTAGCATCGTTGCGTCGAGGTCGTCACGCCAACTATTGCTTCTACAACTATCACTAACGCATAGTGATAAAGTAAAGCAATTACATGGCGCTTGCACTTCATACAATAAAGAGACAACCCTAAGGCTCCTGCCGGTTGTCGATATTAAAAAACATGATCATCTCATACATCAACATATATCACATCATATCTTGACCATATCACATCACAACATGCCCTGCAAAAACAAGTTAGATGTCCTCTACTTTGTTGTTGCAAGTTGTACATGGCTGCTATGGGCTTCTAGCAAGAACTGTTCTTACCTACGCATAAAACCACAATGGTGATTCATCAAGTTTGTTGTTCTAACCTTATTCAAGGACCGGCCACAGTCAAATTCGATTCAACTAAAGTAGGAGAAACAGACACCCGCCAGCCAGCTTTATGCAAAACTAGTTGCATGTTTGTCGGTGGAGCCGGTCTCATGTGCGTGGACATGTAAGGTTGGTTCGGGCCGCTTCATCCCACAATACTGCTGAATCAAATTAAGATGTTGGTGGTAAGTAGTATGACTATCATCACCCACAATTCTTTGTGTTCTACTCGTGCATATCATCAACGCATAGACCTGGCTCATGATGCCACTGTTGGGAATCGTTGCATAGAAAACAAAAAAAGTTCTACGCACACACAATGATCTATCCATGGAGATGCATAGCAATGGGGGGGAGAGTGTGTCTACATACCCTCGTAGACCGTAAGCGGAAGCGTTTCACAATGCGGTTGATGTAGTCGAACTTTCTTCGTGATCCAACCGATCTAGAACCGAACACACGACACCTTCGGTGATGTCCCTCGCCTTCTTGATCCAGCAAGACGTCGAGGTAGTACATGAGTTCCGTGAGCACGACGACATGGCAACTATGATGGTGAAGGGATCTCCACAGGGCTTCGCCGAAGCACTACGAAAATATGACCGGGGTGTAAACGGTGGAGGGGGGGGGGCGCCGCACATGGCTAACAATTGATCTGGTGTGTGCTAGGCTCCCCCCTCCCACATATATATAGTTGAGAGAGGGTGGGGAGAGGCCAGGGTGTGCCCTAGGGCTGGCCGTCGGCCCCCTAGGGGCCCTGCCTTGCCCTACCCCCTGCCATGTTTTCCCAATGGGGAAGGAAAAGAGGGGGGGCGAGGGAAGGAAGTAGGAATCCTATTCCACACTTTCCTTTCCCTTCCCCCTTTCCTTCCCCTCCTTAGGAAGGCCTGCTACGGGGGGTGCACCAACCCCTTGTGGCTGGTGCGTTTCCCCTCTTGGCCCATAAGGCCCATATCTTTTGCACGGGGTGCGCAGAACCCCTTCTGGCGACCCGATAAGTACCCGGTACCCCCGAAACACTTCCAGTGTTCGAATACCATCGTCCTATATATCAATCTTTACCTATCGGGCACTTCAAGGATCCTTGTCATGTCCGTGATCTCATCCGAGACTCCAAACAACATTCGGTCACCAAACCACATAACTCATATAATACTATATCATCATCGAACGTTAAGCATGTGGACCCTACGGGTTCGAGAACTATGTAGACATGACCGAGAAAACTCTTCGACCAATAACCAATAGTGGAACCCGGATGCCCATATTGGCTCCTACATATTCTACAAAGATCTTTATCCGTTGAACCATTATGATAACATATGTAATTCCCTTTGTCCATCGGTATGTTACTTGCCCGAGATTGGATCGTCGGTATCTTCATACCTAGATCAATCACGTTTCCGGCAAGTCTCTTTACTCATTCCGTAATACATCACCTTGTGACTAACTCCTTAGTCGTTTGCTTGCAAGCTTATGATGTGTATTACCGAGAGGGCCTAGAGATACCTCTTCGATACTCGGAGTGACAAATCCTAATCTCGATCTATGCCAACTCAACAAACACCTTCGGAGATACCTGTAGAGGATATTTATAATCACCCAGTTATGTTGTGACATTTGATAGCGCATAAGGCATTCCTACGGTATCCGGGAGTTGCATAATCTCATAGTCAAAGGAATATGTATTTGACTTGAAGAAAGCAATAGCAACAAAACTGAATGATCATTACGCTAAGCTAATGGATGGGTCTTGTACATCACATCATTCTCCTAATGATGTGATCCCATTATCAAAGGACAACACATGTCTATGGTTAGGAAACCTTAACCATCTTTGATCAACGATCTATTCTAGTAGAAGCTTACTAGGGACACGGTATTTGTTTATGTATTCACACATGTATTTAAGTTTCTGATCAATACAATTCTAGCATGAATAATAAACCTTTATCATGAATAAGGAAATATAAAATAAGAACTTTATTATTGCCTCTAGGGTCATCAAGCCGTACGTGTGTGGTACGCGGAAGTGCCGTCCGATCGGCACTTGGATCGGGAGTTTGCGGGTCGGATCATGATTGGATTGCGAAGACGTTCGACTACATGAACCACGTTTCTTAATGCTTCCAGTTAGCGATCTATAAGGGTATGTAGATGCAATCTCTCCTTGTTGGAGATATGCCCTAGAGGCAATCATGTATGATGATATTTCCTATGTGTTTATGAATAAAGATAGTCCTTGGACATTATCAATGATGTGTATCAGCAAGTATGTGACTTGTTTGTGGGCTATGCATTGTATGATGACTGTCCTAAAAGGTCCCTAGTCAAAAGGGCTGTGTGGACGCGCAGCCAACTAGACTAGCATATAACACGGTCGATGGCTTGGTCTCACTAGCCATGGGGCATTGGATGCTAACCGGATAATATGGACTTGGAAGGATCTAGTCGGATTCGACATAGTCGGATCCGAGTCAAGATAAGGTCCAAGTCGGACAGACCCAACTATGAGACGCAGCGATATGTCATCTGTGAGTCTCTAGTACAACCTACGTTCTATGTCCTAAGACTTGAGCTGGCGCATGTACTTGGGATGGTGACGGACTTGCTTTGGGCCAACCAAATGCTACTCCATGACTGGGTAGTTACAAAGGTAGGTTTCGGGCTTGTCCAGACCCATGCTGCGAGACATGGTCGAGCAAGATGGGATTTTCCCCTCCGATCAGGAGAATATACTCTGGGCCCCTCGTGTGATCCGACCAGGATAAGCATGGCCATGCGACAAGGATTATGAGATAATCTAGTTTGTGGTCGGCATCACTGGAACAAGAAAGAGGTCGGGCGAGCACAAGGATGACAGACTCGCCTTGATCCCGACAACATATATCGTGTGGCAAAAGGAATGGAAGTATGATGTACAGGTTCGCCTAACCAGCTTCATAGTCTACTTGGTGTTCGACATGCCTTGCTAGGGGCCGCTACCAACCGTGCAGTTTGGAGGTGATCCGAACTGCGACCAAGCCGGCTTGAACCTAAGAGGTCACACGCTTAAGGGAAGGAATCCATTAGGTCAGATCCGGGGACACTGGTCAGATGTGATCCGAGCTGTATTCGGATTGTTGCCGAGTAGACTTATGGGCTTTAGGGTCCGTGCGAGGCCCAAGTGTTGAGCCCGCGACGGACGCCTATATAAAGTGGGGTGCGGCACACTCATTCGATTGATCGCTTCAGTGCTGTCACTAGGGTTTGCATGTGTTGCGAATAGACACCTCCACTCACTGGCAGTTGTGTGATCGGACCTAGTAGTCCGCCACACGACGTTCCTCCTGCACGCGCGGATATCGTTAGAGGTGGTGCACTTGCGCCGCTCCGGCGAACCTATACATGGGAACCGACGACCGGCTGCTCGAGGGAGATCAGACGAGGAGGAGACGATCCACATGGACACGCTGCACCAACTCTTCTTCCGCTGCACGGCACTGCGCTTCTAGTGGTAACGAACTGTGATACATCTCCCGTAGCATGTTCTTGGTTGTTCTGCGTGTAGGAAAATTTTAATTTGCAGTCGACGCAGCCTACCGTAGAACCCAACAGTGGTATCAGAGCCTCTGCTATAGGATTTGAATTCGGTTCATATGCATATTAGATATGTGGAGGCGATAGATGAGATCTGTTGTCATTGATGAGATCGGCTGTGCGCACGGTTGATGAGATCAACTGCACATGGGGACCGCCGTGTGCGTAGCGCCTTGTATTTTGTACACGATCACTCAAATTGGTAGAATGCGATTCTATGCGTAACTTTGTTTTGCAGGTTTAATGTGAATAGTATGGCTCATGTGTATGTGATGCATGTGTGTAAATTATACATGGCTTGCGTGTTATGTTTGTCAGCCGACAGGAGCCAAAGTGCTATCATTATATTTTATAATGACCTGCATGTCGACTTGTGACTCTATGTAAAATTCATTACTAGTTGTAGTAGTTGGATAATAGAGATCAGGTTGGCGGCTTGGCGTCCTGGCGTGACAAACAAGATGGACTTCCTAGATGGTCATTGGAGTCGGAGCCGGCCTGGAAGAACATCCATGAAGGAGCCATAGTATTTCACAATATGTTTTACTTGTGATTGTTATGCTTCTTTGTTTCTATGCATGTTAAAATGGTAGAAAGATCCGTCATGAATATCAAGCGAATTTCCATCCCCGATGTTGCACCTTCACACGTCAAGTATGTCTAGTAGTGGGCTCATAAAATTGGGGTGCTGCTAGGTGTCCTTGAACTGAAGGTTTCGTGTCGGACACGGACATGCACTGCATCAGGTTAACTTGACAAGGCTATCAAAACGGTTTTGGACCTTGTGGAAAAGAAGGTTGGGGGCCGGGGTATGAGATACCTTCCCGACCGACTGGAGTCGTATAGAGATACGATTAGCAAGGAGTTGCTTACCAGATAGGCATGTTGTCTAGCAGTGATGCTAAAGCTCACTAGCCGCATGTGCTAGTCGGATCCTGAATCACTGAGAATTTGCAGAGGGATGCCAACTTCAGTGGGAGTATTTATATTTAAGGCTTAAATTACTCTAAATAAACACATTGCTTAGTGATTGCATATTTTCTATTGTAGATCAATGTCACCACTTGCTCAACCCAACTTTGCATTGAAATCAATTCTGGAAAAGGATAAATTGAATGGAACAAACTTTACCACCTTGTATAGAAATCCGAGAATTGTTCTCAAGCATGATAAAAAGGAACATATTCTAGAGGAACCAGCCGATAATGCTAGTGCCACAACTAAGAATGCCTAACAGAAACTCGTTGATGAATCAACGGGGATCGGCTGTCTGATGCTCGCTTGTATGGAGCCCGATTTGCAACAGCATTTCAAAAATGTTGAGGCTTACGATATGACCGAGAGTCTCAAGAGCATGTTTCAGACACTGGCTAGGACCGAAAGGTTCAACGTCTGGCGATCCTTGATGGATTGCAAGCTGAAGGAAGGTGATCCATTGAGCCCACATGTGATCAAGATGATCGGATATGTCCAAGATTTGGATCGTTTGGGCTTCCCGCTCTTGGATGAGCTAGCTACAGATGCAGTTCTGGGTTCTCTTCCGTCCAGCTATGGGACATTCATCTCGAACTATCATATGCATGGCATGGATAACAAGCTCACTGAATTACATGGGATGCTCAAAGTGGCAGAGCAAGATATTAAGAAGGGCACACATCAAGTGTTGATGGTGCATAAATCGGCTAAGTTCAAGAAGAGTTGGTCCAAGAAAAAGGCTAAGGCAAAGGGCACGAAGATGGTAACCTCCGCCGTGGCGCCGAAGTCTGGACCGAACTCGAAGACCATTTGCTATCATTGCAAGGAGACCAGTCACTGGAAGAGGAATTGTAGCAAGTGGCTTGCAGAGCATGGCAAGAAGGCCGGAAATGCTTCTTCGGGCAAAGGTACACTTGTTGCATATGTTATAGACATTTACCTTGCTGGCATACCTAGCACTCTTGGGTATTTGATACCGGATCGGTTGTTCATATTTGCAACTCGATGCAGGGGCTGGTAAGAACTAGGCGTGTGGCACAAGGGGAGATTGACATCAGGGTCGGCAACAAAGCAAGAGTTGCTGCGTTGGAAGTCAACACGAAGCAGCTCCAGCTTCCTTCTGGATTTATTTTGGAATTAAATAATTGTTATTACATTCCTGCACTTAGTCAGAACATTATTTCTGCCTCATGCTTGATGAGTCAGGGTTATGAATTCAATTTAAAGGACAATGGTTGTTTGATTTATTTGAATGGGGTGTTCCATGGCTATGCACCCATTCTTGATGGGCTATTTATATTAAATCTAGAACATGAACCGGTCTATAACGTGAATGTCAAGAGGCATAAGCTTAATGAGATAAATCCGACATACTTCTGTCATTGCTGGCTTGGACACATTAGTCTGAAGCGCATGAAGAATCTCCATGATGATGGGCTCCTAACTTCGTCCTACTTCGAGTCATTCGAGACATGCGAATCATGCTTGCTCGACAAGATGACTATGTCTCCTTTCGCAAAGAATTGCGAGAGGGCGTCCGAGCTGTTGGAACTGATACATAGTGATATGTGTGGACCAATGAGCAGAACTGCCAGAGGTGTCTATCAGTACTTCGTGACTTTTAATGACGACTTGAGTAGATATGGATATATCTATTTGATGAGGCACAAGTCAAAAACTTTTGAAAAGTTCAAAGAGTTTCAGAATGAGGTTGAGAATCAGCTCGGCAAGACTATAAAACTTCTACAGTCTAATCGTGGAGGTGAGTACATGAGCCAGGAGTTTGATGATCATCGGAAAAGTCGAGGCATAGTACCTCAACTCACACCTTCGAGTATGCCACAGAGAAACGGCGTGTCGGAACGGAGGAATCATACCTTGTTGGACATGGTCTGATCTATGATTATCAAATCAGATTTACCCTTGTCATTCTGGGGATATGCTCTAGAAACTGCAGCTTTCACACTTAACAGGGTACCATCAAAATCCGTAGATAAGACACCACATGAGATGTGGACCGGGAAGACTCCCAGTTTGTCTTCTCTAAAGATTTGGGGTTGTGAAGCATTTGTCAAGCGACTTATGTTAGACAATCTTACAACCAAGTTAGACAAATGCATATTCATGGGATATCCGAGGGAAACCTTGGGATATAGCTTCTACAACCGGGAAGAGAATAAAGTGTTTGTTGCTCGGAACGGGGTTTTCCTTGAGAAAGAGTTTCTCAGTCGGGAGGCCAGTGGGAGGATGGTCCGACTCGAAGAAATTCGAGTACCACTTGGGGATGGCTCGGTGGGTGATGAGATCATACCGGAGTCAGTCGGGGAACCTGTAGTGGAAGCGGCACCAAAACCACGGAGGTTGAAAAGATTGCGCAAAGTGAGTGATGTATTGTTGCTAGAAAGCGACGAGCCGACCATGTATGCGAAAGCGATGGTGAGCCCGGATTCTGAGGCATGGCTAGAGGCCATGAGATCCGAGTTAAAGTCCATGGATGAAAATCAATTCTGGGACTTGGTTGATCCACCGCCTGGCATAAAGGCCATTGGCTGCAAATGGGTCTTTAAGAAGAAAACCGATGTGGATGGAAATGTTCAGATCCACAAAGCTTGGCTTGTCGCTAAAGGTTATGGACAAGTTCAAGGAATTGACTACGACGAGACTTACTCGCCGGTAGCGAAGCTTAAGTCGGTGAGGATCGTACTAGCTATAGCTGCATATTTCGATTACGAGATATGGCAGATGGATGTCAAAACGGCTTTCCTTCACGGAAATTTAACCGAGGACATGTATATGATACAGCCCAAGGGTTTTGTCGATCCCACTAGAACTAGTAAAGTATGCAAGCTCAAGAGATCCATTTATGGGTTGAGGCAAGCATCTCAGAGTTGGAACATTCGTTTTGCTGAGGTCGTCACTGGTCTCGGTTTCATCAAAAAGCGATGAGGATGCTTGTTTATAGAAGCAGTTAAGTGGGAGCTCGATTGTGTTTTTGATCTTGTATGTGGATGACATACTACTGATCGGAAATGATGTTTCGATGCTGAACTTGGTCAAGGAATAATTGAATGGCAAGTTTTAAATGAAGGATCTTGGTGAGGCAGTTTACATTTTAGGCATCAAGATCTATAGAGATAGATCGAGGAGGCTGCTTGGCTTGAGCCAAAGCACGTACATAGATAAAGTGTTGAAGAGGTTCAACATGAGTGAGGCCAAAAAAGGGTTCTTGCTTGTTTCACATGGTATAAGGCTAAGAGAGACTCAGAGTCCTTCGAGATCTGATGAGCGAAGCAGGATGAGTCGGATTCCGTATGCCTCGGCAATTGGATTCATCATGTATGCCCTGATATGTACACGGCCTGATGTTGCTTTTGCAATAAGCCTAACAAGTAGATACCAGGCGAACCCAGGTGAGAGTCACTGGGCAGCGGTAAAGACTATTTTGAAGTACCTGAAAAGGACTAAAGAGATGTTCCTAGTTTATGGAGGTGAGGAAAAGCTCGTCGTAAGGGGTTACGCCGATGCTAGTGTCCAAACCGACAGAGATGATTGTCAATCACAGTCCGGATTCGTGTATGTTATGAACGGAGGAGCAACGAGCTGGATGAGTTCCAAGCAAGATATGGTGGCCGATTCTACCACAGAAGCCGAATACATTGCGGTTTGTGGAGCTGCAAAGGAAGGTGTTTGGATCCGGAACTTTCTGGATGATCTTGGTATTTTCCTAGCCTCGGTAAAACCGTTGGACTGCTGTTGTGATAATTCTGGTGCCATCGCACAAGCCAAGGAGCCGAGGGATCACCACAAGACCAGACACATAGATCAAAAATATCACCTGGTACGAAAGATCGTAAAGAATGGTGATGTTGAGTTATGCAAAATTCACATGGATGCAAATGTTGCAAATCCGTTGACTAAGCCGCTTCCACAATCCAAGCATAACGGACACGTTAGAGCTATGGGCATCCGATGTCTATTTGATTGACTCTAGTGCAAGTGGGAGACTATTGGAGATATGCCCTAGAGGCAATCATGTATGATGATATTTCCTATGTGTTTATGAATAAAGATAGTCCTTGGACATTATCAATGATGTGTATCAGCAAGTACGTGACTTGTTTGTGGGACTATGCATTGTATGATGACTATCCTAAAAGGTCCCTAGTCGAAAGGGCTGTGTGTATGCGCAACCAACTAGACTAGCATATAACACGGTCGATGGCTTGGTCTCACTAGCCATGGGGCATTGGATGCTAACCGGATAATATGGACTTGGAAGGATCTGGTCGGATTCGATGTAGTCGGATCCCAGTCGAGATAAGGTCCAAGTCGGACAGACCCAACTATGAGACGCAGCTATATGTCATCTCTGAGTCTCTAGTACAACATACGCTCTATGTCCTAAGACCTGAGCTGGAGCATGTACTCAGGATGGTGACAGACTTGCTTTGGGCCAACAAAACGCTACTCCATGACTGGGTAGTTACAAAGGTAGGTTTCGGGCTTGTCCAGACCCATGCCGCGAGACATGGTCGAGCAAGATGGGATTTGCCCCTCCGATCAGGAGAGATATACTCTGGGCCCCTCGTGTGATCCGACCAGGATAAGCATGGCCATGCGACAAGGATTATGAGATAATATGGTTTGTGGTCGGCATCACTGGAACGAGAAAGAGGTCGGGCTAGCACAAGGATGACAGACTCGCCTTGAGCCCGACAACACATATCGTGTGGCAAAAGAAATGGAAGTATGATGTATAGGTTCGCCTAACTAGCTTCATAGTCTGCTTGGTGTTCGGCATGCCTTGCTAGGGCCCGCTACCAACCGTGCAGTTCGAAGGTGATCCGAACTGCGACCAAGCCGGCTTGAACCTAAGGGGTCGCGCGCTTAAGGGAACTGTCGGTGTCAAAACCGGCAGATCTCGGGTAGGGGGTCCCGAACTGTGCGTCTAGGCCGGATGGTAACAGGAGGCAAGGGACACGAAGTTTTACCCAGGTTCGGGCCCTCTCGATGGAGGTAAAACCCTACGTCCTGCTTGATTAATATTGATGATATGGGTAGTACAAGAGTAGATCTACCACGAGATCGAGGAGGCTAAACCCTAGAAGCTAGCCTATGGTATGATTGTTGATGTGTACGTTGTCCTACGGACTAAAACCCTCCGGTTTATATAGACACCGGAGAGGGTTAGGGTTACACAAAGTCGGTTACAATGGTAGGAGATCTTCATATCCGTATCGCCTAGCTTGCCTTCCACGCCAAGGAAAGTCCCTTCCGGACACGGGACAGAGTCTTCAATCTTGTATCTTCATAGTCCAGGAGTCCGGCTGAAGGTATAGTCCGGCTATTCGAACACCCCCTAATCCAGGACTCCCTCAGTAGCCCCTGAACCAGGCTTCAATGACGACGAGTCCGGTGTGCAGATTGTCTTCGACATTGCAAGGCGGGTTCCTCCTCCAAGTACTTCATAGAAGATTTTGAACACAAAGATAGTGTCCGGCTTTGCAAAATAAGTTTCCACATATTGCCATAGAGAGAATAATATTTACACCAATCTAATCTGCTGACGTATTCTGTAGCGTGTCACACCACGGCCAAGCCTTTATCCGAGTTGTTTCATTATCCCACCTCAGTGCATCATGCGAGGCGGTTTCCTTGGCACGTCTTGTTAAAGCAGAGATCGTGTCCCCTTATCCCGGGATTCTCATCAATACGGGCGTGGGTAACCCAACCGCTTCTAGGACTCCTAGATTATAGGCAAGTCCAAACGGACACGGAGAGGACGCTTGATATTCACCCTCTTTATAAAGGGGACAAGGCTTTTATTTTTCCCTCCCGTGCTTAATCGAATCCTTCCCCCACCTCAAGCTCAAACGCCCGAAGTTCAGGTTAGGCGCCCCGAACCTTCAGTCATGTCCGGATCTAGCCTTCAAGGCCGATGGATGCCTTCCTCCGTCACGGAAGAAGACATCAAGAAGTTGAGGGAGGCCAGATATCTGACCGCCGAGATTTTGCATCGGCTGCCTCCCCGAGGCCTAGGCCTTGCCTTGGATCCTTTCGTCAGGGGTTTGATGTTTTACTACGGGCTAGATTTTCATGATCTAGCTCCGGACTCCTTTCTTCATATCACGACATTTATTATCATGTGCGAGGCCTTCCTCCGGGTTACCCCTCACTTTGGCCTATGGCTCAAGACCTTTGAAGTGAAGTCGAAGCTGGTCGAGGGGCAACATGCAGCGTGTGGAGGTTCCTCAATACGCAAGATGACGGGAGCTCCGTGGCCCAAAGGTTCCATCCCAGAGGTGTTTGAATTGTGGCAACAGGAGTGGTTCTACATCACGGCTCCTAGAAGTGCCAAGTGGGCGGCCCCCCTGTTTTCCGCTCGGGCCCCCCACCATAGCTGATGTCATCGATCAGCAGAGGTCTGAGCTAGGGTCCAGTCAAGGACGTGCCTATACTGCAAGGCCGCATTCAAGATCTCTTCAATGGAGATTTCAGTTTGGTTGCGGTGATACAGGTTATGCTGGTTCGTCAAGTCCAGCCTTGCAAACGCCGGCCTCTTCGCCTGTGGGAGTTCAATCCCGAGGGACCACGTGCCATTCAAAATTTTCTCGGCCTAACGCACGAGGAGATGTAAAAGTCATTCTTCGGACCTCAGACGGAGTGTCCGGAAATCACCGAGGACGTGGGCCTGAGTAGCAACCGCACCGCCGAACAGGTAAGGCATCTTCCGACCGAACATACTTTCTCTACTTTGTTATGAAGTTATTTCTGAGAGTTCACTTTTTGACCAGGACTGGCTAACAAAGGCGAAGTTGATTCGCTGTTCGGCCCCCCTCCCTGAGGGTTTGGAAAATCCGGTATTGGAAAAGATGCTCCAGACCACACCTTGCCCGGAGCCCTTGAAGGAAGATACTGTGGAGGATAATGCGGGCGGACGTGGGCCCCCAACGCTGCCCATTCTAGCTGAGGGAGCGAGCGTCTCCATGAGGGAAGGCAACTAGAAGAGGAAAAGGACTGCGCCCGGGGATTCGGAAGCCGAAGCTTCCAAACGGGAGAAGAAGTCTCCCACAGAGGGTCCCACCTTGGGGGGCACTGTTACCGCACAAAGTTCGCGGGGGGATCAATTCTCCCACGAGTCGTAAGTGACCCGAAATACCTTTAACAGTACAGATATGCCATTTTTTCCTTCTGAGAAAATAACCACCGCATATATTTTGCAGTTCGGGCCTTAGCCCCTCTCAAATGAGCTCATCTTCGGGGGATCTTCTTCCAGAGATGATGGAGAGCGAAACGCCTCCTCCGGACTCCTCCACTCCAAAAGCGGGCGACCCTGAAGTGTCGTCGCGGAGGGCCTCTCCGAGTCCGGTGAGGCCAGAAGATAATCCCATTGACCCCCGAAGCTCCCAGTGTCCGGCTCCCGAAGGGAGCAGACAAAAGAGTCCGGCCCCATCTAGTGTGCGATCGGATGTTCTGAGGGAGTTGGTGGGGCGAGTGGCCATCTCAGATGAACACCGTGTGATGATGAATATGGTGATGGAGAGAATATCGTCCGCTGAAAGCGGATTGCATGAAGCTTTTATGAGTCTACTGACAGGCTTTGAGGTACGCAAAAGAATGTATGATAATCCTGCACATGCTAGGTGTGCCCTGTGTAGGTAGTAGCCCCTGAGACTCTGGTTGTCGTCGGAAACGACGACCAACAGAGGATCATCTTTCCAGGAAATAACCATACTGCCTTTATGTGCAGGTGATGGAAGCTCCGGTGTCTAGCCGGACTAGCGAGTTTGCCCATTTAGAACGGCAGTGATGCGGCAGATGCCGACATCGAGCTTGTTAACAAAAGGCTTGACAAGGCATAGGGTAAGTGTCAATATCTGGTAAACGCCACATAGGAAGAGCAGCATGATGCCAGCATCTTAAATATGTTGTGACTGCAGATGGAGCTGCCACTGTTGAAGCCTTGCAGGCAGAACTTGCCCGAGCCAAGGAACAAGTGAGGTTAGGTAATGCGGTTGCTGTGAAGGCGGCCGAAGAGTTGCAAGCCGAGAGGGCCGTGCATGGCGAGACCCGAGACAAGATGTCCAAGATGGCTATAGAATTAAAAGCCGCCGCCCACCGTTGCCGGGTTCTTGAAAAGGAAAACCAAGCGAAGGCATCGGACCTTGAGAAGGCTGCTGCGACGAAAAAGGATCTCCGCTCTGCTATGAGGGCAAAGAAGGAGGAGCTGCGGGAAGCCGGGGATATTGTAGCTGGGAAATCCTTTATGTTGCGGAGGAAATTCGGAGATCCACGGTATGCCCATCTGTATCGGCTGTGGAGTTCGGAGGATGTGTATATGGATTTGGCGGCGAGCGCTGCCGATGCGGCCAAGTACTTCTAGGGTCAGACGGACCGTGGAGTAGACTAGCTGTTTTGGAGGCAATTCCATTCTCCCGAGCGTCCACTTTCATTGACTGACCAATTAGCCAAGTGGGCCAAACTAAATAGGTTTTCCGGACTCTCTATGAGGTCTGTTGTGGATCAGCTATGGCCGGGAAGGCCAAAACCGAACAGCTATTTCAACTTGGTGCAGCAGGTCCTTGACGTGGTGTCGCGCATTGATGCGATGAGGAGGTCGGCGTGCATAGAGGGCGCACGGATGGCCTTTTCCCGTGTTAAGGCATATTGGGTGGAGATGGATGCTACCAATGTTGCAGCGCGGGATTCGGCTATAGGTCAAAAGGCTGCCGAGCACTACTTTAAAGAAGTTCTTGAGGGTGCCCGTTTGATAGAGACCCAGTGCTCAAAAAATATTATGTTTGAGTGATATGTAATCTCATTGTAAGTGAAATGCTTTTATAAATTTTTATAAGGCTATTTTTATACTTTTGCTTGAAAGTAATATGATGCCTCCTGGGTGGCCGTTTATGTATACATGTGTATAACCTGAAAGATTGCAGCCGTCGGCTTCAACCCTCACGCATATGATGTGGAGGTGCTCGCAAAAACACACATTCACACTTAACCCAACGTCTTGGTCCTATTAAGGAGGTGATAGCGGAGCAAGCGAGGCAACCGGACTATAATGCTTTAGCACTTTCACTTAGCCATAGGAGTTTGACAGTGGGGCTACTAGATAGCCCTTGGTGGCTCCGCACTCTCCCGATCTCGGGGTGCGTACATGCCTGGCCGAGAAACAGCCCTTTGTTAAGGCGGAGGAATTCTAACATTCCCACAGGTCATCGAGTGGTTGACCAGTCTCACGCTATATCATGACAGTCAGTTTTCGGCTTTCTCTACTGAGGTGCTCGTCCGGATGAACCAGGGAACAATCGCAACAGTTCTCCTGGTGCTACATTAGCCGGCAAGGCGGAACGTAAGGCACCAAAACACAGGAGCTGGGCAAACCCAACATTTGACCAAAGACAATGATTCGAAGCTAATGCATATAGGGCCAAACTCGCGACGCCGAACACTCCCTAAGGTATTCGGTCTTTGTGGTATAAACCGGGCCTTAATAGTGGCCTTTGTAAGAAGCCCTGTGTGTCCAGGTACGTGCATTGTTCTGGCGTGGCTACATGCCAAGACGTCAGCATCCTTCTCAACGGTGGATATGTATCAACAAGAGACATTAAAAAGGTTTACGCAGGGTCTTAATCTAAAAAGAATCCTTGGAGCGGATCCCTGCTGCATGTTTGCGCCTGTGTCTCCGTTGTGCCATATCTTGGACGGGTGTAGCACGATGATCGTCTGTAAAAGAGATGAAGTTAAGTGAAAAAGTTGTCGTGCAAAAGGATAGTTTTCAAAGAGACCATGTATAATTCAAGATGATAAGAAATTGCCACTTGTCTGCGCGCGTTGAGCCCCTTGTATTGACAAATAGCGGTGTGACCACTTATTTCCGTATAAATAGTGGCGCCGGACTTGATTAGTTGTATCTGAGGTCTTGACGACCTATTGGATGCTTTCGCTTGTCCGGGCGCCTTTAGTGTGCGGCGGCCAAGGCAGCCTCACTCTCTTCGGCGCGTAGAGATCGCTTGATATTTCCGTGCACTGTGATGATGCCACGTGGACCGGGCATCTTGAGTGTGAGGGAGGCGTAGTGTGGTATTGCATTAAAGCGAGCGAAAGCTTCGCGTCCGAGCAGTGCTTGATAGCCAGTTTGAAACGGAGCGACGTGGAAAGTTAAATGCTTGCGACGAAAGTTATCAGAGGAGCCGAATGTAACTTGTATTAGGAGGGAGCCCGTACAACGAGCCCTTGGGCCTGGCGTTACTCCTTTAAAGGTAGTATTGCTATGGCGAATTTGTGTTGGGTCTAACCCCATCCCGCAGATTGTATCCTGATATATTAGGTTTAGGCTACTGCCGCCGTCCATCAAGACCCTTGTGAAGTGATATCCGCCAATTACTGGGTCTAATACCAGGGCAACCCATCCTGCGTGCCGGATACTTGCTGAGTAATCGCGATGGTCGAAAGTGATCGGTTGAGATGACCAGTGGCAGGACTTCGTGGTGACAGGCACTTGGGTATACTTTCCTGGGAGTGTCGCCTTGTTTTTTCCCTTGATTACGTGTAACACATTTACTGTTTTGACTTCTGGTGGAAACTGCTTTTGCTCCCCCGTGTCTTGCTTGGGGGGCTCGTCCTCGTCTTCACTTGGTGTATCCTCCCCCTTATGTACGGCGTTGAGCTTGCTGGACTTCTTGAAGACCCAACATTCTCTGTGGGTATGATTAGTAGGTTTACCAGGGGTACTATGAATCTGACATACTTGGTCCAGAATTTTGTTGAGGCTGGACAATTCATCCCTGGGGCCTTTAGGGGGCGGCTTTTGTCCTGGCCAAGAGCTTTTGAATCCGGCTTTTACTGCCGTGCCCTTCATGCTGTCTTCTTTATTCCAGCGTTTGTTATTGCTGTTGCGCCGTGATTTCCCGTTTCCATCTCTAACTTCAGATGTAGTGGGGTCGCTGGTGTTGCATCTGGCTAGCCAGCTGTCCTCTCCCACACAAAAGCGGGTCATGAGGTTTGTTAATGCGGCCATCGTTCTCGGCTTATTTTGGCCGAGGTGTCTGGCGAGCCATTCGTCACGGACGCTATGCTTGAAAGCCGCTAAGGCTTTGGCGTCCGGATAGTCGACAATCTGGTTCTTTTTAGTAAGAAACCTGTTCCAAAGCTTTCGGACTGACTCTCTGGGCTGTTGAGTTATATGACTCAAATCGTCCGCATCCGGAGGTCGGACATAAGTCCCTTGAAAATTTGCCCGAAAGGCGTCTTAGAGCTCTTCCCAACTTCCAATGGAGCTTTCGGGGAGGCCTTTGAGCCAGTGACGAGCTGGCCCTTTGAGCTTAAGGGGTAGGTACTTGATGGCGTGGAGATCATCTCCTCGAGCCATATGGATATGAAGGATGTAGTCCTCAATCCAGACCCCAGGGTCTGTTGTTCCGCCGTATGCCTCTATGTTTACAGGCTTGAATCCCTCTGGAAATTCATGGTCCAGCACCTCATCGGTGAAACATAGGGGGTGTGCGGCACCCCTGTAGCTAGGTGTAATGCGTTGTTCGGATGTTTTTTGTGTTGCATTGTATGCTGGGGCGCGCTTGCATGGTCCATAGATGGATCTTGTTGCACCGTTCTTTGGGTGCGAGCCCTCGCATTGGTTGCGTGTTTTATGGTGAGCGGCATTGTATGCCGCTCTATGTTGGTAGAGGGGTCGTCCATCCGACCAGGTGGCTGCTTTGATATTTGGTTGTGGGGGGTCTGAGGCCTCCTCATCGAATTCGGGTAGCAGCTTCCGCTTTGGGTAGCTCTTGTAGGGGCGATTGTCGCCGTACCTTGCTGCTGTGTTGAGTATTTTACTCCATCTGATTTGGAGTGTGTCTTGCGCGGCCTTGAGCCTTTGCTTCTGCTTTCTCAGACTCCTTGCGGTGGCAACGAGCCTTTTACGGGCAGTCTGCTGCTCCTGGTGCCTGTCCGGCGTTATGTCGTCCGGACCATGATCCTTGATAGGATTTGTTTGTTCGGTTTGATTATCCGGATTGCCGTTGTCTGGCAGCGGTTCGCCCTGCTCCAGCGCTGGGTCTGTGTGATCGCTATTTCTGTCGGGGCGGGATTTGGGGCGGCGCTTGCATCGCCGCTTTGACTGCTTTTCGAGGGAACAAGCCTTTGGTGCGTCCTTCCGCTCGTCGTCGTCATCTTTTGGTGCATCCACCATGTATACGTCATGTGACGAGGTGGCATTCCAGGGCCCAATAGGCGCTGGTTCTTCATCGTCTCCTTCATCAGCGTCCATACCGTCGATGTCTTCGGAGTCGAGGTCGAGCATGTCGGTTAAGTCGTCGACAGTGGATACAAAGTGGGTGGTGGGTGGGCTTTGAATTTCTTCGTCGTCCGTACCCCAACCTTGCTAACCATAGTCTGGCCAGGGCTCTCCTGATAAAGAGAGAGACTTTAGTGACTTCAGGATATCGCCGAGAGGCGAGTGCTGAAAGATGTCCGCGGCAGTGAACTCCATGATTGGCGCCCAATCGGATTCGATCGGCAGGGGTGCGGAGGGTTCGGAGTCCGGAGAGGTGTCCGGCTCCTTGGAGTCATGAGTCTCGCAGAGTACGGGGCTGGTGTTCGGCTCAATCGCCGTTGGGGTCGCAGTCCCCGAGGTGGCGTCCAGCCGCCCATCCTCGATCGGTGCAGTTGGCTCTGAATTAAGGGTCGGAGCTGACGCGGGTGCGGCCTCCAGGGCACTGTTCGGCGACAGAGCTAAATCATGCTCGTCGTGACAGTGCGGCGTGCTCGGCAGTGGCTCAAATCCGTCGAAGGTCAAGTCCCCGCGGATGTCAGCCGTGTAGTTTAAACTTCCAAATCTGACCTGACGGCCGGGGGCGTAGCTTTTGAGCTGCTCCAGACGGCCAAGCGAATTGGCCCGCAGTGCGAAGCCACCGAAGACGAAGATCTGTCCGAGGAGGAAGGTCTCACCCTGGACTGCATCGCTATTAATGATCGTAGGAGCCATCGAGCCTGATGGCGACAACACAGAGGACTCTCAATGAAAGCACCAATGTCGGTGTCAAAACCGGCGGATCTCGGGTAGGGGGTCCCGAACTGTGCGTCTAGGCCGGATGGTAACAGGAGGCAAGGGACACGAAGTTTTACCCAGGTTCGGGCCCTCTCGATGGAGGTAAAACCCTACGTCCTGCTTGATTAATATTGATGATATGGGTAGTACAAGAGTAGATCTACCACGAGATCGAGGAGGCTAAACCCTAGAAGCTAGCCTATGGTATGATTGTTGATGTGTACGTTGTCCTATGGACTAAGACCCTCCGGTTTATATAGACACCGGAGAGGGTTAGGGTTACACAAAGTCGGTTACAATGGTAGGAGATCTTCATATCCGTATCGCCTAGCTTGCCTTCCACGCCAAGGAAAGTCCCTTCGTACACGGGACGGAGTCTTCAATCTTGTATCTTCATAGTCCAAGAGTCCGGCTGAAGGTATAGTCCGGCTATCTGAACACCCCCTAATCCAGGACTCCCTCAGGAAGGAACCTACAAGGTCGGATCCGGGGACACTGGTCGGATGTGATCCGAGATGTATTCGGATTGTGGCCGAGTAGAGTTATGGGCTTTAGAGTCCGTGCGAGGCCCAAGTGTTGAGCCCGCGACGGACACCTATATAAAGTGGGGTGGGTTACACTGATTTGATTGATCGCTTCGGTGCTGTCACTAGGGTTTGCATGTGTTGTGAATAGACACCTCCACTCGCCACCAGTTGTGTGATCAGACCTAGCAGTGCGGCACACGACGTTCCTCTTGCACGCGCGGATACCGTTAGAGGTGGTGCACTTGCGCCGCTCCGGTGAACCTGTACGTGGGAACCGGCGATCGGCTGTTCGAGGGAGATCGGACAAGGAGGAGACGATCCACGTGGACGCGCTGCACCAACTCTTCTTCCGCTGCACGACACTGCACGTCTAGTGGTAATGAACTGTGATCCATCTCCGTTAGCATGTTCTTGGTTGTTCTGCACATAGGAAAATTTTAATTTATAGTCGACGCACCCTACCGTAGAACCCAACACTCCTCTCGTATATGGTCATCTCCTAGATTGATCTTGGTGAGCGTAGGGAATTTTTTGTTTCCCATGCAACGTTCCCCAACAATGGTATCAGAGCTAGCTCTATGCGTAGATGACATCATGAGTAGAACACAAAGGAGTTTGTGGGTGTTGATATTCAATTTGCTTCCTTCCTTGGTCTTTTCTTGATTCAGCGGTATTGTGGGATGAAGCGGCCCGGACCAACATTACATGTCCACTTACATGAGACCGGTTCCATCGACAGACATGTGACTTTGTTGCATAAAGATGGCTGGCGGGTGTCTGTCTCTCCCACCTTAGTTGAATCGGATTCGACAAAGGCTGTCCTTATAGAAGGTTAAATATCAACTTGCATATCACCGTTGTGGCTTTGCGTAGGTAAGAATCGTTCTTGCTAGATACCCATAGCAGACACGTAAAACATGCAACAATAATTAGAGGACGTCTAACTTGTTTTTGCAGGGTATGTTATGATCTGATATGGCCAAAGACATGATGAAATATATTTGATGTATGAGATGATCATGTTTGTAATAGTTTATATCGACTTGTATGTCGATGCATACGGCAACCGGCATGAGCCATAGGGTTGTCTTTAATTATTGTATGACCTGCGTGTCAATCATTAAGCGCTATGTAATGCTTTACTTTATGACTAAGTGGTAGCTATAGTAGTAGAAGCATGGTTGGTGTGAAAACCCTGATGGAAACACGATGATGGTGATCATGGTGTCATGCCGGTGCTTTGGAGATGGAGATCAACAGCACGAGTTGATGGCCATATCATGTTACTTATGATTTGCATGTTATATTAATCCTTTTATGCATCTTATTTTGCTTAGGACGACGGTAGCATTATAAGGTGATCCCTCACTGAAATTTCAAGATAAAATTGTGTTCTCCCCAAGTGTGCACCATTGCAAAAGTTCGTCGTTTTGAAGCACCACACGATGATCGGGTGTGATAGACTCTACGTTCACATACAACGGGTGCAAGCCAGTGTTGCACATGCGGAACACTTGGGTTAAACTTGACGAGCCTAGCATGTACAGACATGGCCTTGGAACACAAGAGATCAAAAGGTTGAACACGAGTCATATAGTTGATATGATCAACATGGAGATGTTCACCATTGAAACCACCTCATCTCACATGATGATCAAACTTGGGTTGGTGAATTTGGATCGTGTTACACTCGGACAACCGGAGGGATGTTGATTTGAGTGGGAGTTCTTAGGTAATGTGATTAATTGAAATCATTTATCATGAACAGTAGTCTAGGTTATCTTTGCAAATTTATGTTATAGATCATTGGCTCGCACAGTAGCTGCCCTGAATTTTAATGCGTTCCTAGAGAAAGCTAAGCTGAGAGATGATGGAAGTGACTTTGTGGACTGGGCCCGTAATATGAGGATTATCCTCACGGTTCCCAAAAGGCTTATGTCCTTGATGCACCGCTTGGTATGCCACCCCCTCCAGCGTCTGTGGACGTTGTGAACGCCTAGCAGTCGCATGTTGATGACTACTCAATAGTTCAGTGCACCATGATGTATGGCTTAGAGCCAGGACTTCAAAGGCGTTTTGAACGTCATGAAGCATATGAGATGTTCCAGGAGTCGAAGTTTATCCTTGAGAAGAATGCCTGGATCGAGAGGTATCACTACAAAAAGGATACATCCGTGACATTTTGGGTCGAACGAATTTTTTTCTGTCATGCTTATGACACTTCTATGACGATAATTGTGACAAAACCCGGTATCATCATAGATGTGGTGGGCTTCTACTTCTATGACAAAAAATCATGACAAAAAATGGTCTTTTCGTCCTGGGCGGGTCGGAGACGCAGCTGCATGAAATTCTTTGCGTCGTCCATGATGGAAAAAACTGTGGTAGAAGCGAGGGCGAGGAAAATATTGGGGAGTTCCCGGTTACGGTGGGTCGTCGGGGCTGAGCGATGCACTGTGGTTTGCGCATTTCTCTCGCGTACACGCATGTGTGCGAGGCGTTGGCTAACTGAACCCGAGCGATCGATCCCTTGGCTGTTAACTGAACCCGAGCGATTCATTCGCGACTGACTGAACCCGAGCAATTTCTTCACTGCTACTGCTAACTGAACCCGAGCGATTGATCACTTCTGCTGCTTACTAAAGCCGATCGAGCCCCCGTGCGAGATGTAGCCAGCCGGTGTTGGGTTGCCTCTCAATGAACAATGATTGTTGCTACCGTGCGCGCGGTATGTAGAACGAGTCGAGACGGTTGGTTGGCTGTGGACGTACAGTTCCTGGTAGGGGTTGGATGAACAGGACCCCGTGGTAGTAGGCCATTGCTGCTGGATGAACAGGACCCCGAGGAGGCCACTGTGGCCCAACGGGTTGGGGGTGGATGAATAGGACCACGTGGAGGCTGGATGAGCAACAGCTGGTGGAGGCTGGATGAACAGTAGCCATGGATGAATAGTAGCCCGTGGAGGCTAGACGAGGTCGATGGTAGAGATGAACAGTAGCCCGTGGAGTCCCGTTTTGCGGTACGCCACACCCCTCCTGATGAACAGGACCCCTGTTTCGACCTAGTGCTCCAACACAAGTCTGTTTCCTCTGTTTTGCGGTACGCCACACCCCTCCCGATCAACAGGACCCCATTTCGATCGTGGGCACTCGAACACAAGTCCGTTTCCTCCATTTTGCGATACACCAGACCCCTCCCGATGAACAGGATCTCGTTCGACCATGGTCGGTCGAACAGAAGGCCGTTTCCTCCATTCTGTGGTGCGCCAGACCCCGTTTCGGCTGTTCCGTCCAAGCCAGTTGGCTCCCATTGAACAGGACACATTCTGACCCTCTCGATTGCCTCCCGATGAACAGGACACTATTTCTCCGTTCCGACCCAGCTGATTCGTTGCCCGATGAACATGACGCCATTGTTTCCACCCATTGCCTCTCCATTTACACAAGCGCTGGTCGTCCGTATATATGCACGAATACGCGCTCATGACCCCGCCCGTATGTACGTACGTGGCCATAGTTTTTGCCCTCTGGCTGTACGTACGTATACAGGACTTAGATGGGACTGCGTGAACTGTTATGTCAGGTGCGCTAGAACGACACGTGCTGCTATTTACTCGGCGATGGTTCATACTTGCAGAGAGACCGATCGACCAATATGTACGTTCACATTCTCGACCAGACAGACAACATTACATACGCTTTGACCGGGTGGGTCCCAGCGGTCAGGGAGGATAAGGACGCACTTCCTTGCGTGCGAAGATACAACTGGTCGGTCCCAGCTGTCAGGGGGAGGAATTGTTGTTATTTTGCGAGTAATAAGGACGCACTTCCTTGTGTTCGAAGAAGTAGCTGGTGGGTCCAACTGTCAGCCTCACTGCCTAAAGTCCTCTTTCGATGGTTGTGCTTCATTGACCACGTTTACCACGCCGCGCCGAGAGCATCAAGGCGGTGGACGATGGCGAGGCCCAGGAAGGGAATGACGTGGAGCCGGGGAAGATGCGGTAGTGGACGCCCATGCGGAGGGGAGTACATGGGTTGACTGCTTTGGCTGCGGTGTGAGGCTGCCGTCGCCGGAGAATAACAGGAGGTGTGGGTGAGTACAGAGGGATGGCATGGCCAGCGGTGGCAGCACATCCGTACACGGGAGGCAGGAGCAGGAGGCACGGCCCGCGCTGGTTTGGGCGGCTGGAGCAAGAAGAGCAGAGGTTGAAGAAGCACAACGGTCGTGGGATGGACATCGTACGGTCACTGCAGCTAGAATCGTTTATATTGACTAAGTTGACAAAGCCCTTGGTACGCGTCAACTTAGTAGGCCCACAAGTCATCCTCCAAAATGGTGCACCCCAGATGTCAGGGGGAGGAATCATTTTTGGGCGGTTGAAGCAAGAATATCCGAGATTCAAGAAGAAGCATGACATCCGTTGGATGGACATCCAACGGCCACTGTTGCTAGAACCGTGTGTTGACTATAAGTTGACAAAGCCTTGCGTACGCATCAACTTAGTAGGCCCACAAGTGTGTGGCAGAGAACATATAGCCCATTTGTGATTTGTAAGAATGTACAACCTGTTTTTGAATTATAATGGAATTTACGACAGCCCATTTACAGTTTATTAAAAGTACAACCCATTTTCTAGCTAGGACAAATTCATAATTTCAACCAGCCGCTCAACACAGAATTCAATAAAATTCCCCACATTTTGATGGGATCCAAAATATTTTATCCCAAAATTTCTAGTCAGATTAAATATAATTTCAAAATAAATTTGTATTACATAAAAATCCAATGAAATATTGCACGTGCAACAAGTAATGAAATTAAAATTCAAAAAATTCAAAAAAATATTAAAAAAACTAATTACGTGTTTGGTGCTTTTTTAGATAGTTACTGCTCAGTTTTATAATTACATCCCATTTATTATTTCTTAAAGCCCATTTTATTGTTAAGCCTAATGCAACCCTCCTAGGAAAGATTGGAAGCCCAGCGGGGTGGAGAATAACAAGTTGACCTGGATATTGTGTACAACTATCGGCCCAGTTGCATTGCTGATGTTTTAAAAAAAGGCATGTGTAGTACAATACAACTTTACATGGCTACTCAGCCCACATTCATCGACGCCGAAAAGGCCCAAACAAGGCTTCTGTAGAACTTTTTGAAGTCACCGAGATCAATTAATAACTTAAGAAAAAAGTTAGAGTACAGTGGAACCTAATTAAAAGCTATCACAAGCGAAGAAATAATTCAACGGGTCCCACTTGTGCGTGTGTGCGTGTGTTTTTGTGTGTGTGAGAGAGAGAGACCCATCAGTTGATGCTTGAAAAGACATCTTTCAGCCATATGCATTGTTCATGCTCAGTAAAAACTTATATAGTTGACACAATCATATAGAACATCATAGCACACTGAACTTGCATACAAAAATTTCACGCAGGCGGCACAATCAGGGTGGAAGCAGTGGATCACTACAGCTAGGGCTATGTTGAAAGCAACGAACTCATACATAACGGTTCATCGTCTTTATCAATGATGGGGGAATATATTGAATGTTGTGCAAAGAAAACAGATAGACAACACAATAAGTTCTGCTAGCATATTAAGTTGACGTACAACCCTTTCTAAAAAAAAGTTCAGGTACAAAAATAGAACATGTCACAATCAAATGTACTGGCACATCAGTGCTTCACACCCATAGCTCAGATTTAACTAGTATGTGACAAGATTCAGTTGTTACCTCAAATTAGAGCACATCCAGGCAGCCAGCCCTGCCTCTTCTCCCAAAGAAGCAGTAGCCTCCGCCACGCGATGGAGTAGGCCCTGTGTGATCCGTCGTTCCGAGCAACACGGGGGAAGTCTGATGTTGACTCCTGTAATGGACGTCGTCGATGGACCCTGGCACCAGCGGCGGCAGCAGGACTTCGATTGATGGATTGACCACTTCTTCGACATGCACGAACACTCGATACAGGTACATCCCTAACGTGGTCCACGGCGGCCATGGTGGTGACGAATAGTACAACCCCGGTTCCTACACCGGTATCTCAACACCAATCACCTTTGGTATGGTGGACAACTTCTTCATCCATGCCATAACCATCAGAGCCCAGCTGTCTGGAGGAACAAACATACTTAAGAGCTCACCTCCAAGGTCGTTGATAAGCTCATTAATGGACTCACTGTTCCAAGCACATTGAGGCATGCTGTGGAAGGTAAGCTTTGTTAAAAACTCAAGATCAGAGGGCACCAAGCCCCATCCTGCTGTCAAAAGTTGTCCGGAGCCTGACGAAGAAATCAGCCGGTGGCGGACAGACTTTGACGAGCAAGTCACTTATTTTGATGCCGTGCACAATGCCAAGAGCTTTGACAAGGTCGTCCAGCGAGACGGGAGGCCAGTCGCCATTGATGGTTACCATCAGCACTTTACCGGCAAACTGGTCATCAAGCGACGCCATGGCACTGTTGAGGGACAACACACAGCGCTCGAAGGCAGGACAGACCTCAGCTGGAGATCCGCGTTGACCGGCGACATGATAGTGCGCTTGAGTATAGGGAGTACAGGAGGGGGATTTGGGGGAACCAGAGATTCCAGAGGTGGGGGAGGGGCGGGAGATTGGGGATGAAAAGGTAGCATGAATTTCGAACACGCGCCAATATGCCCTCAGCGCGCAAGCGCACGAAAACACCGGTGGCGCCCACATGTTGGCCTAAGAGTCCTTATTCTTTTTTTGGAGAGCCCGACCATTTTTTAGGATCTTTTGAGAGCTCGGCTTGGGAGTCATAATTGACCTGTTTGGCATTGCGTTACTACTCGGCCCATATTCAACGACACCTCACTGGCCCAAACAAGTGTACATCATCGAAAAGACACTGAGCTCAAATTATAACTTGAAAAAGGAGATATACTCTGAATACTGGAGAATGGTGTTGCCCTCATTTATCCCACCAGGAGTTCGAGATAATAAACAGTTCGAAACAACGATATATACAACATCAAAACACTGACTAGTGACTACTGCTGACATAAATAGCAAGACATGATAGTTCATAAGAAGTCTTGCTACACCACCAAGACGCACCCTTCTGCAACGCTCAGACTCTTGTGATCCAGACGAGAATGACATTCTAAATAGATAGTAAGAGTGACATAGACGAGGATGACCAAATGACAAGGAATATGCATAACAAAAGAGAGAACTACCCATCCAGAACAAGCAGCAAAGACAACAAGTCATTCGAAGAGGGATGATCCAACACCATCATAATTTGCAGCCCTGCTTCAGCAACCAGTGATCCGGAGACACTAGTACTCCACCCTTTCGACGCAACAGCCCAATTACCTATCAACCTAAAGGCTTGAACCACATGACTGCCTGTCATACTCGACACATCTAAGGATCAAAGTTAATCCAGATGCCTTTGTCATTCTCACCTTCTTTTGGCTGCGGGCTGTATCGTTGACAATCAGGGGAGTTTGCTCCCGAACTCCCAGGGCTCGCCGTGGAGACACAGTTTTCCATAGCAAACAGAGCCTCTCTGCCATCAAGGTCCTTGCCAACGGTGATCTCCTGGTTAATCGGATAATTCAGTCCGAGAAACAAAGAGTGTGAACCAAGGCTGTTTACCCACCTCCAACTAAAAAATCCGGAAGGTCCCAACAAGATGGTATCCTGCTCATAGACGTAACAACCACTGTCTGGATACTCACGTATTTCACGGTGCTTGTACACAGTGGGGTTTTTGCAATATAACTTTTCTGGTGCATATGTGGGAATGATCATCAGTCTTTTGCCGTCGTCTGATCGAGCGAGGAACTAGTTGTGCTTCCCTGTTTTTGGCAAAGGTGGTGTGATTACAAAGGGCAATAACTGTAGGGACGCTGCATCATATCAAAAAGGACAAGCATTGTTAATGTAAGATCAGCATTGTTCAGAGTATAAGTAGGATAATGCAAGAAACAACATTGATATGTCCCTGTTGGAACTGAGAGGAAAATACAGGGAAATGTATACTGGGTTTGAAAATATAGAAGTGCCATGCATGGTTATACTCATGTTATCTCCGTCGGGGGTTGGGTGCGACATATGCCAATGGATGGCTTATCATGGTGGGAGCGTGTAGAACGTCGCCGGTGCCCGGAAGCGGGATGAGGCGTAGACACGAACGCCGACGTACTTTACCCAGGTTCGGGGCTCTCCTAGGAGATAACACCCCTAGTCCTGCTCTGCGGGGTCTCCGCATGATCACTAAGGCAAAGTGAGTACAAGAGCGCTCCTCGAGCTGTATGCTGGAAGTAGGAGAAGGCAGGGCTAGCTCCCTCCTTCCTCTATGATCTGGTCTAGGTCTAATGGGTTAGAACCCTTTGCATGGGTGCCCTGGGGGGTTTATATAGGCCTACCCCCCAGGGGTACAATGGTAAACCGTCTGGGCGCAGGGCCCAGTCGTCAGTCTCTTCGCCTGCCGGCTTTCCTGCTGACTGCTGGGGCCCGCCGACTGGTCCGGTACGGAGCCGACAGGCCGTACCCGCCGCTTGCGGGTCTTGCCGGCTGCTGATTACTATAGCCGTGCTTCTAATGACGCAGGCTTGGTCACGGGGTCGTGGCTACAGCCTCGCCGCCTGGCGGGTGATCACTGTAGCCACTCCCTGTCTCGTCTGGTTAATGGCGCGGGGGACCCGTGGGAGGGGCAGACCGATTCCCGGGGGCCGGCTCCCTACGGGTCCGACTGGTGGCGCTCTTGCCATCTTCTGGACTCTCGCTGACTAGTAGGGCCCAGCATCCGTGGACCGTACTGTCAGGCCGTTGTGGGTGCTGTATTCCGCCCACTGTTGCTGATGTCAGGGATGGCATGGCAACAGTGCCGCGCCATACGGGAGATCTTCGTTGGTACGGCACACTGTATGCCATCCCCTGAAAAGGCGAGGGAGTGGGCTTCACTATTGCCACTCCCCGTCCCATCCCCCAAAATGAGGGCATGGGCTTTGTTGGTGCCGTGGGCTGACTCCCCGTGGCCGGCTTCTCTGGAAGCCACCAGGCGGGAGTCGGCCGGTCTTGACCTTGCCTCCAGGACTCAGCCGCATGCGGGCAGTCGACTGTTCCTTCAGCCGGCCTCCAGAAGGCAGCTCTTCATCTGGAGTCTTGAGGGGCGCAGTCAGCCCCCATGTCTTGAAAGGGTTCTGGGCCCCGGGTTAGCCTACACGTGGCCCATTACTTCGATAGTAGTCCCCGAAGCTGATGAGGCGTTGCGGATGATCAGACGAGGAGCCCCAGTAGTTTCTTTCTCCGAGTGCTTGAGGTGAAAACCTCGTTCGAGTTCTGCCGGACCGACTGGTAGGAGTCGCACTCGCCCAATTTGACTCGTCCAAAATTTTCGAACCCCTCGGCGGGATCCCATTGGCGTACCAGCTAAGCTTCCAAGCCACCGCCCCGTTTCGGGCCTGGCACGTGGCAACAAGTGGACGGGCCAGTCCGCCCACCCACATGCGCGACAGGACATGCCTATAGGCGGGGCCCGCCACTACTGCGCCTCGGCATGTGAGAGGATCCGCTGCGGCCGGGGTGGACGGTTGAGGTTCCCGCGGAGTTACTGCGCGCAGTAACTTTGCGCGATAAACGTGGGGGCGTGGGGTAGTGGGTGCAGTAGATCCCACAACCGCCCCTCGGCTTCGCAGCCCATGAGTCTATAAGTAGGGGGAGGAGGGGGAGTGGCAGAGCACGCGCGCCCCACCTCCTCATTGCTTCCTCTTCTTCTTCTCGCCGCTGCGCCTCAAGCTACGTCGAGTGCTGTGGTGGTCCGCTCACAATGAGCTCTTCCTCCGCCGCCACGCCCCCTGCGGTGCACTCCGGCACCTGGGACGGTTCGGAGGTCCACGATGATCACGTCGATTTCCTCCGCAAGACGCGTCGACTTCTTGGCGAGGACCTCGTGCAGGTTTGTCTCGCACCGAGGGGGGAATCTCGCCAGCACCGCAGGAGGACGAGCGGGTCGTCTTCTGCTCGCACTGCCTACGCGGCCTTGGCCTACCGGCGAGCAGCTTCTTCCTCTATTTTCTTGAATTCTATGGTCTCCAGCCGCACCACCTCACCCCCAACACGGTGGTGCTGCTGTCCGCCTTTGTCGCCCTGTGTGAAGGCTTCATCGGTGTTCTCCCCACCATCGAGCTCTGGGGGGAGCTCTTCTACTCCAAGCTCGGCACCCAAGTCGTGGGCGTGCCGGCTCAGTGCGGCGCGTTCATCGCCGTGCGGAGGTCGGGGGCCGACAACCCGTTTCCCTCCATCAAGCTGAAAAAGTCGGTGAAGATGTGGCAGCGGTCGTACTTCTATGTGAAGAGCGTCTCCGCGGAGGGCGACTGGGTCAATCTGCCGGCCTATGTAGCCGGCCCACCGGCTGGGAGGCAGCCCAACTGGTCGTATCGGGCCAGGACGCTGACGCCCGCAGGAGCCGGCGCCGTCACGCGACTCCGAGTGCTGACGCAGTCGGAGGGCCTGACCGGGCCGGATTTGCTGGCCGCCTTCATGGCGCGCCAAGTGCTCCCACTCCAAGGTCGCCCCCACATGATTTGCCAGATGAGCGGGCATTAGGACCCGAGTCGGATGTGCACCAAGGAGATGCGTCACGAGGAGGTAGCTTATGTGGTGAATTATCTTGCGAACTGCAACCTCAAAGAAGTGTGGCAGTTCGGCAAGGAGCCGTATTCACGCGCCAACCCTCCGCCTCTGGTGAGTTGTTTCCTTTTCTCTTTCTCTTTGACTTCTTCATTGCCGAGTCCGTCTTGTCTGATCTGACCAGTCGGCTTTGGTCAGAACCCCCTCCTCCAGCCAGCAGCCGGCACCGTGGGGCCGGACCGCGAATTCCTCCTCGACCGGGCGCAGAGCGATGTTGACGACCCCGACTTGGGGGCAGCGGCCCTGGAGGATGACGCCGAGGGAGGAGGCGGCGGACTTGGTGGCCCGAGACTTGGGGCCAGTCTCGAGGACTGGGCTGACGATGACGAGGAAGTCGCCCCACGCCACCAGCCAGGAGCCGGCCAGCCGGGCACGAGCTCGTCTGCTGCGCCGGACACCCATGGCGGTGCTAAGAAGTGGAGGGCCGGGTCAAGCCTGTTCGGCAGCCGGCCGAAGAAGCCCAAGGGCTCAGCCGCGGCGACCAAGCGGGACGAAGTGGCCGCAAAGGCCAACCGCTTCCGCAAGGTTGTGAAGATGCCGCAGCTGGTTTCTGCGTAAGTGCTACCTTCCTTTGTGCCTTCACTTTTTCTTCGTCGACTCCGTCTGAAATTCCTTTGCTTTTACATTCTTGACTTTAGGGCCCCGCTCTCTCTCGAGAAGTCGGCCGCCGGCTCCGTCATGAAGTCGGCGGAGACCTCCTCCACCACCCGGCGGATTGATCCGGCCGCCGACCTCCGGGAGGCGACAGAGCGGAACGCGCGGGAGGCGCGCGAGGAGCGGGAAGCCGCCCGCCTGAAGAAGGCGGAAGCTGACAAGGCTGAAGCTGCCGCCCTGAAGAAGCTGGCGGATGCCGAGGCCGCCGCCACGGAGAAGAAGCGTGCTGAAGAAGCCGCACACCTCCAGTCAACGGTGTTCGTCGTCCCTCTGAACTCTGCGCCGCCACTACCGGAGTTCACGGCGCAGACTGGGGAAGTTGGCGACGAGAACCCGATCATGGAGAGGGCCGGTGACGACATCGCCACGCCAGGCATAATCGTGCCGCCACCGCCGCCGCCGGCGACGACATCGCCACGCCAGGCATAATCGTGCCGCCACCGCCGCCGTCCGGGAGCGCGCCAGGCGGTCAGCCGGCGGACCCGCCGGCGCCGCCAACTGAAGATGTGGTGGCGACGGGCCTGGCTCTCGAGGTCGACACGCCGACGTGGCACCGTCTCGCGAAGGCGGCCTCGGCGCCGCGCCCTCTGGAGACCGGCGCCGCGAGCTCCATGATCCCAGACACCGAAGCGACGAGCGCCGCGCCCACTGGGTGGGTGCGGGGAGGCGGGACGGGCCCGTTGAATCGGGTGCTTTTGTACGTCCAAGCCAAGCTCCAAGCCGAGGGCGATGCCATCAAGGACTGCACTAAGGCGTATCTGGCATCGCGGGCAGCCATCCGGGTACGTGTCCTCCTTCTTTGTTTCTGTTTCTTGTTCTTCTTTGTGGGGGCGCGCCAGCGCACCCACTGGGTGTAGTCCCCGAGTTTCGGGCCGACTGCTGAGCAGGCGGCTTGGAACTCTAATCAGCGAGTTCCAAGCACTAACGTTTGTTTGAAATTTGTCACAGGATTACCACAATCTTTGCGTGACCACCTTCAACGGCAACGTCGAGGAGCTGGCCATGCGGACCGCCGACTTGTCGAAAAGCCGGGGTGAGTCCTCTTCCTTCTCTGCGGGGGCGCGCTGGCACATCCGCGGGCTGTAGTCCCCAAGATTCGGGCCGACTGCTGAGCAGTCGGGCCGGATCTCCCCGGCGACCTTTCTTCCTCGTTGACGACTGACACCTTTTTCTTCTTCTTCTGCAGAAGCCAACGCCACCCTGCAGCAGCAGCTGGGCGAAGCCAACACTGCGCTACGTTCCAAGGAGGAGGAGTGCGGCCGGCTGGCTGAGGAGCGCGACCGGCTGGCCGCGCAGCTGGCGGAGCAGAAGGAGCTGCTCAAGAAGGCCCAGAAAGAGGCGGAGGACAAGGAGGCCGCCCTCCTTGCTGAATTCGCGTCCGAGCGCTCTTCCTAGACCGACAAGGAGGCGATGCTGTCCTCCGGCTTCGTTGAGATCGAGGATCTTGTCGACGGTGAGCCTCTCCTCGCTTTCCTTCTTTTAGCTGCCGGCTGTTGTTCGAGCCGGCCTCTAATCTTCTAATTTGGCTCTCTGCCTTCCTGTCCTGGCAGACTTCTTTCCTGGCCACTCGGACGCCGCCAACCAAGCCATCGAGGCTGATCGTAAAGGGCGGAGGGCGGATGGCGCACAGATCGTCGCCAATGCCCCCCGAACTCTTGGCGAGCAGATCCTGAGCATCGAGGCCCGCCTTCGGCCGGCCCACCGGATGCTGCGCCGGCTTCAACGTGTTGGCGCCCTGGCGATTGCTGCCTTGTGGCCGGATATGCAGGCACCGCGCACCCCAGTCGGACTGCCGACTGGCTGGGGGTAGCGGCTCACCGCCTTGAGGCCTAGAAGGGCTCTTTGGCCCGGGCTGGAGCGCGCCGGGCCTTAGAGTTCGTCAAGGCATGGTATCCTGGGCTGAGTCTAGCCCATCTAGCCACGTTCCGGCTAGAAGATCAGGCGGAGTTGGTGGTTGTGGAAGACGATCTTGTCAAGCGCGCGGCGTCTATCGCCAGATACACCGACACCAGCGTCTTCGTCCCAGAGCGGGATGAGAACGGCGAGGAGGCGCCGCCGGAGTGGTTCGGGCTGAACCTGGACGACGGTGAGGACTCTAGCAATGAGCCGCGCCCAACCTAGCCCCAGCTGCCGCCAGAGGCGACCAAGCGGAGACCAACCAGCCGGCCGCTCCGGCAACTGGCACGGCCAACCCCTCTGGTCCTCCGAATCCGTCTGTAGTTTCCTAGGCTGCCACTTCATGTTTTCTTTTATCTGCTTAATAGTCTCGACGAACTTGTTAATTTGCACAATTCCACCCGCGGGGTGTATCTTGAACTTCTGTTTTGAAGATTCGGCCGAGGGCCTTTTCTATGTAAATATTTCTCCGTGTTCTATCTCTTCTTGCCTATTGCTCTTTGGCTTTTTCCTTTGCCGCCTTCCCTTGGTTGCCGTCTTGCCAGTCAGATAGCCGCTCTGCGGACTGTTGCTGGATCAAGTACTTAGCTTCTTTGGGAAGGCAAGTACTTAGCCGTTTAGAGTTTTTTTAGCAAGTTAATTAGAAAATGGCGAGCCGACTGCTCAAGAGTCGGTTATAAAAAGCTGGAAGCCGGCTTAAACTATGTACATGCTTTGAGTCCTTAGCCATTTTTCATGTGGACACCCATTCTACCTTACTCCTGCCCACCAGACAGTTGCTCTGCGAGCTGCGGCTTCTAACAGGAGACGGCTTAAGTGCCGCACATTACTTGTCCGGCTGCAGGAAGCATTTCATAGTACAAGACAACAAGTCCCTGAGCCGACTAGTCAAACCCGGTGCCAAGCGGCATAACAAAGAATAACATACTCATAGGCATAATCCTTATCATATAGATAAAAGAGGGCAGTCACGAGCTCTTCTCGGGGGGCCCGAAGTCTTCGTACTATAATACGAAAGGTAGCGTGGCACATACTGCATTAACTGTAGAATCTTCGGAGGAGATTTGCATTCCATGGCCGCTCCGTCTCTTTGCCGGAGTCGTCCCTCTTGCGTGCTCGGGGCTTCTGAGCATCGATCAGGTAGTAGGAGTCGTTGCCCAACACTTTGCTGATGATAAAAGGGCCTTCCCAAGGTGCTGAGAGCTTGTGCTGGCCGGCTGTTCGCTGGATCAGCCGGAGCACAAGGTCTCCTTCTTGAAAAGATCTCGGCTTGACCTTCCGGTTGTAGTATTGGCACAGGCTCTACTGGTAGATGCTGGACCGGCTGAGTGCCAACAGCCGGCCCTCTTTGTCAGCGTTCTGGGAATGGGGGTCCCCAGACTTGCCTGCCTGCGGCCTGCGGCGTGGCTCAAGGGGGGGCCCAGCACGGCCCATCTTCATCAACACAGACCCAAGACCGTCGCAAGGGGCCAAGCCTCGCGGGGCGGATGACACGGAGCTTCCTCAGGCACGGCCTCATCAGGCTGGCTCGCGAGGAGGCGGAGAGATCAAGGCGGGGTACCTCACGAGGTGCCCGTGACGCAAGCCATGACGACCAAGGGCGCCAGGCGGGTGCTAGCCCGCGCAGTGTCCTCCTTTCCTCTTTGGTGCAAAGGGGGCAAGCGCAGCCGCGGAGTACTGAGGCATCAGGCAAAGGTTGCCGTTTCGGTGCAACGAGACCAGGACCAGGAAGACTGCAAGACGGAGGTCATCGTGGAGCCCAGGACGGCGTCACCAGTAGAGCTTTGTGCAGGCGAAGACTACTTTTGTCAGGGTAGCGAGTACTAGTTGTCCCCCTTCAAATTAGCCCGCCATTGTTGGCTCCCTTTTCGCTCGATAGTTGGGAAGAGGACCAGGGCCTCTATAAATAGGACCAGCCACCCACAGAAGAGAAGGGTTCAGAGGGGTGAAGAGGAAAGGTTCGATAGGAGGTTGAATCGGAGAAAGACAATCAGAGAGAGAGAGAGAGAAGGGTGGCTGAACTCCTCCCAGCAGTTCATCGCCCCAGCCAAGAACAGACCCTCACGAGGCTGTTCTTCCTTGTATCATTCATCATCATCAGCCCAAGAGGCAATCCACCACACCACAAACTGGAGTAGGGTATTACACCACAACGGTGGCCCGAACCAGTATAAACCCTGTGTCTCTTGTGTTGTTCTTTCCATAGCTTAGATCTTAGCGAGGCGGAGGGGTGCAGGTAGGTAGGAAGCGAAATCTTCGCGCGCACCCCAGTGTTCGAACCTCAAGGGTCTGCCGGAACCCGAAATCTGACATTTGGCGCGCCAGGTAGGGGTGCACCGGAATTCGTCTTCCACCACCCCGTTCTCCTCCGACCATCGCACCCATGTCTGACGCTCGTCGGGCTCGCGCCGAGCGCCGGGCCGCTCTCGCTTCCCGCGTCGCCCAGACGGCTCTTGTCGGCGGGCGTCCTCACCGCTCCCCGTCACCTGCCATCAACGCCGCCACTGGCCCGGCGGGGGACGAGTAGCAAGCATCGTCTCAGCATCCGTCCGTGCGGCAAGACGGCCGCACCGCAACTCCCTCGCTTCCCTCGGCTGGTTCTTCGTCCCGCGTGCTCCGTTCACCCATGGAGGCTCGAGCTGCGCTCATTGCGGCGAACGAGCTCCTGCGCTACCGCCCCGTCGACAACGTCTATGAAGAATGGCTCGACCACGTCGCCGAGCTCGTCCGCGCCGCAGGGGGCTCTCCTACGCCGTCCGTTCCGCTGCACCGCACCCCTCCCCGCGCGGGCGACGAAGCTCCGGCGGCGCCCCGGCCGCCTCCTCCTCAAGAAGGCGCCATGGCTCCAAGGCACGTGGCCCCTGGGCGGAACCCGCTCCGTTAGGTGCCAGCGCAGCAAGAGCAGAGCTGCCAGGAAGTCCCTTGCCCGCAAGAAGCTGCCCGGGCGCTCCCTGCTCCAGCACGTCGCGACCATGCCCTGCTCCCGCACGTCAAGACCCAGCTGCGGCGCGTGGGGACATGCAAGACCAAGCTCTCCGTCACCCAAGGCCTCCCGTGGCCACAGCAGGCTGCCGTGCCTTCACCGCCGAGCTACGCAGTGTCGCGTGGCCCGGCAAGTTCAAGCCAGACCTGCCTCCTCGCTACGATGGCACGGCTGACCCTGCGGAGTTCCTCCAGCTCTACGAGCTGGGCATCGAAGCTGCCAATGGAGACGGGAAGGTCATGGCGAACTGGTTTCCCATGGCACTCAAGGACGGGGCCCGTACCTGGCTCCTGAACCTGGCTCCAGGCACGATCTCCTCTTGGGACGAGATGCGCACCCGCTTCATCGCCAACTTCCAAGGTACTCGCGACCGGCCACCCGCCGTGAGCGACATGCGCCGCATCAAGCAACAACCCGGGGAGACCCTGCAGAAGTACATCCAGCGCTTCAACAACGCACGCCTCAAGATTCCCAGGGTGACTGAAGAGGCCATCATCTTAGCCTTCTCCGACGGCGTGCGCGATGTCAAGATGAAGGAGGAGCTGGCGATGCATGAAGACCTGTGCACTTCTTTGGAGCTGTTCAACATGGCAACCAAGTGCGCCAGGGCTGAGGAAGGGCGTCTCTCCCTCCTCGAGCTGCCTGCCGCGGACCCGGAAGAGAAGAAGCCCAAGGCCAAGGATGTGAAGCGCAAGGGGGCTGACGTGCTCGCGGCAGAACCAGACACCAAGCGGGGCAGAGATCAGCCCGAGCCTTCCAAGGGCAGCCGGTACTGCGTGTACCACGACCTCCACACCCACAGCACCAATGAATGTCAAGATCTCCGAGCCGTGCGAGAAGGAAGGATCGGCCGTCGCCCCGACCGCGGTGACCGGGGCTACGGTCGAGGAGGAGGAAGGAACGCATGACGCTGGGAAGACCGTGGCCCGCGCCAAGGGTGGCGTGATCAACCTCACGAGGATCGCTAGCAAGACCCGCCTCGCGAGGGAGACTGGAGGGGTCGGCCTCGCGAGGATCGCCCGCAAGGCAACGCAGGCCTCCCTCCGCCGCCACCGCAACCAAGGAGAAACGAGGACCGCCACCAGGATGAGGAGGCTGGGGGCTTCCAGGAGCCGCGCGCGATCGCCTACATCCTGGGCGGGGCTCAAGC
Source organism: Triticum urartu (assembly GCF_056163025.1). Classification (NCBI taxonomy): domain Eukaryota; kingdom Viridiplantae; phylum Streptophyta; class Magnoliopsida; order Poales; family Poaceae; genus Triticum; species Triticum urartu. Next base: position 217,867,585 of record NC_141878.1, read on the forward strand.
CCCAGCCTCTCAACGCATCTTCAAGCAGTTCGCCCGCGAAGTGAATGCAGTCCTCCCCAAGCTTGAAGCCACGTGCCCTCTCAGGTGGTCGGCGTGCGCCATCACGTTCAGCTCGGCAGATCAGCTCAAGTGTGCGGCTACAGCCGGAGTCCTCCCGATGCTCTGTTCCCCAATCATCAGCCATGTGGTGGTCACCAGGACCCTCATCGATGGCGGGGCAGGGCTCAACGTCCTGTCCGTGGAAACATTCAACAATATCCAAGTGCCCTACAGCCTGCTTCAGCCAACCAAGCCTTTCTCCGGAGTCACCGACGGCTCGACGGTCCCGATCGGGCAGGTCCGCCTCCCTGTCACCTTCGGGGCACGCGACAACTACTGCACCGAGCTCATCGACTTCGACGTCGCTCACATTCGCCTGCCGTACAACGCCATCCTCGGGTACCCAGCGCTGGCCAAGTTCATGGCCGTAACTCACCACGGCTACAACGTCCTCAAGATGCCAGGAAGTGGCGGAGTCATCACGGTGCGCTGTGAAGAGAAGGATGCGGTGTGTTCCCTAGAACGAGCCTTTCAGGCCGCGTCACTAGAAGACCCGGATCGCGGAAGCAGGAGGCTTCCCGAGACCGCCCCCAAGAAGAAGAAGACATCGTCCGGCCCGGCTCCTCAGGAGGTAGGCCCCTCTGGGCCCGTGCCTGCCCAGGGGGAGCCTCCTTCCATCGCATAGGAAAGCGTGCCCGGTGCCCTCCTCAGGGAGGGCTCGGGAGCTCTCCCCTGGAGGGCCACCGACCTGGCTAGGGTCATGAGGGAGGCGCTTGGGCACCACATGGAGGCGTGTTTCGAAGCACGTTTCCCTCAAGAAGGAGTAAGGCAAGGAGAGCCAGACCCTCAGGAGTTCGTCAGCAAGGCCATTCAGGAGCTACAGGAGTCAAGAGTCATGAAAGGCGGCCGCCGTCTACCAGCAGTGGCTCCCCATCCAGGCAAGGATGGTGGGCTGCGCGTCTGCATCGACATACCAGGGCTCAACCGAGTCGCCTCTCTGGAGCGCCTCTGGCCCTCGCGAGTGGGGCGCTGTGGAGGTCCACCCCACAGCTACGTTCGCATGCCTTACGGCTTGCCGAGCGCGGCTGCCACGTACCAGCGCCTCATGAGGGGCATCATGGAGGCACAAGAGGCCAGGCGTTCCGCAGCCCTGGCGGTGATGGAGATGGTCCGCTGGGAGCCGCCAGCACCTCCGGAGCCTCCCGAGGCCCCCGGGCCTGGGGGCTCATGAGGATTGGCTTCCGCAGCCCACCGAGTCTGCTACACCAACACCCCTTCGTCCTCAACGTCATCAAGTGACATCTTTCAAGTTTCACTTCCAGCTGGGAGCACCCCCCAGGGCTGCATTATTCCCAGGCCACGTGGGTCCGTCCCTGCGACATCTATCCCTTTTATTTCATGTTGCTAGCTTAGCTTATTGGGGGCACCCCTCGGGCTGCATGATCCCCAAGTCGCTCGGGCCTGACCCAGTGATGTCCGCCTTCCCAACATCTATTTGAACAAATCCACTCCTTCACGACTAATGTGTTTTACCTAGTTGCCTGCTCAGCTGACTCCAACTAACGGAGCTTCTCCCAAATGGCACGATGCTTGCGCATGGGTCCGTCCCTGCAACGCTGACAAACTTGAATGGCTGAGCTCTGGCCGCGGCAGCCCCACATAGCGTCACCTCGTCAAGCCTTCAGTGCCTCATTACCCCTCGGAAGCAACCAACGGCTGACTGTCAATTGTCATGGCAACCCCTCGTTTTCTTTTCTATGATGGGTCTACAGGATCTCTTAAAGGAGCTGCGTCAGGCGAGGCCCTTGCGGTGTCTCCTCCACTCTCGTCCGCGTGAACCGCTTGCACGTTAAAGGGGGGTGCCTGAGCATCGCGACTCAGGGCTCCTACTGGCTCTCCAGCCCTCACCCTCTGGCCCTGTCCACGGCATCGCGACCTGGCATACCAGCGACGGCTGAGACTCGCTCGAGGGCCGGGACCCGAGGACGTAGAGCAGAAAGGGGAACAAAGGCGAGAGGGGAGAGACACACGAGGACCTCGCCAAGTACCCTCGCACCTGCCGATGCACGGACCCGGCGACACACCAGAGAGCGGCCCCTGATTCTCGAGATAAGTCATCACCCGGAAGCGCCAGCTACCGTGGCACCATCCCCGCACCTAATGCTATCCCGTGTTAGCGACGCCGCTCTCCTTTCTCACCAAATGACGGCTGCTTGGGCGCCAAAGGGGACCTCCTGAGCATCGCGACTTAGGGGCTCTTACCTGACTCCGGGTCGCTCACCTCCTGGCCTTGACCACGGCATCGCGACCTGGCATACCAGCGACGGCTGAAGCCGCCTTGGGACTGGGACCTGTCGGCGCAGAGCACCAAGCCCTCATGAGGTTCGAAAGGGAGGACTGAGCTAAGACGGAATGAACAACTCGCACAATTCTACGACAAGGGTTATATTAACAAAACAGGATCACAGGCACCTTACAAGCCCCCACAGGACGCGTTTTTGATTCCTCGCAGGGAACAGATCCTAAAGGGACACTAACTACGCGCACCCCAGCAGAAGACGCCATCATCAACAGTGGGCCGTCAAGCACCGGCGCCAACCCCATCCAGATCAGAGTCGGCGGCGGCCTGATGAGCCCGCTTTGCTCCAGGAGCGGAGCCGGCTCGGGGGCTCGTAGCTGTCGTCGCTCGTCTCCGGAGTCGCAAAGAGCTCGCCAGAGTCGCTAGAACCTCCTCCGCCTCCTCCGCCTGAGGAGCCGCCAAGGGAGCGGTCGGCGGGCCCAGTCCTCGCCGCAGTAGGGCCCCGGCCACCTCTCCCGGGGCAGCACTCCAGCCGGCGCCCGCTCTCATCGAAGACCTTGAAGAGCATCACCGAAGCACCATCGTAATCCAAGTGGATCGCGAAGACGCCCCTTGTCCTGCAAACCCAGGCGATCTCTCTCCAGCCCCGAGTCATGAAGACCTCGCCCGGGGCAACGACCGCGACCTCTGCCTCGGCGCGAGGGTGCTGTAGTCGGCGTGCTGCAGCCAGAGCTCCAGGGGCTCCCCCTGCGGGATGATGGAGGCGAAGAAGGGAGGAAGGCGAATCCAAGACTGAAGAGGAATGGCGACATGGAGCACGAACTCTCGGGAGGAGCCCTCAGTGTGGACCCCAGGGGGGACGACCCACACCTTCGTGACCCGTTGGCGCCGATGGCGGCGCCGCCCATGGCGGTCAGCATCAGCTCCTTCAGGGCCCTCGACGTGGGCGTACAATGGAAGCGGGAACCCCGGCGGCGCCCACTCGCACCAAGGCCTCGACACCACCTGAAGGGGCCCCTCGTCCGGGCCACGGGGGACGAGCCGTTTCTTCAGCGGGAGTGGGTCTGGTTCCTCTCGGGGAGCCTTTCCCTTCTCTGCCATCGAGAACCGGCGGATCGGAGCCATCGTAGCAAGACGGAGCAAGGATCAGGAAGAAGGAGAAGCAAGAAGGGATGGACTGGAAGGGCGCGCGTCATTCCGTACTTATAGCCGGCGAAGGCCAACCGCCGACCTCCAGATCGCAGGTAATCATGACCCGCTTTGCATGCAGGGACTTGTCCAATCCGTGTAGTTGCCGAGGCGCCATGGGGAAGTGGAGACGCCCACGTCCAGTCAACCGCCACGCGGCGCCCAAGGCCGCAGGCTGTTAGGGCCCGCGGTGCTTCGCTCTTGCCCTTCCGCCTCCCTGCACAGCCAAGTCCGGGCGCGCCTTGGGTCCGGGGGCTACTGTCGGTGTTCTCGGAATGGGGGTCCCCAGACTTGCCTGCCTGTGGCCTGTGGCGTGGCTCAAGGGGGGGGGGCAGCACGGCCCATCTTCATCAACACAGACCCAAGACCCTCGCGAGGGGCCAAGCTTCGCGGGGCAGACGACACGGAGCTTCCTCAGGCACGGCCTCATCAGGCTGGCTCGCGAGGAGGCGGAGAGATCAAGGCGGGGTACCTCACGAGGTGCCCGTGACGCAAGCCATGACGACCAAGGGCGCCAGGCGGGTGCCAGCCCGCACAGTGTCCTCCTTTCCTCTTTGGTGCAAAGGGGGCAAGTGCAGCCGCAGAGTACCGAGGCATCAGGCAAAGGTTGCCATTTCGGTGCAACGAGACCAGGACCAGGAAGACTGCAAGACGGAGGTCATCATGGAGCCCAGGACGGCGTCACCACCAGAGCATTGTGCAGGCGAAGACTACTTTTGTCAGGGTAGCGAGTACTAGCTGTCCCCCTTCAAATTAGCCCGCCATTGTTGGCTCCCTTCCCGCTCGATATTTGGGAAGAGGACCAGGGCCTCTATAAATAGTACCAGCCACCCACAGAAGAGAGGGGTTCGGAGGGGTGAAGAGGAGAGGTTCGATAGGAGGTTGAATCGGAGAAAGACAATCAGAGAGAGAGAAGGGTGGCTGAACTCCTCCCAGTAGTTCATCGCCCCAGCCAAGAACAGACCCTCGCGAGGCTGTTCTTCCTTGTATCATTCATCATCATCAGCCCAAGAGGCAATCCACCACACCACAAACTGGAGTAGGGTATTACACCACAACGGTGGCTCGAACCAGTATAAACCCTGTGTCTCTTGTGTTGTTCTTTCCATAGCTTAGATCTTAGCGAGGCGGAGGGGTGCAGGTAGGTAGGAAGCGAAATCTCCGCGCGCACCCCAATGTTCGAACCTCAAGGGTCTGCCGGAACCTGAAATCCGACACTCTTCCAGCAGATCGACACCGTCTTGACATGCTTCTTCTGCTTCCTCTTTGGTGTACATGGTGATTCGAGGGGAGTCGAATTCTATGTCCATTTGGATGAAGGCTTCGGCACCGTAGACGAGGAAGAAGGGCGTGAAGCCGGTTGACTTGTTTGGAGTTGTGCGCAGGCTCCAGAGGACGGCTGGCAACTCGTCAAGCCAGCAGCCGGCCGAGCGCTCCAAAGGCTCAACCAGTCGAGGCTTGATGCCGGACATGATGAGGCCGTTTGCTCGCTCTACCTGGCCGTTGGACTGCGGATGGGCAAAGGACGCTAAGTCCAGCCGGATGCCCTATGTCGCATAGAAATGGGCCAAGGCACCTTTGTCAAAGTTCATGCTGTTGTCGGCGATGATGCTGTGCGGTATGCCGTACCGAATTGTGATGTCGGAGATGAAAGTTACAGCAGTCGGACCATTCAACTTCTTGATTGGTTTTGCTTCTATCCACTTGGTGAACTTGTCCACTGCGACAAGTAAGTGAGTCAAACCGCCTCGTGCCGTCTTGAATGGTCCCACCATGTCCAGGCCCCAAACAACAAAGGGCCAGGCAATGGGAATAGTCTTGAGTGCAGAAGCCGGCTGATGTGGCTTGGAGCGGAACTTCTGGCACCCCTTGCATTTTTGGACCAAGGCCTTGGCGTCTTCAAGAGTAACCGACCAGAAGAAATCATGGCGGAAGGCTTTGGCGATGAGTGCTCTTGAAGCCACGTGGTGGCCATACTCGCCTTGATGGATGTCCTTGAGAATTGCTTGGCCTTGCTCCGGCTCCACGCAGTGCTGGTAGACACCAGTGACACTGCACCTTACAAGCTCTCTGTTGACTATGGTGTATGCTGCCACCCGGCGTTGCACTTGCCGAGCTAAGATCTCATCAGTTGGCAGCTCTTTGTTCACCAGGAATTTGAGGATGGGCTGGGCCCATGAAGGTGCTGCAATTTCTGCAACTGTCAGGACTACGACTTGGACGAGGGCGGTTGGGCCGGGAGGCGGTGGGTTGGAGTCGGCAGCCGCTTGCTGTGTCGATGAAGTCCCCGGGTAGATTGGCGCAGTCCCCGGGCTGGGTTCTGAAGTCACCGGGCCGACCGCCGCAGTCCTCGGGCCAGGTGCGACTGTCATGATCCCCGCGCCGTCTGCCGGAATACTCGTGCCGTCTACGGGGGCTCTCGAGTTGGATCCAATTGCTTCAGGAGGAGCCGACACGAAGATAGAGTCTCACACCGACGATGGCCTGATAGACGGCTTGAGGAGGCGCTGAAGGGCGACACCGGACGGTATTGCTTGACGGGTGGAGCCGATTTGTGCCAGGGCGTGTGCTTGGTCGTTGTCGTTTCTTGGCACATGGAGAAACTCGCACCCCTCAAAATATCCACTGAGTTGCTGTACGAGGAAGTGGTAGCTCGCCATGTTTGCCTCTTTGGTATCCCAATCGCCTGACGACTGCTGGACCACCAAGTCGGAGTCACCATAGCACAGGATCCGGCGAATGCCGAGCTCTTTGGCCAGCCGGAGCCCGTGAATGAGTGCCTCGTATTCGGTGACGTTGTTGGAGGCGGCAAAATGAATTTGCAGCACATATTTGAGCTTGTCGCCTTTGGGAGAGGTGAGGATGATGCCGACTCCCAAGCCGGTGCGCATCTTGGAGCCGTCGAAATGCATTCGCCAATGGGTGGAGTCGGGCGCTGGCGGCAGATACTGGGTCTCGGCCCAGTCGACGAGGAACTCGGCCGGCGCTTGCAACTTGATGGCAGTGCGTGGCTGGTAGTAGATGGTGTAGGGGGCCAAATCTATGGCCCATTTGGCCACTCAGCCCGAAGCATCCCGGCTCCCGATGATCTCGGCTAGTGGAGCTGTGCAGACCATAGTGATTGGATGTTCTTGGAAGTAAGGCTTCAATTTCTTGGCGGTAAAGTGCACGCCGTAGCACATCTTCTGGTAGTGGGGGTAGTTTTGCTTGGAGGTCGACAGTACTTCACTCAAATAATATACCGGTCTCTGGACTGGTAGTGCCTTGCCTTCCTCCTTGCGCTCTACCACGATGACTATGCTGACTACTCGGCTGGTGGCGGCGATGTAGAGGAGCATGGGTTCCTTAGGAGTTGGAGCCGCCAGGACAGGTGGAGTAGTCAACATCTTCTTTAGTTGGAGAAAAGCTTCGTCCGCCTTGTGGTCCCACTCAAAAAAAGTGGTATTCTTCATGAGTTGGTATAGGGGGAGAGCCTTCTCGCCTAGCTGACTGATGAATCGGCTGATGGATGCCAAATAGCCGGTGAACTTTTGTATGTCCATCAGTCGGCTGGTTACTTCCATCCTCTCAATGGCCTTGATCTTCACAGGGTTGCATTCTATGCCGCATTCAGAGACTAGGAAGCCAAGAAGCTGGTCGGCTGGTACTCCGAAGATGCATTTCTCCGGGTTGAGCTTGATTTGAAATCGGCGCAAGTTCTCAAAGGTCTCCTTGAGGTCTTCTAGCAGTGTTGCACGCTTCTCCATCTTCACCACCACATCGTCCACGTAAACGTGGGCGTTTCTGCTGAGTTGCTTGAGGAGGCATTTCTGCATGCAACGTTGGAAGGTGGCGCCGGCATTCCTCAAACCGAACGTCATGGTCAAGTAGTAGAAGGCTCCAAATGGTGTAATGAAGGCAGTCTTCAGTCAGTCAGCTGAGTTCAACTTGATCTGGTGATATCCCGAATATGCATCCAAGAAACTCAACACCTCGCATCCGGCTGTGGAGTCTATCACTTGGTCGATCCTTGGCAAAGCGAACGGGTCCTTGGGGCATGCTTTATTGAGGCTAGTGTAGTCAATACACATTCGCCATTGCTTGTTCTTCTTCAGTACCAGGACCGGGTTGGCTAGCCATTCTGGAAAGAACACCTCCATGATGAAGCCGGCTGCTAGCAGCCGGGCTATCTCTTCTCCAACAACTCTTCTCTTCTATTTCGACAAGCTGCGCAAGGGCTGCCTGACTGGCTTGGCATCAGACCGAACATGTAATTTGTGCTCGGCGAAATCCGTCGAGACACCTGGCATGTCTTTGCGGGATCATGCAAAGATGTCCCGATTCTCATGGAGGAAATCGACGAGCTCGCCTTCCTATTTGCTGTCGAGGTTTGCACCTACAACAGCGTACCTCTCCGGGTGCTCCCGTTCCAAGGGTATCTTCTTCATTTCTTTGGCTGGCTTGAACGACCTCAGCTTCCGACTCCTTGGGATTGGGCGAGATCTTTGGCTGCTTGCTTGCCATCGCCACAACCCGGTCAAGGAGCCGCTTCTCAGCTGCGATCACGAGGGACTCGGCCAGCCGACTGCTCTCTGTTGCGCAGGCGGACTACTTCTTGTAGTCGCCGTCTATGGTCAGAATCCCCTTGGAACTCGGCATCTTCATCTTGAGGTAGGCATAGTGGGGGACAGCCATGAACTTGGCCAGGGCAGGCCGGCCGAGTAACGCATGGTATGGGCTCTCAAGGTCCACCACCTCAAACCAGACTGACTCTCAGCGGAAATGATCTTTGTCTCCAAAGAGGACGTTAATCGGAATCTTGCCGATTGGTGAGCAAGAAAGGCCAGGAACTATGCCATGGAACACTGTCCGGCTAGACTGAAGCTGCCTCTGTCTGATTCCTAATTTCTCCATGGTATCCTTGTACAGGATGTTGATGCTACTGCCGCCGTCTATCAAGACTCAGGAGAAGCGAGCAGCTCGCTTGTCCGTGGCAAAGGTGGCATCCAAAACCAGGGTATAGGAGCCGGGTTTGGGCATTACTTCCGAGTGGTCAGCTCTGCTCCAGCTGATGGGCTTCTCAGACCAATGCATGAACTCTGGTGTCTCAGATGCTACTTCATTCACCTCTTGCTGCTGCAGCCGCCTGCTGCGTTGATCATCGGCCACGCTGGTGAACACGACATACGTTCCATGCTCTTCTGGGTACTCGTCTTGTATTGCGCCGACTGGTCTGACTGCCAGCTGCTGGGGCGGAGGAGGAGGTGGCTGCCCAGTAGGTGGAGGAGGCAAAAGGCCGTCTCCCTTGGCGATCCTGGTGAGACAGTGGCACTTCCGAGTGGTGTGGTTGCACGGCTTCGTGCCACTATGGAATTTGCAGGGACCATCCAAAGTCTGCTCATATGAGAAAGCCGGTAGCCAGTTGGGCTTGCCGCCCTTCTGACGCTTGGGCGGAGGCTGCCCCTCCGGCTGCTGGTCTTTGACTGTCACCACCTGCCGGCTGCTAGAAGCCGGCTGTGGGGCCTTGTGCTTGTGGTCGTTCTGCTGTTGACGCCAACTGGCGTCCCCAGCCGGGGTTTGAGGAGCCTGAGGAGCCACCTTGCCTGTCGCACTAACTTGGATCTCCGTCTTCATGGAGGAGTCAGCCGTGGCATATTTGTCTGCTATGATCAGCAGCTCGTCGAGGGTCTCTGGCTCATCGTAGAGGAGCCTGTGCTTGAGGAGGGTGCCCTCTCGGCATCCTGCAGTGAAGTACCCAATGGCCTGCACCTCGTGCATGCCCTCGCAGGAGTTGCGGAGCTCGGCTCAGTGCGTGAGGTAGTCACGAGTTGACTCGTTGGGGCCTTGCATGCACAAGGAGAGCTGGCAAGGTTTGGGGGGCCGCTTGTACTGGCCGGTGAAGTTGCAGATGAAGGCGTCGGTGAAGTCGACCCAACTGTTGATGCTGCGGGGCTTCAAGCTGTTCAGCCATGTCCGGGCCGTGCCCTGGAGCATGAGCGGAACGTACTTCACGGCAACACGTCTGTTGCCGTTTACTATGCTGACGGCCGTGGAGTAGTCAACTAGCCAGTCTTCCGGCTTCACGAAGCCGGTGTACTTGGGCGTGTCTTGGGGGAGCGTGAACCCTTTGGGGAAGGGTTCGTCTCGAATGCGGGGCCCGAAACACGGCGCCCCCAACTCATCTTCTTCTTCAAGCGCCAGGGATCGGTGGAGACGGTCGATCTAGAGGCGGGCGTCATTCTCTCCGACTCCCTCTCGGCGGCCAAGGCGGTCGCCGAGCGTCGGGTGATCAACATGCGGCGGGGAGACTCGCCTTTCCCTGCGAGGGGGAGGAGGTGGACAGTCATCCCGTTGTTCCACTACTCTTGGGAGGCCGTCTCGGTCGCGCTCTATGGTGATGTGAGTCCGACTGCGGCTGGCAGCCGGCTCCTTGTCCTTTCTTCCACGGACGCCACCAGTCGGCGTCCGAGATGTCGCGCCTTGGTCTCGACGGGGAGGCAGGTCGTCATTCTGCCGGTGCGGTGCATCAGTGCGGCAGGCGACCTCGTTCTGCTCCGCAGACGCGTCAAGGAGTCGCTGGACGCGCTCCATTATCAAGCGACGTTCTTCACCCTCGAATTTGTCCTGCTCGTCTGCCATCGCCTGGGCGGCTCGGATGTTCTCCGCAGGTGTGGCGTAAATGGGGCGATTTGCCCTGAACAGGTTGGCGATGGCCACAGCGCGCTGCTGGACCTGGACAAGGTGGCTAGGCACAGCTGGAGCCGGCGTGTCGCCCACAGCGTGGTCCATCTCGCGCTGGTAGGCCTCTGATAGGCGTCTCATGCTGGCCAGCCTCTTGGCGCCTTTGAATAGCTGAAGGCGGCGTGCCTCCAGCATCTCGGCGTCGGCATCTTCAGGAATGGGCGCTGCCAGGTCTTGCAGCGCCCCGTTGAGCGGGTCATAATCACCCCCGCCAGAGTGCTCGCCATGATCAATGACAAGCACTTCCGTGACGGTGCTTCCGCCGCTCTCCGCGCAAGGGAGAGGCTCGTCATAGACCACCACGTTGGTGGGGAACGTGTCAAGCGACGCGGTGTCGGAGTCGACCAGCATTGGATCGGTGGAGCCTACGGACTCCAAGTCCCCAGCTGGCTCGCTAGCGACGTGGAGTTGATCGAGGAGGCCCGCGAGGAGGCTCACGGGGCCGCCTGTGCCCATGTTAGATGCGGGCTCGTCGGAGAGGCAGACCTCGCTGACAAGATCGGCGAGGCAACTGGCAGCGCAGGCGATTTTAGCGCCATGCAGCGCATCGGCGCAGACTCCGTCCGGCGTGCTGGGCTGGCTGTGCTCTCCAGGGAGGAAAAGGGTTCCTGTCCAGAACAGGTCTCCGGACGACGGTGCACCTGGCCTCATGGTGGGCGCGAAATGTCGGGGTTGGGTGCGACATATGCCAATGGATGGCTTATCATGGTGGGAGCGAGTAGAATGTCGCCGGTGCCCGGAAGCGGGATGAGGCGTAGACACGAACGCCGGCGTACTTTACCTAGGTCGGGGCTCTCCTAGGAGATAACACCCCTAGCCCTGCTCTGCAGGGTCTCCGCATGATCACTAAGGCAAAGTGAGTACAAGAGCGCTCCTCGAGCTGTATGCTGGAAGTAGGAGAACGCAGGGTTAGTGATATAGGATCAAATCCTAGAGAGGATCTTTTCACACTTGGAGGGGGAAAAGGGCAAACTCTCAAGAACACAAAGAGGAAATCACTCAAACAATTCCCTAATTACACATCCACTAGAATAGCAATACAAGATCCACAAGTCAGAAACACAATCAAAGGAAAGATACAATCGCAAAGTTCTTCCCACTCCTAGGAGATGAGGTCTTGAGGATAGTCTTCTCCTAGAGGAGGTCTCGAAGATAGTCTTCTCCTAGAGGAGGTCTTGAAATCCACTAGGATTCTTCCCAAAAGGGGCCTTGATTCCACAAGTGGGAAGGTAGGAGGAGCAAAGCTCACAAATATCTTATCTCATACTTTGCAAACCCTAAACATAGCACTAGGTTCGGTTTATATAGTCTTGGGGTCGAGAGAGAGGAAGAGGGGCTCGGTTTGGGGATCTCAGCCGTCCATCCTGGGAGGCCCGTGCGCACGGGGTAAGTTGGGCCCGTGCGCACGGGGGTCCCATGGGCACGGTACATGCCCGTGCGCACGTGGTGCTCCAGCTCCAACTTCCTGGATAGCCCATGGGCACGGGGTCTCAGGGGCCCGTGCGCACGGGGTCACCTGGGACTTCCAGTTTTGATGCTGTTGCACTCCGTCTTGGTCCGCGTGTCCTTGGGGTGGTTCCTCTTCTCCTTGGGGGTGCTCCTGAGCCTCTTGGTGGTGTTCCTCTTTGTACCTAATGAGACATAGCGTATCTTGGTGAGGTAGCAACAATGTTCCATTCGTATCCATATGCAAGCTAAGTAGGAAGGAGTTCACCTCGGTTTCCAAAGCGCGTGTTCTCGCTCTTGTCATAGGTCCACGTGGGGCTTGATGTGTCGGTGTAGAGTCCATGGGGATGATGGAAGGATTCTCCGCATCATCTAGCTCCCTCCTTCCTCTATGATCTGGTCTAGGTCTAATGGGTCGGAACCCTTTGCATGGGTGCCCTGGGGGGTTTATATAGGCCTACCCCCGAGAGGTACAATGGTAAACTGTCTGGGCGCGGGGCCCAGCCGTCAGTCTCTTCGCCTACCGGCTTTCCTACTGACTGCTGGGGCCCGCCGATTGGTCTGGTACGGAGCCGACAGGCCGTACCCGCCTCTTGCGGGTCTTGCCGGCTGCTGATTATTGTAGCCGTGCTTCTAATGACGCATGCTTAGTCACGGGGTCGTGGCTACAGCCCCCCCCCCCCCCCGCCTGGCGGGTGATCACTGTAGCCACTCCCTGTCTTGTCTGGTTAATGGTGCGGGGGACCCGTGGGAGGGGCAGGTCGACTCCTGGGGGCCGGCTCCCTACGGGTCCGACTGTTGGCGCTCTTGCCGTCTTCTGGACTCTCACTGACTAGTAGGGCCCAGCATCCGTGGACCGTACTGTCAGGCTATCATGGGTGCTGGACTCCGCCCACTGTTGCTGATGTCAGGGATGGCATGGCAACAGTGCCGCGCCAGACAGAGATCTCCATTGGTACGGCGCACTGTAGCCTAGCCATCGCCTGAAAAGGGGAGGGAGTGGGCTTCACTGTTTCCACTCCTAGTCCCATCCCCCCAATGGAGGGCATGGGCTTTGTTGGTGCCGTGGGCCGACTCCCCGTGGCCGGCTTCTCTGGAAGCCGCCAGGCGGGAGTCGGCCGGTCTTGACCTCGCCTCTAGGACTCAGCCGCATGCGGGCAGTCGACTGTTCCTTCAGCCGGCTTCCAGAAGGCGGCTCTTCATCTGGAGTCTTGAGGGGCGCAATCAGCCCTGATGTCTTGAAAGGGTTCTGGGCCCCGGGTTAGCCTACCCGTGGCCCATTACTCCGAAAATCTCGCAATCGATTCTTCACAGGAAAGTACCATGTCATGCATGTTATGTACTCATGTTCTGTCCTCACAAACAAATTCCTCAAGGAAATTAACAGACCATGCATTGTTATATACTCATGTTTTGTGGGCAAAATTTTTGTGAGGATATTATTCTAGCCATTGATTGCTGAAGGGCGAATATAGGTATGTACACATGGTAAGCATTACAGGATTTCACTACTTCCAAATATAGAGTTCTCCATATGCACATTTACTTCCCTAATATATGGTTAGATGAAATCAACAGTGTGATGCATGTTTCTACATCATGAAAATGAGGAAACTAACATGGCCATTGATACACACTCATATTTAGTAGTATATAGATTACTACTATAAAATAAGGAAAATATCCATATCTTCCTAACCGTTTGATTATTCAAGGGTACAAATTGGCTGTAATGACATGGTCACAATTGCATGAATTAACTCATTCCAAATATAGCTGATTTACGGTGTCTCTAATACATTGCCATAGTTCTACTCAAATTCTTCTCAAACAGGGATATGCCAATCATCACAAAAATTTCAAACTGTGTCATGGAGTTATCATTAACATCAGATGGAAACAACTTACACACGCCGTCCTAGCAATATGTGGTGCCATCTGCTTTGTCGATCGCGTAGATGATGACATTGTGTTCAATAGCATCACAGAAGTGTGTATCAGCTTTGATGATCCACTGCGAGGTGAGTTTTCTCTAGCTAAAGAAGGCACCACTGAAACATAGGCGAGTCCGCGGTCGAACAAGGCAATTAGCCTGAAGTCTGAGTAATTCGCATCTCATGTGGGGACTTGGCAGATTACAATATTTTGCAAAAAAAAGGTGCATCCATGTGACGACGTAATCTAGATGACTTGGACCGCGACGGTAAAACCCTATACAATCCAACGTAGGAAGGATAATCTCATGGGAGGTGTGGAAGTTCATGAGCACCAAATTTTTCCGGTCTTCTCTGACGATAGCCATTCAGTGGGAGTTCATGCCGACCCAGTACATACCTGCCAAGAAGTTTCGGGCGATGGTGATCAGATCGAAGTCGAGGGAGATGATGTATGGCAACCCACTACATACCTGCAAAGAAGTTTCGGCTAATGGAGGTCGGATTGAAGTCGAGGGGCATCATGTACGCCTCCGTATCGTGGTGAGCAAATCTCGCAAGACTAGATAGCAGCAAGCAGGGTGTCTTGAAAAGCTTAGGCCTTGCTTCGACGATGGCCGTGTGCATGTCCCTCGAGCATGCAGCCAGCCGCACGACGCTCAACATATCCATACACGAACAACAACCGTCGAGGATGTCACTGGGGAGATTGCTCCAATCGCGGCTCATATGGATGCTGCGCGGTTCGCGTTTGGCCATGGTGGAGTTTGGAAGGTGGGGTTTTGGGGGGCTTGATTTATGGGGGAGAAGGCTCTCGGTGCTGGAGCGGCTAGCAAGGGAATAGTGGTACTGGGGGAGGCGAGGGTACGCGGGGGCACAGTGAGATGATGAAGAGTGACCTCAGGATCTCGGCGAGACGGAGATGGAGTAGGAGTGGTGCTAGGGGAGAGGGATACAAGGCGAGGCATGCTATACAGCGGCGGTGATAGTGACTACATAGTGCACAAGGTGAGGCTGACTTTGGTAACCCGAACACGCCGCCTGGACTGGTGTCACCTCGGGCGCAGGGTCTTGTCACTTCACTGTGAGGACCAGATGAATAATATTTTGACCATCAAGTGTACCACGGTTGTACTACTGCTGCTCCTGCTGCTACTGCTACTGCTTCTTCTACTGCTGCTACTGCTACTGCTGGTACTGCTACTGCTGGTACTGCTGCTGCTACTACTGCTGCTATTGCTGCTACTGCTACTACTGCTACTACTACTACTACTACTACTACTACTACTACTACTACTACTACTACTACTACTACTACTACTACTACTACTACTGCTACTACTGCTACTCCTACTACTGCTACTACTCCTACTACTATTGCTGCTACTGCTACTATTGCTACTGCTACTGTTGCTACTGCTACTGTTGCTACTGCTACTGCTGCTACTGCTACTGCCGCTACTGCTACTGCCGCTACTGCTACTGCTACTACTGCTGCTACTACTACTACTACTACTCCTCCTACTACTACTAGTAGTAGTAGGAACATGAGTAGTACTGTATAACAGAAATAGGTCTCCCGTGCTATCATGCCTCTGGGTTCACTTCATCCTCCAGGTATCATCCATATTGCAAGCAGAACCAAATTCTCGTGCACGGGGAAGCACAAATAAGGCTTTTTCCTTTTTGAGGATAACCGCATATTTCTTAACCAGAAAATGTTGTGTCTCCCACGCACGCGCCAATATCCATCCGAACATGCTATGACACATTTTTTTATATCCGTTTGCATAGGTCCCACCTGTTAGGAGGGGTGCAGAAATATAAAGGAATCATAAAATGTCTCGCCACGGTGATTCGAAAGAGTGACCTCAACTAGCCGGTGGCACATGTAGTGCTAGAAGGATGGGCACGTACACGGACAGGTACCACTCCTCAGTCTGCCCGCGTAGCCTTTCGTTTAGTGTACCTAGCCGTCTAATCAACTGCCTGCAGGCCACTTCTGCCATTTACTTCTCCATCGGGAACCGATTTTCCTCGGCTTCTTCACCTCTCATTGATCTTCATTTGCATCCAAACCACACTACATTCACATTGTTCCTATTCACATACTCCTAGAGTAATTCTGAAGCCCCTTTAAATAATCATCTTCTTCAGTTAGACTAGCCATCTAATCCTAATTCTCCAAACCATAGCCCTCCTGTCCAACGGTTCCAAATGGCGAAAGAGATCGAGATGCAGGTTTTTAGCGTCCAACATGTCCTCGTCGAGGGCTCATTGAGCATAGTTGCCATCGTCACCGACCACCCAAGGGTTGTTCGGAAGTGGATCAACAATGTATCCAACTCCCTCCAAAAGGTGGAGATGAAGGTCATCTGTCTCGATGCAGAGTTCACGGAGCGTGCCATTGGGAAGATCCAACGCGCTACCGTCCTTCAGTTGTGCCTCGAAGATGATGTTTTGGTGTACCACATCATACACGCGCCCTCCATACCTGGTGAGCTCCATGATTTCTTGTCTCGGGAGGACATATACTTCTGTGGGGCCGCCATCGCAGGGGGAAAACAGAAGTTGGAGCCCTACAACATTGATTTGAAAAGCATCGCTGACGTACAAGCCAAAATAAAAATTCATGTAGAGGATTGTGATAAACCGACACCATCCCTATTCGATGTAGCAAATTTTGTGCTCAGAACAAATCTTCAGAAGGGTGACGAGACGCTGGCATTAAGGTCGTCTGGATGGGAGAATTATCCCTTGATGTACGAGCAGATACAATATGCTGCCCTCAGTGCCCGTGTGAGTTTCGAGATAGCTGCAAGGTCCAGAGAGCTTGTTGCGAAGCCGTCTCCGACAGAAAATGAGAACAAGAAGAAGAAGAAGAAGAAGAAGAAGAAGAAGAAGGAGAAGAAGAGGAAGAAGAAGCTGCACTAGCAGCAGGGCATTATGGATGGATGAACTATTTCCTGTCTTGTAAAAAATATATTTCCTCTCTGTGTATAGATATAGATGGACTATTTCTATGGTGTGCATGTCTTTGGAACAAGTAGTAGCATAGGTCCGCTTGACTATAAGGAACTATTTATCCGCCTAGCTTTCTCTACTACCCCTTCCAGTGATCGGTATGCAATGCATGTGTCCGTAGACATGACAACTTGTCCATGGAAGTTCAACTACGGCGACCATCACGTTTCATCCACTACCACTTGCGATTCCCACGACACCGCTCCAACCCACGGCACCACGTCCCCCGACATGCGCCTCACGCCCTCACCCCTCTCGGCTGCACCACCCCTCTACCTTTGTGTGCATGACATGTGGGCCACCTGAAATGCGGCGAGCAATAGGTTTCTACCATAGCCACACGCGATTCCCATGACGCCGCTCGAACCCATGACACTACCCGTCCCCTGACCTGCGGCTCACCCCTCTCGGCCCCATTGCCCATCTGCCTTCAGGAGCATTACATGTGGACCAGCCACCTATGGGGTCCACATGTTATTGACACAAAGGCAAGTGTAGTAAGGCGCTGAAGCTTAGTCCCGAGGGCCCAGAGAGGGAAATGTAACTCTTGCGCCAGGCCTTGTGGTGCCACCGCTGCATGAACTCGTGCCAAACTCGAGATTTGTTTCTTACTAGTACATGCACGCAACGATTTAATGAACATTGTAATCTCAACATGTGATGGGGAGCTCTAAATTTGAATTTGAAACTTATAAAACAAAAAATTCAAAACAAATAAACTGGAAGAGAGGGAGTATACCATAGGATGTGCCCCATGCGAAACAAGTCCCATGGTTTGTCACCGTGAAGATGCGGTTAGAAAGGAGCACAACGTCTTCGTACTCGTATGGCAACAAATCGGCCGCAGACAGCATGGTCCACCTTTGACCGCCATGTGCAGGGTTCGTGAAAGCAATCGCGATGTCGAACACTGCGATGAGAGTGTAATTTTGGTTGGCGGATGACCTTATCGGTGCTTCCAGGATTGCTATCTTCTTCAATCTCACCGTCCTTCCATCGTACCAATTCAGGCGGTGGCTCGTTGCATGGCTGATCCCAATATTGGAAAAAGGTTCTACGGGAACGGTGTCACCATTGTAAATGTTGTGCAAATTGATGTCGGTACCCTCCCGTACATATGCAGGCCAATCTCCACTGGCACCAAGCCTAACCTGTGAAATAGTGGGCAGCAGGAGAATTAGGAAACAGACGCGGAAATAGTCTTTAGAATGCATTTACTACGTGATCAAACTCATCACTTACCTGCTCATCAGACAAAATCCGAGTGCTCCTCAACGTCGACATCTCAAGGGGCGTCAACATGCAACTACGACCACGCCGCGCTGGAGGGACCCCCAAGGAAACATCCTCGTGTGTTGCATGTAACATCAAGATGCATTTGTATGAGTAGTTTATCTTGTGAGAGAAAAGGATGAACGAGGGAAGGCCTTATTTGCAAATGTGGAGAGGGGTGTGAGTATCTTTTTGCAAAATTTCCACAGTTTTCTTCCTATCCGTCAGATATAAATTGGACAGAGTATATTGCAGGATGGTAGGCACACCATCATCACCAGCTCTATTTTTTATAATAGTAGTAGACTAGCAATATGCCTGTGTGTTGCACGGAACATCAAGATGCATTTGTATGAGTAGTTTATCTTGTGGGAGAAAAGGATGAATGAGGGAAGGCCTTATTTGCAAATATGGAGATGGGTGTGGGTATCTTTTTGCAAAATTGCCATAGTTTCCTTCCTATCCGTCAGATATAAATCAGACGACCTATATTGCAGGATGGCAGTCACACCATCATCAACAACTCTATTTTTTTATAAGAGTAGAGATGAGTAGTTTATCTTGTGAGAGAAAAGAATGAACGAGGGAAGGCCTTATTTGAAAATGTGGAGAGGGGTGTGGGTATCTTTTTGCAAAATTGCCATAGTTTTCTTCCTATCCGTCACATATAAATCGGACAGACTATATTGCAGGATGTCAGGCACACCATCATCACTAGCTCTGTTTTTTTATAAGAGTAGTAGACTAGCAAGATGCCCGTGCGTTGCACGAAACATCAAGATGCATTTGTATGAGTAGTTTATCTTGTGGGGGAAAAGGATGAATGAGGGAAGGCCTTATTTGCAAATGTGGAGAGGGGTGTGGGTATCTTTTTGCAAAATTGCCATAGTTTCCTTCCTATCCGTCAAATATAAATCGAACATCCTATATTGCAGGATGGCAGGCACACCATCATCAACAACTCTGTTTTTATAAGAGTAGAGATAAAGACTACTACTACCAATGTGCCGGCCCGTGCGTTGCAATGGATCCAAAGTAGTAAAATAATACTTGTTCACGAGCTTGAAATATAAACACTCTAGTTTTGATATACATATATCAATAAAAACAAATCATGCTTCACTCAAAATATATTCCTCGGGCTGTTTTGATGAGGTGAGGGAAGGGTGTGGCTGGTTTGAAGATAACGGGTTTTGAAAAATTGGAGCTATTTTTTTACATTTTGTAGCATGGCATGACATCCGGTGCACCTAAGCATTTGAAAAAATTGAGTTTGGGTCACTGGCACACCCTACGGCAGGATGCCCGTGTGGGCTTCTTCTATAACTAGCAACATGTGTGTGCATTGCAGGGAACATCAAGATGCATTTTTTTACAAAACACCTATTGTGATTGACCCTTGCAGGAGTAATCCCATGTGTAGAAACTAATGATATCTCTAGAATTTTATCGGAAAATGGTACCTTTGGAACAAGTTTTCTCTACTACTGCTCCTTGCAGTGAGCGGTATGCTATGCATGTGTCAGCAGACATGACAGCTTGTCCATGGAAGTTGAACCACGGTGACCATCACATCTCTACCACTGCCACATGCGATTCCCACAACGCCGCTCCAACCCACGGCACGACGTCCCCCGATGTGCGCCTCATCCCTCTCGGCCCCACCGCTCCTCTGCCTTTGTGTGCATGACATGCGGGCCAGCTGAACTGCGACGACCATAAGTTTCTACCACAGCCACACCCGATTGGACACAGTTTGCCTGCTCCGCTCCCATGTTCCGATCCGTACTCCCGCACCATCAAATTTTCTTCCAGCGGCTATGAAACATTTCATCCCGGACATCACTCCTCAGCTGGAATACTTCTGTACTACATGTAGTACCCGTCGGTGTGGCCATCTACGCCTCGTAACACCCCGACGCCCAGCTGTGGCACCCTCGCCACGGCCATGCCACCACCGACCGGTTCATCTCAAACGAGTGAGTCGCAAACCATGCCACCACCATGAGAATGACATATGGGCCAGCCGCATTTAAGGTCCTCATGTCATTGACTCATAGGCCGGTGCACTAAGCCACTGAAGCTCAGTCTCGTGGGCCTCGAGAGGTAAATGTAACTCCTGCGGCAGGCCTTGTGGTGCTCCCGCGGTACGAACTCGTGCCAAACCCGGAATTTTTTTCTTAGTACTACCAATGTGCCGGCCCGTGCGTTGCAATGGATCCAAAGTATATCTATTTAGTGAAGTGCACTCTAAAAACATTATCTATTTATTTTTCTCTTGCCTTTCCTAGTGATGCAACCAAGCCACATAAGCTTCATGGGTACCCCCCACATCATATTTAGTGGAGTACTACGTTGACTGAAAGAAAGATAAATAACCCAAAACAAGATCGCCCCGTTTTTTGTTCCTACGATGTTGTGCCGTGCATGTACCTAGTAGTTGTATAGTGGTAGTGCTAGTTGTAGTACAAACTTCGTACTAGTAGGAGTATTAGTACGGAGTGCTCCTACTCTATCACCGAGCGCCATCCGACACCAAATTTCTTGGCTTCCGTGCTACAGCTAGATCTCCCCCTCCTCGTTTCTATTTTTCAATGCGGCGGGTGGGGTGCGGTTTGCCAATAGTTGATTTTCTCAACTGCGGTCCCACATGAAAGTGAAAATGCTAGGCAACACGTCTTCCCTAGCTATGTGGTATGCCGGACGGGCCGTGGAGTACTCCCGATTCCCGGGCATGTGGGGGTGTGACGCGAATGCGGCAGGCCTTTTCCTTTTACTAGCAATGCGCCCATGCATTGCAACGGATCCAATGTACTAGTAGAATAGTAGTACTTGTTCACAAACTTGAAAGAAAACACTCTTGTTTTATATACATATATACCACTAAAAATATATTACTTTTCACTCAAAATATATTTCTCAAGCTGTTTTGATGAGGTGAGGGAGGGATGTGGTTGCTTTCAAGATAATAAGGGGTTTTCTGCAAATTGGAGCAGAGAAGTGGGCTATTGTTGCAAAAAATGCCACAACTTACCTCACAGCCATTAGATGCAAATCTAATGGTCAGAAACGATGGATGGCAGACACACCACCATCACCAACTGAGTCTTTTAGAGTAGGAGTAGAGAGAAACATGTATAAATTGTAACATTTGGTTTTGCTCCTTGGCACGATCGATAGATAGAAATAACGATTGGAAATGCTAGGGCGGGGCTTTTTCCACCAGATAAGTAGGGTACTCCCTCCTTTCCGGTTTATAAGGCTCAAATCTCAAATCTCATCAACCAAGGCATTTTGTGAGTGGATGAATGTATCTCGTACTTTACAAGACTACCCCAATTAAACTCATGCATTAATTTGGATTAATTACAGTGCATTCATGCTTGGCCACTACTTAATTCTTGCATGCAAAGATTTAATGCACATTGGAAACTAAAAATGAGATGGAGATGAGCCCTCTAAATTGGAAAAACAAAAAAGTTGAAATAAGCCTTATAAACCGTAAAGGAGGGAGTAGTAACTAGGTTGGCGCATTGTCGGTTTGGTCACATGCGGTCCGACATGTTCTAGTGTTTCTAGCAAGATGCCCGTGCATTGCACGAAGTTGATGGAAAAGGTAAGCACAACTTATAAATTGACAGATGTAGTACTAGTTACAGTGATGCATATAATTAAGCAATAGGATCGCACATGTCTATATTGACTGGAAAGAGAATGCAATAGCACAATACGAATTAACGCCACAATGATTCGATCATAGTGGTGGTTACAGGAGGCAAGAAGAAAGATGCATCCATCAACATACGACCTCCTCCTCAACTCGATGCGCCGGGCCACCGGCTGGCGGAGCAGCCGCGACTTTTGTGGCTAGGTCAAGGTGCTTCTCAGCAAAGGCATCCAAGGCTTCCAACCGGTTGAGGAAGGCCAACGTCGTAGCGTCCTCACTAGCCTCGTAGATACCTATGTACATGACTTGATCGTACATGTGGATGTGTGGGTCGATGAATTCTTGCAGGGCGAGGCGCCTCATGGCGAGCGCGACCTCCAGGTGGACATTCTTCGTGGTGTCGGCGGGCAGTCATAGGGCCACCAGCGCTTGAAAGAGGTTCCAGCCATGGAGGCCGATTAGGGTGGAAGGCAATGAGGAGCCCAGGAGCACGGGCTGGAGGAGTACAACAATGTCGTCTGTGAGCTTCTTGATGATGGTGAACTTGTTGGTGGTGGCAACGATCATCTGGTCCAACTGAGAGTCGTAGCTGGCATCGATCGCGGCCATCCACCAGCCGATCGCCAACACCGTCTGGAGACGATCATCGATGCCATGCCGTAGGCCGGCGTCATGGACCATTTGGCACAGCCACTGGCCGCTCACGCGCATCACCGCCATGGGTCTGGAGGGAGCGCTTTTGTGCTTAGTGTAGGTGCTTAGGAAAATTCTTAGGTTTGTATGATGTGGTAGATGCATTGGAATGGAGGGGCGCCTTTATATGAGTGCAAACTGTGTTGCATTCACATCGTGCCGCCTCTTTTCCTGGTCCTCCTCCCATTACTTCCCTCATGCATTCACGATGCTAATTGGAGGAGGATGCATCATTGGCCGTTCAACATTTCGGGAACCGCTTCCCTCTCCCTCGTCTGCATTAAAGCCATATCAGGAACTACGCTGCCGACTATCAACTCGAATCGTACTGCGCCGCCTGCTGCATGCCTGGCTGAACACGCCTCCTCGCCTCCATCAAATGCCCTTGTTAAACCCGCATGCAAACCAAGAAACCTACTCTGGCCACAAGTCCGTTCATGAGCGGGCCGGAATTAAATGCAACGCCAGCCGAGCTCCTCCCGTCCGCCCTTAGTTTAAACGAGGCCAAACGCCGGCCAAGCTCCTACCGTCCACCCTCTATTTAAACGAGGCCGGATAGACAGCAGGTAAGAATCGCACCCCTCTGCCGCTGCCCCATCTCCTCATTCACTATTTTCTCCACTCTTCCGATGGCTTCCGAGGAGCCGTTCTCCGGCATACTACCCAGCTGGGTGGCTCGCTAAGCCCTCCGGATACGAGCGAGGCTGCTCGGTGCTTCACCAACCTTGCTTGGCCCAACGGAGCCAGTTGCCGTCTCAAGCCGGCGCATGGTTCAGCAACTCGCCACTCCAATTCAGCTCAATGAGGAGTGGCGACTTGCTCCACGGCGGCATGGCGGCACGGGCGTCGTCACTGCCGCGTCATTCTGCGCCACCAGTGTCTACGGTGGCCGTGCCTCCCGTGCCTGTGGCAGCGCCATGCAGGCAGAGACAGAAGTCGGGTACATGGAGAGGGACGAGTCGGTGGCCAGCTTCTCCGTGTCCACCGCCATCATCGAGGATAAGTAGAACACGGGCGGCCGCCGCCACTTTGGTCCCATGAAGGCCATCGCCGAGGCGACGACTCCGAGGACCTTCGTCGACCCCATAAGTGTTTGCTGGACATGAGGAAGACAAATGGATCCACGGGCGGCCATTTAGATTAGGTAGTATTAATTATACCACGAGAGCCGGATTAGCACTGATTAGTTCATGTAAATGTAATGAAATCCATCATGTTTATATGAAGATCCGCCTTTTTTATACGAAATCCTTCATGCTTATATGAAATCAGTCCATGTTTGCACGAATTTACTCCGCTTGGTTAGAGTTGTGAAAATGTATGCCGCCAGCGTTTGATGTCGTCCTCCGCGGAAGGAAGCGGGAGGAAATTTGCCAGCTACCGTTGGAGATGCTCTTATGCTAAAAATAATAGAGTCACATCCAATCCATTTGAGTTAATTGCATGTATGATTCTCCCTCTGTAAAAGTTAATTGCATGTACAGTGCACACGTGACTTGCAGGGTGGCTACAGCTTCGTACAGAACGTAAAAAAGAAACAAATCCATCCTTAATCTTGTATTCTAAGTACTCTGTGGGTTCCACTATCAGTACACTAGCGAAAGAAGTATATATTAAATATAAATAATATATAATATAAAAATCTAAAGTTAAAGACAGAATTCGAACTCAGGTCATCGCGTTCCGAGCATTCGGCGCTAACCAATCCAGCACATTTTCGCTGTGGACCATGCTGGAGATATATCTCTATGTCTACTCTTCTACTCCATCCGTTCCTAAATATTTGTCTTTTTCAGATTTGAAATGGACTACCACATACGGATGTGTATGTAGACATATTTTAGAGTGTAGATTCACTCATTTTGCTTCGTATGTAGTCACTTGTTGAAATCTCTAAAAAGACAAATATTTCGGAACGGAGGGAGTAGAAAACAGAATTGGTGATGATGGTGTGCGTTCCATCCTAAAATATAGGCCATCGGATTTATATCTAACAGATAGGAAGGAAACTATGGCAATTTTGCAAAAACATACCCACACCCCTCTCCACATTTGTGAATAAGCCCTTCCCTCGTTCATCCTTTTCTCTCACAAGATAAACTACTCATACAAATGCATCTTGATGTTCCGTGCAACGCATGGGCATCTAGCTAGTTTATTTTAATAGTTACTGCGATAATTGGGTTGAAGTGATATATTTTATGTTTGCCCTGAATGATTTCAGATTTACTAGTAGTAACAACGAAAAGGTTGCCTTGTTAATTAACAGAATACATGGTGGAAACTATCAGATGAAGCCGGTAAAAACAAGGCACACTGAGTTCAGTGTCATCGTCACTACAGTTGTGCGTGTGCGAGAAGTCTACATATAGAGGGGGCTACGGAGAGAAAGATGTATTGGGTGTCTTTGAGCGAGGCACAAAGACACAACTAGCATGTGTGTGTGTGAGAGAGAGAAACGGTTGATAGATTAAGATCAAGATGGAGTTGTCACCCTTCTATTGTCATTGTTCGGGGGGTGGGGAGGGGGGAGGGAGAGAAAGACGTATCGAGAGTGTGCGTGTGGTAGGCACGGAGGCACAACTAGCGAGTGTGTGTGTATGCGTGTGTGTTTGAGAGAGAAGCCAGTAGATAGATTACTATCAAGATCGAGGTGGCACCCTACTCCTTGGTGTCGGGTAGTGTACATGTGTGTGTGTGTGTTTGAGAGAGAAGCCAGTAGATAGATAGTATCAAGATCGAGGTGTCACCCTGCTCCTTCGGTGTCAGGAAGTGTGTGTGTGTGGGTGTGGGGGGGGGCAGTGACACTTAGATATAAGGAGAAGGAGTTTATGTGACATGTATCTATATTAAGGGATATGTAGATAGCATGTGTGCTAGGCATACTTAAAGCATCACGGAGATAAACAAATGGTGTGATGCAAGTGTCAGGAAAAATGAAGAGAGAAACAATGTATATGCGCACGCGTGTGTGTGTGTGTTTGTGCGTGAGAGAGAGAGAGAGCAAAATCTCAAAACAAAAGGTGCTATGCTGGAATCCCATTGTATGTATTTATATGGTTCCTGAACTCGAGTTAACCTTAGGCATATGAGTGAGAAACATAATTATAGTTTGAGACATTAGTGGCGGTGGGTGGGCAGAATTAAAGGGGTGGGCATGTTCGACAGAGAGAGCGTGTGTGTTTCTGTGTGAGAGACTTGTAGGACGGGGTAGAAAGACGAATTCTAACCTTGACGGAGGGAGAGAAATACATGAAGTGCGTCTGTGTGATTCCGATGCCCATGAAGAAGTGAGATATGTATGCGTGTGAGAGAGATTGCACAGTTCATTCACATATCACTATCTAGAAATCTTGGACGTGCATCGCTTGAACATAAGTCAATATATACTTCGTATTATGGCAAAAGATACAATATCGATTCAACGCTATAAAGATTGGACACTCACATATCACATTTTTTTTTCTAAATAATCTTTTCAATTGTGCATGCCAAAGTTACAGTGATGTTTCTTCAAACTACCAATGTAGCTATCATGTGCATGCACCATTGTTAGTCTTGGATTCAAATTCATTAGTCTTGGATGATTTAAGGTTCTATTATGAAGTAATATATGTAATATTCATATATGAATTCAACATCCATTTATTTTTGTGCGCCTCTACAATATCCATTTCTTTTGTGGGACTACAATATCCATTTCTTTTTGTGCGCCTCTACAATAACACGTCAATGCATTATGTTTAAAGTAAATAGCCAATGGCACTAAATTATCTATTTACAGGAGAAATACATAGGATGAGCGTTTGATCCCTTTTTTGTGAACGCGCCTCTACACCCGTACGATTGGCCACGCCCGTGTGAACGTCCAAGTTGTCGGTGCATTGATGTCTACTACACAACCTTCTTCTTGTAGACGTTGTTGGGCCTCCAAGTGCAGAGGTTTGTAGGATAGTAGCAAATTTCCCTCAAGTGGATGACCTAAGGTTTATCAATCAGTAGGAGGTGTAGGATGAAGATGGTCTCTCTCAAGCAACCCTGCAACCAAATAACAAAGAGTCTCTTGTGTCCCCAACATACCCAATACAATGGTAAATTGTATAGGTGCACTAGTTCGGCGAAGAGATGGTGATACAAGTGGTATATGGATGGTAGATAAAGGTTTTTGTAATCTGAAAATATAAAAACAGCAAGGTAACTAATGATAAAAGTGAGCACAAACGGTATTGCAGTGCGTTGAAACAAGGCCTAGGGTTCATACTTTCACGAGTGCAAGTTCTCTCAACAATAATAACATACTTGGATCATATAACTTTCCCTCAACATGCAACAAAGAGTCACTCCAAAGTCACTAAAAGCGGAGAAGAAACGAAGAGATTATGGTAGGGTACGAAACCACCTCAAAGTTATCCTTTCTCATCGATCTATTCAAGAGTCCGTAATAAAATAACATGAAGCTATTCATTCCGTTCAATCTATCATAGAGTTCGTACTAGAATAACACCTTAAGGCACAAATCAAAACCCTAATGTCACTTAGATACTCCAATGTCACCTCAAGTATCCGGTGGTATGATTATACGATATGCATCACACAATCTCAGATTCATCTATTCAACCAACACAAAGAACTCCAAAGAGTGCCCCAAAGTTTCTACCGGAGAGTCAAGACGAAAACGTGTGCCAACCCCTATGCATAGGTTCATGGGCGGAACCCGCAAGTTGATCACCAAAACATACATCGAGTGAATCACGTGAATATCCCATTGTGACCACAGATAAGCACAGCAAGACATACATCAAGTGTTCTCAAATCCTTAAAGACTCATTTCGATAAGATAACTTCAAAGGGAAAACTCAATCCATTACAAGAGAGTAGATGGGGAGAAACATCATAAGATCCAACTATAATAGCAAAGCTTGTGATACATCAAGATTGTACCACCTCAAGAACATGAGAGAGAGAGAGAGATCAAACACATAGCTACTGGTACATACCCTCAGCCCCGAGGGAGAACTATTCCCTCCTCGTCAGGGAGAGCGCCGGGATGATGAATATGGCCACCGGAGAGGGATTCTCCCTCCAGCAGGGTGCCGAAACAGGTCTAGATTGGTTTTCGGTGGCTATGGAGGCTTCTGGCGGCGGAACTCCTGATCTATTCTGCTCCCCGATGGTTTTAGGGTATATTGGTATATATAGGGGGAAGAAATACGTTAGGGGAGCCACGAGGAGCCCATGAGGGTGGAGGGTGCGCCCAGGGGGTGGGCGCGCCCCCTGCCTCGTGCCTTCCTCGTTGCTTCCCTTACGTACACCCCAAGTCTTCTGGATTGCTTCCGTTCCAAAAATAACTCTCCCGAAGGTTTCGTTCCGTTTGGACTCCATTTGATATTCCTTTTCTGCGAAACACTGAAACAAGGGAAAAACAAAAACTGGCACTGGGCTCTGGGTTAATAGGTTAGTCCCAAAAATAATATAAAAGTGTTTAGTAAAGCCCATAAACATCCAAAACAGATAATATAATAGCATGAATACTTCATAAATTATATATACATTGGAGACATATCAGCATCCCCAAGCTTAATTCCTGCTCGTCCTCGAGTAGGTAAATGATAAAAGAAATAATTTATGAAGTGTGAATGCTAGCAGGTGCACAAGTTTGATCAATGATAATTTCAATCACCTTTTCTAGCATCATTATATATCATAACAGTAGCTCATCTCATAAAGCTTCTCATGATCAAGTAACAAGCTATTCACATGTTAAAGTATAGATCATAAACTTTCTTGAAAACTAACAAACCGTGTTATTAGTCATCAAACAATTACAATTCATCTTATATTCAGGAAGAGTCCATGTAAGAGCTTTGATTTAGCAAACTCATCATACTCAACTATCATTTAGTCCTTCACAATTGCTAACACTCACGCGATATTTATGGGTTCAAAGTTTTAATCAGACACAGAGAAAGATAGGGGCTTATAGATTCGCCTCCCAACCTTTTACCTCAAGGGTAATGTCAACAATAATAGTTCATGACGCCTTACATCCAATTGGATATATATATATATATATCAGAATATTTCCAACACGAGGTTCTTGCCAAAGGATAAAATGAAAAAAAAGGAAAGGTGAAGATCACCATGACTCTTGCATAAGGTAAAAGACAATAATAAAAGATAGGCCCTTCGCAGAGGGAAGCAAAGGTTTCCATGCGCTTTTATAGTTGGATGCACAAAATCTTAATGCGAGGGAACGTCACTTTTATATTGCCACTTGTGATAGGGACCTTTATTATGCAGTCCGTCGCTTTTATTGCTTCCATATCACAAGATCGTATAAAGCTTATTTTCTCCACACTAAAAGATCATACATATTTAGAGAGCAATTTTTATTGCATGCACCGATGACAACTTCTTGAAGGATCTTACTCAATCCATAGGTAGGTATGGTGGACTCTCATGGCAATACTGGTTTAAGGGATTTTTGGAAGCACAAGTAGTATTTCTACTTGGTGCAAAGAATTTGGCTAGCATGAGGGGGAAAGGCAAGCTCAACGTGTTGGGCGATCCATGACAATATACTTTATTTTGAATATAAGAAAACATAACCCATTACGTTGTCTTCCTTGTCCAACATCAACCTTTTAGCAAGTCATATTTTAATGAGTGCTCAGAATTACAAAAGATGTCCAAGATAGTATATTTATATGTGAAATCTCTCTTCCTTCAATATTCTTTCATGAATTGTTCAAGTGACCAATACAATGTTTGTTAACCTTCAATAAATTTACCACCTCTACTTATTATATATAAAGTCATTACTCCCCATGGGATAAGCATATGAAACAAATATAATTTAAGATTTATGACATTCAAATCATTCAACCATTTACTCATAGGATATAAGTGAGGCACACGAGTAAATGACAAACTACTCCAAAAAGATATAAGTGAAGATCAATGAGTAGTTAAATAATTATGTAGCTATGTGAAGACTCTCTCTCTCATTTAAGAATTTCAGATCTTGATATTTTATTCAAACAGCAATCAAAACAAATTAAAATGACATTCTAAGAATAGCAAACATCATGTGAAGAAGCAAAAACTTAGGATCAACCGAAACTAACCGGTAGTTGTTGAAGAAGAAAGGTGGGATGCCAACCGGGGCATCCCCAAGCTTAGACGCTTGAGACTTCTTGAAATATTATATTCGGATGCCTTGGGCATCCCCAAGCTTGAGATTTTGTGTCTCCTTAATTCCTCTCATATCACGGTCTCCCTAAATCTCAAAAGCTTCATCCACACAAAACTCAACAAAGACTCGTGAGATAAGTTAGTATAAACCAATGCAAAAACCTTATCATGCTCTACTGTAGAAAATCACTAAAATTATTATTCAACATTGCATAGTAAATGCCTCTGCATATTTAAAAGTCCTATCCTCAAATAGAATCATTAAAGAAGCAAACATATGCAAACATTAACAGCAATCTGCCTAAACATGACAGTCTGTAAAGAGTGCAGCAAGATCCATACTTCCCTACCTCCAAAAATTATGAAAGAAAATTCCCACTATAGTAAATTTATCAGAGCTTGTTATGCAAATTTTTTAAACATTTTATCACATTCTGACTTTTCTAGGAAATTTTTGCAACAGCGGTAAACTTTCTGTTTTCAAACAGCAACATGTGGACTTGTAAAATAGGCATAGTAAAGGCTATCAATGCCACTTTTATTGAAATAAAAGATGCAAAACATTGTTCTAAATAACATAAAGCAACTCTTAACAAAATAAATTTACGCTCCAAGCAAAACAAATATCATGTGGTGAATAAAAATATAGCTCCAAGTAAAGTTACCGATGAACAAAGACGAAAGAGGGGATGCCTTCCGGGGCATCCCCAAGCTTAGGCTTTTGGTTGTCCTTGAATATTTCCTTGGGGTGCCTTGGGCATCCCCAAGCTTAGGCTCTTGCCACTCCTTATTCCATAATCCATTGAATCTTTTCCCAAAACTTAAAAACTTCACAACACAAAACTTAACAGAAAACTCGTAAGCTCTGTTAGCGAAAGAAAACAAAACACCACTTCAAGGTACTGTAATGAACTCATTATTTATTTATATTGGTGTTAAACCTACTGTATTCCAACTTCTCTATGGTTTATAAACTCTTTACTAGCCATAGATTCATTAAAATAAGCAAACAACACACGGAAAACAGAATCTGTCAAAAACAGAACAGTCTGTAGTAATCTGTAACTAACGCAAACTTCTGGAACCCCAAAAATTATAAAATAAATTTCTGTACGTGAGGAATTTATATATTAATCATCTTCAAAAATAATTAGATAAATAGCACTCTGCAATAAAAAATGGCAGAAATTCTCGTGAGCGCTAAAGTTTCTGTTTTTTACAGCAAGATCAACAAGACTTTCCCCAAGTCTTCCCAACGGTTCTACTTGGCACAAACACTAACTAAACATAAAAACTCAATCATAACAGAGGATAGATAAATTATTTATTAATAAAAAGGAGCAAAAATCAAGGAACAAAAATAAAGGTGGGTTGCCTCCCAACAAGCGCTATCGTTTAACGCCCCTAGCTAGGCATGATCATTTCAACGATGCTCACATAAAAGATAAGAATTGTAACATAAAGAGAGCATCATGAAGAATATGACTAGCACATTTAAGTCTAACCCACTTCCTATGCATATGGATTTTGTGAGCGAACAACTTATAGGAACAATAATCAACTAGCATAGGAAGGTAAAACAAGCATAACTTCAAAACTTTAAGTACATAGAGAGGAAACTTGATATTATTGTAATTCCTACAAGCATATACTCCTCCCTCATAATAATTTCAGTAGAATCATGAATGAATTCAACAATATAACTATCACATAAATCACTATTTTCATGATCTACAAGCATAGAAATTTTATTACTCTTCACACAAGCAATATTCTTCTCATGAATAGTAGTGGGAGCAAACTCAACAAAATAACTATCATGTGAGGCATAATCCAATTGAAAACTAAAATCATGATGACAAGTTTCATGGATATCATTATTCTTTATAGCATACAAGTCATCACAATAATCATCATAGATAGCAACTTTGTTCTCATAATCAATTGGAACCTCTTCCGGAATAGTGGATTCATCACAAAATAAACTCATGACCTCTCCAAATCCACTTTCATCAATATAATCATCATAAATAGGAGGCATGCTTTCATCATAATAAATTTGCTCATCAAAACTTGGGGGACAAAAAATATCATCTTCATCAAACATAGCTTCCCCAAGCTTGTGGCTTTGCATATCATTAGTATCATGGATATTCAAGGAATTCATACTAACAACATTGAATCATGCTCATCATTCAAATATTTACTGCCAAACATTTTAATGCATTCTTCTTCTAACACTTTGGCACTATTTTCCTTTCCATCATACTTACGAAAGATATTAAAAAGATGAAGCGTATGAGGCAAACTCAATTCCATATTTTTTTGTAGTTTTCTTTTATAAACTAAACTAGTGCTAAAACAAGAAACAAAAAGATTCGATTACAAGATCTAAAGATATACCTTCAAGCGCAAACCTCCCCGGCAGCGGCGCCAGAAAAGAGCTTGATTTATACTACACAACCTTCTTCTTGTAGACGTTGTTGGGCCTCCAAGTGCAGAGGTTTGTAGGACAGTAGCAAATTTCCCTCAACTGGATGACCTAAGGTTTATCAATCCGTAGGAGGCGCAGGATGAAGATGGTCTCTCTCAAGCAACCCTGCAACCAAATAACAAAGAGTCTCTTGTGTCCCCAACACACCCAATACAATGGTAAATTGTATAGGTGCACTAGTTCGGCGAAGAGATGGTGATACAAGTGGTATATGGATGGTAGATAAAGGTTTTTGTAATCTGAAAATATAAAAACAGCAAGGTAACTAATGATAAAAGTGAGCACAAACGCTATTGCAGTGCGTTGAAACAAGGCCTAGGGTTCATACTTTCATGAGTGCAAGTTTTCTCAACAATAATAACATACTTGGATCATATAACTTTCCCTCAACATGCAACAAAGAGTCACTCCAAAGTCACTAATAGCGGAGAAGAAACGAAGAGATTATGGTAGGGTACGAAACCACCTCAAAGTTATCCTTTCTGATCGATCTATTCAAGAGTTCGTAATAAAATAACATGAAGCTATTCATTCCATTCAATTTATCATAGAGTTCGTACTAGAATAACACCTTAAGACACAAATCAACCAAAACCCTAATGTCACCTAGATACTCCAATGTCACCTCAAGTATCCGTGGGTATGATTATATGATATGCATCACACAATCTCAGATTCATCTATTCAACCAACACAAAGAACTTCAAAGAGTGCCCCAAAGTTTCTACCGGAGAGTCAAGACGAAAACGTGTGCCGACCCCTATGCATAGGTTCATGGGCGGAACCCGCAAGTTGATCACCAAAACATACATCGAGTGAATCACGTGAATATCCCATTGTGACCACAGATAAGCACAACAAGACATACATCAAGTGTTCTCAAATCCTTAAAGACTCATTTCGATAAGATAACTTCAAAGGGAAAACTCAATCCATTACAAGAGAGTAGATGGGGAGAAACATCATAAGATCCAACTATAATAGCAAAGCTTGTGATACATCAAGATTGTACCACCTCAAGAACACGAGAGAGAGAGAGATCAAACACATAGCTACTGGTACATACCCTCAGCCCCGAGGGAGAACTACTCCCTCCTCGTCATGGAGAGCGCCGGGATGATGAATATGGCCACCGGAGAGGGATTCCCCCTCCAGCAGGGTGCCGTAACAGGTCTAGATTGGTTTTCGGTGGCTATGGAGGCTTCTGGCGGTGGAACTCCTGATCTATTATGCTCCCCAATGGTTTTAGGGTATATTGGTAAATATAGGGGGAAGAAATCCATCAGGGGAGCCACGAGAGGCCCACGAGGGTGGAGGGCGCACCTAGGGGGGTGGGGGCGCCCCCTGCCTCGTGCCTTCCTCGTTGCTTCCCTTACGTACACCCCAAGTCTTCTGGATTGCTTCCCTTCCAAAAATAACTCTCCCGAAGGTTTCATTCCGTTTGGACTCCGTTTGATATTCCTTTTCGGCGAAACACTGAAACAAGGGAAAAACAAAAACTGGCACTGGGCTCTGGGTTAATAGGTTAGTCCCAAAAATAATATAAAAGTGTTTAGTAAAGCCCATAAACATCCAAAACAGATAATATATTAGCATGAATACTTCATAAATTATAGATACATTGGAGACGTATCATGCATCATCCCAAGTTATTGTCTTTTTTTCTGGGGTGGACTTCACACCAGTTATTAACTGCTGACGCGTGCCCCGTGTACATAGTCTCGCATGACCTTCCTGCTACCACTGTCCAAAATTAGTTGAAACTGGATACGAACGATCCCGCAGGTGGCAAAATATCCGCCTCCTTCTAAAATTTCTGCCACCTAGTCTTTAGCATGCGAAATTCCCCTTTTGTCCTTGGTGCACGATGAACAACAGTTACAAATACCACCCTCATTTACATAATTGGTCAAGGATGCTTTGGTAACTTCCGGTTCCGCCCACCACACGGCACCCCCATTTCCTTTCCCCCTCCTGCAAAAATGACTAACTCCACAGCACCAGAGCATCTTACATCACGCAGTCCGTACTTCATCGGCCTTTCTACCCATCCCCTCTCGAAACCCTAGACTGCTCATCCACCGGCATACTAGAGCCCATTCACTACCAGCGGCATCCACCTCGCCGAATCTGCTTCTGCGGCCGCATCTACCCCTCCCACCTCCCCTAGAAACAAGTAGAATGCTCATCTACCACTGAGGGAGTCCTGGATTAGGGGGTATCCGGACAGCCGGACTATAACCTTTGGCCGGACTGTTGGACTATGAAGATACAAGATTGAAGACTTCGTCCCGTGTCCAGATGGGACTCTCCTTGGCGTGGAAGGCAAGCTTGGGAATACGTATATGTAGATCTCCTTCCTTATAACCGACTCTGTGTAACCCTAGCCCCCTCCGGTGTCTATATAAATCGGAGGGTTTAGTCCGTAGGACACAATCACAACAATCATACCATAGGCTAGCTTCTAGGGTTTAGCCTCTCTGATCTCGTGGTAGATCTACTCTTGTACTACCCATATCATCAATATTAATCAAGCAGGAGTAGAGTTTTACCTCCATCGAGAGGGCCCGAACCTGGGTAAAAACATTGGTGCTTTCATTGAGAGTTCCTCTGTGTCGTCATCATCAGGCTTGATGGCTCCTTCGATCATCGTTAGCGATGCGGTCCAGGGTGAGACTTTTCTCCCCGGACAGATCTTCGTATTCGTCGGCTTTGCACTGCGGGCCAATTCGCTTGGCCATCTGGAGCAGATTGAAAGCTGCGCCCCTGGCCATCAGGTCAGGTTTGGAAGTTTAAACTACACGGCCGACATCCGCGGAGACTTAATCTTCAACGGATTCGAGCCCTTGCTAAGTGTGCTGCGCTGTCACGATGGGCATGATTTAGCTCTGCCGCCGGACAATGTTCAGGAGATCGCACCTGCAATCGCTCCGACCTTCAATTCGGAGCCAACTGCGCCATCCAGGGACGGGTGGTTGAACCCCGCCATGAAGGCCGCAGCCTAGACAGCGATCGAGCCGAACACAAACCTTATCCTTTGCGAGGCCCATGACTCCACACTGCCGGACTCTCCTCCGGACTCTGAACCATCCGCGCATCTGCCAATCGAATCCGATTGGGCGCCGATCATGGAGTTCACTGCCGCGGATATCTTTCAGCACTCGCCCTTCGGCGACATACTGAACTCACTAAGGTCTCTCTCCTTATCAAGAGAGTCCTGGCCGGATTATGACCGGCAGGATTGGGATGCGGACGACGAAGAAATTCGACGCCCACCCACCACCCACTTCATAGCCACTGTCGATGATTTGACTGACATGCTCGACTTCGACTCTGAAGACATCGACGGTATGGACGACGATGTAGGAGACGAATAGGCCCAGCGCCTACAGGGCACTGGACAGCCACCTCATCTCACGATGTATATATGGTGGACACACCCAAAGGAATCGAGGACGAGGAATGGGAGGACGCAGCGAAGGATCGTTCCCTCGAAAAGCAGTCAAAGCGGCGGCGCAACACCGCTCCAAACCCCACCTCGACAGAAACAGCGGTCATACAGACCCAGCCACAGAGCAGGGCGAGCCAGCGGACGACGAACATGGCATCGAGCAACCGTCCGAACAAGGAAATTCTGATAATCAAACCAAACAACCCGTCCACAGCGAAGATAACAGTCCGGATGACCTCACGCCGGACAAGTTCCTGGAGCAGAACAACCTCCATAAAAGGCTCGTCGCCACTGCGCGTAGCCTGAAAAAGCAGAAGCGGAAGCTGAAGACCACGGAAGATGCACTCAGAATCAGATGGAGCAAGGTACTCAACACCGCAGACAAATATGGCGGCAGTCGCCACACAAAGAGCTACCCGAAGTGAAAGCTACTGCCCGAATTTGATGAGGAGGCCTTAGAGCCCCCCCCCCAATCAAAAAACAAAGCAGCCATCCGGTCGGATAGACAACCTCACGTAGCGGCACACGGTGCCGCACACAAGCCAGCACATGATCCACACGAGGACTCGCATCAAAGAGATGGCCCAACCAGATCTATCTACGGGCCAAGAAAGCACGCTCTTGCAAGCAATGCAACACAACAAATATCCGAACACCACGGCACACCCAAATACAGGGGTGCCGCACACCCCCTATGTTTCACTGATGAGGTGCTGGACCCTGAATTTCCAGCGGGATTCAAACTCGTAAACATAGAGGCATACGACGGAACAACAGACCCTGGGGTCTGGATTGAGGACTACATCCTCCACATCCACATGGCTCGAGGAGATGATCTCCACGCCATCAAATACCTACCCCTCAAGCTCAAAGGGGCAGCCAGGCATTGGCTCAAAAGCCTCCCCGAAAACACTATTGGAAGTTGGAAAGAGCTCGAGGACACCTTTCGGGCAAATTTTCAAGGGACCTATGTCCGACACCGGATGCAG
Source organism: Triticum urartu (assembly GCF_056163025.1). Lineage (NCBI taxonomy): Eukaryota > Viridiplantae > Streptophyta > Magnoliopsida > Poales > Poaceae > Triticum > Triticum urartu. Next base: position 217,903,995 of record NC_141878.1, read on the forward strand.
ATGATTTAAGTCATATAACTCAACAGCCCGGAGAGTCAGTCCGAAAACTCTAGAACAGGTTCCTTACTAAAAAGAACCAAATAGTCGACTATCCGGACACCGAAGCCCTAGCAGCTTTTAAACACAGCGTTCGAGATGAATGGCTCGCCAGACACCTCAGCCAGGAAAAGCCAAGAATAATGGCCGCATTAACAAGCATCATGACCCGCTTTTGCACGGGCGAGGACAGCTGGTTGGCAAGATGCAACACCAGCAACCCAAGTACATCCGAAGTCAGGGATGGAAACGGGAAGCCACGACGCAACAAAGACCAGCGCTGGAATAAGGAAACCAGCCCGAAGAGCACGACAGTTAACGCCGGATTCAAAAGCTCTCGGCGGGGTCAGCAAAAGCTGCCTCTCAAGTATAACAGGGACGAACTGTCCAGCTTAAAAAAAATCCTGGACAAGATATGTCAAATCCACAGCACCCCTGGTAAGCCTGAAATCATACCCACAGAGAATGTTGGGTCTTCAAGCAATTCGGCAAACTCAATGCCGAACACAAGGGGCTGGATACACCAAGTGAAGACGAAGATGAACCTCACAAGCAAAGCACTGGGGAACAGGAGAAATTCCCACAGGAAGTCAAAACAGTAAACGTATTACATGTGACAAAAGGGAGAAACAAAGTGGCGTCCACAGAGATACGTGCCATGCGGCCTATCACAACGGAGTTTCGCCACTGGTTGTCCAAACCAATCACCTTCGTCCATCGGGATTACTCTGGAAGTATCCGGCACGCAGGCTGGGCTGCCTTGGTACTAGACCCGATTGACGGATACCACTTTACGCGAGTCGTGATGGACGGCGGCAGCAGTGTGAACCTGATATATCAAGAAACGGTCCGCAAAATGGGGGTAGACCCAAAAAAAATTAGCCATAGCAATATTTCCTTTAAAGGAGTAACACCAGGCCGAGGGGCTCGTTGTTCGGGCTCCCTCCTACTAGAAGTCATATTCGGCTCTCCCGATAACTTCCGTAGAGAAAAGCTAACCTTCTACATCGCTCCATTTAAAAGTGGCTATCAAGAACTACTGGGACGTGACGCTTTTGCCCGCTTCAACGCAATACCGCACTATGCATCTCTTACGCTTAAGATGCCCGATCCACAAGGCATCATTTCAGTAAAGGGAAACATTGAGTGCTCCTTGCGCGTGGAAGACTGTGCGGCTGCTTTAACAGCCACACACTAAACTGCCTCACCAACCAGAGCGCCTAATAGGTTGTGAAGACCACGGACACGGCTGGATGAGTCCGGCGTAATTATTTAATTGTTAAAGGTTTGATGGTTATACACCCTTATACAAGGGGCTCCGCGCATATGAACATCGTGCTACACCCGTCCAGGATACGACACAACGGAGACACAGGCGCAGACGTGCAGTAGGGACCCGTTCTAAGGATTCTTTTCAGATTAAGACCCTGCGTAAACGTTTTTCACTGTCTCTTGTTGATACACATCCCTCGGATTCTCAGCGCAACTAAGAAGGAGGCTGGCGTCTTGGCATGTGGCCATGTCAGAATAATGCACGTACCTGGACACCAGGGGCTTCTTACAAAGGGCGCTTCAGCCCATTTAAAATCACAAAGATCGAATACCTTAGGGAGTGTCCGGCGTCGCGAGTTTGTCCTTATATGCATCAGCTCCGAATCATGTCTTTGGTCAAATGTTGGTTTTGCCCGGCTCCTGTGTTTTGCTGCCTTATGTTCCGCTCTATCGGCTAAGGCGGCACCAGGAGAACTACTACGATTGTGCCCCGGTTCAGCCATGCGAGCACCTCAGTAGAGAAAGCTGAAAACTGACTGTCATGATATAGCATGAGACTGGTCAACCACTTGATGACCTAGCGGAATCTTTGGGATTCCTCCGCCTAAACGAATGGACGTTTCCCGGCCAGGCACACACGCGCCCCGAATTCGGGTGAGCGCGGAGCCACCAGGGGCAATATAGTAGCCCCACTGTCAAACTCCTCTGGCTAAGTGAAAGTGATAAAGCATTATAGTCCGATTGCCTAGTTCGCTGCGCTATCACCTCCTTAATGGACCAAGATGTTGGATCAAGTGTGACAATGCGTCTTCTGCGAACACCCCCGCATAATGTGCGTGGGGGATGAAGCCGACGACTGCCATCTTTCAGGTTATATATACATATACGTAAACGGCCGCACAGGAGGTATCATAATTCTTGCAGGCACAAGTATAAAAAGCTTCTACATTTCAGCAAAATATTGCTTTCAATGAAAATACATGTTATTTGAACATAATATCCTCCGAGCACTGCGTCTCTATTGAACGAGCGCCCGCTAGAACTTCTTGAAAGTAGTGCTCGGCAGGTACTTGGCTTCTGTCCGAATCTTGGGCTGCAACGGCGGTGGCCTCCATCTCCGCCCAGTATGTCTTGACACGGGCAAGGGCCATCCGCGCACCCTCCACGCATGCTGACCTCTTCATCGCATTGATATACGGCACCGCACCAAGGAACTTCTGCACCAAGCTAAAATAACTGTTCGGCTTTGGCCTTCCCGGTCATAGATGATCCACAACATACCTCATAGCAAGTCCGGACAACCTATTCAGCTCGGGCCATTCGGCCAACTGATTAGTCAATGGAAGCGGACGCTCTGGATTGTTGAATTGTGACCAGAATAGCTTTTCCACTTCGCGATCCTTTTGATCTCGGAAGTGTTCGGCCGCATCAGCAGCACTCGCCGCTAAATCCAGATATGCGTCCGCCGAACTCCACATCCGGTCTAACGGAGCATATTTAGGATCTCCGAACTTCATCCGCAGCATAAAGGGCTTCCCAGCCGCGATATCTCTGGCTTGACGCAGCTCCTCCTTCATCGCTCTCATCGCATAACGAGTTTCCTTGGTCGCCGTCGTGGCCTTCTCCAGGTCTGTCCGCTCCGCCCGGTCTTCCTTTTCAAGAAGCTTGCAGCGGTCAGCAGCGTTCTTCAACTTCACAGCCATCTCGGCCATTTCCTCCTTGCTTCGGCAGTGAGCAACCTATTCGGCTTTTAGCTCCTCAAACGCCTTTAGGGCAGCCGCATCGCTTTTCCTGGCTTGTTCTTTGGCTCGGGCAAGCTCTGCCCGAAGGTTCTCCATGGCGGCAGCCCCATCTGCATTAAGCACATGCGTTATAAGATACTGGCATTAAGCTCCTCTTACCAGGTGTCTCCGGAGAAATTACATACCTTGTGCCTCGTCAAGCCGCTTGTTGACAAGCGCGATGTCGGCATCTGCCACGCCAAGTTGCCACTTTAGCTTGGCAAATTCATCAGTCCGGCTGGCCGCCGGACACTTCGCCACCTGCATATCAAGGCGGCAAAATTAAACCTGCGGCTATGATCCTCTACGTGCCATCATCTTCGACAGCACCTAGAGTCCCAGGGGCTACTATCTATACAGGGCGCATCTTAAAGTATGCGGTACTGTCAAAAGGTACATCATTTCACGTACCTCAAAGCCTGTCAGTAAACTCATGACAGCTTCATGCAACCCGCTCTCCGCGGACGAAATCCTTTCAATTACCGTACCCATCAATGCACGGTGCTCTTCTGAGATAGACGCCCTCCCTAGCAGATCCTTCAGTACCTCCTACCGTGCACCAGGCGGTGCCGGACTCGTTCGATTGCTTCTGCTAGAAGCCGGACACGGAGGGCTTCGGGTGGCCATGTGACTACCTTCCGGCCTTGCCGGATCAGGAGAAACCCTCCACGACTACACCTCGGGGTCGCCCGCCTCATGAGGCGGTATGGCAGGGGGAGGCGTTCTGCTCTCCATCATCTCTGGAAGAAGATCCCCTGAAGACGAGCTCTGCTAAGAAGGGCTAAGATCCGAACTACAAGGTAAATTTTCAGTTATTTTCCTTGGAAGTGAAGCAAGGATTTCTCTCATTATTAAACACCCTTTTACTTACGGCTCGGTGGAGGGCTGATCCCCTTGAGGGCACAGTACGGCCGGGGTATCCCCCAGCACAGGACCCTCTGACGAAGACTTCTTCCCCCGCTTTGAGATCATTGTCTCTGGGTCTTCAAAGGCGGCCCTCTTCTTCCCCTGAGGAGAGGAATTTTCGATTCCTCCCTTCTGGGCCACCTCCTCTGTGGAGGTAGTAGCTTCCTTGTTCCCCCCTTCATTTTCTTCTAATGGCGCGACCTCCAGCATCCTGGCTAACACGGGATCTGGTGAGGTCTCAGGAAGGGGGGCTGGACACTTGATTAACTTTGCCTTCGCTATCCACTCCTGGTTCAAGAACAACTCTTTTTAAGGCGATGTGGCGATAAAGGATAGCGTGTCCGAGCACAACGCTACTTACTTGGGTATCCGGGCGATTGCAGCTCAGACCTGCATCCTCGGTGATGTTCGGACACATTATTTGTGGTCCAAAGAACAACTTGTACATCTCTTCGTCCGTCATGCCGAGGAAATGTTGAATAGCTCGCGGTCCTTCCGGGTTGAATTCCCACATGCGAAGGGGCCGGTGTTTGCAAGGTTGGACTTGAAGAACTAGCATAACTTGCACTACCATAACCAGATTGAAATCTCTCTCAAAGAGATCTCGGATACGGCTTTGCAGTATTGGCACGTCCTTGGCTGGACCCCAGCTCAACCCCTTGCTGATCCATGCCATCAGTTGTGGTGGGGGGCCTGAGTGAAAGATGGGCGCAGCTACCCACTTGGCACTTCGGGGAGCTGTGATGTAGAACCACTCCCGCTGCCACAGTTCGGACACCTCTGGGAAGCAACCCTCAGGCCATGGAGCGTCAGCGATTTTGCTTATTAAGGCACCTCCGCACGCCGATCATCTTCGGCTTCACATCAAAGGTCTTGAGCCACAGGCCGAAGTGAGGGGTAATGCGGAGGAAGGCCTCACATACGACGATAAATGTCGAGATGTGAAGAAGGGAATCCGGGGCCAGATCGTGAAAATCTAGCCCATAATAGAACATAAGACCCCTAACAAAGGGATCCAGAGCGAGGCCTAGTCCTCGGAGGAAGTGGGAGACGAACACGACGCTCTCGTTGGGTTCGGGAGTAGGGATGACTTGCCCTCGGACAGGCAGCCGATGCGAAATTTCAACGGTCAGATATCTGGCCTCTCTCAACTTCTTGATGTCCTCCTCCGTGACGGAGGAAGGCATCCACCGACCTTGAAGGTTGGATCCGGACATATTTGAAGGTCCGAAGTGCCTAAACCTGAGCTTTGGGTGTTGGAACTCGAGGCGGGAGGCGGATTTGATTAAGATCGAGAGGAAAAAGCCTTGTCCCCTTTATAAAGCTTTGGGACTTGCCTTCGATTGAGGAGATATACCAACGGGCACGATTGGGTTACCCACATCCGTATTAATGAGAATCCCGTAATAAGGGGACACGATCTCTGCTTCGACAAGACGTGCCAAGGAAACCGCCTCGCAAAATGCGCTGAGGTGGGACAGTAAAAATGATTCAGGCTTGGCTGTGGTGTGATATCATGCTGCAGAATACGTCAGCTGATTAGATTTGTGAAAATATTACTCCCTCTATGATGGTATGTGGGACTTGTTTTGCAGAGCCAGACATGATCCTCGTGTTCAAACATCTTATATGAAGTATTCGGAGGAGGAACCCGCCTTGCAATGCCGAAGACAATCTGCGCGCCGGACTCATCGTCATTGAAGCCTGGTTCAGGGGCTACTGAGGGAGTCCTGGATTAGGGGGTATCCGGACAGCCGGACTATAAACTTTGGCCGGACTGTTGGACTATGAAGATACAAGATTGAAGACTTCGTCCCGTGTCCAGATGGGACTCTCCTTCGCGTGGAAGGCAAGCTTGGCAATACGGATATGTAGATCTCCTTCCTTGTAACCGACTCTGTATAACCCTAGCCCCCTCCGGTGTCTATATAAACCGGAGGGTTTAGTCCGTAGGACACAATCACAACAATCATACCATAGGCTAGCTTCTAGGGTTTAGCCTCTCTGATCTCGTGGTAGATCTATTCTTGTACTACCCATATCATCAATATTAATCAAGCATGAGTAGGGTTTTACCTCCATCGAGAGGGCCCGAACCTGGGTAAAAACATCGTGTCCCTTGTCTCCTGTTACCATCTGCCTAGACGCACAGTTCGGGACCCCCTACCCGAGATCCGCCGGTTTTGACACCGACAACCACTGTACCACAGCCCATTCAGTGTCAGGCTTTGTCCACGACGCCGGATCTGCTTCGCCGGTACTCTCGTCAACCGCAGCGCATCTACAGTGGCTCCTTCATACTCCCCAATGGAGATGCTTCGTCCACACCTCCTAGAGCCGCCCCACTGATGCCCCCGTCGACGGCCTCTGATCCTCTTCGCCGACACCTTCCTCAACCCTACCAGAGCCACTTCGCCGACACCATCATCAACCCTACCGGAGTAGCTTCGCCTATACCATTCTCAACCCTACCGGGGCCGCTTTGCCAACTCACAAGTCCACGGCCTCAGATCCACTTCGTCCCACCCTCGTCCAACCTATCTTAGCAGCTTCTGACGCCCCATCCACGGCCATAGATCAACATCATCGACACCATCCTGAACCCAACCACCGGAGCAGCTTCACCGACGCCCTCGTCCACGGCCTCAGAACCGCTTCGCCTACACCATAGTCCCCCTACCGGAGCCACTCCACAAACACCCTACTCCACGGTTCTAGATCTCCTTACCGGACCCTGACAGCCAGCGCAGCATCATCACCCTTGACGTTTCTAACCCGATTCCCATCATCTGGCAAGATGCCAAGCACCCGCCATGGCCTAGGTACTTGTCACCTTTAAACCCGTCCAGCATCACCTGCCCGATGTAGTTCAAATATACTAACAAGTCGCTGTTACATGTTATGCAGCTAGCAAAAACTACAAGGACGATGTTTCTTCTGGATCTAACAGCTTGGCCAACCAAGATCCTGGACTAAGGCATTGCTATGATCTTGTAAGCGCGTCTCTCTCTTGTATTGTTGTGTGCCTGCCAACGTGATTTGCTGGGATTTTTGACCAGTAATCCCTTTGTGCAGACAATAATTTCTACTATTGGCTGCTAAATTATATGTAGATGTAATACATAATACTACCTCCGTTCCTAAATATAAGTCTTTCTAGAGATTCCACTATAGGCTACATACAGAGCAAAATGAGTGAATCTACACTCGAAAATGCATCTATATACATCTGTATGTGGTCCATACTAGAATCTCTACGAAGACATATATTTAGGAACAGAGGTAGTACATTACACAAAATCGTTGGTGGCATGTAGGAATTCTAGTGCACTACATTAGGCTCCCTTAGAGTGCCTGCTAGTCCGGCACACAAAGTCATGGCTAGTTTATGCTATGCACACAATCATTAATTGGTGGTTTAAATATGCGCAAGGGATATGCAATGTATTATCATGTAGAGATGTCTGAAATTTTCCATGTCAACTTGCAGATAGGGTTACACAATGAAGAAGTGCAAGATGTATGTGGCAATTTCATGGAACATCGCAAAAAAAGGAGAGGCAGCGGTGAGCCTATACAGTGTGGTATGGTAGGTCACTCCGGCCCAGTTATTTTGCAGGATTCTCCCACAATCTGCCCCTCTCTAGCTTCTCCTAGAATATGGGTAAGGGTCAGATTCTGGGACAATCTGGCAAAAGAACTGGGCCTCCATTGCAATCATCGTGACATGTTATTTGTATGTCAGTTCTATTGGCCATGTTTCTTAGGGACATTTATTACGAGTTATCCTAAGAAAATAAGCACCTGTGAATATAAGCTCGAGGTAATAAGCCAACCAGTTCTTTTCACTACCTTCCTTTTTAGCTTATCTTTGGTATGATCAATGAAAATTCTAGATTGCATTATATTTTGTCATTTTTCTGCCCATATGAAAATTAATTTGACTTTCAAACATCACAAATTGAACCCAGTGCAGTAATTAATATGATAGGAAAATAGACCATCAATATTTGTTCAAAATGCAAATACAAAGATACCATCTACTTGGCACAATCTACTTTGGTCAATGTCTTCCCTAGAGAACCCATTGCCTAATTTAAACGAAGAGTGCATGACCAAAATTTAAATGAAGAACAATTATTTATCGAAATACGATGGTCCAAGTGGCTAGTTATTATCATATAGCAGCACCACCTGAAAGCATCATATAGCAGCAGCTCATAGGAACTCATCATACAACAGCAGCAGCAATGTGCAATTCATGATATACCAGTAGCAGCTCATAGCAATTCATCATATAGCAGCAACAGGAGCAACTCATAGCAATTCACCATATAGCATAAGCAGGAGCAACACATAGCAATTCATCATATAGCAGCAACAGGAGCAGCTTATAGCAACTCATCATATAGCAGCAGCAGCTCATAGCAATTCATCATATAGCAGCAACAACTCATAGTAATTCATCATATAGCAACAGCAGGAGCAGCTCATAGCAATGCATCATATAGCACCAGCAGAAGCAGCCCATAGCGACTCATCGTATAGCGGATCAGAATGAAAATTTGGCAAAAAATGAGAGGAGATCCTCACCTTGTTGGATGAGCTCATCCTTCAACAACACCTCGAGGTCACGGCCTGGGAGGAGGGGAGGGGGAATGAGGTGCCTTCTACCATAGTGTGGCATTCGCCGTAGTTGTGCGGCGCCCGCCGGAGTAGTGTGTTGGACGGACCAAGTGGAGCAGCTGCTGGAGACCATGAGAATGAGGGGCGGTGCCAGAGGGAGGAGCAACCGAGAGATTTGGCCCTACCTGCCAGCCATGTAGCCTAGCTGGACAGAGCATCGTCGAGGACCAGGCCAGATGGGACCAGTGGCGATGGCTCGCTGGAGGAACCCTAGCGCTGCAGGCAGGGGATCGAGGTAGAGGGAAAGGGGAGAGGAGATGCAAGCAGGCAGGGTAATGAACGCTTGCGTGTTTGTTTTTACTTGAGGGTCAGGTGTGACGCAGGCGTGAGCAGTGGCATTTTGAGTGTAATATAGGCAGACAACATAGTCATTTCACTATTCCCCTTCCCTTCAATTTTTAGTGAGCTTCTACCTGAAACACCCCCCTCCAAAGCAAAATAAGTTAAGCCCAAGCCCATAACTCAAAAATGACTTCTTTACATATTTTATGGCTTATTTTGACAATAAGCCCTGAAAAGGCGGAATAGAACTGGCCCTTAACCTGCAATTCAATTGTGTGTGCAATGATGAATCACTCATGCCTGCTATAGTGTACATTTAGGCATCATCATACATGGCGGAACCTAATACATGTGCATTCCATTGTAGAATCTGGAATATGCAATGTTTATGTTAGTTCATATGTTGCACATGATGTTTAAATGCCCCTTAAATCTGATCAGTCAAGTGATGGTCTTTAAGCCTCCTTCTTTGCTTCTTTTCTTGATATGTAAGATTTGCTTGTTTGTATCAGCCAGCCATACTAGGACTGCTTGCTTTGATTACTTGTTGTTCTTGACCTAACACTCTAACAAAGCTTGTCAACTATTTAAACACTAAGGGCTATTGTAGTGGGGGCTTGTCTAACTGATAGGTGACATAAAGGTTTGGCTGTACACTAAAGTAGGCTCTCCAAGAGTACCTGGAGATCCAGTTCGAAGGTATGCCTAGTTTTTACATAGTGCACACATAGTAAATGCTCATTTCATTGTGTGCAAGTGCAAGAGATGTGGCATGTTTCATTATGTGGTGTTGTTTTGTTATAATCTCATCCTTTTGTGTTGTACGCAAACTAGAAAGTATGTATATTTAACTTCCAAGGAGACGAGTAACTAGTTTGTGTCACCTTGCAGAGGGGGTGCAATGAAGATAAGATTTAGGATTTCCAAGTACAAGATGTTAGGAAGGAGCCTTGCAAGAGAAGGAGGAGCAGCGCTGAGCCTGTTCAACCAGTTAAGGTAAGTCACTGTATCCAACTCAACAGTTCAATTGCTTGTTTGTTTTAGGCATAGTTAATTTGCTCTTTTCAATTGCTTTATTTGTCCTCTGTTAATGAGATGCGCAAACAATGATGCCTGATGTTGGGTACTTTATTACTATTAGTTGACATAATTAAAGGCCTTACCATTTAGTTACTCTCGCGAAGTGTGCCCGAAGCTTTGAAGTCTATTAACCAACTATTACTGCATGAGGCTCACAATCTAGTTTATACTAGGCTGATGATTGCATAGGTTTGCTTGCCGTAGTAGGTTTGTATGAATCCCTCTACTGTTCATTATGCTCCCTAAGAGTTCAATTGAGCTACAGAATGGCCAACTGCTTGCTTACTTATACACAACGTGCTGTCTAAATTTGTAACTTGTTTGTGTTTTGGATTTGGCCGCAACATCATGCTCCTCTAGTGAGCTAAGAGAGATTTCTGTATGCGGGCTGCACAAACTACCATTTTTGTAATTTTTAAAATATCTCCTACTTATGCTTCATGACGTGTAACATTATTGTTAGTCATGTTTTGCCATGTACAAAATAGTTTGTCTTGCTCGCTTCACTGTTGTAACTATATTTTTGCCCTAGTCATGTGTACTTACAGAAACATGTCATGATGAAGTGACATCAACACAAAGATCTGCGAGCTGTGTGGCATGGCCCTACCAAATGATTATGGATTGGAATTGGAATGTGCTGATGTTCTCGAGCATCAACTAGAGGTGGCAAGACAACTTGTACATGATTCTCAATGTACAATCAACAAGTTGAGACTGGACTTGCACGTACTAGATGCAGGAGTCAAAAATGAAACGAGACACTGAGGTAACCATAAAGGAATTGGAGATTTTGCAGATTGAAATTTATGCTATCTGAATCCGGCCAATCCTATTTTCTGGTGAGATTATGGTTCAAATGGTAAGTTCTCTTGATGTGTGCCCATGATGTATGAGCTTTATTTGTCCAGTGTATGTAATTTGCTGTTTGTGTACGCTTTATTATCACTTGTGCCAAACTATAATGCCCACTAGGTATATTTGGCTGTAATTTCTTTATTGTATAGTGTAGGATTATTCTACGTTTCTATGCCTTAATCTTTTTATTATATAGTGTATGTTTTTTAGAGGCGATAATATAGGGTAGGATAATTCTTGAATATGCTATATCGTTGAAATGGGGGCCAACACGCCCAAACATTTAATAGATGCCATACAAACGAACAAACATGTGTAGTCAAAGCGGGCCTTAATTGGGCTAGTCAAAATAATATTTAGTGGATCCCAAATGATGTGGCCCACCGTAACAACGGCTCTTAGCAGGCCGTTAACAGGCCAAAAGCTCGATAGGGCAGTATAAATGGAAATGGCCCGCGGGTCTCTAGCAGGCCGAAATAAATGTCAATTTTGTCTTGGCCCTTTTACTTTACGGGCCAGTAAGAGGCCAAAAGTGTTATGGGCCAGAGGAGGCCCAATTTGCAAACTAGGCTTGTAACAGGCCGAAAGTCGCGTCGGGCTAAAATTTTGCCCTGCGGAACATGGGCCCCTAATGGACCCAAAGTCAAAGGCCCAACTATTGTGCGGGACGTTAACAGGCGGAAAGACAAAATGGGCTAGGAATTGGCCCATTTGCCAAATGGGCCAAGGACAGGCCTAAAGTCACAACGCGCTAGAATTGGCCCAGCTGCAGAATGGGCCGAGAAAAGGCCGAAAGACGTTCTGGGCCGTTAACAGGCTGGAACTGATGATGGGCTGCTAACAGGCCAAAAGAAGCTCGGGCCGTAATTGGGCCCAAAGATGCAGCAGGGCGTTAACGGGCTGAAACTGACGATGGGCTAGAAATTGTCAAATCTAGAATGGGCCTTTGATGGGTCGATTCTATGTAACTTGTATGGGCGTGCTTGTGAATGGGCCTGACTCAAGTAGGCCGCTAATGGGCCGGCCTGCTTATTTTGATAGGCCCGGCCTTTTAACTTGAATGGGCCACTGTTGGGCCGAGACACGTGTCGACGTATCATAGGCCCGTTCCGTCCATTCGCTGGATGACAACAGTCCGAACGTCGGGCCGACATGTGGATCTGTCGGTGAATGAGAATTATACAGTTGGAAAATCCCCATTGGTCAGCACTATTAACGGGTTATCGGATCCAAACCGGAACCCGATAGCTTAACGGCAACCCGTTATGGTGGATGCCACGTGTCGGTTATCCTTGACGAAAGCACTTCTATGACACGCGATTTATCATCATGGAAGTGGACACTTCTGTGCTGATAATTTTTCTAATGTCATGGAACACTTCTACAACATCACAGGTATGACTATCTTGATTCTGTCCTAAAATCTTCATGGATGTACATGCATAACAGAAAATATGACCTACTGTGACAAACACGTATCATCACGGAAGTGTATTTTTTGTAGTGTATGAGACCTTCGATAAGTTCTATGCGTGCAAGATGGAGGAGAACAGGTCTGTTAGTGAGCACATACTCATAATGTCTGGGTACTACATCCGTCTGACTGAGTTGGGAGTTGAGCTCCCGCCAGAGGCTGTCACTGACAGAGCTCTTCAATCGCTACCACCTAGCTACAAGAGCTTTCTATTGAACTATAACATGCAAGGGATGAACAAGTCAGTCTCTGAGCTATCCGCGATGCTAAAAGTCACTGAGTCAGACATCCAGAAGGAGCATCAAGTGTTGATGGTGAATAAAACCACTAGTTTCAAGAAAGGCAAGGGAAAGAAGGGAAACTTCAAGAAAGGTGGCAAAGCAGTTGCTCCTCCTGTGAAGAAACCCAAGGATGGACCCAAAGCGGAGACTGAGTGCTTCTATTGCAAGGGAACTGGCCACTTGAAGCGGAATTGCCCCTAGTATCTGGTCGACAAGAAGGAGCCAACGTCAACAAAGGTATATATGATATACATGTTATTGATGTCTAACTTACCAACTCTCGTTGTAGTGCCTGGGTATTTGATACCAGTTCGGTTACTCACATTTGCAACTCAAAGCAGGAACTACGGAATAGACTGAGACTAGCAAAGGACGAAGTGACGATGCGTGTGGGAAATGGTTTCAAGGTTGATGTGATCGCCGTCGGCACGCTTGCTCTTTGATTACCATTGGGATTAGTGATGAACCTGAATAATTGTTATTTAGTGCCCGCGTTGAGCATGAACATTATATCTGGATCTTGTTTAATGCGAGATGGTTACTCATTTAAATCAAAGAATAATGGTTGTTCTATTTATATGGGTAATATGTTTTATGGTCATGCACCCATTGTAAGGGGTTTATACTTATTGAATCTCGATAGTGATGATACACATGTTCATAACATTGATGCCAAAAGATGTAGAGTTGATAATGATAATACCACTTTCTTGCGGCACTGCCGCTTAGGTCATATTGGTGTAAAGCGCATGAAGAAACTCCATGCCGATGGACTTTTGGAGTCACTTGATTTTGAATCACTTGACACATACGAACGATGCCTCATGGGCAAGATGACTAAGACCCCGTTTTCCGGAACGATGGAACGGGCAAGTGACTTGTTGGAAATCGTACATACTGATGTGTGTGGTCCGATGAGCGTTGACGCACGCGATGGATACATTACTTTCTCACATTAACCGATGACTTGAGTAGATATGGGTATATTTACTGAAGGAAGCATAAGTCCGAAATGTTTGAAAAGTTCAAGCAATTTCAGTGTGAAGTTGACAATCATCATAACAAGAAGATTAAATTCCTACGATCCGATCGAGGGGGAGAATATCTGGGTTATGAGTTTGGCAATCACTTAAGACAATGTGGAATCATTTCACAGTTGACGCCACTTGGAACACCATAATGTAATGGTGTGTCTGAACATCGTAATCAAACCTTATTGTATATGGTGCATTCTATGATGTCTCTTGCCGATCTACCACTATCGTTTTGGGGTTATGCGTTAGAGATAGATGTATTCACTTTAAATAGGGCACCACGTAAGTCCGTGGAGACGACAATGTATGAACTGTGGTTTGGCAAGAAATCTAAGTTGTCGTTTCTTAAGGTTTGGGACTGCGATGCTTATGTCAAAAGGCGTCAGCCAGAAAAGCTCAAACCCAAAGCGAACAAATGCATATTCATAGGATACCCAAAATAGATGGTTGGGTATACCTTCTATCTCAGATCCGAAGGCAACGTGTTTGTCGCTAAGAACCTGTCCTTTATCGGGAAGGAGTTTCGCTCGAAAGAATTGAGTGGGAGGAAGATAGAACTTGATGAGGTTGTTGAACCTTTACTTCAACCAGTGAGTAGTGCAGTGTAGAAAGATGTTTCTGTGACACCTATGTCAGTTGAAGAGGAACCTAATGATAGTGATCATGAAGTTTAGGATCAAGTTACTATCGAACCTCGTAGGTCGACAAGGGTACGTACAACTCCTGAGTGGTACGGTAATCCTATCTTAGATGTCATGTTGTTGGACAACGATGAACCTACGAGCTATGGAGAAGAGGTGGAGGGCCCGGATTCCGACAAATATAATGGTTAGAGGCCATGAATCCAAGATGGGATCTATGTATGAAAACAAAGTATGGGCTTTGGAAGTATTACCTGAAGGGCGAAATGCCATTCAGAATAAATGGATCTTCAAGAAGAAGACGGACACGGATGGTAATGTCACCATCTATAATGCTCGGCTTGTGGCAAAGGGGTTTTCACAAGTTCAAGGAGTTGACTACGATGAGACTTTCTCACCTGTAGCGATGCTTAAGTCCGTCAGAATCATGTTAGCAATAGCTGAATTTTTCGATTATGAAATCTGTTAGATGGATGTCAAAACAACATTCCTTAACGGTTTCCTTAAGGAAGAGTTGTATATGATGCAACCGGAAGGTTTTGAACTTCACACCTTGCTAAGATTTTCAAGAAGTTCAAAATGGATCAGTCCAAGAAGGGGTTATTGCCTGTTTTGCAAGGTGTGAAGTTGAGTCAGACTCAATGCCCAGTGACTACATAGGACAAAGAAAAGATGAGTGTCATGCCCAATGCCTCTGCCATAGGCTCTATCATGTATGCGATGATGTGCACGAGACCGGATGTCAGCCTTGCCATCAGTATGGCTAGAAGGTTTCAAAGTAATCCAGGAGTGGATCACTGGACATCGGTGAAGAATATCCTTAAGTACCTAAAAAGGACTAAGGAAATTTTTCTCGTTTATGGAGGTGATCAAGAGCTCGTCGTAAAGGGTTACGTTGATGCAAGCTTCGACACTTATCTGGATGACTCTAAGTCTCAAACCGGATACGTATACATTCTGAATGGGGGAGCGGTAAGCTGGTGCAGTTCCAAGCAAAGCATGGTAGCTGATTCTACATGCGAAGCAGAGTACATAACTGCCTCGAAGGCAGCGAAGGAAGGTGTCTGGATGAAGTAGTTTATGACAGATCTTGGAGTTGTGCCTAGTGCACTGGACCCGATGACTCTATTATGTGACAACACTGGCGCCATTGCTGTAGCCAAGGAACCAAGGTTTCACAAGAGGACCAAACACATAAAGCGTCGCTTCAATTCCATTCGCTATTACATCAAGGAGGAAGACATGAACATTTGCAAGATACATACGGATCTGAATGTTGCAGATCCATTGACCAAACCTCTTCCAAGGGCAAAAAACGATCAGCACCAGAACTCTATGGGTGTTATATTCATTACCATGTAATACTAGATTATTGACTCTAGTGCAAGTGGGAGACTGTTGAAAATAAGCCCTAGAGGCAATAATAAAGTGGTTATTATTATCTTTCCTTGTTCATGATAATTGTTTATTATCCATTCTATAATTGTATTGACCGGAAACTCAAATACATGTGTGGATACATAGACAACAACATGTCCCTAGTAAGCCTCTACCGGACTAGCTCGTTGATCAAAGATGGCTATGGTTTCCTAGCCATAGATAAGAGTTGTCATTTGATAACGAGGTCACATCATTAGGAGAATGATGTGATGGACAAGACCCAAACTATAAATGTAGCATATGATCATGTCCATTTTATTGCTATTGTTTTCTGCATGTCAAGTATATGTTCCTATGACCATGAGATCATGCAACTCACTGACACCGGAGGAATACCTTGTGTGTACCAAATGTCACAACGTAACTGGGTGACTATAAAGGTGCTCTACAGGTATCTTCGAGGGTGTCTATTGAGTTGGCATGGATCAAGACCGCGATTTTTCACTCCATATGATGGAGAGGTATCTCAGGGCCCACTCGGTAATACAACATCACAATGAGCTTGCAACCAATGTGCCAATGAGTTAGTCACGGGATCTTGTATTATGGAACAAGTAAAGAGACTTGCCGTTAACGAGATTGAACTAGGTATGGAGATACCGACGATCAAATCTCGGGCAAGTAACATACCGATAGACAAAGGGAACTACATATGGGATTAGTTGAATCCTTGACATCGAGGTTTGACCGATAAGATCTTCGTAGAATGTGTAGGAACCAATATGGGCATCTAGGTCCCGCTATTAGTTATTGACCGTAGAGGTGTCTCAGTCTTGTTTGCATAGTTCTCGAACCCGCAAGGTCTACACACTTAACGTTTGGTGACGATATAAGTATAGTTGAGTCATTATGGTGGTTACTGAAGGTTGTTCGGAGTCCCGGATGAGATCCCGGACATGATGAGGAACTCTGGAATGGTCCGGAGGTGAAGATTGATATTTTGGACAAAGGGTATTGGAGTCCGGAATTGTTCCGGGGGTGCCGGGTGATGACTAGTGTCACCGAAAGGGGTTTCGGGGGGCCCTGGCAAGGTTGGGGGCCCATGGGCCAAGTGGAGGGGCAAACCAGCCCACTAAGGGGCTGAGCGCCCCCTCACCCCATCTCACATAACCAGGAGGGTTGGGGGCGCCCCCTAGGGCTTCCCACCACTTTGGCTTGGGGGCCAAGTCTCCTAGGGGGAAAACCCATCTAGGGTTCCCCTCTTGTGGCCGCCGGCCCTAAATGGGATCCCTTAGGGGCGCCCCCTCTCCCCCTTCCCCCTATATATAGAGAGGTAGAGAGAGGGCAGGCGCACCCATCTATGCCACGGTGCTCCCCTCCCTCTCCCTCGTAGCCATCTTCTTCTCCATAGTTCTTAGCGAAGCTCTGCCGAGATTTCTCCACCACCACCGCCACCATGTTGTCGTGCTGCCAGAGGACTCAAGCTACTACTTCACCATCGCTCGCTGGATCAAGGGGGTGAAGGCGCCATCAAGCCGTACGTGTGTTGAACGCGGAGGTGTCGTCCGTTCGGCACTTGGATCAGGAGTTGGCGGGACGGATCGTGATTGGATCGCGAAGACGTTCGGCTACATCAACTGCATTTCTTAACGCTTCCGCTTAGCGATCTACAAGGGTATGTAGATGCAATATCTCCACTCATAAATGGTATATTCTAGATTGATCTTGGTGATATTAGGAAATTTTTTGTTTCCCATGCAACGTTCCCCAACACTTGTGTGTTCTCCTCTTTTGTTCTTCCTCTTATATTCCTCCATATCATTAGTTGTTGTGGTGGGATTTGGGAGAGAAGGACTTGAGCACTCTGTGTGCTCTTGCCATTGCATCTGGTGCATTAGTTTGAGTTCTCCATGGTGATACATGGAAGTGAAAGTTGAGAAGCTTATTACTCTTGTGTGTTTGGGCACTCTAGAGCTCGTGCCTCTTTGGTGCTTGAGTGCCCTAGACAATTGTTGTTGTTGTGGAGCTCAATCATTGTGGTATAAAACTCCGAGAAAGCTTTGGGGTCTCCAATTAAGTTGTGGAGATTGCCCCGAGCAATTTCTACATGTTTGGTGACCGCCCCAAGGGTTTCCAGTTGCACGGGTTTAGTGACCGCCCTTAAGGGTCCCTTAGTGGAATCACGAGACTTTGCATTATGCGAAGGAGCAAGGAGAATACAATGTCCCTAGTGACATTTTGGGGAGCCTTGTGCCTCCACACCACTCTAACAGAGATTAGCATCCGCGAGGGTGTGAACTTTAGGATACATCCTCGTCTTCGCGTGCCTCAGTTATCTCTTACCCGGGCTCTTTACTCATGCACTTACTTTTGTGATATCCTTAGTGTTTCATGTTATATATCTCGCTCTCACATAGTTGTTTATATTGCTTAGCATAAGTTGTTGGTGCACTTAGTTAAGACTAGTATATTTAGGTTTTGTGCTTGACAAAATAAACGCTAGTTTTATTCCGCAGTTGTTCAAGCCTAAACCATAACTGTTTTAAGAGCCTATTCACCCCCCTCTAGGCAACATCCACGTCCTTTCAGCTAGCTATATGAACTCAGCTGCCAATGCTCATGACCACCAAACTCATGTCCAAAAGGAGACTTGGGACACTTAGTACCTCTGAGCCGACTGAACACATTGTTGGACCTGTGTGAAGTGTATTTATCCAACAACTTCTGAACCATCAACTTTGGTTTAAAAACTTATCTCTTTCCTTTATTGACTTTCCAAAGTCCCACTTCTAGATTTTTGAGTACGATCACCCTTGGAGTAACATTCTCATCAACAATAACATTTTTTACTTTGGTAGATTCGATTTGATCCGACCGCATAAGAACCTTTTTGTTCCCAAACTCAATTACATTGATAGGAAAAGGATCACTATTGAGCTTCATATTTGTACCTTATGTAAATGTCAATCACCCACTACTGCAGGATGCTGCTAACACGACACTACGATCAGAGACCCTTCGACGAAACTGTGTGCGATGCCATAATCGTAAACAGTGGTGTAAAAAATCGTCAAAAAGGTGCAAAACGTTTGCGATGGAGGATGCATCAAACACGGTTTAGATTTTAGTTGCGTGTTCGATGCAGGGCATACGGTTCAACTAAATTAACTATTTGCGATGAGGAGGAACAAAAGAAACGGGCAGCCAAATGAAGGTGTGTGCGATATACAACATATGGTTCACTTAGCTGAACTGTTTGTGATTAGGAAACAAAAAATAAACGGTCAGCCAGATTAAGGTGTGTGCGATATACGGCATACGCTTCACTCGGATGAACTGTTTGCGTTGACACATGAGAACAAAAACAGTTCAACTTAACAAGATGTGTCTGATATGCGGCAAACAAGTATGTAATCGGAAACGTGTGCGAAGACCGATAACAACACAAACTATTACCGCTAACAAGCCTTGTGTGTTGTGAGCAAATGATTGCTGGTATACAATTGTGAGTGATTGATGAAAACATCACTGACGAGTTCCATTGTTTAGTCCGTGTGGATGTGATTTTCTTTGTCCGCACAACATCTACGCTCTGTCTACAGAGCATCAACATATATACTTAAAAAGACAACATTGCATAACCAAATTAAGCATACAATTACACAAGTGACTACACACATAACATTTCCACACAACAAAGTAAGCAATTACATGCATACTAAAGTAGGAGAAACGAGGATCCTACGACGACGCTTGCCATTGCTCTGCTTCTGGCTGGATCCCTGGCCATTTTGGGGAAGGAGGCACTTCCTCATGTCAACGATCCGCATGTACATGCCGTAGCTCGTGTACGCCTCCTTGGTCGCGTACACGACATGAGCTTTGTCGAGTTTCTCCATCCAGGCCGAGTGCTAGGCACGCTTGTCCTTGTTGCACTCCTTCATGTCCTTGTAGTAGGGGTCGATGATGACCTCGGCGAGGTGAACCCGTGAGTCCTTCTCATGCTCCTTGCTGCCCCAGATCTTGTATTGGCCCTAGATGTCGACAAGATTCTGGCAGGCGATGCCTGAATTCTTGAGCGCCTTTACATCGTTGGTGATGTCCATCGTAGCGAACATGTAGTGGGGGTTGTCGACAAAGCTGGCGAAACACTCGCAAGGCCTTGTGGCCAGGCAGTAGTGGTAGACGAGGATGTGGTGGTGCACGCACATCTGGGTGACGGCGATCTTGGGACGAGACCCGGAACGAGCGCGGGTTGATAACCCACAAGTATAGGGGATCACAACAGTTTTCGAGGGTAGAGTAATCAATCCAATTTTATTGATTTGACACAAGGGGGGCCAAAGAATATTCTCAAGTATTAGTAGCTGAGTTGTCAATTCAACCACACTTGGAAACTTAATATCTGCAGCAAAGTGTTTAGTAGCAAAGTAATATGATAATAGTCGTAACGGTAGCAAAAGTAATATTTTTGGTTTTATAGTGATTGTAACAGTAGCAACGGAAAAATAAATAAGCGACGCCCGCTGCCAGCCGAGACCATATCCGGGGGGGATCTGGTCGGAGGCGCGCCGGCCCGCCACCACCAGATCCGGCCTTGCCGCGGCCGCCGCGCCGCAGACGCGCGCCCAGTTGCCGTCGCGCCGTCACCAGGCCACCACGCCGCCACCTTGGAGCCGCGCCGCCGCGTCGCTGCCCCCGCCGTAGGTCAGTGCCCCCCGACGAGCGGCCGCCCGTGCCGGCCGTGGACCCCGTGGGGAGGGGAGACGGAGGCCCCGCCGCCGCCCGAGCCGGCCAGGCTTCGCCCAGCGACCCTGCTGGGCGGCGGCGAGGGGGGAGGCCGTGGGAGGAGGGGTGTGGAGGAGGGAGTCTAGCCCCCCCGGGTGCTCGCAGGAGTACCGCGGGAGGGAGGAGGGGTTGGGATGCGCAACCACATGGTTACGGCCAACCACATGTATCCCGACCCCTCCTCCCTCCCGCGGCGCTCAGGCGAGCGCCCGGGGGGAACCCTAGCCTCCCTCCTCCACACCCCTCCTCCCGCGGCCTCCCCCCTCGCCGCCGCCCAGCAGGGCCGCCGGGCGAAGCCTGGCCGGCTCGGGTGGCAGCGGGGCCTCCTTCTCCCCTCCCCACGGGGTCCACGGCAGGCGCAGGGCGGCCGCTCCTCGGGGGGCACTGACCTACGGCGGGGGCAGCGGCGCGGCTCCAGGGTGGCGGCGTGGTGGTCTGGTGATGGCGTGACAACGACTTGGCACGCGTCTACGGTGCTGCGGCCGTGGCAAGGCTGGATCTAGTGGTGGCGGGCCGGCGCGCCTCCGACCAGATCCCCCTGGATCTGGTCTCGGCTGGCAGCGGGCGTCATAGGGTGGCGGCGGATACCCATCTAGAGCTCGGCGTGGGGGGGGGGGCTTGTAGCGGCGTGACTGCATTCTCGTGGTGGCCTGGTCTTTCACGGCGACGGCGGGACTTTCTTCGGCGGCGGTTGGTCTGCGGTTGACTTGGGTGATCTCTCTCCCTCCTCTTCGGGCTCGTCAGGTCGGGGTAGCTCCATGGTGCGGTGTGGGTGCGCGCGAGGCCTGCCGGAGGTGGCAGGGGACCTCGGGAATGGGGCGGGTGCCCCCTCCGTGGCATCTGGGGGCTGCTTCGGGTGGCTGCCGGAGTTCCCCTGGCCCAGATCCGGCCGCCGAGGACACCAACCCTACCAAGGTGTCGGCTTTGGGTGGAAGGGTGATCTTCTGTTCCATTCCGGTCGGTCGTGTCCATTAGGTGAATCCTGGATGGGGGTGGGGCTCGGATGTCGTGGCGGCGGCTCGGTTGGTGGTAGCCGGGTGTTCATGGGCGGAGCACGTGGCTCGGGCACTGTCCGGTCACCATGGCTGTGTGGGCGGCATGTTGACCGGGATGTGTTGTTCAGTGGTGGCGTTGCGGTGGCCCGTAACCCAACTCGATGACGATGAGTGTTGGCCGGGGTGAAAACCCACTCTGTCTTATCAGGCCGGTGGCGGCGGCGTTCTAGCGTCGTCCCCTTCTTGAAGGCACCGTCATGGCATCGCATTTGTTGTCGGTGCTCCGGGGGAAACCCTAATCCTTAGATTGGGCAGTGGCGACGCTACGGTGTCGTTCCCTTGCTGAAGGCACCGCCTTGGAGCCCATTGAGCGTCACACACGGCTTCTCCTCTTCGCGGTGGCTCTCCCACGGTTGAGGACCCTGACAACTCTGTAGTAGTGCTTAATGTTCCATCTGGTGTTTAGTAGGTGTTTGTTGGGGTGGCGTTGCCATTTTCGGCGCCCTTGTATCCAGCCTTGGGTGTGTGTGCGGTGTGTGTGTGCGGTGTGTGTGTGTGTGTGTTTGTATCGACCAGTTTCAACTTGTTCGATGATGGTGCTTTATATATAAAGCGAGGGAAACCCTTTTTCTTAAAAGTAAATAAGGGAAGAACAATATATGAAAAGCTCGTAGGCAATGGATCAGTGGTGGATAATTATGTCAGATGCGATCAATCATGCAACAGTTATAACATAGGGTGACACAGAACTAGCTCCAGTTCATCAATGTAATGTAGGCATGTATTCCGAATATAGTCATACATGCTTATGGAAAAGAACTTGCGTGGCATCTTTTGTCCTACCCTCCCGTGGCAGCGGGGTCCTATTGGAAACTAAGGGATATTAAGGCCTCCTTTTAATAGAGTACTGGACCAAAGCATTAACACATAGTGAATACATGAACTCCTCAAACTACGGTCATCACCGGATATATCCCGATTATTATCACTTCAGGGTTAACGGATCATAACACATAATAGGTGACTATACACTTGCAAGATAGGATCAAGAACACACATATATTCATGGAAACATAATAGGTTCAGATCTGAAATCATGGCACTCGGGCCCTAGTGACAAGCATTAAGCATAGCAAAGTCATAGCAATATCAATCTCAGAACATAGTGGATACTAGCGATCAAACCCTAACAAAACTAACTTGATTACATGATAAATCTCATCCAACCCATCACCGTCCAGCAAGCCTACGATGGAATTACTCACACACGGCGGTGAGCATCATGAAATTGGTGATGGAGGAAGGTTGATGATGACGATGGCGACAAATTCCCCTCTCCGGAGCCCCAAACGGACTCCAGATCAGCCCTCCCGAGAGAGATTAGGGCTTGGCGGTGGCTCGGTATCGTAAAACATGATGAATCCTTCTCTCTGATTTTTTTCTCCCCGAACATGAATATATGGAGTAGGAGTTGAGGTCGGTGGAGCATCAGGGGGCCCACAAGGTAGGGGGCGCGCCCAGGGGGTAGGCATGCTCCTCCCCCTCATGGACAGGGTGTGGGCTCCCTGACGTGGATTCTTCCACCAGTATTTTTTATATATTCCAAAAATAATCTCCGTTGATTTTCAGGTCATTCCGAGAAATTTTTTTTGCACAAAAATAACACCATGGCAATTCTGCTAAAAACAACGTCAGTCCGGGTTAGTTCCATTTAAATCATGCAAGTTAGAGTCCAAAACAAGGGCAAACGTGTGTGGAAAGGTAGATACAACGGAGATGTATCAACTCCCCCAAGCTTAAACCTTTGCTTGTCCTCAAGCAATTCAGTTGATAAACTGAAAGTGATAAAGAAAATCTTTTATAAACTTGGTTTGCTCTTGTTGTTGTAAATATGTAAAGCCATCATTCAAGTTTTCAGCAAAGATTATGAACTAACCATATTCACAATAACATTTAGGTCTCATGTTTACTCATATCAATGTCATAATCAACCAGCGAGCAATAATAATAAATCTCGGATGACAACACTTTCTCAAAATAATCATGATATGATATAACAAGATGGTATCTCGATAGCCCTTTCTGATACCGCAAAACATAAATGCAGAGCACCTCTAAAGATCAAGGACTGACTAGACATTGTAATTCATGGTAAAATAGATCTAGTCAAGTCATACTCAATGTAAACTAACAGTAATGTTTGCAAATGACAACAATGCTCTCCAACTGGTGCTTTTTAATTAGAGGATGATGACTCAACATAAAAGTAAATAGATAGGCCCTTCGCAGAGGGAAGCAGGGATTTATAGAGGTGCCAGAGCTCGCTTTTGAAATATAGATGGATAATATTTTGAGCGGTATACTTTCATTGTCAACATAACAAACGAGAGATCTCGATATCTTCCATGCTAGACACATTATAGGTGGTTCCCAAGCAGAATGGTAAAGTTTATACTCCCCCACCACAAACAAGCATCAATCCATGGCTTGCCTGAAACAACGGGTGCCTCCAACTAACAATAATCCTGGGGGAGTTTTGTTTGCAAATATTTTGATTTGATTTGAGCATGGGACTAGGCATCCCGGTGACCAGCCATTTTCTCGTGAGTGAGGAGCGGAGTCCACTCCTCTTGAGAATAACCCGCCTAGCATGGAAGATACAAACATCCCTATTTGATACATGAGCTATTCGAGCATACAAAACAAAATGTTAATTTGAAGTTTTAGAGTTTGGCACATACAAATTTACTTGGAACGGCAGGTAGATACCGTATATAGGAAGGTATGGCGGACTCATATGGAATAACTTTGGGGTTTATGGAGTTGGATGCACAAGCAGTATTCCCGCTTTGTACAAGTGAAGGCTAGAAAGAGACTAGGAAGTGACCAGCTAGAGAGCGACAACAATCATGAACATGCATTAAAATTAATCAACACTGGATGCAAGCATGAGTAGGATATAATTCACCATGAACATAAATATCGTGGAGGCTATGTTGATTTTGTTTCAACTGCATGCGTGAACATGTGCCAAGTCAAGGCACTCGAATCGTTCAAAGGAGGATACCACCCTATCATACCACATCACAACCATTTTAATAGCATGTTGGCACGCAAGGTAAACCAATATAAACTCCTAGAAAATTAAGCATGACATAAGCAACTATAATCTCTAATTGTCATTGCAAACATGTTTCATTCATAATAGGCTGAATCAGGAACGATGGACTAATCATATTTACAAAAACAAGAGAGGTCAAGTTCATACCAGCTTTTCTCATCTCAATCAATTCATCATATATCGTCATTATTGCCTTTCACTTGCACGACCGAATAGTGTGGATAATAATAATAGTGCACGTGCATTGGACTAAGCCGGAATCTGCAAGCATTCAATTCAAGGGAGAAGACAATGTAATATGGGCTCTTTGTTAGATCAACAATAATGCATATAAGAGCTACTCAACATTTTCATTAAGGTCTTCTCCTCTCGACCCCCAAAGAAAAGAAAGGAAATAAAACTATTTACACGGGAAAGCTCCCAACAAGCAAAAGAAGAACGAGAAATCTTTTTGGGTTTTCTTTTTAATTACAACTACTATAGGCATGGAAAGTAAAGTAGCTAAAAGCTACAACTAATTTTTTTGGTTTTCTTAAGTTTTTCAAACACACAAGAAGAAAGCTTAAAAACAAAATAATCTAGCATGGATAATACAATGAAAAAGTATGAGCACCGACAATTGGCATGAGTGTGTGAACATGAATGTAATGTCGGTGAGGAATACGTACTCCCCCAAGCTTAGGCTTTTGGCCTAAGTTGGTCTATGCCCATGGATCGAAACTGTAGCTGGGGTCGTACTGAGAAGGGTCCTCAGGTTGCCACTGGTTGGCGATCTCCTCCGGATTCCACTGATAAACAGACTGACGGTGAGGATCAGATGGTGGCTCTGGCTCTGCAGTTGACATCTGGCCCGCTTACGCATGAATGGCCTTAGGCAAAATGAGGTACGTGCCTGAAAGTATGTTAAACAAAGAGGGCGCAGGCAAGGTAATAATCTCACAATAATTTTTACCAAATATTAATTTGTACTTAAGTATCTTATTCTTATCCTTAATAATAAACTCATGTGCTACCATACTCTTATAACCTAGAACAATAGGAGGCAACAACTTTTCCTCTTTCTCAAAATGCATGATAGGAATGTTAAAGTGTGTAGCAAGGCACGAGGCAAAGATACCTCCGAGGACGGGGCCCTTTGTACGGTTCAGATTTAACCGTTTAGCAACAATAGCGCCTAAACTGAAAGTAGTATCATGAAACATGGTATGGTGCAAGATAACAATATCAGGGGCACTAAGGTTTCCGCAGTTCCCACGACCAATTAAACATCTACTAGCAATTATTGCGAAGTAACGCAGAACAGGAAAATGTATGCTAGTGATTCTTGCATCAGAAACCTTTCTAGTTTCCCCTACAACAATCGTATCAATAAACCCTTCCACATCGTTACGATACGGTTCCTCTACGCTCCCCGCAAAGGGTATCAAACAGAGCCGGAAAAACATCATAAAGTGACATCTCCTTATGCTCATCATATAAATAAAATTCCACCGAAGGTGGTGATCTTCTAGCATGGAAATGAAAAATTTGCACAAAAATATTGGTGAGTAAGAGATACTGTTCATGCCGGTCGTGGAGGAAGTCGGTGAGGCCTGCATTCTCAGCCAAACAATAAAAATCTTCATAAATCCCGGCTTCTCTCAAGAACTCATCACAAGGCCATTCACACGGCCGAACCTCCACGGTACGAGGGAGATTATACTTGGGCTTCTTATTTTCTTCACTTTGCTTATCCTTAGAGCTTCGGCTCGATGAGCCCCTAAAAAATCTCTTCATATTTTTTTGAAAATATGTGAAATTTTTAGTGACTTAAAATAAAAGTGAACCAAACTCAACAAAATTGATAGCAACTACTCCTACAAGTGCCTAGAGGCTATATCATGCATTAAAACTACTTTTGACCACATAAATTTGACATGCAAGCTCAAGAACAGGGTCACCTAAGTAGCAAAAAATTTCAATAAATAAAGAACTAGGACAAAAACTAATTGGACCATTGGAGGAGTCACATACCAAAGAACAATCCCCCAATGCAGTTTTGTGAATGGAGCTTTGAGCAAGGAGATCAAAAATGGCAACAAGATGAGCTAGAACTCAGGTTTGAGCTGGCTAGTGATATTTTTCTGGAGCAAGACGAAGTGTGTGGGTGCAAGGATAAGTGGTGGGGACCCACGTGGGGTCCACGAGGCAGGGGCGCGCCCTCCACCCTCGTGGGCACATGGCTGCTCCCCCTGCTGTGTTCTCAATGCCTAAAATCCTTAAATATTTTGGAAAAAAATCATATTTCATTTTCGAGGCATTTGGAGAACTTTTATTTTCGGGGTATTTTTTAATGCATGGATAATTCAGAAAACAGATAGAAAATACTATTTTTGCTTTATTTAATATAAATAACAGAAAGTAAAAAGAGGGTATAGAGAGTTGTGTTTTCTAAATTCATCTATCTCATACTCATCAAAAGGAATCCACTAACAAGGTTGATCAAGTCTTGCTAACAAACTCTTTTCGAATAACATGAAACCGGAGAATTTTCGAATGACACTAGGTTACCTCAACGGGGGTATGCATGTCCCCAATAATAAGAATATCATATTTCTTCTTGACAGTAGGAAGAGGAAATTCAAAACCTCCAATAGTAATCATTGAAAATTTTCCAATAGAATTGATACTATGGACTTGAGGTTGTTTCCTCAGAAAGTGTACCGTATGCTCATTACCATTAACATGAAAAGTGACATTGCCTTTGTTGCAATCTGTAAGTGCATCTAGTGCCACCCCTAGTTGGTTTTGGATATTGACGACAAACCTGGTTGAGGGACTAATGTGTTTGTGAGAATTGCAAGATAACACAGGTAGTAGTCCCTCATTGATTCGGTTTACCTACCGGAGATGACCCCTAAAAATATGTGAAGACATTGAAGATAATGGCGGTATGTGAAGATATTCATATTAAAGACTATGACATGAGAAGACATCGCATGAAGTCTTTGGAGCGCGAAGACATATTTGTTTCGTAGTTTCATTTTCTTCTTTGTTGAGTCATAGGAACCACCGTAATGTTAAGTGGGGTCCAAGTGAAGAAAGTCAGAGTGACTAAAGTGATGCTCAACCAAATCCTATGTCTTCAAGCGAAGACAATGAGAGCGAATTTTATCCAGAGCTGGATGAGTCAGCTTTACTTGTAGCCCAAGTCAAGCTATCGCGTGTGTTTGGAATCTGACCGTTGGAACACGTGTCAGTTCCTTAGTGACCCAGGGCCATTTCAGACAAATCAGGTCGGGTTGCCTAGTGGCTATAAAGAGCCCACCCCCTACACCATAAATTGGTGGCTGCTCAGAGTTAGTGCACGGCTTTTGTCGTTTGAGAGCAACCCACCTCCGAAGCAGTTGAGAGAGAGATCCTTGCAAGGACAAAGCCCAAAACATCCAGAGCCCAAAGAGTGTTTGGCATCACTGAAGTCTTTCAGTCCGCGTGATCTGAAGACTTGTTACACTTGAGGACTGTGAATCCTCCAGCCGGTTAGGCTTCATGTTCTGAGCATCCAAGAGTCATTGTGGATTGCCGGTGAACGAAGTCTGTGAAGGTTTGGAAGTCTACCTTGAAGACTTACTAGAGTGATTGGGTGGGGACTAAGTGTCCTTAGCTCAAGGGGAACAAGGTGAAGACGCAGTCTTCTGAGTTGAATCTCAGCCTCCCTAACCAGACATACAGTTGTCATAGCAACTGGAACTGGTCCAACAAATCCTTTGTCTTCACCAAGCAACTGGTTCTATCTCTTCCTTCTCTTTACTTACAGTTTGTCTTCATGAAGTCATTTCCTACTTGCATTATCTATTTGACTTCACTGTGTGACTACTTGTTCTGATTGGCTTCATACTATCTTCCATCCTGATCCATACTGCCTAGCTGCTAATAGTCTTTGTGCTTTCACTTCATTGAATACTTGACTATGGCTTGCCTAGTGTAGTCTACCTTCCAATGCATGTTAATAGGTTCATTTCCATCGTTTGTCTTCAAAACTTCCATGTTTTGAACACTTTCATAAAAATCACCTACTCACCCCCCTCTAGTCGATAACTAGCACTTTCAATTGGTATCAGAGCAAGGTACTCCCTTGTTCTGTGTGATTCGGTTTAACCACCTGGAGTTTTAGCTATGTCGACTGTAGGGATAAGAAAAGTCTCAGCTGCGTGCCCTGTCTTTGATGGCACTGATTACCCCTACTGGAAGAATAAGATGCGCATGCATCTTGAAGCCATTGATGTCGATCTATGGTATGTCGTCAAGAACGGTGTTCCCAAGACTGTTGAAGGTGTCACCCCTGCTGATGTCAAGAAGTTCGTTCAACTGGATTCTACTGCCATGAACATCATCCGTGGTCATCTGACCAAAGGACAATATGGCCGTGTGAGTGCTCTGGAAACGTCGAAGCTAGTCTGGGACTGGCTCTCCAAGGTCAACGAAGGAGTATCAACCTAGAGATATCAAAGGATTAGTGTCCTTTACAACCTCTTCAACCGCTTCAAGAGAAACGACAATGAGAATGTTCAGCTCACATTTGATCACCTCACTGACATCACAAATGAGCTTCATGCTCTCGGCGCCACTGAGATCACCAAGCATGAAATCATTAAGACACTCCTGAGATCACTAGACAGCTCATTTGACACCCTAGCCCTGATGATTCAAGAACGCCCTGACTTCAAGACACTCGATCCGTCTGATATACTTGAGAGACTCAACACACATGAGTTTCAGCTATCTGAGAAAAGAGATATCTATGGTCCCAACTATGGCCGAACTCGTGCTTTGAAGGCAAAGGCTGTTTCCTCATCTGAAGAAGAATCTCACTGCAGTTCTGGTGATCCTGAATACATTGGAAAGGAGCTTGCTATGCTTGTGAAGAAGGTCCAGAAATTCACCAAGAAGAAATGCTTCAGAAAGTCTTTTGTCGGTGTTCCGGGAACGGGGGTCCCCAGACTTGCCTGCCCGCGGCCTGCGGCGTGGCTCAAAAGGGGGCCCAGCACGGCCCATCTTCATCAACACAGACCCAAGACCCTCGCGAGGGGCCAAGCCTCGTGGGGCGGATGACGCGGAGCTTCCTCAGGCACGGCCTCATCAGGCTGGCTCGCGAGGAGGCGGAGAGATCAAGGCGGGGTACCTCACAAGGTGCCCATGACGCAAGCCATGATGACCAAAGGCGCCAGGCGGGTGCCAGCCCGCGAAGTGTCCTCCTTTCCTCTTTGGTGCAAAGGGAGCAAGCGCAGCCGCGGAGTACCGAGGCATCAGGCAAAGGTTGCCATTTCGGTGCAACAAGACCAAGACCAGGATGACTGCAAGATGGAGGTCATTGTGGAGCCCAAGACGGCGTCACCACCAGAGCTTTGTGCAGGCGAAGACTACTTTTGTCAGGATAGCTAGTACTAGCTGTCCCCCTTCAAATTAGCCCGCCATTGTTGGCTCCCTTCCCGCTCGATATTTGGGAAGAGGACCAGGGCCTCTATAAATAGGACCAGCCACCCACAGGGCAAAGGGGGGAAGAGAGAAATTCAGGGAGATCGAGATAAACAATAGGGAGAAAGAGAGAGAGTTTTAGGGGGATCGAGACCAACGATAGAAGAGAGAGACAGAGAGAGAGAGAGAGGAGGGTGACTGAACTCCTCCCGGTAGTTCATCGCCCCAGCCAAGAACAGACCCTCGCGAGGCTATTCTTCCTTGTATTGTTCCTCATCATCATCCCAAGAGGCAATCCACCACACCACACACTGGAGTAGGGTATTACACCACAACGGTGGCCCGAACTAGTATAAACCCTGTGTCTCTTGTGTTGTTCTTTCCATAGCTTAGATCTTAGTGAGGCGGAGGGGTGCAGGTAGGTAGGAGGCGAAATCTCCGCGCGCACCCCAGTGTTCAAACCTCAAGGGTCTGCCGGAACCCGAAATCCAACATTTGGCGTGCCAGGTAGAGGTGCACCGGAGTTATCTCTTCCGCCACCGCCACGGCCTGCCTCGCGATGAGTAGCGCGTCGCCCGCTCCGGCCGCCGGTGCCAGCACGGGGGCCAGGGGGCTCCGAGCCCTGGCCCCAGCCCTGCAACGGGTACGGTGGTCGGACAAGTTCAAGCCAACGACGCCGCCGCGCTACGGCGGCGCGACAGATCCGCTGGCCTTCTTGCTGGCGAGCGAGGAGGCCCTCCTCGAAGCTGGAGGTGACGATAGGGTCATGGCCAACTGGCTCCCCATGGCCCTCACCGGCGCTCCGCGCCCATGGCTGCTCCACCTGTCGGCAGCCTCTGTGGCCTCTTGGGAAGAGCCCCGCGGCCTCTTCCCCGCCCATCGCGCTACACCAACACCCCCGGTCGTCGCGGCCCTCCTGGGCGGCTCGCAGGCGCCGCCTACAAGTCACCACGTCAAGCCATTCATCCGCCGGGTTAGCGCCGCTTCCACGCGGCAGGGGGCTCTCCCGGACCGGGCGGCGTCCAAGGCCGGCCTGACCTTCAGCTCGGAGGACCACCCCTCCAACTCGGCCTGCTCGGGTGCACTCCCCATGCTGTGCACCCCCACCATCTGCCAGGTGGCCGTCACCAGAACTCTCATCGATGGCGGTGCGGGCCTCAATGTGCTCTCGGTCGAGGCCTTCAACCTCCTCTGCATACCCCTGGAACGGCTGCAACCCAGCCGACCCTTCTCAGGAGTTGGGGGCGGATCATCCAGCTCCTTGGGACAGATCCGGCTCCCAGTAACCTTCGGCACCTACAACAACTTCCGCACGGATCTGGTCGACTTCAACATCGCCCCCATCGGCCTCCCCTACAACGCCATCCTCGGCTACCCAGCGCTGGCCCAGTTCATGGCCACGACACACCCGACATACAACCTCATGAAGATGCCCGGGAGCAGCGGTGTCCTCACCGTGCACGGGGACACCGGAGACGTGTTGCGGGTGCTCAAGCTCGCCTACAAGACGGCGGTGTCGGCACAGCCCGCCGGCTTGGAGAGCCCCAAGCCCAAGGG
Source organism: Triticum urartu (assembly GCF_056163025.1). Lineage (NCBI taxonomy): Eukaryota > Viridiplantae > Streptophyta > Magnoliopsida > Poales > Poaceae > Triticum > Triticum urartu. The sequence continues at coordinate 217,935,621 of NC_141878.1, forward strand.
GGCTGCACCTGCCAAAAAGAAACAGTTGTTCACCCAAGACAAGGCAGAAACCAAGCAGATACCCGTCGATGAGGACGGGTCCACCAACGCCACTTTCACCATAGGTGCCAACCTCGAACCCGAGCAGGAGGAGGCCCTGGTCGGGTTCCTGCGTGCAAACAAGAAGGTATTCGCTTGGGAGCCTGATCAGTTGGCAGGGATCCCTAGGAGTGTAATCGAGCATCACCTCAACATGTGCCCCAACGTGCGCCCTGTGAAGCAGAAGGCCAGGCGGCAGTCCACAGAAAAGCAGGCCTTCATCGTCCAAGAGACCCACAAATTAGAAGCCGCTGGGGTCATTCGCGAGGTCCGATACCCGGATTGGTTGGCCAACCCTGTCGTTGTGCCAAAGAAGGGAGGGAAGGAGCGCATGTGTGTCGACTTCACCAACCTCAACAAAGCATGCCTGCAAGATCCGTTCCCACTCCCCCGCATCGACCAGATCGTCGATTCCACCGCGGAATGCGACCAGCTCTTCTTCTTGGATGCCTTCTCTGGGTATCACCAGATCAAGATGGCGGTAGAAGACATCGAAAAGACAGCCTTCCTAACCCCATGTGGGGTGTACTGCTACACATGCATGCCATTCGGGCTGCGTAACGTAGGGGCGACCTTTCAGCGGCTGATGCACATCACCTTGGGCCTGCAACTCGGGAAGAATGTTGAAGCTTACGTCGATGACATTGTGGTAAAGTCTCAGGAGGCCAGGACCCTGATACAAGACCTGGAGGAAACCTTCGCGAGCCTCAACGAAGTGAACCTACGGCTCAACCCAGAGAAGTGTGTGTTCGGAGTCCCCTCAGGCAAGCTCTTGGGTTTCCTCGTGTCCCACCGAGGCATCGAAGCTAACCCGAAAAAGGTCAAGGCGGTGGAAGACATGAGCCCGCCAAAGACCCTCAGAGAAATGCAGAAGCCCACTGGGCGCGTGACCGCGCTAGGGCGCTTCATCTCCAAGTTGGGGGAACGAGCGCTGCCCTTCTTCCAGCTAATGAAGAAAAAGGGGCCCTTTGAGTGGACTGAAGAGGCCGACAAGGCGTTCCAGGATCTCAAGAGATACCTGACCAGCCCACCGGTCATGGTGGCTCCGCGCCCTCAAGAGCCCCTGGTGCTTTACCTTGCCGCCACTCCCTACTCCGCCAGCGCAACCCTGGTGGCGGTTAGAGAGGAGCGTCGAATCAAAACCGCAGTAGCAGCCCGGGACAAGGCAAAACAGGAACAAGGAAGTCCCACAGAAACCGCCACCGCGGCTAAGGAGGATCATCCGCCGCAGAGGAGTGCACCGGAGGCGGAAGAGGCCACTCTCCCAGATGGCCAGCCTTAGGAGGCCTCATCGCCTCAAGAGGCGCCATGGTCTCCGAAGGGAGCCGCCAGCACTGACGCACCCAACCTCGTTGAGCACCCAATTTACTTTGTCAGCACGGTGTTGCGGGATGCGAGGGCGCGGTACCCCATGCCTCAGAAACTCCTCCTCGCGCTACTGGTGGCCTCGCGCAAGCTGCGACACTATTTTCAGGGTCACCCCATCAAGGTCGTCTCGTCATACCCCCTGGAGAGAGTGCTCAGGAGCCCTAGCTCAGCTGGAAGGGTCGCTGAGTGGAACATAGAACTGCAAGCGTTTCAGCTCGAATTCAGCACGACCAGAGTCATCAAGGGAGCAGCGTTGGCGGATTTTGTGGCAGAATGGACGGAGGCACCAGGCCTCAAGGCCGACGAGGATCGGTCCCTCTCCCCGGGAAGCGAGGCGCCAGAAGGCTGGGTCATGTACTTCGATGGGGCGTTCTCCAGGCATGGCGTTGGGGCTGGGGCGGTGCTTATATCGCCCACTCAGGACAAGCTCTACTACGCTGTGCAGCTCTGTTTCCAGCAAGGTGAAAAGGTCTCCAACAACATAGCGGAGTATGAAGGTTTAATAGCGGGCTTGAAGGCCGCAACTGCCCTGGGGGTGAAACGCCTCACCATCAAGGCGATTCGCAGCTCCTTGTCAATTTCTCCAACAAGGTGTACGAGCCGAAAGATGAGCACATGGAAGCCTACCTTGCGGAGGTCCGCAGGATGGAGAAGCAGTTCTGGGGGTTGGAGTTGCAGCATGTGCCCCGTGGCACCAATCAGGAGGCCGACGACATCGCCAAACGGGCGTCCAGGCGGTTACCTCAGGAGCCTGGCGTTTTCGAGGAGCGGCTCTTCAAGCCCTCAGCCCTGCCGTCATTGTCAAACACGGCTCAGCCTCGGGAGGAGCTCCCCCAGCCACCTGCCTCAGGAGCTCCGGCCTGTGGCCCGGCCTCAGGAGCACGCCTGCTCCTGACGATGGAACCTCAAGAGGGATGCTGGATCACGGAGCTCTAGAGTTACTTAACACAAGGGACCTTGTCGGAGAAGGAGGAAGCGGAGCGAGTGGCACGCCAGGCCACGGCATACTGCATCAAGGATGGAGAGCTCTACCGGAAGTGACCAAATGATGTGTCCCTGCGCTGCATCTCCAGGGAGCAAGGGAAGGAACTGCTGGAAGATATACACGGCGGAGACTGTGGACATCATTCATCATCACGGACCCTCATCGGCAAGGCGTTCCGCAGTGGGTTTTATTAGCCCACCGCACTCAGTGACGCCGTCGAACTAGTGAAAGCTTGTGAGGCCTGCCAGTTCCACGCCAAGCAGATCCATCAGCCAGCATGAGGCCTGCAGACTATACCCCTTTCGTGGCCATTCGCAATCTAGGGGCTGGACATCTTGGGCCCGTTTCCTCGGGCGCCAGGGGGCTACCGCTACCTCTACGTCGCCGTGGACAAGTTCACCAAGTGGGCTGAAGTAGAGGCTGTCCGCACCATTCCCGCGGGTTCCGTGGTCGAGTTCATCAAGGGCCTCGTGAGCCGGTTCGAGGTGCCGAATCGCATCATCCCGGACAACGATTCGCAGTTCACCAGCAACCTCTTCAAAACATACTGTGCTAACCTTGGAACGCAGATATGCTACGCTTCGGTGGCGCACCCCCGAAGCAACGGCCAGGCCGAGCGAGCCAACGCAGAGGTCCTGAGGGGCCTCAAGACCAGGACGTTCAAGAAGAAGCTGGAGGCCTGCGACAGAGGTTGGTACGACGAGCTTCAGTCCGTGTTGTGGTCCATCCGCACAACCTCGACCAAGCCGACTGGAGAGACCCCGTTCTTCCTAGTCTACGGAGCCGAAGCGGTCCTCCCTCATGAGGTCAGACATCGCTCCGCGTGGGTCCTGGCGTTCGACGAGGCACAGCAGGATGCCATGCGGGGGATGGACCTCGTGCTGGGGGAGGAACATCGCCGAGAAGCCGCGCTGCGAGCGGCAAGGTACCAACAAGCACTGCGGCGATATCACTGCCGCAACATCCGCCCCAGAACTCTCGAGGTAGGAGACCTCGTGCTCAAGCGGGTTCTCTCCAGGGAGGGGCTGCACAAGCTCTCTCCCATGTGGGAGGGCCCGTTCAAAGTTGTTCATGTTTCCAGGCCCGGCTCCGCGCGCTTGGAGACTTAGGAGGGGATGCCGGTCCAGAACGCATGGAACATCCAGCACCTCCGGAGGTTCTACCCCTAAAAAGGCCCAGAGCCTGTGAAGAAGGCGAATGCCTGTGAAGCTGTTGCATTTTGGAAAAGGCCCAGAGCCTGTGAAGAAGGCGAATGCCTGTGAAGCTGTCGCGTTTTGGAAAAGGCCCAGAGCCTGTGAAGAAGGCGAATGCCTATGAAGCTGTCGCGTTTTGGAAAAGGCCCAGAGCCTGTGAAGAAGGCGAATGCCTGTGAAGTTGTCGCGTTTTGGAAAAGGCCCAGAGCCTGTGAAGAAGGCGAATGCCTGTGAAGCTGTCGCGTTTTGGAAAAGGCCCAGAGCCTGTGAAGAAGGCGAATGCCTGTGAAGCTGTCGCGTTTTGGAAAAGGCCCAGAGCCTGTGAAGAAGGCGAATGCCTGTGAAGCTGTCGCGTTTTGGAAAAGGCCCAGAGCCTGTGAAGAAGGCGAATGCCTGTGAAGCTGTCGCGTTTTGGAAAAGGCCCGGAGCCTGTGAAGAAGGCCAACTCCTGTGAAGCTCGCCGCCCGTGACACTCTCACGTAATAATGAGTTGGGGCTGTACACGCCCCGGAGTCTCAGGAGCGCCGGCCTTAGGCCCTGGGGCTCCCTCCCACGCCCAGTGGCAGCACTTAGCTCCGCGCTGGTGAGAAGACGTCGAAGACTAGATTAGGTGCCGGACGCGGCTTTTCATTTTCTTTCCGCAGTTGGCTTGTTCCTTCTCATTCGAAGTTTTATTGAAGTTGTTGCCGTCTTTGGCTTGTGGTTCTTCGACTTTTCACTCTCCTGCCTCGATTTCTCTTGTGCAAGGCCTCGCGAGGTGGGGCAGCCGAGCGCCCTCGCGAGTGTTCCTGTCCTAGTCGTTCAAAGGGTTCGCGACCTGGGTCCATTACAGGAGCACCCCTCCAGTCCGTGCCCCACGGACACCGCGACACGAACACAGGGCCTGGGTCGGTCGCCCCCCCACGGCTGGGGCCGGGAACTATCCACGCGCAGGCACGTAGCCGGAAGGCACGATAACGGAAGCAAAATGATGATTAACAGCAATAACCCAAACACGCCCCCGCGGGGCTCCACACTACTATCCTTTTACGCAGGAAAAAGGAAAATAAAGAACAAATCAGATGCAGCTCGCCTCACACCGGCCTGCAGGGAAGACTCGAGCTGCCTCTGGGGCTCAGGCAGACTCCCTCTCGTGCTTCACTGGGGCGCGACGGCGGGCGGACACGCTGCCACCTCCCAAGCAAATACGACGGCGTGGAGGCTGACCACGGCCACCGCTAGAAGAGTCGCCGCCTGAAGAAGAACCGGAGAAGCTTGGGGAACCCTGAGCGCCGCCAGTCACGCGAGCGCTGTCCTCTCCATCATCGCCGGAGCTGGGTTCCCGGCCGCGGTCGTCGTCCTCGGGGCAGCACCCTGCGCGGCGACCATCTTCCCCAAACACCCTCATGTAGAGGGTGGCATCGCCGTCAAACTTGAAGTGCAGGGTGCACCGATGGCTCAGGCCACGCGCGCGGGCAAACGTCTGCCAACCGCGGGCCAGGGCCAGGCTCCCGGCAGCGGAGACCTCCAGCGAAGCCCATGAGGCCCGGCTGCAACAGCCGTCGGCCTGAAGCCAGAGGCCGCCTGGGGCGCCGGCCGGGAGCTTGCCGAGGAGGAAGCGAGGAAGTGGAAGCCGGGTGCTAGTCGGCTCCACCGACCACATGACGAACTCCGCCAGCACCTCTGCAGCGCGAAAGCGCGACCTAGGGGGACGTGCGACTAGAGCGCACCCCCCGGCCGCAGTAATCCGCCCGTCGTCGCGCTGGAAATCATCTCCACGGCCGCGGGGAGCTGCCGTGGTGGCCACAGGATGTTTGCGAGGGCGCCCTCGGCCGCGCTTGGGCGGGGGAGAGGCAGGCTCAACCTGGCGAGCCTTCCCCTTCTCTGCGGCCGAGAACCTCCTCGACGGGGCCATGAAGAAGAAGGAGAAGCAAGGGGGGATGAACTGGAAGGGCGCACGCCGTTCCGTACTTATGGCCGGTGAAGGCCAACCGCCGACCTCCATGATCGCAGGTAATCATGACCCACTTTGCATGCAGGGACTTGTCCAATCCGTGCAGTTGCCGAGGCGCCATGGGGAAGTGGAGACGCCCATGTCCAATCAACCGCCACGTGGCACCCAAGGAAGGGCCCGCGGCGCTTCGCTCTTGCCCTTCCACCTCCCTACACGGTCAAGTCTGGGCGCGCCTCGGGCCCGGGGGCTACTGTCGGTGTTCTGGGAACGGGGGTCCCCAGACTTGCCTGCCTGCGGCCTGCGGCGTGGCTCAAAAGGGGGCCCAGCACGGCCCATCTTCATCAACACAGACCCAAGACCCTCGCGAGGGGCCAAGCCTCGTGGGGCGGACGACGCAGAGCTTCCTCAGGCACGGCCTCATCAGGCTGGCTCGCGAGGAGGCGGAGAGATCAAGGCGGGGTACCTCACGAGGTGCCCATGACGCAAGCCATGATGACCAAAGGCGCCAGGCGGGTGCCAGCCCGCGCAGTGTCCTCCTTTCCTCTTTGGTGCAAAGGGAGCAAGCGCAGCCGCGGAGTACCGAGGCATCAGGCAAAGGTTGCCATTTCGGTGCAACAAGACCAAGACCAGGATGACTGCAAGACGGAGGTCATTGTGGAGCCCAAGACGGCGTCACCACCAGAGCTTTGTGCAGGTGAAGACTACTTTTGTCAGGATAGCTAGTACTAGCTGTCCCCCTTCAAATTAGCCCGCCATTGTTGGCTCCCTTCCCGCTCGATATTTGGGAAGAGGACCAGGGCCTCTATAAATAGGACCAGCCACCCACAGGGCAAAGGGGGGAAGAGAGAAGTTCAGGGAGATCGAGATAAACAATAGGGAGAAAGAGAGAGAGTTTTAGGGGGATCGAGACCAACGATAGAAGAGAGAGAGAGAGAGGAGGGTGACTGAACTCCTCCCGGCAGTTCATCGCCCCAGCTAAGAACAGACCCTCGCGAGGCTGTTCTTCCTTGTATTGTTCCTCATCATCAGCCCAAGAGGCAATCCACCACACCACACACTGGAGTAGGGTATTACACCACAACGGTGGCCCGAACCAGTATAAGCCCTGTGTCTCTTGTGTTGTTCTTTCCATAGCTTAGATCTTAGCGAGGCGGAGGGGTGCAGGTAGGTAGGAGGCGAAATCTCCGCGTGCACCCCAGTGTTTGAACCTCAAGGGTCTGCCGGAACCCGAAATCCGACATCTTCACAATCCAGCTCAAGAAATGATGAAGCTTCCACTCATGACCACAAGAAGAGAACATGCCACAAGTGCAAGAAACCTGGTCACTACATCTCTGAGTGTCCACGTGGGACAATGAAAACAACAACAAGAAGAAGAGCAAGGAATATGATTCGGATGACAAGAAGAAGAACAAATCCTCAAAGTCTTCTTCCAAGTCTTCATCAAAGTCTTCATCACACAAGAACAGATCATCTGGCAAGGGTCGTGCTTTTGCTGGCAAGGAGATGGATTCAGAGGAGGAGTCTGCTTTGGAGGAGGTGGAGGTGGAGTCTGAGGAGGAGTCCAACTCTGGCGTTGCAAGTCTGGCTCTAGCTGTGGCCTACGTTGCCAAGTCCATCTTCAACATTGAAGACAATGGCTCTGTCACCTACGCTGATGCTAATGACAAGGACGACTCTGCTCCCACCTACTACTTCATGGCACATGGTGCCAAGGTAAACTCACGCGATGCTTGCTTTCAAACATCAAGTGAAGATGACTCTGATTGTGAATCCGAACCCAGCTACAAAACACTTGCTAAAATTGCAACTGAACAACATAAAGCTATGGAACATATTCAAAAATTGTTACACAAAAGCGATGACCTGTTGGACGCGGAAATGACCCGATCTCAGTCCTTAATTGAAGACATAAAAAATCTTCATGTTAAGTACGAGTAACTTGAAAGTCGTCATGAAACGCTCTCAACAACTCATGAAAAGATTTCCTATGATTATCTTCAATGGAAGCAAGAACTTCAGAAATTGAGAGCAGTTCATGAAGATCTTCAAAAAGAAAACGAGTCACTTCGCGCTCAACAGATCAGTCCCGCTCACGAAGGATTTGAACCACCATGTCTAAAATGCCTTGAGCGTGATAACGCTACTTCTGTTGCTGAATGTTCTACTGCTGCTACTATTGCAATATCTTCAACTGTTGATGCGGTAAATAACCCCTCTGCTGAGGATGCCACTCCTATTGCTGATGAAAATGCTAGGTTGAAGACATTTCTTGAGACAGGGATGTACAAAAGTCTCAAAGGGCATCAGACACTATGTGATGTCCTCAAAAAGCAGATTCTGAACCGAAACCCTAGGAAAGAGGGTGTTGGGTTCGAGAGGAAAATGAATGTTGATGGTTCTTACTGGAAGCCTGAGCCGTACCACAAAACCACATGGGTTGCTGCAAAGGAACCTTCAGTGGATCCATCCACCCTATCTGGCTTCACTTGTGCTAACCCTATTATCATTGATGAATCCTTTGATGCAAACTATAAACTGTTTAAGAATCAGAATGGTGAAGTGTTTGCCAGGTATATTGGTACTAACTACAGGAATGGGCCACCTATGAAGAAAATCTGGGTGCCCAAAACGTGTCTAGAGAATCTTCCTGTGAATGTCGTCATGACACCACAAGGGAAGAAGACAAACCCCATACCAAAGGCTTCATATGGTCCAAAGGCGTCATACAGACACATGACTCACTTGAGTCACCCTAAGGCCAATGTTTTGAAGGAAAATCATACTCAAACTTATAAATATGAGCGTGTATCATCAAACCACTATGTTCATAAGACTAAGAACTACTCTGCTTATTCATATGAGTACTATTCGCCTCCTGCAAGGCTATTTGCTAGGGCTCCAAAGCCGAAGTTCTCAGATGCTGCACTTAGACTCATTGCTTCTAAGCCACCTGATATAGGATGAAATCCTAGAGGGGGACCTTTTAACACTTGGAGGGGGAAAAGGGCAAACTCTCAAGAACACAAAGAGGAAATCACTCAAACAATTCCCCAATTACACATCCACTAGAATAGCAATACAAGATCCACAAGTCACAAACACAATCAAAGGAAAGATACAATGGCAAAGTTCTTCCCACTCCTAGGAGATGAGGTCTTGAGGATAGTCTTCTCCTAGAGGAGGTCTTGAGGATAGTCTTCTCCTAGAGGAGGTCTTGAAATCCACTAGGATTCTTCCCAAAAGGGGCCTTTATTCCACAAGTGGGAAGGTAGGAGGAGCAAAGCTCACAAATATCTTATCTCATACTTTGCTAACCCTAAACATAGCCCTAGGTACGGTTTATATAGTCTTGGGGTCGAGAGAGATGAAGAGGGGCTCGGTTTGGGGATCTCAGCCGTCCATCCTGGGAGGCCCGTGCGCACGGGGTAAGTTGGGCCCGTGCGCACGGGGGTCCCGTGGGCACGGTACAGGCCCGTGCGCACGGGGTGCTCTAGCGCCAACTTCCTAGATAGCCCGTGGGCACGGGGTCTCGGGGGCCCGTGCGCACGGGGTCACCTGGGACTTCCAGTTTTGATGCTGTTGCACTCCGTCTTGGTCCGCGTGTCCTTGGGGTGGTTCCTCTTCTCCTTGGGGGTGCTCCTGAGCCTCTTGGTGGTGTTCCTCTTCGTACCTAATGAGACATATCGTATCTTGGTGAGGTAGCAACAATGTTCCATTCGTATCCATATGCAAGCTAAGTAGGAAGGAGTTCACCTCGGTTTCCAAAGCGCGTGTTCTCGCTCTTGTCATAGGTCCATGTGGGGCTTGATGTGTCGGTGTAGAGTCCATGGGGATGATGGAAGGATGCTCTGCATCATCTCCCCCCCTTGGGAGAGATCCATCCACGGATCGTGATCTTCATCACCATGGTACTTGGTCAAGTCTTTGACGTTGAATGTGTCGCTCACATTGTACTTGTCTCGTGGGATGTCGACCTTGTAGGCGTTGTCGTTGTAGCATGAGAGTACCTTGAATGGGACATCGGCTCTTGGAAGTAGCTTGGACTTGCGCTCCTTGGCAAAATGATCCTTGCGGAGATGTACCCAAACTAGGTCACCCGGTTGAAACACCATTGGGGACTTGTTGGTGTTGCGCTTGCTCGCGAGTCGTTGTACTTGGTGCTCTATGGTGTGCCTTGTATCTTCATGCATCTTCTTGAGGTGGTTCACTCGGTCGCTCGCGTCCATGTTGATGCTCTCTTGTAGTGGTAGAGGAAGAATGTCCAATGGGAACAATGGGTTGAATCCATAGACGACCTCGAAAGGGGACTTGCCGGTAGTCGAATGTGTTGCACATTTGTAGGCGAACTCGGCGATTGGGAGACACTCCTCCCACTCCTTGAGGTTGACGCGGTAGGGCGCTTTGTTTGGAAGCAGTGCTCTGGGGATGAGGTCGATGCGGTGCTCAATGCCTCGTAGTGGAGGTAGTCCCGGAGGTAGCTCATCGGGGAAAACATCTTGAAATTCCTGCAAAAGAGTAGACAACACTAGAGGAAGAGTGTGAGAAGTGTTATTTTGTGATGCATTGTCCTTGCATACGAGGACGTAGTGTAGGACACTAGATGGGTTCTCACACACTTCTCTCATCTCACGTTTGGTGGCAAATAGGACTAAGTTTTTCTTGTCGCTCATCGTGGAGGCACTCAATTTGGGCTTGTGGCGCTCACTCTATTTTTGGTGGCTCACTCTCTCACTATTCTCTCCACGATGGGTGTTTTGCTTGTCGGCGAGCACTTGGCTTGGAGACATAGGACGCAGCACAAACTCCTTCCCTTTCATCTTGAAGCTATAGTGATTTGTACGCCCATTGTGAATGACACCTCAGTCAAATTTCCATGGCCGTCCAAGAAGAATGTGGCAAACGGTCATCGGAAGGACATCACACTCCAAAGTGTCTTCATAGGCGCCGATCTTGAAAGAGACTTGTACTCGATGCTCGACTTATATGGTGCCGGTGTCACTTAGCCATTGAACCTTGTAGGGGTGAGGGTGCTTCGTCTTGACCAATTGGAGTTTGGAGCATAGTTTTTCACTTGCTAAGTTGTGGCAACTACCTCCATCAATGATGACCTTGACGGACCGTCCGTTGATGCCGGCCTTTGTGTGGAAGATATGGCATCTTTGATCTTCGTCTTGTTGATGTTGAAGAGTCAAGACCTTGGAGACAACAAGAGCGGGACTTGAATCTTCATCACAAAAGACTTGATCATCTTCGTCTTCACTGTTCACTTGTCGGTGCATGGCCACTTGCTCAAGGGCTTCCATTTATCCTTCACTCATGGAGTCGTAGGTTCCGTCGTCATTGAGGATCATGGTGCGCTTGTTTGTGCACTCGAAGGACTTGTGGCCTCGGCCTCCGCATGTGAAACATTTGATGGAACTTGTCTTGATGGTCTCATCGGTTGGAGTAGATGATGATGAAGCTTTCGGCTTGAAGGTGCTTGTAGTAGGAGGACGACTTGCGCTTGTCGAAGTCTTCTTGTAACTTTACTTGTCGCCGGTACTTGGTGATGCTCTAGTTGAGGTAGGAGTTGCCGAAATTGCGGGAGCTTGATAAGAGGAGCCGTAGGTCTTGGACGAGTACTTGGCATATTTGAAATCATCTTGCACTTGGCGTTCCTCTTTGGTAGCTTGGTGCACTAGCTCGATGAGATTTGAGTATGGTTGGAAGTCGGCGATCTTCTTGATGGGATGGTTGAGGCCATTCAAGAAGCATGCCATTGTTTGCTCATCATCTTCCGTGACATTGGCTCTTATCATTGCAATCTGCATCTCCTTGTAGTATTCTATACTCTCTTGGTTCCTTGCTTGAGTTGTTGGAGTTTCTTGAAGAGATCGCAGTTGTAGTAGGTAGGAACAAAGCGTGCTCTCATGACATCCTTCATTTGCGCCCAAGTAGTGATGGGTGGATCACCTCTTGCCTCTCGGCGCTCAATGACTTGTTCCCACCAAATAAGGACATAGTCTTGGAATTCAAGGGATGCCATCGCGATCTTCTTCTCTTCTTCATAATTGTGCAAATGGAAGATCTTGTCAACTTTCAATGCCCATGAAAGGTACTCTTCGGGATCGTTGCTTCCATTGAACTTGGGCATGGTAAACTTGAGCTTGCCGTAGCGTTGCTCTTCATTGTATTGGGGTCGGGGATGATGACTCCCATGTTGTAGATAATTGTTCAACTCGTGGTGCTCTTGACGCGGAGGGTTGTCAACCTCATGTTGTTCTTGTCGTGGAGGATTTCCATTGTCTTCGTGCTCTTGATGAACTTGATGGTGTTGGCGAGCTTGTGGGGGAGCTTCGCGAGCTCGAGGAGGAACTTGATGATGCACGCAAGCTTGAAATCTTTGTTCTTGAATTTCTTCGCGAAATGCTTCATCTTATTCACGGGTTTGACGGCTTCGGTCAGCAACGGCTCGACTCGAATCGCGTAGAGCTTTTTGCGCCGCAAGTTCTTGCTCATCACGGAGTTGTTGTTCTTGACGTTGTGTCTCGGCATCTTGTGCATGTTGGTGTAGACGCGCACGTTCTTCCTCTTCATGTTGGCGTTGTCGTTGCCGTTCTCGTGCTAGCGCAAAGGCCTCTTGAGTTTGACGTTGTCGGCGCTCTTGAGAGTCAGTGTCTCGTAGGGGATTGAGGCTTGCTTGATGGTCGGTGCGCGCGGGACGTCGAAGAGTGTTCGAAGACGGTGTACTTGAACCGGAGAGGGTGAAGTCGGATTGGCGGCTTGAACGGCTCCTTCTTGAAGTGGAAGATGAGCGGTCGAGCAACAAAGCACAGATTTCATCCATCCTTGCGTCATTCTCTTGCTTGTGATCGTCGAGCTTGTGGTCGAAGTTGTCCCTTGTACGTTGCTCGGAAAGTCGCAAGTCGGCGGCAAGGTTGTCGATGCGATCACTCATAGCTTGTTGCTCTTGATGCAAAGCACGTTGTGCACCAAAGAGGTGACTCTTGGTGACGAAGGAGTTCATGTCGTCATCTTGCTCCATGAAGAGTGGGTTGATAGAAGTACTTGGCCTATCCATCATGAGCAAGTGGTGGTGAGTAGGAAAAATGAGAGAACAAAACCAAAGTTACCTTTTCCGAAGATTGTGGATGTAACAAGTACGATCTCACGATGCTATAATAGGGGAAGTGGTACCGGGAATTGTTTCTCACACCTACAAGTAAAAGGCTTATGGAGGAGCTCGGTTAGGATGGTGGCAAAAATTTCAAGCAAATGTAGTCAATATATCGATAAAGGTTGAGAAGATTCACAAAAATGCAGGTAAAAACAAATAGATCAAACCCAATGATATCACTAGGAGCACACACACGGAAGATAGATGGGATCTGCACAACCAAGGGGTGAGCTCAAAATGTGCAACCACGGTGCTCTTGTTGTGCGAATACTAGAGAGACGCTAGCTCGATTGCTCAAATGGGCTAGATACGCGTGTGCACCAACCTATAAGAGAAACATGCCATCTTCAATCCCAACTATGCTACGTATGAGGTGTCAAAGATGATATGCAAAAATGACTTGATGCTATTGCTTACAAGCTCTTTGTTGCTCCTCTTTTGCTTAAAAGCTTTTCTTGTTTTTTAAGCTAGAGCCAAGTATGATATGAGGCAAGTATGTAAGATATGCACGGGAGAGACTTATGGCATTAAGATGTTAACACGATGACTATTGTGCACAATAGCGTGGCCCGACAATTCTCAACTTGCTAGTCTCGATGGGTAAGCGACGCGAAATGGCTCGGGTTATAAATGCAAAAGCAATATGAGATGTCGTCGAGGTTACCGTCCGATCGTACGGTAAGAATGAATTTTTGAAGCCGGTGTGGAGTCCGAGTTGATGATCGAGTGGCGGTGATGATGATGTCCAAATGCGCCTAAGTAGCCGAAACACCTTAGGACACAAGAGAAACCACGGTCCGAAACTCAAACAACCACAAGAAATAGTGCGGAAGAACACGAGTGTTCGTATGGAATCAAAATGGTGCAAAACAAAGATGGCCAAAAGTTTCTGGATGGTCCGTGCGCACGGGGTAAGTGAGGCCTGTGTGCACGGGGTCGTGTGTGCACGGGGTCTCGAGGGCCCGTGTGCACAGGGGGTGCTGGGAGCGGATGACAAGCTCCGGATTCATGGGGATTGTCCAAGATAAGGACAATTTCGAGGATTTGGAAGGTGGGGAAGCAGGAAGATCAGTAGATCCACTTGCCAAACTCCAAATTTGTGGATCAAAACAACCAAATCTCACAAGATCCAACAAATTGCAAGAAATTTTTTTGGGCTATTTTTGAGGGGATTTTTGAATTTGGACGAAAAACAACAAAATCAAACTAGCAAATGGGGGATGGGACTCCAAGATTTGAATCAACCTTGCTCATGGTACCAAAATGATATAGGATGAAATCCTAGAGGGGGACCTTTTCACACTTGGAGGGGGAAAAGGGCAAACTCTCAAGAACACAAAGAGGAAATCACTCAAACAATTCCCCAATTACACATCCACTAGAATAGCAATACAAGATCCACAAGTCACAAACACAATCAAAGGAAAGATACAATGGCAAAGTTCTTCCCACTCCTAGGAGATGAGGTCTTGAGGATAGTCTTCTCCTAGAGGAGGTCTTGAGGATAGTCTTCTCCTAGAGGAGGTCTTGAAATCCACTAGGATTCTTCCCAAAAGGGGCCTTTATTCCACAAGTGGGATGGTAGGAGGAGCAAAGCTCACAAATATCTTATCTCATACTTTGCTAACCCTCAACATAGCCCTAGGTACGTTTTATATAGTCTTGGGGTCGAGAGAGATGAAGAGGGGCTCGGTTTGGGGATCTCAGCCGTCCATCCTGGGAGGCCCGTGCGTACGGGGGTCCCGTGGGCACGGTACATGCCCGTGCGCACGGGGTGCTCTAGAGCCAACTTCCTGGATAGCCCGTGGGCACGGGGTCTCGGGTGCCCGTGCGCACGGGGTCACCTGGGACTTCCAGTTTTGATGCTGTTGCACTCCGTCTTGGTCCGCGTGTCCTTGGGGTGGTTCCTCTTCTCCTTGGGGGTGCTCCTGAGCCTCTTGGTGGTGTTCCTCTTCGTACCTAATGAGACATATCGTATCTTGGTGAGGTAGCAACAATGTTCCATTCGTATCCATATGGAAGCTAAGTAGGAAGGAGTTCACCTCGGTTTCCAAAGCGCGTGTTCTCGCTCTTGTCATAGGTCCACGTGGGGCTTGATGTGTTAGTGTAGAGTCCATGGGGATGATGGAAGGATGCTCCGCATCACCACCCCTGAAGATGTGGGTGGCTAAGAAAAAATGACTTTCTTTTGCAAGGGAAAGGTCTCCAGCCGGAAATCAAAGGCGTCAGATGCTATTGCTGGGGACCTAAAACATCTTGTTGGGCGCAAGATAAAATGCCCAAATGGTCTCACTATTTATTTTGTTCCTGAATCGCTTGCCATTCATCCTATCAGTCCTAATCTTGATCTGAGCTTTGATAATCTTCTTGTGCATCAAATGTTTATGCTTCACAATACTCTTGGTGAAGCCTATCCCCCTAACTATACTGTAGGGTATGACACCTCATGCTTCAGAATGGATTATGGACAACGGATGCACTAATCATATGACTGGTGATCGAAGTCTTCTCATGGACTCAACCTTACGTCCATCTGACAAGAGTCACATCACATTTGCTGACACTAGTAAAAGCAAGGTATTGGGTCTAGGTAGAGTTACAATCTCAAAGGATCAGCACATGGATAAAGTGATGCTTGTTGAATCCCTTGGCTTCAACTGAATGTCTGTCTCAATGCTTTGTGATTTGAACATGATTGTGATATTTGGAAAATATCGTTGCCTTGTTCTAATGGAATTTGACAAGTCTCTGGTCTTTGAAGGGTATCGGAAAGATGATTTGTACATGGTAGATTTCTCAGCAGGACCACAGCTTGTCGTATGTCTTCTTGCAAAAGCTTCAGAGTGATGGCTCTCGCATCAGAGGCTAGGGCATGCTGGCATGAGGAACTTGCATACTCTCGCAAAGAAGAAGCACGTCATAGGCATCGAGGGCGTCAAGTTCAAGAAGGATCACTTATGCGATGCCTGCGAAGCTGGAAAGATGACGAGGGCCAAGCATCCCTCGAAGACAATCATGTGTAACATCCCAAATTTTCAATTTGGAGCGTTATACATAGATCATTCATGCATATCATATTTTATTGCATTTCGTTTCGTGAATCCTCGAAATCGTAAGCAACTCAAGGACCCTCGGAGAGAGTTGGGGATTTCCCTGTTTTCATATTTAAGTTTTATCAAATATTGAAACGAGGATTTTTGGTTTGAATTATTTTTCTCTCCGAAAATATTTCATATTAAAATATATGAGAGGAGATAATATGACTTCTCCAAAATAAATGAAAGATTGGAGGAAAAATATTAAAATCAAATATTTGATTTTATTCAGAGTTTGTTGCTATTTTATTTGAATTAGAAAAATGCACGTTTTTCAAAGTTGCATTTTAGGGCCAAGAAAATGTTCATCTTGTTCTAAATATTTTATTTAGACGGTGAAAATTTGTTTTGGCATTTTTAGTTTTTTATTTTATTTTCTAGGATTTATTTAGTTTTGGTGAAATTATTTATAAAAAAAATCGCAGCGCCCGACTTGGCCGAGCCCAGCCGAGCCAGGCCGCCGGCCTACCTCCCTGCGCCGCCGTCTCCCACCCGGAGACCGCGCGTGCCGCCGCCGCACGCCGTGGCTGTGCCGGCCATGCGCCCCGCCCCCTTCCCCAAGCCACGCCACCCCCCCTCTTATAAGCCGACCCGGGGCCCCCCTGGAGCCCCGAAGCCGCGCCGCCCGCCCCACCGCCTTGCGCTGCACTCCGCCGCATGCCGCCGCCGCCGCCCCGCCGCCGCATGCCGCACCCCGCCGCCCCGCCTCACCGCCCCATCGCGGAAGCCGCCAGAGGTATACGCCGCCGCCGCCGTTCGTTCGATTTTATTTTAAAAATTGATCCGGTTTTTTTAGAAACCCTAGTTCGTTTTTAGATCAGTTCGCTGATTTTTCTCGGTTTAGTTACTTTGCGGATGTTCGTCCATACGTTCGTTATAACGAATAGTGTTCACTCGTTAGCCGCAGACAACGAACGTTCGTTCTTTAGCCTGTTTGTCAGTTTTCTTTTTCTCAGATTTTCCGCGATTATTTTCAATCGTGATTTCGGATCTGATTTTCATTTCAGTTTATCTTTTCGCTCGTTTATCGGAATCAGGCGATTCAAGCGCCTAGATCTTCGTCTCGAAATGCTCTTTCCGTTTAATCAACTTGAACATGATTTTGGTACTGTAAAATTTGACCTTAGTCCAGATTAGTAAACGGATCTTGTTTCTTTCGCAGTTTGAGTTTCATTGCTCCATTTGATTTGATTCTTTTTGCTAACCGGAGTTCTTAAGTTGAACTTTCTGGTTAGATCTTCTTATTTGATATTTACCCGTGTTTATTTGTTTGATTGCTTATGTATGCTTTTGTTTGTTTGCAATAGAACACCCGGAGTGCGAAGCGTGCTACTATGAGTCCCTAGGTTTTGCGGATCATCAGCAAGGCAAGTAACACTTTGATCATACCCCTTTATCACCCAGTTTTTATGCATTAGTTCCAATCCTCAAACATTGCATGATTAGGATGTGATTAACATGTGGGTTGGGAAGTAGTTGATTAGGTAGAACCTATTGCCCTGTTATATTCAAACCTTGGGAGTTACTTCTACGTATTGCTTATATTGCTATGCTATGCTCGTAGACGTGGTTTGGGTGAGCGAAATCCATGACAGATGTGAGATTGTTAATTAATGGTTCAACTTAAGGTGACAACTTGAATACACATCTAGGTGGATTGTTTGTTGGGCACCTAGGGAATCCAGTGTTGTCCTAGGATATCCCGGAGTACCCGTGTGATAATCCTATGGTCCGCCACCCAGGTTCAAAGGGAACTGAGATATTTTCATGCTAGAAACTACCGTGTGCAGCCACAAGCTATTATGGGCTCTAGCATAGTTAAGTAAGTTGCGTGAAGCTTCTGAAGAGGTGGATCGGCAGGTAGAGGGATGTAGGTTGGTATGGTCTACCCGGAGTAAGGAGTTAATGCTTCTGAAAGACTGTGTCTCGGTCATCCGTTTCTCAAACACCATGTAGTGCGAGAAATCCAACGGAGGAGATCGAGTCTTGTGGGGAAAAGTGCGCAAACCTCTGCAGAGTGTATAAACTAATCATGGTTAGCCGTGTCCCCGGTTATGGACATCTTGAGTATCTAGTACTTGGAGTATCCTAAGTATCTCATCACTATTAAATAATATTGTTGGGTTGTTAATTACTTTAATTGGGAATGAGTTGGAGGAACCTTCTCAATGATGTTTCAACTACCATGATAGTTGAATAAAATCTATTCCTTTGTTGTAGGGAAAAATTGGCTTTTTGCAAAAACTATAACCATAGAGCTTTCCACCAGCCAAATATGCATGTAGTGATAGCATTATTCTGTTCTTGCTCTATTGTGTTATTTTTCCAGCATATTCCATGTGCTGACCCGCTTTCGGGCTGCAACGTATTATGTTGCAGACTTTTCAGACAAGGAGTAAGGTTCGTTAGGTCGTTGCCGTGCAGCTCAGCTATGCCGTTGGAGTTGATGGACTCACTTTATCTTCCAAGCCTTCCGCTGTTATCGTATTAGATGGCCTTAAGCCATATATATTGTAATAAGTTCTCTTTTGAGACATTCAATGTAATAAGTGTGTGATTGCTACTCTGTTATAAATCCTCAAGTACTGTGTGTGTCAGCATTACCGATCCAGGGATGACACTAAAGCACAGAGACATGACCGTTTCAGGTTGGGTCGCTACAAGATGGTATCAGAGCACACGCTGAGTGTAGGACACGACCACTAAGCTAAAGCCCTAGATCACTATTCTCTTCTCATTTCTAATTCCTCTCCATTTTCTACTCTTTAGGATGGCGGACGCAAGGAACAAGTTTGCACAACCGGATGAAGACGCCCCCTTTGGACGACACTTGAAGGAAGTCACTAGGTACCTGAACATTGGAATACCAAGATTCACCGGGACTTACAACGCCACTTTACCAGAAGTGGAGTGATGGATGATTCAAGTTCAAGTTCCGGGAAGGACATTCACGCCAGTCACTAAGCCCATAGAGTTTTCCTTTGATGCACCAACCTGGAGTCTAGGAAAGAGTATGGCAGCTCACATCACCATGGGACGCATTGGAGAAGTTTATCATAAGGAGCTTAAGTACACTATCTATCAGATTTGTGGGCGCCGAGATGAGAAATGGGAGATGATCAGCACCAGGAAGGATAGATCAATTGCAGCTTTCATCCAGGAGTTAAACCAACACATTCGTCGCCAGGAGAACCAGATGTGCGCAGGAATGATAGACCTGAAGAAGGCGATGACTAGGATCACGGAACTGGAGGAAGAACTCAAGGCTACTTGTGAAGATTATGAGGAGGAAATCGTCGTACTAGTAGAGAAGAATGACGATCTGGAAAGGAAGCTAGGAGTATTCATGGGAGACCCCGCACCAGGAGGAAAAGATGAAGAACCCAAGGAGATTCGCCCGGAGGACTACATTATCATCAACGACACCGACACGGACCCCGACGATAGCGATGATGACTATGAAGAGGAAGCTGGAGCAGACATCATGGAGTCTTCAACCGAGGAATATTTTTAGTAGACCACCACATCAGTAGTAGTATTCCACCATGTATATAGTATAGTGCGAGCACTTTTGTAACGATAGTTAGATCGATTGTATGCCCTTGCTTGATTGAGTGAGTGAAATGATTGTGTTTGTCTCATGTGCATATGGGTAGTGTTTTCTCAATTAGACCTCATTCTATTCTAATCTCTCCCCTCTAAACCCATCAGATGCCTCCGAGACGTGACCCCGGATTTACATTCCCACCGGAGCTCACTCAGTTGATCCAGCAGCAGAATACCCTGATGTAGTTGTTAGTTCAGAACCAAGGCAACAACAACAACAACCCACCGCCACCACCACCACTTGATAACTTAGCCCGTTTTCTGAGGTTGCAGCCGTCAGTGTTTTCTAGTAGCACCGAGCCGATAGTGGCAGATGATTGGCTCCGCGGGATTGGAAGGGAGTTAACCACTGGAGGATGTACAGATGCTGAGAAGGTGCGTTTTGCCGCACATCAGTTGGATGGACCAGCAGCCTCATGGTGGGAGAATTACACTGTCACCTACCCTATAGCCACTGTTACATGGGACCAGTTTCAGCAAGCTTTCCGTACTGCCCATGTCTCAACTGGAGCTATGAGTATGAAGAAGCGTGAGTTTCGCAACTTACGGCAGGGGAACCGTACTGTGGCTCAGTACATGGATGAGTTTAGCAAGTTATCTCGTTATGCCCCTGACGATGTGGCCACGGATGGCGCAAAGCAGGAGAAGTTTATGGAAGGGCTAAATTATGAGATGATCATGCAGTTGATGGTGCCAACATTCAACAACTACCAGGAGTTGGTAGATAAGGCTCTTATGATTGAAGGGAAGCAGCAGATTGAGAGCCGTAAGAGGAAGTATGGACAAGGAAGGTATAATTCAGGAGCTCAGCAGAAACCTCGCCGAACCCCGAACACGGGAGGACTTGTTCATAACCATGGAGGCCACACCCACAATGGAGGAAGTAACCATAATCATACTGGCCCAAGGAATGGAAATGGGAATGGAGCAAGCAACAATTAGGACCGTTCCAATCCAGCCACACCCGCCAAGAGAAACCTAAGCCACGTTACTTGTTTCAAGTGCGGGAAGACTGGACACTATGCCACGGAGTGCCCTGAAGCGAAGAATGGAAACGGCAATGGAAGCGCTGGAAAGAAGACCAATCCATTCAACAAAGGACAAGTGAACCACGTTAATGTGGAGGAGGTTGAAGAGCAGCCAGACGCAGTTATTGGTAAGTTTTTGGTTAAGTCTTTTACCGCGCTTGTTCTTTTTGATACTGGTGCATCGCATTCATTCATATCAAGGGAATTCGTGGATAAGTTTAAACTACCAATCCAAACCCTTAGGACCCATCTGTTAGTGAGTTCACCTGGAGCAGAGTATATGGCTAGTCGATGGTGCGACCAAATACCCTTAACCATTGGTAGCCATGTTTTTCCGTTCGACCTAATAATCTTGGAGTTGCAAGGATTGGATGTGATAGTAGGCATGGACTGGATGTCAAAGTATGGAGGAAGCATTGACTATGTTAGTAAGTCAATTTGTCTCACCACCCCTGAGGGAAAAAGGATCAAGTATGTATCTAGGCATGCGCCAAGGAGTAGCCAAGTGAATACCCTCACGGGAGTTTTTCAGGAGGAAGTGCCTGTAGTGAAGGATTACCTAGATGTTTTTCCAGAGGAATTACCAGGCATGCCACCGGATCGAGACATTGAGTTCTTGATAGAACTGTTGCCAGGCACCAGGCCAATATCAAAGAGACCATATCGGATGCCTGCAAATGATCTGGAGGAGATTAAGAAATAGATCAAGGAGTTATTGCAGAAAGGTTACATTCGACGGAGTTCATCACCATAGGGAGCCCTGATACGTCTCCAACTTATCTATAATTTTTGATTTCTCCATGCTACTTTATCTACTGTTCTGGACTATATTGGGCTTTATTTTCCACTTTTATATTATTTTTGGGACTAACCTATTAACCGGAGGCCCAGCCCAGAATTGTTGTTTTTTGCCTATTTCAGTATTTTGAGGAAACAGAATATCAAACGGAGTCCAAACGGAATGAAACCTTCGGTAAGGTGATCTTCTCACCGAACGTGATCCAGGAGACTTGGACCCTACTCCAAGAAGTTTCCGGGGAGGTCACGAGGGTGGAGGGCGCCCCCCCTAGGCGCGCCCTCCTGCCTCGTGGGCCCCTCGGAGCTCCACCGACGTGCTCCTTCCTCCTATATATACCTACGTACCCCCATTAGACCAAAGACGGAGCCAAAAACCTAATTCCACCGCCGCAACTTCCTGTATCCACGAGATCCCATCTTGGGGCCTGTTCCGGAGCTCCGCTGGAGAGGGCATCCATCACGGAGGGCTTCTACATCAACACCATAGCCCTTCCGATGAAGTGTGAGTAGTTTACTTCAGACCTTCAGGTCCATAGCTAGTAGCTAGATGGCTTCTTCTCTCTTTTTGGATCTCAATACAATGTTCTCCCCCTCTCTCGTGGAGATCTATTTGATGTAATCTTCTTTTTGCGGTGTGTTTGTTGAGACCGATGAATTGTGGGTTTATGATCCAACTTATCTATGAATAATATTTGAATCTTCTCTGAATTCTTTTATGTATGATTGAGTTATCTTTGCAAGTCTCTTCGAATTATCCGTTTGGTTTGGCCAACTAGATTGGTAGTTCTTGCAATGGGAGAAGTGCTTAGATTTGGGTTCAATCTTGCGGTGTCCTTACTCAATGACAGAAAGAGTTGCAAGGCACGTATTGTATTGTTGCCATCGAGGATAACAAGATGGGGTATTTATCATATTGCATGAATTTATTCCTCTACATCATGTCATCTTGCTTAAGGCGTTACTCTGTTTTTAACTTAATACTCTAGATGCATGCTGGATAGCGGTCGATGAGTGGAGTAATAGTAGTAGATGCAGGCAGGAGTCGGTCTACTTGTCACGGACGTGATGCCTATATACATGATCATACCTAGATAACCTCATAACTATGCTAAATTCTATCAATTGCTCAACAGTAATTTGTTCACCCACCGTAAAATATCTATGCTCTTAAGAGAAGCCACTAGTGAAACCTATGGCCCCCGGGTATATTCTCATCATATCAATCTCCATTACTTTATTTTACTTGTTTTTCTTTTACTTTTCACTTTGCATCTTTATACCAAAAATACCAAAAATATTATCTCTATCAGATCTCACTCTCGTAAGTGACTGTGAAGGGATTGACAACCCCTAAGCGTTGGTTGCGAGTTGCTACCATTTTGTGCAGGTACGAGGGACTTGCGCGTGACCTCCTACTGGATTGATACCTTGGTTCTCAAAAACTGAGGGAAATACTTACGCTACTGTGCTGCATCACCCCCTCCTCTTCGGGGAAAACCAACGCTAGCTCGAGACGTAGCAAGAAGGGTTTCTGGCGCCGTTGCCGGGGAGGCCTACGCCAAGTCAAGTCAAGATTTACTCTCCCGTCAACGAGCCATTTCTGGCGCCGTTGCCGGGGAAGCCTACGCAAAAGTCAACATACCAAGTACCCATCACAATCTCTATCTCTCGCATTACATTATTTGCCATTTGCCTCTCGTTTTCCTCTCCCCCACTTCACCCTTGCCGTTTTATTCGCCCTCTCTTTCCCTTTGCCTTTTGTTTGCTCATGTGTTAGTTTGCTTGCTTGTTCGTCACGATGGCCTTACCTGATTTTGGTGATCTTCACCTTAAAAGGCTAGAAGATATCGAAAACGATGTCAGGAAGTTTATGGTCTTGCAATTTGAGCATAATAATTTCTTTAGAAACGAGCTTAAGGAACAAAAGAGTTTTATGAGTTATATGAACAAAGAGCTCGATGATATGTCCAAAGAATTTGATGGTGTAAGAGCCCAAATTGCTCATCTTGAAAAAATGACCGCTGAAATTTCATATATGCAAGCCACCTTAGTCAATAAGATGGTCGCTAAACCGAATTCCTATGAAAATCAAGATGAAGATCTGAAAGTTATTGATGTATCCCCTATTAAATCGTTGTTTTGCAATGTGAATCTTGATGAATCTGATTATGATCTTCCCTTACCTAGAAAGCATTCTAAGAATTCTGAGTTTTTAGATCCTGATGATGAAATTGATAAAAAAAGGATTGAAAGAAATAAAAATCTAGATATTGCTAAACCCACTATTTTGGATCTCAAGAAATTTAACTATGAAAATTGCTCTTTAACTGATTGTATTTCCTTGTTGCAATCCGTGTTAAATTCTCCTCATGCTTATAGTCGAAATAAGGCCTTTACCGAACACATTGTTGACGCCTTAATGCAATCTTATGAAGAAAAGCTTGAGTTGAAAGTTTCTATCCCTAGAAAACTCCAAGATGAGTGGGAACCTACAATTAAGATTAAAATTAAAAATTACGAGTTTCATGCTTTGTGTGATTTGGGTGCTACTGTCTCTACTATCCCCAAAGCTTTGTGTGATTTGCTAGATTTCCGTGACTTTGATGATTGCTCTCTAAACTTGCATCTTGCGGATTCCACTATTAAAAAGCCTATGGGAAGAATTAATGATGTTCTTATTGTTGCAAATAGGAATTATGTGCCCGTAGATTTTATCGTTCTTGATATATATTGCAATCCTTCATGTCCTATTATTCTTGGTAGACCTTTCCTTAGAACGATTGGTGCAATTATTGATATGAAGGAAGGGAATATTAAATTCCAATTTCCCTTAAAGAAGGGCATGGAACACTTTCCTAGAAATAAAATAAAATTACCATATGAATCTATCATGAGATCCACTTATGGATTGCCTACCAAAGATGGCAATACCTAGATCTATCCTTGCTTTTATGCCTAGCTAGGGGCGTTAAACGATAGCGCTTGTTGGGAGGCAACCCAATTTTATTTTGTGTTTTTTGTTTTTGGTTCTGTTTAGGAATAAATAATCCATCTAGATTCTGTTTAGATGTGGTTTTATCTTTTAATTAGTGTTTGTGCCAAGTTAAACCTATTAGATCTTCTTGGAAGATAGTTATTTGATCTTGCTGTAATTTCCAGAATCTTTGCGCTCAGTGCCCGAATTTTCAAAAATCACCAGAACGTGATAAAATAGTGATTCTAATTGCTGCTGATCAATAAACAAATTTCCCAGGTCGTCTAATTTTGGTAGAAGTTTTTGGGTTCCAGAAGTTTGCGTTAGTAACAGATTACTACAGACTGTTCTGTTTTTGACAGATTCTATTTTGCGTGTGTTGTTTGCTTATTTTGATGAATCCATGGCTAGTAAAATAGTTTATAAAACATAGAGAAGTTGGAATACAGTAGGTTTAACACGAATACAAATAAAGAACAAGTTCAGTACAGTACCTTAAAGTAGTCTTTTGTTTTCTTTCTCTAACGGAGCTCACGAGATTTCTATTGAGTTTTGTGTTGTGAAGTTTTCAAGTTTTGGGTGAATTCTTTTGATGGATTATGGAACAAGGAGTGGAAAGAGCCTAAGCTTGGGGATGCCCATGGCACCCCAAGGTAAAATACAAGGACACCAAAAAGCCTAATCTTGGGGATGCCCCGGAAGGCATCCCCTCTTTTGTCTTCGTTCATCGGTAACTTTACTTGGACCTATATTTTTATTCGCCACATGATATGTGTTTTGCTTGGAGCATCTTGTATTATTTGTGTCTTTGCTTGTTAGTCTACCACAATCATCCTTGCTTTACAAACCTTTTAAGAGAGCCATGTATGAATTGAAATTTGTTAGAATACTCTATGTGCTTCACTTATATCTTTTGAGCTTGATACTTTACTCTATGTGCTTCACTTATATCTTTTTGAGCGTGATAATTTTTGCTCTAGTGCTTCACTTAGATATTTTAGAGCACGGTGGTGGTTTGTTTTAAAGAAACTTGATCTCTCATGCTTCACTTAGATTATTTTGAGAGTCGTTAATAGCATGGTAATTTGCTTAATGTTAATATACTTGGTATTCAAGATATGTGAAACTTTCTATTTAGTGGGTTGAATACTAAGATAAGTTTGATGCTTGATAATTGTTTTGAGATATGGAGGTGATAATATCATAGTCGTGCTAGTTGAGTAGTTGTGAATTTGAGAAATACTTGTGTTGAAGTTAGCAACTTCCGTAGCATGCACGTATGGTTAAAGTTGTGTAACAAATTTGAAGCATGAAGTGTACCTGGCTTGTGCATCCTTATGAGTGGTGGTCGGGGACGAGCGATGGTCTTTTCCTACCAATCTATCCCCCTAGGAGCATGCGCGTAGTACTTAATTTTTTATGACTTCTAAATTTTTGCAATAAGTATATGAGTTCTTTTGACTAATGTTGAGTCCATGGATTATACGCACTTTTACCTTTCCGCCATTTGCTAGCCTCTTCGGTACCGTGCATTGCCCTTTCTCACATTGAGAGTTGGTGCAAACTTCGCCGGTGCATCCAAACCCCGTGATATGATACACTCTTTCACACATAAACCTCCCTATATCTTCCTCAAAACAGCCACCATACCTACCTATCATGGCATTTCCATAGCCATTCCGAGATATATTGCCATGCAACTTCCACCACCACCATCATCATCATCATCATCATCATCATCATGACATGCTTTACTTTTGTCATATTGCCATTGCATGATCTTGTAGTTGACATCGTATTTGTGGCAAAGCCACCATGCATTATTTTTCATACATGTCACTCTTGATTCATTGCACCATCCCGGTACACCACCGGAGGCATTCATATAGAGTCATATCTTGTTCTAGTATCGAGTTGTAATCATTATGTTGTAATCAATAGAAGTGTGATGATCATCATTATTAGAGCATTGCCCAATCAAAAAAAAGAGAGAAAGGCCAAAAAGAAAAAAAGAAAGGCCCAAAAAAAGAGAAAATAAAAAGGGCAATGCTACTATCTCTTTTTCCACACTTGTGCTTCAAAGTAGCACCTTGTTCTTCATGTAGTGAGTCTCATATATTGTGCTTCAAAGTAGCACCATGATTTTCATATAGTGAGTCTCATAAGTTGTCTTGTTCATACTAGTGGGAATTTTTCATTATAGAACTTGGCTTGTATATTCCAACGATGGGCTTCCTCAAAATGCCCTAGGTCTTCATGAGCAAGCAAGTTGGATGCACACCCACTAGTTTTCTTTTGTTGAGCATTCTTAGCTCTAGTGCATCCGTTGCATGGCAATCCCTACTCCTTGCATTAACATCAATTGATGGGCATCTCCATAGCTCATTGATTAGCCTCGTTGATGTGAGACTTTCTCCTTTTTTTTCTTTTCCACACAATCCCCATCATCATATTCTATACCACCCATAGTGCTATGTCCATGGCTCGCGCCCATGTATTGTGTGAAGGTTGAAAAAGTTTGAGATTATTTGAGTATGAAACAATTGCTTGGCTTGTCATCGGGGGTATAGAAGTTGGGAACATCTTTGTGTGACGAAAATGAAGCATAGCCTAACTATAAGATTTTGTAGGGATGAACTTCCTTTGGCCATGTTATTTTGAGATGACATAATTGTTTGATTAGTATGCTTGAAGAATTATCATTTTTTATGTCAATATGAACTTTTGTCTTGAACCTTTCGGATCTGAGTATTCATACCATGATTAAGAAGATCTACATTGAAATTATGCCAAAGTATCACTCCGCATCAAAAATTCTCTTTTTATCATTTACCTACTCGAGGACGAGCAGGAATTAAGCTTGGGGATGCCTGATACGTCTCCAACGTATCTATAATTTTTTATTGCTCCATGCTACTTTATCTACTGTTTTGGACTATATTGGGCTTTATTTTCCACTTTTATATTATTTTTGGGACTAACCTATTAACCGGAGGCCCAGCCCAGAATTGCTGTTTTTTGCCTATTTCAGTATTTCGAGGAAACAGAATATCAAACGGAGTCCAAACGGAATGAAACCTTCGGGAACGTGATCTTCTCACCGAACGTGATCCAGGAGACTTGGACCCTACTCCAAGAAGTTTCCGGGGAGGTCACGAGGGTGGAGGGCGCGCCCCCCCTGGGCGCGCCCCCTGCCTCGTGGGCCCCTCGGAGCTCCACCGACGTGCTCCTTCCTCCTATATATACCTACGTACCCCCATTAGACCAAATATGGAGCCAAAAACCTAATTCCACCGCCGCAACTTCCTGTATCCACGAGATCCCATCTTGGGGCCTGTTCCGGAGCTCCGCCGGAGAGGGCATCCATCACGGAGGGCTTCTACACCAACACCATAGCCTTTCCGATGAAGTGTGAGTAGTTTACTTTAGACCTTCGGGTCCATAGCTAGTAGCTAGATGGCTTCTTCTCTCTTTTTGAATCTCAATACAATGTTCTCCCCCTCTCTCGTGGAGATCTATTCGATGTAATCTTCTTTTTGCGGTGTGTTTGTTGAGACCGATGAATTGTGGGTTTATGATCCAACTTATCTATGAATAATATTTGAATCTTCTCTGAATTCTTTTATGTATGATTGAGTTATCTTTGCAAGTCTCTTCGAATTATCCGTTTGGTTTGGCCAACTAGATTGGTAGTTCTTGCAATGGGAGAAGTGCTTAGATTTGGGTTCAATCTTGCGGTGTCCTTACTCAATGACAGAAAGAGTTGCAAGGCACGTATTGTATTGTTGCCATCGAGGATAACAAGATGGGGTATTTATCATATTGCATGAATTTATTCCTCTACATCATGTCATCTTGCTTAAGGCGTTACTCTGTTTTTAACTTAATACTCTAGATGCATGCTGGATAGAGGTCGACGAGTGGAGTAATAGTAGTAGATGCAGGTAGGAGTCGGTCTACTTGTCACGGACGTGATGCCTATATACATGATCATACCTAGATAACCTCATAACTATGCTAAATTCTATCAATTGCTCAACAGTAATTTGTTCAACCACCGTAGAATATCTATGCTCTTGAGAGAAGCCACTAGTGAAACCTATGGCCCCCGGGTCTATTCTCATCATATCAATCTCCATTACTTTATTTTACTTGTTTTGCTTTTACTTTTCACTTTGCATCTTTATACCAAAAATATTATCTCTATCAGATCTCACTCTCATAAGTGACCGTGAAGGGATTGACAACCCCTAAGCGTTGGTTGCGAGTTGCTACCGTTTTGTGTAGGTACGAGAGACTTGCGCGTGACCTCCTACTGGATTGATACCTTGGTTCTAAAAAACTGAGGGAAATACTTACGCTACTGTGCTGCATCACCCCCTCCTCTTCGGGGAAAACCAACGCTAGCTCGAGACGTAGCAAGCCCCAGTGCTTTTGGTCGAGAAGAAGGATAAGTCTCTAAGAATGGTTGTTGATTATCATGTGTTAAATGAGGTGACGATCAAGAACAAATACCCACTGTCGATGATCAATGATTTGTTTGACCAGCTGCAAGGAGCCAAGGTGTTTTCAAAGATCGATCTGCGATCTGGATATCACCAGCTGAAGATATGAGAGAAGGACATACCAAAGACAGCATTCACCACATGGTAGTGGTTGTATGAATATACAGTCATGTCGTTTGGACTGACTAACGCCGCTGCCTATTTCATGAGCATGATGAACAAGGTGTTCATGGAATATTTTGATAAGTTTGTTGTGGTGTTCATTGATGATATAATGGTATACTCGAAGAATGAAGAGCATGAAGAGCATTTGCATTTAGTTCTCGAGAAACTCAGGGAACACCAGCTATATGCCAAGTTCAGCAAATGTGAGTTTTGGTTGAAGGAATTCAGATTCCTTGGACATGGTATATCAGGAGAAGGTGTAGCAGTAGATCCCACCAAGGTTCAGTCAGTCACTGAATGGTTGGCACCCACTTCAGTTAGCGAGATCCGCAGTTTTCTTGGACTCGCGGGATACTATCGGAGATTCATTGAGAATTTTTCCAAAATTGCGAAGCAAATGACAGAGTTATTGAAGAAGGATACCAAATTTAAATGGACAGAAGAATGTGAGGTGAGTTTTCAGGAGTTAAAGAAACGTTTGACCACAGCCCCAGTGCTGATTCTGTCGGATATACGTAAGGAGTTTCAAGTGTATTGCGATGCCTCTCGCCTAGGACTTGGAAGTGTACTTATGCAGGATGGAAGAGTTGTTTCGTATGCCTCACGACAACTAAAACCGCATGAATTGAATTATGCGACGCATGATTTGGAGTTGGCTGCCGTAGCGCATGCATTGAAGACTTGGAGACATTACCTTATTGGAAATCGTTGTGATGTATACACGGATCATAAGAGTTTGAAGTACATTTTCACACAGAAGGAGCTGAACCTTAGGCAGAGGAGATGGTTGGAGCTTATAAAGGATTATGACATGAAGCTTCACTATCATCCAGGCAAGGCCAATGTCGTAGTCGTCGCTTTGAGTCGGAAGAGTTATGCTAATACCCTAGTGAGCACGGGATTGCCAAAGGAGTTAGCAGAGGATCTCAGGGAACTTCGATTGGAGATTGTTCCTAGAGGTTTTGTTGCAACAATGGAGGTTCAGTCTACATTGTTAGGAAAGATTCGAGAAGCTCAGAAGGATGACAAAGAGATTGTCGAGATAAAAGAGAGAATGAGCGAAGGAAATGCCAAAGGTTTTCGTGAGGATGAGCACGACACCTTATGGTTTGAGGACCGTGTTTATGTGCCCAATAACCCAGAGATCAGGAAGTTAATACTTCAGCAGGCTCATGACTCACAATGCTCGATACACCCCGGAAACACCAAGATGTATTTGGATTTGAAGGAACATTTCTAGTGGACTGGTATGAAGAAGGATATTCCCGAGTATGTAGCTGTATGTGATGTATGTCAGAGAGTGAAGGCTGAGCATCAAATGCCAGCAGGATTGTTACAGCCTATGCCGATACCCGAATGTAAGTGGGATAAACTTGGCATGGATTTTATCACCGGATTACCCAGGACCAAATCAGGATATGATTCTATATGGGTAGTAGTTGATCGCTTGACCAAAGTAGCTCACTTTATTCCAGTGAAAACCACCTATACAAGTGCAAAGTTGGCCAAGATATATATGACCAGGATCGTATGTCTGCATGGAGTTCCAAGGACAATCGTATTAGATAGAGGAACACAGTTTACTTCAAAGTTTTGGCATCAACAACTTTGGGGACAAGGTTGGAGTTCAGTACAGCATTCCACCCGCAGACAGATGGACAGACCGAGAGAGTCAACCAGATTCTAGAGGATATGTTGAGAGCCTGTGACCCCGGAAACACCAAGATGTATTTGGATTTGAAGGAACGTTTCTAGTGGACTGGTATGAAGAAGGATATTCCCGAGTATGTAGCTGTATGTGATGTATGTCAGAGAGTGAAGGCTGAGCATGAAATGCCAGCAGGATTGTTACAGCCTATGCCGATACCCGAATGTAAGTGGGATAAACTTGGCATGGATTTTATCACCGGATTACCCAGGACCAAATCAGGATATGATTCTATATGGGTAGTAGTTGATCGCTTGACCAAAGTAGCTCACTTTATTCCAGTGAAAACCACCTATACAAGTGCAAAGTTGGCCAAGATATATATGACCAGGATCGTATGTCTGCATGGAGTTCCAAGGACAATCGTATCAGATAGAGGAACACAGTTTACTTCAAAGTTTTGGCATCAACAACTTTGGGGACAAGGTTGGAGTTCAGTACAGCATTCCACCCGCAGACAGATGGACAGACCGAGAGAGTCAACCAGATTCTAGAGGATATGTTGAGAGCCTGTGACCCCGGAAACACCAAGATGTATTTGGATTTGAAGGAACGTTTCTAGTGGACTGGTATGAAGAAGGATATTCCCGAGTATGTAGCTGTATGTGATGTATGTCAGAGAGTGAAGGCTGAGCATCAAATGCCAGCAGGATTGTTACAGCCTATGCCGATACCCGAATGTAAGTGGGATAAACTTGGCATGGATTTTATCACCGGATTACCCAGGACCAAATCAGGATATGATTCTATATGGGTAGTAGTTGATCGCTTGACCAAAGTAGCTCACTTTATTCCAGTGAAAACCACCTATACAAGTGCAAAGTTGGCCAAGATATATATGACCAGGATCGTATGTCTGCATGGAGTTCCAAGGACAATCGTATCAGATAGAGGAACACAGTTTACTTCAAAGTTTTGGCATCAACAACTTTGGGGACAAGGTTGGAGTTCAGTACAGCATTCCACCCGCAGACAGATGGACAGACCGAGAGAGTCAACCAGATTCTAGAGGATATGTTGAGAGCCTGTGCGCTAGATTATGGATCTAGTTGGGATGAAAATTTTCCCTACGCGGAGTTCTCATACAACAATAGCTATCAAGCCAGTTTGAGGATGGTACCGTTCGAAACCCTATATGGACGAAGGTGCAGAACACCATTTATGCGGGATGAAGTTGGAGACCGACAGTTGTTTGGACCAGATTTGATCAAGGAGTCTGAATAAAAGGTTAAGCTGATCCGAGATAGACGGAAGGTAGCTCAGTCCAGGCAGAAGAGTTATGCAGATTCGAAATGCAAGTAAATAACCTATGAAATTGGAGACCAAGCATATCTGCGAGTGTCACCCCTGCGAGGAGTGAAACGTTTTGGAGTTAAGGGAAAGTTAGCCCCGAGATTTGTAGGACCGTATCGAATTTTGGAACGTATGGGAGAAGTTGCCTACAAGTTGGAGTTACCTGAAGGACTGTCAGGAGTTCATGATGTATTTCATGTTTCACAGCTGAAGAAGTGTCATGCAGAGATGGCCGATATACCATTAAGAGATACAGTACCCTTGGAGGTGATTTAGTTGGACAGTGATTTGTCCTATGAGGAGAAGCCAGTCAGGATTCTTGAATTTGCCAGCCGAGTCACCCACAGCAAGGTTATCAAGTTTTGCAAAGTTTAGTGGAGCCACCATACCGAGGATGAAGCCACCTGGGAACGAGAGGATGATCTTCGCAAAGACCACCCACACCTATTCTCTAGCCAACCCGAATCTCGAGGGCGAGATTCATCTTAAGGGGGTAGGTTTGTAACATCCCAAATTTTCAATTTGGAATGTTATACATAGATCATTCATGCATATCATATTTTATTGCATTTTGTTTCACGAATCCTCGAAATCCTAAGCAACTCAAGGACCCTCGGAGAGAGTTGGGGATTTCCCTGTTTTCATATTTAAGTTTTATCAAATATTGAAATGAGGATTTTTGGTTTTTATTATTTTTCTCTCCGAAAATATTTCATATTAAAATATATGAGAGGAGATAATATGAGTTCTCCAAAATAAATGAAAGATTGGAGGAAAAATATTAAAATCAAATATTTGATTTTATTCGGAGTTTATTGCTATTTTATTTGAATTAGAAAAAATGCATGTTTTTCAAAGTTGCATTTTAGGGCCAAGAAAATGTTCATCTTGTTCTAAATATTTTATTTAGACGGCGAAAATTTGTTTTGGAATTTTAGTATTTTATTTTATTTTCTAGGATTTATTTAGTTCCGGTGAAATTATCTATATATATAAAAAATCACAGCGCCCGACTGGGCCAAGGCCCCGCCGAGCCAGGCCACCGGCCCACCTCCCTGTGCCGCCGTCTCCCACTCGGAGACCGCGCCCGCTGCCGCCGCACGCCGTGGCCGAATCGGCCACGCGCCCCACCCCCTTCCCCAAGCCACACCACCCCTCCTCTTATAAGCCGACCCGCCCCCCCCCTGGAGCCCCGCAGCCGCGCCGCCCCTGCCGCCTTGCGCCGCACGCCGCCGCCGCTGCCCTGCCGCCGCACGCCGCACCCCGCTGCCCTGCCTCACCGCCCTACCACGGAAGCCGCCGGAGGTATACGCCGCCGCCTCCGTTCGTTCGGTTTTCATTTGAAAACCGATTCGGTTTTTTAAAGAAACCCTAGTTCGTTTTTTAGATCGGTTCGCCGATTTTTCTCGGTTTAGTTACTTTGCGGACGTTCATCCGTATGTTCGTTCTAACGAGCGGTGTTCACTCGTTAGCCGCAGACAACGAACGCTCATTCGTTAGCCTGTTTGTCAGTTTTCTTTTTCTCGGATTTTCCATGATTATTTTCAATCGCAGTTTCTGATCCGATTTTCGTTTCAGTTTATCTTTTCGCTCGTTTATCGAAATCAGGCGATTCAAGCGCCTAGATCTTTGTCTCGAGACCCTCCTTCCATTTAATCAACTTGAACATGATTTTGGTACTGTAAAATTTGACCTTATTCCAGATTAGTAAACGGATCTTGTTTCTTTCGCAGTTTGAGTTTCGTTGCTCCGTTTGATTTGATTCTTTTCGCAAACTGGAGTTCTTAAGTTGAACTTTCTGGTTAGATCTTCTTATTTCAGATTTACCCATGTTTGTTTTTTTGATTGCTTATGTATGCTATTGTTTGTTTGCGATAGAACACCCGGAGTGCGAAGCGTGCTACTACGAGTCCCTAGGTTTTGCGGATCATCAGCAAGGCAAGTAACACTTTGATCATACCCCTTTATCACCCAGTTTTTATGCATTAGTTCCAATCCTCAAACATTGCATGATTAGGATGTGATTAACATGTGGGTTGGGAAGTAGTTGATGAGGTAGAACCTATTGCCCTATTATATTCAAACCTTGGGAGTTACTTCTACGTATTGCTTATATTGCTATGCTATGCTCGTAGATGTGGTTTGGGTGAGTGAAATCCATGACAGATGTGCGATTGTTAATTAATGGTTCAACTTAAGGTGGCAACTTGAATACACATCTGGGTGGATTGTTTGTTGGGCACCTGGGGAATCCAGTGTTGTCCTAGGATATCCCGGAGTACCCATGATATATTTTCATGCTAGAAACTTCCGTGTGCAGCCACAAGCTATTATGGGCTCTAGCATAGTTGAGTAAGTTGCGTGAAGCTTCTGAAGAGGTGGATCAGCGGGTAGAGGGATATAGGTTGGTATGGTCTACCCGGAGTAAGGAGTTAATGCTTTTGAAAGACTGTGTCTCGGTCATCCGTTTCTCAAACACCATGTAGTGTGAGAAATCCAATGGAGGAGATCGAGTCTTGTGGGGAAAAGTGCGCAAACCTCTGCGGAGTGTATAAACTAATCATGGTTAGTCGTGTCCCCGGTTATGGACATCTTGAGTATCTAGTACTTGGAGTATCCTAAGTATCTCATCATTATTAAATAATATTGTTGGGTTGTTAATTACTTTAATTGGGAATGAGTTGGAGGAACCTTCTTAATGATGTTTCAACTACCATGATAGTTAAATAAAATATATTCCTTTGTTGTAGGGAAAAATTGGCTTTTCACAAAAACTCTAACCATAGAGCTTTCCACCAGCCAAATATGCATGTAGTGATAGCATTATTTTGTTCTTGCTCTACTGTGTTATTTTTCCAGCATATTCCATGTGCTGACCCATTTTCGGGCTGCAACGTATTATGTTGTAGACTTTTCAGATGAGGAGTTAGGTTCGTTAGGTCATTGCCGTGCAGCTCAGCTATGCCGTTGGAGTTGATGGACTCACTTTATCTTCCAAGCCTTCCGTTGTTATCGTATTAGATGGCCTTAAGCCATATATATTGTAATAAGTTCTCTTTTGAGACATTCGATGTAATAAGTTTGTGATTCCTACTCTGTTATAAATCCTCGAGTACTATGTGTGTCAGCATTACCGATCCAGGGATGACACTGAAGCACAGAGACTTGACCGTTTGAGGTCGGGTCGCTACATCATGACAACAACTCATCCCTTCGAACTGCTACACATGGACCTATTCGGCCCTACTCACTACTCTACTCTCACTACTACTGCTTGTCTCTATGGATTCGTCATTGTTGATGATTATTCAAGATATACATGGGTGCACATAATCCTCTACAAGACTGAAGTGCAGGATGTCTTCATACGCTTCGCCCACCATGCCATGAACAACTATGGCGTCAAGATCAAGCATATCAGAAGTGACAACGGCATAGAGTTCAAGAACACCGGCCTCGACCTTTACCTGGATACATTGGGCATCACTCATGAGTTCTCAGCTCCGTACACACCTCTGCAAAATGGCATCGTGGAGCGCAAGAACAGAACACTCATTGAGATGGCTTGAACGATGCTTGATGAATACAAGACTCCAAGAAAGTTCTGGCCTGAAGCTATTGATACCGCATGCCATGTCATCAACCGTGTTTATCTTCACAAGCTTCTAAAGAAAACATCCTATGAACTTCTTACTGGTAAGAAGCCAAATGCTAGCTACTTCAGAGTATTTGGTGCTAGGTACTGGACAAGGATCCACATCACACTTCAAAATTTGCACCGAACGCACATGAAGGTTTTATGCTTGGTTACGGAAAGGACTCACACTCATACATAGTCTTCAACCTCTTTCACTATAAAGTGGTTGAAACTGGGGATGTGCGGTTCAATGAGACTAGCAGCTCACAAAGAGAGCACCTCCAAATGTGCTAGATGAAGTTCCACCTAGTGAATCCATCAAGCTTATGGGAACTAGAGAAATCATACCGTCTGAAGCTCAGGCTGAAGAGGAACTTATCATTTCTGCACCAAATCAACCTGAAGACAATGCTCAGCCTGAAGACAATCCTCCTAATGATGACAATGATCAGCAAGAGAAAAATCTTCGTCCAGTTCATCCTCATGTTGCAAATGAAGTACAGATTGAGAAGCTAATTAATAGCATCAATGCACCTGGTCCACTCACTCATTCAAGAGCAACACAACTAGCAAATTTCTGTGGGCACTTTGCATTTGTCTCAATATCTGAACCCAAGAAAGTTGCTGAAGCCTTCATGGAACCTGAATGGATTCAAGCTATGCAAGAAGAGCTTCAACAGTTCGAGCTGAACAATGTGTGGGAATTGGTCAAGCGTCCCGATCCTCGTAAACACAATATCATAGGCACTAAATGGATATATCGCAACAAGCAAGATGAGCATGGTCAAGTTGTCAGAAACAAGGCTCGTCTCATTTCTCAAGGATACACTCAAGTTGAAGGGATTGACTTCGATGAAACATTTGCTCCCGTGGCTAGGCTTGAAGCCATTCGCATACTGCTAGCCTACGCAAATCATCGTAACATCCTTCTGTATCAAATGGATGTGAAGAGTGCCTTTCTCAATGGCAAGATTGAAGAAGAAGTGTATGTTGCACAACCGCCTAGCTTTGAAGATCCAAAACATCCTGATATGGTATAGAAGCTCAATAAGGCACTGTATGGCCTCAAACAAGCCCCTCGAGCTTGGTATGACACACTCAAAGATTTTCTGAAGAGCAAAGGCTTCAAACCTGGTTCCCTAGATCCCACACTCTTCACGAAGACATATGATGGTGAACTGTTTGTGTGCCAAATATATGTGAATGACATTATCTTCGGCTGCACTAATCAAAAATACAGTGATGAGTTTGGACACATGATGCAAGAGCAATATCAGATGTCCATGATGGCTGAACTGAAGTTCTTCCTTGGTCTTCAAATACGTCAGCGAAGCAATGACATCTTCATATCGCAAGAAAAATATCTCAAAGACTTCCTGAGGAAGTTTGGAATGCAAGATTGCAAAGGATACACGACGCCCAGGCCAACCAAAAGTCATCTGGGTCCTGATGCCGATGGTAAAGAGTTTGATCAAAAGGTATACCGCTCCATGATTGGTTCTTTACTTTATTTATGTGCATCTAGGCCAAATATAATGCTTAGTGTTTGCATGTGTTCCCGATTCCAAGCGGCACCAAAGGAATCGCATCACTTAGCTGTGAAGCGAATTCTTCGATATTTGGCCTACACCCCAACTTTAGGATTATGGTATCCAAAGGGCTCAAAGTCTGATCTAGTTGGGTTCTCGGATGCTGATTATGCTGGTGACAAGGTGGATCACAAGTCTACATCAGGCACATACCACTTTCTGGGATGATCACTTGTTTGTTGGTCTTCAAAGAAGTAGAACTGTGTTTCTCTCTCCACTGCTAAATCTGAATACATTGCTGCTGGATCTTGCTGCGCTCAGCTTCTATGGATGAAGCAAACACTCAAAGACTATGGCATCCATCTGAAGCAAGTACCACTCTACTGCGACAATCAAAGCGCCATCAAGATTGCCAACAACCTAGTTCAGCACTCAAAGACAAAGCACATTGAAATTCATCATCACTTTCTCAGAGATCATGTCATGAAGGAAGATATTGAAATCATTCACGTCAACACTGAAGAGCATCTGGCAGATATCTTCACAAAGCCCTTGGATGAGAAAAGGTTTTGCAAGTTGCGGTGTGAGCTAAATATCTTGGAATCCTCAAATGTCCTGTGATTAGGCACACATCCTAACACTTATGCATGTTGATGACTTAGATGTGCAACACGCGAAGTAACATATATCTTCAATAAATGAAGACTTACACTCTAAGTGTGAATACATTAACGCGGAATTTGACTTCGGAGCGCCACGATAATTGTGCGCCGTGTCTGGGTCTAATACTTCCTATATGGTGGGTAACGCCACCACCAAACTTTTGTTTGGAGTGTTTTATGTTGGCGTTACATTTGCAAAGTCTTCGCATTTGGTTTGTCTTCAATATTGACATGACTTCATGTTTATCTACACAATGTTGATTTGGTCTTATTCTGATATATGCATATATTAGTGGTATGTCCTCTACAGCATTCACTTATAGCTATGTCTTCTCGTTTGAATCTTTTGAACTAAGTGAATGTGATCGGACCCTAACCTCTCTATGCTTCCTTCTCAAATCTATCTATCCAAATCATATGTATTCTATTGAAATCATCGAATGTCTTCTTTGCGTCCTTGTTAGCAGAAGATACAGAGACAAACATTAAATCTCTTTTAAATGCTCAATCCTTATTGCCTGAAACCCGGAGAAGCCGAAACGACCACCCGACAGTCCAAACGTGTGTGGGAACATGGAACAACTTCCAATGTGTTGCATGTTCGCCACGTGTCCCTCAGATGTGAACCGCCAGGGGCACCTACGTAATTGCGCTGTGTTGTCCCTCTCCCTATAAATGCACATCACATCGTGGTCAAAATCTTTCTTCCACCTCTCCACCTCAGACAAACCCTAGTGCCACCGCTAGCTCTTGACGACGCCGGCGACGAAGTGCTTAGCTGCCGTGACCTCACCGACGCTGTCCTCATGCCGGCCGCGGACATCGTCTTCTCCCCGCCGCCGTAGGTGTCCTCCGTCGCCAAGTTAGGGCACGGAAGATCGAACTGCTTGGCCTCATCTTCTACTCCGTCTAGCAGTTCATCGTGTGGTAAATTAAAACTCTCTTTTTACTGTCTTTTTGATCCGATGGATTCATCTTTCCTTACCAAAAGTAGTTTCTACCTCCACAAATATGTATCAATCTTGTTCTGCATCTCATAATATTCCTAGTATATTCACTTATGCTTCACACGTAGTTAGAGTCCTCACTTGTACCAAATCTTGGATTCGTACAAATCTGGAACCAACTCTCAACATATAAGTGAATGTCTTCATGATATGATGTCAATGTCTTCTAAACTGATTAATCTTCAAAATCTTCTGAGAATGCATATGACCTCTTCCCCTTCCCTCGCACCTCTAATTTTGTCACATGCACATGTCCGTGGGAGAATCCCTTGGTTCTCATAGTCTGCATTCATTTGCAGAATTCTTACAGCATCACATCAATTCCACCGAAGCTAGTTCCTGTCTGACCAGCAAACGGAAGCCTTTGACAGTTTTGAAGCCATTCAGTCTGAACTACATGGCCGCAGATAAGTCAACAAGGAAGGGAGGCAGACAGTGCCGAGGGGGCACGTCAATGGATTTACCTGAAGATCTTTATGAGTTATACAAAACTGATCCGGAAGAGAGCTATGGCCAACGCAAAGCACGAATACAATGGATCCGAAGATATTGGGCCGAGCAATGGTTCAAGTAAAGATTCGTCAGCAAGGAATACGCTGAAAAGAATGCCATCAAGCGTCCTTGGGGAGATATTCTCTATAAAAATCTTCAACCCAAGACTAAATCTGAAGCTATTGCTCAGGGTTTCTACCCTTGCATGGTCCGTGGACCACAGCCTGCTGATGTCGACCCATCTTCTCTGCTATGGTGTCGTGAAGACAATCTGTTCAAGCACAACTACCAGTTTTCCAAGAACTCGGACAAAGAGAACAAGAAGTCACGGGGATTAAACTTCAACCCCGGTCCATCTGCTCCTCGTGCGGATGGCACACGTTATGTTGAACCCAATATTGTTGGGCCCTTCTACAACCTCGAGGGTCTCATCACTCAAATCATGGTTCAAGGGGAAGCCGTGGATCACTCTGCAGATGACACTGAGTCTAACGAAGCGCCTGCACCACCGAAGCCTAAGAAGCAGAAGAAACCCAAGGCTTCGAAGCCCTCCACTGCACTAAGAGCTTCACAAGTGAAGCCTCTGGCCACTGCTCCTCCTGCACCAAGTGTGCATTCTAAAGATCTCTCACGCATCTCCAAGTCTGAGAAGAAGAAGAAACCTAAGCAGACTACTGTTCAAGCATTGACCCCTGCTGCCGTTCTAAGGAATGAGAACGACGCCATTGATCTGTCTAGTGACGACGATCTTGGCGATGATGCTCTTGAGCTGCTAATAAAGAGCAAGCAAGAGGTGGAAATCTTCAATGATCTTCCCCTCTTCGATGTGGACATCCTGAACAAGTTCATTGACGAGCGGTTTGATAGCCCAGACCTCAGTTTTGATGATCTTCAGCTCCCTATTGGCCTCAGCGTCTCCTTCCATGGAGCCATTGCTCCTGAGCTGGCTCTAGCTCAGAGGATAGTTGAACTAAAGCACAAGATTGACTATGAAAAGGCTCAGTTCAAGAAGCACATGGCCAAGCTCAGTGTGACAGACATCCAAAACTTCAAGTAAATGATGCATGAGCTCAAGGAGGCGTTTCACATGAAAAATGACGAAGCTAAAGGTTCTCGAGAGCGCATGAAACTCCTCGCTGCCAAATGTGTTCAAGCTTACAACGAAGATGAGAAGCGCAAGGCACTTGGGCATCCTGGCATCGACCCCAAGATGGCTGCTAAGAAGAAGAAGCCTACTGTGGCCCCAGCTGAAGCATCCAGGCGGGAAGAACCTCGCATTGTCTTCCCCGCCAGCATGACAGACGTGCAGCCTAAGGTCCCTATAGTGGCTTCAGAGCTCAAGAAGACAAGAATAGCCGAAGCCGAAGCCAGAAAGCGCAAGAACAAGAACACCACAGATGATGCGCCACCAACCAAGAAGAGAAAGACCAAGAAGAAAAATCGGGCTGCTCCCACAGAGCCCCTTGTCGTCGAGCCAATTTCGGTTGCTCGCCCTGCGTTCGCACTCCAAGAGCGTCGCTTGATAGTTCATGAGCCTGCTTCCACAGTGGCTCCTGAAGCTGAAGACATTCCAGCTGTTGACCCCACCGCAGCTGAAGACATTGGTCCCCAAGACAATGTAGAAGATGATGAAGTCCTTCCTCAGATCAAGCACAACATGGTATCATCGCCTGTTCTCACGAACAGCGAGCTCATCAGCATTGGTCGTCCTTTGACGCCAATTGCTCAGGATGATTCCTGGGCTGATCACCCTCAAGTCTCCCCCATCAAGAAGAATCACCACGTAGTCCCCCAAATCAAGTCACCACTCCGGTGCTTGATGATGAAGACTTTGTGGCCTAGACAACTCCATCTCCACAAGTGTTGCCAGCATTTCGCAAGCTTCGCAAAGGACCAAGGCCATAAGTCACTCTTTTGAGTGTTCCAGAAGGAGAAGAGCACCACCACTCAGTCTCACGACAAGTGTTTCCTGCAGCCTCTCCAACTGCGAACATCTCAGAGTCTGAAGCCAATGCTGTTGAAGACATTCCGGCTACATCAGCCGATGAGCAAGAAGAACCAAGAGAAGAAGAAGAATGTGTTGATACACCCCCGTCCAACCCTAAAGTTGTTCTCGAGGAGAACGTGTCGAACCCTCCAACTACTCAAGTGGAGGATGACAATACTGAGGCGGCCACAAACAACTCAACTGAAGCCAATGACATTTTCATGGCCAAAGCTAATGTGGCGCCTGAAGCTAATGTGGTGCCAGAAGTGAATGCACCTGAAGCGAATGTTGCACCTGATGCAAATCTGCAGCCTGAAGTTAATGCCACTGCCACTGCTCCTGTACCGCCTCCAAGGCCACACACACCATCGAGCAAGCATTTGATCATGGTCAGTTGGTTACTGTCAGATGGCCCATTCTGGTTCCTCCACCTGCTGTCGGTCCGCAATTTGACTATCATGTAGAGCACAGGCCTCAGGTCCAGAAGCCGAAGCCAAGGCTGCCAAGGTTTCCAGGTACTACAACTTCACCAGGATATTTCAATGCAAATGGCTTCATGGCACACAACACTTTCTTTGATAGTGCCAAGAACCCCTACTCCAAGCCAATAATTTCATCTGATCGGTTCTGGAGCTATCAGCAACACATTTACTATTCTTGTGTTCTCTATGATCAAGGGCGCATCTCTCCCCATATGTGTCTAGACAGTGAAGCTATTGCTGGACTGCCCTGCTCAGAAGAAGCTCTTGACTGTTTCCGTGATGCTGGTCTCCTGAACTTTGTGACTGATAAAGAGCATTGGAATGAAGAGCTTCTGCTACAATTCTATGCTACCCTCCACATTCGCGGCACAACAGGGATCCGAAGACTTGGATCCTTGAGTGGATGACAGGCAATACACACCATGAAGCTAAAGCTCTAGATATCATTGAGCTCAAAGGCCTGCCCACTCCAGGTGAACTCTTTGAACCTGGTTGTTAGCTTCACCGCAATGCCTTGGAGAGCATTTTTCACAAGCCAGAGCCCAACATGAGCCAAATGCTGAGCATGATGAAGCCTTTGCCACGCGACGCTGAATACCCAAGAGAATTCTTTGTTGAAGACCTAGGGTATCTGCCCCGAACGATCTATCATATCATAAGGCGAACTCTATGGCCCATCAAGGGACATTCTTCTGCAGCGAAGCTTGAAGGAGCGATGAAGACATTGGTCTTTTATATCTTCAATGGCATCAACTTCAATGCTCAAGACTTCTTTATCAGGCAATTGGCTGCATCTGGCTCTGACCTCTTTGGTCTGAAATTCTACGCTCCATGGGTTATGCGCCTTATCAAGCTTCATTCAGCTGTCTACTATCAGCCTTCTGCACGCAACCATCTGATATTTTTGCCAGAGGTTGATATGTCAGTTGAAGCCATATACCCAGAGCCTGCCAAGGAGCCAATTTATCTTCACAATGTTGATCACCAGAGCTTCACCCAACCCATTGAAGGAGTTCAGGCCATCACTCGTGTTTATCCTTTGGCTGGCAATACACGTGCACCACACCGTGCCCATCCTGAAGCCACTGAAAGCACTATTTCTCAAAGGCCTCAGAAGTGATCTCGTGTTCTCAATGACCGAGAGCTTCTCGTCGCCTTGCATCAAAAACAGGATAAGCATCACGACTGTCTCAAGCGTCAAATGCAAAGCCTCTTGGTGGATGTTAATCACATTCGCAACCTTGCCATCAAGAATGCCTTTGTCACTCATGAAACCTGTCGGAGGTTGAAACGCCCTCGATGCAGCTATATCTC
Organism: Triticum urartu; assembly: GCF_056163025.1. NCBI lineage: Eukaryota > Viridiplantae > Streptophyta > Magnoliopsida > Poales > Poaceae > Triticum > Triticum urartu. Next base: position 217,978,619 of record NC_141878.1, read on the forward strand.
CCATGTGTCGAAGCACAACTTAGAGGCATAACTGCATTGAAAGCAATGTCGCAAGTGAGGTAATCTCTGCAAACAACCCATGTAATACAATAAGGGAAAAGATACATAGTTGGCTTACAATCGCCACTTCACACAAATACATGAATAAAGTATTACATCATCCAAATACAATCAGGGCCCGACTACGGAGCCAAAATAAAAGAAGACTACCCCAAATGCTACACAGATCCCCGATCGACCCCAACTAGGCTCCACTACTGATCAACTAGAACGGAACAACACAAAGGGCAAGATCTTCATCGAGCTCCTCCTTGAGCTTGGTCGCGTCATATGCACGGTTCAACGACACCTGCAAGCTGGTTTTGGAAGTATCTGTGAGTCACGGGGACTCAGCAATCTCACACCCTCGCGATTAAGACTATTTAAGCTTATGGGTAAGGTAAAAGGTATGAGGTGGAGCTGCAGCAAGCGACTAGCATATATGGTGGCTAACATACGCAAATGAGAGCAAGAAGAGAAGGCAAAGCACGGTCGATAAAAGTATGATCAAGAAGTGATCCTAGAACAACCTACGTCAAGCATAACTCCAACACCGTGTTCACTTCCCGGACTCTGCCGAGAAGAGACCATCACGGTTACACACGCGGTTGATGTATTTTAATTAAGGTCAACTTCAGGTTTTCTACAACCGGACATTAACAAATTCCCATCTGCCCATAACCGCAGGCACGGCTTTCGAAAGATCATATCCCTGCAGGGGTGTCCCAACTTAGCCCATCACAAGCTCTCATGGTCAACGAAGGATATTCCTTCTAGCGGGAAGACCCGACCAGGCTCGGAATCCCGGTTACAAGACATTTCGACAGGTAAAACAAGACCAGCAAGACCGCCCGATGCGCCGACATCCTGATAGGAGCTGCACATATCTCGTTCTTAGGGCAACACCGGATGAGCGCTCCGTACAACTAAAACCAGCCCTCAAGTTTCCCCGAGGTGGCGCTGCAAAGGACTCTAGTTCGGACCAACACTTAGACAAGCACTGGCCCGGGGGGGTTAAAATAAAGATGACCCTCGGGATGCGCGACTCCCAAGGGAAAAAGGCTAGGTGGCGAATGGTAAAACCAAGGTTGGGCCTTGCTGGAGGAGTTTTATTCAAGGCGAACTGTCAAGGGGTTCCCATTATAACCCAACCGCGCAAGGAACGCAAAATCCGGGAACATAACACCGATATGACGGAAACTAGGGCGACAAGAGTGGAACAAAACACCAGGCATAAGGCCGAGCCTTCCACCCTTTACCAAGTATATAGATGCATTAATTAAATAAGAGATATTGTGATATCCCAACAAGTAAACATATTCCAATAAGGAACGACATCTCCATGTTCCAACAAGGAACAAACTTCAATCTTCACCTGCAACTAACAACGCTATAAGAGGGGCCGAGCAAAGTGGTAACATAGCCAAACAACGGTTTGCTAGGACAAGGTGGGTTAGAGGCTTGGTTCAACAATATGGGTGGCATGATAAGCAAGTGGTAGGTATCGCAGAATAGGCATAGCAAAAGAGCGAGCAACTAAGCAAGCAAAGATAGAAGTGATTTCGAGGGTATGGTCATCTTGCCTGAAATCCCGCAAGGAAGAAGAACGGGTCCATGAAGAAGATAAACGGACGTACTCGAACGGATCCTCACACACACGACGTAATCGTAACCAACCCGAAGAAGCAACACCGGAAAGAAGCAAACAACATAGTAAACAACCAACACATCAACATGGCATGATGCACAATCGAGTATGATGCATGTCCGGTTTAATGAAGCATGGCATGGCAAAGTGCACAAACAATACTACAAATTAAGTGGAGCTCATTATGCAACAGAGTTACATATTGAAGAAAACACCACATGACTTATTTAGTTCTCTCTCGTTTATGTACCCAACAAGATTAAATGTTGTTAGCATGGCAAGAGGGTGAAGCAAATGAAAACTACCTAACTAGGCAAGTTTAAATGAGGCCGGAACAACAAGCAACAAGTCCGGAAAAATCCTAATGTGCATATTTTGGTTGTGGTACTGATCTGCCCTAAACACAATTTTAGAGTTGTTCAACATGCAAAGTAAAGCCACCATGTTAAACTAGGCAAAATTCTACCCTATTTACATATAAAGATTAATTAAAACTGAGCTACGGTTAATTAGTTATGAATTAAACTGTTTTAGCATGGCATAAGAGTAAATCTACACAAACATCAATTTAATCATTTTAAACATGGGTCAAAGTGACATATTATGAACTAGACACAATTTTAAGCATTTTTCATATATAAAGTTTTTACAAGTGATGCTTAGTTTGTGAGATATTAAATGAATGATCATGAGGGTCTTTTCTGTAAAACAACACACTCTGGATAAATAGCTAAATTCGCAGGCAGGAAAAAAAACAATGAACGGACCGAAACTACTGGGTCTAGCCCACAACACCGAGGGGAACTGGACTAGGCGTCCTCACCTCGGGCCTTCACAGGCCGATCGGGAACGCGGCCCACTAGCGAGCGGAGGTAGGCCAGCTCGCTCGGGCGGAGCTGGGCCGCGGAGCTGGAGATGGGGCCCACATGGGGAGGCGCTTCGAGCGGGCGAGCTCATCCCTGGCTTTGTGAAGAAGACGGCGGTGGTGGATGGATGAACTCCGACGAGACCTGGGACTCCAGCGACATGGGAAGACGACGGGAATGGGCAGATCCGATCCCTAGGCACCGGATCTGGCTGGAGGTGGACGAGGATGGCGAGGTGCGGCACGGATCCGAGCGCAGGAACGACGGGGGTCGCGAGATCCGGCGAACACCATGCGGCGGCGCGATGAGGCTCCGGGGTCCTGCAAAAACATGGGGAGAGAGAGCTCTGTGAGAGGAAGAGGAAGAAGCAGAGGCAAGGGAAGGAGAGTGGAGCAGGTGGCGGAATTCGGCCTGGTGGTCGCTGGTGGCGAGGCGCTGGTCGCCTGCAGGAATCGGGCGCAGGCAAAGCGAAGGCGGAGATCAGGGCACGGGGGAGTGCGGGCGTGCAGCGGCGGCTCAGGCCCGCTTCGGCCCGGGGCGGGCCGCGGATGGGCCGGGCGGGCCGCGGCAAAGTGGGGGCACTGGGGAGGCGACATGGCGCGCTGGGCTTGGCTGCGGGGCACCGGGAGGCGACGTGTCACGCCCGGATTGGTCCGGGAGGCGACGGCGGCGACAACTGGCGGAGGTGGAGTGGGGCGGCGCTGAATCCGCGGAGGAGGGGGGGTTGGCTGTGGCAGGGGTAGGGGAAGGGGTCTAGGTTGTCCAAAATGGACTAGGGGTGTCCATATATAGCAAATTTTCTAGGGTTTGGGGGTTAGGAGGGGTTTTCGAGCCGTACGATCGCGATCGTGCGGTTTCGGACAGAGGGGGGACTAGGTGGGCTGTGAAGAGAGGCCTCGGGCTGAGAGGAGAGAAGAGAAGTGAGGCTCGGCGACTATTTCCGGAGACCGAAAACGTCCGACGTTAGACCGGCTATATGCCGCTATAGTTTAACGGTTGGGCTATCAAACAAACTCCGAATGCGATGAAACTTGACAGGAAGTCTATCTACACTATAATAAGACCGCACGTTAACTTTCATCCCATTCCGAGAACATTTTCCGGCCACTTACAAAATAATATTTCGGACATGCCGCGGGCGCGTGCAAGTGTGTCTAGGCTCAGAACAGACAACGGACGTAACGAGGAGACCGAGATGGATGCTAGTTTTGAAAACATGATGATGCAATGCGGATGATGACATGGCAAGATGCAACACGCAAGAAAATGACAAGGCAACAACAGTGAATAACTGGAGGACACCTGGCACATCAGTCTCGGGGCGTCACAGAGGTCATGGAAGAGTTTGACATTGCTCAGTGCTGAAGATGATCTTCAAGATAATGACTTCATCGAAAGATTCAAGTTTGACTCAACTCCTCCAAGGAATGTTGTCTTGCGTTGGACCCCCTCACTTGAAGACTCTGACTATTCCTCCTCAGCTGCAACTGTTAATGCCAGAGTCATTGATGACCAAGATGATGCTACTTCACCACCTCCAACTTCGGCGCATATCGACACTGCACCAAGTTCTTCTGCACCACCAAACCTCAACGACGACCCTGCTACTTCAGCACCTACTCCTCATGGGAACGACTAGAAGCTCTATCATTTCAAACCTTTTTGGTCCTTACCGACAAAAGGGGGAGAAGCATATGAGTTGATAGTCTTCAAGAGGGTCCCTAGGGGTGGTTGCTATGCTTTTTGCCAAGTGTTTACAACTCTCGCTTTTGATACATTTGGGTTCTTTGAGTTGTAACACTTAAACTTGATGGTCGTCTGCTACTTTTCCTGTCATCTATGTGATGCGACAATAAATTCCGCATGTGCGACGATAAATCCCGCATGAAGTCATATTGCAGACATCCATTTTTTATTATGCATGTCATTATCTTCGTTATATCTTATCATGCATGATGAATTGCCTTCATAAGTTGAAGAGGATCTCCACAAGTACAACCTGCCATGTGCATTTGCATTCCAAATGCAAAATACATATATGCACATCTTCAGGGGGAGCCTTTTGCTACTTATGAAGACAATATCTTAATCCTTTACAATCTCACACACTTTTATCCCTGTTGAAAACTTCAACCAGTTTGTCATCAATCACCAAAAAGGGGGAGATTGTAAGTGCATCTAGTGCCACCCCTAGTTGGTTTTGGAGTATTGACGACAACCCTGGTTGAGGGACTAATGTGTTTGTGAGAATTGCAGGATAACACAGGTAGTAGTCCCTCATTGATTCGGTTTACCTACCAGAGATGACCCCTAAAAATATGTGAAGACATTGAAGATAATGGTGGTATGTGAAGATATTCACATTGAAGACTATGACATGAGAAGACATCGCATGAAGTCTTTGGAGCGCGAAGACATAGTTGTTTCGTAGTTTCATTTTCTTCTTTGTTGAGTCATAGGAACCACCATAGTGTTAAGTGGGGTCCATGTGAACAAAGTCAGAGTGACTAAAGTGATGCTCAACCAAATCCTATGTCTTCAAGCGAAGACAATGAGAGCGAATCTTATCCAGAGCTGGATGAGTCAGCTTTACTTGTAGCCCAAGTCAAGCTGCCGCGTGTGTTTGAAATCTGACCGTTGGAACACGTGTCAGTTCCTTAGTGACCCAGGGTCATTTCGGACAAATCAGGTCGGGTTGCCTAGTGGCTATAAATAGCCCACCCCTACACCATAAATTGGTGGTTTCTCAGAGTTAGTGCACGGCTTTTGTCATTTGAGAGCAACCCACCTCTGAAGCAGTTGAGAGAGAGATCCTTGCGAGGACAAAGCCTAAAACACCCAGAGCCCAAAGAGTGTTTGGCATCACTAAAGTCTTTCTGTCCGCGTGATCTGAAGACTTGTTACACTTGAGGACTGTGAATCCTCCAGCCGGTTAGGCGTCGCATTCTGAGCATCCAAGAGTCATTGTGGATTGCCGATGAACGAAGTGTGTGAAGGTTTGGAAGTCTACCTTGAAGACTTACCAGAGTGATTGGGCGGGGACTAAGTGTCCTTAACTCAAGGGGAACAAGGTGAAGACATGGTCTTCTGAGTTGAATCTCAGCATCCCTAACCAGACGTATAGTTGTCACAGCAACTGGAACTGGTCCAACAAATCCTTTGTCTTCACCAAGCAACTGGTTCTATCTCTTCCTTCTCTTTACTTACAGTTTGTCTTCGTGAAGTCAATGCCTGCTTGCATTATCTGTTTGACTTCACTATGTGACTACTTGTTCTGATTGGCTTCATACTATCTTCCATCCTGATCCACACTGCCTAGCTGCTAATAGTCTTTGTGCTTTCACTTCATTGAATACTTGACTATGGCTTGCCTAGTGTAGTCTACCTTCCGCTGCATGTTAATAGGTTCATTTCTATCATTTGTCTTCGAAACTTCCATGTTTTGAACACTTTCATAAAAATCGCCTACTCACCCCCCTTTATTCGATAACTAGCACTTTCAATTGGTATCCGAGCAAGATACTCTCTTGTTTTGTGTGCTTTGATTGTGGGTTATCAAGATCAACAGTAGGTCCAATTTCTACATCATTATCATTGCTAAGTTGAGCATCAACATGAACATCATCATTAACATTATCACTAGGTTCATGTTCATTACCAGATTGCGTTTCAGCATCAGAAATAGAAATATCATTGGGATTCTCAGGTGTGTCAACAACAGGTTCACTAGAAGCATGCAAAGTCCTATCATTTTTCTTTTTCTTCTTCTTAGAAGAACTAGGTGCATCAACATTAGCTCTCTGAGAATCTTGCTCAATTCTCTTAGGATGGCCCTCAGGATACAAAGGTTCCTGAGTCATTTTACCTCCTCTAGTCATAACTCTAACAACATTATCATTCTTCTTATTATTTAATTCATTGAGCAAATCATTCTGAGCTTTCAGTACTTGTTCTACTTGAGTGGTAACCATAGAAGCATGTTACTAATAAGTTTAAGTTCACCTTTAACTCTAGACATATAATCACTCAAGTGTTCAAGCATATGAGCATTATGTTTCAATTGTGTACGAACATAAGCATTGAAGTTTTCTTGTTTAACCATAAAGTCATCAAACTCATCCAAGCATTGGCTAGCAAACTTAGTAAATAGAATTTCACATTTATCAAATCTATAGAGAGAATTTACCTTTACTACCTGTGTCGGGTTATCAAGACCATGCATTTCTTCAATAGGTGGTAATTCTTAACATCTTCAGCTTTAATACCTTTTTCTTTCATAGATTTCTTTGCCTCTTGCATATCTTCAGGACTGAGAAATAGAATACCCCTTTTCTTCGGAGTTGGCTTAGGAGTTGGTTCAGGAAGTGTCCAATTATTTTTATTAGTCAACATATTATTCAATAGCAATTCAGCTTGATCAACAGTTCTTTCCCTTAAAACACAACCAGCACAACTATCAAGGTAGTCTCTGGAAGCATCGGTTAGTCCATTATAAAAGATATCAAGTATTTCATTTTTCTTGAGAGGATGATCAGGCAAAGCATTAAGTAATCGGAGAAGCCTCCTCCAAGCTTGTGGGAGACTCTCTTCTTCAATTTGCACAAAATTATATATTTCCCTTAAGGCAGCTTGTTTCTTATGAGCGGGAAAATATTTAGCGGAGAAGTAATAAATCATATCATGGGGACTACGCACACAACCAGGATCAAGAGAATTAAACCATGTCTTAGCATCACCCTTTAATGAGAACGTAAACAACTTAAGGATAAAGTAATAGCGAGTTTTCTCATCATTAGTGAACATGGTGGCTATATCATTTAATTTAGTAAGATGTGCCACAACAGTTTCAGATTCATAGCCATAGAAAGGATCAGATTCAACCAAAGTAATTAACTCAGGATCGAGAGAGAAATCATAATCCTTATCAGTAATAAGGATAGGTGAAGTAGCAAAAGCAGGGTCATATTTCATTCTAGCACTCAAAGACTTTTCTTTAAGCTTAGCTAACACTTTCTTAAGATCAGATCTATCATTGCAAGCTAAGAAGTCTCTAGCAGTTTCTTCATCCATAACATAACCCTCACGCACAACTGGCAATTCATATCTAGGGGGAGAATCTTCATCATCACTTTCATCAATATTATCACTTTCAATAATTTCATTCTCTCTAGCCCTAACAAGTTGTTCATCAAGAAATTCACCTAGTGGCACAGTATTATCAAGCATTGAAGTAGTTTCATCATAAGTATCATGCAAAGAAGAAGTGGCATCATCAATAACATTCGACATATCAGAATGAATAGCAGGTGTAGGTGTCTCAAGTTTACTCAAAATAGAAGGTGAATCAAGTGTAGAGCTAGATGGCAGTTCCTTACCTCCCCTCGCAGTTGAGGGAAAAATCTTGGTTCTTTTATCTTTCAAGTTCTTCATAGTGATAAGCAGATATAAATCCCAAGTGACTCAAAGAATAGAGCTATGCTCCCCGGCAACGGTGCCAGAAAATAGTCATGATAACCCACAAGTATAGGGGATCGCAACAGTTTTCGAGGGTAGAGTTATCAACCCAAATTTATTGATTCGACACAAGGGGAGCCAAAGAATATTCTCAAGTATTAATAGCTAAGTTGTCAATTCAACCACACTTGGAAACTTAATATCTGCAGCAAAGTGTTTAGTAGCAAAGTAATATGATAATAGTGGTAACGGTAGCAAAAGTAATATTTTTTGGTTTTATAGTGATTGTAACAGTAGCAACGGAAAAGTAAATAAGTGAAGAACAATATATGAAAAGCTCGTAGGCAATGGATCAATGATGGATAATTATGTCGGATGTGATCAATCATGCAACAGTTATAACATAGGGTGACATAGAACTAGCTCCAGTTCATCAATGTAATGTAGGCATGTATTCCGAATATAGTCATATGTGCTTATGAAAAAGAACTTGCATGACATCTTTTGTCCTACCCTCCCGTGGCAGCGGGGTCCTATTGGAAACTAAGGGATATTAGGGCCTCCTTTTAATAGAGTATCGGACCAAAGCATTAACACATAGAGAATACATGAACTCCTCAAACTACGGTCATCACCGGTAAGTATCCTGATTATTGTCACTTCGGGATTAACGGATCATAACACATAATAGGTGACTATAGACTTGCAAGATAGGATCAAGAACTCACATATATTCATGGAAACATAATAGGTTCAGATTTGAAATCATGGCACTCGGGCCCTAGTGACAAGCATTAAGCATAGCAAAGTCATAGCAACATCAATCTCATAACATAGTGGATACTAGGGATCAAACCCTAACAAAACTAACTCGATTACATGATAAATCTCATCCAACCCATCACCGTCAAGCAAGCCTACGATGGAATTACTCACGCACGGCGGTGAGCATCATGAAATTGGTGATGGAGGAAGGTTGATGATGACGATGGCGACGGATTCCCCTCTCATGAGCCCCGACCGGACTCCAGATCAGCCCTCCCGAGACAGATTAGGGCTTGGTGGTGGCTCCGTATCGTAAAACGCGATGAATCCTTCTCTCTGATTTTTTTCTCCCCGAACGCGAATATATGGAGTTGGAGTTGAGGTCGGTGGAGCATCAGGGGGCCCACGAGGCAGGGGGCGCGCCCCCCACCCTCGTGGAGAGGGTGTGGGCCCCCTGACGTGGATTCTTCCGCCAGTATTTTTTATATATTCCAAAAATAATCTCCGTTGATTTTCAGGTCATTCCGAGAACTTCTATTTCTGCACAAAATTAACACCATGGCAATTCTGCTGAAAACAGCGTTAGTCCAGGTTAGTTCCATTCAAATCATGCAAGTTAGAGTCCAAAACAAGGGCAAAAGTGTTTGGAAAAGTAGATACGACGGAGACGTATCACGGGTGTACTCGAGGTCGAACCCGACCACCTTGTATTTCTCCTCGGCAAGCAACAACTCCATGATGTGGATGGAGTGCTCCACCCAAACCGGGTCATTGGCGTACACCACCGAGAGGTCCATGAATTTTCTATGGGTGTCCACCACGACATGCATGGTGAAATGCTTCTCATCGTCGGCAGCCACTTGGAGCGCCATTGGAGTCGCGCGGGATACCCTCTAAGAATTTCTCATGGTGGGTGTGCTTCTTGCAATGGTGGGGCGCGATCGAAAGGTTGGCCGCTGTAATAAATGGGGGTCGGCCGGCCTGTAATTGTCATGTCTTGTCACGGGGTTCATAGCGCAGGATTCCAGTGCACGCTTGACAACACCGCACCGTACGCGTGGGCTCGAAGAGGCGCCAAATGTATCATTGGTGAGCCTGTTCCCGCGCTACCGCACAGTTTACCGCGCAAGGTCCCCCCGGCTAGTTTGTCCACATGTCGGCTAGAAGAGGGACAATTCATGGGCGTTTATTGGCAAAAAGCTTGGTAAAAATGAAGTGTGTGGAATGACTTCAGTCATAAGTTTACCCATGGGTGATAAGGTCAAAGTTACACAGAAGGGTGATGATGGACACTTGAGTGCGATAATTAATTCTACGCTCTACAGGGCACACGGTGGAAGAAACCAACGGTGTGCAATAATGTCGAAGATCGAAGTCGAGTTAGCTATACAGATCGTGTGCTGTGAGATCGACAAGGTAAGCAAATTCAAGAATGGTTAATAAAATATAAGATCATTGCATATTAAGGTCAAAATAGTGCTACCAATATACGGGTCTCATACGATGCCATTTCAATGATTGTACCACAAAAGATCAAAATATTACAAGGTTCAAATTCCAGAGTTATATGGCTCAAATTCGAAGATTACAAGGTTCAAACTGATATTAGAAATGAAATTCAGCTCATCAGCTGCAAACGCTCGCGCTGATCCGCTGAACATGGATATCAGAGAGGTTCAAACTAATATTACCACTTCTAAGTCTGGGTTCGAAACCTCACAATTTTTTCAAAGGGGTCAGCCACTGAGAAGTCATGTATGGGGTTGACACGATGACTTCCGATTACTTTGTCATCTGAAGTTGCAAAATAAAATTCAGCATTTTTGGAGCCTATTCCATTCCACCGCAAGCGCCGGCGCTGATCAACAAACCATTCATTTTTGCTAAATAAATGTAGGGCAAACCTCATTTCCTTCAGCACCCTTGATCTGAGAACAAAGAACCTGGCGAATATAATCTCCTGTAAGGTCCCTCAGTAGGAGTTCAAAGTAATTTCTGAGAGATGCAGATCTAGGCATTCGACGTGATTGTTATATTGTATCACATTATCCACCACTGGGCCTAATCTTATCTGCAAAATAAGAAAACGTGTTAGTGCCTGCATGCAGTTTTGAACATTACTACGGGCCTATTTGGTTTGCAGGATATGTAAAATGCACTAACATGCCATCTGCGATCTGACATGATTAACATGGGCATTTGATTACACTCTAGAAAAAATAGCCTTCTTCACAAGAGGTTGGAGTGGATGAAAAGTTCCCTAAGAAAACTAGTACATATGAATCCAAAGGAGAAATGCTTATTGATTGTAACCATATGGATCAAGCAACCAATATGGGGGGGGGGTGGAACATGTATGTACTGAAATACTCCAAAAGAATCATTCAGACATCGTAGTACATTGTCATTGTAAACTTGGAAAAAGGTGTCACAAATTGAACTCCCCTATGGTTAACATTTAACAGGAAAGGAACATCACCTCGATATATAACTTCTCCAGGCACGGAAAGCATCTCAGGAAACTGACAACTTGCTCCAGGTTGGGGCCGATAGATTCTAGTGCCAAGACCTTCACTGTGCGCAGTTTCGGGGTCAAGCTTGTAGTAATCATTTTCTGAATGACAGACAAACAAACATGTCGGCGTTCTGGGAAGGGGGGTCCCCAGACTTGCCTACCTGCGGCCTGCGGCATGGCTCAAAGGTGGCCCAGCACGGCCCATCTTCATCGACACAAGACTCAAGACCCTCGCGAGGGGCCAAGCCTCGCGGGGCGGACGACGCGGACCATCCTCCGGCACGGCCTCGTCAGGCTGGCTCGCGAGGAGGCGGAGAGATCAAGGCAGGGTACCTCGTGAGGTGCCCATGACGCAAGCCATGACGACTCAGGGCGCCAGGCGGGTGCCAGCCCGCACAGCGTCCTCCTTTCCTCTTTGGTGCAAAGGGGGCAAGCGCATCCGCGGAGTACCGAGGCATCAGGCAAAGGTTACCATTTCGGTGCAATGAGACCAAGACCAGGAGGACTACGAGACGGAGGTCACCGTGGAGCCCAAGATGACGTCATCACCAGAGCTTTGCGCAGGCGAAGACTGCTTTTGTCAGGAAAGTTGATACTTGTTGCCCCCCTTCAAATTAGCCCGCCATTGTTGGCTCCCTTCCCACTCAATATTTGGGAAGAGGACCAGGGCCTCTATAAATAGGACTAGCCACCCCCAGGGTAGGGCAGATGGGGATAGAGATCGAGAACCAGCCACCCACATAGCAAGGGGCCGGCAAGTAAGAGTAAGGCAGTGAGTGAGAGAGAGAGAGAGAGAGAGAAAGGTGGCTGAACTCCTCCCAGCAGTTCATCGCCCCATCCAAGAACAGACCCTCGCGAGGCTGTTCTTCCTTGTATTGCTCATCACCATCAGCCCCAAGAGGCAATCCACCCACCACACACTGGAGTAGGGTATTACACCACAACGGTGGCCCGAACCAGTATAAACCTTGTGTCTCTTGTGCAGTTCTTTCAGTAGTCTAGATCTTTGCGAGACGGAGAGGTAGAAGGCATAATCTCCGCGCGCACCCTAGTGTTCGAACCTTAAGGGTCTGACAGAACCCGAAATCCAACATTTGGCGCGCCAGGTAGGGGTGCGCCGGAAATCGTCTTCCACCGCCCCATTCTCCTGCGACCGTCGCGTCCATGTCCGACGCTCGTCGGGCCCGCGCTGAGCACCGGGCCGCCATCGCTTCCCGCGTCGCCCAGACGGCGCCCGTCGGCGGGCGTCCTCATCGTTCCCCGTCACCTGCCATCAATGCCGCCACCGGCCCGGCGGGGGGCGAGCAGCAAGCGTCGTCTCAGCATCCATCTGTGCGGCAAGACGGCCGCACCACTACTCCATCGCTCACACCAGCTGTTTCTTCGTCCCGCGCGCTCCGCGCACCCTTGGAGGCTCGAGCTGCGGTCATCGCGGCAAACGAGCTCCTGCGCTACCGTCCCGTCGATGACGTCAACGAAGAGTGGCTCGACCATGTCGCCGAGCTCGTCCGCGCCGCAGGGGGCTCTCCCGCGTCGTCTGTTCCGCTGCGCCGCACCCCGCCCCGTGCGGGCAACGAAGCTCCGGGGGTGTACCAGCCTCCTCCTCTCCAAGAAGATGCCATGGCTCCAAGGCGCGTGGCCCCTGGGCAGAACCCGCTCCGTCAGGTGCCAGTGCAGCAAGAACGGAGCTGCCAAGAAGTCCCTCGCCCGCAAGGAGCTGCCCGGGCGCTCCCTGCTCTGGCACGCCGCGACCCTGCTCCGGCTCCGGCATGCCAAGACCCCGCGCTGCTCCTAGCTGCAGCGCGTGGGGACCCTCAAGACCAAGCTCTCCACCAGCCGAAGCCTTTCGTGGCCACTGCAGGCTGCCTTGCCTACACCACTGAGCTGCGTAGCGTCGTGTGGCCTGGCAAGTTCAAGCCAGACCTGCCTCCTCGTTATGACGGCACGACAGACCCTGCAGAGTTCCTCCAACTCTATGAGCTGGGCATCGAAGCTGCCAGCGGGGACAAGAAGGTCATGGCGAACTGGTTCCCCATGGCGTTCAAGGAAGGAGCTCGCACCAGGCTCCTGAATCTGGCTCCAGGCACGATCTCTTCCTGGGACCAGATGCGCACCCGCTTCATCGCCAACTTCCAAGGTACTCGCGACCGGCCACCCGCCGTGAGCGACATGCGCCGCATCAAGCAACAACCCGAAGAGACCCTGCAAAAGTACATCCAGCGCTTCAATAGCGCGTGCCTCAAGATCCCCAAGGCGTCCGAGGAGGCCATCATCTCGGCCTTCTCCGATGGTGTGCGCGACGTCAAGATGAAGGAGGAGCTGGCGATGCATGAAGACCTGTGCACCTCCCTGGAGCTGTTCAACTTGGCGACCAAGTGCGCCAGGGCTGAGGAGGGATGCCTCTCCCTCCTCGAGCTGCCTGCCGTAGACCCAGAAGAGAAGAAGCCCAAGGCCAAGGACGTGAAGCGCAAGGGGGCTGCCGTGCTCGCGGCAGAACCAGACACCAAGTGGGGCAAAGATCTGCCTGAGTCCTCCCGGGGCGGCTGGTACTATGTGTACCATGACCTCCACACCCACAACACCAACGAATGCCAAGAACTCCGCGCCGTGCGAGAAGGAAGGATCGGCCATCGTCCCGAATGCGCGGATCGGGGCTACGGCTGAGGAGGAGGAAGAAACACAGGACGCTGGGAAGACCGCGGCCCGCACCAAAGGTGGCGCGATCAACCTCGCGAGGATCGTTGGCGAGACCTGCCTCGCGAGGGGGACTGGAGGGATCAGCCTCGTGAGGATCACCCACAGGGCCACGCAGGCCTCCCTACGCTGCCGCCTCAGCCAAGGAGAAACGAGGACTGCCATCAAGACGAAGGGGCTGGGGGCTTCCAGGAGCCACGCGCCGTCGCATGCATCCTAGGCGAAGCACAAGCCCCAGCCTCCCAACGCATCTTCAAGCAGTTTGCTCGCGAAGTGAATGCAGTCCTCCACAGGCTTGAAGCAACACGCCCTCTCAGGTGGTCAGCATGCGCCATCACATTCAGCTCAGCGGATCAACTCAAGTGTGCGGCCACAGCCGGAGTCCTCCCGATGCTTTGCTCCCCAGTCATCAGCAATGTACTGGTCACCAGGACCCTCATCGACGGTGGGGCAGGGCTCAACGTCCTGTCCGTGGAAACGTTCAACAATCTCCAAGTGCCCTACGACCAGCTTCAGCCAACCAAGCCCTTCTCCAGAGTCACCTACGGCTCCACGGTCTCGATTGGGCAGGTCCGCCTCCCTGTCACCTTCGGGGCACGTGACAACTACCGCACCGAGCTCATCGACTTTGACGTCGCCCACATCCACCTGCCGCACAACGCCATCCTCGGGTACCCAGCGCTGGCCAAGTTCATGGCCGTGACTCACCATGGCTACAAAGATGCCAGGAAGTGGCGGAGTCATCACGGTGCCTTGTGAAAAGAAGGATGCAGTGTGTTCCCTGGAGCGAGCCTTTCAGGCTGCGACACTGGAAGACCCGGATCGCGGAAGCAGGAGGCTTCCCGAGACCACCCCCAAGAAGAAGAAGACATCGTTCGGACCGGCCCCTCGGGAGGCGGGCCCCTCAGGGCCCGCGTCTGCCCAGGGGGAACCTACTTCCATCGCATAGGAAAGCGCGCCCGGCGCTCTCCTCAGGCAGGGCTCGGGGGCTCTCCCCTGGAGGGCCACCGACCTGGCCAGGGTCACGAGGGAGGCGCTTGGGCACCACATGGAGGCGTGTTTCGAAGCACGTTTCCCTCAAGAAGGAGCAAGGCAAGGAAGGTCAGACCCGCAGGAGTTTGTCGACAAGGCCATTCAAGAACTACAGGAATCAAGAATCATGAGAGGTTGCCGCTGTCTAACGGCTGTGGCTCCCCATCGGGGCGAGGATGGTGGGCTGCGCGTCTGCATCGACGTACCAGGGCTCAACCGAGCCGCCACGATGGGGCGCCTCTGGCCTTCGCGAGTGGGGCGCTGCGGGGTCCCACCCCACAGCTACGTCGGCATGCCTTACGGCTTGCCGAGCGTGGTTGCAACGTGCCAGCGCCTCATGAGGGGCATCACGGAGGCTCAAGAAGATAGGCGATCCGCAGCCTTGGCGGAGGTGGAGATGATTCACGAAGAGCTACCAGTGCCTCTGGAGCCTCCCGAGGCCCCTGGGCCTGGGGGCTCGTGAGGATCGGCTTCCGCAGCCTACCGAGTCTGCTGCACCAACACCCCTTCGCCCTCGACACCCGCAGGTGACATATTACAAGTTTCATTTCCAGCTGGGAGCGCCCTCCCAGGGCTGCATCGTTCCCAGGCCGCATGGGTCCGTCCCTGCGGTATGTATCCCTTTTATTTCATGTCGTTAGCTTGCTTTGTTGGGGGCGCCCCTCGGGCTGCATCACCCCCAAGTCGCTCGGGCCATGCCCAGCGGCATGTATCTCCCTTGCATTTATTTCTGGCTATGCATTCGCCCGCCATGCTTGATTACTTGATGCCTGTCCATGACACCTCTTCTTCTCCATGTCGACCACTTGCACGTTAAAGGGGGGTACCTGAGCATCGTGACTCAGGGCTCTTACTGGCTCTCCAGCCCTCACCCTCTGGCCATGTCCACGGCATCGCAACCTGGCATACCAGCGACGGCTGAGACAAGCTCGAGGGCCGGGACCCGAGGACGTAGAGTGCCGGCATCTAACCAAATTTGCAGGAACACAGCACGAGATAAGGCCCAGTGCCAGGCGCAACCCGCCTAGAGGTAGGGCCCCGTGAGTCCCGCGCTGGCTCACGGGTGCCCAGATACACCTCACCTAGCCCTACTGTGCCGGCCACGTGTCAGGGCGGGGCTGTACACGCCCCGGGGGCTCCTCCCGGAGGGGAGCCCCCTCCCACGTACCAGTGGAAGCACCATGCTCCGCGCTGGCTGACGACACTGCCGAGGAGCGGCTATGCCCGTACACATGCGGAAGCGCTATGCTCCGCGCTGGTGATAAACAACTGAGGGTGGCCCCCGGGCCGCATCAACCTCAGGGAGCCCAGAGCTCAGTGTCTAGCCTCATCGCAATGCCTCCCCTCGGGAGCGCCGCGCGAGGGGGCTGGGCACGGGGGCTGCGCCTGGGTCACGCCCAGACGTACGCCACCCAGCCAGGCCCCTTGGGCCTGGTTCGCTGCACGTCTCTCCCCGAGCGGAGCCAAGGTATGAAGGCCATTTGAGCGTCAAGGGGGACCCCTGAGCATCACGACTCAGGGGCCTAACTGGTCCCGTATCCCCTCACTCCCTAGTTCCGAAAGGCTAGTGCTGGGTGAGGCACGCGCGGGGCCGGGCTCTGCAGACGTAGAATGGTGGTCTCACTTGCATCTCACCTCATCACTTGTTGTTTGCGCGTCAAGGGGGACTCCTGAGCATCGCGACTCAGGAGCCTAACTGGCTCCGTAGCCCCTCACTCCTTTGGTCCCGTCCTGGTTTCCGGTCGGGGCTAATGCTGGGTGAGGTACGCGCGGAGTCGGGCTCTGCAGACGTAGAACGGAAGATCCACCTACATCACACCTCCCTACTTGTTGTTCGTGCGCCAAGGTGGACTCCTGAGCATCGCGACTCAAGAGCCTAACTGTCTCTGTAGCCCCTCACTCCTTTGGTCCCGTCCTGGTTTCTGGTCGGGGCTAATGCTGGGTGAGGTACGCGCGGGGCCGGGCTCTGCCGGCGTAGAACGCAAGCAAGTAGGGAAGAAAAGCATAAAATTCAAGGAACTTAAAAGCAAATATTACAGTCCATACTGTCGTCTTAACACCAAACGCGAGTTTAAATGCCTCCCCGAGGCATGATGCATGTGCAGGAATTAAAAGCAGGACAGGAGCAGTAGCGGAGTCACTTGGCGGCGGTGGAGCAGCGCGGGTGGCCCCGCCTCATGGAGCAGTAGGACCGGAAGCATCCTGCTTCGACTTGGTACTGAAGGCCCGGAACTTCCCCAGCAGAGCCTCAGTGCGGCCCTTCACGGCCTCGGCAGCGGTGGCAGCACCCTCGCCGCTTACTGGCTCCAACAGGCTGTCGAGGTCGGCGCTGGGGTCGCAAAGGTAGATGTGGGTGAAGACCCACGTCAGCGCAGCAGAAGACAGGACACGCGCCTCGGCCTCGGCCGTAGGGCCAAGGCCAAGGGTGACATCCTCAAGAGCATGAACCAGGAAGGGAAGCAGCTTGGCGGGGCCGTCCTCGGCGCCGGCCAGCGGGCTCTCCAGGCCACTGGCGTAGAGCATCTTCAACGAAGCACGAGCCTTCTTCTCCATGTCTGCGAAGGCCACGCGATCCTCGGCAAGAACCTTGGCCTTGCTGTCCAGCTCGACCTTCATCGCCTCCAACTCCTTCCCCAGCGCACCTAGGCGGTCGTGGCGCTTCTTGAGCTTGGCCTCCCGGCCCTCGATGGCCACCTCGCGAGCCTTCATGCCTTCTTCCTGCTCCTGGCGAAGACGAACCTCTTTCGCGAGTTGGTCCCGCAGGCCTTGCAGCTTGTCCTCCAGCGCCTTGCAGCGATCGCAGACTGCAACCACCTCCCCTAGGGCTGCGTCACGAGCAGCCTTCGTCTCAAGGACGGCCTGCCTCTCCTCGTCGTAGGCCGTCGAGGCTTGAACCAGCGCCGCCCGGATCGAGGCGTCA
This sequence comes from Triticum urartu, assembly GCF_056163025.1. Taxonomy (NCBI): domain Eukaryota; kingdom Viridiplantae; phylum Streptophyta; class Magnoliopsida; order Poales; family Poaceae; genus Triticum; species Triticum urartu. The sequence goes on from NC_141878.1 coordinate 217,996,552, forward strand.
GAGCGAATCCATCCTGAAGCTAACTCCAAGCGCCCGACCACCAGGCGAGGGTCGGCAAGGAGATCCCGCCGTAGCCGGTCCAGTCCAGCAACAGCACGCTCTAGGACGGCAGGAGGAGTTGGAGAAACAACAGTCGGCGGAACGGGGGAAGAAGGCGGCAGCGGCAAGACCACAGCGTCCTGAGGTGGAGCCTGCTGCGCCCCAGCGGCTGTGGTGGCGGCAGTGGGCAAAGGCACCGCAGGAGTCACTTGGGCCATGAGGGCTGAGCTCGCCCCAGCCAGCTCGGCCAGGCCTTGCAAGGACGACCGGGCGGGAGAAGCCCGCACGCCACGGTCACCCTCCTCCACAGGCGGAGGCGCTGCCGCGGATGAAGCCTCAGGAGCCCCCTTCGGCTTCTTCGCCGCGGGCGCCAGCCAATTCAAGAAATGCGAACGTCAAGCCTCGGCAGCGGAATAAGAAATAAAGACGAGGGTCAAGTACTTATGGATCATCGCCGGTGAGCTCGGGCAGCCTCCGGCCAAACTTGAAGCCCGACAGCCGGCTGGAAGGGTCAACCTCGGAAGCAGAAGGCGCGTCTGCAGACTGCCTCGGGGCAGGGGCAGACCCACGGGAGATCAGCCCGGTCCTGTCCTTCTTCGGGATCAGGGGCAGGCTCCCGCCGACCTGCTCGTCTCCATCCTCGTCATCATCGCTCGAAGAAAGGCGGAGACTGCGGGGCCTGCACCGGGGGAGGGGAGCCCTCGACTCTCCGTCGGTCGCCTCAGAGTCAGGCCCCTTTTCCCGCTCCTCCTCGTCCTCCTCTTTGCTGGAGTCACCGGAGGGCACGTCCACTAGTCCCACGGAAGCCGCCACGGGCACGAGCCCGTCCCCGTTGAAAACAGGCATGGACTCCACCACCTGCTCCCAGTCGTCGCGAAGGAACAAGGGCTTGGGAGCGCCCTCCAACCTTGCCACCTCGCGCCCGACCAGAGATTGGAGGACCGCGGCCAAATCTTCGTCGCCCAAGGCCGCGGGGCTCGGATGAGGCCTCCACATCGGAGGTCACGTAGTCAGAGTAGATCTGGAAATTTGGAGGAAGAAGGGGGAGGCGCAAGAAAGGGGATCTGAGCAGCAACCGGAGAAAGCAAAAGGCAAAGCCTGGGCAGATGCCATTCCTTTATCTACCTGCGCGGTTGCAGGAGCACTTGCGTCCCATCAACCGCCACGCGGCACCCAAGGCCATAGGCTATTAGGGCCCGTGACGCTTCGCCCTTGCCCTTTCACCTCTCGGCACGGCCAAGTCCGGGCGCGCCTTGGGCCCGGGGGCAACTGTCGGCGTTCTGGGAATGGGGGTCCCCAGACTTGCGTGCCTGCGGCCTGCGGCGTGGCTCAAAGGGGGCCCAGCATGGCCCATCTTCATCGACACAAGACTCAAGACCCTCGCGAGGGGCCAAGCCTCGCGGGGTGGACGACGCGGACCATCCTCCGGCACAGCCTCGTCAGGCTGTCTCGCGAGGAGGCGGAGAGATCAAGGCGGGGTACCTCACGAGGTGCCCATGACGCAAGCCATGACGACTCAGGGCGCCAGGTGGGTGCTAGCCCGCGCAGCGTCCTCCTTTCCTCTTTGGTGCAAAGGGGGCAAGCGCAGCCGCAGAGTACCGAGGCATCAAGCAAAGGTTGCCATTTCGGTGCAACGAGACCAAGACCAGGAGGACTACGAGACGGAGGTCACCGTGGAGCCCAAGACGGCGTCATCACCAGAGCTTTGCGCAGGCGAAGACTGCTTTTGTCAGGAAAGTTGATACTTGCTGTCCCCCTTCAAATTAGCCCGCCATTGTTGGCTCCCTTCCCACTCAATATTTGGGAAGAGGACCAGCGCCTCTATAAATAGGACTAGCCACCCCGAGGGTAGGGCAGATGGGGATAGAGATCAAGAACCGGCCACCCACATAGCAAGGGGCCGGCAAGTAAGAGTAAGGTAGTGAGTGAGAGAGAGAGAGAGAAAGAGAAAGGTGGCTGAACTCCTCCCAGCAGTTCATCGCCCCATCCAAGAACTGACCCTCGCGAGGCTATTCTTCCTTGTATTGCTCATCACCATCAGCCCCAAGAGGCAATCCACCCACCACACACTAGAGTAGGGTATTACACCACAACGGTGGCCCGAACCAGTATAAACCTTGTGTCTCTTGTGCAGTTCTTTCAGTAGTCTAGATCTTTGCGAGACGGAGAGGTAGAAGGCGTAATCTCCGCGCGCACCCTAGTGTTCGAACCTTAAGGGTCTACCGGAACCCGAAATCTGACAAAACATCTTCAAAATTAGAAATAATGTTAATTTGTAGAAGGATAGGTAGAAGGCGGCTGTTGTACCTGAACGGGTGTGGATCCAATAACAAGTTCGGAGTATTTGTCAGACGAGTAGGACACGACTGTCAATTTCGTCACAGAAATGACATTGATTCTTGTTGGACCTTCTTGATCAACTACAAGTAATCTCTCAAGTGCAGGTGTGTCCTTAATGACCATACCGTGGTACACATCTTGTGATGTCTTCTTGCCACACCAGCAACACACATAAATTGTCTGGAGAGTCATGGAGGTGATGTGGAAGGTACTCAACCCATTGATTGCTTGAAGATGAAGGTACTCGAGTGTAGTACAGCCACGAAGCAGGCGATGCATGTCATCATTTGAGAGCCAGACGGCGACGAGCTCGAGGTGCTTCAGTCATGGTAGAATAAGAGCGGGCGTGTCATTAAGGGCGATGGTAGTTCCTGAACTTGGCAACGCGCAGCGTGGGCGTGAGGCGGAGTGCGGACGTTGGCAGCGATCGCATATGCACATCATCAAAAGTGAGCTCCTCGAGCTGATCTAGGGCGGGGGATCGGAACCAGTCGTCAAGCTTGGCTCGGTCCTTGCCGTTGGAATGGAACTTGCCCATTCTAAGGCCTCTAGTTGGGCCAAGGTGACTATCGAAGATCTTGGAGACAACGGCCAAGCTTTTGCAATAGCCATGGCAGAGCTCGTGGGTGTCGATGAGGTCGAGAGGGATGGAGTTCCATAGGGGGCACCACCGCAGGGAAAGGACTATTGTCCGCGCCCCATATTTGATTGGGAGGAGGGAGATGATGATTGTCAACATATCATCGGGGAGGCTACTCATGAAGTCTAGGCTGCTGGAGTCGCTTGCGGTTCTAGCTCGCCCCGCCTCCGCTTGTTGGCAGCCCCGTTCTCCACCTCCGCAGTCTCCTTGTCAGCGCCGCTTTCTAATAGAAACGGGAGTGCAGGGAATATTTAGTTAAAACAGGGCAATAGAAAAGTGTATTGGTAACTAGAAGTTATTAGGTAGGAATATAGTAAGAAAAGCGAATCAATTGGTTGCTTAAATACTACACAATTCATTTGACATTGCTGGGTAAGTCAACATGAAGATAGTTGAAAAGAAAACTTACTTCGAACAAAGTCTGGACGGATGATTTTGTCGGGGAAGTTAGCATATATCTCATGACCAGGTGATACGTCTCCAACGTATCTATAATATTTGATTGTTCCATGCTATTATATATATTCTGTTTTGGATGTTTAATGGGCTTATTTATACACTTTTATATTATTTTTGGGACTAACCAATTAACCGGAGGCCCAACCCAAATTATTGTTTTTTTTGCCTATTTAGTGTTTCGCAGAAAAAGAATATCAAATGGAGTCCAAACGGAATGAAACCTTCAGCAGTGTGATTTTTGGAACAAACGTGATCCATAGGACTTGGAGTGGACGTCAAGCAATCAATGAGGAGGCCACGAGGCAGGGGGCGCGCCTACCCCCCCTGGGCGCGCCCTCCACCCTCGTGGGCCCCTCGTGGCTCCACCGACCTACTTCTTCCTCCTATATATACCTACGTACCCTGAAAACATCAGAGGGCACCACGAAAACCTAATTCCACCGCCACAACCTACTGTACCCAGGAGATCCCATCTTGGGGCCTTTTCCGGTGCTCCGCCGAAGGGGGCATTGATCACGGAGGGCTTCTACATCAACATCATAGCCTCTCCGATGATGTGTGAGTAGTTTACCTCAGACCTTCGGGTCCATAGTTATTAGCTAGATGGCTTCTTCTCTCTCTTTGGTTCTCAATAGAAAGTTCTCCTCGATCTTCTTTGAGATCTATTCGATGTAATCTTCTTTTGCGGTGTGTTTGTCGAGATCCGATGAATTGTGGGTTTATGATCAAGATTATCTATGAACAATATTTGAATCTTCTCTGAATTCTTTTATGTATGATTTGTTATCTTTGCAAGTCTCTTCGAATTTTCAGTTTGGTTTGGCCTACTAGATTGATCTTTCTTGCAATGGGAGAAGTGCTTAGCTTTGGGTTCAATCTTGCGGTGCTCGATCCCAGTGAAAGAAAGGGAAACGACACATATTGTATTGTTGCCATCGAGGATAAAGTTATGGGGTTTATATCATATTGCATGAGTTTATCCCTCTACATCATGTCATCTTGCTTAAAGCGTTACTCCGTCCTTTTGAACTTAATACTCTAGATGCATGCTGGATAACGGTCGATGTGTGGAGTAATAGTAGTAGATGCAGGCAGTAGTCGGTCTACTTGTCATGGATGTGATGGCTATATACATGATCATACCTAGATATTCTCATAATTATTCGCTTTTCTATCAATTGCTGGACAATAATTTGTTCACCCACCATAATACTTATGCTATCTTGAGAGAAGCCACTAGTGAAACCTATGGCCCCCGGGTCTATTCTCCATCATACAAGTTTCCAATCTATTTTATTTTGCAATCTTTACTTTCAATTTATATCGTAAAAATACTTATCTTATTATTATTATCTCTATCAGATCTCACTCTTGCAAGTGGACGTGAAGGGATTGACAACCCCTTTATCGCGTTGGTTGCGAGGTTCTTATTTGTTTGTGTAGGCACGAGGTGACTCGCGCGTGGTCTCCTACTGGATTGATACCTTGGTTCTCAAAAACTGAGGGAAATACTTACGCTGCTTTGCTGCATCACCCTTTCCTCTCCAAGGGAAAACCAACGCATGCTCAAGAGGTAGCACCAGGCCCTTTTATATGCAGTGCAATTTTAGTGCCGGCTTTCAGTACATAAAACTTAGAAATTTCTTTCCAAAAGCCAGTGCCAAAATAGGAATCACCATGTTCATCAAGTCTTACAGTAGCAACGATTGTAAATCCATGGTTTGTGTGCAGTATGACATACATGCAGTCTGGATCTATGTAAAGGGAAAGATTGTGCACTACATAATATTTTGCATAGCAAGGGATGCGCTGTAGAAAATGGTAGGATTGTTAAAGAAAATATGGTAACATGCAAATATGGGCCCAAATTGAAAGAACTGTACAATAGTTGAAATCGAAGGATAAAAATCTATAATTAAACAGATAGGGTAAACATGATGTCATGGAAATATGAGAGCAATCGAAAGAACAATACATCATTAATTTTCCTAATATAGAAAGAAGAGGGGCAAAATCCCCTTTGACATTTATGGTGCATGTGGCACCTTTTATCCAAATGTAGCAATATTTAGAATATGTTCAGGAAAGTAGGCCATGCCAACCGATTTAGGGTGAGATTGAACATACCGCGCGCGTCCTCAAGTGATCCGGTACGGTGAGATGGAATCTCTGGCGGAGGTCGCAAAGTCCTGCTGTGTCGGCGCACTGTACATTCTATGAATGAAAGAAAACCCTCAAATCAGCTCGAATAAAAATGAATTCACAGTGATTTCCGCTGGGTGATTAAAGGAGGCAGATGAACGGGCATAAGAGATGTGATAATATCTCAATAAATTAGTTACCTTGTCTTCCATTAGAAAGAACCCTCAATATGACAGATTCCACAACCGAGCGGAGCTGGGTCGACCGCGAGCAACGTCGAGAAAGTCGATGGCAATAGGCGGCGGCAAGCGGAAGTGGCGTAATGCAGTAGGCTTTGTCGTAGCCTGGCGGCGGCGGCAGGCATCGAGCCAAGTGTTTACCGCCGCGATAGGTGGTGCCATGGCATAGACGTGGAGGAGCTTGTGCAGGTGTGAATGGGGACCGAAGGGGGTGGCGGGCGGGGTGAGGGTTTTTGTGATGTGGGGATGGTGAGGGTTTTCTTTTTTATTTTTTGAATTGGGTGGTGAGGGTTTTCTATCCCACAAAGAATTTTGGAGGCGACAGTTTGCTAGAGCGAACCATGTGTGATGGACGCAACACGAAAATGAAAGTCATTGCACACGGTTCCAATTTTGGGAACCGTGTGTGATTGACGTACTACCTCCATCCTGGTTTATCGGTCCCCCTTTGTAATTTTTACCAAATTTTGACCAAATATTTAAATAAGAAATGTTTATGCATGTCACCAAAAATTATATCATTGAACACTATGCTCAAATACCCATCCAATGATATAATTTTTTCTGACCTGCACTAACATTTTTTTAGTTAAACCTTTGGTCAAAATTTAACACAAATTACAAAGGGGGCCAATAAACCAACACGGAGGTAGATTCCATCAACCGAACGGGTTGCATCCATATCCCACGGTTAGACATAACTAAACATAGATTCAACATACTCAGATATCGATTATCAGCGTACACGTACATAAGCATAGTTCAACCGTCATTAAGCATACTCAAGCATACATAGTTCGATCCATCCCACATCTCATCTCACATGCCGGCATGATCCTGAAGCTTCTCCAGGTACTCGGCGTACGTGCCATGCACCACCCTGCGAGAATACTTCTACTTGAAGGAGCCAATGGCCCGGCCTCTTGCATGTGCCAGAACACTTAGATATGCGTCATGAAGCTTGTGGTTGCAAAATGGACATCAATAGCCATCGTTCCAAGTCCTAATACGCCTGTTACGCATTCCCGCATAAAGCTCCCTCAGGATTTTCCTCTTGTACCTCCTCTGGCCATCTTCATCCTCGCTTTCCACATCGTCAGACAACACCTATACAAATAGTAAAACAAATTTGGCATCAAATCAATGATTACATGCCGTGAAGTAGGATTAGGAATTTTTGGCTATTTATTTATACATATCCAGATATTATGGTTCGATTTTTAAGCACAGTCATCTATGTACAGACCAATCTTGAAGAAAATAATGGCACAAACATATGTAGGTCATTCAAAATCTATTGTCAAGTCCTGGCTAGGAATTATTAGCACGAACACTAACCCTGGTCTGATTACTAGCAGAAATCATTTGCACAGATGAAACAACTAATCACTTATCACTTGTACCATTCAAACAATCAATACACTACACGGATGTAACGAAACTTACTCAGATTTCATGGATTGGGACAACATAACCATAGAATTTCTATTCCAAAAAGGGGGAGGCAGGAGTAACCAGAGAAACCCTATGATCTATTTGACACATAAATGGGTATAGATGACTAATCAGCTGTCCGTCATTGTCGGAGTCATCGCCGGAGTGGTCGTCGGAGTCGTCGCCAGAGTGGTCTCGAAGTGTTCGCCGGGGTCGTCACTAGAGTCGGCGTGGAACTCCGCCTCTGGTTGTGGAAGCTCGACGCCATCGACGATGTCAGGGTGCAGCGATAACTCACTGGCGGTGACGGCAACCTCTATCTCCATCTCCATGCCGTGCTCCGGTGCTTTAGCAGCCCCGACGTCGCCACTCCCTTCGATGGGGCGCTTTGGTGGCATCCTCATACACTGACGGCTTTGAGGACTGAGAGCGACGTCGAGAATGCAAGCGGAGAGAGAGGATTGTGTGTGTGTGGCGAGGGTAGGGGTGCGGCCACTCGGGCGCACCATTAATATGGAGTATTGGGGGTTGTGGGAGAGAGGCGGGCTGCGGTCAAACCGATGGCTTGCCTCCCAGGTGAGCCTGCGCACCAGACTGCTGGCATGCCTACCAAAGTTTCACACAGCTACTTGCACGCCTCCCGATGACACTACGCAGCGAGCATGCCTCCGTCAATTCACACACCTGCACGCACACCTCCCCGTCTGTCTGCGCCGCGGACTGCTCACATGCGTCCTATCGTGGGTTTATCACGGCAGATGTCCTTGTGAAAGGACTTAGTCGTGGAGCCATCACAACGGGTTAGCTTAAAGGGGTTAAACCGGACAAGGGGACACGGGGATTTTATACCAGTTCGGCCCCTTCGATGAAGGTAAAAGCCTACGCCTAGTTGTGATTGGTATTTCTAGGGTTTCCATGACCAGGGAGCGAATCCGCTTTGACTGGCCATCGAGTTGTTATCTGTTGTCCCTCAACCGCTACCGGGTCGTCCCTTTATATACATAGGTTAACGCCCACCGGTTTACAGAGTCCCGAGGCCGGATCATAAAGGTGTCCAGCTCGGTCTCTATTCCTCTAACTTACAATACAAGTTTACATAACAAGGTCGGTTTACATCTACAGGTGTTAACTCGCCTTTGGGCCTTGGGCCTTCACAAAGCGCCATCATTCTTATGTCTTCACGGGCTTCTAATCTTCATAAAGTTAACCCGGCTACTCCTGGCCGGTTTACATCCAGTAGTGATATCCCCAACGTTAGGCCCCAGATTGGTTTGAACTGGTTCATGTCAATCTTCAACACTTAGAAAAACTCCTCCTTTGCATCTTTACTTTGATCTTGTAAACCGCCGTGACGTCATGCTCCAGGATCATAACAAACCGCCCTGACGTCATCTATTCGTTGAAGCTGAGGATTACCTTCATTAATGCATATCCAGTCATCGAGGTGACACCATTATTAACTATCCATTTTTGAGCTCCTCGATTCCCGCACTTGTCGTTTTATCTCTTCGCCTTATAAATAGGGCCACGGGTCCTTATCATTTTTCCCCTTCATCTCCTTCGCTTCTTCTTCCTCCTCGCGACACCTCTGCCTCTGAGCGCCGCCGCCATCACCAAGCTTCTCCTCTGCTTCGACAAAGGCCGCTGCATCAACCTGACCGTTACCAGAGAGCTACTACGTTCCTCCGTTGCTTCATCAGTCGATGTAAGTCCTTTCCTTCCCCCCTTGTAGATCTGTTTAGGGCTTCCTTGTTCTTCGCAGTTCATTGAAGTTCATCAGGGCTCCGGTGCTGCTCTTCCATGTTCCTCCTTAGTCTATGGATAGAAACTTCACACTTGATGTATCCCATGCAATGGCTTATCTTCTGTTACCACCACAAACCCTTATGCGCAAAAAACTAATCTGCTCCTTTGCGAACTGCTTCGGGACCAACCTTTTTTAGGTCTAAATCTTTTTGTTTTTCCTGTCTTACGGTAGATCTAAAATTTTCAAGTAATCTTGTGAAACCTGTTTTCCTTACTTGCCTTAGATCTGTACCTTCCGCATCACACAGTCGGTTTACCTTTATAGAAAGCAAACTATCACATACCATTAGTCCCCTTGTAAACCGGCAAACCCTTTTTACCTCCATTGTTATACTCCGGTTTAACAGCATGTGCATACCTTTGTTCTGATATTGTCTTGCCATTCATTATTGTATCAGTATCCGGTTTACGCAATTTCACACATCTGTATATGTTTATTCCATTGCATCTTGCGTTCCACCATGAATGACTCATAAACCGGCATTTCTTTTTCAGCTTTTCATTTCACAATGGCCGAATAGTTTGCCGCTTGCAACTGGGCTCCTTCCCGGATCATCGAAGAACAATTGCATGGAATGGTCAATATCGGCACCTTGCCAAAGAAAACGGAAATCCGGTGGCGAGTTCCAGGAACAGAGAATCCTCCTACCTCGAGGCAGGGTGAGGTAGTGATCTTTGTCGACCACATAGGCCGTGGCTTCAAACCGCCTGGGTCGAAGTTTTTCCGGGATGTTCTTGCCAGTTTCCAACTCCATACTCAAGATATCGGACCCAACTCGGTGTCCAATATATGCAACTTCCAAGTCTTCTGTGAAGCATACTTACAAGAAGAACCCACTGATGAGCTGTTCCGGGACTTTTTTCATCTGAACTGGCGTACAGAGTTTGTAAATGGTACCAATACTGAACTTGGTGGTGTCTCTATTCAAAAGCGGAAGGAAGTTGAATTACCTCATGCCAAACTGAACAGTCACCCTAAGGAATGGAACCAGACTTGGTTCTACTGCAGAGATACCTCTCCTGAAGATGAGAATCCTCTTCTTGGCTATCGTGATCACCGGCTTTCCAACACTCATCCAATGCCGCAACGTTTAAGTTCTGCAGAACGGGCCAAATATGCCCCTCAGCTCGCCAAGCTCCGGGCCTTCATGGCCAACGGTTTAACAGGTGTTGATTTTGTGCGCTGCTGGATATCTTGGAGCGTCTTGCCGCTAAGCCGCCGCCCCGGTTTAATATGTGAGTATACCGGTGAGGTTGAAGACCCCCAACGCCATATCAACATTCAGATAACCGATGAGAGGACACTGAAGGCGTAAAGAAAATTTTTAATGAATCAGAATCAGTCTGTCGCCAAACCGGCTTGAACCCCTTCTATACTCAAAATAAACCGCCTGCTGTAAGCACTATGCTTCCTTTTTTATCTTTGATATCTTTAAATTGTTCAACTTGTAATCTTTCTTCTGTTTATGTATGAATAGGGTGATGATCCCTTCTGGAAACGGAAATCCGCAGATAAAGCGGTAAAGCCATCCATAGATAAAGCGGCAAAACCATCCCGTCCCAAAACCAAAGCCGTTAAGCATACCTCAAAGCGGAAAACGGCTGACCGGATCAACATGGAACTTGATGAAGATGCAGATGATCCGGAAGTTGAGGTAGAACTTGACTCACTTGGCTCCCTTTTATTGCACCTCATTAACAGTGATCTTTATCAGGAGAACGTAGAAGGCAGCCAAGCTAATGATGTAGAGGTAATTACCCTTTCCTCCGGTTCAGACTCTATGCCAACACAAAAAACCCGTCAAGCAGTCCAGAAAGTAAGCTTTTCTCATCCTCTTGCTTACTTGGATCCAACATTTATTTTGAAGACGCAGCAGCATGAAGCTCGCCGGATAACCCAGCACAGTGGCCAACAGGTCACTTCGGCCGGTTTACCTGATACCCCGGTTCAGAAGCGCCGGTCTGAGGTCTCTCCCACTTCTGACAATTCTTATCCCAAGGCAGGTTATTTCAGACAACCTCTTAATCCGTCCAATTCAAATTATCAGGTGACACCTCCCTCATCTTCTGGCGAGTCAACAACAACCCAACTCCCTCCTCTTAAAACTATAGCTGGGTAAGCATTGAAACCCTTTCTTCAAATGCATTGCAAATCTTGAATAAGATGCTAAACCTCTTTTAATTTTGTTCGCAGAGCCAAAGCCAGACCCAACAAGAAAGCTCGGGTCAACAATCCGTCAGAAGACCAGGCAGTTTTTGAAGAAGAGCAAATAGGTGAACCGGACCAAACTCGTGAGCCGGAGGGCCCTCATCCTGAAGCTACCTTTGATGAACCACCCCTTCAAGACCGGGACATTGATGAACATCCAGAAGCTGATCCTACTGTTCCTGACACTGAACGGAGCTCCAAACCGGGCTAGTCTAGTGAGAGGTGCTGATACTCCGTCATCACTCGCAAAAACCACTGAAGGCCAAGGAGATGATGTTATCATTACTGGCATGGGCCACACCTCTCCTGGCCATCCCGTAATCTTGGCCCAACATAGTGCCAAAGAAGAGCGTGCTGCTAGGGAGAAGGGCAAATGGAGCACTGACTTATCAAGCTATGCCCATCTCAGTGCTGAAGAACTCACTCCGGTTTCTTAAACCGTCTGCACTCAAACCGTGACTATGAAGCCGGTTTGGTGAACTTGATGAAGGAACGCTATGAGGTATTTTCATCTTCCTTTATTTCTTGATTCCAAAGTTGAAACATTAGCCCAAGTAGCCCCCAAGGGCCGTTTTATGATGTTAATCGTAAACCGGGTCTTTGTAATACTTTAATCCTCTCCTGCTGACCCTGAAAATGTCAGGTCTTTAGTGAAAACAAAACCGGATACTTTACCAATGCAATTATGTAGCTTTCCTCAGTGTAGCCCCCATGGGCCGGTGTAGCTTTGCGAGGTAATCTGGGTCTTTGAAATCCATCCGTCCGTTTTGAACAGATGTACATTAGCCCCCAAGTGTCAAGGATAATGCTTGCATTGTTCTGGAGACTTATAAAAGATGTATTAATAATAGAGCAAATAGGCATTATCCCCCAAGTACAAAGTGCATAACTTGTTATACGCTTAGTACTTAGAAGAAACATATCCTGCTGTTGACATATCTTTACTGTTATAGGCCGAGCTAAGCAATAGGGATGCCCGAACCGCTGATTTGCAAGAGAACGTGAAGTCCCAACAAGCAGAAGCTGTGAAGGCAAAAGAGGAGCCGACCAAAGCCCTGACGCGATGGAAAATCTGAAGGAGTCCTTTAACAAGGAACATGCTGACTAGGAAACCGAGAAGGCCGGTTTAACCAAAAAGGCTGAGGATGCCGAAGCAGCCCTGAAGCCAGTTGTAGATGAACTAACTGGTTTGAAGCGGCAAATCAACGCTATGACATCCGCTGTATTTGGTAAGTATCTCCTTATGTTGTTTGTCTAATTCATGAGACTTTGGTGTTTACCAGTTGGGCTGATATTAAACCATGACAGGCACTCGCATTGCTCATCTGGGTGCTGATATGTGGATGAAACTTAAAGCGGCTTATACCTTAATAGAACAGCTTTACTCTGGATCCCAGCATGCTATATGCACTGCAGCCTACAATAAACCGGCGCATCACTGATAAAAGAAACTCTTGAGAAGCTGGCCATGTTACCAGCCTGGATTATCGAACTGAAGAAGGCAGCCGCAAGGGCAGGGGCGCTGACCGCACTAATCCGGGCCAAAGCATGGATTTCAGATCTTGAAGCGAATGACATTATAAAAGGATATCCAGGTGTGAAGGAGGACGGTTCAAACTTCGACAATGATGATCTCCGAACACTGACAAAAGAGATGCGGCCCATAGCCAGCAAACTGGCCTAAGACACAGACTTATCTCATTTCCAGCCAGCTTATGATACTGAAGGGAAGAGACAGCCTGCCGAAATTCATGAAGTTGGAGAACTTGTGCCTCCAATCCGTAAGCATACTTACGCTCCTGACATTAACCCCTCCAGCCTTATCCATGAAGAAGTTGTGTTTCAAGCTTTAACTGGAATCGATTGGTCAACGGTTGATTTCCAGCGTCTGGGGAGGGATGAAGAAGAAGTGACTGCACAAAATGATCCTCAACCGTCCAGCGGTCCAGACGAAGCATCTTAAACCGGCAGCCGGTTTACCAGCTATTGTGCGCCACTATTTAGAAACAATTATTCAATTGGAGCCGTTTTGAAGCTTCTTGTAATAGGATAGCAAAAAACCCCTTTATCTGTCATGCCATCGAACATGTATTGTGGTGCTTTGACATTGTGAAAACTTGCTCCACTTTTTGGGATCTATTTATGCATAGCCCATGATGATTTGCGTTCCTGGATAAAAGAACTTGAAAGTGTCCTAGTGGTTTACCACTGGACGGGTCATGATGCCCAAAAATAGACAATACTTGGATGAATAATCAAAGTGTATATATAATAACATCTGCAACATACCTCGTTGGCTGACCAACTGCTTGTATGGTAAAGGTGTAAACACCAATCCGGAGTATTGATAACTCCGTCCTTAATTTTGCCAGATTATGATAATAAACCGTACCAAGATAGAATAAGCACCGAGTTTTCCTTATAACACTGGCGACTTGTTAGTCAAAACCAGACCGTGTTAATGATCGCCAGATTATAACTGATCATGTATTGACAACGTGTAGTTGAAATCCAAGCCGGGTCAAGGACGCCGGTTTATCAAAAGATATTATGAACCTCAACAAAGGCTAAAAACTTAGTAAATAGAACTCAAAAAGAACATGCGAGGCTTTTTACGAGCTGTCGGGCTCCAAATCGAGGCTTTTCATGGGCTGCCAGACCGCTTAGTTAAACCATTTAACAAAGCCTTTTAAGATGGGCCTCCAATTAACCAATCGTTGTTTTAACTTTGACAAGTTCAGGCTCTGTATAAGATTGACTTGTCAAATGTTCGGCGGGACATACCAAGATTACCTGGGTAGGAGTGGCTTACTTGATGAAGGCAGGCTAACCCGGGGTTTTAGGTGAATACACCAGGCTTCCAAGCCGTGGCTTGATAGCCAATTATAAGGGTCCTTTCAAACTCTTTGTTACTTTGCACAAAGAGCCCCCAAGTAACTTTTTGAGCTGTGCTCAGTGGGTGCCCATGTTTGTGCTTTTTGCAACACTCTCTTTGGCCCCACATAATGTCCTTTTTTGGCTTAACACCTATCAAAAGGTGTAGCTATGGTGTGATAACAACCAAGCCCCCTAGTGATATCCTTTTGTTGTCGTGCGACTGCAGAGACCGGTTTAACAAAACTCCGGTTTGTCAGTAGAAATTCTTGTAAGCACACACATGATGTAAAAAGAACAGAGACCCCACTTTATTCGAGGCTTCGGTTTATTATATAATATATACATTGTCATAAATATGTACATACGAAGAGCCTGTGGCTCAAGTATAGTAAGGCCGAAGAAGAGCTATATTCCACGGCCGCTTGGTCTCCTCCTCCGATTTACGTGAGTCTTTGTGCTCTCGAACATCAATGAGGTAGTATGACCTGTTGTGCAGGTTCTTGCTGACCACAAAGGGTCCTTCCCAGGGTGGGGATAACTTGTGCATATTAGTCTGATCCTAGATGAGCCGGAGCACCCAATCACCCTCTTGAAAGGTTCTGGTCTTAACCCGGCGGCTGTGATAATGTCGGAGATCTTGTTGATAAATCGCCGAACGTGCTGCTGCAAGATCACGCTCTTCATCTAATAGGTCCAGGGAATCCTGACGTGCCTTCTCATTATCAGCTTCCACATAAGCTGTCACACGGGGCGAGTCGTGACGGATGTCACTAGGAAGAACTACCTTCGCTCCATAAACCATGAAGAAAGGTGTGTAACCCATAGATCTGTTGGGTGTGGTGTTGATGCTCCATAACACAGAAGGTAACTCCTCAACCCAACAACCAGGTGTCCGTTTCAAAGGAACCATAAGCCGGGGTTTGATACCTCGCAAAATTTCTTGATTTGCCCTCTCCGCTTGACCATTAGATTGGGGGTGAGCCACCGATGCTATATCGAGCCGGATGTTCTCACGTTGGCAAAATTCCTCCATCTCTCCCTTTGACAGATTAGAACCATTATCACTTATAATACTGTGTGGGAAGCCAAACCAGAATATCACCTTTTTGATGAATTGAAACGCCGTGGCCGCATCACATTTACTGACTGGCTCTGCTTCCACCCATTTGGTGAATTTATCAATTGCCACTAACAAGTGGGGTTTTTTTCCTTGGATCGTTTGAAGGGTCCAACCATATCAAGCCCCCAAGTCGCAAACGGCCAAGTTATTGGAATCATCCTCAACTCCTGAGCCGGAATATGAGCACGGCGTGCGAATTTTTGACAACCGTCACATCTTTTGACTAAATCCTCTGCATCAACGTGAGCTGTTAACCAGTAAAAAACCGTGGCAAAAAGCTTTAGCAACCAAAGAATTTGAACCGGCGTGGTGACCACAATCCCCTTCATGGATTTCTCGCAAAATCTCACAACCCTCTTGAGGAGAGACACAACGCTGAATTGCCCCTGAAACGTTGTAATGATGTAACTCTCCATTGAGTATGGTCATTGACTTGGAACGCCGGATTATCTGCCGGGCCGAGGTTTCATCCTCCGGTAACTCACCCCGGTTCATGTAAGCCAGGTACGGGATTGTCCAATCCGGTATGACATGCAACACTGACACCAATTGAGCCTCCGGATCAGGAATAGCCAACTCCTCCTCTGTTGGTACCTTGACCTACGGATTATGCAGTACGTCAAGAAAGACATTTGGTGGGACCGGTTTACGCTGAGAACCAAGGCGACTTAAAGCGCCCGCCGCTTCGTTCTTTCGCCGGTCTATATGGTCCACCTGATAACCCTTGAAGTGATCAGCTACTGTGTCCACCTCTCGTTGATACGCAGCCATGAGTGGGTCTTTGGAATCCCAAGTGCCAGACACCTACTGAGCCACCAGATCTGAATCCCCAAAGCACTTAACCCAGCTTAAGTTCATTTCCTTAGCCATCCAAAGACCGTGGAGTAAGGCCTCATACTCAGCTGCATTGTTAGTAGGAGGGAACATTAAACGGAGGGCATAACAAAACTTGTCACCTCTTGGGGAAGTTAGTATGACTCCAGCCCCCGAGCCCTCCAACTGTCTGGATCCATCAAAGTGAATAGTCCAATACGTATTATCTGGCTTTTCCTCTGGTGCCTGCAACTCCGTCCAATCATTGATGAAGTCCACGAGTGCTTGGGATATGATCGCTGTGCGAGGTATGTATTTGAGTCCGTGAGGTCCAAGCTCAATAGCCCACTTGGCAATCTGACCAGTTGCTTCTCTGTTTTGAATGATATCTCCCAGAGGGGCTGAACTGACCACTGTGATAGGATGGCCCTGAAAATAATGTTTAAGCTTCCGGCTTCCATAAACACTCCAAACACCAGCTTCTGCCAATGTGGATACCTCTGCGTTGACTCAATGAGCACCTCACTGATATAATAAACCGGCCGTTGAACCGGATACTCCTTTCCAGCTTCCTTGCGCTCCACCACAATAGCCACGCTAACAGCTCGGGCATTAGCGGCCACATATAGCAATAACGGCTCTTTATCGATCAGGGCTGCAAGCATAGGCGGTTCAACTAACTGCCTCTTCAGATCCTCAAACACTTTATCAGCCGCCTCGCTCTAGACAAAATCATCTGTTTTCTTCAGCATCTGATATAAAGGGATAGCCTTCTCCCCAAGACGACTGATAAACCAGCTCAAATCCGCAATCTGGCCGGCCAAACGTTGAACTTCATTGATACACGTCGGTTTAGTTAAAGATGTAATTGCTGAGATTTTTTCCGGATTAGCCTCAATGCCTCTGTTTGATACCAGAAAACCCAAGAGTTTGCCTGCCGGGACACCAAAGACACACTTTTCCGGATTGAGCACCATCTTGTAAACCCGGAGGTTGTCAAAGGTTTCTCTCAAATGATCTATCAATGTTTCCTCCTTCCTGGATTTTATCACAATATCATCCACATATGCATGAACATTACACCCAATTTGCTTATGAAGACAATTCTGAACACAACGTTGATAAGCCGCCTGGGCACTCTTAAGCCCAAAGGGCATGGAGACATAGCAGAAGGCTCCAAAGGGAGTGATGAAAGCTGTCTTCTCCTGGTCCTTAACTGCCATTTTGATCTGATGATAACCAGAATCCAGAAAACACAAATGGTCACAACCCGCCGTAGCATCAATGATCTGATCAATACGAGGGAGGGCAAAGGGGTCTGCAGGGCAAGCTTTGTTCAAGTATGTGTAATCTACACACATACACCAAGTGTCGTTTTTCTTAAGAATCTGCACCGGATTAGCCAACCACTCTGGGTGAAAGACCTCCACGATAAACCCTGCGGCCAACAACCGAGCTACCTATTCACCAATAGCCTTGCGCCTTTCTTCATTGAAGCGGCGGAGAAACTGTCGGACCGGTTTAAACTTAGGATCAATGTTAAGTGTGTGCTCAGCAAGTTCCCTCGGTACACGTGGCATGTCAGAAGGTTTCCATGCAAAGATGTCCCGGTTCTCACGGATGAACTCGATGAGCGTGCTTTCCTATTTGGGATCCAGGTTAGCGCTGATGCTAAACTGCTTGGATGAATCGCTAGGAACAAAATCAACCATCTTAGTATGTGTGGCTGATTTAAATTTCAACGCCGGATCGTGTTCCGTAGTTGGATTTTTCAAAGAGGTCATATTAGCTGGATCAACTTGGTCTTTATAAAACTTCAACTCCTCCGTGGCACAAACTGACTCAGCATAAGCTGCATCACCTTCCTCACATTCCAAAGCGATCCTCCTGCTCCCGTGTACTGTGATGGTCCCCTTATGACCTGGCATCTTAAGCTGTAGATAAACATAACACGGCCTTGCCATGAACTTAGCGTAAGCCGACCGCCCAAACAAAGCATGATACAGACTTTTGATTTTCACCACCTCAAAAGTCAACGTTTCTGATCTTGAATCATGATCATCTCCAAAAGCCACCTCTAAGGCTATCTTGCCCACTGGATATGCAGACTTACCAGGCACCACACCATGAAAAACGGTGTTTGACGGTTTAAGACTCTTATCTGTCAACCCCATACGACGGAAGGTATCATGGTATAGATTGTTGATACTACTTCCCCATCCATGAGTACCTTAGTGAACTTATATCCCCCAACTTGAGGGGCCACCACTAAAGCTAGATGACCCGGATTGTCCACCCGGGGGGTGATCCTCTCTACTCCAGAAAATGGGTTGCTCAGACCAGCGCAAATACTGAGGCACCGCCGGTTCAACAAAGTTTACTGCCCTCTTGTGAAGCTTCTGATCACGCTTACACAAACTAGTGGTGAAGACATGATACTGCCCACTATTTAACTGCTTAGGATTTCTCTGATAACCCGACTGCTGCTGCTGTTGGTTCCCCTGATGGTTGTAACCTCCCTGGTTGACCCGATTCCCTTGATTGCTGTATCTGGTTTGATTGCCCTGAAATCCTGAACCGGAGCTGCTGCCTCCGTAACCCGGCCCGTGGAAACCACCCCCTGAACCGCCGGGCGGGCCATTATCGTACTGAAACATATTGGAGTTCTTGAAATCTCCCATGATATAACAATCCTTCCAAAGATGTGATGCTAGCTTCTCCTTTGATCCATGCTTTGGACAGGGCTGGTTTAACAGGCGCTCCAAATTGGGGCCTGAACCGCCGCCTCTCTGGGGCTGCTTGCCCTTACGGTGCTGACCATTCTCCTAAGCATTGGTGTTAGCCACAAAGTCCAAATTGTTGTCGGCCTTGTGCTTACCATTGTTCCCATGGCCTGCCGGATTATGCTGCTGACCCTTGGTGCTACCGTTCTTTTTTCCCTTTCCCCGGTTTGTCCTCCTTTGAGTCAGGTCTTTGGCATTATCTGAATCGGCGTATTTAACCAAAGCGGCCATAAGCGTTGACATATCATTGTAGTGACGTTTAAGCCTTCCTAACTTCTGTTTGAGCGGCAGAAAATGGCAATTGCCCTCCAACGTTAGTACTGCGGTATCTGCATTGATACGATCCGATGAATGAAAAATAGCTGAGACCCGCTTTACCCAATGGGTTGTGGACTCCCCATCCTCTTGGACGCAAGCGGCCAAATCCACAATTGACATGGGCTGCTTACAAGTATCTTTGAAGTTCTGGATAAACCGGTGCTTCAATTCGGCCCATGATCCGACATAGTTAATTGGTAAGCTCTTCAACCAAGTACGAGAAGTTCCTTCCAACATCATGATGAAGTATTTAGCACATACTGCTTCATCCACATCCAACATTTCCATTGCCATCTCGTATCTTTCAACCCACGCCTCTGGTTGCAGATCAGCGGTGTAATTGGGCACCTTACGGGGTCCTTTGAAATCCTTGGCCAGTCTCACATTACGCAAAGCGGGGGTAAGACATGGCACTCCTAAGGAACTGAACACCACACCTGGTTCTTCTGAAGCGGCAGGGTGAACCGGAGTAGGTTGAAGGGCTCCGTGCCGAGCTACTAATTCGGTCTCTCGATGTGCGCGACCATGATCCACTACATCCTGCGCATTAGCACCTCCCCTTGCCGGGTTGTGCCCTCGCGGCGAGTTACGGCGATGTGCACTGCTTGACACGGCCGGTTCATCCTCAACGTGCCTGTTGTATCTCCGGCTTGGACGGGGGTTGGAATGAATCCTCTCACGACTGTGTGAATATGCCTGCTGCTGGTTTAGAGCTGTCTGAAGGAGATCTCTGGCCCGTCGTGCCTCAATCGCAACTGGTGACTCGCCGTCGGTTGGGAGGGCTGCCAATCATGAAGCGGCGGCCACAATGTTGTCCAATGGGTTGGAGTAATGCCCAGGAGGTGTTGGAACATACTGTGGCACAATGTTGTTCTGACGAGGCGGGTCCGTCGTGCGCGGTTGAACTGGCGCTCCTGTTCCTGGCGCCTCCGTCCGGTTTAATATTGGCTGGTTACTCGTTCCTGCTCCTGGCATATTGAAGACATTTCTTGGCTCATAACTCGGTGGGAGATGTGATCGATACCTTCTTCTCATGACTTCCTCTGAAGCATTCTGATCCAGCCTAATCCGGTAGGCCTGAGCTTCCAACTCGGCCCGTTCTATAGCCATCATAGTGTTCTCTGCCGCTAGGTCCGCTTTAGCCTGAGTTATCTGATCTTTCACCTTTGCAATCTCCGCATTGTGCTGATCCTGGGCTGTTGCGTCCACTTCCACGGCCATCAATGTTACCAAAGCGTCGAACAAGTTGGACATAACTTGAGCCCGAGGTGGCGCAGAGCTCCCCGCCCCCGCCGGCGTGGCTGTTGCTGAACCGGAGAGCATTGCTGCGGCAGTGGATGAGTGGGGCGCTGATTGTGTACCGACCATGAAGATATCAACCCAGTTTGGCAGATCAAGGGAATCTGGAATACTGTTGCCCTCGGAACCTCCGCTAACCCCGCCATCCTGCAGCTGATAGAGCGATTCGGTTTCTCCAGAAGACTCGTCGTCGGAGCAGACAACGGTTTCTCCATCGGATGCCGGTCCGTCCTCATACTCTGCTCCATGGATGACACCTACGGAAACATGCTTTGTCATGGGCTGAACCGGGGATGGGTTTGCACGCTGAGCCATCTCGATGATGTCGGTGCAGGTGTCCGGCTCAGGGCCCGGTTCGCCAATCTTGCCGATGAAGACGTGAATTCCACCAAAGGGGACCCGGTACCCGTATTCGATTGAATCAGCCTCGGGGCCCCATCCTGCGTTGTCGATGTAGAGCTTGCCGCGACGAATCTTCGTCATCTGGCTCACAGCGTATCCCTTGAGTCCATCAAAGCTGCCCTTCAAGAACTTGAAACCATCATGTGATAGCCCCATGGTGGGCGCCAACTGTCATGGGTTTGTCACCGCAGATGTCCTTGTGAATGGACTTAGTCGTGGAGCCATCACAACGGGTTAGCTTAAAGGGGTTAAACCGGATAAGGGGACACGGGGATTTTATACTAGTTCGGCCCCTTCGATGAAGGTAAAAGCCTACGTCTAGTTGTGATTGGTATTGCTAGGGTTTCAATGACTAGGGAGCGAATCCGCTTTGACTGGCCCTCGAGTTGTTATTTGTTGTCCCTCAACTACTGTCGGGTCGTCCCTTTATATACATAGGTTGACGCCCGCCAGTTTACAGAGTCCCAAGGCCGGATCATAAAGGTGTCCGGCTCGGTCTCTATTCCTCTAACTTACAATACAAGTTTACATAACAAGGTCGGTTTACATCTACAGGTGTTAACTCGCCTTTGGGCCTTGGGCCTTCACAAAGCGCCATCATTCTTATGTCTTCACGGGCTTCTAATCTTCATAAAGTTAACTCGGCTACTCCTGGCCGGTTTACGTCCAGTAGTGATATCCCCAACACGTCCCATCAACTCACGCCTGGTCGCACGGCACACGGGTCCCGTGGCGACACGTATATTGTTTTTCTATTTGGATGATTAATGTTGCCGCTTTGTTGCTTAACCGAAATATGGCACGTATCCATTGTTGGTCTAACGCTCATGGTTCGAATAAATAACCCGTTTGGGATATTGGTTCCCAATTATTAATAATCTCCCGTTTGTAATTAGATAAATATTACATCAAAACTGGTCTCAAATTTTACAAAAAAAGTACAATGCCACTTTGTATTGGTGTCCATATGACAATACGATAAGTTTCATGAACTTCAAATAAGTTTTGGATGTACTAGAATTTAAAAATCAAGATTATCAATGTTTGAAATTTGTTGCACGGGGAGTAAACATGCACCTAGTGAGACACATGTGTTTTTGCAATCCATTTAGGTGCACTGTCACGTGTGCATGTAGCTTAAATTTGATTTTTGCACATTATACCCATAGAAAATCAATCAATTAATGTACTAAAACGTCTTAATGATCTCTATGATTTTTTTTCAAAATTAAAACGCCCCTCCTTTGGTAACAAATGTTCACCGCGCGATAATTAATTTAACATGCATCGTAGTTGTGGTGGATTCGCGGTGTGTGGGTGTGGGTGTGTGCGTCTGGGGGTGGCGGGTGGCTCATAGTACACAACGAGTTGTGAGCCACCGTGTGGGTTGGCCGTTTTGTTAGGCAGGCTGGTGCCACATCAGAGTCGTGAAATCGTTATTTAAAACATTACACAACCCTTTCGTACATACATGTTTTGGCCACATGCAGTCGATGGTTGTCCTACACGACACTCGATACTCGCGTGTGACGCTTTCTGTGGGCCCGCGAGGTCGTCGTCCCTCACTTTTACGAACAACCGGCAGTGAGGTTAATTTGACCAGCAAGGTAGAAACTTTTTTGTTTGTGTTATGGTGGTATGTAGTACGCGTCGAAGAGGTGGGAGGGGACTAGCATATATACTATACGTACGCGTCCGTGAACAAGTACACCTCACTCAGTGTCGGGAATTTTTGGTTTCCGAGGCACGTGCCACATCAAAATTGTGAAATTGGCTAATCAAACATCACACAACACCTTTTTAGGCCACATTCATGCATGCAGTGGTTATCCTAGCTAGGACACTCACGTGTGATGCTTTCATGTGTGGGCCCACGAAGCCATCGTCGATGCATGCATGCATCACTTTGACCTACATCGGGAGAGGTTAATTAATTTCACCGTCGATGAGGATTCTTTTGGGTTGTACATATTACGGCAGGAGCATATAGTATGCGTTGAAGAGGGGGGAAGAGGACCATAATATGTAGTACGCTTCATGAACCTCGCTCTGTGTGGGTGCATGGTTTACGGTTTTTGAGGCATGTGGCACATCAAAGTTGTGCATTTTGGGCATTCGACATATATATGTTTGGCCCACATGCAAAGTGGTGGTGGTTGTCCTCTCGCACCCACTTAAGCGGTTATCAGCGATATCGACGCTTTCCATCTGTGGGCCGCTTGGTCCATCAGTACTTTTTGCCTGACAACAAGAGAGGTTAATTTGACTTAGCAGGGAATTATTATTTTTGCTCTAGGATGACATGCATGATACAGTTTGAGCACACACAGATGCATGTATACGCATGAATCCCTCCCATTGAGTCGAAGTGGCTAGTACAACGACACGTCATGAACCGATCTCGCTCTGTGTGGGGAGCTAGTGTATGATTTTTTACGCACGCGCCACATCAATGTTGTGAAATGGTATTCAAACATGCATCCACGCATCACCTCCATACATATGCATGTAGTGGTTGCCTTCGAATGATACACTCCCTCGCGTGGTTATCGGCGACAAGCCTATATATTCGTGGGCTCGTGTGGACATCCGCGATCACCTTGCCCAACAACAAGATAGGTTACCATGGCGGATTCTTCATTTGGTTCGTGTTATCGTAGTATAAGTCATGGTGAGATTCAGACCTAATTAAGTTTCAGCGCATATACTATGCACGCATGCATGCATATATGAATCCCCGTCGTTGGCTTGAAGTGTGGTGTAACATACATATGCATCGTCAACCTAACCTTCACTCTGTGTGGGGATTTCTAGTTCGAAATCACGGTGCCACATGAAAGTTGTTCCATTGTTACTCAAAAACACACCGCTCCATACATATGTTAGGCCACACGCATGCAGTGGTTGTATTCGGGGACTAGCCACTTGCATGATTATTGGCGAGCTATCCCATCTCCGGGGTCGCATGGACGGCCATCACTTTGACCAACAACAAGAGAGAGGTTGTACGACCAAGGTGGATTATTCTTGGTCTGTTTTACGATCCATCTTGGTGAGATATATGCCTCTCTGGGCCGCTGACTGAAAGTGTGTGTGTGTGGGGGGGGGGGTTGCTACATCGCACTTTGCTAGGTGACCCTCGGTTGGGGGGCATGCATTCATAGCTTAATTAGGATTCCCTTCGTGGCAACACAAGGGGGTGGGGGCTGCTAGCTACTTTGCACTTTGCTAGGTGAACCTCGGTTGGGGGGGAGGGGGGCATGCTCATAGCTTAGGATTCCCTTCGTGTCGACGTGGGGGGGGGGCTGCTAGCTACTTCGCGCATTGCTAGGTGAACCTCGGTTGGGGGGGCATGTGCATTCATAGCTTAGGATTCCCTTCATGCCGACAGGAGGGAGGGATAGCTGCTAGCTACTTCACACTTTGCTAGGGTGAACCTCGGTTGGGGGGAAGGGCATGCATTCATAGCTTAGGATTCCCTTCGTGCCGACACAAGGGAGGGGGTCTGCTAGCTACTTCGCACTTTGCTAGGTGTACCTCAGTTGGGGGGGGCATGTGCATTCATAGCTTAGGATTTCCTTCGTGCTGACACGAGGGAGGGGTGGCTGCTAGCTACTTTGCACTTTGCTACACTACAAAAAAAAGAATCATCCGTGACATTTTGGGTCGAACGAAAAAAATTCCTATCATACATATGACACTTCTATGACGATAATTGTGACAAAACCCGGTATCATCCCAGATGTGGTGGGCTCCTACTTCTATGACAAAAAATCATGACAGAAAATGGGCTTTTCGTCCTGGGCGGGCCGAAGACGCAGCTGCATGACATTCTTTGGGCCGTCCATGACGGAAAAACCCGTGGTAGACGCGAGGGGGAGGAAAATTTCGGGGAGTTCCCGGTTATGGTGGGAGGTTGGGGGCCGAGCGATGCGCGTTTCTCTCGTACACGTACGCGCGTGTGTGCAAGGCGTTGGCTCTAACTGAACCCGAGTGAGGTGTTGGGCTCTAACTGAACCCGAGCGATTGCACTGCAGGCTACGCGTTACTGAACCCGAGCGATCGATCGATGGCTGTTAACTGAACCCGATCGAGCGATTCCTTCGCTACTGCTGCTAACTGAAGCCGATCGATTGGATGAACAGTGAGTGTTGCGGGGGGCGGGGGGGTGGGTGAACAGTGAGCGGTGGCGTTGCCTATGGATGAACATGACCCCGTGGTGTGGAGAGTTGGATGAACAGTAGATGGTGGAGGGGTGCCCGTGGAGGGGTGGTTGAATAGGACCCCGTGGTGTGGAGGGCTGGATGAACAGTAGACGGTGGAGGGGTGCCCGTGGAGGGGTGGTTGAACAGTAGCCGGTGGTGTAGCGCGCGGTGGAGGCTGGATGAACAGGAGCCAGTGGAGGCTGGAGGAGGTCGACGGTAGCCCGTGGAGGCTGGAGGAGGTCGACGGTGGAGATGAACAGTATCCCGCGGAGTCTCGTTTTGCTGTACGCCACACCCCTCCCGATGAACAAGACCCCCGTTTCGACTGTAGGAGGTCCGTTTTGCGGTACGTCACACCCCTCCCGATCAACAGGACCCCCGTTTCGACTGTAGGAGGTTCGTTTCGTCCATTTTGCGGTACGCCACACCCCTCCCGACCAACAGGACCCCTGTTTCGACCGTAGGAGGTTCGTTTCCTCCGTTTTGCGGTACGCCACACCCCTTCCGATCAACAGGACCCCGTTCCGAACATAGGAGGTCTGTTTCCTCCATTTTGCGGTACGCCAGGCCTCGTTTCCATCGCCTGTTCCGTCCAAGCCCTCTCGATGAACACGACCACGCATTTCGTTCCGACCCAGCCGGTTGGCTCCCACTTGTTTCGTTGCCTCCCGATGAAAACGATGCATTCCGTTGCCTCCCCATGAACACGACGCATTCCGTTGCCTCCCCATGAACATGACGACGACGCTGTTTCTCTATTCCGACCCAGCCATGTACATGAGCCCTGGCCGTACGTATGCGCGAGTAGGCGTTCGACACCCTGCCTGTATGTACACATACGTGGCCGTATTTTCTTTCTTGCACCCTGGCCGCTGTACGTACATGTACATGCTACGTGCGCGCCTCTACTACGACACGTGCGCGCCTCTACATCCACCAGTATATATGTACGTACACGTTCGCGACCAGAATGACAACGCTACATACGCTTCGACCAGGTGGGTCTCGAGTGTCAGGCACTTCCTTGCGTGCAAAGATGTAGCTGGTGGGTCCCAGCAGTCAGGGGGGAAACGTTTTTTTCCTGAAATACGGTGGCCCGTCCGGTGGGTCCCCGCTGTTAGGTGGACGAATAATTATTTTGCACGTAATAAGGAGGCACTTCCTTGCTGCGGCCGTGGACCCAGCTGTCAGCCTATCCACGTATAGTCCACGTCCGATGGAAGCCGTTCCTTGACCACGTTGACCATGCTGCACCAAGAGCACCAGGGTGGTGGTCGATGGCGAGGCCTAGGAAGGGGACGACACGAAGCTGGGGAAGACGCGGCAGTGGATGCCCATGCGTAGAGGAGTACGAGGGTTCACTGGTTTGCTGCGTTGTGAGGCTGCCGTCGCCGCAGAATAACACAGGGTGTGGGTGAGTAGAGGGATGGCCTGGCCAGCGGTGGGAGTAGTAGGGGGCGGTGAGGCCTCTGCCGCATCGCAGCCGGCCACGGGAGGCGGGAGCACAAGACACGACCGGCGCTGGTTTGGGCGGCTGGAGCAAGAAGACCAGAGGTTGAAGAAGCACTATGGTCGTTGGATGGACATCGTACGGTCACTTGAGCTAGAATTGTGCATATTGACTAAGTTGACAAAGCCCTCCGTCCCCGTCAACTTAGTAGGCCCACAAGTCAGCCTGCCACTATACTGGGTCCCAGCTAACAGGGGGAGTATTCATTTTTTTGTGCGTAATAAGGAGGCACTTCCTTGCGTGCGAAGATATAGCTGGTGGGTCCGAGCTGTCAGCGGCGGTAACGTTATTTTCATGAAATACAAAGGCCCTTTTGGTGGGTCCCTGATGTCAGGTGGAGGAATCATTATTTTGCGCGTAATAAGGAGGCATTTCCTTGCATGCGGCCGTGGACCCAGTTGTCGGCCTCTCCACGTACAGTCCACTTCAGATGCATGTCGGTCGTTGACCATGTTGACCACGCCGTGTCGAGAGCACCAGGGCGGTGGACGACGGCGAGGCCTAGGAAGGGAACGACATGGAGGCAGGGAAGACTCAGCAGTTGTTTCCCACACGGAGGGGAGTACGACTGTACGAGGGTATACTAGTTCGTCTGCCATCGCCGGAGAATAACAGCAGGTGTGGGGAGTAGAGGGATGGCTAGGCCAGCGATGGGAGTACGGTGGTGCGGTGAGGCCTGCGCGGCAGCAGAGCCGGCCGCGGGGAGGAGGGAGCAGGCAGTCCCGCTGACGCTTGTTTGAGCGGCTGGAGCAGATAGAGCAGAGATTGAAGAAGCACGACGGCCGTTGGATGGCCATCCAACAGTCACTGCTTGTGCGTCAAGCTTTTTTTAAGGAAAGCCTCAAATCTGTGGAAAACAGCATACAGCCCATCTGCCATTATTTCTAATAATTTACAACCCATTTGCTAATTATTAAGGTTTTTTTGGAGTCCATATTCTTTTTGTTAGCATTACAGCCCATATTGTGGCCACGGTTAAAAAATTATACGAAATTTTGCATATTTCGGTGCGGTCCGAACTGTTTTTAATCCCGAAATTTCGACTCACATTCAAACTGATTTTAAAAATAAATGTATATCAATATAAAATCCAACAAATTCTCCACGCATAAAAATTTATGTAATTTAAAATCTCCAAATAAAAAAAGATATTTGAAACTAATTGCCGGTTTGATGTGTTTTAAAAATGTACACCCATTTCTCATTACTGATGGGTCATTTTCTCGGCCAGCCGAATGAAAGCTCTCCTCGTCTTGAAAGATTTGCAGCCCAACAGGCCTGACAAAGTGACTTACTTGGCAAATCACAAAAAAACTGGGCTGTGGCCATGGACCCAACTGTCATCCTCTCCATGTACAGTACTATTCCGATGGAATGTCGTTGACCACCTTGACCACGCCGCGCCGATAGCACCAAGGTGGTGGACGACGGTGAGGCCTAGGAAGGCGACGACGCAGAGCTGAGGAAGACGCGGCAGTGGATGCCCACGCGGAGAGGAGTACGAGGGTTCACTGGTTTGGCTGCAGTGTGAGGCTGTCGTCGCGGCAGGGCCTGGCTAGCGGTGAGAGTAGTAGGGGGCGATGAGGCCTCAACGGCAGCACAACCGGCCACTGGAGGCAGGAGCAGGCGGTCTCCCCGATGCTGGTTTGGGCGGCTGGTGCAAGAAGAGCAGCGATTGAAGAAGCGGCAGGACCGTTTGATTCAAATCCAACGGTTACTGCTACTAGAATCGTTTGTTGACTAAGTTGACAAGCCCTGCGTACGCGTCAACTTAGTAGGCACACAGGTCAGCCTCCCAACCGGTGCGCCCCAGATGTCAGTGGGAGGAATCATTTTTTCGCGTAATAAGGAGGCAGTTGATTGCGTGTGGCCAGGCCAGCGGAGGGAGTAGGGTGGGCAGGGGAAGCCTGCGCGGCATCACAGCGGGCCACAAGAGGAGGGAGCAGGCAGTCCCGCCGACGCTAGTTTAGGCGGCTGGAGCAGGAAGATCAGAGATTGAAGAAGCACGTCAGCCGTTGGATGGACATCCAACAGTCACTGCTGCTAGAATCGTGTGTTCACTGACAAAGCCTTGCGTAAACAAGTCAGCCTCGAAATCTGTGGCGTGTACAGCCCATTTTCTATTATTTTTATAATTTTTACTCATTTTCTAATTCATATGGAATTTATTGCAGCCCGTTTTCCATTTTTAGAATTGCTGGCCATTTTCTGGTCAGTTCCAGGGTCAAAAAATTAACTAAATATGTGGGAAATTTTGAAAATTCACAAATTTTTGCTGGGAACGAAATATTCTTAATCCAAAAATTAATAGCCATACTAAAACAAATTTAAAAATAAATTAGTACTATGTCATGTTAAATCCAATGAAATACGTATAAGATATCAGTGAAGAACAAAAACAAAAAAAAGAAACTTATATCCCATTTGCTATAATTTTTTTGGAATTTTCAACCCCTTTTGATATTACTTTTAACATACATTGACCATACTCTTAAGCCAGGCCGGAATGCATCGCTCCTCGTCTTGAAAGATTTGCAACCCAGTAATTCGGAGAAAACAAATAGGCCTAGCTTGGGTATTCTTCAAAAAGAAATACTGGGCTACCTATTTTCCCAAAGAACTGGTACATGAGCATTTAGCTTTATTTATTTACTTATTTATGTTTAGGGGACCATGAGCATGTACCTGGGCCGGATTCATGTGAGAGCCTCCCTTCCAGTTAATTATGGGCTTCTCTATTAGGCCTTCATCAGTGGGCTGCATGTTATCAACAAGTGGAAAATGTGTTCCGTACAAAAAATAGTATGCGCTACGTATGGTACGGGGCACTAAAGGATCGAACCGTGCAACGACTTCCAAAACATTGTGTTTGTCATTCTAACAACACATTTATTCAACCAACAGACGAAATATACTACTGATTGTACATTGAAAATAGCAGCAGCAGCAACCAGGGCTAGGGTGCAACAGAAGCAGTAAGCAGGCCAGAAGAGTGAAGTCGCAACTCTCTCTTCCAAACCAAACATCAGCCATCATTACAAAAGGGCTACCAAAAAAGAACAAGTGTATGCATCAAACTAAATAAAGATCCTACTACACCAACTGTATGCATCTAACTAACTGGCTCAGTTAGACGTTACTATTTATTAAGCTGTGGAGATTGGCTGACGGCTTGAACCAGATGGGTGCCTGACGGGGGAAACTCCAGCCAGCAGGTCGAAGTCTGATACTTGCGACCCTCTCTCCTACTTTGGGCTGCAGAGCGTGGCGGCACATATCAGGGTATGGTGCATGCAGAGACGCATGGTACGTTGTGTACACACAGTTTTGCCTGATGAACGAAACAGCGCTGCCATCATGATCCTTGCCGTCAGTTATCTCCTGGTTAATCGGATAATTCAGTCCGACAAACAAAGAGCATGTAGCAAGGCTACTTACTAGCTTCCAGTCAAAAATTCTTGAAGGCCCAGAGAAGCTGGAATCCTGCTCAAAGACCTTGCAGTGACTGTGATTGTATTCCGCGAAACAACACGTCCGGTACATGCGAACGATCATCAATCTTTCGTCGTCGTCTAATCAAGCCAGGAACCACCTGCAACTGCCATGCCGCTTTTCTTTGAAAGGTTCTAGGATTAGGAAGGGTAGGGACACCAGGCGGCCTACAACATCATATCAAGTTGGAGTCAAATAAAAAAGGGCTC
Organism: Triticum urartu; assembly: GCF_056163025.1. NCBI lineage: Eukaryota > Viridiplantae > Streptophyta > Magnoliopsida > Poales > Poaceae > Triticum > Triticum urartu. The sequence goes on from NC_141878.1 coordinate 218,026,888, forward strand.
TTGATTTAGTCAATCTTAAGAACAGCATGTTATGAGCATGAATATTTTTTCAGCAAATGTTGACAGTAATATAAGCAAGCCATCATAATATCATAGGAAAGTAACATACTGCTGTAACAGCCGTTTGTAGCGATGACTGGAGTAGGCCAGCAATACGTCCAGCCATAGAAGGAGTCGACAGCGTAAATGAAGCCCTTGTGTTCAATGGCATCAGAGAACCATGGAGGATGTATGATCCTGCGATGGACGTGCAGATTTATCCACTTACCGCAGTGACCTGTCAGATAGGCGAGACCGCGGTTAAAGAACACAATTAGCCTGAAGTCTTTATAATTCGCAGATCTTGTGGGCACTTGGCAGATTACAACCTTGAGCAAATCAAACTTGGTATCATGTTGGCTACTGTAAGATTTCGAGTATTCTGGGCTGCGGTGCCAAAGCAGTGCAGTGTTAATCGAAGGAAGGGGGATCAGTCGCCGAGTGTAGACCTCCACGAGCATCCAGCTGCCGCGCCGTCGACGAGCACCATCCAAGACGTGTTCTTGCCGACCCAGTACATACCGTTAATGTAGTTGAGGCTGACGGGGATCGGATCGCAGTCAAGGGGGTTGATGCTCGCCACCCTACGATCGTTATGCTGCGTGACACGCCGTTTATGAAGATCAGGAGGCATCAGCAAGCAAGGAGCTGGCTTAAAAAGCTCCGGCCCGAGGGCTTTGAGTAAACAGTACAACCCCGACGAGCACGCGGCGAGCGGCATGGTACTGAGATTGTCCACACGCGAAACAATGAGCTTGATTACCTCTGTGGGGAGTGAATTCCGTCCACTCTTTCGGCGGACGCTGCTCGGTTCTGCCATTGTTAGTGCTTGGGTTTCGGACAAGGGGGGAGGCGCCTTAGCGGGGATGGAAGATTGGACGAGATTATGTGCGGACAAAGATGGAGAAGCGAATATGTGCTGCGGGAAGTGGACAGGTGATGATGACTACAGCATGCCGCTTGACTTACGAGACACATACCAGCAGCATAGGGTCATGTCGATGCCAGACAACTTGCTTGAGTGATCACAGTACTGGTACTCCCTACAGTGCTATGCCCTAACTTGCTTGAGTAGAGTAGTAGAGTAGGACTCTGCTCTACTACTAGCACCGGAGGAGTAGTATATTCTAATCTAAAATAGTTACAAACTTCAATGCCCGAGCGTGGAACGACTACTAACCATGCTCAAAGACCGTGTCTACGTGGTGTTTGGACATGGGCGACAACCTCAACGCAAATGGTGCTGCTCCTGTTGCACCGTATGTGTTTCTGTCCTTCCTGTTTGAAATCGTGGTAGAATTCATGTTTCTACTCTGTATCCTACTACTATGCTAGTCCACATGATTAGTTTCATCTCTGTTATAGCCGTCATGATTTATTTTGTGCTTATTCGGATTAAATCTTGTAGTAACTTGCTCATATATTCAACTGGTGCAATGTCCCCTACAGCCACTCCCGTTTCATGGACGGCCTGGTCGATGCCTCCAAGGAGCCCTTCGTCCACTGCTATGAGTGCCCGATGCCGTTTTGTGGCTCGCCGGCGGACATGGTGCATCACCTCACAGATGCGTGCAGCGGTCACTGCTGGCCATTGGCGGAGAACATCAAGTACGAGACGTGCTACCCGTTCACCATGCCGGAGTCGCTGGGGGATCACCGCCGCCTACTAGTCTCGGAGGAGGACGGCAGCGTCTTCCTCTTGATCGTGGGCACCGGCGAGGCCCGCGCGGGCCACCAACCTGTCTCTGTAATGTGCGTCAGGGGCGACGCCGCTGATGCTGACACTGACACGAGGCTGATGTACGGGTGCGTGGGAAGTGTTACTACCCCTCCAGGTCGCGTGGGTGGCGACACCGGCCTCATCAAACGGACTTGGACTTTGGGGAGCTGGGACTATCCCGCCAATGTGGACTTGGAAAACCCATGGCATCCTTTACCCGCCGATGCGGTGCACGGGGACTCCAAGGAGGTTCACCTGGACATACGCATTATCAAGTTAAATGTTGATCATTAGTCTTCGCTCAATGTAATCCGCTGTCTAAGCATGTGGAGACTTCCATGCAGGATCTTGCTCTATTGGAGTATCGCGCATGAATAAAAGTGTATCCGTTTATGGTTTAGTCTAGAATCTTCCATGTATGAATTTTTACTATAGTACTGGTGAAAGACTTATGATGAACCATTTCTTACATATCCTCTGCCCGCTTGCAAGTCATCCTGATTTAATCCCTGGGTCTAGGTGTATAAGGGCATGGTTAATATTACTTAATAATATAGCCAACTATTGACTATAACAAAGTGCCATGTCATCTGTAGCCAACATGTATAACAATTGATACTCAAAAACTATTTCTTAAAGATCATTTCTTGCAAAGCACAATAAGTGTTATTTCTTCACAAGTTTTGGATGCAGGTTGAACAGTTGAACGCTTTTGTTTGCAAAAGATACCTTTTTATCTATTTCACCCGGATGTTTGTTAGCTCTAGAGATGAAATAATATCCGAAGAAACCTATTGATACCCGTTACACATGAGATGACCCCCACATCCTTTGTCAAAATAAACAACTCCCCGATCAATTCATTTCACTCTTTGGTGCAACACACGGACACCTTACTACTATAGATTAGTACGACCAAAAATTGAACTAACATTATATATAGTACGATAAATGCTGATGCATGTCACCTAAAATTATATCATTCAAAACTATGTTCAAATACGAATCCAATGATATAGTTTTTGTTGACATGCACTAACATTTTGTCAGTTAAATCTTCAGTCAAATTCAATGGGGGACTAATAAACCACGACCGATGTAGTACAAGTGTATAGGGCGGCGCTGCACGGGAGTCTCACCTCTCACCCCGCTCGTGGCGCGGCAGTAAAGCCATCATATCACAAAACCCAACCACTCCCAGTAATAAGTGGCCTGGTAAAATAAATGGACAAGCAACCATCACATCCCTCCATCTTTTTTGCATTTCATCTCTCTACATTTACTTTCTCCGGTTCATCTCGCACACTCGATCCCTAGCTACTACTCCTAGGGCTAGTTCTTTTGGCGGCTTCCCCAGCTTTTCCCACAAGACTAGTCACAGTGGAGAGTAACAATAAGGCGCCTCACTCATTTATTTGGGCTTCTAAACTACTACTCCGTCCTGGTTTATTCCTCACCATTGTAATTTGTGCTAAATTTTGACCAAAGATTTAACTGGTTTATTCCTCGCCATTGTAATCCCTCCGTCTAGGTGTGTAAGTCATCTTACGAAAACCAAATAATCCCAAAAAACTTAGGCGCAGTGCATTAACTTCTACCTCGTTTCTTGTTTCTTGACATATCAACCAATAAGAGATAAAGAGTATGCATGCTTTTAATGACTTGAGATATCAAACACGACATGCAGTGGTTAGTTCATTGCATGCAATACTATTAATTAGCAAATAAACATTAACGTTTCTCGTTTTCTCCTCCTCCTTGGTCACGGTGCACAGCCTAAGATGACTTACTCACCTAGACGGATGGAGTAGTGCATGTGACATGCACTAACATTTCATTAGTTAAATTTATGATCAAAATTTGACACAGATTACAATGGGGACCAATAAACCAGGACGGAGGTAGTAGTTATGGGATTACTAATCTAGAAGCCTAAAAGAACTGGCCCCTGGTACTACTACTAGTAGTAGTACTCAAGTTGGAATTCCAATTGCACGGCACAACTTGTTAGGCAAAAAAATTCGATACAGGGTGTAGGAAGCGGTTTGGGAATTTGCATGCCTTTCCAACCAGTGAGATACTCCGTACAAAGTACGACAGAGAAATAACCACAGACAATGAAGCTAAAAGTAAACAATCAAACGAGCATTTTTGCATTTGTTTTGCATTGAATTGTTTCACAAGCTTGGCTAGTGTTGTTTTTCTACTTTTACAAAAATCGCATTGTAATGTTAAAACGTGCATTTGCATGTACATAAGTAATAGTAGTACTCCCTCCGTCTAGGTGTATAAGTCTTCCCTCCTTGGTCACGGTGCACAACCAAAGATGACTTATTGACCTGGACGGAGGGAGTAGCACAGTCTGCAAGCATATATCGAGAGAGACGTGTAGTGCGATAGTATATAGTAAAGTTTGTGCTATATGCACGTACTTGCAAAATGCGTACGAATACACAAGGTTTCCAAACTTTCCCTTTTACATACTTAATTAAGGACGCTAAAAATTCATGAACGTTTGGGATTTATCATTTGCGTCCCAAAACTAATGAGATCGCCTTACGAAACAAAAATTATACTCTTCCTAAAAGCCACGACGCTCGCAGGAGCGCTTGCGGCGCGCCACGAGTGCCCTGGTGCACGGCCGTTTCCCAGTGCGCCGACACAATGCCTCTTCCTTAGCCTCACAACTTGTGAGGTGCTGATTGGCGGCTTGCCGGCGGGCGAGCGCGATCTCACCGGTGTGGTGATCCGGTGCCAACAGGTACTCCTCCTCGCTGGAAGCATGCACCCGGTCCATGTACCGCCAAGCGTAGATGAGGCGCTTGGGCCCGACTGCACTCAGGGCGTCGGCACGAGCGTCCTCCGCCACCCTCACGGCCCTCGCACGAGCATTCTGCCAAAGAGCCAATTGCCTGACTCTCTCGGACACGACATAGGCCTCCCAGGAAGCTTGTTCCGCGATGCGCTTCTCTTCCTCGGCCTTCTTCTCCACCTCTATTTTGGCGCGCTCTGCTGGAGGCAAAGCCTCCCACAAGGCGACATCCATTTCTTTCCAAAGCTCCTCAAGGCTGGGGGGCTCGGTAGGCGGCTCGGCGTTCTCCTCGTAGCGGGGAGCCGACGAGTCCTCCGGCGCACGTGCTGGCGAGATTGGGAACGCCGACGCATCCACCTTGACGCGTCGCGGCGAGGAGCGGAACTCCGACGCGTCCTCCTCAACTAGTGGCGGCGAGGAACGGAACGGCTACGCATCACGGCGAGGAGCGGAACGGCGACGCGTCCTCCTCGACTAGTGGCGGCGAGGAACGGAACAGCGACGCGTCACGTAGCGGCGAGCAGCGCAACACCGACGCGTCCTCCTCGACTAGTGGCGGCGAGGAATGGAACGGCGACGCGTGACCGTCCGCGCGGTGCAGCGAGGGGCTCCTAGGGCTTGGGAGGGGTGATGCCATGGTGGTCGATGTGAGAGGGAGGGGGAGGAGATAGCGAGGAACGTGAACGTGAGGGGGAGGAGATAGCGATGTCGTGGGAGGTGCAGTATTTATAGCGAGCAATGGCACACCTACATAAGATATGGACTGAGCTGCACTGACTTAACTACAGGTCTAGTTGCGCCACTGACATGTGGGCCAGACCCCTGTTGGTCCCATATGTCAGTGACCCAATGCACCTGCAGTTAAGTAACAGGTACGTGGGCATATTTGTTGGAGTAAATTACGGGGGAGAGAAGGGGTGGAAATATTGCTGGTCACAATGGATTGGACGAGCGTGGGGGGAGGAGAGTCATGCATGTAGATTTTTTCACACGAGGTGGAGTGGTGGGACCGCCAGAGGGAGAAGGAGAGTTTGGCAGGCATATTGGTCCCACACATGGAGAGGAAAAGATTTGGAGACGAACGGGCTTCCTGCAGGTATGGGGAACGGTGCATAATAAGTCATCTTGCATGCCGGGCTAGGTATAGTCTCAAGTCATTAAAAACATACACGCCCCACACATGTTCATATTTCTAGGTGCACTAAATTATTGCATGCGATGATTAAGGCTGGCCATAATGGTTGTATCTTAGCTGGTATCATGCACACGTGAATAGCAAACATGTTGATGTGGCAAAGAATTAAAGAAGAGAGGGGGTTAGAGTAACTAGTGTTCATGCATGCATTGGTAAACACATTTTTTTGTGAAGAACGACAGCACTAGTTGAGTACTTTTGCAGACTTCAAAAACTATTCCACCGCCTCTACTATCTTGCTAAGAATAGGTGAAAATTTTGAATCGAGCCCTTTAAACTAGAAGGGAGGTAGTGGTACTCTAATGGCTAACCTTGTTGTGATGGCAAGATAGGACATGGCACGCACCTGGACGAAGGAACTAGTCTGCATTGTGCATTTAAGTTTTGTCTGAAGTCAATGTACCTCTACTTTCACCAGACTTATAGAAAAATGTGTCAACATTCACAATGTCAAATCAATATTTTTACACTCATTATAAAACGTAGTTCTTATACTCATTATAATCAGTATTGTAGATATTGATATTTTTAGTATAAATTTGGTCGTGGGATTCCATTGATGCCTGTCAAAGCATGGAGGAAGCGGAGCTTAGGGCTTGCATTGCTAGTCTCTGCATAGGTATTTCTCTTCATAATCCTGTAATTTTAGAGACTGATTGCGCTTTTGTGGTAGCGTCTCTTGCATCGGGGGACTATGACAGGTCTCCTATGCGTGACCTGAAGATGAAAGCGTTGAGCATCTCGAAGTTGATCAACAATCTTCAATTGTCAAAGATTAGTCGTTCGGCCAATAAGGTGGCACACTTAATCGCTAAGTATAGCTTTGACAATATATTAGATGGTATTCCTGTAAATAATGTACCGCCCTGTGTGGTGAATATTGTATCGAATGAGTGTACTGGTGTGGGTGGTTAATTAATATAAGGTGGTGTTCAAAAAAGAGTATAAATTTGGTCAAACACTTTGCAAACGGTCGACGGGAGTAAAAAGGACCAGAGGGAGTACCATGCATGCGGAGTAGGCAAAAAAATTGCTTGTCTAAAAAAAGGCAAAAAAAATTGCTCATTTATAGCCGGTCGAAGTCTCAAAGGGCGCGACCGCGTGAGGGAGGCGAAGGTCGTGGGAGGCGCGACGTTTGACGGAATTAAGTGAAGTTACATCCACGCGCCGGCATGGCGTGTGAACAGGCAGAAGCTATACCGTCAGGCCTACGATATGGGTCTAGTAGACATGACATCTAGTGGGTCCCACATAGTTCTCAAGATCTCTTTGGGGGCTTGCAGCCGTTTATCCACCGGGCAAGCCAGCAACCCCACGCCGTTCGCACGCCCTACTCATCCCCGTCTTCTACCTTACAACAGTTCGCTCCTAGTCGTCCGTCCTTTCACATTAGTTCACTCCCAGTTTTTTTGCAGGGTACAATAGTTCAACTTCTCCTAACCCTATTCCAAAATCCATGGCCTCCCAAATCTCCATGGTCACCGCTGAGTACCAGGTTAGATCCATCACCGGCGATCAGTTCATCATCATCTACACACGTGGATCCGAGACGGTGAAAGCATGGCTTGCTCGCTTCCTACACATGTTCAACAGTTCAACGGATGAGTGGGTCGCCGGGCTAGATGTTGAGTACACCATAGTCCTCGGACGACAGAAGGATCTAAAGGACGAAGAGAGGAAGAAGCCCGTCGTGATCCAGGTTTGCATACATAACGTTTGCTTGGTCTACCACATATGCCATACCGATGTTGAGTACCAGGATTTTAAGAACTTCCTCAAGGACAAAAGAGTGAAATTTGTTGATGTAGGCTTTAAGAATGACAGGGATGTCCTGCATCGGATAGGTCTCGTTGTAGGCCAGCCCTTCGATCTCCAGAAGCAAGCCTGGTGTCCTCCTCTCAACCTTCAATGCTGACCCTGGCAACAGCCATGATTGATCCTTCGTATGCTAAACTAAAGAAACCTCATCACGAGTTTCATCATGCATGGGAGTCGAAGACATTAGATGAAGATCACATCCTGTACGCAGCAATGGATGCCTACCTTTGTTTAAATATCTACAACGGTTGGATGAAGAAGTAGAGACCAGTGTTCGGTTCAAGCAAAGAAGCGTCGGTGAAGAGGAAGAGGGAGAGGGACGAGGACGAAGTCGAGGACGTGGACTCGGACTCTGAGTAGGTGGCAGTGCCGTCGCTCATGCTGGTTCTACTGTAGTGTTAAGCGGACTAGTTTCTTAGTTTATTTTCAAGGGTGTGTTGTGCTGAGGCCCCAGCAGAACTATGTTTATGTTATTTCTCGTTATTTGAACTCTTTAGTACGTACAGTAGTACTAGTACTATGTCTTACTACTGTTCTTCTTGCAGTTGGTACTACTGCTCGTATCTTCGTGTTCCTACTTTACTTAATACGTTCGTACTAGTAGTATAAGTTGGGTCAGTCGATTTGTGAAAGAAGTTCGATGGAGCGAAGGAAGAAGACGGCGGAAGAGGTGGAAGAAGCCCTTCTAGCCATCCATGTTGCATCAAACGGCTCACATGAGTCAACTGACCCAAATTGCTCCTTCAGATTGCAGGATCCACGTGGCATTCAAGGTCTCAAAGTTAGATTCCGCGTCCGCACCCGGTTCGCGGGCTCGGCAATACTAGCACATATATTCCAGCAAGTTCCACTTTGCTGATTTTACTCTGATGCTTAAGGTTTTCCCGTTATATCTACACTATGATCTGTGTAGCTGCTTTGTGTCGCACTAGCAGCAGTCCACTCTTGAAGCTAAACACTGCAATGACTTATAAAATTGGCACCAAGGCATTGAGTGCCATTCTGGATGCAATGAAACTCATACGCTCCCTACCTGTTGATTCTTGTTCAGAATATGATCCTAATGACTATTCTAACCTCGAGGAGTCAAAGGCAGATGGCCTGTCCTGTTCACCCATCAAGGTACATGTTCTAATTTGGCAATGTTTTATTGATTGCTGGTATCTTGCATATGTTGTCTTGCATTTCTTCTACTTTGTTGCACCGCCATCTTCTTAGTTTACTCATCATATATGTCGAGATGCCATGCCCATCCATTATCAATACATATTCCATCTGTCATCATACCATGTTTTTCCACTCAAATGTTGTTCTTGTTCATTAGACATCAAAAAGGAAGAGGGTGATTGCCGAACCTGAAGGAGCACCAACAAAGTCCTTGAAAAACGTGGTGGTGCCGGAGAAATCAGACATCACCCCACTTATATTGGCTATACAACCCGTGACACAAAACGTAGGACCGACTCCAGCAGACTGTACACATACTTCACTGGCCACACCACTAGCCCCACCACACAAGACCTGCACTCCATCAAAAGGTATACAGATTTCATTTGCCATAGCACCAGCTGTACCACAGAAAAATCCCACTCCAGCAAAAATTACAGCAAGTCCACCGGCCGAAGACCTATCCCAACTGCATAGACGGCCAATTCCTGCAGACCGGAACCCCCTTCCATTTATTCCCAGTTTAAAAGACAGTGCTTTCAATGTTGTTAGGGACTACATGCATATATTCCCATCATGGGAAGATTATTGTAAAGACAAACACCATTTTCACATCTTCCTGTCCAACTTACGTGTAAGTGCTATTATTCATGGTTATTATTTTCCTATTTTCTGCTGATTGAACACATCAATGATTTACATTACATTGTTGTAACTAGGCGAGGGTCAATCTGGATAGTCATGACGAGCAAAGCTTGCTTGTGCCTTTCAAGAAAGCATTGCAGCAGTATCGGTGTTACCTGAGGAAATCACACTTTGATGGCAAGTCTATAAACGAATTTTTGGTGAAGTCTCCTGTGCTAAATTTAGAAGACATTGAATGGAAAACCTTGTTATGCACCGGTCTCGTTCCCAGGATGAGGTACTGTCTATGAAATCACATGACAATTCGAACTTCTACTTTTTCGCATGTGCCTTACGGATCTTTTTTGCAGGAAATCTGCTCGAAGAAGAATTCCGGTTTGATAAGAATGACAGGATATCACAAATATGTTTCCCGCTGCTTTGCTCTTGTTAGTACCTGTTGTCCTGTATCACTATACTTGCAAACATACCTGGATCATTATGTGACAGCAGTATGCATGATAGCTTTCTTATCAATTGTTCGCTCCAAATTATCTGATCTGTATGAATGGTTACATTAGTGTAGAATATATCAAATGCCAATGTTTTTTAGCTCTGCATTGTTCTTGTAAGTACATGATGTCCTTTATCAGTGTACTTATAATGACAGGTAGTTGTTCATGTACCACCACTCTGCAGCTTATTTTCCTTTGCCCTCCATTTTCTACACATCAGATCTATATTTACTCTTACCATAAGGTTGGTACTGAAGAAGTTTAGCTGTGCATTGCTCTTGGTTGTACCTTCTGCCTATATCGCTGCACTTACATTTATAGCTACTTGGTTATGTAGCATCACTCTTCATCTTATCTTAAATATTCTCCATTTTTTCGTATATTATCACATCTATATTTACTCTTAACAAAATGTAGAATAAAGGCAATGCTTTTGAAGAAGATTCTGTGGTAAACTTCTTGAATTGCCCCCCCATCAGCATGGACAAGGCCTTTATAGAGCCTGTCTTCACCAATAATGTAAGTTTGTCCATCTCAAGCCTTCAAACTTTGTTGTACATATTTGGTTAGGCATGACTGCAACAGCTGTTTTATTTTTGTGTTTGCATCAAATTTCTCGTTTAAAGTTTATTATGTAGTTCATAAAAAAAGTTTGTCCTTTGTCAATTTAAGTTTTCAGTTGTACAACCAAGTTCCTTCTTCATACCATGTAAATTAAACTATAAAGAGAAAGTGATCTTCTTTTGCAATACATGTATGCTTCTGTTCTTCATCTGTAATCCAGTGGTGTGGCGAACCTACCCACTACAGCACAATGTCATATTCTGCAATGTCTTAAATATGAATAATGTCATATCATTCTACTATTATTTAAACCGTCACTTTATTTGCCAATCTGAAATGGTATAAATTGACAGCACACTAACCATTGATACTTATGAGTTCTTGATCTATAAACCAGTGGTGTCGTGAAGCTGCCAACTCCTTCACAATGTCATTTCCTGCCATGTCTTGACCTGAACAATACCATATTGTGTTAATGCAATTTTAAACTGTGTCACTTTATTCGTCAGTAAGAAATGTGATGAATTGTCAGCACTGATGCTTTTATGTGCAAAACATGTCATATGTCTGCTTGTTTATCTTTCAGAGTGAGGAAGATATAAGGGTTGAACAAGCGCAGTCTCATCATCTTGCTCAGCTGCTTGCGCTGCAGCTCCCCAGCAGGGCTAACCTTTCTTGAACTCTATTGAAGTGATGTCGGTATTGTATATTATTTTGTCGGCGTGTTTATTTGCACTGGTGGCCATCTTTGATGCCCAGTGTATGCAATCTGTTGTCTGCTTGTGCTTTATTATCATAGTGGCGAACTTTGATGCCCAGTGGATGTAATATGCCGTAATTTCTTTATTGTATAGTCTAGGTTTTTTCTTATTCACGATGCTGCAGTTATTTTACTGTATATATATCATGTCTTCGCAGTAAACCGGCCAAACCATAAAATTATGGTACATAATCGGGCCGTCATGCAATCACGATGTAGGTTGGGCCTAAAACGTGCCAAACAGCTCACGGGCCGGCAGCAACCCGAAATGAACCCTAGCCCATGATTGTGCGAATCAAATCAAAGGCTTTTAACAGGCCAAAATTGTCTCGGTCCTTGTTTGGCCCAATCAGATATCGGCTGCGAGCAGGCCGGATGCAAACCGGGTCGTAGTTAGGCCCAACTATATGACGGGCTTTTAACAGGCCGAAATTAATATAGGGCCGAAATGTTAAATGGACCCTTAATAGGTCAAAACTAATATCAGGCCGAATTACTAAGTGGGCCTTTAGCAAGTGGGCCCAAAAGCATAGTGTCCAGTTGACGGGCCGAATCTGATATGGGCCATAATTGAGCCCAAAGCCTCTTAAAGGGTCGGACCTGATCTGGGCCATAATTTGGCCCAGAACGTGGTAGGCTTTTAACGGGCCGGATCTCATATGGGCCACTATTAGGCCCGGAGCGTGGCAGGCCATTAATGGATCGGATCAAATATGGGCCGTCATTTGGCCCAAAACATGGCAGCAAGTTAATCGGCCAGCCTACTAGGGTCCTCAAAATCTTGTGGGCCTACAGCTGGGCCGGCCCATTATGACCCGCAAGACTTGTGGGCCTTTACCTGGGCCGTCCCATTATGGCACACAAAAATCTTGTGGGCCTTTACTTGGGCCGGCCCATTATGGCCCGCAAAATCTTGTGGGCCTTTAGCTGGGCCAGCCCATTATGGTCTGCAAAATCTCGTGGTCCTTTAGCTGGGCCGGCCCATTATGGTCCATAAAATCTTGTGGGCCTTCAATTGGGTCGGACCATTTAAACTTGATGGGCCGGTCCATGTGTCAACATATCATAGGCGCGTCTCGCACATTGGATGAGTGACACCTGTGCCAACGCGGACCTGACACGTGTCTCCTCTAGCCAATGATGATTTTACATGTGGAAAATCCCCATTGGTCGGGGCTGTTAACGGGTTATCGGATCCAGAACCCGACCCGATAGCTTAACAGCGTTCCGTTACGGTGGATGCCACGTGTCGGTCACCCTTGACGAAAGCACTTCTGTGACGCGCGATTTATCATCTTGGAAGTGGACACTTCCGTGATGATAATTTTGGTAATGTCATGGAACACTTCTACGACAGCACAGGTATGACTATCTTGATTCTGTCATAAAATCGTGATGGATGTACATGCATGACGGAAAACGCGACCTACTGTGACAAACACGTATCATCACGGAAGTGTATTTTTTTTTGTAGTGCTAGGGTGAACCTCGGTTGGGGGGGGAGGGCATGCATTCATAGCTTAGCTAGGATTTCCTTCGTGCCGACACGAGGGAGGGGGCTGCTAGCTACTATGCACTTTGCTAGGTGAACCTCGGTTGGGGGGGCATGAATTCATAGCTTAGGAATCCCTTCGTGCCGACACGAGGGAGGGGGCTGCTAGCTACTATGTACTTTGCTAGGTGAACCTCGGTTGGGGGGGCATGAATTCATAGCTTAGGAATCCCTTCGTGCCGATACGAGGGAGGGGGGCTGCTAGCTCTACTTCACACTTTGCTAGGTGAACCTCGGTTGGGGGCATGCATTCATATCGATGCTTTCCATCTGCGGGCCCGCTTGGACCATCACTACTTTTTGTCTGACAATAAGAGAGGTTAATTTGACTTAGCAAGGGATTATTATTTTTGCTCTGGGATGACATGCATGATACAGTTTGAGCACACACACATGCATGTGTACGCATGAATCCCTCCCATCGAGTCGAAGTGGCTAGTACAACGACACGTCATGAACCGATCTCGCTCTGTGCACTACAAAAAAAAGACACATCCGTGACATTTTGGGCCGAACGAAAAAAAATTATGTCATACATATGACACTTCTATGACGATAATTGTGACAAAACCCGGTATCATCATAGATGTGGTGGGCTCCTACTTCTATGACAAAACATCATGACAGAAAATGGGCTTTTTGTCCTGGGTTGGCCGGAGACGCGGCTGCATGACATTCTTTGGGCCGTCCATGACGAAAAAAACCCATGGTAGAAGCGAGGGGGGGGGATTTCGGGGAGTTCCCGGTTACGGTGGGAGGTCGGGGGCCGAGCGATGCACGTTTCTCTCGTACACGTACACGCGTGTGTGTGAGGCATTGGCTCTAACTGAACCCGAGCGAGGCGTTGGGCTCTAACAGAACCCAAGCGATTGCACTGCAGGCTACGCATTACTGGACCCGAGCGATCGATCGATGGCTGTTAACTGAACCCGATCGAGCGATTCCTTCGCTACTGCTGCTAACTGAAGTCGATCGATGCTGCCTCTGGATGAACAGTGAGCGTTGCGGGGGGGTTTGGATTAACAGTTCCCGGTGGGGGCGGATGAACAGGACCCCGTGGTGTTGCCTCTGGATGAACATGACCCCGATCGATCGAGCCGGTTGGGGCTGGATGGACAGGACCCCGTGGAGGGCTGGATGAACAGGACCACCCCGTGGACGGCAAGATGAACAGTAGACGGTGGAGGGCAGGATGAACAGTAGCCCGTGGAGGGGTGGTTGAACAGGAGCCCGTGGAGAGGGCTAGTTGAACAGTAGCCGGTGGAGTAGCGCGCGGTGGAGGCTGGATGAACAGGAGCCCGTGGATGAACAGTCGCAGGTGGAGGCTGGAGGAGGTCGACGGTGGATGAACAGTAGCTCGTGGAGGCTGGAGGGGGTCGACGGTGGAGATGAACAGTATCCCATGGAGTCCCATTTTGCGGTACGCCACACCCCTCCCGATGAACAGGACACCCTTTTCGACCGTAGCGCTCCAACACAAGTCTGTTTCCTCCGTTTTGCGGTATGCCACACCCCTCCCGATGAACAGGACCCCTGTTTCGACCATAGGAGGTCCGTTTCCTCCGTTTTGCGGTATGCCAGACCCCTCCCGATCAACAGGACCCTGTTCCGAACGTAGGAGGTCTGTTTCCTCCGTTGTGCGGTACGCCAGGCCTCGTTTCCATCGCATGTTCCGTCCAAGCCCTCCCGATGAACACGACGCATTCCGTTGCCTCCCCATGAACATGACGCATTCCGTTGCCTCCCGATGAACACGACGCATTCCGTTGCCTCCCCATGAACATGACAACGACGCTGTTTCTCCATTCCGACCCAGCTATGTACACGAGCCCTGGCCGTACGTATGCGTGAGTAGGCGTTCGAGACCCCGCCCGTATGTACACATACGTGGCCGTATTTTCTTTCTTGCACCCTGGCCGCTGTACGTACGTGTACGTGCTACGTGCGCGCCTCTACATCGACCAGTATATATGTACGTACACGTTCGTGACCAGAATGACAACGCTATGTACGCTTCGACCAGGTGGGTCCCAACTGTCAGGCACTTCCTTGCGTGCGAAGATGTAGCTGGTGGGTCCCAGCAGTCAGGGGCAAACGGTTTTTTCGTGAAATACGGTGGCCCGTCCGGTGGGTCCCCGCTGTCAGGTGGAGGAATAATTATTTTGCGCGTAATAAGGAATCACTTCCTTGCTGCGGCCGTGGACCCAGCTGTCAGCGTCTCCACGCACAGTACTCTTCCGATGGAAGTCGGTCGTTGACCACATTGACTACGCCGCGCCGAGAGCACCACGGCGGTGGACGACGGCAAGGCCTAGGAAGGGGATGACGCGGAGCTGGGGAAGACGCGGCAGTGGAAGCCCGCGCGGAGAGGAGTACGAGGGTTCACTGGTTTGGCTGCGGTGTGAGGCTGCCGTTGCCGCAGGGCCTAGCCAGCAGTGGGAATAGTAGGGGGCGGTGAGGCCTCCGCGGCAGCACAGCCGGCCACGGGAGGCAGGAGCACGCGGCACGACCGGCGCTGCTTTGGGCGGCTGGAGCAAGAAGACCAGAGGTTGAAGAAGCACTACGGCTGTTGGATGGACATCGTACGGTCACTGGAGCTAGAATCGTTCATATTGACTAGGTTGACAAAGCCCTTCATCCCCGTCAACTTAGTAGGCCCACAAGTCAGCCTCCCACCAAGGTGGGTCCCAGCTAGCAGGGGGAGTATTCATTTTTTGTGCGTAATAAGGAGGCACTTCCAGTGGGTCCGAGCTGATAGCGGGGGAACGTTTTTTTCGCTAAATACGGTGGCCCGTCCGGTGGGTCCCAACAGTCAGGGGGAAATTATTTTTTTCACAAAATACTGGTGGCCCGTCTGGTGGGTCCCCGTTGTCAGGTGGAGGAATAATTATTTTGCGTGTAATAAGGAGGCACTTCCTTGCGGTTGTCGTGGACCCAGCTGTCAGCCTCTCCATGTACAGTACTCTTCCGATGGAAGCCGGTCGTTGACCACATTGAGCACGCCGCGCCGAGAGCACCACGGCGGTGGACGACGGCGAGGCATAGGAAGGGGACGACGCGGAGCCGGGGAAGACGCGGCAGTGGATGCCCACGCGGAGAGGAGTACGAGCGTTCACCAGTTCGGCTGCGGTGTGAGGCTGCCGTCGCTGCAAAATAACAGGGGGTGTGGGTGAGTAGAGGGATGCCCTGGCCAGCGGTGGGAGTAGTAGGGGTGCTGAGGCCTGCGCGGCAGCACAGCCGGCCACTGGAGGCGGGAGTAGGCGGTCCCGCCGGCGCTGCTTTGGCGGCTGGAGCAAGAAGATCAGAGATTGAAGAAATACGACGGCCGTTGGATTGACATCCAACGGTTACGTCTGCTAGAATCGTTTGTTGACGTATATAATAACTAAAAAAATCGTGCATACGCGTCAACTAAACAGGCCCACAAGTCAGACCACTCCCTCTTTTTTTAATAATTTATATATAGCTCATGGCAACTTCTTATGCAATTTATTGCAGTCGTTTTTTTGTTGGCCAAGGCCAATTTCACATATTTCTGTGGGTTCCAAACTATTTTTAATACCGAAATGTCCAGCCAGATTTTAAGTACTTTGAAGATATATTTAAATTAGGTTAATGCCCAGTGAAATAGGAATCTAAAAATGTAATAAAATTCAAAAATTATAAAGTAATTGCCAATTTGTCATCTGTTTTTATATTTACAACCCATTTCATATTACTTTGAAGATTTGCAGGCGTCTTGAAAGAGTTGCGGCCCATCAGGGCGTAGAAAAATAAGTAGGCCTGGATTGGGTATTCTTCCGAAAAAATAAACTGGGCTCATTTTCACAAAGAAAAAATAGTTGGGCTGGTCACATGGTGAACATAAAATATAAGCCTGGGCTAGACGGGCCACAGCCCAGTTCAAACCCTGCTCTATCTCAACAATACCAAACAAAAAAATACTGCTCGAGTAGCTACGTCCCATGTGTCAGCCGATCTTGTGCTGTTCTCTTGTCTATTGACTATATACGCTCCCAATGTCGTGGGTCCCAGATGTCAGGAAAACACTAGGAGGAAGCATTTTATTTTTCCATACGCTGAAGTGGTGGGCCCCTACTGTCATCCTCTCCACGTACTTCTGTCAATTCATGTTGTTTGTTGACCATGTTGACAACGCAAGAGGGCGGCGCCGCGGCGAGTGCACCAAAGCGCGCGGAGGATGTCGGCGTTAACGATTTAGGAGACGGTGGGGCGGCGATGCGTGCGCTGAGGCGCAACCAGCCGTGGGAGGCAGAAGCAGGCAGCCCCGCCGGCGCTGGTTTGGTTTTGGCGGCTGGAGGAAGACAGGACTAAAGAAACACAACAAACTGTAGTACTTAACAACCTTAACTGAAACCAGCAGGGGCACTTAACAACCAAAGCTGAAAGCAGTATGAGTACTTATACAGGTTCAACCGTACAAAGCATGCCTCAAAAGTGCTACTTCGCCTACAGTTAACCAAGGGTAAGGCCGCCAAGCCCCAGGACAAGGCCCAGGCGCCACCCCGCGCATCCACAACCTTCTGAAAGCGGCTTCATCTCGCAACATGGTCAATAAACAGGATATTCGCTTTAGAGCCATGGAAAAGCATGAACATAATCTTCTGTCCTATTCTCCAAGATGGACGGGCCTTCATTATTTGAGACCACCCATGAATAAGTATCTTTTCACCTCCAATGGGAATTGAGTAGGTCGACATAAACATCATGTTGTGACCAAGCGCAAGTCTGACCCGACCGTGGTCAGGCATCTGTATAGGAACAATAGAACTCGGCGGTTCCAGTTTCAAGAAGATCACAATTGTAAAACTGTGTATAAGCAATAGTTTATGAACAACATATATAACAGAAAACAGCTCGTACCATAAGTTTCTCGACACAGTTGGACCTGTTCAACGAGTGCAGCAGTGGCACACATATCCCACGTGGCCTTCCACCATTGAAACGCCCCACAAGGACCTCAAGACGATCAATAAAGTGTAGGAACTTGTGGATGTCGATCCAGTCAACTTCAGTGCCATTAGTAACAGTCGAGTTATTACAGAGTAACAAACGAGCAGACTGCTTTACTCTGAAAAAACCTACACGTGCCACCAATATAAGAAAATATTAGTTAGAAGTAGCATCTTCGCGAGAGATTCGTTGCTACTTCTAAAGTTAAATTGTGATTAGTTAGACAGAATAGGTGGATTAAGAAGTAATTGAGGCAGCAAGCAAGAACCAGATACAAAACTAACATGGATGAACAATTGGAACGACGTCGGGGTGGAAGATCGCAGTGAAGATGAGACCAGGTTCTGCTATTTCCATCAGCATTCGTGCGCCAACTTTCAGTCCGTAACACTTGAGAAAGTTTATCCAAGTTCGGCCATAAAAAAGAAGCGGTCTTCTTAGTTCATGAACCCAACTCGGAACTTATATCCATAGCTTGTCTTCACTGTGACCATTAAAGTAGTGTATTTAGTTATGGCAAGGCCGAGCATCTTGAGTACATGTGTTCTGGCAGAGCAAATAATACACTGTAGGAAAAATAATATGAGAACACATCATGTTCAAAAAAACCCCACCCTCCCGGATAGAAAAGAGGATTCTAGGAACATACTGTGCGCGTTTCAAGATGTTGTGTTAGGATGAGAAGGAACAAGTGTGGCGTCTCGCCGAGGGCGCAGAAACCTGTAGGGTACTCGCACTTTGGGCACTGCAAATTAAACACACTAGATTCAGTAGGAAGAAAAATGCATCAACGGCGGCGGCTGCCATCCTAGGATTACCTGCGACCAAGGGACTTGGGTTTATCGGGGATGGATGAAGAATTCGTACCTGGTTCTCCATGAGAAAACCCTATGCAATCGCCGAGAGGGGGGTTTCTCTGAACAAGCAGACGAGGGAGAAAGGGATTCAGTCCCAGTGAAATATTGCCGCTTCGTCCGTCCAGCTTACTGCTAAAGCTGGAAAGGGGGGGTTGTGATTTGATGGCTCATTGGGAATTACTACGGCGCTACGACCGGGGTGTGTCTACCGTGAAGTTGTGCACTCTAATTTGTGCATATGGCACGTGGACCCCGTTGCCGGTTGCCCCACATATCAGCGAAAGGAAGTAGAAAGACGGGAGTAACTAGTTACACATAAATATATATTTTGACAGAGAGATACTCCCTCTGTAAAGAAATATACAAATCTTTTATATCACAGGCTCACCTTGCCGAGAAAAATACTCCCTCTGCAACGCACGGGCATTATGGGGATTCAGCTGAGAATATAATACTCAGATGTTTTTTTGAGGGATAAAAGCTGCTTTATTGAAGATTAATAGTCATAGGTATACAAATAATTTCGGGGGTTCCTATGAGCCAAAGATGGCGCCCACAGGGCAAAAAAGTAGCAGCTTTTGCAAGCACATGCGCTTCAACATTACACTCGCGTTTTTCATGTATGATCTCCATGGTTTGGAACATATTCTTCTTCATCTTGATCTCGTCCATAATAACTTTGCTGAGCCCCAAGTATGCCTCTCCAATATGCTTGACTGTTGCTGAACAATCGATGCTAATATGAACTTGTTGCAGGTTTAAGTCAAGAGCCAGAGATAGCCCCTCGCAACATGCCATTGCCTCTAGGATCTCTGGATCAGTAACACTTTCGCACACTAGTGCCGATGCTCCAAGGAAGAAGCATGTATGATCCCGTCTCACAACTGCCAGGGCTCCCCATTCACCATTGCGAGATAACGCAGCATCAGCATTGATCTTCTGCCAACCCACAGCAGGAGGAAGACGCCACTTTTGCACTGAGCTAGTGCTTCTTGAAACCAGGTTCTGGACTTTGGGCCGCAGGCCGACCCTGCATGCTTGGGGGCCCATGTGTTCTACCTTAGCGCTTTTCATATTGCAAGCGATCGGTACGACACTGGTTTTAGATGCTATCGCAAGGCGAATACACAAAATTGAATAAAGCACGACAGTTGTTGGAATGAAATCGAACGACAGTTCCTAACCAGCAATTAGAGTTGCAATTCTATCAACGATATACCATGTGATAAATAATACTATCGTACTACTTGTACACACAGGACACTTGTTTCACCCTGCCAGATTATTACATCAAAATCTCTCAGAGGATAGATTAGTTAGGTAGTTGTGTGCTGCTACTGAAGAATTTCAAAGTTGATTTGGACCATCTCTCCTTGCCGAGAAAGTTTGATTTTGACATCATCCCCTACCGCAAGATATGATTTAGATTTGAACCTTGACCATCCTTTAGCATCAATCATCATGTGACCATCCTTTGTACTTACGATCTATTGAGCAGGTTCATTCACACCAAGGCTGTGCATGGTAAGAGAAACTTGGCCGCGGTCGCCCGGATTGTTAATGACTCCCTCATTGCTCTAGGAATTCTCTGTTTGCAAACAAGAAGACATACCCAAACAGTTAGATCAACACAGTGAATCATGTGAAACAACATGGAAAGAAAAAAGAATGAAGCACTTGGGTGGCCAATGCTTACCAAGAAGGTGGACATGTCGGTTTTTGTAAGGACTTTGGTATATGAAGTGCGAACTGCAGCCCAGTCTGTTGCCGGTGCAACTGCACGGGCCGGAGCAGATGCAAGTGCAAGTGTTGGTGCAGGTGCCGAAGCCGCTGCTGCTGCCGGAGATGGTGCTCCTTGTAGAGCTGGTGCCGGTGTTGGAGTAGGTGCCGGTGTCGATGCCCGATCCTCCAGTAGATCAGACTGATCCACTGACGCGGTCCGTGCCCAATCCTTAGCTAGATCAGACTGAGCTGCTGCCGCTGTTAGTGCTAGTCGATCTATGCGAGACAGCGGTGATCGTGTCTAGTCTGCTATGATCAGCTTTCTAACTTGACTAGGATCCGTGAATGTGATCCAGTCTTTTTCTTCATTTCTTTTAAACGCGAGAAGGACTAATTGTGGCGTTTTTGTTAAGCCAAACTGCAGTTCATCATAGGGATTCAGCTTGTACTTAGACAACAGACTAATCCAATTTTTTCCAGTAATATAAGTGATGGACAGTGCCTTCGTTACTGACACGACATAAGAAGAGAAACCTGCAAAAATAGCCATCATAGAGCAAACCAAACGGTTTATTCTGTGATGAATGTCACATGGCAAAACCTGCATCGTAAAATTGCAAGAAAAGAAAGAAAACATGACATTAAATCAATAATATTTAGACAGTAAATCAATAAGATTTACTTGATGTGACACGAGTGAATCCTTACCAGGAAATCACTATGTTGAAGTACTAAACAGAAGATTGATCGTTCAACTACGCGTGGCATGCAGGGGACCCGCCTACTCCCACAAGCAGGACAGTCCAAAGGTCGTGACAAATCGTATGGACCGAACATCCATGGGGCTGGAAATCCTAGTGGGTGCGATAAACCCTGCAACGCATACAGATACTGGAGTGTAACCATAATTGATAGACCGTCCTCACAAAAAATATGATATGGATACTTCAAAATATACAGACTGAATTGAGTGGACAGACATTAACATAGACCGTTCTCAGTACTGACCACACACCAAAAGTGGCAGTACTAATAAACAATACAGGGTTCACAAACACAAATCAAGTACTGAACAATAGTACTTACTACAGACAAGCAAAGTTGCACTAACTAAACTCTGTAGACTATTTTTTGCCACCGACCTACGGGATGAACCCCGCATAACTGACTAGGCCATGGACTTCGTGTGAGATGTCTACATGCACCATCACCATCTTGTCAACCTTGGAGAACCTAACAGAGTGGTCTTTCCACTCATAAACATGATGATGAAGACATGCCGCATGAGATTTGTTGGGAAGCTTTACAAGAACCACACCCTTCGTAATCGAAGGCACATCCAGGAAATTGTTGTGGTCAAGTACAGCCTCGAGAACACGCCTGACAACAATGCTACAGGAAAACACTAGTTCAGGACACGTGGCGACAAGGACACAGTAGCTGGATAGTTCAGTAGTAGAACTCATCATTAGGTCTTCCAGTTCACACGGCATGACTTTGAGAACTTCATCTCCACCGCGGACCTGGTTCTAATTCAAATAGAAACCATATTTTATTACTACCTCCGTTCAGAAATATAAGATGATTTTTGATATTATACTCCATATATGACTACATATACGCACAAAAATGAGTGAACAAAGACACTAGAACATGTCTTCAAAGGCATGAGAGCAGAGGGATTAAATGCAATATCTATAACACAAGTTACTGAGGCAAATATACCCTCTTAAAAGGTAGCACTGATGTTCATAGAGTAATCCCTCCGTCCCAAAATTCTTGTCTTTGATTTGTCTAGATACGGATGTATCAAGTCACATTTTAGTATTAGATACATCTGTATCTAGACAAATCTAAGACAAGAAATTTGGGACAGAGGGAGTAGTTGAAAGTAATCTATAAGAAATCAGTGTCAACCTCTCGCATGTTTTGGTCAAAAGATGAATTTAGAACCGTTATTTGGCACACAAAAATCACATGCAAGATCACCCAGAAAGTTGTACTACTAGTACTAGTACTGCGTGTTAGATGAAAAAACACGATCAAGATCGAGAAAAAGATCGTCAAGAAGAGATATTACCTAGACTTGCTTAATGAGGGATCCCGGAGAAGGGGGCTTGGACAGGGCGTGGCCAAAACATGTATGTATGAAAGACACGTATATTGTTTTTCTATTTGGATGATTAATGTTGCCGCTTTATTGCTTAACCGAAATATGGCACGTATCCATTGTTGGTCTAACGCTCATGGTTCGAATAAATAACCCGTTTGGGATATTGGTTCCCAATTATTAATAATCTCCCGTTTATAATTAGATAAATATTACATCAAAACTGGTCTCAAATTTTACAAAAAAAGTACAATGCCACTTTGTATTGGTGTCCATATGACAACACGATAAGTTTCATGAACTTCAAATAAGTTTTGGATGTACTAGAATTTAAAAATCAAGATTATCAATGTTTGAAATTTGTTGCACGGGGAGTAAACATGCACCTAGTGAGACACATGTGTTTTTGCAATCCATTTAGGTGCACTGTCACGTGTGCATGTAGCTTAAATTTGATTTTTGCACATTATACCCGTAGAAAATCAATCAATTAATGTACTAAAACGTCTTAATGATCTCTATGATTTTTTTTCAAAATTAAAACGCCCCTCCTTTGGTAACAAATGTTCACCGCGCGATAATTAATTTAACATGCATCGTAGTTGTGGTGGATTCGCGGTGTGTGGGTGTGGGTGTGTGCGTCTGGGGGTGGCAGGTGGCTCGTAGTACACAACGAGTTGTGAGCCACCGTGTGGGTTGGCCGTTTTGTTAGGCAGGCCGGTGCCACATCAGAGTCGTGAAATCGTTATTTAAAACATTACACAACCCTTTCATACATACATGTTTTGGCCACATGCAGTCGATGGTTGTCCTACACGACACTCGATACTCGCGTGTGACGCTTTCTGTGGGCCCGCGAGGTCGTCGTCCCTCACTTTTACGAACAACCGGCAGTGAGGTTAATTTGACCAGCAAGGTAGAAACTTTTTTGTTTGTGTTATGGTGGTATGTAGTACGCGTCGAAGAGGTGGGAGGGGACTAGCATATATACTATACGTACGCGTCCGTGAACAAGTACACCTCACTCAGTGTCGGGAATTTTTGGTTTCCGAGGCACGTGCCACATCAAAATTGTGAAATTGGCTAATCAAACATCACACAACACCTTTTTAGGCCACATTCATGCATGCAGTGGTTATCCTAGCTAGGACACTCACGTGTGATGCTTTCATGTGTGGGCCCACGAAGCCATCGTCGATGCATGCATGCATCACTTTGACCTACATCGGGAGAGGTTAATTAATTTCACCGTCGATGAGGATTCTTTTGGGTTGTACATATTACGGCAGGAGCATATAGTATGCGTTGAAGAGGGGGGAAGAGGACCATCATATGTAGTACGCTTCATGAACCTCGCTCTGTGTGGGTGCATGGTTTACGGTTTTTGAGGCATGTGGCACATCAAAGTTGTGCATTTTGGGCATTCGACATATATATGTTTGGCCCACATGCAAAGTGGTGGTGGTTGTCCTCTCGCACCCACTTAAGCGGTCGACGCTTTCCATCTGTGGGCCGCTTGGTCCATCAGTACTTTTTTCCTGACAACAAGAGAGGTTAATTTGACTTAGCAGGGAATTATTATTTTTGCTCTAGGATGACATGCATGATACAGTTTGAGCACACACACATGCATGTATACGCATGAATCCCTCCCATTGAGTCGAAGTGGCTAGTACAACGACACGTCATGAACCGATCTCGCTCTGTGTGGGGAGCTAGTGTATGATTTTTTACGCACGCGCCACATCAATGTTGTGAAATGGTATTCAAACATGCATCCACGCATCACCTCCATACATATGCATGTAGTGGTTGCCTTCGAATGATACACTCCCTCGCGTGGTTATCGGCGACAAGCCTATATATTCGTGGGCTCGTGTGGACATCCGCGATCACCTTGCCCAACAACAAGATAGGTTACCATGGCGGATTCTTCATTTGGTTCGTGTTATCGTAGTATAAGTCATGGTGAGATTCAGACCTAATTAAGTTTCAGCGCATATACTATGCACGCATGCATGCATATATGAATCCCCGTCGTTGGCTTGAAGTGTGGTGTAACATACATATGCATCGTCAACCTAACCTTCACTCTGTGTGGGGATTTCTAGTTCGAAATCACGGTGCCACATGAAAGTTGTTCCATTGTTACTCAAAAACACACCGCTCCATACATATGTTAGGCCACACGCATGCAGTGGTTGTATTCGGGAACTAGCCACTTGCATGATTATTGGCGAGCTAGCCCATCTCCGGGGTCGCATGGACGGCCATCACTTTGACCAACAACAAGAGAGAGGTTGTACGACCAAGGTGGATTATTCTTGGTCTGTTTTACGATCCATCTTGGTGAGATATATGCCTCTCTGGGCCGCTGACTGAAAGTGTGTGTGTGGGGGGGGGGGGGTTGCTACATCGCACTTTGCTAGGTGATCCTCGGTTGGGGGGCATGCATTCATAGCTTAATTAGGATTCCCTTCGTGGCAACACAAGGGGGTGGGGGCTGCTAGCTACTTTGCACTTTGCTAGGTGAACCTCGGTTGGGGGGGAGGGGGGCATGCTCATAGCTTAGGATTCCCTTCGTGTCGACGTGAGGGGGGGGCTGCTAGCTACTTCGCGCATTGCTAGGTGAACCTCGGTTGGGAGGGCATGTGCATTCATAGCTTAGGATTCCCTTCATGCCGACAGGAGGGAGGGATAGCTGCTAGCTACTTCACACTTTGCTAGGGTGAACCTCGGTTGGGGGGAAGGGCATGCATTCATAGCTTAGGATTCCCTTCGTGCCGACACAAGGGAGGGGGTCTGCTAGCTACTTCGCACTTTGCTAGGTGTACCTCAGTTGGGGGGGGGGCATGTGCATTCATAGCTTAGGATTTCCTTCGTGCCGACACGAGGGAGGGGTGGCTGCTAGCTACTTTGCACTTTGCTACACTACAAAAAAAAGAATCATCCGTGACATTTTGGGTCGAACGAAAAAAATTCCTATCATACATATGACACTTCTATGACGATAATTGTGACAAAACCTGGTATCATCCCAGATGTGGTGGGCTCCTACTTCTATGACAAAAAATCATGACAGAAAATGGGCTTTTCGTCCTGGGCGGGCCGAAGACGCAGCTGCATGACATTCTTTGGGCCGTCCATGACGGAAAAACCCGTGGTAGACGCGAGGGGGAGGAAAATTTCGGGGAGTTCCCGGTTATGGTGGGAGGTTGGGGGCCGAGCGATGCGCGTTTCTCTCGTACACGTACGCGCGTGCGTGCAAGGCGTTGGCTCTAACTGAACCCGAGCGAGGCGTTGGGCTCTAACTGAACCCGAGCGATTGCACTGCAGGCTACGCGTTACTGAACCCGAGCGATCGATCGATGGCTGTTAACTGAACCCGATCGAGCGATTCCTTCGCTACTGCTGCTAACTGAAGCCGATCGATTGGATGAACAGTGAGTGTTGCGGGGGGCGGGGGGGTGGGTGAACAGTGAGCGGTGGCGTTGCCTCTGGATGAACATGACCCCGTGGTGTGGAGAGTTGGATGAACAGTAGATGGTGGAGAGGTGCCCGTGGAGGGGTGGTTGAATAGGACCCCGTGGTGTGGAGGGCTGGATGAACAGTAGACGGTGGAGGGGTGCCCGTGGAGGGGTGGTTGAACAGTAGCCGGTGGTGTAGCGCGCGGTGGAGGCTGGATGAACAGGAGCCAGTGGAGGCTGGAGGAGGTCGACGGTAGCCCGTGGAGGCTGGAGGAGGTCGACGGTGGAGATGAACAGTATCCCGCGGAGTCTCGTTTTGCTGTACGCCACACCCCTACCGATGAACAAGACCCCCGTTTCGACTGTAGGAGGTCCATTTTGCGGTACGTCACACCCCTCCCGATCAACAGGACCCCCGTTTCGACTGTAGGAGGTTCGTTTCGTCCATTTTGCGGTACGCCACACCCCTTCCGATCAACAGGACCCCGTTCCGAACATAGGAGGTCTGTTTCCTCCGTTTTGCGGTACGCCAGGCCTCGTTTCCATCGCCTGTTCCGTCCAAGCCCTCTCGATGAACACGACCACGCATTTCGTTCCGACCCAGCCGGTTGGCTCCCACTTGTTTCGTTGCCTCCCAATGAAAACGATGCATTCCGTTGCCTCCCCATGAACACGACGCATTCCGTTGCCTCCCCATGAACATGACGACGACGCTGTTTCTCTATTCCGACCCAGCCATGTACATGAGCCCTGGCCGTACGTATGCGCGAGTAG
Organism: Triticum urartu; assembly: GCF_056163025.1. Classification (NCBI taxonomy): domain Eukaryota; kingdom Viridiplantae; phylum Streptophyta; class Magnoliopsida; order Poales; family Poaceae; genus Triticum; species Triticum urartu. The sequence goes on from NC_141878.1 coordinate 218,053,558, forward strand.
GCGTTCGACACCCTGCCTGTATGTACACATACGTGGCCGTATTTTCTTTCTTGCACCCTGGCCGCTGTACGTACGTGTACATGCTACGTGCGCGCCTCTACTACGACACGTGCGCGCCTCTACATCCACCAGTATATATGTACGTACACGTTCGCGACCAGAATGACAACGCTACATACGCTTCGACCAGGTGGGTCTCGAGTGTCAGGCACTTCCTTGCGTGCAAAGATGTAGCTGGTGGGTCCCAGCAGTCAGGGGGGAAACGTTTTTTTCATGAAATACGGTGGCCCGTCCGGTGGGTCCCCGCTGTTAGGTGGACGAATAATTATTTTGCACGTAATAAGGAGGCACTTCCTTGCTGCGGCCGTGGACCCAGCTGTCAGCCTATCCACGTATAGTCCACGTCCGATGGAAGCCGTTCCTTGACCACGTTGACCATGCTGCACCAAGAGCACCAGGGCGGTGGTCGATGGCGAGGCCTAGGAAGGGGACGACACGGAGTTGGGGAAGACGTGGCAGTGGATGCCCATGCGTAGAGGAGTACGAGGGTTCACTGGTTTGCTGCGTTGTGAGGCTGCCGTCGTCGCAGAATAACACGGGGTGTGGGTGAGTAGAGGGATGGCCTGGCCAGCGGTGGGAGTAGTAGGGGGCGGTGAGGCCTCTGCCGCATCGCAGCCGGCCACGGGAGGCGGGAGCACGAGACACGACCGGCGCTGGTTTGGGCGGCTGGAGCAAGAAGACCAGAGGTTGAAGAAGCACTACGGTCGTTGGATGGACATCGTACGGTCACTTGAGCTAGAATTGTGCATATTGACTAAGTTGACAAAGCCCTCCGTCCCCGTCAACTTAGTAGGCCCACAAGTCAGCCTGCCACTATACTGGGTCCCAGCTAACAGGGGGAGTATTCATTTTTTTGTGCGTAATAAGGAGGCACTTCCTTGCGTGCGAAGATATAGCTGGTGGGTCCGAGCTGTCAGCGGCGGTAACGTTATTTTCATGAAATACAAAGGCCCTTTTGGTGGGTCCCTGATGTCAGGTGGAGGAATCATTATTTTGCGCGTAATAAGGAGGCATTTCCTTGCATGCGGCCGTGGACCCAGTTGTCGGCCTCTCCACGTACAGTCCACTTCAGATGCATGTTGGTCGTTGACCATGTTGACCACGCCGTGCCGAGAGCACCAGGGCGGTGGACGACGGCGAGGCCTAGGAAGGGAACGACATGGAGGCAGGGAAGACTCAGCAGTTGTTTCCCACACGGAGGGGAGTACGACTGTACGAGGGTTTACTAGTTCATCTGCCATCGCCGGAGAATAATTGCAGGTGTGGGGAGTAGAGGGATGGCTAGGCCAGCGATGGGAGTACGGTGGTGCAGTGAGGCCTGCGCGGCAGCAGAGCCGGCCGCGGGGAGGAGGGAGCAGGCAGTCCCGCTGACGCTTGTTTGAGCGGCTGGAGCAGATAGAGCAGAGATTGAAGAAGCACGACGGCCGTTGGATGGCCATCCAACAGTCACTGCTTGTGCGTCAAGCTTTTTTTAAGGAAAGCCTCAAATCTGTGGAAAACAGCATACAGCCCATCTGCCATTATTTCTAATAATTTACAGCCCATTTGCTAATTATTAAGGTTTTTTTGGAGTCCATATTCTTTTTGTTAGCATTACAGCCCATATTGTGGCCACGGTTAAAAAATTATACGAAATTTTGCATATTTCGGTGCGGTCCGAACTGTTTTTAATCCCGAAATTTCGACTCACATTCAAACTGATTTTAAAAATAAATGTATATCAATATAAAATCCAACAAATTCTCCACGCATAAAAATTTATGTAATTTAAAATCTCCAAATAAAAAAAGATATTTGAAACTAATTGCCGGTTTGATGTGTTTTAAAAATGTACACCCATTTCTCATTACTGATGGGTCATTTTCTCGGCCAGCCGAATGAAAGCTCTCCTCGTCTTGAAAGATTTGCAGCCCAACAGGCCTGACAAAGTGACTTACTTGGCAAATCACAAAAAAACTGGGCTGTGGCCATGGACCCAACTGTCAGCCTCTCCATGTACAGTACTATTCCGATGGAATGTCGTTGACCACCTTGACCACGCCGCGCCGATAGCACCAAGGCGGTGGACGACGGTGAGGCCTAGGAAGGCGACGACGCAGAGCCGAGGAAGACGCGGCAGTGGATGCCCACGCGGAGAGGAGTACGAGGGTTCACTGGTTTGGCTGCAGTGTGAGGCTGTCGTCGCGGCAGGGCCTGGCTAGCGGTGAGAGTAGTAGGGGGCGATGAGGCCTCAACGGCAGCACAACCGGCCACTGGAGGCAGGAGCAGGCGGTCTCCCCGATGCTGGTTTGGGCGGCTGGTGCAAGAAGAGCAGCGATTGAAGAAGCGGCAGGACCATTTGATTCAAATCCAACGGTTACTGCTACTAGAATCATTTGTTGACTAAGTTGAAAGCCCTGCGTACGCGTCAACTTAGTAGGCACACAGGTCAGCCTCCCAACCGGTGCGCCCCAGATGTCAGTGGGAGGAATCATTTTTTCGCGTAATAAGGAGGCAGTTGATTGCGTGTGGCCAGGCCAGCGGAGGGAGTAGGGTGGGCAGGGGAAGCCTGCGCGGCATCACAGCGGGCCACAAGAGGAGGGAGCAGGTAGTCCCGCCGACGCTAGTTTAGGCGGCTGGAGCAGGAAGATCAGAGATTGAAGAAGCACGTCAGCCGTTGGATGGACATCCAACAGTCACTGCTGCTAGAATCGTGTGTTCACTGACAAAGCCTTGCGTAAACAAGTCAGCCTCGAAATCTGTGGCGTGTACAGCCCATTTTCTATTATTTTTATAATTTTTACTCATTTTCTAATTCATATGGAATTTATTGCAGCCCGTTTTCCATTTTTAGAATTGCTGGCCATTTTCTGGTCAGTTCCAGGGTCAAAAAATTAACTAAATATGTGGGAAATTTTGAAAATTCACAAATTTTTGCTGGGGAACGAAATATTCTTAATCCAAAAATTAATAGCCATACTAAAACAAATTTAAAAATAAATTAGTACTATGTCATGTTAAATCCAATGAAATACGTATAAGATATCAGTGAAGAACAAAAACAAAAAAAAGAAACTTATATCCCATTTGCTATAATTTTTTTGGAATTTTCAACCCCTTTTGATATTACTTTTAACATACATTGACCATACTCTTAAGCCAGGCCGGAATGCATCGCTCCTCGTCTTGAAAGATTTGCAACCCAGTAATTCAGAGAAAACAAATAGGCCTAGCTTGGGTATTCTTCAAAAAGAAATACTGGGCTACCTATTTTCCCAAAGAACTGGTACATGAGCATTTAGCTTTATTTATTTACTTATTTATGTTTAGGGGACCATGAGCATGTACCTGGGCCGGATTCATGTGAGAGCCTCCCTTCCAGTTAATTATGGGCTTCTCTATTAGGCCTTCATCAGTGGGCTGCATGTTATCAACAAGTGGAAAATGTGTTCCGTACAAAAAATAGTATGCGCTACGTATGGTACGGGGCACTAAAGGATCGAACCGTGCAACGACTTCCAAAACATTGTGTTTGTCATTCTAACAACACATTTATTCAACCAACAGACGAAATAGACTACTGATTGTACATTGAAAATAGCAGCAGCAGCAACCAGGGCTAAGGTGCAACAGAAGCAGTAAGCAGGCCAGAAGAGTGAAGTCGCAACTCTCTCTTCCAAACCAAACATCAGCCATCATTACAAAAGGGCTACCAAAAAAGAACAAGTGTATGCATCAAACTAAATAAAGATCCTACTACACCAACTGTATGCATCTAACTAACTGGCTCAGTTAGACGTTACTATTTATTAAGCTGTGGAGATTGGCTGACGGCTTGAACCAGATGGGTGCCTGACGGGGGAAACTCCAGCCAGCAGGTCGAAGTCTGATACTTGCGACCCTCTCTCCTACTTTGGGCTGCAGAGCGTGGCGGCACATATCAGGGTATGGTGCATGCAGAGACGCATGGTACGTTGTGTACACACAGTTTTGCCTGATGAACGAAACAGCGCTGCCATCATGATCCTTGCCGTCAGTTATCTCCTGGTTAATCGGATAATTCAGTCCGACAAACAAAGAGCATGTAGCAAGGCTACTTACTAGCTTCCAGTCAAAAATTCTTGAAGGCCCAGAGAAGCTGGAATCCTGCTCAAAGACCTTGCAGTGACTGTGATTGTATTCCGCGAAACAACACGTCCGGTACATGCGAACGATCATCAATCTTTCGTCGTCGTCTAATCAAGCCAGGAACCACCTGCAACTGCCATGCCGCTTTTCTTTGAAAGGTTCTAGGATTAGGAAGGGTAGGGACACCAGGCGGCCTACAACATCATATCAAGTTGGAGTCAAATAAAAAAGGGCTCTTGATTTAGTCAATCTTAAGAACAGCATGTTATGAGCATGAATATTTTTTCAGCAAATGTTGACAGTAATATAAGCAAGCCATCATAATATCATAGGAAAGTAACATACTGCTGTAACAGCCGTTTGTAGCGATGACTGGAGTAGGCCAGCAATACGTCCAGCCATAGAAGGAGTCGACAGCGTAAATGAAGCCCTTGTGTTCAATGGCATCAGAGAACCATGGAGGATGTATGATCCTGCGATGGACGTGCAGATTTATCCACTTACCGCAGTGACCTGTCAGATAGGCGAGACCGCGGTTAAAGAACACAATTAGCCTGAAGTCTTTATAATTCGCAGATCTTGTGGGCACTTGGCAGATTACAACCTTGAGCAAATCAAACTTGGTATCATGTTGGCTACTGTAAGATTTCGAGTATTCTGGGCTGCGGTGCCAAAGCAGTGCAGTGTTAATCGAAGGAAGGGGGATCAGTCGCCGAGTGTAGACCTCCACGAGCATCCAGCTGCCGCGCCGTCGACGAGCACCATCCAAGACGTGTTCTTGCCGACCCAGTACATACCGTTAATGTAGTTGAGGCTGACGGGGATCGGATCGCAGTCAAGGGGGTTGATGCTCGCCACCCTACGATCGTTATGCTGCGTGACACGCCGTTTATGAAGATCAGGAGGCATCAGCAAGCAAGGAGCTGGCTTAAAAATCTCCGGCCCGAGGGCTTTGAGTAAACAGTACAACCCCGACGAGCACGCGGCGAGCGGCATGGTACTGAGATTGTCCACACGCGAAACAATGAGCTTGATTACCTCTGTGGGGAGTGAATTCCGTCCACTCTTTCGGCGGACGCTGCTCGGTTCTGCCATTGTTAGTGCTTGGGTTTCGGACAAGGGGGGAGGCGCCTTAGCGGGGATGGAAGATTGGACGAGATTATGTGCGGACAAAGATGGAGAAGCGAATATGTGCTGCGGGAAGTGGACAGGTGATGATGACTACAGCATGCCGCTTGACTTACGAGACACATACCAGCAGCATAGGGTCATGTCGATGCCAGACAACTTGCTTGAGTGATCACAGTACTGGTACTTCCTACAGTGCTATGCCCTAACTTGCTTGAGTAGAGTAGTAGAGTAGGACTCTGCTCTACTACTAGCACCGGAGGAGTAGTATATTCTAATCTCAAATAGTTACAAACTTCAATGCCCGAGCGTGGAACGACTACTAACCATGCTCAAAGACCGTGTCTACGTGGTGTTTGGACATGGGCGACAACCTCAATGCAAATGGTGCTGCTCCTGTTGCACCGTATGTGTTTCTGTCCTTCCTATTTGAAATCGTGGTAGAATTCATGTTTCTACTCTGTATCCTACTACTATGCTAGTCCACATGATTAGTTTCATCTCTGTTATAGCCGTCATGATTTATTTTGTGCTTATTCGGATTAAATCTTGTAGTAACTTGCTCATATATTCAACTGGTGCAATGTCCCCTACAGCCACTCCCGTTTCATGGACGGCCTGGTCGATGCCTCCAAGGAGCCCTTCGTCCACTACTATGAGTGCCCGATGCCGTTTTGTGGCTCGCCGGCGGACATGGTGCATCACCTCACGGATGCGTGCAGCGGTCACTGCTGGCCATTGGCGGAGAACATCAAGTACGAGACGTGCTACCCGTTCACCATGCCAGAGTCGCTGGAGGATCACCGCCGCCTACTAGTCTCGGAGGAGGACGGCAGCGTCTTCCTCTTGATCGTGGGCACCGGCGAGGCCCGCGCGGGCCACCAACCTGTCTCTGTAATGTGCGTCAGGGGCGACGCCGCTGATGCTGACACTGACACGAGGCTGATGTACGGGTGCGTGGGAAGTGTTACTACCCCTCCAGGTCGCGTGGGTGGCGACACCGGCCTCATCAAACGGACTTGGACTTTGGGGAGCTGGGACTATCCCGCCAATGTGGACTTGGAAAACCCATGGCATCCTTTACCCGCCGATGCGGTGCACGGGGACTCCAAGGAGGTTCACCTGGACATACACATTATCAAGTTAAATGTTGATCATTAGTCTTCGCTCAATGTAATCCGCTGTCTAAGCATGTGGAGACTTCCATGCAGGATCTTGCTCTATTGGAGTATCGCGCATGAATAAAAGTGTATCCGTTTATGGTTTAGTCTAGAATCTTCCATGTATGAATTTTTACTATAGTACTGGTGAAAGACTTATGATGAACCATTTCTTACATATCCTCTGCCCGCTTGCAAGTCATCCTGATTTAATCCCTCGGTCTAGGTGTATAAGGGCATGGTTAATATTACTTAATAATATAGCCAACTATTGACTATAACAAAGTGCCATGTCATCTGTAGCCAACATGTATAACAATCGATACTCAAAAACTATTTCTTAAAGATCATTTCTTGCAAAGCACAATAAGTGTTATTTCTTCACAAGTTTTGGATGCAGGTTGAACAGTTGAACGCTTTTGTTTGCAAAAGATACCTTTTTATCTATTTCACCCGGATGTTTGTTAGCTCTAGAGATGAAATAATATCCGAAGAAACCTATTGATACCCGTTACACATGAGATGACCCCCACATCCTTTGTCAAAATAAACAACTCCCCGATCAATTCATTTCACTCTTTGGTGCAACGCACGGACACCTTACTACTATAGATTAGTACGACCAAAAATTGAACTAACATTATATATAGTACGATAAATGCTGATGCATGTCACCTAAAATTATATCATTCAAAACTATGTTCAAATACGAATCCAACGATATAGTTTTTGTTGACATGCACTAACATTTTGTCAGTTAAATCTTCAGTCAAATTCAATGGGGGACTAATAAACCACGACCGATGTAGTACAAGTGTATAGGGCGGCGCTGCACGGGAGTCTCACCTCTCACCCCGCTCGTGGCGCGGCAGTAAAGCCATCATATCACAAAACCCAACCACTCCCAGTAATAAGTGGCCTGGTAAAATAAATGGACAAGCAACCATCACATCCCTCCATCTTTTTTGCATTTCATCTCTCTACATTTACTTTCTCCGGTTCATCTCGCACACTCGATCCCTAGCTACTACTCCTAGGGCTAGTTCTTTTGGCGGCTTCCCCAGCTTTTCCCACAAGACTAGTCACAGTGGAGAGTAACAATAAGGCGCCTCACTCATTTATTTGGGCTTCTAAACTACTACTCCGTCCTGGTTTATTCCTCACCATTGTAATTTGTGCTAAATTTTGACCAAAGATTTAACTGGTTTATTCCTCGCCATTGTAATCCCTCCGTCTAGGTGTGTAAGTCATCTTACGAAAACCAAATAATCCCAAAAAACTTAGGCGCAGTGCATTAACTTCTACCTCGTTTCTTGTTTCTTGACATATCAACCAATAAGAGATAAAGAGTATGCATGCTTTTAATGACTTGAGATATCAAACACGACATGCAGTGGTTAGTTCATTGCATGCAATACTATTAATTAGCAAATAAACATTAACGTTTCTCGTTTTCTCCTCCTCCTTGGTCACGGTGCACAGCCTAAGATGACTTACTCACCTAGACGGATGGAGTAGTGCATGTGACATGCACTAACATTTCATTAGTTAAATTTATGATCAAAATTTGACACAGATTACAATGGGGACCAATAAACCAGGACGGAGGTAGTAGTTATGGGATTACTAATCTAGAAGCCTAAAAGAACTGGCCCCTGGTACTCCTACTAGTAGTAGTACTCAAGTTGGAATTCCAATTGCACGGCACAACTTGTTAGGCAAAAAAATTCGATACAGGGTGTAGGAAGCGGTTTGGGAATTTGCATGCCTTTCCAACCAGTGAGATACTCCGTACAAAGTACGACAGAGAAATAACCACAGACAATGAAGCTAAAAGTAAACAATCAAACGAGCATTTTTGCATTTGTTTTGCATTGAATCGTTTCACAAGCTTGGCTAGTGTTGTTTTTCTACTTTTACAAAAATCGCATTGTAATGTTAAAACGTGCATTTGCATGTACATAAGTAATAGTAGTACTCCCTCCGTCTAGGTGTATAAGTCTTCCCTCCTTGGTCACGGTGCACAACCAAAGATGACTTATTGACCTGGACGGAGGGAGTAGCACAGTCTGCAAGCATATATCGAGAGAGACGTGTAGTGCGATAGTATATAGTAAAGTTTGTGCTATATGCACGTACTTGCAAAATGCGTACGAATACACAAGGTTTCCAAACTTTCCCTTTTACATACTTAATTAAGGACGCTAAAAATTCATGAACGTTTGGGATTTATCATTTGCGTCCCAAAACTAATGAGATCGCCTTACGAAACAAAAATTATACTCTTCCTAAAAGCCACGACGCTCGCAGGAGCGCTTGCGGCGCGCCACGAGTGCCCTGGTGCACGGCCGTTTCCCAGTGCGCCGACACAATGCCTCTTCCTTAGCCTCACAACTTGCAAGGTGCTGATTGGCGGCTTGCCGGCGGGCGAGCGCGATCTCACCGGTGTGGTGATCCGGTGCCAACAGGTACTCCTCCTCGCTGGAAGCATGCACCCGGTCCATGTACCGCAAAGCGTAGATGAGGCGCTTGGGCCCGACTGCACTCAGGGCGTCGGCACGAGCGTCCTCCGCCACCCTCACGGCCCTCGCACGAGCATTCTGCCAAAGAGCCAATTGCCTGACTCTCTCGGACACGACATAGGCCTCCCAGGAAGCTTGTTCCGCGATGCGCTTCTCTTCCTCGGCCTTCTTCTCCACCTCTATTTTGGCGCGCTCTGCTGGAGGCAAAGCCTCCCACAAGGCGACATCCATTTCTTTCCAAAGCTCCTCAAGGCTGGGGGGCTCGGCGGGCGGCTCGGCGTTCTCCTCGTAGCGGGGAGCCGACGAGTCCTCCGGCGCACGTGCTGGCGAGATTGGGAACGCCGATGCATCCACCTTGACGCGTCGCGGCGAGGAGCGGAACTCCGACGCGTCCTCCTCAACTAGTGGCGGCGAGGAACGGAACGGCTACGCATCACGGCGAGGAGCGGAACGGCGACGCGTCCTCCTCGACTAGTGGCGGCGAGGAACGGAACAGCGACGCGTCACGTAGCGGCGAGCAGCGCAACACCGACGCGTCCTCCTCGACTAGTGGCGGCGAGGAACGGAACGGCGACGCGTGACCGTCCGCGCGGTGCAGCGAGGGGCTCCTAGGGCTTGGGAGGGGTGATGCCATGGTGGTCGATGTGAGAGGGAGGGGGAGGAGATAGCGAGGAACGTGAACGTGAGGGGGAGGAGATAGCGATGTCGTGGGAGGTGCAGTATTTATAGCGAGCAATGGCACACCTACATAAGATATGGACTGAGCTGCACTGACTTAACTACAGGTCTAGTTGCGCCACTGACATGTGGGCCAGACCCCTGTTGGTCCCATATGTCAGTGACCCAATGCACCTGCAGTTAAGTAACAGGTACGTGGGCATATTTGTTGGAGTAAATTACGGGGGAGAGAAGGGGTGGAAATATTGCTGGTCACAATGGATTGGACGAGCGTGGGGGGAGGAGAGTCATGCATGTAGATTTTTTCACACGAGGTGGAGTGGTGGGACCGCCAGAGGGAGAAGGAGAGTTTGGCAGGCATATTGTTCCCACACATGGAGAGGAAAAGATTTGGAGACGAACGGGCTTCCTGCAGGTATGGGGAACGGTGCATAATAAGTCATCTTGCATGCCGGGCTAGGTATAGTCTCAAGTCATTAAAAACATACACGCCCCACACATGTTCATATTTCTAGGTGCACTAAATTATTGCATGCGATGATTAAGGCTGGCCATAATGGTTGTATCTTAGCTGGTATCATGCACACGTGAATAGCAAACATGTTGATGTGGCAAAGAATTAAAGAAGAGAGGGGGTTAGAGTAACTAGTGTTCATGCATGCATTGGTAAACACATTTTTTTGTGAAGAACGACAGCACTAGTTGAGTACTTTTGCAGACTTCAAAAACTATTCCACCGCCTCTACTATCTTGCTAAGAATAGGTGAAAATTTTGAATCGAGCCCTTTAAACTAGAAGGGAGGTAGTGGTACTCTAATAGCTAACCTTGTTGTGATGGCAAGATAGGACATGGCACGCACCTGGACGAAGGAACTAGTCTGCATTGTGCATTTAAGTTTTGTCTGAAGTCAATGTACCTCTACTTTCACCAGACTTATAGAAAAATGTGTCAACATTCACAATGTCAAATCAATATTTTTACACTCATTATAAAACGTAGTTCTTATACTCATTATAATCAGTATTGTAGATATTGATATTTTTAGTATAAATTTGGTCGTGGGATTCCATTGATGCCTGTCAAAGCATGGAGGAAGCGGAGCTTAGGGCTTGCATTGCTAGTCTCTGCATAGGTATTTCTCTTCATAATCCTGTAATTTTAGAGACTGATTGCGCTTTTGTGGTAGCGTCTCTTGCATCGGGGGACTATGACAGGTCTCCTATGCGTGACCTGAAGATGAAAGCGTTGAGCATCTCGAAGTTGATCAACAATCTTCAATTGTCAAAGATTAGTCGTTCGGCCAATAAGGTGGCACACTTAATCGCTAAGTATAGCTTTGACAATATATTAGATGGTATTCCTGTAAATAATGTACCGCCCTGTGTGGTGAATATTGTATCGAATGAGTGTACTGGTGTGGGTGGTTAATTAATATAAGGTGGTGTTCAAAAAAGAGTATAAATTTGGTCAAACACTTTGCAAACGGTCGACGGGAGTAAAAAGGACCAGAGGGAGTACCATGCATGCGGAGTAGGCAAAAAAATTGCTTGTCTAAAAAAAGGCAAAAAAAATTGCTCATTTATAGCCGGTCGAAGTCTCAAAGGGCGCGACCGCGTGAGGGAGGCGAAGGTCGTGAGAGGCGCGACGTTTGACGGAATTAAGTGAAGTTACATCCACGCGCCGGCATGGCGTGTGAACAGGCAGAAGCTATACCGTCAGGCCTACGATATGGGTCTAGTAGACATGACATCTAGTGGGTCCCGCATAGTTCTCAAGATCTCTTTGGGGGCTTGCAGCCGTTTATCCACCGGGCAAGCCAGCAACCCCACGCCGTTCGCACGCCCTACTCATCCCCGTCTTCTACCTTACAACAGTTCGCTCCTAGTCGTCCGTCCTTTCACATTAGTTCACTCCCAGTTTTTTTGCGGGGTACAATAGTTCAACTTCTCCTAACCCTATTCCAAAATCCATGGCCTCCCAAATCTCCATGGTCACCGCTGAGTACCAGGTTAGATCCATCACCGGCGATCAGTTCATCATCATCTACACACGTGGATCCGAGACGGTGAAAGCATGGCTTGCTCGCTTCCTACACATGTTCAACAGTTCAACGGATGAGTGGGTCGCCGGGCTAGATGTTGAGTACACCACAGTCCTCGGACGACAGAAGGATCTAAAGGAGGAAGAGAGGAAGAAGCCCGTCGTGATCCAGGTTTGCATACATAACGTTTGCTTGGTCTACCACATATGCCATACCGATGTTGAGTACCAGGATTTTAAGAACTTCCTCAAGGACAAAAGAGTGAAATTTGTTGATGTAGGCTTTAAGAATGACAGGGATGTCCTGCATCGGATAGGTCTCGTTGTAGGCCAGCCCTTCGATCTCCAGAAGCAAGCCTGGTGTCCTCCTCTCAACCTTCAATGCTGACCCTGGCAACAGCCATGATTGATCCTTCGTATGCTAAACTAAAGAAACCTCATCACGAGTTTCATCATGCATGGGAGTCGAAGACATTAGATGAAGATCACATCCTGTACGCAGCAATGGATGCCTACCTTTGTTTAAATATCTACAACGGTTGGATGAAGAAGTAGAGACCAGTGTTCGGTTCAAGCAAAGAAGCGTCGGTGAAGAGGAAGAGGGAGAGGGACGAGGACGAAGTCGAGGACGTGGACTCGGACTTTGAGTAGGTGGCAGTGCCGTCGCTCATGCTGGTTCTACTGTAGTGTTAAGCGGACTAGTTTCTTAGTTTATTTTCAAGGGTGTGTTGTGCTGAGGCCCCAGCAGAACTATGTTTATGTTATTTCTCGTTATTTGAACTCTTTAGTACGTACAGTAGTACTAGTACTATGTCTTACTACTGTTCTTCTTGCAGTTGGTACTACTGCTCGTATCTTCGTGTTCCTACTTTACTTAATACGTTCGTACTAGTAGTATAAGTTGGGTCAGTCGATTTGTGAAAGAAGTTCGATGGAGCGAAGGAAGAAGACGGCGGAAGAGGTGGAATAAGCCCTTCTAGCCATCCATGTTGCATCAAACGGCTCACATGAGTCAACTGACCCAAATTGCTCCTTCAGGTTGCAGGATCCACGTGGCATTCAAGGTCTCAAAGGTAGATTCCGCGTCCGCACCCGGTTCGCGGGCTCGGCGCGCGCGCGACCGGCTTCCGCCGCGACAGCCACCATGCGCGCCTCCTCCGCGCGGGCGGAGACGACAATGACACGCTAGTTCCTCCTCGCCGGCGTGCTGGAGCACGCGCTCGTCCTCCTCTTCGTACTCTGCGTGCATAGACGTGGCTCCACCAGCTGCTCGCATGCTTGGCAGCGCAGCGGCATCGTGAGGAGGGACTGCAGACAACGTGAGCGGGCGAGCCTTTGGCTTCATGGCACAGGGATGGCGGCGACACGGCGGTGATGGGCGAGAAATTGTTGGCCGGAGCAGGCGGGCGCCGGCATGTGCAACGGCGGCGGCGGCATATTAATGAGTGTGTGTGTGGGAGCTTACTTTAGTTTTATATATAAGGTTTGTCAAACTTAAAAGAAAACCGTACTAGTACACGTAAACATTAGACTTAGGCAGCGCTTTTATTAGTTAGTACCACAGCCATGATACGGAATCCTGTGCAAGCGCGTGAACCGCGACCGCGCGGTCGATCGAACGGTGCGTCACCGTGTCGCGCTCGAAGGACATCCACCGAACCTTTTTGTGTCTGTGAAAACAATCCTCAAATATTACTCAACTTTTTTTCCTGTGAAAGTTCTTGACGCTGCAATATTTCCATATATTTGAATTTAGCTCCAGTTCGTGTTTATTTGGATTTGGACGTTTTAGGTGCGCCCTAGTTTTTTAATATTGATTTTGTGTGTGTGACTGAGAGAGAACGTGTGTATGTGTCCATATGTGTGTTGTGGCGGAAGGGCAATGTGGAGACGGTGTGCGTGTGATACAAACATAGAGAGGTGTGAATGTGCAAATGATCATGCATGAGTGAGACATAGACATATGCCGATACGTTGTGTATACATGAGAGAACGGTCTTCTACTTTACTTGTGTGTGTGTGTGTGTGAGAGAGAGAGAGAGAGAGAGGGAGAGAGAGACATAGAGAGGAGCATCCGTAACACAACAAGCATCTCTTCCGATTCGTCCGTCCCTCGCACGGTCGCATGCAACACTTGCATCAACCCGCACATTTTGACACCCTCACCCGGCCCGTGCCCACCTCAAGGCCCGCACAATCTCTTTGTGAATACCCATTTCTCTCCTTAGGTTTGTTTTCTCTCAATATCTGACACACACACACAGAGACACACGCAGCACAACACACACACCCACACACACACACTCCCCCGAGCACACAATTCATCCCCATACAAGGTTATACGGCGACCACTCTCGCTTGTGCTTCTTTGCACCCAAACATGCACAACACCTCAATCTTCAAAGAGGGCATCGAGCAGATCGAAGACGGCGACCACACTGCGCTAGAGAATGCGGGGTCATTTGGAAGCAGGGTGATGTGATGACGGCTGACTGACTCCTCCCCCACCCTCTCTCTCTCTTGCACAAAATTACCAATCCCTCTCTCCCCCGCACAAAATTGTCAATCCCTCAACCCACGAGATCCTTCCCCTCTCGTCCATGTTTTTATAGCTCTCTAATCAAACATGTTGTCTCTTCTCCTTCCACGTATACAGAATCCAGATGCACATGCATCTCATGTATATTACATGTATCCATCTTTCTCACAGACCTAACTTCTTTATCTCTCTTTCTCTCTCTATGTCTCTCTCTGTCTCGTTAGGTTTGTCTCCTACTCTCTCGTCCACATACATACAATCTTTCCCGCCCTATCTGCTCCATCTTCAAAAGCTCTCTCTGCATGTTTCATTCACACATTGGGATATGTCGAAATGTTGCTTCTATAATGGCTGATGTACAGTTATGGTTGTTTTTGTTACATCCTACAAAGTAATATTCTATGAAATGCATTTAGATTCTCATTTGACTGGGATTACGTGAGTTTGAGCATGTTGTGAAGTACTATAGACCTTGTATACATCTTGGGATTCGACAATGATTGTAACTATTGAATTGTATAGACCATTACATTCGAAGTCAATAGCCTAATATATTTATTTCACAATTTCAACAAATGAATAGTTCACTACAAACTAAGAAAACAAATGTGTACTCCCTCCATTTTTATTTAAGTCCGCGTATTAGCATTGGTCAAAGTCAAGTTTTGTAAACTCTTAGAAAGCTTATAACAAAAAATATTAACATATACAATAACAAATAAATACCATTAGATTCATTATTGAATGTACTTTCACATCATACATATTTGTTATGGTAAATGTTTATATTTTTCTATAAACTTGGTCAAACTTTAGGAAGTTTGACTTCGGTCAAACCTAATATGCAAAGTTTACTACTACTACTCGCTAGTTGCTTAGCCGAATCACTCAACACGCCACACAGGGAGTCCAGTGTCACAAAATTTTGAGGTCGGCGGGAAAATCTCCCGTGACCCTGATTCGAGCAGTGGGAAGTTACCATCATAGCCTTCGGAACATGCCTACGGATGACGCTTGGTAGGGGGCTGTTTTCGTAACTTCAGGTTCACCCTACCCAGCCAACCCCACCCCGGCACCCAGAGTAGTACACCTGAATACTCCCCATTTTCTTCCCCACCGCAAAATAGACTTCTCCACGGCACCGCAGCCTTCGTGCTCCTCCCCTTTACATCGGCGCACTCGTCCACCGCAGGGCATCTGCCTCATCGACGACCTCGTACGCCACACTGGAGCCGGTCCACCATCGTCGTCGTACACAGAGCCTGTTCCCCGGCATCGTCTTCCACGGTCTCAGATCTGCTTCCTGGAAGCCGACGCCAAGTGCAGAAGTACCACCGTCATGGAAAATGAACTGACTCCCGTTGCCGACCATGACTCACAGAGGCTGTCGCGACCATCGTTCTCCTCCTCGATTGGTAATGTGTGTATTGAATCACTTAGCAGTACATGTGCAGTTCCAATTTTGTTCATACCTACCCTTCAAATTTCCTGGGTGCTACTGTTCCCGTAAAAGTAATTGGTTATAGCCTCCATTCTCCAACAGAATATCAGCTTGTAATTGTGCGTCGCTCCTGTATCGCGCTGTGCTTGGGTAGGTTTTTCATCTGCAACCAGTAGTGTGGCAAATGATGGAAAGGTTTTTAAAACTAGCAAGATGCCCATGCGTTGCACGCATCAAGATGCATTTGAATGAGTAGTTTATCTTGTGGGAGAAAAGGATGAACGAGGGAAGGCCTTATTTGCAAATCTGGAGAGGGGTATGGGTATCTTTTTGCAAAATTCCCATTTGTTTCCTTCCTATCTGTCAAATATAAATCGGAGGGCCTATATTGCAAGAAAAAAGTATAGAGAAAAAAGTAGACAGTAAAGGAAGTAGAGATAAATATTAAATATAAAATAAATATAACAGTAGAGAAGAGACTAGAGATAGCAGAGACGTCGGGAAAGGATCGTGCGCGCATGGGAAAAAGCGGTCGGGCGTGCGCTAGTTTTGGCGCGCGGCGTCCGACGTGCTTTATAAAATCCAATGCCCTCCCACCGCTATGTGCCTTGCCACCGATCTCTCCCCGCTCTATGCCTCGCCACTGCTCTCTCCCCGCTCTTTTTCGCCTCGCCGCCGCCGCGCCACCATGCCGCCGCGTCGCCAGGAAACTTGGGGATACCGCGGCGTCCGCACGCGCCCCTCCGGTGGCTTCTCCGCCGAGATCCGGTTCCGCGGGATGCGCCTCGGCCTCAGGAATTTTGACACCGCCAACGAGGCCGCCCGCGCGTACGACGCGGTGGTGTGGCGCCTCTGGTGGCCTCATAGAACATTGAACTTCCCCAACGTGCCGACGCGGGAGCAGGCACAGGAGCTCGCACCTCTGACGCAGCTTAGCACCGACGAGGATCGTCGCGACAACCGGAGGCGGGAGCACCGCCTCGGCATCGCCGAGATGGACGAGGAAGCCATGACGCTGTGGTGCCAACACTTCCTGCAGGACATCATCAACGAGCGCGAGTTCTACGCGCAAAGGAGGGCGGAGAGGGATAAGAGGATGGCGGAGCGAGCCGCCTATCGCGAGGACAAGCGTAGGCGAAAAGCGGACGCTCAATTCAACATGAGGCTAGGAGCAGCGTCGCCCTAGGAATCCGACGATGATCGGTATCTTCACGCCTACAGTCAGACGTCGGAGGAGGACATCACCGAGGAGGAGTCGGACGACGAGGAGTAGTTGAATTATCTTTTTTTATCTATCTATGCTGAGAACTATCCTCTACTCTCTAGTATCTACTTCTCGATCTCAGCACTATAAACGCTTTTTTAATGCGCCGCACGTTGCGATTCTGTTGGAGATGCTCTAACATGGCAGACGAGTGCTTTAATGTTGCCCACAAGATGCACGAGTATTACTAGTAGTATATTTTTCTTGCCATGTTGAGATTTTAAAACCACGAGTGTGAACATGCAGAGGAGCAATGAAGACCAAACACGGGATATTCGGGACATCTTCAAGGAGCGTGGCAAGTTAAAGAGGAGCTGCACCGAACCTGTAAAACGAGCTTTGGTAAGTAACACCCTTTCAATTACTTTCATGTAGCCTCGTGTTCTTCGATGTGTATATGTTGTAGTTTCTGTCTCTCTTAAGCGTGGTGTTCTTCGATGTGTAATAAGAAGAGTCTTAATCGTCCTAATGCTTTTGTTTTTAGCTTGATGTAGGAAGTGGGTGTTCTCACCTTGTAGTCTGTTTTTATTTTTTTCTCCTTTTGAATTCACTTCTCCGAGTTCTGTTTATCTGGCTTCTACTAAATGGATCTAGGTTGCTCTAAGTATTGATCTAAAAAAGAAGTAACTTCATGTCAGGATGCAGTTCCTGCGAGGAGGGAAGTATGGTCAACCTCGAGATCATGTTTCCAAAATGAGGCTGGATTACACACAAGGTGCCAGTTCCCTAATGATGCTGGATTAGACACAAGGTGCAAATTCCCAGATGATGCTGGATTACACACAAGCCAGGTGGAGTTGTCAGCTGTTCGTGTCCTCGTGGCATTAGTAAAGGCTGAAAGAAAGCGTGCAGGAGCCCTTGAGAATGTAGTTGGGTTCCTAAAGAAGCGAAAAGAGCAATCAGATGCTCTCTTCACCCAAGCCAAAGAAGAGATGGAAGAAGCCAGAAATAAGCTAGCAGAGCAGGCCAGGCGTCTCCTGCTATCTAAAACTGTTGTCAACACAAAATTTCCTTCATAATAGCTAGGTTCAAATGTTTATCCAGTCAGCATGCCTGTTGTGATGTCCGTGCATCTACTGATGTGGCACAAATTTTTTTTCAGGTCATGTAATAACAGCAATTACTTTCCAAACAATAACAGACGAAGCATTGGACATGGTATAGTTCACGCGCAAGCCCGACATTCCAAGTTCAACTTCCACATCAAACTCATGTTCACAGATATCTGCACATTCATACATAATGTCCACAACCATGATTCACTTCAAAGCCAAAAAAATGTGAGGAGAGTTATAAATAAAGAAAATCCTCTACTAGTTCCTGCTACCAGTGCGAGCACAACAAGTCAAGACCATGCATAAATTAATTATATTTTAGTCATTTTTTGTGTTCTAAAATGCCTGCCGGCTCGCAGAAGGACGTGTTGCCGGCACACGCGCAGATTCAATGAAGGCAGGCGGGGCAGTCTTAAGCTGGTTGCACGCGGCGAGGAGGCGTGCTCAGCCGAGCCTGCAGCGAGTGCGGCCCTCTTGGCCGGCGCGCCGGTTCAATGCCTGCGCTATGAGAGGTCGCGTCTGTGTCAGAGCAATCACTCCCTCCAGTCCTTTTTTGTTTGGGTATAACAGAATCTCGTTTTCCATTCACATTTTACAAGTAAAATTCGTGGACAAACTTTGACCCAAAGTACGATGGGGACTAGTAAACCAGAATGGAGGTAGTAGTTTTTTTAATCAAAGAAGGGTTTCCCCTTCCGATTTTCATTACTAAAAACCAGCATCTAAATCTAAACCATAGTATTTGCCCTAGAACTACCAGGTTCAACATCTCGCAACATAAACCCATACAACCTCCATCGCAAAAAAACCATACAACCATACGCCAAGGAGTTACGTAGTACTATGAATTCCATTTTCTCTCCATACCAATCATTCTAAAAACTACTTACAACTTATAACGCACCATTGAAAATCGAAACTCTTAACCCCACTAAAAACGATATTTTAAACGTGGCTACTCGATCTGTGGCAACTGGCGAGCCACCACGCTCCAAGTCGTTCACATGTGGTCCCAACCATCAACTCCTATGGATCAAATTATCATGCGAGCTGACTATTCCTACAAAGGTGCTCCACCACATACCCGGTACCCGCATATGCAGCAATCGTACACCTAGGGTTTTAGGGTTTATTTGTTAATGTCGCCTTTACGTAACACTCATATGTGTGAGACAGCGAGAGGCCGACTGAGTGCGTGCGCCTCTTCTCTTCGTATATGTACTCCACCATTTGTCTGGTGTCCAAAAAATTATAATAACTACTAGCAATGTGCCAATGCATTGCCACACGATCAAAGTAGATTAATACATATTCACCGATTTGATAGAAAAAAAGTCTAGTTTTGAAATACGTATATCACTAAAAATATGTTATGTTTCACTCAAAATATATTCCTTTGGCGGTTTTGATGAGATAAGGGAGGAATGTTGTTGGTTTCAAGATTCGAGAAGTGGTATATGTCTAATTTCTACTCTTACTAGCAAGATGCCCATGCGTTGCACAGAACATCAAGATCTTGTGGGAGAAAAGGATGAACGAGGGAAGGCCTTATCTGCAAATGTGGTGAAGAGTGCGGGTAAATTGCCATATTTTCCTTCCTATCTGTCAGATATAAATCGGTCGACCTACATTGCAGGATGGCAGGCCCACCATCATCACCAGCTCTATTTTTTATCCCTACTCTTATAAAAAGCATTGCCGGTGATGATCGTGTGCCTGCCATCCTGCAATATAGGCCGTCCGATCTATATCTGGCGGATAGGAAGGAAACTATGGCAATTTTGCAAAAAAGATACCCACACCCCTCTCCACATTTGCAAATAAGGCCTACCCTCATTCATCCTTTTCCCCCACAAGATAAACTACTCATACAAATGCATCTTGATGTTCCGTGCAACGCATGGGCATCTTGCTACTTGTTGCAAAAAGCCCATGTGTGTGTGTGAGAGGGAGAGTGGAGGAGACGGAGTGCATGTGTGACAAAGACACAAGGAGTGTGTGTGCGATAGGTATCAGCTTAAAATGAGGCGATAGTGTGTGTGTGCACGATCGAGATGGCATGTCTCAAGAAGGGAAGAAAAATCTACATATATACAAGGAGCGGGAGAGAGACATGTATGCGATGGTGGAAGCACGAGTGTGCGGGTGTATAAACCTATCTAGAGGCTAGCTAGTCGATAAATGTTTGTGAGAGAAATACAAGTTGGGGTGCAAAAGCGAGAGTTTTGTGTGTTTGAGAGAGAGAGACGGTAGTCGGTAAGGGGAGTGGAAGCAGGAGTTGTGTGTGTGTCTGTGAGAGAGAGAGAGAGGAGACGGTAGTCGGGGTTGTCTGATTGGTAAACAAATGAATAATGTCAGTCTAGGATGGAGATGAAAAGGAGACCGCAACAAATGTTGTGTCTACAGGAGAGAGAGAGTAATTTTAGTGGTATGAGTCATATGAAGAGATATATAGGGTGTGTGAGAGAATCCCAAGATGAGTGGAGACTGTGTGTGTGGCGGTGAAAAAGAAAGCTTAGGTAGCGAGTGATACCAGAGAACAGTAGAGACGTGAGAGATAATGAAAACCGTGTAATGTATAATGATAGGGAGAGTGTGACACTTCTCAAGGGAGATGTCGAGAGACCATGTTTGCGTGGATAGGAGAAACATGAAGTGAGTGTGCGGGTGAGCTGGAGAGAAGAGAGTGATAGCTACCTGAAGGAGCATGCATGCGAGAGAGATGGGCGTGAAAGGAGTGAACAAAAAAGGGATTCAAATATTTGAATTCGAGATGATGATACATGTAATCCATACTCTAACAAAAATTGATCCATCAAACATGCATACTCATATGAATTCATGCACATCTATGTTATTTAATATGTAGATATTACTGATCCATACATTTTAGTAGAACATAATTTGGTTAAAAAATTTCTAATTCAACCTTAAGATTTCGAGATCGTTGTATTTGTAAATCATATTATACATATAAAGGAGCAGAATTCTTTGTTGTGCTTTTGAAAGTATATATAAAAAATGATGTATATAGAATGTAATTCCAATTGAAAATGGATCCTGCCCGGAAAAAAATAGAATACAAACGGGATTCGAAATGAGTTGGCACGTTAAACGTGCACTCTGCAAAATTTGAACAAAGTGGGGAAAGCAGTAACCGCCCGAAACCAAAATCTGCGAGATGGAAATCACTACTGCCTATCCCTGCCATGCAAAGCCTATCTGCTGGATTTCTATAGGGGTAGGTTTGTAATTTCACCCAAACGTGACGTAACCGTCTCTCACCCGGATTCATACATGGTGGGCGCCAAAACACAGTGTGTCCTTGGCCGAAATCGACTCCCTCCCCGATTCATATTCATACACGGTGGGCGCCAAAAACAAACTCTCGTCGGCAAATATTCGGTGTATGCGAGATTACCGTCCTATCCCCAACCGACTAATGTTGCTGTGATGTAGTAGAAATTTGAAACGGGGGCTAAGTTTGTAAATTTCCTCGCATTTGAGACAAGCGTGCCCTGAATACATGGTTCCCCCCTTCCTCTCTACCTCCCTTTTCCCCATTCGTACTCCGTGGCCGCAAAAACACCCTCTCCAGCCCACCCTCCTCCGTCCGCCATCGTCCGCCGCCCCATCCACCGCCGTCCTCCTCCACCATGCCGGAGCTGATACCCCGACGCCGCCGTCCATTACAATAGATCGACCTCTCTCATCCACGGCTTCGGACCAGGATCCTTGCATCCCGTCCTCTCGCTTCATCCCTGCCGTCGTCCACCTTGTCGGCTCCGCTCCTACGACCGTCTCGTCCACCGCACCCCACTGCCACCGTCTACCCTCCTAGATCTTCTTCCACGCCGCTGACAGCCATCGCTATCGCAGCACCGTCAAATTCTCAGCAGATGCGTACACGGCGCCGCACCAGAGGCGGTAGTCTTTCGTATCTGCTCAACTTATTTATCGCAGCAAGACAATAGATCGCCGCTGCTTTACTCTCATTTCTTGTCTTGGTTGTGAAGTTGCCTTTTTCCGGTTTGCACCTTCAGATCTGCCATGGCACGCTCAACACTATACTCCCAATGCTTATGGTTTTCCCCTTTTATATTCCACACTAGTTAAATCACAGTAGACTAAATTTCAAAATTGGGTCAGTTGATTTTTCAGAGCTCGCCGAAGTTCACCGGTGCGATCGAAGGGGCTCGGGTGGTTGTGGGGCCTCGCCGAACGAAGAAAACTCGACGCCGGTGGAGGTTGGGGCGGGGGTGGGGATGGGGGTGGCGGAGGAACACATGCGGTGGGGGCCGGTGGTCTGGCCGGCGGCCCGTGCGATGTTCTGTATGGGTAGAATCAGAGACGAGGAAGAAGAAGGGTTAGGAGACGTAGGATCTTCATCCAACCGCCTGAAAAGGTCGAGAGACAGCTGGGAGTTGCATTCTTAATGCGCTCTGGTTCATCATGTGTGGGCACTGCGCAACCAACATTTTATTATCCAAAATCTGCTTGCTCTTCTTTACCATGTTCCTCTTCCGTTATTCTTTAATATGTACTCTCTCCATTCCTAAATACAAGTCTTTGTATAGATTCCACCATGGACTACATATGGAGCAAAATGAGTGAATCTACACTCTAAAATGTATCTTGATACATCTGTATGTGACCCATAGTGGAAATCTCTACCAAGACTTATATTCTGGAACGGAGGGAGTATGATAGTAGTATAGTATGTTCCTTGTACTGAAGATGAGCAGGGACATTTGAAGTGTAGAGGTCTATACGGTCGGTTGTGATGGACACTTTGAGCCTCTTTGATTCATAGGATCTTATAAACATAGGAATAGGATTTGTAGTGGCCTGCCCACTTGAATCCTATAAGAATGGCAAGGAAATGCGGGGAGCTGTGTCGCATTTGAGAGTTACACTGATATTAACAGTACCGCACCTTCACTTGAAGAGAGCTGGTATCCGAAGCCTTTCTAGCCGTACCGGCAATACTAGCACATATATTCCAGCAAGTTCCACTTTGCTGATTTTACTCTGATGCTTAAGGTTTTCCCGTTATATCTACACTATGATCTGTGTAGCTGCTTTGTGTCGCACTAGCAGCAGTCCACTCTTGAAGCTAAACACTGCAATGACTTATAAAATTGGCACCAAGGCATTGAGTGCCATTCTGGATGCAATGAAACTCATACGCTCCCTACCTGTTGATTCTTGTTCAGAATATGATCCTAATGACTATTCTAACCTCGAGGAGTCAAAGGCAGATGGCCTGTCCTGTTCACCCATCAAGGTACATGTTCTAATTTGGCAATGTTTTATTGATTGTTGGTATCTTGCATATGTTGTCTTGCATTTCTTCTACTTTGTTGCACCGCCATCTGCTTAGTTTACTCATCATATATGTCGAGATGCCATGCCCATCCATTATCAATACATATTCCATCTGTCATCATACCATGTTTTTCCACTCAAATGTTGTTCTTGTTCATTAGACATCAAAAAGGAAGAGGGTGATTGCCGAACCTGAAGGAGCACCAACAAAGTCCTTGAAAAACGTGGTGGTGCCGGAGAAATCAGACATCACCCCACTTATATTGGCTATACAACCCGTGACACAAAACGTAGGACCGACTCCAGCAGACTGTACACATACTTCACTGGCCACACCACTAGCCCCACCACACAAGACCTGCACTCCATCAAAAGGTATACAGATTTCATTTGCCATAGCACCAGCTGTACCACAGAAAAATCCCACTCCAGCAAAAAGTACAGCAAGTCCACCGGCCGAAGACCTATCCCAACTGCATAGACGGCCAATTCCTGCAGACTGGAACCCCCTTCCATTTATTCCCAGTTTAAAAGACAGTGCTTTCAATGTTGTTAGGGACTACATGCATATATTCCCATCATGGGAAGATTATTGTAAAGACAAACACCATTTTCACATCTTCCTGTCCAACTTACGTGTAAGTGCTATTATTCATGGTTATTATTTTCCTATTTTCTGCTAATTGAACACATCAATGATTTACATTACATTGTTGTAACTAGGCGAGGGTCAATCTGGATAGTCATGACGAGCAAAGCTTGCTTGTGCCTTTCAAGAAAGCATTGCAGCAGTATCGGTGTTACCTGAGGAAATCACACTTTGATGGCAAGTCTATAAACGAATTTCTGGTGAAGTCTCCTGTGCTAAATTTAGAAGACATTGAATGGAAAACCTTGTTATGCACTGGTCTTGTTCCCAGGATGAGGTACTGTCTATGAAATCACATGACAATTCGAACTTCTACTTTTTCGCATGTGCCTTACGGATCTTTTTTGCAGGAAATCTGCTCGAAGAAGAATTCCGGTTTGATAAGAATGACAGGATATCACAAATATGTTTCCCGCTGCTTTGCTTTTGTTAGTACCTGTTGTCCTGTATCACTGTACTTGCATACATACCTGGATCATTATGTGACAGCAGTATGCATGATAGCTTTCTTATCAGTTGTTCGCTCCAAATTATCTGATATGTATGAATGGTTACATTAGTGTAGAATATATCAAATGCCAATGTTTTTTAGCTCTGCATTGTTCTTGTAAGTACATGATGTCCTTTATCAGTGTACTTATAATGACAGGTAGTTGTTCATGTACCACCACTCTGCAGCTTATTTTCCTTTGCCCTCCATTTTCTACACATCAGATCTATATTTACTCTTACCATAAGGTTGGTACTGAAGAAGTTTAGCTGTGCATTGCTCTTGGTTGTACCTTCTGCCTGTATCGCTGCACTTACATTTATAGCTACTTGGTTATGTAGCATCACTCTTCATCTTATCTTAAATATTCTCCATTTTTTCGTATATTATCACATCTATATTTACTCTTAACAAAATGTAGAATAAAGGCAATGCTTTTGAAGAAGATTCTGTGGTAAACTTCTTGAATTGCCCCCCCATCAGCATGGACAAGGCCTTTATAGAGCATGTCTTCACCAATAATGTAAGTTTGTCCATCTCAAGCCTTCAAACTTTGTTGTACATATTTGGTTAGGCATGACTGCAACAGCTGTTTATTTTTTGTGTTTGCATCAAATTGCTCGTTTAAAGTTTATTATGTAGTTCATAAAAAAAGTTTGTCCTTTGTCAATTTAAGTTTTCAGTTGTACAACCAAGTTCCTTCTTCATACCATGTAAATTAAACTATAAAGAGAAAGTGATCTTCTTTTGCAATGCATGTATGCTTCTGTTCTTCATCTGTAATCCAGTGGTGTGGCGAACCTACCCACTACAGCACAATGTCATATTCTGCAATGTCTTAAATATGAATAATGTCATATCATTCTACTATTATTTAAACCGTCACTTTATTTGCCAATCTGAAATGGTATAAATTGACAGCACACTAACCATTGATACTTATGAGTTCTTGATCTATAATCCAGTGGTGTCGTGAAGCTGCCAACTCCTTCACAATGTCATTTCCTGCCATGTCTTGACCTGAACAATACCATATTGTGTTAATGCAATTTTAAACTGTGTCACTTTATTCGTCAGTAAGAAATGTGATGAATTGTCAGCACTGATACTTTTATGTGCAAAACATGTCATATGTCTGCTTGTTTATCTTTCAGAGTGAGGAAGATATAAGTGTTGAACAAGCGCAGTCTCATCATCTTGCTCAGCTGCTTGCGCTGCAGCTCCCCAGCAGGGCTAACCTTTCTTGAACTCTATTGAAGTGATGTCGGTATTGTATATTATTTTGTCGGCGTGTTTATTTGCACTGGTGGCCATCTTTGATGCCCAGTGTATGCAATCTGTTGTCTGCTTGTGCTTTATTATCATAGTGGCGAACTTTGATGCCCAGTGGATGTAATATGTCGTAATTTCTTTATTGTATAGTCTAGGTTTTTTCTTATTCACGATGCTGCAGTTATTTTACTGTATATATATCATGTCTTCGCAGTAAACCGGCCAAACCATAAAATTATGGTACATAATCGGGCCGTCATGCAATCACGATGTAGGTTGGGCCTAAAACGTGCCAAACAGCTCACGGGCCGGCAGCAACCCGAAATGAACCCTAGCCCATGATTGTGCGAATCAAATCAAAGGCTTTTAACAGGCCAAAATTGTCTCGGTCCTTGTTTGGCCCAATCAGATATCGGCTGCGAGCAGGCCGGATGCAAACCGGGTCGTAGTTAGGCCCAACTATATGACGGGCTTTTAACAGGCCGAAATTAATATAGGGCCGAAATGTTAAATGGACCCTTAATAGGTCAAAACTAATATCAGGCCGAATTACTAAGTGGGCCTTTAGCAAGTGGGCCCAAAAGCATAGTGTCCAGTTGACGGGCCGAATCTGATATGGGCCATAATTGAGCCCAAAGCCTCTTAAAGGGCCGGACCTGATCTGGGCCATAATTTGGCCCAGAACGTGGTAGGCTTTTAACGGGCCGGATCTCATATGGGCCACTATTAGGCCCGGAGCGTGGCAGGCCATTAATGGATCGGATCAAATATGGGCCGTCATTTGGCCCAAAACATGGCAGCAAGTTAATCGGCCAGCCTACTAGGGTCCTCAAAATCTTGTGGGCCTACAGCTGGGCCGGCCCATTATGACCCGCAAGACTTGTGGGCCTTTACCTGGGCCGGCCCATTATGGCACACAAAAATCTTGTGGGCCTTTACTTGGGCCGGCCCATTATGGCCTGCAAAATCTTGTGGGCCTTTAGCTGGGCCAGCCCATTATGGTCTGCAAAATCTCGTGGTCCTTTAGCTGGGCCGGCCCATTATGGTCCATAAAATCTTGTGGGCCTTCAATTGGGTCGGACCATTTAAACTTGATGGGCCGGTCCACGTGTCAACATATCATAGGCGCGTCTCGCACATTGGATGAGTGACACCTGTGCCAACGCGGACCTGACACGTGTCTCCTCTAGCCAATGATGATTTTACATGTGGAAAATCCCCATTGGTCGGGGCTGTTAACGGGTTATCGGATCCAGAACCCGACCCGATAGCTTAACGGCGTTCCGTTACGGTGGATGCCACGTGTCGGTCACCCTTGACGAAAGCACTTCTGTGACGCGCGATTTATCATCTTGGAAGTGGACACTTCCGTGATGATAATTTTGGTAATGTCATGGAACACTTCTACGACAGCACAGGTATGACTATCTTGATTCTGTCATAAAATCGTGATGGATGTACATGCATGACGGAAAACGCGACCTACTGTGACAAACACGTATCATCACGGAAGTGTATTTTTTTTTTGTAGTGCTAGGGTGAACCTCGGTTGGGGGGGAGGGCATGCATTCATAGCTTAGCTAGGATTTCCTTCGTGCCGACACGAGGGAGGGGGCTGCTAGCTACTATGCACTTTGCTAGGTGAACCTCGGTTGGGGGGGCATGAATTCATAGCTTAGGAATCCCTTCGTGCCGACACGAGGGAGGGGGCTGCTAGCTACTATGTACTTTGCTAGGTGAACCTCGGTTGGGGGGGCATGAATTCATAGCTTAGGAATCCCTTCGTGCCGATACGAGGGAGGGGGGCTGCTAGCTCTACTTCACACTTTGCTAGGTGAACCTCGGTTGGGGGCATGCATTCATATCGATGCTTTCCATCTGCGGGCCCGCTTGGACCATCACTACTTTTTGTCTGACAATAAGAGAGGTTAATTTGACTTAGCAAGGGATTATTATTTTTGCTCTGGGATGACATGCATGATACAGTTTGAGCACACACACATGCATGTGTACGCATGAATCCCTCCCATCGAGTCGAAGTGGCTAGTACAACGACACGTCATGAACCGATCTCGCTCTGTGCACTACAAAAAAAAGACACATCCGTGACATTTTGGGCCGAACGAAAAAAAATTATGTCATACATATGACACTTCTATGACGATAATTGTGACAAAACCCGGTATCATCATAGATGTGGTGGGCTCCTACTTCTATGACAAAACATCATGACAGAAAATGGGCTTTTTGTCCTGGGTTGGCCGGAGACGCGGCTGCATGACATTCTTTGGGCCGTCCATGACGAAAAAAACCCATGGTAGAAGCGAGGGGGGGATTTCGGGGAGTTCCCGGTTACGGTGGGAGGTCGGGGGCCGAGCGATGCACGTTTCTCTCGTACACGTACACGCGTGTGTGTGAGGCATTGGCTCTAACTGAACCCGAGCGAGGCGTTGGGCTCTAACAGAACCCAAGCGATTGCACTGCAGGCTACGCATTACTGGACCCGAGCGATCGATCGATGGCTGTTAACTGAACCCGATCGAGCGATTCCTTCGCTACTGCTGCTAACTGAAGTCGATCGATGCTGCCTCTGGATGAACAGTGAGCGTTGCGGGGGGGTTTGGATTAACAGTTCCCGGTGGGGGCGGATGAACAGGACCCCGTGGTGTTGCCTCTGGATGAACATGACCCCGATCGATCGAGCCGGTTGGGGCTGGATGGACAGGACCCCGTGGAGGGCTGGATGAACAGGACCACCCCGTGGACGGCAGGATGAACAGTAGACGGTGGAGGGCAGGATGAACAGTAGCCCGTGGAGGGGTGGTTGAACAGGAGCCCGTGGAGAGGGCTAGTTGAACAGTAGCCGGTGGAGTAGCGCGCGGTGGAGGCTGGATGAACAGGAGCCCATGGATGAACAGTCGCAGGTGGAGGCTGGAGGAGGTCGACGGTGGATGAACAGTAGCTCGTGGAGGCTGGAGGGGGTCGACGGTGGAGATGAACAGTATCCCATGGAGTCCCATTTTGCGGTACGCCACACCCCTCCCGATGAACAGGACACCCTTTTCGACCGTAGCGCTCCAACACAAGTCTGTTTCCTCCGTTTTGCGGTATGCCACACACCTCCCGATGAACAGGACCCCTGTTTCGACCATAGGAGGTCCGTTTCCTCCGTTTTGCGGTATGCTAGACCCCTCCCGATCAACAGGACCCTGTTCCGAACGTAGGAGGTCTGTTTCCTCCGTTGTGCGGTACGCCAGGCCTCGTTTCCATCGCATGTTCCGTCCAAGCCCTCCCGATGAACACGACGCATTCCGTTGCCTCCCCATGAACATGACGCATTCCGTTGCCTCCCGATGAACACGACGCATTCCGTTGCCTCCCCATGAACATGACAACGACGCTGTTTCTCCATTCCGACCCAGCCATGTACACGAGCCCTGGCCGTACGTATGCGTGAGTAGGCGTTCGAGACCCCGCCCGTATGTACACATACGTGGCCGTATTTTCTTTCTTGCACCCTGGCCGCTGTACGTATGTGTACGTGCTACGTGCGCGCCTCTACATCGACCAGTATATATGTACGTACACGTTCGTGACCAGAATGACAACGCTATGTACGCTTCGACTAGGTGGGTCCCGACTGTCAGGCACTTCCTTGCGTGCGAAGATGTAGCTGGTGGGTCCCAGCAGTCAGGGGCAAACGGTTTTTTCGTGAAATACGGTGGCCCGTCCGGTGGGTCCCTGCTGTCAGGTGGAGGAATAATTATTTTGCGCGTAATAAGGAAGCACTTCCTTGCTGCGGCCGTGGACCCAGCTGTCAGCGTCTCCACGCACAGTACTCTTCCGATGGAAGTCGGTCGTTGACCACATTGACCACGCCGCGCCGAGAGCACCACGGCGGTGGACGACGGCAAGGCCTAGGAAGGGGATGACGCGGAGCTGGGGAAGACGCGGCAGTGGAAGCCCGCGCGGAGAGGAGTACGAGGGTTCACTGGTTTGGCTGCGGTGTGAGGCTGCCGTCGCCGCAGGGCCTGGCCAGCAGTGGGAATAGTAGGGGGCGGTGAGGCCTCCGCGGCAGCACAGCCGGCCACGGGAGGCAGGAGCACGCGGCACGACCGGCGCTGCTTTGGGCGGCTGGAGCAAGAAGACCACAGGTTGAAGAAGCACTACGGCTGTTGGATGGACATCGTACGGTCACTGGAGCTAGAATCGTTCATATTGACTAGGTTGACAAAGCCCTTCATCCTCGTGAACTTAGTAGGCCCACAAGTCAGCCTCCCACCAAGGTGGGTCCCAGCTAGCCGGGGGAGTATTCATTTTTTGTGCGTAATAAGGAGGCACTTCCAGTGGGTCCGAGCTGATAGTGGGGGAACGTTTTTTTCGCTAAATACGGTGGCCCGTCCGGTGGGTCCCAACAGTCAGGGGGAAATTATTTTTTTCACAAAATACTGGTGGCCCGTCTGGTGGGTCCCCGTTGTCAGGTGGAGGAATAATTATTTTGCGTGTAATAAGGAGGCACTTCCTTGCGGTTGTCGTGGACCCAGCTGTCAGCCTCTCCATGTACAGTACTCTTCCGATGGAAGCCGGTCGTTGACCACATTGAGCACGCCGCGCCGAGAGCACCACGGCGGTGGACGACGGCGAGGCATAGGAAGGGGACGACGCGGAGCCGGGGAAGACGCGGCAGTGGATGCCCACGCGGAGAGGAGTACGAGCGTTCACCGGTTCGGCTGCGGTGTGAGGCTGCCATCGCTGCAAAATAACAGGGGGTGTGGGTGAGTAGAGGGATGCCCTGGCCAGCGGTGGGAGTAGTAGGGGTGCTGAGGCCTGCGCGGCAGCACAGCCGGCCACTGGAGGCGGGAGTAGGCGGTCCCGCCGGCGCTGCTTTGGCGGCTGGAGCAAGAAGATCAGAGATTGAAGAAATACGACGGCCGTTGGATTGACATCCAACGGTTACGTCTGCTAGAATCGTTTGTTGACGTATATAATAACTAAAAAAATCGTGCATACGCGTCAACTAAACAGGCCCACAAGTCAGACCACTCCCTCTTTTTTTAATAATTTATATATAGCTCATGGCAACTTCTTATGCAATTTATTGCAGTCGTTTTTTTGTTGGCCAAGGCCAATTTCACATATTTCTGTGGGTTCCAAACTATTTTTAATACCGAAATGTCTAGCCAGATTTTAAGTACTTTGAAGATATATTTAAATTAGGTTAATGCCCAGTGAAATAGGAATCTGAAAATGTAATAAAATTCAAAAATTATAAAGTAATTGCCAATTTGTCATCTGTTTTTATATTTACAACCCATTTCATATTACTTTGAAGATTTGCAGGCGTCTTGAAAGAGTTGCGGCCCATCAGGGCGTAGAAAAATAAGTAGGCCTGGATTGGGTATTCTTCAGAAAAAATAAACTGGGCTCATTTTCACAAAGAAAAAATAGTTGGGCTGGTCACATGGTGAACATAAAATATAAGCCTGGGCTAGACGGGCCACAGCCCAGTTCAAACCCTGCTCTGTCTCAACAATACCAAACAAAAAAATACTGCTCGAGTAGCTACGTCCCAGGTGTCAGCCGATCTTGTGCTGTTCTCTTGTCTATTGACTATATACGCTCCCAATGTCGTGGGTCCCAGATGTCAGGAAAACACTAGGAGGAAGCATTTTATTTTTCCATACGCTGAAGTGGTGGGCCCCTACTGTCATCCTCTCCACGTACTTCTGTCAATTCATGTTGTTTGTTGACCATGTTGACAATGCAAGAGGGCGGCACCGCGGCGAGTGCACCAAAGCGCGCGGAGGATGTTGGCGTTAACGATTTAGGAGACGGTGGGGCGGCGATGCGTGCGCTGAGGCGCAACCAGCCGTGGGAGGCAGAAGCAGGCGGCCCCGCCGGCGCTGGTTTGGTTTTGGCGGCTGGAGGAAGACAGGACTAAAGAAACACAACAAACTGTAGTACTTAACAACCTTAACTGAAACCAGCAGGGGCACTTAACAACCAAAGCTGAAAGCAGTATGAGTACTTATACAGGTTCAACCGTACAAAGCATGCCTCGAAAGTGCTACTTCGCCTACAGTTAACCAAGGGTAAGGCCGCCAAGCCCCAGGACAAGGCCCAGGCGCCACCCCGCGCATCCACAACCTTCTGAAAGCGGCTTCATCTCGCAACATGGTCAATAAACAGGATATTCGCTTTAGAGCCATGGAAAAGCATGAACATAATCTTCTGTCCTATTCTCCAAGATGGACGGGCCTTCATTATTTGAGACCACCCATGAATAAGTATCTTTTCACCTCCAATGGGAATTGAGTAGGTCGACATAAACATGATGTTGTGACCAAGCGCAAGTCTGACCCGACCATGGTCAGGCATCTGTATAGGAACAATAGAACTCGGCGGTTCCAGTTTCAAGAAGATCACAATTGTAAAACTGTGTATAAGCAATAGTTTATGAACAACATATATAACAGAAAACAGCTCGTACCATAAGTTTCTCGACACAGTTGGACCTGTTCAACGAGTGCAGCAGTGGCACACATATCCCACGTGGCCTTCCACCATTGAAACGCCCCACAAGGACCTCAAGACGATCAATAAAGTGTAGGAACTTGTGGATGTCGATCCAGTCAACTTCAGTGCCATTAGTAACAGTCGAGTTATTACAGAGTAACAAACGAGCAGACTGCTTTACTCTGAAAAAACCTACACGTGCCACCAATATAAGAAAATATTAGTTAGAAGTAGCATCTTCGCGAGAGATTCGTTGCTACTTCTAAAGTTAAATTGTGATTAGTTAGACAGAATAGGTGGATTAAGAAGTAATTGAGGCAGCAAGCAAGAACCAGATACAAAACTAACATGGATGAACAATTGGAACGACGTCGGGGTGGAAGATCGCAGTGAAGATGAGACCAGGTTCTGCTATTTCCATCAGCATTCGTGCGCCAACTTTCAGTCCGTAACACTTGAGAAAGTTTATCCAAGTTCGGCCATAAAAAAGAAGCGGTCTTCTTAGTTCATGAACCCAACTCGGAACTTATATCCATAGCTTGTCTTCACTGTGACCATTAAAGTAGTGTATTTAGTTATGGCAAGGCCGAGCATCTTGAGTACATGTGTTCTGGCAGAGCAAATAATACACTGTAGGAAAAATAATATGAGAACACAGCATGTTCAAAAAAACCCCACCCTCCCGGATAGAAAAGAGGATTCTAGGAACATACTGTGCGCGTTTCAAAATGTTGTGTTAGGATGAGAAGGAACAAGTGTGGCGTCTCGCCGAGGGCGCAGAAACCTGTAGGGTACTCGCACTTTGGGCACTGCAAATGAAACACACTAGATTCAGTAGGAAGAAAAATGCATCAAC
This sequence comes from Triticum urartu, assembly GCF_056163025.1. Classification (NCBI taxonomy): domain Eukaryota; kingdom Viridiplantae; phylum Streptophyta; class Magnoliopsida; order Poales; family Poaceae; genus Triticum; species Triticum urartu. The sequence goes on from NC_141878.1 coordinate 218,086,664, forward strand.
GGCGGCGGCTGCCATCCTAGGATTACCTGCGACCAAGGGACTTGGGTTTATCGGGGATGGATGAAGAATTCGTACCTGGTTCTCCATGAGAAAACCCTATGCAATCGCCGAGAGGGGGGTTTCTCTGAACAAGCAGACGAGGGAGAAAGGGATTCAGTCCAGTGAAATATTGCCGCTTCGTCCGTCCAGCTTACTGCTAAAGCTGGAAAGGGGGGTTGTGATTTGACGGCTCATTGGGCATTACTACGGCGCTACGACCAGGGTGTGTCTACCGTGAAGTTGTGCACTCTAATTTGTGCATATGGCACGTGGACCCCGTTGCCGGTTGCCCCACATATCAGCGGAAGGAAGTAGAAAGATGGGAGTAACTAGTTACACATAAATATATATTTTGACAGAGAGATACTCCCTCTGTAAAGAAATATACAAATCTTTTATATCACAGGCTCACCTTGCCGAGAAAAATACTCCCTCTGCAACGCACGGGCATTATGGGGATTCAGCTGAGAATATAATACTCAGATGTTTTTTGAGGGATAAAAGCTGCTTTATTGAAGATTAATAGTCATAGGTATACAAATAATTTCGGGGGTTCCTATGAGCCAAAGATGGCGTCCACAGGGCAAAAAAGTAGCAGCTTTTGCAAGCACATGCGCTTCAACATTACACTCGCGTTTTTCATGTATGATCTCCATGGTTTGGAACATATTCTTCTTCATCTTGATCTCGTCCATAATAACTTTGCTGAGCCCCAAGTATGCCTCTCCAATATGCTTGACTGTTGCTGAACAATCGGTGCTAATATGAACTTGTTGCAGGTTTAAGTCAAGAGCCAGAGATAGCCCCTCGCAACATGCCATTGCCTCTAGGATCTCTGGATCAGTAACACTTTCGCACACTAGTGCCGATGCTCCAAGGAAGAAGCATGTATGATCCCGTCTCACAACTGCCAGGGCTCCCCATTCACCATTGCGAGATAACGCAGCATCAACATTCATCTTCTGCCAACCCACAGCAGGAGGAAGACGCCACTTTTGCACTGAGCTAGTGCTTCTTGAAACCAGGTTCTGGACTTTGGGCCGCAGGCCGACCCTGCATGCTTGGGGGCCCATGTGTTCTACCTTAGCGCTTTTCATATTGCAAGCGATCGGTACGGCACTGGTTTTAGATGCTATCGCAAGGCGAATACACAAAATTGAATAAAGCACGGCAGTTGTTGGAATGAAATCGAACGACAGTTCCTAACCAGCAATTAGAGTTGCAATTCTATCAACGATATACCATGTGATAAATAATACTATCGTACTACTTGTACACACAGGACACTTGTTTCACCCTGCCAGATTATTACATCAAAATCTCTCAGAGGATAGATTAGTTAGGTAGTTGTGTGCTGCTACTGAAGAATTTCAAAGTTGATTTGGACCATCTCTCCTTGCCGAGAAAGTTTGATTTTGACATCATCCCCTACCGCAAGATATGATTTAGATTTGAACCTTGACCATCCTTTAGCATCAATCATCATGTGACCATCCTTTGTACTTACGATCTATTGAGCAGGTTCATTCACACCAAGGCTGTGCATGGTAAGAGAAACTTGGCCGTGGTCGCCCGGATTGTTAAATGACTCCCTCGTTGCTCTAGGAATTCTCTGTTTGCAAACAAGAAGACATACCCAAACAGTTAGATCAACACAGTGAATCATGTGAAACAACATGGAAAGAAAAAAGAATGAAGCACTTGGGTGGCCAATGCTTACCAAGAAGGTGGACATGTCGGTTTTTGTAAGGACTTTGGTATATGAAGTGCGAACTGCAGCCCAGTCTATTGCCGGTGCAACTGCACGGGCCGGAGCAGATGCAAGTGCAAGTGTTGGTGCAGGTGCCGAAGCCGCTGCTGCTGCCGGAGATGGTGCTCCTTGTAGAGCTGGTGCCGGTGTTGGAGCAGGTGCCGGTGTCGATGCCCGATCCTCCGGTAGATCAGACTGATCCACTGACGCGGTCCGTGCCCAATCCTTAGCTAGATCAGACTGAGCTGCTGCCGCTGTTAGTGCTAGTCGATCTATGCGAGACAGCGGTGATCGTGTCTAGTCTGCTATGATCAGCTTTCTAACTTGACTAGGATCCGTGAATGTGATCCAGTCTTTTTCTTCATTTCTTTTAAACGCGAGAAGGACTAATTGTGGCGTTTTTGTTAAGCCAAACTGCAGTTCATCATAGGGATTCAGCTTGTACTTAGACAACAGACTAATCCAATTTTTTCCAGTAATATAAGTGATGGACAGTGCCTTCGTTACTGACACGACATAAGAAGAGAAACCTGCAAAAATAGCCATCATAGAGCAAACCAAACGGTTTATTCTGTGATGAATGTCACATGGCAAAACCTGCATCGTAAAATTGCAAGAAAAGAAAGAAAACATGACATTAAATCAATAATATTTAGACAGTAAATCAATAAGATTTACTTGATGTGACACGAGTGAATCCTTACCAGGAAATCACTATGTTGAAGTACTAAACAGAAGATTGATCGTTCAACTACGCGTGGCATGCAGGGGACCCGCCTACTCCCACAAGCAGGACAGTCCAAAGGTCGTGACAAATCGTATGGACCGAACATCCATGGGGCTGGAAATCCTAGTGGGTGCGATAAACCCTGCAACGCATACAGATACTGGAGTGTAACCATAATTGATAGACCGTCCTCACAAAAAATATGATATGGATACTTCAAAATATACAGACTGAATTGAGTGGACAGACATTAACATAGACCGTTCTCAGTACTGACCACACACCAAAAGTGGCAGTACTAATAAACAATACAGGGTTCACAAACACAAATCAAGTACTGAACAATAGTACTTACTACAGACAAGCAAAGTTGCACTAACTAAACTCTGTAGACTATTTTTTGCCACCGACCTACGGGATGAACCCCGCATAACTGACTAGGCCATGGACTTCGTGTGAGATGTCTACATGCACCATCACCATCTTGTCAACCTTGGAGAACCTAACAGAGTGGTCTTTCCACTCATAAACATGATGATGAAGACATGCCGCATCAGATTTGTTGGGAAGCTTTACAAGAACCACACCCTTCGTAATCGAAGGCACATCCAGGAAATTGTTGTGGTCAAGTACAGCCTCGAGAACACGCCTGACAACAATGCTACAGGAAAACACTAGTTCAGGACACGTGGCGACAAGGACACAGTAGCTGGATAGTTTAGTAGTAGAACTCATCATCAGGTCTTCCAGTTCACACGGCATGACTTTGAGAACTTCATCTCCACCGCGGACCTGGTTCTAATTCAAATAGAAACCATATTTTATTACTACCTCCGTTCAGAAATATAAGATGATTTTTGATATTATACTCCATATATGACTACATATACGCACAAAAATGAGTGAACAAAGACACTAGAACATGTCTTCAAAGGCATGAGAGCAGAGGGATTAAATGCAATATCTATAACACAAGTTACTGAGGCAAATATACCCTCTTAAAAGGTAGCACTTATGTTCATAGAGTAATCCCTCCGTCCCAAAATTCTTGTCTTTGATTTGTCTAGATACGGATGTATCAAGTCACATTTTAGTATTAGATACATCTGTATCTAGACAAATCTAAGACAAGAAATTTGGGACAGAGGGAGTAGTTGAAAGTAATCTATAAGAAATCAGTGTCAACCTCTCGCATGTTTTGGTCAAAAGATGAATTTAGAACCGTTATTTGGCACACAAAAATCACATGCAAGATCACCCAGAAAGTTGTACTACTAGTACTAGTACTGCGTGTTAGATGAAAAAACACGATCAAGATCGAGAAAAAGATCGTCAAGAAGAGATATTACCTAGACTTGCTTAATGAGGGATCCCGGAGAAGGGGGCTTCGACAGGGCGATGGCTTTGAGCTTGTCTACGGTAGTCTCGGCGGGGTGCTTGCGCTTCTTCATACCATGAGCCTCGACGGTTTTGGCCAGAGCCATAGACATCACTTCGGCCGGTGCTCCAGCGTCCATCAAGAAACTGTCAAATAGAAATAAAAGAAAAGAAACCATAATCACAAACCCAAAAGAAGAAAAGAGAGGGAGTTATAGGATCAGTCTCTGGGTTGCAAGACCGGGCCTTGGCCAGAATCAACACCATTGATGCGCTCACCTTTCCTTCTTTGGGAGAGAAGAACAATGGCAAAAGCAGGTCGGGGTTTTCTTGAAGAAATGAGGAAAAAGATGAGGCAGAAGTGAGGGTTGGGTAGAGACGAAGCTGAGAGAGAAGAGTGAAATGATGGTTGCTTCGTCCGTCCAACTTACTGCTGGAAAGGAGGGGGTTTTGTGATTTGATGGCTCATTGGGCATTACTGCGGCGCTTCGATCGGGGTAGTCTACCGTCACTCTACTACGGAGTAATTTAGTGCATGGCTGGTGGACCCCGATGCTGGCTGTCCCACACGTCGGCGAAAGTGAGTACTTTAGTGCATGGCTGGAGGAGGATCCGCACGGTAGAGCGTGTCCACTGTTTTTTAGAAGAAAAAAATGATTACAGCAAGCATTTCCACTCTTACGACGGAGGAGTGCGAAACACGGCAGCCACATGAACATACAAAGTGCTCCTACTACTAGGCATGTGCAGTGGTTCATACGTCAGTACTACACAATCTTGTTGCTAGTGTAGTAAGATATGACGATAACAAATGATGTTGTGCGCATGTCAACTACTCCTATATGTAACATAGTACCGCTTTTTCGACTGTCCGGTCGAGAATGGACGGTGAGATCAATGTTAATAGAACTAGGTCCACAGCGCACGGAGATTACGGTGCTATAGTACTCCATGAAACATGAACCACATGAAGCACGAATAATGTTAGGCATGGTGTATGAAGGGTGCACGGGATGGGAGCAAAAGTTCCCTTCTCGACCCACTTTTGGGTGTTTGGCAGAGTGCATGAAGGGTGCATGAGTCCACACTAGTAGGTTGACAAAAATACACGAAGAGGAAACAACTATATTGAGATGAGAATGCAACCAAACACACCCACACGCTTTGTGCTATAGTGACTGATCTGCACCGTCTGAGTTTGATCCAACGGTCATGTTGTGCCGAGACATGGACATGCCCGTGCAGAGGGTTTAGCCCGACGGCCGGCATCGTCGTGCTGGCACGACGGTAGGCATCACGCAGCCGCAGCACATGCGTGGCAACTTGGTTCACCAACTGGCTGAGGCGATCCTGGACCTCGTCATGATCGGCCCGCTCGCGCTCCAGTCGGCTCCCCTGACGGCCTATCGTATCTCCCGTTTTCTGCAGCAACGCCGCCGACGCCTCGAGCATCTTTGTGGTGGACGCCTGCCGCTTTTGAAGCTCCGTGAACTCCCGCACATAATGGAGGAGCATGGCACTCCTCTCCTCCTTGAGCTCATGGAGCTCCACGTCCTTGGCCCTGAGCTCCGCATCCTTGGCATGGAGCTCCTGTGTCAGGAGCCTCACCTCGGACTCCATGATCTGCTGCGCCGCCATGGCACCAGGTAGAAGCAATGGGGAGAGGAAGCAAAGGGGGCGAAACGGCTGAAAGGCAATGCAATCTACGGGAAGGCGGAGGGAGCGGGGAATCTTTTGGTTTTCACCACGGTAAAACACCAGTCAACGACTTCTCACATCAGGGAGTAGTGGGTACAGGCGGAGTCATCGTGACTAATTGCTGCCGCGCCTGCTCTCGTCAATCAAAAAATTAAAAATCCTGTCGCGCCTGCTCCCTTCAATCAAAAAATTAAAAATCCTGCCGCACCCAAACACCAGAGCAACGCCGCGGTGGATATTTAAATTTACCTTCCGGCAAGTAGATAAAAAAGGGGTGAAAAAACAAATGTGGCGGCGGCCTAGCTAACCGATCGAACTAGCCCAACTAGCTAGCCACCGTGCTTCACTGATGTACTCGGCGGGAAAGGTAGTCTTTCGTGATTTGACGACTCATTTACTTGCTTCGGCGCTACGACCGAGGAGGACCCAGAAAACGCGCGGTAGGGCATCCCATGTCAGGAAGAATATATGCATGCACCACCCGGGAGGACCCCGAAACCGCGTGGTAGGGTGTGCCATGTCTCGGCACGGAGGAAAAAATGTGCGTGTAAAAATATACTGTATCAGACATAGTAGAGTACCTACGGTTCGACCTCGGGACCCAGCCAGTCGGTTGAAAACACCCCACTAGCCACACAGCTTCATCATGCAAACGTGGCACGGAGGATAGATGTGGTTAGCTCCGTCTCGACCAGCCACAACGTCTCTTGTTCTAGGCGATTCTTCTATTTTTCTAGTTTTTTTAGTTGTAATAACGCCACGGCAAGCTAGCGTCGTTCTTCGTGTGTGCCCGTGCAAAAGTTAGACGATGGAGAGAAGAGAGATTGAGATCGCAGACCTGGGACCCACCAGTAAGTGAGATAACGGTCATGCACGTGTTGACGAGGCACTCCCTCTACTCTACTCAACGCAAGTACTGTATAAAATCAAGTTATGGGACAAAGCCAACAACCGTTCGTTTTTTCAGGCTATCGACTTACGCTTTGTAGTCCAGGTTGCTAGTTTGAATCTCGTCTTTCAGATTTGTTAGTTTTAGGTCCAAATTTGATTAATGACAAGTGGGACCCCCGTGTGTTGTTCCGATATTTCAGTGTAGGATGGTTTTTTGAACAAACACTTTGCGCGGTTAGACAAGTAACGGCACGAGTTACACGTTTTTTGCAAGTTTACGAACAAAAATGACAGTGGCATAGAATATCACATCCACCCCGCAGCTTAGATACTATGGTGATACGAGTTTTTACACCGTTGGAAGTGAGATCCAATGGCTTGGGAGTAGTCTTTGTAATTATGCGCAATTTCCAAACTCTCCAAAGGTTTTTTTGCAAATAAAACATTCAGGCCTCGTGTGTGCCGCTGCATCTTCGATCCAACAGGTCCCCGGTGCTCATATTAGGTGCTCCTTGTAGCTTAATTACCCTCTACGGTGATTGGAGTAGTTGTGGGCCGAATGCTACGAAAATATAATCTAAACCGACCAGAATAAATGCCTACACAAATTAATCCAAGGTTGGAGTGCCCCTTGCAATGTAAATAGCTCCGGCTTTGTGAGGGATGGAGAGGTAGTAGCTTCAACGCGTGGAAGATACGGTGTGAGAAAGTGAGGTCAATCGAGAGACATATAGATAGAGAGATAAAGTGAGTGTGGTCCGACATTCATTGAACAAATATATATGCTCTGGAGAGATATTGTCCGATTGAGCTTTTTGGCAAGGGTGAGGGCTGTAAGATAGAGCTTGAGAGATGATCCAGTCACAGACGTGTAGATATATTTTGTGCGTGAGAGGAAGCAAGGTCAACCGATCACATAGGGTCGCCGTGCGATCGAAAGAATGAGATGGGTTGGAGAGAGTGACCTAGATAGACGATGTGCGTGAGAGAGTATACAATGTGAATAGGTCGAATTGGGCTCAACATGGTGATATATCGTTTTTGTCCGAGAAAGAGCGAGGTCAATCGAGACATACGGAGAGAGAGAGAGAGAGAGAGAGATTGAGTGAGCGTGGCCCACCATGAGGTCGAAAGAGTGGTGGCGGCTTGGATGGACTGACCTAGATAGACAATTTGTGTGAGAGAGTATAGAGTGTGTCGATCGAGGCCTGAACGGGGAGATATATCATTTGTGTGTAAAAGAAAACGAGGTTAAACGAGACTCAGATAAAGAGAGCGAGATTGAGCGAGTGTGGACCGCCGTGTGGAAGAAAGAGTGAGACAGTCTCGAGGGAGTGACCTAGATATACAACGTGTGTGCGTGCGCATGCACGAGAGGTTGGGGGGCTAGATAGGCAATGCATGTATTTAGCGCGAGAGGGTGAGAGGGAGAGGGGGAGAGAGAGAGAGCTCGGCATGGGGTGCAATGGCAGGTGTGTGAGGTAAATACATTTGGTAATAGAGTGGAAAAAGGGGTTGTGTAGTTGAGAGACTAAGAGATCGAAACATGGAGAGAAAGAATGAACGTGTGTTGGAAACCGATAGCTTCCTAAGGTGGTTAGGAGAGGAAGATTGACCGATACAGGAAGTATGTAGGGTTTGTGCGGGGGGGCTAAAAACAACATTTGAATGTACATAGTACGAGACTTAATATCGATGTTTCAATTCGGTGTACATTGTAAGATTTGAACCGAGGACCAGGCATACGGGTAATTATTTCGAATTCATGCCATACTAAGTTTTGAAAAGTTGACATTGACTCAGTTTGTTGTGCTATTTTGTAGGTCATATGTTTGAATCCATCCAAAAGTTTTCTCACTACCATGGTGTTCATCATATACATATGAATTTGTATTTAAAAAGTAGCGTGGATACAGTGAAATGTGAAATCCACGTTAGAATTGGAGATCGCTACGTGACACACACTCTAATTCAAATAACTAACTACGTGACACACACTCTAATTCAAATAACTAATTATGTGACACACACTCTAATCCACATTAGCGTGGGTACCGTTTTGATTTTTTTTCAAATAACTCCTCATTAATTAATTTATAGTACTCCCTCTGTTCACTTTTATAAGACCTTGAAGACATTTTAGACAATGTGCAAAATAGTTCATTTTAAGTTGTCTGAAACGACTTACAAAAGTGAACGGATGGGGTATCTCGTTTCGAATGACTAATTATTGCAAGGAAAACACGGGCATGGTAATACATACAGATTCCTTTGCAAATGAAAGAAGATTCATTTGCATTCTCAAATGTAGGCGCACTAGGCAAACCAGGGTCATGTCGGGGTGGATGCTGCTTCGGTGCCTTAAAGGCAACTGCCTTTGGGTCACTGACATGTGGGCCAGCCACCTGTTGGGCCCATATGTCATGGACACAAAGGCAGGTACCTTAAGGCACCGAAGCATAGTCCTGTCGGGGGGTTGCGTGTGTCGAACGGACGCATAGCACCCAGCCACCCACCCCCCCTCCCCCCAAAAAAGAACGACGACAATATAAGTTCACGCTTCCACGTTTCAGATTGAAATATCTGGCGGCCCCAATTCCACCCCTGCAAAATCTCTCTTCTCCACCGTCCCCTTCCGCGCCCAGATTGCTCAAATCCCTAATTCGCTGCCAACCCTCGAATCGCCCCTCGTCTCGTCTCTTTCCCAACCGTTCCCCACCTCGGTGCTGGATGACGACGACGAAGACGACGGTCGCGCTTCACCACCGCACCGGAGCTACCTCATCTACGCCCTCGTCCACCGCACTGGGTGGTCCACTGACAATGTTGGCCGCCGCAACCGACGTGCCTCACAGACACCGAGTTCCACCGCATCAGGTGCGCTTCACCGACGCTGTCTCCCAGCTCACCGGGGCTACTTCACCGAGCACATCGTCGCACCTCTGCCCCCCGAGGCCGTTGGGGCTTCACCAACGGTCTCGTCCACCGCATCGTAGCGCTCTGCTGCCACTCAAGATCTGCATCCGTGCGCGGCCAGCCAACGCCAGTGCATCACCCTCAACGGCTCTGAAGTGACCCGCACTCTAGCTAGGCAAGCATGCCCAAACGCCGGCCCGAACTAGGTATCCACACATCACTCCCTTGTGCACTGTTTCGACGATGTTTGGATATCCTTTCACTGCTCTCTTAGCTTACACGCCTATGCAACTCTAACCTTAACTCTTATTTCTTCTGGAGATATCATCTGAAACAAGCAAATCCATATTTTAGCAAAGCATGACGGTGCTACGGGATCTGGTACACATCCTGCACACCCGTATAACCTTGTAAGTATTTGTCCTCCAGTACAACATCAAGGTCGATTCCTCTTATTTGATCAACCATTCGCCGTGTCAAAAATGCAGAGGGGGGTGCAAGGAGCACAAGGCCTGCACATCCAAGCAAGTGGTAACATGGACTTGTACATGGAACATCCCAAGCACAAGCAGAGCTGCAGTGAGCCTGTACAACGAGCTAGCGTAAGTCCCTGCATTTCATTTAATTCGTACTGGCATTCGTGTATGATTTGTGTGCAGTGGCTGATCCACAAATTCAAGTTACCAGGGGCGAACATTTAACTTAAAAAATACGAAGGCACTTGCACTCCGGAAATCAACATAACTTGAGAAATGCGAAGCTACATGCACTTTGAAAACCAGCTAATGATCCAAAGTAGTTCAGATTATAAACACTAAATGATGCAAGCACCAAAAAACACAAAATGCAACATGGTGTACAAGGACTACAAACATGGTATGTACCTGCTTGAATTATTCGTTCTCTAGTTGAAAATATCGAAGTGTAATTGCACGTATAACCAGTGCGCAAACTGCATATCAATATATCTATCCTGCACAAGTCTGCCAATAGTTTCAAACAACAGATTAGAAAAGTATTTATGCTATGTTGTCATGATACGGGCACTTTCTGGTAGATGGCCTCGACGTTTCCTCAAGCTATGAAAATGCACTATAATTTGCTTGTCATCAATGCCTGCAAATCTCTGTCGCTCTCAACATAGTAGATCATCATTAGACACTAAATCCTTCAATGAGCTTGCAAAATGCTTACATTAGATCCCTCATTAGACACTATATGTTCATCACCAGGAGCATGTAAAATTTTTGCATCAAATCCTTCATTAGTAGTCTCTTCATTAGACACTTCAGGCTCAAGAACAACATGAGCTTGTATGTTTGCACCGAAAACTTGATTAGATACATCAGATTCAGTCAGTTCAGTATTGATTGGGGGATTTATAAAATAAGTAGAAATTGGTTTCATTTTCTCATAGATTCCCTACATACAAGCAGTTTTACAACACCGTCAGGTTTAACTATTGGCCAGAAATTGAAGAGTTGAATTAGATATAATCAGGGATGTGATGTACCTGCTCATTCCGCATGCTACTCTTGCAAGCTGCGACTGTCCGTTTGCGCAAGCTCGATGCCATGCCCATGCTGCCACCGCTGTCTCCCACGCAGGCTACACCTAGGGTTGGATCTTCATCTTCTTGTCCTTCCGTTCGCTTGAAGCCCGGCGACCGCCCTCCAACGAGGACGCGAGGAAGTGTTGTGTCGATCTGTCCAGTGGCGGCTAGGTTAGGAGCGAACCAGACTGGAGGCTGGAGCGAATGAATTGAGATTTTTCCTGTTGTCGATCGATATGGGAGGCGATCGTTTGGGCCACGAGCCTGCTATAGAGCCTGCCTTGCACTTATGTTATTGGCCCATCCAAATTGAAACATTTTTCTTCATTTTTTACATTGCCTGCTCGTGCGTTGGGACGAACAAAACTAGCATGGGCCAACCTGGACGACTCAAACTAGGTGCACACTTTCCAGCCACCTGAGGCGGCCGCCCATACCAGCTCCTATGGTGGCGTCGCCCCTTTTTGCGTGTATGATTGGATAGTGAAAAATATTCCAGTGGCGCTTTTGATTTACCCACAGAATGGTTGAATTGCTTGTTTCTATGAACTGAGTTCGCCAATAATGTGAAGGATGCCAGTCTTTTCATCCTATTGTAGATTGCTTAGATCTCGATATGCCAAAAGTAATCGCATGAAATATACAGTAAAAGCAAGTGTGATGTGTTTGGCTACAACTAGTCTGACTACACATCCTCATATAACATATCAAGGATGCACCATCTTACCAGATTAACCATTCGACTTACCCATGTAGTGTGGGAAGAAAGAAGTATTGGGACTGCGTATCCAAGCAATTGATGACATGGACTCCTTCGTACAACCTTGTAAGCAAAAAAGAAGTTGCAGTGTGCCTGTACAAAGAACTAGCGTAAGTTCAGTTACCTGCTTCTCGGAATTTTAGTTAGCCACTTATTGCAAAATTGTTCAATTACGTTGCTTGGCTTAATTTAGTTTGCTACTGATTACATAATGGCACATCCTGTTAATCATATTGTAGACTGCGCCTATATATGTGTTTGATACTTACTGTTAAGAATTACCTGTTTGCCTTTACTTAAATATCTACTTGTTTGTTTAACTACTTTGCTGCTGCAACAGCGGGTTACAATGATGTTAATAACTACTTTTCAGCATCCAATTGAAACTCTTTAATTCCTTGTTTGTTTAACTGGTTTGCTGTTATAACTCCCAGTTGAGATGTTTTGCTAACTTCAACTTTTTTGAATCCAATCGGAACTTTAATGGCAAAACAGGTTAGCCCAAGATCAAAGAGCGAGGTCCCCATGGACGTTGCATCATCCCACAGCAGTGGCACCGGCCCAATCGTGCATTATGAATTGCCAACTACTGATGCTCTAGAGGCTAAACTAGTGGTAGAAAGAGATTCTGCTTCTGCACTTAGAGATGAAGTTGACATGTTGAGGAAGCAAACAGCACAATCACAAGTAGTACTCAAGACAACCATTAAATATTTGGTGGATTTAAAAACGAAGCAAGCTGAGACTGACCAGATTGTTAAGGTCCTGAAGGAAAAAAGGAAATTAAATTCCTACCTAGTAAATCATAGGTGAAATGTTCTTTCCATAGTTGAATAACCTTTGTGTTGTCTGTTCATGTAATCAATCAAACCATTTGTTTTAGAGATCATGTAATAATTGTTTTTTTTGTTTGTAATTTTATTTGAGCACAAGTCTGTATTAATTGATAAGACTCGGAGACATTTCATTTGGATTGCTGTGCCAGACCTACAAATATGCCAATCGGGCTGAATGTGCATTCAGCAATAGTAGTATAGATGGACCATAAGTGGCACGCATCGGAAAGGGCCAAGATGCTGGCGAAAAAAGGATGTTGTTGTAGCCAAAAAAAGTACAGCGGCCTGGCTTATGTATGTTAGTTGATATTATTGATCCATATACTCTATAAGTGTTTATATGTCTGTTAGTTCCGTACATTCTTGGTTGATTGACTCGGTATTTGAATCTTGATACATCACTTGTGTACATATCTAAATGGGAGTACACATTATGCTGTGTGTGGCATTTGAGTTGGACATGAAGTGTTCCAAATATTCGAATTCACCTTAAACTGGATTCTAGTTTCTGAATTTGAGTATCGGCATTTGTAAACCATATTCATATATGACAGTGGAATACATCTTTGTCGTCCTTTTGAAGATATATAAAAACACATAGAATGATTTATAAAGATTCATATAGGAATACAAAATGGATTCGAATTTAGTTGCCAGGGTAAACGTGGATGCTTATTGTCCCAAAATTCGAAAGAAACAGCAAAATGTCCACTCCCACATCGGCTGCCCGAAGCCAAGTGTTTGGGAGATGGAAATTACTGTCTACCCATTACACGGACAATCCATCGGCCCGATTTCCACTGCTCTAAATAGGGGTAGGTTAGTAACTTCAATTAGACGTGACACGACCGCCTCTGAGCCCATTCCAACACGGTGGGCGTCAAACATGGGCGGCAAAACTCATTTGATTCAAGCTCGTCTAAAAGACCTCTGTTTCTCCCTCCATTCCCCATTCATACACGGTGGGCGGCAAAACACCCTCTCCTCGTCCGAAATAGACGTAGGCTAATATTTTAAATAGGGGCAGATGTGTAACTTCCATCAGACGTGACACGACCGCCCTACCTGTCAGCCCCGTTCATACACCGTGGGCGCCAACCGTGGGCGGCAAAACACCCTCTCCTCGCCCGAAATAGTTACCGGAAAATATTTGGGAGACGCGACATTACCGTCCTATCCCCAACCGACGAGACGTCCAAATTTGAAACGGGGGATAAGTTTGTAACTTTCCCATATTTCAGACAGGCGCATCCCAAAAACATGGTTCCCCGTACCTCTCCCTCCATTTTCCCATTCATACACCGTCCGCGCTAGAACACCCCATTCCCACACCAGCCTCCGTCCGCCACCCCATCCATCGCCGCCGTCCTCCACCACATCCATCGCCGCCGTCCTCCACCATGCCGGAGCGCCTACCAAGACCGCGTCGTCCACTGCTACAGATGGACGTTTCTCATCCACGGCGACGGACCAATAGCCTTGCATCGCGTCCTCTCGCTTCATCGGCGCCGTCGTCCTCTTTGTCGGGGCCGCTCACACGACCTTCTTTTCCACCGCAACGGGACTTATCCCCCGATGCACCCGTCTACCGTCACAGATCTGCTTCAACGCCACCGACAGCCATCGCACCCCCGATGCCTACACGGCGCCGCAAGAGAGGTGGTACTTCATATCTCCTCAACTTTTTGATCTCAACCAGAAAATAGATGTTAACTTCGTTACTCTACTTTCTTTTCAGCTCTTAGAATTTAGTTCTTAGTTCGAAGCAAACAATGGATGCTAAATATCATTTCTCCGGTTTGCAGCTTCAAATCTGCCATGGCATAGCCATAATACGGTTTAATTGATCATGCTTAGGGTTTAATTGATCATGTTGGTTCCGTGGTGGTTTCTTTAATAGAAATCAGAGGGGAAACCCTCTTTTGCTAAAAAATATATATGCTTAGAGTTTCCCCCTTTTATGATCACTATACGATCAGAATACATGTTTCATGTCATAATAACACTGCTCCACCCATCAAGCTAAACAAGCTTAGTTGTTCAAATACGAATCTGATATTATTAAAACAGAGTTGTTTAATTGGTCAGCTAAATGTTCCTAAATTAGTTTCAAAAATGCATGTTCGTCGGTCGGGTGTGTATCTCTGTGTGTGGTCTGGTCAGCACGGTTCGGGAGGTGAACTTTGCATATGCAGGGGTTTATAGGGAGACACTCTCCGAGTTGAAACCGCAATGCATTCCATAGATAATCTGACTACTTTTTATGTTTTCATGAATCTCAGATTCTGAACAGCATCATAATGATTATGAGCTTGCGCGCATGAAAATAATAAAGCAGAACAATGCCATGGCTGTCAAACTTGGCATTAAGGGACTGAAATCAAGTCTGGATGCAATGCAATGCAAACACTCTCCACCTACAGATTCATGCTCAGAATATGATCCTAATAGTGATTCTGAGCTAGAGGGAGACCTAAGTCAATGTAGCTCCCTAGTGGAGGAGTCAGAGGAAGATGCCCTATCTTATTCACCCATCAAGGGACTTGCTCTAACTTTCCAAGGTTACATTGCTCGCACATATCTTGCAACTGATGCTTTGCATTGCTTCTACTTTGTTGAACTGCCATTAGCTTAGTTTACACATCGTGTATGTGAATACGCCCTGCCTATCCATTTTCAGTACATATTCCATCTGTCATCATACCATATTTATCCATTCAAATGTTGTTCTTGTGTATCAGACGTTCAAAAGGAAGAAGGCGATTGTTGATCGTGGAGGAGCACAAGAAAAGTATTTGGAAAAGGTAGTGGCACCTGATAAATCAAATAGCCCATTAGGTGTAGTTGCAATATCACCTGACCCGCAAAATACCCCAACTCTACCAGACTCTAGACCTACTACACTGGTCATTTCTGATGCCCCAACTCAGCAGACCCCAACTGCAGCCAACGGTATGATTATGCCAATTGACATAGCACCAGCTGTACGACGCAAAACCCCCATTCCAGCAAAGAGTACACCAAATATAGTTGCCAAATCCCTTTTCGAACCAGAGAGAGCCCCAATTGCAGCAAATAGGACCCCTGTTCCATTTCTTCCCAGTTTAGAAGATGAAACTTATGTTGTTGTCAGGAACTTTGTGCACATCTTTCCTTCATGGAAAGATTATACCGCAGACACAGAACAATTTCCAGTCTTCCTCCGCAACTTACGCGTTAAGTAATGTACTAATGTTATTCATGGTCATTACTGCATATGTTTCTGCTGACAGAAGACACAAGATTTCATTCTTTTAAATAGGCGAGGCGCAAACTGGATTGTGATGATGAGCAAGGGTTGGTTGCGCTTTTCAAGCACTCGTTGATGAAGTATCATTCCTACCTGAGGCAGGCGCACTTCGATGGCAAGCCTCTGAACGAAATTTCTGTAAAGTCTCCAGTGCTACATTTATCTGACGGTGACTAGAATAATCTTGTTACACATTGGTCTCAGCTGCAGCGTAAGGTACTGTCTATGATATCACATCACAATTTGAACTACATTTCTGCATTTGCCTTAATGTCTCACTTGTATGAAAACTGTTAGCAGAAGAACATTTGTTCTCAAGGGACCACAGAATCTCGCAACTATACTGCACACTGCATTGCTCTTGTGAGTACCTCTTGCCCTGTATGACCATACTTACTTTCATACCTGTTTGATTATGTAGCATCACTGCACATGTTAGCCTCGTAATCGTCCATTTGGTGGACATTATAAGATCTGTATGGACTCTTACATAAATTCAGAATCAACCCAATGCTTTTGAAGAGGTTTAGCTCTGCAGTCCTCTTGTAAGGACTGAACGTGGTCTATCACTGTACTTACATTAATAGCTACTCCCTCCGTCCCATAATATAAGAATGTTTTGTACAATACACCAGTGTTCAAAACACTCTTGTATTATGGGAAGAGGGATTGGTTCATTTTGTAGCATTCTCCATCTTATCTCCCTCGCCCACCATTTACTAAAAAAGATCAGATCTATATTTAATCTTACCAACAAGTAGAATACACAGACAATGCCAGTGCAGAAGTGTAGCCCATTGCTCTTGTCAGTACATTTTGTCCTGTAACGCTTGTACTTCCAGGGATTGGTAGTTGATTATGTAGCATCAATCTGCATCTTATCTTCATTATCCTCTATCCCTTCCAGTATTATCATATCTATAATTACTCTCTACAAAATGTAGAGTACAGGCAATGCTTATGAAGAAGATTTTGTGCTAAAATTCTTGAGTTATCCTTCCCTTGCCATGGAGAAGGGCATTATAAAGCCGGTGTTAACTGCTAATGTAAGTCAGTCCTTCTAAAGCCTTTATCCTCAACTGCTGTTTAATTTGCTCATACTCCCTATCGTTTACTGCTGTTTAGTTTGCTGTTTCTACCAAAATGCATGTTCGTAAGAACCATAAGTTCTAAGTTTTACTTGTAAAACCAAATTCCTTATTCATACCATGCACATTACTTAATACTCCTTATATGTATGCTTGTTTTTCTGGATCTATAATCCAGTGTGTGGTGAAGCAGCCCATGTTTGCACCTTGTCATCTCATGTTTTATCTTACTGATGTGGCTGATGATATGAACAACATGCCATGCACATTATCCAAAATAGATACAATGATTTTCTTTGCCCTTCATCTATGCTTGTTATGTTGACATGGTAATCCAGTAGTGTGGTGAAGCTCCCCGCATTATGAACAATGCCAAATTATGCTATTGATATTTTGAACATACTCTTTATTTTCTAATTTGAAATTGGATAGAATTGACAGAACAGTTAGCATCTTTGTTTATACACGTGCAAAACCTATCATATCTCTGCTTTGTTTTAGGGTGATATGCCTGATGGCATGCACAAGTCTGCTGAAGGCTGTGAGATAAACCCAACATATATTGCAGCAAAGAAGGCAAAACATCTTGAATATAGCGAGACAACCCCAAAGTCTTGTCTTGATGCAGTGTTCAAGTTACTTGAGACTAACAGTCAGACAAGCTCACATAATTCGTTGTCTGAATCAGTTCGACTTCTTCAGTCCCAAGTTCTAGCAAAAAGGCATTCTGCAACTCAACTTCGACTTGAAGTCCTATCTCTAAGAAAGATTGCGGAGAACACCAATGAGAACCTCATCGCTAAACAGCTACACCTGGAAGCTATGACCGACATGCTAGGCCGGTCTCACAGCCTTGCTCAGTAGCTTGCGCAGCAGTTCCCCCGCAAGGCTAACCTTTCTTGAACTGTCTTGGAAGTGGTCTCGGTTCAGTATTATTTTGTTACGCTGCAATGGTGCCCAGTTGTTGTAATCTGCTTCTTTGTTGCGCTTTATGATCACTTGTGGCGAACTTTGATGCCCAGTGGATGTAATATACCTTAAATCCTTTATTGTGTAGTGTAGGTTTATTCTTAGTTACTATGCCGTAATTTCTTTATTGTATAGTGTAGGTTTGTTCTTAATTCCTACTAGTTACGCAGCAGCCCGAAATGAACCACGGCCCATGATTGTGCGAATCAAATCACGAGCTTTTAACAGGCCAAAATTGGTTGGGTCCTTGTTTGGTCCAATCAGATATCGGCTGTGAGCAGGCCGGATGCAAACCGGGCCGTAGTTAGGCCCAACTATATGATGGGCTTTTAATAGGCCAGATTAATATAGGGCCGAAATGTTAAACAGGCCCTTAACATGCCAAAACTAATATCAGGCCGAATTACTAAGTGGGCCTTTAGCAAGTGGGCCCAAAAGCATAGTGTCCAGTTGACGGGCCGAATCTGATATGGGCCATAATTGAGCCAAAAGCCTCTTAAAGGGCCGGACCTGATCTGGGCCGTAATTTGGCCCAGAACGTGGTAGGCTTTTAACGGGCCGGATCTCATATGGGCCACTATTAGGCCCGGAGCGTGGCAGGCCATTAATGGACCGAATCAAATATGGGCCGTCATTTGGCCCAAAACATGGCAGCCAGTTAATGGGCCGGCCTACTAGGGTCCTCAAAATCTTGTGGGCCTACAGCTGGGCCGGCCCATTAATGTCGGCGAAATCTCGTGGGCCTTTAGCTGGGCCGGCCCATTATGACCCGCAAGAATCTTGTGGGCCTTTACCTGGGCCGGCCCATTATGGCACAAAAAAATCTTGTGGGCCTTTACCTGGGCCGGCCCATTATGGCCCGCAAAATCTTGTGGGCCTTTAGCTGGGCCAGCCCATTATGGTCTGCAAAATTTCGTGGGCCTTTAGCTGGGCCGGCCCATTATGGTCCGTAAAATCTTGTGGGCCTCTAGTTGGGCCGGCCCATTTAAACTTGTTGGGCCATGCCACATGTCGATGTATCATAGGCGCCTTCTGTCCAGTGAGTGGATGACATCTGTCCCGACGATGAGCCAACACGTGTTTCCTCTAGCCAATGATGATTTTACACGTGGAAAATCCCCATTGGTCGGGGCTGTTAACGGGTTATCGGATCCAAAAACCGACCCGATAGCTTAACGGTGTTCCGTTACGGTGGATGCCACATGTCGGTCACCCTTGACGAAAGCACTTCTGTGACGCGCGATTTATCGTCATGGAAGTGGACACTTCCGTGATGATAATTTTGGTAATGTCATGGAACACTTCTACGACAGCACAGGTATGACTATCTTGATTCTGTCATAAATTTGTCATGGATGTACATGCATGACAAAAAAGCGACCTACTGTGACAAACACGTATCATCACGGAAGTGTATTTTTTTGTAGTGGTGTGGGGAGCTAGTGTACGATTTTTTACGCACGCGCCACATCAATGTTGTGAAATGGTATTCAAACATGCATGCACGCATCACCTCTATACATATGCATGTAGTGGTTGCCTTCGAACGGTACACTCCCTCGTGTGGTTATCGGTGACAAGCCTATATATTCGTGGGCCCGCGTGGACATCCATGATCACCTTGACCAACAACAAGATAGGTTACCATGGCAGATTCTTCATTTCGTTCGGGTTATCATAGTATAGGTCATGGTGAGATTCAGACCTTAAGTTTGAGCGCATATACTATGCACGCATGCATGCATGAATTCCTGTCGTTGGCTTGAAGTGTGGTGTAACATACATACGCATCGTCAACCTAACCCTCACTCAGTGTGGGGATTTCTAGTTCGAAATCACGATGCCAAATCAAAGTTGTTCCATTGTTACTCAAAAACACACCTCTCCATACATATGTTTGGGCCACATGCATGCAGTGTTTGTCTTCGGGGACTAGCTACTTGCGTGATTATTGGGGAGCTAGCCCATCTCCGGGGTCGCATGGACAGCCATCACTTTGACCAACAACAAGAGAGAGGTTGTACGACCAAGGTGGATTATTCTTGGTCCGTTTTACAATCCATCTTCGTGAGATATGCCTCTCTGGCCTGCCGACTGAAAGTGTGTGTGGGGGGGGGGGGTTGCTACTTCGCACTTTGCTAGGTGAACCTTGGTTGGGGGCGGGGAATGCATTCATAGCTTAGGATTCCCTTTGTGGCGACACGAGGGGGGCTGCTAGCTACTTCGCACTTTGCTAGGTGAACCTCGGTTGGGGGGCATGCATTCATAGCTTAGGATTCCCTTCATGCCGACATGAGGGAGGGGGGCTTCTAGCTACTCCTCGGTTGGGGGCATGCATTCATAGCTTAGGATTCCCTTCGTGCCGACACGAGGGAGGGGGCTGCTAGCTACTTCACACTTTACTAGGGTGAACCTCGGTTGGGGGGGCATGCATTCATAGCTTAGGATTCCCTTTGTGCCGACACGAGAGAGGTGCGTTGCTAGCTACTTCGCACTTTGCTAGGTGAACCTTGGTCTATTTCAGTTGTTCACAATGTGATGCTGTATATGTGGAATTATTTACTGTGCAGTACATTTCATCAATCTAGTTTTAAACATACCGATAGGAATGCATATATTTGCTTGCTGTTAAGCCTATTATAGCTAGCATATGCCTCTTTTAAAGTTATTTGATTGCTCGGTTGTTTGTAGTTAGCATATGTACATTTTCAAATGCTATCTTTGGTTGCTTGTAGTATGCCTTGTTGTCAGGACCCAGCTGCTCTGCACTACTTAACTGAAGAAATAGACAGAGACTCTGAACAAATCGACAGCGACACCGAATCGGTATCCAACTGGGTAACGAACGGTCGTGATGAAGCGAGTGGGCGATCGACGGCTACACTGTCCTCCTATTCACTCTCACGCCGTTGCTGCCACTCCCTGGAAGGCTACAGTAACGGAACGGCCGACGACGGCGACACCACCAACTCTGCCAGCTATTAAACTCCTCCTCCATGCTTCTAGAGTTATCTTTTCCCCTTTTCTACAAGTCATAATACCTAGCGTAGCTCTAGAACCCTAGACTACTTGTAGAATTATCAGATTTGATCCTCGATCTGTACCCTGTAACTGTGATTCTTCCGCTGAATTTATCAAATCAGGGCTAGTTTGAGTACTGTGAGCTGTTCTTGTAATTCTGTTCCTGTCAATTGGTATCTTGAGCTAGTGAATCCTCGGCGGCGTTTTGGATCTGATCATGATTTGGGGTTGGGATATCTCGTAAAATCCCCCAAGTCAGCGTCAGGTCCCGGCGGCAGTGCAAACACCAGGTCGGAGGTGGCCTAGAGTAGGCATCGTTCGGCTGCAAATTGGGGAGAAACTCGGTTGCGGTCGGAATAATTCCACCGTGGTAAAATTCCGTAGCGTATCCCTGGTTCGTGCAGCATCGGAGGCGTGAAGCTTTTGGGAGTGAGTGTGTGGTCACCGGCAAGGGTTTTAGACAAGTGCTGCTGTAAAATTCTGGAGTCGTGGTGACCGCCATGCCTACTCGGACGAAGCATATGGACGAGATATCTGATAAGATCGAGGCTCTGCAGACCAAGCTCTCGGTGCTTGGGCTGAAACAGGACAAGATGCAAGACCAAATCGACCAAGTCAACATGCGGTTGCAGACAGTTGAGTTCCTAGAAAAGCAATTGGGCAAAGTTGAACTCCTGGTCGAGAACAATTCGAAGGTACAGGAAGACATTTTTTCCATCTTGCGAGAGATGACATCTGGAAATCCCAACCCTCCCTCCCCTGATTCCCCGGGGTCTGTTACAGTGGTTCTGCAACCAGATCATTCCAAACACCTTCAACAAGACCAGGAAGCACAAACAACCAATCTTCAAGGGCAAACAATTGTTACACCACTTGTGCAACAAAAGCAATTGCAGAACATTCCTCCTGACCGACCAGTAAACCAGCCAACACAGCTTCCAATCAGCAACACAATGCAGTACCAAACTGACAGAGCAACACAGTTTATGAAAAGCATCTCCAAGGGACCTAAACTGGATTTTCCTACCTTCAATGGAGACAATCCTCTCGGCTGGATTCGACAAGTTAACAAGTATTTCCAGCTTGCCCAAACTCCTATTGAATGCAAAGTGGATCTGGCCCTAACTTACATTATTGGGAGAGCTGACAACTGGGTCTGAAGTGCTCAAATGGACAACCACAAATTACCCTGGCCAGATTTTTGCAGAGCATTATGTGACAGATTTGCTGATTCTAGCATCTATGAAATCTTGGAGAAGTTCCACAATCTGAAACAAAATACACTCTCTATGGATGCATATACTGATAAGTTTGAGGAAATTATGGCAGTAGTCATAGAGGAACATCCATACCAGCAAGAGAACTATTACATAGTGAGTTTTGTCAATGGCTTAAAACCAAGCATCAGGTGCAACTTAAGACCATAAAGACCCACTACTCTGAACCAAGCATACTGGTTAGCAAGGGATTATGAGAGTGGATTACAAGCAAAATATCAATCTGATCTAAACCACCAAGACAAACATTTGCAAATTCATGTTGGGCATCAGAAAACTAGTGTACCACCTGCCCCTAATTTGCAGCTCCCTCCAGCAGCACCAGCTATCAAAAAACCTAGTATTTGTTGGAGATGCAATGGGCCTTGGATCCTTGGACACAAATGCAAACAAGCACCAGCACTTCATGTCATTACTGGTGACATTAGTATTGAAGAAGAAGCCCAACTAGCAGTTTTGGCTGCTGAAAGTCAATTTTCTGAAGATCCTTCTGGGTGTATGCACATATCTGCACAAGCAGTTTCAGGAAACACATCTGAGTCAACTTTAGCAGTGCACATTACAGTAGGGGCAGAAAAGGAGTAGCTCTGGTTGATACTGGAAGCACTAACACATTTATTGACATGAATTTTGCTCTAAAATCTGCTTGTCCACTGATCAACAACCCAAGTCAAACAGTAAAGGTAGCTGGTGGTGGATCTTTAACTACTGGAACACATGCCCCTGGCACAACCTTTAAGATTGACAGTGAAAATTTCACCAATGATCTGGTAGTTTTGGACCTACACGGATATTATGTGGTAATTGGGTGTGACATGCTCAAAAAGCATAATCCAATATCCTTGGATTTTGATGCAAGAACAGTCACCATAACAAAGGATAAGGTGAGACCAGTTACATTCTTTGATTGCACAATGTCATATACTCCCAAAATGGTCTCAGCAGAGAAACTAGACAAGTTATGTCCTGAAGGAGCGGTAGGATTTGCTATGAGTTTAAACTTCATGGTAACTATTCCCAACACTTTGGGAATTTCTTCTCAACCAACCAAATAGATACAACAAGTACTGAAGCAGTATGATGCACTATTTGAAGAACCTAATACTCTCCCTCCTCCTAGAGAATGTGATCACTCTATCCCACTCAAGGAAAATTCAACACCTCCAAATGTCAGACCTTATAGAGTTCCTCACCTGCAGAAAAATGAGATGGAACAGCAGATCAAGCTCTTAATGTCCAGACACATAATCCAACACAGCATGAGCCCTTATGCATCTCCTGCAATACTAGTCAGAAAAAAGGGGGAACTTGGAGATTGTGCATTGATTACGGGAAACTAAATGCACAAACAATCAAAAACAAATTCCCTATACCTGTCATTGAGGACCTGTTGGATGAATAACATGGAGCAGCAGTTTTCAGTAAATTGGACTTAAAATCTGGCTATCACCAAATCAGAATGAAACCTGAGGATATCCATAAAATAGCATTCAGAACTTATTCAGGTCTTTATGAGTTCCTAGTTATGCCCTTTGGGCTAACTAATGCACCAGCTACTTTTCAGGCCCTAGACAGTTTGTCGTGGTATTTTTTGATGATATCTTAATATTTAGCAGAAATCAAGAAGAGCATCAACAACACCTCACTTTAGTCTTGGAAATACTAAAGGAAAACAACATTTTTTGAACAGATCTAAATGAATTTTTGGCACAATTACTGTGGAATATCTAGGGCACATATTGTCTGCAGAAGGTGTTGCAACAAACCCTGGAAAGATTGAGGCAGTGCAACAATGGAAGATACCAACAAACACCACTGAACTGAGAAGTTTCCTGGGTTTGGCTGGCTATTACAGAAGGTTTATAAAGGAATATAGTGTTATATGCAGGCCCCTACATGATCTTATCAAGAAGGACTCCTTTCTCTGGTCTGACAGTCAAACAGCTGTATTTGATAAGTTGAAATTCAGTTTAACCCATGCACCAGTACAAGCACTGCCAGACTTTACTATTCCATTTGAGCTGGAGTGTGATGCTTCTGGTACTGGCATTGGAGCTGTCCTGATGCAAAAGCACATGCCTATAGCTTACTACAGCAAATCCTTAGGCCCTAAAGCAGCTGCTCTGGCAACATATGAAAAAGAAGCAGTAGCTATTTTGGAATCACTCAAGAAATGGAGACATTACTTCTTGGGCTCTTCTCTGATAATAAAAATTGATCACCAAAGCCTGAAGTATATAACAGAGCAAAGGATTTCTGAAGGTATCCAGCACAAGTTGATGCTCAAGCTCCTAGAATTTACTTATATCATAGAATACAAAAAGGGGAAGGAAAACAAAGCTGCAGATGCACTCTCTAGAAAACCACAACTCATGGAGATCTCCATGGCAGTACCTAGTTGGACTGAGAAAATTGGAAGTTCTTACAACTCAGACAACAAGTGCAAACATCTAATAGCACAGTTAACTATAGGTAGTACTACACTTCCTCTGTATAGTTACACATCTGGTATACTCAGATATAAAGACAAAATTTATATTGGAACAGATACATAGTTTCAATAGCAATTAATATCAACACTCCATTCTTCTCCCATTGGGGGCCACTCAGGAGTGAGATCTACATATCACAGGGATCACGAGGATCTTTTATTAGGCAAACATGAAAAGGGATATTGAAAAATTCATCCAAGAGAGCCCTATTTGTCAAAGAGTCAAGGGTGAACACTGCCACTACCCGGGATTACTCGATCCCCTCCCTATACTAGACATGGCATGGAGACATATTTCCATGGATTTTGTGGAAGGCCTTCCTAGATCTCAAGGCAATAATGTAATCTTGGTCGTGGTGGATCGATTCACCAAATACTCCCACTTTATTGCTCTGTCACACCCTTTCTCTGTCCACAATATACTTCAAGCATTCATTGACAACATATTCAAACTGCATGGGTTGCCAGTGTCAATAGTAACTAACAGAGATACTATATTCACCAGCAATTTTTGGCAGGCGCTGTTCAAATCCTTGGGAGTGAAACTTAACATGAGCACAGCTCATCATCCCCCGTCTGATGGCCAAATGGAGAGAGTGAACCAATGTCTGGAAGCATACCTGAGGTGCATGACTTTTAATGAACCAAAGAAATGGTATTCCTAGTTATCTATAGCCGAGTGATGGTTCAACACTTCCTACCACACTACTACCAAATACACCCCATTCCAATGCTTGTATGGATTCCCTCCCCCACTCTTTGGAGAAGTTTCAATCCCTGGTCCAAGTGATATGGATGCAGCTACTTTCTTGCAACAAAGAGAACAAATGCAACAACAACAACTGAACCCCAACTTATTGGTAGCTCAACAACGAATGAGGAAATATGCAGATCAGAATCGAACAGACAGGACATTCCAGGAAGGAGAAATGGTTTATCCGAAAATGCAACCCTATTGTCTCGCTGCCTTTGATATACGCATGGGTCTTAAACTTGCAACCAAGTTCTATGGACCTTTCAGAATATTGGAAAAGATTGGCCATTCAGCTTACAAACTGCTCCTGCCAGAAGGTGTCCAAATCCACAATGTCTTTCATGTTAGCCAACTGAAACGACATTTGGGCCAGAATGATGTACTAGCTCCTGGACTGCCATTGGTGGATGAATCAGGAAGGATCAAAATAGCACCAGTGCTAGTTTTACAAACTCGAGCTATACCAAGACACCCTCATCTGGTCACACAATGGTTAGTACAGTGGCTCAATATGTCCCCTGAGGAGGCCACTTGGGAAGATGCAGATTTCATCAAACGCACGTTCCCTGATTTCTTCAATAGTACCATTCACTCCTGGTTTCCATCGAAAGATCCTCGAGGGCAAGGATCGTCTTCAGAGGGAGGCAATTGTCAGGACCTAGCTGCTCTGCACTACTTAACTGAAGAAATAGACAGAGACTCTGAAGAAATCGACAGCGACACCAAATCGGTATCCAACTGGGTAACGGACGGCCGTGATGAACCGAGCGGGCAATCAACGGCTACATGTCCTCCTGTTCACTGTCATGCCATTGCCGCCACTCCCTGGAAGGCTACAGTAATGGAACGGCCGACAACGACGACACCACCAACTCCGCCGGCTATTAAACTCCTCCTCCATGCTTCTGGAGTTATCTTTTCCCCTTTTCTACAAGTTGTAATACCTAATGTAGCTCTAGAACCCTAGACTACTTGTAGAATTGTCGAATTTGATCCTCGATCTGTACCCTGTAATTGTGATTCTTCCGCTGAATTTATCAAATCGGGCTAGTTCGAGTACTGTGATTGTTCTTGTAATTTTGTTCCTGTCACTTGTTTATTCCAGTTATTCACAACGTGATGGTCTATATGTGCAAGTATGAACTGTGCAGTTCAATTTCATCAGTACCAGTTTCAACAATACCGCTATGAATGACTACATTTGGTTGGTGTGGGTGTCAAAATCGGTCGATCTTGGGTAGGGGGTCCCGAACTGTGCATCTGAGGATCGAAGGTTACAGGAAACAAGGGAGACACGATGTTTACCCAGGTTCGGGCCCTCTTAATAGAGGTAAAACCCTACATCCTGCTTGATTTTATTTGATGAGTATAGGGGTTACAAGAGTTGATCTACCTCAAGATTATAATAGCTAAACCCTAGATGTCTAGCCTATATGATTTGTGTTAGCCTCTACGGACTAAACCCTCCGGTTTATATAGACACCGGGGGGCTTAGGGTTGTACAAAGTCGGTTTACAGAGAAAGGAAACTACTCATCCAGGCGTTTAAGCTTGCCATCCACGCAAAGGAGAGTCCCACCCGGACACGGGGGAAGGTCTTCTATCTTGTATCTTCATGGCCCATCATTCCGGCCCAAGCTACACAGCTCGGACACCCGAGGACCCCATAATCCAGGACTCCCTCAGTAGCCCCCGAACTTGCCTGCAATGAGGATGTAATATTCGGCCCGTGTCTCCGGCTTTGCAAGGCGGGTTCTTCATAATCTGGACCAATGATAATCTGGCGATAACCTCAAAGTCTTTTACGATTCCCCCCTGATGGTGCTTTGATTTTTGCGCGTCGGGTGAATACCAATGGTCCACGCATTTTCGCAAATAAGCCATCCACCACGCTCGGGCGGCACCTATATAAAGAGATATGGATCTCCTAAGGCCATCTCCCACCGTGCAGAAAAAAAACAACCAAGTCTAGCCACAAAACAAAGCTTCCATCATGGTCGGAACCCCAGGCTCCTCTTCGCGCCCCCATGGCCCTCAAGAGGGCGATTGGTAGAGTTGCTCCGTGCCTCATCTTCAACTAAGTCGGCTCCAGACGCAGGGCTACCTCCCCCTCGCATATCTAGTTCCCGTTCGAGCGGGATTATATTCAATTGGCAATGACGCGATGGCTAAGAACTTCCCCAACCCCAATAAGGAGGAGAGGGTGTGCTTCGTCCCGTTTTTGTTACGGGGCCTGGGATTTCCAATCCATCCCTTCCTCCGGGGGTTATTGGAATTTTATGACATCCAACTGCACAAACTCACCCCAGGCTCGATTCTGCACATCTCAGGCTTTGTTGCCCTCTGCGAGCTATTCCTAGGCATCGAGGCACATTTTGGATTATGGAGGAAATTCTTCTGCCTCGTTACCTGCCACAAAGGTGGTTCCATATTTGAAGTGGGTGGTGCTGAAGTATGGTGTATTGCTGAATCCGGATACCATGTAGGAACTCCTAAAGAAGCATACCCGCAGTGGTCTTCGGAGTGGTCCTATATGTATGATGTTCCGCTGCCGGATCCAGTCAGGCGCGGTCTCCCTGAATTTTCCAACGCTCCTCTAAAGAAGTGCCTCAGCTGGCGTCCTCGAAATCCCAAAGAAGAGGACAGTGCAGAGATACAGAGGTTGGTCAGCAAGGTCACGCTGCTAGCCCACTCCAAACTCTCAATAGTTGAAGTCATGGCGATCACAATAAAGAGGTGTGTGCGACCTCTTCAATCAAGAGTAACTCTTTTATGGTGTTACAACAGAGAAGACGACACATCTCGTTACAGACTGCAGGGTCCAGATAACGGGCTTCAATTTTGGCCGATCTGTACAAGGGCGAAAAAGAAGATTTTCTCCGGTTAAACTGTCGGGAGGCCTATTCCATGTAGACCCCTATCGAATGGGTAAGATCTCGATCGTCTGTGCTTATTTCACTGCATTGCAGACACTAATCGAATGTAATTTTTGTTGCCACCAACTAGTCATGGAGGAGGATGACTGAGGACGTCTACTGTCCTGCTCCCTAGCCGGAGGATCATAATCGTGATGAAGATCCTGGCTTTTGCGAGGTCCGGATATATATATACATATATATATATATAGAGAGAGAGAGAGAGAGAGAGAATTCAACGATGGGGTATTCTATCAGGCGAGCTTTGACGGTTCGGAAGTGGCCATCATCGCCGACTACCCTTGCCTTTACCCATTCTGCATCGTGAGTATCCGGAGGCTTCCTAAGAAATCCTCATTTGTATCCTTACCCATTGTACCGATCTGGATTTTAACAGGATCGGCGCTCCAGGGACTGTATCTCCTTGAGGGCGGCCCCACGCAAGGCCATCGTTCAAAACGAAAAGGGACCGAGAGTACTGCGGAGAGCTCATAGTCTTCCAAGAGGTATGTATACTTAATGCATGCCTAGGCATGAGTCTGGATTGTTAAGAGTCTCCCCTTTTGTGTTTTATTTTTAGGAGGAGTACGCGGCAAACGGTAGGAAAACGCCCAATTAGCCAAATGTCCACTAATCTGGTGCCGGACTCATCAGCTAAGATGCAAGCCAATGCCACGCCCGTTCCGTCTCCTCAAGAGGATTCGGATGACGTGTCAGTCACGAATTCCAAAGTGGAGAGCATGATGAATCACCCTCATTTAAAGGAAGCTCTGCGTGCTCCGGCCTTGTCCGAACAAGAATTCACCACACTGAGTTTGACATATGCATATATCCGAGCCACTCGAGACGGCCTTGCCGGAGTTATTCAGTTGTTCTCAAAGAATATACAGGTAAATTTTGACACAATTTTGCATGGTCGTATGCCAGTAGCCCCCGAGACTTGAAACGGTGAAGCAAACCGATTTATGGATCGATAACTTGTGCAGGTTCTGCAAGAAAAGAACACTATGCTGGCTCATGAGCTGAACACAAACCAGACGCAACTGATTACAGTTACCGCCGAACTAGCGGTTTTGAAAGAGACCGCAATGGGCGCGTCTAGGGAGAGAAAACTTGAGGAGGAAAAGGACAAACAATCCGAAGAGATAGAGAGCTTGAGGGCTCAGCTATCAGCCGCTCAGAAGAAAAATGAAAAGCTAAGGGAGGCATATTCGGTATGTCTTCCCCTCGTGTTTAGGACCACCATAGGTACTTCACGTTTAATCCATAATGCGGAATATCATGAATTTGTTGTGGCGGGTCTATTAACTGGTCGACCAGAGGAGGAAGTGTCCGGGTTTCAAGGCGACGTGCTAAAGGAGTTATCCGCCGTGCATGCTCGGGCTCGGAAGGCCATGAGGAGTATGGTGAAGGCGTTATGGCCATCTGATACCCCTCCAGAAAGTATGAAAGCCCTGGCAAACCTATTCAAAGGTGCTCGGCGCCGAATCGAGCTATGAAAGAAGTATGCCTGCCGTGAAGGCACATGAGAAGCCTGGGCCATGGTGAAGACACACTTCTCGAAACTGGATCCGAATCATATGGCCCGAGTAGGACCACAGGAACCAGATGGGAAGGAAATCCCGTTAAATTTAGTCTATGATCAAGTAATGATCGCTGCAAAATATTCGCAGGAAGACTGCAAATCAGACAGCCTTATAGACGACATAGAGAAGGAATAGGTTTTTAACTTAATGTATCAATGCACATTTATGATCAACCTATGGTTTGATCCGAACATGTGAAATGATTTTGCCATCGCAGACTTTCGGCTTTAACCTCCAAACCAATAATGGTGAAGTGTTTCCAGATACGTAGGATAAGAGGAAGTATCCTTCTGGAAACCAGGCAACCCAGTCATAGTGCTCAAACAGACAAAAATTTCGAGTTCGGGATGTATGTTATATTACGTATGTAAGAAACATCTTCCAAGGAAAATAGTTACGTTAAAGGTTCCTTTCCTTGGGTCGGCATATTATGATTACACGTGCCGGGTCATGTGGTTCGTAGTACGGAAAAACCGTCTCTAAATGCTTTAAAGATGGTTGCAATACAGCAACAATCTATCATTTTAGTGCCGACCAATTATTCCCTTAAGAACGCTAGCTTTCGGCTTCACCCGTATGAGGTACATGCCCGGATGACCCGGTTGTAACAATCACAGAGGTGCTCCGTTTATGCCCTAGCTGAACAATCAGGAACGTAGGGCACAAGCACAAGAGCAAGGCAACCCAGCTTGGCAAAAAACTTAAGTCATAGAGGTGCATATAATGGCAAGAAAGGATGTATATCCGCAAATGACACATGTATTTTGAGCTCTAGGCTTGATATAATAATAAGCTTCTATTTATAGAAGCCCCCAGTCGTGGCGGGGTATATACATTTAAGGATATGTACCCCTCAAGTGTTCGGCCTATCCGAACACACCATGGGAAACATATAAAAAAGAAAAAAAGAAAAAATTTGAAAAGGAGACAAGAGAATGAATAAGAAGCATGGCCATACTTATGCGTAGAATCTTCGGAGTCGAGCAGCATTCCAAGGGTTCGGTTCTAAGCGATTATCCGATGCATTGCGAAGGCAGTAGGCTCCTCCCGTCAGAACTTCATCTATAATGAAGGGACCTTCCCATTTTGGTTTGAGCTTGTCCTTTTTCTTCTCTGGGAGATGTAAAACGAGCTCACCAATGTTGTAAGGCTTTGCCCACACTTCTCTACTTTGGTATCTTCGAGCTTGTTGTTGATAAAATGCGGAACGGGCTTTGGCGACATCGCGCTCCTCCTCCAGGCCATCTAAGTCCTCCTGCCGATCGAGCTCCGCCTCTCTCTCCTCATACATGTGCACTACACCATGAATAATGTCGCACGGCAAGACAGCCTCTGCGCCCTACACCATGAAGAATGGTGTGCATCCGGTCGTGCGGTTAGGTGTGGTCCGCAGCCCTCGGAGTACGGAATCGAGTTCCTTGACCCAGTGTTTATCTGACTCCTTTAGGGATCACACTAGTCTGGGTTTGATACTGCTCATTATCAGGCCATTGGCCCGCTCGACTTGACCGTTTGTTTGAGGGTGATATACGGAGGCGTAATCGAGCTTGATGCCCAGGTTAGCACACCAATTTTTACCTCATCGGCTGTGAAATTAGAGCCGTTGTCAGTGATAATGTTGTGCGGGACACCATAACGGTGTACGACGCTGGATATAAAGTCTATCACCGGTCCGGCTTCAGCTGTTTTTACTGGTTTGGCCTCTATCCACTTATTGAATTTATTCACCATGACCAGTAAGTATTTCTTCTTATGGCTTCCCCCTTTAAGGGGTTCGACCATATCTAGCCCCTAGACCGCAAAAGGCCAGGTCATGGGGATAGTTCTTAGGGCAGTGGGCGGCTGATGACCCACAAGTGTAGGGGATCTATCGTAGCCTTTTCGATAAGTAAGAGTGTCGAACCCAACGAGGAGCAGAAGGAAATGATAAGCAGTTTTCAGCAAGGTATTCTCTGCAAGCACTGAAATTATCGGTAACAGATAGTTTTGTGATAAGGTAATTTGTAACAGGTAACAAGTAATAAAAGTAAACAAGGTGCAGCAAGATGGCCCAATCCTTGTTGTAGCAAAGGACAAGCCTGGACAAACTCTTATATAAAGGAATGATTTCCTGAGGACACATGGGAATTATCGTCAAGCTAGTTTTCATCACGTTCATATGATTCACGTTAGGTACTTTGATAATTTGATATGTGGGTGGATCAGTGCTTGGATACTGCCCTTACTTGGACAAGCATCCCACTTATGATTAACCCCTATTGCAAGCATCCACAACTACAACATAAGTATTAAGGTAAACCTAACCATAGCATGAAACATATGGATCCAAATCAGCCCCTTACGAAGCAACTCATAAACTAGGGTTTAAGCTTTTGTCACTCTAGCAACCCATCATCTACTTATTACATCCCAATGCCTCCCTCTAGGCCCAAAAAATGGTGAAGTGTCAGGTAGTCGGCGTTCACATGACACCACTAGAGGAATGAAAACATACATCTCATCAAAATATCGAACGAATACCAAATTCACATGACTACTTATAGCAAGACTTCTCCCATGTCCTCAGGAACAAACGTAACTACTCACAAATCATATTCATGTTCATAAGCAGAGGGGTATTAATATGCATAATGGATCTGAACATATGATCTTCCACCAAGTAAACCAACTAGCATCAACTACAAGGAGCAATCAACACTACTAGCAACCCACAGGTACCAATCTGAGGCTTTGGGACAAAGATTGGATTCAAGAGATGAACTAGGGTTTGAGATGGGATGGTGCTGGTGGAGATGTTGATGGAGATTGACCCCCTCCCGATGAGAGGATCGTTGGTGAAGACGATGGTGACGATTTCCCCCTCCCGGAGGGAAGTTTCCTCAGCACAATAGCTCCGCCGGAGCCCTAGATTGATTCCACCAAGGTTCCGCCTCGTGGCGGCGGACTTTCGTCCCGAAAGCTTGCTTATGATTTTTTTTCCTCGACGAAACACTCCATATAGCCAAAGATGGGCATCAGAGGGCCACCAGGGGGGCCACGAGGCAGGGGGCGCGCCCAGGGGGGTAGGGCGCACCCCCACCCTCGTGGACGGTGGGTGGCCCCCTTCTGGTACTTCTTTCGCCCAATATTGTTTATATATTCTGAAACGTGCACCCGTGAAGTTTCAGGACTTTTGGAGTTGTGCGGAATAGGTCTCTAATATTTGCTCCTTTTCTAGCCCAGAATTCCAACTGCCGGCATTCCCCCTCTTCATGTAAACCTTGTAAAATAAGAGAGAATAGGCATAAGTATTGTGATATAATGTGTAATAACAGCCCATAATGCAATAAATATTGATATAGAAGCATGATGCAAAATGGACGTATCAACTCCCCCAAGCTTAGACCTCGCTTGTCCTCAAGCGAAAGCCGATATCGAAAAATATGTCCACATGCTTAGAGACAGAGATGTCTATAAAATAAAATACGGACATGAGGGCAATGATCATTATTATAACTGCATCATACATATATATTGCCATATGATCTCTCATGCTAAAGTAACAATTCAATCATAGTTTAAATTATGAATCATAAACTTCATTGAAAACTAACAAACTATAATCTCAGTCATTGAGGTAATTGCAATTTATCATAACATAGGAAAGAGTCAATAAGAGCTTTTCAGCAAGTCCACATACTCAACCATCTTTTAGTCTTTCACAATTGCTAACACTCAAGCGATATTTATGGTTATGAAGTTTTAGTAGGACACAGAGAAAGATAGGGGCTTATAGTTTTGCCTCCCAACCTTTTACCTCAAGGGTAATGTCAACAATAATAGTTCATGAAAACTCACATCCAATTAGCTATAAATATCTGGATCTTTCCAACACATTGTGCTTGCCAAAGGATAAAATGTAAAAAGGAAAGGTGAAGATCACCGCGACTCTTTGCATGAAGTATAAGACAAGAACAAAAGATAGGCACTTTGCAGAGCGAAGCAGAGGTTGTCATGTGCTTTTATGGTTGGATGCACAAAATCTTAATGTGAAAGAACGTCTGAGGGAGTCCTGGATTAGGGGGTCTTCGGACAGCCGGACTATATCCATTGGCCGGACTGTAGGACTATGAAGATACGAGATTGAAGACTTTGTCCCGTGTCCGGGTGGGACTCTACTTGGCGTGGAAGGCAAGCTAGGCAATACGGATATGTATATCTCCTCCTTTGTAACCGACCTTGTGTAACCCTAGCCCCCTCCGGTGTCTACATAAACCGGAGGGTTTTAGTCCGTAGGACAACAGACAATCATACCATAGGCTAGCTTCTAGGGTTTAGCCTCTCCGATCTCATGGTAGATCAACTCTTGTACTACTCATATTATCAAGAATAATCAAGCAGGACGTAAGGTTTTACCTCCATCAAGAGGGCCGGAACCTGGTAAAAACATCGTGTCCCCTGCCTCCTGTTACCATCCACCTTAGATGCATAGTTCGGGACCCCCTACCCGAGATCCGCCGGTTTTGACACCGACATTGGTGCTTTCATTGAGAGTTCCTCTGTGTCGTCGCCGTTAGGCTTGATGGCTCCTACGATCATCAATAGCGATGCAGTCCAGGGTGAGACTTTTCTCCCCGGACAGATCTTTGTGTTCGGCGGCTTCGCACTGCGGGCCAACTCGCTTGGCCATCTAGAGCAGATCGAAAGTTACGCCCCTGGCCACCAGGTCAGGTTTGGAAGCTTAAACTACACGACCGATATCCGTGGAGACTTGATCTTCGACGGATTTGAGCCCCTGCCCTATGCGCCACGCGGTCACGATGAGTACGATTTAGCTCTGCCATCGGACAGTGTTCAGGAGATCGCACCGGCAGCCGCTCCGACCCTCAATTCGGAGCCAGTTGCGCCATCCATGGACGGGTGGATAGACCTCGCCACGGAGGCCATCTCCTCAGCGGCGATCGACCTTACCCCTCACGAGAGCCGTGTCGCCAAACTATCGGATCCTTCTCTGGCCACGGACTCTGAACCGCCTGCGCCCGTCCCTATCGAATCCGATTGGGCACCGATCATGGAGTTTACCTCCGCGGATATTTTTCAGCACTCGCCCTTCGGCGACATACTGAACTCATTAAGGTCTCTCTCCTTGTCAGGAGGATCCTGGACGAACTATGACCGTCAAGATTGGGATGCGGATGAAGAACAAATTCGCTGCCCACCCACCACCCACTTAGTAGCCACTGTCGACGACTTAACCGACATGCTCGACTTCGACTCCGAATACATCGACGGTATGGACGACGATGCAGGAAACGAAGAGGAACCACTGCCCACAGGGCACTGGACAGCCACCTCATCATACGATATATACATGGTGGACACACCCAAAGAAGGCAATGGCGACGAGACAACGGAGGATGACCCCTCCAAGAAGAAACCCAAGCGCCAGTGTCAGCGGCGCCGCTCTAAGTCCCGCCAAGGCAAAAGTGGTGATACCGAACAGGAGATAATAGCACTCTGGACAGTGCCAAAGACGGCAACAATCCCCTCCAGCAAGATTTAGGGCAGGAGGATGGAGAAGCCGGCCCTCCCGAGAGAGCGGCAGACGGAGAGGCGGAGGATGATAATTACATGCCTCCCTCCGAAGACGAGGCAAGCCTCGACGATGACAAATTCGTCGTGCCTGAGGATCCCGTCGAACAAGAGTGCTTCAAGCATCGGCTTATAACCACGGCAAATAGCCTTAAGAAAAAGCAACAATAGCTTCAAGCTGGTCAAGATTTGCTAGTTGATAGATGGACCGAAGTCCTTGCGGCCGAGGAATATAAACTCGAACGTCCCTCCAAGAGTTACCCAAAGCGTAGGTTGCTACCCCGACTGGAGGAGGAAGCACTCAAACCCACATCTCCAGCATATGATGCGGCTGACCGGCCACCTCGTGGCCGTGACAGAGAGGCATTTCAGCCAAAAGCTCAGCCTGCACTCCGATGCCACTCACACAAAAACGTCAAGGCATGGGGAAATACGCCAGACCTGCGAGACATATTGGAGGACAAAGCAAAACATGCAAGATCGATCTACGGATCACGAGCGCGCACCACTATGCGAGACGATAATCGTCACGCCGGATACAGTAAAAGTAAGTCCGGCCGGGCCGAACACAGCGGGCAAGACTCGTTCGAGCTGCGTCATGACATAGCCCAGTACAGAGGCGCCGCACACCCCCTATGCTTCACAGACGAAGTAATGGATCATCAAATCCCAGAGGGTTTCAAACCCGTAAATATAGAATCATACGACGGCACAACAGATCTTGCGGTATGGATCGAGGATTTCCTCCTGCATATCCACATGGCCCGCGGTGATGATCTACACGCCATTACATACCTCCCACTCAAAATCAAAGGACCAGCTCAGCATTGGCTCAATAGCTTGCCAGCAGAGTCCATTGGCTGTTGGGAGGATCTGGAAGCCGCATTCCTTGACAACTTCTAGGGCACTTATGTGCGACCACCAGATGCCGATGACTTGAGCCACATAATTCAGCAGCCAGAGGAATCGGCCAGGCAATTCTGGACATGGTCCTAACAAAGAAAAATCAGATCATTGACTGTCCGGATGGAGAGGCCCTAGCAGCTTTTAAGCACAACATCCGCGATGAGTGGCTCGCCCGGCACCTTGGTCAGGAAAAGCCGAAATCTATGGCAGCCCTCGCGACACTCATGACCCGCTTTTGTGTGGGAGAAGACAGCTGGCTGGCTCGCAGCAATAACATATCAAAGAACCATGGTACTTCAGATACCAAGGATGGCAATGGCAGGTCACGTCGCAACAAACATGAGCGCCGCATTAACAGTGATAATACTGAGGATATGGCAGTCAATGCCGGATTCAAAGGCTCTAAACCCGGTCAGCGGAAAAAGGCATTCAAAAGAAGCACTCCGAGCCCGTCCAGTTTGGACCGTATAC
The DNA here is from genome assembly GCF_056163025.1 of Triticum urartu. Taxonomy (NCBI): domain Eukaryota; kingdom Viridiplantae; phylum Streptophyta; class Magnoliopsida; order Poales; family Poaceae; genus Triticum; species Triticum urartu. The sequence goes on from NC_141878.1 coordinate 218,123,547, forward strand.
TCGACCGCTCGTGTCAAATACATGGCACCCCCGACAAGCCAGCCAACCACACCAACAGGGATTGTTGGGTGTTCAAGCAGGCCGGCAAGTTAAATGTCGAAAACAAAGACAAGGGGTCACATAGCGATGATGAGGAGGAGCCCCGGTAGCCGAACACCAGAGGACAGAAGAGGTTCCCCCCACAAGTGCGGATGGTGAACATGATCTACGCAACCCACATCCCCAAGAGGGAGCGGAAACGTGCGCTAAGGGACGTATATGCGTTGGAGCCAGTCGCCCCAAAGTTCAACCCATGGTCCTCCTGTCCGATCACCTTCGATCGCAGGGACCACCCCACTAGTATTCGTCATGGCGGATTCGCCACACTGGTCCTAGACCCAATCATTGACGGATTTCACCTCACTTGAGTCCTTATGGATGGCGGCAGTAGCCTGAACCTGCTTTATCAGGACATAGTGCGCAAAATGGGCATAGACCCCTCAAGGATCAAACTCACAAAAACGACCTTCAAAGGCGTCATACCAGGTGTAGAGGCCCATTGCATAGGCTCAGTCACACTGGAAGTGGTCTTCGGATCCCCGGATAACTTCCGAAGCGAAGAGTTAATCTTCGATATAGTCTCGTTCCGCAGTGGCTATCATGCACTGCTCGGGAGAACCGCATTTGCGAGATTCAACGCGGTACCTCATTATGCATACCTGAAGCTCAAGATGCCAGGACCCCAGGGGGTCATCACAGTTAATGGAAACACAGAGCGCTCTCTCCGCACGGAGGAACACACTGCGTCCCTCTCAGCAGAAGCGCAAAGCAGCCTCTTAAGGCAATCCACTAGTTCGGCGATTCAAGACCCGGACACCTTCAAGCGCGCCAGGAGTAATCGACAACAAGACCTCCTGGCACATTCCAAGATTGCATAGCAATGCGGCCCCCACCCCAGTACCAGCCAAACGGCTAACTCCGTGCCCGCGTACATAATTACGCATACAAAATACCATGGGCACAGATGGGGAGGGGGACACGACTACGGCATGCCCCAAAACACAGCTCAACCGCACTAGGGGCTCCTTGTTTTGTCATTTTTCTCTTTCAGTACTTTAATCTTTGGAAACCCTGTCCGGCAGCACGATTGTCGGACACATGATGTAGCAACCAAGGAGGCAGAAAGCTACGTCGCACCACGGAACTCCCAGGTGGATTACGATAACGAGTGAAATACTTGCTTTAATACCATTCCTCAACTTGCCCTTGGAGGGGACATGTCAAATAGTCCTATTTTTTTCTTATCACACTACTTGTATCATTCTGCTTTAACGCACCTTTTTGAATAAACAATGCATAGCACTAAGACTATTATTGCATTCTTTATTTTTTATATATGTTCATCCATGACATCCAGCACCCGTACACTCTGGTACGGCCAATACGCTAGGGGCTTAAGCATACCCCATAATACAGCGTGAGAAGTCTGAACACTTTCTACAGTGCGGCACCCCGAACTTATAGCATTATATGCATCAGCTCCGAATCATGTCTTGGGTCAATAGTTGGGTTTGCCCGGCTCCCATGTTTTGGTACCTTACGTTCCGCTATATCGGCTAAGGTAGCACTGGGAGAACTACTGCGATTGTGCCCTAGTTCTGCTGGGCTAAGCACCTCAGTAGAGAAAGCTAAAACTGACTGTCATGATAAGGCGAGAGACTGGTCGCTGTTCGAGAGGTTTTGAGTCCCTAAAGAATTATGCCGCTTAGAGCGAGGAGTCGGCTCCGTCCGGCTTAAGGCGTGTATAGCGCCCCGAATTCGGCCTCCCGAATACCAGGGGCTTCGCCGAAATTTAAAATTATAGAATTCTATGGCTAAGTGAGAGTGATAAAGCATTATAGTCTGATTGCCTTGTTCATTGTGCTAAGCACCTCCCTCGAAGGACCCAAAAATGGGAACAAGAGTGCTCAGGTTTATCCCGAACACCCCAGCACTCGTGGCATGGGGGTAGAAGCCGACGACTAGCAATCTCTCAGATTTGATAAACAGCCGAACTGAAGGTAATATTTTAAATTGAAACAAGCGTTGCATAGCGCTTATAAATAAGTTTTCATCACACAGGATCACACAAGCAAATTCATTCAAATATTACATCTTTCGTACACTCGTCCGCTACGAGACGGGCACCCTTCAGGACACCCTCATAGTACATCTCGGGGTGGCGATGCTCCTTGCCCGCCGGCGGCCCTTCCTTCACCAGCTTCACGACGTCCATCTTGGCCCATTGCACCTTCACACGGGCGAAAGCCCGGCGTGCACCTTCGATGCAGACGGACCGCTTGATGACTTCCAGCCGTGGGCAGGCATCCACAAGCCGCCTCACCAGGCCGAAGTAGCTGTTGGGAAGGGCGTCGCCAGGCCACATCCGGACTATAAAGCCCTTCATGGCCTGTTCGGCCGCCTTGTGCAGCTCGACCAGTTGCTTCAGCTGGTCGCTCATAGGCATTGGGTGTTCGGTCCCAGTATACAGAGACCAGAACAGCTTCTCCGTCGAGCTTCCCTCCTCGGCCTGGTAGAACTTGGCGGCATCCGACACACTGCGGGGCAAATCTGCGAATGCTCCTGGAGAGCTCTAGACTTGGGTAAGTAACAAGTAATTTACTTTCACATGCTTGCTTTGCATATTGAATGCCTTACCCGCCGCTATCTTCCTCATCGCCTCAGTCTCCTGGAGGGCCTTTTGGGCTTCGGCCTTGGCATTCTTTGTGCTCTCGAGGGTCGTGGTAAGCTCGGACTCTCGCATCTTTGAGTCAAGCTCCAAAGCCTCGTGCTTCGTCACGAGAGCCTGGAGCTCTTGCTGCACCTCGCCCACCTGGGCCTCTTGTTTCTCCCGCTCGGTGTGCTCCTTGGCCGCTTTATCTTCGGCCTCGGACAACGCTTGCTTTAGGGTCGCCACTTCGGTCGTGGCCCCTGGCAAATTCATGATGATCCTGTCACTTTGCAATCGCATCTTATATATATATATATATAGACAAGGTATTACTTACCTTTGTTCTCCTCGAGCTGCCTCTTTGCAAGGCCGAGCTCCTTCTGGGACCCTTCGAGGTCCTGCTTCAGTGCGGTAACCTCCGCAGTCAGTGCGGCAGAGGCCAGCAGCGAAGCCTGCATACGCATATAGACATACTTATGTTAGACTCCTGAGATATTGTTTGATCCTCTATTCGGCTTTTCTTTGTGAACACTAAACAGAGCATCAGGGGCTACTATCTATGCGGTAATATTTTTCCTATATACTTACCTCAAAGCCTGTTAGAAGGCTGGTACAGGCTTCAGTCAGTCCGCTCTTGACGGACTGAACCTTCTTGATCACCGCACTCATAATAGTGCAGTGCTCTTCGCCGATGGAAGCGCCGCGAAGCGCTCCCAGCAGGTTGTCCGGTGCCTCTGGATGGACAGAGGTCACCGGCACGGGCGTCTTACCCCTTTTGGAAGGGGGCCGCCTGCCCGAGTCCGGAACCGCCAGAGGTTCCAGCGCGGTGTCCGGCTGAGTGCCGAACTTGGAGCCCCCGGGAGCCTTGCTCCCTTTGCTCCTGGAGTCCGGAAGGTCGCCTTGACGCGCCTCCGGGACTGCCTATCCCCGGCTCGGTGCCCCTTGGGACAATACCTCGGTATTGTCCATAGGGAAAGGGGAGGAGGCGGTCGAAAGTGGATTGCTATCCATATCCGACGAATCCAAGGAGCCGCCCAACGAAGATACGTCGATGCGGGCTTGGGGCGGTCTGCATAATTATATCCAGTGTTAGGAGAAGCAGTGCGACGACGGTATGCTATGAGTTACTCTGGTATCTGAACACTTACGATTTCGCCAGGGGCTTGGCCCTGAGCAGCCACTCGTCTTCGCCGTCGGCGGCAGTGGTGGAGCAGTCCGGAAGGAGAGTCCTTCCCTTCTTGGACCCTTCGGCCTCCCCGGTTGGGGAGGCCTTCCTTTTCTTGTCTCCCCCGGCTGGAGGGGGAGCATCTTCATCTTCCTCCTCCTCATTGTCATGGAGGAGTGCGTCACGGAGTTATCAGACGATGAGTTAGATAACACCTAGCGCCGGGAACTCTTTCGGGTTCCCTTGGTCTTCTCCGGCACCTTATAAGGAGCCGGAGTCAGCATCTCCGTCAGGAGAGCGTCCGCGGTGTCTTCAGGCAGGGGGGCCAGACAGTTAGTCCACTCCGATGCCTCCACCCAGTCCTGTTAAAGGCATGAGAGCTCAGACCCCGCGCATGGTTAAGCTATCGGAAGTAAATATCCTACCAGATGTACAGGACTTACCGGATTCGCAGGGCGCTTTGCGCTTAGCCCACGGTCCTCGGTGAGAGAGGGAGGGACCTCGGCACCCTTGAACAGCACCCTCCAGACGTCTTTGTGCGTCGTGTCGAAGAGCTCGCTTAGAGTCTGGTGCCGGGCCGGGTCGAACTCCCATAAGTTAAAATCCCGTTGTTGACACGGGAGGATCCGGTGGAAGAGCATGACCTGGACTATGTTGACAAGCTTGAGCTTCTTGCTTGTCATATTCCGGATACACTTCTAGAGTCCGTCCAGCTCCACCGATGAACCCCAGGACAGGCCCTTCTCCTGCCAGGAAGTGAGCCACGTGGGGATTCCGGATCGAAACTCGGGGGCCGCCACCTAGTTGGTGTCGCGCGGCTCGATGACGTAGAACCACCCCGATTGCCACCCCTTTACGGTCTCCACGAAGGAGCCCTCGGGCCATGCAACGTTGGGCATCTTGCCCACCATGGCTCCGCCGCATTCCGCTTATTGGCCGCCCACCACCTTCGGCTTAATGTTGAAGGTCTTCAGCCACAGGCCGAAGTGGGGCCGGATGCGGAGGAAAGCCTCGCACATGACGATGAATGCCGAGATGTTGAGGATGAAATTCGGGGCCAGATCATGAAAGTCCAGCCCATAGTAGAACATGAGGCCACGGACAAATGGATGGAGGGGAAACCCCAGTCCGCGGACGAAATGGGGGAGGAAGACCACCCTCTCGTGAGGTTCCGGGGTAGGGATGACCTGCCCCGCAGCTGGTAGCCGGTGCGCGATGTCCGCGGCTAAATATTCGGCTCCACGGAACTTTTTGATGTGCCCCTCCATGATGGAGGAGGCCATCCACTTGCCTCCCGCTCCAGACATGTTCTGGAGAGAGTTGAGGAGGAGGATGCGGACTTGGGCGCTGGAGCTCGAGTCCGCGAGAATGGATGAGCAAGGAGGAAGAAGGCATGGGTAGGAAAGGGTGAGATTTTTTCCCTTTATAAGGGCGGACTAAATTATGCGCCCCCACTTGCCTGGTAAAACTCGCTTATCCCCCAAGCGTCGTAATTGATGGCGCGGTTGGGTTACCCATGTTTGTATTGATGAGAATCCTGTAATAAGGGGAACACGATCTCTGCTTTGACAAGACGTGTCAAGAAACCGCCTCGCGTTATGTGCGGGGCTGGTTAAAGAAAAACGGTTCGAATAAATTACCGGGCCATGACGTGATGTCGTGCTGCCAAAACGTGTCAGCAGATTAGATTTGTGGAAATATTATTCTCTCTACGGTGGTATGTGGAACTTGTTTTGCAGGGTCGGACACTATCCTTGTACTCAAATTCTTCCGTGGTGTATTCGGAGGAGGAACCCGCCTTGCAATGCCGAAGACAACACTGTGCGCCGGACTCATCATCATTGAAGCCTGGTTCAGGGGCTACTAAGGGAGTCCTGGATTAGGGGGTCTCTAGACAGCCGGACTATATCCATTGGCTGGACTGTAGGACTATGAAGATACGAGATTGAAGACTTCGTCCCGTGTCCGGGTGGGACTCTACTTGGCATGGAAGGCAAGCTAGGCAATATGGATATGTATAACTTCTCCTTTGTAACCGACCTTGTGTAACCCTATCCCCCTCCGGTGTCTATATAAACCGGAGGGTTTTAGTCCGTAGGACAACAGACAATCATACCATAGGCTAGCTTCTAGGGTTTAGCCTCTCTGATCTCGTGGTAGATCAACTCTTGTACTACTCATATTATCAAGAATAATCAAGCAGGACGTAGGGTTTTACCTCCATCAAGAGGGCCCGAACCTGGGTAAAACATCGTGTCCCCTGCCTCCTGTCACCATCCGCCTTAGACGCACAGTTCGGGACCCCCTACCCGAGATCCTCCGGTTTTGACACCGACGACGTCACTTTATATTGCCACTTGTGATATGGACCTTTATTATGCAGTCTGTCACTTTTATTTCTTCCACATCACAAGATCGTATAAAGCTTATTTTCTCCACACTAATAAATCATACATATTTAGAGAGCAATTTTTATTGCTTGCAACGATGACAACTTACTTGAAGGATCTTACTCAATCCATAGGTAGATATGGTGGACTCTCATGGCAAAACTGGGTTTAAGGATATTTGGAAGCACAAGTAGTATCTCTACTTGGTGCAAAGAATTTGGCTAGCATGAGAGGGAAAGGCAAGCTCAACATGTTGGATGATCCAAGACAATATAATTTATTTCAAATGTAAGAAAACATAACCCATTACGTTGTCTTCCTTGTCCAACCTCAACTCTTTAGCATGTCATATTTTAATGAGTGCTCACAATCATAAAAGATGTCCAAGATAGTATATTTATATGTGAAAACCTCTCTTTCTTTATTACTTCCTATTAATTGCAACTATGACCAAAAGTTTGTCAACTCTCAACAACTTTTATTCATCATACTCTTTATATGTGAAGTCATTACTCTCCATAAGGTCCATATGATCTCTTTATTTCTTTTTATTTTATTTTATTCCCTCAAGATCATAGCAAGATAATCAAGCCCTTGACTCAACACTAATCTTTATTATATATAGCTCACGGACTCAATTACATAGAAGGATCATAAAGCAAAACTCAAAACTGGATCATACTAAAACTTTATTCTACTAGATCAAGATATAACCAAAAGGATCGAACTAAGAAAAACGGTAAAGATAGAAGTGATGGTGATACGATACCGGGGCACTCCCCCAAGCTTGGCATTTGCCAAGGGGAGTGCCCATACCCATGTGTTTATGTCTCCTTATTTGTTGGTGAAGAAGGTGTTGGTGATGATGGATAATTGCACATCGAGCGTAGGAGATCCTCCAATTTGCAAATAATGCCCTTGAGTGCGATGATATGCTCCTTCAACAAAATATTTTCACTTGTGAGATACTTGTTTTGAATGCGAGCTAACACAATCATCTTGAAAGCTTCAATATCCGTTGGGGTAAAGAGATTGTGATGAGGTTGAAGGATGTCTTCTTCTACTACCATCGGAACTTGATCCCCCACGGCCTTCTTGATCCCATCATCCTTGTTGATCTCTCTGGGCTCTTCTCTCTTCAGCTCTATCTTCATTAGCCAAGCATCGTTGCCCTCATTGTTGGAAGACGAAGGAGAAGACATGATGCTTGGCCTTGACAACCCTGACAGAAAACAGCTCAAAACAAAAATAGAGGATATTTGCGTGATGCGGTGGTCAAAACCTTCGGGAGATTATATAATGATTTTTTACTGACGAAAAGAAGTATCGTGCAAGAAAATGGAGTCCAGGGAGCACACGAGGTGCCCACGAGGCAGGGGGCGCGCCCAGTGGGGTAGGGCGCGCCTTCCACCCTCGTGGAAGCCTCGTGTCCTTTCCGGACTACTTCTTGTTTTCCTATTTTATTAAATATTCCAAAACGGAGAAAAATTGCCATTAGAACTGTTTTGGAGTCGGTTTACGTACCGTACCACATACCTATTAGTTTTTGGGGTCTGAAATGTTCTAGAAAGTGTCCCTTATGTATTCCTCTGGCATTACGGTTTCAATAACATTAGTTTCAACATTTATAGGATTACCTGAGATATAATGTTTGATTCTTTGACCGTTCACCACCCTCGGATTAGTGCCTTCGAAGTTGTTGATTTTTATGGCACCGGAATGATAGACCTCCTCGATGACGTAAGGACCTTCCCATTTAGAGAGGAGTTTTCCTGCAAAAAATCTTAAATGAGAGTTGTATAACAATACATAATCACCTACATTAAACTCATGTTTTTGTATCCTTTTGTCATGCCATCTTTTAACTTTTTCTTTAAACAGTTTGGCATTCTCATAAGCCTGGGTTCTCCATTCATCAAGTGAGCTAATGTCAAAAAGCCTCTTCTCACCGGCAAGCTTGAAGTCATAGTTGAGCTCTTTAATGGCCCAATATGCCTTATGTTCTAGTTCAAGAGGTAAGTGACATGCCTTTCCATAAACCATTTTATACGGAGACATACCCATAGGATTTTTGTATGCAGTTCTATAGGCCCATAATGCATCATCAAGTTTCTTGGACCAATTCTTCCTAGATCTATTAACAGTCTTTTGCAAGATTAATTTAAGCTCTCTATTACTCAATTCTACTTGACCACTAGATTGTGGGTGATAAGGAGATGCAATTCTATGGTTAACATCATACTTAGCAAGCATTTTATGAAAAGCACCATGAATAAAATGTGAACCACCATCATTCATTAAGTATCTAGGGACACCAAACCTCGGAAAAATAACTTCTTTAAGCATCTTAATAGAGGTGTTATGATCAGCACTACTAGTTGGAATAGCTTCTACCCACTTAGTAACGTAATCAACAGCAACTAAAATATGTGTGTACCCATTAGAGGAAGGAAACGGTCCCATATAATCAAGGCCCCAAACATCAAATGGTTCAATAACAAGTGAATAATTCATAGGCATTTCTTGACGTCTACTAATATTACCAATTCTTTTACATTCATCACAAGACAAAACATTACGGGCATCCTTGAAGAGAGTAGGCCAATAAAAAACGGATTGCAATACCTTATGTGCAGTTCTATCTCCAACATGTTGTCCACCGTAAGCCTCGTAGTGACACTTGCATAGGATCTATTCTTGTTCATGCTCAGGTACACAACGTCTAATAACACCATCTACTCCTTATTTATAAAGATGTGGGTCATCCCAGAAGTAATGCCTTAAATCATAGAAGAACTTTTTCTTTTGATAGTATGTGAAACTAGGTGGTATAAACTTAGCAACAATATAATTAGCATAATCATCATACCATGGAGCAGTACGTGAAGCATTTATCACAGCTAATTGTTCATCAGGAAAGCTATCATTAATAGGTAGTGGGTCATCAAGAACATTCTCTAACCTAGACAAGTTGTCTGCAACGGGGTTCTCAGCTCCCTTTCTATCAATAATATTCAAATCAAATTCTTGTAGCAAGAGAGCCCATCTAATAAGTCTAGGTTTAGCATCTTTCTTTTCCATAAAATATTTAATAGCAGCATGATCAGTGTGAACAGTTACTTTAGAATCAACAATATAAGGTCTGAACTTATCACAAGCAAACACAACTGCTAAAAATTCTTTTTTAGTAGTAGCATAATTTATTTGAGCATTGTCTAGAGTCTTACTAGCATATTGAATAACATTTAATTTCTTATCAACTCTTTGTCCTAGAACAGCCCCTATAGCATAATCACTAGCATCACACATAATTTCAAATGGTAAATTCCAATCAAGAGGTTGAACAATAGGTGCAGAAATCAAAGCTTTCTTAAGTATTTCAAATGCTTCTACACAATCATCATCAAAGACAAAAGGAACATCTTTTTGTAAGAGAATAGTCAGAGGCCTAGAAATTTTAGAGAAGTCCTTAATGAACCTCCTATAAAAACTAGCATGACCAAGGAAACTTCTTAAACCTTTGATGTCCTTAGGACACGGCATCTTTTCAATAGCATCAACTTTAGCTTTATCAACTTCAATACCTCTTTCAGAAATTTTATGCCCCAAGACAATACCTTCATTAACCATAAAGTGGCACTTCTCCCAATTCAAGACAAGATTAGTTTCTTCGCATCTCTGCAAAACTCGATCAAGGTTGCTTAAGCAATCATCAAAAGAAGTTCTGTAAACGGAGAAATCATCCATGAAAACCTCAACAATCTTTTCACAAAAGTCAGAGAATATAGCAGTCATACATCTTTGAAAAGTAGCAGGTGCATCGCATAAACCAAAAGGCATACGTTTATAAGCAAAGGTACCGAAAGGGCAAGTAAAAGTTGTATTTTCTTGATCCTCTTTTGACACAGGTATTTGATAGAAACCAGAATAACCATCTAGAAAGCGAAAATGCGTATGTTTGGGTAATCTTTCTAGCATTTGATCAATAAAAGGTAAAGGGTAATGATCCTTTTTAGTAGCTTTATTTAATTTGTGGAAATCAATTACCATTCTATAACCTGTAACAATTCTTTGTGGGATCAATTCATCTTTATCATTAGGAACAACAGTAATAGCTCCCTTCTTAGGGACACAATGGACAGGACTTACCCACTGACTATCAGCAATGGGATAAATTAAACCTGCCTCCAGAAGCTTTAGTATTTCTTTTCTTACCACTTCTTCCATCTTAGGATTCAACCGTCATTGGTGATCAACAACCGGTTTCGCGTCTTTCTCCAATTTTATTTTGTGCTGGCAGAGAGTGGGACTAATGCCCTTAAGATCATCAAGAGTATATCCAATAGCAGCATGGTGCTTCTTCAGAGTTTTCAATAATTTCTTTTCTTCATGCTCTGAAAGGTTAGCACTAATAATAACAGGATATATCTCTTTCTCATCAAGATAAGCATATTTAAGAGTATCAGGTAAAGTTTAAGCTCAAACACAGGATCACCCTTGGGTGGAGGAGGATCCCCTAGGATTTCAACAGGCAAATTGTGTTTCAAAATAGGTCCCTGTTTAAAGAATACTTCATCTATTTCCCTTCTTTCATTCATAAACATATCATTTTCATGGTCTAGCAAATATTGTTCTAAAGGATCACTAGGAGGCACGGCAATAGAAGCAAGACCAATAATTTCATATTTACTAGGCAATTCTTTATCATGGGGTTGTCTACAAAATTTAGCAAAATTAAATTCATGTGACATATCCCCTAAACCAACAGAAACAATATCCTTATTGCAATCTATCTTAGCATTAACAGTATTCAAGAAGGGTCTACCATATATAATGGGACAAAAGTTATCTTGTGGGGAACCAAGAACAAGAAAATCAGCAGGATATTTAACCTTCCTACACAAGACTTCAACATCTCTAACAATCCCAACTGGTCAAATAGTATCTCTATTGGCAAGCTTAATGGTAACATCAATTTCCTTTATCTCAGCAGGTAAAATGTCATGCATAATTTCTTTATATAAGGAATGAGGTATTGCACTTGCACTAGCACCCATATCACATAAGCCATGATAGCAATGATCTCCTATTTTAACAGAAATAACAGGCATGCCTACAACAGGTCTATGTTTATTTTTGTATCGGGCCTAGCAATTCTAGCAGCTTCATCACAGAAGTAAATAACATGCCCATCAATATTATCGGCCAAGACATCTTTAACCATAGCAACACTAGGTTCAACTTTAATTTGCTCAGAGGGATTAGGTATTCTAGTATTACTCTTACGAACCACTGTTGAAGCTTTAGCATGATCCTTTATTCTAACAGGGAAAGGTGGTTTCTCAATATAAGCAGTAGGAACAACATGATCATTATAAGTGATGGTCTTTTCTTCAACTTTAATAGGTTCAACTACTTTTACTTGAATGGGAGGATTATATTTAAACCACTTCTCCTTAGGGAGATCAACATGAGTAGCAAAGGATTCATAGAAAGAAGCTCTATCTCAGAGTCAAGTCCATATTTAGTGCTAAATTCACGGAAAACATCGGTATCCATAAAAGATTTAACACAATCAAACTTAGGTGTTATACCTAACTCCTTACCTTCGTCGAGGTCCCAATCTTCAGAGTTGCATTTAATTCTTTCCAATAAATCCCATTTGAATTCAATAGTCTTCATCATAAAAGAACCAGTACAAGAAGTATCGAGCATGGAGCGATTATCGAGAGAAAGCCGAGCATAAAAAATTTGAATAATAATTTCTCTTGAGAGCTCATGATTGGGGCATGAATATAACATTGACTTAAGCCTCCCCCAAGCTTGAGCGATGCTTTCTCCTTCGCGATGCCAAAAATTGTATATATAATTACGATCACGATGAACAAGATGCACAGGATAAAACTTCTGATGAAATTCCAATTTCAATCGGTTGTAGTTCCATGATCCCATATCATCACATAGCCTAAACCATGTCAATGCCTCTCCCTTCAAAGATAAAGGGAAGACCTTCTTCTTGATAACATCCTCAGGCATACATGCAAGCTTAAATAATCCACAAACTTCATCCACATAGATTAGGTGCAAATCGGGATGTAATGTTCCATCACCTGTAAAAGGATTAGCTAGCAGTTTCTCTATCATACCTGAAGGAATTTCAAACTAAATATTTTCAGTAGGTTTAGTAGGTTGAGGAGCAACTCTTTGCTTTACTGGTCGGCGTGAAGATACCCCGAACAAGCCCCTCAAAGGATTATGTTCCATAGTAACAAGTGATAGTAAATTTCACCACACTATATAAATTTTTCCATACCAAATTCCACCTACCAAAGGCGCTTAACTCCCCGGCAACGGCGCCAGAAAAGAGTCTTGATGACCCACAAGTTTAGGGGATCTATCGTAGACTTTTCGATAAGAGTGTCGAACCCAATGAGGAGCAGAAGGAAATGATAAGCAGTTTTCAGCAAGGTACTCTCTGCAAGCACTGAAATTATCGGTAATAGATAGTTTTGTGATAAGGTAATTTGTAACAGGTAACAAGTAATAAAAGTAAACAAGGTGCAGCAAGATGGCCCAATCCTTGTTGTAGCAAAGGACAAGCCTATACAAACTCTTATATAAAGGAAAGAGCTCCCGAGGACACATGGGAATTATCGTCAAGCTAGTTTTCATCACGTTCATATGATTCGCGTTCAGTACTTTCATAATTTGATATGTTGGTGGACCGGTGCTTGGGTACTGACCTTACTTGGACAAGCATCCCACTTATGATTAACCCCTATTGCAAGCATCTGCAACTACAATATAAGTATTAAGGTAAACCTAACTATAGCATGAAACATATGGATCCAAATCGGCCCCTTACGAAGCAACTCATAAACTAGGGTTTAAGCTTATGTCACTCTAGCAACCCATCATCTACTTATTACTTCCCAATGCCTCCCTCTAGGCCCAAACAATGGTGAAGTGTCATGTAGTCGACGTTCACATGACACCACTAGAGGAATGACAACATACATCTCATCAAAATATCGAACAAATACCAAATTCACATGACTACTTATAGCAAGACTTCTCCCATGTCCTCAGGAACAAACGTAACTACTCACAAATCATATTCATGTTCATAATCAGAGGGGTATTAAAATGAATAATGGATCTGAACATATGATCTTCCACCAAATAAACCAACTAGCATCAACTACAAGGAGTAATCAACGGTACTAGCAACCCACAAGTACCAATCTGAGGCTTTGGGACAAAGATTGGATACAAGATATGAACTAGGGTTTGAGATGAGATGGTGATGGGGAAGATGTTGATGGAGATTGACCCCCTCCCGATGAGAGGATCATTGGTGATGACGATGGTGATGATTTCCCCCTCCCGGAGGGAGGTTTCCCCGGCAGAACAGCTCCGTCGGAGCCCTAGATTGGTTCCGCCAAGGTTCCGCCTCGTGGCGGCGGAGTGACGTCCCGAAAGCTTGCTTATGATTTTTTTCCTCGATGAAAGACTCCATATAGCCAAAGATGGGCATCAGAGGGCCACCAGGGGGCCCACGAGGCAGGGGGCGCACCCAGGGGGTAGGGCGCGCCCCCCACCCTCATGGACGGTGGGTGGCCCCCCTCTGGTACTTCTTTCGCCCAATATTTTATATATATTCTAAAACGTGCACCCGTGAAGTTTCAGGACTTTTGGAGTTGTTCAAAATAGGTCTCTAATATTTGCTCCTTTTCTAGCCCAAAATTCCAGCTGCCGGCATTCCCTCTCTTCATGTAAACCTAGTAAAATAAGAGAGAATAGGCATAAGTATTGTGATATAATGTGTAATAACAGCCCATAATGCAATAAATATTGATACAGAAGCATGATGCAAAATGGACGTATCAGCGGCATATGGCTTTGATTGGCAAAGAGATGGCAACCTACATAGCGTTGTACAAGGGCCTGTGCATCTGCTCGGGCCGTGGGCTAGAAGAAGTGTGACGCCCCCGATTTGACCATACACTAATCATACACGCAAATGTGTACGATCAAGATCAGGGACTCACGGGAAGATATCACAACACAACTCTAGACACAAATTAAAATAATGCAAGCTTTATATTACAATCCAGGGGCCACGAAGGCTCGAATACAAATGCTCGATCATAGATGAGTTAGCGGAAGCAACAATACCTGAGTACAGACATAAGTTAAACAAGTTTGCCTTAAGAAGGCTAGCACAAACTGGGATACAGATCGAAGAGGCGCAGGCCTGCTACCTGGGATCCTCCCAAACTACTCCTGGTCGTTGTCAGTGGCCTGCACGTAGTAGTAGGCACCTCCAGTGTAGTAGGAGTCATCATCGACGGTGGCGTTTGGCTCCTGGGCTCCCTCGTCTGGTCGCAGCAATCGGGTATAGGAAGGGGGGAAAGGGGGAGCAAAGCAACCGTGAGTACTCATCCAAAGTACTCGCAAGCAAGGAGCTACACTACATATGTATGCATTGGTATCAAATGGAAAAGGGGTATCATATGTGGACTGAACTGCAGAATGCCAGAATAAGAGGGGGATAGCTAGTCCTCTCGAATACTATGCTTCTGGTAACCTCCATCTTGCAGCAGAAGAAGAGAGTAGATGGTAAGTTCACCAAGTAACATCGCATAGCATAATCCTAACCGATGATCCTCCCCTCGTTGCCCTGTGAGAGAGCGATCACCGGTTGTATCGGGCACTTGGAAGGGTGTGTTTTATGAAGTATCCGGTTCTAGTTGTCATAAGGTCAAGGTACAACTCCAAGTCGTCCTGTTACCGAAAATCACGGCTATTCGAATAGATTAACTTCCCTGCAGGGGTGCACCACATTTCCCAACAAGCTCGATCCCCTTTGTCCGGACACACTTGTCTGGGTCATGCCCGGCCTCAGAAGATCAACACGTCGCAGCCCTACCTAGGCACAACAGAGAGGTCAGCACGCCGGTCTAAATCCTATGCGCGCAGGGGTTTGGGCCCATCGCCCATTGCACACCTGCACATTGTGTGGGCGGCCGGAGAGCAGACCTAGCAACCTCCATTACAAAGGAAGTTACGTTACGCGGTCCAACCCGACGCGCGCCGCTCATTCCCTGACATCACGAAGGCTTCGGCTGATACCATGACGTCGAGTGCCCATAACTATTCCCGCGTAGTTGGTTAGTGCGTATAGGCCAGTAGCCAGACTCACATCAAATACCCAGATCTCGTTAAGTGTGTTATTTTGGAGTAACCGCGAATGTCGACCAGGGCCAGGCCCACCTCTCACCTGGGTGGTCTCAACCTGCCTTGTCGCTCCACCACAAAGTAACAGTCGGGGGCCGTCGGGAACCCAGGCCCACCACTACCTGGATGGAACCACCTGCCCCTTCAGCCCCCCACATCGGAATCACTTGCGGGTACTCAACGAGCCGGCCCGACTTTAGTCACCACCTGTATAGCATGTATATATGTATGTATATACCCGTGACCACCTCCTGAGTGAACACGGCCCGATAGTATAGCATGGCAGACGGACAAGAATGTAGGGCCACTGATGAAGTACTAGCAACCTATACTAGGCATGTAGGATTATAGGTAAGGTATCAACAGTTGTAGCAACAGTGACAGGCTATGCATCAGGATAGGATTAACAAAAGGCAGTAACAAGCTACACTACTCTAATGCAAGCAGTATAGAGAAGAGTAGACAATATCTGGTGATCAAGGGGGGGCTTGCCTGGTTGCTCTGGCAAGAGAGAGGGGTCGTCAACACCGTAGTCGAACTGGGGGGTTGCCGGCAGTCTCGGGGTCTACCGAAAAGAAGTAACGGAGGGGGAATACAATAAATAATAGAGCAATCAAAGTAACACAAAACGTAATTTGGCAATGCGCGGTGCTAGAGGTGACCTAACACAGTACTAGGTGATACCGGCGAAGGGGGTAACATCCGGGGAAGTATTCCCGGTGTTTCGCGTTTTCGGACAAATAAACCGGAGGGGGAAAGTTGCGTGTTCGCTATGCTAGGGATGTGTGGCGGACGAACGGGCTGCGGATCTGGATTCATCTCGTCGTTCTGAGCAACTTTCATGTACAAAGTTTTTCCATCCGAGCTACGGTTTATTTTATATTAATTTTAAAAGATTTAAATCATTTTTAGGATTTATTTAATTATTTTAAATCAACTTTATCCAGAACAGTGCACGCTGACGTCAGCATGACGTCAGCAGTCAACGTTGACCGTTGACCTGGTCAACCTGACAGGTGGGTCCCACCTGTCAGCGACACATTTTAATTAACCTAACCAGGATTAATTAGAGGTGGGCCCACTAGTAAGTGACTACTTAATTAGTTAATTAGCTAATTAGGTTCATTAGGTAACTAATGTTTAATTTGTTTAATTAAACAGGATTAATTAAGTTAATTAATTAATTAATTGTTTTTATTATTATACATTTTTTATATATTTTTCTTCTTTTTTTAAAATCGTTCCAGGGCGTGGGGCCCCCTTGTCATAGGCCCTGGGGGGCATAGCGGTTTTGGGCGCGGTGTAGGCACGCGCCCGTCAGGGCGACCTCGGGTGAGCGGGCGACGGTTACGGGCGTGCGGGTGCGCGCCCGAGTCTACCCGGGAAGGGGACTCCGGCCAGGGTGGGGGCGCGACCGCGGCGGCGGGCGCCGGCTGTGACGGAATGGCGCGGGGCCGGCGAGGCGAAGGAGGCGCGCGGCGGCACGCACGAGTTGCAGCGGTGGAGGTAGTGGCGGGGTCGCACGGGCGAAGCGGGGCAAAAGCGCTGGCGGGATGGGCGCTGGTAGCACGCGGGCAGAGCGGCGCGTGCAGCGCGCGGCCAGGCCGAGCAGGAGGGGGGTGGCGGAGCTGAGGCAACAAGGCGGCAGCACAGGCCATGGCGGGGCAGGGAGGGGCAGAGCCGGAGCGGGGGTTCACGGGCGCACGGGCCGACGAGGTGACAACAGCGTCGACGAGTTGGAACAACGCGCGTGGGCGAGCAGCGGGGCCGCGAGCGGGGCGCCGGTCCAGGCTCGGCGCGGGGAGGAGGAGAGAAGTGGTCGGGGGCCTCACCGACGGTCGTGGGTCAAGGCAGTGGGCTCGGGGAGGAGGACGGCGAAGGGGCGACGTCCGGGTCACCGGCGAGGCGACGGGGTCGAGGGCGCGGCGCAGGAACGGCGGCCTCGGCACGAGACGAGGAGGAGGCTGAGGCACGCGGGGCGATGGCGGCGTCGGCGGAGACGTCAGGCAGCGGTGGTCAGCGACGGGGAGGGCGGCGGTAGCCGGGGAGTGACGGTGTTGGGGGCGGCGGCGGCCGGGGAGTGACGGCGTTGGGGGCGGCGGCGACCGGGCGTTGGCCCGATCTCGATCCCGTTCGGGATGGGGAAAAGGGGATTGTGGGGAGTGGGTGTGAGTGTGTGGAGTAGTGGGCTAGGGTTAATGTGGTGGGGGGGTATAGGCAGGGGTGGGGGTGGTCGGTTGGGCCTTTGCCCAGTTGGGCCGGCTAGCTGGGCCATCTGGCCCAGTGAGGGGGGTCCTTTTCCTCTCTTCGGTTTCTTTTACTTTTTATTTATTTTTCTAATTTTGTTTTCTTTTAGTTCCCATTTATCTTAGTTTTAGTAAAATACCAAAGCGGCACCTAAGTAGATGCTACAAATTATGCCACTTTCATAATAGTTTAATACTTATAACAATTTAGTTTTGAAATTGTTTATTATTTTAAAAGCGTTTAAATAATTGTACTTGCTACCGTTTTATTTATTTTATAGAATTTAAACATTTTATAAAAGTGTGGTTTCTTCACCAGTATTATCCATGATTTATTTGTCACATTGAGAACATTTTAGTTTTGACTTTTGAAAACTTTAATTATTTGACTTGAATTCAAATTCAAGTTTGAATCGATTTTGAACTAACGCGAGATTAACAATAGTAACCATGGTGACAGGCATCATTAACATGTGATTACTGTAGTCTAATTATCCGGGCGTCACAATTCTCCTCCACTACAAGAAATCTCGTCCCGAGATTTAAGAGGTAGTGAAAGGGGGAAAGGTTTTGGTTACGAATCTTCGTGAAGAAGTTGATCCCTGTCGCTGATGTCTTCATTTTCCTACTTCAGGTCATCTTGATGAAGTCGCATCCTTTCTTCGGGGTGTGTCTCGTACTTACGAATAGGTAAGGGGCAGTTTGACAATGATAGAATGCTATAAGGGTTAACCATTGGGGGTTATCCCATGAATGGACATAGGGGTATCTCTCGAGTTGGTCAAATGAAACACATCGAGAGCCAAGCAATAAGTTATAGTAAGAAGTATCAAGCGGAAAAGGCAATCGTTCGATGCCCAATTATAAGGTGAAAGGGTTTCAGGGCATAAGAATAAGTATGCGTCTGATACCAGAATTGATGATTTCTCCGACGGTGGCTCATGAATCCCATATGAGGCCACACACGAGGAATAACTTTGGGAACAGGGGGTACAGGAGAGTCGGGTTTCGATCCTGTGGAACTATGGGTTATGGGCCCACCAGGTGGGTTCAAAGTAGAAAGGGGGCTGACATCTTGCAGGGTCATGATAGCAAGGCATGTCAGAGGGTAGCCTGTCAATTATGTTGGTAACAACATCGATACCAAGTGTGAGGGATGAAAAGAACCATTTTCCTGCTCATTGAACGAGGCAGACCAATAGGCAAAGTTCTCGTCCATCGGTGGTTACCGGAATGCTATCGACAAATGCAACAGGGTCTTACTAACACGGTTGTACACCAAGGTGTTTACATAAGTAGAAGAATATTACTGCTTAGATCATATGGATCACAAGGAAGGTTAAACAATTCAATGGAAAGGAAAATGTGATCATCGGATCAAATAGAACAATGGAAAGGAAAATGTGTTTGACACATATACCAGGGGTATACCCTTCCCAAGGACAAGCAGAGCATGATATTCATGGCAGGATATAAAGTAGAAATCCCTTTAGGAAAGGGGAGAGAAATTTCATGACATTACCCATACAATGGTCTTTGGATAATTTATCAAGAAACATTTAGCATTGTGCTACAAATATTCTTATTAAAAACCGGAGTACCACAGACATGCTTCGAGATAGCATTGACATGATCTCCAAGCAAAGGACGGACTTTGGATACACGAAGGATTTTGCAGGAACAAGTTGTAGAATAAATCTTACAGTTTCCTCATGGAAGAAAGGATAGCCTTGCTGAAAAGGAAACTATAACAATAGGTGCTCCGGCTAGGTGTGCTAGGCATGACATCATCTTGTCAGGTCAAAGACCAATGTTATAACTCTTGGGAATATGTTCCAACCATCATATATGTCTGAGATTCAGATCTGATTGGTGTCAGGATACCTCAGACTCAGGATGCCTGAGAAGAAAAGGTGCAACACAAATTGATGAGATGATATAGTAAGATTCTCAGGAAATGAACTGTGGAAGCAAGTTCCGAAACAAAAAGTTCATCATTAATCAAAGGAGAGGATGAGGAGGCGGTTGATGGATTCAGCAACATTTCATCGAGATTTTCAAAAGATGGATTTCCACAATTAGGTGAGCAAGGATATAACATTTGTCAGATCAAATGATATAATGAGGTATGCTCGAGGAAAACATACACATTTAAACATTGGTTGAAAGGTGCGCCCGAAATATGGGCATAGGTAGCCTGATCAATTGTTAGAATGGTGATTCAATAACCGATAGGCTAAGAATGAACTGCCGATCATTAACGTCAAAACAATAGGGTTGCTAGAAGTGCAGAATCCAAACAGCACCATTCACTTATTGGTATTCCAGTTAGAAACAACAAGAGGACCAAGAAAAGAATGGTGATGGCGAGAAGCATCACTATACCAAGAATTCTTAAGAGGTGGAGCAATCCTCACAACATTCTTGATATAGAAGACAGTAATACTACAAGGTAGAACATAACCTAAGCTAGATAGCAAGGAAATCAAGGTACAACACAAAAAAATGAACAAGTTTGTGTTGGGGGGAAGGCAAGAATGTTGCCGATGATAACACAAATCATCGAGGGGCAAGGATGGTATTCCTCATCATGAATTTGATTGATATTCTAGAAGAGCTCGGAAGGCTGATGATGATCTGACACATTAGTCGAGAGATTTCATGAAGATGTAACCGACCGGTGATGACATCAAGTCCCAGGAATGATGAAGCGAAAAGTTATTGGAACCAAGGTACGACACAAACTTGAAATCAAGCTTGTTGTTCAAGGCGAAATGATATGATGAGGAAAGCCGACATAAGCTTAGCTCATCGTCGAAAATTGTGCTTCGGAAAGAAGGACCAGATAGCACAGTTAAAAAGTTGCACGATAATGATATAGCCGATAAGGCTAGGAATGACTTGAAGGACTAAACTCATAAGCCACGAAAATTACTTTAAGAGTTATCATACTGGAATGCGGAATTGGTTCACATATCGGTGTTCTTGAGCGACTAACAACTCAGAACCCATGAAAAATTGGAATCGGTGAGAAATAATAGCTGATGAAGAACTCATAAGATGCAACACAGTTCTTAGATATTCTCGAGATACCAGAGGGTAATACTCGACAGTAGATCAAAGTAGAGGTTGGACTGGTGTATTGATTAGCAAAAGACAAGTGCTTTAACTTGTCCGAGAAATGGTATTAAGGAGAAAATATGGTCGGAACCATGATTGCGAAGGACCAAACATAGATACAGGATGAACTTATAACAAGGGGATCATTATCATTTACAATGAGCTTCGATGATAAGTTCCACATCGGGTCCATGGGCATGAACACAGGGGCTCAAGGTCGACTCCCACTTCTTCAATGCATAACCTTTAATTTTACTTTCCGCTTTTGATGAGGCTATAGTGTAGAAATTTTATCTGACGAAACAACAGAAGAGTATGAATCACGAAAACTTTCGGCTTCATACAGTTTGGGGAAGGCATAGGTTCAACCCATCGAGGCATCTTAGGAGCATATACCACAATTTCAGGAATAAATATCACAAGCTCGATAGTAGAGCATGCTGGAGAAAGCAGAGGATACAATTTACCAAAGGCATTATGTATCCGAGGAAAGGCTCACAAGCTTATAGAATATGAAGGACATTGTCGGATAAAATCCAACAAAGGATCTGGTGGTCCACAAGGGATCTGATGTGAGCATCGGTACTCAACCAAAGGAAGAAGGAATGCAAGGAGATCAGTTTATAGAAACAACTGACTAACTCAAAGTTCAAATGCCAAGGAATTATCAATTCCAAGACAATAGATCAGAAGCAATGCTCTGATTAGGGATGGACAAGTTGAATAGCCTTAGGGGTACAATCGATGGCAAAATTTAATTGGTCGAGATCCAGCTCATGTTTAGAATGACGTCTGAGCCAGAAGGAAAAAACGGAGGATCTGATTAAGGAATGCGAGCATTCGCAGCATATTGATTCGATAGACTCAAACTGATAATGACTAAGGATGTCAATAAGATTACCGGACTTATGAGCTTAATCATAATGCAAGCAAGCAAGAATTTCAAGAGCAGTAGGCTGTTGAGGATTTTCGGGGATCGAATAGT
This sequence comes from Triticum urartu, assembly GCF_056163025.1. NCBI lineage: Eukaryota > Viridiplantae > Streptophyta > Magnoliopsida > Poales > Poaceae > Triticum > Triticum urartu. The sequence continues at coordinate 218,145,382 of NC_141878.1, forward strand.
ATTTCGAAGACTTTTGTGAAATACATGAATCAACCGGGGATGAGAGGATACTCGATAAGTGCAAGAAATTATCCATAAGGGTATGTCTGCAGCACAGAGCTGCAAAGCAGTGGGCACAAAGGATTCTCGAATTATAGAAGAAATTTTCAGGGTATCAAGCAGTAACAGGGGCAACTAGGAACAAAGGTAAGAACGACAAGTGTAAGCAGTTATCCATAATGATTTATCGGTGGTCGGGAATAGCAAAAGTGGTGGGCACAGGGTCTCGAGAGAATAACGGAGAGTATCTTCGGAATCTTCTGGTGGAGCAGGCCATCATCTGGAATGAAGGGGCTCTTCGGGAGAAAGTATTTACGAGAACCTAGAGTTAGAGTTAGCAAAATCATTTAACCCAAATAGAAGAGATATCAGAATCCCAGAGTATAGACGAGGAGTAAAACATCCTAATACCACCCAAATGGCAACGTGGTCTCGTAAGGCACACAGCCATGTTAGTAAAAGTTTTTCAGTGACTAGACTCAACTTCAGCCAAGGAGTTTGGAAGGGGGATTCCTACAGGCAGTCGGCTCTGATACCAACTTGTTATGCCCCCGATTTGACCGTACACTAATCATACACGCAAATGTGTACGATCAAGATCAGGGACTCATGGGAAGATATCACAACACAACTCTAGACACAAATTAAAATAATGCAAGCTTTATATTACAAGCCAGGGGCCTCGAAGGCTCGAATACAAATGCTCGATCATAGACAAGTCAGCGGAAGCAACATTACCTGAGTACAGACATAAGTTAAACAAGTTTGCCTTAAGAAGGCTAGCACAAACTGGGATACAGATCGAAGAGGCGCAGGCCTCCTGTCTGGGATCCTCCCAAACTACTCCTGGTCATCGTCAGCGGCATGCACGTAGTAGTAGGCACCTCTAGTGTAGTAGGAGTCGTCGTCGACGGTGGCGTCTGGCTCCTAGGCTCCCTCGTCTAGTCGCAGCAATCGGGTATAGGAAGGGGGAAAAGGGGGAGCAAAGCAACCGTGAGTACTCATCCAAAGTACTCGCAAGCAAGGAGCTACACTACATATGTATGCATTGGTATCAAATGGAAAAGGGCTATCATATGTGGACTGAACTGCAGAATGCCAGAATAAGAGGGGGATAGCTAGTCCTATCGAAGACTACGCTTCTGGTAACCTCCATCTTGCAGCAGAAGAAGAGAGTAGATGGTAAGTTCACCAAGTAACATCGCATAGCATAATCCTAACCAATGATCCTCCCCTCGTCGCCCAGTGAGAGAGCGATCGCCGGTTGTATCTGGCACTTGGAATGGTGTGTTTTATTAAGTATCCAGTTCTAGTTGTCATAAGGTCAAGGTACAACTCCAAGTCGTCATGTTACCAAAGATCACGTCTATTCGAATAGGTTAACTTCCCTGCAGGGGTGCACCACATTTCCCAACACGCTCGATCCCCTTTGTCCGGACACACTTGTCTGGGTCATGCCCGGCCTCGGAAGATCAACACGTCGCAGCCCTACCTAGGCACAACAGAGAGGTTAGCATGCCGGTCTAGATCCTATGCGCGCAGGGGTCTGGGCCCATCGCCCATTGCACACCTCCACGTTGCGTGGGCGGCCGGAGAGCAGACCTAGCAACCGCCATTACAAAGGAAGTTACATTACGCGGTCCAACCCGGCGCGCGCCGCTCAGTCGCTGACGTCACGAAGGCTTCGGGTGATACCACGACGTCGAGTGCCCATAACTATTCCCGCGTAGTTGGTTAGTGTGTATAGGCCAGTAGCCAGACTCAGATCAAATACCCAGATCTCGTTAAGCGTGTTATTTTGGAGTAACCGCGAACACCGACCAGGGCCAGGCCCACCTCTCACCTGGGTGGTCTCAACCTGCCCTGTCGCTCCGCCACAAAGTAACAGTCGGGGGCCGTCGGGAATCCAGACCCACCACTACCTGGATGGAACCACCTGCCCCTTCAGCCCCCACATCGGAATCACTTGCGGGTACTCAACGAGCTGACCCAACTTTAGTCACCACCTGTATAGCATGTATATATGTATGTATATACCCGTGACCACCTCCCGAGTGATCACGGCCCGATAGTATAGCATGGCAGATGGACAAGAATGTAGGGCCACTGATGAAGTACTAGCAACCTATACTAGGCATGTAGGATTGCAGGTAAGGTATCAACAGTTGTAGCAACAATGACAGGCTATGCATCAGGATAGGATTAACGGAAAGCAGTAACATGCTACACTACTCTAATGCAAGCAGTATAGAGAAGAGTAGGCGATATCTGGTGATCGAGGGGGGGCTTGCCTGGTTGCTCTGGCAAGAGAGAGGGGTCGCCAACACCGTAGTCGAACTGGGGGGTCGCCGGCAGTCTCGGGGTCTACCAGAAAGAAGTAACGGAGGGGGAATACAATAAATAACAGAGCAATCAAAGTAACACAAAACGCAATGTGGCAATGCGCGGTGCTAGAGGTGATCTAACACAGTACTAGGTGATACCGGCGAAGGGGGGAAACATCCGGGAAAGTATTCCCGGTGTTTCGCATTTTCGGACAGATGAACCGGAGGGGGAAAGTTGCGTGTTCGCTATGCTAGGGATGTGTGGCGGACGAACGAGCTGCGTATCCAGATTCGTCTCGTCGTTCTGAGCAACTTCCATGTACAAAGTTTTTCCATCTGAGATACGATTATTTTATATTAATTTTAAAAGATTTAAATCATTTTTAGGATTTATTTAATTATTTTAAATCAACATTATCCAGAACAGTGCACGCTGACGTCAGCATGACATCAGCAGTCAACGTTGACCGTTGACCCGGTCAACCTGACAGGTGGGTCCCACCTGTCAGCGACACATTTTAATTAACCTAACAAGGATTAATTAGGGGTGGGCCCCACTAGTAAGTGACTACTTAATTAGCTAATTAGGTTAATTAGGTAACTAATGTTTAATTAGTTTAATTAAACAGGATTGATTAAGTTAATTAATTAATTAACTAAATATTTTTATTAGTATACATTTTTTATTTTTTTTCTTTTTTTTAAATCGTTCCAGGGCGTGGGGGCCCCTTGTCATACACCCTGGGGGCATAGCGGTTTTGGGCGCGGGTGTAGGCACGCGCCCGTCAGGGCGACCCTGGGTGAGCGGGCGATGGTTACGGGCGTGCGGGTGCGCGCCCGAGTCTACCCGGGAAGGGGATTCCGGCCAGGGTGGGGGGCGCGACCGCGGCGGTGGGCGCCGGCTGTGGCGGAACGGCGCGGGGCCGGCGGGGCGAAGGAGGCGCGCGACGGCACGCACGAGCTGCATCGGTGGAGGTGGTGGCGGGGTCGCGCTGGCGAAGCGGGGCAAAGGCGCTGGCGGGATGGGCGCTGGTAGCACGCGGGCAGAGCGGCGCGCGCAGCGCGCGGCCAGGCCGAGCAGGAGGGGCGGCGGAGCTGAGGCAACAAGGCGGTAGCACAGGCCATGGCGGGGCAGGGAGGGGCAGAGCCGAGCGGGGGTTCATGGGCGCGCGGGCCGACGAGGTGACAGCAGCGTCGACGAGTCGAAACAACGCGCGTGGGCGAGCAGCGGGGCCGCGAGCGGGGCGCCGGTCCAGGCTCGGCGCGGGGAGGAGGATAGAAGTGGCCGGGGGCCTCACCGACGGTCGTGGATCAAGGCAGCGGGCTCGGGGAGGAGGACGACAAAGGGGCGACGTCCGGGTCGCCGGCGAGGCGACGGGGTCAAGGGCACGGCGCAAGAACGGCGGGCTCGGCACGGGACAAGGAGGAGGCCGAGGCACACGGGGTGATGGCGGCGTCGGCGGAGACGTCAGGCGGCGGTGGTCGGTGACGGGGAGGGCGGCGGCGACCGGGGAGTGACGGTGTTGGGGGTGGCGGCGACCGGGGAGTGATAGCATTGGGGGCGGCAGCGACCGGGCGTTGGCCCGATCTCGATCCCGTTCGGGATGGGGAAAAGGGGATCGTGGGGAGTGGGGTGCGAGTGGTGGAGTAATGGGCTAGGGTTAACGTGGTGGGGGTATAGGCAGGGGTGGGGTGGTCGGTTGGGCCTTTGCCTAGTTGGGCCGGCCAGCTGGGCCATCTGGCCCAGTGAGGGGGGTCATTTTCCTCTGTTCGGTTTCTTTTACTTTTTATTTATTTTTCTAATTTTGTTTTCTTTTAGTTTCCATTTATCTTAGTTTTAGTAAAATACCAAAGTGGCACCTAAGTAGATGCTACAAATTATGCCACTGCCAAAATAGTTTAATACTTATAACAATTTAGTTTTGAAATTATTTATTATTTTAAAAGCGTTTAAATAATTTTACTTGCTACCGTTTTATTCATTTTATAGAATTTAAACATTTTATAAAAGTGTGGTTTCTTCACCAGCATTATCCATGATTTATTTGTCACATTGAGAACATTTTAGTTTTGACTTTTGAAAACTTTAATTATTTGACTTGAATTCAAATTCGAGTTTGAATCGGTTTTGAACTAACGCGAGATTAACAATACTAACCGTGGTGACATGGCATCATTAACATGTGATTACTGTATCCTAATTATCCGGGCGTCACAAGAAACCTGTACGGAAGGCTTTGCTTACAAGGGACCGAGCTGCGGCGTGATGGCCACCGAGGACAGCATGTATTTCGGCAAGAGTTGCCGCCCCTCTTCTTCGGAGATACATCGTTGAAGAACTCATGTAGTGCTTTTCTTGTAGAGTTATCCTTCGTGAACTTTTTAGGCCTTGGAGCGTCGAACTATGCGACAGGCCTCGTTCTGATCATTAGGTAGCTCCTGCCTATTAAAGTAGGCCAAGAAGGGTTCGGTCCATGGAGCAATAACTGCCATGATAACATGAGCGGAAGGCGTTGGCTTAGTGCCTGAGCCCCCGATGATATCTGAATCATGTTCGGTATCTGGGGGTGTGATCGGCGCCGGACTGGTATTTCAGCTCTCGTCTTGCCATACCACAGATGGCTTGAAAAGCCTTTCCAAAAAGGTGTTAGGCGGGACGGGCTCGCGTTTAGCGCCCATTCGAGCAAGGATGTTTGTTGCTTGATTACTATCTCGAGCCACATGATGAAACTCGAGCCCCTCAAATCCAGCTGATATTTTAGTACGGCGTTGTGGTAGGCCGCCATCTTTGGATCCTTTGCGTCGAATTCACCATTTATTTGAGATATCGCGAGGTTCGAATCCCCACGCACCTCAAGGTGTTGTATACCCATAGAAACGACCATCCGGAGTCCATGCAGGAGGGCTTCATATTCAGCCATGTTATTGGAGTCCATATACATGATTTGTAATACATAACGGATTGTGTCCCTGTAGGGGATGTTAGGATGATGCCAGCTCCCAATCCGGCTAAAATTTTGGAGACGTCGAAGTACATCACCCAGTTGGAGTATGTGTTGTACTCTTTGGGGAGTTCGGCTTCTGTCCATTCGGCGACAGAGTCGGCCAACACCTGAGATTTAATAGCTTGGCGTGGCTTGTATGTTATTTCAAATGGTAGGAGCTCGATAGCCCACTTGACAATGCGGCCAGTGGCGTCTCGGTTGTTTATGATGTCATTAAGTGGTACTTCATAGGCCACCATGATCGAGCATTCTTGAAAGTAGTGCCGCAGATTTTGAGATGCCATGAAGACCGCATACGCTATCTTTTGATAATGCGGGTATTAGGATTTGCATGGTGTAAGGACCGCCGATACATAGTATACTGGTTTTTGGAGTGGGAATTTGTGTCCCTCTTCCTCTCGTTCGACAACGAGCACAGCGCTCACTACCTGGTGAGTTGCTGATATGTATAATAGCATAGGTTCGCCGATGTTTGATGCGGCAAGGATTGGGTTATTTGCTCATAGAGTTTTTTATTTCTTCCAACCCGGTCGTTGCCGCATCCATCCACCGAAGTGATCGGTACGTCGGAGCAGGCGATAAAGTGGTAGTACCTTTTCTCCCAATCTGGAGATAAAGCGGCTCAAGGCTGCCACACACCTAGCTAGTTTTTTGGACCTGCTTTAGGTCTATTGGCGTTGCCAATTGCGACAAAGCTCGGATTTTGGCTGGATTTGCTTCGATTCCTCTATTGGAGACAATGAAACCGAGCAGCTTTCCGGCCAAGACACTGAAAACGCATTTTTCCGGATTGAGCCGTATGTCGTATGTTCGGAGGTTAGCGAATGTGAGGCGCAAGTCGTCCACCAATGATTCGACATGTTTAATTTTGATGACTACATCATCTACATATGCCTCCACTATCTTGCCAATTTGTTTTTCCAGTCATGTTTGAATCATGCCTTGGTAGGTGGCGCTGGCGTTTTTGAGTCCGGAAGGCATAGTGTTGAAGCAGAAAGGCCCATACGGGGTGATGAATGCCGTTGCGGCTTGATCGGATCACCTCATCTTAATTTTATGGTATCCGGAGTATGCGTCGAGGAAGCACGGTGAATCATGTCCTGCAGTTGCATCAATGATTTGGTCAATGCGGGGCAGTGGGAAGGGGTCCTTAGGGCAAGCCTTGTTCAGGTCTTTGAAATCAACACAAAGGCGCCAGGATTTATCCTTCTTTGGCACCATGACCAGGTTTGCTAGCCAGTCCGGGTGTTTGATCTCTTTGATGAATCCGGCTTCAAGTGATTTGGCTAGCTCTTCCCCCATTGCTTGTCGCTTGGGTTCAGAAAATCACCGCAGCATTTGCTTGACTGGTTTAAAGCCTTTTATTATATTGAGGCTGTGTTCGGCCAATCTGCGTGGGATTCCTAGCATATCCGAACGATGCCAGGAAAAGATGTCCCAACTTTCGAGCAACAACGCTCTTAAGGCGGCGGCGGTCGTTGGATCCAGTTGTGCTCCAATGACTGCAGTTTTATTAGGATCCGTTGGGTGTACTTGAAATTTGACTATTTCGTCTGCTGGTTTAAAGGAAGTGGATTTGGGCCTCTTGTCGAGGATTACATCATCCTTGTCCACTGTAGAGCGCAGAGTAGTCAGTTCTTCGGCTGCCAGGGCCTCGGATAGCGCCTCGAGGGCTAGGGATGCGGTTTTGTTTTTGGTGCGGAGTGCTATATCCGGATCACTGGTGATAGTGATAACTCCGTTGGGCCCTGGCATTTTGAGCTTCATGTACCTGTAATGGGGTATATCTTGAAAGCGGATGAATGCTTCTCGCCTAATAGGGCGTGATATCCGTTGTGGAAAGGTGCCACGTGGAAGAGCAACTCTTCGGACCTATAGTTTCCGGCATGCTGAATACGACGTCGAGTTTGATCCTCCCCGAGCTTATTGCTTCTCGACTAGGGATGATGCCTCGGAAAGTGGTGCCGCTTTGCTCAATGCGACTTTTGTCCATCTGCATTTTTTGGAGTGTATCTTTGTAGATGAGGTTTAATCCGCTGCCACCATCCATGAGTACTTTTGTGAGCCAAAAGCCATCTACTATTGGGTTTAAGACCAAAGCAGCTGGTGCTCGGACTGATCTGGCCCTTGGCTCATCATCGGCGGTGAAGGTTATCGCCATGTCATTCCAAGGATTTACTGCGGCTACCTGGTTGACTTCGTCAAGGTCGCGCAGCGCCCTCTTGTGCCAGTTGTTGGAAGAAAAGGTCTCGAAGACCGTAAACACATTGAGATCGGCATTTTCCGAAGAGTGCCTCTCTAGAGGAATGCTGGTGAGGCTCGCCTCACCGCTCTTAGCCACCTGCCGGAGTACCCAGCATGCCCGAAGGCTATGTGTTGGCTCAGTATTCAGCGTTGTATGTATCTGACAAGGTTTATCGAGCAGGTCGTCGAGGACAATTTTTTGTCCCGTAAAGGGCTTCACTTTTTGTCCATGGGATGATAATCAGGTGCCCCGTAGGCATGCATCCTTTTTGTCCGTCCGGTGGGCTGCTTGAAGGACGGATGTTCCCACCGAGCTGTTTGTGCCTTCTAGGTGCTTTCCATCACACTGTACTTCTGTACGATGTGTGCCAAATCTGCAAAGAGCAGTGTGCGGCGGCGGTTGAGGGCGTTAAGGATTCCCTCGTCCGTGCAATTGCGGCGAAATATTGAAACCGCGTCGTCGTCACAGAAGTCCTTGGTCTTGTTTTTGACAAGGAGGAACCTGGCCCAAAAGTGGTGGACTGTTTCCTCAGGTTGCTGCCGCACGTACATTAGGTCGCATATGTTTGGAGGACCTGAATTGTTTGGGGAATATTACATGTAGTGGGTCAGTGGGCTAAAATCCAAATCCTGACCCATTATTGCATCCGGAATTTGAAGAACTTGCGAAGTCACCGATCCAGGGTCCGGAGCATCCTGGCAGTCTTCAGGCTCAATGCCCGGTTCTATGTTCGGAGGACATGTGGTCTCTTCCCGAAGATGGGTATCCGGCTCGTAGGACTCCGAAATTCGAACATAGCTTGTTCTTAACTTAGGGGGGAAGTATCATCGGCGTGTTCCTCCACGACCGCTACCATATGAGTGATCGGCGGGGACCTAATTTCCCTCTAATCGGGTTTAAGCCCAATCCGATCGTAGTCTGTTGCTACTCCCAGGGCGGCGATGCGATCAAGTAGTTCGTTTAAAGATGAAACATCTGCTAGATCCATCTTTTCGGGGTGTTCGTGGCCGACGCAAAGATGATGTTTAGCGATCTTGAGGGCTGCCCTTGACTTAAAGGTCGTACAAGCGCCCATGGTGAAACCGCCGAGGTGGAGGAGCTGTCCCGGAGCTAGGGTTTCTCCAGAGGTAATGTTGTCTTTAATGACAAGGCGAGCCATCGATCCCACCGCCGACGGCACAGTGGAACTCTCAATGAAAGCACCAATGTCGGTGTCAAAACCAGCCGATCTCGGGTAGGGGGTCTCGAACTGTGCGTCTGAGGATCGAAGGTTACAGGAAACAAGGGAGGCACGATGTTTACCCAGGTTCGGGCCCTCTTAATGGAGGTAAAACCCTACGTCCTGCTTGATTGTATTTGATGAGTATAGGGGTTACAAGTGTTGATCTACCTCAAGATCGTAATAACTAAACCCTAGATGTCTGGCCTATATGATTTATGTTAGCCTCTACGGACTAAACCCTCCGGTTTATATAGACACTAGGGGGCTTAGGGTTGTACAAAGTCGGTTTACAAAGAAAGGAAACTACTCATCTGGGCGTTTAAGCTTGCCATCCACGCAAAGTATAGTCCCACCCGGACATGGGGGAAGGTCTTCTATCTTGTATCTTCATGGACCATCAGTCCGGCCCAAGCTACACAGCTCGGACACCCGAGGCCCCCATAATCCAGGACTCCCTCAGTTGTTGCATCTTGTAGTTAACACGCCTTTCCATTTTTATTTAACAATAACCAATGTACTTAGACCGGCACAATACCAGTTTGAATGACTATGTTTGCTTGTTGTTAAATGTTAGGCCTGTTGCAGTTAACACACCTTTCCACTTGTTTTGCTTTACTAGCATGCTTAAACCTGCACACTGAAGCTATCTTTTGGAGATTATTTTGTCTTCCATGGATATTTTTGGTTGATGTTTAGCCTGTTGTGCTTAACATGTTTCTCGATGTACCTACACAGGACAATTTTGGGAACGAGTGTTGTTTTCCATCAAGGTTAGTTTCATCCCATGGCTTATATTTGCTCACTGTTCAGGATATCGGTAGCTGGTACCATATAGGTCGGGGGCTGATAAGGGACTAATCGGTGAATCGGACTTTTAACTGAATATATTTGCAACCCATTTATCTTAGGTTAACTAGGGCCATATGTAATATATCTGAGGCTACATAGCAACATGCACTATACTCAATGTCTAAATATGCAATCCTAGGCTACATAGCAACAAGGAAGAGTGTTACATTAATGTTCTAATTATGTCTAGATATACGTAGAAGAGCAGCAGCAACGGCAACAACAACAACACAGCCCTGTTTGGACACTCAACTTAGATAGAGGTTAGAGTTAGTTTCTAGGTCATGACTAACCCTGAACTAACTCCATCCAAAGAGTTGTTTGGATGGCAGGGTTAGATTGACAATAAATGCACTAGGAGAACTAGCTCCAATTAGCACCTCTTGGGTTGCAGAGTTTTTTTGGGTGGGTTATAGATGCAACTAGCTCAAACAAGCCCTCATGTTTAGATATACTTTAGGGCTATTTGAGCCCGAACTAGGTCAAACTAACTGTAACCCATGGATACAACAGCAATTAATCAGCCGATAATTTGTAAGAATGCACTAAACTCCTTCTGGCCCATAATATAATATGTTAATTCATCTAATATGTGAGTATATTCGATGTTATAAGATACTCCCTCCGTTCCTAAATATTTGTCTTTTTAGAGATTTCAAATGGACTACCACATACGGATGTATATAGACATATTTTAGAGTGCAGATTCACTCATTTTGCTCCGTATGTAGTCACTTGTTGAAATTGCTAGAAAGACAAATATTTAGGAACGGAGGGAGTATTATAAAAGAGTGTTGTACTACATCATTGTGCAATTGCTGTTTAGCTTCTAATATTGACTTGGTGCTTTTAGGTACATATGTCATTGGTAAAGATCCGCGCTTCGACCCTTTCTGCATATGGGGCAATGAGATATCAATGAACCAGCATCAAATGAGGAAGCTAATAAAGATTGTTAGTAAAATGGGTCCAAAGATGGCAATTAAACTATTTGTTTACACTTTATCCAAGACAACAGCGAACTGCAGGATGGTAAGTAAGAACTCTGCAGCCTTCTTTTTACTGCCCATAATGCGTTGTGTTAGATGACAATGTCTAAATCTTTTGCTTTGCAGTGGTTGCCAAAGCAGTTTACTCAAGATTACCTCTCAAACTACATGATTGGTGGGCATGCAAAGGTTAAAGTATTTCTACCAGAACACGATGATTATCTAGATGTTTTCATGAAGACCGTGAAGGATGGGCGGTCGGCCATCACAAGGGGTTGGACTAGAGTCGTGCGTGCCTTCTGCATGGAGGAGGGCACAATATGGGCATTCTGCTTCACCTTGTTCAGCAACCAGAATGTATTTCGCCTCTTTCTTTATCGTCTTTAATAATACAAGTATACAACCGTGGATCATCATTCTTTATTTGGTTCTTATGTAATTCTTGAACATATGCACCTATGAATCGAATAATGCATTGGTTGTTTGAACCTGATGAATATGAATAAAGCTGTAGCATACATTCAAATTCAAATTCAAATCCGGTACAATTTAAAATAGCAGCAATTAAATTACGGTGAAATTACGCTCTCCAGGTTGTTACGGCACACACGATTGGTAAAATACAAACGTTTGCGATATAAACCATAATCCAAGATGGTTCACAGAGAGGAAACGTGTGCAAGCATGCACACAGTTATCGTTTGCAAACGGTGCAGGCAAACTAAACATTTGTGTTAGTTGCCTTATCGTACACAATTCGTAACCATGAAGTGTTTCTGATGAAGTATGCATCATAAACGTTGCACCACATAATAGCGTGTGGGATAGTTGTCGTGTACGACGATGTTATGATGGTCCGATGTTTCGTAATCCTGTCCGACACTCGTATGACGATTAGCTAATCTTCTTAATAATGAACCGTTTGTGATGGGTTGCGCATCATACACGTTCTATAATAGTGAACCATTTGTGATGGGCCGCGCATCGTAAATGTAGCACCACAGAATACCGACTGTGATGGCAATGCGAGCAAAAACAAGTAGGAGTACTGTAGGGTCCCTATCCCCGACAGTTTCTCGGTCGTGTGGGAAGGACCCCCCCCCCTATCGCCGTCACTCGCTAGGAAACGGTTCCAAATGCCGTCGCGGGAAGGGGTTAAAAACCGTTTGCATAGCACCGACGCGTACTAGTGATCTGTCATTGATGGCTGATTGCACCTGTGAATGGAACACATTAAAATCACTAGTAGCATGAGAAAAATAATTATGCCATTTACAATAATCTCTTCTACCCAATTCTTCCTGAGATGGAATCACATGCCCTCCTTTTATTTTGATTAACTTCCCTTGCAACAACATATCAAAAATCTTGTCACACTTACTAATATCAAAAGTATATTTGATTTCCTCTCTTTTATCTGCCCTGGGTTTCAGGGCAGCACATCGAAAGGTTTGACTTAGGTGCTCAAACCCACTCGGCCATACATATATCAACATCGTCTTCACTAGTCGAATCACTATCATGCTCTATGACATTAACCGTAGATTTTCCTTGTCTCTATTCTTATTATCTCTAAACCGGTTGTATGGTTTAACTTCTTTAGCACGGTTTTCCTACGCCCAAACCTTTTGTAAAACTTGTTTAATATCTAAAATTGTTGCCATTCTAATTTATCTCTAATATGAGCAAGCAAACTAGAAAAAGCAAGATCAACTAAATCTTTATCGGCAATGGTCAAACTAAAGCACCAGTTTTTGACATCTCTAATTCTTTTAATATAATCATAAACAAATTCATTTTTCTTTTGCTTAATCATTATCAAATCTTAAACTCTAAGTTCAGTTTCACTACCATCAAAGTACTCAAGAAATTTCTACTTCAATTTGGCCCATGTTGCAATAGAATTAGGAGCAAGTGACGTAAACCAAGTAAATGCAGTACCATAAAAGACAAATGAAATAATTTCACTCTATAAATATGTGATGTGCCAACTTCACTGCATTGTGCTAAAAATTGTCCTACATGCTCAAAGGTAGACCCAGCATCTTCCTTAGTAAACTTAACAAAATCTGGAATTCTAAAACCATGAGGGTAAGGCGCTATGTCAAAGTGTATTCGGGTAGGGGTTTTGATATGCATGTGCTCTATCATAGGTTCCAAGCCAAATTCTCTAAGTATATTAGCAAGTTAACCCTTAAAAATTTCAGTAGGTTGCGGAGAACTAGCTTGTGGCATAGATGCACCATAGATACGTGGCGGTAACTCTAACAAAGAAGTTTGAGCATGGTACATTTGTTGTGGAGAACCATTAAAACATGCATCTGGCACCGGCATGTAAGGAACCATTAAAAATTGATTCGCAGAGCAGCATTGAACTTTCTTGGAGGTTAGCCGACTATTTTTCAGTGCAGAATAGCAAAGGTGAGCCAAACTCTATGGTTGCTAGGGCTGGGTAGAAAGCTACGATCTAGGTGCTGGAAAGAAAAGAATGTAGGAGAAAAAGTAACAGAAGGTTGTAAAAGGATCGGTTGGTTCCTTTTTCTAATGGGCCAAGTACCCCATATACATAAAGGCATGCATGGTCTTTGGCTGAATCAGAGTAGGGCTCCTTTTGCATGTATAGAAGGCAGCCCGTGTTTTGCTTCTTCTGCGAGCAGGTCAATATATAATATTTTCTAATCTCTAATTAGTTCGGCCAACACCCAAAACACATGGGACTGTAGCCCAACCCTATACTAGTACGTACTAGCTTATATTTGGGTTTGCTCCAGACAAACAACTACCTCATGCAGAACCTTCTCGATCTCAAATACTCTCCAGGCCATATTTCTTCCTCGCCCCTCTCATGTCTAAGAAAGAAATCCATCATGGAACCATGCCGCATTTATCCTCCGCACTGGACATATTTTTGATATGCACTTTGAGCTGAACTTCAATTCCAACATTTATTAAATTTTTAAAACTAACAAGCCAAATTACATCATCAACACATGCTTGATGTTATACCGCACTTCAAAATTAGCTATCTTGCAGCGGGTAGGAGTCTGTTTGATTTGCAAGAGCAGTCAATTGATACATATGGATGTGCAAGCATGTCAGCATCTAGACCATAAATTTCTACTAGGTCCTGAAGAGCATCACGTGTGCTACTTTCTGGCATAAACCTTGATCATAACGCTCATAAAAAATAAATAAAGACTATTTAGAGAAATGGATGCAGGTTATGAATTGTCTTTTCATTTAAGGCGGTCCCATCTCGCATCCCTCTCGCGTCGCCTCCCCTGCGGGCAGCTCGAGAGGGCTCAGCCGCCGCCTAGTAACTCTCGAGCGCCCTTCTCCCCCCTCCGCTGCTGCCGATGGTCGGCGCCGGGCAAAGCCCGTGCGTGCGACGGCAGCGGCGGAGGGTCTCTCCTCCTTCTCTCGGATCCGCGACAGTGGGGCGTCCTTATTCGCAGGGTGCGGTCCTCCCGTCGGTGTGGCGGATCCCGAAGGCGGCGGGCTCGCGGCGGTGCACGGGCGCCCAGATCCATGGGTGTGGGACTCCCTGCAGCGTGCGGGCTCCCGGCGGCGGCGGGATCGGTCGACGGCGGGCTTGGGAGATGGTGCCGGATCTCCTCGCTCGTGGCGGATCTCGCCACTCCGGCCATCATGGAGGAACCTGGACCTGGGGCGGCGGCCCCGTTAGGCTTGGCGACGGCGCCCTTGGCTGGCGACGTTCGCGGGGGGTGGATGGACAACGTCTTGATCGCGTGGGCGGTGAGTTGCCGGTGGATCTCCTCCACGCTGCAGGCTCTCTCCCGCTGCACTTGGTGGCTTACGATCGCGGTCATCGGCCTCGGTGCGTTCGCGGGGGCTAGTAGAGGTGCCATCGGACCGAAGGAAACTCTGGATGACTCGTTCATCCCGACGGTGGCGACGACTAGGGTCACCGTTCTCCTCCTTGCAGGCGCCGTCGAGGTCCATGCCCTCCACCCCGACCCCATGCCCGGGTGAAAACCCAAAATCTCCTCAGATTGGGCAGCGGCGGCACTGCGTTTGTCGTACCCTTCTTGGAGGCGCCGCCTGGGGCATTTGGGTGCTCGGTTAGAGGAACTACAGGCGGAGGGGATGCGACCAGTGGCAACTGGTGGTGTTCGCGACGAAGGAGCGGCGTGGCATCTGGCACGTCGACAATGGCAGGTCTCAGCAGCATGGAGTAGCAGGGTCTCGCCGGTGGGCGTGTGATGATGGACGAGCGCAGGATGGTCTGGCGTCGCGGTGGTGTCGACGACAGCCAGACCAGGCAAGGTAGATCCAGCAGTACAACACTGGATATGGATTGGTGGCAGGTAGCAGGTGGCTACGGCGGGCTCATACCCGGCAGGTGTCCTGGTTGAGGAGTGCGCCGGACTGGTGGGTGCCCCATACCTGGCAGAAGTCCTGATTGGGACCTCAAGTCTTAGGTGTTATGTTTGGCTGCGAGGTCTGTTTGGTATTAGGCCCGGGCTATCAACATTCCTTAGTCAATTGGATAGGAGTAGCGACAGATGTTGCCTAGACGGTGACTTTACTCTTACTATTGTATGACTTTGTAAAGTCTTGTGTGAATTATTAATAAAGTGGCTGCAGGCATCATTCAGATGCAGAGGCCGGGGGTCCTTCTCTTTTTCTATTTTTTTTAGAGAAATGGATATATCAAACGGTACAAAAATATAGTTTGTATAGAAATAGTGGATGTTGGAATTACCATAACAATGCAAAACATGAGAGGGGGGGGGAGAGGGATAGGGAGAGAGAGGGGAGGAGGGGGGAGAGATGCATCATCTATAAAGGTGATAAGTTTGGATTCAGAAGTAAAAACACCTGATACTCATGAGAACTCTAAAGCTACTATATGTTAAATATGATTGGTGTTGAACAAATAGAGTATGTATGGTCCCCGAGCACTTACCTAGTGAATTTCAAATTTTGTAATTTTCCAAATATATTCACAGATTTTAAAAACATTCATGAATTTAAACAATGTTTATAAATTTAAAAATTCTTCATGAATATGAAAAAATATTCATGAATTCTAAAACTTAAACAGTGTTTATAAATTTATAATTGTTCATGAGTTTTTAAAAACGGTCATAAATTTTGAAAAGTTCATTATTTTTTCTTTGTAATTCAAAAAATTGTTCAAAATATGAAATAAATATATGTATTTTAAAAATGTTCACAATTTTGAAGAAAACATTTTTGAATTTTAAAAAATGTTCAAGAATTTAAATTATGTTCCTGAATTTAATAATATTCATGAATTTGGAAAAGAAAATCATGAAATAAAAGATAAAAATAAAGAAAACATAAAACCTGTTAGAGAAAAAAAAACTATCAAATGAAACCTTCCCAAAATTGGAAGGACTAGCCTACATGGCCAACCCAAGAGCGCCCGCAGGTGTCCGCGTTTGCTCAATCTCGATCGCCTCAGCGGTATGCATGGAATTTAATTACCAGAAAGCAAAATATAATTAATTCCAAAACCAAAGAACGACGTGGCAAAGCTGGCTTCATCTTCTAGTATAGATATAGATCGATGTACTCCCAAGACGGCCTTCAACGCAGCCAGTTCAATACCAATTGTGCTGCTAGGCGTATATCTTGAAAGCTTTGAGATTTCCCATCTTACTCCCCGTATCCGGCTATCCCACAATTATCCGTGTGCAGAGTTGAAACTAGAAGACTTGACACCTATTGTCTCTCACAAGTCATCACAACAGTAACATGACTGCATGACCAATCATGTTGTTAGAGATACGACAGGCAAATTATCAGCGATCAAGAGCATAGTGAAGAACATGTGACACGGGAGACGGAGGTTCAGACTACGACCAGGCCCCGACGCAAGCCTCAGCGGCCCACTAGGCTTGCTGGGCCTGAATGGGCTACATAACTATAACGAGTACTTAAGCAAGTGGGTGTGCGTGAGTAAGGGTAGGCTGGCAGGACGGCTAGAGGCCGGGGGCACGGCTTGTGCGTGTATCTTCAGAGACTCTCGATCCCCAAATTATAGCTCGAATTACTTATAATCGGCCATGATTGATGAATAGCGAGGTGTAGTGTTAACAATCTGGCATCAGAGCCGTTTGATCCGTCGGCCCTTCCGACTCACCACCGGCACAC
Source organism: Triticum urartu (assembly GCF_056163025.1). Lineage (NCBI taxonomy): Eukaryota > Viridiplantae > Streptophyta > Magnoliopsida > Poales > Poaceae > Triticum > Triticum urartu. Next base: position 218,162,199 of record NC_141878.1, read on the forward strand.
GAGGTTCGCCAATCGGCAGCGTGCGACGGCGATGGACCGCATCCCGCCGGAGACCAAGGCCATCTATGACCTTCTGCGCGCCGACTTCGACAAGGTCGACCGCGAGCGCGATGATTCCACAACCCAGGCCATCGCGCGGCTTAACGCCAAGCTCGACCTCCTTTCCGGTCGCCTGGATGAGGTTAAGGTTTCGATCGGAGTCGACCTCGACGAACTGCGGCAAGGGCTTGACAAGCCGGCTCCACCGACGCCACCAATCGCTGATCCCTGCGGTGCGCCTGAAACGCTGACCTGGGTGCAGGGCAACAATTCATCGGGTCCTGAGGGGCATTGCCTCGACTCTAAAAATCGGGGGTCAGCCCAGCGGGTGTACGTACCGCCACCAATCAGAGGTATGCATCTCGAACAAGCGCTACAACGTGCTCCTTTTGCTCCCGTGGATTCGACGCAAAATGCTACTGATGTGTACGACGTTGGTCCTTGAATTGAGATGCCGCATTTCGATGGATCCAACCCGAAACTGTGGCAGACCCATTGTGAGGACTATTTCAGGTTTTGAGGCACACCGCAGGGTCAGTGGATTTCTCTGGCTACTTCGTTGTTTGAATCATCAGCTGTGAGATGGCTTGCGTCAGTTCGCCGTAGGGCACCGAACGCCACCTGGGATGAACTCTGCAGACTGCTTCACAACAGGTTTGGTCGTAACTTGCATTAGACTGTCCTACGAATTTTTTTCCACATCTCTCAGACCGGAACAGTGGAAGATTATGTTGAACAGTTTTCTGAGTTGTTTCATCAGTTATCTGCTTATGAGAGTGCCCCAAATACAGTGCATATGTGACTTTTTTATGGAAGGATTGAAACGTGCAATCAGGTTGGCTGTCGGCATTCAGCAACCAGCCGATTTGGACACAGCTTATCACTTAGCTATTTTGCACGAAGAGTTGGGCTCAAGTTCAGTCAGCCCTTCCCTTGCTAGCATCGGTCGTAGAGCTTCAGCATTACCTTTACCATCCCCACCTCAGGTCTTATCTACCAACACAGTCTCTGCTCGTTTGACTGATGATAAGAAAACAACTGAAACATTCAGAAGAGCTGCTACGGATGATAGGTGGAGTGCCTTGCATGCTTACATGAGAGCCAAGGGATTATGTTACGTCTGTGGTGAGCGATGGAGCAAGGACCATGTATGTAAACAAGAGGTACAACTTCATGTGGTACAGGAGATGTGGGATTATGTGCATCATCTCCCAGCTGATTTTGCAGACTATCCTGAGACTGATATTGCTTCTGAAGCAAATGCCATGTTCCTGTCTGCAGCTGCACTAGGTGACATTCCTGAAGCTCCAGTTATGACAATGAAAATGAAGATTCAATTACAAGGCAGAACTTTAATGTTTTTGGTGGATTCTGGCAGTATTAACACTTTTCTGAACTGTACTGTGGCTGAGTTACTATCTGGAGTATCTAACATGCCTGTTTCTATGGTCAGGGTCGCAAATGGTAAACTGATTCCATGCTCTCAGCAGATTTTACAGGGTAAATGGTCCTGTGGTGGCCACAAATTTGTTAGTAATTTCAGGATTTTTCCACTGGGCTCATATGATGGAATTTTTGGCATTGACTGGTTAGCTACCCATAGCCCTATGCAGGTGGATTGGTCTGCCCACTGGCTTGCCTTTCAGCATGAAGGTGCTTTGGCTACATTGCTAGGAGAAAATGCTACTCCTCCTGTTTGTACTTTGTTGAGTATACATGCAGTAATTACACCTGCAGATGGCACACCATCTAATGTCCCTCCTGAGATTCAAGCTCTGTTGGAAAAGTTTGCCTCAGTCTTTGTAGCTCCAACTGGCTTACCTCCTCGAAGGCAGTATGATCACACTATTCCCCTGGTCTCACATGTTGCTCGGGTATCCTTGAGGCCATATAGAATTGCTCCTGCATTGAAAAATGAAATGGAAAGACAGACACAAGAGATGTTGGACAATGGAATTATCAGACACAGCAGCAGTCCTTTCTCATCACCAATGTTAATGGTGCAAAAGAAGCACACCACTTGGAGACCAGTGATTGACTATAGACATTTGAATGCTATCACGGCTAAGAGCAAGTACCCTATACCAGTTATAGATGAACTTTTGGATGAGTTAGAAGGATCTCACTGGTTTTCTAAGCTAGACCTTAGAGCTGGCTACCACCAGATCATAATGGCACCAAGAGAAGAGTATAAGACTGCCTTCCAAACACACATGGGTCATTATGAATTCCTGGTTATGTCTTATGACCTCACTGGAGCTCCAAATACCTTCCAGTTTGCTATGAACAGTGACTTAAAACCAGTTCTTCAACGTCATAAAGGAAAGAAATTTGTCATTGTCTTCTCTGATGATATTCTGGTTTTTAGTGTTACATGTGCTCAACATTTGCAACATCTGGAAGAGGTATTGCAACTTCTCAAACAACAACAGTGGCAAGTCAAGTTGTCTAAATGTGCATTTTCCCAGCGGCAAATTGGTTACTTGGGGCATGTTATCAGTGGGCAAGGAGTTGCTACAGATCCTTCTAAAATTGAGACCATTCAGAACTGGCCTGCCCCTATTTCTGCCAAGGAAGTCAGAGGATTTCTTGGGTTGGCCGGATATTACCGAAAGTTAATCAGACTCTTTGGAGTGATCAGCAGGCCTCTTACCAATCTTCTTAAAAAGGGCGTGCCTTTTCATTGGACAGATATTGAACAACAATCCTTTGTAGCACTCAAGCAGGCCCTTGTGTCTGCACCTGTCCTAGCTCTTTCAGATTTTTCTAAGAAGTTTGTCATTGAAACAGATGTGTGTGATGTGGGAATTGGAGCAGTTCTCATGCAAGATGGACATCCACTAGCCTATGTGAGCAAGGCTTTGGGCCCCAGAAACCAAGCCTTGTCTGTTTATGAGAAGGGGTATTTGGCTATTTTGCTGGCTGTTGACCACTGGTGTCAGTATCTACAACTGTCTGAATTTATTATCAAAATAGACCAGTGTAGTTTGTCTAGTCTAAGTGAACAAAGACTTCACACTGTATGGCAGCAAAAAGCACTTACCAAGCTTTTGGGGCTCAGTTACACTATCAGTTACAAGAAAGGTAATGATAATGGTGCTGTTGATTCCTTATTACGAAGGCCACACACTGCTTCAGAAGCCCTGCCTGAAATCCTAGTTGTATCTTCAGCTCAACCACTTTGGCTTGAGGAGATTTTACACAGTTACTCGGACGACCCCTTTTGCATTGGGTTGTTGCAACGCTTGGCCACTGACTCTGATGCTGACAAGAATTTTTTGTTAAAAGATGGGTTGCTTCGTCTGGATAACTGTATCTGGGTTGGCAGTGCCTTCCATGACAGCCCGGTTGGTGGCCATTCGGGTTTCCCAGTCACTTACAGAAGAGTTCGTTAGCTTTTCCGTTGGGCAGGCATGCGAGGATTCATTAAACAGTTTGTGCGCCACTGTGTAACTTGCCAGCGGGCTAAACCTGAACGCATTTCCTACCCGGGCTTCTTCAACCATTACCTATTCCCAACATGCCGCGGGAGATGGTCACTATGGACTTTGTTGAAGGAATGCCTACCTCGGGAAGGTATAATTGCCTTTTGGTGGTCATTGATAAGCTGTCAAAGTATGGTCACTTTATCCCTCTGCATCATCCCTTCACTGCTCAGACTGTGGCTAAAGCCTTCCTCAATTCAGTTTATAAACTTCATGGTATGCCACTGTCTATTGTCTCCGATTGCGATCGCATCTTTACCAGCCTTTTCTGGAAGGTGCTCTTTCGTAAATCGGGTATTTTGCTTCGCATGAGCTCTGCTCGCCATCCCCAATCATACGAACAAACAGAGCGTGTTAACCAGCAAGTGGGATGCTTTCTTCGCTATTTTGTCAGCGCTCACCCCTCTCGGTGGGCTCAATGGATACCACTATGTGAGTTTTGGTACAATACTAATTGGCATTCAGCTACAAGTGCTGCTCCTTTTGAAATCATATATGGCCATCCTCCACGCCACTTTGGTCTGACAACTGATGACACGATCCAGTCTCAAGATCTTCAGCAATGACTCTCCCAACGCCAAGTTGTCATTGATTCAGTCCGTCAGCATTTGTCGCGTGCTCAGCAGCGCATGAAGGATCAAGCAGACAAGCATCGCATAGAGCACACGTTTGTTGTTGGTGAGTCTGTGTTCTTGAAACTACAGCCCTACCTCCAGTCGTCAGTGGCTCCCCGCGCTAATCACAAATTGGCCTTCAAGTATTATGGCCCCTTCAAGATTGTTGCTCGAGTGGGTGAGGTCGCTTATCAGTTGGACTTGCCTATATCCAGCCGTGTGCACCCAGTATTTCACGTGTCCCTCTTGAAGCGAGTACTAGCACCAGACTGTCAGGTTCGTCCTCACTTGCTCCCCCTTGACACTCATCTCCAGGTCCCTGAACAGGTGTTGCGACAGCGGGTGGTCCGCAAAGGCAATGATTCTGTCGTCCAAGTCTTGATCCGATGGAGTGATTCAACTGATGAATTAGCTACTTGGGAAGACAAAGATACCCTCAAGCAGTTGTTTCCTCGTGCATCGGCTTGGGGACAAGCCGTCTCTAAGGGAGGAGGGGTTGTCAGCGATCAAGAGCATATTGAAGAACATGTGACACGGGAGACGGAGGTTCAAATTACGACCAGGCCCCGACGCAAGCCTCAGCGGCCCGCTAGGCTTGCTAGGCCTGAATGGGCTACATAACTATAATGAGTATTTAATCAAGTGGGTGTGCGTGAGTAAGGGTAGGCTGGCAGGACAGCTAGAGGCCGGGGGCACAGCTTGTGTGTGTATCTTCAGAGACTCTCGATCCCCTTCCTCGATCCCCAAATTGTAGCTCGAATTGCTTGTAATCGGCCATGATTGATGAACAGCAAGGTGTAGTGTTGACACAAATCAACACGATGAAGAATGAAAACAAGCAAGGGACATGAGATTTTAACGTAAAAAACCCCTTCAACACGAACGAAAAAACCAAGTCAAAATCTTGCACGGCTTAACCTGCTAATTAAGGGATTTAGCTAGTTCGTTCAGGGGCGGCGCCAGCGTGGGGTCGTGTAGGGGCGGCCGCCCCGGGTAAATTTTGGGGCCTAGGGTAGCTCCTCTACTAGTACTTTGGTAGTGTCCCCCACGGAAGATGAGACAAGTTCCCTGTAACCTGTGTGTTCGGTCGTGGGATCAGCCGAGGAGGAAGACAAGCAGAGAAATAACGATTCGCTTTTGAGATGGGCCAGCTAGTACGTCTTATAAGTTGGTAGTAAAGGCCCAATTAAGCAGGAGCCCATTTTTATGTACAGCTTTAAGCGTGGACGCTCCCTAATTTCTCTAACTTCCCATCACGATCAACTGAGTAAACAAATCTGGGCATTAGGCCATCACGTCTTCCGCCGCCGGCTCGCTGCCTCACCGTGGTGCTGCCCAAGCCCGATAGATGGTGCTTAATGGAGATCTGAGAGCCGGGTCGCTGCCTCGCCGTTCCCAATTTCTGGCGACATCACTTGAATAGCCATGTGCCGCGCATACAAGTACTTTCTCCGTTTAAAAAAATTGTCCCTCAAATGAATGTATCTAGCACCAATAAGTTAGTGCTAGATACATACATTTGATAAACAAATTTGGGACAAGTTTTTTCAGATGGAGGGAGTACAAGCAAGCAGCCATGGAGGAAACAAGCAGCATGTTCTTCTGCTCTCCCCAATCTTCTTTTCTTATCTTTTCTTGGAATAAGTGTCATATTATGCTAAGATTTATATTTTATTTTTTGTGCATTTTTTTAACAATCTGTGCATGTTTTAGGTACCTGGACTTGAAGATTGGACATTTTGGGATGAAGAATGAAAGATTCAATCAGCGGGGGCCCAAGTTAGGCCTTATAATTGTTTTGGTTGTTTTTAATGCTTTTTTACCTAGTTCTTGAGATTGAAACTACTTTGAACAATTGTTTGTGTTGATTGTCTTATCTGTATGCATACTACTTGCTAAATTTAGTGTGTTGGTTGTCTTGGTTGATAACATCATGGATTCAGATTTTGTTTATTTTAAAAGTCCATCCCGAGTAACTTCAAATCCTAGATCCGCCACTGAGTTCGTCTATACGACTTCAGTGACACGCGGCTCTACAGCCAGCCCCATGCTGCTATCATAGCTATCCACCATCATTCAGCAGTACTATACGTCCCAAAGAAGAAAGGATAGGTGCAGTGAGAACACGGTATGGGAGATGTCCATGGAAACAAAAGAAATAAGGTGACAAGCTGCACTTTGGCATATATTCCATGAGAAAGGGAAGGAGACGTTAGCAATCGACCGAGAGATCTTCCCAATAGCCTGCCGCACTCAGTATTCTAGTGCTCTCTCGTGCATGTGCTGTTTGTTTTATGTTGGACAAAGTGCCAGCGCAGCGGCGATCTACTCATGCCGTCATGCGTGATCAAGGAAGGTGTCTGTACGCGCGCACTTGCCGTGTCAGACCTGGGGCGCCTTCAACTCTACGCACGCTTCATCGTATCATTTCTTCGGGGGAAAAACACTGAACATTCGTGTTTGTTTCCTTCTCGAAATCAAGCAAACGAAGAAGTTTCAACAAGTGAAGCTCAATAATACTTGCGGCTCCCCACACTTCACTAACAGGTGGCGTGCAAGATTGAGGCCTCTTTTGGTTCATAGGATAGAATTATCATAGGAATATGAATCTTGTAGAAAATGAGATGACATGTATCTCAAATCCTATGAGTAGGAATAGGAAACAAGATGTCATTTGGTTGATACCAAAGGAATTTTTCCATTGAGTCTAGGCTTTTTTTTAATTTTCCTATGAAATGTGAAGGATAGGAATCAATCCTATGTAGAAATAGGAATCCATTCCTATAAACCAAAGGGCTCTAAAGGAAAAAAAATCCTATAAAAATTCTATCCTCTAGAATTTCTATGAAATTCCTCTAAACCAAAGGAGAGCATGTACCTACTACTACAAAGAAGCCTCGTCTAGCTTTGCTGAAGGGAGCGGACAACTCGTTTATGGACCACATATTCCATGAATGATATAACAATGATGCTGTTGATTCTGTTGATTTCTAGGAAAACTGCTCAAAAATGGAGTTCTGGCGTTTGTGAATGAGGGAATATCATCAGGAGTTATAAAACTTGCGTTCGATGTTCAGTTTAATGTTAAACTTTGAAAAATACAAATTTATGATCATCCAACTTGTGTTCTAATGTAAATATAGTCACTTCGCTTGTATATAGCCATATGGCCTGCTCACATGGCATGCCAACATGGGGCGGCCCACCAATCAATGGGTGGGAGTGCAGAAGGTGTTGGATGACACCAGCATGCTGTTTTTTTTTTGCAGAAAACTCCATCGCAATTTATTTAACTATGCACAAAAACCCTCAAATATAATTAAAAATAGCTGGGGCAGATGGGGTTCCAACACATGACCTGTTATTAATTAATTAAATACTCAGATGTATATCAATTTCACCAGTGCCGGTTCACGCTGAACATGCACAACTAAAATTTATTGAATGTGTTTAGGACGCATCTAGATGTACTCTAGTTTTAGTTACACACAAAAGCCTGTCCCGGTCAATCAGTGGGATACTAACAATGAATTAGGCTAACCAGGTAATTACGCTGATCTACACATGGCCCACCAGGTTATTCATGCTCATTTAAAAAAATGGTCTCAGCACTGTAACAATGAATTAAACTTGCAACCTTCTACAAATTCGTATTTTGAAAGTTTTACTACTAAACTCTTTTATAGCACTTACAAATCTTAGAGCATTTACAACTGGACTCATCAAAGGTCCAATCGGACAGCCTGATGACTGTCCCAGACAGGAAAGGGAAGAAAAGTCATCCAACCGGAACCTCTTATTTTGTCTTCATATGACCAGGATATTCGCAAATCCCCATATCCATACTAAATATCGGAAGCATAAAGGGATGTCCAGGCAACTGCCTCCACGTAGGATGTGGCCCACCCTAGACTATTTTCTCTCTTTCTTTTCTTTTCTCTCTCCATCTCCATCAATCACACACATTTGACCGGACAATTTGAGAAGGATGTAGAGGGCATGATTGCGTGCATAAACAAATAGAGGCTCAAAACTGACATCGCACATTCGCAGACGTCTAGGGATCAAAATTAGCCAATCCTGATTGTATACGCTCCTATAGACTTTGGCGACTGAATAGTTATCAAAGGGAATGGAAACATTTCGTCTTATATACCATCACTGACCACAATAATGCTTCCTTTGATAAGGAAAAAAACTTGTTGTACTGCCATGATTCCACCCCTCACACTTTCAGTAGTAATCCTACACTTCAACTAAACCTCGAAAGCAAAGTCTATACGCTGGTTCATTCCACTTAAGTGATAATCGTGTGAGTAGCTTGGGACACCGATAAAATAGTCATTTGCTTTTAACCTTTGACATGGGAACAACCGCCCTCCTAGACTCCTACTCCCTCCGAATGTATTTAGATGTATTTTAGTTTTAGAATATTCATTTCTGTGACGAGTAATTTGGAACGGAGGAAGTAGTTGTTTGGTTCCATTGATAGCAGTGCAGCAGAAAAAGCGAACACCTAACAAAAGCACTATACCGAACCCCAGACAGAGTCGTCCTATTTAACCATTCATCCAGACCAGCTAAGATGCAGTAGATATCTTTGCTGACCAACTATGATCATTTAACTAAAGTACGTAGTGATTTCGCAGCCACTCTGGGGGTACCTTTTTGGCCTTTTCACTAGAGCAATATGGAGCACTCCATAGATTGATAGATACAATTATTAACAATAAATATGCATATTAGGTGTATTTGGTGCTCTCGTAATGTGGATCCACACCCAACAAAACCCAAAATGTATCGTGGACCTGGCATGCGCGTGGACCAGCACAAAGCAAACCTAGGGCCTGTTCGGAGTCCTTCCGCTCAGCCGGAGCTGCAGTTAAAAACAGCGGAGCGAGGAAATAGGTACTCCATGGATTTGGGGATTTTCGGAGCTGATGGGTTGCCGAACAGCTCCCTAGTATAATCAACCGCGGATCACAGAGGGGCTCAAATCCAACACAGTTACTCACAAGATTCAAAGTGCAAGTGCAAGGCTAATCATATGAGGCAGAACACCGTAGCGCTCACCCAGTAAACAACCTCATACGTAGAACCATCCTTTTCTTTGTGTGATATTACCTTCGTCCCAAAATTTTGGGACAGAGGGCGTACTATATTTCAGACAATCAAGGCAGGAAAATCGAGCGTCAGCATCAAGTTAGAAAATAATACCTTGTTAGTGTGTAAGTAGGTTTGAGCTATGAAAAAGCATGCTGCAAGAGTACATATAACTGTGGCCCAGGCCCTTTTTGCCAAACTTCAGGCTCTATCAGATCACCTCTAGTTACCAATAAATTTAGCTCATACTTGCTTCTCCGGCAACAGAATTCAACCCCCACTAACAGTGACGAAACAAGATGCCCCGCTGATGGCTCTGGATAAGAATATCTCATGCAACTGCACTCCTCTTGCAAGCAACTTGAATAGCATTATATCCCTTCCAAGTTCCAACCGTCCATCCTCTTTACTTTAGGCAACTCTCATCCCCAGGAAATCATTGTGCAGTTCCACAAACCAGCCTCTTACCTCACTGGTAGAAACAGAAGAATAGAAAATATGAGCAGCCAATTCTTGGCATTTCCAGCATACAACCCTCGGACAAGGATACCGAGCACCATGTGTATGCCAATTATTACTGGAAACGCCCTGCACACCATCCGGGATACTGGTTCGTGGTTGACATAACAGAGTTGGTGGCAAGATGATCACCGTGATGTGTACTGCCCCAATACAACCAATTCAAGCTTCGGCTTCTTCCAAATATAGCCAACCGGCCGGTATCGGAGTCCAGAAAATGCCACAGATCCATACCCAGGTAACCTGCACGCCGATCTCCATGCAAGATTTCTCATTGCTGTCATTATGGTTGTTCGGCCCTGCGGCTCATCCACATGCTCGTTTATCTCCCTGCGACACACTGCAACTATTCAGTCAGTACAAGGAACAACTTAGCTCCAGAAAGGACAACACAATTAACTGCTAGTATTACTGAGCAATGGGCATCCAGCAAAGACATCTAATATAGTGGCATCCAGATATTTGCTGAGGTGAAGTGTAGATCTCTGGGACCATGCCTTGATAGAGAACAGCTGAGACAGCAAACACTCTTTTGCTCAGATTTTCGCTCATAACTCCAGTAATAACTTGCACCCACCAATCGGATCTGATTTATAGAAAATATTATGCAGCAATGCATCCAAAACTGCACCCTAAACCACCCACTGTGTTGTTATTGTACAATAAGTACTGGAGCTGTCCTGAACTCAGGTCGCTCTAAGGTCAGAATATATAGTATAACAGATCTGGTAGATGTGCAATCGGCACTCTTTTTTCCCCATTGTTGCATACTCTTGTAGGTGCATGAAAGTCCTTCAATAGGCATGACAATATCGATGTCTGGTGGACAGTTTTCGGCTACTGCCACAATGGACAACCATTCCTACTTTGGCACAACATAAATAGGACAGATACCAGGGCCAAAATAAGGTCAATAATAATTAATACAAAGGACCCTCAAACATAGGTGATGACAAAATACATGGGCACAAACTTTTTATCATCGATAACCCATGTGGATTTTCTTCCTGAGCTCAATATATAGAGGAAGGACCCATCAGTGATATTCAAGAATTTTTCCCTTCTCTTGATCCCAGTCATGCATAGGTTGCAGCCACAAACAGTCAGCTCAGCTTGCTGAGAAGAAGCACCAGACTTCCCAGTCTTATCAGAGGAAATGCCAATCTTCTCATTGTTTTGGTTTACAAATGAGTTTATAACTGCTATTTGCCGTTTGACAGAGTTCTATAGCATATACCTCATAATTCCATAAGTTATAATAATCGGCATGCCATAACCGCTCAAAACAAGAGATACATGATTCTGGCATTAACATAATCAATAAAATACAGCATCCAACTGAAAACCCTGACATGACAAATAGCATAATCTTATGAATAAAGAAGCCTATCAAACATTTTCACAAAGGACGGTAATTTCTTAATGGCATGCCAACTAGTGGCATAGATACCACTGAGCACATGCAGGTGTGCAATGCTCCCTGATGGAACATAATCTATGCTCATCTCATTTGCCTTAGCAGCATGTCCACGGTTCTACTGGGTGCACAGCTTCTGTGCATACCGTCCTATGAGGCCCATGACCAGCTTATTAGTTCTGTACTTGAGCATAAAAAACACACCTTTCGGTTGTATTATGCAGTAATGAAAACAATAGCGACACTTCACATACAGAGCAATGCATACAAAGATAAAATTAATCATATATTATGAAAAAAAAATCTTCATACAGATATACACATTTGGCCTTAAGTAACCTCTAATAGCACATAAAGTAGGCATCAAGGCAAAAGTCGTTATAAGATGCAATGGACTGCATAGGGGGGTAATGGAGTTTTCCTTAAACTGAAAATTGTAGGTGGTAAATGGAGTAAATATTGTAATATATCTAGTCCAAATAAAAGACGACCTGCCAAGTGCTGAACAATTCCAGACTGAATGAAGTGTATTATCTTGGACTAAAAGAACACTCAGCATTTTAAGTTTGGGGTACATATTCATATCCAGATCTAGCCGAGGTCATCAAACTCCAGATTCTATGCTACATGGAAATATTTTCAAGTAGCAATGAAATAATCTGACAGGTACAATATGTGATGCAGGAGCACAGATGCATAAAAATGACTACGAAACATATCGAGCTACGTATCCAAAAAGTAGAGGGTACCATGCGAAAACTACATACAACAATTTGTTCCAAACTGAATGGATGCTATGATTAGGTAAAAAGGAAATACAGAACGTTGACCGCCAAAGTATCTCCCTTCTTTTCATTCTTCTTGGTCCCATCCTGTGAAAGTTAGTATGACTAAGTTTTTCTGCAAGAAGATGATGTGTTAAGAGCACACTTCAGAGTTCCTACATTGATAGCCAGGTTGAAATTGCCAGCAATATGCCCATAGTTCCCAGACCATACATCACAACAACATCAGAATTTTTGTCTTCCAGCTGCTCTAGCAGGACCTCTGTCCATCCATGGGACATTAATTGTGCCTCCTGGATGTTGCAATTCACAAAGTATTAGTCTCTCAAATAAATGAAATGCAAAACTTACTAAAACTCACATTCATCTCTTCTATGTTCGATCTTCTTGCACTAGCCTCATTCTGTGACATGACATGATCAAGTATATTATTTCCTGCAGAAAGGGGGAGTTCCGCGTCATGTGCAGCTAGAAAGCCTGTGTAGGCTGAATCAGTGTGGATAGTCTTCATGACTGATCCAAAGAAATTTGTCACTGGGACCTGGTCAAGGACAGGATAAAAGGAAAAGAAGGCTTAGTCGTGGACAACATAGCAGCCATTAGAAATAGATATATCTTTCCATTACCTCGTTTAATGCACGCTTGTAAAGATCCATTCGATAATATGCAGTAGACAGCAGCATAGAAGGGTCGTATGAGTTGAAAAGACTGGAACATAAAAGGCAAGGTTGTAACCACCCAGGTACATTGTGTGTAGAAACATAAGATTGAATCTAGTTGAGTGCTATTGTGCGTAATTAAGAATAGAGGACACAACTGACTCCTAATTCTTGTGAATACAGAAAACAGTCTGAATTAATTTTTTAAGTTCACTGCAATCTGATTAGCCTGCAGTTATTTCAATTATTTTATGTGAGTTCGAAAGAAAGCACATTAATACAGAAAGCACCCAAATGATGCAGACCATCTTTTCACATCGTATTACATAGAAATATGAAAACTGAACAAGAACATCAACTATATCTTAATATAGAAACAGTGAAGCAAATTGTACATCACAGTTAGATCATCATCTGGCATAACACAAAGTTTAACACCAAACAAAGAAAAGTAAATGACTATTTTTCAGGAGTTACACATCGCAGTAAGACCAGCACCTTCTCATATAGATAGTTGATGAACTTTCAACCGAGATACATAATTCAAGAGAAGAGCATGTAAAGTATAATTTACCTGTTCAATGAAGCATTGCTATACATGTTCAGCTTCTCAAAGAAAGCAAGTGTATGGAAGGTAAATCTATCCACAACAGAAACACCAATCTGCCACCAGAAATGTATAACATTAACCAGTTTCATGACAAAGTAATAAGGTAAAATAAGTTTGCAAATACTATCTGAAATAACTGTATAGGGCATGTTCTCACGTCTGAGTCAAGATGGTGAGAGTAAGAGTTTTCCCCCTTCATGCTGCTACCAATCGCCAAAACACCAGGTGATTGAAGCTGTGGATACTAAATATATCAGGTACAGCCTTTAGATAGAGCTTTCAGATATACAAAAAGTCGAAAGGGTGAAGTCCACTCTAGCAGCGCAGATCATCGGCTGATTCTATAATTATGTGAACTATTATTCAAATCATGAAACACAAGTGGTTAGCATACCATATAGCACAAACACCATATGCAGCATTTGCCACTCCCACATGCCAAACAGCTATTTCATACTAAAAAGTGATGTACAGCAACAACGAATGTTACATAAGTGTATACTATGATATGGTCATATGAAAAATAAATTCAGAATGATGAACCCAGAGCTAACTGTGCCCAAAACAAAACAAAAAATGTGAAGAAAATTCATAGATGTACAACATGCTATAGTTTGCGCACTTGCTAACAATATAAGAACATTTGTGAAGGATACCCAAAATGTAAAAGACATTTTGAGCGATTACAAAATGAAATGGATAATATGTATAACAGTAATTCGGTATATGTCAAGACGAACTTGTAGCAACTTGAAACGAACCTGTGAAAAAAGAGTAGCAGCCTGGCAGGTATCTACCATTATCAACAACTCTTTAAATCTGAAAGGAAGGCCAAGGTGAAAGGTCAGTACACGAACCCAGAAACAAAGAGGCACAAGCCAACATCCAAATGTTGATGATTAAAAAATTCAACCTATGCTTCTCCTTCATTTGCTTTACTGCATCTGCTAAATCATGGCTCTGAAGTTCTTCGTTATCTTGGAACTTCAAAAATTCATCCCCGCCATGTCCAGTCATGTACAAAAGAATATGGCTTCCTTCATCACTTAAGAGACGCTTTGATCTTGGTACAGCGCTCTCATGTCTTCCAGTCAAAACTCGCAAAAAGTTTTCAACTGTAACCTCATAACCTCGGTAATCAACCTGTCATTAGAAAACCAAAAGAGTAATCAGCATAGCAAGATAAGATATTAGTTTTTAATAAGACTAGATTGCATAGCATTATGAGTGGACAACTTTAAGGATTGCCAGCTGCCACCTTTCATAAATCACCTAACTGACCATATTGAACTGTGTCGAGTGTCTTAAGTATCCATCACTTTGCAAAATTTGACCATCTTTTAGGAGGCGTTGTTTCATAATATTTTCAGTGGGAAAATCAGGATTGTAGGTATTGCAATATAACAAGGTGTCTACTTGTTGTAAAAGAGGTTAAGAACCGTAGAGGGTCATTTACAATGGGTATGCATGCTTTAATATCATAAACTATTTCGTAGATTTGGTACCTCGTTGGTATCAATGATACATGCACATCATGGGCTAGGGAAAATATTGCCAACCTGAGGGATTATCAAACTACAATGTTATGATTCAGCAACAATATTTTCAGAGTAAAGAGATTCACCTCAACATTGTCACCATAAAGATTAAGCTGGTGGTTCTCATTGTTGAACACTTGGGCAGGATAATTGTTCCGAGGATTACAAGCCATATCATCAGCCAACATAAGTATTATCCTCTCGTCAGGTATTCCCAATCTCTTAACAGTCCTGGAAAAAAAGGGTATATTTACTAATAAGGAATAACCTTTACATAGGACATAGATTCATATTTGCATATAACGGCATAACTATAATTAGTATACTACCTGTACAAAGACAGCGTGTTGGCCATATGTCTATAATTAAACCTGCATAACATTTGGATAATAGATCAGATTTAAGTGACAACAGGGATAAGCAGCGGGACCCAACATCAACCAGATAATATAAAAGCATAAGGACATATTCAAATGCTATTGGTAGATGGGAACAAAACTTCCGTATCAAAAGGAAAACTTCTAAAAAAATTAGCTGGCATTAACACAACTACAATTGTGTGCATATGTGCCTTCTTGGCGTTCTTCTTCTGTGTATTCAAGGAAAAACTACAATTGTGCAAGTGTTCATACCAAAATGTTTGTCAAAAGACACTTGTGCTCGCTGAACTTACATCACGGCTTAAATATTTTAAGTCATCATTATTATTAGTATCACATACCAGCCGAGAAAATGATAGAGCCACCCCTGCCGACCCTGGGAGGCTGCCCAGGTTCAGCCTGGATCCTCTGTTGAAGTCATTACAGGGAGGGAGAATTCGATAGAGAGCTTCATGGGCAAATGTTTCCCAGTGCGGTCACCATTAGACCTTGCTCAGGCTCTACGAACAGGCTGGCTCCACCATGATGACAACATTAAGCTATGTCGCAATCAGAAGAGTAAAGGTACTACAAAATGGATTCCAACCAGTGAGAAAAAATTAAATCACTCCATACACTGACATCGATAGAGTATACTACTTCGCAAACAGGGGATGGACAAACTCGTTGATACACAGACAAATTAATAAGCTGATTCATACAGCAATTGGATCCAGATACTTCTATCAATCGTGCGTACTTTTCAGCACTTACATCAAAACCCTAGCTTCTTTAGACCTCTCACTGCTACATTTAGCACAGTGAACCTGAACCCACTACAATTGCGTTGATCCACAGCAAATTTATGATGCGACAAGTAGGCAGCAACGAGCGGCGAGGCGGTAAGGCGCAGGCATGATAGATGATGGCTCACCAGAAGCGAGAGGTACAGACGAGCACGGCCCAGTTGTTGTTGTGCACGGCGGAGGGTGACGCCGCCGCCGGGGGCGCCGCGGCGGAGGAGAAGGTGAGGAGCACGAGCAGCGGTAGCATCTTGAGGAGGGAGATGACAGCGGGGTCCCGTCCGGCGAACGCCATGCTCGCCGCCGGAGCAGCGCTCGGGATCAGGGACATGCCGGTTGGGAATCTGGGGAAGAAATAAGGCCACCTCCACCGCGCGACCCTATCTTGTCCGGTGCGTCCGTTTGGGGTAAAACAGACAAATAGCACGGCCCAACGCGCCGACTCAAACGGACAAATGTCTGGATTCCGTCCGTTTTCGACCTATCCCCGGTCCAAACTTGCGCTCGGTTTGGGGTGAAACGGACGCGCGCGGACGGCCTCAACGCACGGCTTTGTCCCCCCGTGGCCCGCCTGTCGGGGACACTAGCTTCCACCATCTCTCCCCGCCCTGCCATGCCGCCGGCACCGCCGCTATTCTCCGGACGCCTCCTCACCGCGCAGCCCCCCGGCCGTCCATACCAAACCACGTCTCAACATGACCACCACCACATCCGCGCTTTCGCCGTAGTTTTGGTCGTCGATCGGAGGAGGTTTGGTCGTCGTCGTCTTTGCCGGTAGCAGAGGGGGCACGACCGCCAGCGACGTACCACGGCGGCCGCGGCAGATTCCGACGAGAGCTCCAGAGTGGCCAGTAGCCGGCCGGCAACCATCCCTGCTGCGTCGAGGTGATCATCGCGGCCTCTTCGTTACCACGACCGCAAGGTGTTCGACATTTTGCCAACAAAGGTATGGACAGTGGAGACGAGTTTTTCTTCCATCACTTCCTTTGTTCATCGGACGATTCGTCGTCGGATGATGACGATCTTGTGGTGGCTGCACTGGTCGTTCACGACCATATTCAGCGGCAGCTTCCTCGGTACAGGGGGTCAGTCCCTGGCCGTGCTCCCAACCTGAACCGCAACAGGGAGAGAGGCCACGCCCTGCTCTATGCCGATTACTTTTCCAACACCCCGCTCTTTAAGCCGGATAAATTCCGTCGCCGTTTTCGAATGGCAAGGCATGTGTTCAATCGTATCCGAGAGGGAGTGGTTGCTCATGACCCATACTTCGAATGCAAGACGGATGCCCTTGGCAAGCTTGGATTCTCCTATTACCAGAAATGCACCGCGGCCATCCGCATGCTTGCATATGGAATTCCAGGCGATCTAGTGGATGAGTATGTGCGTATGAGTGAGACAACATGTCTGATGTTAATTACAAGTTTTGCCAGGTTGTGATCGAGGTGTTTGGCTCAGAGTACTTGAGGCAGCCAATTGTAGCTGATACAGAGAGATTGTTGGCGACTAACGCAGTTAGAGGCTTTCCAGGCATGCTTGGCAGTATAGATTGTATGCACTGGGAGTGGAAGAGCTGTCCATTTGTTTGGCAGGGCCAGTACAAGGGGCATGTCAACGCGTGCACTGTCATATTAGAAGCGGTGGCTTCACGGGATCTTTGGATATGACATTCTTTCTTCGGCATGGCAGGTTCTCACAATGATATCAACGTGCTGCAGCGTTCCCCAGTCTTCGCAAGGCTTGCAGAAGGCCACTCCCCACCTGTCAACTTTGAGATCAACGACCACCAGTACAACAAGGGATACTATCTAGCTGATGGTATATATCCTCAATGGTCAACTTTTGTGAAGACAATCTCGAAACCCCAAGGTGAGAAGAGAAAGAGATTTTCCCAAATGCAAGAGAGTGTTAGAAAGGATGTGGAACGTGCTTTTGGTGTGCTTCAATCCCGGTGGGGTATCGTTCGAAACCTTGCACTGTCATGGGATGAAAGGAAGCTTTGGGAGGTGATGACTGCTTGTGTGATCATGCACAACATGATCGTCGAGGACGAGCGTGATGAGAGTATCTTCGACCAAGGATTTGATTATCAAGGTGAAAATATTGAGCCCCTGCACCAAGACCCGGCCACATTTGAACAATTTGTGCAATTCCACCGTGAGATGCGTGATTGGCACAGTCATTTGAATCTTCAAAATGACTTGGTTGAGCACATGTGGGATCACATTGGCAACCAATAGACGTATTGGTTCATTTTATGTTCAGTCAAGACAATTTCGATTTGGTTGTAAAACTTTTTTATTAAGGACAATTTCAATTGGGTTGTAAAACTATTTTAATTTTCAGACAAATATTTGCACGTGCAAATTAGTTTTGATGAGAATATGGGCATTTTTGGCCCTGACGGACAGGATGGGGCAAATGGATGCGGCCGCGCGCTGGGTGCACGGCCACCGCATCCCAGGACACGCTTGGACACGGCATCAAATCGCTACCCAAACGGACAGAATCCGGACAAAACAGACGTCCGTTTGGAGTCGCGCGGTGGAGTTGACCTAAGAGGCTCGTCTCACGGACCCACCACCATCGTCGCACGAAATGGTGTTTCTTAGACTAGTAGTAACATAGACTAGTAACATGCATATGTTAATAGCTTTATAGTGGGAAATAACATGTGTAATAACATGCAACACTTCATTTATTAGGCTATAAACTCATCTTGCCTTGATATGTGTGATGTTACTCAGACTAGTCACAGTGGGTAGTAACTTAGAGTAGTAACATGCATATGTTACTAGTCTATATTACAACCTCCACAGTGGGTAGTAACATATGTGTTGTGTCATGCATCACTTCATTTATTAGGTTATAGACTCATCTTTTCTTGACACGTGTGATGTTACAGTAACTAGCTATGTTATCACATACCTCTTTTTCTTTATTAATTACATGCTACATCATCTATTTTGCCTAGATAAGTGTGATGTTACCACCTATATTACTCCCACAGTGGGTAGTCTCATACTACTAGTAACTAGCTATGTTACCACTTTCCTCTCTTTCTTCATTTATTGTTTGCCACATCATCTATTTTGTCTAGATATGTGTGATGCTACTATCTATGTTACTCCCACTGTGGATAGTCTTATGGCGGGTGCTACAAATCATCCAATTGATTTGTTACAAATATAGACGCCCCCAGAGCCGTTCGATCACACGCTCCCCAGCCCAGTCGCAGGATCAACCAACACACCACACATCAGTCCATGGCAGCAGCCCATGGCACTGCCGCGCAGCACTTACAGTGGCCGGCGGGGGCGCTTCAATGCAATCCGGCGATGTTTCAAAGGCCACCCTGCGGCGCTTCATAGCAGGCACCCGAAGTCGTTGGTGATGTTTCACTACAGCTCGCGTCGACGCGACGAGCTCCATAGCAGCACACGACACCGTCGGTGATGATTCACTGCAGCGACGCAACGAGCGTCACAGCAGCATCCGATCCCGTCAGTGATGTTTCATTGCAGCCCGCACTGACATGGTGAGCTCCATCATAGCAACCCGTAGACACCGCGAGATACCATAGAACCCTGTTAATCTTCAATCAACCATAGTACCAGACATGATTAAAACATGAGCAATGCTACATCTACGGGCTGGTTGTTACATATCCTACGTAATGGATGACATGGCAATGTTTAATTGAATATTAATTGGGGGCGTTTAGTTAGGTGGAAGAAAGATTACGTAGCATACGTAACAGAGTTACGTAGGTGTATCATTTTTGTTAAAACATCTACGAAAATTTCTGACTTATAGTTCACGATAATAGGGCGTGCCAGGTAAAAGAAAATGACATGGCCGCATGAGCAATAGTGGCTGAGTGGGGCATGTATGGTGACGTGAATAACTGCATGTTTAGATAAATAATTAATGATGATGGATCTCTTAGGTTCTTAGGTACTCCCTCTGGTCACTTATATAAGATGTTTAAGCTTGTTACAGTGCTCTAAACAGTTCGAAACCAGTTGTCTAAATTGCTTTATAGTCTATTTCTGACTTTCTGCGATTCGTTTTGTGATCTTTCTCTGCTATACTTGTTTCAATTTGGGCACAAAGTGATAATGTGATGGCCTCTGCAGTGATAGTGTGATGGCCTCTGCCGATTGCCATTGTCGGCTTGCGCTCGCCTGTACCAACGTCTGGTCGAGTGCACCCATTAAGAGCATCTATAGCTGGATTTAGCAAATTCGGCCCCTTAAACGCCCGCGAACGTGTCCTGGCGCATCCTCGGGCACTGACCAGGCACCCCTCATATTTATCACTCTGCATCCGTGTATCTCATATCCAACACTTTATATCCATATTACACATGCAAATGTTAATCTATCTTACGTGATCAAACGACGGGCACCAAAAATCGGCTGCAAAGGAACACAAGATCAGCTGCAAACGAACATTAACATACTTCACCACATCCAAAAGATCGTAGTTCGTCCCCGAACAAGTTCTTAAACGTCTACAACTAAAAACGATATAAACATTGAGGAGGAGGGAGGCCGGAATCACCACTTCCTCGTCGGGCCTTTGCCCTTCCGGTCGCCGGCGCAGCTGTAGGCGTCCGCGGCTGGTGGAGGGTCTTGGTCGTCCGACGAGGAGGTGCAGCTGTCGCCGTCGTCGGAGAGGACGATGAGCCCCTTCATCCGACGGACCATCCTGTCCTGCTCCGGCTTCAACCTTGCCACCCGAGCCTTCTATACCGCTGCCTCCTTCGCCTCGCACTCTAACTGCTCAATAGCAAGCCGGAGCCCCTTGGCATTCTTCCATTGGAGGCGGCGAGCGTCTGTCTCCACCGTCGTGAGGGAGTGGCGGTAGACCCATGCGAGGAGACACGTGTCCTCGTCGGCGTCGCATCCGTCCCGTGGTGGTGGCGCGCGGACTGCTCCGCCATGTCCCTCTCCCATGCACACTGCCTCTCGCAGCGCGTGGCGCGCACCTCCGGCTCCGGAGTGCATGTGCGGGCCGGCAGCGCAGGCACAAGCACCCAGCGATGGCCGCATGGAGGAGCGGCGGGCGCGGACTGTGCTCTCCTTGTGTCGCTACGCGTGGGCAGGAAGGGTCCAGCTCCGGGGTCCGCGCTGCGGTGACGCGGGAGCTGCGGCGACGCTCCAGATCCGGAGTTGCCGCCGGTCTCCACCTTGGACCGCTCCAGCACAATGCGGAGGGCCATCTCCTCCTCGTAGTTGAGCTTCGAACCGGAGTTGCTCATCTTGGTGGATGAGATCGAAACCGGAGAGAGAGAGGAGTGGACAGAGCGAGCGAGAGAGAGAGAGAGGGAGAGAGTGAACTAGGGTTTGAGCTCACCGCCCGGATTGGAGTTTTTTGTGGGGTCATTGGTGGGCCGGGCCTATCAGGCGAACGCGCCAGGGTGTGCCCAGGCCGTCCCATATCCGCCCTATATTTGAGCTAGATATGAGGGATGCCGGTCAACCCGGGCGTTTGTCCGCGGTTTAAGAGGTCCGGTTGGGTCAAACTTTTTGACCGATCAGTGACCGGATGACATGTCCGAGCGTTTGAGATGGGTATGAGAGGCCCGGCTATAGATGCTCTACCAGATCAATTTCTCAAGGTATATGTACTCCTAATCTCTATTACGTCATGTGCTCAGGTCTAATGACTTAGTAATAGTAGTTATATGTTTGTAATTATATGTTCATGATTAGACGTAGAGATCTAATTTATCTTTTTGTGTGAAATATGCTTCTCTAGTTTAATATAAAGAACGACAATTGATTTTTCTGAACCTGATTCAATATCTAGGCCAACTCTAGTGAGAGAATATTAATCCATACATAACTTCTAGATAATCATATGGCTAAATTAGACCCATAATTTTCAAACATACATTTATCCTTGTGCTTATGTCTTACACAAATATTAGCGTTGTTGCAAAAATGTGGTGATGTTACATGAGCGTTGATATATACGGTCTTTGAAGATTGTCATATTTGCTCTCCCTGTCTTCAAATCCTGGCTCTGCCTTCTACTTTAAGGAGGCTTTGGGCATTTCCCTCAACGCCACCGGCACCCATGCCGTTCCTCTGAGTCGGCTTCAGCCTCTCGAGCTTGTCATTACTTTTGGTGCAGTATTTTTCTACCTTTGTTTTGGAGATTGTTGACAGAAACAGATATGGACTGATTTGTTTGCTAGTGCATACAGAGAGAAAAGGTCCATACAAAATCGAAGAGAATGCTATCTCCGGTGCCAACTTCAAGGAACTTCACCGAAGTACATCTGCGCTGTAGAGAAGAACGAGCTATATTTGTTGAATTCATATAGACGAGAAGATTGATGTGAAGGAATTAACCCCTCGAAAGTTTACTGCTGAAGCGAAGCATATGTTTCGGTATGGCCGTCCGAAGAAATTGACTGCAACGAATGGAAGTCGAAGATAAATTGAAGATGTCGTATTCTTTTCATCTTTCTTCTTCTATTCATTTGAGTCATAGGACCTCCGTACTATTAAGAGGGGTATAGGTTCTCGAAGCTTAGATCCGTTGTGATGCTTAGCCAAAACCTATCAAAGTTGTGAGACAAATCTCTTTGTGTTTCGAGCAAATACTTGCCAGCAAGAGACTGTGATCTTCTTCGCTGTGAGATATTTGTCTCAGACCGAGGAGTTAGCATTACTTGCTCCGCAGGCAATGTTACCGTTGTGCTCAAATCCGACCGTTGGACTCGTGTCGTTCGGCCATTGGCTTCTCTCGATGTCTAATTTGCTCATTTCCCATCAGGGAAGGCTGCGGCTATAAATAGCCACCCACTTTGACATTGTTTGTTGGCTGCTTCGCTTGAGATTTCTGAGAAGATTGATTAATTTGAGCAACCCCTCTCCGAGTGATTTGAGTTTAAGATCCATCGAGAGAAAAATCAAGAGCCCAAACTTAGACAGTGGTTTAGCATCACAGTAGTTCTGAGTGAGAGTTCTTGTACCTATTACTCTTGAGAGCTACGCACTCTCTAGACGGATAGGTTACGGCTCGAATGTTGAAGAGTTGTTATCTTCACCGAGCTAGATCTTCAGCAACCAAGAGTGATTGTGGTTCACAAAGGTCGATTGAAGGTTTGGAGATCGCCGTCGGATTTCGGGTTCCGGCAAAACCCTTGAGGTTCGAACACTGGGGTGCGCACAAAGATCTCTCCTCCTCTCTAGCTCGCACTCCGTATGATCTCACGGCCTAGCTCGACGAACCCAAGGAATACGAGACACAAGAGTTTATACTGGTTCGGGTGCTACCTCTTGAGCACTGCGTTGGTTTTCCCTTGAAGAGGAAAGGGTGGTGCAGTAAAGCAGCGTAAGTATTTCCCTCAGTTTTTGAGAACCAAGGTATCAATCTAGTAGGAGACCACGCGCGAGTCACTTCATACCTACACAAACAAATAAGAACCTCGCAACCAACGCGATAAAGGGGTTGTCAATCCCTTCACGGCCACTTGCAAGAGTGAGATCTGATAGAGATGATAATAATAAGATAAATATTTTTGGTATTTTTATGATATAGATTGAAAGTAAAATATAGCAAAATAAAGTAGATTGGAAACTTGTATGATGGAAAATAGACCCGGGGGCCATAGGTTTCACTAGTGGCTTCTCTCAAGATAGCATAAGTATTACGGTGGGTGAACAAATTACTGTCGAGCAATTGATAGAAAAGCGAATAATTATGAAAATATCTAGGAATGATCATGTATATAGGCATCACGTCTGAGACAAGTAGACCGAAACGATTCTACATCTACTACTATTACTCCACACATCGACCGTTATCCATCATGCATCTAGAGTATTAAGTTCATAAGAACAGAGTAACGCCTTAAGCAAGATGACATGATGTAGAGGGATAAACTCATGCAATATGATATAAACTCCGTCTTTTTATCCTCGATGGCAACAATACAATACAATACGTGTCATTTCCCTTTCTGTCACTAGGATCGAGCACCGCAAGATTGAACCCAAAACTAAGCACTTCTCCCATTGCAAGAAAGATCAATCTAGTAGGCCAAACCAAACTGATAATTCGAAGAGACTTGCAAAGATAAACCAACCATACATAAAAGAATTCAGAGAAGATTCAAATATTGTTCATAGATAAACTTGATCATAAACCCACAATTCATCGGATCTCGACAAACACACCGTAAAAGAAGATTACATCGAATAGATCTCCAAGAGAATCGAGAAGAACTTTGTATTGAGATCCAAAGAGAGAGAAGAAGCCATCTAGCTACTAGCTATGGACCCGAAGGTCTGAGGTAAACTACTCACACATCATCGGAGGGGCCATGGAGTTGATGTAGAGGCCCTCCGTGATCAATGCCCCCTCCGGCGGAGCTCCGAAAAAGGCCCCAAGATGGGATCTCTTGGGTACAGAAGGTTGCAGCGGTGGAATTAGGTTTTCGTGGTGCTCCTGGATGTTTGCGGGGTACATGGATATATATAGTAGGAAGAAGTAAGTCGGTGGAGCAACGAGGGGCCCACGAGGGTGGAGGGCGCGCCCAGGGGGGTGGGTGCGCCCCCTACCTCGTGGCCTCCTCGATTGATTCTTGACGTCCACTCCAAGTCTCCTGGATCACGTTTGTTCCAAAAATAACGCTCCCGAAGGTTTCATTCCATTTGGACTCCGTTTGATATTCCTTTTCGGGAAACTCTAAAATAGGCAAAAAAAACAACAACTTGAGCCGGGCCTTTGGTTAATAGGTTAGTCCCAAAAATAATATAAAAGTGTAAAAATAAGCCCATTAACATCCAAAATAGATGATATAATAGCATGAAATAATAAAAAATTATAGATACGTTGGAGACGTATGAAGCATCCCCAAGCTTAATTCATGCTCGTCCTCGAGTAGGTAAATGATAAAAACAGAATTTTTGATGTGGAATGCTTCCTAACATATTTCTCAATATAATTTTTCTTTATTGTGGCATGAATGTTCGGATCCGAAAGATTCAAGATAAAAGTTTAATATTGACATAGAAATAATAATACTTCAAGTATACTAACTAAGCAATCATGTCTTCTCAAAATAACATGGCGGCCAAAGAAAGTTATCCCTACAAAATCATATAGTCTGGCTATGCTCTATCTTCATCACACAAAGTATTAAATCATGCACAGCCCCGATGACAAGCCAAGCAATTGTTTCATACTTTTGATGTTCTCAAACTTTTTTAATCTTCACGCAATATATGAGCGTGAGTCATGGATATAGCACTATGGTGGAATAGAATGGTGGTTGTGGAGAATACAAAAAAGGGAGAACATAGTCTCACATCAACTAGGCGTATCAACGGGCTATGGAGATGCCCATTAATAGATATCAATGTGAGTGAGTAGGGATTGCCATGCAACGGATGCACTAGAGCTATAAGTATATGAAAGCTCAACAAAAGAAACTAAGTGGGTGTGCATCTAACTTGCTTGCTCACGAAGACCTAGGGCAATTTGAGGAAGCCCATCATTGGAATATACAAGCCAAGTTCTATAATGTAAAATTCCCACTAGTTTATGAAAGTGACAACATAAGAGACTCTCTTTCATGAAGATCATGGTGCTACTTTGAAGCACAAGTGTGGAAAAAGGATAGTAACATTGTCCCTTCTCTGTTTTTCTCTTATTTCATTTTTAGTTGGGACTTCGTCTTCTTCTCTTTTTTTGGCCTCTTTTCTTTCTTTCTTTTTATTTTTCGTACGGAGTCTCATACCGACTTGTGGGGGAATCATAGTCTCCATCATCCTTTCCTCACTGGGACAATGCTCTAATAATGATGATCATCACACTTATTTTTACTTACAACTCAATACTTAGAACAACATATGACTCTATGTGAATGCCTCAGCGGTGTACCGGGATATGCAATGAATCAAGAGTGACATGTATGAAAAAAATTATGAACGGTGGCTTTGCCACAAATACGATGTCAACTACATGATCATGCAAAGCAATATGACAATGATGAAGCGTGTCATAGCAAACGGAACGGTGGAAAGTTGCATGGCAATATATCTCGGAATGGCTATGGAAATGCCATAATAGGTAGGTATGGTGGCTATTTTGAGGAAGGTATATGGTGGGTTTATGGTACTGACGAAAGTTGCGCGGTACTAGAGAGGCTAGCGGTTGTGGAAGGGTGAGGGTGCGTATAATCCATGGACTCAACATTAGTCATAAAGAACTCACATACTTATTGCAAAAATCTATTAGTTATCGAAACAAAGTACTACGCGCATGCTCCTAGGGGGATAGATTGGTAGGAAAAGACCATCGCTTGTCCCCGACCGCCACTCATAAGGAATGCAAGAAATAAATAAATCATGCTCCGACTTCATCACATAACGGTTCACCATACGTGCATGCTACGGGAATCACAAACTTCAACACAAGTATTTCTCAAATTCACAACTACTCAACTAGCATGACCCTAATATCACCATCTCCATATCTCAAAACAATCATCAAGTATCAAACTTCTCTTAGTATTCAATGCACTTATATGAAAGTTTTTATTATGCCTAAAAGCAAATTGCCATATTGTTCTAAAGGACTCTCAAAATAATATAAGTGAAGCATGAGAGATCAATTATTTTTATAAAATAGAACCACCGCCGTGCTCTAAAAGATATAAGTGAAGCACTAGAGCAAAAACTATATAACTCAAAAGATATAAGTGAAGCACATAGAGTATTCTAATAAATTCTAATTCATGTGTGTCTCTCTCAAAAGGTGTGTACAGCAAGGATGATTGTGGTAAACTAGAAAGCAAAGACTCAAATCATACAAGATGCTCCAAGCAAAACACATATCATGTGGCGAATAAAAATATAGGTCCAAGTAAAGTTACCGATGAACGAAGACAAAAGAGGGGATGCCTTCCGGGGCATCCCCAAGCTTAGGCTTTTTGGTGTCCTTGTATTTTACCTTGGGGTGCCATGGGCATCCCCAAGCTTAGGCTCTTGCCACTCCTTGTTCCATAATCCATCAAATCTTTACCTAAAACTTGAAAACTTCACAACACAAAACTTAACAAGAGAATCTCGTGAGCTCCGTTAGCGAAAGAAAAGAAAACACCACTTCAAGGTACTGTAATGAACTCATTATTTATTTATATTGGTGTTAAAAATACTGTATTCCAACTTCTTTATGGTTTATAAACTCTTTTAGTAGCCATA
Source organism: Triticum urartu (assembly GCF_056163025.1). Taxonomy (NCBI): domain Eukaryota; kingdom Viridiplantae; phylum Streptophyta; class Magnoliopsida; order Poales; family Poaceae; genus Triticum; species Triticum urartu. The sequence continues at coordinate 218,189,355 of NC_141878.1, forward strand.
GATTCATCAAAATAAGCAAACAACACACGAAAAACAGAATCCGTCAAAAACAGAAGAGTCTGTAGTAATCTGTAACTAACGCAAACTTCTGGAACCCCAAAAATTCTAAAATAAATTTCTGGACGTGAGGAATTTATCTATTAATCATCTGCAAAAAGAATTAACTAAATATCACTCTCCAATAAAAAATGGCAGCAATTCTCGTGAGCGCTAAAGTTTCTGTTTTTTACAGCAAGATCAAAAAGACTTTCCCCAAGTCTTCCCAACGGTTCTACTTGGCACAAACACTAATTAAACACAAAAAACACAACCAAAACAGAGGCTAGATAAATTTTTCATTACAAAACATAAGCAAAAATCAAGAAATAAAAATAATATTGGGTTGCCTCCCAACGAGCGCTACCGTTTAACGCCCTTAGCTAGGCATAAAAGCAAGGATAGATCTAGGTATTGCCATCTTTGGTAGGCAATCCATAAGTGGCTCTCATAATAGATTCATATGGTAATTTAACTTTATTTCTAGGTAAGTGTTCCATGCCTTTCCTTAATGGAAATTGGAATTTAATATTCCCTTCCTTCATATCAATAGTTGCACCAATCGTTCTAAGGAAAGGTCTACCAAGAATAACATGACATAAAGGATTGTAATCTATATCAAGAACAATGAAATCTATGGGCACATAATTCCTATTTGCAACAATAAGAACATCATTAATCTTTCCCATAGGTTTCTTAATGGTGGAATCCGCAAGGTGCAAGTTTAGAGAACAATCATCAAATTCACGGAAACTTAGCAAATCACACAAAGTTTTTGGAATCGTGGAAACACTAGCAGCCAAATCACACAAAGCATAGCATTCATGATCTTTAATTTTTATTTTCATAGTAGGTTCCCACTCACAATAAAGTTTTCTAGGGATAGAAACTTCCAACTCAAGTTTTTCTTCATAAGATTGCATCAAAGCATCAATGATATGTTTAGTAAAAGCTTTATTTTGACTATAATCATGAGAATTTAGCACGGATTGCAACAAGGAAATACACTCTATCAAAGAGCAATTATAATAATTAAATTCCTTGAAATCAAAGATAGTGGGTTCGTTGCTATTTAAAGTTTTGACCTCTTCAATCCCACTTTTAATAATTTTTGCATCAAGATCTAAAAACTCCGAATTTTTGGGACGCCTTCTAACTAAAGTTGACTCATCTCCAGTCCCATCATTATCAAGATTCATATTGCAAAACAAAGATTTAATAGGGGACACATCAATAACTTTTAGATCTTCATCTTTATTATCTAACTCTTCTAGTTTAGCGGCCATCTTATTAACTAAAGTGACCTGCTTATCAGAAATTTGGGCAATTAATTTTTCAAGATGAGCAAACTGAGATTTCAAACCATAAAATTACTTAGACATATCATCGAGCTCTTTATTCATGAAACCGATAAAACCTTTTTGTTCTTTAAGCTCGTTTCTAAAGAAATTATTATGCTCAAATTGCAAGGACATAAAACTTCTGACGTTGTTTTCGATTTCTTCCAACCTTCTAAGGTGAGGATCAACACCTTTTGGTAAAGCCATAAGGGTAACAAGAAACAGGAGGCAAGAGAAAAAGAGGCAAACGGAAAGAGAGGGCGAAAGGAAAAGAGGGCGAATAAAACGGCAAGGGTGAAGTGGGGGAGTGGAAAACGAGAGGCAAATGGCAAATAATGTAATGCGAAGGATAAGAGTTGTGATGGGTACTTGGTATGTCTTGACTTGGCGTAGATCTCCCCGGCAACGGTGCCAGAAATCCTTCTTGCTACCTCTTGAGCACTGCGTTGGTTTTCCCTTGAAGAGGAAAGGGTGGTGCAGTAAAGCAGTGTAAGTATTTCCCTCAGTTTTTGAGAACCAAGGTATCAATCCAGTAGGAGACCACGCGCGAGTCACCTCGTACCTACACAAACAAATAAGAACCTCGCAACCAACACGATAAAGGGGTTGTCAATCCCTTCACGGCCACTTGCAAGAGTGAGATGTGATAGAGATGATAATAATAAGATAAATATTTTTGGTATTTTTATGATATAGATTGAAAGTAAAAGATAGCAAAATAAAGTAGATTGGAAACTTGTATGATGGAAAATAGACCCGAGGGCCATAGGTTTCACTAGTGGATTCTCTCAAGATAGCATAAGTATTATGGTGGGTGAACAAATTACTGTCGAGCAATTGATAGAAAAGTGAATAATTATGAGAATATCTAGGCATGATCATGTATATAGGCATCACGTCCGAGACAAATAGACCGAAACGATTCTGCATCTACTACTATTACTCCACACATCGACCGCTATCCAACATGCGTCTAGAGTATTAAATTCATAAGAACAGAGTAACGCCTTAAGCAAGATGAGATGTAGAGGGATAAACTCATGAAATATGATATAAACCCCATCTTTTTATCCTCGATGGCAACAATACAATATGTGTTGTTTCCTTTCTGTCACTGGGATCGAGCACCGCAAGATTGAACCCAAAACTAAGCACTTCTCCCATTGCAAGAAAAATCAGTCTAGTAGGCAAAACAAAACTGATAATTCGAAGAGACTTGCAAAGATAAACCAATCATACATAAAAGAATTCAGAGAAGATTCAAATATTGTTCATAGATAAACTTGATCATAAACCCACAATTCATCGGATCTCGACAAACACACCGCAAAAGAAGATTACATCGAATAGATCTCCAAGAGAATCGAGGAGAACTTTGTATTGAGATCCAAAGAGAGAGAAGAAGCCATCTAGCTACTAGCTATGGACCAGAAGGTCTGAAGTAAACTACTCACACATCATCGGAGGGGCCATGGAGTTGATGTAGAGGCCCTCCGTGATCAATGCCCCCTCCGGTGGAGCTCCGGAAAAGGCCCCAAGATGGGATTTCTTGGATACAGAAGGTTGCGGTGGTGGAATTAGGTTTTCATGGTGCTCCTGTATGTTTGCGGGGTACATGGATATATATAGGAGGAAGAAGTAGGTCGGTGGAGCAACGAGGGGCCCACGAGGGTGGAGGGCGCGCCTAGGGGGTGGGCGCGCCCCCTGCCTCGTGGCCTCCTCGATTGATTCTTGACGTCCACTCCAAGTCTCCGGGATCACGTTTGTTTCAAAAATAACGCTCCCGAAGGTTTCATTCCGTTTGGACTCCGTTTGATATTCCTTTTCGGTGAAACTCTAAAATAGGCAAAAAAAACAACAATTTGGGCTGGGCCTCCGGTTAATAGGTTAGTCCCAAAAATAATATAAAAGTGTAAAAATAAGCCCATTAACATCCAAAATAGATAATATAATAGCGTGGAACAATCAAAAATTATAGATACGTTGGAGACGTATCATCGGGCCACCGTTGTGGTGTAATACCCTACTCCAGTGTGGTGTGGTGGATTGCCTTTTAGGCTGAGGATGAACAGTTAGAAGGGAAGAACAGCCTCCTGAGGTGAGGTGTTCTTGTGCTTGGTGACTCGATGCTGTCTCGGATCAGAATCAGATGCCTCCCTATGGTGGTGGCTAGTCCTATATATAGAGGCCCGGGTCCTCTTCCCAAATATTGGGCGGGAAGGGATCCCACAACCGCCAAATTCAAAGGGAGACAACTAGTACAAGCTATCCTGACAAAAATAGTCTTCGTCTGCCAAAGGCTCTGGAGATGACGCCGTCTTGGGCTCCACGGTGACCTCCGTCCTACTGTCCTGCTGGTCTTGGTCTTGTTGCACCGATATGGAAACATTTGCCTGATGCCTCGGGACTCCTCGCCCGTGCCTGCTCCTTTAGCACCAAAGAGGAAACGAGGACACTGCGCGCGCTGGCGCCCGCCTGGCTCCAGTCGTCATGGCTTGCGTCACACAAACCTCGCGAGGTGTCCCTTGCCTTGATCTCTTCGCCTCTCGCGAGCCAGCCTGGTGATGAGGCCGCCCCTGAGGAGGTCTTGCGTCATCTGCCTCGCGAGGCTTGGCCCCTGGCGAGGGTCTTGAGTGTTTGCTGGTGAAGATGTGTCGTACAGGGCCGCTGGTGGAGCCACGCCTGCGGGCCGCAGGCAGGCAAGTCTGGGGACCCCCGTTCCCAGAACACCGATAGTAGCCCCCGGGCCCAAGGTGCGCTCGGGCTTGGCTTCGAGGTGAAGCCGAAGGGCAAGTGCGGAGCATCGCATGCCCCAACAGCCTACGGCCCCGCCTGATGCGTGGCGATTGATTGGACGTGAGCATCCCCACTTCCCCATGCAGCCTTGATATCCGCCTGGCTAGGCGGCCACGATGTCCTACACAGTTATTCCCCCCTTGCTGGCAACGCACTCCCCGACTCCTCCGCTTCTTCGAACCTCAGCCTCTTCTGCATCTGACCTGAGCTCAGTCCTCTCCATCACCATGGCGCCGAACCGGACAGAGAAAGGGAAGAAGCCCCTGTCCTCAGCCAGCCCGTCTTTGGCCGTCGAGCCCGCCGTCGGCCAATCGTGGGTGCTCAATGAGGAGGCCATGGACAAGGTCCGCCTTGCGCTTGCCACCAGCTTCAACGAATGGGGAGGGACGGCGGCCTGGCCTGCGTACCGAGCTTCTGTCGATAAAACAACCACTGTGGTCCAGTTCTTCGTCGACGCCCTGTGGGCCGGCCTGGTCCCCCCTTCTCTGCCTTCTTCAACGCCGTGCTTTCCCATTACCAGATTCATCTGCTGCACCTAGATCCCCAATCTGTCACTCTTCTTGCCGTCTTTGCCTTTGTCTACGAGGCCATGGTGGGCATCGCCCCCTCCATGGCACTTCTGCGCCATTTCTTCTCGCTGCACCTGAACGACCCCCGGCAATGCTCAGGGTGCCTAAGCTTCCAGGATGTGGTGGCGACGGCCGGCTCGGGGATTGACTTTGAGCTCCCACCGTCCGCGAGTGGGTTCCAGACGCGGTGGGTGTATGTGGATGTCGAAGTGCTCAGTCCTTTGCTCTTGCCTCCTTCTGCGCCTGCAATTCCCAGCTCCGGCTGGGCTCACGAGAAGCTTACGAGCCCCCGCATTGCCTTCCTTTGGCTCCGACTGAGGAGGTTGAAAGACCTTGGCTTGACCGCGCCCATGGTGATGAAGGAGTTCCTCCGACGCCACGTTGCCACACTCCAGCGCCATTCCCAGCCGATGTGGGCCCTATCTATCGGCCCGAACCGCATGATGCTCCAGGAGTCAGAGCTTCCACTTGAGGCACGAAGAACGGTGCTCGAGGTCCTGGTGGGCAACCCCTCGCCAGCCGATATGCCACCGGTGGGCTGTCTCTTGTATGGTTGCTCGAACAGGGTGGAGTTCGCGGGGCAGATGCCCCCTTTGACAAATGGGGGCTGCGTCCGGTTGGCCTTGAGGGGTCCCGCGAGAACCCCATCACCGTGGTTCCCCTCCTTGTCGCCGGCGCCGAACTTGCCCCAAGAGTGGACGCAGGAGGGTAAGCACCACCAAAGGCCGGAGGCGCGGGAGCCCAGGTGTCGAAGCCTCCCGCAGTTCCTGAGGCGTCATCTTCGGGAGCCCGTAACTCTCACGCTGAGGTGGCAGTTGAGGGGGCAACGCAACCCGCTGCCCCCGAAGCCAAAGCTCCCGAGGCCTGTAGAGGCCATCACGAGGCGGTACTTGATGGCTCTCCCCAGCTTGGCGCTCTTGAGGTCACCTCCTCGGGCGCTTCACCAGCCGCGCCCTGCGTTGGTCGCCACGCCCAACGCTTCGGTCGGCGCCATGTAGACTTCGATGTGCTCCGCAAGAGGAAGTGGTCCCCAAGCTGCAGCGGCGGTGCTTCCCGGCCGTTGAAACAGAGGAAGTACATCGCCATAGATGAGTAAGTACCTTATCTTTGTAATTCCTTGAGTGATGCTTCCCTTCCTGACGGTGGATCTTCAGGATCCCATCTGCTAAGGCTACGAAGCCCCTCAGGAAGCAACCTCCTCCTGCCTTGGATCTCCCACTGGCCTTGAGCGTCCCAGGCCAGCATGATGCCCCCATCGCGAGGTCGGCTGGTGAGGCAGACGTGCTAGCTTGGCGCCTTGAGCCCGCGCTCCTACCGTCTCTTCTTCGTGGCCTCGTCAGGGGTGTGACGAGCGTGCCGAGGGCTCCTCCTCTGGTTATAGAAGGCGGCTGGATGGCTTCGGTCTTGGTTCCTTCTTCGAGCGGCGAGCCTCAACCCAACCGGGCTCCTGCCAAATCCCAGTCGGCGACCGGAGGGGTGCCAGCCCCTAGCCCCCTGCGGGAAGGGGGAGAGCCGCTTCGGATCCCGTCGACGGCCTCTGCTGTGGAGGACGGAGTCGGCCGCACGCTCAAGGTTGCGCACGAACAGAGCGTCGTCCGCCACGAGCTCTTCCGGGAGGCGATGGGCGCGACGAGCCGGCTTGGCAGGGAGCTCGCGGATGTAGACGCGCGCCTCGAGGCCGAGTGTCTTCGGCTGGTGGAAGAGTGGCATAAACTGAAGGTGGCCATCAACCTCGGGCGCCACCAATGCAAGCTTGATAATGCGAAGGCCGAGGCGTCTCTCGTGACCTCGCGCGAAGCTTGCGCCCGAGCCTTGGACGAAGCCCAGGAAGGTGATCGACGCCACGAGATCGCAGAGAAACGCGCGTGGGAGCTCCAAGCATGGAGTGCCTCCCTAGAGCAGCAAGTGGAGGCGCGCAAGGCCGCCCTAGTGTCGATGAAGGGGACCCCTGCCGAGGAGGAGGAGATCCTGAGGCACGAGGAAGCGCTGGCGCTGGAAGCCACGGAGCGCAGCCTTGAGCTTGAGCGGTTGGAGACGAGGGAGCGCCAGGTTGCCCAAGCTAAGGATGTTGTCGACGCGCGCGAGGCCAAGGCCCGGGAGGAAGTCAACCGCCGGGTGGCCGAGGTTCGCGCGGATCTTGTGAGCAGGTACGACCTGAAGTTGAAGCTTGTGGAAGCCGAGGCTGAGGGCAGGACTAATGCCCTCAGGTCAGGGTTGGATGGGGCGGAACATCGTGAGAAAGCCGCCACAGTCGTTCTGACCTTAGTGCAAGCTGAGCTGGCTTCCGCTCGTGTCGAGCTGCTTTCCCTTCAGCAGCGGGTCGCCGGCGCCGAGTCCTCCACGCAGCAGAGCAGGGAGGAAGCGCTCCGGCGGCGGATGCTGGAGCACGAGCATGCCCCCATGCTCCAAAGCCTCAGAGTCAGAGCCAACACAGCGATGGGCGCCATCTGCGATGAAGATGCACCTCATCCCCACTCGAATGACTATGCCAGCCATCTCCTTTTCTTCACCGACATGGTGACACGCCTGGAGAATCGATCCGAGAGGGCTCGCGTGCTTGTTGAGGAGAGAAGCCGCTGCCTGCTCAAGCGCGCGTTCTCCCGTGTCTTCAGCCACCTTTAGAACACCTACCCCAACTTTGACTTCGATGCCGCCATTGCCCCTATGCCCGAGGCCATCTGGGGCGACCCAGCACGCTGGGTAGAGGACAATGTGGATGCTCTAGTCAGGGCCTTCACCTCCGAGGATGACGCGGTGGTAGTCGCTGCGGATGAAGGCGGCGTGGTCGACGTTGGTGCGGGCGACGCCAGCAATGGTGATGGTGATGCCGGCGATGAGGACGGTGATGCCGGCGATGGTAACGACGACGCCAACGACGCGTCTGAGGGCGACCCGAAGGACGCGGTGAGCGATATGTCCGATTGAGCCCGTGCTTCCTTGTTGCTGACCCTGCAAGTAAAAACTTGGGCACGGCCCTGAAAATTGTAAGAGCATTTTGGGAGGGAGAGCCCCTCATGTAAACAGATTACTGCCTCTATTCCTTAGGCCAAGCTGAAGATGTGTTTTTATGAGCCCGTGAGCCCGACGCGAGCTTACTGCTGCAGTTTACCTTAGTCAGGGCCGGTTCCCGACCGGCTCGTGAGGTCATGAGCTTCTGAGGGGCCTCCCGATCCGCCCGAGAGGGCCTCGCGAGGAGCAAGCGCCAGCCACGGAAGGTCGTGTGCGCCACGTGCATGCGCCGCGCTCAGCCCCCGCTCGCGAGGATCTCGTGAGGGGGGAGGCAGCTGGTGTGAACTCCGAATCAGGGCAAGGAACCAGATTGCAAGAAATCGCACGACTTGAGAAAAGACACCCCCCGCGCATACCAATGAAAATTCAACTTCAACTTAAATCCAAAGCCAGAAACAAGGCTACAGAAAAGAGGTTAAGAGCAAATGGCCGCGTCCGGCACCTAGTCTAGTCTTCTTGTCTTCTCACCAGCGCGGAGCTAAGTGCTATCACTAGGCGTGGGAGGGAGCCCCCGAGGCCCGAGGGCGGCGCTCCTGAGACTCTGAGGCGTGTATAGCCCCACTCATTATTACGTGAGAGTGTCACGAGCGGAGATCTTAACAAGCGTGAGCCTTACTTCATATCGCCAGGCGAGGGCCCCGCCTTGCGCCGCCCTCGACCACCGTTGGTTCGACCAGAAACCAGGACGAAGCCAAGGGGCAAAGGGGACACCCGCGGCGCCCTCGGCGACCACGGGTCCTCTATCGGGGGAAGGCTCACCAGCACCTCCCCGACAGAGGGCCTACCTCCAGGGGGTGCCTTGCTCCGCGCGATGCAGGGAGGGACCTGGCTCCCGGCCCCTCCCCTGCAGCTCTCGGTGCGCTCCTCCTAGTGGGAGGGAGGCCGTTGAGCTGGGACCGCCGTCCGCCGTTGTGACCTGATCCTCCTGTGACCCATGGTTAGCATAAGATTGCTCCTGAGAGATTAGTGGTACCCTGTATCTGTCGTCGTCGGCATGGTTGGTGAGGCTCATGGCGCGCTCGGGGAGCTCCTAGAAGGCCTCAACTTCCAGCGCCTCCTCCTCCCACCCCGGCTTGAGGAATGAGCCAGGGTCGTCTTCCAGCGCATACTCCTGGTCTATCATGCGCGGCACGTAGGCCTCCGAGGCCGCTGCCCCGAAGACCTCGCTGAAGTGCCCCACGCTCCATGTTGCGCCGCCCTGAGGATGGTAGGGCGGCACTCCGCAGGTGGCAACGCTCATGCCGGTGCCCATCGGAGGTGGCGCGAGCACGAGTGGGCGTCCGGTGCTTCTGGTCATGCCAGTGTCAATGAAGCCTCCTGGCGCACCTGGGGGTGCGCGGGAGCGGCGAGGCCTGCCATGCGATCTGGCCATGGCCTGAGGCGTAAGAAGGGAGCAGAAGGGTGGTGCTCCCGTGTCCGCGGCGTCTAGTAGCTCGGCGACGCGCTCTAGCAATGCATCCCGGCCGCTCTCCATCAGTCGGCATCACAGTAGCTCCCGAGCCACCATGAGTGCGGCCCTCATGTTTGCTTGTTCCCGTCGGGTGTGCGGCGCAGTGGCCGCAGCGTGGCTTGAGGCCCTTACGGCCGCCCGCACTTGTCGTGGAGTGAGGGTGGACGGCGTTTGACCGCGCCGCCCGTGCCCCACGGCGCTTGGCAGCGCGTGTGCCGCTTGGGGCGCTGGGTTGAGGTCTTCTTGGGCGGACGACGCTGCCCGGGCCAGCCAAACTGCCCAGCGGTCAGCATTGGTTCTTGGGTCGCCGGACATCGGAACCACGGAGCGTCGGCAGATCAACCGGGGGAAGAGAAGCTCCGACGCACCCATACCTGGTGCGCCAAATGTTGGATTTCAGGTTCCGGCAAAACCCTTGAGGTTCGAACACTGGGGTGCGTACAAAGATCTCTCCCCCTCTCTAGCTTGCGCTCAGTATGATCTCACGGCCTAGCTCGACGAACCCAAAGAACATGAGACACAAGAGTTTATACTGGTTCGGGCCACCATTGTGGTGTAATACCCTACTCCAGTGTGGTGTGGTGGATTGCCTCTTGGGCTGAGGATGAATAGTTACAAGGGAAGAACAACCTCCTGAGGTGAGGTGTTCTTGTGCTTGGTGAGTCGATGTTGTGTTGGATCAGAATCAGATGCCTCCCTATGGTGGTGGCTAGTCCTATATATAGAGGCCCGAGTCCTCTTCCTAAATATTGAGCGGGAAGGGATCCCACAACGGACAAATTCGAAGGGAGACAACTAGTACAAGCTATCCTGACAAAACTAGTCTTCGCCCGCCAAAGGCTCTGGAGATGATGCCGTCTTTGGCTCCACGGTGACCTCCGTCCTGCTGTCCTGCTGGTCTTGGTCTTGTTGCACTGATATGGAAACCTTTGCCTGATGCCTCGGGACTCCTCGCCTGCGCTTGCTCCTTTAGCACCAAAGAGGAAACGAGGACACTGCGCACGCTGGCGCTCGCCTGGCTCCAGTTTTCATGGCTTGCATCACACAAACCTCGTGAGGTGTCCCTTGCCTTGATCTCTCCGCCCCTCGCGAGCCAGCCTGGTGAGGCCGCCCCTGAGGAGGTCTTGTGTCGTTTGCCTCGCGAGGCTTGGCCCCTCGCGAGGGTCTTGAGTGTTTGCTGGTGAAGATGGGCCGTACAGGGCCGCTGGTGGAGCCACGCCTGCGGGCCGCAGGCAGGCAAGTCTGGGGACCCCCGTTCCCAGAACACCGACAATCGCCGACAAGTATCTACCATGAGTGAAATCAACCTGGGTCTGATTAGCTCTCCGTCGAAGCAGAATAGGGTGAAGAGAGTTTATCTTCCATGTTAAGTCACAAGTCACAACCCCTCCAACCAGACGTAGCCCTTTGGCAGAATGGTGAACTAGTCTACCAAATCTGACTGTCGCCATAGAGCACCACTGGTTCATTCCACTCCACTGTAATTCCTTTAGCAGTTTACATTGATGCTCTATGTCGATACTTTACCTAATCATTATCACCTATTGTGTTTCCCTCACGCATTGTTTTATTCTATTGTCAACCTCATATATCATTGTGTTCACTTTTGTTTCATTCTCATCACTTGTTTTCATTCGTCTTCGTCATATTCCTCGGTTCATCTCTGCTATCTTATTGTAGTATCATTTCTCTATGCGCATCCTGTTGTGTCTCATTCTACTGCATCTGTTTGCATGTTGCATTACTCTCATCGTAGTTAAACATGTTATTTCCCAAGCTCATATTGTTACCACTTCCTTCATCGAGGAGTATGCTTCTGAACATGAAGATTGATTTAGTTCATTTACCTCTTTCATTAATTCAACTGCTATGATTGGGATCAGTTTTAGAACATTTGAAAGAATTTTTGAATCTCCCATTCACCCCCTCTGGTCGATATACTCTCGGTCCTAACAATTTGTATTAGAGCAGATACTCCCTGTCTTTGTTTATTAAAGGTCTAACATCCTTGGAGTTTTGAGTATGTTGCATGCAGGTAGATCCTTGCACTCTTAAAGATTTCCTATCTTTGATGGAAATGACTATCTCTACTCGAAGGAACGAATGAGAATCAGAATTCAAGCGATCAACTATGATATGTGGTAGATTGTGGAAAATGGATATACTATTCAACAACTGAATGATCCCAATTCAGATGACAAAGCCAATCTGCAGTTGGATGCTCAAGTGAAAGATATCATATATATAGCAGTCTCTCGAAAGGCATTTTCTTTCGGTTCCAAATGCTCGACACTGCAAAGCAACTATGGGATGCCATAAAAAATGCTCATGAAGAATTCATCGCCAGAATGGATCCCCACACTTAAATGATTTGTGCCATGTTTGCTGGTTTCGGAAGTTTGCGTAAGGAAAGTGCTATGGAACTCACTAATCGATTGACAAAAATTGTCGAAAGACTTCATCAACAAGGAGTAACTGATATCATCGATAAAGATGTGGTCGATAAGCTACTGAGTGCTCTTGATCCATCCTTCAATTCCATCATAGAAGAAATCAAGCAAAAACCTGACTGTGAAGAGCTTCACTATGTAGATGTCTCGACGTTGTTATCAATTCATGAAGAAAAGATGGAACTAGAAAATACAAACCAAGAATCTTCCTCGGAAGGTGAAGGAGAAATTCTCTCACACTATGGCAGTTCAGAAGAAGAAGAAGAGTTGAGAATCAACACACCATCACCAGAGAACTAGAAATGCAAATAGACATGCTAAGTGATCTCATAAGACAAAATATATGCCTCACAAATGATGGCGAACTTGACTTGTGTGAATCATCAAGAAGGTTACCTCCGAAAGAAATGAAGCGCTTCAAGTGCAAACAGTTCGGTCATCTCATTGCAGACTGTCCTTGCCGGGAAGGAAAACCTAGCAACAGATGGAAATATCTTCATTGCAGTGGATTCACACAAATGGATCGTCATACTAAGCTCTCGAAGGAAAATGAATCTTCCTCATCTTCTTCGACGAGACCAATCACTAACGTGAAAGGAGAGCAACCATCGAGTCAAATATGAAGAGGATGTCACAGCTGAATAGAGCATGTGCTGATCTGACTTTGGACTCTGAAGAGGAGGCAACATACACCGAATCAGATGTTGAAGAATTTCACAAAAGGATTGGAAGAAGCAATGCCTTCATTGCCTATGAATTATCAGAAAATTCACTAATCAGACTCCGATGATGACGCATCAAGTGATGATAAACCAATCACCTTCTGTCTCATGGCAAAATCATGTAAGGGTCGGGTATCAGCAAAACATCAAAAATCCATGAGTGGATATTCTCCTGAATACATTGCCTATGCTAAACTAGTTAAGATTTCTAAATCTCAACATGATGAACTTGAAATGCTTGAGAAAAATCTTAGGAAAACCGAATGATTACTCGTCGAAGAGATGGAGAAAAATCAAAAGTTGATGGAAAAGCATGTTGCTTTTTCTTCGACTATTGATGATCTTTCCAACAAATATGATTCTATTTTAGTCAACATTGAGATTTTATCTGATGAATTCCTTTATATGAATCAAGAACTCAAGTCTCTAAAAGAATCTCATAATAAGCTTGCGAAAGAAAAAGCTTCTCTCTTCACCGAGCAATCTTCTCGACTTCCTGATGATTTTGTGCCCCCTTGCTTAAAATGCCTAGAACGTAGCAATGCTGAAACTTCTACTGCTAACATCTCGAACATTGCAATCACTATGAATGATATGTCTAACCCCTCTTCTGAGGAATTTGCTGCTGTTACTAAAGAAAATTGCAGGCTAAAGGACTTACTTGAGACAGGAATGCTAAGGAGCCTGAAAGGGCATCAAACCCTCTGTGATGTGCTGAGAAGTCAATACTGCACAAAAATCCTCGAAAGGAAGGATTGAGTTTCGAGAGAAAACTCAGTGTTGATGGAACCTACTGGACTCCCGAGCAATATCCTCGGATGAGTTGGGTTCTTGCTAAAAGCAAAATAATCGAACCTGCAATTCTGTCAGAATGTGATACTTCCACTTATGTTGTTTCTGATGAGTCTGATGACTCAAACTACAAACTATTTAAACAATAGAATGGTAAAGCTTTTGCTCGTTATGTTGGAACTAACTGCAGGTCTGGTTCACCCAAGAAGCAAATCTGGGTAAGAAATGCATTATTGAAAATCTATCTGTCACTACTAACGTGAACTTGCAGAGTAATTTTCTTTGAGACAATAGTTATCATTCAAAGAATGATGCAGGAAAATACTCGAATGAGTATCGGTCAACCTTCGATAGAAGGAGTACATGCGTACTTCCTCGAATCATTATACTCATATCTCTGGAAATAACTTCAATGCTTACTCTTATGATTATTCACGAAACGCACATGTGTCTTACAGATCTCACCGAAAGAATGCGCCTGCTCAGACGAAGAAAAGGAGATCCTCGTTGCCCATGCAAGTGCGGGTTGTGAAAAAGAACTAACCCCTTCTTGTAGATACTATCTCGGGAAATTCTCTTGTTTATCCTTCATCCTGAGACTGATTGTTAGTGCTAGTTCCTTGTGTTTTTCATTCGATTTTGTTGTTTTCCGTCATGTTTGTGTTCTGTCTGTATGTCAAATCACTCAAAGATCGTTGGTTTTGTGTTTTCTCTAGTAACCTTAGTGCTTTGATTCAGACTTTGTTTTCACTCGTTTCTTTTTCATCCAATCTTTGTTGTTCGTCATAAACATGCAATTTGATCTGAAGAAGATTTCAATCCGGTGTCCTTTATCGCGAACGAAATCAACTTTGAACTTTAATTTATTTTGGCGCTTGCCCTTCCTCAAACCTTTTGGCCTTCTGTTCAGTTTCTGAGAATTTCGTGGGAAACGATTGACATGTGCCCGCGATCTCACAATCATGATCTCATCTGTTGAATGTGGAACCTCAAGTGCTTTTCGGTCATAGATCTTGGAGGAAGCAGTTTCGCCTACGAGCTATATAAATACCCCCTCCAGTCGTCTCCTTCCTCTGCTCTTCTTCAGTTCGTCCACAAACCCTATCTCGCTCTCCTCCCGAGCCCGAGCTCGAAGCAACGCCGATGACGCGCTTCACCGTGCAACTCCGATGAAGCCTCGCCATCGTTGATCACGCCAGTGCAGTACTTCCTCTTCTCCGCATTGCCGTAGTTGATCTTTGCTGCTAAGTTAGGGCGCATAGATCTGGAGCTAGCCATGTCTTTCCTCTATTCTAGGGTTGTTCTTACCGACGTGATTTCTCTCTGTTTATTTTGCTTGCGGTAGATCTTTAGGCTTCCCTAAGTTGTGACTTGTACAGTTTGTAGTTTTTCCTCGTACCAGTCAGTTTGGATCTAGGGTTCATATGTGCTCTGATGGAAGATTAGATAGGTGTTACTCTGTCTGTATGGCATATAACATTCCCGTCGATGATATCTTCCTAAGTGTTCACCATGGACTCCTTCGTTGCTTCTGAAAAACCTTCTGTTTATGTCAAAAATGTTTCTGTGCATGTTTATGACCTTGTCCTGTTTTCCCTCGCATTGTGTTGTTTTTCACTCAGGATTGGTCATGGCTCATAGTTCGGAAGAGCAGTCTGGGTCAAAAGAAGAAATGCCTCAGCAACTGCCTATGGCTGAACGAGTCAAGATGACTAGTGGTGGAAAACCATTGAAGCCACCCAAGGTTCTGAAGAAGAAATCCAAGTCAGAATCTGAGGAAGAAGAATATGATATTCCATCGGCTCACAGTCAACTAGAGGATGAACAGATCACCGATTCAAAAACCTTGTTTTCTGATGGAAATCCCAAGAAGGGAGGTCGTGGAAGAGAAAGGAACACTGCTGCTGAGATGTCAGACCCTGAAGGATATAAAACTCCACCTGGAGTTGAAATCGCAACCGAATGAAATAACAGGCTTAGGAGGATTCGCCGTCATTGGGCGAAGAAGTGGTTCAATTACGAAAATATCCGAAGAAAATATCAAATCTTGTTCGCATTCACTCCACCCTGGGATGATTGCATCGCCAAATGTTACCTCGGTCCAGATGATGTAAAATCCAGGCCTCCTCCTAAAGATGCCAATACCGATTCACTGAAAACAATTACTGATTTTCCCGAAGAAGTGGAAAAGAGAGCAAAGACCAAGTCCAAGTGCGAAGCCAAGGCCGCGAAGAAAAATGAAGTGGAACAGTGAAATGTTGAGTTGACCCAACAAGACGTTCAAGAGAAAAAGGAACGGGCCTCTGCCTGAAAAGAAAGAAAGGCAAGGAAGTCAATTTCCCCTCGGCTTCCAGAAACAAATCAGTTGCTAGAAAATCCAAGAAGGCAGCTTCTGCCTCTGAGTCCTCTGATGAAGATGCTCCCGAAGAAATACCGTTGTATCATCAACGATCTCTTCTTGAGAAGCCATATAAAACTCCCTCACCAGTGAAAGGTTTCACCTCTATTGAGAATGTCACCAAGGCTTGCTCCCACTCAAATCTCAGATAAACCTTCGGGTTCTGCTGCCCCTTCTCGGGAGAGAAAGCTATTGCCTGAAGAGAAATCTGTTGTTGCTACCAAGAAGGCCAAAACCATTGTTCCTGCTTCCATAGAGGAACAAAAGTATGACTTCTGTCTGATGATTGATCTTATTGAATGTGCTGCCTATGATGCAATATCAGCTGATTTGAGCAGTTTGGGTCTTCGGGCAAATGAGGAATAATGCCAGTAACGAATCTGGAAGAAAGACCATGAACAAGGAAATTCTAGAGCTCACTAAATCTCTCACTATTATGAGGAACAACAAGATTGAGTGGCACGCACGGCTGAAGATGGAAGTTTCTCAGTTGTGTGACCGAAGAAATGATGAGATTGCACGTCAAGCAGAACTTGCTCGACGAAGGGAACGGGAAGAAAGGCATCAGTAAGAAAAAGCAAGAGCCAGCAAACCAAAGGCTATCAAAGATCGCCGCATCCAGAATGTTGCTACTGATGCTCCCATTGATTCAAGTGCTTCTCTGCAGCAGATACTTCTGTCCCCTCGTCACGAGGATGATCTCATGCAACAAGGTGAACCTACGGTAGTTATCATTCCTACCACAGTTGCTCAACAATCTGACGTGATGGATGTCTTTATGAATAATCCAGATGAAGGAAATGTACAACCCGGGCAACATGCCTTTGAAGAGAAAATTGATGATGAGATTGAGGTCGAGAAGGTTGTTCCGTCGCCACCGAAGGATATGCAAGTTGATCCCTCACGATCCAACAAGGAGGATGACAAGATTGAGGGGGAGCAAAATGCGTCCCGAGGAAATACCACCCCGATCACCTCATCTAGTGCCCCTACCCAGATGGAGGTTGATCTTGCTCCTGCTTCTATTGCTTCATAGCCAGAACAGGAAGAAAAGAAATCAGAAGAGCCCATGGCTCGCGAACAAATCGTACCGCCTGTTGTGCCCCAGGAGACTGAAAGACAAGCTGATGTGACCAAAGTGTCCACGGAAGTTGTTGTACCACCATCCGATAAAAGTGCACCGAAAGAAAAGGCCATAGTGCCTGAAAGTCAAAATAACGCTAAAGGAGTTCCAACAAAGGAAAATGAAGGTCAGACTAGTGTCCCAATGCCATCTGTGCCTCCATAGATGAAAAGGCCCCTTGCTCCACTTAAGCCAATCGATGAAAATGTGCCAGCACCTGATGACATTCGGCCCATGGAGCTAAGCGATGATGAAAATCCAAAAAAACCAAGAAAACACTTCCCTTGCTCCCTGCTAGATATGGCTCACATGGTCCTGCATTTTGATACGTCTCCAACGTATCTATAATTTTTGATTGTTCCATGCTGTTATATTATCATTCTAGGATGTTTTATAATCATTTTATATCATTTTTGGTACTAATCTATTGACATAGTGCCAAGTGCCAGTTGTTGTTGTTTGCTTGTTTTTTACATCGCAAAAAATCAACACCAAATGGAGTCCAAACGCAGCGAAACTTTCTGTGGATTTTTTATTGACCAGAAGACACCCAATGGTCCAAAGAAGCACCTAGGGGGGTGCCCCGAGGGGTGCACAACCCACCAGGGCGCGTCTGGGCCCCCAGGCGCGCCCAGGTGGGTTGTGCCCACCTCAGTGGCCTCCTGTACCGCCTCTTTGTTTTATAAATACCCCAATATTCCAAAAACCCTATGGGAGTCGACGAAAATCAATTCCAGCCGTCGCAAGTTCCAGAAACACCAGATCCAATCTCGACACCATCACGAAGGGGTTCATCATCCTCATTGGTGCCTCTCCGATGATGCGTGAGTAGACTTTTGTAGACCTTCGGGTCCGTAGTTAGTAGCTAGATGGATTCCTCTCTCTCTTTTGATTCTCAATACAATGGTCTCTTGGAGATCCATATGATGTAACTCTTTTTGCGGTGTGTTTGTTGGGATCCGATGAACTTTGAGTTTATGATCAGATCTATGTTTTTATCCATGAAAGTTATTTGAGTCTTTTGATCTCTTATATGCATGATTGCTTATATCCTCATATTTATTCTCCAATATTTGGGTTTTTGTTTGGAAAACTTGATCTATTTATCTTGCAATGGGAAGAGGTGCTTTGTGATGGGTTTGATCTTACGGTGCTTCATCCTAGTGACAGAAGGGGAACCGATACGTATGTATCGTTGCTATTAAGAATAACAAGATGGGGTCTATTTCTACATAAATAGATCGTGTCTACATCATGTCATCGTTCTTATTGCATTACTCCATTTCTCCATGAACTTGATACACTAGATGCATGCTGGATAGCGGTCGATGTGTGGATTAATAGTAGTAGATGCAGGCAGGAGTCGGTCTACTAATCTTGGACGTGATGCCTACATAATGATCATTGCCTGGATATCGTCATGATTATTTGAAGTTCTATCAATTGCCCAATAGGAATTTGTTTACCCACTGTTTGCTATTTTTCTTGAGAGAAGCCACTAGTGAAACCTACGGCCCCTGGGTCTCTTCTTTATTATATTTGCCTTCGCGATCTATTTTTATTTGCTTCTATTTTCAGATCTATTAATCCAAAAACCCAAAAATACCTTGCTGCAATTTTTATTTATTTATTTTATCTCGCGCTCCCGCGAGATCCATTTATCCAATCTATTCCAATTTTCCCTATCTTTTTACCCGTGAGGGATTGACAACCCCTCTCTTACGTCGGGTTGCAAGTATTTGTTCTTTGTGTGCAGGAGCTGTTTACGTGGTGTTGCATGGTTCTCCTACTAGTTCAATAACCTTGATCTCATCACTGAGGGAAATACCTACCGTTGCTGTGCTGCATCATCCCTTCCTCTTTGGGGAAATACCGACGTAGTTCAAGCAAACATCAAAAGGAATTTCTGGCGCCGTTGCCGGGGATGATCAAGTCAAGATATTCTCCCGTCAACTTGCCAATTTTTGGCACCGTTGCCAGGGAGGCATCATCAACATCTACCAAGTTCCTAATCACAAATCTCATCTCCTTGCAATTTACATTATTTGCCATTGTCCTCTTGTTTTCCTCTCTCCCACTTCACTAAAATTTGCCATTTTTATTCGCCCCCTTTTTCGTTTGCCGTTTTCTCGTCAGATTTGTTTTTGTTTGCAATCTTGTTTGCTACCTTTGCTTGTGTTACCATGTGCCTTCTATTTGCTTGCATCTCCGCTTGCTAAAAATCTATTGATATGGATCCCCATCCACTTGCTAATATTTTTAAAAGATCCAATCATGATGAACCAATTATTAGTGAGTTGAGTGCATTGGATTATCTTTATGAAGTTTTGCTTGAGATTCGTGAATCTGAAAATTGTGATGAAGAAATTTATGAAGTGGTTCATGATAGCTCCTTGAAAGAAAAGCATGATTGCAATGATGTTATTATAAATTCTATTAATGTCAATTGTGTTAGTGATATGCAAAACCCCAAGCTTGGGGGTGCTTGTTTTGTTGTGTCCACTACTTATTGTAATGATCATGATTGGGGTGATGATGATTCTTGTGATCTTGAAAATTTATTTAAACCTCATGATGAATATGCTTGCGATAATATTAAAATTAGGTTTGGAAGTGTGTCAACTTTAGCTAAAAATAATCCCACATATTTGGAGAGTGTTCAATCTTATGAAATTTTTGATAAAAGAGGGCTTGGAGAGGTCATGACTTTATTTGATGATAATCCCACTATTTTGGAAGAGTGTCAACTTTGCTTGCATGTGGATCTTGAAGATAATATTTTATGTGATAGTTATATTGTTGAATTTGATTATGATCCTACATGTAATTATTATGAGAGTAAAATATGGTTTTAGAAATTTTCATGTTACTAAATTACCTCTTATTATGTTGAGATCGTCAATGTTTTATTTCTCTCCTATGCATATGCTAGATGTTTCTTGTCTTGATAATTTGTTCCCTATAAAATTCCTATGCATAGGAAGTATGTTAGACTTAAATGTGTTTGTCACATGTTTTATGATCCTCTCTTTGTGTTTCAATTACTATCTTTCTTGTGAGCATCATTGAAACTTTATGCCTAGCTAGGGCATAAAACGATAGCACTTGTTGGGAGGCAACCCAATGAATAAAATTTGTTTTGTATTTTTCTTTTTGTTCTTGAGTGTTTGCACAATTATGCTGCTGTTATGATTGTGTTTTTTTGTGTTTTAATTAGTGTTTGTTCCAAGTAAAGCCTTTAGGATCTTGTTGGATGATAGTTGATTTGATCTTGCTGAAAAACAGAAACTTTTGCACCCAGAAAAATATTTTTCATTTTTAACAGAAGCGCGATAAAATACTTATTGTTTTTGCAGAAGATTTATATACAAATTTCTCATGTTGTCCTAATGTTTCATAATTTTTGGAGTTACGGAAGTATTCTAAATCTCCATATTGCTACAGACTGTTCTGTTTTTGACAAATTCTGTTTTCTTTGCGTTGTGTGCTTGTTTTGATGATTCTATGGTTTTCTTTGAAGAGTTTTTGCCATAGAAAAGTTGGAATACAGTAGATATAATGCAAAAATAAAATATGAATGGGTTTGCAATAGTACTTATAGTAGTGATTTGCTTTCTTATACTAACGGATCTCACGATGGTTTTGTTGAGTTTTGTGTGATTGAAGTTTTCAAGTTTTGGGTGACTTTACGATGGATGAAGGAATAAGGATTAACAAAAGGCTAAGCTTGGGGATGCCCGAGGCACCCCAAGATAATATTCAAGAAGTATCAAGCAACTAAGCTTGGAGATGCCCCGAGTGGCATCCCCTCTTTCTTCTAACAACCATCGGTATTTTACTTGAAACTATATTTTTATTCGTCACATGTTATGAGTTTTGCTTGGAGCGTCTCGTGTTATATGAGTCTTTGCTTGTTTTGCTTTGTGTTTTTAGTCATGAATCCTTGCTGGACACACCTATTTGAGAGAGCCAAAATTATGCCATGACTTGTTAGAATTGCTCTCTATGCTTCACTTAAATCTTTATGAGCTATGGAATTGCTCTAGTGCTTCACTTATACCTTTTTGAGCATGGTGTGCTTTTGTATTTTTGGAGAAATGCTCTCATGCATCACTTATATTTGTTTTAGAGTTATTAAATTTTAAGAAATTCTCTCTTGCTTCACTTAAATTATTTTGAGAGAAGGAAAAATTTTATGCTCATGTTCTTCACTTAGATTTGTTTGAGCTATCAAAAGCAACATATGAAACTAGTCCCAAACTGATAGATATCCAAGGAGGATATAATAAAAACTTTCATGAAGATCATTGGACAAAATAAACTTGATTCCTTGTAATAGTTTTGAGATATGTTGATATAATATGTGAGTCATGTTGATGAGTAATTATGCTTTAGTAAGAATATTGGTGTTAAGGTTTGTGATTCCATATGCAAGCACAAAATTCAATAGTTATGCAATGAAATTACGTCCTACTTATGGTGCATTATTTGGTATTAGTTATGCCTAATGCTCGCTTATGAGATTTTTCATTTCTTGGTTGGTCGCTTCTCAATCTTTTGCCAGCCTTCATTTTGCACTAAGTATGATCACTACCTGTGCATCCAAAATCCTTTAAACCGGTTTTGCCACATGAGTACACTATACCTACCTATATGCGGTATTCTTTTGCCGTTCTAAGCAAATTTGTATGTGCCATCTCTAATTTTCAAAATAAACTTCTCTTTTATGTGCTCGTACCGCTCATGAAATGGTAGGGGGTGGCTGATATATTTCCATGCTAGATGTGTTATTCTCAAGATGAGTGTTTATTCACTTGTCATTGCACGAGAGTACGACAAATTTATTAGGCATGTCCAGTCCCGAAATGAAAAATGAATTTACTTTATGTTGTCAAATAATAAATTCCTTGGAAAGTGTTGGTATGGAAGGCACCCGTGGATACAGTTAGCCATGGAAAGTGAAAGTATGGTGGAAAAAGGAATAAACTTTATTACCTGTTTGGGAACTGCCTATGATATATCTAGCATGGAAAGTATTGGGAACTACTCGATCATTTTTGTTGACAGGAAAAGCATGCCTCCCAAAATGTTTTGTCTCTATCTTTTTCGCTTTGAGCTCTGGTACCTCTACAAATCCCTACTTCCCTCTGCGAAGGCCTTTCTATTTACTTTATGCAATTTTTATTTTTATTTGAGTCTCCATATTCTCTTATAAAGCACCAATGAAGGGGCACTATGATCTTACTTGAGCATTGGGTGTAGCTAATATGCGAGTATGTTTCATGAATAGATCAATGATTGAGCATAATGGGCTAGGGATAACTTGCTTTAGCGTTGATATTTTGAAAGACATGGTTGCTTGTTGATATGCTTGAGTATTAAAGTCCTCATGTCAAAACTAGACTATTGCTTTGAACCATATAAAAGTCTGGTTGTCCATGCTATAAAAGAAAGAATATGTGATGAACATGTTAGGCAGCATTCCACATCAAAAATTCCGTTTCTATCATTTACCTACTCGAGGACGAGCAGGAATTAAGCTTAGGGATGATGATACGTCTCCAACGTATCTATAATTTTTGATTGTTCCATGCTGTTATATTATCATTCTTGGATGTTTTATAATCATTTATATCATTTTTTGGTACTAACCTATTGACATAGTGCCAAGTGCCAGTTGTTGTTTTTTGCTTGTTTTTTACATCGCAGAAAATCAATACCAAACGGAGTCCAAACGTAGTGAAACTTTTTGTGGATTTTTTATGGATCAAGACACCCAATAGGCCGGAGAAGCACCTAGGGGGGGGGGGTGCCCCGAGGGGTGCACAACCCACCAGGGCTCGCCAGGTGGGTTGTGCCCACCTCGGTAGCCTCCCGTACCGCCTCTTTGCTCTATAAATACCCCAATATTCCAAAAACCCTATGGGAGTCGACGAAAATCAATTCCAGCCGCCGCAAGTTCCAGAAACACCAGATCCAATCTAGACACCATCATAGAGGGGTTCATCATCCTCATTGGTGCCTCTCCGATGATGCGTGAGTAGTCTTTTGTAGACCTTTGGGTCCATAGTTAGTAGCTAGATGGCTTCCTCTCTCTCTCTCTCTCTCTCTCTCTCTCTCTTTCGATTATCAATACAATGGTCTCTTGGAGATCCTATGTTGTAACTCTTTTTGCGGTGTGTTTGTTGGGATCTGATGAACTTCGAGTTTATGATCAGATCTATGTTTTTATCCATGAAAGTTATTTGAGTCTTTTGATCTCTTATATGCATGATTACTTATAGCCTCGTATTTCTTCTCCGATATTTGGGTTTTGTTTGGCCAACTTGATCTATTTATATTGCAATGGGAAGAGGTGCTTTGTGATGGGTTCGATCTTACGGTGCTTCATCCCAGTGACAGAAGGGGAACCGACACGTATGTATCATTGCTATTAAGAATAATAAGATGGGGTCTATTTCTACATAAATAGATCGTGTCTACATCATGTCATCGTTCTTATTGCATTACTCTGTTTCTCCATGAACTTGATACACTAGATGCATGCTGGATAGCGGTCGATTGTGGATTAATAGTAGTAGATGCAGGCAGGAGTCGGTCTACTAATCTTGGACTTGATGCCTATATAATGATCATTGCCTGGATATCGTCATGATTATTTGAAGTTCTATCAATTGTTTGTTTACCCACCATTTGCTATTTTTCTCGAGAGAAGCCACTAGTGAAACCTACAGCCCCTGGGTCTCTTCTTTATTATATTTGCCTTTGCGATCTATTTTTATTTGCTTCTATTTTCAGATCTATTAATCCAAAAACCCAAAAATACCTTGCTGCAATTTTTGTTTACTTATTTCATCTCGCATTCCCGCGAGATCAGTTTATCCAATCTACTACAATTTTACCTATCTTTTTACCCGTGAGGGATTGACAACCCCTCTCTTACATCAGGTTGCAAGAATTTGTTGTTTCTGTGCAGGAGCTATTTATGTGGTGTTGCGTGGTTCTCCTACTAGTTCGATAACCTTGATCTCATCACTGAGGGAAATACCTACTGTTGTCATGCTGCATCATCCCTTCCTCTTTGGGGAAATACCGACGTAGGTCAAGCAAACATTACATTCAATCAAGAGCTCCATCTTTCAATGCAAGCATTCTTTGGAACAAGCCCTTATGAAGGAGAAAGGACTTCATTGTCACCGAGGTTTTGGACCAAAGAACAATATGTATATTATGATCGGATCCTGTTTGGCAAGAATAGAATTTTCAACCACAAGATATTAAACTTCGTTGAGCTCAAAGAAATACACCGTTTCCAGCATGCCATCAAGCATATTGAGCATGCCCTCCTGGAAGGCTTCATGTGCTTCAATAATGGTTGGAATGGAGAGGTAATCCGTCAGTTCTATGCTACATTGTACATCTCAGGAGAGCTTGGAGATATCAACATGGATTCTCGAGTGGATGACTAGAAGGGAAAGGATAAAATGCTCGAAAGATCAGTTTTTGGCTAGGCTGAATCTTCCTCGATGTGAGTTTGAAAAAGGTCCAGAACACAGGGTGCATTATTGGGAAGTGTCTGAAGAACATCGTCACATGCTGATGCATCCCAATTTGGTCGGACATGAATGTGTTGATATAGATCCCAAGAAGTTGGCCTATGACAACAAAGTGATGTTTCATATCCTTTGCAATTCTCTCACGCCAACAAACATACCAAGTTCTATCAATGGCATCATAGGAAATGCTCTTATGGCCATATCTCAAGTAATTCTGTTTGATATTCCTGATCTTTTCATTCGCAACTTGGCTCGTGCTGCTGATAGTCCCCAATCACTGAAGCCATATGTGCCGTGGATTATGTATGTAATTGAGTAGCTCACCAATGAGAAATTCTTTTGGGATTACATTCCAAAAGTTTTCATGCCACCAGTACGTGCCACCGGTACCTTAGGCAATTCATATCTAGGAAGGATAGTTCTAGCAGGTGTTTCAAGATTTTCAGTTTCAAGCTCATCATCAGATTCAACAACTTCATGTTGTCTTACTCTAGCAATTTGTTCATCAAGAAAATCACCAAGTGGCATATCATCATCATCAAGCAAGGTACTAGCATCATCATAAGTATCATTCATAGCAGAAGTAGCATCATCAACAACTTGCGACATATCAGGATTAATAGCATGTGGTGGTGTTGCAAGTTTACTTATAACAGAAGGTGAATCTAAAGCAGAACTGGATGACAGTTCCTTACCTCCCCTCGTCTTAGAGGGATAAATTTTAGTCTTAGCATCCTTGAGATTCTTCATAGTGATAAATTGATAATAATCCCAAGTGACTCAACAAATATAGCTATGCTCCCCGGCAACGGCGTCAGAAAGAGGTCTTGATAACCCACAAGTATAGGGGATCACAATAGTTTTCGAGCATAGAGTATTCAACCCAAATTTATAGATCCAACACAAGGGGAGCCAAAGAATATTTGAAGGTATTAGCAGCTGAGTTGTCAATTCAACCACACTCGGAGATTAATTATCTGTAGCAACGTGATCAGTAGCAAAGTAATATGATAGTATTGATAATAGTAGCAACAACAATAGTAACAGTAATAGTGATAGCAGTAGTTTGTAGCAAGTGCAACAGTAGCGATAGCAATAGTAACTGAGCAAGAACAATATAAGATAAATTCTTAGGCATTGGATCAATAATTTGTTGGATGATATCCATCATGTGACAGTCATAACCTAGGGCGATACGGCACTAGCTCCAGTTCATAAATATAATGTAGGCATGGATTTCGTAAATAGTCATACGTGCTTATGGAAAGAACTTGCATGCCATCTTTTGTCCTACCCTCCCGTGGCAGCGGGGTCCTATTGGAAACTAAGGGATATTAAGGCCTTCTTTTACCGGAACAAAGCCTTAACACACAGTGAATACATGAACTCCTCGAACTACAGTCATCACCGGGAGTGGTCCCGACTATTGTCACTCCGGGGTTGCCGGATCATAACACGTAGTAGGTGACTATAACTTGCAAGATCGGATCTAGACCATGGATATAATGGTGATAGCATAAATGGTTCAGATCTGAAATCATGGCACCCGGGCCCAAAGTGACAAGCATTAAGCATGGAAAAGTCATAGCAACATCAATCTCATAACATAGTGGATACTAGGGATCAGGCCCAAACAAAACTAACTAGATTACATTATGAATCTCATCCAACTCCTCACCGACCAGCGAGCCTACGAAGGAATTACTCAGTCCCAGTGGGGAGCATCATGGAATTGGTGATGGAGAAGGGTTGGTGATGACGAAGAACGAAGATCCCCCTCTCCGGAGCCTCAAATGGACTCCAGATCCGACCACCCGATGAAGAACAGGAGGTGACGACGGCTTCGTCTCGTGGATTGTCATAATTCTTTCTCCCTGATTTTTTCTGGAAAAAATAGGATTGTATAGCGTCGGATTCAGGGTCTGCGAGGCCACCAGGTGGGGACAACCCACCTAGTGCGCTTGGGGGGGGGGGGGTAGGCGCGCCCTGGTGGGTTGTGCCCACCTAGGTGCCCCCTCAAGTGACTCTTGGCTCCAGAAATTCTCTTTTATTGTATAAAAAATCCTCGCAAAGTTTCGTTCCGTTCGGAGAACTTTTATTTCTGCACAAAAACAACACCACGGTAGTTCTCCTAAAAACAGCGTTAGTCCAGGGTTAGTTTCATTCAAATCATGCAAATTAGAGTCCAAAACAAGAGGAAAAGCATTATGAAAGTAGATACGTTGGAGACGTATCAACTCCCCCAAGCTTAAACCTTTGCTTGTCCTCAAGCAATTCAGTTGATAAACTGAAAGTGAAAAAAAACTTTTACGAACTCTTTTGCTCTTGTTTGCATAAATAAGCTTAAACATCACCCAGGTTTTCAGCCAACATTATAACTAACCATGCCGATGATAACTCTTAAAGATTATATTAACTCATATTAATAACATAATCAACTAGCGAGCAATAATAAGATATCTCAAAGGGCAACACGTTGTCAAAACAACCATGATATAATATGACAATAGTTGTATCTCGCTAGCCCTTTCTGAGACCGCAAAACATAAATGCAGAGCACCTCCAAAGTTCAAGCAGTGACTAAACATTGTAATTCATGGTAGAAAATATCCAGTCATGATGCACCCAACATTAGCTACACACAATGCATAAGCATGACAATAGTGCTGTCAGGTTCCGGCGCTTCTTTTAGAAGGTGATGACACAACATAAAAGTTAATAGATAGTCCCTTCGTAGAGGGAAGCAGTGATTTGCAGAGGTGCCAGAGCTCAAAACTTTAAAACAGAGGTAAATGATATTTTGAGACATGCACCCTTCTTGTTTACTTCATGACCATCAGTTATCAATATCTTCCATGCTAAGCACGCTAGTGGCGGTTCCCAAGCGATAAAGTAAAGGTTTTGACTCCATTAGGAGTTTTTGTTTGATTATTTGTAAGCTTTTTCTGTTTGCAGTTTGGGACTGGGCATCCCTATTACCGCCATTTTCTCGTGCGATGGCGAGTGAATAAACACTCGACCTGAGAATAACCCGCTTAGCATGGAAGATACCGACCAGCTCCTGTCGTTCCATGAACGATCCAGGCACACAAAAGGATATTTATTAGAAGTTTTTTAGAGGTGGCACATGCAAATTTACTTAGGACGCCAGTGTAATACCTGTAGCGACCAGACCTCAAACAGTCTGATCTCTGTGCTCCGGTGTCATCCCTGGATCAGTAATGCTGACACCACACAGTACTCAGAGGATTTATAGCAGAGTAGCAATCACACACTTATTACATCGAGTGTCTCAAAAGAGAACTTATTACAATAAATATGGCTTAAGGCCATCTAATAATAATAACAGCGGAAGGCTTGGAAGATAAGTGAGTCCATCAACTCCAACGGCATCACTGAGTATAGAACCACGACCTAAAACTCCTTAATCGTCGTCTGAAAAGTCTGCAACATTAACGTTGCAGCCCGAAAATGGGTCAGCACATGGAATATGGTGGCAAGGTAACACATAGAGAGTAATGGAATGCAACAGCTATACTATATGCATATTTGGCTGGTGGAAAGCTCTATGGTTACAGTTTTGCATAAAGCCAATTTTTCCCTACTTCAAAAGGAATAAATTTAATTACTATCATGGTGGTTGTTAAACATTGAGAATGGTTGACAGCATTCTCAATCCCAATTAAGCATCATCATTAACCCAACAACATTAATTTTAGAGTAACATGTTGAGATTCACATGATAATCCAGATACTAGATACTCAAGATGTCCATAACCGGGGACACGGCTAATCATGATTAGTTTGTTACACTCTGCAGAGGTTTGCGCACTTTTCCCCACAAGACTCGATCGCCTCCGTTGGATTTCTCGCACTACATGGTGTTTGAGAAACGGATGACCGAGACACAGTCTTTCAGAAGCGCTAGCACCTTACGATGGATAGACCGGTACACCTACTTTCCCCTACATCTGCTAGTATACCTTGTAAGAGTTCGCACGACTTAATCAACTATGCCAGAGCCCATAATGGCTTGTGGCTGCACACAGAAGTTTCTAGTTTGAAAAATCTCATGATCCCTTTGAGTCTGGGTGGCGGTCCAAAAGAAAACAGGCATGTCCTGGAATACCCAGGTGCCTCAGTCCACCCAGATGTGTATTTGAGTTGCCACCTTAGATAAACCATTAATTATCAATCTCACATCTATCATGGATTTCACTCACCCAATCCACGTCTACTAGCATAGCATGGCATAATAAGCAAACGTAGAAGTAACTCCCAAAGGTTTGATAATAAACAGGTAATAGGTACTACCTCATCTACTTCCCATCCCACAGTTTAATTAGATCCTAATCATGCAATGTGTGAAGATTGATCTAATGCAAAAAACTGGGTTGTAGAAAAGGTATGATCAAAGTGTTACTTGCCTTGCTGATGATCCGTGAAACCTAACGATTCGAAGTAACAGGCGGCGCACTCCGGGTACTCTATCGCAGGCAAACAAACAAGCATACAATAAGTACTCATCTAATGCACAGGTAAAACTCAAATAAGAGATCTAACCAGAAGGTTCAACTTAAGAACTCCGGTTGGCAAAAGGAATCAAATTGAACGAAGCAAAGAAAGTCAAACGGCGAAACAAAACAACTTTGTTCTAGTAATCTGAACCTAAGTCAAATTTTACAGTAGCAAAAACTTGTTTAGGTTGATTATTCGGATAGAGGGTTTCAAGACGAAACTCCAGGCGCTTGAATCATCTGATTCCGATAAACGAGCGAAAAGAAAAACTAAAACGAAAATCGGATCAGAAATCGCGATTAGAAAATAACCGCGGAAAAATCCGACGAAAAAGAAAAATGACGAACGGAATTTTTTTTAAACCGGCATAGATTTCGAGGTGCGGCGAACCTCGGGCGATGCGCGGCTCCAGCGGATCGGCGGCGGGGCGGCGGCGGGGCTGGGGCTGGGCGCGGCTACGGTTTCGGGGCGGCTGGGCCTTCGGGTTGGCTTGCCCCGGCTTATAAAGGCCCCGGCCAGGCAGAGTCCTGGCCGAGTACGGCCCAAAGTCGGTTCCGTTTTTTTTCACTCGGAAGAAAAAAATAGAAAGAAATACTAAACGGACTCCAAAAATCCCGTAATAAATTTTTCCGGGCTTCTAAAATCAAGCCCGACAAAGTGAACATTTATTTGGGCCCTAAATGCAATTTTGAAAAACGCGCATTTTTCCTAATTCAAATAAAAACAACAAAAAAAACTCCGAAATAAAACTATTTGATTTTTTTTATTAAATCCTCAATATTTCTATATTTTGGGAAAGTCATTTTATTCCCTCTCTCATATTTTTGTAATAGAAATAATTGATGATAAAATAAATAAAATCAAATGATCCTATTCTCAAAATTTGAGAAAAACTCAAATATGAAAATAACGAAATCCCCAACTCTCTCCGTGGGTCCTTGAGTTGCTTAGAATTTTCTAGGATCAAAACCCAAAGCAAATAAAATATGATATGCATGATGATCTAATGTATAACATTCCAAATTGAAAATTTGGGATGTTACAAACCTACCCCCCTTAAGATGAATCTCGCCCTCGAGATTCGGGTTGGCTAGAAAATAGGTGAGGGTGGTCTTTGAGCAAATCTTCCTCTCGTTCCCAGGTGGCTTCATCCTCCGTGTGGTGGCTCCACTAAACCTTGCAAAACTTGATAACTTTGCTGCGAGTAACTCAGCTGGCAAACTCGAGGATCTTAACTGGTTTCTCCTCGTACGTCAAATCGTTATCCAACTGAATAGTTTCCAAAGGCACCGTGTCTCTCAATGGTATGTCAGCCATCTCCGCGTGACACTTCTTTAACTGAGAAACGTGGAACACATCATGAATTCCTGACAATCCTTCGGGCAATTTCAACTTGTAGGCCACTTCTCCCATACGCTCCAAAATTCGATATGGTCCTACAAATCGTGGCGCTAACTTCCCTTTAACTCCAAAACGCTTTGTTCCCCGAAGTGGAGATACTCGAAGATAAGCTCTGTCTCCAACTTCGTAAACTGTCTCCTTGCGTTTAGAATCTGCATAACTCTTCTGTCTGGACTGGGCTACCTTGAGCCTATCGCGAATCAACTTCACTTTCTGTTCAGACTCCTTAATTAAGTCAGGTCCAAACAACTGACGGTCTCCAACTTCGTCCCACGACAACGGTGTCCTGCACCTCCTTCCGTACAAAGCTTCGAAAGGGGCCATCTTCAAACTGGTTTGGTAACTGTTGTTGTAAGAGAACTCCGCATATGGCAAATTATCGTCCCAACTAGATCCATAATCTAGCGCACAAGCTCTCAGCATATCCTCCAAAATCTGATTGACTCTCTCGGTCTGTCCATCTGTCTGCGGATGAAAAGCTGTACTGAATTCTAGCCTGGTTCCCAAAGTTTCGTGCAACTGCTTCCAGAACTTTGAGGTAAACTGGGTTCCTCTATCTGATACGATACTCCTCGGAACTCCATGCAGACATACTATTCTGGTCATGTATATTTTTGCCAACTTAGCACTGGTATAAGTGGTCTTTACTGGGATGAAATGAGCTACTTTCGTCAATCGATCGACTACAACCCAAATCGAGTCATAGCCTGAACGAGTCCTGGGCAATCCCGTGATAAAATCCATGCCTAACTTATCCCACTTCCATTCGGGTATCGGCAATGGTTGTAACAATCCTGCTGGCTTCTGATGCTCTGCCTTTACTCTCTGGCATACATCACAAACTGCTACATACTCTGCTATTTCTTTCTTCATTCCGGTCTACCAGAAAATATCCTTCAAATCCAGATACATCTTGGTATTCCCTGGGTGAATCGAATAGGGTGAATCATGGGCCTCTTGCAGAATTAACTTCCTGATCTCCGGGTCATTGGGCACATAGACACGGTCTTCAAACCATAGGGTATCGTGCTCATCCTCACGAAATCCTTTAGCTTTTCCTTCTTTCATTTTCTCTTTTATGGAAGCAATCTCCTTGTCAGTATTCTGAGCTTCCCTGATTCTGTCCATCAAAGTTGACTGAATTTCCAGCGTTGCTACATAGCCTCTCGGAACTATTTCCAAACATAGTTCACGAAGATTTTCTGCTAACTCCTTGGGTATTTCTCCCGTCATTAACGTATTGACATGGCTCTTGCGGCTTAATGCATCAGCTACTACATTAGCCTTCCCGGGATGATAATGCAATTTCATATCATAATCCTTGATGAGCTCCAACCATCTCCTTTGTCTGAGGTTCAACTCCTTCTGTGTGAAAATGTACTTCAAACTCTTATGATCCGTGTACACCTCACAATGATTTCCGATGAGGAAATGTCTCCATGTCTTCAAGGCATGCACTACGGCTGCTAACTCCAAATCATGCGTAGCGTAATTCAACTCATGGGGCTTCAGTTGTCTTGAGGCATATGAAACAACTCTCCCTTCCTGCATAAGCACTGCTCCAAGTCCTCGACGTGAAGCGTCGCAATACACCTCATAATCCTTGGTCCGATCTGGCAAAATCAACACTGGTGAGGTAACCAAGCGTTTCTTCAACTCCTGGAAACTAGCCTCACACTGCTCAGTCCATTTGAACCTGGTATCTTTCTTCAACAACTCCGTCATAGGCTTCAAAATCTTTGAAAAAAATTCAATAAACCTCTGGTAGTATCATGCGAGTCGAAGAAAACTCCGGATCTCTCCAACGGTAGTTGGGGCTTCCCACTTGGTCACGGTTTCAACCTTAGCGGGATCTACTGCTATACCTTCTCCTGATATAACGTGTCCGAGGAATCCTACTTCCTTCAACCAAAACTCACATTTGCTGAACTTGGCATATAATTGATGTTCTCTGAGCTTTCCAAGTACCAAACGCAAATGCTCCTTATGAACACTACGACGAACTTATCCAAAAACTCCATAAACACTTTGTTCATCATGTTCATAAAATAGGCAGGCGTGTTAGTCAGACCAAATGACATAACGGTATACTCATACAGCCCATACCTGGTGGTAAAAGCTGTCTTCGGAATATCCTGTTCTCGAATCTTCAGCTGGTGGTACCCTGATCGCAAATCGATCTTGGAAAACACTTTAGCTCCTTGCAATCGATCAAACAGATCATTGATCATTGGTAGCAGGTACTTGTTCTTGATTGTTACTTCATTCAATCCTCGATAATCAACAACCATCCTTAACGATCCATCCTTCTTCTCTACTAATAGTACTGGTGATCCCCAAGGTGAAGAACTTGGGCGAATGTAACCTTTATCCAGTAACTCCTTAATCTATTTCTTAATTTCCACCAAATCCTTTGCTGGCATCCTATATGGTCTCTTTGATATTGGCCCTGTGCCTGGCAATAGCTCAATTAAGAACTCAATATCTCTATCCGGTGGCATGCCTGGCAACTCCTCTGGAAATACATCAGGGAATTTCCTTACCACTGGTACTTCCTCCTGCACAACTCATGTGAATGAATTTATTTGTGTCTTGTTTGGCGCATGCCGGGATACATACTTGATCCTTCTCCCTTCTGGGGTGGTAAGCAAAATTGACTTACTAGCACAATCGATGTTTCCTCCATACATCGACAGCCAATCCATACCAAGAATCACATCCAGACCTTGGG
Source organism: Triticum urartu (assembly GCF_056163025.1). NCBI lineage: Eukaryota > Viridiplantae > Streptophyta > Magnoliopsida > Poales > Poaceae > Triticum > Triticum urartu. The sequence continues at coordinate 218,222,246 of NC_141878.1, forward strand.
ATTCCAGAATAATTAAATCTGTTGGGAAAACATGCCGTCCTATACTTAATGGTACTTGAAAGCATCCTTGACTGGCCATGTACTCTGCTCCTGGTGAGCTTACTAGCATAGGGGTTTTGAGAACCCTAGTGGGTAGGCTATACTTTTCCACAAATCCCCTTGATATGTATGAATGCGATGCACCAGTATCAAAAAGAACGAGTGCAGTAAATGACTTAACCAAAAACTTACCTATTACTGCATCGGGCTGAGCTTCAACCTCCTCCACATTAACGTGGTTCACCTGCCCCCTGTTGAAAGGGTTCGGCTTCTTTCCAGAGCTTCCATTGCCGTTTTGGCCTTCAGGACATTCATTGGCATAATGTCCGGTCTTGGAACACTTGAAACAGGTGACTTGACTCAGATCTCTCTTGGCTGGGGTTGATGGGGTGCTGCGGTTCTGGCCATTGCTTCCTCCATTCCCATTACCATTCTTGGTGCCATTGTGATTGTGCGAGCTACCTACTCCATGGGTATGCTGAAAATGTCCTCCCGGTCTAGGGGTAAAACGTGGCTTCTGCTGAGCTCCTGAATTATACTTTCCTTGTCCATACTTCCTCTTGCGGTTCTCAATTTGTTGCTGCTTCCCTTCAATCATAAGAGCACGGTCTACCAACTCCTGGTAGTTGTTGAAGGTGGCTACCATCAACTGCATACTCAACTCATCATTCAGTCCTTCCAGGAACTTCTCCTGCTTAGCTGCATCCGTAGCAACGTCATCTGGGGCATAACGTGCTAGCTTACTAAACTCCTCCACATACTGGCCAACTGTCCGTCCTCCTTCGTGCAAGTTACGAAACTCACGCTTCTTCATGGCCATTGCTCCTGCTGAAACATGGGCAGTACGGAAAGCCTGCTGAAATTGATCCCATGTGACAGTGTCTACTGGAAAGGTGGCTGTGAAATTCTCCCACCATGATGCTGCGGGTCCTTCTAACTGATGTGCAGCAAACTTAACCTTCTCCGCATCTGTGCATCCTGCTGTGGTCAACTCCCTAGCTGTCTTGCGGAGCCAATCATCTGCTACTATCGACTCGGTGCTACTGGAAAACACCGGCGGATTCAGCCTAAGAAAACGGGCTAAGTGGTCAACAGGTGGTGGTGGTGGGTTGTTGTTGTTGTTCCCCTGATTCTGATTCTGGACTAGCAACTGCATCAAGGTGTTCTGCTGCTGGATCAACTGGGTGAGCTCCGGCGGAAAGGCAAATCCGGGGTCACGTCTCGGAGGCATCTGAGGGTTTAGAAAAGATGAGATATAAGAATAGAGGGGGTCTAAAGAGAAAACACTACCCATATGCACATGAGGCAAAAGCAAACAATTCACTTCATTCAAACAAACAAAGGCATACAATCGATCTAACTATCGCAAAGTGCTCGGACTACTATATTTACATGGTGGACTACTACTACTGATGAGGTGGTCTACTAGAAATATTCTACGGTTGTAGACTCCATGATATCTGCTCCCGCTTCATCAACATAGTCATCATCGCTACTATCTGCTTCCGAGTCGGTGCCGTCGATGATGATGTAGTCTTCCAGGCTAATCTCCTTGGGTTCTTCGTCTCCATCTACTGGTGTCGGGCCTCCCATGAATACTGCTAGCTTCATAGTTAGGTCGGCGTTCTTATCCACCAATACTTCAATTTCTTCTTCATAATCTTCGCGTGTAGCCTTGAGTTCTTCCTCCAGTTCCTTGATTCTAGTCTTAGCCTTCTTCAGATCTATCATGTCGGCGCACATCTGATTCTCCTGTCGTCGAATGTGCTGGTTTAACTCCTGGATAAAAGCTGCAATTGATCTATCTTTCCTAGTGTTAATCATCTGCCAGTGTTCATCTCGGCGCCCACAAATCTGGTAGATAGTATCCTTGAGATCCTTGTGGTAGACTTCTCCAATGCGTCCCATGGCGATGTGAGCTGCCATACTCTTTCCTAGACTCCAAGTTGGTGCATCAAAAGAAAACTCTATGGGCTCAGTGACTGGCATGAATGTCCTTCCTGGGATTTGAACTTGAATCATCCAGCACTCTTCTTCAGGTAAAGTGGAGTTGTAGGTTTCCGTGAAGCTTGGTACTCCTATGTTCAGGTATCTAGTGACTTCCTTCAAGTGGCGTCCAAAGGGTGTATCTTCATCCGGTTGTGTGAACTTGTTCCTTGCATCCGCCATCCTAAAGAGTAGAAAAGATGAGAGGTCAGAAGAGAAGAGAGTGAGTAGTGATCTAGGTCTTTAGCTTAGTGGTCGTGTCCTACAGTCAGCGTGTGCTCTGATACCATCTCTGTAGCGACCAGACCTCAAACAGTCTGATCTCTGTGCTCCGGTGTCATCCTTGGATCAGTAATGCTGACACCACACAGTACTCGGAGGATTTATAGCAGAGTAGCAATCACACACTTATTACATCGAGTGTCTCAAAAGAGAACTTATTACAATAAATATGGCTTAAGGCCATCTAATAATAATAACAGCGGAAGGCTTGGAAGATAAGTGAGTCCATCAACTCCAACGGCATCACTGAGTATAGAACCACGACCTAAAACTCCTTAATCGTCGTCTGAAAAGTCTGCAACATTAACGTTGCAGCCCGAAAACGGGTCAGCACATGGAATATGCTGGCAAGGTAACACATAGAGAGTAATGGAATGCAACAGCTATACTATATGCATATTTGGCTGGTGGAAAGCTCTATGGTTACAGTTTTGCATAAAGCCAATTTTTCCCTACTTCAAAAGGAATAAATTTAATTACTATCATGGTGGTTGTTAAACATTGAGAATGGTTGACAGCATTCTCAATCCCAATTAAGCATCATCATTAACCCAACAACATTAATTTTAGAGTAACATGTTGAGATTCACATGATAATCCAGATACTAGATACTCAAGATGTCCATAACCGGGGACACGGCTAATCATGATTAGTTTGTTACACTCTGCAGAGGTTTGCGCACTTTTCCCCACAAGACTCGATCGCCTCCGTTGGATTTCTCGCACTACATGGTGTTTGAGAAACGGATGACCGAGACACAGTCTTTCAGAAGCGCTAGCACCTTACGATGGATAGACCGGTACACCTACTTTCCCCTACATCTGCTAGTCTACCTTGTAAGAGTTCGCACGACTTAATCAACTATGCCAGAGCCCATAATGGCTTGTGGCTGCACACGGAAGTTTCTAGTTTGAAAAATCTCATGATCCCTTTGAGTCTGGGTGGCGGTCCAAAAGAAAACAGGCATGTCCTGGAATACCCAGGTGCCTCAGTCCACCCAGATGTGTATTTGAGTTGCCACCTTAGATAAACCATTAATTATCAATCTCACATTTGTCATGGATTTCACTCACCCAATCCACGTCTACTAGCATAGCATGGCATAATAAGCAAACGTAGAAGTAACTCCCAAAGGTTTGATAATAAACAGGTAATAGGTACTACCTCATCTACTTCCCATCCCACAGTTTAATTAGATCCTAATCATGCAATGTGTGAAGATTGATCTAATGCAAAAAAACTGGGTTGTAGAAAAGGTATGATCAAAGTGTTACTTGCCTTGCTGATGATCCGTGAAACCTAACGATTCGAAGTAACAGGCGGCGCACTCCGGGTACTCTATCGCGGGCAAACAAACAAGCATACAATAAGTACTCATCTAATGCACAGGTAAAACTCAAATAAGAGATCTAACCAGAAGGTTCAACTTAAGAACTCCGGTTGGCAAAAGGAATCAAATTGAACGAAGCAAAGAAAGTCAAACGGCGAAAGAAAACAACTTCGTTCTAGTAATCTGAACCTAAGTCAAATTTTACAGTAGCAAAAACTTGTTTAAGTTGATTATTCGGATAGAGGGTTTCGAGATGAAACTCCAGGCGCTTGAATCGCCTGATTCCGATAAACGAGCGAAAAGAAAAACTAAAACAAAAATCGGATCAGAAATCGCGATCAGAAAATAACCGCGGAAAAATCCGACGAAAAAGAAAAACGATGAACGGATTTTTTTTCGCTCGGAAGAAAAAAAATAGAAAGAAATACTAAACGGACTCCAAAAATCCCGAAATAAATTTTCCCGGGCTTCTAAAATCAAGTCCGACAAAGTGAACATTTATTTGGGCCCTAAATGCAATTTTGAAAAACGCGCATTTTTCCTAATTCAAATAAAAACAACAAAAAAAACTCCGAAATAAAACTATTTGTTTTTTTATTAAATCCTCAATATTTCTATATTTTGGGAAAGTCATTTTATTCCGTCTCTCATATTTTTGTAATAGAAATAATTGATGATAAAATAAATAAAATCAAATGATCCTATTCTCAAAATTTGAGAAAAACTCAAATATGAAAATAACGAAATCCCCAACTCTCTCCGTGGGTCCTTGAGTTGCTTAGAATTTTCTAGGATCAAAACCTAAAGCAAATAAAATATGATATGCATGATGATCTAATGTATAACATTCCAAATTGAAAATTTGGGATGTTACAATACCGCATATAGGTAGGTATGATGGACTCATCTAGAATAACTTGGGTTCAAGGTTTTTGATGTACAAGCAGAATTCCCACTTAGTACAGGCGAAGGCTAGAAAATAGGTTGAGAAGCGGCCAGCTAGAGAGCAACAACGGTCATGAACATGCATTATACATAAGTAACATTGGACACTAGCATGAGTAGGATATGAACACCATGAACATAAATATCATAGAGGCTATGTTGGTTTTGATTCAACTACATGCATGAATATGTGCCAAGTCAAGCCACTCGAACATTTAGAGGAGGATACCATATCATCATACTACATCACAATCATTTTAACGCAATGTTGGTATCCAAGATAAATCATTATCCACTCCCAGCTACTTATGCATGGCATGAGAAACTATAATCTCTAATTGTCATTGCAAACATGTTTCATCATAATGGGTTGAATCATGGATACTAGGTTAAACATATTTACAAAAACAGAACAAGTCGAGTTCATACCCGTTTCTCTCTGCCACGGCCAGTTCATCGAATATCATCATTATTGCCTTTCACTTGCATGATTGAACAATGTGAAAATAATAATAGTGCAAGAGTGCCGTGGACTAAGCTAGAATCTGCAAACATTTTATTCAACAAGAAAAGACAGGGTAAAATGGACTCTTTGTTAGATAAACAATTATGCATATGAGAGCCACTCAATATTTTCATCTGGTCTTCTCCTCGGTACGAATCGAATAAATAGAAAATAAATTCAGAGAAACACACTGAAATATTTTTGGAGTTTTTGGTTTTCTTGAACAAAGCAAATAAAAGGGAAAAGCAAAAACAAGAAAAACTATTTACACGGGAAAACTCCCAACAAGCAAAAGAAGAACAAGTAAATCTTTTTGGGTTTTCTTTTTAGTGCTACAACTAAGCATGCATAGAAAGTAAACTAACTACAACTAATTTTTTTGGTTTTTCTAAGATTTTTCAAACACATAAGAAGAAAGCGAGAAAATAAATTTAACATGGATGCTACAATGAAAAAGTGCGGACACCGACAACTGGAATGAGATGCGTGAACATGAATGTAATGTCGGTGAGAAACACGTACTCCCCCAAGCTTAGGCTTTTGGCCTAACTTGGTAAGCCATCAGTAGCCTGGATAGTAGTCGGCATGGTAGCTCACGGAAGCCCTCGGTGTGGCTGCCTCTGCTTGCCGTGCCGCCTCAACTGATGCGTTGTGAGCTCGGGCCTCACTCTCAATAACAAAATATCGTCCCTTGCTTTGGTAGTAAAAAAGAGAAGGCGTAGGCAAATATGTGTGCACAACAGATGCTTGGTTAAACACCAATTTATAGGTGAAATTATGAATATCTCCTTTAAGGATCCTATGATTTTTCATAGCATCAAAGTCTAAATACTGCGTGGGTAGGATAGGGTCAAAGTGCAAAGGTGTAACACCCAGCTCTCTTGGTAAACGCATGGCATAGATTCCACCATCGAAATAGCCACTATTAGCGTTGTGTTGTAACCTACGTGCAACAATCGCCCCAAGATTATAACTTCTATCACCAGTGAGAGCGGTGCATATGAGGCTCAAGTATGGAGCACAAAGTGTACTACAATCTTGCTTGCCTACGATACATTTCCCATTGAATAAAGCAAAGTATTGAATTGAGGGAAATGAATGCTCTTTATTCTAACTTGCGCCACTCCCCTCGTCTCACCGTAGCAAAGACTAGTCAAGAATGATTGGTACTCAGACCTTGGCGGTTCGTCAAGCGAACCCCAAAATGTAATTTTGTAGTGGTGAGCAAATCTTTCTAGTGATATGGTAAATGGATTTTCATAAAGCTTAAATGACACCCTAGACTCACCGGGATGGAATTTAAATCCTTTGACAAATGATTCAGTGAGAGTGTGGTGTTGATCGCACTTATTTGAAATGTAGGGACCGAGACCGGCATTGTGAACATATTGCTCAAATTCCTCCTTAATGCCCACACGCACCATATAGTCATCGCAAGGCCATAAGCATGTTTTGGTGGCGGCATCTCGTATAGAACTTTCACTTGGTTCAACATAAGAACGACGAGCAGAGCTGTCACTAGAAGATGCCCCCGAGGATGTCCTCCTCGAAGAACTCCTTCCAAAAAGGTTCATCATGTTCGCGTACAATTTTCTGAAAATTTTTGGGTGACAAAAATTTATCCACAAAACTTAAAAAAATTGATAGCAACTACTCATAGGGATATATAGACGCCATAGCAAGCATTCAAACTACTTAGAACTCTTAAGAATTTAACATGCAAGCTCATCTATAGCAGCACCAAGATTAGCCAATTATTCCAAATATAAACCACAAAAAAAAACTAATTGGACAACCGATGGAGTCACAAACCAAGCAACAATCCCCCGGAATAGTTTCGGAAATGGAGCTTCGAGCCAAGAGATCGAAATCCATGGGTTTGAGAGCAAGAACACGAGAGAGAGAGCAATGGTGATTTTTTCTGGAGGTAGGTGATGATGTGGTGTGAAGAGATAAGTGAGGGGCCCCACGTGGGGACCACAATCCACCAGGGCGTGCCAGGGGGTCCTGGTGTGCCTAGGTGGGTTGTGCCCACCTGGTGCACCTCCCTCTGATATTATTTGTACCAGAAATTCTTAAATATTCAGAAAAAATCATATTAAATTTCCAGAGCACTATGAGAACTTTTATTTTTGGGTCATTTTGTATTGCACGGGAAATTCAGAAAATAGGAAAAACATGGCATTTTATTTTATTTAACTAATAAAAACAAAAAAAAAGGTAGGGACAGAAAGTAGTGCTTACTAAATTCATCAACTTCATACCTCTCAAAAATAATCCATTAATAAGGTTGATCAAGTCTTATTAACAACCACTTTCGATTAGCATGAAACCGAAGAACTTTCGTACATCACTAAGTTACCTCAACAGGGATATAATGTCCCCAAAAATAAGCATTTAATATTTCTTTTTGACAGTAGGTAGAGGTAGTTGAAAACTTCCAATAGTGATTGTTGGAGATTTTTCAATAACATTAATACCATTCACTTGGAATTGTTTCTTCGGAAAGTGCACCGTATGCTCATTACCATTGATATGAAAAGTGACCTTGCTTTTGTTGTAATCAATAACACCCCCTGCAGTATTCAAGAAGGGTCTACCAAGGATAATCGACATGTTGTCGTCCTCGGGCATCTCAAGTATAACAAAGTCAGTCAAAATAGTAACATTAGCAACAACAACGGGCACATGCTCATAGATACCGATAGGTATGGCAGTTGATTTGTCAGCCATTTGCAAAGGTATTTCAATGGGTGTGAGTTTATCCAAATCAAGTCTTTTGTATAAAGAGAAAGGCATAACACCAACACCAGCTCCTAAATCACATAAAGCAGTTTTCACATAATTCTTTTTGATGGAGCAAGGTATAGTTGGTATTCCCGGATCTCCAAGTTTTTTAGGTACTCCATCTTTAAAAGTATAATTAGCAAGCATAGTGGATATTTCAGCTTCCGGTATTTTTCTCTTATTGGTGATGATGTCTTTCATATACTTTGCATAAGGAGGCATTTTCAAGATATCAGTCAAGCGAGTACGCAAAAAGACTGGCCTCAGCATTTTAGCAAAGTGTTCAAATTCTTCATCATCTTTCTTTTTAGTTGACTTAGGTGGAAAGGGCATAGGTTTTTAAACCCACAATTCTCTTTCTTTACCGTGTTTTCTAGCAACAAAGTCTCTTTTATCATAGCGTGTCTTCTTAGGTTGTGGGTTATCAAGATCAACTGGTGGTTCTATCTCAACATCAATGTCTGGTTCTTTATTGTTTGTTTGAGTATCTTAACGAACCTCATCATTATATTTTTCATTATCAAAAGGTGAATGTTCATTACCAGACCGAGTTTTAGCATCAGAGATAGAAATTTCATTATCATTATCAGGAGGTTTTTCTACTTCAGGTTCACTAGAAGCATGTGAAGCCCTACCATTTTTCTTCTTCCTTTTCTTTTTAGAAGGACTACGTGCATCAGTGTTAACTCTTTGAGAGTCTTGTTCAATTCTTTTTGGGTGTCCCTCGGGATAAAGTGGTTCCTGAGTCATTTTACCTCCTCTAGTTGCTACTCTAACAGCAAAGTCATGTATGTTACTATTCATTTCATCTAGCAACTCTCTTTGATATTTAGCAACTTGTCCTAACCGGGTTTGAACCATAGGAGCATGCTTTCCAACACCTCTAACATCATTTGAGATTCTAAATATCAAGTCACTCAAGCAAGCAATCATATCAGAATTGTATTTCAATTGTTTCATAACATTTGCATTGAAGTGATCTTGTTTTCTAATGTAGTTTTCAAACTCATAAAGGCATTGGCTAGGGTGCATATTGTGAGGATTATCATTATCATTGAACTTCATTAGAGAATTTACCCCTACCACCTTAGGCAGTGGTGGTGCATTCAGCCCATGTATTTCTTCAATAGGAGGTAAAATTTTAACATCCTCAGCTTTAATACCTTTTTCTTTCATAGATTTCTTTGCCTCTTGCATATCTTTGGGACTGAGATATAATATACTCCTCTTCTTCGGAGTGGGTTTAGGTGGTGGTTCAGGAAGAGTCCAATCATCATATTTTTTCAATATATTATTCAATAATTCTTCAGCTTGCCCAACAGTTCGTTCCCTGAAAAACAACCAGCACAACTATCTAGGAAGTCCCTAGAAGCATCAGTAAGTCCATTATAGAAGATATCAAGTATTTCATTTTTCTTAAGAGGATGATCAGGCAAAGCATTAAGTAACTGGCAAAGCCTCCCCCAAGCTTGTGCGAGACTCTATTCTTTAATTTGCACATAGTTAAATATTTCCTGTAAAGCAGCTTGTTTCTTATGAGCAGGGAAATATTTTTCAGAGAAGCAATAAATCATATCCTAGGGACTACGCACACAACCAGGAGCAAGAGTATTATACCAAGCTTTAGCATCACCCTTTAATGAGAACAGAAATAATTTGAGAATAAAGTAATAGCGAGTCTTCTCATCATGAGTAAAAAGGGTGGCTATGTCATTCAACTTAGTAAGATGTGCCACAATAGTTTCGGTTTCATAACCATGGAAAGGATCAGATTCAACCAAAGTAATTAACTCTGGGTCGACAGAGAATTCATAATCCTTATCATCAGTTAAGATAGGTGAAGTAGCAAACTTAGGATCATATTGCATTCTAGCATTCAAGGATTTTTCTTTATACTTGCATAATAATTTCTCTAGATCATCTCTATCCTTACAAACAAGAATATCTTTGGTTGTCTCCTCATTCATAATATAACCTTCAGATACCTTAGGCAATTCATATCTAGGAAGGATAGTTCTAGCAGGTGTTTCAATATTTTCAGTTTCAAGATCATCATCAGATTCAACAACATCATGTTGTCTTACTCTAGCAATTTGTTCATCAAGAAAATCACCAAGTGGCAAATCATCATCATCAAGCAAGTTACTAGCATCATCATAAGTATCATTCATATAAGAAGTAGCATCATCAACAACTTGCAACATATCAGGATTAATAGCATGTGATGGTGTTGCAAGTTTACTTATAACACAAGGTGAATCTAAAGCAGAACAGGATGGCAGTTCCTTTCCTCCCCTTGTCTTAGAGGGATAAATCTTAGTCTTAGCATCCTTCAGATTCTTCATAGTAATAAATTGATAATAATCCCAAGTGACTCAACAAATATAGCTATGCTCCCCGACGACGGCACCAGAAAAAGGTCTTGATAACTCACAAGTATAGGGGATCGCAACAATTTTCGAGGGTAGAGTATTCAACCCAAATTTATAGATTCAACACAAGGGGAGCCAAAGAATATTTGAAGGTATTAGCAGCTAAGTTGTCAATTCAATCACACTTGGAGATTAATTATCTACAGCAATGTGATCAGTAGCAAAGTAATATGATAGTATTGATAATAGTAGGAGCAGCAATAGTAAAGTTAACAGTGATAGCAGTAGTTTGTAGAAAGTGCAACAGTAGCGATAGCAATAGTAACCGAGCAAGAAGAATATAAGATAATTCGCAGGCATTGGATCAGTAATTTGTTGGATGATATTCATCATGTGACAGTCATAACCTAGGGCGATACGACACTAGCTCCAGTTCATAAATATAATGTAGGCATGTATTCCGTAAATAGTCATACATGTTTATGGAAAGAACTTGCGTGACATCTTTTGTCCTACCCTCCCATGGCAGCGGGGTCCTATTGGAAACTAAGGGATATTAAGGCCTCCTTCTAATAGAGAACCGGAACAAAGCATTAACACACGGTGAATACATGAACTCCTCAAACTACGGTCATCACCGGGAGTGGTCCCGACTATTGTCACTCCGGGGTTGCCGAATCATAACACGTAGTAGGTGACTATAACTTGCAAGATCGTATCTAGAACATGGATATAATGGTGCTAACATAAACAGTTCAGATCTGAAATCATGACACCCGGGCCCAAAGTGACAAGCATTAAGCATGGCAAAGTCATAGCAACATCAATCTCAGAACATAGTGGATACTAGGGATCATGCCCTAACAAAACTAACTAGATTACATGATGAATCTCATCCAACTCCTCACCGTCCAGCGAGCCTACGAAGGAATTATTCACTCCCGGTGGGGAGCATCATGGAATTGGCTATGGAGAAGGGTTGGTGATGACGAAGAATGAAGATCCCCCTCTCTGGAGCCCCAGATGCACTCCAGATCTGACCTCTTGATGAAGAACAAGAGGTGACGGCGGCTCCGTCTCATGGATCGTGATAATTCTTCCTCCCTAATTTTTTTCTGAAAAAATAGGATTTTATAGCGTTGGTTTCAGGGTCTGCGGGGCTACCAGGTGGGGACAACCCACCTGGACACGCTTGGGGGGCAGGCGTGCCCTGGTGGGTTGTGCCCACCTAGGTGCCCCCCTCAGGTGACTCTTGGCTCCATAAATTCTTTTTTACTGTATAAAAAATCCTTGCAAAGTTCCGTTCCATTCTGAGAACTTTTATTTCTGCACAAAAACAACACCATGGTAGTTCTGCTGAAAACATCGTCAGTCCGGGGTTAGTTTCATTCAACTCATGCAAATTAGAGTCCAAAACAAGAGGAAAAGCATTATGAATAGTAGATACATTGGAGACATACCAAACACTCATATACAAGCCAGATGCTCATCCCACTAGTTCCTCTAGAGCCCATGCTGCTACTCCGGCTTCTGCCTTGACCATTCCTTGTTCTGCGGATTCTGATTTGTCGAGTGGTTTTAATTCTGATTCTGAGGATACACCGGAAGAGTAGTTCATCGTATGTTATCTCTTTCGTTTTTGACACTTGTTGACAAAAAGGGGGAGAAGTACTTCGAGTGATAGATGAACGGGGTTTTTGCAGGGTGTTTTTATCCGCCTTTTGCTTTTCGCAGTCGAACAATATGGGTTTCCCTCTAACAATTTGCTTGAAGAACTTAACGCACCGCGTGTGGTGTTTAAATACTCAGTCGCCATGTAATGTAATGTTAATACCTCCCCCCCCCGCAATGTTATTTGCTTCGAACTATCTGTTTGCAGGTACCCTTGCAATGATTATCCTCGATATTTATCTATCGTGTAGGGAAAGTGTTTGCACTACAAGTATGACAGGAAATCATCGAGTAATAGCATAGATGGGGAGAAGTACATTGTGTACTAGATGAACTTTATCTGTGGTTGGATATGCTATAATTATTATTCTTTAATTATCTAACCGTGCAGGAGAAGAAAGTGAGTCTTAGTCTAAATTTCTTAAGTCTTGAAAGCTATCTTCATGACTGACAAAGTGTTTTCCTCGCATATATCTTTCGTGTCATCCTTGGTGCGGGAAAATCACATCTGAAGCATATCCACTTCGAGCAACATTCTCATATTTATCTTGTTCTGTTCATTCTCGAACATCTAACTCGCAGGAAACTTACCTCCCGCGTGGATTCAAATTGTGCTCTGAGAAAACCTTCATGAATTATCTTTTGTCACAAATCTTTTCAATGTATTCATTATATCTAATTCAGTTTGAAGATTGTGTGACAGGAATTACCTCAGACACCGTCGAGTGCATTGAAAGAAGTCAAGGAAATCATAAATCAATGTCACTCATACGAAGAATTACCTCGCTACCCTACAGTTTATTTTCGCCCCCGATGCATACCTTTAGGGGGAGCATGTTTTATCTTCGTAATTATCTCTCATCATTTATTATCCTTGGCATTACATTCAATTCATTAACTATCCTTCGATGTAATCTATTTTGTCAACAATCGTCCAATAAGGGGGAGATTGTTGGTGCAATATCTTTCTACCTTTGTTTTGGAGAGTGTTGACAGAAACATGTATGGACTGATTTGTTTGCTAGTGCATACAGAGAGAAAAAGTCTATACAGAACCGAAGAGAATGTTGTCTCTGGTGCCAAGTTCGAGGAACTTCAGTGAATTACAACTGCATCGCAGAGAAGAACGAGCTATATTTATTGAAGTCATATAGACGAGAAGATTGATGTGAAGGAATTAACCCCTCGAAAGTTTACTGCTGAAGCAAAGCATATGTTTCGGTATGGCCGTCCGAAGAAATTGACTGCAGGGAATGGAAGTCGAAGACAAATTGAATACATAGTATTCTTTTTGTCTTTCTTCTTCTATTCATTTGAGTCATAGGACCTCTGTACTATTAAGAGGGGTATAGGTTCTCGAAGCTTAGATCCGCTGTGATGCTTAGCCAAAACCTATGAAACTTGTGAGAGAAATCTCTTTGTGTTCCGAGCAAATACTTGCGAGCAAGAGACTGTGAGATAGCATTACTTGCTCCGCAAGCAATGTTACAGTTGTGCTCAAATCCGACCGTTGAACTCGTTTCGTTCGGCCATTGGCCGCTCTCGATGTCCAATTTGGTCATTTCCCATCAGGGAAGGCTACAGCTATAAATAGCCACCCCGCTCCAACGTTGTCCGTTGGCTGGTCCGCTTGAGATTTCTGAAAAGATTGATTTGAGCAACCCCTATCCGAGTGATTTGAGTTTAAGATCCACCGAGAGAAAAATCAAGAGCCCAAACTTAGACAGTGGTTTAGCATCACAGTAGTTCTGAGTGAGAGTTCTTGTACCTATTACTATTGAGAGCTGCGAACTCTCTAGACGGATAGGTTTCGGCTCGAGTGTTGAAGAGTTGTTGTCTTCACCGAGCTAGATCTTCAGCAACCAAGAGTGATTGTGGTTCGCAAAGATCGACCAAAGGTTTGGAGATCGCCGACAAGTATCTACCACGAGTGAAATCAACCTGAGTCTGAGCAGCTCTGCCTTGAAGGAGAATAGGGTGAAGAGAGTTTATCTTCCGTGTTAAGTCACAGCCCCTCCAACCAGATGTAGCCCTTTGGCAGAAGGGTGAACTGGTCTACCAAATCTGACTGTCTCCATCGAGCACCACTGGTTCATTCTACTTCACTGTAATTCCTTCAGCAGTTTACTTCGTGCTCCGTGTCGATAGTTTACCTGATCATTATCATTTGTTGTGTTTTCCTCGCGCATCGTTCTATTCTGTTGTCAACCTCATATATCATTGTGTTCACTTTTGTTTCATTCTCATCACTTGTTTTCATTCGTCACCATCATATTCCTTGGTTCATCTGTGCTATCATATTGTAGTATCATTTCTCTGTGCACATCATGTTGTGTCTCATTCTACTGCATATGTTTGCATGTTGCATTACTCTCGTCGTAGTTAAACCCGTTATTTCCCAAGCTCGTACTATTATCACTTCCTTCATCGAGGAATATGCTTCTGAAGATGAAGATTGATTTAGTTCATTTACCTCTTTCCTTAGTTCCGTTGCTGTGGTTGGGATCGGTTTCAAAACATTTGAAGGAATTTTTGAATCTCCCGTTCACCCCCCTTTGGTCGATATACTCTCGGTCATAACAATTACCCCTCGAGTTCTGCTTCTAGCCTATCTTTCAATTTCTGGCAAATAGGAAATAAATTGTGGCATCTCAAACGCCGACCCTCAAACCGCCCGCATCCGTCTAGACTGCGCTATCCGGGCGTGTTGTGCCATCCGATGTGGGCCTGTATCGGTCTGTCGAGGGGTCCGGACGTGTTTTGTCCTGCAATCCGGAACCAAATGGTGGGGGTGTGGGAGTCTGGACACGTGAAACGTCACTATCTGACCCCCTTGGCCCACCCAAATGGAAGGCAGAGCCCGTGCTTTTGTAGCATCCCACACTATTTCCATGCCAAAATACCCACTCTCTTCTTATATCCCCCGCCTCTGTCCACCCAATTCCACTCTTTTCTCCCACTCTCTCTTTTCTTCCGACACCTACGCATGGAACCGTCGGAGAACCAGCTGGACATGGAGGCGGCAGAGGTGCCGGAGGATCCGAGCATCACGCTCACCTGGAAGATTAGTTTGGCTACGTGGTACATACATTTTGCATCATGTTTTCCTACTGATATTTATTATGTGTTGGATTGTTATTTCACTTTATGATGCAATGTTTATGCCTTTTCTCTCTTATTTTGCAAGTTTCACATGAAGAGGAAGATTGCCGATAGCAGGAACTCAGGACCGGAAAAGGCTGCAACAGAGATAGCTATTCTGCACAACTCCAAATGACCTAAAATTTACGGAGAAATATTTTAGAATATATAAAAAATATTGGTGGAAGAAATACCAGGAGGGGGGCCACCAGGGAGCGATAGGCTCAGGGGGCGCACCCTACCCCTGGGTGCGCCTACTGAGCTTGTGGGCCCCCTGGCAGGCCTGTGGTGCCCATCTTCTGCTATATCAAGCCATTTGCCCTAGAAAAAAATAAGAAGAAGACTTTTGGGACGAAGCGCCGCTGTCTCAAGGTGGAACCTAGGCAGGAGCACTTTTGCTCTTCGGCGGAACAATTTACGCTGGGGAAACTTCCCTCCGGGATGGGGGAATCGAAGCCATCGACATAACCAACGATCCTCTCATCATGGGAGGACCAACCTCCATTCTTCACCAGCACCATCTCATCTCAAACCCTAGTTCATCTCTTGTATTCAATCTTTGTTCTAAAACCTCAGATTTGTACCTATGGGTTGCTAGTAGTTTTGATTACATCTTGTAGTTGATGCTAGTTGGTTTATTCGGTGGAAGATTAAATATTCGGATTGTCAAGAATATTCAATATACATATGGTCTTGACATGAATATGATTTGTGAGTAGTTACTTTTGTTCTTGTGGACATGGGAGAAGTCTTGTTATAACTAATCATGTGAAGCTTTCGTTTGATATTTTGATGATATGTATATTGTTGCTTCCTTTAGTGTTGTCATGTGAACGTCAACTACATGACACTTCAACATACTTGGGCCTAAGGGAAGGTACTGTGGAGTAATAAGTAGATGATGGGTTGCTAGAGTGATAGAAGCTTAAACCCTAGTTCATGTGTTATTCCGTAAGGGGTTGATTTGAATCAATATGTTTCATGCTATGGTTAGATTTATCTTAATTCTTCTTTCATAATTGCGGATACTTGTGAGAGGGGGTAATCATAAGTGGGTTGCTTCTTCAAGTAAGAACAACACCAAGCACCAGTCCACCCACATATCAATTTATCAAAGTAGCAAACGCGAATCAATTAAACATGATGAAAGTGACTAGACGACAATTACCATGTGTCCTTGAGAACGCTTTCCTTATTATAAGATAACGTTTCGGCTTGTCCTTTGATATAAAAAGGATTGGGACACCATTCTGCACCTTTTCTACTATTGTTACTTGTTACGAATTATGTTATTACAAAACTATTTACCACTGTTACTTTCAGCACTTGCAGAGAATACCTTACTGAAGACCGCTTATCATTTCCTTCTGCTCCTCGTCGGATTCAACACTCTTACTTATCAAAAGGACTAGGTTGACCCCCTATACTTGTGGGTCATCAATTCTCTTTTCTGGCGCCGTCGCCGAGGAGTGAAGTGCCTTTGGTAAGTGGAAATCGGTAAGGAAACATTTATATTACGTGGTGATTTTTTTTGTCACTTGTCACTATGGAAAATAATCCTTTGAGGGGTTTGTTCGGGATATATTCACCTCGACCAGAAGCAATAAGAGTTTCCCCTCGACCTACTGAACCTACTGAAAATATTTATTATGAGATTCCTTGGGATATGTTAGAGAAACTGCTAGCTAATCTATATGCAGGAGATGGAAGAGTACATCCTGATATGCACTTAATCTATGTGGAATTTATGGATTGTTTACGCTTGCAGGTTTATCCGAGGATGGAGTTAAGAAGAAGGTATTCCCTTTATCTTTGGAGGGAAAGGCATTGCCATGGTATAGGCTATTGGATGATATTGGAACATGGGATTGGAACCGATTGAAATTGGAATTTCACCAGAAGTTCTATCCTATGCATTTGGTTCATCGTCATCAGAATTATATATATATTGGCCTCGTGAAGGAGAAAGTATCGCTCAAGCTTGGGGGAGGCTTAAGTCCATGATTCAACCCGGCAATCCGACCCATGGGCGGCCGTGCCCATGGGCACCCGACCCTAATACGTAGGGTATGGGTCATCATATTAACCCATGGGTAAGCCCGATGGGTAACCCGATTAGTCATGGGTAGGGTATGGGCACAAGGTTTTACCCGTGGCTCACCCGATGGGTCACCCGATTAATACTATTGACTAAAATATTTTTTATTTTATATGATGTGTAGACGTGTTGCTGAAAATATGCTAATTAATTTAGTTAGAATAACCCAATGCTGGCAGTAGCATTTTTTTAGTGAACGCTGCAGTAGCGATGGAGTATGCATGCATGGTTTTTTGACAACAGAGTATGCATGCATGTGATAAGGCCCATCGCAGAGCAGTCCAGCCTAAAAAAAGAGCACTAGTTTGGCCTATTGGGGCTCCAGTGGCTGAAGGTCATGCACGACTGATGTGTTGTGCGTGCATGGTAACAAACTGAGCATGGGAGGAGCTCTTTTAGTACCACCTCGCTTGCTTGAGTGCAGGGTTGTTGGAGATATGCCCTAGAGGCAGTCATGTATGATGATATTTTCTATGTGTTTATGAATAAAGATAGTCCTTGGACATTATCAATGATGTGTATCAGCAAGTACGCGACTTGTTTGTGGGACTATGCATTGTATGATGAACGTCCTAAAAGGTCCCTAGTCGAAAGGGCTGTGTGGACGCACAACCGACTAAACTAGCATATGACACGATCGATGGCTTGGTCTCACTAGCCATGGGGCATTGGATGCTAACAGGATAATATGGACTTGGAGGATCTGGTCGGATTCGACGTAGTTGGATCCGAATCGAGATAAGGTCCAAATCGGACAGACCCAACTATGAGATGCAACGATATGCCATCTGTGAGTCTCTAGTACAACATACATTCTATGTCCTAAGACCTGAGCTGGCGCATGTACTCGAGATGGTGACAGACTTGCTTTGGGCCAACCAAACGCTACTCCATGACTGGGTAGTTACGAAGGTAGGTTTCGGGCTTGCCCAGACCCATGCCGCGAGACATGGTCGAGCAAGATGGGATTTGCCCCTCCGATCACGAGAGATATACTCTGGGCCCCTCGTGTGATCCGACCAGGATAAGCATGGCCATGCGACAAGGATTATGAGATAATCTGGTTTGTGGTCGGCATCACTGGAACGAGAAAGAGGTCGGGCTAACACAAGGATGACAAACTCGCCTTGAGCTCAACAACATATATCGTGTGGCAAAAGGAATGAAAGTATGATGTATAGGTTCGCTTAACCAGCTTCATAGTTTGCTTGGTGTTCGGCATGCCCTGCTAGGGGCCGCTACCAACCGTGCATTTCAGAGGTGAACCGAACTGTGACCAAGCCGGCTTGAACCTAAGGGGTCGCGTGCTTAAGGGAAGGAACCTACGAGGTCGGATCCGGGGACACTAGTCGGATGTGATCCCAGCTGTATTCGGATTGTGGCCAAGTAGACTTATGGGCTTTAGGGTCCGTGCGAGGCCGAAGTGTTGAGCCCGCGACGGACGCCTATATAAAGTGGGGTGCGTCACACTCATGCGGTTGATCGCTTCGGCGCTGTCACTAGGGTTTTCATGTGTTGCAAATAGACACCTCCACTCAGCGCCAGTTGTGTGATCGGACCTAGTAGTCCGCCGCACGACGTTCCTCTTGCACGCGCGGATACTGTTAGAGGCGGTGCACTTGCGCCGCTCTGGCAAACATGTATGTGGGAACTGACGATCGGCTGTTCGAGGGAGATCGGACAAGGAGGAGACGATCCACGCAGACGCGCTGCCCCAACTCTTCTTCCGCTGCACGGCACTGCGCGTCTAATGGTAACGAACTATGATCTATCTCCTGTAGCATGTTCTTGGTTGTTCTACGCGTAGGAAAATTTTAATTTGCAGTCGAGGCATCCTACCGTAGAATTAAACAAGGGTAGGCCGAGCTTAGCTATAAAAGGAGGCGGAATGGCATCGGTACAGGTGAAAGGCAACAGGCAGCTAAACTCGAGGCATGCAAGCCATCTGTTAAAATTAAAAAATGAATTAAAATGTTAGACCCAATGGGTGCCCTATTGGGTCGGGTCACCCATCGGGTTCGGGCATGGGTCTTCTTCTCTGCCCATGAGTAGGGTCGTGGGTAGATAGTGCACCCATATAATACTCGGTCATGGGTCTGAGAAACCTCGACTCGGTCAAACCCGACCCGACTGCCAGGTTGATCTATGATGCACACATGCCCCAATCATGAGCTTTCAAGAGAAATTCTTATTCAAAACTTTTATGCTCGACTTTCTCATAATTATCGATCCATGCTCAATAATTCTTCTGCTGGTTCCTTTATGAAGAAAACTATTGAATTTAAATGGGGTCTTCTGGAAAGAATTAACACAACTCTGAAGATTGGGAATTCGGCGAAGGTAAAGAGTCGGGTATAAAACTTGAGTTTGATTGTGTTAAATCTTTTATGGAGACATATGCTTTTCGTAAGTTTAGTACTCCTTCCATAAAGAAATATAAGAGTGTTTAGATCACTAAAGTAGTGTTCTAAATGCTCTTATATTTCTTTATAGAGGGAGTACTAAATATGGATTTGACTCTAAGATAGTAGCTTCCTTTTGTGAATGATTTGTTACTCATGTTGATCTCCCTAAGGAGAAGTGGTTTAAATTCATCCACCTATTGAAGATATGTTAGAGGTACCTATTATAGCTAAAGATGAAACTATTATTTGTAATGTTGATCCAGTTGTGCCTACTGCTTATATTGAGAAACCTCCTTTCCCTTTTAAAAGGAACATGCTAAAGCTACAATTGTGGTTAATAAGAGTAATACTAGAGCACCTAAACCCTCTGAACAAATTAGAGTGGAAACGAATACTTCTACGGTTAAAGATATCTTGTGGGCATGTCATTTATTTCTATGATGAGGATGCTAGAATTGCTAAACCTGTTAGAAATGAACAAAATATGCTAGATAAGAATAGGCCAATAGTTGGCATGCCTGTTGTTTCTGTTAAAATTGGAGACCATTGCTATCATGGTTTATGTGACATGGGTGCTAGTGTGAGTGCTATTCCATTTACTTTATGTCAAGAAACTATGAATGATATTGCACGTGCTGAGATTGTGGACATTATTGTTACTATTAAGCTTGCAAATAGAGATACTATTTCACCACTTGGGATTGTTTGAGATGTTGTGGTCTTGTGTTTTAAGATTAAATACCCTACCAGTTTCTTAGTACTTGGTTGACAACAAGATAATTTTTGTCACGTTATATTTGGTAGGCCTTTCTTGAATATCGTTAATGCTGAAATTGATTGTGTTAAAGAAAAGGTTAGAGTTAAGTTTGGTGATGTATCTCATGAGTTAAATTTCTCTAAGTTTCGTAGATAGTCACATGAGAAAGAATTATCTAGTCAGGATGAAATTATTGGTCTTGCTTTTATTGTCGTACCTCCTACTAATCTATTAGAACAATATTAACTAGATGATATATACCCCGCACGTTGCTGCGGGAATTTGACGTACCACATAGGAATAATATTTATAATGAGAAATATTGATATGAGAATCTTATATGAAATTTACAGTACTAAATATATGTTTTTTGAACCTTTTATGGAATGGTATAAGAAATCAGATTCCTAAAATAAGTCAAATATTTCTTTTTGCATTACATAGTATCTCTCCATATTTTCTTAATTAGAATGCATCGCTAACACATAATTGAAAGAACATATAACTTGATCAGATTTTACTTACAATAATATACTTACACGGTATTAGTTTGCATTGTCGACCGTGATCTAGTTTTTAGAGAATAACCAAAGGTGTAAAAAATGGCATGGTTCTTGAGTAGGACAACATATACAATCTGTTTTGTCACACCTTTTTTAATGGGCTGCCAGCCAGCATAGAAGAATCAAACCAAATGATGAACAAAACGGGCCACACTTGATCCTCTCAGCAAGGACGAACCTTTTAGACCATGAGTGTCATCAAACCTGAAAAATCATTTAGTGATATTGTAACCAGATAAATATATATTGTTACATTTGTCAAGAGATGCTAGATGTTTGAAGACATAATATCCCAAGTGCTTAGCCTTCCAGAAGATCGTTTGGTTGTAATTACACATGCACATGCTTGAAACCGAACAACAATCACTACTCCAACATCTATCTCCAAACAAAAAACACATCCAATAATCAATAATTAGAGCTTGTTGCCTCCTTTTGGATGTGATGCACATGCCTCCGAATGCCTAGCAGTGATCAAACAAAACCTTGCATTTTGAACGCATGTAGTAGAACGACAATGCGAGTCACACAATGGAACCACTCGGTATTTAGATCGATCTCATGTCAATGTGAAATAATACTGCTTGGAAAGAAAGTACTTAAGATGAACTCCACTACGTCATATGATCTGATTCTACAAATCAATCAAAGGTATTCAATAACAATACCAATATGATTCATACTAATGTATGCGAGAGAGATGCTGGACTGCAGTTATAGCTAGTACATTGTAAGTTTCATCTATTTATTCCTTCAAGAAATAAAAAATACAAAATGATTTTTTTCACTATCTAGTGCTTCTGATCAAAACCAGCCAGATCGGAGAGTTGGTTACGATCCGTCGTATGTTGACACATGCTTGTCGATAGTTCTTGAGTTAGAGAGGATTCCAGGTGAGAGAGAAAGACCAGACCTGCTGACATGGAGAAGGTGGCCAGAACAAAGCTTTATTCAAAAAGTTAGGCTTCCTAGTAGTTCCTACCACACACAAATAGATCTTTCAACTCAAGCTAACTAAAAATATACGCTCAAATCTAAGGAGATAGAGAGGAAGGAGAGCCCCCACCTTTGATGCAACTGATGTTGGAGGAGGACGCCGACAGTGGCATGCGTTGCCCACCAGGTGTTCTGGTCGATGCCGGGGTTTCATGGCTTGGGGCAGCGAAGCCTATGGGGATTGATTCATCGGCAACAGTGGCTCATTTCAACTACAAAGATTAAAGAGGCCTGACTCAGTAACAGTGAGCCGATCTTTGGCGGAGACGACTGTCGAAGGTTTTCCAGGCAGAGGCACCTCGCAATCAACGCCACCACCATCGCTCCTGGTAAATTGATGAACTGAATCCAAACCCAAGACAAAGGGGTTGATTTATTTATGAGTCGAACCGAGCGGAGAGAAGATGAAGATAAAGGGGAAATGTGGTGGAGATGATAATGCACCCAGAAATAAATGTTATGACTTAAACTGGGAAGGGAATAAAACCGTCGGGACATCAAGAACAATGCATGATCAAATTAAGCCATGATTAACTGCATGCGTCGGTTTGGGCAATAGTAATTAACCGCACCAAATTAAGTAGCAACATGCAAGCGCTTGGATGAAATTGGCTGCATACTTCATGTCAACTATTGTTCTCCGTGTCGATTTGTGTCCTTCAAGCATGGCTGGTGTTATGCGCGCATGCATGCAGTTCTTGCTCGCGCAGATCATGGCCGAATGGCTGATGCCTGGCCAATCAGAGAGATAATGAGAGATAAATTACATACGAAAAATAGAGGTTTAATTGAGTATCAACGGAAGTGTCTCCCTTGCACCAGACAGAGAGAATGGAGTATTATTTATTGCTGAACTGACATGCATGATTGTTTAAAAAATCTGCTGATGTGGCATGAGTGCTGAGATGGAATAGTTGCATGTTGAGATGATGTGGATAGGCTGCATGTCAACAGAATTAGGACCAACTTCTTAAGAATGTAAGATTTTTTATTGTTCCATGCTACTATAGTATCAATCTTGGATGTTTTATATGAAATTCATCGGATCCCAACAAACACACCATAAAAAGGATTGCATCAAATAGATCTCCAAGAACATTGAGGAGAACATTGTATTAAAGATCAAAGAGAGAAGAATTCATCTAACTACATATGGACCCATAGGTCTGTAGTAAACTACTCACACATCATCGAAAGGGCAACAATGTTGATGTAGAGGCCCTCCGTGATCGATTCCCCTTTGGCAGAGTACCAGAAAAGGTCTCTAGATGGGATCTCACGAGAGCAAAAACTTGTGGCGGTGGAAAAAGTATTTGGGGTGGCCCTCTGATGTACAGGAAATCTTTGGGAATTTATAGAGCTGGAATTAGGACAGGAGGTGCCATGAGGGGCCCACAAGCCTGGGGGCCTGATACGTCTCCAACGTATCATTTTGTTTGTGTCATGCTATTATATTATCTGTTTTGGATATTTTATATGCATTATTATGCTATTTTATATTATTTTTGGGACTAACCTATTAACCCAGAGCACAGTGCCAGTTTCTGGTTATTCCTTGTTTTTGAGCTTCGCAGAAAAGGAATATAAAACGGAGTCAAAACAGAATAAAACTTTGCGATGATTTTTCTTGGACCAGAAGACACCTGTAGGACTTGGAGTCCAAGTCAGAAGACCTACGAGGCAGCGACAAGGGTGGAGGGTGTGCCCTAGGGGGGCTGCCTTGTGGCCCCCTTGGGAGTCCCCTGACCTACCTCTTCATCCTATAACTTCACATGTATTCCAAAACCCTCAGAGCAAGCCACGGAAATACTTTTCCACCGCCGCAACCTTCTTTTCTCGTGAGATCCCATCTTGGGGCCTTTTCTGGCGCTTTGCCGGAGGGGGATTCGATCACGAAGGGCATCTACATCAACCCTATTTCCCTTCAGATGAATTGTGAGTAGTTCACCTCAAACCTACGGGTCCATAGCTAGTAGCTACATGGCTTCTTCTCTCTCTTTGATTCTCAATACCATCTTCTCCTCAATGTTCTTGGAGATCCATCCGATCTAATCATCTTTTGCAGCGTGTTTGCCGAGATCCGATGAATTGTGGATTTATGATTAGATTATCTATGAATATTATTCGAATCTTCTCTGAATTCTTATATGCATGATTTGATATCTTTGTATTTTCTTTGAATTGTCGGTTTGGTTTGGCCAAGTAGATTGGTATTTCTTGCAATGGGAGAGGTGCTTAGTTTTGGGTTCAATCTTGCGGTGTCCTTACCCAGTGATAAAGTAGGGGTAGTGAGACACGTATTTGTATTTTTGCCATTGATAACCCATAAGTATAGGGGATCGCAATAGTTTTCGAGGGTAGAGTATTCAACCCAAATTTATTGATTCGACACAAGGGGAGCCAAAGAATATTCTCGAGTATTAGCAGCTGAGTTGTCGATTCAACCACACCTGAAAGACTTAATATCTACAACAAAGTATTTAGTAGCAAAGTAGTATGGAAGTAACGGAAACAATAGCAAAAGTAATAGTAGCAGTTTCATAACAATCGAAACAGTGGCAATGGAAAAGTAACTTAGTGAAGATCAATATGAAACAAACTCGTAGACAATGGATCAATGATGGATAATTATGTCGGATGGCATTCATCATGCGAAAGTTATAACCTAGGGTGACATAGAACTAGCTCCAATTCATCAATATAATGTAGGCACGTGTAACATCCCAAAATTCTAAAATTTGGAATTTTATATTAATTAGGTAATAATGATTTCTTGAGTGATTTGTTGTTTAAAATTGAGTGGAATCTGAAACTTTTTCCTTTTTGAAAGTTGAATGAGAGGGAATGAAATGACTTTCCCAAACTTTCACCTTGCATTTATGATCTCCATGAATTCCAATTTTCATTTCGTCACAAAACCCTAGAGAGAAGATGATATGACTTCTTCCATTTAATTAAATGAAAAAGGGTTTTTGAAAAAGTTTGAATTTCATTTGAAAATATTTCAAATTCAGAAACTTTATGCAACTTAATGACTTTCATGAGAGAAGATAAAATGACTTCTTCAAATGCTAAGAAAGAGAGTTGGAAATTTCAAAGAATCAAATTGAAAGTCCCTTTGAAGTTATTTTGAAACCGACTTTTAATTTGGAGTTATTTGATTTTTTTATTCAAATTATTTTTCTCCAAAAATAAAACATATGGAAAATAGGGTAAAATGATTCCCTATAGTAGAAAATTGGAGAAAATGAGTTTGAAATTATTATGATATTTTACAATATTTTTATTTGATTTTTAGATGAACTAGTAGTACTATTTGCCTTATTTAAATTTTTGTGGAATTTATTTGCTGCTAAAATGTTCATGTTTTAGAAAATCTTTTTCTGAAAATTTGGATATATAATATGCCTATATATCATTTTTTTATTTGTTTTTTAAATCCTTCCCGCCGAACTAGGCCGGCCCAGCTAGCCTGCCCGGCCGCGGCCCAGCCAGCACGCGCCGCCCGTCTCCTTCCCCGAGCGGGAGTCCGCCATGGCCATGCCATCGCCGCCGTGGGCGAGCCGGATTTCTCCGCCGCCTCTCCTTGCCCCCTCCTCCACACCACCCGACGCCCCCTCCCACCTATAAATGTCGATGCCCTCGACCCCCTCTCACCCTCCTCCTCCAAGCCACAGCCGCCTCAGCCGCACTTCATCGCCGTCGCCACCGACGAGCGCCAGAGCCGCTGCCGACTCCACCACCGCACCCGCCGCTTCGCGCCGCCCCTTCCCGACCGCTCCGCCGCCCTAGAAGACCACTAGAGCCGCCGCCCGAAAGCCATCGCCGCTAACGATCGGCGCCGCCGCCCTAGAAGACCACCGTCGCCGCCGTCCGAAAGCAGTCGCCGCGGTAACGCCTTGCCTCCTCTCGGCCGTTTGATTTCCATCCGACGGTCCACGAATAGATCTTTTTTTATTTCGAAACGTTTTTTCTATTTAGCGAACGTTCATTATTTAAGCCTCAGTAGCGAACGTTTTCATCACTTAGGTCTATGTAGCGAATGTTCGTTCGTTAGTTTTTCTGTTTCATAGCTAGGGACCCAATTACAAATAGTTTTTCTTACAAATTAGCCCCTTGTTTTCAAACGATCGCTACTTTTTACTCGTTTGTCCAAATTCAGCAAAACCAATGCCAAATAATTCTTCATGATCCCCTTTATCTAGAGAACATATTAAATCAACTTTTTGAAATTTAAAAATTTGAATTAGATCAGATTCAAATACAAACTTGTCTTGGCTATAACTTGAGTTTTATAACTCCGATTTAATTGATTCTTTTTGCAAATCGAAGCTCTTGACATGTACTTTATGTTAAGATCAAAATCACACAATTTTGCTGTTGTTAAAAATATGTTTATGTCCAGAATCTTTATTTGTTGATTTTTGAAGTTTTCTGAAGTGTTTTCTGCGTTCTTTTGGATTTTTGAGTGATTGCTTATTTGTGGTTAATTGCTTTATTACGATAGATTGATCGGAGTATGACGAGTAGAACTATCAGGAATTATGAGTGCGAAGAATCTTCATCAACAGTACAAGGCTAGTTCACACTTTGATCATACTCTTCATACCCAGTTTTTATGCATTAGATTTATCCTGAAATATTGCATGAGTAGGATTTGGGAACAAGTGGTTTTTGCTATGTAGTTGATGAGGTAGGAACCTAATACCTTTGATCACCCCGTGAATATACGTTATGCTAATATTGCTTAGCCATGCTCGTAGATGGGGATTGGTATGTGAGAATCATGCAAGTTGTGAGAGATAATAACTAAGGGTAACTTAAGGTGGCTACTTTAATACACATCTGGGTGGATTGGTTGTGGGCACCTGGGGAATCCAGTGTTGTCCTAGGAGATCCTGGGGTACCCGTGTGATCATCCTATGGAATGCCACCCAGGCTCAAAGGGATCATAAGATTATTCATGCTCAGAAACTTCCGTGTGCAGCCACAAGCCATTATGGGCTCTGGCATAGTTAAGTAAGTCGTGGGAAACCTTTCCATGATAGGCTAGCAGATGTAGGGGATTGTAGGTGTACCGGCCTATCTATCGGTTAAGGGGGCCTCTTCAGAAAGACCATGTCTCGATCATCCGGTTCTCAAACATTAGATAGTGTAAGAAATTCAATGGAGGAGACTGAGTCTTGTGGGGAAACATGCGCAAACCTCTGCAGAGTGTACAAACTAATCATGATTAGCCGTGTCCCCGGTTATGGACATTTTGAGTATCTGGTATTTGAATTATTTGTTCATCTCATCACTCCATTTAATGAAATTGTTGGTTTATTAATGATTTGGAGATTTTGGGATTGAGTTGGGGAAACCTTCTCAATAATGGCATAAACTTGGTAGTAAAATAAAATTTATTCCTTTGTAGTAGGGAAAAATTAGCTTTATGCAAAAATTAAACTTAGAGCCTCCACCAGCCAAATATGCATATAGAGATAGACATTCTCATTATTATTCTATGGTGTGAAATTGCCAGTACATTCAATGTACTGACCTACATGGCTGCAACGTCTCATGTTGCAGGAATCATACGACGAGTAAGTGATATGTTAGGGTTACGATGCCTACACTCAACTTTGTCGTTGGTGTTCTTGGGACTCCACAACTTTGTTCTTTCTTCCGCTATATGGATTGAGGTAATAGTAGTATTTACGTTACTTTTTACATGTGATTGAACTCTGTATAAATCCTAGAGTACTGTGTGTCAGCATACCGATCCAGGGATGACACTTAAGCACAGAGACTAGATCCTTTTGGGTCGGGTCGCTACAACACGTATTCCAAATATAGTCATACATGCTTATGGGAAAGAATTTGCATGACATCTTTTGTCCTACCCTCCCATCGAAGCGGGGTCCTAATGGAAACTAAGGGATATTAAGCATAGTAAAGTCATAGCAACATCAATCTCAGAACGTAGTGGATACTAGGGATCAAAGCCTAACAAAACTAACTCGATTACATGATAAATCTCATCCAACCCATCACCGTCTAGCAAGCCTACAAAGGAATTAATCACGCACGATGGTGAGCATCATGAAATTGGTGATGGAGGAAGGTTGGTGATGATGATGGCGAATATTTCCCCTCTCCGGAGCCTCGAACGGACTCCAGATCTGGCCTCCCGATGAAGAACATGGGGTGACGGCGGCTCTGTATCATAAAACGCGATGAATCCGTCTCTCTAATTTTTTTCTCCCCGAACATGAATATATGGAGTTGGAGTTGAGGTCGGTGGAGGCCCAGGGGACCCACAAGGTAGGGGGCGCGCCGTCCACCCTTGTGGACAGCCGATGGGTCCCCCTCTGTTGATTCTTTAGCCAATATTTTTTATTTATTCCAAAAATATTATCCATGAAGTTTCAGTTCATTCCGAAAACTTTTATTTCTGCACAAAAATAACACCATGGCAATTCTGCTGAAAACAACGTTAGTCCGGGTTAGTTCCATTCAAATCATGCAAATTAGAGTCCAAAACAAGGGCAAAAGAGTTTGGAAAAGTAGATACGACGGAGACGTATCAACTCCCCCAAGCTTAACCCATTGCTTGTCCTCAAAAAATCCAGTTGACAAACTGAAAGTGATAAATAAAAACTTTTACAAACTGTGTTTGATCTTGTTGTTGTAAATATGTAAAGCCCGCATTTGGGCTTTTAGCAAAGATTATGAACTAACCATATTCACAATAACATTTAGGTCTCATATTTACCCATATCAATGGCATAATCAACTAGCGAGCAATAATAATAAATCTCGGATGACAACACTTTTTCAAAACAATCATGATATGATATAACAAAATGGTATCTCGCTAACCCTTTCTGACACCGCAAAACATAAATGCAGAGCACCCCTGAAGATCAAGGACTGACTAGACATTGTAATACATGGTAAAAGAGATCCAGTCACAATCATACTCAATATCAATTAACAACAAAGTATAGAAATGACAGTGGTGCTCTCTAACTGGTGCTTTTTATAAGAGGATGATGACTCAGCAATAGAAGTAAATAGATAGGCCCTTCGTAGAGGGAAGCAGGGATTTGCAGAGGTGCCAGAGCTCGAGCTTTTTTGAAACAGAGATGAATAATATTTTGAGCGGCATGCTTTCATTGTCAACATAACAGTCAAGAGATCTCGGTATCTTCCATACTAGATACATTATAGGCGGTTCCCAAACAAAATGGTAAAGTTTTTACTCCCCCTCCACCAACAAGCACATTCCACGGCTGGTCTGAAACAATGGGTACCGTCCAACTAACAACAATCCTGGGGGAGTTTTGTTCATAATTATATTTTGATTTGATTTGAGCATGGAACTGGGCATCCCGGTTACCAGCCATTTTCTCGTGAATGACAAGCGGAGTCCACTCATCATGAGAATAACCCACCTAGCATGGAAGATACTGACAGCCCCCAGTCGCTACATGAGTGATTCGGGCATACAAAACATATTATCATTTGAAGGTTTAGAGTTTGGCACATGCAAGCTTACTTGGAGCGGTAGGTAAGTACCGCATATAGGTAGGTATGGTGGACTCATATGGAACAACTTTGGGCTTACGGAAGTGGATGCACAAGCAGTATTCCCAATTAGTACAAGTGAAGGCTAGAAAAATACTCGGGAGCGACCAACTAGAGAGCGACAACAGTCATAAACATGCATTGAGATTAACCAACATTGAGTGCAAGCATGAGTAGGATATAAATCACCATGAACATAAATATTGTGGAGGCTATGTTGGTTTCGTTTCAACTACATGTGTGAACATGTGCCAAGTCAAGCCACTCGAATTATTCAAAGGAGGATACCATCCTATCATACCACATCACAACCATTTTAAAAGCATGTTGGCACCAAGGTAAACCATTATAAACTCCTAGCTAATTAAGCATGGCATGAGTAACTATAATCTCTAATTTTTATTGTAAACATGTTTCATCCATAATAGGCTGAATCCAGAACGATGAACTAATCATATTTAAAAAAACAAGATAGGTCGAGTTCATACCATCTTTTCCTCATCTCAATCATTTCATCATATATCGTCATTATTGCCTTTCATTTGCACGACTGAATGGTGTGGATAATAATAATAGTGCATGTGCATTGGACTAAGCTGGAATCAGCAAACATTTATTCAAAGGAGAAAACAAGGTAATATGGGCTAATCGTTAGATCAATAATAATGCACATGAGAGCCACTCAACATTTTCATCGTGGTCTTCTACTCTCGACCCAAAGAAATGAAAAAGGATTTCAAAGAAACACACTAAAATGTTTTTGGAGTTTTTGTTTTTCAGAAGAAGGCAAAACAAGAACGAGAAAAACTATTTACACGGGGAAGCTCCCAACAAGCAAAAGAAGAACTGGAAATCTTTTTGGGTTTTCTTTTAATACTACTACTACTACTAAACATGGAAAGGAACTAAGCTATAACTAATTTTTTTAGTTTTTGTTAAAGTTTTTCAAACACACAAGAAGAAAGCAGGAAAAAAATTAAACCGGCATGGATAATACAACGAAAAAGTATGAACTCCGACAATTGGAATAAGTGTGTGAACATGAATGTAATGTCGGTGAGAAATATGTACTGCCCCAAGCTTAGGCTTTTAGCCTAAGTTGGTCTAAGCCCATGGATCAAAGTAGCCCTCTCCGGTTGAAAGATCGTTGATGTCGCCTAGAGGGGGGGGGGTGAATAGGCGCTTTAAAATAATTACGGTTGAGGCTTGAACAAATGCGGAATAAACCTAGCGGTTAATTTGTCAAGCACAAAACCTACAACAACTAGGCTCACCTATGTGCACCAACAACTTATGCTAAGCAAGAAAAACTACTTAGGTGACAGCAAGATATATGACAAGAAACAATATGGCTATCACAAAGTAAAGTGCATAAGTAAAGGGCTCGGGTAAGAGATAACCGAGGCACGTGGAGATGATGATGTATCCCGAAGTTCACACCCTTGCGGATGCTAATCTCTGTTTGGAACGGTGTGGAGGCACAATGCTCCCTAAGAAGCCACTAGGGCCACCGTAATCTCCTCACGCCCTTGCACAATGCAAGATGCCGTGATTCCACTAAGGGACCCTTGAGGGCGGTCACCGAACCCGTACAAATGAAACCCTTGGGGGCGGTCATCGAACCCGTACACTTTGGCAACCCTTGGGGGCGGTCACCGGTACCCGTCAAATTGCTCGGGGCAATCTCCACAACCTAATTGGGGACCCCGACGCTTGCCCGGAGCTTTACACCACAATGATTGAGCTCCGAACACCACCAACCCTCTAGGGCGCCAAGGCACCCAAGAGGAACAAGCTCTAGGGTGCCCAAACACCCAAGAGTAATAAGCTTCTCAAACTTCACTTCCACGTATCACCGTGGAGAACTCAAACCGATGCACCAAATGCAATGGCAAGGGCACACGGAGTGCCCAAGTCCTTCTCTCTCAAATCCCACCGAAGCAACTAATGCTAGGGAGGAAAATGAGAGGAAGAACAAGAAGGAGAACACTAAGCACTCCAATATCTAGATCCAAGGGGTTCCCCTCACCTAGAGGAGAAAGTGACTGGTGGAAATGTGGATCTAGATCTCCTCTCTCTTTTCCCTCAAAAACTAGCAAGAATCCATGGAGGGATTGAGAGTTAGCAAGCTCGAAGAAGGTCAACAATGGAGGAAGATCATGAGCTAAAAAGGATAGAGTTCACTGGGGAAGAAGACCCCCTTTTATAGGTGGGGAAAATCCAACCGTTATGCTCACAGCCCGCACCGAGCGGTACTACCGCTCCAAGGAGCGGTACTACCGCTAGGGTGGTAGTAGCCCTTTGAAACGCAACAGCGAAGAGGCAAAAAAGCCAGAAGAACCGTTGGAGCGGTAGTACCGCTTGACATCACGGTACTACCGCTAGGGGTAGCAGTACTACTGCTAAGGGTAGCGGTACTACTGCTTGCGAGCGGTACTAAAAAATTACATCCGTGCCTACCACCGCTAGACTTGTGACGAGTTTTTGGTCCCGAGCGGAAGTAGCCACAGAAGTAGCCGCAGTAGTACTGCTCCAAGCGGTAGTACCGCTCCCAAGAGCGGTAGTACCGCTCCCAAGAGCGGTAGTACCGCTCCCAAGGGCGGTAGTAAAAAATTACTTCCGCTCCTACCCGCGGTAGTACCGCTGCAGCCTTTTCAGAACACCAAAACTACCACAACTTCTGCAAACGAACTCCGAATTCGACGAAACCAAGTTTGTTGGAAAGCTAGCGACAAGGGCTAACACAATATTGATAGAAATACCAATAAGAAGCAAATGAGAAAAGGACCAAAATAAAATGGTGATAACCATTCCTTGGATAAGACCGGTAAAACCTCCAACACCGAAAACATCATAGAAGACGCATGCAAACTCCGTTTTCGATGAACTCAAGCTTGTCATCAAGATGACCATAAGCTCTAAGACTCACAAAGAGAACCAAACAAGAACCAATAAACATGATGGAAGAATGCAATGGTTTGAGCTCTCGACGAACGATACGGTCAAGCTACTCACTTGAGAGCCCCCCTTGATAGTACGGCTATCGATCCTATAACCCGGTCTCCCAACTACCACCATGAGACCGGTAAAATAGAAAACCTATCAATGGCAAACCTTTGCCTTGCACATGACCCACTTGAGCTAGATGATGACGATCCTTTCCTCCTCAAGATGGACCACCTTTCTTGATTGTGTTGGGTCGATGGAGACTAGATGATTGCTCCCCCATACTCCACTATGGGTGAGCCACTCTTGGCACATCTTCACAAGTCCATTGACACCACAATGGATGGCAAGCTTCAAGAACTTGATCTCTTCGTGATTCTCCACTTGAACTTGCACACGGCAATCTTGATGACAATCACCACTTGATGTCATCCTTCCCATGGGTTGTATGATACCATCCTCTTGACGCAAGCCCATGGACACGTACCTAACCCCACATAGACTCTCACATAGACCATGGGATAGTACACAAAGTGCAATGGACAATGCTTACCATACCATGGGATCACTTGATCCTTCTCGGTACATCTTCTACTCTTTGTGAGTTGATCAACTTGATTCACTCTTGACTTAGTGTTGATCAACCTTGAATCTTTACAACTCTCTTCGTTTGGATGATGTCTTGAAGGTAAACATGAATGATCACACAATCTTCTTCTTCAAGACATGCTTGCAATAAGCTCAACACTCACATGACCAATCTTTGGATAATTCCTTAATAGCACCTTGGTCAACCCATAAACTCCTTGAAACCAACACATGGACTTCAAGAAATTCCTATGGAAAAATCCTTCAAATATAACTCAATGCAACCATTAGTCCATAGAGAATGTCATCAATTACCAAAACCACACATGGGGGCACCGCATGTCCTTTCACCGGTGTACTAAGGAGGATCCTAGGGGTTCCACTAGTTAGCGAGCTCCTGCGGCTCCCACTGATAAACAGACTCCTGATATAGATCAGGTGATGGCTTTGGCTCACGAACTGGGGATCGCGTCCGCTCCCAGTATGCATAAATGTCCTCAGGCATGATGAGGTACTTGCCTGAATGAATATCAAAAAAAGAAGGTGCAGTCAAGGTAATAATCTGACAAGTCTTCTCGCTAAATACCTGGTTATATATGAGTCTCTTGTCCTTATCATCACGAATAAAATCATGTGCTACTATACTGTCATAATCTAAGTATATAGTGGGTAGCAACTTCTCCTCTCTCTCATCGTGCCTAATGGGTATCTCGAAACGTTTAGCAAGGCGGGAGGCATAGATACCTCCAAAAATAGGCCCCTTCGAATGGTTTAAACTCAACCGTCGAGCAACCATAACACCCAACCTGAAAGTTCTATCATGAAGTAAAGCATGGCGCAAAATAGCAAGGTCAGGAGCACTAAGACCCCCACTCTCCCCATAACCAATTAAACATCTCCCCACAAATAATGAGTAATATTGCAAAATAGGAAAATGTAAACAAGCCACTCTCGCTTCCGACACCTTTCTCCTTTCCCCAACGGTAACTTCATCAATAAAATCTTCCACATCTCTAGGACGTGGTTCATTGACGCTGCCCTCAAAAGGTAATTTGCAAACCTCACAAGAGTCAGATCTTGATGCCCAATATATAAGCATCTTCACTGAGGTCTTTCATTGAAAAATTCTTATTCAAGTATCCTTTTATGCTATCCAGAAATTCGGTATTATTTCCAATCAACAATATGTCATCCACATATAATATTATAAATGCTACATAGCTCCCACTCACTTTCTTGTAAATACAAGCTTCTCCAAAAGTCAGTATAAAACCATATGCTTTGATCACAGTATTAAAGCATATATTCCAACTCTGACAGGCTTGCACCAGTTCATAAATGGATAGCTGGAGCTTGCACACTTTGTTAGCACCTTTAGGATAGACAAAACCTTCTGGTAGCATCATATACAACTCTTCTTTAAGATATCCATTAAGGAATGCAGTTTTGACATCCATTTGCCAAATTTCATAATCATAAAATGCGGCAATTGCTAACATGATTTGGACAGACTTAAGCATCGCTACGGGTGAGAAGGTCTCATCGTAGTCAACTCCTTGAACTTGTTGAAAATCTTTCGCGGCAAGTCGAACTTTGTAGACAGTAACCTTACCGTCAGCGTCAGTCTTCTTCTTGAAGATCCATTTATTCTCTATTGCTTGCCGATCATCGGGCAAGTCAACCAAAGTCCACACTTTGTTCTCATACATGGATCCCATCTCAGATTTCATGGCCTCGAGCCATTTTGCGGAATCTGGGCTCATCATCGGTTCCTCATAGTTCGTAGGTTCGTCATGGTCAAGTAACATGACCTCCAGAACATGATTACCGTACCACTCTGGTGCGGATCGTACTCTGGTTGGCCTATGAGGTTCGGTAGTAACTTGATCAGAAGTTTCATGATCATCATCATTAGCTTCCTCGCTAATTGGTGTAGGAATCACTGGAACTGATTTCTATGATGAACTACTTTCCAATTCGGGAGAAGTTACAATTACCTCATCAAGTTCTACTTTCCTCCTACTCACTTCTTTCGAGAGAAACTCCTTCTCTAGAAAGGATC
Source organism: Triticum urartu (assembly GCF_056163025.1). Classification (NCBI taxonomy): domain Eukaryota; kingdom Viridiplantae; phylum Streptophyta; class Magnoliopsida; order Poales; family Poaceae; genus Triticum; species Triticum urartu. The sequence goes on from NC_141878.1 coordinate 218,257,292, forward strand.
CATTCTTAGCAACGAATATCTTGCCTTTGGATCTATGATAGAAGGTTTACCCAACAGTCTCTTTTGGGTATCCTATGAAGACACATTTCTCCGATTTGGATTCAAGCTTATCAGGTTGAAGCTTTTTTACATAAGCATCGCAGCCCCAAACTTTAAGAAACGACAACTTAGGTTTCTTGCCAAATCACATTTCATATGGTGTCGTCTCAACAGATTTAGATGGTGCCCTATTTAACGTGAATGCAGCCGTCTCTAAAGCATAATCCCAAAACGATAGCAGTAAATCAGTAAGAGACATCATAGATCGCACCATTATCTAATAAAGTATGGTTACGACGTTCGGACACACCATTACGCTATGGTGTTCTAGGTGGCGTGAGTTGCGTCCACATTGTTTCAAATGAAGACCAAACTCATAACTCAAATATTCACCTCCACTATCAGATCGTAGAAACTTTATTTTATTGTTAGGATGATTTTCCACTTCACTCTGAAATTCTTTGAACTTTTCAAATGTTTCAAACTTATGTTTCATTAAGTGATATACCCATATCTGCTTAAATCATCTGTGAAGGTCAGAAAATAACGATACCCGCCGCGAGCATCAACAGTCATTGGACCGCATACATCAGTATGTATTATTTCCAATAAGTCAGTTGCTTGCTCCATTGTTCTGGAGAACAGAGTCTTAGTCATCTTGCCCATGAGGCATGGTTCGCAAGCATCAAGTGATTCATAATCAAGTGATTCCAAAAGCCCATCAGCATGGAGTTTCTTCATGCGCTTTACACCAATATGACCTAAACGGCAGTGCCACAAATAAGTTGCACTATATTTTTAACTTTGCATCTTTTGGCTTCAATATTATGAATATGTGTATCACTACAATCGAAATTCAACAAAAATAGACCACTCATCAAGGGTGCATGACCATAAAACATATTACTCATATAAATAGAACAACCATTATTCTCTAATTTAAATGAATAACCGTCTCGCATTAAACAAGATCCAAATATAATGTTCATGCTAAACGCTGGCACCAAATAACAATTATTTAAGTCTAAAACTAATCCCGACGGTAGATGTAGAGGTAGCGTGCCGACGGCGATCACATCGACTTTGGAACCATTTCCCACGCGCATCGTCACCTCATCCTTAGCCAATCTTCGTTTAATCCGTAGCCCCTGTTTCGAGTTGCAAATATGAGCAATAGAACCAGTATCAAATACCCATGCGCTACTACGAGCATTAGTAAGGTACACATCAATAACATGTATATCAAATATACCTTTCACTTTGTGACGCCCGGATTAGTACGGTACAGTAATCCTCTACTAATAATGCCACATCACCTCGGTTACTGTTGACAGTCTCGTGTTAGTTCAAAACCGTTTCGGAAATTCAAATTTAAAATAAAGTCAAACTAGAAATGTTTTTCGAAAGTTAAAACTAAAATGTTCTAAATGTAGCAAGTAATTCATAATAAATATTGGTGGAGAAATCACACTTCTATAACGTAGTTAAATGCACTATAGTATATAAAATAGTGGTAATACTATTAATTAAATGATCGTAAATTAATAATCAAATACAAACTACTTTCTAAAATGTGCTAAGTTGTTTGTGGCTGTGGCATAAATTGTAACATCTGTTTGGGAGCCACTTTAGTATTTAAAAAAAAGTAAAAGAAAACTAAAAAGAAACAAAGTGAAAATAAAACAAAAGTAAAAGAAAGAAGAAAGGACCCCCCCCTTTGGCCAACTAGGCCAGACGACCCAGCCGGCCAGGCCACCAATCGGCCCAACCCCCCTCCATAACCCCCACTGGGGAGACCACACACTCCCCACCACTCCCCACGTCTCTCCTCTTCCCCCTCCCGATCCGATCTTGATCGGGAATGAAACCGCTCCCCCCTCTCCCGCGACACCTTGCCCGCACCCCGTCGCCGGACTCCCCCATCACCGCGCGCCCGCGCCTCGCAGCTCGACCCCGCCGTCGCCCGGTTCGCCACCTTGCCGGACGTCATCGCCGCCTCCTCCTCTGCGTCGAACTGTCCCCATCGCCCTACCCACGCCCCGTTGCACAGTCCCTACGTGCCCCTGTGAGCTTCCCCTCCTCTCTCCCTCGCGCACACGCCGTTCGTGCCCGCTACAGCTCAGCCACGCCCTTGGCCACGGCTCTCGCCCAGCGCGCGCTCACCCCGTCGAGGCCATGCCCGCGCCCCTCTGCTCCGCGCAACCTCGCTTCCGCCGCACACCGGGCACGCCCACGGTCGCGCACCCATGACCGCCTGGGCCCTGCTCCGCTTCGCCGATGTCGCCTGTAGCTCGCCACCCATAGCGCCGCTGCCGCTGCGAGCCTCGCCTGCCTCCCTCTTCCCCCTGCCGCTACACCTCCCCGTGCCAGCGCCCCGACCTCCGCTTGCGCGCTCACCGCGGTCGGGCCGCGCCCCGGCCGCGTACCGCTTTGTCCGGAAGCGCCCGCCGCTCCCTGCTCGTTGTCGCTGCCTCTGCTGCTCTCCTGCCACTGCGTGCCCACGCACAAGCCGCCTCTGCTCGCTGCCTGCTCCGACCACGTAGCCCCGGAGCTCTGCTCCACCCCGTCCCCGCACCCGTGCTGGCGCCGCATCGCTAGGCGCCACTCCTCGCGTCGGCCACGCCCGCGGCTCGGTCCGGCCGCACCCCTCCACGGCCCCGGCATCCTCCTCCGGTGGCCACCCGCTTCGCCATGTCACAGCTCCGCTACGGCCTCGCCGGCGCCCGCGCCCGTCAACTGCCCCACGGGCCAGCGCCCGTTCGGGCTGCGCCCGACGCCGCAGCGCCCATTAGCCCGACCCACGTTGCCCCCCTAGGGCCAATGACAAGTGGGGCCCTGCCCCCAGAACGTTTAAAAAAAAGAAGAATAAAAAATATAAATAATAAATAAAATTGATAATTAATTAATTAACTTAATTATTTTTGATTAATTAAACTAATCAATTAACTAAACTAATTAAACTGTTAGTTAACTAATTAATTAGTCAATGACAGTGGGGCCCACCCCTAATTAATTTTGGTTAGGTTAATTAAAATTTGGACAATAAAAATGTGTCACTGACTAGTGGGACCCACTGGTCAGGTTGACCGGCCAACCCTGTTGACTGCTGACGTCATGATGACATCAGCAAACACTGTTCTGGATAATGTTGAATTAAATTAATTAAATAAATTCTAAAATTAATTTAAATCTTTTAAAATTAATATAAAATAAACCATAGCTCGGATGGAAAAACTTTGTACATGAATGTTGCTCAGAACGACGAGACGAATTCGGATATGCAGCCCGTTCATCCGCCACGCATCCCTAGCATAGCGAACACGCAACTTTCCCCCTCCGGTTCATTTGTCCAAAATGCGAAACACTGGGGATATTTTCCCGGATGTTTCCCTCCTTCACCGGTACCACCTCATACCGTGTTAGGGCACCCCTAGCACCGATACTTGTCATGTCATGCATCGCTATGCATCTGTTTGCTTAATATTTAATTGTTTCTTCCCCCTCTTCTCTCGCTAGACTCCGAGACCGACGCCACTGCTACCCAGTACGACTACGGTGTTGACGACCCCTCTCTCTTGCCAGAGCAACTAGGCAAGCCCCACCCTTGATCACCAGATATCGCCTACTATTCTCTATACTGCTTGCATTAGAGTAGTGTAGCATGTTACTGCTTTCCGTTAATCCTATCCTGATGCATAGCCTGTCATTGTTGCTACAACTATTGATACCTTACCTGCAATCCTACATGCTTAGTATAGGTTGCTAGCATTTCATCAGTGGCCCTACCTTCTTGTCCGTCTGCCATGCTATACTATCGGTCCGTGATCACTCGGGAGGTGATCATGGGTATATACATACATATATACATGCTATGCAGGTGGTGACTAAAGTAGGGTCGGCTCGTTGAGTACCCGCGAGTGATTCCAGTGTGGGGGCTGAAAGGACAGGTGGTTCCATCCCGGTAGTGGTGGGCCTGGGTTCCCGACGGCCCCCAACTGTTACTTTGTGGCAGAGCGACAGGGCAGGTTGAGACCACCTAGGAGAGAGGTGGGCCTGGCCTTGGTCGGCGTCCGCAGTTACTTCTAAATAACATGCTTGACGAGATCTTGGTATTTTGATCTGAGTCTGGCCACTGGCCTATACGCACTAACCAACTACGCGGGAACAGTTATGGGCACTCGATGTCGTGGTATCAGCCGAAGCCTTTGTGACGTCAGCGACTGAGCGGCGCGCGCCGGGTTGGACCGCGTAACGCAACTTCCTTTGTAATGGAGGTTGCTAGGTCTGCTCTCCGGCCGCCCACGCAACGTGCAGGTGTGCAATGGGCGATGGGCCCAGACCCCACTCGCATAGGATTTAGACCGGCCTGCTGACCCCTCTGTTGTGCCTAGGTGGGGCTGCGATGTGTTGATCTTCCGAGGCCGGGCATGACCCAAGAAAGTGTGTCCGGACAAAGGGGATCGAGCATGTTGGGAAATGTGGTGCATCCCTGCAGGGAAGTTAAACTATTCGAATAGTCGTGATCTTCGGTAACAGGACGACTTGGAGTTGTACCTTGACCTTATGACAACTAGAACCAGATACTTAATAAAATTCACCCTTCCAAGTAACAGATACAACCTGGTGATCGCTCTCTAATAGGCGACGATGGGAGGATCGCCGGGTAGGATTATGCTACACGATGCTACTTGGCGAACTTACCTTCTGCTCTCTTCTACATGTTGTAAGATGGAGGTGGCCAGAAGCGTAGTCTTCGATAGGACTAGCTATCCCCCTCTTATTCCAGCATTCTGCAGTTCAGTCCACATATGATACCCTTATTCCATTTGATACCAATGCATACATATGTAGTGTAGCTCCTTGCTTGCGAGTACTTTGGATGAGTACTCACGGTTGCTTTGTTCCCCCTTTTCCCCCTTCCTATACCCGATTGCTGCGACTAGACGATGTGGAGTCCCGGAGCCAGACGCCACTGTTGACGATGACTCCTACACTGGAGGTGCCTACTACTACGGGCAGCCCACTGACGACGACTAGGAGTAGTTTAGGAGGATCCCAGGCAGGAGGCCTGCGCCTCTTTCGATCTGTATCCCAGTTTGTGCTAGCCTTCTTAAGGCAAACTTGTTTATCTTATGTATGTACTCAGATATTGTTGCTTCCGCTGACTCGTCTATGATCGAGCTCTTATATTCGAGCCTTCGAGGCCCCCTGGCTTGTAATATGATGCTTGTATAACTTATTTTATTTGTAGAGTTGTGTTGTGATATCTTCCCGTGAGTCCCTGATCTTGATCGTACACGTTTGCGTGTATGATTAGTGTATGGTCAAATCGGGGGCGTCACAAGTTGGTATTAGAGCCGACTGCCTGTAGGAATCCCCCTTCCACACTCCTTGGCCGAAGTCGAGTCTAGACATTGCAAAACTTTTACTAACATGGTTGTGTGTCTTATGGGCCCATGTTGCCATTTGGGTGGTATTAGGATCTCTTATTTCTCATCTATACTCTGGGACTCTGATCTCTCTTCTATTCGGGTTAAATGATTTTACTAAATCTGACTCTAGGTTCTCGTAACTACTTCTCTCAGAGAGCCCCTTATCACAGATGATCGCCTACTGCACCAGAAGATTTTGAAGATACTCTTCGATCATTCCCGAGACCCTTGTGCCCTCTACCTTTTCAATTCCCTACTACCGATATATCCATATGGATAATGACATACACTTGTTGTTCATACAATTACTCTGAGTTTCTCTTGTTATTACAAGATGCATCGAATTGCCCTCCAACTTTTAAGAATCCCTTGTACCACTGCCTTGTAGTTCCTTGCCGCAGAGATACACCTACGGATAATTCCTCAGACTTATCGAGTATCCACTCATTCCCAGTTGTTCTTGTGTTCCGCAAAAGACTTCGAAATACCATTTGATCATTCGAAAATCCTTGACATCCTAATGCTCTTGAAATTCTTGCTTACTAGCATTATGATTAATCCCATAAGTCTGGTAATCCTATTGGCATTCTTTGTCATTATCATTTTGAGTCTGTTGATTCAGTATGTCGTGAATGCTCGCAGTCCTCAACCAGATCCTAGAATTCATCCTTCTGGCTCAGGCGTCATTTTGAACGTGAGCTGGTCCTCGACCAATCAAGTTGCCGTTGAATGTACCCCTAAGTCTATTCAATTTATCCATTCTTAATCAGAGCGTTTGCTTTTGGACCCTTGAATTGGAAATCATAATTCCTTTGCATTTGAGCTTTGAATTAGTCAGTTGTTTCTATAATCTGACCTCCTTGCATTCTTCCTTTGGTTGAGTACCGATGCTCACATCAGATCCCTAGAGGACCGTGAGATCCTTTGTTGAAATATCATCCAACAGTGTCCTTCGTATATAAAAACCTCGAGAAATTCTTTCCCTGATACATAATGCCTTCGGTAAATTGTATCCTCTCGTTTTGTCATCCATGCTCTACTATCGAGCTTGTGTTATTTACTATTGAATCTTGTGGTATAAGTTCCCAAGATGCCCCTAAGGGTTGAACCTATATGCATTCCCAGATGCGGGTAGAGTTACCACAAGTCATACTCTTCCGGTGTTTTGCTAGATAAAATTTAAACATTACAACTTCTTCGAAAAATGAGAAGTGAATGAAAGGTTATGCATTGGAGAAGTGGGAGTCGACCTTGAACTTTGTGTTCATGCCCATGGACACGATGTAGATCCTATCATAGAAGCTTCTTGTAATAATAACTATTTCCTTGATATGATATCATCTGGTATCTATGTATTGATCCTTTGCAATCGTGGTCCCGACCACATTTTCTCCTTGATTCCATTTCTTAGACAAGTTAAAGTACTTGTCTTCTGCAGATCAATACATCTGTTCAACCTTTACTTTGATCTACCATTAAGAATTACACACTGGTATCCTGAGAATATCATGGAACTGCATAACTTCTTATGGGTTCTTCATCAACTGTTATTTCCCACCGATTCAAATTTTCCTGGGTTCTGGGTTGTCATTAACCAAGAACACCAAATAGTGAATTGAGTCTGCACTCCGATTCGATAACCCTAAGTAATTTTTTTGCTTATGAGTTTAATAATCCTTAAGTCATTCCTAGCCTAATTGACTATATCATTATCATGCTAAATTTTAACTGTGCTACTTGGTCCTTCTTCACGGAGCACAAATTTCGACCGTGAGCTAATCTTACGTCGATCTTCCTTGTCATATCATTTCTCCTTGAATAGAAAACTCGATTTCGAGTTTGTTTTCATACCCATGGTTCTGATAACTTTCGCTTCACCCTCCCTTTTGCTTGATGTCATCGATGATCGATTACATCTTCATGAAATCATCCGACCATTGTGTCGTGATCATCTTCAACATCCTAAGCTCTTCCAAGATATATATCAAATTCTTGATGGGTAATACCATCCTTGCCCCTCGATGATTCATGTTATCATCGACCACTTTATTGCCTTCCGTTCAACACAAACTTGTTCGTGTTTTGTGTTATACCTTGAGATCCTTGCTACCCAGCAGTTGTTCTTCTTTACCTTGGAAGTATTACCATCTTTTAGGTCAAGAAAGTCGTGAGAATTTCACCACCTCTTAAGAGATCTTGATACAGGTGATACTTCTTGCCATATCCGTTCATTCCTTGGTCCCCGTGTTGTTTCTAACCGGAAAACCGACAATTGAACTATGACGTGCGACTTCAAAACTTCTAGCAACCCTATTGCTTTCAAGTTAATGGTCGATATTTCATTCTTAGACCATTGGTTATCAAATCACCATTCTAACATTGGTCGTATTACAGCCCATATCTCGGGTGCGCTTTTCAACCAATGTTTAATAGTGTGTGTTTTCCTTGAGCAAATCTCATTATATCATTTGATCTGACAAATGTTATCTCCATGTTCACATAGTTGTGGAAATCCATCTTTTGGAAATCCCAATGGATTGTTACTGAGTTCATCAGCCACCTCCTCGCCCTCTCCTTGGTTAAATGATGAACTCATGATTTGGAACTTGCTTCCATAGTTCATTTCCTGAGAATCTTGCAACTCCATCCCGTCAAATTGTGTTGCACCCCTTCCTTCTCAGGCATCATGAGTCTGAGGTATCCTGACACCAAACAGATCTGAATCTAGGTCAGATATGATGGCTAGAACATATTTCCAGGAGTTATAACTTTTTTGACATGACCAGGTAAGGTGATGTCATGCCTATCACCCCTGGCCGGAGGACCTATTGTTATAGTTCCCTTTTTAGCAAACTTAGCGATTCTTCCATGAGGAAATCGTAAGACTTATTCTATAAGTTGTTCCTGATGAATCCTTTGTGCATCCAAATTCTGACCCTTACTTGATGGCCATGTCAATGCTATCTCGAAGCATGCCTGTGGTACTCTGATCATCGATAAGAACATTTGAAGCACCATGCTAAATTTCCTTATCAATTATTCAAACACCGTTGTTTGGGCAATGTCATGAACTTATTATCCCCTAACCTAAATGGTTTTCTACTTTATATCTTGTCATGGATATCATGCTCTGCTTGCCCTTGGGAAGGATATACCCCTGAAATATGTGTTTAAACACATTTTCCTTTCCATTGTTCTGTTTAATCTGATTATTATATTTTCCTTTCCATTGTTTGGTTTAACCTTTCTTAGGATCTATATGATCTAAGTAGTAATATTCTGCTGCTCATGTAAACACCTCGGTGTAAAACTTTGTCAGTAAGACCCTGATACTATTGTTGATGACATTCCGGTAACCACCGATGGACGAGAACTCTGCCTATTGGTCCGCCTCGTTCAACGAGCAGGAAAATGGTTCTCTTCGCCCCTCGCCCTAGGTACCGACGTTGTTGCCGACATAACTGAAAGATTGTTCTCTGACGTGCCTTGCTATCATAACCATGCAAGATGTCACCGCTCTTTCTACTTTGAACCCACATGGTGGGCCCATAACCCACAGTTCGACAGGATTGAAACCTGACTCTCCTGTACACCATGTTGTCAAAGTTATTCCTCATTCTTGACTTCATATGTAATTCACGGGCCACCTGCCAAGTGATCTATTCTGGTATCAGACGCAATACTTATTCTCATTGCTCTAGACCCCTTTCACACTTTGTTTCAGGCATCGAACGGTTGCCTACCCGCTTGAAACTTCTCATGGTACCTACTTACCTTGCTCTCGATATTGAATTAAGTTTCCATTCGAGAGCTACTTTCTACCACATTCCTTGAGTTATAAACCAAGATAGCCACCTTGTAGAGTTCCGTTCTTCCAAAGCTACCCCTTATCCTTTTCGTAAGTACGAAGGAGTTCCCGAAGAAAGGATGCCGACTTCGTCATGACGACCTTAGGCCGAAGTATGAAAACATCAGCGTTATGGATCGAACACTTCGAGGAGAGCAACTAAGACCGAGAACACTCGCTAGAATTTCGTAACTAGAATCTTCTCCCCCCCCCCTTATGCCTCCTAAATCTCGGGACGAGATTTCTTGTAGTGGAGGAGAATTGTGACGCCCGGATAATTACGCTACAGTAATCCTCTACTAATAATGCCACATCACCTCGGTTACTATTGATAGTCTCGTGTTAGTTCAAAACCGTTTTGGAAATTCAAATTTAAAATAAAGTCAAACTAGAAAAGTTTTTCGAAAGTCAAAACTAAAATGTTCTAAATGTAGCAAGTAATTCATAATAAATATTGGTGGAGAAATCATACTTTTATAACGTAGTTAAATGCACTATAGTAAATAAAATAGTGGTAATACTATTAATTAAATGCTCGTAAATTAATAATCAAATACAAACTACTTTCTAAAATGTGCTAAGTTGTTTGTGGGTGTGGCATAAATTGTAACATATATTTGGGTGCCACTTTAGTATTTCAAAAAAAGTAAAAGAAAACTAAAAAGAAACAAAGTGAAAATAAAACAAAAGTAAAAGAAAGAAGAAAGGACCCCCCTTTGGCCAACTGGGCCACACGACCCAGCCGGCCAGGCCACCAACCGGCCCAACCCCCCTCCATAACCCCCACCAGGGAGGGAAACCCTAACCACCCCGACCGCCCACTCCCCACGTCTCTCCTCTTCCCCCTCCCGATCCAATCTGGATCGGGGAACAAAACCGCTCCCCCCCTCTCTCGCGACTCCTCGCCCACACCCCGTCGCCGGACTCCACCATCACCGCGCGCCCGTGCCTCGCAGCTCGACCCCGCCGCCGCCCGGTTCGCCACCTCGCCGGACGTCATCGCCGCCTCCTCCCTTGCGTCGAACCGTCCCCATCGCCCTCCCCACGCCCCGCTGCCCAGTCCCTACGCGCCCCCATGAGCTTCCCCTCCTCTCTCCCTCGCGCACGCGCCGTCCGTGCCTGCTGCCGCTCGGCCACGCCTTTAGCCGCGGCCCCCGCCCAGCACGCGCTCACCCTGTCGAGGCCATGCCTGCGCCCCCTCTGCTCCGCGCGGCCTTGCTTCCGCCGCACACCGGGCACGCCCATGGTCATGCACCCATGATCGCCCGGGCCCTGCACCGCTTCGCCGCCATCGCATGTAGCTCGCCACCAGCAGCGCCGCTGCCGCTGCGAGCCTCGCCCCGCCTCCCTCTTCCCCCTGCCGCTGCGCCTCCCCGTGCCAGCGCCCCGGCCTCCTCTTGCGCTCTCACCGCGGTTGGGCCGCGCCCCGGCCACTCACCGCTTTGTCCGGAAGCGTCCGCCGCTCCCTGCTCGCTGTCGCTGCCTCTGCTGCTCTCCTGCCACTGCGTGCCCACGCGCGTGCCGCCTCTGCTCGCTGCCTGCTCTGGCCACGTAGCCCCGGAGCTCTGTTCCGCCCCGCCCCCGCACCTGTGCTGGCGTCGCATCGCTGGGCGCCCCTCGTCGCGACGGCCACGCCCGCCGCTCGGTCCAGCCGCACCCCTCCACAGCCCCAGCGTCCTCCTCCGGTGGCCGCCCGCTTTGCCATGGCACCGCCCCGCCGTGGCCTCGCCGGCGCCCGCGCCCGCCAACTGCCCCGCAGGCCAGCGCCGGACGCCGTAGCGCCCGTTAGCCCGACCCATGTTGGCCCCCTAGGGCCAATGACAAGTGGGGCCCTGCCCCCAGAACATTTAAAAAAGAAGAATAAAAAATATAAATAATAAATAAAACTAATAATTAATTGATTAATTAATTAAAGAATTAATTAACTTAATTAATTAAACTAATCAATTAACTAAACTAATTAACCTGTTAGTTAACTAATTAATCAGTCAATGACAATGGGGCCCACCCCTAATTAATTCTGATTAGGTTAATTAAAATTTGGATAATAAAAATGTGTCACTGACCAGTGGGACCCACTGGTCAGGTGGACCAGTCAACCATGTTGGCTGCTGACGTCATGTTGATGTCATGATGACGTCAGCAAATACTGTTCTGGATAATGTTGAATTAAATTAATTAAATAAATTCTAAAATTAATTTAAATCTTTTAAAATTAATATAAAATAAATCATAGCTCGGATGGAAAACTTTGTACATGAAAGTTGCTTAGAACGACGAGACGAATCTGGATACGCAGCCTGTTCGTTCGCCACGCATCCCTAGCATAGCGAACATGCAACTTTCCCCCTCCGGTTCATCTGTCCGAAAACGCAAAACAGCTGGGATATTTTCCCGGATGTTTCCCCCCTTCACCGGTTCCACCTCATACCACGTTAGGGCACCCCTAGCACCGATACTTGTCATGTCATGCATCACTATGCATCTGCTTGCTTAATATTTAATTGTTTCTTCCCTCTCTTCTCTCGCTAGACACCGAGACCGACGCCACTGCTACCCAGTACGACTACGGTGTTGACGACCCCTCTCTCTTTCCAGAGCAACTAGGCAAGCCCCCCTGATCACCAGATATCGCCTACTCTTCTCTATACTGCTTGCATTAGAGTAGTGTAGCATGTTACTGCTTTCCGTTAATCCTATCCTGATGCATAGCCTGTCATTGTTGCTACAACCGTTGATACCTTACCTACAATCCTACATGCTTAGTATAGGTTTCTAGCATTTCATCAGTGGCCCTACCTTCTAGTCCGTCTGCCATGCTATACTATCGGGCCGTGATCACTCAGGAGGTGCTCACGGGTATATACATACATATATACATGCTATACAGGTGGTGACTAAAGTCGTATCGGCTCGTTGAGTACCCGCGAGTGATTCCGGTGTGGTGGCTGAAAGAACAGGTGGTTCCATCCCAGTAGTGGTGGGCCTGGGTTCCCGACGGCCCCAACTGTTACTTTGTGGTGGAGCGACAGGGCAGGTTGAGACCACCTAGAATAGAGGTGTGCCTGGCCCTGGTCGGCGTTCGCGGTTACTTCTAAATAACACGCTTAACGAGATCTTGGTATTTTGATCTGAGTCTGGCCACTGGCCTATACGCATTAACCAACTACGCGGGAACAGCTATGGGCACTCGACGTCGTGGTATCAGCCGAAGCCTTCGTGACGTCAGCGACTGAGCGGCGCGCACCGGGTTGGACCGCGTAACACACTTCCTTTGTAATGGAGGTTGCTAGGTCTGCTCTCCGGCCGCCCACGCAACATGCAGGTGTGCAATGGGCCCTGTCGTGGTTTTGTCACGGCAGATGTCCTAGAGAAAGGACTTAGTCGTGGAGCCATCGCGACGGGTTAGCTTGAAGGGGTTAAGCGGACACAAGGACACAAGTTAGTTTATACTAGTTCGGCCCCTTCAAGGAAGGTAAAAGCCTACGTCTAGTTGTGATGGAATTGATGAGGTTTCGATGACTAGGGAGCAAACAAGCTTCGCCTAGGTCTCGAGTTGTTGTCTCTCCCCTCGAACCGCCACCGGGTCGTCCCCTTATATACACGGGTGACGCCTGCCGGTTCAGAGAGTCCCAACACCGGTTCATACTCGTATCCGGGTTGGTCTCTCCTTGTTCCTGACTTATAATACAAGTATATGAACAAAGCCGGTGTACGGCTACAGGTTGTAAACCGACTACGGGCCCTAGGCCTTTATCTGCCACTTTGGGCTTTAACACCTTTGAACTACTGATGAAGTTAATCCGGCCCAGGTAGGCCGGTTTATGCCCAGTAGTAATATCCCCAACATTAGGCCCCAGATTGATTTGAACAGGTTCATGTCAATCCTTAGCAAAAATCTTCGTCTTCAACATCTTCTTGTAGTTATTGAACCGCCGTGATGTCATCTTCTCTGGTTGCTGTAAACTGGCGTGACGTCATCTGTCATAAAGAAAACATCCATGATATCTTCTTGTTTAATAGATTCACAATGACCGAGGCGACAACTCCACTTCCAAAATCTGCGGTCCCTTGATTTACGCGCCTGACACATGTCCTTTGCCTTATAAATAGGCCTGAAGGGTCATTTCTTTTCTTCCCTTCGTGCCCTTCCTCTTCGTCTTCCTCGCGTCGCCAGTCTCAGAGCTCCGCCGCCGCCGTCATCTTCTGCATCATCCTTGGCCGCTGCCTCAACCTGAACGCACCAGAAAACCGCGGCGACCTTCCGCGTCTTCCTCAGCTCTGGTAGGTCTTCTGCTCTTCTCAACATAGATCTGATCTAGGGCTTCGTGTTCTTGCGGTGTTCATCACTTGGTCATACTCATGTACTAGCTCCTGGATGCACCTGTGAACCCTAGCTTTGTGTAGCGATAACTTTCAGTATCCGCCGCTATTTTCCTGCCCAAAACCATAGATCTCACCTATACTTCTGCCCATTGATTCAATACTGCTCTGCTTTGATCTTCGACTATTTTTTCTTATTTTCTGAACTTAGTTCAGATCCAACGCCGTAACAAGATCTTGTGAAACCTGTTTCTGCATACTTAACCATCCGCAACCTCAATTGCTTTAATGTTTAGATCAAGCGGTTTAACCTTATAGAAAATTTTCCAAACCGGTATATGCCATTAGTCCCCTTGTTGAACCGCCAGACGTTGGTTGCTTCATGAAAACTCCGGTTTAGATAGAGCTGTCTCCGGTTTAACATTGTATATACCAGTGCACTTTAATCAATGTAATTTTGAACCGGGGATCTTTTACCTTGTAGATTCCATCATGGCCAAGCAAGTGTATGAGTGCAATTGGGTTCCTTCTCGCGTCACAGAGGCTGAACTGGACGATTTAGTCCTGATTGGTGCTTTAGGCAGCAAAGATATCATCCATTGGAGGGCTCCTGGCAAAGAATGCCCTCCCACACCTCAAGAAGGAGAGGTTGTTGTTTTTGTATATCACTTAGCCCGGGGCTTTAAACCGCCCGGTTCTAAATTTTACCGGGACGTTTTAGCCGATTTCCAGCTCCATCCACAAGATACTGGCCCCAACTCTGTTACAAATATGTGTCACTTCCAAGTGCTCTGTGAAGCGTTCTTTCAAGAGGAGCCCATAGTGGAACTGTTCAGAGACCTATTCCATCTAAACCGTCGTACTGAATTTACTGACGGCTCCAATACGGAGTTGGGTGGCATGGCGATTCAGAAAAGGAAAGAGGTCACATACCCTCACGCCAAACTGCATAGCCACCCCAAAGAATGGAATCAGACATGGTTCTACTGCAAAGATACCTCCCCTGCTGGTGAGAATCCCTTGCCTGGCTTTCGACCGGAGCGGCTCAGCAATACACACCCTTCTCCATAAAGATTGACTGCACAGGAGAGAAGTAAATATGCTCCTCAGCTATCAAAGCTCAGAGCTTTTATGGCCAATGGTTTAACAGGGGTTGACCTTGCTCGCTGTTGGATATCATGGAGCATACTGCCTCTTAGTCAGCGCTCCGGTTTGATGTGCGAGTATACTGGCCGTGTTGATGACCCACTGCGACACTCAAAACTCCAGATCTCCGGTGAAGAAATCACCGAGGCTGTGCACAAGATACTGAATGAACCGGAGCACGTCTGCGCTAGAACCGGCCTGCTTCCCTTCTGTACTACCAACAAACCGCCAGCTGTAAGACTTTTAATTTTTCTCTTTGCTGAATCTGTTATTGATATGTCTGGTCATTGTTTTTTAACATCAGTGTCTGCATAATCAGGGCGATGATCCGTTTTGGAGCAAAAAACTGCCGCAGGAGAAACCAGAAAAACCGGAAAGAGCAACCCGGCAAAAGACTAAAGCTGTAAAGAAGACTGCCCATAGGAAAAGAACCACTGCATCTTCTAATCCGACTCCTGACAATGAGGTGGATAATCCGGACTTTAAGGTAGATCTTGACTCACTTGGTTTATTTTTCATCCGTCTTATTGATGATGATATTTGTCAGGATGATGCCGAAGCCAGCCACGCGGATGTCGCAGAGGTAATTATTCTCTCTTCCGATTCAGAAAATTTGCCTTCACAAAAAATCCGTCAGGCAAACCGGAAAGTTAAATTTTCTCATCCTCTTGCTTATTTGGATCCTAAACTTCTTATGAAGACCCAACAACACGAAGCTCGCCGCACCACCCGGCACAGCGGCCAGGTAGTTACCTCCGCCGGTTTACCGAACAGTCCGGTTCGGAAACGCCATTCCGAGGTCTCTAATTTGCTTGTCAGTGCTTGTCCTAAAGCGGGCTGCTTTCGTCAACCTCTTAATCCATCTGACTCCGATTATCAGGTTACTTCCCACTCATCTTCTGGCGAATCACCGGCTACTCAGCTCCCACCGCTCAAAACGGTGCTTGGGTAAGCTATACTTATTGTGATGTTTGCAGTACATTGCCTTAGAACATATTTTGTATTTGATTTTGTTATTCTTCTCAGGGCCAAACCTAGGCCAAGCAAGAAGGCCCGCCTGGACAAAGCGGCCGAAGAAGATGTCATTCTTGAAGCGGACAAGACACCCAATGCTGAAGCGGCTATTCCTGAGGATATTCCCAACGATCCACCGCAGCAAGATGATGATCTTATTGCAGAAGAGAGACCTACTGACACCTCAGGTCCTACCCATCAGCCTACAGGTTCCATCCGGATTGAAAGCTCCACCGGTCCAGCAAAGCCTACTAACAAGCCAACAGCTCCAGTGCAAACCGGCGGTACCAAAGATGATGAGGTTGTCATTACTGGTACTAGCCATACCGAGCCAAACAATCCTGTCGCTTTATCAAAACATTCTGCCAAGGAAGAACTTGCTGCCTTTGGTAAAGGCAAGTGGAACGCTGATCTGACGACTTACGCTGCTCTGAACGCCCAAGATATCCATTCCGGCTATCTGAACCGGCTGTATACCAGCCGTGACTATGAAGCCGGTCTGGTTAATATGATGAAAGACAAATATGAGGTAATTTCCATATGCTCCTTCCTGCTTGTATGCTTCCATTCCTGACTCTCCTAGCCCCCAAGGGCCGGTTTGGAATATTCTTTCAAACTGGGACTTAAATAATATAAATCTTGTTGCTTTGAAATTTGCTGATGTAGCCCCCAAGGGCCGGTTCAACTTTAGCGTAGTTAAACCGGTACTTTAAGTAATTGAAACTGTCGCATCAGAATATATATGATCAAATAGCCATTAGCCCCCAAGTGCCAAGTTGAATACTTGTATTGATCTTGGGACTTTGTAGACCATTGAAAGATGAAGATCAAATATGCATTAGCCCCCAAGTGCCAAGCGCATAACTTGTTATGTGGTTGGTACTTGAATCCTTCTACCGATTTGTTGAAACATATATCTGTATGCATGCAGGCGGAGCTGAAGACGAAAGAAAATCAAGTCATCGATCTTCAAGAAAACCTGAAAACCCAACAGGCTGAAACCTCCAAAGCAAAAGAGGAATTGGCCAGTGCCTTAAGCGCCATGGAACAACTTAAGGAGAACTTCAAGAAGAAACGGGCGGACTGGGCCACAAAAAAATCTGCTTTGATCAAACGAGCCGAGGATGCTGAGGCTGCACTAAAACCAGTTGCAGATGAATTAACCAGCATAAAGCGGCACATGCATGCCATGACTGCTGCTATCTTTGGTAAGCCGGTTTGCCTTCTGAATTGGCTCTACCTTCTGACAGAGTCGCCGGTTTATTAACCCTTTATGGTATTTCAGGGACACGCATTGGTCACTTGGGGTCAGATGTGCGGAAGAAACTAAAAGCCGCCTATACATTGGTTGAACAATTGTATACTGGTGCCCAGCGGATCATCTGTACCGCATCTCATAACAAACCGGCGCCCACTTTGATTCAAGATACTCTGATGAAACTGTCGGTGCTTCCTGCCCGGGTTGAAGAGCTGAAGAAATCTGCTGCTCGAACCGGCGCAATCAATGCTTTAATCCGGGCAAAAGCCTGGGTGCCGGATTTTGATCATATTGAAGCGGCTCAGGGCTATCCCAGCTTGAAGGAAGACGGATCAGAATTCGGTGAAGCGGATCTGCGAGCGATAAACCGGGAGGTGCGTCCACTAGCTTGTCAGTTGGCTGAGGAAGCAGACTTGTCTCGTTATCAAGCGCAATATGACAGTCAGAACAAGCGAATAGCTGCGCCAATTCATGAATCGGAAAATCTGATTCCTCCAATCTGTAAGCATACTTACGCTCCTGATATTGACCCGTCCTTGCTGATCCACGATGAAGCTATTTTTCAAGCATTAATGGGAATCGACTGGACAACTGTGGATTTCCAGCCACTGGGTAGGGACATGGAGGCTGAAGCGGCGCAAGATAACCCGCAACCATCAGGCCAGGCTGGTGACCAAGCTTGAACCGGAAGCCGGTTTTAAAACTGCCTCTTCTTCGCGAAAAACAATTATATTATTTATGGGCACCATGTTGCCTTGTAATAGGCTAGCTGATACCTTTGATGTTGATATGCCTTCGTGCATAATTTGCTCTTCCTGTGGTCATGAACTTTCCAAATACTTTCTGAAATGAAAAATTCGTCAAGTGCCACCGCGGTTGTACCGTCAGGCGGAATATAATGTCTGCATATATGAAATCAAAACAAAATTTTAAGTATATGACCAAATTTTTGAGATACATAATACCTGCCGTCATTGAGCGTGAAGTTGGCTTAGCCAATCTTGAAGCGGAGTTTTGCAAACCCACACTGTTTGGAGGAGATGATAGCTCCTATATATATATATGACGCCGGTTTACCATTGTAAACTGTGCCAGGTTATAATAAACACCGTGTTACTCCATAAGAGGATGTTAACAACATGGATCAAACCGGTCAAATAGTCTCCGGATTGACGTGAACTGTGTTCCGTCAATTGAAAAAAAAATTGTCGGTTTAAGAAACACAATGAAAAGCAAAAAAACTCCTTCAAAGAAAAGTGTGAAGCAAAAGAAAAATTTTATTGAAGCTGATCAAATGGCGTTACCATGGCTAAACACGACCAAGTTCCCGTTAGGTGTAACTATGGTTCTAGTCAGCCAGGTCCCCAGATGAAACCGTGGCATTTATGCCGACCAAATGGCGTGGTCATGGTTCGGGTTCGACCAAGCCCCCAAGTGATTCTGTGGCCTTAGGCCGACCAAGAGGCATGACTGGTTCAGACATGACCAAGTCCCCAAGTGATCTGGTGGCTCTCGCCTATCAAGAGGCATGGTATTGGTTTGGACACGACCAATCCTCCAAGTGATATAACACAATGCTTTTAGCAAAGCGAACTCAAGGGGTAAACCGGAGGCCGCTTTAGAGCAACTCCGTGTAACCTCACATGATGTAAAAGAACAGATACCCCGCTTTAACTGAGGTTCCAGTTTATTATATTTAATCATAATATATACATTGTCGTAATATGTACATAAGTATAGCCAATGGCTCAGGTGTAGTAAGGCCGAAGATGAGCTATATTCCACGGCCTGTTAGTCTCCTCCTCTGATGTACGTGAGTCCTTATGCTCTCGAATATCGATCAGATAGTACGACCCGTTGTGCAGATTCTTGCTGACCACGAAAGGCCCCTCCCAAGGTGGGGATAGCTTATGCATATTAGTCTGATCTTGGATGAGCCGAAGCACCAAATCTCCTTCCTGAAAGGTTCTGGTTCTGACCCGGTGACTATGATAACGAGAAGATCCTGCTGGTAAATCGCCGATCGGGCGGCTGCGATGTCACGCTCTTCATCCAACCGGTCCAAAGCATCTTGCCGTGCTGTCTCATTGTCCGCTTCAATATAAGCCGTGACACGAGGTGAATCATGGCGGATATCACTGGGAAGAACCGCCTCCGCTCCATAAACCATGAAGAACGGTGTGTATCCTGTTGATCTGTTGGGTGTTGTATTGATGCTCCATAGCACAGATGGTAATTCTTCTACCCAACAACCCGGCGTTCTCTACAAAGGAACCATGATCCGGGGCTTGATGCCTCTCAAGATCTCTTGATTAGCTCTTTCTGCTTGACCATTGGACTGTGGATGTGCCACTGATGAAACGTCAAGCCGGATGTGCTCCTGTTCGCAGAACTCCTTCATAGCACCTTTGGATAAATTGGTACCATTATATGTGATAATACTGTGCGGAAAGCCAAACCGGAAAATCACCTTTTTGATGAACTGAACCGCCGTGGCCGCATCACACTTGCTAACAAGTTCTGCCTCCACCCACTTTGTAAACTTGTCAACCGCCACCAGGAGGTGGGTCTTCTTATCTTTGGACCTTTTGAAAGGCCCAACCATATCCAGCCCCCAAGTCGCAAACGGCCAAGTAATCGGAATCATTCTCAATTCTTGAGCCGGTACATGAGCACGCCTTGAAAACCTTTGGCACCCATCACACCGTCTGACCAGATCCTCCGCATCAGCATGAGCAGTTAACCAATAAAAACAATGGTGAAACGCTTTAGCCACCAGAGACTTTGAACCGGCATGGTGACCACAATCTCCTTCGTGGATCTCATGCAAGATTTCACGACCTTCTTCAGGAGACACGCAGCGTTGAAAAGCCCCTGATATACTGCAATGATGCAACTCGCCGTTGATGATAACCATGGACTTGGATCGCCGGATTATCTGCCGGGCTAGAATTTCATCCTCTGGCAACTCACCCCGGTTCTTGTACGCCAGGTAAGGAAGCGTCCAATCCAGAATAACGTGAAGAGCCGCCACCAATTGAGCCTCCGGATCAGGAATAGCCAAATCCTCTTCACCAGGGATCTTGACCGACGGGTTGTGCAGCACATCCAGAAAAACATTGGGTGGGACCGGTTTGCGCTGAGAGCCCAGCCGGCTTAAAGCGTCTGCCGCTTCATTTTTCTGCCGGTCCACGTGGTCCACCTGATAGCCCTTGAAATAACCTGCGACAGTATCCACCTCGCGACGATATGCTGCCATGAGTGGGTCCTTGGAGTCCCAAGTGCCAGACACTTGCTGAGCAACAAGGTCCGAGTCACCGAAGCACTTAACTCGACTTAGATTCATCTCCTTAGCCATCCGGAGACCATGGAGCAAGGCTTCATACTCAGCTGCATTGTTATTACAAGGGAACATTAAATGGAGAACATAACAAAACTTATCACCTCGTGGGGAAGTTAACCCGACTCCAGCCCCCGAGCCTTCCAACTGCCTGGATCCGTCAAAATGGATGCTCCAATACGTATGATCCGGCCTTTCCTCAAGTGCTTGCATTTTCGTCCAATCACTGATGAAATCAACAAGTGCTTGAGACTTAACCGTTGTCCGAGGCACATACTTCAAACCGTATGGCCCCAGCTCTATGGCCCACTTCGCAATCCGGCCAGTTGCTTCCCGGTTCTGGATGATATCTCCCAAAGGAGCAGAACTGACCACCGCAATTGAGTGCCCTTGGAAATATTGTTTAAGCTTCCGGCTTGCCATAAAAACTCCATATACCAGCTTCTGCCAATGCGGATACCTTTGCTTGGACTCAATGAGTACCTCGCTGATGTAATAGACCGGACGTTGAACCGGATGCTCCTTACCTGCCTCCTTTCGCTCCACTACAATAGCTACACTGACCGCCCGGACATTAGCAGCAACATATAGCAGTAACGGCTCCTTGTCAACGGGAGCGGCGAGCACAGGCGGATTGGCTAATTGCCGCTTTAAGTCCTCAAATGCTTCATCAGCAGCAGAACTCCAGACAAACTGATCCGTCTTTTTCAACATCTGATACAAAGGGATTGCCTTCTCACCTAGGCGACTAATAAACTGGCTTAGCGCGGCAATCCTGCCTGCCAGGCGTTGAACATCGTTGATACACTTCGGTTTAGCCAGGGAGGTGATAGCCGTGATCTTCTCCGGATTAGCCTCAATTCCCCTGTTGGACACTAGAAAACCCAATAGCTTGCCCGCCGGTACACCAAAGACACACTTGTCCGGATTAAGCATCATCTTGTATGTTCTCAGATTATCAAAGGTTTCTTTCAAATCATCAATCAGAGTCTCCTTCTCCCTGGATTTAACCACGATATCATCCACGTAAGCATGTACATTACGGCCAATCTGCTTGTGAAGACAATTTTGTACACACCGTTGGTAAGTTGCCTGGGCACTCTTGAGCCCGAAGGGCATAGACACATAGCAGAAGGCTCCAAAGGGAGTTATAAATGTTGTCTTCTCCTGGTCCTTAACTGCCATTTTGATCTGATGATAGCCCGAATACGCATCCAAAAAACTTAAACGCTCACAACCCCCGTAGCATCAATAATTTGATCAATACGGGGGAGGGCAAAAGGATCTGCTGGACAAGCCTTATTAAGATCTGTGTAATCCACGCACATGCGCCAGGTGCCGTTTTTCTTGAGGACCAGCACCGGATTGGCAAGTCACTCAGGGTGAAAAACTTCAATAATAAAGCCAGCTGTTAAGAGCCTGGCTACCTCTTCTCCAATCGCCTTGCGCCTTTCTTTGTTAAACCGGCGGAGGAACTGTTTCACCGGTTTATATTTAGGATCCACATTAAGTGTGTGCTCAGCGAGTTGCCTCGGTACACCTGGCATGTCAGAAGGTTTCCATGCGAAAATGTCCCGATTCTCACGGATGAACTCGATGAGCGCGCCTTCCTATTTCGGATCCAAGTTGACACTGATGCTGAACTGCTTGGACGAATCGCCAGGTACGAAATCAACAAGCTTAGTCTCTACTGCCGATTTGAACTTCAGGGCCGGATCATGCTCTGTAGTTGGCTTCTTCAACGGAGTCATGTCCGCCTGATCAACATTGTCTTTATAGTACTTCAACTCCTCGGTGGCACAAACCGACTCTGCATAAGCCGCATCTCCTTCCTCGCATTCCAAAGAGATATTGCGGCTTCCATGAACCATTATTGTCCCCTTGTGACCCGGCATCTTGAGCTGCAAATACACATAACAGGGCCGAGCCATAAACTTGGCGTATGCCGGTCGCCCAAACAGGGCATGATATGGACTTTGGTTTTTCACCACCTCAAACGTCAATATCTCCGACCTGGAATCATGATCATCCCCAAAGGCCACTTCCAGAGCTATCTTACCAATGGGATATGATGATCTTCTAGGCACTACACCGTGGAATACTGTATTAGATGGTTTGAGATTCTTATCTGTTAGCCCCATACGTCGGAAGGTCTCATAGTACAGGATGTTAATACTGCTCCCTCCATCCATGAGCACCTTGGTAAACTTATAACCTCCCACCTGAGGCGCCACCACCAGAGCCAACTGACCCGGATTATCGACCTGGGGTGGGTGATCCTCTCTGCTCCATATGATCGGCTGTTCAGACCAACGTAGATAACGGGGTATGGCCGGTTCAACAGAATTGACCGCCCGCCTCTGAACCTTCCGGTCTCGCTTGTCCAAGCTAGTGGTAAAGACGTGGTACTGCCCACCACTCAACTGCTTTGGTTTGCTCTGGTAACCTGACTGTTGCTGCTGCTGGTTGTAACCACCCTGGTTGTTCTGATTATTTTGACCATTATTTCCGCCCGGATTACCATTAAATCCTGAACTGGAACTTCCTCCACCGTAACCCGGCCCGGACCCTGAGCCATCGCCAGATTCGTGATCATACCGGAAATTATTAGAATTCTTGAACTCCTACATAATAAAGCAATCCTTCCAAAGGTGGTTTGCTGGTTCCTCCTTCGTCCCATGTTTTGAACAGGGCTGGCTTAGCAGATAGTTTAGGCGGTTTGGGTTAGGGTTGGGCGCCCCACTACGATTCTTCGGCCTCCCCTTGCGTCACTGGCCATTGTTCTGTGCGTTGGTATTAGCCACAAAGTCCATGTTACCATCCGCTTTACGCTTGCCTCCTCCGCCATTGCCTACCCAGTGATGCTGCTGACCTTTGGAGCTGTTGTTCCTCTTTCCTTTCCCTGTCTTGTCATCATCAGATTCGGGATCCTTGGTACTATCAGAATCAGCATATTTCACCAAAGCGGCCATGAGGGTCCCCATATCGGTGCAATGACGCTTCATCCGTCCCAACTTCAGCTTCAGGGGTCCAAACCGGCAGTTGCCCTCTAGGGTTAATACTGCGGTGTCAGCGTTGATGCGGTCTGAGGAGTGCAACACTTGTGAAACCCGGCGCACCCAATGAGTCGTTGATTCTCTTTCCTCCTGAACGCATGCCGCTAAGTCCACTATCGACATAGGCTGTTTACAGGTATCTTTGAAATTGTTGATACACCGGGCCCGTAATTGGGCCCATGAGCTGATAGAATTAGCCGGCAAGCTTTTTAACCAAGTACGGGCCGTTCCTTCGAGCATCATGGTGAAGTATTTTGCACACGCCGCGTCATCCACATCAAGCATCTCCATGGCCATCTCATAGCTCTCCACCCATGTCTCTGGAGGTTGATCCGCCGTGTAATTTGGTACCTTGCGCGGGCCTTTGAAATCCCTGGGCAGGCGTACGTTGCGTAAAGCGGGGATAAGGCAAGGCACCCCCAAAGAACTGGAAGTAACACCAGGTTCAGTCAAGGTGGTTGGACGAACCGGCGTGAGCTGCCGGGCCTGATGTTGTGCGGCTAACTCGGCCTCCCGGCGCGCGCGGGCCCGGTCCACCACTCCCTGAGTGTCATCAGCGCCACCCGCTGGGTTGTTGTCTCGGGGTCCCCCACATCGTTCATTACTCGACACTGCCGGTTCACCCATATGTCTGCTATAGCTCCGGCTTGGACGAGGGGTCGAGTGGATCCAGTCGCGGCTGTACGAGTACGCTTCCTGTTGGGCCAAAGCTGTCCTCAGAAGTTCCTTGACCCGCCGTGTCTCTACTGCCTGCAGTGAGTCACCTTCAATTGGAATGGCCTCCAGCCATGCAGCAGCGGCAACCAGATTGTCCATTGGGTTGGAGTAGTGATCCGGGGGTGTTAAAGCGGCCTGAGGTACAATGGTGTTTTGACGAGGCGGGTCGATCTGACGAGGCTGAACCGGTGCACCGGTCCCAGGGGCTTCTGCCCGGTTTCCCTCCAGCGGATTGCCGGCTCTTGGCCCTGGAGTATTGAAAAGGTCTCTGGCCTTGAAAACCGGAGGTAAGCGGGATCGGTGCTTCCTCCTCATGACTTCATGCGATGCGCTCTGGTCTAACATAAGCCTGTAGGCCTGTGCGTCTAAAGCAGCCCGCTCTACGGCCATCCTGGTGTCCTCAGCCGCCAGATCCGCCTTGGCCTGGGTGATCTGTTCCTTTACCTTTGCAATCTCCGTATTGTGAACGTCCTGATCTGGCGGATTAACTTCCGCCATAAGCACAGCCAACGCATCAAATAGTTCTGATAGAACCTGAGCCGGCGGGCGCACAGGGCCTCCTGCCCCGGCAGCCGTCGCAGCTGCTGAACCGGAAATCGTTGCCGCAACTGTCGAAGAATGAAGCGTTGCTTGTGTTCCGGCCATGAATATTCCAACCCGGTTGGGCAGATCAGAGGGGTCCGGAATACTGTCGCCATCGGAACAGCTTCCAATCCGGCCATCTTGTAGCTGATACAGAGATTCGGTTTCTCCGGTCGAAGATTCGTCACCAGAACAAATGATAGTCGCCCCGCGAAATCCCGATCCTTCCTCATAACTTCCTCCATGGATGACTCCCACGAAGGCACGCTTCATGGCCGGTTTAACCCGGGCGGATTGCGCACGCTGAGCCGTCTCGACGAGGTCGGTGCAGATGTCCGGCTCAAGGCCCGGTTCACCGATCTTGCCAATGAAAACGTGAATGCTACCAAAGGGGACCCGGTACCCGTACTCAATTGAGCCGGCCTCGGGGCCCCAGCCTGCGTCGTCGATGTAGAGCCTGCCGCGACGACTCTTAGTCATCCGGCCTACAGCATAGCCCTCGAGCCCTTCAAAGCGGCCCTCCAAGAACCAGAAACCATCGTGCAATGGCCCCACGGTGGGCGCCAACTATCGTGGTTTTGTCACGGCAGATGTCCTAGAGAAAGGACTTAGTCGTGGAGCCATCGCGACGGGTTAGCTTGAAGGGGTTAAGCAGACACAAGGACGCAAGTGAGTTTATACTAGTTTGGCCCCTTCAAGGAAGGTAAAAGCCTACGTCTAGTTGTGATGGAATTGATGAGGTTTTGATGACTAGGGAGCAAACAAGCTTCGCCTAGGTCTCGAGTTGTTGTCTCTCCCCTTGAACCGCCGACGGGTCGTCCCCTTATATACACGGGTGACGCCTGCCGGTTCAGAGAGTCCCAACACCGGTTCATACTCATATCCGGGTTGGTCTCTCCTTGTTCCTGACTTATAATACAAGTATATGCACAAAGCCGGTGTACGGCTACAGGTTGTAAACCAACTATGGGCCCTGGGCCTTTATCTGCCTCTTTGGGCTTTAACACCTTTGAACTACTGATGAAGTTAATCCGGCCCGGGTAGGCCGGTTTATACAAAGTTCTCCTTGATGTTCTTGGAGATCTATTCGATGTAATAATTTTTGTGGTGTGTTTGCCGAGATCCGATGAAATGTAGGTTTATGATCAAGTTTATCTATGAACAATATTTGATTCTTCTCTGAATTCTTATATGCATGATTTGATATCTTTGCAAGTCTCTTCGAATTATCAGTTTGGTTTGGCCTACTAGATTGATATTTCTTGCAACGGGAGAAGTGCTTAGCATTGGGTTCAATCTTGCAGTGTCCTTTCCCAGTGACAGCAGGGGCAGCAAGGCACGTATTGTATTGTTTCCATCGAGGATAAAAAGATGGAGTTTATATCATATTGCTTAAGTTTATCCCTCTACATCATGTCATCTTGCCTAATGCGTTACCCTGTTCTTATGAACTTAATACTCTAGATGCATGCTGGATAGCAGTCGATGTGTGGAGTAATAGTAGTAGATGCAGAATCGTTTTGGTCTACTTGATACGAACATGATGCCTATGTTCATGATTATGCCTAGATATTCTCATAACTATGTGCTTTTCTATCAATTGCTCGGTAGTAATTTGTTCACCCACCGTAATATATGCTATCTTGAGAGAAGCCACTAGTGAAACCTATGGCCCCCGGGTCTACCTTACATCATATAAGTTTCCAATCTACAATTCTAGTTCACTATTTATTTTGAAATCTTTACTTTCCAATCTATACAAAAATACCAAAAATATTTATCTTATTATCTTTATCAGATCTCACTTTTGAAAGTGGTCGTGAAGGGATTGACAACCCCTTTATCGCATTGGTTGCAAGGTTCTTATTTGTTTGTGCAGGTACTAGGCGATTTGCATGTAGTCTCCTACTGGATTGATACCTTGGTTCTCAAAAACTGAGGGAAATACTTACGCTACTTTGCTGCATCACCCTTTCCTCTTCAAGGGAAAACCAACGCATGCTCAAGAGGTAGCAAGAAGGATTTATGGCGCCGTTGCCGGGGAGGTTTACGCCAAGTCGAGTCAAGATTTGATCTCCCGTCAACTTGCCAATTTCTGGCGCCATTGCCGGGGAGTTCTACGGTCAAGTCAAGATATACCAAGTACCCATCACAAACTCTTATCCCTCGCATTACATTATTTGCCATTTGCCTCTCATTTTCCTCTCCCCCTCTTCACCTTTGCCATTTTATTCGCCTTTTTTCGTTCGTCTCTTTTCGCTTGCCTCTTGTGTGCCTATTTGCCTTGATGGCCTTGCCTAAAAGCGTTGATCCTTACCTTAGAAGATTGGAAGAACTTGAAAACAACATTAGAAGCTTTATGTCTTTGCAATTGGAGCATAATAATTTCTTTAGAAACGAGCTTAAAGAACAGAAAGGCTTTATGGAGTACATGAATAAAGGGTTTGATGATATGTATAAAGAATTTTATGGTTTGAAATCTTAGTTTGCCCATCTTGAAAATTTAGTAGGCCAAATTTCGGATAAGCAAGCCACCTTAGTTAATAAGATGGCCGCTAAACCGGAAGATCTAGAGGATAATAATGATGAAGATCTAAAATTGATTGGTGTGCCTCCTATTAAATCTTTGTTTGGCAATTTGAATCTTGTTAAAGATGGGACTGGAGATGAGTCAACTTTAGTTAGGAGGCATCCCAATGATTCAGAGTTTTTAGATCTTGATGCTAAAATTGGTAAAAGTGCGATTGAAGAGGTTAAAACATTACATAGCAATGAACCCACTATTTTGGATTTCAAGGAATTTAATTATGATAATGTTTGATAGATTGTATTTCCTTGTTGCAATCCGTGTTAAATTCTCCTCATGCTTATGATCAAAACAAAGCTTTTACTAAACATATCGTTGATGCTTTAATGCAATCCCATAAAGAAAAGCTTGAATTAGAAGTTTCTATCCCTAGAAAACTTTATGATGAATGGGAACCTACTATTAAAATTAAGATTAAAGATCACAAATGCTATGCTTTATGTGATTTGGGTGCTAGTGTTTCCACGATTCCAAAAAATTTGTGTGATGTGTTAGGTTTCCTTGAATTTGATGATTGTTCTTTAAATTTGCATCTTGCGGATTCCACCATTAAGAAACCTATGGGAAGGATTAATGATGTTCTTATTGTTGCAAATAGGAATTATGTGCCCATAGATTTCATTGTTCTTGATATAGATTGCAATTCTTCAAGTCCTATTATTCTTGGTAGACCTTTCCTTAGAACATTGGTGCAATTATTGACAAGAAAGAAGGAAATATTAGATTCCAATTTCTGTTAAGGAAAGACATGTAACACTTTCCTAGAAAGAAAATTAAATTACCCTATGAATCTATTATGAGATCCACATAGGGATTGCATACCAAAGATGACAATACCTAGATCTATTCTTGTTTTTATGTCTAGCTAGGGGCGTTAAACGATAGCACTTGTTGGGAGGCAACCCAATTTTATTTTTGTTCCTTGCTTTTTGTTCCTGTTTAGTGTTAAATAAATCATCTATACTCTGTTATGATTGTGTTTTTATGTTTTAATTAGTGTTTGTGCCAAGTAAAGCCTTTAGGATCTTCTTGAATGATTGTTGTTTGATCTTGCTGGAAAAAAACAGAAAGTATGTGCTCATGAGAATAATTTTCATTTTTTTACCAGAGAGTGATAAAATACCAATTTTAACTGAAGTAGATCAATATAAAAATTATTAAGGACGTCCTAATTTCCCAGGATTTTTGGAGTAACAGAAGTATTCGAAACCTACAGATTACTATAGACTGTTCTGTTTTTGACAGATTCTGTTTTTCGTGTGTTGTTTGCTTATTTTGATGAATCTATGGCTAGTATCAGGGGGTATGGACCATAGAGAAGTTGGAATACAGTAGGTTTAACACCAATATAAATAAATAATGAGTTCATTACAATACCTTAAAGTGGTGGTTTGTTTTCTTATACTAACGGAGCTCATGAGATTTTTTTGTTAAGTTTTGTGTTGTGACGTTTTCAGTTTTTGGGTAAAGATTTGATGGATTTTGGAACAAGGAGTGGCAAGGGCCTAAGCTTGGGGATGCCCAAGTCACCCCAAGGTAAAATTCAAGTACAACCAAAAGCCTAAGCTTGGGGATGCCCCGGAAGGTATCCCCTCTTTCGTCTTCATCTATCGGTAACTTTACTTGAGGCTATATTTTTATTCACCACATGATATGTGTTTTGCTTGGAGCGTATTGTATGATTTGACTCTTTGCTTTTTAGTTTACCACAATAATCCTTGCTGTACACACCTTTTGGAGAGACACACATGAATCGGAATTTATTAGAATACTCTATGTGCTTCACTTATATCTTTTGAGCTAGATAAATTTTGCTCTAGTGCTTCACTTATATCTTTTTAGAGAACGGTTGTGGTTTTATTTTATAGAAATTATTGATCTCTCATGCTTCACTTATATTATTTTGAGAGTCTTATAGAACAACATGGTAATTTTCTTTGGTTAAGAAATTAGTCCTAATATGATAGGCATCCAAGATGGGTATAATAAAAACTTTCATATAGAGTGCATTTGAATACTATGAGAAGTTTGATACTTGATGATTGTTTTTAGATATGAAGATGGTGATATTAGAGTCATGCTAGTTGAGTAGCTGTGAATTTGATAGATACTTGTGTTAAAGTTTGTGATTCCTGTAGCATGCACGTATGGTGAACCGTTATGTGATGAAGTCGGAGCATGATTTATTTTTTGATTGTCTTCCTTATGAGTGGCGGTTGGGGACGAGCGATGGTCTTTTCCTACAAATCTATCCCCCTAGGAGCATGCGCGTAATACTTTGTTTCGATAACTAATATATTTTTGCAATAAGTATGTGAGTTCTTTATGACTAATGTTGAGTCCATGGATTATACACACTTTCACCCTTCCACCATTGCTAGCCTCTCTAGTACCGGGAAACTTCCGCCGGTACCATAAACCCACCATTTACCTTCCTCAAAACAGCCACCATACCTACCTATTATACAAATGTCATTATTGTTACGCTGACCACCAGGCCGTGAGGCTTTCCCAGGGGATGTTTTCTATTTACATTCCCGTCTCTTAGAAAGAGCCGCTAAACGATCGGACCAGACAGGTGCAGGTAGCTCGACTGCGTTACCCGTGATTGAAACACAAGCTGCCATCTGATAATCTTTCTATAGGTTCCCCGAAGAGAATGGTCTCATCACAAAAACACTTTCTATATGTTCTGTTATTTCGAGATTCGAAGAAGCACCGGTTCTGCTTTGCTCTGGCTTCGTGGTCTTGAGCAAGGAACTACTCAGATTCGCACCCTGATGTTTATTGGAAGGAAAAGCCAGAAAGCATGGCATTTCCATAGGCATTCTGAGATATATTGCCATGCAACTTTCCACCGTTTCGTTTATTATGACACACTCCATCATTGTCATATTGCTTTGCATGATCATGTAGTTGACATCGTATTTGTGGCAAAGCCACCATTCATAATTTTTCATACATGTCACTCTTGGTTCATTGCACATCCCAGTACACCGTCGGAGGCATTCACATAGAGTCATATTTTGTTCTAAGTGTCGAGCTGTAATTCTTGAGTTGTAAGTAAATAAAAGTGTGATGATCATCGTTATTAGAGCATTGTCCTAGTGAGGAAAGGATGATGGAGACTATGATTCCCCCACAAGTCGGGATGAGACTCGGACCAAAAATAAAGAAAAAAAGAGGCCAAAAAAGAAAAGGCCCAAACAAATAAAAAAATAATAGAAAAAGAGAGAAGGGGCAATGCTACTATCCTTTTTCCACACTTATGCTTCAAAGTAGCACCATGATCTTCATGATAGAGAGTCTCTTATGTTGTCACTTTCATACACTAGTGGGATTTTTTCATTATTGAACTTGGCTTGTATATTCCAATGATGGGCTTCCTCAAAATGCCCTAGGTCTTTGTGAGCAAGCAAGTTGGATGCACACCCACTTAGTTTCTTTTGTTGAGCTTTCATATACTTATAGCTCTAGTGCATCCGTTGCATGGCAATCCCTACTCACTCACATTAATATCTATCGGTGGGCATCTCCATAGCCCATTGATACGCCTAGTTGAAGTGAGACTATCTTCTCCTTTTTGTGTTCTCCACAACCACCATTCTATTCCACCTATAGTGCTATATCCATGGCTCACGCTCATGTATTGCGTGAAGATTGAAAACGTTTGAGAACATCAAAAGTATGAAACAATTGCTCGGCTTCTCATCGGGGTTGTGCATGATTTAAATATTTTGTGTGATGAAGATAGAGCATAGCCAGACTATATGATTTTGTAGGGATAGCTTTCTTTGGCCATGTTATTTTGAGAAGACATAATTGCTTGGTTAGTATGCTTGAAGTATTATTGTTTTTATGTCAACATTAAACTTTTGTCTTGAATCTTCCGGATCTGAACATTCATGCCACAATAAAGAATTTACATTGAAAATTATGTCAGGTAGAATTCCACATCAAAAATTCTGTTTTTATCATTCACCTACTCGAGGATGAGCAGGAATTAAGCTTGGGGATGCTTGATACGTCTCCAACGTATCTATAATTTTTGATTGTTCCATGCTATTATATTATCTGTTTTGGATGTTTAATGGGCTTTAATATGCACTTTTATATTATTTTTTGGACTAACCTATTAACCGAAGGCGCAGTGCAAATTGCTGTTTTTTGCCTATTCCAGTGTTTCGCAGAAAAGGAATATCAAACGGAACCCAAACGGAATGAAACCTTCGCGAGGATCTTTTTTGGAACAAACGTAATCCAGGAGACTTGGAGTGGAGGTCAAGAAAGCCACGAGGTGGCCACGAGGTACGGCGGCACGCCCCCCACCCTCGTGGGCTCCTCGCAGCTCCAGCGACCTACTTCTTTCGCCTATATATACTGTTATACCCTGAAAACATCCAAGGGAGCTACGAAACCACTTTTCCACCGTCGCAACCTTCTGTACCCGTGAGTTCCCATCTGAGGACCATTTCCGGGGATCTGTCGGGGGGGGGGGGATTTGATCACGGAGGGCTTCTACATCAACACCATAGCCTCTCCGATGATGTGTGAGCAGTTTATCGTCGACCTTCGGTCCATATTTATTAGCTAGATGGCTTGTTCTCTCTCTTTGGTTCTCAATACAAAGTTCTCCTCGATGTTCATGGAGATCTATTCAATGTAATACTTTTTGCGGTGTGTTTGCCGAGATCCGATGAATTGTGGGTTTATGATCAAGTTTATCTATGAACAATATTTGATTCTTCTCTGAATTCTTATATGCATGATTTGATATCTTTGCAAGTATCTTCGAATTATCAGTTTGGTATGGCCTACTAGATTGATCTTTCTTGCAATGGGAGAAGTGCTTAGCTTTGGGTTCAATCTTGCGGTGTCCTTTCCCAGTGACAGCAGGAGCAGCAAGGCACGTATTGTATTGTTGCCATCGAGGATAAAGAGATGGGGTTTATACCATATTGCTTGAGTTTATCCCTCTACATCATGTCATCTTGCCTAATGTGTTACTCTGTTCTTATGAACTTAATAGTCTGGATGCATGCTGGATAGCGGTCGATGTGTGGAGTAATAGCGGTAGATGCAGCATCATTTCGGTCTACTTGACACGAAAGTGATGCCTATGTTCATGATCATGCCTAGATATTCTCATAACTATGCGCTTTTCTATCAATTGCTCGGCAGTAATTTTTTCACCCACCGTAATATATGCTATCTTGAGAGAAGCCACTAGTGAAACCTATGGCCCCCGGGTCTACTTTACATCATATAAGTTTCCAATCTACATTTCTAGTTCACTATTTATTTTGCAATCTTTACTTTCCAATCTATACAAAAATACCAAAAATATTTATCTTATTATCTTTATCAGATCTCACTTTTGCAAGTGGCCGTGAAGGGATTGACAACCCCTTTATCGCGTTGGTTGTAAGGTTCTTATTTGTTTGTGCAGGTACTAGGCGATTTGCGTGCAGTCTCCTACTGGATTGATACCTTAGTCTCCTAAGGATAATTTTGACCGGTGTCAAGTGATCTACTCTTGGATCAATATCGTACTCCCTTGCCAAACTCATGCAAGGTACACAATAGGTTTGGTACACAACATAGCATACTTTATAGAAACTATGACTGAGGGATAGTGAATGACTTTTCATTCTCTTTCTATTTTCTGTCGTGGTCGGGTTTTGAGTCTTTACTCAACTTCATACCTTACAACACAGGCAAGAACTCCTTCTTTGACTGTTTCATTTTGAACAACTTCAAAAAACTTGTCGAGGTATGTAGTCATTGAAAATTTTATCAAGCGTCTTGATCTATCTCTATATATCTTGATGCTCAGTTTGTAAGCAGCTTCACCGAGGTCTTTCTTTGAAAAACTCCTTTCAAACACTCGTTTATGCTTTCCAGAAAGTTCTACATCATTTCTGATCAACAATATGTCATTTACATATACTTATTAGAAAGGTTGTAGTGCTCCCACTCACTTTCTTGTAAATAAAGGCTTCAACACAAGTTTGTATAAAAATATATGCTTTGATCAACTTATTAAATTTATATTCCAACTCCGAGATGCTTGCACCAGTCCATAGATGGATCACTGGAGCTTGCACATTTTGTTAGCACCTTTAGATTGACAAAACCTTCTGGTTGCATCATATACAACTCTTCTTTAAGAAATCCATTGAGGAATGTAGTTTTGATATACATTTGCTAGATTTCATAAAATGTGGCAATTTGCTAACATGATTCAGACAGACTTAAGCATCGCTACGAATGAGAAAATCTCATCGTAGTCAACACCTTGAACTTGTCGAAAACCTTTTTTTGCGACAATTCGAGCTTTGTAGATAGTAACACTACTATCAGCATCTGTCTTCCTCTTGAAGATCCATTTATTATGAATGGCTCACTGATCATTTGGCAAGTCAATCAAAGTCCATACTTTGTTCTCATACATGGATCCCATCTCAGATTTCATGGCCTTAAGCCATTTCGCGGAATCTAGGCTCATCATCGCTTCCTCATAGTTCGTAGGTTCGTCATGGTCTAGTAACATGATTTCCGGAATAGGATTACCATACCACTCTGGTGCGGAACGTACTCTGGTTGACCTACGAGGTTCGGTAGTAACTTGATCTGAAGTTTCATGATCATCATCATTAACTTCCTCACTAATTGGTGTAGGTATCACTGGAACTGATTTTAGTGATGAGCTAGTTTCCAATTCGAGAGAAGGTACAATTACCTAATCAAGTTCTACTTTTCTCCCACTCACTTCTTTCGAGAGAAACACATTCTCGAGAAACGATCCATTCTTAGCAACAAATATCTTGCCTTCGGATCTGTGATAGAAGGTGTACCCAACAGTTTCTTTTGGGTATCCTATGAAGACACACTTCTCCAATTTGGGTTCGAGCTTATCAGTTTGAAACTTTTTCACATAAGCATCACAGCCCCAAACTTTAAGAAATGACAGCTTAGGTTTCTTGCGAAACCACAGTCCATATGGTGTCGTCTCAACGGATTTAGATGGTGCCCTATTTAACGTGAATGCAACTGTCTCTAATGCATAACCCCAAAATGACAGTGGTAAATTGGTAAGAGACATCATAAATCGCACCATATCTAATAAAGTACGTTTCGAGTTACTAATCATAGCAACTGAACCAGTATCAAATACCCAGGGGCTACTATGAACACTAGTAAAGTACACATCACTAACATGTATATCAAATATACCTTTCACTTTGCCATCCTTCTTATCCGCCAAGTATTTGGGGTAGTTCCGCTTGCAGTGATCATTCCCTTTGCAGTAGAAGCACTCAGTTTCAGGCTTACGTCTAGCTTTGGGTTTCTTCACGGGAGTGGCAACTTGCGTGCCATTCTTTCTTGAAGTTCCATTTCTTTCCCTTTCCCTTTTACTTGAAACTAGTGGTCTTGTCAACCATCAACACTTGATGCTTTTATTGATTTCTGCCTTCGTCGATTTCAACATTGCGAAGAGCTCGGGAATCGTTTTACGTTATCCCTTGCATATTATAGTTCATCACTAAGTTCCAGTAACTTGGTGATAGTGACTAGAGAACTCTTTCAATCACTATATTATCTGGAAGATTAACTCCCACTTGATTCAAGCAATTGTAGTACCCAGACAATCTGAGCACATGCTCACTGGTTGAGCTATTCTCCTCCATCTTGTAGGAAAAGTACTGCCAGAGGTCTCATACCTCCCGACACGGGTATGAGTCAAATACTAATTTCAACTCTTGGAACATCTTATATGCTCTGTGGTGTTCAAAACGTTTTTGAAGTCCCGGTTCTAAGTCGTAAAGCATGGCGCACTAAACTATCAAGTAGTCATCATACCGAGCTTGCCAAACGTTCATAACGTCTGCATTTGCTCCTGCAATAGGTCCGTCACCTAGAGGTGCATCAAGGACATAATTCTTCTATGCAGCAATGAGGATACTCCTCAGATCACTGAGCTAGTCCGCATCATTGCTACTAACATCTTTCAACATAGTTTTCTCTAGGAACATATCATAAATAAAACGGGGAAGCTATACGCGAGCAATTGATCTACAACATAGATATGCAAATACTATCAGGACTAAGTTCATGATAAATTTAAGTTCAATTAATCATATTACTTAAGAACTCCCACTTAGATAAACATCCCTCTAATCATCTAAGTGATCACGTGATCCATATCAACTAAAGCATGTCCGATCATCACGTCAGATGGAGTAGTTTACAATGGTGAACATCACTATGTTGATCATATCTACTATATGATTCACGCTCGACCTTTCGGTCTCTGTGTTCCGAGGCCATATCTGCATATGCTAGGCTCTTCAAGTTTAAGTCGAGTATTCTGCGTGTGCGAAACTGGCTTGCACCCGTTGTATGTGAACGTAGAGGTTATCACACCCGATCATCACGTGGTGTCTCAGCACGAAGAACTATCGCAACGGTGCATACTCAGGGAGAACACTTATACCTTGAAATTTTAGTAAGGGATCATCTCATAATGCTACCATCGTTACTAAGCAAAATAAGATGCATAAAAGATAAACATCACATGCAATCAAAATATGTGACATGATATGGCCATCATCATCTTGTGCCTTTGATCTCCATCTCCAAAGTACCGTCATGATCTCCATCGTCACCGGCACGACACCATGATCTCTATCATCTTGATCTCTATCAACATGTCGTCACATGGTCGTCTCACCAACTATTGCTTTTGCAACTATTGCTATCACATAGCGAAAAGTAAAGCAATTATATGGCGCTTGCATCTTATGCAATAAAGAGACAACCATAAGGCTTTTGCCAGTTGCCGATAACTGTAACAAAACATGATCATCTCATACAACAATTTATATATCATCACGTCTTGACCATATCACATCACAGCAAGCCCTACAAAAACAAGTTAGACGTCATCTACTTTGTTGTTGCAAGTTTTGTGTGGCTGCTACGGACTTAGCAAGAACCGTTCTTACCTACGCATTAAAAACCACAATGCGGTATAGTGATTGCTTTTTGATCTTTAGAAAGAACCTTGTTCATTGAATCCGATTCAACTAAAGTTGGAGAAACAGACACCCACTAGCCACCTGTGTGCGAAGCACATCGGTAGAACCAGTCTCGCGTAAGCATACGCTAATGTGGGTCTAAGCCAACAATACCATTGAATCAAGAATCAACTAGTGACGGCAAGCAATATGTATATACCCACGCCCACAACTCCTTTGTGTTCTACTCGTGCATATAACATCTACGCATAGACCTAGCTCTGATACCACTGTTGGGGAAGGCAGTAATTTCAAAAAAATTCTTACACACACGCAAGATCCATCTAGGTGATGCATAGCAATGAGAGGGGAGAGTGCTGTCCACGTACCCTCGTAGACCGTAAGCGGAAGCGTTATGACAACACGGTTGATGTAGTCGTACGTGTTCACGATCCGACCGATCCTAGCACCGAAGGTACGGCACCTCCACGATCTGCACATGTTCAGCTCGGTGACGTCCCACAAACTCTAGATCCAGCTGAGTATCAAGGGTGAGCTTCATGAGCACGACGACGTGATGACGGTGATGATGAAGTTACCGACGCAGGGCTTCACCTAAGCTCTACAATGATATGACCGAGGTGGAAATATGTGGAGGGGGGCACCGCACATGGCTAAACAATCAACTTGTGTTTCTTTGGGGTGCCCCTCCCCACGTATATAAAGGAGGGAGGGAGGAAGAGGCCGGCCAAGGAGGGGCAATCCTACTCCAAGTAGGTTTGGCCCCATTTCCTATTCCTACTAGGAGAAGGAGGAAAGAGGAGGAGGGGAGAAGGAAAGAAGGGGTCGGGCCCCCAAACCCTAAACCAATTTGGTTTGGGCCTAGGGAGGCGCGCCACACACCTTGCTTGCTTCCCTCTTTCTCCACTAGGGCCCAATAAGTCCCATGGACTCCCCGGGGGGTTCCGGTAACCTCCCGGTACTCCGAAAAATACCCAATACACTTCGGAACCCTTCCGGTGACCGAATATAACCTTCCAATATATCAATCTTTATGTCTCGACCATTTCGAGACTCATCGTCATGTGCATGATCTCATCTGGGACTCTGAACTCCCTTCGGTACATCAAAACACATAAACTCATAATACCGATCGCCATCAAACGTTAAGCGTGCGGACCCTACGGGTTCGAGAACTATGTAGACATGACCGAGAACCTTCTCTGGTCAACAACCAATAGCGGAACCTGGATGCTCATATTGGCTCCTACATTTTCTATGAAGATCTTTATCGGTTAAATCGCATAACAACATACGTTGTTCCCTTTGTCATCGGTATGTTACTTGCCCGAGATTCGATCGTCGGTATCTCAATACCTAGTTCAATCTCATTACCAGCAAGTCTCTTTACTCGTTCTGTAATGCCACATCCCATAACTAACTCATTAGTCACATTGCTTGCAAGGCTTATAGTGATGTGCATTACCGAGAGGGCCAGCGATACCTCTTCGACAATCGGAGTGACAAATCCTAATCTCGATCTATGCCAACTCAACAAACACCATCAGAGACACCTATAGAGCATCTTTATAATCACCCAGTTACGTTTTGACGTTTGATAGCACACTAAGTGTTCCTCCGGTATTCGGGAGTTGCATAATCTCATAGTCATAGGAACATGTATAAGTTATGAATAAAGCATTAGCAATAAACTAAACGATCATAGTGCTAAGCTAACGGATGGGTCAAGTCAATCACATAATTCTCTAATGATGTGATCCTGTTCATCAAATGACAACTCTTGTCCATGGCTAGGAAACTTAACCATCTTTGATTAACGAGCTAGTCAAGTAGAGGCATACTAGTGACACTCTGTTTGTCTATGTATTCACACATGTACTAAGTTTCTGGTTAATGCAATTCTAGCATGAATAATAAACATTTGTCATGATATAAGGAAATATAAATAACAACTTTATTATTGCCTCTAGGGCATATTCCTTCACCTTTGCCCTTTTTCTTGAAACTAGTGGTCTTGTTAACCATCAACACTTGATGCTCCTTCTTGATTTCTACCTCCGCAGCCTTCAGCATCGCGAAGAGCTCAGGAATTGTCT
Organism: Triticum urartu; assembly: GCF_056163025.1. NCBI lineage: Eukaryota > Viridiplantae > Streptophyta > Magnoliopsida > Poales > Poaceae > Triticum > Triticum urartu. Next base: position 218,295,770 of record NC_141878.1, read on the forward strand.
TATACATCCCTTGCATATTATAGTTCATCACGAAGCTTTTATAGCTTGGTGGCAGTGATTGAAGAACTCTGTCAATGACACTATCATCAGGAATATTAACTCCCAGTTGAGTCAAGTGGTTGTGGTAGCCAGACATTCTGAGTATATGTTCACTGACAGAACTATTCTCCTCCATCTTGCAGCTATAGAACTTATTGGAGACTTCATATCTCTCAATTCGGGCATTTGCTTGAAATGTTAACTTCAATTCCTAGAACATCTCATATGCTCCATGACGTTCACAACGTCTTTGAAGTCCCGATTCTAAGTCATAAAGCATGGCACACTGAACTATCGAGTAGTCATCTGCTTTCCTCTGCCAGACATTCATAACGTCCGGAGTTGCTCCTGCAGCGGGTTGAAAGCACAAGTGCTCCCTAGGTGGTTTTGATAATTGATGACAACATATCTCTTATTGGACTAACATTTCGATCTAGCATGTTTCAGATAAGTTCAACAATGGAGTGGCATGGACTAAAGGTTGTGGGAACTCCTTCAAGATGCTAAGGACAAGGGATTGGCTAAAGCTTCAAGCTCAAGACTCTTCATTTTATATTTTAGTGATCCAAGATCACATTGAGTCTTTAGGAAAAGCCAATACTATCAAGGAGGGGTGAGGTGTTGCTTAATGAGCCTCTTGCTTCATGTGCTTAATGATATGCTCCAAAACCCTCAACTACTTTCCCATATCCATAGGACCTAAACCCTAAGCCAAACTCGGTCCTACCGATTCTTCCTATCCGGCGCCACCGAGTTTCACTTGTCATAAGCCACTGCCAAACCCTAATCAGTTCGGTCTCACCGATGGGATCTCGGTCTCACCGAGATGGGCTTGCAAACTCTCTGTTACCCATTGCAATATTCTCGGACCCACCGAGATATGCAATCGGTCCCACCAAGTTTGCTTGACCAAATCTCAGTTTCACTTATTACCCAAATCGGTCCCACCGAGTTTGAGTAATCGGTCAAACCGAGTTTTGGATTTACCCTAACCCTAGCACATCGGTCCCACCGAGTTGATCCAGTTGGTCCCACCAAAATCACTAACGGTCACTAGGTTTACATTTTCGGTCCGACCAAGATTATTGATTCGGTCCCACCGAGATTGGAAAACTGTGTAACGGTTGGATTTTGTGTGGAGGCTATATATACCCCTCCACCTCCTTCTCATTCAGTGAGAGAGCCATCAGAACACACACACCATTTCAACTCATATGTTCTGAGAGAGAACCACCTACTCATGTGTTGAGACCAAGACATTCCATTCCTACCATATGAATCTTGATCTCTAGCCTTCCCAAGTTGCTTTCCACTCAAATCTTCTTTCCACCAAATCCAAATCCTATGAGAGAGAGTTGAGTGTTGGAGAGACTATCATTTGAAGCACAAGAGCAAGGAGTTCATTACCTACACACCATTTGTTACTTCTTGGAGAGTGGTGTCTCCTAGATTGTCTAGGTGTCACTTGGGAGCCTCCGACAAGATTGTGGAGTTGAACCAAGGAGTTTGTAAGGGCAAGGAGATCGCCTACTTCGTGAAGATCTACCGCTAGTGAGGCAAGTCCTGTGTGGGCGATGGCCATGGTGGGATAGACAAGGTTGCTTCTTCGTGGACCCTTTGTGGGTGGTTGCTTCTTCGTGGACCCTTCGTGGGTGGAGCCCTGTGTGGACTCGCGCAACCGTTACCCTTGGGTGGAGCCCTGTGTGGACTCGCGGAACCGTTACCCTTCGTGGGTTGAAGTCTCCATCAACGTGGATGTAGGATAGCACCACCTATCGAACCACGGGAAAAACATCCGTGTCTCCAATTGCGTTTGATCTCTCCAAACCCTTCCCTTTACATTCTTGCAAGTTGCATGCTTTACATTCCGCTGCTCATATACTCTTTGCATGCTTGCTTGATATGTATTGAGTGTGTTGAAATTGTGCCTAAACTCCACTTAAACCGAAAAAGCTTAAAATTTTTGCAACTTTAGCACTAAGTGTCTAATCACCCCCCCTCTAGACACATCTACTTCTAGAACCTACAAGTGGTATCAGAGCTTTGGTCTCCATTGCCTTGGTTTAATCACCATTGGAGGAAGATGGATGTGTCTACATTAGGGAGTCTTAGGCATAGAGTGCCTATTCTTGATGGAGAGTACTTTCATGATTGGAAAAATGAGATGCTTGTAATCTTCAATCAATATCATTTGAACAAGTACATTGCTAGCCCTTGTGCACCCCACATTGATCCCTTGCATCCTACCCTAGATGAAGATATTGACATGATTCGCAATCTTAGAACTATTGAGCTCATCATTAGAGGATTGCCCAAAGATTTGACTGCTAGTTTGCCTACTCAAAATTGCGCCTATACTATATGGAAATTTCTTGAGGAACGGTTTCCCAATCATTCCTTGAAAACTTTGGATGAAATTCTCCATAAATCTATTGCCTTGAGTAAGATGAACTCTAGTGATCCTAGTTTTGGTAATGTCTTCTTGAACTTGCCAATCTTAAGCATGCTAAAGGAGATGTTGGAATCATTAATGATATCGTACTCAAAGCTATAAGAATTCATAAAAGTGACCACTTTGATGATCATTTATCTGATGAATTACCCTCTCTAGGAAATGATGAATCACAAGATCATGATGAACATGAATATTACGATGAGGATGATAGTGACTTCGATCTTGATGATGCAATGAGACATTTTGGTCTTATGGCAAATCTTCGGGGATATGAATCAGGAGGAAAGGAATGGGTTCTTGACAATGGATGTACTGATCATATGACCGGAGATGAAGAGATGTTTCGTGAGCTTGCTGAAAATGACGGCCCTCGAAAATATGTCACCTTTGGTGATAATTCAAAGGGTAAAGTGGTTGGCCTTGGTAAGGTGGCCATCTCACATGATAGTTCCATTCAAAATGTCATGCTCGTCGAATCTCTTGGCTACAACTTACTTTCAGTATCTAGACTTGCTGATTTCGGTTTGAATGTCCTATTTACTGAGGTAGATTGCCAAGTATTTCGTCGAGACAATCATAAAATGGTCTTTACGGGTATGCGTAGAGGAGATCTTTACATTGTCGATTTCTCTAAAAAGGCTCAACCTAAAACTTGCTTTGTTGCTAAATCCTCAAAAGGTTGGTTGTGGCATAGACGACTAGGTCACGTTGGCATGAGAAACCTTAACAAGCTTATTAAAGGAAATCATATCCTTGGAGTTAACGATGTCATATTTGATAAGGATAGACTTTGCAGTGCTTGTCAAGCAGGTAAACAGGTTGGAGGAAGACATCCCGTGAAGAACATCATGACCACAAGGAGGCCACTCGAGCTACTTCACATGGATCTTTTTGGTCCCAACGCCTACAAGAGTCTCGGTGGAAATTCTTTTGGTCTAGTTATAGTTGATGACTTTTCAAGATTTACATGGGTGTTCTTTCTTAATGACAAGTCGCAGGTCCAGAAGATCTTCAGAAACTTCGCTAGGAAAGCCCAAAATCAGTTTGATGTGAAGATCAAGAAGGTTCGGAGTGACAACGGAACAGAGTTCAAGAACGCAAATGTGGACACCTTTCTTGACGAAGAAGGGATTTCACACGAGTTCTCGGCTACGTACACACCTCAACAAAACGGAGTTGTTGAGAGGAAGAACCGGACGCTCATCGAAATGGCAAGAACGATGCTTGATGAATACAAGACGCCAAAGCACTTTTGGGCAGAAGCGGTTGAGACAGCTTGTCACGCAACAAATCGCTTGTATCTTCACAAGCTACTCGGCAAGACGGCATATGAGCTCCTCATCGGTAACAAGCCTCAAGTTGGATACTTTCGAGTATTCGGCTCAAAGTGCTACATTCTTGATAAGCATCGTTGATCAAAGTTTGCTCCTAAATCTCATGAAGGTTTTCTACTTGGTTATGGCTCAAACTCTCACACTTACCGTGTCTACAACAATTTCACCCGAAAGGTTGAAGAGACGGTAGATGTGAAGTTTGATGAATCTAATGGCTCGCAAGTAGAGCAATTGCCAATTGATGTAGGAGATAAAGACCCTTCAGAAGCAATTCAAGACCTGTCCATTGGCAAAATTCGTCCAATGGAGGTGAAGGAGAGTACTTCATCCGTCCAAGTGGAAGCTTCTACTTCACAACAAGGTGAACCAAGAATCGACACGGAAGCATCCACAAGTGGGACACATCAAGATGAAGAAAACGAGGAAATACGTCAAGACGAACATCAACAACCTCCTTCTCCACCACGATAAGAGAACGACGACGTCAACAATGAAGAAGGCCAAGAAGAAGAACAAGATGAAGAAGATGTTCAACGAAGACCCAAGCAGAAGCTCTCACGAGTTCGAGCAAGAATTGCCAAAGATCATCCCGTCGAGCAAATCCTCAATGATATACAAACCGGGAGAATCACTCGCTCAAAAACTCGTTTAGCTAACTTTTGTGAAAACTATTCATTCATCTCTAGCATTGAACCAATGAAGGTTGAAGAAGCATTGGAAGATCCGGATTGGATAAACGCTATGCATGAAGAGCTACATAATTTTGAGAGAAACCAAGTTTGGACATTGGTCGAGAAGCCCGACAACAACCACAACATCATTGGTACCAAATGGGTGTTTCGCAACAAGCAAGATGAAGATGGACAAGTGGTTCGCAACAAAGCACGTCTCGTCGCCCAAGGGTACACACAAGTCGAAGGTATGGACTATGGTGAGACGTATGCTCCCGTTGCTAGACTTGAGTCCATTCGCATCTTACTTGCCTATGCTAATCACCATAATATCACCTTGTACCAAATGGACATTAAAAGTGCTTTTCTAAATGGTGAAATAGAGGAGGAAGTTTATGTCAAACAACCTCCCGGCTTTGTCAATCCTAAGAAACCAAATCATGTTTACAAACTTCACAAAGATCTTTATGGTCTTAAACAAGCTCCTAGAGCATGGTATAAATGCTTGACCAAGTTCCTTACTACAAGTGGTTTTGAAATTGGTAAAATTGATTCTACTCTTTTTACTAAAAGGGTTAATGGAGAACTATTTGTATGCCAAATTTATGTTGATGATATCATATTTGGTTCAACTAACCCTCTCTTTAGTGAAAAGTTTGGAAAGCTAATGTCAGAAAAGTTTGAGATGTCTATGATGAGTGAACTCAAATTCTTTCTTGGGTTGCAAATCAAGCAAACTAAGGAAGGTACATTTGTCTCTCAAACAAAGTACACCAAGGACTTATTCAAGAAGTTCAATATGCAAGAATGCAAAGGTATGTCTACACCCATGCCTACTAGTGGACATAATGATTTGACCAAAGATGGTGAACCTGTTGATCAAAAGGTTTATCGCTCTATGATTGGTTCATTGTTATACCTATGTGCTTCACGTCTCGATATTATGCTAAGTGTATGCATGTGTGCACGATATCAAGCTGCTCCTAAAGATTGTCATCTTAAGGCTGTGAAAAGGATAGTGAGATATTTAATCCATACACCAAATTTTGGCATTTGGTATCCTAAGAGGTCTTCTTTCGATCTTGTTGGCTATTCCGACTCGGATTATGCCGGAGACAAGGTTGATAGAAAGTCCACTTCGGGTACTTGTCAATTTCTTGGTAGATCTCTTGTGTCTTGGTCTTCCAAGAAGCAAAACTCGGTATCCTTATCCACCGCCGAAGCGGAATACATTGCCGCTGGTTCATGTTGCGCTCAATTACTTTGGATGACCCAAACTCTTAAAGATTATGGGATTTTTGTGAAACATGTTCCACTGCTTTGTGACAATGAAAGTGCTATCAAAATTGGTCATAATCCTGTACAACATTCTCGAACTAAGCATATTGAAGTTTGTCATCATTTCATTCGAGATCATGTTGCTAAGAGTGACATCAATCTTAAGCATGTTCGCACCGATAAACAATTAGCGGATATATTCACTAAACCGCTTGATGAGAAAGCGTTTTGCAGGTTGAGAGGAGAATTGAACATCATTGATGCCTCGAACTTGGATTAGAAACTCCATTGTATACATGCAAGACAGGAGCTTATAACTAATCCATGATATATCTCTTATGATAACTATCTTATGTCTTGGATATATTTGCACCTTGCATGTTGTCTAACCCATGTAGGTGCTTGGTTGAATCTAATTCCATGAGATTGCGACTCACTCATATCTTGAGCAATCTCTACATCACCAAGACTCTACACAATAGTGGTTGAAGACAAGGAAGCACAAAACCACTCAAACATATCCTTTGACAAATTCTATGTTAAGCTTCATGATTGTCATTTTTGGATACACAAGTGCTCTTCCTTGCAAGAACTAACCCATGTAGGTAGATGAACTCAAAATCCAAGTGGTGCTCCCAACTCTTGATGAACTACATCAACCTTGACCACCCACACAAGTTCAACTACATGAGCAAGAACCACATCACCACCCAAGGTATGTCATTCCATCTTAGAGAAGCTTTACTCCAAGACATGAGTCAAAGCAACTCAACAAGATGTGAATACATCAAGATGCTTAAACGAAAAATGATAACCCCATTTTGAGCTTAAACGATGAGTATGACCTATGATCAAGTTTTCTCACTTGACTCCTAAGTCAATATACTCTAACATAGGTGACTATGTCACCGCCCAATTCTAGATGAAGTACTCTTGTGTTCTTTTCTGAGTTATTGCATTTGTCCCTTGCATATTTGTTTCCTTCTCTTTCAAACAAAAAAAACTTCATCTAGAAACTTTCACTCTTTTCCTTTTTGTTCTTGTTCTGCATATTTCTGCACCAAATTCCTTGCAAATCTTTCAGCTAATTCATTGCAAATCTTTGTGAGATCTTACTTGTCTAGTGAGCTGAGGTGACAAGTGTTTTTCTCTGTGTAAACTCGGTTTCACCGACTTGCAATTTTCGGTCCAACCGAATCTTTTCGGTACCACCGAAATATGCCACTCGGTGCCACCGACTTTGCAATCAGAAAAACAGATTGCCACTTGTTCTACATTTCTTCTGATCCAGCTCCACTCAATGAATCTTGTCCCCTACAAGCATCACAATTTTATCCTCTGCCTTGTGCTGAATCTCAAGGACCAAACCTATTCGACGGATTCCAGGAGAAACCTTCTTGGAAATTGATGTCACAGGGGGAGAGAGAGATCACATCAAAGCTTGTAGGAGAGAGAGAGATTACATCAAGGGAGAGAAACAGTCTCAAGGACCAAACCTACAAGAGAAAAATATTAAGGGGGAGAGAGAGACCTCAAGGGGGGAGAGAAAGTCTCAAGGATCCCAGATGTTGTTAAGGGGGAGAGAGAGAGAAAATACTCAAGGATCCCAGATGCTTGACGTTCAAGAGGAGAGATGTCACATGTCTTTTTGGGGGAAAGACATGTATTTGCATTAAGCTCTATCCATTTGTATCCTTTAGCTCTGATTTTCCCTTTCCTATCTTCTCCCAATATCCCATGTAAGATTCAGGGGGAGCAAGACACCTAGGGGAAAGAAATCAGTCAAATTCATTGCATATCTTTATTCTTGGGGACATGGTTCATTCCATCCTAAGCCAACTCAAGACCACAAGGTAAGTATATGCATCAAAATCATGAGTATGAGGAGTTCTTGCTTATGTACATACTGTTTGCAAGAAGGACTCATGAGCATGAAGGTATTTTCCTTGATAATCTTTTACTCTGATGCATATGGCCAAGATACATGTAACACATTGCCTACTCTGTCATGATTATGCTCTCACATGTCTCTATATTTCATATTTACATGAGTGCATACATGTAGGGGGAGCCTATGCTTGTTACATGTCCTTCCAAAGCTTTACTTGCTGTTCTTTATATCTTTATCTAAAGCTTTGATGTATGTTGCCATCAATTACCAAAAAGGGGGAGATTGAAAGCACAAGTGCTCCCTAGGTGGTTTTGATAATTGCTGACAACATATCTCTTGTTGGACTAACATTTCGATCTAGCATGTTTCAGATAAGTTCAACAATGGAGTGGCATGGACTAAAGGTTGTGGGAACTCCTTCAAGATGCTAAGGACAAGGGATTGGCTAAAGCTTCAAGCTCAAGACTCTTCATTTTATATTTTAGTGATCCAAGATCACATTGAGTCTTTAGGAAAAGCCAATACTATCAAGGAGGGGTGAGGTGTTGCTTAATGAGCCTCTTGCTTCATGTGCTTAATGATATGCTCCAAAACCCTCAACTACTTTCCCATATCCATAGGACCTAAACCCTAAGCCAAACTCGGTCCTACCGATTCTTCCTATCCGGCGCCACCGAGTTTCACTTGTCATAAGCCACTGCCAAACCCTAATCAGTTCGGTCTCACCGATGGGATCTCGGTCTCACCGAGATGGGCTTGCAAACTCTCTGTTACCCATTGCAATATTCTCGGACCCACCGAGATATGCAATCGGTCCCACCGAGTTTGCTTGACCAAATCTCAGTTTCACTTATTACCCAAATCGGTCCCACCGAGTTTGAGTAATCGGTCAAACCGAGTTTTGGATTTACCCTAACCCTAGCACATCGGTCCCACCGAGTTGATCCAGTCGGTCCCACCGAAATCACTAACGGTCACTAGGTTTACATTTTCGGTCCGACCGAGATTATTGATTCGGTCCCACCGAGATTGGAAAACTGTGTAACGGTTGGATTTTGTGTGGAGGCTATATATACCCCTCCACCTCCTTCTCATTCAGTGAGAGAGCCATCAGAACACACACACCATTCCAACTCATATGTTCTGAGAGAGAACCACCTACTCATGTGTTGAGACCAAGACTCCATTCCTACCATATGAATCTTGATCTCTAGCCTTCCCAAGTTGCTTTCCACTCAAATCTTCTTTCCACCAAATCCAAATCCTATGAGAGAGAGTTGAGTGTTGGGGAGACTATCATTTGAAGCACAAGAGCAAGGAGTTCATTACCTACACACCATTTGTTACTTCTTGGAGAGTGGTGTCTCCTAGATTGGCTAGGTGTCACTTGGGAGCCTCCGACAAGATTGTGGAGTTGAACCAAGGAGTTTGTAAGGGCAAGGAGATCGCCTACTTCGTGAAGATCTACCGCTAGTGAGGCAAGTCCTGTGTGGGCGATGGCCATGGTGGGATAGACAAGGTTGCTTCTTCGTGGACCCTTTGTGGGTGGTTGCTTCTTCGTGGACCCTTCGTGGGTGGAGCCCTGTGTGGACTCGCGCAACCGTTACCCTTGGGTGGAGCCCTGTGTGGACTCGCGGAACCGTTACCCTTCGTGGGTTGAAGTCTCCATCAACGTGGATGTAGGATAGCACCACCTATCCGAACCACGGGAAAAACATCCGTGTCTCCAATTGTGTTTGATCTCTCCAAACCCTTCCCTTTACATTCTTGCAAGTTGCATGCTTTACATTCTGCTGCTCATATACTCTTTGCATGCTTGCTTGATATGTATTGAGTGTGTTGAAATTGTGCCTAAACTCCACTTAAACCAAAAAAGCTTAATTTTTTTGCAACTTTAGCACTAAGTGTCTAATCACCCCCCTCTAGACACATCTACTTCTAGATCCTACAAGTGGTATCAGAGCTTTGGTCTCCATTGCCTTGGTTTAGAGCACGGGTCTTGCACCTAGCGGTGCTTCCAGGACGTAATTCTTCCATGCAGCAATGAGAATAATCCTCAAGTTATGGACCCAGTGCGTGTAGTTTCTACCATCATCTTTCAACTTAGCTTTCTCTAGGAACGCATTAAAATTCAAGGGAACGGTAGCACAGGCCATAGATCTACAACAACATAGACATGCAAAAACTATCAGGTACTAAGTTCATGATAAATTAAAGTTCAATTAATCATATTACTTAAGAACTCCCACTTAGATAGACATCTCTCTAGTCATCTAAATGATCACGTGATCCATATCAACTAAGCCATGTCCGATCATCACGTGAGATGGAGTAGTTTTCAATGGTGAACATCTCTATGTTGATCATATCTACTATATGATTCATGTTCGACCTTTCGGTCTCAGTGTTCCGAGGCCATATCTGCATATGCTAGGCTCATCAAGTTTAACCCGAGTATTCTGCATGTGCAAAACTGGTTTGCACCCGTTGTATGTGAACGTAGAGCTTATCACACCCGATCATCACGTGGTGTCTCGGCACGACGAACTGTAGCAACAGTGCATACTCAAGGAGAACACTTATACCTTGAAATTTAGTGAGAGATCATCTTATAATGCTACCGCCGTACTAAGCAAAATAAGATGCATAAAGGATAAACATCACATGCAATCAAAATATGTTACATGATATGGCCATCATCATCTCGTGCCTTTGATCTCCATCTCCAAAGCACCGTCATTATCTCCATCATCACCGGCTTGACACCTTGATCTCCATCGTAGCATCATTGTTGTCTCGCCAACTATTGCTTCTATGACTATTGCTACCGCTTAGTGATAAAGTAAAGCAATTACATGGCGATTGCATTTCATACAATAAAGCGACAACCATAAGGCTCCTGCCAGTTGCCGATAACTTTTACAAAACATGATCATCTCATACAATAATTTATATCTCATCACGTCTTGACCATATCACGTCACAACATGCCCTGCAAAAACAAGTTAGACGTCCTCTACTTTGTTGTTGCAAGTTTTACGTGGCTGCTACAGGCTTCTATCAAGAACCGTTCTTACCTACGCATCAAAACCACAATGATTTTTCGTCAAGTATGCTGTTTTAACCTTCAACAAGGACCGGCCGTAGTCAAACTCGATTCAACTAAAGTTGGAGAAACAGACACCCGCTAGCCACCTGTGTGTGAAGCACGTCGGTAGAACCAGTCTCATGAACGCGGTCATGTAATGTCGGACCAGGCCGCTTCATCCAAAAATACCGCCGATTCAAAGTAAGACGTTGGTGGTAAGCAGTATGACTATTATCGCCCACAACTCATTGTTTTCTACTCGTGCATATATCATCTATGCATAGACCTGGCTCGGATGCCACTGTTGGGGAACGTAGTAATTCAAAAAAATTCCTACGATCATGCAAGATCTATCTAGGAGATGCATAGCAACGAGACGAGAGAGTGTGTCCATGTACACTCGTAGACCAAAAGTGGAAGCATTTAGTAACGCGGTTGATGTAGTCGAATGTCTTCACGATCCAACCGATCCAAGTACCGAACGTACGGTACCTCCGTGTTCAGCACACGTTCAGCACGATGACGTCCCTCAAGCTCTTGATCCAGTAGAGGGTCGAGGGAGAGTTCCGTCAGCACGACGGCGTGGCGACGGTGTTGGTGATGTGATCTGCGCAGGGCTTTGCCTAAGCAATACGACAATATGACCGAGGTAGTAAACTGTGGAGGGGGGCGCCGCACACGGATGAGGAACAATTGATGTGTCTTTGGGGTGCCCCCTGCCCCCGTATATAAAGGAGGAGGAGAGGAAGCGGCGGCCTAGGGGGCGCGCCAAAAGGGGAGAGTCCAACTAGGACTCCCAATCCTAGTTGGACTCCCTTTCCTTTTCCGGAGGGGGGAAAGAGGGAAGGGAGAGGAAGAGGAGAAGGAAAAGGGGGGCGCCCCCCTCCCTAGTCCAATTTGGACTCACTATAGGGAGGGGGCGCGGCCACCCCTTGTGGGCTGCCTCCCCTCTCCCCTATGGCCCATGTAGGCCCAATATTCCCCTGGGGTTCCGGTAACCCCTCGGTACTCCGGAGAAATCCCCGAATCACTTGGAACCATTCCTATGTCCGAATAAAACCTTCCAATATATGAATCTTTACCTCTCGACCATTCCGAGACTCCTCGTCATGTCCGTGATCTCATCTGGGACTCCGAACAAACTTCAGTGTCGAAAACACATAACTCATAAGACAAATCATCATCGAACGTTAAGCGTGTGGACCCTACGGGTTCGAGAACTATGTAGACATGACTGAGACACATCTCCGGTCAATAACCAATAGAGGAACCTGGATGCTGATATTGGCTCCTACATATTCTACGAAGATCTTTATCGGTCAAACCGCATAACAACATAGGTTATTCCCTTTGTCATCGGTATGTTACTTGCCTGAGATTTTATCATCGGTATTCTCATACCTAGTTCAAACTTGTTACCGACAAGTCTCTTTACTCGTTCCGTAATGCATGATCTCACAACTAGCTCATTAGTCACATTGCTTGCAAGACTTATAGTGATGTGCATTAACGAGAAGGGCCTAGAGATACCTCTCCGATACACGGAGTGACAAATCCTAATTTCGATCTATGCCAACTCAACAAACACCTTCGGAGACACCTGTAGAGCATCTTTATAATCACCCAGTTACGTTGTGACATTTGATAGCACACAAGGTGTTCCTTTGGTATTCGGGAATTGCATAATCTCATAGTCAGAGGAATATGTATAAGTCATGAAGAAAGCAATAGCAATAAAACTAGACGATCATAATGCTAAGCTAACAGATGAGTCTTGTCCATCACATCATTCTCTAATGATGTGATCCCGTTCATCAAATGACAACACATGTCTATGGTCAGGAAACATAACCATCTTTGATTAACGAGCTAGTCAAGTAGAGGCATACTAGGGACACTCTTTTTTTCTAAGTATTCACACATGTACTAAGTTTCCGGTTAATACAATTCTAGCATGAATAATAAACATTTATCATGGTATAAGGAATTATAAATAACAACTTTATTATTGCATCTAGGGCATATTTCCTTCAGATAGCTGGAGTAATAGTAGTAGATGCAGGCAGGAGTCGGTCTACTTGTCTCAGACATGATGCCTATATACATGATCATCGCCTTGAATATTGTCATAACTATGTTGTTTTCTATCAATTACCCAACAGTAATTTATTCATCTACCGTATGTTATGTGCTCGAGAGAGATGCCTCTAGTGAAAACTATGGCCCGCGGGTCTACTTTTATCATATATAAAAACAAAAATACCTTGCTGCACTTATATTTATTTTATTTTGTTTTGCAATTTATCTTATTACCTACCACTACGAGATTTTGTCCTTGCAAATAACCGCCAAGGGGATTGACAAACCCCTTTTTCGCGTTTGGTGCAACCATGCAAGTATTTGCTTTTGTGTGTGCATGTGCTGCTAATGAGGTTCTGTGTGGTTCTCCTACTGGATTGATAACCGTGGTTCTTAACTGAGGAAAATACTTATATCTACTGTACTGCTTCATCCTCTCCTTTTCGAGGAAATCCCAACGCAACTCACAAGTAGCACTACTACGCCGCCAAGCAGCTTGCAAACCCCAATGGTACAGTTCCTTACAATGTCGATGTTAATGTGGCACCACTCTTCTCCGAGTATTCTTCATCTTTGCTCGTCCGGGCGAGGACGAGGGATGGAGAGCAGATGGGTGCCTGCGCGTTGTTTGCTGCAATGCCGAGAGCGGGGGAGTCGGCGTACGATGCGAAAAGAGAGATGCTCGATATCATCCATGACGGAGGCGAGGGAGGAGGAGGGGGCTATGAGGACGGGCAGGTGGAATACTCGGATCCCACCCAGTCCGGCTACTACCAGCAGCAACAGTCCTACACCCAGATGGCCACACAACTGTCTTACACCCAGACCGGCGATGGCTCACAACAACAACAACAACAACAATATTGGGCCGCTGAGAGAAGCATCCCGAAGGGGGAGTGGGAGGAGGGGGGAGGAGGAGGAGGACGGTGACGACGATGATCCAGATGATACAGTCGGTGATCCGAAGAAGAAGGGTATAGGAGAAAGTTTCAACATGCGGGAGGACGGGCTGTTGTGCGACGTATGGTTGGACACTAGCCTCGATCCTGTCCATGGCACGGTGGCCTAGCGGTGCATGAATCACCGAGCAAGTAAGTTGATCACTAGCCGGATATGCTTTAGTTTTGTTGATCACTAGCCGAATATTCTTTAGTTTTCTTGATCACTAGCCGGACATGCTTTAGTTTTGTTGATCACTAGCCGAATATGCTTTAGTTTTGTTGATCACTAGCCGGACATGCTTTAGTTTTGTTGCTCACTAGCCGAATATGCTTTAGTTTTGCTGATCACTATCCAGACATGATTTTGTTTTGTTACTCACTAGCCGGATATGCTTTAGTTTTGTCGATCACTAGCTGGATGTGCTTTAGTTTTGTTGATCACTAGTCGGACATGTATTGTTTTGCTGCTCACTAGACAGATATGCATTGTTTCACTTTTGTAGCACACTCGTGCTTGTGTGGTGTACAAGAAGTTGGAGAAGAAGTCATTCACCATCATGCATTGTTGGTTGAAGTTGAATGGGCAGCCGAAGTGGAACATTTTCATTGCCAAGACCGCTGCTCAAGCTAACGAGGAAGAAACCGGTGACCCTACCGACCCAGCCCAAGAACCGCCGAAGAAGGTTAGAAGAAATCTGTGGGGCAAGACGTGGGAGGAGGAGAGGACGAAGCGAGATGGTAAGGCTGTCAAGCTGACGGAGAGGTTCGAGGAGATCTTGACGAAGAAGGAAGAGGCATGCGTGAGGCGCTCGAACATCAAGGAGGAGCGGAAGGCGGAAATGTTCAAGCAGTTGATGGAGGCGACGGAGAAGAAGATCAAACTCGAAGAGAGGAGAACCATGATCGAAGAGAGTAAGGTGGCGTTCCAGGAGAAGAAGGTCGCGCTCTAGGATGAGAGGGTGAAGATCGCCACAAATGCAGGGGACGCCAAGATGTTGACCTTGAATATCGATTCTTTGGATGTCGATTCTAGAATTGTCGTGTAATCTGTCCGCTACCAGATGCTGGAGTGGTAGAAAGATGAGTTGGTGGCGGCGGAAGACGTCGGAGGCGGAGGTGGACGCGAAGGCGGCCTATGCGGCGGCGACGACACCTCCTTGATCGAGAAGCATCTTGCTGAGATGGCCGGTCTGACAGAGCAGAAATGTACGGACTGCCGGACTGATGCTCTTTTGGATTTTGACATGTTAAAACTAAGCATATTTACCTGTTTTTGGTTGTGATCGGGGATGCAATTCGATGCGGGTGTGATCCGGCGTATTGTGTGGATCAGCGTAAATTTGAACTTAAATTTGCTTGCGGTCAAAATACGGCTAGGTTTGAATAACGTTTTCCCGCATCCGTATGCGCGGACTGGTCCCTTATAGAGAAATTTGACGATGGGAGATGACTTTACTACGCATGTATACCGGCCGGATCCATCCATCATGTCAACCACAAAAGCGAGATAATGACCCGCCTGATTTTGGACATGTACACGTCCGGTAAAGATGGTGCCTAGACACCCGCCGAGCCACCGTGTAGTTATTAGTTTTGAAAAGAAAAGAACGAAAGGATCTCATGGCTTTCTTCTGCATCGATCGATCAGGTTGTCATTCCTCATCCGACCATTATACAACTGCTAAACACCATCCTCGTTGGCACACTTGTACATATACAACTGCTAGTCTTTTCTCCCTTTATCCTTTTTCCTCTTAACTTTCACTAAAATTCATCTTTTTTTCGTTTTCTATAAGGCCAACTCCACCGCGCGACCCTATCCTGTCCGCCCCCGTCCATTTGAGGTAAAAGGCACAAACAAAACGGCCCAGCGCGCGGCCGTAAACGGACTTTTGTCCGCTTTCGACTCATCCGCGGCCCAAGTTTGCGCCGCTTTTGGGGTGAAACGGACACCACGAGGACACGCGGGTCGTCTGCACGTGTCCTCCCCTGGCCCGCCCGTCGGTGGCACAACGCAGGCCTTTTTCTATCCGCCCCCTCCCTCCCTCCGGCCGCACCCCCTCCACTCTTCCCCACTCTTCCTCTCGCCGTCGCCGCTGCCATTGCAGCCGTGCAGTTCGGACGCGAGCTCGCCCAACCCCTTCCCCTCAGCGCCGCCGAGCTACCCAACCACGGCCACCTGGTTTGCGCACCCGCCGGCCGATTTTGGGGCGGATCCGGTCGGTCTTGAGCTCGGCCGGCTGTGGGAGGCCGGGCCGCGCCATGGACTGGCCGGACACCTTGCCGGAAGGCCCTGACAGGGCCGCAAGACCACATGCAGGCAGTGGCTCCTCTTCTAGCCGCTCGGATCTGCACCATCGGTGGTCCGCCAGCAGATACACGAATGGCGGTCGGCCGGGCTCGGTGCTTGCCCAAAAGCTCGCCGGCGCACCGTTGCCACTCATTAAGTGCGACCACTGCCCAAGGATGGTCGTGCGCCGCGTCTCTACAACGCCGGAACATCCCAGATGTGTGTTCATCAAGTGCTTAAACGATGGGGTATGCGCTTTTTTTAGCTTCGGTTTGTGCTCTAGATTTGACTAGTTGTACTAACTTCAAATTTTGTTGTGTAGAATGGATGCAAGTTTTGGTATTGGGAGGAAGAGTACATCGATATATTGATAGAGCGAAATTTAGTACATGTTCGTGCACTTTTAGCTAGTATAGAGGCTGTAAATGAGACAAGCGCACTTGTTGCTAGATTAGAGGCTAGACACGAGACTAGGTGTGAGGAGGAGGCAACATCGACTTCTGACTTGAAGAAGAAAGGAGGATGCCAGATCGAGCCTCCTCCTCCACAGATCAACAACGAGTGCATCGAGAAGGCCCTAATCCAACTCAAGGGAGCAGTTATGGAAGTTGGGTATGTTTTAAAATGTATTCTTGTGGTTCTTGTTTTCTTTGGTCTTACTTTACTAGTCAAAATGTGATAATGTATTTTTCATGTACCAAAAATGAATGATGAAATAAAGTTAAGGACTTGCAAAGAAATAATACGTGGACAAGATGCGGCCTGGATGCGTCCGCGCGTTGGGCGCACGGTCACCGCATCCCAGGACACGCCCGGACACAACCCCAAATCCCTACCCAAACGGACAGAATCCGGACAAAACGGACGTCTGTTTGTTGTCACGTGGTGGAGTTGGACTAAAGCTATAAGGGCATCTCCAGCCGTTGGCCCCCAGGAGGGGCAAAAAATCGCCCCCTGGGGGCGCACCGGCGCTAAACCGCGCACTGGGGGCGTAATGCCCCCCAGTCACGGCGCCCACGGTTAGTCAAAAAAGTCAACTACGGCGCAAAAACGACTCAAATTTAACGCAAACATCGGCGAGTTCGTTCAAACTTAAACATATTTTACAAAAAAGGAAAAAACTACCGCAGGCTACCCCCGCCGTCTCCCTCGCCATCCGCCTCGCCGCCCGCCCACGCGGTTCTACATGCCGAGGAGGCTGTAGAACCGCGTGTAGTCACCGCCGTCGTCGTCGTCATCGTCGCCGCCCCCGCCTACGCCTCCGCCGTCCCTGATGCATCCCTCCCCCGGTTGGCGCGGCGGGTTGGACGGTCCGGGGGCGTCGTCGTCGCTGTCGAGGACCACGATGCCATGCTCGTCCTCGCGCCCACGCTTGCGGGCGGCGATCTCCTCCAGGGCCCGGCGCTGCCGGACCATCTCGTCGCGGAGGTAGTCGTCCCGCGCCCACCGCAGGGCGTCCTCGTCGGAGAAGCCGCGCCGGGCTATCTCCTCGTACTCCGCGGGGAGGCCGGGCTCCGGCTTGGGCTTGACGAGGACGAAGCGGCCGGTGGGTGGGGAGGCGTTGGCGCCGATGTGAACGCCGGAGCTGCGGGTGCGCGCGCTGACCGGCGTGCCCTGGGGCTCCGGCTTGACGGGGCGGAGGCAGGGCGAGCCGCCGGACGAGGAGGAGGACCCCCCGGTCTCCATGCGCCTCAGGGTCCAGGAGCTTCCCTGGCGGCGTCAGAAGGAAGGGGGGGGGTACTCGAGGCGCGGCATGTTGCCGCCCTCGATGTACTCGAGGACGGCCTTAAACGTGCGCCCGGGCACGCCCCACCACCGACGCCGGCCGACGGCGTTGAGCCTGCCGGAGGGCTCGACGCCGTTGGTGGCCTCGAGCTGCTCGGCGTGACGGCGGCGGAAGTAGGGCTCCCAGAGCGGGCTGTCGGGGACGTACCGTGGCCCCTCCCTCGCCGCACGCGGCAGGGACGAGCGGATGCGTGCGATCTCCGCACGCCGCGCCGCGCCGGTGGGTATCGGGGGCATCGGCACGCCACCGACGCTGATCCTCCACGCCCCGGGTACCCGCATGTCCAGCGGGACCGGGTACTCGGCCTCGAAAAGGAGGCGAGCCTCGCTCTCGTGAAGATGGCGGCGGCCGAATCCGTTCGCCGCCGCGCCGTCGCCTGGGAAGCGCTCGGCCATGGGTGCTGGAGACGGCGAGGGAGAGGAGAAGGAGGAACGACGACGGCGAGAGAGAGACGAGGGAGAAACGACGACGGCGAGAGAGTACGAGTCGCCGAGTGCTCTGGGACGCGTCTTATATAGGCCGAGGCGCCGCCCGTGCGCGAGCCGCCGTGAGTACGCGTGGCGGGCGAGGGAGGGCGAGGGACGCGCGTCATCCGGTCTTCACCGCGCCGCCCATGAGGCATCAATGGCGCAAGCTGACCGGCGCGGCAGCTTTGGCATTGATTCGCCGCGGGAAACGAGGCGATGAGGACGACGAAGAGCCGAGAAGAGGGTAAAGTCGCTGACGCGGCGGGTCCGCGGCTGTTTCGCGCCAAAACAGTTCGTCCTGGCGCCCCCGGATGCCCCCCAGCGCGCCGGGTTCGGCCTGGATCCGCCGGCGCTGCTTTCGGCCCAAGCCGGCGAAAATCGGGCTCCGGAAAACGCGACTGGACCGATTTTTCGACACCGGCGCAAAAATAAACGTTTGGGAAGCCTTTCTTGGGCGTGGCTGGAGATGCCCTAAGCTAGCGGATCGACGTGGCATGTGAAAGCCCAAAGCAAAACAAGCATGCCCATGCCATACTCGTCCAAACAATCCCGGTCTCCCACACACGCTGAACGCGCTGGCTGACAAGCCGCTCGGCGCACGATGCGTCGGCAGCGGGGATCAGGATCACACATGCTCTCCCCTGGCCAGCGTGCCAGCCCCAGCAAACCCCGCCACCTTTCCGCAAAACCGCAAACCCCTTTTATGCCACCCCCCACCCCCGAAGGAAGCCCGCACCGCGTCAAGAACACACAGCACAGGTCTAGGAGAGCGAGAGCGAGAGCGGCAGCGGCGAGCCTGCAGCCATGGCGGTGAGCAACAACATCACGGCGTGCGTGACGCTGATGGCGCTCATCTGCGCGGTCCCCGTCATCGCCTCGGGGGTGTGGTTCGCGTCGGCGCAGGGGGAGGAGTGCGCGCGGCTGGCGCGCTGGCCCGTGGCCATCCTGGGCGGCCTCATCCTCCTGGCGGCGCTGGCGGGCTTCGTCGGCGCCTACTGGAACCGCCGCCGCCTCCTCGCCTTCTACCTCTTCGCCATGGCCGCGCTCATCGCCCTCCTCATCGCGCTCCTCGTCTTCGCCTTCGCGGTCACCCGCGGCTCGGGCGCCTACCCGGTGCTCGGCCGCGAGTACGACGAGTACCGCCTCGACGGCTTCTCCATGTGGCTGCGCGGCTACGTCTCCGACGACCCCGCCCGGTGGGAGGGGATTAGGTCCTGCCTCGCCGTCTCTGACACCTGCAAGAAGCTCGCCCGCCAGGCCGGCTACGTCACCGCCGACCAGTTCTACCAGTCCCACCTCACGCCGCTCCAGGTACTACGTGTTATCCATCACCTAATCCCAGTCCTATATTTTTAGTTGATTTTTGCGGGGAAGCATATTGGAGTGTTAGCTGAATGACGCTACCATGTAGTACTAGAACTAGCTAGGAGTAACAGTTTCACATTTACTGCTTCTTATAACCTGCAAGAAACTTACTACGTATACTAGTATATCGTTGTTTAGCCATAGATTTATGAAATACTCCCACCTTCTCAAACATAGGATTCCACAAAATGAGCATGTCCAACTCACACTGTTTCGACTGAAACTGTGGCCATACTACTCCACTAGATATGATGTGAGCAAACGCATCGGTAGTCACACTTATAGCCGAAACAAGACGTTGAGGTGTGCTTTAGAAGGATCCGGGCATCAGGTTATCTTGGCCCTCGGAGGTGCTACTAGACGACGAGGAGGGGAATCCATCCGGTGGCAACTTTCTGACAGGGCACAAAGAAGCGGTGCCCCCCATTTTTCACGGTCACTGTGATGTGGGCCACTCGGGTTCTCCAATTGCCAAATGGTCTTGAGGGGAATCCGCGCGTAGGCCCATGTAATTAAGCCCTTTGTGGAACAAATCTGACACTGATTTAGACTGCGAATATAATTGAGTGGCGTATCAATGCTACTTTTCACTCCATCCCCTGAGTGAAAGCTTAACCCAAGTACCGTATATTTCGGCAACAGAACCATGGAAGAGTTGCTGTCCCAAGAACGAGAAATGGACGGGGACAGTGCCGGGGACAAGGGTCGCATGGGTCGGTGCGTGGGGGCTTGTGATTAGTTCTAGAGTCGTGTGTTGATTACTCCTGCTTATCATCTTAGTTCTGGGGTCGAGGGCACTTGAGCTCGGTTCTGCAGTGGCCGCACGCAGCATCTCGATGTCCTCATCTGAGGAGGGTTTGTCTGCCTCTGTTTGCCCCCGCGTGTTCCGGAGCTTTGGTCTCTCACACGTTCATGCATCCATTTCTAGGAAACTCCACCTCACGTGATTAAGAGAAAAGAAAATTGCTTCAGATCCAGCCACTGGCAATGTCGCAGGATGACTGATTCCTGTAAAATTTCTCAGCATAACAATACTAATAACTAAGCTGAAACGTGGGCTCTGAGTCTCTGACAACTGACGGAGCTTGTGGTGTGGTGTGGTGTGTGGATGCAGTCGGGCTGCTGCAAGCCCCCGTCGGTGTGCGGGTTCGGGTACGTGAGCCCGACGGTGTGGACGAACCCGGCGCGGCCGGCGTCGGACCCGGACTGCGGCCTGTGGAGCAACGACCCGGCGCAGCTGTGCTACGAGTGCGAGTCGTGCCGCGCGGGCCTCCTGGCGGCGCTGCGGAGCCAGTGGCACAAGGCCAACATCGCGCTCGTCGTCGCCACCGTCTCGCTCGTCTTCCTCTACCTCATCGGCTGCAGCGCCTACAAGAACGCGCACGCCGAGGCCATCTACCGCCGCTACAAGTGGTGATTCCCATTTCCCATCCCAGCACCGAGAACCAACAGCCATCTCCAAGTAGTATGTTTGCTTCATACTGTATTATTATTAGTAGCTTGGTAACTGGTAGTAAGCTAGTAGGGGAAGATGGGAACTTCAGATTTATGGTTTGCCCATGCATGTATCGTGGAGAATTTTAGCGAGGTGCAAGCGCTGTTGGTGTTGATGTGAATGTTGTAATATGCAGTAGAGATGTTCTTCAGATTTATGGTTAAGAATTTTATTATGTTTTGCTGACCTCGTGGCTTGATTACTGCTAGAACTGCACCAGTGATCAGTTGAGACGGGACGAATCTCATCCGTTAATTCTTAATTTGTGACTGGTCCTATTTTGTCAGAATGTGGCTGCTCTGCATTAGCATCTGTTTTCTCGTGAGAGCACAGTTCTTGCTTTCTTACACTGTTCATTGCTTGTCATGTCATGACATGTACGCACGAGTTGATCGACAATGCATGTTACCATGGCACGTGACTAGACTAACAAGGCCCTCTACCTGGTCTCAGTCTTGTTCGTTTGAAAGAAGGCCCGGTAACTGGAGTGGACACACCTAAGAGCACCTCCAACGTCCGCGCCAAACGAATCCAGCTTTTAGTGCGCGCGGGGCGTTTTGTCGCGCTCCAGTGGCGGCGGAAAACTCATGCGCGCGGGAACCGTTTGCGCGCGCGTGAAAAGGCGCCAGCTCGCGCGCCATTTTTTGCGCACCGCTTCCGGCGCGTTTATAAAGTGCGGCGTGCGCCACGCGCCTTCTCCACGCCTCCTTTTCTCCTCTTCCTGTCCCTCTCTCGCCACGCGCCGCTTCAGCGCCCCGCCATCGACGCGCCTCCACCGCTCCAGCGCCCCGCCACCGACGCGCCGCCGCGCCGCCGAGGAGCGTCCGGCTACCACGGTGTCCGCCTGCGCCCCAACGGCGGCTACTACTCGGAGATACGCTCCGGCGATCTTCGGCTCGGCCTCGGCCCCTACGGGACGGCGCACAAGGCCGCCCGCGTGTACGACGCGGCGGCGTGGCGCCTAGGCCGGCCGCGCGGCCAGATGAACTTCCAAGATGTGTACACGCTCCAGCAGGCGCTCGACGTCGCCCCGCCGCCTCGTCTGAACACGGCGCAAGACCGTGCGGAGCACGCCGAGTGGCAGCGCCGCCTCCTCGTCGCCCAGGAGGACGAGCGGGTCATGGTGGAGTGGCGCCGGCGCCACTCGGAGGACGTCGCCTACGAGCAGGTCTACTGGGCAAGGTGCCGCGAGGAGGACACCGAAGGCGCCGTGAGGAGCGGTTGGACAGGCGTCGGCGGAAGGCGTTGGCGAATGCGCAGTCCGATCTCGTTGCAGCAGGTGGGCAGTCGTTCTTCACGCTGGACGATAATCGGTGGCTGGACATCTGGCTAGATACCTCGGACGACACCGCCGAGGATGATAATGGTGATGATGATAGCGACTTAGAGTAGTTTTTATGCAATCTATTTCGTTTTTTATCGTTTGTCGTTTTTATTATTATGCAATCTATGTTTCCGATGTAAAATACCTTTGTATCGTTTAAAATCTATGCAATCTATCTAGTTTTTATGCTTCCAATGCCTACATTTCTAGTTTGTAGAATGAGCGCGCGATGCATTTTAGCGTGGCTGCTGGAGCGGTCGCTGCGCGCCGCGCCAAACCAGGCGATGGGCGCGCGTTAAAGTTGTTTTTTGCGCGCGCCGCGTTCGGCGCCTGTTGGAGATGCTCTAAAGCAGCAACACCAATTATAAATATTGGCCTTTTCGCTTTGATGGAGTTCTCCCTCTGTTTTGGAGAAGGGTCGTTGGGGAGCTGCCAGCGGTGGTATCGCTTGTTAGCGGTAGTACCGCGGGTAGTACCGCCATCTACTCGGGTCTCGATTCTTCGTGTCGGGTTGCACCGTTGCACGGTAGTCCAACGGTAATCCCTTTGGCTCACTTCCGTGGAACCCCCTTTGACCCAGTAGAGCAAGCGACAGTAGGAGTGGTACTACCACTTATAAGTCGTAGTACCACGCCTACTTCTGCTACCGCTACCGCTCGCAGCTTTGCTCTTCAGTGCTCCCCTGTTTTTCTTAGGGGTGGTAGGGAGCGGCAGTACCGACTGTTAGAGGTAGTACCGCCCATTCTAGGCGGCAATACCGCTGCTACCATACTACCACAACCCCTGCCATCACAGTGCGGTGGTACTGCAACCCAGTGGTAGTACCGTCGGAGCGAGCGGTAGTACCGCTCCAACAGCACTACTAGCTTGTGACCTTGTGTCATTGCACTTACTTTTCTGCCACTACCGCTTGGGAGGTAGTACCGCTCCCCGAGCAGTAGTTCCATTTATGTGTGGGCTGAGGGCTGCATAACGGTTGGATTTGTCCCCCACTATATAAGGCCTTGTTTGGCACACCGGGATTGAAAGGGTTTTTAGCGGATTTTCCCCATCGGGCTTGCAAGCCCCTAAAAGCCCAAGAGAAGCGGTTGGTACAGTGGGCTTCGACCGGGCCAGCCCCAAATATCCCGCCACATCCTCCCCGATCCACCGGGCTTTCCAGCATCGAGGGGTACCTCGCGGCTCACACGCCTCGTGCGAGACCCAGCCGCAAGAACGACGCACACCAACCGTCTCCCTCGCCGCCACCACTGCCTCCATCTTCGTCGGATGCCTGATTCCGCTTCTTCCTAGGGCTAGCTGGCCATCTCCCCTATCGGATGTGGGGTTCCGGCAAACCCTTAAGGTTCGAACACCGGGGTTCGCGCGAAGTCTTTTCCTCCCACCGATCTACGCCCTAACTCTCTAAGATCTCGTGGACGAACTCGACGAACTCGCAACACAGAAAGACACAGGATTTATACTGGTTCGGGCCACCGTTGTGGTGTAACACCCTACTCCAGTGTGGTGGTGGTGGATTGCCTCTTGGGCTGATGATGAACAATACAAGGGGAAGAACAACCTCCTGAGGTTGAGGTGTTCTTGTGCGTAGCTAACTTGTACGGGTGAGAGAGTGATCTAAGATGCCGTCTCCCCGCCGTCCCCTGGTGGTGGCTAGCCCTACTTATAGAGGCTCTGGTCCTCTTCCCAAATATTGAGTGGGAAGGGAGCTAACAACGGCAGGCTAATTTGAAGGGGGACAGCTAGTACAAGCTATCCTGACAAAAGGTGGTCTGCGCCTGCGAAAGGCTCTGGTGGTGACGCCGTCTTGGGCTCCACGATGACCTCCGTCTTGCCGTTCTTCTGGTCTTGGTCCTTTTGCACCAAAATGGCAACCTTTGCCTGATGCATCGGTACTCCTCGCTTGCTCTAGTTTCCTTAGCACCAAAGAGGAAACAAGGACGCTGCACGTGCTGGCGCCCGCCTGGTGTCGATCGTCATGGCTCACGTCACGAGAGCCTCGTGAGGTTCGCCTCGCCTTGATATCTCCGCTCCTCGTGAGCCTGCTTGACTAAGTCGCTCCGGAGGAGGTCTCGTGTCGTCCTCCTCACGAGGCTTGGCCCCTCGCGAGGGTCTTGGATGCCTTGTTGATGAAGATGGGCCGTACGGTCTGCTGGCTTAGCCACGCAGCGGGCCGCAGGCAGGCAAGTCTGGGGACCCCCGTTCCCAGGACGCCGATAGTAGCCCCCGGGCCCAAGGTGCGCTCGGGCTTGGCTTCGCGGCGAAGCCAAGGGCCAAGCACGGAGCACCGCGGGGCCCAAAAGCCCGCGGCCTTGGTTGACGCGTGGCGGTTGATTGGTCGTGGGCGTCTCCGCTTCCCCACGCTGCCTCGGCGACTGCACGACTTGACGAGTCCCTGCGACATGCAAGGGAAACCATCATTACCTGCGGTCGAGGGAGGTGTCGGTTGGCCTTCTTTTGCTATAAATGGGGAGGGGGGCGGAGCCCCCGTCGCCCATCTCTTCCTCGCTTGCGGCTTCTTCTTCCTCGCTCCACTTCTAGCACGAATGGCGCCTATTAGAAGGTTCTCCGCCGAAGAAAAGGGGAAAGCCCCCCGAGATGTCCCGGAGCAACTCCCGCCGAAGAAGAGGTCGATCCACCGCCGTGAAGAAGCGGCGATGCAGGTGGTGGCGAGGCCTTGGTGCGAGCGGCCTCCTCCAGGGTACCCGCTACCCCTGTACGCCCAAGCCGAGGGCTCAGGAGGGCGGGGCGACGAGCAGTGCCGCCGACGCCGCGCTCGGGGTCACCGCGCCACGGCGACGCGCGCCTTCGCCCCCGGAATCCACGCCGCGGACTCCTCGCATGAGCTGGTGCTGTGGGCGCCGATGCTGCCAAGCTCTTGGGTCCGCTTCCCGCGGTTCTTCTCTGACGTGATGCCGCCGAGGGGGCCTCTCGAGCTCTGGTTGCAGCACGCCGACTGCGGCGCTCCTGCGACTGGAGCGGAGATCGAAGCGGTCCCCTCCAGCAAGATCTTCATGACCCGCGGCTGGGGCGAGATCGCGCGGGTCTGCCGCGTGAGGGGCGCCCTCGCGATCCATCTTGAGTACGACGGCGTCTCCACGCTCTTCTTCTAGGTCTTAGATGCCGAGGGCCGCCTCCTGGAGTGCTGCTCCGGAGAGGGGCGCGAGGCTAATGCGCGCTCCGCTCGTGACCACTCCAGCAGCAGCAGCCCTTGGGAGTCCAGCAGCTCTCCTGAGCTCTACGAGACTCCGGAGACAAGCGACGACAGCAATGTACCCCCGAGCTCTCGCTGCGCTCGGAGCAGTGCTGCCGCGTCCGGCCGCCGCCGCCTCTGATTTGGATGGGGTTGGCGCCGGCCTCCCATGGCCCACTGTTGATGATGGTGTCTGCCACGGGGGGTGTAGATAGGATCTTCCTCGGTTTTAGCTTTTGTTTACTGCGAAGAATCATGAAGCGCCCCGTGGGGGCATGTAAGGGTCTGTAATGTCTTTTGTGTTTTTCTTCCCTGTTATGAAGATTTGATGAACGCGCTTCCCGTTAAGGCTCGGTCCCCCTTTCTTTCCTCGCGATAGCTTGTTGCTCTACGCCGACAGGTCCCGGTCCCCAGGCAGGCTACAGCCGTCGCTGGTATGCCAGGTCGCGTGTCGTGGTCAAGGCCAGGAGGTGTGCGGCCCGAGGTCCAGTAAGATCCCCTGAGGCGCGATGCTCAGGAGGTCCCCCTTAGCGCTCAAGCGGCCATGGTTAGGGAAGAAAGGGAGTTGACGTGGCCACAACGGGATTGCGGCAAGGCGTGAGTGTCCATAAGGCCCAGACATTTAGCCGATCCGAGGGCGAGACTTATCTTGTGAACTTCATGACGATTCCTGGCGTTGCGCTGGGGCTGCGCGCCAACTTGTGCGGCATAGCCGGGCCGGCCCATACAAGTTTCCCTCCTCCCATGCTCTCGTTAGTGCTCTGCATCCTCAGGTCCCGGCCCTCGAGCGAGCTCAGCCGCCGCTGGTATGCCAAGTCGCGATGCCGTGGTCAAGGCCAGGGGGTGAGGGCTGGAGAGCCAGTAGGAGCTCCTGAGTCGCGATGCTCAGGAGCCCCCTTTTAACGCGCAGGCGAATTGCACGAGAGAAAAGGAGACTCGCGATGCTGCCTGCTATCCTTCCCGCGGGGTCCCTGTGAACAGGCACAAGAAGAACATGGTTTGCCGTTACAGCCGTCAGCCTGCCGCTAGTTTGTCCGGATGAAATGAAGGCACTGAGGGTCTGGTGAGGTGACGTGCGCGGGGCGTGCCGCGAGCCAGAGTTCGACCGCTCAGGTTTGCCGACGTGGCAGGGACGGACCCATGCACCAGCGCCGTGCCTGTGAGGAGGCCCCGTGGGAGGCGACGATCGGGCAGATGATGACCGTAGGCAGGTTAAGCAGGGAAGACAAATCAGCTTGGGTAAATGCAGGAAGATACATGCCACTGGGTCCGGCCCGAGCAGCTTGGGGATGATGCAGCCCGAGGGGCGCCCCCCAGCAAGGTAAGCTAAAGACATAATCAAATGGGACACATGCCGTAGGGACGGACCCACACGGCCTGTGAATGATGCAGCCCAAGGGGCGCTCCCAGCTTAACGAGCTTGGAAGATGTCACCTGGTTCTGTAGACGAAGCAGAGTTGGTGCAGCTGAAGGCGTGCGTCGAAGAAACGACTCCTCATGAGCCACCGGAGCCCTGAGCCTTGGGAGTCTCTGGGGGCTCAGGAGGCTCCCTGAAGACCGTCTCCATTCCCTCAAGGACGATGCGGTAGCTGGCCTCTTGAGTCGCCAGGTCACGCCGCATGGCACGCTGATAGGCCGACGCCACGCTCGGCAAGCCGAGGGGCATGCGAACGTAGCTGTGTGGCGGGCCTCCGCAACGGCCCACACGTGAAGGCCAGAAGCGCTCCTGAGACGCGACCCTGTTGAGCCCTGAAATTTCGATGCAGACACGCAGCTCGGCACCCTCGCCTGGGTGGCGAGCCGCGCCCTGTGAGCGGCTATCCCCGCGCATGGCTCTTGCGTCTTGCAGTTCCTGTGTGGTCTTGGCGATGAACTCCTGAGTGGCGGGCACCCCTTGCCCGATGTTCTCCTGAGGAAAACGTGCCGCCTAGCACGCCTCCAAGTGGTGCCCAAGCGCCTCCCTCGTGAGGTGGGCAAGGTCTGAGGCCCTCCAGAAGAGAGCCCCCGAGCCCTGCTTGAGGAGGGCGTCGGGCGCGCCTTCCTATGCAATGGAGGGAGGCACCCCTGGGACGGACGCTAGTTCTGATGAGGCTCCTGCCGCGACGCCATCCTCCTGAGGTCCTCCGCGGCGCAGCTGCTTCTTCTTGGGGATGGCCTCCGGAGGACCCTCACTTCTGCTGTCGGGGTCGTCGATTGCTGCAGCTTGGAAGGCGCGCTCGAGGAAGCACACCGCATCCCTCTCTTCACACGGGACCGTGATGACCCCACTACTTCCAGGCATCTTGAAGACGTTGTAGCCGTGGTGGGTGACCGCCATGAACTTTGCCAAGGCCGGATACCCAAGGATGGCGTTGTATGTCAGGCGGATGTGCACGATGTCGAAGTCGATGAGCTCAGTGCGGTAGTTGTCGCGTGTGCCGAAGGTGAAAGGCAGGCAGACCTGCCCTATCGGTGTGGTGGAGCCATCGGTCACTCCCGAGAAAGGTTTGGTAGGCTGGAGCTGCTCATATGGCACTTGGGGGTTGTCGAAAGTGTCAACAGATAGGACATTGAGTCCTGCACCGCCGTCGATGAGAGTCTTGGTAACCTGCACATTGCTGATGACTGGGAAACACAACATCGGGAGGACACTGGCAGTGGCCGCGCACTTGAGCTGATCTGCCGAGTTGAAAGTGATGGCGCACCGGGACCACTCGAGCGGGCGCGCGACCGCAAGCTTGGGGAGCGCCGCATTCACCTCGCGAGCGAATCGTTTGAAGATGGGTTGAGAGGCTGGGGCCTGGGCGCCGCCCAAGATGCAGGCGATTGCACGCGGCTCCTGGAAGCCCCTAGCCCCCTCGTCTTGATGATGGTCATCGTTCCTTCTTGGTGGCGGCAGTGGAGGAAGACCGGTGTTGCCTTGGGGGCGATCCTCGCGAGGCTGGTCCCTCCAGGGCCCCTCGCGAGGATGGTCCTGCCAGTGGTCCTCACGAGGCCTGTCGCTCCATTCCTGGCACGGGCCGCGGTCATCCCAGCGTCCGCCTCCTCGTCCTCCTCCATGGCCGTAGCCCCGGTCGCCGCGCTCGGGGCATCGACCGTAGCGTCCCTCGCGTAGGGCTCGGAGCTCTTGGCAGTCGCTGGTGTTGTGGGTGTTCAGGTTGTGGAAGGCGCAGAACGGTCGGCTGTTCTTGGATGATTCGGGTTGATCTTTGCCCCGTTTGGTGTCGGGCTCCGCAGCTAGCACTACCGCTTCCTTGCGCTTCACGTCCTTGGCCTTGGCTTTCTTCTCCTCTGTACCTGTGGCTAGCAGCTCAAGGAGGGAAAGACACCCCTCCTCAGCTCTTGCGCACCTGGTCGCCAGGTTGAACAGCTCCTGAGACATGCAGAGCTCCTCGTGGATGGCTAGCTCTTCCTTCATCTTGACATCACGGACGCCGTCGGAGAACGTGGAGATGATGGCCTCATCCGTGACCTTGGGGATCTTGAGGCGGGTGTTGTTGAAGCGCTGGATGTACTTCTGGAGGGTCTCCCCTAGTTGTTGCTTGATGCGGCGCAGATCGGTCGCGGCCGGCGGGCGGTCGCGAGTGCCCTGGAAGTTGGCGACGAAGCGGTCGTGCATCTTGTCCCAGGAGGAGATCGAGCCGTGCTGCAAGTTCAGGAGCTAGGTGCGGGCCCCATCCTTGAGAGCCATGGGAAACCAGTTCGCCATGACTTTCTCGTCGCCGTTGGTTGCTTCGATGCTCAGCTCGTAGAGCTGCAGGAACTCTGCGCGGTCGGCGATGCTGTCGTAGCGAGGAGGCAGATCCGGCTTGAACTTGCCTGGCCAGGTGACGCTGCGGAGCTCGGGGGTGAAGGTGCGGCAGCCGGCCGTGGTTACTAGGGCCCACCTTGGAGGTGGAGCTTGGTCTTGTCGAGGTCTGCGCGGTGTCGACGCAAGCGGCGCACGGTCTTGACGAGGCGGCGCGGGAAGCGCGGGTGCAGCTTCTTGCGGCCGTGGGATTTCTTGGCAGCTTCTCTCTTCGCGCGTGGGCACCAGTCGTGGCGGATCGCATCGCGAAGCCGCGCGCCTTGGTGCCAAGGCACCGTCTTTGAGCTGGGGTGGTGGAGGCACGCCTCGAGCCTCGTCGCCCGTGGCTGGCTGAGGGTGAGGCCGAGAGAGGGATGGTGCCGGGGAGCCCCCTACGGCATGGACGATCTCGGCGACGCGGTCGAGCCACTCCTCGTAGAGGTCGTCGACTGGGCGGTAGCGCAGGAGCTCGTTTGCGGCGAGGAGTGCGGCCCGCGCCTCCATGGGAGCGCGGTGTGCGTGGGACGAAGAATCGGCTGGGGCCAGAGATGGGGTGGCGGTGTGGCCGTCCTGCCGCACTAAGGGATGCAGCGAAGACGCTTGCTGCTCGTTCCCCATTGGGCCGGTGGCAGCGTTGGCAGTAGGGGACAGAGAACGACGTGGTGGCCCACCGATGGGAGCTGTCTGAGCAACGCGGGCGGTGAGAGCAGCCCGACGCTCGGCTCGAGCGCGGCGAGCGTCTGCCATGGAGACGATGGAGCGACGAACTGACGGAAGGAAAGCTACAGCGCACCCCTACCCGGCGCGCCAAATGTCGGATATGGGGTTTTGGCAAACCCTTAAGGTTCGAACACTAGGGTGCACACGAAGTCTTTTCCTCCCATCGATCTACGCCCTAACTCTCTAAGATCTCGTGGACGAACTCGACGAACTCGCAACACAGAAAGACACAGGATTTATACTGGTTCGGGCCACCGTTGTGGTGTAACACCCTACTCCAGTGTGGTGGTGGTGGATTGCCTCTTGGGCTGATGATGAACAATACAAGGGGAAGAACAGCCTCCTGAGGTTGAGGTGTTCTTGTGCGTGGCTAACTTGTATGGGTGAGAGAGTAATCTAAGATGCCGTCTCCCCGCCGTCCCCTGGTGGTGGCTAGCCCTACTTATAGAGGCCCTGGTCCTCTTCCCAAATATTGAGCGGGAAGGGAGCCAACAACGGCGGTGTAATTTGAAGGGGGACAACTAGTACAAGCTATCCTGACAAAAGGTGGTCTGCGCATCAAAAGGCTCTGGTGGTGACGCCGTCTTGGGCTCCACGATGACCTCCGTCTTGCCGTCCTTCTGGTCTTGGTCTTGTTGCACCAAAATGGCAACCTTTGCCTGATGCCTCGGTACTCCTCACCTGCGCTAGTTTCCTTAGCACCAAAGAGGAAACAAGGACGCTACGCATGCTGGCGCCCGCCTGGCGCCCGCCTGGTGTCGATCATCATGGCTCACGTCACGAGAGCCTCGTGAGGTTCGCCTCGCCTTGATATCTCCGCTCCTCGTGAGCCTGCTTGACTAGGCCGCTCCATAGGAGGTCTCGTGTCGTCCTCCTCGCGAGGCTTGGCCCCTCGCGAGGGTCTTGGATGCCTTGTTGATGATGTTGGGCCGTACGGCCTGCTGGCTTAGCCACGCAGCGGGCCGCAGGCAGGCAAGTCTGGGGACCCCCGTTCCCATGACGCCGACATCTCCCGAGGTACTCCATCCCCCTCCCCCTCCCCTCCCTTCCATCTTCATCTAGGGTTTGTCAATATAGCCGCCGCCGATTGGTCCTCCGTTCATATCGTAGTCCTCGGTGAGTTCGTAAAGCATGTCGTCACCGAGAGCCACCACCGCTCCTCTCTCCTTTCTAGCACCACCGGCGGTATTGTCTCGTGTTCCCTCTGTAGTCAGCAATGGAAACATCATTTACTGTAATTTTAGTCTTGATTGATCTTGGTAGTGAAACCAAGATGATAGTTAACTTTATTCATGCTGATAGATAGACATTGGCATCTTGAATTGATGATTGGCTCTCGTTCCTTATAGAATGAACCAAACATGATTCAGTTTCAGAATCCGGACTCGACATATCAGCAGGAACAATACAACGTATTAAGGGATCACGGGAAGCACAAGAATATTTTTTCTTTTTCGTGTCCCGCAGAAATAGGATGGTAGTTATGTACCTCTTGCTTTTGCATAATATTGAAACTTGTCTTTGTTCTGATTCAGATAAGTATGCTTTTTCAGATGAACATGTTTACAAAACCAATCCAGATGACCATGTTGTTTAGTTCTAAACTCAATCGTGGATGGGATGTACACATCATCAGTAATAACTTGATACAAGAAATTTTATTAGTTGGCGTACTATTTATTGCTGACATAATTCATAAGCCCAGAGAACATGTGTTAAGATTAGTAGCATTTCCCTAATATACATCACTTCTTTTACCTCTGTTTAATCTTGCTTCCTTTGCATTGTCACTTTGTTGATTCATGTCTCTCGATTCATATAATTCGTTGTCCATTAGGAAAATATACATGGATGCAAGTAGCGAATTTAACTTGGTGCAAGCTGGAAGGGGAAGGAAAGTTGCACTTGGAACAAAACTGGATTCGCGAAAGATTACCAGAAGGGATTCTCCAAATGGTATTCTCATATCCTATTGTTACAATGTCTCTTTATTAGTTCAAGACAGTCCATATATTAGATATTTGGTTGCACAAAATTGTGGATCATAGAGAAGTAGTATGTACTCCCTCCGTCCGGAAATACTTGTCGGAGAAATTGGCCAGACTTGAATTTTATAACTGTTTCATCTATCTGTCGACTTTGGCTTTTGAGTTTTATAACTTGTCTATCGAGATCACAGTTGCATGCTTATATGCAAACTTGTATACTAACCAACAATACATTATCTTTTGCTCGTCTTTCTTCTTTTTGTATGGTAAAAACTGGTTGTTTTCAATCAAATTTAGAATTGTAATCCTTCTTCTATGTCCTTAGATCTGAAATCCAGAGCCTAATGGAATCTAGAACTTGAAAAGGCTTTGGTGGAGATACTTCTTCAGCACAATACTCCTTATCACCGAGGGCGGAATGGATGGAATGGTGAAATTTGGAATATGATGGTTGGAATATTCCATGCTAGACATAGTTATGTCAAATTCACAAAGTCCCAAGTTCAAGAGAAGGAAAAGGAATTGAAGAGAGACTATAAAATGCTAAAGGAGGCACGTAAACAAAGTGGAGTTGATTGGGATGAAATTAGGTGCATGATACAAGCTGATGAACATCTTTGGGATGAGTTGACGATTGTAAGTGCTTTCCTCCTAATTTCAGTATTGGACTAGTTATATCATTTCATTAACTCTCTACTGGTAGTTGTTTAACTTCTATCACCCCTTGTTTTTTTTTGCAGTCATTTGGTTCGAGGATCAATAAGTTCAAGTCCAAACCTTTTCCTCTCTTCAACTTATGAGGAGATCTCTATGATGGTTAGTTCAGTGGCACCCATACATCTTAATTAGTTACAGAGTTATAGTTACGTGGTTGATAATTTCATTCTTGTTGCAGTTCTCATTTTTCAGGGCCGTTATAACTTGACAACCACTACTGAGCCTGAAGGAAATATGCCTTGGAGGAAATAATAAACTTGATTATTTATATTTCTTTATATCATGATAAATGTTTATTATTCATGCTAGAATTGTATTAACTAGAAACTTAATGCATGTGTGAATACATAGACAAACAGAGTGTCCCTAGTATGCCTCTACCTGACTAGCTCATTAATCAAAGATGGTTATGTTTCCTAGCCATAGATATGCGTTGTCATTTGATGAACGGGATCACATCATTAGAGAATGATGTGATGGACAAGACCCATCCGTTAGCTTAGCATTATGATCGTTTAGTTTCATTGCTATTGCTTTCTTCATGACTTATACATGTTCCTCTGACTATGAGATTATGCAACTCCCGAATACTGGAGGAACACCTTGTGTGCTATCAAACATCACAACGTAACTGTGTGATTATAAAGATGCTCTGTAGGTGTCTCCGATGGTGTTTGTTGAGTTGGCCTAGATCGAGATTAGGATTTGTCACTCCGTGTATCGGAGAGGTATCTCTGGGCCCTCTCGGTAATGCACATCAATATGAGCCTTGCAAGCAATGTGTCTAATGAGTTAGCCATGGGATGATGCATCACGGAACGAGTAAAGAGACTTGCCAGTAACGATATTGAACTAGGCATGATGATACCGACGATCGAATCTCGGGCAAGGAACATACCGATGACAAAGGGAACAACGTATGTTGTTCTGTGGTTTGACCGATAAAGATCTTCGTAGAATATGCAGGAGCCAATATGAGCATCCAGGTTCCGCTATTGGTTATTGTCCGGAGATGTGTCTCGGTCATGTCTACATAGTTCTCGAACCCGTAGGGTCCGCACGCTTAATGTTCGATGACGATTTGTATTATGAGTTATGTGATTTGATGAACCGAAGTTTGTTCGGAGTCCCGGATAGGATCATGGACATGACGAGGAGTCTCGAAATGGTCAAGACATAAAGATTGATATATTGGAAGGTTGTTTTTGGACACCGGAATGGTTTCGTAAAGGTTCGGGCATTTTCCGGAGTACCGGGGGTTACCGGAACCCTCCCGGGGAGTTAATGGGCCTTCATGGGCCCTAGTGGAGAGAGGAGGCGGCGGCCAGGTGGTGGCGCACACCCCCTTTCCTTCTCTTCTCCTCCTCCCTCCCTCGTTCTCCTAGTAGGAATAGGAAGGGGGGGGGGGCGAATCCTACTTGGACCGGGAGTCCAAGTAGGACTCCCCCCATGGCGCGCCCCCCTTGGCCGACCACCTCTCCTCCCCCTTTATATACGTGGGAGGGGGGAACCCCAAAGGCACACCAAGTCTTCTCTTAGCCTTGTGCGGTGCCCCCCTCCACAGTTACACACCTCGGTCATATTGTCGTAGTGCTTAGGCGAAGCCCTGCGCCGGTAACTTCATCATCACCGTCGCCACGCCATCGTGCTGACGGAACTCTTCCCCGGCCTCAACTGGATCAAGAGTTCGAGTGACGTCATCGAGCTGAACGTGTGCTGAACGCAGAAGTGTCGTACGTTCAGTGCTTGGATCGGTTGGATCGCGAAGACGTTCGACTACATCAATCGCGTTACTAAACGCTTCCACTTTCGGTCTACGAGGGTACGTGGACACACTGTCCCCGCTTGTTACTATGCATCTCCTAGATAGATCTTGCGTGATCGTAGGTAATTTTTTTGAAATACCGCGTTCCCCAACAGTGGCATCCAAGCCAGGTCTATGCGTAGATGTTATATGCATGAGTAGAACACAAAGAGTTGTGGGCGATAATAGTCATACTGCTTATACCAACAACGTCTTACTTTGATTCGGCGGTATTGTTGGATGAAGCGGCCCGGACCGACATTACATGACCGCGTTCATGAGACTGGTTCTACCGACGTGCTTCGCACACAGGTGGCTAGCGGGTGTTTGTTTCTCCAACTTTAGTTGAATCGAGTTTGACTACGCCCGGTCCTTGTTGAAGGTTAAAACAACACACTTGACGAAAAATTGTTGTGGTTTTGATGCGTAGGTAAGAACGGTTCTTGCTAGAAGCCCGTAGCAGCCACGTAAAACTTGCAACAACAAAGTAGAGGACGTCTAACTTGTTTTGCAGGGCATGTTGTGATGTGATATGGTCAAGACGTGATGATATATAAATTGTTGTATGAGATGATCATGTTTTGTAACAGTTATCGGCAACTGGCAGGAGCCATATGGTTGTTGCTTTATTGTATGAAATGCAATCGCCATGTAATTGCTTCACTTTATCACTAAGCGGTAGCGATAGCCGTAGAAGCAATAGTTGGCGAGACGACAACGATGTTACGATGGAGATCAAGGTGTCAAGACAGTGACGATGGTGATCATGACGGTGCTTTGGAGATGGAGACCGAAGGCACAAGATGATGATGGCCATATCATATCACTTATTTGGATTGCATGTGATGTTTATCCTTTATGCATCTTATTTTGCTTAGTACGGCGGTAGCATTATAAGATGGTCTCTCACTAAATTTCGAGGTATAAGTGTTCTCCCTAAGTATGCACCGTTGCTACAGTTCGTTGTGCCGAGACACCACGTGATGATCGGGTGTGATAAGCTCTACGTTCACATACAACGGATCCAAGCCAGTTTTGCACATGCAGAATACTCAGATTAAACTTGACGAGCCTAGCATATGCAGATATGGCCTCGGAACACTGAGACCGAAAGGTCGAACGTGAATCATATAGTAGATATGATCAACATAGTGATGTTCACCATTAAAAACTACTCCATCTCACGTGATGATCGGACATGGTTTAGTTGATATGGATCACGTGATCATGTAGATGACTAGAGAGATGTCTATCTAAGTGGGAGTTCTTAAGTAATATGATTAATTGAACTTTAATTTATCATGAACTTAGTACATGATAGTATTTTGCATGTCTATGTTGTTGTAGATCAATGGCCCGTGCTACCATTCCTTTGAATTTTAATGCGTTCCTAGAGAAAGCTAAGTTGAAAGATGATGGTAGAAATTACACAGACTGGGTCCGTAACTTGAGGATTATCCTCATTGCTTCACAGAAGAATTACGTCCTGGAAGCACCGCTAGGTGCAAAACCCGCTGCAGGAGCAACTCCAGATGTTATGAACGCCTGGCAGAGCAAAGCTGATGACTACTCGATAGTTCAGTGTGCCATGCTTTACGGCTTAGAATCGAGACTTCAACGATGTTTTGAACGTCATGGAGCATATGAGATGTTCCAGGAGTTAAATTTAATATTTCAAGCAAATGCCCGGATTGAGAGATATGAAGTCTCCAATAAGTTATATAGCTGCAAGATGGAGGAGAATAGTTCTTTCAGTGAACATATACTCATAATGTCTGGGTACCACAACCACTTGACTCAACTGGGAGTTAATCTTCCTGATGATAGTGTCATTGACAGAGTTCTTCAATCACTGCCACCAAGCTACAAAAGCTTCATGATGAACTATAATATGCAAGGGATGGATAAGACAATTCCCGAGCTCTTCGCAATGCTAAAAGCTGCAGAGGTAGAAACCAAGAAGGAGCATCAAGTGTTGATGGTTAACAAGACCACTAGTTTCAAAAAGAAGGGCAAAGGGAAGAAGGGGAACTTCAAGAAGAATGGCAAGCAAGTTGCTGCTCAAGTGAAGAAGCCCAAGTCTGGACCTAAGCCTGAGGCTGAGTGCTTCTACTGCAAAGGGACTGGTCACTGGAAGCGGAACGGCCCCAAGTATTTGGCGGATAAGAAGGATGGCAAAGTGAAAGGTATATTTGATATACATGTTATTGATGTGTACCTTAATAATGTTCATAGTAGCGCCTGCGTATTTGATACTGGTTCTGTTGCTCATATTTGCAACTCGAAACAGGGGCTATGGATTAAATGAAGATTGGCTAAGGACGAGGTGACGATGCACGTGGGAAATGGCTCCAAAGTCGATGTGATCGCCATCGGCACCTACCTCTACATCTACCTTCGGGATTAGTTTTTGACCGAAATAATTGTTATTTGGTGCCAGCGTTAAGCATGAACATTATATCTGGATCTTGTTTGATGCGAGACGGTTATTCATTTAAATCAGAGAATAATGGCTGTTCTATTTATATGAGTAATATCTTTTATGGCCATGCACACTTGATGAGTGGTCTATTTTTATTGAATCTTGATAGTAGTGATACACATATTCATAGTATTGAAGCCAAAAGATGCAAGTTTAATAATGATAGTGCAACTTATTTGTGGCACTACCATTTAGGTCATATTGGTGTAAAGCGCAAGAAGAAACTCAATGCTGATGGACTTTTGGAATCACTTGATTATGAATCACTTGATGCTTGCAAACCATGCCTCATGGGCAAGATGACTAAGACTCCATTCTCTGAAACAATGGAGCAAGCAACAGACTTGTTGGAAATAATACATACTGATGTATGCGGTCCGATCAGTGTTGAGGCTAGCAGCGGGTATCGTTATTTTCTGACCTTCATAGATGATTTGAGAAAATATGGGTATATCTACTTAATAAAACATAAGTCTGAAACATTAGAAAATTTCAAAGAATTTCAGAGTGAAGTGGAAAATGGTCGTAACAAGAAAATCAAGTTTCTACGATCTGATCGTGGAGGTGAATATTTGAGTTATGAGTTTGGTCTTCATTTGAAACAATGTGGAATAGTTTCGCAACTCACGCCACCTGGAACACCACAGCGTAATGGTGTGTCCGAATGTCGTAACCGTACTTTATTAGGTATGGTGCGATCTATGATGTCTCTTACAGATATACCACTATCGTTTTGGGGTTATCCTTTAGAGATGGCTGCATTAATGTTAAATAGGGCATCATCTAAATCCGTTGAGATGACACCATATGAACTGTGGTTTGGCAAGAAACCCAAGTTGTGGTTTCTTAAAGTTTGGGGCTGCGATGCTTATGTGAAAATTCTTAAACCTGATAAGCTCGAACCCAAATCGGAGAAATGTGCTTCATAGGATACCCAAATGAAACTGTTGGGTACACCTTCTATCACAGATCCGAAGGCAAAATATTCATTGCTAAGAATGGATCCTTTCTAGAGAAGGAGTTTCTCTCGAAACAAGTGAGTGGGAGGAAAGTAGAACTTGATGAGGTAATTGTACCTTCTCCCTTATTGGAAAGTAGTTCATCACAGAAAGCAGTTCCAGTGATTCATACACCAATTAGTGAGGAAGCTAATGATGATGATCATGAAACTTCTGATCAAGTTACTACCGAACCTCGTAGGTCAACCAAAGTAAGATCCGCACCAGAGTGGTACGATAATCCTGTTCTAGAGGTCATGCTACTTGACCTTGATGAACCTACGAACTATGAGGAAGCAAAGATGAGCCCAGATTCCACGAAATGGCCTAAGGCCATGAAATCTAAGATGGGATCCATGTATGAGAACAAAGTGTGGACTTTGGTTGACTTGCCCGATGATTGGTAAGCAATAGAGAATAAATGGATCTTCAAGAAGAAGACTGACGCTGTTGGCAATGTTACTGTCTACAAAGCTCGACTTGTTGCGAAAGGTTTTTGACAAGTTCAAGGAGTTGACTACGATGAGACCTTCTCACCCGTAGCGATGCTTAATTCTGTTCGAATCATGTTAGCAATTGCTGCATTTTATGATTATGAAATTTGGCAAATGGATGTGAAAATTGCATTCCTTAATGGATATCTTAAAGAAGAGTTGTATATGATGCAACCAGAAGGTTTTGTCGATCCAAAAGGTGCTAACAAAGTGTGCAAGCTCCAGCGATCCATTTATGGACTGGTGCAAGCATCTCAGAGTTGGAATACACGCTTTGATAGTGTGATCAAAGCATATGGTTTTATACAGACTTTTGGAGAAGCCTGTATTTACAACAAAGTGAGTGGGAGCTCTGTAGCATTTCTGATATTATATGTGGATGACATATTGTTGATCGGAAATGATACTGAATTTCTGAATAGCATAAAAGTATACTTGAATAAGAATTTTTCAATGAAAGACCTCGGTGAAGCTGCTTATATATTAGGCATCAAAATCTATAGAGATAGATCAAGACGCTTAATTGGACTTTCACAAAGAACATACCTTGATAATGTTTTGAAGAAGATCAAAATGGATTAGTCAAAGAAAGGGTTCTTGCCCGTGTTACAAGGTGTGAAGTTGAGTCAGACTCAATGCCCGACCACTGCAGAAGATAGAGAGAAAATGAAAGTCATTCCCTATGCCTCAGGCATAGGTTCTATCATGTATGCAATGCTGTGTACAAGACCTGATGTGTGCCTTGCTATTAGTTTAGCAGGGAGGTACCAAAGTAATCCAGGAGTGGATCACTGGACAACGGTCAAGAACATCCTGAAATACCTAAAAAGGACTAAGGATATGTTTCTCGTTTATGAAGGTGACAAAGAGCTCGTCGTAAACGGTTACATCGATGCAATCTTTGACATTGATCTGGATGACTCTAAGTCACAAACTGGATACATATTTATATTGAATGGTGAAGCTGTCAGTTGGTGCAGTTCCAAGCAGAGCGTCATGGCGGGAACTATGTGTGAAGCGGAGTACATAGCTTCTTCGGAAGCAGCAAATGAAGGAGTCTGGATGAAGGAGTTCATATCCGATGTAGGTGTCATACCTAGTGCATAGGGTCCAATGAAAATCTTTTGTGACAATACTGGTGCAATTGCCTTGGCAAAGGAATCCAGATTTCACAAGAGAACCAAGCACATCAAGAGACGCTTCAATTCCATTTGCGATCAAGTCAAGGAGGGGACATAGAGATTTGCAAGATACACACGGATCTGAATGTTGCAGACCCGTTGACTAAGCCTCTCTCACGAGCAAAACATGATCAACACCAAGACTCCATGGGTGTTAAAATCATTACTATGTAATCTTGATTATTGACTCTAGTGCAAGTGGGAGACTGAATGAAATATGCCCTAGAGGCAATAATAAAGTTGATTAGATATATTTCCTTATATCATAATAAATGTTTATTATTCATGCTAGAATTGTATTAACCGGAAACTTAATGCATGTGCGAATACATAGACAAGCAGAGTGTCCTTAGTATGCCTCTACTTGACTAGCTCGTTAATCAAAGATGGTTATGTTTTCTAGCCATAGACATGTGTTGTCATTTGATGAACGGGATCACATCATTAGAGAATGATGTGATGGACAAGACCCATCCGTTAGCTTAGCATTATGATCATTTAGTTTTATTGCTATTGCTTTCTTCATGACTTATACATGTTCCTCTGACTATGAGATTATGCAACTCCCGAATACCGAAGGAACATCTTGTGTGCTATCAAACGTCACAACGTAACTAGGTGATTATAAAGATGCTCTACAGGTGTCTCCGGTGGTGTTTGTTGAGTTGGCATAGATCGAGATTAGGATTTGTCACTCTGTGTATCAGAGAGGTATCTCTGGGCCCTCTCGGTAATGCACATCAATATGAGCCTTGCAAGAAATATGTCTAATGAGTTAGCCACAGGATGATGCATTATGGAACGAGTAAAGAGACTTGCCAGTAATGAGATTGAACTAGGTATGATGATACCGAGGATCGAATCTCGGGCAAATAACATACCGATGACAAAGGGAACAACTTATGCAGTTTGACCGATAAAGATCTTTGTAGAATATGTAGGAGCCAATATGAGCATCCAGGTTCCGCTATTGGTTATTGACCGGAGATGTGTCTCGGTCATGTCTACATAGTTCTCGAACCCGTAGGGTCCGCACGCTTAACGTTCGATGACAATTTGTATTATGAGTTATGTGATTTGATGAACCGAAGTTTGTTCGGAGTCCAGGATAAGATCACGGACATGACGAGGAGTCTCGAAATGGTCAAGACATAAATATTGATATATTGGAAGGTTGTGTTTGGACACCGGAATGGTTTCAGAAAGGTTCATGCATTTTTCGAAGTACCGGGGGTTACCGGAACACCCCCGGGGTGTTAATGGGCCTTCATGGGCCCTAGTGGACAGAGGAGGCGGCGGCCAGGTGGTGGCGCGCGCCCCCAAGCCCAATCCAAATTGGACTAGGGTTGGGGGGGGCTTTCCTTCTCTTCTCCTCTCCTTCCCTCCTTCTCCTAGTGGGAATAGGAAAGGGGTGGGGGGCGAATCCTACTTGGACCGGGAGTCCAAGTAGGACTCCCCCCATGGCGCGCCCCCCTTGGGCCGGCCACCTCTCCTCCCCCTTTTTATACATGGGAGGGGGGCACCCCAAAGGCACACCAAGTCTTCTCTTAGCCATGTGCGGTGCCCCCCTCCACAGTTACACACCCCGTTCATATAGTCGTAGTGCTTAGGCGAAGCCCTGCGCCGGTAACTTCATCATCACCGTCGCCACACCATCGCGCTGACGGAACTCTTCCCCGACTTCAACTGGATCAAGAGTTCGAGGGACATCATCGAGCTGAACATGTGCTGAACGCGGAGGTGTCGTACGTTTGGTGCTTGGATCGGTTGGATCGCGAAGACGTTCAACTACATCAACCGCGTTACTAAACGCTTCCGCTTTCAGTCTACGAGGGTACGTGGACACACTCTCCCCGCTTGTTGCCATGCATCTCTTAGATAGATCTTGCATGATCGTAGGTAAATTTTTTGAAATACTGCGTTCCCCAACAAAGCCATCATAGATTGCTAGATTTGCACATACCGAAACTGCGACAAAGGAAGTCAATCAAAGCTTTTCTCATCTTCTTGTTAAATAGAGGTAAAAGAAGTTCCCTATGAATTGTTAGTATAAGAAACAGACTCCATGGTATATTTTCCCCCTGTTCCTTCTGAAGCATCATGGTTCTCATATGTAGTTGTGGGATTGTGAATTGTTGGTATGAAACGGAAGTTGCAACTTTTCATCTTGAAGTATGTTGGCCACATTAGCAATATGTTTATTTGGCAATCCACTTAGCAAACTGAGTGAGTGCAAAATATGTCATGTATTGTGTATTTTGTGTATTCAAAGGATTTTTTTCTTTCTTGAGAAAGTAATTGAAGTATATATATAGTTTTTGTACATATAAATTTAGTTGTGAGCAATGCAGTTGAAACCATATTTTGGAACTGGTTGACTTTTACATGACAATGAGGCTATAGAGAATAAGTATAACATATGATTTATGGAGTAAGTATTTTCGGTCCGCAGAGAACTGCATTGTACTATGTTTGCTTCACTGGAGGTAGCTAGGTGGACTTTTACATGAGCTAGCTATGGACTGTTTTGTATCTAGTAGCATTAAGCTAGCTGGGGCTTTATATATATTTTTGTTCAGCTAAAATTTGTTGTGTTATTACTTATTACATACACCGCAAGCTCATGATTTTATACTTTTTGGTCCAACAAAAAATGATGATCAAATCTTATTTTTAGCCAAGAAGGAAGTTCGCTCCCAAGATTTCAAAGTGAAGGCGAGCGAAGTGATCAAAATTTATGAACTTTTGCTGTGAACTGATATGAGGAACTGTTATGAAATGCTGTCACGATTCTCTTTCTTTAGCCTAGATGATGTATTCTTGTTTTATTTGATCCAAAGTCATGGAAAATGATTGTGCCATTGTTAAGAAAATGGGTGATGGTGTTGCATCCTGATGCTTGCTAGC
The DNA here is from genome assembly GCF_056163025.1 of Triticum urartu. Classification (NCBI taxonomy): domain Eukaryota; kingdom Viridiplantae; phylum Streptophyta; class Magnoliopsida; order Poales; family Poaceae; genus Triticum; species Triticum urartu. The sequence continues at coordinate 218,338,523 of NC_141878.1, forward strand.
CTTTGATGTTCTTTGTTCATATGACAATGAGGCTTGGGATGGAGTGTGTCCTTTGAGCAATAAAAGATTTATATATTTTTTGCTTCCAGTACTAGTTGACGAACTATATGGTTGTTCATGTTGTAGTAAAGATTGAGAAATATAGTAGTTTATTTCACACATGTGTTGTGATGGAGTAAAATTGTAGGATATGAGAGCCACAAGTCATTTATATATGATGGAACAAAACTAAAGCAAAATCGCGAACCTCTATATGCCAAACACTCAATACTAAATATGGGGAAGGGGATTAGGACGGGGGAGAGGTTTGGTGGGGATTTGAAGGGAGGGATTCACCAAATCCCCCAAAATCCCTAGCCCCTTTGGGGCTTGAAAACCATCCTGACCAAACAAGGCCTAAAGGGGGTTTTCTTCCCCAAGAAGACCCACCTCTTCCTGCCCAAACTCCATTGTTGCTCCAAACCCATTTTCACCCGATCTCTCTCCCTAGCTAATCAAATTTATTGATTTTGTAGGGATTGCTTGAGAAGGCCCCGATCTACACTTCCTCCAAGAGAAATTTGATTCCCGCCACCAATCCCTTGCGGATCTTGTTACTCTTGGGTGTTTGAACACCCTAGACGGTTGAGATCACCTCGAAGCCATATTCCATTGTGGTGAAGTTCCGTGGTGGTGTTGAGAGCCTCCAATTCGGTTGTGGTGATTGCCCCAACCTTTTTTGTAAAGGTTGGTCACCGCCTTCAAGGGCACCACTAGTGGAATCACAACATCTTACATTGTGTGAGGGCATGAGGAGAATATGGTGGCCCTAGTAGCTTGTTGGGAAGCATTGTGCCTCCACACCGCTCCAATAAAGACATACTTTCAAAGGGAAGGAACATTGGTAACACATCCTCGTCTCCACCGACTCCACTTGTGGTTATCTCTTATCTTTACTTTATGCAAGCTTTACTTGTGTTGTGTATCTTGCTTGCTTTTGTTTTTGTCGTTGCTAACATCATATAGGTTGTTCACCTAGTTGCATATTTAGACAACCTATTTATCGCTAATCCTAATTCGTTAAGAAAAGCTAAAAATTGGTAGTTTCCTATTCACCCCCTCTAGTCAACCATATCGATCATTTTCAATTGGTATCAGAGGCTCGTCTCTTTTTAAGGGTTTTATCACCCAAAGAGTATGGTAGACGGAGATAAGGAAGTGCCCAAGGCTGCTACCTCTTGAGCACTGCGTTGGTTTTCCCTTGAAGAGGAAAGGGTGATGCAGTAGAGCAGCGTAAGTATTTCCCTCAGTTTTTGAGAACCAAGGTATCAATCCAGTAGGAGGCCACGCACAAGTCCCTCACACCTACACAAACAAATAAACTCCTCGCAACCAACGCGATAAAGGGGTTGTCAATCCCTTCACGGTCACCTACGAGAGTGAGATCTGATAGATATGATAAGATAATATTTTTGGTATTTTTATGATAAAGAGAAATAAAGATGCAAGTAAAATAAATGGAAAAGGAAATAACTAAGTATTGAAAGATTAATATGATGAAAAATAGACCCGGGGGCCATAGGTTTCACTAGAGGCTTCTCTCGAGAGCATAAGTATTATGGTGGGTGAACAAATTACTATTGAGCAATTGACAGAATTGAGCATAGTTATGAGAATATCTAGGTATGATCATGTATATAGGCATCACGTCCGAGACAAGTAGACCGACTCCTGCCTGCATCTACTACTATTACTCCACACGTCGACTTCTATCCAGCATGCATCTAGAGTATTAAGTTCAAGAGAACAGAGTAATGCTTTAAGCAAGATGACATGATGTAGAGGGATAAACTCATGCAATATGATATAAACCGCATCTTGTTATCCTCGATGGCAACAATACAATACGTGCCTTGCTGCCCCTACTATCACTGGGAAAGGACAACGCAAGATTGAACCCAAAGCTAAGCACTTCTCCCATTGCAAGAAAGATCAATCTAGTAGGCCAAACCAAATTGATAATTCGAAGAGACTTGCAAAGATAACCAATCATACATAAAAGAATTCAGAGAAGATTCAAATATTGTTCATAGATAAACTTGATCATAAACCCACAATTCATCGGTCTCAACAAACACACCGCAAAAGAAGATTACATCGAATAGATCTCCACGAGAGAGGGGGGGGGACTTTGTATTGAGATCCAAAAAGAGAGAAGAAGCCATCTAGCTAATAACTATGGGCCCGTAGGTCTGAATTAAACTACTCACACTTCATTGGAGAGGCTATGGTGTTGATGTAGAAGCCCTCCATGATCGATACCCCCTCCGGCGGAGCTCCGGAACAAGCCCCAAGATGGGATCTCGTGGATACAGAAAGTTACGGCAGTGGAATTAGGGTTTTGGCTCCGTATCTGGTAGTTCGGGGTTACGTAGGTATATATAGGAGGAAGGAGTACGTCGGTGGAGCAACATGGGCCCCATGAGGGTGGAGGGCACGCCTTGGGGGGGGGGTAGGGCGCCCCCTACCTCGTGCTTTCCGCGTTGATTGCTTGACGTAGGGTCCAAGTCCTCTAGATCATGTACGTTCCGAAAATCACGTTCCCGAAGGTTTCATTCCGTTTGGACTCCGTTTGTTATTCTTTTTCTGCGAAACCCTAAAATAGGCAAAAAACAACAATTCTGGGCTGGGCCTACGGTTAATAGGTTAGTCCCAAAAATAATATAAAAGTGTATAATAAAGCCCAATAATGTCCAAAACAGGATATAATATAGCATGGAACAATAAAAAATTATAGATATGTTGGAGACGTATCAAGCATCCCCAAGCTTAATTCCTGTTCGTCCTCGAGTAGGTAAATGATAAAAACAGAATTTTTGATGTGGAATGCTACTTGGCATAATTTTCAATGTAATTCTCTTAGTTGTGGTATGAATATTCAGATCCGAAAGATTCAAGACAAAAGTTTAATATTGACATAGAAATAATAATACTTCAAGCATACTAACTAAGCAATTGTGTCTCTTCAAAATAACATGGCCAAAGAAAGTTATCCCTACAAAATCGTATAGTCTGGCTATGCTCCATCTTCACCACACAAAGTATTCAAATCATGCACAACCCCGATGATAAGCCAAGCAATTGTTTCATACTTTTGGTGTTCTCAAACTTTTTCAATCTTCACGCAATACATGAGCGTGAGCCATGGACATAGCACTATAGGTAGAGTAGAATGGTGGTTGTGGAGAATACAAAAAGGGAGAAGATAGTCTCACATCAACAAGGCGTATCAACGGGCTATGGAGATGCCCATCAATAGATATCAATGTGAGTGAGTAGGGATTGCCATGCAACGGATGCACTAGAGCTATAAGTATATGAAAGCTCAACAAAAAGAAACTAAGTGGGTGTGCATCCAACTTGCTTGCTCATGAAGACCTAGGGCATTTTAAGGTAGCCCATCGTTGGAATATAGAAGCCAAGTTCTATAATGAAAAATTCCCACTAGTATATGAAAGTGATAGCATAAGAGACTCTCTATCATGAAGATCATGGTGCTACTTTGAAGCGCAAGTGTGGAAAAAAAGGATAGTAGTATTTCCCCTTTTTATTCTCTTTTTTTGGGCCTTCTCTTTTTTATTTGTCCTTTCTTTTTTATTGGGACAATACTCTATGAATGATGATCATCACACTTCTATTTATTTACAACTCAATGATTACAACTCGATACTAGAACAAAGTATGACTCTATATGAATGCCTCCGGCGGTGTACCGGGATAGCAATGATGCATGAGTGACTTATCTGAAAGAATTATGAACGGTGGCTTTGCCACAACTAAAATGTCAACTACAAGATCATGCAAAGCGATATGGCAATGATGGAGCGCGTCATAGTAAACATAACGGTGGAAAGTTGCATGGCAATATATCTCGGAATGGCTATGGAAATGCCATGATAGGTAGGTATGGTGGCTGTTTTGAGGAAGTCATATGGTGGATTTATGATACCGGTGAAAGGTGCGCGGTATTGGAGAGGTTAGCAAATGTGGAAGGTGAGAGTGCGTATAATCCATGGACTCAACATTAGTCATAAATAACTCACATACTTATTGCAAAAATCTATTAGTTATCGAAGCAAACACTAAAAAAAAGACACATCCATGATATTTTGGGCCGAATGAATTTTTTTTGTCATACATATGACACTTCTATGACAATAATTGTGACAAAACCCGGTATCATCATAGATGTGGTGGGCTCCTACTTCTATGACAAAAAATCATGACAGAAAATGGGCTTTTCGTCCTGGGCGGACCGGAGACGCAACTGCATGACATTCTTTGGGCCGTCCATGACGGAAAAAACCGTGGTAGAAGCGAAGGCGAGGAAAATTTTGGGGAGTTCCCGGTTACGGTGGGAGGACGGGGCCGAGCGATGCGTGTTTCTCTCGTACACGTACACGCGTGTGTGTGAGGCGTTGGCTCTAACTGAACCCGAGCGAGGCGTTGGGCTCTAATTGAACCTGAGCAATTGCACTGCAGGCTACGCGTTACTGAACCCGAGCGATCGATCGATGGCTGTTAACTGAACCCGATCGAGCGATTCCTTCGCTACTGCTACTAACTGAAGCCGATCGATGGTGCCTCTGGATGAATAGTGAGTGTTGCGGGGGGGGGGGGTGGATGAACAGTTCCCGGTGGGGGTGGATGAACAGGACCCCGTGGTGTTGCCTCTGGATGAACAGGACCCCGATCGATCGAGCCGGTTGGGGCTGGATGAACAGGACCCCATGGAGGGCTGGATGAACAGGACCACCCCGTAGAGGGCAGGATGAACAGTAGACGGTGGAGGGCAGGATGAACAGTAGCCCATAGAGGGGTGGTTGAACAGGAGCCCGTGGAGAGGGCTGGTTGAACAGTAGCCGGTGGAGTAGCGCGCGGTGGTGGCTGGATGAACAGGAGCCCGTGGATGAACAGTCGCAGGTGGAGGCTGGAGGAGGTCGACAGTGGATGAACAGTAGCTCGTGGAGGCTGGAGGGGGTCGACGGTGGAGATGAACAGTATCCCATGGAGTCCCGTTTTGCGGTACGCCACACCCCTCCCGATGAACAGGACCCCCGTTTCGACCGTAGCGCTCCAACACAAGACCGTTTCGTCCATTTTGCGGTATGCCACACCCCTCCCGATCAACATGACCCCTGTTTCGACCGTAGGAGGTCCGTTTCCTCCGTTTTGCGGTACGCCAGACCCCTCCCGATGAACAGGATCCCGTTTCAAACGTGGTCGGTCGAACACAAGGCCGTTTCCTCCATTCTGCGGTACGCCAGACCTCGTTTCCATCGCCTGTTCCGTCCAAGCCCTCCCGATGAACACGACGCATTTCGTTGCCTCCCCATGAACACGACGCATTCTGTTGCCTCCCCATGAACACGACGCATTCCGTTGCCTCCCCATGAACACGATGACGACGCTGTTTCTCCGTTTTGACTCAGCCATGTACACGAGCCCTGGCCGTACGTATGCGCGAGTAGGCGTTCGAGACCCCGCCCGTATGTACACATACGTGGCCGTATTTTCTTTCTTGCACCCTGGCCGCCTCTACTATGACACGTGCGCACCTCTACATCGACCAATATATATGTACGTACACGTTCGCGACCAGAATGACAACGCTACGTACGCTTCAACCAGGTGGGTCCCGACTGTCAGGCACTTCCTTGCATGCGAAGATGTAGCTGGTGGGTCCCAGCAGTCAGGGGGGCGAAATACGGTGGCCCGTCCAGTGGGTCCCGCTGTCAGGTGGAGGAATAATTATTTTGCACGTAATAAGGAGGCACTTCCTTGCTGCGGCCGTGGACCCAGCTGTCAGCCTCTCCACGTACAGTCCACGTCCGATGGAAGCCATTCCTTGACCACGTTGACCACGCCGCGCCGAGAGCACCAGGGCGGTGGATGACGGCGAGGCCTAGGAAGGGGACGACGCGGAGCCGGGGAAGACGCGGCAGTGGATGCCCACGCGTAGAGGAGTACGAGGGTTCACTGGTTCGCTGCGGTGTGAGGCTGCCATCGCCGCAGAATAACAGGGGGTGTGGGTGAGTAGAGGGATGGCCTGGCCAGCAGTGGGAGTAGTAGGGGGCGGTGAGGCCTCCGCCGCATCGCAGCCGGCCACGGGATGCAGGAGCACGAGGCACGACCGGCGCTGGTTTGGGCGGCTGGAGCAAGAAGACCAGAGGTTGAAGAAGCACTACAGCCGTTGGATGGACATCGTACGGTCACTGGAGCTAGAATCGTGCATATTGACTAAGTTGACAAAACCCTCCATCCCCGTCAACTTAGTAGGCCCACAAGTCAGCCTGCCACTATACTGGGTCCCAGCTAATAGGTGGAGTATTCATTTTTTTGTGCGTAATAAGGAGGCACTTCCTTGCGTGCGAAGATATAGCTGGTGGGTCCGAGCTGTCAGCGGCGGTAACGTTTTTTTCACGAAATACAGAGGCCCTTTCGGTGGGTCCCTGATGTCAGGTGGAGGAATCATTATTTTGCGCGTAATAAGGAGGCATTTCCTTGCGTGCGGCCGTGGACCCAGCTGTCGGCCTCTCCACGTAAAGTCCACTTCAGATGCATGTCGGTCGTTGACCACGTTGACCAGGCCGCGCCGAGAGCACCAGGGCGGTGGACGATGACGAGGCCTAGGAAGGGGACGACACGGAGGCAGGGAAGACTCGGCAGTTGTTTCCCACGCGGAGGGGAGTACGACTGTACGAGGGTTTACTGGTTCGTCTGCCGTCGCCGGAGAATAACAGCAGGTGTGGGTGAGTAGAGGGATGGCTAGGCCAGCGATGGGAGTACGGTCGGGCGGTGAGGCCTGCGCGGCAGCACAACTGGCCATGAGGAGGAGGGAGCAGGCAGTCCTGCCGACGCTTGTTTGAGCGGCTCAAGCAGGAAGAGCAGAGATTGAAGAAGCATGGCGGCCGTCGGATGGACATCCAACAGTCAGTGCTTGTGCATCAACCTTTTTTTAGGAAAGCCTCAAATTTGTGGAAAACAGCATACAACCCATGTGCCATTATTTCTAATAATTTACAGCCCATTTGCTAATTCTTAAGGTTTTTTTGGAGCCCATATTCTTTTTATTAGCATTACAGCCCATATTGTGGCAACGGTTAAAAAATTATACGAAATTTTGCATATTTCGGTGTGATCCGAACTGTTTTTAATCCCGAAATTTTGACTCACATTCAAACTGATTTTAAAAATAAATGTATATCAATATAAAATCCAACAAATTCTCCACGCATAAAAATTAATGTAATTTAAAATCTTCAAATGAAAAAAAGATATTTGAAACTAATTGCCAGTTTGATGTGTTTTAAAAATGTAAAACCCATTTCTCATTGCTGATGGGCCATTTTCTCGGCCAGCCGAATGAAAGCTCTCCTCGTCTTGAAAGATTTGCAGCCCAACAGGCCTGACAAAGCGACTTACTTGGCAAATCACAAAAAACTGGGCTGTGGCCATGGACCCAGCTGTCAGCCTCTCCACGTACAGTACTCTTCCGATGGAAGTCGTTCCTTGACCATGTTGACCACGCCGCACGGAGAGCACCACGGCGGTGGACGACGGCGAGGCCTAGGAAGGGGACGATGCGGCAGTGGAAGCCCGCACGGAGAGGACTACGAGGGTTCACTGGTTCGGCTGCGGTGTGAAGCTGCCGTCGCCGCACGGCTTGGCCAGCGGTGGGAATAGTAGGGGGCGGCGAGGCCTCTGCGACAGCACAGCCGGCCACGGGAGGCAGGAGCATGCGGCACGATCGGCGCTGCTTTGGGCGGCTGGAGCAAGAAGACCAGAGGTTGAAGAAGCACTACGGCCGTTGGATGGATATCGTACAGTCACTGGAGCTAGAATCGTTCATATTGACTAAGTTGACAAAGCCCTTCGTCCCCGTCAACTTAGTAGGCCCACAAGTCAGCCTCCCAACAAGGTGGGTCCCAGCTAGCCGGGAGAGTATTCATTTTTTGTGCGTAATAAGGAGGCACTTCCGGTGGGTCCGAGCTGACAGCGGGGGAACGTTTTTTTCGCGAAATACGGTGGCCTGTCCGATGGGTCCCAGCAGTCAGGGGAAACGATTTTTTTTCGCAAAATATTGGTGGCTCGTCCGGTGGGTCCCCGCTGTCAGGTGGAGGAATAATTATTTTCCGCGTAATAAGGAGGCACTTCCTTGCGGCTGCCGTGGACCCAGCTGTCAGCCTCTCCACGTATAGTACTCTTCCGATGGAAGTCGGTCGTTGACCACATTGACCACGCCGCACCGAGAGCGCCACGGCGGTGGACGACGGCGAGGCCTAGGAAGGGGACGACGCGGAGCCGTGCAAGACGCGGCAGTGGATGTCCACGCGGAGAGGAGTACGAGCGTTCACTAGTTCGGCTGCGGTGTGAGGCTGCCGTCGCCGCAAAATAACAGGGGGTGTGGGTGAGTGGCGGGATGGCCTGGCCAGTGGTGGGAGTAGTATGGGGGCGGTGAGGCCTCCGCGGTAGCCCAGCCGGCCACGGAAGGCAGGAGCAGGCGGCATGACCGGCGCTGCTTTGGGCGGCTGGAGTAAGAAGACCAGAGGTTGAAGAAGCACTATGGCCGTTGGATGGACACTATACGGTCACTGGAGTATTGACTAAGTTTACAAAGCTCTCCGTCCCTATCAACTTAGTAGGCCCACAAGTCAGCCCAACAATATGGTGGGTCCCAGCTAGCAGGGGGGTATTCATTTTTTTGGGCGTAATAAGGAGGCACTTCCTTGCGTGCGAAGATATAGCTGGTGGGTCCGACCTGTCAGCGGGGGGAACGTTTTTTTCGCGAAATACAGAGGCCCTTCCTGTGGGTCCTAGCCGTCAGGTGGAGGAATCATTATTTTGAGTGTAATAAGGAGGCATTTCCTTGCGTGTGACCGTGGACCCAACTGTCAGCCTCTCCACGTACAGTCCACTTCCGATGGATGTCGTTCATTGACCATGTTGACTAGGCTGCGCCGAGAGCACCAGGGCGGTGGACGACGGCGAGGCCTAGGAAGGGAACGACATGGAGCCAGGGAATACTCGACAGTTGTTTCCCACGCGGAGGAGTATGAGGGTTTACTGGTTTGTCTGCTGTCGCCGGAGAATAACATCATGTGTGGGTGAGTAGAGGGATGGCTAGGCCAGCGATGGGAGTACGGTGGGGCCGTGAGGCCTGCGCGGCAGCATAGCCGGCCGTGGGAGGAGGGAGCAGACAGTCCCGTCGGCGCTTGTTTGAGCGGCTTGAGCATGAAGAGCAGAGATTGAAGAAGCACGACAGCCGTTGGATGGACATCCAACAGTCACTGCTCTCGTGTGTTGACTAAGTTGACAGGGCGTTGCGTGTGCATCAACCTTTTTTTTATGAAACCATACACGTCAACCTGTAGTAGGCGCACAAGTCAGCCTCAAATCTGTGGAAAATAGCATACAACCCATCTGCCATTATTTCTAATAATGTGCAGCCCATTTACTAATTCTTAAGAATTTTTTTGGAGCCCATCTTCTCTTTGTTAGCATCACACCCCATATTGTGGCCATGGTTTAAAAGTATACGAAATTTTGCATATTTCGGTGCGGTCAACTGTTTTTAATCTAGAAATATCGATTCACATTCAAACTATTTTGAAAAATAATTTATATAAATATAAAATCCAAATAATTGTCCACGCATAAAAATCAATGGAATTTAAGATCTTGTAATGAAAAAAATTGAAACTAATTCTCGGTTTGATGTGTTTTAAAAATGTACATCCCATTTCTGGGCAAACCGAATGAAACTCTCCTCGTCTTGAAAGATTTGCAGCCTAGCAGGGCCGATAAAGCAAGTAGGCCTTGTTTGGGTATTTCTTTAAAAAAAATAGAACTGGGCTAGCCATTTTCAGTAAGAAAAAAACACAACTGGGCTCATGATGTGGTAAACATAAATAAAATCCTAGCTAGATGGGCCACAGCCCCTGCACAGCCCCGTTGTTAACCTGATCCGTTGCTAAAACTAGTATAAATAACAACTGCTTGTTCCTCAAAAAAAAACTGCGCGACTTGCTGGGTCCCTGGTGTCAGCCGCTCGTAGTGTAATTCTCTCGTTTATAGACTACGTTGACAATGGCGTGAGCCCCAGATGTCCAACCATTAGGAGGAACCATATTTTTGGGATTGTACTATGGAGGCACTTGTTTGCGTACTACCATGATGCTGGTGGGTCCATACTGTCATCCTCTCCACGTACAGTCATCTCCTTGTTCCTCTCGGTTGTTGACGACGTTGACAACGCAAGAGGGCGGCGCATCGCGCACGGCGAGCGAACCAAGGCCGCAAGGCGGAGGACGACGGCGAGGCCTCGGATGGAACGAACAGGAGCCGTTGAAGATGCGCTGGTCCAGTCGCAGGCGGAGGAGAGTATGAGGGTTGACTGGTTCGGGCACGGGTGCATGTTGGGGCTGACGTCGCCGGAGAATAACATGACATGTGGGGGAATAGAGGGAGGGACTGGCCAACGTTGGAGGGTACGTACGGTAGGGCGGCGGAGGCGCAGGCAGCCATGGGAGGCGGGAGCAGGCGGAGCCGACGGGGTGGTTTGGTTTGGGCGATTGGAGGAAGAAGAAGACAAGAGATAGAAGATACACGACAAATGTTGGATGTCAATCCAACGGCTGGTAGGAAGAATCGTTTGTTGACTAGCTAGTAAGCCGACACCACCTTGGATAGGCTATTTCCTCGCGGGTCCCAAATGTCAGAATCCAAATCTTTCACGGTCATGCAGCCTTTCCTATGGAAATTTACAGCCCATTTGATGTGCTAGTTCGAAATAAGTTTGTGGGTGCTGGTGGGGGCTAATCACTTGGCTTCTGTAATGCACAGTGAGCTCAACCAGCCGGCGAGAGTGATGTTATTTCCCTTGGTTTGGATTTGTTACAATATTTCACTCTAAATTAAACGAATGGCAAGCCATTTGCCTTGTTTCAAAGAAAATATGACGGTCACAGCCGAGTTGAAAAGGGCAGGAACATCTAACTCTAGCTTACAAACTGTACAAAAGCACGAGGGTTAGTTGTTCATCAGGTTTACAAAAAAAACCAGATTGAAAAGGGCAACAAGATCTAACTCCAGCACTGTTTTCGGCAGTCACTGTCAAATGGATCGGTCAGGTCCATAGAATGAACATCCTGGGTTGTAAAATTTACTGGATTATGACCACAATATGTTGTAAATAGAAGCCCGACACGTTCAGAAGCTCTTTTGCCCACCTGAAACTCCTTTTTTTGCTCTTCGACATACCCATCCGTCAAAACCATGCTGCTGATAAACTTAAGCCTGATGGACAATAGTAACCTTGCATTCAGCAGAAAGAATATGACAAATCTTGTATTTGCACGGTTGGCTACATATCATTCTAGCGTTATTGTCTTCAATCGAATCTCATGAGAAGTGAGAAAATCCCGATGCTTACGAATCCACCGATTGGTTATAACTTTCTTACCCCGTCCTGTTGCCTAAATAGACATGAAGATTGAAAACAGTTAAGGTCTAAAAGAAGAGTGTCGAAAGAGCAACAGCTGAACGGTTAATTCTAGTACACTATATGCGGGCTTCCAATGTGCGTGAAATTATCACCTTTATATACAATTTCTCCAGACATGGAAAGCATTGCAGCAAGCCAATAATCTTGTTCAGATCAAAACTATTCATTTGGATATATAAGATCTTGATAGAATCCAGCACCATTGATAGGCCATCCATGGAGAAACTCTTCATTGAGCATAGAACATAATATTAGTACAAAATGTGTACTCCAAGATGATATATAAATTATGCGCAGAAATTTAAAATGCAGCTTATGGTAACAAGTGTAGATGATAATATAAAGTACTTGAAGAACAGTGGAGCCAAACACCATATTGAAATGAGCACAGAGATCATGTATTACACCCAATGTCTCCAGTTGAGGCCCAGAGAGGACTGTTATTTGCAACGGTGAATAACTAGAATCAAGGATCAACCTTTGCAGTGAAGGGGCATCTTGGGTGGTGAGCTGCCTTCCGTCAAAAGAAATTCCAATTCTTACAAGGTTAGGCGACTTTATTTGGAGACAACCGATTCTAACTGTGAAAACAAGTACCAAGCACTCCAGCGCAGGGCAACTGGAGTGGATGATGTTGTGCAATGAGGCCTCCGATATACGAACCCGCACAAGTGAAAGTTTCTTGAGAAATGGGAGTCGAAGGTTTAGTACCAGATTGTCTGGTAGGTAGCACTGCGCAAAGGTGGCGGTGTGGAGAGAGGACGAAAACACCAATATGGACATCGGTGCTGAGGGCACAAGTTCATGGCGTTCGGTATGTGGTATGTGATTTCCAGGGGAATAGTAGAACTCAAGCAGCTGTAGTTCTGTGAATTCAGGGGATTCCAGCTAGGCGTCCACCGTGCAGGGCATGGTATGCTTGCTCAGGTAGCATGATGGAATGCAGAGGCTTTGAACGGAGCCCTGGTGGGAGGAGATGATGGCTCTGGGGATTTCAAAATCATTGAAGAGAGATAGCTGACGACAGTCGAGATTAAGGGGAACGGCGCGCCATAGAGGGCGCCACCGAATTGAGAGGACTTGGGTGCGGCAGCAATCCTTGGTGGGGAGAATCGAGATGATCTCCCCAAGGATGGCATCCGAGAGATCGCTGATGCAGTCCACATGAGATTCTACGGGTTCCTGGGATCCGGTGGGGGCGGGGTCACCGCTTCTCCCCGCGCTGCCGGGTGCGGGATCTACAACAAGCGTCGCCGTTGGCGGGAGCCTCATCTTCTTGGTGCTGGGGTCAACCGACTCCATTCTCCTCGAGGGCGTCGCGTCGCGCTCACGGATTTGAGCAGAGTAACGAATGACGAGCCTAGTTGTAGTGCGAGCGAAGAAGAAGGGGAGCTGGGGGTTTTCTGTAGGAGTGAGGAAGAAGGGGAGCTGGGGTTTTCTATAGGAGTGAGGTGAGGAATTTGGGGGTATGAGTGGAGCGAGCTGACGTGAGGTGGGTGGGAGCGAGGAGGAAGAAGAGCACCCAGGTTTTTGAATTGATTTTACTATTTACTAGTGTGGATGGGCTGTTTTGTCTTGGGACCCGAGAAACAATTACTACTAGTACAGTGGAGACACTCTATAGCTACCCAGAAAAACAATTACTACTAGTACATTGGAGACACTCTACCGCTTCCGGCTCCTCCTAGGTCATTGAAACGTCTCCCTCTATTGAATGTTGTTATACTTTTGTTCACCGACATGCGGGCCATGCAGCGCACGGGCCCAAATGCCATCCACCAAATTAGAAGGCAGTATGCAGGCGGAGAGTCACCCCGGTCGTAGCGCGGCAGTAACGAGCCGTCGTATCACAAAACCCCACCTCCCCGCAGTCTAAGTTTGACGGACGAAGCAACCATCATTTCACTCTTCGCTGAATCCCCTTCTCCCTCACCGTCTTCAAGAAAGGCAACACTTGCATCTGCCATTGTTCTTCTCTCCGAACGAAGGGAAGGTAAGCGGATCCGTGATGTTGGTATATTTTCGTTCAGAGGAAAAAAAAGAACTTTTGCAAAGCAGTAACCGATCCTCACTCTCCTTTTTGTTTCATTGTCATTGCGATTGTGTTTTCCTTTCAATGGACTCCTAGTATTCATCAGTTTCATGATGGACCAAGGAGAACCAGGCAAAGATCTGCCAATATTGGAGCAGACGCGGGAGGCTGATCCCCACGAGACAGAGAGCTCCAAGAAGATGGAGGCAACCATCGAGGCGACCCCAGATACTGAAATGGTCAACGCCCCGTTTGAGGTTACAGCCCCCGTGGCACTGCAGGAGCAGTTTTCCCCCTTCGAGGATGTGTCCGCCCCCCCCCCCCCCCCGCTGAGCTGCCCAAGGTGATTTCCTTCTTTACCAATCTCGATTGTGGTTTTTCATCTAAGTATGTGGTGATTTTTTTAGAAAAGGAAGTATGTGGTGATTAATAATGCAAAATTTTATTAGCTTCGATGCCATGGTATACGTAGTGGTTTAAATAACTTGTGTTTCTTATACTGAAAAGTAATTCAGAATTTGTTTCTGTTTCAATTAGAGCCCTGATGCAGACAAGGATTGTGTGGTTGTACATGTCACTCGCTATGAGGCGGACGACCTGAATATACGCACTGGGAAAATAGAGTTCTTAGGCTGTTGGATCCTGGAAGCCATTTGCGGTTATACCATTGAAGAGTTGTATTCCAGCCTCACTGTTGTCAGGCGTGTTGTCCAGGGTGTACTGAAGCACAAGAAGTTCAAAGCTACTCCTTCGTTTGTGAGGAATACTGTTCTTGTCAAGCTTACGCAGGAAGATGACGTGGCATGCCTCCACAAACAAGTTTATCAGTGGCAAGGCCACAAGGTTGTCTTCATGAAGGTTCACAGGATTGAGCTGCTGCGGGACGTCCTCGATGATGTTCATGGCAAGGTCCGTCTTGTGTCCAACCCAAATTAGATCGAGGCATTAAATAGTTGCCCCAGCTAGTGTTTAATAGTAGTTTGGATTGTGTCTAATTATCTGAACCTTGCCTGTTATCGACCCCTCTGGGCTAGTACTCTGTTTGAATCCGTCTATGGGAACTGCTGCTACTTTTGTGTGCCCGTGAATCATGTGAGAACCATCGTAATTGTTGCCGAAATAGATGCGTCCTCACTAGTTTTTTCATCAATATGGCATGGTAAGACATAAGTTGTCATCGTTTATCATACGAGCAGTGTTTTTTTTGATGAAATAGAGCACTCGTTCGAGAACCGTGCGCCGACGTATACATAGGTACTTGTAAACACTGTTGGTGCTACCCCACTTGTAAGCAGTTGTGCAAAACACGGCACATTGGCTCAACTCGCTTCAACACTAGGTTATCAACCAGCTAACAATCAACAATCTGCTGTCTGACATATAAGCAACTATGTATCTTGTTACAGTGGTTCATGCAGTTAATTGAGGCCACAATGTAATAAATTCCAAACGTTCACACGCTAGTCCAGCGCTCATGTGGAACACTCACATTAAACTCGTCTTCATAAAAAACTTGAAAAGCATAAGTTAAGAAATTTTATACATCTCAATGATTCATAGAACATAACAAACATATACTAGTTCACAGCAAAAGACAAAGTTGTGAGAAGGTTTACAAATCAGGAAAAAACAAGCAAGGCTTCTCTTTGAGCAAAGGGCCTCCCGGCAGGCTTAAATTTCCTGGAGTTCACTCTGGTTTTTTCTTGTTGCCACCATTCAGGGTTAGGTTCTCTCATTCCAGAATAACCAATTATAATTGTCGTATCAGCTGGAATGCTGAACTGAACCATGCAGTGTACTGACCAGCTGAAATGCTTGTGCATTCCACTAAATTTAAGCACCGCTATTTGCAGAAATAAGCAGACCACAATGCCTCTTGTCCGCGCACCTGTCCAAAAAACCGCCGTGTAGCCGTGCCAGCTAGTCCTTGGTCCATGGATGAACTGGTAGAAAGTGCATTCCGGACTAGGATGAAGTTGTTTTCGCTCGTCCCTGCACTGCAATCAGGAAGTAAAACGTACGAATCAGCTTCTTTTAGATTGCGCTGGTCATTCTACCTTAGTTACTACCAATGTAGGGATACCTTGAAGACGGGAGGTTAGACGACGACAGTGAGGGATAGCCATCTCATTTTGCACAGTTGTACTAAAACTGAGGTGTGTGCTTTTGATTGCGCGGATAGAAACGATACGGAGACAGACATCCCGAAACGATATGGAGACAGACATCCCTGTTTGCGCAAATAAGATATACGGTTATTTAAACAGTGACATATATTACTACTTTCCCCCCATTTCCTCTTAGAACCAAGTCCTAGATTCATGCTACAGCTTTCCCACTTTCTTCCCTATTTGAACCAACGCTTTGAGTCAACTGTATGAAATAGCTTTACTTCTAATCTACTACTACTATAATGCGGCAGTTTTGAAATTGGATTTACCACTCCATCTTCGTTTCTCCCGCCCAAACAAGCATTGGCTCAAAATCCACCGTTCATTTCCCCTCTCATGCATATCACTGCCGTCCATCAAACAAAGGATGACATGATCTGATGGCTAAGAGCTGCCGGATTCGCTCCCGCTCCTTGTGCACATGGCCGACTCTGCTCTCCAAGTAAACAAATAAAGAAGTCCCTGTTGAATCTGGATTGCACCTACTAAAGTTGAGAAATTTCTAGAAACTGCTGCCACCTCCTCACATGCAAGTACGACAAGTTGGCAAATAGCTAGCACATTTTGGTTCCCCGTTGTCACCTGGGAAATAAACACTCTACTACTAACTTATTTTTTTAGATTACTGTAAAAATGGATTTTTTAGATGCCGCTATACTGCAAAGTTTACACTGTTCACATAACATAACATTGCATGGCTGATACTAGCTAAAGTTTTATTTTGCTTCATCGAGGAATGTAATATTTTTATTATTCGCAGAAAAAGTGTAATATTTTATTTCAGTCATACATAAGCTATACCTCAAGCTAATATAGGACATGAGTGTCTATCAGACCTAAATGACTTATTTAGTTGCACAAAATAGTCCATAAACATGCATGTAAACCGTCAAACAACTCTGGAACTATACATCAGTGGAACCCAGGAAACAACATATAATAAAACTACAACTTTTATCTTGTAATCAAATTCTTACTTGGAACTCAGTTTGATTTGTGCAAGTGATTTGCTTCTTATTTCAGAATAGTCCTTAGATCATGCAAACAAACACACTATGATATCTACTCAAGATACGAGTACCCATTTCTCTCTCTAAAAAGAAGGTATATGAGTATCTATCATACAGAACATACGTGCAAAGCACATGCCTTAGTAGAAGTCTAGGTGGCTTTGGAACAGCGGACAGAAGTAGAAAAGGATCCACACAAAGGGAGCTAGGGTAGTAGAGCAAGGCAAGTTTCGAAGGAATATATACCTGAGGGTCGTCAGCATGTCGCAAAGACGGCGTCAGGAGGCCGCATCTTGTCCACAATACCGCAGGGAGGAAGAAGGGGTCGGAGGCCCTCCCGAGCCGGCGCTCTCTCGGAGAGAACGGCACGGCCACCGATCGGGACGCGCGGGCAGCCGTTGGTCTCCTCCCTCGCCGCTGACGACAGCGTGAACGATGCACCTACACCCCTGCCCCGGTCGAGGTTGTCCGGCCGGATTTGTGACCAGCCGTGAGCTGAGAGAGAGTGTGGCCACCTATGTGTTGCTTAGATCTGGAGAGCATGAGAGAGTGAACGGGAGGAACCCTAGTAAAGCAAGCGCTAAGGCTCCTGCTTTTATATATAGTGGAGTGATTTTGTTGTACCATCTTCAAGAAAATGCGCTCCTACGTGTACCCGCGAGTGGGTGTGAGAGAACTAGTGCGTGCGTGCACCGCTTCTCTTCGTGAGAGTACAATATAATATGCCCAAAGAACGTTCGCCACAAGAGTAATAGTACAAGTGTGTGACGTGTGAGCTAAAATAAGATGTGCGCGCCGTCTTTTGTTTTTTACAAGTTCTAAGGGTAGGGTGTGAAGAGCACATATGTGCGTGACGTCTACCTGCATATAGACGGTGGGTGCGACGTGCGAGTTTGCGAGAGGACTCGGGAGAGTCGTGACTCATGAGGGTGCGTGTGCGTGAGAGAGAGGGGGGCACGTATCAATGCAATGCATGTGTCCGTAAATCATTATCCAACAAACGTTTGCCACAAGCCTTTTCCCGACGAACGCCGTAAGGGCCGTTAGATCGGCATCCGATAGTGTCAGTTTTGCCATGTCATTTAACAGAACAACCACTCCTCCTACACACAAATCTTCCACGTGAGTGTTAGCAACTGTCGTATGCTCCCTCCGTTCCGAAATGCGGTGCATATAGCTTTATTGAAAATTCGAACCTCGCAAACTTTTACCAAGTTTTTGTGTACCAAATTGCACATGTAGAATACCATGTATATATATCATTTCATTCATCTTCGAGAGGTAACTATAAAGTTGGGTGAGGAGTCTACAAAGAAAGACCATTGTATCTCCTGCAGCAATTTCAAGCATCCTTTAGTGTCGAGGAATATCATATGAACTCTATATGATATGATTTTTATAGGATTTTTTCCTTTAGAGCCAATTGGTTCATAGGAATAGATTCATATACTCCACATTTCAAAGGAAATAAACATGATATCATTTCTATAGCTTTAGAGCCACTTGGTTCATATGAATGGATTCCTATACTCCCTTAATTTCAAAGGAAAATAAACATTAGCGTATATTCAATAGAAAAGTTCCTATGATATGAACCAAATTACATCTCTTTTCTAATCCCTCCTCATAGGAATTGAGAAACATGTCATCTCTATATTCAATAGAAAAGTTCCTATGATGTGAACCAAATGACATGTCTTTTCCAATCCCTACTCATAGGAATTGAGATGCTCCATGTCATCTCTTTCCCTACAACATCATGTATACATCTTCTATTCCTAAATAGATAGTACAACCCACTAGTAGTTTTTTTCCAAAACATGCAACTATGGCACAAGAACTATATAGTGTGCCAATAACTTTGAAAGATGTTCGCTGGATGAAGCTAACCCGACAGTGCAGAGATAGGCAAATCCGAGCACTACTGGCCATTGGATATCATCAACATTCCACCAGATCCGCCACATGTACAATTTAGAAGACTCCATGGTTGAACTTAAGCATAATGCACAAACCTCAAAACACAAGCACTTCTCCTTTGTTCTAGAATCTTCTGTATCATAATTGATTATTTTTTCTAAATGAATTGCCATTATTTGTTTTTTACTTTATGATTTACTCCCTCCGTTCCAAAATAGATGACCCAACTTTGCACTAACTTTGTACAAAGTTAGTGCAAAGTTGGGTCATCTATTTTGGAACGGAGGGAGTACAATGCACAACCCCATGAATCTTAACATTTTTATATAACTTATTGATTTTGAATGAGATGAACTATAAGAACTAAATGAACATCTACATCATGCATATATGACTCAAAGCTTTACATCCTATAGTGTGTATTTATTCATAATTTGGTTTCGAAATCTCATGCGTTCAATACATGTGTACCTTACTAGTTTTGACTAGAGTAGCAAATTTCACGCGGCCCCGGGTATATCAAAATGCAGGGCCCATGCATCATTGCCTTTCGGTCGAACCTACGTCCACAATTTTTTGTACGTACTATATCTCCATTGGTCCTCGAACCCAAAATGCTGCCTCGTTCCCGTAAAACAGAGCATCCCACACATATTTAAGGGTCGGCTCGAACCCGTTTACTACGACGTGGCCCCGCATGCCGTAGTACTCCTACAAACCCTACCGCCGCACTCATCATCGGTTTTCTTCAAGAGGACGCGGGAGAAGCCGATTTGTAGTGGAGGCGCTTTTAAAAAAAGGATCTGTAGTGGAGACCCCTACCCTAGGGTGCCCTAGGTAGCTGCCGCACGCATCATTGTTTTCTCTTTTCTTTATGCTCTTGCACCCTAGAGTGAAATGATGGTTGCTTTTTCCGTCCAGCTTAATGCGGGAAAGGTGGGGCTTTGTGATTTGACCCCTCGTCGCTCATTTTCTACTACTGCGGCGCTACGACCGGGGTGCCTCCAATTCCAACCGCTGCTCCGAACTGTAATTTGGTGCATCGCACGTGGAACAAGACGGTGGATGAGCCACATGTCGGCCAAAGGGGTCCTGTTAAGTGTGTCACCATTTCGTGTGCGGACTGACCCTGCTTGAGTTGTTACGCCAACACGACAGGAGTAGCCTACCACTTGGTTTTGCTCCTTGGTGAATCCTGACTATATTGATCTAAAAAGATACGTGCTGAACTACCCTCCCCGTCTCGGTTTTTTTATTTTTAGGCGTCTCGGTTTATAGGGCCTGCATGTAGTTCTAGGTCATCCATTTGACTAACTAAATATGAGTTACTATGTCACAAAAGGTATATCATTGGATTCTTAAGCGGATGTAGTTGTATTTAAAAGTCGAGGGCGGGGCTTTTCCTGTGCGGTAGGCGGCCGGGCAGTTCCGCCTAGTCGGTTCGACAGAGACGCGAGAAGACGAGGGAGTAGGCTGCTGCAAACGTAGGGCTGTGTGATTTGACAGCGAGTTACTGCTAGACAGGTGGGGCCCCGTGATTTTACTTGCCATTATCATTTTAACTGCGGCGCTATGACTGGCGTGAGTCTCCCAGATTCCTGACCACCTCCATACAGGTGCCTCTCCCAATGCTCCACCATGTAGTAGAGGCTGGCTCTTGCATGAGAGCCCACTTCTCCACTTTTTCCTTGCCTCTCTTTCCTCCACATATGCAAAAATGCCATGTAAATCGCACTATTGTACTTACTTTTACTTGCTCCTACAGGTGCTTAAGCTTGCCACATAGGCATAAAGTCTGATGTGGCAAGTTAATCAAGAAGTGAGAGACTAGTTTGGTGACCCAAGGAAGAAACGGTGCTAAGCGCGTGTACCTAGGTGAAAAGACAATTTTGAGTCTATAGCTAATTAAATGAAGCAAACTTAGCAACACCATTTCATTGGAAGAGGTCACTCCTTGGAAAATGCAATAAATACACGCGCTTAGCACTGTTTCTTCCTTGAGTACGAAGAAAGAGATAGAGAGGAGTAAAAAAAATACACTTATAACCAACCTTGTTGTAGTATGAGTGACTAAGTGATGACTATGTATGACATGCCAACATCAGATAGCCTAACGCACCGTGTTAAATCTCCAAGGGCGCGACCGCGCGAGCGACGCGACAGTTGTGGTAGGCGGGACCATGATATGGGTTGCTGGAAGCCCTTGGATCTGAGATCAAACAGTCGCATGCTAAGTTGCTGAAAATTTGCAGAATAACCCTCCAGGATAGGATATTCACCCATAGGTCTAGAATCATGCCATGCAACCGTTCGATCTCAGATCCAAGGGCTCTCGGAAGCCCGTATCATGGGAGAATGGAAAGCCACTACCCTGCCGTTCGCACGCTGGCAGTTCGCTCCTACTCGTCCCCGCACGTCCTTCAATACTACGGCGGTTCGCTCCTAGTCGCCCCGTCCATTCACATTACGGCAGTTCCACTAATCCTAACCCTCCTCCCAAATCCATGGCGTCCCAAATCTTCACGATCGGTGGTGAGTACAAGGTTAGAACCATCACCGACAATGAGTTCGACGTCATCTACACCCGTTCTTCCGCGACGGTGAAAGGATGCCTTTCTCGCTTCAGCCGCATGTTTGAAAACTCAGATGATGTGTGGGTCGCCGGGCTAGATGTTGAGTACACCACAGTCCTAGGACGAGAGAAGGATCTAAAGGACGAAGAGAGGAAGAAGCCCACCGTGATCCAGGTCTGCGTACATAACGTTTGCTTGGTCTACCACATATGCCATGCCGACGTTGAGTGCCAGGATTTTAAGAACTTCCTCAAGGACAAAACAGTGAAATTCGTTACTGTAGACTTTGGTAACGACAAAGAAGTCCTGCGCCGGATAGGCCTCGTTGTAGGCAACACCTTCGACCTCCAGAAGAATCGGGTGGTGTCCTCTCGTCAGCCTTCAATGCTGACCCTGGCAGGAGCCATGGTTCATCCTTCGTACGGTAAACTGGAGAAACCTCATTACACGTTTCATCGTCATGCATGGCAGCCAAATGTACTAGATATAGACCACATCCACTATGCTGCAATGGATGGCTACCTTCGCTTCAATATCTACAAGGGTTGGATGAAGAGCAACAGCCAAGTGTGCGGTTCAAGCAAAGAAGTATCGCCCAAGAGGAAGAGGGACAAGGACGAAGTCGAGGACGTGGACGAGGACTCCGAGTAAGGTGGCAGTGTCGTTGCTCTTGGTGGTTCTAATGCAGTGTCTACCGGAATAGTTACAAAGTTTAATTTCAGGTGTGCTTAATTTAATTTGAGGGGTGTGTTGTGCTGAGCCCCCAGCAGAACTATGTTATGTTTCTTCTCGTTACTTTAACTCTTTAGTACGTACACACTAGTATTTCTTACATTTCATCTTTTAGTTGGTATAGTACTACCACTCGTTTCTTCACATTATATATGTACAATATATACGGCCAACAACATATAGCCAGCAGTTTAGTTGTCAAAGAATTTCAGGGTGCTTAGTTTTGTCAAAGAATTCCAGGATGCTTAGAGGGTGCTTGGATCCAAGGGACTTATTTTAGTCTGACTAAAAATAGTCTCTTTAAGAGGCTAAAGTTCCAAGCACCCCTAACTAAAGAGGGGCTAAAACTAGTCTTGAGACTAACATTTTTTAGTCAGGGGTACCTCTACTAAAATGTGGATTAGTCCTCTCTCCACTCATTTAACTCCTCTCCTTTAACACATGCGAGTTCTGGATTGGAGGGTTTGGAGGATAATAAATGCTCATTAACTTGATTTTGGCCTTTTTAGTATTTGGATCCAAGCATGGGTGAGGCTAGCATGTTTTAGTCTCACTACTTTTATTCATGGGACTAAAACGTATCCAAGCACCCTCTTAGTTTTATTTGAGGGGTGGGTTGTGCTGGACACCATTATTGTGACTAGCCTTTTTAATAGTACTATATGCATAATTTGGCGACGAGCGCTCTCTATATGTACCACCTTTTTTTTAATTTCAATTTTTGCTCCATGGCGCAATCCATCGATAGTACTACTGTACAAAAGTATACATTTCTTAAAAGGCTAGAGTACTGTTCATCACATATATAGCCAGTTAAATTCTCAACCTAGAACGACGTGCATGCCATGTAGTAAACCGATACAGAGGAAGTATAGTAAAAATGAAGTGATTTTACCGAGCGATCGGCGAGGGAGCATGGCCTGTCATGCAGTCCCACGTGTCATGATGTACCAAGGCAATGCGCGTGTCCCTCTTGAGGCAGAAGCAATACTAGTACGTGGTTTGAGATGATGGCGAACCGAAGTGTGAAATAATGTTGCTTCGTCCGTCTGGGAAAGTGCGGCATTTTGATTTGACGTCTCATTGCTCATTACTACTACTGGGCCGGTACGAGTGGGGTGCATCCCCTCTGCTATTCTACACTGTTATTTGGTGCTTGACACGTCGACCCGGTTGCTATATGTCCCACATGTCGGCGACAGGAAGTACATAATTCATGAAAGGGAGCGTCGACGGAGGAGTATACTACAAAATTCATGAAAGGGAGCGACTAAGTTTTGGAAAAATCTATTTTTACGGAGTACGTACCCACTAGGGTTTATAGGGCTCATCTAAAAAACATTCGTTTTTCCGTTTGATAAGTCTCAATTCTACTATACTAGTAGTAGTACCATTACATGTTGGATTTCGAGGTGCGTTAGATCAGCCGACGCAAGCAGTGTCAAGAGGAAACTAACCAATGCATGTACAAGTTCATGGAAATTTAGTGGTCATTCATGCATTCATTCTAATTAATGCCTCGGTAAACATAACTTCTTGAGAAAAACGAGCGTACTAATTACTTGTGCAAAATATGAAATTAATTCGACCACTCACCATCTATCTTGGTTGGAGAGATTTTGAAATTGAGCCATAAACTGGAAAGGAGGGAGTAGTAACTTTTGTCTCGATTACTATTTGTGGCCTTGTATAGATGCAAAATGTATTTTTTTATAGTGGCCTTGTATAAGTAAATGGAGGGAGTACTAACCAAAGTATGTAGTAGGGACGAGGAGTAAACGGAGGGAGTAGTAAAATTTTCTCCTCGTGCTGCGAGCCACCGCGCGCGTGGGCGAGGGAGCAGGCGTAAGGCGTACTAGTAAGCAAGCTTCACCTCATCCTACGAGCCACCACGCCGGTGGGCGGGGGATACGGCGTACTAAGCAAGCTTCTCCTCGTTCTGCGAGTTAACGGGACACATCAAAAGTACTCCAGTGTATAGAGCCTTGCCTCTAAGGTAGGCCCCACATGGTTTGCCTCTTTTTTAATTTAACATAACGTGTCAAGTCGCAATTTGTTTGTTCACCCATGGTAGATGATCCTCCCTCCACCAAGTGGACAACCAGTACACGTGCCAAATTACCACGTGGGCTGCCTTTTTCATACAGAAATGAGCTCCATCGTGTACCCGTGCGAGTGTGGCTGGGAAAGAGACGAGAGTACGTGCGCCGTGCGTGCACCTCTTCTCTTCGTGCACGTCCCCCACCTACGTGGGTGTGTGTGAGAGAGATACAAACCTAGACATAATGCGCCGTCCATCCCCATGCCTCCGCCTAGTCCGACCACCAGTCACCACCACGCCCCACTCCTCCTCACCTTATCTCTCATCTTTCTCCCTCCATTTTTATATACAAGGGGCCACAATCAAAATTACAATTTGCAGATATACAAGGCCACTAACACTAATCGATGCAATATTAATGGTGTTTGCCTTGTGGTACTAGCAAAGGAGGACATTAATTATCCCTTGCATGCATGCGGGAGTTTGTAAAAAAATGCATCTTGATGTTCCGTGCAATGAACGGGCATCTTGCTAGTCCATGAAAACAACACATGGCAAAATTCCACGACTTGGGGCGGCAACTGGCTCCGTCGGGCGAGGGGAGGGAGGTGGATCAACGAGCTGCATAGCTTGTATCCGGCGGGCTACCCAGCCGGCTTGGATGCGGAATAACTACTCTTTGTAAGCCATTGTAAGAGTGGACAAAATGGTGGAGGAGATAGGGGAGCGGCCCGGTCATGAACAGACGTGTGTCCAGAGTGGGTTTCTCGGCTTCCACACGGGCGGGTTTCATGGAGGCGTTTGAATGCGGCACGGAGGCGTGTTCAGCCGGGCGTGCCGCGAGTGGCGCCCTCGACTCTGACCTAGGACACCGCGCCGTTCTTCCACTGACATGTGGGCTCTTTGGGTGCATGGCATGCATGTCAGTGACCCAACGCAGGCAGCGCACAGCAGAGGAACCTTTGGTGGACCAGGGCGGTCAGAAGCGGGCATTTCATAAACCGATGATTGTTCATTGAGTGTGACGTCATCTTTTTCATGTAGATAAGCCTACTATGTTGATAGCCCGTTCGATACGTTGTGATTCATAAAGACCCTGCAAACATCAATGTTCTGCTTATCAGAGATAAGATTGATTAATACCCGTAACAATCCATGTCCTAAACAAAGGGTGCATGCACGTATAGGTTGAACGTGTGTCTTGCGTCGTGTGCTTTGTGCATGCAGGCGTGCGAGTGTTGCGTGTGTGCAAGGGTACGTTTCAGTGTTGCATGCATGGGTGCGTACGTGCGCGTGTTCGTGAGTGCATGTGTACGTGTCAGTGTTGCACGCCAGCATGCGTGCGTGTGTACATGTCAGTGTTGCACGCCTACATGCGTGCGTGTCTTGCGTTCGTGCATGTGTACGTGCGGGGTGAGGCTACACGTCAGTCGACTGACTTTTTCATCTCTGGTCATTAGATTTTCCAGCCGTTGGATACGAAATCAAGGGCCTCCAGTTTATCATCAAACTCCACCCCCCTGAGCCGCCAGCCACCACCTGCAAACCGATGACTGTCCTACCCCCAACCCACAATATGTCCAAAATTTTAGATGGGGGGAAAGTTTGTAACTTTCCCCAAATTTCAAACAAGCGCGTCTCAAACCGAAACATTGTTCCCCCTTAGTTCCCCGCCTCCCTCCGTTTCCCCATTCATACTGCGTGGGCGCGAAAACGCCCTTGACTCTCCACCAGCCGCGAAGCCCCAGCCTCCTCCGTCCTCCACCCCATAGCGGCCAATCCACCGCCGCCCTCCTCCATCACGCCGGAGCCGGTACCCCGTCGTCGTCGTCCAACACAACCGCAACCGCAACGCCCTCAAGGACTTAGCAGCTGAAGCCGAGGCAGAGCTGCCTCCACGACGCTGACGCCGATGTGCGCCGTACCAGAACCACTCTGACCATGCCGTCCTGCGCCTCACTGCTGCGGCTCCACTGTCGCAACCGTCCACCACACCGAAGCTGTTCCCGCTACGCCGCTGTTCGCCGCCTCGAATCTGCTTCCCCGCCGCTGACAGACGGCCACCACACCACACTCAACAACTTGGACATGGGTTCGTCCAAGGCTGCACCGTCCTCCACAACTTCTGGTTTCCGTTGAACAACAAGAAGATCATCGGAAAAACAGAAGGAGGACACAGCACTGCCAGTAGAAAGAGGTACTCCTCTTCCCTTATTCGTGCAAATCTTATGTCTCTGCTCACACCGTATTCATCCCATGAAAGAAACTAGTTGGGCGCTTCTTACTGCATCTTCTTCGTGATACTAAATGCACAAGGTTTCCTCCCTTTTACTATTTCACCTTTTCTAGAGGTCAGTAGCCCGCCTGGATTTCAATTCAGGGTCAGTCGAACCGCAACTAAAAGAAGCAGCACCTGCTTAGGCACGCGGAGCACCTAGTCCGCCTGTTCCTCGGGGAAGCGGCGCATCGGTGTCTATCATAGGGGTGTGGGGCGCAGGAGCTGCTTGCGCCCGATCTGGAGGTCGGCGGGGCTTGAATGGATAGCCGGGGGGGGGGGGGTGCCAAGCACGGCGGTGCGGTGAGGTCGAGGGGAGGGCGCAGGCAGGGGAGGAATACTGGGCCGGTGGTCGTTGGTGTTTTGAGGAAGATCGTCAACACTGACTCGCTGGAGGTAGATGAAGGCGATCTGCCCGTTCTTTGTCGGACGTTTTCGGTCTTCGGAAACCCGTGTCGGGCTGCACTTCTTTTCTCTCCTCTCAGTCCAACCCTCCTACACAGCCCGAGTCCAGCCCACTAAACCCCCCTCCGACCGGAACCATTCGATTACGATCGGAGGGCTCTGAAACCCCCTAACCCTAGCCCCTTCTCTATATATATACACCTTCCCTAGCCCATTTTTGGACAAACCTAGCCTAAAGCTATCCCCTACCTCTAGCCAGCCGCAATCCCCACCTCCTCCTCGAATTCCGTGCACATCCAGCCTCCCACCACCACTTGGCGCCGCCACCGCCGCGCCCCGGACCAATCCGGGCGTGCCACGTCGCCCCTGGCCGTCTCCAGCCACCCTTGGGCCGCCATGTGGCGTTGCCACCTCACCCCAGCGCTCCCCACCGCCGCCGGCCCTGCGAGCCCTGCCGCGGCCCACCTGAGCCCATCTGGGGCTCGGGACAGCCCCCGCGTCGCCTCCTGCTCCCTTGTCCCCGAGCTCCAGGGGAGGGAGCTCCCGCACCAGGCCCCGTCGGCGTCCTCGCCGGAGCTACTCGCCGGAGCAGCAACGAACTCCACCAGGTCGACCCCTCCCTCTCCTCTCCCCTTTCTCTCTCTTCTCTTTTTCTCTCCCTGACCTCTCTGCGCTTCCACGTGGTCAGCGCCGCCACCAGGGCTCCCTCGCCGACGCCCACGACGAACCGCCGTTGGATCCGGCCGGAATGGACCCGGCGTGACCAGATCCGGCCATCCCCATGTCCCCGCGACCTCCCCGCCGTTGCTGCGCCCTCGCCGGCGTGCACCATCGCCGCCGTCTCTGCCTTTCGGTTCGTGCGGGCACGAGGAGGAAGAGCGCCTCTCGTGTGGGCCCCGCGTGGGCCGATGCGCCCCAAGGCCCAGCTCCCGGCCCAGTCGCCCGGCCTGCTGTTTCCACCGCCTTGGGCAAAGGCCCACTGGGTGAGAACCCCGCTGTGCACTGTTGGCCCAGTCCGATTCGGCCTGCCTCTGTTTTTTTTTCAGATCTACAATTTGTCTATTTTTCCAGAGGAGAGCATTTTTGCAGGAAAACTCTTGTGGATCATGCATATAATAACTCATGAACCGTGCATCGGATCTAAACAAGTTATATATGAAACTTGCTTAGAATTTTGTCTAGATTCATCATATCCAACTTTCATCTATGTTTGAAATGTTTAAAATGTTGTTTGATTAAATTTGCTCCTATGCCATGTTAAAATGCTTTAATTCATAACTAATTAACCGTAACTCCGAATTTAAGAAACTTTATATGTAAATGGGGTAGAATTTTGCCTAGTTTAACATGGTGGCATCATCTTGCATGTTTAATAACTATAAAATATGGTTTAGGGCAGAACAGGACCAAACCTAATATATGCATATGAGGAGTTTCCGGAATTGTTGGTCGTTGTTTCCGTCCTCATTTAAACTTGACTAGATAGGTAGTTTTACTTTGCTTCACCCTCTTGCCATGTTTGACAACATTTAATATTGTTGGGTACACAAACAAGGTCGAACTAAATAACTTGAATGTGGTGTTTCGTCAATATGCAACCCGTTGCATATTGAGCTCCACTTAATTTGTAGGATTGTTTGTGCACTTTGCCATGCCATGCCTCATTAAACCGGACATGCATCATACTTGTTTGCGCATCATGCCATGATTATGTGATGGTTGTTTACTATGTTGTTTGCTTCTTTCCAGTGTTGCTTCTTCGGGTTGGTTCCGATAACGTCGCGTTTGTGAGGATCCGTTCGACTACGTCCGTTTGTCTTCTTCATGGACTCGTTCTTCTTCCTTGCGGGATTTCAGGCAAGATGACCATACCCTTGAAATCACTTCTATCTTTGCTTTGCTAGATGCTCGCTCTTTTGCTATGCCTATGCTGCGATACCTACCACTTGCTTATCATGCCTCCCATATTGTTGAACCAAGCCTCTAACCCACCTTGCCCTAGCAAACCGTTGTTTGGCTATGTTACTGCTTTGCTCAGCCCCTCTTATAGCGTTGTTAGTTGCAGGCGAAGATTGAAGTTTGTTCCTTGTTGGAACATGGAGATGTTGTTCCTTGTTGGAACATGTTTACTTCTTGGGATATCACAATATATCTTATTTATTTAATGCATCTATATACTTGGTAAAGGGTGGAAGGCTCAGCCTTATGCCTGGTGTTTTGTTCCACTCTTGCTGCCCTAGTTTCCATCATATCGGTGTTATGTTCCCGGATTTTGTGTTCCTTATGCGGTTGGGTAATAATGGGAACCCCTTGACAGTTCGCCTTGAATAAAACTCCTCCAGCAATGCCCAACCTTAGTTTTACCATTTGCCACCTAGCCTTTTCTTTCCCTTGGGTTCTGCAGACTCAAGGGTCATCATTATTTTAACCCCCCCGGGCCAGTGCTCCTCTGAGTGTTGGTCCAACCTGTCAGCTGCCGGTGGCCACCAGGGGCAACTCTGGGCTGGCCTACCCATACCTAAGACAATCTGAGTGTGCCCTGAGAAAGAGATATGTGCAGCTCCTATCGGGATTTGTCGGCACATTCGGGCTGTGTTGCTGGTTTAGTTTTACCCTGTCGAAATGTCTTGTAGAACCGGGATACCGAGTCTGATCGGAATGTCTCGGGAGGAGGTCTATTCCTTCGTTGACCGTGAGAGCTTGTCATGGGCTAAGTTGGGACACCCCTGCAGGGATTTGAACTTTCTAAAGCCGTGCCTGCGGTTATGGGCAGATGGGAATTTGTTAACGTCCGGTTGTAGAAAACCTGAAGTTAACCTTAATTAAAATGAATCAACAGTGTGTGTTACCGTGATGGTCTCTTTCCGGCGGAGTCCGGGAAGTGAACACGGTGTTGGAGTTATACTTGACGTAGGTTGTTCTAGGATCACTTCTTGATCATAGTTTCTCACCCATGCATTGCCTTCTCTTCTCGCTCTCATTTGCGTATGTTAGCCACTATATATGCTAGTCGCTTGCTGTAGCTCCATCTCTTACCTTTACCTTACCCATAAGCTTAAATAGTCTTGATCGCGAGGGTGCGAGATTGCTGAGTCCCCGTGACTCACAGATACTTCCAAAACCAGCTTGCAGGTGCCGATGAGTCTGTACAGATGACGCAACCTAGCTCTGGGGGAGCTCGATGAAGATCTTGTCCTTGTGTTGTTTCGTTCTAGTTGATCAGTAGTGGAGCCCAGTCGGGACGATCGGGGATCTGTGTAGCATTTGGGGTAGTCTTCTTTTATTTTGGCTCCGTAGTCGGGCCTTGTTTGTATTTGGATGATGTAATGCTTTATTCATGTAATTGTGTGAAGTGGCGATTGTGAGCCAACTATGTATCTCTTTCCCATATGTATTACATGGGTTGTGTGAAGATTACCTCACTTGCGACATTGCTTTCAATGCGGTTATGCCTTTAAGTCGTGCTTCGACACGTGGGAGATATAGCCGCATCGAGGGCGTTTCAAGTTGGTAATCAGAGCCTTCCCCGACCTTAGGATCCCCCACTGCTTGATCGTTTTTAGTAGCCGCTATTGAGTCTATAAAAATGTTTTGAGTCATTTAGGAATTATATATTGGAGAGTTTAGGAATTCTTTTTACTCCCCAGTCTCCTCATCGCTCTGGTAAGGCATCCTGACATAGAGTTTTGACTCTTCTCTTCTCAAATTTCACTAATTTTTTTTAGGATCACGCGGATATCTTGGAATCGTTCCGATGGTTTTGTGACGAGAACATTGTCTTGGTGCCTCCTGTCAGGGGTTTTGTGGCAGTGTCCCGGGGAGTTGAGCTCCGAGGTTTTGTCGTCATAATTTTATCGTTGCAATTCTGGAATACCTGAGTTTAGTACGCCGACATCGAAAATCTCTTTTATGCAGTTCATTGGTGAGATAACCTCGATGCCACCCAGTACTGGGGCGGGAGTTCGGGAGTATTGCCATAACTTGTATAACAGATGCTTTTCGAAGGTTGAGGTAGATGGTTTCCGAAGGTTTCTTGGTTATGTGTTGAAGGATGGATACAGCTGGATGTAGGATTTGCTAGTTTTGGGTGAGATATTATGCTTCCCCTGTATCCCCAACACCTGATTGCATAACGGGAAAGGTTCGGGAGTTTCATAGGTGGGAATTCAAGTAGCTCTTAGGATATCTTTCCGACGGATGTATGATATGAAATTGGGGTTCGACGTCTAGTGGTCCGCCTATTCACGGTCGGTTTAACAGTAGTCTCGTTATGTCTTAAAGAGTCCTTGGCTATGCCGACTTGGGGATGCTTCGTATGTCATGTGCACTGCCTTGTACATGATGGTGCTGTACGATCGAGCCCGTGTAGGCCCCACCACGAAAACTTTGGGCAAAATCTCTATCATATGTTTGTTCCGGCTTATTCTGCAAGCCAACCCTTTGTTTTTGTTTTGAGTTGTGGTATTCGAGTTTCTTCGAAGTCAAATGTTGATTCCATACCTTCTCTAAATGGTGTTCTCATATTTCTATGGGAATACTAATCCTTCTCGATCATCGAGCTTGTCATCTAAATTTCTTCTCAACCGATGTACTTCTCTTCAAGTGGATCCGATCATTTCAACAACCGCAAGATCAAGTATCAGTTCTTCTCAACGGTGTTTGTTTCATCCGTCTCCAAGTTGCCTTTGTTTTCCCACCCACCCACCCTTTTTCCTCAAGGACTCGGATTTCTTAATCAAGTATCCTTTTATTCTTGTGAAGTCTCTCCATCCTTTTCCGTCAATATTCTTATCCGGTGATTCTCATGAAGATCCTAATGGAGCTTCAAGTTATCATTCTTTGTTTCTTCTCTTCTCCGGTGGATTCAAGTCAAGATTTGTCGATCATATCCCCTTTCCTCATTTCAAATACCTTCTCTTGACGGTGCTACTCATATTCATTCATTTCTCGCTATTCAATTGTTCCAGAGTGCTGAAGATGTCTCGAAGATTCGTGTTTCCACTCTTAATCTGTTCAAGCTATTTTGAGGATGTTATCTAATTCAAACCATTTAACTCAACCGGTGTTTTCTCTTTTAAATAGTTCAACGGTGTATCTTTTGAGTGGGCCCTAACCCACAGGTCTTTCCCAGGATCTTACCTGACTCTTCTAATTTCCGGAGTTATTCTCATATTCATCTCAAAGTTTGATGTAAGAATGATTTATCATCAGTCAAATGCTTTTCTTCAAGATCTTTCAAATTCTTTTCATCGTTGGCTCAACTTTTCCATTCTTCATTCCGGAGTGTCTCAATAATTCATGGTGGTGTCTCTCATCGTCTTTCATAACACTTGAAGACCGAAGAAGAATTTTTCCTCCATATCTTGCTCCATTCTCTTCAAGATTCGTGATTCTAGCTTGTTGCCATCCTCTCATAGTTGGTTTTGGATTGTGAGAATTCTTTTCAACTATCCGGAGCAAATTCAAGAGTCTTCTCAATTTGTTATCCAGAATCCATCTTTTCAAATATTATTCATTCTCAGCTTTCAGCTCTCGTTCTTCAATCTTACCGGTGCTTCGTTCAAGTGATCTTTAATCAGTTCGTGATCCCTTCGTTCTCATGTATCTAGTTTCTCTCAAGCATCTTCGTTCATCTGCAAATTCTTACCGGTGATTCGTTATCTTTTATTCGTTCATTTTCAATTCTTACGGTGGTTCGTTCAAGAGTTTTCTTCCTTCGTGTATCATATCTATGCATTCGTGCTTTTCAAATTCTACCGGTGGATCGTTGAAGACTTTCTCAAGTTTGCGCTATATCTATCTTAATCTTTCTACGAGGATAAGTAGTATGCCAAATCCGTTGCTTGTTAGCAATTAAATTGTTGAAGGATACGCATAACATAATTCTTATTCTTGTTCCATCCAAGTGATTAATTCCTTTTTCCGGAGTGGTTCATCATATCATATTCTCAGTTCAAGATGCTTTATCTTTCCTTTCCCGGAGTTCCAAGCTCTAATTATCACGGAGATCCATCTAAACCATTGCAAGGATTCACCTTGTGTTTTCAATTTCTCTTTCTTTTTATTCTTTTGTTACCAGAGTTCTTCATGGAGGCTCTACATGATGGTTCATCAAGGATTTATTTCCGTCTAGAAGTTTTCCATTGAGTTTCTTTTCTAAGGAGCTCAAGCTTTCTTCATCTTGCACCCGGAGTGCATTTCTTTCTACCATATCATTGGAGGTGGTTTTACATCATTCTTGATATTTGAGTTCATGTTTCATGATTCACAGGTTGTTAAGAATGGGGTATTGTAAATCCATCAATCTCTTCATTGGAGTTATCTTGGGTTATATTTCACCTAAAACTTTCCCTAAGGATTGTTGCTAATTATGGTGCTTATAAAGGACCCAAGCTCTTCTTTATCCTCCCAGTGAGATAGCTTCTTGTCTCCTTGTTCTTATCAATCCAATTCTTTTTCCTGTGAATGGCAGGTTGTCACCTCATAATTTTGAGATGTATTCTATAAGTCCATATCAAGCTTATCCTTTTCGTTGTTGATAACCCAACAACTTCGTTCTAGCTTTTGGTGTAAGCGTGATCTCTCAAGACCTTGTTTTTTCTCCCCTGTTCATTCAGTTCCATTCTCTCACTTCTTCTGGAGGCATTGTGATGTTGCTTTCTTCAAACCTTCTTCTTGTTCTTGTCAGGATCATGTTCTTTTCATGCTTATCCATTTAACCGGAGTGTTGTGCCTTTTGCTCAAGTTCTTTTTGCCTTATCAAGTCTTGCATCCCTTCTCAACCGGAGTGCTGTTCGAATTTGTTCTTCCTTATTACTCTTCCCTACCGGAGTGCTTTCAACCTTGTTCTTCCTCGTTCCTCTTTCCTAACGGAGTGTTTTCCACTTTGTTCATCTCTATTGTTTTATTCTTTTCAATTTGTTCAACCTCGCAAGGTTCTTTGGTTTCACTCGTTTGTCAAAGAAGCAACTTAGTTTTACCGCTTCTCTTTCTCTTCCGTTTTCCCTCCGGTGCCATTCTAGATCTCGAGACGAGATCCTCTCGTAGTGGTGGAGTGTTGTAATGCCCCGAGACCGTTGTGCCAGGTGTCCTCCAGTTATTCGCTGTTGTTGCCTTGTCATTCGCTTGCGTGTTGCATCTTGCCATGTCATCATCTGCATTGCATCATCATGTTTTCGAAACTTGCATCCGTCCGGGTTCTCCGAGTTCTCTCCGTTGTCCGTTCTGAGCCCAACCACACTTGCACGCGCCCGCGACATGTCCGAAATAGTATTTTATAAGTGGCTAGAAAATGTTCTTGGAATGGGATGAAACTTGGCGTGTGGTCTTATTATAGTGTAGACAGAGCGCCTGTCAAGTTTCGTCGCATTCGGAGCTCGTTTGATAGCCCAACCGTTATATATATAGCGGCACCGTTGCCGGTATTTTCGTCGGACGTTTTCGGTCTTCGGAAACCCGTGTCGGGCTGCAGTTCTTTTCTCTCCTCTCAGTCCAACCCTCCTACACAGCCCGAGTCCAGCCCACTAAACCCCCCTCCGACCGGAACTGTTCGATTACGATCGGAGGGCTCCGAAACCCCCCTAACCCTAGCCCCTTCTCTCTATATATACACCTTCCCTAGCCCATTTTTGGACAAACCTAGCCTAAAGCTATCCCCTACCTCTAGCCAGCCGCAATCCCCACCTCCTCCTCGAATTCCGTGCACATCCAGCCTCCCACCGCCACTTGGCGCCGCCACCGCCACGCCCCGGACCAATCCGGGCGTGCCACGTCGCCCCTGGCCATCTCCAGCCACCCCTGGGCCGCCATGTGGTGTCGCCACCTCACCCCAGCACTCCCCACTGCCGCCGGCCCTGCGAGCCCTGCCGCGGCCCACCTAAGCCCATCTGGGGCTCGGGACAGCCCCCGCATCGCCTCCCGCTCCCTCGTCCCCGAGCTCCAAGGGAGGGAGCTCCCGCACCAGGCCCCGTCGGCGTCCTCGCCGGAGCTACTCGCCGGAGCAGCAACGAGCTCCAACAGGTCGACCCCGTCCCTCTCCTCTCCCTTTTCTCTCTCTTCTCTTTTTCTCTCCCTAACCTCTCTGCGCTTCCACGTGGTCAGCGCCGCCACCAGGGCTCCCTCGCCGACACCCACGACGAACAGCCGTTGGATCCGGCCGGAATGGACCCGGCGTGACCAGATCCGGCCATCCCCATGTCCCCGCGACCTCCCCGCCGTTGCTGCGCCCTCGCCGGCGGGCGCTGTCGCCGCCGTCTCTGCCTTTCGGTTCGTGCGGGCACGAGGAGGAAGAGCGCCTCTCGTGTGGGCCCCGCGTGGGCCGATGCGCCCCAAGGCCCAGCTCCCGGCCTAGTCGCCCGGCCTGCTATTTCCACCGCCTTGGGCAAAGGCCCACTGGGTGAGAACCCCGCTGTGCACTGTTGGCCCAGTCCGATTCGGCCTGCCTCTATTTTTTTCAGATCTACAATTTGTCTATTTTTCCAGAGCAGAGCATTTTTCAGGAAAACCCTTGTGGATCATGCATATAATAACTCATGAACCGTGCATCGGATCTAAATAAGTTATATATGAAACTTGCTTAGAATTTTTTCTAGATTCATAATATCCAACTTTCATCTATGTTTGAAATGTTTAAAATGTTGTTTGATTAAATTTGCTCCTATGCCATGTTAAAATGCTTTAATTCATAACTAATTAACCATAACTCCGAATTTAATAAACTTTATATGTAAATGGGGTAGAATTTTGCCTAGTTTAACATGGTGGCATCATCTTGCATGTTTAATAACTATAAAATATGGTTTAGGGCAGAACAGGACCAAACCTAATATATGCATATGAGGATTTTCCGGAATTGTTGGTCGTTGTTTCCGTCCTCATTTAAACTTGACTAGATAGGTAGTTTTACTTTGCTTCACCCTCTTGCCATGTTTGACAACATTTAATATTGTTGGGTACACAAACAAGGCCGAACTAAATAACTTGAATGTGGTGTTTCGTCAATATGCAACCCGTTGCATATTGAGCTCCACTTAATTTGTAGGATTATTTGTGCACTTTGCCATGCCATGCCTCATTAAACCGGACATGCATCATACTTGTTTGCGCATCGTGCCATGATTATGTGATGGTTGTTTACTATGTTGTTTGCTTCTTTCCAGTGTTGCTTCTTCGGGTTGGTTCCGATAACGTCGCGTTTGTGAGGATCCGTTCGACTATGTCCGTTTGTCTTCTTCATGGACTCGTTCTTCTTCCTTGCGGGATTTCAGGCAAGATGACCATACCCTCGAAATCACTTCTATCTTTGCTTTGCTAGATGCTCGCTCTTTTGCTATGCCTATGCTGCGATACCTACCACTTGCTTATCATGCCTCCCATATTGTTGAACCAAGCCTCTAACCCACCTTGCCCTAGCAAACCGTTGTTTGGCTATGTTACCGCTTTGCTCAGCCCTTATAGCGTTGTTAGTTGCAGGCGAAGATTGAAGTTTGTTCCTTGTTGGAACATGGAGATGTTGTTCCTTGTTGGAACATGTTTACTTCTTGGGATATCACAATATATCTTATTTATTTAATGCATCTATATACTCGGCAAAGGGTGGAAGGCTCGGCCTTATGCCTGGTGTTTTGTTCCACTCTTGCCGCCCTAGTTTCCGTCATATCGGTGTTATGTTCCCGGATTTTGCGTTCCTTACGCGGTGGGTAATAATGGGAACCCCTTGACAGTTCGCCTTGAATAAAACTCCTCCAGCAATGCCCAACCTTGGTTTTACCATTTGCCACCTAGCCTTTTCTTTCCCTTGGGTTCTGCAGACTCAAGGGTCATCATTATTTTAACCCCCCGGGCCAGTGCTCCTCTGAGTGTTGGTCCAACCTGTCAGCTGCCGGTGGCCACCAGGGGAAACTCTGGGCTGGCCTACCCGTACCTAAGACAATCTGAGTGTGCCCTGAGAAAGAGATATGTGCAGCTCCTATCGGGATTTGTCGGCACATTCGGGCGGTGTTGCTGGTTTAGTTTTACCCTGTCAAAATGTCTTGTAGAACCGGGATACCGAGTCTGATCGGAATGTCTCGGGAGGAGGTCTATTCCTTCGTTCACCGTGAGAGCTTGTCATGGGCTAAGTTGGGACACCCCTCCAGGGATTTGAACTTTCGAAAGCCATGCCCGCAGTTATGGGCAGATGGGAATTTGTTAACGTCCGGTTGTAGAAAACCTGAAGTTGACCTTAATTAAAATGAATCAACAGTGTGTGTTACCGTGATGGTCTCTTTCCGACGGAGTCCGGGAAGTGAACACGGTGTTGGAGTTATGCTTGATCTAGGTTGTTCTAGGATCACTTCTTGATCATAG
Source organism: Triticum urartu (assembly GCF_056163025.1). Taxonomy (NCBI): domain Eukaryota; kingdom Viridiplantae; phylum Streptophyta; class Magnoliopsida; order Poales; family Poaceae; genus Triticum; species Triticum urartu. Next base: position 218,375,574 of record NC_141878.1, read on the forward strand.
TTTCTCGACCGTGCATAGCCTTCTCTTCTCGCTCTCATTTGCGTATGTTAGCCACCATATATGCTAGTCGCGTGCTGCAGCTCCACCTCTTACCTTTACCTTACCCATAAGCTTAAATAGTCTTGATCGCGAGAGTGCGAGATTGCTGAGTCCCTGTGACTCACAGATACTTCCAAAACCAGCTTGCAGGTGCCGATGAGTCCGTACAGATGACGCAACCCAGCTCAGGGGGAGCTCGATGAAGATCTTGTCCTTGTGTTGTTTCGTTCTAGTTGATCAGTAGTGGAGCCCAGTCGGGACGATCGGGGATCTGTGTAGCATTTGGGGTAGTCTTCTTTTATTTTGGCTCCGTAGTCGGGCCTTGTTTGTATTTGGATGATGTAATGCTTTATTCATGTAATTGTGTGAAGTGGCGATTATAAGCCAACTATGTATCTCTTTCCCTTATGTATTACATGGGTTGTGTGAAGATTACCTCACTTGCGACATTGCTTTCAATGCGGTTATGCCTCTAAGTCGTGCTTCGACACGTGGGAGATATAGCCGCATCGAGGGCGTTTCAATATGTCTATTAACCATGTTCGTACATCAAACTAATGCTCTTTTGTATCCCTCGTCAATCACTTATGATGAGACAGTCACCCGGGTGGGTTTCTGTGAGACGCCATACTCGTTTAAAGAGTGCAGTGTCATCCTCCCCACATGATTCTCAAGAAACAGCGAGGCTAAATGAAGATAGTCAACGTAGCTCTCTAGTTGATCACCGCAATTCCCCCACACCACCATCGCAGGTGCTTGCTCTTACTTGGCAGTGTGATATGTAGTGTTCGTCTTACATGAAAGTAGTGTTCGTCAGTATCATGCATCAATGAGTTCTGAAGAGCAAATTTTATTCCTTTTTCTTGTGGGTTTGACTTGACAAGGAAAAATCAAGAAAGAGGAAGGAAAAGAGTAAGGAAGGTGATGATGGTGGTCCTCTGCAGCAACGTAAACGGAGCATCTATATCGATTCTCCTTGTACTGATAATGCATTACAAGGTATCCAAGGTGCTTGCTCTAACTTGGCAGTGTGATATCTGGTTGCATGTTGCATATGGTGTCTAGCTCGTATTGCTCCTAATTAGTGTAAACTACATCTGCTTAGCTTACACATGATACATGTGAATATGACACGCTTTCCTGTTTTTGGTACATACTATATCTTATTATAAGGCACTTTTCTTATGTATCCCTCATCAATGCTCCTAATTTGTTAAATTGCATCTCCTTAGCTTACACATTATACATGTGAATATGACACGCCTTCCTATTTTTGGTACATACTATATCTGCCAATCACACCATGTTCTTACATCAAACTATTGTTCTGGTGTATCCTGCGTCTATCGCTTATGATGAGACAATCACGCACATGGGTTAATATGAGACGCAATACTCTTATAAAGAATGCACTTTCATCCTCTCCACATGATTCTCAAGAAACAACAAGCCTAAATGAAGATATTGAACGTAGCTCTGTACATGAAGACTGCACTTCCCCTACACCACCATCACAGGTGCTTGCTCTAACTTCGCAGTGTGATATGTGGTTGCATGTTGCGTACAGTGTCTAGCTTGTAATGCTTCTAATTAGGGTAAATTGCATCTGCTTAGTTTACACATTATACCTGTGAATATGACATGCCTTCCTATTTTTGGTACACACTACATCTATGTGTTAACCTTGTTCTTACATGAAACTACCTCTCTTCTGTATCCTGCATCAATCACTTACGATGAGTCACCTTTTTTCGTTGCATATTGCATATTATTTCTATCCTGTTGCCATGTATTGCTTCTAATTTGGTCAAATGCATTTGTTAGGGCACCCTTTTAATTTGGGAGAGTGATATTGGTTTCATCTTTCATATGGTTTCTAGCTTGCATCGATTCTAACAAGTTCAAGCACCTTGTGCATAGTTTACACTTTATACATCATACATGTCAATATGTCACGTCGTCCCGTTTTTCATATATATTCCATCCTCCTATCATGCGGATGCCTTACATGAAAGTAGTGTTCGTCAGTATCATGCATCAATGAGTTCTGAAGAGCAAATTTTATTCTTTTTTCTTGTGGGTTTGACTTGACAAGGCAAAATCAAGAAAGAGGAAGGAAAAGAGTAAGGAAGGAGATGATGGTGGTCCTCTGCAGCAATGTAAACGGAGCATCTATACCGATTCTCCTTGTACTGATAGTGCATTACAAGGTCCAAGTCTCCTCTCCCCTACTCCACCATCCAAGCTGCTTGCTCTAACTTGGCAGTGTGATATCTACTTGCATGTTGCATATGGTGTCTAGCTCGTATTGCTCCTAATTAGTGTAAACTGCATCTGCTTAGCTTACACATGATACATGTGAATATGACACGCTTTCCTGTTTTTGGTACATACTATATCTGTCTATCACACCATGTTCTTACATGAAACTACTCTTCTTGTGTATCCAGCATCAGTCGCTTATGATGGGACACCTTTAAGTTGGCAGTGTGATATTGGTTTGCGTCTTGAATATGATTTCTAGCATGTATTGCTTCTAGTTTGATGAACGCCACCTATGACGAGACAGTTTTAACTTGGCAGAGTGATATTCATTGCACCTTCCATATGGTGTCTTGCAGTGTTTCTAATTTGTTGAATTGCCTTCTGCTTAGTTACCACATCATAGGTGTGAATATGTCAAGCCGTCCATTTTTCGTACATATTCCATCCTCGTATCATGACTTTGCCTTTCATCAGAGTAGTGTTCGTCAGTATCATGCATGAATGAGTTCTGAAGAGCGAATGATATTCCTTTTTCTTGTCGGTATGACCTCACAATGCAAAATCAATAAATCTGAAGGAAATTGGCAAGGCATTGGATGATGGTGGTCCTTCCAAGCAACTGAAACGGAGGTTCTCTACAGATTCTACTTCGCCATCCTCCCAACAAGATTCGCAAGACAACACAAGGCTAGACAGTTAACGTAGTTGTGTAGATGATGAGCACATCTCCCCTACTCCACCATCACAGATGCTTGCTCTAACTTGGCACTATTAAATGTGGTTGCATGTTGCGTATGATGTCTAGCTTGTATTGCTTCTAACTTTGTTGAATTGCATTTGCTTATTTTACACATAATGCCTGTGAATATGACATGTGTTCCTGTTTCTACATCAGACTACTATTCTTGCATATCCCGCATCAGTCACTTATGATAAGGCACCTTTAAGTCGCCACTTTGATATTGGTTGTGTCTTGCATATGATTTCTAGCATGTACTGCTTCTAATTTGTTGAAACGCCATACAGTTTGAACTTGGCAGAGTGATATTGGTTGCATCTTTCATATGGTGTCTAGCTTGCAGTGCTTCTAATTTGTTGAAATGCCTTCTGCTTAGTTACCACATCATAGGTGTGAATATGTCACACCATCCTATTTTTCATACATATTCCATCCTCGCATCATGTGTTTGCCTTTCATCCGAGTAGTGTTCGTCAGTATCATGCATGAATGAGTTCTGAAGAGCGAATTTTATTCCTTTTTCTTATCGGTTTGACTTCACAATGCAAAATCATTACAACTGAAGGAAATTTGTCTGGCAGTGGATGATGGTGGTCCTTCGGAGAAACTCAAACAGGGGGTCTCTACATATTCTACTCCGCCATCCTCCCAACAAGATTCGCAAGAAAACACAAGGCTGGACAGTCAATGTAGCTGTGTAGATGATGAGCACATCTCCCCTACTCCACCATCACAGGTGCTTGCTCTAACTTGACACTATTATATGTGGTTGCATGTTGCGTATGATGTCTAGCTTGTATTGCTTCTAACTTGAATTGCATCTGCTTACTTTACACATAATGCCTGTGAATATGACACGTGTTCCTGTTTCTACAACATACGTGTACATGATGAGCACATCTCCCCTACTCCACCATCACAGGTGCTTGCTCTTACTTGGAACTGTTATACGTGGTTGCGTTTTCTGTATGATGTCTAGTTTGTATTGCTTCTGATTATGTTGAATTGCATCTGCGTAGCTTACAACTTATACCTGCAACGATCACTTACCCATAAGATACATTTAACTTGGGACTGTGATATAGGTTGCATCTTGCATTGTCTTCTAGCTTGTACTGCTTCTAATTTCTTGAAATGGCTCTTACGACGAGACACTTTTTACCTGATAGAGTGATATTGGTTGCATGTTCATATGGTGCCTAGCTTTCATTTCTTCTAATTTTGTTGAAATGCCTTCCGCTTACTATTTTTTCATACATATTCCATCCTCCTATCGTACGTGTGAATATGAAACGCTATCTTTTTTTGTATATATTCCATCCTCCTATCTTGTGATTGCCTTACATCAAAGTAGTGTTCGTCTGTATCATGCATCAACCAGTTATGCAGAGCTAATTTTATTCATCTTCTTGTGGTTTTGACTTCATAAGGCAATATCAGAAAATAGGAAGGAAAATAGTAAGTTAGGGGATGTTGGTGGTCCTCCGCACCGACGCAAACATAGACTCTCTAGATTTGCCACTGCTACTGCTAATGAAGTTGAAGTCCCAAGTCTACATGATGAGTTCATCTCCCGTACTCCACCATCACAGGTGCTTGCTCTAAGTTGACAGTGTGATAATTGGTTTCATGTTGCATATGTTGTCTAGCCTGTATTTCTTGTATTTTGATTAAATTGCACCTGCTGAGTTTATACGTTATACATGTGCATATGACATGGCTTTCTGTGTCTAGAACACACTGCATCTATCTAGCATACCATGTTCTTACATCAAAGTACTGCTGTTGTGTATCCTGCATCAGTCACTCATGATTGCACGCTTTTAACATGGTAGTTTGATAGTGGTTGCATCTTGCATTGATTTCTACGTTGTACTGCTTCTAATTTTTCGAATTGCCACTTATGACAAGACACTTTTAACTTGGCAGAGTAATATTAGTTGCATCTTTCATATGCTGTCTAGCTTGCATTACTTCTATTTTCTTGAAAATCCTTCTGCTTAGTTTGCACATCGTAGCTGTGAATATGTCATGCCGTCCTGTTTTTCTTACATATTCCATCCTCATACGGTTGTCTTACATCAAAGTATTGCTTGTTTGTATCATGCATCAATGAGTTCTGAAGAGTGATTTTATTCTTTTGTGTTGTGGGTACATCTTGACATGGCAAAGTCAAAAAGAGCAAGGAAAATAATATAGTAGGGAGTGCTGTTACTCGTCAAGTGAAACAGAAAAGGTTCTGCCGTCGAGATTCTGCTGGTACTTATAGTGCAGTAGAAGGTCCAAGTCCACCGGCTAAATCACAGCATCACCTGCTCCACCAGCTGCAGCATCCGCTTCAACTGTACCAGCATCTCAACCAGTTACTCGTTCGTTTGCTCCGGAACTGGCCAGTTCCCAAGCTGCCTTCACACCTAACACTACTTCCGAAGCACTGCTGACACAACATGACTTGGCAAGATCTGATGAACCTCATGAGCATCAACACCAAGACGGTACCTGACCGAGTCAAGTTGCAGTTACATGCTCCTTTATATGTACTCTCACAGTTTGATGTACACTAACACTTTCCATATTCGTTGTTGAACTAGCACCACGGCGCAAGCAGAAACAGACATCAGGGATAATGCTTGACAGATTAATAAAATCTAAAGGAGGAAGAATGGAGATCCATTTTGAGGCAGGTTTAAAAAGGCCACGTGATGCTACAGAGTCAGCCAAGTTATTATCAGAGGCAGCCGTTGCCGTTAGGTGTCATGCACGTATCCTCCCAACGTGGATCCAGTACAGGAATGAGAAAGACAATACCCAGTTTAACACCTTCCTTGACCATTTATCCGTAAGTAATGTTATTCATCGCAATTAGTAATATTGTCTTGCTCTGTCCCATACTTTCTAGCTTCCTCCTAATAAGACTCACATTCTTTTTTCAACAGATGAGGTTCAAGTTGGATCCGAAAGATGATGCAACTAGACAAGCATGCACTCATGTTTTTCAGTCTACTCTGCGACAGTATCGGTACCACCTTAGAAAATCTCACTTTGATGGCAAGGCTAACAATGAAATCGCCCAAACATCTCCAGTGGAATATATTACAGATGAAGACTGGACAGCCCTCTTTAAACACTGGTCTAATCCAAAGTATCAGGTAGGCTATATGTATTTGATCAGACCACATATTGAACTTGTATTTATGTATGTGCCTTACAAGTGTATCTTCTTCTAGGCTAACTATTTGAAGAACAAAACCAACCGTTCTAAAGTGAAATTCCAACAGACCACAGGATCTCGTAGCTATATTGCACACTGTGAGGCTCTTGTAAATAGCTGCTACTTCCTTCTTTTTTTGTGCCATATTATCGTATCTATATTGACTTGTTTCAAATACAGAGGAAATCCCGTGCGGACCAAAAAGAACCTGAACCGAATGCAGTGCAAATCTTCAAGGATTGCCACACCAGCAAGATGAAGGGCATGAGCACACCAGTTCAAGCCGCTGTTGTAAGTCCTTACTCCTCCTGCCTTGAACTGATTGGTACTGTGATGTGTTCATTTAACTACTTGGTTTGCAGCCAATGTCAGTTACTCTGTTCACTTTTATTCAAACTTGTCTTAACGTATCATTTCACCTTACATGGTTTAAAAGAGATGAAAGATATTCTTTTGGTCTTGATCTGTAATCTAGTTGTTATGTTCACGTGCGCACACAATGATAAAATAGCCTGTTTGTTTTATATCTGTTTGCCCATGATATGAATGATGTCATACTATGTTCATCCTACTTTAAACCATGTCTCGTTATCATGTCAACGAATGTGAGGAAATAGACAATATAGTAGGCATGCTACATGGACATATGTTCCGAAAGTGATTTTATTATGTAGTTGGCACTACAATCATGCTAATGTATTACAGTAGTTCACCAAAATAAGTTATGTATAAACGTTTAACCTACCTTGTTTTTTTTGTCTCATTAGTAACTTATCTGGTACACTAATCTACAAGTTCAAACTTTCAGGAAGCTATGGAACAAATGATTGAACAACCACAACCACCTGAAGGTGACGAGGCTACTACATGCACAATGTCATGTCTTGCTGCAGTGCGTCAGTATCTCTCCACTAACAGTGCAAAAAGCACCTTCCTGTGTAATTCTGGGTTGGTTGTCAAGGTAACCTCGTCCAAATTGCCTACTGAACAAAATCTTCCTGCTAGACAGAGTGATATATCTGTGCTCCAGACACAAGTCCAATCCCTAGTGGACATTGTTTCGGAAACAAGAATAGTGGTTGAGAAATATCATCAAGATATGAATGGTTTTGAAACCAGACTACCAGACATTCGCTTTGTTGTTCAAGAGCAATGGCGGAAAAAGTTGGAGATCGTGCTGCTCCATCAGATTCTATAGCCTGAAACATTAGCACTCAGGTCAAATGATATGTGCTTCTATACATCTGATGGTTCTTTTATCTGGAAGGACTGTAAACTTTATGCCAACATGCCTTTTGTTGTATGGTTGGAATTTATTTTGTTGTGATACAACATTTATGATGCTGCCTCAGGCTGCAGTAATTATGACGCTATTTTTGTATAGTGTAGGTTTATCTTAGTAATGTATTCAACCTAAAGCTTCGTAGGAGCCCAACATGCCAACATTCGTCGGGCCCATTCCAATTCGGCTAAAAACGATTATGGGCCGAAATTGGCATGTAGCCCACTAAAAATATCTGGGCCTAAATCAGCATAAGCTTTCATATTTTTCTGGTAGGCATGTGCCCATAGTGGGCCTTTAATAGGCCTAAACATAATTTGGGCCCTCAGTAAAAATAGGCCGTTTACAGGTGTAAATATCTCGAGCCCATAAAATACATGGGCCTTTAATAGACCGAAAGTGAGATTGGGCCCTGATTGTGCCAAATAACCCACTGGACTTTAACAGGCCGAAATTCGGACGAACCATAAATGCGCCGACCTAATACACGGGCCTTTAACAGGCCGGACCTTCGGTCGGGCTAGATTATCATCATTTTTATATGGGCCGTTAATGGGCCCGATATGACGTTGGCCCACATATGGCCCATGGTTTACGTACGGCGTTAACAGGCCGAAAATGACAACAGGCCGAAAGTGGCCCAAAGCTATAGTGGGCCTCTAACAGGCCGAATGTCAGACATGGCCGAATATGACCCAAATCCTTCACGGTCGTTTATGGGCCAAAAGTTTTGATGGCCTGTAAATGGGCCCAAATGAAGCCGGACCTTTAACAGGCCGGAAATACACCGGGCGATAATTCGGCCCAGTTACTTAGCGGACTGTTAACGGGCCAGAAGTGACCATGGGCCGCGTTGATGACAAGTTTAGGATACGCCATTGATGGGCCGATTTGACAGAGAATGTTGGGTCTTTAGCTGGGCCGGCCCATTATGGTCGGCAGAATCTAGTGGGCCTTTAGTTGGGCCGGCCCATTGTGGTCTGCAAAATCTTGTGGGCCTTTAGCTGGGTCGGCCCATTATGGTCTGCAAAATCGTGTGGGCCTTTAGCTGGGCCGGCCCATTATGATCCGCTAAATTTTGTGGGCCTTTAGCTGGGCCGGCCCATTATGGTCCGCTAAATCTTATGGGCCTTTGGTTGGGCCGACCCATTTAATCTTTGTGGGCCACTTTTGGGCCGGTCCATGTGTCAACATATCATAGGCCCATCTTGACCGTTGGATGAGTGACACCTGTGCCAACGCGGAGCGGACGCGTGGATCCGTTAGCCAATGAGAATTTTACACGTGGAAAATCGGCATTGGTCGTGGCTATTAACGGGTTATTGGGTCCAAAATCCAACCCGATAGCTTAACGGCGTTCTGTTACGGTGGATGCCACGTGTCGGTCACCCTTGACGAAAGCACTTCTGTGACGCACGATTTATCGTCATGGAAGTGGACACTTCCGTGATGATAATTTTGGCAATGTCATGGAACACTTCTATGACAGCACAGGTATGACTATCTTGATTCTGTCATAAATTTGTCATGGATGTACATGCATGATAGAAAACGCGACCTACTGTGACAAACATGTATCATCATGGAAGTATATTTTTTTGTAGTGAAAGTACTACGCGCATGCTCCTAGGGGGATAGATTGTTAGGAAAAGACCATCGCTCGTCCCCGACCGCCACTCATAAGGAGGACAATCAATAAATACATCATGCTCCGACTTCTTAACATAATGGTTCACCATACGTGCATGCTACGGGAATCACAAACTTCAACACAAGCATTTCTCAAATTCACAACTACTCAACTAGCACGACTCTAATATCACCATCTCCATATCTCAAAACAATTATCAAGTTTCAAACTTCTCATAGTATTCAACAAACTCATAAGAAAAATTTATTATTAATCTTGAATGCCTAACATAATTAAAGCAAATTACCATGCTGTTTTGTAGGACTCTCAAAATAATCTACATGACGCATGAGAGAACAAACAAATCTACCAACGTGCTCTAAAAGATATAAGTGAAGCACTAGAGCAAAAACTATATAACTCAAAAAATATAAGTGAAGCACATAGAGTATTCTAACAATTTCTGAATCATGACTGTCTCTCTCAAAAAGGTGTGTGCAGCAAGGATGATTGTGGAAAACTAACAAATAAAGACTCAAATAATACAAGACGCTCCAAGCAAAACACATATCATGTGGTAAATAAAAATATAGCTCCAAGTAAAGTTACCGATAGAAGTAGACGAAAGAGGGGATGCCTTCCGGGGCATCCCCAAGCTTTGGCTTTTAGGTGTCCTTAGATTATCTTGGGGGTGCCATGGGCATCCCCAAGCTTAGGCTCTTGCCACTCCTTGTTCCATAATCCATCAAATCTTTACCCAAAACTTGAAAACTTCACAACACAACACTTAAAGTAGAAAATCTCGTGAGCTCCATTAGCGAAAGAAAACGAAACACCACTTCAAGGTACTGCAATGAACTCATTATTTATTTATATTGGTGTTAAACCTACTGTATTCCAACTTCTCTATGGTTTATAAACTATTTTACTAGCCATAGATTCATCAAAATAAGCAAACAACACACGAAAAACAGAATCTGTCAAAAACAGAATAGTCTGTAGTAATATGTAGCTAACGCAAGATCTGGAACCCCAAAAATTCTAAAATAAATTTATGGACGTGAGGACTTTATCTATTAATCATCTTCAAAAATAATTAACTAAATATCACTTTCCAAATAAAAATGGCAGCATTTCTCGTGAGCGCTAAAGTTTCTGTTTTTTACAGCAAGATTAACAAGACTTTCCCCAAGTCTTCCCAACGGTTCTACTTGGCACAAACACTAATTAAACACCAAAAAACACAACTGAAACAGAGGCTAGATAAATTATTTATTACTAAACAGGAGCAAAAAGCAAGGAATAAAAATAAAATTTGGTTGCCTCCCAACAAGCGCTATCGTTTAACGCGCCTAGCTAGGCATAAAAGCGAAGATAGATCTAGGTATTGCCATCTTTGGAAGGCAATCCATAAGTGGCTCTCATAATAGATTCATAAGGTAATTTACTTTTATTTCTAGGGAAGTTTTCCATGTATTTCCTTAACGGAATTTGAAATCTAATATTCCCTTCCTTCATATCAATAATTGCACCAATCGTTCTAAGGAAAGGTCTACCAAGAATAATAGGACATGAAGGAATGCAATCTATGTCAAGAACAATAAAATCCACAGGCACATAATTCCTATTTGCAACAATAAGAACATCATTAATTCTTCCCATAGGTTTCTTAATAGTGGAATCCGCAAGGTGCAAGTTTAAAGAGCAATCATCAAAATCACGGAAACCTAGCAAATCACACAAATTCTTTGGAATCGTGGAAACACTAGCACCCAAATCACACAAAGCATAGAATTCATGATATTTAATATTAATTTTAATAGTAGGTTCCCACTCATCATAAAGTTTTCTAGGGATAGAAACTCCCAACTCAAGTTTTTCTTCATAAGATTACTTCAAAGCATCAATGATATGTTTGGTAAGGCTTTATTTTGACTGTAAGCATGAGGAGAATTTAGCACGGATTGCAACAAGGAAATACAATCTATCAAAGAGAAATTATCATAATTAAATTCCTTGAAATCCAAAATAGTGGGTTCATTAATATTTAAAGTTTTGACTTCTTCAATTCCACTTTTAACAATTTTAGCATCAAGATCTAAAGACTTCGAATTTTTGGAACGCCTTCTAGGTAAAGGTGGATCATATTCAGTCCCATCATTATCAAGATTTATATTAGAAAACAAAGATTTAATAGGGGACACATCAATAACTTTTAGATCTTCATCTTTATTATCATGGAAACTAGAAGTACACGCTTTTATAAAGCAATCTTTCTTAGCACGCATCCTAGCGGTTCTTTCTTTGCACTCATCAATGGAAATTCTCATGGCTTTGAGAGACTCATTGATATCATGCTTAGGAGGAATATATCTAAGTTTCAAAGAATCAACATCAAGAGAAATTCTATCAACGTTCCTAGCCAACTCATCAATCTTAAGCAATTTTTCTTCAATCAAAGCATTGAAATTCTCTTGCGAGGTAATAAATTCTTTAATATTAGATTCAAAATCAGAGGGTATCTTATTAAAATTTTCATAAGAGTTGTTGTAGGAATTACCATAATTATTAGAGGAATTACTAGGATACGGCCTAGGATTAAAGTTTCCTCTATACGCGTTGTTACCAAAATTATTCCTACCAGCAAAATTCACATCCAAAGATTCATTATTATTCTCAATCAAAGTAGACAAAGGCATATCATTAGGATCAGAAGAAACACCTTTATTAGCAAATAATTTCATAAGTTCATCCATCTTACCACTCAACATTAATTTCTTCTATTGCATGCACTTTCTTATTAGTAGATCTTTCAGTGTGCCATTGAGAATAATTAACCATAATATTATCAAGGAGTTTAGTAGCTTCTCCTAAGGTGATTTCCATAAAAGTGCCTCCCGCGGCCGAATCTAAAATATTTCTAGAAGCAAAATTCAATCCGGCATAAAATTTTTGTATAATCATCCACAAATTCAAACCATGTGTAGGGCAATTATGTATCATTAATTTCATCCTCTCCAAGCTTGTGCAACATGTTCATGATCAAGTTGCTTAAAATTCATAATATCGTTTCTAAGAGAGATGATCTTAGCGGGAGGAAAATACTTGGAGATAAAAGCATCTTTGCACTTATTCCACGAATCAATACTATTTTTAGGCAAAGACGAAAACCAAGCTTTAGCACGATCTCTAAGCGAAAAAGGAAATTGCTTCAATTTAACAATATCATCGCCCACATCTTTCTTCTTTTGCATATCACAAAAATCAACGAAGTTGTTTAGATGGGTAGCTACATCTTCACTAGGAAGGCCGGAAAACGGATCTTTCATGACAAGATTCAGCAAAGCAGCATTAATTTCACAAGATTCAGCATCAGTAAGAGGAGCAATCAGAGTGCTAATAAAATCATTGTTGTTGGTGTTGGTAAAGTCACACAATTTGGTATTATCTTGAGCCATCATGACAAGCAAGCAATTCGACACACAAGCAAACAAGAAACGAGCAAAAAGAGGCAAATAGAGAAAGAGAGGGAGGATGGAGAGACAGAGAGGGCGAATAAAACGGCAAGGGTGAAGTGGGGGAGAGGAAAACAAGAGGCAAATGGCAAATAAAGTAATGCGGGAGATAAGGGTTTGTGATGGGTACTTAGTATGATAACTTTTGCTGTAACACCCCGGATGTAATTTACCTCATATGGATTCCAACTCTTGCCGTTTCCAGCACTAAGTTATGTTATTTTCTCGTTGTCGGGTTTTTGTCTCCATGTGTTTTGTATTTGTCATGCATCTCATATCATGTCATCATGTGCATTGCATTTGCATACGTGTTCGTCTCATGCATTCGAGCATTTTCCCCGTTGTCCATTTTGCATTCCGGCGCTCCTATGTCACCCGATGTCCCTTTCTACCTCTTTTCATGTGCGGGTACTAAACGTTTTCGGATTGGACCGGGACTTTCCATGCGGCCTTGGTTTACTATCGGTAGACCGCCTGTCAAGTTTCGTGCCATTTGGACTTCGTTTGATACTCCAACGGTTAACCGAGGGACCGAAAAGGCCTCGTGTGTGTTGCAGCCCAACACCCCTCCAACGTGGCCCAAAACCCACCTAAACCTCCTCCATCATCTAGATCGTTCGATCACGATCGCGTGGCCGCAAACCGTGCTCAATTTGGAGACTCCTAGCTCCCTCTACCTCTATTTAAAGAACCCCCACTCCAAATCCCGGGTCTCCTCCCCCGAAACCCTAGAAAATCTCCTTCTGCCGCGCCGGACATGTCCGTTCCGGCCGGACGTCCAGCCGCTGCCGCCCCGGACCAATAGAGCACCGCCACCTGTCCCCGCCGATGCCAGGCCAGCGCGACCCAGCGCCGGCCCTCCCCGCACCCGACCGGGCCGCCGCCTCCTCGCGCCTGCCTCCTCCCGCAGCGCTCCTCTCCTTCGACGCCGGCGCCGCCCGCCACCGCACCAAGCCGGCCTCGCCGCCGTAGCGCTCGCCGGTGCCGCCCGCGCCCTGAGGTGGCCACCGGAGCCCCACGCGCACGCGCGCCCGTGGAGGAGCACGCCGGCCGCCGCCTCTTCCTCCCTCGCCGACGCACCTCTTCCGGTGACCCACGATGACCCCGGCGAGCTCCTCTTCCACTCCGGCGACGCCCGCACTCTCCGGCGAACAGTGCTCCGGCGAGCTCGGATCTGACCTCAGGACGCGTGCAAACCCTAGATCCGGTTGACTTTTGCCTCCTCCCAGTATTCTTTTTTGCATAACTTCATCATGCCATAACTTCCTCATCGTAGCTCCGATTCATGCGTGTAGCATATCAAAATGTTCGTCTCGACGAGTACATCATTTAATCTCATTGCATCATTTTCATTTGAGCTCATATTGATACCCGAAATGCTGTTGGAAGAGGGCTATGTGAGGAAAGTGTCAGATCTGTTTCAGCAAATGGCCTTTTGTCATTTTTTGCCATGATTAATGTGTGCATGCTATGATCCTGAGCTCTACATGTGTTTTGAAGAATGCCATGCCATCTTTACAGGGGTGTATGCCATGTATTTTTGTGATCTTTGTGGTGACTAGCACAGGCATGCAAAGTAGCTTACTCAATGATGCTGATTTCAGGGACTTGGAATTTCACTAAGTCCTTGTCATGCTGTTATTTTTATGTCATATGTTCATGTTGTTTCCTAGTGATCCATGCCTCTTTTGAGGATGATCAGTAAGGATGTTTTGTAGATAATGTTGTGCTCTATCCATCCATGTCTTTGTTTGCAATTATGGAGCACCCTAGCTTGAGTCAATAGAGCTCTACTTTTGCTATAAAATGTTCTTGGCAGACTGTTAACATGTTTAGCGATTTTGCCGAGCTTGTTGTTGTTGATCCGTGCATGCTATGCTGTTGTTCTTCTCATGTCTAGCTTCTATGTCATGTCTATTTGCTGGGTGTATGCTTAGTTTGTCATGAAATGCCTCGTAGTGAGTGCATCAAGCTCGTAAACATGTCTACTTGATAACTGTTTTGCCATGCTCCAGTTTTTCACTAAGTCTGAATCTGTTTATGTTTTTGCTATGTTCACATGCTTGCAATTGTATTTTCTGATCCCTTTTTGCTCATGGTCACTAAGGGACTTTTGTTATATGCATAGAGTAGCTTCATGCCATGCCTTTCTTTGCCATGATATGTTCCTGTAGCATGTATTTATCGTGCTCTAAACATTGCTTCCCGATGATAAATTCCTGACATGCTGTTAATTTCACTAAGTCTGAAACCTGTTATCATTTGCACTTTTGCCATTCTTGTTTGAACCTGTTAATGAGTGAATTAGCCGTAGATCAGTGTTCATCTTTTGTCAAGCCTCATGAGTGGATCCCTGCCATGTATTTTGTTGTCTTGTTGGAGTGCTGTAGCATGTTGTTCTTGATGCATTTAGATGGTCTCGTGCTGATTATCGCAGACCGGTGCCATATTTGTTTTGCTTGCCATTTCCAAACCGTGCATCCGATTCCGGTGATCTTTATATAGATTTCGATCGAAATCAACTCACCTTTCCAGTGGCACTCTTGGATTTCCATGTTGAGGCCAGGGTCAATCTTTCATTTCCAAATCATGCCTAGGCATCACATATCGTATCCCGCATATCATACCATGTTTGCATCATGTTGCTTGAGCATTGCACGTGGTTGATTGTGTTCCTTTTTCTTGTTGTTCTTGCTTGGGTAGAGCCGTGAGACGAGTACGTGAATGAGGAGCACATTGAGTACGCTTTCGAGGATCAAGGAAACTCTGAGAACTTTGCAGGCAAGATGACCATACCCTCGAAATCACTTCTATCTTTGCTTGCTAGATGCTCACTCTTTTGCTATGCCTATGCTACGATACCTACCACTTGCTTATCATGCCTCCCATATTGCCATGTCAAACCACTAACCCACCTTGTCCTAGCAAACCGTTGTTTGGCTATGTTACCGCTTGCTCAGCCCCTCTTATAGTGTTGCTAGTTGCAGGTGAAGATTGGAGATCGTTCCTTGTTGGAACATGTTTATTGTTGGGATATCACAATATTATCTTGTTTATCTTAATGCACCTATATACCTGGTAAAGGGTGGAAGGCTCGGCCTTATGCCTGGTGTTCTGTTCCACTCTTCCCGCCCTAGTTTCCGTCATATCAGTGTTATGTTCCCGGATTTTGTGTTCCTTACACGGTTGGGTTATAATGGGAACCCCTTGACAGTTCGCCTTGAATAAAACTCCTCCAGCAATGCCCAACATTGGTTTTACCATTCACCACCTAGCCTCTTTTTCCCTTGGGTTCCGAGGACTCAAGGGTCATCTTTATTTAAACCCCCGGGCCAGTGCTCCTCTGAGTGTTGGCCCAACCTGTCAGCTGCCGGTGGCCACCAGGGGCAACTCTAGGCTGGCCTACCGGAACCTTGGAAAATACGGTGTGTCCTGAGAACGAGATATGTGCAGCTCCTATCGGGATTTGTTGGCACATTCGGGTGGTGTTGCTAGACTTGTTTTACCATTGTCGAGGATATCTTGTAACCGGGATGCCGAGTCTGATCGGATTGTCTTGGGAGAAGGAATATCCTTCGTTGACCGTGAGAGCTTGTGATGGGCTAAGTTGGGACTCCCCTGCAGGGATTTGAACTTTCGAAAGCCGTGCCCGCAGTTATGGGCAGATGGGATTTTGTTAATGTCCGGTTGTAGATAACCTGAAATTTTACTTAATTAAAAATGCACCAACCGTGTGTGTAACCGTGATGGTCTCTTCTTGGCGGAGTCCGGGAAGCGAACACGGTGTTGGAGTAATGCTTGACGTAGGTTGTTCTAGGATCACTTCTTGATCATAGTTGTTCGACCGTGCTTTTGCCTTCTCTTCTCGCTCTCTTTTGCGTATGTTAGCCACCATATATGCTAGTCGCTTGCTGCAGCTCCACATCATACCTTTACCCTTCCTATAAGCTTAAATAGTCTTGATCGCGAGGGTGTGAGATTGCCGAGTCCCCGTGACTCACAGATTACTTCCAAAACCAGATGCAGGGACCGATGATACCGCTCCAGATGATATGACCATGCTCAAGTGGGAGTTCGATGAAGACTCTCGTCGTTACTACATGTCTTTCCCAGATGATCAGTAGAGGTGCCCAGTTGGGGCGATCGGGGACTTTGTCACATTTGGGGGTTGATCTTTATTTTGGTTCCGTAGTCGGACCTTGAGTGTATTGGATGAATTTAATGACTTATTTATGTATTTGTGTGACGTGGCGAGTGTAAGCCAACTATGTACCTTTCCCCTTTATTTATGTACATGGGTTGTTTGCGAAGGTTACCTCACTTGCGACATTGCTTTCAATGCGGTTATGCGTCTAAGTCATGCTTCGACACGTGGGAGATATAGCCGCATCGAGGGCGTTACATTTGCGTAGACTCCCCGGCAACGGCGCCATAAATGGCTCCTTGTCGGGACTCAAATCTTGACTTGTCTTGCGCTAACCTCCTCGACAACGGCGCCAGAAATACTTCTTGCTACCTCTTAAGCACTGCGTTGGTTTTCCCTTGAAGAGGAAAGGGTGATGCAGCAGAGCAGTGTAAGTATTTCCCTCAGTTTTTGAGAAGCAAGGTATCAATCAAGTAGGAGGCCACGCACGAGTCCCTCACACCTACACAAACAAATAAACTCCTTGCAAGCAACACGATAAAGGGGTTGTCAATCCCTTCTCGGTCACCTACGAGAGTGAGATCTGATAGATATGATAAGATAATATTTTTGGTATTTTTATGATAAAGAGAAATAAAGATGCAAGTGAAATAAATGGCAAAGAAAATAACTAAGTACTGGAATATTAATTTGATGGAAAATAGACCCGGGGGCCATATGTTTCACTAGAGGCTTCTCTCGAGAGCATAAGTATTACGGTGGGTGAACAAATTACTGTTGAGCAATTGACAGAATTGAGCATAGTTATGAGAATATCTAGGTATGATCATGTATATAGGCATCACGTCTGATACAAGTAGACCGACTCCTGCCTGCATCTACTACTATTACTCCACACATCGACCGCTATCCAGCATGCATCTAGAGTATTAAGTTCAAGAGAACAGAGTAACACCTTAAGCAAGATGACATGATGTAGAGGGATAAACTCATGCAATATGATATAAACCCCATCTTGTTATCCTCGATGGCAACAATACAATACGTGCCTTTCTGCCCCTACTGTCATTGGGAAAGGACAACGCAAGATTGAACCCAAGGGTAAGCACTTCTGCCATTGCAAGAAAGATCAATTTAGTAGGCCAAACCAAACTGATAATTCGAAGAGACTTGCAAAGATAACCAATCATACATAAAAGAATTCAGAGAAGATTCAAATATTGTTCATAGATAAACATGATCATAAACCCACAATTCATCGGTCTCAACAAACACACCGCAAAAGAAGATTACATCGAATAGATCTTCACAAGAGAGGGGGAGAACTTTGTATTGAGATCCTGCTACCTCTTGAGCACTTTCGTTGGTTTTCCCTCGAAGAGGAAAGGGTGGTGCAGCAAAGTAGCGTAAGTATTTACCTCAGTTTTTGCGAACCAAGGTATCAATCCAGTAGGTGGCTACGCGTGAGTCCCCCGCACCTACAAAAAACAAATAAATCCTCGCAACCAACGCGATCAGGGGTTGTCAATCCCTACACGGTCACTTACGAGAGTGAGATCTGATAGATATGATAAGATAATGTTTTTGGTATTTTTATGATAAAGATGCAAAGCAAAACAAAAGAAATGAAAATAACTAAGTATTGGAAGATTAATATGATGAATATAGACCCGGGGGCCATAGGTTTCACTAGTGGCTTCTCTCAAGAGCATAAGTATTTTACGGTGGGTGAACAAATTACTGTTGAGCAATTGACAGAATTGAGCATAGTTATGAGAATATCTAGGTATGATCATGTATATAGGCATCATGTCCGAGACAAGTAGACCGACTCCGGCCTGCATATGCTACTATTACTCCACACATCGACCGCAATCCAGCATGCGTCTAGAGTATTAAGTTCACAAGAACAGAGTGACACTTTAAGCAAGATGACATGATGTAGAGGGATAAACTCATGCAATATGATGAAAACCCCATCTTGTTATCCTCGATGGCAACAATACAATACGTGCCTTGCTGCCCCTACTGTCACTAGGAAAGGACACTGCAAGATTGAACCCAAAGCTAAGCACTTCTGCCATTGCAAGAAAGATCAATCTAGTAGGCCAAACCAAACTGATAATTCGGAGAGACTTGCAAAGATAACCAATCATACATAAAAGAATTTAGAGAAGATTCAAATATTTTTCATAGATAAACTTGATCATAAACCCACAATTCATCGGTCTCAACAAACACACTGCAAAAGAAGATTACATCGAATAGATCTCCGCAAGAGAGGGGGAGAACTTTGTATTGAGATCCTGCTACCTCTTGAGCACTTGCGTTGGTTTTCCCTTGAAGAGGAAAGGGTGGTGTAGGAAAGTAGCGTAAGTATTTCCCTCAGTTTTTGAGAACCAAGGTATCAATCCAGTAGGACGCTACGCGTGAGTCCCTCGCACCTACACAAAACAAATAAATCCTCGCAACCAACGCGATCAGGGGTTGTCAATCCCTACACGGTCACTTACGAGAGGGAGATCTGATAGATATGATAAGATAATATTTTTGGTATTTTTATGATAAAGATGCAAAGTAAAATAAAAGCAAAGAAAATAACTAAGTATTGGAAGATTAATATGATGAATATAGACCCGGGGGCCATAGGTTTCACTAGCGGCTTCTCTCAAGAGCATAAGTATTTTACGGTGGGTGAACAAATTACTGTTGAGCAATTGACAGAATTGAGCATAATTATTAGAATATCTAGGTATGATCATGTATATAGGCATCACGTCCGACACAAGTAGATCGACTCCTGCCTGCATCTACTACTATTACTCCACACATCGACCGCTATCCAGCATGCATCTAGAGTATTAAGTTCACAAGAATAGAGTAACACCTTAAGCAAGATGACATGATGTAGAGGGATAAACTCATGCAATATGATGAAAACCCCATCTTGTTATCCTCGATGGCAACAATACAATACGTGCCTTGCTGCCCCTACTGTCACTGGGAAAGGACACCGCAAGATTGAACCCAAAGCTAAGCACTTCTCCCATTGCAAGAAAGATCAATCTAGTAGGCCAAACCAAACTGATAATTCGAAGAGACTTGCAAAGATAACCAATCATACATAAAATAATTCAGAGAAGATTCAAATATTGTTCATAGATAAACTTGATCATAAAGCCACAATTCATCGGTCTCAACAAACACACCGCAAAAGAAGATTACATCGAATAGATCTCCACAAGAGAGGGGGAGAACTTTGTATTGAGATCCAAAAAGAGAGAAGAAGCCATCTAGCTTATAACTATGGACCTGAAGGTCTGATTCAAACTACTCACACTTCATCGGAGAGGCTATGGTGTTGATGTAGAAGCCCTCCGTGATCGATGGCCCCTCTGGCGGAGCTCCGGAATAGGCCCCAAGATGGGATCTCGTGGATACAGTAAGTTACGGCGGTGGAATTAGGGTTTTGGCTCCGTATCTGATTGTTCGGGGGTATGTAGGTATATATAGAAGGAAGAAGTACGTCGGTGGAGCAACAGGGGGCCCACGAGGATGGAGGGCGCGCTTGGGGGGGGGGGGGTAGGCACGCCCCCAACCTCGTGGCCTCCCTGTTGGTTGCTTGACGTAGGGTCCAAGTCTCCTGGATCTTGTTCGTTCCAAAAGTCACGTTGCCGAAGGTTTCATTCCGTTTGGACTTCGTTTGATATTCCTTTTCTTCGAAACCCTAAAATAGGCAAAAAACAGCAATTCTGGGCTGGACCTCCGGTTAATAGGTTAGTCCCAAAAATAATATAAAAGTGAATAATAAAGCCAATAATGTCCGAAACAGAAGATAATATAGCATGGAGCAATCAAAAATTGTAGATACATTGGAGACGTATCAAGCATCCCCAAGCTTAATTCCTGCTCGTCCTCGAGTAGGTAAATGATAAAAACAAATTTTTTGATGTGGAATGCTACTTGGCATATTTTCAATGTAATTCTTCTTAATTGTGGTATGAATATTCAGATCCGAAAGATTCATGACAAAAGTTCAACATTGACATAAAAATAATAATACTTCAAGGATACTAACACTACTAGGGAAAAGCCTAGCAGCAGCGCGGGTTTTGCGTGTATCAGTAGCGCGGGTGCTCGCGCTACTGATACGACGCCACAACTAACTTGTAGCAGTAGCGCGTGTTGACAGACGCTACTGCTATACATGGTTAGCTGTAGCGTGCGTTGCAAACAGCGCTACTGCTAATTAGCTGTAGCGGGTCTTATACCCCGCGCTACTGCTATTACTTTCAAAAACAAAAACAAAATCTCGATCCCGTGCGTGCTGTCAATGGCAGCAATGGTAAGATCTAGCGATGTTTGGCATCGCCGGAGGCATGAACGGACAGCAGAAGACCAGATCCAGTAGTTGCTGTTGGAGAGGGCCCGTTTCTATGGCAGAGCCAGGCCGCGGCGTGGGGCTCCTCTTCCCGACCATGCCAGATAGCTCCGGTTCATCCATGGCGATGACCTGCACGGGCATGGACATGGGAGGGTGATTCGAACTAGAGGGAGAGAGAGAAAAGGAAAACTGAGGGAGAGGAAGGTGATGTAGGGAGCGGCGGAGCTAGTCACCGGTGGCGAGGTGCTCCGGTGTGGTGGCGCGGGGCGGCGGCCTCCTAGACGTCGGTGGAAGACCGGCGAGCCCCTAGATGCCGGTGGCGCGAGGCGGCACCCTCTTTCGATGCCATGGAGGAGGATGGGTGCATGCGCAAGAGGTCCATGTGAGAGCGTATGGAAAGTGAGAGGAGAGAGTGGTGGAAGAGAGGAGGGATTTGGGGGAGGAGATGGGGATTCGGCCGAGGATATGGCGACTTCACCTACCTCGTACTTAGTAGTCGCGAGGGGTATAAAATCGCGCTACTACTATCAACTTAGTAGTAGCGCGGGTTTATACCCCTCGCTACTACTATGGCATGTGTCGGGGGGCACGGTAGAGACCGCTTAGTAGTAGCGAGGGTTAAAAACCCGCGCTACTACTATCAACTTAGTAGTAGCGAGGGTTAAAAACCCGCGCTACTGCTAATTAGCAGTAGCGCTTCTTTTTGTGCCGCGCTGCTACTAAGATTCTGTGTATAAGGTTTTCCCTAGTAGTGTAACTAAGCAATTATGTCTTCTCAAAATAACATGGCCAAAGAAAGTTATCCTATAAAATCATATAGTCTGGCTATGCTCTATCTTCACCACACAAAGTATTTAAATCATGCAGAACCCCGATGACAAGGCAAGCAATTGTTTCATACTTTTGGTGTTCTCAAACTTTTTCAATCTTCACGCAATACATGAGCATGAGCCATGGACATAGCACTTTAGGTGGAATAGAGTGGTGGTTGTGGAGAAGACAAAAAGGGAGAAGATAGTCTCACATCAACTAGGCGTATCAACGGGCTATGGAGATGCCCATCAATAGATATCAATGTGAGTGAGTAGGGATTGCCATGCAACGGATTCACTAGAGCTATAAGTATATGAAACCTCAAAAAGAAACTAAGTGGGTGTGCATCCAACTTTCTTTCTCACAAAGACCTAGGGCATTTTGAGTAAGCCCATCATTGGAATATGCAAGCCAAGTTCTATAATGAAAAAATCCCACTAGTATATGAAAGTGATAACAAAGGAGACTCTCTATCATGAAGATCATGGTGCTACTTTGAAGCACAAGTGTGGTAAAAGGATAGTAGCATTGTCCCTTCTCTCTTTTTCTCTCATAATTTTTTATTTGGGCCTTTTTTTATGGCCTCTTTTTTTATTTGGGCTTCTTTGGCCTCTTTTTTTATTTTTTTCGTCCGGAGTCTCATCCTGACTTGTGGGGGAATCATAGTCTCCATCATCCTTTCCTCACCGGGACAATGCTCTAATAATGAAGATCATCACACTTTTATTTTCTTACAACTCAAGAATTACAACTCAATACTTAGACCAAAATATGACTCTATGTGAATGCCTCCGGCGGTGTACCAGGATATGCAATGACTCATGAGTGACATGTATGAAAGAATTATGAAAGGTGGCTTTGCCACAAATACAATGTCAACTACATGATCATGCAAAGCAATATGACAATGATGGAGCGTGTCATAGTAAACGAAATGGTGGTAAGTTGCATGGCAATATATCTCGGAATGGCTATGGAAATGCCATGATAGGTAGGTATGGTGGCTGTTTTGAGGAAGGTATATGGTGGGTGTATGATACCAGCGAAAGGTGCGCGGTATTAGAGAGGCTAGCAAAGGTGGAAGGGTGAGAGTGCGTATGATCCATATACTTATTGCAAAAATCTACAAGTTATCAAAGCAAAATATTACGCGCATGCTCCTAGGGGGATAGATTGGTAGGAAAAGACTATCGCTCGTCCCCGACCGCCACTCATAAGGTAGACAATCAATAAATAAATCATGCTCTGACTTCATCACATAACGGTTCACCATACGTGCATGCTAAGGGAATCACAAACTTTAACACAAGTATTTCTCAAATTCACAACTACTCAACTATCATGACTCTAATATCACCATCGCCATATCTCAAAACAATTATCAAGTATCAAACTTCTCATAGTATTCAACACACTCATAAGAAAATTTTATTATTAATCTTGTATACCTAGCATATTTGGATTATTTAAGCAAATTACCATTCTATTTAAGACTCTCAAAATAATCTAAGTGAAGCATGAGAGATCAATAGTTCCTATAAAACAAATCCATCACCGTGCTCTAAAAGATATAAGTGAAGTACTAGAGCAAAACTATATAACTCAAAAGATATAAGTGAAGCACATAGAGTATTCTAATAATTTCTGAATCATGTGTGTCTCTCTCAAAAGGTGTGTACAGAAAAGATGATTGTGGTAAAATAAAAAATAAATACTCAAATCATACAAGACGCTCCAAGCAAAACACATATCATGTGGTGAATAAAAATATAGCTCCAAGTAAAGTTACCGATAGAAGTAGATGAAAGAGGGGATGCCTTCCGGGGCATCCCCAAGATTTGGCTTTTTGGTGTCCTTAGATTATCTTGGGGGTGCCATGGGCATCCCCAAGCTTAGGCTCTTGCCACTCCTTGTTCCATAATCCATCAAATCCTTACCCAAAACTTGAAAACTTCACAACACAAAACTTAAAGTAGAAAATCTCGTGAGCTCCGTTAGCGAAAGAAAACAAAACACCACTTCAAGGTACTGTAATTAACTCATTATTTATTTATATTGGTATTAAACTTACTGTATTCCATCTTCTCTATTGTTTATAAACTATTTTACTAGCCATAGATTCATCAAAATAAGCAAACAACACACGAAAAACAGAATCTGTCAAAAACAGAACAGTCTTTAGTAATCTGTTGCTAGCGAAGATCTGGAACCCCAAAAATTCTAAAATAAATTGCTGGACGTGAGGAATTTATCTATTAATCATAGGCAACAATAATTAACTAAATAACACTTTCCAAATAAAAATGGCAGCAGTGCTTGTAAGCGCTAAAGTTTCTGTTTTTTACAGCAAGATTAACAAGACTTTCCCCAAGTCTTCCCAACGGTTCTACTTGGCACAAACACTAATTAAACACAAAAAACTCAACCAAAAAAGAGTCTAGATAAATTATTTATTACTAAACAAGATAAAAAATCAAGGAATAAAAATAAAATTGGGTTGCCTCCCAACAAGCGCTATCGTTTTAACGCCCCTAGCTAGGCATAAAAAGCAAGGATAGATCTAGGTATTGCCATCTTTGGTAGGTAATCCATAAGTGGCTCTCATAATAGATTCATAAGATAATTTAATTTTCTTTCTAGGAAAGTATTCCATGCCTTTCTTTAACGGAAATTGGAATCTAATATTTCCTTCCTTCATATCAATAATTGCACCAATCGTTCTAAAGAAAGGTCTACCAAGAATAATAGGACATGAAGGATTGCAATCTATATCAAGAACGATAAAATCTACGGGCACATAATTCCTATTTGCAATAATAAGAACATCATTAATTCTTCCCATAGGTTTCTTAATAGTGGAATCCGCAAGGTATAAGTTTAGAGAGCAATCATCAAAATCATGGAAACCTAAAAAATCACACAAAGCCTTTGGAATCGTGGAAACACTAGCACCCAAATCACACAAAGCATATCATTCATTATCTTTAATTTTAATTTTAATAGTTGGCTCCCACTCATCATAAAGTTTTCTAGGGATAGAAACTTCAAACTCAAGTTTTTCTTCATAAGATTGCATCAAAGCATCAATGATATGTTTGGTAAAAGCTTTTTTTTACTATAAGCATGAGGAGAATTTAGCAGGGATTGCAACAAGGAAATACAATCTATCAAAGAGCAATTATCATAATTAAATTCCTTGAAATCCAAAATAGTAGGTTCATTAACATCTAGAGTTTTGATCTCTTCAATCCCACTTTTATCAAATTTAGCATCATGATCTAAAAACTCCGAATTTTTGGAACACCTTCTAGGTAAAGGTGGATCATATTCAATCCCATTATTATCAAGATTCATATTGCAAAACAAAGATTTAATAGGGGACATATCAATAACTTTTAGATCTTCATCTTTATTATCATGGTCTTCCGGTTTAGCGGCCATCTTATTAACTAAGGTAGCCTACTTATCTGAAACTTCAGCTATTAACTTATCAAGACAAGAAATTTGGGATCTCAAACCATCAAATTCTTTAGACATATCATCGAGCTCTTTATTCATATAACTCATAAAGCTTTTTTGTTCTTTAAGCTCGTTTTTAAAGAAACTATTATGCTCAAATTACAAGACCATAAAACTCCTAACGTTGCTTTCGATTTCTTCTAACCTTTTAAGGTGAAGATCACCAAATCGGGGAAGAGGCATCGAGACAAGAAAGCAATCCAACACACAAGCAAACGAGGAACGGGCAAAAAGGAGGCAAATAGAGAAAGAGAGGGAGGATAGAGAGAGAGAGGGCAAATAAAACGGCAAGGGTGAAGTGGGGGAGAGGAAAACGAGAGGCAAATGGAAATAATGTAATGTGGGAGATAAGGGTTGCGATGGGTACTTGGTATGTTGACTTTTGCGTAGACCTCCCCGGCAACGGCGCCAGAAATCCTTCTTGCTACATCTTGAGCACTTGCATTGGTTTTCCTTGAAGAAGAAAGGGTGGTGCAACAAAGTAGTGTAAGTATTTCCCTCAGTTTTTGAGAACCAAGGTATCAATCCAGTAGGAGGCTACGCGCGAGTCCCTCGCACCTACACAAAACAAATAAATCCTCGCAACCAACGCGATAAGGGGTTGGTCACTTACGAGAGTGAGATCTGATAGATATGATAAGATTATATTTTTGGTATTTTTATGATAAAGATGCAAAGTAAAATAAAAGCAATGAAAATAACTAAGTATTGGAAGATTAATATGATGAAGATAGACCCGAGGGCCATAGGTTGCACTAGTGGCTTCTCTCAAGAGCATAAGTATTTTACGGTGGGTGAACAAATTACTGTTGAGCAATTGACAGAATTGAGCATAGTTATGAGAATATCTAGGTATGATCATGTATGTAGGCATCACGTCCGAGACAAGTAGACCGACTCCTGCCTGCATCTACTACTATTACTCCACACATCGACCGCTATCCAGCATGCATCTAGAGTATTAAGTTCACAAGAACAGAGTAACGCCTTAAGCAAGATGTCATGATGTAGAGGGATAAACTCATGCAATATGATGAAAACCCCATCTTCTTATCCTCGATGGCAACAATACAATACGTGCCTTGCTGCCCCTACATCACTGGGAAAGGACACCGCAAGTTGAACCAAAGCTAAGCACTTCTCCCATTGCAAGAAAGATCAATCTAGTAGGCCAGACCAAACTGATAATTCGAAGAGACTTGCAAAGATAACCAATCATACATAGAAGAATTCAGAGAAGATTCAAATATTGTTCATAGATAAACTTGATCATAATCCCACAATTCATCGGTCTCAACAAACACACCGCAAAAGAAGATTACATCGAATAGATCTCCACAAGAGAGGGGGAGAACTTTGTATTGAGATCCAAAAAGAGAGAAGAAGCCATCTAGCTTATAACTATGGACCTGAAGGTCTGATTCAAACTACTCACACTTCATCGGAGAGGCTATGGTGTTGATGTAAAAGCTCTCCGTGATCGATGCCCCCTCCGGCGGAGCTCCGGAACAGGCCCCAAGATGGGATCTCGTGGATACAGAACATTATGGCAGTGGAATTAGGGTTTTGGATCCGTATCTGATCATTTGGGGGTACGTAGGTATATATAGGAGGAAGAAGTACGTCGGTGGAGCAACAGGGGCCCCACAAGGTTGGAGGGCGCGCTTGGGGGGGGGGGGGGGTAGGCGCGCCCCTACCTCGTGGCCTCCCTGTTGGTTGCTTGACGTAGGGTCCAAGTCTCCTGGATCTTGTTCGTTCCAAAAATCACGTTCCCGAAGGTTTCATTCCGTTTGGACTTCGTTTGATATTCCTTTTCTTCGAAACCCTAAAATAGGCAAAAACAGCAATTCTGTGCTGGACCTCCGGTTAATAGGTTAGTCCCAAAAATAATATAAAAGTGAATAATAAAGCCCAATAATGTCCGAAACAGAAGATAATATAGCATGGAGCAATCAAAAAATATAGATACATTGGAGACGTATCAGATCCAAAAAGAGAGAAGAAGCCATCTAGCTAATAACTATGGACCCGTAGGTCTAAAGTAAACTACTCACACTTCATCAGAGAGGCTATGGTGTTGATGTAGAAGCCATCCATGATTGATACCCCCTCCGGCGGAGATCCGGAAATGTCCCCAAGATGGGATATCGTGGATACATAAAGTTACGGCGGTGGAATTAGGGTTTTGGCTCCGTATTTGGTAGTTTGGAGTTACGTAGGTATATATAGGAGGAAGGAGTACATCGGTGGAGCAACGTGGGCCCCACGAGGGTGGAGGGTGCGCCTGGGGGTGGGGGTGGTAGGCGCGCCCCTACCTCGTGCCTTCCTCGTTGATTTCTTGACGTAGGGTCCAAGTCCTCTGGATCATGTTCGCTTCAAAAATCATGTTCCCGAAGGTTTCATTTTGTTTGGACTCCATTTGATATTATTTTTCTGCGAAACCCTAAAATAGGCAAAAAAACAGTAATTCTGGGCTGGGCCTCCGGTTAATAGGTTAGATCCAGAAATAATATAAAAGTGTATAATAAAGCCAAATAATGTCCAAAACAGGATATAATATAGCATGGAACAATCAAAATATATAGATACGTTGGAGACGTATCAGAGGCCGTGGAGTTGAACTCGATCACTCGAGATGACTTAAATGAAGCTATGCATTCACTTAAGACATCTATGATGACGAGGTCAAGTCCATGCTTACAGAATTACTTGAGGGGTTGAAAACCATTCCCGATCCGTTGCTTGTGGTTAATCCCACTGCAACGGGGTCGGAGGCCAATTCCAGCAAGGAAGCGGCTAAAGGTACTCAAACCTCCTCCCCTCAAAACAAGAATGGGATGGGAACCTTTGCCTCGGTCCCCCTCCCTTGTTCTATGGAGGACCGGTCCCTACATCACATATTAACAACCTTGGTCCTCCGCCTAAACTTGTGGAGGGTGATTTCGCTAGTTGGGTTTTTGGTTCTCATTTAAATCACAGCTCAACAAATCTTTGGAGAATCATCGAGCAAGGCTTCTACCCGCATGATCCAAACAACCTCACTTCAAGAGAAGAGGCGGACAATCAATACAACCACTCTGCATTGTTCATCCTCCAATCCATGATGCCTCCCGAAGATCTATATCACTTGTGTCCCTTCTCCCGTGCAAGGGATTGTTGGGAACACATCATATCTTTGTACAAGGGGATCTCAAGCATACAACGGTCCAACTTTGAGGTGGTTCTTGATGAGGCCGATGAGTTTGTAATGGTTGAAGATGCGGATCCTTGCAATCTCTATCAAAGATTGAAAACTCTTGTGGTTGCTCTTTAAGACATGGGAGAAAGGATACACATGAAAATTGGATCAAGGGCAAGTTTCTCAAGGCCATCATGCCATTCAATAAGGCCATGTCCTCCGTGATTCTTCAAAGGCCGAATTTCCACACCTTGTCTTCAAGTGAAGTGTTGGATGAGTTTATTTCCATGAACATCATGAACAAGACCACCGAATGCACTATCTCATGTCCGGTCAAAGAAAGCCTCTCCCAATCTTGCCTTGAAGGCCAAGGCCATTCCAGAAGAAGAGGATGAATAATAAGAGAGTTGTCCCAAAGACACCAAATATGCTTACCACGAGCACATGGCTCTTGCGTCAAGGCAATTTTGGGGCAACAAGAGAACCTCAAGGCCAAACTTCTCCAAGAACAACTCAAATGGCTCAAAGAGCAAGCCATGAGTGAGGACTTGCTACACTTGCAGCAGTGTGAGTCATTTGTGGTGGATTGTCCATATGAGAAAAGGGAGGACAATGGTGTCAACCTGATATGTCTCCAACGTATCTATAATCTTTTTATTGTTCCATGCTGTTATATTATCAATCTTGGATGTTTTATAATCATTTTATAGCCATTTTATATCATTTTTGGTACTAACCTATTGACATAGTGCCAAGTGCCAGTTGCTGTTTTTTTCCATGTTTTTTACATCGCAGAAAATCAATATCAGACGGAGTCCAAATGCCTCGAAACTTTACAGAGAATTTTTATGGGCCATAAGGAACACAACGAGCCCTGGCTGTGGCTGGAGGGTGCCCCGAGGGGGGCACAACCCACCAGGGCACGCCAGGAGGCCCAGGCGCGCCCTGGTGGGTTGTGCCCACCTCGGGTGCCCCCTGGACCGCCTCTTTGCTCTATAAATACCCCAATATTTCCAGATCCCTAAAGGCATCGACGAAATATTCATCCAGCCGCCGCAGAGTTTAGAATCACCATATCCAATCTAGACACCATCTTGGATGGGGTTCACCACCTCCATTGGTGCCTCTCCGATGATGCGTGAGTAGTTCTTTGTAGACCTTCAGGTCCATAGTTAGTAGCTAGATGGCTTCATCTCTCTCTCTCTTGATTCTCAATACAATGGTATCTCGGAGATCCATATGATGTAACTCTTTTGCGGTGTGTTTGTTGGGATCCGATGAACTTTGAGTTTATGATCAGATCTATCTTTTTATATCCATGAAAGTTATTTGAGTTTCTTTGATCTCTTATATGCATGATTTCTTATAGCCTCGTATTTCTTCTCCGATATTTGGGTTTTGTTTTGCCAACTTGATCTATTTATCTTGCAATGATAAGAGGTGCTTTGTAGTGGGTTCGATCTTACGGTGCTTGATCCCAGTGTCAGAAAGGGAAACGACATGTATGTATCATTGCTACTAAGGATAAAACTATGGGGTCTATCTCTACATAGATAGATCTTGTCTACATCATGTCATCGTTCTTATTGCATTACTCCTTTTCTCCATGAACTTAATACACTAGATGCATGCTGGATAACAGTCAATGTGTGGAGTAATAGTAGTAGATGCAGGCAGGAGTCGGTCTACTAATCTTGGACGTGATGCCTATATAATGATCATTGCCTGGATATCATCATAATTATTTCAAGTTCTATCAATTTCCCAACAATAATTTGTTTACCCACCGTTTGTTATTTTTCTCGAGAGAAGCCACTAGTGAAACCTACGGCCCCCGGGTCTTATTTCTCATATATTTGCGTTTGCGATCTATTTTTATTTGCTTTTATTTTCAGATCTATTAATCCAAAAACCCCAAAATACTTTGCTGCACTTTATTTTATTTGCAATCTATTTATCCAATCTGTTACAACCTTTTTACCGTCACGCACCAATTTCTGGCACCGTTACCTGTAAGGGATTGACAAACCCTTTAACACGTCGGGTTGCGAGGATTTGTTATCTATGTGTAGGGGCTGTTTATGTTATGTTGCTTGGTTCTCCTACTGGTTTGATAACCTTGGTTTCATATCTGAGGGAAATACCTACCACCGCTATGGTGCATCATCCCTTCCTCTTTGGGGAAATACCGACGTAGCTTCAAGCGACATCACAACCTCATTCGCAAAGACAAAGCCAAGTCATTCCCCAACAAAAACAACTTCACTAAGAAGATACCTCAAAAGGGCTTGGTGGCACAAGAAGAGTACATCTCCGATGATGATGAGGAGGATACAAGTGGTGAAGGAATGGCAACGGAAACTGTGGCCATTGCCACCTCTTCACCTACCAAGGTATCTCTCTTTGGAGCCCCCCAATGAGAGTCTCATTGCAAAGTGCCTCATGGCCAAAGGTATCAACAAGGTAACCCCCAACATGAAAACCACCATCACCTACTCCTTCTTTGTTAGATTGTGTAGAGGATAGTGAGTTGGTGAAAGTTGATGAGAATGAATTTGACAAGTTCTTGAGTAAGATAAGAGGTGAGACCAGGAAGCACTTTGTTGCTCTCTTGGAACAACTTGGTGATGCCAATGATATCTTTAGGTCTCATGAGGATACCATCTCTAAGTTAGAAGGGCATAGTCATTACTATGCCGATGAGATCGCGGATCTTTTCATTGCTCTTGAGGAAGAGCAAGGTCTTCGTTTGGCTTTTGAGGGTTCACACAACATAGATCTTGCTAAATAACAAAAGGATCTTGATCATGCTATTGTTCTTACTCGTGTGCTTAAATCCGAGAAGGTTGCACTTGGAGTTGGCCGTGATAGACTCAAGGAAGAGTTTGGCACACTTGACAAGGCTCACAAGGTCTTGAAGGGTGTTCATGCCTCTCTCAAGGAGTCTCATGATCAACTACAAGTGAAACTAACCAAGGAGATTTCCACATGCCCTCCGTTTGTTTAATTGATAACGCCCATGCTACTACCTCTTGTTGTGAGCATGTGCATCTTGTGGAGGATAATGCCAAGTTGAAAGAGCAAATTGAGAAGGGCCTTGTGATTTGCATACAAGCTAAGAAGAACCTAAATGACCTTTTGAGCAATCAAAAGGAAGTTCTGGCAAAGGAAGGACTTGGGTTTGTACCCAAGTCAAAGAAGAAGAAGAAGAACAAGATCAAGCAACCTCTCCCGCTTAAGGAAGCCTTTGTCAAGGTGGGGGAGGGTGCTCATGAGAAGAATAAGGATAAGGAAGATGGCAATACCACCCCTACCAACAAAGTTGGTGACTTTAACCCCTCATATGTTTTATGTCGTGCTACTGATGAGCATGTTTGTGCCAAATCTGTTGGTTCTTCTTATGAGTACATTGAATGGTCTATTTGGGTTCCTAAGAACCTTGTTGCTAACATCAAAGGACCCATTCAAAAATGGGTACCCAAATCCAAGCATTAATCTCTTGCAGGAGTTTGCTTCCGGTGGGGTGTCATGGTTGCTCGATAGTGGGATAACAAATTATATGACCGGGAGCAAGGACTTGGTGGTGGACGTACAACCTATTCTATCTATTCCCACTCATGTCCAATTCGGTGATGCTTCAACATTTAAGGTATTGGGTCTTGGCAAGGTGGTCATCTCACAAGATTTATCTATGGAGAAGGTCATGCTTGTTGAGTCCCTTGCATACAATTTACTTTTCATTCGTCAACTTGCACTCATGGGCTTTGCTACATTCTTTAATCTTGATACCATGGCCCTTTTGTGGAGCAAGACTCTAAAAGTAGCCTTTTTTGGGCATGTTGAGAATGGTCTCTATGTGGTTAACTTTTTAGAGCAACCCACTAAGACCGCGACGTGCCTAATGGCTAAAGTTGATGTGGGATGGCTGGCATCGCCGACTAGCCCATGTCAATATGAGATCTTTGCAAAGTCTCCTCGAAGGGGATCACATTCGTGGAATAACAAATGTGAGTTTTGCCAAAAACCGTGCTTGTAGTGCTTGTATCGAAGGAAAGCTTCATGAGATGGATCACCAACCCACAACTATCATCTACTCGAAGAGGACCTTGGAGCTCCTTCACGATCTATTTGGTCCTCCATCCTTCGATAGTCTTGGGGGAAGAAAGTATTGCTTGGTTATTATAGATGATTACTCAAGATACACATCGGTATACTCCTTCAAGAGGAAGAGTGATACTTAACAAACCGTCATCAACTTTCCAAATGAAGCTCAACGTCAATAGGAAGCAGAGATTTTGATGATCCGAAGGGACAATGACACCGAGTTTAGGAACTACACCTTGAATGAGCTTTTTAGTGATGAGGGGATCAAGCATCAATATTCTGCACCTTATACCCCTAAAAAATGGTGTTGCAGAGAAGAAGAACCGGACTTGATGGATGTGGCAAGGACCATGATGGCAGAATTCAAATGTCCGTACAACTTTTGGGCTGAATCCATCAACACCGCATGTCATGCATCCAATAGGCTCTATCTCCGCAAAGGCTTGAACAAGACTCCATATGATATACTTACCGGTAACAAGCCCAACCTGAAGTACTTATAGGTATTCGGTTGTAAGTGTTTCATTCTCAAGAAAGGTGTTCGTTTGCCTAAATTTGAACCTATATCTCAAGAGGGCATATTTGTTGGTTATGCTTCAAACTCCCATACTGACCGTGTACTGATTCTACTATGCAACTTGTTCTTGTAGACTTGTTTTGGGCCTCCAAGCGTAGAGTTTTGTACGACGGTAGCAATTTTCCCTCAAGTGGGTGACCTAAGGTTTATCAATCCGTGGGAGGCGTAGGATGAAGATGGTCTCTCTCAAACAACCCTGCAACCAAATAACAAAGAGTCTCCTGTGTCCCCAACACACCAAATACAATGGTAATTTGTATAGGTGCACTAGTTCGGCGAAGAGATGGTGATACAAGCGTACTAATGATAGTAGATATTGATTTTTGTAATAGGAACAATAAAAAACAGCAAGGTATCAAGTAACAAAAGTGAGCACAAACGGTATTGCAATGCTTGAAAATGAGGCCTAAGGTCAGCACTTTCACTAGTGCAATCTCTCAACAATGCTAATCTAATTGGATCATATAACCATCCCTCAAAGTGCGATGAAGAATCACTAGAAAATTCCTATCTAGCGGAGAACATAAGAAGACATTTTTTGTAGCTATTCTTTCCGATCGATCTATCCAAGAGTTCGTACTAAAATAACACCAAGTTATTCTTCCTGATCTATCTATCAAGAGTTCGTACTAAAATAACACAAGTTATTCTTTCCGACTGATCTATCAAGAATTCATACTAAAATAAACACCAAAACAAATTCAGATTCATAATACTCAGTCCAACACGAAGAACCTCAAAGAGTGCCCAAGATTTCTACCAGAGAAACAAAGACGAGAACGTGCATCAACCCCTATGTACATATTACCCCAATGTCACCTCGGGAATCCGTGAGTTGAGTGCCAAAACACATATCAAGTGAATCAATATGATACCCCATTGTCACCACAGGTATTCATAGCAAGATATACATCAAGTGCTCTCAAATCCATAAAAGTATTCAATCCGGTAAAATGAAATCTCAAAGGGAAAACTCAATTCACAACAAGATAGAGAGGGGAAAACACCATACGATCTGACTATATTAATAAAGCACGCGATACATCGAGATCGTGACATCTCAAGAACACGAGAGAGAGAGATTAAACACATATCTACTGGTACAAACCTTCAGCCCCGAGGGTGGACTACTCCCTCCTCATCATCGTGGCCGCTGGGATGATGAAGGTGGCCACCGGTAATGGTTTACCCCTCCGACAGGGTGCTAGAATGGGGTCTAGATTGTTTTTTCGTGGCTACAGAGGCTTGCGGTGGCGGAAATTCTTATCTTGGGTAAATCCGAGGGTTTTTGGAATATTTGGGAATTTATAGGGCGAAGAGGGGGTGCGGGAGGCCATCGAGGTGGGTACAACCCACCTAGGCACACCTGGGCCCCAGGCGCGCCCTGGTGGGTTGTGCCCCACCTCGGGGCACCCCCACGTGCTGCTCTGGCCCATTGGATGTCTTCTGGTCCATAAAAAATCCACAAAAAGTTTCGCATTGTTTGGACTCCGTTTGATATTGATTTCCTGCGATGTAAAGAACAAGCAAAAAATAGCAACTGGCACTGGGCACTGGGTCAATAGGTTAGTCCCAAAAAATGATATAAAGTTGCTATAAAATGATTGTAAAACATCCAAGAATGATAATATAACAACATTAATACTTCATAAATTATAGATATGTTGGAGACGTATGAGCATCCCCAAGATTAATTCCTACTCGTCCTCGAGTAGGTAAATGATAAAAGAAATAATTTATGAAGTGTGAATGCTAGCAAAGTGCAAAAGTTTTATCAATGACAATTTCAATCACTTTTCCAAGCATCATGACAACAATTCTTTCTCATAAAACTTCTCATGTTAAGGTAGCAACCAATTCACTTGTTAAGGTTCAAATAATGAATTCTCTTGAAACTCAACAATCTATGTTCTTAGTCACCAAGCAATTGTAATTCAACTTATTCAACAGAGTTTAAGTAAGAGCTCCACATACTCAACCATCATATAGTCTTCTATGATTTCTAACACTCACTGCATACACATGAGCAAAACGTTTCAACCGGACACATAGAAAGATTGGGGCTTATAATTTCGCCTCCCAATGTACTCACCTCAAGGGTGATGTCAACAATAATAACTCATGCTACCCATATCCAACTGGATACATGTGCCTATATCTTTTCTCACCACATGATGCTTGCCAAAAGAGAAAACTAAAAAGGAATAGAGAGAAAGAATTTGACTCTTGCATGAAAGTAAATACATAAAACTAAAAGATAGGCCCTTCGTAGAGGGAAGGAGAGGTTGCCATGCGCCTTTTGTTTGTATTCTCAACCCCTTAGTGCAAAAGAATTTCAAATTATATTGCCCCTTATGATAGCAACCTTTATTATGCAGTCTGTCGCTTTTATTCTTTGCCATCACAAGTTCGTACAACGCTCAATTTTCTCTTACACTAAATGATCTAACACTTCTGGAAGCAATTTTTATTGCCTTATTACACCCATGACAACTTACTTGAAGGATCTTGCTCAATCCTTGGGTAGGTATGGTAGACTCTTGAAAATAAGATTTGGGTTTAAGGGTTTTTGGATGCACAAGTAGTATCTCTACTTGGTGCGGAATTTTTGGCTAGCAAGGATGGGGGGCAAGCACCACATGTTGAAGGATCTATGACAATACAACTTCTATGTGAATATGAACAAACTTAAACCATTACATTGTCTTCCTTGTCCAATGTCAACAATTTTGGCATATAATATTTTGATGGGGGCTTACAATCACAAAAGATTTCCAAGATAGTGTATTTGCATGTGAAAGTTCTCTTCCTTATACTAATTATTCATGAATTGATTGTATGGCCAATATTGTGATTGTCAAGCTTCAAAAGATTTCACTTTATAAACCCCATGTGAAACTACCACTAGGCATGATATAATTTCAACTTCATGAAATTCAGTTCATTCAACAATTTACTCATCGGATATAAGTGAAGCACAATTGTAAATGGCAAGCTACTCCAAAAAGATATAAGTGAAGATCAAGCGAGTAGTTATGTAAATGGGTAGCTATTTGAGGACTCTCTCTTATTTCAAAAACCTTCAGATCTAAGTATTTTATTAAAAGAGCAAGCAAAACAAAATGACATTCCAAAAATAGCACACATCATGTGAAGAAGCAAAAACTTAGGCTCAACCGATACTAACCGATAATTGTTGAAGAAGAAAGGTGGGATGCCTACCAGGGCATCCCCAAGCTTAGATGCTTGAGATTTCTTGAAATATTATTTTGGGGTGCCTTGGGCATCCCCAAGCTTGAGCTTTTGTGTCTCCTTAATTCCTTTTATATCACGGTTTCCCTAAATCTTAAAAACTTCTTCCACACAAAACTCAATAAGAACTCGTGAGATAAGTTAGTATAAACCAATGCAAAACCTTATCATTCTCTACTATATCAAATCACTGAAATTATTATCCAACATTGCATAATAAATGCCTCTGCATATTTAATACTCCTATCCTCAAATAGAATCACTAAACAAGCAAACATATGCAAACATAACAACAATATGCCAAAACAGTACAGTTTGTAAAGAAGCAAGAGTATCAATACTTATTTAACTCCAAAAATTATGAAAATTTACAACACTGTAGAAAATTTATCAGAGCTTATTGTGCAAAAAGTTTCAACATTTTATCACATTCTGACTTTTCTTGGAAATTTTTGCAACATCGATAAACTTTCTGTTTTGAAACAGCAACATGTAGACTTGCAAAATAAGCATGGTGAAGGTTATCCTTGACATTTTTATTGAAAATAAAGATGCAAACATTATGCTAAGTAACAGCAAGTAAATCCTACCAAAATAAAATGGTGCTCCAAGTAAAACTCATATCATGTGACGAATGAAAACATAGCTCCAAGTGAGGTTACCGATATTGTTGGAGACGAAAGAGAAGGCATCCCCAAGCTTAGTTGCTTGGATATTCCTTGAATATTACCTTGGGGTGCCTTGGGCTTACCTAAGCTTAGGGTCTTGTCACTCCTTGTTCTCCTCATATCGATATCTCACCCAAAACTTGAAAACTTCAATCACACAAAACTTAACGGAACTTCGTGAGATAGGTTAGTACGATAAAGACAAATCATTCACTTCGGTACTGTCAAAGACAAGATTCATAATATTTCTCACACAACACATACTGTAGCATATAATCTCCACAATTTATATTGAGCAATATAAGCCATAGAAACTAGAAAACAAGCAAACTATGCATTGAAAACAGAATCTGTCAAAAACAGAACAGTATGTAGTAATCTGTACTCCAACCATACTTTTGCTACTTCAAAAATTCAAAAACATTAGGAAAACGTAGGGAATTTGTATATATATCACCTATAAAAAATTCATATCAAAATCACGTTCCAATAAATTTTAGAAATTCCTGGACTGGGCTCAAAAGTTTCTGTTTTTGCACAGAATCAAGTCAACTATCATCCATACTATCCCAAAGGCTTTACTTGGCACTTTATTGAAAAAAACTATAAAACATGATTACTACAATAGCATAATCATGTGAACACACAAAAACAATAGGTAAAAGTGTTGTGTTGTCTCCCAACAAGCGATTTTCTTTAATGCCTTTTTAGCTAGGCATGATGATTTCAATGATGCTCACATAAAAGTAAAGAATTGAAATATGAAAAAAGAGCATCGTGAATCACATGGAAAGCACACTTAAGCCTAACACACTTCCTATGCATAGGGATTTTGTGAGCAAATAATTTATGGGAACAATAATCAACTAGCATAGGAAGGCAAAACAAGCAAAACTTCAATATTTTCAACACATAGAGAGGAAACTTGATATTATTGCAATTCATACAAGCATAAGTTCCTCCCTCATAATATTTTTAGTAGCGTCATGAAGAAATTCAACAATATAACCATCACATAAAGCATTCTTTTCATGACACAAAAGTATAGAAAACTTATTACTCTCCACATAAGCAAATTTCTTCTCATCAATAGTAGTGGGAGCAAACTCAACAAAATAATTATCATGAGAGTGAAAATTAAAATCATGATGACAAGTTTCATGGTTATCATTATTCTTTATAGCATACATGTCATCACCATAATCATCATATATAGAAATTTTGTTATCATAGTCAACTGAAGCCTCATCCAAAATGGTGGATTCACCACTAAATAAAGTCATGACCTCTCCAAACCCACCTTCATCATTATAATCATCATAAATAGGAGGCATGCAATCATTATAAAAAATTTGCACATCAAATTTTGGGGGACTAAAAATATCATCTTCATCAAACATAGCATCCCCAAGCTTGTGGCTTGGCATATTATAAGCATAATCACTCTCATCATTAATAGTATGAATAGCACCAACGGCATAACAATTACTATCATCATAATTTCCAAAGTTGGTGACAAAAAGATTTCCAAGATTATAAGAAGTATCATCATCTTCCCAATCATAATCATCACAATAAGCAATAGTCATAACAAAATCATCATCAATAGTGCTCTCGAACATTGTGCCATAAGACATAGAAGCAATATCATCATCAAGTGCATCATCTTCCTCAATTATTTTTTATTCATTTTCATGAGGCACAACAATAATAGGAGCAACATTATTTGGGATAGATACTTTTTTACGTCTATTCTTTCTTCTTTTCCTTTTCTTCTCCACCACCTCTCGTATGGGTTTAATCAATTTTTTCAAGCTTCTTGTTGAAGAGATTGGTTGAATAGGGAGCTCCTCCTCGTCACCTATTTCATCATGAGAGACAACACGAGGGAAAGTAGAAATCTTTACCCTTTCATTAGTATTCCTTTTATATTCTATTGGTTTCCCATCTTTCTATAGTTGGCAATATAAGCATTCTAATTGCAATTACCATACAAAACATATATATTCTTTAGTTTAGTTTCAATGTCATCCGCGAGAATGAATACTTCAAACCAACTATTTTTATGTGTCAATTCTTCACTCCCCTAAAATAGACAAAGCTCATTATAATGTTCAAAGGTGATCAAGTTATTGCAATATTTGGACACGGTTCGATGAGGATAAAGTTTGCATTGGAAATTAAGAAAACATAATTTTGTAGACAATCATCTATCACTTTGAGCAAAAAATTGGTTCTATCATGTTTATGATTCTTGCAAAATCTATCTTCCCTATAAGGCATGTCTTCACAAACTTTATGCACTCCACAAAAATTGACATGCTTATAAAAAACATTTTTGTCATGACTTGTGCAATCATCATTAGCATTTTGGATATTCAAAAAATTCATACTAACAACATTGCAATCATGCTAATCATTAAAATATTTTGTGCCAAACATTTTATTGAATTCTTCTTCTAACAATTGATCACAATTTTTCGATCCATCATTTTCAAGAAAGATATTATAAAGATGATCAATAATATGATGCAACCTCAATTCCATTTTTATGTAGTTTTATTTTATAAACCAAACTAGTGATAAAATAAGAAACTAAAAGATTCAATTGCAAGATCTAAAAATATACCTTCATGGACTCACCTCCCCGGCAATGGCGTTAGAAAAGAGCTTGATGTCTACTATGCAACTTGTTCTTGTAGACTTGTGTTGGGCCTCCAAGCACAGAGTTTTGTAGGGCATTAGCAATTTTCCCTCAAGTGGATGACCTAAGGTTTATTAATCTGTGGGAGGCATAGGATGAAGATGGTCTCTCTCAAACAACCCTGGAACCAAATAACAAAGAGTCTCTTGTGTCCCCAACACACCAAATACAATGGCAATTTGTATAGGTGCACTAGTTCGGCGAAGAGATGGTGATACAAGCGTAGTAATGATAGTAAATATTGATTTTTGTAATAGGAACAATAAAAACAACAAGGTAGCAAGTAACAAAAGTGAGCATAAACGGTATTGCAATCCTTGAAAATGAGGCCTAGGGTCCATACTTTCACTAGTGCAATCTCTCAACAATGCTAATATAATTGGATCATATAACCATCCCTCAAAGTGCGATGAAGAATCACTCCAAAATTCCTATCTAGCGAAGAACATAAGAAGAAATTTTTTGTAGCTATTCTTTCTGATCGATCTATCCAAGAGTTCGTACTAAAGTAACACCAAGTTATTCTTTCTGATCTATCTATCAAGAGTTCGTACTAAAATAACATAAGTTATTCTTTCCGATCGATCTATCAAGAATTCGTACTAAAATAAACACCAAAACAAATTCAGATTCATAATACTCAATTCAACAAAAAGAACCTCAAAGAGTGCCCCAAGATTTCTACCAGAGAAACAAAAACGAGAACGTGCATCCACCCCTATGCATATATTACCCCAATGTCACCTCAGGAATCCGTGAGTTGAGTGCCAAAACGCATATCAAGTGAATCAATATGATACCCCATTGTCACCACAGGTATTCACAGCAAGACATACATCAAGTGCTCTCAAATCCATAAAAGTATTCAATCCGATAAAATGAAATCTCAAAGGGAAAACTCAATTCCCAACAAGATAGAGAGGGGAAAACACCATATGATCCGATTATATTCACAAAGCCCGCGATACATCGAGATCATGAAATCTCAAGAACACGAGACAGAGAGAGAGATTAAACACATAGCTACTGGTACAAACGCTCAGCCCCATGGGTGGAATATTCCCTCCTCATCATGGTGGCCGCCTAGATGATGAAGATGGCCACCGGTGATGGTTTCCCCCTCCGACAGGGTGCCGGAACGGGGTCTAGATTGATTTTTTGTGGCTATAGAGGCTTGCGGCGGCGAAACATATGATCTAGGGTAAACCCGAGGGTTTTTGGAATATTTGGGAATTTATAGGGCGAAGAGGGGGTGCGAGAGGCCACCGAGGTGGGCCCAGGTGCACCCTGGTGGGTTGTGCCCCCCTCGGGGCACCCCCCAAGTGCTGCTCTGGCTCGTTGGATGTCTTCTGGTGCATAAACAATCCACAAAAAGTTTCACGGTGTTTGGAATCCATTTGATATTGATTTCCCGTGATTTAGAAAACAAGCAAAAAAACAACAACTGGCACTGGGCACTGGGTTAATAGGTTAGTCCCAAAAAATGATATAAAGTTGCTATAAAATGATTGTAAAACATCCAAGAATGATAATATAACAGCATGAATACTTCATAAATTATACATTTCTGTTGCACATTGTGAGTTCACATTTTATTTTGTAAGAAACACTTCGTTCCTATCTGGACCATATTCACGCAACTTATTCTTTCACTGTTCTCCAAGCATCCAACATATCATGTACTCAATAGGTCCAATGGACTCATTAAGGAAACATGTCACATGGAGTTTGATGAAAATAATGGCTCCCAAGTGGAGCAAAGTGGTCTTTGTCATGTCGGTGATGAAATTCCTCCTCAAGCCATAAGAAGAATGGGGATTTTTTAAATTCTCCCCATTGAGGAACCCCTTGTGGCCGAATGAGAAGGACAATGTTGTACTCAAGTGGAGCCATAACTGACACTAGACCCACAGGCTTCCGAAGAACAAAGTGAAGGCCCTCAACCCAATGAACAAAATCAAGGGAAAGATCAACCTCATGAAGATGTTAATGCACCAAATGGTGCCCAAGAGAAAGTTCATGACTCTGAGCAAGCTCAAGATCAAGAGCAAGTTCAAGACGGTGCTCAAGATGATCAAGATGAATCCTCTCAAATGCATATTGAGGAACTTTTGGAGCGTCGTGCCACAAAGGTGGCTTCCAATCTCGAGCGTCAACAACATGTCATGGAAAATGTACTTGGAAGCTTGAGGAAAGGGGTAACCACTTGTAAACAATTGTCAAACTTTTTGTGAGCATCATGTGTTTGTTTCGTGTGTTGAACCAAAAAAGGTACATGAGGCGCTCGATGACACGGATTGGCTTGAAGCCATGCATGATTAACCCAACAACTTCGAGCGCAACAAACTGTGGGAATTAGTGCCAAGGCCAAGGGAGGACCACACTTTCGTTGGAACCAAATGGATCTTCAAGAACAAGCAAGATGCGAACGGTGTGGTTGTTCCAAACAAGGCAAGATTGGAGGCACAAGGCTACTCCCAAGTCGAGGGTATCAACTAAGATGAAACCTTTGCCCTCATTGCTCGTCTTGAATCCATTCGCATGTTGCTTGC
Source organism: Triticum urartu (assembly GCF_056163025.1). Taxonomy (NCBI): domain Eukaryota; kingdom Viridiplantae; phylum Streptophyta; class Magnoliopsida; order Poales; family Poaceae; genus Triticum; species Triticum urartu. Next base: position 218,418,150 of record NC_141878.1, read on the forward strand.
ATATGCATCTCATCATGATTTTAAATTGCAACAAATGGATGTGAAGAGTGCATTTCTCATGTATACAAACTCAACAAGGCACTCTATGGCCTTAAACAAGCCCCACGTGCGTGGTATGAGCACCTTTCCGAGTAGTTGCAAGATCATGGGTTTGAAATTGAGAAAATTGATCCCACTCTTTTTACTAAGAGGGTCAAAGGGGATTTGTTCATATGCCAACTATATGTTGATGATATTATTTTTGGTTCTCCTGATAAATCTTTCAATGATGAGTTTGCCGCACTAATGACCGAGAATTTTGAGATGTTTATGACGGGAGAGTTGAAGCTCTTTCTTGGGTTCGAAGTCACACAAAGAAGAGAAGGAACCTTCATCAACCAAGCCAAATATACCCAATACATGCTCAGGAGATTCGAGCTAGATGATGTCAAGCCGGCCAAGTTCCCTATGCCCACCAAATGCAAGCTCAACATTGATCCCAATGGTAAAGCGGTGGATCTAAAGGTATATCGCTCCATGATTGGATCATTGCTTTAGCTTTGTGCATCTAGACTGGATATTATGTTGAGTATGGTAATGTGTGCAAGGTTCCAAGCCGCACCTAAGGAAAGCCACTATGTGGCGGTCAAGCGAGTCTTTTGATATCTAGCTCATACCCCAAACTTTGGCCTATGGCACCCCAAAGGAGCAAGCTTTGATCTCATGGGTTATTCAGACTCGGATTGGGCGGGAGATGTTGTGGATAGGAAGTCAACTTCCGAAGGGTGCCAATTCCCTGGTCGATCTTTGGCGAGTTGGTCTTCAAAGCAGCAAAATTGTGGGTCCCTCTCATCCACCGAGGCCGAGTATGTAGCCTCCGCAAGTTTTTGTGAACAATAGTTATGGATGAGGAAAACTTTAAAGGATTACGGTATCACTTGTGACAAAGTACCTCTTCTATGTGACAATGAAAGTGCAATCCTGATCTCCCACAACCTGGTGCTACATAGCAAGACGAAGCACATTGAGATTCGTCATCATTTCATCCGGTATCATATCAAGCACGGGGAGATTGATATTATCTACGTCAACACTCAAGAGCAACTATCGGATATCTTCATGAAGCCTTTGGACGAAGCAAGATTTTGCAAGTTAAGGCATGAGCTAAATATCATTGATTCGAGTAATGTGGCTTGAATCTAGGTACACCCCACCGCATTCATCACATTGTCGTGTTCTAGATGTAGGCATGGATATAGGGGGAGTGTTGTTCTCTCAATGAACTCTCCCTCCCCCATTATGCATATCGATCAAGTCTTTCACATTAGCCATTTTTATGGTACTTGTGCTTCAAAGATGAGTTTTGATCATGGGCCCAAGGTTAATATCTTCGCGGTGCCATACTAATTGACTCAAACATAGGTGGCTTCGGCACAACTTTCTCGTTGAGAGGTAGCTACTTGAGTTGGTTCTATTTGGTTTTATCTAGTCTTTAGTCCTTGTTTGTGTTTTGAGTCACTCCAAGTTTGCTCTTCCCTTGTTTTGCCTTTTTGAAACTCGGAGTGCCTCTTCCCATTTGCTGCTGTTTTTGAGTCTCCATCCCAAGCCATCTCATCTACAACCTCTCTATATTTGCATAAACCATCCCCTTTTCCTTGATCTTGCTTGATCTCGCCTGCGCGGTACTACCACTTGTAAGCGGTAGTACTGCCGAGACCCACGATACTACCGTTCGAGCGGTACTACCACGTCCTCCTACTGCGCAGTAGTACCGGAGTGGTACTATCGCTCCATAGAGCGGTACTACCGCTCTGGGGTGGGTGCAGAGGTTATGAGTCGGGGTAGGGGAGTTCCAACTCCCGCTTACCCATTCGTCTCTCTCCCTCATCCTCTCTTCTCACAGGCGCTGAACAAGATCCGGGGGCCGCTGTCGGGCCACCGATTCCGGGCCGTCTTCCATGATTCTGACCGACAAGATTGGTCCCCACCTTCTCCTCTTGCCATGGATGCTGGTATTGCCCTCTTTTTCCTCTCCTATGGTTCTATTTCTTGAATCTAGGTTTAGGGCAATATGGGTTGCATTTAGGGATGGCAATTTTATCCATGGACATGGATACCCATGGATATCCGACCCAAATGGATAGGATTTGGATGTGCTTTTGTGCCCATGGACGACGCCCAAACCCGCCCCGATTGCTCATGGGTAGGGCATGGATATAATCTTGTACCCATGGGTATACCCAAACCCGACCCGATAGTATGCATTAATGGGCAAAAATCTACTATCCCTACCCCACAGTCACATGTCCCACTGCAATTTTACACGTTGTTACATAAAATATGCAAAAGAAATTGCACACTCCCCACCGTAGATTTTATTAGTTGACATTCCATCCCCACTAACATACTCCATCACCCCTTTTCTTATTTCGTCTCCTCGTTAAATGACTCGTTATTCTCATCTTTTACGAAAATACTAAATGATATTAGGTTGTTAGTGGACGTTGATTTACCATAAGTTGATGTTTATAATAAGTGAAGCCTAGCTTGCGATGAGGTGAAGAATGGAAGAGATTATGTTAACTGTAAGTGCATCTAGTGCCACCCCTAGTTGGTTTTGGATTATTGACGACAAACATGGTTGAGGGACTAATGTGTTTGTGAGAATTGCAGGATAACACAGGTAGAAGTCCCTCATTGATTCGGTTTGCCTACCAGAGATGACCCCCTAAACATGCATGAAGACATTGAAGACAATGGTGGTTTGTGAAGACATTCACATTGAAGATAATGACAAATGAAGACATTCACGTGAAGACTATGGAGTGGGAAGACATAGTTTCTTTCGTAGTTTCATTTTCTTATTTCTTGAGTCATAGGAACCACCAAACTGTTAAGTGGGTTCCAGGTGAACAAAGTGAGAAGAACGACGTGATGCTCAACCAAACTCCTATGTTTTCGAGTGAAGATAATGAGAGCAAATCTTATCCAGAGTTGGATGAGTCAGCTTTGTTATAGCCCAAGCTAAGCTGCCGCGTATGTTTGAAATTTGATTGTTGGACACGTGTCGGCTCCTTAGTGACCCAGGGTCATTTTAGACATATCAGGTCAGGTTGCCTCCTGGCTATAAATAGCCCACCCCCTACACCATAAATTGGTGGCTGCTAAGAGTTAGTGCACGACTTTTGTCGTTTGAGAGCAACCCACCTCCGAAGCCTTTGAGAGAGAACCCTTGCAAGGACAAAGCCCAAAACAACCAGAGAGTGTTAGTCATCACTGATATCTTTTTGTCCGCGTGATCTGAAGACTTATTACACTTGAGGACTATGCATCCTCCAGCTGATTAGGCGTCACATTCTGAGGATCCAAGAGTCATTGTGGATCGCCGGTGAACGGAGTCTGTGAAGGTTTGGAAGTCTACCTCGAAGACTTACTAGAGTGATTGGGCGAGGACTAAGTCCTTAGCTCAAGGGGAATAAGGTGAAGATGTGGTCTTGTGAGTTCAATCTCAGCCTCCCTAAGCAGACATACAGTTGTCACAACAACTAGAATTGGTCTACCAAATCATTGTCTTCGTCAAGCTACTGGTTCTATCACTTCACCCTTACTTATTGTTTAGCTTCATGAAGTTATTGCTTGCTTGCTCTATTTGACTTCACTGTGTGAAGACATTCTCTCTGATTGCATGATTGGCTTCATATTTTCTTCCTATTCTGATCCATTCTACCTAGCTGCTATTTGTCTTCGTACTTACCTCTTATCATTTACTAGACTAGGGCTTGGCTAGTGTAGTTAATCTTCCGCTACATACTGGGTAGGTTGTATTTGATTTCCTGTCTTTGAAGAAATTGCCTGTCTGGAATACTTTCGTAAAAATCGCCTATTCACTCCCTCTAGTCGATAACTAGCACTTTCAATTGGTATCAGAGAAAGGTGCTCCCTTTTTTTGTGTGATTCGGTTTAACCACCTCGAGTTTTAGCTATGTCGACTGCAGGGATAATCAAAGTCTCCGCTGCGTGCCCCATCTTTGATGGCACTGATTACCCCTACTGGAAGAATAAGATGCGCATGCATCTTGAACCCATTGACATCGACCTCTGGTGTGTCATCAAGACTGCTGTTCCCAAAGTCGGTGAAAGAGTCACCGCTGCTGATGTCAAGAGGTTCGCGCAACTAGACTCAACTACCAAGAACATCATCTGTGGTCATCTGACCAAAGGACAGTATGGCCGTGTGAGTGCTTTGGAAACTGCGAAGCTAGTCTGGGACTGGCTGTCCAAGGTCAACGAAGGTGTCCCAACACAGAGGGACTCAAGAATAGATGTGCTTCACAATCTCTTCAACCAATTCAAGATGAATGACAATGAGAATGTCCAGCTCATGTTCGACTGCCTCACTGATATCATAAATGTGCTTCGTGCACTCGGCGCCACTGATATCACCAAGCATGAAGCATGAAATAGTGAAGAAGCGACTGAGGTCACTTGACAACTCATTTGACACTTTGGCCTTGATGATCCAAGAACACCCTGACTTCAGAGACCTCTATCCATCTGACACACTTGAGAGGCTCAACACACATGAGTTCCAGCTATCTGAGAATAGAGATATCTATGGCCCCAACTATGGCCGATCCCGTGCTTTGAAGACAAAAGCCGTTTCCTCATCTAAAGAAGAATCTAACTACAGTTTTGATGATCCTGAAGACATTGGGAAAGAACTAGTAATTCTCAGGAGAAAGTTCCAGAAGTTCTCAAAGAAGAATTGCTTCGGAAAGTCTTCAAGATCAAGCTCCAAGAATGATGAGGCTTCCTCTCGTGACTACAAGAAGAGAACATACCACAAATGCAAGAAGCCACTATAGAACTGAATGTCCTCAATGGGACAAGGAAGCCAAGAAAAAGAAGAAGCGCAAGGAATATGATTATGATGACAAGAAGAAGAAATCCTCAAAGTCTTCTTCAAAGTTCTCATCCCACAAGAAGAGCTCATCCGGCAAGGCACATGCATTCATTGGCAAGGAGATGGATTCAGAGGAGGAGTCTGCTTCTGAGGAGGCTGAGGTGAGTCTGAGGAGGAGTCTTATTCAGGTGTGGCAAGCCTGGCTCTAGCTTTAGCATTCGTCGCCAAGTCCATCTTCAACACTGAATACAATGGTCACGGCACCGACGCTGAAGCCGATGATGAGGACGACTCTGCTCCAACCCTATTATCATTGATGAGTCATTTGACTCAAACTATAAATTTTTCAAAAATCAGAACGGTGAAGTGTTTGCCAGGTTTATTGGAACTAACTGTAGGAATGGGTCACTTATGAAGAAGATCTGGGTTCCTAAAAGCTGTCTTGAGAAGCTTCCCGTGAATGTCATCATGACACCACCAGGGAAGAAGACAAACCCCAGATCAAATGCTTCATATGGCCCAATGGCCTCATACAGATAAAGGACCTCACAAGGTTAACCTAACACCAATGTTTTGCAGGGAAACTATCATCAGACTCATGAATATGAGTGTGTTTAATCAAACCGCTATGTTCATAAATCAAAGAATTTTTCTGCATATTCTTTTGAGTACTATTCACCTCCTGCAAAACTATTTGCTAGGGCTCCAAAGCCAAAGTTCTCAGATGCTGCACTTAGACTCATTGCTTCGAAGCCACCCCTTAAGATGTGGGTGGTTAAGAAGAATTAACTTCTCTTGCAGGGTCAGTTCTCCAGCCGAAAATCATTGACTTCTCAAGACAATGCCGGGGACCTAAAACATCTTGTGGGATGCAAGATAAAGTGCCAAAATGGTCTTACCATTTATTTCGTCCCTGGATTTCTTGATGAACATCCCATCTTACCATCCAAGAATCCTAAATTTGATAGTGTGCTTGTTCGTCAAATGTTTGTGCTTCACAATACTCTTGGTGAAGCCTATCTTGCTAACTGCACTATAGGGTACGAATCTGAAACCTACGGAATGGATTATGGATAGTGGATGCACTAACCACATGACTGGTGATCGAAGTCTTCTCATGGATTCAACCCTATGATTGTCTCCTAAAAGCCACATCACATTCGTTGACACTGGTAAAAGCAAGGTATTGGGCCTAGGTAGAGTTGCTATCTCAAAGGATCAACACATGGATAAAGTGATGCTTGTTGAATCCCTTGGATACAACTTAATGTCAGTCTCAATGCTTTGTGATCTATACATGATTGTGATATTTTGAAAATATCGTTTCCTTGTGCTTATGGATTCTGAAAAATCTCTAGTCTTCGAAGGTTATCGAAGAGGTGATCTGTATATGGTAGATTTCTCCACAGGACCAAAACTTGTTGTATGTCTTCTAGCAAAAGCTTCAGAGTGTTGGCTTTGGCATCGAAGGCTAGGACATGCAGGCATGAGGAACTTGCACACTCTCGTGAAGAAGAAGCATATCATTGGCACCGAGGGCGTCAAGTTCAAGAAGGATCATCTATGTGGTGCTTGTGAAGCCGGGAAGATGACTAGGGCAAAACATCCCTGGAAGACAATCATCACGACTTCACGTCCCTTCGACCTGTTACACATGGACTTATTTGGCCCTACTTACTACTCTACCCTTACTACCACTGCACATCTTTATTGCTTCGTTATTGTTGATGATTATTCGAGATACGCCTGGGTGCACATAATTTTCTATAAGACTAAAATGTAGGATGTCTTCAAACGTTTCACCAATCGTGCCATGACCAACTATGGCATCAAGATCAAGCAAATCAGGAGTGACAATGGCACTGAATTCAAGAACACTGGCCTCAACACTTATCTTGATACACTCGGCATCACTCATGAGCTCTCTGCTCCATACACACCCTCAGCAGAATGGCGTCGTGGAGTGCAAGAACAGGACACTCATTGAGATGGCTCATACGATGTTTGATGAGTACAAGACTCCAAGAAATTTCTGGCCTAAAGCCATTGATACTGCATGCCATATCATCAAGAGAGTTTATCTTCACAAATTCTTCAAGAAGACATCTTATGAACTACTCACTGGTAAGAAGCCGAACATAAGCTATTTCAATGTCTTTGGTGCTAGGTGCTGGATCAAGGATCCACGCCACACTTCCAAATTTGCACCGAAAGCACATGAAGGTTTTATGCTTGGTTACGAAAAGGATTCGCACACCTACAGAGTTTTAAACCTCTTTAACTATAAAGTGGTTGAAACTGTAGACATGCGGTTTGATGAGACTAAAGGCTCACAAGGAGAGCACTTGCCAAATGTGCTAGATGAAGCTTCTCCCAGTGAATCTACCAAGCTAATGGGTACTGGAGAAATCATACGCACCGAGGAATAGGAAGAAGAGGAAATCACTACAAAAAAAATACACTTCCATGATGATACGTGTTTGTCATAGTAGGTTGCGTTTTTGTCATGCATGTACATCCATGACGATTTTATGACAGAATCAAGATAGTCATACATGTGCTATCGTAGAAGAGTTCCATGACATTACCAAAATTATCATCACGGAAGTGTCCACTTCCATGACGATAAATCGCGCGTCACAGAAGTGCTTTCGTCAAGGGTGACCGACACGTGGCATGCACCGTAACGGAACGCCGTTAAGCTATCGGGTTAGATTTTCGATCCGATAACCTGTTAAAAGCCCTGACCAATGGGAAATTTCCACGTGTAAAATTCTGATTGGCCGAAGGGAACACCTGTTAGCTCGTCAGTGGGCCAGATGTCGCCCGTCCATTGGAGGAGACATGCCTATGATACGTCGACACGTGGCTGGCCCAACAGAGGCCCATATAGGTTAAAAAGGCCGGCCCAGTCAAAGGCCCGTAGAACTTAATTAGGTACAAGTGGGCCAGCCCAATAACGGCCTGCTTAATAAAGGCCCATTTACGGCCCGAAGCCAGATCTGGCCCGTTAATTGTTCGCCCAATATTTGGGCCCATTTACAGCCCGAAGCCAGATCTGGCCCATTAATTGTTCGCCCAATATTTGGGCCCATTTGTGGCCCGAAGCCAGATCTGGCCCGTTAATTGTTCGGCGAATATTTGGGCCCAACTACAGCCCAGTGACTTTCGACCTGTTAGAGGCCTGATGTAGACATGGGACCATTTCAGCCCGGTGTGACTTTCGGCCTGGGAATGGCCCGTGCTGCCCATGGGCCATATATGGTCCGACGGGACATCGGGCCCACTAACGGCCCGTGCTAAAGGTGGCAATAGTTAAGCCCAGCATGACTTTGGGCCTGTTAAAGGCCTGTCACGTAATTCGGCCCGTTGATGCCTGTGCTAAGCTTTCGGCCTCTTAAAGGCCCATGATATCAGTGGGCCAACTAAGGCCCGAGACATGTTTCGGCCTGGTAACGGCCCGTGAGCTAACTTTGCCCAAAACGGCCCAGTCTACATTTCGGCCTGCTGAAGGTCCATCAACGACTAGTGAAAATTGAGGCCCAGCATGCATTTTGGCCTGCTAAAGGCCCGTGGTTTCATCTCGGCCGTAACAGGCCAGTACAATATTCAACCTGTTAATGGCCCAACGCTACCTGGGCCAAACTAAGCACTGGGTCGACAAAAGGCCCAACTAAAATATAGGCCGGTGTATGTTTGGGCCTGGCGCAATGTGTGAAGGACCCAATCATTCGGGCCCAAGAAAGACGCAGGCCGGCCCAATTGTGGCCTGCTAAAAACCTGGCCCGTTAGAGTCGAATGTTTCGGTCCGGTCGACTACATCTGATTTTTTTCAGATAGCGAATGATGGCAGTAACTAGTAGGAATTAAGAACAAACCTACTCTATACAATAAAGAAATTACGACATAATAACTAAGAATAAACCTACACTATACAATAAAGGATTTAAGGTATATTACATCCACTAGGCATCGAAGTTCGCCACCAGTGATCATAAAGCGCAACGAAGAAGCAGATTACAAAAACTGGGCACCATTGCAGCATAACAAAATAATACTGAACGTAGACCACTTCCAAGACAGTTCAAGAAAGGTTAGCCTTGCAGGGGAACTGCTGCGCAAGCTACTGAGCAAGGCTGTGAGACCGGCCTAGCATGTCGATCATAGCTTCCAGGTGTAGCTGTTTAGCGATGAGGTTCTAATTGGTGTTCTCCGCAATCTTTCTTAGAGATAGGACTTCAAGTCGAAGTTGAGTTGCAGAATGCCTTTCTGCTAGAACTTGGGACTGAAGAAGTCGAATTGATTCAGACAACGAATTCTATGAGCTTGTCTGACTGTTAGTCTCAAGTAACTTGAACACTACATCAAGACAAGACTTTGGGGTTGTCTCGCTATCTTCAAGATGTTTTGCCTTCTTTGCTGCAATATATGTTGGGTTTGTCTGACAGCCTTCAGCAGACTTGTGCATGCCATCAGGCATATCACCCTAAAACAAAGCAGAGAGATGACATGTTTCGCACGTGTATAAACAAAGAAGATAACTGTTCTGTCAATTCTATCCAATTTCAAATTAGAAAATAAAGAGTAAGTTCAAAATATCAATAGCATAATTTGGCATTGTTCATAATGCGGGGAGCTTCACCACACTACCGGATTACCATGTCAACATAACAAGCATAGATGAAGGGATGTATCTATTTTGGATAATGTGCATGGCATGTTGTTCATATCATCAGCCACATCAGTAAAATAAAACAGGAGATGACAAGGTGCAAACGTGGGCTGCTTCACCACATATTGGATTATAGATCCACAAAAACAAGCATACATATAGGGAGTATTAAGTAATGTGCATGGTATGAATAAGGAATTTGGTTTTACAAGTAAAACTTAGAACTTACGGTTCTTACGAACATGCATTTTGGTAGAAACAGCAAACTAAACAGCAGTAAACGATAGGGAGTATGAGCAAATTAAACAGCAGTTGAGGATAACGGCTTTAGAAGGACTGACTTACATTAACAGTTAACACCGGCTTTATAATGCCCTTCTCCATGTCAAGGGAAGGATAACTCAAGAATTTCAGCATAGAATCTTCTTCATAAGCATTGCCTGTACTCCACATTTTGTAGAGAGTAATTATAGATATGATAATACTGGAAGGGATAGAGGATAATGAAGATAAGATGCAGATTGATGCTACATAATCAGCTACCAATCCCTGGAAGTACAAGCGTTACAAGACAAAATGTACCGACAAGAGCAATGGGCTACACTTCTGCACTGCCATTGTCTGTGTATTCTACTTGTTGGTAAGATTAAATATAGATCTAATCTTTTTTAGAAAATGGTGGGCGAGGGAGATAAGATGCAGAATGCTACAAAATGAACCAATCCCTCTTCCCATAATACAAGAGTGTTTTGAACACTGGTGTACTATACAAAACGTTCTTATATTATGGGACGAAGGGAGTAGCTGTTAATGTAAGTACAGTGATAGACCACGTTCAGTCCTTACAAGAGGACTACAGAGCTAAACCTCTTCAAAAGCATTGGGTTGATTCTAAATTTATGTAAGAGTCCATACGGATCTTATAATGTCCACCAAATGGATGATTACGAGGCTAAGATGTGCAGTGATGCTACATAATCAAACAACTATGAAAGTAAGTATGGTCATACAGGGTAAGAGGTACTCACAAGAGCAATGCAGTGTGCATTATAGTTGCAAGATTCTGTGGTCCCTTGAGAACGAATGGTCTTCTGCTAACAGTTTTCGTACAAGTGAGACATTAAGGCAAATGCAGAAATGTAGTTCAAATTGTGATGTGATATCATAGACAGTACCTTACATTGTAGCCGAGACCAATGTGTAACAAGATTATTCCAGTCACCGTGGGATAAATGTAGCACCGGAGACTTCACAGAAATTTCGTTCAGAGGCTTGCCATCAAAGTGCGCTTGCCTCAGGTAGGAACGATACTTCATCAATGAGTGCTTGAAAAGCGCAACCAACCCTTGCTCGTCATCACAATCCAGTTTGCTCCTCGCCTATTTAAAAGAATGAAATCTTGTGTCTTCTGTCAGCAGAAACTTATACATTAATGACCATGAATAACATTAGTACATTACTTACGCGTAAGTTGCGGAGGAAGACTGGAAATTGTTGTGTGTCTGTGGTATAATCTTTCCATGAAAGAAAGATGCGCACAAAGTTCCTGACAACAACATAAGCTTCGTCTTCTAAACTGGGAAGAAATGGAACAGGGGTCCTATTTGCTGCAATTGGGGCTCTCTCTGGTTTGAAAAGGGATTTGGCAACTAGATTTGGTGTACTCTTTGCTGGAATGGGGGTTTTGTGTCGTACAGCTGGTGCTATGTCAACTGGCATAATCATACTATTTGCTACAGTTGGGGTCTGCTGAGTTGGGGCATTAGAATTGACCAGTGTAGTAGGGCTAGAGTGTGCTAGAGTTGGGGTATTTTGTGGGTCAGGTGATATTGCAACTACACCTAATGGGCTATTTGATTTTTCAGGTGCCACTACCTTTTCCAAATACTTTGCTTGTGCTCCTCCATGATCAGCAATCTCCCTCTTCCTTTTGAACGTCTGATACACAAGAACAACATTTGAATGGATAAATATGGTATGATGACAGATGGAATATGTACTGAAAATGGATAGGCGGGGCGTATTCACATACACGATGTGTAAACTAAGCTAATGGCAGTTCAACAAAGTAGAAGCAATGCAAAGCATCAGTTGCAAGATATGTGCGAGCAATGTAACCTTGGAAAGTTAGAGTAAGTACCTTGATGGGTGAATAAGATAGGGCATCTTCCTCTAACTCCTCCACTAGGGAGCTACATTGACTTAGGTCTCCCTCTAGCTCAGAATCACTGTTAGGATCATATTCTGAGCATGAAACTGTAGGTGGAGAGTGTTTGCATTGCATTGCATCCAGACTTGATTTCAGTCCCTTAATGCCAAGTTTGACAGCCATGGCATTGTTCTGCTTTATTCTTTTCATGCGCGCAAGCTCATGATCATTATGATGTTGTTCAGAATCTGAGATTCATGAAAACATAAAAAGTAGTCAGATTATCTATGGAATGCATTGCGGATCCAACTCGAAGAGTGTCTCCCTATAAACCCCTGCATTTGCAAAGTTCACCTCCCCAACCATGCTGACTAGACCACACACAGAAATACAAACCCCTTATGTCTCTATAATAGGCAGGCACACATTTCAAAACTGAAGTAGGAACATTAGAATCATATGAAATTCTTATTTGAACAAATAAACTAAGCATTTATGAGTGGCGTAATGTTTAGCTTCAAGGGTGGAGTGTTGGTAGTGCGACACAAAGCAAGTAGGCAGATTGTATTCCATGTAAAAGATCGGAACCTATGTAAAAGCTGGAAATGACACTTTCTTTCTATACAATACAGTGCTCGTTAGCCACACATGATGGAGGAGATCACATAGAGAAATACTATTCACTCATGTCTACGGTTCCAGTATATAGAAATAGGGTGGTCCACCCTAAAATAATATTGACAACAAATATGACAAGGCAAGCATAGATGTAGTGAATCAGTCATTTACTTGTGAGCTTACTAGGACAAGTATGCAGAATTGTTACTGCAGTAAGAGACCGTCCAAAATCTGAATGAAGAAGTTTGTCTAGCACTTATTGTTTGCAACTAATCGACGTGAATAATTGGATATTATATCGAATGAGTAAGAAAGACAAGTAAAATTGTCAACAAACCTGGCTTGCAGTAGTAATCTGGGTCAATGTCACTACGACCAACAATCCAAAATGACTAGTTTCTGTTCCGAGGGCCAGCATTTTGAAAACCCTGTGAACTTTAGAGGTACTAAAGATTACCGAAATACATCTGAACCATTAAGTGTAGGTAGCACTGAGCACACAACAAACCCTAATGACAGTCCTTCCTAATGAATAATGAATCAATTAGAAAATGGGTGATGAGGAGTGGCTGCTGAGTGTTGAGGACGTATCTCAGGATAAATCGGGTTGGCTTGGTGGGTGCTGCACGCCTGAGCCCTAAACGACTGGGAAGGTAGGCACGGCGGCGCGCCTGGGTAGCGGTGACGCTGTTGGGCGAGCGGCTCCTGGCCTCCTGTTAGTCCGGCGTCTCCTCCTAGAGTCATGCCGTCCGAGGACGGCAAGTCGCCAGCGAGGCAGGCGGCTGGGGGCGAGTAGAGATCGGAGGCGCGCAGCAGAACAGAGGGGAATCGGGGCCTGGGACGACCCAAAATCCTAGGGTGGGCCGGCCCACCGTGGGCACCCTGTAGAGATACACACCCGAGCGGCGAACATGCATTTTCAAAACTAATTTAGGAACATTTAGCTGGCCAATTAAACAACTCTGTTTTAATAATATCAGATTCGTATTTGAACAACGAAGCTGGTTTAGCTTGATGGGTGGAGCAGTGTTATTATGACACGAAGCACGTATTCTGATCGTATAGTGATCATAAAAGGGGGAAACTCTAAGCATATTTTTTTAGCAAAAGAGGGTTTCCCCTCCGATTTCTATTAAAGAAACCACCACGGAACCAACATGATCTATTAAACCCTAAGCATGATCAATTAAACTGTATTATGGCTGTGCCATGGCAGATTTGAAGCTGCAAACCGGAGAAATGATTTAGCATCCATTGTTTGCTTCGAACTAAGAACTAAATTCTAAGAGCTGAAAAGAAAGTAGAGTAACCAAGTTAAGATCTATTTTCTGGTTGAGATCAAAAAGTTGAGGAGATATGAAGTACCACCTCTCTTGCGGCACCGTGTAGGCATCGGGGGTGCGATGGCTGTCGGTGGCGTTGAAGCAGATCTGCGACGGTAGACGGGTGCATCGGGGGATAAGTCCCATTGCGGTGGAAGAGAAGGTCGTGTGAACGGCCCCAGCAAAGAGGACGACGACACCGATGAAGCGAGAGGACGGGATGCAAGGTTATTGCTCTGTCGCCGTGGATGAGAAACGTCCATCTCTAGCAGTGGACGACGCGGTCTTGGTAGGCGCTCCGGCATGGTGGAGGACGGTGGCGATGGATGTGGTGGAGGACGGCGGCGATGGATGGGGTGGCGGACGGAGGCTGGTGTGGGGATGGGGTGTTCTAGCACGGACGGTTTATGAATGGGAAAATTGAGGGAGTGGTACGGGGAACCATGTTTTTGGGACGGGCCTGTCTGAAATATGGGAAAGTTATGAACTTAGCCCCCGTTTAAAATTTGGACGTCTCATCGGTTGGGGATAGGACGGTAATCTCGCATCTCGCCAATATTTGCCTAGAGCGATTTCGGGCGAGGAGAGGGTGGTTGGCGCCCATGGTTGGCGCCCATGGTGTATGAACGGGGCTGACAGGTAGGGCGGTTGTGTCACGTGTGAGTGAAGTTACAAACCCGCCCCTATTGAAAATATTTGCCTACATTGATTTCGGCCGAGTCGAGTTTGTTTTGCCGCCCACTGTGTATGAATGGGGAATGGAGGGAGAAACAAAGGTCTTTCGGACGAGCTTGAATCAAATGAGTTTTGCCGCCCATGTTTGCCGTCCACCGTGTCGGAATGGGCTCAGAGGCGGTCGTGTCACGTCTAATTGAAGTTACTAACCTACCCCTATTTAGAGCAGTGGAAATCGGGCCGATGGATTGTCCGTGTAATGGGTAGACAGTAATTTCCATCTCCCAAACACTTGTCTTCGGGCAGCCGACGTGGGAGTGGACATTTTGCTGCTTCTTTCGAATTTTGGGATAATAAGCATCCATGTTTACCCTGGCAACTAAATTCGAATCCATTTTGTATTCCTATATGAATCTTTATAAATCATTCTATGTGTTTTTATATATCTTCAAAAGGACGACAAAGATGTATTCCACTATCATATATGAATATGGTTTAGAAATGCCGATACTCAAATTCAGAAACTAGAATCTAGTTTAAGGTGAATTCGAATATTTGGAACATTTCATGTCCAACTCAAATGTCACACGCAGCATAATGTGTACTCCCATTTAGATATGTACACAAGCAATGTATCAAGATTCAAATACCGAGTCAATCAACCAAGAATGTACATAACTAACAGACATATAAACACTTATAGAGTATATGGATCAATAATATCAACTAACATACATAAGCCAGGCCGCTGTACTTTTTTTTGGCTACAACAGCATCCTTTTTTTAGCCAGCATCTTGTCCCTTTCCGATGTGTGCCACTTATGGTCCATCTATACTACTACTATTGCTGAATGCACATTCAGCCCAATTGGCATATTTATAGGTCTGGCACAGCAATCCAAATGAAATGTCTCTGAGTCTTATCAATTAATACAAACTTGTGCTCAAATAAAATTACAAACCAAAAAAACAATTATTAAATGATCTCTAAAACAAATGGTTTGATTGATTACATGAACAGACAACACAAAGGTTATTCAACTATGGAAAGAACATTTCACCTATGATTTACCAAGTAGGAATTTAATTTCCTTTTTTCCTTCAGGACCTTAACAATCTGGTCAGTCTCAGCTTGCTTCGTTTTGAAATCCACCAAATATTTAATGGTTTTCTTGAGTACTGCTTGTGATTGTGTTGTTTGCTTCCTCAACATGTCAACTTCATCTCTAAGTGCAGAAGCAGAATCTCTTTCTACGACTAGTTTAGCCTCTAGAGCATCAGTAGTTAGCAATTCATAATGCATGATTGGGCCGGTGCCACTGCTGTGGGATGATGCAACGTCCATGGGGACCTCGCTCTTTGATCTTGGGCTAACCTATTTTGCCATTAAAGTTCCGATTGGATTCAGAAAAGTTGAAGTTAGCAAAACATCTCAACTGGGAGTTATAACAAGAAACCAGTTAAACAAACAAGGAATTAAATAGTTTCAATTGGATGCTGAAAAGTAGTTATTAACATCATTGTAACCCGTTGTTGCAGCAGCAAAACATTTAAACAAACAAGTAGATATTTAAGTTAAGGAAAACAGGTAATTCTTAACAGTAAGTATCAAACACGTAGATAGGCGCAGTCTACAATATGATTAACAGGCTGTGCCATTATGTAATCAGTAACAAACTAAATTAAGTCAAGCAACGTAATTGAACAATTTTGCAATAAGTGGCTAACTAAAATTCCGAGAAGTAGGTAACTAAACTTACGCTAGTTCTTTGTACAGGCACACTGCAACTTCTTTTTCGCTTACAAGGTTGTACGAAGGAGTCCATGACATCAATTGCTTGGATACGCAGTCCCAATACTTCTTTCTTTCCACACTGCATGGGTAAGTCAAATGGTTAATCTGGTAAGATGGTGCGTCCTTGATATGTTATATGAGGACGTGTAGTCAGACTAGTTGTAGCCAAACACATCACACTGGTTTTTACTGTATATGTCATGCGATTAATTTTGGCATATCGAGATCTAAGCAATCTACAATAGGATGAAAAGACTGGCATCCTTCACATTATTGGCGAACTCAGTTCATAGAAACAAGCAATTCAACCATTCTGTGAGTAAATCAAAAGCGCCACTGGAATATTTTTCACTATCCAATCATACACGCAAAAAGGGGCGACGCCACCATAGGGGCTGGTATGGGCGGCCGCCTTAGGTGGCTGGAAAGTGTGCACCTAGTTTGAGTCGTCTAGGTTGACCAATGCTAGTTTTGTTTGTCCCAACGCACAAGCAGGCAATGTAAAAAATGAAGAAAAATGTTTCAATTTGGATGGGCCAATAACATAAGTGCAAGGCAGGCCCTATAGCAGGCTCGTGGCCCAAACGAGCGCCTCCCATATCGATCGACAGCAGGAAAAATCCCAATTCAATCGCTCCAGCCTCCAGTCTGGTTTGCTCCTAACCTAGCCGCCGCTGGACAGACCGACACAGCACTTCCTTGCGCCATCGTTGGAGGGCGGTCGCCGGGCTTCAAGCGAATGGAAGGACAAGAAGATGAAGATCCAACCCAGGGTGTAGCCTGCGTGGGAGGCAGCGGCGGCAACATGGGCATAGCAGCGAGCTTGCGCAAACGGACAGTCGCAGCTTGCAAGAGTAGCATGCGCAACGAGCAGGTACATCACATCCCTGATTATATCTAATTCAACTCTTCAATTTCTGGCCAATAGTTAAACCTGACGGTGTTGTAAAACTGCTTGTATGTAGGGAATATATGAGAAAATGAAACCAATTTCTACTTATTTTATAACTCCCCCAATCAATACTGAACTGACTGAATCTGATGTATCTAATCAAGTTTCCGGTGCAAACATACAAGCTCATGTTGTTCTTGAGCCTGAAGTGTCTAATGAATAGACTACTAATGAAGGATTTGATGCAAACATTTTACATGCTCCTAGTGACGAACATATAGTGTCTAATGAGGGATCTAATGCAAGCATTTTGTAAGCTCATTGAAGGATTTAGTGTCTAATGATGATCTACTATGTTGAGAGAGACAGAGATTTGCAGGCATTGATGACAAGCAAATTATAGTGCATTTTCATAGCTTGAGGAAACGTCAAGGCCATCTACCAGAAAGTCCCCGTATCATGACAACATAGCATAAGTACTTTTCTAATCTGTTGTTCGAAACTATTTGCATACTTGTGCAGGATAGATATATTGATATGCAGTTTGCGCACTGGTTATACGTGCCATTACACTTCGATATTTTCAGCAAGAGGACGAATAATTCAAGCAGGTACAGACCATGTTTGTAGTCCTTGTACACCATGTTGCATTTTGTGTTTTTTTGTGCTTGCATCATTTAGTGTTTATAATCGGAACTACTTTGGATCATTAGCTGGTTTTCAAAGTGCATGTAGCTTCACATTTCTCAAGTTATGTTGATTTCTGGAGTGCAAGTGCCTTCGTATTTTTTAAGTTAAATGTTCGCCCCTGGTAACTTGAATTCATGGATCAGCCACTGCACACAAATCATACATGAATGCCATTACGAATTAAATGAAATGCAGGGACTTACGCTAGCTTGTTGTACAGGCTCACTGCAGCTCTGCTTGCGCTTGGGATGTTCCATGTACAAGTCCATGTTACCACTTGCTTGGATGTGCAGGCCTTGTGCTCCTTGCATCCCCCTCTGCATTTTTTACATGACGAATGGTTGATCAAATAAGAGGAATCGACCTTGATGTTGTACCGGAGGACAAATACTTACAAGGTTATACGGGTGTGCAGGATATGTACTAGATCCCGTAGCGCCATCATGCTTCGCTAAAAATGGAATTGCTTGTTTCAGATAATATCTCCAAAAGAAATAAGAGTTAAAGTCAGAGTTGCATAGACGTGTAAGCTAAGAGAGTAGTGAAAGGATATCCAAACATCATCGGAACAGTGCACAAGGGAGTGATGTGTGGATACCTAGTTCGGGCCGGCGTTTGGGCATGCTCGCCTAGCTACAGTGCGGGTCACTTCAGAGCCGTTGAGGGTGATGCGCTGGCATTGGCTGGCCGCGCACGGATGCAGATCTTGAGTGGCAGCGGAGCGCTACGATGCGGTGGACGAGACCGTTGGTGAAGCCCTAACGGCCTCGGGCGGCGGAGGTGCGACGATGTGCTCGGTGAAGTAGCCCCGGTGAGCTGGGAGACGGCGTCGGTGAAGCGCACCTGATGCGGTGGAACTCGGTGTCTGTGAGGCACGTCGGTTGTAGCGGCCGACGTTGTCGGTGGACCACCCGGTGCGGTGGACGAGGGCGTAGATGAGGTAGCTCCGGTGCGGTGGTGAAGCACGACCGTCGTCTTCGTCGTGGTTGTCCGGCACAGAGGTGGGGAACGGTGGGGAAAGAGACGAGATGAGGGGCGATTCAAGGGTTGGCGGCGAATTAGGGATTTGAGCAAAATCTAGGCGCGGAAGGGGATGGTGGAGAAGAGAATTTTGCGGGGCTGGAATTGGGGCCGCCAGATATTTCAATCCGAAACGTGGAAGCGCGAACTTATATTGTCTTCATCCTTTTTTGGGGGGAGGGGGGCTGGGTGGCTTGGTGCTACGCGTCCGTCCGACCGACACACGCGACCACCCCGACAGGACTATGCTTCGGTGCCTTAAGGCACCTGCCTTTGTGTCCATGACATGTGGGCCCAACAGGTGGCTGGCCCACATGTCAGTGACCCAAAGGCAGTTGCCTTTAAGGCACCGAAGCAGCGTCCACCCCGACACGACCCTGGTCTGCCTGGTGCGCCTACATTTGAGAATGCAAACAAATCTTCTTTCATTTGCAAAGGAATCTGTATGTATTACCATGCCCGTGTTTTCCTTGCAATAATTAGTCATTCGAAGCAAGATACTCCATCCGTTCACTCTTGTAAGTCGTTTTAGACAACTTAAAATGAACACGTTTGCACATTGTCTGAAATGTCTTCAAGGTCTTATAAAAGTGAACAGAGGGAGTACTATAAATTAATTAATGAGGAGTCACATAATTAGTTATTTGAATTAGAGTGTGTGTCACGTAGTTAGTTATTTGACTTAGAGTGTGTGTCACGTAGCGATCTCCAATTCTAACGTGGATTTCGCATTTCACTGTATCCATGCTACTTTTTTAATACAAATTCATATGTATATGATGAACACCATGGTAGTGAGAAAACTTTTGGATGGATTCAAACATATGACCTACAAAATAGCACAACAAACTGAGTCAATGTCAACTTTTCGAAACTTAGTATGGCACGAATTTGAAATAATTACCCATATGCCTAGTCCTCGGTTCAAATCTTACAATGTACAACAAATTGAAACATCGATATTAAGTATCGTACTATGTACATTCAAATGTTGTTTTTAGCCCCCACCCCCGCACAAACGCTACATACTTCCTGTATCAGTCAATCTTCCTCTCCTAACCACCTTAGGAAGCTATCGGTTTCCAACATACATTCATTCTTTCTCTCCATGTTTCGATCTCTAAGTCTCTCAACTACACAACCCCTTTTTCCACTCTGTTACCAAATGTATTTACCTCACACACCCACCATTGCACCCCATGTCGAGCTCTCTCTCTCTCTCCCCCCTCTCCCTCTCACCCTCTCGCGCTAAATACATGCATTGCCTATCTTGCCCCCCAACCTCTCGTGCACACGCACACACGTTTTATATCTAGTTCACTCCCTCGAGACTGTCTCACTCTTTCTTCCGCACGGCGGTCCACACTCGCTCAATCTCGCTCTCTTTATCTAAGTCTCGTTTAACCTCGTTTTCTTTCACACACAAATGATATATCTCCCTGTTCGGGCCTCGATCGACACATGCTATACTCTCTCACGCAGATTGTCTATCTTGGTCAATCCATCCAAGCCGCCGCCACTCTTTCGACCTCATGGTGGGCCACACTCACTCAATCTCTCTCTCTCTCTCTCTCCGTATGTCTCGATTGAACTCGCTCTTTCTCGGACAAAAACGATATATCACCATGTTTGAGCCCAGTTCGACCTATTCACATTGTATACTCTCTCACGCACATCGTCTATCTAGGTCACTCTCTCCAACCCGTCTCACTCTTTCGATCGCACGGCGACCCTATGTGATCGGTTGACCTTGCTTCCTCCCATGCACAAAATATATCTACACGTCTGTGACTGGATCATCTCTCAAGCTCTATCTTACAGCCCTCACCCTTGCCAAAAGCTCAATCGGACAATATCTCTCCAGAGCATATATATTTGTTCAATGAATGTCGGACCACACTTTGTCTCTCTATCTATATGTCTCTCGATTGACCTCGCTTTCTCACACCGTATCTTCCACGCATTGAAGCTACTACCTCTCCATCCCTCACAAAGCCGGAGCTATTTACATTGCAAGGGGCACTCCAACCTTGGATTAATTTGTGTAGGCATTTATTCCGGTCGGTTTAGATTATATTTTTGTAGCATTCGGCCCACAACTACTCCAAACACCGTTGCAACCCACGCAACTCCCCTAGTTGATTTCCCTCTGGCTCAGTCATCGCTCTCTCGCACGTCCTTTCTCGCCTTCAACGTCACACCATGGTATTATTGAAAAAACTATGTTGTTCTCTTTAATTATTATAAATAAGCTACAAAACTACACACCTATAGTCCACTTGGAATGGAACAAATTTCGACCCATAAATTAAAGTGCTACAAACTACACACCGAGGGGCCCACATGTCATGAAACAAATTTGGACCCATATACAAATTAAAAAAATAAAGGACGAGGATCGAACATGCGACCGGGCCTTCAAGCCGCACGTCAATAGGCAACATACGCAGAATAGCAATGTTTGTTGTACCCCCTTTGTTCACATAATGTTTTTATATTACCACAGCCCAGTTAATGGATAACATGTAATATTATTTTTAGTACTATTCGCCTTCACTTACTGGTGGGTTCCATGTGTGCTCTCTCTCTCTCCTCCCCTTCTGCATTTAGACGCACGGGTAAATAGGAAGAACTCGCGGGCGATGTTGCCGTTGACCATATGTAGACGCGTTCACAAGTCACGACACCGGTTACACGTACTAGCAGCACTAGTCAGTGTGTATGTGCAATGCACGTTAATTTGGAAGTATATTAAGTGCATGCGGATATTAACTACTAGGATATTATTTGCGTGTTGTCATGTGATTAGCACTATTTTTGGCATGAAATTAACTTCACGCTAAACGTGTTGAGCGCTCGACATTGAAGCAGTGTAGGTCGTTGGATGACAAGGAATACATGTGGCTTGATGACGTTTTATATTTAATTTCATACGGCTCTAGCAGAACATTCAATCGATCAAACCATACATTTCGTTCAGTCTGACTCTGACTTTAAATTATACGATGATCGATATAAAATAAACGGAAATGATAAACATTCGGATTTTAAGCATGGCAATCCGAACGTTTTTCATGGCAAATTTAGATTACGCGGCGGCGGCGGGGGCGTCTCGCGGTGGGAAGCGTCTCCTCTGCCGCGCTCTGTGTGTCGTCGGGCCACTGACCGACGGTGACGGCGGCGTCTTGCGCTGTTGTTGGCGTACTCCTGGACGTTGGCATAGCTTCAAGGAAGGCCAAAATGTAATGGACTTCGGAGCGAGTCGACTGGCGGGAGGAGGCGACTGGCGTTGCTTCAAGGAAGTGGTCGACGGCGGCCATCCATGCCGCTAAGGGGGGCACTAGCACCCGCGCGGGGACAGGCGCTGTCAACGGCGCGGCGGAGACATTTTTGTGCACGGGCACCGGCACGGGCGCGCACGTCAGTACACGCACAGGCTCATGCGCTGGCAGGTGCACGGGCACCGGCACGGGCGTGCGCGTTAGTGCACGCGCAGGCGCAGGCGCTGGCAGGTGCACGGGCGCGTGAAAGTCGGCGGGGACCTCATGGAACCCCGTGGGATCAAGCTCGGCGACAGTGTGCGGCTCCCAGCCCATCAATGCCACAGGGATGGGCGCTGGCGCAGTCGGGGTGACGGGAGCCGAAACAGGAGCGGGGACAGGCGCGACGTCTTCCCGCAAGGCCAGTTCAAGCTCGTCCCAAAGCGCCTTATGTTCTTGAGACTCTGGCTGGGTGTCTTCCTCAAGAAAATGGAACACTAAGGGCAGACTATCGTGATGCGGCATGGCGTACGTTTAGGTCAGGCTAGTTGGAGGTAGACGACAAGAGAATCGGAGAGGAAGAGAGAGGATTGTAGCGATACCGGGTAGTGCAGGGTTGATTTTAAACTACGGCGCCGGCGACATTAAAAGTGGGAGCAGTTGGGATGACGGTGGGCGGCGATGCCTGGTCAAAGGGCTCGCCTCCCGGTGAGCCTGCACAGCGGTCTGCTCGCACGCCTCCCGTCGACTCACATGCTTGCTCGGACGGCACCTGCCGATGAGAAGCCAGGACTCGTGGCGGCACGTAAACGCCCACGGTTTCAATAGTGACAGCGATCGCCTTAACGTGACAGGTCTTTGTTCCAAAATACCTTGGCTCTTCATTTGTGCAACTTGTCATAAGCAGCTTGTCTCAAATTGAAGAAAAAACTTACGAAGTAATATTTGTGCCATATCACGTGACCATGCTTAGTTTCAAGAATTTATGCTCACTTTTGGATTTTCTGAAATTTAAGATCCAGGATTCGAAACAATATCATAACCTGCATCATGCAATAAATTTTCAAGCCGTACATCTGTCCTGTTGTATTTCTTAAGAAAGGATTTGGTCAAACATTTTGCTTAGTTAGACTTCAGACAAGTTATATATGCAAAGTAGAAGGATAATCCCTCCGTACCAATGCATTTCCTGATATATTAACTCAAGTACTAGGCACGAACAAACGGGCTCAATTCTGTGCTCATCCTGGTGTAGTAGTAGTAGTAGTAGTAGTAGTAGTAGTAGTAGTAGTAGGCAATGCAGTTGACGGGTGACCTTGACGAGCGGCGACCGAGGGAATTGAACCGTGCTCGGCACGGTAGGTAACGTTGTCTAGTTACTAAAGCATCCCTCCGTTGTTCATAGGTTGTCATTATGGACCGGGGACATGAGGGGAATTTCCTAGGGCTGGAATTCTGGCCGCTAGATATTTCGACCTGAAACGCTGAGGCTTTACTGGTTGGGGTTGCCTAATGTGCGTACCACGCACGCCACCGAAGGACACGAGCCTGATTTTTTTAGGATCAACATGAGCCAAGGTCTGGCTGGTACGCCGTTGGGTCCTACCATTCAAGAATACGAAAGGAACCTTTTAAATTGCCGAACGAATCTATGTGTATTACAATACCTGTATTTTCCTTGCAAATACTAATCTCAATGTGGTAATTGATTTATGACGAGTTGTTGAATTAGAGTGAGTTTGTGATATAGTGATCTCAACGTGGATTTCAAATTTCATGGTATCCCTAGTAAGTTTTCCAATGCAAATTCAAATTTAAAAGATGAACAATATGGAGGTGAGAGAACTTTGTATGTATCAAGCATATGACCACACACACACACACAGAGACACACACGCATGAACACAACAACAATCCAATAAGTATAGTGCATCTATTTTTCCAAACCATGCATGTATGACACGAACTCAAAAATACTCCTTCTATTACTAAATATTAGTCTTTTAGAGAGTTCAACAAGTGACTACATACGGAGCAAAATGAGTGAATCTAGACTCTAAAATATGTCTAGATACATCCGTATGTGCCAATCCATTTGAAGCCTCTAAAAAGACTAATATTTAGGAACGAAGGGAGTAAAATGTAAGACATCCATGGTCCTCAGTTCAATATTTAAAATGAACATGAAACTAAAACATGAATATTAAGTCTAGTACTACAGTACATGCAAATGTTGTGTTTAGGCGGAGCTATGATTGTCGGGGGTCAACCCCTCGACCTTAGATAAAATTGTGGAGCTCTATTTAGGGTTGTTTAGATTATATTTGTCCCCACCCTCCCAACCACCGATTGGTTGTGCACCCCCACCCCTCCTCCCCGGGAGAATATCATGTGCCCCCATACCTTAGATGCTATATGCCGATACGAGTTGCTTGGAGCTTGTAGATCTGAGATATAGCAGCTCACATGATGTGTCTTAATATTTTTGCAGGAAACCTTGATGAGTTTGAGAATTGCACACAATTTGTACAAAAACTACTTAGATGCCCTTTGATCCCATATCCAACGACCTCGAAGCTCGTATCACCGTAGCATCTAAGATGAAGGACGACATCATATTCTCCTGTATGTAAGAATATCATGTGCTACCACACCTTAGATGCTTTGGTGATATAAGCTCTTCGGAGGCGTTGGATTTGTGACCCAACACCTCCTCGGTGGTTCGAATGGTTTTTTGCAGAAAAGCCCCAAAAGAGTTCGGCCACTGCTTACAAGTACAAAGACTGCTCAGATGCCATTGGATCTCAGATCAAACGACCTCCAAGCTCGTATCACCGTAGCATCCAAGCTACGATAGCACCTTATGTTTTCTCGCATGGGAGAGTATGAGGTGCTCCCGCACCGTAGGTTCCATGGTGATACGAGTTCACTGAGATATAACGGCCTACAGTAGGAGGTTTGAATGTTTTTGCAATATACAGTTGATAGAGCTTGGGAAATGCGCAGAAAGTACAAGTACTACACATGTGCCATGTGATCACTGTAGCGGGTAATTAAGCTACGTCGAGCACCTAATATGAGCACTGGGGAGCCATTGGATTGAAGATGCAGTGGAACACACGAGGCCTGAATGTTTTATTTGCAAAAAAACCTTTGGAGAGTTTGGAAATTGCGCATAATTACAAAGACTACTCCCAAGCCATTGGATCTCACTTCCAACGGTGTAAAAACTCGTATCACCATAGTATCTAAGCTGCGGGGTGGATGTGATATTCTATGCCGCTGTCATTTTTGTTTGTAAACCTGCAAAAAACGTGTAACTCATGCCGTTACTTGTCTAACCATGCAAAGTGTTTGTTCAAAAAAAACCATCCTACACTAAAATATCGGAACAACACACGGGGGTCCCACCTGTCATTAATCAAATTTGGACCTAAAACTAACAAATCTGAAAGACGAGATTCGAACTGGCAACCTGGACTACAAAGCGTAAGTCGATAGCCTGAAAAAACGAACAGTTGTTGGCTTTGTCCCATAACTTGATTTTATACAGTACTTGCGTTGAGTAGAGTAGAGGGAGTGCCTCGTCAACACGTGCATGACTGTTGTCTCACTTACTGGTGGGTCCCAGGTCTGCGATCTCAATCTCCATTCTCTCCATCGTCTAACCTTTGCACGGGCACACACGAAGAGCGGTGATAGCTTGCCGTGGTGTTATTACAACTAAAAAATAGCTTGGAAAATAGAAGAATCGCCTAGAACAAAAGACGATGTGGCTGGTCGAGACGGAGCTAACCACATCTATCCTCCGTGCCATGTTTGCATGATGAAGCTGTGTGGCTAGTGGGGTGTTTTCGACCGACTGGCTGGGTCCCGAGGTCGAACCATAGTTACTACGTCTGATACAGTATATTTTTACACGCACATTTTTTCTCCGTGCCGAGACGTGGCACACCCTACTGCGTGGTTTTGGGGTCCTCCCGGGTGGTGCATGCATATATTCTTCCTGACGTGGGACGCCCTACCGCGCATTTTATGGGTCCTCCTCGGTCGTAGCACCGAAACAAGTAAATGAGTCGTCAAATCACGAAAGACCACCTTTCCCGCCGAGTACATCAGTGAAGCACGATGGCAAGACAGTTGGGCTAGTTTGACTGATTAGCTAGGCCGCCGCCACATTTGTTTTTTCACTCCTTTTTTTATCTACTTGCCAGCAGGTAAATTTAAATATCCACCAGGGCGTTGCTCTGGTGTTTGGGTGCGGCAGGATTTTTAATATTTTGATTGACAGGAGCAGGCGCAGCAGGATTTTTAATTTTTTGATTGACGGGAGCAGGCGCAGCAGCAATTAGTCACGATGACTCCGCCTGTAAAAACCCACTACTCCCTGATGTGAGAAGTCGTCGACTGGTGTTTTACCGTGGTGAAAACCAAAAGATTCCCGCTCCCTCCGCCTTGCCGTAGATTGCATTGCCTTTCAGCCGTATCGCCCCCTTTGCTTCCTCTCCCCATTGCTTCTACTTGGTGCCATGGCGGCGCAGCAGATCATGGAGTCCGAGGTGAGGCGCCTGACACAGGCTCCCGTCGACCGGGAGCGGGCGGTTGCACCCTGCATCACAAACGTCATGCGCCTCGGTGGTGTTTAGGCGCCCTCTGCATGGGCATGTCCATGTCTCGGTGCAACATGACCGTTGGACGGTGCAGATTAGTCACTGTAGCACAAAGCGTGGTTGCATTCTCATCTCAATATAGTTGTTTCCTCTTTGTGTATTTTTGGCAACCTACTAGTGTGGACTCATGCACCCTTCATGCACTCTGGCAAACACCCAAAAGTGGGTCGAGAAGGGAACTTTTGCTCCCATCCCGTGCACCCTTCATACACCCTGCCTAACACTATTCGTGCTTCATATGGTTCATGTTTCATGGAGTACTGTAGCACCGTACTCTTTGTGCGCTGTGGACCTAGTTCTGTTAACATTGATCTCACCGTTCATTCTCGACCGGACAGTCGAAAAAGCAGTACTATGTTACATATAGGAGTAGTTGACATGCGCACAACATCATTTGTTATCGTCATATTTTACTACACTAGCAACAAGATTGTGTAGTACTGACGTATGAACCACTGCACATGCCTAGTAGTAGGAGCACTGTGTATGTTCAAGTGGCTGCCGTGTTTCGCACTCCTCCGTCGTAAGAGTGGAAACGCTTGCTGTAATCATTTTTTTCTTCGGAAAAATTGTGGACACGCTCTACCGTGTGGATCCTCCTCCAGCCATGCACTAAATTACTCACTTTCGCCGACGTGTGGGACAGCCAGCACCTGGGTCCACTAGCCATGCACTAAATTACTCCGTAGTAGAGTGACGGTAGACTACCCCGATCAAACCGCCACAGTAATGCCCAATGAGCCGTCAAATCACAAAACCCCCTCCTTTCCAGCAGTAAGTTGGACGGACGAAGCAACCATCATTTCACTCTTCTCTCTCAGCTTCCTCTCTTGAAGAAAACCCCCACTCGCTTCACTTCTCCCTCATCTGGTTCCTCCTTTCACTCCTCTCTCTCAGCTTCCTCTCTTGGATGGATGCCGGAGCACCAGCCGACGTGATGTCTATGGCTCTGGCCAAAACCGCCGAGGCTCATGGTACGAAGAAGTGCAAGCACCCCGCCGAGACTACCGCAAACAAGCTCAAAGCCATCGCCCTGTCCAAGCCCCCCTCTCCGGGATCCCTCATTAAGCAAGTCCAGGTAATGTCTCTTGTTGACGATCTTTTTCTCGATCTTGATCGTGTTTTTTCATCTAACACGCAGTACTAGTATTGGTAGTACAACTTTCTGGGTGATCTTGCATGTGATTTTAGTGTGCCAAATGACGGTTCTAAATTCCTCTTTTGACCAAAACATGCGAGAGGTTGACACTGATTTCTTATAGATTACTTTCAACTACTTCCTCTGTCCCAAATTTCTTGTCTTAGATTTGTCTAGATACGGATGTATCTAATAATAAAATGTGACTTAATACATGTTCTAGTGTCTTTGTTCACTCATTTCTGTGCGTATATGTAGTCATATATGGAGTATAATATCAAAAATCATCTTATATTTCTGAACGGAGGTAGTAGTAAAATATGGTTTCTGTTTGAATTAGAACCAGGTCCGCGGTGGAGATGAAGTTCTCAAAGTCATGTTGTGTGAACTGGAAGACCTGATGATGAGTTCTACTGCTGAACTATCCAGCTGTTGTGTCCTTGTCACCACGTGTCCTGAACTAGTGTTTTCCTGTAGCATTGTTGTCAGGCATGTTCTCGAGGCTGTAGTTGACCACAACAATTTCCTGGTTGTGCCTTCGATTACAAAGGGTGTGGTTCTTGTAAAGCTTACCAACAAATCTGATGCGTCCTGTCTTCATCATCATGTTTATGAGTGGAAAGACCACTCTGTTAGCTTCTCCAAGGTTGACAAGATGGTGATGGTGCATGTAGACATCTCACACGAAGTCCATGGCCTAGTCAGTTATGCGGGGTTCATCCCGTAGGTCGGTGACAAGAAATAGTCTGCAGAGTTTAGTTAGTGCAACTTTGATTGTCTGTAGTAAGTACTATTGTTCAGTACTTGATTTGTGTTTGTGAACCCTGTATTGTTTATTAGTACTGCCACTTTTGGTGTGTGGTCAGTCCTGAGAATGGTCTATGTTAATGTCTATCCACTCAATTCAGTCTGTATATTTTGAAGTATCCAAATCA
Organism: Triticum urartu; assembly: GCF_056163025.1. Lineage (NCBI taxonomy): Eukaryota > Viridiplantae > Streptophyta > Magnoliopsida > Poales > Poaceae > Triticum > Triticum urartu. The sequence goes on from NC_141878.1 coordinate 218,446,868, forward strand.
TATTTTTTGTGAGGACGGTTTATGAATTATGATTACACTCCAATATCTGTATGCATTGCAGGGTTTATCGCACCCACCAAGATTTCCAGTCCCATGGATGTTCGGTCCATACGGTTTGTCACGACCTTTGGACTGTCCTGCTTGTGGGAGTAGGCGGGGCCCCTGCATGCCACGCGTAGTTGGATGATCAATCTTCTGTTTAGTACTTCAACATAGTGATTTCCTGGTAAGGATTCACTCGTGTCACATCAAGTAAATCTTATTGATTTACTATCTAAATCTTATTGAATTAATGTCATATTTTCTTTCTTTTCCTGCAATTTTACGATGCAGGTTTTGCCATGTGGCATTCATCAAATAATAAACCGTTTGGTTTGCTCTATGATGGCTATTTTTGCAGGTTTCACTTCTTATGTTGTGTCAGTAACGAAGGCACTGTCCATCACTTATATTACTGGAAAAATTGGATCAGTCTGTTGTCTGAGTACAAGATGAATCCCTATGATGAACTACAGTTTGGTTTAACAAAAAAGCCACAATTAGTCCTTCTCGCGTTTAAAACAAATGAAGAAAAAGACTGGATCACGGTCATGGATCCTAGTCAAGTTAGAAAGCTGATCATAGCAGACCAGACACGATCGCCGCTGTCTCGCATAGATCGAGCACCGGTAGTTGCTCTAGCACTGACAGCGGCAGCATCTCAGTCTGATCCAGCTGAGGATTGGGCACCGACCGCGTCAATGAATCAGTCTGATCTACCAGAGGATCGGGCATCGACACCGGCACCTGCTCCGACACCGGCACCAGCTCTACAAGGAGCACCATCTCCGGCAGCAGCAGCAGCGGCTTCGGCACCTGCACCAACACACTACAAGAATCCAGTATTTTGCCTTCAGCCACGGCGGACGGCAAAGGCACCGACGGCGGATGGCAAAGAGCTTTGCTGTCAGCGGCGGACGGCAAACAGGGACGGCAAAGACAGGGTCGGCAAACAGGTCCTTTGCCATCTGCTTTTTATGGCAGACGGCAAAGAGTCCTTTGCCTATAGCGGCGGACGGCAAAGAGAAGGGACGGCAAAATACTAGCGTTAGTCCATTAGGCAGCTAACGGCGGCCTTTGCCGTCCGCCAGCTGACGGCAAATTTGAGTGCCTCTTTGCCGTCCGCCAGTTGACATCAGCAATGCGTCAGCGCCCGCTGTATTTTGCCGTCTTCCACGGCAGACGGCAAAGGCGAAGTCTTTGCCATCAGCTTAGCTTTGCCGTCCGCCACGGTAGGCAAATTTGCCAAATGGCCCATCTCTCAGGAAGCACAGGTGGGCGCCACGTGCCCCCTTTGCCGTCTGCCACCGACGACAGAGGGTCTTTGCCGTCTGCTGCGGACGGCAAAGAGCCTGCACTGCCTCTTTTTTATTCTATTTTTCTTATATCCAACAATTATCATAGCAAATATATCACATGACTCTTTCACAATAAATATCCAGCACATATATATCCAACATAATAAATATCCAGCACATATATATCCATCCATACATACATAGTAGGTTGCACATTGTTCCATCGATCCATACATATTACAATATGCAAAGTTTCATCATAGCAATCTAGTTTCATCATAGCAAGTTAATTCCATCATAACAAGCGAGCAGAATACAAGAAGTGCATCAAAGGAAAAAACAAGCAATCCATCATAGCAAGCTGGCTTCCGTGAAGTGAATGAAACCTGCAAAATGACAAATAAGAAAGTTAGAAAAAGAAGACTAGAAGAAGAATTAGACTAGAAGAAAAAGAATAGAAGAAGAAGAAGAAGAATACTAGAAGAAGAAGTATATGCCATTTATTAGCTAACTTAGGTGAACTGGATCATTTATGAGCTAAATTAGTTGAAATGGATCGTTTATGAGCTAACGTAGGTGAAATGGAACGTTTATTAGCTAACCTAGGTGAAATGGATCGTTTATGAGCTATCTTAGGTGAAATGGATCGTTTATGAGCTAAGTTAGGTGAAATGGATTGTTTATGAGCTAACCTAGGTGAAATGGATCATTTATGAGCTAACCTAGGTGAAATGGGTCGTTTATGAGCTAACCTAGGTGAAATAGGTTGTTTATGAGGTAACCTAGGTGAAATGGGTCGTTTATGAGCTAACCTAGGTGAAATGGGTCGTTTATGAGCTAACCTAGGTGAAATGGGTCGTTTATGAGCTAACCTAGGTGAAATGGATCATTTTGGAGCTAACTTAGTTGAAATGGGTCGTTTATGAGCTAACTAAGGTGAAATGCCACGTTTTTGAGCTAACTAAGGTGAAATGGATCATTTTTGAGCTAACTTAGGTGAAATGGGTCATTTTGGAGCTAACCTAGGTGAAATGGGTCATTTTGGAGCTAACCTAGGTGAAATGGGTCATTTTAAAGCTAACGTAGGTAAAATGGATCATTTAGGAACTAATCTACGTAAAATGGGTCATTTTAGAGCTAACTTGGATAAATTGGATCACTTGTAAGCTAACTAAGGTAAAATGAGTCATTTTAGAGCTAACTTAGGTGAAATGGATCGTTTATGAGCTAACTAAGCTAATTATGCAATTTTTGACATAAGTAAGCTAAGTACATATCGTTTTAGAGCTAACTTAGGTAAAATGGATGGTTTATGAGGTCAGTAAGCTTATTAAGTCATTTTGGAGGAAAAGAAGCTAACTCTAGGTCATTATGGTAAGCATATTGGTGGAAATAAAGCTAAGTCTGGGTCTTTATGCATTTGTTAAGCAAAACACTAGAGAAACTTTCCGTGATCAGGGAGGTGTAGGAGCGGGCTGGCTCGCGCCGCTAGCTGGAGAAGGATCGTGCGATGCATTTCTGGAGTTAAGCTGCACCAAAGATCATTTCCAATGTCTCGTTAGCATTATGACACTCAAATGTTAAGACTAGCAAGTAATGTCCATTCAAATTAAACTCACCGTGCTCCCAGGAGCAATCACTGGCATCGGCGGAGCGGTCTGACCGGACTTCTCGCACACAGACTGCATATTTGGTTTTCACAACAGAGTCATACTAGTTAGTAATGAGACTCAAATGTTAAGACTAGCAAGTAATCTACAGAAGAAACTTACCACAAGGAGCTCGTACATGGCCCTTGCCTGCATGTCATTCCGTGCCCTCTCCTCCTCCAACATCTTTGTTGTCCTCTCCTCCAACTCCCGCTGCCTCTCCGCCGCCTCCGCCAGAAGTTTCTCTGTTCTATCTCTCTCACTCTGTATAGCAGCCTGCAACACCACTCACATGACCATTTGTAATCATTGATGGAAGCGCACACAATGTAATGGATAAAGATAACTAACCTTTAAGGTGAGTTGGACTGGCCGTTCACGAGGCCTTATCTCAGGAGCGGAGCTCTACTGGCGCGCCTTGATCTTCGGGAGAGTGCTAGGACAACGGATAAGTCCATCTCCCATGGCTATGGAGCCATGGGACCTCCTACCACCAGATATCATCAGCAGCTCTGTATCAATGGGACCCTGGCTCGGGTTAAAGTCCTCCCCTTTCCTCGCCTTCCCCTGATCTCTATATTGCATGAGCTTGTAATGGGTGGAGATGTTGGTGAAGTCCTTTGGATCATCGAGGTCAGACGCAGAGAATGCCTTGACTTTCTTGTAAGGGCCAGTGTGGGCCATGGCATACAGGTCGTACACCTCTGGCACCTTATCCGCCTTATTGTAGCGTGCTTGAAAGAGAGAAACAAAGTAAATTACTAATTAAAGGGCTAAAGCTAGCATGATGAACGAATTGCATGAATCATGAAGCAAACCACATACCCAGTTCCGCCCGTACTGAAATAAGTTGGAGCTGCCTTGGTGGTGTGGCACACCTTCCATTTGGGCACGTTTGTCCTTGGCCTCGTTGTGGGTGGCCCGCCATTCTTTTGAGCACCACGCATTGACCAACACCTCCCAACAATCCATCCGATCCGCACATCATCTCGGAGGGGCCTAAGTTAGCAAATAGAAACTTAAGCGCTACGGCTATGAATTACTAAATGAAGGAAGTAAGTACAAGGCCTTAAGAATTACCTTCATGTACTGCTCCTTACTCAAGAACTTATCGCAACACTCCTGCTTGGGCTTTTTGATACCACGCCCAGCGTAGTAGTCTCGAACAGCCTGCACCCGAGCCTCATGTCGTAAGTTCTGAAGTGGGCGCTTGCACTCCTTGTCGATAACATCTGCCGCCTCCTCCTCGTATCCCTCCTCACACCTGTAGAATGTCTACAATCAAATGAGACAATATTGATTAGTACAATTAATAACTAGCTTGTTGAAGATTTTTAATTGTGTAAAGGAGAAATTACCCAGAACTTTCTGATCACGACGTCTGCCCTCGTCTTGCACAAGACACCGTCGATAATCTCACCCGGCGGGGCCGGGGCAGCCAAGTAGTGCTCCCAACTCAATCCAACCTCTGGAAGCCGACCCTCACCAGGCAACGTGACAAACCCCGGGAAGTTTTGCCGAATCAGAATTCCAAGGACTGAGTTGGGCCGGTGGACACTTTCATGGTGGTCCCAACCCCTGCAGCATGACAAGGCCAACGCATTAGTTATTTGAAGAAACGTGAATGCAGAAGGTACAAAAAGATTAAATGCTCTTACCTCTCCCCATCAGGGAAAATCAACCACCTCTACTCGCGGGTCGCCGGCACGGACGGGAGTCGTGTAGCACCACGCTGGTAGACGTTGCCCCCCTCCTCCCCCTCCTCCTCAAAATCAGTCGGCTCCCCGCCATCATCAGCATGGCCACTCAGCTGCCCACCATCATCAGCATGGCCACTCGGCTCCTCATGCTGACCCGACCAGGTACCCCATCCAGACGTGTGCTCCTCCGGGGTCTCGTGGGCCGAAGACCCGTGGACCGGAGGCTCGTGGACCGGAGTCCATGTAGCCTCCTCCTCAGACGAGTCCACCCTAGCAGTCACATGCTCGGGTGAAACAGCTGGGGGCGGCAGCGAGGAAGGCGCCGTAAGAGTGACCCTACCTCCTCTCCCGCGACCACGTGCTCCACCTCCTCTCTTCTTCTTACCCCGTCCCCTGCTGGGCACCACGGTCGACGAAGAAGGGCCCGGCGGTGTCGCCATACTGTCCAGCAACGCTTGGCGGAGAGGTGCGTGTGGAATGGAAGACCTCGCACCACCCGCCGATGAAGAAGGGGCCTCGGCGCGCTCCCGACCAGCGCCCACCATCTTTCAACACCTGCCATGACAAAGAATAAATGAAATTAGTACAACATAAAAAAAGTACCGACATGAATAATAATATGTATATCACTTAAGTGTATCATCATCAAGTACAACATAAAAAAATTGAATACCTGACACTACTAATAATCTCGATCAGTATCATCAATAAATTCATAATCATCATCATCACTATAATCAATGATGGGCTCATAGGGTTCATTTGCATCAACATGTGCAAGGCCACCTTGACGTAATCGGTCAAGCATTGACAGGTCATCCGCAGCAGTAACCTCTTCTTGTTCCGGCTCTTCTTGTTCCTCCTCTGGGGTGATGTCGGATTCACTGTCGCTGTCTACTTCAATGTTTTGGGGTGAAGTATAGCGGTTCTTGAAACGCTTTTTGGAAAGACGTGTCTCTTGGAAGAATTCTCCTTCATATGTGTCTGGGTTAATGTGAGGTTCATAATCCTCTTCCTTTGGGGGAGAAAGTCTAGCACGTGGCGGCACTTCATAAACGACATCCCAACCTTTCAGATTTGGATTAGTTTGGCAGGCCCACGGTAGATAGAATACTCGGGTCGCCTGTTGAGCCGTAATATAGACATCAGGAACATCTAAATGGGTGCTTTGGTTGATTTCAACTAGCCCTATATGTTCATGAGTCCTTCTAGTCTCCTTCGGCTGAAACCAATAACATTTGAAGACTACGACATTCGGTGGGTTTTCAATAGAACAGAAGTTCATAAATTGCTTCAACTCTCCCATAATACTCGGTACCTCCTTCACCGATAGCAGATACACAACAATTTGTAGACTTTCGGTCGGCCATAGATAGCTCTTTGCCATAGGTACGAAAGCGATACCCGTTGATGTCGTACTTGTCAATTGAACGGACCTTATAGTCAAAACCATTAGCGACCTGTCTCAATTCGGCGTCCATAGACTCTGAATTAGCCTACAAGTTTAATATGAAAGGATTGTTGCATTACGCACAAATTAGCGAATGAAATGAAATTGTCTAATAGAAATTACCGTTTGTTTGAACCAAGAGATGAAACCGGGATAGCCGCCTCCTTGCTTTGCAAGAAGCTCATACTCTTCGACGGAATCCTTTTGGATCTCCGCTCCATACGAGAATATGGCGATGTATCGACTGTATGACATATCCAGGAATAAGAGCGGTTCAAAGGAAATAGAAGTTGCGAAACAATGTACCGAGAACTTACTCGATGTACGGCCACACTTCTATCAGGTTGTTGAAGATATACAACGAAATGGTCCGCCATTCTTTGTTATCCAAAGATACTAGATGTGAAACACTAGCTGGTGCGAGATTCCCTTTGAATAGGCTGAGGTTGGATCCACCCTTCTTAGGGTCGTCAGCATTGTACTGAGGCTTCGGATTATGCAAATGACGATTTTTGGCTTCGTAGTGTGCTATTACGAAGTTTGCCGCGTCCTCTGTGATGAATGCCTCAGCCATCGATGCTTCAATTCTATGTTTATTTTTACATTTTTCTCGAAGCGTCTTCTGCATCCCCTCATTTGGGTAGCACCAACGATTTTGCACGGGCCCCCCAATCTTGCCTCGGTCGGGAGATGCAAAATCAAATGCTGCATTGGATTAAAGAAGCCCAGTGGAAAGATCTTCTCTAACTTGCAGATCAACTCCGGCGCCAACTCTTCAATTTCTTCTAGCATGCTAGGCGATAGTTCTTTCGCACAAAGAACACGGAAGAAATAGCTGAGTTCTGCCAATACTAGCCATTCATCCTCAGGGATGAAGCCACGCAACATCACCAGCCTTACCCGCTCAATCCATATGTGCCCATCATGACTCTTGAGACCAAATATCTTCAATTTATCAAGATTCGCTCCCCTCTTTAGATTCGCTGCATACACATCGGGGAACATCAACTGCTGTTGCACCCACAAGATAATTTCCCTCATAGTTGGCCTTCCAAGATTGAACCATGCCTTTGGCTTCGTCCAGTTCTGCTTTCCTTTCGGTTCTTTCATGTTTTTTAACGGCTTATCACATAGCGCCTCCAGATCGAGTCTAGCCTTAGTATTATCCTTTGACTTCCCATCTATTCCGAACAATGTACCAAAAAGTGCCTCGGCGATATTCTTCTCAGTGTGCATCACGTCGATGTTGTGTGGGCAAAGGAGGTCTTTGAAGTAAGGCAGATCCCATAAGCATGTTTTGTGAGTCCACGCGTGCTTAGTATTATACCCCTTGAAGTACCCTGGACGCTGTGTGTATCTGGCTCGAGAGCGTTTAACTGATCCAGGGTTTGTTGGCCTGTCAATGCAGGTGGTGCAGAGTTTTTGACAACTCTACCTCTAATGAAGTTCTTCTTGTCTTTCCTGAACTTATGGTGAGGATCCAGGAACTGTCTATGCATGTTGAAGCAAGCAAACTTGCGACCGGCCTGAAGCCAATGAAACTCAAGAGCTCCCTTGCATGTGGGGCACGGGAACCTTCCATGCACACACCAGCCAATGAATAGCGCATACGCCGGCAAGTCATGCGTCGAGTACATGTACCAGACACACATTATGAGGTTTCGTTTGCTATAGGCGTCGTATGTCTTGAACCCATTATCCCAGGCTTCTTGCAATTCGTCCTTAAGCGGCTGCATGTACACATTCATATTTTTCCCCGGATAGTTGGGCCCTGGAATTATCAACGTCAGGAAAATGTTCTTTCTTTGCATAATCTGTCCGGGGGGAGATTGAGTGGAAAGACAAATACGGTCCAACAACTGTATTGGGCTGCCGTCATACCAAACGCACTGAACCCATCCGTGCTGATGCCGACTCGAGGATGCCTCGGATCTGCCGTTTTGTCAGCATGTAATTCATCAAACCTTTTCCACGCAACACCATCCGATGTGTGTACCAACATCAGATTCCCATCTGCATCTAGTTCGGTTCTTTTGCCTGTTTTGTGCCATGTCATCTTTCTGGCCGTCTCTTCGACCATGAAAAGACGTTGAAGTCTTGGTACGATTGGCATATAATGAAGAACACTAACGGGGATTTTGGTCTGTGTCTTCTCACCCATACCGTTGTCTACCACAATATACCTGGAAGACTTGCAAATGGGACAGTAGTTCAAGTCCGCATAGTCAAGCCTAAATAAGGCACATCCTTTCTCACAGACATGTATCTTCTCATAGGGCATCATCAATGCACGGAGGATTTTGTCCGACTGGTACAGGATTGCAGGCATTACATGGCCTTTGGGTAGAAAGCGTCCAAATACTGTCATAATTGCGTCATAGCATTCTCTGCCCAAGTTGAACTGAGCCTTCAGAGCCATTACTTGTCAGATGGCATCCAACTGACAAAGCTCAGTGTGCTCGTGGAGCGGACGTTTTGAAGACTCCAACATTTCAATGAAGGCCTTTGCAAATTCCTCCATCTCCTCGTCCGAATCCCGAGCATCATCATAGTCTTGCACCATGTTTTCCATCCCGGTACCATGCTCGTCGGTGCAACGATGATCCACCTCAACTCGGTCACGTTGGGCAGACTCACCATGAAATGTCCACACCGTATAATCAGGCGTAAAACCACTCTTCTGCAGGTGTTTGCCTATTTCAGCCTCTGTCCTCTTTTTCTAATTGCCGCACCGGAAACAGGGGCACCAGGTTTTCTTCTGCCCATTTGCAAATGCGGCTTGCACAAACCCCTTGGTTTTTGTGAACCATTCAGCGCTCCATTTGTTCTGACCAGTGTGACCGGTATACATCCACGCACGACCACTCGTCTTGACTTTCGGAGCTACTAGACACACAACAATTATATATGTAATTCACCATCTATATATTCATTAGTTGATGTACTTTGTCAATTTTATTACGTCCATGCAACCTACACTCTAATAGGTAATGATAGGTCCTAATCCCACCCGTGTATGTGTAGATTGGGTTCATTTTCCCATGCTATGCTCCGGATCCGACGCAAAATTTCAGCAGCACCTCCCTGCTGTTCTCCTGATACACATCTCTGCAATAAACAGAGAGGATTTGTACCCGGAGAAAAACAGGGGAGGCACTAACGAAATTTATGCGTCGGATCCGGAGCAAAGCATATGGGAAAACGAACCTAATCTACACATACTCGGGCTGTCCATGGATAGCGTTGGACAATTCGAAAGAATCAAGGTTATAAATACGCAAATGCATGCATATTTATAACTATGACGCTTTCGAACGGGAGACACATATTGGTTACGCATACTGATGATTCAAGACACATATATAGCTAGCTATCAAGTTTCAGCGGAATAGATCAAATAATTAATGGGGGAGGAGGACATGGCATTTGTGCTCACCCATGAACGAAGGGGCAGAGCTCGTCAAACGCACGACGAGGTCGTCGAACACCAAACCTCGCAGCGATGAAACAACTGCACATTTAAAACTACCCGATCAACACAATTATATATCATGTTTTTCATAACAAAATCGAAAAATATATGACCTAACTAATAATTCACAAATATATGACCCCGTCGGCCTCTGGAAGGCCAAAGAACACCTTTTCGGGAGGTGTCGGGGGTCGGGGTGTCGTGTCGGTATCGGGGTGCCGTGTCGGGGTTGGGGTGCTGTTTCGGGGTCGGGGGGTCGGGGTGTCGTGTCGGTGTCGGGGGTGCCGTGTCGGGGTAGGGGTGCTGTTTCGGGGTCGGAGTGTCGTGTCGGGGTCGGGGTGTCGGGGTGAGGGGGTCGGTTGTCGGGGTCGGGGTGTCCGGGTCGGGGTCGGGGTGTCGGGGTCGGGGTGTCGGGTCGGGGTCGGTTTGCCGTGTCGGTGTCGGGGTCGGGGTGTCGGGTCAGGCTCGGGGTCGGGGTGTCAGGGTTGGGGTCGGGGTGTCGGGGTCGAGGTCTCGGGGTCGGGGTGTCGTGTCGGGGTGCCGGGTCGGGGTCGGGGTGCCGTGTCGGATCGGGTTTTTTTTCCCTCTTTTTTCCTTTTCTTCTTCTTCCTCTTCTTCATTTTCTTCCTTTTCTTCCTCTTTTTTCCTTTTCTTCTTCTTCCTCTTCTTCCTCCTCTTCCTTTTCTTCCTTTTTCCCCTCTTTTTTCCTTTTCTTCTTCTTCCTCTTCTTCTTTTTTCTTCTTCTTCCTCTTCTTCTTCTTCCTTTCTTTTTTCCTCTTCTTCTTCTCCTCCTCTCCTCTTTTCTTCTTCTTCTTCTTCTTCTTTCCTAAAACTAAACTAAACCTAAAACTAAAACTAAAACTAAAACTATACCTAAATCTAAAACTAAAACTAAAACTAAATCCAAACTAAACATAAACCTAAAACTAAAAAAACAGAAAAAGGAAAAAAACTAAATCTAAACCTAAAACTAAACTGAAACTAAACCTAAACCTAAAACTAAACCTATAAAACTAAAACTAAAACTAAATCTAAACTAAAAATAAACCTAAAACTAAAAAACAGAAGAAAAAAAAGGAAAAATAAGAGGAGGTAGAGCTCACCTGGGGCAGGGCCGGTGGAGGAGGGGGCGGGGCGGCCTAGGGCGGCGGCGCCGGGCGGCAGTGGCGAAGGGGCCGGGCCCGGGGCGGCGAGGCGCGGGGGTCCGGGGCGCGACGGCGCCGAGACGGCAGGACGGCCGGGCGACGGGGTGGGGGGTCGGGTGGTGGGGCGACTGCGCCGGGCGGCAGTGGCGATGGGACCGGGGCCGGGGCGGTGGGGCGCGGGGGGGGGGGGGGGGGGGCGGGGCGCGATGGCGCCGAGACGGCAGGGCGGCGGGGGCGACGGGGGCGCGGTGGCACCGGGGCGGGGGGCGGTGGGGCGGCGGGGTGGTGGGGCGACGGGGCGGCGGCGAGTGGTGGGGGCGGCGGCATGCGTGTGAAGAGGGAGAGAAACAGAGAGAGAGGGGCGGGGTGGGGCGCGGCCATTAGATATGTTAAATCTTTGCCGTCCGCCCCCCTTTGCCGTCCGCTTTTTGGCTCATTGTCGTCCTCTAGCAGACGGCAAAGAGGGTGGCCGTTAAGTTTTTTTAAGCAGCTCGTCGGTGGGGCCCCCTCCCTCTTTGCCGTCTGCTAGCCGATGACAAAGAATCTTTGCCGTCTGCTAGCGGACGGCAAAGAACTGGCTGATGTCAAAGAAGGTCTTTGCCATCAGCCAGTTCTTTGCCGTCTGCTTTTGGGTAGCTGATGGCAAAGAGCTTCTTTGTCGTCTGCTAGCTGACGGCAAAGAGCTAGCAGATGGCAAAGTAGCTGATTCCAGTAGTGACACTTGCACTTGCATCTGCTCCGGCCCATGCAGTCGCACCGGCAACAGACTGGGCTGCAGTTCGCACTTCATATACCAAAGTCCTTACAAAAACCGACATGTCCACCTTCTCGGTAAGCATTGGCCTCCCAAGTGCTTCGTTCTTTTTTCTTTCCATGTTGTTTAACATGATTCACTATGTTGATCTAACTGTTTGGGTATGTCTTCTTGTTTGCAAATAGAGAATTCTTAGAGCAACATGGGAGTCGTTCAACAATCCGGGCGACCACGGCCAAGTTTCTCTTACCAAGCGTAGCCTTGGTGTGAATGAACCTGCTCAATATACCATAAGCACAAAGGATGGTCACATGATGATTGATTCTAAAGGATGGTCAAGGTTCAAATCTAAATCATATCTTGCAGTAGGGGATGATGTCAAAATCGAACTTTCTCAGCAAGGAGAGCTGGTCCAAATCAACTTTGAAATTCTTTAGTAGCAGCACGCAACTGCCGAACTGATCTATCCTTTGAGAGATTTTGATGTAATAATCTCGCATGGTGAAACAAGTGTCATGTGTGTATAAGTAGTACGACAGTATTATTTATCACATGGTATATCGCTGATAGAATTGCAACTCTGAATGCTAGTTAGGAACTATCGTTCGATTTCATTCCAACAGCTGCCGTGCTTTATTTAATTTTGTGTATTTACCTTGCGACAACATCTAAAACCAGCGCCGTACCGATTGCTTGCAATATGAAAAGCGATGAGGTAGAACACATGGGCCCCCAAACATGCAGGGTCGGCCTGCGGCCCAAAGTCCAGAACCGTGAGCCTATCTGAGTATTATATTCTCAGCTGAACCCCCATAAAAAAAGTTGAACCCCCATAATGCCCGTGCGTTGCAGAGGAAGTATATTTCTCGGCAAGGTGAGCCTGTGATATAAAAGATTTGTATATTTCTTTACAAAGGGAGTATCTCTCTGTCAAAAAATATATTTATGTGTAACTAGTTACTCCCGCCTTTCTACTTCCTTTCGCTGATATGTGGGGCAACCGGCAATGGGGTCCACGTGCCATATGCACAAATTAGAGTGCACAACTTCACGGTAGACACACCTCGGTCGTAGCGCCGCAGTAATGCCCAATGAGCCATCAAATCACAACCCCACTTTCCAGCTTTAGCAGTAAGCTGGACGGACGAAGCGGCAATATTTCACTGGGCCTGAATCCCCTTCTCCCTCATTTGCTTGTTTAGAGAAAACCCCCTCTCGGCGATTGCATAGGGTTTTCTCTTGGAGAACTAGGTACGAATTCTTCATCCATCCCCGATAAATCCAAGTCCCTTGGTCGCAGGTAATGCTAGGATGGCAGCCGCCGCCGTTGATGCATTTTTTCTTCCTACTGAATCTAGTGTGTTTCATTTGCAGTGCCCAAAGTGCGAGTACCCTACAGGTTTCTGCGCCCTCGGCGAGACACCACACTTGTTCCTTCTCATCCTAACACAGCATTTTGAAACGCGCACAGTATGTTCCTAGAATCCTCTTTTCTATTCGGGAGGGTGGGGTTTTTTTGAACATGTTGTGTTCTCATATTATTTTTCATGTAGTGTATTATTTGCTCTGCCATAACACAAGTACTCAAGATGCTCGGCCTTGCCATAACTGAATACACTAGTTTAACGGTCACAGTGAAGACAAGCCATGGATATAAGTTCCGAGTTGGGTTCATAAACCAATAAGATCGCTACTTTTTTTATGACCGAACTTGGATAAACTTTCTCAAGTGTTACGGACTGAAAGTTAGCGCACGAATGTTGATGGAAATAGCAGAACCTGGTGTCATCTTCACTGTGATCTTCCACCCCGATGTCGTTCCAATTGTTCATCCATGCTAGTTTTGTATCTGGTTCTTGCTTGTTGCCTCGATTACTTCTTAATCCACCTATTCTGTCTAACTAATCACAATTTAACTTTAGAAGCAGCAACGAATCTCTCACGAAGATGCTACTTCTAACTAATATTTTCTTATAATTGGTGGCACGTGTAGGTTTTTTCGGAGTTAAGCAGTCTGCTCGTTTGTTACTCTGTAATAACTCGGCTGTTACTAATGGCACGGAAGTTGACTGGATCGACATCCACAAGTTCCTACACTTTATTGATCGTCTTGAGGTCCTTGTGGGGCGTTTCAATGGTGGAAGGCCTCGTGGGATATGTGTGCCACTGCTACACTCATTGAACAGGTCCAACAGTGTCGAGAAACTTATGGTACGAGCTGTTTTCTATTATATATGTTGTTCATAAACTATTGCTTATACACAGTTTTACAGCTGTGATCTTCTTGAAACAGGAACTGCCGAGTTCTATTGTTCCTATATAGATGCTTGACCATGGTCGGGTAAGACTTGCGCCTGGTCACAACATGATGTTTATGTCGACCTACTCAATTCCCCTTGGAGGTGAAAAGATACTTATTCATGGGTGGTCTCAAATAATGAAGGCCCGTTCATCTTGGAGAATAGGACAGAAGATTATGTACATGCTTTTCCATGGCTCTAAAGCGAATATCCTGTTTATTGACCACGTTGCGAGATGAAGCCGCTTTCAAAAGGTTGTGGATGCGCGGGGTGGCGCCTGAGCCTTGTCCTGGGGCTTGGCGGCCTCACCCTTGGTTAACTGTAGGCAAAGAAGCACTGTTCGAGGCGTGCTTTGTACGGTTGAACCTGTATAAGTACTCATACTGCTTTCAGCTTTGGTTGTTAAGTGCCCCTGCTGGTTTCAGTTAAGGTTGTTAAGTACTCCTGCTGCTTTTATAGTCTGTCGTGTTTCTTCAGTCCTATCTTCCTCCAGCCGCCAAAACCAAACCAGCGCCGGCGGGGCCGCCTGCTTCCGCCTCCCACGGCTGGTTGCGCCTCAGCGCACGCATCGCTGCCCCACCGTCTCCTAAATCGTTAACGCCGAAGTCCTCTGCGCGCTTTGGTGCGCTCGCCGCGGCGCCGCCCTCTCGCGTTGTCAACATGGTCAACAAACAACAGGAATCAGCAGAAGTACATGGAGAGGATGACAGTAGGGGCCCACCACGTCAGTGTATGGAAAAATAAAATGCTTCCTCCTAGTGTTTTCCTGACATCTGGGACCCACGACATTGTGAGCGCATATAGTCAATAGACAAGAGAACAACACAAGATTGGCTGACACGTGGGACGTAGCTACTCGAGCAGTATTTTTTTGTTTGGTATTATTGAGACGGGGCAGGGTTTGAACTGGGCTGTGGCCCGTCTAGCCCAGGCTTATATTTTATGTTCACCATGTGACCAGCCCAGCTATTTTTTCTTTGTGAAAATGAGCCCAGTTTATTTTTTCTGAAGTATACCCAATCCAGGCCTGCTTATTTTTCTACGCCCTGATGGGCTACAACTCTTTCAAGACGCCTGCAAATCCTGAAAGTAATATGAAATGGGTTGTAAATATAAAAATAGATGACAAATTGGCAATTACTTTATAATTTCTGAATTTCTTCACATTTTCATATTCCTATTTCACTGGGCATTAACCTAATTTAAATATATCTTCAAAGTACTTTAAATCTAACTCGACATTTCGGTATTAAAAATAGTTTGGAACCCACAAAAATATGCGAAATTGGCCCTGGCCAACCAAAAAAAACGACTGCAATAAATTGCATAAGAAATTGCCATGAGCTATATATAAATTATTAAAAAAAGAGGGAGTGGTCTGACTTGTGGGCCTGTTTAGTTGACGCGTATGCAAGATTTTTTTAGTTATTACATACGTCAACAAACGATTCTAGCAGACGTAAACGTTGGATGTCAATCCAACGGCCGTCGTGTTTCTCCAATCTCTGATCTTCTTGCTCCAGCCGCCAAAGCAGCGCCGGCAAGACCGCCTACTCCCGCCTCTCGTGGCCGGCTATGCTGCCGCACTGGCCTCAGCGCCCCCTACTACTCCCACCGCTGGACAGGGCATCCCTCTACTCACCCACGCCCCCTGTTATTCTGCGGCGACGACAACCTCACACCGCAGCCGAACCGATGGACCCTCGTACTCCTCTCCGCGCGGGCTTCCATTGCCGTGTCTTCCCCGGCTCTGCATCGTCCCCTTCCTAGGCCTCGCCGTCGTCCACCGTCGTGGTGCTCTCGGGGCGGTGTGATCAATGTGGTCAACGACCGACTTCCATCGGAAGAGTACTGTACGTGGAGAGGCTGACATCTGGGTCCACGGCAGCCGCAAGGAAATGCCTCCTTATTACGTGGAAAATAATTATTCCTCCACCTGACAGCAGGGACCCACCGGACGGGCCACCAGTATTTCGTGAAAAAAAACGTTTCCCCCTGACTGCTAGGACCCACAGGACGAGCCACCGTATTTCGCGAAAAAAACATTCCCCCGCTGTCAGCTCGGACCCACCGGAAGTGCCTCCTTATTACGCACAAAAAATGAATACCCCCTGCTAGCTGGGACCCACCTTGGTGGGAGGCTGACTTGTGGGCCTACTAAGTTGACTGGGATGGAGGCCTTTGTCAACTTTAGTCAATATATGAACGATTCTAGCTCCTGTGACCGTACGATGTCCATCCAACGGCCATAGCGCTTCTTCAACCTTTGGTCTTCTTGCTCCAGCTGCCCAAAGCAGCGTCGGTCGTGCCGCCTGCTCTTGCCGCCCGTGGCCGGCTGTGATGCCACGGAGGCCTCACCGCCCCCTACTACTCCCACCGCTGGCCAGGCCATCCCTCTACGCACCCACACCCCCTGTAATTCTGCGGCGACGACAGCCTCACACCGCAGCCGAACGAGTGAACCCTCATACTCCTCTACGCATGGGCATCCACTGCCGCATCTTCCCCGGCTCCACGTCGTCCCCTTCCTAGGCCTCGCCGTCGTCCACCGCCCTGGTGCTCTCGGCGCGGCATGGTCAACATGGCCAAGGAATGGCCTCCATCGGACACGGACTGTACGTGGAGAGGCTGACAGCTGGGTCCACGGCCGCAGCAAGGAAGTGCCTCCTTATTACGCGCAAAATAATTATTCCTCCACCTGACAGCTGGGACCCACCGGACGGGCCACTATATTTCACGAAAAAACGTTTCCCCTGACTGCTGGGATCCACCAGCTACATCTTCGCACGCAAGGAAGTGCGTCCGGGCAAAAAAACGATTCGCCCCCCTGACTGCTGGGACCCGCCAGCTACATCTTCGCAGGCAAGGAAGTGCCTGACAGTCGCGACCCACCTGGTCGAAGCATACATAGCGTTGTCATTCTGGTCGCGAACGTGTACGTACATATATACTGGGGGATGTAGAGGCGCGCACGTGTCGTAGTAGAGGCGCGTATGTGTCGTAGTAGAGGCGCGCACGTAGCATGTACACGTACGTACAACGGCCAGGGTGCAAGAAAGAAAATACGGCCATGTATGTGTACATACGGGCGGGGTCTCGAACGACTACTCACGCATACGTACGGCCATGGCTCGTGTACATGGCTGGATCGGAACGAAGAAACAGCGTCGTCGTCGTGTTCATGGGGAGGCAACGAAATGCGTCGTGTTCACGGGGAGGCAACAGAATGCGTCGTGTTCATCGGGAGGCAACGGAACGCGTGGGAGCCAACCGGATGGGTCAAAACGGAATGCGTTGTCATGTTCATCGGGAGGGCTTGGACGGAACAGGCGATGGAAACGAGTCCTGGCGTACCGCAAAACGGAGGAAACGAACTTCCTATGGTCGAAACGGGGGTCCTATTGATCGGGAGGGGTGTGGCGTACCGCAAAACGGACGAAACGGACCTCCTACGGTCGAAACGGGGGTCCTGTTGATCGGGAGGGGTATGGCATACCGCAAAACGGACGAAACGGACCTCCTACGGTCGAAACGGGGGTCCTGTTGATCGGGAGGGGTGTGGCGTACCGCAAAACGGACGAAACGGACCTCCTACGGTCGAAACGGGGATCCTTTTCATCGGGAGGGGTGTGGCATACCGCAAAACGGGACTCCACGGGATACTGTTCATCTCCACCATTGTCGTGGAATTGTCACGACAGATGTCCTAGAGCAAGGACTTAGTCGTAGGGCCATCGCACTAGGAAGCTTAAAGGGGTTAATCGGGACAAAGAACACGAGAGAGTTTTTATACTAGTTCGGCCCCTTACGATGAAGGTAAAAGCCTACGTCTAGTTGGGTTTGGTATTGCTGAGGTTTCGATCACCAAGAGGCTTAACTCACCGGCTTGGTTATCGACTTGTTGTTTCTTGCCCTAAACCGCCACCGGGTCGTCCCCTTATATACACGGGTTGACGCCAGGTGGCCTACAGAGTCCCGGTCGGCTCATAATCGTGTCCGGCTCGATGACTTCCTCTACATGCCTTTCTTTACAAGTCTTTCCGCTCCTATGGCGGTTTACAATAACGGGCTTTTCAGCCGGCTCGAGGCCTTTGGGCTTTCTATATATACTAGTAAACTATCATCTTGACTGTATATTGGGCTTCTTATGTAACCCGCCATTAAGGCTGACCTGGCCCCTCCTGGGCGGGCCTCAGCTGATAATAATATCCCCAACATTAGGCCCGAGGTTGACTTTGAACTTTGTTCTTTGTCAATCTTCAATACTTAGGCAGAATCCATCCTCTGTCTGAAAATTTTCTTAACCCGCCGTGACGTCATCTTTTTGAAAACGCAAAAAACTTTCCTCACATCATCTTCCAACGGATCTTTCATTTTTAATGCTTTCCGGGAATCGAGGCATTTGTTCAGTTGGATAATCATTATTGGGTCTCCTCGATTTTCGCGCCCGCCTGTTCATGCATTCCCTTATAAATAGGCATAACTTAAGTCTTTCTCATTCTCCTTTCTTCCTCATCTTCTTCCTCTCGCAACCTCCGTCGCTGCTTGAGCTCCGTCGTCGCCGCAATTCTCATCGTCGTCGTCAAGCTTGGCCACTGCATCACCCTGAGTTCATCCAGAGAACGCGACGACTTTTCGTGGCAGGCCTGCTTCCTGTAAGCTTTCCTCACTCCCGCACCTAGATCCGTTTCTAGGTTTCACGAGTTCTTCAGCGTTCTTCATCTGTTCATCACGGGCCATCTTGTAGATCTTCTCTGCAACTTATTTTGATCTAGAAAAGAGATATAACTCGCGCGGTAGCTGTTTGGCATTCGTTTTTGATATCAGTAGATCCCTTTTACCTGTACAGATGCTTCATTATAGTCGATGAACTCCTCTGTACTATGTTTTTTAGGTCTAGAATATTTCCCTTTTTGAAACAGCCCTTTGATCCAAAATGACAATAAGAACTTGGTGAAACTTGTTTATGCCAACACTTAACTTAATTCTGCCTCCTGAGAAAATCTGTAGTTATGGCGGCTTACCACTCTGGCTTTCTTTTCCTTATATACCATTAGCCCTTTGCTAAACCGCCATTACTTGCTTTATAATTGACCATAGACTGAACCGCCATATTGTTATTTATTTTTCAGTTCGTTGCTCATCATGCCATCGAAGTCACCGACCGTCTGTAACTGGGTCCCTTCTTTCGTAACTGAGGAACGGTTAAAAGAATTCTTCATCGTTGGGTTTCTTCCTTCAAAGAATGTCATGTCTTATTGTGCTCCTGAACCGGAGGAAGAACGTCCCAATCCGAAAGATGGAGAAGTGATTATCTTTACTGACCACATGAACTGGGGATTTTCACCACCCGGTTCAAAATTCTTCAGAGAGGTCCTTCATTTTTTTCAAACTCCATCCTCAGGACCTTGGACCCAACTCTATTTCCAATATTTGTAACTTCCAAGTGCTCTGTGAGGCCTATCTTTAGCAAGAGCCCACCGTAGAATTGTTTAGAGAGTACTTTTATCTGAATCGCCAGAATGAATGCACCAACGGTTCTAGCTTAGAACTTGGAGGCATTTCAATTTAGCGCCGTCAGGGTGCTGTTTTTCCTCTCATCGTCTTACCGAGCCACCCAAAAGATTGGAACCAAACTTGGTTTTATTGTCATGATACTTCTCCAGCAAACGAGAAGCCTCTACCGGGTTATCGCCCTAGCCGTCTTGACTCCAAGTTCACCCGTCCGGATAAGCTTACCGTCGCTGGTCGTAGGAAGCTTCTTCCCTCCATTAAAAGAATCAACGGCTTATTGGGTAATGGTCTAACCGGAGTAGATCTGACCCGTTGCTGGATCTCATGGCGGGTTGTCCCATTAAGTCATCGATCTCAACTGATGTATGAATATGACGGTAGCCCGGACCACCCTCTTCATCACAGCTCAGTTGAACTCACCGAAGAAGACATTGTTTCGATGTCGACCCTTTTGGTAAATGGGAAGTACGAAGATTTCAGTATTGTTGGGTTAAGTCCCTTCTGCAAAATTAATCCGGTGCCAGAAGTAAGTACATTCTGATCTCTTTTTCTTTGTGTTTCGCCCAACTATTAGTACTTAATACTGATCTTTCTTCTTGTCTTTACAAGCCAATTCTGACTTCTGGAAGGTGAAATATGACCATGAAGCTGCCAAGAAGGCGAAACTCGCCGCCATGAATGCCATAAAATAGCCCGGAAATCCAAGAAGAAGAAGAAGAAGAAAACCACTGCTGAAGATTTAATGAAGCTTGACGACTCGTCTGACTCGGAGGTAGCCCTTGACTCCCTTGGCCAATTTTTTAACACTCTTATTGACACTGATCCTTACCTGGATGACACTGGGGCCAGTCAGGCTGAGGAAGTAGAGGTAACTATTATTTCCTCCGACTCAGAGCCCTTACCAAGACACAAAGTTCATCGAGTGATCCGTAAAGTAAGGTTTTCTAACCCTTTAGCTCACTTGGATCCCAACTTTCATTTGAAAAAGCAGCAACATGAAAGCCGCCGTGAAGTCGGAATTGAGGATGAACCGGCTGTTATCCCTCAACAGACCCCTCAGAAATGCCCGAATGAGGTTTAATTATTACTGTCTTTAACTCGTTTTGATGAATCCTGCTCCTTACATTTCTTTTAACTCTTTCCTTTATCCTTTCAGGAAGTGTCTTGTTCTTCAGATGACTCATCTCAAACACAATTGCCGGCTTTCAAGACTGCTCCTGGGTAATCAAAACTTTTCCTTTCTTCCAGGTTGCTCAATTGTATCTTAACACTGACAATTCTGCTATATTATTCTTTAGTGGCCAGGCTAAATCCAAGAAATCAAAGGTGGCTTGACCGGCGGAAGAGCCTCCAATACCAGCATCTGAGCCGGCTAGGCAACCTTCTCCATTAACTGCCGCCCCAAAAGACCCGCCTATCAATGAAGCAAATCCTTCAGAGTCGTCCCTTGACAACACCACTATGAATCCTTTCACCGTTGGACCGTCAAGCTCAACTGACCCGCCATCTCCACGTGTTCAAGATGTTCAAATTACTGGGAGTCGCTTCGTTGAGCCAGGGAACCCAACGGTGTTAGCTAAGTGCACAGCTAAGCAGGAAGCATTGGAAAGGCAAAAGGTTCACTTTGATGTTGTCAACTACTACCGTCTTAATGCCAGTGATATCTTATCCGGCTATCTCAGTCATGTCCACTCCAGTCGTGAGTCTGAGATTGAGATGGTCAAGCAACTTCAGTTGAAGTATGAGGTATGTTAGTTCCGGTTTACCAATATTCCTTCAGCCCCCAAGTCTTCAGCTTTATGAGAGAAGCGGAATAACCTGTAGACTTAAAATATAAGCCGAGACTTTTTACCTCTGAATCATTGCCTGATAGAAACAAAACTTGACCCATAGTCCCCAAGGACCGGTTTATTTTGAGCATTAATGAATCGGTACTTTTAGACTTAAAACTGCCTTCAAAATACTTAACGCTCCGGTTTAAACTTGAAAAACTTGCTGAGCTGCATGCATTAGCCCCCAAGTTACAAGTGCTGTTACTTTGTAAAGGACTTGGGACTTCAAATATGTTGGTAGAGTCATAAAAATTTGATTTAGCATACATTAGCCCCCAAATGTCAAGTGGTTTATTCATAAAGTACTTGAGACTTGAATCTTGAAATTGGATACTGGAATTTGAAACCAAGTCTTGATTTATCTGAATGTTTTCACAGAATGCATTGTCTGAACTGAACTCCCAATTGACTGATACAAAGACCCGGCTAGCGAACCAGGAATCAGAAATTAAATCTTCCACCTCCCAACTGCAAATAAGCCTTTCTGAAACGGAGAAGTTGAAGACCGACTTTGCTGCCAAAGAGAAAACTTGGGCAGATGAGAAGATACTTCTGACCCGGCGAGCTGAGACAGCCGAAACAGCTCTGAAGGAAATTTCAACCGAACTGGACGGTTTAAAAAGCCGGGTGTCTCAGATGGTCACTGCTATCTTTGGTAAGCTTCCTGATTTGATCTTTCATATGTGTTTCTTGTCAAACCGGAATATGATCCGTCAACTGACTGTGAAAAATGCATGTAGGTCCACGAAGTAAGAATCTAAACTAAGACCCATTGATTAAGATGAAATCCGTGTACACTTTAAATGCACAATTGTATATCGGCGCACAACGAGCTCTGGCTGCCATCTCTCCTACTAATCAAGGGTCTAACCGGATCAGTGATGTCTTGAAGAAGCTGTCCATTCTCCCTGCCAGATTCCAAGAGGTGAAACGCTCCTGCACGCGAGCCGGAGCATTGACTGCCCTAAGCCGCTCCAAGGCTTGGGTACCAGATCTAGACCCGGCAGACGTGGCAAGAGGTTATCCTACCGTGAAGGAGGACGGGTCTCCTTTTGATCAGGATGACTTTATAACCTGCGTCCGTGAAGTCCGGCCTCAGGCGACTAGCCTTGGAGATGATACCAATGTGGACAAGTATCAATCAGGTTTTGATAATGAGAATAAGAAGATGGACCCTCCTTCCTATAAAGTAACCGACTTGATCCCACCGGTGAGAGAAGACACATTTGCCCCGGAAGTTGATCCGGTTGGCCTGATTGATGACGAAGCTGAATTTGTCGTCATGAACGGCTATGACTGGTCAAAACCCAACTTCCAGTACATTCAAGATGTTGAACCGGTGAGGGAAGGACAATAATCATCTTTATGGGCTTTAAAAAGCCTTGTAATAGCTTAGCTGCTGAAAACACCGTATGTCTGCTTATGCCATCGCGCATAAAACACTTCTATGTGAATCTGTGCTTCCGGGTGCCAATGTTTTAATACTTTTCTTATGCCTCGTTTAATGCTTGTCTCTGCAATGTTTAAACTCTGTTCCTGTGAACACAAGGAAAAAAAGGCCTGGCGAGGCGGTTTAGAAACAAGTGGGTTTAAAACACCTCTTTTACAACTCGTATCTCCACCTCAAAGAACAGACACAAATATAAATAAAGGATAAGGTTTAATACTAACTCTTGAATTAACGCAGCCGGTAAGCGCTTGTAAATAAGAATTATACATTGTCCTTGTGGATTCTTAGGCCGCTGGCTCAAATAACCCGGGTGACGAATTTGATAATTCAATATGTATGAAAGTTAATAATCCTTGAATATTCAATAATCATATCTCAGTTGCTCGTACCTTTAGATCCTTAGACCACTGGTTTGAACAATCCGGGTGGCTGTGCTGTCTAATAATTGAGACGGCGAACAAAACCAGGCTAACTCATTTGTAATATTGAAACCGCAAAAACTCAAAGGCAAGCAGCAAACATAATTTTTGAAGGAAATATGCCCTAGAGGCAATAATGAAGTTATTATTTATTTCCTTATATCATGATAAATGTTTATTATTCATGCTAGAATTGTATTAACCAGAAACATAATACATGTGTGAATACATAGACAAACAAAGTGTCACTAGTATGCCTCTACTTGACTAGCTCGTTAATCAAAGATGGTTATGTTTCCTAACCATGAACAATGAGTTGTTATTTGATTAACGGGATCACATCATTAAGAGAATGATCTGATTGACATGACCCATTCCATTAGCTTAGCACCCGATCATTTAGTATGTTGCTATTGCTTTCTTCATGACTTATACATGTTCCTATAACTATGAGATTATGCAACTCCCGTTTACCGGAGGAACACTTTGGGTACTACCAAACGTCACAACGTAACTGGGTGATTATAAAGGAGTACTATAGGTGTCTCCAAAGGTACATGTTGGGTTGGCGTATTTCGAGATTAGGATTTCTCACTCCAATTGTCGGAGAGGTATCTCTGGGCCCTCTCGGTAATGCACATCACATAAGCCTTGCAAGCATTGCAACTAATATGTTAGTTGTGAGATGATGTATTACGGAACGAGTAAAGAGACTTGCCGGTAACGAGATTGAACTAGGTATTGGATACCGACGATCGAATCTCGGGCAAGTAACATACCGATGACAAAGGGAACAACGTATGTTGTTATGCGGTCTGACCGATAAAGATCTTCGTAGAATATGTAGGAGCCAATATGGGCATCCAGGTCCCGCTATTGGTTATTGACCGGAGACGTGTCTCGGTCATGTCTACATTGTTCTCGAACCCGTAGGGTCCGCACGCTTAAGGTTACGATGACAGTTATATTATGAGTTTATGCATTTTGATGTACAGAAGGTTGTTTGGAGTCCCAGATGTGATCACGGACATGACGAGGAGTCTCGAAATGGTCGAGACGTAAAGATTGATATATTGGAAGCCTATGTTTGGATAACGGAAGTGTTCCGGGTGAAATCGGGATTTTACCGGAGTACCGGGAGGTTACCGAAACCCCCCGGGAACCATATGGGCCTTAGTGGGCCTTAGTGGAAAGGAGAAAGGGGCAGCCCAAGGTGGCCGCGCGCCTCCCCCCCTTCCCCTAGTCCTATTAGGACTAGGAGAGGTGGTCGGCCCCCTCTCTCTCTTCCCCCCCCCCGAGGAATCCTATTCCAACTAGGATTGGGGGGGGGGGGGATCCTACTCCCGGAGGGAGTAGGACTCTCCTGGCGCGCCCCTTGTGGCCGGCCAGCCTCCCCCCCTTTGGTCCTTTATATACTGAGGTAGAGGCACCCTAGAACACACAAGTTGATCCACGTGATCTATTCCTTAGCCGTGTGCGGTGCCCCCAGCCACCATATTCCTCGATAATACTGTAGCGGAGTTTAGGCGAAGCCCTGCTGCTGTAGTGCATCAAGATCGTCACCACGCCGTCGTGCTGACAGAACTCTTCCCTGACACTTTGCTGGATCGGAGTCCAGGGATCGTCCTCGAGCTGAACGTGTGCTCGAACTCGGAGGTGCCGTAGTTTCGGTGCTTGATCGGTTGGATCATGAAGACGTACGACTACTTCCTCTACGTCGTGTCAACGCTTCCGCAGTCGGTCTGCGTGGGTACGTAGACAACACTCTCCCCTCTCGTTGCTATGCATCACATGATCTTGCGTGTGCGTAGGAAATTTTTTGAAATTACTACGAAACCCAACAGTGGCATCCGAGCCTAGGTTATTTATGTAGATGTTATATGCACGAGTAGAACACAAGTGAGTTGTGGGCGATATAAGTCATACTGCCTACCAGCATGTCATACTTTGGTTCGGCGGCATTGTTGGACGAGACGACCCGGACCAACCTTACGCGTACGCTTACATGAGACCGGTTCCCCCGACGTGCTTTGCACACAGGTGGCTTGCGGGCAACTGTCTCTCCAACTTTAGTTGAACCAAGTATGGCTACGCCCGGTCCTTGCGAAGGTCAAAACGGAGTCTATTTGACAAACTATCGTTGTGGTTTTGATGCGTAGGTGAGATTGGTTCTTGCTTAAGCCCGTAGCAGCCACGTAAAACTTGCAACAACAAAGTAGAGGACGTCTAACTTGTTTTTGCAGGGCATGTTGTGATGTGATATGGTCAAGACATGATGCTAAATTTTATTGTATGAGATGATCATGTTTTGTAACCGAGTTATCGGCAACTGGCAGGAGCCTTATGGTTGTCGTTTTATTGTATGCAATGCAATCGCGATGTAATGCTTTACTTTATTACTAAACGGTAGTGATAGTCGTGGAAGCATAAGATTGGCGAGACGACAACGATGCTACGATGGAGATCAAGGTGTCGCGCCGGTGACGATGGTGATCACGACGGTGCTTCGAAGATGGAGATCACAAGCACAAGATGATGATGGCCATATCATATCACTTATATTGATTGCATGTGATGTTTATCTTTTATGCATCTTATCTTGCTTTGATTGACGGTAGCATTATAAGATGATCTCTCACTAAATTATCAAGAACTGTTCTCCCTGAGTATGCACCGTTGCCAAAGTTCGTCGTGCCCAGACACCACGTGATGATCGGGTGTGATAAGCTCTACGTCCATCTACAACGGGTGCAAGCCAGTTTTTGCACACGCAGAATACTCAGGTTAAACTTGACGAGCCTAGCATATGCAGATATGGCCTCGGAACACGGAGACCGAAAGGTCAAGCGTGAATCATATAGTAGATATGATCAACATAACGATGTTCACCATTGAAAACTACTCCATCTCACGTGATGATCGGTTATGGTTTAGTTGATTTGGATCACGTGATCACTTAGAAGATTAGAGGGATGTCTATCTAAGTGGGAGTTCTTAAGTAATATGATTAATTGAACTTAAATTTATCATGAAATTAGTCCCTGATAGTATCTTGCTTGTTTATGTTGATTGTAGATAGATGGCTCGTGCTGTTGTTCCATTGAATTTTAATGCGTTCCTTGAGAAAGCAAAGTTGAAAGATGATGGTAGCAATTACACGGACTGGGTCCGTAACTTGAGGATTGTCCTCATTGCTGCACAGAAGAATTATGTCCTGGAAGCACCGCTGGGTGCCAGGCCTGCTGTAGGAGCAACGCCGGATGTTATGAACGTCTGGCAGAGCAAAGCTGATGACTACTCGATAGTTCAGTGTGCCATGCTTTACGGCTTAGAATCGGGACTTCAACGACGTTTTGAACGTCATGGAGCATATGAGATGTTTCAGGAGTTGAAGTTAATATTTCAAGCAAATGCCCGGATTGAGAGATATGAAGTCTCCAATAAGTTCTATAGCTGCAAGATGGAGGAGAACAGTTCTGTCAGTGAGCATATACTCAAAATGTCTGGGTATAATAATCACTTGATTCAATTGGGAGTTAATCTTCCGGATGATTGTGTCATTGACAGAATTCTCCAATCACTGCCACCAAGCTACAAGAGCTTCGTGATGAACTATAATATGCAAGGGATGAACAAGACTATTCCCGAGCTCTTCGCAATGCTGAAAGCTGCGGAGGTATAAATCAAGAAGGAGCATCAAGTGTTGATGGTTAACAAGACCACTAGTTTCAAGAAAAAGGGCAAAGGGAAGAAGAAAGGGAACTTCAAGAAGAACAGCAAGCAAGTTGCTGCTCAGGAGAAGAAACCCAAGTCTGGACCTAAGCCTGAAACTGAGTGCTTCTACTGCAAGCAGACTGGTCACTGGAAGCGGAACTGCCCCAAGTATTTGGCGGATAAGAAGGATGGAAAGGTGAACAAAGGTATATGTGATATACATGTTATTGATGTGTACCTTACTAGAGCTCGCAGTAGCACCTGGGTATTTGATACTGGTTCTGTTGCTAATATTTGCAACTCGAAACAGGGACTACGGATTAAGCGAATACTGGCAAAGGACGAGGTGACGATGCGCGTGGGAAACGGTTCCAAAGTCGATGTGATCGCGGTCGGCACGCTACCTCTACATCTACCTTCGGGATTAGTATTAGACCTAAATAATTGTTATTTGGTGCCTGCGTTGAGCATGAACATTATATCTGGATCTTGTTTAATGCGAGACGGTTATTCATTTAAATCAGAGAATAATGGTTGTTCTATTTATATGAGTAATATCTTTTATGGTCATGCACCCTTGAAGAGTGGTCTATTCTTGTTGAATCTCGATAGTAGTAACACACATATTCATAATGTTGAAGCCAAAAGATGCAGAGTTGATAATGAAAGTGCAACTTATTTGTGGCACTGTCGTTTAGATCATATCGGTGTAAAGCGCATGAAGAAACTCCATACTGATAGACTTTTGGAACCACTTGATTATGAATCACTTGGTACTTGCGAACCGTGCCTCATGGGCAAGATGACTAAAACACCGTTCTCCGGTACTATGGAGAGAGCAACAGATTTGTTGGAAATCATACATACCGATGTATGTGGTCCGATGAATATTGAGGCTCGTGGCGGATATCATTATTTTCTCACCTTCACAAATGACTTAAGCAGATATGGGTATATCTACTTAATGAAACATAAGTCTGAAACATTTGAAAAGTTCAAAGAATTTCAGAGTGAAGTTGAAAATCATCGTAACAAGAAAATAAAGTTTCTACGATCTGATCGTGGAGGAGAATATTTGAGTTACGAGTTTGGTGTACATTTGAAAAATTGTGGAATAGTTTCGCAACTCACGCCACCCGGAACACCACAGCGTAATGGTGTGTCCGAACGTCGTAATCGTACTTTACTAGATATGGTGCGATCTATGATGTCTCTTACTGATTTACCGCTATCGTTTTGGGGATACGCTCTAGAGACGGCCGCATTCACGTTAAATAGGGCACCATCAAAATCCATTGAGACGACGCCTTATGAACTGTGGTTTGGCAAGAAACCAAAGTTGTCGTTTCTTAAAGTTTGGGGCTGCGATGCTTATGTGAAAAAGCTTCAACCTGATAAGCTCGAACCCAAATCGGAGAAATGTGTCTTCATAGGATACCCAAAGGAGACTGTTGGGTACACCTTCTATCACAGATCCGAAGGCAAGACATTCGTTGCTAAGAATGGATCTTTTCTAGAGAAGGAGTTTCTCTCGAAAGAAGTGAGTGGGAGGAAAGTAGAACTTGACGAGGTAACTGTACCTGCTCCCTTACTGGAAAGTAGTACATCACAGAAAACTGTTTCAGTGACACCTACACCAGTTAGTGAGGAAGCTAATGATAATGATCATGAAACTTCAGATCAAGATACTACTGATCAACCAGAGTAAGATCCGCGCCAGAGTGGTACGGTAATCCTGTTCTGGAAGTCATGCTACTAGATCATGATGAACCTACGAACTATGAAGAAGCAATGGTGAGCCCAGATTCCGTAAAGTGGCTTGAAGCCATGAAATCTGAGATGGGATCCATGTATGAGAACAAAGTATGGACTTTGGTTGACTTGCCCGATGATCGGCAAGCAATTGAGAATAAATGGATCTTCAAGAAGAAGACTAACGCTGATGGTAATGTTACTGTCTACAAAGCTCGACTTGTCGCGAAAGGTTTTCGGCAAGTTCAAGGGATTGACTACGATGAGACCTTCTCACCCGTAGCAATGCTTAAGTCCGTCCGAATCATGTTAGCAATTGCCGCATTTTATGATTATGAAATTTGGCAAATGGATGTCAAAACTGCATTCCTGAATGGATTTCTGGAAGAAGAATTGTATATGATGCAACCAGAAGGTTTTGTCGATCCAAAAGGAGCTAACAAAGTGTGCAAGCTCCATCGATCCATTTATGGACTGGTGCAAGCCTCTCGGAGTTGGAATAAACGCTTTGATAGTGTGATCAAAGCATTTGGTTTTATACAGACTTTCGGAGAAGCCTGTATTTACAAGAAAGTGAGTGGGAGCTCTGTAGCATTTCTGATATTATATGTGGATGACATATTACTAATTGGAAATGATATAGAATTTCTGGATAGCATAAAGGGATACTTGAATAAGAGTTTTCCAATGAAAGACCTCGGTGAAGCTGCTTACATATTAGGCATTAAGATCTATAGAGATAGATCAAGACGCTTAATTGGACTTTCACAAAGCACATACCTTGACAAAGTTTTGAAAGAAGTTCAAAATGGATCAAGCAAAGAAAGGATTCTTGCCTGTGTTACAAGGTGTGAAATTGAGTAAGACTCAATGCCCGACCACTGCAGAAGATAGAGAGAATATGAAAGATGTTCCCTATGCATCAGCCATAGGATCTATCATGTATGCAATGCTGTGTACCAGACCCGATGTGTGCCTTGCTATAAGTCTAGCAGGGAGGTACCAAAGTAATCCAGGAGTGGATCACTGGACAGCAGTCAAGAACATCCTGAAATACCTGAAAAGGACTAAGGATATGTTTCTCGTATATGGAGGTGACAAAGAGCTCACTGTAAAAGGTTACGTTGATGCAAGCTTTGACACTGATCCGGACGATTCTAAATCGCAAACCGTATACGTGTTTACATTAAACGGTGGAGCTGTCAGTTGTTGCAGTTCTAAACAAAGCGTCGTAGCGGGATCTACATGTGAAGCGGAGTACATAGCTGCTTCGGAAGCAGCGAACGA
Organism: Triticum urartu; assembly: GCF_056163025.1. Taxonomy (NCBI): domain Eukaryota; kingdom Viridiplantae; phylum Streptophyta; class Magnoliopsida; order Poales; family Poaceae; genus Triticum; species Triticum urartu. Next base: position 218,476,643 of record NC_141878.1, read on the forward strand.
AGGAGTCTGGATGAAGGAGTTCATATCCGATCTAGGTGTAATACCTAGTGCATCGGGACCAATGAAAATCTTTTGTGACAATACTGGTGCAATTGCCTTGGCAAAGGAATCCAGATTTCACAAAAGGACCAAGCACATCAAGAGACGCTTCAACTCCATCCGGAATCTAGTCCAGGTGGGAGGCATAGAGATTTGCAAGATACATACGGATCTGAATGTTGCAGACCCGTTGACTAAGCCTCTTCCACGAGCAAAACATGATCAGCACCAAGGCTCCATGGGTGTTAGAATCATTACAGTGTAATCTAGATTATTGACTCTAGTGCAAGTGGGAGACTGAAGGAAATATGCCCTAGAGGCAATAATAAAGTTATTATTTATTTCCTTATATCATGATAAATGTTTATTATTCATGCTAGAATTGTATTAACCGGAAACATAATACATGTGTGAATACATAGACAAACAAAGTGTCACTAGTATGCCTCTACTTGACTAGCTCGTTAATCAAAGATGGTTATGTTTCCTAACCATGAACAATGAGTTGTTATTTGATTAACGGGATCACATCATTAAGAGAATGATCTGATTGACATGACCCATTCCATTAGCTTAGCACCCGATCATTTAGTATGTTGCTATTGCTTTCTTCATGACTTATACATGTTCCTATAACTATGAGATTATGCAACTCCCGTTTACCGGAGGAACACTTTGGGTACTACCAAACGTCACAACGTAACTGGGTGATTATAAAGGAGTACTATAGGTGTCTCCAAAGGTACATGTTGGGTTGGCGTATTTCGAGATTAGGATTTCTCACTCCGATTGTCGGAGAGGTATCTCTGGGCCCTCTCGGTAATGCACATCACATAAGCCTTGCAAGCATTGCAACTAATATGTTAGTTGTGAGATGATGTATTACGGAACGAGTAAAGAGACTTGCCGGTAACGAGATTGAACTAGGTATTGGATACCGACGATCGAATCTCGGGCAAGTAACATACCGATGACAAAGGGAACAACGTATGTTGTTATGCGGTCTGACCGATAAAGATCTTCGTAGAATATGTAGGAGCCAATATGGGCATCCAGGTCCCGCTATTGGTTATTGACCGGAGACGTGTCTCGTTCATGTCTACATTGTTCTCGAACCCGTAGGGTCCGCACGCTTAAGGTTACGATGACAGTTATATTATGGGTTTATGCATTTTGGAGTCCCGGATGTGATCACGGACATGACAGTTATATTTGGAGTTCTCGTTCATGTCTACATTGTTCTCGAACCCGTAGGGTACCGAAGGTTGTTTGGAGTCCCGGATGTGATCACGGACATGACGAGGAGTCTCGAAATGGTCGAGACGTAAAGATTGATATATTGGAAGCCTATGTTTGGATATCGGAAGTGTTCCGGGTGAAATCGGGATTTTACCGGAGTACCGGGAGGTTACCGGAACCCCCCGGGAACCATATGGGCCTTAGTGGGCCTTAGTGGAAAGGAGAAAGGGGCAGCCCAAGGTGGCCGCGCGCCTCCCCCCCTTCCCCTAGTCCTATTAGGACTAGGAGAGGTGGCCGGCCCCCTCTCTCTCTCCCCCCCCCCCCCGAGGAATCCTATTCCAACTAGGATTGGGGGGGGGATCCTACTCCCGGAGGGAGTAGGACTCTCCTGGCGCGCCCCTTGTGGCCGGCCAGCCTCCCCCCCTTTGGTCCTTTATATACTGAGGTAGAGGCACCCTAGAAAACACAAGTTGATCCACGTGATCTATTCCTTAGCCGTGTGCGGTGCCCCCAGCCACCATATTCCTCGATAATACTGTAGCGGAGTTTAGGCGAAGCCCTGCTGCTGTAGTGCATCAAGATCGTCACCACGCCGTCGTGCTGACGGAACTCTTCCCCGACACTTTGCTGGATCGGAGTCCGGGGATCGTCATCGAGCTGAACGTGTGCTCGAACTCGGAGGTGCCGTAGTTTCGATGCTTGATCGGTTGGATCGTGAAGACGTACGACTACTTCCTCTACGTCGTGTCAACGCTTCCGCAGTCGGTCTGCGTGGGTACGTAGACAACACTCTCCCCTCTCGTTGCTATGCATCACATGATCTTGCGTGTGCGTAGGAAATTTTTTGAAATTACTACGAAACCCAACAATTTTAACTCTGTATTCAAAAGATTAGGGGTTTCTGATTCGAATACGATCAGTAAACTGGACCAAAAGGGTTAAGCTAAGGTTCGAATACGACCATATAGCCCCCAGTGGCTTTGGCGTTGCACCGATCAAGAGGGTACCGACAGCTATGTTCTCTTTGGTTCGAATATGACCTATGTTTGAACAGGAAGCCCCCAAATTACCTTGAGAGGTTTTTAATGACCCTGATTCGAATACGACCCAAGTCGGCTCAAAAGGGCTTAAGCTATGATTCGGATATGATCAAGAAGCCCCCAAGTGAGTTTGTCCTTGAGCCGATCAAAAGGGTTACGACGGCTATGTTCTCTTTGGTTTGAATACGACCTATATTTGAACAGGAAGCCCCCAAGTGACCATGATATTTAAAGCTAGATTCGAATACGATCATAAGCCGGACTAGAAAAGGTTAAACTTGATTCAAATATGATCAGCTCCTTAATAGTCATTTGTGAAAAAGTAATAAAGATGCATAATATTTGAAAAGAAAAGAGACCGATGGTCTTACTTTATTGCTTATCATCGTATATACAGGATAAACGTATGTACAGGATGAGAGCCGGTGGCTCAGGTATAGTACGGCCGAAGTTGAGCAATGTTCCATGGCCGGCGGGTCTCCTCTTCCGACTTACGTGAGTCTGCATGCTCTCGAACATCAATAAGGTAGTAAGATCCGTTGTTTAAATTTTTACTGACCACAAAGGGTCCTTCCCAAGGTGGGGATAACTTGTGTGCATCTGAAAGATCTTGGATGAGCCGGAGCACCAAGTTGCCTTCTTGAAAAGTCCTGGTCTTAACCCGGCGGCTGTGATAACGATGCAAGTCCTGTTGATAGATTGCTGACTGTGCCGCTGCTAAGTCTCTTTCTTCATCCAACAAGTCAAGCGCATTCTGTCTGGCTTTTTCATTGTTAGCTTCAACATAAGCCGCCACGCGGGGCGAGTCATGACGGATGTCACTGGGCAATACTGCTTCTGCCCCATAAACCATGAAGAAGGGTGTGTAACCCGTAGACCTGTTGGGTGTAGTATTGACGCTCCATAACACTGAAGGCAACTCCTCTACCCAACAACCCGGCGTTTGCTGTAAAGGAACCATAAGCCGGGGTTTTAGCCCTTTCAGAATTTCCTGATTGGCTCTCTCAGCTTGACCACTGGATTGAGGATGAGCTACAGAAGAAACATCGAGCCGGATGTGCTCTCGCTAACAAAACTCTTCCATAGCCCCTTGGGATAGATTGGTGCCATTGTCTGTGATAATACTGTGTGGAAAACCGAAACGGAAGATTATTTTCTTCACGAACTGAACCGCCGTGGCTGCATCACACTTACTCACAGGCTCCGCCTCAACCCATTTAGTGAACTTATCAACAGCCACCAGGAGATGTGTCTTCTTGTCCTTAGACCTTTTGAAAGGTCCCACCATGTCAAGCCCCCAGACTGCAAATGGCCAAGTGATTGGAATCATCCGGAGGTCTTGAGCCGGCACATGTGCTCGCCGTGCAAATTTCTGACATCCATCACATCTACTGACCAGATCTTCTGCATCAGCGTGAGCTGTCAACCAGTAAAATCTGTGACGAAACACCTTGGCCACTAAAGATTTTGCCCCGGCGTGATGACCACAATCGCCTTCATGGATCTCACGAAGGATTTCTTGACCTTCTTCGGGGGAAACACACCATTGAAACGCTCCGGAAACACTGCGATGAAATAGCTCTCCATCTTAAATCGTCATGGACTTAGACCGCTGGGTTATATGTCGAGCCAGTGTCTCATCTGCTGGCAATTCTCCCCGGGTCATGTAAGCCAAGAACGGCACCGTCCAATCTGGGATGACATGAAGAGCCACCACCAACTGCGCCTCCGGGTCAGGAACATCTAAATCTTCTTTTGTGGGCCACTTGACAGAGGGGTTATGCAAAACATCTAAAAAGGTGTTGGGTGGTATCGGCTTACATTGAGACCCCAGCCGGCTCAAAGCATCAGCTGCTTCGTTCTTTCAACAGTCAATGTGTTCCACCTGATAACCTTTAAAATACCCTGCAACAGCATCGACCTCTCAGCGATAAGCCGCCATGAGAGGGTCTTTGGAATCCCACTTGCTAGACACCTGCTGAGCCACTAGATCTGAATCACCAAGACATCTGACCCGGCTCAAGCTCATCTCCTTTGCCACTCGAAGACCATGGAGCAATGCTTCATACTCTGCTGCGGTGTTAGTGCACGGAAACATCAATCGTAACACATAACAAAATTTATCACCTCGGGGGGAAGTTAATACAACTCCAGCCCCCGAGCCCTCCAATTGCCTGGACCCATCAAAATGAATAGTCCAATATGTGTTGTCCGGCTTTTCTTCTAGTATCTGCATCTCTGTCCAGTCATTGATGAAGTCAACCAGCGCTTGAGACTTAATCGTAGGGCGTGGAACATACTTCAGCCCATGAGACCCAAGCTCAATTGCCCACTTGGCAACTCGCTCTGTAGCTTCTCTGTTTTGAATAATGTCTCCCAAAGGAGCAGAGCTAACCACAGTGATTGGATGTCCCTGAAAGTAATGCTTAAGCTTCCGGCTTGCCATGAACACCCCATAAACAAGCTTCTGCCAATGTGGATATCGTTGCTTAGACTCAATTAGCACTTCACTGACATAATAAACCGGCCGCTGAACCGGATGCTCCGTGCCAGCCTCCTTGCGCTCTACCACCATAGCCACACTAACGGCCCGTGAGTTGGGAGCTACGTATAAAAATAGCGGCTCTTTCTCCATTGGAGCAGCTAGGATCGGCGGCTCAGCCAATTGGGCCTTCAGATCCTCAAAAGCGGCATTCGTAGCATCGCTCCAAACAAACACATATGTTTTCTTCATCAACTGATACAGAGGCATAGCCTTTTCCCCTAACCGGCTTATGAACCGGCTCAAAGCAGCCACACGACCCGCCAGTCGTTGAACATCATTGACGCAGGTTGGTTTAGCCGGGGATGTAATTGCCTTGATCTTCTCCGGGTTAGCTTCAATACCTCGGTTGGACACCAGAAAACCCAAAAGTTTGCCGGCTGGCACTCCAAAAACACACTTGGCCGGGTTAAGCATCATCTTGTAAACCCGAAGATTATCAAAAGTCTCTTTCAAGTCCGTGACCAAGGTTTCCTCTTCCCTGGACTTTACTACTATATCATCCACATAGGCATGAACACTGCGCCCAATTTGATCATGAAGACAATTCTGCACACACCGTTGGTAAGTCGTCTGAGCACTCTTGAGCCCAAAAGGCATAGACACATAGCAGAAAGCCCCAAAAGGAGTTATAAATGCCTTCTTCTCTTGATCCTTGACTGCCATCTTAATCTGATGATACGCGGAGTAAGCATCTAAGAAACTCAACCGTGCGCAACCCGCCGTAGCATCAATGATCTGATCAATATGGGGAAGAGCAAAAGGATCAGCCGGACAGGCCTTGTTTAAATCTGTGTAATCCACACACATACACCAGGTGGCATTCTTTTTGAGCACGAGCACCGGGTTAGCTAACCATTCTGGGTGAAAGACCTCCATAATGAACCCGGCCGCCAAGAGCCGGGCCACCTCTTCTCCAATGGCCTTGCGCCTTTCTTCATTGAACCGGCGAAGAAACTGTCTGACAGGTTTGAACTTTGGATCGGTATTAAGAGTGTGCTCAGCGAGCTCCCTCGGGACACCCGGCATGTCTGAAGGTTTCCATGCAAAGATGTCCCGGTTCTCACGGATGAACTCGATGAGCGCGCTTTCCTATTTCAGATCCAAGTTTGCGCTGATGATGAACTGTTTGGATGAATCGCCAGGCACAAAGTCAACCATCTTAGTGTCATCCGCCGATTTGAACTTTAACTCCGGCTCATGCTCTGTTGTTGGTTTCTTTAATGACGTCATGTCCGCCGGGTCAACATGATCCTTGTAGAATTTCAACTCCTCTGTTGCACAAACAGATTCAGCATAGGCAGCATCCCCCTCTTCACATTCCAAGGTGATCTTCCGGCTCCCATGGACTGTAATGGTGCCCTTGTGACCCGGCATCTTGAGCTGTAAATACACGTAACACGGCCGAGCCATGAACTTGGCATAAGCCGGTCGCCCAAACAGACCATGATATGGCCTTTTGATCTTAACCACTTCAAAGGTTAATTTTTCTGCCCTGGAGTCATACTCATCCCCAAAGGCTACCTCCAGCTCAATCTTACCAACTGGGTATGCCGACTTACCAGGTACTACACCATGAAAAACAGTGTTGGATTGTTTAAGATTCTTATCCGTCAATCCCATCCGGCGGAACGTCTCATAGTAAAGGATGTTGATGTTGCTGCCTCCATCCATGAGTACCTTAGTAAACTTGTACTCACCAACCTGAGGTGCCAGTACCAAAGCCAAGTGACCCGGATTATCAACCCGGGGCGAGTGATCCTCTCTGCTCCACACAATAGGCTGCTCCGACCAACATAGATAACGTGGGATTGCCGGTTCAATGACATTGACGGCCCTCTTGTGGAGTTTCTGGTCTCTCTTACATAAACTAGTAGTAAAGACATGATACTATCCGCTACTCAACTGCTTCGGGTTGCTCTGATAGCCGAATTGTTGCTGCTGTTGATTCCCTTGGTTGTGTTGCTGATTATATCCTCCCTGGTGACCGGGATGTCCCTGACCATGAAAACCTCCTCCGCTTGAACCGGCGCCCGGGCCCTGAAAGCCGCCTCCACCTGGGCTGCCACCCGGGCCGTGACCCCCATCAAATGCGTTTGAATTTTTAAACGCCTTCATGATCGTGCAATCCTTCCACAAGTGGGTGGCTGGCTTCTCTCGGGTGCCGTGTTTTGGACAAGGTTCATTCAACAACTACTCAAGGGTGGGGCCTGACCCGCCCGATCGAGGGGGTTGTCTGCCCTTGCACTGCTGATTACCACCCTGCGCATTAGTATTAGCAACTAACTCATCAGCCTTACACTTATTACGTCCTTGGTTTGTCGGGTTATGCTGGTGACCCTTGCCGTTCTTCTTTCCCTTCGTTGACTTTTCTTCATCAGATGCCGGATCTTTGGTGGTGTCAGAATCGGCATACTTGACAAGAGCCGCCATCAACGTTCCCATGTCATTATAGTCACGTTTAAGCCGCCCCAACTTCTGCTTCAGAGGCTCAAAACGACAATTCTTCTCCAACATCAAAACTGCTGAGCCGGCATCCATCTTATCAGATGAATGTATTATCTCCTTGACCCAGTGCACTCAGTGGGTTGTAGATTCTCCATCCTCTTGCTTGCAATTGGTCAGATCCACAATCGACATTGGCTGTTTACACGTGTCTTTAAAGTTCTGGATGAACCATGCCTTTAACTGTGCCCATGAGGCGATGGAGTTGGGTGGTAATCCTTTCAACCAGGTCCGAGCCGTTCCATCCAACATCATGGTAAAATACTTGGCCATTGCAGCATCACTAACCTCCAATAGCTCCATAGCCATCTCATAACTCTTAATCCAAGCCCTCGACTGTAAGTCAGCCGTGTAGTTAGGCACCTTACGAGGTCCCTTGAAATCCTTGGGCAACAGCTCATTGTGTATGGCTGGGACCAGGCAAGGTACGCCTCCAGTTCTTGTAGCCACCCCTGCCTCAACCGAGGTCGCTGGATAAGCCAGAAAGGTTTGGTGAGCCGCCTGCTCTGCTGCTATCTGAGCTGCCCGTTCCGCCTCTTGACGAATCCTCTCCTGATCCGCCAAGTTAAGAGCTCCAACCCGCACCGGCTCATACTATATGGCCAGTTGTGACGTTGAGCATTACTTGACATTTCTGCAGATTCCATGTGCCTACTATAACTCGGGCTCCGGCTTGGGCGAGGAGTTGAATGAATCATGTGTCGGCTATAGGAGTATGCATCCTGCTGGGCCAAAGCTGTCTGAAGTAGTTCTCTTACCCTCTGGGTTTCAATTGTTGCTGGCGAGTCACCTTCCATCAAGAGAGCTGCCAATCGAGCCGACGCCGCAATGAGGTTCTCCATGGGGTTGGAGAAGTGACCCGGGGGTGTTGATATATAACGAGGAGGAGCTGTATTCATGCGCGGCGGCTCCATGGTGCGTGGCTGAACTGGTGCTCCGGGCGTCTCGACCCGGTTTACCTCTGGCGGGTTGCTCCCTCCAGCTGTGGGTGTATGGAACAGATTCCTCAGATCTAGTGTTAGAGGCAGACGCGACTGAGTTTTCTGACGCCTCCTCCTCATGACTTCGTTTGACGCATTAAGATCCACGGAGAGCCGGAAGGTTTCTGCTTGAAGCTGCTGAGCACGAGCATCCAAAGCTGCTCGTTCTGCTGCCATCCGGGTTTCCTCCGCAGCCAAATTTTCCTTAGCTTGCACCATCTCCTCGCGCACGCGTGCCACTTCCGCATCATGCTGGGCTTTATCCGTCGGCTCTACCGCAGCGGTTAACAGAGTCATCAGTTTATCCATGAGGTCCATGAGAACCTGAGCCAGGGGCGCGTGGGGTCTCCTGACCCAGCAGCTGCCGACCCGGTGGCGGCTGTTGTCACTGCCGTGGAGTTCTACCCGGGCTGCGTCCCTGCCATGACGACTTCGGCCCAATTTGGCGGCTCAAGGGGGTCCGGAATACTGCTGCCATCGGAACAGCCCCTGAGCAAGCCATCTTGCAGTTGGTACAACGAGTCCGTCTCACCTGTTGATGATGTCGTATCAAAGCAGATGGCTGTCTCCCCGCCTTCCATTGATCCTTCGGAGTATTCACCGCCATGGATGCAGCCTACGAAGTCATGCTTCACGAAAGATTGAACACGGGTGGACCCGGCGCACCGAGCCGTTTCGATGAGGTCGGTGTGGACATCCGGCTCAGGCTTTGACTCGCCAATCCGGCCAATGAAGACGTGAATTCCGCCGAAGGGGACCCGGTACCCGTACTCGATTGAGCCGGCCTCGGGGCCCCAGCCTTCGTCATCGATGTAGATCTTGCCGCGACGACTCTTGGTCATCCGGCCCAAAGCGTATCCCTTGAGCCCTTCGAAGTTGCCCTTCAAGAACTCAAATCCACCGTGCGCTGGCCCCACGGTGGGTGCCAACTGTCGTGGAATTGTCACGGCGGATGTCCTAGAGCAAGGACTTAGTCGTAGGGCCATCGCACTAGGAAGCTTAAAGGGGTTAATCGGGACAAAGGACACGAGAGAGTCTTTATACTAGTTCGGCCCCTTACGATGAAGGTAAAATCCTACATCTAGTTGGGTTTGGTATTGTTGAGGTTTCGATCACTAAGAGGCTTAACTCGCCGGCTTGGTTATCGACTTGTTGTTTCTTGCCCTAAACCACCACCGGGTCGTCCCCTTATATACACGGGTTGATGCCAGGTGGCCTACAGAGTCCCGGCCGGCTCATAATCGTGTCCGGCTCGGTGACTTCCTCTACATGCCTTTCTTTACACGTCTTTCCGCTCCTATGGCGGTTTACAATAACGGGCTTTTCAGCCGGCTCGAGGCCTTTGGGCTTTCTATATATACTAATAAACTATCATCTTGACTGTATACTGGGCTTCTTATGTAACCCGCCATTAAGGCTGACCCGGCCCCTCCTGGGCGGGTCTCAGCTGATAATAATATCCCCAACAACCGTCGACCTCCTCCAGCCTCCACGGGCTACCGTCGACCTCCTCCAGCCTCCACGGGCTCCTGTTCATCCAGCCTCCACTACGTGCTACTCCACCGGCTACTGTTCAACCACCCCTCCACCGTCTACTGTTCATCCTGCCCTCCACACCACGGGATCCTGTTCAACCACCCCTCCACGGGCACGCCTCCACCGTCTACTGTTCATCCAGGCCTCCACCACACCATGGGGTCCTGTTCATCCAGAGGCAACGCCACCGCTCACTGTTCATCCAACCCCCCCCCAATGCTCACTATTCATCCCAGAGGCAGCATCGATCGGCTTCAGTTAGCAGCAGTAGCGAAGGAATCGCTCGATCGGATTCAGTTAACAGCCATCGATCGATCGCTCTGGTTCAGTAACGTGTAGCCTGTAGTGCAATCGCTCGGGTTCAGTTAGAGCCCAACGCCTCGCTCGGGTTCAGTTAGAGCCAACGCCTCGCTCACACGTGCGTACGTGTACGAGAGAAACGCGCATCGCTCGGCCCCCGACCTCCCACTGTAACCGGAACTCCCCGAAATTTTCCTCGCCCTCACTTCTACCATGGTTTTTTCCGTCATGGACGGCCCAAAGAATGTCATGCAGCTGCGTCTCCGGCCCGCCCAGGACGAAAAGCCCATTTTTGTCATGATTTTTTGTCATAGAAGTAGGAGCCCACCACATCTATGATGATACCGGGTTTTGTCACAATTATTGTCATAGAACTGTCGTATGTATGACAGAAAAAAAAATTTGTTCAGCCCAAAATGACACGGATGTGTCTTTTTTTTGTAGTGAATTGTCGTTCTAGCTCCTACTCAACTGAAGACAATACTCAGCCTGAAGACAATGCTTAAGATGAAGATAACAATTAGCAAGAGCAAATTCTTCGCCCTATTCATCCTTGGGTTGCCAATGAAGTTCAGATTGAGAAGATTCTTGATAGCATCAATGCACTTGGTCCTCTTACTCGATCAAAAGCTACGCAACTAGCAAACTTCTGTGGGCACTTTGCATTCATCTCCATATCTGAACCCAAGAATGTTGATGAAGCCTTCATGGAACCTAAATGGATTCAAGCTATGCAAGAAGAGCTTCAAATATTTGAGCACAACAATATCTGGGAGCTAGTCAAACGACATGATCCTCGCAAGCACAATATTATTGGCACCAAATGTATCTATCACAACAAGCAAGATGAACATGGTCAAGTTGTAAGAACCAAGGCCCGTCTCGTCGCTCAAGGTTACACACAAGTGGAAGGAATTGACTTCAATGAAACATTTGCTTCTGTGGCAAGGCTTGAAGCCATTCGTATACTGCTAGCCTACACCAACCACAACAACATCCTCCTATATCAAATGGATGTGAAGAGTGCCTTCCTAAATGGCAAAATTGAAGAAGTATATGTAGCTCAACCACCTGGTTTTGGAGATCCAAAGCATCTTGATATGGTCTACAAGCTCAACAAGGCATTGTATGGCCTCAAACAAGCGCCTCGTGCTTGGTATGACACACTCAAAGACTTCCTGAAAAGCAAAGGCTTCAAACCTAGTTATCTAGATCACACTCTCTTCATGAAGACATATGCTAGAGAACTATTTGTATGCCAAATCTATGTGGATGACATTATCTTCGGCTGCACTGACAAAAGATACAGTGATGAGTTCGGGCATGTGATGCAAGAGCAATATCAGATGTCTATGGTGGGAGAGCTAAAATTCTTCCTTGGTCTTCAAATCCGTCAATAGATGAACGACATCTTCATATCACAAGAAAAATACCTCAAATATTTTCTGAAGAAGTTTGGAATGCAAGATTGCAAAGGTTAAAGACGCCAATGCCAACCAAAGGTCAACTGGGCTCCGACGACAATGGTAAAGAGTTCGATCAAAAGGTATACCATTTCATGATTGGTTCTTTATTGTACTTATGTGCATATAGGCCAGATATAATGCTTAGTGTTTGCATGTGTGCCCGACTCCAAGCAGCACCAAAGGAATCACATCACCTCACAGTGAAGCGAATACTTCGATATTTGGCTCACACCCCAACGCTAGGATTATGGTATCCAAAGGGCTTAGAGTTTGATCTAGTTGTGTTCTCAAATGATGATTATGCTGGTGACAAGGTTGATCGCAAGTCCACATCAGGCACCTATCACTTTCTTGGACGATCTCTTGTTTGTTGGTCTTCAAAGAAGTAGAACTATGTCTCACTATCCACTGCTGAGGCTGAATACACTTCCGCTAGATCTTGTTGCGCCCAGCTTGTTTGGATGAAGCAAACCCTCAAGGACTATGGCATCAACATGAAGAATGTGCCACTCTACTGCGACAATAGAAGCGCCATCAAGATTTCTCACAATCCAGTTCGGAACTTGAAGGCAAAGCACTTCAGATCCGTCATCACTTTCTCAGAGATCATGTGTTGAAGGAAGACATTGATATCATTCACATCAACACTGAAGAGCAATTGGAAGATATCTTCACAAAGCCCTTGGATGAGAAAAGGTTTTGCAAGCTGCGGTGTGACCTAAATATCTTAGAATCCTTGAATGTCCTGTGAATGGGCACACATCCTAACGCTTATGCATATTGATGAATTAGGTGCGCAACACACAAAGTAATGTATGTCTTCAACTCATGAAGACATACCCTCTGAGTGTGAATACATTAATGTGAAATTTGACTTCGGAGCACCACGATAATTGTGCGTCGTGTCTGGGTCTAATACTTCCTATACGGTGGGTAACGCCACCACCAACCTTTCTTGAAGATTTTTTTTGTTTGGCGCATTGTTGAGGAAATCGTTAACTGGTAATTGCTCGGTTGGCTGGCTAATATGGTATTAATAGGCTAATCAGCAAGTTAATCAGCCATTTAATCAATTAATCAGACAATTTATCAGTTTATCGGCTACTCGATGACCCTATGTGTAGGGATTAATCGGCAAGTTAACTGGTTAATCGGATGAATTCTTGAACAGGGGTTTGGTGTCGCATTGCATTATTTTCATAATTGGTTTGTCTTCAACATTGGATTATCTTCATGGTTTATCTTCACAATGTTGGTTTGGTTTTCATTGCTCCTCAATACTTATACATATATATGTTTGTCCTCAACAACATTCACTTATAGCTATGTCTTCAAGTTGCCAATGTCTACACTAAGTGAATGTGATCGGACCCTAACCCCTTATGTGCTCATCTCTCCAACTCTCTCTATCTCTTCATATGCATTCTATTGACACGTGTCGAGTGTCTTCACTGTGTCTTTGTCAGTTGAAGATATAGAGACAAACATTTAAAACGATTTTAATATCCTTATCCTATTTGCCTGAACCCGGAGAAGCCGGAACGACCACCCGACAAGCCGAGCGCGCATGGGGTCGTGGCACAATATTTAAGTTGTTGCATGCATGCCACATGTCCCTCATATGTGAACCACCAAGGGTAGCTGAGTAAATTCGCTCAGCCATCACCTTCCTTATAAATACTCAACCCCCCGACAGTCATTATTTCCTACTCCCCTCGCCGTCTCGCTTAAACCCTAGCGCCATCGCTAGCTTCCTTCATCGTCGGAGGCGAAGCGCTTCGCTGCCGTGACTTCTACGCCGTTGTCATCACGCCGGTCGCAAATCTTCCTCCATCCGCTGCCCCCGTAGGCGTCTTCCGCTGCCAATTTAGAGAGCGGAAGATTGGACTGCTCGGCCTCCATCCACAACTCGTCTAACGGTCTTGTCTGTTCTTGTACGGTGATTAAAAGCCCATTTTACCACATGTTTGATCCGTTAAAACTTCCCATGTCTTCGGAAAGTTTTTTTCACTTCCAAATCTGGATCTTTACTTCTATGCATATCATGACTCGCAAGTACCTTCACTTATGGTTCACAACAAGTGAGATTCCTCACTTGAACTTATTCTTGGATTCGTACAAATTTGGAACTAACTCTCATCTATAGGTGAATGTCTTCGCGCTATGAGGTCAATTTCTTCAAACTGATTTATGTTCAAAACCCTCTAAGAATGCATATGACCTCTTCCCCTTCCCTCGCAACTCGAATGCTGTCACTGGTACATGTCCGTGGGAGAGTCCCTTGGTTCTCATAGTTTGCATTCATTTGCAGAGTTCTTACAACATCATATTGAATCGCTTGAAGCCAGCTCGTGTCTGTCAAGTAGACTGAAGCCTACCACAGTTGTGAAGCCTTTCAGTTTGGAACCAATGGCCAGTGGCAAGTCTGCCAAGAAAGATGGCAGACAGCGCTGTGATAACACTGCCAAAGACTTGCCACCAGATCTCTATGAGCTGTGCAAGTCTGATCCTGAAGAGACCTATGGTGAACACAAATCTCGAGTTCAAAGTATTCAAAGATATTGGGCAGAGCAGTGGTTCACATACCACTTTCTAACTCCTGAGTATGTAGACAAGACTGCTACGAGGCCACCCTGGGTAGATATTATATACAGAAAACATCACCCGAAGACCAAGGCTGAAGCTATTGCGAACGACCTATTTCCTTGCATGGTCCGAGGCCCAATGCCTGAAAATGCCGACCCATCAAGTCTTCGATGGTGTCGTGAGGATGATCTATTTGAAGCCAATCTTAAATTTGCTAAGGCTTCAGCAGTTCAAAAGAAGAAGAACTTTGAGATTGACTTCAACCTAGGTCCAGCTGCTCCAAGGACAGATGGCAATCGTGAAGCTGAGCCAAATCTTATTGGCCCCTTTGATGATTTCAACTCATTTCTAGCACATTGTGCCGCACAAAGGGCCAGTGTTGAAGATGCTGCTAATGAGGAACAAACTGATGTTCCAGAGGCCCTGAAGCATGTGAAGAAGGCAAAGGTTCCAAAATCTTCTGCTGCTCCAAAAGCTTCAAGAGTGAAGCCACTGAAATCTGCACCTCCTGAATCCAGTGTGTGGTCTGAAGACTTATCACGCACATCCAAGAAGACTAAGAAGATTTCTGGGCAAGGCCTTACTCCAGCCAGCATCTTGCACCGTGATGAAGATGTCATTTATCTTTTCAGTGATGAAGATCTTGCTGACGATGCCCTTGAGCTGCTGATCAAGAGCAAGCAGGAGGCTGAAATCTTCAGAGATCTGCCTCTATTTGATGCTGATATTCTCAACAACTTCATAGATGAATGGTTTGAAGACACTTCTCTTACCATTGATGATCTACAACTTCCAATTGGCATCAATGTGACATTCTAGGGCTGTATTTCTAAGGAGCTTGCCATTGCTCAGAAGGTCATTGAGCAGAAAAACAAGATTGACCATGAAAAAGCTATCTTCAAGAAGCACATGGCCATGCTCAGCCTCACTAGTGTCTAAAACTTCAAGGCCATGATGGCAGATCTCAAGGCTGAGTTCCACAAGCATCGTGATGAAGCCAAGGGATCTCGCGAGTGCCTCAAATATTATGCTGAGAAGTGCGTCCAGGCTCACAATGAAGCCTTGAAGAGAAAAGCACTTGGGCGTCCAGGCATTGACCCCAAGTTGGCCGCTAAGAAGAAGAAGCCAATGCAAGCTGAAGTTGAAGCTCCATGGCAGGAAAGATCAAGCATTGTTCCCTACCAGCATGACTTGCTCGAAGCCAATGGTCCCATCAGCTGCTTTTGAGAAGAAGAAAACTAAGCAGGCTAAGGCTGAGGCCATGAAGCGAAAGCATCAAGAAGCCTCTGATGCTGCTCCTTCATAGAAGAGGCTGAAGACAAAGCCTTCTAACGCTTCAAGAAGGGCCCAAGCACCAACTACCTCATCTGCTCCTGAAGAGCCACTGCTTGTTGAACCTATCTCTGTTACCCTTCCTGCCTCCTCCAACCGCGAGCGCTGTCTAGTTGTACATGAGCCTGCTTCCATAGAGGCCCATGACTCGGAAGAGATACCAGCTGCTGACACCACCACAGCTGAAGACATTGGTCATGAAGACAATGTAGTTGATGATGAAGTCCTTCCTCAGTTCCCCCAGATCATGCCCAAGCCGGTATCATCGTCTGCTCCCTCGAGCAGTGAACAAATCAGTATTGGTGGTCCTACGACGCCAATCACTCATGATGATTTCTGGGAAGAGCAACACCCAAACACTCCACCCCATGAAGTCATACCACGTACTCGACCAACTCAAGTCACCACTCCAGTGATTGAGACTCCAGAAGACACCCCTCAAGACATGGAGAAGACCTCTCCCTCACTGCATGCGTCGCCCTCTTTCCGAAGGCTTCGCCGAGGCCCATGGCCACCAATCTCCATGTCGAGAATTCCTGAAGAGGATGTGCAAGCCACAAGCTCAATAACACGTCAAGTGTTCCCTGAAGCCATCCCTTCATAAACTGCACAAGAGTTTGAAGCCTAAGAGGCTGAAGATATTCCTGCTGCATCAGTCGAGGAAAGAGAAGAAGAACAAACTGTTATTCCCCCTACCGTGGTACCAAGTGTGAATGAAGATGTGATTGTGCCTGACCCACCAGTTCCTGAAGCCACTGAAGCCCCTATAGCTGATGCTACTGCTGAAGCCAATGATGTTGTCATGGCTGAAGTCAATGCGCAGCCTGAAGCCACTGTTCAGACTTAAGCTCTTGATGCCACAGAAGACATTCAACCATCTACCTCGGATGTTGCTGCTGTTCCACCTGTACCACATACTATGGCAAGGTCCTTCAATCGTGAAGGTGAGCTGATCAGTGTCTGATGGCCCATCATGACACCGCCTGCTGCTCATGGTCCCCAATATGACTACCACATTGAGCACATGCCTCAGACTCAGAAGCCAAAGCCCAGATTGCCAAGGCTTCCCAATGTTGCTACCACTCAGGGCTCATTTAGTGTCCTAAGCTTCAGAGAGCACAACACATTCTTTGACAGTGCCATGAATCTCTACAAGAAGCCCAAGATATCTTCTGGCAGGTTCTGGAGTCATCAACAAACAATCTATTACTCATGCATCTTGTACAACCAGGACATGATCTTCCCTCATAAACGCCTGTGTTGTGATGCCATTGATGGACTCCCTTGCCTCGAAGAAGCACTGGACTGTTTTTGTGAAGTTGGCCTGCTCCCCTTTTTCGTCAACAAGGAGCACTGGAATGAAGAGCTCTTGCTTCAATTTCTATGCCACTCTTCATATCTAAGGCTACAACAGGGATCCGAATACATGGGTCCTTGAGTGGATGTCAGGTGATGTGCATCATGAAGCCAAAGCTCAAGAGATCATCGAGCTTAGTTCCTTGCCTACTCCTGGTGATCTCTATGGGCCAGGTTGTCGGCGCTATGAACAAGAAATGGAAAGCATATTTTAGAATCTAGAGCCCAACATGAGCCAAATGCTCAGCATGATGAAGCCATTGCCTGTCGATGCTGAATACCCCAAGGAATTCTTCATCAGTGACCTCGAATAGCTGCCCCACACCATCTATCACATAGTGAGGCATACTCTATGGCCAATCAAAGGGCATTCTCCTCATGCTAATATTGAAGGCACTATGAATACATTGGTCTTCTACATCATCAATGGCATCAGGTTCAATACCCAAGATTACTTCATCCGTTAGTTGGCAGCTTCAGGCATTGATCTCTTCGGTCTCAAGTTCTATGCACCATGGGTCATGCAGATGATTAAGCTTCACTCCACCATCAATTATCAAGCTTCAGCGCGCAACCATGTTGTCTTTCCGCTTGAAGTGGATATGTCCCATGAAGCCATATATCCCAAGCCTACCAAGGAACCTATTTGTGAAGACAACGCTGCCTTCCAAAGCTTCACACAACCACTTGAAGGCGTACATGTGCCAAATGCAACTACTGTTGGTCCTCTTGTCGGTCAGCTTAGGCTGCCGCATCATGCTCCCACTGATGCCATAGCCAGCACAGTAGCTCAAAGGCTCAGAAGCGTGCTCGTGTGCTAAATGGCCAAGAGTTTCTTGTGTATCTTCATCAGAAGCAGGATAGGCATCATGACTAGATGAAGCATCAGATGCAAAGTCTTCTTGTGGATGTCAATTGCATATGCAACCTCTCCACCAAGAACTCTTTTGTTGCTCATGAAGCCTGTCGGCGTTCCTGGAAGAGCCTCACTCTACTATGCTCCGAAGATGAACTTCAAGTTCATGGCTTGACTGAATGTTTCAAGTTTGACTCCAGGCCCCCACAGTCAGCAAGTTGGCGCCCAGCACCATCTATTGAAGACTCTAACTACTCATCTTCGGCTCCAACTATTGTTACGTAAGTCATTGATGAGGAGGATGACGCCACTTCACCAGTTATGGCTTCACTGCGTCAGGATTCTGCATCAGGCCCTTCTGCACCGCCCAACTCCACCGTCGACCTAGCTGCCCCAACATCTTCACCAACACCTTCTCGGAAGCTTAGACACTCCATGTCTTCACTCCTTTTTGGTCATTCCTGACAAAAGTGGGAGAAGCATATGCGTTGATAGTCTTCAAGCGGGTCTATATAGGTCGGGTGCTTATTTTTGTTAACTTTTGCAACTCTCGTTCTTGAACTGTTGGTCTTCGAGTTGTAACACTTAAAACTTGATGGTCGTCTGCCACTTTTGCTGCTACCGTTTGTTGCGATGATAAATTCCGCATGAAGTCATTCTGCAGACGCCCATTTCTCATTATGCATGTCATGATCTTCATTACATTTGTGTATGCATGATGAATTGTCTTCATGAATTGAAGGAGATCTCCACAAAGCAGAACCTGCCACATGCATTTGAATTGAAAGGCAAAATACTTATATGCACATCTTCAGGGGGAGCCCTTTCAAATCCATGAAGCCAATAACCGCGTTCTTTAACTTTCACTTATTTTTATCCCCGTTGATAACTTCAACCAGTTTGTCATCAGTCACCAAAAAGGGGGAGATTGTAAGTGCATCTAGTGCCACCCCTAGTTGGTTTTGGAGTATTGACGACAAACGTGGTTGAGGGACTAATGTGTTTGTGAGAATTGCAGGATAACACTGGTAGAAGTCCCTCATTGATTCAGTTTACCTACCACAAATGACCCCTGAAAATGTATGAAGTCATTGAAGACAATGGCGGTTTGTGAAGACAGTCATGTTGAAGATAATGATGAATGAAGACATTCACGTGAAGACTATGGAGTGCAAAGACATAGTTTCTTTCGTAGTTTCATTTTCTTCTTTCTTGAGTCACAGGAACCACCGAACTATTAAGTGGGGTCCAGGTGAACAAAGTCAGAAGACTAACGTGATTCTCAACCAAAATCCTATGTCTTCGTGTGAAGACAATGAGAGCAAATCTTATCCAGAGTTGGATGAGTCAGCTTTGCTTGTAGCCCAAGCTAAGCTGCCGCATGTGTTTGAAATTCGATCGTTGGACACATGTCGGTTCCTTAGTGACCTAGGATCATTTCAGACATATCAGGTCGGGTTGCCTCCTGGCTATAAATAGCCCACCCCCTACACCATAAATTGGTGGATGCTTAGAGTTAGTGCACAACTTTTGTCGTTTGAGAGAAACCCACCTCCGAAGCCTTTGAGAGACAACCCTTGCGAGGACAAAGCCCAAAACACCCAGAGCCAAAGAGTGTTAGGCATCACTGAAGTATTTTTGTCCACATGATCTGAAGACTTATTACACTTGAGGATTGTGCATCCTCCAGCCGGTTAGGCGTCACGTTCTGAGGATCCAAGAGTCATTGTGGATCACCGGTGAATAGGTACTGTGATGGTTTGAAGTCTACCTTGAAGACTTACCAAAGTGATTCGACGAGGACTAAGTGTCCTTAGCTCAAGGAGAAGACGTGGTCTTCTTAGTTCAATCTCATCCTCCCTAATTAACCAGACGTATAGTTGTCACAACAACTGGAACTAGTCTACCAAATCATTGTATTCGTCGAGTTATTGGTTCTATCACTTCACCCTTACTTACTATTTAGCTTCATGAAGTCATTGCTTGCTTGCTCTGTTTGACTTCATCGTGTGAAGACATTCTCTCTGCTTGCATGATTGGCATCATACTGTCTTCCTATTCTGATCCATTCTACCTAGCTGCTATTTGTCTTCGTACTTACCTCTTATCATTTACCAGACTATGGCTTGACTAGTGTAGTTAATGTTCTGCTTCATACTGGGTAGGTTGTATTTGATTGCCTGTCTTCGAAGACATTGCCTGTCTTGAAGACTTCCATAAAAATCGCCTGTTCACCCCCTCTAGTCGATAACTAGCACTTGCATTACATTGTGTCATGTCTTATTTATATCTCTTGAGAGGACCCAACGGATATGCAGTGGGTATGGATATCCATCGGGTTTGAACATTGACACAATTTTTCACCCATGTAGTTTTTCATGGGCGGGCAAAGATTGTCTTTGTGGCCGAAGATGGATATGGATTTGATATTGTTCAGCCTAATCCAAACCCGACCCATTGTCATCCTTAGTTGCATTCGTCGATTTTTGGCCAAATTGGGGCCTGAGTAGGATGTAGAGGACTGCTAGATTAGGTGGATTAAAGTTTGAACCGTGAAAATTTGAATTGGACACATCCGGTAGTACTGGATCTCATCTCGGTAGTGGTCAGTCTGCTGATATCCGCCTTGAGCGGTACTACCGCTCCCCTGGAGCGGTACTACCGCTTACAGGCGGTACTTCCGCTGTGAGGCATGGTACTACCGCTCCGAGCTATCAACTTCATTTTTTCTCAGATCAACCTTCAATCTCGTTTGTCTCTTTTTCTTTGGCTTATGCAAAATGTTTACACCTGCTTCTCCCTCTCGTTGTCTTGTGGTTTTTAGGCCGTGGTACCTCCGGGCATCAGACTTGATGCAAGAACACGGCTCATACAGGTGGTTCCAAGCGCTATCATTCCACGGATGTGGCAGAAAGTGAACCCACTGAGCAGCCTAGGCAAAGGGTTATGGTGATGGCATCAAAGAACAAGGGAACCAAGATGGCAAATGAAGCATCAGCGCGTGAGTTCTGTCTCACTCGTAAGCGCAATCCCTACCGCGTGCCTCAAATCCATCTCTTGCTAATCGCCGATTTTCGAACAAGATGCAGAAGTCGATTTATCATGATGTTCTGAAAGGCAAGAAGAACTTGTTTGTGAAAGTCAAGTCCATTTATCTCACCCACATGGAGAGCGACTTAGATTATTTTGGAGAGGCTTTGCAGAGGTGTGAAGAGCTGGATATCGAGCGGATTATCACTTTCAACAAGGACTTTGATCAAGAGCATGTGGCTCAGTTTTATGCCACGGTGCATTTTGGGCATGATGAAGCAAGGACACTCACTTGGATGACCAATGGAAGACGTCTGCCAGCTCAATGGAAGGACTTTATGGAGAGCTTGTCTTTACAATGATCAGGGGGACCAGACCCCAATTGGGTTTTGTCCTCACAAGGAGAGTGCTGCTTCTCACAAATCAGCTCTTTGGCCCTACTCCACTCAGAAGGTTTCAGACACTGGGAAGGTATCCTATGAATTTTTCCCCTTTCTTGATATCATGCATCGATTCTTTTGGCACTCTCTATTTCCTCACATTGGAAACTTGGATATGTTGCACTATTTTCTTGTGGACTTGCTTCTCTTCTGCCATAAGGAGAAGGGCTCTCCAATGGTTGTAAGGGCATATTTATCCCTAAGGTGTTTTGGTGATTGATGACAATGCATTTGCAGACTAATCGTGTGTCTCGAGTATTTTAGGTATTTCATGACTAGGCACAAGACTGTTAGGAGCCCCTCGAAGATTATTGAAGACCGCGTTTTTCTACGTTCCTTTTTCGGTGGATTTGAGTTGTAGGAAAGCCGTACAATTAAGAAGGGGTCCGCTTTGGAAAGGTTGGGGTGTAATCGTCACGTACACGTTTACTCCTCTTTGCACCGCCTTTCCTTTAGCACCTTGGAGCATCCTTCATTTCTTCTTGTTTGTGCAAAAAGAAGTCTTGCTATCTGTTGTTGTTCTGAGGCTTGCGGTAGTACTACTCTTCGGAGCGGTAGTACCGCAGGCCA
Organism: Triticum urartu; assembly: GCF_056163025.1. NCBI lineage: Eukaryota > Viridiplantae > Streptophyta > Magnoliopsida > Poales > Poaceae > Triticum > Triticum urartu. The sequence goes on from NC_141878.1 coordinate 218,498,460, forward strand.
CTGCGGTAGTACCGCATGCCTTTGCGATAGTACCACAGGTGGTCATGGTAGTACCGCTCCTTGGGAGCCGTAGTCCCGTGAGCCCTGGTCCGACACAGCATTAGTAGCGGAAGTAGGAGCGGATGTAATTTTTTATAGCTGCTCCCCGCGCGGTAGTACCACTTGCCTTCAGCGGTAGTACCGTGTCGGACACTTTGCACTACTTGGAAATCAGCGGAACTAGCCATGGACATTTATCTGTCCACGACCTTCCCAGGCTGGTCCAACCCTGCCTTGCGGTAGTACCGCAAGGGTGTGCGGTAGTACCGTAAGGCCTTGCGGTAGTACCGCTTGGTAGGCGCGGTAGTACCGCTTATCGCGGGCTGGTTAAGTGGATAACGGTTTGATTTCTCTCTCCACTATATAAGGGGTATCTTCTTCTCCGAGTTGACCACCTCTTCCAAACCTAAGCTCCATTGTTGCTCCAAGCTCCATTTTTGCCCGATCTCTCTCCCTAGCCAATCAAACTTGTTGATTTTCTAGGGATTGGTTGAGAAGGCCTCGATCTACACTTCCACCAAGAGAAATTCGATTCCCCCACTAATCCCTTGCGGATCTTGTTACTCTTGGGTGTTTGAGCACCCTAGACGGTTGAGGTCATCGCGGAGCCATATTCCATTGTGGTGAAGCTTCGTGGTGTTGTTGGGAGCCTCCGATTAAGTTGTGGAGATTGCCCCAACCTTGTTTGTTAAGGTCCGGTCGTCGCCTCCATGGGCACCAATATTGGAATCACGACATCTCGCATTGTGTGAGGGCGTGAGGATAATACGATGGCCCTAGTGGCTTCTTGGGGAGCATTGTGCCTTCACACCGCTCCAACGGAGACGTACTTCCCCTCAAAAGGAAGGAACTTCGGTAACACATCCTCGTCTCCACCGGCTCCATTCTTGGTTATCTCGTACCTTTACTTGTGCAAGATTATTTGTGTTATTTCCCTTGCTTGCTTGTGTGCTTGTCGTTGTTGCATCATATAAGTTGCTCACATAGTTGCATGTCTAGACAACCTACTTTGATGCAAAGTTTAATTTGGTAAAGAAAAGTTAAAAATTGTTAGTTGCCTATTCACTCCCCCCCCCCTCTAGTCAACTATATCGATCATTTCAATTGGTATCAGAGCCTCGTCTCTTTACTAAGGACTTTGCCGTCTGAAGAGTATGGTTGACACCATAGATGGTGTGGAGGAGCACTCCGGTGTGAATCTGATCTCATCTACGGGAGATGGGGGAACCTCGGTCTCTCGTGAGGAATTCAATGTGGCCTTGGAGACATTGAAAACCTCCATGACGACCGAGGTTGAAAGCATGTTTACTAAATTCATTGAAGGGCTTAAATTATCCACCGCACCGTTGAAAGTGGGTCCCCACTAACAAGGTGACGGATGCTAACTCCGACAAGGGGGAAGCTACTAGTGAAAAGGCTCCTTTCTCTAGTGGTAAAAATGGCACCGGCATCTTTGCCCATGTGGAACCTCCACTTATTTATGGTGGACCGATTCCTTCCACTCATTTGAATCATGCCGGTCCTCCCCCTAAGATTGTGAAAAAGAGGACTTTGATTCTTGGGTCTATCGGTTTAAGCGTCATTTAAATCATGTGAATACTATTCTTTGGAGAATCATTGAACAAGGTTTCTATCCACATGACCGAAGCAACTTCACTCCAAGAGAAGCCGCGGATAATCAATTCAATGAGAATGCTCTCTTCATCATCCAAGATGCAATTCCACCCGAAGATCTTCCTCACCTCCGGCCCTATGCCATAGCCAAAGATGCATGGCACCAAGTTGGTTCTCTCTACCGGGGAAGCACAATCATTCAACGCTCAAACTATGAAGTGGTGCAAGATCAAGCCGATGAGTTTTCTATGAAGGAAGATGAAGAACCTCGTGAGCTTTATCGAAGAGTAACCAAGCTTGCGGTTTCACTCTGAGATCATGGGAGCAAGGACACGGATGACAATTGGATCGAGCGCAATTTCCTCAAGGAAATGATGCCTTACCACAAGGCCGTATCCTCCGTCATTCGTCAAAGGCCGGACTTCCACACCTTGTCCTCAAGTGAAGTGTTGGATGAGTTTGTGGCTATGAGCATCTTGGACAAGACCGCCGATAATGCGGTGCTTCGCTCTCAAAGGGCAAAGAAGCCCAACATTGCATTGAAGCCAAGGTTTGTGTTGAAGAAGAAGAAGAAGAGGAAGAAGAGGAAAGCAACCCCGAAGATACAAAGTATGCCTATCATGAACACATGGCACTTGCTTCAAGGCAATTTTGGAGCAAGAAAAACTCAAGGCCTAACTTTAACAAGAACATCTCAAGTGGAATGAAGAGCAAGCAACGTGTGAGGACTTGCTATAATTGTGGCAATGTGAGCCATTTTGTTGCGGAGTGCCCGTATGAGAAGAGGGAAGACAATGGTGGCAAGCTCATCCGAAAGGACAAAGCCAAGTCTTTCCCAAACAAGAGCAACTTCACCAAGAAGACCCCTCACAAGGCGTTGGTGGTTCAAGAAGAGTACCATGAGGATGATGATGATGATGATGATGGTGAGTCGGATGCCATGGCTTCCGTTGCCATTGCAACAACTCCACGAGTGTCTCTCTTTGACTCACCCAATGAGAACATCACCGCCAATTGCCTCATGGCTAAAGCCACCAACAAGGTAACCCCCAACATCAAAACTACCATCATTAATAATCCTTCCTTGACGGATTGCATTGATGAATATGAGGGATCTAGTGTGGAGGAAAATGAGTTTGAGTCCTTTATGGGTAAACTCAAGGGTAAATCCAAGAAGCATTTCGTTGCTCTCTTGGAACAACTTGGTGAAGCCAATGACATGATCGAGGCTCACGAAGATACTATCTCCAAGATGGAGGGGCATAGTCATGATTATGTTGATGAGATTTCGGATCTTTCCAATGCTCTTGAGGAAGAGCGTGGTCTTCGTTTGGCTCTTGAGGAGTCACACAACGTTGATCACGCTAAGTTAAAGAAAGATTTTGATCATGCTCTTGTTGTTTCTCGTGTGCTAAACTCCGAGAAGGCCAAGCTTGGGGTTGATCTTGCTAGACTCAAAGGGGAGTTTGACCTACTTGACAAGGCTCACAAGGTATTGAAGGGTGCTCATGCTAGCCTCAAAGAGTCTCATGATCAACTTCAAGTAAAGATAACCAAGGAGAAAGCCACTTTTCCTCATATGATGTTAATTGATAATGCAAATGCTACTAACCCATGTTGTGAGCATGTGCATCTTGTTGAGGAGAACGCTAAGTTAAAGGAGCAACTTGAGAAAGGTCTTGTGTATTGCATACAAGGCGAGAAGAACCTCAACGACCTTTTGACCAACCAAAATGGAGTTGTGGCCAAGGAAGGGATTGGGTACGTGCCCAAGTCCAAGAACAAGAAGAAGAATGACAAGACCAAATGACCTCCTCCTCTAAAGAAAAACTTTGTGAAGGAGGGAGAGGGTGCTACTAAGGAGAAGGAGAAGAACACCGTGAGGGGTAGTGATGCAAAGAAGGGCAACTCTTCCCTTCCCAACAAAGTCGGCGACTTTAACCCTTCTTATGTGTTGTGTCGTGCTAGAGATGGGCATGTTTATGCCAAATTTGTTGGTTCTCCTTATGAGTGCATTGAATGGTCTATTTGGGTTCCTAAGACCCTTGTTACTAACATCAAAGGACCCATTACAAAATGGGTACCTAAAACCAAGCATTGATCTCTTGTAGGTGTTTGCTTCCAGTGGGGGTTCATGGTTGCTCGATAGTGGAGCTACTAATAATATTACCAGAAGCAAGGACTTGGTGGTGGATGTGCAAAAGATTCCATCCATGCCCACCAACATCGAGTGGGGTGACGCCTCGTCCTCTAAGGTATTGGGACTCGGCAAGGTTGTCATTTCTCATGATCTTACGATCGAGAAGGTCATGCTTGTTGACTCCCTTGCATACAATTTACTTTCCGTTCGTCAACTAGCACTCATGGGTTTTGCCACCTTCTTTGATGTTGATATCGTGGCCCTCTTGTGGAGCAAGACTCTTAAAGTAGCCTTTGTTGGGCATGTCGAAAACGCTCTCTATGTGATCAACTTTTCGGAGCGACTCACTAAGACCGCGACATGCCTAATGGCTAAAGTTGACGTGGGATGGCTTTGGCATCGCCGTCTAGCCCATGTCAATATGAGATCTTTGCAAATTCTTCTCAAGGGGGACCATGTCCGTGGACTAACAAATGTTAGTTTTTCCAAAGATCGTGCTTGCAGTGCTTGTATCGAAGGAAAGCTACATGAAAAGGCTTAACCTCCCATGACTATCATTTTCTCGAAGAGGCCTTTGGAGCTCCTTCACATGGATCTCTTTGGGCCTCCATCTTTTGATAGTCTTGGGGGTAGGAATTATAGCTTGGTGATTGTGGATGATTATTCAAGATACACTTGGGTATATTTCTTCAAGAGGAAGAGTGAGGGAGTCCTGGATTAGGGGGTCTCCGGACAGCCGGACTATTTCCTTTGGCCGGACTGTTAGACTATGAAGATACAAGATTGAAGACTTCGTATCGTGTCCGGATGGGACTCTACTTGGCGTGGAAGGCAAGCTAGGCAATACGGATATGTATATCTCCTCCTTTGTAACCGACCTTGTGTAACCCTAGCCCTTTCCGGTGTCTATATAAACCGGAGGGTTTTAGTCCGTAGGACAACATACAATCATACCATAGGCTAGCTTCTAGGGTTTAGCCTCTCCGATCTCGTGGTAGATCAACTCTTGTAATACCCATATCATCAAGAATAAATCAAGCAGGACGTAGGGTTTTACCTCCATCAAGAGGGCCCGAACCTGGGTAAAACATCGTGTCCCCTGCCTCCTTTTACCATCCGCCTTAGACGCATAGTTCGGGACCCCTACCCGAGATCCGCCAGTTTTGACACCGACATTGGTGCTTTCATTGAGAGTTCCTCTGTGTCGTCGCCGTTAGGCTTGATGGCTCCTACGATCATCGATAGAGATGCAGTCCAGGTTGAGACTTTTCTCCCCGGACAGATCTTTTTGTTCGGCGGCTTCGCACTGCGGGCCAACTCGCTTGGCCATCTGGAGCAGATCGAAAGTTACACCCCTGGCCACCAGGTCAGGTTCGGAAGCTTAAACTACATGGCCGATATCCGCGGAGACTTGATCTTAAACGGATTCGAGCCTCTGCCTTGTGCGTCATGCAGTCACGATGAGTATGATTTAGCTCTACCATCAGACAGTGTTCAGGAGATTGCACCGGCAGCCGCTCCGACCCTCAATTCGGAGCCAGTTGACGCCCATGGACGGGTGGATGGACCCCGCCACGGAAGCCTTACCCTCAGCGGCAATCGAGCCGAACATCGACCTTATCCTGCAGGAGAGCCGTGTTGTCAGACTGCCGGATCCTTCTCCGGCCACGGACTACGAACCGCCTGCGCCCGTTCCTAGCGAATCCGATTGGGCGCCGATCATGAAGTTTACCTCCGTGGATATTTTTCAGCACTCGCCCTTTGGCGACATATTGAACTCATTAAGGTCTCTCTCCTTGTCAGGAGGATCCTGGCCGAACTATGTCCGGCAGGATTGGATGCGGATGACGAAGAAATTCGCTGCCCACCCACCACCCACTTAGTAGACAATGTCGACGACTTAACCGACATGCTCGACTTCGACTCCGAAGACATCGATGGTATGGACGATGATGCGGGAGACGAAGAGGAACCACTGCCCGCAGGGCACTGGACAACCACCTCATCATACGATATATACATGGTGGACACACCCAAAGAAGGCAATGGCAACGAGACAACGGAGGATGACCCCTCCAAGAAGCAACCAAAGCGCCAGCGGTGCCGCTCTAAGTCCCGCCAAAGCAAAAGTGGTGATACCGGCACAGGAGATAATAACATTCCGGATAGTGCCGAAGATGGGAACAATCCCCTCCAGCACGATCTAGGATAGGAGGATGGAGAGGCCAGCCCTCCAGAGAGAGCGGCAGATGGAAAGGCGGAGGATGATAATTACACGCCCCCCTCCGAAGACGAGGCAAGCCTCGACGATGACGAATTCGTCGTGCCAGAGGATCCCGTCGAACAAGAGCGCTTCAAGCGCCGGCTTATAGCCACGGCAAATAGCCTTAAGAAAAAGCAACAACAACTTCAAGCTGATCAAGATCTGCTAGCTGACAGATGGACTGAAGTCCTCACGGTCGAGGAATATAAACTCGAACGCCCCTCCAAGAGTTACCCAAAATGCAGGTTGCTACCCAGACTAGAGGAAGAAGCGTATGACGCGGCTGATCGGCCACCTCGTGGCCGTGATAGAGAGGCATTCCAGCCAAAAGCTCAGCCTGCACCTCGACGCCATTCAAATAAAAATGCATGGGGAAATATGCCAAACCTGTGAGACGTATTGGAGGACAAAGCAAAACATGCAAGATTGATCTACAGATCACGAGGGCGAGCCACTATGCGAGACAGTAAACGTCATGCCGGATACAGTAAAAGTAAATCCGGCTGGGCCGAACACAGCGGGAAAGACTCATTGGAGCTGCATCGCGATTAGCCCAGTACAGAGGTGCCGCACACCCCTTATGCTTCACAGATGAAGTAATGGATCATCAAATCCCAGAGGGTTTCAAACCCATAAACAAAGAATCATACGACGGCACGACAGATCCTGTGGTATGGATCGAGGATTTCCTCCTGCACATCCACATGGCCTGCAGTGATGACCTACATGCAATCAAATACCTCCCACTCAAACTTAAAGGACCAGCTCGGCATTGGCTCAACAGCTTGCCAGCAGAGTCCATTGGCTGTTGGGAAGATCTAAAAGCCGCATTCCTCGACAACTTTTAGGGCACTTATGTGCGACCACCAGACGCCGATGACTTGAGCCACATAATTCAACAGCCAGAGGAATCGGCCAGGCAATTCTGGACACGGTTCCTAACTAAGAAAAATCAAATTGTCGACTATCCGGATGCAGAGGCCCTAGCAGCTTTCAAGCATAACATCCGCGACGAGTGGCTTGCCCGGCACCTTGGACAGGAAAAGCCGAAATCTATGGCAGCCCTCACGACACTCATGACCCGCTTTTGTGCGGGAGAAGACAGCTGGCTGGCTCGTAGTAATAACATATCAAAGAACCGTGGTACTTCAGATACCAAGGACGGCAATGGCAGGTCACGTCGCAACAAACATAAGTGCCGCATTAACAGCGACAATACCGAGGATACGACAGTCAATGCCGGATTCAAAGGCTCTAAACCCGGTCAGCGGAAAAAGCCATTTAATAGAAGCACTCCGGGCCCGTCCAGTTTGGACCGCATACTCGATCGCTCGTGTCAAATACACGGCACCCCCGACAAGCCAGCCAACCACACCAATAGGGATTGTTGGGTATTCAAGCAGGCCGGCAAGTTAAATGCCGAAAACAAAGATAAGGGGCCACATAGCGATGACAAGGAAGAGCCCCGGCAGCCGAACACCGGAGGACAGAAGAGGTTCCCCCCACAAGTGCGAACGGTGAACATGATATACGCAACCCACATCCCCAAGAGGAAGCGGAAGCATGCGCTCAGGGGCGTATATGCGTTGGAGCTAGTCGCCCCAAAGTTCAACCCATGGTCCTCTTGTCCGATCACCTTCGATCGCAGGGACCACCCCACTGGTATCCGTCATGGCGGATTCGCCGCACTGGTCCTAGACCCAATCATTGACGGATTTCACCTCACTCGAGTCCTTATGGATGGCGGCAGCAGCCTGAACCTGCTTTACCAGGACACGGTGCGCAAAATGGGTATAGACCCCTCAAGGATCAAACCCACAAAAACGACCTTTAAAGGCGTCATACCAGGTGTAGAGGCCCATTGCACAGGCTCAGTCACACTGGAAGTGGTCTTTGGATCCCGGGATAACTTCCGAAGCGAAGAGTTAATCTTTGATATAGTCCCGTTCCGCAGTGGTTATCATGCACTGCTCGGCCGAACTACATTTGCGAGATTCAATGCGGTACCGCATTATGCATACCTCAAGCTCAAGATGCTAGGACCTCAGGGGGTCATTACAGTTAATGGAAACACAGAGCGCTCTCTCCGAACGGAGGAGCACACTGCGGCCCTTGCAGCGGAAGCGCAAAGCAGCCTCTTAAGGCAATCCACTAGTTCGGCATTTAAGGACCCAAACACCTTCAAGCACGCCCGGAGTAATCAGCAACAGGACCGCCTGGCATGTTCCGAGCTTGCATAGCAATGCGGCCCCCACCTCGGCCCAAGCCAAACGGCGAAATTCATGCCACGCGTACATAATTACGCATTAAAAATACCATGGGCACAAGCGGGGAGGGGGCATGACTGCGGCACACCCCAAGACGCGGCTTAAACCGCACTAGGGGCTTCCCGTTTTGTTACTTTTTTCTTTTCAGGACTTCAATCTCTGGAAACCCGGTCCGGCAGCATGATTGTCGAACATATGATGCAGCAACCAAGAAGGCAGAAAGCTACGTCACACCACGGAACTCCTAGGTGGATTACGATAACGAGTGTAATACTTGCCTTAATACTATTCTTCAGCTCGCCCCTTGGAGGGGACATAGTCCTACTTTTTGCTTATTGCACTGCATGTATCATTCTGCTTTGATGCACCTTTTTGAATAAACAATGCATAGCATTAAGACTATCATTGAATTCTTCTTTTTTTACATATATATGTTCATTCATGACATCCAGCACCCGTACACTCTGGTACGGCCAATACGCTAGGGGCTTAAGCATACCCCACAATACGGCGTGAGAAGTCCGGACACTTTCCACAGTGCGGCACCCTGACCTTATAGCATTATATGCATCAGCTCAGAATCATGTCTTGGGTCAATAGTTGGGTTTGCCCGGCTCCCATGTTTTGGTACCTTATGTTCCGCTATATCGGCTAAGGTAGCACTGGGAGAACTACTGCGATTGTGCCCCGGTTCTGCTGGGCTAAGCACCTCAGTAGAGAAAGCTAAAACTGACTGTCATGATAAGGCGAGAGACTGGTCGCTGTTCGAGAGGTTTTCGAGTCCTTAAAGACTTATGTCGCTTAGAGCGAGGAGTCAGCCCTGTCCGGCTTAAGGCGTGTATCGCGCCCCGAGTTCGGCCTTCTGAACACTAGGGGCTTCGCCGAAATTTAAAATTATAGAATTCTATGGCTAAGTGAGAGTGATAACGCATTATAGTCTGATTGCCTTGTTCGTTGTGCTGAGCACCTCCCTCGAAGGACCCAACAATGGGAACAAGAGTGCTCAGGTTTATCCCGAACACCCCAGCACTCGTGGCGTGGGGGCAAAAGCCGACGACTAGCCATCTCTCAGATTTGATAAACAGCCGAACAGAAGGTAATATTTTAAATTCAAACGAGCGTTGCATAGCGCATATGAACAAGTTTTCATAACTACATGATTACACGAGCGAGTTCACTCGAATATTATATCTTTCATACACTCGTCCGCTACGAGACGAGCACCCTTCAGGACACCCTCATAGTACATCTCAGGGTGGCGATGCTCCTTGCCCTTCGGCGGCCCTTCCTTAATTAGCTTCACGGCGTCCAGCTTGGCCCATTGCACCTTCACACGGGCGAAAGCCCGGCGTGCACCTTCGATGCAGACGGACCGCTTGACGACTTCCAGCCGTGGACAAGCATCCACAAGCCGCCTCACCAGGCCGAAGTAGCTGTTCGGAAGGGCGTCGCCAGGCCACAGCCGGACTATGAAGCCCTTCATGGCCTGTTCGGCCGCCTTGTGTAGCTCGACCAGCTGCTTTAGCTGGTCGCTCATAGGCACCGGGTGTTTGGTCCCGGTATATTGGGCCTAGAGTAACTTCTCCGTTGAGCTTCCCTCTTCGGCCTGGTAAAACATTGCAGCATCCGACACGCCGCGGGGCAAATCTGCGAATGCTCCTGGAGAGCTCCGGATTCGGGTAAGTAACAAGTAATTTACTTTCACATGCTTGCTTTGCATATAGAATGCCTTACCCGCCGCTATATTCTTCATCGCATCAATCTCCTGGAGGGCCTTTTGGGCTTCGGCCTTGGCACTCTTTGCGCTCTCGAGGGCCGGGGCAAGCTCAGACTCTCGCGTCCTCAAGTCAAGCTCCAACGTCTCGTGCTTCGTCACGAGAGCGTGGAGCTCTTGTTGCACCTCGCCCACCCGTGCCTCATGCCTTTTCCGCTCAGTGCGCTCCTTGGCCGCTTTGTTTTTGGCCTCGGATAGCGCTTGCTTCAGGGTCACCACCTCGGTCGTGGCCCCTGGAAAATTTATGATGATCCTGTCATTTTGCAATCACATTCTTTTTATACATATCCATAGACTAGGTACTACTTACCTTTGTTCTCCTCGAGCTGCCTCTTGGCAAGGCCGGGCTCGTCCTTGGACCCTTTAAGGTCCTGCTTCATTGCGGCGACCTCCGCAGTCAGTGCGGCAGATGCCAGCAGCGAAGCCTGCATACGCATATTGACATACTTATATTAGACTCCTGCGATATTGTTTGATCCTCTGTTCGGCTTTTCTTTGTGAACACCAAACAGAGCATCTGGGGCTACTGTCTATGCGGTAATATTTTCCCCATATTTCAAAAACTTACCTCAAAGCCTGTTAGAAGGCTAGCACAGGCTTCAGTCAGTCCGCTCTTGGCAGACTGAACCTTCTGGACCACCGCACTCATAATAGTGTGGTGCTCTTCATCGATGGAAGCGCTGCGAAGCACTCCCAGCAGATTTTCCGGTGCCTCTGGATGGACAGAGGTCACCGGCACAGGCGTCTTGCCCATTTTGGAAGAAAGCCGCCTGCCCGAGTCCGGAACCACTGGGGGTTCCGGCGCGGTGTTCAGCTGAGGGCCGAACTCGGAGCCCTCGGGACCCTTGCTCCCTCTGCTCCCGGAGTCCGGAAGGTCGCCTTGAGGTGCCTCCGGGACTATCTCCCCTCGACCTGGTGCCTCTTGAGACAATACCTCGGCGTTGTCCGTAGGGCAAGGGAGGTGGCGGTCAGAAGTGGATCGCTATCCATATCCGATGAGCCTAGGGAGCCGTCCGACGATACGTCGATACGGGCTCGTGGCGGTCTGCATAGTCATAATTCGGCGTTAGGAGAGGCAGTGCGACAAAGGTATGCTATGAGTTACTCTGGCATCCGAATACTTACGACTTCGCCAGGGGCTTGGCCCTGAGTAGCCACTCGTCTTCGCCTTCGGCGGCGGTGGTAGAGAAGTCCGGAAGGAGAGTCCTTCCCTTCTTGGACCCTTCGGCCCCCTTGGTTGGGGCGGCCTTCCTTTTCTTGTCTTCTCCGACTGGAGGGGGAGCATCTTCATCTTCCTCCTCGTCTTCGGGGGAGGAGTGCGTCGCAGAGTTATCGGACGATAAGTCCGATAACGCCTGGCGTCGGGAACTCTTTCGGGTTCCCTTGGCCTTCTTGGTCTTCTCCGGCACCTTGTAAGGAGCCGGAGTCAGCATCTCCATCAGGAAAGCGTCCGCAGTGTCTTCGGGCAGAGGGGCCGGATAGTTAATCTGCCCCAACATCTCCACCCAGTCCTGTCAAAGGCATGGAGCTCAGACCCCGCACATGGTTAAGCTAGGGGAAATAAATGTCCTACCGGATGTATAGAACTCATCGAATGCGCTTGGCGCTTCGCGCTTAGCCCGCGGTCCTCGGTGAGGGAGGGAGGGACCTCAGCGCCCTTGAACAGCACCTTCCAGACGTCCTTGTGCGTCGTGTCGAAGAGCTCGCTCAGAGTTTGGTGCTGGGCCGGGTCAAACTCCAACAAGTTGAAGTCTCGTTGTTGGCACGGGAGGATCCGGCGGATGAGCATGACCTGGACTATATTGACAAGCTTGAGCTTCTTGCCGGCCATATTCCGGATACATTTCTGGAGTCCGTCTAGCTCTACGATGAACCCCAGGACAGGCCCTTCTCTTTCTAGGAGGTGAGCCGCGTGGGGATTCCGGATCGAAACTTGGGGGCAGCCACCCATTTGGCGTCGCGCGGCTCGATGATGTAGAACCACGCCGATTGCCACCCCTTTATGGTCTCCACGAAGGAGCCTTCAAGCCATATAACGTTGGGCATCTTTCCCACCATGGCTCCACCGCATTCTGCTTGTTGGCTGCCCACCACCTTCGGCTTGATATTGAAGGTCTTTAACCACAGGCCAAAGTGGGGCCGGATGCGGAGGAAAGCCTCACACACGACGATGAACACTGAAATGTTGAGGACGAAGTTCGGGGCCAGATCATGGAAGTCCATCCCGTAGTAGAACATGAGACCATGAACGAATGGATGGAGGGGAAACCCCAGTCCGCGGAGGAAGTGGTGGAGGAAGACTACCCTCTTGTGAGGTTCAAGGGTAGGAACGATCTGCCCCGCTGCGGGCAGCCGATGCGCGATATTCACGGCCAAGTATCCGGCTCTGCGCAGCTTCTTGATGTGTCCCTCCGTAACGGAGGAAGCCATCCATTTGCCTCCCGCTTCGGACATGATTGGAGAAGGTTGAGGGGAAGGATGTGGGCTTGGGTGTTGGAGCTCGAGTGCGCAAGAGTAGATGAGCAAGGAGGAAGAAGGCGTGGGTAGAAAAAGGTTAAACCTTGTCCCTTTATAAGGGCGGCCGAAACTATGCGCCCCCACTAGCCTGGTAAAACTCGCTTATCCCCCAAGCGCCGTAATCGATGGCGCGGTTGTGTTACCCACGCCCGTATTGATGAGAATCCCGCAATAAGGGGGACATGATCTCTGCTTTGACAAGATGTGTCAAAAACTGCCTCGCGTTATGTGTGGGCTAGTTAAAGGAAACGGTTCGAATAATCACCGGGCCATGGCATAATGTCGTGTTGCCAAAACAAGTCAGCAAATTAGATTTGTGGAAATATTATTCTCTCTACGGTGGTATGTGGAACTTATTTTGCAGGGTCGGACACTATCCTTGTATTCAAATTCTTCCATGGTGTATTCAGAGGAGGAACCCGCCTTGCAATGCCGAAGACAATACTGCGCGCCGGACTCATCGTCATTGAAGCTTGGTTCAGGGGCTACTGAGGGAGTCCTGGATTAGGGGGTCTCCGGACAGCCGGACTATATCCTTTGGCCGGACTGTTAGACTATGAAGATACAAGATTGAAGACTTCGTCTCGTGTCCGGATGGGACTCTACTTGGCGTGGAGGGAAAGCTAGGCAATACGGATATGTATATCTCCTCCTTTGTAACCGACCTTGTGTAACCCTAGCCCTTTCCGGTGTCTATATAAACCGGTGGGTTTTAGTCCGTAGGACAACATACAATCATACCATAGGCTAGCTTCTAGGGTTTAGCCTCTCCGATCTCGTGGTAGATCAACTCTTGTAATACCCATATCATCAAGAATAAATCAAGCAGGACGTAGGGTTTTACCTCCATCAAGAGGGCACGAACCTGGGTAAAACATCATGTCCCCTGCCTCCTGTTACCATCCGCCTTAGACGCACAGTTCAGGACCCCCTACCCGAGATCCGCCGGTTTTGACACCGACAAAGAGTGAGACCTAACAAACCATCATCGACTTTGCAAGTGAGGTTCAACGTCAACATAATGCAAAGATCTTGACAATAAGAAGTGACAACGGCACCGAGTTCAAGAACTACACCTTGGATGAGTTTCTTAGTGATGAGGGGATGAAGCATCAATATTCCGCACCATACACCCCTCAACAAAATGGTGTAGCGGAGAGGAAGAACCGGACGTTGATGGATGCGGCAAGGACCATGATGGCGGAGTTCAAGTCTCCATACAACTTTTGAGCCGAAGCCATCAACACCGCGTGTCATGCATCAAATCGGCTCTACCTCCGCAAAGGCTTGAACAAGACTCCATATGAGATACTCATCGGGAACAAGACCAACCTCAAGTACTTCCGGGTGTTCGGGTGTAAGTGTTTCATTCTCAAGAAAGGTGTTCGTTTGTCTAAATTTGAGGCTAGAGCTCATGAGGGCATATTTGTTGCTTATGCTACAAACTCACATGCTTACCGTGTCCTCAGTAAGTCCATGGGAATTATTGAGGAGACATGTAACGTGGAGTTTGATGAGAATAACGGCTCCCAAGTGGAGCAAAGTGGCACTTGTGATGTAGGTGATGAAATTCCTCCCCAAGCCATAAGAAGAATGGGTGTTGGTTTTATCCTACCCATTGAGGAACCCCTTGTGGCCGAAGGAGAAGGACAATGCTCCACTCTTGTGGATCCATCACCAACCCAAGACCCACACGCTTCCGAAGAACAAAGTGAAGGCCCTCAACCTCAAGAACAAGACCAAGGGCAAGGTCAATCTCAAGATGGTGTTGTAACATCAAGTGATGCCCAAGGTCAAGTTCTCTCCTCCGAGCAACTTCAAGATCAAGAGCTTCTTCGAGATCAAGAACAAGCTCAAGACGGCGCTCAAGATGATCAAGTGACCACTCCTCGTCTCACCCCCGAGGAGGAATTGGAGCGTCGTGCCACCAAGATTGCTTCCAGGCTCTCCACCAAGGATCATCTCATGACAAATGTGCTTGGAAGCTTAAGAAAGGGGGAAAGCACTTGTAGACAATTAGCAAACTATTGTGAACATCACGTGTTTGTCTCTTGTGTTGAACCCCAAAAGGTCTATGAGGCGCTCGAAGATCCGGATTAGCTCAATGCCATGCATGAAGAACTCAACAACTTCGAGCGCAACAAGGTGTGGAGATTGGTGCCAAGGCCAACGGGGAACCACAATGTCATTGGAGCCAAGTGGATATTCAAGAACAAGCAAGATGCTCATGGGATTATCATTCGCAACAAGGCTCGGTTGGTAGCATAAGGATACTCCCAAGTCGAGGGTATCGATTACGGTGAAACCTTTGCCCCCATTGCTCGTCTTGAATCCATTCGCATGTTGATTGCGTATGCTTCTCATCATAACTTTAAGTTACAACAAATGGATGTGAAGAGTGCTTTTCTTAATGGTCCCATTAATGAGTTGGTTTATGTCAAGCAACCCCCCGGGTTTGAGGATCCCTACTTTCCTGATCATGTGTATCAACTCGATAAGGCACTCTATGGCCTTAAACAAGCCCCACATGTGTGGTATGACCACCTTACCGAGTTGTTACAAGACCGTGGTTTTGAAGTTGGGCTAATCGACCCCACTCTTTTTACTAAGAAGGTCAAAGGGGAGTTGTTTGTGTGCCAATTATATGTTGATGATATTATCTTTGGTTCCCCTAACAAAGCTTTCAATGAGGAATTTGCCGCTCTCATGACCTCAAAGTTCGAGATGTCTTCCATGGGAGAGTTGAAGTTCTTTCTCGTGTTTGAAGTGAAGCAAAGAAGAGAAGGAACCTTCATCAACCAAGCCAAATACACTCAAGACATGCTCAAGAGATTCAAGCTAAGTGATGTCAAGCCGGCATCCACTCCTATGCCCGTCAAATGCCAACTTGACGTAGATCCCAATGGTAAAGCGGTGGATCAAAAGGTATATCACTCCATGATTGGCTCTTTGCTTTACCTTTGTGCATCTAGACCGGATATCATGTTGAGTGTGAGAATTTGTGCACGGTTTCAAGCCGCACCTAAGGAAAGTCACTTTATGGCAGTCAAGCGAATCTTTCGATATTTGGCTCATACCCCAAACTTTGGCCTATGGTACCCAAGAGGAGCAAACTTCAAGCTTGTAGGTTATTCAGACTTAGACTGGGCGGGTGACAAAGTGGATAGGAAGTCCACTTCTGGAAGGTGCCAATTTCTCGGTTTTTGTTTGGTGAGTTGGTCTTCCAAGAAGAAAAGTTGTGGGTCTCTCTCGTCCACCGAAGCAGTGTATGTGGCGGCCGGTAGTTGTTGTGCACAACTCTTATGGATGAGGCAAACTTTAAAGGATTAAGGTGTCATTTGTGACAAAGTACCTCTTTGGTGTGACAATGAAAGTGCAATCAAGATTTCTCTCAACCCGGTGCAACACTTCAAGACGAAGCATATTGAGATCCGGTATCACTTCATCTGGGATCATATTAGGCGAGGAGAGATCGAGCTCAACTATGTCAACACTCTTGATAACCTTGCAGACATCTTCACGAAGCCCTTGGATAAAGCAAGATTTCATGAGTTAAGGCATGAGCTAAATATCATTGATTCGAGCAATGTTGCTTGAACCCGTGCACACCCCACCATACTCAACTTGTTATCTTGTTTAGGTGTAGGCATGGACATAGGGGGAGTGTTGTTCTCTCAATGAACTCTCCCTCCCCCCATTACGCATAAATTGATCAACTCTTTCACATTAGCCATTTTTGATGGCACTTGTGCTTCAAAGACATGTTTTGGTCATGGGCCCAAGGATAATTCTTCGCGGTGCCATACCAATTGACTCAAACATAGGTGGCTCCAGCCACCGCCCTCTCCTGGGAGAGGTTCTCATGGTTGGTCCTTGTTGTCTGTACTACTGACTAGCAGGTGCGGTACTACCACTTGTACGGTACTACCGCACGGGCCGCGGTACTAAAGCTCTACTGCCGCTCTGAGCCCTGGTACTACCGTGCCACCACGCGGTACTACCGCGACTAGGAGCGACACTAATTTTTTAGGACCGCGTGACCAGGCCGTACTACCGCTGCTGTCAAACCTTCTTCATGGCAATTACCATATGCATTTTCTACTAGTTTCCTGTGTGTTGATGTGGTCTTTGTTTTGACCCGTCTCGCTTCTCGTGTGTGTTTGTGTTTTGTGTGTGTCTCAGGTGGTGGCTCCGGTGTCCCTACTCGTCGTTCCAATCCAAGCCGAGACACGGGTTCCAAGCGTCTGCGCAACCAAGAGGATGTTCCAGAGGGCTCCAATGCCCCCAAGCGCAATGTCAAGACCACTGCTAGCAAGGTCAAGGAACCAACAAGGGACATGGATGAGATACCTCTTGCTGAGTTTGTCTCTCTCAGGAAGATCAACCCCTATGCGCATCCTCGTGCAAACTTCAGAGGGAATGAACTGTTTTGGACCAAGCAGCAGAATCTCATTTACTTGGATGTGATCAAGGCCAAGAAGAATCTGTATGTGGATGTGCACTGGATCAACATGCATCACATGAGGGAGGATAAGCATCGTCACTACTTTGGTGAGGCCTTGGACCTTGTGGAGCAGTTTGCCATTGAGGATGTGATCTCTTTTCATCTGGACTATGACCCCGAGCTGGTGGCCCAGTTCTTTGCCTCGGTCCACTTCCACTCTAGGGAGGATCGGAGGATGACCTGGATGACCAATGGACGTCAGTTGACTGCTACTTGGAAGGAGTTCATGGATTTGCTCAGAGTGCCTGATGAGGGGTTCCACACGCCGGTTGGTGTTCGCCCTCATGCCAACGCCGAGTCAGCTAACAAGGACAAGCTTATGCTGTTCTATGTTGAGAAGAAACTAGCCAGTGGCTAGTCGACATGGGTGCTCAACCTGTTCGTTGACATCATGCACTGGATCTTCCGCCACTCCCTCTTTCCTCGCATTGGGGACAAGGACAAGGTGCATGCCTTTCTTGTGGACATGTTGCTCATTTGTGAGGAGGCCCGAGTGTCTCAGACTCAAGCACTTGATGTCTCACATATCATGTGGTGTGAGCTTCGGTTCGCGGCTTTCACCCGCAAGGTTCCCATCTATGGTCCATATATGTTCCTCCTGATCTCCAAGACTTGGGAGAAGATCTATCCCAATGAGGAGTTTCTGGCCCCTGACTGGATCCGTCATGACTCCATCAGACTCCGCATCAAGCCCCAGTGGGCTAACATTACTACTCGTGCCGAGGCTCAGACTGCTAAGTGGGCAGCTGATGAGGAGGAGATTGAGGAGGAGAGTGCAGCTGAGGACAGCTCTGCAGGATATGCACCTCTCTACACTGAGCCCTCATGGGTGAAGAAGCTGAAGGCCAAGATGAAGGCCTTGTTCTGCATGCAGGCCAAGGGGCAGTATCGGACTCACGTGGCCTCTAAGGAGAGTCGCCGCCGCGACAAGAAGATCATGAGGGTTTTTGGAGAGGATGTTTCTGGCGGCTCTGAGGAGCACATCACTCCAGAGGCTGAATGGATGGCAAAACAAGGCTATAGGTGGACTGATTCTGAGGAGGAGCACATTCCCGTTGCCGAGTCCGACAAGGAGCGTGCGAGCGACTACTCTGCTTGAGCCACCACTTGTGTTGTAGGTGTCCTCTCTGCCTTTTTGGCGTCTCGATGCCAAAGGGGCAGAGAGTGTAGGGATTTGCCATGTCATGTTGTGTCGTGTTTGCTTCGCTTGTGTTTGGTTTGTTGAACCTTGTTTGCTTTGGTTTGGTTTGATTTTATTTGAGCGTGTGAGACTTATCGATCATATGGTGTAAGACATATGCACTCTATCTATCGCACCCTACTGAGCTTATGATATATTGTGCTTCTTAGTTCATGCTCTTATTTACTATCGTGCTTAGTGTTAGCATTGTTATTGCAAGATATGCCATGTCTATAAAATATAGGGGGGTGTTGATCCTAGTATGTGTGGCGTGTAGTCCAAAGCACTAATCTAACTAGCACACATATAGGGGGAGCCCGTCTATATTTTAGAGATGTATGGTTTGCTCATGTTCTATTCTCTCTCCCTTGTGCAAATCTCGTATTGTCATCAATCCACCAAAAAGGGGGAGATTGTAAGGGCATATTTATCCCAAAGGTGTTTTGGTGATTGATGACAATGCATTTGCGGACTAATCGTGTGTCTCGAGTATTTCAGATATTTCATGACTAGGCATGAGACGGTTAGGAGCCCCTCGAAGATTATTGAAGATGGCGTTTTTCTATGGTTCTTTTTAGGTGGGTTTGAGTCGTAGGAAAGCCGTACTATTAAGAGGGGGTCCGCTTTGGAAAGGTTTGGGTGTAATCGTCACGTACACGTTTACTCGTCTTTGCACCACCTTTCCTTTAGCACCTTGGAGCATCCTTCATTTCTTCTTATTTGTGCAAAAAGAAGTCTTCCTATCTGTTGCTGTTCTGAGGCTTGCGGTAGTACTGCTCTTCGGAGCAGTAGTACCACAGGCCACTGCGGTAGTACCACATGCCTTTGCGGTAGTACCGCAGGTGGTCACGGTAGTACCGCTCCTTGGGAGACGTAGTACCGTGAGCCCTGGTCCGACACAGCACCAGTAGCGGAAGTAGGAGCGGATGTAATTTTTTACATCCGCTCCCCGCTCGATAGTACCACTTGCCTTCAGCGGTAGTACCGTGTCGGACTCTTTGCACTTCTTGGAAATCAGCGGAACTAGCCACGAACGTTTATCTGTCCATGGCCTTCCCAGGCTGGTCCAACCCTGCCTTGCGGTAGCACCGTAAGGCCTTGCGTTAGTACCGCTTGGCAGGCGCGGTAGTACCGCTTATCGCGGGCTGGTTAAGTGGATAACAGTTGGATTTCTCTCTCCACTATATAAGGGGTATCTTCTTCTCCGAGTTGACCACCTCTTCCAACCCTAAGCTCCATTGTTGCTCCAAGCTCCATTTTCGCCCGATCTCTCTCCCTAGCCAATAAAACTTGTTGATTTTCTAGGGATTGGTTGAGAAGGCCTCGATCTACACTTCCACCAAGAGAAATTCGATTCCCCTCACTAATCCCTTGCGGATCTTGTTAATCTTGGGTGTTTTAGCACCCTAGACGGTTGAGGTCACCGCGGAGCCATATTGCATTGTGGTGAAGCTTCATGGTGTTGTTGGGAGCCTTCGATTAAGTTGTGCAGATTGCCCCAACCTTGTTTGTAAAGGTGCGGTCGTCGCCTCCAAGGGCACCAATAGTGGAATCACAGCACCTCGCATTGTGTGAGGGTGTGAGGAGAATACGGTGGCCCTAGTGGCTTCTTGGGGAGCATTGTGCCTCCACACCGCTCCAACGGAGACGTACTTCCCCTCAAAAGGAAGGAACTTCGGTAACACATCCTTGTCTCCACCGGCTCCACTCTTGGTTATCTCGTACCTTTACTTGTGCAAGCTTATTTGTGTTATTTCCCTTCCTTGCTTGTGTGCTTGTCATTGTTGCATCATATAGGTTGCTCACATAGTTGCATGTCTAGACAACCTGCTTTGATGCAAAGTTTAATTTGGTAAAGAAAAGTTAAAAATTGTTAGTTGCCTATTCACCCCCCCTCTAGTCAACTATATCGATCCTTTCAATGGTGTTGTACATTTCCCATGTTATGTGGTCAGAGCTTCACTCTGCCGTGATGGAGCGTAAGTGCCCGATCTATGGCCCTTACTTGATGCACCTCACTGAGGACACATGGAATAATGTGTTCCCTATGGAGGCGCTACTCACTGGGCAGTTGGTATCCCATGATGTTGTTCAGCTGAGGCAGCAGTAAAAATGGGGTTCTACCACATCGGTTCCTCCAGAGATTGAGAATGTTAGGTCTGAGGATGATGATGATGATGGGCCAGACTTTGAGCCATCGACTAAGGAGCCATCTTGGGCTAAAAAGCTTAGTCAGAAGATGAAGAAGTTGTTTTGCTTTGAGGCTAAGGGTCAGTACAGGGCACATGTGGCTGCTAAGAAGGCCCGCAGTAGAGACAAGGCCATTATGAGGCAGATTGGCCTTGAAGTCTCTAGTAGCTCTAAGGACAAGATCACAGATGAGGAGGCTTGGATCTCTTAGAACTGCAAGTGGTTTAATTCAAATAAGGAAGATGATTGTCCGTCTCATGCTGCACAGGAGTCTGAGGAGGAGGAGGAGCATGATTGGTGATGCCGTGGAGTGTTGCTACCACCTTTGTCTTAGTGGCGCCCTTTTCCCTTGGGGTGTCTCGATGCCAAAGTGTGAGAGAGTTTAGGGATTTCTCGAGTCACAGGTGTGTCTTATTTGTTTGTTTTTCTCTTTCGTGAACTCTTTTATCATATTGCTTTGGTTTGTGTTTGTGAAACCTGGAAACCGAGACATATGGTGTGAGCCATATGCTACCCTTATTATCCTCTATGTCTAGCATTGTGTTAGCTTATGAGATATCATGCTTATCTTGTGCACTATCTTTATGCTCATGCTATTCAGTGCATCCTTCATTATCTTTCTTATATTATTGATTCAACTTTTTCCAGTCTATAAAAAATAGGGGGAGTGTTGATCCTAATGTGTGTACTTTGCATTCCAAAATCATACTTAATTAGTGCACACATCTAGGGGGAGACCGTCAATATTTTGTAGGATTGGGTTTGCATACTATCATGGGTTTATGCTTGTGCAAATCTCGTGTTGTCATCAATCCACCAAAAAGGGGGAGATTGTCAGGGCATATTTCTCCCTTAGTGGTTTCAGTGATTGATGACAATGCTTTTGCGGACTAATTGTGTGCATTGAGAATTTCAGATATTTGATCATATGGCACAAGACGATTCGAGCCCCTCGGAGTTTAGAGTGAAGACGGGTTTTTCCTACATTTCTTTTTCGGTGGACTTGAGCCGTAGGAAAACCGTACTATCAAGAGGGGGTCCGCTTCGGAAATGTTTGTCCCCCACTATATAAAGGGGGTCTTCTTCCTAAGAAGACCCACCTCTTCCTCCCCATACTCCATTATTGCTCCAGAGCTCATTTTCGCCCGATCTCTCTCTGCAGCCAATCAAACTTGTTGATTTTCTAGGGATTGGTTGAGAAGGCCCCGATCTACACTTCCGATAAGAGAAATTTGATTCCCCCCCCCCCACTAATCCCTTGCAGATCTTGTTACTCTTGGGTGTTTGAGCACCCTAGACTGTCGAGGTCACCTCGGAGCCACATTCCATTGTGTTAAAGCTCCGTGGTGGTGTTGGGAGCCTCCAATTCGGTTGTGGTGATTGCCCCAACCTTGTTTGTAAAGGTTCGGTCACCGCCTTCAAGGGAACCACTAGTGGAATCACAGAATCTCACATTGTGTGAGGGCGTGAGGAGAATATGGTGGCCCTAGTGGCTTCTTGGGGAGCATTGTGCCTCCACACCGCTCCAACGGAGACATACTTCCTCTCAAAGGGAAGGAATTTTGGTAACACATCCTCGTCGCCACCGGCTCCACTTGTGGTCATCTCTTATCTTTACTTTGTGCAAGCTTTACTTGTGTTGTGTATCTTGCTTGCTTTTGTTTTTGTCATTGCTAGTGTCGGGGCTTTGGGACTAGGGCACCCAGGCACGTCTACTTGCGGCCCATTGCGTGGATCCATCAAAGGCCCGGCACGGCTCAGCGTCAAGACCTTGTGAGCAAGACCCTTGAGAGGCCAACTACACCAGGGCATCTCGTGGGGTGGTCTCCTAAGGCCGCCTCCCGAGGTGCGGACATCCCTAGGCTCGCACCCCGCCCCGCGAGGCACATGGTGATGCAAGCCATGATGAAGGAAGCCAGAAGAGCGGCAGCAGGTGCAGTCGAGGATAGTTTCCTCTTTCGTGTCAAGGAGGCAAGGACGTATGCGGGTTCCCTAGGCAGCCCCAAAGCTTTCCCCTTTGGTGTGATAGGACCAGAACCACGAGATCGATAGGACAGAGGTCAACACCGAGCCCACCTGTACGTCATGACTAGAATCTTTGCTGGCGAAGACCACCTTTAGTCAGGATAGTGTGTACTGCTGTCCGCCTTGAAAATTGGCCACTATGGTATCCCTTCCCGCCTAAGCCTTAGGGGAAGAGGACCGCACTATTATAAATATAGGCTAGTCTCCACTGTAGAGAGGTCAGGGACAAGGGACTCTGATCCGATCCACTCACTCTCTGAGCCCTCGTGAGGCAGCTTACCCTTGTAGCAGTTCATACTCATCCTCCTCGCAAGGCAATCCACCACAAGGCAGGAGTAGGGTCTTACACCGCAAGGTGGCCCAAACCTGGGTAAATCTTGTGTTCTTGTCCCGTTCGCTCACTTAAGCACGACGGAGCAAGGCCGTGAGGCGGTGAGAAGCAGGCCGTAGCCCAATGGGGTCCTTCATACATGTTCTAGAGTTCGAACCTTGTTTGGGTCCGTGGAGCCCCGATTCCGACATTTTATGCACCAGGTAGGGGTGTTTCGAAGTTCTTCTGCCTCACTCCATCTTTGCTTCACCACCCTCGTGGCCGACGCTCGTCGTGTTCGTGCCGAGCGTCGGGCTGCCCGTGTCGCCGAGACGACACCAGTAAGCCGCGGCGCCCCTCGCCACTCCGCTTCTCCCACGGCCAACGCCGCCACCGACCCTGCCGCTCATGAGCAGCAGGACTCTTCGCTGCCACCCTCTGTGCAGCGTGATGGCCGCACCGCCACGCCTTCCCTCACTCCAGCCATGGCTTTGTCCTCCCACGCTCGCCGTGGGCTGGCAAACGTGCAGGCTGCACTGCTCATGGCGCGTGAGCTGCTTTGCTACCGCCCCACCAACGAAGGCTATGACGCCTGGTTGGGCCGCCTGACCGAGCTCGTCAACGCCGCGGGCGAGGCCCCGACGCATTCCCACTTGGCTCCACCCAGCGCCGCCTCACCCGGGCGACGTGGCGCACAGCGCACCTCCGCCTCCTCCCCTGTGCAGTGACGACGTCGGGCCAAGGCACGAGGCGCGGCCGCGCGACCCTCCACATGGGGTGCCGGCGCCGGCGCGGGACAAGGCCAGCTACCAGGTCGTGCAGCAGCCGCAGTACGACACACGTGCGCTTCAGGCACAGCCATGTCAGCACCCAGATCGGGCCGCTCTGGAAGCTACGGCGCATGGGTGCCAGGACTGCGCACCTCCAGCGCGGGCCATGCCTGTGAGCACGGCGGGTTGCCGCACCTTCACTCGTGAGCTACGCTGTGTTGTCTTTCTCGTCAAATTCAAGCCAGAGCTACCCCCACGCTACGACGGCATCCCTGACCCTACGGAGTTCCTCCGGCTCTACCCGCTGAGCACGAAGGTGGCAAACGGTGACGACAAGGTCATGGCGAACTTGTTCCCAATGGCCCTCAAGGACGGCGCGCGCTCGTGGCTCATGCACCTCCTAGAAGGGTTGATCTCTTCGTGGGATGAACTCCGCAAGCGGTTCATCGGCAACTTCCAAGGCACCCGCAACCGCGCTCTCACCATCAACGACCTACGACGCGTGAAGCAGCATCCAGACGTGACTCTCCGCAAGTACATTCAAGGCTTCACCCATGTTCACCTCAAGATCCCGAAGGCCTCAGACGAAGCCATCATCTCGGCTTTCACGGAAGGCGTCACAGACTTCAGGATGAGCGAGGAGCTCGCCATCAACGATGACATGTGCTTGGTGCTAGAGCTATTCAATCTGGCTGACAAGTGTGCCAAAGCTGAAGAAGGCCGCCTCTCCCACCTCAAGCACCCGGACGTCGACCCCGAAGGCAAGAAAGACAAGGCCAAGGAAGCGAAGTGCAAGGGGCCCACCATGCTGGCAGCAGAGCCTGAGCTGAAGCGCGTCCATGACTATGACGAACCCACCAAGGATGTCTGCTCGTTCTGTGTCTTCCACAACGTGCACTCCCATGACACCGATGACAGTCAGGAGCTCAGGGCGCTCCGAGACGAGCACCTAGGCCATCGCCCCGAGCATGGTAACCATGGCTTCGGCCATGGAGGAGGCCGATGGGACAACCGCAACCCCCGTCGGGGCTGGCACGACCAGCCTCACGAGGGTGGCTGGCACGATCAGCCTCGGGACAGTGCCTAGCGCGATCTGCCTCGCGAGGCCCGTCCTCAGGGCAACACTGGCCTCCATCCTCTGCCACCGCCCTCCAGGAGGAATGAAGATAACCAGCGAGACAAGGGGGCTGGGGGCTCCCACAAGCCTCGCGCGTTTGCCTGCATCCTCGGCGGTGCTCAGGTGCCTGCCTCGAACTGCATCTTCAAGCAATTCTCTCGTGAGGTGAACGCGGCCCTCCTAAGGCTCGAGGTTGTGCATAAGTGGTCGTAGTACGCCATCACAATTGACTCCAAGGATCACCTCAGGTGTTCGGCCATCGCAAGCACTCCCCATGTTGTGCACGCCCACCATCATCAATGTTTCAGTCACCAAGACCCTCATCAATGGCGGCGCCGGCCTGAACATCCTCTCTGCGGAGACATTCGAGATGCTTCAAGTGCCTTATGACCAGCTCATGCCCACCAGGCCATTCTCGGGGGTGATTGGTGCTACTTCTTGAGCTTGCATTGGTTTTCCCCTTGAAGAGGAAAGGGTGATGCAGCAAAGTAGAGATAAGTATTTCCCTCAGCTTTGAGAACCAATGTATCAATCCAGTAGGAGATACACGCAACTCTCCAATCTATGTACTAGCACAAACAATCAAACACTTGCACCCAACGCGATAAAGGGGTTGTCAATCCCTTCACGGTCACTTGCAAAGGTGAGGTCTGATAGAGATAGATATAAAAGATTACTAAAACATAAAACAAAGTAAAAGTAAATAAATTGCAACGAGGTATTTTTGGGTGTTTTGGTTCAGAGATCTGAAAAATATATAATGGAAAATAGACCCAGGGGCCGTAGGTTTCAGTAGAGGCTTCTCTCTTGAAGGAAAATAGCAGGGTGAGTGAACAAATTACTGTCGAGCAATTGATACAAAAGCGCAAAGTTATGACGATATCCAAGGCAATGATTATGAATATAGGCATCACGTCCATGTCAAGTAGATGGACTCATGCCTGCATCTACTACTATTACTCCACACATCGACCGCTATCCAGTATGCATCTAGAGTATTAAGTTCATAAGAATGGAGTAACGCCTTAAGCAAGATGACATGATGTAGAGGGATAAACTCAAGCAATATGATGAAAACCCCACCTTTTTTACCCTTGATGGCAACAATACAATACGTGTCTCGCTACCCCTACTTTATCACTGGGTGAGATCACCGCAAGATTGAACCCAAAACTAAGCACCTCTCCCATTGCAAGAAAATCCAATCTAGCTGGCCAAACCAAACTGATAATTCGAACAAAAATACAAAGATATCAAATCATGCATATACGAATTCAGAGCAGATTCAAATAATATTCATAGATAAACTAATCATAAATCCATAATTCATTGGATCTCGACAAACACACCGCAAAGGAATATTACATCAGACATATTTCCAAGAACATCAAGGAGAACATGGTATTGAGGATCAAAGAGAGAGAAGAAGCCATATAGCTACTAGCTATGGACCCGTAGTTCTGTGGTAAACTACTCACGCTTCATCGGAAGGGCAACAGAGTTGATGTGGAAGCCCTTCGTGATCGAATCTCCCTCCGTCAGGGTGCTAGAAAAGGTCCCTAGATAGGATCTCATGGGTATAGAAGGTTACGGCAGCAGAAAAGTATTTTGGTGGACGCTTCTGGTCATTTGGGAATATTTGGGAATTTATAGAGCTGAGAGGGAGGTCGGTGGACTCCCGGGGCCCATAAGCCAGGCCCCCCCTAGGGCGCGCCCTAAGGGCTTGTGGAGCCCTCGGGGCTCTTCTGACTTCATCTCCATGTTCCGTGGATGTCTTCAAGTCCAAGAAAAATCATCGCGGAAGTTTTATTCCGTTTGGACTCCGTTTGATATTCCTTTTCCGTAAAACTCGAAAATAAGGAAAAAACAAAAACTGACACTAGGCTCTGGGTTAATAAGTTAGTCCCAAAAGTAATATAAAATAGCATATTAATGCATATAAAACATCCAAAACAAATAATATAATAGCATGGAACAATAAAAAATTATAGATATGTTGGAGACGTATCAACTGGCGGCTCCACCACTCCCCTGGGGCAGGTGCGCCTCCCTATCACCATCGGCAAGCGTGACAACTACCTTAATGAGCTGGTCGACTTCGACATAGCCCACATTAGCCTCCTGTACAACGCCATCCTGGGGTACCCTGCCCTCGCCAAGTTCATGGCGGCCACCCACCATGGCTACAACGTCCTCAAGATGCTTGGCCGCAGGGGCGTCATCACTGTTGCTTGCGATGAGAAGGATGTGGTCTGCTCCCTCGAGCACGCCTACCGAGCCGCAGCGATCGATAACTCTAACGGTGAAGGTGACGATGCGCCTCATGTGGCTGCCCCCGCGAAGAAGAAGCAACTCCTCCCCAAGGGCCGTCCTGAGGCAAAGAAACCCGCCGCCGAAGCCACATGCTCCGTGCCTGCTGCCGGGGCACCCCTTCCTCCTGCATAGGAAGGCGCACCCGACGCTTCCCTGACGGCGGGCCTGGGGGCTTCCATCTGGAGAGCGTCTGACCTAACCAGTGCAACGAGGGAGGTGTTCGGGCACCACTTGGAGGCGTGCTTCTAACCGCGCCCCCACAAGCAAGGAACGAGGCGCGAGGCTCCAGGAGCACAAAAGTTCATCACCAAGGCAATCGAGGAACTTCAAGAAGCACATGCCATGCACGACAAAAGCCGCCCTGTGCACCCTACCGGTGCAGCTGCCGTCCCCAACATGGGCGATGGGCTGCGAGTTTGCGTCAACATTCAGGGCCTCAACATGACCGCTTCTCAAGACCTCGTCGGGCCGTCACACGTCCGTTGGAGCGGGGGCTGCCCTTGCAACTACATCTGCATGCCCTTCGGCCTGCTCAATGCGGGCGCCACATACCAGCGGTTCGCGCTGCTCGCGCTGGCGTCTGATACGTCTCCGTCGTATCCACTTTTCCTAACGCTTTTCCTCTTGTTTTCGACTCTGATTTGCATGATTTGAATGAAACTAACCTGGACTGACGTTGTTTTTGGCAGAACTACCATGGTGTTGTTTTTTGTGCAGAAATAAAAGTTCTTGGATTGGAATGGAACTTTTTGGAGAATTATTTCAGAATATATAAAAAGTACTGGAGGCAAGAACCACCGGAGGGGGCCCCCTGGTTGAGCACAACCCACCAGGACGCGTGGCCCCTCCAGGCACGCCCAGGTGGGTTGCGCCCACCTGGTGGCCCCGCAGACCCTAATTCCAATTCCTTAATACCAATATTTGGAGAAAAAAACAGAGAGGAAGTTTCATTGCGTTTCACGATACGGAGCCGCTGCCACCTCCTGTCCTTCATCGGGAGGCCGGATCTGGAGTCCGTTTGGGGCTCCGGAGAGGGGGATCTTCGATCTTCGTCATCACCAAATCCATGATGCTCCCCACCAGGAGTGAGTAATTCCTTCGAAGGCTCGCTGGTCGGTGAGGAGTTGGATGAGATTGATCAAGTAAACGAGTTAGTTTTGTTAGGGCTTGATCCCTAGTATCCATTATGTTCTGAGATTGATGTTGTTATGACTTTGCCATGCTTAATGCTTGTCACTTTGGGCCCGGGTGCCATGATTTCAGATCTGAACGGTTTATGCTTTCACCATTATATCTATGTTCTGGATCCGATCTTGGAAGTCATATTCACCTATTATGTGTTATGATTTGTAAACCCTAGTGTGACAGTAACTGGGATAATTTCCATTGATGACCGTAGTTTGAGGAGTTCATGTATTCACTGTGTGTTAATGCTTTGTTCCAGTTCTCTATTAAAAGGAGGCCTTAATATCTCTTAGTTTCCTTATGGACCCTGCTGCCATGGCAGAGTAGGACAAAAGATGTCATACAAGTTCTTTCCATAAGCACGTATGACTATTTACGGAATACATGCCTACATTATATTTATGAACTGGAGCTACTTTTGTATCACCCTAGGTTATGACTGTTGTGTGATGAATATCATCCAACGAATCCACTGATCCAATGCCTATAAATTTCCTACATATTGTTCTTGCTAAGTTACTACTGCTGCTGTTACTGTTACACTTGCTACAAAATCACTGCTATCACTGTTACCGTTACTTGGGAATATTATCTATTTATCACTATGAAGAATCTGGAGGATACTAAAACCAAGATCGTTCCCTCTAGGACAAGGGGAGGTAAGGAACTACCATCACACTTTGCACTTGATTCACCTTCTGTTTTGAGTAGACTTGCAACACCACCACATGCTCTTAATCCTGATGTGTCCCAAGTTATTGATGATGCTACTTCTGCTATGAATGATACCCATGATAATGCTAGTACCTTGCTTGATGATGATGTGCCACTAGGTGAATTTCTTGATGAACAAATTGCTAGAGCTAAAAATATTGAGCATGTTGAAACTGATGAAGTACTTGAAACTGAAAATCTTGAAACACCTATTAGACCTAGACCTCCTAGATATGAAATGCCTAAGATACCTGATGACCCACAAGTATAGGGGATCAATCATAGTTCTTTCGATAAGTAAAAGTGTCAAACCCAACAAGGAGCAAAAGGAAATGGCAAGTGGTTTTCAGCAAGGTAATCTCTGCAAGCACTGAAATTGTCGGTAACGAGTAGTTTGATAGCAAGGTAATTTGTAACGAGCAAGTAAAGGTAACAGTAAATAAAGTGCAACAAGGTAGCCCAATCCTTTTGTGGCAAAGGACAAGCCAAAACGGTCTCTTATAATAAGCAATGCGTTCTTGATGATACACAGGAATTTCATCTAGTCACTTTCATCATGTTGGTTTTATTCGTGTTCGCTACTTTGATAATTTGATATGTGGGTGGACCGGTGCTTAGGTGCTGTTCTTACTTGAAAAAAACCTCCTACTTATGATTAACCCCCTCGCAAGCATCCAAAACTACAAGAAAAGTAATAAGATAAAATCTAACCATAGCATTAGACTTTTGGATCCAAATCAGTCCCTTACGAAATAGCGTATAAACTAGGGTTTAAGCTTCTGTCACTCTAGCAACCCATCATCTAATAACTACTCCACAATGCATTCCCTTAGGCCCAAATATGGTGAAGTGCCATGTAGTCGATGTTCACATGACACATTAAGGGAATCACAACATACACATCATCAAAATATCGAACACATATCAAGTTCACATGATTACTTCCAACAATACTTCTCCCGTGACCTCAACAACAAAAGTAACTACTCACAATTGATAATCATGCTCAAGATCAGAGGGGTATTAAATAGCATAATGGATTTGAACATACAATCTTCGACCAAATAAACCATATAGTAATCAACTACAAGATGTAATCAACACTACTAGTCACCCACAGGTACCAATATGAGGTTCCGGTACAAAGATTGAACACAAGAGATGAACTAGGGTTTGAGAGGAGATGGTGCTGTTGAAGAGGTTGATGAAGATTGGCCTCCCATAGATGAGAGGGTTGTTGGTGATGATGATGATTTCCCCCTCCGGGAGGGAAGTTCCTCCAGCGGAATCGCTCTGCCGGAGGGCAAAAGTGCTCCTACCCAAGTTCCGCCTCGAGACTGCAATGCTCCTTCCCGAAAGTCCTCCCCTTATTTTTTTCTAGGTCAAAATGACTTATATACCAGAAGAGGGGATCCAGAGGTGGCTCGAGGAGGGCACAACCCACTAGGGCGCGCTTGGGCTGCCTGGCGCGCCCAGGTGGGTTGTGCCCACCTCGTGGGGCCCCACTGGTAGTTATTTGCTCCAATATTCCTCATACATTCCAAAACAATTCTCGGAAAATTTTCAGCTCATTTGGAGATGTGCAGAATACGTGACTCTGACGTAGCTTTTTCAGGTCCAGAATTCCAGCTGCCAGCATTCTCCCTCTTTGTGTAAACCTTGCATATTATGATAGGAAAGGCATTAGAATTACTCCATAAAGCATTATTATGCATAAAATCATTGTAAATAATAGTAGGAAAACATGATGCAAAATGGACGTATCAACTCCCCCAAGCTTAAACCTCGCTTGTCCTCAAGTGAAAACCAAAATCGAAAAACATGTCAACATGCTTAGAGAGAGGTGTCGATAAAAACAAAATACGGACATAAAAGCATCATGCATATTATTATAACAACAACAAACTTTAATCGTAAAACTTTATCCCATAACTTTTATCATATAACTTCTCACAAGCAAGTAACAACTCATCACAACATCGAAGTAAAAGCATAAACTCTGTTGGAAACCAACAAACTATGTTCTCAATCAACTTTGCGACTATAATTCATCATCTTTTTAGGAAGGGTCTCGTATTGGAGCCTTTTGGCAAGTCCACATACTCAACCATCATATCGTCTTCAATGATTGCTAACACTCACCGCATACACATGAGCAAAAATTTTCAACCGGACAGCTAGATAGATAGGGGATTAAAGTTTTTTCCTCCCAACGTATTCACCTCAAGGGTGATGTCAACAAAAATAACTCATGCGCACCCATATCCAACTGGATATATGTGACTGGATCTTTCCTCACCACATGATGCTCGCAAAAAGAGAAAATAAAAAAGGAATAGGGAAGAATACTTTGACTCTTGCACAAAAGTAAATACATAAAAGTAAAAGATAGGCCCTTCGCAAAGGGAAGCAGAGGTTGCCATGCACTTTTTGTTTGCATGCTCAATCTCTTAGTGCAAAAGAACGTCACATTATATTGCCCCTTGTGATAGCAACCTTTATTATGCAGTATGTCCCTTTTATTATTTTGCCATCACAAGTTCGTACAATGCTCAATTTTATCTTACACTTAATGATCTAACACATTTAGAAGCATTTTTTATTTCCTTATTGCACTGATGACAACTTAATTGAAAGATCTTACTCAATCCATAGGTAGGTATGGTGGACTCTCAAAACAAGATTTTGGGTTTAAGGGTTTTTGGATGCACTAGTATCTCTACTTAGTGCGGAATTTTTGGCTAGCAAAGGTAGGGAGCAAGCACCACAAGTTAAAGGATCTATGACAATATAACTTCTATGTGAATATGAACAAACATAAATCATTACGTTGTCTTCCTTGTCCAACGTCAACAATTTTGGCATATAATATTTTGATGGGGCCTCACAATCATAAAATATGTCCAAGATAGTGAATTTGCATGTGTCTCTTCTCTTCTCTTATTAATTTTTTCATGAATTGCATCATTGACCAATGCTATGTTTGTCAATCTCCAATAAATTTTATCACTTATAGTTTCCTTATGTGATGTGATTACTTACCATAAGATTAGCATATGATCTTTTTCATTTATTTTCCTTTCTTTTTATTGGAACATGAAAGTAAAGAAAACAAAACTCAAAGTACTCTTTATAATATATATTTCGCACATGATTACAAATATAGATCACTAAGCAAGCACTCGAAGAAAGATCGAACTAAAATTTTATTCAACTAATTCAAAAGATAACTAAAGATCAAACTAAGATAAAATAAAGGCAAATATAATGGTGGTGATATGATACTAGGGCACCTTCCCCAAGCTTGGCACAAGACAAGGGGAGTGCCCATACCATGAACTCAAGTCTCCTTTGGTGGTGAAGAAGGTGGTGGTGGTGATGAGGTAGTAGCAAGCTTGTCCTCCAGCTTACGTCGGAGGCTGAAGTTGTCATTCCTAAGATCCTCATTCTCCAGCTCAAGCATCAAGATCTTCTTGCATAATGCTGCTTTGCTATCCTACCAAAATCCGGGAGGTATATCCTCTGAATTGGTATCTTCCTCCTCATATGAGAACTAGAAATATGGGAAGGTCTTCTTAAAGACACTGGGATCCAGAGGTTGGTGAGAAACATAGCTCTCCTCCTCTGAATCTTGGCACGACATAATTTCAGATCTGTCAGAAAACAACAAGAAAGAAGAACAGAAGATTTATATGCGATACGGTGGTCAATACATTTGGGGGGTATATAAAGAATTTTTTATCTTGGGAGACAAGCAAACGGGAGAAAAATAGAGTCCCAAAGGCAACCCTAGTGGGCACAACCCACCTAGGCGCGCCAAGCGCGCCCTGGTGTGTTGTTCCCACTAGGGATGCCTTCCTGGTTGTTTCTTATTTTCCTAATTTTTGTAATATTCCAAAACTGACAGAAAATATTTTTGCGGATTTTTTGGAGTCCGTTAACTTACCATATCACGTGCCTCCTCTTTTTTCACGATTCTGGAGTGTTCTGGAAGGTTTCTTTTATGTGTTCCTCCGGTGTTATGGTTTGAATAATATTGCTTTCAACATTAATAGGCGTACCTGAGATATAATGTTTGACTCTTAACCATTGACAACCTTTAGGTTAATACCTTCGGAATTATTTGTTTTCGCAGCTCCAGAGAGATAAACCTCTTCGGTAATATATGGTACTTGCCATTTGGAGAGAAGTTTTCCTGCAAAGAATCTGAAATGAGAGTTGTACAAAAGAACATATTCACCGGCCCGCTTTGAATTCCTGCTTTTGGATTCTTTTGTCATGCCATCTTTTAACATTTTCTTTGAATAGTTTGGCATTTTCATAAGCTTGGATTCTCCAATCATCTAGTGAGCTAATATCAAATAACCTCTTTTCACCAGCAAGTTTGAAATCATAGTTGAGTTCTTTGGTTGCTCAATATGCTTTATGTTCTAACTCAAGAGGCAAATGACAAGCCTTTCCATAAACCATTTTATAAGGAGATATACCCATATGATTTTTATAGGGTCATTTACTATAACACCCACAATGCGGCTATATCTCCCACATGTCGGGCACGACTTAGAGGCATAGCCGCATGGTAGGCTTGTCGCAAGAGGGGTAATCTTCACACATCCCATGTACTGAATAAGAAAGGGATAAAGAGTTGGCTTACAATCACCACTTCACACAATACATAAATAATCCATACATCATCCAAAGTACAATCAAAGGTCCGACTATAGAACCAAAATAAAGGAAGACAACCCCAAATGCTAGATCCCCGATCGTCCCAACTGGGCCCCACTACTGATCATCAGGAAAAGAAACATAATAACGACCCAAGTCTTCGTCGAACTCCCACTTGATCTTGGTAGCATCGCCTGTACTGGTATCCTCGGCACCTGCAACTGTTTGGAAGTATCTGTGAGTCACGAGGACTCAGCAATCTCACACCCGCGAGATCAAGACTATTTAAGCTTATGGGTAGGAGAAGGTAGTGAGGTGGAGCTGCAGCAAGCACTAGCATATATGGTGGCTAACATACGCAAATGAGAGCGAGAAGAGAAGCAACGCAACAGTCGAGAAGCTAGAAGTGATCAAGAAGTGATCCTGAAAGTACTTACGTTCAAGCATAACACAAGACCGTGTTCACTTCCCGGACTCCACCGAAAAGAGACCATCACAGCTACACACGCGGTTGATTCATTTTAGTAAAGTTAAGTTTCAAGTTCTCTACAACCGGATATTAACAAATTCCCATCTGCCACATAACCGCGAGCACGGCTCTCAAAAGTTTATACTCTGCAGGGGTGTCCCAACTTAGCCCATCACAAGCTCTCGCGGTCAACGAAGGATATTCCTTCTCCCGGAAAGACCCGATCAGTCTTGGAATCCCGGTTACAAGACATTTCGACAATGGTAAAACAAGACCAGCAAGACCACCCGACTGTGCCGACAAATCCCGATAGGAGCTGCACATATCTCGTTCTCAGGGCACACCGAATAAGCATAGCGTACAGGTACCAACATAACCCAAGTTGCCAAGGGACGGTCCCGCACGATGCTCTACTTTGGACCAATAATTAGAGGAGCACTGGCCCGGGGGTTTAAAATAAAGATGACCCTTGAGTCTGCAGAACCCAAGGGAAAAATGCTTAGGTGGTAAATGTAAAACCAAGGTTGGGCCTTGCTGGAGGAGTTTTATTCAAAGCAAACTGTCAAGGGGTTCCCATAACACCCAACTGTTAAGGAACACAAAATCAAGGAACATAACACCGGTATGACGGAAACTAGGGCGGCAAGAGTGGAACAAAACACCGGGCATAAGGCCGAGCCTTCCACCCTTCACCAAGTATATAAATGCATTAATTAAAATAAGAGATATTGTGATATCCCAACATATCCATGTTCCAATATGAAACAAACTTCAGCTTCACCTGCAACTAAAAATGCTATAAGAGGGGCTGAGCAAAAGCGGTAACTTAGCCAAACAACAGTTTGCTAGGATGGTGGGTTAGAGGCTTCACATGTCAATATGGGAGGCATGATATAACAAGTGGTAGGTAGCGCGACATAGCGGTAGAGCGAACAACTAGCAAGAAAAGATAGAAGTGATTTTGAGGGTATGGTCATCGTGCCTGAGATCCTGCAAGGAAGAAGAACGAGTCCATCAAGAAGATGAACCAACATAGTCGAACGGATCATCACAAACGCGACGTTACCGGAACTAATAAGAAGAAGCAACACCGGAAAGGAGCAAACAACATGGTAAACAACCAAGCGTAAACATGGCATGATGCACAATCAAGCATGATGCATGTCTGGTTTAAAGAGGCATGGCATGGCAAAGTGCAACAAACAATGCTACAAATTAAGTGGAGTTCAATATGCAACGAGTTGCATATCGACGAAACACCACATACATTTATTTAGTTCTCCCCCGGTTATGTACCCAACAATATTAAATGTCATTAAACATGGCAAGGGGTGAAACATGAGTAAAATACACAGTTAGGCATTTTAAATGAGGCCGGAAATATCAAACAAAAATTCAACAACAATTTTAAACATTTTAAATGTTATTATCATGATGTGGATGACATATGCAAGTTATATGCAATTTTATGAAGATGTTGGCAAGTTATAAGATGTGGAGCATTTAGGTCACCACGGCGGAAAGAAAGGGGTGCCACAGCAACGACAACGGAAAATGATGCATGGCAACATTCCGATGATCCGACAACTCATCGAGATGTCGGTGCAAAATAAAAAGCGACGGGAGCATGTCATGCAAGGATGGTGGGGTGATCCCGGTAACCGGGTGTCCACATGTCGGTGACAAGGCAAAAGAGGGGAAACATGCACCGACAGTTCGGACTCGAGGCGAATAAGGGTGCATCTCATGCAACATGCATTCATTCGTTCACGGGCATCGTCTCGGGGTTATACCTTCAAAGCGTGCAATTGGGATGGTTCGAGTTCGTCGAGGGATGTAGAGGAAGTAGTCGTTCCGCGATGATAGTAGAAGTAGTGGTACTATCGGTCCTTGCCGGTAGTGGTACACGTTCACGAAGTAGTCGTACACATCGTCGGTAGTTTGTTCACTCAACGGCCTTCAACAGTGGTAGTTGTTCTCGTATCATCGTGGAAGTAGTTGTACATGGTTGCGACGGTAACCGAACTTGGTGATCCGATGGGGTACACTTAAGTCGTCGTGGGAACTTGGTAAATCCGAGATCTTCGGGGTCGACGGTAGTTGTACATCTCATAGTGAAACTTGACGGGTCCGAGGACTCCGGGCATCGTGGTACTTCGCGACAACCGGGGCGGTATTGACGCATCCGACCCGAGGGACTTGGTGTGTCCAAAACGTAGCAGCACAAATGTCTCGGTCGGGAGCACTCGTTCGGGCGTCGTTGGTCTTGCGGGTTGTGGCACTTGGCGGTCTTGACCAATCCAAGGGTACTTTGTAGTTCAAAATTGCTCCTGTCCGGGGACGTTTAGTGGAGGAAGGGTCGCAGGTGGTCGAGGCTGGTCATGGTCACCGGCGAGAAGCAGGGCATGGGAGGAGGGAGGCCATGGCGCGGCCGCAATGTTTTCGGCGCCGGGAACGAGGTGCAGGAGAAGAGAGGGAGACGAGACGAGGGCGTTGTAGCGGCTCGGAGATCCTGGCGGGGCTCCTTTGTTAGACGGGGCGCTCGCCGCCAGGCACTGGTTGTCGGAGGCACGGGAACCAGAAGGAGCTCGAGGACGCAGCCTCCTCTGCTCGGGCGCGGGATCCATGGCGGTTGCGAGCGTGCTGGCGTCGGGGACGAGCGCAGCTCCTCAGGGCTTCCTGTTATAGAGACGAGAGAGAGAGCGATTTGAGTAGGGAGAGAGAGAGAGTCAAAGAGAAAGGGAACCAGGGGAAGAAAGGAGAGGTGCGGCAGGGGCGTCCTGGTCCGCTGGGCTGCTCCGACGAGGTGGAACTCCGGTGCAGAACCTGGAGGCGATGGTGGTCGGCGAGGCCCTCGGGCTCGAGGTCTTTGGTGACCGGGGATCGAGGCGCAGCAGGCATCAGGCGGCAGGCGCAAGCAGGGGAACGAGGGAGAGGGTGAGGGAGACAGATCGAGAGGAGAGGGTGGCTGCGTGCGCGTGCGGTGCTAGAGGCAGCCGAAGTGAAGGAGCAGCGGTGGAGGAAGGAATCGAGGGAGATGGGGAACAAGCAGGGTACGGCTAGGGTTAGGCAGGGGATCGAGAGAGAGATGGGCTGTGGGATGGGCCAAACGGGCTCACCTGATTGTGGGCTAAAGTGCAAAGAAAGGAAAAAACAGAGAAGGGGAGTTGGGCCAAGGGAGGCCTAGTCGGTCAGGCCTACGAGGCTGGCTGAGCTGGCTCCTCTCTCCTCTCTTCTCTTATTTTTCATAGGAGAAAAACAAATGCAAAGAAAGAAAAAGGAGTGAAGGAAAGGTTAAAGAGTTTGGGCATGGGATTATTTTCCCGGACTCACAAAAATATGCTTGTTCCGAGAAAATAGAAAAGGTCATGATTGAAAGATTAAATTCAAATTCCTTCGAATTTAATTCAAAAGGTTTGAACTAGGACAGGTTTTCGAAGTGCCCAAAAATGTTGAGAATTTAGGTGGAGCTTCGGAAAATGAAGAAAGGATATATGGTAAAGTTAGAGGCCAAGAGTTGTGATAAACAAGGCATTGGGATTTTTGCAAGTGTGTTATGGTGAATTCCAAAATAATGAAATATTTGATATAGCTCCCTAATATATTGGGAGGATATGTTATAAAGAGAATCACCATGTGAATTCCCTCGGTTTAAATGGACCGAAGACCCATGTAATTTATTTAGTTGAGTTTTTAAAATGGTTGCAAGATGACATGATGCAAAAAAAAGAATGCAACAAACAAATAAACAACAAAGCTGACACGCAAACATAGAAGGCATATGGAGCGCCGGTCTTGGGGCATCACATTTACATCCCCCCCCCCAATATTGCCCTAGTCTCATCTTTACCCCTAAAAGAAACATGTGCTCAACTTTTCCCCTCTTCCGTCGGGTGCCATTTCAGAAATACCCCTTTGTACCCTTTCTGTCCAGTCAAAGAGATTTGACCGTGCTGGTGACACATTTGGGACCATTTACCCCTGGTACTTACATGTGGGGCCCTTCAAACAGTTACACTCACTCGCAAATCTCCTCTCCTCTCCTCTCTTCTCTTCTCTCTAGTGACTAGAACCCTAACCCTAGACCGCCCACGAGTCCGTCCGCCGTCGGCCGCCGTGGAGGGATAGCACGGGGATTGAGATGCGTGGTCGCTGGATCTGACCCACCGCTCCTCTTCACCGGGAGTTTTCCTGGATGGCTGTCGTTCGAGGAAGCGGCGCCGGCAGTGGCAGAGCTGAGAGCTTTCACACCACAGCGGCGACCACACTGACTGTTCCAATGGGGTAAGTGTCTTTGCACAGTCACCATTAGCTTACCCGCGCGACTGCTATGCTCACTATCTCAAGCTCACAGTTCTCAAGATAGGTACAGTCAAACAAGAGGACGAGGGAGTTCAGGTGCAAGAGGGAGTTCAGGTGCAAGAGGGAATTTAGGTGGCGGAGGTAGTTCAGGTGGAAGAAGAAATTCAGA
Source organism: Triticum urartu (assembly GCF_056163025.1). Classification (NCBI taxonomy): domain Eukaryota; kingdom Viridiplantae; phylum Streptophyta; class Magnoliopsida; order Poales; family Poaceae; genus Triticum; species Triticum urartu. Next base: position 218,536,990 of record NC_141878.1, read on the forward strand.
AACTACTTCAGTGCATGAACCAGGTCCTAGCTGTAGCAAACAAGCAGATGCTGATCTTGTAAAGGATTAGAGGCAGCTGTAGATGGTGTTTTCCCTAGAGTAGAGCATAGAGAATGCATGAGGCACTTAGCTGCAAACTTCTCTAAGAAGTTTAAAGGGAATTTTTTTGATGAGAACTTGTGGCCCTGTTCCCTAACATTTAGCTTAAAGAAATACAATTACCATCGCAGTCAGTTGTATAGCAAGCCAGATGTCAAGGATTATCTGGATGAACATCATAGCAAGATATGGGCCAAGGCACTGTTCAATGATAAGTGCAACTCAGATTATGTGAACAATAACCTTGCAGATTCCTCCAATTCCAAAATTGGGAAATGGAAAGGACTACATATTGTAGACCTGCTAGACAAAATCAGGCAAGTCTTAATGGAGAAATTTGATCTAAGGCAAAGCATTTCTGCTAGCACTTATGGAGGGCATATCATAGTCCCCAAAGTAATGAAACAGTTAATGGCAAAATCAAAGGGCTTAGAAATGAGCATTGTTAAGAGAAGTACTCATGAGGCAGAGGTGACTGCAATTGATAAAGAGAAGAGAGGGTGGCGCTATCATGTTGATCTGCAAGCATAAACTTGTTGCTGCACAAAATGGCAAATCACTGGACAACCTTGCATTCATGCATTATATTTCATTACTTCACTCAGAGGTCCAGCAAGTGAGATTGATCGGTAAGTGCATGAATTTTACTCTGTGCAAATATCCAATCTTACTTATGCAGAGAATTTGCCTGCAATGGAGGGGAAGCAGCAGTGGGACATTGTTGATACTTGGTTTAAACTGTGTGCACAAGTGCAGAATAGACCACCTGGAAGACCAGGATAAGGGCACACGCAGAAAGAAAGGGTCTTGGAGGAAGGCAAAAGAAATGCAGTAGATGTGGAAGACTTGTTCACAGAGGCACCCATTGCAAAGAGTTAATTGATCTTGCATTTGGAGAAGATGAGCATTGGGGTGCAGCTAGCTCTTGATCTTGCGTTGGTTTTCCCTTGAAGAGGAAAGGGTGATGCAGCAAAGTAGCGTAAGTATTTTGAAGACTTTTGTGAAATACATGTATCCACTAGGGATGAGTGGATACTTGATAAGTGTGAGAAATTATTCGTAGGGGTATTCAGGTTGCAAAGAACTGCAAGGGCAGTGGGCCCAAGGTATTTTCGGAACAATAGAGAGAATTTCGGGGTATCTTGTAATAACAAGATTAACTGGGAATAAAAGTAAGGATGACAGGTGTAGGTATTTATCCATAGGGATATTCTGGTGGTAGGGGATGGCAAAAGCAATGGGCACAAAGTCTCGAGAGAACAACAGAGAGTATCTTCGTTATCCTTCGGTACAGGAGGCGATCGTCTGTAACAAGGGGGTCTTCGGGTGGATGTGATCACGAGACCCTAATGTTAGAGTTAGTAAAAATCATTTCACCCGAATAGAAGAGAGATCAGAATCCCAGAGTATAGACGAGGAATAAAAGATCCTAATACCACCCAATGGCAATGTGGGCCCGTAAGGCACACAACCATGTTAGTAAAACTATAGCAATATCTAGACTCGACTTCGGCCAAGGAGTGTGGAAGGGGATTCCTACAGGCAGTTGGCTCTGATACCAACCTGTGACGCCCCGATTTGACCGTACACTAATCATACACGCAAACACGTACGATCAAGATCAGGGACTCATGGGAAGATATCACAACACAACTCTACAAATAAAATAAGTCATACAAGCATCATATTACAAGCCAGGGGCCTCGAGGGCTCGAATACAAGAGCTCGATCATAGACGAGCCAGCGGAAGCAACAATATCCGAGTACAGACATAAGTTAAACAAGTTTCCCTTAAGAAGGCTAGCACAAACTGGGATACAGATCGAAAGAGGCGCAGGCCTCCTGCCTGGGATCCTCCTAAACTACTCCTGGTCGTCGTCAGCAGCCTGCACGTAGTAGTAGGCACCTCCCGAGTAGTAGCAGTCGTCATCGACAATGGCGTCTGGCTCCTGGACTCCAATGTCTGGTCGCAAAATCGGATATAAAGGAGGAAAAGGGGAGCAAGGCAACCGTGAGTACTCATCCAAAGTACTCGCAAGCAAGGAGCTACACTACATATGCATTGGTATCAATGAAAGGGGGTAGTATATGTGGACTGAACTTCAGAATGCCAGAATAAGAGGGGGATAGCTAGTCCTATAGAAGACTACGCTTCTGGCCGCCTCCATCTTGCAGCATGTACAATAGAGTAGATGGTAAGTTCACCAAGTAACATCGCTTAGCATAATCCTACCCGGTGATTGATAGAGGCGAGGGTGTCCCGATCTTTCGATGAGATGATAACTATCGATTTGGTGGAGATGACTTTGAAGATCCGACTACAAACGTGCACGACGTTGCGCCTTAGCAATCGCTAAACCAATCTCCTGAGGTTACTGACGATGCCGGAAGCACGGTCAGCCTGACCACGAAGGTCTATTCCTGCAAGCAATCGAAGAACGAGCAAGAATATGATAAAGCAATCTGAATATTGCAAATATATATGAGGTATTGATAATGGTGGGGATCCGTAAGCGGTCTTTGTCTGGTCGTTGGACACAAACGAAGTACACGAAGTTGCAATGGCTAACTTTTAACTAAACAAATCCCCAGGAAAAAGCTACTAGATGGATCTACTTATATAGGAGCAAGGGGTGGCGGCCAAGGAGGTGGGAGGACGTCCCAAGGCAGCTTAAAACTAACCCTAGGTCGTACAAGGCTCATGGGCCCAAGTGGAGGTGATGCAACACCTTTGGGCTTGTAGTTTGACTTGGATTCTGCTGCAACGTCAGATTGTTTCGTCCGTAACTCAACGCTCCGGATGAATTTGAAGGTGAATCCAATTGGGATGGAAAGAGCACGAAATCTAGTTTCTAACAAAAAAAGAATCACCCAATTTGGAGTCCGTATGAAAAAGTTGTTGGCGTTTTGAGTCAGGTATGTCTGTGCAGTCCGAATCTGAATCCAGAACGTGAGAGACTTGGACTCTATCTTTTTTTGGCCCAAAAGTGACGTGAGAGGACTTTTTGAACACAACCTAAACTTCTCCTTTTCCCTTGTTTTCATATGTGGATTGTACAAATGTCCCATACACCTGCAATTAGACAGAACACAAAAGTGTGTGAAGTATTTTTGTTCTGGATAACATAAATAGATTATTGAATAGTTTGCATTAGAAATCACCTGACAAATATGCATGTATGAAATATTTTTGGTCGTATCCAAGGTAGTCATGTCCTCATCAGTGATCCTCCCCTCGTTGCCCTGTGAGAGAGCGATCACCGGTTGTATCTGGCACTTGGAAGGGTGTGTTTTATTAAGTATCTGGTTCTAGTTGTCATAAGGTCAAGGTACAACTCCGGGTCGTCCTTTTACCGAGGGACACGGCTATTCGAATAGATAAACTTCCGTGCAGGGGTGCACCACATTTCCCAACACGCTCGATCCCCTTTGGCCGGACACACTTTCCTGGGTCATGCCCGGCCTCGGAAGATCAACACATCGCAGCCCTACCTAGGCACAACAAAGAGGCCAGCACGCCGGTCTAAATCCTATGGCGCAGGGGTCTGGGCCCATCACCCATTGCACACCTGCACGTTGCGTACGCGGCCGGTGAGCAGACCTAGCAACCTCCATTACAAAGGAAGTTGCGTTACGCGGTCCAACCCGGCGCACGTCGCTCAGTCGCTGACGTCACGAAGGCTTCGGCTGATTCCACGACGTCGAGTGCCCATAATTGTTCTCACGTAGTTGGTTAGTGCGTATAGGCCAGTGGCCAGACTCTGATCAAATACCCAGATCTCATTAAGCGTGTTAATTGAATTAACCGCGGACGCCGACCAGGGCCAGGCCCACCTCTCTCCTAGGTGGTCTCAACCTACCCTGTCGCTCCGCCACAAAGTAATAGTTGGGGGCCGTCGGGAACCCAGGCCCACCACTACCTGGATGGAACCACATGCCCCTTCAGCCCCCACATTGGAATCACTTGCGGGTACTCTACGAGCCGACCCGACTTTAGTCACCACCTGTATAGTATGTATGCATGTATATACCCGTGATCAACTCCCGAGTGATCACGGCCCAATAGTATACCATGGCAGACGGACAAGAATGTAGGGCCACTGATGGAATACTAGCATCCTATACTAAGCATTTAGGATTGCAGGTATAGGTAACAACAGTAGTTGCAAAGACAGGCTATGCATTAGAATAGGATTATCGAAAAGCAGTAACATGCTACACTACTCTAATGCAAGCAGTAGAGAGAAGAACATGCGATATCTGGTGATCAAAGGGGGGGGCTTGCCTGGTTGCTCTGGCAAGAAGGAGGGGTCGTTGTCGATGTAGTCGATCACGAGGGTATCGGCAGCGGTCTCAGGGTCTACCGGAAGGAAGTAACAGAGGAAGAACACAATAAATAACAGAGCAATCAAATCAATGGAAAGCATAACATGGCAATACGCGGTGCTAGGGGTGACCTAACACGGTAGTAGGTGATACCGGCAAAGGGGGGAAACATCCGGGAAAGTATTCCCGGTGTTTCGCGTTTTCGGACATATGGACCGAAGGGGGAAAGTTGCGTGTTTTCTATGCTAGCGATGTGTGGTGGACGAACGGGCTGCGTATCCGGATTCGTCTCGTTGTTTGGAGCAACTTTCATGTAAAAAGTTTTTCCATCCGAGCTATGGTTTATTTTATATTAATTTTAAAGGATTTTATCATTTTTTAGAACTAACAGAACTAATTAATCACTGTTTAAGAAACCTTCCGATTCACCGATTAATCTTTTGATTTATCGCTAATTGAGGGGTGATCGATAAGATTATGCCTTATCTATGTCGTTTATCTTTTCAACCGATTTATCATTCTGACAAGCGATTTATCGGGAATCTATCGATAAATCAAACCTATTCATAGCACTATGTTTGCAAAACCTATGTTCATTTATGTTTTGTAGACCTTGTTACAGAATATGTACTATTGTCCTATTTTGTTTGTCCTTATACGAGGATTCAAAGGCTAGAAATCAAGATAACACTTCTATCAAATATTGTTTTGGGGTTGAATATAACGTATTTTAGTGTTGGGAACTTGAGATTTGCAAAAAAATATTCGATTAATTGTCGACCGATAAAATCGATTAATTGGCCAATTTTCGATTAATCTCTAATCCCTAGCTAACCGAGACGATAACGATTAGCAATATCCTCAACATTGAATTTAATTCAAAAATGCATTTATGACGTCAGCAGTCAACTCTGGCCGTTGACCGGTCAAACTGACACGTGGGTCCCACTGTCATGGACTATTTAGCTAATTAGCAATAGTTAATTAGCTAATTGGGTTAATTAAACGGGATTAATTAGGTTAATTAATTAAATTTATTATTATTATTTAATCTTCTTTTCTTTATAAACTCGTTCTGGGGGCTAGGCCCCACATGTCATTGGCAGGGGGGCTAACGGGCAAACGGGCGCGGCCATGCCCGCCGGGGCGAGCCCGGGCACTAGCCTCGGGCACGGCCAGCGACGCAACTGGTGGCGGCAGGGAGGCGGCCAGGGTCAGCGCGGTAGCGAGCAGCGGGAAATGGGAGCGGCCTGCCGGGCGCAGGCGGGCGTGGGGTTTGCGGCGGCAGCAGTGGCGAGGCCGCGGCGAGGTCAGGCGGGGCGGCGGCTGGCCGGGACGAGGTGCGCGCAACCGGGGACGAAGGCGGGGTGCGGCGCGCGAACAACGGCGGCTAGAGGCATGGCATGGCCGCGTGTGCAGGTGGGCGCGGTGGGGCGAAAGGGGGTGCTGGCGAGCACGCGCGACGATGGTCGAGCAGCGGCAGGAGCATCGATGGCGGCTGTGGGCAAGCGCGAGGCCGGGCGCCGGCGGTTACAGTGCGGTCGGCGGCAGGCCGTGGCAGGTCTTCCGGGAGCAGGGCGAGCGATGCGGCGGTGGCACGGTGGCCGGCCGGAGCGCAGGCGGCGCGAGCGGTAAGACGGGGATGGATGGATGGGGCGCTCACGGGGGGTTCGTTGGGCACGGGCAGTGGTGCTCGGGGTGGGGGACGGGGACGGTGGCGTTGACGGAGACGGGAAGGAAGTCCGGCGGGGAGGTTCGGCGACGGCGAGGCCTTCGGGCAGCGGTGGTGGCGCACAGCGACGACGAGCGGGTGCGGCTTCGGGCGACGGAGAGTTCCGGCGGCGTCGGGGGCAGCTTCGGGCGACGGCGAGGTCCGGCGATGGTGGCGTGGTGGCGCCGGGGACGCGCCCCGAACTGGATCGGGGGCAGGGGCAGAGGCGAGGGGGAGGAAATCGTGGGGAGGGAGTGGGTGAGTGGCGGGTTCAATCTAGGTTTTCCACCGACGGGGGGAGGGGGATATGGGGGAGTGGGGTGAGCCGGCTGGGCCGGCCTGGCTAGCCCTGTGGCCAGCTGGGCGGTTGGCCCCGGGGGAGGATTTGGTTTTTTTGTTTGATTTAGTTTTACTTTTTTTATTTTTCTTTTCTGTTTTATTTTAGTTACATGCTAATTTTAGTTTAGTAAAATATGACTATAACCCCTAAAATAATGTTTGAGAACAATCCACAAGTATAAAAAGTTTTACCCTGATATAAAATAGTTTAGTATTTTATAAAATACCAAAGGCGTTTAAATAGTTGCTTTTGCTACTGTTTAAATCATTTAAGGTCATATAAAAACCTTTTAAAATATGGTTTTCAACATGGTAAATATCCAGGGATTATTTTCCACACCATGAGCATTTTATTTTTGACATTTGAAAACTTTTATAGTTTGTCTTGATTTTAAATTTGAATTTGAACGGAGTTTGAATCAACGCGAATTTATCAACAGTGATCGTGGTGATGTGGCATCATTAGTAGAGAGTTACTGTAGCTTAATTATCTGGGCGTCACAATTCTCCTCCACTACAATAAATCTCGTCCTGAGATTTAAGAGGTAGGGTAAGGGGAAAAGGTCTGGTTACGATATTCCAACGGATCTTCTCGGTCTTGGCTGCTCTTATTAAAGAAGTTAATCCCTTTCGTTGATGTCTTCAATTGTCTATTCCAATGCATCATGATGAAGTTGTCGTCCTTTCTTCGAGGAACTCCAGCGTTTCTACGAATAGGTAGGGGGTAGCTCTACAACGATAGGATGTTATAAGGGAAAATCATCTGGGGGTATCCCAAGAATGAACACATGAGTATCTCTCGAGTTGAACAAATGAAACACATCGAGAGCAAAGTAAGAAGGTACCATAAGAAGTTTCAAGCGGATAGACAATCGTCGTTGCCTGAAACAGCCTGTGAAAGGGGTTCAGAGCAACGAGAATTAGTTTTGTGTCTGATACCAGAATAGATCATGGCTCATGAATTACATACAAAGCAAAGCGCGAGGAACAATCTTTGGAAACAGGGATGTACAGGAGTCAGGTTTCGATCCTGTGGAACTGTGGGTTATGGGCCCACCATGTGGGATAAAAATTTAGGAAGAGCACTGACATCTTCCACGGTCATGATAGCAAGGCATGTAAAAGGATAACATGTCGGTTATGTCGGCAACAACGTAGGTACCAAGGGTGAGGGAAGAAGAGAACCATTTTCCTGCTCGTTGAAAGAGGCGGACCAATAGGCAAGGTTCTCGTCCATCGGTGGTTACTAGAATGTCATCAACAATAGTAATAGGGTTATACTTGACAAGGTTGTACACCGAGGTGGTTACATAAGCAGGGAAATATTATTGCTTATATCATATAGATCACAAGAAAGGTTAAACAAAACAATGGAAAGGAAAATGTGATTCTCAGATTAAACAGAAGAATGGAAAGGAAAATGTGATTAAACACATATTTCACGGGTATATCCTTCCCAAGGACAAGCAGAGCATGATATCCATGACATGATATAATGTAGAAAACCGTTTAGGTAATGGGAGAGGAATTTCATGACATTACTCATACAACGGTGTTAGGATAATTAATAAGAGAATTTAGCATTGCGCTTCTTGTTGATGAACGGAGTACCACAGACATGCTTCGAGATAGCATTGACATGGTCTTCAGGCAAAGGTCAGACTTTGGATACACAAAGGATCCATCAGGAACAACTCGTAGAATAAGTCTTAGAATTTTCCCATGGAAGAATGGATAACCTTGCCAAAAAGGAAGAACTATAACAATAGGACCCCCGGCCAGGTGTGCTAGGCATGACATCACCTTACCGGTTATACTAAGACCAATGTTATAACTCTTGGAAATATGTTCCAACGATCATATCTGACCAAGATTCAGATCTGATTGGTGTTAGGATACCTCAGACTCAAGATGCCTGAGAATAAAAGGTGCAACACAAATTGACAAGATGACATTGTAAGATCCTCGGGAGATGAACTATGGAGGTGAGTTTCGAAACAAGAGTTCATCATTAAATCAAGGAGAGGGTGAGGAGGTGAATGATGGACTCAGCGCCAACTCATTGAGATTTCCAAAAAGATGGATTTCCACAATCATGTGAACAAGGAGATAACATTTGTCAGATCAAATGGTAAAATGATGTATGCTCGAGGAAAACATACACAATTTAACAATGATAGAAGGGTGCACCCCGAAATCTGGACTGGGTAGCACGATCAATGTTTGAATGATGATTCAATAAGCAATAGACTTAGAATGAAACTATAGATCGTTAACTTCAAATCAATAGGGCTGCTAGAAGGGCAGAATCCAAACAGTACCATTCACCTGTTGGTGTCCCGGTTAGAATCGACATGGGGCCAAGAATTAATGGTGATGATGAGAAGTATCACTATACCAGGAACTCTTAAGAGGTGGAGCAATTCTCACAACATTCTTGACATAATAGATGGTAATACTCCAAGGTAGATCATAACACCAGCTGGATAGAAAGGAACTCAAGGTACTACATGAGACATGAACAAGTTTGTATTGGAGGGAAGGCAATAAAGTTGCCGATGATAACACAAATCATCGAGGGGCAAGGAGGGTATTTATCATCAGGAATTCGATAGAGATCTCAGAAGAACCCAAAATGTTGATGATGATCACGACACCTTTGTTGTGAGATTTAGATGTAATTGATCAGCGATGACATCAAGTCGAAGGAATTATGAAGCAAAAGGTTATTGGAACCAAGGGTATGACACAAACTTGAAGTCAAGCTTTCTGTTTAAGGTGAAATTATATGATGAGAAAAATTGACATAAGTTAGCTCATTGTCGAAATTTGTGCTCCGGAAAGAAGGACCGGATAGCACAGTTAAATTTTAGCACAATAATGATATTGACGATCAGGCTAGGAATGACTTGAAGGATTATTAAACTCGTAAGCAATGAAAATTACCTAGAGTTATTGAATCGGAGTGCGGAATTGATTCACTTCTCGGTGTTCTCAAGTGAAATAACTCAGAACCCGGGGGAAATCTGAAATCGGTGAGAAGTAATACTAGGTGAAGACTCATAGGAAGCAACACAGTTCTTTGATATTCTCGAGATACTGGAGGGTATTACTCGAAGGAAGATCGACATAGGGGTTGCGGAGATGTATTGATCCGCAGAAGACAAGTGTTTTCACTTTCTTGAGAAATGGGATCAAGTAGAAAATATGGTCGGAACCACGATTGCAAAGGATCAATTCACAGATACCAGATAATATTATATCAAGGAAACAATTATTTACAAGAAGCTTCCATGATAGGATCTACATCATGTCCATGGGCATGAACACAAGTTCAAGGTCGACTCCCACTTCTTCAATGTACAACCTCCCATTCACCGCTCGCTTTTAGAAAATGACATTAGTTGTTGAAAGTTTTACCTGGTGCAATACCAGATAAGTATGGCCTGTGAAATCTTTCGGGTTCACACAAATTAAGGAAGGCGTAGGTTCAACCCATCTGGGCGTCGTAGAAACATATACCACAAACTTCAGGAGTAAATAATACAAGCTCGAAAGTGGAGCATGGTTGACAAAAGTAGAGGATACAATTTACCAAAGGCATTATGTATCAGGTAAAGAACTCACAAGAATTTTGGTTGTGAAGGACACTATCAGATAATAACCCGACAATGGGTATGGCGGTCCACAACGGGGCTGATGTGAGTATCGGTACTCAATCAGAGGAAGAAGGAATATCAAGGCATCGGATTATAGAATCAATTGACTAATTCAAAGCTTAATGCAAAGAAATTTTATGATTTCCAAATCAAGGGATCATAAGCAATGCTCTGATTAGGGATGGATAAGTTGAATATCCTTAGGGGTACAATCGACGACAATTTGATTGGTCGAGAACCAATTCTAGTTAAAAGAATGGCAGCTCAGCCGGAAAGGTAATTTATAGAGATCAATGATGATTGAGGGCATTCGCAAACATATTGAATCAACGGACTCAAAATGATAATGACAAGGGATGCCAATAAGACTACAAGACTTATGGGATTAACCATAATGCAAGAAAGCAAGAATTTCAAGAGCAATAGGCTGTTGAGGATTTTCGGAGATCGGATGGTATTTCGAAGACTTTTGTGAAATACATGTATCCACTAGGGATGAGCGGATACTTGATAAGTGCGAGAAATTATTCGTAGGGGTATTCAACAAAGAACTGCAAGGGCAGTGGGCCCAGGGTATTTTCGGAACAATAAAGAGAATTTCGGGGTATCGTGTAATAACAAGATTAACTGGGAATAAAAGTAAGGATGACAGGTGTAGGTATTTATCCATAGGGATATTCCGGTGGTAGGGGATGGCAAAAGCAATGGGCACAAAGTCTCGAGAGAACAACGGAGAGTATCTTCGGAATCCTTCGGTACAGCAGACGATCATCTGTAACAAGGGGCTCTCCAGGTGGATGTGATCACGAGACCCTAATGTTAGAGTTAGTAAAAATCGTTTCACCCGAATAGAAGAGAGATCAGAATCCTAGAGTATAGACGAGGAATGAAAGATCCTAATACCACCCATGGCAATTTGGACCCGTAAGGCACACAATCATGTTAGTAAAACTTTAGCAATATCTAGACTCGACTTCGGCCAAGGAGTGTGGAAGGGGATTCCTACAGGCAGTTGGCTCTGATACCAACCTGTGACGCCCCGATTTGACCGTACACTAATCATACACGCAAACACGTACGATCAAGATCAGCGACTCACGGGAAGATATCACAACACCACTCTACAAATAAAATAAGTCATACAAGCATCATATTACAAGCCAGGGGCCTCGAGGGCTAGAATACAAGAGCTCAATCATAGACAAGTCAGCGGAAGCAACAATATCCGAGTACAGACATAAGTTAAACAAGTTTGCCTTAAGAAGGCTAGCACAAACAGGGATACAGATCGAAAGAGGCGCAGGCCTCCTGCCTGGGATCCTCCTAAACTACTCATGGTCGTCATCAGCGGCCTGCATGTAGTAGTAGGCACCTCCCGAGTAGTAGCAGTCGTCATCAACAGTGGCGTCTGGCTCCTGGACTCCAACATCTGGTCAAAACAATCGGATATAGAAAGGGGGAAAAGGGGAGCAAGGCAATCGTGAGTACTCATCCAAAGTACTCGCAAGCAAGGAGCTACACTACATATGCATTGGTATCAATGAAAGGGGGTAGTATATGTGAACTGAACTGCAGAATGCCAGAATAAGAGGGGGATAGCTAGTCCTATAGAAGACTACGCTTATGGCCGCATCCATCTTGCAGCATGTACAAGAGAGTAGATGGTAAGTTCACCAAGTAACATCGCTTAGCATAATCCTACCCGGTGATCCTCCCCTCTTCGCCCTGTGAGAGAGCGATCACCGGTTGTATCTGGCACTTGGAAGGGTGTGTTTTATTAAGTATCCAGTTCTAGTTGTCATAAGGTCAAGGTACAACTCCGGGTCGTCCTTTTACCGAGGGACACGGCTATTCGAATAGATAAACTTCCGTGCAGGGGTGCACCACATTTCCCAACACGCTCGATCCCCTTTGGCCGGACACACATTCCTGGGTCATGCCCGGCCTCGAAAGATCAACACGTCGTGGCCCTAGCTAGGCACAACAAAGAGGCCAGCACGCCGGTCTAAATTCTATGGCGCAGGGGTCTGGGCCCATCGCCCATTGCACACCTGCACGTTGCGTACGCGGTCGGTGAGCAGACCTAGCAACCTCCATTACAAAGGAAGTTGCGTTACATGGTCCAACCCGGCGCGCGCCGATCAGTCGTTGACGTCACGAAGGCTTCGGCTGATACCACGACGTCGAGTGCCCATAACTATTCCCGCGTAGTTGGTTAGTGTGTATAGGCCAGTGGCCAGACTCAGATCAAATACCCAGATCTCGTTAAGCGTGTTAATTGAATTAACCACGGACGCCGACCAGGGCCAGACCCACCTCTCTCCTAAGTGGTCTCAACCTACCCTGTCGCTCTACCACAAAGTAACAGTTGGGGGCCGTCGGGAACCCAGGCCCACCACTACCTGGATGGAACCACCTGCCCCTTCAGCCCCCACACCGGAATCACTTGCGAGTACTCTATGAGTCGGCCCGACTTTAGTCACCACCTGTATAGTATGTATGCATGTATATACCCGTGATCAACTCCCGAGTGATCACGGCCCGATAGTATAGCATGGCAGACGGACAAGAATGTAGGGCCACTTATGGAATATTAGCATCCTATACTAAGCATTTAGGATTGCGGGTAAAGGTAACAACAGTAGTAGCAAAGACAGGCTATGCATCAGAATAGGATTATCGTAAAGCAGTAACATGCTACACTACTCTAACGCAAGCAGTAGAGAGAAGAATATGCGATATCTGGTGATCAAAGGGGGGGGGGCTTGCCAGGTTGCTCTGGCAAGGAGGGGTCGTCGTTGATGTAGTCGATCACGAGGGTATCAGCAACGGTCTCAGGGTCTACCGGAAAGAAATAACAGAGGAAGAACACAATAAATAACAGAGCAAACAAATCAACACAAATCATAACATGGCAATACACGGTGCTAGGGGTGACCTAACACGGTAGTAGGTGATACCGGCAAAGGGGGGCATCTGGGAAAGTATTCCCGGTGTTTCGCGTTTTCGGACAGATGGACTGGAGGGGAAAGTTGCGTGTTCGCGATGCTAGGGATGTGTGGTGGACGAACGGGCTGTGTATCCTATGTCATTGGCAAGGGGGCTAACAGGCAAATGGGCGCGGCCATGAGCGCCCACCGGGGCGAGCCCGGGCGCTGGCCTTGGGTGCGGCCAGCGACGTGACCGGTGGGGGCAGGGAGGCGGCCAGGGGCAGCGCGGTAGCGATTAACGGCAAGTGGGAGCGGTCTGCCAGGCGCCGGCGGGTGCTGGGTTTGCGGCGATAGTAGTGGCGAGGCCGCGGCGAGGTCAGGCGGGGCGGCGGCTGGCCGGGACGAGGTGCGCGCAACTGAGGACGAAGGCAAGGTGCGGCGCGCGAACAGCAGTGGCTAGAGGCATGGCATGGCCGCACATGTAGGCAGGCGCGGTGGGGCGAAAGGGGGCGCTGGCAAGCACGCGTGACGGTGGTCGAGCAGCGGCAAGAGCATCGATGGCGGCTGCCGGAAAGCGCGAGGCCGTGCGCCGGCGGTTACAGTGCTATCGGCGGCAGGCCGTGGCAGGTCTGCCGGGAGCAAGGCGAGCAATGCGGCGGTGGCATGGTGGCCGGCCGGAGCGCAGGCGGCACGAGCGGGAAGACGGGGATGGATGGATGGTGCTCACGGGGGGTTCGTTGGGCACGGGCAGTGGTGCTCGGGGTGGGGGACGGGGACGATGGCGTCGACGGAGACGGGAAGGAAGTCCGGCGGGGAGGTTCGGTGACGGCGAGGCCTTCGGGCGGCGGTGGCGGCGCACGGCGACGACGAGCGGGTGCGGCTTCGGGCGACGGAGAGGACCGGCGACGGTGGCGTGGTGGCGCCGGGGACGCGCCCCAAACTGGATCAGGGGCAGGGGCAGAGGCGAGGGGTTGGAAATCGTGGGGAGGGAGTGGGTGAGTGGGGGGTTCAATCTAGGTTTTCCACCAACAGGGGGGATATGGGGGAGTGGGGTGAGCCGGCTGGGTAGCCTGGTTAGTCCAGTGGCCAGCTGGGCCGGTTGGCCCCTGGGGAGGGTTTGGTTTTGTTTGTTTGATTTAGTTTTACTTTTTGTTATTTTTCTTTTCTGTTTTATTTTAGTTACATGCTAATTTTAGTTTAGTAAAATATGACTATAACCCCTGAAATAATGTTTCAGAACAATCCACAAGTATAAAAGGTTTTACCCTGATATAAAATAGTTTAGTATTTTATAAAATACCAAAGGCATTTTAATATTTGCTTTTGCTACTGTTTAAATCATTTAAGGTCATATAAAAACCTTTTAAAATATGGGTTTCGACATGGTAAATATCCATGGATTATTTTCCACACCATGAACATTTCAGTTTTGACATTTGAAAACTTTTATAGTTTGTCTTGATTTTAAATTTGAATTTGAATGGAGTTTGAATCAACGCGAGTTTATCAATAGTGATCGTGGTGATGTGGCATCATCAGTAGAGAGTTACTGTAGCTTAATTATCCGGGCGTCATATTCGCAAAGTGAGATATGATAGAGATGGATAAACAGTAAAGTAATATTTTTGGTATTTTTGGTTTATGGAACGGAAAGTAAAAGATTTTAAAAGAAAGTAAATAGGAAACTAGAATTGTAGATCGGAAACTTATATGATGGAAAATAGACTCGGGGGCCATAGGTTTCACTAGATACTTCTCTCAAGATAGAAAATATTATGGTGGGTGAAGAAATTACTGCCGATCAATTGATAGAAAAGCGCAAAGTTATGACGATATCTAAGGCAATGATCATGGATATAGGCATCACGTCCGTGTCAAGTGGACCGAAACGATCCTGCATCTACTACTATTACTCCACACATCGACCTCTATCCAGCATGCATCTAGAGTATTATGTTCATAAAGAACAGAGTAACGCCTTAAGTAAGACGACATGATGTAGAGGAATTAACTCAAACAATATGATGAAAACCCCATCTTTTTGTCCTCGATGGCAACAATACAATAGGTGCCTTGCTGCCCCTACTGTCACTGGGAAAGGAGACTGCAAGATTGAACCCACAGCTAAGCACTTCTCCCATTGCAAGAAAAACCCATAGTTTGAAGAGACTTGCAAAGATATCAAATCATGCATAAAATAATTTAGAGGAGATTCAAATAATATTCATAGATAAGCTGATCATAAATCCACAATTCATCGGATCTCGACAAACACACCGCAAAAGAGTATTACATCGAATAGATCTCCAAGAACATCGAGGATAACTTTGTATTGAGAATCAAAGAGAGAGAAGAAGCCATCTAGCTACTAGCTATGTACCCGTAGGTCTGTGGTAAACTACCCACGCTTTATCGGAGAGGCAATGGTAGTGTTGATGTAGAAGCCCTCCGTGATCGAATCCCCCTCTGGCAGGATGCTGGAAAAGGTCCCAAGATGGAATATCACGGGTACAGAAGGTTGCGGTGGTGGAAAAGTGGTTTCGTGGCTCCCCTGGAAGTTTTCAGGGTATAAGAGTATATATAGGAGGAAGATCTAGGTCAGGAGGCCACCGAGGGGCCCACAAGGTTGGGGCACGCCCCACCCCCTGGGCGCGCCCTCCACCCTTGTGGCCACCTCGTGGCTCTTCTGACTTGCACTCCAAGTCTCCTGGGTGTCTTCTGGTCCAAGAAAAATCATCGCGAATGTTTTATTCCGTTTGGACTCCGTTTGGTATTCCTTTTCTGCGAAACTCTAAAATAAGGAAAACAAAAAAAACTGGCACTAGGCTCTAGGTTAATAGGTCAGCCCCAAAAATCATGCAAAATAGCATATTAATGCGTATAAAACATCCAAAATAGATAATATAATATCATGGAACAATAAAAAATTATAGATACGTTGGAGACGTATCAAGCATCCCCAAGTTTAATTCCTGCTCGTCCTCAAGTAGGTAAATGATAAAAACAGATTTTTTGATGTGGAATGCTACCTAACATATTTATCCATGTAATTCTCTTTATTGTGGCAATGTTCAGATCCGTAAGATTCAAAACAAAGTTTTAATATTGACATAAAAGAATAATACTTCAAGCTAGCATACTAACAAAATAATTATGTCTTCTCAAAATAACATGGCCAAAGAAAGCTTATCCATACAAAATCATATAGTGTGGCTATGCTCCATCTTCATCACACAAAATATTCAAATCATGCACAACCCCGATGACAAGCAAACAATTGTTTCATGCTTTTGATGTTCTCAAACCTTTTCAACTTTCACGCAATACATGAGTGTGAGCCATGGACATAGCACTATAGGTGGAATAGACGGTGGTTGTGAAGAAAAAGAAGAAGAAGGAGATAGTCTCACATCAACTAGGCGTATCAACGGGCTATAGAGATGCCCATTAACAGATATCAATGTGAGTGAGTAGGGATTTCCATGCAACGGATGCACTAGAGCTATAAGTTTATGAAAGCTCAAAAAGAAAACTAAGTGGGTGTACATCCAACTTGCTTGCTCATGAAGACCTAGGGCATTTGAGGAAGCCCATCATTGGAATATACAAGCGAAGTTCTATAATGAAAAAATCCCACTAGTATATGAAAGTGATAACATAAGAGACTCTCTATCATGAAGATCATAGTGCTACTTTGAAACACAAGTGTGGAAAAAAGGATAGTAACATTGTCCCTTCTCTCTTTTTCTTTCATTTTTTTCCTTTCTCTTTTTTTTCTTTCTCTTTTTTGGGCCTTCTCTCTCTTTTTTTGGCCTTTATCTTTTTTTCCTCACATGGGACAATGCTCTAATAATGAAAATCATCACACTTCTATTTACTTACTACTCAAGAATTACAACTCGATACTAGAACAAAAATATGACTCTATGTGAATGCCTATGGCGGTGTACCGGGATGTGCAATGAATCAAGAGCGACATGTATAAAAAATGATGAATGGTGGCTTTGCCACAAATATGATGTCAACTACATGATCATGCAAAGCAATATGACAATGATGATGCATGTCATAATAAATGGAATGGTGGAAATTTGCATGGCAATATATCTCGGAATGGCTATGGAAATGCCATAATAGGTAGGTATGGTGGCTGTTTTGAGGAAGGATATGTGGTGGGTTTATGGTGCCGGCGAAAGTTGTGCAGTACTAGAGAGGCTAGCAATGGCGGAAAGGTGAGAGTGCGTATAGTCCATGGACTCAGCATTCGTCATAAAGAACTCACGTACTTATTGCAAAAATTTGTTAGTCATCGAAACAAAGTACTACGCGCATGCTCCTAGGGGGATAGATTGGTAGGAAACGACCATCGCTCGTCCCCGACCGCCACTCATAAGGAAGACAATCAAAAAACATCTGATGCTCCAACTTCGTTACATAACGGTTCACAATACGTGCATGCTATGGGACTCAAAAACCTCAACACAAGTATGTCTCAAATTCATAACTACTTATTAGCATGACTCTAATATCACCATCTTCATATCTCAAAACAATCATAAGGAATCAAACTTCTCATAGTATTCAATGCACTCTATATGAAAGTTTTATTATATCCCTCTTGGATGCCTATCATACTAGGACTAATTTTATAACCAAAGCAAATTACCATGCTGTTCTAAAGACTCTGAAAATATTATAAGTGAAGTACGAGAGTTCATCAATTTCTATAAAATAAAACCACCGCCGTGCTCTAAAAAGATATAAGTGAAGTACTAGAGCAAAATTGCCTAGCTCAAAAGATATAAGTGAAGCACATAGAGTATTCTAATAAATCACGATTCATGCATGTCTCTCCCAAAAGGTGTGTATAGCAAGGATAATTGTGGAAAACTAAAAAGAAAAGACTCAAATCATACAAGACGCTCCAAACAAAACACATATCATGTGGTGAATAAAAATATAGCCTCAACTAAAATTACCGATAGACGAAGACGAAAGAGGGGATGCCTACCCTGGGCATCCCCAAGCTTAGGCTTTTTGACATCCTTGAATATTACCTTGGGGTGCCTTGGTCATCACCAAGATTAGGCTCTTGCCACTCCTTATTCCATATTCCATCAAATTCTTACCCAAAACTTGAAAACTTCACAACACAAAACTTCAACAGAAAATCTCGTAAGCTCCGTTAGTATAAGAAAATAAATCACCACTTTTGGTACTGTTGTGAACTCATTCTTTATTAATATTGGTGTAATATCTATTGTATTCCAACTTTTCCATGGTTCATACCACCTGATATTAGCCATAGATGCATCAAAATAAGCAAACAACACACGAAAAATAGAATCTGTCAAAAACAAAACAGTCTGTAGAAATCTGGAGATTTCAGATACTTATGTAACACTAAAAATCCTGAGAAATTAGGAAGTCCTAGACAATTTGTTTATAAATCCTCTTAAAAAAATCAGTATTTTATCGTGCTTTTGTTAGAATTGAAAATAATATTCATAGATAAGCTGATCATAAATCCACAATTCATCAGATCTTGGCAAACACACCGCAAAATAGTATTACATCGAATAGATCTCCAAGAACATCGAGGAGAACTTTGTATTGAGAATCAAAGAGAGAGAAGAAGCCATCTGGCTACTAGCTATGGACCCGTAGGTCTGTGGTAAAATACTCACGCTTCATCGAAGAGGCAATGGTGTTGATGTAGAAGCCCTACGTGATCGAATCCGCCTCCGACATGATGCCGAAAAAGGCCCCAAGATGGGTTCTCACGGGTACAGAAGGTTGCGGAGGTGGAAAATTGGTTTCGTGGCTCCCCTGGAAGTTTTTAGGGTATAAGAGTATATATAAGAGGAAGATCTAGGTCAGGAGGCCACCGAGGGGCCCACAAGGTTGGGAGGCGCGCCCCATCCCCCTGGGCGCGCCCTCCACCCTTGTGGCCGCTTCGTGGCTCTTCTGACTTGCACTCTAAGTCTCCTGGGTGTCTTCTGGTCCAAGAAAAATCATCACGGAAGTTTTATTCCGTTTGGACTCCGTTTGGTATTCCTTTTCTGTGAAACTCTAAAACAAGGAAAAACAGAAACTAGCACTGCGCTCTAGGTTAATAGGTTAGTCCCAAAAATCATATAAAATAGCATATTAATGCATATAAAACATCCAAAACAGATAATATAATAGCATGGAATAATCAAAAATTATAGATACGTTGGAGACGTATCAGGTGCAGAAAATGCTCTTGCAAATGCTCCAAGCTCCACACCAACTGCTACAAGCTCACCACTAGCTCCAAGCTCTCCACCAGCTCCAAGCTCTCCACCAGCACTTATCAGGTATGTTTTCTACTACATGTTCATGCATTCGTTGTGTAACTTCATTATTTCATACTCATCTTGATTGTTTACATGCTTCTCAGTCCAAATAAAAATACTAAAAGAGCTGTTGAGCGAGGAACTAGGTGGGGGTCACCACAGAAGAAGGCGAAAGGTGGAAAAAGTGATGTCAGCGCAAGGAGCAAAGATGCAAATCCTGCTGCCAACACTAGGAGCAAGAGGTCCAAACTAGTGTGATCAGCTTATGTTGGTTATGTTCAACTAGAGTGATGAACTTCTATGTTAGATGTAATGTGTTAACTGATGTTGGTTGCTTTGCATGTTGTCAAACTGTTGTGAACTCCTGTGTAATGTGCCAATGTTGTCCCTCTACACCTGTGTGCTCATATTTGTCCCGGTGCTACACTCGTGTGCTCATATTTGTCCCTGTGCTACACTCGTGTGCTCATATTTCCCCTGGATTGATATATATCTGTGCTCATATTTACCACATGGAAACAAGACTCTAGCCAAAAGTACCTCAATGTGCATTCATAAAGGATTTAAACCACATTAACCATCAGTACATTCAAAGGTCACAACATACCATTACATCTACTACAATTTCATAGTTCACACCATTATATAAAGGCTCCATTACATAAAGGCTCGAGAACATAACTAGATAACCTAGATCAGCAAACACTTAATTAGCTTAATTTGACCACATGGAAACAAGACTAGCCACAATGCTTATGCCAAGAACAATGACAAAGCAAATTGTTTCCATCAGCTCATTCTTTTTCTTCAACTTACTTTTTGCTTCAGCTTCTTGTTTTAGTGGTAAGATCTATAACCCTCCTCTCCAGATTGCTTGCTTTGATCCAGCTATGTTCAAGGGCAGCATGTAAATCCTGAAAGCAAGCCCAACATAGTCAGTAGGAGGGGGGTCAAACCATATAACCCAATCACATTCATCAGGAAGCTGCAAAAGCATAGTTCAAAAATAATGTTAAACTAAAAGCATAGCATCAACTCAATAGAAAAATATATCATACTGAGGGAAATCTACACTTACATCAAGTGGACAACCCAAAAAACGTCTACCAGTGCTTTCTCCTCCCCAAGCTACACGGCGAGCCGGAACTAGCCCGTGCCCTGGGCAACTACGCTCCGAGCGCTCCTCAAGGCCACAAGAGATGGGATTGGGAATGAAATACTCTTAACTATACTGCACAATGCCACAACCATCCACCTACAAACGAAATCAGATTCACATGGATAAAAAATCCCAAATCCGCACAAACCCTAGACCTCAAATCCCCAAATATGCAGACTTTACTAACCTTGTGTTCCGCGGCTGAAGTCACTGAGCACTGAGCCGTCAAGGACATGGATGCCATCTTCGTTTCCTAGCTCTCTAGCACTAAGCTGCCGAAATCGCCAGTGCGGCCGCATCCTCCTACACTCTGTTCTTAGCATTGGGAGGAAGAAGAAAACCGAGAGAGATAACTGTTTGGTGAGCCCCACATGTAAGTAGGGGCAAACTTGTCCCAAAATTGTCCCGAAAATGGTCAAACCACTTTGACTAGGTGGGAACGGCGTGGAGGGGTATTTCTGAAACAGCACCAGATGGAAGAGGGGCAAAGTTGAGCACATGTTTTTAGGGGTAAAGATGAGACTGGGGCAAGATTAGGGGAAAATGGAATTGACCCATTTTTATAATCTATTCTATAGGTACAAAGTGCATCATCCAATTTCTTAGACCAATTCTTTCGAGACCTATTGACAATTTTTTGTAATATTAACTTTATATCTCTATTGCTAAGTTCAACTTGACCACTAGACTGAGGATGATAGGGTAACGCAATTCTACGGTTGACATCATATTTAGCAAGCATTTTACAGAAAGCACCATGAATAAAGTGTGAACCACCATTAGTCATTAAATATCTAGGGACTCCAAACCTCGGAAAAATAACTTATTTAAGCATTTTAATATAAGTATTATGATCAACACTACTAGTTGCAATAGGTTCTACCCACTTAGTAACATAATCCACAGCAACCAAAATATGTGTATACCCATTAGAGGAAGGAAAAGGTCCCATATAATTAAAACCCCAAACATCAAATGGTTCAATAGTAAGTGAATAATTCATAGGCATTTCCTGACGTTTATCAATATTACCAATTCTTGACATTCATCACAAGATAAAACAAACTTACGGGCATCCTTGAAGAGATATAGGCCGATAAAACCCGATTGTAATACCTTGTGAGCAATTCTATCTCCCACACGATGTCCTCCATAAGCTTCGGAGTGACATTTCCATAGGATTTGTCCCAAAAGTAATGTCTTAAATCATAAAAGAATTTTTTATTTTGTTGGTATGTGAAACTAGGTGGTAAGTATTTAGCAATAGTATAATTAGCATGGTCAGCATACCAAGGAGTTTTATGAGAAACATTTATTGCAGCTAATTGTTCATCAGGAAAAGTATCATCAATAGGTTGTGGGTCATCAAGAATACTTTCTAACCTAGACAAATTGTCAGCTACGGGGTTCTCAGCTCCCCTTGTATCAGTAATATGTAAATCAAATTCTTGTAGCAATAGAACCCACCTAATAAGTCTAGGTTTAGCATCTTTCTTTTTCATAAGATATTTTATAGGGGCATGATCAGTGTGAACAATAACTTTGGAATCAACAATATAAGATCTGAATTTATCACAGGCAAACACTACTGCTAAAAATTCTTTTTCAGTAGTAGGATAATTTCTTTGGGCACTATCTTGAGTTTTACTAGCATAATGGATAACATTTAATTTCTTATCAACTCTTTGTCCTAGAACAGCACCAACAACATAATCTCTAGCATCACACATAATTTCAAAAGGTAAGTTCCAATCATGTGGTTGAACAATAGGTGCAGAAGTTAAGGCTTTCGTAAGTGTTTCAGAGGCTTCTACACAATCATCATCAAAAACAAATGGAACATCCTTTTGTAAAAGATTTGTAAGAGGCCTAGAAATTTTAGAGAAGTCCTTAATAAACCTCCTATAGAAACCAGCATGACCGAGAAAAGTACGAATACCTTTAATATCTTTAGGACATGGGATTTCTCAATTGCATCAACTTTAGCTTTATCCACCTCTATGCCTCGTTCAGAAATTTGATGTCCCAAGACAATACCTTCATTAACCATAAAGTGGCACTTCTGCCAATTCAAGACAAGATTAGTTTGCTCACATCTCTGCAAAACTTGATCAAGGTTGCTTAAGCAATCATCAAAAGAAGTTCTGTAAATAGAAAAATCATCCATGAAAACCTCAACAATATTTTCACAAAAATCAGAGAATATAGCAGTCGTGCATCTTTGAAAGGTAGCAGGTGCATTGCATAAACCAAAAGGCATACGTCTATAAGCATAAGTTCCAAAAGGGCAAGTAAAGGTGATTTTCTCTTGATTGGGTTGTGAAACAGGTATTTGATATGTCTCCAACGTATCTATAATTTTTGATTGCTCCATGCTATATTATCTACTGTTTTGAATGTTTATGGGCTTTATTATACACTTTTATATCATTTTTGGGACTAACCTATTAACCCAGAGCCCAGTGCCAGTTTCTGTTTTTACCATGTTTTAGGGTTTTGAAGAAAAGGAAACCAAACGGAGTCCAATTGACCTGAAACTTCACGGAACTCATTTTTTGAAGGAAAGAAGCCCAGAAGACTTGGAGTGCACATCGGGGGATCTGCGAGGAGGTCATGAGGCAGGGGGCGCGCCCAGGGGGTGGGCGCGCCCTCCACCCTCGTGAGCCCCTCGTGGCCCCCCTGATGTACTTCTTCCGCCTATATATCTCCATATACCCTAAAAACATCCGGGAGCATGATAGATCGGGAGTTCCGCCGCCAGAAGCCTCTGTAGCCACCGAAAGCCAATCTAGACCCGTTCCGGCACCCTGCCGGAGGGGGAATCCTTCTTCGGTGGCCATCTTCATCATCCCGGTGCTCTCCATGACAAGGAGGGAGTAGTTCTCCCTCGGGGCTGAGGGTATTAACCAGTAGCTATGTGTTTGATCTCTCTCTCTCTCTCGTGTTCTTGAGATGGTACGATCTTGATGTATCGCGAGCTTTGTTATTATATTTGGATCCTATGATGTTACTTCCCCCCTCTACTCTCTTGTAATGGATTGAGTTTCCCCTTTGAAGTTATCTTATCAGATTGAGTCTTTAAAGATTTGAGAACACTTAATGTATGTCTTGTCGTGGATATCTGTGGTGACAATGGGATATCACGTGATTCACTTGATGTATGTTTTGGTGATCAACTTGCGGGTTCCGCCCATGAACCTATGCATAGGGGTTGGCACACGTTTTCGTCGTGATTCTCTGGTAGAACTTTGGGGCACTCTTTGAGGTCCTTCGTGTTGGTTGAATAGATGACTCTGAGATTGTGTGATGCATATAGTATAATCATACCCACGGATACTTGAGGTGACATTGGAGTATCTAGGTGACATTAGGGTTTTGGTTGATTTGTGTCTTAAGGTGTTATTCTAGTACGAACTCTAGGGCTGTTTGTGACACCTATAGGAATAGCCCAACGGATTGATTGGAAAGAATAACTTTGAGGTGGTTTCGTACCCTACCATAATCTCTTCGTTCGTTCTCCGCTATTAGTGACTTTGGAGTGACTCTTTGTTGCATGTTGAGGGATAGTTATGTGATCCAATTATGTTAGTATTGTTGAGGGAACTTACACTAGTGAAAGTATGAACCCTAGGCCTTATTTCCTATCATTGCAATACCGTTTACGCTCACTTTTATCACTTGATACCTTGCTGTTTTTATTATTTCAGATTACAAATACTATTATCTACTATCCATATACCACTTGTATCACCATCTCTTCGCCGAACTAGTGCACCTATACAATTTACCATTGTATTGGGTGTGTTGGGGACACAAGAGACTCTTTGTTATTTGGTTGCAGGGTTGCTTGAGAGAGACCATCTTCATCCTATGCCTCCTACGGATTGATAAACCTTAGGTCATCCACTTGAGGGAAATTTGCTACAGTCCTACAAACCTCTGCACTTGGAGGCCCAACAATGTCTACAAGAAGAAGGTTGTGTAGTAGACATCAGTATTTGAGAAAAACCAGAATATCCATCAAGAAAATAAAAATGTGTATGCTTAGATAGTCTTTCTAGCATTTGATCAATAAAATGCAAAGGGTAATGATCTTTTCTAGTTGCTTTATTTAATTTTGTAAATCAATTACCATTCTATAGCCAGTAACAATTCTTTGTGGAATAACTTCATTTTTATCATTAGGAACAACAGTAAGACCTCCCTTCTTAGGGACACACTGAACATGGCTTACCCATCTACTATCAGCTATGGGACAAATTATACCTGCTTCCAGAAATTTTAGTATTTCAGTTCTTACCACTTCTTTCATCTTAGGATTCAAACATCATTGATGATCAACAACGGGTTTAGCATCAGGTTCCATATTAATCTTATGCTGATAGAGAGTGGGACTAATGCCCTTAAGATCATCAAGAGTATATCCAATAGCAGCTCGGTGCTTCTTCAGAATTTTCAATAATCTTTGTTCTTCATGTTCTGAATGGTTAGCACTAATAATAACATGATATATATTTTTCTCATCAAGATAAGCATATTTCAGAGTGTCAGGCAATTGTTTTAATTCAAACACAGGACCACCTTTAGGTGGAGGAAGACCTCCTAGAGTTTCAATAGGCAAATTGTGTTTAAGCAGAGGTCGTTGTTCAAAGAAGATTTTATCTATTTACTTCTTCCATGCATATGCATATCATTTTCATGGTCTAGCAAATATTGTTCTAGTGGATCAGTAGGAGGCACGACAATACAAGCAAGACCAATTATTTCATCCTTACTAGGTAATTCTTTCTTATGAGGTTGTCTATTAAACTTGGAGAAATTAAATTCATGAGACTCATCACCAAAGCTAACACTGACAGTTTGTTTATGACAATCTATAGTATCATTGACAATGTTCAAGAGAGGTCTACCAAAGATAATGGGACAAAAGTCATCTTGTGGGGAACCAAGGACAAGAAAATCAAGAGGATATTTTATTTTCCCACACAAGACTTCAACATATCTAACAATCCCAAGTGGTGTGATGGTGTCTCTATTAGCAAGCTTAATAGTAACATCGCTATCTTCTTTTTCAGCGGGTGCTATGGCATTCATAATTTCTTGGTATAAGGTAAAATGAATAACAGTCACACTAGCACCTAAATCACATAAACCATGATAAGAATGGTCTCCTATTTTGACTGAGACAACAGGCATGCCAAGAACAGGTCTATGTTTATCTTTTTCATCGGGTTTGGCAATTCTAGCAGCTTCATCATAGAAATAAATAACATACCCATCTATGTTTTCTACCAGGAGATCTTTAACCATAGCAGCACTAGGTTCCACTTTGATTTGTTTAGCGGGTTTGCGTGCTCTAATATTACTTTTGCGAACCACGGTTGAAACGTTAGCATGTTCCTTTATCCTAACAAGGAAAAGTGGGTTTTCCATATAAGCAGCAGGCACAACTGGATCAAAATTGTAAATAATAGTTTCATCTTTAACTACAACCTGTTCTTTAATTTCTTCTTTAATAGGGGGGTGGTATTTAAACCACTTATCCTTGGGGAGATCAACATGAGTAGAAAATGATTCACAAAAAGAGGCTACTATCTCAGAGCCAAGTCCATATTTAGTGCTAAACATCGGTATTCATAAAAGAATTAACACAATCAAACTCAAGCTTAATACCTGACTCTTTACCTTCTTCGAGTTCCCAATCTTCAGAGTTGCGTTTAATTGTTTGCAAAAGATCCCACCTGAATTCAATATTCTTCATAAAAGAACCAGTACAAGAAGTATCGAGCATGGATTGATCATCACAAGAAAGTCGAGCATAGAAGTTCTGAATGATAATTTCTCTTGAGAACTGATGATTGGGGCATGAATATAACATTGCCTTAAGCATCCTCCAAGCTAGAGAGATACTTTCTCATTCACGAGGCCAAAAATTATATATGTAATTATGATCACGATGAACCAGATGCAAAGGATATTTTTTTTGGTGAAATTCCAATTTTAATCGATTCCAATCCAAGATCCAATATCATCGCATAGCCTATACCATGTCAGTGCTTTTCCCTTCAAGGATAAAGGGAAAAACTTCTTCCTAGTTTCATCTCCGGATAAACCTGCAAGCTTAAATAATTCACAAATTTCATCCACATATATCAAGTGCATATCAGGATTTTCAGTTCCATCTCCTGCATAAGGATTAGATAGCAGTTGTTGTATCATACCTGAAGGAATTTCATAACAAGTATTTTCAGTAGGTGTACTAGGTTGAGGGGAAACTAATTGTGGTTCCAGTTGAGGTGAAGATACCCCAAACAAACCCCTCAAAGGGTGGTTCTCCATGGTAACAAGTGACAATAAATTCCAGCACGCAGTAATAATTTTTCCTTACCAAGAGCGCTTCACTCCCCGGCAACGGCGCCAGAAAAGAGCCTTGATGACCCATAAGTATAGAGGATCAATTGTAATCCTTTTGAAAAGTAAGAGTGTCAAACCCAACGAGGAGCAAAAGGAAATGACAAGTGGTTTTCAGCAAGGTAATTTCTGCAAGCACTGAAATTGTAGGTAACGAGTAGTTTGATAGCAAGGTAATTTGTAACGAGCAAGTAATGGTAACAGTAAATAAAGTGCAACAAGGTAGCCCAATCCTTTTGTCGCAAAGGACAGGCCAAAATGGTCTCTTATAATAAGCAAAGCGTTCTTGAGGGTACACGGGAATTTCATCTAGTCACTTTCATCATGTTGTTTTGATTCATGTTTGCTACTTTTATAATTTGATATGTGGGTGGACCGGTGCTTAGGTGATGTTCTTACTTGAACAAACCTCCTACTTATGATTAACCCCCTCGCAAGCATCCGCAACTACGAGAAAAGTATTAAGATAAAATATAACCATAGCATTAAACTTTTGGATCTAAATCAGTCCCTTACGAAATAGCGCATAAACTAGGGTTTAAGCTTCTGTCACTCTAGCAACCCATCATCTAATAACTACTCCACAATGCATTCCCTTAGGCTGAAATATGGTGAAGTGCCATGTAGTCAGCGTTCACATGGCACCACTAAGGGAATCACAACATGCATATCATCAAATATCGAACACACATCAAGTTCACATGGTTACTTGCCACATGACTTCTCCCGTCACCTCAAGAGAAAAAAGTAACTACTCACAAATCATAATCATGCTCAAAATAAGAGGGGTATTAAATAGAATAATGGATCTGAACATATAATCTTCCACCAAATAAATCATATAGTAATCAACACTACTAGTCACCCACAGGTACCAATCTTAGGTTCCGGTACAAAGATTGAACACAAGAGATGAACTAGGGTTTGAGAGGAGATGGTGTTGTTGAAGATGTTGATGAAGATTGGCCTCCCAATGATGAGAGGGTTGTTGGTGATGATGATGACAATGATTTCCACCTCCGTGTGAGAAGTTCCTCCGGCGGAACCACTCCGCCGAAGGGCAAAACTACTCCTGCCCAAGTTCCGCCTCGAGACAGCGGCGCTCCATCCCAAAAGTCCTCCCCTTATTTTTTTCCTAGGTCAAAATGACATATATACCAGAAGAGGGGCATCGGAGGTGGGTCGAGGATGGCACAACCCACCATGGCACGCTTGGGCAGCCTGGCACGCCCAGGTGGGTTGTGCCCATCTGGTGGGCCCCCTCTGGTAGTTATTTGCTCCAAGATTCCTCATATATTCCAAAACAATTCTCCGTAAATTTTCACCTCATTTGGAGATGTGCAGAATAGGTGACTCTGACGTAGCTTTTTCAGGACCAGAATTCCAGCTGCCAGCATTCTCCCTCTTTGTGTAAACCTTGCATATTATGAGGGGAAAATGCATTAGAATTATTCCATAAAGCATTATTATGCATAACAATATTGTAAATAACTGTAGGAAACATGATTCTAAATGGACGTATTAATACCTCAAGGTTATTTTATGGATGAGGAGATAGCTAGAGACTTTCTTGCTTGCAATGATAGAGATGATCTTAAGAAATTATGATGCAAACTGAAAGAAAAATCTTTGAATGCTAGAATGAAATGTGATCCTAAGTTTGCTACTTCACCTATCTTTGTTGCTGATAAGGACTATGAATTCTCTGTCGACCCATAGTTAATTAGTTTGGTTGAATCCAATCCTTTCCATGGCTATGAAACTAAAACTGTTGTGGTACACCTTACTAAATTAAATGATATATCCACCCTTTTTCCCAAGATGAGAAAATTCGCTACTACTATATCCTGAAATTATTTCCGTTCTCATTAAAGGATTATACTAAGATATGGTACAATACTCTTGCTCCTAGTTGTGTGTGTTGTCTCCAGGACATGATTTATTACTTATTTGAAAAATATTTTCCTACTCATAAGAAACAAGATGCCTTACAGGAAATATCTAACTTTGTGCAAATTGAAGAAGAGAGTCTCCCACAAGCTTGGGGAGGCTTCTCCAACTGCTTAATGCTTTTCCTGACCATCCTCTTAAGAAAAATGAAATACTTGATATCTTCTATAATGGACTAACCGATGCTTCTAGGGACTTCCTAGATAGTTGTGCTAGTTGTGTTTTCAGGGAATGAGCTATTAAACAAGATGAGGAATTATTGAATAACATATTGAAAAATTATGATAATTGGACTCTTCCTGAACCACCACCTAAACCCACTCCGAAGAAGAGGGGTATCTTATATCTGTCCTGGAGATATGCAAGAGGCAAAGAAATGTATGAAGGAAAAAGGTATTAAAGCAGAGGATGTTAAAAATTACCTCCTATTGAAGAAATACATGGACTTGATACACCACCACCAAAGGTGGTGGAGGTAAACTCTTTAATGGAATTTGATGAGAGGGACAGCCCTTATAATATGCACCCTAGTCAATGCCTTTATGAGTTTGATAACTACATTAGATAACAAGATCACTTCAATGAAAATGTTATGAAACAATTGAAAAACAATTCTGATATGATTGCTCACTTGAGTGACTTGTTATTTAGAATCTCTAATGTTGTTAGAGGTGTAGGAAAACATGCCTCTATGGTTCATACTCAGTTAGAACAAGTTGCTAAATATCAAAGAGAATTACTTGATGAAATGAACAATAATATCAATGATCATGTTGTTAGAGTAATGACTAGAGGACGTAGAATGACTCAAGAACCACTTTATCCTGAGGGACACCCTAAAAATAATTGAAAAGGACTATCAAAGAATTAATACTGATGCCTTCGAGCACCCACGATGCATTTGTCTAGTGAACACCTTCGTCAACTCGCCTCTGGTCACCTTCATAAGTGGCACACTAAGTGCAACATTGACCCTTGAAGTCCCCTGCCCCGACACCCTGCGCCTCACCTTGCCGGACCTGCTCCATCTCCGCCTCGTCGGTCGCCGGTTGCACCAGCCGCCAAGTCCCTGTTTGTCTTATGCCCGCAGCTCCAAGTACCACCATCACCGACAATATACCCGCGAGACTCGAATGTCCACCAAGTCCAAAAAACACGACCGCAACCGGGACCTCTGTTCTACTTCGATTTGGATCGCCAAGTACACCGTGCCGATGCCTAGTACGACTACACAACCGGAGTGCGACAAATACCCCGGCCACGTGTACATCTACACCGCCAAGACCGGACCGACAAGTACCCCGACAAAGTGTGTATCACTACCGTACCGTCGCCGAAGACCCGTGTACCAGAACCGTCAAGTTCGACTACCTTCGTGTGTACCACTACCGTCGACCCCCGAAGACCCCGTGGATGTCAAGTTCCTCGCCGTGACCCCGAACATCTATGAAATGTGTACCACTACTTCCACTACCGTCACGTGAATGACTACTTCCACTACGAACTCGATCCGCCCCAAAATGCATGCTTCGAAGGTATAACGCTGAGATGACCGCCCGTGGACCAAATGCATGTGTTGCATGAGATGCACCCTAGGTTTGCACCGTGTCCGAATTGTTCCTTGCACGTTCGCCGTAAGCCATGCCACCGACATGTGGGACACCCGGTATCTGGGATCACTCCCCGTCAGTCTTGCATGTTTCGAGCACCCACACTTGTTCCTTTGCACCATCATCTCAATCGAGTTACCGGATCACCGGAATGTTGTTGTGGTAACATTTTCGGATTCCCCGCCATGGCACCCATTTCTTTCCGCCATGGCGACAAAATTCTCCCTATCATATTAAATGAAAACATTTTCATAAAAAATGTATAAACTTGCATATGTCATCTGCATCATGTTAACAACATTTAAAATGTTTAAAACTGTTGTTTGCTTTAAATTGCTAAATGCATATGGGGATTTACCGGAATTGTAGTTTGCTGTTCTGGCCTCATTTGAACTTGCCTAAATAGATAGTTTCTTTATGCTTCTCCTCTTGCCATGTTAATCAACATTAAATGGTACATAAACGAGAGAGAACCAAATATATGAATGTGGTGTTTCGTCAATATGCAACCCGTTGCATATTGAGCTCCACTTAATTTGTAGTATCGTTTGTTGAACTTTGCCATGCCATGCCTCATTAAAACGAACATGCATCATACATAATTGTGCATCATGCCATATTTATGTGATGGTTGTTTACCATGATGTTTGCTTCTTTCCGGTTGCGCTTCTCCTTCATAGTTATGGTTATGTTGCGAGGATTCGTTCGACTACGTTGGTTCGTCTAACTCATGGACTCAGACTTCTTCCTAGCGGGATTTCAGGCAAGATGATCATTACCCCCGATATCACTTCTATATTTGCTTGCTAGTTGTTCGTTCTATCGCTATGTCACGCTACCTACCACTTGTTTATCATGCCTCCCATATTGCCATGTCAAGCCTCTAACCCACCTTCCTAGCAAACCGTTGTCTGGCTAAGTTATCGCTTTTGCTCAGCCCCTCTTGTAGCGTTGCTAGTTGCAGGTGCCTTGCAGGTTGTTCCATGTTGGAACATGGATATGTTGGGATATCACATTATCTCTTATTTTAATTAATGCATCTATATACTTGGCAAAGGGTGGAAGGCTTGGCCTTTTGCTTGGTGTTTTGTTCCACTCTTGCCACCCTAGTTTCTGTCATACCGGTGTTATGTTCCTATATTTTGCGTTCCTTACGCGGTTGGGGTTATGGGACCCCCTTGACAGTCTGCTTTGAATAAAACTCCTCCAGCAAGGCCCAACCTTGGTTTTAACATTTGCCTAACAACAACCTAAAATTTTGCCTAGGGAGTAATTAACGCGAGGATCATCTTTATTCAACCCCCCCCCCCGGGCCAGTGCTCCTCTGAGTGTTGGTCTGAACCAAGTAGACTGCGGGGCCACCTCGGGGAAACTTGAGGTTTGGTTTTACTCGTAGGATGTCTCTTTCGGTGTTCCTTGAGAACGAGATATGTGCAGCTCCTATCGGGATTTGTCGGCACATTCGGGCGGTCTTGCTGGTCTTGTTTTACCATTGCCAAAATGTCTTGTAATCAGGATTCCGAGACTGATCGGGTCTTTCCAAGAGAAGGAATATCCTTCGTTATCATGAGATCTTGTGATGGGCTAAGTTGGGACACCCCTGAAGGGTATAAACTTTCGAGAGTCGTGCCCGCGGTTATGTGGCAGATGAGAATTTGTTAATATCCGGTTGTAGAGAACTTGACACTTGACTTAATTAAAATGCATCAACTGCGTGTGTAACCGTGATGGTCTCTTTTCGGCGGAGTCCAGGAAGTGAACACGGTTGGGTTATGTACGAACGTAAGTAGTTCAGGATCACTTCGTGATCACTTCTAGCTTTACGTCTGTTGCGTAACCACATCCTACCCATAAGCTTAAATAGTCTTGATCTCGCGGGTTTTGAGATTTCTGAGTCCTCGTGACTCACAGATACTACAAAACAGTTGCAGGTGCCGATGATACCAGCGCAGGGAGATGCTACCGAACTCAATTGGGAGTTCGACAAGGACCTTGGTCGTTTCTATGTATCATTTCCTGATGATCAGTAGTGGAGCCCAGTTGGGATGATCGGGATCTAGCATTTGGGGTTATCTTCTTTTCATTTGGATTTGTCCGTATTTGGACTATGTGTGTACTCTGAATGATGTATGAATTATTTGATCATTGTATGACGTGGCGATTGTAAGCCAACTATCTATTTATCTCTTTCTTGTTCATTACATGGGATTGTGTGAAGATGACCCTTCTTGCGACAAAACCACAATGCAGTTATGCCTCTAAGTCGTGCCTCGACACATGGGAGATATAGCCACATCGTGGGCATTACAAGTTGGTAATCAGAGCCATCCCCGACTTAGGAGCCCCCTACTTGATCGAATCGCTGACGTTGTTGAGTCTTGAACAAAAATGTTTTGAGTCTTAGGATTATATATATCAGAGAGTAGGATTCTTTTTACTCCCCAGTCCCCTTCATCGCTCTGGTGACGCCTCCTGACGTAGATGTTTTGTCTTTTCTCTGCTCAAATTTCACGATTTTTTTAGGATCACGCATGTATCTTGGAATCGTTCTGATATTATTGTGACGAGAACATTGTTATTTGTGCCTCCTGACATTTAGGGGTTGTGGCAGTGTCCCGGGGAGTTGAGCTCCAAGGTGTTGTCATCACAATTCTATCGTTGTAGTTCTGGAATACCTGAGCTCGCCGACATTGAAAATCTCTTTTATGTAGTTAGTGCTGAGATGACCACGACGCCACCCAGTACTGGGGAGGGAGTTCGGGAGTATTGCCATAGCTTGTATTACGGATGCTTTTCGAAGGTTGAGGTACACGATTTCCGGAGTTTTCTTGGTTATGTGTTGACGGATGGATACAGTTGGAGCGTAGGGCTTGTTAGTTGTGCGATATATTTTGTGCCTCCCTATATCCCCAACACCAGATTGCATAACCAGAAAGTTTCAGGAGTTTTTAGGTGGGAATTCAAGTATCACGTAGGATATCTTTCCAACAGACACATGATACGATATGGGATCTATCATATGTTTGTTTCCGGCTTATTCTGCAAGCCAAATCCTTTGTTTTGTTTTGAGTTGTGGTATTCGAGTTGCTTCTATGTCAAGTGTTGATTCCATACCATCCCTAACTGGTGTTCTCATACTTCTATGTGAATTCCAATCCTTCTTAACCATCGAGATTGTCTTCACAATTCTTTTCCAACCGATGTGCTTCTCTTGAAGTTAACCCTATCCTTTCAATTTTTGCAAGATCAATTCTAAGTTTTCACAACGTTGTCTGTTTCATCCGTCCCCAAGTTGCCTTTATTTTCCCGCCCTCCCACCATTTTTCTTCAAGGACTCAGATTTATTAATCAAGTATACTTTTTATTGATGGGAAGTCTCTCCATTCTTTTCTATCAATGTTCTTATCTGGTGATTCTCAGGAAGATACTAAGGAAGCTTGAAGTTCATCATTCTTCGTTCTCTTTCTTCTTCGGTGGTCTAAAATCAAGCTTCATTGTTGATCATATCTCTTCCTCTTGTTTCACATGATTTCCATGTTGGAAGCTCTTATCTAAGCATCTCATAATCGTTCACTTCTCTCTATTCATTTGTTTCGGAGTACAAAAGATATCTCAGAAGGCTCGTCTTTTCATTCAAGATCCGTTCAAGCTATTTCGAGGTTGTTATCTCATTCAAGCCATTTAATTCAACCGATGCAATCTCTCTTCAAATCATTTCAACGGTGTTTCTCTTGAGCGTGGGCCCTAATCCACAGGTCTTTTCCCAGGATCTTACCTGACTCTTCTATTTTTTCCTAGAGTTATTCTCAAGTTCTTTTTGAAATTTGACATAAGTATAAATCCTCATCGGTCAAATGTCTCTTTCAAGCTCGCTTTCAAATTATTTTCATTGTTTGCTCAACCTCTTCGCTTTTCATTCTCCCGGAGTATCTCAACAATTTTTGTGGTGTTTCTCGTCATCATTCTCAGATTTGAAGACCGAAGAGGAGTTTCTCTTCAATCTTATCCGTTCTTCCAAAGATGCGTAGTTCAAGCTTGCTGCCATCCTCTCATAATTGTTTTCGATTGTGAGAATTCTTTTCACCCATCCAGAGCAATTCAGGAGCCTTTTCAGTTTGATTCTCCGGATGCCATCATCTCAGAATTATTCATTCTCAGCTTTCATATCTTGTTCTCCAAATCTTACCGATGGATCGTTCAAGTATTCTCTAGTCAGCTCGTGATCTCTTTGTTCTCATGTATCTAAATTTCAACAAGGATCTTTATTCGTTTTCTAATTCTTCCCGGGGAATTGTGTCTTTGCTATGTTCATTTTCAATTCTTACGGTGGTTCGTTCAAGATTTTCACTTCCATTCTTATCATATCAATTCATTCGTTTTTCCAATCCTACCGGTGGTCTGTTGAGTTTGCGCTATATCTCTCCTCAATCCTTTTCAAGAGGAATACTTTGCATGCCAAATCCGTTTGTCATCAATTAAATTTGATGATGATAAGCATAACGTAATTCTTATTCTTATTTCATCATGGTGAAGTAATTCCTTCCTTCGGAGATTGTTCATGATGAATAATTTCTCGGTTCTAAGTTGTTTGTATTTTGTTTTCTGGAGTTCCAAGTTTCCAAGGCCATCTTGTCGAAACCTCCATCTAAATCACCACAAGGCTTTAATCTTATTCTGTTCATCCTTCAATTCTATCTCATCATCCTTTTGTTACCAGAGTTCTTCATGATGGTTCATCAAGGATTTATGTAGCGACCTGACCCGAATGGATCAAGTCTCTGTGCTTAAGTGTCATCCCTGGATCGGTATGCTGACACACACAGTACTCGAGGATTTATAACAGAGGTAAATCACATGTATAAAGTAATGTAAATACTATTACCTCAATCCAAATAGCGGAAGTAACAACAAGGTTGTGTATTCCCATCAACACCAACGACAAAGTTGAGTGTAGAAATTGTAACCCTAACGTATCACTTACTCGTCGTAAGATTCCTGCAACATGAGACGTTGCAGCCACAAAGGGTCAGTACATTGAATGTACTGGGAAATTCACACCATAGGATAATGATGAATAATAGTCGGGGACACGGCTAATCATGATTAGTTTGTACACCCTTCAGAGGTTTGCACACCTTTCCCCACAAGACTCGATCTCCTCTGTTGGATTTCTTGCACTATAGGGTGTTTGAGAAACGGATGACTGAGACACAGTCTTTCAGAAGCATTAACTCTAACCCCGGGTAGACAGTACCAACCTACATCCCATACATCTGCTAGCCTACCACTGGAAGAGGTCATGCAACTTACTCCACTATGCTAGAGCCCATAATAGCTTGTGGCTGTACACGGAAGTTTCCAGCCTGAACAATCATATGATCCCTTTGAGCCTGGATGGCAATCCATAGGGTGATCACACGGGTCCTCCGGGATCCCCTTGGGCAAGCACTGGGTTCTCTAGGTGCCCGGGCAAGTCCGCTGGTATATCCCCAGGGTGCCCCTACCAATCCATCCAGATGTGTATTAAAGTAGCCACCTTAAGTTAAACCTTAGTTAACAATAATCTCTCAATTCTTTCATGAATTCTCTCAAACCAATCCACGTCTACGAGCATAGCATAGCAGTATAAGCATAATGTAGAAGTAACTCCCAAGGTTTGAATAAAAGGGCAATAGGTTCCTACCTAATCATCTACTTCCCAATACCCACAAGTTAACAAATCCTACTCATGCAATGTTTGAGGGTTGAAACTAATGCATAAAAACTGGGTAAAAGGGATATGATCAAAGTGTGAACTTGCCTCGTACTGTTGATGAAGATGATTCGCACTCATAACTCCTGATAGTTCTACTCGTCACACTCCGGTTAATCTATCGTAAGCAAGCAATTGCATACATAAGTACTCATGCAAAAGAATCAAAGAAAAGATATCGGAAAACTTCGAAAACAGACAAATAACTCTTGCAACAGAAAACAATTTCTAACAGTACCAAAATTGGGTGAATTTGGCCTTATTAGAAAGTTTAGGTCAAGAGCTTCGATTTGCAAAAAGAATCAACTCAATCGGAGTTATGAAACTCAAGTTATGATTAAAAAATTTGAATATGAATCTGAACAAATTTCGAAATTTGAAAATTTCAAAAAGTTGATGTGACAGGTTCACTGGATAGGTGAAAATAAGACAAAACTACAGGCGTTGGTTTCATCTAATTTGGACGAGTAAAGAGTTATGGCTATATGAAAAATCAGGGCCAAACTGTTTTACGGAAGAAAAAATAGCTACGGCTAAAAGAATTCTAGGTCTAATGTATAAATACAGAAACTAATTGATAATCTAATTATTTTACCGTACTAGTCTAGAAGTAATAGGCTACGAGAGTATAAAAAAATATGAAGAAAATAACCTTTATAAGGTAAAGAAAAAAACGACTTCGAAGAGAGGAGGCAATTTACAGAAGTCCTGCCGGAGAGAAGGAAAATATTTTTTCTTTAATGAATCTAATCAAACCAAAATTCTGATTTAACCCGAATCGGATGATTTTTGAAGGCTCTATGGGTCTATATTTATTAGTGGAAAATAGGTTTAGAGATCAAATGCTAGGAAATGTGGGACTAAACATATACGTATGTAGATGAAATTTGAAAAATATTATAGGCTAAAAGTTAAGCCCGGCCGCCCTGCCGTAGTTTTTTTTAAACAATATTCGGTCAAATAAAAAAAGGCTGGCTGGGCCTAGCCCATTTAGGAGAAAAAAATAAGATATGCCTGTTGCCACTATGCTACCCTTGTGGGCGACAAATATTTATGGGTCGTACGTACAATTTTTTTAAATAGAAACAGAAGGAAAACCGGATAACAAAAATAAATTAAAATTTTATATAGGCATATTATATATCAAAATTTTCAGAAAAAGATTTTCTACCACATGAACATTTTACTAATGTCAAATAAAATCTACAGATTTTTTATAAAGCAAAGAGTGCTACTAATGCGATAAAACCCAATAAAAATCATTTTAAAAATACCAAAATGATTTCAAATTTACTTCTCTCCAATTTTCTGATGTAGGGAATTATTTTAACCTATTTTGCATTTATTTTATTTTGGAGAAAAATAATTTGAATAAAACCCAAATAACTCCTTGAAAATAATTTCAATGGGACTTTAAATTTGATTCTTTTAAACTTCCAACTCATATTTCATATGTTTTGAAGAAGTCATTTTATCTTCTCTCATGAAAATCATTGAGTTGCTTAAAGTTTCTGAATTTGAAATATTTCCAAATGAAATTCAAACCTTTTCAAATACCCTTTTCATTTATGTAAATGGAAGAAGTCATGTCATCTTCTCTCTAGGGTTTTGTGATGAAATGAATTTGAATTCATGGAGATCATAAATGCAAGATGAAAGTTTGGGAAAGTCCTTTTATTCCCTCTCATTTAAATTTCAAAAAGTTTTCAAATTTCACTCAGTTTCACTCATGCAACCACTCCACAACCAACCAATCAATCAAAACTATTTATTTAATATAACATTCCAAAATTTAGAATTTTGGGATGTTACAAACCTACCACCCTTAAAATGAATCTCGTCCTCGAGATTCGGAGAGGCTAGCAAGAAATAGACTAGGTTTGGGATCTTCTCAAAATCCATCGATTGTCGCGGGACGTCTGGGTTGCTACCACCCTTAGAAACATCGTTATAGTCTCATCAATACTCATATACTCCATCCTTATTCTTGACAGGGCCGGTCTTCTCAGATCGTCAGTATAATTCCTTCTCTGGCTCTTCCGGTAGCGGCATAACCTTTTCCTCAATTCTTCTGTCCTTTCATCTTGGTAAGGTTATTCCGAGACTGGGTCTTCTTAGCCGACGGGTCTGGAGCCAATACTAAATCGATATCTCATGGTGGTCAACCATTTACGGTTTCTCCTACAGGAAATGGGTCTGGGTTGAACCTCACCGTATATCCTACGATTGGCAATAGCTGCCTTGTACAAGGGGAAAAATTGTCATACCATTCTAAGGCTTAAACAAGGTTTTGACCGTCATCTCTCTACTATAGGTAAGTCACTCAGATTTACCATCCCATATAGCAAGGCGAATAATAAGAGTAAGTCGGTATGGTGATCAATCCATCCCGCACCCAAATCATTACCTTGTATATGGTTTAGCGAATCTCGTATTCTAACACCCGGCCATCCTCACAAGCAGTGCAGAATTTGTCTTGTCCATGAATTGGGTTGGAAAAAAAATCCATTGATTCTACAAGCCAAAGAAACATCTATCGTTCCTTCACAACTCTCAGGTTTTGCGTAAACTCCTATAAGATCATTTGTGGGTAAGGTCGTAATCTCTTCCAGGGTTTTTCATTCAGCAAGAGTGTGCTTGCTTCTTGGCAGGTCCTAGGGCCTGTGGGTTATGGCTCATCTCATCACTTGTAAACCTTAAACTCATCATTAGGGGAACGGATCATTATTCCAACATTCAGCTTCCTAGCATTCTTAAATCCATCCAATTATATTGTCTCCCTTCCTTCTATTTGTACCGAACTGAGATGTGATTACTCAAACTCATCATGAAGTTACAGTTGCTCCATATTACCAACATTATACCTCCTTTATATCCAATAGTACTTCATCCCTCCATATTCTTGGGGTATACCACATATCGAGATAAAACTCGTACTTATTTTGTCCATAGTCCACTCCGTGGAATATCATTATCCTTTCCAGAGGTCAAGTGTCCTCACAGGGTACTACCACCCTTGAAATGCACAAATTCATCCATAGACCATATTTCTCATATCCTCGAAAATGGTCAAAATCTTTCTCCATAGAGTAACAACTCATAAAATCCAAATAGTACCCACTATACTAACTTTATTGATTCTCAAAGTATTACAATCTCCTGTACTTCCATTACATGCCTCAACTCAACACCTCAATATAAAGGAAAATGTTCTCACTACTAGCTACTACTATACTTCTCACAAACACAACTAATTATCATGTAGCGACCCGACCCGAATGGATCAAGTGCTCTGTGCTCCGGTGTCATCCCTGGATCAGTAATGCTGACACCACACAGTACATCGAAGGATTTATAGCAGAGTGGCAATCACACACTTATTACATCGTTGTCTCAAAGAGAACTTATTACAATAAATATGGCTTAAGGCCATCTAATAACAATAACAGCGGAACACTCGGAAGATAAATGGGTCCATCAACTCCAACGGCATCACTGAGTATAGAACCACGACCTAAAAGCACCTTACTCGTCGTCTGAAAAGTCTGCAACATGAGAAGTTGCGGCCCAAAAACGGGTCAGCACATGGAATATGCTGGCAATGTAACACATAGAGAGTAATGGAATGAAAAAGCTATACTATATGCATATATGGCTGGTGGAAAGCTCTATGGTTACAGTTTTGCGTAAAGCCAGTTTTTCCCTACTGCAAAGGAATAAATTTATTTAACTATCATGGTAGTTGTTAAACATCGAGAATGGTTGACAGCATTCCGATCCCAATTAAGTGAACAATTAAAACCCAACAACATTAATTAGAAGTAACGTGATGAGATTCACATGATATTCAAGTACTAGATACTCAAGTTGTCCATAACCGGGGACACGGCTAACCATGATTAGTTTGTACACTCTGCAGAGGTTTGCGCACTTTTCCCCACAAGACTCGATCGCCTCCGTTTGGTTTCTCGCACTACATGGTGTTTGAGAAGACGGATGACCGAGACACAGTCTTTCAGAAGCGCTAGCACCTTACGTGTGGGTAGACCGGTACACCTACTTTCCCCTACATCTGCTAGTCTACCCGTAAGAGTTCGCACGACTTAGTCAACTATGCCAGAGCCCATAATGGCTTGTGGCTGCACAGGAAGTTTCTAGCATGAAAGATCTTATGATCCCTTTGAGCCTGGGTGGCGGTCCGAAATAAAAACAGGCAAGTCCTGATAGACATCAGGTGCCTCAATCCACCCAAATGTGTGTTAGGTTGCCACCTTAGATAAACCATTAAATTATCAATCTCACATCTGTCATGGATATCACTCACCCAATCCACGTCTACTAGCATAGCATGGCATAATAAGCAAACGTAGAAGTAACTCCCAAAGGTTTCATAATAATACAGGTAATAGGTACTACCTCATCTACTTCCCATCCCACAATTTAATTAGATCCTAATCATGCAAAGTGAGAGGATTGATCTAATGCAATAAAACATGGGTTGTAGAAAAGGTATGATCAAAGTGTTACTTGCCTTGCTAATGATCCGCGAGACCTAGGGTTTCAAAGTAACAAGAGGCGCAATCCGGGTGATCTATCGCAGACAAACAACAAGCACACAATAAGTACTCATCTAATGCACAGGTAAAACTCGAACAAGAGAACGAACCAGAAAGTTCAACTTAAGAACTCCAGTTGCAAAGAAAGAACGAACCGAACAAAGAAACGGAAAACAAACGGCGGAAGAAAACAACTCGGTTCTAGCAAGTTGAAACTAGGTCAAATTTTACTGTGGCAAAAACTTGTTTAAGTTGATTAGAGGGAGCGGCGGTTTCGAAACGAAACTCCAGGCGCTTGGATCTCCTGATTCCGATAAACGAGCGAGAAGAAAGACTAGAACAAAGATCGGATCTGAGATCGCGATCACGGAATAAATCCGACGAAAAGAAAGAGACGAACGGTTAAACGAACGGGCGTCGTTAACCGGGGAATAATCGGTGATCACGTTCGTTGAGACGAACGGTCCGAAAGAAGAACGAAAACCGATCTAGGGTTTTCGGAAAAGAAAACCGAAACAAAGAACGAAAGAAAACCGGAACGGTTAAGAAAGAACCGGAACGGTTTAGAGGAAAAACTGAACCGAGGGGAGAAAAAGAGACGCGGCGCGGGACAACCTCGGCGAGGCTCCGGCGAACGGCGGCGACGACGGCTATAGGGCGGCGGCGGCGGCTATAGGGCGGCGGCGGCGGGTGAGGGGCGCGGGGTGGGGCACGGCTAAGGAGGAGAGGGGCTTGGGATTGATGTGAGGAGAGGGGGGGGGGGGGTTGGGGTGTATTTATATAGGTGGGGGGGATTAATTGGGGTAGGGGGCAAGCAAAAGAGGGAAAACAAAACAAGGAAAGGGGGGGCTAACCGGCCTAGAGTCCCTCTGGGACTCGGCCTAGAGCGAGGGAGGCGGCGGCCTGGCGCTGCGCCTGGCGCGCGCGCTGGCTGGGGAGGCGGCCGGCTGGCTGGGCCTTTGGCCCGGCTGGCCTTGGTCCTTTTTTTTAACTGGATTCGCGCGCAGAAAAACAAAAGAAAACTAAACTAAACGAACTCCAAAATTACTAAAGTAAATTTTCCCCGACTCCTAAAAATGAGTCGAACAAAATGAACTTTACTCCGGACCTAGAATGCAATTTTTTAAAACGCGCATTTTTCCCTATCCAAATAAAAAGCAAACAAACTCCGAAAACCAAAATTTGACTTATTCATTAAATCTTCATTTTTCCTAAGTTTGGGAAAGTCATATTATTCCCTCTCTTATATTTTTTTGATATTGGAAAAATAATTGAAG
Source organism: Triticum urartu (assembly GCF_056163025.1). Taxonomy (NCBI): domain Eukaryota; kingdom Viridiplantae; phylum Streptophyta; class Magnoliopsida; order Poales; family Poaceae; genus Triticum; species Triticum urartu. The sequence goes on from NC_141878.1 coordinate 218,579,089, forward strand.
ATGAAATAAATAAATCAAATGATCCTCTTTTCAAAATTTGAGAAAACTCTCAAATATGAAAATAACGAAATCTCCAACTCTCTCCGTGGGTCCTTGAGTTGCGTGAAATTTCTAGGATCAACCAAAATGCATGAAAATATGATATGCATGATGATCTAATGTATAACATTCCAAATTGAAAATTTGGGATGTTACAAACCTACCCCCCTTAAGATGAATCTCGCCCTCGAGATTCGGGTTGGCTAGAAAATAGGTGAGGGTGGTCCTTGAGCAAATCTTCTTCTCTTTCCCAGGTGGCTTCATCCTCTGAGTGGTGGTTCCACTGAACTTTGCAAAACTTGATAACCTTGCTACGGGTAACTCTGCTGGCATAATCGAGAATCTTAACTGGCTTCTCCTCATACGTTAAGTCGTCCTTCAACTGAATCGCTTCGAGTGGCATAGTATCTCTTAGCGGTACCTCCGCCATCTCGGCATGACATTTCTTCAGCTGAGAAACATGGAATACATCATGAACTCCTGACAGCTCCTCTGGTAATTCCAACTTATAAGCAACTTCTCCCATACGTTGCAAGATCTTGTACGGTCCAACGAAACGTGGTGCTAACTTTCCCTTAACTCCAAAACGCTTAACTCCTCGAAGTGGGGATACTCGAAGATAAACTCTGTCTCCGGTTTCGTAAACTGTCTCCTTGCGTTTAGAATCTGCGTAGCTCTTCTGCCTGGACTGGGCTACCTTGAGCCTATCGCGAATCAACTTAACTTTCCGTTCAGACTCCTTAATCAAATCTGGTCCAAAGAATTGACGGTCTCCAACTTCGTCCCATGACAACGGTGTCCTGCACCTCCTTCCGTATAAAGCTTCGAAAGGTGCCATCTTCAAACTGGTTTGGTAACTGTTGTTATAAGAAAACTCCGCATACGGCAAGTTATTGTCCCAGCTAGATCCATAATCTAGTGCACAAGCTCTCAGCATATCTTCCAAAATCTGATTGACTCTCTCGGTCTGTCCATCCGTCTGTGGGTGAAAAGCTGTGCTGAACTCTAGTCTGGTTCCCAAAGTTTCATGCAACTGATTCCAAAACTTTGAGGTAAATTGGGTTCCTCTATCTGATACGATACTCCTCGGAACTCCATGCAAACAAATGATCCTAGTCATGTATATCTTTGCCAACTTAGCGCTGGTGTAAGTGGTCTTAACTGGAATGAAATGTGCTACCTTTGTCAAACGATCAAATACTACCCATATCGAGTCATAGCCTGCTTTCGTCCTGGGTAGTCCCGTGATAAAATCCATGCCTATCTTATCCCACTTCCATTCGGGTATCGGCAATGGTTGTAACAATCCTGCTGGCTTCTGATGCTCTGCCTTTACTCTCTGACATACGTCACAAACTGCTACATATGCTGCAATATCCTTCTTCATTCCGGTCCACCAGAATGTTTCCTTCAAATCCAAATACATCTTGGTATTCCCTGGGTGAATCGAATACGGTGAATCCTGTGCCTCGTGCAAAATTAACTTCCTGATCTCCGGGTCATTTGGCACATAAACACGGTCCTCAAACCATAAGGTATTGTGCTCATCCTCACGAAATCCCTTTGCTTTTCCTTCGCTCAATTTCTCTTTTATAGCGGCAATCTCCTTGTCAGATTTCTGAGCTTCTCTGATTTTATCCATCAATGTTGACTGAATCTCCAATGTTGCTACATAGCCTCTCAGAACTATTTCCAAACATAGCTCACGAAGGTTTTTTGCTAACTCCTTTGGTATTTCCCCCGTCATTAGAGTATTGACATGGCTCTTACGGCTCAATGCGTCAGCTACTACATTAGCTTTTCCGGGATGGTAATGCAATCTCATGTCGTAATCCTTGATGAGCCCAACCATCTCCTTTGTCTGAGGTTCAACTCCTTCTGCGTGAAAATGTACTTCAAACTCTTGTGATCCGTGTACACCTCACAATGATTTCCAATGAGGAAATGTCTCCACGTTTTCAATGCATGCACTACGGCTGCTAACTCCATATCATGCGTGGCATAATTCAACTCATGAGGCTTCAGTTGCCGTGAAGCATATGAAACAACTCTCCCTTCCTGCATAAGCACTGCTCCAAGTCCTCGACGTGAAGCGTCGCAATACACCTCATAATCCTTGGTCTGATCTAGCAAAATCAATACTGGTGAGGTAACCAAACGTTTCTTCAACTCCTGGAAACTAGCCTCACACTCCTCAGTCCATTTGAACTTAGTATCCTTCTTCAACAACTCCGTCATAGGCTTCGCAATCTTTGAGAAATTCTCAATAAATCTCCGGTAGTATCCTGCGAGTCCAAGAAAACTCCGGATCTCTCCAACTATCGTTGGTGATTCCCATTCGGTTACGGTCTCAACCTTAGTGGGGTCAACTGCTATACCTTCTCCGGATATAACGTGTCTGAGGAATCCAACTTCCTTCAACCAAAACTCACATTTGCTGAATTTGGCGTATAACTGATGTTCCCTTAGTTTCTCCAAAACCAAACGCAAATGTTCCTTATGCTCCTCTTCATTCTTTGAATAAACCAGGATGTCATCAATGAACACTACGACGAACTTATCCAAAAACTCCATAAACACTTTGTTCATCAGGTTCATAAAATAGGCAGGTGCGTTAGTTAATCCAAATGACATAACGGTATACTCATACAGTCCATATCTCGTGGTGAATGCTGTCTTAGGTATGTCCTGCTCTCGAATCTTCAACTGATGGTACCCTGATCGCAAATCGATCTTGGAAAACACTTTAGCTCCTTGCAACCGATTAAACAGATCGTTGATCATTGGCAGTGGGTACTTGTTCTTGATGGTTACTTCATTCAATCCCCGATAATCTACAACCATCCTTAATGATCCATCCTTCTTTTCCACTAGAAGTACGGGTGATCCCCAAGGCGAAGAACTTGGGCGAATGTAACCTTTATCCAATAACTCCTTAATCTGATTCTTAATTTCCACCAAATCCTTTGCTGGCATCCGGTACGGTCGCTTCGATATTGGGCCTGTACCTGGCAATAACTCAATCAAAAACTCAATGTCTCTATCCGGTGGCATGCCTGGTAATTCCTCAGGAAATACATCAGGAAAATCCTTTACCACTGGTACTTCTTCTTGCACAACTCCTGTTAGGCAGTTCACTTGTGTCCTGTTTGGCACATGCCGGGATACATACTTGATCCTTCTTCCTTCTGGTGTGGTAAGCAAAATTGTCTTACTGGCGCAATCGATGTTTCCTCCATACATCGACAGCCAATCCATACCAAGAATCACATCCAGACCTTGGGATTCCAGAATAATTAAATCCGTTGGGAAAACATGCCTTCCTATACTTAATTGTACTTGGAAACATCCTTGTCTGGCCATGTACTCTACTCCTGGCGAGCTTACTAGCATAGGCGTTTTAAGAATCCTAGTGGGTAGGCTATACTTTTCCACAAATTCCCTTGATATGTATGAATGCGATGCACCAGTATCGAAAAGAACGAGTGCGGTAAATGACTTAACCAAAAACTTACCTATTACTGCATCGGGCTGATCTTCAACCTCCTCCACATTAACGTGGTTCACCTGTCCCCTATTGAAAGGGTTCGGCTTCTTCCCAGAGCTTCCATTGCCATTTCCATTCTGGCCTTCAAGACATTCATTGACATAATGTCCGGTCTTGGAACACTTGAAACAAGTGACTTGACTCAGGTCTCTCTTGGTTGGGGTCGATGGGGTGGTCCGGTTCTGGCTGTTGCTTCCTCCATTCCCATTACCATTCTTGTGGCCATTATGGTTGTGCGAGCTACCTCCTCCATGGGTGTGCTGAAACTGAAATCCCGGTTTAGGGGCAAAATGGGGCTTCTGCTGGGCTCCAGAGTTATACTTCCCCTGTCCATACTTCCTCTTACGGTTCTCAATCTGCTGTTGCTTCCCTTCAATCATGATGGCGCGATCTACCAACTCCTGGTAGTTGTTGAAACTCGCTACCATCAACTGCATGCTTAGTTCATCATTCAGTCCTTCCAGAAACTTCTCCTGCTTAGCAGCATCCGTAGCAACGTCATCTGGGGCATAACGTGCTAACTTGCTGAAATCGTCAACATACTGGCCAACTGTCCTTCCTCCTTGGCGTAAGTTGTGAAAATCACGCTTCTTCAGGGCCATAGCTCCTGCTGAAACATGGGCAGTGCGGAAAGCTTGCTGAAACTGATCCCATGTGACAGTGTCAACTGGGTAAGTGGCTGTGAAATTCTCCCACCATGCTGCCACGGGTCTGTCAAGCTGATGAGCGGCAAACTTCACTTTCTCACCATCCGTGCATCCTGCAGTGGTCAACTCCCTTCCTATCTTGCGGAGCCAATCGTCTGCTGCTATTGGCTCGGTGCTACTGGAAAACACCGGCGGATTCAGCCTAAGAAAACGGGCTAAGTGGTCAACAGGTGGTGGTGGTGGTGGTGGGTTGTTGTTGTTGTTGTTCTGCTGGTTCTGGACTAACATCTGCATCAATTGATTCTGCTGCTGGATCAACTGAGTGAGCTCTGGTGGGAATCCATTGTCACGTCTCGGAGGCATCTGAGGGTTTAGAAAAGACGAGAATTAAGAATAGAGTGAGGTCTAAAGGGAAAACACTACCCCAATGCACATGAGCAAATGCACTCAAATTCACTTCATTCAAACAAACAAGGGCTTACAAACAGTCTAACTATCGCAAAAGTGTTCGAACTATTGTGTTTACATGGGGGAATACTACTACTATCTGGTGGTCATCTAGAAATTTGAACCGGTGGAAGACTCCATGATATCTGCTCCAGCTTCGTCTTCAAAGTCGGGTTCACTTGGATCCGAATCGGTGTCGTCGATGATGATGTAGTTGTCCGGACATGCGACGTACTCGTCTTCTTCCTTGGTTGCTAACTTCCTCTTGAGTTCTTCAATCTCCTGCTTCAGATCGCAATTGTGCCTTGCTAGAGCTACGATCTCGTCCATGTAGTCCTTGCGTGTAGACTTCAGTTCTCCTTCTAGATCGATGATCCTTGCCTTCGCATTCTTCAACTCTACCATATCATTGCACATCTGGTTCTCGTGGCGTCGAATGTGCTGGTTTAACTCCTGGATGAAAGATGCAATGGATCTATCCTTCTTGGTGCTGACTAACTCCCATTGTTCATCCCGACGTCCGCAAATCTGGTAGATAGTGTCCTTGAGGTCTTCTTGATAAACTTCTCCAATGCGTCCTATGGTGATATGAGCTGCCATGCTCCTTCCTAGACTCCAGGTTGGTGCATTGAAAACACTATCTATGGGCTTCGTGATTGGCGCGAATGTCCTTCCCGGAACGTGAGCTTGAATCTTCCAGCGCTCCTCTTCAGGCAGAGTGGCGTTGAAGGTTCCCGTGAAGCTTGGTAATCCAATGTTCAGGTACTTGGTGACTTCCTTCAGGTGAAATCCAAAAGGTGTGCCTTCATCCGGTTGAGCATACTTAATCTTCGCGTCCTTCATCCTAATAGAGTAGAAAAGATGAGGAGTTAGAAAATGAGAAGAGAAGGGTGATCTATGGCTTTAACTTAGTGGTCATGTCCTACAGTCAGCGTGTGCTCTGATACCATCTCTGTAGCGACCTGACCTGAATGGATCACGTCTACTGTGCTACGGTGTCATCCCTGGATCAGTAATGCTGACACCACACAGTACATCGAGGTTTTATAGCAGAGTTGCAATCACACACTTATTACATCGATGGCTCAAAAAGAACTTATTACAATAAATATGGCTGAAGGCCATCTAATATCGATAACAGCGGAAGACTCGGAAGATAAATGGGTCCATCAACTCCAGCGGCATCACTGAGTATAGGGCCACGACCTAAACACCTCAATCGTCGTCTGAAAAGTCTGCAACATTAACGTTGCAGCCCGAAAACGGGTCAGCACATGGAATATGCTGGCAAAGTAACACATAGAGAGTAATGGAATGAAACAGCTATACTATATGCATATATGGCTGGTGGAAAGCTCTATGGTTACAGTTTTGCGTAAAGCCAGTTTTTCCCTACTGCAAAGGAATAAATTTATTTAACTATCATGGTAGTTGTTAAACATCGAGAATGGTTGACAGCATTCCGATCCCAATTAAGTGAACAATTAAAACCCAACAACATTAATTAGAAGTAACGTGATGAGATTCACATGATATTCAAGTACTAGATACTCAAGTTGTCCATAACCAGGGACACGGCTAACCATGATTAGTTTGTACACTCTGCAGAGGTTTGCGCACTTTTCCCCACAAGACTCGATCGCCTCCGTTTGGTTTCTCGCACTACATGGTGTTTGAGAAGACGGATGACCGAGACACAGTCTTTCAGAAGCGCTAGCACCTTACGTGTGGGTAGACCGGTACACCTACTTTCCCCTACATCTGCTAGTCTACCCGTAAGAGTTCGCACGACTTAGTCAACTATGCCAGAGCCCATAATGGCTTGTGGCTGCACACGGAAGTTTCTAGCATGAAAGATCTTATGATCCCTTTGAGCCTGGGTGGCGGTCCGAAATAAAAACAGGCAAGTCCTGATAGACATCAGGTGCCTCAATCCACCCAGATGTGTGTTAGGTTGCCACCTTAGATAAACCATTAAATTATCAATCTCACATCTGTCATGAATATCACTCACCCAATCCACGTCTACTAGCATAGCATGGCATAATAAGCAAATGTAGAAGTAACTCCCAAAGGTTTCATAATAATACAGGTAATAGGTACTACCTCATCTACTTCCCATCCCACAATTTAATTAGATCCTAATCATGCAAAGTGAGAGGATTGATCTAATGCAATAAAACATGGGTTGTAGAAAAGGTATGATCAAAGTGTTACTTGCCTTGCTGATGATCCGCGAGACCTAGGGTTTCGAAGTAACAAGCGGCGCAATCCGGGTGATCTATCGCAGACAAACAACAAACACACAATAAGTACTCATCTAATGCACAGGTAAAACTCGAACAAGAGAACGAACCAGAAAGTTCAACTTAAGAACTCCGGTTGCAAAGAAAGAACGAACCGAACAAAGAAACGGAAAACAAACGGCGGAAGAAAACAACTCGGTTCTAGCAAGTTGAAACTAGGTCAAATTTTACTGTGGCAAAAACTTGTTTAAGTTGATTAGACGGAACGGCGGTTTCGAAACGAAACTCCAGGCGCTTGGATCTCCTGATTCCGATAAACGAGCGAGAAGAAAGACTAGAACGAAGATCGGATCTGAGATCGCGATCGCGGAATAAATCTGACGAAAAGAAAGAGACGAACGGTTAAACGAACGGGCGTCGTTAACCAGGGAATAATCGGTGATCACGTTCGTTGAGACGAACGGTCTGAAAGAAGAACGAAAACTGATCTAGGGTTTTCAGAAAAGAAAACCGAAACAAAGAACGAAAGAAAACCGGAATGGTTAAGAAAGAACCGGAACGGTTTAGAAGAAAAACTGAACCGAGGGGAGAAAAAGAGACGCGGCACGGGACAACCTCGGGGATGCTCCGGCGAACGGCGGCGACGGCGGCTATAGGGCGGCGGCGGCGGCTATAGGGCGGCGGCGGCGGGTGAGGGGCGCGGGGTGGGGTGCGGCTAAGGAGGAGAGGGGCTTGGGATTGATGTGAGGAGAGGGGGGGTTTGGGGTGTATTTATATAGGTGGGGGGGATTACTTGGGGTAGGGGGCAAGCAAAAGAGGGAAAACAAAACAAGGAAAGGGGGGCTAACCGGCCTAGAGTACCTCTGGGACTCGGCCTAGAGCGAGGGAGGCGGCGGCCTGGCACTGCGCCTGGCGCGCGCGCTGGCTGGGGAGGCGGCCGGCTGGCTGGGCCTTTGGCCCGGCTGGCCTTGGTCCTTTTTTTAACTGGATTCGCGCGCAGAAAAACAAAAGAAAACTAAACTAAACGAACTCCAAAATTACTAAAGTAAATTTTCCCCGACTCCTAAAAATGAGTCGAACAAAATGAACTTTACTCCGGACCTACAATGCAATTTTTGAAAATGCGCATTTTTCCCTATCCAAATAAAAAGCAAACATACTCCGAAAACCAAAATTTGACTTATTCATTAAATCTTCATTTTTCCTAAGTTTGGGAAAGTCATATTATTCCCTCTCTTATATTTTTTTGATATTGGAAAAATAATTGAAGATGAAATAAATAAATCAAATGATCCTCTTTTCAAAATTTGAGAAAACTCTCAAATATGAAAATAATGAAATCTCCAACTCTCTCCGTGGGTCCTTGAGTTGCGTGAAATTTCTAGGATCAACCAAAATGCATGAAAATATGATATGCATGATGATCTAATGTATAACATTCCAAATTGAAAATTTGGGATGTTACATATCACAAGTCTCCTTCTCCTTGGGACAATCTTTGGCAAAGTGCGCTGCGCCATTACAACAAAAACATATTACTTCTGACAAGTCTCGAGGTTTCCTTTTTGGGCAACTGCTGAAGTAGTGCCCCGACTCCTTGCACTTGAAACAGGTGATATGACTTAGGTCCCTCCTGAGATCCAATCTATTTCTCTTCCTGGATTTTTCCGTTCTAATCAGGGCTTCCATTTCCTGTGGGTGATACTCTACTTCCTCTGTCGGGAATTCTACTAGATCTCCATTCAGACAATTCTGGGAGATGTGTCCTTCTTCTCCACATGAATATCATGACTTGGTGCAGGGTTTAATTGGGTCTGCTTTGGGTGTGTCCTCCACCTCTTCCTTCATCACTGTTTTTTCTAAAATTTCCATGAGGGCTCCTTTCATTGCTTCTTTCTTCTGCTAGATGGTTCTTTGAACCACGGGGTAAATGTGGCACTGAGCAGGGTAGTGGGTAGTCCCTTCACATAAGAAACAAGTAATCTGCCCAGTTGGGCATTATTCAGTTGTGTGACTTCCTTCACAGTTAGGGCATTCATCCTAGTGTTCTGTATGGGTGTGTCTTATTTCTCCACAGATCTTGCATGCACAAGGTTTCCTCATATCATATACATAAGGCTTCAATTCCTGGGACACAAACCAAGACTTTGGCAAAGTCAACTTAAATTCTTTCCAAGTGGTTACTCCTTGCCATCCATTGATGGTTTGGTACATCCTCCACCAAATAGCAGCACCTCATCACTAAAGAGCATGATGGGCCATATCCTTTCCGGCTATAGGGTTATACTTCAGGCGATCTTCCATGTTCTGAATCCATCGGTCCGTCTCCAATTGAGTTATCGGTCCAGGAAACATGAGTTCATCTCCTTTCATCCTCTATTGGGTCCATGGGTTTGGCGTGGGATGAGGGATATAGAGAGGGATACACACAATGCAAACAGTAGTTTTGAAAAGACAGATTTTATTGTTGTGGCTGTCGGAAAAAAATATCAAACAAAATGGCAGCTCACACTCGTCGCATCTAACGTAAGTGTATAATAGGGGTTTGGTCTTCTAAAGGTCAAAAAAATCTTCAAAGTCATCAAACTCTTCAAGTCTTCTTCATGTATCCGATGGCTTCTTCCGATCGTGCTTGTCCTTCTCAAGTTCTTTGGCTAGATCAACTCTGTTGACATGAAATTTTGCATGACGTCCTTTAATATTTCTGGAGTTGCATTCCAAAGTTCTGGGTTTCAACTTCCTTGTCATGAACCATGGTCCTACTGTCCTTCAGTTCTTGACGAATCTCCGGTATCTTGAGGTTTTTCTACTCCAGCTTGGCTACTTTCAGCTTCTGGGTCTTGAGTTCTTCACGAAATGCTTCCTTATCTAATATGGCTTCCTGGAGCTCCATCTTAAAATTCTTGATGTACTACTCCAGATCCTGGTGATACACCGGCTAAGGTTAAAACTTCATATTTTGCTGATAGGTGCTCCATAAGCCTTCTTGTCATCCAATCCTTCCAAAGAAATGCATGCTTAACTCAGCATGGTGGCAATAGCATAAGCGGGCGATAACATCATGGGTAGCCGTGTTTCTGCTCGTGTCATTTCCATGAGCTATCATTCCATAGTTGATATCTCCTGCCTTAGGTTTTTCTTGACAAAATCTTTGAGTTCTAATGCTCTATGTTCCGGTCTTTTCCGACACACCTTGATCTCGGTTATTGATAGCTTCCATAGTCTGCCAAGTTCCATAAGGGTAGCTTTCCTAGGTCATACAAATCTAGAAATTCTACATAGCCTTCAAATTCTTCAAGTCTTTGGAGCCTTCAACCGTTGTAGTTTCCATTCTTCTAATGCACGGTAAAATCATCTTCATTCTGAATTGGTCTAATTGTCTGATATCTTTTACTTCTTGGAGTGGTCTCATCAGCCGAATCTCTGTGTGGTCAAAAGGGGAAAGGGGTATGGTCTCACTAAAAAGGAATATTTGAATAAGCTCAGAAGAGAAGAGAGGTAAAAGATCTTTTAGAAAATGAAGTTTTAGGAAAAATCTTTCCTATGGGCTTCCTAGTTTCTAGGGGCCACGTCCTACAGTCAACATGTGCTCTGATACCATCTTGTAGCGACCTGACCCGAATGGATCAAGTCTCTATGCTTAAGTGTCATCCCTGGATCGGTATGCTGACACACACAGTACTCGAGGATTTATAACAGAGGTAAATCACATGTATAAAGTAACGTAAATAATATTACCTCAATCCAAATAGCGAAAGTAACAACAAGGTTATGGATTCCCATCAACACCAACGGCAAAGTTGAGTGTAGAAATCGTAACCCTAACGTATCACTAACTCATCGTAAGATTCCTGCAACATGAGACGTTGCAGCCACAAAGGGTCAGTACATTGAATGTACTGGCAAATTCACACCATAGGATAATGACGAATAATAGCTATAACTACATACATATTTGGCTGGTGGAAAGCTCTAAGTTTAATTTTTGCATAAAGCCAATTTCTTTACTACAACAAAGGAATAAATTTTATTTAACCACAAAATTTGTTGAAAACATTGAGAAGGTTCCTCCAACTCAATCCCAATTAAAAGTTAACAACCCAACAAATTAATTAAGTAACATGATGAGATCAACATGATAATCCAAGAACCAGATACTCAAGATGTCCATAACCGGGGACACGCCTAATCATGATTAGTTTGTATACTCTTCAGAGGTTTGCGCACTTTTCCCCACAAGACTCGATCTCCTCCGTTGGATTTCTCGCACTATAGGGTGTTTGAGAAACGGATGACCGAGACACGGTCTTTCAGAAGCATTAACTCTAACCCCGGGTAGACAGTACCAACCTACATCCCCTACATCTGCTAACCTACCACTGGAAGAGGTCATGCAACTTACTCCACTATGCTAGAGCCCATAATAGCTTGTGGCTGCACACGGAAGTTTCAGCATGAATAATCTTATGATCCCTTTGAGCCTGGGTGGAAATCCATAGGGTGATCACACGGGTCCTCCGGGATCCCCTTGGGCAAGCACTGGGTTCTCCAGGTGCCCGGGCAAGTCCACTGGTATATCCCCAGGGTGCCCCTAACAATCCACCCAGATGTGTATTAAAGTAGCCACCTTAAGTTAAACCTTAGTTAACAATAATCTCTCACATCTTTCATGAATTCTCTCAAACCAATCCACGTCTATGATCATAGCATAGCAGTATAAGCATAACGTAGAAGTAACTCCCAAGGTTTGAATAAAAGGGCAATAGGTTCCTACCTAATCATCTACTTCCCAATACCCACAAGTTAACAAATCCTACTCATGCAATGTTTGAGGGTTGAAACTAATGCATAAAAACTGGGTAAAAGGGATATGATCAAAGTGTGAACTTACCTCATACTGTTGATGAAGATGATTCACACTCATAACTCTTGATAGTTCTACTCGTCACACTCTGGTTAATCTATCGTAAGCAAGCAATTGCATACATAAGCACTCATGCAAAAGAATCAAAGAAAAGATATCGGAAAAAACTTCGAAAACAGACAAATAACTCTTGCAATAGAAAACAAAACCGTACCAAAATTGGGTGAATTTGGCCTTATCATAAAGTTTAGGTCAAGAGCTTCGATTTGCAAAAAGAATCAACTCAATCGGAGTTACGAAACTCAAGTTATGATCAAAAACAAGTTTGAATATGAATCTAAAGAAATTTAGAAATTTGAAAATTTCAAAAAGTTGATGTGACAGGTTCACTGGATAGGTGAAAATAAGACAAAACTATAGGCGCTGGTTTCATCTAATTTGGATGAACAAGTAAAAAGTTATGGCTATTTGAAAAATCAGGGCCAAATTGTTTTACGGAAGAAAAATAGCTATGGCTAAAAGAATTCTAGGTCTAATGTATAAATACTGAACTAATTGATAATCAAATTATCCTACCGTACTAGTCTAGAAGTAATAGGCTACGGATTATAAAAAATATGAAGATGGTAAAGAAAAAAACGACTTCGAAGAGAGAAGACAATTTCGAAAAGTCCCGCTGGAGAGGAGAAAAATATTTTTTTTCTTTAATGAATCTAGTCAAACCAAAATATTGATTTAACCCGAATCGGATGATTTTTGGAGGCTCTGTGGGTCTATATTTATAGGTGGAAAAGAGGTTTAGAGATCAAATGCTGGGCAATGTGGGACTAAACATATATGTATGTAAATGAAATTTGAAAAATATTATAGGCTAAATGTTAAGCCCGGCAGCGCCGTAGTTTTTTTTTAAAACAATATTCGGTCAAATAAAAAAAAGGCTGCCTGGGCCTGGCCCATTTAGGAGAAAAAAATAAGATGAGATGCCCGCTTGCACTATGCTACGCGTGTGGGCGACAAATAATTATGGGCCGTACATACAGCTTTTTAAAATAGAAATAGAAGGAAAACCGGATAACAAAAATAAATTAAAATTTTATCTAGGCATATTATATATCGAAATTTTCAGAAAAAGATTTTCTACGACATGAACATTTTACTAACGTCAAATAAAATCTACAAAATTTTATATAAAGCAAACAGTGCTACTGATGCAATAAAACCCAATAAAAATCATTTAAAAAATACCAAAATGATTTCAAATTTATTTCTATCCAATTTTCTGAAGTAGGGAATCATTTTACCCTATTTTCCATTTATTTTATTTTTGGAGAAAAATAATTTGAATAAAACCCAAATAACTCCAAATTGAAAATAATTTCAATGGGACTTTAAATTTGATTCTTTTAAACTTCCAACTAATATTTCATATGTTTTGAAGAAGTCATTTTATCTTCTCCCATGAAAATCATTGAGTTGCTTAAAGTTTCTGAATTTGAAATATTTCCAAATGAAATTCAAACCTTTTCAAATAACCCTTTTCATTTATTTAAATGGAAGAAGTCATGTCATCTTCTCTCTAGGGTTTTGTGATGAAATGAATTTGAATTCATGGAGATCATAAATGCAAGATGAAAGTTTGGGGAAGTCCTTTTGTTCCCTCTCATTTAACTTGTAAAAAGTTTTCAAATTTCACTCAGTTTCACTCAAGCAACCACTCCACAACCAAACAATCAATCAAAACTATTTATTTAATATAACATTCCAAAATTTAGAATTTTGGGATGTTACAATTTAATTCATTCTTGAAGTGTTCTTCAAGATACTTGTTGGAGGAGCTCAAGTATTCTTCATCTTGCATTCCGAAGTGCAGTTTTTTTTCTATCTTGTCTTTTGAGATGGTGTTATGTCATTCTTGACAATTTGAGTTCGTGTTTCATGATTCACATGTTGTCAAGAATGAGATATTTTAAATCCATCAATCTCTTCGTTGGTGTTATCTTGGTACTGATTTCACTTAAAGCCTTCCTAAGGAATGTTGCTAATTGTGGGTCTATCGATAATCCAAGTTTCCTCCTATTCTCACGGTGAAAGAAGTTTTCATCTATTCGCTTCTCTCAAGCAAGCAATTGTTTCCGTTGGTGGCCGGTTGTCACCTCATAATTCTAAGATGTTTTCCATAAGCCCACAACAAGCTTATTTTTTCGTTGTTGGTTTTCCAACAACTCCATTCAATCCTTCTTTCTAAGGATGCTTTCAAATTCATTGGTGGTAGAAGTTATCATTTTCTTATACTTCCTTTCTTCCCTAATGATCTAGCTTCTATTCTTTCGTTCCAGAGGCATTGTGATGTTGCACTCTTCGACCCATCATCCCATTTTTGTCAAAGATCACGATCTTTCCTTTAGTTATTCATTCAACCGGAGTGTCGTCTTCTCCATTCAAGTTCTCTCATCTTATCAAGTTTGCCTCCCTTCTCAACCGGAGTGCCCTCTGAAATCTTTCTTACCCCTTCTGCCATTCTTTTAATTGTTTTGGAGGCAGTGTGTTGTTGATTTCGTGTGACGCCCCGAGAGTGATGCGCCAGGTGTATCCCTGTTATTCGCCGTCGTTGCCATGTCTTTCTGCTTGTGTATTGCATTTTGCCATGTCATCATCCGCATTCCATCTGCATGTTTTCAAAACTTGCATCCGTTCGGGTCTTCCAGTTCTTTCTGTTGTCTGTTCTGAGTCCAGACACACTTGCAAGCGCCCGCAACGCGTCCGAAATATTATTTTATAAGTGGCCAGAAAAAGTTTTCGGAATGGGATGAAAGTTGGCATGCGGTGTTGTTATGTTGTCGGTAGACCGCCTGCCAAATTTCATCCCATTCGGAGTCCGTTTGACGCCCCAACGGATAACTATAGCTGCATTATAGCCGCTCAAGCGTTGGACGTTTTCGGTCTCAGAAAACCCATGTCGGGCCGCTTTCTCTTCTTTCCTCTCAGCCCGAGACCTCTCCTACACAACCCTCTAGCCCCACCTAAGCCCAACTACCCTTCTCCTCCGTCTGGAGCCATCCGATCGTCATTGGAGGATCCAAAAACCCTCAAACCCTAGCCTCTACTCTATTTAAACACCTCTCCATGCCAAATCTTGCCTTCTTCCACCTCCTTCCTCAAATTCCGTGCCTGCCCTCTCCCCTGCCGCCACTTGTCGCCGCCCCAATCTCCGCGCCACCACTGGAAACCACCTGAGCCGCCGTTCGCCTCCAATCCTGCGCTGCCACGTCACCCTTGCCTTCCCCACTTCGTCGCGGCCGTCGGAGCCCATCTGTGGCCCGCCCTGGGACGATCTGGGCCCGGACGGAGCTCGTGCGCGACGCTGCCCGTCGCCCCGCTCCTCCTGACTCCCCCCCTCCCGCTCGACCGCGCCACCGCAGCTCCGAGGAGCTCCTTCGCCGACTAGTCGCCGCCGGTGAGAGAAGCCGCCAGAGCCCCCTCGCCAGAGATGAGTCCGCGCCTTCTTCTTCCTTCATTTCCCCTTTCTCCTTGTCTCACATCTCACTCCCTCTCTCTGTGTGTTCTTCCCCGCAGGAGCCCCATGGGAGCACTTCGAGCAGCTCTGCCGCTGTCGCGTTCTGCTTCAGATCCGGCGCCTCGCGGTTGCCCTCACCCAGATCTGTCCGTCCGCTTTGCCGCCCGCCGCCAAGTCCCTGCCGCGCCATGGACTCCTCTGCTTCGCGCCACTGCAAGCTCGAACTGCTCGAGCCCCGCGCGACCATGCGCATTGACCACGCCCCTCCTCGTCGTGCAACTGGCCAGCCTCCCACGCGCTCATGGGCCGCGCCAAGGCCCAGCCACCCGCTGCTGGATTCCCCTATAGGCCTCCCTATCCGTCCGACCGGGCCAGGCCCAAAGTGAGCAGATCCCCTCTAGCCCCTCTCTTGTGCACTTTGGCCCAGCAGTTTCGGCCCGTGGTATTTTTTTCCTGCGCTGCGATTTACTGTTTTTCCAGAGTGTGCAGTTTTTTGCAGAAAAGTCCATCAAGCTCATGCACTTAATAACTAAACAACCATGCATCGGTTTAAAACAACTTATATATGTAAAATGCTTAGAATTTCTTCGAGTTTAATAATATGCAACTTTTACCCATGTTAAAAATGTTTTTTGTTTAAATTTGCTCTAATGACATGCTAAAATGATTTAATTCATAACTAATTAATCGTAGCTCGGTTTTAAATAAATTACATATGTAAATGGGGTAGAAAATGCCTAGTTTAACATGGTGCACTCATCTTGCAGGTTTAACAACTCTAAAATATGGTTTAGGGCAGAACAGTACCAAATTCATAATATGCATATGAGGATTTTTTCGGACTTGTTGCTTGTTGTTCCGGCCTCATTTAAACTTGCCTAGATAGGTAGTTTTATTATGCTTCACCCCTTGCCATGTTAACCAACATTTAATATTGTTGAGTATATAAACGGTAGAGAACTAAATAAGTCATGCGGTGTTTCTTCAATATGAAACTCGTTGCATATTGAGCTCCACCTAACTTGTAGTTTTGTTTGTGCACTTTGCCATGCCATGTTTCATTAAATCAGACATGCATCATACTTGGTTGTGCATCATGCCGTATTTATGTGATGGTTGTTTACTATGTTGTTTGCTTCTTTCCGATTGTGCTTCTTCTCGATAGTTCCGGTTACGTTGCGTTTGTGAGGATCCGTTCGACTACGTCCGTTTGTCTTCTTCATGGACTCGTTCTTCTTCCTTGCAGGATCTCAGGCAAGATGACCATACCCTCGATATCACTTCTATCTTTGCTTGCTAGTTGTTCACTCTATCGCTATGTCGCACTACCTACCACTTGTTTATCATGCCTCCCATATTGCCATGTCAAGCCTCTAACCCACATTCCTAGCAAACCATTGTTTGGCTATGTTACCGCTTTTGCTCAGCCCCTCTTATAGCTTTGTTAGTTGCAGGTGAAGTTGAAGATTGTTCCATGTTAGAACATGGATATGTTGGGATATCATATTATCTCTTATTTAATTAATGCATCTATACACTTGGTAAAGGGTGGAAGTCTCGGCCTTATGTCTGGTATTTTGTTCCACTCTTGCCGCCCTAGTTTCCGTCATACCAGTGTTATGTTCCTTGATTTTGCGTCCCTAACATGATGAGGGGTATGGGACCCTGATGACCCACAAGTATAGGAGATCTATCGTAGTCCTTTCGATAAGTAAGAGTGTCGAACCCAACGAGGAGCAGAAGGAAATGATAAGCGGTTTTCAGCAAGGTATTCTCTACAAGTACTGAAATAAGTGGTAACAGACAGTTTTGTGATAAGATAGGTTGTAATGAGCAACAAGTAACAAAAGTAAATAAAGTGCAGAAAGGTGGCCCAATCCTTTTGTAGAAAAGGACAAGCCGGAACAAACTCTTATAATAGGAAAAGCGCTCCCGAGGACACATGGGAATATCGTCAAGCTAGTTTTCATCACGTTCATATGATTCACGTTCGATACTTTGATAATTTGATATGTGGGTGGACCGGTGCTTGGGTGCTGTTCTTACTTGAACAAGCATCCCACTTATGATTAACCTCTATTGCAAGCATCCGCAACTACAACAAAAGTATTAAGGTAAATCTAACCATAGTATGAAACATATGGATCCAAATCAGCCCCTTACGAAGCAACGCATAAACTAGGGTTTAAGCTTCTGTCACTCTAGCAACCCATCATCTACTTATTACTTCCCAATGCCTTCCTCTAGGCCCAAATAATGGTGAAGTGTTATGTAGTCGACGTTCACATAACACCACTAGAGGCTAGACAACATACATCTTATCAAAATATCAAACGAATACCAAATTCACATGACTACTCATAGCAAGACTTCTCCCTTATCCTCAGGAACGAACGTAATTACTCACAAAGCATATTCATGTTCATAATCAGAGGGGTAATAATATGCATATAGGATCTGAACATATGATCTTCCACCAAATAAACCAACTAGCATCAACTACAAGGAGTAATCAACACTACTAGCAACCTACTAGCACAAATCCCGGACTTTGAGACAAGAATTGGATACAAGAGATGAACTAGGGTTTGGAGATGAGATGGTGCTGGTGAAGATGTTGATGGAGATTGCCCTCTCCCGATTAGAGGAGCGTTGGTGATGATGATGGTGATGATTTCCCCCTCCCGGAGGGAGGTTTCCCCGGTAGAACAGCTCTGCCGGAGCTCTAGATTGGATCCGCCAAGGTTTTGCCTCGTGGCGGCAGAGTCTCGTCCCGAAAAGTTCCTTCTTATTTTTTTCTCATCAAAAGACCTCATATAGGAGAAGATGGACGTCGGAGAGCCACCAGGGGGCCCATGAGGTAGGGGGCGCGCCCTAGGGGGGGGGCACCCTCGTGAGAAGGGTGTGGGCCCCCTGGCCTTCATCTTTGGCGAGGATTTTTCTTTATTTATTTTAAGATGTTCCGTGAAGTTTCAGGACTTTTGCAGTTGCGCAGAATAGGTCTCTAATATTTGCTCCTTTTCCAGCCCAGAATTCCAGCTGCCGGCATTCTCCCTCCTTATGTAAACCTTGTAAAATAAGAGAGAATGGCCATAAGTATTGTGACATAAAGTGAAATAACAGTCCATAATGCGATAAATATCGATATAAAAGCATGATGCAGAATGGACGTATCAACTCCCCCAAGCTTAGACCTCGCTTGTCCTCAAGCGAAAAGCCGATAACAATAAATATGTCCTCATGTTTAGAGGTAGAGGCATCGATAAAAAATAAGATACGGACATGAAGGCATCATGATTATTCTCATAACAGCAACATATATAGATTTTGTCATATGATTACTTATGTTCAAGTGATGATCTATTCACAATGCAAAAGTATAAATCATAAACCTTATTGGGCTCCGACAAACTATAATCTTAGTCATTGAAGAAATGGCAATTTATCATAACATCGGAAAGAGTCTATGTCAGAGCTAAAAAGCAAGTCCACATACTCAACTATCATTTAGTCCTCCATAATTACTAACACTCACGCGATACTTGTGGTTACGGAGTTTTAATCGGACACAGAGAAAGATAGGGGCTTATAGTTTTGCCCCACAACCTTTTACCTCAAGGGTAATGTCGACAATAATGGTTCATGCTCCCCTACATCCAATTAGATATATATATATATATATATATATATATATATATATATATATATCATGTTTTTCCAACATGCTGAGCTTGCCAGAGGATAAAATGAAAAAGAAAAGGTGAAGATCACCATGACTCTTGCATAAGGTAGAAGATAATAATAAAGGATAGGCCCCTCGCAGAGGGAAGCAGAGGTTGCCATCCGCTTTTATGGTTGGATATATAAAATCTCAATGCGAAAGAACGTCACTTTATATTGCCCCTTGTGATATGAACCTTTATTATGCAGTCCGTCGCTTTTATTACTTCCACATCACAAGATCGTACAAAGCTTATTTCTCCCACACTAATCAATCATACATATTTAGAGCAATTTTTATTGCTTTGCACCGATGACAACTTACTTGAAGGATCTTACTCAATCCATAGGTAGATATGGACTCTCATGGCAAAACTAGTTTAAGGGTATTTGGAAGCACAAGTAGTATTTCTACTTGGTGCTGAGAATTTGGCTAGCATGAGGGGGAAAGGCAAGCTCAACAAGTTAGAGGATCCATGACAACATACTTTATCTCAGATATAAGAAATACATAACTCATTACGTTGTCTTCCTTGTCCAACATCAACTCTTTAGCATGTCATATTTTAATGAGTGCTCCCAATCATAAAAGATGTCAATGATAATATATCTATATGTGAAAACCTCTCTTTCCTTATTACTTCCTATTAATTTCAACAATGACCAAAGCTATGTCTACCAACTCCCAACAACTTTTAATCATCATACTCTTTCTATGTGAAGTCATTACTCTCAATAAGATCAATATGAACTCTTTGTTTCTTTTTATTCTTTTTCTCTTTTCTTTTATTCACCCAAGATCATGGCAAAATAATCAAGCCCTTGACTCAACACTAATCTTTATTTTATATAACTCACGGACTCGATTACATAGAGGGATCATAAAGCAAAACTCAAAACTAGATCATGCCATAAAGTTTATTCTACTAGATCAAGATACTACTAATAAGATCGAACTAAGAAAAACGATAAAGATAGGAGTTGTGATTGTGATACGATACCGGGGCACCTCCCCCAAGCTTGGTAGTTGCCAAGGGGAGTGCCCATATCCATGTGATTATGTCTCCTTGGTTGGTGAAGAAGGTGGCGGTGACGGATAATCGCTCATCGAGCGTAAGAGGTCCTCCAGCTTGCGAATAATGCCCTTAAGTGCAACAATATGCTCCTTCAACAAAATATTTTCTTGTGTGAGATACTTGTTTTGAACACGAGCTAACTCAATCATCTTGAAAGCTTCGATCTCAGTTGGGGTAAGAAGGTTATGATCAATTTGAAGGGTGTCTTTTGCTGCTGGAGCTTGATCCTCCGTGGCCTTCTTAATCCTTTCATCATTGTTGACCCTCGTGGGTTCTTCCTTCTTCAGATCTATCTTCATTAGCCAAGCATTGTTGTCACCATTGTTGGAGGAGGGAGACGACATGATGCCTAGCCTGAAAAACCCTAACAGAAAACAGCTCGAAACAAGAACAGAGGAGGTTTGCGTGATACGGGAGTCAAAACCTTCGGGAGAATATATAATGAATTTTTACCGACCAAAATATGTATCATGCAAGAAAATGGAGTCCGGAAAGCACACGAGGTGCTCACGAGGTAGGGGGCGCCCACCACCCTCGTGGGGCCCTCGTGTCCTTCCCGGACTGCTACTTAATTTTCTATTTTTCTAAATATTCCAAAATGGAGAAATATTGCCTTAAAATTGTTTTGGAGTCGGTTTACTTACTGTACCACATACCTATTCCTTTTCGGAGTCTGAAACGTTCCGGAAAGTGTCTCTTATGTATTCCTCCGGGGTTACGGTTTCAATAATATTGGTTTCAACATTTATGGGATTACCTGAGATATAATGTTTGATTCTTTGACCGTTTACCACTTTCGGATTTGTGCCCTTAAAGTTGTTGATTTTTATGGCACCGGAACGATAGACCTCTTCGATAACATAGGGGCCTTCCCATTTAGAGAGAAGTTTTCCTGCAAAAAATCTTAAACGAGAGTTGTATAGCAATACATAATCACCTACATTAAACTCACGCTTTTGTATCCTCTTGTCATGCCACCTTTTAACTTTTTCTTTAAACAACTTGGCATTTTCATAAGCTTGGGTTCTCCATTCATCAAGTGAGCTAATATCAAATAACCTCTTTTCACCGGCAAGTTGAAAATCATAGTTAAGCTCTTTAATAGCCCAATATGCCTTATGTTCTAGTTCGAGAGGTAACTGACATGCTTTTCCATAAACCATTTTATACGGAGACATACCCATAGGATTTTTATATGCAGTTCTATAAGCCCATAATGCATCATCAAGTTTCTTGGACCAATTCTTTCTAGACCTATTAACAGTCTTTTGCAAAATTAATTTGAGCTCTCTATTGCTCAACTCTACTTAACCACTAGACTGTGGGTGATAAGGAGATGCAATTCTATGATTAACATCATATTTAGCAAGCATTTTACAGAAAGCACCATGAATAAAGTGTGAACCACCATCAGTCATTAAATATCTAGGGACTCCAAACCTCGGAAAAATAACTTCTTTAAGCATTTTAATAGAAGTGTTATGATCATCACTACTAGTTGGAATAGCTTCTACCCACTTAGTAACGTAATCAACAGCAACTAGAATATGTGTGTATCCATTAGAGGCAGGAAAAGGTCCCATATAATCAAAGCCCCAAACATCAAATGGTTCAATAACAAGAGAATAATTCATAGGCATTTCTTGACGTCTACTAATATTACCAATTCTTTGACATTCATCACAAGACAAGAAAAACTTACGGGCATCCTTGAAGAGGGTAGGCCAATAAAAACCAGATTGCAATACCTTATGTGCAGTTCTATCTCCAGCGTGGTGTCCTCCATAAGACTCGGAATGACACTTGCGTAGGATCTGTTCCTGTTCATGCTCAGGTACACAACGTCTAATAACACCATCTACTCCTTCTTTATAAAGATGTGGGTCATCCCAAAAGTAATGTCTTAAATCATAGAAAAACTTTTTCTTTTGTTGGTATGTGAAGCTAGGTGGTATAAATTTAGCAACAATATAATTAGCATAATCGGCATACCATGGAGTACTACGGGAAGTACTTATAACATTTAATTGTTCATCAGGAAAGCTATCATTAATAGGTAGTGGGTCATCAAGAATATTTTCTAACCTAGACAAGTTGTCTGCAAGGGGGTTCTCAGCTCCCTTTCTATCAACAATATGCAAATCAAATTCTTGTAGCAAGAGAACCCATCTAATAAGTCTAGGTTTAGCATCTTTCTTTTCCATAAGATATTTAATAGCAACATGATCAGTTTGAATAGTTATTTTAGAATCAACAATATAAGATCTGAACATATCACGAGCAAATACAACTGCTAAAAGCTCTTTTTCAGTAGTAGCATAATTCCTTTGAGCATTGTCTAGAGTCTTACTAGCATAATGAATAACATTTAATTTCTTATCAACTCTTTGCCCTAGAACAGCACCTACAGCATAATCACTAGCATCACACATAATTTCAAAGGGTAGGTTCCAATCAGGTGGCTGAACAACAGGTGCAGTGACTAATGCTTTCTTAAGTATTTCAAATGCTTCTACACAATCATCATCAAAGACAAATGGTATATCTTTTTGCAATAAATTAGTCAGAGGCCGAGAAATTTTTGAGAAGTCCTTAATGAACCTCCTGTAAAATCCAGCGTGACCAAGGAAACTTCTTATACCTTTGATGTCCTTGGGACATGGCATCTTTTCAATAGCATCAACCTTGGCTTCATCAACTTCAATACCTCTTTCAGAAACTTTGTGCCCCAAGACAATACCTTCATTAACCATAAAGTGGCACTTTTCCCAATTCAAGACAAGATTAGTTTCTTCACATCTCTGCAAAACTCGATCAAGATTGCTCAAGCAATCATCAAAAGAGGAACCATAGACGGAAAAGTCGTCCATGAAAACCTCACAAATCTTTTCACAAAAGTCAGAGAATATAGCCATCATGCATCTTTGAAAGGTAGCATGTGCATTACATAAACCAAAAGGCATATGTCTATAAGCAAAAGTACCAAAAGGGCATGTAAAAGTAGTCTTTGATTGGTCTCTAGCCGACATAGGTATTTGAGAGAAACCAGAATAACCATCTAGAAAGCAATAGTGTGTATGTTTGCATAATCTTTCTAGCATTTGATCAATAAAAGGTAAGGGGTAATGATCTTTCTTAGTAGCTTTATTTAATTTGCGGAAATCAATTACCATCCTATAACCTGTGATAATTCTTTGTGGAATCAATTCATCTTTATCATTAGGAACAACAGTAATACCTCCCTTCTTAGGGACACAATGGACAGGACTTACCCACTCATTATCAGCAACGGGATAGATTATACCTGCCTCCATAAGCTTTAATATTTCTTTTCTTACCACTTCTTTCATTTTAGGATTCAGACGTCGTTGAGGATCACGAACTGGTTTGGCATCTGCTTCCAAATTTATTTTATGTTGACATAGAGTGGGACTAATGCCCTTAAGATCATCAAGAGTATATCCAATAGCAGCACGATGCTTCTTCAGAGTTTTCAATAATCTTTCTTCTTCATGCTCTGAAAGGTTAGCACTAATAATAACAGGATATATCTTCTTTTCATCAAGATAAGCATATCTAAGATTATCAGGCAAAGGTTTAAGCTCAAACACGGGATCACCCTTGGGTGGAGGAGGATCCCCTAAGATTTCAACAGGCAAATTATGTTGCAGAATAGGTTCCTGTTTAAAGAATACTTCATCTATTTCCCTTCTTTCATTCATGAACATATCATTTTCATGGTCTAGCAAATAGTGTTCTAAAGGATCACTAGGAGGTACGGCAATAGAAGCAAGACCAATAATTTCATCCTTACTAAATAATTCTTCCTCGCGATGTTGTTTACTAAATTTAGAGAAATTAAACTCATGAACCATATCATCCAAGCCAACAGTAACAACATTCTTTGTGCAATCTATGGTAGCATTGAAAGTATTTAAAAAGGGTCTACCAAATATAATGGGACAAAAGCTATCTTGCGGAGAAGTAAGAACAAGAAAATCAGCAGTATATTTAGTTTTTCCACACAAGACTTCAACATCTCTAACAATTCCAATTGGTGCAATAGTATCTCTATTAGCAAGTTTAATAGTAACATCAATATCTTCTAACTCAACAGGTGCAATTTCATTCTTAATTTCTTCGTATAAGTCAATAGGTATTACACTAGCACTAGCACCCATATCACATAAGCCATGATAACAATGATCTCCTATTTTAACAGAAATAACAGGCACGCCTACCACAGGTCTATGTTTATCTTTAGCACAAGGTTTAGCAATTCTAGCAGTTTCACCTTTGAACTAAATAACATGCCCATCAATATTATCAGATAGGAGATCTTTAACAATAGCAATATTAGGTTCTACTTTAACTTGCTCAGGAGGCGTATAAGTTCTAATATTGCTTTTACGAACAACAGTTGAAGCTTTAGCATGATCCTTTATTCTAACAGGGAAAGGTGGTTTCTCAATATAAGAAGTAGGAACAATAGGATCATTATAAGTGATAGTCTTTTCTTCAACTTTAATAGGTGCAGCTGCTTTTACTTCTATGGGAGGATGATATTTAAACCACTTCTCCTTAGGGAGATCAACATAAGTAGCAAAAGATTCACAAAAAGAAGCTACTATCTCAGAGTCAAGTCCATATTTAGTGCTAAACTTGCGGAAAATATCGGTGTCCATAAAAGATTTAACACAATCAAACTTAGGTGTCATACCTGACTCCTTACCTTCGTCGAGGTCCCAATCTTCAGAGTCGCGTTTAATTCTATCCAATAAATTCCATCTGAATTCAATAGTCTTCATCATAAAAGAGCCAGCACAAGAAGTATGAAGCATGGTGCGATTGTTATCAGAAAGCCGAGCATAAAAACTTTGCATAATTATTTCTCTCGAGAGCTCATGATTGGGGCATGAATATAACATTGATTTAAGCCTCCCCCAAGCTTGAGTGATGCTTTCTCCTTTGCGAGGCTAGAAATTATATATATAATTGCGATCACGATGAACAAGATGCATAGGGTAATACTTTTGATGAAATTCCAACTTCAATCTTTTATAGTCACAGAATCTCATATCATCACATAGCCTATACCATATCAATGCGTCTCCCTTAAAAGATAAAGGGAAGACCTTCTTCTTAGCAACATCATCGGGTATACCTGCAAGCTTAAATAATCCACAAACTTCATCCACATATATTAAGTGCTCATCAGGATGCTTTGTTCCATCTCCGGTAAAAGGGTTAGCTAGCAGTTTTTCCATCATACCCGAAGGAAATTTAAAAGGAGTTTCATTTTCAATAGGTTCAGTAGGTTGAGGAGCAACTCTTTGCTCTACTGGATGGGGTGAAGATACCCCGAACAAGCCCCTCAGAGAATTACTTTCCATAGTAAAAAGTGACAGTAAATTTCAGCACACTATATATTTTTCCTTACCAAATTCCACCTACCAAAGGCGCTACACTCCCCGGCAACGGCGCCAGAAAAGAGTCTTGATGACCCACAAGTATAGGGGATCTATCGTAGTCCTTTCGATAAGTTTCCCCGGCAGAACAACTCTACCGGAGCTCTAGATTGGATCCGCCAAGGTTCCCCTCGTGGCGGCGGAGTCTCATCCCGAAAAGTTCCTTCTTATTTTTTTCTCATCGAAAGACCTCATATAGGAGAAGATGGACGTCGGAGAGCCACCAGGGGGCCCATGAGGTAGGGGGCGCGCCCTAGGAGGGGGGGGGGCGCCCCCCACCCTCGTGAGAAGGGTGTGGGCCCCCTGGCGTTCATCTTCGGCGAGGATTTTTCTTTATTTATTTTAAGATGTTCCGTGAAGTTTCAGGACTTTTGGAGTTGCGCAGAATAGGTCTCTAATATTTGCTCCTTTTCCAGCCCAGAATTCCAGCTGCCGGCATTCTCCCTCCTTATGTAAACCTTGTAAAATAAGAGAGAATAGCCATAGTATTGTGACATAAAGTGAAATAACAGTCCATAATGCGATAAATATCGATATAAAAGCATGATGTAGAATGGAAGTATCAGACCCTCTTGACAGTTTGCTTTGAATAAAACTCCTCCAGCAGGGCCCAACCTTGGTTTTACATTTGCCTAACAACCTATAACTTTCCCTTGGGGTTGCAAACCCGAGGGTCATCTTTATTTTAACCCCCCCGGGCTAGTGCTTCTCTGAGTGTTGGTCCGAAATGGGCAGCCTGCGGGGCCACCTCGGGGAAACTTGAGGGATGGTTTTACTCATAGTTTGTCCCATCCGGTGTGCCCTGAGAACGAGATATGTGCAGCTCCTATCGGGATTTATCGGCACAGTCGGGCGGTCTTGCTGGTTTAGTTTTAACATTTTCGAAATGTCTTGTGCACCGGGATTCCGAGTCTGACCGGGTGTCCCGTGATGGAAGATTGTCTCCGTGGATCGTGAGCTTGTGATGGGCTAAGATGGGACATCCCTGCAGGGTATAAACTTTCGAGAGCCGTGCCCGCGGTTATGTGGCAGATGGGAATTTGTTAATATCCGGTTGTAGACAACTTGACACTTGACTTAATTAAAATGGATCAACCGCGTGTGTAGCCATGATGGTCTCTTTTCAGTGGAGTCCGAGAAGTGAACATGGTTTGTGTTATGTTTGAACGTAAGTAGTTTCAGGATCACTTCTTTATCACTTCTAGCTTCATGACCGCTGTGTAGCTTCTCATCTTACTCTTATTTGCGTATGTTGGCCACCATATTTTGCTTAGCGCTTGATGCAGCTCCACCTCATTACCACATCCCACCCATAGGCTTAAATAGTCTTGATCCCGCGGGTGTGAGCTTACTGAGTCCTCGTGACTCACACATACTTCCAAACAGTTGCAGGTGTCGATGATAACAGTGCAGGTGATGCTACCGAACTCAAGAGGGAGTTCGACGAGGACCTTGGTCATTACTATGTTTCGTTTCCTCATGATCAGTAGTGGAGCCCAGTTGGGACGATCGGGGATCTAGCATTTGGGGTTGTCTTGTTTCATTTTGGTTCCGCAGTCGGACCTTGATTGCATTCTGGATGATGTATTTTTAACTTGTTATTTGTGTGAAGTGGCGATTGTAAGCCAACTCTTTATCCCTTTCTTATTCAGTACATGGGATTGTGTGAAGATTACCCCTCTTGCGACAAAACCACCATGCGGTTATGCCTCTAAGTCGTGCCTCGACACGTGGGAGATATAGCCGCATCGTTGGCGTTACAAGTTGGTATTAGAGCCATCCCCGACTTAGGAGCCCCCTGCTTGATCGAATCGCTGACGTTGTTGAGTCTAGAACAAAAATATCTTGAGTCTTAGGATTATATATATATCAGAGAGTAGGATTCTTTTTACTCCTGAGTCCCTTCGTCGCTCTGGTGAGGCCTCCTGGCGTAGATGTTTTGACTTTCCTCTCCTCAAATTTCATGAATTTTTTTAGGATCACGCGGGTATCTTGGGATCGTTCTGAAATTCTTGTGACGAAAACATCGTTCTTGGTGCCTCCTGACATTTAGGGGTTGCGGCAGTGTCCCAAGGAGTTGAGCTCCGAGGTGTTGTCGTCACAATTTTATCGTTGCAGTTCTGGAATACCTGAGTTCACCGGCATCCAAAATCTATTTTATGTAGTTTTTGATGAGATAACCTCGACGCCACCCAGTATTGGGGCAGGAGTTCGGGAGTATTGCCATAGCTCGTATAACGGATGCTTTTCGAAGGTTGAGGTACACGATTTCCAGAGTTTTCTTGGTTATGTGTTGACGGATGGATACAGTTGGAGCGTAGGGCTTGTCAGTTGTGTGATATATATTGTGCCTCCCTGTATCCCCAACACCAGATTGCATAACCAGAAAGTTTCGGGAGTTTTTAGGTGGGAATTCAAGTATCACGTGGGTATTCTTTCCAGCAGACACATGATACGATATGGGGTATATCATATGTTTGTTCCGGCTTATTTTCTAAGCCAATCCTTTGTTTTGTTTTGAGTTGTGGTATTCGAGTTGCTTCGAAGTCAAGTGTGGATTCCCTACCTTTCCTAAGCGGTGTTCTCATATTCCTATGTGAATAGCAATCCTTCTTGTTTATCGAGATTGTCATGTCAATTCTTTTCCGACCGGTTCACTTCTCGTCAAGATGATACTATCATTTTCCCCATTCGCAAGAACACTTATTAGTTTTCCCAACGTTGTTTGTTTCATCCGTCCCCAAGTTGTCTTTGTTTTCTCGCCTTCCCACCCTTTTATTCAAGAACTCAGATTTCTTAACCAAGTTACCTTTTTATTGATGGGAAGTCTCTCCATCCTTTTCCGTCAATGTTCTTATCCGGTGATTCTCAGGAAGATACTAAGTAAGCTTCAAGTTCATCATTCTTCATTCTTTTTCTTCTCATGTGGATTCAATTCAAGTTTTCAGTGTTGATCATATCCCTTCCTTTTTTTAAATGTTTGTCATGTTGGAAGTTCTATCCAAGGCTCTCCTATTTATTCATCTCCCTCTATTTCTTCTCCGGAGTGCTATAGATATCTCAGAATATTCGTTTCCATTCTCAATCCGTTCAAGGTATTTTGAGGTTGTTATCTCATACAAGCAATTCTTCCGGTGCATTATCGCTTCCTAAGCAATCTTTTCCAGCGGTGTTTCTTTTGAGTGGGCCCTAACCCATAGGTCTTTTCCCAGGATCTTACCTGACTCTTCTAATTTTCCCGGGGCTATTCCCAAATTCTTTTCATAGTTTGACGTAAGAATGAATTTTCATCAGTCAATTGCCTTCTCTAAGATTGCTTTCAAATTCTTTTCATCTTTGGTCCAACATTAATATTTTTCATTGTTCCGGAGCGTCTCAATAATTTTGATGGTGTTTCTCGTCGTCATTCTCAACGTTGAAGACCGAAGAAGAGTTTCCTCCAAATCATATCCGTTCTCTTGAAGATTCATGGTTCTAGCTTTATGCCATCCTCTCATAATTGTTTTCGATTGTGAGAATTCTTTTCTCCCATTCAGAGCAATTTAGGAGTCTTTTCAGTTTAATTCTCTGGAGCCCATCATCTCAGAATTATTCATTCTCAGCTTTCAACTCTCATTCTCCAGATCTAACTGGTGCATCGCTCAAGTATTCCTTAGTCGGCTCCTGATCTCTTCATTCTCTTGTATATGAATTTCCCCAAGTATCTTTGTTCGTTTTCTAATTCTTCCCAGTGAATTGTGCCTTTGCTACGTTCATTTTCAATTCTTACGGTGGTTGGTTCAAGATTTCTCTTCCTTTGTTATCGTATCAATTCATTCGTTGTTTCCAAACCCTACTGGTGGATCGTTGAAGACCTTTCTCAAGTTTATGCTATATCTCTCCTTAATCCTTTTCAATGAGAATTAGTAGTATGCCAAAAATCCATTGCTCGTCATCAATTTAATTTGATGAAGGATAAGCATACAATAAATCTTATTCTTATTTCCTCGAGGTGATTCAATTATTTTCTTCCGGACATTGTTCATGATGAGTAAATTCTTGATAGTGATTCATCTTTCTTCCTGGAGTTGTTCATCATATCACATTCTCGGTTCTAGTGTTTCATCTTTTTCTTTTCCGGAGTTCCAAGTTTTCTGCATTATATCGTCGCGAAGCTCCATCCAAATCATCGCAAGGCTTCATCTTGTTCTTTTCAACCATCACCTCCTTCCAATCATTTATTATCATACCGGAGTTCTTCAGGGAGGTTCTTCATGGTGGTTCATCAAGGATTCTTTCATTCTTTAATTGTTCTTCAAGATTTCTCTCGAAGCGAAGATCCGCCAAGCTATACTCTAAAATAAACATGGTGCCCAACACATGTTTTGTGTTGAGGAGTTCAAACATTCTTCATCTTGCATTTTGAAGTGCAATTCTTTCTACCTTATCTTTTGAGATGGTGTTATGTCACTCTTGACAATTTCCCTTCGTGTTTCGTGATTCACAAGTTGTCCGGAACGACATATTTTAAACCCATCATTTTCAATTCGTTCATGAGATCCTTTGCAAGTCATCATCTCTTCATTGGAGTCATCTTGGGTTATATTTCACCTAAAGCTTTCCCTAAGGATTGTTGCTATTTATGGTGCTTATAAATGACCCAAGTTCTTCATTTATCCTCCCGGTGAAATAAGTTTCTCGTCTCCTTGTGGAAATCAATCCAATCTATTGTTTCCGTTAGTGGCAGAATTTCACCTCAGTTTTGAGATGTTTTCCATAAGCCCACTACAAGCTTACTCGTTTCGTTTTTGGTTTTCCAACAACTCCGTTTTAACCTTCTTGGAAGGGTGCTTTCGAGGCCCATCTGTGGCAGAAGTTGGCATTTTCTTCTCCATTCTTTTATTCCAATGATCTATCTTCTATTCTTTCTTCCGGAGGCATTGTGATGTTGCACTCTTCGACCCATCATCCCATTTTTGTCAAAGATCATGTTCTTTCCTTTGCTTATCCATTCAACCGGAGTGTCGTGTCCTCCATTCAAGTTCTCTCATCTTATCAAGTTTTGCCTCCCTTCTCAACCGGAGTGCTGTCTGAAATCTTTCTTACCCCTTGTGCCATTCTTTCAATAGTTCCGGAGGCAGTGTGTTGTTGATTTCATCTAGTATCCTCTCATCTTGTCAAGTTCATGTTAAATTCCTTCCATTTACAGTCGGAGTGCTATCCAAATTATATCATTCTTATTACTTATCTATCTTGTTTTAACTGGAGTGTTGTGTCTATCATTCCTCTTCTAACCGGACTCTCATCCAAGTGCTTTCATTTTGCCAAGTTCATATTCTTTGCCTTCCATTTCCAACCGGAGTGTTGTCGTAATTTTTCTTATCGTTCCTTGTACATCTCATTTCAACTGGAGTGCTTGCATGTACTTCTTGTCCATTGTAACCCTTTTCTTATGTCTTTCAACCTACAAGGTTCTTGTAATGTTCCTTGTTCCTCTTTTATAACGGAGTGTTTTCAACTTCTTGCATCTTTGTTGGATTCCTTCTTCCAATTTGTTTAACCTCTCAAGGTTCATTGGTTTCACTATTTTGTCAAAGAAGCAACTTTGTTTTACATCTTGCTCTTCCGCTTCTATCCGGTGCCATCCTTAAATCTCGGGACGAGATATCTTATAAGTGGAGGAGTGTTGTGATGCCCCGAGACCGATGCGCTAGGTGTCTCCCTTTTATTCGCCATCATTTCCATGCCTTTCTTCTTGCGTGTTGCATTTTGCCATGTCATCATCCGCATTGCATCTGCATGTTTTCAAAACTTGCATCCGTCCGGGTCTTCTAGTTCCTTCCGTTGTCCGTTCTGAGTCCAGACACACTTGCACGCGCCCGCAGCACGTCTGAAATATTATTTTCTAAGTGGTAGGAAAATGTTTTCGGAATGGGATGAAAGTTGGCATGCGGTGTTGTTCTGTTGTCGGTAGACCGCCTGCCAAATTTCATTGCATTCGGAGTCCGTTTGATGCACCAACGGATAACTATAGCGGCATTATAGTCGGTCAAGCGTCGGACATTTCGGTCTCCGAAAACCCATGCAGGGCCGCTTTCTCTTCTTTCCTCTCAGCCCGAGGCCTCTCCTGCACAACCCTCTAGCCCCACCTAAGCCCAACTACCCTTCTCCTCCGCCCGGAGCCATCCGATCGTCATCGGAGGATCCGAAAACCCTCAAACCCTAGCCCCTACTATATTAAACACCTCTCCATGGAAAATCTGGCCTTCTTCCACCTCCCTCCTCAAATTCCGTGCCTGCCCACTCCCCCGTTGCCACTTGTCACCGCCCAATCGCCGCGCTGCCACCGGGAACCACCTGAGCCGTTGTTCGCCTCCAATCCTGCGCTCCCACGTCAACCTTGCCTTCCCTACTTCGTCGCGGCCCTTGGAGCCTATCCGTGGCCCGCCCCGGGTTGATCTAGGCCCGGACAAAGCCCTTGCCCGCCACTGCCCGTCGCCCCGCTCCTCCCGAGTCCCCCCCCCCCCCGCTCGACCCCGCCACCGCAGCTGCGAGGAGCTCCTCTGGCGACCAGTCGCCGCCGGTGAGCGAAGCCGCCGGAGCCCCCTTGTCGGAGATGAGTCTGCACCTTCTTCTTCCTTCGTTTCCCCTTTCTCCTCGTCTCACATCTCGCTCCATCTCTCTGTGTTCTTCCCCGCAGGAGCTCCATGGGAGCACTTCGAGCAGCTCTGCCGCCGTCACGTTCTGCTTTAGATCCGGTGCCTCGCGGTCGCCCTCACCCGGATCTGCCCGTCCGCTTTGCCGCCCGCCGCCAAGTCCCTCGCCGCGCCATGGACTCCTCTGCTTCATGCCGATGCCAGATCGAACTGCTTGACCCCTGCGCGACCGTGCGCGTTGACCGCGCCCCTACTCATCGTGTAACTGGCCATCCTCCCACGCGCTCATGGGCCGCGCCAAGGCCCAGCCACCCGTTGCTAGATTCCCCTGCAGGCCTCCCTCTCCGTCTGACCGGGCCAGGCCCAAAGTGAGCAGATCCCCTCCAGCCCCTCTCCTGTGCACTTTGGCCCAGCAGTTTCGGCCCATGGTATTTTTTTTCCTACGCAACGATTTACTGTTTTTCCAGAGTGTGCAGTTTTTGCAGAAAAGTCCTTCAAGCTCACCCACTTAATAACTAAACAACCATGCATCGGTTTAAGACAACTTATATATGTAAAATGCTTAGAATTTCTTCTAGTTTCATAATATGCAACTTTTAACCATGTTAAAAATGTTTAAAATGATGTTTGTTTAAATTTGCTCTAATGACAAGCTAAAATGGTATAATTCATAACTAATTAACCGTAGCTCGGTTTTAAATAAATTATATATGCAAATGGGGTAGAAAAATGCCTACTTTAACATGGTGCACTCATCTTGCATGTTTAACAACTCTAAAATATGGTTTAGGGCAGAACAATACCAAATTCATAATACGCATATGAGGATTTTTCCGGACTTGTTGCTTGTTGTTCCGGCCTCATTTAAACTTGCCTAGATAGGTAGTTTTATTATGCTTCACCCCTTTCCATGCTAACCAACATTTAATATTGTTGAGTACATAAACGGTAGAGAACTAAATAAGTCATGCGGTGTTTCGTCAATATGCAACTCGTTGCATATTGAGCTCCACTTAACTTGTAGTTTTGTTTGTGCACTTTGCCATGCCATGTTACATTAAATCACACATGCATCATACTTGGTTGTGCATCAGGCCATGTTTATGTGATGGTTGTTTACTATGTTGTTTGCTTCTTTCCGGTTGTGCTTCTTCTCGATAGTTCCGGCTACGTTGCGTTTGTGAGGATCCGTTCGACTACGTCTGTTTGTCTTCTTCATGGACTCGTTCTTCTTCCTTGCGGGATCTCAGGCAAGATGACCATACCCTCGATATCACTTCTATCTTTGCTTGCTAGTTGTTCGCTCTATCGCTATGTCGCGCTACCTACCACTTGTTTATCATGCCTCCCATATTGCCATGTCAAGCCTCTAACCCACGTTCCTAGCAAATCGTTGTTTGGCTATGTTACTGCTTTTGCTCAGCCCCTCTTATTGCGTTGTTAGTTGTAGGTGAAGTTGAAGATTGTTCCATGTTGGAACATGGATATGTTGGGATATCATATTATCTCTTATTTAATTAATGCGTCTATACACTTGGTAATGGATGGAAGGCTCAACCTTATGCCTGGTGTTTTGTTCCACTCTTGCCGCCCTAGTTTCCGTCATACCGGTGTTATGTTCCTTGATTTTGCGTCCCTAACACGATGAGGGGTATGGGACCCTCTTGACAGTTCCCTTTGAATAAAACTCCTCCAACAAGGCCCAACCTTGGTTTTACATTTGCCTAACCACCTATAACTTTTCCTTAGGGTTGCAAACCCGAGGGTCATCTTTATTTTAACCCCCCCGGGTCAGTGCTCCTCTGAGTGTTGGTCCGAAATGGGCAACCTGCGGGGCCACCTTGGGGAAACTTGAGGGCTGGTTTTACTCATATTTTTTCCCATCCGGTGTGCCCTGAGAACGAGATATGTGCAGCTCCTATCGGGATTTGTTGGCACAGTCGGGCGGTCTTGCTGGTTTAGTTTTACCATTGTCGAAATGTCTTGTGCATCGGGATTCCGAGTCTGATCGGGTGTCCCACGATGGAGGATTGTCTCCGCGGATTATGAGCTTGTGATGGGCTAAGTTGGGACACCCCTGTAGGGTATAAACTTTCGAGAGCCATGCCCGCGGTTATGTGGCAGATGGGAATTTGTTAATATCCGATTGTAGACAACTTGACACTTGACTTAATTAAAATGAATCAACAACGTGTGTAGCCATGATGGTCTCTTTTCGGCAGAGTCCGGGAAGTGAACACGGTTTGTGTTATGTTTGAACGTAGGTAGTTTCAGGATCACTTCTTGATCACTTCTAGCTTCACGACCATTGCGTAGCTTCTCATCTTACTCTTATTTGCGTATGTTAGCCACCATATTTTGCTTAGCGCTTGTTGCAGCTCCACCTCATTACCACATCCTACCCATAAGCTTAAATAGTCTTGATCCCGTGGGTGTGACATTGCTGAGTCCTCGTGACTCACAGATACTTCGAAATAGTTGCAGGTGCCGATGATACCAGTGCAGGTGATGCTACCGGACTCAAGAGGGAGTTCGACGAGGATCTTGGAAGTTACTATGTTTCATTTCCTCATGATCAGTAGTGGAGCCCAGTTGGGACGATCCGGGATCTAGCATTTGGGGTTGTCCTCTTTTATTTTGGTTCCATAGTCGGACCTTGATTGCATTCTGGATGATGTATGTTTAACTTGTTATTTGTGTGAAGTGGCGATTGTAAGCCAACTCTTTATCCCTTTCTTATTCAGTACATGGGATTGTGTGAAGATTACCCCTCTTGCGACAAAACCACCATGCGGTTATGCCTCTAAATCATGCCTCGACACATGGGAGATATAGCCGGATCGTGGGCGTTACATTTCGTCAAGTATCATCCAATCTTCTCAAGTTCATGTTAATTCCTTCCATTTTCAGTCGGAGTGCTATCCGAATTCTTTTGTTCTTATTCCTTCTCTATCTTAGTTTAACCAGATTGGTTTTTATATTCTTTCGTGATCCTCGAGCTCTTGGTTCATGACCTTGCAACCTAAAAGGTTCTCGTAATGTTTCTTGATCCTCTTTGCTAACGGAGTGTTTGCAATTTCGTTCATCTCCATTGTATTCTTTCTTTCAAGTTGTTCAACCTCCCAAGGTTTGTTGGTTTCACTCGCTTGTCGGAGAAGCAACTTTGTTTTACCTCTTCCTTTTCTGTTTCTCTCCGGTGCCATCCCTAGGATCTCGGGTCAAGATCCTTTGTTAGTGTGGGAGAGTCATGATCTCCGTGTGTTTCATTTGTGCTTGCTCTATTTATTTTTGCATTGCATCATGCCATCATGCCAGTATGTCATTTAGTTTTTAAAACTCGACCAGATAAAATGCATAGATCTTTTGATCTGTTTAAATCGAGGGAATTCAGATGGTGATTTCTCTCTATAACTTATCCTCCAAATATTATGGAGCTATTATAAATATTCCATTTGTTTGGACTTAACCGGAACACACTTACAAAATAATTCCCATGCCTATTCCACTTCAAGTTTCACCTCCAAACCTTGGCAACAATTCTTATCACTTTTATCGAGGTTCCTCCAAAAATTTTCAACATTTTTGGACGCTCCTAAAACCTCATCCTAATTCAAACCATTTGAATTAAATTCAAATGAGTTTGAATTTAATTTCTGTAATCATGCCACTTCTATTTTTTCTGTGCACATGCACATTTTTGCGAGTCCAGGAAAATTATCTGCAAGCCAAAGTTCCTTCTCTAACCTTTTCCTTTCTCTCTTTACTTTCTTCCTTTTTTCTGTTTTGGAAAATATGAGCGAGGGAGTGGAGAGCCCAGCAGCCTCCCTCTCCATTGGGCCAAATTCCCAAGCCCACCTAAGTCCTTCCTAAACCTAGCCCCGACCCCCGTCCTCTTGATCTCTCCCTCTTGATCCCGCAGCGCCGCCAGACACTTGTCCCAATCGGGATCGTCCCCGATCCCCTCTGCCTGCTACTCCACCTTGCCCAGCCACCCCGACGCCCTGCACCCTCGTGCCCCCACAGGATCTCCTACCCCCGCGACCTCGTCCTCGCCTCTCCTTCCCGCCAGCCCTGCTTCGCCTCACCGGCCCTTCTCTGCGTCGCCACCTCGCCATGGAGCCGCGCCTATTCGCCTTCCCCCTCGACCGTGCCGGCCACCGGAGCCGTTGCTGGCCGCCGCCGGACGCCTCCGGCCCGGAACCGTCCTCCTTTGACGCCCCGACCTCGCGCGCTGCCGCACCCAGGACCTCCTCGCCCGCCTCCTCGTCTACCCGGCGCCATCGCCTCGTTAGCTCCGTAGCCAGGGGAGGAGCCCCTCGATCCGTCCCCTTCTCGGCCCCGACTCCGGCGAGCGCCGCCCTGTTGACTCGCCCACAGCTCTGCCTCGTTCTAGTGCCGCTGGGTGACCTCGTCTTCCTCCTGCCCTGCTGCTGCCTTCGAGCACCCTCGATGCATCTGTGTGGTGAACACCTTCGTCAACTCGCCTCTGGTTACCTTCAGAAGTGGCACGCCAAGTGCAGCGTTGACCCTTGAAGTCCCCTGCTCCGGCACCCTGCGCCTCCCCTTGCCGGACCTGCTCCATCTCCGCCTCGTAGATCGCCGGTTGCACCAGGTGCCAAGTCCCTGTTTGTCTTATGCCCACAGCTCCAAGTACCCCCAACACCGACAAGATACCCGCGAGACTCGGATGTCCACCAAGTCCAAAAAACATGACCGCAACCGGGACCTCTATTCTGCTTCGTTTTGGATCGCCAAGTACACTGCGCCGATGTGTACACTACGACTACACAACCGGAGTGCGACAAATACCCCGACCATGTGTATATCTACACCGCCAGGACCGGACCGACAAATACCCCGACAACGTGTGTATCACTACCGTCGCCGAAGAAAAGTGTATCGGAACCGTCAAGTTCGACTACCTTTGTGTGTACCACTATCGTCGACCCCCGAAGACCACATGGACGTCAAGTTCCTCGCCGTGACCCCGAACATCTACGAAACGTGTATCACTACTTCCATTACCGTTGCGAGAACGACTACTTTCACTACGAAATTGATCCACCCCAAAATGCATGCTTCGAAGGTATAACGCCGAGATGATCGCCCGTGGACTGAATGCATGTATTGCATGAGATGCACCCTATGTTTGCACCGTGTTTGAATTGTTACTTGCACGTTCGCCGTAAGCCATGCCACCTACATGTGGGACACCCGGTATCCAGGATCATTGATACGTCTTCGTCGTATCTACTTTTCCAAACACTTTTGCCCTTGTTTTGGCCTCCAACTTGTATGATTTGAATGGAACTAATCCGGATTGACGCTGTTTTCAGCAGAATCGCCATGAAGTTGTTTTATGTGCAGAAAACAAAAGTTCTCGGAATGACCTGAAACTCCACGGAATATCTTACAATAAATAATAAAAAATCCTCCCAAAAGATGAAGACCAGGGGGACCACACCCTTGCCACGAGGGTGGGGGACGCCCCCCCTAGGGCGCGCCCCCTACCTCGTGGGCCCCCTGAAAACCTCCCGACTCCAACTCCAACTCTATATAACTGCTTTCAGGGAGAGACAAAATAGGAGAGAAAAAATCATTGCGTTTTACGATACGGAGCCGCCCGTTCGGGGCTCCGGAGAGGGGGATTCGTCGCCGTCGTCATCATCAACCATCCTCCATCACCAATTTCATGATGCTCACCGCCATGCGTGAGTAATTCCATCGTAGGCTTGCTGGACGGTGATGAGTTGGATGAGATTTATCATGTAATCGAGTTAGTTTTGTTAGGGTTTGATCCCTAGTATCCACTATATTCTGAGATTGATGTTGCTATGACTTTGCTATGCTTAATGCTTGTCACTAGGGCCCGAGTGCCATGATTTCAGATCTGAACCTATTATGTTTTCATCAATATATGAGAGTTCTTGATCCTATCTTGCAAGTCTATAGTCACCTATTATGTGTTATGATCCGTTAACCCCGAAGTGACAATAATCGGGATACTTACCGGTGATGACCGTAGTTTGAGGAGTTCATGCATTCACTATGTGCTAATGCTTTGTTCCGGTTCTCTATTAAAAGGAGGCTTTAATATCCCTTAGTTTCCATTAGGACCCCGCTGCCACGGGAGGGTAGGACAAAAGATGGCATGCAAGTTCTTTTCCATAAGCACGTATGACTATATTCGGAATACATGCCTACATTACATTGACGAATTGGAGCTAGTTCTATGTCACCCTATGTTATGACTGTTACATGATGAACCACATCCGGCATAATTATCCATCATTGATCCGATGCCTACGAGCTTTCCATATACTGGTTTACGCTTATTTACTTTCCCGTTGCTATTGTTACAATCACTACAAAATACCAAAAACATTACTTTGCTTTCGTTGCTCTTTTGTTACCGTTACCATCACTATCATATTACTTTGATACTAAACACTTTGCTGCAGATACTAAGTTTCCAGGTGTGGTTGAATTGACAACTCAGCTGCCAATACTTGAGAATATTCTTTGGCTCCCCTTGTGTCGAATCAATAAATTTGGGCTGAATACTCTACCCTCGAAAGTTGTTGCGATCCCCTATACTTGTGGGTTATCAAGACTAATTTCTGGCGCCGTTGCCGGGGAGCATAACTCTATTCTTTGAGTCACTTGGGATTTATATCTACTGGACACTATGAAGAATTTGAAAGATGTTAAGACAACAATCTATCCCTCAACTACGAGGGGAGGTAAGGAACTACCATCTAGCTCTGCACTTGATTCACCTTCTGTTATGAGTAAGCTTGCGACACCTAAACCTGCTTCTGCTATTCGTTCAGATATGTCGCATGTTATTGATGATGCTACTTCTGCTATACATGATACTTATGATGAAACTACTTCTATGCTTGATACTACTGTGCCACTTGGTGATTTTCTCGAGGAATGACTTGCTAGGGCTAGAGAGATTGAAAATATTGAATCTGATTATGATGATGAAAGTGATGATGAAGAATCACTTGTTATTCCTGAGGGTTATTTATTTGATCAAGAAGCTTCTTTAGCTATTTTAGCTTGCAAAGATAGATATGAACTCAAAAAGTTATTAGCTAAATGGAATAAGCAATCTCTAAATGCTAGGATGAGACCTGACCCTGCTTTTGCTACTTCACCTATCTGTGTTACTGATAAGGATTATGAATTCTCTATTGATCCTGATATAATTACTTTGGTTGAATCTGATCCTTTTCATGGCTATGAATCTAAAACTGTTGTGGCACATCTTACTAAATTAAATGATATAGCCACCCTGTTCACTAATGATGAGAGATCTCGCTACTTTTATATCCTTAAAATATTTCCGTTCTCATTAAAGGTGATGCTAAGATATGGTTTAATTCTCTTGATCCTGGTTGTGTGCGTAGTCCCTAGGATATGATTTACTACTTCTCTGCCAAATATTTCCCTGCTCATAAAAAACAAGCTGCTTTAAAGGAAATATACAACTTTGTGCAAATTAAAGAAGAGAGTCTCCCACAATCTTGGGGGAGGCTTCTCAAGTTACTTAATGCTTTGCCTGATCATCCTCTTAAGAAAAATGAAATACTTGATATCTTTTATAATGGACTAACCGATGCTTCCAGAGATTACCTGGATAGTTGTGCTGGTTCTCTTTTCACGGAAAGAACACCGGATGAAGCTGAGATCTTATTGAATAATATGTTGACAAATGAAAATAATTGGGCACCTCCTGAGCCAGCTCCTGCTCCAATTAATGATCCTATTCCTAAACCAACTCTGAAGAAGAGAGGTGTTTTATTTTTCAGTCCCGAGATATGCAAGAGGCAAAGAAATCTATGAAAGAAAAGGGTATTAAAGCTGAAGTGTTAAGAATTTACCTCCTATTGAAGAAATACATGGTCTTAATTTACCGCCTGCCGAAGAAACATATGATCTTAATCCTTTACTTATTGAAGAACCTCCAGACCTCGATAACCCGACACAGGTAGTAAAGGTAAATTCTCTCTATAGATATGATAAAGCTGAAATCCCTCCTACTAAAATTGCTAGTCAGTGCTTGGATGAGTTTGATAATTTTATGTTTAAACAAGAAGACTTCAATGCTTATTTTGGTAGATAATTAAAACAAGATGCTGATATGATTAAATACCTGGGTGATTATATGGCTAATATTAGAGGTGAACTTAAACTTGTTAGCAAACATGCTTCTATGGTTACCACCCAAGTAGAACAAGTACTTAAAGCTCAAAAAGAATTGCTCAGTGAGATGAATAGTAAGAAAAATGATTATGCTGTTAAAGTGGCTATTAGAACTGGTAGAATGACACAGGAACCTTTGTATCCTGAAGGCCACCCTAAGAGAATTGAGAAAGATTATCAGAGAAATAATATTGATGCACCTATTGCTGAACCACCTGATAATCCAAATGATATCTCTATGTCTGATGCTGAAACACGATCTGGAAATGAACATGAACCTAATGAAAATGTTAATGATGATGTTCATAATGATACTCAAACTAGTAATGATAATGATGTAGAAATTGAACCTGCTGTTGATCTTGATAACCCACAATCAAAGAACCAACGTTATGATAAGAAAGACTTTGTTGCTAGGAAACATGGTAAAGAAAAAGAGCCTTGGGTTCAGAAACCCATGCCTTTTCCTCCCAAACCATCCAACAAGAAGGATGATGAGGATTTTGAGCGCTTTGCTGAAATGATTAGACCTATCTTTTTGTGTATGCGATTGACTGATATGCTCAAAATGAATCCTTATGCTAAGTACATGAAAGATATTGTTACAAATAAAAGAAAGATACCAGAAGTTGAAATTTCTACCATGCTTGCTAATTATACTTTTAAGGGTGGAATACCAAAGAAACTTGGAGATCCAAGAGTACCTACTATACCATGCTCCATTAAAAGAAACTATGTTAAAACTGCTTTATGTGATCTTGGAGCCGGTGTTAGTGTTATGCCTCTCTCTTTATATCGTAGACTTGACTTGAATAAGTTGACACCTACTGAAATATCTTTGCAAATGGAAGATAAATCAACTGCTATACCTGTCGGTATTTGTGAGGATGTGCCTGTTGTGGTTGCAAACGTTACTATGTTAACGGACTTTGTTATTCTTGATATTCCCGAGGACGATAGTATGTCTATTATTCTTGGAAGACCTTTTCTTAATACTCTAGGGGCTGTTATTGATTGCAACAAAGGCAATGTCACTTTTCATGTTAATGGTAATGAGCATACGGTACACTTTCCGAGGAAACAACCTCAAGTTCATAGTATCAATTCTATCGAAAAAATTCCATCGATTATATTTGGAGGTTTTGAATTTCCTCTTCCTACTGTCAAGAAGAAATATGATATACTTATTATTGGGGATGTGCATATCCCTGTTGAGGTAACCTAGTGTTATTTGAAATTTCTCCGGTTTCATGTTAATCGGAATGAGTTTGTTAACAAGACTTGATCAAGCTTGTTAGTGGATTCCTTTTGATGAGCATGAGATGGATGAAACTAGAAGCACAACCTTCTGTACCCTCTCTATACTTTCTGTTATTTAGTTGAAATAAAGTAAAAATAAATAATTTCCTGTCTGTTATCTGAATATCCATGCAATATAAAAATACCTCAAAAATAAAAGTTCTCCAAATGCCCTCAAAATTAAATATGATTTTTTCTAGAATATTTGAGGATTTATGGTGCAAAAATCACACCAGGGGGGCCAACCACCTTGCCACGAGGATGGAGGGCGCGCCCCCTGCCTCGTGGGCCCACGGTGGCCCTCCTCCACTTATTCATGCACCCATCCTCTTCTTATTCTTCCTCCCACAAACACGAAAAACCAACTCAAGCATGAGTTCCAGCCCTCTTTGCTGCCATTTTCGATCTCCTTGCTCAAAGCACCTCTCACAAAACTGCTTGGGGAGATTGTTCCTTGGTACGTGACTCCTCCATTGGTCCAATTAGTTTTGTTCTAGTGCTTTATTCATTGCAAATTTGTGTTGCTTAGGTGACCCTGTTCTTGAGCTTGCATGTCAAATTTATATGGTCAAAAGTAGTTTTGATGCATGATATAGGCTCTAGGCGCTTGTAGGAGTAGTTGCTATCAATATTATTGAGTTTGGTTTACTTTTATTTTGAAGTTACTAAAAATTTCAGAATTTTTTAGAAAATGATGAGGAGATTATTGAGGGGCTCATCGAGTCAAAGCTCGAAGGAAAAGGCACCGAAGCCTAAGTATAATTTGCCGCGCACCGCGGAGGTTCGGGCGTGTGAATGGCCTTCCGAGGATTTCTTACGAGCATCCGGGATTTATGAAGATTTTCATGAGTTGGCTCATAATGTAGGCCTCACCGCTTTCCTCCACGACCAATGCGATCAGTATCTCTTACTCACAAATACCTTTGTGAAAAACTTTCATTTTCATTCTAGGAACTCACCACCTACGGTGGAGTTTCATTTATATGATGAGCATAAGGAGATGTCACTTTATGATTTTTGTCAGATTTGTTTAGTCCCTTTGGAGGGCAAGACAGAAGAACCACATCATGATGATGTGGAGGGATTTATTAATACTATCAATGTAGGGGGAAACTAGGAAGGTTTCCGATGCACGAATCACTAGCATACATTTTCCCGTCTTACGTTACTTTGCATTATTTGCTAGTCATTGCTTAATTGGTCGCGGAAACTGTGGAAACCTTAGTATCCCTGATATTATTATTTTGCTCCAAGGTTTATACAGTGATAACAATTTTAGTATGGGCGGCATTATTGCTAGACGGTTAAGTATGAACCGTACTAAGGGTCCCATCTTTGGAGGCATCTATGCTACACGCCTAGCTGCACATTTTAACATACCTATTAGGCATGCTGAGAAGGAAGAAAAAGTGCTGCCTCATGTTTATTCAGATTATAAAAGTATGGTGGCACATGATTTTATTGTTAAGAATAGGGCAGGAGAGCTTAAATATCAATTGTTCTTTAATAAACATCATCCTAAGACTATTACCTTGCCTGCTCCTTCTTTGTTTGATTTGACTGTAGGCACGTACCTTGTTCCGTTGACGGCTATCCACGCCTACCGGAACCCTGCACTAGCCAAGGAGCCAGAACCGGAACCACAATTTGATCCTTCACGATAGTCTAACTATTAGTGGGATCCGGAGATGATTGCCAGCCAGTGGCAATCGGAGCCTTCTTCTTCCCCATCGCAGTACGACCCCAACTATTATTATGGATATCGGCCAGGCCAGCCGTGGCCATAAACCAACTTAGGCCAAAAGCCTAAGCTTGGGGGAGTACGTATTTCTCACCGACATTACATTTATGTTCACACACACTCATTGCTAGATGTCGGTGCTCATACTTTTTCATTGTATCATCCATGCTAGTTTATTTCCTTTTATCCTTTCTTCTTGTGTGTTTAATAAACCTTAAGAAAAAACCAAAAAAATAGTTGTAGCTTTTAATTAATTTACTTTGCATGCTTGTAGTAGTAATTAAAAGAAAACCCAAAAATATTTCCTG
This sequence comes from Triticum urartu, assembly GCF_056163025.1. Classification (NCBI taxonomy): domain Eukaryota; kingdom Viridiplantae; phylum Streptophyta; class Magnoliopsida; order Poales; family Poaceae; genus Triticum; species Triticum urartu. The sequence goes on from NC_141878.1 coordinate 218,622,854, forward strand.
TTCTTCTTTTGCTTGTTGGGAGCTTTCCCGTGTAAATAGTTTTATTTCTTTTCTTTTCTTTGGGGGTCAGTAGGAGAAGACCATGATTAAATTGTTGAAATGGCTCTTATATGCATTATTGTTTATCTGACAAAAGAGCCCATATTGCCTTGTCTTCTCCTGTTTATTAAATGCTCGCAGATTCCAGCTTAGTCCAATGCACGTGCACTCTTATTATCATTCACATCGTTCGGTCATGCAAGTGAAACGCAATTATGATGATATATGATGGACTGACTGAGATGAGAAAAGCTGGTACGAACTCGACCCCTTTTGTTTTTGTAAATATGATGAGTTCATCGTTCTTGATTCATCTTGTTATGAATAAACATGTTTGCAATGACAATTAGAGATCATAGCTGCTTGTGCCATGCTTGATTAGCTATGAGTTATAATGGTTTACCTTGCGTGCCAACATGCTATTAAAATGGTTGTGATGTGGTATGATGGGGTGGTATCCTCCTTTGAATGATTTAAGTGACTTAACTTGGCACATGTTCACGCATGTAGTTGAAACAAATCAACATAGCCTTCACGATATTTATGTTCATGGTGGATTATATCCTACTCATGCTTGCATCCAATGTTTATTAATTTTAATGCATGTACATGGCTGTTGTCGCTCTCTAGTTGTTCGCTTCCCAGTTTTTTGCTAGCCTTCACCTGTACTAAGCGGGAATACTGCTTGTGCATCCAAACTCCTTAAACCCCAAAGTTATTCCAGATGAGTCCACTATACCTTCCTATATGCGGTATCTACCTGCCGTTCCAAGTAAATTTGTATGTGCCAAACTCTAAACCTTCAAATAATCATCCTGTTTTGTATGCTCGAATAGCTCAGGTATCAACTAGGGCTGCCTGTATCTTCCATGTTAGGGCGGTTATTCTCAAGAGGAGTGGACTCAGCTCCTCACTCACGAGAAAATGGCTGGTAACCGGGATGCCCAGTCCCATGCTTTATGCAAACCAAATCAAAATAATTGCAAAACAAAACTCCCCCTGGGACCTGATGTATGTTGGAGGCACTCGTTGTTTCGAGCAAGCCATGGATTGATGTTTGTTGGTGGACGGGGAGTATAAACTTTACCATTCTGTTTGGGAACCTCCTATAATGTGTGTAGCATGGAAAATATCGCCATCTCTTGGTTGTTATGTTGACAATGAAATTATACCTCTCAAAATGTTATTCACCTCTATTTCAAAACCGAGCTCTCGCACCTCTACAAATCCCTGCTTCCCTCTGTGAAGGGCCTATCTATTTACTTTTATGTTGAGTCATCACCCTCTTATTAAAAGCACCAGTTGGAGAGCACCGCTGTCATTTTCATTCATTATTGTTAGTTTACATTGGGTGTGACTATGATTGGATCTCTTTTACCATGAATTACAATGTCTAGTCAGTCCTTGATCTTTAAAGGTGCTCTGCATTTATGTTTTGCGGTCTCAGAAAGGGCTAGCGAGATACCATCTTGTTATATCATATTATGATTGTTTTGAGAAAGTGTTGTCATCCGAGATTTATTATTATGGCTTGCTAGTTGATTATGCTATTGATATGGGTAATCATGAGACCTGAGAATTATTGCAAATGTGGTTAGTTATGATCTTTGCTGAAAACTTGAATGCTAGCTTGACATATTTATAACAACAAGAGCAAACAGAGTTTGTAAAAGTTTTTCTTTATTTCTTTCAGTTTGTCAACTGAATTGCTTGAGGACAAGCAAGGGTTTCAGCTTGGGGGAGTTGATACGTCTCCGTCGTATCTACTTTTCCAAACACTTTTGCCCTTGTTTTGGACTCTAACTTGTATGATTTGAATGGAACTAACCCGGACTGACGTTGTTTTCAGCAGAATTGCCATGATGTTGTTTTATGTGCAGAAAACAAAAGTTCTCGGAATGACCTGAAACTCCACGGAATATCTTACAATAAATAATAAAAAATCCTTGCCAAAGATGAAGACCAGGGGGCCCACACCCTTGCCACGAGGGTGGGGGCGCCCCCCCCCTATGGCGCGACCCTACCTCGTGGGCCCCCTGGAGACCTCCCGACTCCAACTCTAACTCTATATACCTACTTTCGGGGAGAGAAAAAATAGGAGAGAAGAAATCATCACGTTTTACGGTACGGAGCCGCCGCCAAGCCCTAAAACCTCCCGGGAGGGCTGATCTGGAGTCCGTTCGGGGCTCCGGAGAGGGGGATTCATCGCCGTCGTCATCATCAACCATCCTCCATCAGCAATTTCATGATGATCACCGCCGTGCGTGAGTAATTCCATCGTAGGCTTGCTAGACGGTGATGGGTTGGATGAGATTTATCATGTAATCGAGTTAGTTTTGTTAGGGTTTGATCCCTAGTATCCACTATGTTCTGAGATTGATGTTGCTATGACTTTGCTATGCTTAATGCTTGTCACTAGGGCCCGAGTGCCATGATTTCAGATCTGAACCTATTATATTTTCATCAATATATGAGAGTTCTTGATCCTATCTTGCAAGTCTATAGTCACCTATTATGTGTTATGATCCGTTAACCCCGAAGTGACAATAATCGGGATACTTACCGGTGATGACCGTAGTTTGAGGAGTTCATGCATTCACTATGTGCTAATGCTTTGTTCCGGTTCTCTATTAAAAGGAGGCTTTAATATCCCTTAGTTTCCATTAGGACCCCGCTGCCATGGGAGGGTAGGACAAAAGATGTCATGCAAGTTCTTTTCCATAAGCACGTATGACTATATTTGGAATACATGCCTACATAACATTGACGAATTAGAGCTAGTTCTGTGTCACCCTATGTTATGACTGTTACATGATGAACCACATCCGGCATAATTATCCATCATTGATCCGATGCCTACGAGCTTTCCATATACTGGTTTACGCTTATTTACATTCTCGTTGCTATTGTTACAATCACTACAAAATACCAAAAACATTACTTTGCTTTCGTTACTCTTTTGTTACCGTTACCATCACTATCATATTACTTTTCTACTAAACACTTTGCTGTAGATACTAAGTTTCCAGGTGTGGTTGAATTGACAACTCAGCTGCCAATACTTGAGAATATTCTTTGGCTCCCTTGTGTCGAATCAGTAAATTTGGGTTGAATACTCTACCCTCGAAAGTTGTTGCGATCCCCTATACTTGTGGGTTATCAATCACTCCCCGCCACTCTTGCACGTTTCGCGCACTCACACTTGTTCCTTTCTCCAGCATCTCAATCGAGTTGCCGGATCACCAAAATGTTGCCGTGGTAGCATTTTCGGATTCCCCGCCGTGGCACCCCTTTCTTTCTGCCATGGCGACAAAATGCTCCCTATAATATTAAATGTCAACATTTTCATAAAAAATGTATAAACTTGCATATGTCATCCGCATCATGTTAACAACATTTAAAATGTTTAAAACTGTTGTTTGCTTTAAATTGCTAAATGCATACGGGGATTTACCGGAATTGTTGTTTGGTGTTCCGGCCTCATTTAAACTTGCCTAAATAGATAGTTTCTTTTTGCTTCTCCTCTTGCCATGTTAATCAACATTTAATATTGTTGGGTACATAAACGGGAGAGAACTAAATATATGAATGTGGTGTTTCGTCAATATGCAACTTGTTGCATATTGAGCTCCACTTAATTTGTAGTATTGTTTGTGGCACTTTGCCATGCCATGCCTCATTAAAACGGACATGCATCATACATGATTGTGCATCATGCCATGTTTATGTGATGGTTGTTTACCATGATGTTTGCTTCTTTCCGGTTGCGCTTCTCCTTCATAGTTATGGTTATGTCGCGATTGTGAGGATTCGTCCGACTATGTTGGTTTGTCTAACTCCTGGACTCGATCTTCTTCCTAGCGGGATTTCAGGCAAGATGGTCATTACCCCCGATATCACTTCTATCTTTGCTTGCTAGTTGTTCATTCTATCGCTATGTTGCACTACCTACCACTTGTTTATCATGCCTCCCATATTGCCATGTCAAGCCTCTAACCCACCTGCCTAGCAAACCGTTGTCTGGCTAAGTTACCGCTTTTGCTCAGCCCCTCTTATGGCGTTGCTAGTTGCAGGTGCCTTGCAGGTTGTTCCATGTTGGAACATGGATATGTTGGGATATCACATTATCTCTTACTTTAATTAATGCATATATATACTTGGCAAAGGGTGGAAGGCTTGGCCTTTTGCTCGGTGTTTTGTTTCACTCTTGTCGCCCTAGTTTCCTTCATACCGGTGTTATGTTCCTTGATTTTGTGTTCCTTATGCGGTTGGGGTTATGGGACCCCCTTGACAATTCACTTTGAATAAAACTTCTCCAACAACTTGGTTTTAACATTTTCCTAACAGAGTAATTAACCCCAGGATCATCTTCACTCAACCCCCCCCGGCCAGTGCTCCTCTGAGTGTTGGTCCGAACCAAGTAGACTGCCGGGCCACCTCGAGGAAACTTGAGGGTTGGTTTTACTCGTAGGATGTCTCATCCGGTGTGCCCTAAGAACGAGATATGTGCAGCTCCTATCAGGATTTGTTGGCACATTTGGGCGGTCTAGCTGGTCTTGTTTTACCATTGCTGAAATGTCTTGTAACCGAGATTTCGAGACTAATCATGTCTTTCCGGGAGAAGGAATATCCTTCATTGATCGTGAGAGCTTGTGATGGGCTAAGTTGGGACATCCCTGCAGGGTATAAAATTTCGACAGTCATGCCCGCTGTCGGTTTCAAAACCGGCGGATCTCGGGTAGGGGGTCCCGAACTGTGCGTCTAGGCCGGATGGTAACAGGAGGCAGGGGACACGAAGTTTTACCCAGGTTCGGGCCCTCTCGATGGAGGTAAAACCCTACGTCCTACTTGATTAATATTGATGATATGGGTAGTACAAGAGTTGATCTACCACGAGATCAGAGAGGCTAAACCCTAGAAGCTAGCCTATGGTATGCTTGTTGATGTGTATGTTGTCCTACGGACTAAAACCCTCCGGTTTATATAGACACCGGAGAGGGTTAGGGTTACATAAATTCGGTTACAATGGTAGGAGATCTGATCATCCGTATCGCCAAGCTTGCCTTCCATGCCAAGGAAAGTCCCTTCCAGACACGGGACAGAGTCTTCAATCTTATATCTTCATAGTCCAGGAGTCCGGCTGAAGGTATAGTTCGGCTATTCGAACACCCCCTAATCCAGGACTCCCTCAGTAGCCCCCAAACCAGGCTTCAATGACGATGAGTCCGGCGCGCAGATTGTCTTTGGCATTGCAAGGCGGGTTCTCCTCCAAATTCCGTGTACCTGTTTGAATAAAGTCCGGTTTCTTGTAGATGTTGCGCTCCTTGGCTTCTACGCCCAATAATGGCCGTTTTCCACGTGTCAAACGAATATGAAAAGTCTGAGTGTTTTTACGTTCACACCCCTAGCCGCGTAAATGAGTTGCCCTTTTTAAGGGGACGAGGATTTAGATCCAATCCACACCTTCTCCCCTCCACGAGTGTCCATCAGAGCGCACCCGACAAAGGTCCATTCCACCATGGCCAGCCACCACAACTCCTCCACTCGCCCTTCTAGCCCTAAGCCTGGATATTGGGAGAGATGTTCTACTCCGCATAGCGAGCTAGTGACGCTTCAGACCAAGGGATTTCTCCCCCCGGCCTATATGGTCCCGGTCCGAGCCGGTCTTGCCGTCTACAACGGCGGAGAGCAAGCAGAGAATGCCCCTAATCCATCCAAAGGAGAGTGGGTGTGCCTTGTCCCTTACTTAATAAGGGGGCTCAGATTTCCCATCCACCCGTTTCTCCGGGGGCTGCTGGAGTTCTACGGCCTCCAGCTACATCATCTCACGCCTGCCTCTGTATTGCATATCGCGGGCTTTGTAGCCCTCTGCGAGATGTTCTTGGGTATTGAAGCTCATTTCGGACTGTGGAAGGAGCTATTTTGCCTCGTGCCCCGTTCCAAGAAAGGGTCAATGTATCAAGTGGGCGGAGCCGAAGTATGGCGCATCGCCGGGACCGGATATCTGTCCGGAACCCCAAAGAAGGCGTCCGAAGACTGGCCCTCGGAATGGTTCTATATAGAAGACGTCCCGCTGCCGGATCCTGTCCGGATCGGCCTCCCAGAGTTCAATAGTGCTCCTTTAAAGAAGCGCCTAAGCTGGCGTCCATGGAGCCCTCAAAGGGAAAGTGACAAGGACATCGTTTATCTCATTGGCCGAATAAGATTGCTGGCCCATTCCGGACTAACCATGATCGGAGTTATGGCCGAATGCATCATGCGGGGGGTGCAACCGCTTCAGTACAGAAGCCACCCCATGTGGGATTTCAATGGGGAGGACGACGCCACCCGCTACAGCCGCAAAGGTCCAGATTCAGTTGCCGCTCTATTAAAGATCTTGTCCACTTTGTACAAGGGAGAAGAGGAGGAATTTCTCCGCGTCAACCCACAGGGTGGATTCTCTATGCACAATCCCCCAAGCTGGGTAAGTGGTCGCATTTACTTGCTCATCCGTTTAGTGTTCCCATTGTTAAATACTTAGTCTGATGACTTCAACGCAGGAACTGCGCCGGGCCGTTAAGGACATAAGCAGCCCGCCTCCACAACCCGAGGACCCAGGACGGTCTCTCGACCCGGCCTCTCAAGAGGATCCGGACATATCTGTGGAGCTGATTGATGGAGTGTTCCATCAGTTGAGTGAGGACAACGCCTTGGTGGCCATTACGGCCGATTACCCAGGGCTAATCCGAACACCCCAGGTACCTGAGACCGAAGTCCCTGTACCCCGGACAGGGGTCCGTCCACGCGTGTTTAATTTCCTAATTGCAACCGAACTTTGCAGGGGAGGTTTTTGAGGCAGAAGGCCGAACCTGCGGTGACAAGCCAACCAGGGGCCGCAGGGCCCCATGGGCAGAAAAGAGGTGCAGTCCGGACCGAGGCATCAGCGCGAAGGTATGGCGCCCCCCTTTATCCTAGTTGTTATACCTTCGAGGCACATTTGACACTCGTGCCCTTTTCAGGACAAAGAGACCTCGCCGGACTATATCCGGAGAAGCTGCTAATCGCGCCTCCACCAGCCAGGCTCCAAAGCCTGGTCCAGGGGCGGAAGCGAATGCTAGGCGTGTGCCAGACGTTCCTCCGATGGAGGATGCGGACGGGTTATCTGCCACCAACTCAGAGGTGGAAAGTGCCATGAACCACAGGCGTCGGCGGACAATTCTTCGCGACGCTTGCTTCTCCCAAGAGGCATTAGATGCCTTCAATTCGGGAGATGCGCACCTCCGTGCCGCTCAATATGGTCTAGCCAGAGCCACGGAGCAATATGTAAAAGACATACGGGTAAGAAAAATTTGGTAAATATATATGTAGCAGTAGCCCCCGAGACTGAAAACAGTTAGAATAACCGGTTTAAGGATCATTTGAAATGCAGGTTCTTACAGAAAAGAATTCCCTACTGTCCCAGGAGCTGGAAGAGTGCAAGGCCCAACTGGAGGCCGCACTAGCCGCGGCAGGGGAGCCTAAGGAGACCCCCTCTGGTAATATACATTTCGAAAGATAAGTATGTGGCGAAGCACGGCTTTGGTGCGAATCTGACAAATAAAATTGCAGATGGCGCCGGATTGAATCCGGAAAGGCAACACCTCGAACGCCAACTAAAGGCTGGTGAGAGGGTGCTATTAAAGGTGATGGGGGAGAAGAACGTTCTCCAAGATGCCAACACCCGGCTGGGCATCGAGATAAAATATGTTCGTGCCCAGCCGTCAGACTCCGTGAAGGAGAATCAGCGGCTTCGGCGCGACATATTTAGTAAGTGCTTGAATGAACCTTTTAAAAGAAAGTTCGGCGGTGCCATCGATTAACACAGCAATATCCGTAGGTATGTTAACAGGTCGTCCTGCAGAGGAGATGCTCGGTTCTACGGGTGACCTTCTTCCCGAGCTCTTGCAATTGCTCGATCGAGTTCGGCAGGCGATGCGAGGCGTCGCCCAGGTCCTGTGGCCATCCGTCTCCACGCCCGAAGGTCTTGGACAGCTTGCGGAGAAGCTGAGGGGAGCACGGCGGCGCTTCTAGTTGTGGAAGATATCAGCGTGCCGTCAAGGCACTAGGGAGGCCTGGGCCATGGTGAAGACGCAGTATTCACAGGCCGACCCCAACCATATGGCCGAGGTTGGTCCTGTAGGGCCCAATGGGAAGGAGATCCCTGTGAGCTTAGTATACGGCCAAGTAGAGTTGGCCGCAAAGTATTCCCAGCAGGACTGTAAATTAGACAGCCTGTTAGATGGTATTGAAGAGGAGTACACTCAGTCAAAACGACTATGTAATTTAATTGACATTTATAATGCCTTCTAGCCGGATTGTAGATCATTTGTCATGACCGACCTTTTCGCTTCAGCCTCGGGACCTGACGGTCCGGAGTGTGTCCGAATTCCCATGCGGTTATATAGGAACCGGGGAATGCGTGGAGACCAGGCGTAGGGGTCATTATGGCGTGAACAGACAAGTGCCCGACTAGTTATGTTATATTACATGGTTAGTAAGAAACATCTTCCAGGGAGAATAGTTCCGTTAGGGGTTCCTTTCCCTGGGAGGCATGCCCTAAAGTGCATGTCCATGTTGCGAAGAGAAACGGAGGAAAAACATCTGGGGGCACGTGGAAAAAATAAAAAAGATCGTCTTTAGTTCACCGACCGAATATTCCCTTAAGAACGCTAGCTTTCGGCTTCACCCAGTCTGAGGTACACGTCCGGCTGACCCGGCAGTAACAATCGCAGAGGTGCTCCCTTTACCGCCTAGCCGAACAATCGGGAACGTAGGGGTAAGCACAGGAGCCAGGCAACCCAGCTTGGCCAAAACTTAAGTCATATCGATGCATATAGTGGTGAATAAAAGGTACATGCGGACGTTTGACACATGTGTTGGGCGTGAAGCCCGTAGAAATAAGCTTCTGTTGAAAGAAGCCCCCAGGTTTGCTGAGCGCGGATAGCGCGTCACTTTGTGAGCCTCTAAAGGCTATAAGAGGGAAAGAGAGAGAAGGAGAGAAATGTAAGATAGAAGGTATATATAAAAATGGACAGAGTAAGGAGACGGACACAGGATCCGGCGCTAGGCATAGAATCTTCGGAGGCGGGCCGCGTTCCATGGGTTCGGCTCGAGTCGGTTATCCGATGCACTTCGCAGGCGGTATGCACCACCAGTCAGGACTTGGTCGATGATGAAGGGACCTTCCCACTTGGGCTTGAGTTTGTCCTTTTTCTTGTCCGACAGGCGTAGAACTAATTCGCCAACGTTGTAATTTTTGGCCCGCACTTCTCTGCTTTGGTATCTTCGAGCCTGCTGTTGATAAAATGCGGAACGGGATTTTGCCACGTCACGCTCCTCCTCTAATGCGTCCAAACTGTCTTGCCGATCGAGGTCGGCTTCTCTTTCTTCGTACATGCGCACTCGAGGTGAGTCATGAATTATGTCGCAAGGCAAAACTGCCTCAGCGCCGTACACCATGAAGAATGGTGTATATCCGGTGGTGCGATTTGGTGTGGTCCGCAGCCCCCAGAGTATGGAGTCGAGCTCCTCTACCTAGTGTGTGTTAGATTCCTTGAGGGACCATACTAATCTGGGTTTAATGCCGCTCATGATAAGACCGTTTGCACGTTCGACCTGGCCGTTAGTCTGTGGGTGATAGAAAGAAGCGTAATCGAGCTTGATGCCCAAGTTCTTGCACCAGAGTTTTACCTCGTCGGCCGTAAAGTTCGTGCCATTATCAGTGATGATGCTGTGGGGGACGCCGTAACGGTGTACAACCCCGGATATGAAGTCTATCACAGGCCCGGATTCAGCCGTCTTAACAGGCTTGGCTTCTATCCATTTGGTGAACTTATCCACCATGACGAGTAGGTATTTGTGCTTGTGGGTTACGCCTTTAAGGGGTCCAACCATATCAAGCCCCCAGACCGCAAAGGGCCAAGTGATGGGGATAGTTTGGAGGGCGGTTGGTGGCATATGGCTTTGGTTTGCAAAGAGCTGGCAACCGGTACATCGCTGGACTAAGTCCTGAGCGTCTGCCCGGGCCGTCGGCCAATAAAAGCCTGTACGGAAGGCCTTGCTTACCAGGGATCGGGCTGCAGCGTCATGACCGCCGAGTCCGGCATGGATTTTAGCCAGGAGATTCCGCCCCTCCTCTTCGGAGATGCACCTTTGAAGGACTCTGGTAGTGCTTTTCTTATAAAGCTCCCCCTCGTGGACTCTGTAGGCTTTGGATCGCCGCACTATGCAGCGTGCCTCATTCTAGTCCTCGGGGAGTACCTGCCTAGTAAGGTAGGCGAGGAATGGTTCCGTCCATGGGGCAATGACGACCATTATTACGTGGGCTGAAGGTGTTACTTCAATGGCAGAGCCGCCGATTGTGTCAGAATGTTCGGAGTCGGGCGGTGCGGTTGGGTCCGGGCTGCTATTGTTTGGCTCCCCTTCCCATGCCACAGATGGCTTAAAAAGCCTTTCCAAGAAGATGTTGGGGGGGACTACATCGCGTTTTGCGCCGATGCGTGCCAGGACATCTGCCGCCTGATTATTTTCCCGGGCTATATGGTGAAATTCAAGTCCCTCGAACCGAGCTGACATTTTTAGGACGGCGTTGCGGTAAGCTGCCATTTTCGGATCCTTGGCATCGAATTCTCTGTTTATTTGGGATATTGTGAGGTTCGAGTCCCCGCGCACCTCTAGGCGTTGGATGCCCATGGATACTGCCATCCGGAGACCATGTAGAAAGGCCTCATATTCGGCTGCGTTGTTGGAGTCCGTGTACAAAATCTGTAGTACATATTGAACTGTGTCTCCTGTGGGGGACGTCAAAACGACGCCAGCCCCCAGTCCGGCCAACATTTTGGAGCCGTCGAAATGCATGATCCAATTTGAATATGTGCCGTACTCTTTGGGGAGTTCGGCCTCTGTCCATTCTGTGACGAAATCGGCCAAAACTTGTGACTTGATGGCTCGTCGTGGCTTATAAGTTACGTCGAACGGGAGGAGCTCGATGGCCCATTTCGAAATCTGGCCCGTTGCGTCACGGTTGTTTATAATGTCGTTAAGGGGTACTTCCGAGGCTACTATTATCGAGCACTCTTGAAAGTAGTGTCGTAGCTTCCGGGATGCCATGAATACCGCGTACGCAATCTTCTGATAATGCGGGTATCGTGATTTGCAGGGAGTGAGGACGGTGGACACATAATAGACAGGCCTTTGAAGGGGGAATTTGTGTCCATCCGCTTCTCGTTCGACGACGAGCACTGCGCTTACAACCTGATGTGTTGTTGTGATGTACAATAGCATTGGTTCGCCGGTGTTTGGCGCGGCCAGGACTGGGTTTGTTGCTAGTATGGCTTTTATTTCGCCGAGTCCGGCCGTGGCTGCGTCCGTCCATTTGAAGTGTTCGGTGCAACGAAGGAGGCGGTAAAGGGGAAGGGCCTTTTCTCCCAGGCGGGAGATGAAGCGGCTTAGAGCCGCCACACATCCGGTTAACTTTTGTATTTGTTTGAGGTCCTTTGGGATATCCAGTTGCGAGAGAGCTCGGATCTTGGCTGGATTTGCTTCAATTCCTCTATTGGATACAATGAAGCCCAAGAGCTTTCCAGCTGGAACGCCGAAAACGCATTTTTCTGGGTTGAGCTTGATGTCGTATGTTCGGAGATTATCAAATGTGAGCCTCAAGTCGTCTACTAGAGATTCAACATGTCTTGTTTTGACGACCACATCATCTACGTATGCCTCCATTGTTTTACCGATCTGGCTTGCCAGACATGTCTGGATCATGCGCTTGTATGTTGCGCCGCCGTTTTTGAGCCCGAAGGGCATCGTGTTGAAGCAGAATGGCCCGTATGGTGTGATAAATGCCGTTGCGGCTTGGTATGATTCTGCCATCTTGATTTGATGGTAGCCAGAATATGCGTCGAGGAAACACAACGAATCGTGTCCTGCGGTGGCATCGATAATTTGATCGATGCGGGGGAGAGGGAAGGGATCCTTTGGGCAAGCCTTATTGAGGTCTTTAAAATCGACACACAGGCGCCAGGATTTGTCCTTCTTTGGTACCATCACCAGGTTTGCTAGCCAGTTCGGATGTTTTATATCTCTGATGAATCCGGCCTCCAATAGCTTTGCTAGCTCTTCTCCCATAGCCTGTCTCTTAGGTTCGGAAAAACACCGAAGAGCCTGTTTGACAGGTTTGAATCCTGTTTGGATATTTAAGTTGTGCTCGGCCAGCCTGCGTGGGATTCCTGGCATGTCTGAAGGATGCCAGGCGAAAATGTCCCAGTTCTCTCATAGGAACTCTCGCAATGCGGTGTCGACATCAGGGTTTAACTGTGCCTCGATGGAAGTTGTTTTGTTGGGGTCCGTTGGATGGACTTGGAATTTGACTATTTCGTCCGCTGGTTTAAAGGAGGTGGACTTGGATCTTTTGTCGAGTACCACGTTGTCCCTATTCACGGTAGAGCGCAGCGCAGTCAGTTCCTCGGCCGCTAGGGCTTTGGATAGTGCCTCGAGGGCCAGTGCGTCTGTCTTGTTTTCGGCGCGGAGTGCTACATCCGGATCACTAGCGAGAGTGATGATCCCGTTAGGCCCAAGCATCTTGAGCTTCATGTATCCGTAATGAGGTATTGCTTGGAAGATTGTGAATGCTTCCCTCCCTAGCAAAGCGTGATAACCACTGCTGAACGGGGCCACGTGGAATGTGACTTCTTCGGACCTGTAATTGTCCTGCGTGCCGAACACCACATCTAGTGTGATCTTTCCTGTACAGTGCGCTTCCCGACTGGGGATTATTCCTCTAAAGGTTGTGCTGCTTCGCGTGATGCGGTTCCAGTCTATATCCATTTTTTGGAGAGTTTCCTCATAGATGAGGTTCAATCCGCTGTCGCCGTCCATGAGTACCTTGGTGAGACGAAAGCCGTCCACTATTGGACTGAGGACCAATGCGGCTGGTGCTCGGGCTGTTCGGAATATAGGTTCATCACTGGCGTTAAAGGTAATGGCCGTGTCACTCCATGGGTTTATTGTTGCTACTTGGTAGACTTCGGCAAGGCTGCGGAGTGTCCTTTTTCGCATATTATTTGATGCGAAGGTCTCTAAGACTGTTAATACCGTATTGGTGTCTCTGGGGTGGCTTTCTGTGGCCTCCGGGATTAGGAGGTTTTTGCCAATTTTGGCCACCTGCCGGAGTATCCAACATGCTCTAAGGCTGTGAGTTGGTGTGGCGTCATCTGTACTATGAATTTTACAGGGTCCATTAAGCCATCCTTCCAGTACGGTTCCATGCCCTGTAGAGGGTTTTTGCCTTTTGGTGTTTGACCCGGGTGTCTAGCGATGATGCACCCTTTTATTTCGGACTGGGCTTGCCTTAAGGGCCGGATTATCCCAAAATTTTGTTTCGGTTTTCCGGGCGCTTTCCATCGCACAGTACTTTCGTACTATGGACGCTAAGTCAACGAAGCGTGTAATATCACGGCGACTTATGGCGTTGAGTATTCCCTTGTCCGTGCAATTATTGCAGAAGGATGAAAATTGCGTCTTCCTCGCGGCAGCCCTTTATCCTGTTCATAACCAGGAGGAATCTGGCCCAGTAATGATGTACTGTTTCTTTGGGCTCTTGCCTGATTTGGGATAGATCGCTGATGTTCGGGTGGGTGGGTGGGATTAAATCCGAAGCCTTACCCCTTCTGAGGCTCAGAGGTCGAGGAATTTCCGAACTTGAAAATTTGGATTCCTGGATGTCGTCTAATGAATCCAGTCCGTCGCCTGATTCTAGGTTCAGGTCTTGAGTGATATCCTCCCCTCCGCGGACATCCGGCTTGGAGGGATTGGGAATCCGAACGTAGCGAGTCCTTAGGATAGATGAAGGGTCGCCGCACTGTCCCTCTACCACGGCAACATGATGGGTGGCTTGGGGAGAGTTAATCTCTCTCAGATCAGTTTTAGGCCCAATCTGGTCGTAATCCGTAGCGACTCCCAGGGGGGCGAAGCGATCCAAGAGCTCGTTTATGGAGGAAATCTCTATTGGATCTAACTGCTCGGCAAGTTCCGAGTTGACACGAAGATTGTTTTCGATGGCTCAAGAGGTCATCGTCGGCGTAGAAGCCGAACAGGTGGTCATAAGAAAACCACCTAGCCGGAGGGTTTGGCCAACAGCCAAAGCTCCCTTAGCAATGGTGCCGTCTTTAAAGACGGGGCGAGGCATCCTTCCTGATGGCGACGACACAGAGGAACTCTCAATGAAAGCACCAATGTCGGTGTCAAAACCGGCGGATCTCGGGTAGGGGGTCCCGAACTGTGCGTCTAGGCCGGATGGTAACAGGAGGCAGGGGACACGAAGTTTTACCCAGGTTCGGGCCCTCTCGATGGAGGTAAAACCCTACGTCCTGCTTGATTAATATTGATGATATGGGTAGTACAAGAGTTGATCTACCACGAGATCAGAGAGGCTAAACCCTAGAAGCTAGCCTATGGTATGATTGTTGATGTGTATGTTGTCCTACGGACTAAAACCCTCCGGTTTATATAGACACCGTAGAGGGTTAGGGTTACTTAAAGTCGGTTACAATGGTAGGAGATCTGATCATCCATATCGCCAAGCTTGCCTTCCACGCCAAGGAAAGTCCCTTCCGGACACGGGACATAGTCTTCAATCTTATATCTTCATAGTCCAAGAGTCCGGCTGAAGGTATAGTTCGGCTATCCGAACACCCCCTAATCCAGGACTCCCTCACCCGCGGTTATGTGGCAGATGGAAATTTGTTAATATTCGATTGTAGAGAACTTGACACTTGACTTAATTAAAATGCATCAACCGCGTGTGTAACTGTGATGGTCACTTTTCGGCGGAGTCCGGGAAGTCAACACGGTTGGGTTATGTATGAACGTAGGTAGTTCAGGATCACTTCGTGATCACTTCTAGCTTTACGTCCGTTGCGTAGTTTCTCATCTTACTCTTGTACTCGTATGTTAGCCACCATATTTGCTTAGTGCTTGCTGCAACTCCATCTCATAACCACATCCTACCCATAAGCTTAAATACTCTTGATCTCGCGGGTTTTGAGATTGTTGAGTCCTCGTGACTCACAGGTACTAGCAAAACAGTTGCAGGTGTCGATGATACCAGCGCAGATGATGCTACCGAACTCAAGTGGGAGTTCGACGAGGACCTTGGTCGTTACTATGTATCGTTTCCTGATGATTAGTAGTGGAGCCCAGTTGGGACGATCGGGATCTAGCATTTGGGGTTATCTTATTTTCATTTGGATTTGTCCGTAGTCGGACTATGTGTGTACTCTGAATGATGTATGAATTATTTGTTCATTTTGTGACGTGGCGATTGTAAGACAAATATTTATTTATCTCTTTCTTGTTCATTACAGGGGATTGTGTGAAGATGACCCTTCTTGCGACAAAACCACAATGCGGTTATGCCTCTAAGTCGTGCTTCGACACGTGGGAGATACAGCCGCATCATGGGCGTTACAGGTTTCATGCTAATCGAAGGTGGTTGTCAATAAGACTTGATCAACCTTATTAACGGATCATTTTTGAGAGGTATGAAGTTGATGAATTTAGTAGGCACAACCTTTTGTCCCTACCTTTTGTTTTCTGTTTATCTTAGTTAAATAAAATAAAATGCCATGTTTATCCTATTTTCTGGATTGTCCATGCAATAAAAAATGACCCCAAAATAGAAGTGCTCAGAATGCCCTAAAAATTTAATATGATTTTTCCCGAATATTTCTAAACTTTTAGTACAAATAACATCAGAGGGGGGTGCACCAGGTCGGCACAACCCACCTGGGTGCGCCAGCAGCCCCAGGCGCACCTTGGTGGGTTGTGGTTGCCACATGGGCCACCTCACTTATCTCTTTAGCCCATGTCATCTCTTACCTCCAGAAAAAATCACTGTCGGTGTCAAAACCGGCATATCTCGGGTAGGGTGTCCCGAACTGTGCGTCTAGGCCGGATGGTAACAGGAGGCAGGGGAATCGAAGTTTTACCCAAGTTCGGGCCCTCTCGATGGAGGTAAAACCCTACGTCCTGCTTGATTAATATTGATGATATGGGTAGTACAAGAGTTGATCTACCACGAGATCAGAGAGGCTAAACCCTAGAAGCTAGCCTATGGTATGATTGTTGATGTGTATGTTTTCCTACGGACTAAAACCCTCCGGTTTATATAGACACCGGAGAGGGTTAGGGTTACATAAAGTCGGTTACAATGGTAGGAGATCTGAACATCCGTATCGCCAAGCTTGCCTTCCACGCCAAGGAAAGTCCCTTACGGACACGGGACGGAGTCTTCAATCTTGTATCTTCATAGTCCAGGAGTCCGGCTGAAGGCATAGTTCGGCTATCCGAACACCCCCTAATCCAGGACTCCCTCAGTAGCCCCTGAACCAGGCTTCAATGACGATGAGTCCGGCGCGCAAATTGTCTTCGGCATTGCAAGGCGGGTTCCTCCTCCAAGTACTTCATAGAAGATTTTGAACGCAAAGATAGTGTCCGGCTCTGCAAAATAAGTTTCCACATATTGCCATAGAGAGAATAATAATATTAACACAAATCTAATCTGCTGACGTATTCCGTGGTGCGACACGCCACGGCCAAGCCTTTATCCATTTAATTATCCCACCTCAGCGCGTTGTGCGAGGCGGTTTCCTTGGCACGTCTTGTTGAAGCAGAGATCGTGTCCCCTCATTTCGGGATTCTCATCAATACGGGCGTGGGTAACCCAACCATGCCTTTGATTAGGGCGCTTGGAGATAAGCAAGTTTTACCAGGCTGGTGGGGACACATAACCGCACCCACCCATATAAGGGGATAAGGATCCACCTTTTCACCCACGCCTTCTTCCTCCTCTGCCTATCCATTATTGCGCACTCAAGCTCCAGCGCCGAAGTCCGCACTACCACCTTGACCTTCTCCAGTCATGTCCGGAGCGGGAGGCAAGTGGATGGTCTCCTCTGTCAAGGAGGGACACATAAAAAAGCTGAGGAAGGCCGGATATCTGGCCAGCGACATCGCGCACCGACTCCCCGAGAAGGGGCAGCTCATCCCCACTCCTAGGCCCCATGAGAGGGTGGTATTTCTCCCCCATTTCCTCCGCGGACTGGGCTTCCCTCTACATCCATTTGTCCGGGGGCTCATGTTCTACTACAGCCTGGATTTCCAAGATCTGGCCCCGAACTTCGTCCTCAACATCTCGGCATTTATCGTCATGTGCGAGGCTTTCCTCCGCATCCGCCCTCATTTCGGCTTATGGCTAAAGACCTTCAACGTCAAGCCGAAGGTGGTGCGCGGCAGCCAGGCGAGTGCGGCGGTGCCATGGTTGGCATGATGGCCAACGTCCTGTGGCTCGAGGGCTCCTTTGTGGAGACCCTGAAGGGGTGGCAATCGAGGTGGTTTTACATCACCGAGCCATGCGACCCCGAATGGGTCGCAGCCCCTGAGTTTCGGTCCGGACCCCCTACGCGGCTCACCTCCTGGAAGGAGACCGACCTGTCGTGGGGTAAAAAGGGAGAGCTGACCGGACTCCAAACATGCATCCAAACCCTGGTGGACAAGAAGGTCAAGCTTGTCAACGTAGTCTAGGTTATGCTCATCCGCCTGATCCTCCCGTGTCAACGACGGGCCTTGAACCTGTGGGAGTTCGACCCGATGCAACATCAAACTCTAAACAGGCTCTTTGACACGACGTACGAAGATGCCTGGAGGATGCTTTTCAAGGGCGCTGAGGCTCCCGCATCCGCTGCCGAGGATTGCGGATTCAGTACTCAGCATCACGCTCATGCGGTAAGCCGTTTTTGTCCTTTTACAGGGTATCAGTTTTTCATAGTTTGACTCTATGCGGGATCTGAGTTCCCTTATCTTTGATAGGATTGGGTGGTGACGTCCGGACAGATCAACTGTCCGGCTCCTCTGCCCGAAGGCCCAGCGGACGCTCGCTTAGCGAAGCTGCTGGTCCCGGCGCCCTATGTGGTGCCGGAGAAGAAGGCCACGAAAAGGGCCACGGGGACTTGAAAGAGTGCCCGACGCCAGGAGGTGTCGGATTCGTCATCCGACGGTCCCAAAGCGCCTTCCTCTTGTGAAGACGAGGAGGAGGAAGAAGAGACCTCTCCCCCTCCAGCGGGAGGAGAAAAGAAAAGGAAGGCCGCCCTCTCCAAGGAGGCCGGAGGGTCCAAGAAGGGGAAAACCCTTCCTCCGGACTGCTCCACCGACGCCGCCGACGACGAAGAGGAGTGGCATCCCAGGGCCAAGCCCCTGGCGAAATTGTAAGTGCCGGATACCGGAGTAATTCATAGTATTCGTTTTTTGCACAACTTTCCCTTATGTCGAATACATTTATGCAGCCCACCCAAAGACCGGCTCGACGCGTCGTCGAGCGGCTCACTGGACTCGTCGGAGGTGAACTCACTTCCGACGGCTTCCTCCCCCCGCCCTATAGGCGACACCGAAGTGTTGTCCCAACAGGTTCCAAGAAAGGAGGAGGTGGTCCTGGAGGCGCTGCAAGGCGACCTCCCGGAATCTAGGAGTAAAGGGGAGGAAACCCCCCAGGGCTCCAAGTCCGGCTTAAGGCCGGACACAGCTTCAGAATCTTCAAAGGTTCCAGAGTCCGGCGGGCGACCTCCTTCCAAGAGGAGCAAGCCTACCGTGCCAGTGACCTCCGTCCAACCGGAGGCGCCGGACAATATGTTGGAGGCGCTCCAAGGTGCCTCCATCGACGAGGGGCACCACACTATTATGAGTGCGGTGATCCAGAAGGTTCAGTCCGCCAAAAGCGGACTGACTGAAGCTTGTACAAGCCTTTTAACAGGCTTTGAGGTAAGTAAAGAATGCGTAAATAATAGTACCGTATAGACAGTAGCCCCTGATGCTCTGTTTGGCGTTCAGGAAGAAAAGCCGAATAGAGGATCAAATAGAATTCGCAGGAGTCTAACAAAAATGAGTCAATATGCATGTGCAGGCTACCCTACTTTCGTCCGCTGCACTGACTGCGGAAGTGGACGCGCTAAAGCAGGACCTCGAAAGGTCCGAGCAAGAGCTCGAGCGTGCCAAGAAGCAGCTCGACGACAATGAAGGTAAGAAATACCTTGTTGAAAGTATATATATATAAAAGGTGCGATTGCGAAAAATGACAGGATTATCGTGGCTGTTGTAGGGGCCACGTCTGAGGTGGCGACCCTTAAGCAAGCGCTGGATGAGGCCGAGAAGAATTCGGCCTTGGAGCGCACCGAGCGGGCGAAGTATGAGGCCGAGGTTGGCAAGGTGTGGCAAGAGCTTCAGGCTCTCATGGAAAAACATGAGAGTTTAGAGCGTGACTCGAAGACGCAAGCGTCCGAGCTTGCGGTGGCTATTGAAAATGCCAAATCTACCAAGGCCGAATCCCAGAAGACCCTCCAGGAGTTGGATGAGGCGAAGAAGATTGCGGCGGGTAAAGCATTATTTATGCAAAGCAAACACATAAACGTGAGTTACCTGTTACTTACCTGAATCCGGAGCTCTCCAGGAGCGTTCGCAGATCTTCCCCGGAGTGTATCCGATGCCGCCGCATTCTATCGAGCCGAGGAGGGCAGCTCGACGGAGAAGGTGTTCTGGTCTTAGTACGCTGAGGCCGGACACCCCGTGCCCCTGAGCGACCAGCTGAAGCAACTGGTCGAGCTCCACAAGGCGGCCGAATAGGCCATGAAGGGCCTCCTAGTTCGGCCGTGGCCTGGAGAGGCTCTGCCTGGGAGCTATTTTGGGCTGGTGCGGCGGTTGGTGGAGGCCTGTCCGAGGCTTGCAGACATCAAGCGCTCCGTCTGCATTGAAGGTGCCTATAGGGCCCTTGCCCATGCTAAGGTGCACTGGGGCAAGCTGGATGCGGAGAAGCTTGTGAAGGACAGGCCAACGCCGGGGAAAGAGCATCGCAAGGCTGAGAATTATTATAAGGATGTTCTGAAGGGTGCCCGCCTTGTTGCGGATGAATGTACCAAGGATGTATTTTTTGAGTAAAACCCGCTCGTGTTATCCTATGCGCTGAAAACTTGTTCATATGCGCTAAGCAATGCTGCTTGAATTTAAAATATTACCTTCTGTGCGGCTGTTTATCAATACTGAGAGATGGCGAGTCATTGGCTTCTGCCCCCTTGCCGCTAGTGCTGGGGTGTTCGGGGATAAACCTGGGCGCTCTTTTTCCCATATTTGGGTCCTTCGAGGGAGGCGCTCAGCCCAACGAACGAGGCAATCGGACTATAATGCATGAACACTCTCACTTAGCCATAGAATTCTATAATTTTAAATTTCAGCGAAGCCCCTAGTATTCGGAAGAACGAGTTCGGGGCGCTATCCACGCCTTGGCCGGACAGAGCTGACTCCTCGCCCTAAGCGGCATAAGTCTTTAAGGACTCGAAAAGACCTCTCGAACAGCGACCAGCTCTCGCCTCATCATGGCGGTCAGTTTTAGCTTTCTCCACTGAGGTGCTCGACCCAGCTCAACCGGGGCACAATCGCAGTGGTTCTCCTAGTGCTACCTTAGCCGATATAGCGGAACGTAAGGCACCAAAACATAGGAGCCGGGCAAACCCAACTATTGACCCAAGACATGATTCGGAGCCGATGCATATAGTGCTATAAGTTTGGGGTGCTGCACTTGTGAAAGTGTTCGGACTTCTCACACCATCTTGAGGGGTACAGAAGCCCCTGGCCTATTTTGGCCGTACCAAAGTGTACGGGTGCAACATGTCATTAAGGAACATATATATAAAAAAAGCGTAATGCAAAAAATAGACAAAAGCTATGCATTGTTCATTAAAATAGCTGCGTTCAAAGCAGAACGATACAAGTAATGTGATAAACGAAAAGTTGGACTATTTAACATGTCTGTTCCAGGGGCAAGCTGCGGAATAGTATGCGAAACAGGTATGCTGCTCGTGATAGAGACCACCTGGGATTTCCGTAATGCGGCATGGCTTGTCTGCTTCCCTGATCCTTGCATCGTTTTGTGTGGCAGTTGAACTGCCGAACAGGCCTTCCGAAGAGTAGAGTCCTGGAAGTAAGAGAAAAGTATATTAAAAAAATTGGCAGCCCCTGGTGCGGTTTAAGCCGTGTTTTGGGCGTGCCGTGATGGTGCCCCTCCCCCTATGCCCATGGTATTTCTAGAGTGTAGTTATGTACGCGAAGTACTGGCGTCGCCTTTTTGCGGGGGTTGGGGCCGCATTGCTACGCCTGTTCGGAACGTGCCAGGCGGTCTTGTTGTAGGTTACTCCGGGCGCGCTTGACGGTGTCCGGACGTTTAATGGCCGGAGTGGAGAACTGCCTGGAGAGGCTGCTTTGTACTTCCGCTGCAAGGGCCGCCGTGTGCTCCTCCATTCGGAGGGAGCGTTCGGTGTTTCCATTGACCGTAATGACTCCTCGAGGGCCTGGCATCTTGAGCTTAAGGAATGCGTAGTGCGGGGCCGCATTGAACTTGGCGAATGCGGTTCGCCCGAGCAGTGCATGATAGCCACTGCGGAACGGGACTATGTCGAAGATTAACTCCTCGCTTCGGAAATTATCCGGAGATCCGAAGACCACTTCAAGTGTGACTGAGCCTGTACAGCTGGCCTCTACACCTAGTATTACGCCTTTAAAGGTCGTTTTGGTGGGCTTATTCCTCGAGGGATCTATGCCCATTTTCCGCACTGTATCCTAGTAAAGCAGGTTCAGGCTACTGCCGCCGTCCATAAGGACTCTAGTGAGATGAAATCCGTCAATAATTGGGTCGAGAACCAATGCGGCAAATCCGCCATGACGGATGCTAGTGGGATGGTCTCTTCGATCAAAGGTGATCGGGCAGGAGGACCATGGGTTGAACTTTGGGGCGACTGGCTCTACCGCGTATACGTCCCTTAACGCGCGCTTCCGCTCCCTCTTGGGGACGTGGGTGGCGTATATCATGTTCACCGTCCGCACTTGTGGGGGAAAACCCTTCTGTCCATTGTTGTTCGGCGGCCGGGGCTCCTCGTCGTCATTGCTATGCAGCCCCTTGTCCTCATTGTCGGCGCTTAATATGCCTGCCTGCTTGAACACCCAACAGTCCCTGTTGGTGTGATTGGTCGGCTTTTCGGGGGTGCCATGTATTTGGCACAAGCTGTCGAGTATTCGGTCCAAGCTGGACGGGCCCCTAGGATTCCTTTTGAATGAATTTTTCCGCTGACCGGATTTAGAGCCTCTAAATCCGGCATTAACTGCCATATCCTTAGCATTGTCGCCGTTGATGCGGCGCTTCTGCTGGTTGCGACGCGACCTGCCACTAATGTCCCTGGTGTCCGAACAACCAGGGTTCTTGGTCATATTGTTGCTACGAGCAAGCCAGCTGTCTTCTCCCGCGCAAAAGTGGGTCATGAGTGCCGTGAGTGCTGCCATAGATTTCGGCTTCTCCTGTCCTAGGTGCCGGGCAAGCCACTCGTCATGGATATTATGCTTGAAGGCTGCTAAGGCCTCTGCGTCCAGACAGTCAAGTATTTGATTTTTCTTTGTTAGGAACCGTGTCCAGAATTGCCTGGCCGATTTGTCTGGCTGCTGAATTATGTGGCTTAGGTCGTCAGCGTCTGGGTGTCGCACATAAGTGCCCTGGAAATTGTTGAGGAATGCGGCTTCCAGGTCCTCCCAACAGCTGATTGACCCTGTTGGCAGGCTGTTAAGCCACTGCAGGGCTGGTCCTTTAAGCTTGAGTGGGAGGTATTTGATGGCGTGGAAATCATCGCCGCGGGCCATGTGGATATGAAGGAGATAATCCTCGATCCATACCGTGGGATCTGTTGAGCCATCATATGATTCGATGTTTACAGGTTTGAAACCCTCGGGGATTTGATGATCCATTATTTCGTCTGTGAAGCACAATGGGTGTGCGGCGCCTCTGTACTGGGCTATATCATGACGTAGCTCCAATGAGCTTTGTCTACTGTGTTCGGCCCTGCCGAATTTGTGACCGGCGTGATGGTTACCATCTCGAGCCGTGGGGCGCCCACGCGATCCATAGATCGATCTTGTTTGCCTTGCCTTTTCCTCCAACATATTACGTAAGTCCGGTGCATATTTCCGTGCCTTGGTACGGGCTGCGGCTTGGGTGGAGGGCCATGAGGCCTCTCTGTCGCGGCCACGAGGTGGCCTGTCGTCCGCATCGAGTGCTTCCTCCTCTAATCGGGGTAGCAACTTGCGCTTTGGGTAGCCCTTGGAGGGGCGTTCGGGTTTATGCTCTTCGGCCGCAAGGACTTCAGTCCATCTATCGACTAGCCGATCTTGATCAGCTTTAAGAGGTTGCTGTTTTTTCTGGAGGCTTCTTGCCGCTCTTGTTCGACGGGATCCTCTGGCACGACGAATTCGTCATCGTCGAGGCTTGCCTCATCTTCAGAGGGAGGCATATGATTATCGTCCTCGACCTCTCTGTCAGCCGCTCTCCCATGGGGGCTGGTTTCTCCATCCCCCTGTGCTAAATCTTGCTCGGAGGGATGTTATTCGGCACTTTCCGGGGTATTATTATCTCCCGTGCTTGAATCACCATTTTTGTGTTGGCGGGATTTTGAGCGGCGCCGCTGACGCCGGCGCTTTCGCTTTTTCTTGGAGGGGTCATCCTCCGCTGTTCCATCGCCCTCTCCCTCTTTTGGGGTGTCCACCATGTATATGTCATATGACGAGGTGGCTTTCCAGGGCCTAGTAGGCGCTGGTTCTTCATCATATCCTTCATCGGTGTCCATACCGTCGATGTCTTCGGAGTCGAAGTCGAGCATGTCGGTTAATTTGTCGATAGTGGCTACAAAGTGGGTGGTGGGTGGGTTTTGAATTTCTTCATCGTCCGTACCCCAACCTTGCTGACCGTAGTCCGGCCAGGGCTCTCCTGACAAAGAGAGAGACTTTAGTGATTTCAAGATATCGCCGAAAGGCGAGTGCTGAAAGACGTTCGTGGCCGTGAACTCCATGATCGGCGCCCAATCGGATTCGCTCGGCAGGGGCGTGGAGAGTTCGGAGTCCGGAGAAGAATCCGGCTCCATGGAGTCACGAGTCTTGCAGAGTACGGGGCTGGTGTTCGGCTCAACCGCCGTTGGGATCGCAGCCCCCGAGGTGGCATCCAACCGCCCATCCTCGATCAACGCGGTCGGCTCCGAACTAGGGGTCGGAGCCGATGCGGGTGCGGCCTCCAGGGCTCTGTTCGGCGGCAGAGCTAGATCATGCTCGTCGTGACAGTGCGGCGCGCTCGGCAGTGGTTCGAATCCGTCGAAGATCAAGTCCCCGTGGATGTCGTACGTGTAGTTTAAACTTCCGAATCTGACCTGACGGCCAGGGGCATAGCTTTCGATCTGCTCTAGATGGCCAAGTGAATCGGCCCGCAGTGCAAAGCTGCCAAAGACGAAGATTTGTCCAGGGAGGAAGGTCTCACCCTGGACTGCATCACCATTGATGATCGTAGGAGCCATCGGGCCTGACGGCGACGGCACAGAGGAACTCTCAATGAAAGCACCAATGTCGGTGTCAAAACCGGCATATCTCGGGTAGGGGGTCCCGAACTGTGCGTCTAGGCCGGATGGTAACAGGAGGCAGGGGACTCGAAGTTTTACCCAGGTTCGGGCCCTCTCGATGGAGGTAAAACCCTACGTCCTGCTTGATTAATATTGATGATATGGGTAGTACAAGAGTTGATCTACCACAAGATCAGAGAGGCTAAACCCTAGAAGCTAGCCTATGGTATGATTGTTGATGTGTATGTTTTCCTACGGACTAAAACCCTCCGGTTTATATAGACACCGGAGAGGGTTAGGGTTACATAAAGTCGGTTACAATGGTAGGAGATCTGAACATCGGTATCGCCAAGCTTGCCTTCCACGCCAAGGAAAGTCCCTTCCGGACACGGGACGGAGTCTTCAATCTTGTATCTTCATAGTCCAGGAGTCCGGCTGAAGGCATAGTTCGGCTATCTGAACACCCCCTTGTCCAGGGCTCCCTCAATCACCATTGCTCTCTCTCACTCACCTCTCTCTCTCTCTCTCTCTCTCTCTCTCTCTCGTGTTCTTGCTCTCAAACCCGCAGATTTCGATCTCTTTGCTCAAAGCTCCATTTCCACAATTGTTTTGGTGGATTGCTACTTGGTATGTGACTCCTCCATTGCTCCAATTAGTTTTTGCTTTAGAGGATTATATTTTCAATAATTAGCTACTCCTGGTGCTGCTGTAGATGAGCTTGCATTTTGAATTCTTAGAGTTCTAAGTAGTTTGAATGCTTGATATGGCCTCTATGCATCTCTATGAGTAGTTGCTATCAATCTTATGAAGTTTTGTTGGCAAACATTTTATGGATAAATTTTTTATCACTTGGGAACCGCCACTAATGTGTTTAGCATGGAAGATATTGATAACTTTCGTCGTGAAGGAAACAAGAAGGGTGCATTTCCCAAAAATTCAATTATCTCTGTTTTTAAAACTTTGAGCTCTGGCACCTCTTCAAATCCCTGCTCCCCTCTGTGAAGGGACTATCCATTTAATTTTATGTTGAGCCATCACCTTCTCAAATAAGTGCCAGATCTGAGAGCAATATTATCATCCTCATGCATTGTGTATAGTTAATGTTGGATGCATCATGACTGGATCTTCTCTACCATGAATTACAATGTTTAGTCTCTTCTTAAACTTTGGAGGTGCTCTGCACTTATGTTTTGCGATCTCACAAAGGGCTAGTGAGATACCACTGTTGTCATATTACATCATGATTGTTTTGACAAAGTGTTGGCATTTGAGACATCTTGTTATTGCTCGCTAGTTGATTATGCCATTGATATGAGTTAATACAATTTTTAAGAGTTATTTCTGATATGGTTAGTCATGATCTTTGCTGAAAACCTGGGTGCTACTTAAGTTTATTTATGTAAACAAGAGCCAAAGCGTTCTATAAAAGTTTTTCTTTTTCACTTTCACTTTATCAACTGAATTGCTTGAGGACAAGCAAATGCTTAAGCTTGGGGGAGTTGATACGTCTTCGTCGTATGTACTTTTCCTCTTGTTTTGGACTCTAATTTGCATGATTTGAATGAAACTAACCCGGACTGACGCTGTTTTCAGCAGAACTACCATGATGTTGTTTTTTGCAGAAATAAAAGTTCTCGGATTCGAACGAAAAAATTTCGAGAATTATTTCAGAATATATAAAAAATACTGGAGCCAAGAACCACCGGAGGGGCCCCTTGGGTGAGCACAACCCACCCGGGCGTGCCCCCCTCCAGGCGTGCCTAGGTGGGTTGTGCCCACCTGGTGGCCCTGCATACCCTAATTCCAACTCCTTAAATACCCATATTTGGAGAAAAAATCAGAGAGGAAGTTTCATCGCGTTTCATAATATGCAGCCACCGCCGCCTCCTGTTCTTCATCGGGTGGCCAGATCTGGAGTCCGTTTGGGGCTCCGGAGAGGGGGATCTTCGATCTTCGTCATCACCAACCTTTCCTTCATCGCCAATTCCATGATGCTTGCCACCGGGAGTGAGTAATTCCTTTGTAGGCTCGCTGGTCGGTAAGGAGTTGGATGAGATTCATCATGTAATCGAGTTAGTTTTGTTAGGGCTTGATCCCTAGTATCCATTATGTTTTGAGATTGATGTTATTACGATTTTGCCATGCTTAATGCTTGTCACTTTGGGCCCGGGTGCCATGATTTTAGATCTGAACCATTTATGTTTTCACCATTTTATCTATGTTCTAGATCCAATCTTGCAAGCCATATTGACCTATTACGTGTTATGACCGTAAACCCCAGTGTGACCGTAATTGGGATACTTTCTGGTGATGACTGTAGTTTGAGGGGTTCATGTATTCACAATGTGTTAATGCTTTGTTTTGGTTCTCTATTAAAAGGGGCTCTTAATATCCCTTAGTTTCCTTATGGACCCTGTTGCCATGGGAGGGTAGGACAAAAGATGTCATACAAGTTCTTTCCATAAGCACGTGTGGCTATTTACAGAATACATGCCTACATTATATTTATGAACTGGAGCTAGTTTTGTATCGCCCTAGGTTATGACTGTTATATGAAGAATATCATCCAATGAATCCACTGATCCAACGCCTACTAATTTCCTACGTATCGTTCTTGCTAAGTTACCACTGCTGTTGTTACTGTTACACTTGCTACAAAATCACTGCTATCACTTTTACCGTTACTATGACTGTTACCACTACACCCAAAAGTATCATACTACTATGCTACTAATTACTTTGCTGTAGATATTTAATCTCTAGGTGTGGTTGAATTGACAACTCAGCTACTAATACTAGCAAATATTCTTTGGCTCCCCTTGTGTCGAATCTATAAATTTGGGTTGAATACTCTACCCTCGAAAACTATTACGATCCCCTATACTTTTGGGTTATCAGCGTCTCATGAGGTCCGGCGCCTAGCGCTGCTGTCTCACGAGGCCCTTGCGCCTCGCGAGCCTCCCGAGCCTCAGGGCCGTCTGACTCATGAGGAGCAAGGCTCCGCGACACGCTTCATCGACTTCCTTGATGCCCTTGCAGCATCATTGCCAGGTGACTTTTTGGTTTGTTCAATTGAGAGTGCCCCATGAGTTGCATCATCCTCAGGGTGTCAGGGCCTTCCCTTGCAGCCGCATCATTTTGCTCATGTACCAAGACCTGCTACGCCTTCACGAGATGCTATGATCATTAACCTTGCGTTCCATAACCATGTTATGATCCGAGGTCTCACCCCTTGAGGCTTCACGCGCCAGCTACTCTCCTCCCGAATGTCCCATGAGCAGGGGCTGGTGGCACGGCCTCTGTGCTCGTGTCCGTCCTTGTAGCGCCGAAAAATATTAAGTGACTGAGCTCTGGCTCGCGGGCCAGCCCCATGCACGTCACCTTATCAGGTCCTTAGTGCCCTGTCTCCTCATGAAACTATCATGAGTAGAACAGCAAGTGTGCATCGCCTTTCGTACCTCGTAATCTATCGATGTGCAGGAGTTTTCAGGAGATAAACATCCTCCTGGCGCCTAGGAAACGCTTTGTTGCCTCAAGAGGGCCGGCGCCGATTAGGCGACAGGCTGTTCTGAAAAAAGCTAAGTATAATCGCCTCATACACTGCGCTGTTATCGCTCGAAGTCCCATCCCTTGTGACCCTGATAAGGCAATCCACCTCTTTTCCACGTGAGTCGCTTGCACGTTTAAAAGGGGAGCTCTTGAGCATCGCGCCTTCGGAGCTCTTACTGGCTCTCGGGCCCTCACCCCCTAGCCTTGTCCCAGGCATCGCGACCTAACATATGAGCGGCGGCTGAGCATCGCTCGAGGGTCGGGTCCTGAGGACGTAGAGCACCTTGGCAAGTGAGGAAAACAAAGGCAAACCTCGAGAGGGAATATGAGAAGAGGAACACGGTCCAGCTGTGTTGAAATCGTTTGAAACACAAAAGAATGTCGATTTTTCACGCACCCCTCGCGGGACTTGTATTGACTCATCGTAGATCAAAGGCACACAGGGAATCAGGCCCCAAGGAAGTGTGCATCATGAAGTATGAACCCCCCACAGGCCGCGGACGCCTCGCTCTGCACCTTGAGCTAAGTCGCCCTCCTCGTGCCCTACGCAAGTCTTAACAATAACCTTTCTCCATTTCTTTCGCAACCTCATACGGGTGAGAACCCTTTTTCTATCCTGAGCCGCTTGCGTGTCAAGGGGGGTCTCCTGAGCATCGCGCCTCAGGAGCTCTCACCGGACCTCGAGCCCCTCACCTCATAGCCTTGCCACATGCATCGCGACTTGCATACCAGCGACATATGAGGCTTTCTTGGGGACTGGGTCCCGGTGATGCAGAGCACTAAGCAATCGTAAATAAAGAGGGGATAAGCCCGAGCGAGAAATGCCAGGATAACTTAAAAATGCAATCTAGAAACACTAGGACAAAGGCGTAAGAGCCGCGGTTCTTTACACGCTCCCGAGGGGCCCTTGATTGTCTGATGCAGGAAATAAATAAAAACAAAAGAAGCTTCCTCTGGGAGGCCATCGCTCCCAAGGCCCCAACTCCGATGCCATTGGCGTCTAGTCGGAGTGGTCCTCCACCTTGACGCGGTGGCGTGGCGGCTCGTCAGAGTCATTGTCGCTTCCGCTTCCCCTAGAGGAGGTGTCGTCATTGCTGGAGGCACCATGACCGCCGCCAAGGGCAAGTTTGCCACCAAGGACGTCGTCGCTGCCATTGTGGCCATCGTCGACGGAGGAGGTGTGGCCGCTGCCCCTGTTGTCGCTCTCCGGGCAGCATCCCAGGCATCCGCCGGCCTCCCCAAAGATCTTCACGAAGAGCGTCATCGCCCCATCAAACTTGAAGTTGAGGGTGTGCCTCCCCTTCAGGCCACGGGCGCGGGCGAACAACTTCAACCCTCTAGTTAGCCACACGAAGCCGGAAGGAGTGACCTCAACCTCCATCCAGGAGGCCCTATTGTAGCAGCCATCTGGCTGCAGCCACAACCCGATGGGTCCGTCCGCCGCCAGCTCCTCCATGAAGGAATTCGGCGGCAGGAGCCAAGTGCGGGGCAGGCTCTCCATCCACACGACGAACTCACCGGCCGAGTCGGCAGAGTGGGTCCATGGTCGAGGTGGCCAGGAAGCCACCCAATTTCTTCCTCCTCGGCCACGGCTGCCTCGACCCCCATGGCCACATCCATGAGTGGGGTTTTGCGCGCGGCTGCCGGAGCTGGCGCAGACTGCTAATGGAGGGCGCCCACGTCCCCGGGGAAGCACCATGAGCATAGCCGCAGACTTGCGGGGGCGGCCGCGCCTACTCTTGGGTTGCGGCAGCTCTGAACCTTCCTACACTGCCTTTCCCTTCTCGAGGGCGGAGAACCTCCTCACGGGCGCCATAGTTGCAGTGGCAAGGGTTGAAGACAGAGAGGCAAGAATACATAGATGGGCCGAGGGCTCCGCCCCTTCGCCCTTTTATAAGTAATTGGAGAAGGCCAACAAGCGCGCCTTCACCTTCAGAGCAATGACGGCCCCGCATCGTGCGCCACGCTTTTTTCAGCCCGGGCAGTTGCTGAGGGGTCATGGGGAAGTGGGGGCGTCCCACGCCCATCGTGTGCCACGTATCAAGCCCGACACGTGGGCGATTGGGGCCCGCGTCACTTCGCCCTCTCCTCTTCGCCTTCGCCTTGAAGCCAAGTCAAGCGCACCATGGGCCGGGGGCTACTATCGGGGCTCTGTGACTGGGGGTACCCAGGCCCGTCTGCCTGTGGCCCTCCGCGTGGCTCCATCAATGGCTCGACACGACCCAGCGTCAAGACTTCATGAGCAAGACCCTTGCGAGGGCCCCCTGGCCTCGTGAGGCAAACTACACCTAGGCCTCCCGTGGGGTGGTCTCCTAAGGCCGCCTCCCGAGGGGCGGACATCCCTAGGCTCTCACCCCGCCTTATGAGGCACGTGGTGACGTGAGCTATGACTCAGGGAGCCAGCGGGCGCAGTCGAGGATAGTTTTCTCTTTCGTGCTAAGGAGGCAAGGACGTATGCGGGTTCCTAAGGTAGCCCCAAAGCTTTCCCCTTCGGTACAACAGGACCAAGACCACGGGCTCAGCAGGACGGAGGTCATCGCCAAGCCCACATGTACGTCACAACCAGAAGCTTTGGAGTCGAAGACCACCTTTAGTCAGGAGGGGTGTACTACTGTCCCCCTTCAAAATTGGTTGTTGTGGTATCCCTTCCCGTCTAAGCCTTTGGGGAAGAGGGCCGGGCTAGTATAATTATAGGCTAGTCTCCACCATAGAGAGGCCGGGGACAAGGGACTCTGGTCCTATCTAGTCACTCTCTGAGCCCTCGTGAGGCAGCTCACCACTGTACCAGTTCATACTCATCCTCCTCGCGAGGCAATCCACCACAAAGCAGTAGGAGTAGGGTCTTACACCGCAAGGTGGCCCGAACCTGGGTAAATCTCGTGTTCTTGTCCCATTCACTCGCTCAAGCACAACGAAGCAAGGCCGTGAGGCGGTGAGTAGCAGGCCGTAGCCCAACGGGGTCCTTCGTACACGACCTAGAGTTCGAACCTTGTTTGGGTCTGTGGAGCCCCGATTTTGATAGTTAGCATCATATTGGTTATTCACCTAGTTGCGTATCTAGACAATCTAATTGCCGCTAATCATAATTTGTTAAGAAAAGCTAAAAATTGGTAGTTGCCTATTCACCCCCTCTAGTCAACCATATCGATCCTTTTCAACAATGATGCCCGCCGAAGAGAAACCATGTGGACCTCCATCTAGGGCCACCGCCGCATCATCTCTGTCATGAGATACCACCGGCCGCACACATCTCACGGCACCCAACCACGGTAGGAGGAGAGACGTCACTCCATCTACTCCTAGCCCGGCATCAGCCCCCGAGTCTGGATAGGTGCCTCCATTGTAGGAGGCACCCACACATGCGTCCCCATCCAATACCCGGTGGACTGGGGGGGCACACAGGTCCGAGACTGCCGGTGGCCGCCTGCGAGCCAGCCCCAAGCCCATGGCGAGGCGAGCTCACACAACGCCATGTCTGTGGATACCGCCAGGGATCCATGCACCGACACAACGATATTACGACCACCACCCTCGAGCACCGTGCCCACGAAGGGGGCATGAGCACCATCCACGAGCACATCCCGGGCCAAGCCTGACCTCTCCTACTCAAAGCACCAACTCCGAGCCATCCCGGGCCCCGAGCACGAACCCTAGATCTGTGCTGACCCCATTGCACGTATATTATCATTCTTGGATGTTTTATAATCATTTTATAGCAACTTTATATCATTTTTGGGACTAACCTATTGACATAGTGCCCAGTGCTAGTTCCTATTTTTTACTTGTTTTTTACTTCGCAGAAAAACAATACCAAGCGGAGTCCAAACACAGCGAAACTTTTTGGAGATTTTTTATGGACCAGAAGACACCTGTTGGGCCAAAGAAGCACCAGAGGGGGGCTCCGAGGGGAGCACAACCCACCAGGGCGCGCCTGGGGGCCCAGGCGCGCCCACGTGGGTTGTGCCCACCTCGGTGGCATGCCGCACCACCTCTTTGCTCTATAAATACCCCAATATTCCCTAAACCCTAGGGGAGTTGACGAAAATCAATTCCAGCTGCCACAAGTTCCAGAAACCACAGATCCAATCTAGACTCCATCACAGAGGGGTTCATCATCCTCATTGGTGCCTCTCCGGTGATGTGTGAGTAGTTCATTGTAGACCTACAGGTCCATAGTTAGTAGCTAGATGGCTTTCTCTCTCTTTCTTTTGATTCTCAATACAATGGTCTCTTGGAGATCTATTTGATGTAACTCTTTTTGCGGTGTGTTTGTTGGGATCCGATGAACTTTGAGTTTATGATCAGATCAATGTTTTTATCCATCAAAATTATTTGAGTCTTTTTGATCTCTTATATGCACGATTACTTATAGCCTCATATTTCTTCTTCGAATCTTTGGTTTAGTTAGGCCGACTAGATTGATTTTTCTTGCCATGGGAAGAGGTGCTTTGTGATGGGTTCGATCTTACGATGCTCGATCCCAGTGACAGAAGGGGAAACGACATGTATGTATCGTTCCTATTAAGGATAACAAGATGGGGTCTATTTTTACATAAATAGATCTTGTCTACATCATGTCATCGTTCTTATTGCATTACTCCGTTTTCCATGAACTTAATACACTAGATGAATGCTGGATAGCGTTTGATGAGTGGAGTAATAGTAGTAGATGCAGGCAGGAGTCGGTCTACTAATCTTGGACGTGATGCCTATATAATGATCATTGCCTAGATATCATCATGATTATTTGAAGTTCTATCAATTGCCCAACAATAATTTGTTTACCCACCGTATGCTATTTTTCTCGAGAGAAGCCACTAGTGAAATCTATGGCCCCGGGTCTCTTCTTTATTATATTTGCCTTCGAGATCTATTTTTATTCACTTTTATTTCCAGATATATTTCCAAAAACCCAAAAATACCTTGTTGCACTGTATTTTATTTTGCATTTATTCGCGATCTATTTATCCAATCTATCATATTTTTATCCCGTCAACTCGACAATTTCTGGCACCGTTACCCAAAAGGGATTGCTAGCCCCTTTAACACGTCGGGCTGCAAGTATTTGTTCATTGTGTGCAGGTACTGTTTACGTAGTGTTGCGTGATTCTCCTACTGGTTCGATAGTCTTGGTCTCATCAGTGAGGGAAATACCTACCATCGTTGTGCTGCATCATCCCTTCCTCTTTAGGGAAATACCGATGTTCAAGCCGCAATCAAAAGGAATTTCTGGTGCCGTTGCCCGGGAGACAATATCAACACCTACCAGGTTCCTAATCACAAATATCATCTCCTTTCAATTTACATTATTTGCCATTTGCCTCTCGTTTTCATCTCCCCCACTTCACAAAAAATTGCCGTTTTATTTGCCCCTTTTTCGTTCATCGTTTTCTCGCCAGATCTGTCTTTGACAGCAATCTTATTGTGTGGTCACGATGACTCGAGAGAACACCAAGTTGTGTGATTTCTCCAATACCAACAACAATGTTTTTATTAGCACTCCGATTGCTCCTCCTGCCACTAGTGCGGGGTATAGTGATATTAATGCCGCTTTGTTGAATCTTGTCATGAAAGATCAATTTTCCAGTACTCCTAATGAGGATGTCGTGTCCCATCTTAACACATTCGTGGAATTATGCGATATGCAAAAGAAAAAAGATGTGGACAATGATATTGTGAAGTTGAAATTATTCCCGTTTTCTTTGTGAGGTCGTGCAAAATTTTGGTTTTCTTCTTTGCCTTTCAATAGTATTGATTCTTGGGATAAGTGCAAAGATGCTTTTATTACTAAGTATTTTCCGCCCGTGGAAATTATTACCCTTAGAACACAAATCATGAATTTTAAGCAACTTGAGCATGAACATGTTGAGCAATCTTGGGAAAGAATGAAATTGATGCTAAGAAATTGTCCTACTCATGGTTTAAATCTTTGGATGGTCATATAATTTTTTATGCGGGGTTAAATTTTGTTTCTAGAAATCTTTTATATTCCGCCGCGGGTGGTACTTTTATGGGAATTACATTGGGTGAAGCTACTAAATTGCTTGATAATATTATGGCTAATTATTCACAATGGCATAAAGAGAGAGATCCCACTAGTAAAAAGGTTAATTCAATAGAAGAAATAAATTTGTTGAGTGAAAAGGTTGATGCTCTTATGAAGTTGATCTCTAATAAACATGCTCCTATTGATCTTAATTATGTGCCTTTGTCTACTTTGATTTAGCAAAATAGTGATGTCGTAGATGTGAATTTTGTCTCGTGAAACAATTATAATAACAATGCTTATAGAGGTAATTTTAATCCTAGGCCTTTTCTGGGAAATTCCTGTAATAATTACGGTAAACCTTCTTATAATAATAATAGGAACACCTCTGATCTTGAGAATAATATTGAAGAATTTATCAATGCTCGAAAGAATTTTAATACTACAATAGAAGAAAAGTTGAGTAAGATTAATGATATGTCTAGAAGCATTGATAGAATTTATCATGATGTGGAAAATCTCAAGATGAAAATTTGTGTGCCTAAGGTTGAGGAATCAATTAAGGCTTTATACGTTTCTATGGATGAAAGTAAGAAAAGAACCCCTATGCTTAGAGCTAAAAGAGAATTTTTGGAAAAAGCATTTTCTAGTGATTGCTTTCATAAAAAAGATGAAGATTAAAATGATTGGTGTTTCTTCTATTTATTTCTTGTTTAGCAAAATTAAAATTTATGAAAAAGGGACTGAATAAGAATCAACTTTAGTTAGAAGGCCATGCTTATGGATAAATTCGAAGGGTGAAAATCTTGTTGAGAAAATTGATAAAAGTGAGTTTGGAGAGGTCAAAACTTTAACTAGTGATGTGCCCACTCTTTTGGATTACAAAGAATTTAATTATGATAGTTGCTCTTTGATTGGTCGTATTTCTTTGTTGCAATCCATGATTAATTAACCCCGTGCTTATGAACAAAATAAAGCTTTTACTAAACATATTGTTGATGCTATGATGAAAGCTTTGGAAGAAAAGTTGGAATTAGGGATTTCAATTCCTAGAAAATTACATGATGAAGGGGAACCTACTATCAAATTCAAGATTAAAAATTATGAGTGTTTTGCTTTATGCGACTTGGGTGCTAGTGTTTCCATAATTCCGAAATTTGTATGTAATGTGCTTGGTCTTACCGATATTGAAGAATGTTCTTTAAATTTGCACTTGGCGGATTATACTATTAAAAAGCCTATGGGAAGAATTAATGATGTTCTTATTCTTGCAAATAGGAATTATGTTCCCATAGATTTTATTCTTCTTGATATTGATTACAATCCTTCTTGCCCAATTATACTTGGTAGACCGTTTTTACGCACTATTGGTGTCGTGATTGATATGATAGAAGGCAATATTAAATTTCAATTTCCACTAAGGAAGGGTATGGAACACTTCCCTAGAACAATAATTAAGCCACCATATGAATCAATCATGAGGCAATCTTATGGATCTCGAAACAAAGATGACAATACTTAGATCTTTGCATTATGCCTAGTTAGGGGCATAAACGATAGCACTTGTTGGGAGGCAACCTAATGAATAAAATTTATTTTTTTCTTTTTATTTATGTTCTTGAGTGTTTTCACAATTATGCTACTATTATGATTGTGTTTTTATGTTTTAATTAGTATTTGTTCCAACCAAAGCCTTTGGGATCATTTTGGGTGATAGTTAATTTGATCTTGCTGAAAAACAAAAACTTTTGCGCCCAGAAAAATAATTCTCATCTTTAACATAAGTGTGATAAAATACTGATTATTTTTGTATAAGATTAATATACAAATAGTCGATGTTGTCCTAAGTGTTCAGAATTTTTGGAGTTACAGAAGTATTTGAAGCTTCCAGATTACTACAGACTATTCTGTTTTTGACAGATTCAGTTTTCTTTGCGTTGTGTGCTTATTTTGATGAATCTATGGTTTGTATTGGAGGATCTAAGCTATAGCAAAGTTGGAATACAGTAGATATAATGAAAAAAATAAAATATGAACGAGTTTGCAACAGTACTTATAGTAGTGATTTGCTTTGTTATACTAACGGATCTCATGAAGGTTTTGATGATTTTTGTGTGAATGAAGTTTTGAAGTTTTGGGTCAGATCACGATGGATGAAGGAATAAGGAGTAAGAAGATCCTAAGCTTAGGGATGTGATAGCGGCTTAAAGCTACGTCAGAATTTCCCAGAAAGGAAGGGATGATGCAGCACAACGACGGTAGGTGTCGGTGTCAAAACTGGCGGATCTCGGGTAGGGGGTCCCGAACTGTGCGTCTAAGGCAGATGGTAACAGGAGGCAGGGGACACAATGTTTTACCCAGGTTCGGGCCCTCTTGATGGAGGTAAAACCCTACGTCCTGCTTGATTTATTCTTGATGATATGAGTATTACAAGAGTTGATCTACCACGAGATCGGAGAGGCTAAACCCTAGAAGCTAGCCTATGGTATGATTGTATGTTGTCCTACGGACTAAAACCCTCCGGTTTATATAGACACCAGAGGGGGCTAGGGTTACACAAGGTCGGTTACAAAGGAGGAGATATACACATCCGCATTGCCTAGCTTGCCTTCCACGCCAAGTAGAGTCCCACCCGGACACGAGACGAAGTCTTCAATCCTGTATCTTCATAGTCCAACAGTCCGACCAAAGGATATAATTCGGCTGTCCGGATACCCCCTAATCCAGGACTCCCTCAGTAGCCCCCGAACCAGGCTTCAATGACGATGAGTCCGGCGCGTAGTATTGTCTTCGGCATTGCAAGGCGGGCTCTTCTCCATCTTTCGTACGTTTGTAACGCAGTGTTTTGTCCCATAAATGTTTGTACCTCTTAGCTTCTGTGCCCAATAAGGGCTTTCTCCCACGCGTCGAATGAACACGAGGCGCCAGGGCGTTTTTACATTCGCCCCCTAGCTAGATAAATAAATTGTCTATTAAAGGGAAGGGGATCCTTAGATCCGATCCATACCATCCTCCCCCAGCGAGAGTCCATCAGAGCGCGTTCCAGAAAGATCCATTCCAGCATGGCCGACCTCCGCAGCTCCTCCTCCCGCCCCCGAAGCCCTAAGCCCGGTGATTGGGAGAGGTGTTCAATCCCACACAGTCGTTTAGTCGAACTGCAGACTAAGGGATTTCTCCCTTCGGCGTACATGGTGCCCGTTCGAGCCAGGCTTGCCACCTATAATGGCGGGGAGCAAGCGGAGAGCTTTGCCTGTCCCTCTATGGGGGAATGGGTCTGCCTTGTTCCCTATCTATTAAGGGGACTCGGATTTCCAATTCATTCGTTCCTCCGCAGGCTCCTGGAGTTCTACGGCCTCCAATTACACAATTTCACCCCTGCCTCCATCCTACATATCGCCGGCTATGTGGCTCTCTGCGAGTTGTTCCTGGGCTGCGAGGCTCACTTCGAGCTGTGGAAAAGGCTATTTTGCCTCGTCCCTCGCACACAGAGGGGGTCACTTTATCAAGTGGGCGGAGCTGAAATATGGCGCATCGCCGATACCGGATACCTGTCCGGTACTTCGAAGAAGTCATCCGAAGACTGGCCTTCAGAATGGTTTTATATGGAGGACGTTCCCCTTCCGGACCCTGTTCGGCGGGGTCTTCCTGAGTTCAACAATGCTCATCTAAAGAAACGCCGAAGTTGGCACCCACGGAGCCCCCAGGTGGAAGACAATGGAGAAGTCCTCTATCTGATGAACCTAATTAAAGCACTGGCTCGATCAGGATTGACAGTAATCGAAGTTATGTCGATTTGCATAATGCGGGGAGTGCAACCACTTCAATATCGTGGGCACCCCTTGTGGTGTTATAACGGGGCGGATGACGCCACCCGCTGTGGGCGTAAGGGTCCGGACAATGCTGCCGCTTTAGCGAAAATTCTGTCCGAATTGTTCAAGGGTGAAGAAGAGGAGTTCACCTGCATCAAGCCACGGGATGGATTCTCCATGTACAATCGTCCATGCTGGGTAGGATATATCTCCCTGCTCCCATTTTCCCGCAGTATTTGTGGTAAGTATTTACCTTGCCACTTTGCGGTAGGAACTGCGGAAAGCCATAAAGGAGGTCAGCAGCCCTTCTCCACAACCAGAGGACCCTGACCGGGCCCTCGACTCCGGACATGAAGAAGATTCGGTTATATTCTTGGAGCTGACAGACCTGCAGTTCTATCAGTTAAGCTGCGACGATGCCATGGTGGCCATTATGGCCGACTATCCCGGACTGCTCCCTGCATCGCACGTAAGAAAAACCAAAAATCCCAACTGCAAAACTAGGATCCCCTTTTAGACACTTCACCCACCATATACACATGGCATTTTTAGAGGGAAGGCATTCAGGACACCCTGCCGAACCCGCAGCAACGCGCCAACAGGAGGCACCGAGGCCGGGTAGGCCAAAAAGGAAGGCAATTAGGACGGAGATGCCGGCGCAAAGGTATAACAAACCCCGCTCCATGGTTGTCGTCTTTCTCGAAATATAATGACGCCCAT
This sequence comes from Triticum urartu, assembly GCF_056163025.1. Classification (NCBI taxonomy): domain Eukaryota; kingdom Viridiplantae; phylum Streptophyta; class Magnoliopsida; order Poales; family Poaceae; genus Triticum; species Triticum urartu. Next base: position 218,661,436 of record NC_141878.1, read on the forward strand.
GTTTCTTTAACAGAAAAAACGCTCGCCGGAATATATCCGGCGATGTTACTAATCATGCTTCCACCAGTCGGGCGCCAGGACCGGACATAGAGGCGGAAGCCGATATGGGGCGGGCGCCGGATAATCCCCCTACAGAGGATGCAGATAGATTATCCGCTACAAACTCAGAGGTGGAAAGCGCCATGAATCATAGGCGTCGCCGGGCCGTACTCCGTGATGCTTGTTTCTCACCAGAGGCATTTGATGCCTTCAATTCTGGAGAGGCGTACCTCCGAGCTGCTCAAGATGGTCTAGCCAGAGCCACGGATCAGTATGTAAAGGATGTACGGGTAAGTAAATCTGACGATTTATATGTATCAGTAGCCCTTGAGACTTGAAACAGTTAGCAGAACTGATTTAAGGATCATCTTTATTGTGCAGGTTCTTACAGAGAAGAATACTAGGCTGTCACAGGAGCTAGAGGAATGCAAGACCCAACTGCGGGCTGCTATGGCCGCATTGCAGGAACCGAAAAAGTCACCTGCTGGTAACATTTACTTTAAAGAATGATGGTTACCATATAATGTGCGGCATGGCTGCAGATCTAACAACAGATGTTGCAGATGAATCCGGAGAAAATCCGGAGGACCAGCATGTTATGCGACAGCTAGAGGCTGGCAAACACGTGCTGACTGAGGTTAGGCGGGAGAAAAACAATCTCCAAGACGCTAATATTAAGCTGAGCGTGGAACTAAAAGACGTTCGGGGCCAGCTTGCAGACTCCGAGAAGGAGAATAAGCGGCTTCGGCGCGGCATTTTCAGTAAGTGCTTGAACGAATCCTTGTAAAGGAGTTCGGCGAAGAAGCCAACTAACAGCGTTATGTCTGTAGGTATGCCGACGGGTCATCCCGCGGAGGAAATGCCCGGGTCTGCGGGTGATCTTCTATCCGAGCTCTCACATCTGCATGAACAAGTTCGGCAGGTGATGCAAGGTGTTGCCCAAGCCTTGTGTCCATCCGTCTCCCTGCTAGAGGGCGTTGCAGAGCTTACGGAGAAGCTCAAGGGAGCACGGCGGCGCTTCCAATTATGGAAGATATCGGCCTACTGACAGGGTGCCAGAGAAGCCTGGGCCATGGTGAAGACGCGGTATACCAAGGCAGACCCAAATCACATGGCCGAGGTCGGACCTGTGGGGCCCGACGGAAAAGAGATCCCCGTTAGCTTAGTTTATGGGCAAGTATAGTTAGCCACAAAGTATTCCCAACAGGATTGTAAGCTAGACCGCCTGTTGGATGGTATAGAAGAGGAATTTAGTCAGTCTGCATGACTATGTAATTAAAGTGACATCTATAATGCCTTCTAGCCGGATTGTAGATCATTTGTCTTGGCGGACCTTTTCGCTTCAACCTCGGGACCCGATAGTCCGGAGTGTATCCGAATACCCGCTCAGTTATATAAGAACTGGGGTATGCGTAGAGACCAGGCATAGGGGTAGTTAGTGCTTGAACAGACAAGTGCCCAACTAGTTATGTTATATTACATGGGTAGTAAGAAACATCTTCCAGGGAGAATAGTTCCGTTAAGGGTTCCTTTCCCTGGGTAAGCATGCCCTAAAGTGCATGTCCGGAGTTTGCAGTCCCCAGAGTACGAAGTCGAGCTCCTCTACCCAGTGCGTGTTAGACTTCGTTAAGGAACGCACTAATCTGGGTTTAATGCCGCTCATTATAAGACCGTTTGCTCGCTCGACTTGACCGTTGGTTTGTGGGTGATAGGCTGAAGCATAATCGAGCTTGATGCCCATTTTGCTGCACCAGAGTTTTACCTCATCGGCTGTGAAGTTTGTGCCGTTGTCAGCGATGATGCTGTGGGGGACGCCATAACGGTGTACGACCCCAGATATGAAGTCTATCACTGGCCGGATTCGGCTGTTTTAACAGGTTTGGCCTCTATCCATTTGGTGAATTTATCCACCATGACCAGTAAGTATTTTTTCTTGTGGGTTCCCCCTTTAAGGGGTCCAACCATGTCAAGCCCCCAGACCGCGAAGGGCCACGTAATGGGGATTGTTTGGAGGGCGGTGGATGTCATGTGGCTTTGATTTGCAAAGAGCTGGCAACCGGCACAACGTTGGACCAAGTCCTGTGCATCTGCCCGGGCCGTTGGCCAATAGAATCCTGTACGGAAGGCCTTGCTTACAAGAGCCCGGGATGTGGCATGGTGACCGCCGAGTCCGGCGTGGATTTCTGCCAAAAGGTTCCGCCCTTCCTCTTCGGAGATGCACCTTTGAAGGACTCCGGTAGTGCTTTTTTTATACAATTCTCCCTCGTGGACCCTGTAGGCCTTAGATCGCCGCACTATGCAGCGTGCCTCATTTTGGTCCTCCGGAAGTTCCTGCCTAGTTAGGTAGGCCAGGAATGGTCCTGTCCACGGGGAGATAATGGCCATTATTACGTGGGCTGAAGGTGTTATTTCGGTGGCAGAGCCTCCGATTGTGTCAGAGTATTCGGTATCGGGCATTTTGGCTGGGTCCGGACTATTGTTACCGGTGTCCCCTTCCGATACTACGGATGGCTTGAACAACCTTTCCAGAAATATGTTGGGGGGACCGCATCGCGTTTTGCACCGATGCGGGCGAGGATATCCGCCGCTTGATTGTTTTCCCGAGCCACATGGTGAAATTCGAGTCCTTGAACCGAGCTGACATTTTTAGGACGGCGTTTCGGTAGGCCGCCATTTTCGGATCCTTGGCGTCAAAGTCTCCATTTATTTGGGATATTGCAAGGTTTGAATCCCCACGCACCTCCAGGCGTTGAATGCCCATGGAGACTGCCATCCGAAGACCATGCAACAGAGCTTCGTATTCGGCTACGTTGTTGGAGTCTGTATACAGTATTTGCAGTACATACTGAATGGTATCTCCGGTTGGGGACGTCAGGACGACGTCAGCCCCTAGACCAGCCAGCATTTTAGAGCCATCGAAGTGCATGATCCAATTGGAGTATGCGCCGTACTCTTTAGGGAGTTTGGCCTCCGTCCATTAGGCGACAAAGTCGGCCAATACTTGCGACTTAATGGCCCGTCGAGGTTTGTATGTTATGTTGAACGGGAGGAGCTCAATGGCCCATAGCTTCGCGGTTGTTTATAATATCATTGAGTGGCACTTCTGAGGCTATTGTAATCGAACACTCTTGAAAGTAGTGTCGCAGCTTCCGGGATGCCATGAATACCGCATAGGCTATCTTTTGATAATGTGGGTACCGTGATTTGCATGGAGTGAGGACAGTGGATACATAGTATACTGGCTTTTGAAGAGGGAATTTATGTCTGGCAGCTTCTCGTTCGAGGACGAGCACTGCGCTTACAACTTGATGAGTTGCCGCAGTGTACAACAGCATTGGTTCGCCGATGCTTGGCGCGGCCAGGATTGGGTTGGTTGCCAAAATGGCCTTTATTTCTTCCAATCCGGCTATGGAAGCGTCCGTCCACTCAAAGTGTTCGGTGCTCCGAAGGAGGCAATAAAGGGGTAAAGCCTTTTCTCCTAAGTGGGAGATAAAGCGGCTTAGAGCCGCCACGCATCCAGTTAACTTCTGGGTTTGTTTGAGGTCTGTCGGTGTAGCCAACTGTGACAAAGCTCGGATTTTGGCCGGGTTAGCTTCAATACCTCTACTGGAGACAATGAAACCCAGGAGCTTTCCGGCTGGTACGCCGAGAACACATTTTTCCGGATTGAGCTTAATGTCGTATGTTCGGAGGTTGTCGAATGTGAGCCTCAAGTCGTCTATCAAAGAGCCAACGTGTTTGGTTTTGACGACCACATCGTCTATGTATGCCTCTACTGTTTTGCCAATTTGTTTCTCCAGACATGTCTGAATCATGCGCTGATATGTTGCGCCGGCTTTTTGAGCCCAAAAGGCATTGTTTTGAAACAGAAGGGACCATATGGTGTGATGAATGCTGTTGCGGCTTGGTCAGACTCCGCCATCTTGATTTGGTGGTAACCGGAGTATGCGTCGAGGAAACACAATGACTCGTGTCCTGCGGTAGCATCGATAATTTGGTCGATGCGGGGGAGGGGGGAGGGATCCTTTGGGCAAGCTTTATTGAGGTCCCTGAAATCGACACAAAGGCGCCAGGATTTACCCTTCTTTGGTACCATCACCAGGTTTGCTAGCCAGACTGGGTGTTTTATCTCTCTGATGAACCCGGCCTCCAATAACTTGGCTAGTTCCTCTCCCATGGCCTGTCTCTTAGGTTTGGAGAAACGCCGAAGAGCTTGCTTGACCGGCTTGAATCCCTTTAGGATATTGAAGCTATGCTCGGCCAGCCTGCGTGGGATTCCTGGCATGTCTGAGGGGTGCCAGGCGAATATGTCCCAATTCTTGCGCAGGAACTCTCATAGTGCGGCGTCCATGACGGGGTTTAACTGTGCCCCGATGGAGGCTGTTTTTGTAGGGTCCGTTGGGTGGACTTGGAATTTGACTATTTCATCTGCTGGTTTAAAAGAGGTGGACTTGGATCTCTTATCGAGTATCACATCGTCCCTGTCCACTGTGGAGCGTAGCGGGGTTAATTCCTCGGCCGAGAGGGCTTCAGATAATGCCTCGAGGGCCAGTGCGGCTGTTTTGTTTTCGGTGCGGAGTGCTGTGTCTGGATCACTGACGAGAGTGATGATTCCGTTGCGCCCGGGCATTTTGAGCTTCATGTACCCATAATGGGGTACAGCTTGGAAGATCGTGAATGCCTCACGTCCTAAAAGGGCGTGGTATCCACTGCTGAACGGGGCCACTTGAAAGGTAATTTCTTCGGGCCTATAATTCTCTGGCGTACCGAATACCACATCTAGTGTGATTTTCCCAGCGCATCGTGCCTCCCGACTGGGTACGATTCCTTTGAAGGTTGTGCTACTTTGCTCAATGTGGTTCCAGTCTATTTCCATTTTTTGAAGGGTTTCCTCGTAGATGAGGTTTAATCCACTGCTGCCGTCCATGAGTACTTTGGTGATTCGAAAGCCGTCCACAATTGGACTGAGGACCAGTGCGGCTGGTGCTCGGGCTGTTCGGAATTTAGGTTCGTCACTGGCATTGAAGGTAATATCCGTGTCACTCCATGGTTTATTGTTGTTACATGGTAGAATTCAGCCATGCTGCAGAGTGTTCGCTTGCGCCTATTATTTGACGCAAATGTCTCAAAGACTGTTAACACTGTTTTATTATCCACGGGATGGTGCTCTGTGGCATTTGGGATAAGAAGATCCTCACCACTTTTGGCCACCTGCCGGAGTGTCCAACATGCTCTAAGGCTGTGTGTTGGTATTGTATCTGTTGTACTGTGAATTTTGCAGGGCCCATTAAGCCATCCCTCCAGTACGGTTCCATGCCCTGTAGAGGGTTTTTGTTTCTTTGTAACTAGCTCGGGCGTCTTATGATAGTGCACCCTTTTACTTCGGACTGGGTGTATATTCGGAGCCGGATTATCCCAAAATTTCGTTTTGGTTTTCCAGGTGCTTTACATCGCACAGTACTTTCGTACTATTGACGCCAAGTCAGCGAAGCGTGATATGTCACGGCGACTTAAGGCGTTAAGGATTCCCTTGTCCGTGCAATTATTGTAGAAAAGTGAGACTGCATCTTCCTCGCGACAGTCCTTAACCTTGTTCATCACAAGGAGGAATCTGGCCCAATAATGATGTATTGTTTCATGGGGCTCTTGCCTGATGTGGGAAAGATCGTTTATGTCTGGGTGGGTGGGTGGATTTGAGTCCAAATCCTACCCGATCTGAGACCCAGGGGCCGAGGATTTTCCAATCTTGGAAGTTCGGGTTCCGGAGTGTTACCCGATAAATTTGGCCCGCTGCCTAATTCTAGGTTCAGGGCTTGGGTAATGTCCTTCCGTAAGCGGGTATCCAGCTCGGAGAGCTCGGGAATCCGGACATAGTTAGTCCTCAAATTAGAGGAAGAGTTGCCGCATTGTTCCTCCACCACCGCAACGTGATGGGCGACCGGTGGAGAGTTAATCTCCCTTTGATCGGGTTTAAGCCCAATCCGATCATAGTCCGTAGCGACTCACAAGGCGGCGATGCGATCCAAGAGCTCGTTTAAGGAAGCAAGATCCATTGGATCCATCTGTTGGGCGAGTGCCGATTTGACGTGGAGGCTGTTTTCGATGACCCAAGAAGTCATCGTCGGCGCGGCGGCCAAACAGACGGTCATGATGAAACCGCCTAGCCGGAGAGTTTGGCCGACAGCCAAAGCTCCCCCAACAGTAGTACCGTATTTAAAGATGAGACGAGACATCCTTCCTTCTGGCGACGGCACAGTGGAACTCTCAATGAAAGCACCAATGTCGGTGTCAAAACCGGCGGATCTCGGGTAGGGGGTCCCGAACTGTGCGTCTAAGGCGGATGGTAACAGGAGGCAGGGGACATGATGTTTTACCCAGGTTCGGGCCCGTTTGATGGAGGTAAAACCCTACGTCCTGCTTGATTTATTCTTGATGATATGAGTATTACAAGAGTTGATCTATCACGAGATCGGAGAGGCTAAACCCTAGAAGCTAGCCTATGGTATGATTGTATGTTGTCCTACAGACTAAAACGCTCTGGTTTATATAGACACCAGAGGGGGTTAGGGTTACACAAGGTTGGTTACAAAGGAGGAGATATACACATCCGCATTTCCTAGCTTGCCTTCCACGCCAAGTAGAGTCCCATCCGGACACGAGACGAAGTCTTCAATCTTGTATCTTCATAGTCCAACAGTCCGGCCAAAGGATATAATCCGGCTGTCCGGATACCCCCAAATCCAGGACTCCCTCAGTAGGTATTTCCCTCAGTGATGAAACCAAGGTTATCGAACTAGTAGGAGAACCAAGCAACAACAAGTAAACGGAACCTGCACACAAAGAACAAATACTCACAACCCGACGTATTAAAGGGGTTGTCAATCCCTTTTGGGTAATAGCGCCAGAAATTGGCAAACAGACGTGAATAAATTGTATTAGATTGATAGATCGAACGCTAAATAAAATAAATAAGAATAAATTGCAGCAAGGTATTTTTGTATTTTTGGTTTAATAGATCTGAAAATAAAAGCAAAGGAAAATAGATTGCAAAGGCAAATAATACGAAGAAGAAACCCGGGGCCGTAGGTTTCACTAGTGGCTTCTCTCGAGAAAAATAGCAAAGGATAGAACTTCAAATACACATGACGATATCCAGGCAATGATCATTACATAGGCATCACGTCCAAGATTAGTAGACCGACTCCTGCCTGCATCTACTACTATTACTCCACACATCAACTGCTATCCACCATGCATCTAGTGTATTAAGTTCATGGAGAAACGGAGTAATGCAATAAGAACGATGACATGATGTAGACAAGATCTATTTATGTAGAAATAGACCCCATCGTTTTATCCTGAGTAGCAACGATACATACGTGTCGGTTCCCCTTCTGTCACTCGGATCAAGCACCGTAAGATTGAACCAACTACAAAGCACCTCTTCCCATTGCGAGATAAATAGATCAAGTTGGCCAAACAAAACCCAAATATCGGGGAAGAAATACAAGTCTATAAGCAATCATGCATATAAGAGATCAAAGAAACTCAAATAACTTTCATGGATAAAAAGAGAATAGATCTGATCATAAACTCAAAGTTCATCGGATCCCAACACACACGTCGCAAAAGAATTACATCATATGGATCTCCAAGAGACCATTGTATTGAGAATCAAATGAGAGAGAGAGAGCCATCTACCTACTATCTACGGACCCGAAGGTCTACAAAGAACTACTCACGCATCATCGGAGAGGCACCAATGGAAGTGGTGAACCACTTGGTGATGGAGTCTAGATTGGATCTCGTGGTTCTGGACTCTGTGGCGGCTAGAATTGATTTTCGTTGACCCCCCCTACGGTTTCTGGAATATTGGGGTATTTATAGAGTAAAGTGGCAGTCCGGGGGCACCCGAGGTGGGCACAACCCACCAGGGCGCGCCCTGGTGGATTGTGCTCCCCTCGGAGCAGCCCCAGGTGCTTCTTCTGCCCATTGGTTGTCTTCTGGTCCAAAAAAATCCACAAAAACTTTCGCTGTGTTTAGACTCCGTTTGATATTGATTATCTGCGATGTAAAAAACATGCAAAAAATAGCAACTGGCACTATGTCAATAGGTTAGTACCAAAAAATGATATAAAATGACTATAAAATGATTATAAAACATCCAAGATTGATAATATAACAGCATGGAACAATAAAGAATTATAGATATGTTGGAGACGTATCATTATCCCCAAGCTTAATTCCTCCTTGTCCTTGAGTAGGTAAATGATAAAAATAGATTATTTTAATGTGGAATGCTGCCTAACATGTCATATCATATTCTTTTCTTTATAGCATGGACATTTGGACTTTTATATTCTTCAAAGCAATAGTCTAGTTTTGACATGATAACTTGAATACTCAAGCATATCAACAAGCAACCATGTCCTTCAAAATATCAACGCTAAAATAAGCTATCCCTAGCCCATCATGCTCAATCATTGATCCATTCATGAAACACACTCACATATTAACTACACCCAATGCTCAAGTATGATCATAGTGCCTCCTAGTTGGTGCTTTTATAAGAAAAGATGCAGACTCAAATTCAAAAATAAAAATTGCATAAAGTAAAAGAAAGGCCCTTCGTAGAGGGAAGTAGGGATTTGTAGAGGTGCCTGATCTCAAAGCGAAAATTGAGTGATAAAAACATTTTGAGAGGCATACTTTTCCCACCAACGAAAACGACTTAGAGTTCCCAACACTTTCCATGATAGATATATCATAGGCGGTTCCCAAGCAGAAATTAAAGTTTATTCCTTTTTCCACCATACTTTCACTTTCCATGGTTAACCTTATCCACGGGTACCTTCCATACCAACACTTTCCAAGGAATTTATTATTTGACAACATAAAGTAAATTCATTTTTCATTTCAGGACTGGGCATCCCTAAAACCTTCGCCTTACTCTCGTGCAACGACAAGTGAATAAACACTAATTGTGAGAATAACACATCTAGCATGGAAAATATTAGCCACCCCTCACCGCCTCACAAGCAGTACGGGCACTTAAAAGAGAAGTTTATTTTGAATATTAAAGATGGCATATACAAATTTGCTTAGAAAGGCAAAAGAATACCGCATATAGGTAGGTATAATGGACTCATGTGGCAAAATTGGTTTAAAGGATTTTGGATGCACAAGTAGTGATCATACTTAGTGCAAAATGAAGGCTAGCAAAAGATTGAGAAGCGACCAATCAAGAGACGAATAATCTCATATGTGAGCATTAAGCATAATTAACACCGAATAATGCACCACAAGTAGGATGTAATTTCATTGCATGACTATTGATTTTCGTGCTTGCATAGGGAATCACAAACCTTAACACCAATATTCTTACCAAAGCATAATTTCTCATCAAGAGGACTCACATATCACATCATCATATCTCAAAACTATTACTAAGAATCAAGTTTATTTTGTCCAATGATCTTCATGAAAGTTTTTATCATATCCTTCTTGGATATCTATCACTTTGGGACTAATTTTCATGTGTTGCTTTTGATAAGCTCAAACAAATATAAGTGAAGATCATGATCATAATATTTCTTTATCTCAAATTAATTTTAGGGAAGCAAGAGATAATTTCTTGAAAATTTTACTAACTCTCAAATAAATATCAGTGAAGCAAGAGAGCATTTCTTCAAAAATACTAAAGCACACCGTGCTAAAAAGATATAAGTGAAGCACTAGAGCAAATCCGTAGCTCGTAAAAAATTTAAGCTAAGCATAGAGAGCAATTCTAACAAGTCATGTCATAATTTTGGCTCTCTCAAATAGGTGTGTCCAGCAAGGGATCAAGATTTAAAACAAAAAATAAAACAAGCAAAGACTCATATCATACAAGTCGCTCCAAGAAAAACACATAGTATGTGACGAATAAAAATATAGCTTCGAGTAAAATACTGATGGTCGTTAGAATAAAGAGGGGATGCCACTAGGGGCATCCCCAAGCTTAATTGCTTGCTATCTTTGGATAATAGCTTGGGATGCCGGGGCATCCCCAAGCTTAGGCTCTTCTTACTCCTTATTCTTTCTTCCATCGTAAGATAACTCAATACTTGAAAACTTCATGTTGGAAATATGCCCTAGAGGCAATAATAAAAGGATTATTATTATATTTCCTTGTTCATGATAATTGTCTTTTATTCATTCTATAATTGTGTTATCCGGAAATCGTAATACATGTGTGAATACATAGACACCAACATGTCCCTGGTAAGCCTCTAGTTGACTAGCTCGTTGATCAACAGATAGTCATGGTTTCCTGACTATGGACATTGGATGTCATTGATAACGACATCACATCATTAGGGGAATGATGTGATGGACAAGACCCAATCCTAAACTAAGCACAAGATCGTATAGTTCGTTTGCTAGAGTTTTTCCAATGTCAAGTATCTTTTCCTTAGACCATGAGATCGTGTAACTCCCGGATACCGTAGGAGTGCTTTGGGTGTACCAAACGTCACAACGTAACAGGGTGACTATAAAGGTATACTACGGGTATCTTCGAAAGTGTCTGTTGGGTTGACGCGGATCAAGACTGGGATTTGTCACTCCGTATGACAGAGAGGTATCTCTGGGCCCACTCGGTAATGCATCATCATAATGAGCTCAAAGTGACCAAGTGTCTGGTCATGGGATCATGCATTACGGTACGAGTAAAGTGACTTGCCGGTAACGAGATTGAACGAGGTATTGGGATACCGACGATCGAATCTCGGGCAAGTAACGTACCGATTGACAAAGGGAATTGTATACGGGGTTGCTTGAATCCTCGACATCGTGGTTCATCTGATGAGATCATCGAGGAGCATGTGGGATCCAACATGGGTATCCAGATCCTGCTGTTGGTTATTGACCGGAGAGCCATCTCGGTCATGTCTACATGTCTCCCGAACCCGTAGGGTCTACACACTTAAGGTTTGGTGACGCTAGGGTTGTAGAGATATGAATATGCAGTAACCCGAAACTTGTTCGGAGTCCCGGATGAGATCCCGGACATCACGAGGAGTTCCGGAATGGTCCGGAGGTGAAGCATTATATATAGGAATTGCAGTTTCGGCCATCGGGAGAGTTTCGGGGGTCACCGGTATTGTACCGGGACCACCGGATGGGTCCCGGGGGTCCACTAGGTGGGACCACCCATCCCGGAGGGCCCCATGGGCTGAAGTGGGGAGGGGAACCAGCCCATAGTGGGCTGGTGCGCCCCCCTTGGCCCACCCCCTGCGCCTAGGGTTGGAAACCCTAGGGTGGGGGGGGCGCCCCACTTGCCTTGGGGGCCACTCCACCCTTGGCCGCCGCCCACCTAGGATATCCCATCTCCTAGGGCCAGCGCCCCCCCTTGGGGAGCCTATATAAAGGGGGGGAGGGAGGGGCAGCCGCACCCTTGACTCTTGGCGCCTCCCTCTCCCCTGCTACACCTCTCCCTCTCGCAGTAGAACGGCGAAGCCCTGCTGCGGTGACTCATGCATCCACCACCACGCCGTCGTGCTGCTGGATCTTCATCAGCCTCTCCTCCCCCCTTGCTGGATCAAGAAGGAGGAGACATCACGCTGACCGTACGTGTGTTAAACACGGAGGAGCCGTCCGTTCGGTGCTAGGATCTCCGGTGATTTGGATCACGTCGAGTACGACTTCCTCATCCCCGTTCTTTGAACGCTTCCGCACGTGATCTACAAAGGTATGTAGATGCAATCCGATCACTCGTTGCTAGATGAACTCATAGATGGATCTTGGTGAAACCTAGGAAAATTTTTGTTTTCTGCAACGTTCCCCAATAGTGGCATCATGAGCTAGGTCTATGCGTAGTTCCTTTTGCACGAGTAGAACACAATTTGTTGTGGACGTAGATGTTGTCAAGTTTCTTGCCGCTACTAGTCTTATTTTGCTTCAACGGTATTGTGGGATGAAGCGGCCCGGACCAACCTTACACATACGCTTACGTGAGACCGGTTCCACCGACTGACATGCACTAGTTGCATAAGGTGGCTGGCGGGTGTCTGTCTCTCCCACTTTAGTTGGAGCGGATTTGATGAAAAGGGTCCTTATGAAGGGTAAATAGAAGTTGACAAATCATGTTGTGGCTTTAACATAGGTAAGAAAACGTTCTTGCTAGAACCCTCTTGCAGCCACGTAAAACTTGCAACAACAATTAGAGGACGTCTAACTTGTTTTTGCAGCAAGTGTTCTGTGATGTGATATTGCCAAAGTTGTGATGAATGATGAATGATATATATGTGATGTATGATATCATGTTCTTGTAATAGGAATCACGACTTGCATGTCGATGAGTATGACAACTGGCAGGAGCCATAGGAGTTGTCTTTATTTTTTGTATGGCCTGCGTGTCATTGAGAAACGCCATGTAAATTACTTTACTTTATTGCTAAACGTGTTAGCCATAGTAGTAGAAGTAATAGTTGGCGAGCAACTTCATGGAGACACGATGATGGAGATCATGATGATGGAGATCATGGTGTCATGCCGGTGACAAGATGATCATGGAGCCCCAAGATGGAGATCAAAGGAGCTATGTGATATTGGCCATATCATGTCACTATTATTATTTGATTGCATGTGATGTTTATCATGTTTTTGCATCTTGTTTACTTAGAACGACGGTAGTAAATAAGATGATCCCTCATAATAATTTCAAGAAAGTGTTCCCCCTAACTGTGCACTGTTGTGACAGCTCGTTGTTTCGAAGCACCACGTGATGATCGGGTGTGATAGATTCCAACGTTCACATACAACGGGTGTAAGACAGATTTACACATGCAAACACTTAGGTTGACTTGACGATCCTAGCATGTACAGACATGGCCTTGGAACACAGAAGACCGAAAGGTCGAGCATGAGTCATATAGAAGATACGATCAACATGAAGATGTTCACCGATGTTGACTAGTCCGTCTCACGTGATGATCGGACACGGCCTAGTTAACTCGGATCATGTTATACTTAGATGACTGGAGGGATGTCTATCTGAGTGGGAGTTCATTGAATAATTTGATTAGATGAACTTAATTATCATGAACTTAGTCTAAAATCTTTACAACATGTATTGTAGATCAAATGGCCAACGTTGTCCTCAACTTCAACGCGTTCCTAGAGAAAACCAAGCTGAAAGACGATGGCAGCAACTATACGGACTGGGTCCGGAACCTGAGGATCATCCTCATAGCTGCCAAGAAAGATTATGTCCTACAAGCACCGCTAGGCGAAGCACCTGTTCTCCCTACAGAACAAGACGTATTAACGCTTGGCAGACACGTACCGATGATTACTCCCTCGTTCAGTGCGGCATGCTTTATAGCTTAGAGCCGGGGCTCCAAAAGCGTTTTGAGAGACACGGAGCATATGAGATGTTCGAAGAGCAGAAAATGGTTTTTCAAGCTCATGCCCGGGTCGAGAGATATGAAGTCTCCGACAAGTTCTTCAGTTGTAAGATGGAGGAAAACAGTTCTGTCAGTGAGCACATACTCACTATGTCTGGGTTACATAACCGCTTGACTCAGCTGGGAGTTAATCTCCCGGATGACGCAGTCATTGACAGAATCCTTCAGTCACTTCCACCGAGCTACAAGAGCTTTGTGATGAACTTCAATATGCAGGGGATGGAAAAGACCATTCCTGAAGTATTTGCAATGCTTAAATCAGCAGAGGTAGAAGTCAAAAAGGAACACCAAGTGTTGATGGTGAATAAAACCACTAAGTTCAAGAAAGGCAAGGGTAAGAAGAACTTCAAGAAGGACGGCAAGGGAGTTGCCGCGCCCGGCAAGCAAGTTGCCGGGAAGAAGCCAAAGAATGGACCCAAGCCCGAGACTGAGTGCTTTTATTGCAAGGAAAGTGGTCACTGGAAGCGGAACTGCCCCAAATACTTAGCGGACAAGAAGGCCGGCAAAACGAAAGGTATATGTGATATACATATAATTGATGTGTACCTTACCAGTACTCGTAGTAGCTCCTGGGTATTTGATACCGGTGTAGTTTCTCACATTTGTAACTCAAAGCAGGAGCTGCGGAATAAGCGGAGACTGGCGAAGGACGAGGTGACGATGCGCGTCGGGAATGGTTCCAAGGTCGATGTGATCGCCGTCGGCACGCTACCTCTACATTTACCTACGGGATTAGTTTTGAACCTCAATAATTGTTATTTAGTGCCAAGTTTGAGCATGAACATTGTATCGGGATCTCGTTTAATACGAGATGGGTACTCATTTAAATCCGAGAATAATGGTTGTTCTATTTATATGAGAGATATGTTTTATGGTCATTGAAGGAGTCCTGGATTAGGGGGTGTTCGGGTAGCCGGACTATACCTTCAGCCGGACTCCTGGACTATGAAGATACAAGATTGAAGACTTCGTCCCGTGTCCGGATGGGACTTTCCTTGGCGTGGAAGGCAAGCTTGGCGATGCGGATATTCAAGATCTCCTACCATTGTAACCGACTCTGTGTAACCCTAACCCTATCCGGTGTCTATATAAACCGGAGGGTTGTAGTCCGTAGGCAATCAACTCCATACACAACAATCATACCATAGGCTAGCTTCTAGAGTTTAGCCTCCTTGATCTCGTGGTAGATCTACTCTTGTACTACCCATATCATCAATATTAATCAAGCAGGAGTAGGGTATTACCTCCATCGAGAGGGCCCGAACCTGGGTAAAACAAAGTGTCCCCTGTCTCCAGTTACCATCCGGCCTAGACGCACAGTTCGGGACCCCCTACCCGAGATCCGCCGGTTTTGACACCGACGTTGGTGCTTTCATTGAGAGTTCCTCTGTGTCGTCGCCTTTAGGCCCGATGGCTCCTCTGATCATCAACAACGATGCGGTCCAGGGTGAGATTTTTCTCCCCGGACAGATCTTCGTCTTCGGCGGCTTCGCACTGCGGGCCAATTCACTTGGCCACCTGGAGCAGATCGAAAGCTACGCCCCTGGCCATCAAGTCAGGTTTGGAAGCCTAAACTACACGGCAGACATCCGCGGAGATTTGATCTTCGACGGGTTCGAGCCACAGCCAAGCGCGCCGCACTGTCTCGTGGGGCATGATCTAGCTCTGCCGCCGAACAGTACCCTGGAGGCCGCAAACGCACCGGCTCTGACCCTTAATTCGGAGCCAGCTGCGCCAATCGAGGGTGAGCGGTTGGACGTCACCTCGGGGGCTGTAATCTCAAAGGCGATCGAGCCAAACGCCAGCCCCGCACTCTGCACGGCCCGTGACTCCGAGGAGCCGGATTCCTCTCCGAGCTTCGAGCCCCACGCGCCCCTGCCGATTGAATCCGATTGGGCACCCATCATGGAGTTCACCACCGCGGACATCTTTCAGCACTCGCCCTTCGGCGACATCCTGAATTCTCTAAAGTCTCTCTCGTTATCAGGAGAGCCCTGGCCGGACTACGGTCAGCAAGGTTGGGATATGGACGACGAAGAAATTCAAAGCCCACCCACCACCCACTTTGTAGCCACTGTCGACGACTTAACCGACACGCTTGACTTCGACTCCGAAGACATCGACAACATGGACGACGATGCAGGAGACGAACAAGAACCAGCACCTGTAGGGCGCTGGAAGGCCACCTCGTCATATGACATATATATGGTGGATACTCCAAAAGATGGAGATGGCGATGGAACAGTGGGGGATGACGCCCCCAAGAAACAGCAAAAGCGTCGGCGTCAGCGGCGCCGCTCTAAATCCCGCCAAAGCAAAAATGGTGATTCCGGCACGGGAGATAATACTACCCCGGATAGCGCCGAAGAACACCCACCTCAGCAAAATTTGGCACAGGAAGATGGAGAAACCAGCCCTCATGAGAGAGTGGCAGACCGAGAGGTCGAGGATGACAACTATACGCCTCCCTCCGAAGACGAGGTTAGCCTCGATGGCGATGAATTCGTCATACCATCAGACCCCGCCGAACAAGAGCGTTTTAAACGCAGGCTTTTAGCCACGGCAAGCAGCCTCAAGAAAAAGCAGCAACAGCTTAGAGCTGCCCAAGAATTGCTAGCTGACAGATGGACTGAAGACCTTGCGGCCGAAGAGTATGAACTCGAACGCCCCTCCAAGAGTTACCCGAAGCGTAGGCCGCTACCCCGATCAGAGGAGGAAGCACCTACATCACCAGCGCATGACATGGCAGACCGGCCACCTCGCGTCCACGACAGAGAGGTCTGTCGGCCCTCCACCCAAGCCATGCCCCGACGCCGCTCAACTAAGGCACGGGAAAATGCGCCCGACCTGCGAGACATACTGGAGGATAAGGCCAGAAAAACAGATCGATCTACGGATCGTGCAGGTGCCCCACGGCATGTGACAATGATCTTCACTCCGGATACAACAAATCCGGCCGGGCCGAACACAACAGACATAGCTCTTCCGAGCTGCGTCATGATATAGCCCAGTACAGAGGCGCCGCACACCCGCTATGCTTCATGAACGAAGTAATGGATCATAAAATCCCAGAGGGTTTCAAACCCGTAAACATCGAATCATACGATGGCACAATAGACCCAGCGGTATGGATCGAGGATTACCTCCTTCACATCCACATGGCACGCGGTGATGATCTACACGCCATCAAATACCTCCCGCTCAAACTTAAAGGACCGGCTCGGCATTGGCTTAATAGCTTGCCAGCAGACTCAATCGGTTCTTGGGAGGACCTGGAAGCCGCATTCCTCGACAACTTCCAGGGCACTTACGTGCGACCGCCGGATGCCGACGACTTAAGCCACATAATTAAGTAGCCAGAAGAATCGGCCAGACAATTCTGGACACGGTTCCTAACAAAGAAAAACCAGATAGTCGACTGTCTGGATGCAGAGGCCCTAGCAGCCTTCAAGCATAACATCCGCGACGAGTGGCTTACCCGGCACCTGGGACAGGAAAAGCCGAAATCCATGGCAGCCCTCATGACACTCATGACCCGCTTTTGCGCGGGAGAAGACAGCTGGCTAGCTCGCAGTAACAACTTATCAAAGAACCCTGGTAATTCGGATACCAAGGACAAAAGTGGCAGGACACGTCGAAATAAGCAAAAACACCGCGTTAACAGCGACAGCAATGAAGACACGGCAGTCAATGCCAAATTCAAAGGCTGTAAATCTGGTCAGTGGAAAAAGCCATTCAAAAAGAATACTCAGGGCCCGTCCAGTTTGGACCGAATACTCGATCGCTTGTGCCAGATACATGGCACCCCCAAAAGGCCAGCCAATCACACTAACAGGGATTGTTGGGTGTTCAAGCAGGCAGGCAAGTTAAGGGCCGAAAACAGAGACAAGGGGCTGCACAACGACGACGAGGAGCCCAAGCCGCCGAACAACAATGGACAGAAGGGCTTTCCCCCACAAGTGCGGATGGTGAACATGATATACGCAACCTACATTCCCAAGCAGGAGCGGAAGCGTGCGCTACGGGACGTATACGCGATGGAGCCAGTCGCCCCAAAGTTCAACCCATGGTCCTCCTGCCCGATCACTTTTGATCGAAGGGACCATCCCACTAGCATCCGTCATGGCGGCTTCGCCGCATTTGTTCTCGACCCAATCATCGACGGATTTCACCTCACAAGAGTCCTCATGGACGGCGGCAGTAGCCTGAACCTGCTTTATCAGGATACAGTGCGGAAAATGGGCATAGATCCCTCAAGGATTAAGCCCACAAGAACGACCTTTAAAGGCGTCATACCAGGTGTAGAAGCCAACTGTACAGGCTCAGTAACACTTGACGTGGTCTTCGGATCCCCGGACAATTTCCAAAGCGAAGAGTTAATCTTCGATATAGTCCCATTTCGCAGTGGCTATCACGCCCTGCTCGGACGAACCGCATTCGCAAAGTTAAATGTGGTGCCGCACTACGCATATCTCAAGCTCAAGATGCCAGGCCCTCGAGGAGTAATTACGGTCAACGGAAACACCGAACGCTCCCTCCGTACGGAGCAGCATACGACGGCTCTCGCAGCGGAGGTACAAAGTAGCCTTCTCAGGCAATTCTCCAGTCCGGCCATTAAACAGCTAGACACTGCCAAGCGCGCCCGGAGTAATCCACAGCAGGACCGCCTGGCACGTTCTGAGCAAGCATAGCAATGCGGCCCCAACCCCAGCTCTCGTGACATAGCGAAACCAGTACCTCGCGTACATAACTACGCCCTGGAAATACCATGGGCACAGGGGAAGGGGCACAATAACGGCACACCCAAAATACGGCTTAAAACGTACTAGGGGCTGCCGGATTCTTTTTTTAAATTTTCTTACTTTCAGGACTCCATACTTCGGACGACCTGTTCGGCAATTCGACTACCGCACAAACGATGCAAGATCCAGGGAGGCAGACAAGCCATGCCGCATTATGGAATCCTAGGTGGTCTCTGTTACGAGCGCTATACCTGTTTTAAATACAATTCTACGGCCTGCCCCTGGTCAGGACATACTGAATAGTCCAATATCTTTTGCTTACCGCACTATTTGTATTGTTCGGCTTTGATAAACAGCCTCTCTATAAACAATGCTTAGCTTTTTGTCTATTTTTTGCATTACTCTCTTTTATATATGTTCATTAATGACATGTTGCACCCGTACACTGTGGTACGGCAAGTACGCCAGGGGCTTCAGTACCTTTAATATGGTGTGAGAAGTCCATACACTTTCACAAGTGCGGCACCCCGAACTTATAGCACTATATGCATCGGCTCCGAATCATGATTTGGGTCAATAGTTGGGTTTGCCCGGCTCCTATGTTTTGGTGCCTTACGTTCCGCTATATCGGCTAAGGTAGCACTAGGAGAACCACTGCGATTGTGCCCCGGTTGAGCTGGGTTAAGCACCTCAGTGGAGAAAGCTAAAACTGACTGTCATGATGAGGCGAGAGACCGGTCGCTGTTCGAGAGGTTTTTCGAGTCCCTAAAGGCTTATGCCGCTTCGAGCGAGGAGTTGGATGACCCCAGCCAAGGCGTGGATAGCGCCCCGAACTCGGTCTTCCGAACTAGGGGCTTCGCCGAAATCTAAAATTATAAAGTTCTATGGCTAAGTGAGAGTGTTCAAGCATTATAGTCCGATTGCCTGGTTCATTGTGCTGAGCGCCTCCCTCGAAGGACCCAACCATGGGAAAAAGAGCGCTCAAGTTTATCACCGAACACCCCAGCACTAGTGACATGGGGGCAGAAGCCGACGACTGGCCATCTCTCAATTTTTGATAAACGGCCGCACAGAAAATAATATTTTAAATTCAACAAGCATTACTTAAGCGCATATGAACAAGTTTTCAGCGCACAGGATAAAAACGAGCGAGTTTATTCAAAAATTACATCCTTGGTGCATTCATCCGCCACAAGGCGGGCACCTGCAAGAACATCCTTATAATAGTTCTCGGGCTTGCGATGCTCCTTCCCCGGCGGCGGCCCGTCCCTCACAAGCTTCTCACCGTCCAGCTTACCCCAGTGCACCTTCGCACGGGCAAGGGCCCTACGGGCTCCTTCGATGCAGACGGACCGCTTGATGACCTCGAGCCTTGGACAGGCCTCCACCAGCCCTCGCACCAGCCCGAAGTAGCTCCCAGGCAGGGCCTCTCCGGGCCACAGCCGAACTATGAAGCCCTTCATGGCCTGTTCGGCTGCCTTATGGAGCTCGACCAGCTGTTTCAGCTGGTCGCTCAGGGGCACAGGGTGTCCGGCCTCAGCATACTGAGACCAGAACACCTTCTTCGTCGAGCTGCCCTCTTCAGCTTGGTAGAATGCGGTGGCGTCGGATACGCTGCGGGGAAGATCTGCGAATGCCCCTGGAGAACTCTGGATTCGGGTAAGTAACAAGTAGTTTACTTTTATATTTCTGCTTTGCATAAAGAATGCCTTACCCGCTGCTATCTTCTTCACCTCCTCCAAATCATGGAGGGCCTTTTGGGCTTCGGCCTTGGCAGACTTGGCAGTCTCAAGGGCCGCCGCGAGCTCGGATGCTTGGGTCTTTGACTCAAGCTCCAAACTCTCATGTTTTTTCATGAGATCCTGAAGCTCTTGCTGCACCTCGCCGACCTGAGCCCCAAGTTTCTCTCGCTCGGTGCGCTCCGCAGCCGTTTTCTTTTCGTCCTCGGACAGCGCCTGCTTGAGGGTCGCCACCTCAGTCATGGCCCCTACAATAAGCAGTACAATCCTGTTATTTTTTGCAATCACGCCTCTCTATAGGCACTTTTCTGTAAGGTATTTCTTACCTTCTTTCTCCTCGAGCTGCCGCTTGGCAAGGCCGAGCTCTTGCTCGGTCCGCTCGAGGTTCTGCTTCAGGACACCCACCTCCGCAGTCAGTGCGGCGGCGGATAGCAGCGAAGCCTGCATACACATATTGACTCTTTTTGTTAGACTCGTGCGAAATTTACTAGATCCTCTATTCGGCTTTTCTTTCCGAACGCCAAACAGAGCATCAGGGGCTACTGTCTATGCGGTAATATTTTTACATATTTTTCTTACCTCGAAGCCTGTTAGAAGGCTAGCGCAAGCTTCAGTCAGTCCGCTCTTGGCGGACTGAACCTTCTGGATCACCATACTCATAATAGTACGGTGCTCCTCGTCGATGGAGGCGCCTTCAAGCACCTCCAGCAGATTGTCCGGCGCCTCCGGTTCGACGGAGGCGGCCGGCTCAGAAGGCTTGCTCCTCTTGGAAGGAGTTCGCCTGCCACGGTCCGGAATCGTTGAAGACTCCGGCACGGTGTCCGGCTCAAAGCCGGACTTGGAGCCCTGGGGGGTCTTGTCCCCCTTACTCCTGGAGTCCGAGAGGTCGCCTTGCGGCTCTTCCAGGACCACCTCCTCCTGCCCCGGAGCTCGTTGCGACACCACTTCGGCGTCATCCGCAGTGCGGGGGGAGACAACGGGCGGAACTGAGTTCACGTCCGATGAATCCAGGGAGCCGCTCGATGACTCGTTGAGTTCGGCCCGGGGCGGGCTGCATGATTATACTCGACATTAGGGAAAGCTGTGCAACGAAAGGAATATCATGAGTCACTCTGGTATCCGAACACTTACGATTTCGCCGGATGCCTGGCTCTGTCCAGCCACTCCTCTTCGTCCTCGTCGGCATCGGGGGCGTAGTCCGGCGGAGGGGTTTTCCTCTTCTTGGACCCCTCGGCCTTCCCCCTTGGGGCGGCCTTCCTTTTCTTTCCTCCCCCCGCTGGGGGGGGAGAGCTTTCTTCTTCCTCCTCCTTGTTTTCACGGGAGGAGGGCGTCTCGGACTCGTCGGATGACGAGTCCGACAACACCATGTTGCGGGTACTCTTTCGAGTCCCCGTGGTCTTCTTCTTCTTGGCCTTCTTTTCCGGCACCACATAAGGCGCCGGAGCCAGCAGCTTCACTAGTAGAGCTGGGGCTGGGTCTTCGGGTAGCGGAGCCGGACAGTTAATCAGTCCGGATACCGCCCGCCAAGCCTGTCAAAGGTAAGGGAGTTTAGATCCCGCATAGAGTTAAACTATGAAAAAGATGAACATCCTGTAAAAGGTGAAAATGGCTTACCTCGCTAGCGTGACGCTGCGAGCTGTATCCGCGGTCCTCGGAAGCGGATGTGGGAGCCTCGGCGCCTTTGGTTAGCACCTTCCAGAAGTCTTCATACGTCGTATCGAAGAGCCTATTAAGGGTTTGGTGCTGCACCGGGACGAACTCCCACAGATTAAAATCCTGTTGTTGGCACGGGAGGATCCGGCGGACGAGCATAACGTGGATTACATTAACAAGCCGGATTGGCTTGTTCACCAGGGACTGGATGCATGTTTGCAATCCGGCCACCTCTTTTTTGTCACCCCACGATAGGCCCATCTCTTTCCAGGACATAAGCCGCGTGGTGGGTCCGGATCGGAACTCGGGGGCTGCGATCCATTTCGGATCGTGTGGCTTGGTGATGTAAAACCACCCGGCTTGCCACCCCTTTAGGGTCTCTACGAAGGAGCCCTCGAACCACAGGACGTTGGCAATCTTGCCCGCCATGGCGCCTCCGCACTCCGCCTGGTTGCCGCGCACCACCTTGGGCTTGACGTTGAAAGTCTTGAGCCAGAGGCCGAAATGAGGGCGGACGCGGAGGAAAGCCTCGCACACGACGATAAACGCCGAGATGTTGAGGATGAAGTTCGGGGCCAGATCGTGAAAATCCAGGCCATAGTAGAACATGAGCCCCCGAACGAATGGGTGAAGTGGAAAACCCAGTCCGCGGAGGAAGTGGGGAAGGAATACTACCCTCTCATGGGGCCTTGGGGTGGGGAGAAGCTGCCCCTCCTCGGGAAGCCGGTGCGCGATGTCTTTGGACAAGTATCCGGCCTTCCTAAGCTTTTTGACGTCGCCCTCCGTGACGGAGGAGACCTTCCACTTGCCTCCCGCTCCGGACATTGCTGGAGAAGGTTGAGGTGGGAAGTGCGGGCTTGGGCACTGGAGCTCGAGTGCGCAGGAGATGGATAGGCAAAGGAGGAAGAAGGCGTAGGTAAAAAGGTGGATCCTTATCCCCTTATATGGGCGGATGCGGTTGTGCATCCCCACCTGCCTAATAAAACTCGCTTGCCTCCCAAGCGCCGTGGTAAATGGCGCGGTTAGGGTTACCCACATCCGTAGTGATGAGAATCCCGTAAAGGGGGTACACGATCTCTGCTTTGACAAGACGTGCCAAGGAAACCGCCTCGCCAAACATGCTGAGGTCGAAAAGTAAAAACGATTTGAGTAAAGGACTTGGCCGTAGTGTGATAGCGCACTGCGGAATACGTCAGCAGATTTGTTTTGTGTCAATATTATTCTCTCTATGGCAATATGTGGAAGCTTATTTTGCAGAACCGGACACTACTCTTGGTGTTTACAATCTTCTACGAAGGACTTGGAGGAGGAACCCGCCTTGCAATGCCGAAGACAATTTGCGCGTCGGACTCGTCGTCATTGAAGCCTGGTTCAGGGACTACTGAGGGAGTCCTGGATTAGGGGGTGTTCGGGTAGCCGGACTATACCTTCAGCCAGACTCCTGGACTATGAAGATACAAGATTGAAGACTTCGTCCCGTGTCCGGATGGGACTTTCCTTGGCGTGGAAGGCAAGCTTGGCGATGCGGATATTCAAGATCTCCTACCATTGTAACCGACTCTGTGTAACCCTAACCCTATCCGGTGTCTATATAAACCGGAGGGTTGTAGTCCGTAGGCAATCAACTCCATACACAACAATCATACCATAGGCTAGCTTCTAGGGTTTAGCCTCCTTGATCTCATGGTAGATCTACTCTTGTACTACCCATATCATAAATATTAATCAAGCAGGAGTAGGGTATTACCTCCATCGAGAGGGCCCGAACCTGGGTAAAACAAAGTGTCCCCTGTCTCCTGTTACCATCCGGCCTAGACGCACAGTTCGGGACCCCCTACCCGAGATCCGCCAGTTTTGACACCGACAGTCATGCTCCGATGGTGAATGGTTTATTCTTAATGAATATCAAGCGTAATGCTACACATATTCATAGTGTGAGTACCAAAAGATGTAAGGTTCATAATGATAGTCCCACATACTTGTGGCACTGCTGCCTTGGTCACATAGGTGTCAAACGCATGAAGAAGCTCCATGCAGATGGACTTTTAGAGTCTCTTGATTACGAATCATTTGACACGTGCGAACCATGCCTCATGGGTAAAATGACCAAGACTCCGTTCTCAGGAACAATGGAGCGAGCAACCAACTTATTGGAAATCATACATACTGATGTGTGCGGTCCAATGAGTGTTGAGGCTCGCGGTGGTTATCGTTATGTTCTCACCCTCACTGATGACTTGAGTAGATATGGGTATGTCTACTTAATGAAACACAAGTCTGAGACCTTTGAAAGGTTCAAGGAATTTCAGAGTGAGGTTGAAAATCAACGTGACAGGAAAATCAAGTTCCTACGATCAGATCGTGGAGGAGAATACTTGAGTCACGAATTTGGCACACACTTAAGAAAATGTGGAATAGTTTCACAACTCACGCCGCCTGGAACACCTCAGCGTAATGGTGTGTCCGAACGTCGTAATCGCACTCTATTAGATATGGTGCGATCTATAATGTCTCTTACCGATTTACCGCTATCATTTTGGGGCTATGCTTTAGAGACTGCCACATTCACTTTAAATAGGGCTCCGTCGAAATCCGTTGTGACGACACCGTATGACTTATGGTTTGGGAAGAAACCTAAGCTGTCATTTCTAAAAGTTTGGGGATGCGATGCTTATGTCAAGAAACTTCAACCTGAAAAGCTCGAACCCAAGTCAGAAAAATGTGTCTTCATAGGATACCCTAAAGAAACTATTGGGTATACCTTCTACCTCAGATCCGAAGGCAAGATCTTTGTTGCCAAGAATGGATCCTTTCTAGAGAAAGAGTTTCTCTTGAAAGAAGTAAGTGGGAGGAAAGTAGAACTTGATGAAGTATTACCTCTTGAACCGGAAAGTGGTGCAACTCAAGAAAATGTTCCTGAGGTGCCTGCACCGACTAGAGAGGAAGTTAATGATGATGATCATGAAACTTGA
This sequence comes from Triticum urartu, assembly GCF_056163025.1. Classification (NCBI taxonomy): domain Eukaryota; kingdom Viridiplantae; phylum Streptophyta; class Magnoliopsida; order Poales; family Poaceae; genus Triticum; species Triticum urartu. Next base: position 218,686,029 of record NC_141878.1, read on the forward strand.
GATCAAGTTGCTACTGAACTTTGTAGGTCCACAAGGACACGTTCCGCACCAGAGTGGTACGGCAACCCTGTCTTGGAAATCATGTTGTTAGACAACGGTGAACCTTCGAACTATGAAGAAGCAATGGCGGGCCCAGATTCCAACAAATGGCTTGAAGCCATGCAATCCGAGATAGGATCCATGTATGAAAACAAACTATGGACTTTGACAGACTTGCCCGATGATCGGCGAGCGATAGAAAACAAATGGATCTTTAAGAAGAAGACGGACGCGGATGGTAATGTTACCATCTATAAAGCTCGACTTGTCACTAAGGGTTATCGGCAAGTTCAAGGGGTTGACTATGATGAGACTTTCTCTCCCATAGCGAAGCTGAAGTCCGTCCGAATCATGTTAGCACTTGCCGCATTCTATGATTATGAGATATGGAAAATGGACGTCAAAACGGCATTCCTTAATGGTTTCCTTAAGGAAGAATTGTATATGATGCAGCCGGAAGGTTTTGTCGATCCTAAGAATGCTGACAAGGTGTGCAAGCTCCAACGCTCAATTTATGGGCTGGTGCAAGCGTCTCAGAGTTGGAACATTCGCTTTGATGAGATGATCAAAGCATTTGGGTTTATGCAGACTTATGGAGAAGCCTACGTTTACAAGAAAGTGAGTGGGAGCTCTGTGGCATTTCTCATATTATATGTAGATGACATACTTTTGATGGGAAATGATATAGAACTTTTGGACAACATTAAGGCCTACTTGAATAAGAGTTTTTCAATGAAGGACCTTGGAGAAGCTGCTTATATATTGGGCATCAAGATCTATAGAGATAGATCAAGACGCCTCATAGGTCTTTCACAAAGCACATACCTTGATAAGATATTGAAGAAGTTCAATATGGATCAGTCTAAGAAGGGGTTCTTGCCTGTGTTGCAAGGTGTGAAATTGAGCTCAGCTCAATGTCCGACCACAGCAGAAGATATAGAAGATATGAGTGTCATCCCCTATGCCTCAGCCATAGGTTCTATTATGTATGCCATGCTGTGTACCAGACCTGATGTAAACCTTGCCGTTAGTTTGGTAGGTAGGTACCAAAGTAATCCCGGCAAGGAACACTGGACAGCGGTCAAGAATATCCTGAAGTACCTGAAAAGGACTAAGGAAATGTTTCTCGTTTATGGAGGTGACGAAGAGCTCGTCATAAAGGGTTACGTCGACGCTAGCTTTGACACAGATCTGGGTGACTCTAAGTCACAAACCGGATACGTGTATATTTTGAATGGTGGGGCAGTAAGCTGGCGCAGTTGCAAGTAGAGCGTCATGGCGGGATCTACATGTGAAGCGGAGTACATGGCGGCCTCGGAGGCAGCACATGAAGCAATCTGGGTGAAGGAGTTCATCACCGACCTAGGAGTCATACCCAATGCGTCGGGGCCGATCAAGCTCTTCTGTGACAACACTGGAGCTATTGCACTTGCCAAGGAGCCCAGGTTTCACAAGAAGACCAGGCACATCAAGCGTCGCTTCAACTCCATTTGTGAAAATGTTCAAGATGGAGACATAGATATTTGTAAAGTACATACGGACCTGAATGTAGCAGATCCGTTGACTAAACCTCTCCCTAGAGCAAAACATGATCAACACCAGAATTCCATGGGTGTTCGATTCATCACAATGTAACTAGATTATTGACTCTAGTGCAAGTGGGAGACTGTTGGAAATATGCCCTAGAGGCAATAATAAAAGGATTATTATTATATTTCCTTGTTCATGATAATTATCTTTTATTCATGCTATAATTGTGTTATCCGGAAACCGTAATACATGTGTGAATACATAGACACCAACATGTCCCTGGTAAGCCTCTAGTTGACTAGCTCGTTGATCAACAGATAGTCATGGTTTCCTGACTATGGACATTGGATGTCATTGATAACGACATCACATCATTAGGGGAATGATGTGATGGACAAGACCCAATCCTAAACTAAGCACAAGATCGTATAGTTCGTTTGCTAGAGTTTTTCCAATGTCAAGTATCTTTTCCTTAGACCATGAGATCGTGTAACTCCCGGATACCGTAGAAGTGCTTTGGGTGTACCAAACGTCACAACGTAACTGGGTGACTATAAAGGTATACTACGGGTATCTCCGAAAGTGTCTGTTGGGTTGACGCGGATCAAGACTGGGATTTGTCACTCCGTATGACGGAGAGGTATCTCTGGGCCCACTCGGTAATGCATCATCATAATGAGCTCAAAGTGACCAAGTGTCTGGTCACGGGATCATGCATTACGGTACGAGTAAAGTGACTTGCCGGTAACGAGATTGAACGAGGTATTGGGATACCGATCGAATCTCGGGCAAGTAACGTACCGATTGACAAAGGGAATTGTATACGGGGTTGCTTGAATCCTTGACATCGTGGTTCATCCGATGAGATCATCGAGGAGCATGTGGGAGCCAACATGGGTATCTAGATCCCGCTGTTGGTTATTGACCGGAGAGCCATCTCGGTCATGTCTACATGTCTCCCGAACCCGTAGGGTCTACACACTTAAGGTTCGGTGACGCTAGGGTTGTAGAGATATGAATATGCAGTAACCCGAAAGTTGTTTGGAGTCCCGGATGAGATCCCGGACGTCACGAGGAGTTCCGGAATGGTCCGGAGGTGAAGCATTATATATAGGAAGTGCAGTTTCGGCCATCGAGAGAGTTTCGGGGGTCACCGGTATTGTACCGGGACCACCGGATGGGTCCCGGGGGTCCACCGGGTGGGACCACCCATCCCGGAGGGCCCCATGGGCTGAAGTAGGGAGGGGAACCTGCCCATAGTGGGCTGGTGCGCCCCCCTTGGCCCACCCCCTGCTCCTAGGGTTGGAAACCCTAGGGTGGGGGGGCGCCCCACTTGCCTTGGGGGCCACTCCACCCTTGGCCACCGCCCCCCTAGGAGATCCCATCTCCTAGGGCCGGCGCCCCCCTTGGGGAGCCTATATAAAGGGGGGAGGGAGGGGCAGCCGCACCCTTGACTCTTGGCGCCTCCCTCTCCCCTGCTACACCTCTCCCTCTCGCAGTAGAACGGCGAAGCCCTGCTACGGTGACTCCTGCATCCACCACCACGCCGTTATGCTACTGGATATTCATCAACCTCTCCTCCCCTCTTTCTGGATCAATAAGGAGGAGACTTCACGCTGACCGTACGTGTGTTGAAGACGGAGGAGCCGTCCGTTCGGCGCTAGGATCTCCGGTGATTTGGATCACGTCGAGTATGACTTCCTCATCCCCGTTCTTTGAACGCTTCTGCGCGTGATCTACAAAGGTATGTAGATGCAATCGGATCACTCGTTGCTAGATGAACTCATAGATGGATATTGGTGATACCGTAGGAAAATTTTTGTTTTCTGCAACGTTCCCCAACACTTCAGTCACACAAAACTCAACAAAAGCCTTTGTGAGATGCGTTAGTATAAGAAAACAAATCAATACTATAAGTTCTGTAGCAAACTAATTCATATTTTGTTCTTGCATTCTATATACTATATTCCAACTTTTCTATGGCAAAAAAATCATCAAAAAACCATAGAATCGTCAAAACAAGCATACAACGCAAAGAAAACAGAATATGTCAAAAACAGAACAGTCTATAGCAATCTGGATATTTCTAGTACTTCTATAACTCCAAAAACTCCGAAAATTAGGAAAATATGGGAAATTTCTATATCTACAGAAAAAGGAATTAGTATTTTATCGCTCTCCAGTTAAAAATGAAAATTATCCTCGCGAGCACAAAAGTTTCTGTTTTTTCAGCAAGATCAAACAACTATCACCCAAGAAGATCCTAAAGGCTTTACTTGGCACAAACACTAATTAAATCACAAAAAACACAATCATAAAAGTATCATAGTTGTTCTAACACTCAAGAACAGAAAGCAAAAAGCAAAAATAAATTTTATTGGGTTGCCTCCCAACAAGCGCTATCGTTTTATGCCCCTAGCTAGGCATAAGATTTTATTGATGCTCACATGAAAGATAATAATTGAAACACGAAGAGAGCATCATGTAGCATGTGAAAACACATTTACGTCTAACATAATTCCTACGCATAGGCATTTTATATGCAAACAAATTATCAAAACAAGCAAATACTAGCATATGCAAGGAAGAAGAATAAAACATAGACAATCTCAACATGAAGAGAGTTAATTTAGTAGCATGAAAATTTCTTCAACCATATTTCCATTTATCATAATAATTACATGTAGGATCATAATCAAATTCAACAATATAACTATGACACAAAATATTCTCTTCATGATCCACATGCATGCCAAGTTGACACTCTTCCAAAATAGTGAGATTATCATCAAATAAAGTCATGACTTCTCCAAGCCCACTTTTATCAAAAATTTCATAAGATTGATCATTCTCCAAAGTAGTGGGATCATTATTATCTAGAGTTGACACTCTTCCAAACCCACTTTCAATATTATTACAAACATATTCATCATGAGGCTTAAATAAAATTTCAAAATCATAAGAAGAATCACCCCAATCATGACCATTGCAACAAATAGTGGTCATAGCAAAATTAGCATCCCCAAGCTTAGGGTTTTGCATATTATTAGCACATTTGACATTAATACTATTTATAGTAAAATCATTGCAATCATGCTTTTCATTCAAGGAGCTATCATGAATCACTTCACAAATTTCATCATCACAATTTTTAGATTCACTAATCTCAAGCAAAACTTCATAAAGATAATCTGGTGCACTCAACTCACTAGCAATTGGTTCATGGTGATTGGATCTTTTAAAAATATTAGGAAGTGGATGGGGATCCATATCAATGGATTTTTAGCAAGCAAAGATGCAAGCAGATAGAAGACACATGGTAACACAAGCAAAGGTAGCAAACAAAATTGCACACAAAAACAGATCTGACGAGAAAACAGCGAACAAAAAAGAGGGCGAATAAAACGGCAAATTTTTGTGAAGTGGGGGAGAGGAAAATGAGAGGCAAATGGCGAATAATGTAAATTGCGAGGAGATGAGATTTGTGATTAGGAACCTGGTATATGTAGGTGATCCTCCCCAGCAACGGCGCCAGAAATTCCTTTTGATAACGGCTTGAAGCTACATCGGTATTTCCCCAAAGAGGAAGGGATGATGCAGCACAGCGATGGTAGGTATTTGCATCAGTGATGAAACCAAGGTTATCGAACCAGTAGGAGAACCAAGCAACAACACGTAAATGGCACATGCACACAAATAACAAATACTTGCAACCCGACGTATTAAAGGGGTTGTCAATCCCTTTCGGGCAACGGCGCCAGAAATTGGCAAACGGATGTGAATAAATTGTAGTAGATTGATAGATCGAATGCCAAATAAAATAAATTAGAATAAATTGCAGCAAGGTATTTTTGTATTTTTGGTTTAATAAATTGCAACAATCTGTTTATTTGATCCCATAAGAGTATCCCTTTTTCAGACAAATGGTGATGCATGAAATGAGCATGCTCATATAAAGATTTCCCATCAACTAGGCTAGTTGGGGTTTTAGCACGAGCGCATAAGGATCGAAGATGATCCAAGTAGAACACTTTAAGTGGATCCATAACAATAGATTTTTAGCAAGCAAAGATGCAAGCAAATAGAAGGCACATGGAAACATAAAGAAAGATACACACGGGAAGAAGGCGAACGGAAAAAGAGGCCGAATAAAACGGCAAGGGTGAAGTAGGGGAGATGAAAACGAGAGGAAAATGGCAAATAATGTAATGTGAGGGATAAGAGTTGTGATGGGTAATTGGTATGTCTTGACTTGGCGTAGATCTCCCCAGCAACGGCGCCAGAAATCCTTCTTGCTACCTCTTGAGCACTGCGTTAGTTTTACCTTGAAGAGGAAAGGGTGATGCAGTAAAGCAGTGTAAGTATTTCCCTCAGTTTTTGAGAACCAAGGTATCAATCCAGTAGGATACCACGCGCGAGTCACCTCGTACCTACACAAACAAATAAGAACCTCACAACCAATGCGATAAAGGGGTTGTCAATCCCTTCACGGCCACTTGCAAGAGTGAGATCTGATAGAGATGATAATAATAAGATAAATATTTTTGGTATTTTTATGATATAGATTGAAAGTAAAGATTGCAAAATAAAGTAGATTGGAAACTTGTATGATGGAGAATAGACCCGGGGGCCATAGGTTTCACTAGTGGCTTCTCTCAAGAAAGCATAAGTATTACGGTGGGTGAACAAATTACTGTCGAGCAATTGATAGAAAAGAGGATAATTATGAGAACATCTAGGCATGATCATGTATATAGGCATCACGTCCGAGACAAGTAGACCGAAATGATTCTGCATATACTACTATTACTCCACACATCGACTGCTATCCAGCATGCATCTAGAGTATTAAGTTCATAAGAACAGAGTAACGCCTTAAGCAAGATGACATGATGTAGAGGGATAAACTCATGCAATATGATGTAAACCCCATCTTTTTATCCTCGATGGCAACAATACAATACGTGTCGGTTCCCTTTCTGTCACTGGGATCGAGCACCGCAAGATTGAACCCAAAGCTAAGCACTTCTCCCATTGCAAGAAAGATCAATCTAGTAGGCCAAACCAAACTGATAATTCGAAGAGACTTGCAAAGATAAACCAATCATACATAAAAGAATTCAGAGAAGATTCAAATATTGTTCATAGATAAACTTGATCATAAACCCACAATTCATCGGATCTCGACAAACACACCGCAAAAGAAGATTACATTGAATAGATCTCCAAGAGAATCGAGGAGAACTTTGTATTGATATCTAAAGAGAGGGAAGAAGCCATCTAGCTACTAGCTATGGACCCGAAGGTCTGAAGTAAACTACTCACACATCATTGGAGGGGCCATTGAGTTAATGTAGAGGCCCTCCGTGATCAATGCCCCCTTCGGCGGAGCTCCGGAAAAGGCCCCAGGATGGGATCTCTTGGGTACAGAAGGTTGCGGCGGTGGAAATAGGGTTTCGTGGTGCTCCTGGATGTTTGCGGGGTATATGGATATATAGGAGGAAGAAGTAGGTCGGTGGAGCAACGAGGGGCCCAAAAGGGTGGATGGCGCGCCCAGGGGGGTGGGCGCGCCCCCTGCCTCGTGGCCTCCTTGATTGTTTGACGTCCACTCCAAGTCTCCTGGATCACGTTTGTTCCAAAAATAACGCTCCCGAAGGTTTCATTCCATTTGGACTCCGTTTCATATTCCTTTTTGGGGAAACACTAAAATAGGCAAAAAAACAACAATTTGGGCTTGGCCTCCGGTTAATAGGTTAGTCCCAAAAATAATATAAAAGTGTAAGAATAAGCCCATTAACATCCAAAATAGATAATATAATAGCATGGAGCAATCAAAAATTATAGATACGTTGGAGACGTATCAGTGAATGAATTACTGTTGGGCAATTGATAGAACTTCAAATACTCATGACGATATCCAGGCAATGATCATTACATAGGCATCACGTCCAAGATTAGTAGACCGACTCCTGCCTGCATCTACTACTATTACTCCACACATCGACCGCTATCCACCATGCATCTAGTGTATTAAGTTCATGGAGAAACGGAGTAATGCAATAAGAATGATGACATGATGTAGACACGAACTATTTATGTAGAAATAGACCCCATCATTTTATCCTTAGTAGCAACGCTACATACGTGTCGGTTCCCCTTCTATCACTGGGATCAAGCACCGTAAGATTGAACCCACTACAAAGCACCGCTTCCCATTGCGAGATAAATAGATCAAGTTGGCCAAAGAAAACACAAATATCGGAGAAGAAATACGAGGCTATAAGCAATCATGCATATAAGAGATCAAATAAACTCAAATAACTTTCATGGATAAAAAGAGAATTGATCTGATCATAAACTCAAAGTTCATCGGATCCCAACAAACACACCGCAAAAGAGTTACATCATATGGATCTCCAAGAAAGCATTGTATTGAGAATCAAATGAGAGAGAGGAAGCCATCTAGATACTAACTACGGACCCGAAGGTCTACAAAGAACTACCCATGCAACATCGGAGAGGCACCAATGGAAGTGGTGAACCCCTCCGTGATGGTATCTAGATTGGATCTGGTGGTTCTGGACTCTACGGCGGCTGGAATTGATTTTCATCAACTCCCCTAGGGTTTCCGGAATATTGGGGTATTTATAGAGTAAAGAGGCAGTCCGGGGGGCTCCCAAGATGGGTGCAACCCACCAGGGCGCGCCTGGGCCTCCAAGCGCGCCCTGGTGGGTTGTGCTCCCCTCGGAGCAGCCCCCAGGTGCTTCTTCGGCCCATTGGTTGTATTTTGGTACAAAAAATCCGCCAAAAGTTTCACTGTGTTTGAACTCCGTTTGATATTGATTATCTGCGATGTAAAATATATGCAAAAAAACAACTGGCACTTGGCACTATGTCAATAGGTTAGTACCAAAACATGATATAAAATGACTATAAAATGATTATAAAACATCCAAGATTGATAATATAACAGCATGGAACAATCAAAAATTATAGATACGTTGGAGACGTATCAGGATGCCCCATGGCATCCCAAGCTATTATCTGAAAGAGAAGCAAGCAACTAAGCTTGGGGAGGCCCGAGTGGCATCCCCTCTGTCTTCTAACGACCATCGGTATTTTCCTTCGAGCTATATTTTTATTCGTCACATATCATGAGTTTTGCGTGGAGGGTCTTGTATGATATGAGTCTTTGTTTGTTTTGCTTTTTATTTTTAGTCATCTATCCTTGCTGGACACACCTATTTGAGAAATCCAAAATTATGCTATGACCTTTTAGAAATGCTCTCATGCTTCACTTAGATTTATTTGAGAGTTAGTAAATTTTTTAAGAAATTCTCTCATGCTTCACGTATATTATTTTGAGAGAAGAAAATTTTTATGCTCATGTTATTCACTTAGATTTGTTTGAGCTATCAAAGCAACGTATAAATTTAGTCCCAAAGTGATAGATATTCAAGAGGGATATAATAGAAACTTTCATGAAGATCATTGGACAAAATAAACTTGCTTCCTTGTAATAGTTTTGCGATATGTTGATATAATACGTGAGTCATGTTGATGAGCAATTATGCTTTAGTAAGAATGTTGGTCTTAAGGTTTGTGATTCCCTATGCAAGCATGAAAGTCAATAGTTATGCTATTAAACTACATCCTACTTGTGGTGCATTATTCAGTGTTAGTTATGATTAATGCTCGCTTATGAGATTTTTCGTTTCTTGGTTGGATGCTTCTCAATCTTTTACTAGCCTTCATTTGCACTAAGTATGATCACTACTTGTGCATCCAAAACCCTTAAACCAGTTTTGCCACATGAGTCCACTATACCTACCTATATGCGGTATTCTTTTGCCATTCTAAGCAAATTTGTATGTGCCATCTCTAATTTTCAAAATAAATTTCTCTTTTGCGTGCTCATGCCGCACATGAAAACGGTAGGGGGTGGATGATATATTTTCATGCTAGATGCGTTATTCTTAAGATGAGTGTTTATTCACTTGTCACTTGGCAAAGGTATTAGGGATTCCCAGTCCCGAAATGAAAAATAAATTTACTTTATGTTGTCAAATAATAAATTCCTTGGAAAGTGTCGGTATGGACGACTGATACGTCCATTTTTCATCATGCTTTTATATCAATATTTATTGCATTATGGGTTGTTATTACACATTATGTCACAATACTTATGCCTATTCTCTCTTATTTTACAAGGTTTACATGAAGAGGGAGAATGCCGCCAGCTGGAATTCCAGGCTGGAAAAGGAGCAAATATTAGAGACCTATTCCGCACATCTCCAAAAGTCCTAAAACTTCACGGGAGCACGTATCAGAATATATAAAAAATATTGGGCGAAGGAAGTACCAGAGTGGGGCCACCCACCATCCACGAGGGTGGGGGCGCGCCCTACCCCCTGGGCGCGCCCCCTGCCTCATGGGCCCCCTGGCAGCCCTCTGGTACCCATCTTCTTCTATATGAGGTCTTTCGTCCAGGAAAAAATCATAAGCAAGCTCACGGGAGGAAACTCCGCCACCACGAGGCAGAACCTTGGCGGAACCAATCTAGGGCTCCGGCGGAGCTGTTCTGCCGGGGAAACTTCCCTTCGGGAGGGGGAAATCATCACTATCATCATCACCTTTGATCCTCTCATCGGGAGGGGGTCAATCTCCATCAAAATCTTCACCGGCACCATCTCATCTCAAACCCTAGTTCATCTCTTGTATCGAATCTTTGTCCCAAAGCCTCAGATTGGTACATGTGGGTTACTAGTAGTGTTGATTACTCCTTGTAGTTGATGCTAGTTGGTTTATTCGATGCAAGATCATATGTTCAGATCCTTTATGCATATTAATACCCCTCTGATTATGAATATGAATATGTTTTGTGAGTAGGTATGTTTGTTCCTGAGGACATGGGAGAAGTCTTGCTATAAGTAGTCATGTGAATTTGGTATTCGTTTGATATTTGGATGAGATGTATGTTGTCTTTCCTCTAGTAGTGTCATGTGAACGTCGACTACATGACACTTCACCATTGTTTGGGCATAGGGGAAGGCATTGGAAAGTAATAAGTAGATGATGGGTTGCTAGAGTGACAGAAGCTTAAACCCTAGTTTATGAGTTGCTTCGTAAGGGCTGATTTGGATCCATATGTTTCATGCTATGGTTAGGTTTACCTTAATACTTGTTTTGTAGTTGCGGATGTTTGCAATAGGGGTTAATCATAAGTGGGATGCTTGTCCAAGGAAGGGCAGTACCCAAGCACCGGTCCACCCACATATCAAATTATCAAAGTACCAAACATGAATCATATGAACGTTATAAAAACTAACTTGACGATAATTCTCATGTGTCCTTGGGAGCGCTTTCCTTTATATAAGAGTTTGTCCAGGCTTGTCCTTTGCTACAAAAAGGATTTGGCCATCTTGCTGCACCTTATTTACTTTTATTACTTGCTACCCGTTACAAATTACCTTATCACAAAACTATCTGTTACCGATAATTTCAGTGCTTGCAGAGAATACCTTACTGAAAACTGCTTATCATTTCTTTCTACTCCTCGTTGGGTTCGACACTCTTACTTATCGAAAGGATTAAGATAGATACCCTATACTTGTGGCTCATCAACGACACTCGTGGATTCGGTTAGCCGTGGAATGTGAAAGTATGATGGAAAAACGAATGAACTTTATTTTCTGTTTGGGAACCGCCTATGATATATCTAGCATGGAAAGTATTAGGAACTACTCGATCGTTTTCGTTGACAGGAAAAGCATGCCACCAAAAATGTTTTTATCTCTATCTTTTTCGCTTTGAGCTCTGACACCTCTACAAATCCCTACTTCCCTCTGAAAATGGCCTTTCTTTTACTTTATGCAATTTTTATTATTATTTGAGTCTCCATCTTCTCTTATAAAGCACCAACTTAGGGGCACTATGATCGTACTTGAGCATTGGGTGTAGCTAATATGCGAGTGTGGTTCATTAATGAACCAATGATTGAGCATAATGGGCTAGAGATAACTTGCTTTAGTGTTGATATTTGGAAGACATGGTTGCTTGTTGATATGCATGAGTATTGAAATCTTCATGTCAAAACTAGACTATTGCTTTGAATCATATAGAAGTCCAAATGTCCATGCTATGAAGAAAATAATATGTGATGAACATGTTAGGCAGCATTCCACATCAAAAAAATCTCTTTTTATCATTTACCTACTCGAGGACGAGCATGAATTATGCTTGGGGATGCTGATACATCTCCAACGTATCTATAATTTTTGATTGTTCCATGTTGTTATGTTATCATTCTTGGATGTTTTACAATCATTTCATGGCAATTATATATATATATAATTTTTTGGGACTAACCTATTGACATAGTGCCTAGTGCCAGTTGCTATTTTTTGCTTGTTTTTTACTTCATAGAAAATCAATACGGAACAGAGTCCAAACGCAGCAAAAAAAATTGGAGATTTTTTCTAGACCAGAAGACACCTGTTGGGCCAAAGAAGTACCACAGGGGGCTCCGAGGGGAGCACAACCCACCAGGGCGCGCTTGGGGGCCCAGGCGTGCCTAGGTGGGTTGTGCCCACCTTGGTGGCCTCCCGCACCGCCTCTTTGCTCTATACATACTCCAATATTCCAGAAACCCTAGGGGAGTCGAAGAAAATCAATTCCAGCCGCCGCAAGTTCTAGAAACCACAGATCCAATCTAGACACCATCAGGAGGGGTTCATCATCCCCATTGGTGCCTCTCCGATGATGCGTGAGTAGTTCATTGTAGACCTATGTGTCCGTAGTTAGTAGCTAGATAGCATTCTCTCTCTCTCTCTCCCTCCCTCTCTCTCTCTCTATTCTCAATACAATGGTCTCTTGGAGATCTATTTGATGTAACTCTTTTTGCGGTGTGTTTGTTGGGATCCGATGAACTTTGAGTTTATGATCAGATCTACGTGTTTATCCATGAAAGTTACTTGAGTCTTTTTTATCTCTTATATGCATGATTACTTATAGCCTCATATTTCTTCTTCGAATCTTTGGTTTAGTTAGGCCGACTAGATCGATTTTTCTTGCCATGGGAATAGGTGCTTTGTGATGGGTTCGATCTTACGGTGCTCAATCCTAGTGACAGAAGGGGAAACGACATGCATGTATCGTTTCTATTAAGGATAACCAAATGGGATCTATTTCTACATAAATAGATCTTGTCTACATCATGTCAACGTTCTTATTGCATTACTCCATTTCTGCATGAACTTAATACACTAGATGTATGCTGGATAGCAATCGATGTGTGGAGTAATAGTAGTAGATGCAGGCAGGAGTCAGCCTACTAATCTTGGACGTGATGCCTGTATAATGATCATTGTCTGGATATCTTCATGATTATTTGAAGTTCTATCAATTTCCAAAACAGTAATTTGTTTACCCATCGTATGCTAGTTTTCTCGAGAGAAGCCAGTAGTGAAATCTACGACCCCGGGTCTCTTCTTTATTATATTTGCCTTCAAGATCTATTTTTATTCGCTTTTATTTTTACATCTATATTTCTAAAAACAAAATACCTTGCTGCACTTTTTTGCATTGATTCACGATCTATTTATCCAATCTATCATATTTTTATCCCGTCAGCTCGACAATTTCTGGCACCGTTACCCGAAAGGGATTGACAACCCCTTTAACACGTCGGGCTGCAAGTATTTGTTCTTTGTGTGCAGGTACTATTTATGTAGTGTTGCGTGATTATCCTACTGGTTCAATAACCTTGATCTCATCATTAAGGGAAATACCTACCGTTGTTGTGCTGCACCATCCCATCCTCTTTGGGGAAATACTGACGTAGTTCAAGCCGCAATCACGGCCGGCACGACCGGCACCCGCCCAGCCCCGTACTTTGTTGGCACATCTCCAAGAGGAGGAGGCTGCCACCACCACTCCGCGCTCCTGCGAAACCCCGGTTGCCGCACTACCTGAGTCAGTCAAAGCACGTCCTGCCGCCCGTCCCAGCCAGGGCCATGGACATGCCCGAGCCAGCATAGGGCACCACCGCCCGTCCCAACTAGGGCCATGGACAGGTCTGAGCCAGCACAGGGCACCACTGTCTCCGGCACCCGCTACCACCAGGAGGCAGGGAAGCCACCAGTCAGAGCCGCCGGGGCCAGCATCATCTGCCAGCCGAAAAAGACCGATGCTGCCCAGACGCGCACCCCCGCCGCACAGCCCTTCACGCCGCCATCACTCCCGATTTGGAGAAGCTCGCGGGAGCACCGATGTGCTGCGGTACCTCACACCCAGGGGCGAGGAGGCCGGCCCACGCCAACCCACCGCGCGAGGAAGAAGTCGAGCCCTGCCACCGGCGCCGCCGATCGAACTTCGCCCGGCCGCACCCATTGGCGGCGACGAGGGCGAAGGAGGGAGGAGGAGGGGAGTGGGATACCCTCCCTGATGCCCCGCATGTGGCGACGGGGGAGGGGATAGGGTTGGGGGGTCGACTTCATAGCAAAGGCTCGAACGGTTAATGCAGCGCACATGATCAATCAAGTGTGTCGTGCAATCTCATCTTTCCTAACAACATGGTATCAGTTACCATCTTCTCTCCCATGACCTAGCTTCTGCTTCCTGCCGCCGCCTCACCTTACCACCGCCGCATCCCCCTCTCCCACCACAGCCGCCGCCCCTACTGCCGCTGATGCCTTTCTCCCTTCCTTCTCAATTCACACAAAAATCCTAATCCTAACCCACCATAGCCGCTGCCGCACCTCTCTCTCCCATCTCCATCCACTGTCGCCACCATGGACTGCCCCAACTCCTCCCTCTCTGGTGCCTCAACCCATTCACCAGCCCCGAACCTCCATCCACCGCCAACAAACGCGATCTCAGTATTTTTGATCATGTCTGAAATCCGCCTCAAGGAAAACAACTCCACGTATCATGCATGGAAAACCTACTTCTCCCTCGTCTTTCACGAGTACTTCCTCACCGATCACATCGACTGTTCCGTCAATGCCAACCTGATAAAGGGCGATCTGGAGTGGTCGGCCGTTGATGCTATGCTTATCCGATGGTTCTACCTCACCATCTCCAAGGATTTGTTTCACATGGTCATCTTCGAGGATAATGATGTGTGCTCCGTGTGGAACAAGATCAATGGGCTCTTCACCAACAACAAACTCCAATGTCTTACTTTTTCCCTGCAAGAATTTTTGGGTTCCCAAAACAACACCACCATCGACCACTACTACATGCGCTTAAAGATGCTCGCTGATGAGCTACGCGACATCGGCGCGAAGGTCTTCGACGAGCTCACGCTTAGTACCATCACTGTCGGCCTCAACGAGGACTTCGGCAACGGGGTTTCCATCTTAGCCTTGTTTCCAAAGCTGACCTTCCACACCGTCATTGCCTACCCGCGCTTGGAGGAGCGCCATATGAAGATGGTGAAGTCTCGGATGCAGCACACCACGCACGCCGCTGGCACTTCTCACGGCGTGCCCACGGTCATGCTGCCGGCCGCAGTAGCAATGGCCTTCCGCCGCGCGATCTTCTTCCAGCTGCCACCCGTGCCCCAGCAGCAGCCCGACGGTGTCCAGCACAACAAGCGCAGTGGCCGCCCTAAATAGTAGTAGCAGCAGGGTTTAGGGGCGCGCCACGCCAGCACCAGCCCTCCCCATCCTGGACCCTCGGCGCCAACTCATGGACCGAAGTGGTCCACTCCTATCACATACTGATCCCTCGCGTGCCAGCGCCGAGTCCTCTCGATCCGTGCCCGACCGGCCATTAGGCGCTCTTGGCGGCTCCGCGACAGCAGCCCGACGGCAGTAACCCATCGCTGCCCATGCCTCCGATGAAGGGTGGCTACCCGTTACTGCCTCCACCACAGCCTTACGGGGGCCCTGCCATGCCGCCAACCCCCACGCCATGGGATCTCACTCTTCTTTTCGGCGCTGCACTCGGCCCCTTCACCGAGTAACTACGGTGGCGGCGGCGATTGTTACATGGACACAGGCGCTACCGCCCACATGTCATCACATCATAGTATCCTGATCTCTTCCTATCAGGTTAACACATCCACTCGCATCACCGTAGGCGATGGCTCTTCTTTACCTATTACACATATCAGTCATAGTTCTTTATCTCTATCTAACATTCTAGTCTCACCTGCAGTAATTAAGAATCTTGTTTCTGTTTGTTCTTTTACTCATGAAAATCTTGTTACTGTTGAATTAGACAAAATCTTTTTTTCTGTTAAGGACGCCGGTACCCGAATGGTTATTTACTGATGTGACAGCCCAGACGAGTTCTACCCAATGCACTCATCCTCCACCGCCACTACCGCCTAAAAGATCACGGATGTCGCCTAGAGGGGGGGGTGAATAGGCGCTTTAAAATAATTACAGTTTAGGCTTGAACAAATGCGGAATAAACCTAGCGGTTAGTTTTTCAAGCAAAAAACCTAAAATGACTAGGCTCACCTATGTGCACCAACAACTTATGCTTAGCAAGCTAAACAACTATGTGATAGCAAGATATATGACAAGGAACAATATGGCTATCACAAAGTAAAGTGCATAAGTAAAGAGCTCGGGTAAGAGATAACCGAGGCACGCGGAGACGATGATGTATCCCGAAGTTCACACCCTTGCGGATGCAATCTCCGTTTGGAGCGGTGTGGAGGCACAATGCTCCCCAAGAAGCCACTAGGGCCACCATAATCTCCTCACGCCCTCGCACAACGCAAGATGCCACGATTCCACTAAGGAACCCTTGAGGGCGGTCACCGAACCTGTAACAATGGCAACCCTTGGGGGCGGTCACCGAACCCGTACACTTTGGCAACCCTTGGGGGCGGTCACCGGAACCCGTCAAATTGCTCGGGGCGATCTCCACAACCTAATTGGAGACCCCGATGCTTGCCCGGAGCTTTACACCACAATGATTGAGCTTCAAACACCACCAACCATCCAGGGCGCCCAAGCACCCAAGAGGAAGAAGCTCAAGGGTACCAAGCACCCAAGAGTAATAAGCTTCTCAACTTGCAACTTCCACGTATCATGTGGAGAACTCAAACCGATGCACCAAATGCAATGGCAAGGGCACACGGAGTGCCCAAGTCCTTCTCTCTCAAATCCCACCAAAGCAACTAATGCTAGGGAGGAAAATGAGAGGAAGAACAAGAAGGAGAATACCAAGAACTCCAAGATCTAGATCCAAGGAGTTCCCCTCACATAGAGGAGAAAGTGATTGGTGGAAATGTGGATCTAGATCTCCTCTCTCTTTTCCCTCAAAAACTAGCAAGAATCCATGGAGGAATTGAGAGTTAGCAAGCTCGAAGAAGGTCAACAATGGGGGAAGAACATGAGCTCAAGAGATAAAGTTCATTGGGGAAGAAGACCCCCTTTTATAGGAGGGGAAAAATCCAACCGTTACCCTCACAGCCTGCACCGAGCGGTACTACCGCTAGGGCGGCTGTAGCCAAATGAAACACTACTGCAACGAGGCAACATGGCGGTACTATTGCCGGAGCGGTACTACCGCATGTCCTTGTGGTACTACCGCAAGGGTAGTATTCAACGGCCACACAAGTGCAATACACGACAGTATACACAGTGAGGAAGCGGTACTACCACTAGGGATAGCGGTGCTACCGCGCATCCACGGATGTAAAAAATTACTGTCGCGCCTACATCCGTTGGAGTTAGCTTTGAGTAGAAAGCAGGCACGGTACTACCGCTTGCAGGGAGCGGTACTACCGTGTAGGGCGCGAATGTAAAAAATTACTTCCGCGCCAACTTCCGTGCGTGACAGCGTTCTGGGCTAGAGGCAGCGGTACTACCGCTCACCAGGAGTGGTACTACTGCTGGACCCTGCGGTACTACCGCTCCCTTGAGCAGTACTACCGCATGCCACAGAGGCTTTAGCACTTGGCTGCCTTCATATCGTAGCTAAAGACAACAGAAGGATACAATAAAACCAGAACTGCCATAACTTGTGCAAATGAGCTCCGAATTGAGCAAACTCAAGCTTGTTGGATACAAGACGACGAGTAGCATCAAAACAGCGACATAAGAAGAGGCAGGGGAGGTATGCCTAACAAATGGAGGAGTGAAACCTCCAACAGAGAAGAACCGGCATAACCTCCAACATCGAAAACATCATAGAAGATGCATGTAAACTCCGTTTTCGATGAACTCGAGCTTGTCATCAAGATGATCAAAAGCTCTAAGACTCACAAAAAACCTAAACAAGAACCAAGAAAGATGATGCAATGGTTTGAGATCTCTGCAAACGATACGATCAAGATACTCACTTGAGAGCCCCCCTTGATAGTACGTTAATCGATCCTATAACCCGGTCTCCAACCTACCACCATGAGACCGGTAAAATAGAAAACCTATCAAGGGCAAACCTTTACCTTGCACATGTTCCACTTGAGCTAGATGATGACGATCTTGACTCCCTCAAGTTGGACCACCTTTCTTGATTGCGTTGGCTTGCTGAAGACTAATTGGTTGCTCCCCCATACTCCACTATGGGTGAGCCACTCTTCCGCACATCTTCACAAGTCTATTGTCACCACAATGGACGGCAAGCTTCAAGCATTTGATCACTTCGTGATGGTCCACTTGAACTTGCACACCACAACATAACCCCACAAAGAACTCTCACAAAAATCATGGGTTAGCAAACAAAGCGTAATGGACAATGCTTACCATACCATGGGATCACTTGATCCCTCGGTACATCTTGTATGCTTTGTGTGTTGATCAACTTGATTCATTCTTGACTTAATCCTGATCAACCTGGAATCTTTCCAATTCTCTTCATTTGGATGATGTCTTGAAGGTAGACATGAATGATCACACAATCTTCTTCTTCAAGACATGCTTGCCATAAGCTCAACACTCACATGACCAATCTTTGGATAATTCCTTGAATAGCACCTTGGTCGACACAAACTCTCCTTGAAACCAACACATGTACTCCAAGAAAAGCCTATGAAAAAACCCTTCAAATATAACTCAAGGCAACCATTAGTCCATAGAGATTGTCATCAGTCACCAAAACCAAACATGGGGGCACCGCATGTTCTTTCACCGCCCTAGTCGCCCTCTCTGTCGTTGTAGACATTTCGCATGCTCATTTGGGTCACCCCAGTTCCGCCGCTCTTTGTCATATTCTTTAGAGTTTTTCATTCCCATGTAATAAGATCGATGATCATACTTTTCATGCTTGCCATGTCGGAAAGCATGTTTGTCTTCCATTTAATGCATGCACTGCCATATCTTATTTTCTGTTTCAATTGCTTCATAGTGATGTATGGACACCTCTAGTCGCAAGTAACACTGGCTATCTTTATTATCTTGTGACCTTAGATAATTATTTGCATTATGTGTGGACTTTTCCTCTACATTGCAAATCTGATGCACTGGCCACTCTTATGGCTTTCTATGCCTATGTTTCCACACAATTTGGTTATCCCATACATGCACACCAAACCGATGACGGGAAATAATTTGCCAATCTTGTCGTTCGCACACTTCTCGCATCACATGTCACTATCTTTCGCCTCACATGCCCTTATACATTGCAACAAAATGGATGTGTTGAATGTGTGCTACGTACCCTTCTTTTTCATGCCAATGTGCTTCCTCGGTTTTGGCCCGACACACTCGCCATCACATCTTCTTGTTGACATACATCCACGCCGTCCTCGCTGGAACTATGCACACCACCAACTTCTCTTCGGCACCCCTCCCTCGTATGATGAGCTTCTTGTCTTTGCGTGTCTTTGTTACCCTAACATCGCCTCCACCACCCCTCACAAGCTCCCTCCACACTCCCTCGCTTGCATCTTCCTTGGTTATCCTTTCAACACCAAAGGTTACCGGTACTACAATCCTGTCTCGCACCACATATTCACTTAGCGACACATTTACTTTGACGAGAATTTTTTTCCCTTTCACTAGGTACCACCAGCAGCGACATCTTCACCAGCTCTCCTCGACATGCCCCAGTCATGGCGCCCCAGCCAGTCGCGGGCTGCCCCTGCTCCCGCCCATGGCAGGTCGTCCCCATCGCTGGACCAAGCCATGGCTGCCCCGGCGGCCTCCTCGGGCGTGGCGGCCATGATGGCCTCTTCGGGTGCGACCGCCTGGATGACCTCTTCGTGCCACATGGCGGCCTCCTCGGGCATGGCTGCCACGACAGCCTCTTCGGGTGCGACTGCCTCGCCGGCCTCTTCGTGTCCACGTGGCAACTTGGCCGCGACCTCCCCATGCCAACGTCATCAATGGGAAATGGGTGTTCCACCACAAGACCCGCCCCGACGGTTCCCTTGAGCGCGACAAAGCATGCTGGGTGGTCTGTGGTTTTCAACAACGCTTCGGAGTTGACTTCACTGACACCTTTTGCCTCGGTTGTTATACCGGGCATGATCCACGCTGTTCTACAGCTCGTGGTTTCTCGTGCATGGAGCGCGCATCCGTTGGATGTTTCTATCACATTTCTTCATGGTCATCTCTTCGAGCAGGTGTTCTGCTAGCAGCCCACCAGATTCATCGATGCCACTCATCTGAATCACGTGTGTTTGCTATCTCGATCCCTCCACGGGCTCAAGCAGGCACCACGTGCGTGGTACTAGCGCATCGCTGCCCTCCTCAAGCGACTCGGTTTACGATCAACCCACTCTAACGCATCATTGTTCGTCTACCATCAGGGCACTGCTACCGCCTACCTCCTGCTCTACATCGACGACATCATCCTGATGACGTCCTCCATTGAGCTCCTTCAGTAGCTCACTGCTCGTCTCCGAGATGAGTTCGCCCTCAAGGATCTGGGGCCTCTGCATTACTTCCTTGGCATCGAGGTGGTACGGCACACTGGCGGGTTCTTTCTATATCAGCAGTGATATACTCATGTGCTTCTCGAACGCACATGCATGCTTAACTACGAGCCTGCCGCCACGCCTATCGACACGAAGGCCAATCTCTCTGCACTTGACGGATCACCTGCACCGGATGCAACGTTTTGTCGCTCCATCGTCGGTGCCCTGCACTACTTGACGCTCACTCGCCTGGACCTACAGTATGCTGTGCAGCAGGTGTGTCTTCACATGCATGCTCCATGTGACTCCCGTGTGATCCTAGTGAAGCAGATTCTTCGTTATATTCGCGACACCAAGGCTCTTGGCTCACACAGATGGCTTCCTCCTCCACCAACCTCGTGACTTACTCGGAAGCCGACTGGGCTGGCTGTCCAGATACTAGATGCTCTACATCAGGCTATTGCATCTATCTCGGGCCTTCACTGATCCTGTGGTCGTCTAAACGACATCCCACAGTTTCCCGCTTGAGTGGTGAGGCAGAATACCGGGCAGTGGCCAACGCCGTTGTCGAGTGCTCTTGGCTCCGCCAACTTCTTCAGGAGTTGCTCTGCGATGTCCATAAGGCCATGGTCGTTTACTGCTACAACGTCTCCACCATCTGTTGAAATATGAGATGGGCCTAGAGCCCATATGACAATTTCAGATTTGATCTCTAAGGGCCCATGTAGGTGGCATGACAAGGTGGTGGGAAGTTTAGTACCACCCCGGAAGTGGAAGGAGAGTTGGAGTGGTTTATAAGGGGTTCTCTTCCTCATGCCATTGGAGCTTGAGAAGAGATGAGGCCCTCGTGCACTCCTCCTCCTCCGCTCGCCTCGCCACGCCACGCCTCGTCACGATGTGCCGCGGGTTGCGGGATTGAGCCGAGCCGAGCTCACTCCTATGCGCTTCTTTTTGCCGGTCAGGAACGAAGAGTCTTTGACAGGTGGGGCCATGATCTGAGACGTCGGATCGTGGGCTACCGACTTGGACGTGGGTTCAGCCCACGTCTCTCCACGCGCAGCCGCACATATATATGTGGGGCGCTGCCAACCCTAGCTGCCACGAAACAGAACGCATCTCCGCCTCCACGCCCGCGTCGTTCCTCTGCTGCTGCTGCCGCCGGCGACTCCATCCCGTTCACCGCGTACACGGTTGACGGGAGAGCAGGCCTCCGAAACCCCGCTTCTCCAGATCCTGTATGGGAGAGGGGCGATTAGGTTTTTGGGTAGCGACTATGCAACTGCTCGCTTCTGTTCATCTACGTCCACATCACCTTCGTCATCACCATGTCGACCGACGCCGACCGTGCCGCCGCTGAGAAGGCCGAGGCCGACAAGAAGGCCGCCGAGGATGCCGCGGCTACCGCCGCCGCCACCGCCGCCGCATGGCCGATTGGAGGGTATACATCGTTTATCCCTCTCATGTTTCTTTCTATTGTAGCAGTACTAGCGATATGCATAGATGTTTCTACTATATGCGTAGTACATGCTCTGTTAGATCGTAACAAGTGTGTTATCAATACTGTCAATGTCATGCTTATGATTTATTCATGGATTAATTTAATTGGAAAACTTCCTATTTTCTTATCAATCCAAAAACCTAATGTGTGTAGGAGTTTTTCGAATTCTGGTTTTGCTGCTGCACTGAAACCGTCGCAGTTTACGGGGACGTACTTTAAGCGTTGGCAGACTAAAACCACCTTATGGCTCACTGCCATGAACGTGTTCTGGGTCGCCGGTGTGACTCCCACAGGAACGATCGCTCCTGATCAGGAGAAGGCGTTCAAGGAGGCCACTGTCGTGTTCCTCGGGGCAATTCTGAGCGTGATTGGAGATAAGATGGTTGACGCATATTTGCATGTGCGGTCTGCCAAGGACTTGTGGGAGGCGCTCGAATCTAAGTTCGGGGCTGCCGATGCAGGGAGCGAGATGTATATTATAGAGCAGTTCCATGATTACAAGATGGTTGAAAACCGTCCTGTATTGGAGCAGGCTCATGAGATAATATGCATTGTTAAGGAGCTTGAGCTTCTTAAGTGCGAGTTACCGGGCAAGTTTGTCGCGGGCTGCATAATCGCTAAGCTTCCCAATTCCTGGAGGAACTTTGCCACCACTCTGAAACATCAGAGGCGTGAATTCTCTGTGGAGGATGTCATTGGTCATCTGAGTGTTGAGCAGAATTCAAGGGAAAAGGACTCGCATGGAAAAGGGGTCGAAGGAACTTTTGTGGCCAACATGGTGCATCAGAAGAACTCCAATTCCCACAAGCCCAAGGGAAAGAACGGTGTCCAACAGAGTGCCGACTTTAAGAAGAAGGGTAAGAAGACCTTCAAGAAGAACAAGAAGGATGAGGGTTGCTTTACTTGTGGTTCGCTTGAACATTGGGCCAACAAGTGACCAAACAAGTATAAGAAGAAAGGGTAGGACTCCAAGTCTGTCAATATGATTGTGAGCAACAATGAGAGTGGTGCATCTGGGTACAGTAATTTATTTGCTGTATTTTCAGTTTGGCCGTCCACCGATTGGTGGGTCGACACAGGTGCAGGTGTTCATGTGTGTGCTGACATTTCATTGTTTTCTTCTTACCAGGCCACAGGTCACGGGTCCGTACTGATGGGGAATGGCGTGAGTGCTTCTGTTCTTGGTGTTGGCACGGTCGATCTGAAGTTTACTTCGGGAAGGATCGTGCAGCTGAAGAACGTGCAACATGTCCCCGCCATCAAGAAGAACCTCGTTAGTGGCTCCCTTCTATGTAGAGAAGGGTTTAAGTTGGTATTCGAGTCTAATAAATTAGTTGTTACGAAATATGGACTATTTGTTGGAAAGGGTTATGAATGCGGAGGCATGTTCCGCCTTTCTCTTGCAGATCTATGTAATAAAGTCGTGAATAATATTCATTTGAGTGTTAATGAATCTGAAGTATGGCATTCACGTCTTTGTCACATTAGTTTCGGTGTTATGACGCGGCTAGCAAAATCGAATTTAATCCTGAGTTTCACTTTAGCCAAAGGTTCTAAGTGCCATTCGTGTGTGCAATCTAAGCAACCTCGCAAGCCTCACAAGGCAGCAGAGGAGAGACACTTGGCGCCACTGGAACTCATACATTCTGATCTTTGTGAGATGAATGGTGTGTTGACTAAAGGTGGAAAGAAATATTTCATGACTTTGATAGATGATTCCACTAGATATTGCTATGTGTATCTGTTAAATACTAAAGATGAGGCTCTACACTACTTCAAAATCTATAAGGCAGAAGTTGAGAATCAACTTGAAAAGAAAATTAAACGAGTCCGGTCAGATCGTGGTGGAGAGTACTTCTCGAAAGAGTTTGACGCCTTTTGTACGGAACACGACATTATTCACGAGAGGACGCCTCCCTACTCACCCCAGTCAAACGGGGTTGCCGAGCGGAAAAACCGTACTCTAACTGATTTGGTTAACGCCATGTTAGATACGTCGGGTTTATCCAAGGCATGGTGGGGGGAGGCTATAATGACATCCTGTCATGTCCTGAATAAAGTTCCGACAAAGGATAACGAGATCACTCCTTACGAGAAGTGGACCAAGAGAAGGACAACAATCCCGTACTTACGTACCTGGGGCTTCTTGGCAAAAGTTAATGTGCCGATCCCCAAAAAGCGTAAGCTTGGAACAAAGACTGTGGACTGTGTTAATTTGGGCTACGCTATGAATAGTGTTGGCTATAGATTTCTAGTAGTGAAATCTGAGGTACCTGACATGAAAGTCGGTACAATTATGGAGTCTAAAGATGCTACATTCTTTGAGGACATTTTTCCCATGAGAGATGTACAAAGCACTTCTAGACAGGAATCTGAGGAGACTCCTGAACCTGCCATTCCGATGGAATATTATAATCAAACACATGATGAAAATCCTGAGGAGGATAATGAGGAATCCCTTGGTAGGGGCAAGATTAAAGGACTGTAAAGACCTTTGGTGATGATTTCTTCATATACCTCGTGGAGGATAATCCCACTTCTATTTCATAAGCGTATGCATCTCCAGAAGCTGACTACTCGAAGGATGCGGTCCGTAGCGAGATGGATTCCATCATGGCTAACGGGACTTGGGAGCTTACTGAACGTCCTTATGGTTGCAAACCATTGGGATGCAAGTGGGTGTTCAAGAAGAAGCTTAGGCCCGATGGTACGATAGAAAAGTACAAGGCTAGGCTTGTGGCCAAGGGCTACGCCCAAAAAGAAGAAGAAGATTTCTTCGACACTTATTTGCATGTGGCCAGACTGACCACCATTCGAGTATTACTCTCGTTGGCGGCCTCGCATGGTCTTCTCATTCATCAGATGGATGTTAAGACGGCTTTCCTGAACGGAGAGCTAAAGGAGGAAATCTATATGCAACAGCCTGATGGCTTTGTGATGGATGGTCAGGAAGGAAAGGTGTGTAAGTTGGTGAAATCTTTGTATGGCCTGAGACAAGCGCCTAAGCAATGGCATGACAAGTTTAATGAAACGTTCACATCTGTTGGCTTTGTTGTTAATGAGGCCGACAAATGTGTATACTATCGCTATGGTGGGGGCGAAGGAGTTATACTGTGTTTGTATGTTGATGACATACTGATATTTGGGACTAATCTCAAGTTGATCGAGGAAGTTAAGTCTTTCCTATCTCAGAACTTTGAGATGAAGGACCTTGGAGTGGCTGATGTTATCTTGAACATCAAGCTATTGAGAGATGATGAAGGTGGGATTACACTTCTGCAATCCCATTATGTTGAGAAGGTGTTGAGTCGTTTTGGATATTTGGACTGCAAACCATCTCAAACACCATATGATCCTAGTGTGCTGATTCGAAAGTCTAAAGGCACAGCTATAGATCAATTGAGATACTCTCAGATTGTTGGTTCACTACAGTATCTAGCGAGCGCAACGAGGCCTGACATCGCATTTGCTATTAGCAAACTGAGCCGATTTGTTTCCAAACCGGGTTATGTACATTGGCGTGCTCTTGAGAGAGTTATGCGCTATCTGAAAGGTACTATGAACTATGGACTTCACTATACCGGATACCCGTCGGTACTTGAAGGGTATAGTGATGCGAATTGGATCTCTGATGCTGATGAGATGAAGGCCACAACTGGGTATATATTTACTCTTGGAGGTGGTGCTGTTTCCTGGAAGTCTTGCAAGCAAATGATCTTAACAAGATCGACAATGGAAGCAGAATTAACAACATTAGACACATCGGGTGGCGAAGCAGAATGGCTTCGAGATCTGTTGATGGACTTGCCAGTGGTTGAGAAGCCGGTTCCGGCCATCCTTATGAACTATGACAATCAAACAGTTATTGTCAAGGTGAAGAGTTCAAAGGACAACATGAAGTCCAACAAACACATAAGAATGAGATTGAAAGCTGTTAGAAAATTGAGAAACTCCGGAGTGATAGCGTTGGATTATATTCAAACGGCTAAGAATCTGGCAGATCCCTTTACTAAAGGCCTATCACGTGTTGTGATAGATAATGCATCAAGGGAGATGGGTATGAGACCCACATGAGTTGCCTTGGTAGTAACCCAACCTATGTGATCGGAGATCCCGTGAAGTAGGACCTGGAAAAACAAGCCAGTGGTGAACTGAGGAGAGTAACTTTACTAACCCACTCCGTTGGAGATGCAATACTCTCAGAAACTGTATGGAAGGATGACTACTGTCTTAATGTGTTCCAAGGCTTATATGCATAAGCAAGATGCTATCCTACAGAGCGATCTTTGGAGGAACACACCTATATGAGCCCGACTGCTGGTCACAGTCTATGAGATTGGGGTGATCTCTAGCAAGCTTATGAACATGCTAGGAGTGTGACTAATATGATCCACCCGAGGGGTCGACCTTCGGCAGCCTCGTATCAGTGAGACTTGTGGTGAAACTTCTTGACGCCAAACTGACAATTCAAGGCATAGTCCATTGTTCAGTTGTGAAGGAGTGTAACTACTTGGTCTAGGTGGAGCTCAACCTTAATCGGTCTCCACTGAGATGCTCGTATATCAAAACAGCGTTTGGAACAAAGGACAAACTGGGCCCCTGAGATCTGGTGGGGGATTGTTGAAATATGAGATGGGCCTAGAGCCCATATGACAATTTCAGATTTGATCTCTAAGGGCCCATGTAGGTGGCATGACAAGGTGGTGGGAAGTTTAGTCCCACCCCGGAAGTGGAAGGAGAGTTGGAGTGGTTTATAAGGGGTTCTCTTCCTCATGCCATTGGAGCTTGAGAAGAGATGAGGCCCTCGCGCACTTCTCCTCCTCCGCTCGCCTCGCCACGCCACGCCTCGCCTCGCCTCGTCACGACGCGCCGCGCCGCGCCGCGGGTTGCGGGATTGAGCCGAGCCAAGCTCACTCTTATGCGCTTCTTTTTTCCGGTCAGGAACGGAGAGTCTTTGACAGGTGGGGCCATGATCTGAGACGTCGGATCGTGGGCTACCGACTTGGACGTGGGTTCAGCCCATGTCTCTCCACGCGCAGCCGCACATATATATGTGGGGCGCTGCCAACTCTAACCGCCATGAAACAGAACACATCTCCGCCTCCACGCCCGCGTCGTTCCTCTGCTGCTGCTGCCGCCGGCGACTCCGTCCCGTTCACCGCGTACACGGTTGACGGGAGAGCAGGCCTCCGAAACCCCGCTTCTCCGGATCCTGTACGGGAGAGGGGCAATTAGATTTTTGGGTAGCGACTACGCGACTGCTCGCTTCTGTTCATTTACGTCCACATCACCTTCGTCATTACCATGTCGACCGACGCCGACCATGCCGCCGCTGAGAAGGCCGAGGCCGACAAGAAGGCCGCCGAGGATGCCGCGGCTACTGCCGCCGCCACCGCCGCCGCATGGCCGATTGGAGGGTATACATCGTTTATCCCTCTCATGTTTCTTTCTGTTGTAGCAGTACTAGCGATATGCGTAGATGTTTCTACTATATGCGTAGTATATGCTCTGTTAGATCGTAACAAGTGTGTTATTAATACTGTCAATGTCATGCTTATGATTCATTCATGGATTAATTTAATCGAAAAACAGCCTATTTTCTTATCACCATCTACGTCCCCGCCAATCTTGTTTATCGTCGCCGGACGAAGCGCATCAAACTCGATATTCACTTCGCTCGTGAACAGGTCGCGCTTGGCTGGATACAAGTTTTGCATGTTGCTACCGCTCAATAGTCCACCTTCGATGAGTTTCGGTTCAGTCTGTGTGTGGCCCAGTGACGTTTTCACTGCCGGGGGAGGGAGATTCATGTATTTTTCTTCTTCGTATAGTGCATAGTTTGGGAGACAAGTCGTGCACCCTTGTACCTATATATGTGCAGATTGCACGTGATCAATCAAGTGTGTCGCACGCAACCTCAACTTTTCGAACAACAATAAAGTTTATTTCACAACATTTCTCCCCCCGAAATCAGCATTCGTAAAGAAAACCAAGGACGCATCGCCATCGTCAACCATTGACACATAAACGATGGTCCAAATATCAGCGATTGTTCATGATGGATCATCCTCTACCTTCCTGCTTGGAGTCAGAGTCCCCCGAGCAATCAACATGAGCACCAGGGGCGTCGAACTCGCGGAAGATCCGGAAGGCGGAGACGAGGGAGAGCGCGACGAAGCAGAGCAGCGCGGCGGCCTGCAGCGCCACGGACACGGTGGCCCTGCCGCAGAACCGACCGAAGTAGGAGCACACCTCGCCCCACGACACCTCCCGGTCGCCCTCCATCGCCAGGTACACCAGCTCCGCCGCCGCCGAGCACGATGTCACCAGCAGGTACGCCGCCGCCTGCGCGCGCGAGGCCAAGCTTTCGTTAGCAACTTAGCACTGTAGTTCTAGTACTAGTTTTTTAGGCGCAGAGTGAAGATGAATCTAAAAAGGGCAAAAGAGAAAGGAGATGGTGATGATCGGACCTGATCCAGGAGGAAAATGAGCCAATCATAGCGAGCGAGGGACTTGAAGGATGACATCAGGATGGAGACCACGGAATAGGCGGCAGTGACAGCGTTAATGAAAACTAAATACCTGGGAGAAAGCAAAAATTAGCCTAAGTAATCAATAGCCTAATCCATTAGCGATAACTGGTCGTGGTGCGACTTGACACGCGTGTTTATTTAGAGCACATTCGAAGTTATATACAGCTTAGGAAATTAAACAAGGAAATTGCGCATAACAGGAGCAGGATTCACAAGTAAAGGGGGGCAAGGTTATGCAGGCTGACTTGAAGCCGGAGAGGTTGGAGAAGCTGATCTCTCCGTAGGTGTCATTAGCTTGCTTGTTGGTGGCCATCTCCCACAGGGAGGCCAAGGCGAGGGGGATCACGCACACCCTCAGCGCCATCTCAGGGACCTTCAAGGGTCTCCTCCTTGTCGTCGTCGTCATCTTCCTTGCCGCTGCCTCTGCTGATCGTGTGCGGTGAACAGAGAGGTCCGGGGTGGAGGACTCTGAGACCAACACTAGTATCCAAATGGGAGAGCACATGGGCCAGCGCTATACATAGCCCAGTCGTGTGAGTGCTGGAGCAGTGTGGAGCTGGCCCACAGAATGTGGCGTGCGTGGAGCTGCAGGAACTGGTGGTGGGTTTGGGTTGGGGCAACACGGCCTCGGCCGTCCATCCACCATTACGTGGCCCCGCCGATGGGTGTCGAGCCGTTTGAGAGCGGTTGGTAGCCGTCTCTCACCATTTTCTCCGGTAACCATGGTGCGACGCCATAGCTGTCGTGGGGACGGATCACACAAGCCGACGTTGGTAGTCTGGCCTCCTCCACTACGGATTACACGCGGCGTCGGGCACCGAGCGCACGCGTGCTCCTCCCGCGGGGTCGTGGTGACCCCGGCGGCCGCACCCGCGCAAAAGGAACGCCACCCGCGGTGTGTGAAACGGGATCGAGAGGAAAGCTAAGAAACGCTGAAATCTTTTTTTTTTGGCTCGCGCTAGACACCGACGAAGGCCATCGATTTTAAATGCAACACTGATCTCATAATCAGTGTGCATCGCGTACAACGAACTAATATTCAAAAGTTTACATCCATTACGCATCATTTTACGTAAATAAGACTAACAAAGTCAAGTCTTGCCTAAATAAATAAAGCCTCGGATGTAAGACCAACCAGCTACGATGTTAGGCACTCACTCAACCGATCTATTCCACTCGAACTACTAGCGATTACAGAGGGATTACATGCAAATCAGCGACCTTCTTGAGAAGGCAGAAAGGGAAAGGTAAACTGGTAGCTGCCGCCGTCGTTCGTTTGGTGATCCACTCGATGCCCTAGCCAGCTCGCGTCACTAGGTTAAGTACTCGCGCGGCTGGGTTGGGCTGGTTGACCCACTCTGGACCACATAAGTACGGGTTGTTGTGTCGGGCGCAGCTGTGGGCTTGTTGGCAGGTGTGTTAACGTATAACTTTGTATAGCTAATCTCGCGTATTCCGTTTGTATACAGTTATACATATACGCGTATAGGGTTTATTTCTTGGTCTCCAAAACTTGTAACTCTGATATAAATATATAAGCCGATCGCCCCTTGAGAGGCGTCTTCCCTCAAACCGTTTCATGTTTATATGGTATCAGCCCTATATCCTAAAACCTAGCTTCCGCCGCCACCAAAACCCTAAGCTGCCGCCACCATCCTCCCTCCGCGCCGCCGCAGCTCCTTCCTCCTCTCCAGGATGTCGACCTCCTCCTCCACCTCCTCTACACTCGGGGCCTCCACCTCATCGACGCTCGCGACGAAGACCGCCGGGGCCATGATCTCGTCCATCGCGTCGCCGGCGTCCCAGGCTGTCCACGTCGCCAGCGTCAAGACGCATGTCCCCGTCGTCCTCGACCTCCAGAAGTCCAACTACGCCAAGTGGCGTATGCTCATCACCGTCCTCCTCGGCAAATACGACCTCACCGGCCACATCTCCGACCTCACGCCGCCGGATGCCCGCTCGGCGGATTGGCAGCGTCAGGATTTCGTCGTGCGCTCGTGGGTCTACGGCTCCATCAGCAAGGACATCCTCGACACAATCATGGCCCAAGATCAGACCGCGTACGAGGCCTACGCGCTGATCCGGAACCTCTTCCTCGACAATCAGCTCACCCGGGCCGTCTACCTCGAGGCGGAGTTCCGGGCCCTCGTCCAAGGTGACCTCACCATCACCGCCTACTGCCATCGCCTGAAGGCCCTCTCCGACGCGCTCGCGGACGTGGGGCAGCCCGTGACCGACCCAACCCTGGTCCTCACCTGTCTCCGGGGGCTCAACCCACGCTTCTCCGACATCACCACCCTTGTCACAATGCAGGTTCCGGCCCCCACCTTCCTGCAGACTCGCTCCATTCTTCTCCTCCGCGAGAACCAGCTCGCCAACACCGCCCCGGGCGGCCCCATGCCGTCCCAAGTCACCCTCTACGGCAACACCACCGGCTCCTCCACCGGTGGCAATTCCGGCGGCAATGGCGGCCAAGGCGGCCGCTGGTCGAAGAAGAAGAAGAACGGCGGCGGGAGCGGCGCCAACTCCAACCATGCCTACCCTGCCGCTACGCCCGGACCGTGGATCTGCTTCAACCCCTACACCGGACAGACACAGCAGATGCAGCCCACCTGGCGCCCCTACGGCGCTCCGGCTGCTCCCGCTGGGGGCGCCGGCCTCCTCGGGCCAGCCCCGTGGTCCACCGCCCCGGCACCGCCATCCCGTCAGTCCACCTGGGTGCCCCCAGGCCAGGTCGCTTACACGACCCAGCTGGCGCCCCTGCATGGCCAGGCGTGGGGCACCAACCCGCCTCCGCCCGCGGTGCCCTACCACCCTGCCGGCTCCGCCCCGGCTCCTGCATGGGACTGCTCCGCCCTCGTCGCCGCCCTCAACGCCACCGCTGGGCCCTCTGCCGCCGAATCCTCCACGCCGGGTGCTTGGGTGATGGATTCCGGCGCCACCTCGCACATGGTCTCCGACCCCGGTATACTCTCCACTTCCTCCCATCCTCCTCCCTCTCTTCGAGTCACTGTCGACAATGGTGCTCCCCTTCCTATCACCGCCACCGGCCACGTCACTCTCCACACACCTAGTCACACCTTTTATCTCAACAATGTTCTCGTTGTTCCAGACATTATCAAAAATCTCCTTTCTACTCGTCAGTTTACAATCGATAATTCTGTTTCTGTGGAGTATGACCCATGTGGTTTTTCTATTAAGGATCTGCACACTCGGCGCGAGATCATTCGCTGCAGTAGCGCCGGACCGCTCTACGAGTTCAACGCAAACACCAACCCCACCACCTCTCCGTTTGGACTCGTCGCCACCGCCACCACATCGGAGCTATGGCATCGTCCCTTAGGACATCCCGGTCGTGACTCTATGTCACATTTATCTTCAACATTTGCTATTCCATGTAATAAAAGTACTCAAGTGTGTCATGCATGTCAACTTGGCAAGCACGTCCGTTTACCCTTTTCTAGATCAACAACAGTTTGTGTTGCTCCGTTCCAATTACTTCATTGCGATTTATGGACCTCACCTGTTGCTAGTAATTCTGGTTTCAAATATTACCTTGTCATTGTTGATGACTTCTCTCACTTTATGTGGATGTTTCCCCTTCACCGAAAATCCGACACATGTGATATTCTCATCAACTTTGTTGCATACGCACGCACACAATTCAACCTCCCCGTCATCTCCTTCCAGACCGATAATGGTACCGAGTTCGTTAACTCTACCTTCACTGAGTTCCTTGCCCGCAACGGTATACACCTCCGCATGTCCTGCCCATACACCTCCCCTCAAAACGGCAAGGCCGAACGAGCACTTCGCACCCTCAACGACATTACCCGCACCTTGCTGTTCCAAGCTTATATGCCCCTTGCGTACTGGGCTGAGGCCCTTGCCGTCGCAACCTTCTTGCTTAACCATTGTCCTAGCCAAGCCTTGGACTTCCGGATCCCGTATACCCTCCTTTATCAAAAACCCCCCTCCCTCTCTGACCTCCGTGTCTTCGGGTGCCTATGCTACCCTAACCAGTCCGCCACGGCACCGCATAAACTCGCCCCTCGCTCCACCGCATGCGTCTTTCTTGGGTACCCTGCATCGCATCGCGGCTATCGGTGTCTCGACCTAACGACACGCCGCATCATCATCTCGCGACATGTCATTTTTGACGAAAACACCTTTCCTTTCGCCACCACTCGAACCACTCAGTCTCCGGACGATCTCGATTTTCTTCTCGACTTGGTCGCCCCGCAGCCTGCTACCGCGGTCGTCGTGCCTCCCGCAGACCAGCCCAACATGGCGCCGACCTCCTCGGCCCAGCCCGCCATGCATGGCTCAGGGCCTTCCACCCCGACGTTGATCGCCACAGCGCCCGCCTCACCCGCGCCGCTCTCGTCTGCGTCCCCCTCACCACCACCACCACCACCACCCCCTTCTCGTCGCTCTCGCGACAGTACCGCCTCCACCACCAACACTCACACCATGCTCACTCGCGCCAAATGTGGTGTTTTTCAGCCCATTAATAAACTTAATCTATCGGCTGAACACTCCTCTCTCTCTCCTATTCGCAAAACATATCGCTCTACTCTCCAGGATCCTCTTTGGCGTGCTGCCATGACTGAGGAGTACGATGCTATCCTTCAGAACCGCACTTGGAATCTTGTTCCTCGACCGGTTGGTGCTAACATTGTTTCAGGAAAGTGGATCTTCAAGCACAAGTTTGGTGCTGACGGTGCTCTCACTCGGTACAAGGCACGGTGGGTGGTCCGTGGATTCTCGCAGTAGCCTGGCATTGACTACGACGAGACTTTCAGTCCCGTCGTCAAGCCGGCCACGATCCGCGTTGTTCTCAGCATCGTCGTCTCACATGCTTGGCCGGTTCATCAGCTGGACGTCAAGAATGCCTTCCTCCATGGCGATCTCGACGAGGTGGTCCACTGTGAGCAGCCACCCGGCTTCATCGACCCTACACGCCCTCACCATGTCTTCCTGCTCCACAAGTCCCTCTATGGACTCAAGCAGGCGCCCCGCGCGTGGTACCAGCGGTTCGCTCATCACGCTCATCGACTGGGCTTTGTGGCTTCTCAGAGCGACGTGTCCCTATTCGTGCTCCGGCACGGCTCTGAGATGGCCTACCTGCTCCTCTACGTGGACGACATCATCCTCATCGCGTCCAGCGCCGCGCTTCTCCAGCACATCACCGACCAGCTTCATCGGGAGTTCTCCATGACCGATCTCGGGGACCTGACTTACTTCCTCGGGATCTCGGTCTCTCGGTCTTCTTCCGGGATGCTTCTCTCGCAGCGGCAGTATGTCATCGATCTTCTTCAGCGCGCTGGCATGATGGACGGCAACCCGTGTGTCACGCCCATTGACACCCGTTGCAAGCTCTCCGCCGACGAGGGTCCTCTCGTCACCGACGCCACGGAGTACCGGAGTTTTGCCGGGGCTCTTCAGTACCTGACGCTCACTCGCCCCGACATTGCACATGCGGTTCAGCAAGCGTGCCTCTACATGCATGCTCCCCGGGAACCTCATCTCAACCTCATCAAGTGGATTCTTCGCTATGTTCGTGGCACCCTCGACCTTGGGCTACAGCTCCACTCCACACCGGCCGCCTCACTCACTGCATTCTCTGACGCGGATTGGGCCGGCTGCCCCGACACCCGACGATCTACCTCTGGTTACTGTGTCTACCTCGGTGATAACCTGGTGTCTTGGTCCTCCAAACGCCAGGCCACGGTGTCTCGCTCCAGTGCCGAGGCCGAGTATCACGCCGTGGCTCATGTCGTGGCTGAGTGTTGCTGGCTTCGCCAACTTCTCCTCGAGCTTCATCGTCCTCTTCCATCCACCACCGTTGTCTTCTGTGATAACGTCAGTGCTGTTTACATGGCATGTAACCCGGTCCAGCATCGCCGCACGAAGCACATCGAGATCGACATCCACTTCATCCGCGAGAAGGTGTCTCTCGGTCAAATTCGGGTTCTTCATGTGCCATCCTCACAGCAGTTTGCCGATATCATGACGAAGGGCTTACCGACTCAGCTCTTCTTGGACTTTTGGTATAGTTTATGCGTTCGACCGACGCACAAACTGTGGGGGGATGTTAACGTATAACTTTGTATAGCTAATCTCGCGTATTCCGTTTGTATACGGTTGTACATATACGCATATAGGGTTTATTTCTTGGTCTCCAAGACTTGTAACTCTGCTATAAATATATGAGCCGATCGCCACTTGAGAGGCGTCTTCCCTCAAACTGTTTCACATTTATAAGGTGGGGATGTGTCAGGGTCTTTAACATCCCCTCCTCCTTGGGAAGAGGTGTGCCCTCAAGCCTCAGCGTGCGGGAAACTTGCCTGGAGCACCAACTGGTCCTCCCAGGTGGTGCTGATCGCCGCGCCGGGTGCTCATTAAACTTGTTGTTCCAGTACTGCTCCGTTCTTCTTCGCCGTCTAGATTGAATCACCAGGATCGGGACAACTAGGTCGTCTGAGCTGGAGGGCAGCATGTCAGAGATGCTTGTGCCTGGCTGTAGAGCGTGCCGGAGCTAGTAGACATGGAAGACTAGGTGGGCCGTCGCTTGGGGCGGCAGCTTGAGCTCGTAAGCAACTTCATTGACCTTGGCGATGATGGTAAACAGACCATAGAACTTGTTGCTGAGCTTGTGGTTGGCGCGGGGGGTAACTGATGATTGCACGTGTAGAAAAGATATGGGATGCAACTCAATTGTATTTCTTAGAGTTGGTCACAATATATACACGAGATGTCTTGCGTGACAAGCCAACTAATCCTACCATATCTCTAGAAGTCAACTATACAAGGCTAGAGATCATAGAAAGATTAATTGTATGAAAATGCATATATGTCACGTTCAACACCCCCCCCCACAGTCAAAGCGTCAGCGTCGGCGATGCAAAGACTGGAACGGAACTCCTGGAATGCAGCGGTTGGAAGCCCTTTGGTCATAATGTTGGTGAACTGTTGGGTGCTCGGTACATGAAGAACACAGAGCTGACCCAACTGTACCTTCTCACGAACGAAGTGAACATCAAGTTCAATGTGCTTAGTGCGCTTACGCTGCACCGGATTGGCCGCGAGATAGGTGGCCGAAACATTATCACAGAAAACCACCGTAGCTTTCGGGATTGTGACCCGAAGTTCACCAAGTAGTTGACGCAGCCAACACGTCTCAACAACAACATTGGCAATGGCACGGTACTCGGCCTCAGCACTCGAGTGGGAGACGGTGGGCTGCCGTTTAGAGAACCATGAGACGGGAGAGTCACCAAAGAAGACACAATATCCCGACGTGGATCGTCGAGTGTTAGGACAACCAACCCAATCCGCATCAGTGTAGGCAAAAAGCTCGGTGGAGGCGGAGGCACGAAGACGAAGGCCAAAGTTCGGTGTGCCGCGAAGATATCGGAGAATATGCTTGACCAGAGACCAGCGAACATCACGAGGCGAGTGCATGTGCAAGCAAATTTGCTGCACGACAAACTGAATGTATGGTTGGTGTGCGTGAGGTACTGAAGAGCACCAACAATACTGCGGTAGAGAGCTTCGGCTTGGCCTCGGCAGGAGTAGCAGCAGGTTTGCAGTTGGTAATGCCAGTACGATCCAATAGATCAAGAGCATACTATCCTTGATGAAGAAAAAATCCGGAGGCATCACGTCGCACATTAATGTTAGGGAGCGCAGTATTTCAAAAAAATTCCTACGATCACGCAAGATCTATCTAGGAGATGCACAACAATGAGAGGGGAGAGTGTGTCCACGTACCCTCGTAGACCAAAAGCGGAAGCGTTTAGTAACGCGGTTGATGTAGTCAAATATCTTCGCGATCCAACCGATCCAAGTACCGAACGTACGGCACATCCGCGTTCAACACACGTTCAACTCGATGATGTCCCTCGAGCTCTTGATCCAGTTGAGGACGAGGGAGAGTTCTGTTAGCACGACAGCGTGATGACGGTGATGATGAAGTTACTGGCGCAGGGCTTCGCCTAAGCACTACGGCGATATGACTGAGGTGTGTAACTACAGAGGGGGGCACCGCACACGGCTAAGAAAAGACTTGATGTGCCTTTGGGGTGCCCCTTGCCCACGTATATAAAGGAGGGAGGGAGAGAGGCCGGCCCTCCTAGGGGCGCGCCAAGTGTAGGGAGTCCTACTAGGACACCCAAGTCCTAGTAGGATTCCCTTTCCTTTTCGGAGTAGGAAAGAAGAAAAGGAGGGAGATGGAGAAGGAAGGGGGGGCGCCCCCACCCCTTGTCCAATTCGGTTTGGGCAGGGGGAGGCGTGCGCCACCTCGTGGCCCTTCTTCCCTCTCTCCACTAAAGCCCAATAAGGCCCATTAACTTCCCCCGGCGAATCCCCGTAACTCTTCGGTACTCCAAAAAATACCCGTATCACTCGGAACCATTCCGATGTTTGAATATAGCCTTCCAATATATAATTCTTTACCTCTTGACCATTTGGAGACTCCTCGTCATGTCCGTGATCTCATCCGGGACTCCGAACAAACTTCGGTCATCAAATCACATAACTCATAATATAAATCATCATCGAACATTAAGCGTGCGGACCCTACGGGTTCGAGAACTATGTAGACACGTCCGAGACACATATCCGGTCAATAACCAATAGCAGAACCTGGATGCTCATATTGGTTCCTACATATTCTATGAAGATCTTTATCGGCCAAACCGCATAACAACAAACGTTATTTCCTTTGTCATCGGTATGTTACTTTCCTGAGATTCGATCGCCGGTATCCTCATACCTAGTTCAATCTCGTTACCGGCAAGTATCTTTACTCATTCTGTAATGCATCATCCCGTAACTAACTCATTAGTCACATTGCTTGCAAGGCTTAAAGTGATGTGCATTACCGAGAGGGCCCAGAGATACCTCTCTAATACACAGAGTGACAAATCCTAATCTCAATCTATGCCAACTCAACAAACACCATCGGAGACACTTGTAGAGCATCTTTATAATCACTCAGTTACGTTGTGACGTTTGATAGCACACTAAGTGTTCCTTCGGTATTCGGGAGTTGCATAATCTCATAGTCAGAGGAATATGTATAAGTCATGAAGAAAGCAATAGCAATAAAACTTAATGATCATTATGCTAAGCTAACAGATGGGTCTTGTCCATCACATCATTCTCCTAATGATGTGATCCCATTCATCAAATGAAAACACATGTCTATGGTTAGGTGAAAGGATCGAGAAGAGGTGTCTAGAGGGGGGGGGGGGGGTGATTAGACACTAAGTGCCAAAAGTTGCAGTTTTTAATATTCTTAAGTTTAAGTGGAGTTTAAGCACAAGTTTAACAAACACAATACATATCAAGAAAGCATGCAATGAGTATATGAGCAGCGGAAAGTAAAGCATGCAACTTGCAAGAATGTAAAGAGAAGGGTTTGGAGTATTCAAACGCAATTGGAGACACAGATGTTTTTGTCGTGGTTCCGATAGGTGGTGCTATCGTACATCCACGTTGATGGATACTTCAACCCACGGAGGGTAACGGTTGCGCAAGTCCACGGAGGGCTCCACCCACGAAGGGTCCACGAAGAAGCAACCTTGTCTATTCCATCACGGCCGTCGCCCACGAAGGACTTGCCTCACTAGCGGTAGATCTTCACGAAGTAGGCGATCTCCTTGCCCTTACAAACTCCTTGGTTCAACTCCACAATCTTGTTGGAGGCTCCCAAGTGACACCTAGCCAATCTAGGAGACACCACTCTCCAAGAGGTAACAAATGGTGTGTTTATGATGAACTCCTTGCTCTTGTGCTTCAAATGATAGTCTCCCCAACACTCAACTTTCTCTCACAGGATTTGGATTTGGTGGAGAGAAGATTTGAGTGGAAAGCAACTTGGGGAAGGCTAGAGATCAAGATTCATATGGTTGGAATGGAATATCTTGACCTCAACACAAGTGTAGGTGGTTCTGTCTCAGAAAATGTGTATTGGAAGTGAAGGTATGTTCTGATGGCTCTCTCCATGAATGAAGAGTGGGTGGAGGGGTATATATAGCCTCCACACAAAATCTAACCATTACACACAATTTGCCAAACTCGGTGGGACCGAATGGTTAAACTCGGTCGGACCGATTCAGCAAACCTAGTGACCGTTAGGATTTTCGGTGGGACTGAGATGCAACTTGGTAGGACCGATATGGTTAGGGTTAGGGCATAACGTAATCTCGGTGTGACCGATTACACAAACTCTGTGGGACCGATTTTGGTAATAAGCTAACCAGAGAGTTGGTCAGGCAAACTTGGTGAGACCGATTACACAAACTCGGTGGGACCGATTTTGGTAATAAGCTAACCAGAGGGTTTGCATTGTAATCTCGGTAGTACCGATTGCTCAAACTCGGTGAGACCGATTTTGGTAATGGACATACATAGAGAGATTACAATCCATCTCGGTGAGACCGAGATCCCTATCAGTGAAACCGATTTGCTAGGGTTTGTGGCAGTGGCTATGACATCTGAAACTCGGTGGCGCCGGATAGATAGAATCGGTGGGGCCGAGTTTGACTTTTGGTTTAGGTCATATGTGGATGTGGGAAGGTAGTTGAGGGTTTTGGAGCATATCACTAAGCACTTTGAGCAAGCAAGCCATTAAGCAACACCTCATCCCTTCTTGATAGTATTGGCTTTTCCTATAGACTCAATGTGATCTTGGATCACTAAAATAGAAAATGTAGAGTCTTGATCTTGAAGCTTGAGCCAATCCTTTGTCCTTAGTATCTTGAAGGTGTTCCACATCCTCTAGTCCATGCCACTCCATTTTTGAACTTATCTGAAACATACTAGGTAAAAGTGTTAGTCCAACAAGAGATATGTTAACATTAATTACCAAAACCACCCAGGGAGCACTTGTGCTTTCAGTCTCCCCCTTTTTGGTAATTGATGACAACATACATCAAAGCTTTAGACAAAGATATAGAGAATAGCAAGTGAAGCTTTGGAAAGACATGTAACATGCATAGGCTCCCCCTACATGTATGCAATCATGTGAATATTGAATATAGGAGCATGTGAATGCGTAAACATGACAGAGTAAGCAATGTGTTACATGTATCTTGGCTATATGCATCAAAGCAAATGATGTGAATGTGAGAAATGTACCTTCATGCTCATGAGTCCTTCTTGCAAACAGTATGTGCATCAGCAAGAACTTCTCATTCACATGACTGTGATGCATATACTTACCTTGTGGTCTTGAGTTGGCTTAGGATGGGGTGAACCTGCGCAAACAAGGTTAAATAACACAGATACACCTACTGACCAGAGCAAGCAAGAGAAACCACAAGAGAACCAAGACTGGGATGACATGTAGAGTGAGTACTAAGTACCACATTGGATATAGACATGTCCCCAAAGGTAAAGATATGCAATAAAATCAGAGATTACCTTCCCTTAGATGTCTTGCTCCCCCTGAATCTGCATAGGATATTGGGAGAAGATAGGGAATAGAAAATCAGAGCAACAAAAAAGGAAACAACAGAGCTTGAGCTAAAGCAAGCAACCAAACATGTCTTTCCCCTCTTAAAGACATGAGACATCTCTCCTCTTGAACACCAAGCATCTGGGGTCTTTGATGATATTACTTTCTCCTAGTTGAGAAACTCTCTCCCCCTGAGTATTCTCTCTTTCCCCCCCTATAGGAAGGATTAAGCTTTGATGTGATCTCTCTCTCCCCCTTTGACATCAATTTCCAAGAAGGGCTCTTCTGGACATGTGATACAAATGGGTTGGTCCTCGAGTCATAGAGCAAAGCAGCATGTCTAATATGATGCTGGTAGAGGACAAGAATCATTGAGTGGAGCTGGAGCAAACAGAAATCAGGAATAAGTGGCAAGTTGGTTTTCCTGTGGTGGACTCGGTGACTCCGAGTTGTGTGCTTCAGTTGCACTGAAAGATTTCGGTTGGGCTGAAGAGAACAAACCGGTGTGACCGAGTTCATTAGAGTGAAACCACTTGTCACCTCAGCTCACTAGACAAGTAAGATCTCACAAGGATATGCAAGGAATTTACTGAAAGATTTGCAATGAATTGGATGCAGAAAATGCAGAACAAAAAGGAAAGAAAAGAAACTAAAAGTTCTAGATGAAAGGGAAAACAAATATGCAAGAGACAAAAGCACGGAGAGACACACGAGAACTTCATCTAGAGATGGTCGGCGACAAAGTCACCTATGTTAGAGTATATTGACTTAGGAGTCAAGTGAGAGCACTTGATCATAGGTCATACTCATCGTTTAAGCTCAAAATGGGGTTACCATTTTTCGTTTAAGCCTTTTGATGTATTCACATCTTGTCGAGTTGCTTTGACTCATGACTTGGAGTAAAGCTTCTCTAAGATGGAATAACATACCTTGGGTGGTGGTGTTGATCTTCCTCATGTAGTTGAACTTGTGTGGGTTGCTCAAGGTTGATGTAGTTCATCAAGGGTTGGGAGCACCACTTGGAGTTTGAGTTCATCTACCTACATGGGTTAACTTTGCAAGGAAGAGCACTTGTGTATCCAAAATGACAATCATGAGACTCAACATAGAATTTGCCAAAGGATATGTTGAATGGTTTCGTGCTTCCTTGTCTTCAACCACCATTGTGTAGAGACTTGGTGATGTAGAGATTGCTCAAGATGTGAGTGAGTTGCAATCTCATAGATTTAGATTCAACCAAGTACCTACACGGGTTAGATAACATGCAAGGTACAAATATATCCAAGACATATGAATAGCATCATAAGAGAAATATCGAGGATTAGTCATAGGCTCATGCCCCGCATGTATCAAATGGAGTTCCTACTCCAAGTTTGAAGCATCAATGATGTTCAATTCACCTCTCAACCTGCAAAACACTTTCTCATCAAGTGGTTTAGTGAATATATCCGCCAATTGCTTATCGGTGCGAACATGCTTAAGGTTAATGTCCCCTTTTGCAACATGATCTCGAATAAAATGATGACGAACTTCAATATGCTTAGTTCGAGAATGTTGCATGGGATTGTGAGAAATCTTAATAGCACTTTCATTGTCACATAGCAATGGGACATGTTTCACATATATCCCATAATCTTTAAGAGTTTGGGTCATCCAAAGTAATTGAGAACAACATGAACCAGCGGCAATGTATTCCGCTTCGGCGGTGGATAAGGATACCGAGTTTTTTTTCTTGGAAGACCAAGACACAAGAGATCTACCAAGGAATTGACAAGTACCCGAAGTGGATTTTCTATCAACCTTGTCTCCGGCATAGTCCGAATCAGAGTAGCCAATAAGATCAAAAGAGGACCTCTTAGGATACCAAATGCCAAAATTTAGTGTATGGATTAGGTATATCACTATCCTTTTCACAGCCTTAAGATGACACTCTTTAGGAGCAGCTTGATATCGTGCACACATGCACACACTTAGCATAATATCGGGACGAGAGGCACATAGATATAACAATGAACCAATCATAGAGCGATAAACCTTTTGATCAACCGGTTCACCATCTTTGGTCAAATCAAGATGTCCACTAGTAGGCATGGGTGTAGTCATACCTTTGCATTCTTGCATATTGAACTTCTTGAATAAGTCCTTGGTGTACTTCGTTTGAGAGACAAAGGTACCTTCCTTAGTTTGCTTGATTTGCAAACCGAGAAAGAATTTGAGTTCACTCATCATAGACATCTCAAACTTCTCCCACATTAGCTTTCCAAACTTCTCACTAAAATGAGGGTTAGTTGAACCAAATATGATATCATCAACATAAATTTGGCACACAAATAGTTCTCCATTAACCCTTTTAGTAAAAAGAGTAGAATCAATTTTACCAATTTCAAAGCCTTTTTCAATAAGGAACTTGGTCAAGCATTTATACCATGCTCTCGGAGCTTGTTTAAGACCATAAAGGGCTTTGTGAAGTTTGTAAACTTGATTAGGTTTCTTAGGATTGACGAAGCTGGGAGGTTGCTTAACATAAACTTCCTCGTCAATTTTTCCATTTAGAAAAGCACGTTTAATGTCCATTTGGTACAAGGTGATATCATGGTGATTAGCATAAGCAAGTAAGATGCGAATGGACTCAAGTCTAGCAACGGGAGCATATGTCTCACCATAGTCCATACCTTCAACTTGTGTGTAGCCTTGGGCGACGAGACATGCTTTGTTGCGAACCACTTGTCCATCTTCATCTTGCTTGTTGCGAAACACCCATTTGGTACCAATGATGTTGTGGTTGTTGTCGGGCTTCTCGACCAATGTCCACACTTGATTTCTCTCAAAGTTGTGCAGCTCTTCATGCATAGCGTTTATCCAGTCCGGATCCTCCAATGCTTCTTCAACCTTCATAGGTTCAATGCTAGAGATGAATGAGTAATGTTCACAAAAGTTAGCTAAACGAGTTTTAGAGCGAGTGATTCTCCCGGTTTGGATATCATTGTAGATTTGCTCGACGAGATGATCCTTAGCAATTCTTGCTCGAACTCGTGAAAGCTTTTGCTTGGGTCGGGGTGGAACATCCTCTTCATCTTGTGCTTCTTCTTGGCCTTCTTCATTGTTGACGTTGTCGTTATCTTGTCGTGGTGGAGAAGGAGGTTGTTGATGTTCATCTTGGTGCGCTTCCTCGTTTTCTTCATCTTGGCGTGTCCCACTTGTGGATGCTTCCGTATCAACTCTTGGTTCACCTTGTCGTGAGGTAGAAGCTTCCACTTGGACGGACGAGGTACTCTCCTTCACTTCCGTTGGACGAATCTTGCCAATGGACAAGTCTTGAATTGCTTCCGATGGGTCTTTGTCTCCTACATCAATTGGCAATTGCTCTACTTGCGAGCCGTTAGATTCATCAAACTTCACATCTACCGTCTCTTCAACCTTTCGAGTGAAATTGTTGTAGACTCGGTAAGTGTGAGAGTTTGAGCCATGACCAAGTAGGAAACCTTCATGAGATTTAGGAGAAAATTTAGAACGACGATGCTTATCAAGAATGTAGCACTTTGAGCCGAATACTCGAAAGTATCCAACTTGGGGTTTGTTACCGGTGAGGAGCTCGTATGCCGTCTTGCCGAGTAGCT
This sequence comes from Triticum urartu, assembly GCF_056163025.1. Taxonomy (NCBI): domain Eukaryota; kingdom Viridiplantae; phylum Streptophyta; class Magnoliopsida; order Poales; family Poaceae; genus Triticum; species Triticum urartu. Next base: position 218,729,536 of record NC_141878.1, read on the forward strand.
TGTGAAGATACAAGCGATTTGTTGCATGACAAGCTGTCTCAACCGCTTCCGCCCAAAAGTGCTTTGGCGTTTTGTACTCATCAAGCATCGTTCTTGCCATCTCGATAAGAGTCCGGTTCTTCCTTTCAACAACTCCATTTTTTTGAGGTGTGTACGTAGCCGAGAACTCGTGTGAAATCCCTTCTTCGTCAAGAAAGGTGTCCACATTTGCGTTCTTGAACTCCGTTCCATTGTCGCTCCAAACCTTCTTGATCTTCATGTTAAACTGATTTTGGGCCTTCCTAGCGAAGTTTTTGAAGATCTTTTGGACCTGCGATTTGTCATCAAGAAAGAACACCCACGTAAATCTTGAAAAATCATCAACTATGACTAGACCAAATGAGTTACCACCGAGACTCTTGTAGGCATTTGGACCAAAGAGATCCATGTGAAGTAGATCGAGTGGTCTTCTTGTGGTCATGATGTTCTTCGCGCGGTGACTTCCTCCAACTTGTTTCCCTGCTTGACAAGCACTACAAAGTCTATCCTTGTCAAATATGACATCTTTTATTCCAAGGATATGATCACCTTTAATAAGCTTATCAAGATTTCGCATACCAACATGACCTAGTCTTCTATGCCACAACCAGCCTTTAGAAGATTTGGTAATTAAGCAAGTTCTAGGTTGAGCCTTTTTAGTGAAATCAACAATGTAAAGATCTCCTCTACATATACCGGTAAAGACCATTTTATGATTGTCTCTACGAAACACTTGGCAATCTACTTCAGTGAATAAGACATTGAAACCGAAATCCGCAAGTCTAGAAACTGAAAGTAAATTGTATCCAAGGGATTCAACGAGCATGACATTTTGTATGGAGCTATCATGTGAGATGGCCACCTTACCAAGGCCAACCACCTTACCCTTTGAATTATCACCAAAAGTGACATATTTTCGAGGGCCGTCGTTTTCAGCAAGCTCACGGAACATATCTTTATCTCCGGTCATATGATCAGTACATCCACTATCAAGGACCCATTCCTTTCCTCCAGCCATGTAGCCACAAAGATTTTCCATAAGACCAAAATGCCTCATTGCATCATCAAGATCATAGTCACTATCATCATCTTCATCATAGTATCCATGTTCAACATCATCTTGTGATTGATCAATTCCTAGAGAGGGTAATTCATTAGATAAATGATCATCACAATGGTTACCTTTATGAATTCTAATAGCTTCGGATATGATATCGCTAATGATTCCAACATTTCCTTTAGCACGCATGAGATTGGTAAGCTCAAATAGACAATCACCAAAGCTAGGATCACTATAGTTCATCTTACTCAAGGCAATAGACTTATGGAGAATTTTGTCTAAATTTTTCAAGGAATAACCTGGAAATCGTTCCTCAAGAAATCTCCATATGGTGTAGGCACACTTGAGAGTAGGCAAACATCTAATCAAGTTTCTAGGCAAGCCTCTAATGATGAGCTCAACAGTTCTAAGATTGCGAATCATGTCAATATCTTCATCTAGGGTAGGGTGCAAAGGATCAACATGAGGTGCACAAGGGCTAGTAATGTACTTGTTCAAATGATATTCATTGAAAATCTCAAGCATTTCATTTTTCCACTCATGAAAATACTCTCCATCAAGAATAGGCACTCTATGTCTAAGAGTCCCCAAAGTAGACACATCCATCTTCCTCCAATGGTGTTTAAACCAAGGCAATGGAGACCAAAGCTTTGATACCAATTGAAAGGATTGAGAAGAGGTGTCTAGAGGGGGGTGATTAGACACTAAGTGCCAAAAGTTGCAGTTTTTAATATTCTTAAGTTTAAGTGGAGTTTAAGCACAAGTTTAACAAACACAATACATATCAAGCAAGCATGCAATGAGTATATGAGCAGCGGAAAGTAAAGCATGCAACTTGCAAGAATGTAAAGAGAAGGGTTTGGAGTATTCAAACACAATTGGAGACACGGATGTTTTTGTCGTGGTTCCGATAGGTGGTGCTATCGTACATCCACGTTGATGGAGACTTCAACCCATGGAGGGTAATGGTTGCGCGAGTCCACGGAGGGCTCCACCCACGAAGGGTCCACGAAGAAGCAACCTTGTCTATTCCATCACGGTCGTCGCCCACGAAGGACTTGCCTCACTAGCGGTAGATCTTCACGAAGTAGGTGATCTCCTTGCCCTTACAAACTCCTTGGTTCAACTCCACAATCTTGTTGGAGGCTCCCAAGTGACACCTAGCCAATCTAGGAGACACCACTCTCCAAGAGGTAACAAATGGTGTGTTGATGATGAACTCCTTTCTCTTGTGCTTCAAATGATAGTCTCCCCAAAACTCAACTCTCTCTCACAGGATTTGGATTTGGTTGAAAGAAGATTTGAGTGGAAAGCAACTTGGGGAAGGCTAGAGATCAAGATTCATATGGTTGGAATGGAATATCTTGACCTCAACACAAGTGTAGGTGGTTCTCTCTCAGAAAATGTGTATTGGAAGTGTAGGTATGTTCTGATGGCTCTCTCCACGAATGAAGAGTGGGTGGAGGGGTATATATATCCTCCACAAAAAATCTAACCATTACACACAATTTGCCAAACTCGGTCGGACCGATTCAGCAAACCTAGTGACCGTTAGGATTTTTGGTGGGACTAAGATGCAACTCGGTAGGACCGATATGGTTAGGGTTAGGGCATAACTAATCTCGGTGTGACCGATTACACAAACTCGGTGGGACCGATTTTGGTAATAAGCTAACCAGAGAGTTGGTCAGGCAAACTCGGTGAGACCGATTACACAAACTCGGTGGGACCGATTTTGGTAATAAGCTAACCAGAGGGTTTGCATTGTAATCTCGGCAGTACCGATTGCTCAAACTTGGTGAGACCGATTTTGGTAATGGACATACATAGAGAGATTACAATCCCATCTCGGTGAGACCGAGATCCCTATCGGTGAAACCAATTTGCTAGGGTTTGTGGCAGTGGCTATGATATCTAAAACTCGGTGGCGCCGGATAGATAGAATCGGTGGGGCCGTGTTTGACTTTTGGTTTAGGTCATATGTGGATGTGGGAAGGTAGTTGAGGGTTTTGGAGCATATCACTAAGCACTTTGAACAAGCAAGCCATTAAGCAACACCTCATCCCCTCTTGATAGTATTGGCTTTTCCTATAGACTCAATGTGATCTCGGATCACTAAAATAGAAAATGTAGAGTCTTGATCTTGAAGCTTGAGCCAATCCTTTGTCCTTAGCATCTTGAAGGGGTTCCACATCCTCTAGTCTATGCCACTCCATTGTTGAACTTATCGGAAACATACTAGGTAAAAGTGTTTGTCCAACAAGATATATGTTGACATTAATTACCGAAACTACCCAGGGAGCACTTGTGCTTTCATTAGCAAACTTAACCAGCTTTGATTAACGAGCTATTCTAGTAGAGGCTTACTAGGGACACTGTGTTTTGTGTATGTGTCCACACATGTATCAAGTTTCCGGTTCATACAATTCTAGCATGAATAATAAACATTTACCATGATATAACGAAATATAAATAACAACTTTATTATTGCCTCTAGGGCATATTTCCTTCAGTCTCCCACTTGCACTAGAGTCAATAATCTAGTTCACATCGCCATGTGATTTAACACCAATAGTTTGTTGGGTAACGTAGCAGAAATTCAAAATTTTCTACGCAACACCAAGATCAATCTATGGAGTAATCTAGCAACGAGGGAAGGAGAGTGCATCTACATACCCTTGTAGATCGCTAAGCGGAAGCGTTCAAGTGAACGGGGTTGATGGAGTCGTACTCGTCGTGATCCAAATCACCGATGATCCTAGTGCCGAATGGACGGCACCTCCGCGTTCAACACATATGCAGCCCGGTGACATCTCCCATGCCTTGATCCAGCAAGAAGAGAGGGAGAGGTTGGGAAGACTCCGTCCAGCAGCAGCACGACGGCATGGTGGTGGTGGAGGAGCGTGGTACTCCAGTAGGGCTTCGCCAAGCTCCGCAAGAGACGAGGAGGAGAGAGGTAGGGCTGCGCCAGGGAGAGGTCAAAACTCCTCTGTTGGCAGCCCCAAAGTCCTCAAGTATATATAGGGGAGAGGGAGGGGGGTGCGCCCCCTTTAGGGTTTCCACCCCAAGGGGTGCCGCAGCCGCAAACCCATCTAGGGTGGCGGCCAAGGGGGGGGAAGAGGGGGAAACTTGCCCCCCAAGATAGGTGGAGGCGCCCCTCCCCAAACCCTAGGCGCCTTGGGCCCTTGTGGGGGGGGGGGCGCACCAGCCCACCTGGGGATGGTCCCCTCCCACACTTGGCCCATGCAGCCCTCCGGGGCTGGTGGTCCCACTTGGTGGTGTTGGAAATATGCCCTAGAGGCAATAATAAATTGGTTATTATTATATTTCCTTGTTCATGATAATCGTTTATTATCCATGCTATAATTGTATTGATAGGAAACTCAGATACATGTGTGGATACATAGACAACACCATGTCCCTAGTAAGCCTCTAGTTGACTAGCTCGTTGATCAATAGATGGTTACGGTTTCCTAACCATGGACATTGGATGTCGTTGATAACAGGATCACATCATTAGGAGAATGATGTGATGGACAAGACCCAATCCTAAGCCTAGCATAAAGATCGTGTAGTTCATATGCTATAGCTTTTCTAATGTCAAGTATCATTTCCTTAGACCATGAGATTGTGCAACTCCCGGATACCGTAGGAATGCTTTGGGTGTATCAAACGTCACAACGTAACTGGGTGACTATAAAGGTGCATTGCAGGTATCTCCGAAAGTGTCTGTTGGGTTGGCACGAATCGAGACTGGGATTTGTCACTCCGTGTAAGCGGAGAGGTATCTCTGGGCCCACTCGGCAGGACATCATCATAATGTGCACAATGTGATCAAGGAGTTGATCATGGGATGATGTGTTACGGAACGAGTAAAGAGACTTGCCGGTAACGAGATTGAACAAGGTATAGGGATACCGACGATCGAATCTCGGGCAAGTACAATACCGCTAGACAAAGGGAATTGTATACGGGATTGATTAAGTCCTTGACATCGTGGTTCATCCGATGAGATCATCGTGGAACATGTGGGAGCCATCATGGGTATCCAGATCCCGCTATTGGTTATTGACCGGAGAACGTCTCGGTCATGTCTGCATGTCTCCCGAACCCGTAGGGTCTACACACTTAAGGTTCGATGACGCTAGGGTTATAAAGGAAGCTTGTATGTGGTTACCGAATGTTGTTCTGAGTCCCGGATGAGATCCCGGACGTCACGAGGAGTTCTGGAATGGTCCGGAGGTAAAGATTTATATATAGGAAGTCCTGTTTCGGCCATCGGGACAAGTTTCGGGGTCATCGGTATTGTACCGGGACCACCGGAAGGGTCCCGGGGGCCCACCGGGTGGGGCCACCTACCCCGGGGGCCACATGGGCTGTAGGGGGTGCGCCTTGGCCTACATGGGCCAAGGGCACCAGCCCTAAGAGGCCCATGCGCCTGGGGAAACCCTAAAGGAAGAGTCCCAGCAGGGGAAGGCACCTCCTAGGTGCCTTGGGGGGGGGGAGGACTCCTCCCCTGGCCGCCGCCCCCTAGGAGATTGGATCTCCTAGGGCTGGCGCACCCCCCCTTGGGATCCCTATATATAGTGAGGGTAGGAGGGCCTCTAGACACACCCCTTTTGCCTTTGGTGCAGCCCTCCCTCTCTCCCAAGTTCTTCTCCTCTCCCGCGGTGCTTGGCGAAGCCCTGCAGGATTGCCACGCTCCCCCATCACCACCACGCCGTTGTGCTGCTGCTGGATGGAGTCTTCCTCAACCTCTCCCTCTCTCCTTGCTGGATCAAGGCGTGGGAGACGTCACCGGGCTGTACGTGTGTTGAACGCGGAGGTGCTGTCCGTTCGGCACTAGGATCATCGGTGATCTGAATCACGACGAGTACGACTCCATCAACCCCGTTCACTTGAACGCTTCCGCTTAGCGATCTACAAGGGTATGTAGATGCACTCTCCTTCCCCTCGTTGCTAGTCTCTCCATAGATAGATCTTGGTGACACGTAGGAAAATTTTGAATTTCTGCTACGTTCCCCAACAGTGGCATCATGAGCTAGGTCTATGCGTAGTTTCTATGCACGAGTAGAACACAAAGTAGTTGTGGGCATTGATTTTGTTCAATATGCTTGCCGTTACTAGTCTTATCTTGATTCGGCGGCATCGTGGGATGAAGCGGCCCGGACCAACCTTACACGTACTCTTACGTGAGACCGGTTCCACCGACAAACATGCACTAGTTGCATAAGGTGGCTGGCGGGTGTCTGTCTCTCCCACTTTAGTCGGATCGGATTCGATGAACAGGGTCCTTATGAAGGGTAAATAGCAATTGGCATATCACGTTGTGGTCTTTGCGTAGGTAAGAAACGTTCTTGCTAGAAACCCATAGCAGCCACGTAAAACATGCATACAACAATTAGAGGACGTCTAACTTGTTTTTGCAGGGTATGCTATGTGATGTGATATGGCCAAAAGGATGTGATGAATGATATATGTGATGTATGAGATTGATCATGTTCTTGTCAAGGGAATCACGACTTGCATGTCGATGACGAGACAACTTCAAGAAGACACGATGATGGAGATCATGATGATGGAGATCATGGTGTCATGCCGGTGACAAGATGATCATGGAGCCCCAAGATGGAGATCAAAGGAGCTATATGATATTGGCCATATCATGTCACTATTATTTGATTGCATATGATGTTTATCATGTTTATACATCTTATTTGCTTAGAACGACGGTAGTAAATAAGATGATCCCTCATTAAAATTTCAAGAAGTGTTCTCCCCTAACTGTGCACCGTTGCTACAGTTCGTCGTTTCGAAGCACCACGTGATGATCGGGTGTGATAGATCCTTACGTTCACATACAACGGGTGTAAGACAGTTTTACACATGCAAAAACACTTAGGGTTAACTTGACGAGCCTAGCATGTGCATAGACATGGCCTCGGAACACAGAAGACCGAAAGGTCGAGCATGAGTCGTATGGTAGATACGATCAACATGAAGATGTTCACCGATGATGACTAGTCCGTCTCACGTGATGATCGGACATGGCCTCGTTGACTCGGATCATGTAATCACTTAGATGACTAGAGGGATGTCTATCTGAGTGGGAGTTCATAAGATGAACTTAATTATCCTGAACATAGTCAAAAGATCTTTGCAAATTATGTCGTAGCTCACGCTTTAGTTCTACTGTTTAGATATGTTCCTAGAGAAAAATTAGTTGAAAGTTGGTAGTAGCAATTATGCGGACTAGGTCCGTAAACTGATGATTGTCCTCATTGCTTCTTAGAAGGCTTATGTCCTTAATGCACCGCTCAGTGTGCTGAACCTCGAACGTTGTCTGTGGATGTTGAGAACATCTGACATACACATTTTGATAACTACGTGATAGTTCGGTTAAACGGTTTAGAGTTGAGGCACCGAAGACATTTTTGAAACGTCACAAAACATATGAGATGTTTTGAGGGTTGAAATTGGGATTTCAGGCTCGTGCCCACGTCAAGAGGTATAAGACCTCTGATGATTTTCTTAGCCTGCAAACTAAGGAGAAAAGCTCAATTGTTGTGCTTGTGCTCAGATTGTCTGAGTACAACAATCGCTTGAATCGAGTGGGAGTTGATCTTCCAGATGAAATAGTGATGGTTCTCCGAAGTCATTACCACCAAGCTGCTAGAGCTTCGTGATGAACTATAATATATCAGGGACATATATGATGATCCTTGAGATATTCGCGATGTTTGACACCGCGAAAGTAGAAATCAAGAAGGAGCATCAATTGTTGATGGTTGGTGAAACCACTAGTTTCAAGAAGGGCAAGGGCAAGAAGGGATACTTCATAAATGGCAATTCAGCTGCCGCTCTAGTGAAGAAACCCAAGGTTGAACCCAAACCCGAGACTAAGTGCTTCTGTAATAAGGGGAACAGCCACTGGAGCAGAATTACCCTAGATACTTGGTAGATGAGAAGGCTGGCAAAGTCGGTAGAAGTATATTGGATATACATTGTGTTAATGTGTACTTTACTAGTACTCCTAGTAGCACCAGGGTATTAGATACCGGTTCGGTTGCTAAGTGTTAGTAACTCGAAATAAAAGCTACTGAAAAAAACGGAGACTAGCTAAAGGTGAGATGACGATATGTGTTGGAAGTATTTCCAATGTTGATATAATCAAATATCGTACGCTCCTTCTACCATCGAGATTGGTGTTTGTGTTGAGCATAGACATGATTGGATTATGTCTATCGCAATACGGTTATTCATTTAAGGAGAATAATGGTTACTCTGTTTATTTGAATAATACCTTCAATGGTCTTACACCTAAAATGAATGGTTTATTGAATCTCGATTGTAGTGATACACATGTTCATGCCAAAAGATAGTAATGATAGTACCACCTACTTGTGGCACTGCCACGTAAGTCATATCGGTATAAAACGCATGAAGAAGCTCCATGTTGATGGATCTTTGGGCTCATTCGTTTTTGAAAAGTTTGGGACATGCGAACCATGTCTATTGGTATATATGCATGAAGAAACTCCATGCAAATGGACCATTTTGTACTCGCTTGATTTTGAATCGCTTGAGACATGCAAATCATACCACATGGGCAAGATGACTGAAAGCCTCGTTTTCAGTAAAATGGAACAAGAAAGCAACTTGTTGGAAGTAATAAATTTTTGATGTGTGCAGTCCAATGAGTGCTGAGGCATGTAGTGGATATCGTTATGTTCTTACTTCACAGATGATTTGAGTAGATGTTGAGTATATTTACTTGATGAATCACGAGTCTGAATTATTGAAAGGTTCAAGTAATTTCAGGGTGAAGTTGAAAGATCGTCGTGACAAGAGGATAAAATATCTATGATATGATCATAGAGATGAATATCTGAATTACGAGTTTGGCACAAAATTAAGACATTGTGGAAATCGTTTCACAACTAATACAGCCTGGAACACCATAGTGTGATGGTGTGTCCGAACATCATAACTGCACCCTATTGGATATGATGCATACCATGATGTCTCTTATCGAATTACCACAATAGTTATGGGTTAAGCATTAGAGACAACCACATTCACTTTAAATAGGGCACCACGTAATTCCGATGAGATGACACCGTATGAATTATGGTTTAGAGAAACCTAAGCTGTCATTTCTTAAAAGTTTGGGGCTGCGACGCTTATGTGGAAAAGTTTCAGGCCGATAAGCTCGAACCCAAAGCGGATAAATGCATCTTCATAGGACAACCCAAAAACAGTTGGGTATACCTCCTGTCTCAGATCCGAAAGCAATAAAGGATTGTTTCTAGAATCGGGTCCTTTCTCGAGGAAAAGTTTCTCTCGAAAGAATTGAGTGGGAGGATGGTGGAGACTTGATGAGGTTATTGAACCGTCACTTCAACTAGTGTATAGAAGGGCACAAAGAGTTGTTCCTGTGGCACCTACACCAATTGAAGTGGAAGCTTATGATATTGATCATGAGACTTCGGATCAAGTCACTCCCAAACCTCGTGGGATGACAAGGATGCGTACTACTTCAGAGTGGTACGTAATCCTGTCTTGGAAGTCATGTTGCTAGACAACAATGAACCTACGAGCTATGGAGAAGCGATGGTGGGCCCGAATTCCGATAAATGGCTCGAGGCCATAAAATCCGAGAGAGGATCCATGTATGGAAACAAAGTGTAGACTTTGACAGAACAGCTCGATGGTCATGAGGCTGTTGAGTAAAGATGGATTTTAAAAGGAAGACGGACAATGATGGTAAGTATCACCATTAAGAAAGCTCGACTTGTCGTTAAGATGTTTCCCGACAAGTTCAAGGAGTTGACTACGATGAGACTTTCTCACTCGTAGCGATGCTAAGAGTCTATTGGAATTATATTAGCGATTACTGCATTATTTATGAAATCTTGCAGATAGGATGTCAAAACATTGTTTCCTCGACATTTTTTTGAGGAAAGGTTGTATGTGATACAAACCGGAAGGTTTTGTCAATCTTGAAAGATGCTAATAAGTATGCAAAGCTCCAGCTATCCTTCTGAGAACTGGAGTAAGCATCTCAGAGTTGGAATGTGCGCTTTGATGAGATGATCAAAGATTTTGGTGTATACAAAGTTTATGAGAAACTGGTATTTCCAAAGAAGTGAGTGGGAGCACTATAGAATTTCTGATGAATATATGTTGTTGATCGGAAATGACGTAGAATTTCTGGAAAGCATATAGGGTTATTTGGAAAGTGTTTTTCAATGGAAAGCCTGGATTAAGCTACTTGAGCATTGAGCATCAAGATCTATAAGGATAGATCAAAACGCTTAATAGTACTTTCAAATGAGCACATGCCTTGACGTGATCTTGAAGGTGTTCAAGATGGATCAGTCAAAGAAGGAGGTCTTGCCTGAGTTGTAAGGTATGAAGTTAAGACTTAAAGCTCGACCGCGGCAGAATAGAGAGAAAGGACGAAGGTCGTCCCCTATGCTTAAGACATAGGCTCTACAGTATGCTATGCTGTGTACCGCACCTGAAGTGTGCCTTGCCATGAGTCAGTCAAGGGGTACCAGAGTGATCCAAGAATGGATCACGGGATAGCGGTCAAAGTTATCCTTAGTAACTAGTGCACTAAGGAATTTTCTTGATTATGGAGGTGGTAAAAGAGTTCGTCGTAAAGAGTTACGTCGATGCAAGCTTAACACCTATCCGGATAGCTCTGAGTAGAGATACCGGATACATATAATGGAGCAACAATTTAGAATAGCTCCAAGTAGAACAGTTATTTGGATTAGCTCCAAATAGAACGTGGTAGCTACATCTAGGAGATGACATAGAGATTTGTAAAGCACACACGGATCTGAAAGGTTCAGACCCGTTGACTAAAACCTCTCTCACAAGCAACATGATCAAACCCAGAACTCTTTGGGTGTTAGTCACATGGCGATGTGACCTGTGAGTGTTAATCACATGGCGATGTGAACTAGATTATTGACTCTAGTGCAAGTGGGAGACTGTTGGAAATATGCCCTAGAGGCAATAATAAATTGGTTATTATTATATTTCCTTGTTCATGATAATCGTTTATTATCCATGCTATAATTGTATTGATAGGAAACTCAGATACATGTGTGGATACATAGACAACACCATGTCCCTAGTAAGCCTCTAGTTGACTAGCTCGTTGATCAATAGATGGTTACGGTTTCCTAACCATGGACATTGGATGTCGTTGATAACGGGATCACATCATTAGGAGAATGATGTGATGGACAAGACCCAATCCTAAGCCTAGCATAAAGATCGTGTAGTTCATATGCTATAGCTTTTCTAATGTCAAGTATCATTTCCTTAGACCATGAGATTGTGCAACTCCCGGATACCGTAGGAATGCTTTGGGTGTATCAAACGTCACAACGTAACTGGGTGACTATAAAGGTGCATTACAGGTATCTCCGAAAGTGTCTGTTGGGTTGGCACGAATCGAGACTGGGATTTGTCACTCCGTGTAAGCGGAGAGGTATCTCTGGGCCCACTCGGTAGGACATCATCATAATGTGCACAATGTGATCAAGGAGTTGATCACGGGATGATGTGTTACGGAACGAGTAAAGAGACTTGCCGGTAACGAGATTGAACAAGGTATAGGGATACCCACGATCGAATCTCGGGCAAGTACAATACCGCTAGACAAAGGGAATTGTATACGAGATTGATTAAGTCCTTGACATCGTGGTTCATCCAATGAGATCATCGTGGAACATGTGGGAGCCATCATGGGTATCCAGATCCCTCTGTTGGTTATTGACCGGAGAACGTCTCGGTCATGTCTGCATGTCTCCCGAACCCGTAGGGTCTACACACTTAAGGTTCGATGACGCTAGGGTTATAAAGGAAGCTTGTATGTGGTTACCGAATGTTGTTCGGAGTCCCGGATGAGATCCCGGACGTCACGAGGAGTTCCGGAATGGTGCAGAGGTAAAGATTTATATATAGGAAGTCCTGTTTCGGCCATCGGGACAAGTTTCAGGGTCATCGGTATTGTACCGGGACCACCGGAAGGGTCCCGGGGGCCCACCGGGTGGGGCCACCTACCCCGGGGGCCACATGGGCTGTAGGGGGTGCGCCTTGGCCTACATGGGACAAGGGCACCAGCCCCAAGAGGCCCATGCGCCTGGGGAAACCCTAAAGGAAGAGTCCCAGCAGGGGAAGGCACCTCCTAGGTGCCTTGGGGGGGGGGAGGACTCCTCCCCTGGCCGCCGCCCCCTAGGAGATTGGATCTCCTAGGGCTGGCGCACCCCCCTTGGGATCCCTATATATAGTGAGGGTAGGAGGGCCTCTAGACACACCCCTTTTGCCTTTGGTGCAGCCCTCCCTCTCTCCCAAGTTCTTCTCCTCTCCCGCGGTGCTTGGCGAAGCCCTGCAGGATTGCCACGCTCCTCCATCACCACCACGCCGTTGTGCTGCTGCTGGATGGTGTCTTCCTCAACCTCTCCCTCTCTCCTTGCTGGATCAAGGTGTGGGAGACGTCACCGGGCTGTACGTGTGTTGAACGCGGAGGTGCCGTCCGTTCGGCACTAGGATCATCGGTGATCTGAATCACGACGAGTACGACTCCATCAACCCCGTTCACTTGAACGCTTCCGCTTAGCGATCTACAAGGGTATGTAGATGCACTCTCCTTCCCCTCGTTGCTAGTCTCTCCATAGATAGATCTTGGTGACACGTAGGAAAATTTTGAATTTCTGCTACGTTCCCCAACAGGTGGACCACCGGGACCCTCCCTGTGGTCCCGGTACATTACCGATAAAACCCGAAACTTTTCCAGTGACCAAAACAGGACTTCCCATATATAATTATTTACCTCTGGACCATTCCAGAACTCCTCGTGACATCTGGGATCTCATCCGGGACTCTGAACAACATTCGGTAACCACATACAAACTTCCTTTGTAACCCTAGCGTCATCGAAGCTTAAGTATGTGGACCCTACGGGTTCGGGAACCATGCAGACATGATCGAGACGTTCTCCGGTCAATAACCAACAGCGGGATCTGGATACCCATGTTGGTTCCCACATGTTCCACGATGATCTCATCGGATGAACCACGATGTCGAGGATTCAATCAATCCCGTATTCAATTCCCTTTGTCTAGCGGTATTGTACTTGCCCGAGATTCGATCGTCGGTATCCCGATACCTTGTTCAATCTCGTTATCGGCAAGTCTCTTTACTCGTTCCGTAACACATCATCCCGTGATCAACTCCTTGATCACATTGTGCACATTATGACGATGTCCTACCGAGTGGGCCCAGAGGTACCTCTCCGTCACACAGAGTGACAAATCCCAGTCTCGATTTGTGCCAACCCAATAGACACTTTCGGAGATACGCGTAGTGCACCTTTATAGCCACCCAGTTACGTTGTGATGTTTGGCACACCCAAAGCATTCCTACGGTATCCGGGAGTTGCACAATCTCATGGTCTAAGGAAATGATACTTGACATTAGAAAAGCTTTAGCAAACGAACTACACGATCTTGTGCTAGGCTTAGGATTGGGTCTTGTCCATCACATCATTCTCCTAATGATGTGATCCCGTTATCAATGACATCCAATGTCCATGGTCAGGAAACCGTAACCATCTATTGATCAACGAGCTAGTCAACTAGAGGCTTACTAGGGACATGGTGTTGTCTATGTATCCACACATGTATCTGAGTTTCCTAACAATACAATTCTAGCATGGATAATAAACGATTATCATGAACAAGGAAATATGATAATAACTAATTTATTATTGCCTCTAGGGCATATTTCCAACAGTCTCCCACTTGCACTAGACTCAATAATCCAGTTCACATCGCTATGTGATTAACACTCAAGGTCACATCCCCATGTGACTAACACCCAAAGAGTTCTGGGTTTGATCATGTTATGCTTGTGAGAGAGGTTTTAGTCAACGGGTCTGCAACATTCAGATCCGTATGTACTTCGCAAATTTCTATGTCAGCTTGTAGATGCAGCTACTACGCTATATTTGGAGCCATTTCAAATAACTGTTCTACTTGGAGCTATTCTAAATTGTTGCACCATTATACGTATCCGGTATCTCTACTCAGAGCTATCCGGATAGGTGTTAAGCTTGCATCGACGTAACTCTTTACGTCGAACTCTTTATCACCTCCATAACCGAGAAACATATCCTTATTCCTCTAAGGATAATTTAGACCGCTATCTGGTGATCTACTCCTAGATCACCTTTGTACCCTCTTGCCAGACATGTGGCAAGGCACACATCAGGTGCGGTACTCAGCATGGCATACCGTATAGAGCCTATGGCAAAAGCATAGGGGATGACCTTCGTCCTTCCTCTTTCTTCTGCCATGGTCGAGCTTTAAGTCTTAACTTCATACCTTACAACTCAGGCAAGAACTCCTTCTTTGACTGATCCATCTTGAACACCTTCAAGATCATGTCAAGGTATGTGCTCATTTGAAAGTACCATTAAGCGTTTTGATCTATCCTTATAGATCTTGATGCTCAATGTTCAATTAGCTTAATACAGGCTTTCCATTGAAAAACACTTTCCAAATAACCCTAATGCTTTCTAGAAATTCTACATCATTTCTGATCAACAATATGTCAACAACATATACTCATCAGAAATTCTATAGTGCTCCCACTCACTTCTTTGGAAATACAAGTTTCTCATAAACTTTGTATAAACCCAAAATCTTTGATCATCTCATCAAAGCATACATTCCAACTCCGAGATGCTTACTCCAGTCCTTAGAAGGATTGCTGGAGCTTTGCATACTTGTTAGCATCTTTCAGGATTGACAAAACCTTCCGGTTGTATCACATACAACCTTTCCTCAAGAAAATCGTCGAGGAAACAATGTTTTGACATCCTATTTGCAAGATTTCATAAATAATGCAATAATCGCTAATATAATTCCAACAGACTCTTAGCATCGCTACGAGTGAGAAAGTCTCATCGTAGTCAACTCCTTGAACTTGTCGGAAAACATCTTAACGACAAGTCGAGCTTTCTTAATGGTGATACTTACCATCATTGTTCGTCTTCCTTTTAAAATCCATATGTACCTAACAGCCTTACGACCATCAAGTAGTTCTTCCAAAATCTACACTTTGTTTTCATATATGGATCCTCTCTCGGATTATATGGCCTCGAGCCATTTTGGAATCCAGGCCCACCATCGCTTCTCCATAGCTCGTAGGTTCATTGTTGTCTAGCAACATGACTTCCAAGACATGATTACGTACCACTCTAAAGTAGTACGCGTCCTTGTCATCCCACGAGGTTTGGTAGTGACTTGATCTGAAGTTTCATGATCACTATCATAAGCTTCCACTTCAATTGGTGTAGGTGCCACAGGAACAACTCCCTGTGCCCTGCCACACACTAGTTGAAGAGACGGTTCAATAACCTCATCAAGTCTCCACCATCCTCACACTCAATTCTTTCAAGAGAAACTTTTCCTCGAGAAAGGACCCGATTCTAGAAACAATCCCTTATTGCTTTCGGACCTAAGACAGGAGGTATACCCAACTGTTTTGGGTGTCCTATGAAGATGCATTTATCCGCTTTGGGTTCGAGCTTATTAGCCTGCAACTTTTCACATAAGCGTCGCAGCCCCAAACCTTTTAACAAATGACAGCTTAGGTTTCTCTAAACCATAGTTCATACGGTGTCATCTCATCGGAATTATGTGGTGCCCTATTTAAAGTGAATGTGGTTGTCTCTAATGCCTAACCCATAAACTATCATGGTAATTCGATAAGAGACATCATGGTATGCATCATATCCAATAGGGTGCAGTTATGATGTTCGGACACACCATCATACTATGGTGTTTCAGGCTGTATTAGTTGTGAAACAATTTCCACAATGTCTTAATTCTATGCCAAACTCGTAATTCAGATATTCATCTCTATGATCATATCATAGATATTTTATCCTCTTGTCACGACGATCTTTCAACTTCACCCTGAAATTACTTGAACCTTTCAATAATTCAGACTCGTGATTCATCAAGTAAATATACTTAACATCTACTCAAATCATCTATGAAGTAAGAACATAACGATATCCACTACACGCCTCAGCACTCATTGGACTGCACACATCAAAATGTATTACTTCCAACAAGTTGCTTTCTAGTTCCATTTTACTGAAAACGAGGCTTTCAGTCATCTTGCCCATGTGGTATGATTTGCATGTCTCAAGTGATTCAAAATCAAGTGAGTCCAAACGGTCCATTTGCATGGAGTTTCTTCATGCATATACACCAATAGACATGGTTCGCATGTCTCAAACTTTTCAAAAACGAGTGAGCCCAAAGATCCATCAACATGGAGCTTCTTCATGCGTTTTATACCGATATGACTTACGTGGCAGTGCCACAAGTAGGTGGTACTATCATTACTATCTTATATCTTTTGGCATGAACATGTGTATCACTACGATTGAGATTCAATAAACCATTCATTTTAGGTGCAAGACCATTGAAGGTATTATTCAAATAAACAGAGTAACCATTATTCTCCTTAAATGAATAACCGTATTGCGATAGACATAATCCAATCATGTCTATGCTCAACGCAAACACCAATCTCGATCGTAGAGGGAGCGTGCGATGCTTGATCACATAAAGCTTGGGAAAAAACTTCCAACACATATCGCCAGCTCACCTTTAGCTAGTCTCCGTTTACTCTGCAGCCTTTTATTTCGAGTTACTAACACTTAGCAACCGAACCGGTATCTAATACCATGGTGCTACTAGGAGTACTAGTAAAGTACACATTAACACAATGTATATCCAATATACTTCTATCGACCTTGCCAGCCTTCTCATCTACCAAGTATCTAGGGTAATTCTGCTCCAGTGGCTGTTCCCCTTATTACAGAAGCACTTCGTCTCGGGTTTGGGTTCAACCTTGGGTTTCTTCACTAGAGCAGCAGCTGATTTGCCGTTTCATGAAGTATCCCTTCTTGCCCTTGCCCTTCTTGAAACTAGTGGTTTCACCAACCATCAACAATTGATGCTCCTTCTTGATTTCTACTTTTGTGGTGTCAAACATCGCGAATATCTCAAGGATCATCATATATGTCCCTGATATATTATAGTTCATCACGAAGCTCTAGCAGCTTGGTGGTAATGACTTCGGAGAAACATCACTATCTCATCTGGAAGATCAACTCCCACTCGATTCAAATGATTGTTGTACTCAGACAATCTGAGCACACGCTCAACAATTGAGCTTTTCTCCCTTAGTTTGCAGGCTAAGAAAATCGTCGGAGGTCTTATACCTCTTGACGTGGGCACGGGCCTGAAATCCCAATTTCAGCCCTCGAAACATCTCATATGTTTCGCGACGTTTCAAAACGTCTTCGGTGCCTCAACTCTAAACCGTTTAACTGAACTATCACGTAGTTATCAAAACGTGTATGTCAGATGTTCGCAACATCCACAAACGACGTTCGAGGTTCAACACACTGAGCGGTGCATTAAGGACATAAGCCTTCTATGAAGCAATGAGGACAATCCTCAGTTTACGGACCTAGTCCGCATAATTGCTACTATCAACTTTCAACTAAATTTTCTCTAGGAACATATCTAAACAGTAGAACTGAAGCATGAGCTACGACATAATTTACAAAGACCTTTTGACTATGTTCAGGATAATTAAGTTCATCTTATGAACTCCCACTCAGATAGACATCCCTCTAGTTATCTAAGTGATTACATGATCCGAGTCAACTAGGCCGTGTCTGATCATCACGTGAGACGGACTAGTCATCATTGGTGAACATCTTCATGTTGATCGTATCTACCATACGACTCATGCTCGACCTTTCGGTCTCTTGTGTTCCGAGGCCATGTCTGTACATGCTAGGCTCATCAAGTCAACCTAAGTGTTTCGCGTGTGTAAATCTGTCTTACACCCGTTGTATGTGAATGTTAGAATCTATTGCACCCGATCATCACGTGGTGCTTCGAAACGACGAACCTTTGCAACGGTGCACAGTTAGGGGGAACACTTTCTTGAAATTATTGTGAGGGATCATCTTATTTAAGCTACCGTCGTTCTAAGCAAATAAGATGTAAAAACATGATAAACATCACATGCAATCAAATAGTGACATGATATGGCCATCATCACTTCGCTCCTTTTGATCTCCATCTTCGGGGCTCCATGATCATCATCATCACCGGCATGACACCATGATCTCCATCATCGTGATCTCCATCATCGTGTCTTCATTAAGTTGTCTCGCCAACTATTACTTCTACTACTACAGCTAACGGTTAGCAATAAAGTAAACTAATTACATGACGTTTATGTTGACACACAGGTCATAAATAAATTAAGACAACTCCTATGGCTCCTGCCGGTTGTTATACTCATCGACATGCAAGTCGTGATTCCTATTACAAGAACATGATCATCTCATACATCACATATATCATTCATCACATCCTTTAGCCATATCACATCAACAAACACTTGCTGCAAAAACAAGTTAGACGTCCTCTAATTGTTGTTGCAAGTTTTTACGTGGCTGCTATAGGTTGCTAGCAAGAACGTTTCTTACCTACGCCAAAACCACAACGTGAATTGCCAATTTCTATTTACCCTTCATAAGGACCCTGTTCATCGAATCTGATCCGACTAAAGTGGGAGAGACAGACACCCGCTAGCCACCTTATGCAACTAGTGCATGTCAGTCGGTGGAACCGGTCTCACGTAAGCGTACGTGTAAGGTTGGTCCGGGACGCTACATCCCACAATGCCGCCGAATCAAGATAAGACTAGTAACGGCAAGTAAATTGACAAAATCGACGCCCACAACTACTTTGTGTTCTACTCGTGCATAGAAACTACGCATAGACCTAGCTCATGATGCCACTGTTGGGTAACGTAGCAGAAATTCAAAATTTTCTACGCAACACCAAGATCAATCTATGGAGTAATCTAGCAACGAGGGAAGGAGAGTGCATCTACATACCCTTGTAGATCGCTAAGCGGAAGCGTTCAAGTGAACGGGGTTGATGGAGTCGTACTCGTCATGATCCAAATCACCGATGATCCTAGTGCCGAACGGACGGCACCTCCGCGTTCAACACACATGCAGCCCGGTGACGTCTCCCATGCCTTGATCCAGCAAGAAGAGAGGGAGAGGTTGGGAATACTCCGTCCAGCAGCAGCACGACGGCATGGTGGTGGTGGAGGAGCGTGGTACTCCAGCAGGGCTTCGCCAAGCTCCGCAAGAGACAAGGAGGAGAGAGGTAGGGCTGCGCCAGGGAGAGGTCAAAATTGCTCTGTTGGCAGCCCCAAAGTCCTCAAGTATATATAGGGGAGAGGGAGGGGGGTGAGCCCCCTTTAGGGTTTCCACCCCAAGGGGTGCGGCAGCCCCAAACCCATCTAGGGTGGCGGCCAAGGGGGGGAAGAGGGGGAAACTTGCCCCCCAAGATAGGTGGAGGCGCCCCCCCCCCAAACACTAGGCGCCTTGGGCCCTTGTGGGGGCGCACCAGCCCACCTAGGGCTGGTCCCCTCCCACACTTGGCCCATGCAGCCCTCCGGGGCTGGTGGTCCCACTTGGTGGACCACCGTGACCCTCCCGATGGTCCCGATACATTACCGATAAAACCCGAAACTTTTCCGGTGACCAAAACAGGACTTCCCATATATAATTATTTACCTCCGGACCATTCCGGAACTCCTCATGACATCCGAGATCTCATCCGGGACTCCGAACAACATTCGGTAACCACATACAAGCTTCCTTTATAACCCTAGCGTCATCGAACCTTAAGTGTGTAGACCCTATGGGTTCGGGAACCATGCAGACATGACCGAGACGTTCTCCGGTCAATAACCAACAGCGGATCTGGATACCCATGTTGGTTCCCACATGTTCCACGATGATCTCATCGAATGAACTACGATGTCGAGGATTCAATCAATCCCGTATTCAATTCCCTTTGTCCAGCGGTATTGTACTTGCCCGAGATTCGATCGTCGGTATCCCGATACCTTGTTCAATCTCGTTACCGGCAAATCTCTTTACTCGTTCCGTAACACATCATCCCGTGATCAACTCCTTGATCTCATTGTGCACATTATGATGATGTCCTACCGAGTGGGCCAGAGATACCTCTCCGTCACACGGAGTGACAAATCCCAGTCTCGATTCGTGCCAACCCAACACTTTCGGAGATACCCGTAGTGCACCTTTATAGCCACCCAGTTACGTTGTGAAGTTTGGCACACCCAAAGCATTCCTACGGTATCCGGGAGTTGCACAATTTCATGGTCTAAGGAAATGATACTTAACATTAGAAAAGCTTTAGCAAACGAACTACACGATCTTGTGCTAGGCTTAGGATTGGGTCTTGTCCATCACATCATTCTCCTAATGATGTGATCCCGTTATCAACGACATCCAATGTCCATGGTCAGGAAACCGTAACCATCTATTGATCAACGAGCTAGTTAACTATAGGCTTACTAGGGACATGGTGTTGTCTATGTATCCACACATGTATCTGAGTTTCCTAACAATACAATTTTAGCATGGATAATAAACGATTATCATGAACAAGGAAATATGATAATAACTAATTTATTATTGCCTCTAGGGCATAGTTCCAACATAGTTCACATCTCCATGTGACCAATACCCAAAGGGTTTACTAGAGTCAATAATCTAGTTCACATCACCATGTGATTGACACCCAAAGAGTACTAAGGTGTGATGATGTTTCGCTTGTGAGATAAGTTTAGTCAATGGTTCTGCCACATTCAGATCCGTATGTATTTTGCAAATTTCTATGTCTACAATGCTCTGCACAGAGCTACTCTAGCTAATTGCTCCCACTTTCAATATGTATCCAGATTGAGACTCAGAGTCATCCAGATCGGTGTAAAAGCTTGCGTCGATGTAAATCTTTACGACAAACTCTTTATCACCTCCATAATCGAGAAATATCTACTTAGTTTTCTAGGGATAATTTTGACCGCTGTCCAGTGATCCTCTCCTGGATCAATATCATACCCCCTTGCCAAACTCATGGCAAGGTACACAATAGGTTTGGTACACAACATAGCATACTTTACAGAACCTATGGCTGAGGCATAGGGAATGTCTTTCATTCTCTTTCTATTTTCTGCCGTGGTCGTGTTTTGAGTCTTACTCAACTTTACACCTTGCAATACAGGCAAGTACTCCTTCTTTGACTGTTCCATTTTGAACTACTTCAAAATCTTGTCAAGATATGTACTCATTGAAAAATCTTATCAAGCATCTTGATCTATCTCTATAGATATTGATGCCCAATATATAAGTAGCTTCACCGAGGTCTTTCTTTGAAAAACTCCTTTCAAATACTCCTTTATGCTTTCTAGAAAATTCTACATCATTTCCGATCAACAATATGTCATTCACATATACTTATCAGAAAGGCTGTAGTGCTCCCACTCACTTTCTTGTAAATACAGCCTTCACCGCAAGTCTGTATAAAGCTATAAACTTTGATCAACTCATCAAAGCGTATATTCCAACTCCGAGATGCTTGCACCAGTCCATAGATGGATTACTGGAGCTTGCACACTTTGTTAGCACCTTTAGGATTGAGAAAAACTTCTGGTTGCATCATATACAACTCTTCTTTAATAAATGTATTAAGGAGTATAGTTATGACATCCATTTGCCAGATTTCATAAAAGGCGACAATTCCTAACATGATTCAGACAGACTTTAAGCATCGACACGAGCGACAAAATCTCATCGTAGTCAACACCTTGAACTTGTCGACAACCATTTACGATAATTCGAGCTTTGTAGATAGTAACACTACTATTAGCGTCTGTCTTCCTCTTGAAGATCCATTTATTCTCAATGGCTCACCGATCATTGGGCAAGTCAATCAAAGTCCACACTTTGTTCTCATACATGGATCCCATCTCAGATTTCATGGCTTCAAGCCATTCCGCGGAATCTGGGCTCATCATCGCTTCCTCATAGTTCGTAGGTTTGTCATGGTAAAGTAACATGACCTTCGGAACAGGATTATCATACCACTTGGGTGCGGATCGTACTCTGGTTGACCTACGAGGTTCGGTAGTAACTTGATCCGAAGTTTCATGATCATTATCATTAGCTTCCTCACTAATTGGTGTAGGAATCACTGGAACTGATTTCTGTGATGAACTACTTTCGAATTCGGGAGAAGGTACAATTACCTCATCAAGTTCTACTTTCCTCCCACTCACTTATTTCGAGAGAAACTCCTTCTCTAGAAAGGATCAATTCTTAGCAACGAACATCTTGCCTTCGGATCTGTGATAGAAGGTGTACCCAATAGTTTCTTTTGGGTATCCTATGAAGACACACTTCTCTGATTTGGGTTCGAGCTTATCAGTTTGAAACTTTTTCACATAAGCATCGCAACCCCAAACTTAAGAAACGACATCTTTTGTTTCTTGCCAAACCATAGTTCATATGGTGTCGTCTCAACGGATTTAGATGGTGCCCTATTTAACGTGAATGCAGCTGTCTCTAATGCATAACCCCCAAAACGATAACGGTCAATCGGTAAGAGACATCATAGATCGCACCATATCTAATAAAGTACGGTTACGATGTTCGGACACACCATTGTGATGTGGTGTTCCAGGTGGCGTGAGTTGTGAAACTATTCCACATTGTTTTAAATGAAGGCCAAACTCGTAACTCAAATATTCGCCTCTGCGATTAGATCGTAGAAACTTTATTTTCTTGTTACGATGATTCTCCACTTCACTCTGAAATTCTTTGAACTTTTCAAATGTTTCAGACTTGTGTTTCATCAAGTAGATATACCCATATCTGCTCAAATCATCTATGAAGGTCAGAAAATAATGATACCCGCCGCGAGCCTCAACACTCATCGGACCGCATACATTAGTATGTATTATTTCCAATAAGTCAGTGGTTCACTCCATTGTTCTGGAGAACGGAGTCTTAGTCATCTTTCCCATGAGGCATGGTTCACAAGCATCAAGTGATCCCAAAAGCCCATCAGCATGGAGTTTCTTCATGCACTTTACACCAATATGACCTAAACGGTAGTGCCACAAATAAGTTGCACTATCATTATTACACTTGTATCTTTTGGCTTCAATACTATGAACATGTGTATCACTACTATCGAGATTCAATAAAAATAGATCACTCATCAAGGGTGCATGACCATAAAAGATATTACTCATATAAATAGAACAGCCATTATTCTATGATTTAAATGAATAACCGTCTCGCATCAAACAAGATCCAGATATAATGTTCATGCTTAACGCTGGCACCAAATAACAGTTATTCAGGTCTAAAACTAATCCCGAAGGTAGATATAGAGGTAGCGTGCTGACGGCAATCACATCGACTTTGGAACCATTTCCCACGCGCATCGTCACCTCGTCCTTAGCCAATCTTTGTTTAATCTATAGCCCCTATTTCGAGTTGTAAATATGAGCAATAGAACCAGTATCAAATACCCAGGCGCTACTATGTGAATTAGTACAGTACACATCAATAACATGTATATCAAATATACCTTTCACTTTTCCATCCTTCTTATCCGCCAAATACTTGGGGCAGTTCCGCTTCCAGTGACCAGTCCCTTTGCAGTAGAAGCACTTAGTCTCAGGCTTAGGTCCAGACTTGGGCTTCTTCACTTGAGAAGTAACTTTCTTGCCGTTCTTCTTGAAGTTCCCCTTCTTTCGTTTGCCCTTCTTCTTGAAACTAGTGGTCTTGTTGACCATCAACACTTGACGCTCCTTCTAGATTTCTACCTCCACAGCCTTTAGCATTGCGAAGAGCTCGGAAATTGTCTTATCCATCCCTTGCATAGTATAGTTCATCACAAAGCTTTTGTAGCTTGGTGGTAGTGATTTAAGAACTCTGTCAATGACACTAACATCAGGAAGATTAACTCCCAGTTGAGTCAAGTGGTTGTGGTACCCAGACATTCTGAGTACATGTTCACCGACAGAACTATTCTCCTCTATTTTGCAGCTGTAGAACTTATTGGAGACTTCATATCTCTCAATCTGGGTATTTGCTTGAAATATTAACTTCAACTCCTGGAACATCTCATATGCTCCATGATGTTCAAAACATTTTTGAAGTCCCGATTCTAAGCCGTAAATCATGGCACACTGAACTATCGAGTAGTCATCAGCTTTGCTCTGCCAGACGTTCATAACATCTGGTGTCGCCCCTGCAGCGGGCTTTGCACCTAGCGGTGCTTCCAGGACGTAATTCTTCTGTGCAGCAATGAGGATAATCCTCAAGTTACGGACCCAGTCTGTGTAGTTGCTACCATCATCTTTCAACTTAGCTTTCTCTAGGAATGCATTAAAATTCAAAGGAACAGTAGCACGGGACATTTATCTACAACAACATAGACGTGCAAATACTATCAGGTACTAAGTTCATGATTAATTAAAGTTCAATTAATCATATTACTTAAGAACTCCCACTTAGATAGACATCCCTCTAGTCATCTAAATGATCACGTGATCCATATCTACTAAACCATGTCCGATCATCACGTGAGATGGAGAAGTTTTCAATGGTGAACATCACTATGTTGATCATATCTACTATATGATTCACGCTCGGCCTTTTGGTCTCAGTGTTCCAAGGCCATCTCTGCATATGCTAGGCTCGTCAAGTTTAACCTGAGTATTCTGCTTGTGCAAAACTGTCTTGCACCTATTGTATGTGAACGTAGAGCTTATCACACCTGATCATCGCATGGTGTCTCGGCACGACGAACTGTAGCAACGGTGCATACTCAAGGAGAACACTTGTACCTTGAAATTTAGTGAGAGATCATCTTATAATGCCACCGCCGTACTAAGAGAAACAAGATACATAAAAGATAAACATCACATGCAATCAAAATAAGTGATATGATATGGCCATCATCATCCTGTGCCTTTGATCTCCATCTCCAAAGCACCGTCATGATCACCATCGTCACCGGCTTGACACCTTGATCTCCATCATATCATCGTTGTCGTCTCGCCAACTATTGCTTCTATGACTATCGCTACCGCTTAGTGATAAAGTAAAGCAATTACATGGCGATTGCATTTCATACAATAAAGCGACAACCATATGGCTCCTACCAGTTGCCGATAACTGTTACAAAACATGATCATCTCATAAAACAATTTATATCATCACGTCTTGACCATATCACATCACACCATGCCCTGCAAAAACAAGTTAGACATCCTCTACTTTGTTGTTGCAAGTTTTACGTGCCTGCTACGGGATTCTAGCAAGAACTGTTCTTACCTACACATCAAACTCACAATGATTTTTTGTCAAGTGTGTTGTTTTAACCTTCAACAAGGACCGGGCGTAGTCAAACTTGATTCAACTAAAGCTGGAGAAATAGACACCCGCTAGCCACTTGTGTGCGAAGCATGTTGGTAGAACTAGTCTCATGAACGCGGTCATGTAATGTTGGTCCGGGCCGCTTCATCCAACAATGCCGCCGAATCAAAGTAAGACGTTGCTAGTAACCAATATGACTATTATCACCCACAACTCATTGTGTACTACTCGTGCATATAACATCTATGCATAGACCTGGCTCTGATGCCACTGTTGGGTAACACAGTATTTCAAAAAATTTCCTACGATCACGCAAGATCTATCTAGGAGATGCATAGCAATGAGAGGGGAGAGTGTGTTCATGTACCCTTGTAGACCGAAAGCGGGAGCGTTTAGTAACGCGGCTGATGTAGTCGAACGTCTTCGCGATCCAACCGATCCAAGTACCGAGTGTATGACACCTCTGCATTCAGCACACGTTCAGCTCAATGACGTCCCTTGAGCTCTTGATCTAGTTGAGGCTGAGGGAGAGTTCTGTCAGCATGACAGCGTGATGACGGTGATGATGAAGTTACCGGCGCAGGGCTTCGCCAAAGACTATGACGATATGACCAAGGTGTGTAACTGCGGAGGGGGGCGCCGTACACAGCTAAGAGAAGACCTGGTGTTCCTTTTGCGTGCCCCCTGCCCACGTATATAAAGGAGGGAGGGAGAGAGGCCGGCCCTCCTAGGGGTGCGCCAAGTGTAGGGAGTCCTACTAGGACTCCCAAGTCCTAGTATAGGATTCCCTTTCCTTTTTGGAGTAGGAAAGAAGAAAAGGAGGGAGATGGAGAAGGAAAGGGGGGCCGCGCCCCCAACCCTTGTTAAATTCGGTTTGGGCAGGGGGGAGGCGTGCGCCACCTCGTGGCCCTTCTTCCCTCTCTACACTAAAGCCCAATAAGGCCCATTAACTTCCCCCGGCGAATCCCCGTAACTCTTCGGTACTCTGAAAAATACCCGTATCACTCGGAACCATTCCGATGTTCGAATATAGCCTTCCAATATATAGATCTTTACCTCTCGACCATTTCGACACTCCTCGTCATGTCCGTGATCTCATCCGGGACTCCGAACAAACTTCGGTCATCAAATCACATAACTCATAATATAAATCATCATCGAACATTAAGCGTGCGGACCCTAATATAAATCCTAATCTCGATCTATGCCAACTCAACAAACACCATCAGAGACACTTGTAGAGCATCTTTATAATCACCCAGTTATGCTGTGACGTTTGATAGCACAGTAAGTGTTCCTTCGGTATTCGGGAGTTGCATTATCTCATAGTCAGATGATACGTCTCCATCGTATCTACTTTTCCAAACACTCTTGCCCTTGTTTTGGACTCTAACTTGCATGATTTGAATGGAACTAACCCGGATTGACGCTGTTTTCAGCAGAATTGCCATGGTGTTATATTTGTGCAGAAATAAAAGTTCTCGGAATGACATGAAAATCAACGGAGAATATTTTTGGAATATATAAAAAATACTGGCAAAAGAATCAAGGCCACGGGGCCTACACCCAGTCCATGAGGGTGGGGAGCGCGCCTACCCCCCTGGGCGCCCCCCGCCTCGTGGGCCCCCTGGTGCTCCACTGACATCAACTCCAACCCTATATATTCACGTTCTAGGAGAAAAAAAATCAGAGAGAAGGAATTATTGCATTTTACGATGCGGAGCTGATCTGGAGTCCATTTGGGGATCCGAAGAGGGCAAACCGTCGCCATCGTCATCATCAACCTTCCTCCATCTCCAATTTCATGATGCTCACCGCCGTGCGTGAGTAATTCCATCATAGGCTTGCTGGACGGTGATGGGTGGATGATATTTATCATGTAATCGAGTTAGTTTTGTTAGGGTTTGATCCCTAGTATCCATTATGTTCTGAGATTGATGTTGCTATGACTTTGCTATGCTTAATGCTTGTCACTAGGGCCCGAGTGCCATGATTTCAGATCTGAACCTATGATGTTTTCATGAATATATGTGAGTTCTTGATCCTATCTTGCAAGTCTATAGTCACCTATTATGTGTTACGATCCGTTAACCCCGAAGTGACAATAATCGGGATACTTACCGGTGATGACCGTAGTTTGAGGAGTTCATGTATTCACTAAGTGTTAATGCTTTGGTCCGGTACTCTATTAAAAGGAGGCCTTAATATCCCTTAGTTTCCAATAGGACCCCGCTGCCACGGGAGGGTAGGACAAAATATGTCATGCAAGTTCTTTTCCATAAGCACGTATGACTATATTTAGAATACATGCCTACATTACATTGATGAACTGGAGCTAGTTCTGTGTCACCCTATGTTATAACTGTTGCATGAGGAATCGCATCCGACATAACTATCCATCACTGATCCATTGCCTACGAGCTTTTCATATATTTATCTTTGCTTAGTTACTTTTCCATTGCCACTGTTACAATCACTACAAAACCAATACTATTACCTTTGCCACCGTTACCGTTACTATTATATTACTTTGATACTAAATACTTTGCTGCAGATATTAAGTTTTCCAGGTGTGGTTGAATTGACAACTCAGCTGCTAATACTTCAGAATATTTTTTGGCTCCCCTTGTGTCGAATCAATAAATTTGGGTTGAATACTCTACCCTCGAAAACTGTTGCGATCCCCTATATACTTGTGGGTTATCAAGACTATTTTCTGGCACCGTTGCCGGGGAGCATAGCTCTATTCTTTGAGTCACTTGGGCTTTATATCTGTTGATCACTATGAAGAACTTGAAAGATAAAAGAACCAAGATTTTCCCCTCAACTACGAGGGGAGGTAAGGAACTGCCATCTAGCTCTGCACTTGATTCACCTTCTTTTTTGAGTAAACTTGTGACACCTACACCTTCTATTCATTCTGATATGTCGCATGTTATTGATGATGCCACCTCTGCTTTGCATGATACTTATGATGAAACTACTTCTATGCTTGATAATACTGTGCCACTAGGTGAATTTCTTGATGAACAACTTGCTAGGGCCAGAGAGAATGAAATTATTGATGAAAGTGATGATGAAGATTATCCCCTAGATATGAATTGCCTGTTGTGCCTGAGGGTTATGTTATGGATGAAGAAACTACTAGAGACTTTTTAGCTTGCAATGATAGATGTGATCTTAAGAAATTATTAGCTAAGCTGAAAGAAAAGTCTTTGAATGCTAGAATGAAATATGACCCTGCTTTTGCTACTTCACCTATCTGTATTTCCGATAAGGATTATGATTTCTTTGTCGATCCTGAGTTAATTACTTTGGTTGAATCCGATCCTTTCTATGGCTATGAATCTGAAACTGTTTTGGCACATCTTACTAAATTAAATGATATAGCCACCCTGTTCACTAATATTGAGAAAACTCGCTATTACTTTATCCTTAAGTTATTTCCGTTCTCATTAAAGGGTGATGCTAAAACATGGTTTAATTCTCTTGATCCTGGTTGTGTGCGTAGTCCCCAGGATATGATTTATTACTTCTGTGCTAAATATTTCTCTGCTCATAAGAAACAAGCCGCCTTAAGGGAAATATATAATTTTGTGCAAATTGAAGAAGATTGTCTCCCACAAGCTTGGGGGAGGCTTCTCCGATTACTTAATGCTTTGCCTGATGATGCTCTCAAGAAAAATGAAATACTTGATATCTTTTATAATGGACTAACTGATGCTTCCAGAGACCACCTGAATAGTTGTGCTGGTTGTGTTTTCAGGGAAAAACTGTTGATCAAGCTGAATTGCTATTGAATAATATGTTGAGTAATGAAAATGATTGGACACTTCCTGAACCAACTCCTAAGCCAACTCTGAAGAAAAGGGGTATTCTATTTCTCAGTCCTGAAGATATGCAAGAGGCAAAGAAATCTATGAAAGAAAAAGGTATTAAAGCTGAAGATGTTAAGAATTTACTACCTATTGAAGAAATACATGGTCTTGATAACCCGACACAGGTAGTAAAGGTAAATTTTCTCTATAGATTTGATGAAGGTGATATTCCTCGTTATAAGTCTGTTAGCCAATGCTTAGATGAGTTTGATAATTTTATTGTTAAGCAAGAAAACTTCAATGCTTATGTTGGTAGACAATTGAAACGTAATGCTTATATGATTGAACACTTGAGTGATTATATGTCTAGAGTTAAAGGTGAACTTAAACTTATTAGTAAACATGCTTCTATGGTTACCACTCAAGTAAAACAAGTACTTAAAGCTCATAATGATTTTCTCAGTGAATTAAATAATAAGAAAAATGATAATGCTGTTAGAGTTGTGACTAGAGGGGGTTAAATGACTCAGGAACCTTTGTATCCTGAGGGCCACCCTAAGAGAATTGAGCAAGATTCTTAGATAACTAATGTTGATGCACCTAGTCCTTCTAAAAAGAAGAAAAAGAAAAATGATAGGACTTTGCATGCTTCTAGTGAACCTGTTGTAGACACACCTGAGAATCCCAATGATATTTCTATTTTCGATGCTGAAACACAATCTGGTAATGAACATGAACCTAGTGATAATGTTAATGATGATGTTCATGTTGATGCTCAACCTAGCAATGACAATGATGTAGAGATTGAACCTGCCGTTGATCTTGATAACCCACAATCAAAGAATCAACGTTATGATAAGAGAGACTTTGTTGGTAGGAAGCACAGTAAAGAAAGAGAACCATGTGTTCAGAAACCCATGCCTTTTCCTCCTAAACCATCCAAGAAAAAGGATGATGAGGATTTTGAGCGCTTTGCTGAAATGATTAGACCTATCTTTTTGCGTATGCATTTTACTGATATGCTTAAAATGAACCCTTATGCTAAATACATGAAGGATATTTTTACTAATAAAAGAAAGATACCGGAAGCTGAAATTTCCACCATGCTTGCTAATTACACTTTTAAGGGTGGAATACCAAAGAAACTAGGAGATCCAGGAGTACCAACTATACCATGCTCCATTAAGACAAACTATGTTAAAACTACTTTATGTGATCTCGGAGATGATGTTAGTGTTATGCCTCTCTCTTTATATCGTAGACTTGATCTGAACAAGTTGGCACCTACTGAAATATCTTTGCAAATGGCTGATAAATCAACTGCTATACCTATTGGTATTTGTGAGGATGTGCCTATTGTGGTTGCAAACGTACTATTTTAACGGACTTTGTTATTCTTGATATTCCCGAGGACGATAGTATGTCTATTATTCTTGGTAGACCCTTTTTGAATACTACAGGGGCTGTTATTGATTGCAACAAAGGCAATGGCACTTTTCCTGTTAATGGTAATGAGCACACGGTACACTTTCCGAGGAAACAACCTCAAGTCAAGAGTATCAATTCTATTGGAAAAATTTCAATGATTACTGTTGGAGGTTTTGAATTTCCTCTTCGTACTGTCAAGAAGAAATATGATATTCATATTATTGGGGATGTGCATATCCCCGTTGAGGTAACATAGTGTTATTCGAAAATTCTCCGGTTTCATGGTATTCGAAAAGAGTTTGTTAACAAGACTTGATCAACCTTGCTCGTGGATTCCTTTTGATGAGCATGAGATGGATGAAGTTAGAAAGCACAACTCTCTGTACCCTCCTTTTTCTTTCTGTAATTTAGATTAAATAAAATAAAAATAGTATTTTCTGTCTGTTTTCTGAATTATCCTTGCAATAAAAAATACCCCAAAAATAAAAGTTCTCCAAATGTCCCTGTCGGTGTCAAAACCGGCGGATCTCGGGTAGGGGGTCCTGAACTGTGCGTCTAAGGCGGATGGTAACAGGAGGCAGGGGACACAATGTTTTACCCAAGTTCGGGCCCTCTTGATGGAGGTAAAACCCTACGTCCTGCTTGATTAATATTGATGATATGGGTAGTACAAGAGTAGATCTACCACGAGATCAGAGAGGCTAAACCCTAAAAGCTAGCCTATGGTATGATTGTATGTTGTAGTTGTTGTGTCCTACGGACTAAAACCCTCAGGTTTATATAGACACCAGAGAGGGTTAGGGTTACACAAGGTTGGTTACAAAGGAGGAGATATCCATATCCGTATTGCCTAGCTTGCCTTCCATGCCAAGTAGAGTCCCATCCGGACACGAGACGAAGTCTTCAATCTTGTATCTTCATAGTCCAACAGTCCGGCCAAAGGATATAGTCTGGCTGTCCGGAGACCCCCTAATCCAGGACTTCCTCAGTAGCCCCTGAACCAGGCTTTCAATGACGATGAGTCCGGCGCGCAGTATTGTCTTCGGCATTGCAAGGCGGGTTCCTCCTCCGAATATATCACGGAAGAATTTGAATATAAGGATAGTGTCCGACCCTGCAAAATAAGTTCCACATACCACCGTAGAGAGAATAATATTTCCACAAATCCAATTTGCTGACTTGTTTTGGCAACACGACATTATGTCATGGCCCGGTGATTATTCGAACCGTTTCCTTTAACTAGCCCCGCACATAACGTGAGGCAGTTTTTTGACACGTCTTGTCAAAGCAGAGATCGTGTCCCCTTATCACGGGATTCTCATCAATACGGGCATGGGTAACCCAAACATATCTAGGACTCCTAGATTATAGGCAAGTCCCAAACGACTACGGAGAGGACGCTTGATATTCACCCTCTTTATAAATGGACAAGGCTTTTACTCCCCCCCGTGCTCGATCGAATCCTTCCCCCGCCTCGAGTTCTAACACCCAAAGCCCAGGTCAGGTGCTCCGGATCTTCAGTCATGTCCGGATCTAGCCTTCAAGGCCGATGGATGCCCTCCTCCGTTACGGAAGAAGACATCAAGAAGTTGAGGGAGGACAGATACCTGACCGCCGAGGTTTCACATCGGCTGCCTGCTCGAGGGCAGGTCGTCCCTACTCCTGAACCCAACGAAGACGTCGTGTTCATCTCCCACTTCCTCCGAGGTCTAGGCCTCACTCTGGATCCCTTCGTTAGGGGGATGATGTTTTATTACTGGCTAGATTTCCATGATCTGGCCCCGGACTCCTTTATCCACATCTCATCATTTATTGTTGTATGTGAGTCCTTCCTCCGCATTACCCCTCACTTCGGCCTATGGCTCAAGACCTTTGACGTGAGGCCGAAGATGGTCAAGGGGCAGCATGTAGCATGCGGAGGCGCATTAATAAGCAGGATTGCCGGAGCTCCATGGCCAAAGGGTTCTATTCCAGAGGTGTCCGGATTATGGCAACGAGAGTGGTTTTACATCACAGCTCCCAGAAGTGCCAAGTGGGTGGCTGCCCCTGCTTTCCGCTCAGGCCCTCCACCACAACTGATGTCATGGATTAGCAGAGGGCTGAGCTGGGGTCCCGCCAAGGACGTGCATGTACTGCAAAGTCGCATTCAAAATCTCTTCGAAGGAGATTTCAGTTTGATTATGGTAATGCAAGTCATGCTGGTTCGATGAATCCAGCCATGCAAACGCCGGCCTCTTCGCATGTGGGAGTTCAACCCAGAAGGACCACGTGCTATTCAGGATTTCCTCGGCCTGACGCATGAGGAGATGTATAGATCATTCTTCGGACCCCAGATAGAGTGTCCGGATACTACCGAGGACGTGGGCCTGAGCAGCAACCGCACCGCCGACCAAGTAAGTTATCCTCTAGCCGAACACACCGTCTTTCATTTATCATGACATTATTATGAGAAATCGCTCTTTGACCAGGACTGGATAACAAAGGTGAAGATGATTCGGTGTTCGGCCCCCCTTCCTGAGGGTTTGGAAAATCCAGTACTGGAAAAGATGCTCGAGCTAGCACCTTGCCCGGAGCCCTTAAAGGAAGACAAAGGGGGGAATAATGAGGGCAAAAGCGGACCTCCATCGCTACCTATTTCGACCGAGGGAACAAGCGCCTCCGTGAGGGAGGATAACCGAGGGGAGGAATCCGACATTCTCTCACCCCAGGGGAGGAAGAGGACTACCTTTGAAGATCCGGAAACCAGGGTTTCCAAGCGGGAGAAGAAATCTCCACCAGAGGGTCCTGCCTTAGAGGGTGCTCTTGCCGCACAGAGTCTGCGCAGGGATCAGCCCTCTAACGAGCTGTAAGTAATTAAAAAGTACTTTAATAGTGAAGATATATTACCTTACCTCTGTGGAAAATAACCAAAGTATTTATCTTGCAGTTCGGATCTTTGCCCTTCTCAGCAGAGCTCGCCTTCGGGGGATCTTCTTCCGGAGATGATGGAGAGCGAAACGCCTCCCTCGGACTCCTCCGCTCAAGAAGCGGGCGACCTTGAAGTGTCGTCACGGAGGGCCTCTCCGGATCCGGTGAGGCCAGAAGATAATCCTATAGTCACCCGAAGTACCCAGCGTCCGACTCTCGAAGAGAGCAAACAGAAGAGTCCGGCACCGACTGGTATGCAGTCGGACGTACTGAGAGAGCTGTTGGAGCGAGCGGCCATCTCAGAAGAACACTGTACATTGATGGGTACGGTGATGGAAAGGATCTCATCTGCCAAAAGCGGGTTGCATGATGCCTTTATGAGTCTACTGACGGTCTTTGAGGTACGTAAAATGATGTACATTTGTGATGATACCGCACATTTTTAGGTGTGCCCTGTGTAGATAGTAGCCCCTGAGACTCTGGTTGTTGCCGAGAGCGTCAGCAAACAGAGGATCATAGTCCCAGGCAATAACCATACCTCTTTAATGTGCAGGTAGTGGGGGCTTTGGTGGCTAGCCGGACTCATGAGTTTGCCGAATTGAAGCGGCAACTGGATGCGGCGGATGCCGACATTGAGCTTGTTAACAAGAGGCTTGACGAGGCACAGGGTAAGTGTTATTTTCTGGTGAATGCCACATAGTAAGAGAAACATGATGCCAGTATCTTTAATATGTTGTGACTGCAGATGGAGCTGCCACCGTGGAAACCCTGCGGGCGGAACTTGCCTGAGCCAAAGAACAAGCAAGGATTAGTAATGCGGCTGCTTTGAAGGCGGCCGAAGAGTTGAAAGCTGAGAAGGCCGCGCATTGCGAGAGCAAAGAGAAGATGGCCAAGATGGCCGTAAAGTTAAAAGACACTGCCGACCGTTGCCAGTTCCTTGAAAAAGAAAACCGAGCGAAGGCAACGGACCTTGAAAAGGCCACGATGGCGAGCAAAGACACCCGCTCTGCTATGAGAGCGAAGAAGGAGGAGCTGTGTGAAGCCGGGGATATTGCGGCTGGGAAGCCCTTCATGCTACGGAGAAAATTCGGAGATCCACGGTATGCCCCTCTGGATCGGCTGTGGAGTTCGGCAGACGCATATATGGACTTGGCGGCGAGCGCTGCCGATGCGGCCAAATACTTCCAAGGTCAAATAGATCGTGAAGTGGACAAGCTGTTCTGGTCGCAATTCAAGGTTGCAGAGCGTCCACTTCCATTGACTGATCAGCTAGCCGAATGGGCCGAAGTAAATAGGTTGTTTGGACTCGCCATGATGTCTGTCGTGGATCAGCTGTGGCCAGGGTAAGTGTTATTTTATGGTGAATGCCACATAGTAAGAGCAACATGATGCCAGTATCTTTAATATGTTGTGACTGCAGATGGAGCTGCCACCGTGGAAACCCTATGGGCGGAACTTGCCCGAGCCAAAGAACAAGCAAGGATTAGTAATGCGGCTGCTTTGAAGGCGGCCGAAGAGTTGAAAGCCGAGAAGGCCGCGCATTGCGAGAGCAAAGAGAAGATGGCCAAGATGGCCGTAAAGTTAAAAGACACTGCCGACCGTTGCCAGTTCCTTGAAAAAGAAAACCGAGCGAAGGCAACGGCCCTTGAAAAGGCCACGATGGCGAGCAAAGACACCCGCTCTGCTATGAGAGCGAAGAAGGAGGAGCTGTGTGAAGCCGGGGATATTGCGGCTGGGAAGCCCTTCATGCTATGGAGAAAATTCGGAGATCCACGGTATGCCCCTCTGGATCGGCTGTGGAGTTCAGCAGACGCATATATGGACTTGGCGGTGAGCGCTGCCGATGCGGCCAAATACTTCCAAGGTCAAACAGATCGTGAAGTGGACAAACTGTTCTGGTCGCAATTCAAGGTTGCAGAGCGTCCACTTCCATTGACTGATCAGCTAGCCGAATGGGCCGAACTAAATAGGTTGTCTGGACTCGCCATGATGTCTGTCGTGGATCAGCTGTGGCCAGGGTAAGTGTTATTTTCTGGTGAATGCCACATAGTAAGAGCAACATGATGCCAATATCTTTAATATGTTGTGACTGCAGATGGAGCTGCCATCGTGGAAACCCTGTGGGCGGAACTTGCCCGAGCCAAAGAACAAGCAAGGATTAGTAATGCGGCTGCTTTGAAGGCAGCCGAAGAGTTGAAAGCCGAGAAGGCCGCGCATTGCGAGAGCAAAGAGAAGATGGCCAAGATGGCCATAAAGTTAAAAGACACAGCCGACCGTTGCTATTTCCTTGAAAAAGAAAACCGAGCGAAGGCAACGGACCTTGAAAAGGCCACGATGGTGAGCAAAGACACCCGCTCTGCTATGAGAGCGAAGAAGGAGGAGCTGTGTGAAGCCGGGGATATTGCGGCTGGGAAGCCCTTCATGCTACGGAGAAAATTCAGAGATCCACGGTATGCCCCTCTGGATCAGCTGTGGAGTTCGGCAGACGCATATTTGGACTTGGCGGCGAGCGCTGCTGATGCGGCCAAATACTTCCAAGGTCAAACAGATCGTGAAGTGGACAAGCTGTTCTGGTCTCAATTCAAGGTTCTAGAGCGTCCACTTCCATTGAATGATCAGCTAGCCGAATGGGCCGAACTAAATAGGTTGTCCGGACTCGCCATGATGTCTGTCGTGGATCAGCTGTGGCCTGAAAAGCCGAAGCCGAACAACTATTTCAGCTTAGTGCAGCAGTTCCTTGGTGCAGTGCCACGCATCAATGCGATGAAGAGGTCGGCGTGCATAGAAGGCTCGCGGATGGCCCCTGCCCGTGTTAAAGCATACTGGGCGGAGATGGATGCTACCACTGTTGCGGCGCAGGGTTCGGCCATAGGCTGAGTGGCTGCCGAGCACTATTTCGAAGAGGTTCTCGAGGGTGCTCGTTTGATAGAGGCCCGGTGCTCGAAGAATATTATGTTTGAGTGACATGTATTCTCATTGTAAACACAATGTTTTTATGAAATTTATTAAGGCTGCGTTTATACTTTTGCCTGAAAGTAATATGATGCCTCCTGTGCGGCCATTTATATATACATGTGTATAACCTGAAAGATTGCAGTCGTCGGCTTCAGCCCCCACGCATGTAATGCGGAGGTGTTCGCAGAAGACGCGTGTCCACACTTAACCCAACGTCTTGGTCCTATTAAGGAGGTGATAGCGCAGCGAACAAGGCAGCTAGACTATAATGCTTTAACACTTTCACTTAAGCTATAGGAGTTTGATGGTGGGGCTACTATATAGCCCCTATTGGCTCCGCATTCTCCCGAATTCGGGTTGCATACATGCCTGGCCGGGAAACGGCCCTTCGTTAAGGTGGAGGAATTCTAACATTCCGATAGGTCATCGAGTGGTTGACCAGTCTCATGCTATATCATGACAGTCAGTTTTCGGCTTTCTCTACTGAGGTGCTCGTCCGGATGACCCGGGGCACAATCGCAGTAGTTCTCCTAGTGCTACCTTAGCCGATAGAGCGGAACATAACGTACCAAAACATAGGAGCCGGGAAAACCCAACATTTGACCAAAGACATGATTCGGAGCTGATGAATATAAGGCCAAACTCGCGACGCCGAACACTCCCTAAGGTATTCGGTCTTTATGGTATAAACCGGGCCTAAATAGTGCCCTTTATAAGAAGCCCCTGGTGTCCATGTACGTGCATTATTCTGACGTGGCCACATGCCAAGACGCCAGCATCCTTCTCAATTGTACTGAGAATCCGAGGGATGTGTATCAACAAGAGACAGTAAAAAAGGTTGACGCAGGGTCTTAATCTAAAAAGAATCCTTGGGACGGGTCCCTGCTGCACGTCTGCGCCTGTGTCTCAGTTGTGCCGTATCCCAGACGGATGTAGCACGGTGGTCATCTGCAAAAGAGAGGAACTTAGGTGAAAAGTTGTCGTGCAAAAAGGTAGGTTTTAAAGAAACCATGTAAATTTCAAGATGAGTAAAAATTGCCACTTGTCTGCGCGCGTTGAGCCCCTTGTGTTTATGAGAGGGGTGTGGCCATCAAACCTGTATGAGTTTCATATAGCTGCGCCAGACTTGTCTAACCGTGTCCGTGGTCTTGACGACCTATCGAGTACTTTAGCTGGTGAGGCCATTTTAGTGTGCGGCTGCCAAGGCAGTCGCACTCTCTTCGGCGCGCAGGGATCGCTTAATATTTCCATTCGCTGTAATGATGCCACGTGGACCGGTCATCTTAAGCGTAAGGGAAGCATAATGCGTATTGCATTAAAGCGAGCGAAAGCTTCACGTCCAAGTAGTGCTTGATAGCCACTTTGGAACGGAGCAATGTGGAATGTTAAATTTTCACTACGGAAGTTATCGGGGAAGCAGAATATAACCTCTGGTAGCAGGGAGCCCGTGCAATGAGCCCCTGGGCCTGGCGTTACTCCATTAAGGGTAGTATTGCTGAGGCAAATTTTCGTTGGGTCTATCCCCATTTTACGGATTGTATCTTGGTATATCAGTTTTAAACTGCTGCCACCGTCCATCAGGACTCGTGTAAAGTGGTATCCGTCAATTATTGGGTCTAATACCAGGGCAGCCCATCCTGCACGCCGGATACTTGCTGAGTAATCACGATGGTCGAAAGTGATCGGTTGAGACGACCAGTGGCAGGACTCCGCGGTGATAGGCCCTTGGGCATATTTTTCTGGGAGTGCTGCTTTGTTTCTCCCCTTGATCACGTGTAACACGTTTACTATTTTGACTTCTGGTGGAAATTTTCTTTGTTCCCCAGTGTCTTGCTTGAGAGGCTCATCCTCGTCTTCTCTTGGTGTATCCTCCCCCTTGTGTACGGCGTTGAGCTTGCCGGACTGCTTGAAGACCCAACATTCTTTGTGGGTATGATTAGCGGGTTTACCAGGGGTGCTATGGAACTGACATATTTGGTCCAGAATTTTGTTGAGGTTGGACAGTTCATCTCTGGCACCTTTAGAGGGCGGCTTTTGCTGACCTGGCCAAGAGCTTCTGAATCCGGTGTTTACCGCCGTGCTCTTCGGGCTGTCTTCTTTATTCCGACGCTTATTATTTTTGCTGCGTCATGATTTCCCATTTTCATCTCTAACTTCGGATGTACTTGGGTCGTTGGTGCTGCATCTGGCTAGCCAGCTTTCCTCACCCACGCAAAAGCGGGTCATGAGGCTTGTTAATGCTGCCATTGTTCTGGGCTTTTCTTGGCCGAGGTGTCTGGCAAGCCATTCGTCGCGGACACTATGCTTAAAAGCTGCCAAGGCTTCGGCGTCCGGACAATCAACTATTTGGTTCTTTTTAGTAAGAAACCTGTTCCAAAGCTTTCGGGCTGACTCTCCGGGCTGTTGAGTTATATGACTCAAATCGTCCGCATTCGGGGGTCGGACATAAGTCCCTAGAAAATTTGCCCGAAAAGCGTCTTCGAGCTCTTCCCAGCTTCCAATGGAGTTTTCGGGGAGGCTTTTAAGCCAGTGCCAAGCTGGCCCTTTGAGCTTGAGGGGTAAGTACTTGATGGCGTGGAGATCATCTCCTCGAGCCATATGGATATGGAGGATATAGTCCTCAATCCAGACCCCAGGGTCTGTTGTTCCGTCGTATGCCTCTATGTTTACGGGTTTGAATCCCTCTAGAAATTCATGGTCCAGCACCTCATCGGTGAAACATAGGGGGTGTGCGGCACCCCTGTATTTGGGTGTACCGCGTCGTTCGGATGTTTGTTGTGTTGCATCGTATGCTGGAGCGCACTTGCGTGGTCCGTAGATGGATCTGGTTGCGCCGTCCTTTTGGTGCGAGCCCTCGCGTGGATCGTGTATTGGCTTATGTGTGGCGTTGTCTGCCGCTCTATGTTGGTCGTGAGGTATTTCTATCCGGCTAGGTGGCTGTTTTGATTTTTGGTTGCGGGGGATCTAAGGCCTCCTCATCGAATTCGGGTAGCAACTTCTGCTTCGGGTAGCTCTTGTTGGGGCGATTACCGCCGTACTTCGCTGCTACGTTGAGTACTTGGCTCCATCTGATTCCGAGTGTGCCTTGTGCAGCCTTGAGTCTTTGCTTCTGCTTTTTTAGACTCCTCGCGGTGGCAACAAGACTTTGACGGGCATTCTGTTGCTCCGGGTGTCTGTCCGGTGTGAGGTCGTCCGGACTATTATCTTTGATAGAGTCAGGTTGTTCGGTTTGATTCTCCGTATTGCCGTGATCCGGCGATGGTTCACCCTGCTCTAGCGCTGGGTCTATATGATCGTTGTTTCTGTCGAGGTGGGATTTGGAGCGGCGCTTATGCCGCCGCTTTGACTGCTTCTTGAGGGGACAACCCTTCGTTGCGTCCTTCCGTTCCTCATTGTCGTTTTCTTTTGGTGTGTTCACCATGTATACGTCGTGTGGTGAAGTGGGCGTCCAGTGCCCTGGGGGCAGTGGTTCCTGTTCGTCTCTTGGATCGTCATCCATGCCGTTGATGTATTCGGAGTCGGAGTCGAGCATGTCGGTTAAGTCATCGAAAGTGGCTATTAAGTGGGTGGTGGGTGGGCTGCGGATTTCTTCGTCGTCCGTATCCCAGTCCTGCCGGACATAGTTCGGCCAGGATCCTCCTGGCAAGGAGAGAGACCTTAATGAGTTCAGTATGTCGCCAAAGGGCGAGTGCTGAAAAATATCCATGGAGGTAAACTCCATGATCGGTGCCCAATCAGATTCGACAGGTACGGGCGCAGGCGGCTCGAAGTCCGTGGTCGGAGAAGGATCCGGCAGTTTAACAACACGGCTCTCGTGTAAGGTAAGGTCGATGTTTGGCTCGATCACTGCTGAGGGTAAGGCCTCCATGGCGGGGTCCATCCACCCGTCCATGGACGACGCAACTGGCTCCGAATTGAGGGTCGGAGCGGCTGCCTGTGCGATCTCCTGAACACTGTCCGATGGTAGAGCTAAATTGTACTCATCGTGACCGCGTGACGCACAAGGAAGAGGCTCGAATCCGTCAAAGATCAAGTCTCCACCGATATCGGCCGTGTAGTTTAAGCTTCCAAACTTGACCTGGTGGCCAGGGTGGTAACTTTCAATCTGCTTCATATGGCCAAGCGAATTGGCCCGCAGTGCAAAGCCGCTGAACACGAAGATTTGTCCGGGGAGAAAAGTCTAACCCTGGACTGCATCACTATCGATGATAGTAGGAGCCATGAAGCCTAACAGGGACGACACAGAGGAACTCAATGAAAGCACCAATGTCGGTGTCAAAATCGGCGGATCTCGGGTAGGGGGTCCTGAACTATGCGTCTAAGGCGGATGGTAACAGGAGGCAGGGGACACAATGTTTTACCCAGGTTCGGACCCTCTTGATGGAGGTAAAACCCTACGTCCTGCTGGATTAATATTGATGATATGGGTAGTACAAGAGTAGATCTACCATGAGATTAGAGAGGCTAAACCCTAAAAGCTAGCCTATGGTATGATTGTATGTTGTAGTTGTTGTGTCCTACGGACTAAAACCCTTTGGTTTATATAGACACCGGAGAGGGTTAGGGTTACACAAGGTCGGTTACAAGGAGGGGATATCCATATCCGTATTGCCTAGCTTGCCTTCCACGCCAAGTAGAGTCCCATCCGGACACGAGATGAAGTCTTCAATCTTGTATCTTCATAGTCCAACAGTCCAGCCAAAGGATATAGTCCGGCTGTCCGGAGACCCCCTAATCCAGGAACTCCCTCAGTCCTGAAAATGAAATATGATTTTTTCTAGAATATTTAAGAATTATTGGCACTGAGAACACACTAGGGGGACCCACCATGTGCCCATGAGGGTGGAGGGCGCGCCCCGTGCCTCGTGGACCCCACGTGGGCCCCCTCCACTTATTCTTGCACCCACACACTTCGTCTTCCTCCAGAAAAATCATCCAGCAGCTCAAACCCGAGTTCTAGCTCATCTTGCTGCCATTTTAGATCTCCTTTCTCAAAGCTCCATTCATAAAACTGCTTTGGGGGATTGTTCTTCGGTATGTGAATCCTCCAATGGTCCAATTAGTTTTTGTTCTAGTGCTTTATTTATTGCAATTTTTTGCTGCTTAGGTGACCCTGTTCTTGAGCTTGCATGTCAAATTTATGTGGTCAAAAGTAGTTCTATTGCATGATATGGCCTCTAGGCACTTGTGGGAGTAGTTGCTATCAATCTTGTTGAGTTTGATTCACTTTTATTTTAAGTTACTAAAAATTTCAGAAATTTTTCAGAGGAAGAAATATGTTTAGGAAAATGTACCAAGGTGGTTCCTCAAGGAAGCAAGGACCCAGGCCCGTAATATGAGCCAGACTATGAACTACCAAGAGAAGCTCAAGTGCGGCCTTGTGAATGGCTGTCAGAAGATTTTATGGTCCAAGCAGGAATTAAGGAGGAATTTGACGCATATGTGCGTAATGCTGAACTTGAGAGCTTCATGTTAGATAAGTGCCCCCAATATTATCACCTAACTGATTCCTTTGTGAGAAGGTTTAAATTTACATCATCACACAATTCTCACACTGTCCTATTTGATCTGTATGATAAATCTTATACCATGGACTTATAAGATTTTAATACTGCTTGTAAACTCCCGCAGTGGGGTAATGTTAGTGAACCTCGCAAATCTGAGTTTAAAGAATTTCTTGCTAGTATCACTGGCGGGGAATCTAGAGAAATAACACAAGCTACCATAGGGAGCATTCATTTTCCTGTCATACATTATTTTGCTCTATTTATAGGTAGATGCATTAATGGTAAGGATGAGGCATGTCACATGTGTGTTCCCGATCTTAGTGTTCTCAAGAGTGTTGTATTAGGAGATAAACAATATAACTTGGTGGCTATTGTTGCACGTAGGTTGCATATTAACGGTTTAAGTGGAGATTTGTTTGGTGGAATTTATGCAACTCGTGTAGCTAACTATCTTGATATACCCATTCGTGGAAATGATATTGAGTTACCTCCTGCTTATCTAGATTATAATGCTATGGTTCGCCATCAGTTTATTGAGAGGAATGAACAACCTCTCCAGTATCGACTAATCTTTGACAGGCGTCACACTGTCCATGTTGCTCTCCCTGCTCCTGCTTTCTTTGACTTTCAGAAAAAGGTAGATATGTTATAACCAGGGAGGAGGCGAACAAGTACGAGAGGAGGACGGAGGCAGCTCGCCTCCAAGCTGCAGCTCGTCAGGCAGTAGCTGCTGCATCTCAGTATGACCCCAGCTACAACTTTGGATTTCCACCAGGCCAGCCATGGCCATAGACCAACTTAGGCCAAAAGCCTAAGCTTGGGGGAGTGCGTATTCCTCACCGACATTACATTCATGTTCACACACTCATTCCAGTTGTCGGTGCTCATACTTTTTCATTGTACTATCCATGCTAGTTTATTTTCTTTTTAAGCATTCTTCTTGTGTGTTTGAAAACCTTAACAAAAAAAATTAGTTGCAGCTTTTAGCTAGTTTATCTTTATTACTTGTAGTAGTAGTAATTAAAAAGAAAACCCAAAAAGATTTCTCATTCTTGTTTTGCCTGTTGGGAGCTTTCGTGTGTAAATAGTTTTGTTTCTTTTCTTTTCTTTGGGGGTTGAGAGGAGAAGACCATGATGAAAATGTTGAGTGGCTCTCATATGTATTATTGTTGATCTAACAAAGAGCCCATATTACCTTGTCTTCTCCCTTGAATTGAATGCTTGCAGATTCCAGCTTAGTCCAATGCACGCGCACTATTATTATTATCCACACTATTTGGTTGTGCAAGTGAAAAGCAATAATGATGATATATGATGAACTGATTGAGATGAGAAAAGCTGGCATGAACTCGACCTATCTTGTTTTTGTAAATATGATTAGTTCATCGTTCCTGATTCAGCCTATTATGAATGAAACATATTT
The DNA here is from genome assembly GCF_056163025.1 of Triticum urartu. Classification (NCBI taxonomy): domain Eukaryota; kingdom Viridiplantae; phylum Streptophyta; class Magnoliopsida; order Poales; family Poaceae; genus Triticum; species Triticum urartu. Next base: position 218,773,061 of record NC_141878.1, read on the forward strand.
GCAATGACAGATAGAGATTATAGTTGCTCATGCCATGCTTAATTTGCTAGGAGTTTATAATGGTTTACCTTGCATGCCAACATGCTATTAAAATGGTTGTGCTGTGGTATGATAGGGTGGTATCCTCCTTTGAACAATTTGAGTGGCTTGACTTGGCACATGTTCACGCATTTAGTTGAAACAAAATCAACATAGCCTCCACGATATTTATGTTCACGGTGAATTATATCCTACTCATGCTTGCATTCAGTGTTGATTAATTTTAATGCATGTTCATGATTGTTGTCGCTCTCTAGTTGGTCGCTTCCCAGTCTCTTTCTAGCCTACACTTGTACTAAACGGGAATACTGCTTGCGCATCCACTTCCATAAACCCCAAAAGTTATTCCATATGAGTCCACCATACCTTCCTATATGCGGTATCTACCTTTTGTTCCAAGTAAATTTGTATGTGCCAAACTCTAAACCTTCAAATGAAATTTTGTTTTGTATGCTCAAATAGCTCATGTATCAACTAGGGCTGTCTATATCTTCCATGCTAGGCGGGTTATTCTCAAGAGGAGTGGACTTCGCTCCTCATTCACGAGAAAATGGCTTGTAACTGGGATGCCCAGTCCCATGCTCAAATCAAATCAAAATAATTGCAAACAAAACTCTCCCAGGATTGTTGTTAGTTGGAGGCACCCGTTGTTTCGGACAAGCCATGGATTGATGTTTGTTGGTGGTAGGGGGAGTATAAACTTTACCATTCTGTTTGGGAATCGCCTATAAGTGTGTAGCATGGAAGATATCGAGATCTCTCGGTTGTTATGTTGACAATGAAAGTATACCGCTGAAAATATTATTCATCTCTAATTCGAAAACCGAGCTCTAGCACCTCTACAAATCCCTGCTTCCCTCTGTGAAGAGCCTATCTATTTACTCTTATGCTGAGTCATCGTTCTCTTATTAAAAAGCACCAGTTGGAGAGCACCGCTGTCATTTGCATGTATTATTATTAGTTTACATTGAGTATGACTGTGACTGGATCTCTTTTACCATGAATTACAATTTCCAGTCAGCCCTTGATCTTCAGAGGTGCTCTGCATTTATGTTTTGCGGTCTCAAAAAGGGCTAGCGAGATACCATCTTGTTATATCATATTATGATTGTTTTGAGAAAGTGTTGTCATCCGAGATTTACTATTATTGTTCGCTAGTTGATTATGTCATTGATATGAGTAAACATGATACCTAAATGTTATTGTGAATATGGTTAGTTCATAATCTTTGCTGAAAACTTGAATGATGGCTTTACATATTTACAACAACAAGAGCAAACAGAGTTTGTAAAAGGTTTTCTTTATCACTTTCAATTTATCAACTGAATTTCTTGAGGACAAACAAAGGTTTAAGCTTGGGGGAGTTGATACTGTTGGATTTCGGGTTCCGGCAAAACCCTTGTGGTCCGAACACTGGGGTGCGCACAAAGATCTCTCCCCCTCTGTAGCTCGCATACTCTACGATCTCACGGCCTAGCTTGACGAACCCAAAGAACATGAGACATAAGATTTATACTGGTTCGGGCCACCGTTGTGGTGTAATACCCTACTCCAGTGTGGTGTGGTGGATTGCCTCTGGGGCTGAGGATGAACAGTTATAAGGGAAGAACAGCCTCACGAGGAGAGATGTTCTTGTGCTTGGTGAACTTGTCTGGTGGCCTTGGTGGAATGGATCTAGTCCAAGATGAGATGTGTCCCTACGGTGGTGGCTAGTCCTATTTATAGAGGCCCTAGTCCTATTTCCAAATATTGAGCGGGAAGGGATCCCACAACGGCCAAATTCGAAGGAGACAACTAATACAAGCTATCCTGACAAAAGTAGTCTTCGCCTGCCAAAGGCTCTGGTGGTGACGCCGTCTTGGGCTCCACGGTGACCTTCGTCCTGCCATCCTACTGGTCTTGGTCTTGTTGCACCGATATGGAAACCTTTGCCTAATGCCTCGGGACTCCTCGTCTGCGCTTGCCCCTTTAGCACCAAAGAGGAAATGAGGACACTACGCGCGCTGCCACCCGCCAGGCGCCAGTCATCATGGCTTGCGTCACAGAAACCTCGCGAGGTGTCCCTCGCCTAGATCTCTCCGCCCCTCGCGAGCGAGACTGGTGAGGCCGCCCCTGAGGAGCTCTCGCGTCGTCCGCCTCACGAGGCTTGGCCCCTCGCGAGGGTCTTGAATGTTTGCTGGTGTAGATGGGCCGTACAGGGCCGCTGGTTGAGCCACGCTGCAGGCCGTGGGCAGGAAAGTCTGGGGAACCCCGTTCCAAGAATGCAGACAGTAGCCCCCGGGCCCATGGAGCGCTCGGGCTTGGCTTCAAGGAGAAGCCAAAGGGCAAGCGCGTAGCGCCGCGGGCCCCATCAGCCTGCTGCCCCAATAGCCCATGGCCCTACCTGACACATGGAGGTCGATTAGACGTGGGCGGCGCCGCTTCCCCACACAACCTTGATATCCGCCTGGCTAGGCGGCCACGGCGTCCCACACAGTTATTTCCCCCTTGCTGGCGACGCACCCTCTGGCTCCTTTGCTTCCTCGAACCTTAGCTTCCTTTCCCAATCCAACCTGAGCTCTGTCCTCCCCATCGTTATGGCGCCGAACCGGACGGAGAAAGGGAAGAAGCCCCTGTCCTCGGTCAACCCCCTCCTACTGTCGAGCCCGCTGTTGGCCGATCGCGGGTGCTCAATGAGGAGGCCATGGACAAGGTCCGTCTTGCGCTCGCCACCAGCTTCAACGAATGGGGTAGGATGGCGGCCTGGTCGGCATCCCGAGCTTCTGTTGATAGAGCAGCCACCGAGGTCCAGTTTTTCGTCGATGCCCTGTGGGCCGGTCTGGTTCCCCCCTTCTCCGTCTTCTTCAATGTCGTGCTTTCCCATTACCAGATTCATCTGCTGCACTTAGATCCCCAATCTGTCACTCTTCTTGCCATCTTCGCCTTCGCCTGCGAGGCCATGGTGGGCATTGCCCCCTCGGTGGCCCTTCTGCGCCATTTCTTCTCGCTGCACTTGACCGACCCCCAGCAACGCTCGGGGTGCCTGAGCTTCCAGGCCGTGGCGGCGACGGCCGGCTCATGGATTGACTTCGAGCTCCCACTGTCTACGAGCGAGTTCCGGACGCGGTGGGTATATGTGGATGTCGGAGTGCTCAGCCCTTTGCTCTCACCTCCGTCTGCGCCCGCTGTTCCCATGGTGATGAAGGAGTTCCTCCGACGCCGCATCGCCCCTCTTCAACGCCATTCCCAGCCGATGTGGTCCTTATCTGTCGGCTCGGATCGCATGATGCTCTAGGATTCAGAGCTTCCGCTTGCGGCACGCAGAACATTGCTCGAGGTCCTGGCGGGCAACCCCTTGCCAACCGATATGCCACCGTAGGGCTATCTCTTGTACTGCTGCCTGAACAGGGTGGAGTTCGTAGGCCAGATGCCCCCCTTTAACGGATGGGGGCTGCATCCGGTTGGCCTTGAGGGGTCCCATGAGAACCCCATCACCGTGGTGCCCATCTTTGCTACCTGCGCCGAACTTGCCCCAAGAGTGGACGCAGGGGGGCAAGCATCACCGGAAACTGGAGGCGCGGGTGGCGCGGCATTGGAGCCGCCCACAGTTCCTGAGGCGTCAACTTCAGGAGCCCACAACTCCTGTGCTGAGGAAGCAGTTGAGGGGGCGACGCAACCCGCTACTCCCGAGGCCTCTAGAGGCCGTCATGAGGCGGTATTTGATGGATCTCCCCAGCTTGGTGCTCCCGAGGTCATCCCCTCGGGTGCTTCACCAGCCACGCCCTGCGATGGTCGCCATGCGCGACGCTTCAGCCGGCTCCGTGTAGACTTCGATGCGCTCCGCAAGAGAAAGGGGTCCCCAAGCTGCGGCAACGGCGCTTTCCGGCTGTTGAAACAGAGGAAGTACATCGCCATAGATGAGTAAGTACCTTATCTCTGTGATTCCTTGAGTGCTGCTTCCCTTCCTGACGGTGGTTCTTCAGGATCCCATCTGCTAACGCCGTGAAGCCCCTCGGGAAGCAAACCCCTCCTGCCTCGGATCTTCTGCCGGCCTTGAGCATCCCAGGCCAATATGCTACCCCCGTCGCAGGGTTGGCTGGAGAGGTAGATGCGCTGGCTTGGCGGCTTGAGCCCGCGCTCCTGCCATCTCTTCTTCGTGGCCTCGTCGGGGGTGTGCTGAGCGTGCCGAGGTCTCCTCCTCTGGTTATGGACGGTGACTGGATGGCTTCGGTCTTGGTTCCTTCTTCCAGTGGCGAGCCCTATCCTAACTGGGCTCCTGTCGAAGCCCAGTCGGTGTCCGGAGGGGCGCCAGCCCCCAGCCCCCTGCGAGAAGGGGGCGAGCCGCTTCGGGTCCCGTCGACGGCCCCTGCCGTGGAGGATGGAGTCGGCCGCATGCTCAAAGCTGCGCATGAAAGGAGCGTCGTCCGCCGCGAGCTCTTCCGGGAGGCAATGGGCGCGATGAATCGGCTTGGCGGGGAGCTCGCGGATGTAGATGCGCGCCTCGAGGCCGAGGGTCTTTGGTTGGTGGAAGAGTGGCATAAACTGAAGGTGGCTATCAACCTCGGGCGCCGCCAACATGAGCTTCATAACGTGAAGGCCGAGGCGTCTCTTGCGACCTCACGCGAAGCTTGCGCCCGAGCCTTGGGGGGAGCCCGGAAGCTGATCGACGTCGCGAGATCATGGAGAAACGCGCGTGGGAGCTCCAAGCCTGGAGTGCCTCCCTTTAGAGGCAAGTGGAGGCGCGCAAGGCCGCCCTAGCGTTTATGAAGGGGACGCCTGCCGAGGAGGAAGAGATCCTGAGGCACGAGGAAGCGCTGGCGCTGGAAGCCACAGAGCGCAGCCTCGAGCTCGAGCGGTTGGAGACGAGGGAGCGCCAGGTTGCCCAAGCTGAGGATGCTATTGGCGCGCGAGAGGCCAAGGCCCAGGAGGAAGTCGATCGCCGGGCGTCCGAGGCTCGCGCAGATCTTGTGGGCAGGTACGACCTGAAGTTGAAGCTTGTGGAAGCCGAGGCGGTGGGCAGGACCAATGCGCTCAGGTCAGGGTTGGATGAGGCTGAACGTCGCGAGAAAGCCGCCGTAGCTGCCCTGTCTTTAGTGCAAGCCGAGCTGGCTTCCGCACGTGCCGAGCTGCTTTCCCTTCAGCAGCGGGTCGCCGACGCCGAATCCTCCATGCAGCAGGGCATGGAGGAAGCGCTCCGGCGGCGGACGCTGGAGCGCGAGCACGCCCCCATGCTCCAAAACCTCAGGACCAGAGCCAAGGCGGCGCTGGGCGCTATCTGTGACGAAAATGCACCTCATCCCCACTCAGATGACTATGCCAGTCACCTCCTTTTCTTCATCGACGTGGTGACACTCCTGGAGAATCGGTTCGAGAGGGCTCGCGTGCTTGTTGAGGAGAGGAGTCGCGGCCTGCTCAAGCGCGTGTTCTCCCGTGTCTTCAGCCACCTCCAGAACACCTACCCCAACTTTGACTTCGACACCGCCATTGTCCCCGTGCCCGAGGCCATCCGGGACAACCTGACACGATGGGTAGAGGACAATGTGGACACCCTAGTCAGAGCCTTCACCTCCGAGGACGACGCGGTGGTGGTCGTTGCGGATGAAGGTGACGTGATCGATGATGGTGCGGGCGACGCCGACAATCATGACGGTGATGCTGGGGACGAGGATGGTGGCGCCAGCGACGGTGACGATGATGCCAGCGACGCGTCTGAGGGCGTCTCGGAGGACGCGGCGAATGATATGTCCGATTGAGCCCGTGCTCTCTCATTGCTGAGCCTGTAAGCGAAAACTTGGGCACGACCCTGAAAGTTGTGACAACATTTTGGGAGGGGGGGCCCCTCATGTAAACAAATTACTACCTCTATTCCTTAGGCCAAGCTGAAGATGTGTGTTTTTTACGGGCCCGCGAGTCATGTCGCGAGTTTACTACTAAAATTTACCTTGGTCAGGACCGGTTTCCGGCTAGTTCATGAGGTCGTGATCTCCTGAAGGGCCTGCTGATTCGCCCGAGAGGGCGCCGTGAGGAGCAAGCGCCAGCCGTGGAAGGGCGTGCACGCCGCGCGCGTGTGCCGCGCCCAGCCCCCGCTCTCGAGGGGCTTGCGAGGGGGAGGCAATAGGTGCGAACTCCGAGTCGGGCAAGGAACCAGATGGCAAGAAATTGAACGAACGAGAAAAGTCACCCCCCGTGCATAGGACTGAAAATTCAACTTCAACTTAAATCCAAAGCTAGAAACAGGGCTATAGAAAAGAGGTTAAGAGCAAATGGCCACGTCCGGCACATAGTCTAGTCTTCTTGTCTTCTCACCAGCGGGGAGCTAAGTGCTGCCACTAGGCGTGGGAGCGAGTCCCCGAGGCCCGAGGGCGGCGCTCCTGAGACTCCGGGGCATGTACAACCCCACTCATTATTACATGAGAGTGTCACGAGCGGAGATCTTGTAAGTGCATCTAGTGCCACCCCTAGTTGGTTTTGGAGTATTGACGACAAACCTGGTTGAGGGACTAATGTGTTTGTGAGAATTACAGGATAACACAGGTAGTAGTCCCTCATTGATTCGGTTTACCTACCAGAGATGACCCCTAAAAATGTGTGAAGACATTGAAGACAATGGTGGTCTATGAAGAGTTTCACATTGAAGACTATGACATGAGAAAACATTGTATGAAGACTGTGGATTGCGAAGACATAGTTGTTTCGTAGTTTCCTTTTCTTCTTTGTTGAGTCATAGGAACCACCGTACTGTTAAGTGGGGTCTAAGTGAACAAATTCAGAGTGACTGAAGTGATGCTCAACCAAATCCTATGTCTTCGAGTGAAGACAATGAGAGAAAATCTTATCCAGAGCTGGATAAGTCAGCTTTACTTGTAGCCCAAGTCAACCTGCCGCGTGTGTTTGAAATCTGACCGTTAGACACGTGTCAGTTCCTTAGTGACCCAGGGTCATTTCGGACAAATCAGGTTGGGTTGCCTAGTGGCTATAAATAGCCCACCCCCTACACCATAAATTGGTGGCTGCTCAGAGTTAGTGCACGGCTTTTGTCGTTTGAGAGCAACCCACCTCGAAGCCTTTGAGAGAGAAATCCTTGCGAGGACAAAGCCCTAAACACCCAGAGCCAAAGAGTCTTAGGCATCACTGAAGTCTTTCTGTCTGCGTGATCTGAAGACTTCTTACACTTGAGGACTGTGAATCCTCCAGCCAGTTAGGCGTCGCGTTCTGAGCATCCAAGAGTCATTGTGGGTCGCTGGCGAACGAAGTCTGTGAAGGTTTGGAAGTCTACCTTCAAGACTTACCAGAGTGATTGGGCGAGGACTATGTGTCCTTAGCTCAAGGGGAATAAGGTGAAGACGCGGTGTTGTGAGTTGAATCTCAGCCTCCCTAAGTAGACGTACAGTTGTCACAACAACTGGAACTGGTCTAACAAACACCTGTCCTCACCAAGAAACTGGTTCTATCCTTACCTCTCTCTTTACTTGCTGTTTGTCTTCGTGAAGTCATTGCCTGCTTGTATGATATGATTGACTTCACTATGTGAAGACTGTTGATTGGTTTCATACTTTCTTCTATCTTGATCCATACTACCTAGCTGCTGATAGTCTTCATGCTTTCACTTCATTTGCTTACTTGACTATGGCCTGTCTGGTGTGGTCTACCTTCCGCTGCATATCAATAGGTTCATTTCTTCTGTTTGTCTTCAAAACCCGCGTGTTTTGAAGACTTTCATAAAAATCACCTATTCACTCCCCCTCTAGTCGACAACTAGCACTTTCAATTGGTATCAGAGCAAGGTGCTCCCTTGTTCTGTGTGATTCGGTTTAACCACCTGGAGTTTTAGCTATGTCGACTGCAGGGATAATCAAAGTCTCCGCCGCGTGCCCTGTCTTCGATGGCTCTGATTACCCTTACTGGAAGAATAAGATGCGCATGCATCTTGAAGCCATTAATGTCGACCTCTGGTATGTCATCAAGAATGGCGTTCCCAAGGATGGTGAAGGCGTCACCGCAGCTGATGTCAAGAAGTTCATTCAACTGGATTCCACTACCAAGAACATCATCTACGGTCATCTGACCAAAGGATAGTATGGCCGTGTGAGTGCTCTGGAAACTGCAAAGCTAGTCTGGGACTGGCTTTCCAAGGTCAATGAAGGCGTCTCAACTCAGAGAGACCCAAGGATGAGTGTTCTTCGCAATCCTTCAACCGTTTCAAGAGAAATGACAATGAGAATGTTCAGCTGACGTTTGATCGCCTCACTAATATCACAAATGAGCTTCATGCACTCGGCGCCACTGAAATCACCAAGCATGAAATCGTCAAGACACTCTTGAGATCACTCGACAGCGTATTTGACACCTTGGCCTTGATGATTCAAGAACACCCTGACTTGAAGACTCTCGATCCGTCTGACATACTTGAGAGGCTCAACACACATGAATTCCAGCTATCTGAGAAACGAGACATCTATGGTCCCAACTATGGCCGAGCTCGCGCCTTGAAGGCAAAGGCCGTTTCCTCATCTGAAGAATAATCTGACTGTAGTTCTGAGTATCCTGAAGACATTGGAAAGGAGCTTTCCATGCTCGTGAAGAAGTTCCAAAGGTTCACTATGAAGAAAGGCTCCAGACCGTCTTCAAGATCCAGCTCAAGAACTGATGAAGCTTCCTCCCGTGACTACAAGAAGAGAACATGTCACAAGTGCAAGAAACCTAGTCACTACATCTCTGAATGTCCTCAGTGGGACAATGAAAACAACAACAAGAAGAAGAGCAAGGAATATGATTTTGATGACAAGAAAAAGAAGAAATCCTCAAAGTCTTCTTCTAAGTCTTCGTCAAAGTCTTCATCACACGAGAATTGCTCATCTAGCAAGGGTCGTGCATTTGTTGGCAAGGAAATGGATTCAGAGGAGGAGTCTGCATCTGAGGAGGTGGAGATGGAGTATGAAGAGTGAAAGTGCATTATATCGACTAGACGGGGGTGAATAGGCGATTTTTATGAATGTCTTCAAAAAACGTGGAGGTTATGAAGACAAACGATAGAAATAAACCTATTACCCTGCAGCGGAAGGTAGACTACACTAGGCAAGCCATAGTCAAGTATTCGATAGAGTGAAAGCACAATGACTAATAGCAGCAATGTAGTAAGGATCAGGTAGGAAGATATTATGAAGCCAAACAGAACACGCAGTCACTCAGTGAAGATAAAAGATAGTGCAATCATACAATGACTTCACAAGGAGTAACAGTACGTAAAGAGAAGGGAAGGATGAAACCAGTGACTCATTGAAGATAATGATGTGTTGGACCAGTTCCAGTTGCTGTGACAACTATATGTCTGGTTAGGGCGGCTAGGTATTTAAACCTGAGGACACACAGTCCCGGACACCCAGTCCTGAACACGCAGCTCAGGACACCCAGTCCTCACCTTATTCCCCTTGAGCTAAGGTCACACAGACCTCGCCCAATCACTCTGGTAAGTCTTCAAGGTAGACTCCCAAACCTTCACAGACTTCATTCACCGGCAATCCACAATGTCTCTTGGATGCTCAGAACGCGACGCCTAACCGGCTGGAGGATTCACAGTCCTCAAGTGTAATAAGTCTTCAGATCACATAGACAAGAAGACTTAAGTGATGCCTAATTCTCTTTGGCTCTGGGTGGTTAGGGCTTTATCCTCGCAAGGAATTCTCTCTCAAAGGCTTCGAGGTGGGTTGCTCTCAAACGTCAAAAGCCGTACACTAACTGTGAGCAGCCAACCGTTTATGGTTGTAGGGGGTGGGCTATTTATAACCACTAGGCAACCCGACCTGATTTGTCCGAAATGACCCTGGGTCACTAAGAAACTGACACGTGTTCCAACGGTCATATTTCAAACTCACACGGCAACTTTACTTGGGCTACAAGCAAAGCTGACTTGTCCGACTCTGGACAAGATTCGCTCTCATAGTCTTCACTCGAAGACATAGGTTTTGGTTAAGCATCACTTCAGTCATTCTGACTGGTTCTCTTGGACCCCACTTAATAGTACGGTGGTTCCTATGACTCAACAAAGAAGAAGAAAAGAACTACGAAGGATCTAAGTCTTCAAGCTCCATAGGCTTCATGCGATGTCTTCTCTTGTCATAGTCTTCAATGTGAATATCTTCATATACCACCTTTGACATCAATGTCTTCATACATTTTTAGGGATCATCTCTGGTAGGAAAACCGAATCAATGAGGGACTTCTACCTGTGTTATCCTGCAATTCTCACAAACACATTAGTCCCTCAACTAGGTTTGTCGTCAATACTCCAAAACCAACTAGGGGTGGCACTAGATGCACTTACAATCTCCCCCTTTTTGGTGATTGATGACAAACTAGTTGAAGTTTTCAATGAGGAATATAATATGTGAAATTGTTAAGGAAAAGGAATTGTCTTCATAAGTTGCAAGGGCTCCCCCTGAAGATGTGCATATAAGTAGTTTGCTTTTGGAATGCAAATGCACATGGCAGGTTGTGCTTGTGGAGATCCTCTTCAACTTATGATGACAATCCACTATGCATGTGAAGGTATGTGAAGATAATGACATGCATAATGGAAAATGGACATCTGCAAAATGATATAAGTGCGGAATTTATCGTCGCACATGCGGAATTTATCATCGCATCACAAAATGGCAAATAGGTAGCAAACGACCATCGAGTTTAAGTGTTACAACTCAAAGAACCAAATGTATCAAAACGAGAGTTGTAAACACGAAGGAAAATATGAAGCACCCGCCCATATGGACCCGCTTGAAGACTATTAAACTCATATGCTTCTCCCCCTTTTGTCACTAAGGACCAAAAAGGTTTGAAGTCATAGAGCCTCTACTCGTTCCCATGAAGAGTAGGTGAAGCAGCACGGTCGTTGGTGATGTTCGGCGGTGCAGAAGAGCTTGGAGAAGTGTCGAAGCGTGCTGAAGGAGGCGGCGGTGAAGTAGCATCGTCGTCATCCTCGATCACTCTGGCATTTACAGTTGCAGCAGAGGAAGAGAACTCAGAGTCTTCAAGAGATGGAGTTCTTCGCAGCACTGCCCTTCGAGGAGGTGTGGAGTCAAACTTGAAGTGCTCAGAGAAGCCATCCTCTTGAAGATCATCTTTAGAACACATCAGCGTCAGCCCTTTCCATGTGCGTCGAGAGGTTTCATAAGCAACAAAGGCATTCTTGGTGGCAAGATTGCGAATGCGATTAACATCCACCAAGAGGCTTTGCATTTGACGCTTCAGCCAGTCATGATGCCTATCCTGTTTCTGATGAAGAGCCACAAGAAGCTCTCGGTCATTGAGAACACGAGTGCGCTTCTTGGGTCGTGGGGCAGTTGTACTGTCAGTGGCTTCAGTGAGAGCAGGATGCGGTGCACGCGTAGTGCCAACCAAAGGATACACACGAGTGACTGCTTCAACTCCTTCAATGTTTTGAGAAAAACTTTGATGCTCTGCATTCTGTAGACTTAGAGGTTCCTTGGCAGGCTCAGGATAGATGGCTTCAATAGACATATCCACATCAGGCAGAAAAATCCGTTGATTGCGAGCAGATGGCTGATATGAGATAGCGGAGTGAAGTTTGATCAGCCGCATTACCCATGGGGCGTAGAACTTCAAGCCAAACAGATCAGAGCCTGATGCAGCAAGTTGGCGAATGAAGAAGTCCTGTGCATTGAAGCATTTTCCATGAAGAATATAGAAGACCAAAGTCTTCATTGCACCTTCCAGCTTGGCATGTGGAGAGTGCCCTTTGATGGGCCAGAGAGTTCGCCTTATGATGTGATAAATAGTCCTTGGCAGATACTCTAGGTCTTCAACAAAGAACTCTTTGGGATATGCAGCATCTTGGGGTAATGGCTTCATCATGCTGAGCATTTGACTCATGTTAGGATCAGGCTTCTAAAAGATGCTCTCCACAGCTTCACTGTGAAGTTGACAGCCAGATTCGTAGAGATCGCTGGGAGTGGGTAGACCAGTGAGCTCAATGATGTCAAAGGCTTTGGCTTCGTGATGAACGTTTCCTGTCATCCACTCCAGGACCCAAGTCTTCGGATCTCTGTTATACCCGCGGATGTGAAGTGTGGCATAGAATTGGAGCAGCAACTCTTCATTCCAATGCTCTTCGTCAGTGACGAACGGCAGCAATCCAACCTCTTTGAAGCAATCCAGAGCTTCTTCCAGACAGGGCATACCAGCTATTGCTTCAATGTCAAGACGCTTGTGTGGGAAGATGCGACCTTGATTGTAGAGAATGCAAGAGTAATAGCTTCGTTGCGGATAGCTCCAGAACTGATCAAATGATATTCTTTCCCTTGAGTAGGGGTTCCTGGAGCTATTGAAGAATGTGTTGTCTGCTCTGAAGCCATTGATATTGAAGGATCCAGGTGCTGATGCAGGACCTGGGAACCTGGGCAATCTTGGGGTTGGCTTCTGTACCTGAGGCCTGTGCTCAACATGATAGTCGAACTGAGGACCGGCATTAGGCGCGGGAACAGAAGCAGTGGGATCAATGGCTTCGCTGACTTCTGATGCTTTTGTTGGGGAGGGATCCACATTAGCTTTAGCCATGACAGCGTCAGTGGCTTCATTGGTGTTGGTGGTGGCAGCCTCAAGATTTTCAACCTCCACTTGACGAGCTGGAGGGTCGGTCACAATCACGTTCTCCTCGAGAACCGCTTCTTGGTGGGACAGGGGAGTAGCAGCTTGTGGGACTTCTTCTTCATCGGCTGATGCAGCCGGAATGTCTTCAGCAGTTTCATACGCAGAGACTGGAGGCCTTGGTCCTTTGCGAAGCCTGCGCAACGCAAGCGACGCATGTGTAGTTGGAGTTGGCTGGGCCTCAAAGTCTTCTTCCTCTTGTGGGCGATCAGCCAATGAAGCATCCTGAGCAATTGGCGTCAGAGGACGACCAATGCTGATGAGTTCGCTGTGCTCGAGCTGAGGAAGGACTGCACCATCTTCAACATGGTCATGGTGACCAATGTCTTCAGCAGCGATGGGATCAGCTGCTGGAAAGTCTTCAGCTTCATGAGGCTCTGTGAAAGCAGGCTCATGGATTGTCAGTTGGCGTTCAGCGTCAGGACGAACCATGGAAATGGGTTCAACAATCAAAGGCTCTGTGGGAGCAGCCCGTTCTTTCTTGGTCTTCCTCTTCTTCTTGGAGGGGGCAGTAGGAGAGGCTTCAGGATGTTTCCTGTTCCTGGCTTCAGCCTCAGCAGTCCTCGTCTTCTTCAGCTCTGAAGCGGTTGACTGGCTTTTTGGCTTCGAGCCAGTTGTAAGTGCATCTAGTGCCACCCCTAGTTGGTTTTGGAGTATTGACGACAAACCTAGTTGAGGGACTAATGTGTTTGTGAGAATTGCAGGATAACACAGGTAGAAGTCCCTCATTGATTCGGTTTTACTACCAGAGATGACCCCTAAAAACGTATGAAGACATTGAAGTCAAAGGTGGTATATGAAGATATTCACATTGAAGACTATGAAAATAGAAGACACGTTATGAAGCCTATGGAGCTCGAAGACTTAGATCTTTCGTAGTTCTTTTTCTTTTGTGTTGAGTCATAGGAACCACCGTACTGTTAAGTGGGGTCCAGGAGAACCAGTCAGAATGACTGAAGTGATGCCTAAACCAAAAACCTATGTCTTCGAGTGAAGACAATGAGAGCGAATCTTGTCCAGAGTCGAACAAGTCAGCTTTGCTTGTAGCCCAAGTAAAGTTGCCGTGTGAGTTTGAAATCTGACCGTTGGAACATGTGTCAGTTCCTTAGTGACCCAGGGTCATTTCGGACAAATCAGGTCGGGTTGCCTAGTGGCTATAAATAGCCCACCCCCTACAACCATAAACGGTTGGCTGCTTAGATTTCAGTGCACGGCTTTGGTCGTTTGAGAGCAACCCACCTCGAAGCCTTTGAGATAAAATTCCTAGCGAGGAGAAAGCCCTAACCACCTAGAGCCAGAGTAAATTGGGCATCACTTAAGTCTTCTTGTCTGAGTGATCTGAAGACTTATTACACTTGAGGACTGTGCATCCTCCAGACGGTTAGGCGTTGCGTTCTGAGCATCCAAGAGACATTGTGGATTGCCAGTGAACGAAGTCTGTGAAGGTTTGGGAGTCTACCTTGAAGACTTACCTGAGTGATTGGGCGAGGACTATGTGACCTTAGCTCAAGGAGAATACGGTGAGGACTTGGTGTCCTGAGCTGCGTGTTCAGGACTGGGTGTCCGGGACTGTGTGTCCTAAGGTTTAAATACCTAGCCACTCCAACCAGACATATAGTTGTCACAGCAACTGGAACTGGTCCAACACATCATTGTCTTCAACGAGTCACTGGTTTCATCTTCACTTCCTTTTACTTACTGTTACTCATTGTGAAGCCATTGCATGCTTGCTATATCTTTTGTCTTCACAAGTAACTGTATGATTTGTTTGGCTTCATAACTTCTTCCTACCTGATCCTTATTACACTGCAGCTACTTGTCATTGTGCTTTCACTCTATTGAATACTTGACCATGGCTTGCCTAGTGTAATCTAACTTCCGCTGCATAGTGATAGGCATATCTCTACTGTTTGTCTTCATAACTTCCACGTTTTGAAGACTTTCATAAAAATCGCCTATTCACCCCCCTCTAGTCGATATAACGCACTTTCAATTGGTATCAGAGCAAGGTGCTCCCTTGTTCTGTGTGATTCGGTTTAACCACCTGGAGTTTTAGCTATGTCGACTGCAGGGATAATTAAAGTCTCCGCTGCGTGCCCCGTCTTCGATGGAACTGAATATCCCTACTGGAAGAATAAGATGCGTATGCATCTTGAAGCCATTGACGTCGACCTATGGTATGTCATCGAGAACGGCGTTCCCAAGGCTGGAGAAGGTGTCACTGCTGCTGATGTCAAGAAATTTGTTCAACCGGACTCTACTGCCAAGAACATCATCTGTGGTCATCTGACCAAAGGACAGTATGGCCGTGTGAGTGCTTTGAAGACATCCAAGCTGGTCTAGGACTGGCTCTCCAAGGTCAGAGATCAAAGAATCAGTGTCCTTCGCAATCTCTTCAAGCGCTTCAAGCGAAATGACAATGAGAATGTCCAGCACACATTTGACCGACTCACTGACATCACAAATGAGCTTCAAGCCTTCGGCACCACTGAGATTACCAAACACGAAGTCGTCAAAACGCTGCTGAGATCACTTGACAGTTCGTTTGACATCCTAGCCCTGATGATTCAAGAATGTCCTGATTTCAACACACATGAGTTTCAGCTTTCTGAGAAAAGAGATATCTACGGTCCAAACTATGGGCGAACTCGTGCCTTGAAGGCAAAAGCTGTTTCCTCATCTGAAGAAGAATCTGACAGCAGTTCTGATGATCCTGAAGACATTGGAAGGGAACTTGCAATGCTAGTGAAGAAGTTCCAAAAATTCACCAAGAAGAAAGGCTTCGGAAAGTCTTCACGATCAAGCTCATGGAATGATGAAGCTTCAGCTCATGACTACAAGAAGAAAACATGCCACAAGTGTAAGAAAACTGGACACTTCATCTCTGAGTGTCCACAGTGGGACAATGAGAACAGAAAGAAGAAGAAGAGCAAGGAATATGACTCAGACGACAAGAAGAAGAAGAAATACACAAAGTCTTCTTCCAAGTCTTCCTCAAAGTCTTCATCACACAAGAAGAGCTCATCTGGCAAGGCACGTGCGTTTGTTGGCAAGGAAATGGATTCAGAGGAGGAGTCCGCTTCTGAGGAGGCAGAGGTGGAGTCTGAGGAGGAGTCTGATTCTGGCATTGCAAGTCTGGCTACAGCATACGTCGCCAAGTCCATCTTCAACACTGAAGACAATGACCTCATCACCGACACCGATGCAAATGACAAGGACTACTCCACTCCTACCTACTGCTTCATGGCACGCGGTGCCAAGGTAAACAAACGCACTACTCACTATCAAACATCTAGTGACGATGACTCTGATTGTGATTCAAAACCCAGTTACAAAACACTTGCTAAAATTGCAACTGAACAACAGAAAGCCATGGAACATATTCAAAAACTGTTAGACAGAAGCGATGATCTGTTGGGTGCTGAAATGACTCGATCTGAATCCTTAATTGAAGACATAAAAAATCTTCATGTTAAGTATCAGGAACTTGAAGATCGTCATGACACTCTCTCAACAACTCATGAAAAGCTTTCCTATGATTATCTTCAAAGGAAGCAAGAACTTGAGAAATTGAGAGCAGCTCATGAAGATTTTCAAAAGGAAAACAAGTCACTTCGCGCCGAACAGATCAGTTCTGCTCAGGAAGGATTTGAACCACCATGTCTTAAATGCATTGAGTGTGATAATGCTACTTCTGTTGCTGAATGTTTCACTGCTACTGCTGTTGCAATATCTTCAACTGTTGATGTGGTAACTAACCCCTCTGCTGAGGATACCACTGCTATTGCTGATGAGAATGCTAGGTTGAAGACATTGCTTGAAACAGGGATGTACAAAAGTCTTAAAGGACATCAGACATTATGTGATGTCCTCAAGAAGCAGATTCTGAACCGAAACCCTAGGAAAGAGGGTGTTGGGTTCGTAAGGAAAATTAATGCAGATGGCTCTTACTGGAAACCTGAGCAGTACCCCAAAACCAAGTGGGTTGCTGCAAAGGAACCTTCAGCAGATCCATCCAATTTATCTGGCTTCACCTGTGCCAACCCCATTATCATTGATGAATCCTTTGATGCAAACTATGTACTGTTTAAAAATCAGAATGGTGTAGTGTTTGCCAGGTACATTGGTACTAACTACAGGAATGGACAGCCTATGAAGAAGATCTGGGTTCCGAAAAAGTGTCTGGAAAATCTTCCTGTGAATGTCTTCATGACACCTCACATGAAGAAGACAAACCTCAGACCAAAGGCTTCATACGGTCTAAAGGCTTCATACAGACAGAGGACTCACCTGAGTCGCACTAACGCAAATGTTTTGCAGGGAAACCATACTCAGGCATATGAATATGAGAGCGGTTCATCAAACCGTCATGTTCATATGACCAAAAACTATTCTGCCTATTCTTATGAGTACTATTGTCCGCCTGCTAGACTGTTTGCTAGGGCTCCAAAACCAAAATTCTTAGATGCTGCACTTAGACTTATTGCTTCTAAGCCACCCTTGAAGATGTGGGTGGTTAAGAAAGCTTAACTCTCTTTTGCAAGGAAAGGTCTCCAGCAGAAAACCAAAATCTTCTGACGCTATTACTAGGGACCTTAAAAATCTTGTAGGGTGCAAGATAAAATGCCCGAATGGCATCATTATGTACTTCGTTCCTGAATCGCATGCTACTCTCCCTATTAGTCCTAATCTGGATCTAAGTTTTCATAACCCACTGGTTCGTCAAACGTTTTTGCTTCACAATTCTCTTCGTGAAGCCTATCCCCCTAACTGCACTATAGGGTACGACACCAGCGTCTTCAAAGTCTTCAGAATGGATTATTGACAGTGGGTGTACAAACCACATGACTCGCAAAATAAGCCTCCTTATGGACTCAACCTTACGTCCATCCGACAAGAGCCACATCACATTTGCTGACACTGGTAAAAGTAAGGTATTGGGTCTAGGTAGATTTGCAATCTCAAAGGATCAACACATGGATAAAGTCATGCTTGTTGAATCCCTTGGTTTCAACTTAATGTCTGTTTCAATGCTTTGCGATTTGTACATGGTCGTAATATTTGGAAAATATCGTTGCCTGGTACTAATGGAATCCGACAAGTCTCTAGTGTTTGAAGGGTATCGGAAAGATGATTTGTATGTGGTAGATTTCTCAGCAGGGCCACAACTTGCAGTATGTCTTCTTGCAAAAGCTTCAGAATGCTGGCTTTGGCATCTGTAACGCCCCCGATTTGACCGTACAGTAATCATGCACGCAAATGTGTACGATCAAGATCAAGGACTCACGGGAAGATATCACAACACAACTCTACAAATAAAATAAGTCATACAAGCATCATATTACAAGCCAGGGGCCTCGAGGGCTCGAATACAAGAGCTCGATCATAGACGAGTCAGCGGAAGCAACAATATCTGAGTACAGACATAAGTTAAACAAGTTTGCCTTAAGAAGGCTAGCACAAACTGGGATACAGATCGAAAGAGGCGCAGGCCTCCTGCCTGGGATCCTCCTAAACTACTCCTGGTCGTCGTCAGCGGGCAGCACGTAGTAGTAGGCACCTCCGGTGTAGTAGGAGTCATCGTCGAAGGTGGTGTCTGGCTCCTGGGCTCCAACATCTGGTTGCGACAACCAGGTAGAAGGGATAGGGGGAAAAGAGGGAGAAAGCAACCGTGAGTACTCATCCAAAGTACTCGCAAGCAAGGAGCTACACTACATATGTATGCATTGGTATCAAATGGAATAAGGCTATCATATGTGGACTGAACTGCAGAATGCCGGAATAAGAGGGGGATGGCTAGTCCTTTCGAAGGCTACGCTTCTGGCAACCTCCGTCTTGCAGCATGTAGAAGAGAGTAGACTGAAGTCCTCCAAGTGTCATCACGTAGCATAATCCTAACCGATGATCCTCCCCTCGTCGCCCTGTGAGAGAGCGATCACCGGTTGTATCTGGCACTTGGAAGGGTGTGTTTTATTAAGTATCCGGTTCTAGTTGTCATAAGGTCAAGGTACAACTCCAAGTCGTCCTGTTATCGAAGATCACGGCTATTCGAATAGATTAACTTCCCTGCAGGGGTGCACCACATACCCCAACACGCTTGATCCCATTTGGCCGGACACACTTTCCTGGGTCATGCCCGGCCTCGGAAGATCAACACGTCGCAGCCCCACCTAGGCACAACAGAGAGGTCAGCACGCCGGTCTAAACCTAAGCGCATAGGGGTCTGGGCCCATCGCCCTTAGCACACCTACACGTTGCGAACGCGGCCGGAAGCAGAACTAGCCCCCTTAATACAAGAGCAGGCTTACGTTCCAATCCGGCGCGCGCCGCTCAGTCGCTGACGTCACGAAGGCTTCGGCTGATAACACGACGCCGGGATACCCATAACTACTCCCGCGTAGATGGTTAGTGCGTATAGACCAAATGGCCAAACTTAGATCAAATACCCAGATCTCGTTAAGCGTGTTAAGTATCCGCGAACGCCGACCAGGGCCAGGCCCACCTCTCTCCTAGGTGGTCTCAACCTGCCCTGTCGCTCCGCCTCAAAGTAACAGTCGGGGGCCGTCGGGAACCCAGGCCCACCTCTACCGGGATGGAGCCACCTGCCCCTTCAGCCCCCATCTCCGAACAGTATCACAGGTAAGGTAACTGTGTAAAGTATATTGTATATGCCCGTGATCACCTCCCGAAGTGATCACGGCCCAGTATTATAGCATGGCAGAGGGACAAGAGTGTAGGGCCACTGATGGAACACTAGCATCCTATACTAAGCAGTAGGATAGCAGGTAATGGTAACAACAGTAGTAGCAAGGATAGGCTATGCATCAGGATAGGAATAACGGAAAACAGTAACATGCTACACTACTCTAATGCAAGTTGTATAGAGAAGAGTAGGCGATATCTGGTGATCAAAGGGGGGGCTTGCCTGGTTGCTCTGGCAAGAGAGAGGGGGTCGTCAACTCCGTAGTCGTACTGGGTAGCAGCGGCGTCGGTCTCGGTGTCTAGAGAGAGAAGAGGGGGAAGAAACAATAAATATTTAAGCAAACATATGCATACCGATGCATGACATGACAAGTATCGGTGCTAGGGGTGCCCTAACGCGGTATGAGGTGATACCGGTGAAGGGGGGAAACATTCGGGAAAGAATCCCCGGTGTTTCGCGTTTTCGGGCAGAGGAGCCGGAGGGGGAAAGTTGCGAGTTTGCTATGCTAGGGATGCGTGGCTGACGAACGGGCTGCGTATCCGGGTTCGTCTCGTCGTTCTGAGCAACTTTCATGTTGAAAATAATTTAATCCGAGTTACGGATTAAAAGATATGATTTTCTAAAGATTTTATTAATTTCTGAAACTTAATTAATTATTTAATTAATTCAAAAATAGATTTATCACATTAGCATGATGTCATGCTGACATCAGCAGTCAACAGGGGTTGACTGGGTCAAACTGACGCGTGGGTCCAGTGGGACCCACCTGTCATACTCTGTTAGGTTAATTAGGGTTTAGTTAAACTAATTACTGTTTAATTAAGCTAACAGGTTAATTAGATTAATTAATTAAGGTTAATTAACTTAATTAATTTAGTTAATTAATTAATTAATTAATTTTTTTAATTATTGTTTTATTTATTTTTATATACTTTTTTTAACGTTCTGGGGCGGGGGCCCCTTTGTCAGTGGGCCAAAGGCCTTATCGGTTCGGTCTAACGGGCGTCGGGTGCGGGCGCAACCCGTAGCCCGATTGGGCGCCTGCACAGGCCAGTGGAGGTGCCAGGCGCGGGTGGCTATGGCCAAGGCGAGGCCACGGGCGGAGCGGTGCCGTGGTGAAGCGGCGGCCACCGGAGGAGGGCGCTGGGGCCGTGGAGAGGTGCGGCCGGACCGAACGGCGACCGGCCTTGGTCAGTCACCATGGGCAGGGAAGAGGGGAGGCGGGCGTTAGCCGCGGTGACCGGGGGGCGATGACTGGGGCGGTACAGGGGGCCGCGGTGAGGGCGCGCGCGCGAGTGCGTGCGGCCAAGCAGGGGAGTGAGGGCGGTGGTTGCGGTGAGCGCACGGAGAGCGCGGGGTTGCGGGCGTTCGGGCGCGACGAGTGGGATGGCGAGGCGTTACGGGGCGCACGGGCGCGGTGGCCGCGGCGACGAGCGCCGGGCGCGCGCGGTGGCGCGTCGAGCAGGGGAGGCCGGTGCGGGTGGCGACGGGGAGACGTGCAGAGCGGGCGCAAAGAGGAAGAGGAGGCCGTGGCCTCACCGGCGTTGCAGAGACGAGGGTCGGCGAGGCTCGGTGGAGCCTTTGGGGAGGAGGACGGGGACGACGGCAACGTAGAGGGGGAGGTCCGGCGTGGAGGAGTCGAAGAGGAGGACGGCAGGGCAGCTCCAACGACGGCGGGGTCCAGTGGCGTCGGGGGCGATGGGCGTCGCGGTCGGCTCGGGAGAAGGGCGACGGGGTCGGAAGACGGGTGGCGCCGGCGAAAGGGCTTCGGCATCGAGAGATCGAGGGAGATGGGGTAGAGAGCGAGGTGGAGTGGGGGGGGGGGTTTCCCCTTGATCTAGATTGGATCGGGAGGGGGAGAGGGTGTGTCGCTGTCTAGGGTTCGGTGGGGAGGGGGTTATACAGGGGGGCGACTGGGCCGGCCTGGGGGCCCGATGGCCAGCTGGGCCACGGCCCATCAGGGGGTCTCCTTCTTTCTTTTTGCTTTTGCTTTGCTTTTTTTTCTTTCCTATTTTATTTATAGTTTCTGTTTTCATATTAGTTTTACTTTACTTTTAGTTTTATAAAATATACCACTAGTCCCTAAATTAGTATTTATAAATACTCTATTGCCACATGAATTTCTCATACCTAATAAAATAGTTTAATGTTTTAATATTTATAAAATGCATTTAATTATTTGTTTAAGCCACTGTTTTATTTAGTTTAGTGCTTTTAATTATTTTATAAAAATGTGATCCTCCACCATAATTACCTAAGCATTATTTGCCACCTCTAGAACATTTAAATTTTAAATGTTTGAAAACTTTACCGTTTGACTTGATTTTGAATTTTGAATTCGAACGGGATTGAATCATTGTGAGATTTACAACTGTAAGAGTGGTGACGTGGCATCATTAGCAGAGGTTACTGTAGCTTGATTATCCGGGCGTCACAATTCTCCTCCACTACAAGAAATCTCGTCCCGAGATTTAAGGGGGGGGTAAGGGGGGAAGTTCTGGTTACGATATTCTAACGGATCTTCTCGAAGAAGTTAATCCCTTTCGTTGATGTCTTCAATTCTTTATTCCAATGCATCATGATAAACTTGTCATCATTGCTTCAGGAACTCTATCGTACTTACGAAAGGTTAAGGGGCAGCTCAGCTACGTCAGAATGCTTTTGAGGGAAACAATCTGGGGTTATCCCATGAATGAGTATAAGATTATCTCTCGAGTTAAACATATAAAATACATCGAGAGTAAGGTACGAAGGTACAATAAGATGTTCCAAGCGGATAGATAGTTGCCGAAGTCTGAACCAGAGTGAGAAAAGGGGTTCAGAGTAGCGGTAGTAAGTATTGCGTCTGAAACCAGAATAGAGCACTAGAAAGGTGACCCGTGAATTACTTACGAAATCAATCGCAAGGAATAACTTTGGCAACAGAGGGTACAGGAGAGTCAGGTTTCGATCCTGGGACCTGTGGGTTATGGGCCCACCATGTGGGGTAAAAGTAGGAAGAGCGGTAACATCTTGCATAGTCATGATAGCAAGGCATGTCAGAGAGTAGCATGTCGGTTATGTCGGCAACAATGCCGGTACCAAGGGCGAGGGACGAAGAGAACCATTTTCCTGCTCGTTGAACGAGGCGGACCATTAGGCGAAATTCTCGTTCATCGGTGGCTACCGGAACGCTATCAACAAAAGCAACAGAGTCTTACTGACACGGTTGTACACCAAGGTGTTTTACATAAGCAGAAGAATACTACTGCTTATATAATATAGATTACAAGAAGGGTTAAGCAACCAATGGAAAGGAAAGGTGATTACCAGGTTTAATTACAACAATGGGGAGGAAAATGTGTATACACACATATTTCAGGGGTATATCCTTCCCAATGACAAGCAGAGCATGATATCCATGACAGGATATCATGTATAAAACTCCTTAGGTAGGGGAGAGAAATTTCATGACATTACCCATACAATGGTGTTTGGATAATTTGAGCAAGAAACATTTAGCATTGGGCTTCAAATGTTCTTGTTGAAAACCAGAGTATCACAGACATGCTTCGAGATAGCATTGACATGGTCTTCAAGCAAAGGTCGGACTTGGATATACAAAGGATTCATCATCATTAACCCAAGGAGAGGATGAGGGGGTGGCTGATGGAATCAGCGGCAATTTATCGAGATTAACAAAGATGGATCTCCACAATTATGTGAGCAAGGAGATAACATTTGTCAGATCAAATGGTATAATGATGTATGCTCGAGGAAAACATACACAATTAAACATTGGTTGAAAGGTGCACCCGAATATGGGCTGGGTTGCACGACCAACGTCGGAATGGTGATTCAATAATCAATAGTCTAAGAATGAACGGACGACCATTAACTTCAAAGCAAGAGGGTTGCTAGAAGGGCAGAATCCAAACAGCACCGCTCACTTGTTGGTACCCCGGTTGGAATCAACACGAGGACCCAAGAAAGAATGGTGATGGTGGGAAGTATCACCATACCAAGAATTCTTAAGAGGTGGTGAAATTCCCACAATATCCTTGACATAAAAGATGGTAATATTCCAAGGTAAAGAAGAACAATTGCTGGATAGCAAGGGTCTCAAGGTATATCACAAAGCACGAACAAGTTTGTGTTGGAGGGAAGGCAATAAGTGGCCGATGATAACACAACTCATCGAGGGCAAGGATGGTATTTCTCTTCATGAATCCGGTTGATATCCTGGAAGAGCTCTTAATGCCAATGATGATCACGACACAATTGTCGAGATATATCATGAAGATGTAATTGAATGGCAATGACATCAAGTCAAAGGAATGATGAAGCGAAAGGTTATTGGAACCACGAGTACGACACAAACTTTAAATCAAGCTTGTTGTTCAAGGTGAAATGATATGACGAGGAAGATCGACGTAAGCTTAGCTCATCATCGAAAGTTTTGCTCCAGGATTAAGGACCAGGTAGCACAGTTAAAATTTAGCACGATAATGATATAGCCGATCAGGCTAGGAATGACTTGAAGTATTATTAAACTCGTAAGCAACAAGAATTACTTAGAGTTATTGAATAAGAGTGCGGAATCGATTCACTTATCGGTGTTCTCGAGTGACTAATAACTCAGAACCTGGGGGGATCCGAGATCGGTGAGAAACAATACTAGATGAAGACTCGCAGGAAGTAACACAGTACTCGAGATACCAGAGGTTAATACTCGAGGAAGATCAAAAATAGAGGTTGCAGAGATGTATCGATCAACAAAAGACAATTGCTTTAACTTGTCTGAGAAATGGAATCAAGGAGAAAATGTGGTCGGGATCATGATTGCAAATGATCAATACATAGATACCAGATGATGTCATATCAAGGAAATAGTTAATATTGCAAGGAACTTCTATGATAGGATCTACACCGTGTCTATGGGCATGAACACAAAGTTCAAGGTCGACTCCCACTTCGTTTATGCATAACCTTTCATTCACTTCTCACATTCAAGGAAGTTGTAGTGTTGAAATTTTATCTGGCAAAATACCAGAAGTGTATGACTCGTGAAAACTTTCGGTTTCACACGGTTTAGAGAAGGCATATATTCAACCCATCAGGTTATCGTGGAAATATATACCACAAGCTTCAATAGTAGATATCACCAGCTCGAAAGCAGAGCATGGATGG
Organism: Triticum urartu; assembly: GCF_056163025.1. NCBI lineage: Eukaryota > Viridiplantae > Streptophyta > Magnoliopsida > Poales > Poaceae > Triticum > Triticum urartu. The sequence goes on from NC_141878.1 coordinate 218,797,611, forward strand.
CCAAATCAGAGAATAAGATTTACCAACGACATTATGTATCAGGGAAAGAACTTCCAAAGTGATTGAATATGAGGGACATTGTCGGGTAAAATCTAACAAAGGATCCTATGGTTCTCAAAGGATCTGCTGTAAGCATCGGTACTCAACAGAGGAAGAAACAATGCAAAGGCATTGGATTCTAGAAACAACTAACTAATCAAAGCTTAATGCGAAGAAATTTTATGATTTCCAAATCAAGGGATCAGAAGCAATCGTTCTGATTGAAAATGAATAAGTTTAATAGACTTAGAAGCACAACCGATCAAGGCATTGATTGGTTAAGAACCAGCTCATGTTTAAAATGACGTCTGAGCCGGGAAGATAATTTAAAAGGTTCAACTGATGATTGCGTGCTTTCACACACATGTTGAATCGATAGGATCAAAATGATGGTGTCATAGGATACTAATGAATATTGCTACACATATGGAAAGCATCCATATTGCAAGCTGACAAGTATTTGCCGAGCAATAGTTTGAGGAGGATACTCGGAAGATCGGGTAGTATTTCCAAGTATTTTGAAAAGCATATGAACAACTGGGGATAAGCGGATACTCGATAAGTGCGAGAATTATCCATAGGGGTATTCAGGTGACAAAGAACAGCAAGGCAATAAGCTCAAAGGATTATCGAAACAACGACGAGTATTTCGGGGTATCTTGTAATAACAAGACCAACTGGGGATGAATGTAAGAATAACAACTGCAAGTAGTTATCCATAAGGGTTGACGGTGGAAGGGGAATTGCAAACGCGATGAAGACAAGTTCTCGGGTTAACCGCGGAGAGTATCTTCAGGGTCTTCATGTGCAGCAGACGATCCTCAGTAATAAGGGGCTCTCCGGGTGAAAGTGATAACGAGATCCTAATGTTAGATTTAGCAAATTTCATTTAACCCGAATAGAAGAGAGATCAGAGCCCCAGAGTATAGACAAGGGGTAAAAGATTCTACTACCACCCAAATGGCGACGTGGGCCCGTAAGGCACACGACCATGTTAGTAAAAGTTTTTGTAATGTCTAGACTCAACTTCGACCAAAGAGTGTGGAAGGGGGATTCCTACGGGCAGTCGGCTCAGATACCAACTTGTAACGCCCCCGATTTGACCGTACACTAATCATGCACGCAAATGTGTACGATCAAGATCAAGGACTCACGGGAAGATATCACAACACAACTCTACAAATAAAATAAGTCATACAAGCATCATATTACAAGCCAGGGGCCTCGAGGGCTCGAATACAAGAGCTCGATCATAGACGAGTCAGCGGAAGCAACAATATCTGAGTACAGACATAAGTTAAACAAGTTTGCCTTAAGAAGGCTAGCACAAACTGGGATACAGATCGAAAGAGGCGCAGGCCTCCTGCCTGGGATCCTCCTAAACTACTCCTGGTCGTCGTCAGCGGGCAGCACGTAGTAGTAGGCACCTCCGGTGTAGTAGGAGTCATCGTCGAAGGTGGCGTCTGGCTCCTGGGCTCCAACATCTGGTTATGACAACCAGGTAGAAGGGATAGGGGGAAAAGAGGGAGAAAGCAACCGTGAGTACTCATCCAAAGTACTCGCAAGCAAGGAGCTACACTACATATGTATGCATTGGTATCAAATGGAATAAGGCTATCATATGTGGACTGAACTGCAGAATGCCGGAATAAGAGGGGGATGGCTAGTCCTTTCGAAGGCTACGCTTCTGGCAACCTCCGTCTTGCAGCATGTAGAAGAGAGTAGACTGAAGTCCTCCAAGTATCATCACGTAGCATAATCCTAACCGATGATCCTCCCCTCGTCGCCCTGTGAGAGAGCGATCACCGGTTGTATCTGGCACTTGGAAGGGTGTGTTTTATTAAGTATCCGGTTCTAGTTGTCATAAGGTCAAGGTACAACTCCAAGTCGTCCTGTTACCGAAGATCACGGCTATTCGAATAGATTAACTTCCCTGCAGGGGTGCACCACATACCCCAACACGCTTGATCCCATTTGGCCGGACACACTTTCCTGGGTCATGCCCGGCCTCAGAAGATCAACACGTCGCAGCCCCACCTAGGCACAACAGAGAGGTCAGCACGCCGGTCTAAACCTAAGCGCACAGGGGTCTGGGCCCATCGCCCTTAGCACACCTGCACGTTGCGAACGCGGCCGGAAGCAGAACTAGCCCCCTTAATACAAGAGCAGGCTTACGTTCCAATCCGGCGCGCGCCGCTCAGTCGCTGATGTCACGAAGGCTTCGGCTGATACCACGACGCTGGGATACCCATAACTACTCCCGCGTAGATGGTTAGTGCATATAGACCAAATGGCCAAACTCAGATCAAATACCCAGATCTCGTTAAGCGTGTTAAGTATCCGCGAACGCCGACCAGGGCCAGGCCCACCTCTCTCCTAGGTGGTCTCAACCTACCCTGTCGCTCCGCCTCAAAGTAACAGTCGGGGGCCGTCGGGAACCCAGGCCCACCTCTACCGGGATGGAGCCACCTGCCCCTTCAGCCCCCATCTCCGAACAGTATCACAGGTAAGGTAACTGTGTAAAGTATATTGTATATGCCCGTGATCACCTCCCGAAGTGATCACGGCCCAGTATTATAGCATGGCAGACGGACAAGAGTGTAGGGCCACTGATGGAACACTAGCATCCTATACTAAGCAGTAGGATAGCAGGTAATGGTAACAACAGTAGTAGCAAGGATAGGCTATGCATCAGGATAGGAATAACGGAAAACAGTAACATGCTACACTACTCTAATGCAAGCTGTATAGAGAAGAGTAGGCGATATCTGGTGATCAAAGGGGGGGGCTTGCCTGGTTGCTCTGGCAAGAGAGAGGGGGTCGTCAACTCCGTAGTCGTACTGGGTAGCAGCGGCGTCGTTCTCGGTGTCTAGCGAGAGAAGAGGGGGAAGAAACAATAAATATTTAAGCAAACAGATGCATAGCGATGCATGACATGACAACTATCGGTGCTAGGGCTGCCCTAACGCGGTATGAGGTGATACCGGTGAAGGGGGGAAACATCTGGGAAAGAATCCCCAGTGTTTCGCGTTTTCGGGCAGAGGAGCCGGAGGGGGAAAGTTGCGAGTTTGCTATGCTAGGGATGCGTGGTGGACGAACGGGCTGCGTATCCGGGTTCGTCTCGTCGTTCTGAGAAACTTTCATGTTGAAAATAATTTAATCCGAGTTACGGATTAAAAGATATGATTTTCTAAAGATTTTATTAATTTCTGAAACTTAATTAATTATTTAATTAATTCAAAAATAGATTTATGACATCAGCATGATGTCATGCTGACATCAGCAGTCAACAGGGGTTGACTGGGTCAAACTGACGCGTGGGTCCAGTGGGACCCACCTGTCATACTCTGTTAGGTTAATTAGGGTTTAGTTAAACTAATTACTGTTTAATTAAGCTAACAGGTTAATTAGATTAATTAATTAAGGTTAATTAACTTAATTAATTTAGTTAATTAATTAATTAATTAATTTTTTAATTATTGTTTTATTTATTTTTATATACTTTTTTTAACGTTCTGGGCGGGGGCCCCTTTGTCAGTGGGCCAAAGGCCTTATCGGTTCGGTCTAACGGGCGTCGGGTGCGGGCGCAACCCGTAGCCCGATTGGGCGCCTGCACAGGCCAGTGGAGGCGCCAGGCGCGGGTGGCTATGGCCACGGCGAGGCCACGGGCGAAGCGGTGCCGTGGTGAAGCGGCGGCCACCGGAGGAGGGCGCCGGGGCCGTGGAGAGGTGCGGCCGGACCGAACGGCGACCGGCCTTGGTCAGTCACCACGGGCAGGGAAGAGGGGAGGCGGGCGTTAGCCGCGGTGACCGGGGGGCGATGACTGGGGCGGTACAGGGGGCCGCGGCGAGGGCGCGCGCGCGAGTGCGCGCGGCCAAGCAGGGGAGTGAGGGCGGCGGTTGCGGTGAGCGCACGGAGAGCGCGGGGTTGCGGGCGTTCGGGCGCGACGAGTGGGATGGCGAGGCGTTACGGGGCGCACGGGCGCGGTGGCCGCGGCGACGAGCGCCGGGCGCGCGCGGTGGCGCGTCGAGCAGGGGAGGCCGGTGCGGGTGGCGACGGGGAGACGTGCAGAGCGGGCGCAAAGAGGAAGAGGAGGCCGTGGCCTCACCGACGTTGCAGAGATGAGGGTCAGCGAGGCTCGGTGGAGCCTTTGGGGAGGAGGATGGGGACGACGGCAACGTAGAGGGGAAGGTCCGGCACGGAGGAGTCGAAGAGGAGGACGGCAGGGCAGCTCCGACGACGGCGGGGTCCAGCGGCGTCGGGGGCGATGGGCGTCGCGGTCGGCTCGGGAGAAGGGCGACAGGGTCGGAAGACGGGTGGCGCCGGCGAAAGGGCTTTGGCATCGAGAGATCGAGGGAGATGGGGTAGAGAGCGAGGTGGAATGGGGGGGGGGTTTCCCCTTGATCCAGATTGGATCGGGAGGGGGAGAGGGTGTGTCGGTGTCTAGGGTTCGGTGGGGAGGGGGTTATACAGGGGGGCGACTAGGCCGGCCTGGGGGCCTGATGGCCAGCTGGGCCACGGCCCATCAGGGGGTCTCCTTCTTTCTTTTTGCTATTGCTTTGCTTTTTTTTTCTTTCCTATTTTATTTATAGTTTCTGTTTTCATATTAGTTTTACTTTACTTTTAGTTTTATAAAATATACCACTAGTCCCTAAATTAGTATTTATAAATACTCTATTGCCACATGAATTTCTCATACCTAATAAAATAGTGTAATGTTTTAATATTTATAAAATGCATTTAATTATTTGTTTAAGCCACTGTTTTATTTAGTTTAGTGCTTTTAATTATTTTATAAAAATGTGATCCTCCACCATAATTACCTAAGCATTATTTGCCACCTCTAGAACATTTAAATTTTAAATGTTTGAAAACTTTACCGTTTGACTTGATATTGAATTTTGAATTTGAACGGGATTGAATCATCGTGAGATTTACAACTGTAAGAGTGGTGACGTGGCATCATTAGCAGAGGTTACTGTAGCTTGATTATCCGGGCATCACAGCTTCGGAGGCTTGGGCATGCTGGCATGAGGAACCTCCACACCCTTGCGAAGAAGAAGCATGTCATAGGCATCGAGGGCGTCAAGTTCAAGAAAGATCACTTATGCGGTGCCTGTGAAGCAGGGAAGATGACAAGGGCAAAACATCCCTCGAAGACAATCATGACCACCACTCGACCCTTCGAACTGCTTCACATGGATCTTTTTGGTCCCACTCACTACTCAACTTTTACCACTACTGCTTGCCTCTATGGCTTTGTCATTTTTGATGATTACTCTAGATATACTTGGGTGCACATAATCCTTTACAAGACTGAAGTGCAGGATGTCTTCAGACGCTTCGCCAATCGAGCTATGAACAATTACGCGCCAAGATAAAGCACATCAGAAGTGACAATGGCACTGAATTCAAGAACACTGGCCTTGATACATATCTTGATACCTTGGGCATCACACATGAATTCTGAGCTCCGTACACGCCACAGCAGAATGACGTCATCGAACGCAAGAACAGAACACTCATTGAGATGGCCAGAACGATGCTAGATGAATACAAGACTCCAAGAAAATTCTGGACTGAAGCCATTGACACTGCATGCCATACAATCAATCGTGTTTATCTTCACAAGCTTCTGAACAAGACATCTTATGAACTCCTAACTGGCAAGAAGCCAAATGTCAGTTACTTCAGAGTATTTGGCGCAAGGTGCTGGATCAAGGACCCACACCACACCTCAAAGTTTGCACCAAAAGCACATGAGGGTTTTATGCTTGGATATGGAAAGGATTCGCACTCCTACAGAGTCTTCAATCTCTTTCATTACAAAGTGGTTGAAACAGTGGATGTGCGGTTCGATGAGACAAATGGTTCACAAAGAGAGCAACTACCAAATGTGCTAGATGAAATTCCAGCTAGTGAATCAATCAAGCTAATGGGAACCGGAGAAATCATACCCTCTGAAGCTCAACCTGAAGAGGAACTTATCATCTCCGCACCTGATCAACCTGAAGACAATCCCACTAACAATGACAATGATCAGCAAGAGCAAAACCTTCGCCCTGTACATCCTCGTGTTGCCAATGAAGTGCAGATTGAGAGAATAATTGACAGCATCAATGCACCCGGTCCGCTCACTTGATCAAGGGAAACTCAGCTGGCTAATTTCTGTGGGCACTTCGCATTCGTCTCAATAACAGAACCCAAGAAAGTTGAAGAAGCCTTCATGGAACCTGAATGGATTCAAGCTATGCAAGAAGAGCTTCAACAGTTTGAGCTGAATAATGTATGGGAACTGGTTAAGCGTCCTGATCCTCAGAAGCACAACATAATAGGCACCAAATGGATATACCGCAACAAGCAAGATGAGCATGGTCAAGTTGTCAGAAATAAAGCTCGTCTCATTGCTCAAGGATATACTCAAGTGGAAGGCATTGACTTCGATGAAACATTTGCTCCTGTGGCTAGGCTTGAAGCCATACGCATACTGCTGGCCTATGCAAATCATCATAACATACTTCTATATCAAATGGATGTGAAGAGTGCCTTTCTCAATGGCAAGATTGAAGAAGAAGTGTATGTTGCACAACCGCCTGGCTTTGAAAATCCAAAACATCCTGACATGGTATACAAGCTCAACAAGGCACTGTATGGCCTCAAACAAGCCCCTAGGGCCTGGTTGACACACTCAAATACTTCCTGAAGAGCAAAGGCTTCATACCTGGTTCCCTGGATCCCACTCTTTACATGAAGACATATGATGGTGAACTGTTTGTGTGCCAAATATATGTGGATGACATTATCTTCGGCTGCACCAATCAGAAGTACAGTGAAGAGTTTGGATATATGATGCAAGAGCAATATCATATGTCCATGATGGGGTAGCTAAAGTTCTTCCTTGGTCTTCAAATACGACAACAACGCAATGGTATCTTCATATCTCAAGAGAAGTATCTCAAAGATTGCCTGAAGAAGTTCGGTATGCAAGACTGCAAAGGCTTCACAACACCAATGCCAGCCAAACATCATCTGGGTCCTGACGACAATGGTAAAGAGTTCGATCAAAAGGTATACCGCTCCATGATTGGTTCTTTACTTTATCTATGTGCATCTAGGCCAGATATTATGCTTAGTGTTTGCATGTGTGCTCGATTTCAAGCGGCACCAAAGGAGTCGCATCACTTAGCTGTGAAGCGAATTCTTCGATATTTGGCTCACACCCGAACTCTAGGATTATGGTATCCAAAGGGCTCAGAGTTTGATTTGGTTGGATTCTCGGATGCTGATTATGCCGGTGACAAAGTTGATCGCAAGTCTACATCAGGCACATGTCACTTTCTGGGACGATCACTTGTATTTTGGTCTTCAAAGAAGCAGAACTGTGTATCTCTCTCCACTGCTGAATCTGAATACATTGCTGCTGGATCTTGCTGCGCTCAGCTTTTGTGGATGAAGCAAACACTCAAGGACTATGGCATTCATCTGAAGCAAGTGCCACTTTACTACGACAACGAAAGCGCCATCAAGATTGCCAACAACCCAGTTCAGCACTCGAAGACAAAGCACATTGAAATTCGTCATCACTTTCTCAGAGATCATGTTGTGAAGGAAGACATTGATATCATACACGTCAACACTGAAGAGCAATTGGCAGATATCTTCACCAAGCCCTTGGATGAGAAGAGGTTTTGCAAGTTACGGTGTGAGCTAAATATCCTGGAATCCTCAAATTTCCTGTGATCAGGCACACATCCTAACCCTTATGCATATTGATGACTTAGATGTGCAACACACGAAGTGAAGTATATCTTCAATCAATGAAGACATACATTCCAAGTGTGAATACATTAATGTGGAATTTGACTTATGAGCGCCACGATAATTGTGCACCGTGTCTGGGTCTAATACTTCCTATACGGTGGGTAACGCCACCACCAAACGTTCTATTTGGAAGTGTTTCTCTCATGGCGTTACCTTGCAATGTCTTCGCATTTGGTTTGGCTTCGAACTCAACATATTTTCATGATTATCTTCACTATGTTGATTATAGATATATATATATAAATATAAATATAAATATATATATGCTAGTGTTCTGTCCTCTACAGCATTCACTTATAGCTATATCTTCGTGTTGAATCTTTTGAACTAAGTGAATGTGATCGGACCCCAACTTCTCTATGCTTTCTATCTCAAACTCTATCTCTCTAAGTCATATGCATTCTATTGAAACTGTCGAATGTCTTCACTGCGTCCTTGTCAGCAGAAGATATAGAGACAACCATAAAGTCCGTTTTCAATGCTCATTCCTCCACATAAAATCCGGAGAAGCAGGAACGACCACCCGACAATTCAGGCATGCGTGGGACGTGGAACAAACCCCAAAATTCCGCAAACTGGCCACGCGTTCCTCAGATGCGAATCGCCTGGGGCACCTGAGTAATAGCATAGTGCCGCCCCTGTGCCTATAAATACACACTCACAGCGGTAACTATCTCTTATTCCACCCTCGCACGAACCCTAGCGCCACCGCTAGCTCTCGACGACGCCGGCGACGAAGCGCTTCGCTGCCGCAACCTCTCTGACGCCGTCTTAACACCGACCGCGGACATCGTCCTCTCCGCCGTCGCCATAGGTCTCCTCCGTCGCCAAGTTAGGGCACGGACGAGTGAACTGCTCGGCCTCATCTCTCGCTCCGTCTAGCAGTTCTCAGTGTGGTAAATAAAACTCCCTTTTTACAGCACCGTTGATCCTATTGATCTGTCACTTTCTACCACAAGCAGTTTCTGCTCACACACACTAGATCTCTCTCAAACTGCATCTCATAACATGCCTAGAATATTCACTTGTGCTTCACAAAGTAGTTAGATTCCTCACTTGTACTGATCTGTGGATTCGTACAAATCTGGAACCAACTTCTTATCTATGAGTGAATGTCTTCGCACGATGAGGTCAATGCCTTCTAAACTGATTTATCTTCAAAATCTTCTGAGAATGCATATGACCTCTTCCCCTTCCCTCGCACCTTAATGCTGTCACAGGTACATGTCCGTGGGAGAATCCTTTGGTTCTCATAGTCTGCATTCATTTGCAGAATTCTTACAGCATCACATAAATTCTCTTGAAGCCAGTTCCTGTTGGTCCAGCAAGAAAAAGCCCTTGAAGCCTTTGAACGTCTTGAAGCCTTTCAAGTTAAAGTTTATGGCTTCAGAAACAGCAGCAAGGAAGGGGGGCAGACAGCGACGTGGAGGAACATCCAAAGATCTGCCTGATGAACTGGCAGAAATGTATAAAACAGATCCTGAAGAGAATTATGGTCAGCGCAAGACCCGAATCCAATGGATTCGACGCTATTGGGCAGAACAATGGTTCAAATACCGCTTCACAACCCAAGAGTATGCTGAGAAGAGTGCCATCAAAGGACCGTGGGGAGACATCTTATTCAAGAACCTTGTACCCAGGTCCAGAGATGAAGCTATTGCCCAAAGCTTCTATCCATGCATGGTTCGTGGGCCACAGCCTGATGATGCACATCCGTCGTCACTACTCTGGTGTCGTGACGACAATCTGTTCAAGCGCAACTTCCAGTTTGCCCAAAACTCAGCGAAGTAGAACAAGAAGAAATTTGGGTTAGACTTCAACCCTGGTACGTCAGCACCAAGGGCAGATGGCACGCGAGAAGCAGAACCCAATGTCATCGGTCCGTATGCCAACCTTGAAGGCCTCATCACCTACATCTTGGTTCAAGGGACTGCAGTGAATGAGCCTACAGCTGACACTGAGTCTGATGAAGCGCCTGCAGTGCCTACAGTGCCGAAGCCGAAGCAGTTGAAGAAGCCAAAAGCTTCAAAGCCAGCCCCTTCACCAAAAATCTCAAAGGCAAAACCATTGGCGACTGCACCTCCTGAAGACAGTGTGCAGTCTGAAGACTTATCACGCGTCTCAAGGCACCAGAAGGCCAAGATGCCTCTGTCTCACACTGGCAAAGAGCTCACAGTTCCTGCCATCCTGCGCAGCGAAGCCATTGATCTGTCGAGTGATGAAGATCTTGGAGATGACGCTCTTGAATAACTCATCAAGAGCAAAGAAGAAGCAGAAATCTTCAACAATCTGCCTCTCTTTGATGTCGCCATCATCCACAACTTCATTGACGAGTGGTTTGCCACACCAAACATCAGCTTTGAAGATCTACAGCTGCCCGTTGGCCTCAGCATCGCCTTCCAAGGCGCTATTGCTTCAGAACTTGCTATTGCCCAGCGCATAGTTGAACTGAAGCAGAAAATTCATCATGAAAAGGCTCAGTTCAAGAAGCACATGGCCAAGCTCAGCATGCAAGAAGTGAAGAGCTTGAAGATCATGTTGCATGAGCTAAAAGAAAACTTTCTGAAGAAGCGTGCAGAAGCTCAGGGTTCACGTGAGCGGATGAAGACTCTGGCTGACAGATGTGTGCAAGCCTATAATGAGGCTGAGAAGCGCAAGGCACTTGGGCGTGCTGGCATCGATCCCAAGATGGCCGCAAAGAAAAAGAAGAAGACTGTTCCAGCTGAACCAGAGGCACCAAGGCAGGAAGTAGTTCCGCTTGTCTTCCCAACTGCAACGACTGGCTTGAAGCCAAAGAGCCGGTCAACAGCTTCAGAGCTCAAGAAGACAAGAACTGCTGAGGCTGAAGCCAGGAAGAGGAAAAGCTCTGAAGCCTCTCCTACTGCCCCCAGCAAGAAAAAGAGAAAGATCAAGAAAGCTCGGGCTGCTCCCACAGAGCCCTTGATAGTTGAACCCATCTCTATGGTTCACCCTGACGCAGAACGTCAACTGACGGTTCATGAGCCTACTTCCATAGAGGCTCCTGAAGCTGAAGATATTCCAGCAGCTGATCCCATCGCTGCTGAAGACATTGGTCATCGTGACAATGTAGAAGATGATGCAGCCCTTCCTCAGTTAGAACACAGCGAACTCATCAGCATTGGTCGTCCACTGACGCCAATTGCACAGGATGCTTCATGGGCGGATCTCCCTCAAGAGGAAGAAGACTATGAGGCCCAGCCCACTCCTACCCCACAGGCCTCGTCTGCGTTCCGCAGGCTTCGCAAAGGTCCAAGGCCTCAAGTCTATGCTGAAGACATTCCGGCTGCATCAGCCACAGAAGAAGTACCACAAGAGCCCACTCCTCTGCTCCACCAAGAAGCAGTTCTCTAGGAGAACGTGCTTGTGAAAAACCCTCCTGCTAGTCAAGCGGAGGATGAAAATCTTGAGGCTGCCACAACCAACAACGAAGCTAATGTGGAGCCCTCCCCAGCAAAAGCTTCTGAAGACAGCGAAGCCACTGAACCCACCGCTTCTGTTCCTGAGTCTGCTGCCGGTCCCCAATTCAACTATCATGTTGAGCACAGGCCTCAGGTCCAGAAGCCAATCCCAAGACTGCCAAGGTTTCCAGGTCCTGCATCAGCACCTGGCTCCTTCAACATCAATGGCTTCAGGACAGATAATACTTTCTTCAATAGCTCCAAGAACCCCTATTCAAGGGAAAGGATTTCATCAGATAGGTTCTGGAGCTATCCTCAGCGCAGCTACTACTCTTGCATACTGCACAAGCGCCTTGATGTTGAAGCTATTGCTGGTCTGCCCTGTCTAGAGGAAGCGTTGGATTGCTTCAAACAAGTGGGTCTGCTGCAGTTTGTCACTGATGAAGAGCATTGGAACGAAGAGCTCCTGCTAAAATTCTATGCCACACTGCACATCAGAGGACACAACAGAGATCCGAAGACTTGGGTCCTGGAGTGGATGACCGGCAACGTTCATCATGAAGCCAATGCATTTGGTATCATTGAGCTCACTGGCCTGCCCACTCCAGGCGAATTCTTTGAGCAAGGTTGTCGGCTACACACTGAAGCTATTGAGAGCATATTTCAGAGGCCTGAACCGAATATGAGTCAGATGCTCTCCATGATGAAGCCATTGCTCCACGATGCTCCTTATCCCACAGAGTACTTCGTTGAAGACCTTGAGTACCTGCCCAGGACCATCTATCACATCATCCGGTGGACTCTCTGGCCCATTAAAGGACACTCTCCAAATGCCAAGATCGAGGGTGCAATGAAGACTCTGATATTCTGTATCCTTCATGGCAAATGCTTCAACGCACAGGATTTCTTCATACGCCAACTAGCTGCATCAGGCTCAGATCTGTTTGGTTTAAAGTTCTATGCTCCTTGGGTAATGAGGCTGATCAAACTTCACTCTGCCATCTCGTATCAGCCCTCAGCCCGCAACCATCGGAACTTCTTGCCTGATGTGGATACCTCTGCTGAAGCCATCTATCCTGAACCTGCCAAGCAACCTCTGAGTCTTCAGAATGCAGAGCACCAGAGCTTCACTCAAAACGTTGAAGGTGTTGAAGCCATCTCCAGGGTTTATCCTTTGGCTGGCACTACACGTGCACCACACCCTGCTTCAATCGAAGCCACTAACAGTGCCACTGCTTCAAGACCCAAGAAGCGCACTCGTGTTCTCAACGACCGAGAGCTTCTTGTGGCCCTTCATCAAAAGCTGGATAGGCATCATGACTGGTTGAAGAGACAAATGAAAAGCCTCTTGGTGGATGTAAATCGCATCCGAAATCTTGCCACCAAAAACGCTTTCGTTGCCCATGAAACCTGTCGCCGCACATGGAAAGGGCTAACGATGATGCTTTCTGAAGCTGATCTTCAAGAGGATGGCTTCACTGAAAGATTCAAGTTTGACTCCACACCTCCTCGAAGAGCTGTGCTGCTGGGAACTCCATCTCTTGAAGAATCTGAGTTTTCATCCTCTGCTGCCACAGTCACTGCCAGAATCATTGAGGAAGAAGACGATGCTACTTCACCGCCATATGCTTCAGCACCTCCAAGCTCTTCTGCACCGCCAACCAACACCAACAACCCTGCTACTTCTCCTACTCCTCATGGGAACGAGTAGAGACTCTATGTCTTAAAACCTTTTTGGTCATTACTGACAAAAGGGGGAGAAGCATATGAGATATTGATAGTCTTCAAGCGGGTTCATATGGGCGGGTGCCTTATATTTTGCCTCGTGCTTACAACTCTCATTTTTGCTACATTTGGCTCTTATGAGTTGTAACACTTAAACCAGATGGTCGTCTACTACTTGTTTGCCACCCTGTTTTGCAAAGATAAATTCCGCATGTGCGACGATAAATTCCGCACTTATCTCATTCTGCAGACGTCCATTTCCATTATGCATGTCATTATCTTCATATACTTTCACACGCATAGTGGATTGTCATCATAAGCTGAAGTGGATCTCCACAAGTACAACCTGCCATGTGCATTTTCATTCCAAAAGCAAACTAACTTATATGCACATCTTCAGAGGGAGCCCTTACAACTTATGAAGACAATTCCTTATCCTTTACAATTTCACAGACTATATTCCCCGTTGAAAACTTCAACTAGTTTGTCATCAATCACCAAAAAGGGGGAGATTGTAAGTGCATCTAGTGCCACCCCTAGTTGGTTTTGGAGTATTGACGACAAACCTAGTTGAGGGACTAATGTGTTTGTGAGAATTGCAGGATAACACAGGTAGAAGTCCCTCATTGATTCGGTTTTACTACCAGAGATGACCCCTAAAAACGTATGAAGACATTGAAGTCAAAGGTGGTATATGAAGAAATTCACATTGAAGACTATGACAAAAGAAGACACGTTATGAAGCCTATGGAGCTCGAAGACTTAGATCTTTCGTAGTTCTTTTTCTTTTGTGTTGAGTCATAGGAACCACCGTACTGTTAAGTGGGGTCCAGGAGAACCAGTCAGAATGACTGAAGTGATGCCTAAACCAAAAACCTATGTCTTCGAGCGAAGACAATGAGAGTGAATCTTGTCCAGAGCCGGACAAGTCAGCTTTGCTTGTAGCCCAAGTAAAGTTGCCATGTGAGTTTGAAATCTAACCGTTGGGACACGTGTTAGTTCCTTAGTGACCCAGGGTCATTTCGGACAAATCAGGTCGGGTTGCCAAGTGGCTATAAATAGCCCACCCCCTACAACCATAAACGGTTGGCTGCTCAGATTTCAGTGCACGGCTTTTGTCGTTTGAGAGCAACCCACCTCGAAGCCTTTGAGAGAAAATTCCTAGTGAGGAGAAAGCCCTAACCACCCAGAGCCAGAGTAAATTGGGCATCACTTAAGTCTTCTTGTCTGAGTGATCTGAAGACTTATTACACTTGAGGACTGTGCATCCTCCAGACGGTTAGGCGTTGCGTTCTGAGCATCCAAGAGACATTGTGGATTGCCAGTGAACGAAGTCTGTGAAGGTTTGGGAGTCTACCTTGAAGACTTACCTGAGTGATTGGGCGAGGACTATGTGACCTTAGCTCAAGGAGAATACGGTGAGGACTTGGTGTCCTGAGCTGCGTGTTCAGGACTGGGTGTCCGGGACTGTGTGTCCTAAGGTTTAAATACCTAGCCGCTCCAACCAGACGTACAGTTGTCACAGCAACTGGAACTGGTCCAACACATCATTGTCTTCAACGAGTCACTGGTTTCATCTTCACTTCCTTTTACTTACTGTTACTCATTGTGAAGCCATTGCATGCTTGCTATATCTTTTGTCTTCACAACGTAACTATAGGATTTGTTTGGCTTCATAACTTCTTCCTACCTGATCCTTATTACACTGCAGCTACTTGTCATTGTGCTTTCACTCTATTGAATACTTGACCATGGCTTGCCTAGTGTAATCTAACTTCCGCTGCATAGTGATATGCATATCTCTACTGTTTGTCTTCATAACTTCCACGTTTTGAAGACTTTCATAAAAATCGCCTATTCACCCCCCCTCCAGTCGATATAACGCACTTTCACCAGTCATTCTAGTTGGGAAGACAATGGGATCTGTTTTCTGCCTTGGTGCGTCGGGTTCATCCGTAGCGGGCTTCTTCTTCTTCTTTGCAGCCATCCTGGGGTTGATGCCAGGACGCCCAAGGGCCTTGCGCTTCTCAGCCTCATTGTAGGCTTGCACACATCTGTCAGCCAGAACCTTCATGCGCTCACGCGAACCCTGAGCTTCTGCACGTTTCTTGAGAAAGGCTTCCTTGAGCTCGTGCAACATAATCTTGAAGTTCTTCACCTCTTGCATGCTGAGCTTGGCCATATGCTTCTTGAACTGAGATTTCTCAAAGTCAATCTTCTGCTTCAGTTCAACAATGCGCTGGGCGATAGCTAGCTCTGAAGCAATGGCGCCGTGGAAGGCGACACTAAGGCCAATGGGTAGTTGCAGATCTTCGAAGCTGATGTTTGGCATGTCAAACCACTCATCAATGAAGTTGTGGATGATTGTTACATCAAAGAGAGGTAGATCATTGAAGATTTCTGCTTCTTCTTTGCTCTTGATGAGTTTCTCAAGAGCGTCATCTGCAAGATCTTCATCACTTGACAGATCAATGGCATCATTGCGCAGAATGGCAACAGCTGTTAGCTCTTGGCTGGTGTGTGGCAGAGGCATCTTAACCTTCTATGGCTTGGAGATGCGTGACAAATCTTCAGACTGCACACTGTCTTCAGGAGGTGCAGTTGCCAGTGGCTTCGCCCGTGAGATTTTTGGAGCAGAGGCAGGCTTTGAAGCTTTTGGCTGCTTCGGCTTCTTTGGCTTCGGCGCTGCAGGCGCTTCATCTGATTCAGCGTCATCTGGAGGCTCATTCACGGCTGTCCCTTGAACCACGATGTGAGTGATGAGGCCTTCAAGATTGTAGAAGGGCCCAAGAAGATTGGGTTCAGCTTCGCGAGTTCCATCGGCACGGGGAGCAGAGGGACCAGGGTTGAAGTCTAATCCCAAAGACTTCTTGTTCTGCTTCGCGGAGTTCTTGGCAAACTGGAAGTTGCGCTTGAACAGATTGTCGTCACGGCACCATAGTAGTGACGATGGGTGTGCATCTGCAGGCTGTGGCCCACGGACCATGCAGGGATAGAAGCCTTGTTCAATGGCTTCTTCTCTGGACCTGGGTTGAAGATTCTTGTATAGGATGTCTCCCCACGGTCGCTTGATGGCGTTTTTCTCAGCATATTCTTGGGTCACAAACTGGTATTTGAACCATTGTTCTGCCCAATATCTTCGAATCCACTGGATTTGGGTCTTGCGCTGATTATAATCCTCTTCAGGATCTGTCTTGTAAAGTTCTGAGAGGTCATCAAGCAGATCTCTTGATGTTCCCCCATGACGCTGTCTGCCTCCCTTCCTTGCAGATTTCTCTGTAGCCATGAAGTTTAACCTGAATGACTTCAACACGTTCAAAGGCTTCGGAGGCTTTCGCTTGCTGGACAAACAGGAACTGGCTTCGGGAGAATTTATATGATGATGTAAGAATTCTGCAAATGAATGTAGACTATGAGAACCAAGGGATTCTCCCACGGACATGTACCTGTGACAGCATTAAGGTGCGAGGGAAGGGGAAGAGGTCATATGCATTCTCAGAAGATTTTGAAAATAAATCAGTTTAGAAGACATTGACCTCATCGTGTGAAGACATTCACTCATAGATAAGGAGTTGGTACCAGATTTGTACGAATCCACGGATCAGTACAAGTGAGGAACCTAACTACTTTGTGAAGCATAAGTGAATATACTAGGCATGTTATGAGATGCAGTATGAAAGAGATCCAACTTGTGTGAATAGAAACTGCTTGTGGTAGAAAGTGATAAAGCTATAGGATCAAAGAGGCCGTAAAAAGGAGGTTTTATTTACCACACGAAGAACTGCTAGACGGAGTGGAAGAGGAGGCCGAGCAGTTCGATCGTCCGTGCCCTAACTTGGCGACGGAGGACACCTATGGCGATGGCGGAGAAGGCGATGTCCGCGGTCGGCGTGAAGACGGCGTCGGAGAGGTTGCGGCAGTGAAGCGCTTCGTCGCCGACATCGTCGAGGGCTAGCGGTGGTGCTAGGGGTCATGCGAGAGTGGAAGAAGAGATAATGACTGCTGTGAGGTGTGTATTTATAGGTACAGGGGCGGCACTATGTTATTACACAGGTGCCCCTGGCGATTCGCATCTAAGGAACACGTGGCCATCATGCAACATATTGGGGTTTGTTCCACATCCCACACACGCTTGGATTGTCGGGTGGTCGTTCCCACTTCTCCGGGTTTCAGGTGGAGGAATGAGCATTGAAAACGGACTTAATGGTTGTCTCTGTATCTTCTGCTGACAAGGACGTAGAGAAGACATTCGACAGTTTCAATAGAATGCATATGATTTGGAGAGATAGAGTTTGAGATAGAAAGCATAGAGAGTTAGGGTCCGATCACATTCACTTAGTTCAAAAGATTCAACAAGAAGACATAGCTATAAGTGAATGTTGTAGAGGACGGAACACTAGTATATATATCTATATAATCAACATAGTGAAGATAATCATGAAGATATGTTGAGATTGAAGCCAAAACCGAATGTGAAGACATAGCAAATGTAATGCCATGAGTGAAACACTTCAAACAGAACATTTGGTGGTGACGTTACCCACCGTATAGGAAGTATTAGACCCAGACATGGCGCACAATTATCGTGGCGCTCCGAAGTCAAATTCCACATTAATGTATTCACACTTAGAATGTGTGTCTTCATTGATTGAAGATATACTTTACTTCGTGTGTTGCACATCTAAGTCATCAATATGCATAAGTGTTAGGATGTGTGCCTGATCACAGGACATTTGAGGATTCTAGGATATTTAGCTCACACTGTAACTTGCAAAATCTCTTCTCATCCAAGGGCTTGGTGAAGATATCTGCCAATTGCTCTTCAGTGTTGACGTGTATGATATCAATATCTTCCTTCACAACATGATCTCTGAGAAAGTGATGACGAATTTCAATGTGCTTTGTCTTCGAGTGCTGAACTGGGTTGTTGGCAATCTTGATGGCGCTTTCGTTGTCGCAGTAGAGTGGCACTTGCTTCAGATGAATGCCATAGTCCTTGAGTGTTTGCTTCATCCACAGAAGCTGAGCGCAGCAAGATCCAGCAGCAATGTATTCAGATTCAGCAGTGGAGAGAGATACATAGTTCTGCTTCTTTGAAGACCAACATACAAGTGATCGTCCCAGAAAGTGACATGTGCCTGATGTAGACTTGTGATCCACTTTCTCACCAGCATAATCAGCATCCGAGAATCCAACCAGATCAAACTCTGAGCCCTTTGGATACCATAGTCCTAGAGTTGGTGTGTGAGCCAAATATCGAAGAATTCGCTTCACAGCTAAGTGATGCGACTCCTTTGGTGTCGCTTGAAATTGAGCACACATGCAAACACTAAGCATAATATCTGGCCTAGATGCACATAGATAAAGCAAACAACCAATCATGGAGTGGTATACCTTTTGGTCGAACTCTTTACCATTGTCGTCAGGACCCAGATGATGCTTGGCTGGCATTGGCGTCGTGAAGCCTTTGCAGTCTTGCATACCGAACTTCTTCAAACAATCTTTGAGATACTTCTCTTGAGATATGAAGATGCCGTTGCGTTGCTGTCGTATTTGGAGACCGAGGAAGAACTTCAGCTCTCCCATCATGGACATCTGATATTGCTCTTGCATCATATATCCAAACTCTTCACTGTACTTCTGATTGGTGCAGCCGAAGATAATGTCATCCACATATATTTGGCACACAAACAGTTCACCATCATATGTCTTCGTGAAGAGAGTGGGGTCTAGGGAACCAGGTATGAAGCCTTTGCTCTTCAGGAAGTATTTGAGTGTGTCATACCAGGCCCGAGGGGCTTGTTTGAGGCCATACAGTGCCTTGTTGAGCTTGTATACCATGTCAGGATGTTTTGGATCTTCAAAGCCAGGCGGTTGTGCAACATACACTTCTTCTTCAATCTTGCCATTGAGAAAGGCGCTCTTCACAGCCATTTGATATAGAAGTATGTTGTGATGATTGGCATAGGCCAGCAGTATGCGTATGGCTTCAAGTCTAGCCACAGGAGCAAATGTTTCATCGAAGTCAATGCCTTCCACTTGAGTATATCCTTGAGCAACGAGACGAGCTTTGTTTCTGACAACTTGACCATGCTCATCTTGCTTGTTGCAGTATATCCATTTGGTGCCTATTATGTTGTGCTTCTGAGGATCAGGACGCTTAACCAGTTCCCATACATTATTTAGCTCAAACTGTTGAAGCTCTTCTTGCATAGCTTGAATCCATTCAGGTTCCATGAAGGCTTCTTCAACTTTCTTGGGTTCTGTTATTGAGACGAATGCGAAGTGCCCACAAAAATTTTCCAGCTGAGTTTCCCTTGATCAAGTGAGCGGACCGGGTGCATTGATGCTGTCAATTATTCTCTCAATCTGCACTTCATTGGCAACACGAGGATGTACAGGGCGAAGGTTTTGCTCTTGCTGATCATTGTCATTGTTAGTGGGATTGTCTTCAGGCTGAGCATTGTCTTCAGGTTGATCAGGTGCGGAGATGATAAGTTCCTCTTCAGGTTGAGCTTCAGAGGGTATGATTTCTCCAGTTCCCATAAGCTTGATTGATTCGCTGGATGGAACTTCATCTAGCGTATTTGGGAGGTGCTCTCTTTGTGAACCGTTAGTCTCATCAAACCGCACATCCACTGTTTCAACCACTTTATAATGAAAGAGATTGAAGACTCTGTAGGAGTGCGAATCCTTTCCATATCCAAGCATAAAACCCTCATGTGCTTTTGGTGCCAATTTTGAAGTGTGATGTGGATCCTTGATCCAGCACCTGGCACCAAATACTCTGAAGTAACTGACATTTGGCTTCTTGCCAGTAAGGAGCTCATAAGATGTCTTGTTCAGAAGCTTGTGAACATAAACACGATTGATTGTATGGCATGCAGTATCAATGGCTTCAGGCCAGAATTTTCTTGGAGTCTTGTATTCATCAAGCATTGTTCGGGCCATCTCAATGAGTGTTCTGTTCTTGCGTTCGACGATGCCATTCTTCTATGGCGTGTATGGGGCTGAGAATTCATGTGTGATGCCCAAGGTACCAAGATATGTATCAAGGCCAGTATTCTTGAATTTAGTGCCATTGTCACTTCTGATGTGCTTTATCTTGGCGCCATAGTTGTTCATTGCTCGATTGGCGAAGCGTCTGAAGACATCCTGCACTTCAGTCTTGTAGAGGATTATGTGCACCCAAGTATATCTAGAATAATCATCAAAAATAACAAAGCCATAGAGGCAAGCAGTAGTAGTAAGAGTTGAGTAATGAGTGGGACCGAAAAGATCCATGTGGAGCAGTTCGAAGGGTCGAGTGGTTGTCATGATTGTCTTCGAGGGATGTTTGGCCCTCGTCATCTTCCCTGCTTCACAGGCACCGCATAAGTGACCTTTCTTGAACTTGATGCCCTCGATGCCTATGACATGCTTCTTCTTTGCAAGGGTGTGGAGGTTCCTCATGCCAGCATGCCCTAGCCTCCGATGCCAGAGCCAGCATTCTGAAGCCTTTGCTAGAAGACATACGGCAAGCTGTGGTCCTGCCGAAAAATCTACCACATACAAATCATCTTTCCGATACCCTTCAAACACTAGAGACTTGTCAGATTCCATTAGTACAAGGCAGCGATATTTTCCAAATATTACGATCATGTTCAAATCGCAAAGCATTGAGACAGACATTAAGTTGAAGCCAAGGGATTCAACAAGCATGACTTTATCCATGTGTTGATCCTTTGAGATTGCAACTCTACCTAGACCCAATACCTTACTTTTACCAGTGTCAGCAAATGTGATGTGACTCTTGTCGGATGGACGTAAGGTTGAGTCCATAAGAAGGCTTCTTTTGCCAGTCATGTGGTTGGTACACCCACTATCAATAATCCATTCTGAAGACGCTGGTGTCGTACCCTACAGTGCAGTTAGGGGGATAGGCTTCACAAAGAGAATTGTGAAGAAAAAACATTTGACGAACCAGTGGGTTATGAACACTTAGATCCAGATTAGAACTGATAGGGAGAGTAGCAAGTGATTCAGGAACGAAGTACATAGTTAGACCATTCGGCCATTTGATCTTGCACCCTACAAGATGTTTAAGGTCCCCAACAATAGCGTCAGACGATTTTGGTTTTCTGCTGGAGACCTTTCCCTTGGCACCGCGTGCCATGAAGCAGTAGGTAGGAGCGGAGCAGTCCTTGTCATTTGCATCGGTGTCGGTGATAAGGTCATTGTCCTCAGTGTTGAAGATGGACTTGGCAACGTATGCTGTAGCCAGACTTGCGACGCCAGAATCGGACTCCTCCTCAGACTCCACCTCAGCCTCCTCAGAAGCAGACTCCTCCTCTGAATCCATTTCCTTGCCAACAAACGCACGTGCCTTGCCAGATGAGCTCTTCTTGTGTGATGAAGACTTTGAAGAAGACTTGGAAGAAGACTTTGAGTATTTCTTCTTCTTCTTATCGTCAGAGTCATATTCCTTGCTCTTCTTCTTCTTTTTGTTCTCATTGTGCCACTGCGGACACTCAGAGATGAAGTGTCCAGGTTTCTTGCACTTGTGACATGTTTTCTTCTTGTAGTCATGAGCAGAAGCTTCATCATTCCTTGAGCTTGATCGGGAAGACTTTCTGAAGCCTTTCTTCTTGGTGAATTTTTGGAACTTCTTCACAAGCATAGCAAGTTCCCTTCCAATGTCTTCAGGATCATCAGAACTGCTGTCAGATTCTTCTTTAGATGAGGAGACAGCTTTTGCCTTCAAGGCACGAGTTCGCCCATAGTTTGGACCGTAGATATCTCTTTTCTCAGAAAGCTAAAACTCATGTGTGTTGAGCCTCTCAAGTATGTCAGACGGATCGAGTGTCTTGAAATCAGGACATTCTTGAATCATCAGGGCTAGGGTGTCAAATGAACTGTCAAGTGATCTCAGTAGTGTCTTAACGACTTCATGCTTGGTGATCTCAGTAGTGCCAAGGGCTTGAAGCTCATTCGTGATGTCAGTGAGTCGATCAAATGTGAGCTGGACATTCTCATTATCATTTCTCTTGAAGCGGTTGAAGAGGTTGCAAAGGACACTGATTCTCTGATCTCTTTGGGTTGAGACGCCTTCGTTGACCTTGGAGAGCCAGTCCCAGACTAGCTTAGATGTTTCCAAAGCACTCACGCGGCCATACTGTCCTTTGGTCAGATGACCACAGATGATATTCTTGGCAGTAGTGTCCAGTTGAACGAACTTCTTGACGTCAGCAGCAGTGACACCTTCTCCAGCCTTGGGAACGCCATTCTTGACGACATACCATAGGTCGACGTCAATGGCTTCAAGATGCATGCGCATCTTATTCTTCCAGTAGGGATATTCAGTTCCATCGAAGACGGGGCACGCAGCGGAGACTTTAATTATCCCTGCAGTCGACATAGCTAAAACTCTAGGTGGTTAAACCGAATCACACAGAACAAGGGAGTACCTTGCTCTGATACCAATTGAAAGTGCGTTATATCGACTAGAGGGGGGGTGAATAGGCGATTTTATGAAAGTCTTCAAAACGTGGAAGTTATGAAGACAAACGATAGAAATAAACCTATTACCCTGCAGCGGAAGGTAGACTACACTAGGCAAGCCATAGTCAAGTATTCGATAGAGTGAAAGCACAATGACTAATAGCAGCAATGTAGTAAGGATCAGGTAGGAAGATATTATGAAGCCAAACAGAACACGCAGTCACTCAGTGAAGATAAAATATAGTGCAATCATACAATGACTTCACGAGGAGTAACAATACGTAAAGAGAAGGGAAGGATGAAACCAGTGACTCGTTGAAGACAATGATGTGTTGGACCAATTCCAGTTGCTGTGACAACTGTACGTCTGGTTAGGGCGGCTAGGTATTTAAACCTGAGGACACACAGTCCCGGACACCCAGTCCTGAACACGCAGCTCAGGACACCCAGTCCTCACCGTATTCCCCTTGAGCTAAGGTCACACAGACCTCGCCCAATCACTCTGGTAAGTCTTCAAGGTAGACTCCCAAACCTTCACAGACTTCGTTCACCGGCAATCCACAATGTCTCTTGGATGCTCAGAACGCGACGCCTAACCGGCTGGAGGATTCACAGTCCTCAAGTGTAATAAGTCTTCAGATCACACAGACAAGAAGACTTAAGTGATGCCTAATTATCTTTGGCTCTGGGTGGTTAGGGCTTTATCCTCGCATGGAATTCTCTCTCAAAGGCTTCGAGGTGGGTTGCTCTCAAACGACAAAAGCCGTACACTAACTCTGAGCAGCCAACCGTTTATGGTTATAGGGGGTGGGCTATTTATAGCCACTAGGCAACCCGACCTGATTTGTCCGAAATGACCCTGGGTCACTAAGGAACTGACACATGTTCCAACGGTCAGATTTCAAACTCACACGGCAACTTTACTTGGGCTACAAGCAAAGCTGACTTGTCCGACTCTGGACAAGATTCGCTCTCATAGTCTTCACTCGAAGACATAGGTTTTGGTTAAGCATCACTTCAGTCATTCTGACTGGTTCTCTTGGACCCCACTTAACAGTACGGTGGTTCCTATGACTCAACAAAGAAGAAGAAAAAGAACTACGAAGGATCTAAGTCTTCAAGCTCCATAGGCTTCATGCGATGTCTTCTCTTGTCATAGTCTTCAATGTGAATATCTTCATATACCACCTTTGACATCAATGTCTTCATACATTTTTAGGGGTCATCTCTGGTAGGAAAACCGAATCAATGAGGGACTTCTACCTGTGTTATCCTGCAATTCTCACAAACACATTAGTCCCTCAACTAGGTTTGTCGTCAATACTCCAAAACCAACTAGGGGTGGCACTAGATGCACTTACAAAGAGGAATCTTCTTGAGGCTTGGCAAGCCTGGCTTTAGCTTCAGCGTACGTCGCCAAGTCCATCTTCAACACTAAAGACGATGGCCTCTTCACCAATGCTGATGCTAACGAAGATGACTCCGCACCCACCTACTGCTTCATGGCACGTGGTGCCAAGGTAAACTCCCGCGATGCTCACTGTCAAACATCCAGTGAAGATGACTCTGAATGTAAATCTAAACCTAGCTACAAAACACTTGCTAGAACTGCAACACAGCAACCGACTGCTATGGAACATATTCAAAAATTGTTAGACAAAAGCGATGACCTGTTGGACGCGGAAATGACTCGAACTCAGTCCTTAATTGAAGACATTAAAAATCTTCATGTTAAGTACGAAGATCTTGAAAGTCGTCATGAAACGCTCTCAACTACTCATGAAAAGCTCTCCTACTATTATCTTCCAAGGAAGCAAGAACTTGAGAACTCGAGAGCGGCTCATGAAGATCTTCAAAAAGAGAATGAGTCACTTTGCGCTCAACTGATCAGTCCCGCTCAGGAAGGATTTGAACCACCATGTCTAAAATGCCTTGAGCGTGATAACGCTACTTCTGTTGCTAGATGTTCTACTGCTACTACTATTGCAATATCTTCAATTGTTGATGTGGTAACTAACCCCTCTGCTGAGGATACCACTACTATTGCTGATGAGAACGCCAGGTTGAAGACATTGCTTGAGATAGGAACGTGCAAGAGTCTCAAAGGGCATCAGACACTATGTGATGTCCTCAAGAAACAGATTCTGAACCAAAACCCTAGGAAAGAGGGTGTTGGGTTCGAAAGGAAAATGAATGATGATGGTTCTTACTGGAAGCCTGAGCAGTACCGCAAAACCACATGGGTTGTTGCAAAGGGACCTTTAGTGGATCCATCTCCCCTATCTGGCTTCACTTGTGCTAACCCGATTATCATTGATGAATCCTTTGATGCAAACTATAAACTGTTTAAGAATCAAAATGGTGAAGTGTTTGCCAGGTATATTGGTACTAACTACAGGAATGGACCACCTTTGAAGAAGATCTGGGTGCCCAAGAGTTGTCTTGAAAATCTTCTGGTGAATGTCATCATGACACCACGTGGGAAGAAGACAAACCCTAGACCAAAGGCTTCACATGTTCCAAAGGCTTCATACAGACAAAGGAGTCACCAGAGTCGCCCTAACACAAATGTTTTGCAGGGAAACCATACTCAGGCCTATGAATATGAGCGTGTTCCATCAAACCGCCATGTTCATAAGACCAAGAACTACTCTGCTTATTCTTATGAGTATTATTCAACTCCTGCAAGACTATTTTCTAGGGCCCCAAAGCCAAAGTTCTCAGATGCCGCACTTAGACTCATAGCTTCAAAGCCACCCCTGAAGATGTGGGTGGTTAAGAAAACTTAACTCTCTTTTGCAGGGAAAGGTCTCTAGCCAGAAATCAAAGGCGTCAGATACTGTTGCTGGGGACCTAAAACATCTTATGGGGC
Organism: Triticum urartu; assembly: GCF_056163025.1. NCBI lineage: Eukaryota > Viridiplantae > Streptophyta > Magnoliopsida > Poales > Poaceae > Triticum > Triticum urartu. Next base: position 218,822,967 of record NC_141878.1, read on the forward strand.
ACAAGATAAAATGCCCAAATGGTCTTATTATGTATTTCGTTCCTGAGTCGCTTGCCATGCATCCTATAAGTCCTAACCTGGATCTTAGCTTTCATAATCCACTTGCTCGTCAAATGTTTATGCTTCACAATACTCTTCATGAAGCCTACCCCCCTAACTGCACTATAGGGTATGACACCAGCTGCTTCAGAATGGATTATTGATAGTGGATGCACTAACCACATGACTGGTGATCGAAGTCTTCTCATGGACTCAACCTTACGTCCATCTGACAAGAGTCATATCACATTTGCTGACACTGGTAAAAGCAAGGTATTGGGTCTAGGTAGAGTTGCAATCTCAAAGGATCAGCACATGGATAAAGTGATGCTTGTTGAATCCCTTAGTTTCAACTTATTGTCCGTCTCAATGCTTTTTGACTTGAACATGATCGTGATATTTGGAAAATATCGTTGCCTTGTGCTAATGGAATTTAACAAGTCTCTAGTCTTTGAAGGGTACCAAAAAGGTGATCTATACATGGTAGATTTCTCAAAAGGGCCACAGTTGGCAGTATGTCTTCTAGCAAAAGCTTCGGAGTGCTGGCTCTGGCATCGAAGGTTAGGGATGCTGGCATGAGGAACTTATACACTCTCACGAAGAAGAAGCATGTCGTAGGCATCGAGGGTGTCAAGTTCAAAAAGGATCATCTGTGCGGTGCCTGTGAAGCTAGGAAGATGACTAGGGCCAAGCATCCTTCAAAGACAATCATGACTACATCACGTCCCTTCGAGCTGCTTCACATGGACCTATTCGGCCCTACTCATTACTCCACTCTTACTACTACTTCTTGTCTCTATGGCTTCATTATTGTTGATGATTACTCTAGATATACCTGGGTGCATATAATTCTCTACAAGACTGAAGTGCAGGATGTCTTCAAACGATTTGCCAATCGTGCCATGACAAACTATGGCATCAAGATCAAGCACATAAGAAGTGACAATGGCACAGAGTTCAAGAACATCAGCCTCGACACTTATCTTGATACATTGGGCATCACTCATGAATTCTCAGCTCCATACACACCTCAGCAGAATGGCATCGTGGAGCGCAAGAACAGAACACTCATTGAGATGGCTCGGACGATGCTTGATGAATACAAGACTCCAAGGAAGTTCTGGCCTAAAGCTATTGATACTGCATGCCATGTCATCAACCGTGTTTATCTTCACAAGCTTCTAAAGAAGACATCATATGAACTACTGACTGGTAAGAAGCCAAACGTAAGCTACTTCAGAGTATTTGGTGCAAGGTGCTGGATCAAGGATCCACATCACACTTCAAAATTTGCACCGAAAACACATGAAGGTTTTATGCTTGGTTACGGGAAGTATTCCCACTCCTACAGAGTCTTCAACCTCTTTCACTATAAAGTGGTTGAAACTATGGATGTGCGGTTTGATGAGACTAATGGCTCACAAAGAGAGCACCTGCCAAATGTGCTAGATGAAGTTCCACCTATTGAATCCATCAAGCTTATGGGTACTAGAGAAATCATACCTTCAGAGGCACATGCTGAAGAGGAACTTATCATATCTGCACCAAATCAACCTGAAGACTCTGCTTAGCCTGAAGCCAATACTGAAGATGAAGACAATGATCAGCAAGAGCAAAGTCTTCATCCAGTTCATCCTCATGTTGCAAATGAAGTACATATTGAGAAGATAATTGATAGCATCAATGCACCTGGTCCCCTTACTCGTTCAAGAGCAACGCAACTGGCAAATTTCTGTGGGCACTTTGCATTTGTCTCTATATCTGAACGCAAGAAAGTTGCTGAAGCCTTCATGGAACCTGAGTGGATTCAAGCTATGCAAGAAGAGCTTCAACAGTTCGAACTGAACAATGTGTGGGAATTGGTCAAGCGTCCTAATCCTCGCAAGCACAATATCATAGGCACAAAATGGATCTATCGCAACAAAAAAGATGAGAATGGTCAAGTTGTCAGAAACAAGGCCCGTCTCGTTGCTCAAGGATATACTCAAGTTGAAGGTATTGACTTCGATGAAACATTCGCTCCGGTGGCTAGGCTTGAAGCCATTTGCATTCTGCTAGCCTATGCCAACCAGCACAACATCCTCCTATATCAAATGGATGTGAAGAGTGCTTTTCTCAATGGCAAGATTGAAGAAGAAGTGTATGTTGCACAACCACCTGGCTTTGAAGATCCAAAACATCCTGACATGGTTTACGAGCTCAAAAAGTCACTGCATGGCCTCAAACAAGCCCCTCGTGCTTGGTATGACACACTCAAAGACTTCCTGAAGAGAAAAGGCTTCAAACCTGGTTCACTGGATCCCACCCTCTTCACGAAGACATACGATGGTGAACTGTTTGTGTGCCAGATCTATGTGGATGACATTATATTCGGCTACACTGACAAAAGATACAGTGATGAGTTTGGACACATGATGCAAGAACAATATCAGATGTCCATGATGGGTGAGCGGAAGTTCTTCCTTGTTCTTCAAATTTGCCAGCAAAGCAACGACATCTTCATATCTCAAGAGAAATACCTCAAAGACTTCCTGGAGAAGTTTGGAATGCAAGACTGCAAGGGATACACGATGCCAATGCCAACCAAAAGTCATCTGGGCCCTGACGACAATGGTAAAGGGTTCGATCAAAAGGTATACTGCTACATGATTGGTTCTTTACTCTACTTATGTGCATCTAGGCCAGATATCATGCTTAGCGTTTGCATGTGTGCCGGATTCCAAGCGGCACCAAAGGAGTCGCATCACTTAGCTGTAAAGCGAATTCTTCGATATTTGGCTTACACCCCAACACTAGGATTATGGTATCCAAAGGGCTCAGAGTTTGATCTAGTTGGATTCTCAAATGCTGATTATGCTGGTGACAAGGTTGATCGCAAGTCTACATTAGGCACATGTCACTTTCTTGGATGATCTCTTGTCTGTTGGTCTTCAAAGAAGCAGAACTGTGTATCTCTCTCCACTTCTGAATCTGAATACATTGCTGTTGGATCTTGCTGCGCTCCGCTTCTGTGGATGAAGCAAACTCTCAAGGACTATGTCATCCATCTGAAGCATGTGCCACTCCACTATGACAATGAAAGCGCCATCAAGATTGCCAACAACCTAGTTCAGCATTCGAAGACAAAGCACATTCAGATCCGTCATCACTTTCTCAGAGATCATGTCATGAAGGAAGATATTGATATCATTCACATCAACACTGAAGAGAAATTGGCAGATATCTTCACAAAGCCCTTGGATGAGAAAAGGTTTTGCAAGTTGTGGTGTGAGCTAAATATCTTAGAATCCTCAAATGTCCTGTAATTGGACACACATCCTAACGCTTATGCATGTGATGACTTAGATGTGCAACACAAAAAGTAACATATATCTTCAAACAATGAAGACATACACTCTAAGTGTGAATACATTAATGCAGAAATTGACTTCAGAGCGCCACGATAATTGTGCGCTGTGTCTGGGTCTAATACTTCCTATACGGTGGGTAACGCCACCACCAAACTCCCATTTGAAGTGTTTTTTTATTTGACGTCTCATTTGCATACTCTTCGCATTTGGTTCATCTTCAACATTGATTCGTCTTCGTGTTTATCTTCACAATGTTGATTTGGTATCATATTGGTATACACTTATAATAGTGTTCTGTCCTCTACAACATTCACTTATAGCAATGTCTTCATGTTCGAATCTTTTGAACTAAGTGAATGTGATCGGACCCTAACCCCCTGTATGCTTCTACCTTAGATTCTATCTATCCAAATCATATGCATTCTATTGAATCTATCGAATGTCTTCTCTGAGTCCTTGTCAGTAGAAGACACAGAGACAAAATTAAATCTGTTTTAATGCTATATCTCTTTTGCCTGAAAACCGGAGAAGCGGGAACGACCACCTGACAATCCAGGCATGCGTGGGAACATGGAACAACTTCCAATGTGTTGCATGTTCACCACGTGTACCTCAGATGTGAACCGCCAGGGGCACCTGCGTAATATCGCTGTGACGTTCTTGTCCCTATAAATATACACCACACCGCAATCATTATCATTTCTTCCACCTCTCCACAAACCCTAGCGCCGCCACTAGCTCTCGACGACGCCGGCGACGAAGCGCTTAGCTTTCGCGACCTCACCAACACCGTCCTCACGCTGGTTGCGGACCTCGTCTCCTCCGCTATCGCCATAGGTGTCCTCCGTTGCCAAGTTAGGGCATGGAAGATCGAACTGCTCGGCTTCCTCTCTACGCTGTCTAGCAGTTCTTCATGTGGTAAATAAAACCTCCTTTTTACTATCTTTTTGATCTGATGGATTCATCCTTTTCAACTACAAGTGGTTTCTGTCCCTACAAATTTGGATCTATCATGCTCTGCATCTCATAACATGCCTAGTATATTCACTTATGCTTCACACACAGTTAGATTCCTCACTTGTACTTATTGTTGGATTCGTACAAATCTGGAACCAACTCTCATCATATAAGTGAATGTCTTCGCGCTATGAGGTCAATGTCTTCAAACTAATTTATCTTCAAAATCTTCTGAGAATGCATATGACCTCTTCCCCTTCCCTCGCATCTCTAATGATGTCACAGGTACATGTCCGTGGGAGAATCCCTTGGTTCTCATAGTCTGCATTCATTTGCAGAGTTCTTACAGCGTCACATCAATTCTCTCGAAGCTAGTTCCTATCTGACCAGCAGACGGAAGCCTTTGCAAGTTTTGAAGCTATTCAGTCTGAACTTCATGGCAACAGAGAAGTCAGCCAGAAAGGGTGGCAGACAACGCCGTGGAAACACACCCAAGGACCTGCCACCAAATCTCAATGAGTTATACAAGTCAGATCCTGAAGAGACCTATGTGGAACGCAAGAACCGAATCCAATGGATTCGAAGATATTGGGCAGAGGAATGGTTCAAGTACAAACTTGTCACTAACGAATATGTTGAAAAGAATGCCATCAAGGGCCCCTGGGGAGATATTGTATACAAAGGTCTGCAACCCAAGTCCAAGTCCGAAGCCATTGCTCAAGGCTTCTACCCTTGCATGGTCCCTGGACCTCAGCCTGCTAATGCCGACCCATCTGCTCTGTTATGGTGTCGTGAAGACAATCTCTTCAAGCGCAACTTCCAGTTTGCCAAAGAGTCTGCCAAGAAGAACAAGAAGGACTTTGGACTCAACATCAACCCTGGTCCATCTGCCCCTCGGGCTGATGGCACTCGTGATGCCGAACCCAATATCATCAGGCCTTACTACAACCTCGACGGTCTCCTCACTCACATTGCTGTTCAAGGGGCTGCCGTGGAGCACTCTGTAGACAATGCTGATTCTGATGAAGCACCTGCTTCACCTAAGCCACAAAAGCAGAAGAAGTCGAAGGCTTCAAAGCCCTCCACTGCACCAAAAGCTTCGCGTGCGAAGCCTCTAGCTGCTGCACCTCCTGAAGCCAGTGTGCAGTCTGAAGATCTCTCTCGCATCTCCAAGACTGAGAAGAAGAATCCCATCCGTATTTCCGGTCAAGCACTGACCCAGCTGCCGTTCTGAGGAACGAGAATGAAGCCATTGATCTGTCAAGTGACGATGATCTTGGCGATGATACTCTTGAGCTGTTGATAAAGAGCAAGGAAGAGGTGGAGATCTTCAATGATCTACCCCTGTTTTATGTGGATATCTTGAACAACTTCATTGATGAATGGTTTGAAAACCCCAGCATCAACCTCGATGACCTTGGGCTTCCAGTTGGCATCAGTGTCTCTTTCCACAGTGCCATTGCTACTGAGCTGGCTCTAGCTCAAAAGATTGTTGAACTGAAGAACAAGATTGATTATGAGAAAGCTCAGTTCAAGAGGAACATGGCAAACCTCAGCGTGGTTGATGTTCAAAGCTTCAAGCAGACGCTACATGAGCTCAAGGAGCAGTTTCACCAAAAACGCCAGGAAGCAAAAGGTTCAAGAGTGAGGATGAAGTATTTTGCTGAGAAAAGTGTTCAAGCTCACAATGAAGCAAAAAAACGCAAGGCTCTGGGGCGCCCTGGCATCGACCCCAGAATGGCTGCCAAGAAGAAGAAGAAGCCTGTTGTGGCCCAAGCTGAAGCATCAAGGCAGGAAGCTCCAAGCATTGTCTTCCCTGCCAGTATGAAAGCTCGAAGCCTAAGGTCCCCACAGCTGCTTCAGAACTCAAGAAAACAAGGGCAACTAAATTCAAAGACGAAGCCCGAAAGCGCAAGACCAAGAACACCACTAACGATGCTCCACCGACCAAGAAGACAAAGACAAAGAAGAAAGATCGGGCTGCTCCCACAGAGCCCCTTGTCGTCGAGCCAATCTCAGTTGCTCGTCCTGCGTCTGAACATCGTGAGCGTCAGTTAATAGTTCATGAGCCTTATTCCATAGAGGCTCCTGAAGCTGAAGACATTCCAGCTCCTGAAGCTGAAGAAATTGGTCATCACGACAATGTAGAAGATGATGAAGTCCTTCCTTAGATTGAGCACCAAATGGTATCATCGCCTGTTCTGACGAACAACGAGCTCATCAGCATTGGTCGTCCTCTGACGCCAATTGCTCAGGATGATTCATGGGCTGATCACCCTCAAGACTCCCCCCGTCAAGAATCCCCAAGTACTCCCCCACCTCAAGCCACCACTCTGGTGCCTGAAGATGATGACTTTGTGGTCCAGCCGACTCCCTCTCCAAAGGCGTCGCCCGCACTCCGCAGGCTTCGCAAAGGACCAAGGCCACAAGTCACTCTATCGAGCGTTCCAGAAGGAGAAGAGCAACATAACTCAGTGGCACGACAAGTGTTCCCTAACGCCACTCCAACTATGAACGTCTCTGAGTCCGAAGCAAAAGCTGCTGAAGACATTCCGACTGCATCAGCCGATGATCAACAAGAACCACCAGAACCCCGTCAAGAAGAAGAGCGAGTTACCACACCCCCTATCAACCAAGCAACTATTCTCGAGGAGAACGAGTCTGTGCCCGACCCTCCAGCTACTCGAGTGGAGGTTGAAAACACTGAGGCGGCCACCCACAACACTACTTAAGCCAATGACATTGTCATTTCTGAAGCTAATGTGGCACCTGAAGCGAATACGGTGCCTGAAGCCAATGCTGCACCTGAAGCAAATCTGCAGCTCGAAGTCAATGCCTCTGCTCCTGTACCACCTCCAAGACCTCACACCATTGAGAAAGCATATGATCGTGGTCAGCTTGTCACCGTTCGCTGACACATTCTGGTTCCTCCGCCTGCTCCCGGACTTCAATTTGATTATCATGTGGAGCACATGCCTCATGTCCAGAAGCCAAAGCCAAGGCTGCCAAGGTTTCCAAGTACTGCAACTTCACCAGGATCATTTAATGTGAATGGCTTCATAGCACACAACACCTTCTTTGATAGCGCCACGAACCCATATTCCAAGCCAAGAATATCATCTGATAGGTTCTGGAGTTATCAGCAGCGTAGTTACTATTCCTACATACTATACAATCAGGGGCGCATTTTTCCTCATATGCGTCTAGACTACGAAGCCATTGCTGGCCTGCCCTGCCTGGAAGAAGCCCTTGACTGCTTCAGAGATGCTGGCCTTCTACAGTTTTTGACCGATAAAGAGCATTGGAATGAAGAGCTCCTGCTGCAATTCTATGCAACTCTCCACATTCGCGGCTACTACAGGGATCCGAAGACTTGGGTCCTTGAGTGGATGACAGGCAATTTACACCATGAAGCCAAAGCCCAAGATATAATTGAGCTTACTGCCCTGCCCACTCCTGGTGAACACTATGAACCAGGTTGTTAGCTGCACCATAATGCTTTGGAGAGCATCTTCCAGAAGCCTGAGCCAAATGCTGAGCATGATGAAGCCACTTCCCCAAGACGCTGAATATCCAAATGAGTTCTTTGTTGAAGACCTATAGTATCTGCCCCACACTATTTATCATATTATCAGGAGAACTCTCTGGCCTGTCGAAGGACATTCTCCTGCAGCGAAGCTTGAAGGAGCAATGAAGACATTGGTTTTCTATATCTTCAATGGCATCAGCTTCAATGCTCAAGACTTCTTCATCAGGCAATTGGCTGTATCTGGCTCCGATATATTTGGTCTGAAGTTCTATGCTCCATGGGTAATGCGCCTCATCAAGCTTCACTCTGCTATCAACTATCAGCCTTCTACGCGAATCATCATATATTCTTGCCAGAGGTTGATCTGTTTGTCGAAGCCATATACGCAGAGCCTGCCAAGGAGCCAATTTATCTTCACAACATCGACCGTCAAAAGTTTCACTCAACCCATTGAAGGAGTTCTTGCTGCAACTCGTGTTTATCCTTTGGCTGGAAATACACGTGCACCTCGTGCCCATACTGAAGCCACTGAAAGCACAATTGCCCAAAGGCCTTGGAAGCGATCTCATGTTCTCAATGACCGAGAGCTTCTAGTCGCCCTGCATCAAAAACAGGATAAGCATCATGACTGGCTCAGGCGTCAGATGTAGAACCTCTTGGTGGATGTTAATCGCATTCGCAACCTTGCCACCAAGAATGCATTTGTCACTCATGAAACCTGTCGGCGGTCGTGGAAGAGTCTGACTTTGCTGAGCTCTGAAGATGATCTTCAACAGGATGGCTTCACACAGAGATTCAAGTTTGATTCCACTCCTCCCCATAACGCTCACTTGTGTCGGACTCCCTCACTCGAAAACTCTGACTACTCATCCTCAGCTGCAACTGTCAATGCCAGAGTTATTGATGACGAAGATGATGCTACCTCACCAACTACAGCTTTGCCTCAAATCGACACTGCACCAAGTTCTTCTGCACCACCAGACCTCAATGTCGACCCTGCTACTTTGCCTACTCCTCATGGGGAAGAGTAGAAAGCTCTATGTCTTCAAACCTTTTTGGTCCTCACTGACAAAAGGGGGTGAAGCATATGAGTTGATAGTCTTCAAGCGGGTCCATAAGGGTGGTTGCTATAATTTTTCCAAGTGCTTACAACTATCGCTTTCGATACATTTGGTTCTTTTGAGTTGTAACACTTAAACTTGATGGTCGTCTGCTACCTTTTCTATCAACTATGTGATGCGATGATAAACTCCGCATGTGCGACGATAAATCCCGCACGAAGTCATTCTGCAGACGTCCATTTATCATTATGCATGTCATTATCTTCGTTATATCTTTTCATGCATGATGAATTGTCTTCATAAGTTGAAGAGGATCTCCACAAGTACAACCTGCCATGTGCATTTGCATTCAAACGCAAAATACTTATATATGCACATCTTCAGGGGGAGCCTTCTGCTACTTATGAAGACAATACCTTAATCCTTTACAATTTCACATACTTTTATCCCCGTTGAAAACTTCAACCAGTTTGTCATCAATCACAAAAAGGGGGAGATTGTAAGTGCATCTAGTGCCACCCCTAGTTGGTTTTGGAGTATTGATGACAAACCTGGTTGAGGGACTAATGTGTTTGTGAGAATTGCAGGATAACACAGGTAGTAGTCCCTCATTGATTCGGTTTACCTACCAGAGATGACCCCTAAAAATGTTTGAAGACATTGAAGACAATGGTGGTCTGTGAAGAGTTTCACATTGAAGAACATGACATGAGAAGACATCGTATGAAGACTATGGATTGCGAAGACATAGTTGTTTCATACTTTCCTTTTCTTCTTTTTGAGCCATAGGAACCACCGTACTATTAAGTGGGGTCTAAGTGAACAAAGTCAGAGTGACTGAAGTGATGCTCAACCAAATCCTATGTCTTCGAGCAAAGACAATGAGAGCAAATCTTATCGAGAGCTGGATAAGTCAGCTTTACTTGTAGCCCAAGTCAAGCTGTCGCGTGTGTTTGAAATCTGATCGTTAGACACGTGTTAGTTCCTTAGTGACTCATGGTCATTTCGGACAAATCAGGTTGGTTGCCTAGTGGCTATAAATAGCCCACCCCCTACACCATAAATTGGTGGCTTCTCAGAGTTAGTGCACGGCTTTTGCCATTTGAGAGAAACCCACCTCGAAGCTTTTGAGAGAGAAATCCTTGCGAGGACAAAGCCCTAAACACCCAGAGCCAAAGAGTGTTAGGCATCACTGAAGACTTTCTATCTGCGTGATCTGAAGACTTGTTACACTTGAGGACTGTGAATCCTCCAGCCGGTTAGGCATCGCGTTCTGAGCATCCAAGAGTCATTGTGGATCGCCGGTGAACGAAGTCTGTGAAGGTTTGGAAGTCTACCTTGAAGATTTACTAGAGTGATTGGGCGAGGATTGTGTGTCCTTAGCTCAAGGGGAACAAGGTGAAGACGCAGTCTTCTGAGTTGAATCTCAGCCTCCCTAACTAGACGTATAGTTGTCACAGCAACTGGAACTGGTCTAACAAACACATGTCCTCACCAAGCAACTGGTCCTATCCTTACCTCTCTCTTTACTTACAGTTTGTCTTCGTGAAGTCATTGCCTGCTTGCATGATATGATTGACTTCACTATGTAAAGAGTGTTGTTGATTCATTTCATACTTTCTTCGATCTTGATCCATACTACCTAGCTGCTGATAGTCTTCGTGCTTTCACTTCATTTGCTTACTTGACTATGGCCTGTCTAGGGTAGTCTACCTTCCTCTGCATATCAATAGGTTCAGTTCTTCTGTTTGTCTTCAAAGCCGCCGTGTTTTGAAGACTTTCATAAAAATCACCTATTCACCCCCCTCTAGTCGATAACTAGCACTTTCAGATCTTCACTGGCCTGAGCCTTACTTCATATCGCCAGACGAGGGTCCTGCCTTGCGCCGCCCTTGACCATTGTTGGTTCGACCGGAAACCAGGACGCAGCCAAGGGGCAAAGGGGACGCCAGTGGCGCCCTCGGCGACCACGGGTCCTTTGCTGAGGGAAGGCTCATCAGCACCTTCCTGACAGAGGGCCTACCTCTGGGGGGCGCCTTGCTCTGTGCGATGCGGGGAGGGACCCGGCTCCCGGCCTCTCCCCTGCAGCCCCCAGTGCGCTCCTCTTGGTGGGAGGGAGGCCGTTGAGCTGGGGCTGCCATCCGCCGTTGTGACCTGATCCTCCTACGACCCATGGTTAGCATAAGCTTGCTCCTGAGAGATTAGCGGTACCCTGTAGTTTTCGTCGCCGGCATGGTTGGTGAGGCTCACTGCATGCTCGGGGGGCTCCTGAAAGGCCTCAGCTTCTAGCGCCTCCTCCTCCCATCCCGACTCGAGGAATGAGCCAGGGTCGTCTTCCAGCGCATACTCCTGGTCTATCATGTGGGGCATGTAGGCCTCCGATGCCGCCGCTTCGAAGACCTCACCAAAGTGCCCCACGCTCCATGTCGCACCGCCCTAAGGATGGTAGGGCGGCATTCCACCGTGGCCATGGGGGCCAACACTCATGCCCGCGCCCATCAGAGGTGGCGCGGGCGCGAGTGGGCGCCCAGCGCCTCTGCTTGCGCCGATGTGGGTGGTGCGCGGGCGCGGCGAGGCCCGCCATGCGATCCGGTCGCGGCCTGAGGCATGAGCATGGAGCAGAAGGGCGGTGCTCCCGAGGCCGCGGCGTCCAGTAGCTCGGCGAAGCGCTCCAGCAATGCGTCCCGGCCGCTCTCCATCAGCCGGCATCGCAACAGCTCCTGAGCCACCATGAGTGCGGCCCTCATGTTTGCTTGTTCCCGTCGGGTGTGCGGCGTCGTGGCCGCGGGGTGGCTTGAGGCCCTTGCGGCCGCCCATACTTTTCGTGGAGTGAGGGTGGACGGCGTTTTACTCAAGGTTGTCAGAATCGTGATTCTGAATCGAATCGGAGCTCCGATGGTAGGATCGCAAATCATAGAATCTTCACTATCAGGATCGTAGAAACGTAGATTCTAGAGACTAAAGTCGTAGAATCGGAGGGGTTAGTTTGGATCGTAAAGTCGTAGAATCGTACAATAGAATCGCGATTCTGACAACCTTGGTTTTACTGCACCACCCGTGCCGTCTGGGGCGCTGGGTTGAGGTATTCTTGGTCGGATGGCGCTGCTCGGGCCGTCCAAGCTGCCCAGCGGTCAGCGTCGGTCCTCGGGTCGCCGGACATCGGACCCTCGAGACGTCGGCGGATCAACCAGGGGAAGAGAAGCTCTGGTGCACCCTTACCTGGCGCGCCAAATGCCGGATTTTGTGTTCCAGCAAAACCCTTGACGTTTGAACACTGGGGTGCGCACAAAGATCTTTGCCCCTCTCTAGCTCGCACACTCAATGATCTCACGGCCTATGTCACGCCCTCGATGCGGCTATATCTCCCACGTGTCGAAGCACGACTTAGAGGCATAACCGCATTGAAAGCAATGTCGCAAGTGAGGTAATCTTCACACAACCCATGTAATACATAAGGGAAAGAGATATATAGTTGGCTTACAATCGCCACTTCACACAATTACATGAATAAAGCATTACATCATCCAGATACAAACAAGGTCCGACTACGGAACCAAAATAAAAGAATACTACCCCAAAAAGCTACACAGATCCCCGATCGACCCCAACTGGGCTCCACTACTGATCAACTAGAACGAAACAACACAAAGGACAAGATCTTCATCGAGCTCCTCCTTGAGCTTGGTTGCGTCACCTGCACGGTTCAACGGCACCTGCAAGCTGGTTTTGGAAGTATCTGGGAGTCACGGGGACTCAGCAATCTTGCACCCTCGCGTTCAAGTCTATTTAAACTTATAGGTAAGGTAAAAGGTATGAGGTGGAGCTGCAGCAAGCGACTAGCATATATGGTGGCTAATATACGCAAATGAGAGCGAGAAGAGAAGGCAAAGGCACAGTCGAACAACTATGATCAAGAAGTGATCCTAGAACAACCTACGTCAAGCATTACTCCAACACCGTGTTCACTTCCCGGACCCCGCCGAGAAGATACCATCACGGTAACACACGCGGTTGATGTATTTTAATTAAGGTCAACTTCAGGTTTTCTACAACCGGACATTAACAAATTCCCATCTGCCCATAACCGCGGGCATGGCTTTCGAAAGTTCAAATCCCTGCAGGGGTGTCCCAACTTAGCCCATCACAAGCTCTCACGGTCAACGAAGGATATTCCTTCTAGCGGGAAGACCCGATCAGGCTCGCAATCCCCGTTACAAGACATTTCGACAATGGTAAAACAAGACCAGCAAAGCCACCCGAATGTGCCGACAAATCCCGATAGGAGCTGCACATATCTCTTTCTCAGGGCACACCGGATTGTCCAAGGTTCCGGTAGGCCAACCCAGAGTTTCCCCTGGTGGCCACTGGCAGCTGACAGGTTGGACCAACACTCAGAGGAGCACTGGCCCGGGGGTTTAATAAAGATGACCCTTGAGCCGACCGACTCAAGGGAAAGAAAAGGCTAGGTGGAAATGGTAAAACCAATGTTGGGCCTTGCTAGAGGAGTTTTATTCAAGGCGAACTGTCAAGGGGTTCCCATTATAACCCAACCGCGTAAGGAACGCAAAATCCGGGAACATAACACCGATATGATGGAAACTAGGGTGGCAAGAGTGGAACAAAACACCAGGCATAAGGCCGAGCCTTCCACCCTTTACCAAGTATATAGATGCATTAATTAAATAAGAGATATTGTGATATCCCAACAAGTAAACATGTTCCAACAAGGAACAACATCTCCATGTTCCAACAAGGAACAAACTTCAAACTTCACCTGCAACTAACAATGCTATAAGAGGGGCTAAGCAAAGCGGTAACATAGCCAAACAACGGTTTGCTAGGACAAGGTGGGTTAGAGGCTTGGTTTAACAATATGGGAGGCATGATAAGCAAGTGGTAGGTATCGCAGCATAGGCATAGCAAAAGAGCGAGCAACTAGCAAGCAAAGATAGAAGTGATTTCGAGGGTATGGTGATCTTGCCTGAAATCCCGCAAGGAAGAAGAACGAGTCATGAAGAAGACACACGGACGAAGTCGAACGGATCCTCACAACTCCGGAACGGAACCGAAGCTCACGAGAAAGGCAACCCGGAAAGAAGCAAACAACATAGTAAACAACCACTACAACAACATGGCATGATGCACAACAAGTATGATGCATGTCCGGTTTAAAGAGGGCATGGCATGGCAAAGTGCAACAAACAACACTACAAATTAAGTGGAGCTCAATATGCAACTCCGTTGTATATTGACGAAACACCACATTCAAGTTATTTAGTTCGATCTCGTTTATGTACCCAACAATATTAAATGTTGTTAAACATGGCAAGAGGGTGAAGCAAAGTAAAACTACCTATCTAGTCAAGTTTCAATGAGGCCGGAACAACAAAATAACAAGTCCGGAAACTCCTCATGTGCATATTTTAAGTTTGGTACTGATCTTCCCTAAACACAATTTTAGAGTTGTTAAACATGAAAAGAGATGCCACCATGTTAAACTATGCAAAATTCTACGCCATTTACATATAAAGTTTGTTAAATTCAGAGTTACAGTTATTTAGTTATGAATGAAAAAATTTAGCATGGCATAGGGGCAAATTAATGCAAACAACAATTTAGACATTTTAAACATGATTGAAAATGGCATATTATTAATCTACACAAAATTCTAAGCAAGTTTCATATATTAAGTTTTTTAATATGATGCACCATTTGAGAGATAAAATATGCATGAACAACAGGGGTTTTTTGTAAAACAGTTAGTCTCTGGAAAAAATTAGCTAAATCCGCCCAAGGGAAAAAAACATGATACGGGCCGCATATGAGCAAGAAGCCCAACAGCGTAAAGAAAAAGAAAAAAGGGGGGCACTGGGGTGGCCTCACCCAGTGGGCTGAGGCCCAGTCGGGTGGTGGAGGATGCAGGCCGCTGGGCTGCAGCTGGAGAGGCGAGCTGGACCTCGGAGGCACAGTCAACGCACGCAGCTGGGCCGGGCGCTCCTCTCGCTCGAACTGGATAGCGAGGAGGAACTGAAGCGGGCATGTTCATCTGCTTGACAGAAGCAGAGCAGCTGCGGCGCTGGACGGGAAGGCAGCAAATGGGTTCGGACGGCCATGGCGGACTCCAACGACTTGGCGGGGCGGCGGATCGACGCGGACGAGCGGACTCCTGTGAGATGCCAGATCCAGGCGGCTGTCCATGGTGCCCTGCGAGACTGGTTCAGAGAGAGAGAGAGAGAGAGAGAGAGATGTGAGAGGAGGGAGCCGCAGGGAGAGATGGAGGGAAGGAGAGCAGCGGCAGGGCTCATCTGCTGAGTGCGCCGGCGATGTGGATGGCCGGACAGAGGCGGGGACGCGGGGCTCCGGGCAGGCGAAGCCCTCCCGCTCGAGGGGCTATGGTGGCTGCCGCAGGTCGAGGAGGGCCAAGGGGAGCTCCTCGCTCGGGCGTCAGGTGAGCACGGGGATGGAGGTGAGGGGGCCGGCCTGGAGCTGCTTCTGCGGTGGCGCTCGACGGGGGTGGAGGGGCGGTTGCGCTCCGGTGGTTTGGACGCCAGTGACGTGACGACGGGTGAGGACGAGGCAGGGCTCGGGTAGGAGAAGGAGCGCTCGGGCGCTGATGCTGGAGATCAAGCTCGCTCGATCTGGAAGCCATGGGGAGGAGCTGCGGGAATGGGTGGATCGAGGGAGAGGAGGCTCGTGATTGGAGCAATGGGGAAAGCGAGGAGAAGGCAGGTGGCTTGGCTGCGCTGGGATCCGAGGAAGATTTTTGGAGTGGCGGCGCATGATGGGATGGATGGGACAAGGTGCCTAGAAACTAGGGTTGGACCTTTTGTATTTATATGGCAGGTGGATTAAGTTGGGGGCTATCGGATCCCTCCGATCGTAATCGGGCGATCGAGAAATAAATAGTTAGGAAGTCCAAATAGGAAAAAGGAGATGTTTTGTAGATGTTTGGGGATGATCCGGGCACGACGGTATCAACTGTCCAGGTCGGGTTCGGGACAACTTTTCGGACACGCACGCTAGGAGGGTCGCAGGATGACGAGAGAGGTTAGGTAGGGCCTGGCGGTGAGAGGTAGTGCAGAAGGCAAAGGGCTGAGAAGAGAGAAGAGGAGGGAGGCCCGGCATCTGTTTCCGAAGACCGAAAACGTCCAACGTTAGACCGGCTTTAATGCCGCTATAGTTTAACGGTTGGGCTATCAAACGAACTCCGAATGCGATGAAACTTGACAGGCGGTCTATCTACACTATAATAAGACTGCACGCCAACTTTCAACCCATTCTGAGAACATTTTTCCGGCCACTTAAAAAACACTATTTCGGACATGCCGCGGGCGCGTGCAAGTGTGTCTGGGCTCGGAACGGACAACGGAGAGAACTCGGAGAACCCGGACGAATGCAAGTTTTAAAACATGATGATGCAATGCACATGATGACATGATATGACATGCATGACATGCAAGCAAAAGACATGGCAACAACAGCGAATAACAGGAAGACACCTGGCACATCGGTCTCAGGGCATTACAACACTCCACCACTACGAGAGGATCTCATCCCGAGATCTAGAATGGCACCGGAGGGAGAAACGGAAGAGAAAGAGAAGAGGTAAAAACTAAGTTGCTCCTTTGACAAACAAGTGAAACCAAAGAACCTTGAGAGATTGAACAAATTGAAAGGAATAATGCAACGAAGAAGACAATGTTGAAAGCACTCCGGTAGGGAAGAGTAACGAGGAAGAACAACTTCGAGCAGCACTCCGGTTGAAAAATTATGCAAGACTTGATAAGATGAAAATAACTTGAGCAGAGGGCACAACACTCCGGTTAAATGGGTAAGCACGAAAAGAACACCATCCGAGATGATGAGAGAAAAGAGCAACATCACAACGCCTCCGGAAGAAATGAGAGGACGGAATGGAATGAATGGAGGAGAAAACAATATCTTCTACCTCAAATGAGCTTGATAGCATCTTTAGGAGAAGGGTCGAACGTAGTTGTTGGAAAACCAACAACGAAAAGAGTAAACTTGTAGTGGGCTTATGGAGAACATCTCAAAACTATGAGGTGAAATTCTGCCACTAATGAAACAATATATTGGCTTGATAACAAGAAGGAGACGAGAAACTTATTCACCGAAAGGATAAAAGAAGAACTTGGGTCATTTATAAACACCATAAATAGCAACAATCCTTAGGGAAAGCTTTAGGTGAAAATATAACCCAAGATAACTCCAACGAAGAGTTTGATGGATTTAAAATACCTGATTCTTAACAACATGTGAATCATGAAACATGAACTCAAGTTATCTAGACTGACATAATACCACCTCCAATGATACGGAAGAAAGAATTGCACTCCGGATTGCAAGATGAAGAATGCTTGAGCTCCTCTGAAAAGGATCTCGATGAACACTTCGAGAAGGAAATAAATCCCTGATGAACCATCATGTAGAACCTTCATGAAGAACTCCGTTAAACAAAAGAATGATCAAAAGGAAGGAAAGAGAAGTTGAAAACACAAGGTGAATCCTTGTAAAGATTTAGATAGATCTCCATGATAATTAGAGCTTGGTACTCCAAGAAAGAAAGATGAGCACTTGAAACCAAGAATATGTATGATGAACCACTCCGGAATAAGGAATTAATCACTTGGATGAAACAAGAATAAGAATTACATTATGCTTATCCTTCACCAATTAAATTGATGACAATCAACGGATTTGGCACACTACTTATTCTTGTAGAAAGGATTTAGATAGTTATAGCGCAAACTTAGGAAGGTCTTCAACGAATCACTGGTAGGATTTGAAAGAACGAAAGAATTGATATGATAACCAAGGAAGAGAGATCTTGAACGAACCACCGTAAGAATTGAAAACGATTGAAGAAAAGATAAAGAGACACCGGGAAGAATTATGAAATGAACGAGGATACTTGAGAGAATTTAGATACAAGTGGAAGAAGAGATCCCGAGGTGATTAGAGAAATTTGAAAGATGCAACGGTAAGGTTTAGATAACGAGAGCTGAAAGCTAAGAATGAATAATTCTGAGACGATGGACTCCGGATAATCAAACTGAAAAGGACTCCTGAAATGCTTCGGATGAGTGAAAAGAATTCAGACAATGGAAAACAGTTATGAGAGGATGGCGGCAAGCTAGAACCACGAATCTTTGAGAGAACGGATAAGATATAGAGGTCAAACTCTTCTTCCGTCTTCAAATGTTGAGAATGACAATGAGAAACAGCACCATGAATTGTTGAGGCACTCCGGAATGAAGAATGGAAGGTTGAGCCAACGATGAAAAGATTTTGACTAATCTTGGAGAAGACATTTGACTAATGATAAATCATTCTTACGTCAAACTTTGAAATGAATTTGAGACTAACTCCGGGAGAATAAGAAGAGTCAGGTAAGATCCTGGAAAAAGACCTATGGGTTAGGGCCCACTCAAAAGAAACACCGTAGAACGATTTAAAAGAGAGAATGCAACAGTTGAATTAAAAGGCTTGAATGAGATAAACATCCTCAAAATAGGATTAACGGATCTTGAATGACAAGACGATCCTTCTGAGATATCTTCAGCACTCTGGAACAATTGAATAGCGAGAGGTGAATGATTAAGAATTGCACCGGCATGAGAAAACATAGAAACGAGGAAAGGATATGATCAACAAAGCTTGACTTGAATCCACCGGAGAAGAAAAAGAATGAAGAATGACGAACTTGAAGCTCCATTAGAATCTTCCTAAGAATCACCGGATAAGAACATTGACGGAAAAGGAATGGAGAGACTTCACGAGAATATAAAGGATACTTGATTAAAACATCGGATTCCTTGAAGAAAAAGGGTGGGTGGGCGGGAAAAACAAAGGCAACTTGGAGACGGATGAATCAAACACCGTTGAGAAGAACTGATACTTGATCTAGCGGATGTTGAAATGATCGGATCCACTTGAAGAAAAAACACGCCGGTTGAAAAGGATTGGAAAGACAAAATCGATGATCAAGAAGGATTAGTATTCACATAGGAATATGAGAACACCGCTTAGACAAGGGATGGAATCAACATTCGACTTCGAAGCAACTCGAATACCACAACTCAAAACAAAACAAAGGATTGGCTTGCAGAATAAGCCGGAACAAACATATGATAGAGATTTCGTCCGAAGTTTTCGTGGTGGGGCCTACACGGGCTCGATCGTACGGCACCATCATGTACAAGGCAGTGCACATGACATACGAAGCGTCCCCGAGTCGGCATAGCCAAGGACTCTTTAAGACACAACGAGACCACTGTAAAACCAACCGTGGATAGGCGGACCACTAGACGTCGAACCCCAATTTCATATCATACATCTGTCGGAAAGATATCCTAAGAGCTACTTGAATTCCCACTTATAAACTCCCGAAATTTTCCAATTATGCAATCAGGTGTTGGGGATATAGGGGAAGCATAATATCTCACCCAAAACTAACAAATCCTCCATCCAGCTGTATCCATCCTTCAACACATAACCAAGAAACCTTCGGAAATCATTTACCTCAACCTTCGAAAAGCATCCGTTATACAAGTTATGGCAATACTCCCGAACTACCGCCCCAGTACTGGGTGACGTCGAGGTTATCTCACCAACAACTGCATAAAAGAGATTTTCGATGTCGGCGAAACTAATCTCAGGTATTCCAGAACTGCAACGATAAAATTGTGACAACAACACCTCGGAGCTCAACTCCCCGGGACACTACCACAACCCCTAAATGACAGGAGGCTCCAAGAACAATGTTCACGTCAGAAAACCATCGGAACGATTCCAAGATCCGCGTGATCCTAAAAAAATTTGTAGTGAAAAATTTGAGAAGAGAAGAGTCAAAACTCTACGCCAGGATGCCTCACCAGAGGGACGAAGGGACTGAGGAGTAAAAAGAAGTCCTAACTATCCGATATATATAATTCCTAAATGACTCAAGACATTTCTAGACTCAATAACGCCAGCGATTCGATCAAGCAGGGGGCTCCTAAGGTTGGGGAAGGCTCTGATTACCAACTTGTCACGCCCTCGATGCGGCTATATCTCCCACGTGTCGAAGCACGACTTAGAGGCATAACCGCATTGAAAGCAATGTCGCAAGTGAGGTAATCTTCACACAACCCATGTAATACATAAGGGAAAGAGATACATAGTTGGCTTACAATCACCACTTCACACAATTACATGAATAAAGCATTACATCATCCAGATACAAACAAGGTCCGACTACGGAACCAAAATAAAAGAACACTACCCCAAAAAGCTATACAGATCCCCGATCGACCCCAACTGGGCTCCGCTACTGATCAACTAGAACGAAACAACACAAAGGACAAGATCTTCATCGAGCTCCTCCTTGAGCTTGGTTGCGTCACCTGCACGGTTCAACGACACCTGCAAGCTGGTTTTGGAAGTATGTGTGAGTCATGGGGACTCAACAATCTCGCACCCTCGCGATCAAGACTATTTAAGCTTATAGGTAAGGTAAAAGGTATGAGGTGGAGCTGCAGCAAGCGACTAGCATATATGGTGGCTAACATACGCAAATGAGAGCGAGAAGAGAAGGCAAAAGCACGGTCGAATAACTATGATCAAGAAGTGATCCTAGAACAACCTACATCAAGCATTACTCCAACACCATGTTCACTTCCTGGACCCCGCCGAGAAGAGACCATCATGGTAACACACGCGGTTGATGTATTTTAATTAAGGTCAACTTCAGGTTTTCTACAACCGGACATTAACAAATTCCCATCTGCCCATAACCGCGGGCATGGCTTTCGAAAGTTCAAATCCCTGCAGGGGTGTCCCAACTTAGCCCATCACAAGCTCTCACGGTCAACGAAGGATATTCCTTCTAGCGGGAAGACCCGATCAGGCTCGGAATCCCGGTAACAAGACATTCCGACAATGGTAAAACAAGACCAGTAAAGCCACCCGAATGTGCCGACAAATCCCGATAGGAGCTGCACATATCTCTTTCTCAGGGCACACCGGATTGTCCAAGGTTCTGGTAGGCCAACCCAGAGTTGCCCCTGGTGGCCACCGGTAGCTGACAGGTTGGACCAACACTCAGAGGAGCACTGGCCCGGGGGTTTACTAAAGATGACCCTTGAGCCGGCCGACTCAAGGGAAAGAAAAGGCTAGGTGGCAAATGGTAAAACCAATGTTGGGCCTTGCTGGAGGAGTTTTATTCAAGGAGAACTATCAAGGGTTTCCCATTATAACCCAACCGCGTAAGGAACGCAAAATCCGGGAACATAACACCGATATGACGGAAACTAGGGTGGCAAGAGTGGAACAAAACACCAGGCATAAGGCCGAGCCTTCCACCCTTTACCAAGTATATAGATGCATTAATTAAATAAGAGATATTGTGATATCCCAACAAGTAAACATGTTCCAACAAGGAACAACATCTCCATGTTCCAACAAGGAACAAACTTCAAACTTCACCTGCAACTAACAACGCTATAAGAGGGGCTAAGCAAAGCGGTAACATAGCCAAACAACGGTTTGCTAGGACAAGGTGGGTTAGAGGCTTGGTTTAACAATATGGGAGGCATGATAAGCAAGTGGTAGGTATCGCAGCATAGGCATAGCAAAAGAGCGAGCAACTAGCAAGCAAAGATAGAAATGATTTCGAGGGTATGGTCATCTTGCCTGAAATCCCGCAAGGAAGAAGAACGAGTCATGAAGAAGACACACGGACAAAGTCGAACGGATCCTCACAACTCCGGAACGGAACCGAAGCTCAGGAGAAAGGAAACCCGGAAAGAAGCAAACAACATAGTAAAAAACCACTACAACAACATGGCATGATGCACAACAAGTATGATGCATGTCCGGTTTAAAGAGGGCATGGCATGGCAAAGTGCAACAAACAACACTACAAATTAAGTGGAGCTCAATATGCAACTCCATTGCATATTGACGAAACACCACATTCAAGTTATTTAGTTCGATCTCGTTTATGTACCCAACAATATTAAATGTTGTTAAACATGGCAAGAGGGTGAAGCAAAGTAAAACTACCTATCTAGTCAAGTTTCAATGAGGCCGGAACAACAAAACAACAAGTCCGGAAACTCCTCATGTGCATATTTTAGGTTTGGTACTGATCTGCCCTAAACACAATTTTAGAGTTGTTAAACATGCAAAGAGATGCCACCATATTAAACTATGCAAAATTCTACCCCATTTACATATAAAGTTTGTTAAATTTGGAGTTATGGTTATTTAGTTATGAATGAAAACATTTTAGCATGGCATAGGGGCAAATTAAAGCAAACAACAATTTAGACATTTTAAACATGATTGAAAATGGCATATTAATAATCTACACAAAATTCTAAGCAAGTTTCATATATTAAGTTTTTTAATATGATGCACCGTTTGAGAGATAAAATATGCATGAACAACAGGGGGGGTTTGTAAAACAGTTAGTCTCTGGAAAAAATTAGCTAAATCCGCCCAAGGGAAAAAAACATGATACGGGCCACATCTGAGCAAGAAGCCCAACAGCGGAAAGAAAAAGAAAAAAAAGGGGGCGCTGGGGTGGCCTCACCCAGTGGGCTGAGGCCCAGTCAGGTGGTGGAGGATGCAGGCCGCTGGGCTGCAGCTGGAGAGGCGAGCTGGACCTCGGAGGCGCAGTCAACGCACGCAGCTGGGCCGGGCGCTCCTCTCGCTCGAACTGGATAGCGAGGAGGAACTGAAGCAGGCGTGTTCATCTGCTCGACAGAAGTAGAGCAGCAGCGGCCTTGGAGGGGAAGGCAGCAGATGGGTTCGGACGGCCATGGCGGACTCCAACGACTTGGCGGGGTGGCGGATCGACGTGGACGAGCGGACTCCGGTGAGACGCCAGATCCAGGCGGCTGCGAGAGAGCTCCTGGGGCTGTCCTTGGTGGCCTGCGAGACTGGTTCTGAGAGAGAGAGAGATGTGAGAGGAGGGAGCCGCAGGGAGAGATGGAGGGAAGGAGAGCAGCAGCAGGGCTCATCTGCTGAGTGCGCCGGCAATGTGGATGGCCGGACGGAGGCGGGGACGCGGGGCTCCGGGCAGGCGAAGCCCTCCCGCTCGAGGGGCTATGGTGGCTGCCGCAGGTCGAGGAGGGCCAAGGGGAGCTCCTCGCTCGGGCGTCGGGTGACCACGGGGATGGCGGTGAGGGGGCCGGCTTGGAGCTGCTTCTGCGGTGGCGCTCGACGGGGGCGGTGGGGCGGTTGCGCTCCGGTGGTTTGGATGCCGGTGACGTGACGACGGGTGAGGACGAGGCAGGGCTCGGGCAGGAGAAGGAGCGCTCGGGCGCTGATGCTGGAGATCAAGCTCGCTCGATCTGGAAGCCATGGGGAGGAGCTGCGGGAATGGGTGGATCGAGGGAGAGGAGGCTCGTGATTGGAGCGATGGGGAAAGCGAGGAGAAGGAAGGTGGCTTGGCTGCGTTGGGATCCGAGGAAGATTTTTGGAGTGACGGCGCATGATGGGATGGATGGGACAAGGTGCCTAGAAACAAGGGTTGGACCTTGTGTATTTATATGGCAGGTGGATTAAGTTGGGGGCTATCGGTTCCCTCCGATCGTAATCGGGCGATCGAGAAATAAATAGTTAGGAAGTCCAAATAGGAAAAAGGAGATGTTTTGTAGATGTTTGGGGATGATCCGGACACGACGGTAACAACTGTCCGGGTCGGGTTCGGGACAACTTTTCGGACACGCGCGCGAGGAGGGTCGCAGGCTGACGAGAGAGGTTAGGTAGGGCCTGGCGGTGAGAGGTAGTGCAGAAGGCAAAGGGCTGAGAAGAGAGAGGAGGAGGGAGGCCCGGCGTCTGTTTCCGAAGACCGAAAACGTCCGACGTTAGACCGGCTATAATGCCGCTATAGTTTAACGGTTGGGCTATCAAACGAACTCCGAATGCGATGAAACTTGACAGGCGGTCTATCTACACTATAATAAGACCGCACACCAACTTTCAACCCATTCTGAGAACATTTTCCGGCCACTTAAAAAACACTATTTCGGACATGCCACGGGCGCGTGCAAGTGTGTCTGGGCTCGGAACGGACAACGGAGAGAACTCGGAGAACCCGGACGAATGCAAGTTTTAAAACATGATGATGCAATGCACATGATGACATGATATGACATGCATGACACGCAAGCAAAAGACATGGCAACAATAGCGAATAACAGGAAGACACCTGGCACATCGGTCTCGGGGCGTTACAGCCTAGCTCGATGAACCCAAAGAACATGAGACACAAGATTTATACTAGTTCGGGCCACCGTTGTGGTGTAATACCCTACTCCAATGTGGTGTGGTGGATTGCCTCTGGGGCTGAGGATGAACAGTTACAAGGGAAGAACAGCCTCGCGAGGAGAGGTGTTCTTATGCTTGGTGAACTTGTCTCGTGGCCTTGGTGGAATGGATCTAGTCCAAGATGAGATGTGTCCCTACGGTGGTGGCTAGTCCTATTTATAGAGGCCCTGGTCCTCTTCCCAAATATTGAACGGGAAGGGATCCCACAATGGCAAAATTTGAAGGGAGACAACTAGTACAAGCTATCTTGACAAAAGTAGTCCTTGCCTGCGAAAGGCTCTGGTGGTGACGCCGTCTTGGGCTCCACGGTGACCTCCGTCCTGCAGTCCTACTGGTCTTGGTCTTGTTGCACTGATATGGAAACCTTTGCATGATGCCTCGGGACTCCTCGTCTGCGCTTTCCCCTTTAGCACCAAAGAGAAAACAAGGACACGACGCGCACTGGCGCCCGCCTAGCGCCAGTCGTTATGGCTTGCGTCACAGAAACCTCGCGAGGTGTCCCTCGCCTTGATCTCTCCGCACCTCGCGAGCTAGCCTGGTGAGGCCGCCCCTAAGGAGGTCTTGCGACATCCGCCTCGTGAGGCTTGGCCCCTCACGAGGGTCTTGAATGTTTGCTGGTGAAGATGGGCCGTACAGGGCTGCTGGGGGAGCCACGCTGTGGGCCGCAGGCAGGCAAGTCTGGGGACCCCCGTTCCCAGAACGCTGACAGATACGTCTCCATCGTATCTACTTTTCCAAACACTTTTGCCCTTGTTTTGGACTCTAACTTGCATTATTTGAATGGAACTAGCCCGGACTGACGCTGTTTCAGCAGAATTGCCATGGTGTTATTTTTGTGCAGAAATAAAAGTTATCGGAATGACCTGAAAATCAACGGAGAATATTTTTGGAATATATAAAAAATACTGGCGAAAGAATCAAGGCCAAGGGGCCCACACCCAGTCCACGAGGGTGGGGGGCGCGCGCCCTGCCTCGTGGGCCCCCTGGTGCTCCACCGACCTCAACTCCAACCCTATATATTCACGTTTGGGGAGAAAAAAATCAGAGAGAAGGAATTATCGCGTTATACGATACGGATCCGCCACCAAGCCCTAATCTCTCTCGGGAGAGCTGATCTGGAGTCCGTTCAGGGATCCGAAGAGGGGAATCCATCGCCATCGTCATCATCAACCTTCCTCCATCTCCAATTTCATGATGCTCACCGCAGTGCGTGAGTAATTCCATCGTAGGCTTGCTGGACGGTGATGGGTTGGATGATATTTATCATGTAATCGAGTTAGTTTTGTTAGGGTTTGATCCCTAGTATTCATTATGTTCTGAGATTGATGTTGCTATGACTTTGCTATGCTTAATGCTTTTCACTAGGGCCCGAGTGCCATGATTTCAGATCTGAACCTATCATGTTTTCATGAATATATGTGAGTTCTTGATCCTATATTGCAGGTCTATAGTCACCTATTATGTGTTACGATCCGTTAACCCCGAAGTGACAATAATCGGGATACTTACTGGTGATGACCGTAGTTTGAGGAGTTCATGTATTCACTAAGTGTTAATGCTTTGGTCCGGTAATCTATTAAAAGGAGGCCTTAATATCCCTTAGTTTCCAATAGGACCCCGCTGCCACGGGAGGGTAGGACAAAATATGTCATGCAAGTTCTTTTCCATAAGCATATATGACTATATTTGGAATATATGCCTACATTACATTGATGAACTGGAGCTAGTTCCGTGTCACCCTATGTTATAACTGTTGCATGAGGAATCGCATCCGACATAACTATCCATCACTGATCCATTGCCTACGAGCTTTTCATATATTGATCTTTGCTTAGTTACTTTTCTGTTGCCGCTGTTACAATCACGACAAAACCAATACTGTTACCTTTGCCACCGTTACCGTTACTATTATATTACTTTGATGCTAAATACTTCGCTGCAGATATTAAGTTTTCCAGGTGTGGTTGAATTGACAACTCAGCTGCTAGCACTTGAGAATATTCTTTGGCTCCCCTTGTGTCGAATCAATAAATTTGGGTTGAATACTCTACCCTCGAAAACTGTTGCGATCCCCTGTACTTGTGGGTTATCATCAGAGGAATATGTATAAGTCATGAAGAAAGCAATAGCAATAAAACTTAACGATCATTATGATAAGCTAACGGATGGGTCTTGTCCATCACATCTTTCTCCTAATGATGTGATCCCGTTCATCAAAAGACAACACATGTCTATGGTTAGGAAACTTAACCATCTTTGATTAACGAGCTAGTCTAGTAGAGGCTTACTAGGGACACTATGTTTTGTCTATGTATCCACACATGTATCAAGTTTCCGGTTAATACAATTCTAGCATGAATAATAAACATTTATCATGATATAAGGAAATATAAATAACAATTTTATTATTGCCTCTAGGGCATATTTCCTTCAATTAATGCCGAGGAAAAAGTGCAACACACCCAAGTCCTTCAGTCGAAACTCAGAACCAAGGTGGCCAATGATGTCGCGAAGTAGATCAGTGCGAGAGGCGGTGATGATGATATCATCAACATACAGAAGAAGCATGCCAACATGATTAGCTCGATGAAGCACAAATAACAACGTGTCGAAGGTGGTGCTGCAAAACCCGAGAGCAGCGAGGAATGCTGCAATGCGTTGATACCACGCACGAGGAGCCTATTTCAGGCCATAGAGAGTCCGTGAGAGCAGGCAGACGTCATCAGGCCGAGTGGGATCAACAAAACCAGCTGGCTGTTGACAAAGAACACACTCTTAAGATGAACGTAGAGGAAGGCGTTGTTGATGTCAAGTTGATGAACATGCCAATGACGAGATGCAGCGAGCTGAAGAACAACACGAATCGTGGCGGGTTTAACAATCGGGGAGAAAGACTCCGAGAAGTCAACACCAGCACGTTGTGCATATCTGCAAATGACCCAACGAGCCTTGTACCTGTCCAGAGAGCCATCAAGAAGAAGTTTATGCTGAAATACCCACTTGGCGGTGATGATGTTGGCACCGGGAGGGCGAGGGACCAACGTCTAGGTCCTTTTGGTGAAAAGAGCATCATACTCAGCGCGCATGGCCGTGATCCAGTGCGAGTGGCTCAATGAAGAGCGCACCGAGTGCAGTACTGGGGAGATGGCCATGACACTGAGGTTGTGGTAGCAGGGGTTCGGCTGATGTATCCCATCTTTAGCACGCGTCACCATGGAGTGATGAGGCGGCGGAGGCAGGGGTCGAGGCCATCGTCGAGGCGGGGCCACAGCCGCGGGTGCGGAAGACGACCATGACAGGGTTGCGGAGGAGACTGCAGGCGGTGAGGCGCTGGTCGAGGCCACATGTGAGGCCGTAGAAGGCGGCGACGAAATCATGGGCGAGGCCGCGGGTGGCGAAGACTGGTCCACGGGTGAGACCACGGAGAGCGACGACGAGCCATCGGGCGAGGCCGCAACTGGCATGACAGGTCCGCGGGTGAGACTGCGGAGAGCGACGGCGAGCTGGCGAGCGAGGCCGCAACCGTCATGGACGCGGGTGAGGCCGCCGGGGGTGCTGCAGAGGGCGACATCGTGGCGGAGGAGACGGCCGAGAGCTCGGCCGTGGACGGTGATGAAGGGGCCGACACGGTTGCAGAGGCTTGTGCCGAAGCCAACGGAGACGGGTTCGGCTCTTCCTAAGCCAGCGGAGTCGAGGCCGGTTCCACTACAACCGACGAGGGAGGTCCCGCGGAGGGAACTGAATGGGCCGCTTGAGGAGCATGCAGCCGTGTCGTAGGAAGCACAAGGGCTCCACGCTATCGACGAGGAAGGGTCTCTGAGGATGAGGCCGCTGTCAAAGTTACCTGCTCAAAAGTGAAGACAACCTCATCCAAGTAAACGTGCCGCAAGACGAACACACGATGAGTGACGGGGTCGTAACAGCGAAAGCCTTTGGTGTTGGGTTGATAGCCAAGAAAGAAACAAGTGAGAGACCGAGGCGCAAGTTTGTCCGGAGCGGTGGCGGTAATGTTAGGGTAACAGAAGCAACCGAGGACGTGAAGATCATCATAGGATGGAGGAGACACGAACAAGAGATGATGAGGTGTATAGCTCCATCGTGGTTTGCAAGGCCGGATGTTTTGGAGAAGCGTGGCGGTAGCGAGGGCATCTGGCCAAAACCGTGATGGCATGTGTGCATGGAAGAGCAGCGCACATACACTCCCATTGAGGGTGCGGAGGACACGTTCGGCATGACCGTTTTATTGGGATGTATATGGACATGTGACACAAAAGATGGTGCCATGGGTAGATAGAAGATGTCAAATGGCGAGGTTATCAAATTCCTTTCCGTTATCTGTTTGAAGGTGAGCAATGGTTAGATGAAAGTGGGTGTTGACGTAAGCATAAAAGGAGTGAAGGGTGGAGGCGACCTCGGATTTACGGCGTAACGAAAAAGTCCAAGTGAAGTGAGAAAAATCATCTAAAATCACAAGATAATATGATAAGCCCGAATTGCTCGGCACTCGAGATGTCCAAACATCACAATGAATAACATCAAATGGAAAAGTAGCAATTGATGTACAGGAAGAAAACGACAAGTGAACGTGTTTTCCGATACGGCAAGCATGACAAGTATGAGCCACTGATTCATTACACGAAAAGGAAAAATTGCTCAAAATTTTGTGAAGAGCGTCGGTGCTAGGATGACCAAGTCGAGCGTGCGAAAGCGAGACATCGGCATGGAGAGAAACCGGACCGCCACTCATAGTAGGAGCGCATGGGTAGAGATTGTCGGGGGAATCACATCGGTCCAGAATCCTCCGGGAGCGAGCATCCTTGACAGAGAAACAAAGAGCGTCAAACTCAACAGTGAGAAGATGTTCACGAGTAAAGAGTATGAATAGAACATAGGTTTTTGATTAAGGATGGTGAGACAAGCATGTTATTAAGCGTTAAAGATGAAGAGGGAAACTGAAGGGAGGACGAACCGTGATGAGTGATGGGAAGAGAGGTGCCATCACCAACCATGTTGCGAGAGTTGAAAGGATAGGGGGAGGCACGGGAGAGGATACCGGGATTAGAAGCCATGTGAGCGGCGGCGCCGGTGTCCATGTACCAATCGCCACCTCCATTGTAGTTACTCGGCGAGGGTGCGGCGTGAAGGGCGGAGAGGACTGTCAGGTCCCAAACACCGCTGGGGGTACCGCCATACGTGCCGTAGGCGGAGGGCCACTTTAGGCCGTGGTGCTGCCATATGTCGCAAAACCGAGGGAGGGCGCGGTCAGCAGCGCCTGATGATAGGTCGACCATGCACCAAGGATGCCCCTAGAAGTGGGCGGGGGACGGACATGGAGTAAGCATGCACGATGATACGTCTCCAACGCATCTACTTTTCCTAATGCTTTTCCTCTTGTTTTGGACTCTAATTTGCATGATTTGACCGAAACTAACCCCGGTCTCATGCTGTTTTCAGCAGAACTACCATGGTGTTGTTTTTGTGTAGAAATAAAGGTTCTCGGAATGGAACGAAACTTTGCAAGAAATTTTTATATAATAAAAGAGAATTTCTGGAGCCAAGACCTACCGAAGGGGGGCACCTGGGTGGGCAAAACCCATAGGGCGCGCCCCTCTCACCAGGCGCGCCCAGGTGGCTATTGGAGATATGCCCTAGAGGAAATCATGTATGATGATATTTCTTGTGTGTTTATGAATAAAGATAGTCCTTGGACATTATCAATGATGTGTATCAGCAAGTATGTGACTTGTTTGTGGGACTGTTCTAAAAGGTCCCTAGTCGAAAGGGCTGTGTGCACGCGCAGCCGACTAGACTAGCATATAACACGGTCGATGGCTTGGTCTCACTAGCCATGGAGCATTGGATGCTAACCGGATAATATGGACTTGGAAGGATTTGGTCGGATTCGATGTAGTTGGATCCGAGTCAAGATAAGGTCTGAGTCGGACAGACCCAACTATGAGACGCAACGATATGTCATCTGTGAGTCTCTAGTACAACATACGTTCTATGTCCTAAGACCTGAGCCGGCGCATGTACTCGGGATGGTGACAGACTTGCTTTGGGCCAACCAAACGCTACTCCGTGACTGAGTAGTTACAAAGTTAGGTTTCGGGCTTGTCCAGACCCATGCTGCGAGACATGGTCGAGCAATATGGGATTTGCCCCTCCGATCAGGAGAGATATATTTTGGGCCCCTCATGTGATCCGACCAAGATAAATATGGCCACGCGACATGGATTATGAGATAATCCAGTTTGTGGTCGGCAGCATTGGAACGAGAAAGAGGTCAGGCTAGCACAAGGATGATAGACTCGCCTTGATCCCGACAACATATATTGTGTGGTAGAACGAATGGAAGTATGATGTACAGGTTTGCCTAACCAGCTTCATAGTCTGCTTGGTGTTCGGCATGCCTTGCTAAGGGCGCTATCAACCGTGCAGTTCGGAGGTGATCCGAACTGTGACCAAGCCGGCTTGAACCTAAGGGGTCGCGCGCTTAAGGGAAGGAACCTACGAGGTCGGGTCCAAGGACACTGGTCGGATGTGATCCGAGCTGTGTTTGGATTCTGGCTGAGTAGACTTATGGGCTTTAGGGTCCGTGCGAGGCCCAAGTGTTGAGCCCGCGACAGATGCCTATATAAAGTGGGGTGCGGCACACTCATGCGGTTGATCGCTTCGGCGCTGTCACTAGGGTTTGCATGTGCTGTGAATAGACACCTCCACTCGCCACCGACTGTGTGATCGGACCTAGCAGTTCGCCGCACGGTGTTCCTCCTGCACGCACCGATACCGTTAGAGGCGGTGCACTTGCGCCGCTCCGGCGAACTTGTATGTGGGATCCGGCGACCGGCTGTTCGAGGGAGATCGGACGAGGAGGAGACGATCCAGGCGGACGCGCTGCACCAACTCTTCTTTCGCTGCACGGCACTGCGCGTCTAGTGGTAATGAACTATGATCCATTTCCCGTAGCATGTTCCTGGTTGTTCTGCGCGTAGAAATTTTTTAATTTGCAGTCAACGCAATCTATCGTAGAACCCAACAGTGGGTTGTCCCCACGTGGTGGCCCCGCAGACGGTGATTCCAACTCCATAAATACCTATTTTTCTAGAAAAAACCAGGGAGAAAGAATTATCGCGATCCACGAGACGGAGCCGCCGTCACCTCCTGTTCTTCATTGGGAGGCCAGATCTGGAGTCCGTTTGGGGCTCCGGAGAGGGGGATCTTCGTTCTTCGTCATCACCAACCCTTCTCCATCGCCAATTCCATGATGCTCCCCACCGGGAGTGAGTGATTCCTTCGTAGGCTCGTTGGTCTGTGAAGAGTTAGATGAGATTCATCATGTAATCGAGTTAGTTTTGTTAGGGCTTGATCCCTAGTATCCATTATGTTCTTAGATTGATGTTGCTATGACTTTGCTATGCTTAATGCTTGTCACTTTGGGCCTGGTACCATGATTTTAGATCTGAACCGTTTATGTTATCACCATTATATCCATGTTCTAGACCCGATCTTGCAAGTTATAGTCACCTACTACGTGTTATGATTCGGCAACCCCGGAGTGACAATAGTCGGGACCACTCCCGGTGATGACCGTAGTTTGAGGAGTTCATGTATTCACTGTGTGTTAATGCCTTGTTCCGGTTCTTTATTAAAAGGAGGCCTTTATATCCCTTAGTCTCCAATAGGACCCCGCTGCCATGGGAGGGTAGGAAAAAATATGTCATGCAAGTTCTTTCCATAAGCATGTATGACTATTTACGTAATACATGCCTACATTATATTGACGAACTAGAGCTAGTGCCGTATCACCCTAGGTTATAACTGTCTCATCCAACAAGTCATCGATCCAATGCCTACGAATTTATCCTATATTGTTTTTGCTAAGATACTACTGCTATCATCACTGTTACACTTTCTACCAAATTACTGCTATCACTTTTACCGTTACCATTGCTACTCCTACTATTATGAAAACTATCATATTACTTTGCTACTGATTACTTGCTGCAGATAATTAATTTCCAGGTGTGGTTGAATTGACAACTCAGCTGCTAATACCTTCAAATATTCTTTGGGTCCCCTTGTGTCGAATCTACAAATTTGGGTTCAATACTCTACCCTCGAAAACTGTTGTGACCCCCTATACTTGTGGGTTATCAAGACCTTTTTCTGGTGCCATTGCCGGGAAGCATAGCTATATTTGTTGAGTCACTTGGGATTATTATCATATTATCACTATGAAGAATCTGAAGGATGCTAAGACTAAGTTTTTTCCCTCAAAGACGAGGGGAGGTAAGGAACTGCCATCCAGGTCTGCTTTAGATTAACCTTCTGTTATAAGTAAACTTGCAACAACACCACATGCTATTAATTATGATATGTCGCAAGTTATTGATGATGCTACCTCTGCTATGTATAATGCTTATGATGATGCTAGTACCTTGCTTAATGATGATGTGCCACTTGGTGACTTTCTTGATAAACAAATTGCTAGAGTTATACAACATGATGTTGTTGAATCTGATGATGAGCTTGAAACTGAAACTCCTGAAACACCTACTAGAACTAGCCCTCCTAGATATGAATTTCCTAAGGTACCGGAAGGTTATGTTATGAGTGAGGAGACAAGTAAAGATATTCTTGCTTGCAGAGATAGAGATGATCTAGAAAAATTATTATGCAAGTATAAAGAAAAATCTCTGAATGCTAGAATGTAATGTGATCCTAAGTTTGCTACTTCACCTATCTTTATTGATTATAAGGATTATGAATTCTCTGTCGACCTAGAGTTAATTACTTTCGTTGAATCTGATCCTTTCCATGGTTATGAAACTGAAATTGTTGTGGCACATCTTACTAAGTTGAATGACATAGCCACCCTTTTTACTCATGATGAGAAAACTCACTATTACTTTATTCTCAAATTATTTCCTTTCTCATTAAAGGGTGATGCTAAAGCTTGGTACAATACTATTGCTCTTGGTTGTGTGCGTAATCCCAGGATATGATTTATTACTTCTCTGAAAAATATTTCCCTGCTCATAAGAAACAAGCTACCTTGCAGGAAATATTGAACTTTGTTCAAATAGAAGAAGAGAGTCTCCCACAAGCTTGGGGGAGGCTTTGCCAGTTACTTAATGCTTTGCCTGGTCATTCTCTTAAGAAAAATGAAATACTTGATATCTTCTGTAATGGACTAACCGATGCTTCTAGGGACTTCCTAGATAGTTGTGCTGGTTGTGTTTTCGAGGAACGAACCGTTGGACAAGCTGAAGAATTATTGAATAACATATTGAAAAAATTATGATGATTGGACTCTTCCTGAACCACCGGCTAAACCCACTCCAAAGAAGTGGGGTATATTATATCTCAGTCCTGAAGATATGCAAGAGGCAAAGAAATCTACGAAGGAAAAAGGTATTAAAGTTGAGGATGTTAAAATTTTACCTTCTATTGAAAAAAATACATGGGCTTAATACACCACCACTGCCTAAGGTGGTAGAGGTAAATTCTCTTATGAAATTGAATGATAATGACAATCCTCACAATATGCATCCTAGCCAATGCCTTTATGAGTTTTAAAATTATATTAGAAAACAAGATCACTTCAGTGCAAATGTTATGAAACAATTAAAATACAATTATGTTATGATTGCTCGTTTGAGTGACTTGTTATTTAGAATATCAAATGATGTTAGAGGTGTTGGAAAGCATGCTTCTACGGTTCAAACTCAGTTAGAACAAGTTGCTAAATCACAAAGAGAATTGCTTGATGAAATGAATAATAATATGCATGACTTTGTTGTTAGAGTTGCAACTAGAGGAGGTAAAATGACTCAGGAACCACTTTATCCTGAGGGACACCCAAAAAGAATTGAACAAGATTCATAAAGATCTAACACTAGTGCACCTAGTTCTTCTAAAAAGAAAAAGAAAAAGAAAAATGATAGGACTTTGCATGCTCCTAGTGAACCTGAAATAGAGAAACCTCCTGATAATGATAATGAAACTTCTATCTCAGATGCTGAAACTCAATCTGGTAATGAACACTCACCTAGTAATAATGAAAAAGATAATGACGAGGTTCATGAAGACACTCAACCAAATAATAAAGAACTAGACAATGATGTTGAGATAGAACCACCTGTTGATCTTGATAACCCACAACCTAAGAATAAAAGGTATGACAAAGAGACTTCATCGCTAGAAAACACGGTAAAGAAAGAGAACCATGGGTTCAAAAACCTATGCCTTTTCGACCTAAGTCAACTAAAAAGAATGATGATGAAGAATTTGAATGCTTTGTTTAAATGCTGAGGCCAGTCTTTTTGCGTACTTGCTTGACTGATATCTTAAAAACGCCTCCTTATGCAAAGTATATGAAAGACATCATCACTAATAAGAGAAAAATATCAGAAGATGAAATATCCACTATGCTTGCTAATTATACTTTTAAGGAAGGAGTACCTAAAAAAATGGAGATCCGGGAATACCAACTATACCTTGCTCCATCAAAAAGAATTATGTGAAAACTGCTTTGTGTGATTTAGGAGCTCGTGTTAGTGTTATACCTTTCTCTTTATATAAAAGACTTGATTTGAATAAACTCACACCTACTAAAATGTCTTCACAAATGGTTGATAGATCAACTGCCATACCTATCGGTATCTGTGAGGATGTGCCCGTTGTTGTTGCTAATGTTACTATTTTGACTGACTTTGTTATACTTGAGATGCCCGAGGACGACAACATGTCGATTATCTTTGGTATACCCTTCTTGAATATTGCAGGGGCTGTTATTGATTGCAATAAAAGCAAGCTCACTTTTCATATTAATGGTAATGAGCGTACGGTGCACTTTCCGAAAAAACAATTCCAAGTGAATGGTATTAATGTTATTGAAAAATCTCCGACAATCACTATTGGAAGTTTTCAAATACCTCTACCTACTGTCAAAAAGAAATATGAAATGCTTATTGTTGGGGACATTCATATCCCCATTGAGGTAACTTAGTGATTTACGAAAGTTCTTTGGTTTCATGCTAATCGAAAGTGGTTGTTAATAAGACTTGATCAACCTTATTAATGGATCATTTTGAGCAGTATGAAGTTGATGAATTTAGTAAGCACTACCTTCTGTCCCTACTTTTGGTTTTCTGTTTTTATTAGTTGAATAAAATAAAATTCCATGTTTTTTCCGTTTTCTGATTTTCCTGTGCAATAAAAAATGACCCAAAAATAAAAATTTTCAGAATGCCATGAAACTTTAATACGATTTTTTTCTGAATTTTTCTGAATTTTTGTTGCAAATAACATCACAGGGAGGTGCACCAGGTGGGCACAACCTACCTGGGCGCGCCAGGACCCCCAGGCGCGCCTGGTGGGTTGTGGTCCCCACGTGGGCCCCCTCACTTATTTCTTTACACCAAATCATCATCTACCTCCAGAAAAAAATCTCCATTGCTCTCTCTCCCGTGTTCTTGCTCTCAAACCCGCGGATTTCGATCTCTTTGCTCGAAGCTCCATTTCTGAAACTGTTTTTGGGGATTGTTGCCTGGTATATGACTCCACTGTTTGTCCAGTTAGTTTTTGTTTTAGTGGTTTATATTTCGAATAATTAGCTACTCTTGGTGCTGCGGTAGATGAGCTTGCATGTTGAATTCTTAGTGTTCTAAGTAGTTTGAATGCTTGCTATGGCCTTTATGTACCCCTATGAGTAGTTGGTATCATTTTTGGGAAGTTTTGTTGAGAAAATGTTGTGGGTTAATAAATTTCAAAATTGCGTTCATAGGAAAACCATGAATATCTTTAGGAAGTTTGGCTCTAAGAAGAACTCCAAGGGTGTTATTGGGGTGTCATCTGATAGTGATCTTCATCCTTGGAGGTTGGCGGAAGTACGGTCGTGTGAATGGCCGCACACCCCGTTCCTAGAAGAGGCTGGAATCCTTCAGGAGTTCACGCAACATGCTGCTAATGCCGGCCTCACCAACTTCATCGCAGATGAGTGTGAACAGCACCAAATCCTCACAAACATCTTTGTTCAAAGCTTTGCTTTCCTGCCTAGGAATAATCCTCCTAAAGTGTGTTTTGATTTATCTGCTGAAAACCATCAAATACCACTTACTCACCAAATCCTCACAAACATCTTTGTTCAAAGCTTTACTTTCCTGCCTAGGAATAATCCTCCTGAAGGGAGTTTTGATTTATATGCTGAAAACCATCAGATACCACTTACTGAATTTTGTAACATATGCATGATCCCTTCTGATGGCCTTTTATCGCACTTTGATAGTGGGAGATGAGAGAGGGATGTCAGCTATCCCGCAGTTCATTACTTTGCTCTTTTCATTGTAAAATGCTTGCTTGCTAGGGAGAAGGTGGGTGCGCTCAGCTCACCAGACCTTCCTGTTTTGCGTCGTGCATTAGAGGCGACAACACTTATAGCTTGGGAGCTATTGTGGCTCGTCGCCTCCACCTTAATAAATCCAAGGGTAAAATTCATGGTGGGATTTATGCTACTTGTTTGGTGGCTCACTTCGAGGTTGAGATACGCCCTCATGATTACCCTCTGACCAAGGTTTACCTAGACCGTGCTGCCATGGATCACCACCATTTAACTCATGATAAATCTCCTGACATTCCTATTCCTTATAACCTGGTTTTTAGCATTGAAACTCGTGGTATTATTCCATTGCCTGCTCCTGCTTTTTTTGATTCTGTTGCCAGGGGCGGATATAGGACCATGCCTGCGGACATCATTGCCTACCGAAACGCTCAGGCTGCTGCAGAGGCAGAGGAGGAGCCTCACCAGTGGGATCAGTGGTAAGGCAGCTGTCCCATCTGTGGTAAGGCGATGACGACAATAAGAGTGAACTAACTAATTAACCAAGCAAGTGCCCATATAGCATGTGGCTGTACTATTATCACAATCTTCAAATCCAAGACTTATTAGGCCTCATGCGGCACAGACAACTGATTCCTCCCTCCAGCTTATGATGGGCAGCCAATCACTCCTTCAATCCTTGATTCAGCTGTCGCCCGCGCCAATATTCATATGGTAAGTTTCACCCAGAGTAGAAGAGGATAGAGAAGGTCAACAAGGGCCAACCAGCGTAGCTCAGCGAGCTCAACAACAAGTTTCAAGTGTTAATGATCCAAAGATCATTCAACAATGGACCTATATGATATAAGGATGGCTAAGCATTTCTACTCTACTGGAATACTATAATTATACTCAGGTGTCAAGTGAATAGGCGACAAGCAGATCAAGGTAATGTGTCAATCGACACGCTAGGTACAAGAATTAAAATAGCGTGCATATAGTAACCATAAAACACAATGCAATTTTGTAAAACATAGGATAAGTATGATCAAAGAAGGAGGCATGCCTTCGTTGTTGAGTCCTTCTTCGGTAACTGGTTGTGTCCATGTCCAACATCGTCACACCCTACTCGTTGTAACGATAGCAAATGAAAACAAATAAATACCAACGCAAAAGTAGATCCAAATAACATCCAAAACAAATGAAGAACAGATGGATAACAAGATATTGGTCAGGTGGAGATTCTGAAATGAGGTAGCACGATAGGATGGTAAGAGATATGATTCAACAAAGGAGCAGAGTTAGGTTGACAAGGCTAAGGAAGGCTTGAAACTACCATATAACCAACACAATGGCGACAACACACATGGAATGGAACCAACGTATGCATTTTAAGTACACAATCACAACATGGCATGGTGAGGTAAGAGTTAACTAGAAATAAATATCGAGATAGTATCTAAATATTTACAATGGTCAATAGCAGGCAAACATATACATCAACCATATATTAATTCAAAAGCAACTGATCCATAAGACAAACAAACCAACATTATAGAACATACTAGTTAAACAATGAAACACATACAACAAACATGACTAGAGTTGGATCTTAGTTTGGTCCTTAGGCAATACTGAATGATATCGATCCAATATCACAAACCAAACATATGCCAAAACAAGTTAACCATCACATCAAATTATATACTCTAGGCATATGATCAAACCACAACTCTACTAACATGGAAAATAACTACCCCAGGCATGAGATGAACTATTGCAACATGTATAGAACACTGATAGTACTAGCATGTGACAAGGTAATCATCTATAAGGAAGATCTAAACTAGGCAACTATAACACACGCAACATCATTATACATGAAAGATTACTTGCACGAAATATGTCTAGGCATACAACAATGCAACCACTAGATATAATGCTAAGCATGGATGATCATCACATGAGATGCCAAAATATGCTACCAATAGAATACAACTCACAATAATAAGATTACTTAGTTGATATCCACTAACATGACAATCAAGCAGGGTAGTAGCACACCACCCTACACACTAGTTATGGTATGTAAGAACATGGAAGCATGGCATTATCACACAATGCTATCATGCTAGTTATAAATATAAGCACATCGAGCAGGCAAAATGAGCATGTAGACATGTAATACTAGATCATGGCATCAACCAATGAACATGTATTATACTAGCATGGATAACATGATGGCATGCATTTATATCTAGTACAACTTACACATGTAAGGACATAACATAAACAACTAGGAAAGATCTATGGCATAAACTGGTACGCACACACCCTATGCAATCACAATATCATGACATGATATTGAACAAGCAAGAATGAATACTGTTTGTTAAAATAATATAATATTAATAAACTACTAACATAGATCTACCAACAATTAAATGTTAACCATATGCATGAACATATCAATGTGCTAGACACGGGGTGAACATTCAATAAAACATGCGTTTAACTATGCAAGCGACTAAAGATATACATGTATTGTTCTAGGTAAATAAAACACATAGGTTAATACCGAGAAGTAATAAGCTAATTTTTTTTAACAATAATAAGTTATATCTAGAAATGCAAATATAAAGCATGAGATAAAGCAACCAGTCATGTGATCTTGCATAACAAACATCTCCACGATATGGTACAACTACTCAAATGTTGCTACTAAATATCACACAAAGCATGCCATGTCACACAACTTAGGGAAGTAAGAAAGTGAGCTTGAACCATGGTGTGACACATAATCTAAATCTTAATAATAGGCCTACAACAAGCAATTTGCCGCAAACATTACTATGTTAGTTAACATACCAATTCATCACCGCTAATGTAAAGAACTAGCTCACAATAATAAATTGACAAACAACTATCAAAAGCATGACATGGTTTCAATATATACATGGATGTAGATGAATACATAAGACATGACTAGGACATCTTTGTGCTAGACAAACGTAAAGGAAACAACAAGAATCAAACCATAAAACTATGCATCAAAAAAAATAGTGCAGATAGATCCCATACTACCACATGTTATAAACATTCCTATAACAGTGCAAATATAATCATAAGCTAGCAGACACAAATCAATAATGCAAGAAACAAGTATTATATACACAAAGACATCAAACCAATCTTAGATTAAACATGAAGATTTCTACGTATGGAAATTCTTATTCAAATACGTACACATGCATATAATGCGTCTACCAATAGTACAAAACTATCAAACTAAATATCATGTATCACTATTTAATAAGTCCAAATTTAATTCTTGGAATTTCTACAATAATCCTAGAATCATATTAACGATTAGAGCATGCTCCTAGGCATGCCATAGACATGGGAAAACTAAAATTTAAACACTCCCTACATGATTTACACTGCAACAAAACATTCACATACACACTTATCCAAATAAACTTAACACAAATCAAAACCTACTCGATGGAAAATGATAACCATCAATTCCTATACACGGTAATAATTCACAAGCACCGTTACAGAGGCACATCATAATTCTACGAGAAACCATACAAAACTATATCAAAATCCATTGTTTCAGTTAACAAGAACGACTAGATAAAACCTATAATAAAAATCAATTGACCGGCAAAGTAATCTAACTACACTACAGGGTTACTACGAGCAGAAGAAATAAATCATGTGTTGAACACAAGATCATCCGAGAAATTAAAATGTACGCGGACATGTCGGTGGCATTCGTTCATGCATCGCCATGAGCAACGACAGAGATAGGTTGAATAATAATGTCTACGGGATACACTAGATGATGGCAAGTCACGTGCAGAAGGAATTTGGTAGAGGCTCACGTAGTTTGATGAAACAGTGCGACGACCTCGACGAACGGGGTTGAAGGAGATGCAAAATTCTGCACGTGTGGTCGTTGGATCATGCTCCTTCTTCTCTGAATGGGTTCACAGCATGGAGGGCAATCTTCTGGTGCAAGGGCGTGGATGGGGATGACCTCCTTCATAGGGATCGTGGACCGACGTATATGGAACACCGTTTCTTTTGGAGGAATTCTTGGGAGAATGAGAAATGTAAATCGCAGGAGAAGTCAATGGATTGACAGAGGAGATCAACGCACACAACTACATATATTCAGAACTTCAAAGGATTGAGGGTTGAGGAAATAGAGGAGAGGCTTCCTTCATGACTGTACATTTTTCTCTCTGTAATGGTGTAGGTGTGAGTGAACGAGGAGAAGAAGAGTTCGGGTCTGGACGTGGAGGCGCACATACTTATGCCTTCACTTTTGGAAACTGTAGCAATTAAAGGGAATAAGTGGATTAAAGGGAATAAGTGGAGGGGTTTCCTTGAATGTAGGTTTCTCTCTTGTAACGTACAGAGAAGAGGGAGAGCAGAGGCGCTCTCCCGTGAGGAAGACATGGGACAGCTCGGTTAGCCCATTAGGAGAAGGAACGGATGACGGAAAAACAAGAGTGGTAAAAAAAATTGATGTGAAAGGCCCATGCAGTTTGTGGTTTGGTGGAAAGAAAGAAAAAAATGTGGGTTGCTCCCAGGAAGAGAGAGAGAGATGTTTATGCTAGAGAATTTAGCTCAGATTTTGAGTGAAGGTGAAGAAATGAATTTTCTTCTGAGGGATGTCCAGAAAATGAATAAATGCTCAAATAAAGATCAAACAATCTTCCTAAAATATTCTAATAAAAAGCATAGGCGCATAAACTTATATGTTGCAGGCGACAAAAAAATCCAACTAAAAGGAAAGAACAAAACTCAAATGTAATTTATGTTGGTATTTAATCAAATTAAATTTTCCGATTTATGAAAACTCAATTTTAGCTTCTATTAACCAAATAAAGCGAACAAAATTTTCTGGCCCTACTTTTTGGGAAAAAAATCTTAAACATTCCGAGAATCGGGATGTTACAAATTAGAGATTATAGTTTCTCATGCCATGCATAAGTAGCTGGGAGCGAATAATGATTTATCTTGGATATCAACATTGCGTTAAAATGATTGTGATGTAGTATGATGATATGGTATCCTCCTCTGAATGTTCGAGTGGCTTGACTTGACACATGTTCATTCATGTAGTTGAATCAAAACCAACATAGCCTCTACGATATTTATGTTCATGGTGATCATATCCTACTCATGCTAGTGTCAGATGTTACTTATGCATAATGCATGATCATGATCGTTGTTGCTCTCTAGCTGGCCACTTCTCAATCTAATTTCTAGCCCTCGCCTGTACTAAGTGGGAATTCTGTTTGTACATTAAAAACCTTGAACCCAAAGTTACTCCAGATGAGTCCACCATACCTACCTATTTGCGGTATTATCCTGCCGTCCTAAGTAAATTTGCATGTGCCACCTCTAAAAACTTCTAAAAAATATCCTTTTTGTGTGCCTGAATCGTTCATGGAACGACAGGAGGTGGTCGGTATCTTCCATGCTAAACAGGTTATTCTTAGATCGATTGTTTATTCACTCGCCATCGCATGAAAAAGGGCGGTAATAGGGATGCCCAGTCCCAAACTGCAAACACAAAAATAGTTAATCTCTCAAATAATCAAACAAAAACTCCCAATGGAGTCAAAACCTTTACTTTTTAGTGCTTGGGAACCGCCACTAGCTTGTTTAGCATGGGAGATATTGATAACTGATGGTGGTGAAGTAAATGAGAAGGGTGCATGTCTCAAAATATCATTTACCTCTGTTTTAAAAACTTGAGCTCTGGCACCACTCCAAATCATTGCTTCCCTCTGTGAAGGGACTATCTATTTACTTTTATGTTGTGTCATCGCCTTCTAAAACAAGCGCCAGAACCTGAGAGCACAGCTGTCATGACTTATGCATTGTGTGTAGCTAATATTGAGTGCATCATGGCAGGATCTTTTCTACCATGAATTACAATGTTTAGTCGCTGCTTGGACTTTGGAGGTGCTCTGCATTTATGTTTTGCGGTCACAGAAAGGGCTAGCGAGATACCACTATTGTCATATTATATCATGGTTGTTTTGACAATGTGTTGCCGTTTGAGATGTCTTATTATTGCTACCTGATTATGTCATTGATATGAGTTAATATAATCTTTAAAAGTTATTGTCGGCATGGTTGGTTATAACGTTGGTTGAAAACCTGGGAGCTATTTAAGCTTATTTATGCAAACAAGAGCAAAAGAGTTCGTAAAAGTTTTTCTTTTTCACTTTCAGTTTATCAACTGAATTGCTTGAGGACAAGCAAAGGTTTAAGATTGGGGCAGTTGATACGTCTCCAACGTATCTACTTTTCCTAACGCTGTTCCTCTTGTTTTGAACTCTAATTTGCATGATTTGAATAAAACTAACCCTAGAATGACCCAAGAAGTCACCGATCCAATGCCTACGAATTTATCCAATATTGTTTTTGGTAATATACTACTGCTATCATCACGGTCACACTTGCTCCCAAATTACTGCTATCACTATTACCGTTACCATTGCTGCTGCTACTATTATCAAAACTATCACATTACTTTACTACGGATTACTTGCTGCAGATAATTAATCTCTAGGTGTGGTTGAATTGACAACTCAGCTGCTAATAGCTTCAAATATTCTTTTCCTCCCCCTGTGTCGAATCTATAAATTTGGGTTGAATACTCTACCCTTGTTGCGATCCCCTAAACTTGTGGGTTATCACACAACGCCCATCCAGGGGTTATACCCCGACAGCCAGTGTGGAGTAGGGACTGTCGCGAGGTTCGCAGGAGGGCGCGGCGCCGTGTTGGAGTTGCGGGGCTGACCCATGCGACCCTTCTACTTGCGACCACAAGAGGGGGAGGGCGCGACTAGGTTTGGAGACGCGCCGTGGCCGGCGGCAAGGCCAACGTGGGGAGCGGTGTGGGTCGCCTGCCGAGCAGAGTGGCGAAGGTGCTTCTCCTCCATATGAAGATACGTGACGGCCTTGGTGTACGTCGGCGTGTCGAGGGAGAGGTTGGTGGCAGATTGGCCGAGGTCGGGGTGGAGGCCCCGGAGGAGGTATGTGAGGAGAACGAAGTCGTCGATGGTCATGCCGAGGTCGCGCAGCTCGTCAGCGAGGACCTTCAGCCGCGTGCAGTACTCATCGATCGAGAGATCATTTTGCTGCAGCGTGAAGAACTCCCCTTGGAGGAAAACACGGTGTTGGAGTTGATTGTCGAGGAAGAGGTCGCACAACCGTGTCCACATGGCGTACGCCGATGGGTCACGGGAGTTCACCATGTCGAAGAGACCCCGTGAGATGGTGAGGAAGAGCCACTTGATGATGCAAGCATCTACAATAAGCCACTCATCGTCATCCTTCATGTTGCGGAAGTCGACACTCCCGTCAACGTGCTCGATGAGACGGTAGGAGCAGAACAAGAGCGTGAAGTAGGTGCACCATGCGTTGTAGGATGGCTAGTCGAGGTCCAGGATTAAGGGCGCGCGATCTTTGATGTCAAGCTCGTTGAGGCGGTCAAAGGTGAACATGGCGCCAGCGAAGGAGCCGGCATCGGACAGATCGACCATGGAGTGGGACATGGTGGCGGTGAGAGGGAGGTGGGGTAGCAGTGGTGTTAGGGTTTTGGTGGTGGATAGGGAGAAGATGGTGGCTGAGGGTAGGGGAGGGGAAGCGGCGGCTACGGGAGGGAGTAGCGGCGGCGATTTAGTGTTTGGGGGGAGGCGGCGGCTACGGGAGGGAGTAGCAGCGAAGGTGTAGGGTTTGGGGGAGGCAGCGGCGACTACGGGAGGGAGTAGTGGTGGCGGTGTAGGGTTTGGGAGGAGGCAGTGGAGGCTATAGAGGGAGTAGCGGCGGCGGTGTTAGTGTTTGGGAGGGGGCATCGGCGGCTACAGGGAGGGGCGGCGGCTGCGTGGGACGGAAGCAGGGGAGATCACAATGAAAACCAATACCATGTAGAAAATATATGGGATGCAACTCAATTGTATTCCTCGGAGTTGGTCACAATATATACACGATATGTCTTGCGTGACAAGCCAATTAATCCTACCATATCTCTAAAAGTCAACTATACATGGCTGGAGATCATAGAAAGATTAATTGTATGAAAATACATATATGTCACGCTCAACAGCAGGTACGGCTGTAGCTTGAGAAATACTTCATTGCCGACATGGAATTGCCTGAAGCAATACTTCTTGTTGGCTTGGTCTTGCATGATTTGGTGTGCGTGGTGTAGTTTTTGCTATATTAGATTCTACATGAAGGTTCGCTCCTCCAACCAAGCTTAAAGTGCCGGTACCAGATA
Source organism: Triticum urartu (assembly GCF_056163025.1). Classification (NCBI taxonomy): domain Eukaryota; kingdom Viridiplantae; phylum Streptophyta; class Magnoliopsida; order Poales; family Poaceae; genus Triticum; species Triticum urartu. The sequence goes on from NC_141878.1 coordinate 218,867,878, forward strand.
ACCCACAAGTATAGGGGATCGCAACAGTTTTTGAGGGTAAAGTATTCAACCCAAATTTATTGATTCGACACAAGGGGAGCCAAAGAATATTCTCAAGTATTAGCAGCTGAGTTGTCAATTCAACCACACCTGGAAACTTAGTATCTGCAGCAAAGTATTTAGTAGCAAAGTAATATGATAGTATTGGTAACGGTAGCAAAAGGTAACACTAGTAAAAGTAATGTTTTTGATATTTTGTAGTGATGATAGCAATAACAACGGGAAAGTAAATAAGCGACGAACAATATATGGAAAGCTCGTAGGCAATGGATCGGTGATGGAGAATTATGCCGGATGCGGTTCATCATGTAACAGTCATAACCTAGGGTGACACAGAACTAGCTCCAGTTCATCAATGTAATGTAGGCATGTATTCCGAATATAGTCATACGTGCTTATGGAAAAGAACTTGCATGCCATCTTTTGTCCTACCCTCCCGTGGCAGCGGTGTCCTTATGGAAACTAAGGGACATTAAGGCCTCCTTTTAATAGAGTACCGGAATAAAGCATTAACACATAGTGAATACATGAACTCCTCAAACTACGGTCATCACCGGTAAGTATCCCGATTATTGTCACTTCGGGGTTCACGGATCATAACACATAATAGGTGACTATAGACTTGCAAGATAGGATCAAGAACTCACATATATTGATGAAAACATAATAGGTTCAGATCTGAAATCATGGCACTCGGGCCCTAGTGACAAGCATTAAGCATAGCAAAGTCATAGAAACATCAATCTCAGAACATAGTGGATACTAGGGATCAAACCCTAACAAAACTAACTCGGTTACATGATAGATCTCATCCAACCCATCACCGTCTAGTAAGCCTACGATGGAATTACTCACGCATGGCGGTGAGCATCATGAAATTGGTGATGGAGGATGCTTGATGATGACGATGGCGACGGATTCCCCTCTCCGGAGCCCCGAACGGACTCCAGATCAGCCCTCCCGAGAGGTTTTAGGGCTTGGCGGCGGCTCCGTATCATAAAATGCGATGAATTCTTCTCTCTAATTTTTCTCCCCGAAACACAATATATAGAGTTGGAGTTGGAGTCGGAGGAGCTCCAGGGGGCCCACGAGGTAGGGGGGCGCACCCCCACCCTTGTGGACAGGTGGTGGGCCCCCTGGCCTTCATCTTTTGCAGGTATTTTTTATATTTTCCAAAAAGTTGCTCCATGAAGTTTTAGGTCATTCCGAGAACGTTTGTTTCTGCACATAAATAACACCATGGTAATTCTGCTGAAAACAGCGTCAGTCCGGATTAGTTCCATTCAAATCATGCAAGTTAGAGTCCAAAACAAGGGCAAAAGTGTTTGGAAAAGTAGATACGACGGAGACGTATCAACCCCCCCATGCTTAAACCTTTGGCTGTCCTCAAGCAATTCAGTTGACAAACTGAAAGTGATAAGGAAAAACTTTTACAAACTCTATTTGCTCTTGTTGTTGTAAATATGTAAAGCCAGCATTCAAGTTTTCAGCAAACATTATAACTAACCACATTCGCAATAACGCTTAGGTCTCAAGTTTACTCATATCAATAGCATAATCAACTAGCGAGCAATAATAATAAATCTCGGATGACAACACTTTCTCAAAACAATCATAATATGATATAACAAGATGGTATCTTGCTAGCCCTTTCTGAGACCGCAAAATAAAAATGCAGGTGCTTTTTAATAAGAGGATGACGACTCAGCATAAAAGTAAATAGATAGGCCCTTCGCAGAGGGAAGCAGGGATTTATAGAGGTGCCAGAGCTCGGTTTTGAAATAGAGGTGAATAATATTTTGAGCGGTATACTTTCATTGTCAACATAAAAACCAAGAGATGGCAATATCTTCCATGCTACACACATTATAGGCGGTTCCCAAACAAAATGGTAAAGTTTATACCCCCCTTCCACCAACAAGCATCAATCCATGGCTTGCTAGAAACAACGAGTGCCTCCAACTAACAAGAGTCCCAGGGGGAGTTTTGTTTGCAATTATTTTGATTTAGTTTGCATAAAGCATGGGACTGGGCATCCCGGTGACCATCCACTTTCTCGTGAGTGAGGAGCGGAGTCCACTCCTCTTGAGAATAACCCGCCTAACATGGAAGATACATACAACCCTAGTTGATACATGAGCTATTCAAGCATACAAAACAAGATATTTATTTGAATGTTTAGAGTTTGGTACATACAAATTTACTTGGAACAGCAGGTAGATACCGTATATAGGTAGGTATGGTGGACTCATATGGAATAACTTTGGGGTTTATGGAGTTGGATGCACACGCAGTATTCCCGCTTAGTACAGGTGAAGGCTAGCAAAAGACTGGGAAGCGACCAGCTAGAGAGCGACAACAGTCATGAACATGCATTAAAATTAATCAACACCGAATGCAAGCATGAGTAGGATATAATCCACCATGAACATAAATATTTTGAAGGCTATGTTGATTTTGTTTCAACTACATGCGTGAACATGCGCCAAGTCAAGTCACTTAAATCATTGAGAGGAGGATACCACCCTATCATACCACATCACAGCCATTTTAATAGCATGTTGGCACGCAAGGTAAACCATTATAACTCATAGCTAATCAAGCATGGCAGAAGAAACTATGATCTCTAGTTGTCATTGCAAACATGTTTATTCATAATAGGCTGAATCAAGAACGATGAACTAATCATATTTACAAAAAAAAGAGGTCGAGTTCATACCAGTTTTTCTCATCTCAGTCAGTCCATCATATACCATCATAATTGCCTTTCACTTGCAAGACCAAACGATGTGAATAATAGTAATAGTGCACGTGCATTGGACTAAGCTAGAATCTGCAAGCATTCAATAAATAGGAGAAGACAAGGCAATATGGGCTCTTTTGTCAGATCAACAATAATGCATATAAGAGCCACTTCAACAATTTAATTATGGTCTTCTCCTATCGACCCCCAAAGAAAAGAAAAGAAATAAAACTATTTACACGGGAGAGCTCCCAACAAGTAGAAGAAGAACATGAAATATTTTTGGGTTTTCTTTTTAATTACTACTACAAGCATTGGAAGTAAACTAATTAGAAGCTACAACTATTATTTTTTGGTTTTTTCTTAAGGTTTATTAAACACACAAAAAGAAAGCATAAAAAGAAAGTAAACTAGCATGGATGATACAATGAAAAAGTATGAGCACCGACATCTAGCAATGAGTGTGTGAACATAAATGTAATGTCGGTGGGAAATACGTACTCCCCCAAGCTTAGGCTTTTGGCCTAAGTTGGTCTATGGCCACGGCTGGCCTGGCGGATATCCATAATAATAGCTGGGGTCGTACTGAGATGCAGCGGATATCGCCTCCTGAGCTGCAGCGTGGCGACGAGCAGCCTCCGCTCTCCTCTCGTACTCATCTGCCTCCTCTCTGGTAATAACATATCTTCCTTTTGCCTGATGATCAAAGAAGGCAGGAGCAGGGAGAGTAATATGGACAGCACAACATCTGTCAAAGATTAGTCGATACTGGAGAGGTGATTCATTCCTCTCGACAAACTGGTGGTGAACCATAGAATTAAAGTCTAGGTAAGCAGGGGGTAATTCAATATCATCTTCGCGTATGGATACACCAAGAAAATTAGCTATGCGGGTTGCATAAATTCCTCCAAAGAAATCTCCATTAAATCTATTAAGATGCAACCTACGTGCAACAATGGCTCCCAAATTGTAAGATTTATCTCCTAACACAACACTCCTAAGAATACTGAGGTCAGGGACACACATATGACATGCCTCATCTTTACCATTAATGCATCTACCTATGAAGAGAGCAAAATAATGTATAGCAGGAAAGTGAATGCTCCCTATGGTAGCTTGTGTAATATCTCTAGATTCTCCCACAGTTATGCTAGCAAGAAAATCTCTAAATTCAGATTTGCGAGGATCCCTTATGCTACCCCATTGTGGAAGTTTGCAAGCAGTGGTAAAATCCTCTAAGTCCATAGTATAAGAATTTTCATAAAGATCAAACAGGACAGTTGGAGAATTATGTGAAGATGAAAATTCAAACCTCCTCACAAAGGAACTAGTGAGATTGTGATACTGGCTGCACTTCTCTTCCTCGAAGCTCACAAGATCAACATTACGCAAATATGCATTGAATTCTTCCTTAATTCCCGCTCGATCCATAAAGTTTTCAGAAGGCCACTCACAAGGACGCACTGGAGCGTCTCTTGGTGGCTCATCATGATCATCATGCATTGCAAGCCTGGGTCCTTGTTTCCTTGAGGAACCACCTTGGAACATTTTCCTAAGCATTTTTCTTCCTCTGAAAAATTCTGAAAATTTTTAGTAACTTCAAAATAAAAGTAAACCAAACTCAATAATATTGATAGCAACTACTCCTACAAGTGCCTAGGGCCTATATCATGCATCAAAACTACTTTTGACCATAAATATTTGACATGCAAGCTCAAGAACAGGGTCACCTAAGCAACAAAAATTTTCAATGAATAAAGCACTAGAACAAAAACTAATTGGACCAATGGAGGAGTCACATACCAAGGAACAATCTCCCCCAAGCAGTTTTGTGAGAGGTGCTTTGAGCAAGGAGATCGAAAATGGCAGCAAAATGAGCTTGGACTCGGGTTTGAGCTGGATATTCGTGTTTGGGGGAGGAAGAAGGAGTGTGTGGGTGAAAGGATAAGTGGAGGAGGGCCATCGTGGGCCCATGAGGCAGGGGCTGCGCCCAGGCGGCTAGGGCGCGCTCTCCACCCTCGTGGGCAGGTGGTTGACCCCCCTCGTGCCTCGTGGATGAACATGACCCCATGGTGTTGCTTCTGGATGAACAGGACCCCGATCGATCGAGCCAGTTGGGGCTGGATGAATAGGACCCCGTGGAGGGTTGGGTGAAAAGGACCACCCCGTGGATGGCAGGATGAACAGTAGATGGTGGAGGACTGGATGAACAGTAGCCCGTGGAGGGGTGGTTGAACAGGAGCCCGTGGAGAGGGCTGGTTGAACAGTAGCCGGTGGAGTAGCGCGCGGTGGAGGCTGGATGAATAGGAGCCCGTGGATGAACAATCGCAGGTGGAGGCTGGAGGAGGTCGACGGTGGATGAACATTAGCCCATGGAGGCTGGAGGGGGTCGACGGTGGAGATGAACAGTATCCTGTGGAGTCCCGTTTTGCTGTACGCCACACCCCTCCCGATGAACAGGACCCCCGTTTCGACCGTAGCACTCCAACACAAGTTTGTTTCCTCCATTCTGTGGTACGCCACACCCCTCTCGATGAACAGGACCCCCGTTTCGACCGTAGGAGGTCCTTTTCCTCTGTTTTGCGGTACGCCAGATCCCTCCCGATGAACAGGATCCCGTTTCGACCGTGGCCGGTCGAACACAAGGCCGTTTCCTCTGTTCTGCAGTACGCCAGGCCTCGTTTCTGTTGGTTGTTCCGTCGAAGCCCTCCCGATGAACACGACGGCACATTTTGTTCCGACCCAGCCGGTTGGCTCCCCATGAACACGATGACGACGCAGTTTCTCCGTTCCGACCCAGCGATGTACACAAGCCCTAGCCGTACGTATGCGCGAGTAGGCGTTCGAGACCCCGCCCGTATGTACGTACGTGGCCGTATTTTCTTTCTTCCCCACTGGCCATTGTATGTATGTGTACATCCTACATGCGCGCCTCTACTACAACACGTGCGCGCTCTACATCGACCAGTATGTACGTACACTTCACGACCGGAATGACAACACTACGTATGCTTCGACCAGGTGGGTCTCGACTGTCAGGCATTTCCTTGCGTATGAAGATATAGCTAGTGGGTCCCATCAGTCAGGGGGGCGAATCGTTTTTTGTTCTGGACGCATTTCCTTGCGTGCGAAGATGTAGCTGGTGGGTCCCAGCGGTCAGGGGGAAACATTTATTTCACGAAATACGGTGGCCCATCCGATGTGTCCCCGCTGTCAGGTGCAGGAATAATTATTTTACGTGTAATAAGGAGGCACTTCCTTGCAGCTGCCATGGACCCAGCTGTCAGCCTCTCCACGTACAATACTCTTCCGATGGAAGTCGGTCGTTGACCACATTGACCACGCCACGCCTAGAGCACCAAGGCGGTGGATGATGGTGAGGCCTAGGAAGGGGACGACGCGGAGCCAGGGAAGACGCGGCAGTGGATGCCCACATGGGGAGGAGTATGACGGTTCACTGGTTCGGCTACGGTGTGAGGCTGTCGTCACCGTAGAATAACAGGGGGTGTGGGTGAGTAGAGGGATGGCCTGGCCAGCGATGGGAGTATTAGGGGGTGGTGAGGCCTCTGCGGCATCACAGCCGGCCACGGGAGGCAGGAGCACGCGGCATGACTAGCGTTGGTTTGGGGGGCTAGAGCAAGAAGACCAGAGGTTGAAGAAGCACTACGGCCGTTGGATGGACATCGTACGGTCACTGGAGCTAGAATCATTCATATATTGACTAAGTTCACAAAGCCCTCCGTCCCCGTCAACTTAGTAGGCCCACAAGCTAGCCTCCCAATGTGGTGGGTCCCAACTAGCAGGGGGTATTCATTTTTTGTGCGCAATAAGGAGGCACTTCCTTGCGTGCGAAGATATAGTTTGTGGGTCCGACCTGTCAGCGGAGGGAACATTTTTTTCACAAAATACGGAGGCCCTTCCAGCGGGTCCCAGATGTCAGGTGGAGGAATCATTATTTTGCACATAGTAAGGAGGCATTTCCTTGTGTGCGGCCGTGGACCCAACTGTCAGCCTCTCCACGTGCAGTCCACTTTCCATGGATGTCGTTCGTTGACCACGTTGGCCACGCCACACCGAGAGCACCATGGTGGTGGACGACGGCGAGGCCTACGAAGGGAACGACACAGAGCCGGAGAAGACACGATAGTGGCTTCCCATGCGGTGGAGAGTACGAGGGTTGACTGGTTCGGCTGCCGTCGCTCGAAAATAACAGGAGGTGTGGGTGAGTAGAGGGATAGAAATGCCAGGGATGTGAGTATATGATGGGGCCGTGACGCCTGCCCGACAGTACAGCCGACCATGGGAGGCGGGAGCAGGCGGTTCCGATGGTGCTGGTTTGGGCGGCTGGGGCAGGAAGATCAGAGACTGAAGAAGCATGATTGTCGTTAGATTGACAGCTAACGGTCTGACGCTGGTAGAGCCGATTGTTGACTAAGTTTCTTTTTTGAGAAACCTTGTGTACGCATGAACTTAGTAGGCCCACAAGTCAGCCTCCAAATCTATGGCAGACAACATAGAGCCCATTTGCTATTTTTAATAATTTGCAGCCCATTTTCTAATTCTTAAGTAATTTATTACAGCCCATTTTCTGCCGAGGACCACGGTTAAAAAGTTCAACCTTATTTTGCATATTTTTGTGGAGTCCGAACTTTTGTAATCCCGAAATGATAAACATTTTTTAAGAACTTATTAATTTGCCAAAAAAATCGTTTTGTTTTTGTAAGAAAATAAGACGTGGGACAATTGAGTTGGTTTAAGGGAAAACCAGTGGTAAAAAAATCAGCGCTGGGAGGGAAAACAACAACAAAAATAAGGATGTAAATATGAAAAGGGAATTTTATGTGTTTTCAATATAATGATACGTGTATATGAACTAGTAAAACTATAGGTAGAGAATAGAAAACGGATGTAGGACATGCGTTTCAAGAGGAAAATAGAACTGGGCTGTGTGTTTGATTCAGTAAAAAAACTGCCTGCGGATGTTGTAAGACAAAATATAACTAACGCTGGCGGGCCAGAGGCCAGTAGATACCTGCTGGATCTTTGTACCCCTTTGTCGTCATGGGCTGGGCCTGCTAAAAACAAAACCAAGCCTGGGCAGTCTACAGCCCAGTTGAAACTTGCTCGACCTGAAAAAACAATATACATGCTCAATAAACGAGAGAATTCTACAAGTATAGACTGATAACTGGGATCCAGCAGGGATATTGTTTTTTCATTGTGATAATAAGTGCATGCACTTGTTTCGAAAAATTTGGAGAACTGGGAATTCGAACGGCAGGTGCTTATGCTACCCACCAAATAAAAATTAGGTGCATGAAAATTCTTTTTGAAACAAATAATTCAGCTTTATATCCACGTCGACCCTCGACATGATGGTTGCAAGCAAATGCCAAGTTCATACCAAAAGATCGTTAACAACAATACCAACTTACGGACGACAAGGCAGTCCAAGTACCAATACCAAACTAACTTATAATCTTTTTACTCCTGGCCCTAGTGTTCGTCTGGTAGAAAATCTTGCAGAGGACCAGCTCCCGCTCCTTCTCTTGCTCCAGGTCCCCGAGGTGGTACTGGTGCATCACCCAGTTGGTCCTCTGTTGGTCGAAGTTCTTGTTGGTGTGTAGCACCAGAACCTTTTTGCTGCCCGTTTGCCGGCCGTTGACCATCACCGGCAAGGTATTGTCGGTGTTGTGCCACATCGCGTGCATGCTGTACTCCGACTGTATCTTGCAACGCGTCCACGTGCCCCGTTTGAATGCCCTGGAATTGCACTGGAAGAAATGCTTGCTTAGGCCACTTAGTGTGATACCTGCAGTATTGTCGAATACATGTTTTAGTGTACGTAGTTGGCATTTTCATAACATCTTTGGCATGTTGCAGTCACTTGTTTCACTTTTTATTAACTTTCAAATTGTAATTGCTTCACCAGGTCTGCATCTAGAAAGAAAAATAGAGCTATAAATAAAGGAATATGTTTGTGCAAGTAGACGGCCAATCGGTGTCTTACCTGGAAGTTTCTCAGGATGGGTGTAGCATATGCCATGCTCGCTGTCGATGGTTGGTATGAACAAATCGATGAGAGGGTGAGATCTCAAGCTATCAGCACTCACTTTGGCCTCAAGGTGCTCAATCAGCTCCTGATCCGTGGGATCGAACTTGACGCACCGGCCAATCCTTCTTCGACCTGCATCGGTTAATTCCAGTTATATGGTACTCAATGTATTATCAATCGACTGTTTTAAGTGAATGATGAATGATTTCGAGAGATAAGTGGTACTCCAAATCTGAAGTCCAGAATACCCAAACACGCCGCCGGGATTCTTGTATCACCTCACGCGTAGTGTGTTGTCAGGTCAATTCAATGTGTGGACATGATGAATAATTTGACCGACGTATACTAGTACTGCTACTGTACTACTTACTAGTCGTATTTAGTGTCACATTTTAACCATAGGTTTAACTAACAACTACGCACTTGAAGCCTAATTGATATATATATATATATATACTGCACAACATCTCCATCATCATTATCAGTACATCCTGCCCAGGTGAGTTAGGATGCACTTGATCCCAGAAAGGTATCTATCCTTCAAACCAGAGGAGTGCTTCAAACTAACAACAGTACATAATATCCAACAAAAGAGGGTCGTGCTACAGTAGCTGAATACATGGCTCAGTCTAGATATCAGTACTAATCAAGTTGTGCATATTTGCTGTTGGCATGAACCACATAGCCGCATGTTGGGTTTTCAAAAGCCATCCATCACATGGAAGCTTGATGCCTTTCACACACTGAAGATTATCTGGCAACAAGTTGTGTCGATGAATCTCTGGATATGGTGATTCATGAAACCCATGGTATGATGTATAAACACAGCCCCCCTGGTGAATGGAAGTTGCATAGCACGGTAATCATAGCCGGTGATATGATCGATGATTGGTTGGATGATCGGATAATTGAGCCCGAGGAACAAGGACTGGTTACCGAGGCTGTAAACCCGCCTCCAGTTGAATACGCCTGGCCCAACGGAGTTGGGATCTTTCTCGAACACGAAGCAGACATAGCCATCAATGTCACGAACGCCCCACGCATTGTACTACATGTGGTTTGATGTAATGGTTTGGTCAATTTGGTACGTGCGAATGAGCAACAAATGACCGCCGTCAGCTGAACGAGCGATAAACCACCACCCATCGGCTGGTATGATTCCAGGTCCTGGAATCATGAAGGCCAGCGCATTTGCGTCTGCTGTAAAAATTCAAATTGGAGACCAAAAGGACAAAAATAAACAATCATGTTCAGAGTATGTGTGGAATTAAGATTATTATAACAGTGACACATATCATAGACAGAGAATTGCAATGCCATGCTCATAATCATACCCCAAGTTAAAAAATAAGCCAATGGCTTTCATATTCTAGCAATATGTCATGGTTCAAACATCATGTAACAATGAGAGGAAAACAGCTATGACAGCGCCTACTCATATTCTACCATAGCACTTACTACTACTGTTCTCATATCAACTCTAAGCAATAACATGCGTTGTTATAAAAATCTTGTAAACGAGAGTAACATATAGCAATCATGATGTTATTCTCATAATATGTATTCTAACAATCATTAGATGCCAATTGTTCTCATATCAACTCTAACAATAACATGTGTGGTCATTAAAATTTAGGAAATGAGAGGAACATATAGCAATGATGTGGTTATAGACATACTATACATTCTAAATTTGTAACGATGAACAGGCGTTCGTATTCATAAGGTAAAGATGAGATGAGATAGAACAATTACACGATGATAGGTTCCACCAGTATAGGCAGCCAATCTGTGCGTCGACAGCGTAAACGATGCCACCGTGCACTATAGCATCAGACAGAAATGTTGCCTCAGTAGGATTGACGATGAGCCATAACCATGTATGGCGACCGGATTGCGGATCGACTAATCCCATGTTGAACAAGGTAATGAGCTTGTAATCCATGTAGTCTTCTGATGGTGTGGGCACTTCGCAGATTACAACTTCCAGCCAATAGTGGTCGAGCCAATAGCTTGACGCGTCCCGTGCATAGTAGGCAGGAGTGTCCGGCTGGCCGCGAGGCTCGATGGAGGTGGTATCCAACAATGGAAGGGTGATCTCTCGCTGGGTGTAGATATCCACGAGATGCCACGGTCTACCGGATTGGTGGATGAGGATGATCCAGTTGGACTTCATGCCCGCCTAGTAGTGGCCGCGCATGAAGGACAGGTGGACGGGTAGTGGTAGCATGTCGAGGGGCACCACGGCAACCTCTGTAGGATTGTCAAGTCGGTGTCTGGGCCACCTGCGAGGATCGGGCATCAGCAAGCAGGGTGTCTTGAAAGGAGCCGGCCGGTTGCAGACGAGTAGACGGTACAAAGACACCAAGCATGCGGCTAGACGGACGGTGCTGAGTAGGTCCATACGATTACAAATCTGCTCCAAGAGAACATCGGGGAGGGAATTCCAATCACGGCTCTGCGTGTCAGTCGGTTCTGCAATTGGGGTTTTCGGTGCCTGCAAGCCAGCGGGGAAGTGGATTCGGGCGGGCGAGCAAAGAAGCTTCTCCTCGTGTGGTCGAGCAGTGAGCAAGGGGATATGGTACGCGTGAGCTACCAAGGAAGATAGCGAGGGCGGGCGAGCAGTGAGCGGGGGGAAATGGTGTGCGGCCGACGATGGGGAAGAGAGGAGGAAGAAGAAGAGAGGAGGAAGAAGAGTGGAAGACGGGGAAGAAAGTGCATTAAATCTCAATTTTACTACTACTACCAGGATATACCGTCCTTCGGAGTGTAAATAGTTACACTGCCGACATGTGTGTCTACCACAAGAGGGCCCATATGTCAGTTAATGGAGGACAGAAGCATGCTCTACTGGCGAACATGATGGCAGTACTGGGTAAGGCTGATTTAGTAACACCAACACGCTGGTTCAGCTTATTAATTAAGTGTCCCATCTGCTGCAGCGTTTATTGTCACTTCACTGCGAAGACTAGTTGAATAGTTCTCTCTGACCGAGGTGGGGAATAATGGATCGCGAAGACTTCCTTTCTACATTATCCCTATGCATCTACGCTCACTTCACTCATTTTGCTCCGTACGTAGTCACTTGGTGAAATCTCTAGAAAGACAAATACTCCGTATTTGGGAACAGAGGGAGGATTTTACTCCGTATTTGGGAACAGACGAAGTATCACCATATGGAGGGAACAAAGGAAGCTTTAAATATGAACATGTCAATGGCAGGGAGTAAGCCCCATGCATGCAACACTCACATGTACACATGGACGGACGCAAAACTCACGCACCCATGCGGCACACAACACACGACACAACACACACGCTCACGCTCAAGTGCTCAACCTACTCCCTACGTCTGTGAAAGACTATACATTTAGAGATATACACATTGACTAGGGCATAATTAATGCCCAAAAGTACCAGACTTATGTGTGCATGCGACCATTGAGAGAAGAAGATTAAATGAAGGTCATTGCATGCTGTAATTAAGGATAGACATGTAGCCTATACCTAGAGCACAAGTTGGTGCATTAGTCAATCAATATCGATTTAGATTATAGGCTAAATGCATTTGAAGTGTAGATGTACTACTCTCTTTGTTTTTTAGCCGATGTACACTCTTTGTTGGAAGAATGAGGAAGTACACGTGCATGCACTCACATACATAGCCAGGGTGGTTCGCGCACAAGGGTTGGACTCCTGTTGTGCCCGCATAAAGTTTTGTTTAACTGATTTCTTTGCTCTGCCAACTGAGTGTGACCCAGAATCCAGGTGACAATTTAACCAGTCAACAAAGTGCCACGTCGACTATGTGGCCGGTCAGTAGGGTGCAATACGGTGCTCTACGATGAGCTAGTGATCACATAATCACCGCAAAACTATATATAGTGACCGTAAAGAGCGTATTGTTGCATACGTTGACCGCGAGTGTATTTTTCTCGTTTCAGATTAAGCCATATTAACCGGAAAGGATGTAGTATGGACTAGTACTAGTACTGCTTTGATGTGTCCCGTCAACTCGCCGAACGAGGAGAAGCTTGCTTACTATGCCTCTCCCTCACCCACGCGCGCGGTGGTTCGCATGACGAGGAGAGGGTTGACTACAGTGCCCTCTCCCTCGCCCTCGCGGTGGACGTGCATTAGTTCAATTGGTGTCAGATTGCCAGAAGCATATTGTACTGTAGTATCATCATTGTTGGACCTTCCGAAGAGGCGAAAAGCCAAGTGCAAGGTTCACACGAGTACGAACTGTTGAACCTCCCGAAGAGGCAAAGAGCCAAGCGCAAGGTTTTATAGGAGTTGTCGTCCTAGTAGGAGTGTACTACAACTATAGCGAACGATGCTACTGTATGATGCCGCTATGTCATGTATATCCAAAGCTATGCCACCTTTTTTTTCTCAAAGAGCGTGGTGGGGCCCGTGCAACAACCACACAAGTTGCACGTACACATAACACATTTAATTGTAATAAATTCTAAAGGAAAAATGCCAGTATGCCACACAAGTTCATCTCCAATTCATGTGATAAATTTGTGCACAACTAGTCTACATATATTCGCAGCGCTACCGTTCACAATTTACCATACTCCACTTACATGTTATAGATTGGCTACATGTCCTCCTCCAGGTTCCAGTCCCATGTGTTCTTCATGGATGTCACGATCCATAGCGGTGGGCAACGGGAATCATTGTCGCAGCTTTCTAGTCCGGTTCCACACGACGGAGACTCATCCAATCTGAAGCGACATAAATCAGGGATAGCGTGTCCCAGCATGTCGTTCATCCGGCAGTGCGCACTGAAGACACAACCATGCTTCATGAGCGGCAGGCCCTCCGTGTCGTGCACGGAAGGTGGCATCCGCTTCACAATGGGGTATCTGTCCCCAATGAAAAGCGAGTACTCTCCAAGAGTGTTCCTCGGCACCCACGTAGCATCAGGGGGGTCGAACTCGGCGCCGTTCATCTGGTACACGCGGCATCTCAGATCTAGACACATGGTGATGTACATAGTCAAGGTCCATGCACAATAATGTTGTGCTCAAATATGGCAGTCAGTAATACTGTGCAGCAAATAGTACTACTCCGGTATAGAGGAAGTAAAATAACCTGCTTATTATATATAGCCACTCTTGGCTACATGGATGAGTGACTAATATCTTGATGGAAAACTCGAAATATGGAATACTAGGAAAAAAATTGCATGGTTGGAAATACTAGCAATGTTCATGTGCGTTGAAACGAATCATAATTAGAATAATACTTATTCACAAACTTGATACAAAACACTCTATTTTGATATACATATATCACTAGAGATATATTATGTTTCAATTAGAATATATTCCTTGGGCTGTTTTGGTGAGGTCAGGGAGGGATGTGGTTGGTTTTAAGATACTAATTATTGTCTTTTCTGCAAATTGGTAGACAAGTGGGATGTTGGTGAGAAAAGGCAACAAGTTACCTCATAGTCATTAGATGTAGATCTAATGGTCACAAATGATGGATGGCAGACACACCATCATCACCAACTTAGTCTTCTGTAGGAGTACTAGCAAGATTCGTGCATTGCACGGAACATCAAGATGTATTTTTTATAAAACACTTGTTGTGATTGACCCATGCGGGAGTAATCCCATGTGTAAAAACTAATGATATATCAAGAAATAGGAGATAAGGTGAAGAGGAGTGAGGCGTGGTGGTGATTGGTGGTCGGACTAAGCGGAGGCATGGGGATTGATGACGCCGGCAGCAGCCACCAGGCCAGTTTGTTCCAGAGGCTTCCTTTCTTAATAGCTCAACAATGAGGTTGTTGGAGACAAGGATGAATGAGGGAAGGCCTTGTCTGCAAATGCGGAGAGGGGTGCGGCTATATTTTAGTTTAATTTCCATCCGTCACATATAGATCGGACGGTCTATATTGCAAGATGGCACGCGTACCATCATCACCAACTCGGTTTTTTATAAGAGAAGAAATATAAGTATGGAGATACAAACGTATTATCGATACTTGTTTCCGTAAACTAGCATCTACATTCTATTCAACGCCTCAGCATGTGAGGCCTTAGCACAATGACTTCTCGACTGTGTAAAACTAAGGTTTTCCCGTCGCCGATAAGGAGGGGGTGACGGCGGCACGCTTTTTGGCTTGCTCTAGTCCTAGTAGTCATACTAGGTGGTCTAAGAACATGTAGATTTATTCTTTTTCACATCTCGTGTTCGTCGTGCTGCCACGACTGTTGATGAATAGACGGTGAGTTATTCACGGGGAAACCCTTGTTGAGCGTGTTTGCGAGAGAGAGAGAGAGACCGTGTGCGTGTGTGATATGTCTAGAGACTGAGGCAATGATAACAGATTCTTTGTGTCTATGTGTGTGGAGGATAGAGAGAGGCATGTACATGGGGCTTTGTGTTGTGTAATGTGGAGACACATATACATAATTAGAGAGTGAGTGTGTGAGATACACATGCGGACATGGGGAGAGATGAGGATCCAGATTAATGGGTGTTTGTGCGCTTCTATGTGTGTTTGTGTGTGCGTTTGTGTGTGAGAGGGAGTGTGTGTATGTGGAGTAGAGAGACCACTAATGATGTAAACCTAGTATAAGGGAAGGGGGATGGTGTGACATGTGTAGTAGTGCGATAGCATGGGTGCGGGCGGGGGAGCAGACTATTTGGAAGAGACATCGAGTGTGTGTGGGAGAGGGGTGTGAGAGCGAGAGAGATAGAGAGAGAGAGAGAGCTAGCGACAGAGAGAGAGAGAGGAAGAGAGGGGGCGTTTGTGTCCATAAATGGCGTATAGATAGGGAGACAATGTTGATGTTGTTTGAAACTTGCCTATGTACGGAGACGCAAGGGAAGCGAGTCATCATGTGTGTGATAGGGACTTCATGAGAGATCAAGAATAGATTGTGTAGAGAACAATGTGCGAGATCGAGAACAATGATACATTAGGGAGCTATGGAAAGAGTCACGACATATATGTATACAGGGAGGAGCTGGGGCAGGTCCGCATGTGGGAGAGATAGAAAGAGGAGAGTGGTGCACAAGGAGACAAAGTGTGCTTGTTTGTAGTGGGGGTGGTGTGTGAGGTGAGTGTGCGAGAACCACATAACTAGGGAGATAGACGTTTGGGGGCGACGTTTTGTGTGTATGGGAAAGATACACTCTACATAGTGCGTGTGATTGGGAAAGAGAGATGTCGGGAGACCTAGCTAGAGAGTGGGGGAAGAGATATGTGGATGCCCAAGAGACAAAGTGATAGAGACCTATATTGGGGTCCGGACTTTATAAGAGAGAGGGGTGTCAATGTGCTCGTGTGTTGGTGTTTGGGGGAGAGAGCGACTTCTCTCTGTGTGTTGGGGGGGTGGTGGCTTCAGATAAAGAGTGAGGTGTCTATATTTGAGGGACTTTAGCGTAATTGAGATATACATGGTCAATAGTGTGTTCACTCATGGTTCATCAATTTACTGCACAGTTTGGACTATGAGACAATGATACTTTTGAACATGCGTGATATATCTTGATGTACCAGAATTACAAACCTAAAATTGGAATTTTGGAATTCGACTCCATCATTAGCTTTTGTAATTCATTTAAACGGAGGTACATTTTTTAAGCCGGGATTTCGTGATTTCAAATTCATATATCAAACCTAGAGATATACACATACGTGCATGTTCAAACTTTATAATAATCCACTGTATTCATACACATACACATTTTTGCTTTTGTCATCATATTTAGGATAAACACATTTGGAATTTCATTTGAAGTGGACCATATGATGGTATTTGCTTGTAGTAGCTCAATGATACATATTTAAATTGAATGGAAAATCTAAGTTTCAAGTTGGAGACATTGATTTTCAAAACTTGCACTTTTTTTTGCGTGAAAAACAAACAAATTCTCGGCCATGATATCATAGTCGGCCGTACAAGAGCAGAATATAGTTTCAGGCGCCAAAAGCTTTGAAACTTCCTTCTCACATCAAAATATCTCTCGCCCAAAAGTATAGCCCTGCGATATTCCTGTTTTACCGCTGCCACATGAACGGAAAAGGGCTACTTTGGTAACTCAATTGTTTTCCCCTCTTTGCCCCCAACATTCTTCCCCAGAGCCCCTCCCCTTCCCCTCCCCGACCCCCCAACCACGGCAAGCCGCCGAATCTAGTCCTCAGCCGCAGCGGTGGACCTCACACCCCATCGGATCTACCTTCCGCACCTTGGAACCCCCAACCGCGAACTCACCACTTCACCGGAGTCGCTTCAGCGACTGGCTTGTCCACCGCTCCAGATCTCCTTGACCGCCATCATGGTCCACCGCACCGGATCTGCTTAACCGATGCCCTCGTCCACCATAGTGTAGGCCCTTCACTGACTCCCTCGTCCGTCCCTTCGCTGGCCCTTCATACAAGCCCTCGTCCACCGCAACAGATCCGCCTCACTGAAAGCACTGTACAACGCACCCGCTGAAGCCTTCGTCCACTGCACCGGACCCGCTCCACGGATGCCATATTCAACTCCACCGGCCCTGCTTTACCGACGCCGTAGCCTCATCAGGTTATTTCGATTTGTACTCCTTCGGGTTTTCCCTTTATCGTGCAACTTTTCACTTACCACAAATGAGCTTTCTTCTATGTCGATAGGCGCCGCAACCGTAGCACCGGAGCCGCTTCAGCGATGGCGACAGCCGGCCCAAACTCAACCGCAACACGAGCACCATCGACGATCCTTAGCTATCAAGTATGCCAACGATACCCATACGCCACCGAGAATCAAGTACTATTATCCAATGGCCGGCGCCTACATTCACTTTCTTAGCATAAGCACCGCACCTTTGAAATTCTTCAGGGCATCATTCAATTTTTCATGAGACGCGTTATTCTGCTTGCACCTATAGGGCCATACTTCTGGCAGTGAACATGTTACATGTGCTAAATTACATACCAGTGCACATATAGTTAATATGCTTTAGTTTTGTCCTAAGTATTACTGTACTTCTAGATATCACTGCCTACTATTTTACTTCTTGCATGCTATATTTATGATAATGGTGTTGTTCTGATGCCACCTGTTGGTTCCATCAGACTGCTTCATATTCTCTATGCTTAATTACACATCAGCAAACTAGCATGTGGTTCCACTAGTTTTTGTTCGTTTTACC
Source organism: Triticum urartu (assembly GCF_056163025.1). Lineage (NCBI taxonomy): Eukaryota > Viridiplantae > Streptophyta > Magnoliopsida > Poales > Poaceae > Triticum > Triticum urartu. The sequence goes on from NC_141878.1 coordinate 218,885,874, forward strand.
CTACATTTTCTGATGCTAGCTATTACATATCTGCTTCGAGCCTCTGTTCATTAATTTTTTGTGTGTTCTTGATCTTCCCAAGTTGCATGACTAATTTGATGCTTCTATTAATTATGGAGCTGCCAACGCCATCAAGCAAAATATTTGTTCTTTTGGGGCTGGCACCTCGAACAAGCATAAAAATAGAGGGAAGCATATATATTGTCGTGTATGCACACACCCTTCTTTCATTAGTTTATATGAACCACTGATGATCAATTCGAACCAGTGCATGCGATAAAAATTAATTTTACCTAAATAGTGGGTGCAAAATAAACTACAAGAAGTAGATTTGCAACCACGGGATGCTGACGATATCTTCAAAGAACATTGCAACAGCAGCGAGGCTTCACAACAACATATGGTAAGCCAGTGTGTTTTAGTACATGTGAAATGTAATGCATGTGGGCTGCTTTCTTGGCTTGTGCCCTCAACCTGTAATCCTACAGAATAACAAATAGTTCAGTTGTCTGCTTTGCTGTATTGCTTGATTCGAATGCTTGTTTGTTACTTGTTACTCTATACCTGAGTTGGCCAATATGTCAGCAGTGCCTCCTGTACTATCGTAAAGAAATGCATGCCTAGTTCATTTGAGTCCTTAACTTTTCCTCTGAACTTCATCACAAGACTGTCTTCGTAGTTTATATGAGGCCACACTGTTAAGTGCTTTCTCAGATTATTTCAACTGCTTAGATGCCTTGGGAACTTAAATATAGCGGTGGTACACTCCCTTTCAACTAGGGATGTCAACTGGGTCCCGTTTAATCCTGATTAAAGTCCACTAGTAGTATGATAGTTCAAAAGAGTTTTTGTTTTTTGAGGAAAATGAACCAGGGAGCTAGCAAAAACTAACTAGATGGGACTAGCGGATGTCGTTTATTTGCCACTTACATCCCTAGTTTCATCTTACCATTTTAATTTCTTTTCGGCTCATGCTGCTTCGAACCATTTAAATATAGCTTTCAATGCTCGACAATAATTCGTATGTCATTTACCATGTAAGCTTACTGCCTGGATCATGCGATAACTATCTCTTACTTATGTCTAGTAGAAACCTTTCAGGATGCCATTCACACTAGGACACAATGTACAACCCCAGAATCTATTTGTGGAAGCAGTAATCCATGTTACCAGATAGTAGCAGTTCAGAGGCAACACCACCTGAGAGCAGTCTGAGCACATATATTATAGTTCTTGAGGCTCTACTAGAGGCAGAAAGAGATGGTGTGGCTGCCATGAATGAGGTAATCTCGATCATGAAGCTGGAAATTATGCAATTAGCTGCACGCACTATGCAAGCAACCCAAGAATTGGAGGAAGTAAGAATGTTGCATTTGAAGACGGAGGAGGTCCTGCTGCTTCTGCTATCTGAAGCCCAGGGTAATCCCAGTTCTTCTTTAGATAGCAGTTGAAATTGTCATTAGATTATTGTACTTGCATGTTGTGTCATGTCTCTGAATGGATTATGTTGCGAGACCCCCTATGTTGTCCATGTGTTGTAATGATCCGAATTTTTTAGGCGAGGTAATCCTCAGTACTTGTATGATTGACATAAGGTGAACTGTTTTTCATGTGAGCATATTGTATTGGATGAAATAACTGTTTGACTCAAAGTGTATCCAACCTACTTCATTCGAAGATCACAGCATTTCTAAATCATAATCATATATAAAGGTGGAATAAATCTTTGTTGTGGTTTTGAAGAAATAAATAAAAAAAACTTAGAATTATCTGTGGATAGTCCTAATCTAATAAAAATTGGATTTGGATTTAGTTGCCAGGGCCCAGGGCAAACGTGAATGCTAATTCTCCCAAGTTTTGAACGAAGCGGCTAAACACCCACTATCATTTGTGGGCTGCCTGAAGCAAGTGTTTGCGAGATGGAAATTACTGTCTACCCCTGACACTTGACATCCTTATCGACCGGATTTACACTGCTGTCAATAGGGGTAGACTAGTAACTTCAATTAGACGTGACACGACGGCCTCTCAGCCCATTCAGACATGGTGGGCGCCAAACGTGGGCGGCAAAACACATTTGATTCAAGCTCGTCCGAAAGACATGTGTCTCTCCCTCCATTTCCCCGTTCATCCACGGTGGCCAGCAAAACAAACTCTCCTCGTCCGAAATCGATGCAGGCTAATATTTTAAATAGGGGCAGATGTGTAACTTCCCTCAGACGTGTAACAACCGCCCTACCTGGCAGTCCCGAAATCATTACCGGCAAATATTTGGGAGATGCGAGATTACCGTCCTATCCCCAACCAACGTGATGTCCGAAGTTTTAAATGGGGGATAAGTTCATAACTTTCCCACATTTCAAACAAGCGCGTCCCAAAGTTTGAGACCCCCCTCCCCCTCCATTTCCCCATTCATACACCGTCGGCGCCACGACAACCTCCCCACTGCGGCCAGCCTCCTCCGTCCGCCACCCCATCCTCCACCTTGCCGGAGCCACTACCCCTACCTCGTCGTCCACTGTAAGAGATGGACATCTCTCATCCACGACGCTGTACCAGGATCCTTTCATCACGTCGTCTCGCTTCATCGGTGCCGTCGTCCACCTTGCCGTTGCCGCTCCTACGACCGCCTCATCCGCGGCAACATGATTTATCCCCCGACCTGGCCGTCTGTCGTCTAAAGTCTTCTTCCCCGCTGCCGACAACCATCGCACCCGCAGCACCCTCAACGTATCAGCAGGGGCCTACACGGCGTCGCAAGAGAGGTGGTACTCTTCCATATGTGCTTCAGTTATTGATCTCACCCGGAAAATAGATCTTAAATTGTTTAATGTACTTTTCTTGTCCATGCCAAATCGTAGTGGCTAGTTGAATGCAAACATTGGTTGCGAAGTAGCTTTATCCGGTTTGCACCTTCAGATCTGCCATGTCACGGTCACTATACTTGTCAAGCTTATGGTTTCCCCCCTTTATATTCACTACCATCATCGTTGGTGCTTCACTGCTTCATGTCGTGCTAGCACTGCTCCTCAAGACCTCAACCCATCAAGCAAAACAACATGCCACTCATAATTCCAAAGCTTACGTATTGAAATATGAATCTGATATGATGCTCATATTACTAAAACAGAGAATGTTTAATCGGTCACCTAATGTTCCTATATTCGTTTCGAAAAGCATGTGCGCCACCCACTAGTCCAGCTAGTTCCACTTTCCCGATTTTACTCTTGATGCTTAGGGTTTTCCCCTTGTATCTACTCTACTATGATCTACGTAGGTGCTTTCTATCGTACTAGCATTACTCCACCCTTCAAGCTAAACAACACAACACTCAAAATTCCAAAGCTTAGTTGTTCAAATATGATTGTGATATTGTTGGGGAATGTAGTAATTTCAAAAAAATTCCTACGCACACGCAAGATCATGGTGATGCATAGCAACGAGAGGGGAGAGTGTTGTCTACGTACCCTCGTAGACCGAAAGCGGAAACGTTAGCACAACGCAGTTGATGTAATCATACGTCTTCATGATCCGACCGATCAAGTACCGAAGGTACGACACCTCCGAGTTCAGCACACGTCCAGCCTGATGATGTCCCTCGAACTCTGATCCAGCCGAGTGTTGAGGGAGAGTTTCGTCAGCACGACGGCGTGGTGACGATGTTGATGTTCTACCGATGAAGGGCTTTGCCTAAGCACCGCTACAGTAATATCGAGGTGGACTATGGTGGAGGGGGGCAACGCACACAACTAAAGGATCAAACGATCAATTGTGTGTCTATGGGGTGCCCCCTGCCCCAGTATATAAAGGAGCATGGGGAGGGGTGTGGCCGGCCAGGGAGAGGGCGCACCAGGAGGAGTCCTACTCCCACCGGGAGTAGGACTCCCCCCCCTTTCCTAGTTGGATTAGGACTTGGGAGAAGGAAAGAGAGAGGGGGAGAAGGAAAGAGGGGCCGACCCCCCTTGCCCTAAACCGATTCGGTTTGGGCCTTGGGGGGCGCGCCCCACACTCCCCTTGTTGCCCTCTATTTCCACTAAGGCCCATGTAGGCCCATTAAGCCCCCGGGGGGTTCCGGTAACCTCCCGGTACTCCGGTAAAATCCCGGGGCCTTCCAATATATCAATCTTCATGTCTCGACCATTTCGAGACTCCTCGTCATGTCCGTGATCACATCCGGGACTCCGAACAACCTTCGGTACATCAAAACATATAAACTCATAATATAACCGTCATCATAACGTTAAGCGTGCGGACCCTACAGGTTCAAGAACTATGTAGACATGACCGAGACACGTCTCCGATCAATAACCAATAGCGGAACCTGGATGCTCATATTGGCTCCTACATATTCTTCGAAGATCTTTATCGGTCAAACCGCATAACAACATATGTTGTTCCCTTTGTCATCGGTATGTTACTTGCCCGAGATTCGATCTTCGGTATATCAATACCTAGTTCAATCTCGTTACCGACAAGTCTCTTTACTCATTATGTAATACATCATCCCACAACTAACTCATTATTTGCCATGCTTGCAAGGCTTAAGTGATGTGCATTACTGTAACAGCCACGATGCGGCTATATCTCCCACGTGTCGGAGCACGACTTAGAGGCATAGCTGCATAGTAGGCATGTCACAAGAGGGGTAATATTTACACATCCCATATACTGAATAACAAAGGGATAAAGAGTTAGCTTACAATCGCCACTTCACACAAAACATAAATATATCATTACAACAACCAGAATACAATCAAGGTCCGACTACGGAACCAAATAAAGAAAGACAACCCCTAATGCTAGATCCCCGATGGCCCCGACTGGGCTCCACTACTGATCAATTGGAAACGAAACAACACAACAAACACAATCTTCATCGAGCTCCCACTTGAGCTCAGTTGCGTCATCTGCACTGGTATCAACGGCACCTGCAACTGGGTTTTGGAAGTAAACTGTGAGTCATGGGGACTCAGCAATCTCACACCCTCGCGATCAAGACTATTTAAGCTTATGGGTAGGGAAAAGGTAGTTAGGTGGAGCTGCAGCAAGCACTAGCATATATGGTGGCTAACTTACGCAAATGAGAGCGAGAAGAGAAGCAAACCACAGTCGTGAATTACAAGTGATCAAGAAGTGATCCTGAAACTACTTATGTTCAAGCATAACTCCAACACCGTGTTCACTTCCCGGACCCCGCCGAGAAGAGACCATCACGGCTACACACGCGGTTGATGCATTTTAATTAAGTTAAGTGTCATGTTTTCTACAATCAGATATTAACAAATTCCCATCTGCCCATAATCGCGGGGACGGCTTTCGAAAGTTCAAAACCCTGCAGGGGTGTCCCAACTTAGCCCATCACAAGCTCTCACGGTCAACGAAGGATATTCCTTCTCCCAGGAAGACCCGATCAGACTTGGAATCCCGGTTACAAGACATTTCGACAATGGTAAAACAAGACCAGCGAAGCCACCCGATGTGCCGACAATCCCGATAGGAGTCGCATGTATCTCGTTCTCATGGCAACACCGGATGAGACTAGCTACGAGTAAAACAAACCTCAAGTTTCCCCGAGGTGGCCCCGCAGGCAGCTCGGTTCGGACCGACAATTAGACAAGCACTAGCCCGGGGGGCTAAAATAAAGATGACCCTCGGGAGCGCGACTCCCAAGGGAAAAGTAGGTGGTGGTTAGGCAAATTGTAAAACCAAGGTTGGGCCTTGCTGGAGGAGTTTTATTCAAAGCAAACTGTCAAGGGGTCCCCATAACACCCAACCGTGTAAGGAACGCAAAATCAAGGAACATAACACCGGTATGATGGAAACTAGGGCGGCAAGAGTGGAACAAAACACCAGGCATAAGGCCGAGCCTTCCACCCTTTACCAAGTATATAGGTGCATTAATTGAAGTAAGAGATATTGTGATATCCCAACATATCCATGTTCCAACATGGAACAAACTTCATCTTCACCTGCAGCTAGCAACGCTATAAGAGGGGCTGAGCAAAGCGGTAACATAGCCAAACAACGGTTTGCTAGGAAATGTGGGTTAGAGGCTTGACATGGCAATATGGGAGGCATGATATAGCAAGTGGTAGGTATCGCGGCATAGCAATAGAACGAGCAACTAGCAAGCAAAGATAGAAGTGATTTCGAGGGTATGGTCATCTTGCCTGAGATCCCGCAAGGAAGAAGAACAAGTCCATGAAGAAGACAAACGGACGTAGTCGAACGAATCCTCACAAACGCGGCGTTATCGGAACTAACCTGAAGAAGCAACACCGGAAAGAAGTAAACAACATAGTAAACAACCACCACATAAACATGGCATGATGCACAACCAAGTATGATGCATGTTCGGTTTTATGAAGCATGGCATGGCAAAGTGCACAAACAACACTACAAGTTAAGTGGAGCTCAATATGCAACGAGTTGCATATTGACGGAACACCATATTCAAGTTATTTAGTTCGATCTCATTTATGTACCCAACAATATTAAATGTTGATTAACATGGCAAGAGGTGAAGCAAAATAAAACTACCTAACTAGGCAAGTTTAAATGAGGCCGGAACAACAAACAACAAGTCCAGAAACTCCTCATGTGCATATTTTAGGTTTTGGTACTGTTCTGCCCTAAACCATATTTTAGAGTTGTTAAACATGCAAAGAAAAGTGCACCATGTTAAACTAGGCATTTTTCTATCCCATTTACATATAAAGTTTGTTAGGTTTGGAGCTACAGTTATTTAGTTATGAAAGAAAAAAAATTAGCATGGCACAGGGGCAAATTAAAGCAAACAACAATTTAAGCATTTTAAACATGGATGAAAGTTACATATTATGAAACTAGATGAAAAACTAAGCATTTTTCATATAAAGTTTGTTTTAATATGATGCACCGTTTGTGAGTTATTATATGCATGTTGTGCAAGGAGTTTTCTGTAAAACTGCAAAATCCCTGGTTAAAATAGGAAAACGTTCTATGAAAAAAACACGATACAGACCGGATCTGATAGCCCAACAGAAGGGAAAAGGAGGCGATGGGGTTTATCACCGTGGGCTTGGCCCATCTGCAGAGGAGGCCAGCTTGGGGCGCTGGGCCTCGCGCGACGGAGGGGAGCAGCTGGGCCTGGGCATAGTCAACGCACGAGGGCAACGCGCTCGTCTTTGATTCAGAGGAAGCAGGGCGCGGCGGCACGGCTGGACCAGGCGATGGAGGCGCTCGCGAGCAGGAAGGAGGCCGGTGGTGCTGGAGATCGATGGTGCTGGTGGCCTACTCCGGCGAGCTGGGACTCCGGCGAGGCGGAGGGCGTTCTCCGGATCCGTGGCGGCGCTAGGCGCATGAAGACGAAGGAACGCCGACGAGCTTGCTCCGGGACGAGGTGGCCATGACGGGGAAGAGGCCGGGACGGAGCAGGACGCGGCCGTCGGCAGCGGGACTTGTTGGCGAGGCAGGAGACGACCCGGCGGTGCTCGAAGCAGAGGCGAGGCAGGGGCGGTGAAGCAGGGGCATCTCCTTGAGGCCGCCGGCTGGATGTAGCGCAGACAGAGCTGATGGGACTCCAGCAAGCTGGGGAGGTCCGGCCCGCGAGGAAACGGCACGGGAACGAAGGCTGGACGCGGGTCTGAGGCTCTCCAGCGCAGATCGGTTGGGAACTGCGGCGGCGCAACGAGCTGGATCTACGGGAGGCCATCCATGGCGGCGCTGCGAAGACAACAGAGAGAGAGAGAGAGCACCATGAGAGAGAGAAAAAAAGAGACTGGAGGGGGAGACAGAGGGGATACAAGGAAGGAGAAGGGCGCGAGGGCTCCTAGTGCTCCGGTGGCTTGCGGTTGCTGACGGCGCGGAGACGAGCAGAGGCGGGTGAAGACGGGAGAAGCGGGGCTCTGCTTGCGGGAGGCTGGGAGCGAGGCTGCGGGATTTGTGCGGGGCGACTCTGGGTTGGCTCGATTGGATCTGGGAGGATCCTGGTGACGATTTGGATGGTGGCGGCGGGGAAATGGGACAAGCCCTAGAAGTTAGGGTTTTGTCCAGATTTAGACTAGGGAGTATATATAAGGAAATAGGGAGAGTTTAGGGGCTAATCCGTCCCTCCAATTAAAATCGAGCGGTCGAGAAAAATAGACTAGGAAGTTCAAATAAGAAAACGGTGATGTTTTGTAGACATTTGGGGATGATCCGGACCCAACGGTGACGACTCCTCGGGTCGGGTTCGGGACAACTTCTGGACGCGCGCGAGGGGTTCGATGCATTGTGCAGAGAGGGTTTTCGGACCGTGTGATCACATCGGACGGCTTCGGACACGAATAGGGGTAGGTGGATGGACTAGGTGGGCTGTGGCGAGGCTGAGAGGAGAGAAGAGAGTGAGAGGGCTCGGCAGTAGTTTTCGGAGACCGAAAACGTCCTACGTTAGACCGGCAGCGGTGCCGCTATAGTTATTCGTTGGGGCATCAAACGGACTCCGAACGCGATGAAATTTGGCAGGTGGCCTATCTACACTATAATAAGACCACACGCCATCTTTCAACCCATTCCGAGAACATTTTCCAGCCACTTATAAAATAATATTTCGGACGTGCCACGGGCGCGTGCAAGTGTGTCTGGACTCAGAACGGGCAACGGAAAGAACTGGGAAACCCGGACGAATGCATGTTTTGAAAAAACATGATGATGCAATGCAGATGATGACATGGCAAGATGCAACACGCAAGCGAAAGACATGGCAACGACAGTGAATAACTGCAAGACAGCTGGCGCATCGGACTCGGGGCGTCACAACACTCCACCACTACGAGAGGATCTCGTCCCGAGATCTAGGATGGCACCGGAGAGAAAGCGGAAGAGGAAGAGGTAAAACAAAGTTGCTTCTTGACAAAAGAGTGAAACCAAAGAACCTTGCGAGGTTGAACAAATTGAAAGAAAGAATACAACGAAGATGAATGCATTTGAAAACACTCCGTTAGAAAAGAGGAACAAGGAACATTAGGATAACCTTGTAGGTTGAAAGACATAAGAAAAATGGTTTCAATGGACAAGAAGTACATGCAAGCACTCCGGATGAAAAGAGATGTACAAGGAACGATAAAGATCAATTACGACAACACTCCAGTTGGAAATGGAAGGCAAAGAATATGAACTTGGCAAAAATGAAAGCACTTGGATGAGGCTCCGGTTAGAAGAGGAATGATAGACACAACACTCCGGTTAAAACAAGATAGAGAAGAAAAGAACAAGATCCTCACAATTCGAGATGAAGAGTGAAGAGAGCAACATGACAATGCTTCCGGAACAAAATAATAGACGCTAGATTGTTGGAAAGAAAAAAAGAACGGAGAAGATGAATTGCAACTCTCTCAAATAAAATTGAAAGAGCATGCTTACGACGAAAAGGTTGAACGGAGTTGTTGGATTACCAACAACTAAATCATAAGCTTGATGTGGGCTAATGGAAGACATTTCGAAACTGAGGTGAAATTCTGCCACTAACGAAAATCAATAGATTGGATTGATATGAACAAGGAGACGAGAAACTTATTTCACCGGAAGGATAAATTAAGAATTTGGGTCGTTTATAAGCACCATAATTAGCAACAATCCTTAGGGAAAGCTTTAGGTGAAATATAACCCAAGATAACTCCAAAGAAGATATTGATGGATAGCAAAGGATCTCATGAACGAATTGAAAATGATGGGTTTAAAAATATGTCATTCGAACAACTTGTGAATCATGAAACATGAAGGAAGCTGTCAAAACGACATGACACCACCTGAAAAAGATAAGATAGAAAGAATTGCACTTCGGAATGCAATATGAAGAATGCTTGAACTCCTTAAAACAAGACATGTGTTGAGCACCATGTTTATTTGAGAGTATAGCTTGGCAGATCAAAACTTCGAGGGAAATCTTGACGAACAACTGAAGAATGAAAAGAATCCTTGATGAACCACCATGTAGAACCTCCATGAAGAACTCCAGTAACAAAATGATGATAAAAGAAAGAGAAGTTGACAACACAAGGTAAAGCCTTATAATGATTTAGATGGATCTCTGTGGTGATATAATTGCGAGAGCTTGGAACTCCGGGAAATAAAAGATGAAACAATTGAAAATCAAGAATTTTTGATGAACCTCCGGAATAAGGAATTAATCATTTGGGTGAAACAAGAATAAGAATTATGTTATGCGTATCCTTCACCAATTTAAATTAATGACAAGTAATAGATTTGGCATACTACTTATTCTCGTAGAAAGGATTAAGAGAGATATAGCGTAAACTTGAAGAGGCCTTCGATGATCCACCGGTAGGATTGAAACAACGAATAAACTGATATGATAACAAGAGGAAAAATAATCTTGAACGAACCACCTTTAAAATTGAAAATGAACAAAGAAAAGATAAAGAAAACACCAGGAAGAATTATAAAAGAACGAAGAAACTTGAGAGATTATAAATACATGAGAACGGAGAGATCATGAACTGATTAGAGGATATTTGAATGATGCACCGGTATGATTTGGAGAACGAGAGCTGGGACTCCGGCGAGGTGGAGGGCGTTCTCTGGATCCGTGGCGGCGCTAGGTGCAGGAAGACGAAGGAACGCCGACGAGTTTGCTCCGGGACGAGGCGGCCATGGCGGGGAAGAGGCCGGGACGGAGTAGGACGCGGCCGCCGGCAGCGGGACTTGTTGGCGAGGCAGGAGACGACGCGGCGGTGCTCGAAGCAGAGGCGAGGCAGGGGCGGTCGAAGCAGGGGCATCTCCTTGAGGCCGCCGGCTGGATGTAGTGCATGCAGAGCTGCTGGGACTCCGACAAGCTGGGGAGGTACGGCGCACGAGGAAACGGCACGGGAACGAAGGCTGGACGCGGGTCCAGGGCTCTCCAGCGCAGATCGGTTGGGAACCGCGGCGGCGCAACGAGCTGGAGCTACGGGAGGCCATCCATGGCGGCGTTGCAAAGAGAACAGAGAGAGAGAGAGAAAAAAAGAGACCGGAGGGGGAGACACAGGGGAAACAAGGAAGGAGAAGGGCGCGAGGGCTCCTAGGGCTCCGGTGGCTTGCGGTCGCCGGCGGCGCAGAGACGGGCAGAGGCGGGTGAAGACGGGAGAAGCGGGGCTCTGCTTGCGGGAGTCTGGGAGCGAGGCTGCAGGATTTGTGCGGGGCGACTCTGGGTTGGCCCGATTGGATATGGGAGGATCCCGATGACGATTTGGAAGGTGGCAGCGGGGAAATGGGACAAGCCCTAGAAGTTAGGGTTTTGTCCAGATTTAGACTAGGGAGTATATATAAGGAAACCTGGAGAGTTTAGGGGCTAATCCGTCCCTCCAATTAAAATCGAGCGGTCGAGAAAAATAGACTAGGAAGTCCAAATAAGAAAACTATGATGCTTTGTAGACATTTGGGGATGATCCGGACCCAACGATGACGACCCCCCGGGTCGGGTTCGGGACAACTTCCGGACGCGCGCGAGGGGTTCGATGCACTGTGCAGAGAGGGTTTTCGAAGCGTGCGATCGCATCGGACGGCTCCGGACGCGAAGAGGGGTATGCGGATGGGCTAGGTGGGCTGTGGCGAGGCTGAGAGGAGAGAAGAGAGAGAGTGCTCGGCAGCAGTTTTTGAAGACCGAAAACGTCCGACGTTAGACCGGCAATGGTGCCGCTATAGTTATTCGTTGGGGCATCAAAGAGACTCCAAACACGATGAAATTGGCAGGCGGCCTATCTACACTATAATAAGACCGCACGCCAACTTTCAACCCATTCCGAGAACATTTTCCAGCCACTTATAAAATAATATTTCGGATGTGCCGCGGGCGCGTGCAAGTGTGTCTGGACTCAGAACGGGCAACAGAAAGAACTGGGAAACCCGGACAAATGCAAGTTTTGAAAAAACATGATGATGCAATGCAGATAATGACATGGCAAGATGCAACATGCAAGGGAATGACATGGCAACAACGGAGAATAACTGCAAGACACCTGGCGCATCGGACTCAGGGCGTCACAATTACCGAGAGGGCCTAGAGATACCTCTCCGACAATCGAAGTGAAAAATCCTACTCTCGAAATACGCCAACCCAACAAGTACCTTTGGAGACACCTGTAGAGCACCTTTATAATCACCCAGTTACATTGTGGCGTTTGGTAGCACACAAAGTGTTCCTTCGGTAAATGGGAGTTGCATAATCTCATAGTCATAGGAACATGTATAAGTTATGAAGAAAGCAATAACAACATACTAAACGATCGGGTGCTAAGCTAATGGAATGGGTCATGTCAATCACATCATTCTCCTAATGATGTGACCCTGTTAATCAAATGACAACTCATGTCTATGGTCAGGAAACATAACCATCTTTGATCAACAGGCTAGTCAAATAGAGGCATACTAGTGACAATCTGTTTGTCTATGTATTCACACATGTATTATGTTTCCGGTTAATACAATTCTAGCATGAATAATAAACATTTATCATTATATTATGAAATAAATAATAACTTTATTATTGCCTCTAGGGCATATTTCCTTCAGTCTCCCACTTGCACTAGAGTCAATAATCTAGATTACACAGTAATGATTCTAACACCCATGGAGCCTTGGTGCTGATCATGTTTTGCTCGTGGAAGAGGATTAGTCAACGGGTATACAACATTTAGATCCGTATGTATCTTGCAAATTTCTATGTCTCCCACCTGGACTAGATCCCGGATGGAATTGAAGCGTCTCTTGATGTGCTTGGTTCTCTTGTGAAATCTGGATTCCTTCGCCAAGGCAATTGCACCAGTATTGTCACAAAAGATTTTCATTGGACCCGATACACTAGTTATGACACCTAGATCGGATATGAACTCCTTCATCTAGACTCCTTCATTTGCTGCTTCCGAAGTAGCTATGTACTCTGCTTCACATGTAGATCCCGCCACAACGCTTTGTTTAGAACTGCACCAACTGATAGCTCCACCATTTAATGTAAACACGTATCCGGTTTGCAATTTAGAATCGTCCGGATCAGTGTCAAAGCTTGCATCAATGTAACCGTTTATGATGAGCGCTTTGTCACCTCCATAAACGAGAAACATATCCTTAGTCCTTTTCAGGTATTTCAGGATGTTCTTGACCGCTGTCTAGTGATATACTCCTGGATTACTTTGGTACCTCCCTGCTAGACTTATAGCAAGGCACACATTAGGTCTGGTACACAGCATTGCATACATGGTAGAGCCTATGGCTGAAGCATAGGGAACATCTTTCATTTTCTCTCTATCTTCTGTAGTGGTCGTGCATTGAGCCTTACTCAACTTCACACCTTGTAACACAGGCAAGAACCCTTTCTTTTCTTGATCTATTTTGAACTTCTTCAAAACTTTGTCAAGGTATGTGCTTTGTGAAAGTCCAATTAAGCGTCTTGATCTATCTCTATAGATCTTGATGCCCAATATGTAAGCAGCTTCACCGAGGTCTTTCATTGAAAAACTCTTATTCAAGTATCCCTTTATGCTATCCAGAAATTCTATATCATTTCCAATTAGCAATATGTCATCCACATATAATATCAGAAATGCTACAGAGATCCCACTCACTTTCTTGTAAATACAGGCTTCTCCAAAAGTCTGTATAAAACCAAATTCTTTGATCACACTATCAAAGCGTTTATTCCAACTCCGAGAGGCTTGCACCAGTCCATAAATGGATCGCTGGAGCTTGCACACTTTGTTAGCTCCCATTGGATCGACAAAACCTTCCGGTTGCATCATATACAACTCTTCTTCCAGAAATTCATTCAAGATTGCAGTTTTGACATCCATTTGACAAATTTCATAATCATAAAATGCGGCAATTGTTAACATGATTCAGACAGACTTAAGCATCACTATGGGTGAGACGGTCTCATCGTAGTCAATCCCTTAACTTGTCGAAAACCTTTTGCAACAAGTCGAGCTTTATAGAGAGTAACATTACCGTCAGCGTCAGTCTTCTTCTTGAAGATCCGTTTATTCTCAATTGCTTGCCGATCATCGGGCAAGTCAACCAAAGCCCATACTTTGTTCTCATACAAGGATCCCATCTCAGATTTCATGGCCTCAAGCCATTTTGCGTAATCTGGGCTCACCATCGCTTCTTCATAGTTCATAGGTTCATCATGATCTAGTAGCATGACTTCCAGAACAGGATTACCGTACCACTCTGGTGCGGATCTTACTCTGGTTGATCTACGAGGTTCAGTAGTAGCTTGATCTGAAGTTCCATGATCATCATCATTAACTTCCTCATCAATTGGTGTAGGCGTAACAGAAACCGGTTTCTGTGATGAACTACTTTCCAATAGAGGAGCAGGTATAGTTACCTCATCAAGTTCCACTTTCCTCCCACTCACTTCTTTCGAGAGAAACTCCTTCTCTAGAAAGGATCCATTCTTAGCAACGAATGTGTTGCCTTCAGATCTGTGATAGAAGGTGTACCCAATAGTCTCCTTTGGGTATCCTATGAAGACACATTTCTCCAATTTGGGTTCGAGCTTATCAGGTTGAAGCTTTTTCACATAAGCATCGCAGCCCCAAACTTTCAGAAACGACAACTTTGGTTTCTTGCCAAACCACAGTTCATAAGGCGTCGTCTCAACAGATTTCGATGGTGCCCTATTTAATGTGAATGCGTCTGTCTTTAAAGCATAACCCCAAAATGATAGCGGTAAATCTGTAAGAGACATCATAGATCGCACCATAGCTAGTTAAGTATGATTACGACGTTCAGACACACCATTACACTGTGGTGTTCTGGGTGGCGTGAGTTGCGAAACTATTCCACATTGTTTCAAATGTAGACCAAACTCGTAACTCAAATATTCTCCTCCACGATCAGATCATAGAAACTTTATTTTCTTGTTACGATGATTTTCAACTTCACTCTGAAATTCTTTGAACTTTTCAAATGTTTCAGACTTATGCTGCATTAAGTAGATATACCCATATCTGCTTAAATTATTTGTGAAGGTGTAACATCCCAAAATTCTAAATTTTGGAATGTTATAATAAGTAGATAGATTGATTGTTTGATTATTGTGTGATTGATTGAGTGAAATTCGAAACTTTTGAAAGTTAAATTAGAGGGAATAAAAGGACTTTCCCAAACTTTCACCTTTTTCTTTCTGATCTCCATGAATTCAAATTCTTTTCAAATACAAAACCCTTGAGCGAACATGATACGGCTTCTTCCATTTAAATTAAATGAAATGGTATTTGAAAATAATTGAATTTCATTTGGAAACATTTCAATTCATAAACTTCATGCAGCTCAATGATTTTCATGAGAGAAGATGAAATGACTTCTTCAAATTATATGAAATATGAGTTGGGAGTTTCGAAGAATTAAATTCAAAGTTCTTTTGAATTTATTTTCAATTTGGAATGTTATACATTAGACCATCATTGCATATCATAATTTATTTGCTTTTGGTTTTGATCCTAGAAATTCCACGCAACTCAAGGACCCACAGAGAGAGTTGGGAATTTCGTTATTTTCATATTTGAGTTTTCTCAAATTTTGCGAATAGGATCATTTGATTTTAATTATTTTATCATCAATTATTTCTATTACAAAAATATGAGAGAGGGAATAAAATGACTTTACCAAAATAAAGAAATATTGAGGATTTAATAATAAAATAAAACAAGATTTTATTTCGGAGTTTTTCGGTATTTTATTTGAATTTAGGAAAAATATGCGTTTTTCGAAATTACATTTAGGCCCCAAATAAATGTTCACCTTGTGCAGCTCGATTTTAGAAGCCCGGGAAAATTTATTTCGGGATTTTGGAGTCCGTTTAGTATTTCTTTTATTTGTTTTTCTGCGCGGAATAAATTAAAAAAAACACGAACCGACTTCGGGCCGTACCCGAGCGGGACTCCGCCCGGGGGCAGCCTTTAAATAGCCGCCGCCCGAGCCGCCCAGCCCACCAGATCCGCGCTTCGATCCACGAACCGTCACCGCCGCCCGCCATCGCCGGAACCGCCACCGGAACCGCCGCCGCCGCCGGACCCAGGTCAACCTCATTTTCACCGCCGTTTTTATTTTAAAAAAAAGCTCGCGGTTAAAAAAATCGCGTTTTTTTAGTTTCGGTTTTTTTATATAGATCGGTTTTTCTGGTTTATTTATTTAGCGAGCTTTCGTCCGTTCGTTCGTTCTAGCGAACGTTCGTCGTTTTTCTTTTTCTCGGATTAAATCTGCAATTTTACTGATCGCGATTCCTGATCCGATTTTCGTTTTAGTATAACTTTTCGCTCAGTTATTGAAATCAGGCGATTCAAGCGCCTGGAGTTTCGTCTCGAAACCCTCTAACCGTTTAACCAACCTAAACAAGTTTTTGCCACTGTAAAAATTGTCCTAGATCCAGAATAGTAAACGAAGCCTATTTCTTTTGCCGTTTGACTTTCGTTGCTTCGTTTGATTTGATTCCTTTTGCAAATCGAAGCTCTTGACGTAAAATTTCTGATAAGGCCAAATTCATATAACTTTGGTACTGTTAGAAATTGTTTTATGTTGCAAGAGTTATTTGCTTGTTTTCGAAGTTTTCCGTGATCTTTTCTTCGCTTCTTTTGCTTGATTGCTTATGTGTGGTTACTATTGCTTGCTTACGATAGATTGGCCAGAGTATGACGAGTAGAACTATCAAGAGTTATGAGTGCGAATCATTTTCATCAACATTGCAGGCAAGTTCACATTTTGATCATACCTCTTTCATACCCAGTTTTTATTGCATTAAATCAAACCTCAAACATTGCATGATTAGGATCTAATTAAATTGTGGGTATTGGGAAGTAGTTGATGAGGTAGGAACCTATTGCCCTGCATTCAAACCTTGGGAGTTACTATTACGTTATGCTTATAGTGCCATGCTATGCTCGTAGATGTGGATTGGGTTTTGAGAGTATTCATGACAGATGTAAGATTGTTAATTAATGGTTTACTTAAGGTGGCAACTTAAACACACATCTGGGTGGATTGAGGTACCTGGTTATTCCAGGATTGCCTGTCTAGGCACCTGGGTAGACCAGGATTGCCTATTTTTATGGACCGCCACCCAGGCTCAAAGGGATCATGAGATTTTTCATACTAGAAACTTCCGTGTGCAGTCACAAGCTATTATGGGCTCTAGCATAGTTGATTAAGTCGTGCGAACTCTTACAGGGTAGACTAGCAGATGTAGGGCAAAGTAGGAGTAACGGTCTATCCATCGTAAGGTGCTAGCGCTTCTGAAAGACTATCTCTCGGTCATCCGTCTTCTCAAACACCATGTAGTGCGAGAAACCAAACGGAGGCGATCGAGTCTTGTGGGGAAAAGTGCGTAAACCTCTGTAGAGTGTATAAACTAATCATGATTAGCCGTGTCCCCGGTTATGGACATCTTGAGTATCTAGTACCTGGATTATCATGTGAATCTCATCATGTTACTTTAAATGAATATTGTTGGGTTTTAATGATGATGCTTAATTGGGATTGAGAATGCTGTCAACCATTCTCAATGTTCAACAACCACCATGATAGTTAAATAAAAGTTATTCCTTTGTAGTAGGGAAAAATTGGCTTTTCGCAAAAACCTTATAACCATAGAGCTTTTCCACCAGCCAAATATGCATGTAGTGATAGCCATTGTTCATCATTCTCTATGGTGTGAATTTGCCAGTACATTCAATGTACCGACCCTCTATGGCTGCAAAGTCTCATGTTGCAGGATTTTCTTACGACGAGTAAGTGATACGTTAGGGTTACGATTTCTACACTCAACTTTGCCATTGGTGTTGATGGGAATCCACAACCTTGTTACTTCCGCTATTTTGGATTGAGGTAATAGTATTTGCGTTACTTTTTACATGTGATTTACCTCTGTTATAAATCCTCGAGTACTGTGTGTGTCAGCATACCGATCCAAGGATGACACTTAAGCACATACACTTGATCCATTCGGGTCGGGTCGCTACAGAAGGTGAGAAAATAACAATATCCACCACGAGCCTCAACATTCATCAGACCACATACGGCCGTATGTGTGATTTCCAATAAATCTATTGCTCTCTCCATAGTTCCGGAGAACGGTGTTTTAGTCATCTTGCCCATGAGGCACGGTTCGCAAGTACCAAGTGATTCATAATCAAGTGGTTCCAAAAGTCCATCAGTATGGAGTTTCTTCATGCGCTTTATACCGATATGACCTAAACGACATTGCCACAAATAAGTTGCGCTATCATTATCAACTCTGCATCTTTTGGCTTCAACATTATGAATATGTGTATCACTACTATCGAGATTCATAAAAAATAGACCACTCTTCAAGGGTGCATGACCATAAAAGATATTACTCATATAAATAGAACAACCATTATTCCCTGATTTAAATGAATAACCGTCTCACATCAAATAAGATCCAGATATAATGTTCATGCTCAACGCTGGCACCAAATAACAATTATTTAGGTCTAATACTAATCCCGAAGGTAGATGTAGAGGTAGCGTGCCGACCGCGATCACATCGACTTTGGAACCATTTCCCACGCGCATCGTCACCTCATCCTTTGCCAATGTTCGCTTAATCCATAGTCCCTGTTTCGAGTTGCAAATATTAGCAACAGAACCAGTATCAAATACCCAGGTGCTACTACGAGCTCTAGTAAGGTACATATCAATAACATGTATATCACATATACCTTTGTTCACCTTGTCATCCTTCTTATCCGCCAAATACTTGGGGCAATTCCGCTTCCAGTGACCAGTCTGCTTGCAGTAGAAGCACTCAGTTTCAGGCTTAGGTCCAGACTTGGGATTCTTCTCCTGATCAGCAACTTGCTTGCTGTTCTTTTTGAAGTTCCCCTTCTTCTTCCCTTTTTCTTGAAACTAGTGGTCTTATTGACCATCAACACTTGATGCTCCTTCTTGATTTCTACCTCCGCTGCCTTTAGCATTGCGAAGAGCTCGGGAATTGATTTATTCATCCCTTGCATATTATAGTTCATCATGAAGCTCTTGTAGCTTGGTGGCAGTGATTGTAGAACTCTGTCAATGACACTATCAACCGGAAGATTAACTCCCAGCTAAGTTAAGTGATTGTGGAACCCAGACATTCTGAATATATGTTCACTGACAGAACTATTCTCCTCCATCTTGCAACTGTAGAACTTATTGGAGACTTCATATCTCTCAGTCCGGGCATTTTCTTGAAATATTAACTTCCACTCCTGGAACATCTCATATGCTCCATGACGTTCAAAACGTCGTTGAAGTCCCGGTTCTAAGCCATAAAGTATGGCACACTGAACTATCGAGTAGTCATCAGCTTTGCTCTGCCAGGCGTTCTTAACGTCTGCAGTTGCATCAGCAGCAGGCCTGGCACTCAGCGGTGCTTCCAGGACGTAATTCTTCTGAGCAGCAATGAGGATAATCCTCAAGTTACGGACCCAGTCCGTGTAATTGCTACCATCATCTTTCAACTTTGCTTTCTAAAGGTACGCATTAAAATTCAACGGAACAACAGCACGGGCCATCTATCTACAATCAAACATAGACAAGCAAGATACTATCAGGTACTAAGTTCATGATAAATTTAAGTTCAATTAATCATATTACTTAAGAACTCCCACTTAGAAAGACATCCCTCTAATCTTTTAAGTGATCACGTGATCCAAATCAACTAAACCATAACCGATCATCATGTGAAATGGAGTAGTTTTCAATGGTGAACATCACTATGCTGATCATATCTACTATATGATTCACGCTCAACCTTTCGGTCTCAGTGTTCCAAGGCCATATCTGCATATGCTAGGCTCGTCAAGTTTAACCTGAGTATTATGCGTGTGCAAAACTGGCTTGCACCCGTTGTAGATGGGCGTAGAGCTTATCACACCCGATCATCACGTGGTGTCTGGGAACGACGAACTTTGGCAACAGTGCATACTCAGGGAGAACACTTTTATCTTGAAATTTAGTGAGAGATCATCTTATAATGCTACCGTCAATCAAAGCAAGATAAGATGCATAAAAGATAAACATCACGTGCAATCAATATAAGTGATATGATATGGCCATCATCATCTTGTGCTTGTGATCTCCATCTCTGAAGCACCGTCATGATCACCATCATCATCGGCGCGACACCTTGATCTCCATCGTAGCATCATTGTCGTCTCGCCAATCTTATGCTTCTACGACTATCGCTACCGCTTAGTGATAAAGTAAAGCATTACAGGGCGATTGCATTGCATACAATAAAGCGACAACCATATGGCTCCTTCCAGTTGCCGATAACTCGGTTACAAAACATGATCATCTCATCCAATAAAATTTAGTATCATGCTTTGATCATATCACATCACAACATGCCCTGCAAAAACAAGTTAGACGTCCTCTACTTTGTTGTTGCAAGTTTTACGTGGCTGCTACGGGCTTAGCAAGAACCATTCTTACCAACGCATCAAAACCACAATGATAGTTTGTCAAGTTGGTGTTGTTTTAACCTTCGCAAGGACCGGGCGTAGCCACACTTGGTTCAACTAAAGTTGGAGAAACTGACACCCGCCAGCACTACAAAAAAATACACTTCCGTGATCATACGTGTTTGTCATAGTAGGTCGTGTTTTTTGTCATGCATGTACATCCATGACAAATTTATAACAGAATCAAGATAGTCATACATGTGCTGTCGTAGAAGTGTTCCATGACATTACCAAAATTATCATCACGGAAGTGTCCACTTCCATGACGATAAATCACGTGTCACAGAAGTGCTTTCGTCAAGGGTGACCGACACGTGGCATCCACCGTAACGGAACGCCGTTAAGCTATCGGGTCGGGTTTTGGATCCGATAACCCGTTAACAGCCCCGACCAATGGGGATTTTCCACGTGTAAAATCATCATTAGCTGGAGGAAACACGTGTCGGCTCATCGTTGGGACATATGTCATCCACTCATTGGACAGAAGGCGCCTATGATACGTCGACACGTGGCACGGCCCAACAGAGGCCCATTCCTGTTAAAAGGCCGGCCTGTTTGACTTGGTCAAAAGGTGGCGGGCCGGCCCATGTAAAGCCTATTAACGGCCTGTTCGCATATAGCCCATTTACAGCCCGCTAACCCAAGGCCCGTTATGCCCTATCCGAATTAGGTCCAGTAGCGTCATCTGGGCCACCAAATATGATTCCAGCCCGTTTTCACTTTTGGCCCATGTATGGCCCATGACGTCTTTCGGCCCATATGAGGCCCTATGTAACTCTTGGCCTATTAATGGCCCGTGGTGAAACTGGCCCGTAATGAACAGTGTATCACTTTACACCCATTAACGGCCCGTGGTGAAACTGGCCTGTAATGCAAAGTGTATCACTTTATACCCATTAATGGCCCGTTATTCCGTTGGGCCGTTTCCAGCCCATGTTATCTTTCGGCCTTCTCAGAGCCCATTTATTCTTGGGCTCATTTCCAGCATTCGTTTACTTACGGCCCGTTACTGTCATTTTCTGCTTGTGGGCCAAATTCAGCCCGTGGTTATAGTCGGCACGTTTGTGGTCTGTTAATACATTGGGCCGTTTTCATAGCGTCATCAAATACGGCCTATTAACGATGGCCCGTTATGGTCAGCCCATGAACGGACGATTCCAACTCTAGCCCGTTTACGGCCATAATGCGGCCTGTTATTGGCCCATGTTTGGCCAATCGATCATACTGCCCGTATAAGGCCCATTGATGATACGTTCCATAGAAGGCCCATCGTTTCTACGGCCCATAGAAGGCCCATTGTTTCTACGGCCCGTAGAAGGCCCATTGTTTCTACGGCCCGTAGAAGGCCCACTGTTTCTATGGTTCGTAGAAGGCCCACTGTTTCTACGGCCCGTAGGAGGCCCAGTGTCACTACAGTAAATATTAGCCCATGGTTATTGTGGCCTAGTTTTAAAAAAATAGGTTATTGCAGCCACTAGCAAACAAATAAACAAGACAACAAGGAAATAATTAAGCAAGCAACTTACGCTAGGCTATCACGGCTATCACACATATTACATCCACTGGGCATCAAAGTTCGCCACCAGTGCAAATAAACGCACTGACAAAAGAATATACAAAACTGAGAGCACTTTAGAAGGCACTAGGCGTGGCCAGGTCGGGCCCCCCAAACAGCTGAAGAAGCTGATTAGACCTCAGTTGTGTCAACGATAGATGCATCAACACTAGATTTAAGGCATGATGGTGCGCACGGCAGTCCTTTGACATCTTCATTGCATCTTTGACTTCAAGTCGGAGCTGGCCTGAAGCAAGCCTTTTCGCTTTAAGTTGAGATTGAAGAAGTTGAACTGATTGAGGCAGCGACTGCATAGAGGTTGTCTCACACCTGCTGGTGAGTAGCTTCAACTCACTGTCTTCATCAAGACAGGACCTTGGGGTCATCTCATTGTCCTCAAGATGGTTTGGCTCACTATCTTCCCTAAAGTTCTACCTGGCGTAAGAGATACGAGTCTGAAAGAGAAACAAAGAGACACCTAACAGGTTTCACAATTATATAAGAAAATAAATGGATCTGTTCTGCATAAGGAACATGTTTTTACAACTACAATTTGAAACTGGTAGTTGTTGCAAACATCCAATCAGATGTAAACAGCAAAGCAAACAGAAGTGGAGGAAATGATGTCTATCCAAATGTATACTAGAACAAAGTTTGAAGGCTTGAGAAGGATGAACTTACATTACATGTTAACACGGGCTGGACCAAGCCCTTCTCCATGTTGATGGAAGGACAATTCAATAAATTCCCCAAAGAAAATTCTTTATAAGCGTTGCCATTATTCTACATTTTGCAAAGAGTAAATATAGATCAAATAATGTTGGAAGAAACAAAGGATAATGAAGCTCAGGTGCAGACTGATGATACATAATCAAATAGCAATTAATTAAGTACAGCCTTACAAGGCAAAAGGGAGAGTGGTACTGATGAGAGCAATGCAAAGCCCATTATTGTTTTGAGATCGTATGATCCTTTGAGCAAGGAGATTCATCTAAAATTAGTTTTCCTACAAGAGAGAAGGTAAGGCACAAGCAGAAATTTAGGAGTTCAAATTTTGAATTGATATCATAGACAGTACCTGACGCTGGGCTCCCAGCAGTTCTAATAGGGGTTTGGCCACTGGAGTAGGGGTAAAGTGTGGTACAGTAGGGACTGTGTTTTCTGTGGCTGCTAATCTATCTGATTTAACATGTATCACTACCTTTTCCAAATACCTAGTTTGTACTCCTTGACGATCTGCACTCACCCTCTTCCTTTTGGACATCTATTACGAAAGAACAACATTTTACTGGAAAAACATAGTGTGACGACACATGGAATAGGTACAGAAAATGGATAGGTATGTCATATACTCATATATGATGCTTAAACTAAGCAGATGGTGTAACAAAGTAGAAGTAATGCAAGAGGTCAGATGCAAAATATGTGCGACCAATACAACTTTGCAAAGTTAGAGCAAGCACCTTGATGGGTGAATAAGATAGGCCATCCTCCACCATGCCAAGTTTGTTAGCCAATGGATCGTTCCGCAATATTCCTCTTGTGTGCCCATTCTCATATTCAGTTTGATAATGTTCAATATCTGACATGCATGAAAACATAAAAACAAGTGAGATTTTCTTTGTAATGCAGAAGTGATTCTAATCCAATACTGCCTCCCTGTAAACCCCTTTGTGCTATCTCTGCAATTCTTTTAAAAGATGCCATGCATGCTGTAATTTGTTGTGTGCATTAATATAATGTGGCCTACTACTCAAAATATGAGAGCTCCAGAAGTGATGACACTTCGCAGATGATAGCTTCAACATATAGTAAAGAAGAACAAGTCGACCTGACCTGACAGATTCAAAATATACTAAGGGAGAACAACTCCACCTGACCAGTCAACCGCAAGAGAAGAGTATCATCTTAAAGAGAGAAGAAGAGCAAGCAGATTGAAGATATTACAAGTCTTTCAATACAATGTCGGTTGGCCACCCATGATGAACCAGAGCGCACAGAGAAATACTATTCTTTCTGGTCTCTCCATATGTGGCTCACATGCATTTCGAAACTAAAGTAGGAACATTTAGCTAACCAATTAAACATCTCTCAGTTTTACTAATATTAGATATGAATTTGTACAACTAAGCTTGTTTAGCTAGATGGGTGGAGCAGTGCTATTACGACACGAACCACGTAGGCTGATTGTGGTCATCATAAAATGGGGAAAACATAAGCGTGATGAGTACAATGTTGACCGTGGCAGTGGGATGGAAGATCTGAAGCTGCAAACCACGCAAAGGGTAGTTAGCAACCAATGTTTGCTTTGAAATAACAACTAAGATTTGGTATGGACAAGAAAGTACGGTCAACAAGTGACAAGGAAATGCAATTATGCTGTCTCTCTATATGTCACGACATGCATTTGGAAACTCAAGTGGGACCTTTAGCTAACCAATTAAATGTGTCGGTTAACTAATACCAGTATCATATCACAATCATATTTGAACAACTAAGCTTTCGAATTCTGAGTGTTGTGTTGTTTAGCTTGAAGGGTGGATTAATGCTAGTACGACAGAAAGCACCTACGCAGATCATAGTAGAGTAGATAAAAGGGGAAAACCCAAAGCATCAAGAGAAAAATCAGGAAAGTGGAACTAGCTGGACCAGTGGGTGGCGCACATGCTTTTCGAAACGAATATAGGAACATTAGGTGACCAATTAAACGTTCTCTGTTTTAGTGATACGAGCATCATATCAGATTCGTATTTCAACACGTAAGCTTTGGGTTGAGGTCTTGAGGAGCAGTGCTAGCACGACACGAAGCACCTACGATGATGGTAGTGAATATAAAGGGGGGAAACCATAAGCTTTACGAGTATAGTGCCCATGCCATGGCGGATTTGAAGGTACAAACCAGACAAAGCTACTTTGCAACCAATGTTTGCTTTCAACTAGCCACTACGATTTGGTACGGACAAGAAAAGTACAGTAAACAAATTACGATCTATTTTCTGGGTGAGATCAATAACTTAAGCACATATGGAAGAGTACCACCTCTCTTGCGACGCCGTGTAGGCCCATGCTGATACGTTGAGGGTGCTGTAGGTGCGATGGCTGTCGGCGGCGGGGAAGAAGACTTTAGACGGCAGATTGCCGGGTCGGGGGATATATCATGTTGCCGTGGACGAGGCGGTCGTAGGAGCGGCAACGACAAGGTGGACGACGGCGCCGATGAAGCGAGAGGAGGCGATGAAAGCATCATGGTCCAACGCCATGGATGAGAGACGTCCATCTCTTGCAGTGGACGACGGGGTAGGGGTAGTTGCTCCGGCAAGGTGGAGGATGGGGTGGCGGACGGAGGAGGCTGGCCGTAGTGCGGAGGTTGTCGTGTTGCCGACGGTGTATGAATGGGGAAATGGAGGGGAGGGGGGAATCTCAAACTTTGGGATGCGCTCTCTGAAAAGGGGGAAAGTTACAAAATTATCCCCATTTTAAAATTCCGGACATCGCGTCGGTTGGGGATAGGACGGTAATCTCGCATCTCCCAAATATTTGCCGGTAACTATTTCGGGCGAGGAGAGGGTGATTTTCCGCCCACGGTTGGCGCCCATGGTGTATGAACGGGGCTGATAGGTAGGGCGGTTGTGTCACGTCTGATGGAAGTTACACATCTGCCCGTATTTAAAATATTAGCCTACATCGATTTCGGAGGAGGAGAGTTTGTTTTACCGCCCACCGTGTATGAATGGGGAAATGGAGGAAGAGACACATGTCTTTCGGACGAGCTTGAATCAAATTTGTTTTGCCGCCCACGTTTGGCGCCCACCGTGTCTGAATGGGCTCAGAGCCCATCATGTCACGTCTAATTGAAGTTACTAGTCTACCCCTATCGACAGCAGTGTAAATCCGGTCGATAAGGATGTCAACTGTCAGGGGTAGACAGTAATTTCCATATCGCAAACACTTGCTTCGGGCAGCCACAAATTATAGTGGGTGTTTAGCCGCTTCGTTCAAAACTTGGGAGAATTAGCATTCACGTTTGCCCTGGGACCTGGCAAACTAAATTCAAATCCAATTTGTATTCAATTATGAATATCCACAGATAATTATACGTTTTGTTATTTATTTCTTCAAAACCACAACAAAGATTTATTCCACCTTTATATATGATTATGATTTAGAAATGCCGTGATCTTCGAATTCAGTAGGTTGGATACACTCTGAGTCAAACAGTTATTTCATCCAATACAATATGCTCACATGAAAAACAGTTCACCTTATGTCAATCATACAAGTACTGAGGATTACCTCGCCTAAAAAATTCGGATCATTACAACACATGGACAACATAGGGGGTCTCGCAACATAATCCATTCAGAGACATGACACAACATGCAAGTACAATAATCTAATGACAATTTGAACTGGTATCTAAAGAAGAACCGGGATTACCTTGGGCTTCCGATAGCAGAAACAGCAGGACCTCCTCTGTCTTCAAATGCAACATTCTTACTTCCTCCAATTCTTTGGTTGCTTGCATAATGCGTGCCGCTAATTCCGTAATTTCCAGCCTCAAGATAAAGATTACCTCATTCATGGCAGCCACACCATCTCTTTCTGCCTCTAGTAGAGCCTCAAGCACTATAATATCTGTGCTCAGACTGCTCTCCGGTGGTGTTGCCTCTGAACTGCTGCCATCTGGTAACGTGGATGGCGCACTACTTCCACAAATAGATTTTGGGGTTGTACATTGTGTCCTAGTGTGAACGGCATCCTGAAAGGTTTCCGCCGGACATCAGTAAGAGATAGTTATCGTATGATCCAGGCGGTAAGCTTACATGGTAAACGACGGACGAATTATTGCCGAGCATGGCAAACTATTTTTTAATTGGTTCGAAGTAGCATCAGCCGAAAAGAAATTAAAATGGTAAGATGAAACTAGGGATGTAAGTGGCAAATAAATGACATCCGCCAGTCCCATCTAGTTAGTTTTTGCTACCTCCCTAGTTCATCTTCCTCAAAAAACAAAAACTCTTTTGAACTATCATACCACTAGTGGACTTTAATCGGGATTAAACGGGACCCAGTTGACATCCCTAGTTGAAAGGGAGTGTACAACCGCTATATTTAAGTTGCCAAGGCATCTAAGCAGTTGAAATAATCTGAGAAAGCACTTAACAGTGTGGCCTCATATAAACTACGAAGACGGTCTTGTGATGAAGTTGAGAGGAAAAGTTAAGGACTCAAATGAAATAGGCATGCATTTCTTTACGATAGTACAGGAGGCACTGCTGACATATTGGCCAACTCAGGTATAGCGTAACAACAAATTAGCATTCGAATCAAGCAATACAGCAAAGCAGACAACTGAACTATTTGTAATTCGGTAGGATTACACGTTGAGGGCACAAGCCAAGAAAGCAGCCCACTCGCATTACATTTCACATGTACTAAAACACACTGGCTTACCATATTTTGCTGTGAAGCCTAGCTGCTGTTGCAATGTTCTTCGAAGATATCGTCAGCATCCCGTGGTTGCAAATCTAGTTGTTGTAGTTTATTCTGCACCATCTATTTAGGTATAATTAATTTTAATCGCATGCACTGGTCCGAATTGATCATCAATGGTTCATCTTAACTAATGAAAGAAGGTGTGTGCATACACGACAATATATCTGCTTCCCTCTATTTTTATGCTTGTTCGAGGTGCCAGCCCCAAAAGAACAAATATTTTGCTTGACGGGGTTGGCAGCTCCATAATTAATAGAAGCATCAAATTAGTCATGTAACTTGGGAAGATCAAGAACACACAAACAAGTAATGAACAGAGGCTCGGAGCAGTGATGTAATAGCTAGCATCAGAAAATGTAGGGTAAAACGAACAAAAAGCAGCGGAACCACATGCAAGTTTGTTGATGTGTAATTAAGCATAGAGAACATTAAGCAGTCTGATGGAACCAACAGGTGGCATCAGAACAAAACTAAAGCATATTAACTATATGTGCACTGGTATGTAATTTAGCACATGTAACATGTTCACTGCCAGAAGTATGGCCCTACAGGTGCAAGCAGAATAACGCGTCTCATGAAAAACTGAATGATGCCCTGAAGAAATTCAAAGGTGCGGTGCTTATGCTAGAAAAGTGAACATAGGCGCTGGCCGTTGAATAATAGTACCTGATTCTCGGCGGCGTATGGGTATCATTGTTATACTTGATAGCTAAGGATCGTCGATGGTGCTCGTGTTGCGATTGAGTTTGGGCCGGCTGTTGCTGTCGCTGAAGCGGCTCCGGTGCTACGGTTGCGGCGCCTGTCGACATACAAGAAAGCTCATCTGTGGTAAGTGAACAGTTGCACGATAAAGAGAAACACCGAAGGAGTACAAATCAAAATAACCTAATGAGGCTGCGGCGTCGATAAAGCAGGGCCGGTGGAGTTGAATATGGCGTCCGTGGAGCGGGTCCGGTGCAGTGGACGAAGGCTTCGGCGGGCGCGTCGTACAGTGCTTTCGGTGAGGCAGATCTGTTGCGGCGGACGAGGGCTTGTATGAAGGGCCAGCGAAGGGGCGGACGAGGGAGTCAATTGAGGGCCTATGCTGTGGTGGATGAGGGTGCCGGTTAAGCAGATCCGGTGCGGTGGACCATGATGGCAGTCAAGGAGATCTAGAGTGGTGGACAAGCCAGTCGCTGAAGCGGCTCTGGTGAAGTGGTGAGTTGGCAGTCGGGGGTTCCAAGGTGCGGAAGGTAGATCCGGCGGGGTGTGAGGTCCACCGCTGAGGCGGAGGACTAGATTCGGCAGCTTGCCGTGGTTGGGGGCGGGTCGGGGAGGGGAAGGGGAGGGGGCAAAGAGGGGAAAACAATGGAGTTACCAAAGCAGCCCTTTTCCGTTCATGTGGCAGGGGTAAAACAGGAATATCGCAGGGCTAAACTTTTGGGCGCGTGATATTTCGATGTGCGCGGGAAGTTTGAAAGCTTTTGGCGCCTAAAATTATAAGTATTCTGCTCTCGTATGGCCGACTATGATATCATGGCCGACAATTTGTTTGTTTGGCACGCAAAAAAATGTTCAAGTTTTGAAAATCAATGTCTCCAACTCAAAAATTAGATTGTCCATTCAATTCAAATATGGATCATTGAGCTACTACAAGCAAATGCATCATACGGTCCAATTCAAATTAAATTCCAAATGTGTTTATCCTAAATATGATGACAAAAGCAAAAATGTGTATGTGTATGAATAAAGTGGATGATTATAAAGTTTGAACATACCCGTATGTGTATATCTCTAGGTTTGATATATGAATTTGAAATCACAAAATCCCGGCTTAAAAAATGTACCTCCGTATAAATGAATTACAAAAGCTAATGATGGAGTCGAATTCCAAAATTCCAATCTTAGGTTTGTAATTTTGGTACATCAAGGTATATCATGCATGTTTATAAGTATCGTTATCTCATAGTACAAACTGTGAAACAAATTGATCAACCATGAGTGCACAATATCTCAATTACGCTAAAGTCCCTCAAATATAGACACCTCACTCTTTATCTGAAGTCAACCCCCCCCACCACCACACACACATAGAGAAGTCGTTCTCTACCCCAAACACCAACACACGAGCACATTAACACCCCTCTCTCTTGTAAAGTCCGGACCCCAACATAGGTCTCTATCACTTTGTCTCTCGGGCATGCACACATCTCTTCCCTCACTCTCTAGGTCTCCCGCTATCTCTCTTACCCAAGCACACGCACTATGTAGAGTGTATATTTCCCATACACAGAAAAAATCGCCCCCAAATGTCTATCTCCCTAGTTATGTGGTTCTCGCGCACTCACCTCACACACCACCCCCACTGCAAACAAGCACACTTTGTCTCCTTGTGCACCACTCTCCTCTTTCTATCTCTCCCACATGCGGACCCGCCCCAGCTCCTTCCCTGTATACTATATGTCGTGACTCTTTGCATTGCTCCCTAATGTATAATCGTTCTCGATTTAGCACATTGTTCTCTACACCATCTATTCTAGATCTCTCGTGAAGTCCCTATCACACACACGATGACTCGCTTCCCTTGTGTCTCCGTTCATAGGCCAATTTCGGACAACATCAACATTGTCTCCCTATCTATATGCCATTTATGGACACAAACGACCCCTCTTGCTCCCTCTCTTCCCCCCCCCTCTCTCTGTCGCTAGCTCTCTCTTTCTCTCGCTCTCACACCCCTCTCCCACACACACACGCGATGTCTCTTTCAGGTAGTCTGCTCCCCCCGCCCGCACCCGTGCTATCTCGCTACTACACATGTCACACCATTCCCCCTTCCCTTATACTAGGTTTACATCATAAATGGTCTCTCTACTCCACATACACTCTCTCCCTCTGACACACAAACGCGTGCACAAACACACACAGACACGCACAAACACCCATTTATCTGGATCCTCATCTCTCCTCATGTCCGCATGTGTATCTCACACACTCACTCTCTAATTATGTATATGTGTCTCCACGTTACATAACACAAAGCCCCTTGTACATTTCTCTTTCTATCCTCCACACACATAGACACAAAGAATCTGTTATCATTGCCTCAGTCTCTAACATATCACACACGCACACTATCTCTCTCTCTCTCGCTCTCTCTCTCTCTCGCAAACACGCTCAACAAGGGTTTCCTCGTGAATAACTTACCGTCTATTCATCAATAGTCGTGGTAGTACGGAGAACACGAGACGTGAAAAATAATAAATCTACACGTGCTTAGACCACCTAGTATGACTACTAGGACTAGAGCAAGCCAAAAAGCGCGCCGCCGTCACCCCCTCCTTGTCGGCGACGGGAAAATCTTTGTTTTACACAGTCGATAAGTCATTGTGCTAAGGCCCCACATGCCGAGGCGTTGAATAGAATGTAGATGCTAGTTTACGGAAGCAAGTATCGATAATACGTTTGTATCTCCATACTTATATTTCTTCTCTTGTAAAAAACCGAGTTGGTGATGATGGTACGTGTGCCATCTTGCAATATAGACCGTCCGATCTATATCAGACGGATGGAAATTAAACTAAAAGATACCCGCACCCCTCTCCACATTTGCAGACAAGGCTTTCCCTTGTTCATCCTTATCTCCAACAAACCTCATTGTTGAGCAATTAAGAAAGGAAGCCTCTGGAACAAACTGGCCTGGTGGCCGCTGCCGGTGTCGTCAATCCCCATGCCTCCGCTCAGTCCGACCACCAACCACCACCACACCCCACTCCTCTTCACCATATCTCATATTTCTCGAGATATCATTAGTTTTTACACATGGGATTACTCCCGCACGGGTCAATCACAACAAGTGTTCTATAAAAAAAATGCATCTTGATGTTCCGTGCAATGCACGGATCTTGCTAGTACTCCTACACAAGACTAAGTTGGTGATGCTGGTGTGTCTGCCATCCGTCGTTTTTGACCATTAGATCTACATCTAACGATTGTGAGGTAAGTTGTTGCCTTTTCTCACCAACATCCCACTTGTCTACCAATTTGCAGAAAACCCATAATTAGTATCTTAAAACCAACCACATCCCTCCCTGACCTCACCAAAACAGCCCAAGGAATATATTCTAATTGTAACATAATATATCTCTAGTGACATATGTATATCAAAATTAGAGTGTTTTGTACCAAGTTTTTGAATAAGTATTATTCTAATTATGATTCGTTGCAACGGACATGAACATTGCTAGTATTTCCAACCATGTATTTTTTCCTAGTATTCCATAGTTTCGAGTTTTCCATCAAGATATTAGTCACTCATGGTTGATATTTACTTTCAATCATGTACACATATGCACTATGTAACTAGCCTTGCTTATTGGCTTCCAAAGCTTAACTTTCACTCCTACTTACAATATGTAGAGTATTTAACAAAAAACTACCACTTTCGGCGAGC
The DNA here is from genome assembly GCF_056163025.1 of Triticum urartu. Lineage (NCBI taxonomy): Eukaryota > Viridiplantae > Streptophyta > Magnoliopsida > Poales > Poaceae > Triticum > Triticum urartu. The sequence continues at coordinate 218,917,834 of NC_141878.1, forward strand.
CCTTGGAAGAATCTATTGTACAAAAAAAGCAAAAACATACCCAAAATTTCTTAATCCACGCCAAAAACTAACTAGTACTCCTACGATTACGTTCGTTTAAACCCATTTATGACAGGGTTGGCCCACACATCCGTGCTGACAAGGCAGATTAAACCAACACATTTTGTTTGACCATTGACATGAGGGACCCACATCTGACCTGTTATTCCCCCTCAAATCATTATTTTTCCTGAACATTACTTCCAACAGTACTGATGCGTGTTCGTCGGTGGCGCCGGTGATGAGCGAGTTGGCCGCCGCTCCGCCGGACAGGCCGGGCGCCGCGCTGGCCTCCGCACGGGTTGGCAGGATGGCCCAAGCGTGACTCACGAGCGAGCAAGCCGCCACGCTGGCCTTCGCTCGAGCCAGATGGCTAGCCTTAGCGCGGCCCGCGCGAGCAAGCCGCTGTGCTGCCGTGCCAATCTAGCTAGCAAACCTTGCAAACAAGCAGCTGGACGGAGCTATCTTGGCTAGCTAGCGGCCGCGAGCGCTGGACGGAGCTGGCATCCGGGCTGCCGCGACATGGGCTCCGCACCGCCGGCAGTTTTGACCTCGCCTTCTGCCGGCGGCGGTAGCTGCGTCCCATGGCCGAGGATGACTAGGTGGACGGGCCGGAGGTAGGAGGTCACTCGAGGAAGTTGTTTGGTAAGAGCATGTACAATGGTTGATAATGTAGTCTTATCTTAAGTCTGCCACGTATGCAAGTGGTAGTAGTTTCTTGGCATTTTACGGGTTTCTTGTAAGGAACAATGTACGCACTACTAGCGACAAAAGGCGATTCTAGGTTGCATTGCACTCCAACGAGTACTACTAGTTGTCACGGGAGTGTATACCATGTTTTGTGGGTTCGATCCCAGCCGAACGCATGGCGGCCTTTTAAAAAAAATAGTACTACTACTTTTCGCTGCGAGCCAATATTTTACATGGGTAGTTTGAGTTTTGAAGTCAAACGGACGTGCGGCCCCACAATCTGGGTGCACTGGAAAGCCTAGCCACGTGAACAGGTTTTCCTTCCCAGCTTCCTCATCAGCTAGTAGCATATTTAAACTAGCGCCTCCCAATTAAGCCCAAGGAGCTGGAAAAGCCTGGCGGGGCATTGGGAACTGTGCAATATGGCTCTTTACGTAAAGTTCTCTACTACTAGTTTGTAGCCTGTGGCATTGCACGCATGGACTTCGCTCCATTATCGGCTCTACTATAAAAGAAATTCCTCTTGACGTGTTTTTTTTGAAATGGAGGCAAAAGCTTTGCTTCATCTCATTCATAAAGAAGGAACTACTATCAAAGTTCGACGAGATCCATTACACCTCCACAAATGGAAGCGAAAAGCCTAGTCTCACTGTATCAAATAACTCAAATGTTCTTCCCCCATAGTAATCGTCGCTGATAAACAGGCTGCTAGTGTGTGCGTGAGAGGAGTGGCTGAGTAGGCCAGCTACGTGAGAGGAGCGGCTGAATAGAGCACCGAGAGTACCCACTAGGCCACTACGCAGGTGTACTTCCCCTGCATTGATAGTACAGCGATGGTTCTAGAGAACAGTAGTACCCTCCACTTTGAACTGTAGCTCCTTGGCCCTGAGATTCAAGAGTTCAAAACTAGTGCACTAGACTAGACTAGACTAGAAGTACAGTACATCGCACTACTAGTTGAGAAAAGTAGTACTAGTACTGCTACAGTACGAGTACGTACTCCTCCGTCACATAATGTAAGACGTTTTTTGACACTAGTTGGCATGTATAAAAAATGGCAAAACATACCCAAAATTTCTTAATCCACGCCAAAAACTACTACCTAGTGCCAAAAATTTCTTGCTAGTGCTATTATTTACAGTATAATGCAATCCCATAGCGTTCCATAATCCCTTTCTTTCAAAAAAATCTCTTCTGGAGAGAAGATTTCTATCTCCACACAAGCTTCTCATAGGCCAGCGCCACCGCATGCAGTCATGTGAGAGAGAGGGAGACATCCATGCAGCATGCAGAGAGAGGAGAACGCGGGCGGACAGCCGATGGGCTACATGGGGCATTGATAGCTGCTAGCTCCTCCCATCCATGCGCCAGGGGTATTTCCGTCCAGAAAGCATGCAGCGAGCCCCTACCTTGGTATCCGGGTCTGCTCTTATGCGCAAAGTAAAAAGAATCGAAGGGAGTACTAGTAGTAAATAATAGCCTCACCCCTTCGCTGAGGAACGATTTACAGTTGGAAGGGACGAGGCCCTGCGGTTACTATGCTCTTATCTCCTCCTCGCCAGTTCCCCTCCCCCTGAAGAGAAGGCAGTTCATCGCTGCTCCCATGGATTCGCCAGGCGGTTCTCCTCCTCGTCGGGGCTGGGAGACCTTGGACGACGATCCTGTGGGAGAAATCGCACGCCGCTCCGACGTCCTCACCGCCGCAAGACTCGGTGCTTCCTGCACCAACTTTTTCAAGATGCTGCTTAAACAGGCTTGGGAAAAGGCCGTGCTTGTTGGTCTTCCATGTGTCCTCGAGGAGAAGGTTCTTCTATGGGACAATCCTTCGAACAGTCCACCGCTCCCTGGCCATGGTTGCACATTGACTCCGCTAGAGTTGCCGATGTTGAGAGGTAGTCGGATTTTGTCCGATGAGCAGGTCAGTAATGGAGTTTGATCATGTAGTACTTAGTTATTCCATTTCCATCCCGTAATTTGTCTGCCGCCCACCATCTTATATATAGGTCTGGGTCGGTGCCAACGAAGATTGGCTTGCATACCTCCGGCCGGATACAACCATCATTTTGCACAACATCCACAACAGTGCGGCCGTTCCGGCAGACCCCTTCTCCACCATTGGGATCGGCCTTCCGGACTGGCTGGGCTTGAATACATATGATGATGCCTACATGAGATTGAAGAATATAGCAATTGCGGACCCGCCGACAAAGCGACGCGGCTACGACGATTACTATCTCATCCTGGTGTTCGACATAAGGATTGCCATCAATGCAAGAGGCAGTAACGGCAGAGGCTGGCGCATGTTGGCGGTGGCAGATTTGTACCCCTACACGTTCAAAGACGCCGTGCGCTATCTAGGCCGCATCTTCGCGGTGACAAGCCAGGGGACTTGTTTTTTCTGGTTGCCATCCTACGATACGGGAGATTACAAACGGAATGCACAAACCACCATTTGCATCCCTAACGGTACTCCATTATTTTGCAAGGACCAGTCATCCCCCGATCAAAATAAGATCGCCGATCCTGGATGTGCATTTGCATCTGCGATTCGGTCTAACCTGGAACCTTGTAGCTGACTTTGGCATATTTGGATCAACTATCTTAGCAGTCGTTACCCATGGTACCACTGATGTGCAACATGGTCACACAATCTACCACGATCGGACCGTCACCATCTACCCATGTATTCCATTTTTAACCCTCTCGCCTTCTCTTTCATTGTTGTACTAGTAGTATACTTTATAGTACTAGTAGGAGTACTTTTTACCTTGGAGGACGTGTATAGCTAGCTAGGCCCTTGAAGACTTGAACCCACTAGCTGCCACCATTTTTGTTTTTCCATGTCTTACTATCTCATCCACGTAGCCAAGAGTGGCTATATATAATAAGACGATTATTTTACTTCCTCTATACCGGAGTAGTACTATTTGCCGCACAGTATTACTGACCGCCATATTTGATCACAACATTATTATGCATGGACCTTGACTATGTACGTCACCATGTGTCCAGATCTGGGATGCCACGTGTACCAGATGAACGGCGCCGAGTTCGACCCCCATGATGCTACGTGGGTGCCGAGGAACACTCTTGGAGAGTACTCGCTTTTCATCGGGGACATCCACCCCATTGTGAAGCGGATTCCACCTTCCATGCACGACACAGAAGGCCTATCGTTCATGAAGCATGGTTGTGTCTTCAGTGCGCACCACCGGATGAACGACATGCTGGGACACGCTATCCCTGATTTATGCTGCTTCAGCTTGGATGAGTCTCCATCGTGTGGAACCGGACTAGAAAGCTACGACAATGATTCCTGTTGCCCACCGCTATGGATCGTGCCATCCATGAAGAACACCTGGGACTGGAACCTGGAGGAGGACATGTAGCCCATCTATAACGTGTAAGTGGAGTATGGTAATTGTGAATGGTAGCGATGTGAATATATGTAGACTAGTCATGCACAAATTTATCACATGAATTGGGGATGAACTTGTGTGGCATACTGGCATTTGTAATTTAGAATTTATTACTAGTAAATGTGTTATGTGTACGTCCAAGTTGTGTAGTTGTTGCACGGGCTCCAACATGCTCTTTGAGAAAAAAAAGGTGGCACAGCTTTGGATATACGTGATGTGGCGGCATCATACAATAGCATCGTTCGCTATAGTTGTAGTACACTCCTACTAGGACGACAACTCCTATAAAACCTTGCGCTTGGCTCTTTGCCTCTTCGGGAGGTTCAACAATTCGTACTCATGTGAACCTTGCACTTGGCTCTTCGCCTCTTCGGAAGGTACAACAATGATGATACTACAGTACAATATGCTTCTGGCAATCTGGCACCGATTGAACTAATGCACGTCCACCGCGAGGGCGAGGGCGAGGGAGAGGGAGAGGGTGCTGTAGTCAAAACCCTCTCCTCCTCCTGCGAACCACCACGCGCGTGGGCGAGGGAGAGGTGTAGTAAGCAAGCTTCTCCTCATTCGGCGAGTTGACGGGACACATCACAGCAGTACTAGTACTAGTAGTAGTAGTCCATACTGCGTCCTTTTCGATTAATATGGCTTAATTTGAAACGAGAAAAATACACTGGCGGTCGACGTATGTAACAATACGCTCTTTACGGTCACTATATATAGTTTTGCGGCGATTATACGATCACTAGCTCATCGTAGAGCATCGTATTGCACCCTACTGACCGGCCACATAGTTGACGTGGCACTTTCTTGACTAGTTAAATTTTCACCTGGTTTCTGGGTCCCACCTGTCAGTTGGCAAAGCAAAGAAATGAGTTAAACAAAACTTTACGCAGGCGCGACACGAGTCCAACCCTTGCGCGCGAACCGCCCTGGCTGTGTATGTGAGTGCATGCACGTGTCTTCCCTCGGTCTTCCAACAAAGAGTGTACATCGGCTATAAAACAAAGAGTGTAGTACATGATGTACATCTACACTTCCAATGCATTTAGCCTTTAATCTAAATCGATATTGATTGACTAATGCACCAACTTGTGCTGTAGGTATAGGCTACATGTCTATCCTTAATTATAGCATGCAACGGCCTTCATTTAATCTTCTTATCTCAATGGTCGCATGCACACATAAGTCTGCTACTTTTGGGCGTTAATTATGCCCTGGTCAATGTGTAAATGTCTAAATGTACAGTCTTTCACGGACGTAGGGAGTAGGTTGAGCACTTGAGCGTGAGCGTGTGTGTTGTGTCGTGTGCTGTGTGCCGCATGGGTGCGTGAGTGTTGCGTGCGTCCATGTGTACGTGTGAGTATTGCATGTTGCATGCATGCATAGGGCTTACTCCCTCCCATTGACATGTTCATATTTCAAGCTTCCTCTGTTCCCTCCATATGGTGATACTCCCTCTGTTCCCAAATACGGAGTATTTGTCTTTCTACAGATTTCAACAAGTGACTAGGTACGGAGCAAAATGAGTGAAGTGAGCGTAGAGGCATAGGGATACTGTAGAAAGGAAATCCTCACGATCCATTATTCCCCATCTCGGTCAGAGAGAACTATTCAACTAGTCTTCGCAGTGAAGTGGCAATACACGCTGCAGCAGATGGGACATGTAATTAATAAGATGAACCAGCATGTTGGTGTTACTAAATCAGCCTTACCCAGTACTGCCATCTCGTCTTCTTCCTCCTCTCTTCCCCATCGTCGGCCGCACACCATTTACCCCCGTTCGCTGCTCGCCCGCCCGCGCCATCTTCCTTGGTAGCTCGCGCGTACCATATCCCCTCGCTCACTGCTCGGCCACACGAGGAGAAGCTTCTTCGCTCGCCCGCCCGAATCCACTTCCCTGCTGGCTCGCAGGCACCGAAAACCCCAATGGCAGAACCGACTGACACACAGAGCCGCGATTGGAATTCCCTCCACGATGTTCTCTTGGAGCAGATATGTAGTCGTATGGACCTACTCAGCACCGTCCGTCTGGCCGCATGCTTGGTGTCTTTGTACCATCTACTCATCTGCAACCGGCCAGCTCTTTTCAAGACACCCTGCTTGCTGATGCCCGATCCTCGCAGGTGGCCCAGACACCAACTTGACGATCCTATGGAGGTTGTCGCGGTGCCCCTCGACATGCTACCACTACTCGTCCACCTGTCCTTCATGCGCGGCCACTACTGGGCGGGCATGAAGGTCAACTGGATCGTCCTCATCCACCACACCGGTAGTCCGTGGCGTCTTGTGGATATCTACACCCAGTGAGAGATCACCCTTCCATCGTTGGATACCGCCGCCATCGAGCCCTCGCAGCCCGCCGGACACTCCTGCCTACTACGCACGAGACGCGTCAAGCTTTTGGCTCGACCTCTATTTGCAGAAAGTTGTAATCTGCGAAGTGCCCACACCATCAGAAGACTACATGGATTACAAGCTCATTGCCTTGTTCAACATGGGATTAGTCTATCTGGAATCCGGTCACCATACATGGTTATGGCTCATCATCAATCCTGTTGAGGCAACATTACTGTCTGATGCTATAGTGCATGATGGCATCGTTTACGCGGTCGACGCACAGATTGGCTGCCTATACTGGTGGAAGCTATCGTCGTGTAATTGTTCTATGTCATCTCATCTTGACCTTATGAATACGATTGCCTGTTCATTTGTTACAAATTTAGAATGCATAGCATGTCTATAACCACATCATTGCTATATGTTCCTCTCATTTCCTAGATTTTTATGACCACACATGTTATTGTTAGAGTTGATATGAGAACAATTGGCATCTAATGATTGTTAGAATACATATTATGAGCATAACATCATGATTCCTATATGTTACTCTCGTTTACAAGATTTTTATAACAACGCATGTTATTGCTTAGAGTTGATATGAGAACAGTAGTAGTAAGTGCTATGGTAGAATATGAGTAGGCGCTGTCATAGCTGTTTTCCTCTCATTGTTACATGATGTTTGAACCATGAAATATTGCTAGAATATGAAAGCCATTGGCTTATTTTTTTAACTTGGGGTATGATTATGAGCACGGCATTGCAATTCTCTGTCTATGTTATGTGTCACTGTTATAATAATCTTAATTCCACACATACTCTGAACATGATTGTTTTTTTTGTCCTTTTGGTCTCCAATTTGAATTGTTATAGCAAACGCAAATGCGCTGGCCTTCATGATTCTAGGACCTTGAATCATACCAGTCGATGGGTGGTGGTTTATCGCTCATTCAGCTGACAGCGGTCATTTGTTGCTCATTCGCACGTACCAAATTGACCAAACCATTACATCAAACCACATGTAGTACAATGCGTGGGGCGTTCGTGACATTGATGGCTATGGCTGCTTCGTGTTCGAGAAAGATCCCAACTCCGTTGGGCCAGGCGTATTCAACTGGAGGCGGGTTTACAGCCTCGGTAACCACTCCTTGTTCCTCGGGCTCAATTATCCGATCATCCAACCAATCACCGATCATATCACCGGCGATGATTACTGTGCTATGCAACTTCCATTGCGAGGGGGGGGGGGCTGTGTTTACACATCATAGCATGGGTTTCATGAATCACCATATCCAGAGATTTGTCGACACATCTTGTAGCCAAATAATCTTCAGTGTGTGAAAGGCATCAAGCTTCCATGCGATGGATGGCTTTTGCAAACCCGACATGCGGCGATGTGGTTCATGCCAACAGCAAATATGCACAACTTGATTCGTGCTGATATCTAGACTGAGCCATGTATTCTGCTGTTGTAGCACGACCCTCTTTTGTTGGATATTATGTACTATTGTTAGTTTGAAGCACTCCTCTGGTTTGAAGGATAGATACCTACCTGGGATCAAGTGCATCCTAACTCACCTGCGTAGGATGTACTGATAATGATGTGTATATATATATATATATCAGTTAGGCTTCAAGTGTGCACTTGTTAGTTAAACCTATGGTTAAAATGTGACACTAAATATGACTAGTAAGTAGTACATTAGCAGTACTAGTATACGTCGGTCAAATTATTCATCACGTCCACACATTGAATTGACGTGAGAACACGCTGTGCGTGAGGTGACACAAGAATCCCGGCGGCGTCTTCAGATATTGTGGACTTCGGATTTGGAGTACCACTTATCTGTCGAACTCTTTCATCATTCACTTAAAACAGTCGATTGATCATACATTGAGTACCATATAACTGGAATTACCGATGCAAGTTGAAGAAGGATTGGCCGGTGCTGCCGGCTGGCGTCAAGTTCGATCCCATGGATCAGGAGTTGATCGAGCACCTTGAGGCCAAAGTGAGTGCTGACAGCGCGAGATATCAGTCTCTCATCAATTTGTTCATACCAACCATCGACAACGAGCACGACATATGCTACACCCAACCTGAGAAACTTCCAGGTAAGACACCGATCGGCCATCTACTTGCACAAACATATTCCTTTGTTTATAGCTCTATTTATCTTTTTAGACGTAGACCTGGTGAAGCCATTACAATTTGACAGTTAATAAAAAGTGAAACAAGTGGCTGCAACATGCCAAAGATGTTATGAAAATGCCAACTAGGTACACTAAAACCTGTATTCCACAATACTACAAGTATCACACTAAGTGGCCTAAGGAAGCATTTCTTCCAGCGCAATTCCAGGGCATTCAAAAGGGGCACGTCGACGTGTCGCAAGATATAGTCGGAGTGCGGCATGCACGCGATGTGGCACAAGACCGGCAATACCTTGCCGGTGATGGTCAACGGCCGGCAGACGGGCAGCAAAAAAGGTTCTGGTGCTGCACACCAACAAGAACTACAACCAGCAAAGGACCAACTGGGTGATGCACCAGTACCACCTCGGGGACCTGTCGCACGGCCTTGTAACTTCTTACCCCATTTCTAAATTTGTACTAGTCCTATATATTGTATATTGTGCTACTCATACTACTACATCCCTCCTGGTTTATTGGGCCCCTTCGTAATTTGTGTGAAATTTTGACCATAAATATCACTAACTAAATGTTAATGCATGTCACAAAAAATTATATTGTTTTATTCGTATTTGAACATAGTTTCCAATGGAATAATTTTCGGTGACATGCATTGACATTTTGTTAGTTAAACCTATGGTTAAAATGTGACACTAAATATGACTAGTAAGTAGTACATTAGCAGTACTAGTATACGTCGGTCAAATTATTCATCATGTCCACACATTGAATTGACGTGAGAACACGCTGTGCGTGAGGTGACACAAGAATCCCAGTGGCGTCTTCGGATATTGTGGACTTCAGATTTGGAGTACCACTTATCTGTTCAAATCTTTCATCATTCACTTAAAACAGTCGATTGATCATACATTGAGTACCATATAACTGGAATTAACCGATGCAAGTCCAAGAAGGATTGGCCGGTGCTGCCAGCTAGCGTCAAGTTCGATCTCACGGATCAGGAGCTGATCGAGCACCTTGAGGCCAAAGTGTCTCCTGACAGTGCGAGATCTCACCCTCTCATCGATTTGTTCATACCAACCATCGACAGCGAGCACGGCATATGCTACACCCATCCTGAGAATCTTCTAGGTAAGACACCGATCGGCTGTCTACTTGCACAAACATATTCCTTTGTTTATAGCTCTATTTTTCTTTTTAGACGTAGACCTAGTGAAGTAATTACAATTTGACAATTAATAAAAAGTGAAACAAGTGACTGCAACATGCCAAAGATGTTATGAAAATGCCAACCACGTACACTAAAACATGTATTCGACAATACTACAGGTATCACACTGCATGGCGTAAGCAAGCATTTATTCCAGCACAATTCCAGGGTGTTCAAAAGGGGCACGTGGACGCGTCGCAAGATACAGTCGAAGTGAGGCATGCATGCGATGTGGCACAAGACCTGCAATACCTTGCAGGCGGTGGTCAATGGCCGGCAGACGGGTAACAAAAAGGTTCTGCTGCTGCGCACCAACAAGAACTTCGACCAGTAGAGGACCAACTGGGTGATGCACCAGTACCACCTTGGGGACCAAGAGCAAGAGAAGGAGCGGGAGCTGGTCCTCTGCAAGATTTTCTACCAGATGAACACTAGGGCCAGGAGTAAAAAGATTATAAGTTAGTTTGGTATTGGTAGTTGTACTACCTTGTCGTCCACAAGTTGGTATTGTTGTTAACGATCTTTTGGTATGAACTTACATTTGCTTCGAACCATCATGCCGAGGGTCGACGTGGATATAAAGCTGAATCATTTGTTTCGAAACGAATTTTCAGGCACGTGATTTTTATTTGATGGGTAGCATAGGCACCCGCCGTTCGAATTCCCAGTTCTCCAATTTTTTTGAAACAAGTGCACGCACTTATTATCACGATAAAAAAATATCCGTGCTGCATCCCAGTTATCAGTTTGTACTTGTAGAATTCTCTTGTTTATTTAGCACGTATATTGTTTTTTCAGGTCGATTAAGTTTCAACTAGGTTGTAGACTGCCCAGGGTTGGTTTTGTTTTTAACAGGCCCAGCCCATGACGACAACGAGGCACAAAGATCCAGCAGGTATCTACTAGCCTCTGGCCCACCAGCGTTAGTTATATTTTGTCTTACAACATCTGCAGGCAGTTTTTTTACTGAATCAAACACACAGCCCAGTTCTATTTTCCTCTTGAAACGCATTTCCTACATCCGTTTTCTAATCTCTACCTATAGTTTTACTAGTTCATATACATGTATCATTATATTGAAAACACATAAAATTCCCTTTTCATATTTACATCCTTATTTTTGTTGTTTTTTCCCACCCAGCGCTGATTTTTTTACCACTGGTTTTCCCTTAAACCAACTCAATTGTCCCACGTCTTATTTGCTTACAAAAACAAAAGGATTTTTTTGGAAAATCAATAAGTTCTTAAAAAATGTTTATCATTTCGGGATTACAACAGTTCGGACTCCACCGAAATATGCAAAATAAGGTTGAACTTTTTGACCATGGTCCTGGGCAGAAAATGGGCTGTAATAAATTACTTAATAATTAGCAAATGGGCTGCAAATTATAAAAAATAGCAAATGGGCTTTATGTTGTCCGCCACAGATTTGGAGACTGACTTGTGGGCCTACTAAGTTCATGCGTACACAAGGTTTCTCAAAAAAGAAACTTAGTCAACAATCGACTCTACCAGCGTCAGACCGTTAGATGTCAATCTAATGGCAATCGTGCTTCTTCAGTCTCTGCTCTTCCTGCCCCAGCCGCCCAAACCAGCGCCGTCGGAACCGCCTGCTCCCGCCTCCCGTGGCCGGCAGTGCTGCCGGGCAGGCCTCACGGCCCCATCATACTCGCATCCCTGGCCTGTCTATCCCTCTACTCACCCACACCTCCAGTTATTTTCTGGCGACGGCAGCCGAACCAGTCAACCCTCGTACTCTCCACCGCGTGGGCAGCCACTGCCATGTCTTCCCCGACTCCATGTCGTTCCCTTCGTAGGCCTCGCCGTCATCCACCTCCCTGGTGCTCTCAGCGCGGCGTGGTCAACGATGTCCATCCAACAGCCGTAGTGCTTCTTCAACCTCTGGTCTTCTTGCCCCAGCCGCCCAAAGCTGCGCCGGTCGTGGCGCATGCTCCTGCCTCCCATGGCCGGCTGTGCTGCCGCGGAGGCGTCACCGTCCCCATACTACTCCCACCGCTGGCCAGGCCATCCCTCCACTCACCCACTCCCCCTGTTATTCTACGGCGATGACAGCCTCACACCGCAGCCGAACCAGTGAACCCTCATACTCCTCTCCGCGTGGGCATCCACTGCCGTGTCTTCCCCGGCTCTGTGTCGTCCCGTTCCTAGGCCTCACCGTCATCCACCGCCGTGGTGATCTCGACGCAGAGTGGTCAATGTGGTCAATGACTGACTTCCATCGGAAGAGTACTGTACGTGGAGAGGCTGACAGCTGGGTCCACGGCAGCCGCAAGGAAGTGCCTCCTTATTACGTGCAAAATAATTATTCCTCCACCTGGCAGCACGGACCCACCGGACGGGCCAGCAGTATTTCGCCAAAAAAACATTCCCCCCTGACTGCTGGGACCCACCGGACGGGCCACCATATTTCACAAAAAAAAAACGTTCCCCCCGCTGTCAGCTCGGACCCACCGGAAGTGCCTCCTTATTACGCACAAAAAATGAATACTCCCCCTGCTAGCTAGGACCCACCTTGGTGGGAGGCTGACTTGTGGGCCTACTAAGTTGACTGGGACGGAGGGCTTTTTCAACTTAGTCAATATGAACGATTTTAGCTCCAGTGACCGTACGATGTCCATCCAACGGCCGTAGTGCTTCTTCAACCTCTGGTCTTCTTGCTCCAGCCGCCCAAAGCAGCGTCGGTCGTGCCGCCTGCTCCTGCCTCCCGTGGCTAGCTGTGCTGCCGCGGAGGCCTCACCGCCCCCTACTATTCCCACCGCTGGCCAGGCCCTGCGGCGACGGCAGCCTCACACCGCAGCCGAACCAGTGAACCCTCGTACTCCTCTCAGCGCGGGCTTCCAGTACCGCGTCTTCCCCGGCTCCGCGTCATCCCCTTCCTAGGCCTCGCCGTCGTCCACCGCCGTGGTGCTCTCCGCGCGGCGTGGTCAACGTGGTCAAGGAACGACTTCCATCGGAAGAGTACTATACGTGGAGAGGCTGACAGCTGGGTCCATGGCCACAGCCCAGTTTTTTTGTGATTTGCCAAGTAAGAAGCTTTGTCAGGCGTGTTGGGCTGCAAATCTTTCAAGACGAGGAGAGCTTTCATTCGGCTGGCTGAGAAAATGGCCCATCAGTAATGAGAAATGGGTTGTAAATTTTTAAAACAAATCAAACCGGCAATTAGTTTCAAATATCTTTTTTTTCATTTCGAGATTTTAAATTACATTAATTTTTATGCGTGGAGAATTTGTTGGATTTTATATTGATATACATTTATTTTTAAAATTAGTTTGAATGTGAGTCGAAATTTCGGGATTAAAAAAAGTTCGGACCGCACCGAAATATGCAAAATTTCGTATAATTTTTTAACCGTGGCCACAATATGGGCTGTAATGCTAACAAGAAGAATATGGGCTCCAAAAAAAACCTTAATAATTAGCAAATGGGCTGTAAATTATTAGAAATAATGGCAGATGGGTTGTATGTTGTTTTTCCATAGATTTCAGGATTTCCTAAAAAAAAGGTTGACACACAAGCAGTGACTATTGGATGGCCATCCAACGGCCGTCGTGCTTCTGCAATCTCTACTCTTCCTGCTCCAGCCGCTCAAACAAGCGCCGGCGGGACTGCCTGCTCCCTCCTCCCCGCGGCCGGCTCTGCTGACGCGCAGGTGTCACCGCCCCACTGTACTCCCATCGCTGGCCTAGCCATCCCTCTACTCACCCACACCTGCTGTTATTCTCCGGCGACGGCAGACGAACCAGTAAACCCTCGTACAGTCATACTCCCCTCCGCGTGGGAAACAACTGTCGAGTCTTCCCTGCCTCCGTGTCATTCCCTTCCTAGGCCTCGCCATCGTCCACCGCCCTGGTGCTCTCGGCGCGGCCTGGTCAATGTGGTCAACGACCGACATGCATCTGAAGTGGACTGTACGTGGAGAGGCCGACAGCTGGGTCCACGGCCGCACGCAAGGAAATGCCTCCTTATTATGCGCAAAATAATGATTCCTCCACCTGACATCAGGGACCCACCGAAAGGGCCTCTGTATTTCGCGAAAAAAGTTACCACCGCTGACAGCTCGGACCCACCAGCTATATCTTCGCATGCAAGGAAGTGCCTCCTTATTACGCACAAAAAATGAATACTCCCCTGTTAGCTTGGACCCAGTATAGTGGCAGGCTGACTTGTGGGCCTACTAAGTTGACGGTGACGGAGGGCTTTGTCAACTTAGTCAATATGCACGATTCTAGCTCTAGTGACCGTACGATGTCCATCCAACGGCCGTAGTGCTTCTTCAACCTCTAGTCTTCTTGCTCCAGCCGCCCGAACCCGCGCCGGTTGTGCCTTGTGTTCCTGCCTCCCGTGGCCGACTGCGATGCGGCGGAGGCCTCACCGCCCCTACTACTCCCACCGCTGGCCAGGCCATCCCTCTACTCACCCACACCCCCTGTTATTCTACGGTGACGACAACCTCACACCGTAGCGAACCAGTGAACCCTCGTACTCCTCTATGCGTGGGCATCCACTGCCGTGTCTTCCCCGGCTCCGCGTCGTCCCCTTCGTAGGCCTTGCCGTCGTCCACCGCCCTGGTGCTCTCGGCGCGGCGTGGTCAACGTGGTCAAGGAACGACTTACATCGGACATGGACTCTACGTGGAGAGGCTGACAACTGGGTCCACGACCGCAGCAAGGAAGTGCCTCCTTATTACATGCAAAATAATTATTCCTCCACCTGACAGCAGGGACCCACTGGAAGGGCCACCGTATTTCGTGAAAAAAATGTTCCCACCTGACTGCTGGGACCCACTAGCTACATCTTCGCACGCAAGGAAGTGCGTCTGGGCAAAAAAATGATTCGCCCCCTGACTGCTGGGACCCACCAGCTACATCTTTGCAGGCAAGGAAGTGCCTGACAGTCGGGACCCACCTGGTCGAAGCATACATAGCATTGTCATTCTGGTCGCGAACGTGTACATACATATATACTGGTGGATGTAGAGGCACGCACGTGTCGTAGTAGAGGTGCGTATGTGTCGTAGTAGAGGAGCGTACGTAGCATGTACATGTACGTACAGCGGCCAGGGTGCAAGAAACAAAATATGGCCACATATGTGTACATACGGGCGGGGTCTCGAACGCCTACTCGTGCATACGTACGGCCAGGGCTCGTGTACATGGCTGGGTCAGAACGGAGAAACAACGGCGTCCTCGTGTTCATGGGGAGGCAACGGAATGCGTCATGTTCATCGGGAGGCAACGGAACGCGTGGGAGCCAACCGGCTGGGTCGGAACAGAATGCGTGGTCGTGTTCATCGGGAGGGCTTGGACGGAATAGGCAATGGAAACGAGGCCTAGAGTACCGCAAATGGAGGAAACAACCTTGTGTTCGATCGGCCACGTTCGAAACGGGATCCTGTTCATCGGGAGGGGTCTGACGTACCGCAAAACGGAGGAAACGGACCTCCTACGGTCGAAACGGGGGTCCTGTTGATCGGGAGGGGTGTGGCGTACCGCAAAATGGAGGAAACGGACCTCCTACGGTCGAAACGGGGGTCCTGTTGATCGGGAGGGGTGTCGCATACTGCAAAACGGACGAAACGGACCTCCTAGGTCGAAACGGGGGTCCTGTTCATCGGGAGGGGTCTGGCGTACCGCAAAACGGGACTCCACGGGATATTGTTCATCTCCACCATCGACCTCCTCCAACCTCCACGGGATCCTGTTCATCCAGCCTCCACCGCGCGCTACTCCACCGGCTACTATTCAACCACCCCTCCACCGTCTACTGTTCATACAACCCTCCACACCACGAGGTCCTGTTCAACCACCCCCTCCACGAGCACCCCTCCACCGTCTACTATTCATCCAACCATCCACCACACCACGGGGTCTTGTTCATCCAGAGGCAACGCCACCGCTCATTGCCCATCCACCCCCCCCGCAACGCTCACTGTTCATCCTAGAGGCAGCATCGATCGGCTTCAGTTAGCAGAAGTAGCGAAGGAATCGCTCGATCGGGTTCAGTTAACAGCCATCGATCGACCGCTCAGGTTCATTAATGCGTAGCCTGCAGTGCAATCGCTCGGGTTCAGTTAGAGCCCAGCGCCTCGCTCGGGTTCAGTTAGAGCCAACACCTCGCACACACGCGCATACGTGTACGAGAGAAACGCGCATCGCTTGGCCCCTGACCTCCCACCATAACTGGGAAATCCCCAAAATTTTCCTCCCCCTCGCTTCTACCACGGTTTTTTCCGTCATGGACGGCCCAAAGAATGTCATGCAGCTGCATCTCTGGCCCGCCCAGGACGAAAAGCCCATTTTCTGTCATGATTTTTTGCCATAGAAGTAGGAGCCCACCACATCTATGATGATACGAGGTTTTTTCACAATTATCGTCATAGAAGTGTCATATGTATGACATAATTTTTTTCGTTCGGCCCAAAATGTCACGGATGTGTATTTTTTTGTAGTGCAGACACCTGTGTGCAAAGCACGTCGGTAGAACCAGTCTCGCGTAAGCGTACGCGTAATGTCGGTCTGGGCCGCTTCATCCAACAATACTGCCGAACCAAAGTATGACATGCTGGTAAGCAGTATGACTTATATCGCCCACAACTCACTTGTGTTCTACTCATGCATATGACATCTACGCATAAAACCAGGCTCGGATGCCACTGTTGGGGAACGTAGCAATTTCAAAAAAATTCCTACGCACACGCAAGATCATGGTAATGCATAGCAACGAGAGGGGAGAGTGTTTTCTACGTACCCTTGTAGACCGAAAGCGGAAGCGTTAGCACAAAGCGGTTGATGTAGTCCTACGTCTTCACAATCCGACCGATCAAGTACCGAACGTACGACACCTCCGAGTTCAGCACACCTTTAGCCCAATGACGTCCCTCGAACTCTGATCCAGGCGAGTGTTGAGGGAGAGTTTCGTCAGCACGACGGCGTGGTGACGATGTTGATGTTCTACCGACGCAGGGCTTCGCCTAAGCACCGCTACAGTAATATCGAGGTGGACTATGGTGGAGGGGGGCACCGCACACGGCTAAAGGATCAAATGATCAATTGTGTGTCTATGGGGTGCCCCCTACCCCTGTATATAAAGGAGCAAGGGTGGGTGCGGCCGGCTAGGGAGAGGGCGCGCCAACAGGAGTCCTACTCCCACCGGGAGTAGGACTCCCCCCTTTCCGAGTTGGATTAGGACTTGGGAGAAGGAAAGAGAGAGGGGGAGAAGGAAAGAGGGGGGCCGCCCCCCTTGCCCTAAACCAATTCGGTTTGGGCCTTGGGGTGGCGCGCCCCACACTCCCCTTGTTGCCCTCTATTTCCACTAAGGCCCATGTAGGCCCATTAAGCCCCCGGGGGGTTCCGGTAACCTCCCAGTACTCCGGTAAAATCCCGATTTCACCAGGAACACTTCCGATATCCAAACATAGGCTTCCAATATATCAATCTTCATGTCTCGACCATTTCGAGACTCCTCCTCATGTCCGTGATCACATCCGAGACTCCGAACAACCTTCGGTACATCAAAACATATAAACTCATAATATAACCATCATCGTAACGTTAAGCGTGCGGACCCTACGGGTTCGAGAACTATGTAGACATGACCGAGACATGTCTCCCGTCAATAACCAGTAGCGGAACCTGGATGCTCATATTGGCTCCTACATATTCTTCGAAGATCTTTATCGGTCAAACCGCATAACAACATATGTTGTTCCCTTTGTCATCGGTATGTTACTTGCCCGAGATTCGATCGTCGGTATCTCAATACCTAGTTCAATCTCGTTACTGGCAAGTCTCTTTACTCATTATGTAATACATCATCCCGCAACTAACTCATTAGTTGCAATGCTTGCAATGCTTAAGTGATGTGCATTACCGAGAGTGCCCAGAGATACCTCTCCGACAATTGGAGTGACAAATCCTAATCTCGAAATACGCCAACCCAACAAGTACCTTTGGAGACACCTGTAGAGCACCTTTATAATCACCCAGTTACATTGTGACATTTGGTAGCACACAAAGTGTTCCTCCGGTAAACGGGAGTTGCATAATCTCATAGTCATAGGAACATGAATAAGTCATGAAGAAAGCAATAGCAACATACTAAACGATCGGGTGCTAAGCTAACGGAATGGGTCATGTCAATCACATCATTCTCCTAATGATGTGACCCTGTTAATCAAATGACAACTCTTGTCTATGGTCAGGAAACATAACCATCTTTGATCAACGGGCTAGTCAAGTAGAGGCATACTAGTGACAATTTGTTTGTCTATGTATTCACACATGTAATATGTTTCCGGTTAATACAATTCTAGCATGAATTATAAACAATTATCATGATATAAGGAAATAAATAATAACTTTATTATTGCCTGTAGGGCATATTTCCTTCAGATATGATACTGATATTAGTTAACAGACACATTTAATTGGTTAGCTAAAGGTCCCACTTGTGTTTCCAAATGCATGTCGCGACATATAGAGAGACAACAGAATTGCATTTCTTTGTCACTTGTTGACTGTACTTTCTTGTCCATACCAAATCTTAGTTCTTATTTCAAAGCAAACATTGGTTGCCAACTACTCTTTGCGCGGTTTGCAGCTTCAGATCTGCCATCCCACTGCCACAGTCAACACTATACTCATCATGCTTACGATTTCCCCATTTTATGATGACCACGATCAGCCTACGTGGTTCGTGTCATAATAGCACTGCTCCACCCATCGAGCTAAACAAGCTTAGTTGTACAAATTCAAATATGATATTATGGTGATATTATTAAAACTGAGAGATGTTTAATTGGTCAGCTAAATGTTCCTACTTTAGTTTCAAAATCCATGTGAGCCACATATGGAGAGACCGGAAGGAATAGTATTTCTTTGTGCGCTCTGGTTCATCATGGGTGGCCAACCGACATTGTATAGAAAGACTTGTAATATCTTCAATCTGCTTGCTCTTCTGCTCTTCTTTAAGATGATCCTCTGTAACACCCTGGATGTAATTTACCTAATATGTTATCCAACTCTTGCCGTTTCCGGCGTTAAGTTATTTTATTTTCTCGGGTTCGGGTTTTTGTCTCCGTGTGCTGTTATTGTTGTCATGCATCTCATATCATGTCATCATGTGCATTGCATTTGCATACGTGTTCGTCTCATGCATTCGAGCATTTTCCCCGTTGTCCGTTTTGCATTCCGGCGCTTCGTTCTCCTCCGGTTGCCATTTCTACCTTTCTTTCGTGTGTGGGGATTAAACATTTCCGGATTGGACCGAGACTTGCCAAGCGGCCTTGGTTTACTACCGGTAGACCGCCTGTCAAGTTTCGTACCATTTGGACTTCGTTTGATGCTCAAACGGTTAACCGAGGGACCGAAAAGGCCTCGTGTGTGTTGCAGCCCAACACCCCTCCATTTTGGCCCAAAACCCACCAAAACCCTCTCCATCATCTAGAGCGTTCGATCACGATCGCGCGGCCAAAAACCGCACCTCATTTGGACACTCCTAGCTCCCTCTATGCCTATATATATCTTCCCCATTCGAAATCTCGGGGGAAACCCTAACCCTCCTCCTCCTCCAGCCGCCGGACAAAATCCGGACGGCCGGACATTGTCCGCCCACCTCCGCCGACCTACCAGATCTTGCCACGTGGCCCGAGCCCCACTTCGCCGCACCGCGCGCCGCCGAGGCCCCCCGGGCCCAAGGCCGGCCCTCTCCTCCGCCGCGCCCGGGCTGGAGACCTCCCGCGCCCCGCTGCCTTCTCCTACCTCGCGCCGCCGCCCCGCGGCTCGCCCCTCCACTGCGCCACCCAACTCCGGCGAGGCTCGGCGCCCGAGCTCCGACAGGGCCCCGCCGCACCGCTCCTGCCGGCCGGCACCGCCACGCGTCGGCAACCGAGCTCCATCGATCCGACCCCTCTCCGGCGCCCCTAGCGGCAAGTCCCACTCCGGCGAACTTCCTCCTCCGGCGAGCTATAGTGAAATCCAGCCAACCTTGATCCGTGTTGAAAGGATCGAGATGGACCTAGAGGGGGGGGGTGAATAGGTACAACTACAAATTTTAATTGTTACTTAACAATTTTTAGGCAATAATGCGGAATGTGAAAGTGAGCCTAACAATTGCAAGTGAAGTACTAAGTACTAAGCAGGTAACACAAGTAGTAACTAGGCAAATACAAAGTGATGAAGTAAGTTCTAAGAGACAAGTAACCACAAGTAGAGAGTTAGGGTTAGGGATAACCGCAACTCCGGGAGACGAGGATGTATGCTGATGTTCACTTCCTTGGAGGGAGGCTACGTCACTGTTAGAGAGGTGGATGTTACCACGAAGGCACACCAACGCCATGAAGGCTCACCCTATTCTCCCTTTGAGACAACACCACGAAGGCGTTTCTCAACCACTAGTGGTAGACCTTGGGGTGGTCTCCAAACCCTCACAAACTTTTACGGTGGGTAATCACAAAGGTTGATTCCTCTCCGAAAGACCCCTAC
Source organism: Triticum urartu (assembly GCF_056163025.1). NCBI lineage: Eukaryota > Viridiplantae > Streptophyta > Magnoliopsida > Poales > Poaceae > Triticum > Triticum urartu. The sequence goes on from NC_141878.1 coordinate 218,938,188, forward strand.
CGCCTAGGAGTCTCCAACCTCCAAGAGTAACAAGAATGATGAGAAAAGCTCAAGGCTTGCTCAAGTCACAAATTCCTTTGGTGCAAAGAAGGGGAAGGAGTGGATCAATCACTTGGTCGGACAACTTCTCCCAAATGCTCTCAAATCCCTTGGGGATCTAAGATTTGGTGTGGAGGAGTGAGAGAGAGAGTGTAATGTGTTCTAGGCTTTGTTCAATGTGAGTGGTCCACCCCCTCACGAAGGGGAAGAAAGGCTATATATAGTGGTAGTGAAAAAGCTAGTCGTTTGGCCACTTTAAGGCACAGGAGCTGCCGGACGTCCGGTAGGTACCGGATGACCGGAGACATAGATCGGACCGGACATCCGGCCGGGCAGCCGGTCGTCCGCTCGCTGGAGTATAAATATGGCCGTGAAAACAGCACAGGTAGCGATCATCCGGAAAGCGCTGGTCGTTCGGAGCCCGGACGTCCGGTTTCATCGGATATCCGTTAATTTTAGTTCTGTTGGAGTGCACCGGATACCCGGAAGTGAGCGGACGTCCGGTGACCGGACATCCGGAGTGACCGGTCTTCCGCTAATTTCAGTTCTGTGCAGACTCACCGGACGACTGGAGAGAGTCGGATGTCTGGTTTGTTGAGAGAGGCCGGACGTCCGTAGACTTCGGACGTCCGGTGAAAGTTGGACTTTTTAGCTTGGAAACCTACTACCATTTTTGCACAAGTTAGAGGAAGAATTTATGAGATGGTATGAGAGGGAATTTTTTGGTTTTGAGCAAGTACTTTCGCGAAATCCATGGATCCCCTCTTAATAGTGCGGGATCCCTACACTCAAGAGCAAAACCGAAAACAAGGAGCCGAAGCTTTTTATCTTTGTCTTGTGTCTCTGCTCTTGGGTGATATATGTTGTTATGTCCTTAGTCATGATCCACACACACACATAGCCCTTGGGACATAATCCTGAGAAATACTCGATAAACATGATTAGTCTCAATATGCATGTTGTCATCAACATCAAAATACGATTAAGGGCATGATTGCACTTTCAATCTCCCCCTTTTTGGTAGTTGATGACAACATACATGCACTTTTTAGAATAAAGCTTTGAATATCGAAAGAATTTAAAAATATTGAATATCGAAGGGTTTGTTGTGGAGCTCCCCCTCAATATGTGCAATAACTCATAGGTAAACATGAAGAGAGCTCCCCCTCACTATGATACCAACACAACCAAAATCATACGCAAGATAATCAAGATAACATCAGATTTAGAATAGGCTTCACAAGGATTCATCACTCATAGCATATAACATAAGTCGGTCCAAACATATCATAAGTGCAATAACAGGTTAACCACATAGCATGAGTTCGATAACACGATAATAAGATAAGATCATAGCATCATATTACATAAATAAGTGCCTACTCCCCCTTGGAAGAAAATACCCAAAAAGAGGTGTCATAACAGCATCAAAGAGCATCATCATCATCATGAGCACCACTACCACCAGCCTCGTCAAGGAAGTCAGCCCACTCAGGACCCGAAGGAAAGCCGAAGTCAGAAGGTGGATCATCAGGAAGATGTTCATCGTCACTCACATCGTAAACTCCGGAGTCTCTCAAACGAGCCTTCAAAGCATTCTTGGAGGTGACCAAGCGTGTGACAACATCGTGATTTCGAGAGCAATGAAAGTTAAACATCTTCATCATGGCAGAGTGAGCTTTCCCAAGAAAGCGAGAGATGCGACCAAAAGGTGCGGAGCCGGAAGAAGTAGACCGAGTGGTGGAAGAAGGAACACTAGCCGGGGTACGACGAGCAGGAGCAGAAGAGTCCTTGGGAACCCAATCCTCCACCATGTGAGATGGAATGACCCACCGTTCGTGCAAGTGAGTGCGGGCAATGGGAAATGGAGCAACACTCTTGATAAATGCCTGAAGAAAGGGGGCATGAGGAAAGGCTCGCTTGTGTTGAGAACAAGCCAGACGGATCTCATGCCACAGAAAGTGAGGGATATTTATCTTCCTTGTGGGAGACTCATAGAGGCGATGCATGAGATCAATGCAGTAGCTGTTACATGACCCCTTGTCACCCATCTTGGGATATATGGTGCGAATAACACACTGAAAAATGATGTAGAAAGGTGAGCGCCAAATTGAAACTTGGTTCAGGCCCTTATGTTTCTCCTGATTAGACATTTCACTTATGGGCTTGAGAAGATCCGCACAGACCTCTATGCTCTTGGGCTTATGGTTAGGGTCATCCTTATGGATTTTGAACCCTGTGTCAGGAAAACCAAGAGCAGCAACAAATTGAGCATAGGATGCCATGAGCACGGTGTCCGAGGTCATCCAAGTGACAGTTTTATCGGGACCAAAGTAACAAGTGGCATAGAATTGATGAATTGCAGCATAGTTAAAATCATGCTGGAATTCAAATGGTGCAGCAAGACTAGAGGACTCAATGAGCCCAATGGCTCCCGGATATTTCTCCGGATGAGTGCGGATATGCTCTAAGTCGATGCACATATGAATAGATAACCCTTTAGGAATGACTATGGTGGTGAAAATGTCGGCTTGGACATTTGTGCGAAAATGAGCACCCTGTGAATCGCTAAGAACAGTGAATTGATTTACATCACGACGAAGCTTAAGGTAAGAAGCAATGGGAACCTCATTGAACCGTTTAATGATGCGGCCGTGAGGGAGGGGAGGTTCAAGAGAGATGCGACGGGCAACACCTGGAGGTTGAACCGGAGGAGGAGGCTTGAATGTGGGCCGACGAGTTCCAGGCTTGGGTGCAGTGGTGCGAATAGCAACATAAGTGGGTTCCTCTATTTCTTCCAATTCATCCTCATAGTCGGATTCTTCCTTCGAAGAGGCGCTAGTGGAGCTGCGAGGGTGAGCGGCACGCTTTCAAGGACGAGCCCGCTCCTGTGAATCATCAGACCCTCCACGACGAGACGGACGAGAGCCTCCAGCGGTGACCTGCTTTCGAGCAGAGCGCTTTTGTCCGTGGCATTGCTACCTAGGGAAGGAGGAGACTCCAAATCTTAAAAATCGCCAAAGGTCAAGAAGGTTAGAGCAATGGGGGAAAGAAAAACAAAGAGAAGTTGCTACCTCAGGAGATCGAGGAGAAAATGCGGCGGAGAAGAGATTTCTCCCGACACCGGCCAGGTCGAGAGAGAAGCGGTCGTGTTGACTGGATCTGAAGTCCGGTCGAACCACGTTCACCGCACCAGGTAGGAGGCGCGACGAAGGCCGGAAGGAGGAGGGGATCCAGCCCGTGAGGAGAGAGTGCGGCGGCGGCGGCGAGAGAAGTTAGGTTTTAGAACTGACCGAATCACACGCCCAAGTATATATATAGGCGGGTGAGAACCGTACCGGACATCCGGTGTGAACCGGACGTCCGGGACCTGAGAGGGCAACCTGACACGAGAGGTAGCGGACGACCGGCAGAAAACGGACATCCGACGCGTTTAGACAAAGCAGTATTTAACGGAAGTCCGGTTACAGCGGACGATCGGCAATAGGGCACCAGAGAAATTTTTTACGGATGACCGGTACAGATCGGACGACCGGTGCAAGAGCACCAGAAGGGATTTGACGGACGTCCGGTCTTGACGGACGTCCGGTGGCCTCTCTTTTTTTGTTATTTGTATATATATCTTTTCGAGGAAGATTAGGGTGCCATAGTTGCTGCTAATGGCAATGATGGAGAGATGATGAGTTACATATGTAGTAGGATGCAAGGACATCCTAGATGAAGCAATGAGTTTCCTAAGCCAACAATAATAAACACATATACTGCTCACATGTTGTTTTAATGACAAGGCGGTGGCTGATGCCACCATGTATGAGTATACGTGACATGACACTGCAAAGATTTGAACTTTGGGTCCATAATCACTACGCCATCATTGAAAGCACGATAGTTAGAGTAACATGGTAGCTTTGAGAGTGTTTGTTCTTTTTATGCATTTCATAGGGTGAGAGAACGCATGAGTTGAGTGTCTCCCCGTAAATATATGCCTACATAGAGACAGGACATTATGACAATGCATGGATGAGTACTAGTTTTCACATAATGTTGTCAAGCTCCAAGATACCAAGTTCACGCCTAAGTTGGCAAAATCTTGCCTCATCCAATGGCTTGGTGAAAATATCTGCAAGTTGCATATCTGTGCCAACATGAGCAATGTCAATATCACCCTTCTCCACATGATCTCTCAGGAAGTGGTACCTAATGTCAATGTGCTTGGTGCGGGTATGATCTTTGGGGTTCTCAGCAATATTAATGGCACTTTCATTATCACATAGAAGAGGCACATGTCTATAGGTGATACCGTAATCCTTCAAAGTTTGCCTCATCCATAGTAATTGAGTTGCACAACTGGCGGTTGCAATATATTCAGCTTCGGCAGTGGAGAGGGCAACACAATTTTGCTTCTTCGAGGACCAACTTACCAGGGAGCGTCCAAGAAATTGACATGCACCGGAGGTGGATTTACGATCCACTTTGTCTCCAGCTCAATCCGCATCCATGTACCCAATGAGATCAAACTTAGCATCCGTGGGGTACCATAGACCCAACTTTTTGGTGTGAACAAGGTATCTAAGAATATGCTTAACCGCCTTATGATGGCTTTCCCTAAGGGAAGCTTGAAATCTAGCACACATGCATACACTAAACATGATGTCTGGTCTAGATGCACAAAGATAAAGCAATGAACCAATCATAGAGCGGTATTTAGATGGGTCAAAGGGGATGCCGTTTGAGTCTTCAGTGAGTACAATTTTGGTTGGCATAGGTGTCTTGCATGGGCTAGCATCAGTCATGCCAAATTTTGCTAGGATATCCTTGAGGTATTTGGCTTGAGACAAGAAAATTCCTTCTTGAAATTGTTGAATTTGAAAGCCAAGGAAGAACTTCAAATCCGCATTGAGTGACATTTCAAAATTCTTGGTCATTGATGCCGCAAACTTCTTGCATAAATGAATGTTAGGAGAACCAAAAATGATATCATCTACATAGATTTGGCATAAGATCAAATCACCTTTGTCCCTCTTAGTAAAAAGAGTGGGATCGATCACCCCTCGCACAAAACCATCATCGAGTAGAAACTTCTTAAGATGATCATACCAAGCACGAGGTGCTTGTTTGAGGCCATACAAAGCCTTATGAAGTTTATACACATAGTCTTTGTGATCGGGGTCAACGAACCCAGGTGGTTGTGATACCTATACTGCTTCTTGTAGAGGACCGTTAAGGAATGCACTCTTCACATCCATTTGATGTAATGTAAAGCCATTGAAAGCAGCATAAGCAAGTAAGATGCGAATGGATTCAAGACGGGCAACGGGGGCAAAGGTCTCACCAAAGTCCAAACCTTCAACTTGTGAGTACCCTTGTGCCACTAACCTTGCCTTGTTGCGGATGATTACACCATTCTCATCTTGCTTGTTCTTGAAAATCCACTTTGTTCCAATGACGTTGTGTTCCGTAGTTGGCCTCTTGACTAATGACCACACTTGATTGTGCTCAAAACTATTCAACTTTTCTTGCATAGCAATGAGCCAATCGTTGTCTATCAACGCATCTTGTACCTTGAGAGGCTCAACACTAGACACAAAAAAGAAGTGAGCACAAAAGTTTGTCAATTGTTTACGAGTGACTCTACCTTCCGATATGCCGGTGAGGATTTTATCAACATCAACATGACCGGCCACGCGAGGCATGATGGAGGTTAAGGTTTCGCGAGGTTCAACTTCATGTCCATCATCCACGTCCTCAACATATGGATCATTAATGTGTGGTGGAAAATCTTCTTCTTCTTCTTGCATTTGTTGAGGTTCATTGTCAATGATTTCACTTTCTTGTTCTTGCCCTTGAGGATGATCTTGTTCTTGATGATTATCATGAAGAGAACTTGATCATCATCTTGTACTTGGACTATGGGCATTGATTTAGTAGTAGGGGATTGTGGTGGTATGGGTGTGGAAGAAGTTTGATGGTGTGTGAGGCCTTCATCTTCTTCTTCATCATCATGAGGGTCTTGTTCCATTGGAAGAAGTCCACCAACACCCATTGTCAAGATATCTTGAGAAGAATCTTCTTCACCTACATCACTTAGATCAACTTGCTCCCCATGGGAGCCATTGAATTCATCAAACACCACGTCACAAGTTTCTACAACACATCCATTGGATTTGTTGTAGACTCTATAGGCGTGAGAGTTTGATCCATAGCCAACAAATATGCCCTCCATAGTTTCAGATTGAAATTTTCCTAACCGCTCTCTTTTGTTGAGGATGAAGCATTTACACCCAAATACACAAAAGTACTTGACATTTGGCATGTTCCCTGTTAGGAGCTCATATGGAGTCTTTTCCAATATCGTGCGGAGGAAGAGCCGATTTGATGCATGACATGCAGTGTTGACGGCCTCGGCCCAAAAACTATGTGGCGACTTGTATTCATCCAACATGGACCTTGCCATCTCCACAAGGGTGCGGTTCTTCCTTTCTGCAACACCATTTTGTTGGGGAGTGTATGGAGCTGAATATTGATGCTCAATCCCTTCATCACTAAGAAATCCTTCCAAGGTGTAATTCTTGAACTCGGAACCATTATCACTTCTTATTGCCATGATTTCTTTGTCAAACTTGCGTTGTGCTTGCTTGGCAAAATCAATGAGGTGATCTTCGTCTCGTCTTTGGACTTGAGGAAAAACACCCATGTGTATCTTGAGTAACCATCCACAATGACAAGTCCATATTTTTTTCCACCAAGACTATCCCACGAAGGAGGCCCAAAGAGATCCACATGAAGGAGCTCCAACAGCCTTGAAGTAGACACAATATTCTTGGGTGGGTGCTTTGATTGATGTTGCATCCCGGCTATGCACGCACTACACACACGATCTTTCTCAAAAGAGACATTTGTTAGTCCAAGGATGTGATTACCCTTTAAGAGATCTTGAAGATTTCTCATGCCGACATGGGCTAGCTGGCGATGCCATAGCCACCCCTTGTCGGCCTTGGCCATTAGACAAGTTGCATGGAATGTGCTCTCTTTCGAGAAATCAACTGTGTAAAGGTTGCCATCCAACTCTCCAACAAAGGCCACTTCAAGAGTATCTCTCTTAAAGACTTTCACATCCGTTAGTCCAAAAAGTGTATCATAACCAACAGAAGCCAATTGGCGAACAAAAAGCAAATGGTATTTGAGGGATTGGACAAGCATCACATTTGCAAGAGACATGTCGTTTGTGATGGCCACTTTTCCCAATCCGAGTACCTGTCCTTTTGAACCTCCACCAAACATAATGTTCATAAATGGTTGAATGGCTTCCATGAAATCGTAGAGCAACTTGCTGTCTCCAGTCATATGATTGGTACATCCACTGTCAATCACCCATTTTACTCCACCAGAGAAAGAGACCTACACACAATTATGACTTGGTTAGAGGCACCCATTTTGCAATGGGACCTCTCAGGTTAGTCACAAGGGTCTTAGGGGCCCAAATAGCATAAAACCGAAATGCATTTCGAGGACCAACAAACTTAGCAAAAATTTCTCCATCCTTATTCTTACGAAGTACATAGGATGGAGGCAGGAACACTTTTGGCTTGTTGAGAGTAGGCATGCCCCTTATGGCCTTCCCACTAACAACCTTACCTTTCTCCTTTTGCCCTTCACGTACAAAAGTTTCTTTTAAAGGAGTGGTGCACTTTTGAGAGGACGTCTTCTTCTTGCTTGTGCTTGGATCAAACCCGAGTCCCTCTTTGGCAAACACCTCATTGTGTTGGCTCAACACCTCATTAAGGTTCTTTTTCCCTTGAGCACATGTCATGAGTCCTTTCTCAATTTGAGCTTTGAGAAAGCGATTCTCCTCAAGAATAGACGCTAGATCACTACTAGAGTTAGTAGTATAGGCATCAACATTGATAATAGGAGAAGAGTAAGCCCTGGCTATAGTTTTAAGATAAGTAAGCTTGAGTGTCTCAAAACTCTTTGTAAGGAGTGTGAGCTCTTCTTCCTTGGTCTTGAGGGACACGGATAGGAGCTCACAATCCTTAGAGAGAGAAGCATTAGACTTTACAAGTTTACTTTTATCATTCATCAACTCTTTGCAAGAGTTGATAGCCTTTTTCAAGGAGGCAAGATCCCTAGTATGAACATCAATGTTTGCACCAATTTTTAAGCATAGTTCATCATTGCGTGCTTCCTCATATTGGACTTTCCGCTCAAGGATTTCATATTTTTCCTTTTCCTCGGTGACGAGGGTTTCGAGTTCCTTAATGGAAATGGTGTGCTTACTCACCATCTCCATAAGCATACAAAACATAGTGAGCTTCTTTCCTTTAAGGGAGCACATGAACTTATTTAATTTAGCAAGCATAGGATCATTTATATCATCATCCTCATAACTATCCTCCGCATCAAGATACTCATCACTAGAAGTAGGAGGAGTGAGAAGTGGAGGGTTTGATCTTGGGGTTACCTTGACCTTGTCAGGAGAGTGTTGGTCCTCTCCATCTTCTACCACGGCCTTCGCCATGAGGCACTTGTGAGCGTTGCCCTTGTAATCTTTCATGTAGTTGTAGGTGACAACTTCACCACTCTTGTTGACTAGCCTCAATGTGTTTTGAGAATCTTGAGCAAATCCGGCAACACCACTAACATCATCTGGATCGGATTCTTCTTGAGCAACCATTGCTTTCCCATCTCTCTTCTTGAGCTTGGAGTTCAACGGATTTGGCAGCTTCTTCTTGGGAAAGGTCTTGGGAAACCTTGGTTTATCTTCTCCCTTCTCATAAGGGCACTCATTGGAGAAGTGGTTGGTTTCTTCACAGTTGTAGCATTTTCTTACTTTCTTCTTTTGAAACCTACCCTTGAATTTTCCCGCGCTAAACTTCTTGACAAAGAGAGCCATGTCTTCATATGAAGGGCCCTCATCAGATTTAACCTCATCACCATCTTCTTCATCATCATCATCTTCTTCTTCACTTTGCTCATCTTCACATACATGCTTGGCCTTCAATGCAAGATTGATCTTCGACGATGGAGTACCATGCATGGCAAGATGTTTTGTAGCATTTGCCTTTGACTCTTCAAATAGTTGGAAAGTGGATATGATGTCATCTGTAGTCATTTCCTTGAAGGCATGGTGTTGTCTTATGTCCCATACCATCTGATGGTGATATGGAGCAAGTGCATGGAGCAACTTGTCCACAAGGAATCGCTTAGTCATGTTAGATCCATCTTGTGTCTTGTCACACTCACACGACTCAATATCAGCGGTGAGAGTCATGAGACGCTCAAGGAGTTGATTTGGAGTTTCACCTTTCTCCATACAGAAGTTTTGCAATTGTCCCTTGGCAATTTCATATTGAGCACTCCGGAGGGTGGAGGTACCGGTCTTGGATCTTATAATACTTTCCCATAATTCCATGGCACTTGTGATGTGTATGAAATGTCTCCTTTGCTTTTCAACCATACCTCTCCTTATACACATGATTGCAGTGTCATTGAGATTCTTGTCATAAATTTCTCTTGGTGTAGGATTCTTTGGATCAACCACATGGTAACCATACTCCAAGATCTCTAGCATCTCATCGTTTCCATATCGAAGATGATCCTGCATAGCAACTCTCCACAAAGCAAAATCGGAAGTGGCATCAAGTAAAGGAGGTTTGACTTGAGAGTTATATTTTGGTTTCTCAACTTGGGGTCTTGCATAAAGCCAAGGAACACTAGAGTGTTCATTGCTAGGAGGTTGTTGACCAAGTGACAGAGTAGGCACAGTTGGCCTCGAGGCCGCACCACCCGAAAGTGGTGCAAGCACCGTGGACAGTGTGGCTATCCTCATTTGGACCAAGGCCTCGACAGAAGCATCATGCTCTTCCTTTTGCTTAGCAAGGGCCCGTTCTAGATCCTCAGAAGTAAAGGTCTTGACTTCAGAAGAAGCCTCGCCTTTATCCTTCGGATCTACAACAAGGGGAGTCCCATCGGGGTTCATCTCGCTCTAGGGCGGTTAAGCCACAAGAATAGAGCACGAGGCACTGATACCAATTGAAAGGATCGAGATGGACCTAGAGGGGGGGTGAATAGGTACAACTACAAATTTTAATTGTTACTTAACAATTTTTAGGCAATAATGCGGAATGTGAAAATGAGCCTAACAATTGCAAGTGAAGTACTAAGTACTAAGCAGGTAACACAAGTAGTAACTAGGCAAATACAAAGTGATGAAGTAAGTGCTAAGAGACAAGTAACCACAAGTAGAGAGTTAGGGTTAGGGATAACCGCAACTCCGGGAGACGAGGATGTATGCCGATGTTCACTTCCTTGGAGGGAAGCTACGTTACCGTTAGAGAGGTGGATGTTACCACGAAGGCACACCAACGCCACGAAGGCTCACCCTATTCTCCCTTTGAGACAACACCACGAAGGCGTTTCTCAACCACTAGTGGTAGACCTTGGGGTGGTCTCCAAACCCTCACAAACTTTTCCAGTGGGTAATCACAAAGGTTGATTCCTCTCTGAAAGATTCCTACCGCCTAGGAGTCTCCAACCTCCAAGAGTAACAAGAATGATGGGAAAAGCTCAAGACTTGCTCAAGTCACAAATTCCTTTGGTGCAAAGAAGGGGAAGGAGTGGATCAATCACTTGGTCGGACAACTTCTCCCAAATGCTCTCAAATCCCTTGGGGATCTAAGATTTGGTGTGGAGGAGTGAGAGAGAGAGAGTGTAATGTGTTCTAGGCTTTGTTCAATGTGAGTGGTCCACCCCCTCATGAAGGGGAAGAAAGGCTATATATAGTGGTAGTGAAAAAGCTAGCCGTTTGGCCACTTTAAGGCACAGGAGCTGCCGGACGTCCGGTAGGTACCGGACGACCGGAGACATAGATCGGACCGGACGTCCGGCCGGGCAGCCGGTCGTCCGCTCGCTGGAGTATAAATCTGGCCGTGAAAACAGCACAGGTAGCTGTCATCCGGAAGGCGCCGGTCGTCCGGAGCCCAGACGTCCGGTTTCATCGGACATCCGTTAATTTTAGTTCTGTTGTAGTGCACCGGATATCCGGAAGTGAGCGAATGTCCGGTGACCGGACATCCGGTGTGACCGGTCTTCCGCTAATTTTAGTTCTGTGCAGACTCACCGGACGACTGGAGAGAGTCGGATGTCTGGTTTGTTGAGAGAGGCCGGATGTCCGTAGACTTTGGATGTCTGGTGAAAGTTGGACTTTTTAGCTTGGAAACCTACTACCATTTTTGCACAAGTTAGAGGAAGAATTTATGAGATGGTATGAGAGGGAATTTTGTGGTTTTGAGCAAGTACTTTCGCGAAATCCATCGATCCCCTCTTAATAGTGCGGGATCCCTACACTCAAGAGCAAAACCGAAAACAAGGAGCCGAAGCTTTTTATCTTTGTCTTGTGTCTCTGCTCTTGGGTGATATATGTTGTTATGTCCTTAGTCATGATCCACACACACACACATAGCCCTTGGGACATAATCCCGAGAAATACTCGATAAACATGATCAGTCTCAATATGCATGTTGTCATCAACATCAAAATACAATTAAGGGCATGATTGCACTTTCACGCGCGTGAACAGTGGATCTCAGATCTAAGATCCGGACGGTTGACTTTTTATCCCCGAAATCCTAATATCTTGCCCTTGTTCATCGCATCGTAACTCTGCATCCGTAGCTCCGTTTTGGGCATATAGCATATCAAAATGTTTGTCTCGGAGAGCACATCATTTCATCTCATTGCATCGTTTTCTTTTGAGTTCATCTTGATGCCCGAAATGCTGTTGGAAGAATGCTATTTGAGATATTTGTCAGATCTGCTGCTCCAATTAGATATTTGTCATTTTTGCCATGATTATTGTGTGCATGATATGCCCTTGAGCTCTACATATGTTTTGTTACATGTTTTGCCATATTTCCAGAGATGCAACCCATGTATTTTTGTGATGTGTGTGGTGACTAGCACAAGCTTGCAAAGTGGTGCATTCGTTAAGGCTGATTTCAGGGAATTAGAAATTCCACCAAGTCCTTGCTTTGTTTATCTCAATATGGCATATGTTCATGTTGTTTCCTAGTGATCCGTGCCTCTTTTGAGGATGATCAGTAAGGATGTTTTGTTAATCTTGTAGTGCTCTATCCATCCATGTCTTTGTTTGCAATTATGGAGCACCCTAGCTTGAGTCAATCGAGCTCTACTGTTGCTATTTCGTGAATCTGGGCAGATTGTCTACTTGTTAACGATTTTGCCGAGGATGTTGTAGTTGATCCGTGCATGCTATGTTATTGTTCTTGCCATGTCTAGCTTGTATAATGTGTATTCTTGATGGGTGTATGCTTATATTTTCATGACTTGCTCTGTAGTGAGTGCATCGAGCTCGTAAACATGCCTACTTGATGTCTGTTTTGCATGCTCCAGTTTTTCACTAAGTCTGTGATCTGATTATGTTTTTGCCATGTTCACATGCTTGCAAATGTATTTTCTGATCCCTTTTGGCTTAAGGCCACTAAGGGACTTTTGTTAAGCTCTTTGAGTAGCTCCATGCCATGCTTTACTTTGCCATGCTCAGGTCCTGTAGCATATAGTTTTCATGCTCCAAAGAGTGCTATCTGATCTGAAATTCCAGACAAGTGTTAATTTCACTAAGTCTGAAATCTGTTTACCAAATGCATTTTTGCCATGCTTGTTTGAACCTGTTAATGGATGAATTGGCCGTAGCTCAGTGTTCATCTTTTGTTTAGCATAATGAATGGATCCCTTCCATGTATTTTGTTGTCATGGTTGAGTGCTGTAGCATGTTCATCTTGTTGCATTTAGATGGCTACTTGCTGTAAATCGCAGACCGGTGCCATATTTGATTTGCTTGCCATTTCCAAACCGTGACTCCGATTCCGGTGATCTTTATATTGTTTTCAAGCGATTTCATCTCACCTTTCCAGTGGCACACTTGGATTTCCAAGTTGAGGCCAGGTTCATTCATTCCTTGTCAAATCTTGCATATGCATCACATATCGCATCCCGCATAGCATACCATCTTTGCATCATATTGTTTGAGCTTTGCACGTGGTTGATTGTGTTCCGTTTGCTTGTTTGGGTAGAGCCGGGATATGAGTTCGCTAACGAGGAGCCCATTGAGTTTGCTTTCGAGGATCCAGTCAACTCTGACAACTTTGCAGGCAAGATGATCATACCCTCGAAATCACTACTATATTTGCTTTGCTAGATGCTCGCTCTTTTGCTATGCCTATGCTACGATGCCTACCATTTGCTTATAATGCCTCCCAAATTGCCTCAAACCTCTAACCCACCTTGTCCTAGCAAACCGTTGACTGGCTATGTTACCGCTTTGCTCAGCCCCTCTTATAGCGTTGCTAGTTGCAGGTGAAGATTGGAGACCGTTCCTTGTTGGAACATTATTTACTTGTTGGGATATCATTATATTGCCATGTTATCTTAATGCATCTATATACTTGGTAAAGGGTGGAAGGCTTGGCCTCTCGCCTAGTGTTTTGTTCCACTCTTGCCACCCTAGTTTCCGTCATATCAGTGTTATGTTCCCGGATTTTGCGTTCCTTACGCGGTTGGGTGATAATGGGAACCCCTTGATAGTTCTCCTTGATTAAAGCTTTTCCAGCAATGCCCAACTTTGGTTTTACCATTTGCCACCTAGCCTCTTTTTCCCTTGGGTTTCCGGAGCCCGAGGGTCATTTTATTTTAACCACCCCCCAGGCCAGTGCTCCTCTAAGTGTTGGTCCACCTGTCAGCTGCCGGTGGGCACCAGGGGCAACTCTGGGCTGGCCTACCCGTACCTAGGACAATCTGAGTGTGCCCTGAGAACGAGATATGTGCAGCTCCTATCGGGATTTGTCGGCACATTCGGGCGGTGTTGCTGGATTGGTTTTAACTTGTCGAAGTGTCTTGTAGAACCGGGATACCGAGTCTGATCGGAATGTCTCGGGAGGAGGTCTATTCCTTCGTTGACCGTGAGAGCTTGTCATGGGCTAAGTTGGGACTCCCCTGCAGGGATTTGAACTTTCGAAAGCCGTGCCCGCGGTTATGGGCAGATGGGAATTTGTTAATGTCTGGTTGTAGAGAACTTGAAACTTAACTCAATTAAAATGAATCAACTGTGTGAGTTACCGTGATGGTCTCTTCTCGGTGGAGTCCGGGAGGCGAACACGGTGTTGGAGTAATGCTTGCTGCAGGTTGTCCTCTAGTTACTCGTTCGCGCTTTGCCCTCTCTTCTCGCTCTCTTTTGCGAATAGGTTAGCCACCACCTATGCTAGTCGCTTGCTGCAGCTCCACATATTTACCTTGCCTTACCTATGAGCTTAAATAGTCTTGATCGCGAGGGTGCGAGATTTCTGAGTCCCTGTGGCTCACAGATTACTTCCAAACCAGATGCAGGGCCTGATGACTCCGTTCCAGATGACGCGCTTGAGCTCAAGTGGGAGTTCGACGAGGACTCATGCCGATACTACATGTCTTTCCCTGATGATCAGTAGTGGTGCCCAGTTGGGGCGATCGGGACCGTGTCGCATGTTGGGTTATCTTTTATTTTGGCACCGTAGTCAGGCCATGAGTGTTTGAATGTTGTAATGCTATTTATGTACTTTGATTGATGTGGCGAGTGTAAGCCAACTATGTTTCTCCCCTTTTATTATCCATATTACATGGGATGTTCTGAAGATTGCCTAACTTGCGACATTGCTTTCAATGCGGTTATGCCTCTAAGTCGTGCCTCGACACGTGGGAGATATAGCCGCATCGAGGGCGTTACATCCTCTCCTCTTGCGGTCTGGTCAGGTCAAGTTATTCTCCCTTAGTATATTTTCAATCTGTTAGGTCAGGTCTACTTGTTCTTCTTTACTATATGAAGCTGTCATCTGCGAAGTATCATCACTTCTGGAGCTCTCATATTTTGAGTAGTAGGCCACATTATATTAATGCACACACAAATTACAACATGCATGGCACCTCTTAGAAGAATTGCAGAGATAGCACGAAGGGGTTTATAGGGAGGAAATATTCGATTAGAATCACTTCAGCATTACAAAGATAATCTCACTTGTTTTTATGTTTTCATGCATGTTAGGTATTGAACATTATCAAAATGAATATGAGAATGGGCGCACAAGAGCAATATTGCGGAATAATCCACTGGCTAAAAACTTGTCTTGGTGGAGGATGGCCTATCTTATTCACCCATCAAGGTGCATGCTCTAACTTGGCAAGGTTGTATTGGTCGCACATATTTTGCATCTGACCTCTTACATTACTTCTACTTTGTTACACCATCTGGTTAGTTTAAGCATCATATATGAGTATATGTTATACCTATCCATTTTTTGTACCTATTCCATGTGTCGTCATACTATGTTTTTCCAGTCAAATGTTGTTCTTTCGTAATAGATGTCCAAAAGGAAGAGGGTGAGTGCAGATCCTCAAGGATTACAAACTAGGTATTTGGAAAAGGTAGTGATACCTGTTAAATCAGATAGATCAGCAACCACAGAAAACACAGGCCCAACTATACCAGACTTTACCCCTACTCCAGTGGCCAAACCCTATTAGAACTGTTGAGAGCCCATCGCCAGGTACTGTTTATGATATCAATTCAAAATTTGAACTCCTAATTTTCTGTATGTGCCTTACCTTCTCTCTTGTATGAAAACTAATTTCAGATGAATCTCCTTGCTCAAAGGATCATAGGATCTCGCGACAATACTGGGCTCTGCATTGCTCTTGTCAGTACCTCTTGCCCTTTGTCAGCATACTTACACTCATTGCTGTTTGATTATGTAGCATCACTGTAAATGTTTGCTTCTTTATCCTCCTTTTGCTTGAAATTATAAGATCTATATTTACTCTTATATAAATGTAGAATTAACACAATGGTTATGAAGTTTTGGATTGCTCATGTAAGTACCTGTTGTCATGTACTTCCTATGTATCGAATTAATTGTTGATCGATTGGATGTATTTAGAACTTAATAGTGCTAGATACATCCATTTGAGCGACAAGTAATAACGAACGATGGTGGTATTATTATACATGCATCGTGAGATAGTTGATTGTCTAGCATTACTCTGCATCTTATCTGCCCTGCCCTCCACTTCCTCCAAATAATCATGTCTTCATTTTCTCTTACCAAAATGTTGAATAAAGCCAATGCCACTCCACACGTTGATGTCTGCATTCCTCTTGTCAGTACCTTTTGCCTTGTAACGATGTACTTAATTAATTGCTATTTGATTATGTATCATCAGTCTGCACCTGAGCTTCATTATCCTCCATTTCTTCCAATATTATTTGATCTATATTTACTCTTTGCAAAATGTAGAATAATGGCAATGCTTATAAAAAAATTTCTTTCGGGAATTTATTGAATTATCCGTCCATCAACATGGAGAAGGGCTTTGTCCAGCCCATGTTAACATGTAATGTAAGTTCATCCTTCTCTAGCCTTCAAACTTTGTTCTAGTATAGATTTGGATAGGCATCATTTCCTCCACTTCTGTTTACATCTGATTGGATGTTTGCAACAACTACCAGTTTTAAATTGTAGTTGTAAAAACATGTTCCTTATGCAGAACAGATCCATTTATTTGCTTATATAATTGTGAAACCTGTTACATGTCTCCTTGTTTCTCTTTCAGAGTCGTATCTCTTATGCTAGGCAGAACTTTAGGAAAGATAGTGAGCCAAACCATCTTGAGGACAGCGAGATGACCCCAAGGTCCTGTCTTGATGAAGACAGTGAGTTGAAGCTACTCACCAGCAGGTGTGAGACAACCTCTATGCAGTCGTTGCCTCAATCAGTTCGACTTCTTCAGTCTCAACATAAAGTGGAAAGGCTTGCTTCAGCTCAGCTCTAACTTGAAGTCAAAGATGTAATGAAGATGTCAGGGGACTGCCTTGCACACTATCGTGCTTACAGCTAGGGATGAAGCATCTATCGTTGACACAACTAAAGTCTCATCAGCTTGTTCGGCTGCTTCCGAGGCCCGACCTTGCCAGGTCTATTGCCTTTTGAAGTCCTCTCAGTTTTGTATATTCTTTTGTCGGCGCGTTTATATGCACTGGTGGCGACCTTTGATGCCCAGTGTATGTAATACGCGGTCATGTTGCGCTTTATTATCACCGGTAGCGAACTTTGGTTCCCAGTGGATGTAATATGCCATAATTTCTTTATTGTATAGTCTAAGTTTATTATTTAGGCTAGAAGGTTCAGTGGATCTCAGTGTTGTCGGTCTTCAGGCCGGCCCGTTACTCATATGTGCCAAAAACGTGGGCCTATAATTATCTTGGGCCATTAGTAGGTCTAAACCTATAGTAGTTTCCCGCCTTTAACAGGCCATGGGCTACATATTTACTGTAGTGACACCTGGCCTCCTAGGGGCCGTACAAATAAAGAGCCTTCTACGGGCCGTAGAAACAATGGGCCTTCTACGGGCCATATCATCAATGGGCCTTATACGGGCCGTATGATCGATTGGCCAAACATGGGCCAAAAAACAGACCGCATTATGGCCGTAAACGGGCTAGAGTTGGAGTCGTCCGTTCATGGGCCGACCATAATGGGCCATCGTTAATAGGCCGTATTTGATGACGCTATGAAAACGTCCCAACGTATTAACGGGCCACAAACGGGCCGATTGTAACCATGGGCTGAATTTGGCCCACAAGCAGAAAATGGCAGTAACGAGCCGTAAGTAACAGAATGCTGGAAATGAGCCCAAGAATAAATGGGCCCTGAGAAGGCCAAAAGATAACATGGGCTGCAAATGGCCCAATGGATTAATGGGCCATTAATGGGTATAAAGTGATACACTGTTCATTACGGGCCAGTTTCACCACGGGTCGTTAATGGGCCAAGAGTTACAAAGGGCCTTATATGGGCCGAAAGACGTCATGGGCCATACATGGGCCAGAACTTAAAATGGGCTGGAATCATATTGGACGGCCCAGATGATGCTACTGGGCCTAATTCGGATAGGTCGTAACGGGCACTGGGTTATGATACGTCTCCAACGTATCTATAATTTATGAAGTATTCATGCTATTATATTATCAACCTTGGATGTTTTATATGCATTTATATGCTATTTTATATTGTTTTTGGGACTAACGTATTAACTAGTGCCCAGTGCCAGTTTCTGTTTTTTCCTTGTTTTTGAGTTTTACACAAAAGGGATATCAAACAGAGTCCAATTGATGTGCCAATTTTTGAGGATTTTTTATGGACCAAAAGAAGACCCCGGAGTAAAAGAGTTGGGCCAGGAGAGTCCTGGGGCGTCCACGAGGGTGGGGGTGCGCCCACCCCCAGGCGCGTGGGCCTGCCTCGTGGATGCCTCGGGCACCTCCTTGACGTGAGACCGATGCCAAAAATTCCTATAAATACAGAAACCTCAGAAAATTAACCTAGATCAGGAGTTCCGCCGCCAGAAGCCTCCGTAGCCACCGAAAACCAATCTAGGCCCTCTCCGGCACCCTGTCGGAGGGGGCCATCATCACCGGAGGGCATGGAGGAGAATCCCGGAGGGTCCATCATCACCATGAAGGCCAAGGACCAGAGGGAGAACCTCTCCCCATCTAGGGGGAGGCCATGGAGGAGGAAGCACAAGGGGGAGAACCTCTCCTCCTCTCTCTCGGTGGCACCGGAGTGCCATCGGGAGGGGAATCATTGGCGCGGTGGTCGTCCTCATCAACATCACCATCATCATCACCATCCTCATCTCTTTTACGCGGTCCACTCTCCCGCACCCTGCTGTAATCCCTACATGAACATGGTGCTTTATGCCACATATTAGGATCCAATGATGTGTTGCCATCCTATGATGTTTTGAGTAGATTTCTTTTGTCTTTGGGTTGATTGATGATCTAGATTGGTATGAGTTGTATGTTTTACTTTGATGCTGTCCTATGGTGCCCTCCGTGTCGCGCAAGCGTGAGGGGTTCCCGCTGTAGGGTGTTGCAATACGTTCATGATTCGCTTATAGTGGGTTGGTGAGTGACTGAAACACAAACCCGAGTAAGGGTGTTGTTGCGTATGGGATAAAGAGGACTTGATGCTTTAATGCTATGGTTGGGTTTTACCTTAATGATTTTTAGTAGTTGCGGATGCTGAGTTCCAATCACAAGCGCATATGATCCAAGTAGAGAAAGTATGTTAGCTTATGCCTCTCCCTCATATGAAACTACAATAGTGATTACCGGTCTTGTTAACGATTGCCTAGGACAACTCCGCACACCGATCCACCATTATTCAACACTCGCTATTTATAATATTTAGTAATATATTCTAAATTTATGATAACAGCACCTACTTTTATATTTTATCTCTCCGATATCATACAAAGTTATCCTCTTCATACCCACAACATAGTTTTATTTCTTGTTGCTAGTTGGAAGCAAACGTTCGGTGTACGTAGAGTCGTATCAGTGGCAGATAGGGCTTGAGAGAATATTGATCTTACCTTTAGCTCCTTGTGGGTTCGACACTCCATACTTATCAATTCCACATTTGGAAATTTCTACGATGATTCCTTGCACTTGGGGATTATCAAGCTCTTTTCTGGCGCCGTTGCCGGGGAGCAATAGCGTGGGGTTGATATTCTCGTGTATGCTTGTTTGCTTTCTTCACTAAGTAGATTTTGTTTTTCCTTTTTGTTTCTGTTTAGTTGTGGGTGAAACATACAATTTTTTTAAAAGAATGAAAATACCAAAGAAAATACTTGCCTCTCATGCCTAAAATGTTTTTCAAAAAGAGAAGTGATTGGAAAGTTATGCATTGAAGAAGTGAGGGTCGACCTTGAGCACTTGTGTTCATGCTCACGGAAACAATGTAGAATTTTTCATGGAAGTTTCTCTGTAAATAATTATCCCCATATATATATCCATTGTATTATAAAAATAATGTGCCAAGCTTTGGTTTCAGGGTGATTAGATTGCTTGTTTACTATGTGCAGAACAAAAACAGAAACTTTGGCTGTAGCACGTGATTTTACATTTTTTACTGCAAAGTAAAATGGGTCTGAAACTTTTTGCACATTACTTCTGTATAAATGTTTCGAATTTTCAAATTTATTTCATAATTTTTGGAGTAACAGAAGTTTACAAAACCTTCAGATTTCTACAGACTGTCCTGTTTTAGACAGATTCTGTTTTTCGTGTGTTGTTTGCTTATTTTGATGAATCTATGGGTAGTATCGGGGGATATGAACCATGGTGAAGTTGGAATACAGTATATATAGTTCTAATATGAAATTGGAATGAATTTTCAACAGTACCTAAAGGTAGTGATTTGCTTTATTATACTAACGGATCTCACAAAGTTTTTGTTAAAGGTTTTTGTGGATGAAGTGTTCGAAGAACGAGGAGTTACCGATGTGAGAAGAATAAATATAGGCAAGATCTCAAGCTTGGGGATGCCGAAGGCACCCCAAGTAAATATTCTAATGATACACAAGCATCTAAGCTTGGGGATGCCCCGGTTGGCATCCCATCTTTCTTCTTCAACAATTATCGGTATACCTCGGTTTTTATTTCATTCATATGATTTGTGTCCTTTGTTTTTTTGTTATTACTTTATGAACCATGCTAGTATGAGATAGCCCTTCATTGATTTATATAATGCTTCATGTGCTTCACTTATATCTTCTAAGTATGATCGTATAGAATTGCTCTTTGTGCTTCACGTAAATCTTTTGAGTATGGTTTTATAGAATGCTTCGTGTGCTTCACTTATACATTTTGAGCTTGGACATTGATTAGTTTATATTAATTGTAGAATGCTACATGAACTTCACTTATATCTTTTGGAGTATGAATAATACTATCATCTAAAGCGGGTTTGGAAGAGTGTCAACTCTAGGAACTAGTGATCCCGCTATTCCGAATGAGAAGAAGTTTGCTTATGAGGAGAGTAGAAAAATTTCTATGCTCGTAGATCATGAAAAGAATGATTTATGTGATTGTTATGTTGTTGAATTAATTCATGATGCTACTGAAAATTATTATGAGGGAGGAATATAATATTGTAGGAGTTGCAATAATATCAAATTTCCTCTCTATGTGCTTAAAGTTTTGAAGTTATCCTTGTTTTTCCTTCCTATGCTAGTTGATTCTTGTTCCCATAAGTTGTGTACTCACAAAATCCCTAGGCATAGGAAGTGGGTTAGGTTTAAATTTTCTAGTCATATTCTTCATGATTCTCTCTTTATGTTTCAATTCTTATCTTTTATGTGAGCATCATTGAAATCATCATGCCTAGCTAAAAGGCATTAAAGAAAAGCGCTTGTTGGGAGACAACCCAACATTTACCCTTAATGTTTTTGTGTGTTCTCATGATTAAGATACCGTATTAATCATTTATTATAGCTTTTGTTTCAATAAAGTGCCAAGTAAGACCTTTGGGAAGACTTGGGTGAAAGTTAATGTGATCTTGCTGTAAAAAAGCAGAAACTTTGCGCTAACGAGATTTGCTTCCATTTTTTTATTGGAGAGTGCGATTAGGTTGATTCCTTTTGCAGAAGATTAATAGACAAATTCCTCATGTCCACCAATTTATTTCATAATTTTTTAAGTAGCAGAAGTATGGTTAGTGTTCAGATCATTACAGACTGTTCTGTTTCTGACAGATTCTGTTTTTATTGCATAGTTTGCTTGTTTTCTAGTTTCTATGACTTATATTTCTCAATATAAATTGTAGAAATGATATGGTACAGTTGGCATTGTGTGAGAACAATTATGAACCTTGTCTTTGACAGTACCAAAGTGAATGGTTTACTCTTTATCATACTAACCTATCTCACGAAGTTCCGTTAAGTTTTGTGTGATTGAAGTTTTCAAGCTTTGGGTGAGATATCGATATGAGGAGAATAAGGAGTGGAAAGACCCTAAGATTGGGGATGCCCGAGGCACCCCAAGGTAATATTCAAGGAAGACTCAAGCGCCTAAGCTTGGAGATGCCCCGGAAGGCATCCCCTCTATCCTCTTCAAAACTATCGATATACCTTTACTCGGAGCTATATTTTTATTCATCACATGATATGTGTTTTGCTTGGAGCGTATTTTCAATTTTATTTTCTGTTTGAATAAAATCATTGGATCTGAATTATTAAATGAAAAAGAATCCATCCATGTCTAGTTAATTATTTGACTACTCAGTGTCCTTCACTATTATCTTTTGTAGTAGTTTGTCATTACTCTTTATCATACTAACCTATCTCACGAAGTTCCGTTAAGTTTTGTGTGATTGAAGTTTTCAAGCTTTGGGTGAGATATCGATATGAGGAGAATAAGGAGTGGAAAGACCCTAAGCTTGGGGATTCCCGAGGCACCCCAAGGTAATATTCAAGGAAGACTCAAGCGCCTAAGCTTGGTGATGCCCCGGAAGGCATCCCCTCTTTCGTCTTCAAAACTATCGGTATACCTTACTCGAAGCTATATTTTTATTCATCACATGATATGTGTTTTGCTTGGAGAGTATTTTCAATTTTACTTGCTGTTTGAATAAAATCATTGGATCTGAATTATTAAATGAAAAAGAATCCTCCCATGGCTAGTTAATTATTTGACTACTCAGTGTCCTTCACTATTATCTTTTGGAGTAGGTTGTCATTTACTCACGTGCTTCATGTATATCCAATGAATAAATGGTTGAATAATTGAATATCATAAATCTGAATTTATATATGTTTCATATGCTTATGCCATGGGGAGTAATGACTTCACATAGAATAAGTATAGGTAGTAAACTTATTGAAAGTTAGCAAATGTAGAATTTGTCACTTGAACAATTCATGAAAGAATATTGAAGGAACAGAGATTTCACATATAAATATACTATCTTGGACATCTTTTGTAATTGTGAGCACTCATTAAAATATGACATGCTAAAAGCTTGATGTCGGACAAAGAAGACAATGTAATGGGTTATGTTTTCTTATATCCGAAATAAAGTATATTGTCTTGGATCATCCAACATGTTGAGCTTGATTTTCCCCCTCATGCTAGCCAAATTCTTTGCACCAAGTTGTGACAGCCTGATTTTTGCCCTCTCTTATTTGCCCGATTTTCATTTTGATTTATTTTGAATGTTGTTTTTTTTTCAATCTTTTCATATGGACTTAAACACTTGGGTACCCTTGGCTTTCACCCAAGTGCATCAGTCCCCTCTCTAATCATCATTCCCCTTCTGATCCACCTCAAAATAATCTTGGGAATATTTTTCTTAAATGAAAAATATTCATTTTTCCTCCCTAAAACCCTAGCTAGTTCAATGAGCTCCAAAGCAACCCTCATTTTTCTGGCCCACAAAAATCTTAGAAAATTCCCAAATATTCTTTGAACCCTAGGGCACCTTCCTGAGCAAATATTTCATCACTTTTTGGAATATTTTTGCTACAGAAAATATTTTCTATTCTGGACAGAAATGGTGGTTTCTACAGCAACTACCATTTTACTTGCTCCATTGTGTCTGAATTTTCTTGTGCATCATCACCTTGGTAGATGATGGCTAGCCTCCAAAGCACAGCCCCCAACTCCCAGCCATTTGACCTCAGTAACATCTCAAAGTTACTAATCAAAAACTTACCTGGCATGTAAAATCTTATCTACTGCATCTGGAGCCAAACCAAAGCATGGTAATCCTCAAAACTACCACGAACATCAAGCCAGACATGATCTTTGGACGTTGGTCGGCCTGAGGGAGGAGTTCACGCGGTGACCACGCGTGTCCATGATGCCAGCATGCTTGTCGGCGCGCTCTGGGTGCCGCCGAGCACTCTATTCGCGCATGCTTGCTTCCCTCGTCTGCCCGAGCGTGCCAAACTTCGCCACCATCCTCGTCTCAACTCCATTACCTACCCCCTAGTGCTCGCCGACACCGGAGCTCGCCGCAGCGAGCACGGGCACGGTGCGGCCAACCCAATAGTGCGGTGCGCACTGTGCTCGTTGCCTTCTCCTTGTTCCTGTGCTTGTCCCCGTTCGCCAACAGTCGCCGCGTGAGCTACGTCGCCTTCTCCCCCTCTCACTGACACTGCTCGCTGCCAGGCGCCGTGGACAGGTGTCCACCGGCAGAGCCCGAACCCCCCTCTCCGCTCACCTATAAATGGAGCTGCCCCCAGCCTCCTCGAGAACCATCCACCACTCCCACACACCCCACAAGCGCGTAGGAAACCGTCGCCCGGCCGGGCAAGCCGCGGGCAGCCGCCCTCGAGCTCGAGCTCGCCGGCGATCCCCTCTAGTCGTTGCGATAGCTCCAGCCCCACCTAGGCCAGGCCGATCCTTCCAGGGCCTCCGCCTCTCTCCGGTGAAGCCATCCCGTCCCCCTGGAGCCCCTCAAGTTGCCTCTGCTCACCGTCTTCCTCATCTCCGGCAACCACCGCCCTCTGCCTCCTCTTGCGAGGTCGATTCCGACGCTGTCCGACCACCCCTAGCTACACTACGGGTACGGGTAGGTGCGCCTCAACCCCCTCTCTCGGTCCCTCCCTCTCATTTTTGCCAAGGAGCCCTCGTCACCGGCAAGAGCTCCGGCGAAGCCACGACCCCCTCTGTTTCCTTCTCCCGTCCCTCTCACCTGACTAGCGGGGCCCGCTAGTCAGCCACTCAGTACGCGCGCGAAGCAGTACGAGTGGTGGCGCCCTGAGGCTTTACGCCTTCGACGTCACCCCCCTAGTCTGTTTTATTTAAATTCAAATTCAATCCATTTCCAGAGAGCTTCAAACAGCTATAACTCTTCAACCATAAGTCCAAATGAATTGATTCTTTTTGCATTATGTTCTTTGTAAAGAAATCTAGCAGCTCACCAAAAATGAGATTTTTCTGAGCTGTCTAGAATTTCTGGTGATTTTCAGAAGATTTCTTGATATTTTCTTCTTATGCTTAAATTTATTTTCAGAGGGTGAGGCTTGTCTTGAGGATAACTAGAAGGCTTGTGAACCTCATCTGCACTAAGGAAAGCCACAACAACATTTTCATGGTGTCATTTCAATGTTGATGATTTTCTTACTTGAATGAAATGATTAATCCATGCATTTAAATAACTATTATTTTATTTATATTCTGTCAAGTATTTGTTAGTCATTATGCTTGATTTACAGAATGTTTGGATCTAGTTTAGTTGGTAAACAAAAGCCAAGTCCTACTGGTGGTAATGATAAAATGACTTGTTATGCATATGAGTAATTACTTAAAGTTATTTTCTTGCATAAATAAAATAGTAAAATTTGCTAGAAAATATTATGTTAAGTGCTTGTTTAGCCATTTACAGAATGTTTGAACCTAGCTTGGTTGGTAAAGAAATTAGGATTTGATTGTGGTGATGGTAGTAAATTTTTGCTATGCATATGAGAAATTAATTGAAGTTATTTTCTTGCATGAGAAAATAATAATACTTGCTGCACAATATATCGTTAAAGTGAGAGTTACCCTATCCAGGAAAGTAATATGAGTTGTTGATGCTTATGCTTAGTGTGAATATGGTTGACATCATTTATTTTCATTAATATGTGATGCATGTGTAGTATTGTATTTCATGGCATGCTATGACACCGGTCATTTTCATTTTAAGTTGAACCTGAATATAACTCAACTTGAATATATTGTTGACTGGGTCATGGTGCCGCTGAATCAAGATTTTCCTAGTGCAACCACATTTGCCTTTGTGGGAAGGCCTTGATTTGGTCCATTGACATGCCTCTGGTCGGTGCCTCCAACTAGGGAAGGTTATGGGCATGCTTACCCTGGCCCGGTAAGCAGGCATAACCTTGTGTGCCCGTTGTTGAGATTATGGTACCGGGTCCCCGAGTGGGATCGTTTTGGCCACGATGGTGGTCGTTGTGTCTTTGGTAGACACGGGGCCACCCAGGACTGGCCCGTTGGGGATTGGGTCAGAGTGGCCGGGAGAGTGTCATGGCAGTGGAAGGGTTTCGTCGGAATGCCATTGGTCCACCCGAATGGGAATGTGAGGCCATGGGTTCCGTGGTGTGGGTACAGTCTGCTACCTCTGCAGAGTGTATAATCTATCGATAGCCGAGTCCACGGTCACGGACGCCTCGTAGTAGGTCCCACCATGAGTCAACGTTTAATAAACTTTCACACTAAGTCATGAACTTTGCACTGTCGATG
Source organism: Triticum urartu (assembly GCF_056163025.1). Lineage (NCBI taxonomy): Eukaryota > Viridiplantae > Streptophyta > Magnoliopsida > Poales > Poaceae > Triticum > Triticum urartu. The sequence continues at coordinate 218,964,355 of NC_141878.1, forward strand.
ATGGCGGAAGGGCCATCGAGATGTTCGAGACCAAATATTTGTCGTGGTTGTGATCGCCGTAAGGATCACGAGTTACTCTGGTCAAGACTATGATGGTGGTTGGTTTGTGATCCGAGAACTATCACGGTTGGTAAGTCGGTCCCGAGGGACGTTTATCACAAGAGCATGATCACAACATGTTGGAACATTATTGCATTAATAACTGGTTAATGATCATGATATTGTTTGTCATTATGATTATGACTGTTGTGAGCTCGCAAGTACATTCAATGTACTGACTTGGCGTGTCATGCCAGATTTCAGGAAAGTCGCATTGGAAAGGAGCGCTGCTCAAGTGTAGATCGTGTCCACATCGGTGTCCCTGTGCTATGGAGTTTCTGCTACGACATTGTTCCGCTGTCGCGTAGTTGTTTTGATTGAGGCCCCCTTTGTGTTCACTAAATAATGTACATAATGTTCAGCCGCACCGTGCTTGCTGCTTGGCCTCGACATCTGTTGTAATATAAACTCTGATCCACTAGTATCAATAAAGCGGATGTTTTTCTGTACCAAGATGTTGTGTGTTGCCAGAAGACATGGTCTCTGGGCTGGCAATGCAGGGTAAACTGGTCGCTCTGAGCCGGGGTGCCACACAAGTAGAGATACTACTTGTGCTTCCAAACATTCCTTAAACCAGTTTTGCCATGAGAGTCCACCATACCTACCTATGGATTGGGTAAGATCCTTCAAGTAAGTTGTCATCGGTGCATGCAATAAAATTTGCCCTCTAAATATGTATGATATATTAATGTGGAGAAAATAAGCTTTGTATGATCTTATGATGTGGAAGAAATAAAAGCGACGGACTGCATAATAAAGGTCCATATCACAAGTGGCAATATAAAGTGACGTTCTTTTGCATTAATATTTTGTGCATCCAACCATAAAAGCGCATGACAACCTCTTCTTCCCTCTGCAAAGGGCCTATCTATTACTTTTATCTTCTACCTTATGCAAGAGTCATGGTGATCTTCACCTTTCCTTTTTACATTTTATCCTTTAGCAAGCACATTGTGTTGGAAAGATCCTTATATATATATATCCAATTGGATGTAAGTTATCATGAACTATTATTGTTGACATTACACTTGAGGTAAAAGTTGGGAGGAGAATCTATAAGCCCCTATCTTTCTCGGTGTCCGATTAAAATTTTGAACCCATAAATATCACGTGAGTGTTAGCAATTGTGAAAGACTAAATGATAGTTGAGTATGTGGAGTTTGCTAAATCAAAGCTCTGACATGGACCCTTCCTGGAAATAAGATGAATTGCAATTGTTTGATGACTGAGAATATAGTTTTTTAGTTTCAAGAAAGTTTATGATCTATACTTTAATATGTGAATAGCTTGTTACTTGATCATGAAAAGTATTATGAAGATGAGTTACTATTATGATATATAATGATGCTATAAAAAGTGACTGAAACTATCATTGATGAAACTTATGCACTTGCTAGCATTCACACTTCATAAATTATTTCTTTTATCATTTACCTACTCGGGGACGAGCAGGAATTAAGCTTGGGGATGCTGATACGTCTCCAACGTATCTATAATTTATGAAGTATTCATGCTATTATATTATCAACCTTGGATGTTTTATATGCATTTATACGCTATTTTATATGATTTTTGGGACTAACCTATTAACCTAGTGCCAGTGCCGGTTTCTCTTTTTTCCTTGTTTTTGAGTTTTACATAAAAGGAATATCAAACAGAGTCCAATTGACGTGCCAATTTTTGAGGATTTTTTATGGACCAAAAGAAGACCCCGGAGTAAAAGAGTTGGGCCAGGAGAGTCCCGGGGCGTCCACGAGGGTGGCGGGCGTGCCCACCCCCCAGGCGCGTGGGCCTGCCTCGTGGATGCCTCAGGCACCTCCTTGACGTGAGACCGATGCCAAAAATTCCTATAAATACAGAAACCTCTGAAAATTAACCTAGATCGAGAGTTTCACCGCCAAAAGTCTCTGTAGCCACCGAAAACCAATCTAGGCCCTCTCCGGCACCCTGCCGGAGGGGGCCATCATCACCGGAGGGCATGGAGGAGGATCCTGGAGGGGCCATCATCACCATGAAGGCCAAGGACCAGAGGGAGAACCTCTCCCCATCTAGGGGGGGAGGCCATGGAGGAGGAAGCACAAGGGGAAGAACCTCTCCTCCTCTCTCTCGGTGGCATCGGAGTGCCATCGGGAGGGGAATCATCGCCGCAGTGATTGTCTTCATCAACATCACCATCATCATCACCATCCTCATCTCTTTTACGCGGTCCACTCTCCCGCACCCTGCTGTAATCCCTACTTGAACACGGTGCTTTATGCCACATATTATGATCCAATGATGTGTTGCCATCGTATGATGTTTTGAGTAGATATCTTTTGTATTTTGGTTGATTGATGATCTAGAGTGGTATGAGTTGTATGTTTTACTTTGATGTTGTCCTATGGTGCCCTCCATGTCGTGCAAGCGTGAGGGGTTCCCACTGTAGGGTGTTGCTATACATTCATGATTCGCTTATAGTGGGTTGGTGAGTGACTAAAACACAAACCCGAGTAAGGGGGTTGTTGCGTATGGGATAAAGAGGACTTGATGCTTTAATGCTATGGTTGGGTTTTACCTTAATGATATAGTAGTTGCGGATGCTTGGTAGAGTTCCAATTATAAGTGCATATGATCCAAGTAGAGAATGTATGTTAGCGTATGCCTCTCCCTCATATGAAACTGCAATAGTGATTACCGGTCTTGTTAACAATTGCCTAGGACAATTCCGCACACCAATCCACCATTATTCCACACTCGCTATTTATAATATTTAGTAATATATTCTAACTTTATGATAACAGCACCTACTTTTATATTTTATCTCTCCGATATCATACAAAGTTATCCTCTTCATACCCACAACATAGTTTTATTTCTCGTTGCTAGTTGGAAGCAAACATTCGGTGTACGTAGAGTCGTATCAGTGGCGGACAGGGCTTGAGAGAATATTGATCTTACCTTTAGCTCCTTGTGGGTCTGACACTCCATACTTATCACTTCCACCTTTGGAAATTGCTACGATGATTCCTTGCACTTGGGATTATCAGGTTAGGGGGCTATAAATGGGCTATATGCGAACAGGCCGTTAACAGGCTTTCCATGGGCCGGCCTGCCACCTTTTGACCAAGTCAAATGAGACGGCCTTTTCACAGGAATGGGCCTCTGTTCGGCCATGCCACGTGTCGATGTATCATATGCGCCTTCGGTCCAATGAGTGGATGACATCTGTCCCAACGGTGAGCCGACACGTGTTTCCTCCAGCCAATGATGATTTTGCACGTGGAAAATCCCCATTGGTCGAGGCTGTTAGCGGGTTATCGGATCCAAAACTGGACCGATAGCTTAACGTCATTCCGTTGAGGTGGATGACACGTGTTGGTCACCCTTGAAGAAAGCACTTCTGTGACGCGCGATTTATCGTCATGGAAGTGGACACTTCCGTGATGATAATTTTGGTAATGTCATGGAACACTTCTACGACAGCACAGGTATGACTATCTTCATTACATTATAAAATCGTCATGGATGTACATGCATGACAAAAAACGGGACCTACTGTGACAAACACATATCATCACGGAAGTGTATTTTTTGTAGTGAACTTACCCAACACGCTCGATTTACTTCGGCCGAACACACTTTTCTGGATCATGCCCGACCTCGGCTGATCGACACACCGTAGTCCTACATAGGCTTAATAGAGAGTCCAGCACGCCGTTCTACATCATAAATGCGAAGGGGTCATGGGCCAATCGTCCTTTTGTTGGGGATCATTGAATGGAAAACAAAAAAATTCTATGCACACACAAGATTTGTCCATGGAGAAGCATAGCTACGTGAGGGGGAGCATCTGCATACCCTTGTAGATCGCTAAGTGGAAGCGTTTATCAATGCGGTTGACGTAGTCATATAGCTTCCCGATCCATCCGTAATGATAAGCACCGAATGCACGACGCCTCCACGTTCAGCACGCGTTCAACTCGATGACGTCCGCGCCTTCTCGATCCAGCAAGAGAGGCTGAGTAGTAGATGAGTTCCGGCAGCATGACACCATGGTGACGGAGGTGGTGAAACTATTCTCTAGGGCTTCGGCAAGCACGACAGGTTTAGGACGGAGGATGAACTAGAGGGAGAGGGGGCACTGATGTCTGCTAGACTACGTCGGTATTTCCCCAAAGAGGAAGGGATGAAGCAGCACAACAACGGTAGGTATTTCTGTCAGTGATGAGACCAAGGTTATCGAACCAGTAGGAGAACCAAGCAACTCTACATAAACAACACTTGCACACAAAGAACAAATACTCGCAACCCGACGTGTTAAAGGGGTTGTTAATCCCTTTCGGGTAACGGCGCCAAAAATTGGCAAACGGACGTGATAAATAAGATAGATGGATAAATAGTCTCGGATAAAATAAATTGCAGCAAAGTATTTTGGTTTTTTTGGTTTAATAGATCTGAAAATAAAAGGAAAAAAAATAGATCGCAAAGGCAAATATATTAAAGAAGAGACCCGGGGGCCGTAGTTTTCACTAGTGGCTTCTCTCGAGAAAAATAGTAGACGGTGGGTAAACGAATTACTGTTGGGCAATTGATAGAACTTCAAATAATCATGATGATATCCAGGCAATGATCATTATATAGGCATCACGTCCAAGATTAGTAGACCAACTCCTGCCTGCATGTACTACTATAAATCCACACATCGATCGTTATCCAGCATGCATCTAGTGTATTAAGTTAATGGAAAAATGGACTAATGCAATAAGAACGATGACATGATATAGACAAGATCTATTTATGTAGAAATAGACCCCATCTTGTTATCCTTAATAGCAGCGATACATATGTGTCGATTCCCCTTCTGTCACTGGGATCAAGCACCATAAGATCGAACCCATCACAAAGCACCTCTTCCCATTGCAAGATAAATAGATCAAGTTGGCCAAACAAAACCCAAATATCGGAGATGAAATATGAGGCTATAATCAATCATGCATATAAGAGATCAAAGAATACTCAAATAACTTCCATGGATAAAAAGAGATAGATCTGATCATAAACTCAAAGTTCATCGGATCCCAACAAACACACCGCAAAAAGTTACATCATATGGATCTCCAAGAGACCATTGTATTGAGAATCAAACGAGAGATAAGAAACCATCTAGCTACTAACTCGGGACCCGAAGGTCTACAAAAGACTACTCACACATCATCAGAGAGGCACCAATGGGCGTGATGAATCCCTCTGTGATGGTGTCTAGATTGGATCTGGTGGTTCTAGACTCTATGAATGGTATTGATTTTCGTCGACTACCCTAGGGTTTTTGGAATATTGGGGTATTTATAAAGAGGCGGGCTTGGGGGCACTCGAGGTGGGCATAACCCACCAGGGCGCGCCTGGGCCTCCAGGCGCACCCTCGTGGGTTATGCTCCCCTCGGTGCACCCCCAGGTGCTTCTCCTGGTCCAAAAAAAATCCACAAAAAGTTTCGCTACATTTGGACTCCGTTTGATATTGATTACCTGCGATGTAAAAAACAGCAACTGGCACTTGGCACTATGTCAATAGGTTAGTACCAAAAAATGATATAAAATGACTGTAAAACATCCAAGAATGATAATATAACAACATGGAACAATCAAAAATTATAGATACGTTGGAGACGTATTAGTATCCCCAAGCTTAATTCCTGCTCGTCCTCGAGTCGGTAAATGATAAAAACAAAATGTTTGATGTGGAATGCTGCCTAACATGTCATCTCATATTCTTTTCTTTATAGCATGGACATTTGGAGTTTTATATGATCCAAAGCAATAGTCTAGTTTTGACATGAGACTTGAATACACAGGCATATAAACAAGCAACCATGTCTTTCAAAATATCAACGCTAAAATAAGTTATCCCTAGCCCATCATGCTCAATGATTGATCCATTCATGAAACACACTCTCATATTAGCTACACCCAATGCTCAAGTATGATCATAGTGCCCCCTAGTTGGTGCTTTATAAGAGAAGATGAAGACTAATTAAAAATAAAAATTGCATAAAGTAAAATAAAGGCCCTTCGCAGAGGGAAGTAGGGATTTGTAGAGATAAAAGCGAAAATTGAGAGATAAAAGCATTTTGAGAGGCATGCTTTTCCCACCAACAAAAATGACTTAGAGTTCCCAACACTTTCCATGCTAGATATATCATAGGCGGTTCCCAAACAGAAAATATAGTGTATTCCTTTTTCCACCATACTTTCACTTTCCATGGCTAACCGTATCCACGGGTGCCTTCCATACCAACACTTTCCAAGGAATTTATTATTTGACAACATAAAGTAAATTCATTTTTCATTTCGGGACTGTGCATCCCTAATACCTTTGCCTTACTCTCGTGCAATGACAAGTGAATAAACACTCATCGTGAGAATAACATATCTAGCATGGAAAATATTATGCACCCCTCGCCGCCTCGCGAGCGTTACGAGCACACAAAAGAGAAATTTATTTTGAATATTAGGGATGGCACATACAAATTTTCTTAGATCAGCAAAAGAATACCGCATATAGGTAGGTATAGTGGACTCATGTGGCAAAACTATTTAAAGGATTTTGGATGCACAAGTAGTGATCATACTTAGTGCAAAATGAAGGCTAGCAAAAGATTGGGAAGCGACAAACCAAGAAATAAATAATCTCATAAGCGAGCATTAAGCATAATTAACACCGAATAATGCACCACATGTATGATGTAATTTCATTGCACAACTATTGACTTTCGTGCTTGCATAGGGAATCACAAACCTTAACACCAATATTCTTACTAAAACATAATTACTCATCAACATGATTCACATATCACATCATCATATCTCAAAACTATTACAAGGAATCGAGTTTATTTTGTCCAATGATCTTCATGAAAGTTTTTATTATATCCTTCTTGGATATCTATCACTTTGGAACTAATTTTCATGTGTTTCTTTTGATAATCTCAAACAAATATAAGTGAAGATCATGAGCATAATTTTTCTTTCTCTCAAATTAATTTAAGTGAAGCAAGAGGGAAGTTCTTAATTTTTTTACTAACTCTCAAATAAATCTAAGTGAAGCAAGAGAGCATTTCTTCAAAAATACTAAAGCACACCATGCTCAAAAAGATATAAGTGAAGCACTAGAGCAATTCCATAGCTCATAAAGATTTAAGTGAAGCATAGAGAGCAATTCTAACAAGTCATGACATAATTTTGGCTCTCTCAAATATGTGTGTCCAGCGAGGATTCAAGACTTAAAGCACAAAGCAAAACAAGCAAAGACTCATATCATACAATACACTCCAAGAAAAACTCATAATATGTGACGAATAAAAATATAGCTTCGAGTAAAATACCGATTGTTGTTAGAAGAAAGAGGGGATGCCACTTGGGGCATCCCCAAGCTTAGTTGTTTGCTTCTCTTTGGATAATAGGTTTGGATTCCACAGGAATCCCCAAGCTTAAGATCTTATTACTCCTTATTCCTTCATCCATCGTAAGATCACCCAAAACTTGAACACTTCAATCACACAAAACTCAACAAAACCTTCGTGAGATCCGTTAGTATAACAAAACAAATCACTACTATAAATGTTGTTCCAAACCAATTCATATTTTATTCTTGTGTTATATCTAGTGTATTCCAACTTTTCTATGGCAAAAACTCTTCAAAGAAAACCATAGAATCATCAAAACAAGCACACAACGCAAAGAAAACAGAATCTGTCAAAAACAGAACAGTCTGTAGCAATCTGGGTATTTCGAATACTTCTGCAACTCCAAAAACTCTGAAACATTAGGACGACATGAGAAGTTTGTATATTAATTTTCTGCAAAAATAATTAGTATTTTATCACACTCTGGTTAAAAATGAAAATTATTTTCGTGAGTGCAAAAGTTTTTGTTTTTCAACAAGATCAAACAACTATCACCCAAGAAGATCCTAAAGGCTTTACTTGGCACAAACACTAACTAAAACACAAAAAACACAATCATAACAGTGGCGTAATTGTGCTAACACTCAAGAACAGGAAGCAAAAAAGAAAAATTAATTTTACTCATTGGGTTACCTTCCAACAAGCGCTATTGTTTCACGCCCCTAGCTAGGCATAATGAAAGGATCTAAGACTCATATGGTGGCCTAATTCCTTTTGATGTCTGCTAGACTATGTCGGTATTTCCCCAAAGAGGAAGGGATGATGTAGCACATCAACGGTATGTATTTCCCTCAATGATTATACCAAGGTTATCGAACCAGTAGGAGAACCAAGCAACACTACGTAAACAACACCGGCACACAAATAACAAATACTCGCAACTCGACGTGTTAAAGGGGTTGTCAATCCCTTTCGGGTAACTGTGCCAAACATTGGCAAACAGACGTGATAAAAATATGTTAGATGGATAAATAGATCTAGGATAAAATAAATTGCAGCAAGGTATTTTTGTATTTTTGGTTTAATAGATCTTAAAATAAAAGGAAAATAAAATAGATCACAAAGGAAAATATATTAAAGAAGAGACCCGGGGCCGTAATTTTCACTAGTGGCTTCTCTCGAGAAAAATAGCGAGGCACCATCGGAGAGGCACCAATGGGCATGATGAACCCCTCTGTGATGGTGTCTGGATTGGATCTGGTGGTTCAGGACTCGTCAGCGGCTGGAATTGAGTTTCGTCGACTCCCCTGGGGTTTCTAGAATATTGGGGTATTTATAGAGTAAAGAGGCGGTCCAGGGGCACCCGAGGTGGGCACAACCCACCAGGACGCGCCTTGGCCTCCAGGCGCGCCCTAGTGGGTCGTGCTCCCCATGGAGTACCCCCAAGCGCTTCTCCAGCCCATTGGATGTCTTCTGGTCCAAAAAAATCCACAAAAAGTTTTTCTGCATCTGGACTCCGTTTGATATTGATTACCTGCGATGTAAAAAACATGCAAAAAACAACAACTGGAACTTGGCACTATGTCAATAGATTAGTACCAAAAAAGATATAAAATGACTATAAAATGATTATAAAACATCGAAGAATGGTAATATAACAACATGGAACAATCAAAAATTATCGATACATTGGAGACGTATCAGGCGCCGACACACTGCTTGGTGAATCATGGTATCTCCCAGGGGCTTGCCCTGCTCCTCTATTTATATGTTGAGCCCTGGGGTCATTTCTTGGAGAAAGAGCCTCCTCAAAGTCGGGTTGGAACGCAAGGAAGAGTCCTTCTCAGTTTCTAGTACCAGACGCCACGGTCCTCGGCGTCTGGCCCAGGGCCAGACGTCAAGGTCCCTAGCGTGTGGTCCTTGACTGATACGTCTCCAATGCTCTTATATTATCTATTTTGGATGTTTAATGGGCTTTAATATGCTCTTTTATATTATTTTTGGGACTAACCTATTAACCGGAGGCCTAGTGCCAGTTTCTGTTTTTTTGCCTATTTCAGTGTTTCGCAAAAAAGGAACCAAACGGAATCCAAACGGAATGAAACCTTCACGATGATCTTTCTTGGACCTAAAGCAAACTAGAAGACTTGGAGTTGAAGTCTGGAACTCTGTGAGGCAGCCACGATATAGGAGGGCGTGCCCAGGGGGTAGGCACGCCCCCCCTCGTGGGCCCCACGAAGCTCCACCGACGTACTTCTTTTGCCTATATATACCCTTATACCCTAGAAACATCAGGGAGAGCCATGAAACCACTTTTCCACTGCCGCAACCTTATGTACCCATGAGATCCCATCTTGGGGCCTTTTCCGGCGATCTGCCGGAGGGGGAATCTATCACGGAGGGCTTCTACATCAACACTATAGCCTCTCCGATGAAGCATGAGTAGTTTACCACAGACCTTCGGGTCCATAGTTATTAGCTAGATGGCTTCTTCTCTCTCTTTGATCTTCAATACAAAGTTCTCCTCGATGTTCTTGGAGATCTATTCGGTGTAATACTCTTTTGCGGTGTGTTTGACGAGATTCGATGAATTGTGGGTTTATGAACTTGATTATCTATGAATATTATTTGGTTCTTCTCCGAATTCTTATATGCATGATTTGATATCTTTGCAAGTCTCTTCGAACTATCGGTTTAGTTTGGCCTATTTGATTGATGTTTCTTGCAATGGGAGAAGTGCTTAGCTTTGGGTTCAATCTTGCGGTGTCCTTTCCCAGTGTCAGTAGGGGCAGCAAGGCACATATTGTATTGTTGCCATCAAGGATAAAAAGATGGGGTTTATGTCATATTGCTTGAGGTTATCCCTCTACATCATGTCATCTTGCTTAAAGCGTTACTCTGTTCTTATGAACTTAATACTCTAGATGCATGCTGGATAGCGGTCGATGTGTGGAGTAATAGTAGTAGATGCAGTATCGTTTCGATCTGCTTGACACGAGCGTGATGCCTATTGTTGGTGTACAAAAGTAGGGGTCCTTTGTGTGCCCCTTTACTTGTGCGCGTGCATTCGCAGCCACATGCCTGCGGCCACGCTCGGCAGGGTAGAGGAAGCAAAGACACAAGACTTCCAGAGCAGCGCCAAGCCGAAGGCGCGAGAAGTAGAGGACAAGGTGGGCTTTCCCTGGCAAGAGCCTTACTGGGGGAGCTTACGTAGCCCCGGCAAGACTCTTGCTGGGGCAACTTGCCCAACACCCTTGAGCAGCCACCCTTGAGCCTAAGAGTTCACCGTCGACAACATTGGAACCAAGGCTCGGGAGGCGCCTGCATGGTGGCATGCAGATCTTTGTGGAGACCAAGAACATACAAGACTAGTTGAGGACCAGAAGATGGGAATCCCCTGGCAAGAACCTTGTCGGGGACACCTGCGAGACCCCGGCAAGACCCTTGCCGGGGACATCTACGGGGCCGAAGCCAGGCCCCCACCCGCCAAGGCTCCATCGCTGTTCCAACACAGCAGTCAAACCTGCCAGCAAGGCAGGCACCTGCATGGCGACGTGCAGCTTCCAGGCCAACTCAGCAAGCTCCTACGTGGTAGCATGCAGATCTTTGTGAAGACTCTTCCACTGCACCAACACAGCAGCCAGCCAGCGTGGCGCTGCGCGCCTAGTCAGCTTGGACGCGCGTCCGAGCGAGATGAGGCAGCGATGGACGAGATGAGCTTCCTTGTCGTCCCGATAAAGTGAGAGGGCACGTTGGTAGCACATTAAATGTGTTTGTCCTACGGTGCCCGGTGATAGACTTGTGTACAGTACAAACTTTCCACCTCCTGTGTGCCACTGTGGCGACCCCTTTGGCTATAAAAGGAGGCCCAAGGCATACTGGAGAGGGATTCATACTTTTTGGACCCTGCACGCTTTGTACCTAGTCCAAGAACACCAGATAAACACAAACCAGCAATAGTGGGGTATTACGCATGACTTGTGGACCGAACCTAGATAAATTCCCTGTGTTGATCTTCTAAACCCGCTCTTTCCACCGCCCCGCGCCCGCCAACCATAGAAGGGATTCCCCGTGATACCATAGGTGTCGTTCACACTGACATCCTTGGCGCGCTAGGTAGGGGGCGCAAGCTGTGAAAATCCGGTTTTGGAGTCAACTTATCGACTCCTTCATCGCGATGGCTCGAGAAGGGAAGGCGATGTCAATCAGCCACGCTCTGGTGTCGTCCGCAGCCGCAACGACCGTCCGCATGGTCTTAAAAAGCTAAGTCATGCACAACCTTGAGCATTTCTTCTTAATACTGTATAAGGTTATTCTCCTCGAAAGATCTTGCTCTTTGTACGGAAAACCTGCATGTAATGGGACCCTTCTGCTATTGGCAACACCCTTGTTCTGTTTCAAGTCCACTCAATAGTTCAAGCGGCCGCACTGAGAATGGCAAGGTGACCTACCCGCTATTAGCAATGCCCTTGTTCTGTTTCGAGTCCGCTCAACAGTTCAAGCGGCCGTGCTGAGAGCGGCAATGTGGTTTGTTCGACAGCAAGCGCCCCGGTAGGCTGCTAAGGATCCATCCTCAAAGCGCCATAGCATGTGTTTACGCACCGGCGAACCTATCCTACTAGGCGTAGGGTGTATACGTATGAAGAGAGATCGGACAGGAAGATTGCATGCTTCATTTCAATGTACTGGAGAGTTATATTACATCAATAATTGTTGTGGTTCTAACTTAAGATAAAATTGTCTTGGTCATGAACTCACAGCAACAACGGGAAATGGGGTGGCTAGTCCCTTCGCTGGCCCTCCACTCTATGGACTCCGTTGACGCAGGTGATGATGGGCTCGATACTCTCTTTGAGTGCCGCGAGGTCCGTCCCTTCTGGCAAGCTCTCTAGCGCGTCGGCGAAGTCGACGCCGGGGTTCCAGAATGCCACCATGGTGAGTACCTTGGTCATGGCGCCCCGGCAGAGCCTTCGGGACTCGTTGGCCAGATAGGCTGCTCGATTGGAGCGGAGCCGCTCCAAGGCTTCGAGGACGCCCTCGAAGAACAGGGTCATCCTGGCGTTGAGGCTCACGTTCGGCTCCTGGGAGTATGTGACATTTGACATCCCATGGCAGCCAGCTTCTTGGTGATCTTGCCGGCAACGTCGAGGAGGCGGCTGATCCAGATGTTTACGCCCTTCGCGTACTCCTCGTGCTCGGCGGCGTCATTCCTCCACAGTTGCTTCTCGTCCTCCAGGACCTTTTTCAAGGTGTCCTCATGAGCCCCGGCCTCCGAAATATTCCCCTTCAAGCCGTCCAGCTTCAACTTTAGATCGTTGATGGAGCCGTTGGACTTGGAGAGCAGCTTGGCCTTGTCGGAGATGGCGACCTGCGCATCCGCCAGAGTGCGGTTGGCCGCGTCCCTCTTCTCCGTCAGCATCGAGACTCTCTTCTCCAGCTCCTCCCGCTCCAGCTCCAGATCCTTCACCTTGCCGGCATGGACTAGGGCCTGAGCATCAAGTGCCTCCTTGTGCCTTTGCTCCAGTTCCTGGGTCCGTTGTGCGATGAGCTTCTCAACCTCCTCGTCATTGCCACGGAGCGTGGCGGCGAGCGCCTCCTCACCAGCGGCAAGGTCCTCCTCCTGGGAGTCCAGCAGGGCCTGCTGCTATTGCCAGGCAGCTTCGTCTATGGTAGCCTGATTCTTCGCCACCTCCTGGGCCTTCTCGATATCGGCATGCTTCAGGATGAGCTCCCGCTTGCACTCCTCCAGCTCACTCTGTGCAGCCTTCAGCTCATCCCTGGCCTTGCCGAACCAGACTTGCATCTCAGCAACGTGCTCCTCAAAATCCGCCTCCGCCTTGTCCATCGCCGCCATCCTGGATTTTACCTTGTCTTGGTGGGCACGGTGGAGTGCCTAGAGCCTCTGGAAGTTGGCGCTCATGGCTCGGAGGAGCTTCTCCTCCTGGGAACCGCCGCCGCCCACGCTCGGTTCATCAACAAACTTGAGCCTGACGGTGGAGAGAGCTTCATTATCAAACACCTCCCTTTCGGCTGGCGCTCTGGTGCCCGCCGTCCCCGGGAGGTGGACGAACAGATTGTCGCCCACCTTCAAGTACTTGCCTGGGGCGGGGGCTATAGGGGAGGCAGGATGGTCGTCGGCTAGCTCCTCCTCGGCAACGGCCTCGCCGGGCTCCCCGGCAGACCCCTTGCCGGCTCCCTCGACAGTGGACTCACCGGCTCCCCCGGCAGGCCCCTTGGCGGCCTCCTAAGCGGCAGTCTCGGCGGCCTCCTCGGCAGCAATCTTGTCGGCCTCCTCGGCAGCAATCTTGTCGGCCTCGGCCTCGGCGTCCATGGTGACCTCCTCAATGATGGTATCAATATCTTCCTGGTCTGCCGAGGGAGGGTCTGGATACCAAGAAGGAGAATGAGATGAGGCGAAAATCAAGGTTCAAAAAATAAAAAGAAAAAACAGGGACGAGGGGCAGGCCACTTACCCATGCCGAGCTGGGAAGAAGTGGTTCCCTCCTCGCCAACGTTCGTCGCCGGGACGGAGCCACTGGCACCCAAGTTCGCCTCCTCCTCCTCCATGCGCATGGGCTTAGTGCTTGGTGCCCTTGTCGGGGACGCCCCTTTGGGCGGCGTGGTCGATGGGGGTGGTGTGTTGGGAGTGGCCCTCAGTGGCTCCTCCTGCCGCCGCTCTCCTCCTGCAAACCCGGCAAGGTCGGCAACAAGGATCCGTGCCCCGATGCCCATAAACGAAGAGTGAGTGATGATCTCACACTAGGGGTTGAAGCAGGGGCTGCATCGGGGGCTGTTGTCCGGGCTGATCTCCAGCACCACTGGTGTGTGCAGAGTGCCAGCCGGGGGTTTGTCGCTCGACGAGGCCCTGGCCCTCTTCGCCACCCTCTAGGCCAGCGTCTCCATGTCCCTGTGAAGATAGCATCAAGTCAAAGGAGGATAACACAGACGTGGGGTCAGGAGATGATGGGGGGTGAAGTACTTACTCGTTCTCCACCTCCTCCTCCACTGGCTTCCTCTTCCTCTTCAGGCTAAAAGGACCCGAGGTCGAAATCGGCCTCCAGGGTGCTGTCCGAAAGAGGAGGAGAAGGGGATGGGGTCTTGCGCCGCTTGGACAAAGAAGACGCAGCTGCCGTCTTCTTCGCTGTCGTGGCCTTCACCATCTTCATCGCTGCCACAACCTTCATCGCCCTCGTCTAGCGCACGGGCTACTCCTAAGCCTGTTGCCGCTGCGCGGTCCTGCCGAGCCGGACCGGCTCGCCGGAGCTAGCCTGCCACAGGACGTGTTTCTTCCCTGTGGCCAGGGGGTCGTCCGTCTCGGCTTCCTCTTCGGCCGACTCCTCGACCATATCTTCGACGAGGGGAGCCTCGGGGCCGGCGCTGTTGGCCTCCCCAGCAGACTTCACCCACTCGGCGAGCTCTTTATCCAACGTGGCAGTGTCGACCTTGTCCTCCATAGTGCTGGCGCTGCCAGCCTCCTTGGCAAGCGCCGCCTCCGCCGTCCTGGCGGCGATGTAGTCCAGCTGCTCCTTGGTGGTGTCACGGATGAGCAGCGGCTTGTCACGGACATATTTCTCCAACAAGCTGTCGAAGAACTCCTGCACCTCCTCCACTTTCGGCTCGACCCAGAGCAGATCAAGGCCGTGCGCGTCGAAGTCCAGCATCATGGCAATGATGGCAATCTGGTGAGAGTTGTTGCTCAACGGGACCACTCCCGCCGGTAACCCAAACAGAGACGCCTTGACGGTCTTGCCAGCCTTCTCAGCTCTGCCGGTCCTCTCAGCCATGCCGTCGTCACTCACCTTGAGCTGGAAGAGCCTCTGGCAAAAGTGAGCATGCCCATCACCGTGAAGTTGTGGTTCAAGCCAGGGCGGAGCCTCATTACGTCAGCTGTGTTCCTGTAGTCCCAGGCCGGCCTCCCCTTTGTTGTGCAGTGGGGCAATCCGGCGGCGGATGAAATCAGCCCCGATCATTTCAAGAGTGAGCCCGGCCATGGTGAGGCGATTGATCCTGGTGGCGGCGACCAAGAGCTTATTGTCGTTGGCGTCGAGGTCGCTCCAGTCCTTGCGGCAGACTGGCGGACTCCGGCGAACCCGGCAGAACTCCCGTGGATCCTCCTCCTTGATCCAACACCACCGACTCCACCACTCCTCCCACCTATCCTTCTGGGCGCCCTCCGGATACTGCCTTTCTCCTGAGACCTCGGGATCCAGGTGATGCGGCCGGAGATGGCGCCCCCTGACTAGATGTGGGGGTAGAAGTAGTTGCGGAAGAGCGTCGTGCTAGGGAGCACTCTGGCAAAGCCCTCGCAGAGATGGGTGAAGAAGGCCATGCACGCCACAGCATTCGGCGTAAGATCCAGAAGATGGAAGCTATAGGTGTGCATGACATCATTGAAGAAGCCAGAGAAAGAGGGCAGAGCTCGCAAGAGAAGTAGTCGACGAAGAAGGGGTACCGATTTGGGCCGGCCTCGGTGAAATCGGCAGGGACGATGCGTGTGGAAGGGTGCCCCGTCGTCTTCCTCCCCCACAGGGGCTTGAAGAAGTCCCTGAGATGGACCACATCGACAGTAGAGGGGAAGTAGGCATGCTACGCCCGATGCACCACCAACTCGCTCTTCGGTGCCTCCTTCTCCCCGACATCCTTGGCCGCCCCCTTGCCTTTGCCTTTCTTGGGCGCCATAGCGACCGAGAGGGGATGGAGGATTAAGGGCAATGAGGGCGCGACAGTGGTGAGAAAAGGCAAGAGCTAGAGGAAGAAGAAGGGAGCGACGGTTCTGAGATTGGGAAGGGCACAAGGGGTAAATGAGCAGTGCGCCTACGATTCTCCCTTTTTATGGGGAAGGCGTGGGCCGCCTCTTTACCATTTACCATGACATGATGCAAGCGGGCCACAACCGCCCCATGCACGACACCCACGCCACGCATTCAACGTGGGTCGTGGGGAAGCGCAATTGGCAAGGGAGTTACTGCGGTAAAAACCCTGCCACGCATACCCGCGCACCGTTCTAGGCCTGGCCCAATAACGCTCCGCGCTTATATGTGCCCCAGGCCCGGGGGCTCCTATCAGTGTACAAAAGTAGGGGTCCTTTGTGTACCCCTTTACTTGTACACAGGAAGTCGCAGCCACATGCCTGCGGCCACGCTTGGTGGGGCAGAGGAAGAAAAGACAAAAGACTACCAGAGCAACGCCAAGCCGAAGGCGCGAGAAGCAGAGGGAGAAGGTGGGCTTTCCCCGGCATGATCCTTGACGGGGGAGCTTACGTAGCCCCGGCAAGAGTCTTGCCGGGGCAACTTTCCCAACACCAGCAGAGCCGCCACCCTTGAGCCTAAGAGTTCCGACACCGTCGACAACATTGGAACCAAGGCTCGGGAGGTGCCTGCATGGTGGCATGTAGATCTTTGTGGAGACGAAGAACATACAAGACTAGATGAGGACCAGAAGACGGGAATCCCCCAGCAAGATCCTTGCCGGGGATGCTCATGAGACCCCCGGCAAGACCCTTGCCGGGGACACCTGCGAGACCCCGGCATTGTCGGGGACATCTGCGGGGCTACAGCCAGTCCCCCACCTGCCAACGCTCCACCGCCATTCCAACACAGCAGTCAAACCCGCCAGCAAGGCAGGCACCTGTGTGGCGACTTGCAGCTTCCATGCCAACTCAGCAAGCACCTGCATGGTGGCATGCAGATCTTCGTGAAGACTCTGCCACCACACCAACTTCGCAGCCAGCCAGCCAGTGTGGCGCTGTGCACCTAGTCAGCTTGGACGCGCGTCAGAGCGAGACAAGGCACCGACGGACGAGACGAGCTTCCTTGCCGTCCCTGATAAAGTGAGAGGGCACGTCGGCAGCGCATTAAATGTGTTTGTCCTACAGTGCTAGGTGATAGACTTGTGTACAGTACAAACTTTCCACCTCATGTGTGCCACTGTGGAGACCCCCTTGGCTATAAAAGGAGGCCCGAGGCATACTGGAGAGAGGGATTCAGACTTTTTGGACCCTGCACGCTTTGTAGCTAGTCCAAGAACACCAGATAAACACAAACCAGCAGGAGTAGGGTATTATGCATGACTTGCGGCCCGAAGCTGGATAAATTCCCCGTGTTGATCTTCTAAACCCGCTCTTTCCACAGCCCCGCGCCCGCCAACCATAGAAGGGATTCTCCGTGATCACATAGGTGTCGTTCGCATTGACATCTATATTCATGATCATTGCCTTAGATATCTTCATAACTATGCACGTTTCTATCAATTGCTCGACAATAATTTTTCACCCACCGTAATACATGCTATCATGAGAGAAGCCACTAGTGAAACCTATGGCCCCCGGGTCTCTTTCTTATTATATTGCATCTCTTTTATTATCGCATCTCGTTTACTATTTTGTAATCTTTATTTTCCAATCTATACAACAAAATACCAAAAATATTTATCTTACTATCTCTATCAGATCTCACTTTCGCAAGTGACCGTGAAGGGATTGACAACCCCTTTATCGCGTTGCTTGCGAGGTTCTTGATTGTTTGTGCAGGTACTAGGTGACTTGTGTGTTGTCTCCTATTGGATTGATACCTTGGTTCTCAAAAACTGAGGGAAATACTTACGCTACTTTCCTGCATCACCCTTTCCTCTTCAAGGGAAAACCAACGCATGCTCAAGAGGTAGCAAGTAGAATTTCTGGCATGATTACCGGGGAGATCTACGCCAAGTCAAGACATACCAAGTACCCACCATAAACTTGTTGCAATGATCATGATTGGGGTGATTTTTCTTATTGCAATGATCATTTTGCTATGTCTACTACTTGTTGCAATGATCATGATTGGGGTGATTTTTCTTATGATCTTGAGAATTTATTTAAGCCCCATGATGAATATAAGATTGATAATAATGTTTGCAATAATATTGAAAGTGGGTTTCGAAGAGTGTCAACTTTAGTTCCCACGTATTTGGATAATGTTCAATATTATGAAGTTTTTGATAAAAGTGGGTTCGGAGAGGTCATGACTTTATTTTATGATAATCCCACTATTTCAGAAGAGTGTCAACTTTGCATGCATGTGGATCATGAAGAGAAAATTTCATGTGATAGTTATATTGTTGAATTTGATTATGATCCTACATGTAATTATTATGAGAGAGGAAAATATGGTTGTAGAAATTTTCATGTTACTAAATTACCTCTCGTCATGTCGAGATTGCTATTGTTTCTTTTTTCTTCCATGCATATGATAGTTTTTTGCTTGTCTTGATAATTTGTTTGCTTATAAAATGCCTATGCATAGGAAGTATGTTAGACTTAGATGTATTTTTCATGTGTTTTGTGGTGCTCTCTTTATGCTTCAATTCTTGTCTTTCATGTGAGCATCATTGAAATCTCAATGCTTAGCTAGGGGCGTTGAACGATAGTGCTTGTTGGGAGGTAACCCAATTTTATTTTTGTTCTTCACTTTTTGTTCCTGTTTAGTAATGAATAATTTATCTAGCCTCTTTTATGATTGTGTTTTTATATTTTAGTTAGTTTTTGTGCCAAGTAAAGCCTTTAGGATCTTCTTGGGTGATTGTTGTTTGATCTTGCTGATAAAAACAGAAAGTATGCGCTCACGAAAATAATTTTCATTCTTTTACAAGAGAGCGATAAAATACCAATTCCAACTGCAGTAGATCAATATACAAATTGTCCTGGTCGTCCTAATTTTTCAGAATTTTTGGAGTTACATAAGTATTCCAAACCTACAGATTGCAATAGACTGTTCTGTTTTTGCCAGATTCTGGTTTTCGCGTGTTGTTTGCTTATTTTGATGAATCTATGGCTAGTATCGGGGGGTATGAAACATAGAGAAGTTGGAATACAGTAGGTTTAACACCTATATAAATAAAGAATTAGTTAATTACAGTACCTTAAAGTGGTGGTTTATTTTCATATACTAACGGAGCTCACGAGATTTTCTGTTGAGTTTTGTGTTGTGAAGTTTTCATGTTTTGGGGTAAAGATTTGATGGATTTTGGAACAAGGAGTGGCAAGAACCTAAGCTTGGGTATGCCCAAGGCACCCCAAGGTAAAATTCAAGGACAACCAAAATCCTAAGCTTGGGGATGCCCCGGAAGGCATCCCCTCTTTCGTCTTCGTCTATCGGTAACTTTATTTGAGGCTATATTTTTATTCACCACATGATATGTGTTTTGCTTGGAGCATCCTGTATGATTTGAGTCTTTTATTTTTAGTTACCACAATCATCCTTGCTGTACACACCTTTTGGGAGAGATACACATGAATCGGAATTTATTAGAATACTCTATGTGCTTCACTTATATCTTTTGAGCTATACAATTTTGCTCTAGTGCTTCACTTATATGTTTTTAGAGCATGGTGGTGGTTTTATTTTTATAGAAATTACTGATCTCTCATGATTCACTTATATTATTTTGAGAGTCTTTTGGAATATCATGGTAATTTGCTTTGGTTATAAAATTAGTCCATATATGATGGGCATCCAAGATGGGTATAATAAAAACTTTCGTATAAAGTGCGTTGAATAGTAGGATAAGTTTGATACTTGATGATTGTTTTGAGACATGAGGATACTGATATTAGAGTCATGCTAGTCGAGTAATTGTGAATTTGAGAAATAGTTGTGTTGAGGTTTGCAAGTCCCGTAGCATGCACGTATGGTAACCGTTGTGTAACAAATTTGAAGCATGAGGTATTTATTTGATTGTCTTCCTTATGAGTGGCGGTCGGGGACGAGCGGTGATCTTTTCCTACCAATCTATCCCCCTAGGATCATGCGCGTAATACTTTGCTTTGATAACTTATAGATTTTTGCAATAAGTATGTGAGTTCTTTATGACTAATGTTGAGTCCATAGATTATACGCACTCTCCCCCTTCCACCATTGCTAGCCTCTCTAGTACCGAGCAACTTTCGGAGGTACCATAAACCCACCATTTACCTTTCTCAAAACAGCCACCATACCTACCTATTATGGCATTTCCATAGCCATTCCGAGATATATTGCCATGCAACTTTCCACCGTTCCTTTTATTATGACACGCTCCATCATTGTCATATTGCCTTGCATGATCATGTAGTTGACATTGTATTTGTGGCAAAGCCACCATTCATAATATTTTCATACATGTCACTCTTGATTCATTGCACATCCTGGTACACCACCGGAGGCACACATGTGGAGTCATATTTTTTGTTCTAAGTAACGAGTTGTAATCTTTGAGTTGTAAATAAATAGAAAGTGTGATGATCATCATTATTAGATCATTGTCCCATGTGAGGAAACAAAAAAAAAGAAGGCCCAAAAAAGGAGAAAAAATGAGAGAAAAAGAGAGAAGGGACGATGCTACTATCCTTTTTCCACACTTGTGCTTCAAAGTAGCACCATGATCTTCATGATAGAGAGTCTCTTATTTTGTCACTTTCATTTACTAGTGGGAAATTTTCATTATAGAACTTGGCTTGTATATTCCAACAATGGGCTTCCTCAAATGCCATAGGTCTTCATGAGCAAGCAAGTTGGATACACACCCACATAGTTTCTTTTGTTGAGCTTCCTTGCATTTATAGCTCTAGTGCATCCGTTGCATGGCAATCCCTACACACTCACATTGATATCTATTGATGGGCATCTTCATAGCCTATTGATATGCCTAGTTGATATGATACCATCTTCCTCCTTTTTGTCTTCTCCGCAATCACCACTCTATTCCACCTATAGTGCTATGTCCATGGCTCACGCTCATGTATTGCGTGAAAGTTGAAAAAGTTTCAGATTACTAAAGTATGAAACAATTGCTTGGCTTGTCATCAGGATTGTGCATGATTTGAATATTTTGTGTGATGAAGATGGAGCATGATCAAAATATATGATTTTGTAGGGATGAACTTTCTTTGGCCATGTTATTTTGAGAGGACATAATTACTTTGTTAGTATGCTTGAAGTATTATTATTTCTATGTCAATATTAAACTTTTGTCTTGAATCTTTCGGATCTGAACATTCATGCCACAATAAAGAAAATTACATTGATAAATATGTTAGGTAGCATTCCACATCAACAAATTATGTTTTTATCATTTACCTACTCGAGGACGAGTAGGAATTAAGCTTGGGGATGCTTGATACATCTCCAAAGTATCTATAATTTTTTATTGTTCCATGATATTATATTACCTATTTTGGATGTTTAATGGGCTTTAATATGCTCTTTTATATTATTTTTGGGACTAACCTATTAACCGGAGGCCTAGTGCCAATTTATGTTTTTAGCCTATTTCAGTGTTTCACAGAAAAGGAATACCAAACGGAATCCAAACGGAATGAAACCTTCGCGATGATCTTTCTTGGGCCGAAAGCAAACCAGAAGACTTGGAGTTGAAGTTTGGAACTTAGTGAGGCGACCACGAGATAGGAGGGCGCGCCCAGGGGGTAGGTGCGCTCCCACCCTCGTGGGCCCCACGGAGCTCCACCGATGTACTTCTTTCACCTATATATACCCTTATACCCTAGAAACAACAGCGAGAGCCACAAAACCACTTTTCCACCGCTGCAACCTTCTTTACCCATGAGAGCCCATCTTGGGGCCTTTTCCGGTGATCTGCCGGAGGGGGAATCTATCACGGAGGGCTTCTACAACAACACCATAGCCTCTCTGATGAAGCGTGAGTAGTTTACCACAGACCTTCGGGTCCATAGTTATTAGCTAGATGGCTTCTTCTCTCTCTTTGATCTTCAATACAAAGTTCTCCTCGATGTTCTGGAGATCTATTTGGTGTAATACTCTTTTGCGGTATGTTTGCCGAGATCTGATGAATTTTGGGTTTCTGAACTTAATTATCTATGAATATTATTTGGTTCTTCTCTCAATTCTTATATGCATGATTTGATATCTTTGCAAGTCTCTTCGAATTATCGGTTTAGTTTGGCCTACTAGATTGATCTTTCTTGCAATGGGGAAGTGCTTCGCTTTGGGTTCAATCTTGCGGTGTCCTTTCTCGGTGACAGTAGGGGCAGCAAGGCACGTATTGTATTGTTGCCATCGAGGATAAAAAGATGGAGTTTATGTCATATTGCTTGAGTTTATCCCTCTACATCATGTCATCTTACTTAAAGCGTTACTCTGTTCTTATGAACTTAATACTCTAGATGCATGCTGGATAGCGGTCAATGTGTGGAGTAATAGTAGTAGATGTAGAATCGTTTCGATCTACTTGACACGGACATGATGCCTATATTCATGATCATTGCCTTAGATATCTTCATAACTATGCACTTTTCTATCAATTGCTTGGTAGTAATTTGTTCACCCACCGTAATAGATGCTATCATGAGAGAAGCCACTAGTGAAACCTATGCCCCCCGGGTCTCTTTCCTATTATATTGCATCTCTTTTATTATTGCATCTCATTTACTATTTTGCAATCTTTATTTTCCAATCTATACAACAAAATACCAAAAGTATTTATCTTACTATCTCTATCAGATCTCACTTTCACAAGTGACCGTGAAGGAATTATAAACCCCTTTATCGCGTTGGTTCGAGGTTCTTGATTGTTTGTGTAGGTACTAGGTGACTTGTGTGTTGTCTCCTACTGGATTGATTCCTTGGTTCTCAAAAACTAAGGGTAATACTTACGCTACTTTCCTGCATCACCCTTTCCTCTTCAAGGGAAAACCAACGCATGCTCAAGAGGTAGCATTGACCTCTGCAAAACTTCCTTTTGCACCGACCTAAAGCCCCGTGGGCTTTACCCCTTGGTCCAACTATATAATCCTATATATCAATCTTTACCTCCGGACCATTCCAGAGGTCCTCGTCATGTCCTTGATCTCATCCAGGACACCGAACAACATTTGGTCACCAACATACATAAGTCATACTAGCACAAATGCCCGTGCGTTGCAACGAGAGAGATACTTGATGCGTCCATAGAATAAGCACAACGCAACAATAACGAAACAGTGTCATCTGGTGGCTGCAGGGTGGTGCGTGCTGAAAGCTAGCAAAAATGCCTATAAGTCATACATAAAAAACCATGCAACACATACAATACTTTTGGTATGAATTTTGTATGACGGTTCTGATATTAAAGGATTCAAATCTTCCATATAAGGTACTATTTTGGAAAGTTGGAGTACTCTTTCAAGTTTACAATACGCCGTGAAAAAAATTCGAAATTTGAACTGAGCAGCATTTTTTTCCAGATGTTGCACCGAGTCTGAAAAAATCTAGCAAAAAGTGTTGGGTTAAATAATGTCTTTTAGACCCTATCTCACTTCATTGGACATTAATTCATTTGTGTTGGGTAAATAACATGATTGTTGAAAAAAAAAGAGAAACTTGGCTCCATTTATTATTAAAAAAGCAAAACATATCTGTGAATTACAACGAAAGAAAATAAATAAATATATGCTGAGTAACCTAAAAAATAATTTATCATTCAAACAATTTCGCAAGAAGCAAAAGAATTCTAAAAGCACTCAGAACTACCAAGGGCCATGAATGATGTCCAAACAAGGGTTTAGTGCTCCTGAAATAAGTTGTCCTAAATCCCAGACATCCAAAAGAAAACCATGAAAGAACTGAAGAACATTGAAAGAAGTGGCCATGGATGCACAAAGTCACATAAAAATCATAACAGTGACACTGCAAGCACATTGCACTTGAACAAAATGGGCATCATTTTTAGATACTCTGAATTCCGGTTGGTTCAAACTAACAACAGAAAAGTACAATGGAAAAAGTCCATGTTGAGAGTTACAACAAAGCATGCTACATAAAAGTTATTTATAATCCGATCGCATAAAATATAGTACTCATGTTGTTATTAATCGATCAGGTAAATCTAGCAATCAGCGGCAACAGTATAGAATCAGCGTCACGAAGGGATGCCCAGGAACTCGTACGCCTTGCACGCGCTCACAACACACACGCGAGCCAGGCATGCATGCACGCAGCGGCAGGCAAACACACGCAGAGCACACGGTGAGCCGATGAACCCGGATCATGTGCTGTGTAGAGCGTGGAGGAGGAAGGGAGGGTGGGAGCGGCTGGAGCCGATCAACCGGCCGTAGAAGGGCATGCACGTACTCTATTAGTCAGAGTTCTCTCGGGTGGCGGTAGCGGCTTAGTGAGATAAAAAGCCTAGATGACTCGATCGATAGCGGAGGACGGCGGTGCGGAGTGCTGGTCATCCTTTTTCCTCCGATCGGGGACGAGCAAGTTCTTAGACACACAGGCCTGCATCCTTTTTGTCTCGTTAATTGGCATGTGTGATTTCGTCCTCGGTCCTTCCTACTCCCTCCCTTGTTAAGACGCCTTCCTTTTCCCTCGTTAATTAGCATGCGTGATTCCTCTTATCACGTAGCCTTCCTTCTCCCTCCCTCGTTAATAGTCTGGCAAGGGCAAGCCTTCCTTTAACATCGCCAATTACCCCATGTGATTCCTCTTGCCGGTCTCTGTTTCTCCACATGATCCTTTTCCCTATTGTATCTCTCTAGATAGTTTGAAATCCTCTTGATTCCTGAGACACCTCCTTGAGACCCAGGATCCTGGAAGACATATAAATTAGGAGGATTTAGTAGAAGGAAGCAGGGTGGGACTATTAGTATAAATCAATCTTCTATTTTTAAAAATCAGTAGAGCTAGCTTAGTTGGCCATAGTCCTGTCAATAGAAGGGCTGCTCATGGGTTCGAATCTCCATATATCTCGCTACAACATTGTGGAACTTCTTTTGCTTTCCAAAAAAGTAGGACCAGGCCCAGTTCAGCCCACAGGGGTGATGGACGGACCAAACCAACGTTTTAACCTGGATGCAGTGGACGGACAAAAGCAGACGAAATTACGGTGGTAAGAAGCATGAGTCCTTTTAGTAGGTATAGATAATACTATATGGTCAACGAACATTAAGCGTGCGGACCCTACGATTTCGAGAATGGTGTAGACATGACTGAGATGCTTCTCCAGTCAATAGCCAATAGCGGAACCTCGATGCCCATATTGGTTCCTACATATTCTACAAAGATCTTTATCAGTCAGACCTTTATGACAACATACGTAGTTCCCTTTGTCCACTGGTATGTTACTTGCCCAACATTCGATCGTCGGTATCTCTATACCTAGTTCAATCTCATTACCGGAAAGTCTCTTTTACTCGTTCTATAATACATCATCTTGTAACTAACTCCTTAGTCATTTTGCTTGCAAGCTTCTTGTGATGATGTATTACCGAGAAGGCCCAATATACCTCTCCATCATACGGAGTGACAAATCCCAATATTGATTCATGCCAACTCAACAGACACCTTCGGAGATACTTGTAGAGCACCTTTATGATCACCCAGTTACGTTGTGATGTTTGACAGCACACAAGGTATTCCTCCGGTATCTGGAAGTTGCATGATCTCATGGTCGAAGGAATATGTATTTGACATTAAGAAAGTAGTAGCAATAAACTGAACGGTCATATGTCTATGGTTAGGAAACCTTAACCATCTTTTGATCAATGAGCTAGTCTAGTAGAGGCTTACTAGGGACACATTATTTGTGTATGTATCCAGACATGTATTTAAGTTTCCGATCAATACAATTCTAGCATGAATAATAAACCTTTATCATGATTAAGGAAATATATAATAATAACCACTTTATTATTGCCTCTAGGGAATATTTCCAACAGTCTCCCACTTGCACTAGAGTCCATAATCTAGATTACATAGTAATCAATCTAACACCCATGGAGTCTTGGTGCTGATCATGTGTTGCTCGTGGAGGAGGTTTAGTCAACGAGTCTTCCACATTTAGATCCGCATGTATTTTGCAAATTTCTATGTCTCCATCGTTGACCTTTTCACGATTGGAGTTGAAGCGTCTCTTGATGTGTTTGGTTCTCTTGTGAAACCCAGATTCCTTCGCTAAGGCAATTGCTCCACTGTTGTCACAAAACTTTGTCATTGGACCCGATGCACTGGGTATTACATCCAGATCGGATATGAAGTCCTTCATCCTGACTCCTTCATGTGCCGCTTCCGAAGCAGCTATGTACTCCGCTTCACACATAGATCCCGCCACGGCGAACTATTTGGAACTGCACCAAATGACAGCTCCACCATTCAATATAAATAGGTATCCAGTTTGTGACTTAGAGTCATCCGGATCTATGTTGAAGCTAGCGTCAATGTAACCCTTTACGACGAGCTTTTCGTCACCTCCATAAACAAGAAACATATCATTGGTCCTTTTCAGGTACTTTAGGATATTCTTAACCACTGTCTAGTGATCCACTCCTAGATCACTTTGGTACCTCCCTGCCATGTTGGAAATATGCCCTAGAGGCAATAATAAAATGGTTATTATTGTGTTTCCTTGTTCACGATAATTGTCTATCGTTCATTATATAATTGTATTAACTGGAAACCTTAATACATGTGTGAATACATAGACCACACCATGTCCCTAGTAAGCCTCTAGTTGACTAGCCCGTTGATCAATAGATGGTCATGGTTTCCTGACCATGGACATTGGATGTCATTGATAACGGGATCACATCATTAGGAGAATGATGTGATGGACAAGACCCAATCTTAAGCGTAGCACTAGATCGTGTAGTTCGTTTGTTAAAGCTTTTCTAATGTCAAGTATCATTTCCTTAGACCATGAGATTGTGCAACTCCCGGATACCGTAGGAATGCTTTGGGTGCACCAAACGTCACAACGTAACTGGGTGGCTATAAAGGTGCATTACAGGTATCTCCGAAAGTGTCTGTTGGGTTGGCACGAATCGAGACTGGGATTTGTCACTCCGTATGATGAAGAGGTATCTCTGGGCCCACTCGGTAATGCATCATCATAATGAGCTCATTGTGACTAAGTAGCTGGTCACAGGATCATGCATTACGGAATGAGTAAAGTGACTTGCCGGTAATGAGATTGAACGAGGTATTGGGATACCGACGATCGAATCTCGGGCAAGTAACATACCGATTGACAAAGGGAATTGTATAAGGGATTGCTTGAATCCTCGACATCATGGTTCATCCGATGAGATCATCGTGGAACATGTGGGAGCCAACATGGGTATCCAGATCCCGCTGTTGGTTATTGGCCGGAGAGTTGTCTCGGTCATGTCTGCATGTTTCCCGAAGCCGTAGGGTCTACACACTTAAGGTTCGATGACGCTAGGGTTATTAGGAAGACTTGCATGTGATTACCGAATGTTGTTCGGAGTCCCGGATGAGATCCCGGACGTCACGAGGAGTTCCGAAAATAGTCTGGAGGTGAAGATTTATATATGGGAAGTTGTAACACCCTCGATGCGGCTATATCTCCCATGTGTCGGAGCACGACTTAGAGGCATAACCGCATTGAAGGCAACGTCGCAAGAGGGGTAATCTTTACACATCCCATGTACTGAATAAGAAAGAGATACAGGGTTGGCTTACAATCGCCACTTCACACAATACATGAATAAAGCATTACATCATCCAGATACAATCAAGGTCCGACTACGGAACCAAAATAAAAGAAGACTACCCCTAATGCTACAGATCCCCGATCACCCCGACTGGGCTCCACTACTGATCAACTGGAAATGAAACATCGCAACGAACAAGGTCTTCATCGAGATCCTCCTTGAGCTCGGTTGCGTCACCTGCACGGTAACATCGGCACCTGCAAGCTGGTTTTGGAAGTAATCTGTGAGTCACGGGGACTCAGCAATCTCACACCCTCGCGATCAAGACTATTTAAGCTTATAGGTGGGGTAAAAGGTATGAGGTGGAGCTGCAGCAAGCACTAGCGTATATGGTGGCTAACATACGCAAATGAGAGCGAGAAGAGAAGGCAAAAGCACGATCGATAAACTATGATCAAGAGGTGATCCTAGAACAACCTACGTTCAAGCATAACTCCAGCACCGTGTTCACTTCCCGGACCCCGCCGGGAAGAGACCATCACGGCTACACACGCGGTTGATGCATTTTAATTAGGTTAAGTGTCAAGTTTTCTACAACCGGACATTAACAAATTCCCATCTGCCCATAACCGCGGGCACGACTTTCAAAAGTTCAAATCCCTGCAGGGGTGTCCCAACTTAGCCCATCACAAGCTCTCACAGTCAATGAAGGATATTCCTTCTCCCAAGACAACCCGATCAGACTCGGAATCCCGGTTACAAGACATCTCGACAATGGTAAAACTAGACCAGCAAAGCCGCCCGATGCGCCGACAATCCCAATAGGAGCTGCACATATCTCGTTCTCAGGGCAACACCGGATGAGACATCCTACGAGTAAAACCAACGCTCAAGTTTCCCCAAGGTGGCCCTGCGGTCTACTCAGTTCGGACCAACACTTAGAGAAGCACTGGCCGGGGGGGTTAAATAAAGATGACCCTTGAGTCTGCAGAACCCAAGGGAAGGTGGTAGGTTGTTAGTGCAAATGGTAAAACCAAGGTTGGGCCTTGCTGGAGGAGTTTTATTCAAGGCGAACTGTCAAGGGGTTCCCATTATAACCCGACCGTGTAAGGAATGCAAAATCAAGGAACATAACACCGGTATGACGAAAACTAGGGAGGCAAGAGTGGAACAAAACACCAGGCATAAGTCCGAGCCTTCCACCCTTTACCAATTATATAGATGCATTAATTAAATAAGAGATATTGTGATATCCCAACAAATATCCATGTTCCAACATGGAACAAACTCCATCTTCACCTACAACTAGCAACGCTATAAGAGGGGCTGAGCAAAGCGGTAACATGGCCAAAAAACGATTTGGTAGGACAAGGTGGGTTAGAGGTTTGGCTTAACAATATGGGAGGAATGATATAGCAAGTGGTAGGTATCGCAGCATAGGCATAACAATAGAGCGAGCATCTAGCAAGCAAAGATAGAAGTGATTTCGAGGGTATGGTCATCTTGCCTGAGATCCCGCAAGGAAGAAGAACGAGTCCATGAAGAATACCAACGGACGGAGTCGAACGAATCCTCACAAACGCGACGTTATCGGAACTAACCCAAAGATGCAACACCGGAAAGAAGCAAATAACATAATAAACAACCACCGCATAAACATGGCATGATGCACAACCAAGTATGATGCATGTCCGGTTTAATGAGGCATGGCATGGCAAGGCCAAGCGCAACAAACAACACTACAAATTAAGTGGAGATCAATATGCAATGGAGTTGCATATCGAAGAAAACACCACATGACTTAGTTAGTTCTCTCTCGTTTAGGTACTCAACAATATTAAATGTTGGTTAGCATGGCAAGAGGTGAAGCAAAGTAAAACTACCTATCTAGGCAAGTTTAAATGAGGCCGGAACAACAAGCAACAAATCCAGAAAATCCTCATATGCATATTTATGGATTTGGTAATTTTCTGCCCTATACACAATTTTAGAGTTTTTAAACATGCAAAGTAAAGCCACCATGTTAAAATATGCATTTTTCTACCCCGTTTACATATAAAGATTGTTAAATTTGGAGCTACGGTTATTAAGTTATTAAATAAATCATTTTAGCATGGCATATGGGCAAAAATGCACAAACATCATTTTAAACATTTTTAACATGGATCAAAATTGGATATTATGAATCTAGACACAATTTTAAGCATTTTTCATATATAATTTATTTTTAAAAAATGCACCGTTTGTGAGTTAATAAATGCATGAAACAGGAGGGTTTTTCCGCAAAACTGGAAACTCTAGAATAAATAGACAAATTCGCAGAACAGGAAAAAAAACTATATTGGGCTGAATCTAAGGAGAGGCCCAGTAAGGCAATAGGCAACATAACTATCAAACGCATAGGCACATAATAGCGGAGGGGCTGGGCTATGCTCACAACGGGCCATGGGCCGAAAGTGGAGAAGTAGTTGGGCCGGTCGTGGTGACGAGAAGACGTTGATGGGCCTCGGCGCCCTCGTGGCCCAGGCGTGGGGACGATATAGGGGTGTGGTCAATGCACAGGAGATCGAACCGAACTTGGCGCTGGGTTGTGTTGGTTCGTTCGACAGGGGAGACAGTGGCAGTAGCAAGTGAGGCCGGCGACGCTGGAGGAGGGCGGCGGCAACAGCAGGTGAGGCCGGCGACGCAGGAGGTCCGGGGCGAGGTACCAGCAGGTGAGGCGTGGGGACGACGGAGTCAACGAGCACCGGCGAGCGGGACTTGGTGCTGGGGTCGTTCTCCTAGCTCCCCTGCTCGACGTAGGAGCAGGCGTTGACGGGACTTGGCGCTGGAGACGGGCGTCGGCGACGGAGAGGATCCAGGGCGGTGGCTTGGCTCGGGAACTGCGGGAATCGAGCGCGGAGGAGGCTGGGAGGCGCGGGGATGGGGATCCAGCAGCGAGACGACATCCCAGCGAGACCCAAGGCGAGGCAGGGGTTGTCGGCCATGGGGCGAGGTGGATGCAGGCGAGCGAGGCAGGGGAACTTGGTGCCGATCATCGTTGTCCCCGCACGCAGAAGCAGTGGAGACCGGTGCAGAGGGCTTGGGGAGATCTGACCGCGGAGACGCGCCGGCGAGGATGCGGATTGGACGAGGCAGGGCAGAACTTGGCGCGCGGGCGACGCTGGAATGGAGCCGAGCTTGGGGCGGCTTGGAGCTCCCGGCGACGATGGTGAGCGTGTCAAGGCGGGCGGGCCATGGATGAAGACCGACTCCACAGCCGCGGGTCTAGGGAGGCACGGCTCCGGCGGGCAGGGGCCGGAGACGAGGTATGGAAGGGCGGCTTCCATGGCCTCCTGTTCGAACATGCAGAGCACGAGAGAGGGATGAGATAGGGTAAGAAGAAGGGAAAGAAGGAGGTAGTGCAAGGGGATTTGGCTCGGGCGTCGGTGGTCTGCTCCAGCGAGCTGGCCTGTGCTCGGGCGGCTACAGGAGAGGAGTGACGGGCAGAGGAGCTCGGGCTCCTGCAGGACTTGGGCGGCGATGGTGGTTGGACATGAGGGGAAAACGAGCAGAAGGTGGAGGCTTGTTTTGGATCCCGATGGGGAGAGTGGCGGCGGCGTGGGGATGGATGGGACATCTCCCCTAGAAATTAGGGTTGAATATGTTTATATATGGCATATGGATCTTTGGGTAGGGGCTACCTCATCCCTCCAATCGTAATCGGACGGTCGAGAAACAAATAGGTAGGGAGTCCAAAAAGAAAAACGGATATGTTTTATAGACATTTGGGGATGATCCCGATCCAACAGTGACGATTGCCCGGGTCGGGTTCGGGGGAGTTTCGGACGTGCGAGAGGGGTACAAGCACTGCGCAAAGATGGGTAGGCTGGGCCTAGGTGGACTATGTAGAAGGCCATGGGCTGAGAGGAGAGAAGAGAAGTGCAGCCCGGCAAGGTTTTCGGAGACCGAAAACGTCCGACGTGTGCCCGACTATAATGCCGCTATAATTTAACGTTGGGGAGTCAAACGGACTCCGAATGCGATGAAACTTGCCAGACGACCTACTAACAACATAACAACACCGCATGCCAACTTTCAACCCATTCCGACAAAATTTTCCGGCCACTTATAAAATAATATTTCGGACGTGCCGCGGGCGCGTGCGAGTGTGTCTGGGCTCAGAACGGACAACAGACGGAACTGGGGGAACCCGGACGGATGCAAGTTTTGAAAACGTGATGATGCAATGCAGATGATGACATGGCAAGATGCGACACGCAAGCAAATAACAAGGCAACAACAACGAATCACTGGAAGACACCTGGCGCGTCGGTCTCGGGCGTCACATAAGTCATCATACGGTCACCGGAAATATTCGGGGGTATACCGGTATTGTACCGGGACCACCGGAGGGGTACCGGGGGTCCACCAGGTGGGTCCACCTATCTCGGAGGGCCTTATGGGCTGTAGGTGGAGGGGAACCAGCCCCTAGTGGGCTGGGCGCCATCCCCCCCTACGGCCCATGCGCCTAGGGTTTGGGGGGAACCCTAAAGGGGGCGTCCCCTTGCTTGGGGGGCAAGCCCCCTCCCCCTTGGCCGCCGCCCCCCTCTAGATCTCATCTAGAGGGTCCGGCCCCCTTCCCCCTTCTCCCTATAAATAGAGGGGCGAGGGGAGGGCTGCAACACGACATCCAAGGCGCAGCCCCTCCCCTCCCCAACACCTCTCCTCCTCCGTGTGAGCTTGGCGAAGCCCTACCGAAGAACTACCACTCCATCACCACCACGCCGTCGTGCTGCTATTGGAGCTTCTTCCTCAACCTCTCCCTCCTCCTTGCTGGATCAAGGCGCGGGAGACGTCATCGGGCTGCATGTGTGTTGAACGCGGAGGCACCGTTGTTCGGTGCTTACATCGGATTCGGCCGCGATCTGAATCGCTACGTGTACGACTCCTCCAATCGCGTTCTTGCAACGCTTCTGCTTAGCTATCTTCAAGGGTATGAAGATGCACTCCCTCTCTCTCGTTGCTAGTATATCCTAGATTGATCTTGGTGACACGTAGGAAAATTTTGAATTATTGCTACGTTCCCCAACATTGGCATCAGCTAGGTCTATGCGTAGATTCTATGCACGAGTAGAACACAAAGCAGTTGTGGGCGATGATTTGTTCAATTTTCTTACCGTTACTAGTCTTATCTTGATCTGGCGGCATTGTGGGATGAAGCGGCCCGGACCGACCTTACACGTACGCTTATGTGAGACTAGTTCCACCGACTGACATGCACTTGATGCATAAGGTGGCTGGCGGGTGTCTGTCTCTCCCACTTTAGTCGGGTCAGATTCGATGAAAATGGTCCTTATGAAGGGTAAATAGCAATTGGCATATCACCGTTGTGGTTTTGCGTAGGTAAGAAACGTTCTTGCTAGAAACCCATAATAGCCATGTAAAACATGCAACAACAATTAGAGGACGTCTAACTTGTTTTTGCAGGGTTTGCTATGTGATGTGATATGGCCAAAAGGATGTGATGAATGATATATGTGATGTATGAGATTAATCATGTTCTTATAATAGGAATCATGACTTGCATGTCGATGAGTATGACAACCGGCAGGAGCCATAGGAGTTGTCTTAATTTATTTATGACATGTGTGTCAATGAAAATGCCATGTAATTACTTTACTTTATTGCTAACCGTTAGCCATAGTAGTAGAAGTAGTTGGCGAGGAAACTTCATGAAGACACGATGATGGAGATCATGGTGTCATGCCGGTGATGATGGTGTTATGCCGCGCCTCAAAGATGGAGATCAAAGGCGCAAGATGATATTGGCCATATCATGTAACTTTATGATTTGCATGTGATATTTGTCATGTTTTTACATCTTATTTGCTTAGAACGACGGTAGCATAAATAAGATGATCCCTCATTAAAATATCATGAATTGTGTTTCCCCTAACTGTGCATCGTTGCTAAGGTCCGTTGTTCCGAAGCACCATGTGATGATCGGGTGTGATAGGTTCTAACATTCGCATACAACGGGTGTAAGCCAGATTTACACACGCAATACACTTAGGTTAACTTGACGAGCCTGGCATGTACATACATGGCCTCGGAACACGGAAGACCGAAAGTTCGAACATGAGTCGTATAGTGGATACGATCAACATGAAGATGTTCACCGATGATGACTAGTCCGTCTCACGTGATGATCGGACACGACCTAGTTGACTCGGATCATGTATCACTTAGATGACTAGAGGGATGTCTATCTGAGTGGGAGTTCATTAAATAATTTGATTAGATGAACTTAATTATCATGAACATAGTCAAAAGGTCTTTGCAAATTATGTCGTAGCTCACACTTTGGTTCTACTATTTTAGATATGTTCCTAGAGAAAATTTAGTCAAGAGTTGACAGTAGCAATTATGCGGACTGGGTCCGTGAATTGAGGATTGTCCTCATTGCTGCACAGAAGGGTTATGTCCTTAATGCACCGCTCAGTGTGTTGAACCTCGTGCGTCATTTGTAGATGTTGGGAAACATCTGACATACACGTTTTGATGACTACATGATAGTTCAGTGCGTAATGCTAACGGTTTAGAATTGTGACACCAAAGACATTTTTGAAACATCGTAGAGCATATGAGATGTTCCAAAGACTGAAATTGGGATTTCAGACTAGTGCCCATGTCAAGAGGTATGAGACCTCTGACAAGTTTCTTAAGCCTACAAACTAAGGGAGAAAAGCTCAATCGTTGAGCATGTGCTCAGACTGTCTGAGTACTACAATCGCTTGAATCGAGTGGGAGTTGATCTTCCAGCTGAGATAGTGATGGTTCTCCATAGTCACTGCCACCAAACTATTGGAGCTTCGTGATGAACTATAACATATCAGGGATAGACATGATGATCCTTGAGCAACTCGCGATGTTTGACACCGTGAAAGTAGAAATCAAGTAGGAGCATCAATTGTTGATGGTTAAACCACTAGTTTCAAGAAGGGCACGGGAAATAAGGGATACTTCATGAAACGACAAATCAGTTGCTGCTCTAGTGAAGAAACCCAAGGTTGAACCCAAACCCGAGACTAAGTGCTTCTGTAATGAGGGGAACGGTCACTGAAGCAGAACTACCCTAGATACTTGGTAGATGAAAAGGCTGGCAAGGTCGACAGAAGTATTTTGAATATACGTTATATTATTGTATACTTTACTAGTACTCCTAGTAGCACCAGGGTAACAAAAAACTGGTTCGGTTGCTAAGTGTTAGTAACTCGAAATAAAAGGCTACAGAGACTAGCTAAAGGTGAGATGACGATATGTTGGAAGTGTTTCCAAGGTTGATGTGATCAAACATCGCACGCTCCCTCTACCATCGAGATTGGTGTTAAACCTGAATAATTGTTATTTGGTGTTTGCATTGAGCATAGACATGATTGGATTATGTTTAGCGCAATACGGTTATTCATTTAAGGAGAATAATGGTTACTCTGTTTATTTGAATAATACCTTCAATGGTCCTGCACCGAAAAATGAATGGTTTATTGAATCTCGATCGTAGTGATACACATGTTCATGCAAAAAGATATAAGATAGTAATGATAGTACCACATACTTGTGGCACTGCCATTTGAGTCATGTTGGTATAAAACGCATGACGAAGCTCCATGTTGATGGATCTTTGGACTCACTCATTTTTAAAAGATTGAGACATGTGAACCATGTCTATTGGTAGCTATGCATGAAGAAACTCCATACAGATGGATCGTTTGGACTCACTTGTTTTTGAATCACTTGAGACATGCAAATCATACCACATGAGCAAGATGACTGAAAGACCTTCTTTTTAGTAAGATGGAACAACAAAGCAACTTGTTGGAAGTAATACATTTTGATGTGTGCAGTCCAATGAGTGCTGAGGCACATAGTGGATATCGTTATGTTCTTGCTTCACAGATGATTTGAGTAGATGCTGAGTATATTTACTTGATGAAACACAAGTCTGAATTATTGAAAGGTTTAAGTAATTTCAGAGTGAAGTTGAAGATCGTCGTGACAAGAGGATAAAATGTTTATGATATGATCATAGAGATGAATATCTGAGTTACGAGTTTGGCACACAATTAAGACATTGTGGAAATTGTTTCACAACTAATACCGCCTAGAACACCATAGTGTGATGGTGTGTCCGAACATCATAACTGCACCCTATTGGATATGGTGCATACCATGATGTCTATTATCGAATTACCACTATCGTTTATGGGTTAGGCGTTAGAGACAACCACATTCACTTTAAATAGGGCACCACGCTATTCCGTTGAGACGACACCGTATGAACTATGGTTTAGAAAAACCTAAGCTGTCGTTTCCTAATAAGTTTGGGGCTGCAACGCTTATGTGAAAAAGTTTTAGGCTGATAAGCTCGAACCCAAAGAGGATAAATGCATCTTCATAGTTGGGTATACCTCGTATTTCAGATCCGGAAGCAAAAGTGATTGTTTCTAGAAACGGGTCCTTTCTCGAGGAAAAATTTCTCTCAAAAGAATTGAGTGGGAGGATGATGGAGACTTGATGAGGTTATTGAACCATCACTTCAACTAGTATGGAGCAGGGCACAGGAAGTTGTTCCTATGGCACCTACACCAATTGAAGTGGAAGCTTATGATAGTGATCATGAAACTTCGGATCAAGTCACTACCAAACCTCATAGGTCGACAAGGATGTGTACCACTTCAGAGTGGTACGTAATCCTGTCTTGGAAGTCATGTTGCTAGGCAACAATGAACCTACGAGCTATGGAGAAGCGATGGTGGGCCTGGATTCCGATGAATGGCTCGAGGCCATAAAATCTGGGAGAGGATCCATGTATAAAACAAAGCATAGACTTTGGAAGAACTACTTGATGGTCGTAAGGCTATTGGGTGCAGATGGATTTTAAAAGGAAGACGGACAATGATGGTAAGTGTCACTATTAAGAAAGCTCGACTTGTCATTAAGATGTTTTCCGACAAATTCAAGGAGTTGACTACGATGAGGCTTTCTCACTCGTGGCGATGCTAAGAGTCTGTTGGAATTATGTTAGCAGTTACTGCATTATTTGTGAAATCTTGCAGATAGGATGTCAAAACATTGTTTCCTCGATGTTTTTCTTGAGGAAAGGTTGTATGTGATACAACCAGAAGGTTTTGTCAATCATGAAAGATGCTAACAAGTATGCAAAGCTCCAGCAATCCTTCTAAGGGCTGGAGTAAGCATCTCGGGGTTGGAATGTACTCTTTGATGAGATGATCAAAGATTTTGGGTTTATACAAAGTTTATGAGAAACTTGTATTTCCAAAGAAGTGAGTGGGAGCACTATAGAATTTTTGATGAGTATATGTTGTTAACATATTGTTGATCAGAAATGATGTAGAATTTCTAGAAAGCATACATGGTTATTTGAAAAGTGTTTTTCAATGGAAAACCTGGATTAAGCTACTTGAACATTGAGCATCAAGATCTATAAGGATAGATCAAAAATGCTTAATAGTACTTTCAAATGAATACATACCGTGACAAGATTTTGAAGGAGTAAAAAATAGATCAACAAAGTTGACTAGCTCGTTGATCAATATATGGTCATGGTTTCCTGACCATGGACATTGGATGTCATTGATAACGGGATCACATCATTAGGAGAATGATGTGATGGACAAGAACCAATCTTAAGCGTAGCACTAGATCGTGTAGTTCGTTTGCTATAGCTTTTCTAATGTCAAGTATCATTTCCTTAGACCATGAGATTGTGCAACTCCCGGATACCGTAGAAATGCTTTGGGTGCACGAAACATCACAACGTAAATGGGTGGCTATAAAGGTGCATTACAGGTATCTCCAAAAGTGTCTGTTGGGTTGGCATGAATCGAGACTGGGATTTGTCACTTCGTATGACGAAGAGGTATCTCTGGCTATAAAGGTGCATTACGGAACGAGTAAAGTGACTTGCCGGTAACGAGATTGAACGAGGTATTGGGATACCGACGATCGAATCTTGGGCAAGTAACGTACCGATTGACAAAGGGAATTGTATATAGGATTGCTTGAATCCTCGACATCGTGGTTCATCCGATGAGATCATCGTGGAACATGTGGGAGCCAACATGGGTATCCAGTCCCGCTGTTGGTTATTGGTCGGAGAGTTGTCTCGGTCATGTCTGCATGGTTCTCGAACCCGTAGGGTCTACACACTTAAGGTTCGATGACGCTAGGGTTATTAGGAAGACTTGTATGTGATTACCGAATGTTGTTCGGAGTCCCGGATGAGACCCGGACGTCACGAGGAGTTCTGGAATAGTCTGGAGGTGAAGATTTATATATGGGAAGTCATCATACAGTCACCGGAAATGTTCGGGTGTATACCGGTATTGTACCGGGACCACCGGAGGGGTTCCGGGGGTCCATCGGGTGGGTCCACCTGTCCCGGAGGGCCTTATGGGCTGTAGGTGGAAGGGAACCAGCCCCTAGTGGGCTGGGCGCCATCCCCCTAGGGCCCATGTGCCTAGGGTTTGGGGGGAACCCTAAAGGGGGACGCCCCCTTGCTTGGGGGGCAAGCCCCCTCCCCCTTGGCCGCCACCCCCCCTCTAGATCTCATCTAGAGGGGCCGGCCCCCTTCCTCCTTCTCCCTATAAATAGAGGGGCGAGGGGAGGGCTGCAACACGACATCCAAGGCGCAGCCCCTCCCCTCCCCAACACCTCTCCTCCTTCGCGTGAGTTTGGCGAAGCCCTGCCGGAGAACTGCCACTCCATCACCACCACGCCATCGTGCTGCTGTTGGAACTTCTTCCTCAACCTCTCCCTTCTCCTTGCTGGATCAAGGCGCAGGAGACATCATCGGGCTGCACGTGTTTTGAACGTGGAGGCACCGTTGTTCGGTGCTTAGATCGGATTCGGCCGCGATCTGACTCGCTACGTGTACGACTCCTCCAACCGCGTTCTTGCAACGCTTCCGCTTAGCGATCTTCAAGGGTATGAAGATGCACTCCCTCTCTCTCGTTGCTAGTATCTCCTAGATTGATCTTGGTGACACGTAGGCTAATTTTGAATTATTGCTACGTTCCCCAACATGCCAAACTTATGGCAAGGCACACATCAGGTCTAGTACACAGCAAGGCATACATAATAGAACCTATGGCTGAGGCATAAGGAATGACTTTCATTTTGTCTCTATCTTCTATCGTGGTCGGACTTTGAGGCTGACTCAATTACACACCTTGCAACACATGCAAGAACCCTTTCTTTGACATGTCCATTTTGAATTTCTTTAGAACTTTGTCAAGGTATGTGCTTTGTGAAAGTCCTATTAAGCATCTCAATGTATCCCTATAGATCTTGATGCCTAATATATAAGCAGCTTCACCGAGGTCTTTCATTGAAAAATTCTTAGTCAAGTATCCCTTTATGATATCCAGAAATTCTATATCATTTCCAACCAGTAATATGTCATCCACATATAACACCAGAAATGCTACAGAGTTCCCACTCACTTTTTTGTAAATACATGCTTCTCCGAAAGTCTGTATAAATCCATATGCTTTGATCACATCATCAAAGCGAATATTCCAACTCCGATATGCTTGCACCAATCCATAAATGGATTGCTGGAGCTTGCACACTTTGTTAGCACCTTTACGATCGACAAAACCTTCTGGTTGCATCATATACACCACTTCTTTATGAAACCCGTTAAGGAATGCTGTTTTGACGCCCATTTGCCTGATTTCATAATCATAAAATGCGGCAATTGCTAACATGATTCAGACAGACTTAAGCATCACTATGGGTGAGTAAGTCTCATCATAGTCAACCCCTTCAACTTGTTGTCGGGGTTATGATACTGACAATGAGTACTAGGGGTACGAATAAGGGGCAGAGCCTAGCTAGGGCATAGGTGTAACACACGGTGTTTAACGAGTTCAGGCCCCTCACTCAGTGGAGGTAAAAACCCTACGTCTCATGCCCCGAGGCTTGCTTTGATTTGATGGATAGGATTACAAGGTTGAACGTGTCCGGCTATGGAGAGGGGTGCGGCTTATATAGAGTGTGTTGCAGCCCCATGTCTCCCATGCAACCGAGGCAATAAATGCCATTGAATGAGGCACTTACTAGTGTAATGAGCCTATACTACAGCAGTTATGGGTAACAGTAGTTATAACTCTATTTAGTGGACGACTTAGGATTCCTCGACCGTTGCAGCTCCCACGAGGCCTTCTTGCCTGTAAGTCCGAGTGGTTGATTGTCCGCCGAGTGACGCGTGGTTATCCGAGTGCTGTAGAGTGACCCGAGTGATCCTCCAGATGTGTGCATCCGAATGCTGGCACGGTCCAGGGACCTGCTACTTCTTGAGCTTGCGTTGGTTTTTCCCTTGAAGAGGAAAGGGTGATCCAGAAAAGTAGAGATAAGTATTTCCCTCAGTTTTGAGA
Source organism: Triticum urartu (assembly GCF_056163025.1). NCBI lineage: Eukaryota > Viridiplantae > Streptophyta > Magnoliopsida > Poales > Poaceae > Triticum > Triticum urartu. The sequence continues at coordinate 219,004,701 of NC_141878.1, forward strand.
ACCAACGTATCGATCCAGTAGGAGATACACACATGTCTCCAATCTATGCACCTACACAAACAGTCAAACACTTGCACCCAATGCGATAAAGGGTTGTCAATCCCTTCACGGTCAGTTGCAAGGATGAGATTTGATAGACATAGATATAAAGATACTAACACGTAAAACAAAGTTAAAACAAATAAATTGCAGTGAGGTATTTTTGGGGTTTTGGTTTATAGATCTGAAAATATATGATGGAAAATAGACCCCGGGGCCATAGGTTTCACTAGAGGATTCTATCTTGAAGGAAAATAATAAAGTGGGTGAACAAATTACTGTTGAGCAATTGATAGAAAAGCGCAAAGTTATGACGATATCCAAGGCAATGATTATGAATATAGGCATCACATTCGTGTCAAGTAGACTGACTCCTTCCTGCATCTACGACTATTACTCCACACATCGATCTCTACCCAACATGAATCTTGAGTATTAAGTTCATAAGAACAAAGTAACGCTTTAAGTAAGATGGCATGATGTAGAGGAAAAAAATCAAGCAATATGACGAAAACCACATCTTTTTACCCTTGGTGGCAATATTACAATATGTGCCTCACACCCCTACTTTGTCACTAGGTGAGATCACCGCAAGATTGAACCCAAAACTAAGCACCTCTCCCATTGCAAGAAGAACCAATCTAGTTGGCCAAACCAAACTGATAATTCAAAGAGAAATACAAAGATATCAAATCATGCATATAAGAATTCACAGAAGATTCAAATTATATTCATAGATAAATTGATCATAAATCCACAATTCATCGGATCTCGACAAACACATCGTAAAAGAATATTACATTGGATAGATCTCTGGGAACATCGAGGAGAGCATGGTATTGAGGATCAAAGAGAGAGAAGAAGCCATCTAGCTACTAGCTATGGACCCATAGGTTTGTGGTAAACTACTCACGCTTCATCGGAAGGGCAATAGAGTTGATGTAGAAGCCCTTCGTGATGGAATCCCCCTCCGGCAGGGTGCCAGAAAAGTCCCCAAGATGGGATCTCACGTGTAGAGAATGTTACGATGGCGGAAAAGTATTTTGGTGGACGCTCCTAGTCATTTGGGAATTTATAGGCCAAAGATTAGGGTTGGAGGAGCTCCGAGGGGCCCACAAGCCCTCAGGGCGCCCCCCCCCTAGGGTGCACCCCTGAGGCTTCTGGCCTCCTTGGGACTCCTCCGACTTCATCTCCAAGTCCTACGTGTGTTTTCTGGTCCAATAAAAATCATCACGAAAGTTTTATTCCGTTTGGACTCCATTTGATTTTCCTTTTCCGTAAAACTCAAAAACAAGGAAGAAACAGAAACTGGCACTGGGCTCTGGGTTAATAAGTTAGTCCCAAAAATAATATAAAATAGCATATTAATGCATATAAAACATCCAAGACAGATAATATAATAGCATGGAACAATAAAAAACTATAGATACATTGGAGACGTATCAAGCATCCCCAAGCTTAATTCCAGGTCGTCCTCAAGTAGGTAAATGATAAAAACAGAATTTTTGATGTGAAATGCTACCTAACATATTTATCCACGTAATTTTCTTCATTGTGCTATGAATATTCAGGTCCATAAGATTCAAAACAAAACTTTAATATTGACATAAAAACAATAATACTTCAAGCATACTAATAAAGCAATCGTGTCTTCTCAAAATAACATGGCCAAAGAAAGTTATCCCTACAAAATCATATAGTCTGCTATGCTCCATCTTCATCACACGAAGTATTTCATCATGCACAACCCTGGTTTTATCCAAGCAATTGTTTCACACTTTAGTATTCTCAAGCTTTTTCAAGTTTCACGCAATACCTGAGTGTGATCCATGGATATAGCACTATAGGTGGAATAGAATATGGTGGTTGTGGAGAAGACGAAAAAGAAGAAGATAGTATCACATCAACTAGGCGTATTAACGGGCTATGGAGATGCCCATCAATAGATATCAATGTGAGTGAGTAGGGATTGCCATGCAACGGATGCACTAGAGCTATAAGTTCATGAAAGCTCAAAAAGAAACTAAGTGGGTGTGCATCCAACTCGCTTGCTCACGAAGACCTAGGGAAATTTGAGGAAGCCCGTCATTGGAATATACAAGCCAAGTTCTATGATGAAAAATTCCCACTAGTATATGAAAGTGACAACATAGGAGTCTCTCTATCATGAAGATCATGGTGCTACTTTGAAGCACAAGTGTGGAAAAGGATAGTAGCATTACCCCTTGTCTCTTTTCTCTCATTTTTTTTGGTGGGCTTCTTTTGCCTCTTTTATTTTTGTAAAGTCCGGAGACTCATCCCAACTTGTGAGGGAATCATAGCTTCCATCATCCTTTCCTCACATGGGACAATGCTCTAATAATGATGATCATCACACTTTTATTTACTTACAATTCAATACTATAACAAAATATAACTCTATATGAATGCCTCCGGCGGTGTACTGAGATGTGCAATGATCTAGCGTAGCAAATGACATCAAATGGAAACATCATGCTAGCTGTCTTCGATCATGCAAAGCAATATGACAATGATGGTATGTGTCATAATAAAATGGACGGTGGAAGTTGCATGACAATATATCTCAGAATGGCTATGGAAATGCCATAATAGGTAGGTATGGTGGCTATTTTGAGGAAGGGTATATGGTGGGTTTAATGCATTAGCGAAAGTTATGTGGTACTAGAGAGGCTAGCAATGGTGGAAGGGTGAGAGTGTGTATAATCCATGGACTCAACATTAGTCATAAAGAACTCACATTCTTATTGCAAAAATTTATTAGCTATCAAAACAAAGTATTAGACGCATGCTCCTAGGGGAGAGGTTGGTACGAGTTAACCATCTCCCGCTACCGACCTCCACACAAAGGATGGCAATCAAAAATAAATCATGCTCCTACTTCATCACATAACGGTTCACCATACGTGCATGCTACAGGAATCACAAACTTTGACACAAGTATTTCAACCAATCCACAATTACTCACTAGCATGCCTCTAATATCACCATCTTTATATCTCAAAACAATCATAAGGAATCAAACTTCTCATAGTATTCAATGCTCTTTATATGAAAGTTTTTATTATATCCCTCTTGGATGCCCATCATATTAGGACTAAATTTATAACCTAAGCTAACTACCATGATGCTTAGAGAGACTCTCCAAATAATATAAGTGAAGCATGAGAGTTCAACAATTTCTAAAGAATAAAGCCACCGCATGCTCTAAAAGATATAAGTGAAGCACTAGAGCAAATTTCCTATCTCAAAAGATATAAGTGAAGCACATAGCGTATTCTAATAAATTCATGATTCATGTGTGTCCCTCTCAAAAGGTGTGTACTGCAAGTATGATTGTGGGAAACTAAAAATCAAAGACTCATATCATACAAGACGCTCCAAGCAAAACACATATCATGTGGTCCTCAAGTAAACTTACCGATAGACGAAGACGAAAGAGGGGATGCCATCCGGGGGATTGCCAAGATTAGATGCTTTGTTGTCCTTGAATATTACCTTGGGGTGCCTTGGGCATCCCCAAGATTAGGCTCTTGCATCTCCTTATTCCATAATCCATCAAATCTTTACCCAAAACTTGAAAACTTCACAACACAAAACTCAACAGAAAACTCATGAGATCCGTTAGTATAGGAAAATAAATCACCACTTTTTGCTGCGGTGAACTCATTCTTTATTTATATTGGTGTAATATCTCCTGCATTCCAACTTCTCCATGGTTCATAGCCCCCGATACTACCCATAGATTTATCAAAATAAACAAACAACACATAGAAAACAGAATTTGTCAAAAACAGAACACTCTGTAGCAATCTGAAAACTTCGAATAGTTGTGCAACTACAAAACTTATGAAACATTAGGATAACCAATTTGGCAGACTAAGGCATAGCCTAGTGGTGGGAAGGGGCTGATGCCTTCCCACCCACCCAGGTTCAAGGCTTGGTACTTCCAATTTGGGTTTGTTGCACCAATTATGCTGTAGGGGGTTCCCTTACAGTCTTTCTATCAAAAAAACCTTGGAAATTTGTATATAAATCTTCTGTAAAAAATAAGATCAAAACCACGCTTCTGCGATTTTTTAAAATTGTTTTACTGAGTGCAAAAGTTTCTGATTTTCAGCAAGATCAAATCAACTATCACCGTAAGCCATCCCAAAGGTCTTATTTGGCTCAAACACAAATTAAAACAGCAAAACACAATTAATACAGAGGTAATAATGTGTATTTACAGAAAAACAGAACCAAAAACCAAAAACATAAAAATAAAATTGGTTGCCTCCCAGCAAGCGCTATTGTTTAACGCCCCTAGCTAAGCATAAAACATATATCTAGGTATTGTCATCTTTGGTATGCAATCCATAAGTAGCTCTCATAATAGATTCATATGGCAACTTAACTTTCTTTCCTAGAAAGTGTTCCATGCCCTTCCTTAACAGAAATTGAAATCTAATGGTTCCTTCTTTCATATCAATAAATGCACCAATCGTTCTAAGGAAAGGTCTGCCAAGAATAATAGGACATGTAGGATTGCAATCTATATCAAGCACAATAAAATCTACGAGCACATAATTCCTATTTGCAACAATAAGAACATCAGTAATCCTTCCCATATATTTTTAATAGTGGAATCCACAAGATGCAAATTTAAAGAACAATAATCAAATTCACGGAAAACCTAACACATCACATAAAGTTTTTGGAATCATGGAAATGCTAGCACCCAAATCACACAAAGCATGGCACTCATAATCCCTAATTTTAATCTTAATTGTAGGTTCCCACTCATCATAAAGCTTTCTAGGAATAGAAACTTCCAACTCAAGTTTTTTCTTCAAAAGATAGCATCAACGATATGTTTAGTAAAAGCTTTATTTTGATTATAAGCATGAGGAGAATTCAACTTGGATTGCAACAAGGAAATACAATCTATCAAAGAACAATTATCATAATTAAAATCCTTGAAATCCAAGAGAGTGGGTTCATTTCTACTTAAAGTTTTGACCTTTCCAATCCTACTTTTATCAATTTTTGCATTAAGATCTATAAACTCTGAATCATTGGGATGCCTTTTAGCTAAAGTTGACTAATCTCCAGTCCCATCTTTATCAATATTTATATTAGAAAACAAATATTCAATAAGAGTCACATCAATCACTTTAAGATCTTCATCATTATTTTCACAAAACCTAGAAGATCACGCTTTTACAAACCAATCTTGCTTAGCACGCATCCTAGCGGTTCTTTCCTTGCACTCATCAATAGAAATTCTAATAGATTTCAGAGATTCATTAATATCATGCTTGGGTGGCATAGATCTAATTTTGAAAGAATCAATATCAAGAGAAATTTTATCAATGTTCCTAGCCAAATCATCAATCTTCAGCATTTTTTCTTCAACCATAGCATTGCATTTTTTGGGGGAATTAATAAACTCTTTAATATTCTTCTCAAGATCAGAGGGAATCTTGTTATAATTTCCATAAGAATTGTCGTAGGAATTACCATAATTATTAGAGGAATTACTAGGAAACGACCTAGGGTTGAAATTACCTCTATACGCGTTATTACCAAAATTGTTCCTACCAATAAAATTCACATCCATAGATTCATTATCGTTCTCAATCAAAGTAGACCAAGCCATATAACTAGGATAAATAGGAGCACTCTTACAACAAAAAAAAATCCATAAGTTCATCCTTCTTTCCACTTAAGGTATTAATTTCTTCAATCGCATGCACTTTTTTACTAGTAGAAGATCTTTCGGCATGCCATTGAGAGTAATTAGCCATAATATTATCTAGGAGTTTAGTAGCTTCTCCTAATGTAATTTCCATAAAAGTACCTCCCGCAGCTGAATCTAAAAGATTTATTGATGCAAAATTCAATCTAGCATAATTTTTTTGTATGATCATCCATAAACTTAAACCATGAGTAGGGTAATTTCTTATCATCAATTTCATTCTCCCCTGAGATTGTGCAACATGTTCATGATCAAGTTTCTTAAAATTCATTATATCGTTCCTAAGGGAGATGATCTCAACGGGAGGAAAATACTTGGAAATAAAAGCATCTTTACACTTATTCCATGAATCAATACTATTTTTAGGCAAAGATGAAAACCAAGTTTTGCACGATCTCGTAGTGAGAACAGAAATAGCTTTAATTTAAAAATATCGTTACCCACATCTTTCTTCTTTTGCATATCACACAACTCAAGGAGAGTATTTAGATGGGATGCTCATCTTCACTAGGAAGGCCGAAAATTGATCTTTCATAACAAGATTTAGCAAAGCGGCATTAATTTCATAAGATTCCGCACTAGTGGTAGGAGCAATCAAGGTACTAATAAAATCATTATTATTAGTATTGGAAAAGTCACACAAGTTGGTATTTTCTTGAGACATCGTGACGACACGAGCAAACGAAAAGAAAACGAAAAGACAAATGGAAAAAGGGAGAATAAAAAGGCAAATCTTTTTGTGTTTTTCTGAAAACATTTTAGAAGTGGGGGAGAGGAAAATGAGAGCCAAATGGCAAATAATGTAATGCAAGAGATGAGAGTTTATAATGGGTACTTGGTAGGCTTGATGCAGATCCCCCTGGCAATGGCACCAGAATTTCTTCTTGGTACTTCTTGAGCTTGTGTTGGTTTTTCCCACGAAGAGGAAAGGGTGATGCAGCAAAGTAGAGATAAGTATTTCCCTCAGTTTTGAGAACCAATGTATCAATCCAGTAGGAGATACACGCAAGTCTCCAATCTATGCACCTACAGAAACAATCGAACACTTGTACCCAACGCGATAAAGGGGTTGTCAATCCCTTCACGGTCACTTGCAAGGATGAGATCTGATAGAGATAGATATAAAACATTACTAAAACGTAAAACAAAGTAAAATAAATAAATTGCAGCTAGGTATTTTTGGGTTTTTTGGTTTATAGATCTGAAAATATGTGATGGAAAATAGACCCGGGGGCCATAGGTTTCACTAGAGGCTTCTCTCTTGAAGGAAAATAATACGGTGGGTGAACAAATTACTGTTGAGCAATTGATAGAAAAGCGCAAAGTTATGACGATATCCAAGGAAATGATTATGAATATAGGCATCATGTCCGTGTCAAGTAGACCGACTCCTACCTGCATCAACTAGTATTAATCCGCACATCAACCGCTATCCAGCATGCATCTAGAGTATTAAGTTCATAAGAACGGAGTAACGCCTTAAGTAAGATGACATGATGTAGTGGGATAAACTCAAGCAATATGATGAAAACCCCATCTTTAACCCTTGATGGCAAAAATACAATACGTGCCTCGCTACCCCTACTTTGTCACTGGGTGAGATCACCGCAAGATTGAACCCAAAACTCAGCACCTCTCCCATTACAAGAAGAACCAATCTAGTTGGCCAAAACAATCCGACATTTTGAAGAGAAATACAAATATATCAAATCATGCATATAATAATAGAGAGAAGATTCAAATAATATTCATAGATAAATAGATCATAAATCCACAATTCATCGGATCTCGACAAACACACCGCAAAAGAATATTACATCGGATAGATCTCCAAGAACATTGAGGAGACCATGGTATTGAGGATCATAGAGAGAGAATAAGCCGTCTATCTACTAGCTATGGACCCATAGGTCTGTTGTAAACTACTCACACTTCATCGGAAGGGCAATGGAGTCGATGTAGAAGCCCTCCGTGATCGAATCCCCCTCCAGCAGGGTGTCGGAAAAGGCCCCAAGATGGGATCTGACGGGTACAGAAGTTTACGACGGCGGAAAAGTATTTTCGTGGACGCTTCTGGTCGTTTCACTACTAGGGAAAACCCTAGTAGTAGCACTTGAAATATGCATAGTAGTAGCGCTGGGTCCAGCGCTACCACTAAGGCGCTACAACTAACTAGTAGCAGTAGCGCTGGAAAGGGAGCGCTACTGCTATACCTAGTTAGCAGTAGCGCTTTCCTTTGGACATCGCTACTGCTACTTGTAAGTAGTGGTAGCGCTTGTTCTAAAAAGTGCTGCTGCTAAATTTTCCTGTATTTTTAAAAATACAGCTTATTTTCATTGTGTGGTTTTATATACAGTACTTTCATCATATGATTTTATGACCATGATTACTTATTATATATAATAGTGGGTGAAATGAACGTGGAGTAGATTCAATTGTCGGAAACATGTGGTGCATGTCGAAAGTACTACTCTAATCCAAACTTGATCTAGTTTGGATTAGTAGTACTTTCGATGGGCACCACATGTTGGCTTCACTTCAAACTAATCCAGGTTCATTTCACCCACTGTTATATATATTAAGTAATCATGCTCATATAAAAACTTAGCATCATGCATCATCGATCATAATAATAAATAACTCATCATTGGTATCATAATAACAAGTCATACTCATCATCATCATCGACCATACAACTTCTACTCGATATCACACCATCATCATAGTCATCTAACCAATCCTACTTAGTTGTTCTTAGCACATGATCATGAGTATTATTATTAACTAGGATCTACTACCTTCTATAAGGTAAAATAGCATAAAACAAGATAGGCCCTGACTCTCCATTATGGAGAATGGAGATTATCCTGTCTACAATTCTCACCTTTCGCACAATGTTGCTTCCAAGTACCTCCTTATGACTGTCCATACATTTTTTCCATTCTTTGATTTTCATGTCTCCACTTCTTTTAGAAATCCGAGATGGACAGGTCAGATTCATAGGATGACCTGGACGTATGTTCAAAACATCAAGGCAAACATTCTAATACATGAGATGAGGCACACAATCATTCGAGATTTTCTGTTGAAAAACATAGTAATAACTTTGTAGTTAGCAATGTAGTTAAGTTTTAAAAGAATTTATGCAAAAGATGCACGGATTTCGTAATACTAAAAAATCTTACCATGGCATCTCCATGGATGTTACAGTAGTTCAACACGTGCACTAGTGGCACGTATTGACCATAATGTGGAGGAGTTTTATAATAGATATTGTAATTCTCAAGATCAATACCAAATGCGACAAGATGATTTTTCTCCTGATAAGTTAACTCAAAGCCATCGGTGTAGTAGGTTCTGTCTACCATGTTCCGCACATTGTTTGAACAATGAAAATAAGCTGTCAATGGAAATAAGCTGCAACTATTTTGAAATGAACAATATAAATTAGTTAATAACTATGTTTGAGAAACTCACATAGCGGTAGAATTGGAAGCGTATCAACAAGGACCCAAATGTCCATATTGTCTTGGTCGATGTCAGGACCACCAAGATCCATGGTGACAAGCATACCCTCATAAAAATCATACATCTTGCAAAGTGCTTCCCAATTTTTGCAACCAAAATGGGTTACACTCTCAGAATTATACAGATCTACTTCAAAATCCATATCATGATGGGTCCTTAGGTGAATTTTCTTTGTTTCAAAATTTTCATGGTCTTCAAAACCCATCCTCTCCAAGACATAGCGTCTTGCATGGCATGGGATAAGCTACTCTAATTGTAAAAGATGAATATTACACGTTGAAATAGTTGAAGTCATGCTTAATTACGAAAAAACAGTTTTCGTTGTTGTGTACCATTTCAACATCGAAGGTCTCCTAGAGCTTAATGCTGAAGCACCGATCTTCGTCCAGGTGAGGCCTGTCGCACAGACCTCGGTTGTCGTTGCACCAGCTGCACTCCCCCGGGAGACTTTCATCGTCCGATGACGACATTTCCTATGTTCATAATTCAAAGATTAAACTTGTACAATTCAATATATGTACTATAAAAATTAAATTAGATCATTATTATTCATCATGGGTTGACTATCGGTCTGCCGAGTCTATATGGTGGAGACTCTCCCTCACTGATTCCTCTCTGACATTTGCGACCGTCGGTGATGGTCGTTACTCCTCCTTCCCCTAGTGCATAACAAAGGTCTAGCACAAGGAGAAGAAGTAGAAACGACCCCCACGACAACAGTCGGGATTATTCGTCCTCTCTCATATATGGTGGATACACTCCCTCATAGATTTTTTGACCGTCGGTGATGGTCGTTATTCCTCCTTCCCCTAGTGCAGAACAAAGGTCTAGCACAAGGAGAAGAAGGAAAAATGACCCCACGACAACAGTCGGGCTTCTTCGTCCTCTCTCATATATGATAGATACACTCCCTCACTGATTTTTCGACCTTGAGTGATGGAGCCTCGACAGACTTAAAGTCAACCTGAAATGTCGTTTAATTATTTTTCGAGAAAATCCAGGCCACTCGATATTTCCTACATATTCTAGCACAATTCATGCCAAAATTCACGAAAAAATCTGGCATGACCTTTGCTAAAAAAGGACATATCGAGCGCCTGAAATTTGCTGGAACGGAAATTAATCAACACTTCGGCAAAACATAGGCCACTATAGGAGGTGTAACCTGCAAACATGGTCGGCCACTTGGGCAAGCACATATCCTATTTGGACAACATAAGATATACATGTTTATATCTACATCATATGATCATTCAAACTTGATGGAGTAGCTTTCCAATTTGAGCATTGAATAAGCAAAACCAAATCGTAAAATAAATTAGTATTCAAATTAGCATTCATTCAATAAGAAAAACTAAACCATCTCTTTCAATCATACATCGTCGAATATTATCACTAATAATTCCCGAATAGTATCATACATATAAGATCACTAATACAGATAAAACCATAGCGAACGACGGGTATCGGCGAGGGCGGTGGACACCCAAAGAGAAGGAACCATCACAGGATCATAGCTCCAGTGAGATCCCTGAAGAACCTCCCAGGTATTTGAGAACCTGCCCTCCAACGCAACAATGTAGCGACAGACATGCTCGTCCTCCTCGCTGACACAGTGACGTACCACCTCCGTGGGGTCCTCAAGCCTCCATACCGTCACTCGCCCACCCGACCGCCAACAAAGAAGGTTTGGGTCAACGACGGGCTGGCTCCTCACCAAGCTACGCCCCCCGGAAGGTAGCACCTCCCAGTACCAGCCCGACGGAGCCCAGTCCCGGACATGGCTCCTCACCAAGCCCAGGCCTCCTCCGCCGAGTCGACGACGAGGATGCGGGATAGGCATCGTCGACGTCGATGCGGGAATAATTGGTTTAACTAAAAAAGCTAAACTAGTTCTATTAGTTTTCTTACTAAAAATAAACTAGTTCTATAGTAAAATTTTAATTGGACCATCAAATCTCATATACCTACATTTTCTTACAAAAATAAACTAGTTTTATTAATTCAACTAGTTCAACTAAGCACTTACTATAATTAAAATAAACTAGTACTTACTAAAAATTAACTAGTTTAACTAGTTTAACTAGTTCTATTAATTTTCTAACTAATTCTATTAAACACTTACTAAAAAACAGTAAAACACTATATTGAATTTTTTCTATAAATAAACACCACTGCACTAAATTAGCATCTACTTAATTAGTTACCTAACCTACTTCCCTAACTAAAAACATCTAAGTTAATTAACTAAATTCACCTAAGTTAATTAACTAAATTCACCTAAGTTACCTAACCTAATGAACTAAATGGAGGTAGGAGGAGTACCTCACGGTGGTGGAGGAGGCCAACGCGGGGAGGAGGCCGGCGGTGGAGCAGAGCCGACGCGGGCGAGGGTGGCCGGTGGGGGAGGAGGCCGGCGCGGGGGAGGGTGGCCGGTGGGGGACCAGAGCCGGCGCGGGCGAGGGCAGCCGGCGGGAGAGCTCCAGCGCGGGGGACGGCGGTGCGCGGGAAGGGTGGCGGCGACGACGAGGGAGAGATGAGAGTGAGTGTGTGAGGGCGGGGGAGTGAGAGAGAGAGGTCGAGCGCGGGCCGTTGGGCTGGATAAAGAGCCCGTAGTAGTAGCGCTTATATGTATAAAGCGCTACTGCTACGTCCGGTAGCAGTAGCGCTTCATACATAAAAGCGCTACTACTATGCCTGGCCTGCCAGCAACGGCCTCACAATTGTAGTAGTAGCGTTTTTTTTACTAAAACAACGCTACTGGTAAGTGCATAGTAGTAGCAGCGCTTTATTATAAAAAGCGCTACTACTATGCTACTGTCTATAAGCATTTTCCTAGTAGTGTTTGCGAATATTTGGGAATTTATAGGCCAAATATTAGGGTTGGAGGAGCTCCGAGGGGCCCACAAGGGGCGCACCCCTAAGGCTTGTGGCCTCCTCGGTCCTCCCCTGACTTGATCTCCAAGTCCTACGTGTGTCTTCTGGTCCAAGAAAAATCTTCGTGAAAGTTTTATTCCGTTTGGACTCCGTTTGATATTCCTTTTCTGTAAAACAAAAAACTAGGAAAATAACAAAAACTGGCACTGGGCTATGGATTCATAAGTTAGTCCCAAAAATAATATGAAATAGCATATTAATGCATACAAAACATCCAAAACAGATAATATAAGAGCATGGAATAATCAAAAATTATAGATACGTTCGAGACGTATCCGGACCTACCTATGACGATGATGGGCCACGTGTGGGTCCCGAATGATGGTTCCTTGACCCTACCTGTAATAGGTGACCACATCATTAGCCCTCGAATCGGTTGGGATTCCGTGGAACAGACGAATCGATCCTTCGTTTAAGTCCGAGTGTTGCAGGGCACTCAGAATATGTTTTCGAGTCGTGACTTGTTCCTTGGACAGAAACACAATGGATTCTGGACCTTAATTTTGTCCAGATGATCAGGTGTCATTGATCATCGAGAAAAATATGGTGGCATTCATATTGTCTCTCAGAAGAGATAGACTAGGGGGCCGTGTGCGGGCATGCCATGAAAACTCGAGGGGCAACATCAGCCTGTTGTCTGACTCTCCAGAGAGAAGACACTCTTTATCCTAGGGGAACGCTAGTGCGAGCCTTCTACAAGTCCAAGTTTATGAGTCATGCGCCTTGGAGCCTATCGAGAGGGCCAAGTGAACCCGTAGAGGAGCGTCAAGCTCGTCACATAACGATCTTGAAGAAGTCTTCAGTCGGGTGTTTAACATGGCCGAATGCACGGGTCCCCGCGGAGGGTGGTCAGTCGGACTAACGCGTGTCCCTTAGGAAAGGATTGACTGAAAATCAATCGAATTAATTTGCCCCAGAAATTTGGGAATTTGAATTCGCGTGTTCACGCGTGGAAGTGGTAATGTTGTGTGTTAGTGGGAAAGTGGGGGGCATGGCTCATCGATTTGTGCGTACCATCCCCGCCACGTGCCGCGCTTGCCCTGTGCAAAGCCTTGACATGCGGGCCGTTGATCCTAGGATGCGCGGCGAGAGATCTTCCCTGAGATTTTGTCTGTTGATATAAAAGATTCAGTGGTAGATCTCTTGGCCTCAGATCCCCTTTCCCTTCTCTCGACTCCTCCGCTTCTCCGCTTCGCCCGAGTGCACGGCGATGGCAAAAGGTTCCACAGCAAAGGCAGAGAGAGCAAAGAAGTTGGGGAAGGCAACCTCCTCTGGCTAAGGTCAGCGGCCGGCGGCGCGTCAAGGGAATGGATCATGTCGCGTGACTCCACCCGACGACTGGAGGACTTGGCGGAGGAGGGATTGATCCCACACGATGGGTGGCGTCGCCCAGGCACGGGGGAGATTGAACTGGCGCTTGAGGCAGACGAGCGTGTCCTACTCGTCACCCACATCGAGCGAGGTTTCTCAACGCCTCTGCACTCTTTCTTCCGAGCATTCCTTGATTTCTTCAGTGCTCTACTCCACCGTTTCCCCCTAATGCCATTATTTATATTTCGGTTTTCATCTCCCTCTATGAGAACTTCCTGGGTTGTCATCCCCACTGGGGTATCTTCAAATAGATCTTCACATGCCGGTCATGTCAGTGATGGACTCGCCAACTGGCGAGAAAACCCACATCACCTAGCTGTGCGGGGGTCATCCAGGTCACGGATAGGGTGGTCTTTCCCCAGGATGAGATTTCCCGACTCCGTTAAGGGGTGGTAGGGGACCTGGTTCTAATGCGAAGACGTCCCCAGCGCCAACTGCCAATCGAGCCTCCCGTCGTACTCGGTCGAAAGGGTACGAGCTCTGACCCTCACCATAGAGAAGGAGGAGAAGGTGGGCATCGACATCTTGTCCAACGGGTTAATAGGTGTTGTGAACGCTGGGGTGAATGGTATGGACTTGCTAGAGACTTCCTTCAGTCGGTGCATCCAGCCGCTGCAGGCCAGGGCTCACCCCATGTGGGTGTACGAGGGACTGGGTGACTCCACTCAGGTGCATCCAGAAGATCTCACCGAGAAGGAGGTGGGTGCCAAGATCAAGGCCATCACCTATGCCCGTGACAACCCACGGGGATCTCGGCTGGTGCCAGCCTTTCACAAGGACCTGCCGCCCATCGAGGTATTTGTCTTTGACTCAGTCGGTTCAGTTGTAGGTTGTCTCCTACGTAGTTGACCTTCACGTTTGCATGTGCCCACTTCTCAGGACTTCCAAAACTTGATCTCCTGGATCCCCATGGTGGACCACTTGCCCCAAGATGTGACGAGTGACAACGAGCAGTAGTACTCGGAGAGATCTGACGATGACGAGACTGACGATGACGACGACAATGAAGATGAAGAGAGTTCGGAGGAGGGGGAAGAGACGAAGTCCTCCCCGTCTTATGAGGCCCCTAAAGAACCCCGCTCCAAGGTGCTGCATGACCCGAAGGGCAAGGCAGGAGAGACTCAGCAGCTATCGACTTTAGGTCGAGCGACTCGGAGTTCCAAGCGTGCCCGCGCTGAGGATGAGAGGTCGGCAGAAAAGCAGTCCAAGCTGCACAAGCAGATCTCCTCCAAGCCCCAAAAGGCTTTCATGCCGCGGATCCAGGTGGCGGTGCTTGTGGCTTCGAAGTAAGTGTTCTGACTGACTCTTTGTTCATTTCTGAATCCATTTGGTTGCTGATAGAGTGATGTTTTGTTCTTGCAGCAATGACACCTTGACAACCTCAGACTCGCACGCACGCAAGCCTGGCCCTAGTGAAGCTGACGCGACAAGTGTCGCTACTTCCAAAGGTATGTTGTATCGATTAACTCACATGTTTATGCCCTTTCCAACTTAACTTTGATCACTTTTCCGATTTACGCAACCCCGCTTGAGATTATCTAGCTAGATGATGAGGAGAGTGGCAGGTGCTGACACGCCAATGAAGGACGCCTCTCCCCGCCAGGCGGCCCATGTTTCTCTGGCAAAGGTCATTGCCAGAATATCAAGGCCAAGCCCTTTGGCTAGGGGTGGTTCGGCACCTTCGTCGGCAGTGGTGCCCCCTACGTGGCCTACCTAGTCTCCACCGAGTGGAACAATGATGATCCCAGCCCCGAGGCCAACTCCTGCACCTCCATCAAGTCCGGCTACTTCTTTCCCCCTGTATCATGTCCCAAAGGATCAGGTGGGGGCGAGTAAGGAAGCGGTGATCTAGGTGAGCTTGATGTGTAGCCGACTGAAGGATGCCTACAACGCTAGCACCACCCTGGAGAATAATGTCCGAGTAAGTACCATTGTGAGTATGATTTCTAGTCGAAATTTCTTCCTTTCTTGTAGTAGGCTTTCTGCCAGTGGGTTTGCACGGGGCACACCCATTGGGTGTCCATGATCCAGTGGGGGCATGCTGAGTGCGCCCACTAGGTGTAGTCCCTGAGGCTACTATCGACTAGAGTGAGTCGGCAGGAGTTTTCGAATGTAGAAACTTTTTATGTCCATTTGGAGTCTAGCCAGAGCCTAGTCGAATGGACATGATCCAGTGGGGTCACGCTGAGTGCATCCACTGGGTGTAGTCCCCGAGGCTACCGTTGACTGTAGCATTCGGTGGTAGTCTTAGAGAGTTCTTTTAGCTCCATCAATGAGTCACTTTCCAGTGGGGGCACGCTAAGTGCACTCACTAGGTGTAGTCCCCGAGGCTGCCATTGATCACTGGCGATCGGTGGTAGCCTTTAGAACTTGTCATTAGGCGTTCGGGGTGCCCGACGACACTCGCTTCTGACTCGGGCGTCAACCGAATGGAATAGGCCATCTTGTGTTGTTGTCCTCAATTTTCTTCATCGTCGACTCAGGAGTCAACCAAGTGAAGTGGGTCATCCTGTGTTGTTGTCCTCAGTTTTCTTCGTCACCAACTCACAATTCAGACGAGTGGAGATAGATCAGAGGGTACTTTAGGATCTGGTATTGATCAAGCTTGTTCCTCCTAGTGGGGGGGTGACCGAGTGAGTAGCCTATCCGGTAGTCATAGGTAACTTTAGGATCTGGTACTGGTCTAATTTGTCCCTTCCAACGGTGCCTTCCCGGATGCTTGTGAGTTGCTGCTTTTGGTTTCCCTTCAAGATTTTCCGACTGACTGTTTTTTCTATGTTGCAGAGGACTTGTGAGATGGGGTCCCACTATGCCACAATGGAAAAGGATGTGACATCCCTTTGGCTTGACCTGGAGGCTGAGAAACTCAAGAGCGCCCGACTGGAGCAGGAGAAGAAGGCCATGTGCGGTAAGCTATTTCTTCCAACTAGTAGCTAAATGATGTTCGTCCCTCTTGATCCGAATCATTTCGCTCTAGCAGATGTTCGTAGCGAGAATGCTCAACTCATAGTGAGGCTCAAGACTTCAATTCTTTAGAAACCATGAAGGAGGCATTGGAGAACAAGGACAAGGATCTAGCACTGGCCCAGAAGGAAGTAAAGACCAAGGCCAGACTTGCCGACGAGAAGTTGGCTTCAGTTGGCAAGTTGGAGGAGGAGATCAAGAACCTCAGGGCAGCTGCCGAGGCGTATACTCAGGAGAAGGTCAAGCTGGATGAGAAGGTCGCCCAGCTGACTGAAAAGAAGGACGCCCTGGAGACCCATATGGGGGAGGTGTGCGAGGAATTCAGTGAGGAGCTTTGCGGTAAGTTCTTCCTCAGCCGAGTGAATTCCACGTGTGACCAAATATTTCTCGGTCATTTGCTCATGTAGTATCTTCTTCCAACCATAACATTGCTATAACAAGGAACTGGAGCTGTAGAGGAGAGAGAGGGACCTGGACACTTCTCGGTCACTCGTTGCTGACAAAGCAGCTCTTGCTATCCTTCGGCTTGAAGACCGCATAGAGAATGCATTGGGCTACATCACTCGGACGAGAGGCGTTGCGGGTCGAATTGATGCGGAGTTGCAAACAGGTGAGGAGACTTGGAAGGACCTGGTGTCGGTGATGACGAGGCTAAACGAGGTCCCTTCTCGGGTGAAAGCTTGGAAGAAGTCTGCCGCTCGAAGTGGAGCTGATGTGGCACTATCACCCGTCCATGTTCATTGGAAGAACGTAGATGAGGAGAAGTTGAAGAACCTCCAAGTGGTGAACAAGAAGAACCTCAAGTTCGAGGATTTCATGGAGGCCTTCGCTGAAGCCGCCACTCGCATCATCGATGGGATCGACCTAGAGGCCTTCATTGGTCCAGTCAGCCCTCCCCCTGAAGCTTAAATACACTTGATTGAATTTGCCCCGGAAAGCCGGGTGGTTGATGTAATGAAATACTTTGTTGAGCCTTGGGCTCGTTTTCCCTTGGAGACATTTAGATGGATCGGAACATTTTAATTTGAAACCGTTTATGCTTCTTATTCGCTTCTTCTTTTGTTTGACTTCGGGCGAAAGCTGATTCACAGCTAAGCCCCCGAGTGTGGACTAGATCCTCACTCGGATTCTTTTTTTTTAACTTAGGTGAAAGATGATTCACGGCTAAGCCCCCGAGTGTGGAGCAGATCCTCACTCGGAGTGTTTTTAACTTAGGCGAAAGCTGATCCGCAGCTAAGCCCCCGAGTGTGGAGTAGATCCTCACTCAGACTGTATTTTTAACTTAGGAGAAAGCTAATTCGCGGCTAAGCCCGTGAGTGTGGAGCAGATCCTCATTTGGACTTTATTTTCAACTTAGGCGAAAGATGATTCATGGCTAAGCCCCCGAGTGTGGAGCAGATCATCACTCGGACTGTATTTTTAACTTAGGCGAAAGATGATTCGCAGCTAAGCCCCCGAGTGTGGAGCGGATCCTCACTCGGATTGTTTTTTAACTTAGGCGAAAGCTGGTCCACGGCTAACCCTCGAGTGTGGAGTGGATCCTCACTCGGATTGTTTTTTAACTTAGGCGAAAACTGGTACGTATTTAAGCTCCCTCACCCTTTCACCCACTGGAGGTGTGTTAGTTTCCGAATGCAATTAATCACCTAAGTGAGATGCGACCGAAGGTCGAACTAGACGATATATGGAAGAAGTGATACTTGTATTCATCGAAGTTCATTTGGACTAACTATTACAAGGGAGATATCTTATTCTAAGAATAAAACTTGCGAAGCAGATCCGCATTCCAAGATCTAGGCTCTTCAATTCCTCTGGTGAAGTTGTACAACCTGTATGCTTCATTGTGCAAGACCTTGGAGATGGCGAATGGTCCCTCCCAGGGGGTGCTAGCTGGTGGGGCTTTTGCTGATCCACTCGGAGGACCATGTCTCCTTCCTGGAAGGCATGTCCCCTGACGTGTCTATTGTGGTAGTGGCGTAAGTCTTGTTGGTACATTGTTGATCTTATGACCGCTAACTCGTGTTGTTCCTCTAAAAGGTCTAGGCCATCCTTCCTTGCTTCTTCGGCTTGAGCTTCCAAATAAAGATCCACTCGGGGGAGAATTGTGGATAGGTCACTCCGCAAGACCGCCTCTGACCCGTACACCATGAAGAATCGGGTGCGGTTCGTGGATCAGTTCGGGTTCGTTTGCAGGCCCCACAGGGCTGATGCTAGCATATTTACCCATGTGCCTGCTACATGAGTCGGATCACGCATGAGGCGAGGTTTCAATCCCTGAAGTATGAGCCCGTTTTCACTCTCGGCTTCTACATTCGACCGCGGGTGCACCACAGAGGCGTAGTCAACCCGAGTGCCTTGGGTGTAGCAGAACTCACGTAACTCGTCTGAGTCAAAGTTACACCCGTTGTCGGTGATGATGTTGTGTGGGACTCCGAAACTGAAGATGATCTCCCAGATGAACTGAATTGCGGTGGCCAAGTACAGCTTCTTTATGGGCTTGGCCTGAATACACTTAGTGAACTTGTCTACTGCTACCAACGGGTGCATGAAGCCACTCGCCCCAGTCTGGAGAGGACCGATCATGTCGAGTCCCTAGACATCGGACGACCAAGTGAGGGGAATAGTCTTCAGAGCGGACTCCGGCTTGTGCGACTGGTTTGCATAAAACTGGCACCCAAGTCATTGATCCACTATGTCTCGGGGGTCCTCGTTGGCTCGGGGCCAATAGAATCTGGCTCTAAACGCTTTGGTGACCAAGGTCCGAGAGGACGGATGATGCCCACACGTTTCTGAGTGAATCTTTTGCAGTATTTGTTGCCCTTCCTCTAGGTATATGCATCGTTGAGTGACCCCAGTTGTACTTTTCTTGTATAGTTGATCTCCCATAACGGTGAAATCTTTGGATCGGCGGATGATCTGGCGGGCTTCATCTTCGTCCTCTAGGAGCTCTTGCTGGAGCAAGTATGCCAGATATGGTTCGGTCCAGTCGGGAGTGATGACCAATACCTATTGGACCAGATCAATAACTGCGGGGATGTGTACTTCAGTCGGATTGGAAGGTCCGACTGGCTGTGGGGGCTCTTCCACAAAAGGATCTTCCTTGATAGTGGGAGGGTGCAGGTGTTCCAGGAACACATTCTTGGGTACTGGCTTCCGAGTGGATCCCATCTTGGCCAGGTCATCAGCCGCTTAGTTCTTGAGACGCGGTACATGGTGAAGCTCCAACCCTTCAAAGTGTTTCTCCAACTTTCTGATGGCATTGCAATAGTCGGTCATTGCTGGGCTGCGGATATCCTATTGTTTCATGACTTGATTCACTACCAGATCTAAATCGCCATAGACCATCAATCAGCAAATTCCCAGGGAAATTGCCATCGATAGCCCATACAGGAGAGCTTCGTACGCAGCTCTGTTGTTGGAGGAGTCGAAGTGGATCTGAAGTACGTAGCTGAGATGATCGCCTTTAGGGGACACCAATACTACTCCGGCGCTAGAGCCATGGATCATCTTGGATCCGTCAAAGAACATCGTCCAGTGTTCAGGACAGTCGGGACAGGCTGCTCTTGTTTAATCGATTCGGCCAAGAAATCTGCCACGACCTATGACTTGATGTCCTTCTTGGCTTCAAACTTGATATCCAATAGGAGGAGCTCAATGGCCCACTTGGCCAGTAGCATCTCTATTGTTTATGATCTCTGATAAAGGGGCGTCGCTTATCACTGTAACCGAGTGCTCTTGGAAATAATGCGCCAACTTTTTTGCAGTAAGGTAAATTCCGTAAACTAGCTTCTGGTAATACGCATACCTTTGCTTGAAAGGCGTGAGGACTTTAGAGATGTGGTAGACCAGGCGTTGGAGCTTGAAGATTTTGCCTTGTTCTTCACGTTCCACAGTGAGGACCGTGCAAACGACTTGGCTTGTGGCCGCGATGTATAAGAGCAAAGGCTCCTTGCTGCTCGGAGCAACTAGCACCGACTAGGTGGAAAGCAGGGCTTTATGTTCCTGGAACGCAGCCTGCGCTTTGGGAGTCCACTTGAACTTGTCAGACTTCTTCATCAATCGGTAAGTGGTATGGCTTTTTCACAGAGTCTGGAGATGAATCTACTCAGAGCCACTAGGCACCCTGTGAGGCGTTGCACGTTGTGTAGACGTTCTAGTTGCTTCATTCGGATGATTATCCCTATCTTCTCAGGATTAGCATCGATCCTCCGTTCGGAAACGATGAAACCGTGTAGTTCGCCTGCGTGTACGCCGAATGTACACTTGGTAGGGTTGAGCTTGATGCCCAAAGCTCACAAATTTGCAAAGGTCTCAGCGAGGTCAGTCAGGAGGTCAGAACCTTTCCTGGACTTAACAACAATGTCATCCATATATGCTTCCACATTCCGATAGATTTGCTTTCGTAAACACTTCTTGATCATATGTTGGAATGTGGCCCCAGCATTTTTGAACCCGAATGGCATCGTGATATAACAGAAACACCCAAATGGGGTGATGAACGTTGTTTTTATTTCATCAGGGACATACAATCAGATCTGGTAGTACCCGGAGTACGCATCTAGAAATGATAATCGCTCACATCCAGGAGTAGAATCTACTGTCTGATCTATGCGAGGGAGAGGAAAATGATCTTTCGGGCATGCCTGATTGATGTGTCTAAAATCTACACACATTCACAGATTCTTATCATTCTTTGGCACCATGACAACGTTGGCGAGCCACTCGGAGTGGCACACCTCTCAGATGAATTCGGCGGCTAAGAGCCATGCTATCTCCTTGCCAATTGACTTGCACTTCTCGGTTGAAGATCGCTGAAGGTACTCTTTGACAGGCTCCGTAGCCGTGTCGACACGGAGTCTGTGCTCGGCCTGTTCCTTGGGAACACCTGGCATGTCAGAAGGTATCCATGAGAAGATTTCCCGGTTGTCACGGAGGAATTGGACGAGCGCATCTTCCTATTTACTGTCCAGGGTGGTGGAGATGTTGGTCGGGCAGCGTTCGAGTCCTCAGGGTGGGTGTTCACCGGCTTCGTTTCTGCCACCAACTGGAAAGCAGATTCCACAGTCGGCTTCTTGGACTTCAAAAGTTCACTCGGGTCTGCCGCCTTCTTGTATTCGTCCAGCTCGGCCATCGCCATCTGCTCATCAGTGATCTGGGAGACCTTCTGGAGGCACTCTTTGGCCAACTTCTAACTACCTGTGATGGGGATTACGCCTTTAGGCCCTGTCATCTTGAGTTTAAGATAGACGTAACATGGATGGGCCATGAAACGTGCATAGGCAGGCCTACTGAGGATGGCATGATAAGTGCTCTTGAAGTCTACCAGTTCGAAAGTCAGTCGTACCTTTCAGAAATTCTTCTCTTCGCCGAATACGACATCGAGAGAGATCTGGCCGAGTGGCTTGGCCTTCTTCCCGGGGATTACCCCGTGGAACTCCATATTGCTCTATCGCCGCTAAGGTGTCAACGTAGATGATGTTAAGCCCGCTGTCACCGTCCATCAGGACTTTGCGCAATCGGACTCCTCCCACGACTGGGTCCACTACCAAAGCTTGCCACCCGAGGGTTGGTATGTGAGCCGGATGGTTTGACTAGTCAAACGTCACTTGGCCTAGTCGAGATACTTGGTGACAGTCGAAACTGCCATGTTCACGTCTCGGTTAATCACCTTGAGGCGGCTCTTTCTTTCAACGTTAGAGAAAATCTTGAGGACGTTTTCCATGTTGGGGGTACACTACTGCAGGATGCTGCTAACGCGACAGTACGATCAGAGACCCTTCGAGAAACTGTGTGTGATGCAATAATCGCAAACGGTGCTGTATGACAACCATCAGAAATGTATAAAATGTTTGCGATGACGGATGCATCAAACACGGTTCAGGTTTTAGTTGCGTGTGCGATGAAGGTCATACGGTTCAGTTCAATTAACTGTTTGCAATGAGGAGGAACAAAAGAAACGGGCAGCCAGATGAAGGCGTGTGCGACACACAACATGCGGTTCACTCGGATGAACTGTTTGTGATTAGGCAACACAAAAGAAACGGTCAGCCAGATCAAGGTGTGTGTGATTGAGGGCATACGCTTCAGAAGGATTAACTGTTTGTGATTAGGCAACAGAACAGAAATGGGTCAGCCATATCAAAGTGTCTGCTATTGATGGCATACACTTCACATGGATGAACTGTCTGCGATTAGCCACAACAAACTGAAACAGCTAGATAGATCAACGTGTGTGTGCTAGACGGGCACACCCATTCTAATTAAAAGAACCATGCGCGATGGTGCTGACATTGCCTATTGCAGTGCACCCTATGGTGCAAACACCACGTATGCAGCCGAGAAGGCGTACGTGCCCACATTACGCCTTCCGGGAATAGTGCCGCACTTATAACCGTCAGTAAATTTTGAGCATGCGTCCCGTCACATTCCAAATTTCAAACTTGTTCACACCGATCAAAACCAAATCGGTTTCCCACTTAGGAGCGTATTACTACGTGGTTATAGATACTACTACTCCAAGATGACTGCACATTCCTCCTCAACTCCTCATCCACAAAAATTCAAAAACAAACAAGTCAGTCATTATCGCTCCCTTGTGTCCGCCATGGCCAGCGTGAGTTCTGGGTCGAGAGATTGCCACCAGGGAGAGGCGAGCCTGGAAGCGGGAGCACGAGAGATGTCCCGCCTCGCCGTGAAAGCAGCCAACATGTCCCACCGCACGGCCGTAGTAGCAGAGAGGTCCCGCCGTGCCGTCAAAGCAGCACGGAGGACCCGCCGCGCCGTCGATGCAGTAGACTGGTCCAACCGCGCCGCGGAAGCAGAAGAGATGTCCCGCCACACCGTGAATGCTATACAGATGTCCTCCCACACCGCGGTGGCCTAGATAATTTCCTTGCGGGCAGGCGAGTACTCTTACAGGCGCATGCGTGCCTTCGTCCTCAGGAAGATGGATCAGATCTCCAGGTGGGTGAGGTTGCAGGATGACCTGCAATCCTCGTTTGAACAGTCTACCGACGTCATCCGGCAACTAAATGAGAGCAATGTGAAGCTCCGGGCCGAGCGCGACCTGCTGAGGGCGAAGATCGTCAGAAGTGCGGAGCAGTAGGAGCAGACCACTGCCTTGTTGAACAGGACCGACATCATCGCCGAGAAACTTATGGATGAGAATGCCATGCTATGCATCGAGCGCAGAAGGCTGGTGGAGGAATCCGTGGATGCTCTCAACCAACATCTTGAGGACAAGAAAGAGCTCGTCGCCGCCCGCCGCGAAGACTAGTTCCTGGTGTGGCTTCCTTCTTCTTTTGCCCTTGTGTATATCAGGCGTTGCCGCATGTGGCTTTTTTTAATTATTTTTATAAATATGTAAGACAATTATTATCCAATGTCATCATCCTTATATTCATCATGCTTGCTATAGGTCGCAGTCAATGCTATATAGGTCCATCAGATCTTACATCAAGATCCGTACAAAACTTCCTTTTCAGATTTTCATTTCTCTCTCTGAAATCTCAGTCCATTAAGACATATAGCCAAGCCGCATAACAGGTGCTCGGGCGCCATTAATGGAGACATTGGGAGGGAGGTGTGCGGCGGGTAGCGGTTAAAAGGGCTCTCCTTCCGATGAGCACGCATAGGGGTCTGATCGCGCGTCTCCCATACTCAAATAGCTACCCCGCACGACACCTCCTAGCCAATAAAAAAGGGGACGTGTAGCCACACATAATTGGTAAGTCGAACGCCCACGGTTTCAATAATACTTGTGTTTTCGATTTGTAACGTGACATCACTTGTTCCAAAATGACTTTGTTGATTGTTAATGTGTGCGCCTACGCAAATTGAACAGAAAAATTACCACAGCATGTTGGTGCCATGTCATGAGACCATGCCAAGTTTCATGATTTTCAGGCGTGTTTGGGAATTACAGGAATTAAAAAACCAAATTTCCCAATCTTTCAGGCCGAGCCACGATGCCCAGATGTTTTAATTTCATTCCCATCTCTTGCACGGGACCTAGAAATTCACCCAAGGACGCACATGTGATTTTTCAAACAACTTTGGTGCACTGGAGCATGTGCTTGTAGTTCAAATTTGAATTATGCACATTAAATGCTCAGAAACTCAATTAATGTATAAAAAAGGAAAAACGAGCCCGGAATAATTCCAAAATGTAGCACGATACTTCTATTTGGTCCAATCTGGCTGTCTAGACAAATTAAGGTGGGAGAAGGCAGTGTACGTATGTCATTTCGCACACGGAGGTGACACGTTCCCTCTCGGAACCACGAGCCTTCTTGATGGAAGCTCCGGTTTGCAAGAATCTTACACCAATGCTTGTCCCAATTCGGCCAAAAAATTACCGCAGCATGTTTGTGCCATGTCATGACACCATGCCAAGTGTCATGGTTATCAGGCGTGTTTTGAAATTACAGGAATTAAAAAACCAAGTTTCTCATTCTTTCCAGACGAGCCACGCTGCCCATATGTTTGAATTTCACTCCAATCTCTTGCATGGGACCTAGAAATTCACCCAAGGACAAACATGTGATTTTTCAAACAACTTTGGTGCACTGGAGCCTGTGCTTGTAGTTCAAATTTGAATTATGCACATTAAATGCCCAGAAACACAATTAATGTGTAAAAAGGAGAAACGAGCCCGGAATAATTCCAAAATTTAGCACAGTACTTCTATTTGGTCTAATCTGGCTGTGTAAAAAAATTAAAGCGGGAGAAGGCAATGTACGGATGTCGTTTCGCACACGGAGGTGACACGTTCCCTCTTGGAACCACGAGCCTTTTTGAGGGAAGCTCCGGTTTGCAAGAAGCTTACACCAAAGCTTGCCCCAATTCGGCCAAAAAAATTACCGCATCATGTTCGTACCATGTCATGACTCCATGCCAAGTTTCATGATTATCAGGCGTGTTTTGGAATTACATGAATTAAAAAACCAAGTTTCTCAATCTTTCCGGCCAAGCTATGACGCCCAGATGTTTGAATTTTTCAGTCCCATCTCTTGCATGGGACCTAGAAATTCACCCAAGGACACACATGTGATTTTTCAAACAACTTTGGTGCACTGGAGCCTGTGCTTGTAGTTCAAATTGGAATTATGCACATTAAATGCCTAGAAACTCAATTAATGTACAAAAAGGCAAAACGAACCTGGAATAATTCCAAAATTTAGCACGGTACTTCTATTTGGTCTAATCTAGCTGTGTAAAAAAATGAAGGCGGGAGAAGGCAGTGTACGTATGTCGTTCCGCACAAGGAGGTGACACGTGCCCTCTTGAAACCACGAGCCTTCTTGAGGGAAGCTCTGGTTTGAAAGAAGCCTACACCAAAGCTTGTCCCAATTCGGCCAAAAAATTACCGCAGCATGTTGGTGCCATGTCATGAGACAATGCCAAGTTTCATGATTTTCAGGCGTGTTTTGGAACTATAGGAATTAAAAAAATTCAAGTTTCTCAATGTTTCCGGCCGAGCCACGATGCCCAAATGTTTGAATTTCACTCCCATCTCTTGCATGGGACCTAGAAATTCACCCAAGGACACACATGTGATTTTTCAAACAACTTTGGTGCACTGGAGCACGTGCTACTAGTTCAAATTTGAATTATACACATTAAATGCGCAGAAACGCACTTAATGTATTAAAAAGGCCAAACGAACATGGAATAATTCCAAAATTTAGCACGATACTTCTATTTGATCTAATATGCCTATGTAAAAAATTAAGGCGGTGGAAGGTAATGTACGTATGTCGTACCAAACATGGAGGTGACACGTTCCCTCTCGGAACCAGGAGCCCTCTTGAGGGAAGCTCCGGTTTGCAAGAAGCTTACACCAAAGCTTGCCCCAATTCGGCCAAAAAAATTACCGCATCATGTTCGTACCATGTCATGACTCCATGCCAAGTTTCATGATTATCAGGCGTGTTTTGGAATTACATGAATTAAAAAACCAAGTTTCTCAATCTTTCCGGCCAAGCTATGACGCCCAGATGTTTGAATTTTTCAGTCCCATCTCTTGCATGGGACCTAGAAATTCACCCAAGGACACACATGTGATTTTTCAAACAACTTTGGTGCACTGGAGCACGTGCTACTAGTTCAAATTTGAATTATACACATTAAATGCGCAGAAACGCAATTAATGTATTAAAAGGCCAAACGAACATGGAATAATTCCAAAATTTAGCACGATACTTCTATTTGATCTAATATGCCTATGTAAAAAATTAAGGCGGTGGAAGGTAATGTACGTATGTCGTACCAAACATGGAGGTGACACGTTCCCTCTCGGAACCAGGAGCCCTCTTGAGGGAAGCTTTGGTTTGCAAGAAGCTTACACCAAAGCTTGTCCCAATTCGGCCAAAAAAATTACTACAGCATGTTGGTGCCATGTCATGACATCATGCCAAGTTTCATGATTTTTAGCCGTGTTTTGGAATTACAGGAATTAAAAAACCAAGTTTCTCATTCTTTCCAGACGAGCCACGCTGCCCATATGTTTGAATTTCACTCCAATCTCTTGCATGGGACCTAGAAATTCACCCAAGGACAAACATGTGATTTTTCAAACAACTTTGGTGCACTGGAGCCTGTGCTTGTAGTTCAAATTTGAATTATGCACATTAAATGCCCAGAAACACAATTAATGTATAAAAAGGAGAAACGAGCCCGGAATAATTCCAAAATTTAGCACAGTACTTCTATTTGGTCTAATCTGTCTGTGTAAAAAAATTAAAGCGGGAGAAGGCAATGTACGTATGTTGTTTCGCACACAGAGGTGACACGTTCCCTCTTGGAACCACGAGCCTTTTTGAGGGAAGCTCCGGTTTGCAAGAAGCTTACACCAAAGCTTGCCCCAATTCGGCCAAAAAAATTACCGCATCATGTTCGTACCATGTCATGACTCCATGCCAAGTTTCATGATTATCAGGCGTGTTTTGGAATTACATGAATTAAAAAACCAAGTTTCTCAATCTTTCCGGCCAAGCTATGACGCCCAGATGTTTGAATTTTTCAGTCCCATCTCTTGCATGGGACCTAGAAATTCACCCAAGGACACACATGTGATTTTTCAAAC
The DNA here is from genome assembly GCF_056163025.1 of Triticum urartu. Lineage (NCBI taxonomy): Eukaryota > Viridiplantae > Streptophyta > Magnoliopsida > Poales > Poaceae > Triticum > Triticum urartu. The sequence continues at coordinate 219,032,384 of NC_141878.1, forward strand.
AACTTTGGTGCACTGGAGCACGTGCTACTAGTTCAAATTTGAATTATACACATTAAATGCGCAGAAACGCAATTAATGTATTAAAAAGGCCAAACGAACATGGAATAATTCCAAAATTTAGCACGATACTTCTATTTGATCTAATATGCCTATGTAAAAAATTAAGGCGGTGGAAGGTAATGTACGTATGTCGTACCAAACATGGAGGTGACACGTTCCCTCTCGGAACCAGGAGCCCTCTTGAGGGAAGCTTTGGTTTGCAAGAAGCTTACACCAAAGCTTGTCCCAATTCGGCCAAAAAAATTACTACAGCATGTTGGTGCCATGTCATGACATCATGCCAAGTTTCATGATTTTTAGCCGTGTTTTGGAATTACAGGAATTAAAAAACCAAGTTTCTCATTCTTTCCAGACGAGCCACGCTGCCCATATGTTTGAATTTCACTCCAATCTCTTGCATGGGACCTAGAAATTCACCCAAGGACAAACATGTGATTTTTCAAACAACTTTGGTGCACTGGAGCCTGTGCTTGTAGTTCAAATTTGAATTATGCACATTAAATGCCCAGAAACACAATTAATGTATAAAAAGGAGAAACGAGCCCGGAATAATTCCAAAATTTAGCACAGTACTTCTATTTGGTCTAATCTGTCTGTGTAAAAAAATTAAAGCGGGAGAAGGCAATGTACGTATGTTGTTTCGCACACAGAGGTGACACGTTCCCTCTTTAAACCACGAGCCTTTTTGAGGGAAGCTCCGGTTTGCAAGAAGCTTACACCAAAGCTTGCCCCAATTCGGCCAAAAAAATTACCGCATCATGTTCGTACCATGTCATGACTCCATGCCAAGTTTCATGATTATCAGGCGTGTTTTGGAATTACATGAATTAAAAAACCAAGTTTCTCAATCTTTCCGGCCAAGCTATGACGCCCAGATGTTTGAATTTTTCAGTCCCATCTCTTGCATGGGACCTAGAAATTCACCCAAGGACACACATGTGATTTTTCAAACAACTTTGGTGCACTGGAGCACGTGCTACTAGTTCAAATTTGAATTATACACATTAAATGCGCAGAAACGCAATTAATGTATTAAAAAGGCCAAACGAACATGGAATAATTCCAAAATTTAGCACGATACTTCTATTTGATCTAATATGCCTATGTAAAAAATTAAGGCGGTGGAAGGTAATGTACGTATGTCGTACCAAACATGGAGGTGACACGTTCCCTCTCGGAACCAGGAGCCCTCTTGAGGGAAGCTTTGGTTTGCAAGAAGCTTACACCAAAGCTTGTCCCAATTCGGCCAAAAAAATTACTACAGCATGTTGGTGCCATGTCATGACATCATGCCAAGTTTCATGATTTTTAGCCGTGTTTTGGAATTACATGAATTAAAAAACCAAGTTTCTCATTCTTTCCAGACGAGCCACGCTGCCCATATGTTTGAATTTCACTCCAATCTCTTGCATGGGACCTAGAAATTCACCCAAGGACAAACATGTGATTTTTCAAACAACTTTGGTGCACTGGAGCCTGTGCTTGTAGTTCAAATTTGAATTATGCACATTAAATGCCCAGAAACACAATTAATGTATAAAAAGGAGAAACGAGCCCGGAATAATTCCAAAATTTAGCACAGTACTTCTATTTGGTCTAATCTGTCTGTGTAAAAAAATTAAAGCGGGAGAAGGCAATGTATGTATGTTGTTTCGCACATAGAGGTGACACGTTCCCTCTTGGAACCACGAGCCTTTTTGAGGGAAGCTCCGGTTTGCAAGAAGCTTACACCAAAGCTTGCCCCAATTCGGCCAAAAAAATTACCGCATCATGTTCGTACCATGTCATGACTCCATGCCAAGTTTCATGATTATCAGGCGTGTTTTGGAATTACATGAATTAAAAAACCAAGTTTCTCAATCTTTCCGGCCAAGCTATGACGCCCAGATGTTTGAATTTTTCAGTCCCATCTCTTGCATGGGACCTAGAAATTCACCCAAGGACACACATGTGATTTTTCAAACAACTTTGGTGCACTGGAGCACGTGCTACTAGTTCAAATTTGAATTATACACATTAAATGCGCAGAAACGCAATTAATGTATTAAAAAGGCCAAACGAACATGGAATAATTCCAAAATTTAGCACGATACTTCTATTTGATCTAATATGCCTATGTAAAAAATTAAGGCGGTGGAAGGTAATGTACGTATGTCGTACCAAACATGGAGGTGACACGTTCCCTCTCGGAACCAGGAGCCCTCTTGAGGGAAGCTTTGGTTTGCAAGAAGCTTACACCAAAGCTTGTCCCAATTCGGCCAAAAAAATTACTACAGCATGTTGGTGCCATGTCATGACATCATGCCAAGTTTCATGATTTTTAGCCGTGTTTTGGAATTACAGGAATTAAAAAACCAAGTTTCTCATTCTTTCCAGACGAGCCACGCTGCCCATATGTTTGAATTTCACTCCAATCTCTTGCATGGGACCTAGAAATTCACCCAAGGACAAACATGTGATTTTTCAAACAACTTTGGTGCACTGGAGCCTGTGCTTGTAGTTCAAATTTGAATTATGCACATTAAATGCCCAGAAACACAATTAATGTATAAAAAGGAGAAACGAGCCCGGAATAATTCCAAAATTTAGCACAGTACTTCTATTTGGTCTAATCTGTCTGTGTAAAAAAATTAAAGCGGGAGAAGGCAATGTACGTATGTTGTTTCGCACACAGAGGTGACACGTTCCCTCTTTAAACCACGAGCCTTTTTGAGGGAAGCTCCGGTTTGCAAGAAGCTTACACCAAAGCTTGCCCCAATTCGGCCAAAAAAATTACCGCATCATGTTCGTACCATGTCATGACTCCATGCCAAGTTTCATGATTATCAGGCGTGTTTTGGAATTACATGAATTAAAAAACCAAGTTTCTCAATCTTTCCGGCCAAGCTATGACGCCCAGATGTTTGAATTTTTCAGTCCCATCTCTTGCATGGGACCTAGAAATTCACCCAAGGACACACATGTGATTTTTCAAACAACTTTGGTGCACTGGAGCACGTGCTACTAGTTCAAATTTGAATTATACACATTAAATGCGCAGAAACGCAATTAATGTATTAAAAAGGCCAAACGAACATGGAATAATTCCAAAATTTAGCACGATACTTCTATTTGATCTAATATGCCTATGTAAAAAATTAAGGCGGTGGAAGGTAATGTACGTATGTCGTACCAAACATGGAGGTGACACGTTCCCTCTCGGAACCAGGAGCCCTCTTGAGGGAAGCTTTGGTTTGCAAGAAGCTTACACCAAAGCTTGTCCCAATTCGGCCAAAAAAATTACTACAGCATGTTGGTGCCATGTCATGACATCATGCCAAGTTTCATGATTTTTAGCCGTGTTTTGGAATTACAGGAATTAAAAAACCAAGTTTCTCATTCTTTCCAGACGAGCCACGCTGCCCATATGTTTGAATTTCACTCCAATCTCTTGCATGGGACCTAGAAATTCACCCAAGGACAAACATGTGATTTTTCAAACAACTTTGGTGCACTGGAGCCTGTGCTTGTAGTTCAAATTTGAATTATGCACATTAAATGCCCAGAAACACAATTAATGTATAAAAAGGAGAAACGAGCCCGGAATAATTCCAAAATTTAGCACAGTACTTCTATTTGGTCTAATCTGTCTGTGTAAAAAAATTAAAGCGGGAGAAGGCAATGTATGTATGTTGTTTCGCACATAGAGGTGACACGTTCCCTCTTGGAACCACGAGCCTTTTTGAGGGAAGCTCCGGTTTGCAAGAAGCTTACACCAAAGCTTGCCCCAATTCGGCCAAAAAAATTACCGCATCATGTTCGTACCATGTCATGACTCCATGCCAAGTTTCATGATTATCAGGCGTGTTTTGGAATTACATGAATTAAAAAACCAAGTTTCTCAATCTTTCCGGCCAAGCTATGACGCCCAGATGTTTGAATTTTTCAGTCCCATCTCTTGCATGGGACCTAGAAATTCACCCAAGGACACACATGTGATTTTTCAAACAACTTTGGTGCACTGGAGCCTGTGCTTGTAGTTCAAATTGGAATTATGCACATTAAATGCCCAGAAACTCAATTAATGTACAAAAAGGCCAAACGAACCCAGAATAATTCCAAAATTTAGCACGGTACTTCTATTTGGTCTAATCTAGCTGTGTAAAAAAATTAAGGCGGGAGAAGGCAGTGTACGTATGTCGTCCCGCACAAGGAGGTGACACGTGCCCTCTTGAAACCACGAGCCTTCTTGAGGGAAGCTCCGGTTTGAATGAAGCCTACACCAAAGCTTGTCCCAATTCGGCCAAAAAATTACCGCAGCATGTTGGTGCCATGTCATGAGACAATGCCAAGTTTCATGATTTTCAGGCGTGTTTTGGAACTATAGGAATTAAAAAAATTCAAGTTTCTCAATGTTTCCGGCCGAGCCACGATGCCCAAATGTTTGAATTTCACTCCCATCTCTTGCATGGGACCTAGAAATTCACCCAAGGACACACATGTGATTTTTCAAACAACTTTGGTGCACTGGAGCACGTGCTACTAGTTCAAATTTGAATTATACACATAAAATGCGCAGAAACGCAATTAATGTATTAAAAAGGCCAAACGAACATGGAATAATTCCAAAATTTAGCATGATACTTCTATTTGATCTAATATGCCTATGTAAAAAATTAAGGCGGTGGAAGGTAATGTACGTATGTCGTATCACACAAGGAGGTGACACGTTCCCTCTCGGAACCAGGAGCCCTCTTGAGGGAAGCTTTGGTTTGCAAGAAGCTTACACCAAAGCTTGTCCCAATTCGGCCAAAAAAATTACTACAGCATGTTGGTGCCATGTCATGACATCATGCCAAGTTTCATGATTTTTAGCCGTGTTTTGGAATTACAGGAATTAATAAACCAAGTTTCTCATTCTTTCCAGACGAGCCACGCTGCCCATATGTTTGAATTTCACTCCAATCTCTTGCATGGGACCTAGAAATTCACCCAAGGACAAACATGTGATTTTTCAAACAACTTTGGTGCACTGGAGCCTGTGCTTGTAGTTCAAATTTGAATTATGCACATTAAATGCCCAGAAACACAATTAATGTATAAAAAGGAGAAACGAGCCCGGAATAATTCCAAAATTTAGCACAGTACTTCTATTTGGTCTAATCTGTCTGTGTAAAAAAATTAAAGCGGGAGAAGGCAATGTACGTATGTTGTTTCGCACACAGAGGTGACACGTTCCCTCTTGGAACCACGAGCCTTTTTGAGGGAAGCTCCGGTTTGCAAGAAGCTTACACCAAAGCTTGCCCCAATTCGGCCAAAAAAATTACCGCATCATGTTCGTACCATGTCATGACTCCATGCCAAGTTTCATGATTATCAGGCGTGTTTTGGAATTACATGAATTAAAAAACCAAGTTTCTCAATCTTTCCGGCCAAGCTATGACGCCCAGATGTTTGAATTTTTCAGTCCCATCTCTTGCATGGGACCTAGAAATTCACCCAAGGACACACATGTGATTTTTCAAACAACTTTGGTGCACTGGAGCACGTGCTACTAGTTCAAATTTGAATTATACACATTAAATGCGCAGAAACGCAATTAATGTATTAAAAAGGCCAAACGAACATGGAATAATTCCAAAATTTAGCACGATACTTCTATTTGATCTAATATGCCTATGTAAAAAATTAAGGCGGTGGAAGGTAATGTACGTATGTCGTACCAAACATGGAGGTGACATGTTCCCTCTCGGAACCAGGAGCCCTCTTGAGGGAAGCTTTGGTTTGCAAGAAGCTTACACCAAAGCTTGTCCCAATTCGGCCAAAAAAATTACTACAGCATGTTGGTGCCATGTCATGACATCATGCCAAGTTTCATGATTTTTAGCCGTGTTTTGGAATTACAGGAATTAAAAAACCAAGTTTCTCATTCTTTCCAGACGAGCCACGCTGCCCATATGTTTGAATTTCACTCCAATCTCTTGCATGGGACCTAGAAATTCACCCAAGGACAAACATGTGATTTTTCAAACAACTTTGGTGCACTGGAGCCTGTGCTTGTAGTTCAAATTTGAATTATGCACATTAAATGCCCAGAAACACAATTAATGTATAAAAAGGAGAAACGAGCCCGGAATAATTCCAAAATTTAGCACAGTACTTCTATTTGGTCTAATCTGTCTGTGTAAAAAAATTAAAGCGGGAGAAGGCAATGTACGTATGTTGTTTCGCACACAGAGGTGACACGTTCCCTCTTGGAACCACGAGCCTTTTTGAGGGAAGCTCCGGTTTGCAAGAAGCTTACACCAAAGCTTGCCCCAATTCGGCCAAAAAAATTACCGCATCATGTTCGTACCATGTCATGACTCCATGCCAAGTTTCATGATTATCAGGCGTGTTTTGGAATTACATGAATTAAAAAACCAAGTTTCTCAATCTTTCCGGCCAAGCTATGACGCCCAGATGTTTGAATTTTTCAGTCCCATCTCTTGCATGGGACCTAGAAATTCACCCAAGGACACACATGTGATTTTTCAAACAACTTTGGTGCACTGGAGCATGTGCTACTAGTTCAAATTTGAATTATACACATTAAATGCGCAGAAACGCAATTAATGTATTAAAAAGGCCAAACGAACATGGAATAATTCCAAAATTTAGCACGATACTTCTATTTGATCTAATATGCCTATGTAAAAAATTAAGGCGGTGGAAGGTAATGTACGTATGTCGTACCAAACATGGAGGTGACACGTTCCCTCTCGGAACCAGGAGCCCTCTTGAGGGGAGCTCCGGTTTGCAAGAAGCTTACACCAAAGCTTGCCCCAATTCGGCCAAAAAAATTACCGCATCATGTTCGTACCATGTCATGACTCCATGCCAAGTTTCATGATTATCAGGCGTGTTTTGGAATTACATGAATTAAAAAACCAAGTTTCTCAATCTTTCCGGCCAAGCTATGACGCCCAGATGTTTGAATTTTTCAGTCCCATCTCTTGCATGGGACCTAGAAATTCACCCAAGGACACACATGTGATTTTTCAAACAACTTTGGTGCACTGGAGCACGTGCTACTAGTTCAAATTTGAATTATACACATTAAATGCGCAGAAACGCAATTAATGTATTAAAAGGCCAAACGAACATGGAATAATTCCAAAATTTAGCACGATACTTCTATTTGATCTAATATGCCTATGTAAAAAATTAAGGCGGTGGAAGGTAATGTACGTATGTCGTACCAAACATGGAGGTGACACGTTCCCTCTCGGAACCAGGAGCCCTCTTGAGGGAAGCTTTGGTTTGCAAGAAGCTTACACCAAAGCTTGTCCCAATTCGGCCAAAAAAATTACTACAGCATGTTGGTGCCATGTCATGACATCATGCCAAGTTTCATGATTTTTAGCCGTGTTTTGGAATTACAGGAATTAAAAAACCAAGTTTCTCATTCTTTCCAGACGAGCCACGCTGCCCATATGTTTGAATTTCACTCCAATCTCTTGCATGGGACCTAGAAATTCACCCAAGGACAAACATGTGATTTTTCAAACAACTTTGGTGCACTGGAGCCTGTGCTTGTAGTTCAAATTTGAATTATGCACATTAAATGCCCAGAAACACAATTAATGTATAAAAAGGAGAAACGAGCCCGGAATAATTCCAAAATTTAGCACAGTACTTCTATTTGGTCTAATCTGTCTGTGTAAAAAAATTAAAGCGGGAGAAGGCAATGTACGTATGTTGTTTCGCACACAGAGGTGACACGTTCCCTCTTGGAACCACGAGCCTTTTTGAGGGAAGCTCCGGTTTGCAAGAAGCTTACACCAAAGCTTGCCCCAATTCGGCCAAAAAAATTACCGCATCATGTTCGTACCATGTCATGACTCCATGCCAAGTTTCATGATTATCAGGCGTGTTTTGGAATTACATGAATTAAAAAACCAAGTTTCTCAATCTTTCCGGCCAAGCTATGACGCCCAGATGTTTGAATTTTTCAGTCCCATCTCTTGCATGGGACCTAGAAATTCACCCAAGGACACACATGTGATTTTTCAAACAACTTTGGTGCACTGGAGCACGTGCTACTAGTTCAAATTTGAATTATACACATTAAATGCGCAGAAACGCAATTAATGTATTAAAAAGGCCAAACGAACATGGAATAATTCCAAAATTTAGCACGATACTTCTATTTGATCTAATATGCCTATGTAAAAAATTAAGGCGGTGGAAGGTAATGTACGTATGTCGTACCAAACATGGAGGTGACACGTTCCCTCTCGGAACCAGGAGCCCTCTTGAGGGAAGCTTTGGTTTGCAAGAAGCTTACACCAAAGCTTGTCCCAATTCGGCAAAAAAAATTACTACAGCATGTTGGTGCCATGTCATGACATCATGCCAAGTTTCATGATTTTTAGCCGTGTTTTGGAATTACAGGAATTAAAAAACCAAGTTTCTCATTCTTTCCAGACGAGCCACGCTGCCCATATGTTTGAATTTCACTCCAATCTCTTGCATGGGACCTAGAAATTCACCCAAGGACAAACATGTGATTTTTCAAACAACTTTGGTGCACTGGAGCCTGTGCTTGTAGTTCAAATTTGAATTATGCACATTAAATGCCCAGAAACACAATTAATGTATAAAAAGGAGAAACGAGCCCGGAATAATTCCAAAATTTAGCACAGTACTTCTATTTGGTCTAATCTGTCTGTGTAAAAAAATTAAAGCGGGAGAAGGCAAAGTACGTATGTTGTTTCGCACACAGAGGTGACACGTTCCCTCTTGGAACCACGAGCCTTTTTGAGGGAAGCTCCGGTTTGCAAGAAGCTTACACCAAAGCTTGCCCCAATTCGGCCAAAAAAATTACCGCATCATGTTCGTACCATGTCATGACTCCATGCCAAGTTTCATGATTATCAGGCGTGTTTTGGAATTACATGAATTAAAAAACCAAGTTTCTCAATCTTTCCGGCCAAGCTATGACGCCCAGATGTTTGAATTTTTCAGTCCCATCTCTTGCATGGGACCTAGAAATTCACCCAAGGACACACATGTGATTTTTCAAACAACTTTGGTGCACTGGAGCACGTGCTACTAGTTCAAATTTGAATTATACACATTAAATGCGCAGAAAGGCAATTAATGTATTAAAAAGGCCAAACGAACATGGAATAATTCCAAAATTTAGCACGATACTTCTATTTGATCTAATATGCCTATTTAAAAAATTAAGGCGGTGGAAGGTAATGTACGTATGTCGTACCAAACATGGAGGTGACACGTTCCCTCTCGGAACCAGGAGCCCTCTTGAGGGAAGCTTTGGTTTGCAAGAAGCTTACACCAAAGCTTGTCCCTATTCGGCCAAAAAAATTACTACAGCATGTTGGTGCCATGTCATGACATCATGCCAAGTTTCATGATTTTTAGCCGTGTTTTGGAATTACAGGAATTAAAAAACCAAGTTTCTCATTCTTTCCAGACGAGCCACGCTGCCCATATGTTTGAATTTCACTCCAATCTCTTGCATGGGACCTAGAAATTCACCCAAGGAGAAACATGTGATTTTTCAAACAACTTTGGTGCACTGGAGCCTGTGCTTGTAGTTCAAATTTGAATTATGCACATTAAATGCCCAGAAACACAATTAATGTATAAAAAGGAGAAACGAGCCCGGAATAATTCCAAAATTTAGCACAGTACTTCTATTTGGTCTAATCTGTCTGTGTAAAAAAATTAAAGCGGGAGAAGGCAATGTACGTATGTTGTTTCGCACACAGAGGTGACACGTTCCCTCTTGGAACCACGAGCCTTTTTGAGGGAAGCTCCGGTTTGCAAGAAGCTTACACCAAAGCTTGCCCCAATTCGGCCAACAAAATTACCGCATCATGTTCGTACCATGTCATGACTCCATGCCAAGTTTCATGATTATCAGGCGTGTTTTGGAATTACATGAATTAAAAAACCAAGTTTCTCAATCTTTCCGGCCAAGCTATGACGCCCAGATGTTTGAATTTTTCAGTCCCATCTCTTGCATGGGACCTAGAAATTCACCCAAGGACACACATGTGATTTTTCAAACAACTTTGGTGAACTGGAGCCTGTGCTTGTAGTTCAAATTGGAATTATGCACATTAAATGCCCAGAAACTCAATTAATGTACAAAAAGGCCAAACGAACCCGGAATAATTCCAAAATTTAGCACGGTACTTCTATTTGGTCTAATCTAGCTGTGTAAAAAAATTAAGGCGGGAGAAGGCAGTGTACGTATGTCGTTCCGCACAAGGAGGTGACACGTGCCCTCTTGAAACCACGAGCCTTCTTGAGGGAAGCTCCGGTTTGAATGAAGCCTACACCAAAGCTTGTCCCAATTCGGCCAAAAAATTACCGCAGCATGTTGGTGCCATGTCATGAGACAATGCCAAGTTTCATGATTTTCAGGCGTGTTTTGGAACTATAGGAATTAAAAAAATTCAAGTTTCTCAATGTTTCTGGCCGAGCCACGATGCCCAAATGTTTGAATTTCACTCCCATCTCTTGCATGGGACCTAGAAATTCACCCAAGGACACACATGTGATTTTTCAAACAACTTTGGTGCACTGGAGCACGTGCAACTAGTTCAAATTTGAATTATACACATAAAATGCGCAGAAACGCAATTAATGTATTATAAAGGCCAAACGAACATGGAATAATTCCAAAATTTAGCATGATACTTCTATTTGATCTAATATGCCTATGTAAAAAATTAAGGCGGTGGAAGGTAATGTACGTATGTCGTATCACACATGGAGGTGACACGTTCCCTCTCGGAACCAGGAGCCCTCTTGAGGGAAGCTTTGGTTTGCAAGAAGCTTACACCAAAGCTTGTCCCAATTCGGCCAAAAAAATTACTACAGCATGTTGGTGCCATGTCATGACATCATGCCAAGTTTCATGATTTTTAGCCGTGTTTTGGAATTACAGGAATTAATAAACCAAGTTTCTCATTCTTTCCAGATGAGCCACGCTGCCCATATGTTTGAATTTCACTCCAATCTCTTGCATGGGACCTAGAAATTCACCCAAGGACAAACATGTGATTTTTCAAACAACTTTGGTGCACTGGAGCCTGTGCTTGTAGTTCAAATTTGAATTATGCACATTAAATGCCCAGAAACACAATTAATGTATAAAAAGGAGAAACGAGCCCGGAATAATTCCAAAATTTAGCACAGTACTTCTATTTGGTCTAATCTATCTGTGTAAAAAAATTAAAGCGGGAGAAGGCAATGTACGTATGTTGTTTCGCACACAGAGGTGACACGTTCCCTCTTGGAACCACGAGCCTTTTTGAGGGAAGCTCCGGTTTGCAAGAAGCTTACACCAAAGCTTGCCCCAATTCGGCCAAAAAAATTACCGCATCATGTTCGTACCATGTCATGACTCCATGCCAAGTTTCATGATTATTAGGCGTGTTTTGGAATTACATGAATTAAAAAACCAAGTTTCTCAATCTTTCCGGCCAAGCTATGACGCCCAGATGTTTGAATTTTTCAGTCCCATCTCTTGCATGGGACCTAGAAATTCACCCAAGGACACACATGTGATTTTTCAAACAACTTTGGTGCACTGGAGCCTGTGCTTGTAGTTCAAATTGGAATTATGCACATTAAATGCCCAGAAACTCAATTAATGTACAAAAAGGCCAAACGAACCCGGAATAATTCCAAAATTTAGCACGGTACTTCTATTTGGTCTAATCTAGCTGCGTAAAAAAATTAAGGCGGGAGAAGGCAGTGTACGTATGTCGTTCCGCACAAGGAGGTGACACGTGCCCTCTTGAAACCACGAGCCTTCTTGAGGGAAGCTCCGGTTTGAAAGAAGCCTACACCAAAGCTTGTCCCAATTCGGCCAAAAAATTACCGCAGCATGTTGGTGCCATGTCATGAGACAATGCCAAGTTTCATGATTTTCAGGCGTGTTTTGGAACTATAGGAATTAAAAAAATTCAAGTTTCTCAATGTTTCCGGCCGAGCCACGATGCCCAAATGTTTGAATTTCACTCCCATCTCTTGCATGGGACCTAGAAATTCACCCAAGGACACACATGTGATTTTTCAAACAACTTTGGTGCACTGGAGCACGTGCTACTAGTTCAAATTTGAATTATACACATTAAATGCGCAGAAACGCAATTAATGTATTAAAAAGGCCAAACGAACATGGAATAATTCCAAAATTTAGCACGATACTTCTATTTGATCTAATATGCCTATGTAAAAAATTAAGGCGGTGGAAGGTAATGTACGTATGTCGTATCACACATGGAGGTGACACGTTCCCTCTCGGAACCAGGAGCCCTCTTGAGGGAAGCTTTGGTTTGCAAGAAGGTTACACCAAAGCTTGTCCCAATTCGGCCAAAAAAATTACTACAACATGTTGGTGCCATGTCATGACATCATGCCAAGTTTCATGATTTTCAGCCGTGTTTTGGATTTACAGGTATTAAAAAACCAAGTTTCTCAATCATTCCGGCCGAGCCACGACACCTAGATGTTTGAATTTTATTCCCATTTCTTGCATGGGACCTATAAATTCACCCAAAGACACACATGTGATTTTTTAGCAAACTTTTGTGCATTGGAGCATGTGCTTGTAGTTCAAATTTGAATTATGCACATTAAATGCCCAGAAACTCAATTAATGCATAAAAATATCAAACAAACCTGGAATAATTCAAAATTTAAACACGACACTCATGTACTAGTTGCATGTTCACTGTACATAAATGTTCTAGCAATTAAAAAACCATCCTTTCCCTCCCTAACACTATTTTGTCTTTCAAAACATAATGAAAAAATCAGGTATACCACAAACAATTTACTAGAAAGAATCGCATGGGATGCGATATCAAATATCTTGGTGCACCGTCTTGTCTGGCTTACGCAGTAAGCGTTGTCGTCTACAGTCCACCGCCCTCGCTTGAACCACACTTGTGCGCCAGTTTCTCACGGCATCGAGCGAAATTTTTTGCCACAGTGGAAATATCTATCTCCTCGCCCCCTCCCTCCTACCAAAATCCACATTTCCACTGTTCCTCCTTGCTTTCCAAGTTCAAACCTTCACTTCTGCTTACTGGCAGCTCAGCCTCCTAGCCGGCGACCCTTCTTCTTGCAGCGCCGCCTCCTCGTCGGCTACCCTTCTTCTCCCAGCGCCGCCTCCTTGCCGGCGACCCTTCTTCTTGCTACGTGGCCTCCTCGCCACCGACCCTTCTTCTTGCTGCGCGGCCTCGTCGATATGGTTAGGCAATCCGCACCCCACCCACGCCATCCTCCTCCTTTCCCGTCCCACATGTCCCGACTGACGGAGCGACACCTTCGACCAAAATCACTGCCCCTCCTCCAATTAAGCACTGCCCACAGCCATTTTACACGCAGTATAATGTGGAGCTGAGTAGCATGCGGCCGCAAAAGATTCCAAGGTTGATGTGATCGCTACGGCCATCAGGTCCCGAGTGCTTCAGCCGTTATATACGAGCGGCTGAGATTCCCAACAACTTCAGGTTGGCTACGGCTGGTATCGTTATTTTCTAACCTTCACAGGTGTTTTGAGTAGGTATTGGTATATCTACTTGATGAAACACAAGTCTGAAACATTTGAAAAGTTTAAAGAATTTCAGAATGAAGTGGAGAATCGTCGTAATAAGAAAATAAAGTTTGTACAATATGATTGTGGGGGCGAATATTTGAGTTATGAGTTTGGCCTTAATTTAAGACAATGTGGAATTGTTTCACAACTCACGCGACCTGGAAAACCACAGCATAATGGTGTGTCCAAACATTGTCACCGTACTTTATTAGATATGGTGTGTTCTATTATGTCTCTTACCGATTTGCCTTTATCATTTTGGGGTTATTCATTAGAGATAGCCGCATTCATGTTAAATAGAGCACCATCTAAATCCGTTGAGACGACACCATATGAACTATGGTTTGGCAAGAAACCAAAGCTTTCGTTTCTTGAAGTTTGGGGATGCGATGCTTATGTCAAAAGGCTTCAGCCTGATAAGGTCGAATCCAAAGTGGAGAAGTGCATCTTCATAGGATACCCTTAAGAAACTATTTGGTATAACTTCTACCATAGATCCAAAGGCAAGATCTTTGTTGCTAAGAATGGGTCCTTTCTAGAGAAGGGGTTTCTCTTGAAGGAAGTGAGTGGGAGGAATGTAGAACTTGATGAGGTAGTTATACCTTCTCTCGAATTGGAAAGTAGCACATCAGAGAAAACGGTTCCCGTGATGCCTACACCAACTAGAGAAGAAACGAATGATAATGATCATCAAACTTCGGATCAAGTTACTACTAAACCTCGTAGGTCGACCAAAACACATAAGGCACTAGAGTGGTATGGTAATCATGTCCCGGAAGTCATGTTGTTAGGCAACGGCGAACCTTCAAACTATGAAGAAGCTACGATGAGCCCAGATTCCGACAAATGACTTGAGGCCATGAAATCTGAGATAGGATCCATGTATGAGAGCAAAGTGTGGACTTTGGTGGACTTGTTGGATGATCGGTAAGCCATTGAGAATAAATTGATCTTCAAGATGAAGACGAATGCTGATGGTAATATCACTGTCTACAAAGCTCGAATTGTCGCAAAAGGTTTTCAACAACTGATGTGGTCACCTATTAGAGGTAAGGCCAAGGACCCATAGTTCAGGATCCACATCGGGCCCATCATCATCACAGGTAGGTCCCTGGACCATGCCAACATTCGGATGCGCACATCAAGAGGATCACTCGGGCGGCTCTACAGCACTCGGACAACCATGCGTCGCTCGGCGAACAATCAACCACTCGGACGTACAGGGCAAGAAGGCGCCGTGGGAGCTGCAATAGTCGGGGGATCCTAAGTCGTCCACCAAATAGAGTTATAACTACCATTACCTGTAACTGTTGTAATATAGGCTCACACTAGTAACTGCCTCATTCAATGTCATTTATTCCCTCAGTGGCGTGGGAAACATGGGGCTGCAGCGCACTCTATATAAGCCGCACCCCTCTCTATAGCCGGGCACGTTCAACTTTGTAATCCTATCCATCAAATCAAAGCAAGCCCCAGGGCACGAGACGTAGGGCTTTTACCTCCACCGAGTGAGGGGCCTGAACTCATTAAACACCGTGTGCTACACCTACGCCATAGCTAAGCTCTACCCCATATTCGTACTCCTAGTACTCATTGTCAGTATCATAACCACGACAGTTGGCGCCCACCGTGGGGCTAGGTGTCTAGCAAAATTTCACAGTGTAGGTGGATTTCTTCATCATCATGTTAGTCGGCGGCAAAATCCGCTTCAGGACGACTCCTTCATGGCCGATGACTCAACGTGGCTACACGAAGCCCCATTGGACATGGAATCATTGCCCACCCATCGTGCGACGCACTTCCGAGCTTCTTCCCATGGAGTTCTTCTCTGACAACCCTCGGCTCCATACCGAGTGGTTGCCCATCCCACCATTGTGCTCTGTCGCCAGCGCTCCGAGCGTTCATGGCTGCAGCGTTGGTTCAAGCACGCTGTTGCCACTCAGGCGGCAGTGGAATAGGTGGCTATCGAGTTCGATGAGCCCGCCCTTGACCTCTCGAATGGATCACTCAGCGATTCCTTAGAGGATTTTGAGTCCGAGAGTATCGAGTCGACTGCCGAGATCCTTATGGCGGATAACTCTGAGCACCACGTACCCCCGGGCTACCCGGAACCCAAAGACGATAATGCGGGTGCGTCCCACCTCAACACCAATGACGGCTTCTCGGGGCATGAGCCGTATGTGCATCAAGATCTCACTTAGGGGCAGCGGGACGAGCTCCGTCGCCGGAACGACCAGTTCCTGAACACTCCCAATACCGGAACGACTCCCGAGGCGTTAGCCATGGAGTCGACTCGCCTGGCTACTTTGGCCAAACGCGATCGCCTCGAGCGGCTTCAGAGGGAGCTGGATGAATGCGAGCGCCGTCAACCCAATTCCAGTCGGCACAAGCGTCGGCTCTACTCGAGTGACCAGCCTCATAAGAATCAAGTTCTTAGTACTCCATTACAAAATCTAGCATCCGCCACTCGGATCGTGGATTCTATTCAACCCTCTGGCTCTTCAGCTAGAGAGGGGATTTGTCAGAACCAGGTGCTCCTCAAAACAACATTGTCGTAGAATGCAGTGGTGTCCCAGTCTAGAGACTGGAACCATAGAGCATCCGTGCGTGCGGAGACCGTCTAATCGGCTCACAGCCAACTTGGCTTGGCAAGGCGCTGAGCCACTTCTTCCTCTAGAGATCGTCATGAAGATCGGATACGCGATCGAGTCACGTCGCCCTTGCGTAACGACGACTATGATTGTGCACTGATGCCCCCACCCCACGATACTGCATACGGGCGCCAGCCCTACGACGACAGGAGGACACACGGCGGTGATCGTTGGCCGAGTCCAACTCGTCCGTCGAGGGGCGCTCGAGACCTGTTGTTCAACGCAAGATTTGTTCTTGCTCACAACTTTGTCCACAGAGGTCGGGCCTTGCGGGAAGGCTGAGATCATGATGTACCGAGTGGTTCCGCACCATCAGGTCCCGAGTGCTTCAGCCGTTATATACGAGCGGCTGAGATTCCCAATAACTTCAGGTTGGCTACTGATGTCTACTACACAACCTTCTTCTTGTAGACGTTGTTGGGCCTCGAAGTGCAGAGGTTTGTAGGACAGTAGCAAATTTCCCTCAAGTGGATGACCTAAGGTTTATCAATCCGTGGGAGGCGTAGGATGAAGATGGTCTCTCTCAAACAACCCTGCAACCAAATAACAGAGAGTCTCTTGTGTCCCCAACACACCCAATGCAATGGTAAATTGTATAGGTGCACTAGTTCAGCGAGAATATGGTGATACAAGTGCAATATGGATGGTAGATAAAGGTTTTTGTAATCTGCAAATATAAAAACAACAAGGTAACTAATGACAAAAGTGTGCACAAACGATATTGCAATGCTAGGAAACAAGGCCTAGGGTTCATACTTTCACTAGTGCAAGTTCTCTCAACAATAATAACATAATTGGATCATATAACTATCCCTTAACATGCAAGAAAGAGTCACTCCATAGTCACTAACAGCAGAGAACAAACGAAGAGATTATGGTAGGGTACGAAACCACCTCAAAGTTATCCTTTCTGATCGATCTATTCAAGAGTCCGTAGTAAAATAACATGAAGCTATTCTTTCCGTTCAATCTATCATAGAGTTCGTACTAGAATAACACCTTAAGACACAAATCAACCAAAACCCTAATGTCACCTAGATACTACAATGTCACCTCAAGTATCCGTGGGTATGATTATACGATATGCATCACACAATCTCAGATTCATCTATTCCAACCAACACAAAGTACTTCAAAGAGTGCCCCAAAGATTCTACCGGAGAGTCAAGACGAAAACGTGTGCCAACCCCTACGCATAGGTTCATGGGCGGAACCCGCAAGTTGATCACAAAAACATACATCAAGTGGATCAATAGAATACCCCATTGTCACCACGGGTATCCCACGCAAGACATACATCAAGTGTTCTCAAATCCTTAAAGACACAATCCGATAAGATAACTTCAAAGGGAAAACTCAATCCATTACAAGAGAGTAGAGGGGGAGAAACATCTTAAGATCCAACTATAATAGCAAAGCTCACGATACATCAAGATCGTATCACCTCAAGAACACAAGAGAGAGAGAGAGAGATCAAACACATAGCTACTGGTACATACCCTTAGCCCCGAGGGAGAACTACTCCCTCCTCATCATGGAGAGCGCCGAGATGATGAAGATGGCCACTGGTGAGGGGTTCCCCCTCCGGCAGGGTGCCGGAACGGGTCTAGATTGGTTTTCGGTGGCCACGGAGGCTTCTGGCGGCGGAACTCCCGATCTATTCTGCTCCCCGAAGTTTCTAGGGTATATGGGTATATATGGGAGGAAGAAGTATGTCGGTAGACCTCCGGGCTGTCCACGAGGCGTGGGGGCGCTCCTAGGGTGGTGGGCGCGCCCCCACCCTCGTGGGCAGCCCGGGACTCTTCTGGTCCATCTCCGATACTCCGTGGGCTTCTTCTGGTCCAAAAATAAGTTCTGTGAAGTCTCAGGTCAATTGGACTCCGTTTGGTTTTCCTTTTCTGCGATACTCTAAAATAAGAAAAAAAACAGAAACTGGCACTGGGCTCTAGGTTAATAGGTTAGTCCCCAAAATCATATAAAATAACATATAAATGCATATAGAACATCCAAGGTTGATAATATAATAGCATGGAACAATCAAAAATTATAGATACGTTGGAGACGTATCAGCATCCCCAAGCTTAATTCCTGCTCGTCCTTGAGTAGGTAAATGATAAAAACAGAATTTTTGATGTGGAATGCTACCCAACAATTTCTCTATGTAATTCTTCTTTAATATGGCAAGAATATTCAGATCCTTAAGATTCAAGACAAAATTTTAATATTGACATAAAAATAATAATTCTTCAAGCATACTAACAAAGAAATCATGTCTTCTCAAAATAACATGGCCAAAGAAAGTTATCCCTACAAAATCATATAGTCTGGCTATGCTCCATCTTCACCACACAAAATATTTAAATCATGCACAACCCCGATGACAAGCCAAAAAATTGTTTCATACTTTTGATGTTCTAAAACTTTTTCAATCTTCATGCAATACATGAGCATGAGCCATGGACATATCACTATATGTGGAATAGAATGGTGGTTGTGGAGAAGACAAAAAGGGAGAAGATAGTCTCACATCAACTAGGCGTATCAATGGGCTATGGAGATGCCCATTAATAGATATCAATGTGAGTGAGTAGGGATTGCCATGCAACGGATGCACTAGAGCTATAAGTATATGAAAGCTCAACAAAAAGAACTAAGTGGGTGTGCATCCAACTCACTTGCTCACGAAGACCTAGGGCATTTTGAGGAAGCCCATCATTGGAATATACAAGCCAAGTTCTATAATGGAAATTCCCACTAGTATATGAAAGTGATAACATAGGAGACTCTCTATCATGAAGATCATGGTTCTACTTTGAAGCACAAGTGTGGTAAAAGGATAGTAGCATTGTCCCTTCTCTCTTTTCTCTCATTTTTCTATTTTTTTTATTTTTTTTATTTGGGCCTTCTCTTTTTTTATGGCCTCTCTTTTTTTGGGCTTCTTTGGCCTCTTTTTTTTTGTCCGGAGTCTCATCCCGACTTGTGGGGGAATCATAGTGTCCATCATCCTTTCCTCACTGGGACAATGCTCTAATAATGATGATCATCACACTTTTATTTTCTTACAACTCAAGAATTACAACTCGATACTTAGGACAAGATATGACTCTATATGAATGCCTCCGGCGGTGTACCGGGATGCGCAATGACTCATGAGTGACATGTATGAAAGAATTATGAATGGTGGCTTTGCCACAAATACGATGTCAACTCCATGATCATGCAAAGCAGTATGACAATGATGGAGCGTGTCATAATAAGAGGAACGGTGGAAAGTTGCATGGCGATATATCTCAGAAGGTAGGTGAGGGAGTCCTGGATTAGGGGGTGTTCGGGTAGCCGGACTATACCTTCAGCCGGACTCCTGGACTATGAAGATACAAGATTGAAGACTTCGTCCCGTGTCCGGATGGGACTTTCCTTGGCGTGGAAGGCAAGCTTGGCGATGCGGATATTCAAGATCTCCTACCATTATAACCGACTCTGTGTAACCCTAACCCTATCCGGTGTCTATATAAACTGGAGGGTTGTAGTCCGTAGGCAATCAACTCCATACACAACAATCATACCATAGGCTAGCTTCTAGGGTTTAGCCTCCTTGATCTCATGGTAGATCTACTCTTGTACTACCCGTATCATCAATATTAATCAAGCAGGAGTAGGGTATTACCTCCATCGAGAGGGCCCGAACCAGGGTAAAACAAAGTGTCCCCTGTCTCCTGTTACCATCCGGCCTAGACGCACAGTTCGGGACCCCCTACCCGAGATCCGCCGGTTTTGACACCGACATTGGTGCTTTCATTGAGAGTTCCTCTATGTCGTCGCCTTTAGGCCCGATGGCTCCTTTGATCATCAACAACGATGCGGTCCAGGGTGAGATTTTTCTCCCCGGACAGATCTTCGTCTTCGGCGGCTTCGCACTACGGGCCAATTCACTTGGCCACCTGGAGCAGATCGAAAGCTACGCCCCTGGCCATCAAGTCAGGTTTGGAAGCCTAAACTACACGGCAGACATCTGCGGAGATTTGATCTTCGACGGATTCGAGCCACAGCCAAGCACGCCGCACTGTCTCGTGGGGCATGATCTAGCTCTGCCGCCGAACAGTACCCTGGAGGCCGCAAACGCACCGGCTCTGACCCTTAATTCGGAGCCAGCTGCGCCAATCGAGGGTGAGCGGTTGGACGTCACCTCGAGGGTTGTAATCTCAAAGGCGATCAAGCCAAACACCAGCCCCGCACTCTGCACGGCCCATGACTCCGAGGAGTCGGATTCCTCTCCGAGCTCCGAGCCCCCCGCACCCCTGCCGATCGAATCCGATTGGGCGCCGATCATGGAGTTCACCGCCGCGGACATCTTTCAGCACTCGCCCTTCAGCGACATCCTGAATTCTCTAAAGTCTCTCTCGTTATCAGGAGAGCCCTGGCCGGACTACGGTCAACAAGGTTGGGATACGGACGACGAAGAAATTCAAAGCCCACACACCACCCACTTTGTAGCCACTGTCGACGACTTAACCGACATGCTTGACTTCGACTCCGAAGACATCGAAGGCATGGACGACGATGCAGGAGACGAACAAGAACCAGCACCTGTAGGGCGCTGGAAGGCCACCTCTTCATATGACATATATATGGTGGATACTCCAAAAGATGGAGATGGCGATGGAACAGTGGGGGATGACGCCCCCAAGAAACAGCAAAAGCGCCGGCGTCAGCGGCGCCGCTCTAAATCCCGCCAAAGCAAAAACGGTGATTCCGGCACGGGAGATAATACTACCCCGGATAGCGCCGAAGAACACCCACCTCAGCAAAATTCGGCACAGGAAGATGGAGAAACCAGCCCTCATGAGAGAGTGGCAGACCAAGAGGTCGAGGATGACAACTATACGCCTCCCTCCGAAGACGAGGTTAGCCTCGATGACGATGAATTCGTCATACCATCAGACCCCGCCGAACAAGAGCGTTTTAAACGCAGGCTTTTAGCCACGGCAAGCAGCCTCAAGAAAAAGCAGCAACAGCTTAGAGCTGCCCAAGAATTGCTAGCTGACAGATGGACTGAAGACCTTGCGGCCGAAGAGTATGAACTCGAACGCCCCTCCAAGAGTTACCCGAAGCGCAGGCCGCTACCCCGATTAGAGGAGGAAGCACCTACATCACCAGCGCATGACATGGCAGACCGGCCACCTCGCGGACGCGACAGAGAGGTCTGTTGGCCCTCCACCCAAGCCATGCCCCGACGCCGCTCAACTAAGGCACGGGAAAATGCGCCCGACCTGCGAGACATATTGGAGGATAAGGCAAGACAAACAAGATCGATCTACGGATCGTGCAGGCGCCCTACGACATGTGACAATGATCTTCACTCCGGATACAACAAATCCGGCCGAGCCGAACACAACAGACATAGCTCTTCCGAGCTGCATCGTGATATAGCCCAGTACAGAGGCGCCACACACCCGCTATGCTTCACGAATGAAGTAATGGATCATAAAATCCCAGAGGGTTTCAAACCCGTAAACATTGAATCATACGATGGCACAACAGACCCAGCGGTATGGATTGAGGATTATCTCCTTCACATCCACATGGCATGCGGCGATGATCTACACGCCATCAAATACCTCCCGCTCAAACTTAAAGGACCGGCTCGGCATTGGCTTAACAGCTTGCCAGCAGACTCAATCGGTTCTTGGGAGGACCGGCTCGGCATTGGCTTAACAGCTTGCCAGCAGACTCAACCGCATTCCTCGACAACTTCCAGGGCACTTATGGGCGACCGCCGGATGCCGACGACTTAAGACACATAATTCAGCAGCCTGAAGAATCGGCCAGACAATTCTGGACATGGTTCCTAACAAAGAAAAACCAGATAGTCGACTGTCCGGACGCAGAGGCCCTAGCAGCCTTTAAGCATAACATTCGCGGCGAGTGGCTTGCCCGGCACCTGGGACAGGAAAAGCCGAAATCCATGGCAGCCCTCACGACACTCATGACCCGCTTTTGCGCAGGAGAAGACAGCTAGCTAGCTCACAGTAACAACTTATCAAAGAACCCTGGTAATTCGGATACCAAGGACAAAAGTGGCAGGACACGTCGGAATAAGCAAAAACGCCGCGTTAATAGTGATAGCAATGAAGACACGGCAGTCAATGCCGGATTCAAAGGCTATAAATCCGGTCAGCGGAAAAAGCCATTCAAAAAGAATACTCAGGGCCTGTCCAGTTTGGACCGAATACTCGATCGCTCGTGCCAGATACATGGCACACCCGAAAGGCCAGCTAATCACACTAACAAGGATTGTTGGGTGTTCAAGCAGGTAGGAAGGTTAAGGGCCGAAAACAGAAACAAGGGGCTGCACAGCGACGACGAGGAGCCCAAGCCGCCAAACAACAATGGACAGAAGGGCTTTCCCCCACAAGTGCGGACGGTGAACATGATATACGCAACCCACATTCCCAAGAGGGAGCGGAAGCATGCGCTACGAGACGTATACGCGATGGAGCCAGTTGCCCCAAAGTTCAACCCATGGTCCTCCTGCCCGATCACTTTTGATCGAAGGGACCATCCCACTAGCATCCGTCATGGCGGCTTCGCCGCATTGGTTCTCGACCCAATCATCGACGGATTTCATCTCACAAGAGTCCTCATGGACGGCGGCAGTAGCCTGAACCTGCTTTATCAGGATACAGTGAGGAAAATGGGCATAGATCCCTCAAGGATTAAGCCCACAAGAATGACCTATAAAGGCGTTATACCAGGTGTAGAAGCCAACTGTATAGGCTCAGTAACACTTGACGTGGTCTTCGGATCCCCGGACAATTTCCGAAGCGAAGAGTTAATCTTCGACATAGTCCCGTTTCGCAGTGGCTATCACGCCCTTCTCGGACGAACCGCATTCGCAAAGTTCAATGCGGTGCCACACTACGCATATCTCAATCTCAAGATGCCAGGCCCTCGAGGAGTAATTACGGTCAACAGAAACACCGAACGCTCCCTCCGTACGGAGGAGCATACGGCGGCTCTCGCAGTGGAGGTACAAAGTAGCCTTCTCA
Source organism: Triticum urartu (assembly GCF_056163025.1). NCBI lineage: Eukaryota > Viridiplantae > Streptophyta > Magnoliopsida > Poales > Poaceae > Triticum > Triticum urartu. The sequence continues at coordinate 219,055,753 of NC_141878.1, forward strand.
GGCAATTCTCCAGTCCGGCCATTAAACAGCTAGACACTGCCAAGCGCGCCCGGAGTAATCCACAGCAGGACCGCCTGGCACGTTCTGAGCAAGCGTAGCAATGCGGCCCCAACCCCAGATCTCGCGACATAGCGAAACCAGTACCTCGCGTACATAACTACGCCCTGGAAATACCATGGGCATAGGGGAAGGGGCACAATAACGGCACACCCAAAATACGGCTTAAAACGTACTAGGGGCTGCCGGATTCTTTTTTTAATTTTTCTTACTTTCAGGACTCCATACTTCGGACGACCTGTTCGGCAATTCGACTGCCGCACAAACGATGCAAGATCCAGGGAGGCAGACAAACCATGCCGCATTATGGAATCCCAGGTCGTCTCTATTACGAGCGCTATACTTGTTTTAAATACAATTCCGCGGCCTGCCCCTGGTCAGGACATACTGAATAGTCCAATATCTTTTGCTTACCGCACTATTTGTATCGTTCGGCTTTGATAAACAGCCTCTCTATAAACAATACTTAGCTTTTTGTCTATTTTTTGCATTACTCTCTTATATATATGTTCATTAATGACATGTTGCACCCGTACACTGTGGTACGGCGAGTACGCCAGGGGCTTCAGTACCCTTTAATATGGTGTGAGAAGTCCGTAAACTTTCACAAGTGCGGCACCCCGAACTTATAGCACTATATGCATCGGCTCTGAATCATGATTTGGGTCAATAGTTGGGTTTGCCCGCCTCCTATGTTTTGGTGCCTTACGTTCCGCTATGTCGGCTAAGGTAGCACTAGGAGAACCACTGCGATTGTGCCCCGGTTGAGCTGGGTTAAGCACCTCAGTGGAGAAAGCTAAAACTGACTGTCATGATGAGGCGAGAAATCGGTCGCTGTTCGAGAGGTTTTTCGAGTCCCTAAAGGCTTATGCCGCTTCGAGCAAGGAGCTGGATGACCCCATCCAAGGCGTGGATAGCGGCCCGAACTCGGTCTTCTGAACTTGGGCTTCACCGAAATCTAAAATTATAAAGTTCTATGGCTAAGTGAGAGTGTTCAAGCATTATAGTCCGATTGCCTGGTTCGTCGTGCTGAGCCCCTCCCTCGAAGGACCCAACCATGGGAAAAAGAGCGCTCAGGTTTATCACCGAACACCCCAGCACTAGTGGCATGGGGGCAGAAGCCGACGACTGGCCACCTCTCAATTTTTGATAAAAGGCCGCACAGAAAATAATATTTTAAATTCAACAAGCATTGCTTAAGCGCATATGAACAAGTTTTCAGCGCACAGTATAAAAACGAGCGAGTTTATTCAAAAATTACATCCTCGGTGCATTCATCCGCCACAAGGCGGGCACCTGCAAGAACATCCTTATAATAGTTCTCGGGCTTGTGATGCTCCTTCCCCGGCGGTGGCCCGTCCCTCACAAGCTTCTCACCGTCCAGCTTACCCCAGTGCACCTTCGCACGGGCAAGGGCCCTACGGGCTCCTTCGATGCAGACGGACCGCTTGATGACCTCGAGCCTTGGACAGGCCTCCACCAGCCGCCGCACCAACCCGAAGTAGCTCCCAAGCAGGGCCTCTCCGGGCCATAGCCGAACTATGAAGCCTTTCATGGCTTGTTCGGCCGCCTTATGGAGCTCGACCAGCTGTTTCAGCTGGTCGCTCAGGGGCACAGGGTGTCCGGCCTCAGCATACTGAGACCAGAACACCTTCTCCGTCGAGCTGCCCTCTTCAGCTTGGTAGAATGCGGCGGCGTCGGATACGCTGCGGGGAAGATCTGCGAATGCCCCTGGAGAACTCCGGATTCGGCTAAGTAACAAGTAGTTTACTTTTATATTTCTGCTTTGCATAAAGAATGCCTTACCCGCTGCTATCTTCTTCACCTCCTCCAACTCTTGGAGGGCCTTTTAGGCTTCGGCCTTGGTAGACTTGGCAGTCTCAGGGGCCGCCGCGAGCTCGGATGCTTGGGTCTTTGAATCAAGCTCCAAACTCTCATGTTTTTTCATGAGAGCCTGAAGCTCTTGCTGCACCTCGCCGACCTGAGCCCCAAGTTTCTCTCGCTCGGTGCGCTCCACGGCCGTTTTCTTTTCGGCCTCGGACAGCGCCTGCTTGAGGGTCGCCACCTCAGTCGTGGCCCCTACAATAAATAGTACAATCCTGTTATTTTTTGCAATCACGCCTCTCTATAGGCACTTTCTTGTAAGGTATTTCTTACCTTCTTTCTCCTTGAGCTGCCGCTTGGCAAGGCTGAGCTCTTGCTCGGTCCGCGCGAGGTCCTGCTTCAGGACACCCACCTCCGCAGTCAGTGCGGCGGCGGATAGCAGCGAAGCCTGCATACGCATATTGACTCTTTTTGTTAGACTCCTGCGAAATTTACTAGATCCTCTATTCGGCTTTTCTTTCCGAACGCCAAACAGAGCATCAGGGGCTACTGTCTATGCGGTAATATTTTTACATATTTTTACTTACCTCAAAGCCTGTTAGAAGGCTAGTGCAAGCTTCAGTCAGTCCGCTCTTGGCGGATTGAACCTTCTGGATCACCGTACTCATAATAGTACGGTGCTCCTCGTCGATGGAGGCGCCTTCAAGCACCTCCAGCAGATTGTCCGGCGCCTCCGGTTCGATGGAGGCGGCCGGCTCAGAAGGCTTGCTCCTCTTGGAAGGAGTTCGCCTGCCGCGGTCCGGAATCGTTGAAGACTCCGGCACGGCGTCCGATTCAAAGCCGGACTTGGAGCCCTGGGGGGTCTTGTCCCCCTTACTCCTGGAGTCCGGGAGGTCGCCTTGCGGCTCCTCCAGGACCACCTCCTCCTGCCCCGGAGCTCGTTGCGACGCCACTTCGGCGTCATCCGCAGTGCGGGGGGGGAGACAACGGGCGGAACTGAGTTCACGTCCGATGAATCCAGGGAGCCGCTCGACAACTCGTTGAGTTCGGCCCGGGGCGGGCTGCATGATTATACTCGACATTAGGGAAAGCTGTGCAACGAAAGGAATATCATGAGTCACTCTGGTATCCGAACACTTACGATTTCGCCGGACGCCTGGCTCTGTCCGGCCACTCCTCTTCGTCCTCGTCGGCGTCCGGGGCGTAGTTCGGCGGAGGGGTTTTTCTCTTCTTGGACCCCTCGGCCTTCCCCCTTGGGGCGGCCTTCCTTTTCTTTCCTCCCCCCGCTGGGGGGAGAGCTTTCTTCTTCCTCCTCCTCGTTTTCATGGGAGGAGGGCGTCTCGGACTCGTCGGATGACGAGTCCGACAACACCACGTTGCGGGTACTCTTTCGAGTCCCCGTGGTCTTCTTCTTCTTGGCCTTCTTTTCCGGCACCACATAAGGTGCCGGAGCCAGCAGCTTCACTAGTAGAGCTGGGGCTGGGTCTTCGGGCAGCGGAGCCGGACAGTTAATCGGTCCGGATACCGCTCGCCAAGCCTGTCAAAGGTAAGGGAGTTTAGATCCCGCATAGAGTTAAACTATTAAAAAAGATGAACATCCTGTAAAAGGTGAAAATGGCTTACCTCGCTAGCGTGACGCTGCGAGCTATATCCGCGGTCCTCGGAAGCGGATGTGGGAGCCTCGGCGCCTTTGGTTAGCACCTTCCAGAAGTCTTCATACGTCGTGTTGAAGAGCCTATTAAGGGTTTGGTGCTGCGCCGGGACGAACTCCCACAGATTAAAATCCCGTTGTTGGCACGGGAGGATCCGGCGGACAAGCATAACCTGGATTACATTAACAAGCCGGATTGGCTTGTTCACCAGGGACTGGATGCATGTTTGCAATCCGGCCACCTCTTTTTCATCACCCCATGATAGGCCCGTCTCTTTCCAGGACATAAGCCGCATGGGGGTCCGGATCGGAACTCGGGGGCTGCGATCCATTTCGGATCGCGTGGCTCGGTGATGTAAAACCACCCGGCTTGCCACCCCTTTAGGGTCTCTACGAAGGAGCCCTCGAACCACAGGACGTTGGCAATCTTGCCCGCCATGGCGCCTCCGCACTCCGCCTGGGTGCCGCGCACCACCTTGGGCTTGACGTTGAAAGTCTTGAGCCAGAGGCCGAAATGAGGGCGGACGCGGAGGAAAGCCTCGCACACGACGATAAATGCCGAGATGTTGAGGATGAAGTTCGGGGCCAGATCATGAAAATCCAGACCGTAGTAGAACATGAGCCCCCGGACGAATGGGTGAAGTGGAAAACCCAGTCCGTGGAGGAAGTGGGGAAGGAATACTACCCTCTCATGGGGCCTTGGGGTGGGGAGAAGCTGCCCCTCCTCGGGAAGCCGGTGCGCGATGTCTTTAGACAAGTATCCGGCCTTCCTAATCTTTTTAACGTCGCCCTCCATGACGGAGGAGACCTTCCACTTGCCTCCCGCTCCGGACATTGCTGGAGAAGGTTGAGGTGGGAAGTGCGGGCTTGGGCGCTGGAGCTCGAGTGCGCAGGAGATGGATAGGCAAAGGAGGAAGAAGGCATAGGTAAAAAGGTGGATCCTTATCCCCTTATATGGGTGGATGCGGTTGTGCGTCCCCACCTGCCTAATAAAACTCGCTTGCCTCCCAAGCGCCGTGGTAAATGGCGCGGTTAGGGTTACCCACATCCGTATTGATGAGAATCCCGTAAAGGGGGTACACGATCTCTGCTTTGACAAGACGTGCCAAGGAAACCGCCTCGCCAAACATGCTGAGGTGGAAAATTAAAAACGACTCGAGTAAAGGACTTGGTCGTAGTGTGATAGCACACTGCGGAATACGTCAGCAGATTTGATTTGTGTCAATATTATTCTCTCTATGGCAATATGTGGAAGCTTATTTTGCAGAACCGGACACTACTCTTGGTGTTTACAATCTTCTATGAAGGACTTGGAGGAGGAACCCGCCTTGCAATGCCGAAGACAATTTGCGCGCCGGACTCGTCGTCATTGAAGCCTGGTTCAGGGGCTACTGAGGGAGTCTTGGATTAGGGGGTGTTTGGGTAGCCGGACTATACCTTCATCCAGACTCCTGGACTATGAAGATAGAAGATTGAAGACTTCGTCCCGTGTCCGGATGGGACTTTCCTTGGCGTGGAAGGCAAGCTTGGCGATGCGGATATTCAAGATCTCCTACCATTGTAACCGACTCTGTGTAACCCTAACCCTATCCGGTGTCTATATAAACCGGAGGGTTGTAGTCCGTAGGCAATCAACTCCATACACAACAATCATACCATAGGCTAGCTTCTAGGGTTTAGCCTCCTTGATCTCGTGGTAGATCTACTCTTGTACTACCCATATCATCAATATTAATCAAGCAGGAGTAGGGTATTACCTCCATCGAGAGGGCCCGAACCTGGGTAAAACAAAGTGTCCCCTGTCTCCTGTTACCATCGGGCCTAGACGCACAGTTCGGGACCCCCTACCCGAGATCCGCCGGTTTTGACACCGACAGTAGGTGTGGTGGCTGTTTTGAGGAAGGTATATGGTGGGTTTAAGGTACCAGCGAAAGTTGCGCGGTACTAGAGAGGCTAGCAATGGTGGAAGGGTGAGAGTGCGTATAATCCATGGACTCAACATTAGTCATAAAGAACTCACATACTTATTGCAAAAATCTATTAGTTATTCAAACAACGTTCTATGCGCATGCTCCTAGGGGGATACATTGGTAGGAAAAGACCATTGCTCGTCCCCGACCGCCACTCATAAGGAAGACAATCAATAAACAAATCATGCTCCGACTTCATCACATAACGGTTCACCATACGTGCATGCTACAGGAATCACAAACTTTAACACAAGTATTTATCAAATTCACAACTACTCAACTTCATGACTCTAATATCACCATCTTCATATCTCAAAACAATCATAAGGAATCAAACTTCTCATAATATTCAATGCACTCTATATGAAAGTTTTTATTATATCCCACTTGGATGCCTATCATATGAGGACTAAATTCATAACAAAAGAAAATTACCATGCTGTTTAGGACTCTCAAAATAATATAAGTGAAGCATGAGAGTTCATCTATTTCTTCAAAATAAAACCACCGCCGTGCTCTAAAAAGATATAAGTGAAGCACTAGAGCAACAACAAACTACTCCGAAAGATATAAGTGAAGATCAATGAGTAGTCGAATAATTATGCAACTATATGAAGACTCTCTAACATTAAAGAATTTCAGATCTTGGTATTTTATTCAAACAGCAAGAAAATCCTAACAAAATAAATTTACTCTCCAAGCAAAACACATATCATGTGGTAAATAAAAATATAGCTCCAAGTAAAGTTACCGATGAACGAAGACGAAAGAGGGGATGCCTTCCAGGGCAAGCCCAAGCTTAGGCTCTTGGTTGTCCTTGAATATTACCTTGGGGTCCCTTGGGAATCCACAAGCTTAGGCTCTTGCCACTCCTTATTCCATAATCCCTCGAATCTTTTCCCAAAACTTGAAAACTTCACAACACAAAACTCAAAATAGAAAATCTCGTGAGCTCCGTTACCGAAAGAAAACGAAACACCACTTCAAGGTACTGTAATGAACTCATTGTTGATTTATATTTGTGTTAAACATACTGTATCCCAACTTCTCTATGGTTTATAAACTCTTTTACTAGCCATAGATTCATCAAAATAAGTAAACAACACATAGAAAACAGAATCTGTCAAAAACAGAACAGTCTGAAGTAATATGGATCAAACATATACTTCCGGAACCCCAAAAATTCTAAAATAAATTGCTGGACCTGAGAAATTTATCTATTAATCATCTGCAAAAATAATTAACTAAATATCACTCTCCAATAAAAAAATGGCAGCAATTCTCGTGAGCGCTAAAGTTTCTGTTTTTTTACAACAAGATCAACAAGACTTTCCCCAAGTCTTCCCAACGGTTCTACTTGGCACAAACACTAATTAAAACATAAAAACTCAATCATAATAGAGGCTAGATAAATTATTTATTACTAAATAGGAGCAAAAATCAAGGGACAAAAATAAATTTGGATTTCCTCCCAACAAGCGCTATCGTTTAACGCCCCTAGCTAGGCATGATGATTTCAATGATGCTCACATAAAAGATAAGAATTGTAACATAAAGAGAGCATGTTGAAGAATATGACTAGCACATTTAAGTCTAACCCACTTCCTATGCATAGGTATTTTGTGAACAAACAACTTATGGGAGCAATAATCAACTTGCATAGGAAGGCAAAACAAGCATAACTTCAAGATTTTCAACACATAAAGAGGAAACTTGACATTATTGCAGTTCATACAAGCATATGTTCCTCCCTCATAATAATTTTCAGTAGAATCATGAATAAATTTAACAATATAACTATCACATAAAGCATTCTTTTCATGATCTACAAACATATAAATTTTATTACTCTCCACATAAGCGAATTTCTTCTCATGAATAGTAGTGGGAGCAAACTCAACAAAATAACTATCATGCGATTGAAAATTGAGATGAAGATGACAAGTTTCATTGTTATCATTATTCTTTAAAGCATACGTGTCATCACAATAATCATCATAGATAGGAGGCATGCTTTCATCATAATAAATTTGCACATCAAAACTTGGGAGACTACAAATATCATCTTCATTAAACATAGCTTCCCCAAGCTTGTGGCTTTGCATATCATTAGCATCCTAGATATTCAGGGAATTCATACTAACAACATAGCAATCATGCTCATCATTCAAAGATTTAGTGCCAAACATTCTAATGCATTCTTCCTCTAGCACATGAGCACAATTATCGGAATCCTTATTTTCATGATAGATATTAAAAAGATGAAGCATATGAGGTACCCTTAGTTCCATTTTATTATAATTTTCTTTTATGGACTAAACTAGTGATAAAACAAGAAACAAAAAGATTCGATTGCAAGATCTAAAGATATACCTTCAAGCGCTAACCTCCCCGGCAACGGCGCCAGAAAAGAGCTTAGTTGACGGGGCATTAGTACCGCTTACCTAGCCTCCCCGGCAACGGCGCCAGAAAAGAGCTTGATGTCTACTACACAACCTTCTTCTTGTAGACGTTGTTGGGCCTCCAAGTGCAGAGGTTTCTAGGGCAGTAGCAAATTTCCCTCAAGTGGATGACCTAAGGTTTATCAATCCGTGGGAGGCATAGGATGAAGATGGTCTCTCTCAAACAACCCTGCAACCAAATAACAGAGAGTCTCTTGTGTCCCCAACACACCCAATACCATGGTGAATTGTATAGGTGCACTAGTTCGGCGAAGAGATGGTGATACAAGTGCAATATGGATGGTAGATAAAGGTTTTTGTAATCTGAAAATATAAAAACAGCAAGGTAACTAATGATAAAAGTGAGCACAAACGGTATTGCAATGCTAGGAAACAAGGCCTAGGGTTCATACTTTCACTAGTGCAAGTTCTCTCAACAATAATAACATAATTGGATCATATAACTATCCCTCAACATGCAACAAAGAGTCACTCCAAAGTCACTAATAGCGGAGAACAAACGAAGAGATTATGGTAGGGTACGAAACCACCTCAAAGTTATCCTTTCTGATAGATCTATTCAAGAGTCCGTAGTAAGATAACATGAAGCTATTCTTTCCGTTCAATCTATCATAGAGTTCGTACTAGAATAACACCTTAAGACAGAAATCAACCAAAACCCTAATGTCACCTAGATACTCCAATGTGACCTCAGGTATCCATGGGTATGATTATACGATATGCATCACACAATCTCAGATTCATCTATTCAAACCAACATAAAGTACTTCAAAGAGTGCCCCAAAGATTCTACCAGAGAGTCAAGACAAAAACGTGTGCCAACCCCTATGCATAGGTTCATGGGCGGAACCCGCAAGTTGATCACGAAAACATACATCAAGTGGATCAATAGAATACCGCATTGTCACCACGGGTATCCCACGCAAGACATACATTAAGTGTTCAATCCTTCAAGACTCAATCCGATAAGATAACTTCAAAGGGAAAACTCAATCCATTACAAGATAGTAGAGGGGGAGAAACATCATAAGATCCAACTATAATAGCAAAGCTCGCGATACATCAAGATCGTATCACCTCAAGAACATGAGAGAGAGAGAGAGATCAAACATATAGCTACTAGTACATACCCTCAGCCCCGAGGGAGAACTACTCCCTCCTCATCATGGAGAGCGCCATGATGATTAAGATGGCCACCGGTGAGGGGTTCCCCCTCCGGCAAGGTGCCAGAACGGGTCTAGATTGGCTTTCCATGGCTACGGAGGCTTCTGGCGGCGGAACTTCCGATCTATTCTGCTCCCCGAAGTTTTTAGGGTATATGGGTATATATGGGAGGAAGAAGTACATTGGTGGACCTCCGGGCTGTCCGCGAGGCAGGGGGATCAGCCAGGTCACCGGTGAATCCAAACCCGAGATTTGGCTGGAAGAATACCGGGTGGCAGTCCAGATCGGCGGCGGCAACAACAACATGGCCATGAAACATCTGCCACTCAGGCTTGGCTGACATAGCTCCCGCTGAGTAGAAGCTTCGTCGTCTACAGTCCACCACCCCCGCTTGAACCACACTTGCGCTAGTTTCGCGCGGCACCGAGCGAATTTTTTTTGCCACCGCGGAAATATCTATCTCCCCACCCTTCCCACTTACCAAAATACACATTTCCACTGTTCCTCCTTGCTTTCCAAGTTCAAACCTTCACTGCTGCTTACCTCCTTCTTGCAGTGCCACCTCCTTGCTGGCTACCCTTCTTCTTGCAGTGCCACCTCCTCGCCGGTGACCCTTCTTCTTGCAGCGCCACCTCATCGCCGGCGACCCTTCTTCTTGCTGCGCAGCCTCCTCGCCGCCAACCCTTCTTCTTGCTGCGTGGCCTCCTCGCCGCCCACCCTTCTACTTGCTACGTGGCCTTACTGATATGATCAGGTAATCCACACCCCAGCCACACCATTCTCCTCCTTTCCCGTCCCACATGCCTCGACTAACGGAGCAACACCTTCCACCGAAATAAGTGCCCCCTCCTCGAATTAAGCGCCGCCCACTATTGGAAATATGCCCTAGAGGCAATAATAAATTAGTTATTATTATATTTCCTTGTTCATGATAATCGTTTATCATCCATGCTATAATTGTATTGATAGGAAACTCAGATACATGTGTGGATACATAGACAACACCATGTCCCTAGTAAGCCTCTAGTTGACTAGCTCGTTGATCAATAGATGGTTACGGTTTCCTGACCATGGACATTGGATGTCATTGATAACAGGATCACATCATTAGGAGAATGATGTGATGGACAAGACCCAATCCTAAGCCTAGCACAAGATCATGTAGTTCGTATGCTAAAGCTTTTCTAATGTCAAGTATCATTTCCTTAGACCAGGAGATTGTGCAACTCCCGGATACCGTAGGAATACTTTGGGTGTGCCAAACGTCACAACGTAACTGGGTGGCTATAAAGGTACATTACAGGTATCTCCAAAAGTGTCTGTTGGGTTGGCACGAATCGAGACTGGGATTTGTCACTCCGTGTGACGGAGAGGTATCTCTGGGCCCACTCGGTAGGACATCATCATAATGTGCACAATGTGATCAAGGAGTTGATCACGGGATGATGTGTTACGGAACGAGTAAAGAGACTTGCCGGTAACGAGATTGAACAAGGTATCAGGATACCGATGATCGAATCTCGGGCAAGTATCGTACCGCTAGACAAAGGGAATTGAATACGGGATTGATTAAGTCCTTGACATCGTGGTTCATCCAATGAGATCATCGTGGAACATGTGGGAGCCAACATGGGTATCCAGATCCCGCTGTTGGTTATTGACCGGAGAACGTCTCGGTCATGTCTGCATGTCTCCCGAACCCGTAGGGTCTACACACTTAAGGTTCGATGACGCTAGGGTTGTAAAGGAAGTTTGTATGTGGTTCGGAGGTAAAGATTTGTATATGGGAAGTCCTGTTTTGGTTACCGGAAGAGTTTCGGGGTTTATCGGTAATGTACCGGGACCACCGGGAGGGTCCCGGGGGTCCACCAAGTGGGGCCACCTGCCCCGGGGGCCACATGGGCTGTAGGGAATGCTCCTTGGTCTACATGGGCCAAGGGCACCAGTCCCACTAAGGCCCATGAGCCTAAGAGATGGAGAGGGGGCAAACCCTAATGGGATATGGGCCTTAGGGCCCATATTGGTGCGCCTCCCTCTCCCATCCCCTCTTGGCCGCCCCCTTGCTCCCCATCTAGGGCTGCCGCCCCCCTAGGGGTGGGAACCCTAGAGGGGGCGCAGCCCCTCCCCTTCCCCTATATATATGAGGCATAGGGCTGTCCATAAAATACGCGATTCGATCTCTCGTTGGTGCAGCCCTGCATCTCTCTCTCCCTCCTCTTCTGTGGTGCTTGGCGAAGCCCTGTAGGATAGCCACGCTCCTCCATCACCACCACACCGTTGTGCTGCTGCTGGGTGGAGTCTTCCTCAACCTCTCCCTCTCTCCTTGCTAGATCAAGGCATGGGAGACGTCACCGGGCTGCACGTGTGTTGAACGCGGAGGTGCCGTGCGTTCGGAACTTGGTCATCGGTGATTTGAATCACGACGAGTACGACTCCATCAACCCCGTTCACTTGAACGCTTCCGCTTAGCGGTCTACAAGGGTATGTAGATGCACTCTCCTTCCCCTCGTTGTTGGTCTCTCCATAGATAGATCTTGGTGACACGTAGGAAAATTTTGAATTTATGCTACGTTCCCCAACAGTGGCATCATGAGCTAGGTCTATTGCGTAGATTCTATGCACGAGTAGAACACAAAGTAGTTGTGGGCGTTGATTTTGTTCAATATGCTTGCCGTTACTAGTCTTATCTTGATTCGGCGGCATCGTGGGATGAAGCGGCCCGGACCGACCTTACACGTACTCTTACGTGAGACTGGTTCCACCGACTGACATGCACTAGTTGCATAAGGTGGCTAGCGGGTGTCTGTCTCTCCCACTTTAGTCGGATCGGATTCGATGAAAAGGGTCCTTATGAAGGGTAAATAGAAATTGGCATATCACGTTGTGGTCTTTGCGTAGGTAAGAAACGTTCTTGCTAGAAACCCATAGCAGCCACGTAAAACATGCAAACAACAATTAGAGGATGTCTAACTTGTTTTTGCAGGGTATGCTATGTGATGTGATATGGCCAAAGGATGTGATGAATGATATATGTGATGTATGAGATTGACCATGTTCTTGTAATAGGAATCACGACTTGCATGTCGATGAATATGACAACCGGCAGGAGCCATAGGAGTTGTCTTTATTTATTTATGACCTGCGTGTCAACTTAAACGTCATGTAATTACTTTACTTTTATTGCTAACCGTTAGCTGTAGTAGTAGAAGTAATAGATGACGTGACAACTTCATGGAGACACGATGATGGAGATCATGATGATGGAGATCATGGTGTCATGCCGGTGATGATGATGATCATGGAGCCCCGAAGATGGAGATCAAAAGGAGCAATATGATATTGGCCATATCATGTCACTATTTGATTGCATGTGATGTTTATCATGTTTATACATCTTATTTGCTTAGAACGACGGTAGTAAATAATATGATCCCTCATTAAAATTTCAAGAAAGTGTTCCCCCTAACTGTGCACTGTTGCGACAGTTCATTGTTTTGAAGCACCATGTGATGATCGGGTGTATAGATTCTTACGTTCGAATACAACGGGTGTTGACGAGCCTAGCATGTACAGACATGGCCTCGGAACACATGCAAAACACTTAGGTTGACTTGACGAGCCTAGCATGTACAGACATGGCCTCGGAACACATGCAAAACACTTAGGTTGACTTGACGAGCCTAGCATGTACAGACATGGCCTCGGCACACAGAAGACCGAAAGGTCGAGCATGAGTCATATGGTAGATGCGATCAACATGAAGATGTTCACCGATGTTGACTAGTCCGTCTCACGTGATGATCGGACACGGCCTAGTTGACTCGGATCATGTAATCACTTAGATGACTAGAGGGATGTCTATCTAAGTGGGAGTTCATAAGATGAACTTAATTATCCTGAACATAGTCAAAAGGATTTTGCAAATTATGTCGTAGCTAACGCTATAGTTCTACTGTTTAGTTATGTTCCTAGATAAAATTTAGTTGAAAGTTGATAGTAGCAATTATGCGGACTAGCTCCGTAAACTGAGGATTGTCCTCATTGCTTCATAGAAGGCTTATGTCCTTTTTGCACCGCTCAGTGTGCTGAACCTCGAACGTCGTCTGTGGATGTTGCGAACATCTGACATACACGTTTTGATAACTACATGATAGTTCAGTTAAACGGTTTAGAGTTGAGGCACCATAGACGATTTCGAAACGTCGCAAAACATATGAGATGTTTTGAGGGCTGAAATTGGGATTTCAGGCTCGTGCCCACGTCAAAAGGTATAAGACCTCCGACGATTTTCTCAGCCTGCAAACTGAGGAGAAAAGCTCAATTGTTGAGCTAGTGCTCAAATTGTCTGAGTACAACAATCATTTGAATCAAGTGGGAGTTGATCTTCCAGATAAGATAGTGATGTTTCTCCGAAGTCATTACCACCAAGCTGCTAGAGCTTCGTGATGAACTATAATATATCAGGGACATATATGATGATCCTTGAGATATTCGCGATGTTTGACACCACAAAAGTAGAAATCAAGAAGGAGCATCAATTGTTGATGGTTGGTCAAACCACTAGTTTCAAGAAGGGCAAGGGCAAGAAGGGATACTTCATGAAACGGCAATTCAGCTGCTGCTCTAGTGAAGAAACCCAAAGTTGAACCCAAACCCGAGACTAAGTGCTTCTGTAATAAGGGGAACAGCCACTGGAGCAGAATTACCCTAGATACTTGGTAGATTAGAAGGCTGGCAAAGTCGATAGAAGTATATTGGATATACATTGTGTTAATGTGTACTTTACTAGTACTCCTAGTAGCACCAGGGTATTAGATACCGGTTCGGTTGCTAAGGGTTAGTAACTCGAAATAAAAGCTACGGAATAAACGGAGACTAGCTAAAGGTAAGCTGACGATATGTGGTGGAAGTGTATCCAATGTTGATATAATCAAGCATCGCACGCTCCCTCTACCATCGAGATTGGTGTTTGCGTTGAGCATAGACATGACTGGATTATGTCTATCGCAATACGGTTATTCATTTAAGGAGAATAATGGTTACTCTGTTTATTTGAATAATACCTTCAATGGTCTTGCACCTAAAATGAATGGTTCATTGAATCTCGATCGTAGTGATACACATGTTCATGCCGAAAGATAGTAATGATAGTACCACCTACTTGTGGCACTGCCACGTAAGTCATATCGGTATAAAACGCATGAAGAAGCTCCATGTTGATGGATCTTTGGGCTCACTCGTTTTTGAAAAGTTTGAGACATGCGAACCATGTCTATTGGTGTATATGCATGAAGAAACTCCATGCAAGTGGACCATTTGGACTCACTTGATTTTGAATCACTTGAGACATGCAAATCATACCACATCGGCAAGATGACTGAAAGCCTCGGTTTCAGTAAAATGGAAGTAGAAAGCAACTTGTTGGAAGTAATACATTTTGATGTGTGCAGTCCAATGAGTGCTGAGGCATGTAGTGGATATCGTTATGTTTTACTTCACAGATGATTTGAGTAGATGTTGAGTATATTTACTTGATGAATCACGAGTCTGAATTATTTAAAGGTTCAAGTAATTTCAGAGTGAGGTTGAAAGATCGTCGTGACAAGAGGATAAAATATCTATGATATGATCATAGAGATGAATATCTGAATTACGAGTTTGGCACAGAATTAATATATTGTGGAAATTGTTCCACAACTAATACAGCCTGGAACACCATAGTGTGATGGTGTGTCCGAACATCATAACTGCACCCTATTGGATATGATGCATACCATGATGTCTCTTATCGAATTACCATGATAGTTTAGGGGTTAGGCATTAGAGACAACCACATTCACTTTAAAAGGGGCACCACGTAATTCCGATGAGATGACACCGTATGAAATATGGTTTAGAGAAACCTAAGCTGTCATTTCTTAAAAGGTTTGGGGCTGCGACGCTTATGTGAAAAAGTTTCAGGCTGATAAGCTCGAACCCAAAGCAGATAAATGTGTCTTCATAGGACACCCAAAACAGTTGGGTATACCTCCTGTCTCAGATTCGAAAGCAATTGTTTCTAGAATCGGGTCCTTTCTCGAGGAAAAGTTTCTCTCGAAAGAATTGAGTGGGAGGATGGTGGAGACTTGATGAGGTTATTGAACCGTCTCTTCAACTAGTGTGTGGCAGGCACAGGAAGTTGTTCCTGTGGCACCTACACCAATTGAAGTGGAAACTTGTGATAGTGATCATGAAACTTCAGATCAAGTCACTACCAAACCTCGTGGGATGACAAGGATGCGTACTACTTCAGAGTGGTACGTAATCCTGTCTTGGAAGTCATGTTGCTAGACAACAATGAACCTACGAGCTATGGAGAAGCGATGGTGGGCCTGGATTCCGATATATGGCTCGAGGCCATAAAATCCGAGAGAGGATCCATGTATGAAAACAAAGTGTAGACTTTGGCAGAACGGCTCGATGGTCGTAATGCTATTGAGTGCAGATGGATTTTGAAAGGAAGACGGACAATGATGGTAAGTGTCACCATTAAGAAAGCTCGACTTGTCGTTAAGATGTTTTCTGACAAGTTCAAGGAGTTGACTACGGTGAGACTTTCTCACTCGTAGCGATGCTAAGAGTCTGTTGGAATTATATTAGCGATTACTGCATTATTTATGAAATCTTGCAGATAGGATGTCAAAACATTGTTTCCTCGACGTTTTTCTTGAGGAAAGGTTGTATGTAATACAACCGAAAGTTTTTGTCAATCCTGAAAGATGCTAATAAGTATGCAAAGCCCCAGCAATCCTTCTGAGGACTGGAGTAAGCATCTCGGAGTTGGAATGTATGCTTTGATGATGATCAAAGATTTTGGGTTTATACAAAGTTTATGAGAAACTTGTATTTCCAAAGAAGTGAGTGGGAGCACTATAGAATTTCTGATGAGTATATGTTGTTGACATATTATGGATCAGAAATGATGTAGAATTTCTGGAAAGCATGCAGAGTTATTGGAAAGTGTTTTCAATGGAAAACCTGGATTAAGCTACTTGAGCATTGAGCATCAAGATCTATAAGGATAGATCAAAAGGCTTAATGGTACTTTCGAATGAGCACATACCTTGATATGATCTTGAAGGTGTTCAAGATGGATCAGTCAAAGAAGGAGTTCTTGCCTGAGTTTTAAGGTATGAAGTTAAGACTTAAAGCTCGACCACGGCAGAATAGAGAGAAAGGACGAAGGTCATCCCCTATGCTTAAGACATAGGCTCTACAGTATGCTATGCTATGTACCGCACCTGAAGTGTGCCTTGCCATGAGTCAGTCAAGGGGTACAAAAGTGATCCAAGAATGGATCACAGGACAGCGGTCAAAGTTATCCTTAGTAACTAGTGGACTAAGGAATTTTCTCGATTATGGAGGTGGTAAAAGAGTTCGTCGTAAAGGGTTATGCCGATGCAAGCTTCGACACTAATCCAGATTATTCTGAGTAGTAAACTGGATTCGTATAGTAGAACAGATATTTGGAATAGCTCCAAATAGAGCGTGGTAGCTACATCTAGGAGATGACATAGAGATTTGTAAAGCACACACGGATCTGAAAGGTTCAGACCCGTTGACTAAAACCTCTCTCACAAGCAACATGATCAAACCCAGTACTCATTGAGTGTTAGTCACATAGTGATGTGAACTAGATTATTGACTCTAGTAAACTCTTTGGATGTTGGTCACATGGCGATGTGACCTATGAGTGTTAATCACATGGAGATGTGAACTAGATTATTGACTCTAGTGCAAGTGGGAGACTGTTGGAAATATGCCCTAGAGGCAATAATAAATTAGTTATTATTATATTTCCTTGTTCATGATAATCGTTTATCATCCATGCTATAATTGTATTGATAGGAAACTCAGATACATGTGTGGATACATAGACAACACCATGTCCCTAGTAAGCCTCTAGTTGACTAGCTCGTTGATCAATAGATGGTTACGGTTTCCTGACCATGGACATTGGATGTCATTGATAACGGGATCACATCATTAGGAGAATGATGTGATGGACAAGACCCAATCCTAAGCCTAGCAAAAGATCATGTAGTTCGTATGCTAAAGCTTTTCTAATGTCAAGTATCATTTCCTTAGACCATGAGATTGTGCAACTCCCGGATACCGTAGGAATACTTTGGGTGTGCCAAACATCACAACGTAACTGGGTGGCTATAAAGGTACATTACAGGTATCTCCGAAAGTGTTTGTTGGGTTGGCACGAATCGAGACTGGGATTTGTCACTCCGTGTGACGGAGAGGTATCTCTGGGCCCACTCGGTAGGACATCATCATAATGTGCACAATGTGATCAAGGAGTTGATCACGGGATGATGTGTTACGGAATGAGTAAAGTGACTTGCCGGTAACGAGATTGAACAAGGTATCAGGATACCGACGATCGAATCTCGGGCAAGTATCGTACCGCTAGACAAAGGGAATTGAATACGGGATTGATTAAGTCCTTGACATCGTGGTTCATCTGATGAGATCATCGTGGAACATGTGGGAGCCAATATGGGTATCCAGATCCCGCTGTTGGTTATTGACCGGAGAATGTCTCGGTCATGTCTGCATGTCTCCCGAACCCGTAGGGTCTACACACTTAAGGTTTGATGATGCTAGGGTTGTAAAGGAAGTTTGTATGTGGTTACCGAATGTTGTTCGGAGTCCCGGATGAGATCCCGGATGTCACGAGGAGTTCCGGAATGGTCCGGAGGTAAAGATTTATATATGGGAAGTCCTGTTTTGGTTACCGGAAGAGTTTTGGGGTTTATCGGTAATGTACCGGGACCACCGGGAGGGTCCCGGGGGTCCACCAAGTGGGGCCACCTGCCCCGGGGGCCACATGGGCTGTAGGGAATGCTCCTTGGTCTACATGGGCCAAGGGCACCAGTCCCACTAAGGCCCATGCGCCTAAGAGATGGAGAGGGGGCAAACCCTAATGGGATATGGGCCTTAGGGCCCATATTGGTGCGCCTCCCTCTCCCATCCCCTCTTGGCCGCCCCCTTGCTCCCCATCTAGGGCTGCCGCCCCCCTAGGGGTGGGAACCCTAGAGGGGGCACAGCCCCTCCCCTTCCCCTATATATATGAGGCATAGGGCTGTCCATAAAATACGCGATTCGATCTCTCGTTGGTGCAGCCCTGCATCTCTCTCTCCCTCCTCTTCTGTGGTGCTTGGCGAAGCCCTGCAGGATTGCCACGCTCCTCCATCACCACCACGCCGTTGTGCTGCTGCTGGGTGGAGTCTTCCTCAACCTCTCCCTCTCTCCTTCCTGGATCAAGGCGTGGGAGACGTCACCGGGCTGCACGTGTGTTGAACGCGGAGGTGCCGTGCGTTCGGCACTTGGTCATCGGTGATTTGAATCACGACGAGTACGACTCCATCAACCCCGTTCACTTGAACGCTTCCGCTTAGAGATCTACAAGGGTATGTAGATGCACTCTCCTTCCCCTCGTTGCTGGTCTCTCCATAGATAGATCTTGGTGACACGTAGGAAAATTTTGAATTTATGCTACGTTCCCCAACACCCACAGCCATTTTACACGCAGTATAATGTGGAGCTGAGTAGCATGTGGCCGCACGCGCAAACGAGGTCGCTATGGCTGCCATGCGTGTCGACCGCCAGATCTTGGAGGAGCACCTCGTCTTCGAGGCCACCGTCGACACCGCCACGCGGTTGTCTACTTTAAAATACAGTTCGTGATGTTTTCTCGAGGCCACCGCCAGTGCCTTCTAGTGACTTGTCCTCTATAATATTAATATGCAATCTGATGTTCAGTTAACAGTTTGGTCCTCTGAAATGTAATGTTCAGTTAACACTTTGGTCCAACAATTGCTACATTTCATAGTACTGTTCTCAAGCATTCTTTGCTTTGTTAACTGTCTTAACTTCTAGTACAAGTTTCTATTCTGCAATGTCGTGCTTAGTTAACTATTTTCGTTCATTTGGTCTACTGTCCATTTAACTATTTGGTTCAGTTCTGCAATTTGATTTTCATTTGCTGTGGGTACAATTTTGTATTGTTATGCATGTGACACTAATCAAATTTGGCTATACTCAATACATATTCTACTGGTAGTATGGCAACTCTCAGTTGACTTGATCAAGATCTTCCTTATGTGTGTTGCAGGGAAACAATGGGAGACACTGCGGTTTACCATCGAGGTTTGTTCAAGCAGGGTCCTTTTCTTAATAGCACATTATTGTGTAGTTGCAAGAATCATTCTGATATTTAGGTTTCTTACAATTTGGTCTTGCACATGTAGGTCCTGCTATGAGAGGCTTAGACCCACTGTTCGACCCATTTTGCATATGGGGAAATGAGATGTCCATGAATATCAGTCAAGTCAAGAAACTTAGAAAGATTGTTAGGATGAAGAAAGTTGCATTGAATAACAACAAGATCATTGTTTGCACAATGAAGAAGACATCAGTCAACTATAGGATGGTACCAACTCTTTTACCTTGTTTTTACCCCTTGCGCCATTTCAAAATTTACAACATTGATTTATGCATAGCTTTGTTTTTAGTACTTGTCAAAGCAGTTCACCGATAATTACCTCTCAAACCACCTGCATGGTCAAGAGGTGACGAAGGTAATCATTCAACACCCATGGTACAATATTGAAGTCTTGCTGAAGAGGATGAAGGTTGGGTAGCTAATTATCCATAGCCACTGGCCTAAAGTTGCAAGGACATTTAACATCATTGAAGGCTCAATATTTGCCTTCCACTTCCGCAATTTCCCAGATGAGATTCATCTGTCTATTTACCATGTATGACGCTACTTTCCAAAGGTTTTTGATGCTGCATGTGAAACTTGGTGCTATTGTGTAATGACATAACTGAGTGCCAAAGCTATCTGATGTAATTCGATTATGAAATCCTGGCTGCTTTTATACGGATATGAAATACTTGGCATGTTTTATAAGAAATATCAGTTTGATTAGTACATGGATTATCAATAATAGGCTAATTACCCTGCTTATTGGGGTTTTCTGTTGCAAACAATTACTCAGACAGCACCGTGGGCGATGAACTCAAACAACCTGCACGGTTTCTAGAAAGTAGGCATGTTCGATCAACTAACAATCACACACGGCTTCCGGCAGCGAATTGTTTGCGTTAGGCCACCTTGCACAAACGTTTCCACACAAATAACTGTGTGTGATATACATACTTAGGGAAATATTTTTCTAGGATTCACCGTGTGGGATGTACATACCTACGGAAATGATTTTCTGGGATTCAGCGTGTGGGATGTACATACCTACGGAAATGATTTTCTGGGATTCACCATGTGGGATGTACATACCTATGGAAATGATTTTCTTGGATTATCGTGTGGGATGTACATACCTACGGAAATGATTGGGTTTCGATGCCTCACCTGATTGCACATGGCCCCAGCCTGGGTCCCAGGAGGGCCTATCCCCGACAATTTCTGGGTCATGTGGGAAGGACACCCTATCGCACACACTCACTTGGTGCCGGTTCCAAATGTCGTCGCGGAAAGAGGTTAAAAACCGTTTGTTTAGGACATCGATGTACCAGTGAGAGTCACTTGTTGTGGGCAGGGGGAAAAGGCAACACATTACTTACCATCCTAAAGTTCATTGTTGTCTTTGACAAAGTGTAAATAAAGAGCTTAATTCCCATCACCCGTTTCTTTCGCCTAACAACCATTCTTAGTTTTCCTCACTTGACGCTTGTTCATGAATATCTCATTACCCCATACGCAAAAGGGATCAAAGCGTGGATCAGTACCGCTCATATAAGTACCTACAAGCAACTAGTAAATGTTAGAAGTTAAACTGAGATTGCACAAATGATGTAAAATACAACTACCTACGTTCCTAAGTATAAGTATTTTTAGAGATTTCAATATGAACTACATAAGGATGTATATAGAATTATAGATATAGTTTGGATTAGAATCTAGATTCACTCATTTTGCTCCTTACGTAGTCTATATTGGAATCTCGAAAAATGCTTATATTTAGGAACAGATTGTGTATAAGACATGGGATGTCGCTAACCTCGACGGCAAACAACAGCATCACCCATTGTAGCCCTTTTTAAGTACATGGAAGCCAGTGTTAACTACAACAGGGTTAACATCCACAAAAAATAGCAAATGGTAATAAAACGGCAACATCTGTAGTGATATCTTCATTGCGAAAGAGTAGCACGTAGCAAAGGGACGGACTAAAAAATGGATACAACTGTTAATTGCAATAGGCTTAACATCATCCTATGTCATGTTTTGTAAGTTTGTAGCCATTGAAATACAACTGTTTAAAAATGGATACAACTGTTAATTCCAACAGGCTTGATAGCCATTGAAACCGGTAGTGATAAAAATCCAATTGGCAGAGTTAAACATCACAAGGTAGGTGCTGCCAGAGCATAGAATGGCCCAGATATCTATAAAAAGGTAAGGAAAATAGCTAACACATGTTAGACATGTTTACTACAACATGCTTAATACAGCAACCATACAAAACATAGCCATTAATTGCAACTAGTATTGGTAAGATTGAATTGGTGAGCTCATACTTGGTAAGTCCCGAGAGGTAGTTGCCGGAGCACTTCATTTTGGCCAGAGCCCGCCCAAAGTCAGCACCGGCGGAGGTGAGCGCTTCCTCCGGGTCGAAGCGTGGATCAGTGTCGCTGACATGTGTACCTACAAGAAGCAATTAAATGTGAGAAGCCAAACTGCAATTGCACAAATGATGTAAAATACTGTAAGACATGGGATGCAGATAACCTCGATGGAAAACAACAACATCGCCCGCAATGGCCTTGCGTAAGTACATGGAAATGCATGTTAAGTCCAACAGGGTTAGCATCCACCAAATATAGCAAATGGGCATCATCTCTATTATATCTTCATTATGGAGAGTAGCACGGTAGCAAAGGGACAGATTAAAAAATGGATACAACTGTTAGTTGCAACAGGCTTAACAACATCCTAAGTCATGTTTTGTAAGTTTGTAGCCATTGAAATACAACTATTTAAAAATGGATACAACTATTAATTGCAACAGGCTTAATAGCCATTGAAACTGGTACTCATAAAAATGCAATTAGTAGAGTTAAACATCACAAAGCAAGTGCTGCTGGAGCAGAGAACGACCCAGTTGTCTATAAAAAGGTAGGGAAATAGCTAAAACATTTTAGGCATGTTAACTACAACATGCTTCATACATTGACTGTAGAAAACATAGCCATTAATTGCAACTGGTATTGGTAAGATTGAACTGGTGAGTACATACTTGGTAAGTCCTGAGAGGTAGTTGCTGGGGCACTTCATCTTGGCCAGAGCCCGCCCAAAGTCAGTGGTGGCGGAGGTGAGGTGTTCCTCCGGGTCGAAGCGTGGATCAGTGCCACTGACATGTGCACCTAGAAGAAACCAGTAAATGTTAGAAGTTAAATTGCAATTGCACAAATGATGTGAAATACTGTAAGACATGGGATGCAGCTAACCTCGACGGCAAACAACAACATCGTTCGTTATGACCCTGCGTAAGTACATGGACATGCATGTTAAGTACAATAGGGTTAGCATCCACCAAAAATAGCAAATGGGAAGCATCTCTAGTGATATCCCGAGTCATGTATTATAAGTTTGTTGCTGGTATTGGTGAAATTGAGCTGGAAAGTTAATACCTGAACATCACACAGTGTTAGGTGTAGCTGGTGTATTTGGCGGTTCCCTATTCAATGCTATGCATGGTTCCTTGGTAACCTCTAGTTTGATCAGGGAAACTATTGAAAATGAATCTGCCAATGAGGGTTACAAATTTGGTCAAGAGGAAGAAACTTATAATATTGTGGCTGCTCATGGTTATTTTGGCAGTACTAAAATAAACATGGCACAAACATGCTTAATACATCAACCATGCAAAATATAGCCATGCAAGTAGTATTGGTAAGATTGAGCTGGTCAGATCATTCCTATCAAGTCCTAGGGGGTAGTCGCTAGGGCACTTCATCTTGGCCAGAGCCTGCACCAAGTCGGCGGCGAAGGAGGCAAGGTGTTCCTCCAGGTCAACATGCACAGTGGCCATCGCGCCATGGACCGCGATCAGCTCCTCGACCTCCATGTAATATGTGGTTGGGCTTGTGCGGCGATGCTCTGGAGGTAGGGGTGGTGGGGATTTGGAGGCATGAGGATGTTTCACAGGCGCCATTCAAGCAATCAGGCCGGGGCTGTGATAGAGATCAGTGGGATACCTGAATGGATTCGAGTAGAATGTACATGTGGTTGAAGCTGTGGTTGCGGCGACGGCAGTTTGAGCTGCCGGTAGGGGGAGGGGGGAGGGGGAGATACTTAGGAAATTTGATGGGTGGGGATGTGGTGGGGAAACACACAACACAGACAAAGCGCGTATAATAATCGTGTGCGAGAAAAGAGAAAATTCGCAAACCCTGTCCCCCAAAAAATGTACATGTGTAGTTGATTTTTTTTTGGTCAATGGTACACCTGGTTTATTAGGAAACATCTCACAGGTAACTTACCTATGGATCATTAACGCAAAAAACGCACACGGGTACGCCATAGAAACCGTGTGTTCTGTGATCTTCTAATAATTCTTATATCCATCAGCATCTCCAACTGCACCTAATTTCAAAAATCTCTTTCAATGTACATGAACGAGGCAAGGTGACACCCAATGAGCAATCATCGGTTTATGAAATTCAATCAAGTGTCAACCTGCCTCTCTTGTGTAGCCAGATTTGATCCTAGGCAACAAGGGAGAAGCTTGCTACCATCCGTCGGCATGACAATTTAAGCCGGTATGCGGCCAACTTGCGCGGCGAGGTGGGACTAAAAACCAACTGCGGCCAGCTCCAGTTGAGCGAGTCCTGGATTAAGGGGTCCTCGGGTGTCCGGGCCGTGTTATATGGGTCGGACTGATGGGCCGTGAAGATACAAAGTAGAAGGCCTTCCCCCTTGTCCGGATGGGACTCTCCTTTGCGTGGATGGCAAGATTGGCGTCCGAATGCATAGATTCCTTCTTGTGTAAACTGACTCTGTACAACCCTAGGCCCCTCCGGTGTCTATATAAATTAGAGTGTTTAGTCTGTAGAGGCAATCAGAATCCATATAGGCTAGATAGTTAGGGTTTAGGCTTTACGATCTCGAGGTAGATCAACTCTTGTAACCCCTATACCCATCAAAGTTAATTAAGCAGGAAGTAGGGTTTTACCTCCAGCAAGAGGGCCCAAACCTGGGTAAACATCGTCTCCCCTTTGTCTCCTATTACCTTCGATCCTCAGATGCACAGTTCGGGACCCCCTACCCGAGATCGGCCGGTTTTGACACCGACATTGGTGCTTTCATTGAGAGTTCCTCTGTATCGTCGATGGAAGGATCGATGGATCACCTTGTCATTAATTACGGTATCTCCTCTGGAAGGCCCTGGCTCCAAGACAGGTCCTCCAGCTTGGAGGCTTCACCATGGGCGCCCACTTGGCTGTTAATCCAAAGGCAGCCCCCGCGATTGCCAATCACCACCTCTGCATCACCCTCGAACAATCCGAGAAGATGGATCTGACAGATGTCTCGTCCTTGAACGAACTACTAGATCACACCGCCGCCCTAGCAGTAGCAATGGATTATGATCGGATTGGGCTAAAACCCGATCAGACGGAAATCAAGTCCCCGCCAATCACCCATCTCGTAGCGGTTGTGGAGGAGCAAGCCGAGAATACTTCTCCTCCCAAGTTAAGAACGAGTTATGTTCGGATTTCCAAGCCCTGTGTGCCGGATACCCGTCTTCAGGAAGGGACGGTATGTCCTTCGAACATGGAATCAAGCGTCAAGCGCGAAAGTCTCCAGGACCCTCCGGATCATGGAGTAGTGACCTCGGAGATTCTTCAAGCTCCAGATCCAATGGCGGGTCGGGGTTCAGAATTTAACCTGCCCACCCACCACAAGCAATATTCCCGAAGAAATTCAGGTCCTCCAAATGTATGTGACCTAATGTACGTACGACAGCAGCCTCAGGAAATGGTCCATCACTTCTCGGCCAGGTTCCTCCTTGTTAAAAACAAGGTTAAAGATTGCTGCGAGGACGATGCGTTCTCAGTTTTTTGCCGCAACTATACGGATCACGGAATCCTCAATGCCCTCAACCGCCACCGCATACTGCACTTTGCATATTTGGCACAGATAGTACGAAAATACTATGCAATGGAAAGCGCTTGGAAAGCCCAGACAGCCCGATGGGATCCTCCTGCCTTTAAGTAGCCCACTAGACAGGCTAAAAGGATGCACCCTTATGGGCCACCCAATCATCAACTCATTGACAAGAGAATCAAATCCTTCACAGGACATAGAACTGTCCTTGACAAACGGCTGGACAAGCCCTGTCAGATACACACTACACCGAATACCGAACCAATACATAACCTTCGGGCATGTTGGGTGCTATGGCAAGTGGCTAAGAGCGGCAAGGCCATCCTCACCAACATCACCCCAGAGACGCACTCTTCGGAAGACGACGATCTCAATCTCTTTACGGTCTTTGAGAACTTTTCTTCAAACAATCGGTGCAAAAGGGCGCTCCGCGACCTCGCCGAAGTCAAACAAGTAGTCGCAATAAATCCTTGGAACGATATGACAATTACTTTTACTACCGACGATGAACCAAGGGCCAAATCAATCCGAGCACCTGCCGCCTTGGTCTTAAACCCAATTGTGGATGGTTTTAGGCTCACCAAGGTGCTCATGGACGACGACAGCAGACTAAACCTCATCTACGAGGAAATGCTCAATAAAATGCAAATGGACAAGAGTCGCATCGAGCAAAGCATTACCACCTTTCGAGGCATTATCCCCAGTCGAGAAGCACAATGCTTGGGGAAAATCAAACTTGATGTAGTATTCAGCACACTGGAGAACTTCAACTCCGAACAGTTACTCTTCCACGTGGCACCTTTCTACAGCGGATATCTCGCCCTGTTGGGGCGTGACGCCTTCACACACTTTCAAGTAATACCCCATTACGGGTACATGAAGCTCA
Organism: Triticum urartu; assembly: GCF_056163025.1. NCBI lineage: Eukaryota > Viridiplantae > Streptophyta > Magnoliopsida > Poales > Poaceae > Triticum > Triticum urartu. The sequence goes on from NC_141878.1 coordinate 219,081,950, forward strand.
AAATGCCAGGGCCCAATGGAGTTATCACCATCACCAGTGATCCAAACATAGCACTCTGCACCGAAAAAAATCAGCATCCTTGGCCCTCGAGGCACTATTTGAGGCCGTCGCGGCCGAGGAGTTAACCGCTCCGTGGTCCACAGTGGACAAAGACGATGTAATCCTTGATAAGAGGCCCAAGTCCACTTCTTTCAAACCAGCAGACGAAATAGTTAAATTGCAAGTGCACCTGACGGATCCTAACAAGATAGCCTCCATTGGAGCATGTCTGGATCTGACGGTCGATGTCGCCTCGCGAGCGTTCCTGCGCGAAAATTGGGACATCTTTGCCTGGCATCGTTCGGATATGCTAGGAATCCAACGAAGACTAACCGAACACACCCTCAACATAATAAAGGGGTTCAAACTAGTCAAGCAAATGCTGCGACGATTTTCCGAACCCAAACGACAAGCTATGGGGGAGGAGCTATCCAAGTTACTTGAAGCCGGGTTCATTAGAGAGATCAAACACCCGGACTGGCTGGCAAACCTGGTCATGGTGCCAAAGAAGGATAAATCCTAGTGCCTTTGTGTTGATTTCAAGGACCTCAATAAGGCTTACCCTAAGGACCCCTTCCCACTGCCCCGCATTGACCAAATCATTGACGGAACCGCAGGATACCACTCACTATGTTTCCTTGATGCATACTCTGGATACCATCAAATTAAGATGGAGGAGTCCGACTAGGCTGGAACAACATTCATTACCCCCTATGGGCCTTTTTGCTTCAACAGTATGCTCTTTGGGCTCAAAAACGCAGGTGCCACTTACCAACGAATGATACAAACATGTCTGGAAAAGCAAATTGGCAAGACAGTGGAGGTATACGTAGATGATGTCTCCATCAAGACTAAAGATGTCGAATCATTGGTGGACGATCTGTGACTCACATTTGACAACCTCCGAACATACAACATACGGCTCAATCCGGAAAAATGTGTCTTCGGTGTCCCAGCCGGAAAACTACTTGGGTTCATCGTTTCCAATAGAGGAATTGAAGTGAACCCAGCAAAAATCCGGGCCTTGTCACAATTGGCGACGCCAATAGACTTAAAGCAAGTCCAAAAATTAGCGGGGTGCATGGCAGCCCTGAGCTGCTTTATCTCCAGGTTGGGAGAAAATGCGCTACCGCTTTATCGACTACTCCGACACACCGACCACTTTGAGTGGACGGACGTAGCTACAGCCGGATTGGAAGAAATAAAAACTTTTCTAGCAAGCAACCCAATCCTTGCCGCACCACGTGTCGGCGAACCCATGTTGTCTACATATCTGCGACTCACTAGGTAGTGAGCGTGGGACTCGTCATCGAACGACAGGAGGAGGGACATAAATTCCCTCTCCAGAAACCAGTGTACTATGTGTCGATGGTTCTAACACCAGGAAATTCTCGATACCCACACTATCAAAAGATAGCGTATGCGGTCTCCATGGCATCTCGGAAGCTGCGACACTACTTTCAAGACTGTTCGATCACGGTGGCTTCCGAACTTCCACTCAATGACATCATCAACAATCAGGATGCCACCGGCCGCATTGCCACATGGGCAATTGAGCTCTTGCCATTTGAAATAACATACAAGCCACGCCGAGCTATTAAGTCTCAGGTGTTGGCCAACTTCGTCGCCGAATGGACAGAAGCCGAGCTCCCTAAAGAGTACAACACATATTGTAACTAGGTGATGTACTTTGATGGCTCTAAAATGTTAGCCGCATTGGGGGTCGGTGTCATCGTAACATCCCCTACAGGGGACACAGTCCATTACGTGTTACAAATCAAGTATATGGACTCCAACAATGCGGCCGAATATGCGGCACTATAGCAAGGTCTCCGAATGGCTGTTTCCATGGGTATACGACACCTTGAGGTGCGAGGGGACTCGAACCTCGCCATATCTCAAATAAATGGAGATTTTGATGCAAAAGATCCAAAGATGGCGGCATACCGCAATGCCGTACTCAAAATATCAGCTCGGTTCGAGGGGCTCAAGTTTCAACATGTTGCTCGAGACAGTAATCAGGCAGTGGACATCCTCGCTCGAACGGGCGCTAAACACGACCCCGTCACACCTAACAGCTTTGTGGAAAAGCTCTTTAAGCCATCCGTAGTATGGCAGGACGAGAGCGGTAATACCAGTCTCAAGCCGATCATGCCCTCAGATGTCGAACACAATTCTGATATCATCGGGAGGCTCGGACACCGAAATGACACCTTCCGCCCATGTAATCATGGATGTCATTGCTCCATGGACCGAACCCTTCCTAGCCTACCTTAATAGGCAGGAGCTGCCTGATGACCAGAATGAGGCCCGTCGCATAGTCCGATGCTCGAAAGCCTACAAAGTTCATGAATGAGAACTCTACAAGAAAAGTGCTACTAGAGTTCTTCAAAGATGTATCTCCGAAGAGGAGGGGTGGCGGCTCTTGGCTGAAATACATGTTGGTCTCGGTGGCCACCACGCTGCAACTTAGGCCCTCGTAAGTAAAGTCTTTCGTACAGGTTTCTTTTGGCCCACGACTCGAGCAGATATGCAGGCCCTTGTACAACGCTGTGTCGGGTGCCAGCTGTTCGCCAATCAAAGTCATATGCCGCCCACTGCCCTAAAAACAATCCCCATTACTTGGCCTTTTGCGTCTGGGGGCTCGATATGGTCGGACCCCTTAAAGGGGGAAGCCACCAGAAAAAATATTTGCTGGTTATGGTGGATAAATTTAATAAATGGATAGAGGCCAAACCATTCAAAATAGCTGAAGCTAGGCCGGTGATCGACTTTATATCCAGTGTAAACCATTACGGTGTCCCGCACAACATTATTATTGATAATGGCTCCAACTTTACAGTCGATGAGGTGAAAAACTGGTGTGCTAACCTGGGAATTAAGCTGGATTATGCTTCTGTATATCACCCTCAAACAAACGGTCAGGTCGAATGGGCTAACAGTATGATAATGAGCGGCATTAAACCTAGACTAGTGTGATCCCTACGGGAGTCAGATAAACACTAGGGCGAGGAACTTGATTCCGTAATCTGGGGACTGCGGACAACGCCCAATCCCACGACCGGATACACAGCCTTCTTCATGGTGTACGGCACAGAGGCTTTCTTGCCCTGTGACATCATTCATGACTCACCTTGAGTGCGCATGTATGAAGAGAGAGAAGCCAAGCTTGATCGGAAGGACGACCTAGAGGGCCTGGAGGAGGAGCGCGATGTCGCAAAAGCCCGTTCCGCATTCTATCAACAACAGGCTCGGAGATACCAAAGCAGAGAAGTGCGGGCCAAGACTTATAATGTCGGGGAACTCGTTTTGTGCCTTCCGGAGAATAAAAAGGACAAACTCAAACCAAAATGGGAGGGTCCCTTCATTATCGATGAAGTTCTCACAGGAGGAGCCTACCGACTTCATGATGCTGCGGATCGCCTTGAGCCAAATCCATGGAACGTTGCTCGGCTCCTAAGATTTTATGCATAAGTTTGGCTATACTTCTTTCTTGTTCCTTATTCTCCTCTTCATTTTTTTCTCGTTTCGGTACGATTGCCATGATGCGTTCGGATATGCCGAACACTTGAGGGGTACACATCCTTAAATGTATATATATCCCAGCATGACTGGGGGCTTCTTTAACCGAAGCTTACTATCATTTCGAGCCTGGAGCTCATAATATAAGAGTCGTTTGCTGATATACATCCTTTTTTGCCATCACATGCACCTCTATGACTTAAGTTTTTGCAAAGCTGGGTTTCCTCGCTCCTGTGTTTATGCCCTACGTTCCCGATTGTTCGACTAGGGCGTAAAGGGAGCACCTCTACAATTGTTACAACCGGGTCATCCGGACATATACCTCAGACGGGTGAAGCCGAAAGCTAGCATTCTTAAGAGAATAAGTGGTCGGCAATCAAGTGACAAATTGTTACATTATGGTGACCCCTCTAACACAGTGGGACACTTCTCTCTCGTACTACTGACCAATGTCGTGCCGTGCATAATTCCAGCATGCCAACCTAAGGAAAGGGACCCTTAACGAACCTATTTTCCTTGGAAGATGTTTCTTACATATGTCATATAGCATACATCCTGAACTAAACTTTTTGTCTGTTCGAGCACAATGACTGGGTTGCTTGGTTTTCGGACATAATACATACTTCTTTCATTTCGAAAAAGTATCCGGAAACACTCCACCAATTTTTTGTTCAGAGGATAAAAGCCAAAGGCCTGCGATGACAAAATTTTCACATGTTTGGATAAAGGTACATGTTGACTAATAAAAACCCCTATTCCTTATCTACTCCATCTATAAGACTGTCTAACTTACAGTCCTCCCGCGAGTACTTCGTAGCTACCATTACTTGGTCATAAGACAACTTCACTGGAATTTGTTCCCCGTCTAGTCCCCGTGGTCCCACTGGGGCCATGTGATTTGGATCTAGCTTGGTGAAGCGTGTTTTTACCATGGCCTAGGCTTCTCGTGTGCCTTCCCGACAGGCGGATGTCTTCTATAGCTCGAACTGACGCTGGGCACCCTTGAACTAGTTTGCCAAGCCCTCCATACTTTCTGGAGGGGTATCAGAGGGCCATAATGCCTTCACCATACTCTTCATGGCTTTCCGGGCCCGGGCATGTGTAACGCCCTCGATGCGGCTATATCTCCCATGTGTCGAAGCACGACTTAGAGGCATAACCGCATTCAAAGCAATGTCGCAAGTGAGGTAATCTTCGCAAACAACCCATGTAATACATAAAGGGAAAGAGATACATAGTTGGCTTACAATCGCCACTTCACACAATACATGAATAAAGCATTACATCATCTAGATACAATCAAGGTCCTACTACGGAACCAAAATAAAAGAAGACTGCCCCAATTGCTACACAGATCCCCGATCGACCCCAACTGGGCTCCACTACTGATCAACTAGAACAAAACAACACAAAGGACAAGATCTTCATCGAGCTCCTCCTTGAGCTTGGTTGCGTCACCTGCTCAGTAACATCGGCACCTGCAAACTGGTTTTCAAAGTATCAGTGAGTCACGGGGACTCAGCAATCTCACACCATCGCGATCAAGACTATTTAAGCTTAAAGGTAAGACAAGGTATGAGGTGGAGCTGCAGCAAGCGACTAGCTTATATGGTGGCTAACATACGCAAATGAGAGTGAGAAGAGAAGGCAAAAGCATGGTCGAACAACTATGATCAAGAAGTGATCCTAGAACAACCTACGTCAAGCATTACTCCAACACCATGTTCACTTCCCGGACCCCGCCGAGAAGAGACCATCATGGTAACACACGCGGTTGGTGTATTTTAATTAAGATCAACTTCAGGTTTTCTACAACTGGACATTAACAAATTCCCATCTACCCATAACCGCGGGCACGACTTTCGAAAGTTCAAAACCCTGCAGGGGTGTCCCAACTTAGCCCATCACAAGCTCTCACGGTCAACGAAGGATATTCCTTCTAGAGGGAAGACCCGATCAGACTCGGAATCCTGGTTACAAGACATTTCGACAATGTTAAAACAAGACCAGCAAAGCCACCCGAATGTGCCGACAACTCCCGATAGGAGCTGCACATATCTCTTTCTCAGGGCACACCAGATTGTCCAAGGTTCCAGTAGGCCAGCCCAGAGTTTCCCCTGGTGGCCACCGGCAGCTGACAGGTTGGACCAACACTCAGAGGAGCACTGGCCCGGGGGTTCAAATAAAGATGACCCTTGGGCAGGCCTACCCAAGGGAAAGAAAAGGCTAGGTGGCAAATGGTAAAACCAATGTTGGGCCTTGCTGGAGGAGTTTTATTCAAGGCGAACTGTCAAGGGGTTCCCATTTTAACCCAACCGCATAAGGAACGCAAAATCCGGGAACATAACACCGATATGACGGAAACTAGGGCAGCAAGAGCGGAACAAAACACCAGGCATAAGGCCGAGCCTTCCACCCTTTACCAAGTATATAGATGCATTAATTAGATAAGAGATATTGTGATATCCCAACAAGTAAACATGTTCCAACAAGGAACAACATCTCCATGTTCCAACAAGGAACAAACATCAATCTTCACCTGCAACTAATAACGCTATAAGAGGGGCTGAGCAAAGCGGTAACATAGCCAAACAACGGTTTGCTAGGACAAGGTGGGTTAGAGTCTTGGTTCAACAATATAGGAGGCATCATAAGCAAGTGGTAGGTATCGCAGCATAGGCATAGCAAAAGAGCGAGCAACTAGCAAGAAAAGATAGAAGTGATTTCGAGGGTATGGTCATCTTGCCTGAAATCCCGCAAGGAAGAAGAACGAGTCCATGAAGAAGACAAACGGACGTAGTCGAACGGTTCCTCACAAACGCGGCATAATCGGAACCACCCCGAAGAAGAAACATTGGAAAGAAGCACACAACATAGTAAACAACCACCACATAATCATGGCACGATGCACAAACAAGTATGATGCATGTCCGGTTTAATGAGGCATGGCATGGCAAAGTGCACAAACAATCCTACAAATTAAGTGGAGCTCAACATGCAATTCCGTTGCATATTGACGAAACACCACATTCAAGTTATTTAGTTCGATCTCGTTTATGTACCCAACAATATTAAATGTTGTTAAACATGGCAAGAGGGTGAAGCAAAGTAAAACTACCTATCCAGGTAAGGTTAAATGAGGCTGGAACAACAAACGACAAGTCCGGAAAACTCCTCATGTGCATATTTTAAGATTTTGTACTGTTCTGCCCTAAGCCATATTTTAGAGTTGTTAAACATGCAAAGAAAGTGAACCATGTTAAACTAGGCATTTTTCTACCCCATTTACATATATAATTTATTTAATTCAGAGCTATGGTTAAATTAGTTATGACATAAACCATTTTATCATGACATTAATGCAAATTAATGCAAACAACAATTTTAAAAATTTAAACATAGATGAAAGTTCCAAATTAATAATCTACACAAAATTCTAAGCATTTTACATATATAAAGTATTTTAATCCGATGCACGGTTTAGAAGTTATTAAATGCATGAACATGGAGGGGTTTTCTACAAAATCTACAGTCTCTGATTAAAAAGCAAAATCACAGGCGCTGGAAAAAAAATACACGGGCCGAAACTAGTTGGGCCAAAGGAAGGAAAAAAAGAGAGGCACTAGGAGGTCTGCCTCACCATGGGCCTTGGCCCGATTGAGGAAGAAGGCCCGGCCTGGGGAACGAAGATCGTTGCTGGGCTTTGGTCAATATGATAACGAGGAACCGCTCCTCCGTCCTCTGCTCGACAGAGACAGAACGCGGCGCTGAAGGTCAACTGCGAGGCAGCAGTGGGTCTCGGCGCAGCAACAGGCGATGCAGGGGAGTCGACACGGGCGTTGGTCGCTGGTCGTTCTCGTCCTCGAAGCAGCGGGAGTAGGTGCGTGACGGCGCCGGGAACAGCAAGAAGATGGGCTCCGGTCGGGGATCGAGGGACTTGGCCGCTGGGGCTCCAGGTGATCCAGAGGTCGACTGAGGTTCACAGGGAAGACGCAGCGGGTGGTGGACTTGATGGAGCTCGACGAGGGGATCCGTCACGGCGGCGCCGGGCTTGAGAGGAGGCCATCAGGAGGTGGCTTCCTGCAGAATGGGAGGGAGAGAGAGAGAGGTGAGCTCGGGAGAGATAGCAGGAAAAGGAGAGGAGGAGGAAGAACGAGGGAAGAAATAAAATAGGGGTGGCGCTCATCAGTTGGTTGTAGCTGCCGACGACGGCCGGACCTGGAGGCTTCGGTGGTGGTGGTTGAGGTTGCTAGCGGCGGCGATGGGTAGTTGGCTCGGGCGCTGGTTGGCCATCGGGAGCGGGGAGAAGGAGATAGGGAGCAGGGGGGCTCTGGTTGGTGTGGTGGTGAAAGCGAGGAGGGGCTTTTGGATCGGGGAGGAAGCGGATTGGATCTGGATCCCGAGGAAGATACGGTAGGTGGCGGTGGCTCGGCGGGACAAAGTCCCTAGATTTTAGGGTTGGACCTATATATATATATAGCAGAGGATTTTTGGGTATGGGCTAATCCGTCCCTCCGATCGTAATCGGACGGTCGGGAAAAAATAGGCTAGGGAGCCCAAATAAGAAAATGAAGACGTTTTGTAGACGTTTGGGGATGATCTGGACCCAACGGTGACGACTGCCCGGGTCGGGTCCAGGACAACTTTCGGACGCGCGTGCAAGGAGGGACGCGGTGTGACGAGAGAGGTTAGGTTGGACGTGGCGGTAGGTAGTGGGCTGTGCAGAAAGCCTTGGGCTGAGAGAAGAGAAGAGAGAGACCCGCCGACTGTCTCCGGAGACCGATAACGTCCGACGAAAAGACTGGCTATAATGCCGCTATAGTTTAACGGTTGGGCTATCAAACGAACTGCGAATGCGATGAAACTTGACAGGCGGTCTATCTACACTATAATAAGACCACACGTCAACTCTCATCTCATTCCGAGAACATTTTCCGGCCACTTATAAAATAATATTCGGACGTGCCACGAGCGCGTGCAAGTGTGTCTGGGCTCAGAACGGACAACGGAAAGAAACGAGGAGACCGGGACGGATGCAAGTTTTGAAAACATGATGATGCTATGCACATGATGACATGATGAAATGCAACACACAAGCAAATGACATGGCAACGCAGCGAATAACTGGAAGACACCTGGCACATCGGTCTCGGGGCGTTACAACACTCCACCACTACGAGAGGATCTTGTCCCGAGATCTAGAATGGCACCGGAGGGAAAATGAAGGAAAAGAGAAGAGGTAAAACTAGGTTGCTTCTTTTGACAAACGAGTGAAACCAAAGAACCTTACAAGGTTGAGCAAATTGAAAGAAATAAAACAACGGAGAAGAACAAAGTTGAAAACACTCCATTAATAAAGAGGAAAAGAAAGAACCGATTCGGGTAGCACTTCGGTTGAGAAGGGATGCAGACTTGATAGGATGAAAAAGGACTTGAGCAGAGGGCACAACGCTCCGGTTAAATGGATAAGCACGAATCACACGAACCTGACAAGACAAGAATATTGGTTGAAGAGAGCAACATCACACTGCCTCCGGAACAAACGTAAGAATATAATGGAATGAACGAAGGGAAACAAGATCTTGAGAGAGCACGCTTACAACAAAAGCTAGGACGGAGTTGTTGGAAAACCACCAATGAAAAAAATAAGGTTGATATGGTCTTATGGAATACATCTCCAATTATGAGGTGACAACCTACCACTCACGGGAAAAAGAATTGGATTGATAAGAACAAGGAGACGAGAAACTTATTTCACCGAGAGGATAAACGAAGAACTTGGGTCATTTATGAGCACCATAAACAAGAAACAAGATAACTCCAACAAAGAGGTTGATGGATTTAATATATCTCATTCTTAACAACATGTGAATCATGAAACATGACTCAAAATATCGAGAATGACATAATACCACCTCCAATGATACGGTAGAAATAATTGCACTCTGGATTGCAAGATGAAGAATACTTGAGCTCCTTAGAAAAGAATCTCGATGGAAACTTCAAGAATGAATTAAATACTTGATGAACCATCATGTAGAACCTTCATGACCAACTCCGGTAACAAAAGGATAACAAAAAGAAAGCGAAGTTGAAAACACAAGGTGAAACCTTGTAATGATTTAGATGGATCTCCGTGATAATTAGAGCTTAGATCTGTGAGAAAGAAAAGATGATCAAAAGAAAATCAAGAATTTTGATGAACCTCCAGAGTAAGGAATTAATCACTTGGATGAAACAAGAATAAGAATTACCTTATGCTCATCCTTCATCAATTAAATTGATGACAAACAATGGATTTGGCATACTACTCATTCTCGTAGAAGGGATTAAGAAGATATAACATAAACTTGAAAAGGTCTTCAACGAACCACTGGTAGGATTGGGACAACGAATATAATTGATATGAAGAAGGGAGAGAAATCTTGAACTAACCACCGTAAGAATTAAAGATGAACGAAGAGAAGATAAAGAAAACACCAGGAAGAATTAGCAAATGAATGAAGATGCTTGAGAGAATTTAGGTACAAGTGAATATAATAGATCATGGGCCGATTAGAGTTCACTTGGACAATGCACCGGTAAGATCGGAGAATGATAACTGCAAACTGAGAATGAATAAACCTGAATTGATGGACTCCGGATAATCAACCTGAAAAGACTCCTGAATTGCTCCGGATGGGTGAAAAGAATTCTCATAATCAAAACCAATTATGAGAGGATGGCATGAAGCTAGAGCCATGAATCTTGAAGAGAAAGGAGCAAGATTTAGGGGGGAAATCTTCTTCGGTCTTCAAATGTTGAGAATGACGATGAGAAACACCACTGAGAATTGTTTAGGCACTCTGGGAGAATCAAAGGCGAAGAGGTTGAGCCAAAGATGAAAGAATTTTGAAAGATCATGGAGAAAGACATATGATTGATGGTAAATCGTTCTTACGTCAAACTTTAGAAGATTTGAGAATAGCTTCGAGAAAATAGAAGAGTCAGGTAAGATCCTGGGACAAGACCTGTGGGTTAGGGCCCACTGAAAGATACACCGTTGAAATGATCCAAAAGAAAGATTGCACCGGTTGAATTAAATGGCTTGAATGAGATACCAATCTCGAAAGTGCTTGAACGAAAGCAGAGTGGAAACATGAATCTTCGAGATATCTTGAACGCTCCGGAACAATTGAATAGCGAGAAGTGGATGATTAAGAGGTGTACAGGCATGAGAAGGTATTTGAAATGAGGAAAAAGGATATGAGCAACACCAAAGCTTGAATTAGATCCACCGGAGAAGATAACAAAAACAAAGAATGATGAACGTGAGGTTCCGTTAGGATCTTCATGAGAATCACCGAATAAAAACATTGAAGGAAAAGAATGGAGAGCCTTCACATCAATAAGATGGATACTCGATAAACAAATCCGAGTCCTTGAAGAAACAAGGGTGGGAGGGCAGGAAAACAAAGGTAACTTGGGACGGATGAAACAAACACCGTTGAGAAGAAATGATAATTGATCTTGCTGATGAAATGATCGGATCCACTTGAAGAGAAACACGCTAGTTGAAAGGATTGACATGACAATCTCGATTATCATGAAGGATTAGTATTCACATAGAAATATGAGAACACCGCTTAGACAAGGGATCGAATCCACACTTGACATTGAAGCAACTCGAATACCACAACTCAAAAGCAAAACAAAGGATTGGCTTGCAGAATAAGCCGGAACAAACGTATGATAGAGATTTCGTCTGAAGTTTTTGTGGTGGGGCCTACACGGGCTCGATCATACAGCACCATCATGTACAAGGCAGTGCACATGACATACGAAGGGTCCCCGAGTCAGCATAGCCAAGAACTCTTTAAGACACAACGAGACCACTGTAAAACCAACCGTGAATTGGCGGACCACTAGACGTCGAACCCCAATTTCATATCATACATATGTTGGAAAGATATCCTGGGAGCTACTTGAATTCCCACTTATGAACTCCTGAAATTTTCCTGGTTATGCAATCAGGTGTTGGGGATACAGGGGAAGCATAATATCTCACCCAAATCTAGCAAATCCTACATCCAGCTGTATCCATCCTTCAACACATAACCAACAAACCTTCGGAAATCGTTTACCTCAACCTTCGAAAAGCATCCGTTATACAAGTTATGGCAATACTCCCAAACTCCCGCCCCAGTACTGGGTGGCGTCGAGGTTATCTCACCAAAAACTGCATAAAAGAGATTTTCAATGTCGGCAAAACTAAACTCAGGTATTCCAGAATTGCAACGATAAAATTGTGACGACAACACCTCAGAGCTCAACTCCTCGGGACACTGCCACAACCCCTAAATGACAGGAGGCACAAAGAACAATGTTCTCATCACAAAACCATCAGAACAATTCCAAGATACCCGCGTGATCCTAAATTTTTTTAGTGAAATTTGAGAAGAGAAGAGTCAAAACTCTACGTCAGGGTGCCTTACCAGAGCGATGAAGGGACTGGGAAGTAAACATAATTCCTGAACTCTCCGATATATATAATCCTAAATGACTCAAAACATTTTTCTAGACTCAACAGTGCCAGCGATTCGATCAAGCAGGGGGCTCCTAAGGTCGGGGAAGGCTCTGATACCAACTTGTAACGCCCTCGATGCGGCTATATCTCCCACGTGTCGAAGCACGACTTAGAGGCATAACCGCATTGAAAGCAATGTCGCAAGTGAGGTAATCTTCGCAAACAACCCATGTAATACATAAAGGGAAAGAGATACATAGTTGGCTTACAATCGCCACTTCACACAATACATGAATAAAGCATTACATCATCCAGATACAATCAAGGTCCGACTACGGAACCAAAATAAAAGAAGACTACCCCAATTGCTACACAGATCCCCGATCGACCCCAACTGGGCTCCACTACTGATCAACTAGAACGAAACAACAGAAAGGACAATATCTTCATCGAGCTCCTCCTTGAGCTTGGTTGCATCACCTGCTCGGTAACATCGGCACCTGCAAACTGGTTTTGGAAGTATCTGAGAGTCACGGGGACTCAGCAATCTCACACCCTCGCGATCAAGACTATTTAAGCTTAAAGGTAAGACAAGGTATGAGGTGGAGCTGCAGCAAGCGACTAGCTTATATGGTGGCTAACATATGCAAATGGGAGCGAGAAGAGAAGGAAAAAGCACGGTCGACCAACTATGATCAAGAAGTGATCCTAGAACAACCTACGTCAAGCATTACTCCAACACCATGTTCACTTCCCGGACCCCACCGAGAAGAGACCATCACAGTAACACACGCGGTTGGTGTATTTTAATTAAGATCAACTTTAGGTTTTCTACAACCGGACATTAACAAATTCCCATCTGCCCATAACCGTGGGCACGGCTTTCGAAAGTGCAAAACCCTGCAGGGGTGTCCCAACTTAGCCCATCACAAGCTCTCACGGTCAACGAAGGATATTCCTTCTAGTGGGAAGACCCGATCAGACTCGGAATCCCGGTTACAAGACATTTCGACAATGGTAAAACAAGACCAGCAAAGCCACCCGAATGTGCCGACAAATCCCAATAGGAGCTGCACATATCTCTTTCTCAGGGCACACTGGATTGTCCAAGGTTCTGGTAGGCCAGCCTAGAGTTGCCCCAGGTGGCCACCGGCAGCTGACAGGTTGGACCAACACTCAGAGGAGCACTGACCCGGGGGTTTAAATAAAGATGACCCTTGGGCAGGCCTACCCAAGGGAAATAAAAGGCTAGGTGGCAAATGGTAAAACCAATGTTGGGCCTTGCTGGAGGAGTTTTATTCAAGGCAAACTGTCAAGGGGTTCCCATTATAACCCAACCACGTAAGGAACGCAAAATCCGGGAACATAACACCGATATGACGGAAACTAGGGCGGCAAGAGTGGAACAAAACACCAGGCATAAGGCCGAGCCTTCCACCCTTTACTAAGTATATAGATGCATTAATTAGATAAGAGATATTGTGATATCCCAACAAGTAAACATGTTCCAACAAGGAACAACATCTCCATGTTCCAACAAGGAACAAACGTCAATCTTCACCTGCAACTAATAACGCTATAAGAGGGCCTGAGCAAAGCGGTAACATAGCCAAACAACGGTTTGCTAGGACAAGGTGGGTTAGAGGCTTGGTTCAACAATATAGGAGGCATGATAAGCAAATGGTAGGTACCGCGACATAGGCATAGCAAAAGAGCGAGCAACTAGCAAGCAAATATAGAAGTGATTTCGAGGGAATGGTCATCTTGCCTGAAATCCCGCAAGGAAGAAGAACGAGTCCATGAAGAAGACAAACGGACGTAGTCAAACGGTTCCTCACAAACGCGACATAATCGGAGCCACCCCGAAGAAGCAACACCGGAAAGAAGCACGCAACATACTAAAAATCCACCACATAAGCATGGCACGATGCGCAAACAAGTATGATGCATGTCCGGTTTAATGAGGCATGGCATGGCAAAGTGCACAAACAATCCTACAAATTAAGTGGAGCTCAACATGCAACTCCGTTGCATATTGACGAAACACCACATTCAAGTTATTTAGTTCGATCTCGTTTATGTACCCAACAATATTAAATGTTGTTAAACATGGCAAGAGGGTGAAGCAAAGTAAAACTACCTATCTAGGCAAGGTTAAATGAGGCCGGAACAACAAACAACAAGTCCGGAAAACTCCTCATGTGCATATTTTAAGGTTTGGTACTGTTCTACCCTAAGCCATATTTTAGAGTTGTTAAACATGCAAAGAAAGTGAGCCATGTTAAACTAGGCATTTTTCTACCCCATTTACATATATAATTTATTTAATTCGGAGCTACGGTTAAATTAGTTATGACATAAACCATTTTAGCATGACATTAATGCAAATTAATGCAAACAACAATTTTAAACATTTAAACATAGATGAAAGTTGCAAATTAATAATCTACACAAAATTCTAAGCATTTTACATATATAAAGTATTTTAATCCGATGCACGGTTTAGAAGTTATTAAATGCATGAACATGGAGGGGTTTTCTACAAAACCTACAGTCTGATTAAAAAGCAAAATCACAGGCGCTGGAAAAAAAATACACGGGCCGAAACTAGCTGGGCCAAAGGAAGGAAAAAAAGAGAGGCACTAGGGGGTCTGCCTCACCATGGGCCTTGGCTTGATTGAGGAAGAAGGCCCGGCCTGGGGAACGAAGATCGTTGATGGGCCTCGGTCAATATGATAACAAGGAACCGCTCCTCCGTCCTCTGCTCGATAGAGACAGAACGCGGCACTGAAGGTCAACTGTGAGGCGGCAGCGGGGCTCGGCACAGCAACAGGCGATGCAGGGGAGTCGACTCGGGCGTTGGTCGCTGCTCGTTCTCGTCCTCGAAGCAGCGGGAGTAGGTGCGCGACGGCACCGGGAATAGCAAGGAGACGGTCTCCGGTTGGGGATCGAGGGACTTGGCCACGGCAGCTCCAGGCGATGCAGAGGTCGACCGAGGTTCACCGGGAAGATGCAGCGGGCGGCGGACTTGATGGAGCTCGGCGAGGGGATCCGTCACGGTGGCGCCGGGCTTGAGAGGAGGCCATCAGGAGGTGGCTTCCTGTAGAACGGGAGGGAGAGAGAGAGGTGAGCTCGGGAGAGATAGCAGGAAAAGGAGAGGAGGAGGAAAAATGAGGGAAGAAATAAAAGAGGGGCGGCGCTCATCTGTTGGTTGTAGCTGCCGGCGACAGGCTTCGGTGGTGGTGGTTGAGGTCGCTAGCGACGGCGACGGGCAGCTGGCTCGGGCGCTGGTTGGCCATCGGGAGCGGGGAGAAGGAGACAGGGAGCATGGGTCTCTGGTTGGTGTGGTGGTGAAAGCGAGGAGGGGCTTTTGGATCGGGGAGGAAGCGGATTGGATCTGGATCCCGAGGAAGATACGGTAGGTGGCGGCGGCTCGGCGGGACAAAGTCCCTAGATTTTAGGGTTGGACCTATATATATAGCAGGGGATTTTTGGGTAGGGGCTAATCCGTCCCTCCGATCGTAATCGGACGGTCGGGAAAAAATAGGCTAGGGAGCCCAAATAAGAAAAAGGAGACGTTTTGTAGACGTTTGGGGATGATCCGGACCCAATGGTGACGACTGCCCGGGTCGGGTCCGGGACAGCTTTGGGAAGCGCGCGAGGAGGGACGCGGTGTGACAAGAGAGGTTAGGTTGGACCTGGCGGTAGGTAGTGGGCTGCGGAGAAAGCCTTGGGCTGAGAGAAGAGAAGAGAGAGACCCGATGACTGTCTCCGGAGACCAAAAACGTCCGACGAAAAGACCGGCTATAATGCCGCTATAGTTTAACGGTTGGGCTATAAAACAAACTCCGAATGTGATGAAACTTGACAGGAGGTCTATCTACACTATAATAAGACCACACGTCAACTCTCATCCCATTCTGAGAACATTTTCTGGCCACTTAAAAAATAATATTCGGACGTGCCACGGGCGCGTGCAAGTGTGTCTGGGCTCAGAACGGACAACGGAAAGAAACGAGGAGACCGGGACGGATGCATGTTTTGAAAGCATGATGATGCCATGCACATGATGACATGATGAAATGCAACATGTAAGCAAATGACATGGCAACGCAGCGAATAACTGGAAGACACCTGGCACATCGGTCTCGGGGCGTTACAGCATGTACCATGTACAGTTCCTTTAGCACATCACCTTGAAATCCGGACACTTCCTCTTCCGGTTGACCAGTTAACAGACCTATAGCAACAAAGTCATGACATTCTGAACTATGGACTACATTTGGGCACATAGGATGGTTTTCAATAAGAGAGGAAGACATACAGAACATGTCGCCTTACAGCTTCTCATTTTCCTTTTGAGCGGCCGACAACTGAGCCCTTAAGCTCTCTATCACGTCAGATTGTTTGTCTTTTTTCCCCCTCTGTTCATTCTTCCTAGATGCACTTGTTGCGGCCTTTTTTATTTCCGCCAATTCGGCGGTGACAACATTAAGCTATGCCGGATTCGCTTCTAGCTCCTGAGATAGTGTGGTATTTCTCTTTGAGAACCAGCATGTCATATCGATCCTTAAATCGGTTTCCTTCTGCTTCATGTCTCGGGGGCTACTGGCACATGGCTATTAAAAATTGCATAAACTTTTACCTGTATATCCTTCGAGAACAGCTGGATGACTCCGAAAAGTTCGTCTCGAGCGGCTCGGATATATGCATCCACCGAACTGAGTGTGGTAAACTCTTTTTCGGAAAAGGATGGAGTACGCATAGCCCCTTTAATCGATGGTGATTCATCACACTCTCCACTTCAAAATTCACGACTGATACGTCATCTGAATCCTCTTGAGGAGGTGGAACTGGCATTGCATTGGCTCGTGTCCTAGTTGGCGAGTACGAAACCGGATTAGTATACATTTGGCTAATCGGGTGTTTTCCCACAATCAGCCACGTACTCCTCCTGATGTCAAGGATAAAAGGAGACTGCAAACAATCCAGACTCATGCCTAGGCATGTATTAAAGCAAACGTACCTCTTGGAAGACTATGAGGTCTCTGCAGCACTCTCGGTCCCTTTTCGTTTTGAACGACAACCTTGTGTAGGGGCCACCCTTGAGGAGATACGGTCCCTAGAGCGCCGATCCTATTAAAATTCAGATCGGTACAAGAGGTACTAGTGCGGATGAGGATTTCCTTTTAAGAACCCTCTGAATACTCATGATGCAGAAGGGATAGAGGCGGGGCAACCGGCGGTGATAGCCACTTCCGAACCGTCAAGGCTCACTTGGTAAAAAAAACCATCGTCGAACTCTATATATTTGTCCGGATCCTTGCAAAAGCCGGGGTCTTTATCATGGTTATGATCCTCTGGCTGGGGAGCGGGATAGTGGACGTCCTCGGTCATCTTCCTCCAGGACTGTTTGTGGCAACAAAGGGAAAGTTTGATTAGTGTCTGTAACATCAATAAAACAAATACAGACGATCCAAATCTTACCCATTCAATAGGACTGCACATGGAATAACCCTCCCGGCAGTTTAACTAGAGAAAATATTCTTTCTCGCCCTTATACAGATCGGCCAACATGATGGCCAGTTTGGCTGGGGTATCTGGACCCTTCCTTCTGTAACGGGACGCGTCGTCTTCTCCATTGTAACACCATAAAGGACTTACTCTGGATTGGAGAGGCTGAACGCACCTCTTTATCGCAATTGCCATGACCTCAATTATCGAGAGTTTGGTATGGGCTAGCAACCTGACCTTGCTAGCCAACCTCTTTATCTCCGCATTGTCCTCTTCCTTGGGTCTTCGTGGACGCCAGTTGAAGCGCTTCTTTAAAGGAGCACTAGAAAATTCAAGGAGGCTGCGCCGAACTAGGTCCGGCAGCAGGACGCCGTCCATATAGAACCATTCCGAAGACTGCGGGTATACCTCTTTAGGTGTTCCTATGAGGTATCCGGATCCGGTGATACGCGATACTTTGGCGCGACCCACTTCAAATATAGAACCTCCGCAATGCCGAGGAATGAGGCAAAAGAACTTCCTCCATAATTCAAAATGGGCCTCGATACCTAAGAATAGTTCGCAGAGGGCAACGAAACCTGAGATGTGCAAAATCGAAACTGGGGTGAGGTTGTGTAGTTGGATGTCGTAAAATTCCAATAACCCCCTGAGGAAGGGATGGATTGGAAATCCTAGACCCTGGAACAGGAATGGGATGAAGCACACCCTCTCCTCCTTATTGGGATTGGGGAAGTTCTCAGCCATCACATTGTTGCCGATTGAGGCCAAACCCGCTCGAACAGAAACTAGATCCGTGGGGGGAAGATAGCCCTGCGTCTGGAGTCGGCTCAGCTAGAGATGAGGAACGGAGCAACTCTGGCAATCACCCTCTTGAGGGCCATGAGGGCACGAAGAGGAGCCTGGCGCACTGGACATGATAGAAGGCTTTGCTCGTGGCTAAACTTGGCAGTTTTCCTTTTGCGCTATGTGAGATGGCATTTGGAGATCTACATCTCCTTATATAGATACCATCCAAGTGTGGTGAGGGGCTTATTTGCAAAAAAGAAAGCATGGACCATTCGTATTTAGTCGTTACGCAGAAATCAAGGCGGCAATAGGGAGGGGACATAAGAGGCAAAAACATCAAGGTCACGGTCGGACTGTCATTGATTCGAAGTATAATGACGAACCCGCCTTGCAAAGCCGAAGACATATTCCGGATGCAACGTCGTCATTGAAGGCCAGTTCTGGGGCTACTGAGGGAGTCCTGGATTAAGGGGTCCTCGGGTATCCGGGCCGTGTAATATGGGCCGGACTGATGGGTCGTGAAGATACAAAGTAGAAGGCCTTCCCCGTGTCCGTATGGGACTCTCCTTTTAGTGGATGGAAAGATTGGAGTCCGGATGCATAGATTCCTTCTTCTATAAATTGAGTCTGTACAACCCTAGGCCCCTCTAGTGTCTATATAAACCGAAGGGTTTAGTCTGTAGAGGCAATCAAAATCCATATATTCTTGATAGTTAGGGTTTAGCCTTTACGATCTCGAGGTAGATCAACTCTTGTAACCCCTATACTCGTCAAAGTCAGTCAAGCAGGAAGTAGGGTTTTACCTCCATTGAGATGGCCCGAAACTGGGTAAACATCATATCCCCTTTGTCTCCTGTTACCTTCGATCCTCAGACGCACAGTTCGGGACCCCCTACCCGAGATCGGCCGGTTTTGACACTAACACTAGTCTCCTCCGGTGGCTGCGGGCGGACATTTCAGTAGTATTTGGGGCCGGGGTGTGGCTACAAAACTTCAGTGAACACATGCTAATCAATGCTCAAAGCTCTCAAAGGATGCGCTTACCGACATTGTACGTTAATAATAGATAGTACCAACTTAAAGTACTACTATTAATTTGCTCTAAGATTAGTACGTATGTAGTACTGGTAGATGCTCGTAATTAATTATACAAACTTACGAGCGACACACGCACTAACTACTTCTCACATGCTGCCAATGGGGCATGCTCGCCAGACGCCGACGTTTTCCATCCCGGCCTTGTAGCAGGCAGCCAACCGTGCTTCAATCTCCGCCAAGCTCTCCTCTGCACGACATGCAGCCTCTTCTTTCTTGCGGCGGCGGGACTCTCTTTTCTTGACTGCTTTCTACCTTTTCCGCACTTTCTATGCGGCTTTGGCCGCCTCTAGATCCACCACCCATTCGGCCATGGCAGCCTCAAAGCCAGCCCACGTAACTGTATGGCCACCAGTAGCGATGAACTCGGCGCAGCGAGATGACGTTGCTTCCTTACCATGTGTGCGGTCGCGGGCGGTGAGGAACGCGGTGTGGTGGGATGCCATCACTTGCTTACCAGTTACTATGGGCCGTAGTGCCATGAACGATGCTTGGAGAGAGCTTTGGGATGGAGTGACCGGGCAGCCGTACAGTGCGGTGGATTTTAAGAGCTCAACGACAAATGACGAAGGAAATTTGACTTCCCTTAAAATTTTGCTTGTTCATTGTCGCAAATGGTTCATCTCATCGCCTCTGGAAACAGTGTGCGCTGAGCCTATTTTGTGTTGCATTATTATTGGCCAGAACCCCAGCCATGCGGATCACGCGTGTGCACCGTAGGATGCACCGTGATCGAACGGCAATCCACGTCCCTCACATCACACTCATGCAGCTATAGCTGGATTGGATTTATATGCGCTAAATGCCTAGAAAATGCACATAATCCCCTAAATATTGTAAATGAGACTGAAAAATGCCAAATTTGAACACGGTGATTTGTAGGGTGTATGTTTGTCGTAGAAAAAAACTCCATGGGAAAGAACGAAGAAAATTTGGATTCCCCTTCAATCTTGGTGATTTCCTTCTCGAAAGCATGGAACTTCCTCAGTGATTGTTCGATTTATGAAGGGTGTGCATGACGACATAAGCCAAACCTTCTAAAAATTTTACAAGGGCATGGTGAGACCATACCATGGCACCATGCCAGGCATCATGTTTTTCAAGCATTTATTTCATTTTTTCTACAGTTGAAAACCCAATAAAAACGTTTGTGGTTGACTATTGCCACAGATTTCATCGAAATATCTGCCCATTCCTTCTAAAAGGCATGAGCATTTACTAAATGGCACGAGCATGGTTTTCCAGGCCGTTCTTGTGCACCCTTTCATGCACCCATTGTTTGAACTTGCATTATGTGCATTAATGCCTAGAAAATGCACATAATCCCCTAAATATGGTAAATGAACCTGGAAAAGTGCCAAATTTGAACACGGTGATTTGTAGGGTGTATGTTCATCATAGAAAAAAACCTCATGGACAAAGGACAAAGGAAATTTGGAGAACCTTCAATCTCGGTGATTTCCCCCTCGAAACCATGAAACTTCCTCGGTGATGGTTCGATTTATGAAAGGCGTGCATGACGACATAAGGCAAACATTCTCAAATGTTTACCAGGGCACGGTGAGGCCATACCATCGCACCACGCCAGGCATCATGTTTTCCAAGCATGTATTTCATTTTTGTATAGTTGTTAACCCAGTAAACGACGCGTTTTGTGGTTGACTATTGCCACACATTTCCTTGAAATCTCTGCCCATTGCTTGTAAAAGGCATGAGAATTTACTAAATAGCACGAGCATGGTTTTCCAGACCGTTCTTGTGCACATTTTCATGCACCGATTGTTCGAATTTGAATCATGTGCATTAATGCCTAGAAAATGCACATAATCCCCTAAATATGGTAAATGAGCCCGTAAAAATGTCAAATTTGAACACATTGCATTGGAGGGGGTATGTTGATCGTTGGAAAAAACTGAATGACAAACTAGGACATAAATTTGGATTCCCCTTCAATCTTGGTGATTTCCCTCTCGAAAGCATGGAACTTCCTCGGTGATGGTTTGGTTTATAAAGGGCATGCATGATAACATAAATCAAACCTTCTCAGCTTTTTACCAGGGAATGGTGAGGCCATACCATGGCACCATGCCAGGCATCATGTTTTTCAAGCACATAATTCATTTTTCTATAGTTGATAACCCAGTAAATGACGCATTTGTGGTTGACTATTGCCACGCATTCCCTTGAAATCTCTGCCCATTCCTTGTAAAAGGCATGAGAATTTACTAAATACCATGAGTATGGTTTTTCCAGACCATTCTTGTTCACCTTTTCATGCACCGATTGTTCGAATTTGAACTATGTGGATTAATGCCTAGAAAATGCACATAATCCCCTAAATATGGTAAATGAGTTTGGAAAAATGCCAAATTTGAACACGTTGCATTCGGGGGGGGGGGTATGTTGATTGTTGAAAAAACTGAATGACAAAATAGGAAGAAAATTGGGATTCTCGGCCCCTTCAATCTTGTTGATTTCCCCCTCGAAGCCATGAAAAATCCTCGATGATGGTTCGATTTATGAATGGCGTGGACGATAACATAAGCCAAACCTTCTCAAATTTGTACCAGGGCATGGTGAGGCCATACCATGGCACCATGCCAGCCATCATGTGTTTCAAGCATGTATTTCATTTTTCTAGAGTTGAAAAACCAATAAACGACTTGTTTGTGGTTGAGTATTGCCACACATTTCCGTGAGAATTTACTAAATAGCACGATCATGGTTTTTCCATACCATTCTCGTGCACCTTTTCATGCACCGATTGTTTGAATTTGAATTATGTGCATTAATGCCTTGAAAATGCACATAATCCCCTAAGTATTGCAAACGAACCCGGAAAAGTGCCAAATTTGAACACAGTGATTTGCAGGGTTCATGTTCATCATAGAAAAACTCATGGACAAAGGACAGAGGAAATTTGGATTCCCCTTCAATCTCAGTGATTTACTATCGCACACGATTCATCTCCGTCACCTCTGCGAACCGTGTGTGTTCACCCACACATGCAAAAGGAAAAAAGAAAACCTTCGCCCACTTTGTCCCCACCCACTCGCCGCGGAATCCTCCGCAACTCTGCACCTCATCAACTACTATCGTGGCATCCACCCTAAGCTCGACGGTTGTCGTCCGCGGGTGGAGGTCGCGCTCCAAACGGCACGGGATTTCGCCCCTACCGCTTTCCGTCACCTATTTGCACCGACATTCTAGATTCTAGTCGATTGGGGTTTTCTGCGGGATTGGGCCAGGGATTTTTCTCATGGAGAAGGTAATCAAGTTAGAAAAATATTTGCTCATCTCTAATCGCAGTCCGTCCGTCGCTGTTAATCAACCAATGGAAACTGTCGTGGATTCATTTTTCTTCTAGCTGATTGGAGGGTTTTCATTCATGTATCCATAGTGCGAGCAAAAATCGGGCAAGTGTGGTCGCGGCCAGTTGGAAACGAAGTTCTATCTCACCATTCCCGATGACTTCAGGGAGCGCTCGGTATGTTCAATCTCAACCTACCATGGTCGGCATGGCCTAAATTTTTGAACATATACTGTCTGTTGCTACATTTGGATAAAGGGTACGGTGCCACGTGTAGCCTAGATGTTGAAGCCGATTCCCCCCCTATATTAGGAAAATATATGATGTATTGTTCATTTAGTTGCTCTCATATTTGCATCAAATCTTTTTTACATTATCTATTTTTAATTATATATTTTTGTACTTTGCTTTCATCTATATATTACTCTGTTCTATGAGTTACTCCCATATTTGCACCTTGCTTTGTTATTTCAATATGTCTAATTTACCATCTTAATTTTCATTTCAAGCAGTACATCCCTTGCTTTGCAAGAACATGAGTAGAAGGAAACCTTGGGCTTTACTTTGTTGATGACTCCATGGATGTCATGTTGACAACGCATCATGGATTTACAATGATGGTTAGCGTAAAACTTGATAAAGATGGCCACTCCTATTTTGATGCGAACCTTTGGAGAAAAATGTCTAAGTGTTATGAACTGAAAGATGGCAATAAAATTCTAGTGCATACACCACAGCCTGGTTTAATTACCATGGATATTAACTTCCTCAGCGTCATTAGCCAATCAAAGTTTGATCAAGGTTAGTGCCCTTTCAACTTTCTCCATGCTGGCATATTGCTTAGCAAAATCAGGGTATTTGTTCTGACTAATTGATCACTATTTAAGCAACCAATTGTGATTTCATTTTCTGACTCTGTTCCTTGGCAGTAACAAATTCTATTTACCAATTCATGCGCACTATATATTCTTCTGCCATGTTCTGAATAAATAATACCTTTCCGCCTTTTAAGCAGGATATGTTGGATGCATAGTGAACGATCTTTATGTTACTAAGCGTACTAAATTTCACTGGAAGGACTTGAAGCATGTCATAAACTTTGTTGATAATCTAATAGATATAGCACATCGTATGAACGCTGGATTTTGGATGGGATTAATTATACCCATGGTGCACACATTGAACAAGACCAATTGTGTGCACAAAATGCTGGTACAAAGTCTTATTTTTATGTTGATGATCATAAACTATATATATCTTCAACAATATGTTACAATTGGTTTTTATTCTACACTTCAACAAAAATTTGCCCGATGTAGCAGTTCCTGGATCGATTTACCGGCATGGTCGAATTATAGTTGTGCCTGCTAATAACGCCAAAGTGATTGCAAGGTACCGCATTTCCCGCAGAAATGGAACCATTCAAATTAACAAGTTCTCGCTTGTCGTGGCAATGCATCCATATTGGAAAATTGGAGACACTGTTCTACTCATGCTCTACCAAGGCACATGAGTGCTCTTCCTTTTCATTGACGAGATGTCGAGTCACCATGGTCAAGCTGCTTACAGCAGATAGTTTTGGTTGTTGGCCCTCAGCCTCTTAAAATATGCTAGTTGTTACTATGTTAAGTATGTATATATGAACCATATGGTTGTTGGCCCTCAGCCTCTTAAAATGTGATAGTTGTTACTATCTTAAGTATGTTGATATGGACCATATGGTTGTCAAAACTGTGTTACGAAGATCCTCCTTTTGTCGAATAGTGTAACCATTATATATATGTTACTCAAATGCTGTTACCCAAGTTCTTCGATTTTCATGGAATGTATTAGTATCATACATAGTTCATTGAGTTCAAGCGTGTGCCCGATGTCCAGAAGGCATTTGCATATTAACAACCATATTGCAAATTCACGCACGTGTTAGCATAAGGAAACGTATGTGTAAATTACTAATAATCACACACGAGTACCCGCAGACGCATCGTGTGCAATACTCCTAGCCACCGCAAGCCACTAGTTTGCAATTTTCAAAGTTTTGTGTACACACAAAATCGCACATGAATTAACTATAGTAACCATCTGTGTTGTAATTTCTCATCGCAAACAGTTCATCCGAGTCGGTTGTTTGCCGCGTATCACACACATCTTGTTTATACCACTCATTTGTGTTCTTTTGGCTCATCGCAAATAGTTAATCTATGTGAACTATATGCCGCATATCACACACATCTTGTTAAGTTGAAACGTTTATGTTGTGTTCCCTAATCGAAAACAGTTTGTTTCAGTGAACCATATGCCGTATATCACACACACCTTGATCTGGCTAACCATTTCTGTTGCACTCCCTAGAAGCAAACAGTTCCTCTGAGTGAACTGTATGGCGTATATCACTCACACTTTGATATGGCTTCCCGTTTCTGTTGTTCTTTCTCATCGCAAACAGTTTGGATGGATCAACTGTGTGCCCTGCATCGCACACGCATGTAAAATCGGAACCATGTTTGATGTCTCCACCATCGCAAACATTTTGCATCTTTTTTGACGGCTTTTTACATCACCATTTGCGATTAATGCATCGCACACAGTTTCATCAAAGGGTCTATGATCGTACTGTCACATTAGCAGCAAACTGCAGTAGTGTTGGGTCCAGCTTTGGGTTTCTACACGGGAGCGGTGACTTGCTTGCCATTCTTCTTGAAGTTCCCTTTCTTTCCCTTGCCCTTTTATTGAAACTAGTGGTCTTGTCAACCATCAACACTTGATGCTCCTTTTTGATTGCTATCTCTGTTGATTTTAGCATCACGAAGAGATCGAGAATCATTTTTTTCATCCCTTGTGTATTATAGTTCATCACAAAGCGTTTGTAGCTTGGTGGCAGTGACTGAAGAACTCTATCAATAACACTCTCAACTGGAAGATCAATTCCTAGCTGACTTAAGTGGTTATGATACCCCGTGCATTTTGAGTATGTGTTCACTGACAGAACTATTCTCCTCCATCTTACAACTAAAGAACTTGTTGGAGACTTCATATCTCTCAACCCGGGCATTTGCTTCAAATATCAACTTCAGCTCTTGGAACATCTCATATGATTCGTGGTGTTCAAAACGTCTTTGAAGTACCGGTTCTAATCCGTAAAGCATGGCACACTAACTATCGAGTAGTCATTAGATCGAGCTTGCCAGACTTTCATAACATCAACTTCAGCTCCTGCAGTAGGACTGTCACCTAGCGGTGCATCAAGCACATAATTCTTCTTTGTAGAAATGAGGATAATCCTCAAGCTATGGATCCAGTCCGTGTAGTTGCTACCGTCATCTTTCAACTTAGCTCTCTCTAGGAACGCATTAAAATTCAAGGGAACGGTAGCACAGGCCATTGATCTACAACATAGATATGCAAAAACTATTAAGACTAAGTTCATGATACATTTTAGTTCAATTAATCAAATTACTAATGAACTCCCACTAAAATCAACATCCCTCAAGTTGTGTCAGTGATACATGCTCCAAATTAAATAACCCATGTTCGATCATCACATGAGATGGGGTAATCTTCAATAGTGAACATCTCTATGTTGATCATATCTACTATATGACTCATGTTCGACCTTTGGTCTCTAGTGTTTCGAGACCATATCTGTACATGCTAGGCTCGTCAAGTTTAACCCAAGTATTCTGCATGTGTAAAACTAGCTTCCGTTGTATGTGAACGTAGAGTCTATCACACCTGATCATCATGAGGTGCTTTGAAACGACGAACTTTTGCAACGGTGCATACTCAAGGAGATCACTTATATCTTGAAATTAAGTGAAGGGATCATCTTATAATGCTACCATCGTTCTAAGCAAAATAAGATGCATAAAGGATAAACATCACATGCAATCAAAAATATTTGATATGATATGGCCATCATCATCTTGTGCTTTTGATCTCCATCTCCAAAGCATTGGCATGATCTCCATCGTCACTAGCGCGACACCTTGATCTCCATCGTTGCATCGGGGTCATCTTGCCAACTATTGCTTCTATGGCTATTGCTAACGCATAGTGATAAAGTAAAGCAATTACATGGCGCTTTAATGATTGACACGCAGATCATACAATAAATTAAAGACAACACTAAGGCTCCTGCTGGTTGTCATACTCATCGACATGCAAGTCGTGAACTTATTACAAAACATGATTATCTCATACATCAACATATATCACATCATATCTTGACCATATCAGATCAACATGCCCTACAAAAACAAGCTAGACATCCTCTCTACTTTGTTGTTGCAAGTTTTACGTGGCTGCTACGGGCAAATAGCAAGAATCGTTCTTACCTACGCAAAACCACGACGGTGATCATCGAGTTGCTATTTAACCTTCTACACGGACCGCCGTAGTCACCAGCCAGCCACCTTTATGCAAAATAAGTTGCATGTTAGTCCGTGGAACCAATCTCATGTCCGTGGACATGTAAGGTTGGTTTGGGCCGCTTCATCCCACGATGACGCCAAATCAAAATAAGACATTGGTGGGAAGCAATATGAACCTCACCGCCCAAACCTCTTTTGTGTTCTACTCGTGCATATCATCTACGCATAGACCTGGCTCATGATGCCACTATTGGAAAATAAATAGTTTCTAAGCACACGCAAGATCTATCCATGGAGATGCATAGCTACGATATGAGAGAGCATCTACATACCCTTCTAGATTGCTAAGCGGAAGCGTGTATCAACACGGTTGATGTAGTCGTAAAACTTCACAATCTGTACCGGTCAAGCACCAAACGCACACACCTCTGCGTTCAGCACATGTTTAGCTCGATGACGTCCTCGCCTTCTCGATCCAGCAAGAGAGGCGAAGTAGTAAATGAGTTCCGCAACACGACGGCTGAGGGAATCCTGGACTAAGGGGTCCTCGGGCGTCCGACCTATTGGACATGGGCCGGACTGATGGGCTGTAAAGATACAAAGACCAAAGACTCAACCCGTGTCCAGATGGGACTCTCCTTGGCATGGAAGGCAAGCTTGGAGATCAAATATGAAGATTCCTTTCTCTGTAACCGACCTTATGTAACCCTAGATCCCTCCTGTGTCTATATAAACCGGAGGGCTAGGTCCATAGATATATCCTCCTAATCATAGTCAGACAGGCTAGACTTTTAGGGTTTAGTCATTACGATCTCGTGGTAGATCAACTCTTGCAATACTCATATTCATCAAGATCAATCAAGCAGGAAGTAGGGTATTACCTCCATAGAGAGGGCCCGAACCTGGGTAAACATTGTGTCCCCCGTCTCCTGTTACCATCAACCTTAGACACACAGTTCGGGACCGCTACCCGAGATCCGCCGGTTTTCACACTGACATTGGTGCTTTCATTGAGAGTTCCACTATGCCATCATCAAGAGGATTGATGGCTCCTTCTACCATCCTCAATGATGCTGTCCAAGGGGAAGTCTTCTTCCCTGGACAGATATTCATATTCGGCGGCTTCACACTGCGGGCCAACTTGCTTGGCCATCTGGAGCAAATTGAAAGCTACGCCCCTGGCCATCAGGTCAGATTTGGAGGCTTGAACTACGTCGCGGATATCCGCGGAGACTTGATCTTTGATGGATTCGAGAGCACGGCAGCCGCTCCCTGCCACTACGATGAACATCGCGTAAATATGTCATCGGAACATACCCAAGAGATAGTACCTGTAGCTGCTCTGGCTTTAGATCCAAAGCAGATCATGCCATCCGAGGACGGGAAGCTCAACCCCGTCGCGGAAGCCGCAGACTCAGCAGCGTTGGAGCCGCACACAGATTTAACTTCAAGTGACACCTGTGTCACCAAAAGCATGGACTCGTCTCCGGCTACATGTTCCAAACCTTGCGCGCCCATGTACGTTGAGCTTGATCGTTCATCGATCATCGAATTCACCTCCGCGGATATCTTCCGGCACTCGCCTTTGGGTGACGTTTAAACTCGTTAAGAGCTCTATCCTTAGCAGGGGGCTCACAGCCGAATTGTCCGGTTCGAACTGGAGGCTGACGACAGAGAATTTTGCTTCCCACCCACTTCCCACTTCATACACACCGTCAAAGACTTAACCTACTCGCTCGACTATGGCTCCGAAGACATCGACAGTATGGACGATGGTGCCGATGAGGAGCTAGGCCAAGACCCGCCGCTTACCAGACGCTGGACGGCCACCTCTTCTTACGACGTGTACATGGTGGATACATGTAGGATCGAAAGTATGTCTAGAGGGGGGGTGATTAGACTAGTTGACCAAATAAAAACTTAACCTTTTCCCAATTTTAGTTCTTGGCAGATTTTAGCTATTTTAGGACACGTCAAGCAATCATCACATAATTCAAGCAAGCATGCAAAGAGTATATTGGCAGCGGAAAGTAAAGCATGCAACTTGCAAGAATGTAAAGGGAAGGGTTTGGAGAATTCAAACGCTATTGGAGACACGGATGTTTTTCCCGTGGTTCGGATAGGTGGTGCTATCCTACATCCACGTTGATGGAGACTTCAACCCACGAAGGGTAACGGTTGTGCGAGTCCACACAGGGCTCCACCCAAGGGCAACGGTTGCGCGAGTCCACGGAGGGCTCCACCCACGAAGGGTCCACGAAGAAGCAACCACCCACAAAGGGTCCACGAAGAAGCAACCTTGTCTATCCCACCATGGCCATCTCGGTGGGACCGAGATCCTTATCGGTAGGACCGAATTGCTAGGGTTTCGCAATGGCTAATGACAATTGAAACTCGATGGCGCCGGATAGGAAAAATCGGTAGGACCGAGTTTGGCTTAGAGTTTAGGTCATATGTGGATATGGGAAAGTAGTCGAGGGTTTTTGGAGCATATCATTCAGCACATGAAGCAAGAGGCTCATTAAGCAACACCTCATCCCTCCTTGATAGTATTGGCTTTTCCTATGGACTCAATGTGATCTCGGATCACTAAAATATAAAATGAAGAGTCTTGAGCTTTTGAGCTTGAGCCAATCCTTTGTCCTTAACATTTTGAGGATTCCACTTTCACATCCACGCCATGCCAATCATTGAGCTTTCCTGAAATAATCATCTTGGAATAGTATTAGCTCAATGAGCTATATGTTGTTATGAATTACCAAAACCACCTAGGGATAGTTGCACTTTAAATCTCCCCCTTTTTGGTAATTTATGACAACATATAGATCAAAGCTTCGACAAATGATAATAAGCATGAAGTATATCGTCGCTTTGAGAAGTATGTGATAAGTAAGAGCTCCCCCTAAATTTGTGCATATTTAAAATTTGCTTTGGACTGCAAATGCACAAAGAGTTAGAGTCATGGGTTACTCTTCCATGTCACATACATCTTGGTGGAGCGCTCAAAATGATAAGAATGAAATACATGCACTCATCACCAAGAATAGTGAATGATCACAAGCGATAGATAGCATGATAATATTTAAGCAAGCATTAAGCAAACATTAAGTGTAGCTTATGATCAAACACATGATCATCGATGTCTCACACATAATGACATAGTATCAAGCACTCAAAAGCAGAAAAAGTTCGAAAGACCACCAAATAAAGCAAGAGAGAAAAGCAACACTCTCTCTCTCGAAGCCTATGATCTATACATCTTCTCCCCCTTTGGCAACAAGTTACCAAAAAGTTCCTAGAAAATGCATAGTGCTAAGTCGTCGCTCAGGCTTGATCTTCAGGTGGTGGTGGAGTCCGGATCACTCCAAGGACGAAGGCTTCTGTAGATGCTGAAGTAGTCGCTGGAGTTGGAGCTGAGGTAGACGCTGGAGCTGAGGCTGTGGCTGGTGCAGACATTGTAGCTCTGGTGTCAGCAACTGGCAGTGCAGACGACCTCGGGCCTCGTGGCACTCTAGAAAAAGCATGAGTTGTGGTCCTGCCTCTCCTTTCATTCATATCCTCCTGGAGCTGCTCCACTACAGACTGGACTTCTGTTACCTTGACATCCAAGTCATAGAACTTCTGTTCCATGATCCTCTCTAGGCTCTGCTGATTTTTGGTGAGGTTGGCTATACTTTGCTCAATTCTCAGCGAGGATGCAATCAAGTAACTGAGCTGCTCTCGCTTGGTTTTCAAGAAATAGTCAGCTGCCTCCTCTTGAGTAGGCATCCTGGCAGCTTTCTCCTTCTTTGCCTTCTCTTGCTTTGCATATGCTTGTGTAGACGATGGCTCATTCTCTGTCATCACAACTTCATTGTTCTCAAAATCTGAACGGATGGGCAGGTGTTCCTTATCCAAAAGATATATGCCCGTGCCCATCTTGGAGTGGATGAGCTCCTGAATCCGAGGGGCATATCCACAGCTCCTCTTTTGATCTGCAGCTGTCCTCTTAATGGTTTCCACAATGAGACTCATGACCTTGAATTTCTGAGGCATGTCAAAGACATGAAGCAGGTTGATCGCGTGGCCTCTGATCATCTTGTGATCTCCAGACTTAGGCAACAGAGTGTGCCTTAGTATCCTATTGATAGTAGGCAATCCTGAGAGCAGATAGTGCACTGACCCAAACTTGAACGTGTCAAGAGCTTCACTGGGGATCTCCTTGTACATGTTGGACATGGAGTTATGGTCCATTTTCTTCTTGGCATAGATGTCCAAGTCCTCATCTTGCTCTTCTGGGGCATTGATGATCTGTGCCCACTCAGCCACTGTAGATTGGTACCTTGTACCCTCAGACATCCAAGTAATCCTTCCATCCGAATAAAAGTGAGCTGTGGAGTAGAACTGCATGATGAGTTCCTCGTTCCACTTTGTGAGCTTCTGCCCAACAAAGTCCTCTACTCCACACGCTCTGAAGCTGTCCTGAACTCCTGGATAGTGCTCTTCATTCTCCTTGATATAGGTCCAGTCGACCCATCTCATGTCACAAACGATTGGCTTCTTGTCAAGCAAAACAGTCACATAAAAATCTTGTTGCTCCTTTGTGTGAAATTTGTAGTCCACGGCAGTCCTTCTCCTAGAAGCATACGGGTCTGCTTCTCTCCACTTCCTTAGCCCTGAGTCTCTCCTGAGCTTCATATCCTCAGCCACAGGATGAGCATCATTGTGGTCTGGGATCTTGGGCTTTAGCTTCTGTAGGACACTTTCTTCCTCTTCTTCAATAGCGTCAGGCACTGGGGCCTTGTTCTTTTCTGCAGCAGGTATACTCCTTGTGTTTCTCTTTGGAGCTGTCTTAGGCTTAGGTGCAGCCTTAGGAGCTTCCTTTGGCTTGGATGCAGCTCCCCCTGACCTTATGGCATCTCCCATAAGTTTGGCTGCCTTGGGTGCTGGTGCAGCAACCTCTTCTTCTTCCTCCTCTTCTACCATGATGGAGGCTCTCCCAAGCACTTTGGCTACAGTCTTCTTTACTCTCTCTTTCCTCTGTTTGCCCTCAGCAGCAATGGGCTCAATGGGAGCAGGTGCAGGCTTCTCAGTTGATGCTCTAGCCTTTGACATTGGCTGCCTCCCTACTGGCCTCTTGATTTTCAGGCCTGGCTTTGAGCCTTGAGCTCGCTCAACCCTTTTGGAAGTGGCCTCTTCCTCTACCACATAGTCTTTATCCTCAGAATCAGACGTTCTCTTCTTCCTTTGACGTGTGGCAGCCTTAGGCAGATTGCTGGGTGTGCTCCTGCTGCCATCATCAGAAGAACTTGAGGGGCTAGTGCCCTCACTCATCACAACTTGCTGCTCTGAGAGGTTTTGGCTGTCACTTTGATCAGACATGTTGCAACTGACTGCTGACCCTGTGAATAGATTATAGAAGAGATAGAGTGGATGAGCATCACAAAAAGGCAGAGATTTTTGCAAAAGATTAATTCAAAAACTTAGTTTTAGTTTTCCACAGAAAGCATCTCAGATCTATCGATTTTCAAACTCGGTGACACCGAAGCAGTTTTGGCACCAGAACTGGTGAACTCGGTCAGACCGAGTCACAGTTCGGTGGCACCGAGACTGCTAGGGTTTCACAGAATTCCAAAATCGGTCGCACCGATAAGTTATTCTCGGTCAGACCGAGTTTAACTTGTGCAATGGCAAAAGCCAGATCGGTGGGACCGAGTTTTTCAACTCGGTGGGTCCAAGATGGTTTCGGCAGAAACCTAACCCTAAAATTTTCGAATTAAACCTAATCTACGAGCGTTTTGACTAGATAGAAGTTTATCAATCGTGGCAAGATACATGATAATCACAATGTGCTGGGAATCAGATTAAGGAATAGCACAATGATCAAGTCCATACCCTAGTTTGGCGTGGACTTGCTACGGCGGCAACGGCGGGGCAGAAATCCGTTGACGGCGGCGAAGACCAGCTACTGGAGGCTGCTGGCGGCGAGGAGACGATCCGGAGACCTCGAGGGCAGAGCAGGCTATCGCGCGGGCGAGGAGGTTTCGGAGAAATTTCCAAAATTCTGCCCGTCACTATATATAGCCCAACCCTGTCGGTGTGACCGAGTGGAACAACTCGGTGGCACCGAGATGCAAAACTGTGTACAGTTATTGCAACTCGGTGTGACCGAAAAGTTCAAATCGGTTGCACCAAGATCAAAAACCTAGATCAACTTAATGAACTCGGTAGGACCGAAAATGGAGTATCGGTCAGACCGAGATTCATAAAGAGGTTTTGGAAGTTTAAGTCTATGACGAATCGGGGACTCCGAGCGCTCCTCACACATAGTGGTTCGAATCTGACTTGATCAAATTTTGTGATGCAGCATGAATAGAGTTTGAGACGAGAAAAGCATAGATAGCTAGAGGAGGTTCTTAGGCATTCTTGTCCATCCACTTGGCAAAAGAAGAAAGCCAAACAATCAAAACAACAAGTGGATGTCCTTGAATGAGTAAAATATGCAACCAGCATGCTCACACAATAAGATAGCAAATGAAATATGTGGCAAAGCATGCACAACCAATTCTAGCATCTATCAAGCAATTTGCGATGACTAGGTCATCTATATATGAGTATATTGACTTAGGAGTCAAGTGAGAACACTTGATCGTAGGTCATACTCATCGTTTAAGCTCAAGTGGGGTTACCACTTTTACATAAAGCATTGTTTTGTTCACATCTTTAGAGTTTCTTTAGCTCAAGTGTTAGAGTAAAGCTCCCCCCAGATGTGATATCCCCCCTAAGAGGGATGAACTAACCTTGGGTTTTGTCGATGATGACTTCATGTAGATATTGAAGATGTGGATGCTCAATGTTGACGTAGATCTCTTGGAGCTATGCTTTTGAGTGAATTGCACTGTCAATACCTACATGGGTTAGTCCCACAAGGAACAAACAAGGATATCCATGGACATAGAGTGATGCACACAAAAGATGATGTCCATGAAAACTTTAGGTTACCTTGTCCCTTGTCTTACCAACAAGAGGGTTTGTGACTCCTTGAACTAGTGCAAGATGTGGAAGTTGATTGCACTTGTTCTTGCCAAAATGATAAGAGTGAAGTATGTTGGCCGAGTCACCCTCAAGAACTCTCTAGTTCTTCTTCTTTTGGATCCACATCATCTTGATGGGAATCCTTGGAGTTGTAGTCGTACTTGATGAAGTGGAACTTGAAGTAGTCTTGGGAATCCACTTGACTAAGGTCTTTGGAGCTTCTTCAAATGCATCAATTTCCTCTTGAAGCTTGTCCTTGCCTTTTTGCTCATAGTCTTGTGGTGGAAGATCATCTTGAGCTTGTGTCCCCTTGAAATAAGTATACTTATCTTGTTGAGGGACAAACTTCATCTTGGGGTATTGATCTTCTTCCCATTCAACTCCATTGGCATTGAACTTTCGTTCAAAACCAACACCTTGATTCTTCCGGTGCATTCCTTGCTTGCGCACAATTTCCTCGAATTGCTTACTCCCGGCAAGGCTCTTGTACACTCCTTTCTCTATAATTCCCTTCAATAAGCTATTTTCTTGCTCAAGTGTAACTTGGCTAAGAGAATCATTAGTGGAATCAAGAGAACTACTAGAAGCAACAATATTGGATTTAGCATGATCATTGTTACTACTAGAGGAAGAATCTTTCTTGTTGCTAGACTTGACTTGAGGCATGTAAGTGGATAAGAGTAAACGCTTGGCAATGTAAGAAGAACTCTTCTTGCGGAGATCATCATTGATTGCTTTTAAGAACTCATGCTCTTGCTCAAGGTTGAGTTTTTCAAAGCGTAGCTTTTCATGAGCCCTTAAAAGTTCTCGATGATCTTCGAAGATAGTGTCATGAGCTAACTTAAGAGTTTTTAGTTCTTTAGTTAGAGCCTCAATTTTCTCCTTATCATTGTCATTCGTTTTATCTTGATTAGCATGATTAATTGGTCTTTCATCATAGTATTCATCACTAGAGTTGTCACCAATCAAATCATCACCTAACAAGTCATCTTCATCACTATTGAAATCAACATACTCGGGGTGTGTTACCTTAGGACCTTTGGCCATGAAGCATCTTCCAATTCCTTCATTTGGTGAGTCAAATATGTCGTAGGAGTTGGTTGACACAAGTGCTAGACCGGCAACACCTTCCTCTTGAGTATCTTCGGAGTCGGAGTGATAACTTCTCTCGGAGTGGCTGTCGGAGTCGGAACCGGATACCCATTCACCAACATGAGCTTGATGTCTTCTTCTTGTGTAGCTCCTTGATGATTTTTCCTTCCTTTCCGAGTCCTTGCTCCTCTGTGAGTATCTTCGTTCATAACGATCATCTCTACTCCTTCTCTCTCTTGGTGGTGATCCTTTGCTTCTTCTTTTTGGAGAATCTTCTCTTCTCTTGTAGGGAGTCGTACACTCATTGGAATAGTGTCCGGGTCTTCCAAAATTGTAGCAGTTTCGCTCTCGACTAGAAGATCTTTTGTCATTGTAGGACCTTGACTTGGAGCTTCTATCTTTGCTTCTACTCTTGTAGAACTTGTTGAAGTTCTTCACCATTAAGCTCAATTCTTCATTGAAGTCTTGTTTCTCACTTGATGATGTAGGGGCTTCACATGAGGCTTTATAGGCACCACTTGATTTGTTGTGAAGTTCCTCTTTATCCTTAAGTGACATCTCATGAGCAACAATCCTTCCAATCACCTCCGTTGGCTTGAGATCTTTGTAATTGGGCATCATTTGGATCAATGTGCACACGGTATCATATTTTCCATCCAAGGCTCTTAGGATCTTCTTGATGATGAATTTGTCGGTCATCTCTTCACTTCCTAAGCCGGCAATCTCATTTGTGATGAGAGCAAGCCTAGAGTACATTTCGGCGACACCTTCACCATCCTTCATCTTGAACTTGTCAAGTTGGCTTTGAAGCACATCCAACTTGGATTCCTTGACGGAGTCGGTACCTTCGTGCATATCAATCAAAGTGTCCCAAATTTCCTTTGCATTCTCAAGGCGGCTGATCTTGTTGAATTCTTCGGGGCACAATCCGTTGAAGAGAATATCACAAGCTTGAGCATTGTATTGCAACATCTTCAACTCATCCGCGGTAGCTTCACGGTTTGGTTCTTTCCCATCAAAGAAGTCACCTTGCAAACCAACACACACAATAGCCCAAACGGCGGGGTTATGTCCAAGAATATGCATTTTCATTTTATGCTTCCAACTAGCAAAATTAGTACCATCAAAGTAAGGACCTCTACGGTGATAATTTCCCTCGCTAGACGCCATACTCTCCTAGGTTGTGAAACCAAGGCTATGACCACCAAAAGCTATGGAGATCAAGAAAATGGAGACCAAAGCTTTGATACCACTTGTAGGATCGAAAGTATGTCTAGAGGGGGTGATTAGACTACTTGACCAAATAAAAACATAACCTTTTCCCAATTTTAGTTCTTGGCAGATTTTAGCTATTTTAGGACAAGTCAAGCAATCACCACACAATTCAAGCAAGCATGCAAAGAGTATATTGGCAGCGGAAAGTAAAGCATGCAACTTGCAAGAATGTAAAGGGAAGGGTTTGGAGAATTCAAACTCTATTGGAGACACGGATGTTTTTCCCGTGGTTCGGATAGGTGGTGCTATCCTACATCCACGTTGATGGAGACTTCAACCCACGAAGGGTAACGGTTGCGCGAGTCCACACAGGGCTCCACCCAAGGGCAACGGTTGCGCGAGTCCACGGAGGGCACCACCCACGAAGGGTCCACGAAGAAGCAACCACCCACAAAGGGTCCACGAAGAAGCAACCTTGTTTATCCCACCATGGCCAACGCCCACGAAGGACTTACCTCACTAGCGGTAGATCTTCACGAAGTAGGCGATCTCCTTGCCCTTACAAACTCCTTGGTTCAACTCCACAATCTTGTCGGAGGCTCCCAAGTGACACCTAGCCAATCTAGGAGACACCACTCTCCAAGAAGTAACAAATGGTGTGTAGGTAATGAACTCCTTGCTCTTGTGCTTCAAATGATAGTCTCCCCAACACTCAACTCTCTCTCATAGGATCTGGATTTGGTGGAAAGAAGATTTGAGTGGAAAGCAACTTGGGAAGGCTAGAGATCAAGATTCATATGGTAGGAATGGAATGTCTTGGTCTCAACACATGAGTAGGTGGTTTTCTCTCAGAACATATGAGTAGGAATTGAAACTCGATGGCGCCGGATAGGAAAAATCGGTAGGACCGAGTTTGGCTTAGAGTTTAGGTCATATGTGGATATGGGAAAGTAGTCGAGGGTTTTTGGAGCATATCATTCAGCACATGAAGAAAGAGGCTCATTAAGCAACACCTCATCCCTCCTTGATAGTATTGGCTTTTCCTATGGACTCAATGTGATCTCGGATCACTAAAATATAAAATGAAGAGTCTTGAGCTTTTGAGCTTGAGCCAATCCTTTGTCCTTAACATTTTGAGGGTTCCACTTTCACATCCACGCCATGCCAATCATTGAGCTTTCCTGAAATAATCATCTTGGAATAGTATTAGCTCAATGAGCTATATGTTGTTATGAATTACCAAAACCACCTAGGGATAGTTGCACTTTAAATCTCCCCCTTTTTGGTAATTTATGACAACATATAGATCAAAGCTTCGACAAATGATAATAAGCATGAAGTATATCGTCGCTTTGAGAAGTATGTGATAAGTAAGAGCTCCCCCTAAATTTGTGCATATTTAAAATTTGCTTTGGACTGCAAATGCACAAAGAGTTAGAGTCATGGGTTACTCTTCCATGTCACATACATCTTGGTGGAGCGCTCAAAATGATAAGAATGAAATACATGCACTCATCACCAAGAATAGTGAATGATCACAAGCGATAGATAGCATGATAACATTTAAGCAAGCATTAAGCAAACATTAAGTGTAGCTTATGATCAAACACATGATCATCGATGTCTCACACATAATGACATAGTATCAAGCACTCAAAAGCAGAAAAAGTTCGAAAGACCACCAAATAAAGCAAGAGAGAAAAGCAACACTCTCTCTCTCGAAGCCTATGATCTATACATCTTCTCCCCCTTTGGCAACAAGTTACCAAAAAGTTCCTAGAAAATGCATAGTGCTAAGTCGTCGCTCAGGCTTGATCTTCAGGTGGTGGTGGAGTCCGGATCACTCCAAGGACGAAGGCTTCTGTAGATGCTGAAGTACTCGCTGGAGTTGGAGCTGAGGTAGACGCTGGAGCTGAGGCTGTGGCTGGTGCAGACGTTGTAGCTCTGGTGTCAGCAACTGGCAGTGCAGACGACCTCGGGCCTCGTGGCACTCTAGAAAAAGCATGAGTTGTGGTCCTGCCTCTGCTTTCATTCATGTCCTCCTGGAGCTGCTCCACTACAGACTGGACTTCTGTTACCTTGACATCCAAGTCATAGAACTTCTGTTCCATGATCCTCTCTAGGCTCTGCTGATTTTTGGTGAGGTTGGCTATACTTTGCTCAATTCTCAGCGAGGATGCAATCAAGTAACTGAGCTGCTCTTGCTTGGTTTTCAAGAAATAGTCAGCTGCCTCCTCTTGAGTAGGCATCCTGGCAGCTTTCTCCTTCTTCGCCTTCTCCTTCTTTGCATATGCTTGTGCAGACGATGGCTCATTCTCTGTCATCACAACTTCATTGTTCTCAAAATCTGGACGGATGGGCAGGTGTTCCTTATCCAAAAGATATATGCCCGTGCCCATCTTGGAGTTGATGAGCTCCTGAATCTGAGGGGCATATCCACAGCTCCTCTTTTGATCTGCAGCTGTCCTCTTAATGGTTTCCACAATGAGACTCATGACCTTGAATTTCTGAGGCACGTCAAAGACATGAAGCAGGTTGATCGCGTAGCCTCTGATCATCTTGTGATCTCCAGACTTAGGCAACAGAGTGTGCCTTAGTATCCAATTGATAGTAGGCAATCCTGAGAGCAGATAGTGCACTGACCCAAACTTGAACGTGTCAAGAGCTTCACTGTGGATCTCCTTGTACATGTTGGACATGGAGTTATGGTCCATTTTCTTCTTGGCATAGATGTCCAAGTCCTCATCTTGCTCTTCTGGGGCATTGATGATCTGTGCCCACTCAGCCACTGTAGATTGGTACCTTGTACCCTCAGACATCCAAGTAATCCTTCCATCCGGATAAAAGTGAGCTGTGGAGTAGAACTGCATGATGAGTTCCTCGTTCCACTTTGTGAGCTTCTGCCCAACAAAGTCCTCTACTCCACACGCTCTGAAGCTGTCCTGAACTCCTGGATAGTGCTCTTCATTCTCCTTGATATAGGTCCAGTCGACCCATCTCATGTCACGAACGATTGGCTTCTTGTCAAGCAAAACAGTCTCATAAAAATCTTGTTGCTCCTTTGTGTGAAATCTGTAGTCCACGGCAGTCCTTCTCCTAGAAGCATACGGGTCTGCTTCTCTCCACTTCCTTAGCCCTGAGTCTCTCCTGAGCTTCATATCCTCAGCCACAGGATGAGCATCGTTGTGGTCTGGGATCTTGGGCTTTAGCTTCCAGAGAGTTGGTCTGGCAAACTCGGTGGGACCGATTTGCTCTTTCGGTGAGACCGAGTGGAACTCGGTGATACCAAAAAGTTACAAAGGGGAAACACTGAGTTTACATTGCAATCTCGGTGGGACCGATTCGCTCTTTCGGTGGGACCGAAAAGTTACGAAAGGGAAACAGAGAGTTTGCATCCCCATCTCGGTGGGACCGAGATCCTTATCGGTAGGACCGAATTGCTAGGGTTTGGCAGTGGCTAATGACAAGTGAAACTCGGTGGCGCCGGATAGGAAGAATCGGTAGGACCGAGTTTGTCTTAGGGTTTAGGTCATATGTGGATATGGGAAAGTAGTTGAGGGTTTTGGAGCATATCACTAAGCACATGAAGCAAGAGGCTCATTAAGCAACACCTCATCCCTCCTTGATAGTATTGGCTTTTCCTAAAGAC
This sequence comes from Triticum urartu, assembly GCF_056163025.1. Taxonomy (NCBI): domain Eukaryota; kingdom Viridiplantae; phylum Streptophyta; class Magnoliopsida; order Poales; family Poaceae; genus Triticum; species Triticum urartu. Next base: position 219,122,062 of record NC_141878.1, read on the forward strand.
TCAATGTGATCTTGGATCACTAAAATATAAAATGAAGAGTCTTGAGCTTTTGAGCTTGAGCCAATCCTTTGTCCTTAACATTTTGAGGGTTCCACTTTCACATCCACGCCATGCCAATCATTGAGCTTTCCTGAAATAATCATCTTGGAATAGTATTAGCTCAATGAGCTATATGTTGTTATGAATTACCAAAACCACCTAGGGATAGTTGCACTTTAAATACACCTAAAAGAACTAATGACGATGACAAAGAAGATCCATTCGAGGACGAACCTCCTGTGATACAACCAAAACATCGGTGTCAGCAGTGCCGCTCTAAGTCACGTCATGGAAAAGACGACGATACTGGCACAGGGGAAAATAATATTCTGGACGAGGCCAAAGATAATGAAGACCCCGTTGAGATACACTCCGAACAGGAGGAACGGGAAAACGGGCAAGTTGGTCCTAACGAATAGGTCATAAACGATGAGTCGAAGGACAGTAATTATCTTCCACTCTTCGAGGATGAGGTGAGCCTCGGCAGTGAGGATTTTATCGTGCCTTAGGAACCTCAGGAGCAGGAACGCTTTAAGCGCCGGCTAATAGCCACTTCAAGGAGCTTGAAAAAGAAGCAGCAACAGCTTCAAGCTGACCAAGATCTGCTCAACGACAGATGGACTGATTTCCTAGCAGCCGAAGAACACAGCCTCAAGTGCCCAGCCAAAAGCTACCTGAAGCGCAAATTGCTACCTCATTTCGACGTCAAGGCGCCGGAGCACATACCATCATCGCACAATGCGACTTGACCGACCACCACGTGGTCGGGATAAAGCGGCAACTCAAGCCAAACACCAGCCCGCGCCGCCTCATCATAAAAACAGAGGCAAAATAGCTCGCGGTCATACATATGACCTTTGGCAGGACCTGGACAATAGAGCAGGACATACTAGATCGATCTACAAATCACGAGGATGTGCCCCGACACGTGACAACGGCTATCTATTCGGACATGACAAGCCTAGTTACACCCGGGCCGAAAACCGTAGACTGACTCCATCGGAGCTATGTCGCAATGGGGCCCAACATAGTGGCGCCGCACACCCTCTTTGCTTCACAGACGAAGTAATGGAGCATGAATTTCCAGAAGGGCTTAAACCCGTAAATATCGAATCATATGATGGAACAACTGATCCCGTGGTATGGATCGAGGATTTCCTTCTCCATATCCACATGGCATGCGGAGATGACCTTCATGCCATGAAATACCTCCCGTTAAAACTCAAAGGTCCAGCTCGGCACTTGTTGGGGATATTACTACTGGAGGTAAACTGGCCTTATGTAGCCGGGTTGACTCTTTGAAGATTAGAAGCCCATGAAGATGTAAAGATGATGGCGCTTTACGGAGGGCCCAAAGGCGGGTTACAGTTTGTAAATGTAAACCGGCCTATTCATGTAACTTGTATAGTAAGATAGAAAGAGAGAGGCCGAACCGGATATGTTTATAAACCGGCTTCGGGACTCTGTAGCCCGGTGGGCGTCAACCTATGTATATAAAGGGACGACCCGGCCGCGGTTTAGGGACAGACAACAACAACTCGAGAGCCAGACAAAGCGGATTCGCTCCCTGGCCTTCAAAACCCTAGCAATACCAATCACAACTAGACGTAGGCTTTTACCTTCATCGAAGGGACCGAACTAGTATAAACTCCCGTGTCCCCTTGTCCGGTTTAACCCCTTTAATCTAACCCGTTGCGATGGCTCCACGACTAAGTCCTTTCACGAGGACATCTGCCGTGACAAACTCATGACAGTTGGCGCCCACCGTGGGGCTATTGCATGATGGTTTTGAGTTCTTGAACGGCAGCTTCGATGGACTCAAGGGATATGCTGTGGGCCGGATGACGAAGAGTCGTTGTGGCAAGCTCTACATCGACAATGCAGGATGGGGTCCCGAGGCCGATTCAATCGAATACGGGTACCGGGTCCCCTTTGGTGGGATTCACGTCTTCATCGGCAAGATCGGCGAACCGGCCCCCGAGCCAGACATCTGCACCGACATCATCGAAATGGCTCGGCGTGCAAGCTCTTCACCGGTTCAGCCTGAGGCAAGGCATGTTTTCGTAGGTGTCGTCCATGGATCAGGGTACGAGGACGGACCGGTGTCCGATGGAGAAACCGTAGTCTGCTCTGATGACGAGTCTTCTCGAGAAACTGAATCACTTTACCAGTTGTAGGACGGCCGAATTGAGGGAGGATCCGAGGGCAACAGTATTCCGGATTCCCCCGGTCTGCCAAACCGGGCCGCCATCTTCATGGCCGGCACACAATCGGCGCCTCATTCATCTACCGCCGCAGCAATGCTCTTCGGTTCAACGACGGCCACACTAGCAGGGGCAGGAAGCTCGGCGCCACCTCCAGCCCATGTCTTGTCTGATTTGTTCGACGCTCTAGCAACATTGATGTCCGCGGAGGTAGACGCAGCAGCCAGGGATCAGCACGATGCGCAGATTGTAAAAGTGAAAGATCAGATAGCCCAGGCTAAAGCAGACCTGGCAGCAGAGAACGCCAGGATGGCTACGGAGCGGGCCGAGTTGGAAGCACAGGCTTACCGGATTAGACTGGATCAGAATGCTTCAGAGGAAGTCATGAGAAGAAGGTACCGATCACGTCTCCCATCGGTTTATGAGCCGCATAATCTTTTCAACACGCCAGGTACAGGAGCTGGTAACCAACCCATGCTAAACCGGGCGGAGGCACCCGGAGCAGGAGCGCCGGTTCAGCCGCACATGATGGACCTGCCTTGCCAAAACAACATTGTACCATCAACGCCGCCTGGGCATTATTCCAATCCGTTGGACAACATTGTGGCCGCCGCTTCACGCCTAGCGGCCCTCCCAACCGACGGCGAGTCACCAGTTGTAGTGGAAGCGCGTCGGGCCAGGGATCTCCTTTAGATAGCACTAAATCAACAACAAGCATATTCACACAGCCGTGAGAGGATTCATTCCACTCCCCGTCCAAGCCGGAGTTATAGCAGACACGTGGAAGACGAACCGGCCGTGTCCAGTAGTGCACGCCACCGAAATTCGCCATGAGGGAACAACCCGGCCGGGGGAGGTGCTAATACACAAGATGTTGTGGACCATGGCCGCGCACGTCGAGAGGCCGAGTTGACAGCTCGACACGAAGCACGACAGCATACTCCGGTTCACCCCACCGCCTCCGTGGAGCCAAGGGCGATGTTCAGTTCCTTAGGGGTACCATGTTTAACTCCCGCTTTGCGTAATGTGCGACTACCCAAGGATTTCAAGGGACCTCGTAAGGTACCAAATTATACCGCCGATTTGCAGCCAGAGACGTGGGTGGAGAGCTATGAGATGGCTATGGAGATGTTAGATGTGGACGAGGCGGTGTGTGCTAAATATTTCACCATGATGTTGGAAGGAATAGCTCGCACTTGGTTGAAGAGCTTGCCAACCAACTCTATTGGATCATGGGCCGAACTGAAGCACCGGTTTATCCAGAACTTCAAGGATACGTGTAAGCAGCCAATGTCAATTGTAGATCTGGACACTTGTGTCCAAGAGGAAGGGGAGTCGACGACCCATTGGGTCAAACGGGTCTCAGCGATTTTGCATTCATCAGATCATATCAATGCAGACACCACAGTGTTAACGTTAGAGGGCAATTGCCGTTTCAAACCGTTGAAACAGATGGGAAGGCTCAAATGTCACTGCAATGACATGTCAACACTCATGGCCGCTTTGGTTAAATATTCCGATTCAGATAATACCAAGGATCCGGATTCAGAGGAAGACAAACCGGAGAAGGGTAAGAAGAATGACAATGCCAAAGGCCAACAACACAATCTGGTAGGCCATCGGAATGCTGGTAAGCGCAAGGCCGACAGTGGTTCGGACTTTGTCACAAATACCAACGCGCAGGAGAATGGCCAGCGCCGGAAAGGCAAGCAGCCCCAGAGGGGTGGAGGTCGAGGCAACAATTTGGAGCGTTTGTTAAATCAGCCCTATCCAAAGCACGGATCGAAGGAGAAACCAGCATCACATCTCTGGAAAGATTGTTATATCATGCGGGATTTCAAGAATTCCAATATGTTCCAATATGACAGCGGCCCGCCCGGCGGTTCAGGAGGAGGTTTCCACGGGCCGGGTTACGGAGGTGGGGGTTCCGGTTCAGGATTTCCAGGCAATCAAACCGGACACGTCAATCAAGGACACCAAGGCAACCAGGGAGGTTACAACCATCAGGGGAGTCAGCAGCAGCAACATCAGTTGGGTTATCAGAGCAATCCCAAACAACTGAACAACGGGCAATATCATGTCTTCACTACTTGTTTGTGCAAATGTGATCAGAAGCTTCACAAAAGGGCAGTCAACTCTGTTGAGCCGGCAGTACCTCAGTATTTACGCTGGTCGGAGCAACCTATTTTGTGGAGCAGAGAGGATCACCCGCCCCGGGTTGATAATCCAGGTCATTTGGCCTTAGTGGTAGCCCCTCAAGTTGGGGGATATAGGTTCACTAAGGTGCTCATGGATGGGGAAGTAGTATCAATATTTTGTATTATGATACATTCTGCCGTATGGGGTTGACAGATAAGGATCTTAAACCGTCGAATACGGTATTTCATGGTGTGGTGCCTGGTAAGTCTGCATATCCTGTTGGTAAGATAGCTTTAGAGGTAGCTTTTGGAGATGACTATGATTCAAGGTTAGAAACATTGACATTTGAGGTGGTGAAGATCAAAAGTCCGTACCACGCCTTGTTTGGGTGGCCGGTTTATGTTAAGTTTATGGCAAGGCCATGTTATGTTTACCTACAACTTAAAATGCCAGGTCATAAGGGGACTATCACAGTACATGGAAGTAGAAAGATTGCTTTGGAGTGTGAAGAAGGCGATGCGGCTTATGCTGAGTCAGTTTGTGCCACGGAGGAGTTAAAATTCTATAAAGAGCAAGTTGATCCGGTAGACATGACCTCCTTAAAAAAGCCAACTACGGAACATGATCCAACATTGAAGTTCAAATCAGCTACAGACACTAAGATGGTTGACTTTGTCCCTGGCGATTCATCCAAACAGTTCAGCATCAGCGCTAACCTGGATCCCAAATAGGAAAGCGCGCTCATCGAGTTCATCCATGAGAATCGGGACATCTTTGCATGGAAACCTTCTGACATGCCAGGTGTACCGAGAGAGCTCGCTGAGCACACACTCAACATTGATCCTAAATTCAAACCGGTCCGACAGTTCCTCCGCCGTTTCAGCGATGAAAGACGCAAGGCTATAGGTGAAGAGGTAGCCCGTTTGTTGGCTGCTGGGTTTATTGTTGAAGTTTTTCATCCAGAGTGGTTAGCCAATCCGGTGCTGGTTCTTAAGAAAAACGGCACTTGGCGCATGTGTGTGGACTACACAGATTTAAACAAGGCTTGCCCTGCAGACCCCTTTGCTCTCCCTCGCATTGATCTGATAATTGATGCTACGGCAGGTTGTGACCGTTTGTGTTTTTTGGATGCTTACTCTGCTTATCATCAGATCAAAATGGCAGTTAAGGACCAGGAGAAGATAGCCTTTATAACTCCCTTTGGAGCCTTCTGCTATGTTTCCATGCCCTTTGGACTCAAGAGTGCCCAGGCAACTTACCAGCGATGTGTTCAGAATTGCCTTCATAAGAAAATTGGGCGCAATGTTCATGCGTATGTAGATGATATTGTGGTCAAATCCAGAAAGGAGGGGACATTGATAGATGATCTACGGGAAACCTTTGACAATCTCCGGGTTTATAAGACGATGCTCAATCCGGAGAAGTGTGTTTTCGGTGTCCCGGCAGGCAAGCTCTTAGGCTTTTTGGTTTCAAACAGAGGCATTGAGGCTAATCCGGAAAAGATTGCAGCAATTACGTCCTTGGCTAAACCGGCGTGTATTAATGATGTGCAACGTCTGGCCGGCCGGATTACAGCCTTGAGCCGGTTTATCAGCTGCCTTGGAGAGAAGGCCATCCCCTTATATCAGATGCTCAAGCAAACAGATAACTTTTTCTGGATTGAGGCAGCTGATAAGGCGTTTGAAGATCTGAAGAGGCAGCTAGTGGAACCGCCCGTGCTGGCAGCACCGATCGATAAAGAGCCATTATTATTATATGTGGCTGCTAGTGCCCGGGCTGTCAGCGTAGCCATTGTGGTAGAGCGCAAGGAGCCTGGCAAAGAGTATCCGGTTCAACGGCCGGTTTATTATATCAGTGAGGTGCTCATTGAGTCAAAGCAGAGGTATCTGCATTGGCAGAAATTGGTGTATGGGGTGTTTATGGCAAGCCGGAAGCTCAAACACTATTTTCAGGGCCATCCTATCACAATGGTCAGTTCAGCTCCTCTGGATGACATCAATCAAAACAGAGAGGCAACTGGCCGGATTGCCAAGTGGGCCATTGAGCTTGGACCTCACGGGCTCAAATATATACCCCGCACGGCGATCAAGTCCCAGGCACTCGTAGATTTCATCAACGATTGGACGGAGTTACAGGCACCTGAGGAGAAACCTGATAATACATATTGGACTATTCATTTTGATGGGTCCAGACAGTTAGAGGGTTCGGGGGCTGGAGTCGTATTAACTTCCCCACGAGGTGACAAGTTTTGTTATGTCCTCCGTTTAATGTTCCCTTGTACTAACAATGCAGCTGAATATGAGGCTTTACTCCACGGACTTTGGATGGCTAAAGAGATGAATTTGAGACGGGTTAAGTGCTTCGGCGATTCAGATCTAGTGGCTCAGCAAGTGTCTGGCACTTGGGATTCTAAAGACCCACTCATGGCTGCATATCGGCGAGAGGTGGACGCCGTGGCTAGTCACTTTAAAGGTTATCAGGTGGACCATATAGACCGGCGGAAGAATGAACCGGCGGACGCTTTAAGTCGTCTTGGTTCCCAACGTAAACCGGTTCCTCCCAATGTATTTCTTGATGTATTGCACAATCCGTCAGTCAAAATACCTACCGAAGAAGATTTGGCTATTCCTGATCCGGAGGCTCAGTTGGTGGCAGCTCTGCATGCCATACCAGATTGGACGATCCCATATCTGGATTACATGAACCGGCGCGAGTTACCAGCTGAGGAAATGTTGGCTCGACAGATAATCCGGCGTTCCAAGTCCATGACCATACTCAACAGGGAGTTATATTGTTACTGTGTTTCAGGAGCAATTCAGTGATGTGTTTCTCCTCAAGAAGGTTGTGAGATTTTGCGAGAGATTCATGAAGGGGATTGCGGTCACCACGCCAGTTCAAAGTCGTTGGTTGCTAAAGCTTTTCGTCACGGTTTTTACTTGTTGACGGCGCATGCTGATGCGGAGGATTTAGTCAAAAGATGTGATGGATGCCAAAAGTTGCGCATGTTCCGGCTCAAGAGTTGCGGATGATTCCAATTACGTGGTCGTTTGCAACTTGGGGGCTGGATATGGTTGGACCCTTCAAGCGCTCCAAGGACAAGAAGACCCACCTGTTAGTAGCAGTTGATAAAGTCACTAAATGGGTAGAGGTAGAGCCAGTCAGCAAGTGTGATGCAGCCACCGCGGTTCAATTCATCAAAAAGGTGATATTCCGGTTTGGCTTTCCACATAGCATTATAACAGATAATGGTACTAACTTATCAAAAGGAGAGATGGAAGAATTCTATCAACGTGAGCACATTCGGCTTGATCTAGCATCAGTGGCTCACCCCCAATCTAATGGTCAAGAGGAAAGGGCAAATCAAGAAATTCTATGGGGTATCAAACCAAGGCTTATGGTTCCCTTAAAGCAGACACCGGGTTGTTGGGTCGAGGAGCTACCTTCTGTGTTATGGAGCATCAACACCACACCCAATAGGTCTACGGGTTACACGCCTTTCTTCATGGTTTATGGAGCGGAGGCGGTTCTTCCTAGTGACATCCGTCACGATTCGCCCCGTGTGGCAGCTTATGTTGAAGCTGATAATGAGAAGGCACGTCAGGATTCTCTGGACCTGTTGGATGAAGAGCGGGATCTTGCAGCAGCACATTCGGCGATTTATCAACAAGATCTTCGATGTTATCACAGCCGCCGGGTTAAAACTAAAACCTTTCAAGAAGGTGATTTGGTGCTCCGGTTCATCCAGGACCAGACTGATATGCACAAGTTATCCCCCCCTTGGGAAGGACCCTTTGTGGTCAGCAAAAATCTGCACAACGGATCCTACTACCTCATTGATGTTCGAGAGCATGAAGACTCACGTCAATCGGAGGAGGAGACAAAGCGGCCATGGAACATAGCTCTCCTTCGGCCTTACTATACTTGAAGCCATAGGCTCTTCACCTGTACATATTTATGACAGTGTATATACCATATAATAAACCGGAGCCTCCGTTATAAGCGGGGTATCTATTCTTTCTTATATCATATGTGTGCTTTTCCAAGTTAATGGTCAAAGCGGAGTCTTTCTTAAACCGGCTTTAGCAGTTGCATAAAGATAAAGAAAATCACTAGGGGGCTTGGTCATGTTTGAACCATAGCTACACCTCTTGATAGGCATTTCAGCTGCACAAGGAAAAAATTTGTGGAGCCAAAGAGAGTATGGTACACAGTACAAACTCAAACATAGGCACACGCTGAGCATCGCTCACAAAGTTACTTGGGGGCTATTTTTTGCAAAACAACAAAGAGTTTGAAAGCACCCTCGTAATTGGCTATCAAGCCACGGCTTGGAAGCCTGGTGTATTCACCTAAAACCCTGGGTTAACCTGCCTTCATCAAGTAAGCCACTCCTATCCAGGTAATCCTGGCATGACCCATCGAATGTGTGACAAGTCAATCTTTCACTGACCCTAATCTTGTCACAGTTAAAGCGATGATTGGTTAGTTGGAGGCCCATCTTAAAAGGCTTTGTTAAATGGTTTAACTCAGAGGCTTGGCAGCCCATGAAAAGCCTCGATTTGGAGCCTGGCAGCTCGTAAAAAGCCTCGCATATTTTCCTATTTGATTTTTTTTGTTGACAATCATAAGTATTTTTTTGATAAACCGGCGTCCTTGACCCGACTTGCTTTCCAACCACCAGTTGTTGGCACATGATCAATTATAAACCGGTGGTCATTGACCCGGTCTGGTTTGATTAAATCACCAGTGTTATAAAGAAAATCCGGTGGTTATACCGGTCCAGTTTAATAGATAGACAGGCATTATGAAGATGAAATTACCAAACGTATCGGGTTGGTGTTAAACACCTTTGCTGTATACACGTTTGGTCAATCAATGAGGTATGTTCTGTACATTATTTTTTGTACAAACACTTGATTATTCAGCTAAAGTACTATATACTTCTTGGATATTATGACATGTTTAGCAGTAAACCGCTAGACACTTTTAAGTTTTTTGGACCCAGGAAGGCAAGTCATCATAGGCTATGCATAAATATATCCTAAAGGGCGGCACAGATTGTCAAAAGCGTTATGAAACATGCTCGATGGCATGGCAGATAAACAAAGTTTCAGCTATCCTATTAGATGAAGCTTCAAAGCGGTTCAAACAGTGCCATTGTTTTCCACAGTAGCCATATAAACCGGCGGCCGGATCAAGCCTCTTCATCACGACGGTTTAACGGTTGCGGATCAGTTGGTGTTGGCACTTCTTCATCCCTCCCCAGCCGCTGGAAATCAGACATTGACCAGTCGATTCCGGTTAAAGCTTGGAACACTGCCTCCTCATGGATAAGATCAGAAGGGTTAATATCAGGGGCATAAGTGTGCTTACGAATCGGAGGCACAAGTTCTTCGACTTCATGGATATCGGCCGACTGTCTTTTCCCTTCTGCATCATAAAACGGTTGAAAATGGGACAAATCGGTGTCCTCAGCCAATTTGCTTGCCGCTGGCCGCATCTGTTTGGTTAGCCGCCGAAGATCATCATTGTTAAAGTTTGAACCGTCTTCTTTAACACCTGGATATCCTTTAATGATATCCTTCGCTTCAAGGTCTGGAATCCAGGCCTTGGCTCGAATAAGGGCGGTTAATGCTCCTGCCCTTGTAGCGGCTCTTTTCAACTCGCCAATACGCGCCGGTAACATGCCCAGCTTCTCAAGGGTCTCCTTAATCAATGTTGGCGCCGGTTTGTTATAAGCCGATGTACTAATGGCTCGCTGAGATCCAGAGTATAGCTGCTCAACCAATGTATGTGCCGCTTTGAGCTTCATCCGCATATCTGCACCAAGATGAGTGATCCGAGTTCCTGCCAAAGATTTTATCAATATTTTGGTCAGTTTTAAGAGTCATTGACTGGTGCAACATACATAAGAAGACACTTACCAAAGATAGCAGAGGTCATAGCATTGTTTTGGCGCCTCAAACCGGCTAGTTCTTCAACCACCGGTTTCAGGGCTTCCTCGGCATCTATAGCTCTTTTGGTCAAACCGGCTTTTTCGGTTTCCCATTCAGCACGGTCTCGGTTGAAGGATTCTTTCAATTTTTCCATTCCGGCCAGGGCCTGTGTCAGCTCCTCTTTGGCTTTTGCAGCCTCGGCTTGTTGAGACTTCACATTTTCTTGCAAGTCAGAGTTCCGGGCATCTTTGCTTCTCAGTTCAGCCTGCAAAATTGAAGGTATATTCAACAAAACAACATATTTATGCACTAATTATAAAGCATATAACAAGTTATCCACTTCATACTTGGGGGCTAATGCCTATTTGCTCTCAAATACTACCCTCTATACAAGTCTCCAGAACAATGCAAGCATTATCCTAGACACTTGGGGGCTAATGTATGTTTGTTCTAAACCGGCGGTGTGGATTAAAAACCGGATTAACTTGTCAAGTTAACCCGGCATTTGGGGGCTATGCTGCAGAACGTTATCTAATTTTTCAAACATGAGTCCTATCTATGATTGAGGACATGCCTTCGCAAGGATCAATGATGAAGTGTCACAAAGATCCGGTTTATGATTAACAATCATAAAACGACTCTTGGAGGCTACTTGGAATAGTATTTCAGCTATAAATCAACGTGCAAGGGAGAAGTATTTACCTCGTATCGTTCTTTCATCAAATTCACCAAACCGGCTTCATAATCCCTGTTTGAGTGCAGACGGTTCAAGAAGCCGGAATGAAGCTCATCAGCGTTAAGATGAGCATAGTTTGATAAGTCGCTGCTCCATTTTCCTTTATCCCTAGCAATTTGCTCTTCTTTGGCACTATGCTGAGCCAAAATGATGGGATGACCAGGAGAGCTGTGGCCTGTTCCAGTAATAATAACATCATCACCTTGGCCTTCAGGATTTTTGGTGGATGATGATGGAATTTCAGTGTCTTTCATTGGATTAGCCCGGTTTGGTTCTGCCGGTTCAGTATCAGGGGCGGCAGGCTCAGCATCTGTTGGTTCGTCAATATGTTGGCCGTCAAGGGGCGGATCATCAAAAGTTGTTTCAGGATGGAGGCCATCCGGTTCACCAGTCTGCTCCGGTTCGCCTCTTGGTTCTTCTTCTTCGGCAATAGGGTCTTCTGGCGGATTGGTGACCCGCGCTTTCTTGTTGGGTCTGGCTTTGGCCCTGCAAACAGAATAAAAAAGGGTTAACATCCTGTTCAAAAGATGTAGGGCGCATTTAAAGGAAAGGTTTTTCATAACTCACCCAACCACAGTTTTCAAAGGGGGGAGTTGAGTTGCTGTCAATTCACCAGAAGAGGAAGGAGGTGTCACCTGATAATTTGAATCGGATAGATTAAGAGGCTGTCTAAAATAACCTGCCTTGGGATAAGAATGGTCAGAAGTAGGAGAGTGTAACATCCCAAATTTTTAATTTGGAATGTTATACACTAGATCATCATGCATATCATATTTTTCTTGCATTTTGGTTGATCCTAGAAATTTCACGCAACTCAAGGACCCTCGGAGAGAGTTGGAGATTTCGTTATTTTCATATTTGAATTTCTCAAATTTTGAAAAGAGGATCATTTGATTTATTTATTTTATCTTCAATTATTTTCCGGTGTTAAAGTATATGAGAGAGGGAATAATATGACTTTCCCAAAATTGAGGACAAATGAAGATTTAATAAATAGATCAAAGTTTGTTTGCCGGAGTTTATTCGCATTTTATTTGGATAGGGAAAAATGCGCGTTTTCGAAAATTGCATTTTAGGTCCGGAGAAAAGTTCATTTTGTTCGACTCATTTTTAGGAGTCGGAGAAAATTTACTTTAGATTTTTTCGGAGTTCATTTCGTTCTCTTTTTATTTTTCTGCGCGCGAAATCAGTTAAAAAAACCAAAAAACAACTGGACCAAGGCCGGCCAGGCCAAGGCCCAGCCGGGCCAAAGGCCACCGCCCCGAGGGAGCCGCGCGCGCCTAGCGCTGGCGCAGGAGGCCGCCGCCTCGCCTCTTGCTCTAAACCGAATCCTAGTAGGATTCTTAGCCCCTCCCCTTTCCTTATTTCGTTTCTTCTCCTAGTTGATCTCTCCTATTTCTTGTCCCCTACCCCAAGTTTTGTCTCCCCTCACCCATATAAATACCCAAGCACCACCCCCTCTAAATCATCAAACCCAAAGCCTAGAGCTACACCACACCCCACGCCGCGCCGCCCTAAGCCGCCGCCCGCGCCCTACATCACCGCCGCCATCGCACCTTGCCCACGCCGCCGCCCTACGCCGCCGCCGCCGGAGCCCCTCACCGGAGACCTCGCCGAGGTTGCCCCGCGTCTCTTTTTCTCGGATCATTTTCTTCTAATCGTTCTGATTCTTTTCTTCTCTAAACCGTTCCGGTTTTCTAGATCGGTTTTTCGTTCGGTTTTCTTCTCCGAAACCCTAGATCGGATTCGTTTTCTTCTCCGATTTAGTTGCCTTTGGACCGTTCGCCGGACCGTTCGTCCTAACGAACGTGATCACCGGATTCTTCTAGGTTAACGACGTCCGTTCGTTTAACCGTTCTTCTTTTTCTTTTCGTCGGATTTATTCCGCGATCGCGATCTCAGATCCGATCTTCTTTCTAGTCTTTCTTTTCGCTCGTTTATCGGAATCAGGTGATTCAAGCGCCTGGAGTTTCGTCTCGAAACCGCCGTTCCGTCTAATCAACTTGAACAAGCTTTTGCTACAGTAAAATTTTGACCTAGATTCAACTTGCTAGAACCGAGTTGTTTTCTTCTGCCGCTTGTTTTTTCGTCGTTTGTTCGGTTCGTTCTTTCTTTGCAACCGGAGTTCTTAAGTTGAACTATCTGGTTCGATCTCTTGTTCGAGTTTTACCTGTGCATTAGATGAGTACTTATTGTATGCTTGTTGTTTGTCTGTGATAGATTACCCGGATTGCGCCGCTTGTTACTTCGAAACCCTAGGACTCGCGGATCATCAGCAAGGCAAGTAACACATTGATCATACCTTTTCTACAACCCATGTTTTATTGCATTAGATCAATCCTCACACATTGCATGATTAGGATCTAATTAAGTTGTGGGATGGGAAGTAGATGAGGTAGTACCTATTACCTGTATTATTATGAAACCTTTGGGAGTTACTTCTACGTTTGCTTATTATGCCATGCTATGCTAGTAGACATGGATTGGGTGAGTGATATCCATGACAGATGTGAGATTGATAATTTTAATGGTTTATCTAAGGTGGCAACCTAACACACATCTGGGTGGATTGAGGCACCTGATGTCTATCAGGACTTGCCTGTTTTTTTTGGACCGCCACCCAGGCTCAAAGGGATCATAAGATCTTTCATGCTAGAAACTTCCGTGTGCAGCCACATGCTACTATGGGCTCTAGCATAGTTGACTAAGTTATGCGAACTCTTACGGGGTGGACTAGCAGATGTAGGGGAAGTAGGTGTATCGGTCTACCCCACATGTAAGGTGCTAGCGCTTCTGAAAGACTATGTCTTGGTCATCCGTTTCTCAAACACCATGTAGTGCGAGAAAACAAACGGAGGCGATCGAGTCATGTGGGGAAAAGTTCGCAAACCTCTGCAGAGTGTACAAACTAATCATGATTAGCCGTGTCCCCGGTTATGGACAACTTGAGTATCTAGTACTTGAATATCATGTGAATCTCAACATGTTACTTCTAATTAATGTTGTTGGGTTTTAATTGTACTTTTAATTGGGATTGAGAATGCTGTCAACCATTCTCAATGTTTAACAACCACCATGATAGTTAAATAAATTTATTCCTTTGCAGTAGGGAAAAACTGGCTTTACGCAAAACTGTAACCATAGAGCTTTCCACCAGCCATATATGCATATAGTATAGCTGTTTCATTCCATTACTCTCTATGTGTTACTTTGCCAGCATATTCCATGTGCTGACCCGTTTTCGGGCTGCAACGTTAATGTTGCAGACTTTTCAGACGACGATTGAGGTGTTTAGGTCGTGGCCCTATACTCAGTGATGCCGCTGGAGTTGATGGACCCATTTATCTTCCGAGTCTTCCGCTGTTATCGATATTAGATGGCCTTCAGCCATATTTATTGTAATAAGTTCTTTTTGAGCCATCGATGTAATAAGTGTGTGATTGCAACTCTGCTATAAAACCTCGATGTATTGTGTGGTGTCAGCATTACTGATCCAGGGATGACACTGTAGCACAGTAGACGTGATCCATTCGGGTCAGGTCGCTACAGAGATGGTATCAGAGCACACGCTGACTGTAGGACACGACCACTAAGTTAAAGCCATAGATCACCCTTCTCTTCTCATTTTCTAACTCCTCATCTTTTCTACTCTATTAGGATGAAGGACGCGAAGATTAAGTACGCTCAACCGGATGAAGGCACACCTTTTGGATTTCACCTGAAGGAAGTCACCAAGTACCTGAACATTGGATTACCAAGCTTCACGGGAACCTTCAACGCCACTCTGCCTGAAGAGGAGCGCTGGAAGATTCAAGCTCACGTTCCGGGAAGGACATTCGTGCCAATCACGAAGCCCATAGATAGTGTTTTCAATGCACCAACCTGGAGTCTAGGAAGGAGCATGGCAGCTCATATCACCATAGGACGCATTGGAGAAGTTTATCAAGAAGACCTCAAGGACACTATCTACCAGATTTGCGGACGCCGGGATGAACAATGGGAGTTAGTCAGCACCAAGAAGGATAGATCCATTGCATCTTTCATCCAGGAGTTAAACCAGCACATTCGACGCCACGAGAACCAGATGTGCAATGATATGGTAGAGTTGAAGAATGCGAAGGCAAGGATCATCGAGCTAGAAGGAGAACTGAAGTCTACACGCAAGGACTACATGGACGAGATCGTAGCTCTAGCAAGGCACAATTGCGATCTGAAGCAGGAGATTGAAGAACTCAAGAGGAAGTTAGCAACCAAGGAAGAAGACGAGTACGTCGCATGTCCGGACAACTACATCATCATCGACGACACCGATTCGGATCCAAGTGAACCCGACTTTGAAGACGAAGCTGGAGCAGATATCATGGAGTCTTCCACCGGTTCAAATTTCTAGATGACCACCAGATAGTAGTAGTATTCCCCCATGTAAACACAATATAGTCGAGCACTTTTGCGATAGATAGACCGTTTGTAAGCCCTTGTTTGATTGATTGAAGTGATTTTGTGTGCATTTGCTCATGTGCATATGGGTAGTGTTTTCCCTTTAGACCCCCTCTATTCTTATATCTCGTCTTTTCTAAACCCTCAGATGCCTCCGAGACGTGACAATGGATTTCCACCGAAGCTCACTCAGTTGATCCAACAGCAGAATCAGTTGATGCAGATGTTAGTCCAGAACCAGCAGAACAACAACAACAACCCACCACCACCACCACCACCTGTTGACCACTTAGCCCGTTTTCTTAGGCTGAATCCGCCAGTGTTTTCCAGTAGCACCGAGCCGATAGTAGCAGACGACTAGCTCCGCAAGATAGGAAGGGAATTGACCACTGCCGGATGCACGGATGGTGAGAAAGTGAAGTTTGCCGCTCACCAGCTTGACGGACCCGCGGTGGCATGGTGGGAGAATTTCACAGCCACTTACCCAGTTGACATTGTCACATGGGATCAGTTTCAGCAAGCTTTCCGCACTGCCCATGTTTCAGCAGGAGCTATGGCCATAAAGAAGCATGAGTTTCGTAACTTACGCCAAGGAGGAAGGACAGTTGGCCAGTACGTTGACGACTTTAGCAAGTTAGCACGTTATGCCCCAGATAATGTTGCTACAGATGCAGCTAAGCAGGAGAAGTTTCTGGAAGGACTGAATGATGAGCTAAGCATGCAGTTGATGGTAGCAAATTTCAACAACTACCATGAGTTGGTAGATCGTGCCATCATGATTGAAGGGAAGCAACAGCAGATTGAGAACCGTAAGAGGAAGTATGGACAGGGGAAGTATAACTCTGGAGCCCAGCAGAAGCCCCGTTTTACCCCTAAACCGGGATTTCAGTTTCAGCATACCCATGGAGGAGGTAGCTCGCACAACCATAATGGCCACAAGAATGGTAATGGGAATGGAGGAAGCAACGGCCAGAACCGGACCACCCCATCGACCCCAACCAAGAGAGACCTGAGTCAAGTCACCTGTTTCAAGTATTCGAAGACCGGACATTATGCCAATGAATGTCCCGAAGGCCAGAATGGAAATGCCAATGGAAGCTCTGGGAAGAAGCCGAACCCTTTCAATAGGGGACAGGTGAACCACGTTAATGTGGAGGAGATTGAAGATCAGCCCGATGCAGTAATAGGTAAGTTTTTGGTTAAGTCATTTACTGCACTCGTTCTTTTTGATTCTAGTGCGTCGCATTCATACATATCAAGGGGATTTGTGGAAAAGTATAGCCTTCCCACTAGGATTCTTAAAACACCTATGCTAGTAAGCTCGCCAGGAGCAGAATACATGGCTAGACAAGGATGTTTCCAAGTGCCATTGAGTATAGGAAGGCATGTATTCCCAACGGATTTAATTATTCTGGAATCCCAAGGTCTGGATGTGATTCTTGGTATGGATTGGCTGTCGATGTATGGAGGAAACATCGATTGCGCCAGTAAGACAATTTTTCTTACCACACCAGAAGGAAGAAGGATCAAGTATGTATCCCGGCATGTGCCAAACAGTACACAAGTGAATTGCCTAACAGGATTTGTGCAGGAGGAAGTACCAGTGGTAAAGGATTTTCCTGATGTATTTCCTGAGGAATTGCCAGGCATGCCACCGGATAGAGACATTGAGTTTTTGATTGAGTTATTGCCAGGTATAGGCCCAATATCGAAGCGACCGTACCGGATGCCAGCAAAGGATTTGGTGGAAATTAAGAATCAGATTAAGGAGTTATTGGATAAAGGTTACATACGTCCAAGTTCTTCACCTTGGGGATCACCCGTACTTCTAGTGGAAAAGAAGGATGGATCATTAAGGATGGTTGTAGATTATCGGGGATTGAATGAAGTAACCATCAAGAACAAGTACCCACTGCCAATGATCAACGATCTGTTTGATCGATTGCAAGGAGCTAAAGTGTTTTCCAAGATCGATTTGCGATCAGGGTACCATCAGTTGAAGATTCGAGAGCAGGACATACCTAAGACAGCATTCACCACAAGATATGGACTGTATGAGTATACCGTTATGTCATTTGGATTGACTAACGCACCTGCCTATTTTATGAACCTGATGAACAAAGTGTTTATGGAGTTTTTGGATAAGTTCTTCGTAGTGTTCATTGATGACATCCTAGTTTATTCGAAGAATGAAGAGGAGCATAAGGAACATTTGCGTTTGGTTTTGGAGAAACTAAGGGAACATCAGTTATACGCCAAATTCAGCAAATGTGAGTTTTGGTTGAAGGAAGTTGGATTCCTCGGACACGTTATATCCGGAGAAGGTATAGCAGTTGACCCCACAAAGGTTGAGACCGTAACTGAATGGGAAGCACCAACAACAGTTGGAGAGATCCGGAGTTTTCTTGGACTCGCAGGATACTACCGAAGATTCATTGAGAACTTTTCAAAGATTGCAAAGCCTATGACTGAATTGTTGAAGAAGGATACTAAGTTCAAATGGATTGAGGAGTGTGAGGCTAGTTTCCAGGAGTTGAAGAAATGATTGGTTACCTCACCGGTATTGATTTTGCCAGATCAGACCAAGGATTATGAGGTGTATCGCGACGCTTCACGTCGAGGACTTGGAGCGGTGCTTATGGAGGAAGGGAGAGTTGTTTTGTATGCTTCACGACAACTGAAGCCTCATGAGTTGAATTATGCCACGCATGATTTGGAGTTAGTAGCCGTAGTGCATGCATTGAAGACGTGGAGACATTTCCTCATTGGAAATCATTGTGAGGTGTACACGGATCATAAGAGTTTGAAGTACATTTTCACTCAGAAGGAGTTGAACCTCCGACAGAGGAGATGGTTGGAGCTCATCAAGGATTATGACATGAGATTGCATTACCATCCCGGAAAGGCTAATTTAGTAGCTGACGCATTGAGCCGTAAGAGCCATGTCAATACGATAATGACGGGAAGTATACCCAAGGAGTTAGCAGAATACCTTCGTGAACTAAGTTTAGAGATAGTTCCGAGAGGCTATGTAGCAGCATTGGAGATTCAGTCAACATTGATGGATAAGATCAGAGAAGCTCAGAAATCTGACAAAGAGATTGCTGCTATAAAGGAGAAACTTAGCAAAGGAAAAGCTAAGGGATTTCGTGAGGATGAGCACGATACCCTATGGTTTGAAGACCGTGTTTATGTGCCCAATGACCCGGAGATCAGGAAGTTGATTTTGCAAGAGGCACATGATTCACCATATTCGATTCACCTAGGGAATACCAAGATGTATTTGGATTTGAAGGAAACATTTTGGTGGACCGGAATGAAGAAGGATATTGCAGCCTATGTAGCAGTTTGTGACGTATGTCAGAGGGTAAAGGCAGAGCATCAGAAGCCAGCAGGATTGTTACAACCATTGCCGATACCCGAATGGAAGTGGGATAAGATAGGCATGGATT
Organism: Triticum urartu; assembly: GCF_056163025.1. NCBI lineage: Eukaryota > Viridiplantae > Streptophyta > Magnoliopsida > Poales > Poaceae > Triticum > Triticum urartu. Next base: position 219,141,005 of record NC_141878.1, read on the forward strand.
TTATCACAGGACTACCCAGGACGAAAGCAGGCTATGACTCGATATGGGTAGTAGTTGATCGTTTGACAAAGGTAGCACATTTTATTCCAGTTAAGACCACTTACACCAGTGCTAAGTTGGCAAAGATATACATGACTAGAATCATTTGTTTGCATGGAGTTTCGAGGAGTATCGTATCAGATAGAGGAACCCAATTTACCTCAAAGTTTTGGAATCAGTTGCATGAAACTTTAGGAACCAGACTAGAGTTCAGCATAGCTTTTCACCCACAGACGGATGGACAGACCGAGAGAGTCAATCAGATTTTGGAAGATATGCCGAGAGCTTGTGCACTAGATTATGGATCTAGTTGGGACGATAACTTGCCGTATGCGGAGTTTTCTTATAACAACAGTTATCAAACCAGTTTGAAGATGGCACCTTTCGAAGCCTTATACGGAAGGAAGTGCAGGACACCGTTGTCATGGAACGAAGTTGGAGACCGTCAGTTCTTTGGACCAGATTTGATTAAGGAGTCTGAACGGAAAGTTAAGTTGATTCGCGATAGGCTCAAGGTAGCCCAGTCCAGGCAGAAGAGCTACGCAGATTCAAAACGCAAGGAGATAGTTTACGAAACTGGAGACAGAGTTTATCTCCGAGTATCCCCACTTCGAGGAGTTAAGCGCTTTGGAGTTAAGGGAAAGTTAGCACCGCGTTTCGTTGTACCGTTTAAGATCGTGAAACGTATGGGAGAAGTCGCTTATAAGTTGGAATTACCAGTGGGACTGTCAGGAGTTCATGACGTATTCCATGTGTCTCAGCTGAAGAAATGTCATGCCGAGATGGCAGAGATACCGCTAAGAGATACCGTGCCACTCAAAGTGATTCAGTTAAAGGATGACTTAACATATGAGGAGAAGCCAGTCAAGATTCTCGAGTTTGCCAGTAGAGTTACTCGCAGCAAGGTTATCAAGTTTTGCAAAGTTTAGTGGAACCACCATTTAGAGGATGAAGCCACCTGGGAGAGAGAAGAAGATTTGCTCAAGGACCACCCTCACCTATTATCTAGCCAACCCGAATCTCGAGGGCGAGATTCACCTTAAGGGGGGTAGGTTTGTAACATCCCAAATTTTCAATTTGGAATGTTATACACTAGATCATCATGCATATCATATTTTTCTTGCATTTTGGTTGATCCTAGAAATTTCACGCAACTCAAGGACCCTCGGAGAGAGTTGGAGATTTCGTTATTTTCATATTTGAGTTTTCTCAAATTTTGAAAAGAGGATCATTTGATTTATTTATTTTATCTTCAATTATTTTCCGATGTTAAAGTATATGAGAGAGGGAATAATATGACTTTCCCAAAATTGAGGAAAAATGAAGATTTAATAAATAGATCAAAGTTTGTTTGCCGGAGTTTATTCGCATTTTATTTGGATAGGGAAAAATGCGCGTTTTCGAAAATTGCATTTTAGGTCCGGAGAAAAAAGTTCATTTTGTTCGACTCATTTTTACGAGTCGGAGAAAATTTACTTTAGATTTTTTGGGAGTTCATTTAGTTCTCTTTTTGTTTTTCTGCGCGCGAAATCAGTTAAAAAAACAAAAACAAAACTGGACCAAGGCCGGCCAGGCCAAGGCCCAGCCGGGCCAAAGGCCACCGCCCCCAGGGAGCCACGCGCGCCTAGCGCTGGCGCAGGAGGCCGCCGCCTCGCCTCTTGCTCTAAACCGAATCCTAGTAGGATTCTTAGCCCCTCCCCTTTCCTTATTTCGTTTCTTTTCCTAGTTGATCTCTCCTATTTCTTGTCCCCTACACCAAGTTTTGTCTCCCCTCACCCATATAAATACCCAAGCACCACCCCCTCTAAATCATCAAACCCAAAGCTTAGAGCTACACCACACCCCGCGCCGCGCCGCCCTAAGCCGCCGCCCGCGCCCTACGTCACCGCCGCCGCCGCACCTTGCCCACGCCGCCGCCTTACGCCGCCGCCGCCGGAGCCCCTCACTGGAGACCTCGCCGAGGTTGCCCCGCGTCTCTTTTTCTCGGATCGTTTTCTTCTAATCGTTCCGATTCTTTTCTTCTCTAAACCGTTCCAGTTTTCTAGATCGGTTTTTCGTTCGGTTTTCTTCTCCGAAACACTAGATCGGATTCGTTTTCTTCTCCGATTTAGTTGCCTTTGGACCGTTCGCCGGACCGTTCGTCCTAACAAACATGATCACCGGATTCTTCTAGGTTAACAACGTCCGTTCGTTTAACCGTTCTTCTTTTTCTTTTCGTCGGATTTATTCCGCGATCGCGATCTCAGATCCGATCTTCTTTCTAGTCTTTCTTTTCGCTCGTTTATCGGAATCAGGTGATTCAAGCGCCTGGAGTTTCGTCTCGAAAACGCCGTTCCGTCTAATCAACTTGAACAAGCTTTTGCTACAGTAAAATTTTGACCTAGATTCAACTTGCTAGAACCGAGTTGTTTTCTTCTGCCGCTTGTTTTTCCGTCGTTTGTTCGGTTCGTTCTTTCTTTGCAACCGGAGTTCTTAAGTTGAACTATCTGGTTCGATCTCTTGTTCGAGTTTTACCTGTGCATTAGATGAGTACTTATTGTATGCTTGTTGTTTGTCTGCGATAGATTACCCGGATTGCGCCGCTTGTTACTTCGAAACTCTAGGACTCGCGGATCATCAGCAAGGCAAGTAACACTTTGATCATACCTTTTCTACAACCCATGTTTTATTGCATTAGATCAATCCTCACACATTGCATGATTAGGATCTAATTAAATTGTGGGATGGGAAGTAGATGAGGTAGTACCTATTACCTGTATTATTATGAAACCTTTGGGAGTTACTTCTACGTTTGCTTATTATGCCATGCTATGCTAGTAGACGTGGATTGGGTGAGTGATATCCATGACAGATGTGAGATTGATAATTTTAATGGTTTATCTAAGGTGGCAACCTAACACACATCTGGGTGGATTGAGGCACCTGATGTCTATCAGGACTTGCCTGTTTTTTTTGGACCGCCACCCAGGCTCAAAGGGATCATAAGATCTTTCATGCTAGAAACTTCCGTGTGCAGCCACATGCTACTATGGGCGCTGGCATAGTTGACTAAGTTGTGCGAACTCTTACGGGGTGGACTAGCATATGTAGGGGAAGTAGGTGTATCGGTCTACCCCACATGTAAGGTGCTAGCGCTTCTGAAAGACTATGTCTCGGTCATCCGTTTCTCAAACACCATGTAGTGCGAGAAAACAAACGGAGGCGATCGAGTCATGTGGGGAAAAGTGCGCAAACCTCTGCAGAGTGTACAAACTAATCATGATTAGCCGTGTCCCTGGTTATGGACAACTTGAGTATCTAGTACTTGAATATCATGTGAATCTCAACATGTTACTTCTAATTAATGTTGTTGGGTTTTAATTGTACTTTTAATTGGGATTGAGAATGCTGTCAACCATTCTCAATGTTTAACAACCACCATGATAGTTAAATAAATTTATTCCTTTGTAGTAGGGAAAAACTGGCTTTACGCAAAACTGTAACCATAGAGCTTTCCACCAGCCATATATGCATATAGTATAGCTGTTTCATTCCATTACTCTCTATGTGTTAGTTTGCCAGCATATTCCATGTGCTGACCCGTTTTCGGGCTACAACGTTAATGTTGCAGACTTTTCAGACGATGATTGAGGTGTTTAGGTCGTGGCCCTATACTCAGTGATGCCGCTGGAGTTGATGGACCCATTTATCTTCCGAGTCTTCCGCTGTTATCGATATTAGATGGCCTTCAGCCATATTTATTGTAATAAGTTCTTTTTGAGCCATCGATGTAATAAGTGTGTGATTGCAACTCTGCTATAAAACCTCGATGTACTGTGTGGTGTCAGCATTACTGATCCAGGGATGACACCGTAGCACAGTAGACGTGATCCATTCGGGTCAGGTCGCTACAAAGAGACCTCAGACCGACGCTTCCGAACCAGAGTATCAGGTAAACTGGCAGAGGTGACCTGTTGGCCACTGTGTCGGGTTGTCCGGCGAGCTTCATGCTGTTGAGTCTTCAAAATAAATGTTGGATCCAAGTGAGCAAGAGGATGAGAAAAGCTTACTTTTCGGATTGTTTGGCGAGTTTTTTGTGTTGGCATAGAGTCTGAACCGGAGGAAAGGGTAATTACCTCTACGTCCTCAGCCTGACTAGCTTCTGCCTCCTCCTGAGGAAGATCATTGTTAACAAGATGCATAAAAAGAGAGCCAAGTGAGTCAAGTTCTACCTCAACTTCTGGGTCATTAGTATCATCATCAAGTTCCATATTAATCCGGTCAGCCGTTTTCCGCTTTGACGTCCGTTTTACAGCTTTGGTCTTCGGGCGGGTTGGTTTGACCACTTTATCTCTAGTTGGCTTTGCCGCTTTCTCTATGGATTTCTGTTTCCAGAAATGGTCATCACCCTATATATATAAGGAAGAAGGGTTACAGCTTGTATAAGTCAAAGATATTAGAGATGAAGAGGAAGTGTAATGCTTACAGCAGGCGGTTTGTTCTTGGTGTAGAAGGGACTCAGACCGGTTTGACTACAGACCAGTTCTGATTCATTCAGAATTTTCTTTACACCTTCGGTAACTTCTTCCTCGGATAATTGGATATTGCAGTGGCATTGAGGATCGTCAACTTCGCCGGTATATTCGCACATTAAATCGGGTCGCCGGCTTAGCGGCAAGATACTCCAGGATATCCATCAACGCGATTTGAGGAGCGTATTTTGCCCTTTCCGAAGAGCTCAGGCGTTGTGGCATTGGGTGAGTATTGGATAATCTATGATCACGAAAGCCGAAGAGGGGATCTTCATCCTCAGGCGAAGTGTCTCTGCAATAGAACCATGTTTGGTTCCATTCCTTTGGGTGGCTATGGTGTTTGGCATGAGGAAATTCCACTTCTTTTCGCTTTTGAATCGAGACACCACCAAGCTCTGTGTTCGTGCCATTCACAAACTCTGTGCGCCGGTTTAAGTGAAAGAAATCCCGGAACAATTCTGCAGTTGGTTCTTCTTGTAAATAGGCTTCATAGAAGACTTGGAAATTACATAAGTTGGAGACTGAGTTGGGACCAATATCTTGTGGATGCAGTTGGAAGCTGGCAAGTACTTCTCGATAGAATTTTGACCCTGGCGGTTTGAAACCATGGCCTATATGGTCAACAAAGATTACCACCTCGCCTTGTCTTGGGGTTGGAGGATTCTCTGTTCCTAGAACTCACCATTTGATCTTAGTTTCTTAGGAAGAGAGCCGATGCTAACCATCTCATTCAATTGATCCTCAGTAACCCGGGAACGAGCTCAGTTGCAGGCAGTGAATTGTTTGGCCATTGCAAAGAGAACAAACTGAAAATGAAAGGCCGGTTTATAAATTACGCAGGATTATACGCAAGAGACAAGGGAGTAAGAAACATGCTGATATGATAAATGGTACAACCCGGAGACTAGTATAATGACAGAGAAAGGTAATGCTAGCACAGGGTTGATCAGACATTGTTAAACTGGAGCATAATTGTGAAGGTAACATGTTCTTCTGGTTTATCAGAGGGCTAATGGCATAGACTATTTATACAATGTTAAACCGCTTATATTGGTGCGAGGAGAAACGGATCTCACAAGAACATAGAAACAGATCTCACAGAGATGTATAAAACTTTCGGATCTAAAGATAAGACAGAAAAGCAAAAATAATTGGATCTTGAAGGGGTGCAGAACTGAGGCAATTTTTGACAGACTAGATCAGTTCTTTGTGCATAAGGATTTGTGATGACTATAGTAGGTAAGCTACGGTAAGAGATGCATCAAGCATGAAGTGTCCATCTATTAAAGGAAGAACAGGGAAGAATAGCACTGATGAACTTCGGAAGAACTGCGAAGAATATCGAAACCCTAGAACAGATCTATGGTGAAAGAAGCAAAGAACTTACCGGAGCTGGTGAGGAAGCGGAAGGGCGCCGTAGTATTCTGATGCGTTCAGGGTGATGCAGCGGCCAAGATCGGAGCAGAGGCGACGGTCGATGGTGGCGGCGGAGCTCCAGAGGCTGAGCGGCGCGAGGAAGATGATGCGAGGAGGCACAGGGGGAAACAGTGAAAATGACCCCTCGGTCCTATTTATAAGGCGAAGTGATAAAATGGCAAGTACTGGAATCGAGGAGCCCAAAAAATGGATAAGTTAATAAAGGTGTCGCCTTGATGACTGGATATGTATTAAATGAAGGAAATCTCCGACATCAACGGATGGATGACGTCATGGTGGTTTATCGTAATTTTGAAGTATGATGTCACAACGGTTTACAAGATCAAAAATGAAGATAAGAGAGAAGATTTTTTCTGAAGTGTGGAAGATTGACATGAACAAGTTCAAACCAATCTGGGGCCTAATGTTGGGGATATTACTACTGGAGGTAAACCGGCCTTATGTAGCCGGGTTGACTCTTTGAAGATTAGAAGCCCATGAAGATGTAAAGATGATGACGCTTTACGGAGGGCCCAAAGGCGGGTTATAGTCTGTAAATGTAAACCGGCCTAGTCATGTAACTTGTATAGTAAGATAGAAAGAGAGAGGCCGAACCAGATACGTTTATAAACCGGCTTCGGGATTCTGTAGCCCGGTGGGCGTCAACCTATGTATATAAAGGGACGACCCGGCCGCGGTTTAGGGACAGACAACAACAACTCGAGAGCCAGACAAAGCGGATTCGCTCCCTGGCCTTCGAAACCCTAGCAATACCAATCACAACTAGACGTAGGCTTTTACCTTCATCGAAGGGGCCGAACTAGTATAAACTCCCGTGTCCCCTTGTCCGGTTTAACCCCTTTAAGCTAACCCGTTGCGATGGCTCCACGACTAAGTCCTTTCACGAGGACATCTGCCATGACAAACCCACTACAGCACTGGTTAAACAGTCTGCCCGAAAACTCTATTGGTAGCTGGGAGGATTTGAAAGACGCCTTAGGCGACAACTTCCAAGGTACATATGTCCGGCCACCAGACGCTGATGACTTAAGCCATATAGTTCAACAGCCCAGAGAATGAGCCAGGAAGCTCTGGACTAGGTTCTTAGTTAAAAAGAACTAAATCGTCGACCTCCGTCCGACGCGGAAGCCCTAGCGGCCTTCAAACACAGTGTATGGGACGAGTGGCTCGCCCGCCACATCGGTCAAGAAAAACCAAAATCCATGTCAGCCCATACCACTCTAATGACCCGCTTTTGCGCGGGAGAAGACAGCTGGCTCGCTCCTAGAAGCAACAGCGCCAATGATCCGGGCACTTCTGAAGTCTGAAACGGCAATGGAAAACCTCGGCGCGGCAAACACAAGCGTCGGAATGATAATGAAAGAACGCGCGACACAGCGGACAACGCCGGATTCAGCGGCCCTAAACCTGGTCAACGGAAAAAGCAATTCAAGGCAACTAGAGACAAACAATCCAATTTAGACAAGATATTGGATCGGCCCTGCCAGATTCAACTCAACCCCGATAAACTAGCTAATCATACCAACAGAAGTTGTTGGGTTTTCAAGTAGGCCAGCAAGCTCAACACCGAACACAAGGGGAAAAGGACACCCAGTGATAGCGATGACGAAGAGACTTACCAACCAAATACCGGGGGTCAGAAGAAATTTCCCCCTGAGGTAAAAATAGTGAACATGCATGGTATACGTGACACACGCCCCTATAGAGGAGCATGAGACGCATTCCATCCGGACTGAGGATCATACTACATTCCCTCTAGCCGGAGAACAAATCGGTCTTATTAAACCGCATACCTTGTCGGCCATTAAGCCGCCGGTCTCCATTCAGCAAGACCGACCAATTATGGAGCTGGACTAGCAGTTCGGCTTCCGCCGTCCGCCTCATACACCCACGAAATATGTACCGTGCATACATAACTATGCACTTAAAATACGATGGGCATTGGTGGAGGCACAATACAGACGGGCCTACAAGTACTCCCATAACCTCCTTCTTTTCTTTTCTAACCACTCTTCCTTTTCCTTTACCATAGGTGACTCACGAGCTAGTCATCTCACCGACTCTATCGGAGTTCCGGTTTGTACATTCGTCCAAAAGCTACTCCCTTTATGGAGCCCCTTCATCGAGGAAAGACGGTGCAGACGTGCGACAGGAGGTCCAAAACAACTCTTTGTAGACCGCACTCTTTATTTTGCGAGCCTGTAAAGTGCCTTCTACCTCAGCCATCGACCCTTGGCATGTCAAATAGTCGGGATCGTGGCATTATTATATGCAAAACAACGATTGGCATATCACTCAAGTTCTAGTGAAAAATAATCTGTATCCAGTATTCACTCTTCTCTAAAAAACTGTATTTTTCTCCTTGTGTTATTTCACACGCCCTGACATAACTCGCCAGGAGCTCGATATGGGAACAAAATAAATTGCCAACAAGTCCGAACAACTTTATAGCATACTTCGGCATCGCGAGTTTGGCCTTATATGCATCAGCTCCGAATCAGGTCTTGGGTCAATAGTTGGGTTGCCCGGCTCCTATGCTTGCTACCTTACGTTCCGCTGTATCGACTAAGGTAGTAAAGGGAGAACTGCTGCGATTGTGTTTCCAGTTCATCTAGTCAAACACCTCAGTAAAGAAAGCTGAAAACTGACTGTCATGATGCGGCGAGAACTGGTCAACCACTCGACGACTTATCGGAATCTTTCGTGATCCCCCCCGTATTACACGAAGGACCTTTCTTCAGGTCATACATGTAAGCGCACCACATTGGGAAAACCGCGTACATACCAGGGTTTATATCGTAGACCCACCATAAAACTCTTATGGCTAAGTGAAAGTGTTAACGCCCTATAGTCCGATTGCATCGTTCACCGCATTGACACCTCCTTCATGGACCAAGACATTGGGTTAAGAGTGATCAAGTGCTTTTCTGAACACCCCCGTATTTTCTATGAGGGGGCTGAAGCCAATGACTGGAAAACTTTCATATTATACAGAGACGGCCACACAGGAGGAACCAAAAGCTTTTAAGCAAATATCATAATATTGTCATAATATTATCTTTTAAAAATTCAATACATTTCATTCAAATATCATATCTTTCGAGAACTGACCATCTATCAAGCGGGCACCCTCTAAGACATCCTCGAAATAATGTTCGGGTGCGTGATGATCCTTACCCTTGGGGGGACTCCTCGATGCAATGTCGGTAGACTTCATCTTCGCCCAGTATGTTTTGACACGGGCAAAGGCCATCCGTGCACCTTCAATGCATGTTGAACGCTTAACGGCGTCGATACGCGGCACCGCATCCACAAGCCACTACACCAAACCAAAGTAACTGTTCGGAATGGGCTTAGTAGGCCACAGCCGGACTATGACATCGTTCATGGCAGAACCCGATATCCTGAGGAGCTTGGCCCACTGGGCCATCTGTTCATTTAGTAACAACGGGCACTTTGGCGCACTGAACTGTGACCAAAAGAGCTTCTCCGTGGCACACCCTTCCTGTGCTTGGTAAAATCGTGCCGCATCGGAGGTACTCTTCAGTAGGTCCAAGAATGCGTCTGGCAAGTTCCACATCTGATTAAGCAGGGAATACTTCGGACCACCGAATTTAGTCTATAACAAGAAAGGCTTACCAGGCGCTATATCCCCAGCTTGCCGGATCTCCTCCCGAGCCGCTCTAGACTCGGACCGTGCTTCTCTCGCCTCTTATAAGGCCTTGTCGAGATCGGCCGCTTTGGCTTTATTATCCTTCTCGAGGAATTCACACTGGATAGTGGTTTCCTCTAGCTCGCACGCCATGACAGAAATTCTCTCCTCACACTGGCGCCGAGCAGCCTGTTCGGTTTTTAATTCATTAGCTGCCTTATTGGGAGCCAAATTGCCCATCTGGGCTTGCTCCTTGGCTAGAGCAAATTCAGCCCGAAGAGCCTCCACCGCGGCAGCACCATGTGCAGTTATGCGCGTCTCAATATACAACACTAGCTTGGTGCATATATTATCATACATACATATACTGACTGCCCCAAAAATATACCTTGCGCCTTGTCAAGCCGCCTGTTGATAAGCATGATGTCATCATCCGCCTCGTCAATCTTCCACTGCAGATCTGCAACCTCTGTGGATCGGGCAGTAGCTAGGGAGGTAACAGCCTGTGTTCCAAGTAGTCAAATTATTTCCTGGACATATCTTTTTGATCCTCTGATCGCCTCCCTTGGAAAGCCAATCAGAGTCTCTGGGGCTACTATCTATAGACAGGAGTACTTTGTGAATAAAACACAATTGAAAGCATTACAACACAAACCTCGAAGCCTCTTAGCAGGCTCGTGAAGGCCTCATTCAATCCACTTTTTGTGGCCGTGACCTTTTCAACCACCGTACCCATCAAGGTACAATGGTCCTTGGAGACGGACTCCTGTTGCAGCATGTTCATCAATATATCCGACGCTTCTGGATCTCCGGAAGCTGCTGTAGCAGCACGACCTCCCTTCGAAGGGACCTGTTCATTCGCCCCTAGAGTTGTCTCCAGCTGAAAGCCGGAAAATCCAGGGCCTATATTGTTGGCCCCCGGACCCTGGGCTACCGAAGTATCACCTTCAGTTAGTGTTTTCATCATCCCTCGCATCACTTGTTAATCAGGAGAGACCCTCTGGGACGACACCTCAAAGTTGTCCTCCCTATTGGGCTGGGAGATTGGTGGAGGCGTCTCGCTTTCCATCATCTCCAGGAGAAGATCCCGAGGAAGAGGATTGTTGAGGAAGACTGTGCGCCGAGCTGCAAAAACATATATTCTAGATGTTACCCTGGTCACAGGAGAGGAATGGGGTATGTGTAAAACACCCTTGTTCGCCTACGATTTAGGCCTGTCCTCACCGGGGGACTGCGTGATAACGTCTTCGGAGACGACCCTTTTCTTACCATGGGGCATCTTGCCTTGCTTGGGAGCCTTTTCCTCCCAATCTTCGGAGACGACTTTTCTTACCATGGGGAGAATGAGTGTTGGCTTCTCCTTTACTTTTGTCTTCGGGCGATGGGATTTTCGTCTCCCCAGACACAACATCTAATATATCTTCGGGATAGAGGAAACCTTCGGTCCTCCCGCTCTCCATCTTGTCCTCCTTCACAGGCATCTGGTACGGTGTTGGGGCCAGCATCCTTGTTAATACAAAATCCGCTGAGTCTTCGGGAAGGGGGGCCGAACACCTGATCTGCTCTGGTTTCTTTATCCAGCCCTGGAAGCGGATAGTGTGATCAGTGTCGCGCTATAGCATACATTGCTGAAAAATTGTTCGGGAATAGAGCGCTTACCGAGATATCCGGATGGTTGCGGTCGAGGCCAATGTCCTCGGTGGTGTCCGGCCACTGTTTTCGATTCCCGAAAAACAACATCCACATTCCTTTGTGTGTAATACCGAAGAAGTCTTGGAGGGTCCGTGGTCCTTCCGGATTAAACTCCCACATACGGAGAGGTCGTCGCTGGCACGGCAGGACCTGGCAGACCAGCATTACTTGAACCACGTTGATAAGACTGACGTCCTTCTGAAGGAGGCTCCGGATGCGCCTCTATAGAGTCTGCACTTTGTCAGTGGATCCCCAATCTAGTCCTTTATTAATCCATGACGCAAGCTGTAATGGAGGGCCAGATCGAAATGCGGGTATAGCCGCCCACTTGGTACCACGGGGTTCAGTGACATAAAACCACTCCCGCTGCCATAGGTCAGGAGTTTCGGCGAAAGAGCCTTTTGGCCAGGGAGCATTGATAAGTTTGCTCATTGTAGCACCTCCGCACTCCGCTTGTTCCTCGTCGACTACCTTCGGCTTCACACTAAAGGTCTTGAGCCATAAGCCGAAGTGTGGGGGAATGCGGAGAAAGGCCTCGCACGTGAAAATGAACGTGGAGATGTTAAGGAAAGAATCTGGGGCTAGATCGTGAAAATCTAGTCCGGAGTAAAACATGAGCCCCCGGACGAAGGGGTGAAGAGCGAATCCTAGCCCTCACAGGAAATGGGAGATGAATACGACCCTCTCGCCGGTTCTGGGAGTAGGAATAACCCGTCCTCAAGCAGGGAGCCTGTGGGGGATCTCTGCGGTCAGGTATCTGGCTGCATGAAGCTTCGTGATGTCCTCCTCTATAATGGAGGAGGCCACCCATCGGCCCTGTGGGCTGGATACGGACATGATTGGGAAGCTTGAAGCGATGAAGTCGAGCCTTGGGTGCTAGAACAAGAAGTTGGAAGGGCTAAGGAAAAGGTTGGTGCAAAACAAGGCGGCCCTTGGCTCCTTTATAAAGGCAACGGATATCGAACGCCTCCACCTAAGCCTGAAAACCTGCCTATTCCTAAGGAATCATACCAATGGAATGGTTGGGTTATCCATGCTCATATTGATGAGACTCCCGCGATAAGGGGACACGATCTCTGCTTCGACAAGACGTGCCAATAAAAACCGCGCCTCGAAACATGGAACGGCGGGACAAGAAGCGGTTCAAAATAATGACCGGGCAAATGTAATGTCACGTTACAAAAAGTTGTCAGCTGATTGGACTCGTGCAATATTTTGTTCTCAACGGTTGTGTGTGGTACTAGTATTGCAGATCCGGACACGTTCATTACGTCCGAAGACTATCTTGGAGTATTCGGAAAGGGGAACCCGCCTCGCAATGCCGAAGACAATCTGCATGCCAGACACCTCGTCATTGAAGTCTGGTTCAGGGGCTACTGAGGGAGTCCTGGACTAAGGGGTCCTCGGGCGTCCAACCTATTGGACATGGGCCGGACTGATGGGCTGTAAAGATACAAAGACTGAAGACTTAACCCGTGTCCGGATGGGACTCTCCTTGGCGTGGAAGGCAAGCTTAGCGATCAAATATGAAGATTCCATTCTTTGTAACCAACCTTATGTAACCCTAGATCCCTCCTATGTCTATATAAACTGGAGGTCTAGGTCCGTAGATATATCCTCATAATCATAGTCAGATAGGCTAGACTCTTAGGGTTTAGCCATTATGATCTCGTGGTAGATCAGCTCTTGTAATACTCATATTCATCAAGATCAATCAAGCAGGAAGTAGGGTATAACTCCATAGAGACGGCCTGAACCTGGGAAAACATTGTGTCCCCCGTCTCGTGTTACCATCGACCTTAGACGCACAGTTCGGGACCCCCTACCTGAGATATGCCAGTTTTGACACCGACAACGGCGTGGTGATGGAGGTGGTGAAACTATTCCGCAGGGCTTCACCAAGCACAACATATTTAGGATAGAGGATGAACTAGAGGGAGAGGGGCCGCTGGCACATGGCTTGGTGAATCATGGTATCCCCCAGGGGCTAGCCCTGCCCCTCTATTTATATGTTGAGCCCTGGGTCGTTTCTTGGAGAAAGAGCCTCCTCAAAGTTGTTTTGGAACGCAAGGAAGAGTCCTTCTTGGTTTCTAGTACCAGATGCCATGGTCCTTGGCACCTGGCCCAAAAGCCATGGGCCTCAGCGTCTGGCCCAGGGCCAGATGCCAGGGTCCCTGGTGTCTGGTCCCTGACCTCCGCAAAACTTCCTTTTGCACCGACCTAAAGCCCCGTGGGCCTTACCCCTTCACCCAACCATATCATCCTATATATCAATCTTTACCTCCAAACCATTCCAGAGCTCCTCATCATGTCCGTGATCTCCTCCGGGACTCCAAACAACATTTGGTCACCAACATACATAACTCATATAATACTATATCGTCAACGAACGTTAAGCGTGCGGACATTACGGGTTCGAGAATGATGTAGACATGACCTAGACGATTCACCGGTCAATAACCAATAGAGGAACCTCGATGCCCATATTGGTCCCTACATATTCTATGAAGATCTTCATCAGTTGAACCTTTATGACAACATACGTAGTTCCCTTTGTCTGTCGGTATGTTACCTGCCCGAGATTCAATCGTTGGTATCTCTATACCTAGTTCAGTCTCGTTATCGGTAAGTCTCTTTTACTCATTTCGTAATACATCATCTTGTAACTAACTCCTTAGTCACTTTGCTTGCAAGCTTCTTGTGATGTTGTATTACTGAGAGGGCCCAGAGATACCTCCTTGTCATACGGAGTGACAAATCCCAATCTCGATTCATGCCAACTCAACAGAGACCTCCAAAGATACCTGTAGAGCACCTTTATGACCACCTAGTTACGTTGTGACGTCTAATAGCACACAAGGTATTCCTTCGGTATATGGGAGTTGCATGATCTCATGGTCGAAGGAATATGTATTTGACATTAAGAAAGCGGTAGCAATAAACTGAACAATCATATGCTAAGCCAACGGATGGGTCTTGTCCTTCACATCATTCTCCTAATGATGTGATCATGTTATCAAGAGACAACACATGTCTATGGTTAGGAAACCTTAACCATCTTTTGATCAATGAGCTATTCCAGTAGAGGCTTACTAGGGACACGGTATTATTGCCTCTAGGGAATATTTCCAACACCTTTGCAATCCTGGATGTTGCGACCGTGGCCTGGAGTAGACCCACCCCCTAATACAAGCACAAGTGGTTACCGTCCAACCGGGCGCACGCCGCTAAACTGCTGACATCCGAGAGCTTTTGGAAAAATTGTACGACGCCGAGTGAACATACTTATTCCCGCATGGTGGTTAGTGCAAAAAGGCCAGAGGCCTACTCGGATCACATATCCAAATCCGTTAATTAGTGTCTTGGGAGCACGCGGAAACAATCAATGATCCACGATCTGTGGTCTCATCACCCATCTCACGGACTTACGACAAGGGCCAAGAATGTCCGGCTGTGCCTCGTAATTATCTCGCTAGTGCCCTCACAGTCAACCTGACTTCACATCTCTCACGGGTACCCCTCGGGGCCGACCCGACTTCAACAAGGTTCCGAGGTAAAGTCAAGGTAACCGTGTGTCCATAACATCAAGGGGAAAATCCGAGGAATCACCCTCAAAGGTTTCCCACTCAACATAATCGTCGAGGTTACCTTGGAGGAATAACCCTCAAAGGGTTCACACTTGAGGTGTTACACGACAAAATCATTATCGGGAGTGGTGAAGGAGGAATCACCCTCCATAATCCATGACCGATTAGCTACACTACAGAGATATCATCAGGAGTGTGTTACGAGGTATCACCCTCGACACTCGATAGTAGCTCTTCATAGTCATACAACTAAGGGGGTGTGCGGTAATGTGTCGCTCTCTGCACATCGATCACGCTGATCGAGTCATCTGGTAATACAGCAAGGGCAACAAGGACAAGGTGAGTGGTCACAGATGGATCACTACTCAACCTATACTAAGAATATACACGACTGTAGGGTGCTGCTAACGCGACACTACGATCAGAGACCCTTTGACGAAACTGTGTGTGATGCATTAATCGCAAATGGGGATGTCAAAAAACATCAAAAAAGATGCAAAACATTTGCGATGGCGGAGACATCAAACACGGTTCAGATTTTAGTTACGTGTGCGATGCGCGGCATGTAGTTGATCCAGAAGAACTGTTTGCGATGAGGTAGAACAATACAAACGGGCAACCATATCAATGTGTGTGCGATATACGACATACATTTCGCTCTGATGAACTGTGTGCTATTAGGAAATGCAATAGAAATGGTCAGCCGGATCAAGGTGTGTGTGATACACGGCATATGGTTCACTCGGGCGAACTGTTTTCGATTATGGAAGAGAACATAAATGGTTCCACTTAACAAGATCTGTGTGATATGCGGCATACAATTCACATAGATGAACTGTTTGTGATGAGCCAAACGAACACAAAAGATTCGTGTAAACAAGATGTGTGTGATACACAACAAACAACCCACTCAGATGAATTGTTTGCGATGAGAAATTATAACACAGACGGTTACTATAGTTAGTTCGTGTGAGATATTGTTCGCACAAAAAACATTGAAAAATGCAAACTAGTTGCTTGCAGTGGCTAGGAGTATCACACACAATGCGTCTGCGTGTACTCGTGTGCGATGACTAGTAAGTTACACGTCCTTATGTTAACATGTGTGTGATAAATAACACGTGGCACCACATATGGTATTCGGGTTGTGTGTGTGCTCCACTTAGTCTTCTCGCACTCCAGCGAATGCGTCCCGTGCTCCACATGGGTGAATTGTAAAAGCCATGCCTCTTCCCTCATGGGTTTCCCGCCAGTAGCTAATGGCTTGCTGCATATAACCTAGGTGGCAACGCACCGTCGCGACACTCTGTACAGATCTAGTCCTCGCCCATCTACCATGAATTATTCCAAGCATGCTAGGCAATGACCAAAGCTTTGACGTTGACCCCTACCCGCGTTACATCTTCGGCGAGAGAATGAGCCGGAGCAGGTCGGGGAGAAAGAGCTTCATCGGCCGGTGCAGGCACCATGGCCCATTGGCAGTGATATCGTCATGCCATTACTTGGGCATATAATTAACATATTGCAGAGGAGGTGTGATGAGCAGTTTGCCATCCACCATGCAAAAGATCCAGAGCTGCTCGGTGGCATGATCCATGACCAACCCGAAGAGCCACTATCACCAGTGCTCATCAAGTGCCTGATGCCTCGCGAGGAATTGGCAGAGGACCTCTGTGATTTAGTCAAGACAAAGGCAGCCTGCGGCTTCATCATTGCCCGCGGCGGCCGTGTCAACCTCAATCCTATTGATGTGGTGGCCAGGCGCGAGCCCATCCTTGGCGGAGTTGACATCCCCGACAAAATAGAACATCACCAATATGATATCTTGAGGATTCAGGTGATGGGTTGAATTTGCTACTAGGCCAAAGACATGGAAATGGAGCGGTTCCACGCAGATATCATGCGCGCGATTGCACGTTGTCAAGCTATTCTCGAAGAGGCCCAGTAGCCCCAAGAGACTCCCAGCGCTAGCAGCTCCGTAGGCGGAGGCGGGTCAGGACACTTGGAATAAACGACCGCAAGGGTGCTATGCTGATCAGGGAGTCCGAGAAGACCGTCGTCGGAAGGCCACCAACTCAGCCTTTTAGCCTATATTTTATTATAATTGTATGCATATGTAGGTCGTGAGTGTTTTGGGCCTTGCCGCATGTGGCATTTTAAATTATCCTGAATATGTAAGACAAATAACCGTTGCCATTGTAAATTTGCCTCAATGGCGAGTAGAGCGCGCGCACAGATGCCAGAGCGGAGCGCGTTGCAGCCGCCTCAATGGCGAGCAAAACGCGCGGACGGATGCGAGAAGAGCGTGCCGCGGCCGCCTCAACGAGGATAAGAGCGCGCCATGTCTACCTCAACGATGAGCAACCATGTGGTCAACCTTCTGGCACCCCGTGGGAGGTGCGTCGGCGCATCCATAGGACACGATGGTGATATCTTGATCGTGTGTGATTGTGGGCAGACACGTACACGTACATCCGAGAACGCGGGCCCATGTTTCGGGCTTCCGATGCGTGGCATACGGTTGATCCAAAAGAAATGTTTGCGATGAGCCAGAGCAACAGAAACGGGCTTTCTAGGCCCATAACCATCAATAAATTTTGACCTTGTTTCTCGTCACATTGCAAATTACAACGCAATAAGTAATTGCAAATATTTTCACACCTGTCAAACTAATATGTGTTCACACTTAGCACCATTGTTGAGGAAATCGTTAACTGGTAACTGCTCGGTTGGCTGGCGAGTAGGGGATTAATAGGCTAATCGGCAAGTTAATCGGCCATTTAATCAATTAATCGGACGATTTATTAGTTTATCGGCTACTTGGTGACCCTATGAGTAGGGATTAATCGGCAAGTTAACGGGTTAATCGGATGAATTCTTGAACAGGGCTTAGCACTGGGCTGTAAAAACTACCCACTCGAAAATTACTTCATAGTTCCTCTCCTCATCACCCACAAAACTGGTCTTTCTTGTCAACTCGTTCCGCCATGACCGATAGGAGGAGTTTCGGGTGGACATATAACCAGGCAGCAAAGACCAAGGCCGCGGAAGCACTAGAGAGGTCCTGCCGCAAAGCAGCAGTCGCATCAGAGATGTCCCGGCGCGCGGTGGAACCCTCGAACGAGCTCTGATGGGCACGCAAGGGCTCTAACAAGCGCACTCGCCGTGTTGGCGATAGCGACGAGCTGGCGTTGCTGAAGTCCTTGGCCGGCGACGACGCCATTCTCGCTGGCCTCATTAAGTAGCAGGAGCTGGTCGACGGCTTGATGAAGCTACTCGAGATCAGCAATGCTCGGTTGACAAGGCGACCGGCCGCGTCGAGCAACTCATGGGTGACAATGCGAAGCTCCTTAAGGCGCTCATTGAGAAGGAGGAGGAGGCCGCCGGCTAGAAGATGCTATGAGCCGAGCACTGCCTCGGGGATGGCACTGACAGCGGTCGTCGAGGAACTGATGGGTGACTTGAGGAAGCTCCCGATCTAGCAAGAGCAGGAGGTGGAAGAATCCGTGGCTTCTTTCAAGCAAAGTCATGAGGCATTCAACAAGGAGCTGGAGGATGTCGTCGCCCGGCGATCCATCGACGAGTAGAGACAGTAGCGACCCAGATCGTTGTCTGTGATTTCCTTCTTCTTTTGCCCCCGTGTCTTCCGGGCTTTTCTGCATGTGGCATTTTAAATTATCCGGAATATGTAAGACAATTGTTATCCACGCCATTGTAAATTTGTCATCATATTATCCATTGCCATTTTATTTGTCATCGTATTATCCATTGCCATTTTATTTGTCGTCGTATTATTCGTTGCCCTATGTGGCAATTTAATTAGGCTAGAATATGAGTTGAAAAGGAGAACAAGGAAAATGCTACCATGGGATCACAAGCAAACACCCTCCGTCTAGGTGCTTTAATTAACCGCGTGTTGAACAGTGGCTCGGCCGCCATTAATGGAGAAGTTGTGAGCGAGGCGAGCAGCTGGTGGATCGAGGTCAAAGAGCTCGCTTCACTGTGAGCATGGGCGGCCTTGGTGCTCGCACGTGTACCATCGAGGCTGCGAGGTGGACAGGATGCACGCGTCCCATCGATCCTGCGGGGCGGACTGCTCGCACGCGTCCCATCGAGCCTGCGCGGTGGACTTCTCGCGCTTGTCCTGTCTAATCAAACAGCTGCACGCACGCCACCGAGTATGGTTAAATTTGGCAGAGGTAGTGGCCGCACTTAAATGGTTACGGGAACACATGGTTCATATAATACAACCATTTGCGATATTAATGTGTCAGCTATTTGTTTCAAACGGACTTCATTGGCTATTAATGTGTGCACCTTGTCTCAAACTGGATGTTTTTTACCACAACATATATGTGCCATGTAATGAAACCATGCCAAGTTTCATGTTTTTTGGGTGAGTTTTCGATTTACTGGGATTTAAAAACTGAGATTCTAAATGTTTCAGGATGACGAGAAGTTTGTAATTCATTCCCATTCCTTAAATGAGACCTAAACATGCACCCGATGACACATGTATGATTTCCCACCCATTTTGCTTCACTTGAGCATGTGCTTGTAGTTCAAATTTGAATTATGGACTACATTAAATGCCTAGAAAACTCAATTAATATATACAATGGCCAAACGAACCCTAAACAGTTCCAAATTTCAGAACGACACTCCTGTTAGTCTATGTTGACTGTAGAAAACAAAGTTCAAGGTGAGAAGAGACAGCGATTATCATTTCGCCCACAAGAGGGGCATGTTTCCCTATCGGAACCACACACGAGGGTTGCGAGAAGCTTCAGTTTGGAAGAGGCTTGTAATATAGCTTGGCCCAAATCGGACAATTATTTTACCATGACATATATGTGCCATGTAGTGACACCATGCCAAGTTTCATGATTTCCTGGTGAGTTTTGGATTTACAGAGATATAAAAACCGAGATTTGCAATGTTTGTGGCCAATCTAGGACGCCGAGATGGTTGAACTCATTCCCATTTGTTCCATGTGACCTAAACATGTACTTGTGGCCATTTGTTCCATGTGACCTAAACACCAAGGACACATGTACTTGTTTTTTCTAGCCATTTTGGTGCACTGGAGCATGTATTTGTATTTCGGATTTGAATTATGGACATTAAATGGCTAGAAAACTCAATTAATGAATAAAAAAGGTCAAACAAACCCTAAATGATTTCAAAGTTTAGCACGAATCTCCCATTGTTCCATTTTGCGTGTAGAAGAAAATACAAGGCTAGAAGAGGGAGCGATTATCATATCGCCCACAAGGGGACATGTTTGCCTATTGAAACCACGAGGGTTCTTGCGACGGGCTCCGGTTTGTAAGAGGTTTGTAATAAAGCTTGGTCCAAATTGGACAATGTTTTTACCACGACATATATGTGCCATAACATGACACCATGCAACCTTTGATGACTTTCTGGTGAGTTTTGGATTTATTGGGATTTAAAAACCGAGATTCCAAATTTTTTAGGACGAGCCAGGATGCCGGTACAGTTGTAATTCATTCTCATTCCTGGCATGGGACCTAAACATGCACCCAAGGACACATGTATAATTTTTCTAGCCATTTTGGTGAACAGGAGCATGTATTTGTAGTTCAGATTTGAATTAAGGACATTAAATGCCTAGGAAACTCAATTAGTGTATAAAAAGGTGAAACGAACCTGGAATAAGTTTGAATTTCAGCAGGCATATCCTGTCGTTCCATGTTGCCCATAGAAGAAAATACAAGGCAAAAAGAGGCAGTGATTCCATTTCACCCATAAGGGGACACGTTTCCCTATCGAAACCACAAGGCTTCTTTGTGAGAAGCTCTGGTTTGTAAGAGGTTTGTAATAAAGCTTGGCCAAAATTGGACAATGTTTTTACCAAGACATATATGTGCCATGGTGTGACACCATGCCAACTTTCATGACTTTCTGGTGAGTTTTAGATTTATGGGGATTTAAAAACCGAGATTCCAAATGTTTGAGGATGAGCCAGGATGCCAGTACGGTTGTAATTCGTTCCCATTCCTGGCATGGGGCCTAAACATGCAGCCAAGGACACATGTATAATTTTTCTAGCCATTTTGGTGAACTGGAGCATGTATTTGTAGTTCTGATTTGAATTATGGACATTAAATGCTTGGAAACTCAATTAGTGTATATAAAGGCCAAACAAACCCTGAATAAGTTTAAATTTCAGCACGGATATCCTATCGTTCCATGTTGCCCGTAGAAGAAAATAGAAGGAGAAAAGAGGCAGTGATTATCGTTTCACCCACAAGGGGGACATGTTTCCCTATTGGAACCACGAGGCTTCTTTGAGGGAAGCTCCGGTTTGTAAGAGGCTTGTAAAAAAACTTGTGCCAAAATGGACAAAAAAATTCCTCGACATATATGTGCCATGTCGTGACACGATGCCAAGTTTCATGATTTTCGGACAATTTTTGGATTTACGAGCATTTTAACACCGACATTCTTCTCATGAAATGTTTTCAAATAGCACACATTCACTCCCGAAAGCCATGTGCCTACCAAACCATGGCCGATGCACCCTCCCCCTGCTACGTGCGCGATCTGAGTCATGTGTTCTGATTGATCCGAACCCAAACCCCACTGATCGTATGTCTGCACCGTTGGATGCTCCCAGATCGAACGACAATCCTCAGCCCTTTCGACAACACATGTAGTATATGGGTAAGCGCTGTGCCCATGCGTCGTGCTTGCTCATGCTTCCTTCTCTACTAAGTTCTCTATATTAATGTTGTTATATATCCCAACAGGCTACCATGTCCCGCCACTCCTCTCATCGGTTTCCCGCGTCTTCTCCCATCATTTTCCCGCTACCACTCATTGAAGGCTAGGCGGTGACACACCGACCATATAAATATCGTGCAGTTTCTAGAAGCACAAATGTGTGTGATAGGAGGGAGTAGGTCCCATAGGGTGACCAGCGTGAAACGCCTTAAATGCAAGGAGGCAATTCCTATCAGCAAGGTGTGGCTTCCCATCCGCTAGCATAGTCGAATAGAACGCAGAAGTTATGCGTGCTCGTGTTGGAGTAGTCCAAGGATGGGTGACCCGGTGGGAAGTTGCATATCTCAAGCTTCATTTAAATGCTATGACACGGTCATTATAGAGATAAAGAGATAAATATCTATATAGTAACCTGTCATGGTGATTATATAAACCATGGGATACTTGTTTTGCGACTATGTTTTTATTGGTTATTTTTTGCTCTACAAAATTAAAGAATGATTGACTCTATAGTGACATGTCATGGCGATTATATAAACCTTTTTAGGTCGCATGCAGGGTATAGGGGGTAGGGTGTTCTAATCGAGAATGTCTCCCTTGTGCGGTCTATAGACATCGCATATATCGGTGGGCTCCCTGAGGTATATATATTATCCTTTACTGATAATGAGGGGGGGGACCCAAATAGTCTATCCCTTTGACCCAACAACGAGAAGGGTTTGAGCATGATGGTTTCCTATTGCTATGCATGCCATGCTAGACCAAATAAAGTTTGAGCGCATGCATTGGACGACACCCCCCCCCCCCCCCCCGCTGCCTCTAAGTTGGGAAACCGACATCGTACGTATTGAAGCAGGCTTGGGGTCGGGGTACGGTGTTCGGTTTGTAATGTAATTGGTGGCCCATCGAAGTTGTGCATTCGGGGTTGAAATAGATCACACACCACCATACCCATACATATTTTCGGGCCACATGCAGTGTATACGGGGTCTTCTGATCGACCACGTGTCCCTTGTGCGGTTTTTTGTGATGACACACATATCTGTGGGATCCCCGAGTGTATATATATCATCCCTTTGATCGATAATGAGGGGTATGTGTTGGCCATGAATGGATTCCTCCTAGTTCATGTTAGGGCCGGTCACTGTCACATGTCATTCAACCAAAGCTCGAGCTCATGCGTTGTCAGGATTCCCTCCCACATGCTCAGATTGCTGGGTTCAACCTACACTGTACCCTGTGTATCTCGTCCTTAACTACCTGGCCTTCATGGTTGCTGTTTGTATCGAGAGGTAGGCACCACATCTAAATTGTACATTTTTCTGTATTGAAAACACACATCACCCCTTCCAACGTACATCATTTTGGGCCACATGCAAGAGGTGCTGGTTTTGTGGTCCCTCTCGTGTGATTTTTATGATGGTTCAATCTATTGGCCCATGCAGTTTATCGACAAAAACAGTTGTCGTTTGACCAAATGATAGATTCACTAGTCCGTCATATGGTAGCTCATGGCAACAAAGTATAATTACATGCATCCGCCCCGCTGACACGAAATAGGAGGTGGTGGGTCAAGCACCCTAGCTAGCTATGGCATTATGTCATTATAGATATATCCAAGGGTGCTTTCGGGTTTGCGAGGCAGGTGCCACCAAAGTTGTGCGTTTTATATTTAAAGTTTTAAACATCACACCCAATATTCCTACATATATTTGGCCACTTCCAGGTGGTTCTTGACTTCTGGCCCCTCTCATCGATCTTCGACAACGCGCCCCACCATGGGCCCGCACGGTCAAAGTTGTGCATTGGAATTTTCAACATCACAAACCACCCTTTTCACTCATATATATTTGGGCCACATGCTGGTGTGGCTGTCTTTTGACCTCTCTAACATTTTTTTGCTGCAAAGACTATAATGAGGCTCAACGGACACGGGTATAATGTATTAACCATGTGCGATGCAAGTGCGCTGTGAATCACCACGACTGCGCAAGCGCGAGCAAAGGTGGAGGTACTGGCTCAATCGTGTGCGACGCAAGTGCGCTGTAAAATCACCACGACTGTGCAAGTGCGAGCAAAGGCTGGAGGTACTGGCTTAACCATTTGCGATGCAAGTGCGCTTTAAATCACCACCTGTGCAAGCTAAAGGCGGGTAGTTTATTTAGGAATTACTACGAACCGTGTGCGATAGACCAGCTAGCTAGAAATAAAAAATCAAACTACACGCCTTGAGCGTTGCAAAAATCGATGGTTCCGCCGCTTTTCCTCATTATCATACACGCATATTCTTATTGGACAGTGCGCGATCTTGGGTACTCCCACCCCGCATCAATTCCTTTACACAAATTTTAGTAGTCGATGTACTTCAACCGTCGCCCACACTCCTCCAGCACTGACCTAATAGTAAAATTGCAGTAGCCGAGGCATTTGAACCATCGCCGTCCCTCGTCCACCACCATCTCCACCCACCATTACTAAAATTTCCAGTAGCTGCGGCATATCCTCAAACACCGCCCTGATAACCCACAAGTATAGGGGATCGCAACAGTTTTCGAGGGTAAAGTATTCAACCCAAATTTATTGATTCGACACAAGGGGAGCCAAAGAATACTCTCAAGTATTAGCAGCTGAGTTGTCAATTCAACCACACATGGAAACTTAATATCTGCAGCAAAGTGTTCAGTAGCAAAGTAATATGATAGTAGTGATAACGGTAGCAAAAGGTAACAGTAATAAAAGTAATGCTTTTGGTATTTTGTAGTGATGATAGCAATAGCAACGGGAAAGTAAATAAGTGAAGAACAATATATGGAAAGCTCGTAGGCAACGGATTAGTGATGGATAATTATGCCGGATGTGGTTCATCATGTAACATTCATAACCTAGGGTGATACAGAACTAGCTCCAGTTCATTGATATAATGTAGGCATGTATTCCAAACATAGTCATACGTGCTTATGGAAAAGAACTTGCATGACATCTTTTGTCCTACCCTCCCGTGGCAGCGGGGTCCTTACGGAAACTAAGGGATATTAAGGCCTCCTTTTAATAGAGAACCAGAACAAAGCATTAACATATAATTTATACATGAACTCCTCAAACTACGGTCATCACCGGTAAGTATCCCGATTATTGTCAGATCAGGGTTAACGGATCATAACACATAATAGGTGACTATAGACTTGCAAGATAGGATCAAGAACACTCATATATGGATGAAAACATAATAGGTTCAAATCTGAAATCATGGCACTCGGGCCCTAGTGACAAGCATTAAGCATAGCAAAGTCATAGCAACATCAATCTCAGAACATAGTGGATACTAGAGATCAAACCCTAACAAACTAACTCGATTACATGATAGATCCCATCCAACCCATCACCGTCCAGCAAGCCTACGATGCAATTACTCACGCACGGCGGTGAGCAGCATGAAATTGGTGATGGAGGATGGTTGATGATGACGATGGCGACGGATTCCCCTCTCTGGAGCCCCAAACGGACTCCTGATCAGCCCTTCTGAGAGGTTTTAGGGCTTGGCGGCGGCTCCGTATCGTAAAACGCGATGATTTCTTCTCTCTGATTTTTTTCTCCCCGAAACTCAATATATGGAGTTGGAGTTGGAGTTGGAGTCGGAGAGGCAACAGGGGGCCCATGAGGTAGGGGGCGCGCCCCCCACCCTCATGGAGAGGTGGTGGGCCCCCTGGACTTCATCTTTTGCAGGTATTTTTCTTATTTTTTGAAAAGTGGCTCCGTGAAGTTTCAGGTCATTCCGAGAACGTTTGCTCCTGCACATAAATAACACCATGGTAATTCTGCTGAAAACATCGTCAGTCCGGGTTAGTTGCATTCAAATCATGCAAGTTAGAGTCCAAGACAAGGGCAAAATTGTTTGGAAAAGTAGATGCGTTGGAGACGTATCAACTCCCCCAAGCTTAAACCTTTGCTTGTCCACAAGCAATTCAGTTGATAAACTGAAAGTGATAAAGAAAAACTTTTACAAACTCTGTTTGCTCTTGTTGTTGTAAACATGTAAAGCCATCATTCAAGTTTTCAGCAAAGATTATAACTAACCACATTCACAATAACGCATAGGTCTCAAGTTTACTCATATCAATAGCATAATCAACTAGCGAGCAATAATAATAAATCTTAGATGACAACACTTTCTCAAAACAATCATAATATGATATAACAAGGTGGTATCTCGCTAGCCCTTTCTGAGACCGCAAAACATAAATGCAGAGCACCTTTAAAGACCAAGGACTTACTGTACATTGTAATTCATGGAAAAAGAGATCCAGTCAAGTCATACTCAATGTAAACTAACAATAATGAATGCAAATGACAGCGGTGCTCTCCAACTGGTGCTTTTTAATAACAGGATGATGACTCAACATAAAAGTAAATAGATAGGCCCTTCGCAGAGGGAAGCAGGGATTTGTAGAGGTGCCAAAGCTCGGTTTTGAAACAGAGGTGAATAATATTTTGAGCGGTATACTTTCATTGTCAACATTATAACCAAGAGATGGCGATATCTTCCATGCTACACACATTATAGGTGGTTCCCAAATAGAATGGTAAAGTTTATACTCCCCCTTCCACCAACAAGCATCAATCCATGGCTTGCTCGAAACAACAAGTGCCTCCAACTAACAAGAGTCCCAGGGGGAGTTTTGTTTGCAAGTATTTTGATTTAGTTTGCATAAAGCATGGGACTGGGCATCCCGGTGACCAGCCATTTATCTCGTGAGTGAGGAGCGGAGTCCACTCCTCTTGAGAATAACCCGCCTAACATGGAAGATACATACAACCCTAGTTGATACATGAGCTATTCGAGCATACAAAATAGGATATTTATTTGAACGTTTAGAGTTGGGCACATACAAATTTACTTGGAACGGCAGGTAGATACCGTATATAGGTAGGTATAGTGGACTCATGTGGAATAACTTTGGGGTTTAGGGGATTGGATGCACAAGTAGTATTCCCGCTTAGTACAAGTGAAGGCTAGCAAAAGACTGGGAAGCGACCAGCTAGAGAGCGAGAACAGTCATGAACATGCATTAAAATTAATCAACACCGAATGCAAGCATGAGTAGGATATAATCCACCATGAACATAAATATCGTGAAGGCTATGTTGATTTTTTTTCAACTACATGCGTGAACATGCGCCAAGTCAAGTCACTTAAATCATTCAGAGGAGGATACCACCCTATCATACCACATCATAACTATCTCAATAGCATGTTGGCACGCAAGGTAAACCATTATAACTCATAGCTAATCAAGCATGGCACAAGAAACTATGATCTCTAGTTGTCATTGCAAACATGTTTATTCATAATAGGCTGAATCAGGAACGATGAACTAATCATATTTACAAAAACAAAAGAGGTCGAGTTCATACCAGCTTTTCTCATCTCAGCCAGTCCATCATATATCATCATAATTGCCTTTCACTTGCACGACCGAATAGTGTGAATAATAATAATAGTGCACGTGCATTGGACTAAGATGGAATCTGCAAGCATTCAATAAACAGGAGAAGACAAGGCAATATGGGCTCTTTTGTCAGATAAACAATAATGCATATAAGAGCCACTTCAACAATTTAATTATGGTCTTCTCCTATCGACCCCAAAGAAAAGAAAAGAAATTAAACTATTTACACGGGAAAGCTCCCAACAAGAAAAAGAAGAACAGGAAATATTTTTGGGTTTTCTTTTTAATTACTACTACAAGAATGGAAATTAAACTAATTAAAAGCTACAACTAATTTTTTTGGTTTTTCTTAAGGTTTATTAAACACACAAGAAGAAAGCATAAAAAGGAAATTAAACTAGCATGGATGATACAATGAAAAAAGTATGAGCACCGACATCTAGCAATGAGTGTGTGAACATAAATGTAATGTCGGTGGGAAATACGTACTCCCCCAAGCTTAGGCTTTTGGCCTAAGTTGGTCTATGGCCACGGCTGGCCTGGCGGATATCCATAATAGTAGCTGGGGTCGTACTGCGATGCAGCGGCTATCGCCTGCTGAGCTGCAGCGTGGCGACGAGCGGCCTCCGCTCTCCTCTCGTACTCATCTTCCTCCTCTCTGGTAATAGTATATATTCCTCTTGCCAGATAATCAAAGAAGGCAGGAGCAGAGAGAGTAATACGGGCAGCATGGCGTCTGTCAAAGATTAGTCGATACTTGAGAGGTGATTCGTTACTCTCGACAAACTGGTGGTGAACCATAGCATTAAAATCTAGATAAGCAGGTGGTAATTCAATATCATCTTCACGTATGTCTATACCAAGAAAATTAGCTATGCGGGTTGCATAAATTCCTACAAAGAAATCTCCATTAAATCTATTAAGATGCAACCTACGTGCAACAATGGCTCCCAAATTATAATATTGGTCTCCTAACATAGCACTCCTAAGAATACTGAGATCGGGGACACACATGTGACATGCCTCATCTTTACCATTGATGCATCTACCTATGAAGGGAGCAAAATAATGTATAGCAGGAAAGTGAATGCTCCCTATGGTAGCTTGTGTAATATCTCTAGATTCTCCCACAGTTATGCTAGCAAGAAAATCTCTAAATTCAGATTTGCGAGGATCCCTTATACTACCCCATTGTGGAAGTTTGCATGTACTGGTATAATCCTCTAAGTCCATAGTGTAAGATTTATCATAAAGATCAAACAGGACAGTTGGAGAATTACGTGAAGTTGAAAATTCAAACCTCCTTACAAAGGTACTGGTGAGGTTGTGATACTGGCTGCACTTCTCTTCCTCGAAGCTCACAAGATCAGCGTTACGCAAATATGCGTTAAATTCTTCCTTAATTCCCACTTGATCCATAAAGTTCTCAGAGGGCCATTCACAAGGACGCACTGGAGCATTTCTTGGTGGCTCATCATCATCATCAGCATCACGCATTGCAAGCCTGGGTCCTTGCTTCCTTGAAGATCCACCTTGGAACATTTTCCTAAGCATATTTCTTCCTCTGAAAAGTTCTGAAATTTTTTAGTAACTTCAAAATAAAAGTAAACCAAACTCAATAATATTGATTGCAACTACTCCTACAAGTGCCTAGGGCCTATATCATGCATCAAAACTACTTTTGACCATATAAATTTGACATGCAAGCTCAAGAACAGGGTCACCTAAGCAGCAAAAATTTGCAATGAATAAAGCACTAGAACAAAAACTAATTGGACCAATGGAGGAGTCACATACCAAGGAACAATCTCCCCAAGCAGTTTTGTGAGAGGTGCTTTGAGCAAGGAGATCAAAAATGGCAGCAAAATGAGCTAAAACTCGTGCTTGAGCTGGATATTCGTGTTTGGGGGAGGAAGAAGGAGTGTGTGGGTGAAAGAATAAGTGGAGGAGGGCCACAGTGGGCCCATGAGGCAGGGGGGCGCGCCTAGGGGATAGGGCGCGCCCTCCACTCTCCTGGGCAGGTGGTTGGCCCCCTTGCTGCGTTCTCAGTGCCAAATATTCTCAAATATTCTAAAAAATCATATTTAAATTTTAGGGCATTTGGAGAACTTTTATTTTTAGGGTATTTTTATATTGCACGGATAATCAGATAACAGACAGAAAAATATTTATTTTTACTTTATTTAATATAAATAACAGAAAGTAAAAGTTGGGTACAGAAGGTTGTGCCTTCTAGTTTCATCCATCTCATGGTCATCAAAAGGAATCCACTAACAAGGTTGATCAAGTCTTGTTAACGAACTCATTCCGAATAACATGGAACCGGAGAAATTTCGAATAACACTATGTTACCTCAACGGGGATATGCACATCCCCAATAATAAGAATATCATATTTCTTCTTGACAGTAGGAAGAGGAAATTCAAAACCACCAAATATAATTGATGGAATTTTTCCAATAGAATTGATACTGTGGACTCGAGGTTTTTTCCTCAGAAAGTGTATCGTATGCTCATTACCATTAACATGAAAAGTGACATTGCCTTTAGTGCAATCAATAATAGCCCCTGCAGTATCGAAAAAGGGTCTTCCAAGAATAATAGACATACTATAGTCCTCGGGAATATCAAGA
The DNA here is from genome assembly GCF_056163025.1 of Triticum urartu. Classification (NCBI taxonomy): domain Eukaryota; kingdom Viridiplantae; phylum Streptophyta; class Magnoliopsida; order Poales; family Poaceae; genus Triticum; species Triticum urartu. The sequence continues at coordinate 219,170,752 of NC_141878.1, forward strand.
ATAACAAAGTCCGTTAAAATAGTAACGTTTGCAACTACAACAGGCACATCCTCACAAATACCGACAGGTATAGCAGTTGATTTATCAGCCATTTGCAAAGATATTTCAGTAGGTGTCAACTTATTCAAATCAAGTCTACGATATAAAGAGAGAGGCATAACACTAACATCGGCTCCAAGATGACATAAAGCAGTTTTAACATAGTTTCTTTTAATGGAGCATGGTATAGTGGGTACTCCTGGATCTCCAAGTTTCTTTGGTATTCCACCCTTGAAAGTATAATTAGCAAGCACGGTGGAAATTTCAGCTTCCGGTATCTTTCTTTTATTTGTAATAATATCCTTCATGTACTTAGCATAAGGATTTGTTTTGAGCATATCAGTTAATCACATACGCAAAAAGATAGGCCTAATCATTTCAGCAATGCGCTCAAAATCCTCATCATCCTTTTTCTTGGATGGTTTGGGAGGAAAAGGCGGGTTTCTGAACCCAGGGCTCTCTTTCTTTACCATGTTTCCTAGCAACAAAGTCTTTCTTATCGTAACGTTGATTCTTTGATTGTGGGTTATCAAGATCAACAGCAGGTTCAATTTCTACATCATTATCATTACTAGGTTGAGCATCATTATGAACATTATTATGAGCATTATCACTAGTTTCAGGTTCATTACCAGATTGTGTTTCAGCATCATAAATAGAAATATCATTTGGATTCTCAGGTGTTTCAACAATAGGATCACTACAAGCATGCAAAGTCCTATCATTTTTCTTTTTCTTCTTTTTAGAAGGACTATGTGCATCTATTTTATTTCTCTGAGAATCTTGCTCAATTCTCTTAGGGTGGCCTTCAGGATACAAAGGTTCCTGAGTCATTCTACCAGTTCTAGTAGCCACTCTAATAGCATAATCATTATTCTTACTATTCAATTCATTGAGAAAATCATTTTGAGCTTTGAGTACTTGTTCTACTTGAGTGGTAACCATAGAAGCATGTTTACTAATAAGTTTAAGTTCAGCTTTAACATTAGCCATATAATCACATAAGTGTTCAAGCATACTTGAATTGTATTTCAATTGTCTACCAAAATAAGCATTAAAATCTTCTTGCTTAGCCATAATTTTTTCGAACTCATCTAAGCATGGGCTAGCAAATTTAGTAAATAGGATTTCAGCTTTATCATATCTGTAGAGAGAATTTACCTTTACTACCTGTGTCGGGTTATCAAGACCATGAGTTTCTTAAATAGGAGAAGGATTTGGATTATATGTTTCTTGAACAGGCGGTAAATTAAGACCATGTATTTCTTCAATAGAAGGTAAATTCTTAACATCTTCAGCTTTAATACCTTTTTCTTTCATAGATTTCTTTGCCTCTTGCATATCTTCAGGACTGAGAAATAGAATACCCCTCTTCTTTGGAGTTGGTTTAGGAATAGGCTCAGGAATTGGGTCCGGCGGTGTACAATTATTTTCATTTGTCAACATATTGTTCAATAAAATTTCAGCTTCATCCGGTGTTCTTTCCCTGAAAACAGAACCAGCACAACTATCCAGGTAATCTCTGGAGGCATCAGTTAGTCCATTATAAAAGATATCAAGTATTTCATTTTTCTTAAGAGGATGATCAGGCAAAGCATTAAGTAATTGGAGAAGCCTCCCCCAAGCTTGTGGGAGACTCTCTTCTTAAATTTGCACAAAATTATATATATCCCTTAAAGCAGCTTGTTTCTTATGAGCAGGGAAATATTTAGCAGAGAAGTAATAAATCATATCCCGGGGACTACGCACACAACTAGGATCAAGAGAATTAAACCATATCTTAGCATCACCCTTTAATGAGAAAGGAAATATTTTAAGGATGTAAAAGTAACGAGTTCTCTCATCTTTAGTGAACAGGGTGGCTATATCATTCAACTTAGTAAGATGTGCCACACCAGTTTCAGATTCATAACCATGAAAAGGATCGGATTTAACCAAAGTAATTATATCAGGATCAACAGGGAATTAATAATCCTTATCAGTAACACAGATAGGTGAAGTAGCAAAAGCAGGGTCAGGTTTCATTCTAGCACTTAGAGATTGCTTACTCCATTTAGCTAATAACCTTTTTAGTTCATTTCTATTTTTGCAAGCTAAAATAGTGAAAGAAGCTTCTTGATCAAAAACATAACCCTTAGGAATAACAAGGGATTCTTCATCATCACTTTCATCAGTATCATCAGATTCAATATTTTCAATTTCTCTCGCCCTAGCAATTTGTTCATCAAGAAAACCACTAAGTGGCATAGTAGTATCAGGCATAGAGGTAGTTTCATCATAAGTATCATGCATAGCAGAAGTGGCATCATCAATAACATGCGACATATCAGAATGAATAACAGAAGCAGGTGTAGGTGTCGCGAACTTACTCATAACAGAAGGTGAATCAAGTGCAGAGCTAGATGGCAGTTCCTTACCTCCCCTCGTAGTTGAGGGATAGATCTTGATTTTTGGATCTCTCAAGTTCTTCATAGTGATAAGTAGATATATATCCCAAGGACTCAAAGAATAGAGCTATACTCCCCAGCAACAGCGCTAGAAAATAGTATTGATAACCCACAAGTATAGGGGATCGCAACAGTTTTCGATGGTAAAGTATTCCACCCAAATTTATTGATTCGACACAAGGGGAGCCAAAGAATACTCTCAAGTATTAGCAGCTGAGTTGTCAATTGAACCACACTTGGAAACTTAATATCTGCAGCAAAGTGTTCAGTAGCAAAGTAATATGATAGTAGTGATAACGGTAGCAAAAGGTAACATTAATAAAAGTAATGTTTTTGGTATTTTGTAGTGATGATAGCAATAGCAACGGGAAAGTAAATAAGCGAAGAACAATATATGGAAAGCTCGTGGGCAACGGATCAGTGATGGAGAATTATGCCGGATGCGGTTCAGCATGTAACAGTCATAACCTAGGGTGACACAGAACTACCTCCAGTTCATTGATATAATGTAGGCATGTATTCCGAACATAGTCATACATGCTTATGGAAAAGAACTTGCATGACATCTTTTGTCCTACCCTCCTGTGGCAGCGGGGTCCTTGCGGAAACTAAGGGATATTAAGGCCTTGTTTTAATAGAGAACTGGAACAAAGCATTAACACATAGTGAATACATGAACTCCTCAAACTACGGTCATCACCGGTAAGTATCCCGATTATTGTCAGTTCGGGGTTAACGGATCATAACACATAATAGGTGACTATATAGTTGCAAGATAGGATCAAGAACACTCATATATTGATGAAAACATAATAGGTTCAGATCTGAAATCATGGCACTCGGGCCCTAGTGACAAGCATTAAGCATAGCAAAGTCATAGCAACATCAATCTCAGAACATAGTGGATACTAGGGATCAAACCCTAACAAAACTAACTCGATTACATGATAGATCCCATCCAACCCATCAACGTCCAGTAAGCCTACGATGGAATTACTCACGCACGGCGGTGAGCATCATGAAATTGGTGATGGAGGATGGTTGATGATGACGATGGCGATGGATTCCCCTCTCCGGAGCCCCGAACGGACTCCAGATCAGCCCTCCTGAGAGGTTTTAGGGCTTGGCGGCGGCTCCGTATCGTAAAACGCGATGATTTCTTCTCTCTGATTTTTCTCTCCCCGAAACTCAATATATGGAGTTGGAGTTGGGGTTGGAGAGGCAACAGGGGGCCCATGAGGTAGGGGGGAGCGCCCTAGGGGGTAGGCGCACCCCCACCCTCGTGGAGAGGTGGTGGCCCCCCTGGCCTTCAACTTTTGCAGGTTTTTTTCTTATTTTCTGAAAAGTGGCTCCGTGAAGTTTCAGGTCATTCCGAGAACGTTTGCTCCTGCACATAAATAACACCATGGTAATTCTACTGAAAACAGCGTCAGTCCAGGTTAGTTCCATTCAAATCATGCAAGTTAGAGTCCAAAACAAGGGCAAAAGTGTTTGGAAAAGTAGATACGTTGGAGACATATCACGCCCCCACCATAGTCCCCCACCCGGGCCTCTCCCCCCCCCCTCGAACCCTAGCTCGCCGCCACCGCCACCATCGGCGCCGCCGCCAACCCCTGGATGTCCGCCTGTTCCTCCTAGGTTAGATAATAAAGTTCAGGCTACCCAACGATTCCCATACCGTCGTCCCACTCCGCTGTGTATTTAGATGAGGCCTGCAGTGTCCCTCTCCGCCAGATCCACTTCCCTTGCTCTAGAATGTCGGAGCCTAAGCTCGACCACGTATCCAGCGGAGCCCGACGAGCGTTCGGCCAAGAAGACGTTTGTCATGGCCTCTCCGGCGGACGTTGGCGTGGTGGCCGCCGTTCGCCCCGGCCTGTCGATCCCGGAGCAACACGTCACCGCGGAAGTCGGCGAGGATGTTGACTACGTTGCCATGCCGAAAGCTTCATGTCAGCGGGCTAGCATATTACTATATCTCGGGAGAGCTCGCTACGACATCAAGCTCGTCGACAGCGATGGCTTCACGCGGGCCATGTCACATGTTAAGTGGTCCATAGCCAACCCCTCTGGTTCGACTGCCGTCGTTCCCTTCGACGGCCCTGCCGCTGATCTCCTCTGCCAAGCGCTCAAGAATTTGTGATCCTTGTACGCTAGAAAGCCCATTTGGGATCCTCAATTTCCAAGTCAGATCTCATCGACCACGACCATGAGGAGGGCACCCACAAAGGTTCTTCCAAGATGAAACATCCCATCCGTGACATCAGAGAGTGCACCATGCGTCTGTGCTATTCCAACTGGAAGGATCCTTTCCATGATATGTGAGGCAACATCCTATCAGCAAATCTTACCTTTTCTATCTTGCCAACCCGTACCTTTTGTTGCAGTAGCATTTGCCGTGCGGTGCTTTAACTGTGCCGTGTTTAATTATTTCAGTTATGCAAAATTGTATTATTCAATAGGGTTATGTGATGTTTAAGTATTAATTTTCCACTTCAGTTTCACGAATGGCTATATTGGTTGTTTATAGTGTGTAGATGCCTTGTTTATGTGTATTTGGTTGTTAGGTTGGTTGCAGTAAGCATTTTTCTAGTTATCGAGCAGATGCCTTGTATATATGTATTTGGTTCTTAGGTTGGTTGCAGTGGGCATTTGTCCAGTTATCAAGCAGATGCTTCGTTTATCTGTATTTGATTGTTAGGTTGTTTGCAGTGAGCATTTGTCCAGCTTTCAAGCAGATGCCTTGTTTATCTGTATTTACTTGTGAGGTTGGTTGCAGTGAGCATTTGTACAGTTTGCAAGCATATGCCCTCTTTATCTGTATTTGCTTGTTACAATAGTTGAAGTGAGACTCTGTCCAGTTTTCAATGGCTATATTTGGTCGTTATACTGATCATTTATGCCTTCTTTATTTCAGTCGTTCACAATGTGATGTTCATTATGTGCAAGTTGGAACTGTGCCGCTCGACTGCATCAATACTAGTTTGAACGGCTATATTTGGTTCCAGTTATGCCTGGTGTAGTTAACACATGCCCTTTATTTTAGTTCTACACATTTATCCAGTGTGATGTTTAAGCATTACCTACGTTCTATTCATTTTCAACAATAACAGTTTGAATTGCAATATTTGATGGCTATTAAGCCTGTTGCCGGTAACATTGCCTTATATTTTATATCTTCTTTAACAGCATGCTGAAACCAACACATTCAAGATATCATTTGGAGATGATGGTGTTTACCTTTGCTATATTCGTTTGATGTTAAGGTTGTTGTAGTTATCATGCTTTTCCACTACTTATGCATGACAACAACGGGAGTGGCCACCATTTTACGCTGAGGTTAGTTTCATCCCTCGGCTTGTACTTCCCCCGTCGTTCCGTAATGTAGTGCATATACATCAAGGCCTAGACACTTGTTAATTAGCTTCTAATATTGACTTGTTGCTTGTAGGTACATAAGCCCTTAGCAAGGATCCCGCATCGACCCTTTTTGCATATGGGGCAATGAGATATTCATGAACAAGCATCAAGTGAGGAAACTGGTAAGGATTATTAGCAAAAAGATACGAATGGTGGCAAGCAAATTATTTGTTTATGCTCTATCCAACACAACATTGAGCTATAGGATGGTAACTATAAACTCTACAGCTCTTTTTACTGCCGATAATGAGTTGTTTGACAATGATGTCTGAATTTTTTTCGTTCAAAGTAGTTCACTAAAGATTACCTCGCAAAGTACATGATTGGTGGACACACAATCACTACAAAAAAAAGACACATCCGTGACATTTTGGGCCGAACGAAATTTTTTTCTGTCATACATATGACACTTCTATGACGATAATTTTGACAAAACCCGGCATCATCATAGATGTGGTGGGCTCCTACTTCTATGATAACATATTATGACAGAAAATGGGCTTTTCGTCCTGGGCTGGCCGGAGACGCAGCTCCATGACATTCTTTGGGCCGTCGATGACGGAAAAAACCATGGTAGAAGCGAGGGCGAGGAAACTTTCGGGGAGTTCCCGGTTATGGTGGGAGGTCGGGGCCGAGCGATGTGCATTTCTCTCGTACACGTACGTGTGTGTGTGCGAGGCGTTGGCTCTAACTAAACCCAAGCGAGGCGTTGGGCTCTAACTGAACCCGAGCGATTGCACTGCAGGCTACGCGTTACTGAACCCGAGCGATCGATCGATGGCTATTAACTGAACCCGATCGAGCGATTCCTTCGCTACTGCTGCTAATTGAAGCCGATCGATACTGCCTCTGGATGAACAGTGAGCGTTGCGGGGGGGAGGGGGTTCGGATGAACAGTTACCGGTGGGGGTGGACGAACAGGACCCCGTGGTGTTGCCTCTGGATGAACAGGACCCCGATCGATCGAGCCGGTTGGGGCTGGATGAACAGGACCCCGTGGAGGGCTGGATGAACAGGACCACCCCGTGGAGGGCTGGATGAACAGGACCACCCCGTGGAGGGCAGGATGAACAGTAGACGGTGGAGGGCAGGATGAACAGTAGCCCGTCGAGGGGTGGTTGAACAGGAGCCTGTGGAGAGGGCTGGTAGAACACAGCCGGTGGAGTAGCGCATGGTGGAGGCTGGATGAACAGGAGCCCGTGGATGAACAGTTGCAGGTGGAGGCTGGAGGAGGTCGACGGTGGATGAACAGTAGCTCGTGAGGCTGGAGGGGGTCGACGGTGGAGATGAACAGTATCCCGTGGAGTCCCGTTTTGCGGTACGCCACACCCCTCCCGATGAACAGGACCCTCCGTTTTGACCGTAGCGCTCCAACACAAGTCCGTTTCGTCCGTCTTGCGGTACGCCACACCCCTCCCGATCAATAGGACCACCGTTTCGACTGTAGGAGGTACGTTTCCTCCGTTTTGCGGTACGCCAGACCCCTCCCAATGAACATGATCCTGTTTTGAACATGGCCAGTCGAACACAAGGCTATTTCCTCCGTTTTGCGGTACGCCAGGCCTCGTTTCCATCGCATGTTCCGTCCAAGCCCTCCCGATGAACACGACCACGCATTCTGTTCTGACCCAGCCGGTTGGCTCCCACGTGTTCCGTTGCCTCACAATGAACACGACGCATTCCGTTGCCTCCCCATGAACATGACGCATTCCGTTGCCTCCCCATGAACACGACGACGTTGCTGTTTCTCCGTTCCGACCCAGCCATGTCAACGAGCCCTCGTTGTACCTATGCGCGAGTAGACGTTCTAGACCCCGCCCGTATGTACACATACGTGGCCGTATTTTCTTTCTTGCACCCTGGCCGCCTCTACTACGACACGTGCGCGCCTCTACATCCACCAGTATATATGTACGTACACGTTCACGGCCAGAATGACAACGCTACGTACGCTTCGACCAGGTGGGTCCCGACTGTCAGGCACTTCCTTGCGTGCGAAGATGTAGCTGGTGGGTCCCAGCAGTCAGGGGGCAAAATACAGTGGCCCGTCCGGTGGGTCCCCGCTGTCAGGTGGAGGAATAATTATTTTGCACGTAATAAGGAGGCACTTCCTTGCTGCGGCCGTGGACCCAGCTGTCAGCCTCTCCACGTACAGTCCACGTCCGATGGAAGCCGTTCCTTGACCACGTTGACCACGCCAAGCCGAGAGCACCAGGGCGGTGGACGATGGCGAGGCCTAGGAAGGGGACAACGCGGAGCCGGGGAAGACGCGGCAGTGGATGCCAACACGTAGAGGAGTACGAGGGCACTGGTTCGCTGCGGTGTGAGGCTGCCGTCGCTGCAGAGTAACAGGGGGTGTGGGTGAGTAGAGGGATGGCATGGCCAGCGGTGGGAGTAGTAGGGGGCGGTGAGGCCTCCATCGCATCGCAGCTGGCCACGAGAGGCAGGAGCACGAGGCACGACCGGCGCTGGTTTGGGCGGCTAGAGCAAGAAGACCAGAGGTTGAAGAAGCACTACGGCCGTTGGATGGACATCGTACAGTCACTAGAGCTAGAATCGTGCATATTGACTAAGTTGACAGAGCCCTCCATCCCCGTCAACTTAGTAGGCCCACAAGTCAGCCTGCCACTATACTGGGTCCCAGCTAACAGGGGGAGTATTCATTTTTTTGTGCGTAATAAGGAGGCACTTCCTTGCATGCGAAGATATAGCTGGTGGGTCCGAGCTGTCAGCGGCGGTAACATTTTTTCGCGAAATACAGAGGCCCTTTCGGTGGGTCCCTGATGTCAGGTGGAGGAATCATTATTTTGCGCGTAATAAGGAGGCATTTCCTTGCGTGCGGCCGTGGCCCCAGCTGTCGGCCTCTCCACGTACAGTCCACTTCAGATGCATGTCGGTCGTTGACCATGTTGACCAGGCCACGCCGAGAGCACCAGGGCGGTGGACGACGGCAAGGCCTAGGAAGGGAACAACACGGAGGTAGGGAAGACTCGGCAATTGTCTCCCACACGGAGGAGAGTACGACTGTACGAGGGTTTACTGGTTCGTCTGCCGCCGCCGGAGAATAACAGCAGGTGTGGGTGAGTAGAGGGATGGCTAGGCCAGCGATGGGAGTACGGTGGGGCGGTGAGGCCTGCGCGGCAGCACAGCCGGCCGCGGGGAGGAGGGAGCAAGCATTCCCGCTGGCGCTTGTTTGAGCGGCTGGAGCAGGAAGAGCAGAGATGAAGAAGCACGACGGCTGTTGGATGGACATCCAACAGCCACTGCTTGTGCATCAACCTTTTTTTACGAAAGCCTCAAATCTGTGGAAAATAGCATACATCCCATCTGCCATTATTTCTAATAATTTTCAGCCCATTTGCTAATTCTTAAGGTTTTTTTTGGAGCCCGTATTCTTTTTGTTAGCATTACAACCCAAATTGTGGCCACGGTTAAAAAATTATACGAAATTTTGCATATTTCGGTGCGGTCTGAACTGTTTTTAATCCCGAAATTTCGACTCACATTCAAACTGATTTTAAAAATAAACGTATATCAATATAAAATCCAACAAATTCTCCATGCATAAAAATTAATGTAATTTAAAATCTTGCAATGAAAAAAGATATTTGAAACTAATTGCCGGTTTGATGTGTTTTAAAAATGTATAACCCATTTCTCATTACTAATGGGCCATTTTCTCGGCCAGCCGAATGAAAGCTCTCCTCGTCTTGAAAGATTTGCAGCCCAACAGGCCTGACAAAGCGACTTACTTGGCAAATCACAAAAAAACTGGGTTGTGGCCATGGACCCAGCTGTCAGCCTCTCCATGTACAGTACTCTTCCGATGGAAGTCGTTCCTTGAACACGTTGACCATGCCGCACGGAGAGCACCACGGCGGTGGACGACGGCGAGGCCTTGGAAGGGGACGACGCGGAGCCGGGTAAGACGCGACAGTGGAAGCCCGCGTGGAGAGGAGTACGAGGGTTCACTGGTTCGGCTGCAGTGTGAGGCTGCCGTCACCACAGGGCCTGGCCAGCGGTGGGAATAGTAGGGGCGGTGAGGCCTCCGCGGCAGCACAGCCGGCCACGGGAGGCAGGAGCATGCGGCACGACCGGCGCTGCTTTGGGCGGCTAGAGCAAGAAGACCAGAGGTTGAAGAAGCACTACGACCGTTGGATGGACATCGTACGGTCACTGGAGCTAGAATCGTTCATATTGACTAAGTTGACAAAGCCCTCCATCACCGTCAACTTTGTTGGCCCACAAGTCATCCTCCCACTATGGTAGGTCCCAGCTAGCAAGGGGTATTCATTTTTTTGTGCTTAATAAGGAGGCACTTCCTTGCGTGCAAAGATATAGCCGGTGGGTCCGACATGTTAGCAGGGGGAACGTTTTTTTGTGAAATACAGAGGCCCTTCCGGTGGGTCCCAGCTGTCAGGTGGAGGAATCATTATTTTGCGCGTATAGTCCACGGTCGATGGATGTCCTTCGCTGACCAAGTTGACTAGGCCGCGCCGAGAGCACCATGGCGGTGGACGACGGCGAGGCCTAGGAAGGGAACGACATGGAGCCGGGGAAGACTCGACAATGGTTGCCCACGCGGTGGGGAGTACGAGGGTTTACTGGTCCGGCTACCGTCCCGGAAAATAACAGGAGGTGCGGGTGAGTAGAGGAATGGCCTGGCCAGCAATGAAGTAGGGTGGGGCGGTGCGGCCTGTGCAGCAGCACAGCCGGCCACGGGAGGCGGGAGCAGGCAGTCCCACCGGAGCTGGTTTGGGCGGCTGGAGCAAGAAGATCAGATATTGAAGAAGCAGCACGGCCGTTGGATTAACATCCAATGGTCACTGCTGCTAGAATCGTTTGTGGACTAAGTTGACAAAGCCAAAGTACACGCCAACCTAATAGACCCACAAGTCAGCCTCCAAATCTGTCCCAAACAGCATACAGCCCAAAATTTCTAGCCAGATTCAAATTAATTTTAAATCTAAATATACCTTAATTTAAATTCAATGAAATTTTACCCGCACAAAAACAATAAATTTAAAATATCAAAATCCGAAAGAAAACAGTATTTTGGAACTAATTGTCTGTTTGCTGTATTTTTTCATTTTACAACCCATTTATTATTACTTATAGCCCATTTCTTATTACTTATAGCCCATTTTCTGGGTAAAATGCATCCCTCCTCGTCTTGAAAGATTTCTGGCCCAGCGGGGCATAGAAAAGCAAGTAGGCCTACATTGGTTATTCTGCAAAAAACAAACTGGGCTGGTCATGTGCTAAACATATGAAATAAAAGCCTGGGCTAGACGGGCCACGGGTCCCGCACAACCCAGTTGATACCCTTCTCCGTCCTGAAAAAACAAAATTACTCGCGCGCTGCTGGGTCCCTACTGTCATCCTCACCATGTACAATCATCTCCTTATTCCTCCCGGTTGTTGACCATGTTGACAACACCGGAGGGCGGTGCCGCGGCGAGCGAACCAAGGCGGAGGACGATGGTGAGGCCTCGGACAGGAACGAACAGGAGTCGGGGCAGATCACAGCCAGCCGTGGGAGGCGGGAGCAGGCGGTCCCGCCGGCGGTGGTTTGGCTTTGGCGGCTCGAGGAAGAAGAGACTGAAGAAACGCGACAGACGTTGAATGTCAATCCAACGGTCAAGGTTGGCACAATCGTTTGTTGACTAAGCAGACACCAAGTAGCATACTTTTTTATATATAGGAAGAAAACTGCGAGGAAAATGCGTTCGTCTGCCGTCCTCCTCATAGGGAACGTTCGCCACAGAAGTGACTAGCACCCTTGATTTTCAACCGAGAGGTCTTGGGTTCGAGTCCCAGGAACTCTCAATTTTGTCCTCCTTCCTTCCTTGCAAAAAAGGGAAAGAAAATCAAAGACCTGGGAAGGCGTACAGAACAAGCTAGTGTACCAGTAATGAGACGTTGCCGAGTTTTAGAAAAAAGAAAGACGTGCTCCTGTAGCTGGTTCGAATCCAAACCTAGACTATGACTATATATGGTGCTATGCTACTCTGCAAGTAATGAAACTGACATATCCAACGTTCGCTTCTCCTCTTCTCTACTTACTCTACCTAGCATCAGAAGCTCTGGCCGAAGCAACCATGTCCGCTGGCTGCTCATCCACCTGCTCTTTAGCAGGCAACAACCAGATATGCACCAAGTCGCAACCCGTACCATCGCCTGTGGGTCTCATCACACCCTCGCCGGCACGCGCACCGCAGCCGATTGCTCATCGCAACCCGCTGCCGTTGGTGTGGTGACACTCCTGCAAATCACGCAGAGTCATCCGTCGCGTCTCAACCATAATCCGCAACCCTGGCCGAGTCTTCTACAAATGCCCGAATCATGGGGTAATAATATGTTTAAGTGTTGTTTTGCTGCTTTCAGTTGCTGATTTTTTTAATAGTTTGGTTGATGATCTACCAATTTGATTCGTGCAGAAAAGGGAAGATTCGTGTGATTTGTATTTCTGGGAAGTTGCTGATGTGGGGGAATGCAACTACTCTGATTATTTGGTTAGCCGAGGAATCCCAATACCAGCAGGTTGGGGTGTTGGACAAGTAACTGAAGGAACGGCAGAAGAGGAAGATGCAGAGCAGAAGGTTAAAGATGCAGTTCCTCTGATCATAGCCAAGCAACAGCTGCTGAACGGCCTTGACAACAATGAGGAGATGAAAGAGCTTGTGAAGATAATGGGCAAAATCGATGTGCTCTGTAGGATGATTGTCTCTTTATTTGTAGTTTATGTAGCACTCGTGATGTATTCGGTGGCTACGACATGAGCACTTTGCTGAAACTAGTAATGAGTGAAACCTGTGTAGCAGGCTGGGCGTAGTGTTGTGAACATCTAATGATTTCTATTAACGGAAATCAAGGGGTATCCCCTTTTGCTCATATAAATAAATAAATAGCAGAGGCCCTGTCGGGTCAGCTTTGTTCTCATTCGAAGACGTCGAGCAAATTGCAGTCCAATAGCAAACTATGTCATCAAATTCAAGTTTCACAGCCAAATATGAGTACAACTAAACAACAATGTCATCATGTTTTAGTTGTTATACAAACATGAAACACAAATCAGCATACGTAACAAGTGATGTTCTCACAACAAAATACTAAACAACATGTTCATCAGGTTTCAGTTTTCATAGCAAACACAATTTCACATAGTAGATAAAAAAACATCTTCTGATAGGCAAATACGACAAAAGCAATGTAATCATCATCCACAGCAGCAGCGTCAACATCTTCGCCATGTGTATCAGTCTGAATCGTAATTCCCCATGGTGTCATCTTCTTCTTCGTCCTCAATGTCCTCGAACGTTGGCTTCTTCTTGATCAACTCTTGTATGTCCATAGCACGACAGGCAATATTTTCGCGGGTGTCATTGACGTGATGGTTCTCAAAGATATTAGGAACATCTATGTTATCTTGTACATCAGGAGAAGTGTAAGCATCATCTTGTTGTGCAACTTCATTAAACGAATTCCTCTGCTCAAACCTTTGCAATACTCTCCAGTCATCGCTACGTGCAAATGTGTCTACCAAGAAAAATATCTGTGTTGCTTGATTTGCCAAAATAAAAGGCTCATTGGTCTGGTACGCCGCCTTGACATTGATGGATTTGAAATAATCATCAACTCTGGGTTTTGCGATCCTGGAAAACACGTTATACCAACGACAGCACAACAGAACCACACACCGATGATCCTCGAAACTGGAGATATACTGCAACTGCATAATGTCTGTTATGTTAGCATACATTTCAGTTGTCTCTTTGTCATACGTATCCGTGCTCATGATGGCACTGTTTTGTGTCTTTCTGCCTTCGTCTCGTGCAAGGGTGTTGTAGCGCACATGTCCAACAATGCAAGATTCATAATGTCTTACTCGAGTATCAGGACCCATTGCTAGTGAGTAAAGGGCGTCATCAACTGCCTACCCATCCTCCCGCATCTTCTTAACCTATGGTTAGAAAATAGACAAGCTGATCATCTTATGTACTCAATATATTAAAAAAATTGACAGTGCACTTCAAAAGCTTACATGGTTCTTGAACCATTTCGCAGATCATGCCATAACCAGTTTGTCAATGTTTCTTGGATTTTGCGGCAGTAACTCCTCTTTGTAGATGCTGCACAACATACTGATCGCGTCAAACATCTAAATATATAAGAATGTGCTGCAAGTTTAGTAGATTAGGATGTATAAGCTGCAGTACTGCACTTACTTGATATAAGGTAGTATCTCAGGACAATTATTCAACACATACCAAACCATTTTGTCCAAATCTTTAGGTTTGTCCTCTTATCGACTCTTCCCTGTAACTCGAACAAAATAATCGAAAACATTGAGCCCGGGATTGTCTTCACCCACTTTTTTGCTAAGCTGATCAGCTGTTTCAATGTATTTTGAGCAGAATGTCAATGCTTCTGTAGCAATGTAGGCCTCTGCAATGGAACCCTTGGGTCTAGCTTTGTTCCTAACATAGCCCTTGAAAGTGCCTAGCCACCTTTCAATAGGGTACATCCAGCCATACTGTCCTGGACCTCTAAGTAGTGCCTCATCAGGTAGATGAACAGCCAAATGCACCATCACATCAAAGAAGGCTGGAGGATATATCTTCTCAAGGTCGCATAGGATAGTTGGTATCTTGTCTCTAAGACGCTCCAAAGCATCTATCCTGATATTCCTACTGCAGAGTTCCCTGAAGAATTGTCCCAACTCTGCAACTGCTCTGTATAAGTCAGGGCGGCCCAATCCTCTAAGGATAACAGGTAAAACCCTTTGAAGTAGGACGTGGCAGTCATGAGTTTTCAACCCTTGTACCTTGTTTCCATCTGCACTGACTCTCCTTTTAGGGTTGGAAGCAAATCCATGTGGGAATCTCACACGTGACAGGACCTCGCAGAATTCTTTTCTTTTTACCTTGTCCAAGACGTACATAGCTGGTGCCATATCCCATGGTTTACCTTCATCTTGCACCTGCAAATCCTTTATGATACCCAGGTGTGTCAAATCAATCCTAGATTTTAAGGTATCTTTCGTCTTGCCTTCAATATTAAGAAGTGTGCCGATAATGCTGTCACATATATTTTTCTCGATGTGCATCACATCAAGATTATGTCACAGATCCAAATCTTTCCAATACTCCAAGTCCCACAAAGTGGACCTGCGGGTAAACAATAATCTCTCTTCTACCCTGCCACGCTTCCTTTTCCCGCTACCATTACCAGGATGGTTTCGTGGTGTAATATGCCTGACCTTCTCTAATTCCACTTGCAACTCATCGGCGGTGAGCCTCTTTGGCACATCACGGTTTTCATGTTTTGCATTGAACACATGTCTTCGGTATTTTCTAGGATGCGGCTTGTCCTTGGCAAGGAAACGACGGTGTCCAATGTAACAGATATTGCTAAGTATTGCGTATGACAGCGGATTCCTGTCACAGTGAACACATGCATTGTAACCATGTGTCGTTCGCCCTGACATAGTGCCCAAAGCCGGATAATCATGGATGCACCAAATTATAACAGCACACAGAAAGAAGTCAGCTGGTGGGCTGCTATATAGGTCTCGAGTGAGAACACCCTTCCATAGCTGTTGAAGTTCCTCCACAAGAGGCTCCATGAACAAATCAAAATCCTTTCTAGGACTCTTTGGACCTGGGATGAGCAAGGCCATCATGTAGTTTGATTCTTTGGTGCAGACATTTGGAGGCATGTTGTAAGGGATAACAAGCACTGGCCACATGCTATATGTGGCGCTTTGGTGGCCAAATGGGTTAAATCCATCTGAAGCTAAGCCAAGTCTAATGTTTCTCGGGTCAGCAGCAAACTCTTTGTGTTTCTCATTGAAGCTTTTCCACTCACTACCATGAGATGGATGGCTCATTACATTCTGATCTCTGTACTCCTGGTTCCTAGAATGCCACAGTACATCCTCTCTTGTTTCAGCATCATGAAACAACCTCTGTAATCTTGGTGTAATTGGAAAATGTCTCAGAACATTATGAGGAATCCTCTTCACAGCATCGCCATCTTTCCATCTCGATGATTTGCATTTCGGGCATTCACTTAAGTTGGCATAATCCTTCTGGAACAGAACACAATTATTCTTACAAACATGGATCATATCATATCCAATTCCAATTGCACGAAGGAAATTCTTCATTTTACTGTAGGTGTGTGGCAGCTCAGACGCATCTGGGAAAGATTCGTGGAAAGCAGCCAACATCGCATCGAATGATTTGTTGGTCATCCGCTCAGATGTCTTCACCTCAAGAAAGGTGACCATAGCTGAGAATACTGACAGCTTATTTCCTGGGGTGACAGCAACGTTGCATTGTTCCAACATGCGGGCCCACCATTTTTCTTCTGCAGGTGAAAGTTCACGGAATGCACGAGCATTTCGTAGCATTGTTTCAATGTTGGTCAAACTCACTAGCTCCGCCACCACCACCTCCTCCTCCTCTTCCACCTGAGCATCAGGCAGATCAAGATGGTGATCTGCTGCTTCCACGTAGTCGATAACATTGACGTTCACAGCTTCACCATGATGAACCCACCTAGTATATGTGACCGACATCCCATACAAGTGTAGATGATTTTGCACAGTTGACTGGGATCTTCTAACTGAATTCATACAACTACTACACGGGCAGAGCACATCTGATTTCGGACCACCATACTCAGCTCTGATAAAGTTCATGAAGTTTTCAACCCCCTCGACATATGCAGCGGAGAATCTTCGAGCAGAAGTTATCCAAGTCCTATCCATCTGTTAGACATACAAATTAGTTCTTCTACTAGATATTACAGGAAAAACATATATGCTTTTTTATAAAGTCCAGAAAAAATACCTAGGTCGATGTCTAAAGCTATGCAAGATATTTGGACGAGCAGATCTAAGTAACAAAATATATGTAAAGCTAATTCAGCAAACAGATTTGAGTGCCAAATTATGGCAGGCTGTTTCAGCAGTCAATGAGGCCGAGCACACAACCATCGAACTATCGAAGGCCATCGCAACAACAAAGATCGAGTATAAAATGGTGTAGAGCTATTTCAGCTAACAGATTGGCTACTAGACCATGGCAATCTATGTCACAATAAATATATGGCAGGATATTTTAGCAACTAATCGGCCTTGGCATGCCATCTCAGCTAAGCAGATTGAGTGCGGAACAGGGCAAGGAAGCTTCTTAAGCAGAGCATATTGACAGTAAACTATTTCGGTAAACAGTGAGATTAACAGTGTCTATCAGCTAACATTCAGCGCTACACCGACATGAACGGGGCCTCAGTCTAGAATGCGCGTACCGTGGGAGAAGCTGACCGCCGTGCGTCTCCACACGAACGTCGCCAGCGGTGGCGGCGCTGACCGCCGTGCGCCTCCACAAGAACGCAGCTAGAGGTGGTGGCCCGGCTAGAGGACGGCAGTCTACGAGAGCGTACTGTGGGAGCGAGAGGATCGCCGAAGCGCGACGCCGACGTATCGGCACGGCGGGGAGGGCGGCTTTGGCGGAGCGAATGGAGTGGAGGGGGACAGGGGGAGGGGGGTTTGGGGAATATTATTGGCTAGTTGGCCGAAGGGCGGTTGAATCGGATTTGGGGGGGAATTTTTGGGTGTGGGGGGGGAGGATTTTCGCGCGGTGGGCGGGGGGAGTTTGGCGCATGGTCGTTTTCTCCAAGTGCAGTCCCACGTGTCAGTGAAGAGGCAAGCTGAAGCGCGTTCCGTGTGCGTGAGCCGTGTGCAGGACCGAACGTGTGTGGGGTGCAATGCGACCGCGACAGGAGTGCTGTGAGTGTACCGCATTTTTCCTTTTAAACTAGGTGCTTCGCCCCCTCAAAAAAAATATGTTGCTTCGTGCGATCCATCGATACTACTACTAGTAATCCGGTAATCCCGACTAAAACGGCGCGGCCGGGTCTTTTCCTGCGCGATATGCTGGGAGGTTGGCTTAGTTGGGTTTTTTATGACGAGTAATGCTACACCTACGTAATCCCAGTTACGTAATTAACATAATGTGGAACATCTGAGCTGTTGATTGTAGATTGGGGGGAGGGAAGGGCCCACCACCATGAAAATCAGGGGAGGAGAGAGAGAGGCAATTTATGTTAACCCTTTCGTAGGTTCCCGTAGATATAGAAAGATGTGTCCGATCCTGCAATATAGGCCGTCTGATCTATATCTAACGGATAGGAAGGAAACTATGACAATTTACCCGCACTCCTCTCCACATTTGCAGATAAGGCTTTCCCTCGTTCATCCTTTTCTCCCACAAGATCTTGATCTTCCATGCAACGCACGGGCATCTTGCTAGTACTCCTACAATATATATATTATTGTGAAAGTTCATATACACTGGCCGAGATTACTGCAAACACGGCAGATTTTCATTACATTTCGAACTTTTATAGGACAAAAAAATAAAAGAAACCTGACCCTAAACCTATTCTACGGCGGCGACTGACGTCCTCCATCTGTGATCTCCATGTACGGGGGCGGGGTTCAAGACCCGTGAAGTGAAGGTGCGGTCTCCGACGAGGAAAAGTAGAACACGGGAGACGGACCGGCCAGTTGGCACACCATGCCCTGCCGCCTCCCATACCCTACTCATCCTCGGAGGAGTCCCCGACCTTGGCGGTGTAGGACGTTGGACGGCGGCAAGTAGGACGCGTGGCTGACGGTGCTCCCGTCGTCGGTCGCCAGCGTGGCCACCGCTTATGCGGCGACTTGAGCGAGGGCGGTGACCTCGAGCTCCATCCCCAAAGACAAGCTCTCCGGTAGAGCGTTCGCGCTTGCGGTCATGGCGGATGTGGTTCCAGGTAGGAGGACGATGCGCTATGGTGTGGAGGTTAGCTGTGCGTTGCCGCTTTAAGTAGCGCATTCCGGTGAGGCCAAGCGTCCGGGTGCGTCATTAAGTCACCGGAGTTGGTTCCGCGGGCACCGAGCCTCTTAATGACGACATACGAATGGATGACATGAATGCGGGCAGCTGGTGCCGACTGTGAACGGACCGCACGACGGCGCGAGGGACGAGGGTTTTGGTGTGCCGGGGTAGTCACCTGCGGTTGTGGAAACGTTGGATATGCCCTTTGCTCACATGCGATCCCCGCATGTCATTGAAAAAGCAAGATGACCCGGCATGGTCTCAGGTCCAGAGGATGCAGTTGGCCGCGCTACACCACTCCATGGATGTGTCGTGGCGCCCTGTGCATCCTCGACGAGCCGGGTGTTGGGGTGTGTTTGGATTGTGGCCAAAGTGCACCTTGCCAAAATTTTGGTCATGACCAAAAGATTTTTTTTGGCATTCCAATGAACTCTAGCCAACTCTAGTTCATTTTTCTTGCCAAAGTTGGCCAAATCATGGGCAACCGATACCTCAACCAAAATTTTGGTCATGACCCAAAGATTGGTCTTTGTTTGGATGGTTTCCATTTCTTTGGCATGCCAATGAACTCTAGCCAACTCAAGTTCATTTTTCTTGCCAATGTCGGCCAAATCATGGGCAACCAATACCTCAACCAAAATTTTGGCTACCCAATGCTTTGATGGGGAAACCTTGGGCACAAACCAAACATACCGTTGGTCGTGCCACAGCACTAACGCCACCCTCAGCAAACTGAAACCGACCGTGTCTAGCGACGATATGAGTGTGTCGCTCACCGCGGTCGCCGTGTCCAGAGGCGGTGCTGGATGCGCCCCATTGTTGGCCCCAAGACCCACATGAACGTTTGTCGGTGGCGAGGAGGTCGTGGGCCAGCTCCTCCATTGGACTAGTCTATGCTACGTCGTCCCGACGGGTGTGCCCCACATGTCCGTTTCCCTATTTTCCCGGCCATATTCGAGCGTCAGTGCTCCGCATTGCGCATTAGTCCTTTCACTATGTAGGCCAAGCGAGACAACTTATTGTTTATTTGAGCCGTTCAAGTATAAACATGTGGCGTTTACTTATTTCTCATTCCTCTCCGACCCTCTTCTCCACCGATCATGTCGCCCTCCAGTCGAGTCCATCCTCCCGCATGCCTCATTTGAACATTCCGCCGAGTATCATTCGCATGTACCCACCCTAGTCCTCTTTCAATAGATCTCCGGACCCCGAGATGAAATCGAGAGGGAACAAGTGGGGGCACATGATACCTAAGGCGGATTCAAAATTTTGAACCGGTGATCATAGCATCCGCAAATCATATATAAAGGGTATTCAATGTTCATTTCATTTTTGAACGTACAATATACTCCCTCCTATCCTTTCTAGTTTCCATATAAGTTTTATGTGTAGTCAAAGTATATCTACTTTGATCAAAAAGGTATCAACATTCAACAACGCCCAATCAATATTGTTAGATTCGTACGTACTCCTAGATTTGTACTCGAGATGGTTTCCAATTTGACTATTGACAAGATTAATAGTACATGAGATGTATAATGTGAAAATTATATCATTGGAAACTCCTTTCACATACAATTTTGACCGTATGCTTTGTGTAAGTTGCATGTCATATATTATTACTCTAACAATTGGTCAAAGTTAGCCTCGAAAAACGCATTAGACCCTGTATGCTTTGTGTAAGTTGCATGTCATATATTATTACTCTAACATTTGTGTAAGTTGCATGTCATATATTATTACTCTAACATTTGGTCAAAGTAGTATAGTGTAAGTGGATCCTCTGACGTAGGTATCCCTGCCTTACCCTCCCTTTCGGTCACTTACTGGCGGACCCCATGCTTGCTAGGCCCCGCATGTCAGTTACTCAATGGGTTCGGCCACGTCAGGGGATCCTCATCCGTAGTATACTCCCTCTGTTCTTATTTACTCCGCATAAAACAGAGGGAGTGGTGGTATAATAAATGACGCGGGCGGGGGAAGGGGAGGGACGTCGGTTTGCTCTCAACTGTGGTCCCACAAGCGAGCGAAAACGCAAGATGAAGTGCGTTCCATTCGGTGAGCGACGTGGAGGGTCCAGCGTGCCGAGCTGCAACGCGAACGCAACAAGAGCGATGTACAATCAAAACCGATTGACCGGTCGTCACCGGAACCACTAATCACACCAGAACCTTCGCTGCTCGGCCTACGCCAGCCACTGCCCTAAAACCACACCAAATCTCCAGCCCATTCCCCCACCTTTCGATCCCCTAGCCCGCATCAAGCGTCCCCTAGTTCGCCGGAAAGCCATGGTGCGCCGCAAGATCACTTACTACAAGATGCTGACGCCGGAGCACCGCGCAGAAATCACGGCAGCGGTCGGCGCCACAGACCTCCGTTCCCAAGCTTGCTTTGCGGCGGGCCAATCCCCGAGTTCTCTGGAGCCAAGCTACGAGGAGGAGGAAGCCGATCAAATGTTCATGGCGGAGGTCGCGGCGCAGAAGGCCCCCTTTGGATATGAGACGATGGACGTCAACTTCGTGCCGACGTCCGAGTCCCCCATGGTGCAGGCGGACCAGCGGTTCAACGTGGCGATACTAAAGGAGGACCGGGAGGCAGAGGCTCAACTCGACGCGGAGCGCACGCATGCCGATGCCATCGAGGCTCTCCTACAAGCAGAACCGGATGTCGTGGATGAGAACCGGGCGGCGGAGGCTCAACTTGAGGCAGAGTGCGCGGATGTCGCTACCCTCGAGGCCCTCCTGCAGGCGGAACCGGACGTCCTGGACTTGAACCAGGCGGCAGAGGCTCGACTCGACGGAGAGCCGCAGATGCCGCTCTCATCGACGCCCTCCTGCAGGCGGAACCGTACATCCTGGACTTGAGCCGGGCAGCGGAGCCTCGACTCGACGCGGAGCGCGCGGATGCCGCTGCCATTGAGGCCCTCCTGCAGGCGGAACCGGACGTCCTCAACTTGAACCGGGTTGTGCTCTCGTCCGTGCAGAGCGCCCGCATGCTCCGCTTGAACGGGTAGATGGAGGCCTAGGACAACGACGGTGCGGAGACACACGTCGGCAGCGACGGCTGGTTCGCGCCGGTAGCCAAAGACGACGAGGTCGTGTCTTTCCGCGAGCAGTGATAGTTTTTCTTTATGTTGTTGTTTTTATGGATCTTTTGCTGTGTAAAAACATATATTTGTTATGCAAGTCGCCTGACTTGGGTCAGTCTACCATTTCAGGCGGTTGGATGAATATCCTACGTCTCCTAACCCTTATTTCCTTCTTCCTCACCTCTTCTTCTTCCCCAACAGACCACCGCACGGACCGTACGGATACTCCCCAACATGCGGTTGGATAAACATACTCTATGAAACGAAAATTATGTGTCAGCGATAGGATGGCTGAGTTCGGTGTGTTCACATGCGACAGCACGTGTCAGTGAGGGTGCGTTCACGTGGTTGGGTTTGCGGCGTGCAGGAGCGATTGTGTGAGGGTGCGGTGCGACTGCGGCGTGCAAGAGCGACCGTGTGAGGGTGCGGTGTGACCGTGATAGCTGTGCGCAAGTGGACCTCCTTCTCATTTTGAAAACTTTAGGCAAGCTTGGCAGAAATGGGTGGCGAAGTTTGGCAATGCAAGGCCTAGACCCAAACAGGATAAGTACGTACGTACTAGGAGTACTAGTGTTAAAAAGAAAGGTTGGGTTTTCCTTCGCGGGATTTAATCGATACAAATCCTCGTTTCACATGTCAATTAATGCGTATCTTTTTCTCCAAATACCAAAGAGCTAACCATCTCACTCCTCATCGCTTGATTAATGGAGCGCCATGCAAACCAACCTTCTCACTTCCGCATGCATGCAGGGGATATTAATGTCCTTGGTTGCTAACCCCATCAATTTTGCCTCGATTAGTGTTAGTGGCCCTTTGCAAATTGTAATTTTGATATACTGGCCTTGTGTACAAAAAATGGAGGTAGTAACTATATTTGACTTCCTTCCCCATTGCGGTGACGTCGATGATATTTTTTTAATTTTTTTGGTGGTTTGGCGAAGTGCGTTCGACGGAGAACACCATTGAGGGAGACCACGGTAAGTCGTTCGCAAGTGCCGCCTGCAAGCCGAGACAACCGCCTTATTTGCATCCAGGAAGTCCTTTACTAGTACTACTAGGAGTAACTAATGCGGTGAGATGGTTTCTCGAAGAAGATGATGGAGAAGCGGAGTCACTGAAGAGTGAAAAGATGGTTGCTTCGTCCGTGCTTTTGTGATTTGACGCCTCACTGCTTTGTGATTTGTGATAGAAGGGACAGGGGAGTAGACTCTGTGCTCTATACTGTACTACATGCGTCCAAGCATGGGAGAAAGAGGAGAGATGTTGCATTTTTCTATTCCTTCAATCAATCAATCAGGGAGCTTCGGTTCCATCTTTTTGGCTTTGGCAACACCGTCCACAATGGTTCCCACGATGCCAATAGCTATTTTCACATTTGGCTACACATTGTGGATGCCCTTAACCGTACCACTTAGTTTTGCTCCTGTGTGCTATCTATACAAATCTCAATTATATTGATCTAAAAAATTATAGAATTGAGATTAGTAAAAAGGAGGTGATTTTGCCGCGCGGATGGCGGGGGAGGTTTCTTATTTGAGAAATGCTACATCCACGTAATGGTTTACGTAAAGTTACGAACTGATGTGATGTGGGACTATTTGATTGGATTGAAGGAGAGGATTAGGCCCACCCCACCTGAAAATCAGGGGGCATATATAGATTAGATGGAAAGTATACGTAGCAGCTACGTAGCCCTTTTTAAGTCTAGGATTAGGCTTCTTATTTTCGGAGGATGTTGTCCTGGAGGTTTGCTAACATGCGGTCCCACGTGTCAGTGCTTTACCAAGCCGATCTACGTCCCACATGAGGCAGAACAACGGCAGAAGCAACACGTGGTTAAGTTGAAGAAGATGAGGGAGAAGCAGATTCAGCAACAAGTGAAATGATGGTTGCTTAGTCCCTCCAACTTAACTGCGGGAAAGGTGCAGCTTTGTGATTTGACGCCTCATTGCTCATTACTACGCCGGCGCCATGACTGGGGTGCTTCACCCCGGCTGCTCTGCACTGTATTCCGGTATGGCACGTGGACCCGGTAGCTTGATGTCCGACATGTCGGCAAAAGGGACTAGAAGATTTATGAAAGCGAGCACTCCACTCTTACGACGGAGGAGTAGACGACACGACGGCCCAGTGGACTGTCACTTGTACTGTATAGTACTATAGTTTTGCTGTTTCGCACGATCCATCGATACAAACCCAATTAAACAGGAAAGGGCGGGATTTTTCCCGTGCGGTAGATGATACTGGCCATACATTTCAAAGGCAATTTTAATGTATGCAAACTGAATAATTTTAAGTAACAATATGATATCTAGTAAAACTAAAAACACATATGATTTATTGTGTTAGAGTGTAGTAGTAGTGCTGTATAGCATAGTTGTTAGATGTAACATGCGAGAATGTGTAGACATGTAGCTTTGGAGGGCCTACAGAGAGAAAAGCATAATACGGTCACCGAACTTCAGAATAAGCTG
This sequence comes from Triticum urartu, assembly GCF_056163025.1. NCBI lineage: Eukaryota > Viridiplantae > Streptophyta > Magnoliopsida > Poales > Poaceae > Triticum > Triticum urartu. Next base: position 219,195,110 of record NC_141878.1, read on the forward strand.
ATTATGGTCACTATATACGTTTTGCGGTGATTATATGGTCATTTGCTCACAGCTCAGCATCGGATTGCACTCTGTTGACCGGCCAAATAGTCTGCATCGCGTCATGTTGACTAGTTAAATTGACCACATTCGTTGTGGGTCCCACCTGTCAGTTTGCATAGGCAAAAGGTCAGATAAACACAAATTTACACAGGCGCGACAAGGCTCCAACCCGTGCGCGGGAATCACATGGTTGTGTATGTGTCTGTCAGGACTTGATGTGTGCGCATGCACGTGTAGGTTGAGCACTTGAGCGTGAGAGTGTGTGTTGTTCGTGTGGTGTACTGGTGTGTGCATGCATGCGTGCGTGTGTGCATGTGAGTGTTGCGTGCGTGCGTGTGAGTGTTGCGTGCGTGGCTGCATGTGTACGTGTGAGTGTTGCGTGCGTGCGTGGGTGCATGTGTTTGTGTGAGTGTTGCGTGGATGCAGTTCGTATGCATGCGTGCGTGTGTGTATAATCACCACACCAGCTCCTATGTGTTAAAACAGACGGCTCAGCATACCAATACAGGGCCACCTTGTCCACTGTGCCCGCGGTCATGACTTCGAACCACCGTCCAAATTTTTTTGTTGTTTGTTTTTATTCTTACTAGCAAGATGCCCGTGCATTGCATGTAACGTCAAGATGCATTTGTATGACTTGTTTATCTTATGAGAGAAAAGGATGAATGAGGGAAGGCCTTATTTGCAAATGTGGAGAGGTGTGTGGGTACCTTTTTGCAAAATTGCCATAGTTTCTTTCCTATCCGTCAGATATAAATCGGACGGCCTATATTGCAGGATGGCAGGCACACCATCGTCACCAACTCTGTTTTTTATAAGAGTGTATTTTATAAGGGTGTAGATGTAGAGTAGATACAAGTCAACAGGTGCGCACGATGGTAGTGAGATAATGTGATGCAACACTAGAGGTTCCACGTGGAGCGTTTAACTGGTCAACTAGTCATGTCATGAGCAAATACAGAGTTGTACGGTGAGCCCATGACTGCATAATAACCACTAAACTTAAATGGTGACCGTAATGAGTGGATTCTGAAGTCCAATGTACATATCGTGCTTTCGCTTTAAATACAATGATCGTCATTGCATATATCACGAGAGAAAGATGAAACATGCGTGAATTTTCTGGGGGCTTACTTTTAGAGGACCTGGAGATAGTTTTGTGTGCATATGTGAAAGGGGCGTACAGGGGGGTATGCGATGGAGAGAGAGATGCTCTTCGTATCTCTTTATTATGACTAACTTTGTATATAGTATAAAAATATACAAATTCATAGTGCGGAATAAATATCATTGTGGGCACCATGCAATGCAAATTAGCGTTCATACTCCTCCATATAACTTTGTAATGTTGTATATATATGTAGAAACTCTAAAATAATTTTTTGGCCACACTTTATTCAAAAGGAATGTTGTATGCGAAACAAACGTGAAGACAGGGCTTTTTAGATCAATGGGGTACGTGATGTAACATGTGTGAATGTGTAGTTGATGCATTTGGCGGGGCCTAGAGAGGTATGTGTGTGTATTACGTATTCGAGAGAGGCATGGATAGAGGAGCCGACGGGGGGGGGGGGGGGCGGGAGAGATAGCACGAGAAATGAGAGTGGTCTAGAGAGAGAGACGAATATGACGTCACGACAAGAGATTCCATTCCCTTGAGTGTGTATATGCAAGGGGGGAGGGAATAGAGGCACCAGGAGGAATTTTATGTGTGTGTGGTGTTTGTGTTGGTATGTGTGGGTGTGAGAAGATAATGAGACATGGGGCAGAGGGTGTGTCACCGTGTGAGGTCCGGTGGATCGAGGTGAGGCCCTTTGTTCTGTTCCGTCCTGCGCCACATTGGTCGGCCCGTGACGCATTTAGGAAGACCCATGGATGACTAGTCGTACAAGACAAAGATAGCAGAATTGTGAAGGACTCTGTGTCCACTGACAAAGCCGGCTAGGATTTGTAACCCTAGGTTCTCGGACTAAGGTAACTCCTTTATCTCTGATATTACTATTCATCCAACCTAACTTTAAGGGGCATCCTACAGAATGCTCTGCTAGAATCATACTCGTCGATTAGGAAGAGAGGTGTGAGACAATGCGTGAGAGACAGGCGTAAAGATAATGTGCGTACATGAGACACGTAGGCAGGTCCATGTATATAGAAAGGGTCGATGAGGATTGTGCGTGTGTATGTTTGCGAGAGGAAGAGTGCTTGTGATAAAGGTTAGTGAAAACTGCTGTAAATGGTTACGAGAGGGAGGGAGGGTTATATCTAGAGCATGTGTGCAAGAAAGACACCTCGGGAGAGAGTGTGTGAGCATGTGTGAGAGACCACCGATGGAGAGTGAAACTACACGTAAAAGACTGCTCTACACATTGATTAAAGATATAAATTGTATCCAAATATTAGGATGGGATCATGATATTTGAAATTCGCGTAAGGAGCGGTCATTGATCCATCAAACATCTAGATTCTATCGAATTTGAGCATGTCTATGTTATTATTCGACACAATTGATCCACATAGTTTGTATTTTGAACTCCAGACAATGCATCGCTTTAGCAATCGAATATAAACGTGAGTATAGTTCATGTTGTGTGTGTAAAGCACATTATACATACGAAAGTTACACAATGGACATTATAAATAGCTTCTACCTATGAACTAGCATACATTTGAATTCAACTTAAGGTGGTTTTAAAAAATCGAATTCCACATGAAGTCCATTCAATTATTTGAATTTGATATCATGGCATTTGTAAACCATACCTAAATTATGGGGGCACCAATATTTGCTCTGATTTTGTACATAATAGCATATGTAGTCGTGTATAAAATAGATTCAAATTTAGCTCCTCCATTCCAAAATAATCGTAGTTATAGGATTTTCAAGTGTCAAAATTTCAAAAAGAAGTGGATAATTTAATGAGATTTTCAAACATACAAGGTCAAATATAACGTTGTATATTTAGGTCAATCCTCATAGTTCAAGAGTACTCTAAACGTGAATGCTTGTGTTTCAAAATTTCGAACGAAGCGCCAAAAGAGCCTCTACTCGCCCGAAACCGCATGAGACCAATGTTTGGTAGTACAAGGAAATTAATTTTCTAATAACTCCGACCCGTGAAACCTACCGGCCCGACGTCCAAAGGTCTAAACCGGGGTAGGTTTGTAGCTTCATCTAGACGCCACGCAACCGCATCCGAAAAACATTCATACACAATGGACGCCTAAGCACACATGTGCGCGGCCGAAATCGCTCCCGCCCACTATTTGGGACACCTGGGATTACCATCCTACCCCCGACCCGCAGTAGGTCAGAAATTTAAGAGGGGGGCAAAGTTTGTACTTTCCCCAAATTTCAAACAAGCGCGTCCCATCTTCTGTTCAAAAAAGCCAAAAACAAGCAGACCGAAACATGGTTCCCCCCACCCGTCCGATTCCCCATTCGTACTCCGTGGGCGCCAAAACTACCTCTCCACCAGCCACGAAACCCCGGCGTCCTCCGTCCGCCACCCCATCCCACCCATCAACCGCCGCCCTCCTCCATCACGCCGGAGCCGATACCCCGACATCGTCGTCCACCGCAACCTCAACCGCAACACCCTCCACGGCTAGTAGTTGAAGCCGAGGCCGAGCCGTCCGTACCCGAGCCAGTTCAACCACGCCGTCCTGCGCCTCACCGTTGCCGCTCCAACTTCGCCACCCTCCACCGCACCGAAGCTGTTCCTGCTACGCCGTCCTTCGCCGCCTCGGATCTGCTTCCCCTCTGCCGACATACGGCCACGGCAACACAGTCAACAATTTGGCCATGGGTTCGTCCAAGCCTGCACCCTCCAGTACATCGATTTCCCCGGTAAAAAGAAGAAAATCGGTGCGACTTGTGGAGGTGACCACCCCGGCAACCGAAAAAGGTACTCCTCTTCCCTTATTCATGCAAATCTTACGTCTCTGCTTGCACGATATTCATCCCACAGAAGACACTAGTTGACCGCTTCTTCTTGATACTAGATGTTCCTAGTAACTCGCGATGCACAAGGTTTCTCCTCATATACTATTTCACCTTTGCTAGAGGTTCGTCGCCCCCCTGAATTTCAAATTCTGACCACTTGATTCCCAATTAACGGAAGCATTCCCCGGTGTAACAGGCGCTAGTACGCCTATTACGCCGGGGAAGCAACGCCTTGGTGTTTATCTTAGGGGTGTGTGCGGCCTATAGCTACTGGCGCCCGATCAGGAGGTCGGCTGGGATTAAAGGGATGGCCTGGGGGCACTGCCAAGCACGGCGGTGGTGTGAGGTCGATGGGAGAGCGGGGCGGCAGAGGCAGGGGTCTGGGCCGGTGGTCACTGGCGGTTCGAGAAAGATTGTCAACAGTGACTGGTGGGAGGTAGACGAAGGCCATCTGCCCGTTCCTTATAGATCGGGCGGTTCATTAAAAAAATCGACTGACCTATTTATTTTCAATCGACTGTTATCTTAGATATGACCACATGTGGTGGTGTGCTGGAGGAGTACCTGCATTTCCTGTGCTCATATATTACAAAATCATATAGAGTAGAATCTAATTTTGTTTGCCATGCAATGTTGTAGAGCTATCATATGTCTCCTGTCATTTATTTTTCAGCCACCTGTGATCTGCTACTTTTACAGTGCACTAGTTCTGCACACACTTCACCCTTACTCTCACTGTTGTGTTTTTATGCAAGGGTATTTCAGACTCTGCTGCCATGAGAGAATCCAAAAAGGAAAGAGAGAAGTCGCTCCAGTTTGGTGTGCGGCTAGGCAAGACAAATTTCAACGCTTTAAAGGGTGTAGTGTCAGCAGATGGAGAGGGGGAACGTAGCTCTGGAGTTGATGACCTCGCTCACAATGAACCACCATCCCAGGTGCTTGCTTGAACTTCGCGGTGTCATATGTGGTTGCATGTTCCATATGGTGTCTAGCTTGTATTCGAAAGGCCAAAGTCAGTAAGATAACGAAAGATAGTTTTTTTACATGAACCACCATCCCGTGAGCACCAGAAGACAAATAGCTAGTCAGGGCACTGGCCGAGCCAGTGACAAGCCCAGCAAAGATAGGCATCACCTAGAAGCCAACTAAAAAGCTGCGATGGTGGTGAAGCAGCCCGCCTCCCACCAGGCTCTCAGGTCCTAGATGATCATGCTCACCACTCCAGCCGGATGTCTAGCTTGTATTGCTTCCAATTTGGTTAAATTGCATCTTCTTAGCTTACACATTATACCTTTGAATATGACATGCCTTTATGTTTTTGGTACATACTAGTACATCTGTGTATTAACCATGTTCTTACATCAAACTAATGTTCTTGTGTATCCCTCATCAATCACTTATGACGAGGCAGGCAGGCAAGGGGACTACTCCTCATTTAAAGAATGCAGTGTCAGCCTCCCAACATGATTCTCAAGAAACAAAAATGCTAGATGAAGATAGTGAACGTAGCTCTGTAGTTGATTACAGCATTTCCCCTACACTAGCATCGCAGGTGCTTGCTCTAACTTGGCAGCGTGATATGTGGTTGCATGTTGCATATGGTGTCTAGATTGCAATTCTTCCAATCTAGTTAAACTGCATGTGCTAGTCTAGTTAGCTTATACATTATACCTGTTAACGTGACATGCCTTCCCGTATTTAGTACATAGTACATCTGTCTATTAAGCATGTCCTTACATAAAACTATTGTTTTTTTGTATCCCGCATCAGTCAACATGATGAGACACCTTTAGTATATGCAGTGCGATATTAGTTGCATCTTTCATATGATTTATAGCATGCACTGCTTCTAATTTGTTGAAATTCCATTTATGATGGGACGCTTTCAACTTGGCAGAGTCATATTGGTTGCATCTTTCATGTGGTGTCAAGCTTGCATTGCTTCTTATTTGCTGGAATGGTTTCTGCTTAGTTTACACAAACAGTTGTGAACATGCCATGCCGTCCTGTTTTTCGTACATATTCCATCCTGGTATCATGTGTTTGCCTTACATCAAAGTAGTGATTGTCAGTATCATGCATGAATGAGTTCTGAAGAGAGAATTTTATTACTTTTTCTTGTTGGTTTTACTTGACAATTCAAAATCAATAAAGCAGAAGGAAGTTAGCAAGGCAGCGGATAAAGGTGCTCCTTCCGAACGAAGGGCGTCTATAGTTTCTACTCCTCCACACCCCAAGATGATTTCCAAGACAACACATGCATAGACACTCAACAAAGTTGTGTTTGTGATGAGCACATCTCCCCTAGTGCAGCATCACCGGTGCTCCCTCTAACTTGGCACTGTTATATGTGGTTGCATGTTATGTGTGATGTCTAGCTTGTATTACTTCTAATTTTGTTGAATTCCATCTGCTTACTTTACACATTATACTTGAATAAGACACGTGTTCCTGTTTCTAGAACATACAATATCTGCCTATCACACCATGTTCTTACATCAAATTACTACTGTTGTGTAACCAGCAACAATCACTTGTCATAAGACACGTTTAACTTCGGAGTGTGATATAGGTTACATCTCACATTCTTTTCTAGCTTGTATTACTAATTTGTTGAAATGGCACTTATGACGAGATAATTTTAACTTGGTAGAGTGATATTCGTTGCATCTTTCATATGGTGTCTAGCTTTCATTGCTTCTAATTTGTTGAAATGCCTTCTCATTAGTTTACACATCATAAGCTGTGTATATGCAATGGCACTAATGACGAGAGACCTCTAACATGGTAGTGTTATGTTGTTTGCATCTTGCATATGATTTATTTCTTGTAATGCTTCACATTTGTTTAAACGCCATTTATGATGAGACACTGTTAACTTGGCAGAGCGATATTTGTAGCATCTTTCATATGGTGTCTACCTTCCATTGCATTACTTCTAATTTGGTGAAATGTCTTCTTCTTAGTTTACACATCATAGTTCTGGTTATCTCTTCCGTCCTGTTTTTCATACATATTACATCCTCCTATCATGTGGTTGTATAACATCAAAGTTTAGTTCGTCTGCATCACGCATCAATTTGTTCTGAAGAACTAAATTGTTATTCGTTTTTCTTGTCAGCTTGACTTAACATGCCACAGAGAAAGAGGAAGAAACACAGAATGGCAGGGAATGAGAAGCGGATGAATCCTGCAGATTCTGCTGGTACTGATGATGCAATAGAAGGTCAAAGTCCAGCAGAAAATTCTACAAACACGGCATCCCATGCTACACGAGTTGCAAAAAAGACAAATAGAAACAAATAGCTGCCACCAAACAAGCAGAGACAACCCTAGTTCTTGCAACACCTACCACAGTACTACCAGCTGCACGACGTACTCGTGCATCAACTGAGCTAGCAGCACGTTCCCAAGCTCCCTGGCCACCTGACACTACTTCCCAAGCACTCTTGACACAAGACGAGTTGGCAATATCAGATGAACCTTGTGAGCTTCAACAGCAAGAAGGTAGTTGCTGGAGTCAAGTTACAGTTGCATGCTTCTTTATATGTAGTCTCAGAGTTTGATGTACACTAACACTTCCTATGTTTGTTGTTGGACTAGCACCTAGGCGCAAGAGGAAACAAACATTAGGGATAATGCTCGATAGGTTAACTAAATCTAGAGGAGGAGGAATGGAGATCCGTTTTGAGGCAGGTTTAAAAAGGCCACGTTATGCTACAGAGTCAGCCAAGTTAGTATCAGAGGCAGCGGTTGCTGTTAGGTGTCATGTACGTATCCTCCCAACATGGATTCAGTACAGGAATGACAAAGACGAAACCTAGTTCAACATCTTCCTCGACCATTTATCTGTAAGTATGGTTATGTATGGAAACTAGTAATATCGTCTTGCTCTATCCAATACTTTCTAGGTTGCTGATAATGAGACTCCCATAATTTTCAACAGATGAGGTTCAAGTTGGATAGCCAAGATGATGCAACCAGACAAGCTTGCACCCATGTTTTCAAATCTGCTCTGCGACAGTATCGGTATAACTTGAGGAAAACTCACTTTGAAGGCAAGGCTAACAGTGAACTTTCCCAAACATCTCTAGTGGAAAATATATCTGATGAAGACTGGAGAGGCCTTGTTAAACACTGGTCTGATCCGAAGTATCAGGTACATTATATATATGTCATCAGATCACATGTTGAAGTCCTATTTACGCATGTGCCACACAAATCTATCTTCTTGTAGGTGATCTGTTCAAAGAACAAGGCCAACCGTATGAAAGTGAAATTCCAACAGACGACAGGATCTCGTAGCTATATTGCACACCGCGAGGCTCTTGTAATTAGCTGTTGTTTCACTCTTTTCGCTGTACCATATTATCAGATCTATATTGACTTGTTCCAAATGCAGAGGAAAGCCCACAAGGACCAAAAAGTACGTGAACCAAATGTTGTGGAAATCTTCAAGGACTGTCACACCAGCAAGAAGAAGGGCATGACTACACCAGTCAAAGCCGCTGTTGTAAGTCCTTAATCCTCATGCCTTTTAACTACTACTTACTCTGACTTGTGCCTTGAACTACATGGTTTGCATCCAGTGTCTATTACTCTTTTCAATTTTATACACAATTGCCTTAGCGTATCATTGCACCTTACAAGGTTTAAAATAGAGGAGTGATGTTCCTTTGATCTTGAGCCGTAATCTAGTTCCGTGCTGGATTTGCCCACACAACATTACAATTGCATGTTTGTCTGTTCTCAGTTGTTTTGTGATATGAATGACGTCATACTATGCTTACGGTATTATAAACTTCGTCTCTTTATCCTTAGCCCTAAATACAATGTGAAGAAATAGACAATACATTAGTGATGGTACATGGTCATATGTTTGGAACCTGGTTTTATTATGTACTTTGCAATAAAATACAACTTATATTTTACATGGGTTCACGAGAATAAGTTCTGTATATAGACCAAAGCTATTTTGTTTGGTTTTGCTGCCTCCTTAATATCTTCTATTCTGGTACTACTAATGTAAAACCTCAACTTTTCAGCGAGCTATGGAAAAAATGGTGGAACCGCCACCTTCTGAAGGTGGCGAGGCAACTATAACCGCAATGTCAGCTCTTGCTGCAGTGGGTCAGTACCAGTCCACTAACAGTGCCAAAAGCACGTTCCTGCGTAATACTGGGTTGGTTGTTAAGGCAATATCGTCCAAACTGCCTCATGATCAAGATATGCAAGCTCAAAGCAATGTTGTATCTGCGCTCTAGACACAAGTCCATTCCCTAACAGAGACCCTTTGTGAAACAAGGAGAAACATTGCTCAATGTCGTCAAGATATGCATGGTTTTGAAACCAGACTATTAGACATTTGCCATGTTGTTCAGGAGCCTAGGGGAAATGAAGGCGAGGTTATGGTGCTCCATCGGACAATACAACATGAAAATGTAACAGTCAGGTCAAATGAACTGAGATTCTGAACTTCTGGTGGTGGATTTATCTGCTAGAATGTTATGTTCCATGCCAACCTTCCTTTTGTTATATAGTTGTAATTTGTTTTGGTGCGATACAAAATTTATTCTTAACGTGCAGCCACCGCCTGAAGAAAACAGCAAGCCATTTTTGTATAGTGTAGGGTGTTCCCTATATTTGCACTGGTGGCGATCTTTGATGCCGAGTGGATGTAATTTGTGCAATCACCTTAATAGCCTAGCGTTAGTTTCGGCCTTGTTTATTTCCTAGTCTTCTTTTTCCCTGATTTTCTAGTGGTCGCAACTACCATGGGCCATATACGGGCCGTAGGATCCATGGGTCTCCTACGGGCCGTCGATAAATGGGCCTGTAATCGGTGGGCCTCGGGCCATCGGATAAATGGGTCTACATGGGCCATAATCGGGCATAATTGGTATTGGCCCAGCACGGTAACAGGCCGTTAACAGGCCCTAGGACAGCAAAGGCTTAATTCTATCACAGGCATAACGGGTCGTTAATGGGCCAGAATATAGGACGGGCCAGAAACGGCGCAACGGGTTAACAGGCTAGAAACGGGCCGACTTTTGCCATGGGCCGAATTTGGCCCATTAGTGGAACAGGCCAGTAACGGGCCGACTCTTGCCATGGGCCGAATTTGGCCCATTAGGGGAACAGGCCAGTAACGGGCCGGAAGTAATCGAGGGCCGAAATGGAGCCCAAGAACGTATGGGCCGTCAATAGGCCGAAAGCTAACACGGGCTGGAAACGGCCCATGTAAATCACGGGTCATTAACGGGTATAAAGAAAATTGCTGTTCATTATGGGCTAGAGTCACCGTGGGCCTGTAATGGGCCGAAAGATACGAAGGCCTCATATGGGCCGAAAGACGTCGTGGGCCATACATGGGCCGAAAGTGAAATGGGCTGGTATTATATTCGACGGCCCACATGATGTTGTTGGGCCGATTTCCTTTAGGGCATAACGGGTCGTGAGTTAACAGGCCGAAAATGGGCTATTTGCGAAGAGACCGTTAACAGGCATTTCATGGGCCAGCCCGTTAACTTTTGACCAAGTCAAACGGGTTGGCTTTGTAAGCTAAATGGGCCACTGTTGGGCCGTGCCATGTGTCGACATATCATAGCCGCCTATCTGACCCACTGACGAGCTGACACGTGTTTCCTCTAGCCAATGATGATTTTACACGTGGAAAATCCCCATTGGTCGGGGCTATTAACGGGTTATCAGATCCAAAACCCAACCCGATAGCTTAACGGCGTTCTGTTACGGTGGATGCCGCGTGTCGGTCACCCTTGATGAAAGCACTTCTGTGACGCGCAATTTATCGCCATGGAAGTGGACACTTCCGTGATGATAATTTTGGTAATGTCATGGAACACTTCTACGACAGCACAGGTATGACTATCTTGATTTTGTCATAAATTTGTCATGAATGTGCATGCATGACAAAAAAAGCGACCTACTGTGACAAACACGTATCCTCACGGAAGTGTATTTTTTTGTAGTGAATGAAGGTTAAAGTATTTCATCAAGACTACAATGAGCATCGAGAATTCCTAATGAAGAAGTGAAGGATGGACGGGAAACCATCACAAGGGGTTGGCCAAGAGTCATGCGCGCATTACGCATGGAGGAGGGCACAATATGGGCATTCAGCTTCACGTTCTCCAGCAACCAGAATGTCTTTCGCCTCTCTCTTTACAGTCTTTAGTACAAGTGTGGTTCATCATTCTTTACTTGGTGCTTCTGTAGTTCTTCAGTATATGTACATGTGCATCGAATTATGCATTCGTGATTGAACCTATATTTGTAATAAACATGGTTGGATATGAAATAAGTGATCGCCTACTTTCAAATTCAAAACATGTCATTTTTAAATTAGGGATCAATTAGGGATTACACTGCACACGGTTTGCAAAAGTGAAACGTCTGTGATAGACGTGGAGATCAGACATGTTTCTAGGATCCACTACGTGTGCGAACAATCTCTACTACACACACGATCAGCCAAGAAAAAATGTGTGCGACTAACAACAGCATCGCACGCAGTTCTTTTTTTATTAAATGTTTGCGATAGTCACCTTGTCAAACACTCTTGGCAATTACGGACTATTTGTGATGTTGTGCGCATCGCAAACGTTTGGTCATAGAAGAATACATGTGATAGGTCGATCATCCGACGTGGGTACGACAGATGAATCGTGTTGGATGTATTCAAGCTTCGCATACAGTTTTATAGCGACAACTATGTGCGCTCTTACATCAAATCACACACAGTCGAGGAAAGATATATGGGTGTGATTGTCTACTTCTATAATCGTGAACTATTTGTGATGGGTCGTGCATCATAAATGTAGCACCACCAAATACCGACTACGATGGCAATGTGAGCACAAACGAGTAGGGAGTAATTTATATGCACCGAGGCTCCCTATCCCCGACGGTTTCTGGGACGTGTGGGAAGGATCCCCATATCGCAGCCACTCACTTGGCGACGGTTCAAAACGCTGTCACAGAAAGGGTTTAAAAATCATTTGTATAGCACCTCGATGTACCAGTGATAGGATAATAGGTAAGGTAACAATAGAAGGTTACAAAAGCAGGCTATGCATCAGAATAGAAACAGACGAACAACAATAGCAAAATATAATGCAAGCATGAGAGAGAAAGAATGGGCGATGTAGGAATGATCAAGGGGGTTATGCTTGCCTAGAAGCTCTGCTGAAAGTGGCTGGACGTCAGGTGTGTAGTCGTACCTGGGAGCAACGTCAGTCTCGGGGTCTATCGGAGGGAAGAGGGCGAAGAAACAATAAATATAAAGCAAACAAATGCATCATGATGCATGACATGGAAATATGTTGTGCTAGGGGTGACCTAACGCAGTGCTACATGTTATAGACAGAGCGGGAAAACATCTAGGAACGTTTTCCTAGCTTTTGGCAGTTATCGGACAGATGAAGCAGAGGGGAAGATTCCATGTTTGCAGTGCCACAGGCATGTGACATGTATGTGGATTGCATAATCGGATTCATCATATTTTTCTAAGCAACTTTCATTTTCATCCGACTTAGTAGTTACGGATTATTTTATATGAATTTTCAAAGTTCTAATAATATTTTAAAATTGTTTTAATTAATTATATTGAAAAATCATCAGGAAGAAAAGGACTGGGTGCACCCGGTGCAATGCAACCAGAGGTGCACTAGTGTCCGACAAGTGGGCAGTCAATTGCTGATGCAGCAGTTGATTGGTCAACTTTTAATCGGTCGGCGGATCCAGTGGGACTCACATGTCAGTGACTCTGTTAATTAAACCAGTTTTAGTTTAAATCCTGACTACTTTAGTTAGCGGCCAGGGGCCCACTGTTAGTGAGAATTAGTGTGGCGGGTTAGTGGCTAATGACACCACATCAGCGGCTAACGACGGCGAGGCAGAGAACGCCGGCGAGGCCGTGCGCTCGCCTCTGGCCACGGTTGGACGCGCGAGTGGGGCGTTGGAGAGCTAGCAATGCGACACATCCAATGGTGCTTGCGGGGCTGCCGGAGGTGGCGTGTAGCGGTGGCGGCGTTGAGCAGAGCGGAGGTCGGAGCAGGCGTGGGTGCGAGCACGCATGGGTGGGCGGAGGTGGCTGCAGGCGAAGGCGGCTATCGCGCGGGCGAGGCCACGTGAGCCGGGGACGTGCGGGCGTGCGGGAGTAGCAGCGGGACGCGGCCAAGTGCATGTGTGGGAGCGCAGATAGTGGCAACAGCGCGCAAAGCGAGGGAGCGAGTCGGGTGAAGCAGGCAAGGGCGCGCGCTATGGCGCAACTTGGCAGCTGCAGGAGCATGGCCACGACACGTCAAACATGGCCACGCGCAGGCGGGCGGGGCATCGGTAGCGAGCGGGTGGTCGGGCTCTGGCCTTGGCGGCTCTAAGGGAGGCACAACATGGTTCTACGGCTAGAGGGAGAGAACAAGCACGATAAGTGAGGGGGGAGGAAGAGAGGCTCACAGCAAGTTCGAGGCGGGTGTCCGAGGAGCCGGGAAGGCAGTGGTGGCGGCGGATCGAGCTACGGAGCTCCGGTGGCCATAGAGGAAAGGGAGGAAGTGGGCGGCCGTGGTTGTGCTCCTCGACGACGATTTGGTAGTGCAGGTCATGAAGACGATGCAGGCGCATCACCCGGACATGGTGGAGCAGCGAATGGTGGCTGGTGGCCACGGCGGTCCACGGCGGCTCAGCTATGGCGGCACTCGAATGTCGCTATGGAGAGGAGGGCGACGTGACGGAGGGGAAACAGAGGAATCTAGGGTTAGTGGGGAGGCGAGGGTGGTCTTGTAGCCGTCGGGAGCTACAGGGGGCATCGCCGTGTCATCCATCCCGCGGTGCATCATGGGTGTGGCCACGTGCCTACTGCCACCTGGCCAGCCACTTGTTAGATGGGCCAATGTGCGTTGAGAAGACGACAGAGAGGGGGGCGGGAGCCATGCTGGGCCTGTCACTTGTTAGATGGGCCAATGTGCCCACTAGTTTAGGTCCTCCTCCTTTTCTTTTCTTTCTTTAGTTTTCTTTTATATTTTCTGTTTCGTATTTTCTACTCTTTTTTCTATATTATTTTGCTATCAAATGATATTAGTTAGTTGCAAAATTTAGCACGCAAATACAAGCCAATACTTAGGATTTGTCCAAAAAAATTGAGGTCAGTTGGGATTAAATAAATATTTGCTTATTTTGGAAAGGCTATTTTATTTGTTGTTGGACCACTTTATAATTTCCTAGGGATTAATTGGTGGGTCAATTATTGTTGGGTTCAACATGACAAATATCAGGGGAATTTATAGAATAAATCGAACATTTTAGTTTCACTGTCTGAAGATATAATTTATTCGACTTTACTTAAATTTGAATTTGGCCTGATGACATGGCACCAAGTGGGAGATTACTGTAGTATGATCCTCGGGGTATTACAACCTTGCTCATGTAGGCGATGGGGTGACCATCTTGTGGGAGAACGACATCGATCCCTTTGTCACTTGCATCTGTCTCGATGGCGAAAGGCTCACAAGTGGAAAAAGTGCTAGCCAAAACTTCTGTTGGTGGCACGCCATTTTAAACAAACGCCGACACTATTTTTTGCAAATAGTGCTGGCGTAGGACAATTTTGTATGACATTGCTACTACCATGCCACTGGCTTAGATTGTTTCTTGCACGACATAGATATTTTCTGAGTTTTTTATGTGTGCTACCGTTTTCTATGGCGTGGCCCATTAGGCCTGCGCCAGCACAACCCGTTGGGCCAACGCCAGCAAAAAGTGCCCCGTCCAGTAAAAAACCAATAAGTCAGACTCACTATGAAGTCACATCGAACACCCTTTTCTTCTTTGTCCCCTTCTCGACCAGTGCTGCCGCCGCTTTCGCCCGACCACGCTGCTTTTCGCTGCCAGAACTGCACGGCCACCGCTAACTCCGGCAAAGGAGGTGAGATCTCCCCTCTTGCCCTCGCGGATCTTCTTCCCCTCCCCAAGTGCGTTTCCCTCCGATGGCGGATCTGATCTAGAAAATTTCTTTATATAGATGGAGTAGATGATTGGTTTATATATGAATGGATATGGTAACTGAGCGTCTCCCTCCGGTGGCGGATCTGAGCTAGTTTAGTTGAAATTGATGTATTTAGTAGAAATGGATAGAATGTGTTATGTGTAGAATGGGAGTTTTGGTATGTAGTTTCCTTAGAAATGTGCACTAAAGAAATTAGGGCAAGTCCTCATGTCCAAAAATTTTAGGCTGGTAATTTGTTATAACTATCATCCGGTTCCAGAAGAAAGAGAAAATGGCATTGGAAGTTAAAAGTCTGGGACTTATTGAGCTTTTCTATTGATTGATCCTCTATAACCAACATATCTAGTTTCCTATGCAATTTCCTGTTGTGGTTCACCATATTTCATCTAGTTTAATTAGTTCTATACATTGCAATATTCGGACTACTTTACATTGGTGTCAATATTCAGTGATATGAAATTGCCTATTATCTTGATCGTACATGCGATGTGTTTGTAGGTCATGGCCAATTCTGGAGGCAACAACGAGTCGGTGTGCGATGTGGACAAGGCCAACAATGAATTCTTAGACACTTATGAATATGTCATCAAGAGCGTGCAAGGGGCAAATTACGAGCTAAAGTTGGAGATTAAAGTGCTTAATGTCTACTACACAACTTGTTCTTGTAGACTCGTTGTAACACCCACGATGCGGCTATATCTCTCACGTGTCGAGGCACGACTTAGAGGCATAACCGCATGGTGGTTTTGTCGCAAGAGGGGTAATCTCCACACAATCCCATGTACTGAATAAGTGAGGGATAAAGAGTTGGCTTACAAATGCCACTTCACACAAATAACAAGTTAAACATACATCATCCAGAGTACAATCAAGGTCCGACTACGGAACCAAAATAAAAGAAGACAACCCCAAATGCTAGATCCCCGATCGTCCCAACTGGGATCCACTACTAATCATCAGGAAACGAAACATAGTAACGACCAAGGTCCTCGTAGAACTCCGACTTGAGTTCGGTGGCATCACCTGCACTGGTATCATCGGCACCTGCAACTGTTTGAAAGTATCCGTGAGTCATGAGGACTCAGCAATCTCACACCTACGAGATCAAGTCTATTTAAGCTTGCGGGTAGGATAAGGTAATGAGGTGGAGTTGCAGCAAGCGCTAAGAAAATATGGTGGCTAACATACGCAAGTAAGAGTAAGATGAGAAGCTACGCAACAGTCGTGAAACTAGAAGTGGTCAAGAAGTGATCCTGAAACTACTTACGTTCAAACATAACCCATGGCCGTGTTCACTTCCCGGACTCCACCGAAAAGAGACCATCAGGGCTACACACGCGGTTGATGCATTTTAATAAAGTCAAGTGTCAAGTTCTCTACAACCGGATATTAACAAATTCCCATCTGCCACATAGCCGTGGGCATGACTCTTGAAAGTTTATACCCTGCAGGGGTGTCCCAACTTAGCCCATCACAAGCTCTCACGGTCAACGAAGGATATTCCTTCTACCGGGAAGACCCAATCAGTCACAGAATCCCGGTTACAAGACATTTTGACAATGGTAAAACAAGACCAGCAAAGCCGCCCTATGTGCCAACAAATCCCGATAGGAGTCGCACGTATCTCGTTCTCAGGGCACACCGGATGGGACAAGCTACGAGTAAAACTAGCCCTCAAGTTTGCCCGAGGTGGCCCCGCAGGCTGCCCGGTTCGGACCAACACTTACAGAAGCACTGGCCTGGGGGGTTAAAATAAAGACGACCCTCAGGTTAGCAACTCCCAAGGGAAAAGTATAGGTGGTGGTGAGGCAAATGTTAAAACCAAGGTTGGGCCTGGCTAGAGGAGTTTTATTCAAAGAGAACTGTCAAGGGGGCCCCATAACCCCAACCGCGTAAGGAACACAAAATCAAGGAACATAACACCGGTATGACGGAAACTAAGGCGGCAAGAGTGGAACAAAACACCAGGCAAAAGGCCGATCCTTCTACCCTTTACCAAGTATATAGATGCATTAATTAAAATAAGAGATATTGTGATATCCCAACATATTCATGTTCCAACATGGAACAAACTTCAACTTCACCTACAACTAACAACGCTATAAGAGGGGCTGAGCAAAAGTGGTAACTTAGCCAAACAACGGTTTGCTAGGAAGGTGGGTTAGAGGCTTGACATGGAAATATGGGAGGCATGATATAACAAGTGGTAGGTAGCGCGACATAGCGATAGAAAGAACAACTAGCAAGCAAAGATAGAAGTGATATCGAGGGTATGGTCATCATGCCTACAAAGCTCTCTGAGTTGTCGAAAGCTTGATCCTCGTTAGCTTACTCAACAGGTTCCTCGTTCACGTACTTGTCTCCCGGCTCTAGCCAAAGCAAGAACACAAGCAATGGAACAACAATCAATCATGGTGCAATGCACAAGCAACATGATGCAATACATGGCATGATATGCAAGATATGATATGCAATGCATATGTGTGCTCCGGAAGGGAAAGAATGATCAAGGCATCAACTTGGCAAACCAAGTATGCCACTGGAAAGATGAGGTGATTTCGGTCGAAATCGATATTAGGATCACCGGAAACGGATGCACGGTTTGCAAATGACAAGCAACACAAGAATGATGCAAATCTGCGATTAACAACATGATAGCACTTAGAATGCAACAAGAAACTAAGCTACTGCACTCCAACATAGAAACAAAGCACAAGGCAGTGATTTACAAGAGATGCTTGACAAAACATGAACACTGAGCTACGGCTAAATCACACTAGAACAGGTTCAAGCAAGCATGGCCAAAGTGCAAAAGATATCAGCTTCACAGACTTAGTGAAAATATAACATGTCAAGAACAACATCAGGAAGCAATGTTTAGAGCAAGCAAACTACATGGTACAGGAACATATCATGGCAAACAAAGGCATGGCATGCTTCTACTAAATTCACTTAACAAATCTCCCTTACTGAACATGAGCCAAAGAGGCACAGAAAATATGTTGGTACCCATGTAAACATAGCAAGATTTATAAACAGATTCAGACAGTGGAATTTCAGGACATGGCAGAAACAGAATCATGATAGCAACTTTGTAAGCTCATGCCACTCACCATAAAGCATTACGTGACAACACAAGCATACCAACAGTAAGAAGACATGTTCATGAAGCAAAACATGGCAAGAGCAAGTTCATAGTATGCATGGATCACTACAACAACACATGGCAATATTGATTAACATGTTAACAATCTGCCAGGAACAATATTTGGCAAAAGCAGAGCAAGGAAACGACACGATAGATTACTCCATTATTGGAACCAGAGGCATGAATGTATAGAGCATAACCATATGTACAAAACATCCTTACTGAACTACCTCAAAATATGCAAGGATCCCATGGTAGAAACAAGTTTACATGGCATCAAAATAACATCAGGAAAAGGACTTGGCAAAATTCTAAGTGCCTGAAAACAGCAACATCACGGAGCCTACTTTGTATTCTTGTGATAGTCACCACATAGATCACAAAAATACAATACTTTCACCCATGTAAAGATGGCATGATGGATCTCATAAAACATGTAGACATCGTGCTCATAGGATGCACACACAAAATGCAACGAAAATGACAATTCATCAAGTTCTGTTAAGAACCAGCAGTTAACATTTTATAGCACTTTGCAATGATGATAATAGCATCTATATGGACAGTAACATGCATGCAAATGTCACTAACATGAAGAGCTTCATGAGACGAACATTTCGACATATCATATGCATGAATCGGAGTCACGGTCATGGAGATATAGCATGTTGAAGCAGGCATAAAAATTACAGGGACTGAGGACATTGATAAAATCACAGGAGCGTAGGATAACTATACGACGCGCTTAGCGGAGGATAGGAGCGATCACCATGGGCTTCGGCCCGGTTAGGAGGGGAAGCAGAGAGGGCCGGCGAATGGAGTGGGCTGGGCCTCACGTGCGGGGAGGAGGCCCACGCGGGCGCTCGCGAGCAGTGCCGCCCAGCGATGCTTGCGAGCGGGCGAGCTCGATCCCGAGCAGGCACAGCGGAGACCGGCGGGGAAGATTGGCGCGGCGGCCGGCGCCATGGTTACCCGGCCGGAGGTCGCCAGCAGGTGTCGAATGGGGCGGATCCGGCTAGATCATGCCGGATCCGGGTCGGAGGTGGACGCGGGCGAGGTCAACAACGTAGGTTAGGAAGCACAAGCGGCAGCGACCGGTCGCTGGGACTCGCCGGAGAGGCTGCCGGTGGCCGGACGGAGAGAGCGCCGCGGTGCTGCCGCGCCAGACTGGCGGCGGAGGAGGAGGTGAGCGCGCGTGGGGCGCGTGGCGGTGAAGCCCGGCGACGAGGCGGCGGGGTTTCGGCCTCCGATGAGGTCCGGGTGGGTGGCCGAAGGCGCGGCGCGGTGCAGATGCTACGGGCTCGCGCGGGCGAGCGGCGGAGGCGGCTGCCTGGCCCGAGTGGGCCCGCGATGGGCTCCACGGGCCGGCACGGTGGTGGGACGGCGGCGGGGTGAGGTGGCGCGCTGCGGTTAGTTGAGGAGGCGGCGGTGATGATGTGGCAGATCCTGATTGGCCAAATGGACGTGGTTGGCGGACATGTCCGGTGCGGACAGATGTGTCCGGCGTCAGCAGGAGGAAGACTACTGGGGTTTGAACCGTGAATTCCAGAGGGGGAGGTGTTTATATAGGTAGAGGGAGCTAGGAGAGTCCAAATGAGGTGCGATTTTCGCCCACACGATCGTGATCCAACGACGGAGAGCATGGAGGTGGTTTAGATGGGTTATTGGGCTGTTTTGGAAGGGTGTTGGGCTGCAACACCAAAGAGGCTTTTGTGGTTACCCGGTTAACCGTTGGGGCATCAAACGACCTTCAAATGGAACGAAATTTGACAGGTGGTCTACCGGTGGTGTAAGAAGGCCACTTGGCAAATCTTGACCCATTCCAAGAACATTTTTTCCCGCTCACGAAACGAGATTAGAAGGGTGCGCCGGGTGCATGCGGGAGTGTTGGATTGCGAAACGGACAACGAAGAAAATGCTCGGATGCATGAGACGAGAACGTATGCAAATGCGATGCACATGATGACATGAGATGAAATGCATGACATGTAGAAAAGACAAAACCCAACCACGGAGGGAATGTCATATCATAAAGTCGAAAATGGCAAGAGTCGAAGTTACAAATATGGGAAGTTACATCCGGGGCGTTACACTCGTGTTGGTCCTCCAAGCGCGGAGTTTTGTAGGACAGTAGCAAATTCCCCTCAAGTGGATGGCCTAAGTTTTATCAATCCATGAGAGGCGTAGGATGAGGATGGTCTCTCTCAAACAACCCTCCAACCAAATAAGAAAAAGTCTTGTGTCCCCAACACACCAAATACAATGGTAAATTGTATAGGTGCACTAGTTCGGCGAAGAGATGGTGATACAAGTGTAATATGGATAGCAGATATTGATTTTTGTAATAGGAACAATAAAATTAGCAAGGTAGAAATTGATAAAATGGAGCACAAACGGTATTGCAATGATTGAAAATGAGGCCTAGGTCCGTACTTTCGCTTGTGCAATCTCTCAACAATGCTAATCTAACGGGATCACAGAACCATCCCTCAACGTGCGATGAAGAATCACTCCAAAGTTCCTATCTAGTGGAAAACATAAGAAGAAATTGTTTATAGCTATTCTTTCCAATTGATCTATCCAAGAGTTCATACTAAAATAACACCAAATTATTCGTTCTGGTCGATCTATCAAGAGTTCGTACTAAAATAACACAAAGTTATTCTTTCCGATCAATCTATCAAGAGTTCGTACTAAAATAACACCAAAAAAATTTCAGATTCATAATACTCAATCCAACACAAAGAATCTCAAAGAGTACCCAAGATTTCTACCGGAGAAACAAAGATGAGAATGTGCATCAACCCATATGCATAGATTACCCCAATGTCACCTCGGGAATCCGCGAGTTGAGTGCCAAAACACATATCAAGTGAATCAATATGATACCCCATTGTCACCACGGGTATTCATAGCAAGACATACATCAAGTGTTCTCAAAACCATAAAAGTATTCAGTCCGATAAGAACGAAATCTAAAAGAGAATACTCAATTCATCATAATAAGATAGAGAGGGGAAAACACCATATGATCCAACTATATTAACAAAGCCCGTGATACATCAAGATCGTGCCGTCTCAAGAACACAGGAGAGAGAGAGAGATTAAACACATAGCTAGTAGTACAAACCCTCATCCCTCCTCATCATGGTGGCCGCGGCATGATGAAGGTGGCCACCGGTGATGATTTCCCCCTCCGGCAAGGTGTTGGAACAGGCTCGAGATTGGTTTTTCGTGGCTACAAAGGCTTGCGGCAGCAAAACTTCTGATCTAGGGTTATTTGTGGAGGTTTCTGTATATATAGGATTTTTGGGCGTCAGTTTCATGCGAAGATGGGCCACGAGGTGCCCACAAGACACTAGGACGCATGAGGTGGTTGGCGCGCCCTATTGGGTTGTTCTCACCTCGTGGCTCTTCTAGACCTCCCATGAAGCTTCTAGCGCCACTTTTGTTCCAAAAAAATCATCAAAAGTTTTGTTGCATTTGGATAACTTTTATTTCTGCACAAAAAACAACAACACGGTAGTTCTGCTGAAAACAAGGTCAGTCCAGGTTAGTTCCATTCAAATCATACAAAACCATATAAAATTGTTGTAAACATTGCATGAATACATCATAAATTATAGATACGTTGGAGACGTATCAGCATCCCCAAGATTAAGCTACTCGTCCTCGAGTAGGTAAATGATAAAAGAAATAATTTATGAAGTGTGAATTCTAGCATAGTGCATAAGTTTGATCAATGATAATTTCACTCACTTTTTCTAGCATCATAACATCAACTCTTTCTCATAAAACTCGTCATGATAAAGTAGCAATTGAAAGCGGAATTTTTGTTGTGGAATGCTACCTATCGTGTTCATCATATACTCTTTCTTTTGTAGCATGGACATTTGGAGTTGAGTGATTCAAATCAATAGTCCATAATTTGACATGTGGACATCAATACTCAAGCATATCGACAAGCAAACTTGTCATTTAAAATATCAACACTAAAGAAAGTTATCCCTAGACCATCATGCTCAATCATTGATCCATTCATGAAACACACTCCAATATTAGCTACAATTAATGCACAAGTATGATCATAGTGCTCCCTAGTTGGTGGTTTATAAGAGAAGATGGAGACTGTGACGCCCCCGATTTGACCGTACACTAATCATACACGCGAATGTGTACGATCAAGATCAGGGACTCACAGGAAGATATCACAACACAACTCTATACACAAATTAAAATAACACAAGCTCTATATTACAAGCCATGGGCCTCGAGGACTCGAACACATCAGCTCGAATACAGACGAGTCAACAGAAGCAACATTATCTGAGTACAGACATAAGTTAAGCAAGTTTGCCTTAAGAAGGCTAGCACAAAAGTACCAACGATCGAAAAGGCGAGGCCTCCTGTCTGGGACCTCCTAACTACTCCTCGAAGCCAAACTCCATGTAGAATCATCCTCGGAATTCTCTGGCTCCTGGACTCCATCATATGATTGCAATAACCGAAAGGGGGAAAAACAAGTAGCAAAGCAATCGTGGGTACTCATCCAAAGTACTCGCAAGCAAGGATCTACACTACATATGCATTGGTATCGGTGAAATGGGTAGTATCTGTGGACTGGACTGCAGAATGCCAGAATAAGAGGGGGATAGCTAGTCCTATCAAAGACTTTCTGGCAGCCTCCATCTTGAAGCAGTAGAAGAGAGTAGATGGTAAGTTAACCAAGTATCATCGCATAGCATAATCCTACCAGGCGATCCTTCCCTCGTCGCCCTCTGAGAGAGCGATCACCGGGTTGTATCTGGCACTTGGAAGGGTGTATTTTATTAAGTACCCGGTTCTAGTTGTCATAAGGTCAAGGTACAACTATGGGTCGTCCTTTTTCCGAGGGACACGGCTATTCGAATAGATAAACTTCCCTGCAGGGGTGCACCACATTTGCCAACACACTCGATCCCCTTTAGCCGGACACACTTTCCTGGGTCATGCCCGGCCTCGGAATATCAACACGTCGCAGCCCCACCTAGGCACAACAGAGAGGTCAGCACACGGTCTAAATCCTATGCGCGCAGGGGTCTGGGCCCATCGCTCATTGCACACCTGCACATTGCGTACACGGCCTGAGAGCAGACCCAACAACCTCCATTACAAAGGAAGTTGCGTTACGCGGTCCAAACCGGCGCGCGTAGCTCAATCGCTGACATCATGAGGGCTTCAGCTGATACCACAATGTCGAGTGCCCATAACTGTTCCTCGTAGTTGGTTAGTGCGTATAGGACAGTGGCCAGACTCAGATCAAATACCAAGATCTTGTTAAGCGTGTTATTTTGAAGTAACTGCGAACGCCGACCAGGGCCAGGCCCACCTCTCTCCTGGGTGGTCTCAACCTGTCTCGTCGCTCCGCCACAAAGATCCACACAGAGGGCTGTCGGGAAAGTATGTCCTTTTAGCCCCCAATTGGTGAATCAACCGCGGGTACTCAACGAGCCGACCCGACTTTAGTCACAACATGTATCATGTGTAATATGTATAGTATATTCCCATGATCAACACCCGACGTGATCACGGCCCGATAGTTTAGCATGGCAGACTGACAAGAATGTAGGGCCACTGATGATAAACTAGCATCCTATACTAAGCATTTAGGATTGCAGGTAAAGGTAACAACAGTAGTAGCAAGGACAGGCTATGCAACAGAATAGGATTAATGGAAAGCAGTAACATGCTACACTACTCTAATGCAAGCAGTAGAGAGAAGAATAGGCGATATCTGGTGATCAATGGGGGGGGCCTTGCCTGGTTGCTCTGGCAAGTAGGGGTCATCAACAACATAGTCGACCGGGGCACCAGCAGCGGCGTTAGTCTCGTAGTCTACTGGAGAGAAGAGGGGGAAGAAACAATGAATACAATGCAAAAAGATGCATATCGATGCATGACATGACAAGTAACGGTGCTAGGTGTGCCCTAATGCAGTAAGAGGTGATACCGGCAAAGGGGGAAACATCCGGGAAAGTATCCCCAGTGGTTCGCATTTTCGGACAGATGAACCGGAGGGGGAAAGTTGCGTGTTTGCTATGCTAGGGATGTGTGGGGTACGAACGAACTACGTATACGGATTCGTCTCGTCGTTTTGAGCACTTTCATGTACAAAGTTTTTCCATCCAAGTTACGGTTTATTTTATATGATTTTCTAAAGTTCTAATCATTTTCTAATATCCTGATTTAATTTAATTCAAAATATTAAATACAGAAACTGCTATGGGCACGCGGAAGTGTACCCAGCAGTGTGTTCATGTGTATGACAGATGGGACCCATTAACTCCTGAGTCAGCAGTCAAGAGTCCCAGTTGACTGGACAAAGTGGGCCATGGGACCCGCATGTCATTCACTTTTAGTCCTAATTCAGATTAGTTAGATTAAGTAGTTAATTAGTTTAACTAAACTTGATTAGTTTAATTTAACAGAATAATTAACTAAATTAATAATTTGTTTATTTTAACATTTTTTATTCTTTCACTTTTGTTTTATTTGGCCCGGCCCCACTGGGCAGTGGCCCAAGCAGCCACTGGTGCGGCTGGGCTCGAGCATGCACCAGGGGGGCGAGGCCATCGCCGGAGGTGGACGGCAGGGGCTGGTAGCAGCGGGCACCAGACGACCATGGAGTCCGGGGAGCTTCGGCGAGCGACGGCGTGGAGGTGTGGGGCTCGGCCGTCGAGCGGGACGGACACGGGCGCGTGCCGCCACCGGTGAACGAGCAGCAGCGGGCAGCGGCGAAGGCAGGCGCCAGCGCGGGCGAGCAAAGAGAGGGGGGTCCGCGGGCGCTGGCCGGCAGCAGTGGACACCGGTCGGCGAGCAGAGGCTGGGCGTGGGAGCGGGGCTCCGGCGGGCGTGGGGCGTGGCAGGGAGGCCGGTGAGGTAGGCGGCAGCTGAGGGAGTCCTCGACTAAGGGGTCCTCGGGCGTCCGGCCTGTTAGCGTTGGGATATGAAGACACGAAGACTAAAGACTGCACCCGTGTCCGGATAGGACTCTCCTTAGCGTGGAAGGCAACCTTGGCGACCGGATATGTAGATTCCTTTCTCTGTAATCGACCTTGTGTAACCCTAGATCCTCCCGGTGTCTATATTAACCGGAGGACTTAGTCCTGATAGGATATTCATTATCATAGCATACAAGCTAGACCTCTAGGGTTTAGCCATTACGATCTCAAGGTAGATCAACTCTTGTAATACTGATATTCATCACCTACTTTTTGAATTGTCAGAGGCTATGAGATCCACTTTCTTTTGGAAAGGAGAACGGAGAAGCAGCATTTCAACCCAAAGAATGTAGTGAAAATCTAGGCTAGGAGGAATGCGTCAGAGCCGAGGTCAGGCAAAAGGTTGCTGGATCTTTATGTTGGCCGGAAGTTATTTCTTTTCAATGAGGTTCAATGTTCTCTAGATTGCTTAGAAGTAGCCTGCCTTACTCGAGCCAACTAGGATCAGAAGGTGTTGATAGGGCTATCTGAACGTCGGCAGGCATTCCGGAATTCTCCTTTTTTGGCCCCGGGTGAACATAGGCTCAAACATGATTGGAGGGGTCCTAGCTACACCATGCATTCAATAAAAAAAAGCAAGCCTCTGGGAAGCTGCAGGGATTACAAAAAGAGGGTGCTTTCCTGTGTTGCACTGAAAAAAGGACAAAGGTTCGACCCGGACGCTTTTGGGATGCTTCTAATAACCAACGAATGGCAAGTGCTTCTAGCTTGTCCTCTTCCCTACGGTTTTCTTGCAGTCTCTGGGAGGACTAAGGAAAGATCCTAGTACTCCAGGTAGGGCTCTAGAGAAGATTCCCTGAAAGAGCTAAGATAACTAAATTGTGGCATGCATCCTGGCTCCCGGGACTCTTTCATAGAATTCCAACAATTTCTCCCGCTCCTCAAAAGCCCAAAGGAACGGAGTTGATGCTCCCGACGACGATGCCCCCTGGGCGAAAGGAAAGGGGCCGCCATTCTCTTTCTTTCTTCAATCGTTCCGATCATTTCTCTCATTCCCTTTTGTTTGTTTTTTCGGGTTGGTTCGTTTCCTCCTATCAATCAGGCAGGACATAGGGTATTACCTCCATAGAGAGGGCCGAACCTGGGTAAACATCGTGTCCCTTGTCTCCTGTTACCATCGACCTTAGATGCACAGTTCAGCACCCCCTACCCGATATTCGCCGGTTTTGACACAGACATTGGTGCTTTCATTGAGAGTTCCACTGTGCTGTCGCCAAAAGGTGTGATGGCCCCTTCAATCGTCCATAAAGACGATGTCCAAGGAGAAACTTCCCCCCGGACAAATCTTCGTGTTCGGCGGCTTCGCACTGCGGGCCAATTCGTTTGGCCATCTAGAGCAGATCGAAAGCTACGCCCCTGGCCATCAGGTCAGATTTGGACGATTGAACTACGTTGCAGACACCCGTGGAGACTTGATCTTCGCCGGATTCGAGACTACGGTAGCCGCTCTCGGTCACCCCAATGATCATGACCTAAATCTGTCGTCAGGCTGCATCCAGGAGATGGCTCCTGTAATCACTTTGGCCCTAGATCTGGAGCAAGCTGCGCCACCCAAGGACGGGAGGATCAACCCCACCACGGAGGCCACAGATTCCACGGCGTTGGAGCCACATATAGACTTAACCTCTCATGATGTCTCTGTCAGCGGAACTCCAGACTCGTCTCCGGCCGTAAGTTCCGAACCACGTGAGCCCGCGGACGCCGAGCTTGATCGTTTATCGATCTTCGAATTCAGCACCGCGGACATCTTCCAGCACTCGCCTTTGGGCGATGTACTAAACTTTTTAAAGAACATGTCCTTGACAGAGGACTCACAGCCGAACTATATCCGGCTTGAACTAGGGGCTGACGGTGTAGAATTTTTCTTCCCACCCGCCACCCACTTCATAGCCACGGTCGAGGATTTGGCCGACGAACTTGACTACGACTCCGAGGACATCGACGGTATGGACGACGATGCCGGAGAAGAAGAGGTCCAGAACCCTTCGTTCACCGAACGCTGGACGGCCACTTCCTCGTATGATGTATACATGGTGGATGCACCAAAGGAGAACAGCGGAGAGGACAAGGAAGATCCAGCTGATGATAAACCTTCTGAAATACAGTCCAAGCGCCGGCGCTAGTGGCGCCGCTCTAAGTCAGGCTGCAGCAAAGACAGCAGTACCGGCACAGGAGAAGACAACACTCCAGAAGGTGCCGAAGACAACGAAGACCCCGTCGATACAGCTAATGAACAAGATGAATGGGAAATCGGGCAGGTTAGCCCCGGTAAACAGGCCACGCACGAAGATTCAGAGGACGATAACTACCTTCCCGCTCTCCGAGGACGAGGTGACCCTCGGCATCGAGGATTTCATCGTGCCTGAGGAACCTCTTGAGGAGGAGCGCTTCAAGCGCCAGCTAATTGCCACTACAAGGAGCCTGAAAAAGAAGCAGCGGTAGCTTCAAGATGACCAAGATCTTCTCAATGATAAATGGACCGATGTCCTAGCAGCCCAAGAGTACGGCCTCAAGCACCCAACCAAAAGCTACCCAAAGCACAAACTGCTACCTCGGTTTGACGAGGAGGCGCCGAACTACGTACCTCCATCGTACAATGTGACGGACCGACCACCACGTGGTCGAGACAAAACGGCAACTCACGCCGAACCCCAGCCAGCCCTGCCTCAGCGCACAGGTGGAGGTAAATTAGCCCATGAACATACATATGACCTCCGGCAAACCCTGAACAATAAACCAGGACACACTAGATCAATCTACGGATCGTGAGGGCATGCCTTGACACGCGAAGACAGCCACATATTCGGACGTGACGAACTTTGTCATGTGCGGGCTGAAAACCGCACACGGACTCCATCCGAGCTACGTTGCGATACGACCCGATATAGAGGCACCGCACACCCTCATTGCTTCACTGATGAGGTCCTGGATCATGAATTCCCAGAAGAGTTCAAACCTGTGAATATAGAATCATATGATGGAACCACGGACCCCGCGGTGTGGATCGAAGACTTCATTCTCCACATTCATATGGCCTGCGGCGATGACCTCCACGCCATCAAATACCTCCCTTTAAAACTCAAAGGGCCAACTCAGCACTGGCTCATCAGTCTGCCTGCAAATTCTATTGGCAGCTGGGAGGACTTGGAAGAGGCCTTCCTCGATAACTTCCAAGGTACATATGTTCGACCTTCGGACGCTGATGACTTAAGCCATATAGTTCAACAGCCCGGAGAGTCCGCCAGGAAATTCTGGACTAGGTTCTTAACTAAAAAGAACCAAATCATCGATTGTCCGGATGCCGAAGCCTTAGCAGCCTTCAAACATAGTATCTATGACGAATGGCTCGCTCGCCACCTCAGCCAAGAAAAGCCAAAATCCATGGCAGCCCTCACGGCACTCATGACCCACTTTTGTGCTGGCGAGGACAGTTGGTTGGCCCGTAGCAAAAACAATGCAAGCAACGTCGGCACCCCTGAAGCTAAAACTAGCAAAGACAAGTCTCGACGCAACAGATACAGGTGTCGAAACAACAGTGATAACACCAAGGACACGGCAGTCAATGCCGGATTCAGGGGCCCTAAGTCCGGTCAGCGAACGAAGCCGTTCCAAAAGAACAATTCAGGCCCATCCAACTTAGACCGCATACTCAATCGTCTGTGCCAGATTCATGGCACCCCAGACAAGCCACCCAATCATACAAATAGAGATTGCTAGGTTTTTAAACAGGCCGGCAAATTAAACGCCGAGAATAGGTAAAAGGGATTGCAAAGCGAGGACAATGATGACGAAGATCCCCAGCAACTGAACACAGGGGGACGGAAGAAGTTTCCCCCTCAAGTCAAAACGGTGAACATGATATATGCTACCCACATCCCCATGAGGGAGCGCAAGCGGGCGCTTAGGGACGTCTACGCGATAGAGCCAGTCACCCCAAAATTTAATCCATGGTCGTCGTGCCCGATCACTTTTGATTGCCGGGATCATCCGACCAGTATCCGGCACGGTGGCTCAGCCACACTGGTCTTAGACCCAATAAGCTGCTCTATCAGGATTCAACTTGAAAAATGAGCATTAACCCATTAAGGATCAAGCCTACAAGGACTACCTTTAAAGGAGTCATACCAGGCATAGAGGCCCGCTGTACAGGCTCAATCACACTCGAGGTTGTCTTCGGATCTCCGGACAACTTCCGAAACGAGGAGTTAATCTTTGATATCGTCCCATTTCGCAGCGGCTATCACGCATTGCTCAGACGAACTGCGTTCTCTCAATTCAACGCAGTACCACACTATGCTTATCTCAAGCTCAAGATGCCCGGTCCACGCGGTGTCATAACAGTCAACGGAAATACATAACCCTCCCTCTATACAGAAGAGCACACAGCTACCTTAGAGCAGAAGTACAGAGCGGCCTTCTCAAGCAGAACCTTAACTCGGCTGCCGAGCCCACGGACCCCGTTAAGAGGGTCCGAACTACTCTGCAGCGGGAGAGCTCGGCTTGTCAGGAGCTCGACTAGAAATTTGGCCTCCGTCGCAGATCCGATCAAGTGGTGGCATTCGTGCTGCGCGTACATAACTACGCGCTCGAAATCCCATGGGCATCGACGGAGGCATAGCTAGCTCCTGGTCCATAGTACGGCTCAACTGACGTCGGATACACATATACTTGTTTCCTTTTCAGGTCTCAATCCCACAGGCACCATCTGCTGGCCTGGTCATCGGTCCTCTTGAAGGATAAACACACGAAGACGGCAAGAAATGCAGACATATGGGGGACTTTATAGGTGATTCTGTTAACGATAACTTTACCTATTTTTCAGGACTCACATGCAGCTCTCCCTTGGTTTCAGCATGTCAAATAGCATTTTGCTTATCGCACTACCTGTATCAATGTGCCTTGATGTACTAATTAAATTACAATGAGAACAGTTCGTGGCTGGAGCTGTAGGACTCCAGCTTTTCTGTACCTTATCTGTTTTCTTTCTTTTTTTCAGCTCCCCTGTGGATAATCCTATCAGGTAGCACCCATACACTTTGGTACGCTCGATGCTTGCCAGGGGCTTCATAGCACCCCACATTACGGCAATAAAAGTCCGAACACTTTTTATAAGTATAGTTTGTGTCGGGGATATACCCCGCGGTATGATCCGGCCGGAGTTATAACTCGGGTGGGACTTAGTAAACCGGCTGACAGTTAAGGCTGACAGTTAATACAGACAGTTAAGACAGATGCCTAAGATGGACGGTAAACCGGCGGGTGGTAAACCGGCAGGTGGTAAACCGGCAGGGGTTAAGACAGGTGGTAAACTGGTCGGTGTTAAGTCAGATGATAACCCGGCAGGAGTTAAGTCACATGATAACTCAGCAGACAATCATAAACCGGCAAACCATCTTAAACCAGCACCAGTTATAACCCGACAGACAATGATAACTGGGTTGTCAGGAGTTATGAAGCCCGAGACATTATGAAGCCCAAGATGTTAAGAAACCCATGAAGAGAAGTCATAATAGTTAAGTCTTAAGTCCGAGTTGGACTCTACATGTAACCCACCCCTTCAACTTATATAAGGAGGGGCAGGGCTCCCCAAAGAGGGACAAGTAAGAAGAAACAATCTTAAGGGTTAGGGTTAACTAGGAGAGCCGGTTTACGGCGACTTCCACCTAATCATAATGAGATCTAGCCACAAACAACATGTAGGGCTATCACCGGATGATGTTTCCCGGGGCTCGAAGCTGTCTAAATCCTTGTCTTGTGTTGCGTCTCTCGATTCCGCTCAACCCCTCTCAAGCTACCACATATATGCGTTGGCCTCACGACTATGTCCTCACAGTAGGACATCTTCCATGACAATTCCACGACAGTTGGCGCCCACCACGAATCATAGCTTAACCCCATTTGGGTCCGACTTTGATCGTATTTGATTCAGAGTCGTTAAAAAACTCTCAAGGTCATTTGGGGGCTTCATGTTCAAACATAGGTCGTATTCGAACCAAATAGAACATAGCTGTCGATACCCTCTTGATCGGCGCAACGCCAAAGCCACTGGGGGCTACATGATTGTATTAGAATCCTAGCTTAACCCCTTTGGTCTGGTTTACTGATCGTATTCGAATCATAAGCCTCAAATTTTTCTCTCTGTTTGACTTAAGTTTTTTGAAAACAGTCTTTTGGGTTTGCCTTAGACTTTTTGCTCATATCTGAAGCATATATATGTGTTTTCTATTAACCCGGCCTGGCTTTCGACGACAAGTCGCTAGCTTATGTCAATATTAATACTTGGCAGGTTTGGCTTCTAAGTTTTGGGTTATCACCCTTACTGCACAGGTATCATAAGCCGACACAGGTATGATATTGTTTATACATGATTAAGTTTAAACCGGCCCTGGCTATGGATTTTAAGCCGCTGGTATATTTTGAATTGCGTCATTGGAATCATGCGCATATCAATCAATGGATGATTTCCCTTATTGGATATGGTGATATAAGCCAGTGGTATGAGCCAATTCCACCGGCTATAAGCCGCCAGGTTATAAAAATTCTGGCATACAATGGAGGCGTATTAAACCGCCATCGGCCAAGAGCCGCCGGGTATTTAAACTCCAGATTTACTTGTCAACAGATAAGGTTTTCAAAGTCGCTTTAGTGCAATGGCTATTATATTATCAATGGATATAATTTATTCTACAATGTAAGGAATAGTCCCGAATCGCTGCAGGCTTAATTACAACCTGACACTTGGGGGCTACATTATTTAAGTTGGAATTACATCAAACACACAAGTCTCATGTCGCTGCAAGCATGCACCATGACACTTGGGGGCTAATGCAAAGTCATTGTTTGCTCACTTATTGAAGACCCGACTCATCACATCGTAATGAGTCGGCCCTTGGGGGCTGCCAATTGCTCCTGTCAACAATTCAAGGTACACAAATTTTCATCTATTATTGAAGGATCCACTGCTCAGTTGGTAAAGCACAAAGCTCTCAACCTTGTGGACGTGGGTTCAAGCCCCATGATGGGGGTTACATCGTATAATGTAATTCAATGAGGTATATATAAAGTCCCAGCTCAATATTATCTTACTGAGCCGGCCCTTGGGGGCTACACGTTGCTGTTCAAGTCTACATGATCATATCTATAAAGTCCCTGCTCCTTATTGCATAATGACCCGGCCCTTGGGGGCTACACTGGTTGAAGTTTTTATGAGAATCAAGAAATTACAAGTCCCAGGTTGCTGCAAGCATGTCAACCTGGTACTTGGGGGCTACATATGTGGAATATTCAGTTTTGATTAGTGACTAAGATGAACAATTTGGATTTCTTCAAGCTTGTGACATTCATATTGAACCAAATCTTAAGTTGTTACTATGTTGCCTTCTTAAGACTTGGGGGATACAAGTGATAGGCATATAAGAGGTATATTTTCAAAACTGATGTTAACAAAGAGTTATGATCCGGTGCCATCAATATTCATAAACCGACAATTTTGGCAACGGTAAACCGGTAAAGTTTTACATTCTTAAACCGGCTGAAGATCAGATGAGTATTTCAAAGACCAATATTTTTGTTAAGCATTGGGAGCTGAGTCGAAGGAGTTATTCTTCACAATATTTCTCTGTGACAAACCAATGTTAGCAAATTGATTATGAAGCAGGCCTATTGACCCGGATTTTATAGAGGAAGGAAGTGACAAGGACTTAAGGATGATCAGGATCAGTTTAACATGGATAAATCCAAATTTAACTGGGAGCTAATGTCGGGGATATACCCCGCGGTATGATCTGGCCGGAGTTATAACCCGGCTGGGACTTAGTAAACCGGCTGACAGTTAAGGCTGACAGTCAAGACAGACATTTAAGACAAATGGCTAAGACGGGCGGTAAACCAGCGGGTGGTAAACCGGCAGGTGGTAAATCGGCAGGGGTTAAGGCAGGTGGTAAACTGGAGTTAAGTCAGATGATAACTCAGCAGACAATCATAAACCGGCAAACCATCTTAAATCGGCACCAATTATAACCCGGCAGACAATGATAACTGGGTTGTCAGGAGTTATGAAGCCCGAGACATTATGAAGCCCAAGATGTTAAGAAGCCCATGAAGAGAAGTCATAATAGTTAAGTCTTAAGTCCAAGTTGGACTCTACATGTAACCCTCCCCTTCAACTTATATAAGGAGGGGCAGGGCTCCCCAAATAGGGACAAGTAAGAAGAAACAATCTTAAGGGTTAGGGTTAACTAGGAGAGCTGGTTTACGGCGACTTCCTCCTGATCATAATGAGATCTAGCCACAAACAACATGTAGGGCTATTACTGGATGATGTTTCCCGGGGCCTGAAGCTGTCTAAATCCTTGTCTTGTGTTGCGTGTCTCAATTCCGCTCAACCCCTCTCAAGCTGCCACATAGATGTGTTGGCCTGATGACTCAGTCCTCACACTAGGACATCTGCCATGACAATTCCACGACAGTTTGGCACCCCAAATTTAGAATTATATGCATTGGCTCCGAATCATGTCTTTGGTCAATAGTTGGGTTGCCCGGCTCCTGTGCTTGCTACCTTACGTTCCGCTATATTGGCTAAGGTAGTAAAGGGAGAACTACTGTGACTGTGCCTTGGTTTATCCAAAGGAGCACCTCAGTAGAGAAAGCCGAAAACTGACTGTCATGATGCGGCGAGAGCCGGTCAGCTATTCGGAGGTTGCAAATCATTGGAGATTTCTTCCGGATTACGCGAAGGATTGGTACTTCCCGGTCAGAGGCTTATAGCACTCTAGATCGGATACTAGGGGTTGCGCCCATGTTTTTATTGTCGCACTCCTATGGCTAAGTGAGGGCGTTACAGCCGCATAGTCTGGTTGCCTAGTTCGTTGCGCTAAACAACTCCTTCAAGGACCATCTAATTGGATCAAGATTGTTGAAATTCCATCCCGAACACCCCCGTATAACCTACGTGGGGGCAGAAGCCGACGACTGGTTAACCCTCAGATTTCATACAACACGGCCACACAGGAAATAAAAATTTAAAAACATAACAAAGCATTATATTGCATAAACACTATTTTATCATACAAGGCAGAGGGAGCTCGCATACATTCATTCAAAGATAGTGTCTTTCGCACAGTGATCCGCAACAATGCGGGATCCCTCCAGGACACCATCAAAATATAACTCGGGTCGGCGGCGCTCCTTGCCCTCAGGTGGCCCCTCGGCCATTAGCTTCTTGGCATCCATCTTCGCCCAATGCATCTTGACGCGGGCAAAGGCCATCCATGCACCTTCGATACAGACCGACCGCTTTATCACCTCAAGACGTGGGCAGGCATCAACAAGTCGCTTCACAAGTCCGAAGTAGTTGCTGGCATCGACGCGGCAGGCCATAGTCGGACTATAAGCTCCTTCATGGCCAGCTCGGCCGCCTTGTGTAGCTCGACCAGCTGTTTCAGCTGGTCGCTGAAGGACAACGAATGTTCTAGTCCAAGATATTGAGACCAGAATAGCTTCTCCATAGAATTCCCTTCTTCGGCTCGATAGAACTCGGCAGCATCTGATATGCTATGCGACAAATCCGTAAATGCCCCTGGAGAACTCCAAATTTGGGTAAGTAATAGGAACGTTTCCTTCATAGAATTGCTTTGCATTACAAAAGCCTTACCCTCCGCGATCTTCCGTGTCGGTGTTCTGGGAACGGGGGTCCCTAGAGTTGCCTGCCTGCGGCCTGCGGCGTGGCTCAAGTCGGGGCCCAGCACGGCCCATCTTCATCAGCTCAAGCTCAAGACCCTCACAAGGGGCCAAGCCTCGCAGGGCGGATGACCGGAAGCTTCCTCAGAGGCAGCCTCATCAGGCAGGCTCGCGAGGAGGCAGAGAGATCAAGGCAGGGGTACCTCGCGAGGAGCCTGTGACGCAAGCCATGACGATCAAGACCAGGCGGGCGATGGCCTGCGCAGTGTCCTTGTTTCCCCTTTGGTGCAAAGGGGGAAAGCACATGCCAAGGCATCGGGCAAAGGTTACCATTCCGGTGCAACGAGACCAAGACCAGCAGAGCGGCAGGACGGAGGTCACCGTGGAGCCCAAGACGGCGTCACCACCAGTGCTTTTGGCAGCCGAAGACCACCTTTGGTCAGGATAACTTGTAGTAGATGTTCCCCTTCAAAATGGCCAATTGTTGGCGCCCTTCCCGCTCATTATTTGGGGAGAGGCCCAGGGCCTTTATAAATAGAGCTAGCCACCACAGAATAGGGAGAGCCAGCTAGAGATCTGGTAGAGCCCTAGCAGAGAGAGAGAGAGAGAGGCGACTGAACTCACCCAAATAGTTCATCGCACCAGCTCAAGAACACCTCTTGCGAGGCTGTTCTTCCCTTGTACTATTCATCGTCAGCCCTTGAGGCAATCCACCACACCACACACTGGAGT
The DNA here is from genome assembly GCF_056163025.1 of Triticum urartu. Taxonomy (NCBI): domain Eukaryota; kingdom Viridiplantae; phylum Streptophyta; class Magnoliopsida; order Poales; family Poaceae; genus Triticum; species Triticum urartu. The sequence continues at coordinate 219,230,713 of NC_141878.1, forward strand.
AGGGTATTACACCACAACGGTGGCCCGAACCAGTATAAACCTCATGTCCCTTGTGTTGTTCGTTGTTTCCAGTTTAGATCACGCGAGGAGATTGGACGTTGATCGGTAGGGGAGAGATCTCCGCGCGCACCCCAGTGTTCGAAACTCAAGGGTCTGCCGGAACCCGAAATCCGACATTTGGCGCGCCAGGTAGGGGTGCGCCGGAATCCTTCTTCCTTCGCATTGCGTTCCGTCGCCTCGGCATTCAGATGTCAAGCAACCCGGCTGCCAACGCCGACCGCTGGGCAGCGTGGCCTGCCCATGCCGTGTCACCAGCCTAGGGAGACCTCAACCTTGTGCCTCAGGCAGCCCGCACTCCGCAGGGCGCTGTGGGGCGCAGGCGACACGGCCAGACGCTGCCTGCCCTCACACCACGGCAGGTGCGGGCCGCAGCAAGGGCCTCAAACCACGCCGCGGCCACAGCGCCGTACACCCGACAGGAGCAAGCGAATTCCAGGGTCGTGCTCATGGTGGCCCGAGAGCTGCTACGGTGCCGACTGCTAGAGGGCGGCCATGACGTGTTGTTGGAGCGAGTAGCCGAGCTCCTGGACGCCGCCACCTTAGGAACACCTCCTTTTTGCGTCCAACTGCCACCCCAGACCCAAGGCGGGCCATGTGGCGGCATCATGCGCACGCACGCAACTTCCAGCGGACTCCAGGGCCCGTCCAGCGCCAACACCTCCGTCGGCATCGGGCGACAAGTCACGCCGGCCCCCTCTCAGGCCAGCGAAGGGGGCACGCCGCGGCCTTCGGCTTCGGTGGACCGCCACGCCATCACCCCTAAGACGGCGCTCCAAGCCAGACTGCGTGGCATGCGGGGCTCTACGGCGAGGCCCACGAGGCGATGGCCCCAGAAGCTTATGTGCCCCGCATGGTAGGTCAGGGGTGCGCACTGGAAGAAGATCATGGCTCATTCCTCGAGCCAGGCTGGGGCGAGGAGACGCCAGAAGCCGAGCTCTTTCAGGAACCCCAAGAGAGCCTCGATAACCGCACCGCCAGCAGCAACTATCGGGTACCATTCATCCCTCGGGAGCAAGCGTATGCTAACCATGGGTTGCAGGAGATACAGGTCGCCGCAGCAGATGGCTGCCCCAATGCTGCAGCCTCATACCCCTTAGGGGGAGGGTGCAGGGGGCTGCAGGAGAGGGGCCGAGATTCGGGTTCGTCCCTGCGGCGGTCAGAGCAAGGCATTCTCAGGAGGTAGGCCCTCTGCCGGGGAGGTGCCCCAGGGTCTACCCCCGGCAGGGGACCCGTGGTCGTCGGGGGAACCGCTGGCGACCGCTCTACCCCATTGGCGTCGTCCTTGGTTTCCGGTCGCCGTCAATGGCGGTGGAGTGAGGCGCAAGGCGGGACCCTCGTCTGGAGATATGAAGCAAGGCCGGTACCTGTGAAGAAGGCCCAGTGTTGTGAAGCTCGCCGCCCGTGACACTCTCACGTCATAATGAGTGGGGCTGTACACCCCCCGGAGTCTCCGGAGAGCCGCCCTCTGGCCTCGGGGGCTCCCGCCCACGCCCACTGGCAGCACTTAGCTCCACGCTGGTGAGAAGACGTCGAAGACTAGACTAGGTGCCGGACGCGGCCTTTTCCTTTTGCCTTTCCTTGTTGACAAAGTTCTTCGATTTGGATTTAAGTTGTATTTGAGCTTGATGCTTGCGTGAATTTGGGGGAAGGGGTGTTTAGTCTCGTTCGTGCAATCTCTCGCGTTCTAGTTTCGGCTTTGCGTCCAAAGTTAGCTTCGGCTGCCCCCCTCGTGAGCCGGGCCGGGCGATGCATGTTTTGCGGCGAGGACCACTGTTGCCGCACCCTTTTCGGAGGTCCTCATCGCAGAATCTACAAGTTAATCAGATGACACCCGAGGTACGGCGGCCCCCACAGGCCCGCTCAGGACTCGTCGGGGTCGGAAGGTACACAAGTCAGCTGACTCATCAGCGGGCCAGCGACTAAGTTCACACGCAACGTTATACTTACCAGGGTACTAATTGCAAACCTTTACATGAGGGGCTTCCCCTCCCAAAATGCTCTTACATTCTTCAGAGCCAAGCCCAAACCTTCTTTGTGCAGGATAAACAGCAGTGACATGTGGTCAGTCGGACATATCACTCACCGCGTCTTCTTGGGCATCCTCGGAGGCATCACTGGTGTCGTTTAAATTGCCGCCGCCAGCATCTCCGTCAGCGCCAGGCTCGTCCACAACACCGCCTTCATTGGTGGCCACGACCACGCCGTCATCATCAGACGCGAAGGCCCTTACAAGGGCGTCCACGTTGTCCTCCACCCATCGCGTCAGGTCGCCCCAGACGGCTATGGGCACGGGTGCGATGGCAGCATCGAAGTCGAAATGGGGGTCGCTGCCCAGTAGAGAGCTGAAGACGCGGGAGAAGGCGCGCCCGAGCAAGGCTCGGCTCCTCTCTTCGACAAGCCAAGGAGACATTTCGGAGCGATTCTCCAGAAGCGTCACCACATCGGTGAAAAACTGGAGGTTGCCGGCGTAGTTGACATCGTGCGGCTCCTTAGCGGCATCCTCGCAGATGTTGCCCAAAGCTGTGTTGGCCCTTTCTCTGAGCGTTTGAAGCACGGGGGCATGCTCACGCTCCAGAACCCGCCGCCGGTGGATCTCGTCCTCATTCCGCTGCGCAATGGCCTCGACATCATCAACCCTCTATTGGAGAAGAAGCTGCTCGGCCCGGGAAGAGGACAGCTCCGCCTGTGCTGTGTTGAGGGCGGCTGTGGAGGAGTCCGCACGCCACATCACTTCGGCCAGTTTGGCCCTGAGGGCTGCGGTCCTGCCCTCAGCCTCGGCCTTGATCAGCCCCAACCTCGTCTCATATTCGCGCTCGAAGGCCGAGCAAGCTTCCACCACGCGGCGATCGACTTCTTCCTGGACCCGGGCTTCGCGCGTGGCAACGTCATCCTCCGCCCGAGCCACCAGGCGCTCCCACGTCTCCAACCGCTCAAGATCAAGGTTGTGCTCGGCGGCCTCCAGCGTCAGCGCCTCCTCGCGCTTCAGAAGCTCCGCCCGATCAATAGGGGCCCCCTCCATCAACTCAAGGGCCGCCTGGCGCAGTTCCACTTGCTGCTCCAGGGAGTTGCTCCTGGCCTGGAGCTCCCATGCGTGCTCCTCCGCATCCTTGCGCCGTCGGTCTGCTTCCCGAGCCTCCTCCACGGCCTGGGAGCAGGCCTCCCGCGAAGCTGCCAGCGACGCTTCAGCCTTCGCGTTTTCGAGATCACGTTGGTGACGCGCGAGGGCGACGGCTACCTTTAGTTTGCGCCTCTCCTCAGCAAGGCGCAAGCCTTCGGCCTCGAGGCGCGCATCCTCATCAGCAAGCTTTGCCTCGTTCCAGCTCACCGCATCCGCCGCCCTCTGGAGGAACTCTTCGCGAAGGGCACGTCGCTCCCAAGCGCACCTGAGCACGTCTCCCACATCACCCTCTTCCACCAGGGCATGCGGAGGGCCCCGAGGCGGCAAGCCCCCTCCCGGCGTGGGGCTGGGGGCTGGCACCCCAGCCATCGCCGAACGGACCTCTCTGGGAATCCGGCCTGGCGTCGGTCCACCCACGGAGGAGGAGCCAAAGACACACTTTAGCCATTCACCATCTATGATCAGAGGAGGAATCCGGGGCAAGCCGGATGTGCCCCAGGAGGCCTCATGATGAAAGGACAGAAGGTGCGCAGGCTCGAGGTGCCCTATGGAACGCACCATTCCACCAACCGGTCTGGCAGCAGGGGTGCTGCTCAAGCTCGGTGCGCCCAGGGCCAGCGGAGGAGGCGGAGCTTGGGGGGATGGCTCCCCGGGCTGACTCAGAGACTTTCGCAGGGCAGGGCCTGAAAGGCCACAATCAGTCGCAGGGATAGCTAAGTAAATGAGCAGAGAAAGAAGAAGACTTACTCGTCCATGGCAAAGTACTTCCTGCGCTTCAGCAAGCGGCAAGGGCGGTCGTTGCCACCCAAGGCCTCCTTCCTCTTGCGGAGGGCCTCGAAGTCTATGCGGAACCGACCCAAGCGCTCGGCGCAGGGGTCGGTCTCTGGTGCGGAAGAAGAGTCAAGACGATCAGCGCCGGAGGAGTCAGCCTGGGGGGCACCATCAGGCGTCGCCTCGCGAGGAACGGCTGGGGCCTCGGGAGCCCCGGCTTCAGGAACCATAGGCCGCAACTCCGCACCCGCCGCCGCTCTAGGACGGGCCTCGGGAGACGCCACCTTCGAGGCTTCTCGCGGTGTCCGCACCTCGACATCGGTCACCTCAACTCCCGCCGGTTCTCGTCTTCCTGCCCTGTCGCCCGAGGAAGGACCGCTGTGGGTAGCAGGGGGAGCCACCATGGCGGCTGGGTTCTCGTGGGGCCCCGTGCAGCCAACCGGGCGTAGCCCCCACTCATCGAAGCTGGGCATCTGCCTCACAAAATCAGCCCTGCCGGAGCAAAGATACAAGAGGACACCATTACTCCGAAGGCTTCCTGGGGAAGGATCACCAGTCAAGACCCTGAGCATCGTCCGCAGTGCTTTAGGCGCCAAGTCCTCCTCCTGAAGCCGCATGCGGTCTCTGTGCCCCGCAAAGTCCCACATCCGGCGAGAGTGGCACTAGAGAGGAGCAATGCAACATTGGAGGAACTCCTTCACCACCTTGGGTGCTGTCACATTGAGCGCCCCCAAACTCTGGAAGCGGCGCCAGACGAAGGCGAGCCGGGGGCTCGCGAGCACCTCATGATCCCAACCCGCGGGAGGAACAGCAGGTGAGGTCGGGTGCGAGAGCAGAGGATTGGGCACTCCAACGTCCATGTACATCCACCGCTCTCTGAACCTGGCCTTAGGAGGAGGAAGGCCGAAGTCGATCCCTGAAGCGGCCGTCTCTGGCACGGCTAGGAAGCTCACACACCCTGAGCACTGAGTGGGGTCGCTCAGGCGCAAGGAGAAGAAGTGGTGCAGCAGGGCAACGGAAGGAGGAATGCCTATCATTGCCTCGCAAACAAAAGCAAAGACAGCCAGAAGAGTAATGGACTCTGGCCCAAGGTGCATCATGCGGATCTGATAATGGGAGAGCACCGCATTGAATAAGGTGGAAAAGGGGGAACCAAACCCTCCCATAGGGCATTGGCGAAGAATCGAACCTCCGTGACGATCCTATCAAGGGAGGCATGGGACGCAGGCCAGACTGTGGTCCTGCCGCACTCGTTGAAGATAGTGGCAAGGGCGGAGCAGACCTTGTTCAAAGCTTCTGGATTGAGTATGATCGACCGAGCAACGGCGGGGGTCGCCGTCGGAGGTGTGCGGGGCGAAGGTGCAGGCTTCTTTCCCGTTCCTTTCTTCGCCGGCACCATGGAAGTGAAGAGGAGGAAGAACTCGAGCCGGATTGGCGGCGGAGGGTGGAGCCCGAATAAGAAGGAAAGGTAGGAGGCAAGCAAGCAATGGAAAGGAGGAACAACAGTGTGCAACTACGGGTTCGCTTAGCCGGGCGCGTAACAAGGCGTCGTGGGGAAGCGCAGACGTCCACGACCAATCAATCGCCACGCAGCGCCAGAGGCCGCAGGCTTTTGGGGCCCGCGGTGCTTCGCGCTTGCCTCTTCACTCCCTGCTAGGCCAAGCCCGGACGCGCCTTAGGCCCGGGGGCTACTGTCGGTATTCTGGGAACGGGGGTCCCCAGACTTGCCTGCCTGCGGCGTGGCTCAAGTGGGGGCCCAGCGCGGCCCATCTTCATCAGCTCAAGCTCAAGACCCTCTCGAGGGGCCAAGCCTCGCGGGGCGGACGACCGGAAGCTTCCTCAGGCAGGCTCGCGAGGAGGCGTAGAGATCAAGGCAGGGGCACCTCGCGAGGAGCCCGTGACGCAAGCCATGACGATCGAGACCAGGTGGGCGCCAGGCAGGCGCTGACCTGCGCAGTGTCCTTGTTTCCCCTTTGGTGCAAAGGGGGCAAGCACAGGCCAAGGCATCGGGCAAAGGTTACCATTCCGGTGCAACGAGACTAAGACCAGCAGAGCGGTAGGACGGAGGTCACTGTGGAGCCCAAGACGGCGTCACCACTAGTGCTCTTGGCAGCCGAAGACCACCTTTGGTCAGGATAACTTGTACTAGATGTTGCCCTTCAAAATGGCCAATTGTTGGCGCCCTTCCCGCTCATTATTTGGGGAGAGGCCCAGGGCCTTTATAAATAGAGCTAGCCACCACAGAGTAGGGAGAGCCAGCTAGAGATCTGGTAGGGCCCTAGCAGAGAGAGAGAGAGAGGCGACTAAACTCACCCAAACAGTTCATCGCACCGGCTCAAGAACACCTCTCGCGAGGCTGTTCTTCCCTTGTACTGTTCATCGTCATACCCTGAGGCAATCCACCACACCACACACTGGAGTAGGGTATTACACCACAATGGTGGCCCGAACCAGTATAAACCTCGTGTCCCTTGTGTTGTTCATTGTTTCTAGCTTAGATCATGCGAGGAGATTGGACGTAGATCGGTAGGGGAGAGATCTCCGCGCACACCCCAGTGTTCGAACCTCAAGGGTCTGCCGGAACCCGAAATCCGACATTCCGGGCCACCTGGATTTCCAGAAGGGCGCTCTGGGCTTCGGCTCGAGCCTTCTGCGCGCTCTGGTGGGCCTTCGCAAGTTCGGACGGTTGTGTCTTGGAATCACGCTCCAAGGACTCGCACTTCTTGACGGTGTCCTGGAGCTCTTGCTGAACCTCGCCACCCCGGGCCTCGTGCTTCTCGCGCGCGTTGTGTTCCTTGGCCACTTTGTCCTCGGCCTTCTTTAATGCCTTCCTAAGGGCCGCCACCTCGGTCGTGGCCCCTAATAAAGTTCATGGAACTTTAGTCAGCATGAACCATTCATCCTTCCTAAACATACACGTAGGTAACTGCATACCTTTGCTGTCCTCCAACTGATTCTTCACGAGGCAGAGCTCTTTCTCGGTCTGCTTCAGGTCCTGCTTCAGTCCGAAAACCTCCGTAGTGCGAGCGGCAGCATCCAGCAGCGACGCCTGCTTATTCACGTAGACATATTATGTTAGACTCCTGCGAAAATTATTTTGATCCCCTGTTCGGATTTTCCTTTCCGGACACTGAACAGGGCATCAGGGGCTACTATCCACATTGTGATATTTTTTCTATAATCGTTACCTCAAAGCCTGTTAAAAGGCTAGTGCAGGCCTCTGCCAGTCCGCTTTTGGCAGACTGAACCTTTTCGATCACCGTACCCATAAGAACACGGTGCTCATCCACAATGGCGGCGCCTCGCAGCGCCTTCAGCAGATTGTCCGATGCCCCTGGTTGGACAGAGGTCATCAGTGGAACAGGAACACCTCCTCCTTTCGGGGAGGGCCGTTCCCTGGACTCTGGAGCCGTATAGGTATCCGGAATGGTATCCGGCTGAGGGCCGAAGGGAACTTGGCCCCCACTACCAGTCCCCATGGGGGCTTTTTTCCCCATGTGTTCGGCAGCCGAGGAGTCATCCTGCGGTGCCACCTTAACGATTTCTGGAATCTCCCCTGGTCTGGGAAGATCCTTTGGGACGCCACCTCGTCATCACCCTTGGCTGAGGCAGAATGAGGGGGCGGCGGAGAGATGCTAGCCATCTCCTTTGAGTCTAGCGAATCCTCTTCGAGGATCGCGGGGAGCCGTCACGGGCCGGACTATAATGGCATAGTTCAAACATATTAATAATATAAACTAGAAAGGCTAGGTATTGGGAGGTGCATAGGGTTTTGGTACTTACGAGGCAGCCCGAGGCTTTGTCCGGGGCATTCGCTCCGAACTGCTTTCGACATCCCATGTGGAGTTATCCGCAAGGGAGCCCTTCCCCCTCTTGGGCGGTTTCGCCTCCAGATTCGTGGAGGCCTCTCTTTTCTTCTTTCCCCCTCCGAGGGGAAGCCGCTTTCTTCTTCCTCCTCACCGTCGTCTTCGGTGACCGAAGAGCCAGTCTCATCTTCGGACGGCATGTCCGAAGCACCCTTTAGGCGAAGGCCGCTCCTGCTCCCTTTGGCCGTCTTCTTGGCCTTCTTCTCCGACACATCATAAGGCGCCGGAAATAGCATTTTTGTTAGGAGTGGGGTTTCCTCGTCTTCGGGAAGTGGAGCGGGACAATTAATCCGCTCCGATACGTCGATCCAGGCCTGAAAATAGATAGGAGGGCTTAGATTCCTTCCCAAAATATGCCAGTAAAGGCTATACCTTGAATACATGAAAGAACTTACCGGATTGGCCTGGCGCTTTAAGCTGAGCCCACGAACGAAGTGTCTCGCCGTCCTTAAAGAGCACTTTCCAGATATCTTCGTACGTTGTGCCGAAGAGCTCTCGTAGCGTCTGATGCCTGGCCGGATTGAACTCCCACAAAAACCAAGTCCGATGTTGGCACGAAAGGATCCGGCGAATGAGCATAACCGGGATCACGTTGATGAGTTTGATGCTGTTGGTTAGCATGTTCTGAATGCACGCCTGGAGCCCTGCCATCTCGCTCGAAGAGCTCCAGGCAAGGCCCTTCTCTTGCCAGGAGGTAAGCCACATCGGAGTTACGGATTGATATTCAGGGGCCGCCGCCCAGTTGGTGTCGCGCGGCTCAGTGATGTAGAACCACCCCGATTGCCACCCCTTCACTGTCTCCATGAAGGAACCTTCGGGCCATATCACGTTGGGCATCTTGCCCACCATGGCGCCTCCGCACTCTGCCTGTTAGCCTCTCACCACCTTCGGTTCGCGATTAGGGTGCGGAGGCGGGGAGCACCGCAGGCCCGGTCGACAGAGGCGGCCGCGGCCAAGTGCGGATGGGCGCGGCGATTACGGTGACAGATCGACATAGAGTAGAGGGGGATCGAAGGTGCTGCTCACGGCGGTGCTCGTGGAGGGCTCGAGGAAGCCGAAGGAACTCGGGGTGGCGCGGATCGAACGACGAATGACGGCAGCACCGAGGTTGAAGACGACGTCGCAAGACTCGATGCATAGGCTCCCGGCTGGAACCAGTGGATGAAGACGACCGGGCGAACGACGACGGAGCTCGTGGACAAGTTCAAAGGGCGCGGGGACGATGGAGAGCGCGGGAATGGAGGCGGCCATGACGACAATGGTTTAGCCGAGCGTGGGAAGATGACGGCGGCGCGAGGAAAAGGAGGGGAATGGATCGAGGGTTCCAAAGGGGCCGTGAGCGTCGTTTTAACAAGCAGGGGGGCTCGGGGATGATCGGCACGTGGCCAGGGCAAGGCCATGGCGGCTAGATGCCTGCCACGATCCCCCATGCCTCTCCTATATGACGGAAGGAGACGATTGGGGGTGTGGGCTGGGCCTCTTCCAGTCCACATGGGCCATCCCCTTTGTTTTGTTTTCTATAGTGTCCTTCCTGCCTCTCATATTTTCTCTCTGCTTTGCAATTTATTTAAATACCAAACGATTTTAGTAACAGATGAAACTTGTCACATGAATAGTAGATAGTGTTTTGAGCTCGTCCTCCAAGTCTCGCTTATTTAGAAACATATAACTATTTGTTTAAATTGAATTGGCATGATTTTAATGTTGTCGGTTCACCTTATAAGTCCTAGGGATTAATTGGAGAGTCAAATGATGTTGGTTTCCATATGATAATTACTTAGTGAATTTTTTTCAACTCATCAAACATTTTTAATTGACAGTTCGAAGAAATAAGAATTTGACTTATTATTTGAAATTTGAATTTGACTCGGTTTTCATTAAGTGGCAAAATGGCTTCAAAACATGATGACAAGGCACATTAGGGTGAGGTTACTATAGCTTAATTATCCGGGCGTCACAAATCTCCTCTACTACAAGAAATCTCATCCCGGGATTTAAGAGGTAGTGAAAGGGGAAAGGTTTGGTAACGAATCTAGCGGGTCTTCTCATTCTGGCTTGCTCTTCTCGAAGAGGCCGATCCATTACATTGATGTCTTCATTCCTTTGTTTCAGGCCATCATGATGAAGTCGACATCATTTCTTCGAGAGTTCCATCGTACTTACGAAAAAGGATAAAGGGTATCTTCGGAAGAACCGGCCTCTAGTTGGTTGACTATCTGGTCAATAACATCGGGAAGGTGCCAGAAAGTAACTCTCGAATTGAAAGTTCAGAAAATATCGAGAGCAAAGTAAGGAGGTGCAATAAGAAGTTCCAAATGGATAGACAATCGCGTGTTGCCTGAAACAGAGTGTGAAAGGGGTTCAGAGCAATGGGCATAAGTATGGTGTCGGATACCAGAATTGACGATCTCTCGGAAGGTGGCTCGTGAATTACGTACGAGGCCACGCGTGAGGAATAACTTTGGAAACCGTGGGGTGTACAGGAGAGTCAGGTTTCGATCCTGTGGAACTATGGGTTATGGGCCCACAATGTGGATTAAAAGTAGAAGGAGCAGTGACAGCTTGCACGGTCATGATAGCAAGGCATGTCAGAGGATAGCCTGTCAGTTATGTCAGTGACAACATCGGTACCAAGGGCGAGGGACGAAGAGAACCATTTCCTGCTCGTTGAACGTTCCGGACCAATAGGCAAAGTTCTTGTCCATCAGTGGCTACCGGAATGTCATCAACCATAGTAACAGGGTTACACCAGACATGATGGTACACCGAGGTGTTTACATAAGCAGGGAATTATTACTGCTTAGATTATATAGATAACAATAAAGGTCAAACAAACCAATGGAAAGAAAAATGTGATCATGAGGTTAAACAGAAAAATGGAAAGGAAATGTGTTTAAACACATATTTCAGGGGTATATCATTCCCAAGGACAAGTAGAGCATGCTATCCATGATAGTATATAACATAGAAAACCCTTTAGGAAAGGGGAGAGAAATATCATGACATTACCCATACAACGGTGTTTGGATAATTGATAAAGAAAAGTTTAGCATTGTGGTTCAAATGTTCTTATTTAAAATCGGTGTTTGGATACAGAAAGGATTCATCAGGAACAACATATAGAATAAATCTTACGATTTCCTCATGGAAGAATGGTTAACCTTGCTAAATAGGAAACTGATAACAATAGGTCCTCCGGCCAGTTGTGCTAGGCATGACATCACCTTACCGATATATAAGGACCAATGTTATAACTCTTGGAAATATGTCCCAACCATCATATCTGACCGAGATTCAGATCTGATTGGTGTCATGATACCTCAGACTCAGGATGCCTGAGAAGAAAAAGGTGGAACACAAATTGATGAGGTAACATTGTAAGATTCTCGGGAAATGAACTATGGAAGCAAGTTCCGAAACAAAAGCTTATCATTAAACCAAGGAGAGGATGAGGAGGTGGCTGAGGGACTCAGCGATAATTCATCGAAATCTCTGACAAGATGGATTTCCACAATTATGTGAACAAGGAGATAACATTAGTCAGATCAAATGATATAATTAGGTATGCTCGAGGAAAACATACACAATTATACATTGGTTGAAAAGTGCACCCGACATATGGGCTGGGTTGCACGACCAACGTCATAATGGTGATCTAGCAACCAACACGCTAAATTGGAATTATTGTCCATTAACTCTGAAGCAATAGGGTTGCTAGAGATAATAAATGTGCACAAAAGAGTTAACTCAACACAAGGACCAAGAAAAGAATGGTGGTGGCGAGAAGCATCACTGTATCAAGAATTCTTAAGAGGTGGTAAAATTCTCACAACATCCTTGACATAAAAGATGGTAATACTCCAAGGTAAAACATAACATACACTGGATAGAAAGGAACTCAAGGTGCAACACAAAACCATGAACCAGTTTTATGTTGGGGAATTGCAAGAATGTTGTCGATGTTAACGCAATCATTGAGGGGGCAAGGATGATATTTCTCATCATGAATTCGATTGATATCCTGGAAACGCTTAGAATGTAGATGATGATCATGACACATTTGTCGATAGGTTTCACGAAGAAGCAATCAAACAGCGACTGCATCCAGCAAAAGGACTGATGCAGCGAAAGATTATTGGATCCACTGATACGACGCCAACTCAGAATCAAGATTGCTGTTCATGGTGTAATGATAAGACAAGGAAGATCGACGTAAGCTTAGCTCATCATCAAAAGTTGTCCTCCATGATTAAGAACCAGGTAGCGTAGATAAAATCAGCACGATAATGATGTAGCCGATCAGGCTAGGAATGACTTGAAGGGTTATTAAACTCGTAAGCAACGAAAATTACTTAAGAGTTATTGAATCGGAGTGCGGACTCGATTCACTATTCGGTGTTTCTCCGTTGATGACAACCCAGAACGCAGGAAAAATTGGATTCGGTGAGAAATAATAGTTGATGAAGATCCCATAAAAAGTTATGAAGTTCCATGATATTCTCGAGATACCAGGGTGTAATACTCGACGGTAGATCAAAGTAAAGGTTTGACAGGTGTATTGATCCACAGAAGACAAGTGCTTAAACTTTCCCGAGAAATGGGATCAAAGAAGAACATATGGTCGGAACCACGATTGCAAAGGATCAATTCACCAATACCAAAGGATATTATATCAAGGAAATAGTTATTATTGCAAGAAGCTTCCCTGATAGGATCTACATCGTGTCCATGGGCATGAACACAAAGGTTCAAGGTCGACTCCCACTACCTCAATGCATAACCTTCCATTCACCTCTCTTATTTCGTAAATGACATTATTTGTAGAAAGTTTTTACCTGGTGCAATACCAGATAAGTATGACCCGTGAAATCTTTCGGGTTCACATGGATTAGGGAAGGCATAGGTTCAACCCATCAAGGCATCTTAGGAACATATACCACAAAGCTCAGAGTAAATAACACAAGCTCGATAGTAGAGCATGCTTGAGAAAGCAGAGGATACAATTTACCAAAGGTATTATGTATCCAAGGAAAGGCTCACAAGCTTATTGAATATGAAGGACGTTGTTGGATAAAATTCGACAAAGGGTCTGGTGGTCCACAAGGGACCCGATGTGAGCATCTGTACTCAACCAGAGGAAGAAAGAATGCAAGGAGATCAAATTATAGAAACAACTGACTAACTCAAAGCTCGAATGCAAAGGAATTATGAATTCCAAGACAAGGGATCAGAAGCAATGCTCTGATTAGGGATGGATAAGTTGAATTGCCTTATGGGTACAATCGATGGCAATTTAATTGGTCGAGATCCAGCTCATGTTTAGAATGACGTCTGAGCCGAAAGGACGAAATGAAGGATCTGACTAAGGATTCCGAGCATTCGCAACATATTGATTCAACATACTCAAACTGATAATGACTAAGGATGCAAATATGATTACCGGACTTATGAGGTTAATCATAATGCAAGCAAGCAAGAATTTCAAGAGCAATACGCTCTTGAGAACTTTCGGAGATCGAATGGTATTTCGAAGACTTTTGTGAAATACATGAATCAACTGGGGATGAGAGGATACTCAATAAGTGTGAGAAATTATCCGTAGGGGTATTTAGGCGCCAAAGAACTGCAAGGCAGTAGGCACAAAGTATTCCCAGAACAACAACGAGTATTTCAGGGTATCTTGTAATAACAAGAGCAACTGGGGACTAATGTAAGAATGGCAAGTGCATGTAGTTTTATATAGGGGTTGACGATGGAAGGGAATTGCAAACGCAATGAGCACAAGTTCGGCATCCTTGGGCACCCCAAGCAATCATTTGGAGTGAGGGGCTCTCCAGGAGGAAGTAATTACGAGAACCTAGAGTCGGAGTTAGTAAAATCAGTTAACCCGAATAGAAGAGAGATTAGAGTCCCAGAGTATAGGTCAAGGAATAAAAGATCCTAATACCACCCAATTGGCGACATGGGCCCGTAAGACACACAACCAGGTTAGTAAAAGTTTTGTAATGTCTAGACTCAACTTCGGCCAAGGAGTGTGGAAGGGGGATTCCTACAAACAGTCGGCTCTGATACCAACTTGTGATGCCCCCGATTTGACCGTACACTAATCATACACGCAAATGTGTACGATCAAGATCAGGGACTCACGGGAAGATATCACAACACAACTCTAGACATGAATTAAAATAATACAAGCTTTATATTACAAGCCATGGGCCTCGAGGGCTCGAATACATCAGCTCGAATAAAGACAAGTCAGCAGAAGCAACATTATCTGAGTACAGACATAAGTTAAGCAAGTTTGCCTTAAGAAGGCTAGCACAAAAGTAGCAACGATTGAAAAGGCGAGGCCTCCTGCCTGGGACCTCCTAACTACTCCTCGAAGCCGAACTCCATGTAGAATCATCCTCGGGATCCTCTGGCTCCTGGACTCCATCATATGATCGCAATAACCGAAAGGAAAAAAACAAGTAGCAAAGCAACCATGAGTACTCGTCCAAAGTACTCGCAAGCAAGGATCCACACTACATATGCATTGGTATCGGTGAAATGGGTAGTATCTGTGGACTGGACAGCAGAATGCCAGAATAAGAGGGGGATAGCTAGTCCTATCGAAGACTACGCTTCTGGCTGCCTCCGTCTTGAAGTAGTAGAAGAGAGTAGATGGTAAGTTAACCAAGTATCATCGCATAGCATAATCCTACCAGGCGATCCTCCCCTCGTCGCCCTGTGAGAGAGCGATCACCGGGTTGTATCTGGCACTTGGAAGGGTGTATTTTATTAAGTATCCGGTTCTCGTTGTCATAAGGTCAAGGTACAACTCCGGGTCGTCCTTTTTCCGAGGGACACAGCTATTCGAATAGATAAACTTCCCTGCAGGGGTGCACCACATTTGCCAACACCCTCGATCCCCTTTAGCCGGACACACTTTCCTGGGTCATGCCCGGCCTCGGAATATCAACACGTCGCAGCCCCACCTAGGCACAACAGAGAAGTCAGCACACGGTCTAAATCCTATGCGCGCAGGGGTCTGGGCCCATCGCTCATTGCACACCTGCACATTGCGTACGCGGCCTGTGAGCAGACCCAACAACCTCCATTACAAAGGAAGTTGCGTTACGCGGTCCAAACCGGCGTGCGTCGCTCAATCGCTGACATCATGAAGGCTTCAGCTGATACCACAATGTCGAGTGCCCATAACTGTTCCTCATAGTTGGTTAGTGCGTATAGGACAGTGGCCAGACTCAGATCAAATACCAAGATCTCGTTAAGCGTGTTATTTTGAAGTAACTGCGAACGCCGACCAGGGCCAGGCCCACCTCTCTCCTAGGTGGTCTCAACCTGTCTCGTCGCTCCGCCACAAAGATCCACACAGAGGGCCGTCGGGAAAGTATGTCCTTTTAGCACCCAATTGGTGAATCAACCGCGGGTACTCAACGAGCCGACCCGACTTTAGTCACAACATGTATCATGTGTAATATGTATAGTATATACCCATGATCAACACCCGACGTGATCACGGCCCGATCGTATAGCATGGCAGACTGACAAGAATGTAGGGCCACTGATGATAAACTAGCATCCTATACTAAGCATTTAGGATTGCAGGTAAAGGTAACAACAGTAGTAGCAAGGACAGGCTATGCAACAGAATAGGATTAACGGAAAGCAGTAACATGCTACACTACTCTAATGCAAGCAGTAGAGAGAAGAATAGGCGATATTTGGTGATCAAGGGGGGGGCTTGCCTGCTTGCTCTGGCAAGTAGGGGTCGTCAACAATGTAGTCGACCGGGGCACCAGCAGCGGCGTTAGTCTCGTAGTCTACCGGAGAGAAGAGGGGGAAGAAACAATGAATACAATGCAAACAGATGCATATCGATGCATGACATGACAAGTAACGGTGTTAGGTGTGCCCTAACGTAGTAAGAGGTAATACCGGCGAAGGGGGAAACATGTGGGAAAGTATCCCCGGTGTTTCGCGTTTTTGGACAAATGAACCGGAGGGGGAAAGTTGGGCGTTTGCTATGCTAGGGATGTGTGGCGGGCGAACAGGCTGCGTATCCGGATTTGTCTCGTCGTTCTAAGAAACTTTCATGTACAAAGTTTTTCCATCCGAGTTACGGTTTATTTTATATGATTTTGTAATGTTTTAATCATTTTTCTAATATCCTGATTTAATTTAATTCAAAATATTAAATACAAAAACTGCTATGGGTACACGGAAGTGTACCCAGCAGTGTGTTCGTGTGTATGACAGATGGGACCCGTTAACTGCTGAGCCAGCAGTCAACAGTCCTAGTTGACTGGTCAAAGTGGGCCAGGGGACCCGCATGTCATTCACTTTTAGTCCTAATTCAGATTAGTTAGATTAAGTAGTTAATTAGTTTAACTAAACTTGATTAGTTTAATTTAACTAAATAATTAACTAAATTAATTAATTAATAATTTTATTATTTTAACATTTTTTATTCTTTCACTTTTGTTTTATTTGGCCCGGCCCCACTTGGCAGTGGCCCAAGCAGCCACTGGTGCGGCTGGGCTCGAGCACACACCAAGGGGGTGAGGCCATCGGCGAAGGCGGACGGCAGGGGCCGGTGACTGCGGGCACCGGGCGACCATGGAGTGCGGGCAGCTGCGGCGAGCGCCGGCGTGGAGGTGTGGGGCTCGGCCGTCGAGCGGGGGCGACACGGGTGCGCGCCGCCACCGGCGAACGAGCAGCAGCGGGCAGCGGCGAAGGCAGGCGCCAGCGTAGGCGAGCAGAGAGAGGGGGCGGTCCGCGGGCGCTGGCCGGCAGCAGAGGCAGGCGGTGGGAGTGGGGCTCCGGCGGGCGCGGGGCGTGGCAGGCGGCAGCGGTGGGAGCGAGGCTCCAGCGGGCGCGGTAGCTAGCAGGGGCAGCAGCAGTTCAGCAGCAGGTAGCGGGGCGGGGCGATGCGGCGGCAAGCATGGCGAAGTCGTGGGAAGCAGCGGCAGCTGTGCCGCAGCAGGGAACGCGCGGGGGAGGGCGCTGCGGGCACGCACGGGGAGGCGGAAGCGGCGGGGCGCGGTTCGCGACTAGGGTGCGGAGGCGGGGAGCACCGCGGGCGCGGTCGGCAGAGGCAGCCACGGCCAAGCACGGATGGGCGTGGCGATTACGGCGATAGATCTACATAGAGGAGAGGGGGATCGAAGGTGTTGCTCATGGCGGTGCTCGTGGTGGGCTCGGGGAAGCCGAAGGAACTCAGGGTGGCGCGGATCGAACGGCGAACGACAGCAGCACCGATGCTGAAGACGACGTCGTGGGACTCAGTGCAGGGGCTCCCGGCTGGAACCAGTGGGTGAAGACGACAAGGCGGACGACCACAGAGCTCGCGGACAAGTTTTCAGGGCGCGGGGATGATGGAGAGCGCGGGATTGGAGGCGGCCATGACGACGATGGTTCGGCCGAGCATGGGAAGATGACGGCGGCGCGACGAAAAGTAGGGGAATGGATCCAGGGGGCTCGGGGATGATCGGCACGTGGCTAGGGCGAGGCCATGGCGGCTAGATGCCTGCCACAACCCCCCTGCCTCTCCTATACCAAAATAGGAGACGATTGGGGGTGTGGGATGGGCCTCTTCCAGTCCACATGGGCCCTCCCCTTTGTGTTGTTTTCTATAGTGTCCTTCCTGCCTCTCATATTTTCTCTCGGCTTTGCAATTTATTTAAATACCAAACGATTTTAGTAACAGATGAAACCTGTCACATAAATAGTAGACAGTGTTTTGAGATAGTCCTCCAAGTCTCTCTTATTTAGAAACATATAACTATTTGTTTAAAATTAATTGGCTTGATTTTAATGTTGTCTGTTCACTTTATAAGTCCTAGGGATTAATTTGAGAGTCAAATGATGTTGGTTTCCATATGATAATTACTTAGTGAATTTTTTCTCAACTCATCTAACATTTTTAATTGACAGTTTGAAGAAATAAGAATTTTACTTATTATTTGAAATTTGAATTTGACTCGGTTTCATTAAGTGGCAAAATGGCTTCAAATCATGATGACAAGGAATATTAGGGTGAGGTTACTGTAGCTTAATTATCCGGGCGTCACAGAGACACAAATAAAAATTGCATGAAGTAAATAGATAGGCCCTTCGCAGAGGGAAGCAGAGATTTGTAGATGTCCCAGAGCTCAAAGCTTAAATTGAGAAATAAAAATATTTTGGGAGGCATACTTTTCTCGTCAACGAAAACGACTGAGTAATTCCCAACACTTTCCATTCTAGATATATCATAGGCAGTTCCCAAACATAAAATAAAGTTTATTCTTTTTTCCACCATACTTTAACACTGCACGACTAGCCGTGTCCACGGGTGTCGTCCATACCAACACTTTCCAAGGAGTTTATTATTTGACAACATAAAGTAAATTTCTTTTTCCTTTCGGGACTGTGCATCCCTATTACCACCGTACTCTCGTGCAATGACAACTGAATAAACACTCATCTTGAGAATAACACATCCAGCATGGAAAATATTGGCCACCCTTGCCGCTTCATGAGCGGTACGAGCAAATAAAAAGGAAATTCATTTTGAAAATTAGAGATGGCACATACAAATTTACTTAGAACGACACGAAAATACCGCATATAGGTTGGTATGGTGGACTTGTATGGCAAAACTGGGTTTAAGGATTTTGGATGCACAAGCAGTATTTCTACTTAGTACAAATGAAGGCTAGCAAATAGATCGAGAAGCATCCAACCAAGAAACAAAAATTCTCATAAACGAGCACTAAGCATAACTAACACTGAATAATGCACCACAAGTAGATGTAACTTCATTGCATAACTATTGACTTTCGTGCTTGCATAGGGAATTGCAAACCTTAACACCAATATTCTTACTAAAGCATAATTACTCACCAACATGACTCACATATTATTATCTCCATGTCGCAAAACTATTGCAAGGAATCAAACTTATCATATCCATTGATCTTTCATGAAAGTTTTTATTATATTCCTATTGGATATTCATCACTTTGGGACCAATTTCATAGCTTGTGCAAATTGTCATCACTATTATCAACTCTCAAAACAATGTAAGTGAAGCATGAGAGTGTTCGACAAACTACTCCAAAAACATATAAGTGAAGATCAAACGAGTAGTTAAGTAAATGGGTAGCTATGTGAGGACTCTCTCTTATTAAAAACTTTCAGATCTCAGTATTTTATTAAAATAGAAAAAAAATGACATTCCAGGAATATCACACATCATGTGAAGAAGCGAAAACTTAGGATCAACCGATACTAACTGATAACTGTTGATGAAGAAATGTGGGATGCCTACCGGGGCATCCCCAAGTTTTGATGCTTGAGACTTCTTGAAATATTATCTTGTGGTGCCTTGGGCATCCCCAAGAATGATATTTTGTATTTCCTTAATTTCTTTTATATCACGGTCTCCCTAAATCTTAAAAACTTCATCCACACAAAACTCAACAAGAACTAGTGAGATAAGTTAGTACAAATCAATGCAAAACCTTATCAGTCTCTAGTGTAGCAAATAACTAAAATTATTATTTAACATTGCATACTAAATTCCCTTGCATATTTAATAGTCCTATCCTTAAATAGAATCCTTAGTCAAGCAAACATATGCAAAAAATGCAAACATAACAGCAATCTATCAAAACAGGACAACCTGTAAAGAATGCAAGAAGATTCATACTTCTCTAGCTCCACAAATTCTGAAAAATTACCACATTGTACATTTTTTAGCATATTATGTAAAAATTTCAATATTTTATCACGTTCTGACTTTCTAGAAGAATTCAGACAATGATAGACAACTTTCTATTTTTAAACAGCAACATGTAGACATGCAAAATAAGCATGGTAAAGGTTATACTTTACATTTTTATTGCAATGAAAGATTCAAAACATTATTCTAAATAATAGTAAGAAAATAAAAACAAAATAAAATGATGCTCCAAGAAAAACACATATCATGTGACAAACGAAAATACAGCTTCAAATGAGGTTACCGATAATGTTGGAGACGAAAGAGGGGATGCCTTCCGGGGCATCCCCAAGCTTAGTTGCTTGGGTCTTCCTTGAATATTACCATGGGGGTGCCTTGTGCATCCCCAATCTTAGGGACTTGTCACTCCTTATTCTCCCCATATCGATATCACACCCAAAACATGAAAACTTCAATCACACAAAACTTTACGGAACTTCGTGAGATATGTTAGTAGGATAAAGCAAATCATTCACTTTGTTACTGTCAAAGACAAGATTCATAATTGTTCTCACACAATTCCTGTTGTACCTTATCATTTCCACAATTTATATTGAGCAATATAAGCCACAAAAACTAGGAAACAAGCAAATTATGCATTGAAAATAAAATATGTCAAAAACATGACAGTCTGTAATGATCTGAACAATTACCATACTTCAAATTCTGAAAAATTAGGACAACGTGGAAAATTTGTATCTCAATAATGTGAAATCAATTCAAGAATTTATCGCATTCCGGTAGAGCAGATCAATTCTATTACTGGGCGCAAAAGTTTTTGTTAATGCACAGAATCAAATCAAGTATCATCCATGCTGTCCCAAAGGCTTTACTTGGCAATTTATTGAAACAAAATCTTTAAAACATGATAACTATAGTAGCTTAAATATGTGAACACACAAAAATAGTAGGGGTAAATGTTGGGTTGTCTCCCAAAAAGCGCTTTTCTTTAATGCCTTTTTAGCCCGGCATGATGATTTCAATGAAGCTCACATAAAAGATAAGAATTGAACCACATAGAGAGCATCATTAATCACATGGCAAGAACATTTAAGCCTAACA
This sequence comes from Triticum urartu, assembly GCF_056163025.1. Classification (NCBI taxonomy): domain Eukaryota; kingdom Viridiplantae; phylum Streptophyta; class Magnoliopsida; order Poales; family Poaceae; genus Triticum; species Triticum urartu. The sequence continues at coordinate 219,251,357 of NC_141878.1, forward strand.
TACTTCCTATGCATAGGGATTTTGTGAGCAAACAATTCATGGGAACAAGAATCATCTAGCATAGGAAGGTAAAACAAGCATAACTTCAAGATTTTCAACACATAGAGAGGAAACTTGATATTATTGTGATATGTAAAAGCATAACCTCCTCTCTCATAATAATTTTCAGTAGCATCATGAATGAATTCAACAATATAACTATCACATAAAGCATTCTTTTCATGATCCACAAGCATAGAAATTTTATTACTCTCCACATAAGCAAATTTATTCTCATCAATAGTGGTGGGAGCAAATTCAACCAAATAACTATCATGAGATACTTGATTGACATAATCAAATTGAACATGTAATGTTTAATGGATATCATTATTCTTTATATCATAGATGTCATCACCAGAATCATCATAGATAGGAACTTCGCTTTCATAATTAATTGAAACCTCTTCCAAGATAGCGGAATCATCATTAAATAAAGTCATGATCTCTCCAAATCCACTTTCATTAATATAATCATCATAAATAGGAGGCATGCTTTCATCATAATAAATTTTATCTTCACAACTTGGGGACTAAAAATATCATCTTCATCAATCATATCATCCCCAAGCTTATGGCTTTCCATATCATTAGCATCATGAATATTCAAATGATTCATATTAATAACATCGCAATCATTCTCAACATTCCAAGATTTTATGCCAAACATTTTAGTGAATTATTATTCTATCAATTTAGCACAATTTTCTTTTCCATCATTTTCAAGAAAGACATGATAAAGACGAATAATATGAGGCCACCTCAATTCCATTTTTTTGTAGTTTTCTTTTATAAAGCAAACTAGTGATAAAACAAGAAACTGAAAGATTTAATTGCAAGATCTAAAGATATAACTTCAAGCACTCACCTCCCCGGCAACGGTGCCAGAAAAGAGCTTGATGTCTACTACACAACTTGTTCTTGTAGACTCGTGTTGGGCCTCCAAGTGCAGAATTTTGTAGGACAGTAGCAAATTTCCCTCAAGTGGATAACCTAAGGTTTATCAATCCGTGGGAGGCATAGGATGAACATGGTCTTTCTCAAACAACCCAGCAACCAAATAATAAAAAGTCTCTTGTGTCCCCAACACACCAAATACAATGGTAAATTGTATAGGTGCAGTAGTTCGGCGAAGAGATGGTAATATGGATAGCAGATATTGATTTTTGTAATAGGAACGGTAAAAAAGCAAGGTAGCAATCGATAAAACGGAGCACAAACGGTATTGCAATGCTTGAAAATGAGGCCTAGGCTCCATACTTTCGCTAGTGCAATCTCTCAACAATGCTAATATAATTGGATCATATAACCATCCCTCAACGTGCAATGAAGAATCATTCCAAAGTTCCTATCTAGCGGAGAACATAAGAAGAAATTGTTTGTACCAATTATTTCCGATCAATCTATCCAAGAGTTCATACTAAAATAACACCAAGTTATTCTTTCTGATCAACCAATCAAGACTTCGTACTAAAATAACACCAAGTTATTCTTTGCGATCGATCTATCAAGAGTTCATACTAAAATAACACCAAAACAAATTCAGATTCATAATACTCAATCCAACACAAAGAATCTCAAAGAGTGCCACAAGATTTCTACCGGAGAAACAAAGACGGGAAAGTGCATCAACCCCTATGCATAGATTACCCCAATGTCACCTCTGAAATACGCGAGTTGAGTGCCAAAACACATATCAAGTGAATCAATATGATACCCCATTGTCACCACGGGTATTCATAGCAAGACATACGTCAAGTGTTCTCAAATCCATAAAAGTATTCAATCCGATAAGAACGAAATCTCAAAGGGAAAACTCAATTCATCACAATAAGATAGAGAGGGGAAAACACCATATGATCCAACTATATTAACAAAGCCCACGATACATCAAGATCGTGCCATCTCAAGAACACGAGAGAGAGAGAGAGACTAAACACATAGCTACTAGTGCAAACCCTCAGCCCCGAGCGTGGACTACTCCCTCCTCATCATGGTGTTCGTCGGGATGATGAAGATGACCACCGGTGATGACTGACCCTCCGACAGTGTGCCGGAACGGGGTCTAGATTAGTTTTTCATGGGTACAGAGGCTTACGTTGGAGAAACTTCATATCTAGGGTTATTTCTGGAGGTTTCTGTATATATAGGATTTTTGGGCATCGGTTTCATGAGAAGATGGGCCACGAGGGGCCCACAAGATACCATGGTGCGCTAGGGGGGCTCGCGCGCCCTGGTGGGTTGTGCCCACCTCGTGGTTCTTCTAGCCCTCCCATGAAGCTTCAAGTTCCTATTTTGTTCCAAAAAAATCATCAAAAAGTTTCGTTGCATTTGGAGAACTTTTATTTCTGCACAAAAAACAACACCACAGTAGTTCTACTGAAAATAACGTTAGTCCTGGTTAGTTCCATTCAATTTATAACATAACCATATAAAATCGTTGTAAAAATGGCATGATTAGTTCATAAATTAGAGATACATTGGAGACGTATCAAAGAGCTACGCTGCTACTTCTTGAGCTTGAGTTGATTTTTCCCATGAAGAGGAAAGGGTGATGCGGCAAAGTAGAGATAAGAATTTCCCTTAGTTAATAACCAAGGTATCAATCCAGTAGGAGGAACACACAAATACCCAATAGATGCACCTGCACAAACTAACAAACACTTGCACACAACGCGAAAAAGGGGTTGTCAATCCCTTCACGGTCACTAGCAATAGTGAGATCTGATACAGATAGGTATAAAAGATAAGTAAAAGTGTAAAATAAAGTAAATATAAATAAATTGCAGCAAGGTATTTTTGGGTTTTTGGTTTATAGATCTGAAAATAATATGATAAAAATAGGCCCAAGGGCCATAGCTTTCAGTAGAGGCTTCTCTCTTGAAGAAAGCATACGGTGGGTAAACAAATTACTGTTGAGCAATGGATAGAAAAGCGCATGGTTATGACGATATCTAAGGCAATGATCATGAATATAGGAATCACGTCTATGACAAGTAGACCAACTCCTGCCTGCATCTACTATTATTACTCCACAAATCGACTGCTATCGAGCATGCATCTAGTGTATTAAGTCAACAAGAATGGAGTAACGCCTTAAGCAAGATGACATGATGTAGAGGGATAGCTCCAAGGAATATGGTAAAAAACATCTTTTTATGCTTAATGGTAATAATACATATGCATGCCTCGCTACCCCTGTTGTCAGTGCGTGAGGACACCGCAAGATTGAACCCATCACGAAGCACCTCTTCCATTGCAAGATCGATCAATCTAGTTGGCCGAACCAAATCAATAGATCGAAGAGAAATACAGAACTATCTTAATCATGCATAAAAGAGTTCAAAGAAGAATCAAATAATATACATAGATAATCTGACCATAAACCCACAATTCATTGGATCTCAACAAACACACCGCGTAAGAAGATTACATCGAATAGATCTCCAAGAACATCGAGGAGAACATTGTATTGAAGATCAAAGAGAGAGAACAAGCCATCTAGCTACTAGCTACGGACCCGTAGGTCTGTGGTAAACTACTCACACATCATCGGAAGGGCGAAAAGGTTGGTGTAGAGGCCCTCCATGATCGAATCCCCCTCTAGTAGAGTGCCGGAAAGGGCCCAAGATGGGATCTCACAAGAAGAGAAGTTTACGGTAGTGGAAAAGTATTTTTGGTGTGCCCCCTGATGTACGGGGAATATTTGGGTATTTATTGAGCTGGAATTAGGGTTAGCGGAGTCCCGTGGGGCCCACAAGCCTCGGGGGCACCCTCCCTGGGGTGCGCCCTGTGAGCTTGTGGTCCACTCCTGGCTCCTCTAGCTTCCTCCCGAAGCTTAGTGGTTGTCTTCTGGTCCAAGAGAAATCCTCAAAAAAAAATTCATTCCGTTTGGTATTGATTTTCTGTAAAAGATAAAAACAAGGAAAAAACGGCAACTGGCACTAGGTTAATAGGCTAGTCCAAAAAATTGTTATAAAATAGCTTATTAATGCATATAAAACATCCAAGATATTATAATAGTATGGATCAATCAAAAATTATAGATACGTTGGAGACAAATCAAGCATCCCAAGCTTAATTCCTGCTTGTCCTCGAGTAGGTAAATGATAAAAACAGAATGTTTGATGTGGAATGCTACCTAACATATTTATCAAATAATCTTTCTTAGTGTGGTATGAATATTCAGATCTAGAAGATTCAAAACAAAAGTTTAATATTGACATAAAAACAATAATACTTCAAGCATACTAATAAAGCAATCCTGGTTAAAGAAAGTTACCCCTATAAAATCATATAGTCTTGTCATGCTCTATCTTCATCACACAAAGTATTTATCATGCACAACTCCAATGACAATCCAAGCAATTGTTTCATACTTTTGATGTTCTAAAGCCTTTTCAACTTTCACGCAATACATGAGCATGTGGCATGGATATAGCACTATGGGTGGAATAGAAGGTGGTAGTAGACAAAAAAAAGGAGAAGTGAATTCTTACACCAACTAGGCAAATTAATAGGCTATGGAGATTCGCATCAATTGATATTGGTGCAAGTGAGTGGGGATTGCCATGCAACGTTTTCACTAGAGCTATAAGTGTATGAAAGCTCGAAGGAAAACTAAGTGGGTGTGCATCCAACTCGCTTGCTCACAAAGACCTAGGGAAATTTGAGGAAGCCCATCATTGGAATATACAAGCCAAGTTCTATAATGGAAAATTCCCACAACCAATATATGGAAGTGACAACATAGGAGACTTTATCATGAAGAACATGGTGCTATTTTGAAGCACAAGTATGGAAAGGATAGTAACATCGTCCCTTCTCTCTTTTTCTCTATTTTTTTTTCTTTTTTTTCTTTTTTTTCTTTTGGGCTCTATGGCCTCTTTTTTGGGGCTCTTTGGCCTCTTTTTTTATTTTAAGTCCGGAGTCTCATCCCGACTTGTGGGGGAATCATAGCCTCCATCATCCTTTCCTCACATGGGACAATGCTCTAATAATGATCATCATCACACTTTTATTTACTTACAACACAAGAATTTCAACTCGATACTAGAAAAAATATGACTCTATATGAATGTCTCCGGCGGTGTACCGGGATGTGCATTGATGTAGTGTGATATGTATTAAAAATATGAATGGTGACCAAGCCACAAATACTGTGCCAACTACATGATCATGCAAAGCAATATGACAATGATGTTATGTGTCATAATAAACGGAATGGTGGAAGTTGCATGACAATATATCTCGGAATGGCAATGGAAATGCCATAATAGGTAGGTATGGTGGCTGTTTTGAGGAAAGGTATAAGGTGGTTTAATGCACCAGCGAAAATTGCACGGTACTAGAGTGGCTAGCAAAGGTGGAAGGGTGAGAGTGCATATAATCCATGGACTCAACATTAGTCAAAAAGAACTCACATACTTATTGGAAAAATTTATTATCCCTCAAAGCAAAGTACTAATACGCATGCTCCTAGGGTTATAGATTGGTAGGAAAACACCATCGCTCGTCCCTAACCGCCACTCATAAAGAAGACAAGAAAAAATAAATCATGCTCCAACTTCATCACATAACGTAAGACCATACGTGCATGCTTCGGGAATTACAAACCTTAACACAAGTATTTCTATTAACCCACCGCTACCAACTAGCATGACTCTAATATCACCATATTTATATCTCAAAGCAAATGCAAGGAATCAAACTTCTCATGTATTCAATGATCTACATGAAAGTTTTTATTATATCCCTCTTGAATACCCATCATATTAGGACTAAATTCATAGCCTAAGCAAATTGCCATACTATTTTTAAGACTCTCAAAATAATATAAGTGAAGCATGATAGTTCATCAATTTCTTCAAAATAAAACCACCGTCAAGCTCTAAAAAGATATAAGTGAAGCACTAGAGCAACTACCTAGCTTAAAAGATATAAGTGAAGCACATAGAGTATTCTAATAAATTCACGATTAATGTGTGTCCCTCTCAAAAGAAGGTGTGTGCAGAAAATATTGTTGTGGAAAACTAAAAAGCAAAGACTCATATAACACAAGACGCTCCATGCAAACACATATCATGTGGTGAATAAAAATATAGCCTCAAGTAATTTTACCAATGGATTGAAGACAAAAGAGGGGATGCCATCCAGGGCATCCCCAAGCTTAGACGCTTGGTTGTCCTTGAATATTACCTTGGGGTGCCTTCAGCATCCCCAAGCTTAGGCTCTTGCCACTACTTATTCCATAGTCCATCGCAATTTTACTCAAAACTTGAAAACTTCACAACAACAAAATAAAAAGAGCAAATAAAATGGCAAATGTTTCTGTGTTTTTTCTAAAAATGTTCAGAAGTCGGGGAGAGGAAAACGAGAGGCAAATGGCGAATAATGTAAGTGAAATAGATGAGAGTTCATGATAGGTACTTGGTGGGGTTGATGTAGATCCTCCCCGGCAACAGCGCCAGAAATCCTTCTTGCTACTTCTTGAGATTGCATTGATTTTTCCCTTGAAGAGGAAAGGGTGATGCAACAAAGTAGAGATAAGTATTTCCCTTAGTTAAGAACCAAGGTATCAATCCAGTAGGAGGAACACACAAGTCCCCAATAGATGCACCTGCACAAACTAACAAACACTTGCACACAACGTGAAAAAGGGGTTGTCAATCCCTTCACGGTCACTAGCAAGAGTGAGATCTGATATAGATAGGTATAAAAGATAAGTAAAAGTGTAAAATAAAGTAAATATAAATAAATTTCAGCAAGGTATTTTTGGGTTTTTGGTTTTATAGATCTGAAAATAATATGATAAAAATAGACCCAAGGGCCATAGGTTTCACTAGAGGCTTCTCTCTTGAAGAAAGCATACGGTGGGTAAAGAAATTACTTTTGAGCAATTGATAGAAAAGCTCATAGTTATGACGATATCTAAAGCAATGATCATGAATATAGGCATCACGTCCGACACAAGTTGACCGACTCCTACCCTACTACTATGTCGGATTTTGGGTTTCGGCAAAACCCTTGAGGTTCGAACACTGGGGTGCGCACGAAGATCTCTCCTCCCTCTAGCTCATGCCCTCACCGCAATCTCAAGGCTCAGCGCGTCGAACTCACAGAACAAAGGGACACAAGATTTAAACTGGTTAGGGCCACCGATGTGGTGTAATACCCTACTCTAGTGTGGTGTGGTGGATTGCCTCTTGGGCAGAGGATGAACAGTTACAAGGGAAGAATAGCCTCCTGAGGAGAGGTGCTCTTGTGCTTGGTGAGTTTGTGTGTGGCCTTGGTGGAATGGATCCGGTCCAAGATGAGATGTCTCACTACGGTGGTGGCTAGTCCTATATATAGAGGCCCGGGTCCTCTTCCCAAATATTAGGCGGGAAGGGATCCCACAACGGCCAATTTGAAGGGGGGCAGCTAGTACGAGCTATCCTGACAAAAGATGGTCTTCGCCTGCCAAAGGCTCTGGTGGTGATGTCGTCCTGGGCTCCACGGTGACCTCCGTCCTGCTGGTCTTGGTCTCGTTGCACCGATATGGAAACCTTTGCCTGCTACCTCGGGACTCCTCGCCCGCGCTTGCCTCTTTAGCACCAAAGAGGAAACGAGGACACTGCGCGCTGGCGCCCGCCTGGTGCCCGCCTGGCCTTGGTCGTCATGGCTTGCGTCACAGGAACCTCATGAGGTGTCCCTTGCCTTGATCTCTCCGCCCCTCGCAAGCCAGCCTGGTGAGGCCACCCCCGAGGAGGTCTTGTGTTGTCCGCCTCATGAGGCTCGGCCCCTCGCGAAGGTCTTGAGTGTTTGCTGGTGAAGATGGGCCGTATGAGGCCGCTAACGGAGCCACGCTGCGGACTGCAGGCAGGCAATTCTGGGGACCCCCGTTCCCAGGACGCCGACAGTAGCCCCCGGGCCCATGGTGCGCTCAGACTTGGCTTCGTGGCGAAGCCAAAGGGCAAGTGCAGAGCATCGCGGGCCCCAATCAACCTGCAGCCTCGTTTGACGCGTGGCAATTGATGAGACATGGGTGGCCCCGCTTCCCCATGCAGCCTTGGTATCCGCCTAGCTTGGCGGCCACCGTGACCTACACAGTTATTCCCTCGTTGCTGGTGACGCGCTTCTCCAATTCTTCGCCTTCCAAAACAACAACCTCCTCTCCCAACTTGATCTAAGCTCGGCCCTCCCCGTCGTCATGGCGCCGAGCCGAACGGAAAAGGGCAAGAAGAAGTCCCAGTCTTCAGTCATGCCACCTTCGGGCATTGAACCCACCGTTGGTCGGTTGTTGGTGCTCAACCAGGAAGCCATGGACAAGGTCCGCCCTACACTCGCCACCGGATTCAATGAATGGGGGAAGACGGTGGCCTGGCCTGCATCCCGCGCCTCTGTTGATAGGACAGCAACCGAGGTCCAATTCTCCATTGATGCCCTATGGGCTGGCCTGGTTCCTCCCTTTTCCACCTTCTTCAACGTCGTGCTTTCCCACTATTAGATCCATATGCTGCACCTAGATCCCTAATCTGTTTCCCTTTTTGCCATTTTCGCCTTCGTCTGCGAGGCCATGGTGGGCATTGCTTCTTTGGTGGCCCTACTACGCCATTTCTTGTCGCTGCACCTGACCAATCCTCGACAATGCTCGGGATGCCTGAGCTTCCAGGTCGTGGCCGCGACGGCAGGCTCGGGGATTGACTTTGAGCTCCCACCATCTGCGAGCGGGTTTTGGACACGGTGGGTGTTCATGGACGTCAGTGTGCTCAGCCCCCTGCTCTCGCCCCCTTTGGCGCCCACCGTTCCTAGCTCCGGCTGGGGCCATCAGAAGCTCGCGGACCCCCGCCTTGCCTTCGTCTGGCTCAGGTTGAAGAGGCTAAAAGATCTCGGCGTGAGTGCGCCCATGGTGATGAAGGAGTTCCTCCGATGCCGCGTCGCCCCACTCCAGCGCCATTCCCGGCCGATGTGGGCCCTATCCGGCGGCCAGGATCCCATGATGCTTTAGGAGTCGGGGCTTCCGCTTGAGGCACGAAGAACGGTGCTCGAGGTCCTGACGAGCGACCCCTCGGCAGCCGATATGCCGCAGGAGGGCTGTCTTCTGTACTGCTGCTCGAACAGGGTGGAGTTCATGGGGCAGATGCCCCCCTTCGATAAATGGGGGCTGCGTCCAGTCGGCCTTGAAGGGCCCCGTGAGAACCCTGTCTCCGTGGTTCCCCTCCCTGTCGCCAACGCGGAACTTACCCCAAGAGTGGATGCAGGGGGCGAGCTCCGCTGGAGGCCGAGGGCGTGGGTGCTGAGGCATCGGCACCGCTCGAGGCTACTAAGGTGCCACCCCCGGGAGCCCGCGACTCTTGCCCTGGGGTGACAGCTAAGAGGGCGACGTAGTCCACTGGTCCTGAGGCCGAAGCCTCCGAGGTCTCAGCTAGTCGTCATGAGGCAGAGCCAATGGGCTCCCCTCAGCCCAGCACTCCCGAGGTCATCTCCTCAGGTGCCCCACCAGCCGCACCCTACGCTAGTGGCTGCGTCCAAGGCTTCAGGCTCCGTCTGGACTTTGATGTGCTCCGCAAGAGGAAAGGGTCTCCAAGCTACAGCAGTGATGCCTTCTGGCCATTGAAGGAGAGGAAGTATATCGCCATAGACAAGTGAGTACCTTGTCTTTGTAATTTCTCGAGTGCTGCTTCTCATCCTTATTGTGGCTCCTCAGGATCCCTTCTGCTAAGGCAGCGAAGTCTCCTAGGAAGAAACCTTCTCCTGCCTCAAATTCCCCGCTGGCCTTGAGCGCCTCAAGCCAGCATGCCGCACCCGGCGTAAGGTCGGCCGGAGAGGCGAACACGCTAGCCTGGCGCCTGGAGCCCGCGCCTTTGCCGTCTCTCCTTCGTGGCCTCGCCTGGGGTGCGGCAAGTGTGCCAAGGGCTCCTCCTCTAGTTGTGGACAGTGGTTGGATGACCTCGATCCTGGCTTCTTATTCGAGCAACGGGCCTCAAGCCATTCGGGCCCCTGCCGAAGCCCGGTCGGCGTCCTAGGAGGCGTCGGGCCCCAGCCCCCTGCCGAAAGGGGGTGAGCCGCTTCATATCCCGTAGGCCATCCCCGCTGCAAGGGATGGACCCGGTTGCACGCTTAAGTTTGTGCACGAGCGGAGTGTCGTCCGCCACGAGCTCTTTCAGGAGGCAATGGGCGCGATGAGCCGGCTCGGCGGAGAACTCGCGAACGTCGAAGCTTGCCTTGAAGCCAATGGCCTCCGGTTGGTGGAGGAGTGGCATCAACTGTAGGCGGCTATCAACCTCAGGCGCCTCCAGCGCGAGCACACCAATGCGAAGGCCGAGGCGTCCCTGGCAACCTGGCGAGAGGCCAGCGCCCAGGCCTTGGAGGAGGCCAGGGAGGCGGACAATCGCCACGCGGCCGCCGACGAGCGCAGGCGGGAGCTCCAGGCCTTGAACGCCTCCCTGGAGAAGCAGGTGGAGGCGCGTAGAGTTGACCAGGCGTCGATGAAGGGCGCTCCGTTCGACGAGGAGGAGATCTTGAGGCGCGAGCAAGCGCTGTTGCTGGAGGCCACGGAGCGCAGCCTTGAGCTTGAGCGGTTGGAGATGAGGGGGTGCCATGTCGCCCAAGCAGAGGATGCTTTCGGCGTGCGTGAGGCCAGGGCCCTGGAGGAGGTCGACCGAAGGGTGGCCGAGGCTCGCATGGACCTTGCTGGAAGGTACGACCTAAAGCTAACGCTCGTGGACGCCGAAGCTGTGGGCTGGACCGCTGCCCTCAGGTCAGGGCTGGCTGAGGCGGAACAGCACGAGAAAGCCGCCGCAGCCGCCATGATCTCGGTGCAGGCCGAGCTGGCCTCCGCCCGTGCCGGGCTGCTCTCTCTTCAACAGTGGGTTGTCAGCGCCGAGTCCTTTGCGCAGCAAAGTAGGGAGGAGGCACTTTGCCGACAGATGCTACTTCGCGAGCACGCTCCCATGCTTCGGGACCTCAGGACGAAGGCCAACCAGGCGCTTGCTACCATATGCGAGGAGCATGCCCCTCATCCCCACGCCGAGGATTACACCAGCCATCTTCGCTTCTTCACTGATGTTGTGACACGCCTGGAGAGCCGTGCTGAGAGGGCTCGCGAGCTTGTGGACGAAAAGAGCCGAGGCCTTCTCGAGCGCGCATTCTCCCGCGTCTTCAGCCATCTCCTGAAACCAATCCTCACTTTGATTTTGCCGCCGCCATTGCCCCAGTGCTCGCGGCTGTCCGGGGCAACCTCGCGCATTGGGTGGACGACAATGTGGACACTCTGGTTAGGGCCTTTGCTTCTGATGACGACACGGTGGTGGTTGCGGCAGACAAGGGTGACGTGGTTGATGGCGGCGTGGCTGATGGCGGTGTGGCTGATGGCGGTGCGGCTCATGGCGATGGAGACAGCGACAGTGACGGCACCAGCAGCCTGTCCGGAAGCGATTCGAGGGACGAGGCGAGCGATATGTCCGGCTGAGCCCTCGCTCCTTTATTTTGCACCTGCACGCAAAACCTTGGGTATGGCCCCTCACGATGTAAGAGCATTTTGGAGAGGGGAAGCCCCTCATGTAAATAGACTACCACTTCATTCCTTAGGCTAGGCTTAAAGTGTGCTTTTGGGTGCTCGCGACTCCCCTTGCGGGCTTGATGCCGTAACTTACTTTGCTTTAGCCGGGCTTCAAACTAGTTTGGCGGTTGTGGATGTGCATTCCTTATGAGATGAGCCCCTCACGAGCTCACGAGGTTTTGGTTTCCTGAGAGGTCCGTCGGTCCACCTGAGAGGGTCTCGCGAGAAGCGAGCGCCAGTAACGGCAAGGTGTGCGCGCAGCACGCGTACGCCGCTGCCAGCCCCCGCTCGCGAGGTGCTCGGAAGGGGGGGAGGTAGCGGACGCGAATCCCAAACAAAACACAAATCCAAAAACTCACAAAATCAATACGAACGAGAAAGGATGCCCCCCATGATTGCCAATAGAGATGCAACTTCAAATTCAAGATCAAAAGCTACAAGTCTGAGTTATAGAAAAGAGGTCAAAAGCAAATGGCCGCGTCCGGCACCTAGCTAGTCTTCTTGTCTTCAAGTCCTCTCACCAGCGCGGAGCTAAGTGCTTTCACAGGCCGTGAGCATAGTCATTGGGGGACAGTGTCGACGGGCAGTGCGGAGCATGGTGCTTCCACTAGGACGTGGCCGGGAGCCCCCGAGGCCCGAGGGCGGCCCTCCGGAGACTCCGGGGCGTGTACAGCCCCACTCATTATTATGTGAGAGTGTCACGAGCAGAGACCTTCACAGGCGTGAGCCTTGCTTCATATCGCCCGGTGAGGGGCCCGCCTTGCGCCACCCTCGACCATCGTTGGGGCGTCCGGAAACCAGGACGATGCCAAGGGGCAAAGGGGACGCTAGTGGTGCCCTCAGCGACCACAAGCCCTCTGCCAGAAGGAAGGCTCGCCAGTGCCTCCCTGGCAGAGGACCTACCTCCGGGCGACGCCTTGCTCCATACAATGTGGGGAGGGGCCTTGCTCCCGGCCCCACCCCCGCAGTCCCCAATGCGCTTCCCCTGGTGGAAGGGGGTCGTCGTGCTGGGGCCGTCGTCCATTGCTGCGACCTGATTTACTTGCGACCCATGGTTAGCGTAAGCCTTCTCCTGAGAGATTAGTGGTACCCTGTAGCTGTTGTCGCTGGCGTGGTTGGTGAGGCTCCCGGGTGGCTCCTAGAAGGCCTCGGCTTCCAGCGTCTCCTCTTCCCAACCCGGCTCGAGGAACAAACTGCGGTCATCTGCCGGTGTGTACTCCTGGTCCATCATGCGGGGCACATAGGTCTACGGGGCCGTCGCCCCGGAAACCTCGCCGAGGTGCCCCACGCTCCACGTCGCTTGGCTCGGCACGCCAGGGTGGTATGGAGGCATATCGCTGGGATTGTGGGTGGCGATGCTTACGCCCGCGGCCATTGGGGGAGGCACAGGTGTGGTTGGGTGTCTGGCGCCACTGGTTGCACCGATGCCGATGAAACCTCCTGGTGCGCCCGGGGGCACGCGGGCGTGACGAGGCCCACCGTGCGATCCCGCCGAAGCCTGAGGCGTAAGCAAGGAGTGGAAAGGCGGCATACCCCTGGCTGCGGCGTCCAACAGCTCGGCAACATGCTCCAGCAATGCATCCCGGCCGCTCTCCATCAGTCGGCATTGCAGCAGCTCCCGCGCCACTATGAGTGCGGCCCTCATGTTCACCTGTCCCCGTCGGGAGTGCGGCGCCATCGCCGCGGCATAGCTTGAGGCCCTTGCGGCGGCCTGCGTGCGCCGCGGGGAAAGGGTGGAAGGCGTCGGACCACACCGCCCGCGCCTTGCGGCGTTTGGCGGTGAGTGTGCCACCTGGAGCGCGGAGTTGAGGTCTTCTTGGGCGGATGACGCCGCCCGGGTTGGCCAGGCTGCCCAGTGATCGGCGTCAGCCCTCGGGTCGCCGGACATCGGCGCTGTAGAGTGTTGGCGGGTCTGCTGATGGAAGAGAGGCTTCGGCGCACCCCTACCTGGTGCGCCAAATGTCGAATTTCGGGTTCCGGCAAAACCCTTGAGGTTCGAACACTGGTGTGCGCACGAAGATCTCTCCTCCCTCTAGCTCACGCCCTCGCTGCAATCTCAAGGCTCAACGCGTCGAACTCGCAAAACAAAGGGACACAACATTTATACTGGTTCGGGCCACCGATGTGGTGTAATACCCTACTCCATGTGGTGTGGTGGATTGCCTCTTGGGCTGAGGATGAACAGTTACAAGGGAAGAACAGCCTTCTGAGGAGAGGTGCTCTTGTGCTTGGTGAGTTTGTGTGCGGCCTTGGTGGAATGGATCCGGTCCAAGATGAGATGTCTCACTACGGTGGTGGATAGTCCTATATATAGAGGCCCGGGTCCTTTTCCCAAATATTAGGCGGGAAGTGATCCCACAACGGCCAATTTGAAGGGGGACAACTAGTATGAGCTATCCAGACAAAAGATGGTCTTCGCCTGCCAAAGGCTCTGGTGGTGATGTCGTCTTGGGCTCCACGGTGATGTCCATCCTGCCGTCCTGCTGGTCTTGGTCTTGTTGCACCGATATGGAAACCTTTGCCTGCTACCTCAGGACTCCTCACCTGTGCTTGCCTCATTATCACCAAAGAGGAAACGAGCACACTGCATGCACTGGCGCCCGCCTGGTTCCCACCTGGCCTTGGTTGTCATGGCTTGCATCACAGGAACCTCGCGGGGTGTCCCTTGCCTTGATCTCTCCGCCCCTCGCGAGCCAGCCTGGTGAGGCCGCCCCCGAGGAGGTCTTGCATTGTCTACCTCACGAGGATCCCCCCCCCACGAAGGTCTTGAGTGTTTGGTGGTGAAGATGGGCCATACGAGGCCGCTAACGGAGCCACGCCGCGGGCTGCAGGCAGGCAAGTCTGGGGACCCCCGTTCCTAGGACGCCGACATACTATTACTCCACACATCGACCGCTATCGAGCATGAATCTAGTGTATTAAGTCAACAAGAACGAAGTAATGCCTTAAGCAAGATGACATGATGTAGATGGATAGATCCAAGAAATATGGTAAAAAAACCATCTTTTTATCCTTAATGGCAACATACATATACGTGCCTCACTACCCCTACTGTCACTAGGTGAGGACACCGCAAGATTGAACCCATCACAAAGCACCTCTCCCATTGCAAGATAGATCAATCTAGTTGGCCAAACCAAATCAATAGATCAAAGAGAAATACAAAGCTATCTTAATCATGCATAAAAGAGTTCAGACAAGACTCAAATAATATTCATAGATAATCTGATCATAAACCCACAATTCATCGGATATCAACAAACACACCATAAAAGAAGATTACATCGAATAGATCTCCAAGAACATCAAGGAGAACATTGTATTGAAGATCAAAGAGAGAGAAGAAGCCATCTAGGTACTAGCTATGGACCTATAGGTCTGTGGTACACTACTCACACATCATTGGAAGGGCATCAAGGTTGGTTTAGAGGCCCTCTGTGATCCAATCCCCATCCCACAAAGTGCAGGAAAAGTCCCCAAGATGAGATCTCACTAGAACAGAAGCTTGGGGTTGTGGAAAAGTATTTTTCATGTGCCCCCTGATGTACGGGGAATATTTGGGTACTTATAGAGTTGGAATTAGGGTTAGGGGAGTCTCGAGGGGCCCACAAGCCTGGGGGCGCCCCTCGGGGCGCGCCCTATGCGCTTGTGGCCCACTCATGGATGCTCTGGCCTCCTCCCGAAGCTTTGCAGTTGTCTTCTGGTCCAAGATAAATCCTCAAAAAGTATCGTTCTGTTTGGACTCCGTTTGGTATTGATTTTTTGTAGAAGACAAAAACAAGGAAAAAATATCAACTGGCACTAAGCACTAGGTTAATAGGTTAGTCCCAAAAATGATATAAAATATCATATTAATGCACATAAAACATCCAAGGTGGATAATATAATAGCATGGAAAAATAAAAAATTATAGATACCTTGGAGACGTATCATACGCAAGGAGACTATTCGGCTCGTTAATGAGACAAATCAGCTTAGGGACGAGAGGGATAAGCTCGTCGAGGATCGGGATAAACTAAAGGAGGAGAGGAGACTCCTCAGGGATAAAAGCATTGACCTGAAGATGGACATAGATCTTTTCAGAAGACAAGGAGATGGGGATAGAAAGAAGGTTCGCCAGCTAGGCATACTGTCAGATCACGGGTTCCGGCAAATCCTCGAGGTTCGAACACTGGGGTGCGCGCGAAGGTTTTCTCCGTATCGATCCACGAACTAGCTTGCTAAGATCTCGCAGATGAACTCAACGAACTTGCAACACAAAGACACAAGATTTATACTGGTTCGGGCCACCGTTGTGGTGTAATACCCTACACCAGTGTGCTGGTGGTGGATTGCCTCTTGGGCTGATGATAAACAGTACAAGGGGAAGAACAGCCTCCTGAGGTTGAGGTGTTCTTGTGCTTGGTGCACTTGTGCGGTTGGGGATGATGTTGATGATCTGTCCCCGCCTATGGTGGTGGGTAGTCCTATTTATAGAGGCCCTGGTCCTCTCCCCAAATATTGAGCGGGAAGGGAGCCAACAACAGCCAATTTGAAAGAGGACAGCCAGTACAAGCTATCCTGACAAAAGGTGGTCTTAGCCTGCCAAAGGTTCTGGTGGTGAAGCCGTCTTGGGCTCCATGGTGACCTTCGTCTTGCCGTCCTTCTGGTCTTGGTATCGTTGCACCAATATGGAAACCTTTGATTGATGCCTCGGTACTCCACACATGCGCTTGCCCCCTTGGAACCAAAGAGGAAGCAAGTACACTACGCGCGCTGGCGCCCGCCTGGCGCCCACCTGGTCTCGATCGTCATGGCGCACGTCACGAGGACCTCGCGAGGTTTGCCTTGCCCTGACCTCTCTCCCCCTCGTGAGCCTGCCTGGCGCGGCCGCTCCTGAGGAGGTCTTGCGTCGTCCGCCTCGCAAGGCTTTGCCCCTCGCGAGGGTCTTGAATACCTCATCGATGAAGATGGGCCATACACACCTTCTAGCCCAGCCACGCCATGGGTCGCAGGCAGGCAAGTCTGGGGACCCCCGTTCCCAGAACGCCGACAGTAGCCCCCGAGCCCAAGGCGCGCTCGGGCTTGGCTTCGAGGCGAAGCCAAAGGTCAAGCTTGGAGCGTCGCGGGCCCCAAAAGCCTGCGGCCTTGGTTGACGTGTGGCGGTTGATTAGACATGGGCGTCTATGCTTCCCCACGCTGCCTCGGCAACTGCCTGACTTGACAAGTCCCTGCGACATGCAAGGAAAACCATCATTACCTGTGATCGTGGGGGCGCTGGTTGGCCATCTCCTGCTATAAATGAGGAAGGGGGCGCAGCCCCCGTCTCCCACTTCTTCCCATTCCGCCTGCTTCGTCCTCCTCCGCTCCACCACCGACTTCAATGGCGCCGTCGAAGAGGTTCTCCACTGTGGAGAAAGTAAAGGCCCCTCATGAGGGGCCCGGCTCCCTGGCACCCAAGCGGGGACGCAGCCGTCCCCGCAAGCACACCACGATTCCCGCCATGGCCCCCCGCTCCCGGGGTGGCGCCGCTGTGCGTGGTGGGGGTCGCTCTGGTCGTGGCAGCCCCGTCGATGAGGTGAGACGTGTCGTTGTTGCGCGGCCTCCCCGGCCATGCTTCCACTCGGCAGAGGGGCTGCCGGAGTTCATTGTTTGGTCGGAGGATCCGGCCGGCAACTGGCTTCAGCTTCCGTGCTTCTTCATCGACGAGCTACCGGCCTCTGGTCCAGGTGGGCTCTGGCTGCAGGCAGACGGCTGCTGCAGCAGGGCCTCCTGGGTCGCGGTTGAAGTCTCCGCTGCGGGTAACATAGTTGTGGCCCGCTGTTGGCAGACGTTCGTCCGCGCGTGCGGCCAGGGCAGGCGGTGCACCCTCCATTTCAAGTATGACGGTGATGCGACCCTCTACGTGAGGGTGTTTGGGGAAGACGATCGCCACGCCGGGTGCTGCCCCGAGACGAGCGACGATGAGGAGGTGCTCGGTCTCGGTGACGGCCGCGACGAGGGTAAGCCCGCTGGCCACGCCTCGTCCAGCTACAGTGGCTCTTCTCTTGGCGAAAGCTCCAGCAGCGGCGGCTACGTCCAGCCGCCACGCCACCGCGCTCGCTTCGAAGGTGGTACCGGGTCGTCTCGTCGCCGCGCCTCCGTGAAGCGCGAGGAGGGATCCGGCTAAGCTCGGGACTTTGCTGGAGGCCTGCCCTCGTGGTTTGCTGCAACGCCGCTTTTATTTTGTTCCTCTTTTCTTTCATGCATCAAAATGAAACCAATATGGGCTTGGAGGGGCGTGTATCGAACTGTGATTCCTCAATCATTACACTATGCTTGTTATTTCCGTGCTGTGTCGTTATTTTGTGCGGAGATAACTTAGCCTGGCGCGTTCAGGGCAGCCTCTTCTTCACGAGGCACTTGTTTCCTCGTGTCCGTCTTGGCTTAGTGGTTGCTCAGGAACTGCAAAAAAATCGTTAGGAAGCTCGCTAGGAGACTTACCGTTCACCTGAGCCTTGACCCAGCGCTTCATATCACGGTACCCGAGGGGCACGAATTAGGAGAGATGTGCCAGCTTGTGGGATTGAATGAGGGTGCCTCACAAGAAAGCAGACCGAAGGAAGAGAGAAGGACCAACACAGGAGGAAGAAACCCTCGCGAAGGCGCCTGCCTAGCCCCCTTGCAAGGTATGCGAGAGAGAGAACAGAAGCGAACTGGATTCGAAAAGGCGGCAAAAGGCGACGGAACCAAATCAGCAAGGAACATCAGAGGCAAACTTCAATTAAGAGAAGGCGAGCCAACTACGGAAAGCAAATGAAAAGCCGCGTCCGGCACCTAGTCTAGTCTTCAAGTCATATCACCAGCGCGGAGCTAACTGCTGCAACTAGGCGTGGGAGGGAGCCCCCGAGGCCCAAGGGCGGCACTCCTGAGACTCCGGGGCGTGTACAACCCCACTCATTATTACGTGAGAGTGTCACGGGTGGCGATTCTTCACAGGCACCGGGCCTTCTTCACAGGCACTGGGCCTTTCTTCACAGGCACTGGGCCCTGCTTCACAGGCACTGGGCCTTGCTTCACAGGCACTGGCCCTTGCTTCATAGGCACTGGGCCTTGCTTCACAGGCATTGGGCCTTGCTTCATGGGTAGAACTTACAGAGGTGCTGGATGGGCACCCCGTCTTGTGTCTCCAGGAGCGCGGCGCCAGGCCTGAAGATATGGACGGCCCTGAATGGGCCCTCCCACATAGGTGAGAGCTTGTGAAACCCTTCCCTGGAGAGGACCCGCCTCAGGACGAGGTCGCCTGCCTCGAGCGTCCTGAAGCGGATGTTGCGACAATGGTATCGCCGTAGTGCCTGCTGGTACCTTTCGCCCTCAGTGTAGCTTCGTGGCGACGTTCCTCCCCCAGTATGAGGTACATCCCCCGTGTGGCGTCTTGCTGCGTTTCATTGAACGCTAGGACCCGTGCGGAGCGATGCTTGACCTCATGAGGGAGGACCACTTACGCTCCGTAGACAAGGAAGAACGGGGTTTCGCCCGTCGGCTTAGTGGCGGTGGTGCAGATGGACCACGGCATCGACTGGAGCTCGTCGTGCCAGCCCATGCCGCAGGCCTCGAGCTTCTTCTTGAAGGTCCTAGTCTTGAGGCCTCTCAGGACCTCCGCATTGGTGAGTTCAGCCTGGCCATTGCTCCTGGGGTGCGCCACCGAAGCGTAGCAGATCTGCGTTCCAAGGTTAGCACAGTATGTTTTGAAGAGGTTAAGGGTGAACTGCGAGCCGTTGTCGGTGATGATGCGGTTGGGGACCCCAAAACGGATCACGAGGCCCTTGATGAACTTAACCGTGGAACCAGCTGGGATGGTGCGGACGGCTTCCACTTCCGCCCCCTTGGTGAACTTGTCGATGGCGACGTAGAGGTAGCGGTAGCCCCCTGGCGCTCGAGGGAATGGGCCCAAGATATCCAGCCCCCAGACCATGAACGGCCACGTGAGCAGTATAGTCTGGAGGCCTTGAGCTGGCTGATGGATCTACTTGGCGTGGAATTGGCAAGCTTCGCAGGACTTCACCAACTCAGCTCCGTCGTTGAGCGCCGTGGGCCAGTAGAATCCATCGCGGAACACCTTGCCGACGAGAGTCCGTGACGACGAGTGGTGTCCACAGTCCCCGTCGTGTATGTCAATCAGCAACTCCTTCCCCTGGTCCCTGGAAATGCAACGCAGCGAAACATCATTTGGTTGCTTCCTGTACAACTCACCTTCCTGGATGCAGTATGCAGTGGCTTGCCGGGCCACGTGCTCTCTGTCCTCTTCCTTCTCCAGTAGCGCACCTTGCCTCAGATATTCCTTGAATTCCTTAGTCCAACGTCCCTCTTGGGGCCCGAGCGCCTAGAGCAAGCGAGCTCCTGAGGTCGGGCCACAAGCTGGGGCCCCTGTGGCAGGCGGTTGTGGGAGCTCCTCCCGAGGCCGTGCCGCGCTTGAAAGTGGTGGCGTCGCTGACGGCTTGAAGAGTCGCTCCTCGAAGACGCCAGGCTCTTGGGGCTACCACTTGGATGCCCTGTGGCGATGTCGTCGGCTTCCTTGTTGGTGCCACGTGGCACATGCTGCACCTCCAGGCCTAGGAACTGCTTTTCCATCTTACGTACTTCTGCGAGGCATGCCTCCATGTGCTCGTCCTTTGGCTCATATACTTTGTTGGGGAAGTTGACTAGGAGCTATAGGTCGCCCCTAACGATGAGGCGCTTTACCCCTAGAGCTGTCGCGGCCTTCAAGCCAGCTATGAGACCTTCGTATTCTATGATGTTGTTGGAGACCTTCTCGCCCTGCTGAAAACAAAGCTACACAGCGTAGTACAGCTTGTCCTGCGTGGGCGAGATGAGTATTGCTCTAGCCCCCGCACCCGGGTGCGCGAAGGCACCATCAAAGTACATGACCCATCCATCGGGCGCCTCGCTTCCTAGCGAGGTGGACCGGTCCTTTCCCACTTCAAGTGCCGGGGCATCCGTCCATTTCGCCACAAAATTAGCGAGCGCGGCTCCCTTGATGACCCTGGTAGTGCTGAACTCCAACTGGAACGCCTGCAGCTCGATGTTCCACTCAGCGACCCTTCCAGTGGAGTTGGGGCTCCTGAGCACCCTCTCCAATGGGTAGGCTGAGACAACCTTGATAGGGTGGCCCTGGAAGTAGTGCCGCAACTTGCGCGAGGCCACCAGGAGCGTGAGAAGGAGCTTCTGAGGCATGGGATATCGTGCCCTCACGTCCCTCAACACCGTGCTGACGAAATACACCTGGTGCTTGACGAGGACCGGCGTGTTGGTGAGGCCCGCGTCTTGTGAAAGTCAGGGTGCCTCTTGAGGTGGCGGGACCCCTGACGCCTGATCGCTTGCGGGAATCTTTACGGTCGTCCTGCCGAGCTTGGTCTTCTGTTGCTGCCACTATGGCTCTTGCTGCACCTTCGTGCGTCTTGGAAGGCTCGGTCGGCCTCCGGAGTCCACTCGAACGGGCCGTTCTTCTTCATCAGCTTGAAGAAGGGAAAGGCGCGCTCTCCCAGCTTGGAGATGAAGCGCCCCAACACAGTCACCCGACCAGCCAGCTTCTGCATTTCCTTGAGGGTCTGCGGTGGGCTCATGCCCTCAATGGCCTTGATCTTCTCCGGGTTTGCCTCGATCCCTTTGTGTGACACAAGGAATCCCAGCAGCTTGCCTGAAGGGACACCAAATACACACTTTTCCGGGTTAAGACGCAAGTTCACCTGGCGCAGGCTTTCGAAGGTCCCCTCCAGGTCTTGGATCAAGGTTCTCGCCTCCCGAGACTTCACCACAATGTCATCGACGTAGGCCTCCGTGTTCCTCCCGAGCTGCCGCCCCAAAGCGATGTGCATCATCCGCTGAAAGGTTGCACCCGCGTTGCGCAGTCCGAAGGGCATACAGGTGTAGCAGTACACCCCACACGGGGTTAAGAAGGCTGTCTTCTCTACATCTTGCACCGCCATCTTGATTTGGTGATACCCTGAGAACGCATCCAGGAAGCACAGTTGGTCGCACTTGGCGGTGGAGTCGACGATCTGGTCGATGCGCGGGAGAGGGAATGGATCTTGAGGGCACGCCTTGTTGAGGTTGGTGAAGTCGATGCACATTCGCTCCTTCCCGCCTTTCTTCGGCACTACGACGGGGTTCGCTAGCCATTCGGGGTACCTAACCTCACGAATGGCACCTGCCGCCTCCAACTTGCGGGTCTCTTAGACGATGAAGGCCTGCTTCTCCGTGGCCTGCCGCCTTGCTCGCTGCTTCACAATGCGCACATTGGGGCATACCCTTAAGTGGTGCTGAATCACCTCTCGCGGGACCCCCACCAGCTGATTGGGCTCCCAAGCGAATATATCCTTGTTCGCGCACAAGAACTTCACCAATGCTTCCTCTTGGCTGGGGTTGAGGCTGGCACCTATGGTGAAGTTGGCTCCCGAGGAGCCGTTCTCGTCGACCGACAACTACATGGTTTCTGCCTTGTCTTGGGTGAACAGCTGCTTCTTCTTGGTTGGCGCGGCCTCCTTGGCCTCGGGGGCACTAGCGTCGACGGGCTGCGCCGCCGCAGCAGTCCTGAAGGCAAGTTTGAGCGTCGGGACGACCTCCTTAGTGTCCCCCTTGACGGTTAGGATACCTTTGCTTCTAGGCATCTTCATGAGGTTGTAGGCTGGATGATTCACCGCCATGAACTGGGCCAGAGCTGGGTACCCGAGGATGGCGTTGTACGGGAGGCCGATGCGGGCGATGTCGAAGTCGACCGGCTCCGTGCGATACTTGTCGCACATGCCGAAGGTGACAGGAAGGCAGATCTGCCCCAGGGGGCAGGCAACGATGCCACCAACTCCTGAGAAAGGCTTGCTGAGGCTGAGCCGCTCGAGCGGCACGTGAAGAAGGATGAAGGCTTCCATGGAGAGCAAGTTGAGGCCAGCGCCGCCTTCGATGAGGGTCTTGGTGACGGCCACGTTGCAGATGGTGGGCGTGCAGAGCATGGGAAGCATGCCCGAGCCGGTGGTGGTGACGGGGTGGTCTTCTGAGCTGAAGGTGAGGTCGGCCTCAGGCGCAGCCCAGCCCGGCAGAGCCCCCAAGCGCTTGGAAGCGGCACCAATCTGGCGGAGGAACGGCTTGATGTGGCGGTCTAAAGGCGGTGCTTGTGAGCCGCCTAGTAGGGCCGCGACCGCATGGTGCGCCGGTGCCGTGTAGCGCGCAGTGAAGAGGTCGCGTAGCGCAGTGAAGAGGTCGCGCAGCGCAGTGAAGAGGTCGCGCAGCCCGCAGTGAAGAGGTCGCGCAGCTCCTCCCAAGATGCCACCGTGGATCCGGGAAGGTTGAGCAGCCAGGCGCGCAGCTCGCCGGCGAGGGCCATGGGAAGCCAGTTGGCCATGACCTTGTCATCACCCCCGGCCTCGAGGACGGCCTCCTCGTATGCCAACAGGAAAGCTGACGGGTCCACTGCACCGTCATAGCGCGGCGGCATCTCCGGCTTTAACTTGGGTGGCCACCGCACCCGCCGCAGGGCGGGGGGCAGGGCTCGGAGCCCTCTGGCCCCGTCGTCGACGCTGGCCGTCGGAGTCGGTGGTAGTGCGCCTGCCATGTGGGCGAAGCGCGGTGGCGACGGGGTGCAAATCAACGGAAGAGAAGCTACGTTGCACCCCTACCTGGCGCGCCAAATGTCAGATCACGGGTTCTGGCAAACCCTTGAGGTTCGAACACTGGGGTGCGCGCGAAGGTTTTCTCCCTATCGATCCACGCCCTAGCTCTCTAAGATATCGCGGATGAACTCGACGAACTTGCAACACAAAGACACAAGATTTATACTGGTTCGAGCCACCGTTGTGTTGTAATACCCTACTCCAGTGTGGTGATGGTGGATTGCCTCTTGGGCTGATGATGAACAGTACAAGGGTAAGAACAACCTCTTGAGGTTGAGGTGTTCTTGTGCTTGGTGCACTTGTGTCGTTGGGGATGATCTTGATGATCCGTCCCTGCCTATGGTGGTGGCTAGTCCTATTTATAGAGGCCCTGGTCCTCTCCCCAAATATTGAGCAGGAAGGGAGCCAACAACGGCCAATTTTAAAGGGGAGAACTAGTACAAGCTATCCTGATAAAAGGTGGTCTTCGCCTGCCAAAGGTTCTGGTGGTGACACCATCCTGGGCTCCATGGTGACCTCCGTCTTGCCGTCCTTATGGTCTTGGTCTCGTTTCACCAATATGGAAACCTTTGCTTGATGCCTCGGTACTCCGCGCCTGCGCTTGCCCCCTTGGCACCAAAGAGGAAGCAAGTACACTGCGCGCTGGCGCCCGCCTGGTCTCGATCGTCATAGCACACGTCACAAGGACCTCGCGAGGTTTGCCTTGCCTTGATCTCTCCGCCCCTCATGAGCCTTCCTGGCAAGGCCGCTCTGATACGTCTCCAACGTATCTATAATTTTTGATTGCTCCATGCTGTATTATCTACTGTTTTGGACATTATTGGGCTTTATTATCCACTTTTATAACACTTTTGGAACTAACCTATTAACTGGAGGCCCAGCCCAGAATTGATGTTTTTTGCCTGTTTTAGGGTTTCGTAGAAAAGGAATATCAAACGGAGTCCAAACGGAATGCAACCTTCGGGAACGTGATTTTCTCAACGAACAAGACCCAGGAGACTTGGACCCTATGTCAAGACACAAAAGAGGAGGCCACGAGGTAGGGGGCGCGCCTACCCACCCCCCCCAGGCGCGCCCTCCACCCTCATGGGCCCCTTGTTGCTCCACCGACGTACTCCTTCCTCCTATATATACCTACGTACCCCCAAACGATTAGATACGGAGCCAAAACCCTAATTCCACCGCCATAACTTTCTGTATCCACGAGATCCCATCTTGGGGCCTGTTTCGGAGCTCCGCCGGAGGGGGCATCGATCACGGAGGGCTTCTACATCAACACCATAGCCCCTCCGATGAAGTTTGAGTAGTTCACCTCAGACCTACGGGTCCATAGCTAGTAGCTAGATGGCTTCTTCTCTGTTTTTGGATCTCAATACAATGTTCTCCCCCTCTCTTGTGAGAACTATTCGATGTAATCTTCTTTTTGCGGTGTGTTTGTTGAGACCGATGAATTGTGGGTTTATGATCAAGTCTATCTATGAACAATATTTGAATTATGAGCCCGTAGATTTTATTGTTCTTGACATAGATTGCAATCCTTCATGTCCTATTATTCTTGGTAGACCTTTCCCTAGAACGATTGGTGCAATTATTGATATGAAGGAAGGAAATATTAGATTCCAATTTCCATTAAGCAAAGGCATGGAACACTTTCCTAGAAAGAAAATTAAATTACCTTATGAATCTATTATGAGAGCCACTTATGGATTGCCTACCAAAGATGGCAATACCTAGATCTATCCTTGCTTGTTATGCCTAGCTAGGGGCGTTAAACGATAGCGCTTGTTGGGAGGCAACCCAATTTTATTTTTATTCCTTGATTTTTGCTCCTGTTTAGTAATAAATAATTTATCTAGCCTCTGTTTTGTTTGTGTTTTTTGTGTTTAATTAGTGTTTGTTCCAAGTAGAACCGTTGGGAAGACTTGGGGAAAGTCTTGTTAAACTTGCTATAAAAAACAGAAACTTTAGCACTCACGAGAACTGTTGCCATTTTTATTTGGAAAGTGATATTTAGTTAATTCTTTTTGAAGATGATTAATAAATAAATTCCTCACGTCCAGCAGTTTATTTTAGAATTTTTAGGGTTCCAGATGTTGCGCTAGCTACAGATTACTACAGACTGTTCTGTTTTTGACAGATTCTGTTTTTCGTGTGTTGTTTACTTATTTTGATGAATCTATGGCTAGTAAAATAGTTTATAAACCATAGAGAAGTTGTAATACAGTATTTTTAATACCAATATAAATAAACAATGAGTTCATTACAGTACCTTGAAGTGGTCTTTTGTTTTCTTTCGCTAACGGAGCTCACGAGATTTTCTACTTTGAGTTTTGTGTTGTGAAGTTTTCAAGTTTTGGGTAAAGATTTGATGGATTATGGAACAAGGAGTGGCAAGAGCCTAAGATTGGGGATGCCCATGGCACCCCCAAGATAACCTAAGGATACCTAAAAGCCAAAGCTTGGGGATGCCCCGGAAGGCATCCCCTCTTTCGTCTACTTCTATCGGTAACTTTACTTGGAGCTATATTTTTATTCGCCACATGATATGTGTTTTGCTTGGAGCGTCTTGTATGATTTGAGTCTTTACTTTTTAGTTTACCACAATCATCCTTTCTGTACACACCTTTTGAGAGAGCCATACATGATTTGGAATTTGTTAGAATACTCTATGTGCTTCGCTTATATCTTTTGAGTTATATAGTTTTGCTCTAGTACTTCACTTATATCTTTTAGAGCACGGTGGTGGATTTGTTTTATAGAAACTATTGATCTCTCATGCTTCACTTAGATTATTTTGAGATTCTTAAATATCATGGTAATTTGCTTAAAATCCTAATATGCTAGGTATTCAAGATTAGTAAAATTTTCTTATGAGTGTTTTGAATACTAAGAGAAGTTTCATGCTTGATGATTGTTTTGAGATATGGAGGTAATAATATCAAAGTCGTGCTAGTTGAGTAGTTGTGAAATTGAGAAATGCTTGTGTTGAAGTTTGCAAGTCCCGTAGCATGCACGTATGGTAAACGTTATGTAACAAATTCGAAACATGAGGTGTTATTTGACTGTCCTCCTTATGAGTGGCGGTCGGGGACGAGCGATGGTCTTTTCCTACCAATCTATCCCCCCAAGAGCATGCGTGTAGTGCCGAGGTTTTTGATGACTTGTAGATTTTTGCAATAAGTATGTGAGTTCTTTATGACTAATGTTGAGTCCATGGATTATACGCACTCTCACCCTTCCATCCTTGCTAGCATCTTCGGTACCATGCATTGCCCTTTCTCACATTGAGAGCTGGCGCAAACTTCACCGGTGCATCCAAACCCCGTGATATGATACACTCTTTCACACATAAACCTCCTTATATCTTCCTCAAAACTACCACCATACCTACCTATTATGGCATTTCCATGGCCATTCCGAGATATATTGCCATGCAACTTTCCACCATTCCGTTTATCATGACACATTCATTATTGTCATATTGCTTAGCATGATCATGTAGTTGAAATAGTATTTGTGGCAAAGCCACCGTTCATAATTATTTCATACATGTCACTCTTGGTCCATTGCATATCCCGGTACACCACCGGAGGCATTCATATAGAGTCATCTTTTGTTCTAGTATCGAGTTGTAATCATTGAGTTGTAAATAAATAGGAGTGTGATGATCATCATTTTCTAGAGCATTGTCCCAAGTGAGGAATTATAAAAAAATAGAAAAGCCATTAAAAAAAGAGAAGGCCCAAAAATATGAGAGAAAAAGAGAGAAGGGACAATGTTACTATCCGTTGCCACACTTGTGCTTCAAAGTAGCACCATAATCTTCATGATAGAGAGTCTCTTGTTTTGTCACTTTCATATACTAGTGGGAATTTACATTATAGAACTTGGCTTGTATATTCCAACAATGGGCCTCCTCAAGTGCCCTAGGTCTTCGTGAGCAAGCAAGTTGGATGCACACCCACTTAGTTTCTTTTGTTGAGCTTTCATACATTTATAGCTCTAGTGCATCCGTTGCATGGCAATCCCTACTCCTTGCATTAACATCAATCGGTGGGCATCTCCATAGCCCATTAATTAGCCTCGTTGATGTGAGACTTTCTCCTTTTTGTCTTCTCCACATAACCCCCCTCATTATATTCTATTCCACCCGTAGTGCTACGTCCATGGCTCGCGCTCATATATTGCGTGAAAGTTTATAGGTTTGAGATTACTAAAGTATGAAACAATTGCTTGGCTTGTCATCGAGGTTGTGCATCATGAGAGAATTCTTGTGTGACAAAAATGGAGCATGACTAAACTATATGATTTTGTAGGGATGAACTTTCTTTGGCCATGTTATTTTGAGAAGACATAATTGCTTAGTTAGTATGCTTGAAGTATTATTATTTTTATGTCAATATGAACTTTTGTCTTGAATCTTTCGGATCTGAATATTCATACCACAATTAAGAAGAATTACATTAAAATTATTCCAAGTAGCACCCCGCATCAAAAATTCTGTTTTTATCATTTACCTA
This sequence comes from Triticum urartu, assembly GCF_056163025.1. Taxonomy (NCBI): domain Eukaryota; kingdom Viridiplantae; phylum Streptophyta; class Magnoliopsida; order Poales; family Poaceae; genus Triticum; species Triticum urartu. The sequence continues at coordinate 219,279,079 of NC_141878.1, forward strand.
CTCGAGGACAAGAAGGAATTAAGCTTGGGGACGCTTGATACATCTCCAACGTATCTATAATTTTTGATTGCTCCATGCTATATTATCTACTGTTTTGGACATTATTGGGCTTTATTATCCACTTTTATATTACTTTTGGGACTAACCTATTAACCGGAGGCCCAACCCAGAATTGCTGTTTTTTGCCTGTTTTAGGGTTTCGAAGAAAAGGAATATCAAACGGAGTCCAAACGGAATGAAACCTTTGGGAACGTGATTTTCTCAACAAACAAGACCCAGGAGACTTGGACCCTACGTCAAGACACAAAAGAGGAGGCCACGAGGTAGGGGCATGCCTACCCCCCCCCAGGCGCGCCCTCCACCCTTGTGGGGCCCCTGTTGCTCCATCGACGTACTCCTTCCTCCTATATATACCTACGTACCCCCAAACAATCAGATACGGAGCCAAAACCATAATTCCACCGCCGTAACTTTCTGTATCCACGAGATCCCATCTTGGGGCCTGTTCCGGAGTTCCGCCGGAGGGGGCATCGATCACGGAGGGCTTCTACATCAACACCATAGCCCCTCCGATGAAGTGTGAGTAGTTCAGCTCAGACCTACGGGTCCATAGCTAGTAGCTAGATGGCTTCTTCTCTCTTTTTGGATCTCAACACAATGTTCTCCCCCTCCCTTGTGGAGAACTATTCAATGTAATCTTCTTTTTGCGGTGTGTTTGTTGAGACCGATAATTGTGGGGTTATGATCAAGCCTATCTATGAACAATATTTGAATCTTCTCTAAATTCTTTTATGTATGATTGGTTATGTTTGCAAGTCTCTTTGAATTATCAGTTTGGTTTGGCCTACTAGATTGATCTTTCTTGCAATGGGAGAAGTGCTTAGCTTTGGGTTCAATCTTGCGGTGTCCTTTCCCAGTGACAGTAGGGGTAGCAAGGCACGTATTGTATTGTTGCCATCGAGGATAACAAGATGGGGTTTTCATCATATTGCATGAGTTTATCCCTCTACATCATGTCATCTTGCTTAAGGCGTTACTTTGTTTTCATTAACTTAATACTCTAGATGCATGCTGGATAGCGGTCGATGAGTGGAGTAATATAGTAGATGCAGGTAGGAGTCGGTCTACTTGTCTTGGACGTGATGCCTATATACATGATCATACCTAGATATTCTCATATCTATGCTCAATTCTGTCAATTGCTCAACAATAATTTGTTCACCCACCGTAGAATACTTATGCTCTCGAGAGAAGCCACTAGTGAAACCTATGGCCCCCGGGTCTATCTTAATCATATTAATCTCCCAATACTTAGTTATTTCCTTTTCTTTTACTTTGCTTTTACTTTACTTTGCATCTTTATCACAAAAATACCAAAAATATTATCTTATCATATCTATCAGATCTCACTCTCGTAAGTGGCCATGTAGGGATTGACAACCCCTTATCGCATTGGTTGCGAGGATTTATTTGCTTTGTGCAGGTACGAGGGACTGGCACGTAGCCTCCTACTAGATTGATACCTTGGTTCTCAAAAACTGAGGGAAATACTTACGCTACTTTGCTTCATCATCCCTTCCTCTTCGGGGAAAACCAACGCAATGCTCAAGAGGTAGCACGCTCCTGAGGAGGTCTTGCGTCGTCCGCCTCGTGAGGCTTTGCCCCTTGCGAGGGTCTTGAATACCTCGTCGATGAAGATGGGCCAGACAGACCTGCTAGCCTAGCCACGCCGTGGGTCGCAGGCAGGCAAGTCTGGGGACCCTCGTTCCCAGAACACCGACACATACTCCTTGATGAAGATTAGTTTTTAGTTATCTAGCTATTTTATTTTATTAGTTAATGATGATCGAGTAACTAGAGTACTTGAGTGAGAAACTTTTGTGAAATTTAATATCAACTTGTTGAGTTCATCAACCTCTTCTGTAATGATTATCTACTAAGTAAGTACCTAGTGTTGATGAGTATATAGTGTTCACTAGTATCAATTAAGTAAGTAGCTAGTGTTTATAAGCAATTTTTTTATTACCAAAAAAGCATTTGTTGGCGTTGGACAAGTAGGCACGCCAGAGTTAAGATGAACTTGGTGATGGCGTTCGACATGTGATATGCCAGAACGATGTAGGATACTGCTGACGCATCCTCCAACTCCACCACTATTTTTTAACAATGGCGCCATATTAGTGGCGTCGTGTGTCTTCACCAGCAAGGCAGTTTCTGGCACGCCATAGCTAGGCTTTTCTCCACTAGTGGCTTGGTGAAGTCTCGGAGGGCCAACTTCGGTGCCTTGATGAGCTATTGCTTGAGAAGATGGGAGGCTATTTCTACCACAGACGTCTAGGGAATGGCACCCTTTTTGAGAAGGTTGAACAGGGAACGTGCGATAATGCAAAATTTCTTGACGAAGCGTCTGTAGCATCCGACGAGACACAAAAATCCGCTGACAGCCTTGACATCTATCGGGGTAGGTCATTAAGCCATGGCACAGATCTTGGCGAGTTCAGTGGCGATGTCGTGCCCGCTGATGACGTGTCCCAAGTAGGACACCACTTGATAGAGGCGAAGGTGTCCCAATGTTTTGATGAGATTATAATCATTTTCTGTGGGATTCAACTTTGACGATCCGACTACGAACATGCAAGACATCGCGCCTTAGCAATCTCTAAACCAACTTCCGAAGGTTATTGACCACGCCAAAGCATGATCAACCTGACCATGAGGGTCTATTTCCTGCGAGCAAACGAAGAACAACAAAGAAACTGAGGTTTTTTTTACAGAAAGACTGCAAGGGAACCCCCTACAGTATAATTGGTGCAACAAACCCAAATTGCAAGTACCATGCCTTGAACCTGGGTGGGTGGGAAGGCATCAGCCCCTTCACACCACTAGGCTATGTGGATATTGCGAATATAAGAGGAAAGCTTTATTGATGAAAGTGGGGGTTATGTGACGTCTTTGTCTGGTCATTGAACACACATGAAGTATGTGAAGTTGCAGCTATGGCGAACTTTAATCTAAACACAACCCAAGGAAGAGGCTACTAGATTGATCTACTCACTAGAATATGAATGGCGCGCATTATTGCGCCCGTGTATTAGGAATTCTGGATGAAATAGGTTTACAATGTTTCTTTAAAAACATGTATTTTGTTATATATATATATATTGGGTTGTTATTGGCCACATAATAAAATTTTCATTATATTGGCCTACTCTTTTCAAAGATGCATGTAAGTTTGTTCTATCTTGTGATGAATGTCAAAGAATTGGTAACATTAGTAGACGTGAGGAAATTCCTATGAATTATTCACTTTTTATTGAACCATTTGATGTTTGGGGATTTGATTATATGGGACCTCTTCCTTCCTCCAACAGGTATACTCATATTTTGGTTGTTGTTTATTACGTTACTAAGTGGGTAGAAGCTATTCCAGCTAGTACTGCTGATCACAACACTTCTATTAAAATGCTTAAAGAAGTTATTTTCCTAAGGTTTGAGTCCCTAGATATTTGATGACGGACGGTGGTTCACACTTCATTCATGGTGCTTTCCGTAAACTTCTTGCTAAATATTATGTTTATCGTACAATCGCATCTCCTTATCATCCTTAGTCTAGTTCTCAAGTAGAACTAAGTAATAGGCAAATAAAATTAATTTTGCAAAAGACTGTCAATAGGTCTTGAAAGAATTGGTCTAAGAAACTTGATGATACATTATGGGCTTGTAAAATTGCTTATAAAAATCCTATGGGTATATCTCCATATAAAATGGTTTATGAAAAAGCATGTCACCTGATACGTCTCCAACGTATCTAGAATTTTTGATTGTTACATGCTATTATATTATCAACCTTGGATGTTTTATATGAATTTATATGCTATTTTATATGATTTTTGGGACTAACCTATTAACCTAGAGCCCAGTGCCAGTTTCTGTTTTTTCCTTGTTTTAGAGTATCGCAGAAAAGGAAAATCAAACGGAGTCCAATTGATGTGAAAATTCATGGAACTTATGTTTGGACCAGAAGAAGCCCAAGGAGTATCGGAGATGGACCAGGAGTGTCCCGGGCTGCCCACGAGGGTGGGGGCACGCCCACCCCCCTTGGACACGGCCCCCTACCTCGTGGACAGCCCGGAGGTCCACCGACGTACTTCTTCCTCCCATATATACCCATATACCCTAAAAACTCCGAGGAGCATAATAGATTGGGAGTTCCGCCGCCAGAAGCCTTCGTACCACCGAAAACCAATCTAGACCCGTTCCGGCACCCTGCCGGAGGGGGAAATCCCTCTCGGTAGCCATCTTCATCATCCCGGTGCTCTCCATGACAAGGAGGGAGTAGTTCTCCCTCGGGGCTGAGGGTATGTACCAGTAGCTATGTGTTTGATCTTTCTCTCTCGTGTTCTTGAGGTGGTACGATCTTGATGCATCGCGAGCTTTGTTATTATAGTTGGATCTTATGATGTTTCTCCCCCTCTACTCTCTTGTAATGGATTGATTTTTCCCTTTGAAGTTATCTTATAGGATTGAGTCTTTAAAGATTTGAGAACACTTGATGTATGTCTTGCGTGGGATACCCGTGGTGACAATGGGGTATTCTATTGATCCACTTGATGTATGTTTTGGTGATCAACTTGCGGGTTCCGCCCATGAACCTATGCATAGGGGTTGGCACACGTTTTTGTCTTGACTCTCTGGTAGAAATTTTGGGGCACTCTTTGAAGTACTTTGTGTTGGTTGAATAGATGAATCTGAGATTGTGTGATGCATATCGTATAATCATACCCACGGATACTTGAGGTGACATTGGAGTATCTAGGTGACATTAGGGTTTTGATTGATTTGTGTCTTAAGGTGTTATTCTAGTACGAACTCTAGGATAGATTGAATGGAAAGAATAGCTTCGTGTTATTTTACTACGGACTCTTGAATAGATCAATCAGAAAGGATAACTTTGAGGTGGTTTCGTACCCTACCATAATCTCTTCGTTTGTTCTCCGCTATTAGTGACTTTGGAGTGACTCTTCGTTGCATGTTGAGGGATAGTTATGTGATCCAATTATGTTATTATTGTTGAGAGAACTTGCACTAGTGAAAGTATGAACCCTAGGCCTTGTTTCCTAGCATTGCAATACCGTTTGTGCTCACTTTTATCATTAGTTACCTTTCTGTTTTTATATTTTCAGATTACAAAAACCTATATCTAATATCCATATTGCACTTGTATCACCATCTCTTCGCCGAACTAGTGCACCTATACAATTTACCATCGTATTGGGTGTGTTGGGGACACAAGAGACTCTTTGTTATTTGGTTGCAGGGTTGCTTGAGAGAGACCATCTTCATCCTATGCCTCCCACGGATTGATAAACCTTAGGTCATCCACTTGAGGGAAATTTTCTACTGTCCTACAAACCTCTGCACTTGGAGGCCCAACAACGTCTACAAGAAGAAGGTTGTGTAGTAGACATCATCACCTACCTCTTGAAATAGAACATAAAGCTTATTGGGCAATTAAAGAACTCAACTATGATTTTAAACTCGCTAGTCAAAAGAGGTTATTTGACATTAGCTCACTTGATGAATGGCGAACCAAGACTATGAAAATGCCAAGTTGCTTAAAGAAAAGGTTAAAAGATAACACGACAAAAGAATACAAAAGCGGGAATTTAATGTAGGTAACCAAGTCTTGCTATACAATTCTCGTTTAAGATTTTATTGCAGGAAAACTTCTCTCTAAATGGGAAGGACCTTACATTATCGAAGAAGTTTATTGTTCTAGCACTATCAAGATCAACAATGCTGAAGGCACCAACCGAAAGGTGGTGAATGGGCAAATAATCAAACATTATATCTTAGGTACACCAATAAATATTGAGACTAACATTATTCATTCCATAACATTTGAGGAGTACATAAAGGAAACTTTTTTGAACGCTCCAGAACTCAGAAAAAGAATAGGTATGTGATATAGTAAGTAAACCAACTCCAAAAGTTCCATAAAAGCAATTTTACTCCATTTTGGAATAATTAAGAAAATAATAAGTAATCCGGAAAGCGCACGAGCTGGCGACTAGCCTGGGGGCGCGCCTCAAGCTTGTGGTGCCCTCGTGTGCCATCTGGACTCTGTTTTCTCCCAGATTACTTGTGTTTGCATGGTAAAAATTCATTATATATTCTCCCGGAGGTTTTGACCACCGTATTGTGACAATATCCTCTGTTCTTGTTTGGAGCTATTTTCTACAGATCTAGATCGCCATGATGTCTCCAAGTTCATCCAAGGACAAGTTCTACGAGGAGGTCATCAACCCTTATCTCCTAGAGGTGATGACGCACCCTCAAACCAATGAGATGCGTGAGGGGGTGCTTCACATCCGGGATGTTCAAGGGACAAAGAAGACTGGAAGCATGGAGACCAGGCTCGAAGCGGTGGAGCAGGAGGTCTTCAACTGCCAAGGGATGATGGAACGCGGACTCAACACCAACCCCTCCATGATCATGGAATTCACCCGTGATCACAAGTTGTACAACAATAGTATTGGAGAGGCCATATCTTCAAGCTTCACGAGAGAATTGACCACCTCCAAGCCCAGATCTATGACCTGCAAAACCAAAATTGTGAGTATCAACCCAGGTTTAAGAGGATGAGTCTAGTTGAAGATTTCAGGATTCCGGAGACTCGTTCAACCTTCTACAATGGTGAGCCTATGCCTTGGAAGACAGAGGACAAGCCTACCACATAATCAACTTCATCACCACCACCTTCGAAGAAGGAGACTTGACTACACGGGTATGGGCACTCCCCTTGGCTTGTGCTAAGCTTGGGGGAGGTGTCCAGGTATTGTATTACCATCACACCTTTATCGTTATCGTTTATCTTAGTTTGTTCCTTTTGATTAACTCATGATTTAGTAGAATAAAAGTTTTTAGTATGATTTAGTCATTAAGTGTTTACTTCTTGATCTATCTATGTAATCGAGTATGAGAGTTATATAATAAAGATTATTAGTTTTGAGTTGAGGCTTTTGCTTTCTTGTTTTGATCTTAGAGATGGAATAGGATAAAGTAAATAAAAATATTATATATTGATCTTATGGAGAGTTATGACTTCACATATAAGAAGTATAATGCATGAAATTTGTTGAAGATTGATGTCTACTACACAACCTTCTTCTTGTAGACGTTGTTGGGCCTCCAAGTGCAGAGGTTTGTAGGACAGTAGCAAATTTCCCTCAAGTGGATGACCTAAGCTTTATCAATCCGTAGGAGGCGTAGGATGAAGATGGTCTCTCTCAAGCAACCCTGCAACCAAATAACAAAGAGTCTCTTGTGTCCCCAACACACCTAATAAAATGGTAAATTGTATAGGTGCACTAGTTCGGCGAAGAGATGGTGAAACAAGTGGTATATGGATGGTAGATAAAGTTATTTGTAATCTGAAATTATAAAAACAGCAAGGTAACTAATGATAAAAGTGAGCGTAAACGGTATTGCAATGTGTTGAAACATGGCCTAGGGTTCATACTTTCACTAGTGTAAGTTCCCTCAACAATACTAACATAATTGGATCACATAACTATCCCTCAACATGCAACAAAGAGTCACTCCAAAGTCACTAATAGCGGAGAACGAACGAAGAGATTATTGTAGGGTACGAAACCACCTCAAAGTTATTCTTTCCAATCAATCCGTTGGGATATTCCTATAAGTGTCACAAACAACCCTAGAGTTCGTACTAGAATAACACCTTAAGACACAAATCAACCAAAACCCTAATGTCACCTAGATACTCCAATGTCACCCCAAGTATCCATGGGTATGATTATACGATATGCGTCACACAATCTCAGATTCATCTATTCAACCAACACATAGAACCTCAAAGAGTGCCCCAAAGTTTCTACCGGAGAATCACGACGAAAACGTGTCCCAACCCTATGCATAGGTTCACACTACAGGAATCAGCTACTTTGCCGTCCGCCATGGCGGACGGCAAATGCATGAACGGTGGACGGCAAAGGCCTTTGCCGTCAGCCGCGGACGGCAAAAGGCTCCGGCAAAGTAGGCTTCGTTAAAAAGCTACTTTGCCGTCTGCTACTGATGGCAAAGTCTTTGCCGTCCGCCGCAGACGGCAAAGAGAGCGCGGCAGACGGCAAAGAAGGCGGACGGCAATAATTGCGCTGTCAGTCCGTTAAGTGGCTAACGGCAGGCCTTTGTCGTCCGCCGCTGACGGCAAACTTTCTAGTGTCTTTGCCGTCCGCCGTATGATGTCATCTACACGTCACTACATGGCAGGTTCTTTGCCGTCTGCCACTGATGGCAAAGTCTTTGCCGTCTGCCACTGTAGGCAAACTGACCAAACGGGTCGGCTCCCAGGAAGCACAGCTGGATGCCACGTGCCTTCTTTGCCGTCCGCGGCAGACGGCAAAGAGCCCGTTGCCGTCGGTGGCAGACGGCAAAGAGCCTGCATATTGGCTCTTTTATCTGTTTTTTATTAAATCCAACAATTTTCATCACAAATATAGATGACATATATAGATATATTTCAAAAGGCCATTACAGAGCAAACATATAAGATATCCAACACATAACTTCATCATCCAACCATATATATTACATGCATAGTTCCATCATACATAACAAGTTCAACATAGAGGCATCCAACCATATATATTACAATAGTTTCATCCAACGATACATGCATAGTTCAACGATACAAAAGAAACAGAGAAAGGGATAAGGAGCACTCCATCTATGCAAGCTTTCGTCAAGTGAATGAACTCTGCAAAATGAAAAATAAGAAAGTTAGAACAAGAAGAGTAGAACAAGAAGAAGAGTAGAACAAGAAGAAGACTAGAACAAGAAGAGTAGCACAAGAAGAAGACTAGAACAAGAAGAGTATGTCATTTATGAGCTAACTTACGTGAAATGGATCATATATGAGCTAACTAAGTTGAAATGGGTCGTTTATGAGCTAGCTAAGGTGAAATGGATCATTTATGAGCTAACTTAGTTGAAATGGGTCGTTTATGAGCTAACTAAGGTCAAATGGATCGTTTTTCAGGTAACTAAGGTGAAATGGATCTTTTTTTAGCTAACTTAGATGAAATGGATCATTTATGAGCTAACTTAGTTGAAATGGATCGTTTTTTAGGTAACCTAGGTGAAATGGATCATTTATGAGCTAATCTAGTTGAAATGGATCTTTTTGAGCTAACTTAGGTGAAATGGATCATTTATAAGCTAATTTAGGTGAAATGGATCGTTTTTTAGGTAACCTAGGTGAAATGGATCTTTTATGAGCTAAATTAGTTGAAATGGATCGTTTATGAGATAACCTAGGTAAGATTGGTCATTTTGGAGTTAACCTAGGTGAAATGGGTCATTTTAAAGCTAACGTAGGTAAAATGGATCATTTAGGAGCTAATCTAGGTAAAATGGGTCATTTTTGAGCTAACTTGAATGAACTGGATCATTTATAAGCTAACCTAGGTAAAATGGGTCATTTTAGAGCTAACTTAGGTAAAATGGATCGTCTATAAGCTAACTAAGCTAATTATGCAATTTTTGACATAAGTAAGCTAAGTACAGATCATTTTAGAGCTAACTTAGGTAAAATGGATGGTTTTGGAGGTCAGTAAGCTTATTAAGTCATTTTGGAGGTGAAGAAGCTAAGTCTAGGTCATTATGGTAAGCATTGGAGGAAATAAAGCTAAGTCTAGGTCTTTATGCATGTGTTAAGCAAAACACTAGATAAACTTACCAAGATGTAGGAGGTGTAGGAGCGGGGTGGCTCGTGTCGGTAGCTGGAGAAGGATCGTGCGATGCTTGTCTGGAGTTACGCTGCACCAAAGATCATTTCCAATGTCTTGTTAGCATGATGACACTCAAATGTTAAGACTAGCAAGTAATGTCCATTCAATAAAACTCACCGTGGTCCCAGGAGCAATCACTGGCATCGGCGGAGCGGTCTGACCTGTCTTCTCGCACACAGACTGCACATTTGGTTTTGACGACTCAGTCATACTAGTTAGTAATGAGACAAACACTACATGAATGTTTTGGCTAATCTGCAGAAGAAACTTACCACAAGGAGCTCGTACATGGCCCTTGCCTGCATGTCATTCCGTGCCCTCTCCTCCTCCATCATCTTTGTCGTCCTCTCCTCCAACTCCCGCTGCCTCTCCGCTGCCTCCGCCAGAAGTTTCTCTGTTCTATGTCTCTCACTCTGTATAGCAGCCTGCAACACCACTCACATGACCATTTGTAATCATTGATGGAAGCGCACACAATGTAATGGAGAAAGATAACTGAGTACGTATCACTAACCTTGATGGCGAGTTGCACTGGCCGTTCACGAGGCCTTATCTCAGGAGCGGAGCTCGACTGGCGCGCCTTGATCTCCGGGAGAGTGCTAGGACAACGGATAAGTCCATCTCCAATGGCTATGGAGCCATGGGACCTCCCGCCACCAGATATCATCAACAGCTCTGGATCAATGGGACCCTGGCTCGGGTTAAAGTCCTCCCCTTTCCTCGCCTTCCCCTCATCTCTATATCTCACGAGCTTGTTGTGGGAGGAGATGTTGGTGAAGTTGTTTGCATCATCGAGGTCAGACTGAGAGAAAGCCTTGACTTTCTTGAAAGAGGCAGTGTGGGCCATGGCATACAGGTCGTACACCTCTGGCACCTTATCCGCCTTATTGTAGCATGCCTGAAAGAGAGAAACAATGAAAATTAGTAATTAAAGGGCTCAAGCTAGCATGATGAATGAATTGCATGAATCATGAAGCAAACCACATACCCAGTTGCGCCCGAACTGATATAAGTTGGAGCTGCCTTGATGGTGTGGCACACCTTCCATTTGGGCACATTTGTCCTTGGCCTCGTTGTGGAGGGCTAGCCATCGTTGTGAGCACCACTCATCGACCAACACCTCCCAACAATCCATCCGATCCGCACACCATCTCGGAGGCGCCTAAGTTAGCAAATAGAAACTTGAGCGCTACGGCTAAGAATTACTAAATGAAGGAACTTAAGTAGAGAAGGCCTTAAGAATTACCTTCATGTACTGCTCCTTACTCAGGAACTTATCGCGGCACGCCGGCTTGGTCTTCTTGATACCACGCAAGGCGTAGTAGTCTCGAACAGCCTGCACCCGAGCCTCGTGCCGTAAGTTCTGGAGTAGGCGCTTGCAGACGTTCTCGATAACATGTGCCGCGTCCTCCTCGTATCCCTCCTCACACCTATAGAATGTCTGCAATCAAATGAGACAATATTGATTAGTACAATTAATAACTAGCTAGTTGAAGATTTTTAAATGTGTAAAGGAGAAATTACCCAGAACTTTCTGATCACCATGTCTGCCCTCGTGTTGCACACGACACCGTCGATAATCTCATCTGGCGGGGCCGGGGCAGCCACGTAGTGCTCCCAGCTCAATCCAAGCTCTGGAAGCCGACCCTCACCAGGCAACGTGACAAACCCCGGGAAGTTTTGCCGGCAAAGAACTCCAAGGACGGAGTTGGGCCGGCGGACACTATGATGGTGGTCCCACCCCCTGCAGCATGACAAGGCCAACACATTAGTTATTTGAAAAAACGTGAATGCACAAGGTACAAAAATATTAAATGCACTTACGTACCTCTCCTCATCAGGGAAAATCAACCACCTCTGCTCGCGGGTCACCGGCACGGACGGGAGCCGTGTAGCACCACGCTGGTAGACGGTGCCCCCCTCCTCCTAAAGATCAGTCGGCTCCCCGCCATCATCAGCATGGCCACTCGGCTCCTCGGGCTGATCCGGCCAGGTACCCCATCCGGACGTGTGCTCCTCCGGGGTCACGTGGGCCGAACTCTCGTGGGCCGAAGGCCAGTCGACCCGAGGCTCGTGGGCCCAAGACCCGTGGACCGGAGGCTCGTGGACCGGAGTCCGTGTAGCCTCCTCCTCGGACGAGTCCACCCTAGCAGTCACGTGCTCGGGTGAAACGGCTGGGGGTGGCGGCGAGGAAGGCGCCATAGCAGTCACCCTACCTCCTCTCCCACGACCACGTGCCCCACCTCCTCTCTTCCTACCTCATCCCCTGCTGGGCACCGCGGTCGACGAAGAAGGGCCCGGCGGTGTGGCCATACTGTCCAGCAACGCTCGGCGGAGAGGTGCGTCTGGAATGGAAGACCTCAAACCATGCTCCCGACCAGCGCCCACCATCTTTCAACACCTGCCATGACAAACAGTAAACAAAATTAGTACAACATAAAAAAAGACCGACATGAATAATAATATGTGTATCACTTAAGTGTATCATCATCAAGTACAACATAAAAAAATGTAATACCTGACACTACTAATAATCTCGATCAGTATCATCAATAAATGCATAATCATCATCATCACTATAATCAATGACGGGCTCATAGGGTTCATTGGCATCAACATGTGCAAGGCCACCTTGACGTAATCGGTCAAGCATTGACAGGTCATCCGCAGCAGTAACCTCTTCTTGTTCCGGCTCTTCTTGTTCCTCCTCTAGGGTGATGTCGGATTCATTGTCGCTGTCTACTTCAATGTTTTGGGGTGAAGTATAGCAGTTCTTGAAATGCTTTTTGGAAAGACGTGTCTCTTGGAAGAATTCTCCTTCATATGTGTCTAGGTTAATGTGAGGTTCATAATCCTCTTCCTTTGGGGGAGAAAGTCTAGCACGTGGCGGCACTTCATAAACGACATCCCAACCTTTCAGATTTGGATTAGTTTGGCAGGCCCACGGTAGATAGAATACTTGGGTCGCCTGTTGAGCCATAATATAGACATCAGGAACATCTAAATGAGTGCTTTGGTTGATTTCAACTAGCCCTACATGTTCATGAGTCCTTCTAGTCTCCTTCGGCTGAAACCAATAACATTTGAAGACTACGACATTCGGTGGATTTTCACCATAGAACAGAAGTTCATAAATTGCTTCAACTCTCCCATAATACTCGGTACCTCCTTCGCCGATAGCAGATACACAACAATTTGTTGACTTTCGGTCGGCCATAGATAGCTCTTTGCCATAGGTACAAAAGCGATACCCGTTGATGTCGTACTTGTCAAATGAACGGACCTTATAGTCAAAACCATTAGCGACTTGTCTCAATTCGGCGTCCATAGACTCTGAATTAGCCTACAAGTTTAATATGAAAGGATTGTTGCATTATGCACAAATTAGCGAATGATATGAAATTGTCTAATAGAAATTACCATTTGTTTGAACCAAGAGATGAAACCGGGATAGCCACCTCCTTGCTTTGCGAGAAGCTCATACTCTTCGACGGAATCCTTTTGGATCTCCGCTCCATACGAGAATATGGTGACGTATCGACTGTATGACATATCCAGGAATAAGAGTAGTTCAAAGGAAATAGAAGTTGCGAAACAATGTACCAAGAACTTACTCGATGTACGGCCGCACTTCTATCAGGTTGTTGAAGATATACAATGAAATGGTCCGCCATTCTTCGTTATCCAAAGATACTGGATGTGAAACACTAGCTGGTGCGAGATTCCCTTTGAATAGGCTGAGGTTGGATCCACCCTTTTTAGGCTCGTCAGCATTGTACCGAGGCTTCGGATTATGCAAATGACGATTTTTGGCTTCGTAGTGCGCTGTTACGAAGTTTGCCGCCTCCTCTGTGATGAATGCCTCAGCCATCGATGCTTCAATTCTACGTTTATTTTTACATTTTTCTCGAAGCGTCTTCTGCATCCTCTCAGTTGGGTAGCACCAACGATTTTGCACGGGCCCCCCCAATCTTGCCTCGGTCGGGAGATGCAAAATCAAATGCTGCATTGGATTAAAGAAACCCGGTGGAAAGATCTTCTCTAACTTGCAGATCAACTCCGGCGCCAACTCTTCCATTTCTTCTAGCACGCCAGGCGATAGTTCTTTCGCACAAAGAACACGGAAGAAATAGCTGAGTTCTGCCAGTACTAGCCATTCATCCTCAGGGATGAAGCCACGCAACATCACCGGCATTACCCGCTCAATCCATATGTGCCAATCATGACTCTTGAGACCAAATATCTTCAGTTTATCAAGATTCGCTCCCCTCTTTAGATTCGCTGCATACCCATCGGGGAACATCAACTGCTGTTGCACCCACAAGAGAATTTCCCTCATAGCTGGCCTTCCAAGATTGAACCATGCCTTTGGCTTCGTCCAGTTCTGCTTTCCTTTCGGTTCTTTCATGTTTTGTAACGGCCTATCACATAGCGCCTCCAGATCGACTCTAGCCTTAGTATTATCCTTTGACTTCCCATCTATGCCGAACAATGTACCAAAAAGTGCCTCGGCGATATTCTTCTCAGTGTGCATCACGTCGATGTTGTGTGGGCAAAGGAGGTCTTTGAAGTAAGGCAGATCCCATAAGCATGTTTTGTGAGTCCACGCATGCTTAGTATTATACCCCTTGAAGTACCCTGGACGTTGTGGATCTGGCTCGAGAGCGTTTAACTGATCCAGGGTCTGTTGGCCCGTCAATGCAGGTGGTGCAGAGTTTTTGACAACTCTACCCCTGATGAAGTTCTTCTTGTCTTTCCTGAACTTATGGCGAGGATCCAGGAACTGTCTATGCATGTCGAAGCAAGAAAACTTGCGACCGGCCTGAAGCCAACGAAACTCAAGAGCTCCCTTGCATGTGGGGCACGGGAACCTTCCATGCACACACCAGCCAACGAATAGCGCATACGCCGGCAAGTCATGCGTCGAGTACATGTACCAGACACGCATTATGAAGTTCCGTTTGCTAAAGGCGTCGTATGTCTTGAACCCATTATCCCAGGCTTCTTGCAATTCGTCCTTAAGCGGCTGCATGTACACATTCATATTTTTGCCCGGATAGTTGGGTCCTGGAATTATCAACGTCAGGAAAATGTTCTTTCTTTGCATAATCTGTCCAGGGGGAGATTGAGTGGAAAGACAAATACGGGCCAACAACTGTATTGGGCTGCCGTCATACCAAACACACTGAACCCATCCGTGCTGATGCCGACTCGAGGATGCCTCGGATCTGCCGCTTTGTCAGCATGTAATTCATCAAACTTTTTCCACGCAACACCATCCGATGTGTGTACCATCATCAGATTCCCATCTGCATCTAGTTCGGTTCTTTTGCCTGTTTTGTGCCATGTCATCTGTCTGGCCGTCTCTTCAACCATGAAAAGACGTTGAAGTCTTGGTACAATTGGCATATACCGAAGAACACTAACGGGGATTTTGGTCTGTGTCTTCTCACCCATACCGTTGTCTACCACAATATACCTGGAAGACTTGCAAATGGGACAATAGTTCAAGTCCGCATAGTCAAGCCTAAATAAGGCACATCCTTTCTCACAGGCATGTATCTTCTCATAGGGCATCTTCAGTGCACGGAGGATTTTGTCCGACTGGTACAGGTTTGCAGACATTACATGGCCTTTGGGTAGAAAGCGTCCAAATACTGTCATAATTGCGTCATAGCATTCTCTGCCCAAGTTGAACTGAGCCTTCAGAGGCATTACTTGTGAGATGGCATCCAACTGACAAAGCTCAGTGTGCTCGTGGAGCGGACGTTTTGAAGACTCCAACATTTCATTGAAGGCCTTTGCAGATTCCTCCATCTCCTCGTCCGAATCCCGAGCATCATCATAGCCTTGCACCATGTTTTCCATCCCGGTACCATGCTCGTCGGTGCGACGACGATCCACCTCAGCTCGGTCACGTTGGGCAGACTCACCATGAAATGTCCACACCGTATAATCAGGCGTAAAACCACTCTTCTGCAGGTGTTTGCCCATTTCAGCCTCTGTCTTCTTTTCCCAATTGCCGCACCGGAAACAGGGGCACCAGGTTTTCTTTTGGCCATTTGCAAATGCGGCTTGCACAAACCCCTTAGTTTTTGTGAACCATTCAGCGCTCCATTTGTTCTGACCAGTGTGACCGGTATACATCCAAGCACGGTCACTCATCTTGACTTTCAGAGCTACTGGACACACAACAATTATATATGTAATTCACCATGTATATATTCATCAGTTGATCTACTTTGTCAATTTTATTACGTCCATGCAACCTACACTCTAATAGGTAATGATAGGTCCTAATCCCACCCGTGTATGTGTAGATTGGGTTTATTTTCCCATGCTATGCTCCGGATCCGACGCAAAATTTCGGCAGCACCTCCCCGCTGTTCTCCTGATACACGTCTCTGCAATAAACAGAGAGGATGTGTACCCGGAGAACAACAGGGGAGGCACTGAAGAAATATATGCGTCGGATCCGGAGCAAAGCATATGGAAAAACGAACCCAATCTACACATACTCGGGCTGTCCATGGATATTGTTGGACAATTTGAAAGAATCAAGGTTACAAATATGCAAATGCATGCATATTTATAACTATGACGCTTTCGAACGGGAGACACATATTGGTTACGCATACTGATGATTCAAGACACATATATAGCTAGCTATCAAGTTTCATCGGAATAGATCAAATAATTAATGGGGGAGGAGGACTTGTCATTTGTGCTCACCCACGAACGAAGGGGCAGAGCTCGTCAAACGCACGACGAGGTCGTCGAACACCAAACCTCGCAGCGATGAAACAACTGCACATTTAAAACTACACGATCAACACAATTATATATGATGTTTTTCATAACAAAATCGAAAAATATATGACCTAACTAATAATTCACAAATATATTACCCCGTCGGCCTCTGGAAGGCCAAAGAACACCTTTTCGGGAGGTGTCGGTGGTCGGGGTGTCCTGTCGGTGCCGGGGTGCCGTGTCGGGGTCTCGGGGTCGGGGTGTCGGGTCGGGGTGCCGCGTCGGGGTCGGGGTGCCGTGTCGGTGTCGGGGTCGGGGTGTCGGGTCCGGCTCAGGGTCGGGGTGTCGGGGTCGGGGTCGGGGTCGGGGTCTCGGGGTCGGGGTGCCGTGTCAGTGTCGGGGTCGAGGTGTCGGGTCAGGCCCGGGGTCGGGGTCTCGGGGTCGGGGTGTCGGGTTGGGTGCCGGGTCGTGGTCGGGGTCTCGGGGTCGGGGTGTCGGGTCAGGCTCGGGGTCGGGGTCTCAGGGTCGGGGTGTCTGGTCGGGGTGCCGGGTCGGGGTCGGGGTGCCGTGTCGGGGTCGGGGTAAGGGTGGGTGTGGTGTCAGGGTGTCGGTGTCGGGGTGTCGTGTCGGTGTCGGGGTCGGGGTCTTGGGGTCGGGGTGTCAGGTCGGGGTGCCGGGTCGGGGTCGGGGTGCCGTGTCGTTGTCGGGGTCGGGGTGTCGGGTCAGGCTCGGGGTCGGGGTGTCGGGGTCGGGGTCGGGGTGTCGGGGTCGGGGTCTAGGGGTCGGGGTGTCGTGTCGGGTCGGGGTTTTTTCCTCTTTTTTCCTTTTCTTCTTATTCCTATTCTTCCTTTTCTTCTTCCTTCTTCTTCTTCTTCTTCTTCTTCTTCTTTCCTTTTTCCTCTTCTTCTTCTCCTCCTCTCCTCTTTTTTCTTCTTCTTCTTCCTCTTATTCTTTTTTCTTCTCCTCCTCCTCTTCTTCTTCTTCCTTTCCTTTTTCCTCTTCTTCTTCTCCTCCTCTCCTCTTTTTCTCTTCTTCTTCTTCTTTCCTCAAACTAAACTAACACTAAAACTAAATCTAAACTAAACATAAACCTAAAACTAATAAAACAGAAAAAAGGAAAAAACTAAATCTAAACCTAAAACTAAACTAAAACTAAACCTAAAACTAAAACTAAAACTAAATCTAAACTAAAACTAAAAAAGAAAAAACAGAAAAAAAACAGAAAAAGGAGGGGGGCTCACCTGGGGCAGGGCCGGTGGAGGAGGGGGGCGGGGCGGTGGAGGAGCTGGCCGGGGCGCCGGGGCGGCCTGGGGCGGCGGGGGGCCGGGCCCGGGGCGGTGGGGCGCGGGGCGCCGGGGCGCCGGGGCGGCGGGGGGCCGGGGCGGCGTGGGGCAACGGGGCGGCGGGGGGCCGGGGCGGCGGGGGCGAGAGGCGGCGGCGCGCGGCGGGCGGCGGCGGCGGCGGTGGGGTGGGAAGTGGTGGCGGGGCGAGGAGAGAACAAAGAGGGGCGGGGGGTACGGGCCGTTAGATACTGCCCTCTTTGCCGTCCGCCCCTCTTTGTCGTCCGCCCTTTTGCCTCTTTGCCGTCTGCTGGCAGACGGCAAAGAGGTAGGCCGTTAAGTTTTTCCCAAACGGGCGGGGGGTGGGGGCCACCTCTCTCTTTGCCGTCTGCCAGCTGACGGCAAAGATTCTTTGCCGTCTGCTGGCGGACGGCAAAGAGCTTCTTTGCCGTCAGCCTGATCTTTGCCGTCTGCTTTTTGGTAGCTGATGGCAAAGAGCTTCTTTGCCGTCAGCTAGCAGACGGCAAAGAGCTGGCAGATGGCAAATTAGCTGATTCCAGTAGTGTCATGGGCGGAACCCGCAAGTTGATCACCAAAACATACATCAAGTGAATCAGGTGGTATCCCATTGTCACCACAGATACGCACGGCAAGACATACATCAAGTGTTCTCAAATATTTAAAGACTCAATCCAATAATATAACTTCAAAGGGGAAACTCAATTCATTACAAGAGAGTAGAGGAGGGAGAAAAGATCATAGGATCCAAATATAATAGCAAAGCTCGCGATACATCAAGATTGTACCACCTCAAGAACACGAGAGAGAAAGAGAGAGAGATCAAACACATAGCTACTGGTACATACCCTCAGCCCCGAGGGAGAACTACTCCCTCCTCGTCATGGAGAGCACCGGGATGATGAAGATGGCCACCGGAGAAGGACTCCCCCTCCGGCAGGGTGCCGGAACGGGTCTAGATTGGCTTTCGGTGGCTACGGAGGCTTCTGGCGGCGGAACTCCCGATCTATAGTGCGCACGGATGTTTTAGGGTATATGGAGATATATAGGCGGAAGAAGTACGTCAGGGGGCCATGAGGGGCTCACGAGGGTGGAGGGCGTGCCCAGGGGGGTGGGCGCGCCCCCTACCTCGTGACCTCCTCGCAGATCCCCCAACGTGCACTCCAAGTCTTCTGGGCTTCTTTCCTTCCAAAAATGAGTTCCGTGAAGTTTTAGGGCAATTGGACTCCGTTTGGTTTTCCTTTTCTTCGAAACCCTAAAACAGGCAAAAAAACAGAAACTGGCATAGGGCTTTGGGTTAATAGGTTAGTCAAAATGATATAAAAGTGTATAATAAAGCCCATAAGCATTCAAAATAGTAAATAATATAGCATGGAGCAATCAAAAATTATAGATACGTTGGAGATGTATCAGCATCCCCAAGCTTAATTCATGCTTGTCCTCGAGTAGGTAAATGATAAAAACAGAATTTTTGACGCGGAATGCTAGTTGGCATGCAATTCTTCTTAATTGTGGTATGAATATTCAGATCCGAAAGATTAAAGACAAAATTTCATATTGACATAAAGATGATAATACTTCAAGCATACTAACTAAGAAATTATGTCTTCTCAAAATAACATGGCCAAAGAAAGTTCATTCCTACAAAATCATATAGTTTAGTCATGTTTCATTTTCGTCACACAAGAATGCTCTCATCATGCACAACCTCGATGACAAGCCAAGCAATTGTTTCATACTTCAGTAATCTCAAACCTATAAACTTTCACGCAATATAAGAGCGCGAGCCATGGATATAGCACTATGGGTGGAATAGAATATAATGAGGGGGGTTATGTGGAGAAGACAAAAAGGAGAAAGTCTCACATCAACGAGGCTAATCAATGGGCTATGGAGATGCCCACCGATTGATGTTAATGCAAGGACTAGGGATTGCCATGCAACGGATGCACTAGAGCTATAAATGTATGAAAGCTCAACAAAAGAAACTAGTGGGTGTGCATCCAACTTGCTTGCTCACGAAGACCTAGGGCACTTGAGGAGGCCCATTGTTGGAATATACAAGCCAAGTTCTATAATGAAAAATTCCCACTAGTATATGAAAGTGATAACATGAGAGACTCTCTACTATGAAGATCATGGTGCTACTTTGAAGCACAAGTGTGGTAAAATGATAGTAACATTGTCCCTTCTCTCTTTTTCTCTCATTTTTTTGGGCCTTCTCTTTTTTTATGGCCTTTCTCTTTTTTTTTAATTCCTCACTTGGGGCAATTCTCTAGAAAATGATGATCATCACACTTCTATTTATTTACAACTCAATGATTACAACTCGATACTAGAACAAAGTATGACTCTATATGAATGCCTCCGGCGGTGTACCGGGATATGCAATGACTCATGAGTGACATGTATGAAAGAATTATGAACGGTGGCTTTGCCACAAATACTATGTCAACTACATGCTCATGCTAAGCAATATGACAATGATGAATGTGTCATGATGAACAGAATGATGGAAAGTTGCATGGCAATATATCTCGGAATGGCTATGGAAATGCCATAATAGGTAGGTATGGTGGCTGTTTTGAGGAAGATATAAGGAGGTTTATGTGTGATAGAGCATATCATATCACGGGGTTTGGATGCACCGACGAAGTTTGCGCCAACTCTCAATGTGAGAAAGGGCAATGCACGGTACCGAAGAGGCTAGCAAGGATGGAAGGGTGAGAGTGCTCCATGGACTCAACATTAGTCATAAAGAACTCACATACTTATTGCAAAAATCTACAAGTCATCAAAAACCTCGGCACTACGCGCATGCTCCTAGGGGGATAGATTGGTAGGAAAATACCATCGCTCGTCCCCGACCGCCACTCATAAGGAGGACAATCAAATAACACCTCATGTTTCAAATTTGTTACACAACGTTTACCATACGTGCATGCTACGGGACTTGCAAACTTCAGCACAAGCATTTCT
The DNA here is from genome assembly GCF_056163025.1 of Triticum urartu. NCBI lineage: Eukaryota > Viridiplantae > Streptophyta > Magnoliopsida > Poales > Poaceae > Triticum > Triticum urartu. The sequence goes on from NC_141878.1 coordinate 219,299,918, forward strand.
CAATTTCACAACTACTCAACTAGCACAACTTTGATATTATTACCCCCATATCTCAAAACAATCATCAAGCATCAAACTTCTCTTAGTATTCAAAACACTCATAAGAAAGTTTTATTATTCTTGAATACCTAGCATATTAGGATTTTAAGCAAATTACGATGCTATTTAGGACTCTCAAGAATAATCTAAGTGAAGCATGAGAGTTCATCTATTTCTTCAAAATAAAACTACTACCATGCTCTAAAAGATATAAGTGAAGCATTAGAGCAAACAACAAACTACTCCGAAAGATATAAGTGAAGATCAATGAGTAGTCGAATAATTATGCAACTATGTGAAGACTCGCTAACATTTAATAATTTCGGATCTTGGTATTCTATTCAAACAGCAAGCAAAGCAAAATAAAATGACATTCTAAGAATGGCAAACATCATGTGAATAAGCAAAAACTTAGGATCAACCGAAACTAACCGATAATTGTTGAAGAAGAAAGGTGGGATGCCAACCGGGGCATCCCCAAGCTTAGATGCTTGAGACTTCTTGAAATATTATCTTGGGGTGCCTTGGGCATCCCCAAGCTTGAGATTTTGTGTCTCCTTAATTCCTCTCATATCAAGGTCTCCCTAAATCTCAAAAGCTTCATCCACACAAAACTCAACAAAGACTCGTGAGATAAGTTAGTATAAACCATTGCCAAAACTTTATCATACTCTACTGTAGAAAATCACTAAAATTATTATTCAACATTGCATACTAAATGCCTCTGCATATTTAATAGTCCTATCCTCAAATAGAATTATTAAAGAAGCAAACATATGCAAACAATGCAAACATAACAGCAATCTGCCTAAACAGGATAGTCTGTAAAGAATGCTGCAACATCCATACTTCCCTAACTCCAAAAATTATGAAAGAAAATTCCCACTGTAGTAAACTTATCAGATATTAATATGAAAAAGGTTTCAACATTTTATCACATTCTTACTTTTTCAGGGAATTATTGCAACAGCGGTAAACTTTCTGTTTTCAAACAGCAACATGAAGACTTCTAAAATAGGCATAGTAAAGGCTATTAATGCCACTTTTATTGAAATAAAAGATGAAAAACATTGTTATAAATAACAGCAATCAAATCTTAACAAAATAAATTGACGCTCCAAGCAAAACACATATCATGTGGTGAATAAAAATATAGCTCCAAGTAAAGTTACCGATGAACGAAGACGAAAGAGGGGATGCCTTCCGGGGCATCCCCAAGCTTAGGCTCTTGGCTATCCTTTAATATTACCTTGGGGTGCCTTGGTAATCCCCAAGCTTAGGCTCTTGCCACTCCTTATTCCATAGTCCATCGAATCCTTACCCATAACCTGAAAACTTCACAACACAAAACTTAACAGAAAACTTGTAAGCTCCGTTAGCGAAAGAAAACAAAACACTACTTCAAGGTACTGTAATGAACTCATTCTTTATTTATATTGGTGTTAAACCTACTGTATTCCAAATTCCCTATGGTTTATAAACTATTTTACTAGCCATAGATTCATCAAAATAAGTAAACAACACATGAAAAACAGAATCTGTCAAAAACAGAACAGTCTGTAGTAATCTGGATCAAACGTATACTTCTGGAACTCATAAAATTCTCAAATAAGTTTCTCGACCTGAGGAATTTATCTATTAATCATCTGCAAAAATAATTAACTAAATAGCACTTTCCAAATAAAAATGGCAGCAATTCTCGTGAGCGCTAAAGTTTCTGTTTTTTACAGCATGATCAACAAGACTTTCCCCAAGTCTTCCCAAAGATTCTACTTGGCACAAACACTAATAAAAAGCATAAAATCACATCTAAACAGAGGATAGATGAATTATTTATTACTAAACAGGAACAAAAAGTAAGGAACAAAAAAAAGTCGGGTTGCCTCCCAACAAGCGCTATCGTTTAACGCCCCTAGCTAGGCATGATGATTTCAATGATGCTCACATAAAGGATAAGAATTGAAACATAAAGAGAGCATCTTGAAGAATGCGACTAGAACATTTAAGTCTAACCCACTTCCTATGCATAGGGATTTTGTGAGCAAACAACTTGTGGGAACAAGAATCAACTTGCATAGGAAGGTAAAACAAGCATAACTTCAAAACTTTAAGCACATAGAGAGGAAACTTGGTATTATTGCAATTCCTACAAGCATATGTTCCTCCCTCATAATAATTTTCAGTAGAATCATGAATGAATTCAACAATATAACCAGCACCTAAAGCATTCTTTTCATGATCTACAAGCATAGAAATTTTATTACTCTCCACACAAACAAAATTCTTCTCATGAATAATAGTGGGAGCAAACTTAACAAAATAATTATCATGTGAGGCATAATCCAATTGAAAACTAAAATCATGATGACAAGTTTCATGGATATCATTATTATTTATAGCATACAAGTCATCACAATAATCATCATAGATAGCAACTTTGTTCTCATAATCAATTGGAACCTCTTCCGGAATAGTGGATTCATCACAAAATAAAGCCATGACCTCTCCAAATCCACTTTCATCAATATAATCATCATAAATAGGAGGCATGCTTTCATCATAATAAATTTTCTCATCAAAACTTGGGGGACAAAAAATATCGTCTTCATCAAACATAGCTTCCCCAAGCTTGTGGCTTTGCATATCATTAGCATCATGGATATTCAAGGAATTCATATTAACAACATTGCAATCATGCTCATCATTCAAATATTTAGGGCCAAACATTTTAATGCATTCTTCTTGTAACACTTTGGCACAATTTTCCTTTCCATCATACTCACGAAAGATATTAAAAAGATGAAGCGTATGAGGCAAACTTAATTCCATTTTTTTGTAATTTTCTTTTATAAACTAAACTAGTGATAAAACAAGAAACTAAAAGACTTGATTGCAAGATCTAAAGATATACCTTCAAGCACTAACCTCCCCGGCAACGGCGCCAGAAAAGAGCTTGGTGTCTACTACACAACCTTCTTCTTGTAGACATTGTTGGGCCTCCAAGTGTAGAGGTTTGTAGGACAGTAGAAAATTTCCCTCAGGTGGATGACCTAAGCTTTATCAATCCGTAGGAGGCGTAGGATGAAGATGGTCTCTCTCAAGCAACCCTACAACCAAATAACAAAGAATCTCTTGTGTCCCCAACACACACAATACAATGGTAAATTGTATAGGTGCACTAGTTCGGCGAAGAGATGGTGAAACAAGTGGTATATGGATGGTAGATAAAGGTATTTGTAATCTGAAATTATAAAAACAGCAAGGTAACTAATGATAAAAGTGAGCGTAAACGGTATTGCAATGTGTTGAAACAAGGCCTAGGGTTCATACTTTTACTAGTGTAAGTTCCCTCAACAATACTAACATAATTTGATCACATAACTATCCCTCAACATGCAACAAAGAGTCACTCCAAAGTCACTAATAGCGGAGAACGAACGAAGAGATTATGGTAGGGTACGAAACCACCTCAAAGTTATTCTTTCCAATCAATCCGTTGGGCTATTCCTATAAGTGTCACAAACAGCCCTAGAGTTCGTATTAGAATAACACCTTAAGACACAAATCAACCAAAACCCTAATGTCACCTAGATACTCCAATGTCACCTCAAGTATCCATGGGTATGATTATATGATATGCGTCACACAATCTCAGATTCATCTATTCAACCAACACATAGAACCTCAAAGAGTGCCCCAAAGTTTCTACCGGAGAATCACGACAAAAACGTGTGCCAACCCCTATGCATAGGTTCATGGGCGGAACCCGCAAGTTTATCACCAAAACATACATCAAGTGAATCACGTGGTATCCCATTGTCACCACAGATACGCAGGGCAATACATACATCAAGTGTTCTCAAATCTTTAAAGACTGAATCCGATAAGATAACTTCAAAGGGGAAACTCAATTCATTACAAGAGAGTAGAGGAGGGAGAAAACATAATAGGATCCAAATATAGTAGCAAAGCTCACGATACATCAAGATTGTACCACCTCAAGAACACGAGAGAGAGAGAGAGAGAGAGAGAGAGCGAGAGATCAAACACATAGCTACTGGTACATACCCTCAGCCCCGAGGGAGAACTACTCCCTCCTCATCATGGAGAGCACCGGGATGATGAAGATGGCCACCGGAGAAGGATTCCCCCTCCGGAAGGGTGCTGGAACGGGTCTAGATTGGGTTTCGGTGGCTACAGAGGCTTCCGGCGGCGGAACTCCCGATCTATTGTGCCCACGGATGTTTTTAGGGTATATGGAGATATATAGGTGGAAGAAGTACGTTAAGGGGGCCACGAGGGGCCCACGAGGGTGGAGGGTGCGCCCAGGGGGGTGGGCGCGCCCCCTGCCTCGTGACCTCCTCGCAGATCCCCCGACATGCACTCCAAGTCTTCTGGGCTTCTTTCCTTCCAAAAATGAGTTCCGTGAAGTTTTAGGTCAATTGGACTCCGTTTGGTTTTCCTTTTCTTCGAAACCCTAAAATAAGGTAAAAACAGAAACTGGCACTAGGCTCTAGGTTAATAGGTTAGTCCCAAAAATGATATAAAAGTGTATAATAAAGCCCATAAACATTCAAAACAGTAAATAATATAGCATGGAGCAATCAAAAATTATAGATACGTTGGAGACGTATCAAAGATCGACAAACATAGTATTGGTCATTGTTGCAATTAATAAGGAGTAATAAGGAAAGAGGGGTTTCACATATAAATATACTATGCTGGACACCCTTTATGATTGTGAGCACTCATTAAAATATTATATGCTAATAAGTTAATGTTAGACAAGGAAGGCAACGGCATGTGTTATGTTTCCTTATATCCGAATATAAGTTATAATGTCCTGAATCCTCCAACATGTTGAGCTTGCTTTCTATCCCTTGCTAGCCCAAAATTCTGCCCCAAGTAGAGATACTACACTACTGCAGGATGCTGCTAATGCGACACTACGATCAGAGACCCTTTGATGAAATTGTCTGCGATGCATTAAAAGCAAACAGTGATGTAAAAACCATCAAAAAAGACACAAAACGTTTGAGATGAATGATACATCAAACATGGTTCAGATTTTAGTTGCGTGTGCGATGCTGGGCATATGGTTGATCTATATGAACCGTTTGCGATGAGATAGAACAACAGAAACGGGTACCAAATCAAGGTGTGTGCGATATACGACATACAGTTCACTCCGATGAACCGTTTGCGATGATCGGGTGAACACAAACGATTCGGCGTAACAAGATGTGTGTGATACCCGACAAATAGGTCGTTAATCAGAATTGTGTGCGGTCATTATAGACAGCCCATACGGTCTTCTTTTGTGAATTGTGTGCTCGTCAGGGCACACAGTTCAACAAACCAACATGTGGGTGATAATGTAGAAGATCTATGTCGAATATGTATTTCTAACCGTCTGCGATGAGATTGACAGGATAAACAGAGATAACAAATTAATATGAGCGGACGGAAACAGAGATATAAACAGTCTGCTTAATTTAGCCCTTCTTCTTGTTGTCATTGTTGGATGGCCCTGCGCCATCGTCTTGGCGAGGACGCTTCTTACCACTGACCATTGGCTTTTCATCGTCATCGCCATTGTTGTCGTCATCGCCGTCCTCCTCGTTCGACCATTCCTGCTCATCATCGTCGTCGTCCTCTTCTTCGTCCTCCAACGGCTCCTCGTCCATCTGGTTGTCGTCTGACAACTCCAGAGGCGGCGTCCCATCCATAATCCGGATATAATCGAGGTCTGGGCCTGACGCCAGACTCATGGAAGACGAGCAGGATGATTCCAATGTTGACCTATCATCGGGCGCCAGACTGCTGGCCGAGCTGTCGTTCTCGCTATTGCTCGACATGGCTGCAGAGTGTGTGCCAGTGTGTAGCGCGGCCTACGGGGGACGATGAAGATGGTGGAAACTTAAGGGGGTATGTAGAGAAGAGGAAATGCCAATTGAAGCGGGGGTTGACGTATTATCTAACTGCTGATATAATCAACCGCAATTATTTGTACCCAGTCGCTCCAAATTCCTTGGGTTGCGCAGGATTCCTATTGGCTATTTGGCTAGTTTCTTTTTTTAGGAGAAAAACAAGGAACGAGTTTTGGGATTATGCACCGGTACCGGTATGAATGGAGTAGGATAATAGACAAGCAATACATTGATATCTTCTTATTGATAAAGCCAGTAATAAATAAACTACAAAGGAAAAGAAAAAAAGGCAAAGGAAAATATCTGCACGAATCTTCATGTAACATCAATGTCATAGGACCTAGATGTGCATTACTTAGAGCACATCTAGATGTGCTTTAGCAATACTGTCAAACAAAATCCCTAATCATCATTGCAAACACCGCATAGAGCATGGCTAATGCGACAACCACAACTACACATGCTAGCTCCTTCTTGTCTCTTGCTTTCATCCATTGCTTGTGATCGATTCTTTCTTGCTTCATCGTACTGATTGTACATTCCAGATCAGCCAGTTTCTTCTTTAGCATTATGTTATCTTCTGCGAGCTTGGTGATAACACTCCGAGCCCTGCCATGCCATTCTTTATATCCAGCCAGTTAACAAAGGCACAAGCCTCATATCCCTGCCAATGTTAAATAGTATTCAGGATGAGTGGTGGCATTAACTCAAGTAAAATGATGAACTTAGCACTAACCTCTATGGGGCAACTGAGAAACCACCTGCCAATGTCGAATCCCTCCATGCATACACGACGAGCGGAGTGTGCCCATGCACATAACTCAGCTTTTGGTACTTCTCGGTGGTGCAAAACTCGGAGTCAAACTCATGTTGCAGGAGTCTGGAGTCATGCTCTGGATCTGGCGGCAGATCGCTTTCCTGGGGGGGGGGGGGTTCATTTAGGACGGATTCGGCAAGGAGCTACTTTGGACATGCTAAAAAAGATCGGGATAGATTGGAACCTGACAGGACGATTCAGATCCATAGTACACCTGCCTTCTGATGACCTTAGGCAAGTGCTCGGCGGCGACCGCTATCGTGCCGGCGATACGGGCAGGAGCAGCCGCACCGAAATCATCAGCACCACTCGTCCTAATTCCCCCAATGTTAGCGCCATGCGAAGGAATATGGAGCTATGTAGGGATTTGGGGGAAATGAGGAAACTGTTGGGATAAGCTAACGGTCGGGAACTACTTATGGCACTATATGTTGTATACGGCACACTGTTTATACATGTCGCTTGTGTTAGGTATTACAACGTCACACATGATTTCCGCACCAAACCATGTGAGAAGACAACGTAGGTGAGACACAGTTGCCATTACATAACCGTATGTGATGTACTACCCCGTACATATAATTGAGTTATAGTGATACCGTGTAAACAGCTGCTCTACGGATATCCGTAAAAAAACAGCCACTCTGCATATAGAGATGGCGGCGGCAGCCTAGGCAGGGGCTACCGGAGAAGAGGTCAATCCTTGGTCGGTGGGCGATGGTGGAATCATAGGAGGCCAATCCTCGGTCTGCGGTGGGATATAAGAGGAGCTCAACCATCGAGGTCGGCGGCGGCGTGATTCGAGCACGTCCATCGCGGTCGACGGCGAGATAGTGGAGGTTGAACTTCAGGTGGCGGCCGCACTAAGCTTTGCTCCTCGGCCCTGCTATCTCGACATGCTGCCACATCATGCTTCTCTGTCTGCTGGGTGGAGGTCACCGCGCGGCTAATTAATTAAGGTATTCTTTTCGTGAGTGTCTTAATTAAGGTATTCAATTCCTAAGGGTAGTGTTGTACTAGTACTCTATGTGTAAATTGACTGGCCATTAAATTTTTTCATTGCACGTCTGGATAACAATATGGAGCTCCCTCAGTAATTATGAAAATGAAACCTTGTGATTTATGCACGCATCTTTGGGCAACAGTTAATCCGTGTATTAATGTTGTTGTTTTGTTTTTAATTACCATTCGTGTGGTGCAGATGGAACGATCTCGATGGATGAAGAATCAGACAACCGCAGAATTTATCAGTGGCATGACAGAGTTCATGAATTTGGCTGAAAGTATAAAGAGGTGAATTGGTGATGCGGATTACATCATGTGTCCATGTACGGATTGTGCCAATACAGAGTCACATGAAGTTGGAGATGTCCAGTGGCACTTAGTCTATGGGGGATTCATGCATGGATATACACGTTGGACCAGACATGGTGAAGAGGAGGTCATGGATGGAGATACCCAGGGATGCGAGATGCCAAACCCCGATCAGTGTCACATGCATGGATGTTGAATCTAACATTGGGGCAGAGGCGTCAAGCTACCAATGGAACACCGGAAAGCCATAATGCCCACTGGAAAACCAAGACATCAACACAGATGACGACGATCTTGATATGCCAGATTTTGCTACTATGATTGTAGATTTCGAGGGCCCAAAAAAGGATATGATTGGGTAGAAGGATCTGCCAACCATTATGCATACTCCAAGAAAGAATTGTATCCAGGTTGCAAAAAGAAATATTCCAGGTTGAGTGCCACCCTGGCGCTTCTCATATTTAAAGCAGCAAACGGTCTATCAAACAAGGGCTTCACAAAGATGTTAGGTCTTTTCAAAAAAAATATTCCAGAAGATAATGTGCTCCCCAAAAGCACGAATGAAGCGAAGAATTTTTTTTGCCCATTGGAACTTGAAGTACAAAAGATACATGCTTGTGTGTATGATTGTATATTCACTACTAGGAAAAGGCCTACTAATGGCGCACCAGTTTTGCCTACTAATGACGGATCACTGGTGCGCCATTAGTATCACGCCACTAGTATTTATTACTAATGGCGCATCACAGGTGCGCCATTAGTATCTGGTATACTAATGGCGCACCACCCAGTGCGCCATTAGTATATAACACCATGCGCCATTAGTATGCCTCCCAGGGCCATATTTAACCATGTGCTTTGGCACACTAATGGCGCACTGCGGATGGATGCGCCATTAGTATACTTGGCATACTAATGGCGCACTCTGTAGTGATGCGCCATTAGTATGAATATTAGGTTTTATTTTTTTTTACTTTTCTGATTTTTGCACAGGTTACAAAATATATTATTTGACTGAATGTAGACAGTAGCACACAGCAACATCAGATTCATCGAATACAATAGAAGATTAGTCTCCAAATACAATTCATCATATTAGTCTCCGAATTCAAAAGACCGAACAAAGATAAAACATTACAAGTCTCGAGACCGTGAGTATCGAGTTTGTCGGAAGTAATACTAATCCTAAGAAGTCCTACTAATCATCATCATACAACTTCTAGTCATTATTCATAACAAGTCATACGATCATCATCTTGATAGTCATCGAACCAACCCTACTTAATTGTTCTTAGCACATGATCATCAGTATTAGGCAGGACCTAAATACCCTATTTAAGCTAAAATAGCATAAAACAATATAGACCCTGACTCTCCATTATGGAGAATGGAGAACATCCTGTCTCCAATTCTTGCGCTTCGCTTCCTTTTGCTTCCAAGAAGCTCCTTACGACTGTCCATAAATTTTTCCATCCTTTGATTTTCATGTCTCCACTTCTTTTAGAAATCTCGTATGGACAGTTGAGATTCATAGGACGACCTGGCTGTATGTTCAAAACATTAACACTACCTTTCTGATACATCATATGAGGCACACAATTCTCTGGGATTATCTGTTGAAAAACATAGTAATAACTTCATAGTTAGCAATGATGTACTAGTTTTAGAAGTATGCAAAAGATGCACGGATGTTGTAATAGTAAAAATCTTACCAGGGTATACCCTGGTAGTTACCGTAGTTGAACACATGCTCTAGTGGCACGTATTTACCATAATGTTGAGGAGTTTGATTGTGGATAGTGTAATTCTCAATGTCAGTACAAAATCCGACTAGATGATTTTTCTCCTTGTAAGTTGTTAATTCGGAGCCATCGGTGTAGTGGGTTTTGTCTACCATCTCCCGCACATTCTTTGAACAATAAAAATAAGCTGTCAATGGAAATAAGCTGTCAACTATTTTTAAATAAACAATATAAATTAGCTAATAACTATGTTTGAGAAACTCACATAGCGGTAGAACTGGAGGCATATCAACAAGGACCCAAATGTCCATATTGTCTTGGTTGATGTCAGGATTACCAAGATCCATGGTGATAAGCATACCCTCATCAAAACCATACATCTTGCAAAATGCTTCCCAATTTTTGCAACCAAAATAGGTTACGCTCCCAGAATTATATAGATTTACTTCAAAGTCCACATCGTGATGAGTCCTTAGGTGAATTTTCTTTGTTTCAGAAATTTCATGGTCTTCAAAATCCATCCTCTCCAAGACATAGCGTCTTGCATGGCATGGGATAAGCTATACTCGAATTGTAAAAGATGAAAATTACACGTTGAAATAGTTGAAGTCATGCTTAATTATGAAAATAACGCTTGTCGTCGTTGTGTACCGTTTCAACTTCGAAGGTCTCCTCGAGCTTAATGCTGAAGCGCCGATCATCGTCCAGGTGAGGCATGTCGCACAGACCTCGATTGTCGTGGCACCAGTCGCACTCCGTCGGGAGACTTTCGTCGTCTGATGATGATGACGACATATCCTACGTTCATAATTCAAAACTACATCATTTAGGGTTTGTCGACACCGAGGAATCCTAAAAGCTAAGCTTTTATCATTTAGGGTTTGTCGACGCTGAGGCACCCTAAAATCCTAAGCTTTCATCATTTAGGTTCTTATCGACACCGAGGCACCCTAAAAGCCAAGGTTTTATCATTTAGGGTTTGTCGACGTCGAGGCACCCTAAAAGCCTAAGCTTTCATCATTTAGGTTTTGTCGACGCCGATGCATGCATTAGTCGCAAGTACCCCATATGTCCTATTTTTAGCAAAGTCATGCTAAAATTCACGGAAAATTTCGGCATGGCCTTTGCTAAAAATAGGACATATGGAGTACCCGAATTTGCCGGAACAGAAGTTAATCGACATTCCGGCAAACTCAAGGGCCTCTCGGGGTACCTGCAAATTCATCACGACACGATGGTCGGAGACAAAACCCAGCAAACTAGCAAGATGATCATCATCTTTAAAAGTCATTACTTGTCAAATACAGAAGAAGGAACAATTTATTTGTGACATAGTTGGCCCATACAGAAGAAGCAACACCCTGCACTAGCGTAAAAACAAGTGAAGTTTCACCCATATAAGAACAACTTTATCAAAACAGAGAAGTTGCTATGTTTTTTCTACTGCTAGGAAAAACATCACTCATTGGAAATGAAAATCTCAGTACCAGCATTTTGAACTTTGAGATGAAATACAGTAGTACTATTAGTAGTATATGGAGTAGTATCTTGTCTAGTAGTAGTATTAGTTGTATATGGAGTAGCAAGTTTTGCCTCAGAGACCGCAAAAGCTATGTTTTTTCTCAATTCAGATAGCTAAGTGGAAAACCACGTCAAGTCCTATTTTAATACTCTATTTCTCAATGCATGCAATTGATTTCATCTGGACTACATCATAGAACCACCAATAAAGGACACTGAAAAAATATATAGAGATGCCTACGGTTCCTATCCTTGAGTAGCATGATTAGAGATGAGTAGATCTCCTAAAGGTGTCATAAGCACCTGCTGTTACTCTTGGAAGCAATGCAAACATGTAAAAGTTATTACTGTTGACAATACTACTCAAATATCCAACTATCAGGACACAAGGCATGATAATCCATCTAATCTAATGAAATCTGAACTCAACTTGATCATGGTTCATGCCCTCAAACACATCAGCACCTCAAGAATGCCATGACAAAAATGAAAAGGACCAAGACAATCACCACACAAGTGAAGAGAGAACTCGGGGCCTCTTTGACAAAAATGAAAAGGACCAATACAATGAAAAGGACCAGTGAGATGAAAAAACTAAGGTAAGGGGGGACATCAAAACGCAGAAGTGCATAACACAAGCTCACCGACATAGACACACATAACAGCCGCACAACAGCATAGACATTAAACATGTGCAGAGATCACAATCAACAAAGGCATAACAGTAGAAATTACAGGTGTAGATTGCTTTGTTCAACAAACTTCCTATCAGTCCAACAATGTTTCTGAATCTAAACTTTTTCACTTAACAGAACCTAAACCTGACAATGTTCAGTTAACAGAAAGGGGGGGAAGGGGAACCGGTGCAGCTCACCGAGAGGAAGACGATGGCGAGCTCGTGCGGGGATCGACGGTGAGGTCGCGGTGGCCGGAGGTGGAAGAAGGCGCAGACGCCCTAGACGGTGGAGGCGTCGGTGTCGTAAAGGTGCCAGAGACCTTGCCCTACGAGACAGAGAAGGGGCCGTCAGCCCCGGCGCAGGCGGGGGGCAAGGGGAGGAGGAGGAGGGGAAGGGGAGGAGGAGGGTCGGGGGGCGTACGGTGCTGCGTCGCTGCTCGGCGCCGACGGCGAGGAGGAAGGCGAAGACGTTGAGGGTCGGGGCGGCAGGGGTGGGGGCGCGGGGGCGTGGGGTGGTGGGGGCGGCGGGGTGGGGGCGCGGGGGAGCGTGGGCGGCGGGGGTGGAGTCCGGCGGGGGTCGGGGCGGCGGCGTCGTGGGTCTGGCGAGGGAGAGAGGGACGAAAGGGGATCTCTGGCGAGGGAGAGGGAGGACTTAGCTATAGGGGGAAGCTTACTAATGGCGCACCACCCGTCGGTGCGCCATTAGAAATCTTTTTTTTAGATAGCAATGGCGCACCCACCGCCGGTGCGCCATTAGAAATCTTTTTTTAGATAGCAATGGCGCACCACCAGGCCGGTGCGCCATTAGTATATTTATTATTATTATTTTTTAATAAATGAATATGAATATGAAACAGTAATATTTTTTTATAAAAATAGTAATAATTGTTGTTTAACAACAATTGTAGTCTACAATTTTTTATAATTATTTTTTAAAAAATGAATATGAATATGAAACAGTAATAATTTTTTATAAAAACAGTAATAATTTTTTTTAAAATATCATCAAATTTGTTATTTGAAAATATCATCGACGGCGGCGGTGGAGCGGGGGAGGGTGCGGGGGGTCGTCGGCGGCGGTGGAGCGGGGGAGGGTGCGGTGGGTCGTCGGCGGCGGTGGAGCGGGGGAGGGTGCAGGGGGTGCTCGGCGGCGAGGGGGGTCTGGCGAGGGGGATAGCTATCGAGAGGGAGGGGGATCGAGATCGAGTGTCCTCGTGAATATTCAATATTTTTTCATATGGAATATGAAAAAATATCATCAAATTTGAAAAAATATTCATGAATTCAAAAAGTGCCCATCAAATTTAAAAATATTCATGATATCAAAAAGTAAAAAAAAAAAGTGCCCATTACTAGTTTAAACTAGTAATGGCGCACTATGCAACGATGCGCCATTAGTAATTTTGTAGAAAAGTAAAAAAAATTATATACTAATGGCGCACTTTTACAGGGTGCGCCATTAGTAGTTTAAACTAGTAATGGCGCACTGTGAGGCGGTGCGCCATTAGTAGTTTTGCAAAAAAAAGAATAAAAAATTCAGTACTGGCGCACTCCCTATCTGGTGCGCCATTACTAGTTAGAACTAGTAATGGCGCACTTCGTTAGGATGCGCCATTAGTATGTATGTAAAAATGAAAAAAAAATTATCACTAGTGGCGCACCTATTTTTTTGGTGCGCCATTAGTGTCTTCCACACTAATGGTGCATCACCAACTAGTGCGCCATTAGTATATAGTAGTGGCGCACTACTTCCCTGGTGCGCCATTAGTGTCAATCCTATCTATAGCCCTTTTCCTAGTAGTGATTGTACCGTGGCGAGTACAAAGATTTGCGTGCATGTCCCAGATGCAAGCATGCACGATACAAGCGCGGGAGAGCAAAGAACAAGTACAAATTGGACGACGAGATCAAGACAGGAATATCGTTCAAGGTTGTTTGGTACTTTCCTTTAATTCCAAGGTTGAGGTGTTTGTTTGCAAACCCTAGAGAGGCAAAGAGGTTGCGGTGGCATCATGATGAGCGGATTGTGGATAAGTATATGAGGCACCCGAAAGATGGGGCTCAGTGGGAATTAATCGACAACAAGTTTGAAGACTTTTCCAAGGATCCTAGAAGTATAATGCTCGGGGAGTGTACTGACGGGATGAATCTTATTGGCGATATGAGCACCAATCACAGCACATGGCCGGTGCTTCTATGCATATATAACCTAGCTCCTTGGTTGTGTATGAAGAAAAAATATATTATGATGTCAATGATTATCCAAGGCCCGAAGCAACCTGGAAATGACATCGAGATTTACTTTCAGCTACTGGTGGAAGAACTACTGACAGTGTGGATAGATGCACCTGCTGTAAAATGTTATGATGCTTACAGAAAGGAGATTTTCGATCTACATGCGATGCTGGTGCACACCATTCAAGATATGTCAGCATTAGGCAACACATCGGGACAAAAAAAGGTAGATGTAGGGTGTGTCACATGCATGGATAGGACAGCTAGCAGAAGACTTCCCAACTCGCGCAAAACCGTGTATTTGTGTCATTGTAGGTTCTTATGAAAAATCAGCCATACCGAAAGATGAAAGCTGAATTTGATGGTACGACAGAGGTAGGTGTGGGCCCAAGACACTATGATGGGGAGGTGGTCCACAACATGGCTAAACAAATTAATGTTGTGCTTGGCAAGAAGCACCCTTTGACGGTGAAACAAACACCCAAGGGTCAAGTATTTAAGAAGAAATCGGTGTTCTAGAAATTACCTTACTGGGAGATTCTACGTGTACGTCACTGCATCGATGTCATGCACGTAGAGAAGAATGTATATGAAAGCATCCTTGGTACTCTACTCAAGATTAAAGGTAAAAGAAAGGATGGTGAAGGTTCATGGCTCGATATGCTTGCCAATGAATCAAAACACAAGAGTGAAGCAGAAGATGATGACAAATCCATCAAAGCTCGGTAGAGTTACAATTTCAGTACAAAAGAAGCAACACAATTCTTCACCTATTTGTTGTCAGTTAAGACACCCTCTTCCTACTCCGCAAACACCAGAAGTCTCGTGGATGTGAGCTCAGGTAAAATGAAGTTGGGACACATGAAGTCACATGATTGCCACGTAATGTTGACACAAATCCTCCCGGTGGCCATCAGGAATCTGATGGACAAAGATATAAGAAACACACTCATTGAGCTCTGTGATTTCTTCAATCAACTATGGCAGAAAGTTGTAGATCCTGAAGAGTTGGATCATATGCAAGATGATATTGCAAGAATATTGTCCACCCGAGAGATGTTTTTCCCACCGTCATTCTTTGATATCATGGTCCATCTCACTGTGCACCTTGTCGATGAGGTAAAGTATTGTGGTCCTGTGTTTCTTCGCAACATGTATCGCTTCGAGCAGTTCATGGGAATACAAAAGCGCTTTTGTCAGAACTGAAACTGTCCTGAGGTAAGCATCCTACAAGGTTATACCACGGAGGTGGTGGTTGAGTTTTGCACCGAATACATGAAACAAAGACCTATAGGTTTGCCCCTCTCTCGCCACGAGGGAAGGCTAAAAGGTAAGACGGTCCTTGCTGGCACGCAAATGGCTACACCCGAAGAATTGGCAGTTAAAGCCCATTTGATGGTACTTCTTAACAGCCCGGTTCTGAGCTCTTATGCCGAAGAACACTTGGCAGAGATACACCAATGCTTCATACCAATGGTGCCTTCATCAGATGTCAAGATGAAGGAGCACACTAAGAACTACGCCTAATTGCTAAAGAATCATTTGGCACAAGGATCCATCGATGACATTGCTACATGGTTGGCACAAAAGCCATCACCTACAGTGTTGATGTACCAAGCATATGACATAAATGGATACACGTTCTACACTGAGGAACGTGGTCAGAAGACCTCATATCAGAACATCGCTATTCGAATAGAATGCATGACTGTAGATGAAGCTGATAAAAGGGTATACTATGGAACCATCAAAGAGATTTGGGAGCTTGACTATGTGAAAGTTAAGGTGGCATTATTTAGGTGCGCATGGATCCCTCTTGGTCATGTAAAGTTTGATGATTACAGGAAGACCTGTGTTAACAGGACAACGATGGCATATCACGCGCATCCGTTTATTCTTGCTAGCAATGCTACCCAGATTTTCTTTGCGGAAGACCCCTTGCATAAGAACTGCCATGTAGTGATGCATAGGAAGAGGAGGGTACTGGGTGTCGAGGATGTTGCCGATGAGGACGAGTATGATTAATTTGCTGTGTTGCTAGCTAAGGGATCACGCACCCATGTAACAGAGCAGCGTAAAATCATCGGAAAAACCAAGTCCATTCGGGGTCAACGTAATGATCCCAGTTCCCCCATGTACATGGGAATTAACCGTAAGACTAGTCTTTATGCCTGCCCTGCGACTTAATTCGTTCAATTTAGAACTGTCACATGTACTAAATTTGTGAGTTATGCCCGGTTTTCTGTTGATGTAAGAACCATTAATATGTTGACCTTGATATGATGTCAGCTCAGGCAATGAATATGAACTATTTTTTGTTATTATTATTATATCATAGAGGCAGCACACTCAATTGATCTCACTACAGTATGTGTGAACAAAAATATGCAATATGGTTTGCAAATAGCACACAGTTTGTTGACAAAAGCCGTGTTCCGACCAAACCCCGCCCATGATCTGAGTCGTGCTTTCTGATTGGCCAGAACCCAAACCCCATGGATCGTACGTCTGCACCATTGGATGCTGCCAGATCGAACGGCGATCCTCATCCCTTTCTATAGCACATGAAATTTTGGTTGTAATTTTATTTTTATGCACAAAATGCACGTAAAACTCAAAAAATGTCTTAAATATTGCTAACGATACCTGAAATGCGCCAGAAAATCAAACCCGTGGTATAATGGTGATTGCATACCATGGAAATTTTTATGAGGCCAAGTGATGAAGTCACCGGCCACTGGAGTTTGAAGACACATCTCCTTTTGGAAACCATGATCCTTCATGCGATATGCTCTGGTTTGGATGGAGCGATCATCAAAACTTGTGCCAAACTTTACCAATTTTTTCCACGGGGTCATGAAAGCACGCCACGGGCACACATCGATTTTGATGATGTCCGGACTACATCTAAATTTCCTGTGATTAAAATACCAACTAGCCCTACACAAGTGGCTGCACCTCGCGGCCGAAAAGATTGAAACTTCTCCCCGCTTCTTGAACAAACGGATAAAAACTCACAAAGCGGCGCACAAATGATTCGTAGACCTTCTTTGGTAGGTTGATCGTAATGGGAGTATCATAGCTAGTATCATGCATTCCAACTAGGTAATTTTGATGAGTTGTCATAGAATTAAATGAAGAAACAGAGGGTTAAGTATCATATCATGATACCGTATCATAATAACTGCTATGCTACTATGTGTCATGCATGAAAATAAATAAAATACTACATGATACCAACTTATGATACTATGCGCGCATTACGGAGGTAGTAGCATATACTAGTATAAATACTCCCCATGAGGCTTCTTCCAATGGATCGGTGCTTACATGAGGTGCTAAGCATATTAAATACTTTATCAACTAAAGATCCCAATGCATAGGTGCTTAACTTGTTGGTGCTAAGTATCCTTCATTTAATGATTTTGCAACTAAAGTTCTTCATGCATTGGTGGGATTCTTCCATTTAAGTGTTTTGCCTACGTTCTCGCGCTTGGCATTGTTTCTTCCTGGGGTCACCACACTCATCTCTCTCCTCTTAATTACCTTGCCACATTAGATTTTTTTGCCTACATGGCAGCCTTAGCACCTGTACAAGGTGGAGCATTGGGAGGGGCCTTACAACCAGCCTTATCATATATTAGTGTCATGCATACGATACTAGAGTATATAATACTACCTCCATAATGCATGCATAGTATCATAAGTTAGTATCTTAGGTTGTCTTATTAATTGTCATGCATGACACAAAGGAGTACACCATTTAATATAATACGGTATCATGATATGATACCACACCCTCTCTTTCCTCATTTAACTGTGTGCCACTACATCATCCAAAAAGTCTAGTTGGCATGCATGATACCGCTTATGATACTCCCATTACGACCAGCCTTAGGGTGGCCATAGTGGGGGTATCATAGCCGATATCATGCACTCGGGAATAGCAAATATGATGATGTGGCAAAGAAGTAACATAGGTAGATATCGTAACATAATAAATATGCTATACTACTTTGTGTCATGCAAGGCCATAAATACGGTCATCTATGATACTACTCTATGATACTATGCACTATGAAGGTAAGTACATAGTATCATATATACACTAGTATCATATGCATGATACTATGGTTATATGATACTCCTACTATAAGGATGGCTATAGTGGTGGTATCATAGCCGATATCATGCACTCGGAAATAGCAAGCACTGGTGCGCGTCGGTCCTAAACAAACGGTTTTTAACCCCTTTCCACGACGGCATTTGGAACCGTCGCCAAGTGAGTGTGTGTGATAGGGTGTCTTTCCCACACGACCCAGAAATCGTCGGGGATAGGCCCTCCTAGGACCCAGGCTGGGGCCGGGTGCGATCGGGCGAGGCATCGAAACCCAATCATTTTCGTAGGTATGTACATCCCACACGGTAATCCGAGAAAATCATTTCCGTAGGTATGTACATCCCACACAGTAATCCGAGAAAATCATTTCCGTAGGTATGTACATCCCACACGGTGAATCCCAGAAAAAACATTTTCGTTCATATGTATATCACACATAGTCAATCCAAGGAATATGTTTGTGTTCTTATGTACATCCCACACAGTCAATCCAGGGAAAATGTTTCCGTTCGGACATACATCCCACACAGCTTTATGTGTAGGCCTGTGTCTGAAAGGTGTAACTATCACACACGGTCTTCCTTGGTTAACTGTTTGCTTTTATCAACTATATCACACACGATTTGATGAAGAAAACTGTGTGGCATTGGGCTATCCATCACAAGCGCTTTTACTGCTAGAACTGTTTGCAAAGATCCATGACACATTTAGCAGGTTTATTAGTTTACAATTAATAATTCCATTATTACGCAAATTCACATTTCATATCGAATAGCTGTTTGCCAATTTCATATCAGGCACAGAAATATATTATAACATCATAGTACGGTAGCTACATGAAAACAACACAATACAACATATAGCTAGTTCAACTTCATAAGAACAATATATTCATTTCCCTAATCGAGATAATACAGGCTCGTCTTATCCACCTTTGCTTTCAGTTCAGTAAGAACCCATTTTGCACGGGCCAACTGGGAAAGTGCCTCCTCCTTCGCCAACACCATCTTAGCAAAGTATGATTTAAAAAATCTGAGCTCATTCTCCACCTTCAACTTTTTATCCCGCATCCTGAAATATGCTTCAGCGTTGATAAGACTTTCTCTAAGCCTATGTGTGTTCTTTTCCTCATACATGCTCCAGAGCTTCGTTAGGCACATCTTCAAAGACGGTGGCCATTCTTGATCAACCCACTCCAAGTAAGAACACTTCCGTTCATCCTATAATATTTAAAACTAGATTAGTAACAATTGTAGGGGAAATGGGTTTATAGCAACATAGAAAATCACCAATGCTTATTTTGAAAAACTGAAGAAACATGTTAATTATGACATATCTTCTCAAGAAGATCAATGTGCAAATGAAATAATTGGTACTGAGACAACAACCAAATTCTGGAACATCAGAAGCTATAATTAACTACAATGACGCTACAAGTTCTTACTCATGTACAATAAATAACAAATTGAACATTTTATGAGGAAGGTAAATATAACTGCAACAGCATAGCGACGGTGTTTGGATGACAGCAAATTGATACTAACAGGTGTGTACATGCACAAAATTAGAAACATAGAACTAATAGCAATAAGGTCGTCCACTATGTATGCCAAAAATGGGGTAAAGACAACTGTTCCTACATCTCGCACCGGTGCCCTGCACTGGCGACCCGATGCAGCAGAAAAAAAATCAGGAACCCAGACTTCGGAGCAGGTAGTTGCTCTGATGCCCAGTTCCTTCATCCATAAAGATTTAGTATTTTACTACTTGGCTGCTCGGATGTGTGGACCAAAGTTGGCTACACAAACTGCTGAAGCAGTGCCAAATAATTTTCTAATGGCACCACTGATGAGATGGCAACAATTTAAGATACTAGGTACAAACTGTGACATTGTCTTAGGATGCGTTTGGTTGAAGGTGTGGTATGAATGGGTTGGGACCGTGACAGTGTCTGAATCACATCTAACAAATGATTTGTAACAACGAAAGAGGTTCTAACCTTCTCTACACATGCCAAAAACTTCCTCCCACTGTCCACAGAATCAAACGCAACTAGCTTCACGCATGGAGATTGATGGTGACAACGAGCAGATAGATCTTCAGCCACCTCGCTCCATTTGTTGCCACTAATGGTCTTAGGGAGCTACAAGAGGAAGAAACGACTCAAATCGACCTCCGGCTAAAAATCCTTCATTCCAAGTCAAAGCCCGAGAGAGAGAGAGAAGATAGGCATACCCGGGTGGTGAAGGAGTAGTCGCCGGAGGAGGAACCGCTGGAGATGTCTTTGAAGAAGACCATGGCGACCCCGGTGGTAGGATGTGAGACGGCGAGGGCGAGGAAGCGACTATAGCTTAGCAAGGAAGGAGGAAACAGGGCAAATGTGACTTGTGGTCGGGGAGAAAAGGGGTTGGGAAGGGGGAAAGGGGGTAGATATTTTGGCGGTAGGCCAAAATTTTGGAAATGTGGAGGGAAACTTTGTGCGCGGTGCCGCCAGACCATTCACTTTGAACGATTGTGTGCATCGCAAATGATTCTTCTGCTTTACGCGCATGAGATGAGTTTGATAATTCAAATTTTGGTCTCAAGGCATGGGCACATTCACTTTGAACGCGCGCGGTGCCACCGGACCATTCACTTTGAACGATTGTGTGCATCGCAAACGATTCTTCTGCTTTACGCGCATGGGATGAGTTTGATTCAAATTTTTGGAAATTTCCCCGGGTACGTCATTGCATAATTTAACATCGCTTGCTAATTTGGGCACACAAAAGAGCGTACAGCAGACAGACTACACTTACTGAATTGAGCAATTTTAGTAATTATACAGAGCCAGTTGACCTAAACATTGCTTTAACAAAAGACCAGCATTAAAAACAAAGCCTAAGTACGCATAATTAAAAATCCGCCGCTGCCCCGGCCTATGCATCGCCGCTGTGAGATGAGACGTCGATGACTTGTCCTGGCGACATGCCGCCGTTGGTGGACTCCGCGTCTCCCCCCCTACTGGAGTCGACCGTGTCCTCGCCCTCGTCCTCATCCTCGGCGCCGCCCTCAAGGTTTTAGTACTCGTAGTAGTGGCTGCGCCAGAGCTCGCGTTGGTACTCCACCGCCGATTCCTCGATGGACAGACTCTTCTCTACCTCGACCTTAGCCACGCGCAACTCCTCCTCCCGGCGCTCCTCGATCTCCGCCACCTCCTGCATCTCCAGCTCCTGCTCGGCGACCTCATGAGGAAACAGGTGCTCCATGGCCACCGCCGCCTTTTCAGACATGGGTTGCATGCCAGAGTTTAAGGTGGCATGGAATATATTGGCGTGTGCATCCTCGATCTTGCCGTGGATGGCCTCGACCCGGGCTAGGGTGACATCTGCGACACAGACGGGAGCTCGAGCGCTCTCGGCGAAAGCGGTTGCGCTCAATGTGGATGCGGCGGCACTCTCGGCGTAGGCGGCAGCGCTCGGGGGGGGGGGGGGGCAGCCATCGTATGGGACTTCACGAAGCGTTTCCAGGGCGTCATCTTTGCAAGAAGGGGGTTCGGGAATGGGGATTGGGGTTCGTGGATTCGGGGGTTGCCGGCACTAGAGCAGACGAGCCGGCGAAGCTTAAAGAGGGAGACTTAAATAAACCTAGATATTTTCATCACAAACGGTTCCTATAAAACAATTGTGTGTGATATTGTAGATATTTTTTATTAGCTGTGAAAGACGAATTTGGAATAAAGTGCCAACGGATGGTGTTTTAAATGAATGAGAATTTTTTTTAGTACTAATACAATAGTCATGTCTAATTTTGGAAAATTTCAGGGCTCATTTGACCTTCTAAGACATTTAAGTAATTTTCTAGCCATTTAATGACCATAATTGAAATTTGAACTACATGTACATGCAACAGGTAACCATAACGGTTTGAAAAATCATATTTTGTGCACTTGTGTGAGATTTAATTCCATGTGTAGTAAATTGGAAGGAATTTTCAAACATATTGGTGTAACGGCTACGACACAATTAAGCATGGAGTGACATGGAATTTTAATTCCAAAAAAACATGAAGCCTTGGTTGATGTATGATACGTCTCCAACATATCTATAATTTATGAAGTATTCATGCTATTATATTATCAACCTTGGATGTTTTATATGCATTTATATGCTATTTTATATGATTTTTGGGACTAACCTATTAACCTAGTGCCCGGTGCCAGTTTCTGTTTTTTCCTTGTTTTTGAGTTGTATAGAAAAGTAATATCAAACGGAGTCCAATTGACGTGCCAAATTTTGACGATTTTTTATGGACCAAAAGAAGACCCCGGAGTAAAAGAGTTGGGCCAGGAGAGTCCCGGGGCGTCCACGATGGTGGGGGGCGCGCCCACTGCCCGCCCCCAGGCGCGTGGGCCTGCCTCGTGGATGCCTCGGGCACCTCCTTGACGTGAGACCGATGCCAAAAATTCCTATAAATACAAAACCTCGGAAAATTAACCTAGATCGGGAGTTCCGCCGCCAGAAGCCTCCGTAGCCACCGAAAACCAATCTAGGCCCTCTCTGGCACCCTACTGGAGGGGCCATCATCACCGGAGGGCATGGAGGAGGATCCCGGAGGGGCCATTATCGTCATGAAGGCCAAGGACCAGAGGGAGAACCTCTCCCCATCTAGGGGGGAGGCCATGGAGGAGGAAGCACAAGGGGGAGAACCTCTCCTCCTCTCTCTTGGTGGTACCGGAGTGCCATCGAGAGGGGAATCATCGCCGCGGTGATCGTCTTCATCAACATCACCATCATCACCACCATCCTCATCTCTTTTACGTGGTCCACTCTCCCACACCCCGCTGTAATTCCTACTTGAACATGGTGCTTTATGCCACATATTATGATCCAATGATGTGTTGCCATCCTATGATGTTCTGAGTAGATATCCCTTGTCTTTTGGGTTGATTGATGATCTAGATTGGTATGAGTTGTATGTCTTACTTTGGTGCTGCCCTATGGTGCCCTCTGTGCCGCGCAAGCATGAGAGATTCCTGCTATATGGTGTTGCAATACGTTTATGATTCGCTTATAGTGGGTTGCGTGAGTGACTGAAACACAAACCCGAGCAAGGGGGTTGTTGCGTATGGGATAAAAAGGACTTGATGCTTTAATGCTATGGTTGGGTTTGAACTTAATGATCTTTAGTCGTTGCGGATGCTTGCTAGAGTTCCAATCATAAGTGCATATGATCCAAGAAGAGAAAGTATGTTAGCTTATGCCTCTCCCTCATATGAAACTGCAATAGTGATTACCGGTTTTGTTAACAATTGCCTAGGACAATTCCGCACACCGATCCACCATTATTCCACACTCGCTATTTATAATATTTAGTAATATATTCTAACTTTATGATAACAGCACCTACTTTTATATTTTAGCTCTCCGATATCATACAAAGTTATCCACTTCATACCCACAACGTAGTTTTATTTCTCATTTCTAGTTGGAAGCAAACGTTCAGTGTACGTAGAGTCGTATCAGTGGAAGATATGGCTTGAGAGAATATTGATCTTACCTTTAGCTCCTTGTGGGTTCGAGACTCCATACTTATCACTTCCACCTTTGGAAATTGCTACGATGATTCCCTGCACTTGGGGATTATCAAACTCTTTGTCGGGGAGTTGCCGGGGAGCAATAGCGTGGGGTTGATATTCTCATGAGTGCTTGTTTGCTTTCTTCACTAAGTAGATTTTGTTTTTCCTTATTGTTTCTGTTTAGTTGTGGGTGAAACATACAAAAAAATTAAAGAATGAAAATACAAAAAAATTACTTGCCTCTCATGCCTAAAAAGTTTTTCAAAAAGAGAAGTGATTGGGAAGTTATGCATTGAAGAAGTGAGGGTCGACCTTGAGCACTTGTGTTCATGCTGACGGAAACAATGTAGAATTTTTCATGGAAGTTTCTCTCTAAATAATTATCCCCTTATATATATCCATTGTATTATAAAAATAATGTGCCAAGCTTTGGTTTTAGGATGTTCAGATTGCTTGTTTACTATGTGCAGAACAAAAACAGAAACTTTGGTTGTAGTGTGTGATTTTACAGTTTTTACTGGAAAGTCAAATGGGTCTTAAACTTTTAGCACATTACTTCCGTACACAATTTTCAAATTGTAAAATTTATTTCATAATTTTTGGAGTTACATAAGTTTACTAAACCTCCAGATTATAACAGACTGTCCTGTTTTAGACAGATTCTGTTTTTCGTGTGTTGTTTGCTTATTTTGATGCATCTATGGCTAGTATCGAAGGGTATGAACCATAGAGAAGTTGGAATACAGTAGATATAGTTCTAATATGAAATTGGAATAAGTTTGAAACAGTACCTAAAGGTAGTGATTTGCTTTATTATACTAACGGATCTCACAAAGTTGTTGTTAAAGTTTTGTGTGGATGAAGTGTTCGAAGAACGAGGAGTTACCGATGTGAGAAGAATAAAGAGAGGCAATAGCTCAAGCTTGGGGGTGCCCAAGGCACCACAAATAAATATTCTGAGGATACTCAAGCATCTAAGATTGGGGATGCCTGGTTGGCATCCCATCTTTCTTCTTCAACAATTATCGGTATATCTCAGTTTTTGTTTTGTTCACATGATTTCTGCCCTTTGTGTTTTTCTTTTTCTTTAAGAACCATGCTAGTATGAGATGTCCCTTCATCAACTTATAGAATACTTAATGTGCTTCACTTATATCTTTTAAGTATGATCTTATAGAATTGCTCTTTGAGCTTCACTTAAATCTTTTGAGTATGGTTTTATAGAATGCTTCATGTGCTTCACTTATACATTTTGAGATTGGATATTGGTTAGTTTATATTAATTGACGAATGCTCCATGAACTTCACTTATATCTTTTGGAATATGAATAATACTATTATCTAAAGCGGGTTTGGAAGAGTGTCAACTTTAGGAACTAGTGATCCCGCTATTCCGAATGAGGAGAATTTTGCTTATGTGGAGAGTAGTAAAAAATTTATGCTCGTAGATCATGAAAATAATGCTTTATGTGATGGTAATATTGTTGAACTCATTCATGATTCTACTGAAAATTATTATGAGGGAGGAATACATGCTTGTAGGAGTGCAATAATATGAAGTTTTCCTCTCTATGTGCTTAAAGTTTTGAAGTTATACTTGTTTTTCCTTCCTATGCTAGTGGATTCTTGTTCCCATAAATTGTGTGCTCACAAAATCCCTAGGCATAGGAAGTGGGTTAGGTTTAAATGTGCTAGTCATATTCTTCATGATGCTCTCTTTATGTTTCAATTCTTATCTTTTATGTGAGCATCATTGAAATCATCATGCCTAGCTAAAAGGCAATAAAGAAAAGCGCTTGTTGGGAGACAACCCAATATTTACCCTTACTGTTTTTGTGTGTTTACATGATTAAGCTACGGTAGTAGTCATGTTTTATAGCTTTTGTTTCAATAAAGTGCCAAGTAAGACCTTTGGGAAGACTTGGGTGAAAGTTAATGTGATCTTGCTGTAAAAACAGAAACTTTGCGCTCACGAGTTTAGCTGCCATTTTTTACAGAACAGTGCTTTAGTGATGATTCTTTTTGAAGAAGATTAATAGAAAAATTCCTCACGTCCAAAAATTTATTTCATAATTTTTTGAGTAGCAGAAGTATGGTTAGTGTTCAGATCATTACATATTGTTTTGTTTCTGACAGATTCTGTTTTCATTGCATAGTTTGCTTGTTTTCTAGTTTCTATGACTTATATTCCTCAATATAAATTGTAGAAATGATATGGTATAGTAGGCATTGTGTGATAATAATTACGATATTTGTCTTTGACAGTACCAAGGTGAATGGTTTACTCTTTATCATACTAACCTATCTCATGAAGTTCCGTTATGTTTTGTGTGATTGAAGTTTTCAAGCTTTGGGTGAGATATCGATATGAGGAGAATAAGGAGTGGAAAGACCCTAAGCTTGGGGATGACCAAGGCACCCCAAGGTAATATTCAAGGAAGACTCAAGCACCTAAGCTTGGGGATGCCCTAGAACGCATCCCCTCTTTCGTCTTCAAAACTATCGGTATACCTTACTCGGAGCTATATTTTTATTCGTCACATGATATGTGTTTTGCTTGGAGTGTATTTTCAATTTTACTTGATGTTTGAATAAAATCATTGGATCTGAAATATTAAATTAAAAAGAATCCTCCCATTGCTAGTTAATTATTTGACTACGCAGTGTCCTTCACTATTATCTTTTGGAGTAGTTTGTCATTTACTCATGTGCTTCACGTATATCCTATGAGTAAATGGTTGAATAATTGAATATCATAAATCTGAATTTATATAAGTTTATATGCTTATACCATGGGGAGTAATGACTTCACATAGAATAAGTATAGGTATTAAACTTATTGAAAGTTAGCAAACGTAGAATTGGTCACTTGAACAATTCATGAAAGAATATTGAAGGAAGAGAGATTTCACATATAAATATACTATCTTGGACATCTTTTGTAATTGTGAGCACTCATTAAAATATGACATGCTAAAAGGTTGACGTCGGACAAGGAAGACAACGTAATGGGTTATGTTTTCTTATATCCGAAATAAAGTATATTGTCTTGGATCATCCAACATATTGAGCTTGCTTTTCCCCCTCATGCTAGCCAAATTCTTTGCACCAAGTAGAGATACTACTTGTGCTTCCAAACATTGCTTAAACCAGTTTTTCCATGAGAGTCCACCATACCTACCTATGGATTGAGTAAGATTCTTCAAGTAAGTTGTCATCGGTGCATGCAATAAAAAATTGCCCTCTAAATATGTATGATCTATTAATGTGGAGAAAATAAGCTTTATACGATCTTGTGATGTGGAAGAAATAAAAGCGATGGACTACATAATAAAGGTCCATATCACAAGTGGCAATATAAAATGACGTTCTTTTGCATTAAGATTTTGTGAATCCAACCATAAAAGCGCATGACAACCTCTGCTTCCCTCTGCGAAGGGCCTATCTTTTACTTTTATCTTCTACCCTTATGCAAGAGTCATGCCTTTCCTTTTTACATTTTATCCTTTGGCAAGCACATTGTGTTAGAAAGATCCTGATATATATATATATATATATATATATATATATAATATATATATATATATATCCAATTGGATGTAAGTTTCATGAACTATTATTGTTGACATTACCCTTGAGGTGAAAGGCTGGGAGGCGAATCTATAAGCCCCTATCTTTCTCTATGTTCGATTAAAACTTTGAACCCATAAATATCACATGAGTGTTAGCAATTGTGAAAGACTAAATGATAGTTGAGTATGTGGAGTTTGCTAAATCAAAGCTCTAACATAGACCCTTCCTGAAAATAAGATGAATTGCAATTGCTTGATGACTGAGAATATAGTTTGTTAGTTTCAAGAAAGTTTATGATCTATACTTTAACATGTGAATAGCTTGTTACTTGATCATAAAAAGTTTTATGAAGATTAGTTACTGTTATGATATATAATGATGCTATAAAAAGTGATTGAAACTATCATTGATGAAACTTATGCACTTGCTAGAATTCACACTTCATAAATTATTTCTTTTATCATTTACTACTCGAGGACGAGCAGGAATTAAGCTTGGGGATGCTGACACATCTCCAACGTATCTATAATTTATGAAGTATTCATGCTATTATATTATCAACCTTGGATGTTTTATATGCTATTTTATATGAGTTCTGGGACTAACCTATTAACCTAGTGTCCAGTGCCAGTTTATGTTTTTTCCTTGTTTTTGAGTTTTACAGAAAAGGAATATCAAACGGAGTCCAATTGACGTGCCAATTTTTGATGATTTTTTATGGACCAAAAGAAGACCACGGAGTAAAAGAGTTGGGCCAGGAGAGTCCAGGGGCGTCCATGAGGGTGGGGGGCGCCCCCCTCCCCCAGGCGCGTGGGCCTGCCTCGTGGACCCCTCGGGCACCTCCTTGACATGAGACCGACGCCAAAAATTTCTATAAATACATAAACCTCAGAAAATTATCCTAGATCGGGACTTCTGCCGCCAGAAGCCTCCGTAGCCACCAAAAACAAATCTAGGCCCTCTCTGGCACCCTGCCGGAGGGAGCCATCATCACCGGAAGGCATGGAGGAGGATCCCGGAGGGGCCATTATCGTCATGAAGGCCAAGGACCAGTGGGAGAACCTCTCCCCATCTAGGGGGAGGCCATGGAGGAGGAAGCACAAGGGGGAGAACCTCTCCTCCTCTCTCTTGGTGGTACCAGAGTGCCATCGAGAGGGGAATCATCGCCGCGGTGATCGTCTTCATCAACATCACCATCATCACCACCATCCTCATCTCTTTTACGCGGTCCACTCTCCCGCACCCCGCTGTAATCCCTACTTGAACATGGTGCTTTTTGCCACATATTATGATCCAATGATGTGTTGCCATCCTATGATGTTCTGAGTAGATATCCCTTATCTTTGGGTTGATTGATGATCTAGATTGGTATGAGTTGCATGTTTTACTTTGATGCTGTCCTATGGTGCCCTCTGTGCCGCGCAAGCGTGAGGGATTCCCGCTGTAGGGTGTTGCAATACATTTATGATTCGCTTATAGTGGGTTGCGTGAGTGAGTGAAACACAAACCCGAGCAAGGGGGTTGTTATGTATGGGATAAAGAGGACTTGATGCTTTAATGCTATGGTTGGGTTTTACCTTAATGATCTTTAGTAGTTGCAGATGCTTGCTTGAGTTCCAATCATAAGTGCATATGATCCAAGAAGAGAAAGTATGTTAGCTTATGCCTCTCCCTTATATGAAACTGCAATAGTGAGTACCGGTTTTATTAACAATTGCCTAGGACAATTCCGCACACCGATCCACCATTATTCCACACTCGCTATTTATAATATTTAGTAATATATTCTAACTTTATGATAACAGCACCTACTTTTATATTTTAGCTCTCTGATATCATACAAAGTTATCCACTTCATACCCACAACATAGTTTTATTTCTCATTTCTAGTTGGAAGCAAACGTTCGGTGTATGTAGAGTCGTATCAGTGGCAGATAGGGCTTGAGAGAATATTAATATTACCTTTAGCTCCTTGTGGGCTCGACACTCCATACTTATCACTTCCACCTTTGGAAATTGCTACGATGATTCCCTACACTTGGGGATTATCAATGTAATGTCATGCCACCAAGATGATGTGGTAAAAAAATTTGGCATGTTTGACCAAAGTTTGAACACACACCCCTCACAAAACGGAGCAACTCACTCGAAGCCTCGTGGTTCCGAGAGGGAACAATGCATGTTTGATGACGAACGGGAGATAGCTTCCTCTTACGGCCTAAAAAAAATTTCTACGTCTAACATGCACTACTACAACTGTAATGTGAAAATTTTGAAAATTCTAGGGGTCATTTGACCTTTTAAAGACATTTAAGTGATTTTCTAGCCATTTAATGACCGTAATTCAAATTTGAACTACATCTACATGCAACGCCTAACCAAAACGGTTTGAAAAATCATATTTGTGTACTTGTCTGTGAGTTAATTCCATGTGCAGTAAACTAGAAGGAATTTTCAAGGATATTTGTATCACGACATGGACATATATGCATGAATACATATGCATGGAGTGGCATGGCATTTTAATTCCAAAAAAATCAGAAACACATGAAACCTTGGTTGATGTAATTTCATGCCACCAAGATGATGTGGTAAAGAAATTGGCATGTTTGATGAAAGTTTGGACACACACCCCTCACAAACCGGAGCAACTCGCTAGAAGGTTCGTGGTTACGAGAGGGAACAATGCATGTTTGATGAACGGGAGATAGCTTCCTCTTATGGCCTTCAATTTTTTTCTACGTCTAATGTGCACTACTACAACTGTAATGTGAAAATTTGGAAAATTCTAGGGGTCATTTGACCTTTTAAAGACATTTAAGTGATTTTCTAACCATTTAATGACCGTAATTCGAATTTGAACTACATCTACAGGCAACGCCTAACCAAAACAGTTTGAAAAATCATATATGTGTACTTGTGTGCAAGTTAATTCCATGTGCATTAAAATAGAAAGAATTTTCAAACATATTGGTCTCACGACATGGAAACATGCATACGTATGCATGGAGACATGGCATTTTAATTCAAAAAAATATAGAAAAATGATCAGAAACACATGAAACCTTGGTTGATATAATGTCATGCCACCAAGATGATGTGGTAAAGAAATTGGCATCTTTGACGAACGTTTGGACACACACCCCTCACAAACCGGAGCAAATCCCTAGAACGTTTGTGGTTCTGAGAGGGAACAATGCATGTTTGATGACAAACGGAAGATAGCTTCCTCTTACGGCCTTGAAATTTTTTCTACGTCTAACATGCACTACTACAACTATAATGTGAAATTTTGGAAAAATTCTAGGGGTCATTTGACCTTTTAAATACATTTAAGTGATTTTCTAACCATTTAATGACTGTAATTCAAATTTGAACTACATCTACATGCAACGCCTAACCAAAATGGTTTGAAAAATCATATTTGTGTACTTGTGTGCGAGTTAATTCCATGTGCAGTAAATTAAAAGGAATTTTCTAACATATTGGTCTCACGACATGGACACATGCATACCCATGCATGGAGTGACATGGCATTTTAATTCAAAAAAATAGAAAAATGATCAGAAATACATGAAACCTTGGTTGATGTAATGTCATACCACCAAGATGATGTGGTAAAGAAATTGGCATGTTTGACGAACGTTTGGACACACGCCTCTCACAAACCGGAGTAACTCGCTAGAAGGTTCGTGGTTCCGAGAGGGAACAATGCATGTTTGATGACGAACGGGAGATAGCTTCCTCTTACGGCCTTCAAATTTTTTCCTACATTTAACGTGCAACTGTCACGTGAAAAATTGGTAAATTTCAGGGGTCATTTGACCTTCGAAAGAGATTTAAGTGATTTTCTAACCATTTAATGACCATAATTCAAATTTGAACTACATCTACATGCAACGCCTAAGCAAAACGGTTTGAAAAATCATACTTTTATGTACTTGTGTGCGAATTAATTCGATGTTCAGTAAATTATAAGGAAACTTCAAACATATTGGTGTCAAGGCATGGGCACATGCATGGAGTGCATGCCATGACATTTTAATTCTAAAAAATTAAAAAATTATCAGAAAAACATGAGACCTTGCTTTATTTAATGTCATGCCAGCAAGATGATGTGGTAAAAAAATTGGTCAGTTTGACGAAAATTTGGACACACACCCCTCACAAACTGGAGGAACTCACTAGAAGGTTCGTGGTTCCGAGAGGGAGCAATGCATGTTTGCTGACGGACGGGAGATAGCTTCCTCTTACGGCCTTCAATTTTTTTCCTATGTTTAACGTGCACAAATACAACTGTCATGTGAAAATTTGGAAATTCTCAGGGGTCATTTGACCTTTTAAAGACATTTATGTGATTTTCTACCCATTAAATGACCGTAATTCAAATTTGGACTACATCTACATGTAACGCCTAACCAAAACGGTTTGAAAAATCATATTTTTGTGTACTTGTATGTGAGTTAAAAAATCATCAGACGATGTAAATATCTGGTGTTCAAAAAAAGAAAATTTGAAGATCTGGCAAGACAACCGGCCCCCACACGATTAGCAGTCTATCTCACGGCTTAAGGTTTGGTAGGTGAATGGCGGGGATGATTCATCAGACACGGTTCTGCATTGGAAATCGCCAGCTATTATGTTCACACATGGATTTTGGCTATTATGTTCACACACGGATTTTGCTGGGGGGAATCGTGTGTAATTCAAACTACAATACTCATAAATTACGGCGACCGGCGTTTGTACTGTCCCTGTCGATCTATATTCCGGCCGCCAATAAATACTACCTTGCTCACGTTGTCCCGCCTGCATTCTCATCTACATCCTCCCCTCACTCGCCCTCTCTATCTTCCTCACCCAAATCTCCGCCATGGCTCCACCGGTATGCCCACGCGCCGACGAGGAGTCGCCGCCCCCGAGGACGCTCACTCGATTAGTAGCGACGAGGACCCCTACGTGCCGCCTCACGAGGTTGCGCCGGACCCCCCAACTTTGGATTGGTTTGGGGGCCAGTACAATCTTTGTTTGTGGAAGTCGCTGCCGCGGGCTGAGAAAGCCAGGCAAGTGGCATTCAAAAAGGAGATGGCGGAGGAGGAAGCCAAGTACCAGGCGGCTTGTGAAGCCCGTGATGCCGCCTGGAAAAAGGAGGCGACAGAGCTTTGGGGGCGGGCGCGTCGTCGTGCCGAGGAGGTGTACGAAGACGGGTACTTCGCGAGGAAGGTCATAGGCGCTGGGCGCCTCGTCGCTGCGTGGAGGTGGGCCGATAAGCTCCAGCGTGCCACCGACGAGGAGCTTCAGTGGGTGCCCAACGAAATGGCAAGATCGGTCGCGCGCGTCCGCCGGCAAGAGGTAGATCGGTACGTCAAGCGCTGCGAGGCGGAGGAGTCGGAGTACTGCCACCGCACTAGGAAGATGCCGCACACCAAGGAGCTGCTGGCGAGGGGCTGCTGGAATACTGGCCCCAGGAGGGATTATTAGTTTTAGTATTGACCGTTTTCAATTTTATGCATTGTACCTAGTAGATAAGTATCATCACGTATATGTGATGATATTATATATATATATTAATAATATATATATATTATGAATTCATTTTCTATCTGTTTTTGTATACTAATTTGAATCTAGCTGTTATCATCCACATATACAGAATGAAAAGCGTATATACACACATTGAAACAGAACATATCATAATGGAAAACGGAGTACACACATTGAAACAGAGCAATAAACAGAGCACTACTATGATTGCTGTGAATACATAGCTATCCACGTCGAAACGAATTTTCAAAATAAAACGAGTCCATGAGACCATGACCAGCAGCCCTTGCCTAGGGTAGCTCTTGGCTCTGCCCGAACTCGTGCAGGCATTCGTCCAAGCGGTCGACACACTCGAGATACATTTGGAGCGCGATCCCGGGATCCAAGTTAGCTATTTCATCGGAGATCACCAGGTAGCTCTTGGCTCTGCCTGAACTCGTGCAGGCATTCGTCCAAGCGGTCGACACGCTCGAGATACATCTGGAGTGCGATCTCGAGCCCCAAGTTGGCTATTTCATCGGAGATCACCAGCTCGAGGATGCGACGGCCATGTTTCTCTACTGCGCCTAGGTGGACACCTGGGCCAAGGAGGCGGTCGAGCCTACGGACTAGCGCGTTGGCATCCAGCGGGCGGCGGACAAGGCGAACGGCGGCACCCATGCGAACGGCGCGGCGGGCGTCCGGTGCAAGTACGATGCGGCCGGCCTCTGGTGCAAGTATGGCGCTGAAGGCCTTTGCCCACTCCTGGCAAGGAATGGGGGTACTGACGGGACATGTACCTAGCTGCGACGCCGTGTCGACAGCAGGCAAGCGCCGCTTGATCCGCTCTTGCTGTGCGGCGCGCCGCGCCTCTCGCTCTGCGGTGCTCCAACGGTCTCGTCGTGCGACGAGCCGCAACCTATCGACGCGGACGCGCCTAGCTTGCTTTGCGGCGCGCCATCGATCATTTTGTGCGGCGAGCTGCAGCCTGTTGGCGCTGACATGCCTATCTTGATCAGCAGCGCGGTTTGCTTAACCCTGGTGATGACGTGCATCACGGCGTCGTCCATCGCGTTGCCGGGGAGCGCCTCGGCCTCGACGGGCCATGGCGCCTGCTCATTTTCCTCGTCGACGAAGTTGATGGCAGAGGTCGCGCTTTGGTGGGTTGGCATGCTTGGAAAAGGTGGATGTGCTACAGGCTGCTCGTGTCGCCTCCGTGCGTCACGCGCCCCCTATGCGCAATATAGCAGGGTGGTGGGAAACAGATGAGGAAATGGCGGGAAACAGTGGCGTGTTCATAAAACGCCATCAATTAATGGAAACTTAGTATCGAGCTAGCACAAGAAGTAGATGATTATCAGATGAACACAGACTACACTAAGGAAATTGTCGGTGATGAATTCATCAACCCCAAACGGTTGAATACTAGCAAGCGTTTGCCCACAACACACACGGTCTATTCCATCACAAATAGGTCGGATGGATCAACTGTATGCCACGTATCATTGTCAAAAAGTAATGTGGTAGACCTTCTTTAACATGTGTTAAAAAATAAAAAATAAATAAATAAAAAGGACCTTGAGGTTAAATTAGCTGAGGGAATGGGGCATTTCGGTCATTTGACCAAAATGACCCATCCCATCACCTAATTTAACATCTGTGACGCCCCTGATTCGATCGTACACTAATCATACACGCAAATGTGTACGATCAAGATCAGGGACTCACGGAAAGATATAACAACACAACTCTACAAATAAAATAAGTCATACAAGCATCATATTACAAGCCAGGGGCCTCGAGGGCTCGAATACAAGAGCTCGATCATAGACGAGTCAGCGGAAGCAACAATATCTGGGTACAGACATAAGCTAAACAAGTTTGCCTTAAGAAGGCTAGCGATACAGATCGAAAGAGGCGCAGGCCTCCTGTCTGGGATCCACCTAAACTACTCCTGGTCGTCGTCAGCGGGCTGCACGTAGTAGTAGGCACCTCCCGAGTAGTAGTAGTCGTCGTCAACGGTGGCGTCTGGCTCCTGGGCTCCAACATCTGGTTGCGACAACTAGGTAGAAGGGATAGGGGGAAAAGAAGGAGAAAGCAACCGTGAGTACTCATCCAAAGTACTCGCAAGTAAGGAGCTACACTACATATGCATGGGTATATGTGTAAAGGCCATATCGGTGGACTGAACTGCAGAATGCCAGAATAAGAGGGGGATAGCTAATCCTGTCGAAGACTACGCTTCTGGAAGCCTCCGTCTTGCAGCATGTAGAAGAGAGTAGACTGAAGTCCTCCAAGTAGCATCGCATAGCATAACCCTAACCGATAATCCTTCCCTCGTCGCCCTGTGAGGGAGCGATCACCGATTGTATCTGACACTTGGAAGGGTGTGTTTTATTAAGTATCCGGTTCTAGTTGTCATAAGGTCAAGGTACAACTTCAAGTCGTCCTGTTACCGAAGATCACGGCTATTCGAATAGATTAACTTCCCTGCAGGGGTGCACCACATAACCCAACACGCTCGATCCCATTTGGCCGGACACACTTTCCTGGGTCATGCCCGGCCTCGGAAGATCAACACGTCGCAGCCCTACCTAGGCACAACAGAGAGGTCAGCACGTCGGTCTAAATCCTATGGCGCAGGGGTCTGGGCCCATCGCCCATTGCACACCTGCATGTTGCGAGGGCGGCCGGAAGCAGACCTAGCCTAGCAGGCGTTCCAGTCCAATCCGGCGCGCGCCGCTCAGTCGCTGACGTCACGAAGGCTTCGGCTGATACCACGACGTCAAGTGCCCATAACTGTCCCCGCGTAGATGGTTAGTGCGTATAGGCCAGTAGCCAGACTCAGATCAAATACCAGGATCTCGTTAAGCGTGTTATTTTGAAATAACCACGGACGCCGACCAGGGCCAGGCCCACCTCTCTCCTAGGTGGTCTCAACCTGCCCTGTCGCTCCATCACAAAGTAACAGTCAGGGGCCTTCGGGAACTCAGGCCCACCTCTACCGGGATGGAGCCACTTGCCCCTTCAGCCCTCAACATCGGAATCACTCGCAGGTACTCCTACGAGCCGGCCCGTCTTTAGTCACCACATGTATCATATATTATGTATATAAGTATATACCCGTGACCATCTCCCGAGTGATCACAGCCCGATAGTATAGCATGGCAGACGGACAAGAATGTAGGGCCACTAATGGCATACTAGCATCCTATACTAAGCATTAGGATTGCAGGTAAGGTATCAACAGTTGTAGCAACAATGACAGGCTATGCATCAGAATAGGATTAACGGGAAGCAGTAACATGCTACACTACTCTAATGCAAGCAATATAGAGAAGAGTAGGCGATATTGATGATCAAGGGGGGGGGGCTTGCCTGGTTGCTCTGGCAAGAGAGAGGGGTCGTCGTCGATGTAGTCGATCAGTGGGGTATCGGCAGCGGTCTCGAGGTCTACCGGAAAGAAGTAACGGAGGGGGAACACAATAACAGAGCAATCAAAGCATCATAAGCATAACATGGCAATACGCGATGTTAGGGGTGACCTAACGCAATACTAGATGCTACTGGCGAAGGGGGGAAACATCCGAGAAAGAATTCCCGGTGTTTCGCTTTTTTGGGCAGATGAACCGGAGGTGGATTGTTGCATGTTCGATGTGCTAGGGACGTGTGGCGGACGAACGGACTGCGTATTCGGATTAGTCTCGCTTTTCTGAGCAACTTTTATGTATAAAACTTTTTCATCCGAGCTACGGATTATTTTATATGATTTTCCAAAGATTTAAAGAATTTCTAAAATTATGGATTTATTTTAATCCGAAAATAAACAGTAAACAGAAAAGCTGGGTGCGCCCGGTGTAGTGCACCCAACAGTGCACTGGGGCTGACAATGGGCCCCGGGGCTGCTGAGTTAGCCGCGAGCGGTTAACTAGTCAGATGATGAACAGTCCTGGAGGGGTCCGCATGTCATAGCCATTGGGGTTAGTTTAAATTAAACAGTGTTTAATTTATGGGTGTTCTA
Source organism: Triticum urartu (assembly GCF_056163025.1). Lineage (NCBI taxonomy): Eukaryota > Viridiplantae > Streptophyta > Magnoliopsida > Poales > Poaceae > Triticum > Triticum urartu. Next base: position 219,336,986 of record NC_141878.1, read on the forward strand.
CACGTCAGCGGCCAATTAGCCTTAGTATTAGTACTAAAACTAAACTAAACAGGGGACAAAGGAGACGTGAAGCTTTTGCGGCCTGCAGAGTACACATTATTGCATATGGTTATGGGCATTTTTATTTGTTTCTTTTTTACAACTATTTTTGTGGGCTTTTAGTTGGGCATTAATGTGATAAAAATTTAAGGGACTATGAAGCGGCTGGTGCATTCCAAGTTCGATGGGTTCAGCGTTCAGGCGTGACTTTCTACTGGGTTCAGAACACACTCGTACCCATATACACGTACATGTAGAAAAAGAAGATCGTTGGGTTCAGATACGGCTGTACGCTAGCTCCGCCGGCCATGGAGCAGCAGCAGCATAAATACGCAGCGGCAGCGGCAATAGAGGGAGCATCAACAGGCCGCGAGAAGAAGCAGTGCAGCAACAGCGGAGAGCAGTAGTAGACAACGAGCAGCAGCAGTAGCGCAGCAACAGCAGCGCAGCCGGGCGCGGTGGCTAGCGGGCGGGCGGCTGCGCGCGCCGGCAGAGGTGGGGACCGCGAGAGAGGCTGTAGCGGGGCAGCAGGGATGGGCGCGGACGTGCAAGGGCGACGGGAGGAGGGGCGCCCAGGGCGAGCTAGTGACGATCAGAGGGCACCGGGAGCGCGGCCATGGCGTGCGTGGAGCGAAGCTCCGACCGCGACGGCTAAGCTCGGGGGAGGGCACCTACGGCGATGGAATCGATGGGGAAGAAGGGGGAATCGAAGGAGGGCCTTACCACGGTCGCATAGAAGGGGGCGACGAGGTTGGGGACGCATTGAAGGCGGCGGATCGACCGCCGGTGGCCGCGGATGCAGTCGGGGAGGAATGATGAAGACAGCGGCGATGTGGCGTCCCGACTCGATCCACTTGATGATGAAGAAGAAGTCGTCCATGGTGAAGCTCCCGGACACGCTAGATCAGCACGGAGGCAACGATGGCCGCGACGACGACATGGCGGCGGACGAGCTCGGGATCGAGCAATTGGAGAGGGAGAGGGGCAAGTGGGGGAAGGGGATTAGGTTTTCGGGGGCACGAGGGAGAGAGGTTATAGGCCAGGGGGAAGGCCGGATGGCCGCCACGCAAGGCTCGGCCGGCCATGGCACCTCGGATGGCCTCCACGCCTCTGTTATGTGAACAGAGGAGAGGGGAGACTCCAAGTGGGCTGGGCTGCACTATAGCTTAGCAGGCCTGAGTGCACAATAGGCTTTAGTTTTTTTTTTACTTTTTATTGCTCGTGTTTTGTAGTTCATTTCTGTACCAAATGAATTTTTGTTGAATGTGATACCTGCCACAAAAATGTTTGGCAATATTATGGACTGCCACAAAATGTTTGAGGGCTATTATAATTTGTTTCCATTTTGTTTTAAACAAAAATGACTTAAAGGGGGCTGTGTTGATACTGTTTCATATCCAGGGGCTTTTTAAATATATTTTGAAAAATGTTAACCCCTACATGATAATTAGCTAGTGAATATTTTCAACTCAACGAACATTTTTGTTTTACCGCTTGAAGAAATGATAGTTTGACTTTATTTTAAATTTGAGTTTGAATCGGGTTTGGATCAAAGTGAGGTTTAGCGAACTAACCGCGATGACATGTGTAACGCCCGGATAATTTGGCTACAGTAAAACTCTCCTAATGATGCCATGTCATCTGCGATTACTGTTACTAATCTTGGGATAATTCGAAAACGCGTCAAATTCAAACTTAAAATTAAGGTCGACAATAAAAGTTTTCAAAATTGAAACAAAAATGTTCGGTGGACTCCAAATATTACAAAGGTAATTATGGTGCAGAAAACACATTTTTAGTAAAAGACTAAATACTTTAAAATAAAATAAAACAAGAGGGAAAAAGAAAAGGAAAAAAAGGAGAGGGGGGAGAGAGAAAAGAGCCCCTGGCCTCCCATTGGGCCTCGACCCACTTCAGCCTGGCCGGCCCAGCTTCCCCTGCACCCCCCTCCTTCCTGTTCCTCCGACCGCGCGCCAGGGCGCGCCCGGTCGCCACCGAGCCGGCTCGCCGTCGACGTCGTGGGGATAAGGTCGAGTCTCCTCGGCTTCGTCAGCTCCCCCACTAGATATTTTCCCGAGTCCACTCCCCTCGTGCTCTCTCTCGCCTGTGCCCCCTCCTCCAGATCCGCCTCGTCGTCGCGCCCGGTGTCGTCCGCCTCGCTCCGCTGCGGCCACCGGCTACCTGCTGCCCCGCCGTCGTGTCCACGAAGGCCGTCTCCATCCGCTACGTCATACACGCCGACGCACTAGAGCTGAAGGCCGCTACGACGCTGCCCTGAGCCGTCTTCAACCTTCGGATCGCCGGCGTTCATCGCCGATTCCGGCTGCCTCACGCCCTCCCCGAGCTCACTGCCACTCCCCTACGGCCCCACGGTGAGCTCCCGCGCGTAACCCCTCACTGCCCCGTCCGTTTCAATGCGTGTAACCGCCGTCGCCATAGCTCCTGTAGGCCACCGCCGCCCTGCTCCATCGCCACCATGGCCAGCGCTCGCTCCGAGCTAGCCGAGCACGGGCACGTGTTGAGGGACTCGCGGTGAAGCCGCCAGTGCCCTCTACCTTTCCTCCCCTGTCCCCTTGCACCGGATCCATCTGCGCCCGACTCCGGCCGGCGCGTCGCTCATCACCGTCGTCCCCACGGACCTCCCCGCAGCCTCCCGCTACCTCCATCGGACGCGCGTGAGCTTCAGCTGCTCGTAGGCCCTCTCCGCGTGCCGACCCGTGCCCTGCATCGCCGAATCCACCATCGCCCGCCGCCGCCGCCTCTGCTCGCCGCCGCCATCGTTGCAGCCCGTCTCAGCCCGAGCTAAGGCCACAGTTGGATGCGCCGCTCCTCCCCGACCGCTCTCGAAACGGCTCTCTGTGGCGCGTTTCCGGCGAGGTCCCGAGCGCCTCCGCCGTGTTTTTGGTCGCCGGCGTTCAGCCGCCGGCCACTGCCAACGTGGCGCACCGGGGCCATCCCCTGGGTCGCTGACCCGTGGGCCCGCGGGGCCCGGCTGACCTGTTGACTTAGATCAACTGCTGACTGGGCACTCTGGCCCACTGACATGCGGGCCCCACTGTATAATTAATTTAACTAAACTAGTTTTATAATTAAAATAAATTAATTAATCTGTTAAGTCACTGACAGGTGGGGTCCAGGTGCTAATTAACCCTGTTTAGTCTTAGTTAAACTTAGTTAAGCCCTCTGACCATGACATGTGGGTCCCACCGGCCCCACATGGCAGGTTTGACCCTGGTCAGCGAGTCTGTTGACTGCTGACGTCATCCCCACACAATGCTGATGTCATAATTCCCGTCTGTTAATTTATTTAATTCCTGAAAATGTTTAAACCTTTAGAAATTCTTTGAAAATAAACCGTAGCTCGGATGAAAAAACTTTGTACATGAAAGTTGCTCAGAACGACGAGACGAATTCGAATACGCAGCCCGTTCATCCGCCACGCATCCCTAGCATAGCGAACACGCAACTTTCCCCCTCCGGTTCGTCTGTCCGAAAACGCGAAACACCGGGGATACTTTCCCGGATGTTTTCCCCCTTCACCGGTACCCCCTCGTACCGCGTTAGGGCACACCTAGCATCACGTCTTGTCATGCCATGCATCATTATGCATCTGTTTGCATTATATTTATTGTTTCTTCCCCCTCTTCTCTCGCTAGACACCGAGACCGACGTCGCTGCTACCCAGTACGACTACGGAGTTGACGACCCCTCTCTCTTGCCAGAGCAATCAGGCAAGCCCCCCCCCTTTGATCACCAGATATCGCCTACTCTCCTCTATACTGCTTGCATTAGAGTAGTGTAGCATGTTACTATTTTCGTTATTCCTATCCTGATGCATAGCCTGTCCTTGCTACTACTGTTGATACCTTTACCTGCAATCCTACTTGCTTAGTACAGGATGCTAGTATTTCCATCTGTGGCCCTACATTCTTGTCCGTCTGCTGTGCTATACTATCGGGCCGTGATCACTCGGGAGGTGATCACGGGTATATACTATTTTACTTTATACTTGATACATGTGGTGATTAAAGACGGGTCGGCTCGTAGGAGCACCCGCGAGTGGATCTTTGAGGCGGAGCGACAGGGCAGGTTCAGACCACCTAGGAGAGAGGTGGGCCTGGCCCTGGTCGGCGTTCGCAGATACTTAACACGTTTAACGAGATCTTGGTATTTGATCTGAGTCTGGCTACTGGCCTATACGCACTAACCATCTACGCGGGGACAGTTATGGGCACTCGACGTCGTGGTATCAGCCGAAGCCTTCGGGACGTCAGCAACTGAGCGGCGCGCGCCGGATTGGACTGGAACGCCACTAGGCTAGGTCTGCTTCCGGCCGCGTTCGCAACGTGCAAGTGTGCAAAGGGCGGTGGGCCCAGACCCCTGCGCCATAGGATTTAGACCGGCGTGCTGACCTCTCTGTTGTGCCTAGGTAGGGCTACGACGTGTTGATCTTCCGCGGCTGGGCATGACCCCGAAAAGTGTGTTCGGCCAAATGGGATCGAGCGTGTTGGGTTATGTGGTGCACCCCTGCAGGGAAGTTAATCTATTCGAATAGCCGTGATCTTCGATAACAGGACGACTTGGAGTTGTACCTTGACCTTATGACAACTAGAACTGGATACTTAATAAAACACACCCTTCCAAGTGCCAGATACAACCGGTGGTTGCTCTCTCACAGGGCGACGAGGGGAGGATCATCGGTTAGGGTTATGCTAGGCGATGCTACTTGGAGGACTTCAGTCTACTCTCTTCTACATGCTGCAAGACGGAGGCTGCCAGAAGCGTAGACTTCGAAAGGACTAGCTATCCCCCTCTTATTCCGGCTTTCTGCAGTCCAGTCCACATATAATAGCCTTATTCCAGTTGATACCAATGCATACATATGTAGTGTAGCTCCTTGCTTGCGAGTACTTTGGATGAGTACTCACGGTTGCTTTCTTCCTCTTTTCCCCTATCCCTTCTACCTGGTTGTCGCAACCAGATGTTGGAGCCCAAGAGCCAGATGCCACCTTCGACGACGACTCCTACTACACCGGAGGTGCCTACTACTACGTGTTGCCCACTGACGACGACCAGGAGTAGTTTAGGAGGATCCCAGGCAGGAGGCATGCGCCTCTTTCGATCTGTATCCCAGTTTGTGCTAGCCTTCTTAAGGCAAACTTGTTTAACTTATGTCTGTAGTCAGATATTGTTGCTTCCGCTGACTCGTCTATGATCGAGCTCTTGTATTCAAGCCCTCGAGGCCCCTGGCTTGTAATATGATGCTTGTATGACTTATTTTATTTGTAGAGTTGTGTTGTGATATCTTCCCGTGAGTCCCTGATCTTAATCGTACACATTTGCGTGTATGATTAGTGTACGATTAAATCGGGGGCGTCACAAGTTGGTATCAGAGCCGACTGCCTGTAGGAATTCCCCTTCCACACTCCTTGGCCGAAGTTGAGCCTAGATATTACAAAAACTTTTACTAACATGGCTGTGTGCCTTACGGGCCCACATCGCCATCTGGGTGGTACTAGGATCTTTTACTCCTCGACCTTTACTCTGGGACTCTGAACTCTCTTCTACTCGGGTTAAACGAATTTACTAACTCTGACACTAGGATCCCGTTACGACATTCACCCCAAAGTTGGATAAGCCCTAGTTATTCTTTAGAGTAGTACTTGAACATTATCCACACTGTCATTTGACTCCTGTGAAAACATCTTTGTTTTCAGATGGAACCCACGAGGCAGGTCGTGCGCCACACGACGGCCATTGGTGCCTCAGGATCACCTGCTGTGTTAGTTGAGATGATGACCTATCTGGGTTATCGCTGGCACCCTGAGTACACCGTCTATGAGGAGTATCAGGACTTCAACCAAGAGCAGTACCGTGCCATCGTCCACCTGTACTCTCGGGAGTATGACTCCACTACTGTGCTGCACACTGCTCATGGAGTTGGAGTGACTATCGATATGGCGGTCCACGATGCTGCTTATGCTGCTCTGACACGTCTTCGTGGAGAGTATCAGGAGTTGGATACCTCCCCCTTCAGGCACATTGCTATCGCATCCGATGTTGGTGCGGAGGGATACTACACCGCTGCCTACTCCACGGTCACCCAAGAGCCCTTCTATCATCATAACCTGGTTCTGCATGCTGATGGGCTGGATAGGGCTAACCGAGCTCTTCGCCACGAGTTGTACACCACCCGTCAGCACCTGTATCGTGCTCTGACGCTGTTGCACCCCTCTGTCCGCTCTGGTGATCTGTCGCGTTCTGCGATCTACCCTACCCGGACCGTGATGCCCCAGGGCGTCGGCTGGCCAGATGTGGGAGGCTACTCTCCTGCATTGGGTCCTCTCCTGCCACCTGCACATCGGGTTCCACACCAGAGTATCCGCGGACCCCAGGCTACTCGCGTGGAGGCCTTCCCTTCGCGTCACTACCAGCTGTCGGGCTACACCTACCTCCGCAGTACCGCATGGGACTGACGTAGACTTGCTTATTAGTGTTAGATGCATTCGCCGTGAGCCTGTGTGCCGCCTGTGATGTCTTAGCCTATGTATTGAACGCTGTGTAACGAACTCTATGCATGATCTGTTTTGTAAGATATGCCGACTGCATTCGTTGTGTATGTTTCATCATGAATGATTCTTGTTTTTGCAAATTTCTCAATGCTGAACTATCCTTGTTAAATATTAGCAGGATGGTTAGACCAGGTGGTCGTGGTCGTGGTGGCAACGCCCCACCACCGCCTGAGTACATGGCTGGGATGATGCAACAGTTTGAGATGAATCGTCAGTTCATGGAGAATATTATGGCTCAGTTTCCTCGCCCCAATATGAACCAGCCGCCAACCCAAGTGACTCTGCAGGATTTCATTCGCCTCAACCCAACCGTGTATCGCAGCTCAACTCAGCCTCTGGATGCTGATGACTGGCTCCGTGACATCACCTATGAGATGGAGTCTGCTGATGTAGCCCTTGCCAGCTATGTCACCTTTGCTTCCTTCTTCCTGAAAGGACCCGTGGCTCAATGGTGGGACAGCCACAGGCATACTCTGCCAGCTGGAACAATCATCACCTGGCCAGACTTCCAAGCTGCCTTCCGTGCTCGCTTCATTCCTCAGGGAGTCATGGACCGTAAGAAGCGTGAGTTCCGTAACCTCACCCAAGGCAACAAAACTGTGGAAGCTTACCAGCGGGAGTTTCTTGACTTGTCCCGCTATGCTGAAGAAGACATTGCAACTGATGCACGTAGACAGGAGAAGTTCCGTGATGGCCTTCAAGCTGACATCAAGCTCGCACTTCTAGTGCATGACTTTGCTGATTTCGCCACCCTGGTGAACAAGGCCATCAATGTCGAAACTGGTCTGCAGGAATACCAGGGCTCTCACAGGTGCAACTGTGACACGGGCTCTTCTTCGGGCCCGTCCTCGCAGAAGCGCAAGATATGGATTCCCAACAGCATGTACCAGCCGCATGCACCCACCCTAAGGCAGACCTATGCTGCACCTCGTCTGCCTGCTCCTCCAACTAGGCAGCCAAGACTTCCAGCTCCACCACCACAAGCTCCTGTTCCCACTCCCAATAATGGATTGTGCTTCAGGTGTGGGCAACCAGGGCACCGTGCTAGGGAATGCAACCAGAACCAGAATCAACTGGCCCTTCCAGCAACTGGCCGTGGAAGCAACCAGCCCCGCAACAACAGTACCAAGTCTTATGATCATGTTCATGCCAACCACGTTGATCTCAATGAAGTTCTAGACCAGCCTGCTACCGTGATGGGTACACTCCTCGTAAATTCCATACCAGCATCTGTTTTATTTGATACAGGAGCATCACATTCATTCTTATCAGCTGAGTTTGCATTCATGCATGGCATTAAATACGAAGAGATGAACACTGCGATTGTGGTACACACTCCTGCGGGCCAGTGTCAAACCTCTATGGTTAGTCACAACGTTCCCGTTGAAATTGAAGGACTGGAATTCATTGCCTCCCCCATCGTACTAAAGTCCTGTAGCATTGACCTCATTCTGGGAATGGATTGGTTGAAAGCGCATACTGCTTCTATAGTTTGCACCACTAAGGTCGTCCATCTGCTACACCCTTCTGATGAAATAATTGCTTACCAAGCTCATCTAGTTCAGAACGCCGAGGCACGTCTTTATGCCTTGAATGCATTGAACGCTGCACCACTCGAGGGCATTGAAAACATTCCCATCGTTCGTGAATTCCAAGATGTCTTCCCAGAAGAACTTCCGAGGATTCCCCCTGCTAGAGCTGTCGAATTCATCATCAACTTGAAACCCGGCACTACCCCTATAGCTAAACGACCCTATAAGATGCCGCCGCATGAACTCATTGAGCTTAAGGAGGAAATCGACAAATCTCTTGTCAAAGGTTTCATTCGCCCAAGTTGCTCTCCTTGGGGAGCACCTTCTCTCTTTGTTAAGAAGAAGGATGGGACAAACCGATTAGTCCAAGACTACTGTCCTATAAACCAAGCTACCATTCAGAATAAATACCCTCTTCCTCGGATCAATGATCTTTATGATCAACTGGCTGGCTCATCAGTGTTCTCCAAACTCGACTTGAGGTTGGGTTACCACCAGATCCGTGTTCGTGAGGAGGACATCCCAAAAACCGCATTCGTGACTCGGTATGGATCATACGAGTACACCGTCATGTCATTCGGCTTAACGAATGCTCCCGCCACCTTCTCTCGTCTGATGAATTATATATTCATGGATTACCTCGACAAGTTTGTCGTGGTTTATCTGGACGATATCCTTGTATTTTCCAAGAACGAAGAAGAACATGCTGCACATCTTCGTCTTGTGCTGGAAAAGCTTCGGGAGCATCAGCTGTATGCTAAGTATTCCAAGTGTGAATTCTGGCTCCCCGAAGTAACCTATCTTGGGCATGTCATCTCCAAGAATGGTATTGCCGTCAACCCTGAACGAGTTCAGGCTATTCTCGATTGGACTCCTCCGAAGAATGTGAAGCAAGTCCGAAGTTTTCTCGGCCTCGCCAGCTATTGCCGTCGATTCGTCGAGAACTTCTCCAAGATTGCCAGGCCTCTGACTAATCTGTTACATAAGGGTGTCAAGTTCGAATGGACAAACAAGTGTCAGGAAAGTTTTCAGGCGCTCAAAGACAAGTTGACCTCTGCCCCCGTGCTTGCTCCACCTGATACTAAGAAGGACTTCGTCATTTACTGCGACGCTTCCCGTCAAGGATTAGGCTGTGTCCTAATGCAAGAGCGCAGGGTGATTGGTTATGCCTCTCGTCAACTGCGCCCTCACGAAGAGAACTACCCAGTTCACGACCTCGAGCTTGCTGCTGTCATTCATGCACTGAAGCAGTGGCGACATTACCTTCTCGGTAATCGTTGCGAGATCTTCACCGACCATCAAAGTCTGAAGTATCTGTTTACTCAGCCAGATTTGAACCTACGTCAGCAAAGATGGATGGAGACTGTTGCAGACTTTGACGTGGGTATATCCTATACCCCCGGCAAGGCTAATGTAATGGCTGATGCCTTGAGCCGCAAGTCTTACTGTAACCACCTCCAGGTTCACAAAGTTCAGCCCTCGCTTGTCGAAGAATTTAGAAAGCTGAACCTCCATATTGTTCCTCCTGGAGCACTCGCTCCCCCTCCCCCGGAGTTCTGCAAGATGAATCTTCTTGTTGTTACTAAGGGTTCTCTAAATACCCTGGCTGTCATACCAGATCTCGTAGCTGGTATAAAGACTATTCAAGGTTATGACTCTGAAGTCCATAAGATTAAATGCCATCTAGTAGAAGGAAAGCCCTCATTCTTCACTATCGCCGACGATGGTGCCTTGTATTTCAAAGGCCGCCTAGTGGTACCATGTTCGAAGAAAAACCTGGATAAGACTAAAAGGGTTATGCAAGAAGCTCATGATACGCCTCTGTCCATCCATCCTGGTAGTACGAAGATGTACCAGGATATTCGTCAAAGATTCTGGTGGTCTAATATGAAGCAGGACATCGCTCGTTATGTTGCTGAGTGTGACGTTTGTCGCCGAATCAAAGCAGAGCATCAAAGGCCTGCCGGAACTCTGCAACCTATCTCTATTCCTGAATGGAAATGGGACCATGTTGAAATGGACTTCGTCACTGGATTTCCCAAATCGCAGAAAGGTAATGATGCTATTCTTGTCATCATTGACCGGCTTTCCAAAGTTGCCCATTTTCTGGCGGTCAAAGAGACAATCACTGCTAGTCAGCTTGCTACTCTCTACATGTCCAGAATTGTTTCACTTCACGGTATTCCACTGGTTATCAGTTCAGACCGTGGCAGCTTATTCACTTCAAGGTTTTGGGCGAGCTTCCAAGAAGCTATGGGAACTCATCTGTCGTTCAGTACTGCGTTTCATCCTCAGTCGCAAGGGCAGGTTGAACGTGTCAACCAAGTTCTCGAAGACATGCTTCGAGCTTGTGTAATCTCATTCGACAAGAAATGGGAGGAATCTCTTCCATATGCCGAGTTCTCTTATAATAATAGCTATCAAGCTAGTCTGAAGATATCCCCCTTCGAAGTGCTATATGGACGAAAGTGTCGAACCCCTCTGAACTGGTCAGAAACTGGGGAACGTCCACTCTTTGGTCCGGATATTATCCAACAGGCCGAAGAACAAGTTCGCATTATTCGCGAGAATCTCAAGACTGCTCAGTCACGTCAGAAAAGTCAGTATGACCGTCATCACCAAGACATGGTCTATCAACCTGGCGAAAAGGCTTATCTTCGAGTTACACCAATGAAGGGTGCTCACCGCTTCGGGATCAAGGGCAAGCTAGCTCCTCGCTATATCGGTCCCTTTACTATTCTCGAAAGGCGTGGAAAAGTGGCATATCAACTGGAGCTTCCGCCGAACCTTTCACAGGTTCATGATGTGTTCCATGTGTCACAACTCCGCCGTTGCTTCAAGGATCCAATCCAAGCGGTGGATCATGAAGTGCTCGAATTGCAACAGGACCTCTCTTATAAAGAGCATCCGGTCCGCATTCTTGACCAAGCTGAACGCCGCACACATCAGAAGGCGATCAAATTCCTCAAAGTCCATTGGTCGAATCACTCTGAAGACGAAGCCAGTTGGGAACACGAGGACCGCCTGCGTGATGAATACCCCGCACTGTTTCCTTCTACCTCCTAAATCTTGGGACGAGATTTCTTGTAGTGGAGGAGATTTGTAACGCCCAGATAATTTGGCTACAGTAAAACTCTCCTAATGATGCCATGTCATCTGCGATTACTGTTACTAATCTCGGGATAATTCGAAAACGCGTCAAATTCAAACTTAAAATTAAGGTCGACAATAAAAGTTTTCAAAATTGAAACAAAAATGTTCGGTGGACTCCAAATATTACAAAGGTAATTATGGTGCAGAAAACACATTTTTAGTAAAAGACTAAATACTTTAAAATAAAATAAAACAAGAGGGAAAAAGAAAAGGAAAAAAAGCAGAGGGGGAGAGAGAAAAGAGCCCCTGGCCTCCCATTGGGCCTCGACCCACTTCAGCCTGGCCGGCCCAGCTTCCCCTGCACCCCCCTCCTTCCTGTTCCTCCGACCGCGCGCCAGGGCGCGCCCGGTCGCCACCGAGCCGGCTCGCCGTCGACGTCGTGGGGATAAGGTCGAGTCTCCTCGGCTTCGTCAGCTCCCCCACTAGATATTTTCCCGAGTCCACTCCCCTCGTGCTCTCTCTCGCCTGTGCCCCCTCCTCTAGATCCGCCTCGTCGTCGCGCCCGGTGTCGTCCGCCTCGCTCCGCTGCGGCCACCGGCTACCTGCTGCCCCGCCGTCGTGTCCACGAAGGCCGTCTCCATCCACTACGTCATACACGCCGACGCACTAGAGCCGAAGGCCGCTATGACGCTGCCCCGAGCCGTCTTCAACCTTCGGATCACCGGCGTTCGTCGCCGATTCCGGCTGCCTCACGCCCTCCTCGAGCTCACTGCCACTCCCCTACGGCCCCACGGTGAGCTCCCGCGCGTAACCCCTCACTGCCCCGTCCGTTTCAATGCGTGTAACCGCCGTCGCCATAGCTCCTGTAGGCCACCGCCGCCCTGCTCCATCGCCACCATGGCCACCGCTCGTTCCGAGCTAGCCGAGCACGGGCACGTGTTGAGGGACTCGCGGTGAAGCCGCCAGTGCCCTCTACCTTTCCTCCCCTGTCCCCTTGCACCGGATCCATCTGCGCCCGACTCCGGCCGGTGCGTCGCTCATCACCGTCGTCCCCACGGACCTCCCCGCAGCCTCCCGCTACCTCCATCGGACGCGCGTGAGCGTCAGCTGCTCGTAGGCCCTCTCCGCGTGCCGACCCGTGCCCTGCATCGCCGAATCCACCATCGCCCGCCGCCGCCGCCTCTGCTCGCCGCCGCCATCGTTGCAGCCCGTCTCAGCCCGAGCTAAGGCCACAGTTGGATGCGCCGCTCCTCCCCGACCGCTCTCGAAACGGCCCTCTGTGGCGCGTTTCCGGCGAGGTCCCGAGCGCCTCCGCCATGTTTTTGGTCGCCGGCGTTCAGCCGCCGGCCACTGCCAACGTGGCGCACCGGGGCCACCCCCTGGGTCGCTGACCCGTGGGCCCGCGGGGCCCGGCTGACCTGTTGACTTAGGTCAACTTCTGACTGGGCACTCTGGCCCACTGACATGCGGGCCCCACTGTATAATTAATTTAACTAAACTAGTTTTATAATTAAAATAAATTAATTAATCTGTTAAGTCACTGACAGGTGGGGTCCAGGTGCTAATTAACCCTGTTTAGTCTTAGTTAAACTTAGTTAAGCCCTCTGACCATGACATGTGGGTCCCACCGGCCCCACATGGCAGGTTTGACCCTGGTCAGCGAGTCTGTTGACTGCTGACGTCATCCCCACACAATGCTGATGTCATAATTCCCTTCTGTTAATTTATTTAATTCCTGAAAATGTTTAAACCTTTAGAAATTCTTAGAAAATAAACCGTAGCTCGGATGAAAAAACTTTGTACATGAAAGTTGCTCAGAACGACGAGACGAATTCGAATACGCAGCCCGTTCATCCGCCACACATCCCTAGCATAGCGAACACGCAACTTTCCCCCTCCGGTTCGTCTGTCCGAAAACGCGAAACACCGGGGATACTTTCCCGGATGTTTTCCCCCTTCACCGGTACCCCCTTGTACCGCGTTAGGGCACACCTAGCATCACGTCTTGTCATGTCATGCATCATTATGCATCTGTTTGCATTATATTTATTGTTTCTTCCCCCTCTTCTCTCGCTAGACACCGAGACCGACGCCGCTGCTACCCAGTACGACTACGGAGTTGACGACCCCTCTCTCTTGCCAGAGCAATCAGGCAAGCCCCTCACTTTGATCACCAGATATCGCCTACTCTCCTCTATACTGCTTGCATTAGAGTAGTGTAGCATGTTACTGTTTTCGTTATTCCTATCCTGATGCATAGCCTGTCCTTGCTACTACTGTTGATACCTTTACCTGCAATCCTACTTGCTTAGTATAGGATGCTAGTATTTCCATCTGTGGCCCTACATTCTTGTCCGTCTGCTGTGCTATACTATCGGGCCGTGATCACTCGAGAGGTGATCACGGGTATATACTATTTTACTTTATACTTGATACATGTGGTGATTAAAGACGGGTCGGCTCGTAGGAGCACCCGCGAGTGGATCTTTGAGGCGGAGCGACAGGGCAGGTTCAGACCACCTAGGAGAGAGGTGGGCCTGGCCCTGGTCGGCGTTTGCAGATACTTAACACGTTTAACGAGATCTTGGTATTTGATCTGAGTCTAGCTACTAGCCTATACGCACTAACCATCTACGCGGGGACAGTTATGGGCACTCAATGTCGTGGTATCAGCCGAAGCCTTCGTGACGTCAGCAACTGAGCGGCGCGCGCCGGATTGGACTGGAACGCCACTAGGCTAGGTCTTCTTCCGGCCGCGTTCGCAACGTGCAGGTGTGCAAAGGGCGATGGGCCCAGACCCCTGCGCCATAGGATTTAGACCGGCGTGCTGACCTCTCTGTTGTGTCTAGGTAGGGCTGCGACGTGTTGATCTTCCGCGGCCGGGCATGACCCCGAAAAGTGTGTCCGGCTATATGGGATCGAGCGTGTTGGGTTATGTGGTGCACCCCTGCAGGGAAGTTAATCTATTCGAATAGCCGTGATCTTCGGTAACAGGACGACTTGGAGTTGTACCTTGACCTTATGACAACTAGAACTGGATACTTAATAAAACACACCCTTCCAAGTGCCAGATACAACCGGTGGTCGCTCTCTCATAGGGCGACGAGGGGAGGATCATCGGTTAGGGTTATGCTAGGCGATGCTACTTGGAGGACTTCAGTCTACTCTCTTCTACATGCTGCAAGACGGAGGCTGCCAGAAGCGTAGACTTCGAAAGGACTAGCTATCCCCCTCTTATTCCGGCTTTCTGCAGTCCAGTCCACATATAATAGCCTTATTCCAGTTGATACCAATGCATACATATGTAGTGTAGCTCCTTGCTTGCGAGTACTTTGGATGAGTACTCACGGTTGCTTTCTCCCTCTTTTCCCCTATCCCTTCTACCTGGTTGTCGCAACCAGATGTTGGAGCCCAGGAGCCAGACGCCACCTTCGACGACGACTCCTACTACACCGGAGGTGCCTACTACTACGTGTTGCCCGCTGACGACGACCAGGAGTAGTTTAGGAGGATCCCAGGCAGGAGGCCTGCGCCTCTTTCGATCTGTATCCCAGTTTGTGCTAGCCTTCTTAAGGCAAACTGGTTTAACTTATGTCTGTACTCAGATATTGTTGCTTCCGCTGACTTGTCTATGATCAAGCTCTTGTATTCAAGCCCTCGAGGCCCCTGGCTTGTAATATGATGCTTGTATGACTTATTTTATTTGTAGAGTTGTGTTGTGATATCTTCCCGTGAGTCCCTGATCTTAATCGTACACGTTTGCGTGTATGATTAGTGTACGATTAAATCGGGGGCGTCATAACATGTCACCATTAGGAAGGATTACTATAGCTTAATTACCCGGGCGTCACAACATCGACATAACTTCCCATGCAGTCACCCCATCCAATGGCTGCTCCAGCCTGAACACACTTAACTTAACAGTTTTCTTACATGAGCTACTGGTGGAACAGCTAGTCCTTGCTGACAGGAATGCCTCTTCACATCCTTATGGCGTATCTGGATGACCACCCGTCCCATAATGGCCAATATATGTTGTGTAGACAGAGCATATCACATACGTCTTATTAGAAGCAATCGTCTGCGTTATTATCGGTCTTCGCACATATTTCTGATTACAGACCTGTTTGCCGCGTATCACACACATCTTGTTATATTGAACCGTTTATGTTCTCTTGACTAATCACAAACAATTTATTCGAGTGAACCGTATATTGTACATCGCACACATCTTGATCGGGCTGACCGTTTCTTTTGTGTTGCCTAATCACAAATAGTTCATCTGAGTGAACCGTATGCCGTGTATCGCGCACGCCTTCATCTGGCTGCTCGTTTCTTTTGTTCCTCCTCATCGCAAACAATTAATTGAACTGAACTATATGCCCTTCATCACACACGCAACTAAAACATGAACCGTGTTTGATGCATCCGTCATCGCAAACATTTTATACATTTCTGACGGTTTTCATACAACACCGTTTGCCATTATTGCATCGCACACAGTTTCTCGAAGGGTCTCTGGTCGTAGTGTCGCGTTAGCAACATCATACAGTAGTGAAGTATGCTGATGTGGCAAAGAATTAAATAAGATATAAAGGGTTAGAGTAACATATAGGTAGATATACCGTATCATGTTAAATGTGATGCTAATTTATGTCATGCATGGCAATAAATATGATCGTCTATGATACTATTCTATTATACTATGCACTATAATTAAAGGTAGTATCATACACTAGTATATATATGCACGATGCTAGTATATGACACTCTCCACTATGAGTAGCCTAAGTATAGCCTAATTAAAACACCCACATGTAGTTGTAGTAGGGTTTTTGACTTTATATGCACTAAAATGCAAGGTAAGTGTAAAGAATGACTTAAACATAGCAGACGAGACCTTAAATGGGCCGAAAAATCAAACCAAGGGTATATCCGCGATTGTTTACCGTGATTTTTTTTCCGAGGCGGAATGATGTAGTAAATGACGATTTGGAGTCCGAAGTGCCGTGTCTCCTTTTGAAAACTATGATCCTTCTTGTGAGATGCTCCGGTTGGAAGGTGCGAGCATGAAAACTTGTGCTAAACTTTACCAATTTTTTTCCATGCAATAGTGAGAGCACGCCACAGTGACAATGTTTTTTTGCTATTTTCCAGACTCTATATGCATTTCCTGAAATTAAAATACCAACAAGGCCTACACCTCTGGCTGCACCCTGTGGCCGAACTGTTTGAAGTTTTTCTCCGTTTCTCAGACAATCAATGAAAACCCGCAAAGCGACACACAAATGATCTTGCAAACACCCACGTGTAGTTGCGACTGTGCTCGAGCGCAAATATATATACGGTGGCGCTAAACTGTGCCCGAGCGCAAAACTCGTAATCGTACGCGTTGGTCGCTAATGCCCCGCTCGGCGTGCCGTTTGTCCCACGTCCCCTTGGGTTCAACAACTGAAAGTAATGAGCAGTACAAAAGATAGTAATACATTAAATTCTGTTACCATATACCCCTAGTGCGGCATCTCCGCCTCGTAGCGCTAACTGCTTAGTAATAATAGAGGGTGCTTGGATACGTTTTAGTCTCATGACTAAAAGTAGTGGGACTAAAACTTGCTAGCCTCACTCATACTTGGATCCAAATACTAAAGAGACTAAAATCAAGTTAATGAACATTTATTATCCTCCAAACCCTCCAATCCAGAACTCGCATGTGTTAAAGGAGAGGAGTTAAATGAGGATAGAGAGGATTAATCCACATTTTAGTAGGGGTACCCCTGACTAAAAAAATTTAGTCTCAAGACTAGTTTTATACCCTCTTTAGTCAGGGGTGCTTAGAACTTTAGCCTTTTAAAGAGACTATTTTTAGTCAGACTAAAATAAGTCCCTTGGATCCAAGCATCCTCATAGTAATGATTGCATGCAACCCATGTGTCCCACTAATGAACCATGGTGATCAATATTCATACATATGGTAATGGGACAAACTATTAAGGTGCACCACTCCTATTTCGTCTAATCATAAGAAAAAAAATGTACACATGGTAATGTAAAAAAATGCGTGGCTTGGAACTAGTAAGCATACAAAGTGGGCCCTCTAGTTAATGTATGGTTTCACGAACACTATATGTGGTACTACTATTTGCCTAGTAATGAGGTACTCTGTTTTTGGTTTTTAGGATTTTCCCTCTGTCTACTAGTAAACCTTTCAGGAAATAGGGTAATAAAATTGTAATGGTTACTAGGCACACCAGTCCCCGGTCTGCCAAATCAAGGCAACCTTTTCTTTCACTTGCTAGTAAATCCTTCGGCAAATATAGTAATAGAACTAAATTAGTTACCGCATGCATGCTCGAGTTCTCGCTCCGCCAAATCAAAGCACTCTTTTCATCTAGTGCTAGTAAAACCTTTCATAAATATAGTAAGAGAATTAAATTAGTTACCTCATGCATGTACGTTACTAGATCACTTTTTTTCTTGTAAAAATAATGTGGTCACATACTTACCGACTAATGAAAATTGATTGCTCCTAGTAATGGTGATCGTGTTACGAGCCAATTGGTTCCTACCCTCTACTCGTAAAACAGTGGAAAATATGGTAGTAACAATAGTAAACAGATTACTAGCGGTACATTACTTCTTCAATTACCCCTACGAATGCTCTCTAATGTAAATTTGAGTAAAAACATAGCAATGCTGGAGACAAAGCTTGCTCATATAGTGATTCGGTGGGTAAGTGGGGAATTAAAATTTGTGAAAACTTACCAGTTCAGTGCACAAAAGCATGGTAATTCATTTACTACCATCATGTACGATATTCTGTATGAGCAGGCTTTTCTCCTTCATTATCATATTTTTGATGAAATTTATGTACAATAAAGGGGTTCATATTAGCTAATTATAAGAGCAAGGCACGATCAGTAATATATTTACTATGGTTACCATGTTTTTCTAAATTTTACGAGCAGGACAGATGAAATAGGCGCATGAGTGATGCGTGCAGACCCACCACGTGCCCCTTAACAGAAACTCCAATTTTTTATCATTGATTTCGCACCGGTGGTAATTGAATGCAGTTGATTACTAGGTGTAGTGAGGCTTTTATGTCCACGTGGGCTAAGCCGCGGTGCGTGCGCTGGTTTACCTGTTTCCATATATATATATATACGGTGGCGCTATTCTGAGCGAGCATGCATTATTGCTTACCGTACACTCCGGCCTAATTAGGTGCATGGGCGGCATCGCAGAAGTTGGTCTCTCCATCGCTGCTAATTAGTTAAGGGTAAAGGTGTGTGAAGGAAAAAGTAATATATTTAATTTTGTTACCGTCCGTGGTCCACGACATTCCGATCCCTTGGCGTGCACTAATCATTGGCAGTAACAGGGATAAGAAAGATGGTAATGAACGAAAATTCGATATGAACAAGTTATGGATGGTTCGATCCCTTGACTCTTAGACTTAATAAAAACCAACCTAATAGGTAGTAACGAATTACTGTGCCTCACTAAGTGTATGCGGTAAAAAGGAAGGTGTATATGGTAATGAAGAAAAACGAATTAGCAATGAATAAATTAGTCCTAGCGCTTGGTAAACCTAGTAAGACCAGTTTGGCATGTAGTAATGATTTACTACATGCGCTATGAAACACTTGATCGTAATTGTGTTACTACTTCCTAAGGACCAATTAATACTTCCCCTAAAAAGGCTAATTACTACCGTTGTAATTGTGATGGTAACTCGGTTACTACGTAGTACTTCCTAATTACTACTGTTATAATAGTGATGGTAACTTCATTAGTACTTTCTACAAACCAAATACTGATGGTAGGAATTGATGTCTGAAAAGTGAGCAACGGATGTAGTGTGTGGTGATATGTGCGTTGTTATGGGCAATCTGAAACTGTAGAAATGATTTGGCTTTTAACAGAACATCAAATATTCATTTTTTGCAGGTTTTATTCCGGGCTACTACGCTAATCCGTATGTGGTCCTTACTCACTCTGATGGAGGCCAGGGAGCGTTTGGTTACTGGATCTCTCCGGTGGGAGATGGTAGCGCGGGATATTTTCAACCGGTTTGGATGGCGGTCATATAATAGGATAGGCGATTAGTTTACCTATCTATATTTTGCCAGCCAGTTGTGGCTTTTGGGCATTTTTTGTTTCTGTTGCTCTTCGTGAGCCAGCTTTCCATTTTGTTGCGAACTGCAAAACATTATTGAACTACTTTATTTTTTAATAATTGTGGATGTATGCATCGTTCTGATGCAGAGGCCGGGGAGTCCCCCTTTTTGAAAAAAAATATAGTGTGTGGTGATCGTAATTGTTATGATTGTTTTTTGGCGGAGGAGCGGGCAAAGCGCTTGGTTCAGAGGTGCAGTATTAATTAGCATGTACTGGCCAGCGCTCTCGATCGGCCGGAGCGTATTCTAAAACATAATGCGCTCGGGCTAAGTTTAGCGGGTCTATATATACAAACGACGTCTTTTTTGCATACTGAAAGTTTGAGATTGCTTGCCAGGCCTGCCGCCTAGTAAAATGTACCAGAAAATTAAATGATAGGATACAATCGTGATTTCTTACCGTGGAAAAAATATTGGAGGCAAAACGATGAACTCATGTTTTCATTCAAACAAAAATATGCTGTTAATTAATGTAATTATTTTCAAATAGCACACGATTCACTCACGAAAGACGTGTGTGCACTAAACCGTGGCTGATGCCCCCCGCCCCCTGCCACGCGCGGGATCTAAGTCGTGCGTTCTGATTGGCCAGAACCCAAACCCCACGGATCGTAGGTCTGCACCGTTGGATGCTACCAGATCGAACGACAATCCTCGTCCTTTTCGACAGGAAATGCAGTCCGGCTAGGTTTTTATTTATATGCCAAAATGCACAAATGCCAAAAAATGTCATAAATATAGCACACTAGACCTAAAATGCGCCAGCAAATCAAAACCGTGGTATAATGGTGATTGCTTAACGTGGGAAAAATTTAGAGGCAAAACGATGAACTCACGTCTTCATTTCAAATGAAATTTTTCTCTTTGTGCACACGAACGCTTAGAGGCAACCGTTTGCATAGGCCTTTCCGCGCGGCGACCGGGGATATTTTTCACCCTTTTCACCTAGGCCGCCAACACGCCCCCCACCGCCCGCCGGCGTTTCACTCAACTAGTCCACCCAATCTCCATCGCCAGCTCCCCCCTCCCCCAGATCCACAGCAGAACCCTCTCCGGCATCGGCGTGCTCACCCCGGCATTGTGCCCGCTCTTCGGCGTCAAGCCTACCCCCACTGTCGTTCCCAACACGCGGTTGCCCGCGCGTCGCCGTCTTCATTTGCTCGCCAGCCACCCTCGAGCATATCGATCCTGTAACCCTCACCTCTCCTATGGTCCGGCCAGGTATGCATTAAGAAGCCCGTTAGTTACTGCTCTCCATCACGGTGAGGCATATTTCCTCACAACCCCTGTTCCTATTTTGTTTCGTATGTTCCCAAATTGGCTATAAAATAACGGAGAGCGTATATATGTTCATTATCTACCTTCCTAACTAGTACATATAAGCTGTATTTGTTCCAATAAGTTACTGCCGATTTACAGATCGTGGGCGCCCGAGTCACACAAACTTAACAAATTAGCCGTACATTTTCTAAATTATTGCATGACATGTTTAGACAGCTTCATACCAAGTTGTTAGTTTTATGCTTATCCTCCTTTCCCGAGTTTCGCATGTGTTCTCTGTAGATGCCGAGTAGTAGCGACATCACTCATGCTTCAGGCGATGTATCTTCATATGATTCCGACAACCCTAGGTCTTCAGCAGATGGTGAGGGATCAAGTAATCTTGAACGGGATAGAGTTGCAGTAATTGGCCTTCCGGTCAGGACATAGTGGAAAGCTCCAAGGAAGCCCACAAACCAGCCTAAAGGTGTATATGAAGTAACCGAGGTCGATTTAAAGTCTTCGGCTCAAACTAAACCAGATAAAGCATGCACGAGGTTCAGGAGTGTGTGTGAATTTGTTGGCAGGGCAAGGCTCAACATTAATCTGCCGGGGTTTCGGAAGGCTGACACGGAAACACGACGAATGATAGTCCGGGAGATCATGGATCACTTCAACGTTCCAGAGCAATGGAGAATGCAAGTGGAACACACTGCACTGAAGAAGGCTAGGGATGCTTGGAGAAACTGGAAGCACGTGTTGTACAAGCAGTACTTCAGTGAAGGCAAGAACCCAATCCCCGCATACCCCCAAATTACAAAGGTGGACTGGGATGAATTCAAAAGGGTCAGGGCAACTAAAGAGTTTGCTGAGAAGAGTATCAAGCAATCGGAACTTCAGAAGAAGAACATACACCCCCACCGTATGGGTGTGGTAGGATACTACGGCATGAAACCAATATGGTACCAGGAGGACAAAGATGCAGTAGCGGCGGGTGGGCAACCGGCCTTTAGTTAAATCAGGGCTGAATGCGCTAGAGACTACTTGCGGGCACGTGCAAGGAGGCGTGATGACGGAACTTATTACTTTGAAAACTCACGTGATGAAGAACAGTATCAAGTGATGTTAGAGGCTTCCAAGATCCCTGGAAGGTCCTTCAGGAACTCAGGGCCATGTGAAATTCTGTCCGATGCTCAGGAAACAAGAGAGCCCCCTGGTCGTGCAAGGGGTATATGTGTTAATGTCCCGCACAAGAGGGCTTTCACACTCAGAAAAGAAGAGAGGCACATGATGAAAAAAGCGAGGAGTGAAATGAAGCAGAATGAATTGTATGAAAGGTTGAGGAAGGACATGTATCCGACTGTTCGAAAGGATATTGAGGAGTCAATGATGATGCAGAACATTCTAACACTGGCAGATAGCCAGCAGATGGGAGGGGAGGCGGGCATGGAGGATGCTGCTTATTGCGTGACAACACCGCACAAGAGTAGCTGTGCATCAGCTGACCCTAGCGACACCGAGACTGCAGCTGCTCATGATGATGCTATAGCTGATCTATCTGGAATGAATGACAGACTGAAGGCCATGCTTACACATTATGAAGGTACATTAAAATGTGCAACATCCTGGGTTTTCCCACCCTTCTTGGAAGAGGGCCTCTTTTTTGAAAATGTGGCATTGAAGCCGGGTTGTGTGAAGTACTACATGACTGAAGTAAAGCCTGGATTCAATGAATTTGCCCTGAAGAATGTCCTAGGAGACTTTGATGAGCAAAGGACCTTGGGAGAAACACTTTTACATCACATCCAGTGGCCACGAAAGTAAATAGAGTTCATCTATGAGATCCCTGAAGCCCCGCCAAGAGCAACCAATGTCGCCCCTCTGCTAGTGACGCTCTCCTTTCCACAGCAGCTCTCGCGTGCTTCCCCCAAAGAACCTAATACTCGCAATTCGACGACTGATGCATCAACCTGTGATCAGCCAGACCGACTTTGTGCCGTATAGGCCATGTCATCCTCTGCCCTAGAGCAGCCAGTGGCAAGGCCTACAACTGCCGAAGACGCACCACCGGTTCAGATGCCGGCCGCTAAAGCATCGGGGGGAGACCCAGCTGCAGCACACAGCAGACTAACCTGGTGGAACGGACTACTAAGCAGTCTGATGCTTCGGAACCGCCTGCTAAGCAGTCTGTTGGTCCAGAACTGACTGCTCATCAGTCCATCGGTCCGCAGTCGCATGATCAGCATACCAACGCGTCAACACTTCCTGCTCAGCAAACCAACGCGTTGGCACGGCCTCCTCAGCACACCGACAAGTTGGCACCTCCTACGCAAAAACCCGACATAGCTTCAACGCATGGTCAGCAGTCCGATGCCTCTGCTCCTACAGCCCAGCAGTCCTTCACAACAACACCGCCAGCTCAGCAGTCCGGCATAGATAAACCGTATGCTAAGCATTCCATCGAAGCTTCATCGTCTGCTCTGCAGTCTACCTTGTAGCCAACCAGACGTCCTACCAAAAATGCTTCAAGTACCAAGAAGGAAGGGGCCAAAAAGGCTGCACCCGCGAGGACGCATGGTGGGAGAGCAAAGAGGAAAGAGAACGATTGCCTCTTACTTAAAGCACTCATCACCCAGAACCAAATTAACAGCAGGTTGTTCGAATCGGGGAGTAATATTATTTTCTGACGGCATGGATGATGAAGAAGTAGATTTGTTGCTTGCTAAAAGTAATGCAGACGTACTTCAAGCAGGCAATTACGTCCATGTCCAGCCATTTCTTGTTGGCATATACTTTGATGAGTGTAGCTCCAGTTGACGCGAGTTACATGAATATTGAATGGATCAAATGTCAGCAGGTCTTCATGGTTTGCTAGTCCACTACAACAGAGATCATCCGACATGATGCTGGTTCCATCAATGTGAGTTTTGAGGACTTACATCTCTTCTTCAACTTCAACGAGCGATGCCACTCTTGTTAGATGCCTGATTTTGTAAGTACTTAACAAACTATGATCAACTTCTCCATACAAGACTGTAAATGATAAACAACTAACTGCAGTTTATTCCTCTCAGGGGATTGAACGTGCAGAGAAGAGAAAGGGAGAGTGTGTATTTCATAGATCATGCATTAGAAAATGGCACAACATTAGATGGTAAGGACCTACGGGACTGGGCCATTAACACAGTCGTCCGTCTCTTCGAAAACACGTCCCATGCAGAATCATTTCTCTGGCCATATCATGAACGGTAAGTCAAGTAAACAACCATGCATACACTAATTGTCTTTCAGATTTCGACATAATTCATAAGTTCATGGCTTTCTTAATATGTAGCGATCACTGGATATTGGTATTCATTGTTCCAAACAAGAACACAATTTACTACATGGATTCTCTCAAAGAGACAACAAACGCTCAGGATCTGACGCATCTTCAGCAATTCATGGATAGGTATTGAATTCTATGATGTTAAAATTAATTTGCATTCATATCTAGTTCAATAATTGATGTTGTCAAAATTCATCTTCATTCGCAGCGTGCTCACATTGTGGAAAACTAAACCAGGGAATTTGTTCAAGATGGAACCACCTCTACAGCACGAGATCGTTTCTCCGGTAACACACCGGAATCCGTTATTTTCAGAAAATTTATCCAATAGTCTGCAAATACCTTTTCTTACGCTAGTCAAATGTTCAAGCTTATAAATAAACCTCTTTCTATTTTTGTCCAAAGAAAAAATAATACATCTAACACCGGCTAGGTTGTTCCTAACAGGACAAATACATGACTAATTTTGTACAAAAAATTCCAGTGTCCTCAGCAACAAGCAGGGACCAACCTTTGTGGATACTATGCTTGCAGACGCATGATCTCCATCTGCAAATCTGCTGATAGTTGTGATGACCCTCGCGAATTAGTACCAGTAAGTCTATCTTAATTAATATCTTCTACTCCACTCATATGGCGCATTCTGATCTTAAAAATACCGTAGCTCATCTTAGAACTGACGACCCCTGAACCGCTCCCGGCTGGTGAATTGCTGATGGTTCGGAGATTTATCAACGACTTCTTCCTGAATCACTACATCAATCCCACTAGTGATAATGAAAATTTCAGCATGCCTTCTCCTGAAACATTGAGTAAGAGTTAGTCGCTAAACATATACGCATGGATCCATTGTTTTCCATCTGATGAGGTCTTCGTATTCTGTACACTAGGATTAATTATGTAATGCATATATGTGTGGACAAATCATTGGAATTTAGCTACCATATGTTCAATTGCAATTGTTGCAAAATCTGATGAATGTTCTTCCTGTGGACACTATTTTTTTCAATTGAATATTATGGCGAATTTGCTTTTTGCATGCCGATTCAAAATGTGATATTTTTGTTTTGACCTGGCAATTGCTCCACACACGGTTAAACTAAATGAGTGTGTGCGATCCACATCGGAAAGCATACGCCAATCGTAGCGGAACCGCCAGTGATACACAGCAGATCACAAATGATTTGCAGTGCTACTACGTGTGCGTAGGGTCTTTGGAACCGTTTGTGATATCACGGTATCGCACACGAGAGCTCGGAGTAAACTGTGCCTAATGTAAAATACAATCCCAGTCGTAATTTTTTCAGGAAACGTGTGGGATCCCAAAAGAAAAGCATACGTCACTCTTGCCGCAACTGCCGGTGATACACAACAAATCACAAATGGTCTGTAGCACTTGTATGTGTCTGAAGGGGTGAAAGTGCAACTATCCCTAGGTGGTTTTGCTAATTCCTAACAACATATAGCTCATTGAGCTAATGCTATTTCAAGATTAATATCTCAGGAAAGCTCAATGATTGGCATGGTATGGATGAGAAAAGTGGACCCCTCAAAATGCTAAGGACAAAAGGATTGGCTCAAGCTCAAAGCTCAAGACTCTACTTTTTCTATTTTAGTGATCCAAGATCACATTGAGTCTATAGGAAAAGCCAATACTATCAAGGAGGCATGAGGTGTTTCTTAATGAGGCTCTTGCTCCAAGTGCTTAGTAATATGCTCCAAATCCCTCAACTACTTTCTCACATCCACATATGACCTAAACCAAAAGTCAAACTCGACCCCACCGACTCTTTCTATCCGGCGCCACTGAGTTCAAATGTCATAGCCACTGCCACGAACCCTAGGCAAATCGGTCTCACTGATAGGGATCTCGGTGTCACCGAGATGGGATTGTAATCTCTCTGTTTCCCTTCGTAATGTTTCGGTCCCACCGAGATGAGAGATCGGTCCCACCGAGATTGCAATGTAAACTCTCTGTTTCCCTTTCGTAACATTTCGGTCTCACCGAAATGAGCGAATCGGTCCCACCGAGTTTACCTGACCAACTCTCTGGTTAGCTTATTACCAAAATTGATCTCACCGAGTTTGTGTAATCGGTCTCACCGAGATTATGTTATGCCCTAACCCTAACCATATCGGTTCTACCAAGTTGCATGTCGGTCCCACTGAAAATCCTAACGGTCACTAGATTTGCTGAATCAGTCTGACCGAGTTTATCAATTTGGTCCCACCGAAATTGGCAAGTTGTGTGTAACGGTTAGATTTTGTGTGGAGGCTATATATACCCCTCCACCTCCTCTTCCTTCGTGGAGAGAGCCATCAGAACGAACCTACACTTCCAACTTACTTTTTCTGAGAGAGAACCACCTACACTTGTGTTGAGGCCAAGATATTCCATTCTTACCATATGAATCTTGATCTCTAGCTTTCCCCAAGTTGCTTTCCACTCAAATCTTCTTTCCACCAAATCCATATCCTGTGAGAGAGACTTGAGTGTCGGGGAGACTATCATTTGAAGCACAAGAGTAAGGAGTTCATCATCAACACACCATTTGTTACTTCTTGGAGAGTGGTGTCTCCTAGATTGGCTAGGTGTCACTTGGGAGCCTCCGACAAGATTGTGGAGTTGAACCAAGGAGTTTGTAAGGGCAAGGAGATCACCTACTTTGTGAAGATCTACCACTAGTGAGGCAAGTCCTTCGTGGGCGACGGCCATGGTGGGATAGACAAGGTTGCTTCTTCATGGACCCTTCGTGGGTGGAGCCCTCCGTGGACTCGCACAGTCATTACCCTTCATGGGTTGAAGTCTCCATCAACGTGGACGTACGATAGCACCACCTATCGGAACCATGACAAAAACATCCCTGTCTCCTATTGCGTTTGAATCCTCCAAACCCTTCCCTTTACATTCTTGCAAGTTGCATGCTTTACTTTCCGCTTCTCATATACTCTTTGCATGTTTGCTTGAATTGTGTTAAGATTGCTTGACTTGTCCAAAGTTGCTAAAATCTGCCAAGAACTAAAATTGGGAAAAGGATAAGTTTTATTTGGTCAAGTAGTCTAATCATCCCCCCCTCTAGACATACTTTTGATCCTACAAGTGGTATCAGAGATTTGGTCTCCATTTTCTTTGATTTCCATAGATTTTGGTAGTCATAGCCTTGGTTTCACAACCTAGGAGAGTATAGCGTCTAGCGAGGGAAATTACCACCGTAGAGGTCCTTACTTTGATGGTACTAATTTTGCTAGTTGGAAGCATGATAACCCCCAAGTATAGGGGATCGCAAAAGTTTTCGATAAGTAAAAGTGTCGAACCCAACGAGGAGCTAAAGGCAGAAAAAATATTCCCTCAAGTTCTATCAACCACCGATACAACTCTACGCACGCTTGATGTTCGCTTTACCTAGAACAAGTATAAAACTAGAAGTACTTTGTAGGTGTTTTTGGATAGGTTTGGAAGATAATAAAGAGCAAGTAAATAAAAAGCTAGGGGCTGTTGTAAGTAAAGAAGAAATAAAGTAAATATAGCGAGTGTGGAAAAGTGGTGGTAGGAGTTGCGAAATTGCCCCTAAGCAATTGACTACTTTACTAGACTGATAGCAAGTATTATGTGGGAGAGGCCACTGCTAGCATGCCATCCCTTACATGGAATTCTATGCACTTACGATTGGAACTATTAGCAAGCATCCGCAACTACTAACGTTCATTAAGGTAAAACCAAACCATAGCATTAAGATATATTGGTCCCCCTTCAATCCCGTATGCATCAATTTCTATGCTAGGTTGAAGCTTCTGTCACTCTTGCCCTCCAATACATAGTCCTATCAACATACAACTAACCCTATGGTGTGATCCACGCACGCGCTCATATGATGGGCACCAAAGGACAGCAACATAACCACAAGCAAATTAAATCAATCATAGCAATTCATCAACCACCGATAGGACAACGAAAATCTACTCAGACATCATAGGATGGCAACACATCATTGGATAATAATATGAAGCATAAAGCACCATGTTCAAGTAGAGGGTACAGCGGGTTGCGGGAGAGTGCACCGCTGTAGATAGAGGGGGGAAGGTGATGGAGATGTTGGTGAAGATGGCGGAGGTGTTGGAGTAGATCGTGGTGATGATGATGATGATGGCCACGACAGCGTTCCGGCGCCACCGGAAGAGAAGGGGAGAGGGGGCCCCTTCGTCTTCTTCTTCCTTGACCTCCTCCCTAGATGGGAGAAGGGTTTCCCCTCTGGTCCTTGGCCTCCATGGCATGGGAGGGGCGAGAGCCCCTCCGATATTGGATCTGTCTCTTTATCTCTCTCTGTTTCTGCGTTCCCAGATTCTACCCTTTCACCGTTTCTTATATTCCCGGAGATCCGTAACTCCGATTGGGCTGAAATTTTAACATGATCTCTATCCGGATATTAGCTTTCTTGCGGTGAAAGAAGGGCATCAACCGCCTTATGAGGTGGCCACGAGGGTCAGGGGCGCGCCTGCCCCCCTGGGGCGCGCCCCTGCCTCGTGGCCCCCTCGGGCATCATCTCTAGTGGATTTTTCTTCCCAAAAATCATTTATATTCCAAAAAAAATCTCCGTTAGTTTTTCTTCCGTTTGGACTCCATTTGATATGGTTAATCTGCTAAACAAAAAACATGCAACAAACAGGAACTGGCACTGGGCACTGGATCAATATGTTAGTCCCAAAAATAGTATAAAAAGTTGTCAAAAGTATATGAAAGTTTTAGAATATTGGCATGGAACAATCAAAAATTATAGATACGACGGAGACGTATCAGCATCCCCAAGCTTAATTCCTGCTTGTCCTCGAGTAGGTAAATGATAAAAAAGATAATTTTTGATGTGGAATGCTACCTAGCATAATCTTGATCATGTATCTAATCATGGCATGAATATTAAGACATGAGTGATTCAAAGCAATAGTCTATCATTTGACATAAAAACAATAATACTTCAAGCCTACTAATAAAGCAATCATGTCTTTTCAAAATAACATGGCCAAAGAAAGTTATCCCTACAAAATCATATAGTCTGGCTATGCTCCATCTTCACCACACAAAATAATCACATCATGCACAACCCCGATGACAAGCCAAGCAATTGTTTCATACTTTTGACGTTCTCAAACCTTTTCAACTTTCACGCAATACATGAGCGTGAGCCATGGACATAGCACTATAGGTGGAATAGAATGGTGGTTGTGGAGAGGACAAAAAGGAGAAGATAGTCTCACATCAACCAGGCATATCAACGGGCTATGGAGATGCCCATCAATAGATATCAATGTGAGTGAGTAGGGATTTCCATGCAGTGGATGCACGAAGAGCTATAAGTGTATGAAAGCTCAGGCTGAAAACTAAGTGGGTGTGCATCCAACTTGCTTGCTCATGAAGACCTCGGGCATTTGAGGAAGCCCATCATCGGAATATACAAGCCAAGTTCTATAATGAAAATTCCCAGTAGTATATGAAAGTGATAACTCAAGAGACTCTCTATATGAAGAACATGGTGCTATTCTGAAGCACAAGTGTGGTAAAAGGATAGTAACATTGCCCCTTCTCTCTTTTTCTCTCATTTTTTTATTTTTTTTTATTTTTTTCTTTATTTTTTTGGGCCTTCTCTTTTTTTGGACTTTTTTATTTTTATTTTTATTTTTTTTCGTCCGGAGTCTCATCCTGACCTGTGGGGGAATCATAGTCTCCATCATCCTTTCCTCACCGGGCAATGCTCTAATAATGATGATCATCACACTTTTATTTACTTACAACTCGATATTACAACTCGATACTAGAACAAAGATATGACTCTATATGAATGCCTCCGGCGGTGTATCGGGATGTGCAATGATCTAGCGTAGCAATGACATCAAAAAAAGGACAAGCCATGAAAACATCATGCTAGCTATCTTACGATCATGCAAAGCAATATGACAATGAATGATCAAGTCATGTATATGATGATGATGGAGGTTGCATGGCAATATATCTCGGAATGGCTATGGAAATGCCATGATAGGTAGGTATGGTGGCTGTTTTGAGGAAGGTATATGGTGGGTTTAAGGTATCAGCGAAAGTTGCGCGATACTAGAGAGGCTAGCAATGATGGAAGGGTGAGAGTGCGTATAATCCATGGACTCAACATTAGTCATAAAGAACTCACATACTTATTGCAAAAGTCTATTAGCTGTCAAAACAAAGTACTACGCGCATGCTCCTAGGGGGATAGATTGGTAGGAAAAGACCATCGCTCGTCCCCAACTGCCACTCATAAGGAAGACAATCAATAAATACCTCATGCTCCGACTTCGTCACATAACGGTTCACCATACGTGCATGCTACGGGAATCACAAACTTCAACACAAGTATTTCTACAATCCACAACTACCCACTAGCATGACTCTAATATCACCATCTTTATATCGCAAAACTATTGCAAAGAATCAAACATATCATATTCAGTGATCTACAAGTTTTATGTAGGATTTTGTGACTAACCATGTGAATGACCAATTCCTGTCATCTCTCTAAATAGATATAAGTGAAGCAAGAGAGTTTAATTCTTTCTAAAAAAGATATTCCCACGCTCTAACAAATATAAGTGAAGCAAAAGAGCATTCTACAAATAGCGGTTATCTAAGTGAAGAGAAACAGGCAATCCAAACTTCAAATGATATAAGTGAAGCACATGAAGCATTCTATAAGGCCATACTCAAAAGATATAAGTGAAGTGCATAGAGCATTCTATAAATCAACCAAGGACTATCTCATACCAGCATGGTGCATAAAATAAAAATGAAAACTAAATGCAAAAGACGCTCCAAGATTGCACATATCGCATGAATGAAACGAATCCGAAAACATACAGATACTTGTTGAAGAAAGAGGGGATGCCTTCCGGGGCATCCCCAAGCTTAGACGCTTGAGTCTCCTTGAATATTTACTTGGGGTGCCTCGGGCATCCCCAAGCTTGAGCTCTTGCCTCTCTTCCTTCTTCTCACATCGAGACCTTCTCGATCATCGAACACTTCATCCACACAAAACTTCAACAGAAAACTCGGTAAGATCCGTTAGTATAATAAAGCAAATCACTACTCTAATAATGTTGCAAACCAATTCATATTTTGTTTTTTCATTGTGTCTACTGTAATATAACTTTTTCATGGCTTAATCCACTGATATAAATTTGATAGTTTCATCAAAACAAGCAAACTATGCATCAAAAACAGAATCTGTCTAAAACAGAACATTCTGTAATAATCTGATCATTCACCATACTTCTGGTACTTGAAAAATTATGCAAAAATAAGGAAAAATAAATAATTTGTATAGAAAGACAGTGCAGAAAGAATCAGAACCATTTGACGTTCCAACTAAAAATGTAAAATTGCGCACTACAGCCAAAGTTTCTGTCCTGCACCGTACAAACCAACAAGCAAAGTAAACATCCTAAAGGCAAACCTTGGCACATTACTTTTATAATACAATGGAATTGTACAAGGGGATAATTATTTTTGTTGAAAAGTTTCTGTAATCAAGATTCACAAAGTTTCCGTGAGCATGAACAAAGTTCAAGGAGCTCTCCCACTTCAACAATGCTTGTCTTTCTCACTTTCACTTTCCTTTTTGAAAAAGTTTTGGGTTCCCCTCTTTATTTTTGTTGTTTATTAACTATATGAAAGCACTCAACAGAAATAAATGACTCTCTAAAACTTCCGGGTTGTCTCCCTGG
The DNA here is from genome assembly GCF_056163025.1 of Triticum urartu. Classification (NCBI taxonomy): domain Eukaryota; kingdom Viridiplantae; phylum Streptophyta; class Magnoliopsida; order Poales; family Poaceae; genus Triticum; species Triticum urartu. Next base: position 219,368,736 of record NC_141878.1, read on the forward strand.
CAGCGCTTTCTTTAAAGCCATTAAGCTAGGCATATAGTGCTCAAGTAATGAATACACCCGGATCCCAAGGTATATCAAAGCCAATTTTAATTAACAATGATTTGTAATTTAGTAGTGAGCACAAAGTAACATATATCCTGTAACAACAAAGTCTAACTCTCTTCCTATGCATCGGCATGTCATAAAAGAACAATTCATGCACACAAAGTAAAGGCCAATGCATAGCATAAGCAGTTTCTTGCAATTTTATCATATTGGAAACATAGAGACTTACAAGTAGGAGCAGAAAGCACATGCATATTATATTCATCAAAATCATCATGTGCAACGGCAAAAGGCAACCCATCAATATAATCCTTAATAAGTGCAAACTTCTCCGATATAGTGTAGTCAAGAGAATTTAAAAAGATAATAGGACTATCGTGTGTGGGTGTAAGAGCAACAATTTCATGTTTAATATAAGGAACTATAGCAAGTTCATCTCCATAAGCATAATTCATATTGTCATCTTGTCCACAAGCATAGCAAGCATCATCAAAAAGGGATATTTCAAGAGAATCGGGATCATAACAATCATCATAGCAATCATCCTTCGGTAAGCACGAAGGGAAATTAAATAGTGCATGAGTTGAAGAGTTACTGTCATTAGAAGGTGGGCACGGGTAGCTAATCCACTCTTCCTCCTTTTGTTCTTCTCTCTCCTCTTTCATGCAATGAGCTCACAGTTTCATCAATTTCTTCCTCCATAGACTCCTGCAAAATATTAGTCTCTTCTTGGACATCGGGGTAGCCCTCAATATATAGTTCAACATAGGAATTAGAAGCATAATTATCATAGAAATATTTAAGTATGTCAAAATTTTCAGATTTGTAAAGAGTAGCATCATACATTTCAATCAAAGAAGCAATTTCATAAGCAACCTTAAAAGCAACAAATTCTTCAATTTTTGAACATCATAGTAACTATAAACACCCTTAGCATACAAATATACGATTCCATTATCACTAAACTCACATTGATGGGGAAGGTTTTTCTTAGGGTTTACAGAACAACAAGTAATATCATATATTTCGCATAAATTCCAAGCATAGCATTGCAAACGATGAATTTGACCCAGTAAAATTTTCCCATTTTCAGATATTCGGTGTCGCACATAACAAGCATGCTCATCTAAAGATTTGCCCTCAACTAAGCTAGTTGGGGTTTCAGCACGAGCACATAGGGATCGAAGATGATCCAAGTAATAAGCTTCAGCAATGTGATAGATTTTGAGTGGTTCTTCAACCATTGGTTTAGTAGGTACAACTAATTTTTTTGGTATTTTTCGTTTCCTACCCATAACTAAAGATAGAAAATACCTAAGAACAACAGATAAAAATTACTTAGTGATAAAGCAAACAAGCACACACGAGAATATTCACCCCACGCTATTGCTCCCCGGCAATAGCGCCAGAAAAAGGTCTTGATAACCCCCTAAGTATAGGGGATCGCAACAGTTTTAGATAAGTAAAAGTGTCGAACCCAACGAGGAGCTAAAGGCAGAACAAATATTCCCTCAAGTTCTATCAACCACCGATACAACTCCACGCACGCTTGATGTTCGCTTTACCTAGAACAAGTATAAAACTAGAAGTACTTTGTAGGTGTTTTTGGATAGGTTTGCAAGATAATAAAGAGCAAGTAAATAAAAAGCTAGGGGCTGTTGTAAGTAAAGAAGCAATAAAGTAAATATAGCGAGTGTGGAAAAGTGGTGGTAGGAGTTGCGAAATTGCCCCTAAGCAATTGACTACTTTACTAGACCGATATCAAGTATTATGTGGGAGAGGCCACTGCTAGCATGTCATCCCTTACATGGAATTCTATGCACTTATGATTGGAACTATTAGTAAGCATCCACAACTACTAACGTTCATTAAGGTAAAACCCAACCATAGCATTAAGATATATTGGTCCCCCTTCAATCCCGTATGCATCAATTTCTATGCTAGGTTGAAGCTTCTGTCACTCTTGCCCTCCAATACATAGTCCTATCAACATACAACTAACCCTATGGTGTGATCCACGCGCGCGCTCATATGATGGGCACCAAAGGACAACAACATAACCACAAGCAAATTAAATCAATCATAGCAATTCATCAACCACCGATAGGACAACAAAAATCTACTCAGACATCATAGGATGGCAACACATCATTGGATAATAATATGAAGCATAAAGCACCATGTTCAAGTAGAGGGTACAACGGATTGCGGGAGAGTGCACCGCTGTAGATAGAGGGGGGAAGGTGATGGAGATGTTGGTGAAGATGGCGGAGGTGTTGGAGTAGATCGCGGTGATGATGATGATGGTCATGGCAGCGTTCCGGCGCCACCGGGAGAGAAGGGGAGATGGGGCCCCTTCGTCTTCTTCTTCCTTGACCTCCTCCCTAGATGGGAGAAGGGTTTCCCCTCTGGTCCTTGGCCTCCATGGCATGGGAGGGGCGAGAGCCCCTCCGAGATTGGATATGTCTCTCTGTCTCTCTCTGTTTCTGCGTTCCCAGATTCTACCCTTTCACCGTTTCTTATATTCCCGGAGATCCGTAACTTCGATTGGGCTGAAATTTTAACACGATCTCTATCCGGATATTAGCTTTCTTGCGGCGATAGAAGGGCATCGGCCGCCTTATGGGGTGAACACGAGGGTCAGGGGCGCGCCCCCTGCCTCGTGGCCCTCTCGGGCATCGTCTCACGTGGATTTTTGTTCCCAAAAATCATATATATTCCAAAAAAATCTCCTTCAGTTTTTATCCCGTTTGGACTCCGTTTGATATGGATATTCCGCGAAACAAAAAACATGCAACAAATAGGAACTGGCACTGGGCACTGGATCAATATGTTAGTCCCAAAAATAGTATAAAAAGTTGTCAAAAGTATATGAAAGTTGTAGAATATTGGCATGGAACAATCAAAAATTATAGATACGACGGAGACTTATCGAAGCATAAGATGAAAATGCATATTCTTGGACATAACCCCGCCGTATGGGCTATTGTGTGTATTGGCTTGCAAGGTGAATTCTTTGATGGGATAGAACCGAACCGTGAAGCTACCGCGGAAGAGTTGAAGATGCTGCAATACAATGCTCAAGCTTGTGATATCCTCTTCAACGGATTGTGCCCCGAAGAATTCAACAAAATCAGCCGTCTTGAGAATGCAAAGGAAATTTGGGATACTTTGATTAATATGCACGAAGGTATCGACTCCGTCAAGGAATCCAAGTTGGATGTGCTTCAAAGTCAGCTTGACAAGTTCAAAATGAAGGATGGTGAAGGTGTCGCTGAAATGTATTCTGTCGGCGTTCTGGGAACGGGGGTCCCCAGACTTGCCTGCCTGCGGCCTGCGGCGTGGCTCAAAGGGGGGCCCAGCACGGCCCATCTTCATCAACACAGACCCAAGACCCTCGCGAGGGGCCAAGCCTCGCGGGGCGGACGACATGGAACTTCCTCAGGCACGGCCTCATCAGGCTGGCTCGCGAGGAGGCGGAGAGATCAAGGCGGGGTACCTCGCGAGGTGCCCGTAACGCAAGCCATGACGACCAAAGGCGCCAGGCGGGCGCCAGCCGCGCAGTGTCCTCCTTTCCTCTTTGGTGCAAAGGGAGCAAGCGCAGGCGAGAGCATCAAGCAAAGGCACCCGTTTCGGTGCAATGAGACCAAGACCAGTCCAACGGCAGGGAGGAAGTCATTGTGGAGCCCAAGCCAGCGTCACCACTAGAGCCTTTGGCAGGCGAGGACCAACTTTAGTCAGGATAAGTGTACCAGATGTTCCCCTTCAAAATGGCCAATTGTTGGCGCCCTTCCCGCTCAATATCTAGGAAGAGGCCCAGGGCCTTTGCCTATAAATAGGACTAGCCACCCCCAGGGTAGGGGGGCAATCAAGAAGGGAGAATCTAGAAGCCAAGAGAGAAACTAGCTAGGATCAGATCGAGTAGCATCACACACACAGAGAGAGAAGGGCGACTGAACTCCTCCTAGCAGTTCATCCCCCCAGCCAAGAACAGACCCTCGCGAGGCTGTTCTTCCTTGTATTGCTCATCATCATCAGCCCAAGAGGCAATCCACCACACCACACACTGGAGTAGGGTATTACACCATAATGGTGGCCCGAACCAGTATAAACCCTGTGTCTCTTGTGCTGTTCTTTCCATAGCTTAGATCTTAGCGAGGCGGAGGGGTGCAGGTAGGTAGAAGGCGAAATCTCCGCGCGCACCCCAGTGTTCGAACCTCAAGGGTCTGCCGGAACCCGAAATCCGACATTTGGCGCGCCAGGTAGGGGTGCGCCGGAATCCACCTTCTACCGCTTCGTGTCCCGTCGCGTCGTCATCACCATGTCCGGCGACCAGGCGGGCAACCCAGATCCATGGGCGGCATGGCCCGCCCACGCAGAGCCGCTCGCCTCGGGCGACCCCGTGCCCCAGGCAGCTCGCGGTCCGCAGGGCGCTGCGGGCCGCGGGCGACGCGGATAGGCTTCGACAGCTCTCACACCGTGGCAGGCGCGGTCGGCAGCAAGGGCCTCCAATCACGCCGCGACCACGACACCGTACACCCGCCGGGAGCAGGCGAACTCGAGGGCCGCACTCACAGTGGCCCGAGAGCTGCTGCAGTGCAGGCTGCTGGAGGGCGGCCGCGATGTGCTGCCGGAGCGGGTGGCGGAGCTCCTGGGCTTCGCTGCCTCGGGGGCTCACCCCTTCTGCACCCAGCTCCCATCTCAAGCCAGGGCGGCCCGTGCGGGGGCTCCGCGCGCGCCCACGGGCTCCAAGGCTACGCCAATGCCGGCGAAGCTGTTGGCACCGGACCGGCGGCGGCGCTGCCCCCGCCCCCGGTCCACGAAGAAGAAGGACTCGACGCGACCCACGGCCCTAGTGGACTGCCGCACTACCACCCCACGGTGGGCGCGTCAAGCAGGACTGCATGGCACGCGGAGCACTACGACGTGGCCTTCGGGATGACGGCGCCAGAAGAATACATGCCCCTCATGATGGACCAAGGACACCCTCACGAGGGCGAACAAGGCTCGCTCCTCAGCCCAAGCTGGGGGGACGAGGCGCCAGAAGCTGAGCCCTTCCAGGAGCCCCGGGACGGTCCCACTGGCCACGCTGGAGGCAACGATTATCGGATACCGCTAATTCCTCAGGAGCAGGCATACGCTAATCATGGATCGCAGGAGGTGCAGGTCGCCACAGCGAGTAGCTGCCCCGCTCCCATAGTCTCCTACCCCTCGGGAGGAGGGCGCAGGGGGCTGCAGGAGAGGGGCCGAGATCCGACATCACCACCGCGGCGTTCGGAGCAAGGTGTTCTCAGGAGGTAGGCCCTCTGCTGGGGAGGTGCCTCAGGGCCTGCTCCTGGCGGAGGACCCGTGGTCGTCGGGGGAACCACTAGCGACCACTCTACCCCATCGGCGGCGTCCTGGTTTCCGGTCGTCGTTGATGGCACTAGAGTGTGGCGCAAGGCGGGGCTCTCGTCTGGCGATATGAAGCAAGGCCGGTACCTGTGAAGAAGGCCTAGTGCCTGTGAAGCTCGCCGCCCCGTGACACTCTCACGTAATAATGAGTGGGGCTGTACACGCCCCGGAGTCTCAAGGGTGCCGGCCTCAGGCCCTGGGGCTCCCTCCCACGCCCAGTGGCAGCACTTAGCTCCGCGCTGGTGAGAAGACGTCCAAGACTAGATTAGGTGCCGGACGCGGCCTTTTGTCTGCTTTCGTTGCTTTTCCCTTTGGTTGTCACTTTCCCCCGCTGGATTCAAGTTGGATTCGAATTTGAGATTTGCGTGTGTTCGGGGAAGGGGTGCTTAGTCTCGTTCGAGCAATTTCTCGCGTTTTGATTACCACTTCGCCTCAGCTGCCTCCCCTCATGAGCCCCTCGCGAGCCGGGTTAGGCCTAGCTTGCGCGCAGCCCAGACTGCCGCCGCCGCGTCCTCTCAGGAGGGTTTTTTACTGCAGATCCTACGGATTCGATCAGGGAACACTCGGGACACCACAGCCTCCCATAGGCTACCTCAGGGCCTGCACGGGACGAAGGTAAACTAGCCAACCAGCGCGTCGCTTAGCCAACCACTTAGCGCGGGCGCATGTGCAATGTAACATCTACTAATACGATGAACACGAGTTTTACATGAGGGGCTCCCCCTCCCAAAATGCTCTCACAGCCATCAGGCCAAAACCTGAGTTCTATTCATGCAGGGTAAGGAAACAGGAACGATGCATGATCAGTCGGATAAATCCCCCAATGCGTCCTCAGGAGCACCACCCGAACCATTGCTGGCGTCGCTGGACTCGCCATCGCTGTCTGCGTCGCCGCCAGCGGCGTCAGGGCCGTTCACCACACCGCCCTCGTTAGCAGCCATGATCACGCCGTTGTCGTCTGAAGCGAAGGCCCTGACAAGAGCATCCACATTGTCTTCCACCCAGTGTGCCAGGTCGTCTCGGACGGCCTGGGGGACTGGGGCGATGGCGGCGTCGAAATTAAAGTGGGGATCCATGTTCCGGAGATGGTTGAAGACGCGAGAAAAGGCGCGCCCGAGCAGGGCGTGGCTCCTCCCCTCCACCAACCTGTCGGCCCTGACCGACCGCGCCTCTAGCTGCGTCACCACGTCGGTGAAGAACTGAAGGTTGCCGGCGTAGTTGACTGCATGCGGCTCACCAACAGCTGCCTCGCAGATGTTGCCCAAGGCTGTGTTGGCTCTATCCCGGAGCGTGGTGAGCATGGGGCCGTGCTCATGCTCCAGGATCCGCCGCTGACGTATCTTGTCTGCATTCTGGCGCGCGACGGCTCCAGCCTCCTCCACCCGATGGCGAAGAAGGAGCACCTCGGCCTGGGAGGTGGTTGAATCCCCTTGCGCTACTTCAAGTGCGTCCCGAAGAGCATCGGCCCACCGCGTCGCTTCCTCCAGCTTGGCCCTCAAGGCAGCAGTCCTACCTTCAGCCTCGGCCCGGGTGAACCCCAGCCTCTCCTCGGACTCGCGCTCGAGGTCCAAGCGCACCATCGCCACCCGACGTCCGACCTCCTCTAGGACACGGGCTTCCCGTGCAGCGACATCATCCTCCGCCTATGTCACCAAGCGCTCCCTCGTCTCCAGAGGCTCGTACTCGCGGGTATGTTCGGCGGCTTCCAGCGTCAGCGCCTCCTCACGCTTCTGGAGCTCTGCTGGGTCGCCAGAGGCCACTTTCATTGACGCGAGGGCTGCCTGCGCAGCTTCACTTGCTCCTCCAGTGAGTGGCACCAGGCCAGGAGCTCCCGAGCCTGCTCCTCCGCCGCCTCTCGCCGCCGGTCAGCTTCCCGGGCCTCCTCAGCGGCCCAAGATCGGGCCTCCCGAGAGGCCACCAGCGATGCCTTGGCCTCTTCGTCGTCAAGATCGCATTGATGGCGCGCAAGGGAGATGGCGCCCTCCAGCTCGCGCCTCTCTGCAGCCAGGCGCAGGCCCTCGGCCTCAAGGCGCGCGTCTTCATCAGCAAGCTCCTCACCAAGCAGGCTCACCGCGTCAGCCGCCCTTCGAAGGAATCCTTGGCGAAGAGCGCGACGCTCCCGGGCGCGCTCGAGCACGTCTTCCACACCATCATCTGCCCCAAGCAAGCGCCGGGGTCCACTGATCAGCACTCCCCCTCCGGGCAGGGGGCTGGGGGCTGGCACCCTCGCAACGGCCGGGTACGCCAGGCCAGAAGCCCGGCCTGGAGCCAGCCCGTCCCCAGATGAAGAGCGCAGGGAGCGCCTCAGCCAGTCGTAGTCCACAACCAGGCGAGAAGCCCACGGCAGGCTGGCTATGCCACGAGAAGGCCCGCGAAGGAGGATCGCGAGGTGCGCAGGGCCTCGATGCGCCTTGAGACGGTTCACCTCTCCGATCACCCTCACCACAAGGGCTCTTCTGCTCGGAGCGCTTGAGAACAGTAGAGGGGGCGAAGCCAAGGGGGACGGCACCTCAGCCATCTCCGCGAGCTCGGCTGGAAGGGGCCTGTGGAGCAAGGATCAGTAAAAGCAACAGAAGGATCGGGAGCTGGAAAAGGAGAAGGCTTACTCATCAGTGGCGAAGTACTTCCTATGCTTCAGCAGGTGACAAGGGTAATCATCGCCCAGGGCCTCCCTTCTCTTCCAGAGGGCCTCAAAGTCCACGCGGAAGCGGCCCAAGAGTTGAGCGCAGGGGTCAACCTGCGACGAGGATGAAGCGTCAAGGCGATCCGCGTCAGGGGCGCCTGCCTGATGTGCACTGCCAGTCGCCTCACCAAGAGAAGCGGCCGGAGCCTCAGGGGCCTCAGCTGCAGGCGCTGAGGGTAGCTGCTTGCCGCCCTCAGCCTCAGCAGCACAGGCCCCAAGAGCTGCTCCCTCATGAGCATCGCCCGACGCTGTCACCCCGCCGGGAGCCCCCTCGGCCTCTGGCGCCTCACGCCTCCCTGCTCCGCCACCCGAGGAAGAGTCGCCTTGGGCGACTGGAAGGGCAGTCACCATCACTGGGTTCTCATGAGGCCCCTGGAGGCCGGCGGGGCGCGGCCCCCACTCATCAAAGATAGGCATCTGATTCACAAAATTGCCCCTGTTCTGGCAAAGGTACAGCAAGGCCCCTCCCTTCTGGATGCTGCCAGGGTTGGGGTCCCCAGTCAGGATCAAGAGCACTGTCCTCAGCACTTCAGGCGTCAGGTCCTCTTCCTGGAGCCTCATACGATCATCACGCCCGCTGAAGGCCCACATCCGACGGGAGTGGCGTTGGAGAGGAGCAATGCGGCGAAGCAGGAACTCCTTCACCACCTTGGGCGCTGTCACGCCAAGCGACCTCAAGAACGCAAAGCGGTGCCAGACGAAGACGAGCCGGGGGCTCTCAAGCGTCTCCTGGCCCCAGCCCGAATTGGGGACAGCAGGCGAAGTTGGCTCCAATAGCAGGGGGCTGGGCACCCCTGCATCCACATACAGCCACCGCTCGCGGAACCCAGCCGCGGGCAGAGGGAGCCTGAAGTCAATCCCTGAGGCCGCTGTCTCAGACGCGGCAACGAAGCTCATGCACGCCCAGCATTGGGTAGGGTCGACAAGGCGCAGAGAGAAGAAATGGCGCAGCAAGGCAACCGAAGAAAGGATTCCCATCATTGCCTCGCAAACAAAGGCGAAGACCGAAAGGAGGGTGATGGATTCAGGACCCAGATGCATCATGTGGATCTGATAGTGGGAAAGCACGGCATTGAAGAAATCAGAAAAGGGGGGAACCAGACCCGCCCATAGGGCGTCGGCAAAATACTGGACCTCGGTGACTATCCTGTCGATGGAGAAGTGGGACGCGGGCCAGGCCGTCGTCCTCCCGCATTCGTTGAAGATAGTGGCTAGAGCCGAGCTGACCTTGCCCAAGCCCTCGGCGCGGGCCGCCAACGACGGCAAGCAAGGCGGAGGCACGGGTTTCTTCCCTCTTCCCTTCTTCGTCGGAGCCATGGCGATGGGAAGGGGGGGAAGGTTCGAGATTGGGTTGAAAACAGAAGCTGGAGTTCGAGAGGAGGAAGGACAGAGGGTGCTCGAGCAACATAAAGGGGAGCGGCTGTGTACGGCTATGAGTCCGCCTAGCATGGCGCAAAATAAGGGGGCGTGGGGGATCAGTGCCGCCCATGTCCAATCAACCGCCACGCGGCGCCCATGGCCGCAAGCTGTTAGGGCCCGCGGCGCTTCGCTCTTGCCCTTTCGCCTCCCTTCACGACCAAGTCCGGGCGCGCCTTGGGCCCGGGGGCTACTGTCGGCGTTCTGGGAACGGGGGTCCCCAGACTTGCCTGCCTGTGGCCTGCGGCGTGGCTCAAAGGGGGGCCCAACACGGCCCATCTTCATCAGCACAGACCCAAGACCCTCGCGAGGGGCCAAGCCTCGCGGGGCGGACGACACAGAACTTCCTCAGGCACGGCCTCATCAGGCTGGCTCGCGAGGAGGCGGAGAGATCAAGGCAGGGTACCTCGCGAGGTGCCCGTGACGCAAGCCATGACGGCCAAAGGCGCCAGGCGGGCGCCAGCTGCGCAGTGTCCTCCTTTCCTCTTTGGTGCAAAGGGAGCAAGCGCAGGCGAGAGCATCAAGCAAAGGCACCTGTTTCGGTGCAACGAGACCAAGACCAGTCCAACGGCAGGGAGGAAGTCATTGTGGAGCCCAAGCCAGCGTAACCACCAGAGCCTTTGGCAGGCGAGGACCAACTTTAGTCAGGATAAGTGTACCAGATGTTCCCCTTCAAAATGGCCAATTGTTGGCGCCCTTCCCGCTCAATATTTGGGAAGAGGCCCCAGGGCCTTTGCCTATAAATAGGACTAGCCACCCCCAGGGTAGGGGGAAATCAAGAAGGGAGAATCTAGAAGCCAAGAGAGAAACTAGCTAGGATCAGATCGAGTAGCATCACACAGAGAGAGAGAGAGAGAGAAGGGCGACTGAACTCCTCCTAGCAGTTCATCCCCCCAGCCAAGAACAGACCCTCGCGAGGCTGTTCTTCCTTGTATTGCTCCTCATCATCAGCCCAAGAGGCAATCCACCACACCACACACTGGAGTAGGGTATTACACCACAACGGTGGCCCGAACCAGTATAAACTCTGTGTCTCTTGTGTTGTTCTTTCCATAGCTTAGATCTTAGTGAGGCGGAGGGGTGCAGGTAGGTAGAAGGTGAAATCTCCGCGCGCACCCCAGTGTTCGAACCTCAAGGGTCTGCCGGAACCCGAAATCCGACATATTCTAGGCTTGCTCTTATAACAAATGAGATCGCCGGCTTAGGAAGTGAAGAGATGACCGACAAATTCATCATCATGAAGATCCTAAGGGCTTTGGACGGAAAATATGATACAATATGCACATTGATCCAAATGATGCCCAATTACAAAGATCTCAAGCCAACGGAAGTCATTGGAAGAATTATTTCTCATGAGATGTCACTCAAGGATAAGGAGGAGCTCCATAATAAGTCAAGTGGTGCTTACAAAGCCTCATGTGAAGCTCCCACATCATCAAGTGAGAAACAAACCTTCAATGAAGAATTGAGCCTAATGGTGAAGAACTTCAACAAGTTCTACAAGAGTAGAAGCAAAGAGAGAAGTTCCAAGTCAAGGTCCTACAATGACAAAAGATCTTCTAGTCGAGAGCGAAATTGCTACAATTGTGGAAGACCCGGACACTATTCCAATGAGTGTACGGCACCCTACAAGAGAAGAGAAGATTATCCAAAAAGAAGAAGTAGAAGAGAAGAATCACCATCAAGAGAGAGAAGGAGTAGAAATGATCGTTATGAACGAAGAACATCCCAGAGAAGCAAGGATTCGGAAAGAAAGGACAAGTCATCAAGGAGGTACACAAAACGAAGACATCAAGCTCATGTTGGTGAATGGGTATCCGGCTCTGACTCCGACAATCACTCCGAGAGAAGATAGCACTCTGACTCCGAATATACTCAAGATGAAGGTGTTGCCGGTCTAGAACTTGTGTCAACCAACTCCTACGACATATTTGCTTCACCAAATGAAGGACTTGGAAGATGCTTCATGGCTAAAGGCCCAAAGGTATCACACCCCGAGTATGTTGATTTCAATAGTGATGAAGATGACTTGTTAGGTGATGATGATTTACTTGTTGACAACTCTATTGATGAATACCATGATGAAACATCAATTAATCATGCTAATAAAGATAAAACGAATGACAATGATAAGGAGAAGATTGAGTTTCTAACTAAAGAACTAAACACTCTTAAGTTAGCTCATGAAACTATATTAGGAGATCATCGAGAACTTTTAAGGACTCATGAGAAATTACGTTTTGAAAAGCTCAACCTTGAGCAAGAGCATGAGTTCTTAAAGGAAATCAATGATGATCTTTGCAAGAAAAGTTCTTCTTACATTGCCAAGCGTTTACTCTTATCCACTTACATGCCTCAAGTCAGGTCTAGTAACAAGAACAAGAAAGATTCTTCCTTTAGTAGTAACAATAATCATGCTAAATCCAATGTTGTTGCTTCTAGTAGTTCTCTTTATTCCACTAATGATTCTCTTAGCCAAGTTACACTTGAGCAAGAAAATAGCTTATTGAAGGGAATTATAGAGAAAGGTGTTTACAAGAGCCTTGCCGGGAGTAAGCAATTCGAGGAAATTTTACGCAAGCAAGGAAGGCACCGGAAGAACCAAGGTGTTGGTTTTGAACAAAAGTTCAATGCCAATGGAGTTGAGTGGGAAGAATATCAATACCCCAAGACGAAGTTTGTTCCTCAACAAAAGAAGTATGATCCTACTTCCTTCAAAGGGACACAAGCTCAAGATGATCTTCCACCACAAGACCACGAGCAAAAAGGGAAGGATAAGCTTCAAGAGGAAATTGATGCATTTGAAGAAGCACCCAAGGCCCTGGTCAAGTGGGTTTCCAAGACTACATCAAGTTCTACTTCATCAAGTACGACTACAAATCCAAGGATTCCCATCAAGATGATGTGGATCCCGAAGAAGAAGAACTAGAGAGTTCCCGAGGGTGACTCCGCCAACATACTTCACTCTTATCATTTTGGCAAGAACAAGTGCAATTAACTTCCACATCTTGCACTAGTTCAAGGAGTCACAAACCCTCTTGTTGGTAAGACAAGGGACAAGGTAACCTAATGCTTTCATAGACATCATCTTGTGTGTGCATCACTCTATGTCTATGGATATCCTTGTTTGTTCCTTGTGGGACTAACCCGTGTAGGTATTGAAAGTGCAACTCACTCCAAAGGATTGCTCCAAATGATCTACATCAACATTGAGCATCCACATCTTCAACACCTACATGAAGTCATCATAAAAAAACCCAAGGTTAGTTCATCCCTCTTGGGGGGGATCTCACATCTAGGGGGAGCTTTACTCTAAGAATTGAGCTAAAGCAACTATAATGGTGTGAACACAACAACGCTTTATGGAGAAGTGGTAATCCCACTTGTGCTTAAACGATGAGTATGCCCTATGATCAAATGTTCTCATTTGACTGCTAAGTCAATATACTCATATATAGATGACCTAGTCATCGCCAATTGCTTGATAGATGCTAGAATTGGTTGTGCATGCATTGCCACATATTTCATTTGCCATTTTATTGTGTGAGCATGTTGGTTACATAATTTACTCATTCGAGGACATCCACTTGTTGTTTTGATTGTTTGGTTCCTTTTTCTATTGCCAAGTGGATGGACAATAATGCCTAAGAACCTTCTCTAGCTATCTATGCTTTTCTTATCTCAAACTCTATTCATGCTACATCACAAAGTTTGATCAAGTCAGATTCGAACCACTCTGTGTGAGGAGCACTCGGAGTCCCCGATTCGTCATAGACTTAAACTTCCAAAACTTCTTTGTGTGTTTTGGTCTGACCGATTCATCCATTTCGGTCATACTGAGATCACTAAGTCGATCTAGGTTTTCAATCTTGGTGCAACCGATTTGAACTTTTCGGTCACACTGAGTTGCAGTAACTGCTTGCAGTTATGCATCTCGGTGCCACCGAGTTGTTCCACTCGGTCACACCGATAGGGTCAGGCTATATATATCCCCGGGCCAAAATTTGGAAAAAATTTCCGAACCCCTTCGCCCGCACTCAGCCTGCTCTGCCTCCCTGGGTCTCCGGATCGTCCTCCTCATCGCCAGCTGCCTCCTGCCGCTTGTCTCCGCCGCCGTCAACGGAAATCGTCTCCGCCGTTGCCTCCGTAGCAGGTCCATCACCGCACTTAGGGTATGGACTTGATCCTTCTACTAATCTCACTCTGATTCCTGGAACATTGTTTTGCCATGTATCTTGCCATGATTGAGATCACTCTATCCAGCAAAATCACTCCGTAGTTTAGTTGTGGATTGAAAATTTAGGGTTAGGTTTCCGCCGAAATCATCTCGGACCAACCGAGTTGTTGAAATCGGTTCCACCAATTTGGCTAAGGCCGTTGCACATGTGATTCTTGGTCTGACCGAGAATTGCAAATCGGACCGAGAATTGCAAATCGGTGTGAACGAGTTCAATTCTTTGTGAAACCCTAGCAGTCTTGGTTCTACCGAACTGTGACTCGGTGTGACCGAGTTCACTAGTTTAGGTTCCGAAAGCTACTTTGGTATCACCGAGTTTTCAAATCGGTAGATCCGAAATGCTTTCTGTGGAAAACTAAAACTAAGTTTTTGACTCACTCTTTTGCAAAATCCTCTGCACTTTGTGATGCTCATCAAATCTATCTCATCTATATCTATTCACAGGGTCTGTTGTCAGTGTTTGCATCATGTCAGATCAGAGTGACAGTCAGAACAAGTCTGAGGAGCAAGTTAACATGAGTGAGGGCACTAGTCCCTCTAGAAGCTTTGATGAGGGAAGCAGGAGTACACCCAGCAACTTGCCTAAGGCAGCCACCAGGACCAGAAAGAAGAGAACCTCAGATTCTGAGGATGAGGACTATGTGGCTGTTGAGGAAGAGGCCATCTCAAAGAGGAAAGATTTGAAAAAGGAATATGGCACAGCTGCTGCCACTAAGCCAGGAGTGAGGACAAAGGTTCCTGCCAAGAGAGTTCATATGTCAAAGGCCAGAACATCCACTCAAGAGACTTTGGGATCTGCACCCAAAGAATAGGTTGTGGCAGAGAAGAAAAGGAAGGAAAGGGTCAAGAAGACCACTGCCAGAGTGCTTGGCAGATCTTCAATGATGAGATATTCTGAAGAAGAGGAAGAGGAAGAGGATGCAGCACCAGCACCCAAAGCTCAAAAGCTTATGGGAGATGCAATTAAGGCAGGGGCTGCTCCATCTATGCCCAAAACTGCTCCTAAGACTGCGTCTCCAGCTCCAAAGCCAAAACCCAAGAGGAGCACCAGGAACATCCCTGCTAAGGAGAAGAACAAGGCCCTAGTGCCTCAAGCTGCTGAAGAATAAGATGATTCTGTTGTTTTGAGGAAGTTGAAGCCCAAGATCCTTGATCACAATGATGCACACCCAGTTGTAGAGAATATGAAAATCAGGAAGGATTCAGGATTGAGGCTATGGAGAGAGTCTGATCCATATGCCACCAAGAGAAGGACTGCTGTGGACTACATGTTCCATACAAAGGAACAACAGGACTTCTATGAGACTATTTTACTTGACAAGAAGCCCATAGTGTGACATGAGATGGGTTGATTGGAAATTCATTGAGGAAAATGAGGATCACTTCCCTGGTGTATATGACAGCTTCAAGGCATGTGGAGTTGATGAGTTTGTGGCTCAGAAGCTCACAAAGTGGAATGATGAGCTTATTATGGAGTTCTACTCCATAGCTCATTTCTACCCAGATGGAAGGATTTTCTGTATATCTGAAGGTACTAGGTACCAGTCAACGGTTGAAGAATGGGCAAAATTGATCAATGCTCCTAAGGAGAATAAAGATGACTTGGATGTCTATGCCAAGAAGAAGAAGGATCACAACACCATGGCACATATGTACAAAGAGATCCCAGATGCTGCTCTTGAGACACACAAATTTGGATCAGTACATTACCTTCTGTCAGGTTTGCCAACAATCAACTGGATCCTCAGGCACACTCTATTGCCAAAGTCAGGTGATCACAAGATGATCAGAGGCCATGCAATGAACCTGCTTCACATATTTGATGTGCCTCAAAAGTTCAAAGTCATGAGCCTAATTGTGGAAACCATAAAGAGAACAGTTGCTGATCACAAGAGAAGTTGTGGGTATGCCCCACAGATCCAGGAGCTAATCAACTCCAAGATGGGCATTGGCACATATCTCTTGGACAAGGAACATATGCCCATCTACCCAGACTTTGAGGAAAACACTGTGGTGATGGATGAGAATGAACCATTTTCTGTGCAAGCACAAGCAAAGAGGGAGAAGGCAAGGACTAAAAAGGCTGCAAAGATGCCAACCATTGATGAGGCATCTCATTATCTTCTGAAGAGCAAGCAAGATCAGCATGGCTACTTGATTGCCTCCACTCTGAGGATTGAGAAGGGATTGGCCACCCTGACTCAAAACCAGGAGAGCTTGGAGAGGATCATGGAGCAGAAGTTCTATGATTTAGACGTGAAGGTCACAGAGATACAGTCAGTTGTTGAGCAACTTCAGGATGAAGTGCAGGAGAAGAAAGGCAAGTCTACCACTGATGCTTTTGCAAGAGTGCCTAGAGGACAGATATCTGCTGCAGTGCCAGTTACAAACACCAGAGCAACTTCCTCTACACCAGCTACAGCTTCAGTGCCACTAGCTCCAGCACCCACTCCACCAGCTCCATCTACATCAACTGATGCCTTCGTCCTTGGAGTTTTATCTACACCACCACCTGAAGACCAAGCCTGAGAGTCGATCTAGCACTATTCATTTTTTATGAACTTTTTGGTAACTTGTTGCCAAAGGGGGAGAAAATGTATAGATCATAGGCTTCGAGAGAGAGTGTTGCTCTTTGTTCTCTCTTATTGTTTGGTGGTTGAAATTTTTTATTTGCTTGTTTGAGATACTTTATGCTTTTGTGTGATACTTGGATGATCATGTGTTTGATCATATGCTACCTTAATTCTTGTTGGATGACATTATCCTTTTATATCCCCATATGATCATTCACTTTGCTAGGTGATGAGTGCATGTATTTAATTATTATCATTTTGAGCACTCCACCAAGATGTATGTGACATGGAAGAGTAACCCATGATCCTAACTCATTGTGCATTTGCATTCCAAAGAAAATCTTAAACTATGCACAAATTTAGGGGGAGATCTTGCTTTTCACATACTTCTCAAAGCGACAATGTTTTTCACTCTTATTATCATTTGCCGAAGCTTTGATCTATATGTTGCCATCAATTACCAAAAAGGGGGAGATTGAAAGTGCAACTATCCCTATGTGGTTTTGGTAATCCTAACAACATATAGCTCATTGAGCTAATGCTATTTCAAGATTAATATCTCAGGAAAGCTCAATGATTGGCATGACATGGATGAGAAAAGTGGACCCCTCAAAATGCTAAGGACAAAAGAATTGGCTCAAGCTCAAAGCTCAAGACTCTACTTTTTCTATTTTAGTGATCCAAGATCACATTGAGTCTATAGGAAAAGCCAATACTATCAAGGAGGGATGAGGTGTTGCTTAATGAGGCTCTTGCTCAAAGTGCTTAGTAATATGCTCCAAATCCCTCAACTACTTTCTCACATCCACATATGACCTAAACCAAAAGTCAAACTCGGCCCCACCGACTCTTTCTATCCGGCGCCACTGAGTTCAAATGTCATAGCCACTGCCACAAACCCTAGGCAAATCGGTCTCACCGATAGGGATCTCGGTCTCACCGAGATGGGATTGTAATCTCTCTGTTTCCCTTCGTAACATTTCGGTCCCACCGAGATGAGCGATCGGTCCCAGCGAGATTGCAATGTAAACTCTCTGTTTCCCTTTCGTAACATTTCGGCCTCACCGAAATGAGCGAATCGGTCTGAAACACCCTCGATGCGACTATATCTCCCACGTGTCGAGGCACGACTTAGAGGCATAATCGCATTGAAGGCATATGTCGCAAGTTAGGCAATCTTCACAACATCCCATGTTATATAGATAATAAAAGGGGAGATAACATAGTTGGCTTACACTCGCCACGTCAATCAAGTACATAAATAACATTACATCATCCAAACACTCATGGCCCGACTATGGCGCCAAAATAAAAGATAACCCAACATGCGACATGGTCCCGATCACCCCCAACTGGGCACCACTACTGATCATCAGGAAAGGAAACATAGTAACGTTGAGAGTCTTTGTCGAACTCCCACTTGAGCTCAAGCGCGTCTCCTGGAGCGGAATCATCAGGCCCTGCATCTGGTGTAATAGTAATTTGTGAGCCACAGGGACTCAGCAATCTCGCACCCTCGCGATCAAGACTATTTAAGCTTATAGGTAAGGAAAGGTAATATGTGGAGCTGCAGCAAGCGACTAGCAAGTATGGTGGCTATCCTGTTCGCAAAAGAGAGCGAGAAGAGGAGGCAAAGCGCGAGCGAGAAACTAGAGAACAACCTACGCAAACATTACTCCAACACCGTGTCCGCTTCCCGGACTCCGCCGAGAAGAGGCCATCACGGTAACACACTCAGTTGATTCGTTTTAGTTAAGTTAAGGTTCAAGTTATCTACAACCGGACATTAACAAATTCCCATCTGCCCATAACCGCGGGCATGGCTTTCGAAAGTTCAAATCCCTGCAGGGGAGTCCCAACTTAGCCCATGACAAGCTCTCACGGTCAACGAAGGAATAGACCTCCTCCCAAGACGTTCTGATCAGACTCGGTATCTCGGTTCTTCAAGACACTTCGATAGGTTAAAACAAGACCAGCAACACCGCCCGAATGTGCCGACAAATCCCGATAGGAGCTGCACATATCTCGTTCTCAGGGCACACTCAGATGAGACTAGCTATGAGTAAAACCAACCCTCAAGTTTCTCCGAGGTGGCCCCGCAGGCAGCTCAGTTCAGACCAACACTCAGAGGAGCACTGGCCTAGAGGGGGGCTAAAATAAGATGATCCTCGGGCTCCGGAAACCCAAGGGAAAAGAGGCTAGGTGACAAGTGGTAAAACCAAGGTTGGGCATTGCTGGAAAAGCTTTAATCAAGGCGAACTATCAAGGGGTTCCCATTATAACCCAACCGCGTAAGGAACGCAAAAATCCGGGAACATAACACCGATATGACGGAAACTAGGGCGGCAAGAGTGGAACAAAACACTAGGCGAGAGGCCGAGCCTTCCACCCTTTACCAAGTATATAGATGCATTAAGATAACAAGATAATATAATGATATCCCAACAAGTAAATAAATGTTCCAACAAGGAACGGCCTCCAATCTTCACCTGCAACTAGCAACGCTATAAGAGGGGCTGAGCAAAGCGGTAACACAGCCAATCAACGGTTTGCTAGGACATGGTGGGTTAGAGGTTTGACATGGCAATTTGGGAGGCTTGAAAGCAAATGGTGGGCATCGTAGCATTGGCGTAGCAAAAGAGCGAGCAATCTAGCATAGCAAAGATAGTAGTGATTTCGAGGGTATGATCATCTTGCCTGCACAATTGTGAGAGTTGACTGGATCCTCGAAAGCAAACTCAACAGGCTCCTCGTTAGTGAACTTGTCTCCTGGATCTACCCAAACAAGACAAACAAGCAACAAGGACACAATCAACCACGTGCAAGGATCAAACAAATATGATGCAATGATGATATGCTATGCGGGATGCGATGCGGGATGCATATGCAAGACGTGACAAGGAATGCATGAACCTGGCCTCAACTTGGGAATCCAAGTGTGCCACTGGAAAGATGAGATGAAATCACTTGAAAACGATATAAATAATGCCGGAATCGGAGTTACGGTTTGGAAATGGCAAGCGATTCAAATATGGCACCGGTCTGCGATTTACAGCAAGTAGCCATCTAAATGCAATGAGATGAATATGCTACAGCACCCAAACATGACAACAAAATACATGGCAGGGATGCATTCAAGATGCTTAACAAAAGTCTAGCACTGAGCTACGGCCAAATCATCCATTAACAGGTTCAAACAAGCATGGCAAAAATGCATATGGCAAACAGATCTCAGACTTAGTGAAATTAACACTTTTCTGGAATTTCAGATCAGGTAGCACTCTTCAGAGCAACAAAACTATATGCTACGTGACCTGAACATGACAAAGTAAAGCATGGAATGGAGATACTCAAAGAGCTTAACAAAAGTCCCTTAGTGACCTTGAGCCAAAAGGGATCATAAAATACGATTGCAAGCATGTGAACATGGCAAAAACATAATCAGTTCACAGACTTAGTGAAAACTGGAGCATGCTGAAACAGATATCAAGTAGGCATGTTTACGAGCTCGAAGCACTCACTACAGAGCAAGGCATGACAAACTAAGCATACACCCATTAATAATACACAAAATGCAAGCTACACATGGCAAGAACAATAGCATAGCATGCACGGATCGACTACAACATCATCGGCAAAATTGCAAACAAGTTGACAATCTGCCAAGATTCACAAAGTAGCAAAAGTAGAGCTCGATTGACTCAAGCTAGGGTTCTCCATAATTGCAAACAAAGACATGGATGGAAAGAGCACTACAAGATTAACAAAACATCCTTACTGATCATCCTCAAAAGAGACACGGATCACTAGGAAACAACATGAACATATGGCCATATGAGATAAACAGCTCAAAGACTTAGTGGAAATGCTAAGTCCCTGAAATCAGAATTACCAAGTGCCTCACTTGGCAAGCTTGTGCTAGTCACCACACAAATCACAAAAATACATGGATTGCACCTCTGGAAAGATGGCAAAACCCTTAACAAAACATATGTAGAACTCATGGGCATAACATGCACACAATAATCATGGCAAAAATGACAAAAAGCTAAATGGAGCAGCAGATCTGACAATTATCTCAAGTAGCCCTCTTCTAACAGCATTTCGGACATCAAGATGAACTCAAATGAAAATGATGCAATGGAATGAAATGATGTACTCTCTGAGATGAACATTTTGATATGCTATATGCCAAAAACGGAGCTACGGATGCGGAGATAAAGCATGATGAACAGGAGCACTTGGATCTGGGATTTCGAGGACTTGGAAGAAAAACCACCTCGCGAAAAAAGTCAACTCCGGCGGTTCGAGGCCGGATCCGTCTTCTCCGGCGACGGTGAGGTCCGAACGCGGCGAGGGAGGCCTGGGAGCGGCCGGACTCCGGCGGGGGCGGCCGGATCTGGCTCCGGGAGGCGGCGAGTGGCGGGGCGGCGGCTTGCGGTGAGCAAGGTGGCAGCGGCCGCCGGCGAAGGGCGCGGCTGCCGGAGTCGGCCGGCGAAGATGGCGGCGGGCGGCGGGACGCGGTGCCGGCGTCGTGGCGAGGAGGCAGGCGGCGGGGCGCGCGTGGGCCTCGGGGGCCGGGGACGGGCCCGAGCGGGCCGCGCGCGGCTGAGGCGACCAAGTGGTCCGGGGGGCCACGTGGCACGCCCGGAGTGGCTGCGGGCGACGGCACGCAGGTCGGACACGTCCGACTCGGCGCGGACGTTGTCCTGCGGCGCGAGAAGGAGCGGATCTAGGGTTTTTGACGAGGGGGATCCGGAATTTCGGGGAGAGACCTATTTATAGGCATAGAGGGAGCTAGGAGAGTCCAAATGAGGTGCGGTTTTCGGCCACGCGACCGTGATCGAACGATCTAGATGATGGAGAAGGCTTAGGTGGGTTTTGGGCCAAATTGGAAGGGTGTTGGGCTGCAACACACACGAGGCCTTTTCGGTCCCTCGGTTAACCGTTGGAGTATCAAACGAAGTCCAAATGATACGAAACTTGACAAGCGGTCTACCGGTAGTAAACCAAGGCCGCTTGGCAAGTCTCGGTCCAATCCGGAAATGTTTAATCCCCACACACGAAAGAAAGCTAGAAATGACCACCGGGGGAGAACGAAGCGCCGGAATGCAAAACGGACAACGGGGCAAAAGCTCGAATGCAAGAGACGAACACGTATGCAAATGCAATGCACATGATGACATGATATGAGATGCATGACAACGACAACAACACACGGAGACAAGGACCCGAACCCGAGAAAATAAAATAACTTAACGCCGGAAACAACAAGAGTTGGAGTACAAATTGGGAAAGTTACATCCGGGGTGTTACAGAGCGAATCGGTCCCACCGAGTTTACCTAACCAACTCTCTGGTTAACTTATTACCAAAATCGGTCTCACCGAGTTTGTGTAATCAGTCTCACCGAGATTACATTATGCCCTAACCCTAACCATATCGGTTCTACGGAGTTGCATATCGGTCCCACTGAAAATCCTAACGGCCACTAGATTTGCTGAATCGGTCCGACCGAGTTTATCAATTCGGTCCCACCGAAATTGGCAAGTTGTGTGTAACGGTTAGATTTTGTGTGGAGGCTATATATACCCCTCCACCTCCTCTTCATTCATGGAGAGAGCCATCAGAACGAACCTACACTTCCAACTTACTTTTTCTGAGAGAGAACCACCTACACTTGTGTTGAGGCCAAGATATTCCATTCTTACCATATGAATCTTGATCTCTAGCTTTCCCCAAGTTGCTTTCCACTCAAATCTTCTTTCCACCAAATCCATATCCTGTGAGAGAGAGTTGAGTGTTGGGGAGACTATCATTTGAAGCACAAGAGCAAGGAGTTCACATCAACACACAATTTGTTACTTCTTGGAGAGTGGTGTCTCCTAGATTGGCTAGGTGTCACTTGGGAGCCTCCGACAAGATTGTGGAGTTGAACCAAGGAGTTTGTAAGGGCAAAGAGATCGCCTACTTCATGAAGACCTACCGCTAGTGAGGCAAGTCCTTCGTGGGCGACGGCATTGGTGGGATAGACAAGGTTGCTTCTTCGTGGACCCTTCGTGGGTGGAGCCCTCTATGGACTCGCGCAGCTGTTACCCTTCGTGGGTTGAAGTCTCCATCAACGTGGATGTATGATAGCACCACCTATCGGAACCACGAAAAAAACATCCGTGTCTCCTATTGCGTTTGAATCCTCCAAACCCTTCCCTTTACATTCTTGCAAGTTGCATGCTTTACTTTCTGCTGCTCATATACTCTTTGCATGCTTGCTTGAATTGTGTTAAGATTGCTTAACTTGTCCAAAGTTGCTAAAATCTGCCAAGAACTAAAATTGGGAAAAGGATAAGTTTTATTTGGTCAAGTAGTCTAATCACCCCCCTCTAGACATACTTTCGATCCTACAAGGGGCTCCTGAACCGTTTGGGATAGAACATTATCGCACACGGTAATTGTTGAGAAACGTGTGCGATGGAGTCTTGCATGGCAGACAGGTTTCGCAGAAAACTCGTGTGCGATGGGGCACATATCGCACACAGTTCATCGTTTTTAAGTTTCCCATATTCCTATGGTTGCATGGCAGACAGCTTTTTATTATTCACGATAAAGGTGCTCTATGGATTGAGACTGGGACTTGTCGTTCCGTGTGTCAGGGAGATATCTCTGGGCCCTCTCGGTAATACAACATCATAAGAAGCTTCATGTGACTAATGAGTTTAGTCATGGGATCGTGTATTATGGAACGAGTAAAGAGACTTGTCAGTAACGAGATTGAACTAGGTACGGAGATATCGACGATCGAATCTCGAGCAAGTAACATATCGCCGAACAAAGGGAATTGAAACAGGATTGACTGAATCCTTGACACCGTGGTTCAACCGATAAATATCTTCGTTGAATATGTAGGAACCAATATGGGCATCCAGGTTCCACTATTGGTTATAGAATGGAAAGTTGTTGTCGAGGTTTGGGAACCAATATGTAGGAACCAATAGTTTGGAGGTAAAGATTCATATATGGAAAGTTGTTATCGGGGTTCTGGAAAAATTTCGAGTTTTTCGTTATTGTACCGGGAAGGTTCTAGAAGGTTCTGAAGTGGGGCCCACATGCATGGGGGAGCCACATGAACGTTGGTAGTGGGGAAAGTCCCCACAACCCTGGTGCACCAAGATCCTCCCTTAAAAGGAATAGTATCATATCCCAAAGGGATAAGATTAGAATCCCTAAAAAGCTGGGATATCGACCGGTGGGGAAGGAAAGGAGGGATTTGCTTCCTCCCCGTTTGACCAACGACCCTAGGGCCTTGGAGGGAAAGCCACCAGCCCCTTCCTCGCCTATATAAAGGTGGGAGGCGTTGGGGGCAGCCCCCCTTCGACCCTTGCTTGTTACCTCTCCCAACTCCTCCCATGTTTCACGGGTATGTGCATGGCGAAGCCCTGCCGGAATTCTGCTACCACCACCATGCCGTCGTGTTGGTCCATATCTCATCTACCTCCTCTCCCTAGCTTGCTGGATCAAGAAGGAGAGAATGTCGCCGAGCCGTACATGTGGTAAACTCGGAGGTGCCATCCGTTCGGCACTAGATCAGATTGGATCGTGATTGGATCATGAAGAGTACGACTACATCAAACGCGTTACGACGCTAACACTTTTGGTTTACAAGGGTATGTAGAAACACTTCCCTTTCATGCAATGTTCCCCATCAATGGTATTAGAGCTAGATCTATGCGTAGATTTATATGCACGAGTAGAACACAAAGAAGTCATGGCCATTGATGTTCAAATTGCTTACTTCCCTTGTCATATTTGGATTTGTTGGTATTGTGGGAGGAAGTGGCTCAGACTAACCTTACATGTCCACGCACAAGAGACCGGCTCCACTGTTTGACATGCAACTTGTATTGCATAAAAGTGATTTTGCGCGTGTCTGTCTCTCCCATTTTAGTTGAATCTGATTTGACGAGGGAGGCCCTTGTAGAAGGTTGAAAGGCAACTTGTATATCACTATTGCGGTTTTGCATAGATAAGAACGGTCTTATATTTTGCCCTAGCAGACGTCGGTGTTCTGGGAACCAAGATACCCGGACCTGCCTGCCTGCGGCATGGCTCCATCGGCGGACTGGTACTGCCCATCTTCGGTATCAACAAGACAAGACCCTCGCGAGGGGCCAAGCCACGCAGGACGGACGACGCCAAGACCTCTAGAGGGAGCAGCCTCGTCAGGTTGGCTCCTGAGGAGTGGAGATTCCTATGAAGGCGCTCACCTCATGAGGTTGAGGTGACGTAAGCCATGACGACCAAGGCCAGGCGGGTGCTAGCGGGCGTAGAGCCGCAGGTTTCCTCTTTGATGCTAAGGAGGCAAACAAGGCGTGGAGTCCTGAGGAATCAGCCAAATATTTCCATTTCCGTGCTACAAGACCAAGACCGACAGGGCGGCAGGACGGATGTCATCGCCGAGCCCACCGTGGCATCACAAGCAGAAGCTTGCAAGCGAAGACCACCTTTCGTCAAGATAAGATGTACACTGGTGCACGTCAGTGCTATAAAAATGAGTTTAACCCCTTTCCACGATGGCATTCGGAACCGTTGCCAAGTGAGTGTGGGCAATAGGGGGTCCTTCCCACACGACCCAGGAATCGTCGGGGATATGCCCTCCTGGGACACCAAATGAGCTCGTGTGCGACCGGGCGAGGCATCGAAACCCAATCATTTCCGTAGGTATGTACATCCCACGTGGTGAATCCCAAAAAAACATTTCCGTTGGTATGTATATCACAGACAGTCAATCCAAGGAATACGTTTTCGTTCTTATGTACATCCCACACAGTCATTCCAGGGAAAAAATTTCCGTTCGTATGTACATCCCACACAGTTTTATGTGTAGGCTTGTGTGTGAAAGGTGTAACTATCACACACGCTCTGCCTTGGTTAACTGTTTGCTTTTATCAACTACATCACACATAATTTGATGAACAAAACTGTGTGGCATTGGGCTATCCATCACAAACGCTTTTACTGCTAGAATCGTTTGCAAAGTTCCATGACACATTTAGCAGGTTTATTAGTTTACAATTAATAATTCCAGTATTACACAAATTCACATTTCATATCGAACAGCTGTTTGCCAATTTCATATCATGCACATAAATATATTATAACATCACAGTACGATAGCTTCACAGTATCACAATATATTATAACATCACAGTATGATGATGTCCAGAAGGCGATTAAATAGAAGAAAGATTGCTTCAAACGCCTATACCTGGATAGGAGTGCAGACGACATAGAGAAGTACAAGATGGCGAAGAAGGTCGCAAAGCGAGCTGTTGGTGAAGCAAGGGGTCGGGCATATGAGGACCTCTACCAACAGTTAGGCACGAAGGAAGGTGAAAGGGACATCTATAAGATGGCCAAGATCCGAGAGAGAAAGACGAGGGATATTGGCCAAGTCAAATGCATCAAGGACGGAGCAGGCCAACTCTTGGTGAAGGGCGAGGAGATTAAGCATAGATGGCGGGAGTACTTCGACAAGCTGTTCAATCGGGAGAATGAGAGTTCTACCATTGAACTGGACGACTCCTTTGATGAGACCAGCATGCGTTTTGTGCGGCGAATCTAGGAGTCTAAGGTCAAGGAGGCTTTAAAAAGGATGAAAGGAGGCAAGGTGATGGGCCCTGATTGTATCCCCATTGAGGTGTGGAAAGGTCTCGGGGACATAGCGATAGTATGGCTAACCAAGCTTTTCAACCTCATTTTTCGGGCAAACAAGATGCCAGAAGAATGGAGACGGAGTATATTAGTACCAATCTTCAAGAACAAGGGGGATGTTCAGAGTTGTACTAATTACCATGGAATTAAGCTGATGAGACATACAATGAAGCTATGGGAGAGAGTCATTGAGCACCGCTTAAGAAGAATGACAAGCGTGACCAAAAATCAGTTTGGTTTCATGCCTGGGAGGTCGACCATGGAAGCCATTTTCTTGGTACGACAACTTATGGAGAGATATAGGTAGCAAAAGAAGGACTTACATATGGTGTTCATTGACTTGGAGAAGGCCTATGATAAGATACCGCGGAATGTCATGTGGTGGGCCTTGGAGAAACACAAAGTCCCAGCAAAGTACATTACCCTCATCAAGGACATGTATGATAATGTTGTGACAAGTGTTCGAACAAGTGATGTCGACACTGATGACTTCCCGATTAAGATAGGACTGCATCAGGGGTCAGCTTTGAGCCCTTATCTTTTTGCATTGGTGATGGATGAGGTCACAAGGGATATACAAGGAGATATCCCATGGTGTATGCTCTTTGCGGATGATGTGGTGCTAGTTGACGATAGTCGGACGGGGGTAAATAGGAAGTTAGAGTTATGGAGACAAACCTTGGAATCGAAAGGGTTTAGGCTTAGTAGAACTAAAACCGAGTACATGATGTGCGGTTTCAGTACTACTAGGTGTGAGGAGGAGGTTAGCCTTGATGGCCAGGTGGTACCTCAGAAGGACACCTTTCGGTATTTGGGGTCAATGCTGCAGGAGGATGGGGGTATTGATGAAGATGTGAACCATCGAATCAAAGCCAGATGGATGAAGTGGCGCCAAGCTTCTGGCATTCTCTGTGACAAGAGAGTGCCACAAAAGCTAAAAGGCAAGTTCTACAGGACGGCGGTTCGACCCGCAATGTTGTATGGCGCTGAGTATTGGCCGACTAAAAGGCGACATGTTCAACAGTTAGGTGTGGCGGAGATGCGTATGTTGAGATGGATGTGTGGCCACACGAGGAAGGATCGAGTCCGGAATGATGATATACGAGATAGAGTTGGGGTAGCACCAATTGAAGAGAAGCTTGTCCAACATCGTCTGAGATGGTTTGGGCATATTCAGCGCAGGCCTCCAGAAGCTCCGGTGCATAGTGGACGGCTAAAACGTGCAGAGAATGTCAAGAGAGGGTGGGGTAGACCAAATTTGACATGGGAGGAGTCCGTTAAGAGAGACCTGAAGGATTGGAGTATCACCAAAGAGCTAGCTATGGACAGGGGTGCGTGGAAGCTTGCTATCCGTGTGCCAGAGCCATGAGTTGGTTGCGAGATCTTATGGGTTTCACCTCTAGCCTACCCCAACTTGTTTGGGACTAAAGGCTTTGTTGTTGTTGTTGTTGTTGTTGTTGTTGTTTGTATCACAGTACGATAGCTACATGAAAACAACACAGTACAACAAATAGCTAGTTCAAGTTCGTAAGAACAATATTAGAACAATATATTCATTTCCCTAATCGAGATCATCCAGGCTCGTCTTATCCACCTCTGCTTTCTGTTCAGTAAGAACCTGTTTTGCACTGGCCAACTGGGAAAGTTCCTCCTCCTTCGCCAACACCATCTTAGCAAAGTCTGATTTAAAAAATCTGAGCTCATTCTCCACCTTCTCTTTTTAGCCCGCATCTTCAAATATTCTTTAGCGTTGACAACACTTTCTCTGTTCTCTTCCTCATACATGCTCTAGAGCATCGCTAGGCACATCTTCAAAGACTATGGCCACTCTTGATCAACCCACTCCAAGTAAGAACACTTCCGTTCATCCTATAATATTTAAAACTAGATCATTAATAATTGTAGGGGAAATGAGTTTATAGCAACATAGAAAATCACCAATGCTTATTTTGAAAAACTGAAGAAACATGTTAATTATGACATATCTTCTCAAAAAGATCAATGTGCAAATGAATTAATTGCTACTAAGACAACAACCAAATTCTGGAACATCAGAAGCTATAATTAACTACAACAATGCTACAAGTTCTTACTCATGTACAATAAATATCAAATTGAACATTTTATGAGGAAGGTAAATATAACTGCAACAACATAGCGACAATGTTTGGATGACAGCAAATTGATACTAATAGGTGTGTACATGCACAAATTTAGTAACATAGAACTAATAGCACTAAGGCCGTCCACTATGTATGCCAAAACTGGTGTAAAGACAACTATTGCTACATCTCGCACCGGTGCCCTGCACTGGCGAGCCAATGCAGCGGAAAAAATTCAGGGACCCGGACTCCGGAGCACGTAGTTGCTCCGGTGCCCAGTTCCTTCGTGCCATAAAGATTTAGTATTTTACTGCTTGGCTGCTCGGATGTGTGGACCAAAGTTGGCTGCGCAAAATGCTGAAGCGGTGCCAAATAATTTTCTAATGGCACTGCTGATGAGATGGCAACAATTTAAGGTACTAGGTACAAACTGTGACACTGTCTTAGGATGCGTTTGGTTGAAGGTGTGGTATGAATGGGTTGGGACCGTGACAGTGTCTGAATCACATCCAACAGATGATTTGTAACAACGAAAGAGGGTCTAACCTTCTCTGCACATGCCAGAAACTTACTCCCACTGTCCACAGATTCAAACGCAACTAGATTCACGCATGGAGATTGATGGTGACAACGAGCAGATAGATCTTCAGCCAGCCCGCTCCATTCGTTTCCACTGATGGTCCTAGGAAGCCACAAGAGGAAGAAATGACTCAAATCGACCGCTGGGCAAAAATCCTTCATTCCAAGTCAGAGCCCGAGAGAGAGAAGAGAGGCATACTCGGGTGGTGAAGGAGTCGTCGTCGGAGGAGGAACCGCAGGAGAGGTCTTTGAAGAAGACCATGGCGACCCCTGCGGTAGGATGCGAGACGGCGAGAGCGAGGAAGCGGCTATAGCTTAGGAAGGAAGGAAGGAGGAAATAGGGGAAATGTGACTTGTGGTCAGGGAGAAAGGGGGTGGGGAAGGGGGGAGGGGGCGGGGGTAGATATTTTAGTGGTAGGCCAAAATTTTGGAAATATGGAGGGAAACTTTGTGCGCGGTGCCGCCGGACCATTCACTTTGAACGATTGTGTGTATCGCAAACGATTCTTCTGCTTTATGCCCATGGGATGAGTTTGATAATTCAAATTTTGGTTGAAATTTCCCCGGATACGTCATGGCATAATTTAACATCGCTTACTAATTTGGGCACACAAAAGAGCATACAGCACACAGACAACACTTACTGAATCGAGCAATTTTAGTAATTAAACAGATCCAGTTGACCTAAACATTGCTCTAACAAAAGACTTGCATTAAAAACAAAGCCTAAGTATGCATAATTTTAACAAATCCGCCGCCGTGCCGGCCTATGCATCGCCGGTATGAGATGAGACGTCGATGACTTGTCCTGGCGACATGCCGCCATTGGTGGACTCCGCGTCCCCCTGCTGAAGTCGACCGTGTCCTCGTCCTCGTCCTCGGCGCCTCCCTCAAGGTTGTAGTAATGTAGTAGTGGCTGCTCCAGAGCTCGCGTTGGTACTCCACCGCCGATTCCTTGACGGACATACTCTTCTCTACCTTGACCTTGGCCACGCGCAACTCCTCCTCCTGGCGCTCCTCGATCTCCGCCGCCTCCTGCATCTCCAGCTCCTGCTCGGCGACCTCATGAGGAAGCAGGTGCTCATGTCCACCACTACCTTTTCGAATGTGGGTTGCATGCTGGAGTCCGAGGTGGCCTGAAATATCTTGGCGTGTGCATCCTCGATCTTGGCGTGGATGGCCTCGATCTGGGCTAGGGCGACATCGCCGGCACGGACGGCAGCTCGAGCGCTCTCGGCGTTTGCAGCCCCCGTCGCAGTAGCAGCTGCAACCGTCTTGGCTGCTGCAGCTACCTTGTCGGCTACCGCAGATGCCCTCTTGGCGGAAGATGCCGCGCTCAATGCGGATGCGGTGGCAATCTCGGCGTTGGCGGCCGCGCTCACGATGCAGGCGGCGACACTCGTGGAGGGGAGGGGGCGCCGCCATTGTACGGGCCTTCATGAAGTGTTTCCACGGCGTCATCTTTGCAAGAAGGGGGGTGCGGGAATGGGGATCGGGATTCATGGATTCGGGGGTTGCCGGCACTGGAGCAGACGAGCCGGCGAAGCTTAAGGAGGAAGACTTAAATAGACCCAGATATTTTCATCGCAAATGGTTCCTAGAAAACAAATGTGTGTGATGTTGTAGATATTTTTTATTAGCTGTGAAAGACGAATTTGGACTAAAGTGGCAACGGATGGTGTTTTAAATGTACGAGAAATTTTGTAGTACTAATACAACTGTCATGTCAAATATTAGAAATTTTCAGGGGCCATTTGACCTTTTAAGACATTTAAGTGATTTTCTAGCCATTTAATGACCGTAATTGAAATTTGAACTGCATGTACATGCAACAGCTAACCATAACGGTTTGAAAAGTCATATTTTGTGTACTTGTGTGCGATTTAATTCCATGTGCAGTAAATTGAAAGGAATTTTCAAACATATTGGTCTAACGGCTATGACACAATTAAGCATGGAGTGCCATGGCACATACATTCCAAATTTTTTTAAAAATATTAGAAACACATGAAACATTGAGTGATGCAATGTCATGCCACCAAGATGATGTGGTAAAATTTTTGGCATGTGTGACGAAAGTTTGGACACACACCCCTCACAAACTGGAGCAACTCACTACAAGGCTCGTGGTTCCGATAGGGAACAATGCATGTTTGATGACGAATGAGAGATAGCTTCCTCTTACACCCTTCAATTTTTCTACGTGTAACATGCACTAATACAACTGTCATGTGAAAATTTGGAAAATTTCAGGGGTCATTTGACCTTTTGAAGACATTCAAGTGATTTTCTAGCCATTTAATGACCGTAATTCAAATTTAAACTACATCTACATGCAACGGCTAACCATAACGATTTGAAAAATCATATTTGTGTACTTGTGTGTGAATTAATTTCATGTGCAGTAAGTTAGAAGGAATTTTCAAATATATTTGTCTCATGACATGGACAGATGCATATGTATGCATGGAGTGCCATGGCATTTTAATTCCAAAAAATTTAAAAAATATCAAAAACACATGAAACCTTGATTGATGTAATGTCATGCCACCAAGATGATATTGTAAAAAAGTTGGCATGTTTGACGAAAGTTTGTACACACACCCATCACAAACTGGAACAATTCACTAGAAGGCTCGAGAGGGAACAATGCATGTTTGATGCCAAACGGGAGATAGCTTCCTCTTACGGCCTTCAATTTTTTTCTATGTTTAACATGCACTACTACAACTATAATGTGGAAATTTGGAAAATTATAGGGGTCATTTGACCTTTTAAAGACATTTAAATGATTTTCTAGCCATTTAATGACCGTAATTCAAATTTGAACTACATCTACATGCAACGCCTAACCATAATGGTTTGAAAAATCATATTTGTGTACTTGTGTGCGAGTTAATTCCATGTGTAGTAATTAGAAAGAATTTTCAAACATATTTGTCTCACGATATGGACACATGCATATGTATGCATGGAGTGACATGGTATTTTAATTCTCAAATTTTTTAAAAACACCAGAAACACATGAAACCTTGCTTGATGTAATGTCACGCCACCAAGATGATGTGGTAAAAAAATTGGCATGTTTGATGAAAGTTTGGACACACACCCTCACAAACCAGAGCAAGTCACTAGAAGGCTCATGGTTCCGAGAGGGAATAATGCATGTTTGATGACGAACGAGAGATAGCTTCCTCTTATGGCCTTCAAAACTTTTCTACGTTTAACGTGCACTACTACAACTGTAATGTGAAAATTTGGAAAATTCTAGGGGTCATTTGACCTTTTAAAGACATTTAAGTGATTTTCTAGCCATTTAATGACCATAATTCAAATTTGAACTACATCTACATGCAATGCCTAACCATAACGGTTTTGAAAAATCATATTTGTGTGCCTGTGTGCGAGTTAATTTCATGTGGAGAAAATAAGAAGGAATTTTCAAACATATTGGTCTCACGACATGGACACATGCATATGTATGCATGGAGTGCCATGGCATTTTAATTCTAAAAATTAAAAAATGATCAGAAACACATGAAACCTTACTTGATGTAAAGTCATGCCACCAAGGTGATGTGATAAAAAATTTGTCATGTTTGACGAAAGTCTGGATACACACCCCTCACAAACCGGAGCAACTCAATAGAAGTCTCATGGTTCCGAGAGGGAACAATGCATGTCTAACGACGAACGGGAGATAGCTTCCTCTTACAGCCTTCAGATTTTTTTTCTACGTTTAACATGCACTACTACTAGCAAAAGAGCTTGTGTGTTGCAATGGGAGAAAAAATACCACACGCCTCTAACACAATAACCATGGCTCAAAACCCCAATAGGCCCACGTCCTTTATTTCAATATGCCATCTTATCACGCTTGTCGTCGATCCTTCTTCCCACTCTCGCCGATGGAGATGCATGGTTGTAGATAGTTTCTTTCATCTTCAATTTATTTTACCGAGGTGTTCATTTTCAATCTGGATCGGCGCTGATATGAAAGGAAGACGGGTCGTGCACTACTGATTAAGGTTCTATCTGAAACAACATTTAAAAAATTATTAACAGGTGAAACAACATCATATTCTGATTCTACACATTTTTGTAATTAATTTTCATATATAATATGTTAAATTGGAGTTAGGGTTTAAAAGATCTTAATATTTTTAAAGCATTTGAATCTATCCCTAAACAACATTTAAAAATGATTAACAGGTAAAAAGAACATCATATTCAGATTCTACACATTTTTCTAATCAATTTTCATATATAATATTTGCGTGACGGGCGGCCAAAAACTCTCCTTCCCTATTACTTCCTCCGTTTTTAAATATTTGTCTTTTTGAGATTTCATATGGACTACAACATACGAATATATATAGACATATTTTAGAGTGTAGATTCACTCAGTTTGCACCGTATGTAATTACTTGTTGAAATCTCTAGAAAGACAAATATTTAGGAACGAAGAAAGTATTAGATAAAGATAAGGCTAAGTGTTTTTAGTAGCACACCGACTTTTGTCAGACATAATAATGCACTATTTAATATACCAGTCAACAATATATAGCCGGTTGAGTTTCAAAATAAATAAATATATATAGCCGTTTGAGTGCATGAACCATAGGGCATGCCCTTTCAGTTGGCCTTGGAGTTTCTTTGAAGAGCAGGTACTAGTTGTGAAGTGATGTGCACTAACTCGTGGAGATTATTCAAGGGGTTGATGTATCTGCAGATTTGATTTGGTCCGGATATATATTTGCCTCCACGTTCATGCACCCTCCCAAACTGCAATTAATATACCTATATCATATGCCTTGTTTATAGTTACATCTCCAGCCGTCTCGGGGATTTTTTAAATAAATAAATAAAAACCATACTGACCTCACATGAACCAGGAATATTTGTATTCCGGACAAGCAAATATATTTACTTGTGCCGGACATCAACAAACCGGAAGGTCAACTTGACATACATGATAAACAAAACTTGGTTAGCAGATCGTCGGACGCGTCATGTCAACCAAGCGTATGAGTAGTAGAGACATTTTGTTGTTATTTTTTCTGTGAGGTGACATTTTGATTTTGTTGTTAAATAATACGTCGAAGCAAATTGCGTTAGAAATTGAGTGTTAGTTTCTAGTTTAACGGCATGTAACATCACTCTGTTAGTCAGCGTCCCTGGCAAATTAGTGTTCTCCAAGTCCAATTGATTCATTCAGATATCATGTGACCCCTCAGAAATTACCATCAAATTCATGCAGTATGAATTTCTGTTTACAGAATCACTTCTAACATGGCATAAAAAAATGAAAGAGTGAGAATTGGGTCAGTTTATACATGTTGTTTTATTCAAATGAATTGGGCTGGCGAGTTTTTGCCCACTATGTTGATAAAATTATACGTGTCCAGCCAATGGAGCTCCGAGTCAAATCTAAGAAAAAAAATGAAATGTTTGGAGTCTCTTCTCAATAATCATTAGTTAAGTACTATCCAAGTCAAAACCAAGAGATGCAGCTATCCCACTAACTTTCTTTTTTCTTAACCATGCTTTCGGCACCCTTAATTATTTTACCCTCTAAAGTCAATACATTCAAAAGAATATTAGAGAAAAAAAATACAAGAACTCTGCACGACCTACATTTGTCAACTTCTGCGAGGCATAATGCTACCCTATAAAATGTCATCAAAGTTCTTGACCTGAAACAACACAGACGCATCTCTACTCACCTAAGCAGCAGGCAAAGCCAGTAGCTTACAATCGTCGCAGCGCAGTTCCAAATCAGCGCCACTGCAAGTCTGCAACGACATGGCAAGAACTCGCCTCGCAGCGTTTCTTATCGGCATGGCGAGCTTCTTCTCCGTCGTTGCCGGCCAACTCCGACCAATGCCTGCGAGTGGCCTTCCCGGTGATCTCTTTGCCCTAGGAATCGCCTCTAAAATCCGCACCGACTGCAACTCAACGGCGAGCGCGTCGTCAGACTTTGGCCGCATCATGGAGGCCGCCCCGGAAGCCGTTCTACACCCTGCCACGCCCGCCGACATCGCCGCGCTCATCCGGTTCTCCACGTCCTCGCCGGTGCCATTCCCCGTGTCACCGCGCGGGCAGGGCCACTCCGTCCGCGGGCAGTCTCTCGCTCCGGGTGGCGTCGTCGTCGACATGCACATGCTTGGGCGCGGTGACCATCGCATCAACGTGTCCGCGGACTACGTCGACGCGGGCGGCGAGCAGCTGTGGGTCGACGTTCTCCGTGCGACGCTGAAGCACGGCCTCGCGCCGCGCGCGTGGACGGACTATCTGCAACTCACCGTTGGCGGCACGCTCTCCAATGCTGGCATTGGCGGCCAAGCATTCCGGCATGGCCCGCAAATCGCCAATGTGCACGAGCTTGACGTGGTTACCGGGACGGGTGAGATGGTGACATGCTCACGTGACAAGAGGAAGGACCTGTTCTTCGCCGCATTGGGTGGACTGGGTCAGTTCGGGATCATAACCCGGGCTCGGATCGCTCTCGAGTCGGCCCCAAAGCAGGTGCGCTGGGTCCGACTTGCCTACTCGGATGTGGTTGCGTTCACCAGAGACCAGGAGCTGCTCATTTCTAAGCACGCTAGCGAAGCAAGTTTTGACTATGTCGAAGGCCAAGTCCAGCTTAACCGGACGCTAAGTGAGGGCCCCAAGTCAACGCCCTTCTTCTCCGAAGCCGATATCAACACGCTTGCTGACCTCGCATCCGAGACTGGCTCCGGCGCGATCTACTTCATCGAAGCCGCCATGTACTATGATGAGACGACCGCCCCATCTGTCAACCAGAAACTAGAGATGGTACTAGCTCAGCTGAGCTTTGTGCCCAGGTTCGTGTTCACCAAGGATGTGACGTACTTCCAGTTCCTCAACCGCGTGCGCGTGGAGGAGACTGTGCTTCGGTCGGCTGGCGTGTGGGATGTGCCACACCCATGGCTGAACCTTTTCGTCCCCCGGTCACGCATTCTCGACTTCGACGCTGGCGTGCTCAAAGGCATCCTCGGGGGTGACAACCCAGTCGGGCTCATCCTCATGTACCCTATGAACACGGCCAAATGGAACTCCCACATGACAGCGGTGACGCCCCCCACTGGCGAGGACGTATTTTACACGGTGGGACTTCTTCGGTCGGCTCTATCTGCCGATGACCTAGAGCGTCTACAGAGGGAGAACCAATCGATGCTGGCATTTTGTGACAAGGAGGGCATCGAGTGCAAGCAGTATCTGCCACACTACACATCACAAGATGGATGGCGGCGACATTTTGGGGCCAAGTGGAGCAACATCTCTCAGCTCAAGGCCAAATATGATCCCCACGCGATAATGTCACGGGGGCAGAGAATTTTCCCCTTGCCAAGTGTGCCAGCGGCAAGCACGGCGACCACATAGTTAGTGCAGACACGGCTGACATTTCCTCCATTAGATACGCTCGTATGTCTAACAATATATAGGAGAATTTTTTGGTGTATAGACTACACAAAGATTATATTTTGGTAGAATGTTTCCAGAATTTTGAAAATAGGAGATAAACATTGTAAAATTTTAAATTTATACAATAGAGTTTCAAAAGACGTCTCCACACTTATTTGGAAATATGTTAAAACACATTGTATATTAAATCAATATTTCAAATTTGTTGCACCTGTTCAAGTTGTTTTGACAACTTGACGTTTAGTTGGAGGGGCTAAGATTAAACTTACAAGACCAATGTCTTCACCTTGTTCCCTTTAAGTAAAATCACTTAGACCGGGCTCAATTATTCGTGATAGATCTTCAAGGTGGATCTTCAAACCTTCACAATATTGTTCTTTGGCGATCCACAATTATTCTTGAATGCTCTGAACTAACATGTAACCATGTGGTGAACGCAACCACATCCGAGTAGGCAAGTCGGACCAACATGTGGTTGCATTCACCAGAGACCTTCACATGTGGTTGCGTCCCACCAAGATGTTGTTGCTAGCTTGCTCAATGGTTGGAAATTTGAATTCTCAATTTTCTCACAGTTGAAAAAACCAAATTGATAGTTTCCTAACTCTTCAGCAAGGCGTAGGTCCTTCCAACTCTGAAGATGCATGCGCAATCCACTATCCAGGATGTGTGATCCACATTTGAAAATAATCCTCACAATAATTCTGCCACAGACGAAGATTCGGTCAATCCAACCGAGGAAGCTCGACATGCGGTGTAGGTGCAATCTGGTCAGTATACTCGTGGTGAAAGGAATCCACATGAGTAGACCTTTTTTTTTGTTAATTTTGCTATCAGGCACCTATGATCGGAGGAGGTATATATGCATACCGCTTTCCTCTGTGTTCCTTGTCAATGCCCCAGGCAGCCCGGGCCGCCCGCCGTGGCGTGGCTGAGAAATCCTCCAAAACTGTAGCGTACAATAGATCTGCACCTAACTGTAGCATAAGCCCGGCCTGGGGCGTTAGCCTATTCTGACTCCGCCATTGTTCGTGATGTGGTCTCTGTAGCTATGGTGGCGGGGGAAACATGAAGAGATTTGCTCACGCCTTTGGTAGTAGGATCTTCTCATGCCTTCATGTCACTGTGGATGTAGATTTGGTCGATGTCATAGTTGAGGTCGTCGATCTTCGTGAAAAGGTTGTCCAACTTGGCTGAACTTCTGTCGAATATCTTTCGTACCTCCTTCATGGTCGCCTCGCTGGTCCTCAAGCTTGCAGTAGATGTCCTCATCAAAGCCGCCCCAAAGAAGCCCGTAGATGCGCCTCCCTATTGTGCTGAGCTCCTCCATCACCTTTCGTCGTCCTCGTAGCCTGTGGTGGGTGAAATGGCT
The DNA here is from genome assembly GCF_056163025.1 of Triticum urartu. Lineage (NCBI taxonomy): Eukaryota > Viridiplantae > Streptophyta > Magnoliopsida > Poales > Poaceae > Triticum > Triticum urartu. The sequence goes on from NC_141878.1 coordinate 219,406,293, forward strand.
ATGGTCTTTCAACGTCAAGATGTGACTCTTCATACCTGATTGTTAGTGCTAATCTTGATTTGAAGCTACACCTAGGTTACGGGGCCCAATATCAAGGACGGTGAGGGAGTCCTGGATTAGGGGGTCTCCGGACAACTGGATTATATCCTTTGGCCGGACTGTTGGACTATGAAGATACAAGATTGAAGACTTCGTCTCGTGTCCAGATGGGACTTTACTTGGCGTCGAAGGCAAGCTTAGGCAATACGGATATGTATATCTCCTCCTTTGTAACCGACCTTGTGTAACCCTAGCCCCCTCCGGTGTCTATATAAACCGGAGGGTTTTAGTCCGTAGGACAACATACAATCATACCATAGGCTAGCTTCTAGGGTTTAGCCTCTCTGATCTCGTGGTAGATCTATTCTTGTACTGCCCATATCATCAATATTAATCAAGCAGGACGTAGGGTTTTACCTCCATCAAGAGGGCCCGAACCTGGGTAAAACATCGTGTTCCCTGCTTCCTGTTACCATCTGCCTTAGATGCACAGTTCGGGACCCCCTACCCGAGATCCGCCGGTTTTGACACCGACATTGGCGCTTTCATTGAGAGTTCCTCTGTGACGTCGCCAGAAGGAAGGATGTCTCGTCTCGTCTTTAAAGACGATATTACTGTTGGGGGAGCTTTGGCTGTCGGCCAAACTCTCCGGCTAGGCGGTTTCATCATGACCACCTGTTCGGCCGCCGCGCCGACGATGACTTCTCGGGTCATCGAAAAAAACCTCCACGTTAAGTCGGCACTTGCCGAACAGATGAATCCGGTGGAGCTCGCCTCCATAAACGAGCTCTTGGATCGCATCGCCGCCCCGGGAGTCGCTACGGTCTATGATCGGATTGGGCTTAAACCCGATCAAATGGAGATTAACTCTCCGTCGGTCACCCATCATATTGCAGTGGTGGAGGAACAATGCGGCGACCTCTCCTCCATATTGAGGAACAACTATGTCCGGATTCCTGAGCTCTCCGAGCCGGATACCCGTTCGCGGGAGGACAATATCCAATCCCTGAATTTAGAGTCAGGCAGCGGGCCAGGATTATCGGGCAACACCCCGGAACCAGAATTTCCAAAATTGAAAATCCCTCGGCCCCTGGATCCCAGATCGGGTACGGGTTTAGATTCAATTCCACCCACCCACCCAAACATAAGCGATCTTTCCCACATCAGGCAAGAGCCCCAGGAAACAGTACATCACTATTGGGCCAGATTCCTCCTTGCGATGAACAAGGTTAAGGACTGTCGCGAGGAAGACGCAATCTTATTTTTCTGCAATAATTGCACGGACAAGGGAATCCTTAACGCCATAAATCACCGTGAGATATCATGCTTCGCTGACTTGGCGTCCATAGTACGAAAGTACTATGCGATGGAAAGTGCCTGGAAAACCGAAACAAACTTTTGGGATAATCCAGCCCTAAATACGAACCCAGTCCGAAATAAAAGGGTGCACTATCAAAAGACACCCGGGTCAACTACCAAAAAGCAAAAACCCTCTACAGGGCATGGAACCGTACTGGAGGGATGGCTCAATGGACCCTGCAAAATTCATAGTACAGCGGATACAATACCAACGCACAGCCTTAGAGCATGTTGGATACTCCGGCAGGTGGCCAAAAGCGGTGAGGATCTTCTTATCCCAAATGCCACAGAGCACCATCTCGTGGATAACAATATGGTGTTAACAGTCTTTGAGACATTTGCGTCAAATAATAGGCGCAAGCGGACACTCTGCACCATGGCCGAAATCTGCCACGTAGCAGCAATAAATCCATGGAGTGACACGGCTATTACCTTCAATGCTAGTGATGAACCTAAATTCCGAACAGCCCGAGCACCAGCCGCACTGGTCCTCAGTCCAATTGTGGACGGCTTTCGACTCACCAAGGTACTCATGGACGGCGGCAGCGGATTAAACCTCATCTATGAGGAAACCCTTCAAAAAATGGAAATAGACTGGAACCGCATCGAGCGAAGCAGCACAACCTTTAGAGGAATAATCCCCAGTCGGGAAGCGCGCTGTACAGGAAAAATCACACTAGATGTGGTGTTCGGCACGCCGGAGAATTATAGGTCCGAAGAGATTACGTTCCATGTGGCCCCGTTCAGTAGCGGTTACCACGCCCTGTTAGGGCGGGAGGCATTCACAATCTTCCAAGCCATACCCCATTACGGGTACATGAAGCTCAAAATGCCCGGGCCCAACAGAATTATCACTCTTGCTAGTGATCCGTACACATCACTCCTCGCCGAAAACAAGACAGCTGCACTGGCCCTCGAGGCATTATCCAAAGCCCTAGCGGCTGAGGAACTGACTGCGCTGCGCTCCACGGTGAACATGGACGATGTGATACTCGATAAGAGATCCAAGTCCACCTCCTTTAAACCGGCGGATGAAATAGTCAAATTCCAAGTCCATCCAACGGACCCTACAAAAACAGCTTCCATCGGGGCACAATTAACCCCTGACGTAGATGCCGCACTACGAGAGTTCCTACGCGAGAACTGGGACATTTTTGCCTGGCACCCTGCAGACATGCCAGGAATCCCACGCAGGCTGGCCGAGCACAGCCTCAATATTCTAAAGGAATTCAAGCCGGTCAAGCAGGCTCTTCGGCGTTTCTCTGAACCTAAGAGACAAGCCATGGGAGAGGAACTAGCCAAGTTATTGGAGGCCGGATTCATTAGAGAAATAAAAGACCCGGACTGGCTAGCAAACCTGGTGATGGTACCAAAGAAGGATAAATCTTGGCGCCTTTGTGTCGATTTCAAGGACCTCAATAAAGCTTGCCCGAAGGATCCCTTCCCCTCCCCCGCATTGATCAAATTATCGATGCCACCGCAGGACACGAGTCATTGTGTTTCCTCGATGCATACTCCGGTTACCACCAAATCAAGATGGCGGAGCCCGACCAAGCCGCAACGGCATTCATCACACCATACGGTCCCTTCTGTTTTAACACAATGCCTTTTGGGCTCAAAAACACCGGCGCAACATATCAGCGCATGATTCAGACATGTCTGGAGAAATAAATCGGCAAAACAGTAGAGGCATACGTAGACGATGTGGCCGTCGAAACCAAACACGTCGACTCTTTGATAGACGACTTGAGGCTCACATTCGACAACCTCTGAACATACGACATCAAGCTCAATCCGGAAAAATGCGTTTTCGGCGTACCAGCCAGAAAGCTCCTGGGTTTCATTGTCTCCAGTAGAGGTATTGAAGCTAATCCGGCCAAAATCCAAGCTTTGTCACAGTTGGCTACCCCAACAGACCTCAAACAAATCCAGAAGTTAACTGGATGCATGGCGGCTCTAAGCCGCTTTATCTCCCGCTTAGGAGAAAAGGCTTTACCCCTTTATCGCCTCCTTCGGCGCACCGAACACTTCGAGTGGACGGACGCGGCCACAGCCAGATTGGAAGAAATAAAGGCCATCTTGGCAACCAACCCAATCCTGGCCGCGCCAAACATCGGCGAACCAATGTTGTTGTACATTGCGGCAACTCATCAAGTTGTAAGCGCGGTGCTCGTTGTCGAACGGGAAGCGGACGGACATAAATTCCCTCTTCAAAAGCCGGTATACTATTTATCCACTATCCTCACTCCATGCAAATCACGGTACCTGCATTACCAAAAGATAGCATATGCGATATTCATGGCATCGCGGAAGCTGCGACACTACTTTCAAGAGTGTTCGATTGCAGTAGCCTCGGAAGTGCCACTTAATGATATTATAAACAACCGCGACGCTACGGGCCAGATTGCGAAATGGGCCATTGAGCTCCTCCCGTTCGACATAACATACAAACCTCGATGAGCCATTAAGTCGCAAGTATTGGCCGACTTCGTCGCCGAATGGACGGAGGCCGAACTCCCTAAAGAGTACGACGCATACTCCAATTGGATCATGCACTTCGACAGTTCTAAAATGCTGGCTGGTCTAGGGGCTGGCGTCGTCCTGACGTCCCCAACCGGAGATACCGTTCAGTAGGTATTGCAAATATTGTATACAGACTCCAACACTGCAGCCGAATACGAAGCTCTGTTGCATGGTCTTCGGATGGCAGTCTCCATGGGCATTCAACGCCTGGAGGTGCGTGGGGATTTAAACCTCGCAATATCCCAAATAAACGGAGACTTTGATGCCAAGGATCCGAAAATGGCGGCCTATCGAAACACCATCCTAAAAATGTCAGCTCGGTTCGAGGGGCTCGAATTTCACCATGTGGCTCGGAAAAACAATCAGGCGGTGGATATCCTCGCCTGCATCGGCGCAAAACGTGATGCGGTCCCCCAACATATTTTTGGAAAGGCTGTTCAAGCCATCCGTAGTATGGGAAGGGGACACCGGTAACAACAGTCCGGACCCGGCCAAAATACCCGATACCGAACTCTCTGACACAATCGGAGGCTCTGCCACCGAAATAACACCTTCAGCCCACGAAATAATGGCCATTATTGCCCCGTGGACAGAACCATTCCTGGCCTACCTAAATAGATAGGAACTTCTGGAGGACCAAAATGAGGCACGCTGCATAGTGCGGCGATCCAAGGCCTACAGGGTCCATGAGGGAGAATTGTACAAAAAAACACTACCGGAGTCCTTCAAAGGTGCATCTCCGAAGAGGAAGGGCGGAATCTTTTGGCAGAAATTCACGCCGGACTCGGCGGTCATCACGCCGCAGCCCGGGCTCTTGTAAGCAAGGCCTTCCATACATGATTCTATTGGCCAACGGCCCGGGCAGATGCACAGGACTTGGTCCAACATTGCGCCAGTTGCCAGCTCTTTGCAAATCAAAGCCACATGCCACCCACCGCCCTCCAAACAATCCTCATTACATGGCCCTTTGCGGTCTGGGGGCTTGACATGGTTGGACCCCTTAAAGGGGGAACCCATAAGAAAAAATACTTATTGGTCATGGTGGATAAATTCACCAAATGGATAGAGGCCAAACCTGTTAAAACAGCCGAATCCGGACCGGTGATAGACTTCATATCGGGGGTTGTACACCGTTATGGCGTCCCCCACAGCATCATCACTGATAATGGCACGAACTTCACGGCCGACGAGGTAAAACTCTGGTGTAGCAAAATGGGCATCAAGCTCGATTATGCTTCAGTCTATCACCCACAGACCAACGGCCAAGTCAAGCGAGCAAACGATCTTATAATGAGCGGCATTAAACCCAGATTAGTGCGCTCCTTAACGGAGTCTAACACGCACTGGGTAGAGGAGTTCGACTCCGTACTCTGGGGGCTGCGGACCACGCCAAATCGTAGTACCGGATATACACCCTTCTTTATGGTGTACGGCGCAGAGGCAGTCTTGCCCTGTGACATAATTCATGACTCACCTCGAGTGCGCATGTACGATTAAAGGGAAGCCGAGCTCGATCGGCAGGACAGTTTGGACACCCTGGAGGAGGAGCGCGACGTAGCCAAAGCCCGTTCCGCATTTTATCAGCAACAGGCTCGCAGATACCAAACCAGAGAAGTACGGGCCAAAACTTATAACATTGGCGACCTAGTTCTATGCCTGCCGGATAAGAAAAAGAACAAGCTCGAGCCCAAATGGGAAGGTCCCTTCATTATTGACCAAGTTCTGACCGGTGAAGCGTACCGACTGCGGGATGCATCGACTAGTCGACTCGAGCCGAACCCATGGAACGCGGCCAGGCTCCGAAGATTCTACGCCTAGCACCGGACTCTATGTTAGTCCCCTCCCTTTGTCCATTTTCTGCATATACATTATCTGTCTTGTTTCTCTTTCTTTCTTTCTTTTATTATTTCTCTAGGCCTTCAAGGGTCACCTTGTGCCTCGCTTGCACATTACAGATGCGCTAGCCGCACTCTTCATATCTGGGGGCTTCTTTCATTGAAGCTTAAATTATTTATTTAGGCCTCATGCCCCACACATGTGTTATACTTCCGCATGTACCTTTTTTCACTAGTATATGCATCGATATGACTTAAGTTTTGGCCAAGATGGGTTGCCTGGCTCTTGTATTTATGCCCTACGTTCCCATTAATTTGGCTAGGGCATAAGGGGAGCACCTCTGCGTTTGTTACTGCCGGGTCAGCCGGATGTGTACCTCAGACTGGGTGAAGCCGAAAGCTAGCGTTCTTAAGGGAATATTCGGTCGGTGAACAAAAGATGATTTTTATTTATTGTCCATATCTGCACCCAGATGTTTTTCCTGCGTTTCCTATCGCAGTCCGGACATGCACTTTAGGGCATGCTTACCCAGGGAAAGGAACCCTTAATAGAACTAGTCTCCGTGGAAGATGTTTCTTACTACCCATGTAATATAACATAACTAGTTGGGCACTTGTCTGATAAAGCACTAATGACCCCTCCGCCTGGTCTCCACGCATACCCCGGTTCTTATATAACTAAGCGGGTATTCGGATACACTCCGGACTATTGGGCCCTGAGGTTGAAGCGAAAAGGTCCGCAACGACAAATGATCTACAATCCGGCTAGAAGGCATTATACATGTCACTTTAATTACATAGTCATGCAGACTGACTAAATTCCTCTTCTATACCATCCAACAGGCGGTCTAGCTTACAATCCTGTTGAGAATACTTTGTGGCTAATTCTACTTGCCCATAAACTAAGCTAACGGGGATCTCTTTTCCGCCGGCCCCCACAGGTCTGACCTCGGCCATGTGATTTGGGTCTGCCTTGGTATACCGCGTCTTCACCATGGCCCAGGCTTCTTTGGAACCCTGTCGGCAAGCTGATATCTTCCATAATTGGAAGCGCCGCCGTGCTCCCTTGAGCTTCTCCGCAAGCTCGGCAATGCCCTCTGGCAGGGAGACGGACGGCCACAAGGCCTGGGCAACACCCTACATCACCTGCCGAACTTGTTCGTGCAGATGTGACAGCTCGGACAGAAGATCACCCACAGACCCGGGCATTTCCTCCTTGGGACGACCCATCAGCATACCTACAGACATAACGCTGTTAGTCGGCTTCTTCGCCGAACTCCTTTAAAAGGATTCGTTCAAGCACTTACTGAAAATGCCGCGCCGAAGCCATTTATTCTCCTTCTCGGAGTCTGCAAGCTAGCCACGAACGTCTTTTAGTTCCACGCTCAGCTTAATATTGGCATCTTGGAGATTGTTGTTCTCCCGCCTAACCTCAGTCAGCACGCGTTTGCCAGCCTCTAGCTATCGCATAACATGCTGGTCCTACGGATTCTCTCTGGATTCATCTGCAACATCTGTTGTCAGATCTGCAGCCATGCCACATGATATATGGTAACCATCATTCTTTAAAGTAAATGTTACCAGCAGGTCACTTTTTCGGTTCCTGCAATGCGGCCACAGCAGCCCGCAGTTGGGTCTTGCATTCCTCCAGCTCCTGTGACAGCCTAGTATTCTTCTCTGTAAGAACCTGCACAATAAAGATGATCCTTAAATCAATTCTGCTAACTGTTTCAAGTCTCAGGGGCTACTGATACATATAAATCGTCAGATTTACTCACCCGTACATCCTTTACATATGGATCTGTGGCTCTGGCTAGACCATCTTGAGTCACACGGAGGTACGCCTCTCCAGAATTGAAGGCGTCAAACGCCTCTGGTGAGAAACAAGCGTCACGGAGTACGGCCCGACGGCGCCTATGATTCATGGCGCTTTCCACTTCTGAGTTTGTAGCGGATAATCTATCTGCATCCTCTGTAGGGGGATTATCCGGTGCCTTCCCCACATCGGCTTCTGCCTCCATGTCCGGTCCTGGCGCCCGACTGGTGGAAGCATGATTGGCAACATCGCCGGACATATTCCGGCGAGCGTTTTTTCTGTTAAAGAAACGCGGGCGTCATTACATTTTGAGAAAGACGACAACCATGGAGCAGGGTTTTTCTTATACCTTTGCGCCGGTGTCTCCGTCCTGACCGCCTTCCTTTTTATCCTACCCGGCCTTGGTGCCTCTTGTTGGCGAGTTGCTGCGGGTTCGGCAGGGCGTCCCGAATGCCTTCCCTATAAAAGGGGATCCTAGTTTTGGAGTTGGGATTTTTGTTTTTTCTTACTTGCGATACAGGGAGCAGTCCGGGATAGTCGGTCGTAATGGCCACCATGGCATCATCGCAGCTTAACTGATAGAACTGTCGGTCTATCAGCTCCACGAATATAACCGAATCTTCTTCAAGTCCGGAGTCGAGGGTCCGGTCAGGGTCCTCTGGTTGTGGAGAAGGGATGCTGACCTCCTTTATGGTTTTTTGCAGTTCCTGCCGCGAAGTGGCAAGGTGAATACTTACGACAAAGAATGTGGGAAAAATGGGAGCAGGGAGATATAACTTACCCAGCTTGGAGGATTGTACATGGAGAATCTATCCCGTGACTTGATGCGGGTGAACTCCTCTTCCTCACCCTTGAAAAATTCGGACAGAATTTTCACTAAAGCGGCAGCATTGTCCGGACCCTTACGCCCGCAGCGGGTGGCGTCATCTGCCCCGTTATAACACCACAAGGGGTGCCCACGATATTGAAGTGGTTGCACTTCCCGCATTATGCAAATCGACATAACTTCGATTATTGTTAATCCTGATTGAGCCAGTGCTTTGATCCGGTTCATCAGATAGAGGACTTCTCTGTTGTCTTCCGCCTGGGGGCTCCGTGGGCGCCAACTTCGGCGCTTCTTCAGAGGAGCATTGTTGAACTCAGGAAGACCCCGCCGAACAGGGTCCGGAAGGGGAACGTCCTCCATATAAAACCATTCTGAAGGACAGTCTTCGGACGACTTCTTCGGGGTACCGGACAGGTATCCAGTATCGGTGATGCGCCATATTTCGGCTCCGCTCACTTGATAAAGTGATCTCCTCTGTATGCGAGGGACGAGGCAAAATAGCCTTTTCCACAGCTTGAAGTGAGCCTCGCAGCCCAGGAACAACTCGCAAAGAGCAACATAGCCGGCGATATGTAGAATGGAGGCAGGGTGAGATTGTGTACTTGGAGGCCTTAGAACTCCAGGAGCCCACGGAGGAACAGATGAATTGGAAATCCGAGTCCCCTTAGTAAATAAGGAACAAGGCAGACCCGTTCCCCCATGGAGGGACAGGGAAAGCTCTCCGATTGCTCCCCGCCATTGTAGGTGGCAAGCCCGGCTCGAACGGGCACCATATACGCCGGAGGGAGAAATCCCTTAGTCTGCAGTTCGACTAATCGACTGTGTGGGACTGAACACCTCTCCCAATCACCGGGCTTAGGGCTACGGGGGCGGGAGTTGGAGCTGCGGAGGTCGGCCATGCTGGAATGGATCTTCCGAAACGCGCTCTGATGGATTCTCGCTGGGGGAGGATTGTATGGATCGGATCTAAGAGTCCCCATCCCTTTAATAGACAATTTATTTATCTGGCTCGGGGGGCAAATGTAAAAACACCCTGCCGCCTCGTATTCATTCGACGCGTGGGAGAAAGCCCTTATTGGGCACAGAAGCCAAGAGGTTCACCATTTATGGAGCCGGACACTGCTTACGAACACTTGAAAATTGGAGAAGAACCCGCCTTGCAATGCCGAAGACAACACTGCGCGAAGGACTCATCGTCCTTGAAGCCTAGTTCGGGGGCTACTGAGGGAGTCCTGGATTAGGGGGTCTCCGGACAGCCAGATTATATCCTTTGGCCGGACTGTTGGACTATGAAGATACAAGATTGAAGACTTCGTCTCGTGTCCGGATGGAACTTTACTTGGCGTGGAAGGCAAGCTTTGGCAATACGGATATGTATACCTCCTCCTTTGTAACCGACCTTGTGTAACCCTAGCCCCCTCCGGTGTCTATATAAACCGAAGGGTTTTAGTCCGTAGGACAACATACAATCATACCATAGGCTAGCTTCTAGGGTTTAGCCTCTCCGATCTCGTGGTAGATCTACTCTTGTACTGCCCATATCATCAATATTAATCAAGCAGGATGTAGGGTTTCACCTCCATCAAGAAGGCCCGAACCTGGGTAAAACATCGTGTTCCCTGCTTCCTGTTGCCATCCGCCTTTGACGCACAATTCAGGACCCCCTACCCGAGATCCACCGGTTTTGACACAGACAGAAGGAAACTAGGGTTACTTGCAACAGAACTCCAGCCAACTTGCATCACCTCGGTCCAATGCAATTACAAAGCCGACCAAGTGGCCCTTTTTAGCGGCCCCATCCGTCGACCAAAAACTAGAGATGGTGCTAGCTTAGCTGAGCTTTGTGCCCTGGTTCGTGTTCACCAAGGATGTGACGTACTTCCAGTTCCTCGACCGTGTGCGCGTGAAGGACGTTCTTCTTCGGTCGGTTGGCATGTGGGATGTGCCACACCAATGACTGAACATTTTCGTCTCCCAGTCATGCATTCTAAATATCGACGCTGGGTGCTCAAAGCCATCCTCGGGGTTGACAACCCGGTCGGGCTCATCCTCATGTACCATATGAACACGGCCAAATGAAAATCCTGGATGACGATGGTGACGCCACCCACTGGCAAGGACATACTTCTCCGGTTGGCTCTATTTTCCGATGAACTAGAGCGGCAATAGAGGGAGAACCAGTCGGTGCTGGCATAATGCAACAAGCAGGGCATCTAGTGCAAGTAGTATCTGCCAAACTACACATCACAAGATGGATGGTGGCGACATTTTGGGGCCAAGTGGAGCAAAATCACTCAACTCAATGCCAAATATGATACCCACATGATAATGTCACGGGGCAGAGAATTTTCCCCTAGCCAAGTGTGCCAGCGGCAAACATGGCGACCGCATAGTTAGTGCAGACACTGCTGACATTTTCTCCATTAGATACACTCCTATGTAGAACAACATATCGGAGAATTTTTGGTGTATGGGCTGTACAAAAATTGTCTTTCGGTAGAATGTTTTGAGAATTTTGAAAATAGGAGGTAAACATTGTGAAATTTTAAATTTATACAATAGAATTTCAGAAGACATCTCTATACTTATTGGGAAACTAGTAGAATGTCCATACATTGTTACGGGCCTTTTATTTTGTTCTGATTGCGCGTATATAGCTGTAGTGTTATTGTTGTATAAAACTCGGTGAATTTTTTGCCCCTTCAAACGACATCGCCTGAACACTTTTGTCGATGAGTTCTTTTTAAATGTTGACATAATCCATCTCCATCTCTCTCGTACTCCACAAAAGTAAGCTTATATAGAAATTCAACTTTTGTATTATCAAATATATAAAGAAGAACAATTATTTGTATGCATCTCTTGTGATTGTGTAAAACTGGATGAGTTTTCAATCTGGTTCATCAAAAAGCTTTGTCAATCGACATCTGTAAAGCATCATCTGAAGTCTCAATATTTATCTCTGATCTAAAAGAGTGAATATATAAACACATATTTAAAAAAACTAAGATAAGCTCATATACAAATGTTGATTGAGATTACCCCTAGTATTTCGTATTCAACCAATGCAAGAATATGTGCATGATCAAGCAAGACAATGAAATTGTATGTAATTTGTATAGAATAAGAAAATTAATTATCCATACTTGCCAGTCATGATTAACTCCAAGTAGATGCATGTCATTTACTACCCCAAGTGACAATGGTTTTTAGCAGGATCAAGATTCATAACCCACACGTGATGAGACACTACAACAGCACGTGTCCTCCAAATAGTGCATACATGCCCATGACATTTACGTAGTGCAGGCATCATGAAACAATTTTGCACCATCATCCATAAGGAAGGTCGTAGGTTTAGACAACCTAGAAACCCATGTGTCACTTTTAATTGCAAAGATGCAACCAAAGTGCAGTATTCAGAAGCAAGCGATGGTATGACTGCACTTGCAAAATACTAACTGTTTGTATAGTATTATGGCAAACTACCATGCTGGTCAGGAAGAAACTTTTCAAGCAGCTTGTCTTTGCAATCAATCGATATACAGCTGCTTGAGGATGTCGTTCCATGCTTGCCAAGATTACAAATTTTCAACGAGATATGGCTAGCTCCACCTTCACAACACTAAACTACAAAGCTTACCAAAAGAAATACATTGGTCAATGAACTTAATATTCTTGTTCTTCTTCCTCCGCCTCCACCCACTACCACCACCTCCCTAATCCGAGCACCCACTCATACTTTGAATTCAAACACTTACCCATGTATTTATGTTATATTTTGTAATATGCTTGTCTTACCAATGCATGCCTCTAATTTTTGATTGGATCAGATAAATCTCTCTCTCTCTCTCTCACACACACACACACACATGTTGGGGAACGTAGTATTTCAAAAAAATTCTATGATCATGCAAGATCTATCTAGGAGAAGCATAGAAACAAGCGAGGAGAGTGAGTCCACGTACCCTCGTAGACCGAAAGCGAAAGCGTTTAGTAACGTGGTTGATGTAGTCGAACGTCTTTGCGATCCAACCGATCCAAGTATCGAACGCACGGCACCTCCGCGATCTGCACACGTTCAGCTCGGTGACGTCCCTCGAACTCTTGATCCAATTGAGGCCGAGGGAGAGTTTCGTCAGCACCACGGCATGGTGACGGTGATGATGATGTTACCGGCGCAGGGCTTCGCCTAAGCACTATGACGATATGACCGAGGTGTTAACTGTGGAGGGGGCGCCGCAAACGGCTAGGAACAATTGATGTGTGTTCTAGGGGTGTCCTCCCCACTTATATAAAGGAGGGAGGGGGAGGGAGGCAGCCTAGGGCTCGCCCAAGTAGGAGGAATCCTACTTGGGCCTCTAGTCCAATTCGGCCCCCCTTACATATTTGGACAAGGGCGAAAGGAAGGAGGGGAAGGGGAAGGAAGTAGGAGTCCTACTTCATACTTTCCTTTTCCTCCTCTCCTTTTCATTTCTCCCCACGTGGCTGGCCCTATAGGGGGCGCACCATCCCCTTGTGGGCTGGTGTGTTCCCTTACTTGGCCCATTTAGCCCATATCTTTGTCGGGTTTGCCCGGAACCCCTTCCGGTGACCCGGTATCACCTGGAACACTTCTGGTGTTCGAATATAGCCTTCCAATATATGAATTTTTACCTCTCGGCCATTTCGAGACTCTCGTCATGTCTGTGATCTCATCCGGGACTCGGGACAAACTTCGGTACATCAAATCACATAACTCATAGTACAAATCGTCATCGAACATTAAGCGTGTGGACCCTACGGGTTCGAGAACTATGTAGATATGACCGAGACACATCTCTGGTCAATAACCAATAGCGGAACCTGGATGCTCATATTGGCACCTACATATTCTATGAAGATCTTTATTGGTCAAACCGCATAACAACATATGTTGTTCCCTTCGTCATCGGTATGTTACTTGCTCGAGATTCGATCGTCGGTATCATCATACCTAGTTCAATCTCGTTACCGGCAAGTCTCTTTACTCGTTCCGTAATGCATCACCCCGCAACTAACTCATTAGTCACATTGCTTGTAAGGCTTATAGTGATGAGCATTACCGAGAGGGCCCAGAGATACCTCTCCGATACACGGAGTGACAAATCCTAATCTCGATCTATGCCAACTCAACAAACACCATCAGAGACACCTGTAGAGCATCTTTATAATCACCCAATTACGTTATGACGTTTGATAGCACACAAGGTGTTCCTCCGGTATTCGGGAGTTGCATAATCTCATAGTCAGAGGAACATGTATAAGTCATGATGAAAGCAATAGCAATAAAACTAAACGATCATTTATGCTAAGCTAACAGATGGGTCATGTCCATCACATTGTTCTCCAGTGATGTGATCCCGTTCATCAAATGACAAAACATGTCTATGGTTAGGAAACTTAACCATCTTTGATTAACGAGCTAGTCAAGTAGAGGCATACTAGGGACACTTTGTTTGTCTATGTATTCACACATGTACCAAGTTCCCGGTTAATGCAATTCTAGCATGAATAATAAACATTTATGATGATATAATGAAATATAAATAACAACTTTATTATTGCCTCTAGGGCATATTTCCTTCAGTCTCCCACTTGCACTAGAGTCAATAATCTAGTTCACATCGCCATGCGATTTAACACCAATAGTTCAAATCATCATGTGATTTAACACTCTATAGTTCACATCGCTATGTAACCAATACCCAAAGGGTTTACTAGAGTCAATATCCTAGCTCACATCGCCATGTGATTAACACCCAAAGAGTACTAAGGTGTGATAATGTTTTGCTTGTGAGAGAAGTTTAGTCAACGGGTCTGCCACATTCATATCCGTATGTATTTTGCAAATTTCTATGTATACAATGCTCTGCATGGAGCTACTCTAGCTAATTGCTCTCACTTTCAATATGTATCTAGACCGAGGCTTAGAGTCATCCAGATCGGTGTCAAAGCTTGCATCGACGTAACTCTTTACTATGAACTCTTTGTCACCTCCATAACCGAGAAACATTTCCTTATTCCACTAGGGCTAATTTTGACCGTTGTCGAGTGATCCACTCCTGGATCACTATTGTACCCTCTTGCCAAACTCATGGTGAGGTACATAATAGGTCTGGTACACAGCATAGCATACTTTATAGAACCTATGTCCGAGGCATAGGGAATGAATTTTTATTCTCTTTCTTTTTTCTGCCATGGTCGGGTTTTGAGTCTTTACTCAACTTCATACCTTGCAACACAGGAAAGAAGTCCTTCTTTGACTGTTCCATTTTGAACTACATCAAAAACATGTCAAGGTATGTACTCATTGAATTTTTTTATCAAGCGAATTGATTTATCTCTATAGATCTTGATGCTCAATATGTAAGCAGCTTCACCGAGGTCTTTCTTTGAAATACTCCTTTCAAATACTCCTTTATGCTTTCCAGAAAATTCTACATTATTTCTGATCAACAATATGTCATTCACATATACTTCTCAAAAAGGCTATAGTGCTCCGACTCACTTTCTTGTAAATACAGTCTTCACCTCAAGTCTGTATAAAACTATATGCTTTGATCAACTTATCAAAGCATAAATTCCAACTCCAAGATGCTTGCACCAGTCCATAGATGGATCGCTCGAGCTTGCACATTTTGTTAGCACCTTTAGGATTGAAAAAACCTTCTAGTTGCATCATATACAATTCTTCTTTAAGATATCCATTAAGGAATGTAGTTTTGACATCCATTTGCCAAATTTCATAAAATGTGGCAATTTCTAACATGATTCGGACAGACTTTAAGCATCGATACGAGTGAGAAAATCTCATCGTAGTCAACATCTTGAACTTGTAAAAACCCTTTTCGACAAGTCGATCTTCGTAGATAGTAACACTACTATCAGCATCTGTCTT
Source organism: Triticum urartu (assembly GCF_056163025.1). Taxonomy (NCBI): domain Eukaryota; kingdom Viridiplantae; phylum Streptophyta; class Magnoliopsida; order Poales; family Poaceae; genus Triticum; species Triticum urartu. Next base: position 219,421,610 of record NC_141878.1, read on the forward strand.
CCTCTTGAAGATCCATTTATTCTCAATGGCTCACTGATCATCGGGCAAGTAAATCAAAGTCCATACTTTGTACTCATACATGGATCCCATCTCAGATTTGATGGCCTCAAGCCATTTCGTGGAATCTGGGCTCATCATCGCTTCCTCATAGTTCGTAGGTTCGTCATGGTATAGTAACATGGCTTCCAGAATAGGATTACTGTACCACTCTGGTGCATAACGTACTCTGGTTGACCAATGAGGTTCGGTAGTAACTTGATCTTAAGTTTCATGATCATCATCATTAACTTCCTCACTAATTGGTGTAGGCATCACTGGAACTGATTTCTGTGATGAACCAGTTTCCAATTCGGGAGAAGGTACAACTACCTCATTAAGTTTACTTTCCTCCCACTCACTTCTTTCGAGAGAAACTCCTTTTCTAGAAAGGATCCATTCTTAGCAACAGATAACTTGTCTTCAGATATGTGATAGAAGGTGTACCCAACAGTTTCCTTTCGATATCCTATGAAGACGCATTTCTCCGATTTGGGTTCGAGCTTATCAGGTTGAAACTTTTTCACATAAGTATCGCAACCCCAAACTTTAAGAAACGACAACTTAGGTTTCTTGCCAAACCACAATTCATATGGCGTCGTCTCAACGGATTTAGATGGTGCCCTATTTAACGTGAATGCAGCTGTCTCTAATGCATAACCCCAAAATAATAGTAGTAATCCGGTAAGAGACATCATAGATCGCACCATATCTAATAAAGTATGGTTATTACGTTCGGACACACCATTATGCTATGGCGTTCCAGGTGGCATGAGTTTGTGAAACTATTCCACATTGTTTTAATTGAAGACCAAACTCATAACTCAAATATTTGCCTCTGTGATCAGATCATAGAAACTTTATTTTCTTGTTACGATGATTCTCTACTTCATCTGAAATTCTTTGAACTTTTCAAATGTTTCAGACTTGTGTTTCATCAAGTAGATATACCCATATCTGCTCAAATCATCTGTGAAGGTCAGAAAATAATGATACCCGATGCAAGCCTTAACACTCATCGGACCGCATACGTCGGTATGTATTATTTCCGATAAGTTAGTGGCTCGCTCCATTGTTTTGGAGAACGGAGTTTTAGTCATCTTGCCCATGATTCATGGTTCGCATGCATCAAGTGATTCATAATCAAGTGATTCCAAAAACCCATCAGCATGGAGTTTCTTCATGCGCTTTACACCAATATGACCTAAACGGCAGTGCCACAAATATGTTGCACTATCACTGTCAACTTTGCATCTTTTGGCATTAATATTATGGATATGTGTATCACTACGATTGAGATTCAATAAACCATTTATTTTGAGTGTATGACCATAGAAGGTTTTATTCATGTAAATAGAACAACAATTATTCCTTGACTTAAATGAATAATCGTATTGCAATAAACATGATCCAATCATATTCATGCTCAAAGAAAACACCAAATAACATTTATTTTAGGTTCAACACTAACCCCGAAGGTAAAGGGAGTGTGCGATGGTGATCCTATCATCCTTGGAATCATTTCCAACACACATCGTCACCTCGCCCTTAACTAGTCTCTGTTTATTTTGTAACTCTTGTTTTGAGTTACTACTCTTAGCGAATGAACCAATATAAAATACCGAGGGGTTGCTATAAACACTAGTAAAATACACATCAATAACATGTATATCAAATATACCTTTGTTCACTTTGCCATCCTTCTTATCCACCAAGTATTTGGGGTAGTTCCGCTTCCAGTGATCATTCCCTTTGCAGTAGAAGCACTGAGTTTCAGGCTTAGGTCTAGCTTTGGGTTTCGTCACGGGAGTGGCAACTTGCTTGCCATTCTTTCTTGAAGTTCCCTTTCTTTTCCTTTGCCCCTTTTCTTGAAACTAGTGGTCTTGTTAACCATCAACACTTGATGCTCTTTCTTGATTTCTACCTTCGCTGATTTTATCATCGTGAAGAGCTCAGGAATCATTTTCGTCATCCCTTGCATATTATAGTTCATCACGAAGTTCCAGTAACTTGGTGATAGTGACTAAAGAACTCTATCAATCACTATCTTATCTGGAAGATTAACTCCCACTCGATTCAAGTGATTGTAGTACTCAGACATTCTGAGCACATGCTCACTGGTTGAGCTATTCTCCTCCATCTTATAGGCAAAGTACTTGTCAGAGGTTTCATACCTCTCGACTCGGGCATGAGTCTAAAATACTAATTTAGCTCTTGGAACATCTTATATGCTCTGTGGTGTTCAAAACATTTTTGAAGTCCCGATTCTAAGCCGTACAACATGTCACACTAAACTATCAAGTAGTCATCATACCGAGCTTCCCAAACGTTCATAATGTCTGCATCTGCTCCTGCAATAGGTCCGTCACCTAGCGGTGCATCAAGGACATAATTCTTCTATGCAGCTATGAGGATAATCCTTAGATCACAGACCCAGTCCGCATCATTGCTACTATCACCTTTCAACTCATTTTTCTCTAGGAACATATCAAAATAAACGGGGAGCTACATCGCAAGCTATTGATCTACAAGATAGATATGAAAATACTATCAGGACTAAGTTCATGATAAATTAAAGTTCAGTTAATCATATTACTTAAGAATCCCCACTTAGATAGTCATCCCTCTAGTCATCTAAGTGATCACGTGATCCAAATCAACTAAACCATGTCCGGTCATCACGTGAGATGGAGTAGCTTTCAATGGTGAACATCACCATGTTGATCATATCTACTATATGATTCACGCTCGAGCTTTCGGTCTCAGTGTTTCGAGGCCATATCTGCATATGCTAGGCTCGTCAAGTTTAACCTGAGTATTTTGCATGTGCAAAACTGGCTTGCACCCGTTGTATGTGAACATAGAGCTTATCACACCTGATCATCACGTGGTGTCTCGGCACGATGAACTGTAGCAACGGTGCATACTCAGGGAGAACACTTATACCTTGAAATTTAGTGAGAGATCATCTTATAATGATTCCGCCGTCCTGATACGTCTCCAACGTATCTAGAATTTTTGATTGCTCCATGCTATATTATCTACTGTTTTGGGAAATATTGGGCTTTATTATCCACTTTTATATTACTTTTGGGACTAAAATATTAACCAGAGGCCCAGCCCAGGTTTGCTGTTTTATGCCTATTTCAGTGTTTCAAAGAAAAGGAATATCAGACGGAGTCGAAACGGAACGAAATCAACTACAGAAGTTATTTTTGGAAGGAAACACACCTGATGGACTTGGACCCCATGTCAGAAGATACGGGAGCTGCCCACGAGGGTGGGCGCGCGCCCACCCCCTAGGGCGCGCGCCCCCTGCCTCGTGGGGCCCTCGTGGCTCCCCTGACGTGCTTCTTCTGCCTATATAACTCCATATACCCTAAAACTTCCAGAAAAAAAATAGATCATGAGTTCCGCCGCCAGAAGCCTCCGTAGCCACCGAAAACCAATCTAGACGCATTCCGGCACCCTGCCGAAGGGGGTAATCCCTCTCTGGTGGCCATCTTCATCGTCCCGGTGCTCTCCATGATGAGGAGGGAGTAGTTCTCCCTCGGGGCTGAGGGTATGTACCAGTAGGTATGTGTTTGATCTCTCTCTCTCTCTCTTGTGTTCTTGATTTGGCACGAACTTGATGTATCGCGAGCTTTGCTATGATAGTTGGATCCTATGTTTCTCCTCCGCCTCTTCTCTCTTGTAATGAATTGAGTTTCCCCTTTGAAGTAATCTTATCGGATTGAGTCTTTAAAGATTTGAGAACACTTGATGTATGTCTTGCCGTGGATATTTGTGGTGACAATGGGATATCACGTGATTCACTTGATGTATGTTTTGGTGATCAACTTGCGGGTTCCGCCCATGAACCTATGCGTAGGGGTTGGCACACGTTTTCGTCGTGATTCTCCGGTAGAACTTTGGGGCACTCTTTGAGGTCCTTTGTGTTGGTTGAATAGATGAATTTGAGATTGTGTGACGCATATCGTATAATCATACCCACGGATACTTGAGGTGACATTGGAGTATCTAGGTGACATTAGGGTTTTGATTGATTTGTGTCTTAAGGTGTTATTCTAGTACGAACTCTAGGGCTGTTTGTGACACTTATAGGAATAGCCCAACGGATTGATTGGAAATAATAACTTTGAGGTGGTCTCGTACCCTACCATAATCTCTTCGTTCGTTCTCCGCTATTAGTGACTTTGTAGTGACTCTTTGTTGCATGTTGAGGGATGGTTATGTGATCCAATTATGTTAGTATTGTTGAGGGAACTTACACTAGCGAAAGTATGAACCCTAGGCCTTGTTTCCTATCATTGCAATACCGTTTACGCTAACTTTTATCATTAGTTACCTTGCTGTTTTTATAATTTCAGATTACAAAAACTATTATCTACCATCCACATACCACTTGTATCACCATCTCTTCGCCGAACTAGTGCACCTATACAAATTACCATTGTATTGGGTGTGTTGGGGACACAAGAGACTCTTTGTTATTTGGTTGCAGGGTTGCTTGAGAGAGACCATCTTCATCCTATGCCTCCTACGGATTGATAAACCTTAGGTCATCCACTTGAGGGAAATTTACTACTGTCCTACAAACCTCTGCACTTGGAGGCCCAACAGCGTCTACAAGAAGAAGGTTGTGTAGTAGACATCAAGCTCTTTTCTGGCGCCGTTGCCGGGGAGGTGAGTGCTTGAAGGTATATCTTTAGATCTTGCAATCGAGTCTTTTAGTTTCTTGTTTTACCACTAGTTTAGTTTATAGAAGAAAACTATAAAAAATGGAATTGAGTTTGTCTCATACGCTTCACCTTTTTAATATATTTCGTGAGTATGATGGAAAGGATAATTGTGCTCAAGTGCTAGAAGAAGAAATCTATAAAATGTTTGGCACTAAATATTTTAATGATGAGCATGATTGCAATGTTGTTAGTATGAATTCCTTGAATATCCATGATGTTAATGATATGCAAAGCCACAAGCTTGGGGAAGCTATGTTTGATGAAGATGATATTTTTTGTCCCCCAAGTTTTGATGAGCAAATTTATTATGATGAAAGCATGTCTCCTATTTATGATGATTATATTGATGAAAGTGGATTTGGAGAGGTCATGACTTTATTTTGTGATGAATCCACTATTTCGGAAGAGGTTCCAATTGATTATGAGAACAAAGTTGCTATCTATGATGATTATTGTGATGACTTGTATGCTATAAATAATAATGATGACCATGAAACTTGTCATCATGATTTTAGTTTTCAATTGGATTATGCCTCACATGATAATTATTTTGTTGAGTTTGCTCCCACTATTATTCATGAGAAGAATTTTGCTTATGTGGAGAGTAGTAAATTTTCTATGCTTGTAGATCATGAAAAGAATGCTTTATGTGCTGGTTATATTGTTGAATTCATTGATGATGCTACTGGAAATTATTATGATGGAGGAATATATGCTTGTAGGAATTGCAATAATATCAAGTTTCCTCTCTATGTGCTTAAAGTTTCGAAGTTATGCTTGTTTTACCTTCCTATGCAAGTTGATCCTTGTTCCCACAATTTGTTTGCTCACAAAATCCCTATGCATAGGAAGTATGTTAGACTTAAATGTTCTAGTCATATTCTTCATGATGCTCTCTTTATATTTCAATTCTTATCTTTTATGTGAGCATCATTGAAATCATCATGCCTAGCTAGGGGCGTTAAACGATAGCGCTTGTTGGGAGGCAACCCAATCTTATTTTAGTTCCTTGCTTTTTGTTCCTGTTTAGTAATAAATAATTCATCTAGCCTCTGTTTAGATGTGGTTTTATGCTTATAATTAGTGTTTGTGCCAAGTAGAACCTTTGGGAAGACTTGGGGAAAGTCTTGTTGATCATGCTGTCAAAAACAGAAACTTTAGCGCTCACGAGAATTGCTGCCATTTTTATTTGGAGAGTGATATTTAGTTAATTATTTTTGAAGATGATTAATAGATAAATTCCTCAGGTCGAGCAATTTATTTGAGAATTTTATGAGTTCCAGAAGTATATGTTTGATCCAGATTACTACAGACTCTTCTGTTTTTGACAGATTCTGTTTTTCATGTGTTGTTTACTTATTTTGATGAATCTATGGCTAGTAAAATAGTTTATAAACCATATAGAAGTTGTAATACATTAGGTTTAACACCAATATAAATAAAGAATGAGTTCATTGCAGTACCTTGAAGTGGTGATTTATTTTCTTATACTAACGGAGCTTACGAGTTTTCTGTTAAGTTTTGTGTTGTGAAGTTTTCAAGTTTTGGGTAAGGATTCGATGGACTATGGAATAAGGAGTGGCAAGAGGCTAAGCTTGGGGATGCCCAAGGCACCCCAAGGTAATATTCAAGGACAGCCAATAGCCTAAGCTTGGGGATGCCCCGGAAGGCATCCCCTCCTTCGTCTTCGTTCATCGGTAACTTTACTTGGAGCTATATTTTTATTTGCCACATGATATGTGTTTTGCTTGGAGCATCAATTTATTTTGTTAGGATTTTCTTGATGTTTTTTAGAACAATGTTTTACATCTTTTATTTCAATAAAAGTGGCATTGATAGCCTTTACTATGCCTATGTTACAAGTATACATGTTGCTGTTTGAAAACAGAAAGTTTACCGCTGTTGAAATAATTCCCTAGAAAACTCAGAATGTGATAAAATGTTGAAACCTTTTGCATATTAAGATCTGATAAATTTAATACAGTGGGAATTTTATTTCATAATTTTTGGAGCTAGGTATGTATGGATGTTGCTTTTCTTTACAGACTATCCTGTTTAGGCAGATTGCTGTTATGTTTGCATTGTTTGCATATGTTTGCTTCTTTAATGATTCTATTTGAGGATAGGACTATTAAATATGAAGAGGCATTTAGTATGCAATGTTGAATAATAATTTTAGTGATTTGCTACAGTATAGTATGATAAGGTTTTTGCAATGGTTTATACTAACTTATCTCACGAGTCCTTGTTGAGTTTTGTGTGGATGAAGCTTTTGAGATTTTGGGAGACCATGATATGAGAGGAATTAAGGAGACACAAAAGCTCAAGCTTGGGGATGCCCAAGGCACCCCAAGATAATATTTCAAGAAGTCTCAAGTGTCTAAGCTTGGGGATGCCCCGGTTGGCATCCCACCTTTCTTCTTCAACAACTGTCAGTTAGTATCGGTCGATCCTAAGTTTTTGCTTCTTCACATGATGTTTGCCATTCTTAGAATGTCATTTTATTTTGCTTTGCTTGCTGTTTGAATAAAATACCAAGATCTGAAATTATTAAATGTTAGAGATTCTTCACATAGTTGCATAATTATTCAACTACTCATTGATCTTCACTTATATCTTCCGTAGTAGTTTGTTGTTGCTCTAGTGCTTCACTTATATCTTTTTAGAGCACAGTGGTGGTATTATAGAAATGGATGAACTCTCATGCTTCACTATATCATTTTGAGAGTTTTAAATAGCATGGTAATTTTCTTAAATAATCCTAATATGCTAGGCATCCAAGAATAGTAAAAACTTTCATATAGAGTATTGAATACTATGAGAAGTTTGATACTTGATAATTGTTTTGAGATATGGAGATGGTGATATTAGAGTCATGATAATTGAGTAGTTGTGAATTTGAGAAATACTTGTGTTGAAGTTTGTGATTCCCGTAGCATGCACGTATGGTGAACCGTTATGTGATGAAGTCGGAGCATGATTTATTTATTGATTGTCTTCCTTATGAGTGGCGGTCGGGGACGAGCGATGGTCTTTTCCTACCAATCAATCCCCCTAGGAGCATGCACGTAGTAATTTGTTTCGAATAGATTTTTGCAGTAAGTATGTGAGTTCTTTATGACTAATGTTGAGTCCATGGATTATACGCACTCTCACCCTTCCACCATTGCTAGCCTCTCTAATACCGCACACTTTTTGCCGGTATCATAAACCCACCATATACCTTCCTCAAAACAGCCACCATACCTACCTATTATGGCATTTCCATATCCATTCCGAGATATATTGCCATGCAACTTTCCACCGTTCCGTTTATGACACACTCCATCATTGTCATATTTCTTTGCATGATCATGTAGTTGACATCGTATTTGTGGCAAGGCCACAATTCATAATTCTTTCATACATGTCACTCATGAGTCATTGCACATCCCGATACACCGCCGGAGGCATTCATATAGAGTCATACTTTGTTCTAGTATCAAGTTGTATCATTGAGTTGTAAATAAATAGAAGTGTGATCATCATCATTCAATAGAGCATTGTCCCAAAAAAGGCCAAAAAAAGAAAAAGAAAGAAAGAAAGGCCAAATAAAAAAATAAAAAATAAAATAAAAGGGACAATGCTACTATCCTTTTTCCACACTTGTGCTTCAAAGTAGCACCATGATCTTCAGAGTAGAGAGTCTCCTATGATTGTCACTTCCATATACTAGTGGAAATCTTTCATTATAGAACTTGGCTTGTATATTCCAATGATGGGCTTCCTCAAAATGCCCTAGGTCTTCGTGAGCAAGCGAGTTGGATGCACACCCACTAGTTTCTTTTGTTGAGATTTCATACACTTATAGCTCTAGTGCATCCGTTGCATGGCAATCCCTACTCACTCACATTGATATCTATTGATGGGCATCTCCATAGCCCGTTGATACGCCTAGTCGATGTGATACTATCTTCTCCCTTTTTTTCCTCTCCACAACCACCATTCTATTCCACCTATAGTGCTATGTCCATGGCTAACACTCATGTATGGCGTGAAGATTGAAAAAGTTTGAGAACATCAAAAGTATGAAACAATTGCTGGCTTGTCATTGGGGTTGTGCATGATTTAAATATGTTGTGTGGTGAAGATGGAGCATAGCCAGACTATATGATTTTGTAGGGATAACTTTCTTTGGCCATGTTATTTTGAAGAGACATAATTGCTTAAGTTAGTATGCTTGAATTATTATTATTTTTATGTCAATATTAAACTTTTGTCTTGAATCTTATGGACCTGAATATTCATACCACAATTAAGAAGAATTACATTGAAATCATGCCAACTAACATTCCACATCAAAAATTATCTTTTTTTATCATTTACCTACTCGAGGACGAGCAGGAATTAAGCTTGGGGATGCTTGACACGTCTCCAACGTATCTATAATTTTTGATTGCTCCATGCTATATTATCTACTGTTTTGGGTAATATTGGGCTTTATTATCCACTTTTATATTACTTTTGGGACTAACCTATTAACCGGAGGCCCAGCCCAGATTTGCTGTTTTATGCCTATTTCAGTGTTTCGAAGAAAAGGAATATCAGACGGAGTCGAAACGGAATGAAATCAACTGGAGAAGTTATTTTTGGAAGGAAACACACCTGATGGACTTGGACCCCACGTCAGAAGATACGAGAGCTGCCCATGAGGGTGGGGGGCGCGCCCACCCCCCTAGGGCGCGCCCCCTGCCTCGTGGGGCCCTCGTGGCTCCCCTGACGTGCTTCTTCTGCCTATATAACTCCATATACGCTAAAACTTCTAGAAAAAAACAATATATCGGGAGTTCCGCCGCCAGAAGCCTTCGTAGCCACCGAAAACCAATCTAGACCCGTTCCGGCACCCTGCCGGAGGGGGTAATCCCTCTCCGTTAGCCATATTCATTGTCCTGGTGCTCTCCATGACGAGGAGGGAGTAGTTCTCCCTCGGGGCTGAGGGTATGTACCAGTAGCTATGTGTTTGATCTCTCTCTCTCTCTCGTGTTCTTGATTTGGCATGATCTTGATGTATTGCGAGCTTTGCTATTATAGTTGGATCCTATGTTTCTCCTCCCCATCTTCTCTCTTGTAATGAATTGAGTTTCCCCTTTGAAGTAATCTTATCGGATTGAGTCTCTAAAGATTTGAGAACACTTGATGTATGTCTTGCCGTGGATATCTGTAGTGACAATGGGATATCACGTGATTCACTTGATGTATGTTTTGGTGATCAACTTGCAGGTTTCGCCCATGAACCTATGCATAGGGGTTGGCACACGTTTTCATTGTGATTCTCCGGTAGAACTTTGGGGCACTCTTTGAGGTCCTTTGTGTTGGTTGAATAGATGAATCTGAGATTGTGTGACGCATATCGTATAATCATACCCACGGATACTTGAGGTGACATTGGAGTATCTAGGTGACATTAGGGTTTTGATTGATTTGTGTCTTAAGGTGTTATTCTAGTACGAACTCTAGGGCTGTTTGTGACACTTATAGGAATAGCCCAACGAATTGATTGGAAAGAATAACTTTGAGGTGGTTTCGTACCCTACCATAATCTCTTCGTTCGTTCTCCGCTATTAGTGACTTTGGAGTGACTCTTTGTTGCATGTTGAGGGATAGTTATGTGATCCAATTATGTTAGTATTGTTGAGGGAACTTACACTAGCGAAAGTCTGAACCCTAGGCCTTGTTTCCTATCATTGCAATACCGTTTACGCTCACTTTTATCATTAGTTACCTTGCTGTTTTTATAATTTAAGATTACAAAAACTATTATCTACCATCCATATACCACTTGTATCACCATCTCTTCGCCGAACTAGTGCACGTATACAAATTACCATTGTATTGGGTGTGTTGGGGACACAAGAGACTCTTTGTTATTTGGTTGCAGGGTTTCTTGAGAGAGACCATCTTCATCCTACGCCTCCTACGGATTGATAAACCTTAGGTCATCCACTTGAGGGAAATTTGCTACTGTCCTGCAAACCTCTGCACTTGGAGGCACAACAACGTCTACAAGAAGAAGGTTGTGTAGTAGACATCACGTACTAAGAAAAATAAGATGCATAAAAGATAAACATCACATGCAATCAAAATATGTGACATGATATGGCCATCATCATCTTGTGCCTTTGATCTCCATCTCCAAAGTACCGTCATGATCTCCATCATCACCGGCATGAAACCATGATCTCCATCATCTTGATCTTTATCAACATGTCGTCACATGGTCATCTCGCCAACTATTGCTTTTGCAACTATTGCTATCGCATAGTGATAAAGTAAAGCAATTATATGGAACTTGCATCTTATGCAATAAAGAGACAACCATAAGGCTCCTGCCAGTTGTCAATAACTTTAACAAAACATGATCATCTCATACAACAATTTATATCTCATCACGTCTTGACCATATCACATCACAACATGACTTGCAAAACAAGTTAGACATCCTCTACTTTGTTGTTGTAAGTTTTACGTGGCTGCTACGGGCTTCTAGCAAGAACCGTTCTTACCTACGCATCAAAACCACAATGCTTTTTCGTCAAGTGTGATGTTTTAACCTTCAACAAGGACCGAGCGTAGTCAAACTCGATTCAACTAGGGACAAACAGACACCCGCCAGCCACCTGTCTGCAAAGCATGTCGGTAGAACCAGTCTCATGAACGTGGTCATGTAATGTCGGTCCGGGCCGCTTCATCCAACAATACCGCCAAATCAAAGTAAGACGTTGCTGGTAAACAGTATGACTATTATCACCCACAACTCTATGTGTTCTACTCTTGCATATAACATCTACGCATAGACCTGGCTCGGATGCCACTGTTGGGGAACATAGTATTTCAAAAATTTCCTATGATCACGCAAGATCTATGTAGGAGAAGCATAGCAACGAGCAGGGAGAGTGAGTCCCCGTACCCTCGTAGACTGAAAGCGGAAGCATTTTGTAACACGGTTGATGTAGTCAAACTTCTTCGCGATCCAATCGATCCAAGTATCGAACGCACGGCACTTCCGCGATCTGGACACGTTCAGCTCGGTAACGTCCCTCAAACTCTTGATCCAGTTGAGGCCAGGGAGTGTTTTGTCAGGACGACGGCGTGGTCATGGTGATGATGATGTTACTGGCGCAGGGCTTTGCCTAAGCACTACAACGATATGACCGAGGTGTTAAATGTGGAGGGGGGTGCCACACACGGCTGGGAACAATTGATGTGTGTTCTAGGGGTGCCCTCCCCACGTATATAAAGGAGGGAGAGGGAGGGAGGCAGCCTAGGGCGCGCCCAAGTAGGAGGAATCCTACTTGGGCCCCTAGTCCAATTCGCCCCCCCCTTACCATATTTGGACAAGGGGGAAAGGAAGCATGGGGAGGGGAAGGAAGGAGTCCTACTTCATACTTTCCTTTTCCTTTCTCCCCACGTGGCTGGCCCTATCACTACTAGGAAAAGGCCTGTTAGTGGCGCACCTATTTTGGCCATTAATGGCGCACTATAGGTGCGCCACTATCATCACGCCACTAGTAACAAGTACTAATGGCGCACCCCTGGTGCGCCATTAGTATACCAGACAATAGTGGTGCACTAGGCAGTGCGCCATTACTATGTCCAACAGTGCCATTACTATGCCTCCTAGGGGGCCATATTTACCTTCACGTATGCCCCCTAGTGTGCCATTACAATGCCCCATAATGCGCCACTGGTATTTAGCCCTTGTGCGCCACTAGTGCTCAATATGGTGTGCCACTACTATGAATATTAGGAATTTTTTTTCTTTTCTAATATTTGCACAGGTTACAAAATATCTGGTATTTGCACAGGTTACAAAATACACATTACATAGCACAAAGTATAAACATCACACAATAGAATTCATCATATTAGTCTCCAAATTCGAAATAGCGAACAAAGTTCAAACATTAGCCAAGTTTAGGTCTCGAGACATTAGCAAAGTTCATCATATATATTAGTCGAGTTTGTCGTCACATTACAAAGTCGATATCGATCATCTAAACTACCATCATAGAGAAGAGAGCTGCGGTCACGATGAGCATCATCGCGATGAAACTGGTCTTCATCCGGTTCCTCCTCCGCTCCCTCCTCTCTCCCGCTAGATAGCACACGTATCTATATTCCGCTTCCGCCCTAGTGGTGTACCCTTTGTAACTGTTACCGCTGAAACGGTGAACCTGTCTCCAACACTCCTCCCAGTCGTCGTAGACTCCGGGAACCTTACCCTTGTACACGACATACGACGACATCTCTATGCACTAAACAAACAAAACATTAGTAGCAATTCACAGACAATACATAAGCAATATATAAGTATGCAACAAAAGGATCAGAAGAGAAAAGCAACACATTAATAGCATGATTCATGGTCCTACTAATAAATAGCATCGATTACATATAAGTTGAACGAATGTCCAAACCAAAGAGACATACAAGTTCATTAAATTTTAATTACAACATGAGCTAATCGATATTTCAGAACTACATAACATCACTACTTTCGACTCGACTCAGGGACCGGAGCATGGATGAAGCCGCCGTCTTTCGTGATGGTCATGAAATCGCGATCGTTGTCAACCTGCATTTGTAGCATTGTTTCTATTTCACTGTTGGGCGGTTGATATTTGAGGTAGAACTGCCCCGAGGTACGAATGACATCTTGATGGATGATTTCCGCAAACTCTGACTGGATGCGAAAGAATTCTTGTCTGAGGTCCGCGTCCTGGATTGCCGACAAGCGTGCGGCCCAATCTTTGGGACTATTTGGTAGCAGAAGGTGATTATGGTCCCGTACGATCGCCCACATGTGATGGAGGGCGTAGTAGGTATCCTTCTGACCGCCAGGCGGCTTCTTTATGCAGGGAACGTCGTTATGTGGGTGAACACGTGCTTGCCGTACCTAAAAATTGGCCTCTTGAAGGTGCCTCCAGATTTGGCATAGCCAGGGAGAACATCATCAAGAACTTTCTTGATATTTGTGTAGTCTTTATTCGACTGACGGTCTGAGTCGAAATACGTGGCCATGGAATAGTTCGGGCTTAAGAGCATGAGTGTGCAACGTGTGTCACTGCACAAAACACGGAATGTTAGAAAAAAAGAACGATTGAAATCTAAGAAATCATATGTTATGGGGCGGTGAGGGGATGACTTACTCGGGAAAGTAAGGCACGAGGAAGTTATCCTTATCTGGGTTCGCCAGAATGACGCCTTCGAGGTATGAACTCGCGACTTGTTGGTCCCCAGCAATGCCCAAGATCTTGGCACGCATGTAGAATGGGTCGACTATCACGATGTCCGGGGTCTTGTCTCTAATGATCCGCATCTCCATACTTAGCGAAAATAGCCGAATGAAGGTGTAGTGCAGCAGATGAAGGTTAAACATAGCGAAGATGTCATCAAACCACAGGATGATCATACCCCTGATGGTGCTATCGACAAAGCCCTTGCCCTCTGGCACCTTGCCCACCAAAACCGGGTATGACACATCATTCTCGGAGAGACGCCGCTTCTCCATAGAAAGAACACTGTCATGCAGACTCCGCATAGCACCGGTTGCAGCATTGAGAAGATTAGTCGGTAGCATCGGCCTACCCGCCACATGCACCCTCCTCGAGATATCCTTAGGTGAAGGTGGCCCGTCCTGAGGACGGATCATACTCAGTGACAGCTGGCTCGCACCCTTGTTATTCTTTCTTTTCCGTCCCTTCTGCTTCTTCTGCTGTAATGGGATCGAATTCTGCTCAGAGAACACCTTCTTGAGTGTGTTGGGGCTGATAATATTTCGCACCTCGGCTATCTGAGGCTCGGTGAAGGCAGCAGCTGGAGGCGTCTCCTGAGAACTAAACGCCAGACGACGCCTGTTGTAATTGGGTTTCTCCGCAGTACCAGCTAGATCTCTATCGTCTTTTGCAGGGTTGGGTTCTTGAGAAGGAGGCCCCAAGAATTCGTCATCGTACCCATGTTCGTTGAAGTACTTATTGACCCTGGTAAATGTACCATCATCGTCATCCGGATCCTGTGCCGTATACATGTCCGGATAAGCTGACGGCGGTAGCGTTGCGGCGGTCTTGCCATGGCTTGACGCCGGCACGACTGGCGGTGTTGTCTGTGGGGTGGTGTCCCCCATCCCCAAACGAACCTGGCTCTTCGGCCAAAGCATGGACTAGCTTATGCAGGCGCTGAGGGTCATCACATCATCTTCGTCGGTCCTAGGGGGTCGATACGGAGGTAACAAGTCGTCGCAGCCCCGCAGCACCCGAACCAGTTGAACCCTATACACATTGGGTGGCATCGGATTAACGTGGAACAGGCGGTTGCCCGGTTGAACGATTCTGGCCTTGGCGACATTGATCAACTCACCGTCCACGAAGTGCAGGAGAGTGCATGGAACGTCGACGCCCTGCGAAAACATGTAGGGCGTCAGGGATGCACAGTCAAAGGCAAGGAGATGAAGTCATCGGCCGGGAGGCTTAGTTACCGTGATGGCATCGAGCTCGGCTAATGTCGAGGCACCGCCAATGGCGGGCGTGCAAGTGACGGAGGGGCCGCTTGCTGCCGAGGTGCCGGCCGGCGTATTCTTCCCACACCCGGGTGCATAAAGCTCCAATGCCGGTGCCGACGCCGGAGACACCAATGCCGCCTCCGCCGGAGATACCAATGGCGAAGCCGGCGCGTTGTGCGAGTTGCTGCCCGTGAAGCTGGGAATCAGGGGCGGCCCCTGTTGGCCGCCCACAATCCACGCCTGCAGCCCCTCAAGCAAGGTAGGCATAATGGCGGTGATCGTCGCTCCCAGTTGGTCTCGCACTTGCTCTTCGACTATCTCTGGAATACGCGCCACTTGTGCCTTGAGTTCTTGAACCTCGCGCTCCGGGCTTTCCGAGCTGGTCTTTCTCTCCTTTCGCCCAGCGGTATAGTATTTCGACCATTTCATGGACAAGCCTTTGTCGGCCACACGACCAGCTGATGTCGGCTTACCGAGCTTATCCTTCTGTTTCATTACGTTCAACGCCCTATTTAAAGTGGTGTTCCAAGGGGAGCTCAGAGACGACCCCGCGCTACTGCTTTTAGTTTCCTGCGGAAGGAACGTGAACCATTTAGAAATTTGGCTTCATTAATTAGAATGCAACCATATGGAGCTAATTACGCGGGGGTGTATTCCTTACCAGAACAAGCTCAAGCGCCTTGGTCTTCGGATCCGTGGTAAGCTCCTTGGTTACCGGGTCAATCTTGTACCGGGCCCTGACATAGTTCCTGGTCTGCTTGTCATGGTATTTATCGAAGAGGGGTGGTAGGCCTTGCTCGGCATGCTCCGCTTCCTCCTTGTCCCATATAGGTTCCGCCACTCTCTAATCGTCGGGACCGAGTTTGTGGACCCCTAAGTTCAAGTCCCGCATATCTTCCCCCCACTGACTTGATTCCGCGGTTGCGTTGCTCTCGCACTTGATCCTGAACTCCAGGTAGTCAGCTTCGCTGATCGAAGGATTTGTCTCCTTGATCTTCTCATAACTATCACCTTTTTCAATCCTTCTCTTCACTGCGGCTCTCCAAGTAGCCAGGCCCGTGCTCATCTTCGTGAGGGCGGCACTGTTCACTTTATTCCCTGAGAGGCGTGTGTTTGCGAAGTCACCGGGGAACTTGTATCGTTCGATCAGCTTTGTGAAGAAGAGGTTGCGCAAATTCCCTCGGTCACAATGCCTTAGGTTCTCAGTGTTGATCGAGACGGTGCTCCGGAGAATGCACCCGAGATGTCCCGCTTACCCCTTGACTAATTCTTTGGGCGCCGTTGGCTGCCCACTAGAGGACACTTCAGTAAATTCCTCCTTGACGGTGCCGAGCACGTTCGGGTGCCGGTCCTTCCGTTGCCTCTTTGGTTGGCTGCCATCTGTGCGTGCGCTGCCATCATCAGTTATGGCATCCTCAGCGGCACCATCAGTTGTGTCATCCCCGACGCCACTAGGGGTTGTGTAGTCGGGATTGGTGTCTTCCGCGGCGTCCTCATAGCGGTGAGGTTCTTCCTCCATCTCCTGGGATAGCTCCCAAAATGCCTTGCCCGAATTGCCGACCTCATCGTTGTGGGCCATGTTTCGCTCTAAATAGGAAAAAAGTTTGGTCAAAAAGTTGGTTATTGTCAAGGAACAAGATCTCTAAGTTGACCAAATAACCTAATTCTCGAGGAATGTCGCCAAAAAGTTGGTTATTGTCAAGGAAGAATTGAGAGATGTTTGTGATATTGCCTAGGTGTTTTGGGATGGAACCTGTTAGTGTTTTCTTGCTAAGGTCCAAGTCCACGTTCTCAAGGACCTCATCTTTGCAGGCTAATTTTCTAGCTTGTAACACTGGGATTAGTAGCTTAATTAATCGACTAGTCGGTCGTATGGTGGTGTAATTAACTTGTTTTAATACTGGCTAGTCATGTGGAGTATACTAGCTCACTGGGTGCCCCTAAAGATACCCCGGTCGTATCATTTGATTAATTAGTAAGTAAGAAATTGATCTAGCTAGCATTGCCATGCCATGCATCCACCTTGTTTTAATACTAAACTAATCCAAGGCCTCTTTCCAAAGCCACAACTCCTCTAAGTTCTCAAGATAACCTAGTTGTCGAGGGATGTGTCCAGCAAGTTGGGTGATGTCAATATACATGCTGATTATTTTTTGTTTTGGTTGAGAATCGGGCACCTTCTAGTTCAAGAAAATTGGGCATGACCTTTGCTAATTTTCTTGACCTAGGAGTCCCCCATTCTCAACCAAAACGGAAATTAATCAACATTTCAGGAGAAAGGGGTCATTTTAGAAGATCACAAGTAGCAGCAGCATCACTTGACAAAATCACAAGTAGCAGCAGCATCACTTGACAAAATCACAAGTAGCAGCAGCATCACAAGTAGTACAGCAGCAACATCATCACAAGTAGTACAGCAACAGCAGTATCATCACAAGTAAAACACTTAATTGGCATAAAAGATCAAAACACATTTAGGTAGATGAACGGTTTACATATTGTAATTTGTTGTGGCTAGAGGTCACAAATCTAGTACTAAGGTGATATATGATGCATGGAAATAGCATGTATCTTTCTCTATGCTACTGGGGAGTCTTCCCTGTAGGAAAACAACAAATTTATTTAAAAACACATAAGGTAGTCAAAAGCACCATCAGGTTAGCTGAAAAGATAGAGAATACTCTCTTCTAACTAAGAAGCATTTTGCTTACTGTATTCGAGTCATCAATATTGCTTAGTGTTTCGAGGGTGTATCAACTAAAAAAAGTACTCTATTTATTATAAAAACATAGCTCTTATATATCACAAGTACGGTAAACTGAACAGCGAGCCACAAAAACACAGGCAGCAATCCTTTTCAATTAGTATTTCAGTAGCTAAACAAATGTGACAGTATGCATCATACCATTTCCTTTAATTCTGGACAACATATGCAAAAGATGTGCTCTATTCATCTTTGAACAGTCTCAATCTTCCCAAGTACTCCAAACACTCAATAGATACAGTTACATACTGTATTTAACACTAAAACATAATTCATAACCTTTTTAGTTAACTGGAATACTAAAAGGTTCCCAATCTCTAAATTCAAACAAATTTAGACTATGAGTGTCTGCCCATGACATATGCATGGTTTCTCTACACCACACACCATCAACACTGCTAGCTACTCCTACTCGATCCTAAATTCAAACTGTACATCTGATTATTTGGTCATTTTACGGCCCATTTTAAAAACATCTTAAACATCCTACAGGATGGTGTGAAGGAACATATGGGCTTGTACTTAATTTTAGTTGGTTA
This sequence comes from Triticum urartu, assembly GCF_056163025.1. Taxonomy (NCBI): domain Eukaryota; kingdom Viridiplantae; phylum Streptophyta; class Magnoliopsida; order Poales; family Poaceae; genus Triticum; species Triticum urartu. The sequence goes on from NC_141878.1 coordinate 219,440,228, forward strand.
ATGCTGTTAATTAATTTTGTAATCTAGTAAAGTGTCAAAAGATACGACCTTTGTTGAGCTCCTACATGTATTTAACACAATGGATCTGCTCATATGCACCTGGACATGTGTAAGAAAGAAATATTTGGTGATGCTTCACTAGGCTTATATGCCTGTGTACATGAAGTTTGTTAAGCTATTTTCCAGTCATGAAATGTTTCCAGCTTCCAGTATGGTAGATGCATTTTTTCGTGCATTTGTTGCTCCTGGCTCCAGAATTGCAAGGCAAGCAATGACCTATCTAATGACGCTCGGCAAGTGGAGGCTGAGATCTCAGATAAATAAGAATTTGCTTCCATGAGATGGTGACCTAGGAGAACTAAGAGAACATCCAAAGTTTCTTATTCAGGCATTCACTTCTACTCCAGGTTGCCCTATTAACACAATAAACCCAAACTAACCTACGCACCACACAAGAAGCATTATGAGTAGCAATGCAGTAACTGACGGTATTCACCAATTGCAGTCAAACTCCAGCGGCAAAGATGCAGTTTTACCAGAGGGGCTTGTGCCAGACAGAGGTGTTGGGGAGGGCTAGGGTTCGCCGCTCCGAGGTACGGCTAGGGTTCGCTGTTGGACGCGTGCGTGCACCTTCGGAAGCAAACCAAGGGCATGAGGGGAGGGAAGGGAAGGGAAGGGAAGGGAAGGGAAGAGGATAAGATTGGGCGAGAGAGTGCATACCTCGACAACAGCGCGACGGAGCAATCAGGCTGGAGCGCTCGATCTGGTCGGCCGTTCGCGAGCACAGGCACGAAGAGGCGAGGTCGTCGTCGTCGTCCCGGCGCGCGAGCGAGCGATTGGGCGGATGGATCTTACCTACTACGTCTCTGGCGAGAGCGGGGTGGGGTCGGAGGGGGAGGAAGGGGAGGATGGGGAGAGGGAGGTGGCGGGGGCGCAGTGGGTGGGGTGGCGGCGCAGTGGGTCGGGCGCTACTCCAGCTGAGAGAGATGTGAGATTGGGAGAAGGACGAACGGCTGGCGAGATGGACAACACACACATACAGGGGGAAGGTTAGCAATGGCGCACCATCTAGGGGTGCGCCATAAACACAGTGATAGCAATGGTGCACCTTTCCCTAGTGCACCATTACTAACTTTTTTTTGGATTTTTAGTTGCATCTAATAATTTTTTAGAAAATGACGATCAAATTTGAAAACATTTATGCATGTGAAAAAATATCATCAAATTTGTTATTTGAAAAATATTTATGAATATGAAAAAATATCATCAAATTTGTTATTTGAATTTTTTTTTTGGATTTTTAGTTGCATCTAATAATTTTTTAGAAAATGACAACCAAATTTGAGAACATTTATGAATGTGAAAAAATATCATCAAATTTGTTATTTGAAAATATTTATGAATATGAAATAATATCATCAAATTTTTTATTTGAAAATATTTTTTGGATTTTTAGTTGCATCTAATAAATATTTGTTATTTATGAATATTTTTTGTTACCAATGGCGCACCTCCTAGGGGTGCGCCATAAGTACCTTGATAGCAATGGCGCACCTTCTCCTGGTGCGCCATTATTAACTTTTTTTTGGATTTTTAGTTGCATTCATTTGTGAATTGGTAAAACATTTATGAATATGAAAAAATATCATCAAATTTGAAAAAAAATCATGAATTCAAAAAGGGCCCATGAAATTTAAAAATATTCATGAGTTCAAAAAGTATTAACAAATTCAACACTTTTTGTGAGTTAGAAATTCAATACCAGAATAAACATAAATAAATATTCATGAGGACTAGAACAGAAGAAATGTCATTTCCATATGTCGAAATACAATCGAGAAATGAAGACTACAATGTAAATACAATCAATCTTAGCTAGCTATGTTTTCACAATCTTCTTGTCCTTCTTTTTCACAAATGGAGTTCTTCTCTTGAATGGACGTCCTTTAGGTAGGGTGGTCCTGCTTCTTCTTGTGGTGTATGGTACTTCATCATCGTCGTCATCTTCCATCTTCGGGTCGCCGTACTTGTCGAAGTCTTGCTCATTGGCGACTCCATCCATTCCGATGATGTTCCTTTTGCCTCTCCTCACGACAACACGACTGGGCTTTGACGGGTCGGTAATGAAGAAGCATTGGTCCACTTGGGAAGCCAGTACCCATGGCTCATTTTTCGCGGTGACGATTGCGCCCGCGGTCTTGTATTTGGCTTCGGGTATGACCATGGTGGTGAAATACTGGTCTTCTTTTAGGACACTCTTGGCCCATCTGACATGGAACATTGGGACCTTCTCTCCAGCGTAGCTCAGCTCCCAGATCTCCTTGATCCTTCCGTAGTATCTGTCCTTGTCGTTACCGGTGTAGGATTTTATCATTACCCCGGAGTTCTGATAACCATCGCTCTTCATGTCCTTGTCCTCGGTGTAGAATGTGTAGCCGTTGATATTGTACGCCTCATAGGTCATCAGGTCGTGCTCGGCGCCCTATGACAAGGCGAATATGAGTTTTTCTTCCGCAGAAGAATCCTCATGTAAAGGGTACGACAGAAGCTTCTCCTTGAACCAACGCGTGAAACATGAGTTGTGCTCTTTGATTATATCTCCATCCGTCCTCTGTTGGCCTCGGTCATTGTACGTCTTCTCAACAAAGTTTTGTGCTCTACCACCCAAGGATCGACCACGTCTATGTGTTGTAGCGTGACTAGGTTTGCTCTTTCAAAGTTGGCGAGTCGACCATCACGGTGACCCCATCTAGCGAGTCTACCGAGGTGCCTGTTGACGGGCAGACCAACGGGGTTCTTGATGCCTAGATAATTCGTGCAGTAGGAGATGCACTCTTCGGTCAGAAAGCCCCTGGCTATGCTTCCCTCTGGACATCCCATGTTGTGAACGTATCCTTTGATGACACCATTCATCCTTTCAAATGGCAACATGGTGGGCAGGAATGTCGGCCCAAGTTGGATGATATCCTCCACGATAAGGACCAGCAGATGCACCATAACGTCGAAGAATGCGGGCGGGAAGTACATCTCAAGCTCGCATAGTATCACCACGATCTCTTCCTGTAGCATTCTGAGTTGCCTCACGCCAACCGACTTTTGAGAGATGACATCGAAAAAGTTGCATAGGCGACATAGCATTTCATGGACGTGCGCGTCCATGATCCCACAGATTGCAACTAGAAGTATCTGCGTCATCAGCACGTGACAGTCGTGAGACTTCATCCCGCTGAACTTCTGCTTCGCTGAGTCTAGTGTTGGAGATATGCCCTAGAGGCAATCATGCATGATGATATTTCCTATGTGTTTATGAATAAAGATAGTCCTTGGACATTATCAATGATGTGTATGAGCAAGTACGTGACTTGTTTGTGGGACTATGCATTGTATGATGACTGTCCTAAAAGGTCTCTAGTCGAAAGGGCTGTGTGGACGCGCATCCAACTAGACTAGCATATGACACGGTCGATGGCTTGGTCTCACTAGCCATGGAGCATTGGATGCTAACCGGATAATATGGACTTGGAAGGATCTGGTCGGATTCGACGTAGTCGGATCCGAGTCGAGATAAGGTCCGAGTCGGACAGACCCAAATATGAGACGCAGCGATATGTCATCTGTGAGTCTCTAGTACAACATATGTTCTATGGCCTAAGACCTGAGCTGACGCATGTACTCGGGATGGTGACAGACTTGCTTTGGGCCGACCAAACGCTACTTCGTAACTGGGTAGTTATAAAGGTAGGTTTCGGGTTTGTCCAGAACCATGCTGCAAGACGTGGTCGAGCAAGATGGGATTTGCCCCTCCGATCAGGAGAGATATACTCTAGGCCCCTCGTCTGATCCGACCAGGATAAGCATGGCCATGCGACAAGGATTAGGAGATAATCCGGTTTGTGGTCGGCATCACTGGAACGAGAAAGAGGTCGGGCTAGCACAAGGATGACAGACTCGCCTTGAGCTCGACAACATATATCGTGTGGCAAAAGGAATGGAAGTGTGATGTACAGGTTCGCTAACCAGCTTCATAGTCTGCTTGGTGTTCGGCATGCCTTGCTAGAGGCCGCTACCAACCATGCAGTTCGGAGGTGATCCGAACTGCGACCAAGCCGACTTGAACCTAAGGGGTCGCGCGCTTAAGGGAAGGAACCTATGATGTCAGATCCGAGGACACTGGTCGGATGTGATCCGAACTGTATTCGGATTGTGGCCGAGTAGACTTATGGGCTTTAGGGTAAGTGCGAGGCCCAAGTGTTGAGCCCGCGACGGACGCCTATATATATAGTGGAGGTACCACACACTCACACGGTTGATCGCTTCGGCGCTATCACTAGGGTTTGCATGTGTTGCGAATAGACACCTCCACTCGCCGCCGATTGTGTGATCGGACCTAGTAGTCCACCGCATGACATTCCTCCTACACGCTTGGATACCGTTTGAGGCGGTGCACTTGCGCCGCTCCGGCGAACCTGTACATGGGAACGGACCACCGGTTGTACGAGGGAGATCAGACGAGGAGGAGACAATCCACGCGGACTCGCTGCCCCAACTCTTCTTCTGCTGCACGACACTGCACGTCTAGTGGTAACGAACTGTGATCCATCTCCCGTAGCATGTTCTTGATTGTTCTGCGCGTAGGAAATTTTAATTTGCAGTCGACGCACCCTACCGTAGATCCCAATAGTGGTATCAGAGCCTCTGCTATAGGATTTGGGTTCAGATCGTATGCATATTAGATATGTGGAGGCAATAGATGAGATCTGTTGTCATTGATAAGAATGGTTGTGTGCACGGTTGATGAGATCAACTGCACATGGGGATCGATGTGGCTATGTTTTCTGTTGATTGGGATTGATGAGGTCGTGACACGATCTACCCCTACCGGTTGGTTATCCGCCATCGGGGACCGCCGTGTGCGTAGTGCCTTGTATTTCGTACATGATCACTCAAACCGGCAGAATGCGATTCTATGCATAACTTTATTTTGCAGGGTTTGATGTGAATAGTATGGCTCATGTGTATGTGATGCATGTGTGTAAATTATACATGACATGCGTGTCATGTTTGTCAGCTGGCAGGAGCCAAAGTGCTGTCATTATATTGTATAACGACCTGCGTGTCGACTTGTGACTCTATGTAAAATTCATTACCAGATGTAGTAGTTGGATAATAGAGATCAGGTTGGTGGCTTGGCATCCCGGCGTGACAAACAAGATGGAGTTCCTAGATGGTCATCGGAGTCGGAGCCAACCTGGACGAACATCCATGAAGGAGCCATACTATTTCACAATATGTGTTTATTTGTGATTGTTATGCTTCCTTGATTTCTATGCATGTTAGAATGGTAGAAAAATCCCTCATGAATATCAAGCGAATTGCCATCCCTGATGTTGCACCTTCGCACGTCAAGTACGTCTAGTAGTGGGCTCATAAAATTGGGGTGCTGCTAGGTGTCCTTGAACTGAAGGGTTCGTGTCGGACACGGACATGCACTGCATTCGGTTGACTTGACAAGGCTATCAAAATGGTTTTGGGCCTTGTGGCAAAAGAGGTCGGGAGCCGGGGCATGAGATACCTACCCGACCGACAGCAGTCGTATAGAGATATGATTAGCAAGGAGTTGCTTACCGGATAGGCATGTTGTCTAGCAGTGATGCTAAAGCTCAATAGTCGCATGTGCTAGTCGGATCCTGAATCACTGAGAGTTTGTGGAGGGATGCTGACTTCAGTGGTAGTATTTCTGTTTAAGGCTAGAATTACTCCACAAAAAAAACATTGCTTAGTGATTGCATATTTTTCTGTTGTAGATCAATGGCACCACCTGCTCAACCCAACTTTGCATTGAAATCAATTTTGGAAAAGGATAAACTGAATGGAACAAACTTTACTACATGGTATAGAAATTTGAGAATTGTTCTCAAGCATGACAAAAAGGAACATGTACTAGAGGATCCGCTTCCAAAGGAACCTGCCGATAATGCTAGTACCACAACCAAGAATGCCTACCAGAAACTCGTTGATGAATCAAACGAGATTAGCTGCCTCATGCTGGCTTGTATGGAGCCCGATTTGCAGCAGCATTTCAAAGACGTTGGGGCTTTCGATATGATCGATAGTCTCAAGAGCATGTTTCAGGTGCAGGCTAGGACCGAAAGGTTCAACGTCTGGTGATCCTTGATGGATTGTAAACTGAAGGAAGTTGATTCACTGAGCCCGCATGTGATCAAGATTATCGAATATGTGCAAGCTTTGGATCGGTTGGGCTTCCCGCTCTTGGATGAGCTGGCTACTGATGCAGTTCTGGGTTCTCTTCCGCCCAGCTATGGAACGTTCATCTTGAACTATCATATGCATGGCATGGATAAGAAGCTCACTGAATTGCATGGAATGCTCAAAGTGGCAGAGCAGGATATTAAGAAAGGCACGCATCAAGTGCTGATGGTGCAGAAATCGGATAAGTTCAAGAAGGGTTGGTCTAAGAAGAAGGCTAAGGCAAAGGGCACAGAGATGGTAACCTCCGCCGCTGCGCCGAAGTCTGGACCGGACTCAAAGACCATTTGCTATCATTGCAAGGAAACTGGTCACTGGAAGAGGAACTGTAGCAAGTGGCTTGCAGAGCATGGCAAGAAGGCCGGGAATGCTGCTTCAGGCAAAGGTACACTTGTTGCATATGTTATAGACATTTACCTTGCTGACATACCTAGTAGCTCTTGGGTATTTGATACCGGATTGGTTGTTCATATTTGCAACTCGATGCAGGGGCTGGTAAGAACTAGGCGTGTGGCACAAGGGGAGATTGACATCAGGGTCGGCAAGAAAGCAAGAGTTGCTGCATTGGAGGTCGGCACGATGCAGCTCCAGCTTCCTTCTGGATTTATTTTGGAATTGAATAATTGTTATTACATTCCTGCACTTAGTAGGAACATTATTTCTGCCTCATGCTTGATGAGTCAGGGTTATTAATTCAATTTAAAGGACAATGGTTGTTCGATTTATTTGAATGGTATGTTCCACGGCTATGCACCCATTGTTGATGGGTTATTTATATTGAATCTAGAACAGGAACCGGTCTATAACGTGAATGTCAAGAGGCATAAGCCTAATGAGATAAATCCGACATACTTCTGGCATTGCCGGCTTGGACACATTAGTCTGAAACGCATGAAGAAGCTCCATGATGATGGACTCCTAACTTCGATCGACTTTGGGTCATTCGAGACATGCGAATCATGCTTGCTTGGCAAGATGACTAAGTCTCCTTTCGCAAAGAGTTGTGAGAGGGCATTCGAGCTGTTGGAACTGATACACAGTGATGTGTGTGGACCAATGAGCACAACTTCCAGAGGTGGCTATCAGTACATCGTGACTTTTACCGACGACTTGAGTAGATACAGATATATCTATTTGATGAGGCACAAGTCAGAGACTTTTGAAAAGTTCAAAGAGTTTCAAAACGAGGTGGAGAATCAGCTCGGCAAGACTATAAAACTTCTACGATCTGATCGTGGAGGTGAGTACATGAGCCAGGAGTTTGATGATCATCTGAAAAGCAGAGGTATAGTACCTCAGCTCACACCTCCGGGTACGCCACAGAGAAATGGTGTATCAGAACAGAGGAATCGCACCTTGTTGGACATGGTTCGATCTATGATGAGCAAGTCAGATTTACCCTTGTCATTCTTGGGGATACGCTCTAGAAACTACAACTTTCACACTTAACAGGGTACCATCAAAATCCGTAGACAAGACACCACATGAGATGTGGACCGGGAAGAGTCCCAGTTTGTCTTTTCTAAAGATTTGGGGTTGTGAAGAATTTGTCAAGAAACTTATGTCGGACAAGCTTACACCCAAGTCGGATAAATGCATATTCGTGGGATATCCAAGGGAAACCTTGGGATATAACTTCTACAACCGGGAAGAGAACAAAGTGTTTGTTGCTCGGAACGGGGTTTTCCTTGAGAAAGAGTTTCTCAGTCGGGAGGCCAGTGGGAGGACGGTCCGACTCGAAGAAATTCAAGGACCACTCGGGGACGGCTCGGCTGGTGATGAGATCATACCGGAGTCAGTCAGGGAACCTGTAGTGGAAGCGGTACCGGAACCACGGAGGTCGGAAAGATTGTGCAGAGTGCGTGATGTATTGTTGCTAGAAAGCGACGAGCCGGCCACATATGCGGAAGCGATGGTGAGCCCAGATTCCGAGGCATGGCTGGAGGCCATGAGATCCGATTTAAAGTCCATGGATGAGAATCAAGTTTGGGACTTGGTTGATCTGCCGCCTGGCGTAACGGCCATTGGTTGCAAATGGGTCTTTAAGAAGAAAACCAATGTGGATGGAAATGTTCAGATCCACAAAGCTTGCCTTGTCGCTAAGGGTTATGGACAAGTTCAAGGAATTGACTACGACGAGACTTACTCGCAGGTAGCGATGCTGAAGTCGGTGAGGATCGTACTAGCTATAGCTGCATATTTCGATTATGAGATATGGAAGATGGATGTCAAGACGGCTTTGCTTCACGGAAATTTAACCGAGGACGTGTATATGATACAGCCCGAGGGTTTTGTCGATCCGACTAGCACTAGTAAGGTATGCAAGCTCAAGAGATCCATTTATGGGTTGAGACAAGCATCTCGGAGCTGGAACATTTGTTTTGATGAGGTCGTCACTGGTTTCGGCTTCACCAAAAGCAAAGAGGACTCTTGTTTATACAAGAAGTTAAGTGGGAGCTCGATAGTGTTTTTGATCTTGTATGTGGATGACATACTACTGATCGGAAATGATATTTTGATGCTGAACTCAGTCAAGGAGTCATTGAATGGCAAGTTTTCGATGAAGGACCTTGGTGAGGCAATGTACATTTTAGGCATTAAGATCTATAGAGATAGATCAAGGAGGCTGCTCGGCTTAAGCCAGAGCACGTACATAGATAAAGTGTTGAAGCAGTTCAACATGAGTGAGGCAAAGAAAGGGTTCTTGCCACTCTCACATGGTATAAGGCTAAGCGAGACTCAGAGTCCTTCGACATCTGATGAGCGAAGCAGGATGAGTAGGATTCCATATGCCTCGGCAATCGGATCCATCATGTATGCCATGATATGTACGCAGCCCGATATTGCTTTTGCAATAAGCGTAACAAGTAGATACCAGGACAAACCAGGTGAGAGTCACTGGGCAGCAGTAAAGACTATTTTGAAGTACTTGAAAAGGACTAAAGAGATGTTCCTAGTTTATGGAGGTGAGGAAGAGCTCGTCGTAAGGGGTTACGCCGATGCTAGTTTCCAAACCGACAGAGATGATTGTCGATCACAGTCCGGATTCGTGTACGTCATGAACGGAGGAGCACTGAGCTGGATGAGTTCCAAGCAAGATACGGTGGCCGATTCTACTACAGAAGCCAAATACATTGCGGCTTGTGAAGCTGCAAAGGAAGGTGTTTGGATCCGAAACTTTCTGGATGATCTTGGTATTTTCCCAGCCTCGGTAAAACCGTTGGACCTTTATTATGATAATTCTGCTGCCATCGCACAAGCCAAGGAGCCGAGGAATCACCACAAGGTCAGACACATAGATCGGAAATATCACCTGATACGAACGATCATAAAGAGTGGTGATGTAGAGTTATGCAAAATTCACACGAATGCAAATGTTGCGGATCTGTTGACTAAGTCACTTCCACAACCCAAGCATGAGGGGCACGTTAGAGCTATGGGCATTCGATGTTTATTTGATTGACTCTAGTGCAAGTGGGAGACTGTTGCAGATATGCCCTAGAGGCAATCATGTATGATGATATTTCCGATGTGTTTATGAATAAAGATAGTCCTTGGACATTATCAATGATGTGTATCAGCAAGTACGTGACTTGTTTGTGGGACTATGCATTGTATGATGACTGTCCTAAAAGGTCCCTAGTTGAAAGGGCTGTGTGGACGCACAGCCAACTAGACTAGCATATGACACGGTCGATGGCTTGGTCTCACTAGCCATGGAGCATTGGATGCTAACCGGATAATATGGACTTGGAAGGATCTGGTCGGATTCGACGTAGTCGGATCCGAGTCGAGATAAGGTCCGAGTCGGACAGACCCAAATATGAGACGCATCGATATGTCATTTGTGAGTCTCTAGTACAACATATGTTCTATGGCCTAAGACCTGAGCTGACGCATGTACTCGGGATGGTGACAGACTTGCTTTGGGCCGACCAAACGCTACTTCGTAACTGGGTAGTTATAAAGGTAGGTTTCGGGTTTGTCCAGAACCATGCTGCAAGACGTGGTCGAGCAAGATGGGATTTGCCCCTCCGATCAGGAGAGATATACTCTAGGCCCCTCGTCTGATCCGACCAGGATAAGCATGGCCATGCGACAAGGATTAGGAGATAATCCGGTTTGTGGTCGGCATCACTGGAACGAGAAAGAGGTCGGGCTAGCACAAGGATGACAGACTCGCCTTGAGCTCGACAACATATATCGTGTGGCAAAAGGAATGGAAGTGTGATGTACAGGTTCGCTAACCAGCTTCATAGTCTGCTTGGTGTTCGGCATGCCTTGCTAGAGGCCGCTACCAACCATGCAGTTCGGAGGTGATCCGAACTGCGACCAAGCTGACTTGAACCTAAGGGGTCGCGTGCTTAAGGGAAGGAACCTACGAGGTCGGATCCGAGGACACTGGTCGGATGTGATCCGAACTGTATTCGGATTGTGGCCGAGTAGACTTATGGGCTTTAGGGTCCGTGCAAGGCCCAAGTGTTGAGCCCGCGAGAGACGCCTATATATATAGTGGAGGTGCCGCACACTCATGCGGTTGATCGCTTCGGCGCTGTCACTAGGGTTTGCATGTGTTGCGTAGACACCTCCACTCGTCGCCGATTGTGTGATCGGACCTAGCAGTCCGCCGCACGACGTTCCTCCTGCACGCGCGGATACTGTTAGAGGCGGTGCACTTGCGCCGCTCCGGCAAACCTGTACGTGGGAACCGACCACTGGTTGTACGAGGGAGATCGGACGAGGAGGAGACGATCCACATGGACATGCCACCCCAACTCTTCTTTCGCTACACGGCACTGCGCGTCTATTGGTAACGATCTGTGATCCATCTCCCGTAGCATGTTCTTGGTTGTTCTGCGTGTAGGAAATTTTAATTTGCAGTCGACGCACCCTACCGTAGATCCCAACATCTAGGTATCTACTTATCTTCCCCGCGTAGTCGTATGGAACTTTTACTCCTACGAGGCAGGTGAAAAACTGCTCGATCTCCTCCAGACTTAGAGTGAAGCACGCGGGAGGGTAGTCATTTCCAATCTTCTTGGCCTTTTTGCCTTTGCGACGACTTTCCATGTCCTTCGCCTCATCATCATCATCATCATCATTAGCGTGAAGCGCCTCCCTGATGCCCATTGATTTCAAGTCTGCCCTTGCTTTCGGCCCATCTTTGGTCCTCTCTGGCATGTTGAGCAGGGTACCAAGCAGACTCTCGCACACGTTCTTCGTGATATGCATGACATCAAGGCTGTGAGGCACACGGAGGATCTTCCAGTACGGCAAGTCCTAGAAAACATACCTCGTTTTCCATACCTTCAGCAGCGGCTTTGGCGCCTTTCGCTTCTTTCCTGGCTCTGGCGCCTTTCGCTTCTTTCCCGGCAGTGGGCAATCTTTCCAATTTTTCAACAGCTCGTCTATTTCCTCGCTGCTCCTCGTATGCGGGCGTCTTCGGGGTCCAGTTTCACCATCGAATAGATCCTTGCGTTTTCTCCATGAGTCATCATCGCGAAGCCACCTTCGATGTCCCATGAACACGATTTTCGAAGACCCGGGATCTCTATCTAGCTGGCGATACGTTGTGTCATCCATGCACCTGACGCATCCAGAAAATCCGTGGACCACCTGCCCCACGACATATCCGTAACCGAGATAGTCGTGCACCATCGTGAGCAGTGCGGCTCTCATAGGGAAATATTCTTTCTCTGCGGCGTCCCACGTATTGGTTGGCATTTTCCACAGCGTGTCTAGCTCCTCTTTCAGCAGCCCCAGATACAGATTGATGTCATTCCCTGGTTGTTTCGGCCCTTCAATTGGCATACTCATGTGAATGTACTTCCTCTTCATGCACAACCAGGGGGAAGGTTGTACATCCACACAAACACAGACCAGGTGCTATGTGTGCTTCTCTGGCTGCCAAACGGATTGACTCCATCGGTGCTCGCGCCTAGCACGATGTTCCTTGGATCGTCCCCAAATTCTAGGTGTTCAAAGTTCAATGCTTGCCACTGGCTCGCATCCTTAGGGTGACTCAACATCTTGTCTTTTTTATTTATCTCCGGATCATTTCCGTCATCTTCTTGCTTCTTCTCCTCCCTATCCATGTGCCAACACAGGAGCTTTGCTAGATTAGGGTCCGCGAAATACCGCTGCAGACGAGGAGTGATCGGAAAGTACCACACCACTTTTCGAGGAGCTTTCTTCCTCTTCTTGTATTGAGTGACGCCGCACACCGGACATATGGTAGACTCCATGTGCTCGTCCCGATAAATGATGCAATTGTTCATGCACACATGGTATTTCACGTGCGGTAAATCCAGAGGACACACGATTTTCTTCGCCTCCTCGAAACTGGTCGGGCACTTGTTCCCCTTGGGAAGACGTTCATGCCAGAATGACATGTTCTCATCGAAGCATGCGTCGGTCATTTTGTGTTTTACCTTCATCTCCAGAGCCATGAGCATTACTTTCAGGCGGGTTTCCTCGGGCCTGCATCCTTCATACAATGGAGTAACTGCGTCTATCTCCAGTTGATCCAGCTTGGCTTTCTCTCGGGCGACAGCTCCTGCGTTATCCGTCTGCTTGAGAAGCAGCTCTTGAATATGAGGGTCCTGCACCCAGCCCATCGATGGTCCATCATCGTCTGCTCCGGCAACTTCATCTTCATGATCATGCCCTTCGTCTTGACCTTCCTCATCATCATGTCCGACATCTTCTACATGATGACTGTGTACTGCATCTACTTCATGATCATGTCCCGGAGATTCTTCGTCTTCTCGCCCGCCCTCGCCGCGGTTGTCTTGCTGCCCTTCCTCATTTCTTGCCCGGCTCCCATGGACGACTTCATAGTCATCTTCATCACCTTGCCACCGATAGCCATCCATGAAACCACGCAAGAGCAGGTGGTCCCGCACCTGTACGAAATCCGGGTCCATAAGGCTCTTCAGCTTGCATCTTCGACACGGACATCTTATCTCCGTCTCGTTCTTTCGAAGCATCTCGGGCTTTGCGGAGCTCAAAAACCTATTCACGATGCCTTCGGTCATCGTGCGGACCATGGCCGCTTGCGGGGTAGAGCAAAACGATATTTTAGAACCAAAAAAATTTGGCATGACTTTGCCTAAAAATAGGACCAAAAAGAATGCATAGTGCCAAATTCTCGCCGAAACGGAAATGAATCAACATTCCGGCAAAATATTGGCAACTATCGCATTCAAATATCGGTACCTGCAAACACAAACATATGCAACACCACAAACATATGTAGATCTAGGCCATAAAAATTGTGTACGTTGTTGGAGGGAAAAAAATAGATCTAGAACATAAAGAAAGCTTTCCCCTTACTTACCTATCAAAAAAAGGAAATTTAACCACTTAATTTGGGTGAATCTATGGTGCAAATGAGGTGAGGAGGAGGAATCAGCCGAGACCAAGCTTGGTAGAGGTGGAGAGAATGAAGTGGGGAAAGTGAGTGTGGTAGGTGGCTGTCCAAAATATCTAGCTGCTCCCAGGTTACCAATGGCGCACCACCTAAGAATGCGCCATTAGTAACCAGGGTTACTAATGGCGCACCTGGTGAGTGGTGCGCCATTACTAGTTTTGAAAAAAAAAACATGTTAGTAGTGGCGCACCAGTGGACAGTGCGCCATTACTAGTTGAAACTAGTAATGGCGCACTGTCCCCTGGTGCGCCACTGCTAACAACTTTTTTTACCTTTTTTTTTCAAAACTAGTAATGGCGCACCGCCTACCTGGTGTGCCATTAGTAATGAGGACATTAATGGCCTACCTGTATCTGGTGCGCCACTTCTATATAGCAGTGGCGCACCACATACATGGTGCACCATTAATGTCCATATTAGCTATAGCCCTTTTCCTAGTAGTGTATAGGGGGCGCACCAGCCCCTTGTGGGCTGGTGTGTTCCCTTACTTGGCCCATTAAGCTCATATCTTTGCCAGGGTTTGCCCGAAACCCCTTCCGGTGACCCGGTATCACCTGGAACACTTTCGGTGTCCGAATATAGCCTTCCAATATATGAATTTGTACCTCCCGACCATTTCTAGACTCTCGTCATGTCCGTGATCTCATCCGGGACTCCGAAAAAACTACGGTACATCAAATCACATAACTCATAATACAAATATTCATCGAACGTTAAGCGTACGGATCCTACGTGTTCGAGAACTATGTAGACATGACCGAGACACATCTCCGGTCAATAACCAATAGCAGAACCTGGATGTTCATATTGACTCCTACATATTATACAAAGATCTTTATCGGTCAAACCGCATAACGACATATGTTGTTCCCTTTGTCACCGGTATGTTACTTGCCCGAGATTCGATCATCGATATCATCATACCTAGTTTAATCACGTTACTGGCAAGTCTCTTTACTCATTCCGTAATGTATCATCCCACAACTAACTCATTAGTCACATTGCTTGCAAGGCTTATAATGATGAGCATTACCGAGAGGGCCCAGAGATACCTCTGTGATACACGGAGTGACAAATCCTAATCTCGATCTATGCCAACTCAACAAACACCATTAGAGAGACCTGTAGAGCATCTTTATAATCACCCAGTTACATTGTGACGTTTGATAGCACACAAGGTGTGCCTCCGGTATCCGGGAGTTGCATAATCTCATAGTCAGAGGAACATGTATAAGTCATGATTTAAGCAATGGCAATAAAACTAAACGATCATTTATGCTAAGCTAACGGATGGGTCATGTCCATCACATTATTCTCTAATGATGTGATCCCGTTCATCAAATGAAAACACATGTCTATGGTTAGGAAACTTAACCATCTTTGATTAACGAGTTAGTCAAGTAGAGCCATACTAGGGACACTCTGTTTGTCTATGTATTCACACATTTACTAAGTTTCCGGTTAATACAATTCTAGCATGAATAATAAACATTTATCATGATATAAGGAAATATAAATAACAACTTTATTATTGCCTCTAGGGCATATTTCCTTCAACACACACACAAAGGAGCTATATTAGCAACCTTTAATATTATATCAGCAGCGTGCGGAAAGAATGATATTATCATTAGTGGTGCCCACATAATTCCAGTACTTTGTAGTGAAGCACCATCATCAGATCAACTATAAAGAAGAATGAAAGTACTCAATATTTGTAAGGCACTCAATATCTTAATCATGTACAAGCCTGGTACGTCTCCGTCATATCTACTTTTCCAAACACTTTTGCCCTTGTTTTGGACTCTAATGTGCATGATTTAAATGGAACTAACCCGAACTGACGCTATTTTCAGAAGAATTGCCATGGTGTTATTTTTGTGCAGAAATAAAAATTCTCAGAATGACCTGAAAATCAACGGAGATTATTTTTGGAATATATAGAAAGTACTGGAAGAAGACTCCACGTTAGGGGGCCCACACCCTGTCCATGAGGGTGGGGGCGCGCCCCCTGCCTCGTGGGCCCCCTAACGCTCCACCGACCTCAACTCCAACTCCATATATTCGCTTTCAGGGAGAAAAAAATAAGAGAGAAGGATTCATCGCGTTTTACGATACGAAGCCACCGCCAAGCCCTAAACTCTCCCGGGAGGGCTGATATGGAGTCAGTTTGGGGCTCCAGAGAGGGGAATCCGTCGCCATCATCATCATCAACCTTCCACCATCACCAATTTCATGATGCTCACCGCCGTCCGTCAGTAATTCCATCGTAGGCTTGCTGGACGGTGATGGTTGGATGAGATTTATCATGTAATCGAGTTAGTTTTGTTAGGGTTTGATCCCAAGTATCCACTATGTTCTGAGATTGATGTTGCTATGACTTTGCTATGCTTAATGCTTGTCACTAGGGCCCGAGTGCCATGATTTCAGATCTGAACCTATTATGTTTTCCTGAATATATGAGAGTTCTTGATCCTATCTTGCAAGTCTATAGTCACCTATTATGTGTTATGATCCGTTAACCCCGAAGTGACAATAATCGGGACCATTACCGATGATGGCCTGCTACCTCTTGAGCTTGCGTTGGATTTCCCCGAAGAGGAAAGGATGATGCAGCAGTGTAGCGTAAGTATTTCCCTCAGTTTTTGAGAACCAAGGTATCAATCCAGTAGGAGGCCACGCTCAAGTCCCTCGTACCTGCACAAAATGATAGCTACTCGCAACCAACGCGATTAGGGGTTGTCAATCCCTTCATGGTCACTTACGAGAGTGAGATCTGATAGATATAATATTTTTGGTATAGAGATGCAAAGTGAAAAGTAAAAGGCAAAGTAAAAAAGCAAAGCAAGATTAAAGTGATGGAGATTGATATGATGAGAATAGACCCGGGGGCCATAGGTTTCACCAGTGGCTTCTCTCAAGAGCATAAGTATTCTACGGTGGGTGAACAAATTACTGTTGAGCAATTGACAGAATTGAGCATAGTTATGAGAATATCTAGGCATGATCATGTATATAGGCATCACGTCCATGACAAGTAGACCGAAACGATTCTGCATCTACTACTATTACTCCACTCATCGACCGCTATCCAGCATGCATCTAGAGTATTAAGTTAAAAACAGAGTAACGCTTTAAGCGAGATGACATGATGTAGAGAGATAAATTCATGCAATATGAAATAAACCCCATCTTGTTATCCTCGATGGCAACGATACAATACGTGCCTTGCTGCCCCTTCTGTCACTGGGAAAGGACACCGCAAGATCGAACCCAAAGCTAAGCACTTCTCCCATGGCAAGAAAAACCAATCTAGTAGGCAAACCAAACTGATAATTCGAAGAGACTTGCAAAGATAACCAATCATACATAAAAGAATTCAGAGAAGATTCAAATATTATTCATAGATAGACTTGATCATAAACCCAGAATTCATCGGTCTCAACAAACACACCACAGAAAAGAAGAAGATTACATCGAATAGATCTCCACAAGAGAGGGGGAGAACTTTGTATTGAGATCCAAAAAGAGAGAAGAAGCCATCTAGCTAATAACTATGGACCCGAAGGTCTTAGGTAAACTACTCACACTTCATCGGAGAGGCTATGATGATCTAGAAGCCCTCCGTGATGACGGCCCTCTTCGGCGGAGCTCCGGAACAGGCCCAAGATGGGATCTCGTGGATACAGAAAGTTGCGGCGGTGGAATTAGGTTTTTGGCTCCGTCTCTGTTCGTTTGGGGGTACGTAGGTATATATAGGAGGAAGAAGTACATCGATGGAGCTTCGGTGGGCCCACGAGGGTGGGGGGCGCGCCTGGGGGTATAGGGCGCGCCCCCCTACCTCGTGCCCACCTCGAAGCTTCCTTGGCGTAGGGTCCAAGTCTCCTGGGTCATATTCGGGAAGGAAATCACGTTCCATAAAGGTTTATTCCGTTTGGACTCCGTTTGATATTCCGTTTCTTCGAAACACTGAAATAGGCAAAAAACAGCAATTCTGGGCTGGGCCTCCGGTTAATAGGTTAGTCCCAAAAATAATATAAAAGTGGAAAATAAAGCCCAATATAGTCCAAAACAGTAGATAATATAGCATGGAGCAATCAAAAATTATAGATACGTTGGAGACGTATCATGGCCGTAGTTTGAGGAGTTCATGTATTGACTATGTGTTAATACTTTGGTCCGGTACTCTATTAAAAGGAGGCCTTAATATCCCTTAGTTTCCAATAGGACCCCACTGCCACGGAGGGTAGGACAAAAGATGTCATGCAAGTTCTTTTCCATAAGCACGTATGACTATATTCGGAATACATGCCTACATTACATTAATGAACTGGAGCTAGTTCTATGTCACCCTATGTTATAACTGTTGCATGATCGATCACATCCGACATAATTATCCATCACTGATCCATTGCCTACGAGATTTTCTTATATTGTTCTTTGCTTATTTAATTTTCTGTTGTTACTGTTACAATCACTATAAAACCAAAAATATTAATTTTGCTACCGTTACCACTACTATCATATTACTTTGCTACTAAATATCTTGCTGCAGATATTAAGTTTCCAGGTGTGGTTGAATTGACAACTTAGCTGCTAATACTTGAGAATATTCTTTGGCTCCCCTTGTGTCGAATCAATAAATTTGGGTTGAATACTCTACCCTCGAAAACTGTTGCGATCCCCTATATACTTGTGGGTTATCAAGACTATTTTCTAGCGCCGTTGCTGGGGAGCATAGCTCTATTCTTTGAGTCACTTGGGATTTATATCTGTTGATCACTATGAAGAACTTGAAAGATCAAAGAACCAAGATTTTTCCCTCAACTACGAGGGGAGGTAAGGAACTGACATCTAGCTCTACACTTGATTCACCTTTTGTTTTGAGTAAACTTGCGACACTTACTCCTGCTATTCATTCTGATATGTTGCATGTGATTGATGATGCACTTCTGCTTTGCATGATACTTATGATGAAACTATTTCTATGCTTGATACTACTGTGCCACTAGGTGAATTTCTTGATGAACAACTTGCTAGGGCTAGAGAGAATGAAATTATTGAAACTGATAATATTGATGAAAGTGATGATGAAGATTCTCCCCCTAGATATGAATTGTCTGTTGTGCCTGAGGGTTATGTTATGGATGAAGAAATTGCTAGAGACTTTTTAGCTTGCAATGATAGATCTGATCTTAAGAAATTATTAGCTAAGCTTAAATAAAAGTCTTTGAATGCTAGAATGAAATATGACCCTGCTTTTGCTACTTCACCTATCTTTATTACTGATAAGCATTACGATTTCTCTGTCGATCCTGAGATAATTACTTTGGTTGAATCTGATCCTTTCTATGGCTATGAATCTGAAACTGTTGTGGCACATCTTATTAAATTAAATGATATATACACCCTATTCACTAATGATGAGAAAACTCGCTATTATTACATCCTTAAGTTATTTCCGTTCTCATTAAAGGGTGATGCTAAAACATGGTTTAATTCTCTTGATCCTGGTTGTGTGCGTAGTCCCCAGGATATGATTTATTACTTCTCTGCTAAATATTTCCCCGCTCATAAGAAACAAGCTGCCTTAAGGGAAATATATAATTTTGTGCAAATTGAAGAAGAGAGTCTCCCACAAGCTTGGGGGAGGCTTCTCCGATTACTTAATGCTTTGCCTGATCATCCTCTCAAGAAAAATGAAATACTTGATATCTTTTATAATGGACTAACCGATGCTTCCAGAGACTACCTGGATAGTTGTGCTGGTTGTGTTTTCAGGGAAAGAACCGTTGATCAAGCTGAATTGCTATTGAATAATATGTTGACTAATGAAAATAATTGGACACTTCCTGAACCAACTCCTAAGCCAACTCTGAAGAAAAGGGGTATTCTACTTCTTAGTCCTGAAGATATGCAAGAGGCAAATAAATCTATGAAAGAAAAAGGTATTAAAGCTGAAGATGTTAAGAATTTACCACCTATTGAAGAAATACATGGTCTTGATAAACCGACGCAGGTAGTAAAGGTAAATTATCTCTATAGATTTGATAAATGTGAAATCCCATTTACTAAGTTTGCTAGCCAATGCTTGGATGAGTTTGATGACTTTATGGTTAAACAAGAGAACTTCAATGCTTATGTTGGTAGACAATTGAAATGCAATGCTGATATGCTTGAACACTTGAGTGATTATATGACTAGTGTTAAAGGTGAACTTAAACTTATTAGTAAACATGATTCTATGGTTACCACTCAAGTAGAACAAGTACTTAAATCTCATAATGATTTGCTCAATGAATTAAATAATAAGAAAAATGATAATTTTGTTAGAGTTATGACTAGAGGAGGTAAAATGAATCAGGAACCTTTGTATCCTGAGGGCCATTCTATGATAATTGAGAAAGATTCTCAGAGAATTAATATTGATTCACCTAGTCCTTCTAAGAGGAAGAAAAAAGAAAAATGATAGGACTTTCCATGCTTCTAGTGAACCTGTTGTTGACACACCTGAGAATCCAATGATATTTCTATTTCTGATGCTGAAACACAATCTGGTAATGAACATGAACCTAGTGATAATGTTAATGATGATGTTCATATTGATGCTCAACCTAGCAATGATAATGATGTAGAGATTGAACCTGCTGTTGATTTTGATAACACACAATCAAAGAATCAATGTTATGATAAGAGAGACTTCGTTGCTAGGAAGCATGGTAAAGAAAGAGAACCATGGGTTCAGAAACCCACGCCTTTTCCTCCTAAACCATCCAAAAAAAAGGATGATGAGGATTTTGAGCGATTTGCTGAAATGATTAGACCTATCTTTTTGCGTATGCGTTTGACTGATATGCTTAAAATGAATCCTTATGCTAATTACATGAAAGATATTGTTACAAATAAAAGAAAGATACCGGAAGCTAAAATTTCCACCATGCTTGCTAATTACACTTTTAAGGGTGGAATACCAAAGAAACTTGGAGATCCAGGAGTACCAACTATACCATGCTCCATTAAAAGAAACTATGTTAAAACTGCTTTATGTGATCTCGGAGCCGGTGTTAGTGTTATGCCTCTCTCTTTATATCGTAGACTTGATTTGAATAAGTTGACACCTACTGAAATATCTTTGCAAATGGCTAATAAATCAACTGCTATACCTGTCGGTATTTGTGAGGATGTGCCTGTTGTGGTTGCAAACGTCACTATTTTAACGGACTTTGTTATTCTTGATATTCCCGAGGACGATAGTATGTCTATTATTCTTGGAAGACCCTTTTTGAATACTGCAGGGGCTGTTATTGATTGCAACAAAGGCAATGTCACTTTTTATGTTAATGGTAATGAGCATACGGTACACTTTTTGAGGAAACAACCTCAAGTCCACAGTATCAATTCTATTGGAAAAATTTCAACAATCACTATTGGAGGTTATGAATTTCCTCTTCCTACTATCAAGAAGAAATATGATATTCTTATTGTTGGGGATGTGCATATCCCCGTAGAGGTAACCTAGTGTTATTCAAAATTTCTCCGGTTTCATGTTATTCGAAATGAGTTTGTTAACAAGACCTGATCAACCTTGTTAGTGGATTCCATTTGATGAGCATGAGATGGATGAAGTTAGAAAGCACAACTCTCTGTACCCTCTTTTTACTTTTTGTTATTTATTTCAAATAAAGCAAAACTAGTATTTCTGTCTGTTTTTCTGAATTATCCATGCAATAAAAAATACCCCGAAAATAAAAGTTCTCCAAATGCCCTAAAAATTAAATATGTTTTTTCTATAATATTTGAGAATATCTGGCACTGAGAATACACCAGGGGGAGCCAGCACCTGGCCATGAGGGTCCAGGGCACGCCCACCCCCTGGGCGCGCCCCTGCCTCATGGGCCCTTGGTGGCCCCCCTCCACTTATTCCAGCCACCACACACTCCTTCTTCCTCCCAAAAAAATCACTAGCCAACTCAAACCCGAGTTCCTGCTCATCTTGCTGCCATTTTGATCTCCTTGCTCAAAGCTCCATTCACAAAACTGCTTTTGGGGATTGTTCTTTGGTATGTGACTCCTCCAATGGTCCAATTAGTTTTTGTTCTAGTGCTTTATTTATTGCAAATTTTTACTGCTAAGGTGACCCTGTTCTTGATCTTGCATGTCAAATTTATGTGGTCAAAAGTAGTTTTAATGCATGATTTAGCCTCTAGGAACTTAGTTGCTATCAATTTTGTTATGTTTGGTTCACTTTTATTTTAAGTTACTAAAAATTTCAGAAATTTTCAGAGAAAGATGAAGAGATTTTTGAGGGGCTCATCGAGCCGAAGCTCGAAGGATAAGCAAAGTTAATCTCCCTCGTACTGCGGAGGTTCGGCCATGTGAACGGCCTTGTGATGAGTTCTTGAGAGAAGTTGGGATTCATGAAGATTTTTATCATTTGGCTGAGAATGCAGGCCTCACCGCCTTCCTCCACGACTAGCGTGAACAGTACCTCTTACTCACCAATATCTTTGTGCAAAATTTTCATTTCTATGCTAGGAGATCACCACCTTCGGTGGAGTTTGATTTATATAATGAGCATAAGGAGATGTCACTTTATGATTTTTTGCCGGGTCTGTTTGATACCCTTTGAGGGCAGCATAGAGGAACCACATCGTATTGATGTGGAGGGATTTAGTGATATGATTGTTGTAGGAGAAACGAGGAAAGTTTCCGATGCGAGAATCACTAGCATACATTTTCCTGTTCTACGTTACTTTGCAATATTTGCTAGTAGATGCTTAATTGGTCGCGGGAACTGTGGAAACCTTAGTGCCCCTGATATTGTTACTTTGCGCCATGCCTTGTTTCAGGAGACTACTTTCAGTTTAGGCGCTATTGTTGCTAAATGGTTAAATCTGAACCGTACTAAGGGCCCCATCCTCGGAGGCATCTTTGCCTCACGCATTGCTACACACTTTAACATACCTATCAGGCATTATGAGGAAGAGGAAAAGTTGCTTCCTTCTATTTCTCTAGGTTATAAGAGTATGGCAGCACATGAGTTTATTGTTAAGGATAAGAATAAGACACTCAAATATAAACTGATATTTAACAAAAAATATTGTGAGTTTATTACCTTGCCTGCGCCCTCTTTGTTCAACATATTTTCAGGCATATACCTTGTTTTGCTGGAGGCTATTCATGCCTACCGGAGCCAGATGTCAGCTGCAGAGCCGGAGCCACCATCTGACCCTCACTGTCAATCTGTTTATCAAGGGAATCCAGAGGAGATCGCCAGCCAGTGGCAATCTGAGGACCCTTCTTAGTACGACCCCAACTACAGTTTTGATCCATGGGCATAGACCAACTTAGGCCAAAAGCCTAAGCTTGGGGGAGTACGTATTTCTCACCGACATTACATTCATGCTCACACACTCATGCCAGTTGTCGGTGCTCATACTTTTTCATTGCATCATCCATGCTAGTTTATCTTCTTTTTAAGCTTTATTCTTATGTGTTTGAAATACCTTAAGAAAAAAACAAAAAAATTAGTTGTAGCTTTTAGCTAGTTTACTTTTCATGCCTGTAGTAGTAGTAATTAAAAAGAAAACCCAAAAAGATTTCTCGTTCTTCTTTTGCTTGTTGGGAACTTTCCCGTGTAAATAGTTTTGTTTTATTTCTTTCCTTTGGGGGTCGAGAGGAGAAGATCATAATGAAAATGTTGAGTGGCTATGTGACGCCCCCGATTCTACCGTACACTAATCATACACGCAAACATGTATGATCAAGATCAGGGACTCACGGGAAGATATCACAACACAACTCTACAATAAAATAAGTCATACAAGCATCATATTACAAGCCAGGGGCCTTGAGGGCTCGAATACAAGAGCTCGATCATAGACAAGTCAGCGGAAGCAACAATATCTGAGTACAGACATAAGTTAAACAAGTTGCCTTAAGAAGGCTAGCACAAACTGGGATACATATCGAAAGAGGCGCATGCCTCCTGCCTGGGATCCTCCTAAACTACTCCTGGTCATCGTCAGCGGGCTACACATAGTAGTAGGCACCTCCAGTGTAGTAGGAGTCATCATCGACGGTGGCGTCTCGCTCCTGGGCTCCATCGTCTGGTCGCAGCAATCGGGTATAGAAAAGGGGGAAAAGGGGGAGCTAAGCAACCGTGAGTACTCATCCAAAGTACTCGCAAGCAAGGAGCTACACTACATATGTATGCATTGGTATCAAATGAAAAAGGGGGTAACATATGTGGACTAAACTGCAGAAAGCCAGAATAAGAGGGGGATAGCTAGTCCTATCGAAGACTATGCTTCTCGTAACCTCCATCTTGCAGCAGAAGAAGAGAGTAGAAGGTATGTTCACCAAGTATCATCGCATAGCATAATCCTAACTGATGATCCTCCCCTCGTCGCCCTGTGAGAGAGCGATCACAGGTTGTATCTGGCACTTGTAAGGGTGTGTTTTATTAAGTATCCGGTTCTAGTTGTCATAAGGTCATGATACAACTCCAAGTCATCCTGTTACCAAATATCACAGCTATTCGAATAGATTAACTTCCCTGCAGGGGTGCACCACATTTCCCAACACGCTCGATCCCCTTTGTCCGGACACACTTTCCTGGGTCATGCCCGGCCTCGGAAGATCAACACGTCGCATCCCTACCTAGGCACAACAGAGAGGTCAGCACGCCGGTCTAAATCCTATGGTGCAGGGGTCTGGGCCCATCGCCCATTGCACACCTGCATGTTGCGTGGGCGGCCGGAGAGCAGACCTAGCAACCTCCATTACAAAGGAAGTTACGTTACACGGTCCAACCCAGCGTGCGCCGCTCAGTCGCTGACGTTACGAAGGCTTTGGCTGATACCACGATGTCGAGTGCCCATAACTCTTCCCGCGTAGTTGGTTAGTACGTACAGGCCAGTAGCCAGACTCAGATCAAATACCAAGATCTCATTAAGTGTGTTAATTGATGTATCTGCGGACGTCGACCATGGCCAGGCCCACCTCTTTCCTAGGTGGTCTCAACCTACCCTGTCGCTCCACCACAAAGTAACAGTCGGGGCCATCGAGAACCTAGGCCCACCACTACCTGGATGGAACCACCTGCCCCTTCAGCCCCCACATCAGAATCACTTGCAGGTACTCAACGAGCCGACCCGACTTTAGCCACAACCTGTATAGCATGTATATATAGTATATATTTACCCGTGATCAACACCCGACGTGATCACGGCCCTATAGTATAGCATGGCAGACTGACAAGAATGTAGGGCCACTGATGATAATCTAGCATCCTATACTAAGCATTTAGGAATGCAGGTAAGGTATCAACAGTTGTAGCAACAATGACAGGCTATGCATCAGAGTAGGATTAACGAAAAGTAGTAACATGCTACACTACTCTAATGCAAGTAGTAGAGATAAGAGTAGGCGATATCTGGTGATCAAGGGGGGGCTTGCCTGGTTGCTCTGGCAAGGGAGAGGGGTCGTCAACACCGTAGTTGAACTGGGGGTCTCTGGCAGTCTCGGGGTCTACCGGAAAGAAGTAACGGAGGGGGAACACAATAAATAACAGAGCAATCAATGTAACAAAAAGCAAGATGCGGCATTACGTTGTGCTAGGGGTGACCTGATGCGGTACTAAGTGATACAGGCAAAAGGGGGGAAACATCAGGGAAAGTATCCCCGGTGTTTCGCGTTTTCCGTCAGGTGAACCGGAGGGGGAAAATTGCGTGTTTGCTATGCTAGGGATGCGTGGCGGACGAATGGGCTGCGTATCCGGATTCGTCTCGTCGTTCTGAGCAACTTTCATGTACACAGTTTTTCCATCCGAGCTACGGTTTATTTTATATTGATTGTAAAAGATTTAAATCAATTTTAGGATTTATTTAATTAATTTAATTCAACATTATCCAGAATAGTGTTTGCTGATGTTAGCATGACGTCAGTAGTTGACCTGGTCAACCTGACAGGTGGGTCCCACCCGTCATAGACTGTTTAGTTAATTAATAGTAGTTAATTAGGTTAATTAGTCATTAGATTAATTAATCATAATTAGTTAATTTAATCAGAATTAATTAAGTTAATTAATTATATTTTTTTCGTTCTGGGGCGGGGCCCGTTTGTCGTATACCCCTGGGGCCTAGCGGGTGTGGGCGAATGGGCATCAGCCCGCGAGCACAGCGGGGCGAGGCCGGCGGGGCGCTGCCCGAGTGGGCGCATGCCCAGGGCGCGCGGGGCGGCGGACCCAGCAGGGCACCGGAGCAGGAGGGCCGGTGGCCTGGGCCGGCGATGAGGGGGCCGCGACAAGGGCGGCCCAGGCGGGGCGCGCAAGCGCAGCAGGCAGCCGCAGGAGCAGCGCGCGAGGTTGCGGGTGCGGAACGTGCGGCCAGAGGGAGCGAAGCTCCAGGTACTGCGGACAGGAGCCGGCGAGCGGAAGGGAGGCAATGGGCGCGGCAGCTGGAGCGACAACAGCGGCAGAGGAGCGGGACGGGCGGGGCGCGGGGAAGGAGGGGCAGCAGCAGGGGATCGCGGGCGCGTGATGCGGTGAGTGGGGGAGGGCGTGCGACGGGCGCCGGAGCGGGTGAGCACGGAGGCGCGTGGGCGTGAGCAGGCAGTGGAGGTAGTAGGGGCCCAGGCAACGGGCGACGGTAGGCGCGGGGCGCAGACACTACTAGGGGTGTGCAGGGGCATGGCCAGTAGCATGCACGCGCGGTGAGCGTCGGCAGGGAAGGGAGCAAGGGGGGAGGCGCGTGCAGGTGGAGGCAGAGGAGAATGAGGGGGCCTCACGGGGGTTTGCAGGGTTCGGGGGTAGCGGCGCGTGAGGAGGATGATGGGGACGGCCGGCGCAGGGGGGAGGCGACGACGTAGAGGACGGCGGGGAGGCAGTCCGGGCGGCGACGGCGGCGAGCCCCGAGGCGCGGGCGCGCAAGCCCCGATCTGATCTGGATCAGGGAAGTGGAGGGGAACGACATGGGGGGGGAGTGGTGGGAACGTGGGAGTGGTGTTGTCGGGTTAGGGTTTGACCGTGGGTGGGGGGTTATGGGGGAGTGGGGGTGGCCGGTTGGGCCTTTGCCCAGTTGGGCCGGCCAGCTGGGCCATTTGGGCCAGTGAGGGGGGGGTCCTTTTCCTCTCTTCGGTTTCTTTTACTTTTTATTTATTTTTCTAATTTTGTTTTCTTTTAGTTCCCATTTATCTTAGTTTTAGTAAAATACCACAGTGGCACCTAAATAGATGCAACAAATTACGCCAGTGCCACAATAGTTTAATACTTATAACAATTTAGTTTTGAAATTGTTTATTATTTTAAAAGCATTTAAATAATTGTATTTGCTACTGTTTTATTCATTTTAGAGTATTTTTAAACATTTTATAAAAGTGTGGTTTCTCCACCAGTATTATCCATGATTTATTTGTCACATTGAGAACATTTTTAGTTTTGACTTTTGAAAACTTTAATTGTTTGACTTGATTTTGAATTTGAATTTTTAATCGGTTTTTGAACTAACGCGAGATTATCAGCAGTAACCGAGGTGATGAGGCATCATTAATGCGCCATTACTGTAGCCTAATTATCCGGGCATCACAAATCTCCTCCACTACAAGAAATCTCGTCCCGAGATTTAGGAGCGGGAGTAAGGGGGAATGGATTTGGTTGCGAAATTTTGACGAGTGTCCTCGGTCTTGGTTGCTCTTCTTGAAGAGGTCGATCCATTACGTTGATGTCTTCATTTCTCTGTTTCAGGTCATCATGATGAACTCGGCATCCTTTCTTCGGGAACTCCATTGTACTTACGAAAGAATAAAGGGGTGGGTATTGCAGGAGAATGGACCTCCACAAGGTTGACTATCTAGTCGATAACATCGGGGAAGGTGGCGGAAAGTAACTCTCGAAGTGGAACTTAAGAAAACATCGAGAGCAATTAAGACGGTGCAATAAGAAGTTTCGAGAGGATAGGCAATCGTTCATTGCCTGAAACAAAACGTGATAGGGTTCATAGCAATGGGAATAAGTATTGTGTCTGATACCAGAATTGGTGATCTTTCGGAAGGTGGCTCATGACTTACGTACGAGGCCACATGCAAGGAATAACCTTAAGAACAGGGGCTGTATAGGAGAGTCAGGTTTCGATCCTGGGGAACTGTGGGTTATGGGCCCGCCATATTGTTTAAAAGTAGGAAGGCGGTGATGTCTTGCACGATCATGCAAGTAAGGCATGTCAAAGGGTAGCCTGTCAGCAACAACGTCGGTACCAAGAGCGAGGGACAAAGAGAACCATTTTCCTGCTCGTTGAAACAAGGCGGACCAATAGGCAAAGTTCTCGTCCATCGGTGGTTACCGAAATGTCATCAACAATAGTAACGGGGTCTGACTGACAGAGTTGTACACCAATGTGTTTGCACAAGCAGGGAATTATTACTGCTTATATCATATAGATCATAGAAAGGGTTTAAACAAACCAATGGAAAGGGAAAAGTGTCTATCAGATTAAACAGAACAATGGAAAGGAAAATGTGTTTAAACACATATTTCAAGGGTATATCCTTCCCAAGGACAAGCAGAGCATGATATCCATGACATGATAGAAAGTAGAAAACCCCTTTTAGGTAAGGGGAGAGGAATTTCATGATATTACCCATACAACGGTGTTTGGATAATTGATCAAGAAAAATTTAGCATTGCACTTCAAATGTTCTTTTTGATGAACAGAGTACCACAGACATGCTTCAAGATAGCATTGACATGGTCACTGGGTAAAGATCAGACCTTGGATACACAAAGGATTCATCAGGCACAACTTATAGACTAAGTCTTACAATTTCCTCATGGAAGAATGGCTAACCTTGCTAAAAAGAAAACTATAACAATAGGTCCTCTGGCCAGGTGTGCTAGGCACGACATCACCTTACCAGTATATAAGGACCAATGTTATAACTCTTGGAAATATGTCCCAACCATCATATCTGACTGAGATTCAGATCTGATCAGTGTTAGGGTACCTCAGACTCAGGATGCCCGAGAAGAAAAGGTGCAAAACAAATTGACGAGACGACATTGTAAGATTCTCGGGAAATGCACTATGGAAGCGAGTTCCGAAACAAGAGTTTGTCATTAAACCAAGGAGAGAATGAGGAGGTGGCTGATGGACCCAACGATAATTCATCGAGATTACCAAAAAGATGGATTCCATAATTATGTGAACAAGGAGATAAAATTTGTGAGATCAAATGGTATAATGATGTATGCTTGAGGGAAACATACGCAATTAAACATTGGTTGAAAGGTGCACCCGAAATATGGCTTAGGTAGCATGATCAATGTTAGAATGGTGATCCAATAACCAATAGTTAAGAATGAACTGTCAACCATTAACTTCAAAGCAATAGGGTTGCTAGAAGTTTGAATTCACACATCATAGTTAAATGGCTGGTATCCCGGTTAGAAACAACACAGGGACCAAGATATGAACGGAGATGGCGAGAAGTATTACGATATTAGGAATTCTTAAGAGGTGGTGAAATTCTGACAACCTTCTTGTCATGAAAGATGGTAATACTCCAAGCTAAAAAAGAACAATGTTGGATAGCAAGGAACTCAAGGTATAACCCAGAACACGAACAAGTTTGTGTTCGAGGGAAGGCAATAAAGTGGTTAATGACAACACAAATCATTGAGGGCAAGCATGGAATTTCTCATCATGAATTCAATTGATATCTCAGAAGAAGTTAAAATGTTGACGATGATCACGACACACTTGTCAAGAGGTTTCTTGAAGATGTAACCAATCGGCAATGACATCAAGTCAAAAGAATGGTGAAGCGAAAAGTTATTGGAACCAAGGGTACGACACAAACTCGAAATCAAGCTTGTTGTTCAAGGCGAAATGGTATGACGAGGAAGATCGACACAAGTTTAGCTCCTCATCGAAAGTTGTGCTCCGGGAATAAGGACCAGGTAGCATAGTTAACATTTAGCACAATAATGATTATAGCCGATCAGGCTAGGAATGACATGATGGAGTATTAAACTCCTCAACAACAAAGTACTAGAAGGTACTGAATTGTAGTGCAGATTCGATTCACTAATCAACATTCTCGATGGACGACAACCCCGAACCCATGGAGTGATTATGACGGGGAAAGGTACTACTTCATCAAAAATTCATAAGATGAAGTGAAATGGGTTGATATCCTCGAGATATCAGGGGGTAATACTCGACGGCAGAGCAGAGTAGACGGTGGACACATGAAATGATCTGCAGAAGACAAGTACTTCATCTTGTCTGAGAATTGGAATCAAAGGAGAACAATCATGGTTGGAACCACGTTTGCAAAGGACCAAACATGGATACTAGATGAACTTATATCAATGAAATAGTTATTATTACAAGAAGTTTCCATGATAGGATCTACATCGTGACCATGGGCATGAACACAAGTTCAAGGTCGACTCCCACTTCTTCAATGTATAACCTGCCATTCAACTCTCGCTTTTTGAAAATTACATACATTGTTGAAAGTTTTACCTGGTGCAATACCAGATAAGTATGACCCGTGAAATCTTTCGGGTTCACACAGATTAAGGAAGGCATAGGTTCAACCCATCAAGGCATCGTAGAAACATATACCATAAACTTCAGGAGTAAATAATAGAAGCTCGAAAATAGAACATGGTTGAGAAAGCAAAGGATACAACTTACCAAAGGCATTATGTATCTGAGGAAAGGCTCACAAGCTTATAGAATATGAAGGACGCTGTCAGATAAAATCCAACAAAGGATCTTATGTGAACATCGGTACTCAACCAGAGGAAGAAGGAATGCAAGGAGATCAGTTTATGGAAACAACTGACTAACTCAAAGTTCAAATGAAAAGGAATTATCAATTCCAAGACAAGGGATCAGAAGCAATGCTCTGATTAGGGATGGATAAGTTGAATAGCCTTAGGGGTACAATCGATGGCAAAATTTGATTGGTCGAGATCCAGCTCATGGTTAAAACGACCTCTGAGTCAAAAGGATAAATTCCAGGGAACAACTGATGATTGTGTGGATTCACACACATGTTGAATCAAAAGGATTAGAATGACAATCACAAAGGTTTTTAATGTAATTTGCTAGACCAATGGAATTAACTGGAATGCAAGTATGCAAGAATTCCAAGAACAACAGGCTGTTGAGGATTTTGGAAAGATCAAATAGTATTTCGAAGTCTTTTGCGGAACACAAGAACAACTGGGAATGAGTGCATACTCGTTAAGTCCGAGGAATTATCCGTAGGGGTATTTCTGTGGCAAGGAACTACAAGGCAGTGGTACAAGGGATTCTTAAAAGTCGGAGAGCAATTCGGTGCATCTTGTAACAACAAGGGAAACTCAGAGTAATGGTATGAACCACAAGTGTATGTCGTTATCCATATGGATATATCGGTACTAGGGAATTGAAAAGGCAGAGGCACAAGGGTCTCGGGAATGATCGAAGAGTATCTTCAAAATCTTCTGGTGTAGTAGGCGATCATCTGTGATAAGGGGCTCTCCGGGAGAAGTAGTTACGGGAACCTAGAGTCAGATTTAGTGAAATCATTTAACCCGAATAGAAGAGAGATCAGAGTCCCAGAGTATAGACGAGAAATAAAAGATCCTAATACCACCCAGATGGTGACATGGGCCTGTAAGGCACACAGCCATGTTATTAAAAAGTTTTGTAATGTCTAGACTCGACTTTGACCAAGGAGTGTAGAAGAGGGATTCCTACAGGCAGTCGGCTCTGATACCAACTTGTGACTCCCCCGATTCGACCGTACACTAATCGTACACGCAAATGTGTACGATCAAGATCAGGGACTCACGGGAAGATATCACAGCACAACTCTACAAATAAAATAAGTCATACAAGCATCATATTACAAGCCAGGGGCCTCGAGGGCTCGAATACAAGAGCTCGATCATAGATGAGTCAGCGGAAGCAACAATATCTGAGTACAGACATAAGTTAAACAAGTTGCCTTAAGAAGGCTAGCACAAACAGAGAGACATATCGAAAGAGGCGCAGGCCTCCTGCCTAGGATCCTCCTAAACTACTCCTGGTCGTCGTCAGCGGGCTGCACGTAGTAGTAGGCACCTCCAGTGTAGTAGGAGTCGTCGTCAACGGTGGCGTCTGGCTCCTGGGCTCCATCATCTGGTTGCAGCAATCGGGTATAGAAAAGGGGGAAAAGGGGGAGCTAAGCAACCGTGAGTACTCATCCAAAGTACTCACAAGCAAGGAGCTACACTACATATGTATACATTGGTATCAAATGGAAAAGGGGGTAACATATGTGGACTAAACTGCAGAAAGCCAGAATAAGAGGGGGATAGCTAGTCCTATCGAAGACTACGCTTCTCGTGACCTCCATCTTGCAGCAGAAGAAGAGAGTAGAAGGTAAGTTCACCAAGTATCATCGCATAGCATAATCCTAACCGATGATCCTCCCCTCGTCGCCCTGTGAGAGAGCGATCACCGGTTGTATCTGGCACTTGGAAGGGTGTGTTTTATTAAGTATCCGGTTCTAGTTGTCATAAGGTCACGGTACAACTCCAAGTCATCCTGTTACCGAAGATCACGGCTATTCGAATAGATTAACTTCCTTGCAGGGGTGCACCACATTTCCCAATACGCTCGATCCCCTTTGTCCGGACACACTTTCCTAGGTCATGCCCGGCCTCGGAAGATCAACACGTCGCAGCCCTACCTAGGCACAACAGAGAGGTTAGCACGCCAGTCTAAATCCTATGGCGCAAGGGTCCGGGCCCATCGCCCATTGCACACCTGCATGTTGCGTGGGCGGCCGGAGAGCAGACCTAGCAACCTCCATTACAAAGTAAGTTACGTTACGCGGTCCAACCTGGCGCGCGTCGCTCAGTCGCTAATGTCACGAAGGCTTCGGCTGATACCACGACATCGAGTGCCCATAACTCTTCCCGCGTAGTTGGTTAGTGCGTATAGGCCAGTAGCCAGACTCAGATCAAATACCAAGATCTCATTAAGCGTGTTAATTGATGTATCTGCGGACGCCGACCAGGGCCAGGCCCACCTCTCTCCTAGGTGGTCTCAACCTGCCCTGTTGCTCCACCACAAAGTAATAGTCGGGGGCCGTCGGGAACCCAGGCCCACCACTACCTGGATGGAACCACCTGCCCCTTCAGCCCCCACATCAGAATCACTTGCGGGTACTCAACGAGCCGACCCAACTTTAGCCACCACCTATATAGCATGTATATATAGTATATATTTACCCGTGATCAACACCCGACGTGATCACGGCCCTATAGTATAGCATGGCAGACTAACAAGAATGTAGTGCCACTGATGATAATCTAGCATCCTATACTAAGCAATTAGGATTGCAGGTAAGGTATCAACAGTTGTAGCAATAATGACAGGCTATGCATCAGAGTAGGATTAACGGAAAGCTGTAACATGCTACACTACTCTAATGCAAGCAGTAGAGAGAAGAGTAGGCGATATCTGGTGATCAAGGGGGGGGGCTTGCCTGGTTGCTCTGGCAAGGGAGAGGGGTCGTCAACACCGTAGTTGAACTGGGGGTCTCCGGCAGTCTCGGGGTCTATCGGAAAGAAGTAACGGAGGGGGACACAATAAATAACGTAGCAATCAATGTAACAAAAAGCAAGATGCGGCATTATGTTGTGCTAGGGGTGACCTGACGCATCACTAAGTGATACAGGCAAAAGGGGGGAACATCCGGGAAAGTATCCCCGGTGTTTTGCGTTTTCGGACAGGTGAACCGAAGGGGGAAAGTTGCGTGTTTGCTATGCTAGGGATGCGTGGCGGACGAACGGGCTGCGTATCCGGATTCGTCTCGTCGTTCTAAGCAACTTTCATGTACAAAGTTTTTCAATCCGAGCTACGGTTTATTTTATATTGTTTTTAAAAGATTTAAATAAATTTTAGGATTTATTTAATTAATTGAATTCAACATTATCCAGAATAGTGCTTGCTGACGTCAGCAGTTGACCTGGTCAACCTAACTGGTGGGTCCCACCCGTCAAAGACTGTTTAGTTAATTAACAGTAGTTAATTAGGTTAATTAGTCATTAGGTTAATTAACCATAATTAGTTAATTTAATCAGAACTAATTAAGTTAATTAATTAATTAAGTATTTTAATTATATATATATATATATATTATATTTTTTATTTTTGTTCCGGGGAGGGGCCCGTTTGTCATAGGCCCCTGGGGCGTAGCGGGTGTGGGCGAATGGGCATCAGCCCGCGAGCACAGCGGGGCGCTGCCTGAGTGGGCGCACGCCCAGGGCACGCGGGGTGGCATACCCGGCAGGGTGCCGGAGCAGGGGGCGGTGGCCTGGGGCCGGCGATGAGGGGCTGGCCACGGCAAGGGCGGCCCAGGCGGCGACGCACAAGCGCAGCAGGCAGCCGCAGGAGCAGCGCACGAGGTTGTGGGCGCGGAATGCGCGGCCAGAGGGAGCGGAGCTCCAGGCGCTGCGGACAGGAGCCGGCGAGCGGCAGGGAGGCTATGGGCGCGGCGGCTGGAGCGACAGCAGCGGCAAAGGAGCGGGATGGGCGGGGCGCGGGTAAGGAGGGGCAGCAGTAGGGGATCGCGGGCGCGCGACACGGTGAGCGGGGGAGGGTGTGCGACGGGCGCCGGAGCGGGTGAGCACGGAGGCGCGTGGGCGTGAGCAGGCGGTGGAGGTAGCAGGGGCCCCGGCAATGGGCGACAGTAGGCGCGGCGGGGCGCGGGGCGCAGACGCTACTAGGGAAGTGCAGGGGGCATGGCCAGTGGCGTGCAGGCGCGGTGAGCGTCGGCAGGGAATGGAGCGAGGGGGAGGCGCATGCAGGTGGAGGCAGAGGAGAATGAGGGGGCCTCACGGAGGTTTGCAGGGTTCGGGGGCAGCGGTGCGTGAGGAGGATGATGGGGACGGTCGGCGCAGCGGGGAGGCGACGACGTAGAGGACGGCGGGGAGGCAGTCCGAGCGGCGACGGTGTCAAGCCCCGAGGCACGGGCGCGCGAGCCCCGATCCGATCTAGATCGGGGAAGAGGAGGGGAACGACGTGGGGGAGAGTGGTGGGAACGTGGGAGTGGTGCTGTCGGGTTAGGGTTTGACCGTGGGTGGGGGTTTATGGGGGAGTGGGGGTGGCCGGTTGGGCCTTTGCCTAGTTGGGCCGGCCAGCTGGGACATCTGGCCCAGTGAGGGGGGGATCCTTTTCCTCTCTTCGGTTTCTTTTACTTTTTATTTATTTTTCTAATTTTTTATTTTAGTTTCCATTTATCTTAGTTTTAGTAAAATACCACGGTGGCACCTAAATAGATGCAACAAATTACGCCACTGCCACAATAGTTTAGTACTTATAACAATTTAGTTTTGAAATTGTTTATTATTTTAAAAGCATTTAAATAATTGTATTTGCTACCATTTTATTCATTTTAGAGTATTTTTAAACATTTTATAAAAGTGTGGTTTCTCCACCAGTATTATCCATGATTTATTTGTCACATTGAGAACATTTTTAGTTTTGACTTTTGAAAACTTTAATTGTTTGACTTGATTTTGAATATGAATTTTGAATCGAATTTTGAACTAGCGCGAGATTATCAGCAGTAACCGAGGTGACGAGGCATCATTTACACGGGATTACTGTAGCCTAATTATCCGGGCGTCACAGGCTATTATATGCATTATTGTTGATCTAACAAAGAGCCCATATTACCTTGTCTTCTCTCTTGAATTGAATGTTTGCATATTCCAGCTTAGTCCAATGCACATGCACTATTATTATTTTCCACACTATTCGGTCGTGCAAGTGAAAGGCAATAAGGATGATTACATGATGAACTGATTGGGATGAGAAAAGCTGGTATGAACTCGACCTCTCTTGTTTTTGTAAATATGATTAGTTCATCGTTCCTGATTCAGCCTATTATGAAAGAAACATGTTTGCAATGACAATTAGAGATTGTAGTTGCTTATGCCATGCTTAATTAGCTAAGAGTTTATAATGGTTTACCTTGCGTGCCAACATGCTATTAAAATGGTTATGATGTGGTATGATAGGGTGGTATCGTCCTTTGAACGATTCGAGTGGCTTGACTTGGCACATGTTCACGCATGTAGTTGAAACAAAATCAACATAGCCTCTATGATATTTATGTTCATGGTGCATTATATCCTACTCATGCTTGCATTCGGTGTTGATTAATTTTAATGCATGTTCATGACTATTATCGCTCTCTAGCTGGCCACTTCCCAGTCTTTTTCTAGCCTTCACTTGTACTAAGCGGGAATACTGCTTGTGCATCCAATTGCATAAACCCCAAAGTTATTCCATATGAGTCCACCATACCTTCCTACATACGGTATCTACCTGCCGTTCCAAGTAAATTTGTATGTGCCAAACTCTAAACCTTCAAATAAACATCCTGTTTTGTATGCTCGAATAGATCATGTATCAAGTAGGGCTATCTGTATCCTCCATGCTAGGAAGGTTATTCTCAAGAGGAGTGGACTCTACTCATCATTCACGAGAAAATGGCTGGTCACCGGGATGCCCAGTCCCATGCTCAAATCAAATCAAAATAATTGCAAACAAAACGCCCCCAGTATTGTTTGTAGTTGGAGGCACCCGTTGTTTCGGGCAAGCCATGGATTGATGCTTGTTGGTGGTGGGGGAGTATAAACTTTACCATTCTCCTTGGGAACCGCCTATAATGTGTGTAGCATGGAAGATATCGAGATCTCTCGGTTGTTATGTTGACAATGAAAGTATACCTCTCAAAATATTATTCATCTCTATTTCAAAACTGAGCTCTGGCACCTCTACAAATCCTTGCTTCCCTCTGCGAAGGGCTTATCCATTTACTTTTATGTTGAGTCATCACCCTCTTATTAAAAAACACCAGTTGGAGAGCACCATTGTCATTTCCATCCATTACTGTTAGTTTACATTGAGTATGACTGGATCTCTTTTACCATGAATTATAATGTCTAGTCAGTCCTTGATCTTTAAAGGTGCTCTGCATTTATGTTTTACGGTCTCAGAAAGGGCTAGCGAGATACCATCTTATTATATCATATCATGATTGTTTTGAGAAAGTGTTGTCATCCAAGATTTGTTATTATTGCTCGCTACTTGATTATGCCATTGATATGAGTAAACATGAGACCTAAATGTTATTGCGAATATGGTTAGTTCATAATCTTTGCTAAAAACCTGAATGCTGGCTTTACGTATTTACAACAACAAGAGCAAATAGAGTTTGTAAAAGTTTTTCTTTATCACTTTTAGTTTATCAACTGAATTGCTTGAGGACAAGCAAAGGTTTAAACTTGGGGGAGTTGATACGTCTCCGTCGTATCTACTTTTCCAAACAATTTTGCCCTTGTTTTGGACTCTAACTTGCATGATTTGAATGGAACTAACCCGGACTGACGTTGTTTTCAGCAGAATTGCCATGGTGTTATTTTTGTCCAGAAATAAAAGTTCTCGGAATGACCTGAAAATCAACGGAGATTATTTTTGGAATATATAAAAAATACTGGAAGAAGAATCCATGTCAGGGGGCCCACACCCTGTCCACGAGGGTGGGGGCGCGCCCCCTGCCTCGTGGGCCCCCTGACGCTCCACCGACCTCAACTCCAACTTCATATATTCGCTTTCGGGGAGAAAAAAATAAGATAGAAGGATTCATCGCGTTTTACGATACGGAGCCGCCGCCAAGCCCTAAACTCTCTCGGGAGGGCTGATCTAGAGTCAGTTCGGGGCTCCAGAGAGGGGAATCCATCACCATCGTCATCATCAACCTTCCTCCATCACTAATTTCATGATACTCACCGCCATGCGTGAGTAATCCCATCGTAGGCTTACTGGACGGTGATGGGTTGGATGAGATTTTTCATGTAATCGAGTTAGTTTTGTTAGGGTTTGATCCCTAGTATCGACTATGTTCTGAGATTGATGTTGCTATGACTTTGCTATGCTTAATGCTTGTCACTAGGGCCCGAGTGCCATGATTTCAGATCTGAACCTATTATGTTTTCATGAATATATGAGATTTCTTGATCCTATCTTGCAAGTCTATAGTCATCTATTATGTGTTATGGTCCGTTAACCCCGAAGTGACTATAATCGGGACCATTACCGGTGATGATCGTAGTTTGAGGAGTTCATGTATTCACTCTGTGTTAATGCTCTGATCTGGTACTCTATTAAAAGGAGGCCTTAATATCCCTTAGTTTTCAATAGGACCCCGCTGCCACGGGAGTGTAGGACAAAAGATGTCATGCAAATTCTTTTTCATAAGCATGTATGACTATATTCAGAATACATGCCTACATTACATTGATGAACTGGAGCTAGTTGTGTGTCACCCTATGTTATAACTGTTGCATGATCGGTCGCATCCGACATAATTATCCATCACTGATCCATTGCCTACGAGTTTTTCCTATATTGTTCTTTGCTTATTTACTTTTCCATTGTTACTGTTACAATCACTATAAACCAAAAATATTACTTTTTCTACCGTTACCACTACTATCATATTACTTTGCTACTAAATACCTTGACACAGATATTAAGTTTCCAAGTGTGGTTGAATTGACAACTCGGCTGCTAATACTTGAGAATATTCATTGGTTCCCCTTGTGTCGAATCAATAAATTTGAGTTGAATACTCTACCCTCGAAAACTGTTGTCATCCCCTATACTTGTGGGTTATCAAAGCCTTCACTTTGACTACAACATTGCCACAACCCACAATATGTGTACCTTGATTGGGTTATATAAACTTTCCCCAAATCTTATTTTTGGACTTTTATTAAAATAAATATTTCAGCATAGCACACTCGTCAATTTGTCATGGCCAGGAAACCATTCTAGTATTATCTTCAGCATAGTAATTGAATGGTATTCACACGTGTCAATTTTTCATGGCTAGGAAATCATTCTAGTATTATCACTAGTTCAAAAAAAACACAGCTACATACTTGGAGTCTCACTGGAAATCCCTTTTGACTGGTATAGAACAACAAATACATTTTTACCAAAAACTATACCACAATCCACATATACATGTTTATTTCGATCATGGGCATCGAACTGATATAAGCACGTGATGTCATTGTGTACAATTGTATGTTAATTAGGGATGTATGGTGTGCCGTGTATTTATGCTATATGGTCGAAATTGCATTTTTCTGTGATATATGGCGTGACAAAGTTATACCATTAACATTGCCAAATAAGCCATAAGATAAACAAATAATGTTTGAAGTATCCTTGCCTAATGTGGTTAAACTCCACGGTACGTAAATTCTTGAAAAAATATATTAATTATCCTACTAGGGTCAAGCTACTAAATCAAAGTAGTTATTAAACTTGGTGGTTGTTCGTTACATGTTTCTTTGATCAACTTGGTGAATGTTTTCTTAATATTGTTTACTTCAATTTATGATTGTTTTCTTAATATTATTTGCTAATACAGCTCCTTTGTGTGTGTGTGTGCGTGTGTGTGTGAGGGGGAGACATAGAGAGAGATTTATCTGATCCAATAAAAAATTAGAGGCATGCGTTGGTAAGACAAGCATATTACAAAATATAACATAAATACATAGGTAAGTGTTTGAATTCAAAGTATGCGTGGGTGCTCGGATTAGGGAGGCGGTGGTAGTGGGTGGAGGAGGAGGAAGAAAAACAATAATATTAAGTTTATTGAACAATGTATTTCTTCTGGTAAGCTTTGCAGTTCAGTGTTGTGAAGGTGGAGCTAGCCATATCTCATTTAAAATTTGTAATCTTGGCAACCATGAAACGACATCCTCAAGCAAATGTGTATCGATTGATTGCAATGTCAAGCTGCCTGCAAAATTTTTTCCTGACCAGCAAGGTAGTTTTCCATAATACTATACATACAGTTAGTATTTTGCAAGTGCAGTCATACCATCGCTTGCTTCTGAATACTGCACTTTGGTTGCATCTTTGCAATTAAAAGTGCATGGGTTTCTAGGTTGTCTAACCTTCTGCTATGGGCTTCCTTATGGATGATGGTGCAAACTTGTTTACGTAATGTCATGGGCATGAATGCATTCTTTGGAGGACAGGCTCTGCTGTAGTGTCTCATCATGTGTGGGTTATGAATCTTGTTCCTGCTAAAAACCATTGTCACTTGGGGTAGTAAATGACATGCATCTAATTGAAGTTAATGATGGCTGGCAAGTATGGATAATTAATTTTCTTATCTTATACAAATTACATACAATTTCATTGTCTTGCTTGCTCATGTGCATATTCTTCCATAAGAGAGCTCCATGGACTGGCAAATTACATGTCATTATCTTATACAAATTACATACAATTTCATTGACTGGCAAGTAAGGAGGTGGTCACGCGCATGGTGGTTAGATCTGACGGCTGTCATAGGCTGATCCAAGAGAGCTCCATGCGGTAGATGTTTTTAATACATCCACCGGCGGACGCGTAACGGCTCCCATAATTTTATCAACACAGTGGGCAAAAACTCGCCAGCCCATTTCATTTTGAATAAAACAACATGTATAAGCTGACCCAATTCTCACTCTTTCAATTTTTTTATGCCACGTTAGAAGTGATTCTGTAAACAGAAATTCATACTACATGAATTTGACGGTAATTTCTGAGGGGACACATGATATCTGAATGAATCAATTGGACTTAGAGAACACTAATTTGCCAGGGACACTGACTAACAGAGTGATGTTACATGCCGTTAAACTAGAAACCAACAGTCAATTTTCCCCTAAAAAAAGAAACTAACGCCATTTGCTTCGACGTATTATTTAACAACAAAATCTCTCTGCTACTCCTACTGTGTATGTATGATTGATTGGCATGGAGCGTCCGCCGACCAATCAGGCTTGGCGTCACAGGTAACTGCTGACCAAGTTTTGTTTATCATGTATGTCAAGTTGACTTTCCGGTTTGTTGATGTCCGGCACAAGTAAATTTATTTGCTTGTCCATAATATAAGTATGCCTGGTTCATGTGAGGTCAGTATGGTTTTAATTTTTTTTATTTTAAAAATCCCCAAGACGGCTGGAGATGTAACTATAAACAAGCCACAGGATATTGCAGTTTGGGTGGGTGCATGAACATGGAGGGCAATATATATCCACACCAAATCAAATCTGCAGATACATCAATCCCTTGAATAATCTGCACGGGTTAGTGGTGATCACTTCAGAACTAGTATCTGTCCTTCAAAGAAGCTCTAAGGCCAACTGAAAGGGCATGCCCCTATGGTTCATGCACTCAAACGGCTATATATTGATGACTGATATATTATTATTATTATTACTACTACTACTACTACTATTACTACTACTACTACTGCTATTATTATCAAATTAGTGTGCTATTAAAAACACTTAGACCAGGTTTAGAATGATTGTAATTAAATACATGGGTGTTTATTTTACACCTGTATCTTACCGGCCGCCCAGCAAATTTCGGCTGGAAATGAAACAACGAACCGATATCTGTATTTCTTCCAGGTGTATTTAGAGGAAACACGGCAGTCCAATCAGGGTCTTACAGTTATTGCTAATTCATACACATAAATGGCTACATATTGATGTCTCATATATTAGTGCATTATTATTATGTCTGATAAAAGTCGTGTTTACAATGAACCGTCCATGTCTCCATGTTGAGATTCACAGTCCATAGGTAAATCATGAGTAGAGTTATGTTTTCCTAGGAATGTTCTTGTTTAGTTTGTTTTTTCCTTTTTTTGCGGAAAAAAGGAAACATGGATAGGCTGTAGTTGAGGTCACCCAAAGAAGTTTGTAGGATCGCAAAATACTATCCTTGAAAAGCATTTTCTCTCTCTCGTATTTTCCGTGTATAACAAATCTTAAGATGTAACTGTAAGGAAATTGTCTCTGAATCTATTAATTTTGTTTGGTGTATCTTTAGATCTACAAATCAATGCAACCGCTCCTAATCCAAGAATGTAGATGAAATGTGGTGTATGCTGAATTGTTTTTTACCGTCAACACTAATAGGCAAAAAAATCTGTTATTGGTAATGTAGCCTCTCATGAGTGACAACAAATCATAGACATTGTCGTAAGTCACTCTACCGACGGGTATAGATGTCCATGTTAGTTGTAAGGCCTTAAACGAAGGGCCATAGGTCATTATTTATTAGATGGAGAGAGAAAAGTCAGTTACAGAGGATCAGGCCACAAGCTTTGGCCAAACAATACGCAAGAAACTTTGCAGCCTCGCCTAATGCGGGCTGGAAATCGAAGGAAGCCCCATACTACACTCAAGTAGTTGTGTCATAGATGTAGTCGACCGCTCTTCATGTAGCTGGCTCCTCCCTGACCGTGTCGAATACGCTATCCGCATTGCTGTCGCACTAATCAAGATCCTGTCATTCCTTTCCTTCCAGATTCTCCAACGCACCAGGATGATAATGGTGTCGAAGTTGCGCCTCATAGCCTTGGGTATCTGTTGCCGCACCTGAAGGCACCATTCCTCCGTCGTGGTGAAGCTCACATCTGGTGTTGTGAAGTTAGTTCCTGACCATTGCTTGATTAGTCGCCAAACGTGATGAGTATATATGCAATGCACAAACAGGTGGGTGCAATCTTCCGGCTTTGAGAGACACAACTGGCAGCACAGGCGATTTGGCCATCCCCTGCTTTGCAAGTTGTCCGCTGTTAGACACCTCTGATGAACCACTAACCACATGAAGAATTTGCATCTAGGCGGCGCCTTAAATTTCTAAACTAGCTTGGCACAGACAAAGCGGGCATTTGCCATCAAAAAATCCTGTGTACCGGGCTAACAAAGAAAACACCACTCTGTGTCAGCCTCCATCTTGGGCAGTTCCTACTGCCATGTAGGAGAACCATACCCTGTACGACGTCCCACACCACTAGGTGTTAGGCCAAGGCTCGCGAGGAGATGCCTCCTTGGATATCACGGATCCAGGCATTGTTTAGCAATGCCTCTCTTACAGAACTGTCCATGTCCTTGACATAGGAGTATAGTGCCGGTGCGGTGGTGGCGATCGATCTCCCACCAGGCAGCCAGTTATCTACCCAGAATTTGGCATCCTCACCGTTT
Organism: Triticum urartu; assembly: GCF_056163025.1. NCBI lineage: Eukaryota > Viridiplantae > Streptophyta > Magnoliopsida > Poales > Poaceae > Triticum > Triticum urartu. The sequence goes on from NC_141878.1 coordinate 219,483,052, forward strand.
CGCAGCGTGATAGTGCATGCCGCATTGAACATCGCAGCCACCTCCTTCTCTGGTGGTTCTGTGAAGAAACCCCAAGGTCGCACATCCTCATCCCAACGCTTCCACAACCAACGACATCGGAGGGCCGGCCTGAAATTCCCGAGGTTTAGAACACCGAGCCCTCAATCTCCCTGGGTCTACATACACTACTGTGGGATGCTGCTAACGTGACACTACGATCAGAGACCCTTTGATGAAACTGTGTGCGATGCATTAATCGCAAACGGTGATGTAAAAAAACCCGTCAAAAAAGAGGCAAAACGTTTGCGATGACGGATACATCGAACGCGGTTTAGATTTTAGTTGCGTGTGTGATGCAGGGCATATGGTTCAGTTCAATGAACTGTTTACGATGAGGCAGAAGAACAAAAATGGCAGCCAATGCAGGCGTGTGCGATATACGAGATACAGTTCAGTCGGATTAACTATTTGTCATGAGGCAGAACAATAAAAACGGGCAGCCAAATGAAGGTGTGTGTGATATACGGCATATAGTTCACTCGGATGAACTGTTTATGATTAGGAAACACAACAGAAACGATCATCCAAATCAAGGTGTGTGTGTGATATACGGCAAACAGGTTCATAATGAGAAATGTCTGTGAAGAACTAGAGTAACATAGACAATTTCTGCTAATAAGTCATGTGTGTTATGGGCAAACGCTTGCTGGCATACATTGTTAGCGATTGATGAATTCATCACCGATGGGTTTCCTACACTGGTGCAGAGACGTGCTATACAAACTGTTTTTACCCCCTTTCCGCGACGAAGTTTTAAACCGTCGCCTCGTGAGTGTGTGAGATAAGGGGGTCCTTCCCACACGACGTAGAAACCGTCGGGGATAGGCCCTCCAGCCACAAAGGCGGGGGCAAAATAAGCTCATGTGCGATCGGGCGAGGCATCAAAGCCCAAACGTTTCCGTTCGTATGTACATCCAACAAAGTGAATCCCAGAAAAATGTTTCCGTACGTACGCATATCACACACAATTTTGTGTGTGGAAACGTTTGTCCAAGGTGGCCTAACGCAAACAGTTCTTTGCCAGAAGCCGTGCGTGATTGTTAGTTGATCCAACACACCTACTTTCTAGAAATCGTGTGGGTTGTTTGAGTTCATTTCCCACGGTGTTGTCTGAGTAACTGTCTGCAATAGAAAACCCCAATAAGCAGGGTAATTAGCCTGTTATTGATAATCTATGTAGTAATCAAATTGACATTTCTTATAAAACACACGAGATATTTCATATCCGTATAATGGCAACCAGGATTTCATAATAGAATTACATCAGATAGCTTCAGCACTCACTTACACCAAAGATGGATATAGCTAGCTACGCCATTACACAACAACACCAAATTTCACATGCAACATCGAAAACCTTTCGAAAAGTAGCATCATACACGGTAAATAGATAGATGAACCTCATCTGGGAAACTGCAGAAGCGGAAGGCAAATATTGAACCTTCAGTGATGTTGAATGTCCTTACAACTTTAAGCCAGTGGCTATGGATAATTGCCCGCCCAACCTTCGTCCTCTTTAGGAAGACTTCAATATTGTACCATGGGTGTTGAATGGATACCTTCCTCACGTCTTGACCATGCAGGTGGTTTGAGAGGTAACTATTAGTGAGCTGCTTTGAAAAGTACTGAAAACAAGGATATGCATAAATTGCCGTTATAAATTTTGAAATGGCGCAAGGGATAAAAACAAGGAAAAAGAGTTAGTTGTTGGGGAACGTAGCATGCAATTTCAAAAAAATTACTACGATCACGCAAGATCTATCTAGGAGATGCATAGTGATACGTCTCCAACGTATCTATAATTTTTGATTGCTCCATGCTATATTATCTACTGTTTTGGACTATATTGGGCTTTATTTTCCACTTTTATATTATTTTTGGGACTAACCTATTAACCGGAGGCCCAGCCCAGAATTGCTGTTTTTTGCCAATTTCAATGTTTCGGATAAACAGAATATCAAACGGAGCCCAAACGGAATAAAATCTTCAGAAACGTGATTTTCTCACCGAACGTGATCCAAGAGACTTGGACCCTACTGCAAGGGATCAAAGAGGTGGTCACGAGGGTGGGGGCACCCCCCCTAGGGCGCGCCCCCTGCCTCGTGGGCCCCTCGGTGCTCCACCGACGCACTCCTTCCTCCTATATATACACACGTACCCCAAAACGATCAGAACAGGAGCCAAAAACCTAATTCCACCGCCGCAACTTTCTGTATCCACGAGATCCCATCTTGGGGCCTGTTCTGGAGCTCCACAGGAAGAGGGCCGTCATCACGGAGGGCTTCTACATCATCCTAGCCCCTCCGATGAAGTGTGAGTAGTTTACCTCAGACCTTCGGGTCCATATTTGTAGCTAGATGGCTTCTTCTCTCTCTTTGAATCTCAATACAAAGTTCTCCCCCTCTCTTGTGGATATCTACTCAATGTAATCTTCTTTTTGCGGTGTGTTTGTTGAGACCGATGAATTGTGGGTTTATGATCAAGTCTATCTATGAATAATATTTGAATCTTCTCTGAATTCTTTTATGCATGATTGGTTATCTTTGCAAGTCTCTTCAAATTATCCGTTTGGTTTGGCCAACTAGATAGGTAGTCCTTGCCATGGGAGAAGTGCTTAGCTTTGGGTTCGATCTTGGGGTGTCCTTACCCTATGACAGAAGGGGCAGCAAGGCACGTATTGTATCGTTGCCATCGAGGATAACAAGATGGGGTTTATTTCATATTGCATGAATTTATCTCTCTACATCATGTCATCTTGCTTAAGGCGTTACTCTGTTTTTAACTTAATACTTCAAGGAAATATGCCCTAGAGGCAATAATAAAGTTATTATTTATTTCCTTATATCATGATAAATGTTTATTATTCATGCTAGAATTGTATTAACCGGAAACATAATACATGTGTGAATACATAGACAAACAAAGTGTCACTAGTATGCCTCTACTTGACTAGCTCGTTAATCAAAGATGGTTATGTTTCCAAACCATGAACAATGAGTTGTTATTTGATTAACGGGATCACATCATTAAGTGAATGATCTGATTGACATGACCCATTCCATTAGCTTAGCACCCGATCGTTTAGTATGTTGCTATTGCTTTCTTCATGACTTATACATGTTCCTATGACTATGAGATTATGCAACTCCCGTTTGCCGGAGGAACACTTTGTGTGCTACCAAACGTTACAACGTAACTGGGTGATTATAAAGGAGCTCTACAGGTGTCTCCAAAGGTAAATCTTGGGTTGGCGTATTTCGAGATTAGGATTTGTCACTCCGATTGTCGGAGAGGTATCTCTAGGCCCTCTCGGTAATGCACATCACTTAAAGCCTTGCAAGCATTGCAACTAATGAGTTAGTTGCAGGATGATGTATTACAGAACGAGTAAAGAGACTTGCCGGTAACGAGATTTAACTAGGTATTGGAATACCGACGATCGAATCTCGGGCAAGTAACATACCGATGACAAAGGGAACAACGTATGTTGTTATGCGGTCTGACCGATAAAGATCTTCGTAGAATATGTAGGAGCCAATATGGGCATCCAGGTCTCGCTATTGGTTATTGACCAGAGACGTGTCTCGGTCATGTCTACATTGTTCTCGAACCCGTAGGGTCCGCACGCTTAAGGTTACGATGACAGTTATATTATGAGTTTATGTATTTTGATGTATCGAAGGTTGTTCGGAGTCCCGGATATGATCACGGACATGACGAGGAGTCTCGAAATGGTCGAGACATAAAGATTGATATATTGGAAGCCTATGTTTGGATATCGGAAGTGTTCCGGGTGAAATCGGGATTTTACCAGAATACCGGGAGGTTACCGAAACCCCCCGGGGAGCTAAATGGGCCTTAATGGGCCTTGGTGGAAAAGAGAAGAGGCAGCCCATAGTGGGCCGCGCGCCCCTCCCCTCCCTTGGTCCGAATTGGACAAGGAGATGGGGCCGGCCCCTCTCTCTCTTTTCTCCCCTCCACGAGTCCTATTCCAACTAGGATTGGGGGGGGGGGAATCCTACTCCCAGAGGGAGTAGGACTCTCCTGGCACGCCCTATGTGGCCGGCCAGCCTCCCCCCTTTGGTCCTTTATATACTGAGGCAGAGGCACCCTAGAGACACACAAGTTGATCCACGTGATCTATTCCTTAGCCATGTGCGGCGCCCCAGCCACGATAGTCCTCGATAATATTGTAGCGGTGCTTAGGCGAAGCCCTGTAGCAGTAGTACATCAAGATCGTCAATACGCCGTCGTGCTGACGGAACTCTTCCCCGACACTTTGCTGGATCGGAGTCCGGGGATCGTCATCGAGCTGAACGTGTGCTAAAACTCGGAGGTGCCATAGTTTCGGTGCTTGATCGGTCGGGCCGTGAAGACGTATGACTACATCAACCAAACGCTTCCGTTGTCGATCTACAAGGTATGTAGATCACACTCTCCCCTCTCGTTGCTATGCATCACCATGATCTTGCGTGTGCGTAGGAATTTTTTTGAAATTACTACGTTACCCAACAATACTCTAGATGCATGCTGGATAGCGGTCGATGAGTGGAGTAATAGTAGTAGATACAGAATCGTTTTGATCTACTTGTCACGGACGTGATGCCTATATACATGATCATGCCTAGATATTCTCATAATTATGCTCAATTCTATCAATTCCTCAACAGTAATTTGTTCACCCACCGTAGAATACTTATGCTCTTGAGAGAAGCCACTAGTGAAACCTATGGCCCCCGGGTCTATTCTCATCATATCAATCTCCATCACTTTTATATTGTTTTGCTATTTACTTTGCCTTTACTTTTTACTTTGCATCTTTATATCAAAAATACCAAAAATATTCTATCTATCAGATCTCACTCTCATAAGTGACCGTGAAGGGCTTGACAACCCCTAATCGCATTGGTTGCGAGTAGCTATCGCTTTGTGCAGGTACGAGGGACTTGAGCGTGGGCTCCTATTGGATTGATAACTTGGTTCTCAAAAACTGAGGGAAATACTTACGCTACTCTGCTGCATCATCCCTTCCTCTTCGGGGAAAACCAACGCAAGCTCAAGACGTAGCACATAGCAATGAGAGGGGGAGAGTATGTCCACGTACCCTTGTAGACCGAAAGCGGAAGCTTTAGTTTAACGCGGTTGATGTAGTCGAACGTCTTCTCGATTCAACCGATCAAGTACCGAACGTACGACACCTTCGAGTTCTGCACATGTTCAGCTCGATGATGTCCCTCGAACTCTTGATCCAGCAAAGTGTCGAGGGAGAGTTTCGTCAGCACGACGGTGTGGTGACAGTGATGGTGAAGTGATCCGCGCATGGCTTCGTCTAAGCACTACGACAATATGACCGGAGGCATAAACTGTGGAGGGGGGCGCCGCACATGACTAGGAAGCAATGTTCTGTGTTCTAGCGGTGCCCACGCACATATATATAGGTGGGAGAGGGATAGGTCTGCAAGGGGCACCCCAAGTAGGAGTAATCCTACTTGGGCGCCTCCTCCAAGTCGGCCTCCCCCCTTCCATATCCATCGGAGGTGGAAGCAAAGAGAGGAGGGAGGGGAAGGAAAGGGGGACACCAAATCCTCCCCTTTCCTTCTCCCTTCCCTTCCTTTACTTCTCCTCCTATTCAGCCTATAGGGGGCGCACTAGCCCCTTTTAAGGCTGGTCTGTCCAACTCTTGCCCCATTAGGCCCATATAGCTTGTCGGGGGTTGCCCGGAACCCCTTCCGGTGACCCGATACGTACCCGGTACCCCTAGAACACTTCCGGTGTCCAAATACTATCGTCCTATATATATATATGTATATATATATATATATATGAATCTTTCACTCTCGACCATTTCGAGACTCCTCGTCATGTCCGTGATGTCATCCGGGACTCCGAACAACATTCGGTCACCAAATCACATAACTCATATAATACAAAATCGTCATCGAATTTTAAGCGTGCGGACCCTACGGGTTCGAGAACTATGTAGACATGACCGAGACACCTCTCTGGTCAATAACCAACAGCGAAACCTGGATGCTCATATTGGTTCCCACGTCTACTATGAAGATCTTTATCAGTTGTACTGTAATGACAACATACGTTATTCCCTTTGTCATGGGTATGTTACTTGCCCGAGATTCGATCGTCGGTATCTCCATACCTAGTTCAATCTCATTACCGGCAAGTCTCTTTACTCATTCCATAATGTATCATCCCTTAACTAACTCATTAATCACATTGCTTGCAAGGCTTATTATGATGTGCATTACCGAGAGGCCCCAGAGATACCTCTCCGATACTCGGAGTGAAAAATCCTAATCTTGATCTATGCCAACCCAACAAACACCTTCGGAGATACCTGTAGAGCATTTTTATAATCACCCAGTTATGTTGTGCCGTTTGATAGCACACAAGGTATTCCTACGGTATTCGGGAGTTGCATAATCTCATAGTCAAAGGAATATGTATAAGTCATGAATAAAGCAATAGCAATAAAACTTAATGATCATTATGCTAAGCTAACAGATGGGTCTTGTCCATCACATCATTCTCCTAATGATGTGATCCCATTCATCAAATGACAAAACATGTCTATGGTTAGGAAACTTAACCATCTTTGATTGACGAGCTAGTCTAGTAGAGGCTTACTAGGGACACTATGTTTTGTCTATGTATCTACACATGTATCAAGTTTCCGGTTAATACAATTCTAGCATGAATAATAAAAATTTATCATGATATAAGGAAATACAAAATAACAACTTTATTATTGCCTCTAGGGCATATTTCCTTCATTAGTACCATCTTATAGTTGACTGATGTCTTCTTCATTGCGCAAACAAAGATCTTGCTATTATTCGTCGCAAGTTTCTTCATCCTAACAATCTTTCTGAGTTTCTTGACTTGACTGATATTCATGGACATCTCATTTCCCCATATGCAAAATGGGTCGAATAGTGGGTCTAAGCCTCTGACAGTGGGACCTACATGTGCAAGACCAAATTGTAAGAAACCTAAATATTAGAATGATTCCTAAAACTGCACAATAATGTGCTATTAGCGAAAGTACCATGCATGAGCACACCTTGATGGTAAACCGCAGTGTCTCCCATTATTTCCCTGCAACACATATAAGGAAGATCTTGACCATGTTAACTGAGAGTTGCCATACTATCAGTAGAATATGTATTGAGTATAGACAAATTTGATTTATTTCTCACATGCATACCACGTGATCTATTCCTTAGCCATGTGCGGCGCCCCAGCCACGATAGTCCTCGATAATATTGTAGCGGTGCTTAGGCGAAGCCCTGTAGCAGTAGTACATCAAGATCGTGACTACGCCGTCGTGCTGACGGAACTCTTCCCCGACACTTTGCTGGATCAGAGTCCGGGGATCGTCATCGAGCTGAACATGTGCTAAAACTCGGAGGTGCCGTAGTTTCGGTGCTTGATCGGTCGGGCCGTGAAGACGTACGACTACATCAACCAAACGCTTCCGTTGTCGATCTACAAGGTATGTAGATCACACTCTCCCCTCTCGTTGCTATGCATCATCATGATCTTGCGTGTGCGTAGGAATTTTTTTGAAATTACTACGTTACCCAACAATACTCTAGATGCATGCTGGATAGCGGTCGATGAGTGGAGTAATAGTAGTAGATACAGAATCTTTTTGATCTACTTGTCATGGATGTGATGCCTGTATACATGATCATGCCTAGATATTCTCATAATTATGCTCAATTCTATCAATTGCTCAACAGTAATTTGTTTACCCACCGTAGAATACTTATGCTCTTGAGAGAAGCCACTAGTGAAAACCTATGGCCCCCGGGTCTATTCTCATCATATCAATCTCCATCACTTTTATATTGTTTTGCTATTTACTTTGCCTTTACTTTTTACTTTGCATCTTTATATCAAAAATACCAAAAATATTCTATCTATCAGATCTCACTCTCATAAGTGACCATGAAGGGCTTGACAACCCCTAATCGCGTTGGTTGCGAGTAGCTATCGCTTTGTGCAGGTACGAGGGACTTGAGCGTGGGCTCCTATTGGATTGATAACTTGGTTCTCAAAAACTGAGGGAAATACTTACGCTACTCTGCTGCATCATCCCTTCCTCTTCGGGGAAAACCAACGCAAGCTCAAGACGTAGCACATAGCAATGAGAGGGGGAGAGTATGTCCACGTACCCTTGTAGACCGAAAGCGGGATTTTACCGGATTACCGGGAGGTTACCGGAACCCCCCGGGAGGTATATGGGCCTTAATGGGCATTAGTGGAAGAGAGGAGAGGTGGCCAGGGCTGGGCCGCGTGCTCCTCCCACCTAGTCCGAATAGGACAAGGAGAGAGGGGGCCGGCGCCCCCCTTCCTTCTCTCTCTCCTCTTTCCCACTTAACGAATCCTATTCCAACTAGGAAAGGGGGGAATCCTACTCCCGGAGGGAGTAGGGACTCCTCCTGGCACGCCCTATGATGGCCGGCCGGCCCCCCCTTTTGATCCTTTATATATGGAGGCAGAGGGCACCCCTTGAGACACAATTTGATCCACGTGATCATATTCTTAGCCGTGTGCGGTGCCCCCTTCCACCATAGTCCTCGATAATATTATAGCGGTGCTTAGGCGAAGCCCTGTGACAGTAGTACATCAAGATTGTCACCACGCCGTCGTGCTGACGGAACTCTTCCCCGACACTTTGCTGGATCGGAGTCCGGGGATCGTCATCGAGCTGAACGTGTGCTAGAACTCGGAGGTGCCATAGTTTCGGTGCTTGATCGGTCGGGCCGTGAAGACGTACGACTACATCAACCTAACGCTTCCGTTGTCGATCTACAAGGGTACGTAGATCACACTCTCCCCTCTCGTTGCTATGCATCACCATGATCTTGTGTGTGCGTAGGAATTTTTTTGAAATTACTACGTTCCCCAACAGTGGCATCCGAGCCTAGGTTTTAAATGTTGATGTTATATGCACGAGTAGAACACAAGTGAGTTGTGGGCGATATAAGTCATACTGCTTACCAGCATGTCATACTATTGATTCGGCGGTATTGTTGGACGAAGCGGCCCGGACCGACATTACGCGTACGCTTACGCGAGACCGGTTCTCCCGACGTGCTTTGCACATAGGTGGCTTGCGGGTGACAGTTTCTCCAACTTTAGTTGAACCAGTGTGGCTACGCCCGGTCCTTGCGAAGGTTAAAACAGCACCAACTTGACAAACTATCGTTGTGGTTTTGATGCGTAGGTAAGATTGGTTCTTGCTTAAGCCCGTAGCAGCCACGTAAAACTTGCAACAACAAAGTAGAGGACGTCTAACTTTTTTTTGCAGGGCATGTTGTGATGTGATATGGTCAAGACATGATGCTAAATTTTATTGTATGAGATGATCATGTTTTGTAACCGAGTTATCGGCAACTGGCAGGAGCCATATGGTTGTCGCTTTATTGTATGCAATGTAATCGCGATGTCGTGGTGTCGGTGTACTAGACTAGGGGTACCCTAGTATCCCGAACTTGTGCACGGGCAGTCGCAGCATCCCGCGGCAAGGCTTGCCGGGTGACCCCCAAAACCCTCCGTGCTCCCTTCGAAGACCATTCAAGAACAAAGTGCCCAAACCAAGGCCCCGGCAAGAGGAGCTTGCCGGTTAGGAAACAAGACCCCGGCGAGAGGAGCTTGCCGGGAAGGCTACCAAAAGCACCTCGAGGCCCCGGCAAGAGGAGCTTGCCGGGAAGGCCACTCAAGGCATTTCAAGGAACTTGCCGCGACGCGCTACGCACCCCGGCAAGACCCGGTGAGCGACAAGCTCCCGGGCGCGACAAGACAACAACCGCGGCAAGGCGCTTGCCGCGGCAAACCACCTCTCCGAGCCCGCGCTCCAGCACACCCGCCCACGTGTCGCTCTCCCGAGCACACGTGGCGGGAGGCCGTGCAGCTAGGGGGCATGGTGGCGAGCAGGCGCTGACAAGATAACCATCGTGGCAAACGGTGCCGTCCCTAGCGGTCCCTTTTGGTACTGTTTAGGCGACACAGACGGGCATTTAATGCCCTTCTCCCCTGCCGTCAGGGTTAGGTATGATAACACTGTAGCAGGTAGCTGTGCCTGCTACAGCACCTAGCTGCCCCTACTACGGCACCTTTCCATTTTTGCCCTTTACCTCCGTTGCTATGTCGGTAACCCCTTGAGCATATGAAAGGAGGCCTGAGTGCAACGAGGGAGGGGGGTTTAGCCACTTCGAACACTCACGCTCGTTCTTGCTAGCTGCTGGTGTGTACTGTAGCACTCCGCGCTCCCGAGCTAGAAATCAATACAACACCACAAAGCAGGAGTAGGGTTTTACGCATCCATGCGGCCCGAACCTGGGTAAATCGCTCGCGTGCTCTGCCTCGATCCGCCCTTTGCACGACCAACCGCTCGCGTGTTTCGCCTCGATCTGCTCTTTGCGCAACCTCCGCCCCCCGCCGAACCGAAAGGGACCCGGTCCGCCGGTCCCATAGGTGTCCGTGGATCAGAAACCCCGCATCTTTGGCACGCCAGGTAGGGGGCGTCGAAGTTGTGTGAACCAGATCCGGCGTTCTCGCGGGCTAGATCTTCATCGTCTTCAGATCCGGCGTTCTCGCGAGCGAGATCTTCATCACCTTCATCAACATGCCACCAAAGAAGAAGGTTTCGGGGGCAGCTGCTCCGTCCGCGCCGAGCCAGCCCCCCCAGAGCAAGAGGTTGGTGGGGCGGGCGCCGACGGAAGGGCGGGCGTCGACGAGGGAGCTCGCGGTGCTGCCAGGTCCAAGGACAAGGCTGCGCAGCCCATCGGCGGCGTAGCCGGCTCCCACAACGATCGGGCGCACTCCAAGACCTCGGCGTCCGTGCATGCACCGCGCCCGTCTCAGGAGGCGCGGGACCGGCGGCGTCATGGTACTCACGGTGCCATGCGCTCGCTAGACCAAGATCGAGCTGGTGGATCTCGGAGCGCTCAAGATCACCATGCACGTCAACAAGCCGGCGCGAGCGACACACGGTCGCCTGGACGGGATACTGCTCCTTCTAACGTGGTTAGAAGTCCGAGCATATCCCGCTCCTCGCACCGTTCGCTACCGCCGCCCGCCACCGCAGCCGAAGCTTTGGCGCGAGCTCAGCTACTCCTCGACTACCCCCCAGCGCCGGACAAGATCGACGACTAGAGGGCCACTATCCAGAGTCTCATCGGCTTCGCCAACGGCGACACTCCGCGGCAGCCGAGCACGTCTCGGCCGCCGTGAGCCAGCCAGGCGCGAGCCAGAGACGACAAGACTGGTGGGGGTGCAACCACTATGCACTCTCCACCCTGAAGGCCAAGATCGCCGACTCGCCGGATCCGCCTCTTTGACGGCCTGCAAATGGAGCACGTTCCAAGAGCTCAGAACGCCATTGCAGATGGCCTGTCAAAGTGTGCCGCACTTAATTTACCTGTGGAACCAGGGACCTTCGTGCTCAAGCTGACTCAGTCGTCCGTAACACCATCATCTGGACAGGGCAAGAAGAGGAAGTTGATTCCTGGTGACTACCTGCCGGCAGAGCTTCCCGAAGCCGCCGCCCAGAAGGTCCCAAAGATCAACACCGAAGGCGCTGAGGAGCCGTCTGCTCCGGCGAGCCCTAGGGGTTGTTCCGTTGAAGCAGAAGCTCCCGGCAAGCTTGTCGCGGAACCTCACGCTCCGGCAGAGACACAGCTTCTCGCCGTAGAAGCGGATATCCCCGCGGCAATCTCCAAGATCAACACTAAGAGCGCTGAGGAGCGAAATGCTCCGGCAAGCCCTAGGGTTTGTTCCGTTGAAGCAGAAGCTCCCAACAAGTTTTGCTCCGGCAAGCTTGTCGGGGAACGTCGAGCTCCGGCAGAGCCGCAGGTTCTTGCCGTAGAAGCGGATGTTCCCGCAGCAGCAGATTTGCCTTTAGTCCTTGTTGTCGAGCCACAGGCTCCAACATGGGCGCAGCAGATTGTCCGTTTCCTTCAGACAGGAGAACTTCCCGAAGAGCCAGAAGAAGCCGAAAGAGTAGCCCGGTAGTCGAGTATGTACCAGTTCGTCGACAAGACACTGTACAGAAGAAGACTCAATGGTGTGAAATTGAGGTGTATTCCCCGGGAAGACGGACAAGAGCTGTTGGCAGAGATACACGGAGGCATATGTGGTCACCACATTGGCGCAAGAGCACTTGTCGGCAAAGCGTTCCGACAAGGTTTCTTCTGGCCAACAGCCCTCCAGGATGCAACTATACAAGTAACTAAGTGTGAAGCGTGCCAGTTCCATTCCAAGCAGATACACCAGCCGGCTCAAGCTCTCCAGACGATCCCTTTATCCTGGCCATTTTCGGTCTGGGGGCTCGACATCCTCGGCCCCTTTCCCCGAGCTGTCGGGGGCTTTGAGTACTTGTACATTGCAATCGACAAGTTCACAAAGTGGCCGGAAGTGGAACTAGTGAGGAAGGTGACCGCGCAGTCAGCCATCAAGTTCTTCAGGTCGATTGTTTGCCGCTTCGGGATCCCTAACAGGATAATAACCGACAACGGTACACAATTCACGAGCCGCACCTTCATGCAGTACGTCCAAGATCTTGGCGCCAAGGTCTGCTTCGCTTCTGTTGCTCACCCAAGAAGCAACGGTCAAGCGGAGAGGGCAAATGCTGAAGTGCTGCGCGGGCTCAAGACCAGAACTTTCGACAGGCTGCACAAGTGCGGAAGAAACTGGATCGAGGAGCTACCGGTGGTTCTTTGGTCGATCAGAACGACGCCAAATCAAGCCACCGGACAGACACCCTTTGCTCTAGTCTATGGAGCGGAGGCAGTTATCCCCACGGAACTCGTATACGGGTCACCTCGAGTGCTCGCTTACGATGAGCTTGAGCAAGAGCGGCTGCGGCAAGATGACGCGCTGCTCCTTGAGGAAGATCGTCTTCAGGCTGCTGTGCGAGCTGCTCGCTACCAGCAAGCTTTGCGCCGCTACCATAGCCGCAAAGTTAACGCCAGAAGTCTCGAGGAAGGCGACCTTGTTCTTCGGCGCGTTCAGTCGACCAAGAATTCCAACAAGTTGACGCCGAAGTGGGAAGGCCCTTATCGGGTGAAACGAGTCACTAGGCCTGGCGCTGTCCGCCTTGAGACCGAGGATGGCATTCCAGTGAGCAACTCCTGGAACATCGAGCATCTTCGTAAGTTTTACCCGTAAGGCGCAGTTGTCGGACCCTGCCCGGCAACCACCCTTCTGTACAAGTCTTGCCGCTGTTGCATGTAATCCTTTGTACAGAGCCAGGCGCAGACCCTGAGCACCAGTAAATGAAGCGCTGATCACCCCGGGGTTATAGCATGCATGCTAGGTCGAGTCTCGTCCTTGGTTAGGGTTGATAGTGCCTAACAGCGGCTAACCCCTAGCTTAGAGGTCGAGTGTCCGTCCCTTTGCTTTCCTTTCGTTCGCAGGGCTCACACATCCTGGCCAGACCGCTTGAGGACGAAAAGGAGAAGAAGGGCGCGCCGGCACCTGGGTCCCGGCAAGCCAGTGTTGCTGGGGGCTGCGAATGCCAAGATTCATCCCCGGCAAGCCAGAGTTGCCGGGGGCTGCGATATCAGATAAGTCTTTCATCCCTCATCATGCACCCTCTTATGGACTGGGGAATGCGAAACCGCGTTTCTTCCCGAAAACTGTTGTGCTCCCTCAACCCTAGGACCTGGAGCGCGTTCCCGGGGCCAAGTTGGGTCGTAGTCGCGACAGCAAAGGGATGAAACGAGGAGGCCGCACCCACCTCGTTCCCGTCTCCGTCAAAGGCGTGAGAAAGGTGGAGCGACGTGGGAAGGCGGCAGGGCCTGTTGCCGGGGGATGAAATGTCTATCCGAGGGATACCAAGGATTCGCTCCTTGGCGTGGGTTCAACCCGCGGGACAAATAACCCGGCAAGCATCCCCTTTTCATTAAAAAAACATCCCCCTGAGGTACAGTCCATAGAGGATGAAAAACATGAAAGAGAGGATTACAAGTTTTCGATGCAGCTAAGGCCCGAGGGCTTACAAATTAAAAAGATAAGGTGCCCGTAACCCCTTTCCTGTCCCTCTCTTCAGGAGGTAGGTCAAGGAGGCGAAAAGGGGAAAAGGGGCGCCTAGGCGAGCTACAGGTGCCAGAAGACACCAAGAGAACATCCCGGGGGGCCGACCGAGGGCTTGACGGTGATGGCGACGCCGGAAGCGGGGCTCGAAGACGGGGCGGCAGGACGTCGGCACGCTGTCGAGGGCACCACGCCCTCGTGCTCCGACCTGACGGCCTTGCCGCCAGCCCTCTTCCCCTTCCGCAGCCTCCCTCCGCCAGCCGCCCAAGGAGACGCCCCCGGGGAGTTCAAGGAGCCGGCGACACGGATGATAGGGTCGCCGGTGCCGCGCGGAGCGGCGCCCGACACCTAGTCGGACCCGCCATCCCGCCGCCCGCTACCCTCATCGTCGCTGTCGCTCCCCTCCTCGTCACTCTCGCTCGAGCGGGAGCCTTCGCTATCGGAGGAGCTATCCACGCAGCACTTCGCCCGGGTGCCGAAGCACCCGAAGGCCTTGACGGAGAGGAGATCGCCCTCCATTAACTTGAAATGGAGGGTAAATCCCTCCATCAGGCTGTGGATGCGCGCGAACGTCTTCCACCCTCGGTCAAGATACATCACATTAGGGGCTGGTAATACAACGCGGACTCTCGTGCCGCTGATCCCACAGCCCCTCATGTGCAGCCTCAGTGTCTCAGGCGGGTCCAACTCCATCGCGCTCGTGAACGGAGCTGGAAGCCGGAGGCGACGACGAGGCGCCCGGCGCAGCCTGACGAAGAACTCGCAAGGGTCGTCCCCTATATGGACCGCCGCGGGAAGAGGAACCGCCGGCGGAGGCGAAGCTGGCGCGCCGCCCCGTCCGCCTCTTCCCCAAGCGCCTCGACCTCGTCCTCGACCTCGTCCACGACCTCGCCCCCTCCCTCTTCCCCTTATGGCTGGCTCCGCCACCACGGGCGCGGGAGAGGGAGAGGTGCGCTGCCTGGCAGCGACCCTTGCCGCCACCGATGAAGGGCCAGGGTTCCCTTTCTCCATGGCGGATGAGAGAAAGGTGAGCAGAAGCTAAAGAAAGGAGGAAATTGGAGAGTGCGGGTTTCTGTGCTCCCCTCTCGCTCTTTATAAAGGAGCGAGGTGGGGGCTCGGCCGCCCCGCTCAGCGAATCAAGGCACGGGAAGGGCAGGGAGTCGGGCCCGGCCCGCTGCCTCTGCTCGCGACGGCCCAGTTCCCCACTTCCACCGTCCGCGACTCCAAGCGCATGAGAGCCGCGTGGCGGGGATCCGGAACCAAGGCGACGGATGAGGCGGCCTCAAAAAGCCGCGCACCGGCCCCGTCCAGTAAATGCGCCACGCCCCCACGCCTACCTCCGTTTAAGGAGGAGGGCGTGAAGCGTCCCCTTCGTCATGGCGTGACGCATGCTCGCGGGGCTTAGCCCCGCACACGCTGCCCACGTCACCAACGGCGCCGCGTTTGACGCGCGCCGTTCTGGGCGTGCGCGGTGGAAGCGGAGAGATATGCGGTGTGACCTAGGCCGCGCGTGCCCGTGCACTGTTTTGGGCCTGGCCCAACAGCGCTCGGCACCGTGTCTGGCCCAGGCCCGGGGGCTCCTGTCGGTGTACTAGAGTAGGGGTACCCTAGTATCCCGAACTTGTGCACGGGCAGTCGCAGCATCCCGCGGCAAGGCTTGCCCGGTGACCGCCAAAACCCTCCATGCTCCCTTCGAAGACCATTCAAGAACAAAGTGCCCAAACCAAGGCCCCGGCAAGAGGAGCTTGCCGGGAAGGAAACAAGACCCCGGCGAGAGGAGCTTGCCGGGAAGGCTACCAAAAGCACCTCGAGGCCCCAGCAAGAGGAGCTTGCCGGGAAGGCCACTCAAGGCATTTCAAGGAACTTGCCGCGACGCGCTACGCGCCCCGGCAAGACCCGGTGAGCGACAAGCTCCCGGGCGCGACAAGACAACAACCGCGGCAAGGCGCTTGCCGCGGCAAACCGCCTCTCCGAGCCCGCGCTCTAGCACACCCGCCCACGTGTCGCTCTCCCGAGCACACGTGGCGGGAGGCCGTGCAGCTAGGGGTGCATGGTGGCGAGCAGGCGCTGACAAGATAACCATCATGGCAAACGGTGCCGTCCCTAGCGGTCCCTTTTGGTACTGTTTAGGCGACACAGACGGGCATTTAATGCCCTTGTCCCCTGCCGTCAGGGTTAGGTATGATAACACTGTAGCAGGTAGCTGTGCCTGCTACAGCACCTAGCTGCCCCTACTACGGCACCTTTCCATTTTTGCCCTTTACCTCCGTTGCTATGTCGGTAACCCCTTGAGAATATAAAAGGAGGCCCGAGTGCAACGAGGGAGGGGGGTTTAGCCACTTCGATCACTCACGCTCGTTCTTGCTAGCTGCTGGTGTGTACTGTAGCACTCCGCGCTCCCGAGCTAGAAATCAATACAACACCACAAAGCAGGAGTAGGGTTTTACGCATCCGTGCGGCCCGAACCTGGGTAAATCGCTCGCGTGCTCCGCCTCGATCCGCCCTTTGCACGACCAACCGCTCGCGTGTTTCGCCTCGATCTGCTCTTTGCGCAACCTCCGCCTCCCGCCGAACCGAAAGGGACCCGGTCCGCCGGTCCCATAGGTGTCCGTGGATCAGAAACCCCGGCACGTGGAAGCACAAGCTTGGCGAGGCGACAAAGATGCTACGATGGAGATCAAGGTGGCACACCGGTGACGATGGTGATCATGACGGTGCTTCGGAGATGGAGATCACAAGCACAAGATGATGATGGCCATATCATATCACTTATATTGATTGCATGTGATGTTTATCTTTTATGCATCTTATCTTGCTTTGATTGACGGTAGCATTATAAGATGATCTCTCACAAATTATCAAGAAGTGTTCTCCCTGAGTATGCACCATTGCGAAAGTTCTTCGTGCTGAGACACCACGTGATGATCGGGCGTGATAGGCTCTACGTTCAAATACAACGGGTGCAAAACAGTTGCACACGCGGAATACTCAGGTTATACTTGACGAGCCAAGCATATACAGATATGGCCTCGGAACACGGAGACCGAAAGGTCGAGCGTGAATCATATAGTAGATATGATCAACATAGTGATGTTCACCAATGAAACTACTCCATCTCACGTGATGATCGGACATGGTTTAGTTGATTTGGATCACGTAATCACTTAGAGGATTAGAGGGATGTCTATCTAAGTGGGAGTTCTTAAGTAATACGATTAATTGAACTTAAATTTATCATGAAACTTAGTCCTGGTAGTATTTTGCAAATTATGTTGTAGATCAATAGCTCGCGTTGTTGCTTCCATGTGTTTATTTTGATATGTTCCTAGAGAAAATTGTGTTGAAAGATGTTAGTAGCAATGATGCGGATTGGATCCGTGACCTGAGGTTTATCCTCATTGCTGCACAGAATAATTATGTCCTTGATGCACCGCTAGGTGACGGACCTATTGCAGGAGCAGATGCAGACGTTATGAACGTTTGGCTAGCTCAATATGATGACTACTTGATAGTTTACTGCACCATGCTTAATGGCTTAGAATCGGGACTTCAAAGACGTTTTGAACGTCATGGAGCATATGAGATGTTCCAGGAGTTGAAGTTAATATTTCAAGCAAATACCCGAGTTGAGAGATATGAAGTCTCCAACAAGTTCTATAGCTAAAAGATGGAGGAGAATCGCTCAACTAGTGAGCATGTGCTCAGATTGTCCGAGTACTACAATCGCTTGAATCAAGTGGGAGTTAATCTTCCAGATAAGATAGTGATTGACAGAATTCTCTAGTCACCATCACCAAGTTAGTAGAACTTTGTGATGAACTATGATATGCAAAGGATAACGGAAACGATTCCCATGCTCTTCGTAATGCGGAAATTGACGAAGGTAGAAATCGAGAAAAACATCAAGTGTTGATGGTAGACAAGACCACTAGTTTCAAGAAAAGGGTAGAGGGAAGAAGGGGAACTTCAAGAAGAACAGCAAGCAAGTTGCTGCTCAAATGAAGAAACCCAAGTCTGGTCCTAAGCCTGAGACTAAGTGCTTCTACTGCAAAGGGACTGGTCACTGGAAGCGGAACTACCCCAAGTGATTGGCGGATAAGAAGGATGGCAAAGTGAACATAAGTATATTTGATATACATGTTATTGATGTGTACTTTACTAGTGTTTATAGCAACCCCTCAGTATTTGATACTAGTTCAGTTGCTAAGATTAGTAACTCGAAACGGGAGTTGCAGAATAAACAGAGACTAGTTAAGGGTGAAGTGACGATGTGTGTTGGAAGTGGTTCCAAGATTGATATGATCATCATCGCACACTCCCTATAAATTCGGGATTAGTGTTGAACCTAAATAAGTGTTATTTGGTGTTTACGTTGAGCATGAATATGATTTGATCATGTTTATTGTAATACGGTTATTCATTTAAGTAAGAGAATAAATTGTTGTTCTGTTTACATGAATAAAACCTTATATGGTTACACACCCAATGAAAATAGTTCGTTGGATCTCGATCGTAGTGATACACATAATCATAATATTGAAACCAAAAGATGCAAAGTTAATAATGATAGTGCAAATTATTTGTAGCACTGCCGTTTAGGTCATATTGGTGTAAAGCGCATGAAGAAACTCCATGCTGATGGGCTTTTGGAATCACTTGATTATGAATCAGTTGATGCTTGCGAACCATGCCTCATGGGCAAGATGACTAACACTCTGTTCTTCGGAACAATGGAGCGAGCAACAGATTTGTTGGAAATCATACATACTGATGTATGTGGTCCGATGAATATTGAGGCTCGCGATAGTATCATTATTTTCTGATCTTCACAGATGATTTGAGCAGATATGAGTATATCTACTTGATGAAACAAAGGTCTGAAAAATTTGAAAAGTTCAAAGAATTTCAGAGTGAAGTGGAGAATCATCGTAACAAAAATGAAAGTTTCTACGATATGATCACAGAAGTAAAATATTTGAGTTACGAGTTTGGTCTTCAATTAAAACAATGTGGAATAGTTTCACAAACTCATGCCACCTGGAACACCACAGCATAATGGTGTGTCCGAATGTCATAACCGTACTTTATTAGATATGGTGCGATCTATGATGTCTCTTACTGATCTACCACTATCGTTTTGGGGTTATGCATTAGAGACAGCTGCATTCAAGTTAAATAGGGCACCATCTAAGTCCGTTGAGATGACACAATCTGAACTGTGGTTTGGCAAGAAACCAAAGTTGTCGTTTCTTAAAGTTTGGGGTTGTGATGCTTATATGAAAAAGTTTCATCCTAATAAGCTCAAACCCAAATCGGAGAAATATGTCTTCATAGGATACCCAAAGGAGACTATTGGGTACACCTTCTATCACAAATCCGAAGGCAAGACTTTTGTTGCTAAATTCGGAGTTTTTCTAGAGAAGGAGTTTCTCTCGAAAGAAGTGAGTGGGAGGAAAGTAGAACTTGATGAGGTAACTATACCTGCTCCCTTATTGGAAAGTAGCTCATCACAGAAATCTGTTCCTGTGACTACTACACCAATTAGTGAGGAAGCTAATGATGATGATCATGTAACTTCAGATCAAGTTACTACCAAATCTCGTAGGTAAACCAGAGTGAGATCCGCACCAGAGTGGTACGGTAATCCTGTTCTGGAAGTCATGTTACTAGACCATGACGAACTTGCGAACTATGAGGAAGCGATGATGAGCCCAAATTCCGCGAAATGGTTTGAGGCCATGAAATCTGAGATATGATCCATGTATGAGAACAAAGTATGGACTTTGATGGATTTGCCTGATGATCGGCAAGCCATAAAAAATAAATGGATCTTCAAGAGGAAGACGGACGCTGATAGTAGTGTTACTATCTACAAAGCTAGAATTATCGCAAAAGGTTTTCGACAAGTTCAAGGTGTTGACTACGATGAGATTTTCTCACTCATATCTATGCTTAAGTCTGTCCAAATCATGTTAGCAATTGCCGCATTTTATGGCAAATGGATAAACAAAACTGCATTCCTTAATGGATTTACTAAAGAAGAGTTGTATACGATGCAACTAGAAGGTTGTGTCGACCCTAAAGGTGTTAACTAAATATGCAAGCTCCAGCGATCCATCTATGGACTGGTGCAAGAATCTCGGAGTTGGAATATACGCTTTGATAAGTTGATCAAAGCATATAGTTTTATACAGACTTGCGGTGAAGCCTGTATTTACAAGAAAGTGAGTGGGAGCACTACATCATTTCTGATAAGTATATGTGTATGACATATTGTTGATCGGAAATAATGTAGAATTATCCTGCAAAGCATAAAGGAGTGTTTGAAAGGAGTTTTTCAAAGAAAGACCTCGGTAAAGCTGCTTACATATTGAGTATCAAGATCTATAGAGATAGATCAAGACGCTTGATAAGTTTTTCAATGAGTACATACCTTGACAAGATTTTGAAGTAGTTCAAAATGGAACAGTCAAAGAAAAAGTTTCTTGCCTGTGTTACAAGGTGTGAAGTTGAGTAAGACTCAAAGCCCGACCACGGCAGAAGATAGAAAGAGAATGAAAGTCATTCTCTATGCCTCAGTCATAGGTTCTATAAAGTATGCCATGCTGTGTACCAGATCTATTGTATACCATACACTGTGTTAAGAGAGGGAGTACAATAGTGATATAAGAGTAGATCAATGGACAGCGGTCAAAATTATCCTTACTGGAATAAGGATATGTTTCTCGATTACGGAGGTGACAAAAGGTTCGTCGTAAAGGGTTACGTCGATGCAAGCTTTGACACTGATCCAGATGACTCTAAGTCTCAATCTGGATACATATTGAAAGTGGGAGCAATTAGCTAGAGTAGCTCCATGCAGAGCATTGTTGACATAGAAATTTGCAAAATACATGCGGATCTGAAAGTGGCAGACCCGTTGACTAAACTTCTCTCACAAGCAAAACATGATCACTTTTTGGGTCTTAATCACATAGCGATGTGAACTAGATTATTGAATCTAGTAAACCCTTTGGGTGTTAGTCACATGGAGATGTGAACCAATCACATAAAGATGTGAACTATTGATGTTAAATCACATGGCGATGTGATCGAGATTATTGACTCTAGTGCAAGTGGGAGACTGAAGGAAATATGCCCTAGAGGCAATAATAAAGTTATTATTTATTTCCTTATATCATGATAAATGTTTATTATTCATGCTAGAATTGTATTAACCGGAAACATAATACATGTGTGAATACATAGACAAACAAAGTGTCACTAGTATGCCTCTACTTGACTAGCTCGTTAATCAAAGATGGTTATGTTTCCAAACCATGAAAAATGAGTTGTTATTTGATTAACGGGATCACACCATTAGGTGAATGATCTGATTGACATGACCCATTCCATTAGCTTAGCACCCGATCGTTTAGTATGTTGCTATTGCTTTCTTCATGACTTATACATGTTCCTATGACTATGAGATTATGCAACTCCCGTTTGCTGGAGGAACACTTTGTGTGCTACCAAAAGTCACAACGTAACTGGGTGATTATAAAGGAGCTCTACAGGTGTCTCCAAAGGTAAATCTTGGGTTGGTGTATTTCGAGATTAGGATTTGTCACTCCGATTGTCGGAGAGGTATCTCTGGGCCTTCTCGGTAATGCACATCACTTAAAGCCTTGCAAGCATTGCAACTAATGAGTTAGTTGCGGGATGATGTATTACAGAACGAGTAAAGAGACTTGCCGGTAACGAGATTTAACTAGGTATTGGAATACCGACGATCGAATCTCGGGCAAGTAACATACCGATGACAAAGGGAACAACGTATGTTGTTATGTGGTCTGACCGATAAAGATCTTCGTAGAATATGTAGGAGCCAATATGGGCATCCAGGTCCCGCTATTGGTTATTGACCAAAGACGTGTCTCGGTCATGTCTACATTGTTCTCGAACCCGTAGGGTCCGCATGCTTAAGGTTACGATGACAGTTATATTATGAGTTTATGCATTTTGATGTACCGAAGGTTGTTCGGAGTCCCGGATATGATCACGGACATGACGAGGAGTCTCGAAATGGCCGAGACATAAAGATTGATATATTGGAAGCCTATGTTTGGATATCGGAAGTGTTCCAGGTGAAATCGGGATTTTACCAGAGTACCAGGAGGTTACCGAAACCCCCCGGGGAGCTAAATGGGCCTTAATGGGCCTTGGTGGAAAAGAGAAGAGGCAGCCCATAGTGGGCCGCGCGCCCCTCCCCTCCCTTGGTCCGAATTGGACAAGGAGAGGGGGCTGGCCCCTCTCTCTCTTTTCCCCCCTCCACGAGTCCTATTCCAACTAGGATTGGGGGGGGGGAATCCTACTCCCAGAGGGAGTAGGACTCTCCTGGCGCGCCCTATGTGGCCGGCCAGCCTCCCCCCTTTGGTCCTTTATATACTGAGGCAGAGGCACCCTAGAGACACACAAGTTGATCCACGTGATCTATTCCTTAGCCGTGTGCGGCGCCCCAGCCACGATAGTCCTCGATAATATTGTAGCAGTGCTTAGGCGAAGCCCTGCAGCAGTAGTACATCAAGATCATCACTACGCCGTCGTGCTGACGGAACTCTTCCCCGACACTTTGCTGGATCGGAGTCCGGGGATCGTCATCGAGCTGAACATGTGCTAAAACTCGGAGGTGCCGTAGTTTCGGTGCTTGATCGGTCGGGCCGTGAAGACGTACGACTACATCAACCAAACGCTTCCGTTGTCGATCTACAAGGTATGTAGATCACACTCTCCCCTCTCGTTGCTATGCATCACCATGATCTTGCGTGTGCGTAGGAATTTTTTTGAAATTACTACGTTACCCAACAATACTCTAGATGCATGCTGGATAGCAGTCGATGAGTGGAGTAATAGTAGTAGATACAGAATCGTTTTGATCTACTTGTCACGGATGTGATGCCTATATACATGATCATGCCTAGATATTCTCATAATTATGCTCAATTCTATCAATTGCTCAACAGTAATTTGTTCACCCACCGTAGAATACTTATGCTCTTGAGAGAAGCCACTAGTGAAACCTATGGCCCCCGGGTCTATTCTCATCATATCAATGTCCATCACTTTTATATTGTTTTGCTATTTACTTTGCCTTTTCTTTTTACTTTGCATCTTTATATCAAAAATACCAAAAATATTCTATCTATCAGATCTCACTCTCGTAAGTGACCGTGAAGGGCTTGACAACCCCTAGTCGCGTTGGTTGCGAGTAGCTATCGCTTTGTGCAGGTACGAGGGACTTGAGCGTGGGCTCCTATTGGATTGATAACTTGGTTCTCTAAAACTGAGGGAAATACTTATGCTACTCTGCTGCATCATCCCTTCCTCTTCGGGGAAAACCAACGCAAGCTCAAGATGTAGCACATAGCAATGAGGGGGAGAGTATGTCCACGTACCCTTGTAGACCGAAAGCGGAAGCTTTAGTTTAACGCGGTTGATGTAGTCGAACGTCTTCTCGATTCAACCGATCAAGTACCGAACGTACGACACCTTCGAGTTCTGCACATGTTCAGCTCGATGACGTCCCTCGAACTCTTGATCCAGGAAAGTGTCAAGGGAGAGTTTCGTCAGCACGACGGTGTGGTGACAGTGATGGTGAAGTGATCCGCGCATGGCTTCGTCTAAGCACTACGACAATATGACCGGAGGCATAAACTGTGGAGGGGGGCGCCGCACATGGCTAGGAAGCAATGTTCTGTGTTCTAGCGGTGCCCACCCACATATATATAGGTGGGAGAGGGAGAGGTCTGCAAGGGGCACCCCAAGTAGGAGTAATCCTACTTGGGCGCCTCCTCCAAGTCGGCCTCCCCCCTTCCATATCCATCGGAGGTGGAAGCAAAGAGAGGGGGGAGGGGAAGGAAAGGGGGACACCAAATCCTCCCCTTTCCTTCTCCCTTCCCTTCCTTTACTTCTCCTCCTATTCAGCCTATAGGGGGCGCACTAGCCCCTTTTAAGGCTGGTCTGTCCAACTCTTGCCCCATTAGGCCCATATAGCTTGTCGGGGGTTGCCCGGAACCCCTTCCGGTGACCCGATACGTACCCGGTACCCCCAGAACACTTCCGGTGTCCAAATACTATCGTCCTATATATATGTATATATATATGAATCTTTCACTCTCGACCATTTCGAGACTCCTCGTCATGTCCGTGATGTCATCCGGGACTCCGAACAACATTCAGTCACCAAATCACATAACTCATATAATACAAAATCGTCATCGAACTTTAAGCGTGCGGACCCTACGGGTTCGAGAACTATGTAGACATGACCGAGACACCTCTCCGGTCAATAACCAACAGCGAAACCTGGATGCTCATATTGGTTCCCACGTCTTCTAGGAAGATCTTTATCAGTTGTACTGTAATGACTACATACATTATTCCCTTTGTCATGGGTATGTTACTTGCCCGAGATTCGATCGTCGGTATCTCCATACCTAGTTCAATCTCATTACCGGCAAGTCTCTTTACTCATTCCATAATGTATCATCCCTTAACTAACTCATTAATCACATTGCTTGCAAGGCTTATTATGATGTGCATTACCGAGAGGCCCAGAGATACCTCTCCGATACTCGGAGTGACAAATCCTAATCTTGATCTATGCCAACCCAACAAACACCTTCGGAGATACTTGTAGAGCATTTTTATAATCACCCAGTTATGTTGTGCCGTTTGATAGCACACAAGGTATTCGTACGGTATTCGGGAGTTGCATAATCTCATAGTCAAAGGAATATGTATAAGTCATGAATAAAGCAATAGCAATAAAACTTAATGATCATTATGCTAAGCTAACAGATGGGTCTTGTCCATCACATCATTCTCCTAATGATGTGATCCCATTCATCAAATGACAAAACATGTCTATGGTTAGGAAACTTAACCATCTTTGATTGACGAGCTAGTCTAGTAGAGGCTTACTAGGGACACTATGTTTTGTCTATGTATCTACACATGTATCAAGTTTCCGGTTAATACAATTCTAGCATGAATAATAAAAATTTATCATGATATAAGGAAATACAAAATAACAACATTATTATTTCCTCTAGGGCATATTTCCTTCATTAGTACCATCTTATAGTTGACTGATGTCTTCTTCATTGCGCAAACAAAGATCTTGCTATTATTCGTCGCAAGTTTCTTCATCCTAACAATCTTTCTGAGTTTCTTGACTTGACTGATATTCATGGACATCTCATTTCCCCATATGCAAAATGGTTCGAATAGTGGGTCTAAGCCTCTGACAGCGGGACCTACATGTGCAAGACCAAATTGTAAGAAACCTAAATATTAGAATGATTCGTAAAA
The DNA here is from genome assembly GCF_056163025.1 of Triticum urartu. Lineage (NCBI taxonomy): Eukaryota > Viridiplantae > Streptophyta > Magnoliopsida > Poales > Poaceae > Triticum > Triticum urartu. The sequence continues at coordinate 219,508,528 of NC_141878.1, forward strand.
CTACACAATAATGTGCTATTAGCGAAAGTACCATGCATGAGCACACCTTGATGGTAAACTGCAGTGTCTCCCATTATTTCCCTGCAACACATATAAGGAAGATCTTGATCATGTTAACTGAGAGTTGCCATACTATCAGTAAAATATGTATTGAGTATAGACAAATTTGATTTATTTCTCACATGCATACCAATACAAAATTGTGCCCACAACAAATGAAAATCAAATTACAGAATTAAAAAAACAGTTAAATGGACAACAGACCAAATGAACCAAAACAGTTAACTGAGCATGACATTGCAAAATAGAAACATGTACTAGAAGATAAGAGAGTTAACGAAACAAAGAATGCTTGAGAATAGCACTACGAAATGTAGCAATTGTTGGACCAAACTGTTAACTGAACATTACATTTCAAAATATCAGATTGCATATTAACATTACAGAGGACAAATCATTAGAAGACACTGGTGGTGGCCTTGAGAAAAAAACACGAACTATATTTTAAAGTAGACAACCAAGTGGCAGTGTCGACGGTGGCCTCGAAGACGAGGTGCTCCTCCAAGATCTAGGGGTCGGCAGGCATGGCAACCATAGCGACCTTGTCTATGTGTGCGGACGTGATTTGCTTCTCCATGACAAGATGCTACTGAGATCCACGTTATATTGTGTGCAAAATGGTCGTGGGCGGCGCTTAATTGCAGGACGGGGCCAGTGATTTCGGCGGAAGGTGTCGCGCTGTCGGTCGGGGCATGTGGGACAGGGAAGGATGAGGATGGTGTGGGTGGGGTGTGGATTACCTGACCATATCGACGAGGCTGCACAGAAAGAAGAACTGTCACCGACGTGGAGGCCGCGCAGCAAGAAGAAGGGTCGCCGACGAGGAGGCGGCTCTGCAAGAAGGAGGGTTGCCGGCGAGGAGGCTGAGCTGCCAGTAAGCAGTAGTGAAGGTTTGAACTTGGAAAGCAAGGAGGAACAGTGGAAATGTGGCTTGGCGGGGAGATAGATATTTGCTCGGTGGCAGAAAATTTTGGTCGGTGCCGCGAGAAACTGGCGCACAAGTGTGGTTCAAGCGCGGGCCATGGACTATAGACGAAGACGCTTCCTGCGTAAGCCAGACAAGACGGTGCGCCAAGATATTTTATATCACATCCCACACAATTCTTGCTAGTAAACTGTTTGTGGTATACCTGATTTTTTCATTATGTTTTGAAAGACCAAATGGTGTTATGGAGGGAAAGGATGGTGTTTGAATTGCTAGAACATTTATCTACATTGAACATGCAACTACATGAGTGTCGTTTAAAATTTGGAATTATTCTGGGTTCGTTTGGCATTTTTATGCATTAATTGAGTTTCTAGGTTGCTATAACATCTACGGTGAACATGCAACTACATGAGTGTCGTGTTAAAATTTGCAATTATTCTGGGTTCGTTTGGCATTTTTATGCATTAGTTGATTTTCTAGGCATTTAATGTGCATAATTCAAATTTGAACTACAAGCATAGGCTCGAGTGCACCAAAGTTTGTTATAAAATCACATGTGTGTCTTTGGGTGAATTTATAGGTCCCGTGCAAGAATGGGAATGAAATTCCAACATCTGGGTGTCATGATTTGGCCGGAAACATTGAGAAACTTGGTTTTTAAATTCATGTAAATCCCAAACTCGCCTGAAAACCATGAAACTTGGCATGGTGTGAATTCATGGCACCAACATACTGTTGTAAAAAATTGGCCAAATTGGGACAAGTTTTGGCATAGGCTTCTTGCAAATTGTAGCTTCTCTGAAGAAGGTGTGTGGTTTCGAGAGGGAATGTGTCACCTTTCTTTGCGAAACGACATACGCTGCCCCCCCTCCTTGATTTTTTACAAAGCAAACATAGAAATATATGTGTGTCGTGTTTAAATTTGGAATTATTCCAGGTTTGTGTGGCACTTTTTATGCATTAATTGAGTTTCTAGCATTTAATGTGAATAATTAAAATTTGAACTACAAGCACATGCTCCAGTGCACTAAGGTTGGTCGAAAAATCACATGTGTTTCCTTGGGTGAATTTCTAGGTCTCATGCAAGAAATGGGAATGGAATTCAAATATCTAGGCGCCATGGCTCGGCCGATGATATTGAGAAACTTGCATTTTTAAATTCCTGTAAATTCAAAACTCGCCTGAAAATCATGAAACTTGGCATAGTGTCATTTCATGGCACTAACATGTTGTGGTAAAAATGGCCGAATTTGGACAAGTTTTGGTACAAGCTTCTTGCAAACCGGAGCTTCTCTCAAGATGACTCATTGTTCCCGAGGGGGAACGTGTCACCTTTGTGTGCGAAACGATATACGTTGCCTTGATGACCCACAAGTATAGGGTATCTATTGTAGTCCTTTCGATAAGTAAGAGTGTCGAACCCAACGAGGAGTAGAAGGAAATGACAAGTGGTTTTCAGCGAGATATTCTCTGCAAGCACTAAAATAATCGGTAACAGATAGTTTTATGATAAGGCAAATCGTAATGGGTAACAAGTAATAAAAGTAAACAAGGTGCAGCAAGGTGGTCCAATACATTTTGTAGCAAAGGACAAGGCTGGGCGAACTCTTATATAAAGCAAAGTGCTCCCGAGGACACATGGGAATTGTTATGAAGTTAGTTTTCATCATGCTCATATGATTCACGCTCGTTACTTTGATAATTTGATATGTGGGTGGACCGGTGCTTGGGTGCTGCCCTTCCTTGGACAAGCCTCCCACTTATGATTAACCCCTGTCGCAAGCATCTGCAACTACGAAAGAAGAATTAAGGTAAACCTAACCATAGCATGAAACATATGGATCCAAATCAGCCCCTTACGAAACAACACATAAACTAGGGTTTAAGCTTCGGTCACTCTAGCAACCCATCATCTACTTATTACTTCCCAATGCCTTGCCCTAGGCCCAAATAATGGTGAAGTTTCATGTAGTCAACGTTCACATAATACCACTAGAGGAAAGACAACATACATCTCATCAAAATATCGAACGAATACCAAATTCACATGATTACTTATAACAAGACTTCTCCCATGTTCCCAGGAACAAACGTAACTACTCACAAAACATATTTATGATCAAGATCAGAGGAGTATTAATTATAGGATCTGAAAATATAATCTTCCACCGGATAAACCAACTAGCATCAACTACAAGGAGTAATCAACACTACTAGCAACCCACAGACACCAATCTGAGGTTTTGGGACCAAGATCGAATACAAGAGATGAACTAGGGTTTGAGAGGAGATTGTGCTGGTGAATATGTTGGTAGAGATTGACCCCCTCTCGATGAGAGGATCGTTGATGATGACGATGGCTTCAATTTCCCCCTCCGGAGGGATGTTTCCCCAGAATAATAGCTCCGTCGGAGCCCTAGATTGGTTTTGCCTAGGTTTCGCCTCGAGATGGCGGCGCTTCATCCCGAAAGCTTCCTTCTAATTTTTTTCCAGGTCAAAACACACCATATATCAAAAGACGGGCACCGGAGGCCTGCTAGGGGGCCCACAAGGACGTGGGGGGGGGGGCAGGGGGTTAGGGCGCGCCCCCCACCCTTGTGGCTGGCTGGTGGCCTCCCTCTGGTATTTTCTTCGTCCAATATTTTTTTATTCCAAAAACATGCTCCGTGAAGTTTCAAGACTTTTGGCGTTGCGCAGAATAGGTCTCTAATATTTGCTCCTTTTCCAGTCCAGAATTCCAGCCGCCGGCATTCTCCTTCTTCATGTTAACCTTATAAAATAAGAGAGAAAAGGCATAAGTATTGTGATATAATGTGTAACAACATCCCATGATGCAACAAATATCAATATAAAAGCATGATGCAAAATGGACGTATCATGCCTCCCCCCATTGATTTTTTACAGAGGCAACATAGAACCATATGAGTGTCGTGTTAAAATTTGGAATTATTCTCGGTTCGTTTGGCCTTTTTTACACATTAATTGGGTTTATGGGCATTTAATGTGCATAATGCAAAGTTGACTACAAGCACATACTCTAGTGCACCAAAGTTGGTTGAAAAATCACATGTGTGTCCTTGGGTGAATTTCTAGGTGCCATGCAAGAAATGGGAATGAAATTCAAACATCTGGGCATCGTGGCTTGGCCGAAAATATTGAGAAACTTGTTTTTTTAATTCCTATAAATCCAAAACACGCATGAAAATAATGAAACTTGGCATGGTGTCATGACATGGTACCAACATGCTGTGGTAATTTTTTTGGCCAAGTTGGGACAAGCTTTGGTATAAGCTTCTTGCAAACCGGGGCTTCTCTCAAGAAGGCTCGTGGTTTTGAGAGGGAATGTGTCACCTCTGTGTGCGAAACAACATACATTGCCTTCTCATGCCTTGATTTTTTAACACAGGCAGCTTAGACCAAATAGGAGTTTCATGCTAAATTTTGGAATTATTCCCGGTTTGTTTGGTCTTTTTATACATTAATTGAATTTCCAGGCATTTAATGCACATAAATCAAATTTGAACTACATGAGCATGCTCCAGTGTGCCAAAGTTAGTTGACAAATCATTTATGTGTACTTGGCCGAATTTCTAGGTCTCATGCAAGAAGTGGGAATGGAATTCAAACATCTGTACGTCTTGGCTCGGTCGGAAACATCGAGAAACTTGGTCTCAAAATTCCCATAAATCCAAAACTCACCTGAAAATCATGAAACTTGGCATGGTGTCATGACATGGCACCAACATGCTATGGTAAAAATTTTGTCCATTTTGCGAAGGCGCACACATTAACAATCAACAAAGTCATTTTGGAAAAATTGATGTCACAGTACAAATCGGAAACACAAGTATTATTGACACCACGGGCGTTCAACTTACCATTTACGTGCCGCCACGCGTCCCCTTTTTTATTGGCTAGGAGGTGTTGTGCGGGGTAGCTATTTGAGTACGCGAGGCATGCGATCAGACCGCTGCGCGTGCTCATCGGGGGGAGAGCCCTTTGACCTCTAACAGCCACCTCCCTCCCTCCCAACATCTCCATTAATGGCGCCTGAGCCCCTGTTTCATGGCGTGGCTATGTCTCACTCGACTGCGATTTAAGAGAGAAAAAGGAAAATCTGAAAAGAAAGTTTTGCACGGTTCTTGATGTAAGATCCGACGGACATATAGCATCAACTGCGACTTATAGCAAGATTGATGAATATAAGGACAATGATAGTGGATAATAATTGTCTTGCATATTTACGAAGATAATTAAAAAAGCCACATGCAGCAACGCCCGAAATACACAAGGGCAAAAGAAGAAGGAAGACAATGATCTGGCTTGTTGATCTCTACTTTCTTGATGCATTGTTGCAGGCCGCGGGAAATAGTCTCCATGGCGAGTGGCGATGAGCTCTTTCGTGTCCTCAAGACACTGCTTGAGAGCATCCAATTGCTCCACCAGCCTTTGGCACTCGATGCGGAGCATGGCATTCTCGTCCATAAGTTTCTTGACGATGACGCCGGTCCTCTGCAACAAGGCAGTGGTCTCCTCGTGTTGCTTCGTCATTCCGGCGATCTTCGCCCTCAGCAGGCCGCGCTCGGTGCGGAGCTTCGCCTTGCCCTCCCCTAGTCCCCGGATGACGCTGGTAGCATTTTCAAATGAGGCATTCATCTCATCCTACTGCTTCATCCAGTCATAGATCCGACCCATCAGGTCATCGAGCACAACATGCATGCGACTGTGAGAGTCCTCAACTGGCCGCGAGACATTTTCCCATGCCGCCGCGGCGCGGGAGGACATATCTGCTGAATTCCCGGCGCGGCGGGACATCTCTGCTGTTTCACCGGTGCGGCGGGACCGGTCTGCTGCATCGACGGTGCGGCGGGACCTCTGTGCTGCTTCGGCGGCACGGCGGGACCTCTGTGCTGCTACAACCGCGCGGTGATACATGTCGGCTGCTTTTGCGGCGAGGCGGGACATTTCTCGTGCTTCCGCTTCCAATCTCGCCTCTCTCTGGTAGTAATATCTCGACCCAGAACTCATGCTGGCCATGGAAGACGTAAGGGAATGATGTTGAATGACTTGTTTGCTTTTGTGGATGAGGAGTTGAGGAGGAATGTGCGGTCATCTTGGAGTTGTAGTATTTATAACCGAGTACTAATACGCTCGTAAGTGGGAAACCGTTTGGGTTTGATCGGTGTGAATAGGTTAGCAATTAAATATAGAGTGGTAGTAATTTGGAATGTGATGGGACGCAGGCTCAAAATTTATTGATGGTTCTATAATTTCTAAGTGCGGCACTATTCCCGGATGGCGTAACGTGGGCACGCTTTCTCGGCCGCGTACGTGGTGTTTGCACCATAGGGTGCACAACAATAGGTGATGTCAGCACACGTCTTGTTCCAACAACCGTGCGCGCTCGTTATTACCATCACACACACTTCTTTTAATTAGATTGTGTGCCCGTCTAGCGCACACAAGCTAATCTGTCTAACTGCTTCTGTTTGTTGTGGCTAATCACAAACAATTCATCTGTGTGAAGGGTATGATCTCAATCGTAGACACGTTAATCCGACTGACCGTTTTTGTTGTGTTGCCTAATCACAAATAGTTCATATGTCTGAAGTGTATGCCCTCAATTGCACACACCTTCATCTGGCTGCTCATTTATGTTCTTCTTCCGCATTGCAAACAGTTCATTGAACTGAAACGTATGCCCCGCATCACACACACAACCAAAATCTGAACCATGTTTGATGTATCTGCCATCGCAAATGTTTTGCATCTTTTTTGACGGTTTTTACATCACCGTTTGTGATTAATGCATCGCACACAGTTTCTTGAAAGGGTCTCCGATCATAGTGTCGCGTTAGCAGCATCCTACAGTAGTGCTAGTGTGGTCCGTATGTGTTATCATTGCAGATAGAACAACATTATATGTACCTATAAGGACTTGGTTCCATAACCAAATTGAACATACAATTACATAGGTGGCTGTTAGACACATGACCTTTGCACACACCAACGTATGTTCAAAAATGCCTCGAAAACACAAATAATGTATAAAAAAGCAAAAAGAATGATGAATAATTTCAAATGTTTTAGGACGACACTCCTATAGTTGCATGTTGCCTCTGAAAATAAATCAAGGCGGGAGGAGACATCGTATGTCGTTTTGCACACATATAGGTGACAAGTTCCCTCCCGGAACCGTGAGGCTTCTTGAGAAAAGCTTCGGATTGTAAGAAGTTTATACCAACACTTGTCCCAAATTGGACAATTTTTTTACCACAGCATGTTGGCGCCATGTCAAAACACCATGCCATGTTTCATAATTTTGAGGCGAGTTTTGGATTTACAGTAATTTTAAAACTAGGTTTCTGAATGTTTACTGTCGAGTCGGCACCGCCCTAGACAGGCTTTTTTTCTCGTGGGTCCCAAATGTCAGAATCTAAATCTGTCACTACCATGCAACTTTTACTATTAAAAATTACATCCCATTTGGTGTGCTATCTGAAAATAAGTTTGGTGGGTGTTGGCGGGCGCTAAGAACTTGCACATTCTATAATGAACAAAGATCAAAGCCTGGTATGAAAGAAAATATGGGTCAAACCCTAGATGAAAAGGGCAAGAATGTCTAACTCCAGCTTACAAAAGGTACAAAAGCACGAGGATTAATTGTTCATCAGGTTTACACATAACCCTGATTGAACATGGCATTAACATCTAACTCAACCAAAGTTTTTGGCAGTCACAATCAAATGGATCGGTCCATCCATAAAATCAAGATACCGGTAAATATAAGCCGAGCACGATCAGAAGCCCTTAGGTCCACGTGAAACTTCTTTTTATGCTGTTCAACATACAGTTCCATGAGAAATTTCTTGTTGAAAAACTTAATCCTCACGAACAATAGTGCCCTCGCATTCGTCATGAAGAATGTGACAAAGCTAGTGTTTACGTGGTTAGATGCATATCCTTCCACCGTTATTGTCTTCAAACGAATGTCATGAGATCTAAGAAAATCCTTGTGCTTCCTCTGCCATTGATTGGTTAGACCTTTTTCTCGAAGTCCTAGTACCTAAATAGACATGAAGATTGAAAACAATTAATGTCTAAAATAGAGTATGTCGATGGAGCGACGGCTGAAAAGTTAATTCTAGTACATTATATATGGGCTTTCAATGTGTGTGAAATCATCACCTTTATAGACAAATTCTCCGGACATGGAAAGCATCGCCACAATACAATAGTGGTGCTCAGATCAAGACACCCTATATAAATATATAAGGTTTTGACAGAATCCAGCACAACTGATACGGGATCCATGGACTAGCTCTTCATTTAGCATAGAACATAATATTAGCACCGAAAGTGTACTCCAAGATGATATTTAACTTATGCGCACAAATGAAAAATGCAGATTAAAGTGTACATGGATAACATACAATACCTAAATAAGTGTGGAGCAAACCACCAACTTGTAACCTTCAAATGGATTAGGAAATACACCCAAGGCCTCTAGATTAGGCGCAGAGACCACAGTTATTTGCGAAGGTTTATAAAAACAATCAAGGAGAAACCTTTGAAGTGAGCGGGCATCTTCGATGATGAGCTCATGTCCTCCAAAATGAATTCCAATGCTTATAAGGTGGGGCGACTTTATTTGGAGACAAGGGATATGGATTCCTTTTCCAAAAACAAGCACCAAATGCTCCATTGCAGGGCAGCTGGAGTGGATGATGCTGTGTTGTGAGGCCACCGACAGATCAACCAACACAAGCACAAGTTTTTTTAGCAGTGGGAATCGAAGCATTTATACCAGATTGTCTGCTAGATGGCACCAGGTCAAGGTGGCGGTGTGGAGAGAGGAGGAAAACCATGAGATGGGCATCAGTGGTGAGGGCACACATGCAGCTCGTGGTGGTAACCTATCATTGTAGTAATGATAGAACTCAAGCTCTTGGAGTTTCTCGAATTAACGGGATGTCAGCCAGGCGGCCAACATGCAGGGTATGTCTAGTAGGTAGCATGCCAGGATGCAGATGCATTGAACGGAGCCCTGGTGGGAGGAGATGATGCCTCTGGGAGTCTAAAATCATCATCAACAGATAGCTGACGAAAGTCAAGATTAAGAGGCGTGGTGCGCCACTGAGTGTGCCATCGAGATGTGAGGACTTGTGTGTAGCAGCCATCCTTGGTGGGGAGAAGGTAGATGATCTCCCCATGGATGGCGTCCGGGAGATCGCTGATGCAGTCCGCCAGAGATTCTACTGGTTCCTCGGGTCCAGGGGGCGTGGCCGCTTGTGGATGCATAGCTGGGTCCAAGATCTACATCCATCGGCGGCGCTGTCCGGAGCCTCATCTGTGTACATACCAATCTGAAAGAAAAAATGGCAGAAACATACAAGTAGGACATTCAAAATCAATTCTCAAGATCTGGAAGAAAAAAGGCACAAACATATATGTAAGACATTAAAAATCAATTCTCTAGAGCTGGCCACGAATTATTAGCACGCACGCTAACCCTAGTCAGGTTATTAGCAAAAATCATTTGAACAGAACAAACAATTAATCAGTAACCCTATACAGATACCATTCAAATAATCAATACACTATGTGCATCTAACGAATCTTAATTACTCTGATTTCATGGACTGAGAGAACATAACCATAGGCTTTGTATTGCAAAAAAATTAGAAACGGGACAGGTAACCAGAGAAAACACATGATATCTTTGCCGCACAAATGGGTATATAGATGACTAACCATTTTTCTGTCGGAGTCGCAGTCATTCCCTGAGTTGTTGTTGACCTCCGGCTCCGGCTGGGGAGCCGGGGGGGGGGGGTGAGGGAGTCCTAGACTAAGGGGTCCTCGGGCATCCAGCCTGTTAGCCATGGGCCAGACTGATGGGTTGTGAAGATACGAAGACCGAAGACTGCACCCGTGTCCGGATGGGACTCTCCTTGGCGTGGAAGGCAAGATTGGCGACCGGATATGTAGATTCCTTTCTTTGTAACCGACCTTGTGTAACCCTAGATCCTCCCGGTGCTTATATAAACCGGAGGACTTAGTCTGGAGGGACAGAGATTCATTACCATAGCCATACAAGCTAGACCTCTAGGGTTTAGCCATTACGATCTCGAGGTAGATCAACTCTTGTAATATTCGTATTCATCAATATCAATCAAGCAGGGCGTAGGGTATTACCTCCCTAGAGAGGGCCGGAACCTGGGTAAACATCATGTCCCCTGTCTCCTGTTACCATCGACCTCAGATGTACAGTTCAGGACCCCCTACCAGAGATCCGCCGGTTTTGAGACTGACATTGGTTCTTTCATTGAGAGTTCCACTGTGCCGTCGACGAAAGGTTCGATGGCCCCTTCAATCATCGATAGTGACGCTGTCCAAGGAGAAACTTTCCTCCCCAGACAGATCTTTGTGTTCGGCGGCTTCGCACTGTGGGCCAACTTGTTTGGTCACCTGGAGTAGATCGATAGCTACGCCCGTGGCCATCAGGTCAGATATGGGAGTTTGAACTACGTTGCGGACATCCGTCGAGATTTAATCTTCGCCGAATTTGAGACCGCGGCGACCGCTCCCGGTCACCTTGACAAACATGGCAGAAATCTGTTGTCAGACCGCATACAGGAGATAGCTCCTGTGACCACTCCGGCCTTAGATCTAGAGCAAGCTTCAAAATATCGGATATCGGGTTCGTATCGGGTTGGCTTCGACATATCGGATGTCGGATATCGGGTGATATATCGGACGATATGTGAATATATCGGAGAAAACATGTCTAGTTTTTTTTTCATTATTCTTGTTCAAAACATGTATTTTTAGTAAAACTAAATGTATGATGTCAATGCTTGAACATAACATGTTTAGATTCCTAGTTTATTAATTTGTTGATTAAGAAACTATTAAGGAAAGATTCACAAAATTCTTACTCTATGATTAAGAAAATACGATATGTATGCATTTGTACGAAACATTGTGCATGACTTTGATAATATATGTTGAAGTTGTAAGTGCATAATCTTATTTCACTGTTATTTAATAAAGAACTACTATTATCCACGTAACGTGCTATATCGGTGGACATATCAGGCTAGATATCGTCCATATCGGTTGATATTTCAGTCCATATCGGGTGATATGTTTGAAAATGATTTTTAGAAAATGATATGTTATGTCTATATTGGTAGAGCCCAAAAAGTGATATATCGGCCTTTATATCGGTCACATCGGCCTTGATTTAAAAGCTTGATCCAGAGCACACTACGGCATCCGAGGATTGGAAGCTCAACCCCACCACAGAGTCCATAGATTCCTTGGCGTTGGAGCCGCACATAGACTTGATCTCACACGATACCTGTGCTACCGGAACTCCGGACTCGTCTCCGGCCGTAAGTTCTGAACCATGTGGGCCCACGGATGCCGAACCTGATTGTTTATCGATCTTCCAATTCAACACCGCTGACATCTTCCAGCACTCGCCTTTGGGCGACATGCTAAACTCATTAAAAAACCTGTCCTTGACGGAGGACTCACAGCCAAACTACATCCGGCCCGAACTAGGGGCTGATGGTGGAGAATTTTGCTTCCCACCCACCACCCACTTCATAGCCACGGTCGAAGATTTGACCGACACACTTGATTACGACTCCGAGGACAACGACGGTATGGACGACGATGCCAGAGAAGAAGAGGCCTAGAACCCGCCGTTCACCGGACGCTGGACGACCACTTCCTCGTATGATGTATACATGGTGGATACACCAAAGGAGAACAACGACGATGACAAGGAAGATCCAGCTAAGGATAAACCTTCCGAAATACAATCCAAGTGCCAGCGTCAGCGGCGCCGCTCGAAGTCACGCCGTAGTAAAGACAACAACACCGACACAGGAGAAGATAACACTCCAGATGGTGCCAAAGACAACGAAGACCCCGTTGAAACAGCTAATGAACAAGATGAACGGGAAGATGGGCAGGCTAGCCCGAGTAAGCAGGCCACACACGAAGACTCAGAGGACAGAAGTCATCTTCCGCTCTCTGAGGATGAGGCAAGCCTCGGCACCGACGATTTCATCGTGCCTGAGGAACCTCTTGAGCAGGAGCGCTTCAAGCGCCAGCTAATCGCCACTGCAAGGAGCTTGAAAAAGAAGCAGCAACAGCTTCAAGCTGACCATGATCTGCTCAATGATAAATGGACCAATGTCCTAGCAGCCAAAGAATACGGCCTCAAGCGCCCAACCAAAAGCTACCCAAAGCGCAAATTGCTACCTCAGTTTGACGAGGAGGCGCCAGAATACATACATCCATCGTACAATGCGGCTGACCGACCACCACGTGCTCGGGACAAAACGACAATTCACGCCGAACACCAGCCAGCCACGCCTCATCGCACAGGTAGAGGTAAATTAGCTCACGGTCATACATATGACCTCCGGCAAAACCTGAACAATAAAGCAGGACATACCAGATCAATATACGGATCGCGAGGACGTGCCTCGACACGCGATGATGGCCACCTATTCGTACGTGACAAACTTAGTCATGCGCGGGCTGAAAACCGCAGACGGACTCCATCAGAGCTACGCCGCGATACGGCCCGATATAGAGGCGCCGCACACCCTCATTGCTTCACTGATGAGGTCATGGATCGTGAATTCCCAGAAGGGTTCAAACCCGTGAATATAGAATCATACGATGGAACCACGGACCTCGCGGTGTGGATCGAAGACTTCATTCTCCACATTCATATGGCTCACGGCAATGACCTCCACGCCATCAAATACCTCCCTTTAAAACTCAAGGGGCCAGCTCGGCATTAGCTCAACAGTCTGCCTGAAAATTCTATTGGCAGCTGGGAGGACTTGGAAGAGGCCTTCCTCGATAACTTCCAAGGTACATATGTTCGACCTCCGGACGCTGATGACTTAAGCCATATAGTTCAACAGCCCGGAGAGACCGCTAGGAAATTATGGACTAGGTTCTTAACTAAAAAGAACCAAATTGTCGATTGTCCGGATGCCGAAGCCCTAGCAGCCTTCAAACACAGCATCCACGACGAATGGCTCGCTCGCTACCTCGGCCAAGAAAAGCCAAAATCCATGGGGGCCCTCACGGCACTCATGACCCGCTTTTGTGCGGGTGAGGATAGTTGGTTAGCCCGTAGGAAAAACAATGCAAGCGACGTCGGCACCCCTGAAGCTAAAACTAGCAAAGATAAGTCTCGATGCAACAGATACAAGCGTCAAAACAACAGTGATAACACCGAGGACACGACAGTCAATGCCAGATTCAGTGGCTCTAAGTCTGGTCAGCGGAAGAAGCTGTTCCAAAAGAACAATTCAGGCCCATCCAGTTTGGACATCTGTGCCAAACCACCCAATTATAAAAATAGAGATTGCTGGGTTTTTAAGCAGGCCGGCAAATTAAATACCGAGAACAGGGAAAAGGGATCGCAAAGCAAGGACGATGACGAAGAGCCCCTGTCGGATGTGGGGTTCCGGCAAACCTTAAGGTTCGAACACTGGGGTGCGCGCGAAGTCTTTCCTTCCCACCAATCGACGCCCTAGCTCACTAAGATCTCGCAGACGAACTCAACGAACTCGCAACACAGGAAGACACAAGATTTATACTGGTTCAGGCCACCGTTGTGGTGTAATACCCTACTCTAGTGTGGTGGTGAATTGCCTCTAGGGCTGATGATGAACAGTACAAGGGAAGAACAGCCTTCGGAGGTTGAGGTGTTCTTGTGAGTAGGCTCTCGATTGGGTTGGATCAGGCTAAGATGATCTATACTATGGTGGCTAGCTCTACTTATATAGGCCCTGGTCCTCTTCCCAAATATCAAGCGGGAAGGGAGCCAACAATGGCAGGCTAATTCGAAGGGGGACAGCTAGTACAAGCTATCCTGACAAAAGTGCTCTTCGCCTGCCAAAGGCTCTGGTGGTGACGCCGTCTTGGGCTCCACGATGACCTCCGTCTTGACGTCCTCCTGGTCTTGGTCTCGTTGCACCAATATAGCAACCTTTGCCTGGTGCCTTGGTTCTCTTCGCCTGCATTGGCCTCCTTAGCACCAAAGAGGAAACAAGGACGCTGCGCGCGCTGGCGCCCACCTGGCGCCCGCCTGGTGTCGTGTGTCATGGCTCACGTCACGAGGGTCTCGTGAGGTTTGCCCCGCCTTGATATCTCCACTCCTCGTGAGCCTGCCTGGCTAGGCCACTCCCGACGAGGTCTTGCGTCATCCGCCTCGCGAGGCTTGGACCCTAGCGAGGATCTTGGATGCTTTTTTGGTGATGATGGGTCGTACGGCCTGCTGGCTCAGCCATGCCGCGGGTCGCAGGCAGGCAAGTCTGGGGACCCCCGTTCCCAGGAAGCTGACAGTAGCCCCCGGGCCCAAGGTGCGCTCGGGCTTGGCTTCATGGTGAAGCCAAGGGCCAAGTTCGGAGCACCGCGGGCCCCAAAAGCCTGTGACCTCGATTGACGCGTGGCGGTTGATTGGACGTGGGCGTCTCTGCTTCCCCATGCTACCTCGGCAATTGCATGACTTGACAAGTCCCTGCGACATGCAAGGAAAACCATCATTACCTGTGATCGTGGGAGACTCCAGTTGGCCTTCTCTTGCTATAAATGGGGAGGGGGCGGAGCCCCCGTTGCCCATCTCTTCCTTGCCTGCTTGCTTCTTCCTCCTTGCTCCATTGCCAACAACAATGGCGCCCATCAAAAAGTTTTCTACTGAAGAGAAAGGAAAGGCTCCCCGCGATGATCTGGGGCCTCTTCCACCGAAGAAGAGGTCGATCCATCATCGTGATGAGGCGACAATGCAGGTGGTGTCGAGGCCTTGGTGCGAGCGGCCTCCTCCGGGGTACCCGCCACCCTTGTACGCCCAAGCCGAGGGCTCAGGAGAACGGAGTGACGAGCAGCGCCGCCCATGCCGCATCCAGGGCCGCCGCGCCTCGGTGACACGCGTCGTCGCCCTGGGGTTCAGGCCGCGGACTCCTCGCGCGAGTTGGTGCTGTGGGCGCCGATGCCTCCGAGCTCCTGGATCCGCTTCCCGCAGTTCTTCTCCGACGTGATGCCACCGAGGGGGCCTCTCGAGCTCTGGCCGCAGCACGCCGACTGTAGCGCTCCGGCGACCGGAGCGGAGATCGAAGCGGTCCCCACCGGCAAGATCTTCATGACATGCGGCTGGGGCGATATCGCGCGGGTCTGCCGTGCGAGGGGCGCTCTTGCGATCCACTTCGAGTACGACGGCGTCTCCACGCTCTTCTTCAAGGTCTTCGATGCCGAGGGACGCCGCCTGGAGTGCTACTCCGAAGAGCATCGCGAGGCTGATGTGCGCCCTGCTTGCGACCACTCCAGCAATAGCAGCCCTTAAGAGTCCAGCAGCTCTCCTGAGCTCTATGAGACTCTGGAGACTAGCGACGACAACTACGTGCCCTGAGCTCTCGCCGCGCTCGGAGCAGAGCTGCGGTGTCCGGCCGTCGCCGCCGCTCATCTGGATGGGGTTGGCGCCGGCCTCCCGTGGCCCACTGTTGATGATGGCGTCCACCACGGGAGGATGTAGATAGGATTCCCCTTTGTATCGGCTTTTGTTTCCTGCAATGAATCATGAATTACCCAGTGGGGGCATGTAAGGGTTTGCAATGTCCTTTGTGCTTATCTTCCTTATTATGAGAATTTGGTGAACGCATGTCCCGTTATGGCTCGGTCCCCCCTTTCTTTTCTCGCGATAGCTTATTGCTCTACGCCGACAGGTCTCGGTCCCCACGTAGGCTACAACCATCGCTGGTATGCCAGGTCGCGTGCCGTGGTCAAGGCCAGGAGGTGTGTGGCCCGAGGTCCAGTAAGAGCCCCTGAGGTGCGATGCTCAGGAGGTCCCCCTTAGTGCTCAAGCAGCCATGGTAAGGCGAGAAAGGGAGTCGACGTGGCCGCAATGGGGCTGAGGCAAGGCGTGAGTGACCATTAGGCCTAAACATTTAGCCGATCCGAGTGCGGGACTTATATTGTTGATCTCGTGGCGACTCCTAACGTTGCGCTAGGGCTACACGCCTACTCGTGCGGCATAGCTAGGCTGGTCCATACGAGTTTCCCTCCCCTCATGCTCTCCTTAGTGCTCTACGTCCTCAGGTCCCAGCCCTCGAGCGAGCTCAGCCGCCGCTAGTATGGCAGGTCGTGATGCCGTGGTCAAGGCCAGGGCGTGAGGGCTGGAGAGCCAGTAAGAGCTCCTGAGTCACGATGCTCAAGAGCCCCCCTTTTAACATGCAAGTGAATTGCACGAGAGAAAAGGAGACTCGCGGTGCTGCCTGCTATCCTTCCCATGGGGACCCTGTGAACAGGCACAAGAAGAAACACGGTTTGCCGTTACAGCTGTCAGCCTACCTCTGGTTGCTCTGGATGAGGAGAAGGCACTGAGGGCCTGGTGAGGTGATGTGCGCTGGGCGTGCCGCCAGCTAGAGCTCGGCCGCTCAGATTTGTCGGTGTGGCAGGGACGGACCCATGCACCAGCGCCGTGCCTGTGTGGAGGCCCCTGGGGGACGATGATCGAGAAGGTGATAGCAGTTGGCAAGTTAGGCATGGAGAGCAGATCAGCTTGGATAAATGCAGGAAGATACATGCCATCGGGTCCGGCCCGAGCGGCTTGGGGATGATGCAGCCCGAGGGGCGCCCCCAACAAGGTAAGCTGAAGACATAATGATTACTCCGCTTCCTGGCTCTTCAGAGCACACCGCATCCCTCTCTTCACACGGAACCATGATGATTACTCCGCTTCCTGGCATCTTGCGAACGTTGTAGCCATGATGAGTGACTGCCATGAACCTGGCCAGGGCTGGATACCTGAGGATGGCATTGTACGGCAGGTGGATGTGCGCGACATTGAAGTCGATGAGCTCAGTGCGGTAGTTCTTGCGCTCCCCGAAGGTGACAGGCAGGCGGACCTGCCCTATCGGCGTGGTGGAGCCGTCGGTCACTCCTGAGAAAGGCTTGGTGGGCTGGAGCTGCTCCTATGGCACTTGGAGGTTGTCGAAGGTGTCGACTGACAGGACGTTGAGCCCTGCGCGGCCATCGATGAGGGTCTTGGTGACCTGCACATTGCTGATGACTAGGGAGCACAACATAGGGAGGGTGCCAGCGGTGGCTGCACACTTGAGTTGATCCACCGAGTTGAAAGTGATGGCGCATTGGGACCACCTGAGCGAGCGCGTGGCTTCGAGCTTGGGAAGCGCCGCGTTCACCTCGCGAGCAAACTGCTTGAAGACGCGCTGGGAGGCTGGGGCCTGGGCACCGCCCAAAATGCAGGCGATCGCGCATGGCTCCTGGAAGCCCCCAGCCCCCTCATTCTGGTGGTGGTTGTCGTTCCTTCTTGGTGGCGGCAACGGGGGAAGACCGGCGTTGCCCTGGGGGAGATATTGACGATGCGAGTCCCTCCAGGCACCCTCGCGAGGTTGGTCCTGCCAGCGGTCCTCACGAGGCCGGTCGCGCCACTCCTGGCGCGGGCCACGGTCGTCCCAGAGTCCGCCTCCACGTCCTCCTCCGCGGTCGTAGCCCCGGTCGTTGCGCTCGGGGCATTGACCGTAGCGTCCTTCTCGTATGGCTCTGAGCTCTTGACAGTCACTAGAATTGCGGGTATTCAGGTTGTGGAAGGCATAGAATGGTCGGCCGTTCTTGGGATGACTCGGGCTGATTTTTGCCTCGCTTGATGTCGGGCTCAGCTGCGAGCACAGCTACCTCCTTGCGCTTTACGTCCTTGGCCTTGGCCTTCTTCTCCTCCGCGCCCACGGCTGGCGGCTCAAGGAGAGAGAGGCGCCCCTCCTCAGCTCTTGTGCACCTGTTCGCCAGGTTGAACAGCTCCTGAGACGTCCAGAGCTCCTCATGGATGGCGAGCTCTTCCTTCATCTTGACGTCACGGACGCCGTCAGAGAACACGGAGATGATGGCCTCATCCATGACCTTGGGGATCTTGAGGCGAGTGTTGTTGAAGCGTTGGATGTACTTCTGGAGGGTCTCTCCTGGTTGCTGCCTGATGCGGCGTAAATCACCCGTGGCTGGGGGGTGGTCGCGAGTGCCCTGGAAGTTGGCGACGAAGCGGTCGCGCATCTTGTCCCAGGAGGAGATCAAGCCATGCTGCAGGTTCAGGAGCCAGGAGCGAGCTCCATCCTTGAGAGCCATGCGAAACCAGTTCGCCATGACCTTTTCGTCGCCGTTGACCGCTTCGATGCTCAGCTCATAGAGCTGCAAGAACTCCACGGGTCGGCGGTACCGTCGTAGCGAGGAGGCATATCCGGCTTGAACTTGCCCGGCCAGGTGACGCTATGCAGCTCGGGAGTGAAGGCGCGGCAGCCAGCCGTGGTTGCCGGAGCCCGCCTCGGAGGTGGAGCTTGGTCTTGACGAGGCCCGTGCTGCACTACTGCGGGCGGTGCGCGGTCTTGACGAGGTGGCGCGAGGAGCGCAGGTGCAGCTTCTCGCGGCCGCGAAATTTCTTGGCAGCTTCTCTCTTCATGCGCGGGAGCTGGGCGCGGCGGATCACGTCGCGGAGCTGCGCGCCTTGGTGCTAAGGTGACGTCTTGGGGCTGAGGTGGTGGAGGAGCGCCATGAGCCCTGTCGCCTGCGGCTGGTTGAGGGAGAGGCAGAGAGTGGGACGGCGTCGGAGAGCCCCCCGCGGCACAGATGAGCTCGGCGACACGTTCGAGCCACTCCTTCTAGAGGTCGTCGATGGGGCGGTAGCGTAGGAGCTCGTTCGCTGTGAGGAGCGCTGCCCGTGCCTCCATGGGAGCGCGGTGCGCGTGAGACGAAGAACCGGCAGGGGTCAGCGATGGAGTGGCGGTGCGGCCGTCCTGCCGCACCGAAGGATGCAGCAAAGACGCCTGCTGCTCATTCCCCACCAGGCCGCTCGCAGCATTGGCGGCAGGGGACGGAGAACGGCGATATGGCCCTCCGACGGGAGCCGTCTAAGTGACGCGGGCGGTGAGGGCAGCCCGGCGCTCAGCTCGAGCACGGTGAGCGTCTGCCATGGAGACGACGGAGCGACGAACTGATGGAAGGGAGGCTACAGTGCACCCCTACCTGGCGCGCCAAATGTCGGATGTGGGGTTCCGGCAAACCCTTAAGGTTCGAACACTGGGGTGCGCGTGAAGTATTTCATTCCCACCAATCGACGCCCTATCTCACTAAGATCTCGCGGACAAACTCGACGAACTCGCAACATAGGAAGACATAAGATTTATACTGGTTCGGGCCACCGTTGTGGTGTAATACCATACTCTAGTGTGGTGGTGGTGGATTGCCTCTAGGGCTGATGATGAAGAGTACAAGGGAAGAACGGCCTCCTGAGGTTGAGGTGTTCTTGTGAGTAGGCTCTTGATCGGGTTGGATCAGGGTAAGATGATCTATACTATGGTGGCTAGCTCTACTTATATAGGCCCTGGTCCTCTTCCCAAATATCGAGCGGGAAGGGAGCCAACAATGGCGGGCTAATTCGAAGGGGGGCAGCTAGTACAAGCTATCCTGACAAAAGTGCTCTTCGCCTACCAAAGGCTCTGGTGGTGATGTCGTCTTGGGCTCCATGATGACCTCCGTCTTGCCGTCCTTCTGGTCTTGGTCTCGTTGCACCAATATAGCAACCTTTTCCTAATGCCTCAGTTCTCTTCGCTTGCGCTGGCCTCCTTAGCACTAAAGAGGAAACAAGGACGCTGTGCGTGCTGGCACCCGCCTGGTGTCGTGCGTCATGGCTCACGTCACGAGGGTCTCATGAGGTTTGCCCCACCTTGATATCACCGCTCCTCATGAGCCTTCCTGGGTAGGCCACTCCCGAGGAGGTCTTGCTTCATCCGCCTCGCGAGGGTCTTGGATGCTTTGTAGGTGATGATGGGCCGTATGGCCTGCTGGCTCAGCCACGCTGCGGGCCGCATGCAGGCAAGTCTGGGGACCCCCGTTCCCAGGACGCCGATAGCCCCGGCAACCGAACACAGGGGGACAGAAGAAGTTTCCCCTTTAGGTCAAAACAGTGAACATGATATACGCTACCCATATCCCCAAGATGGAGCGCAAGCGTGCGATCAGGGACGTCTACGCGATAGAGCCAGTCGCCGGAAAATTTAATCCATGGTCGTCATGCGCGATCACTTTTGATCGCCGGGATCATCCGACCAGTATCCGTCATGGTGGCTCAGCTGCACTAGTCCTAGACCCAATAATAGATGGATTCCACCTCACTCGCGTCCTTATGGACAGAGGTAGGAGTCTCAATTGCTATGGCTTGAAAGGCGCGCTGGAACCAAAATGCAGGCGATCGCGCATGGCTCCTGGAAGCCCCCAGCCCCCTCATTCTGGTGGTGGTTGTCGTTCCTTCTTGGTGGCGGCAACGGGGGAAGACCGGCGTTGCCCTGGGGGAGATATTGACGATGCGAGTCCCTCCAGGCACCCTCGCGAGGTTGGTCCTGCCAGCGGTCCTCACGAGGCCGGTCGCGCCACTCCTGGCGCGGGCCACGGTCGTCCCAGAGTCCGCCTCCACGTCCTCCTCCGCGGTCGTAGCCCTGGTCGTTGCGCTCGGGGCATTGACCGTAGCGTCCTTCTGGTATGGCTCTGAGCTCTTGACAGTCACTAGAATTGCGGGTATTCAGGTTGTGGAAGGCATAGAATGGTCGGCCGTTCTTGGGATGACTCGGGCTGATTTTTGCCTCGCTTGATGTCGGGCTCAGCTGCGAGCACAGCTACCTCCTTGCGCTTTACGTCCTTGGCCTTGGCCTTCTTCTCCTCCGCGCCCACGGCTGGCGGCTCAAGGAGAGAGAGGCGCCCCTCCTCAGCTCTTGTGCACCTGTTCGCCAGGTTGAACAGCTCCTGAGACGTCCAGAGCTCCTCATGGATGGCGAGCTCTTCCTTCATCTTGACGTCACGGACGCCGTCAGAGAACACGGAGATGATGGCCTCATCCATGACCTTGGGGATCTTGAGGCGAGTGTTGTTGAAGCGTTGGATGTACTTCTGGAGGGTCTCTCCTGGTTGCTGCCTGATGCGGCGTAAATCACCCGTGGCTGGGGGGTGGTCGCGAGTGCCCTGGAAGTTGGCGACGAAGCGGTCGCGCATCTTGTCCCAGGAGGAGATCAAGCCATGCTGCAGGTTCAGGAGCCAGGAGCGAGCTCCATCCTTGAGAGCCATGCGAAACCAGTTCGCCATGACCTTTTCGTCGCCGTTGACCGCTTCGATGCTCAGCTCATAGAGCTGCAAGAACTCCACGGGTCGGCGGTACCGTCGTAGCGAGGAGGCATATCCGGCTTGAACTTGCCCGGCCAGGTGACGCTATGCAGCTCGGGAGTGAAGGCGCGGCAGCCAGCCGTGGTTGCCGGAGCCCGCCTCGGAGGTGGAGCTTGGTCTTGACGAGGCCCGTGCTGCACTACTGCGGGCGGTGCGCGGTCTTGACGAGGTGGCGCGAGGAGCGCAGGTGCAGCTTCTCGCGGCCGCGAAATTTCTTGGCAGCTTCTCTCTTCATGCGCGGGAGCTAGGCGCGGCGGATCACGTCGCGGAGCTGCGCGCCTTGGTGCTAAGGTGACGTCTTGGGGCTGAGGTGGTGGAGGAGCGCCATGAGCCCTGTCGCCTGCGGCTGGTTGAGGGAGAGGCAGAGAGTGGGACGGCGTCGGAGAGCCCCCCGCGGCACAGATGAGCTCGGCGACACGTTCGAGCCACTCCTTCTAGAGGTCGTCGATGGGGCGGTAGCGTAGGAGCTCGTTCGCTGTGAGGAGCGCTGCCCGTGCCTCCATGGGAGCGCGGTGCGCGTGAGACGAAGAACCGGCAGGGGTCAGCGATGGAGTGGCGGTGCGGCCGTCCTGCCGCACCGAAGGATGCAGCAAAGACGCCTGCTGCTCATTCCCCACCAGGCCGCTCGCAGCATTGGCGGCAGGGGACGGAGAACGGCGATATGGCCCTCCGACGGGAGCCGTCTAAGTGACGCGGGCGGTGAGGGTAGCCCGGCGCTCAGCTCGAGCACGGTGAGCGTTTGCCATGGAGACGACGGAGCGACGAACTGATGGAAGGGAGGCTACAGTGCACCCCTACCTGGCGCGCCAAATGTCGGATGTGGGGTTCCGGCAAACCCTTAAGGTTCGAACACTGGGGTGCGCGTGAAGTATTTCATTCCCACCAATCGACGCCCTATCTCACTAAGATCTCGCGGACAAACTCGACGAACTCGCAACATAGGAAGACATAAGATTTATACTGGTTCGGGCCACCGTTGTGGTGTAATACCATACTCTAGTGTGGTGGTGGTGGATTGCCTCTAGGGCTGATGATGAAGAGTACAAGGGAAGAACGGCCTCCTGAGGTTGAGGTGTTCTTGTGAGTAGGCTCTTGATCGGGTTGGATCAGGGTAAGATGATCTATACTATGGTGGCTAGCTCTACTTATATAGGCCCTGGTCCTCTTCCCAAATATCGAGCGGGAAGGGAGCCAACAATGGCGGGCTAATTCGAAGGGGGGCAGCTAGTACAAGCTATCCTGACAAAAGTGCTCTTCGCCTACCAAAGGCTCTGGTGGTGATGTCGTCTTGGGCTCCATGATGACCTCCGTCTTGCCGTCCTTCTGGTCTTGGTCTCGTTGCACCAATATAGCAACCTTTTCCTAATGCCTCAGTTCTCTTCGCTTGCGCTGGCCTCCTTAGCACTAAAGAGGAAACAAGGACGCTGTGCGTGCTGGCACCCGCCTGGTGTCGTGCGTCATGGCTCACGTCACGAGGGTCTCATGAGGTTTGCCCCACCTTGATATCACCGCTCCTCGTGAGCCTTCCTGGGTAGGCCACTCCCGAGGAGGTCTTGCTTCATCCGCCTCGCGAGGGTCTTGGATGCTTTGTTGGTGATGATGGGCCGTATGGCCTGCTGGCTCAGCCACGCTGCGGGCCGCATGCAGGCAAGTCTGGGGACCCCCGTTCCCAGGACGCCGATAGCCCCGGCAACCGAACACAGGGGGACAGAAGAAGTTTCCCCTTTAGGTCAAAACAGTGAACATGATATACGCTACCCATATCCCCAAGAGGGAGCGCAAGCGTGCGATCAGGGACGTCTACGCGATAGAGCCAGTCGCCCCAAAATTTAATCCATGGTCGTCATGCGCGATCACTTTTGATCGCCGGGATCATCCGACCAGTATCCGTCATGGTGGCTCAGCTGCACTAGTCCTAGACCCAATAATAGATGGATTCCACCTCACTCGCGTCCTTATGGACGGAGGTAGGAGTCTCAATATGCTCCATCAGGATACAGTGCGAAAAATGGGCATTAACCCATCACGGATCAAGCCCACCACGACTACCTTCAAAGGCGTCATACCAGGTGTAGAAGCCCGTTGTACGGGCTCAATCACACTGGAGGTTGTCTTTGGATCTCCGAACAATTTCCGAAGGGAGGAGTTAATCTTCGATATCGTCCCCTTCCGCAGTGGCTATCACGCACTACTCAGACGAACTACATTTGCTTGATTCAACACAGTACCACACTATGCTTATCTCAAGCTCAAGATGCCTAGTACACGTGGCGTCATAACGATCAACGGAAATACAGAACGCTCCCTCCATACAGAAGAGCACACAGCTGCCTTAGCAGCAGAGGTATAGAGCGGCCTTCTCAAGCAGAACCTTAATTCGGCTGCTGAGCCCACGGACACCGTTAAGAGGGTTCGAACTACTCTGCAGTAGGAGAGCTCGGCCCGTCAGGAGCTCGACTAGTGATCCGGCCTCCGTCTTAGTCCCGATCAAGTGGTGGCATTCGTGCCGCGCGTACATAACTACGCACTAAAAATCCCATGGGCACCGACGGAGGCATAGCTAGCTTGTGGTCCATAGTACGGCTCAACCGACATTGGATACACACATACTTTCACTTTTACTTGTTTTCTTTTCAGGCCTGAATCCCACAGGCCCCAACTGATGGTCTGGTCATTGGTCCTCTTGAAGGATAAACACACCAAGACGGCAAGAAACGCAGACATACGGGGACTTTTTAGGTGATTTCGTTAACGATAACCCTACCTTCTTTTAGGACCCACATGCAGCTTTCCCTTGGTTTTGGCATGTCAACTAGCCTGTTGCTTATCGCACTGCTTGTATCAATGCGCCTTGACGTACTAATTAAATTACAATAAGAACAATTTGCGGCTAGAGCTTTAGGACACCAGCTTTCTACCTTTGTACCTTTTCTGTTTTCTTTCTCTTTTTCAGCTCCCCTGTGGATAACTCTATCAGGTAGCACCCGTACACTTTGGTACATTTGATGTTTGCCAGGGGCTTCATAGCACCCCACATTATAGCAACAAAAGTCCAAACACTTTTTATAAGTATAGTTCGGCACCTCGAATTTAGCATTATATGCATTGGCTCTGAATCATGTCTTTGGTTAATAGTTGGGTTGCCCGGCTCCTGTGCTTGCTACCTTATGTTCCGCTATATCGGCTAAGGTAGTAAAGCGAGAACTACTGCGACTGCGTAGTAGAGAAAGCTGAAAACTGACTGTCATGATGCGGCGAGAGCCGGTCAGCTGTTCGGAGGTAGCAAATCGTTGGAGATTTCTTCCGCATTACGCGAAGGATTGGTACTTCCCGCTCAGACGCTTATACCACTCTAGGTCAGATACTAGGGGCTGCGCCCATGTTTTTATTGTTGCACTCCTATGGCTAAGCGAGGGTGTTACAGCCGCATAGTCTGGTTGCCTGGTTCGTTGCACTAAACAACTCCTTCAAGGACCACCTAATTGGATCAAGATTGTTTAGATTCCATCCCGAACACCCCCGTACTACCTACGTGGGGGCAGAAGCCGACGACTGGTTAACCCTCAGATTTCATACAACACGGCCGCACAGGAAGTAAAAATTTAAAAATATAACAAGCATTATATTGCATAAACACTTTGTTTCATCATACAAGGCAGAGGGAGCTCGAATACATTCATTCAAAGATAGTGTCTTTCGCACAGTGATCCACAACAATGCGGGATCCCTCCAAGACACCATCAAAATACAACTCGGGTCGGCGGTGCTCCTTGCCCTCAGGCGGCCCCTCAGTCATTAGCTTCTTGGCATCCATCTTCGCCCAGTGCGTTTTGACGCGGGCTAAGGCCATCCGTGCACCTTCGATACAAACCGACCGCTTTATAACCTTAAGCCGGGGGCAGGCATCAACAAGCCGCTTCACAAGTCCGAAGTAGCTGCAGGGTATCGGTGCTGTAGGCCATAGTCGGACTATCAGCTCCTTCATGGCCAGCTCGGCCGCCTTGTGCAGCTGGACCAGCTGTTTCAGATGGTCACTGAAGGACACCGGATGTTCGGGTCCAAGATATTGAGACCAGAATAGCTTCTCCGTAGAATTCCCTTCTTCGGCTCGATAGAACTCGGCAGCGTCTGATACGCTACATGGCAAATCCGTAAATGCCCCTGGAGAGAGCTCCAAATTCGGGTAAGTAAAAGGAACGCTTCCTTCATAGACTTGCTTTGCATAATGAAAGCCTTACCCGCTGTGATCTTCCTGGCCGCCTAAATTTCTTGAAGGGCGCTCTGGGCTTCGGCTTGAGCCTCTTGTGCGCTCCGGTGGGCCTTCGCAAGTTCCGACGCTTGTGTCTTAGAATCACGCTCCAAGGACTCGTACTTCTTGACGGCGTCCTGGAGCTCCTGCTGGACCTCGCTGACCCGGGCCTCGTGCTTCTCGCACGCGGCGCGTTCCTTGGCCGCTTTGTCCTCGGCCTTTGCTAACGCCTTCTTGAGGGCCGCCACCTCGGTCGTGGCCCCTAATAAAGTTCATGGCACTTCAGTCAGCACAAACCATTCATCCTTCCTAAATATACATGCAGGTTACTGCATACCTTGGCTGTCCTCCAGCTGCTTCTTCACGAGGCCGAGCTCTTTCTCAGCCCGCTCTAGGTTTTGCTCGAGTCCGGAGACCTCCGCAGTATGAGCGGCAGCAACCAGCAGCGACGCCTACTTATTCACATAGACATCTTATGCAAGACTCCTGCGAAAATTATTTTGATCCCCTGTTCGGCTTTTCCTTTCCAGACACCGAACAAAGCATCAGGGGCTACTGTCCACATTGTGATATCTTTTCAACAATTGTTACCTCAAAGCCTGTTAAAAGGCTAGCGCATGCCTCGGTTAGTCCGCTTTTGGCGGACTGAACCTTTTCGATCCCCGTACCCATAAGGACAAGGTGCTCATCTGCAATGGAGGCGCCTCGCAGCGCTTCCAGCAGATTATCCGGTGCCTTTGGTTGGAGAGAGGTTACTTGCGGAACAGGCACACCTCCTCATTTCGGGGAAGGCCTTTCGCTCGACTCCGGAGCCGTGTAGGTCTCTGGGATGGTGTCCGGCTGAGGGCCGAATGGAACTTGGTAACCATTGCCAGCCCCCATGGGGGCTTTTCCCCCCATGTGTCCGGTAGCCGAGGAGTCATCTTGGGGCGCCACCTTAACGATTTCTGGAATCTCCACCTGGTCTGAGAAGTTCCTTTGGGACACCACCTCATTATCACCCTTGGGTGAGACAGAGTGAGCGGGCGGCGGAGACATGCTAGCCATCTCCTTTGAGTCTAGCGAACCCTCTGTCGAGGATCGCGGGGAGCCATCGCGGGCCAGACTGTAATGGCATAGTTTAAAAATATTAATATTATAAACTGGAAATGCTAGGTATCGGGAGGTGCATAGGGTTTTGGTACTTACGAGGCAGCCCGAGGCTTGGTCTGGGGCATTCGCTCCGGACTACTTTGAACATACCATGTGGAGTTATCCACAAGGGAGCCCTTCCCCCTCTTGGGCGCCTTCGCCTCCAGATTCATGGAGGCCTCTCTTTTCTTATTTCCCCCCTCTGGGGGGAGCCGCCTTCTTCCTCCTCCTCGCCGTCGTCTTGGTGGCTGAAGAGTCAGTCTTGTCTTCGAACGACATGTCCGAAGCACCCTTTCGGCGAAGGCCACTCCTGGTCCCTTTGGCCGTCTTCTTGGCCTTCTTCTCCAGCACATCATAAGGCGCCGGAAATAGCATCTTCGTCAGGAGTGGGGTTTCCTCATCTTCGGGTAGTGGAGCTGGACAATTAATCCACCCCGCTATGTCGATCCAGGCCTAAAAATTGATAGGAAGGCTTAGACTCCTTCTCAAAATATGCCAGTAAAGGCTATACCTTGAAGACATGAAAGAACTTACCGAATTGGCCTGGCATTTTAAGCTGAGCCCATGATCCTCGGTCGTGGGCGGTGGTGTCTCGCCGGCCTTGAAGAGCACTTTCCAGATATCTTCGTGCATCGTGCCGAAGAGCTCTAGTAGCATCTGGTGCTTGGCCGGATCGAACTCCCACAAATAGCAAGTCCGGCGTTGGCACGGAAGGATCCGGTGAATGAGCATAACCTGGATCACGTTGATGAGTTTGATCCTCTTGGTTATCATGTTCTGAATGCACGTCTGGAGCCCAGTCAGCTTGCTCAAAGAGCCCCAGGTTTGGCCCTTCTCTTGCCAGGAGGTGAGCCACAGCGGAGCTTCAGATCGAAATTCGGGGGCCGTCGCCCAGTTGGTGTCGCGTGGCTCGGTGAGGTAGAACCACCCCGACTGCCACCCCTTCACCGTCTCCACAAAGGAGCCTTCGGTCCATGTAACATTGGGCATCTTTCCCACCATGGCGCCTCCGCACTCTACTTGTTGGCCTCTCACCACCTTCGTCTTTACATTGAAAGTCTTCAGCCATAGGCCGAAGTGAGGCGGGATACGGAGAAAGGCCTCGGAAATGACTATAAATGCCGAGATGTTGAGGATAAAGTTGGGGGCTAGATCATGGAAGTCCAGCCCATAGTAAAACATCAGTCCGCGGACAAACGGGTGGAGAGAGAATCCCAGCCCATGGACGAAATGTGTGAGAAACACAACCCTCTCATGGGGCTCTGGGGTAGGGACGATCTGTCCCTTGGCCGGGAGACGGTGAATGATCTCCTTGGCCAGGTATCCGGCCCCTCGAAGCTCCTTGATGTCTTTCTTCTTAACAGAGGAAGCCATCCACTTGTCACCAGCTCCGGATCCAGACATGGTTGGGTGCTTGCTCGAGACGGAGAAGATGAGAACTCGGGCGCTGGAGCTCAAGAGTGGAAGGGCAGAGGAAGAGAGTAGGCGTGGGTAAAGAAAAGGGATTCTTATCTCCTTATAAAGGCAGTAAATATGAACGCCTCGCCACTCACCTTAAAATTCGCCTGCTCCCAACGGATGTGTAAACGGCATGGTTGGGTTACCCACGCTCGTATTGATGAGAATCCCGCAATAAGGGGACACAGTCTCTACTTTGACAAGACGTGCCAATGGAAATCGCATCTCGAAACCCGGGATGGCAGACAAAACGGTTCGATATAGTGACCGGGCAGACGTGATGTCATGTTGTAAAAAAGTTATCAGCATATTGGATTCATGAAATATTATATTCTCTCTACAGTTGTGTGTGGTATGAGTTACAGGTCCAGACACATCGGTACGTTTGAAGACTGTTTTAGAGTTCGGATGGAGGAACCCGCCTTGCAATGCCAAAGACAGATCTACGCGTCGGATACCTTGTCATTGAAGCCAGGTTCAGGGGCTACTGAGGGAGTCCTGGACTAAGGGGTCCTCGGGCGTCCGGCCTGTTAGCCATGGGCCGGACTGATGGGCTGTGAAGATATGAAGACCGAAGACTGCACCCGTGTCCGGATGGGACTCTCCTTGGCATGGAAGGCAAGCTTGGCGACCCGATATGTAGATTCCTTTCTTTGTAAACGACCATGTGTAACCCTTGATCCTCCCAGTGCTTATATAAACCGGTGGACTTAGTACGGAGGGAGAGATATTCATTACATAGCAGGCCCGAACCTGGGTAAACATCGTGTCCCCTGTCTCCTGTTACCAGACGCACAGTTTGGGACCCCCTACCCGAGATCCGCCGGTTTTGACACCGACAGGGGGGCACGACGGTGCCGACAAAGTTAAGGTCGTGCTGCTAACTACGCAAGACCTCGGCGGTGGCGACGGCAACCTCTGTGCCCAACTTCATGTGTTGCGCGGGTGCTTCACCAGCCCCGGCGTCGCCAATCCCTCCGATGGTGCGCTTTAGCGACATCTGATACGTCTCCAATGTATATATAATTTTTTATTGTTCCATGTTGTTATATTATCATTCTTGGATGTTTTACAATCATTATATAGAAACTTTATATCATTTTTGGGACTAACTTATTGACATAGTGCCCAGTGCCAGTTGCTGTTTTTTGCTTGTTTTTTACTTCACAGAAAATCAATACCAAACGGAGTCCAAACACGGCGAAACTTTTTGGAGAATTTTTTTGGGCCAGAAGACACAGGATGGGCCAAAGCAGTACCAAAGGGGTGCCCCAAGGGGGGCACAACCCACCTGGGCGTGCCTGGGGGCCCAGGTGCGCCCTGGTGGGTTGTGCCCACCTCGGTGGCCTCCTGCACCGCCTCTTTTCTCTATAAATACACCAATATTCCGGAAAGCCTAGGGGAGTCGACAAAACACAATTCCAGCCACCACAAGTTCCAGAAACCACAGATCCAATCTAGACACCATCACGAAGGGGTTCATCATCCTCATTGGTGCCTCTCCGATGATGCATGAGTAGTTCATTGTAGACCTACGGATCCGTAGTTAGTAGCTAGATGACTTCCTCTCTCTCTTTTGATTCTCAATTTTTATCAGCTTTGTTGGAGACCAACAAGGATGTGTCACTATCCTGAACCTTATCTGCATTACTTCCTTTACCATTGCTTAATAGGGCGCTCTTCCCCAATATTTTGTCAGCATTCTAAAAGAAGAAACAAGCAGACACATAACAAGTTTAGCATGACCTAGTATATGAAACTCATTTTGGTGAACCAATTCATTACTAAGGTGGACAGGATTAAACTACCAAGTCTTCCACTGCCAAGTACTAGTACATAATAAAAGCATCAAACAAACATATATCTATGTCCTATGGTCACTGCATTCTCTTGCCAAATCAAAATAGAGACACGGTTCAAATCATATCAGTTCAAGACAAAGCAGCAGTGAAAGAATACAAAGCATGGGAAACTACACGGCACAACAAGATTTCAGATGGGTACCACGGGTCTACATGTACAACAACACTATTGGCTCTGTTGTGATGCTAGTAATGTGTATGATATGAAAGTCAACTGTATACACAATTGAAATTGAAATCAACAGAGCTATTGATAAGAGCAAACCTGTTAAAGAAACATGCGTGAACATACCTGCTGTGCCATTGGAGTTTTGATTGGATCCTTCAATTTAAAAATAAGTTTGTATGAGTAAATACAGTGATACAAGAGCAAAGCAATCATAGTTAAAAAGGCGCGCCTAAGCGAGTGCTTAAGCGCGCCTAGGCTTTAGGCGTTGGCAAAACGAATTACGCATAACTACGCATAATCTATGCATAACTGCGCATAAGCATGCGCTTTGGTCAGTAAAGCGCAAGGCGGTGGCAAAACACACAATTAACGCCTAGCGCTTTTTTGAACTATGATATCAATGGAATCTTAAATTAGAACAGTTGTTCTTCAGGTTTAGGCACTTGTTCTACATGAACAGAGTACAGTAAGACGCAAGAATATAATACTTAAAAATAGAAAATGAGCTCATAGACCTTACCACATTCTTGGTTCGGGACCAGTACAGAATAAGGCTTTCCCAGTCATCGTCCAGTAAATGTGTCTTAGGAGAACGTAAGGGAATATGATGAGTTTGTTTGCCAGTGAAGTACGTTTTCTTCAGGTAATTCCGATACTGCCACCAAGCATTCTTGAAGATAGCAGAGGTATTAGCATAGGTTACCTCATCCTGAGTTTCCAAATCGTCCCTTCTCTATAGAGAAAAATGGGAAAATTTGCTGTATTATAACCATCATGGAGGTAGGATGTATGGGACGAAGCAAAGTAATTGCCATGAATAACCTTACTTACACATAACTCCTGGACAAACACCTGCAACTGGCATTTTCCTTCATCTTCAGTATAATATTTCCAAGATGGGAAGATACGCACATATGATTTAACAACATCAAATGCGATAGATGCTAAACTACGACTAGCTGGTTGTGCTTCCTCCACAGGAATAGGCGAACTAACTGGTGGAGTTGGGGTTTGCTGTGATAGTACTGGCCCTTTGGGCACTGGAGCTGCCTTACTAACTGCTCTTGTTTGGGAGCTCTGTGGTGGAGATGGTGCTATGTCAACAGGAACTGGGTTACTATCGGTTGGGGTTGGGGTTAGATTGGGTGAAGCTGGTTCTCTGTCCATCGCAGTAGGGGTAAAATCTACGAGAGTTTGGGTTATGTGTGGTAGGGCTGGTTCTTGTGCATGTACAGCCGGGGTGCGATCTCCACCAAGAGGTAGCACTATTTTATTTGAAGACCATGTTTTTAGTCCGCTAGATACTGGCATCACCCGCTCCAATTCAAATGGCTGATAAACAGGAAACATAGTTGAATGTACAGACATTGTATGAGAGACAGATGCAATACATAGTGTGGAAAAAAGAGGGCATGAAATAGTTGACATTTATATTGTTTAACTAAGACGAATAGCATGACATAATTTCACATATATGATGTCTATCTAAACTGGATAGCATAGCATAACATAATTCAAAGATATGATGAATAACTAAACAGGATCGCATGACATAATTCACCTACATGTTATCTAAGTAATCAGGATCGCATCATTTAATTCACATATGTGATTTATATGCTAAACAGAGGGCATTCGATATGATGTCTGAACTAAGAACATGGTGTTGAATATTGTGTATATGATGTCTAAACAATGCAATGCAAGACACCGTATGCATGATATGAGCAGTATAACCATGCCAAGTTAGAGCATGCACCTCAGTGGGGGAATAAGACTGGTCATCTGTCTCTGAATCCATCTCTGAGGAGCTATCGGGACCCAACAAGAGATCTGCTTCGACAGGTAGCACTGTCTACTCTGAAGGCCTTGTTTTCACTCCAGATTTTTCCATCTCCCACCCAAATGGCTGATTCACAGGAAGAGTAGTTTAATGTACAAACATTGTCGACAAATGGAAATGTAATGAAGAAAACGATGGGCAAGATATCATTCAAATATATGATGCCTGGTTAAACAGGATGGCATTGCACATTTCACATATATTATGGCTGGCTAAAAGACATGAGACTGCATAATTCCCATATATGATATAGAAACTAAA
Source organism: Triticum urartu (assembly GCF_056163025.1). NCBI lineage: Eukaryota > Viridiplantae > Streptophyta > Magnoliopsida > Poales > Poaceae > Triticum > Triticum urartu. The sequence goes on from NC_141878.1 coordinate 219,540,742, forward strand.
CAGGTGGCATTACAGAACATGTCTAAACTAAACAGATGACATATATGGTGTCAAAAGTAGGCACTGCAAGGCAACATATGCATGATATGACTAACATCATCATGCCAAGGTAGAGCAAACACCTTGGGGGGGTAAATAGGAGTGGTCAGTGGCGTCTAAATCCACCTCAGAACAGATATCTTCCTCTGGATTACAATCTGGAGAGGGATGGGGAGGGTTTGCCATTGAACCCACCATGGAGCGATGTCTGCATGACATTGTATTGCCGTGCAAAACTCTTCTATTTTTCTCTACATGTTCAGCATGACTATGTACAATATCTGACATGCATACGAAAAAAATATGGTGAGATTATGTAAGGAGAGCATGCAAAAATTTAGAGTGATGGTAACAACCAGTGGATCGACGTTTTTCCGTTGAACCAAAATAGCCCTAATGGATCGACGTGAATATATAGTAATAAGTGATGCAACAAGTGTACAACCTCTTTGCCGTAGCCGTGTCGACCTCAGCATCATTGGGTTGGTCGCTGAAGCAGTTGAGACAGAGGTGGTTGTCGGAGGTGTGGAGGAAGATCTGAGGAATCCGTAGATGGCGTCTAGGGCACTGCTCTGTTGTGATGGATCGTTCTGTCATTGGAGCAGCTCCGGTGAGTCGTAAGATGTCAAGGCTGAAGCAGCACAAGACAGACATCGTCAATCTCAAGTGGGATTCTAATAGCATCTCCAATAGATGATGTAAAATGGATGTAAAATTAACATCACCAAAAACCACCTGACTACAATAGAAGAGGTAAAAACTGTTGACTCTGAACTTAACTGTCGAAATTGAAATTTACTGTGGAATCTGAATGCTACTGTCGAAACTGAACGCAATGGTAGCAGAGAGGCACTTGACATGTAGTTTAGGGAGGGCCTATAGTTAATCTTCAACCTGCACCCCCCTGAGCCGCCAGCCACCACCGGCCGAACCACCAGCCCCAGCGCCGCCTCGCCGCCCCGAAACAACTCGCCACCGCCGCCCCGGCCAGCCCTCTAGGCCCCCCGCCCCCACCCTGAACCCTAAGATAGATAGTGGGGTACCTCTCCGGCGAGCCCCCGTCCCCGCTGCGGGTGGTTCTGCCTTAACTCTGGCGAGGCCCCAACCCCTGAAAATTGACTGACCCAAAAGTCGATTCAGTCGACTGAAGTGTGCCTTAATCAGAGCAAAGCAGCAGCACGAGCGAGGGGGAGAGCAGCAGCAGTAGCTGGGCGAGCGAGCGATCGAGCAAGAGCCGGAGCAACAGTAGCAGCATGAGCGAGCGAGCGAGGGCCGGAGCAGCAGCAGCAGATCCGGCTGGTATGGACGCCGCCGCCGAAGGGGCCTCGCACTCGCGGAGAGCCGCCATGGAGATGTCGCCTGTGGCGCCGGCTTAAAGGTAGCCGCTCCATGGGGGTGCAGGATGGAGCACCATCGGTGTCGGGAGGTCGAGTTAAGGAGAAGGTGTGATGCGATGAGTGTACAACCTCTTTGGTGGCGCCGAGTAGGCCTCGGCTTCGTCCGAGGAGTCGGTGAGGATGCTGCGGTTCCGGTGGAGTAGGTTAAGGCGGCGCTGTGGGGATGGAGCAACCGTGATAGACGAGGCGATCGTCAGACCAACTCCTTGGAGGTGGAGGATGGGGCGGCTGAACCGGCGGGACGGCGAGATGGACGACGGATCCTCATCCAGGGAGGTGGACGAGGGATGTCGAGCTGTTGCGATGGACGACGTCGTCGGGGAAGAGGCTCCGGCTGGGCAGCAGTGACGTGGCGGATGGAGGAGGGTGGGGTTTCGTGGTTGGAGCGGAGAGGTTATGGCAGCCTGGGATTTCGAATGGCGATAAGGGGGCGATGGGAGGGGGTGAAGCATGATTAGGGACGCTCTTGTCCAAATTGTAGGGTGTGTTACAAAAGTACCCCTCACCGATTTGAACTAGCGACCCTTTCGGCTCAGGGTTAGAAGGGGGATTTCACGTGTCGGGATTTGGCAGCTGGAGGGAGTTTTCGCGCGCGTTGTAATTTCGGGATAGCAAGGCGCGGGTTGTGAAGGCGCCAGTTTTGGGAGCACGATATCTGAATTTTCGGGATATAACAAGACGCGGGTTGAATTTTAGGGACAAGCCTAACATGTAGTAATATTGTACTTGTACGTACCAAATCAATTCGCACTTCCCTCAACCAAAAACAAAACGAAAAAAAATTCACACCACACAATGAGAGAGTCTTGCCCCGTTTTACTACACAAATGCTATTTAAAGCTACTCCCTCCTTCCATCTATATAGGGCCTAATGCGTTTTTCGATGCTAACTTTGACCAAATATTAGAGCAATGATATATGACATGCAACTTACACAAAGCACACCATTAAATTAGTCTGTGAAAGGTTCTTTCAATGATATAATTTTCACATTGTGCATGTCATGTACTATTAAACTTGTCAATAGTCAAAGGCGGTCTTAAAAATCTCATTACGCCCTATATAGATGGAAGGAGGGAGTATGAATCCATGTTATGTCTGATTAAATTTTTATCACTTGCTGTATAATGCATGTAACCTACTCATACCAACATTTTAGTGCATTCCAAATGTCTATACTACCGCTACAATTCGAACTAAATTTGAATTCGTTTCTCTATTTCAATAAGAATCTACAATCATGATTGTTGCCAACTTCGACCATCATAGTTTCCTTGCTATCCGCCAGATATAAATCGGACGGCCTGTAATGCAGGATGCCAGGCACACCATCATCAACAACTCCGTTTTTTGTAAGAGTAGAGATAAAATATATTAAATGTAGTATAACATGTTCATAACCACACCATGTGTATCACCGTTATATACATTCACACATGCGTCGGTTTGAAACACTATGATAAATTCTTCAAATATCCGAATTCACTTTTTATAATGAAGTATATCTGATCTCTATTCGTCTTTTACACCCACACAACCCTCTTATCTTTGTAGCTAGCGCTAACTTTCTCTTGTGCATGCACACGCCCGCATCCCTCTCACCCTCCCTTAGCATTCTCTAGCTCCATCACCCAAATTCGTCTTTTCACTTTAGGTCGTTCACCCACGGTGTGTGTAGGCCCCCCAGCTCCTTTACGGCACACATCGATCGATATGCCTCTCTAGCCAGGTGTGCCTAGCACAAACACAAGATTCCCCTCTTCTCTTGTCACCGTCCATGCCTCACTCCCACCACTCTTTTCATCATTCTCGTACTCGCACACTCCTCCCCCCTCGATATAGTATGCCTCTCGTACCACCTCCAACATGCATCCCTCTCTCTCTATCCTTCTCCTCGTGCCTCATTTGCTTCTAACACACACATGCATGTATACCAATCGATCTCCCAACATATACCTAGCTCGACTTTAACTACCCCCCCCATCGATCGACATACCTCACAAGTTATGTCTCTCCTTTCTCTAACAAAGGGCGATTGATCTTCCTATGTAGTTACGTCTGCTTACCACAACCACATCGTCCCCCCTCATCATTCGTGCATGCCTCCTGACCCGTCTCTCACACGCACGTGCACAGACAACAAGCAGCCATCTCCTCTCTTATTGATATTGCGGGCGTGCCCTCTGTTTGTCTAGCAAGCCTATCCCACCATTTGTTAGAAGCAACTCCACTACCACCCCCTCCAACACTCTAGCTATGTATCTCTCCCAACCTTATTCCTCTCCTGCACATATGCGTGGATGCCGATCGATCTCCCTTAATACATGAGGCAGATTGATCTCCTTAATACATGAGGTAGGCCTCTCTCCTCCTCCACACATATACCAGCCATTGTACCTCTATAGTTAATTGGGACTCCCTCTTCCCCCACCACACACCGATAGTCGAGCGCTGCAGGTAGGTATCCTTGCCACAGAGACAAACTGCACATGTCCCATCTCACGTTCCAGTAGGCCAGCCACTCTATATCTTTGACATGGGCACACACAAATTCGATGGCACTCTTTATCGATCGCGCGCGCGCACACACACACACATCATCCCTCTCTTCGATTCTATGGACACCTCAAGATGCATTTGTATGAGTAGTTTATCTTGTGAGAGAAAAGGTTAAACGAGGGAAGGCCTTATTTGCGAACATGGAGAGACGTATGGGTATATTTTTGCAAAATTGCCATAGTTTCTTTCCTATCCATTAGATATAAATCTGACGGCCTATATTGCAGGATGGCACGCACACCATCATCACCAACTCTGTTTTCTACTCCCTCCATCCGAAAATACTTGTCATCAAAATGGATAAAAAGAGATGTATCTAAAACTAAAATACGTCTAGATACATTTCCTTTTATCCATTTTGATGACAAGTATTTCTGGACGGAGGGAGTATTTGTCTTTTTAGAGATTTCAAGAAGTGACTATGACCGGACCTTACCAACATACTCAAAAAAGTAGTCCATAATTTTGATGTTACCCTCTTTTCTTGGCGGTGCAGTGCCATCTGGATACCTCATAAATAACTAAAGTACTACATGATACTAATATATGATACATGGCGCAGGAGTACTAAGTATTATTAATATAGTTTTGCTAGAACTCATCTAGATGAGATATAATTTGGTCTCATTCATCTTTTATAGCCATTGGATGTGATGCTATATAAGATGCGTGTGTGCTGACATGGGTTGTATTTGTTCTTGTGCAACGAACTGACCACAGCATGTCATGTTTGATAGTCTCAAGTCATTAAAAGCATACAAGCCCCACATCTCTGCTTGGTTGATTCCTCTATTTATGTCAAACAATAAGAAACAACGTGAGAGTTAATGCACCACGCCTATGTGTTTACTATTTGGTTTTCGTAAGATGACTTAATACTCACCTAGATGGAGGGAGTATTCGATTTGACAGCGGGCGGCGCAGTTCCTGATACGGATTTAATGCAGATGAGGGAGGGAGTAGTGGTTCCCGATATGTCGAACGGCCAATGCATCCTCCTTCAATTAATGCATGAGGGAAGTAATGGGAGGAGGTCTGGGAAAAGAGGTTGCACGATGTGAATGCAACGCAATTTGCCCTCATTGCCCTCATATAAAGGCACCCCTCCATTCCAATGCATCTACCACATCATATGCACCTAAGAATTTGCCTAAGCACCTACACTAAGCGCAAAAGAGCTCACTTCAGACCCATGGCGGCGATGCTCGTGAGCGGCCAGTGGCTACGCCAGATGGTCCAGGACGCTGGCCTATGGCATGGCGCCGAGGATCGTCTCCAAATGGTGTTGGAGACCGGCTGGTGGATGGCCACCTTCGACGCCAACTACGACTCTCAATTGGACCAGATGATCGTTGCCACCACCAACAAGTTCACCATCCTCAAGAAGCTCGCGGACGACATCGCCGTACTCCTCCAGCCCGCGCGCCCCGGCTCCTCACTGCCTGCCACCCTAATCGGCCTCCATGGCTAGAACCTCTTTCAAGCACTAGTGGCCCTGCGACTGCCCGTTGACGCCACGAAGAATGTCCACCTGGAGGTCGCGCTCGCCGCGAGGCGCCTCGCCCTGCAAGAATTCATCGACCTACACGTCCACATGTACGAGGTAATCGTGTACATAGGTATCTACAAGGCCAGTGAGGACGCTACGATGTTGGCCTTCCTCAACCGGCTGGAAGCCTTGGATGCCTTTGCTGAGAAGCACCTCGACCTCACCACAAAAGCCGCCGCTCCTTGGCCGCCGATCGGTGGCCCGACGCACTAAGTTGAGGAGGAGGAGGTCGTACGTTCATGGATCCATCTTTCTTCTTACCTTCTGTAATCACCACTGTGATTGCATCATCGTGGCCTTAATTCTTATTGTGCTGTTGCATTCTCGTTCTAGTCAATACGGACATGTGCGATCCCTTTGCTTAATTATATGCATCACTATAACTAGTACTCCATCCGTCAATTTATAAGTTGTGCTTACCTTTTCCATCAACTTCGTGCAACGCGCGGGCATCTTGCTAGAAACACTAGAATATGTCAATATAATCCGTATGTGATAGTCCATTTGAAATCTCAAAAAAGACAAATATTTAGGTACGGAGGGAGTAATATATTAGGAGTATATCAAAACAATAGTGATTTCTTTCAAGTTTGTGAACAAATACTACTATTCTACTACTTTGGATCCATCGCAACGCACGGGCACATTGCTGGTAAAAGGAAAAGGCCTGCCGCGTTCGCGTCGCACCCCCACACGCCCGGGAATCGGGAGTACAACACGGCCCGTCCGGCACGACACATAGCTTAGGGAAGGCGTGTTGCCTAGCATTTTCACTTTCATGTGGGACCGCCATTGAGCAAACCAACACCCCGCCCGCCGCCGGGTTGGAAAACAGAAATGAGGGAAAGATCTAGCTGTAGCACGGAAGCCAAGAAATTTGGTGTCAGACGGGGCTCGTTGATAGAGTAGGAGCATTCCGTACTAGTACTACTCCTACTAGTACCAAGTTTGTACTCCTAATACTATATTACTAGTACTACCACTATACAACTAGTAGGTACGTGCACGGCACAACATCGTAGGAACAAAAGGCGGGAAGATCTTTTTTTGGGTGATTTATCTTTTTTTCAATCAACGTAGTATGAATAATATGATGTGGGGGGCACCCATGAAGCTTATGTGGCTTGGTTGCATGGCTACGGAAGGTTAGAGAAAAATAAATAGATAATGTGTTTAGAGTGCACTCCACTAAATAGATATATATATACTTTGGATCCATTGCAACGGACCGGCCCATCTATATCTATACCCCCTATATAGTGTGTGAAAAACTTTGAAAGTTGGTCGTTGGATGAAGCCAATCCGATGGTACAAAGATGGCAAATCCGAGCACTACTGGCCATTGGATATCATCCACCAGATTCTGCCACATGTATAATCTAGAAGACTCCATGGTTGAACTTAATTCATGACTAACTTTGATACAACTAAGCTTAGGCAAAGTTATTAGTTCTTCAAAACGAGAGAAACAAGTTGGCAAGCCTAAGGGAATCTTGCCACATTTTTTGTGTGTATGTCATGTGGGGCCTTAGTGTGGCTTGCCTAAGGTGTGGCTTGAACCAAACACTCACCTAAGTTAATCAAACTTGCCTAACCTTACATTCCACCAGATTTTGCCACATGTTAGAATCCAGAAAGCTCCACATGTAGAAGCATAATGCACAAACCACCAGAATCTCATGCGTGCAATGCACATGTACCTTACTAGTACTAGTTGGTAGTAGTAAGAAACAAATTCCAGTTTTGGCACGAGCTCGTACTGTGGGAGAACCACAAGGCCTGCCGCAGGAGTTAAATTTCCCTCTCGGGGCCCACGGGACCGAACTTCAGTGGCTTAGTGCCCGGCCTATGAGTCAATGACATGCGGACCTTAAATGCGGCTGGCCCACATGTCATTCTCATGGTGGTGGTGTGGTTCGCGACTCACTTGTTCGGGATGAACCGACCGGTGGTGGCGTGGCCGTGGCAAGGGTGCCACAGCTAGGCGTCGAGGCGTTACGAGGCGTAGATGGCCACACCGGCAGGTACTACCTGTAGTACTCCCTCCGGTCCTTTTTCCTCTGCATATTAGGTTTGTCCGAAGTCAATCTCATCCAAATTTGACCAAGTTTATATAAAAAATTATAGACATTCACATAACAACACCAATATCATTAGATTCATCTTGGAATATATTTTCATATTATATTTATTAGATATTATAGATGCTAATAATTTATAATATAAATTTGGTCAAACTTAGCAAAGTTTAACTTTCGGCAAATCCAATGTGCAGAGTAAAAACGACCGGAGGGAGTACATAAGTACTCCAGCTGAGGATTGATGCCCGGGACGAAATGTGTCACAACCGTTGGATGAAAATTTGATGGTGCGGGAGTACGGATCGGAGCACAACAGCAGAGCAGGCAAACCGCGTCCAATCGGGTGTGTCTGTGGTAGAAAGTTGATGGTCGCCGCAGTTCAGCAGGCCCGCATGTCATGCACACAAGGGCAGAGGAGCGGTGGGGCCGAGAGGGATGAGGGGCACGTCGGGGGGATGAGGATCCCCTGACACGAACAATCCTACCATTCTGTCACTGACATGTGGGACCCATAAGCGTGGGTCCCACCTGTCAGCGAAGGAAAGGCAGGGTAAGGCAGTGATAGCCACATCAGAGGATCCATGTCCACGTCGAGGGACATCGTGCCATGGGTTGGAGCGGCGTCGTGGGAATCGTGTGTGGGTGTGGAAGTGGTAGAAACAAGAAACATGATGGTCGTCGTGGTTCAACTTCCAAGGACAAGCTGCCATGTCTGCTGCTACATGTATATCAAAACTAGAGTGTTTATATTTCAAGCACGTGAACAAGTATTATTCTACTACTTTGGATCCATTGCAACGCACGGGCCAGCACATTGGTAGTAGTAGTGTCCATCTCTATCTCTAGAGGCTCTCCTCGTTCATCCTTTTCTCTCACAAGATAAACTACTCATACAAATGCATCTTGATGTTCCATGGAATGCACGAGGATGTTTCCTTGGGGGTCTCTCCAGCACGGCGTGGCCGTAGTTGCAAGTTGACGCCCCTTGAGATGCCGACGTTGAGGGGCACTCGGATTTCCTCCGTTGAGCAGGTAAGATGAGTTTGATCACGTAGTAAATGCATTCTAAAGACTACTTCCGTGTCCATTTCCTAATTCTCCCCCTGCCCACTGTTTCACAGGCTAGGCTCGATGCGAGTGGAGATTGGCTTGCATATGTACAGGAGGGTACCAACATCAATTTTCACAACATTTACAACGGTGACACCGTTCTCATAGAACCTTTGTCCAACATTGGGATCAGCCATGCAACGGGCCACCGCATGAATTGGTACGATGGAACCACGGTGAGATTGAATAAGATAGCACGAACCTTGCACATGACGGTCAAAGGCGGGCCATGCTATCTGCGGCCAATTTGTTGTCGTACGAGTAGGAAGACGTTGTGCTCCTTTCTAACCGCATCTTCGCGGTGACAAACCAGGGGACTTATTTTTTATGGGACACGTCCTACGATATACTCCCTCTCTCCCAGTTTATTTGTTTTGAATCTTTTCGTTTTATAAGTTTCAAATTCAAATTTAGAGCTCCCCATCACATGTTGAGATTACAATGTCCATTAAATCATTGCGTGCATGTATAGTAAAGAAACAAATCTCGAGTTTGGCACGAGTTCGTGCCGCGGGAGCACCACAAGCCCTGGTGCAGGAGTTACATTTCCCTCTTAGGGCCGTCGGGACTGAGCTTCAGTGCCTTACTACACCTACCTTTGAGTCAATAACATGTTGACTCGATAGGTGACTGGTCCACAAGTAATGCTCCCGTAGGCAGAGGGGCATTGGGGCCAAGACGGTGGAGCCGCAGGTCGGGGAACATGTGGTTTCATGGGTTCGAGCGGCGTCGTGGGAATTGCGGGTGGCTGTGGTAGAAACTTGATGCTCGCCACATTTTAGGTGGCCCACATGTCATGCACACAAGCTGTCATGTCTACGGACACATGCACTGCATACCGATCACTAGAATGAGTAGCAGAGAAAGCTATATATGCGGATAAATAGTTCCTTATAGTCAAGCGGACCCACGCTACTACTCTGTTCCAAAGACATGCACACCATCGAAATAGTCCATCTATATCAATATACACCGAGAGGGAATAAATTTTTTTACAAGAGAGGAAATAGTTCATCCATCCATAATGCCCTCCTGCTGGTGCAGCCTTTTCTTCTTCTTCTTCTTCTTCTTCTTCTTCTTCTTCTTCTTCTTCTTCTTCTTCTTCTTCTTATTGTTCTCATTCTCTATGGGAGACGGCTTCGCGACAAGCTCTTTGGACCTTGCAGCTATCTCGAAACTCACATGGGCATCGAGGGCAGCATATTTTATCCACTCGTACGTCAAGGGATAATTATCCCATCCAAACGACCTTAATGCCGCCGTCTCATCACCCTTCTGAAGATCTGTACCGAGCAAAAAAAAAATCTACGTCGAATAGGGATGGTGTCTGTTTATCACAATCTTCTACAGGAATTTTGATTCTGGTTTGTAGGTCAGCGATGCTTTTCAAATCAAGGTTGTACGGCTTCAGCTTCTGTTTGTCCCCTTCGATGGCTGCCCCACGGAAGTATACGTCCTCCTGAGACAAGAAATCGTGAAGCTCACGTGGTATGGAGGGCGAGTGTATGATGTGGTACACCAAAACATCATCTTCGTGGCACAGCTAAAGGACGGCGGCGCACTGGATCTCCCCAGGGGCACACTCCGTGTACTCTGCGTCGAGACCAATGACCCTTGTCTCTACCTTTTTGAGGGAGTTGGATACATTGTTGATCCACTGCCGAACAACCCTTGGGTGGACGGTGACGGTGGCAACTATGCGCTTCGAGCCTTCGACAAGGACATGTTGGACGCTAAAAACCTGCATCTCGATCTCTTCCGCCATTTGGAACCACTGGAATGGAGGGCTATGGTTTGGAGAATTAGGATTAGATGGCTAGTCTAACTGAAGTAGTAGATGCTTATTTAAAGAGGTTAACACAATGTGAACGCAGTGGGGTTTGGATGCAAATGAAGACGAAGGGGAGGTGAAGAAGCTGAGGAGAATCGGTTCCCAATGGAGAAGTAAATGGGAGAAATGGCGTGCAGGTAGTTGATTAGACGGCTAGGTAGACTAAACGAAAAGGCTATGTGGGTAGACTGATGAGTTGTACCTGTTCGTGTATGTGCCCATCCGTCCTGATAGGTGGGACCTATGCAAACAGATAAAAAAATGTGTCGTAGTTTTTTTTGAGCGCGTGAGTGGGAGACACAACATTCTCCATTTTTATTTTCACTTTTCAGTTTTACATGTAGATTTTGACCCCAAAGAACACATGGTCTTTTTAACACTTTTCAGTTTGCATTATCCTGGATATAGAACATGGATCTCTGAATAATTTAAATATTCTGAATAATTCAATAATTGACAGAGGCATAACAATTGAAATGTAGCTTCAAATGTCAAAAATTAGTGTCCTGGATACAGAACATGGATCAGTTCTCAGTTTGTGTAACACTTTTCAATTTGCATTATCCTTCTCTGAATAATTCAAATGTCCTGGATACAGAACATGGATAACTATAGTAACTTTTTAGTACTTTGAATTTTGGCCACTACTTCTGCTGTTTAGTAACTTTTCTGAATTTTGGCCACTACTATAGTAAGTTCAAGTGAGTAACTATAGTAACTTCAAGTGAGTAACTCCATTTCTGATTTTTTTTACATAAAACTAACCATGATATTTGTTCCTCTATTTTGGTCATAATTATAATCTGATTGCTGAACCCTTAATCATTCTCATAATGTTTACATGATGCACAATTATACTACTGTCAAAACTACATCATACACACACTATCTAAACTGACAAGATGGTGGTGGAGGTGGGAATAAATGTTCAGTATTGGTGCATTTTCTGTGCTTACAAAATTTAGATTGAATTTCACTTCCAAAAGAAAAGAAGTGGAGATTAAATGTTGCTTTCCACTTACTTCACCTATGTGTAACTCTTTTTGTGCATTTTCTGCAGAACCTATGTGTAGCTACAGCATACAGGCCAGTTCATCAATTGCTCGAAGAAGAAAAGAAGGTGGCATTTCCTTGCCTTTAGCATATAGGCCAGTTCACTTAATGTCCTCTGGTGCTATATTTCTGAGAACATCCAAGTTTTTACTTATCACTTTGCTAGTATTCACAAGTCCATTGAAGCGTGCATGTCTTTGTGAATCTTGCTGTCTACTCCAAGTAGATGGTGTGTAGCTTGGCAAAGGATATTAGTACTTGGTGCATTCTAAGTTAAAAACCACTCTAGATTTACAAGTGATTACTGAAGATGACAAGTGTTTATTCAGTTCTAAATTTGAAGTAACTAGTAGACGAACAATATTCATCTTTTTTTGTATATGAAGAAGAATAAACCTAGCTAATTCAAATAATTCCAATTTTAGGGACATGTTTGTATCAACTCTTAGTTAAGGGGTTGTGGCAGTTTTCAGTTTTGTGCTGCTTGAATTGATTCTACAGGAATATTTAGGGAAGAGTCATGGCTATGCTTAGCTCTCTGTAAAATGAATGACTGAAATTGGACAATTGGAAACTTTAGGTATGTTTGCAATTGGACAAATGGTGTATAAATCCAAATAGAGCAAATAAATTCAAATGATTCAAATAAATCCAAATAAACATGGTTGATGTTCATTTTGCATAAACCTAGTTGAGTATTACAGAGTAATTGACAACAAATTGACCTGGTTGGAATTCATACAGCAACAGTAATAGTTAACTGAACTTCTTTTGCGTGCATTTATCACTCCAGAAAATTTTCAGTAACAAGTGTGCAGCCTCTGCATTTTCTCAGTGAACTTTTGAGTCCATTTATAACTTGTTGGAGTATGCTATAGCTTCTGCAAATCACAAACTCCTTTAGTTTACATCTCAGTTTTAGCAAACACTACAGTTTCAGTAAAGGAGTCATAACTGAATTACAGGCACTGTAGTTTCTCTACAGTATTGGAACGCTGAACATTTTCAGTTAACTGTAGCAAGAAAAACTTCCAAAAACTAGCAGATCTCCAAGAATGCCAAGAGTATTACTCAATGAATTTGATGGCATCAAACTAAATTTTCACTATAATCTGTTCATCATTTAGCAGCAGTGTACAACCTTTGTCCTGGATTATTTCTCTAGCTTTGTATCCCCTGACTGAATTTTCTCTGCCTGTACTGAGAACAGCAAATTCAGACTCACAGCAACAAATTGAACAGCAGCAGTAGCAGAGGCGGGCGGGGCAGACTCACCAGCACAGGCGAGAGTGGCAGCAGAGGCGAGGCAGGGGAAAAGGCAGAGGCAGCATCAAAGTTCCACGGCGCCGGTGTCGTCCACCAGTAGTAGCATGAGAGGCGGGAGTGGGCGCAATTTTCCACGACATCGGCGGACGTAGCGGACGAAATCGGAGGCGCAGGTGGGCGGCGAAGGTGGGCGAAGGTGGGCGGCAACCTTCAATGGGGCCGGCGGCGTAGCTCAAGGAGGGCGCCGGCACAGGTCGCCTTCACAGCGGGCGGTGCAGGTGGTAAGCCGCGGCACAGGTGCAAGCGGGCGGCGGCGCTGTTGTTGGTCGCGGGCTGGGCCACGGTTCTCGTGTTGGTCGCAGCGCAGATCCAGGCGGGCGGCGGCGCAGGTGGGTAGCCGGCGATGGCTGCAAGGTGCGGGCGACGGGGGAGGAGGAAGGACGGAGATGGACTTCTTTGTGACATGTTTAAAACTCTGTGGTTTTTTTTTGCAAAAAAACAAATACACTGCCCTGTGGACAACTTTTCCCGAATGGAGGGAGTACTAGTTAAATCCGAGCTATGGGTGTGAAGCACTGATATTCCAGTACATTTGATTGTGACCTGTTCTAATTTTGTACCTGAACTTTTTTTAGAAAGGGATGTACGTCAACTTAATGTGCTAGCAGAACTTATTGTGTTGTCCGTCTGTTTTCTTTGCACAACATTCAAGATATTTCCCCGTCATTGATAGAGACGATGAACCGTTATGTACGGCTTCGTTGGTTTCAACATAGCCCTTCCCGTAGCGATCCACTGCTTCCATCCTGATTGTGCCGCCTGCATGAAATTTTTGTATGCAAGTTCAGTGTGCTATGATGTTCTATATGATTGTGTCAACTATATAAGTTTTTACTGAGCATCAGCAATGCATATGGCTGAAAGATGTATTTACGAGCATCGACCGATGGGTCTCTCTATCTCTCTCTCTCTCTCACACACACACACACGCACACACACACACACACGCGCAGACGCACAAGTGGGATCCGTTGAATTATTTATTTGCTCGTGACAAGTTTTAATTAGGTTCCACTGTAATCTAACTTTTTTCTTAAGTTATTAATTGAGCTCAGTGACTTCAAAAAGTTGTACAGAAGCCTTGTTTGGGCCTTTTCGGCGTCGCTGAATGTGGGCTGAGTAACCATGTTAGGTTGTATTGTACTACACAGGCCTTTTTTTCAACATCAGCAATGGAACTGGGCCGACAGTTGTACACAATATCTGGGTCAACTTGTTATTCTCCGCCCTGCTGGGCTGCAAACTTTCCTAGGAGGTATGCATTAGGCTTAACAAGAAAATGGACTTTAAGAAATAATAAATGGGATGTAATTATAATAACTGGACAGTTACTATGCACCAAACACGTAATTAGTTTGAAAAATATATTATTTTTGGAATTTGAAAATTTTAATTTCATTACTTGCTACGCGCGCAATATTTCGTTGGATTTTAACGTAATACAACTTTATTTTGAAATTATATTTGACATGACTAGAAATTTTGGATAAAAATATTTCAGATCCCATCAAAATGTGGGGATTTTTTTTGAATTCTGTTTTGAGAAGTTGTTTGAAATTATTGATCGTTGTCCTAGCTAGAAGTTGGGACGTACTTTTAACAAACTGTACATGGGCCGTAGTAAATTCCATTAGAATTAAAAAATGGGTTGTACATTCTTACAAATCGCAAATGGGCTATATGTTCTCTGCCAAATCCGAGCTGTGGGCCTACTAAGTTGACGCATACTAAGGGCTTTGTCAACTTAGTCAATATAAACGATTCTAGCTGTAGTGATCGTACGATGTCCATCCAACGACCATAGTGCTTCTTCAACCTCTTATCTCCTTGCTCCAGCCGCCCAAAGCAGCGCCGGTCGTGTCGCGTGCTCCTGCCTCCCGTGGCCGGCTATGATGCCGCGGAGGCCTCACAGTCCTGTACTACTCCGACCGCTGTCCAGGCCATCCCTCTACTCACCCACACCCCCTGTTATTCTGCGGCGGCCGCAGCCTCACACCGCAGCCGAACCAGTGAACCCTTGTACTCCTCTCCGCGCGGACTTCCACTGATGCGTCTTCCCCGGCTCCGCGCCGTCCCCTTCCTAGGCCTCACCGTCGTCCAGACCACCGCCCTGGTGCTCTCAGCACGGTGTGGTTAACGTGGTCAACGACCGACTTCCATCGGAAGAGTACTATACGTGGAGAGGCTGACAGCTGGGTCCAGGCGGCCGCAAGGAAGTGCCTCCTTATTACGCGCAAAATAATTATTCCTCCACCTGACAGCAGGGACCCACCGGACGGGCCACCTTATTTCGCAAAAAAATGTTTCCCCCTGACTGCTGGGACCCACCGGACGGGCAAGCTTATATCGCGAAAAAACGTTCCCCCCGCTATCAGCTCGGACCCACCGGAAGTGCCTCCTTCTTACGCGCAAAAAAATGAATACTCACCCTGCTAGCTAGGACCCACCATGGTGGGAGGCTGACTTGTGGGCCTACTAAGTTGACTGGGACGGGGGCCTTTATCAACTTTAGTCAATATGAACGATTCTAGCTCCAGTGACCGTACGATGTCCATCCAATGACCGTAGTGCTTCTTCAACCTCTGGTCTTCTTGCTCCAGCCGCCCAAAGCAGCGCCGGTCATGCCGCCTGCTCCTGCCGCCCGTGGCCGGCTGTGATGCCGTGGAGGCCTCACCGCCCCCTACTACTCCCACCGCTCGCCAGGCCATCCCTCTACGCACCCACACCCCCTGTTATTCTGCGGCGACGGCAGCCGCACACTGCAGCCGAACGAGTGAACCCTCATACTCCTCTACGCATGGGCATCCACTACCGCGTCTTCCCCGGCTCCGCGTCGTCCCCTTCCTAGGCCTCGCCGTCGTCCACCGCCCTGGTGCTCTCGGCGCGGCGTGGTCAACATGGTCAAGGAATGTCTTCCATCAGACGTGGACTGTACGTGGAGAGGCTGACAGCTGGGTCCATGGCCGCAGCAAGGAAGTGCGTCCTTATTACGCGCAAAATTATTATTCCTCCACCTGACAGCTGGGACCCACCGGACGGGCCATTGTATTTCGTGAAAAAAACGTTTCCCCCTGACTGCTGGGACCCACTAGCTACATCTTCGCACGCAAGGAAGTGCGTCCGGGCAAAAAAAAATGATTCACCCCCCTGACTGCTGGGACCCACCAGCTACATCTTCGCAGGAAGGATGTGCCTGACAGTCGGGACCCACCTGGTCGAAGCGTACGTAGCATTGTCATTCTGGTCGCGAACATGTACGTACATATATACTGGTGTATGTAGAGGCGCACACATGTCGTAGTAGAGGCGCGCACGTAGCATGTACACGTACGTATAGCGGCCAGGGTGCAAGAAAGAAAATACGACCACGTATGTGTACATACGGGCGGGGTCTCGAACGCCTACTCGCGCATACGTACGGAAAGGGCTCGTGTACATGGCTGGGTCGGAACAGAGAAACAACGTCGTCGTCGTGTTCATGGGGAGGCAACGGAATGCGTCGTGTTCATGGGGAGGCAACGGAATGTGTTGTGTTCATCAGGAGGCAACGTAACGCGTGGGAGCCAACTGGCTGGGTCGGAATGGAATGCGTGGTCGTGTTCATCGGGAGGGCTTGGACGGAACAGGCGATGTAAACGAGGACTGGCGTATCGCACAACGGAGGAAACGGACCTTCTACATTTGGAACGGGGTCCTGTTGATTGGGAGGGGTCTGGCGTACCGCAAAACAGAGGAAACGGACCTCTTACGGTCGAAGCGGGGGTCCTGTTCATCGGGAGGGGTGTGGCATACCGCAAAACGGACCTCCTACGATCGAAACGGGGGTCCTGTTCATCGGGAGGGGTGTGGCGTACCGCAAAACGGACGAAACGGATTTGTGTTGGAGCGCTATGGTCAAAACGGGGGTCCTGTTCATCGGGAGGGGTCTGGCGTACCGCAAAACGGAGGAAACGGACCTCCTACGGTCGAAACGGGGGTCCTGTTGATCGAAAGGGGTGTGGCGTACCGCAAAACGGACGAAACAAACCTCCTATGGTCGAAACGGGGGTCCTGTTCATCGGGAGGGGTGTGGTGTACCGCAAAACAGACGAAACGGACTTGTGTTGGAGAGTTACGGTCGAAATGGGGGTCATGTTCATTGGGAGGGGTCTGGCGTACCGCAAAACGGGACTCCACGGGATACTGTTCATCTCCACCATTGACCTCCTCCAGCCTCCACGGGCTACCGTCGACCTCCTCCAGCCTCCACGGGCTCCTGTTCATCCAGCCTCCACCGCCCGCTACTCCACCGGCTACTGTTCAACCACCCCTCCACGGGAACCCCTCCACCGTCTACTGTTCATCCAGCCCTCCACACCACGGGGTCCTGTTCAATGTAACACCCTCGATGCGACTATAGCTCCCACGTGTCGAGGCGCGACTTAGAGACATAATCGCATATAAGGCATATGTCGCAAGTTAGGAAATCTTCACAACATCCCATGTAATATGAATAATAAAGGGGAGAATACATAGTTGGCTTACACTCGCCACGTCACATCAAAATACATAAATAACATCCATCATTCAAACACTCATGGCCCGACTATGGCGCCAAAATAGAAAAGAACCCAACATGCAACAAGGCCCCGAATCAAACCCCAACTAGGCACCACTACTGATCATCAGGAAAAGACACGTAGTAACGCTGAGAGTCTTCGTCGAACTCCCACTTGAGCTCGTACTCGTCACCTGGAGCGGAATCACCTGGACCTGCATCTGAAGTTATAGTCTCTGTGAGCCACAGGGACTCAGCAATCTCGCACCCTCGCGATCAAGACTATTTAAGCTTATAGGAAGGGTAAGGCAAATATATGTGGAGCTGCAACAAGCGACTAGCATATATGGTGGCTATCTTATTCGCAAAAGAGAGCGAGTAGAGGAGGCAAAGCACGAGCGAGAAACTAGAGAGCAACCTGCGCAAACATTACTCCAACACCGTGTCCACTTCCCGGACTCCGCCGAGAAGAGGCCATCACGGTAACACACTCAGTTGATTCATTTAATTAATTAAGGTTCAAGTTATCTACAACCGGACATTAACAAATTCCCATCTGCCCATAACCGCGGGCACGGCTTTCGAAAGTTCAATCATTGCAGGGGAGTCCCAACTTAGCCCATGACAAGCTCTCACGGTCAACGAAGGAATAGACCTCCTCCCAAGACGTTCCGATCAGACTCGGTATCTTGGTAACTCAAGACACTTCGACAGGTTAAAACAAGACCAGCAACACCGCCCGAATGTGCCGACAAATCCCGATAGGAGCTGCACATATCTCTTTCTCAGGGCACACTCAGATAAGCAATCCGTACAACTAAAACCAGCCCTCGAGTTTCCCCGAGGTGGCGCTGCAAGGGGCTCTAGTTTGGACCAACACTCAGAGGAGCACTGGCCCGGGGGGGTTAAAATAAGATGACCCTTGAGTCTGCAGAACCCAAGGGAAAGAAAAGGGCTAGGTGTCAAATGGTAAGACCAATGTTGGGCATTGCTGGAAAAGCTTTAATCAAGGCGAACTATCAAGGGGTTCCCATTATAACCCAACCGCGTAAGGAACGCAAAATCCGGGAACATAACACCGATATGACGGAAACTAGGGCAGCAAGAGTGGAACAAAACACTAGGCGAGAGGCTGAACCTTCCACCCTTTACCAAGTATATAGATGCATTTAGATAACACGGCAGCATAATGATATCCCAACAAGTAAATAAAAGATGTTCCAACAAGGAACGGCCTCCAATCTTCACCTGCAACTAGCAACGCTATAAGAGGGGCTAAGCAAAGCGGTAACATAGCCAATCAACGGTTTGCTAGGACAAGGTGGGTTAGAGGTTTGACATGGCAATGTGGGAGGCTGACAAGCAAATGGTAGGCATCGTAGCATTGGCATAGCAAAGAGCGAGCAAACTAGCATAGCAAAGATAGTAGTGATTTCGAGGGTATGATTATCTTGCCTGCAAAGCTCTCAGAGTTGACTGGATCCTCCAAAGCAAACTCAACGGGCTCCTCGTTAGCGAACTCATCTCCCGGCTCTACCCAAAAAAGACAAACAAGCAACAAGGATACAATCAACCACGTCAAAAACAAGCAACATGATGAAACGATGATATGCTATGCGGGATGCGATGCGGGATGCAAAATGCAAGATATGACAGGAAATGCATGAACCTGGTCTCAACTTCGAAAACCAAGTGTGCCACTGGAAAGAGGGGATGAAATCGCTTGAAAACGATATAAAGATCATTGGAATCGGAGTTACGGTTTGGAAATGGCAAGCGTTTCAAAAATGACTCCGGTCTGCGATTTACAGCAAGTAGGCATCTAAATGCAACGAAATGAACATGCTACAGCCACCAAACATGATAACAAAATACATGGCAGGGATGCACACAAGATGCTTAACAAAAGTCTAGCACTGAGCTACGGCCAATTCATCCATTATGAGGTTCAAACAAGCATGGCCAAAACGCAAATGCAAAACAGATTTCAGACTTAGTGAAATTAACACTTGCCTGAAATTTCAGATCATGAAGCCCTCTTCGGAGCAACAAAACAACATGCTACAGGACCTGATTATGACAAATAAAGACATGGCATGGAGCTTCTTAACAAGATTAACAAAATACCCAAAGTGACCTGGGGCCAAAAGGGTTCACAAAATATACTAACAAGCACACGAACATAGCAAAAACACAATCAGTTTTCAGACTTAGTGAAAACTGGGACATGCTGAAATTTAACTCACGAAGGCATGTAAACGAGCTCGGTGCACTCAGTACGCTGCAAGTCATGGCAAGGCAAGCATACATCCATTAATAAGGCACAAAATGAAAGCTAGACATGGCAAGAACAATGGCATAGCATGCACGGATCAACTACAATAGCATCGGCAAAATCGCAAACAAGTTGATGATCTGCCCAGATTCACCACGAAGCAAAAGTAGATCTCGATTGACTCAAGCTAGGGTGCTCCATAATTGCAAGAAAAGACATGGATGGATAGAACTTAACAAGATTAACAAAACTCTTTTACTGATCATCCTCAAAAGAGGCACGGATCACTAGGAAACAACAAGAACATAAGGCATCATGAACTAAACAATCGCAGACTTTAGTGAAAACTAATAAGTCCCTGAAAACAGATTTACCGGGTGTCTCACTTTGCAAGCTTGCACAAGTCACCACACACATCCTAAAAATGCATGGGTTGCACCTCTGGAAAGAATACAAAATCCTTAACAAAACATATGAAGGACTCACAGGCATAGCATGCACACAATAATCATGGCAAAAATGACAAAAGTCTAAGATGAACTAGCAGATCTGACAATTAACTCACGAAGCCTCCTTCTAACAGCATTTCGGGCATCAAGATGAGCTCAAATGAAAATGATGCAATGGAGTGAAATGATGTACTCGTCGAGACAAAATTTTTGATATGCTATATGCATGAATCGGAGCTACGGATGCAAAGTTATGGAGCCGCCAACATGGGCATATGGAGTAAAAATTCTGAGGACTTAGTGAAAAAAAACTACCCAGATATGGATCTAGGGTTTCGGATCACTGTAGCAACCGGGTCAGGGCGCGCCTCCCGAGGCGACTCCGGTGAAGACGAGGACGGCGGCCGGCGGGGGCGACGTCCGGTGGCCGGGGCGGCGGCGCCGGGGGCCGCGGTGGCCGGAGTCGGGGCCGGCTGCGGGCCGGGCGACGCCGGCGAGCTCCGCGGCGGCTTGGGGCGGTGACGGTGGCTGCGGCGGCCCGGCGATGAAGGCGGTGAAGGGAGGCGTCGGGAGCCGGGCGACGGCGGCGATGGCGGCTCCGGCCGCCGGAGTTGGAAGAGGCGGCGGGGATGGCAGCGAAGGGCGGCGGCACGTGGATGGGCTCGCGGGGGCCCCTCCTGGGCCTCCCGGACCGGCGACGGGTGAGGGACACGGCGGCCACGTGGCGGCTCACCACTGGCTGCGGGCGGCGGCGGAGGTCGGGTCGGACACGTCCGGCCCGGCAAATTTTGTCCGGCGGCGGCGTGGGGAATGGATCTAGGGTTTCGGAGAGGGGGAGAGATCCGAATTTCGGGGGGTCTATTTATAGGCGTAAGTGGAGCTAGGAGAGTCCAAATGAGGTGCGGTTTTCGGCCACGTGATCGTGATCGAACGCTCTAGGACATGGAGCAGAGTTTGGTGGGTTTTGGGCCAAATGGAGGGGTGTTGGGCTGCAACACACACGAGGCCTTTTCGGTCCCTCGGTTAACCGTTGGAGTATCAAACGAAGTCCAAATGATACGAAACTTGACAGGCGGTCTACCGGTAGTAAACCAAGGCCGCTTGGCAAGTCTCGGTCCAATCCGGAAATTTTTGATCCCCACACACGAAAGAAAGCTAGAAATGACCACCGGAGGAGAACGAAGCGCCGGAATGCAAAACGGACAACGGGGAAAATGCTCGAATGCATGAGACGAACACGTTTGCAAATGCAATGCACATGATGACATGATATGAGATGCATGACAACGAAAACAACACACACGGAGACAAAGACCCGAACCCGAGAAATAAATATAACTCAACGCCAGAAATGGCAAGAGTTGGAGTACAAATTGGGCAAGTTATATCTGGGGCGTTACATTCAACCACCCCTCCACGGGCACCCCTCCACCGTCTACTGTTCATCCAGCCCTCCACCACACCACGGGGTCCTGTTCATCCAGAGGCAACACCACCGCTCACTGTTCATCCAACCCCCCCTTCCCCCCGCAACGCTCATTGTTCATCCGAGAGGCAGCATTGATCAGCTTTAGTTAGCAGCAGTAGCGAAGGAATCACTCGATCTTGTTCGGTTAACAGCCATCGATCGATCACTCGGGTTCAGTAACGCGTAGCCTGCAGTGCAATCGCTCGGGTTTAGTTAGAGCCCAATGCCTCACTCGGGTTCAGTTAGAGCCAACGCCTCGCATACACGCGCGTACGTGTATGAGAGAAACGCGCATCGCTCGGCCCCCGACCTCCCACCGTAACCGGGAACTCCCCAAAAAATTTCCTCGCCCTCGCTTCTACCATGGTTTTTTCGTCATGGACGGCCCAAAGAATGTCATGCAGCTGCGTCTCCGGCCCGCCCAGGACGAAAAGCCCATTTTCTTTCATGATTTTTTGTTTTAGAAGTAGGAGCCCACCACATCTATGTTGATACCGGGTTTTGTCACAATTATCGTCACAGAAGTGTCATACGTATGATAGGAAAAAAAATTGTTCGGCCCAAAATGTCACGGATGTGTCTTTTTTTGTAGTGATTCTCAATGTTTTGAAATCTCTTGCATGGGGAAACATGCACCCAGGGACACACATATGATTTTTCAATCAATTTTGGTGCACATGTAGCTCAAATTTGATTTTTGCACATTAAATCCCTAGGAAATCAATCAATGTATAAAAACGGTAGAATGATCTCTGTTTTTTTTAATTTTAACACGACACTCCTTTGGTCACATGTTCACTTCAGAAAAAGTTTGACATGCCTCAGAGTGGCTATTGTGGTGCGAGATATGTGTCTGTGTGTGGGGGGGGGTCCGGCAGTACACTACAAGTCGTGAGCCTTCGTGTGGGATTACTTATCATTTTGTGAGTCATATATGCCACATCAAAGTCGTGAATTAGTTACTTAAAGCATTACACAACCCTTTCATACATACATGTTCGGGCCACATGCATGCATTGGTGGTCATTTCGGACACTCCCTCGTGTGGTTATCAGTGACGTGCCCATTTGTTAGCCCGCAAAG
Organism: Triticum urartu; assembly: GCF_056163025.1. Taxonomy (NCBI): domain Eukaryota; kingdom Viridiplantae; phylum Streptophyta; class Magnoliopsida; order Poales; family Poaceae; genus Triticum; species Triticum urartu. The sequence continues at coordinate 219,563,499 of NC_141878.1, forward strand.
GTTTTCAGTTTCCACCGATAATGAGAGGCATTTGACCAAAGGTGGATTCATCTTGGCATGTGTGTGGTGTGGATCATGGTGAGATTCCATAGCAAAGTTCGGGCACTTGCGTACACATGAGTCCCTCCCACCGGCTTGAAGTGAGGGGGCTACACATCATGGTGTCATGTGTTTCCGGTTTGCGAAGCACGTGCCACGTCAAAGTTGTGCATTGGGTATTCAAACATCACATAACACGGGCACATGCACGCAGTGGTTTTGTCGTATGACACTCACTCGCACGTGACTCTCTCTGTGAGCCCGCGAGGTTGTTGTCGATCAGTTGAACGTACAGTGAGAGAGATGTTAATTTGACCAACAAGGATGGTTCTTTTTTAGTATGTGTTACATATATGCACAGTAGGAGTATGTAGTACATGTCAAAGAGGGGGCAACATGAATACTCTATATATATGCGTATGTCATGACCTCGCTCCATGTGGGGACTTTTCGGTTCCCGAGGCAGGTGCCACATCAATGTTGTGCATTGGTATTCAAACATCACGCAATACCATGCAGGCGGTGGTTACCCTATCGGAACTCACTCGCATGTGGCGCTTCCATCTGTGGGCCTGCGAGGTTGTCCTCCATCACTTTGACCCAACGAGAGAGAGAGGTTAATTTGACCATCAAGGAATGATTCTTTTTTGGTTTGTGCTATACAGTAGAAGTACATATATACCACGCGTCAAATTGGGGTGTACATATAGCACATACCACACATCATGAACCTCGTTCTCTGTGGGCACTTTATAGTTTCCGAGGTGTGTGTGTGTGTGTGGTGCCACATCAAAGTTGTGCATTGCGTATTCAAACATCACACAAACACCTCTTTGGGCCACATGCAGACGATGGTACGTAGTTCTATATAGGATGCTCACTCGCATGCGACGTACGCTTCGCCTTCTGTGGGCCTGCGAGTTCTTCGTCCATCACTTTGACCCAACGAGAGAGAGGTACGTTTTACGAAGAAGGAGGATTAATTCTTTTAGGGCTGTGTTACTAGGTGTATAGTACGTGTCGAAGGGGGTGACTAGCATATATATACTTGGTGTCACATGAACCTCACTCTGTGTGGGGACTTTGCGGTTTTTGAGGCAAATGCCACATCAAAGGTGTGCATTAGGTATTCAAAACATCACAACCACACACCTCTCCATATATATGTTCTGGCACACATTCAAGCGACGGTTTTGTCCTATGGCACTCACTCTCGCGGTTATCGGTTATGCTTCCATCTATCGGCCCGTTTGGTTCTTCACTTTCACCGACAGCGACGGAGGTTAATTAATTTGACTTAGGAGGGGGTTAATTTTTTTTGTCTCACAATATAGATCATGATGTGAGATTACATATATATAATAGCGCATGCGTACACATGAATCCATCCCACTGGATCAAAGGGAGGGGGCGAGCACACGACACGTCATGAACCTCTTGCTCTGTGTGGGGACCTCTTTGATTTTCAATGCATGCACCACATCAATGTTGTGCATTGGGCCGGGTACTCAACACATATGCATGCATCACACACCTCTATACATATGTTCGGGACGGATACGTCTCTAGCGTATCTACTTTTCCTAATGCTTGTCCTCTTGTTTTGGACTCTAATTTGCATGATTTGAATGAAACTAACCCCGGACTAACACTGTTTTCAGCAGAACTACCATGGTGTTGTTTTTGTGCAGAAATATAAGTTCTCGGAATGGAAGGAAACTTTGTGAGGATTTCTTATACAATAAAAGACAATTTCTAGAGCCAATAGTCACCTGAGGGGGGGCCCTGGGTGGGCACAACCCACCAGGGCATGCCTGCCCCCCAAGTGCGCCCAGGTGGATTGTCCCCACCTGGTGGCCCTGCAGACCCCGAAACCTACGCTATTAAATCCTATTTTTCCAGAAAAAAATCGAGGAGAAAGAATTATCGAGATCCACGAGACGGAGCCATCGTCACCTCCTGTTCTTCATCGGGAGGCAAGATCTGGAGTCTGTTTGGGGCTCTGGAGAGGGGAATCTTCGTTCTATGTCATCACCAACCATTCTCCATCGCCAATTCCATGATGCTCCCCACCAGGAGTGAGTAATTCCTTCATAGGCTCGCTGGTCAGTGAGGAGTTGGATGAGATTCCTCATGTAATCTAGTTATTTTAGTTAGGGCTTGATCCCTAGTATCCACTATGTTCTGAGATGATGTTGCTATGACTTTGCCATGCTTAATGCTTGTCACTTTGGGCCCGGGTGCCATGATTTCAGATCTGAACCGTTCATGTTATCACCATTACATCCATGTTCTAGATCCAATCTTGCAAGTTATAGTCACCTACTACATGTTATGATCTGGCAACCCCGGTGTGACAATAGTCGGGACCACTCCAGGTGATGATCGTAGTTTGAGGAGTTCATGTATTCACTGTGTGTTAATGCTTTGTTCTGGTTCTCTATTAAAAGGAGGCCTTAATATCTCTTAGTTTCCAATTGGACCACGCTGCCATGGGAGGGTAGGACAAAAGATGTCATGCAAGTTCTTTCCATAAATAGGTATGACTATTTACGGAATACATGCCTACATTATATTTATGAACTGGAGCTAGTGCCATATCGCCCTAGGTTATGATTGTCACATGATGAATATCATCCAAAAAATTGTCGATCCAATGCCTACAAATTTATCCTATATTGTTCTTGCTAAGTTATTATTGCTATCATTACTGTTGCACTTGCTACAAAATTACTGCTATCATTGTTATCGTTGCTACTGTTATTGCTACTACTATCAAAACTATCATATTACTGCGCTACTGATCACTTTGCTGCAGATAATTAATCTCTAGGTGTGGTTGAATTGACAACTCAGCTGCTAATACTTGCAAATATTCTTTGGCTCCCCTTGTGTCGAACCTATAAATTTGGGTTGAATACTCTACCCTCGAAAACTGTGGCAATCCCCTATACTTGTGGGTTATCAGGGACACACTCATGCAATGGTTGTCTTTGGACACACTCTCACTCGCTTGGTTATGGGCGGCAAGCCTATATATATTCGTGGGCCCGCGTGGATGTCCATCATTTTGACCAATGCCGAGAAAGGTTACCAGGGTGGATTCTTCTTCTTTGCTTCGAGTTACCATACAGTAGGTTGATCATTCCAAGCCTAATTAAGTTTGAGTGCATGCTACGCATCGTGAATGCTCGCTGAGTGTGGGGATTTTACGGCTCCAAAGCATGGTTCCACATCAAATTTGATCATTGGGTATTGAAACACCACACGCACCACTGATGTCTACTACGCAACCTTCTTCTTGTAGACTCGTGTTTGGCCTTGCTACCTCTTGAGCTTACGTCGGTTTTTCCCTTGAAGAGGAAAGGGTGATGCAGCAAAGTAGAGTAAGTATTTCACTCGGCTTTTTAGAAACAAGGTATCAATCCAGTAGGAGACAATGCAACAAGCCACCGAATACCTGCACAAACAAACACCAACTTGCACCCAACGTGACAAAGGGGTTGTCAATCCCTTCACGGTTATTTGCAAAGTGAGATTTGATATAGATGGATAATCGATAAAGTAATATTTTTGGTATTTTTATTTTATAGATAGGAAAGTAAAAGAATGAAAAAGAAAGTAAATAGAAAACTAAAATTATAGATCGGAAACTTATATGATGGAAAATAGTCCCGGGGGCCATATGTTTCACTAGAGGCTTCTCTCAAGATAGAAAATATTACGGTGGGTGAAAAAATTACTGCCGAGCAATTGATAAAAAGCGCAAAGTTATGACGATATCTAAGGCAATGATCATGAATATAGGCATCACGTCTATATCAATTAGACCGAAACAATTCTGCATCTACTACTATTACTCCACACATCGACTGACTCATGCCTGCATCTAGAGTATTAAGTTCATAAGAACAGAGTAACGCATTAGTAAGATGACATGATGTAGCGGGAAAAACTCAAGCAATATGATGAAAACCTGTAACATCCCAAATTTTCAATTTGGAATGTTATACATTAGATCATCATGCATATCATATTTTATTTGCTTTTGGGTATTGATCCTAGAAAATTCTAAGCAACTCAAGGACCCACGGAGAGAGTTGGGGATTTCGTTATTTTCATATTTGAGTTTTTCTCAAATTTTGAGAATAGGATCATTTGATTTTATTTATTTTATCATCAATTATTTCTATTACAAAAATATGAGAGAGGGAATAAAATGACTTTCCCAAAATATAGAAATATTGAGGATTTAATAAAAAAATCAAATAGTTTTATTTCAGAGATTTTTTTGTTGTTTTTATTTGAATTAGGAAAAATGCGCGTTTTTCAAAATTGCATTTAGGGCCCAAATAAATGTTCACTTTGTCGGGCTTGATTTTAGAAGCCCGGGAAAATTTATTTCGGGATTTTTGGAGTCCGTTTAGTATTTCTTTTTATTTTTCTTCCGAGCGAAAAAAAACGGAACCGACTATGGGCCGTACTCGGCCAGGACTCCGCCTGGCAGGGGCCTTTATAAGCCGGGGCAAGCCAGCCCGAAGGCCCAGCCGCCCCGAAACCCTAGCCGCGCCCTAGCCGCCAGCCGCCGCCGCCGCCCCGCCGCCGATCCGCCGGAGCCGCGCGTCGCCCGAGGTTCGCCGCACCTCGAAATTCGTGCCATTTTTAAAAAAAATCCGTTCGTCGTTTTTCTTTCTCGTCGGATTTTTCCGTGGTTATTTTCTGATCGCGATTTCTGATCCGATTTTCGTTTTAGTTTTTCTTTTTGCTCGTTTATCGGAATCAGGCGATTCAAGCGCCTGGAGTTTCGTCTCGAAACCCTCTATCCGAATAATCAACTTAAACAAGCTTTTGCTACTGTAAAATTTGACTTAGGTTCAGATTAGTAGAACGAAGTTGGTTTCTTTCGCCGTTTGACTTTCTTTGCTTCATTCGATTTGATTCCTTTTGCCAACCGGAGTTCTTAAGTTGAACTTTCTGGTTAGATCTCTTATTTGAGTTTTACCTGTGCATTAGATGAGTACTTATTGTATGCTTCTTTGTTTGCCTGCGATAGAGTACCCGGAGTGCGCTGCCTGTTACTTCGAATCGTTAGGTTTCACGGATCATCAGCAAGGAAAGTAACACTTTGATCATACCTTTTCTACAACCTAGTTTTTTTGCATTAGATCAATCTTCACACATTGCATGATTAGGATCTAATTAAACTGTGGGATGGGAAGTAGATGAGGTAGTACCTATTACCTGTTTATTATCAAACCTTTGGGAGTTACTTCTACGTTTGCTTATTATGCCATGCTATGCTAGTAGACGTGGATTGGGTGAGTGAAATCCATGACAGATGTGAGATTGATAATTAATGGTTTATCTAAGGTGGCAACTTAAATACACATCTGGGTGGATTGAGGCACCTGGGTATTCCAGGACATGCCTGTTTTCTTTTGGACCGCCACCCAGACTCAAAGGGATCATGAGATTTTTCAAACTAGAAACTTCCGTGTGCAGCCACAAGCCATTATGGGCTATGGCATAGTTGATTAAGTCGTGCGAACTCTTACAGGGTAGACTAGCAGATGTAGGGGAAAGTAGGTGTACCGGTCTATCCATCGTAAGGTGCTAGCGCTTCTGAAAGACTGTGTCTCGGTCATCCGTTTCTCAAACACCATGTAGTGCGAGAAATCCAACGGAGGCGATCGAGTCTTGTGGGGAAAAGTGCGCAAACCTCTGCAGAGTGTAACAAACTAATCATGATTAGCCGTGTCCCCGGTTATGGACATCTTGAGTATCTAGTATCTGGATTATCATGTGAATCTCAACATGTTACTCTAAAATTAATGTTGTTGGGTTAATGATGATGCTTAATTGGGATTGAGAATGCTGTCAACCATTCTCAATGTTTAACAACCACCATGATAGTTATTAAATTTATTCCTTTTGAAGTAGGGAAAAAATGGCTTTATGCAAAACTGTAACCATAGAGCTTTCCACCAGCCAAATATGCATATAGTATAGCTGTTGCATTCCATTACTCTCTATGTCTTACCTTGTCAGCATATTCCATGTGCCGACCCGTTTTCGGGCTGCAACGTTAATGTTGTAGACTTTTCAGACGATGATTAAGGAGCTTTAGGTCATGGTTCTATACTCAGTGATGCTGTTGGAGTTGATGGACTCACTTATCTTCGAAGCCTTCTGCTGTTATTATTATTAGATGGCCTTAAGCCATATTTATTGTAATAAGTTCTCTTTTGAGACACTCGATGTAATAAGTGTGTGATTGCTACTCTGCTATAAATCCTCCGAGTACTATGTGGTGTCAGCATTACTGATCCAGGGATGACACCGGAGCACAGAGATCAGACTGTCTGAGGTCTGGTCGCTACAGAGATGGTATCAGAGCACACGCTGACTGTAGGACACGACCACTAAGCTAAAGACCTAGATCACTACTCACTCTCTTCTCTTCTGACCTCTCATCTTTTCTACTCTTTAGGATGGCGGATGCAAGGAACAAGTTCACCCAACCGGATGAAGATACACCCTTTGGACGCCACTTGAAGGAAGTCACTAGATACCTGAACATAGGAGTACCAAGCTTCACAGGAACCTACAACGCCACTTTACCTGAAGAAGAGCGCTGGATGATTCAAGTTCACATCCCAGGAAGGACGTTCATGTCAGTCACTGAGCCCATAGAGTTTTCTTTTGATGCACCAACTTGGAGTCTAGGAAAGAGTATGGCAGCTCACATTGCCATGGGACGCATTGGAGAAGTCTACCACAAGGATCTCAAGGATACTATCTACCAGATTTGCGGGCGCCGAGATGAACACTGGGAGATGATTAACACCAGGAAAGATAGATCAATTGCAGCTTTTATCCAGGAGTTAAACCAGCACATTCGACGACGGGAGAATCAGATGTGCGCTGACATGATAGATCTGAAGAAGGCTAAGACTGGAATCAAGGAACTGGAGGAAGAACTCAAGGCTACATGTGAAGATTATGAAGAAGAAATTGAAGTATTGGTGGATAAGAATGCCGACCTAACTATGAAGCTAGCAGTATTTATGGGAGGCCCGACACCAGTAGATGGAGACGAAGAACCCAAGGAGATTAGCCTGGAAGACTACATCATCATCGACGGCACCGACTCAGAAGCAGATAGTAGCGATGATGACTATGTTGATGAAGCAGGAGCAGATATCATGGAGTCTACAACCATGGAATATTTCTAGTAGACCACCTCATCAGTAGTAGTAGTCCACCATGTAAATGTAGTAGTCCGAGCAATTTGCGATAGTTAGATCGATTGTATGCCTTTGTTTGTTTGAATGAAGTGAATTGTTTGCTTTTGCCTCATGTGCATATGGGTAGTGTTTTCTCTTTAGACCCCCTCTATTCTTATATCTCATCTTTTCTAAACCCTCAGATGCCTCTGAGACGTGACCCCGGATTTGCCTTTCCGCCGGAGCTCACCCAGTTGATCCAGCAGCAGAACACCTTGATGCAGTTGCTAGTCCAGAATCAGAATCAGGGGAACAACAACAACCCACCACCACCACTACCACCTGTTGACCACTTAGCCCGTTTTCTTAGGCTGAATCCGCCGGTGTTTTCCAGTAGCACCGAGCCGATAGTAGGAGTTAACCACAGCAGGATGCACAGATGCGGAGAAGGTTAAGTTTGCCGCACATCAGTTAGAAGGACCCGCAACATCATGGTGGGAGAATTTCACAGCCACCTTTCCAGTCGACACTGTCACATGGGATCAATTTCAGCAGGCTTTCCGTACTGCCCATGTTTCAGCAGGAGCAATGGCCATGAAGAAGCGTGAGTTTCGTAACTTGCGCCAAGGAGGACGGACAGTTGGCCAGTATGTGGAGGAGTTTAGTAAGCTAGCACGTTATGCCCCAGATGACATTTCTACAGATGCAGCTAAACAGGAGAAGTTCCTGGAAGGACTGAATGATGAGTTGAGTATGCAGTTGATGGTAGCCACCTTCAACAACTACCAGGAGTTGGTAGACCGTGCTCTTATGATTGAAGGGAAGCAGCAGCAAATTGAGAACTGCAAGAGGAAGTATGGACAAGGAAAGTATAATTCAGGAGCTCAGCAGAAGCCACGTTTTACCCCTAGACCGGGAGGACATTTTCAGCATACCCATGGAGTAGGTAGCTCACACAATCACAATGGCACCAAGAATGGTAATGGGAATGGAGGAAGCAATGGCTAGAACCGCAGCACCCCATCAACCCCAGCCAAGAGAGATCTGAGTCAAGTCACCTGTTTCAAGTGTTCCAAGACCGGACATTATGCCAATGAATGTCCTGAAGGCCAAAACGGCAATGGAAGCTCTGGAAAGAAGCCTTTCAACAGGGGACAGGTGAACCACATTAATGTGGAGGAGGTTGAAGCTCAGCCCGATGCAGTAATAGGTAAGTTTTTGGTTAAGTCATTTACTGCACTTGTTCTTTTTGATACTGGTGCATCGCATTCATACATATCAAGGGGATTTGTGGAAAAGTATAGCCTACCCACTAGGGTTCTCAAAACACCTATGCTAGTAAGCTCACCAGGAGCAGAGTACATGGTCAGTCAAGGATGCTTTCAAGTGCCATTAAGTATAGGACGACATGTTTCCCAACAGATTTAATTATTCTGGAATCCCTAGGTCTGGATGTGATTCTTGGTATGGATTGGCTGTCGATGTATGGAGGAAACATCGATTGTGCTAGTAAGTCAATTTTGCTTACCACCCCAGAAGGGAGAAGGATCAAGTATGTATCCTGACATGCGCCAAACAAGACACAAGTAAATTCATTAACAGGAGTTGTGCAGGAGGAAGTACCAGTGGTAAGGGAATTCCCTGATGTATTTCCAGAGGAGTTGCCAGGCATGCCACCGGATAGAGATATTGAGTTCTTAATTGAGCTATTGCCAGGCACATGGCCAATATCAAAGAGACCATATAGGATGCCAGCAAAGGATTTGGTGGAAATTAAGAAACAGATTAAGGAATTACTGGATAAAGGTTACATTTGCCCAAGTTCTTCACCTTGGGGATCACCAGTACTATTAGTAGAGAAGAAGGATGGATCGTTAAGGATGGTTGTTGATTATCGAGGATTGAATGAAGTAACAATCAAGAACAAGTACCCGCTACCAATGATCAATGATCTGTTTGATCGATTGCAAGGAGCTAAAGTGTTTTCCAAGATCGATTTGCAATCAGGGTACCACCAGTTGAAGATTCGAGAACAGGATATTCCGAAGACAGCTTTTACCACCAGGTATGGGCTGTATGAGTATACCGTCATGTCATTTGGTCTGACTAACGCGCCTGCATATTTTATGAACATGATGAACAAAGTGTTTATGGAGTTTTTGGATAAGTTCGTCGTAGTGTTCATTGATGATATCCTGGTTTATTCAAAGAATGAAGAGGAACATAAGGAGCATTTGCGTTTGGTACTTGGAAAGCTCAGAGAACATCAATTATATGCCAAGTTCAGCAAATGTGAGTTTTGGTTGAAGGAAGTAGGATTCCTCGGACACGTTATATCAGGAGAAAGTATAGCAGTAGATCCCGCTAAGGTTGAAACCGTGACCAAGTGGGAAGCCCCAACTACCGTTGGAGAGATCCGGAGTTTTCTTGGACTCGCAGGATACTACCGGAGGTTTATTGAAATTTTTTCAAAGATTGCGAAGCCTATGACGGAGTTGTTGAAGAAAGATACCAAGTTCAAATGGACTGAGCAGTGTGAGGCTAGTTTCCAGGAGTTGAAGAAACGCTTGGTTACCTCACCAGTGTTGATTTTGCCAGATCAGACCAAGGATTATGAGGTGGATTGCGATGCTTCACGTCGAGGACTTGGAGCAGTGCTTATGCAGGAAGGGAGAGTTGTTTCATATGCCTCAAGACAACTGAAGCCCCATGAGTTGAATTACGCTACGCATGATTTGGAGTTAGCAGCCGTAGTGCATGCCTTGAAGACATGGAGACATTTCCTCATCGGAAATCATTGTGAGGTGTACACGGATCATAAGAGTTTGAAGTACATTTTCACACAGAAGGAGTTGAACCTCAGACAAAGGAGATGGTTGGAGCTCATCAAGGATTATGATATGAAATTGCATTATCATCCCGGGAAGGCTAATGTAGTAGCTGATGCATTAAGCCGCAAGAGCCATGTCAATATGTTAATGACGGGAGAAATACCCAAGGAGTTAGCAGAAAATCTTCGTGAACTATGTTTGGAAATAGTTCCAAGAGGCTATGTAGCAATGCTGGAAATTCAGTCAACTTTGATGGACAGAATCAGGGAAGCTCAGAAGACTGACAAGGAGATTGCTTCCATAAAGGAGAAAATGAAAGAAGGAAAAGCTAAAGGATTTCGTGAGGATGAGCATGATACCCTATGGTTTGAAGATCGTGTCTATGTGCCCAATGACCCGGAGATCAGGAAGTTAATTCTGCAAGAGGCCCATGATTCACCCTATTCAATTCACCCAGGGAATACCAAGATGTATCTAGATTTGAAGGATATTTTCTGGTGGACCGGAATGAAGAAAGAAATAGCAGAGTATGTAGCAGTTTGTGATGTATGCCAGAGAGTAAAGGCAGAGCATCAGAAGCCAGCAGGATTGTTACAACCATTGCCGATACCCGAATGGAAGTGGGATAAGTTAGGCATGGATTTTATCACGGGATTGCCCAGGACTCGTTCAGGCTATGACTCGATTTGGGTGGTAGTCGATCGATTGACGAAAGTAGCTCATTTCATCCCAGTAAAGACCACTTATACCAGTGCTAAATTGGCTAAAATATACATGACCAGAATAGTATGTCTGCATGGAGTTCCGAGGAGTATCGTATCAGATAAAGGAACCCAGTTTACCTCAAAGTTCTGGAAGCAGTTGCACGAAACTTTGGGAACCAGGCTAGAATTCAGTACAGCTTTTCATCCGCAGACAGATGGACAGACCGAGAGAGTCAATCAGATTTTGGAGGATATGCTGAGAGCTTGTGCGCTAGATTATGGATCTAGTTGGGATGATAATTTGCCATATGCGGAGTTCTCTTACAATAACAGTTACCAAACTAGTTTGAAGATGGCCCCTTTCAAAGCTTTGTACGGAAGAAGGTGCAGGACACCGCTGTCGTGGGACGAAGTCGGAGACCGCCAGTTGTTTGGACCTGACTTGATTAAGGAGTCTGAACAGAAAGTGAAGTTCATTCGCGATAGGCTCAAGGTAGCCCAGTCCAGATAGAAGAGTTACGCAGATTCTAAACGCAAGGAGACAGTTTACGAAGTTGGAGACAGAGCTTATCTTCGAGTATCTCCACTTCGGGGAACAAAGCGTTTTGGAGTTAAAGGGAAGTTAGCGCCACGATTTGTAGGACCATATCAAATTTTGGAGCGTATGGGAGAAGTGGCCTACAAGTTGAAATTTCCCGAAGGATTGTCAGGAATTCATGATGTGTTCCACGTTTCTCAGTTAAAGAAGTGTCACGCGGAGATAGCTGACATACCATTGAGAGACACAGTGCCTTTGGAAACTATTCAGTTGGATAACGATTTGACCTACGAGGAGAAACCAGTTAAGATCCTCAAGTTTGCCAGCCGAGTTACTCGCAGCAAAGTTATCAAGTTTTGCAAGGTTCGGTGGAGCCACCACACGGAGGATGAAGCCACCTGGGAACGAGAGGAAGATTTTCTCAAAGACCACCCTCACCTATTTTCTAGCCAACCCGAATCTCGAGGGCGAGATTCATCTTAAGGGGGGTAGGTTTGTAACATCCCAAATTTTCAATTTGGAATGTTATACATTAGATCATCATGCATATCATATTTTATTTGCTTTTGGGTTTTGATCCTAGAAAATTCTAAGCAACTCAAGGACCCACGGAAGAGAGTTGGGGATTTCGTTATTTTCATATTTGAGTTTTTCTCAAATTTTGAGAATAGGATCATTTGATTTTATTTATTTTATCATCAGTTATTTCTATTACAAAAATATGAGAGAGGGAATAAAATGACTTTCCCAAAATATAGAAATATTGAGGATTTAATAAAAAAATCAAACAGTTTTATTTTGGAGTTTTTTTGTTGTTTTTATTTGAATTAGGAAAAATGCGCGTTTTTCAAAATTGCATTTAGGGCCCAAATAAATGTTCACTTTGTCGGGCTTGATTTTAGAAGCCTGGGAAAATTTATTTCAGGATTTTTGGAGTCCGTTTAGTATTTCTTTTTATTTTTCTTCCAAGCGAAAAAAAAACGGAACCGACTATGGGCCGTACTCGGCCAGGACTCCGCCTGGCCAGGGCCTTTATAAGCCGGGGCAAGCCAGCCCGAAGGCCCAGCCGCCCCGAAACCCTAGCCGCGCCCTAGCCGCCAGCCGCCGCCGCCAGCCGCCGCCGCCGATCCACCGGAGCCGCACGTCGCTCGAGGTTCGCCGCACCCCGAAATCCGTGCCGTTTTTTTTAAAAAAAAATCCGTTCGTCGTGTTTCTTTTTCGTCGGATTTTTCCGTGGTTATTTTCTGATCGCGATTTCTGATCCGATTTTCGTTTTAGTTTTTCTTTTCGCTCGTTTATCGGAATCAGGCGATTCAAGCGCCTGGAGTTTCGTCTCGAAACCCTCTATCCGAATAATCAACTTAAACAAGTTTTTGCTACTGTAAAATTTGACTTAGGTTCAGATTACTAGAACGAAGTTGTTTTCTTTCGCCGTTTGACTTTCTTTGCTTCGTTCGATTTGAATCCTTTTGCCAACCGGAGTTCTTAAGTTGAACTTTCTGGTTAGATCTCTTATTTGAGTTTTACCTGTGCATTAGATGAGTACTTATTGTATGCTTGTTTGTTTGCCTGCGATAGAGTACCCGGAGTGCGCCGCCTGTTACTTCGAATCGTTAGGTTTCACGGATCATCAGCAAGGAAAGTAACACTTTGATCATACCTTTTCTACAACCCAGTTTTTTTGCATTAGATCAATCTTCACACATTGCATGATTAGGATCTAATTAAACTGTGGGATGGGAAGTAGATGAGGTAGTACCTATTACCTGTTTATTATCAAACCTTTGGGAGTTACTTCTACGTTTGCTTATTATGCCATGCTATGCTAGTAGACGTGGATTGGGTGAGTGAAATCCATGACAGATGTGAGATTGATAATTAATGGTTTATCTAAGGTGGCAACTTAAATACACATCTGGGTGGATTGAGGCACCTGGGTATTCCAGGACATGCCTGTTTTCTTTTGGACCGCCACCCAGACTCAAAGGGATCATGAGATTTTTCAAACTAGAAACTTCCGTGTGCAGCCACAAGCCATTATGGGCTCTGGCATAGTTGATTAAGTCGTGCGAACTCTTACAGGGTAGACTAGCAGATGTAGGGGAAAGTAGGTGTACCGGTCTATCCATCGTAAGGTGCTAGCGCTTCTGAAAGACTGTGTCTCGGTCATCCGTTTCTCAAACACCATGTAGTGCGAGAAATCCAACGGAGGCGATCGAGTCTTGTGGGGAAAAGTGCACAAACCTCTGCAGAGTGTAACAAACTAATCATGATTAGCCGTGTCCCCGGTTATGGACATCTTGAGTATCTAGTATCTAGATTATCATGTGAATCTCAACATGTTACTCTAAATTTAATGTTGTTGGGTTAATGATGATGCTTAATTGGGATTGAGAATGCTGTCAACCATTCTCAATGTTTAACAACCACCATAATAGTAATTAAATTTATTCCTTTTGAAGTAGGGAAAAATTGGCTTTATGCAAAACTGTAACCATAGAGCTTTCCACCAGCCAAATATGCATATAGTATAGCTGTTGCATTCCATTACTCTCTATGTGTTACCTTGCCAGCATATTCCATGTGCTGACCCATTTTCGGGCTGCAACGTTAATGTTGCAGACTTTTCAGACGACGATTAAGCAGTTTTAGGTCGTGGTTCTATACTCAGTGATGCCGTTGGAGTTGATGGACTCACTTATCTTCCAAGCCTTCCGTTGTTATTATTATTAGATGGCCTTAAGCCATATTTATTGTAATAAGTTCTCTTTTGAGACACTCGATGTAATAAGTGTGTGATTGCTACTCTGCTATAAATCCTCCGAGTACTGTTTGGTGTCAGCATTACTGATCCAGGGATGACACCGGAGCACAGAGATCAGACTGTTTGAGGTCTGGTCGCTACAAAACCCCATCTTGTTATCCTCGATGGCAACAATAGAGTGCATGTTAGTTCCCCTTCTGTCACTAGGATCGAGCACTGCAAGATTGAACCCAAAGCTAAGCACTTCTCCCATTGCAAGAAAAACCAATCTAGTTGGCCAAACCAAATCGATAGTTCTAAGAGACTTGCAAAGATATCAAATCATGCATAAAAGAATTCAGAGGAGATTCAAATAATATTCATAGATAAGCTGATCATAAATCCACAATTCATCACATCTCGGCAAAACACCGCAAAAGTATTACATCGAATAGATCTCCAAGAGCATCGAGGAGAACATGGTATTAAGAATCAAAGAGAGAGAAGAAGCCATCTAGCAACTAGCTGTGGACCCGTAGGTCTGTGGTAAGCTACTCACGCTTCATCAGAGAGGCAATGGTGTTGATGTAGAATCCCTCCATGATCGAATCCCCCTCCGGCAGGACGCCGGAAAAGGCCCCTAGATGGGATCTCATGGGTAGAGAAGGTTGCGGCGGTGGAAAAGTGGTTTTGTGGCTCCCCTGGAAGTTTTTGGGATATTTGAGAATATATAGCCGGAAGAACTAGGTCGGTGGAGTCATGAGAGGCCCACAAGGGTTGGGGCGCGCCTCCCAACCGTGTGGCCGCCTTGTGGCTTTCCTGACGTGCACTCCAAGACCTCTGGATATCTTCTCGTCCAAGAAAAATCATTGCGAAAGTTTCATTCCTTTTGGACTCTGTTTGGTATTCCTTTTCTGCGAAACTCTAAAACAAGCAAAAAAACAGGAACTGGCACTTGGCTCTAGGTTAATAGGTTAGTCCCACAAATAATATAAAATAGCATATTAATGCATATAAAACATCCAAAACAGATAATATAATAGCATGGAACAATAAAAAATTATAGATACGTTGGAGATGTATCAGGCATCCCCAAGCTTAATTCCTGCTCGTCCTCGAGTAGGTAAATGATAAAAACAAAAATTTTGATGTGGAATGCTACCTAACATATTTATCCATGTAATTTCTCTTTATTGTGGCATGAATGTTTAGATACGTATGATTCAAAACAAAAGTTTAATATTGACATAAAAACAATAATACTTCAAGCATACTAACAAAATAATTATGTCTTCTCAAAATAACATGCCCAAAGAAACCTTATCCCTACACAATCATATAGTCTGGCTATGCTCCATCTTCATCACACAAAATATTTAAATCATGCACAACCCCGATGACAAGCCACGCAATTGTTTCATACTTTTGATGTTCTCAAACCTTTTCAACTTTCACGCAATACATGAGCGTGAGCCATGGATATAGCACTATAGGTGGAATAGAAGGTGGTTGTGGAGAAGACATAAATAAGGAGATAGTCGCACATCAACTAGGCGTATCAACGGGCTATGGAGATGCCCATCAATAGATATCAATGTGAGTGAGTAGGGATTGCCATGCAATTGATACACCAGAGCTATAAGTTTATGAAAGCACAAAACAAAAACTAAGTGGGTGTGCATCCAACTTGCTTGCTCATGAAGACCTAGGGTAATTTGAGGGAGCCCATCATTGGAATATACAAGCCAAGTTCTATAATGAAAATTTCCCACTAGTATATGAAAGTGACAATATATGAGACTCTCTATCATGAAGATCATGGTGCTACTTTGAAGCACAAGTGTGGCAAAAGGATAGTAACATTGTCCCTTCTCTCTTTTTCTCTCATTTTTTGGGCCATCTTTTTTTATTTGGCCTTTTCTTTTTTTATTTCCTCACATGGGACAATGCTCTAATAATGAAGATCATCACACTTTTATTTACTTACAACTCAAAAATTACAACTCGATACTTAGAACAAAATATGACTCTATATGAATGCCTCCGGCGGTGTACGGGGATGTGCAATGAATCAAGAGTGACATGTGTAAAAAGTGATGAACGGTGGCTTTGCCACAAATACGATGTCAACTACATGATCATGCAAAGCAATATGACAATGATGGAATGTGTCATAATAAACCGAACTACGGAAAGTTGCATAGCAATATATCTTAGAATGGCTATGGAAATACCATGATAGGTAGGTATGGTGGCTGTTTTGAGGAAGGTATATGGTGGGTTTATGGTACCGGCGAAAGTTGCGCTGTACTAGAGAGGCTAGCAATGGCGGAAAAGGTGAGAGTGCGTATGATAGAGGCATTTAATTGGCGTGCGCGAGCTCTAGTAATTGGTCCAGTATATGTAACAGCAGGGGCTGTGGGTGTAACAATGGTATTGATGTCCTCATCAGCGTATAACCCATGGACTCAACATTAGTCATAAAGAAATCACATACTTATTGCAAAAAACTACTAGTCATTGAAACAAATTACTACGCGCATGCTCCTATGGGGATAGATTGGTAGGAAAAGACCATCGCTCGTCCTCGACCGCCACTCATAAGGAAGACAATCAAAAAATATCTCATGCTCCAACTTCGTTACATAATGGTTCACCATACGTGCATGCTACGGGACTTACAAACCTTAACACAAGTATTTCTCAAATTCACAACTACTCACTAGCATGACTCTAATATCACCATCTTCATATCTCAAAACAATCATAAGGAATCAAACTTCTCATAGTATTTAATGCACTTTATATGATAGTTTTTATTATATCCCTCTTGGATGCCTATCATATTAGGACCAAATTTATAACCAAAGAAAATTACCGTGATGTTTTAAAGACTCTCAAAATGATATAAGTGAAGCATGGGAGTTCATCAATTTCAATAAAATAAAACCACCGCCGTGCTCTAAAGAGATATAACTGAAGCACTAGAGCAAATTTGCCTAGCTCAAAAGATATAAGTGAAGCACATAGAGTATTCTAATAAATCACGATTCATGCGTGTCTCTCTAAAAAGGTGTGTACAACAAGGATGATTGTCGCAAAATTAAAAAGAAAAGACTCAAATCATACAAGACGCTCCAAGAAAAACACATATGTGGTGAATAAAAATATAGCCTCAAGTAAAGTTACCGATAGACGAAGACGAAAGAGGGGATGCCTTCTGGGGCATCCCCAAGCTTGGGCTCTTGGTTGTACTTCAATATTACCTTGGGGTGCCTTGGGCATCCCCAATCTTGGGCTCTTGCCACTCCTTATTCCATAGTCCATCGAATCCTTACCCAAAGCTTGAAAACTTCACAACACAAAACTCAACAGAAAATCTCATAAGCTCCGTTAGTATAAGAAAATAAATCACCAATTTTGGTATGGTTGTGAACTCATTATTTATTTATATTGGTGTAATGTCTACTATACTCCAACTTTTCTATGGTTCATACCCCCCCGATACTAGCAATAGATGCATCAAAATAAGCAAAGAACACGCGAAAAACAGAATCTGTTAAAAACAAAACAGTCTGTAGCAATATCGATATTTCCTATACTTATATAACTCCAAAAATCATAAAAAATAGGAATAACTAAGGAATTTGTTTATAAATCCTCTGCAAAAAGAATCTGTATTTTATCGCGCTTTTGCTAAAAATGAAACTAATCTCCTTGGCACAAAAGTTTCTATTTTTCAGCAAGATCAAATCAACGATCACTATAAGCTATCCCAAAGGTATTACTTGGCACAAACACTAATTAAAAAATAAAAACCACATCTATCTAGAGGCTAGATGAATTATTTAATGCAAAACAGTACCTAAAAACAAGAACAACAATAAAATTGGGTTGCCTCCGAACAAGCGCTATTGTTTAACACCCTTAGCTAGGCAGAAAACACGAATATATCTAAGTATTATCATCTTTGGCATGCAATTCTTCAATATCACACCTATAACCCTTAGGAGGTTCTTTAATTTTGTTAATGATCAAACTCCTAGGCAAGAAATCAAGAAATTCACATGTAACAATTGGTTCTTTAATAATGTTGAGAAGACTGGGGTGAACACTTATTGATTTGAGATCTTCATCTTCTTTGCTAGAAGATTCACCCTTATTCTTTGGAACGTAAGTAAACTTGGCAATATTAGTAGGAGGAAGATTTGGAGTAGTTTTAACGAAGGAAAAAGTGGAACCCAAGTTGGTAATAATATCTTCTAGTTTGCCAATTCTAGTAGAATCTTGATCTATCTTTTTATTAACTATGGGTTCCTTTTCCCTAAGATTCTTTAAAGTAACTCCTAATTTAGATCCTTATTGAGTAATCTGATTATGAATCTTTTTATCCAAATTATCAATCAACTCTACAGTAGCAATTTTATTCTCAAAAATATAAAAACAGCAAGGTAGCAAGTAACAAAAGTGAGCAAAAACGGTATTGCAATGCTTGAAAAGAAGGCCTAGGGTTCATACTTTCACTAGTGCAAGTTCTCTCAACAATGATAACATAATTGGATCATATAACAATCCCTTAACATGCAACAAAGAATCACTCCAAAGTTTCTATGGGAGAACGTAGGACGAAAACATGCATCAACCCCTATGCATAGATTACCCCAATGTCACCACGGGAATCCGCAAGTTGAGTGCCAAAACATACATCAAGTGAATCAATAGAACATCCCATTGTCACCATAGATATTCCATCGCAAGACATACATCAAGTGTTCTCAAATCCAATACTCAATCCAACATAGTGGAACCTCAAAGAGCAAGACTCAATTCATGACAATAAGATAGAGGGGGAGAAACACCATCTGATCCAACTATAATAACAAAGCTCATTGTATATCAAGATAGTGCCATATCAAGAACACGAGAGAGAGAGAGAGAGAAATCAAACACATAGCTACTGGTACATACCCTCAGCCCCGAGGGAGAACTACTCCCTCCTTGTCATGGAGAGCGCCGGGATGATGAAGATGGCCACCGGTGATGGTTTCCCCCTCCGGCAGGTTGCCGAAACGGGCTCCCATTGGTTTGTCGTGCCTACAGAGGCTTGCGGCGGTGGAACTCCCAATCTAGGTTTATTTCTGGGGGTTTCTATAATTATAGGAATTTTTGGCTTTGGAAACAAGTAAGGGGGGGTCCACGAGGCGACAAGACAGGGGCGCGCCATAGGGGGGCGCCCTCCACCCTTGTGGAGGCCTCGTGGCTCTTATGGCCCAACTCTTTTGCTTCAGGGGCTTCTTATGGTCCATAAAAATCACCATAAACTTTTAGCTAATTTGGACTCCGTTTGATATTCCTTTTCTGCGAAACTCGAAAACAAGGAAAAAATAGAAAGTGGCATCAGATTCTAGGTTAATAGGTTAGTCCAAAAAATGATATAAAATAGCATGTATATATATAACATCCAAGATGGATAATATAATAGCATGGAACAATCAAAAATTATAGATACGTTGGAGACGTATCAAGCATCCCCAAGCTTAATTCAGGTTCGTCCTCGAGTAGGTAAATGATAAAAACAGATTTTTTTTGATGTGAAATGCTACCTAACATATTTATCCATGTAATCTTCTCTATTGTGGCAAGAATATTCAGATCCATAAGATTCAAAAGAAAAGTTTAATATTAAGATGAAAACAATAATACTTCAAGCATACTAACAAGGCAATTATGTCTTCTCAAAATAACATGGCCAAAGAAAGCATGTCCCTACAAAATCATATAGTCTGGCTATGCTCCATCTTCATCATGCAAAATATTAAATCATGCACATCCCCAATGAAAAGCCAAGCAATTTTTTCATCTCAAACTTTTTCAACTTCCACGCAATACATGAGCGTGAGCCATGGATATAGCTCTATAGGTGGAATACAATATGGTGTTTATGGAGAAGACAAAAACAAGGAGATAGTCTCACATCAACTAGGCATATCAACAGGCTATGGAGATGCCCATCAATAGATATCAATGTGAGTGAGTAGGGATTGTCATGCAACGGATGCAGTAGTATAAGTGTATGAAAGCTCAAAAGAAACTAAGTGGGTGTGCATCCAACTCGCTTGCTCATGAAGACCTAGGGCAATTTGAGGAAGCCCACCACTGGAATATACAAGACAAGTTCTATAATGAAAATTCCCACTAGTATATGAAAGTGACAACATATGAGACTCTATATCATGAAGATCATGGTGCTACTTTGAAGCACAAGTGTGGTAAAAGTATAGTAGCATTTCCCCTTCTCTCTTTTTCTCTCATTTTTTTGTTTTTGTTTTATTTTTTGGGCTCTCTCTTTTTTTGGCCTCTTTTTATTTTTATTTTTTCGTCCGGAGTCTCATCCCGACTTGTGGGGGGATCATAGTGTCTATCATCCTTTCCTCACATGGGACAATGCTCTAATAATGATGATCATCACACTTTTATTTACTTTACAACTCAAGAATTACAACTCGATACTAGAACAAATATATGACTCTATATGAATGCCGCTGGCGGGGTACCGGGATGTGCAATGAATCAAGAGTGACATGTATGAAAGAATTATGAACGGTGGCTTTGCCAGAAATACGATGTCAACTACATGATCATGCAAAGCAATATGATAATGATGAAGCATGTCATAATAAACAGAAAGGTGAAAAGTTGCATGGCAATATATCTCGTAATGGCTATGGAAATGCCATAATAGGTAGGTATGGTGGCTGTTTTGAGGAAGGTCTATGGTGGGTTTGACGCACCGGCGAAAGTTGCGCGACACTAAAGAGGCTAGCAATGGTGGAAGGGTGGGAGTGCATATAATCCCTCAACAGTAGTCATAAATAACTCACATACTTATTGTAAAAATCTATTAGTTATCGAAACGAAGTACTACACGCATTCTCCTAGGGGGGTAGATTGGTATGAAAAGACCATCGCTCGTCCCCGACCGCCACTCATAAGGAAGACAATCAATAAATAAATCATGCTCCGACTTCATGACATAACGGTTCACTATACGTGCATGCTACGGGAATAACAAACTTTAGCACAAGTATTTCTACCAATCAACAATTACTCACTAGCATGACTCTAATATCACCATCTTTATATCTCAAAACAATCATAAGGAATCAAACTTCACATAGTATTCGATGCACTTTATATGGAAGTTTTTATTATACTCCAAATTATACCCCTCTTGGATGTCTATTATATTAGGACAAAATTCATAACCAAAGCAAATTACCATGCTGTTTAGAGAGACTCTCAAAATAATATAAGTGAAGCATGAGAGTTCAATAATGTCGGATTTCGGGTTCTAGCAAAACCCTTGAGGTTCGAACACTGGGGTGCCCACGAAGATCTCTCCTCCCTCTAGCTTCACGCCCTCACCGCGATCTCAAGGCTTAGCGCGTCGAATCCGCAGAACAAAGGGACACAAGATTTATACTGGTTCGGGCCACCGATGTGGTGTAATACCCTACTCCAATGTGGTGTGGTGGATTGCCTATTGGGCTGAGGATGAATAGTTACAAGGGAAGAACAGCCTCCTGAGGAGAGGTGCTCTTGTGCGTGGTGAGTGTGGTGCACTTGGTGGAATGGATCTGGTCCAAGATGATATATCTCCCTAAGGTGGTGGCTAGTCCTATAAATAGAGGCCCGGGTCCTCTTCCCAAATATTAGGCGGGAAGGGATCCCACAACGGACAATTTGAAGGGGGACAGCTAGTACAAGCTATCCTGACAAAAGATGGTCTTCGCCTGCCAAAGGCTCTGGTGGTGACGACGTCCTAGGCTCCACGGTGACCTCCGTCCTGTCGTCCTGCTGGTCTTGGTCTTGTTGCACCGATATGGAAACCTTTGCCTGCTGCCTTGGTACTCCTCGCTTGCGCTTGCCTCTTTAGCACAAAGAGGAAACGAGGACACTGCGTGCGCTGGCGCCCGCCTGGTGCCCGCCTGGCCTTGGTCCTCATGGCTTGCGTCACAGGAACTTCACGAGGTGTCCCTCGCCTTGATCTCTCCGCCCCTCGCGAGCCAGCCTGGTGAGGCCGCCCCCAAGGAGGTCTTGCGTCATCCGCCTCACGAGGCTCGGCCCCTCGTGAGGGTCTTGAGTGTTTGCTGGTGAAGATGGGCCGTACGGGGCCGCTGACGGAGCCACGCCGTGGGCCGCAGGCAGGCAAGTCTGGAGACCCCCGTTCCCAGGACGCCGACAGTAGCCCCCGGGCCCAAGGCACGCTCGGACTTGGCGCAAGTGCGGAGCGCCCCGGGCCCCAACAGCCTACGGCCTCGGCTAATGCATGGCGATTGATGGGACGTGGGCGTCTCCGCTTCCCCATGCCGCCTCGGCAACTGCCCAACTTGACGAGTCCTTGTTGCATGCAGAAAAAAGGTCATTATTACCTTAGATCGTGGAGGCCGGCGGTTGGCCTCCTCTTGCCTATAAATGGGAAGGGGGAGCGAAGCCCCCATCACCCATCTCTTCCTTCGCTCCTCCTGCTTCTTCTTCTTCCTTGCTTCATTGCTAGCAGCGACACTCATGGCACTGATACGGAGGTTCTCAGCCGCAGAGAAGGGAAAAACTCCCTCGACGAGCCCGGGCCACTTCCGCCAAAGAAGAGGCTGGCCCACCATCGCAACATAGTCGTGATGCCGGAGGTGTCGAGGCCTTGGTGCAAGTGGTCGTGGTTTCCGCACCATGGATACGCACGCCGTCGCTCCAGGAGCCCACGCCGCAGACTCCTTGCGCGAACTCGTGATGTGGGCAGTGATGCCTCCACGCACTTGGATTCGCTTCTCACAGTTCATTCTCCTCCGAGATGCCGCCGAGGGGCCCGCTCGAGCTTTGGCTGCAGCACGCCTGATACGTCTCCAACTTATCTATAATTTTTTATTGTTCCATGCTATTGTATTATCTGTTTTGGATGTTTAATGGGCTTTAATTTACCTTTTTATATTATTTCTGCGACTAACCTACTAACCAAAGGCCTAGTGCAAATTGCTGTTTTTTGCCTATTTCAGTGTTTCGCAGAAAAGGAATATCAAACGGAATCCAAACGGAATGAAACCTTTGGGAGAGTTATTTTTGGAACAAACATGATCCACGAGACTTACAATGGATGTCAAGAAAGAAGCGAGGAGGCCATGAGGTAGGAGGGTGCGCCCAGGAGGGGTAGGCGCGCCCCCCACCCTCGTGGGCCCCTGCAGCTCCACCGATGTACTTCTTCCTCCTATATATACCCATATACCCTGAAAACATCCAGGAGCCCCACGAAACCCTATTTCCACCACCGCAACCTTCTGTACCCGTGAGATCCCATCTTGGGGCCTTTCCCGGCGCTCCGCCGGAGGGGGAATCAATCACGGATGGCTTCTACATCAACACCATAGCCTCTCCGGCGATGTGTGAGTAGTTTACCACAGACCTTCGGGTCCATAGTTATTAGCTAGATGGCTTCTTCTCTCTCTTTGGATCTCAATACAAAGTTCTCCTAGATTCTATTGGAGATCTATTCGATGTAATTCTTTTTGCGGTGTGTTTGTCAAGATCCGATGAATTGTGGGTTTATGATCAAGATTATCTATGAACAATATTTGATTCTTCTCTGAAATCTTTTATGCATGATTTACATATCTTTGCAAGTCTCTTCAAATTATCAGTTTGGTTTGGCCAATTAGATTGATCTTTCTTGCAATGGGAGAAGTGCTTAGCTTTGGGTTCAATCTTGCGGTGTCCTTTCCCAATGACAGCAGGGGCAGCAAGGCAGGTATTGTATTGTTGCCATCGAGGATAAAAAGATGGGGTTTATATGATATTGCTTGAGTTTATCCCTCTACATCATGTCATCTCGCCTAATGGTTTATGATACGTCTCCAACGTATCTATAATTTTTGATTGCTCCATGCTATATTATCTACTGTTTTGGAGTATATTGGGCTTTATTTTCCACTTTTATATTATTTTTGGGACTAACCTATTAACCGGAGGCCCAACCCAGAATTGCTGTTTTTGCCTATTTCACTGTTTCGGATAAACAGAATATCAAACGGAGTCCAAACGGAATAAAATCTTCGGAAACGTGATTTTCTCACCGAACGTGATCCAGGAGACTTGCACCCTATTGCAAGGGATCAAAGAGGTGGTCACGAGGGTGGGGGCGCCCCCCTAGGGCGCGCCCCTGCCTCGTGGGCCCCTTGGTGCTCCACTGACGTACTCCTTCCTCCTATATATACACATGTACCCCCAAACAATCAGAACAGGAGCCAAAAACCTAATTCCACCGCCGCAACTTTCTGTATCCACGAGATCCCATCTTGGGGCCTGTTCCGGAGCTCCGTCGGAAGAGGTTCGTCATCACGTAGGGCTTCTACATCATCCTAGCCCCTCCGATGAAGTGTGAGTAGTTTACCTCAGACCTTCGGGTCCATAGTTAGTAGCTAGATGGCTTCTTCTCTCTCTTTGAATCTCAATACAAAGTTCTCCCCCTCTCTTGTGGAGATCTATCCGATGTAATCTTCTTTTTGCGGTGTGTTTGTTGAGACCGATGAATTGTGGGTTTATGATCAAGTCTATCTATGAATAATATTTGAATCTTCTCTGGATTCTTTTATGCATGATTGGTTATCTTTGCATGTCTCTTAGAATTATTCATTTGGTTTGGCCAACTAGATTGGTAGTTCTTGCCATGGGAGAAGTGTTTAGCTTTGGGTTCGATCTTGCGGTGTCCTTACCCAGTGAGAGAAGGGGCAACAAGGCACGTATTGTATCGTTGCCATCGAGGATAACAAGATGGGGTTTATTTCATATTGCATGAATTTATCTCTCTACATCATGTCATATTGCTTAAGGCGTTACTCTGTTTTTAACTTAATACTCTAGATGCATGCGAGATAGCGGTCGATGAGTGGAGTAATAGTAGTAGATGCAGAATCGTTTTGATCTACTTGTCACGGACGTGATGCCTATATACATGATCATGGCTAGATATTCTCATAATTATGCTCAATTCTATCAATTGCTCAATAGTAATTTGTTCACCCACCGTAGAATACTTATGCTCTTGAGAGAAGCCACTAGTGAAACCTATGGCCCCCGGGTCTATTCTCATCATATCACTCTCCATCACTTTTATATTGTTTTGCTATTTACTTTGCTTTTACTTTTTACTTTGCATCTTTATATCAAAAATACCAAAAATATTCTATCTATCTGATCTCACTCTCATAAGTGACCGTGAAGGGCTTGACAACCCCTAATTGTGTTGGTTGCGAGTAGCTATCGCTTTGTGAAGGTACGAGGGACTTGAGCGTGGGCTCCTACTGCATTGATACCTTGGTTGTCAAAAACTGAGGGAAATACTTACGCTACTCTACTGCATCATCCCTTCCTCTTCGGGGAAAACCAACGCAAGCTCAAGACGTAGCAAGAAGGATTTCTGGCGTCGTTGCCGAGGAGTCTACGCAAAAAGTCAACATACCAAGTACCCATCACAATCCCTATCTCTCGAATTACATTATTTGCCATTTGCCTCTCGTTTTCCTCTCCCCCCAATTCACCCTTGTCGTTTTATTCACCCTCTCTCTCTATCCTCCCTCTCTATTTGCCTCTTTCTGCCCGCTTGCCTTTTGTTTGCTCGTATGGTTAGAATAGTCATTTATTTATTACTAAACAGAGAACCTAAGATCTATGGATCCTCATCCACTTGCCAATCTTTTTAAGAGATCCAATTATGATGAACCAATTCCTAGTGATTTGGATGCACTAGGTTATCTTTATAAGCTTTTGCCTGAAATCCGTAAATCTGAAAATTGTCATGAAGTGCTTCGCGATAGATCTTTGAATAAAAAGCATGATTGCAATGATTTTATTATAAATTCTCTTGATGTCAATTGTGCTAATAATATGCAAAACCCTAAGCTTGGGGATGCTAGTTTTGCTATGTCCTCTAATTGTTGCAATGATCATGATTGGGGTGATTCTTCTTTTGATCTTGAAAATTTATTTAAACCCCATGATGAATATGAGATTGATTATAATGTTTGCAATAATATTTCAAGTGGGTTTGGAAGAATTTCAACTTTAGATCCCACATTTTTAGAGAATGTTCAATCCTATGAAGTTTTTGATAAAAGTGAGTTTGGGAAGGTCATGACTTTAGTTAATGTTAGTCCCACTATTTCGGAAAAGTGCCAACTTTGCATGCATGTGGATTATGTTGAGAATATTTTATGTGATAGCTATATTGATGAATTTTCTTATGATCCTACATGTAATTACTATGAGAGAGGAAAATATGGTGGTAGAAATTTTCATGTTACTAAATTACCTCTCGTTATGTTTAGATTGCTATTGTTTCTTTCCTCATCCTTGCATATGCCAGTTTTTGCTTGCCTTGATAATGTGTTTGCCTATAATATGCCTATGCATAGGAAGTATGTTAGACTTATATGTGTTTTTCACATGCTTTATGATGCTCCTTTTGTGCTTCAATTCTTTTCTTTCATGTGAGCATCATTAAAATTATCAATGCCTAGCTATAAGGCTTTAAAGAAAAGCGCTTGTTGGGAGACATCCCAATATTTTTCATTGCTGTTATTTAATAAATAAATTATTTAGCCTCTGCTTTGGTTGTGTTTCTTTTGTTTAATTAGTGTTTGTGCCAAGTAGAACCGTTGGGAAGACTTGGGGAAAGTCTTGTTGAACTTGCTGTAAAAAACAGAAACTTTAGCGCTCACGAGAACTGCTGTCATTTTTATTTGAAGAATTATATTTAGTTAATTCTTTTTGAAGATGATTAATAGATAAATTCCTCACGTCCAACTATTTATTTTAGAATTTTTGGGGTTCTAGATCTTGCGTTAGCTACAGATTACTACAGACTGTTCTGTTTTTGACAGATTCTGTTTTTCGTGTGTTGTTTGCTTATTTTGATGAATCTATGGCTAGTAAAATAGTTTATAATCCATACAGAAGTTGGAATGAAGTAGGTTTAACACCAATATAAATAAAGAATGAGTTCATTACAGTACCTTGAAGTGGTCTTTTGTTTTCTTTCGCTAACGGAGCTCACGAGTTTTCTATTTTGAGTTTTGTGTTGTGAAGTTTTCAAGTTTTGGGTGAATTCTTTTGATGGATCATGGAACAAGGAGTGGCAAGAGCCTAAGCTTGGGTATGCCCATGGCACCCCCAATATAATCCAAGGACACCAAAAAGTCAAAGCTTGGGGATGCCCCGGAAGGCATCCCCTCTTTCGTCCAATTCCATCGGTAATTTACTTGGAGCTATATTTTTATTCACCAACATGATATGTGTTTTGCTTGGAGCGTCTTGTATTATTTGTGTATTTGTTTGTTAGTATGACACAATCATCATTGCTGTACACACCTTTTGAGAGAGCCATACATGAATTAAAATTTGATAGAATACTCTATGTTCTTCACTTATATCTTTTGAGCTAAGTAGTTTTGCTCTATGAGCTTCACTTATATCTTTTGAGCTAGATAATTTTGCTCTATGTGCTTCAGTTATATCCTTTGAGCTATATAATTTTTCTCTATGTGCTTCACTTATATCTTTTGAGTGTTATAATTTTGCTCTATGTGCTTCACTTAGATCTTTTAGAGCACGGTGGTGGATATGTTTTAAAGAAACTATTGATCTCTCATGCTTCACTTAAATTAATTTGAGAGTCTCTTAATAGAATGGTAATTTGCCTAATAATAATATGCTTGGTATTCATGATTTGTGAAACTTTCTTTTCAATGTGTTCAATACTAAGAAAAGATTGAAGCATGATAATTGTTTTGAGATATGGAGGTGATAATATTAAAGTCATGCTAGTTAAGTAGTTGTGAATTTAAAGAATACTTGTGTTGAAGTTTGTGATTCCCGTAGCATGCACGTATGGTGAACCGTTATGTGATGAAGTCGGAGCATGATTTATTTATTGATTGTCTTCCTTATGAGTGGCGGTCGGGGACGAGCGATGGTCTTTCCCTACCAATCTATCCCCCTAGGAGCATGCGCGTAATACTTTGCTTTGATAACTTCTAAATTTTTGCAATAAGTATATGAGTTCTTTATGACTAATGTTGAGTCCATGGATTATACGCACTCCCATCCTTCCACCCTTGCTAGCCTCTCTAATATAGCGCAACTTTCGCCGGTATCATGCACCTACCATATACCTTCCTGAAAACAGCCACCATACCTACCTATTATGGCATTTCCATAGCCATTCTGAGATATATTGCCATGCAACTTTCCACCATCTAGTTCATCATGACACATCCATCATTTTCATATTGCTTAGCATGATCATGTAGTTGACATGGTATTTGTGGCAAAGCCACCGTTCATAATTCTTTCATACTTGTCACTCGTGATTCATTGCATATCCCAGTACACCGCCGGAGGCATTCATATAGAGTCATACTTTGTTTTAGTATTGAGTTGTAATCATTGAGTTGTAAATAAATATAAGTGTGATGATCATCATTCAATAGAGCATTGTCCTGAAAAAAAGGCCAAAGAAAAAAAAGAAGGCCCAAAAAAAGGGGGCAATGCTACTATCCTTTTTTCCACACTTGTGCTTCAAAGTAGCACCATGTTATAGTAAGTCTCATATATTGTGCTTCAAAGTAGCACCATGTTCTTCATATAGAGAGTCTCATATGTTGTCACTTTCATATACTAGTGGGAATTTTACGTTATAGAACTTGGCTTGTATATTCCAATGATGGGCTTCCTCAAATTGCCCTAGGTCTTCGTGAGAAAGCAAGTTGGATGCACACCCACTAGTTTCTTTTGTTGAGCTTTCATACATTTATAGCTGTAGTGCATCCGTTGCATGGCAATCCCTACTCACTCACATTGATATCTATTGATGGGCATCTCCATAGCCCGTTGATATGCCTAGTCGATGTGAGACTATCTTCTCCTTTTTTGTCTTCTCCACAACCACCATTCTATTCCACCTATAGTGCTATATCCATGGCTCACGCTCATGTATTGCGTGAAGATTGAAAAAGTTTTGAAAAAGTTAGAGCATGAAACAATTGCTTGGCTTGTCATCGGGGTTGTGCATGATTTAAATACTTTGTGTGGGGAAGATGGAGCATAGCCAGACTATATGATTTTGTAGGGATAACTTTCTTTGGCCATGTTATTTTGAGAAGACATAATTGCTTTGTTAGTATGCTTGAAGTGTTATTATTTTCTATGTCAATATAAACTTTTGTCTTGAATTTTTATAATATGAATATTCATACCACAATTAAGAATATTTGCATTGAAATTATGCCAAGTAGCACTCCGCATCAAAAATTCTCTTTTTATCATTTACCTACTCGAGGACGAGCAGGAATTAAGCTTGGGGATGCCTGATACGTCTCCAACATATCTATAATTTTTGATTGCTCCATGCTATATTATCTAGTGTTTTGGACTATATTGGGCTTTATTTTCCACTTTTATATTATTTTTGGGACTAACCTATTAACCGGAGGCCCAGCCCAGAATTGCTGTTTTTTGCCTATTTCAGTGTTTCGGATAAACAGAATATCAAACGGAGTCCAAACGGAATAAAATCTTCGGAAACGTGATTTTCTCACCGAACGTGATCCAGGAGACTTGGACCCTACTGCAAGGGATCAAAGAGGTAGTCACAAGGGTGAGGGCGCCCCCCCTAGGGCGTGCCCCCCTGCCTCGTGGGCCCCTCGGTGCTCCACCCACGTACTCCTTCCTCCTATATATACACACGTACTCCCAAACGATCAGAATAGGAGCCAAAAACCTAATTCCACTGCCGCAACTTTCTGTATCCACGAGACCCCATCTTGGGGCCTGTTCCGGAGCTCCGCCGGAAGAGGGCCGTCATCACGGAGGGCTTCTACATCATCCTAGCCCCTCGATGAAGTGTGAGTACTTTACCTCAGACCTTCGGGTCCATAGTTAGTAGCTAGATGGCTTCTTCTCGCTCTTTGAATCTCAATACAAAGTTCTCCCCCTCTCTTGTGGAGATCTATTCGATGTAATCTTCTTTTTGCGGTGTGTTTGTTGAGATCGATGAATTGTGGGTTTATGATCAAGTCTATCTATGAATAATATTTGAATCTTCTCTGAATTCTTTTATGCATGATTGGCAAGTCTCTTCGAATTATCCGTTTGGTTTGGCCAACTAGATTGGTAGTTCTTGCCATGGGAAAAGTGTTTAGCTTTGGGTTCGATCTTGCGATGTCCTTACCCAGTGACAGAAGGGGCAACAAGGCACGTATTGTATCGTTGCCATCGAGGTTAACCAGATGGGGTTTATTTCATATTGCATGAATTTATCTCTCTACATCATGTCATCTTGCTTATGGCGTTACTCTGTTTTTAACTTAATACTCTAGATGCATGCTGGATAGCCGTCGATAAGTGGAGTAATAGTAGTAGATGCAGAATCGTTTTGATCTACTTGTCACGGACGTGATGCCTATATACATGATAATTCCTAGATATTCTCATAATTATGCTCAATTCTATCAATTGCTCAACAGTAATTTGTTCACCCACCGTAGAATACTTATTCTCTTGACAGAAGCCACTAGTGAAACCTATGGCCCCGGGGTCTATTCTCATCATATCACTCTTCATCACTTTTATATTGTTTTGCTATTTACTTTGCTTTTACTTTTTTACTTTGAATCTTTATATCAAAAACACCAAAAATATTCTATCTATCAGATCTCACTCTCGTAAGTGACTGTGAAGGGCTTGACAACCCTTAATCGCGTTGGTTGCGAGTAGCTATCGCTTTGTGCAGGTACGAGGGACTTACGCTACTCTGCTGCATCATCCCTTCCTCTTCGGGGAAAACCAATGCAAGCTCAAGATGTAGCAGTTTACTCTGTTCTTATGAACTTAATACTCTAGATGCATGCTGGATAGCGGTCGATGTGTGGTGTAATAATAGTAGATGAAGAATCGTTTCGGTCTACTTGTCACGAACGTGATGCCTATATACATGATCATGCCTAGATATTCTCATAATTATTCTCTTTTCTATCAATTGCTAGATAGTAATTTGTTCACCCACCGTAGAATTTGCTATCTTGTGAGAGGCCACTAGTGAAACCTATGGCCCCCGAGTCTATGTTCTATCATATTGTTTTCATATCAACTTGTTATTTCTATTACGTTTATTTTGCAATCTTTATTTGCCAATCTATATCATAAAAATACCAAAAATATTTATCTTATTATCTCTATCAGATATCACTTTCGTAAGTGATCGTGAAGGGATTGACAACCCATTTATCATGTTGGTTGCGAGGTTCTTGTTTGTTTGTGCAGGTACTAGGTGACTTGCGTGTTACCTCCTACTGGATTGATACCTTGGTTCTCAAAAACTGAGGGAAATACTTATGCTACTGTGCTGCATCACCCTTTCCTCTTCAAGGTAAAACCAACGCATGCTCAAGAGGTAGCAAGAAGGATTTCTGGCGCCGTTGCCGGGGAGGTTGCATCAAGTCAAGACATACCAAGTACCCATCACAAACTCTTATCCCTCGGTTTACATTATTTGCCATTTGCCTCTCGTTTTCCTCTTCCCCACTTCACCCTTGCCATTTTATTCGCCCTCTTTTCCGCTCGCATCTTTTTTGTTCGCCTCTTTTTGCATGCCTCTTGCTTGCTTGTGTGTTGGATTGTTTGTCACGATGGCTCAAGATAATACTAAATTGTGTGACTTTTCCAATACCAACAATAATGATTTTATTAGCACTCCGATTGCTCCTCTTACCGATGCTGAATCTTGTGAAATTAATACTGCTTTGCTGAATCTTGTCATGAAAGATCCGTTTTCTGGCCTTCCTAGTGAAGATGCCGCTACCCATCTAAACATCTTTGTTGATTTGTGTGATATGCAAAAGAAGAAAGATGTGGATAATGATATTGTTAAATTGAAGCTATTTCCGTTTTTGCTTAGAGATCATTCTAAAACTTGGTTTTCCTCTTTGCCTAAAAATAGTATTGATTCATGGAATAAGTGCAAAGATGCTTTTATCTCTAAGTATTTTCCTCCCGCTAAGATCATCTCTCTTAGAAACGATATTATGAATTTTAAGCAACTTGATCATGAGCATGTTGCACAAGCTTGGGAGAGGATGAAATTAATGATACATAATTGCCCTACATATGGTTTGAATTTATGGATGACCATAAAAAATTTTATGCTGGATTGAATTCTGCTTCTAGAAATCTTTTAGATTCGGCCGCGGGAGGCACTTTTATGGAAATCGCTTTAGTATAAGCTACTAAACTCCTAGATAATATTATGGTTAATTATTCTCAATGGCACACCGAAAGATCTACTAGTAAAAAGGTTCATCCTATAGAAGAAATTAATGTTTTGAGTGGAAAGATGGATGAACTTATGAAATTGTTTGCTAATAAGAGTGCCCTATTATTCTTGGTAGACCTTTCCTTAGAATGATTGGTTCAATTATTGATATGAAAGAAGGAAATATTAGATTCCAATTTCCGTTAAGGGAAGGCATGGAACACTTTCCTAGAAATAAAATGAAATTACCTTATGAATCTATTATGAGAGCCACTTATGGACTGCACACCAAAGATGATAATACATAGATCTATTCTTGTTTTTATGCCTAGCTAGGTGCGTTAAACGATAGCGCTTGTTGGGAGGCAACCCAATTTTATTTTATTTTCTTGTGTTTTTGTTCCTGTTTAGTAATAAATAATTCATCTAGATTCTGTTTATATATGGTTTTATGCTTTTAATTAGTGTTTGTGCCAAGTAGAACCTTTGGGAAGACTTTGGGGAAGTTTTTGCGATCTTGCTGTAAAAAACAGAAACTTTAACGCTCACGAGATTTGCTAACATTTTTTACTGAAGAGTGAGATTAGGTTGATTCTTTTTTCAGATGATTAATAGACAAATTCCTCATGTCCGCCAATTTATTTCAGAATTTTTGGGGTTACAGAAGTATTAGAAACCTACAGATTACAACAGACTGTTCTGTTTTTGACAGATTCTCTTTTTTGTGTGTTGTTTGCTTATTTTGATGAATCTATGGCTAGTATCGGGGGGTATGAACCATAGTGAATTTGTAATACAGTAGGTTTAACACCAATATAAATAAATAATGAGTTAATTACAGTACCTTGAAGTGGTGGTTTGTTTTCTTATACTAACGGAGCTCATGAGATTTTCTCTTGAGTTTTGTGTTGTGAAGTTTTCAAGATTTGGGTAAAGATTTGATGGATTTTGGAATAAGGAGTGGCAAGAGCCTAAGCTTGGGGATGCCCAAGGCACCCAAAGGTAAAATTCAAAGACAACCAAAAGCCTAAGATTGGGGATGCCCCGGAAGGCATCCCCTCTTTCGTCTTCGTCTATCGGTAACTTTACTTGACGCTATATTTTTATTCACCACATGATATGTGTTTTGCTTGGAGCGTCTTGTATGATTTGAGTCTTTGATTTTTAGTTTACCACAATCATCCAAGACCGTCACCCTTGAGCCTGAGAGTTATGACGCCATCGACAACGTTAAGACCAAGCCTCGGGAGCGCCTGCATGGTGGCATGCAGATCTTGGTGAAAACCAAAGGCCTGCAAGCATACAGGAGCACCAGCAGACGAAGACCCCTGGCAAGATCCTTGGCGGCGACGCCCATGAGATCTCGGCAAGGCCCTTGCCGGGGGCGTCTACGGGGCCGAGGCCAGGCACACACTTACTGAAGCTTCGCTGCCCCACCCGTTCTGACGTGGCGACCAGCCTACCAACTAGGCACGCACCTGCGTGGCGGCATACAGCTTCTAGGCCAGTCAGCCAAGCACCTACGTGGTGGCATGTAGATCTTCGTGAAGACCCTGCCACCGCACCAGCTTAGTAGCCAGCCAGCGCGGCATTGCATGCCTCGTCACCTTGGACGCGCATCGAAGCAAGGAGAAGCGGCGATGGACTGGACGAGCTTCTTTACGGTCCCCGATAAAGCAAGAGGAAACATAGGCGGCGCGTTAAATGCGTTTGTCCTAGGATGTCAGGAGATAGACTTGTACAATGTACATACTTTCCACCTCCTATGTGCCACTGTGGCAACCCCTTTTGACATATAAAAGGAGGCCCGAGGCGTACCGAGGAAGGATTCGGACTTTTTAGACTTTTGGGACTAGGCATGCACCGCAGTTAGTTCAAGAGCTCAAGAACACTAAATACACACAAAGCAGGATTAGGGTTTTACGCATCGTTTGTGGCCCGAACCGGGGTAAAAATTCCATCGAGTTAATCTTATAGACCCGCTCTTTGCGCAGCCCCACGCCCCGTAACCATAGAAGGGATTCCATCAAGGGATCCATAGGTGTCATTCCAGAACCCCGACATCTTTGGCGC
The DNA here is from genome assembly GCF_056163025.1 of Triticum urartu. Classification (NCBI taxonomy): domain Eukaryota; kingdom Viridiplantae; phylum Streptophyta; class Magnoliopsida; order Poales; family Poaceae; genus Triticum; species Triticum urartu. The sequence goes on from NC_141878.1 coordinate 219,598,005, forward strand.
ACCAGGCAGGGGCGCTGAGGCTGTGAAAATCCAGTTTTGAAGTGAACTCACTGACTTCTTTGTCGTGATGGCTGGAGAGCAGAAGGCGATGTCGATCAGCCATGCTCCGATGCCATCGGCTAGGCGAGGCGGTGCTGTCTGCAGCCGCAAAAACCATCCGCGTGGCGACAAAAATCTAAGTCACGCAAAACCTTGAGAATTTTTCCTTTTTATAAGGTTATCTTCCTCGAAAGATCTTGTTCCTTGTATGGAAAACCTGCACCCAAGGGAACCCTTCTGCTATTGGCAACACCCTTGTTCTGTTTCGAGATCAGGCGACTGCGCCGAGAACGGCAAGGTGATTTGCCCGGTGGCAAGCGCCCCCCAGAAGGCTGCTAAGGATCCGTTCCTCAAAGCGCCACAACATGGGTTTACGTGCCGGCAAACCTATCCAACTAGGTGTAGGGTGTGTACATACAAGGAAAGATCGAATAGGAAGATATCATGCTTCATTTCAAAGTACTGCAGAATTATATTACATCAGTTATTGCCGCGGTTCTAACTTAAGATAAATTGTCTTGGGCATGAACTCGCGGCGGCAAGGAGGAACGGGGTGGCTAGTCCTGGTGCTGGCCCTCCACCCTCTTGACTCCATCGACGCAGCTGATGATGGGCTCGATACGCTCTTCGAGCGTCGCGAGGTCAGTGCCCTCCGGAAAGCTCTCAAGCTTGTCGGCAAAGTCGATGTTGGGGTTCCAAAACGCCACCTTGGTGAGCACCTTGGTCAGGGCACCCCGACAAAGCCTCTGAGATTCATTGGCCAGATAGGTCGATCGATTGGAGCAGAGCTGCTCTAGGGAGTCGAGGATGCGCTCGAAGAACAAGGTTAGTCTGGCATTGGGGCTTGTGTTTGCCTCCTGGGAGAACCTGACGTCCGGCATGCCCATGACGGCTAGCTGCGCCGTGAGCTTCTCTGCAACGCCGATGAGATGGCTGATCCAGAGATTCACGCCGTCCTCTGATACGTCCATTTTGCATCATGCTTTTATATCGATATTTATTGCATTATGGGTTGTTATTACACATTATGTCACAATACTTATGCCTATTCTCTCTTATTTTACAAGGTTTACATAAAGAGGGAGAATGCCGGCAACTGGGATTCTGGGCTAGAAAAGGAGAAAATATTAGAGACCTATTCTGCACAGCTCCAAAAGTCCTAAAACTTCACGGAAGACGTTTTCAGAATATATAAAAAATACTCAGCGGAAGAAATTCCCAGAAAATAACAAGCCATCTTCTCGGACGAAACTCCGCCGCCACGAGGCGGAACCTTGGCGGAACCAATCTAGGGCTCTGGCGGAGCTGTTCTGCCGGGGAAATTTCCCTCCCGGAGGGGGAAATCATCGCCATCATCATCACCAACGCTCCTCTCACCGGGAGAGGGCAATCTCCATCAACATCTTCATCAGCACCATCTCCTCTCAAAACCTTAGTTCATCTCTTGTATCCAATTCTTGTCTCTACATCCGGGATTGGTACTAGTAGGTTGCTAGTAGTGTTAATTACTCCTTGTAGTTGATGCTAGTTGGTTTAATTGGTGGAAGATCATATGTTCAGATCCTATATGCATATTAATACCCCTCTGAGTATGAACATGTTTATGCTTTGTGAGTAGTTACGTTTGTTCCTGAGGACATGGGAGAAGTCTTGCTATTAGTAGTCATGTGAATTTGGTATTCGTTCGATATTTTGATGAGATGTATGTTGTCTCTCTTCTAGTGGTGTTATGTGAACGTCGACTACATGACACTTCACCATTATTTGGGCCTAGAGGAAGGCATTGGGAAGTAATAAGTAGATGATGGGTTGCTAGAGTGACAGAAGCTTAAACCCTAGTTTATGCGTTGCTTCGTAAGGGGCTGATTTGGATCCATATGCTTCATGCTATGTTTAGGTTTACCTGAATACTTTTTGTTGTAGTTGAGGATGCTTGCAACAGAGGTTAAATCATAAGTGGGATGCTTGTCCAAGTAAGGACATTACCCAAGCGCTGGTCCACCCACATACCAAATTATCGAAGTACCGAACGCGAATCATATGAACGTGATGAAAACTAGCTTGACGATATTCCCATGTGTCCTCTGGAGCGCTTTTCTCTATATAAGAGTTTGTCCAGGCTTGTCCTTTGCTACAAAAGGATTGGGCCACCTTGTTGCACTTTATTTACTTTTGCTACTTGTTGCTCATTAAAAATTATCCTATCACAAAACTATCTATTACCACTTATTTCACTACTTGCAGAGAATACCTTGCTGGAAACCGCTTATCATTTCCTTCTGCTCCTCATTGGGTTCGACACTCTTACTTATCGAAAGGACTATGATAGATCTCCTATACTTGTGGGTCATCATCCTCATAGTCCTTATGGGCGACGGCGTCATCACTCCGTAGCCGCTTATTGGTCTCGAGGACCTTGTTCAGGGTCACCTCCCGGGTTGTGGCCTCTGAAAGCTTTCCCTCCAAAGCGCCCAGTTGCAGCTTCAGATCATCAATGGAGCTGTTGGCCTCGGAGACCAGCTTGATCTGGTCGGAGATGGTGACCTGCGAATCTGCCAGAGTGCAGTTGGTCGTGTCCCTCTCCTCCGTCAGCTCCAAGACCTTCTTCTTCAGCTCCTCCCGCTCCAGCTCTAGCTTCTCCACCTTGCCGGCGTGGTCTAGGGCCAGAGCATCGAGTGCCTCCTTGTGCCTCTTTTCCGGCTCTTGGATCCGCTGTGTGACAACCTTCTCGATATCCTCGTCCTTGCCGTGGAGCATGGCGACAAGAGCCTACTCGCGGGCAATGAGGTCTTCCTCCTGGGTGTCCAGCAGATCTTGCTACTGCACCCTGGCGGCTTCGTCCTTGGCAGACTGTTCCTTTGCCGCCTCTTGGGCCTTCTCGATCTCGGCCTGCTTCAGGATGAGCTCTCGCTTGGGCTCATCCAGCTCACCCTAGGAAGTCCTCAATTCTTCTCGGGCCTCGCCAAACTAGACCTGCATTTGAGTGATGCGCTCCACAAAATCCGCCTCCGCCTTGTCCACCACTGCCATCCGGGATTTTACTTTGTCTGGGCGGGCACGGTGGAGCGCCTGGAGCTTCTTGAAGTTGGCGCTGATGGCTCGAAGAAGCTGCTCCTCTTCGGAACCGCCGCCGCCGGTGCTCGGTTCGTCAACAACCTGTAGCCCGGCAGTGGCGAGCGCCTCATCATCAAACACCTCCCCTTCGGTTGGTGCTCTGGCGCTCACCGTCCCTGGGAGGTAGATGAACAGGTCATTGCCCACCTTCAAGTATTTGCCTAAGGCGGGGGCTGCAGGGGAGGAAGGTTGGTCGTTGGCCATCCCCTCCCCGGCAGGCCCCTTGGCGGCCTCCTCGGTAGTGGCCTTGCCGGCCTCCCCGGCAGGCTCCTTGGTGGCCGCCTTGTCGGCCTCCCCGGCAGGCCCCTTGCCGGCCTCCTTAGCAGCAGACTTAGCGGCTTCGTCAGCCGCGATCTTGGCGGTATCGGCTTATGTGATATGGGTGCTAGTGCTAGCGCAATACCTTATTCCTTATACAAAGAAATTATGCATGATACTGCACCTGCTGAGATAGAAGATATTGATGTCACAATTAAACTTGCCAATAGAGATACTATTTCACCAATGGGAATTGTTAGAGATGTTGAAGTCTTGTGTGGGAAAACTAAATATCCTGCTGATTTTCTTGTTCTTGGTTCCCCCAAGATAGCTTTTGTCCCATTATATTTGGTAGACCCTTCTTAAACACTATTAATGCTACCATAGATTGCAAAAGGGATGTTGTTACTATCGGTTTAGATGATATGACTCATGAATTTAATTTCTCTAAATTTAGTAGACAACACCGTGAAGAAGAATTACCTAGTAAGGATGAAATTATTGGTCTTGCTTCTATTGCCATACCTCCTAGTGATCCTTTAGAACAATATTTGCTAGACCATGAAAATGATATGTTCATGAATGAAAGAAGGGAAATAGATTAAGTATTCTTTAAATAGGGACCTATTTTGAAACACAACTTGCCTGTTGAAATCCTAGGGGATCATCCTCCACCCAAGGGTGATCCCGTGTTTGAGCTTAAACCATTGCCTGATACTCTTAAATATGCTTATCTTGATGAAATGAAGATATATCTTGTTATTATTAGTGCTAACCTTTCAGAACATGAAGAAGAGAAATTATTGAAAACTCCAAAGAAGCACCATGCTGCTATTGGATATACTCTTGATGATCTTAAGGGCATTAGTCCCACTCTGTGTCAACATAAAATAAATTTGGAGAAAGACGCCAACCAGTTATTGATCACCAACGACGGCTAAATCCTAAGATGAAAGAAGTGGGAAGAAAGGAAATATTAAAGCTCCTTAAAACAGGTACAATTTATCTTGTTGTTGATAGTCAGTGGGTAAGCCCTGTCCATTGTGTCCCTAAAAAGGAGGTATTACTGTCGTTCCTAATGATCAAGATGAATTGATTCCGCAAAGAATTATTACAGGTTACAGGATGGTAATTGATTTCCGCAAATTAAATAAAGCTACTAAAAAGATCATTACCCTTTGCCTTTCATTGATAAAATGCTAGAAATATTATCCAAACATACACATTTTTGCTTTCTAGATGGTTATTCTGGTTTCTCTCAAATACCGGTGTCAGCCAAAGATCAATCAAAGACTACTTTTACTTGCCCTTTTAGTACTTTTGCTTATAGACGTATGCCTTTTGGTTTATGTAATGCACCTGCTACCTTTCAAAGATGCATGATGGCTATATTCTCTGACTTTTGTGAAAAGATTTGTGAGGTTTTCATGGACGATTTCTCCGTCTATGGATATTCTTTTGATGATTGCTTGAGCAACCTTGATCGAGTTTTGCAGATATGTGAAGAAACTAATCTTGTCTTGAATTGGGAAAAGTGCCACTTTATGGTTAATGAAGGTATTGTCTTGGGGCACAAAGTTTCTGAAAGAGGTATTGAGGTTGATAAAGCCAAGGTTGATGCTATTGAAAAGATGCCATGCCCCAAGGACATCGAAGGTATAAGAAGTTTCCTTGGTCACGCCAGATTTTATAGGAGGTTCATTAAGGACTTCTCAAAAATTTCTCGGCCTCTGACTAATTTATTACAAAAAGATATACCATTTGTCTTTGATGATGATTGTGTAGAAGCATTTGAAATTCTTAAGAAAGCATTGATCTCTGCACCTATTGTTCAGCCACCTGATTGGAATTTACCCTTTGAAATTATGTGTGATGCTAGTGATTATGCTGTAGGTGTTGTTCTAGGGCAAAGAGTTGATAAGAAATTAAATGTTATTCAATATGCTAGTAAAACCCTAGACAATGCTCAAAGAAATTATGCTACTACTGAAAAGAAATTATTAGCAGTTGTATTTGCTTGTGATAAGTTCAGACCTTATATTGTTGATTCTAAAGTAACTATTCACACTGATCATGCTGCTATTAAATATCTTATGGAAGAGAAAGATGCTAAACCTAGACTTATTAGATGGGTTCTCTTGCTACAAGAATTTGACTTGCATATTGTTGATAGAAAGGGAGCTGAGAACCCCGTTGCAGACAACTTGTCTATGTTAAAAAATGTGCTTGATGACCCACTTCCTATTGATGATAGCTTTCCTGATGAGCAATTAAATGTCATAAATGCTTCTCATATTGCTCCATGGTATGCTGATTATGCTAATTACATTGTTGCTAAGTTTATACCACCTAGTTTCACATACCAGCAAAAGAAAAAGTTCTTCTATGATTTGAGGAATTACTTTTGGGATGACCCACATCTTTATAAAGAAGGAGTAGATGGTGTTATTAGACGTTGTGTACCTGAGCATGAACAGGAAAAGATCCGACGCAAGTGTCACTCCGAAGCTTATGGAGAACACCATGCTGGAGATAGAACTGCACATAAGGTATGCAATCTGGTTTTTATTGGCCTACGCTCTTCAAGGATGCCCGTAAGTTTGTCTTATCTTGTGATGAATGTCAAAGAATTGGTAATATTAGTAGACGTCAAGAAATGCCTATGAACTATTCACTCGTTATTGAACCATATGATGTTTGGGGCTTTGACTATATGGGACCTTTTCCTTCCTCTAATGGATATACACATATTTTAGTTGCTGTTGATTACGTTACTAAGTGGGTAGAAGCTATTCCAACTAGTAGTGCTGATCATAACACTTCTATTAAAATGCTTAAAGAAGTTATTTTTCCAAGATTTGGAGTCCCTAGATATTTAATGACTGATGGTGGTTCACATTTTATTCATGGTGCTTTCCGTAAAATGCTTGCTAAATATGATGTTAATCATAGAATTGCATCTCCTTATCACCCATAGTCTAGTGGTAAAGTAGAATTGAGTAATAGAGAGCTCAAATTAATTTTGCAAAAGACTGTTAATAGATCTAGAAAGAATTGGTCCAAGAAACTTGATGATGCATTATGGGCCTATAGAACTGCATATAAAAATCCTATGGGTATGTCTCCGTATAAAATGGTTTATGGAAAAGCATGTCACTTACCTCTCGAACTAGAACATAAGGCATATTGGGCTATTAAAGAACTCAACTATGATTTTAAACTTGTTGGTGAGAAGAGGTTATTTGATATTAGCTCACTCGATGAATGGAGAACCCAAGCCTACGAAAATGCCAAGTTGTTTAAAGAAAAAGTTAAAAGATGGCATGATAAAAGGATACAAAAGCGTGAGTTTAATGTAGGTGATTATGTATTGCTATACAACTCTCGTTTAAGATTTTTTGCAGGAAAACTTCTCCCTAAATTGGAAGGTACTTACGTTATCGAGGACGTGTATTGTTCCGGTGCCATTAAAATCAACAACTTCGAAGGCACAAATCCGAAGGTGGTGAATGGTCAAAGAATCAAACATCATATCTCAGGTAATCCCATAAATGTTGAAACCAATGTTATTGAAACCGTAACCCCGGAGGAATACATAAGGGACATTTTCCGGAACGTTTCAGACTCCAAAAAGGAATAGGTATGTGGTATGGTAAGTAAACCGACTCCAAAACAGTTTTAAGGCAATATTTCTCCATTTTGAAATATTCAGAAAAATAGAAAAATAAGAAGCAGTTCGGGAAGGACACAAGGGCTCCATGAGGGTGGAGGGCGTGCCCTACCCCTAGGGTGCGCCCCCTACCTCGTGGGCACCTTGTGCGCTTTCCGGACTCTGTTTTCTTACACGACACGTATTTTGGTCGGTAAAAATCCATTATATAATCTCCCGGGGGTTTTGACTCCCGTATCACGCAAAAATCCCCTGTTTTTGTTTCAAGCTATTTTTCTAACAGATCCAGGTTGTCATGTCGTCTTCAAGCGCCCCAAAGGACCAGTTCTTCAAGAAGGTCATCAACCCCTACCTCGCAAAAGTGCTGTAACACCCTCAAACCATTGAGATGCGTGAGGGGTTGTTGCACATCCGCGATGCTGAGGGGCCAAGGAAGACCGGAAGCACGGAGGCAAGGCTCGAAGCATTGGAGCAAGAAGTTTTCAAGTGTCAGGAGATGGTGGAGCGTGTACTCGATTCCAATCACATTATAATCACAGAGTTCGCCAACAACCATAAGCTGGACGTCAAGGACATTGGGGAGGCCATCTTCAAGCTTCATGAGAAAAACGAGCACCTCCAAGCCCAGATCTATGACCTGCAAAGTCAAAACTGTGAGTATGAATATAGATTCAAGAGGATGAGTTTGACTGCAGATTTGAGGTTTCAGGAGACTTGGTCATCCTTCTATGATGGTGAGCCTATGCCTTGGAAGAAGGACGACAAGCCTACGCCATCAACAAAATCACCACCGTCTCAACCAACAAACAAGAATTGCGTATCTGGTATGGGCAATCCCCTTGGCAACTGCCAAGCTTGGGGGAGTGCCACGGTATCATATCACCATCGCTTTTATCTTTACCGTTTTTCTTAGTTCGATCCTTTTGGTATTATCTTGATCTAGTAGAATAAAGTTTATGGCATGATCTAGTTTTGAGTTTTGCTTTATAATTCCTCTATGTAATCGAGTCTGTGAGCTATATAATAAAGATTAGTGTTGAGTCAAGGGCTTGATTATTTTGCCATGATCCTAAGGGAATAAAAAAGAAAAGAGAAAGGAATAAAAAGAAACAAAGAGATCATGTGAGTTTTATGGAGAGTAATGAGCTCACATAGAAAAAGTATGATGAATAAAAGTTGTTGAGAATTGACAAACATAGTTTTGGTCATCGTTGCAATTAATAGGAAGTAATAAAGAAATAGAGGTATTCACCTATAGATATACTATTTTGGACATCTTTTATGATTATGAGCACTCATTAAAATTGGACATGCTAAAGTGTTGATGTTGGACAAGGAAGACAACGTTATGGGTTATGTTTTCTTACATCTGAGATAAATTATATTTTCATGGATCATCCAACATGGTTGAGCTTGCCTTTCCCCCTCATGCTAGCCAAATTCATCGCACCAAGTAGAGATACTACTTGTGCTTCCAAATACCCTTAAACCAGTTTTGCCATGAGAGTCCACCATACCTACCTATGGATTGAGTAAGATCCTCCAAGTAAGTTCTCATCGGTGCAAAGCAATAAAAATTTCTCTCTAAATATGTATGACTTATTAGTGTGGGAGAAAATAAGCTTTATACGATCATGTGATATGGAAGAAATAAAAGCGACAAACTGCATAATAAAGGTCCATATCACAAGTGGCAATATAAAGTGACGTTCTTTCGCATTAAGATTTTGTGCATCCAACCATAAAAACGCATGACAACCTCTACTTCCCTCTGCGAAGGGCCTATCTTTTACTTTTATCTCCCACCTTGCACAAGAGTCATGGTGATCTTCACCCTTCATTTTTACATTTTATCCTTTGGCAAGCACAGTATGTTGGAAAGATCCTGGTATATATGGCTAATTGGATGTGAGTTTTCATGAACTATTATTGTTGACATTACCCTTGAGGTAAAACGTTGGGAGGCAAACTATAAGCCCCTATCTTTCTCTGTGTCCGATTAAAACTCCATACCCATAAGTATTGCGTGAGTGTCAGCAATTGTGAAAGACTATATGATAGTTGAGTATGTGGACTTGTTGAAAAGCTCTTATTTATTGACTCTTTCCTATGTTATGATAAATTGCAATTGCTCCAATGACTGAGATTATAGTTTGTTAATTTTCAATGAAGTTTATGATTCATACTTGAAATTGTGATTGAATTATTACTCTAGCATAAGAAATCATAGACAAGAATTATATAAGTTGCTGTTCTAAGAATGATCATGATGCCCTCATGTACGTATTTTTTTATTGACGCCTCTATCTCTAAACATGTGGACATATTTTTCGATTTCTGCTTTCACTGGAGGACAAGCAAGGTCTAAGCTTGGGGGAGTTGATACGTCCATTTTGCATCATGCTTCTATATTGATATTTATTGCATTATGGGCTGTTATTACACATTATGTCACAATACTTATGCCTATTCTCTCTTATTTTACAAGGTTTACATAAAGAGGGAGAATGCCGGCAGCTGGGATTCTGGGCTGGAAAAGGAGCAAATACTAGAGACCTATTCTGCACAGCTCCAAAAGTCCTGAAACTTCACGGAAGACATTTTCAGAATATATAAAAAGTACTCAGCGGAAGAAATGCACCAGGGGGGCCACACCCTGCCCACGAGGGTGGAGGGCGCGCCCTACCCCCTGGGCGCGCCCCCCTACCTCGTGGGCCCCTTGCTGGCTCTCCGGTGGCCATCTTCTGCTATATGAAGTCTTTCAATGGGAAAAAAATAACAAGCCATCTTCTCGGACGAAACTCCGCCGCCATGAGGCGGAACCAATCTAGGGCTCTAGCGGAGCTGTCCTGCCGGGGGAAACTTCCCTCTCGGAGGGGGAAATCATCGCCATCATCATCACCAACACTCCTCTCATCGGGAGAGGGCAATCTCCATCAACATCTTCATCAGCACCATCTCCTCTCAAAACCCTAGTTCATCTCTTGTATCCAATTCTTGTCTCTATGTCCGGGATTGGTACTAGTAGGTTGCTAGTAGTGTTAATTACTCCTTGTAGTTGATGCTAGTTGGTTTAATTCATGGAAGATCATATGTTCAGATCCTATATGCATATTAATACCCCTCTGAGTATGAACATGTTTATGCTTTGTGAGTAGTTACATTTGTTCCTGAGGACATGGGAGAAGTCTTGCTATTAGTAGTCATGTGAATTTGGTATTCGTTTGATATTTTGATGAGATGTATGTTGTCTCTCCTCTAGTGGTGTTATGTGAACATCGACTACATGACACTTCACCATTATTTGGGCCTAGAGGAAGGCATTGGGAAGTAATAAGTAGATGATGGGTTGCTAGAGTGAGAGAAGTTAAACCCTAGTTTATGCATTGCTTCGTAAGGGGCTGATTTGGATCCATATGCTTCATGCTATGGTTAGGTTTACCTTAATACTTTTGTTGTAGCTGTGGATGCTTGCAATAGAGGTTAATCATAAGTGGGATGCTTGTCCAAGTAAGGACAGTACCCAAGCGCCGGTCCACCCACATACCAAATTATCAAAGTACCGAACGCGAATCATATGAATGTGATGAAAACTAGCTTGACGATATTCCCATGTGTCCTCTGGAGCGCTTTTCTCTATATAAGAGTTTGTCCAGGCTTGTCCTTTGCTACAAAAGGATTGGGCCACCTTGCTGCACTTTATTTACTTTTGCTACTTGTTGTTTGTTACAAATTATCCTATCACAAAACTATCTGTTACCACTTATTTCAGTACTTGTAGAGAATACCTTGCTGGAAACCGCTTATCATTTCCTTCTGCTCCTCGTTGGGTTCGACACTCTTACTTATCGAAAGGACTACGATAGATCCCCTATACTTGTGGTTCATCACTCCGCAGCCGCTTTTCGGTCTCGAGGACCTTGTTCAGGGTCACCTCTCGGGTTGTGGCCTCTGAAAGCTTTCCCTCCAAAGCGCCCAGTTGCGGCTTCAGATCATCAATGGAGCTATTGGCCTTGGAGAGCAGCTTGATCTGGTTGGAGATGGTGACCTGCGAATATGCCACAGTGCAGTTGGTCGTGTCCCTCTCTTCCGTCAGCTCCAAGACCTTCTTCTTCAGCTCCTCCCGCTCCAGCTCTAGCTTCTCCACCTTGCTGGCGTGGTCCAAGACCAGAGCATCGAGTGCCTCCTTGTGCCTCTGCTCCAGCTCTTGGATCCGCTGCGTGACGACCTTCTCGAAATCCTGTCCTTGCCGTGGAGCATGGCTACAAGCGCCTGCTCGCGGGCAATGAGGTCTTCCTCCTAGGTGTCCAGCAGAGCTTGCTGCTGCACCCTGGCGGCTTCGTCCTTGGCAGACTGTTCCTTTGCCGCCTCTTGGGCCTTCTCGATCTCGGCCTGCTTCAGGATGAGCTCTCGCTTGCGCTCATCCAGCTCACCCTAGGCAGTCCTCAGTTCTTCCCGGGCCTCGCCAAACTAGACCTGCGTCTGAGCGACGTGCTCCTCAAAATCCGCCTTCGCCTTGTCCACCACCGCCATCCTGGATTTTACTTTGTCTTGGCGGGCACGATGGAGCGCCTGGAGCTTCTGGAAGTTGGCGCTGATGGCTCAAAGAAGCTGCTCCTCTTCGGAACCGCCGCCGCCGGTGCTCGGTTCGTCAACAACCTAGAGCCCGGCAGTGGCGAGCGCCTCATCATCAAACACCTCCCCTTCGGTTGGCGCTCTGGCGCTCGCTGTCCCTGGGAGGCAGATGAACAGGTTGTCGCCCACCTTCAAGTATTTGCCTGAGGCGAGGGCTGCAGGGGAGGAAGGTTGGTCGTTGGCCATCCCCTCCCCGGTAGGCCCCTTGGTGGCCTCCTCGGTAGTGGCCTTGCCGGCCTCCTCGGCAGGCTCCTTGGTGGCCTCCTCGGCGGCCGCCTTGCCGGCCTCCCCGGCAGGCGCCTTGCCGGCCTCCTTAGCAGCAGACTTAGCAGCTTCGTCAACCGCGATCTTGGCGGCCTCGGAAATCGGCGTCCTTGGTGACCCCCTCGATGATAGTGTCGATATCCTCCTGGTCCATCGAGGCAGGGTCTAGAAACCAGAAAGGAAGATGAAGCAGGACCAAAATCAAAATTCAGAACAAAGAATAGGAAGAAAACAGAGACGGGAGGCGGGCCACTTACCCGTGTCGAGCTGAGAAGAAGTGGTTCCCTCCCCGCCAATCTTCGTGGCCGGGACGGAGCCGCTAGCACCCATGCTTGCCTCCTGCTCCTCCTTCTCCATGCGCGTGGGCTCGACGGAAGGTGCCCTTGTCGGGGACGCCCCTCTGGGTGGCGTGGTTGACGGGGGCGGCGTGTCGGGGGTGGATCTCAGTGGCTCCTCCTGTTGCTGCTCTCCTCCTGCAAACCCGGCAAGGTCATTACCAAGGATTCACGCCCCAACACCTGTCGGGGGAGTGAATGAGGAACTCACGCTGGGGGCTGAAGCGGGGGCTGCATCGAGGGCTATTGTCTGGGCTGATCACCACCAACACCGGCGTGCACGGAGTGCTCACCAGGGGCTTGTCGCCTGTTGAAGCCCTAGCCCTCTTCGCCGCCCTCTGGGCCAGCGTCTCTGTGTTGCCGCAAAGATAATATCAAGTCAGGGAATATGGCACAGTCTAAGGGTCAGAGATAATGAAGGGCGAGATGCTTACTCGTCCTCCTCTACTGGCCTCCTCTTCCTCTTCGGGCTGAAGGACCCAAGGTCGAAGTCGGCCTCCGGGGTGGCGTCCGCGTGGGGAGGGGAAGGCGAAGGCGTCCTACGCCGCTTGGATGAGGAAGAAGTGGCGGTCGCGGCCTTATTCACTTCCGCAACCCTCATATCACGTGCGGGTTGCACCTGGGCCTGTTGCCGCTGCGTGGACCTGCCGGGCCGGACCGGCTCGCTAGAGCTAGCCCACCACAGGACACGTTTTCTCTCCAGGGCCGGGGGGTCATCCGCCTCGGTATCCTCTTCGGCCGACTCCTCAACCACGTCTTCAACATGGGGGCCCCCAGCGTCGGCGCCGCTGGACCCCCAGTAGCTCCCGTCCACTTGGTGAACTTTCTCTCCTCTGCGGCCAGGTCGGCCTCATCTTCCACGGTGCCGAGGTTGCCGGCCTCCTCGGCAAGCGCTGGCTCCTCCGCCCGGGCGGCGATGTATGCTACCTCCTCTGTGGTGGTGTCGCGGATGAGCTGCAGCTCGTCGCGAACGTACCTCTACAACAAGTTGTCAAAGAATTCCTGCAACAGCTCTGCTTCTGGCTCGTCCCAAGTTGGGTCGACGTCGTGCGCATTGAAGACCGGCATCATGGCGATGATGGTGGTCTGGCAAAAGTTGTTGCTCAGCGGGACCACCTCTGTCGGCAACCCAAACAGAGGCCTGCCAACCTTGGCAGCCTTGGGCTCTGCCCCCTTTCTCCGATTTCTTCTACGACATCATGCACACCTTCGGCTTCCATCTTCTAGATTTTACGTCGAACGTCATGGCGTGCATGGCCTTCTTTGCCCACCTTTGTGAGGGCTTTGCCGGAGTGCATCCAAGCATGGCGCTCTTCCGCCACTACTTCACCCCTCGCATCCAGCCAGGGGGCACCATCTCTGGCTACATCACCTGGATTCCAAGGACCCAGAGCAAGGGCACGTACCCGGAGGTCGCCCAGAAGGAGAGGTGGGAAGAGTGGCAGGGCCGGTGGTGCTGGATTGTGGAGGAGGATCCGCAGGAGTTCTACCGGGTCCATCAAAAGCCACCGGTCCGCAGGAACGACTGGAGCGATGTCGACGCCGACGAAAAGAATCTCACGGTCGCTACCACCAGGATCCATCGCGTCACCTCGTCCGTGCTCACTCTCAAGATGATCGGGGCCGATTTCATCCATCGCCGGATTGCCCCACCTGCACAATATGGGGAGGCCGGCCTGGGACTTCAGGAACGCGGCCGACATCATGAGGCTCCGCCCCGGTCTGAACCACAACTTCACAGTGTTGCAGCACGCCCACCTCTGCCAGAGGCTTTTTCAGCTCAAGGTCGACGAGGGCGGCAGGGCCGAGAGGACATTATAGATACAACGGAGACGTATCAGCATCCCCAAGCTTAATTCCTGCTCGTCCTCGAGTAGGTAAATGATAAAGAAGATAATTTTTGATGTGGAATGCTACCTAGCATAATCTTGATCACATAGCTAATCATGGCATGAATATTAAGACACGAGTGATTCAAAGCAATAGTCTATCATTTGAACTAAAACAATAATACTTCAAGCCCACTAATAAAGCAATCATGTCTTTTCAAAATAACATGGCCAAAGAAAGTTATCCCTACAAAATCATATAGTCTGGCTATGCTCCATCTTCTTCACACAAAATACTCACATCATGCACAACCCCGATGACAAGCCAAGCAATTGTTTCATACTTTTCACGCTCTCAAACCTTTTCAACTTTCACGCAATACATGTGCGTGAGCCATGGACATAGCACTATAGGTGGAATAGAATGGTGGTTGTGGAGAAGACAAAAAGGAGAAGATAGTCTCACATCAACTAGGTGTATCAACGGGCTATGGAGATGCCCATAAATAGATATCAATGTGAGTGAGTAGGGATTGCCATGCAACGGATGCACTAGAGCTATAAGTATATGAAAGCTCTAACTGAAACTAAGTGGTTGTGCATCCAACTTGCTTGCTCATGAAGACCTAGGGCATTTGAGGAAGCCCATCGTTGGAATATACAAGCCAAGTTCTATAATGAAAATTCCCACTAGTATATGAAAGTGATAACTCAAGAGACTCTCTATATGATGATGCGCGGGCACGTGTGGCAGAGTTTTAACTGTAGTAATCCCTTCATCAGTTGCGCTTCCCCATGACCCGCATTGAGTGCGTGACGTGGGGGTCGTGCATGGGGCGGTCGCAGCACGCTTGCGTCACCTTGTGGTGAATAGTAAAGAGGCAGCCCGCATCTTCCCCATCAAAAAGAGGAAACCGCAGGGGCGCTGCTCATTTACCCTCTGCGCCCTTTGCAATCTTGGAACCACTGTTCCCCTCTTCTTCTCCAAGAGCGAACCAAAGCTTTCCCCTCTACTCGCCGCCGCCGCGCCCCCATTGCTCTCGACCCCTTACCTCTTCTTAGCCGCCATGGTGCCTAAGACAGGCAAGGGCAAGGGAATGGCCAAGGACGCCGGGGAGAAAGAGGCGCCGGAGAGCGAGTTGGTGGAGATGCAGATGGAATGCGCCCTCTTCACCTCAATGGTCGACGCACTCACCCTCAAGGAGAAGTTCAGGCCCCTGTGGGGGACAGAGACGTCGGGGCACCCCGCCACGCGTTTCATTCCCGCCTCCTGTCATCGAAACAAAGTACTACGTGCATGCTCCTAGGGGGATAGATTGGTAGGAAAAGACCATCGCTCGTCCCCGACCGCCACACATAAGGAAGACAATCAATAAATACCTCATGCTCCAACTTCGTTACATAACAGTTCACCATACATGCATGCTACGGGAATCACAAACCTCAACACAAGTATTTCTACAATTCACAACCACCCACTAGCATGACTCTAATATCACCATCTTTATATCACAAAACTATTGCAAGGAATCAAACACATCATATTCAGTGATCTACAAGTTTTATGTAGGATTTTATGACTAACCATGTGAATGACCAATTCCTGTCATCTCTCTAAATAGATATAAGTGAAGCAAGAGAGTTCAATTCTTTCTACAAAAGATATGCCCACGCTCTAACAAATATAAGTGAAGCAAAAGAGCATTCTAAAAATGGCGGTTGTCTATGTGAAGAGAAACAGGCAATCCAAACTTCAAATGATATAAGTGAAGCACATGAAGCATTTTATAAAGCCATACTCAAAAGATATAAGTGAAGTGCATAGAGCATTCTATAAATCAACCAAGGACTACCTAATACCAGCATGGTGCATAAAAGAAAGATGAAAACTAAATGCAAAAGACGCTCCAAGATTGCACATATCACATGAATGAAACGAATTCGAAAACATACCGATATTTGTTGAAGAAAGAGGGGATGCCTTCTGGGGCATCCCCAAGCTTAGACGCTTGAGTCTCCTTGAATATTTACTTGGGGTGCCCCGGGAATCCCCAAGCTTTAGCTCTTGCCTCTCTTCCTTCTTCTCACATTGAGACCTTCTCGATCATCGAACACTTCATCCACACAAAACTTCAACAGAAAACTCGGTAAGATCCATTAGTATAATAAAGCAAATCACTACTCTAAGTACTGTTGCAAACCAATTTGTATTTTGTTTTTGCATTGTGTCTACTGTAATATAACTTTTTCAAGGCTTAATCCACTAATATAAATTGATAGTTTCATCAAGACGAGCAAACTATGCATCAAAAACAGAATCTGTCTAAAACATAACAGTCTGTAATAATCTGAACATTCACCATACTTATGTTACTTGAAAACTTCTACAAAAATTAGGAAAAATAAAAAGTTTGTATAGGAACACAGTGCAAAAAGAATCAGAACCATTTGATGTTCCAGCTAAAAATGTAAAATCACGCACTACAGCCAAAGTTTCTGTCCTACACCATACAAACCATCAAGCAAATGTAAACATCCTAAAGGCAAACCTTGGCACATTATTTTTATTTCTAAACTTTATAAAAGCACACAACAGAAATAAATGACTCTCTAAAACTTCCGGGTTGTCTCCCTGGCAGCGCTTTCCTTAAAGCCATTAAGCTAGGCATATAGTGCTCAAGTAATGGATCCACCCGGATCCCAAGGTATATCAAAGCCAATTTTAATTAACAATGATTTATAATTTAGTGGTGAGCACAAGGTAACATATATCATGTAATGACGAAGTCTAACTCTCTTCCTATGCATTGGCATGTCATAAAAGAACAATTCATGCACACATAGTAAAGGCCAATTCATAGTATAAATAGTTTCTTGCAATTTTATCGTATTGGAAACATAGAGAGGTGGAGATATAGTTCCTCTCTCATAATAATTGCAAGTAGGAGAAGAAAGCACATGCATATTATATTCATCAAAATCATCATGTGCAACGGTAAAAGGCAACCCATCAATATAATCCTTAATAAGTGCAAACTTCTCCGATATAGTGTAGTCGGGAGAATTCAAAAAGATAATAGGACTATCATGCGTGGGTGCAATAGCAACAATTTCATGATTAACATAAGGAACTATAGCAAGTTCATCTTCATAAGCATAATTCATATTGGCATCTTAGCCACAAGCATAGCAAGCATCATCAAAAAGGGATATTTCAAAGGAATCAACGGGATCATAACAATCATCATAGCAATCATCCTCCGATAAGCACGAAGGGAAATTAAACAATGTATGAGTTGAAGAGTTACTCTCATTAGAAGGTGGGCACGGGTAGCTAATCTGTTTCCTCCTTTTGTTCTTCGCTCTCCTCATCATCTTTTTCATCCAATGAGCTCACAGTTTCATCAATTTCTTCTTCCATAGACTCCTGCAAAATATTAATCTCTTCCTGGACAGCGGAGTAGTACTCAATATATGGTTCAACATAGGCATTAGAAGCATAATTATCATAGCAATATTTAAGTATGGCAAAATTTTCAGATTTTTAAAGAGTAGCATCATACTTTTCAATCAAAGAAGCAATTTCGTAAGCACCCTTAAAAGCAACAAATTCTTAAATTTGTTGAACATCATAGTAACTATAAACACCCTTAGCATAAGAGGATATGATTCCATTATCACTAAACAAACATTGGTAGGGAAGGTGTTTCTTAGGTTCTTCACAACAACAAGTATAATCATATATTTCACATAAATTCCAAGCATAGCATTGCAAACGATGAATTTGATCCAGTAAAGTTTTCCCTTTTTCAGATATTTGGTGTCGCACATAACAAGCATGATCATCTAAAGATTTGCCCTCAACTAAGCTAGTTGGGGTTTCAGCACGAGCACATAGGGATCGAAGATGATCCAAGTAATAAGCTTCAGTAGTGTGATAGATTTTGAGTGGTTCTTCAACCATTGGTTTAGTAGGTACAACTATTTTTTTTGATATTTTGCGTTTCCTACCCATAACTAAAGATAGAAAACAACTAAGAGCAGCAAATAAAAATTACTTAGTGATAAAGCAAACAAGCACACTTGAGAATATTCACCCCACGCTATTGCTCCCCGGCAACGGCGCCAGAAAAAGGTCTTGATAACCCACAATTATAGGGGATCGCAACAGTTTTTGATAAGTAAGAGTGTCGAACCCAACGAGGAGCTAAAGGTAGAACAAATATTCCCTCAAGTTCTATCGACCACCGATACAACTCTACGCACGCTTGACGTTCGCTTTACCTAGAACAAGTATGAAACTACAAGTACTTTGTAGGTGTTGTTGGATAGGTTTGAAAGATAAATAAGAGTACGTAAATAAAAAGTAGGGGCTGTTTAGATAAATAAACAATAAAGTAAATATAGCGAGTGTGGAAAAGTGGTGGTAGGAGTTGCGAAATTGCCCCTTAAGCAATTGACTACTTTACTAGACCGATAGCAAGTATTATGAGGGAGAGGCCACTGCTAGCATGTCATCCCTGACTTGGAATTCTATGCACTCATGATTGGAACTACTAGCAAGCATACGCATGTTCATTAAGGTAAAACCCAACCATAGCATTAAGGTAAATTGGTCCCCCTTCAATCCGGTATGCATCAATTTCTATGCTAGGTTGAAGCTTCTGTCACTCTTGCCCTCCAATACATAGTCCTATCAACATACAACTAACCCTAGGGTGTGATCCACTTGCGCAATCATATGATGGGCACCAAAGGACAGCAACATAACCACAAGCAAATTAAATCAATCATAGCAATTCATCAACCACCGATAGGACAACGAAAATCTACTCAGACATCATAGGATGGCAACACATCATTGGATAATACTATGAAGAATAAAGCACCATGTTCAAGTAGGGGCTACAGCGGGTTGCGGGAGAGTGGACCATTGTAGATAGAGGGGGGAAGGTGATGGAGATCTTGGTGAAGATGGCGGAGGTGTTGGTGTAGATCGCGGTGGTGATGATGGCCCCCGGTGGCACTCCGGTGCCACCGGAAGCGAGGGGGAGAGAGCCCCCCTCCTTCTTCTTCTTCCTTGACCTCCTCCCTAGATGGGAGAAGGGTTTCCCCTCTGGTCCATGGCCTCCATGGCACGGGAGGGGCGAGAGCCCCTCCGAGATTGGATCTGTCTCTCTGTCTCTCTCTATTTCTGCGTTCTGTTCTGGCTCTGTTTCACCGTTTCGTGTATATATGGAGATCCGTAACTCTGATTGGCCTGAAACCTTCGCCGTGATTTTTTTTCGAAAATTAGCTTTCTTGCCGTAAAAGAAAAGAGCCAACCATCTTACGGGTGGCTCACGAGGGTAGGGGGCGTGCCCCCTGCCTCGTGGCCACCTCGGGCACCGTCTCGCGTGGATTTTTCCTCCGTAATTTTCCAAATATTCCAAAAAGTATCTCCGTCGGTTTTTATCCCGTTTGGACTCCGTTTGATATGGATATTCTGCGAAACCAAAAACATTCAACAGAGAGGAACTGGCACTAGGCACTGGATCAATATGTTAGTCCCAAAAATAGTATAAAAAGTTGCCAAAAAGTATATGGAAGTTGTAGAATATTGGCATGGAACAATAAAAAATTATAGATACGACAGAGACGTATCAGTGTATCGTGTCTTCACCATAGCCCAGGCTTCCCGTGCACCTTGTCAGCAGGCTGATATCTTCCATAACCGGAAGTGCCGCCGTGCTCCCTTCAGCTTCTCTATAAGCTCGCCCATGCCTCCTGGCGGGGACGCGGACGGCCACAAGGCTTGGGCAATACTCTGCATCACCTGCTGAACTTGTTCGTGTAGTTGTAAGAGCTCTAGTAGAAGATCACCCGAGGACCCGGGCATCTCCTCCACGGGACAACCCATTAGCATACCTGCAGACATAACGCTATTAGAAGGCTTCTTCGCCGAACTCCTTTAAAAAGTTCGTTCAAGCACTTACTAAAAATGTTGCGCTGAAGCCGTTTATTCTCCTTCACGGAGTCCGCAAGCTGGGCTCGGACATCCTTCAGTTCCACGTCCAGCTAGATATTGGCATCCTGGAGATCATTTTTCTCCTGCCTGGTCAGCACGCGCTCGCCAGCATTTCGATATCGATCATCACGTGCCGTATCCGTCTCCACGGCCTCCGGATTCACTCCGGGGCCACCTGCAACATCTATTGTTATGTGTGCATATACGCCGCATACTACCTGGTACGGATATTCTTTGCAATAGACAAAAGAGTTACCAGGGGGACCCTTTTTGGACTCCTTCAATGCGGCAACAGCGGCTTCCAGCTGGGCCTTGCACTTGTCCAGCTCTTGAGACAGTTGGGAATTCTTCTCCGTAAGAACCTGCACAAATATTGATCCTCAAATCAGTTGCGTCAACTGTTTCAAGTCTCAGGGGCTACTGATACATATAATCGTCAGATTTACTTACCCGTACATGCCTTACATACTGGTCTGTGGCTCTGGCTAGACCATTTTAAGCAGCACGGACGTACGCGTCTCCAGAATTGAAGGCATCAAATGCCTCTGGTTAGAAGCAAGCGTCACGGAGTACGGCCCGGCGACGCCTATGATTCATGGCGCTCTCCACTTCTGAATTTGTAGCGGACAGTCTATCTACATCCTCTGTAGGAGGAGTATCTGGCGCCCGCCCCATGTCCGCTTCCGCC
The DNA here is from genome assembly GCF_056163025.1 of Triticum urartu. NCBI lineage: Eukaryota > Viridiplantae > Streptophyta > Magnoliopsida > Poales > Poaceae > Triticum > Triticum urartu. Next base: position 219,618,844 of record NC_141878.1, read on the forward strand.
TCTATGTCCGGCCCTGGAGCCCGACTAGTGGAAGCGTGATCGGCAGCCTCTCCGGACATATTCTGGCGAGCGTTTTTTCTATTAAAGAAACATGGACGTCATTACATTTTGAGAAAGAAGACAACCATGGAGCGGGGTTTTTTTGTCATACCTCTGCGCCGGTGTCTCCGTCCTGACCTCCTTCCTTTTTGGCCTACCCGGCCTCGGTGCCTCTTGTTGGCGAGTTGCTGCGGGTTCGGCATGACGTCCCGAATGCCTTCCCTGTAGAACACCATATGTATATGTTAGGTGAAGTGTCTAAAAGGGGATCCTAGTTTTTGGAGTTGGGATTTTGGTTTTTCTTACATGCGACGCAGGGAGCAGTCCGGGATAGTCGACTGTAATGGCCACCATGGCGTCATCACAGCTCAACTGATAGAGTTGCCTGTCTATCAGCTCCACAAATATGTCTAGATCTTCTTCGAGTCCGAGACCAAGGGCCCGGTCAGGGTCCTCTGGTTGTGGAGATGGGCTGTTGACCTCCCTTACAGCTTTTTGCAGTTCCTGCCGTAAAGTGGCAAGGTAAGTACCTACGACAAAGAATGCAGGCAGAATGTGAGTAAGGAGATATAACTCACCCATCTTGGAGGGTTGTACATGGAGAATCCATCCCGTGGCTTGATGCGGATGAACTCCTCTTCCTCTCCCTTGAACAGCTCGGACATAATTTTTGCTAAAGCAGCAGCGGAGTCCGGTCCCTTACGCCCGCAACGGGTCGCATCATCTTCCCCGTTAAAACACCACAGGGGGTGCCCTCGATATTGAAGTGGCTACACTCCCCGCATTATGCATATTGACATAACCTCGATTACTGTCAATCCTGATTGAGCCAGCACTTTAATCCGGTTCATCAGATAAAGGACTTCTCCGTTGTCCTCCTCCTGGGGGCTCCGTGGGCGCCAGTTTCGGCGTTTCTTCAGAGGAGCATTGTTGAACTCAAGAAGACCCCGCCGAACAGGGTCCGGAAGGGGGACGTCCTCCTTATAAAACCATTCTGAAGGCCAGTCTTTGGACGTCTTCTTCGGAGTACCGGACAGGTATCCGGTCTCGGCGATGCACCATATTTTGGCTCCGCCCACTTGATAAAGTGACCCCTTCTGTGTGCGGGGGACGAGGCAAAATAACCTCTTCCATATCTCAAAATGAGCCTCGCAGCCCAGGAATAACTCGCAAAGGGCAACGTAGCCGGCGATGTGTAATATGGAAGCAGGGGTGAAATTATGCAGTTGGAGGCCGTAAAACTCCAGGAGCCCACAGAGGGATGAATTGGAAATCCGAGTCCCCTTAATAAGTAAGGAACAAGGCACACCCGCTCCCCCGTAGAGGGGCTAGGGAAGCTCTCCGCTTGCTCCCCGCCATTATAGGTGGCGAGCCCGGCTCGGACGGGAACCATATACGCTGGAGGGAGGAATCCCTGAGTCTGCAGTTCGACTAATCGACTGTGTGGGACGGAACATCTCTCCCAATCACCGGGCTTAGGGCTACAGGGGCGAGAGGAGGGGCTGCGGTGGTCGGCCATGTTGGAATGGATTTTTCCGAAGCACGCTTTGATGGATTCTCGTTGTGGGAGGATGGTACGGATTGGATCTAAGAATCCCCATCCCTTTAATAGACGATTTATTTATCTGGCTAGGGGGTGAATGTAAAAACGCCCTGGCTCCTCGTATTCATTCGACGCGTGGAAGATAGCCCTTATTGAGCACAGAAGCCAAGAAGTCCAACATTTATGGGGCCGGACACTACTTAACAAACATTCAAAATTTGGAGAAGAACCCGCCTTGCAATGCCGAAGACAATACTGCGTGCCAGACTTGACGTCATTGAAGCCTGGTTCGGGGGCTACTGAGGGAGTCCTGGACTAGGGGGTCTCCGGACAGCCGTACTATATCCTTTGGCCGGACTGTTGGACTATGAAGATACAAGATTGAAGACTTCGTCTCGTGTCCGGATGGGACTTTACTTGGCGTGGAAGGCAAGCTGGGCAATACGGATATGTATATCTCATGCTTTGTAACTGACCTTGTGTAACCCTAGCCCCCTCCGGCGTCTATATAACCCGGAGGGTTTTAGTCCATAGGACAACATACAATCATACCATAGGCTAGCTTCTAGGGTTTAGCCTCTCTGATCTCGTGGTAGATCAACTCTTGTAATACTCATATCATCAAGAACAATCAAGCAGGACGTAGGGTTTTACCTCCATCAAGAGGGACCGAACCTGGGTAAACATCGTGTCGCCTGCCTCCTGTTACCATCCGCCTTAGACGCACAGTTCGGGACCCCCTACCCGAGATCCGCCGGTTTTGACACCGACAGCGCGCCCCCCTAGCCCAATCCGAATCGGGTGGGGCCCCCTTCCTTCCCTCTCTCTCCCCCTTCCTTCTCTCCAACTCCAACTAGGGAAAGGGGGGAATCCTACTCCCGGTGGGAGTAGGACTCCCCCTAGGGTGCGCCATAGGGAGGGTCGGCCCTCCCCTCTTCCACTCCTTTATATGCGGGGGAGGGGGGCACCCCATAGACACACAAGTTGATCTCCTAGCCGTGTGCGGTGCCCCCCTCCACAGATTTCCACCTTGGTCATATCGTTGTAGAGCTTAGGCGAAGCCCTGCGTCGGTAACTTCATCATCACCGTCATCACGCTGTTGTGCTGACGAAGCTCTCCCTCGACACTTAGCTAGATCTAGAGTTCATGGGACGTCACCGAGCTGAACGTGTGCAGATCACGGAGGCGCCGTATGTTCAGTGCTAGGATCGGTCGGATCGTGAAGAAGTACGACTACATTACCGCGTTGTTATAATGCTTCCACTTACGGTCTACGAGGGTACGTAGACAACACCCTCCCCTCTCGTTGCTATGCAGCACCTAGATGGATAGTAACATCCCAAATTTCCAATTTGGAATGTTATACGTCGGTAATTCATGCATTTCATATTTTATTGCATTTCGTTTTTGCGATCCTCGAAATTCTAAGCAACTCAAGGACCCATGGAGAGAGTTGGGGATTTCATCGTTTTCATATTTGAATTTTATCAAATATCGAAACAAGGATCACTTTGGTTCCAATTATTTTTCTCTCCAAAAATATTTCATATTAAAAATATATGAGAGGAGATAATATGACTTCTCCAAAATAAATGAAATATTGGAGGAAAAATACCAAAAGTCAAATAATAGATTTTATTTGGATTTTTATTGCTATTTTATTTGAATTAGAAAAATATATGCATTTTTCAAAATTGCATTTTATGCCAAGAAAATGTTCACCCTATTCTAAATATTTTATTTGGATGGCGAAAATTTGTTTTGGTATTTTTAGATTTTTATTTATTTTTCTAGAATTTATTTTTGGCGGAATTATGTTAAAAAAGTTTTTCCCACCGGAACGAACTGGGCCGAGGCCCGGTTGGCCCAGCCACCTCGCGCCGCCGTCTCCCTCGCGGAGACCGCGACGCCGCCCGCCGTGCCGACTCGGCCACACCTCCCCGCCCCCTGTCGCAAGCCACCTGCCCTCCCCTCCTTAAAAGCCAAATCGGGGCCCCTTGGAGCCCCAAGTCAACAGCCGCCGCCCCACCGCCTTGCGTCGCTGCTGCCGCCGCCGCTTGCTGCCGCGCCAGCCCGCGTCGCCCTCTGCCGCCCCGCGCTGCCCCGCCTCGCCGCGCCGCCGTAGAAGCCGCCGGAGCCGACGCCGCCGATCCGATCCGGAGCCGCTCAGTTTTTTGCTTTTTCGGTAAAGTCCTGGTTTTTTAAAAAATCGTAGTTTTATTTTTTTAGATCGGTTCATTCAGTTTTTCTCGGTTCGATTAAATAGCGGACGTTCGTCTGTATGTTCATTTTGACGAACGCTGCTCATCCGTTAGCCGCAGGCAGCGAACGTTCGTTCGTTAGCCTGTTCGTCAGTTTTTCTTTTCCTAGGGTTTTTCCACGATTATTTTCGATCGCGATTCCAGCCCTAATCTTTGTTTTGGTTTATCTTTTTGCGCATTTATCCAAATCAGGTTAATCAAGCGTCTAGATCTTCGTCTCGAAGCCCTCTTTCTGTTTAACCAACTTGAACAAGATTTCGGTATTGTAAAATTTGACTTTAGTCCAGATTAGTAAACGGATCTTGTTTCTTTCGTAATTTGAGTTTCGTTGCTCCATTTGTTTTGATTCTTTTTGCAGATCGAATCTCTTCAATTGAGTTTTAGGATTCGATCTTCTCATTTGAGTTTTACTCGTGCAACCGTAATTCATTGCTTATGTATGCTATTGTTTGTTTGTGATAGAATTCCCGGAGTGCAAAGCGTGCTACTACGAGTCTCTAGGTTTTGCAGATCGTCAGCAAGGCAAGTAGCACATTGATCATACTCTTTTCATACCCAGTTTTTATGCATTAGTATCAATCCTCAAACATTGCATGAGTAGGATCTCTTAACATGTGGGTTTGGGAAGTAGTTGTTGAGGTAGAACCTATTGCCCTGTTTATTATCAAACCCTTGGGGGTTACTTCTATGTATGCTTATATTGCTATGCTATGCTCGTAGACGTGGTTTGGGTGAGTGAATCCATGACAGATGTGAGATTGTTAATTAATGGTTAACTTAAGGTGGCAACTTTAAAACACATCTGGGTGGATTGCTTGTGGGCACCTGGAGAATGCAGTGTTGTCCTAGGATATCCCGGAGTACCCGTGTGATCATCCTACGGTCCGCCACCCAGGCTCAAAGGGATCACAAGATTTTCATGCTAGAAACTTCCGTGTGTAGCCACAAGCCATTATGGGCTCTGGCATAGTGGAGTAAGTTGGGTGACCTCTTCCAGTGGTAGACTATAGCAGATGTAGGGGATGTAGCTTGGTACGGTCTACCCAGGGTTAGAGTTAATGCTTCTTAAAGACTGTGTCTCGGTCATCCGTTTCTCAAACACCATGTAGTGCGAGAAATCCAACGGAGGAGATCGAGTCTTGTGGGGAAAAGTGTGCAAACCTCTACAGAGTGTACAAACTAATCATGGTTAGCCGTGTCCCCGGTTATGGACATCTTGAGTAATTGGTACTTGAATTATCATATGGATCTCATCACTCTAAATTTAATATTGTTGGGTTGATAATTACTTTTAATTGGGATTTGAGTTGGAGGAACCTTCTCAATGTTGTTCAACTACCATGATAGTTAAATAAAATATGTTCCTTTGTTGTAGGGAAAAAATGACTTTTCGTAAAAAAATATTAACCATACAGCCTCTACTAGCCATATATGCATGTAGTGATGGCAATTATATGTTCATTACTTTACTGTGTTACTATGCAAACATATTCCATGTGCTGACCCATTTTCGGGCTGCAACGTATCATGTTGCAGACTTTTCAGATGAAGAGTAAGGTTCGCTAGGCCGTTGTCGTGCACTCAGCTATGCCATTGGAGTTGATGGACTCACCTTATCTTCCAAGCCTTCCGCTGTTATCTTATTCAGATGGCTTCCAGCCATATTTATTGTAATAAGTTCTCTTTTGAGACATTCGATGTAATAAGTGTGTGATTGATACTCTGTTATAAATCCTTCGAAGTACTGTGTGTGTCAGCATTACCGATCCAGGGATTACACTGAAGCACAGAGACTTGACCGTTTGAGGTCGGGTCGCTACAAGATGGTATCGGAGCACACGCTGAATGTAGGACACGACCACTAAGATGAGCCATAGGTCACTCTTCTCTACTCATTTCTGACTCCTCTCCCTTTTCTACTCTTTAGGATAGCGGACTCAAGGAACAAGTTTGCACAACCGGATGAAGACACACTTTTTGGACGACACTTGAAGGAAGTCACTAGGTACCTGAACATTGGAATATCAAGCTTCACCGGGACCAACACCGCCACACTACCAGAAGAGGAACATTGGATGATTTGAGTTCAAGTTCCAGAAAGGACGTTCATGCCAGTCACTAAACCCATAGAGTTTTCCTTTGATGCACCAACCTGGAGTCTAGGCAAGAGCATGGCAGCCCACATCACCATAGGACGCATTGGCGAAGTTTACCACAAGGAGCTTAAGGACACTATCTACCAGATATGTGGGTGCTGATGTAAGTGCATCTAGTGCCAACCCTAGTTGGTTTTGGAGTATTGACGACAAGCCTAGTTGAGGGACTAATGTGTTTGTGAGAATTGCAGGAAAACACAGGTAGAAGTCCCTCATTGATTCGGTTTTACTACCAGAGATGACCCCTAAAAATGTATGAAGACATTGAAGACAAAGGTGGTATATGAAGATATTCACATTGAAGACTATGACAACAGAAGACACGTTATGAAGCCTATGGAACTCGAAGACTTAGATCCTTCATAGTTCTTTTTATTCTTGTTGAGTCATAGGAACCACCGTACTGTTAAGTGGGGTCCAGGAGAACCAGTCAGAATGACTGAAGTGATGCCTAAATCAAAAACCTATGTCTTCGAGTGAAGACAATGAGAGCGAATCTTGTCCAGAGCCGGACAAGTCAGCTTTGCTTGTAGCCCAAGTAAAGTTGCCATGAGAGTTCGAAATCTGACCGTTGAGACACGTGTCAGTTCCTTAGTGACCCAGGGTCATTTCGAACAAATCAGGTCGGGTTGCCAAGTGGCTATAAATAGCCCACCCCCACAACCATAAACGGTTGGCTGCTCAGATTTCAGTGCACGGCTTTTGTCGTTTGAGAGCAACCCACCTCGAAGCCTTTGAGAGAAAATTCCTAGTGAGGAGAAAAGCCCTAACCACCCAGAGCTAGAGTAAGTTGGGCATCACTTGAGTCTTCTTGTCTGTGTGATCTGAAGACTTATTACACTTGAGGACTGTGAATCCTCCAGACGGTTAGGCGTCGCGTTCAGAGCACCCAAGAGACATTGTGGATTGCCAGTGAACGAAGTTTGTGAAGGTTTGGGAGTCTACCTTGAAGAATTACCAGAGTGATTGGGCGAGGACTAAGTGACCTTAGCTCAAGGAGAATACGGTGAGGACTTGGTGTCCTGAACTGTGTGTTCAGGACTGGGTGTCCGGGACTGTGTGTCCTAAGGTTTAAATACCTAGCCGCTCCAACCAGACGTACAGCTGTCACAGCAACTGGAACTGGTCCAACATATCATTGTCTTCAACGAGTCACTGGTTTCATCTTCACTTCCTTCCCTTGCTGTTACTTATTGTGAAGTCATTGCACGCTTGCTTTATCATTTGTCTTCACAACGTGAATGCATGATCTGTGTGGCTTCATAACTTCTTCCCACTTGATCCTTATTACACTGAAGCTGTTTGTCACTGTGCTTTCACTCTGTGAATACATGACCATGGCTGGCCTAGTGTAATCTAACTTCCGCTGCATAGTAATAGGCATAATCTTCACTGTTTGTCTTCAGAACTCCCAAGTTTTGAAGACTTTCATAAAAATCGCCTATTCACCCCCCCTCTAGTCGATATAACGCACTTTCAATTGGTATCAGAGCCCGGTGCTCCCTTGTTCTGTGTGATTCGGTTTAACCACCTGGAGTTTTAGCTATGTCGACTGCAGGGATAATCAAAGTCTCCGCTGCTTGCCCCGTCTTCGATGAAACTGAATATCCCTACTGGAAGAATAAGATGCGCATGCATCTTGAAGCCATTGATGTCGACCTATGGTATGTCGTCGAGAACGGCGTTCCCAAGGCTGGAGAAGGTGTCACTGCTGCTGATGTCAAGAAATTCGTTCAACTGGACTCTACTGCCAAGAATATCATCTGTGGTCATCTGACCAAAGGACAGTATGGCCGTGTGAGTGCCTTGAAGACATCCAAACTGGTCTGGGACTGGCTCTCCAAAGTTAATGAAGGCATCGCAACCCAGAGAGATCAAAGAATCAGTGTCCTTCGCAATCTCTTCAACCGTTTCAAGCGAAATGACAATGAGAATGTCCAGCACACATTTGACAGACTCACTGACATCACAAACGAGCTTCAAGCCCTCGGCGCCACTGAGATCACCAAACATGAAATCGTCAAGACGCTGCTGAGATCACTTGATAGTTCGTTTGACATCCTGGCCCTGATGATTCAAGAACGTCCTGATTTCAAGACACTCGATCCGTCTGACATACTTGAGAGGCTCAACACACATGAGTTTCAGCTTTCTGAGAAAAGAGATATCTACGGTCCAAACTATGGGCGAACTCGCGCCTTGAAGGCAAAAGCTGTCTCCTCATCTGAAGAAGAATCTGACTGCAGTTCTGATGATCCTGAAGACATTGGAAGAGAACTTGCAATGCTAGTGAAGAAGTTCCAAAAATTCACCAAGAAGAAAGGCTTCAGAAAATCTTCACGATCAAGCTCAAGGAATGATGAAGCTTCTGCTCATGACTACAAGAAGAAAACATGTCACAAGTGCAAGAAAACTGGACACTTCATCTCTGAGTGTCCACAGTGGGACAATGAGAACAGAAGGAAGAAGAAGAGCAAGGAATATGATTCTGACGACAAGAAGAAGAAGAAATACTCAAAGTCTTCTTCCAAGTCTTCATCAAAGTCTTCATCACACAAGAAGAGCTCATCTGGCAAGGCACGTGCGTTTGTTGGAAAGGAGATGGATTCAGAGGAGGAGTCCGCATCTGAGGAGGCAGAGGTGGAGTCTGAGGAGGAGTCTGATTCTGGCATTGCGAGTCTGGCTACAGCATACGTCGCCAAGTCCATCTTCAACACTGAAGACAATGACTGCATCACCGACACCGACGCAAATGACAAGAACGACTCCACTCCTACCTACTGCTTCATGGCACGCGGTGCCAAGGTAAACACACGCACTACTCGCTATGAAACATCTAGTGACGATGACTCTGAATGTGATTCAAAACCAAGCTACAAAACACTTGCTAAAATTGCAACTGAACAACAGAAAGCTATGGAACATATTCAAAAACTGTTAGACAGAAGCGATGATCTGTTGGGTGCTGAAATGACTCGATCTGAATCCTTAATTGAAGACATAAAAAACCTTCACGTTAAGTATCAGGAACTTGAAGATCGTCATGATACTCTCTCAATAACTCATGAAAAGCTTTCCTATGATTATCTTCAAAGGAAGCAAGAACTTGAGAAATTGAGGGTGGCTCATGAAGATCTTCAAAAGGAAAACGAGTCACTTCGCTCCGAACAGATCAGTCCCGCTCAGGAAGGATTTGAACCACCATGTCTTAAATGCATTGAGCGTGATAATGCTAATTCTGTTGCTGAATGTTCCACTGCTACTGCTGTTGCAATATCTTCAACTGTTGACGTGGTAACTAACCCCTCTGCTGAGGATACCACTGCTATTGCTGATGAGAATGCTATGTTGAAGACATTGCTTGAAACAGGGATGTACAAAAGTCTTAAAGGACATCAGACACTATGTGATGTCCTCAAGAAGCAGATCCTGAATCGAAACCCTAGGAAAGAGGGTGTTGGATTTGTGAGGAAAATCAATGCAGATGGCTCTTACTGGAAACCTGAGCAGTACCCCAAAACCACATGGGTTGCTGCAAAGGAACTTTCAGCAAATCCATCCAACTTATCTGGCTTCACTTGTGCTAACCCCATTATCATTGATGAATCCTTTGATGCAAACTATAAACTGTTTAAGAATCAGAATGGTGAAGTGTTTGCCAGGTACAGTGGTACTAACTGCAGGAATGGACCGCCTATGAAGAAGATCTGGGTTTCGAAAAAGTGTCTGGAAAATCTTCCTATGAATGTCTTCATGACACCTCACTTAAAGAAGACAAACCTCAGACCAAAGGCTTCATATGGTCCAAAGGCTTCATACAAATAGAGGACTCACCTGAGTCGCACTAACGCAAATATTTTGCAGGGAAACTATACTCAGGCATATGAATATGAGAGCGGTTCATCGAATCGTGTTCATGTGACCAAAAATTATTCTGCTTATTCCTATGAGTATTATTGTCCACCTGCTAGACTGTTTGCCAAGGCTTCAAAGCCAAAATTCTCAGATGCTGCACTTAGACTTATTACTTCTAAGCCACCCTTGAAGATGTGGGTGGTTAAGAAAGCTTAACTCTCTTTTGCAGGGAAAGGTCTCCAGCAGAAAAACAAAATCTTCTGATGCTATTGCTGGGGACCTTAAAAATCTTGTAGGGCGCAAGATAAAATGCCCGAATGGCATCATTATGTACTTTGCTCCTGAATCGCATGCTACTCTCCCTATTAGTCCTAATCTGGATCTAAGTTTTCATAACCCACTGGTTCGTCAAATGTTTATGCTTCACAATTCTCTTCGTGAAGCCTATCCCCCTAACTGCACTATAGGGTACGACACCAGCGACTTCAAAGTCTTCAGAATGGATTATTGACAGTGGGTGTACAAATCACATGACTGGCAGAAGAAGCCTTCTTATGGACTCAACTTTACGTCCATCCGACAAGAGCCACATCACATTTGCTGACACTGGTAAAAGTAAGGTATTGGGTCTAGGTAGAGTTGCAATCTTAAAGGATCAACACATGGATAAAGTCATGCTTGTTGAATCCCTTGGCTTCAACTTAATGTCTGTCTCAATGCTTTGCGATTTGAATATGATTGTAATGTTTGGAAAATATCGTTGCCTGGTGCTAATGGAATCTGACAAATCTCTAGTGTTTGAAGGGTATCGGAAAGGTGATTTGTACGTGGTAGATTTCTCAGCAGGACCACAACTTGCAGTATGTCTTCTTGCAAAAGCTTCAGAATGCTGGCTTTGGCATCGGAGGCTTGGGCATGCTGGCATGAGGAACCTCCACACCCTTGCGAAGAAAAAGCACGTCATAGGCATCGAGGGCGTCAAGTTCAAGAAAGATCATTTATGCGGTGCCTGTGAAGCAGGGAAGATGACAAGGGCCAAAACATCCTTCGAAGACAATCATGACTACTACACAACCCTTCGAACTGCTCCACATGGATCTTTTCGGTCCCACTCACTACTCAACTTTTACTACTACTTCTTGCCTCTATGGCTTCGTCATTGTTGATGATTACTCTAGATATACTTGGGTACACATAATCCTTTACAAGACTGAAGTGCAGGATGTCTTCAGACGCTTCGCAAATCGAGCTATGAACAATTTTGGCGCCAAGATAAAGCACATCAGAAGTGCCAATGGCACTGAATTCAAGAACACTGGCCTTGATACATATCTGGATACCTTGGGCATCACACATGAATTCTCAGCTCCATACACGCCACAGCAGAATGGCGTCGTCGAACGCAAGAACAGAACACTCATTGAGATGGCCAGAACAATGCTAGATGAATACAAGACTCCAAGAAAATTCTGGACTGAAGCCATTGATACTTCATGCCATACAATCAATCGTGTTTATCTTCACAAGCTTCTGAACAAGACATCTTATGAACTCCTAACTGGCAAGAAGCCAAATGTCAGTTACTTCAGAGTATTTGGCGCAAAATGCTGGATCAAGGACCCACACCACACCTCAAAGTTTGCACCAAAAGCACATGAGGGCTTCATGCTTGGATATGGAAAGGATTCACACTCCTACAGAGTCTTCAATCTCTTCCATCACAAAGTGGTCGAAACAGTGGATGTACGGTTTGATGAAACAAATGGTTCACAAAGAGAGCAACTGCCAAATGTGCTAGATGAAGTCCCAGCTAGTGAATCAATCAAGCTTATGGGAACTGGAGAGATTATGCCTTCTGAAGCTCATCCTGAAGAAGAACTCATCATCTCAGCACCTGATCAACATGAAGACAATGCTCAGCGTGAAGACATTCCTCCAAACAACAACGCAGATCAGCAAGAGCAAAGTCTTCGCCCTATACATCCTCGTGTTGCAAATGAAGTACAGATTGACAGAATACTTGACAGCATCAATGCACCTGGTCCACTCACTCGTTCAAGGGCAACTCAGCTAGCAAACTTCTGTGGGCATTTCGCATTCGTCTCAATATCAGAACCCAAGAAAGTTGAAGAAGCCTTCATGGAACCTGAATGGATTCAAGCTATGCAAGAAGAGCTTCAACAGTTTGAGCTGAATAATGTATGGGAACTGGTTAAGCGTCCTGATCCACGGAAGCACAACATAATAGGCACCAAATGGATATACCGCAACAAGCAAGATGAGCATGGTCAAGTTGTCAGAAACAAAGCTCGTCTCGTTGCTCAAGGATATACTCAAGTGGAGGGCATTGACTTCGATGAAACATTTGCTCCTGTGACTAGGCTTGAAGCCATACGCATACTGCTGGCCTATGCAAATCATCATAACATACTTCTATATCAAATGGATGTGAAAAGTGCCTTTCTCAATGGCAAGATTGAAGAAGAAGTGTATGTTGCACAACCACCTGGCTTTGAAAATCCAAAACATCCTGATATGGTATACAAGCTCAACAAGGCACTGTATGGCCTCAAACAAGCCCCTAGGGCCTGGTATGATACACTCAAGTACTTTCTGAAGAGCAAAGGCTTCATACCTGGTTCCCTGGATCCCACTCTTTTCATGAAGACATACGATGGTGAACTGTTTGTGTGCCAAATATATGTGGATGACATTATCTTCGGCTGCACCAATCAGAAGTATAGTGAAGAGTTTGGATATATGATGCAAGAGCAATATCAGATGTCCATGATGGGGGAGCTGAAGTTCTTTCTTGGTCTTCAAATCCGACAACAGAGCAATGGCATCTTCATATCTCAAGAGAAGTATCTCAAAGATTGCCTGAAGAAGTTCGGTATGCAAGACTGCAAAGGCTTCACAACACCAATGCCGGCCAAACATCATCTAGGTCCTGACGACAATGGTAAAGAGTTCGATCAAAAGGTATACCGCTCCATGATTGGGTCTTTGCTTTATTTATGTGCATCTAGGCCAGATATCATGCTTAGTGTTTGCATGTGTGCTCGATTTCAAGCGGCACCAAAGGAGTCGCATCACTTAGCTGTGAAGCGAATTCTTCGATATTTGGCTCACACCCCAACTCTAGGATTATGGTATCCAAAGGGCTCAGAGTTTGATTTGGTTGGATTTTCGGATGCTGATTATGCTGGTGACAAAGTTGATCGCAAGTCTACATCAGGCACATGTCACTTTCTGGGACGATCACTTGTATGTTGGTCTTCAAAGAAGCAGAACTGTGTATCTCTCTCCACTGCTGAATCTGAATACATTGCTGCTGGATCTTGCTGCGCTCAGCTTCTGTGGATGAAGCAAACACTCAAGGATTATGGCATTCATCTGAAGCAAGTGCCACTTTACTGCGACAACGAAAGCGCCATCAAGATTGCCAACAACCCAGTTCAGCACTCGAAGACAAAGCACATTGAAATTCGTCATCACTTTCTCAGAGATCATGTTGTGAAGGAAGACATTGATATCATACACGTCAACACTGCAGAGCAATTGGCAGATATCTTCACCAAGCCCTTGGATGAGAAGAGGTTTTGCAAGTTACGGTGTGAGCTAAATATCTTGGAATCCTCAAATGTCCTGTGATCAGGCACACATCCTAACACTTATGCATATTGATGACTTAGATGTGCAACACACAAAGTAAATTATATCTTCAATCAATGAAGACATACATTCTAAGTGTGAATACATTAATGTGGAATTTGACTTCGGAGCGCCACGATAATTGTGCGCCGTGTCTGGGTCTAATACTTCCTATACGGTGGGTAACGCCACCACCAAACGTTCCATTTTGAAGTGTTTAACACATGGCGTTACCTTGCAATATCTTCACATTGGTTTGGCTTCGAACTTAACATATCTTCATGATTATCTTCACTACGATGATTATATATATATGCTCTAGTGTTCTGTCCTCTACAGCATTCACTTATAGCTATGTCTTCTTGGTTGAATCTTTTGAACTAAGTGAATGTGATCGGACCCTAACCTCTCTATGCTTTCTATCTCAAACTCTATCTCTCCAAGTCATATGCATTCTGTTGAAACTGTCGAATGTCTTCACTGTGTCCTTGTCAGCTGAAGACATAGAGACAACCATAAAAGTCCGTTTTTAATGCTCATTCCTCCACATAAGATCCGGAGAAGCAGGAACGACCGCCCGACAATTTAGGCATGCGTGGGACGTGGAACAAACCCCAAACTTCCGCTAACTGGCCACGCGTGCCTCAAATGCGAACCGCCAGGGGCACCTGCGTAATAGCACAGTGTCGCCTCTGAGTCTATAAATTCACACTTACCGCAGTCATTATCTCCTTCTTCCATCCTCGCACGAACCCTAGTGCCACCGCTAGCACTCGACGACGCCGGAGACGAAGCGCTTCGCTGCCGCAACCTCTCCAACGCCGTCCTCACGCCGACCGCGGACATCGTCCTCTCCGCCGTCACCGTAGGTGTTTTCCGTCGCCAAGTTAGGGCACGGAGGACTGAACTGCTCGGCATCAACTTCCTTCCGTCTAGCAGTTCCAGTGTGGTAAATAAAACTTCTTTTTACAGCCTCTTTTGATCTCTTGGTTCTATCACTTTCAACCATAAGAAGTTTCTCTTCACACCAGTTAGATCTCTCGCTGCATCTCATAACATGCCTAGTATATTCACTTGTGCTTCATAAAGTAGTTAGATTCCTCACTTGTACTGATCTATGGGTTCGTACAAATCTGGAACCAACTTCTTATCTATAAGTGAATGTCTTCGCACAATGAGGTCAATGTCTTCTAAACTGATTAATCTTCAAAACCTTCTGAGAATGCATATGACCTATTCCCCTTCCCTCGCACCTTAATGCTGTCACAGGTACATGTCCGTGGGAGAATCCTTCGGTTCTCATAGTCAGCATTCATTTGCAGAATTCCTACAGCATCACATAAACTCTCCTGAAGCCAGTTCATGTTTGTCAAGAAAAAGAAAGCCTTTGAAGCCTTTCAAGTTAAAGTTTATGGCTTCAGTTGCAGCAGCAAGAAAGGGGGGCAGACAGAGACGTGAGGGAACTTCCAAGGATCTGCGTGAAGACTTGGCAGAAATGTACAAAACAGATCCAGAAGAGAGCTATGGGCAGCGCAAAACCCGAATCCAATGGATTCGACGCTATTGGGCAGAACAGTGGTTCAAATACCGCTTCGTCACCCAGGAGTATGCTGAAAAGAATGCTATCAAGAGTCCATGGGGGGATATCTTATACAAGAACCTTGTACCCAGGACCAGAGATGAAGCCGTTGCTCAAGGCTTCTACCCATGCATGGTCCGAGGACCACAGCCTGATGATGCACATCCGTCGTCACTTCTCTGGTGTCGTGACGACAATCTCTTCAAGCGCAACTTTCAGTTTGCCCAACAGTCAGCGAAGCTAAACAAGAAGAAATTTGGGCTTGACTTCAACCCTGGTCCCTCCTCACCAAGGGCAGATGGCACACGCGACGCGGAACCCAATATCATCGGTCCGTTTGCCAATCTTGAGGGCCTGGTCACCCACATCTTGGTCCAAGGGACTGCTGTGAATGACCCTCCAGCTGATTCTGAGTCTGATGAAGCTCCTGCTGTGCCGAAGCCAAAGCAGACAAAGAAACCAAAAGCTTCGAAGCCGGCCCCTGCCTCAAAAATCTCAAGGGCGAAGCCATTGAAAACTACACCTCCTGAAGTCAGTGTGCAGTCTGAAGATGTATCCCGCATCTCCAAGCCCCTGAAGGATAAGGAGCCCCAGCAACACACAGGCAAAGAGCTCACTGCTGCTGCCATTCTGCGCAGTGAAGCCATTGATCTATCAAGCGATGAAGATCTGGGCGATGACGCACTAGAACAGCTCATCAAAAGCAAGGAGGAAGCGGAAATCTTCAACAATCTGCCTCTCTTTGATGTCGCCATCATCCACAGCTTCATCGATGAATGGTTTGACACACCAGATATAAGCTTCAATGATCTGCAGCTGCCTGTTGGACTCAGCGTCGCCTTCCAAGGCGCAATTGCTTCAGAACTGGCCATTGCTCAGCGCATCGTTGAGCTGAAGCAGAAAATTGATCACGAAAAAGCTCAGTTCAAGAAGCACATGGCCAGTCTCAGCGTGCAGGAAGTGAGAAGCTTCAAAATCATGCTGCATGATCTCAAAGAAAACTTTCTGAAGAAGCGTGCTGAAGCTCAAGGCTCGCGTGAAAGGATGAAGTCATTGGCTGACAAATGTGTTCAAGCCTACAACGAGGCTGAAAAGCGCAAGGCACTTGGGCGTCCAGGCATCGACCCCAAGATGGCCGCAAAGAAGAAGAAGTAGCCTGCTGTGAGTGAACCAGAGGCATCAAGACAAGCAGCCACTCCCATTGTCTTCCCAACTGCCACGACTGGCTCGAAGCCAAAGAGCCGGTCGACAGCTTCAGAGCTAAAGAAGACAAGAGCTGCAGAAGCTGAAGCCAGAAAAAGGAAGAGCTCTGAAGCCTCTCCTTCTGCCCCCAGTAAAAAGAAGCGCAAGACTAAGAAATCTAGGGCTGCTCCCACAGAGCCCTTGATGGTTGAACCCCTTTCTGTCATTCACCCCAATGCAGAAAGAAGACTAACAGTTCATGAGCCTGCTCCCACAGAGGCACCTGACGCTGAAGATATTCCAGCAGCCGACCCACTAGCTGCTGAAGACATTGGTCATCAGGACAATGTGCAAGGTGATGCAGCCCTTCCTCAGCTTGAAACAAGCGAACCCATCAGCATTGGTCGTCCTCTGACGCCAATGGCACAAGATGAGTCATGGGCGGATCGCCCTCAGGAGGAAGAAGACATTGAGGCCCAGCCCACTCCGACACCACAAGCGTCGTCTGCGTTCCGTAGGCTTCGCAAAGGTCCACGGCCTCAAGTCCAGTCTGCAGAAATTCCGGCTGCATCAGCCGAAGACAATGAAGAAGCACCTCCAGAACCCACTCCCTCGCTCCATCAAGATGCAGTTCCCCAAGAGAACGTGCCTGAATATGTCCCTCAAACTACTAACACTGAAGCCAATGTGGAGCCCGCCCCACCAAATGCTTCAGAGGACAGCGAAGCCACTGAGCCAGACACTTCAGTTCCTGAGTCTGCTGCAGGACCACAATTTGACTATCACATAGAGCATAGGCCTCATGTCCAAAAGCCAGTCCCAAGGCTTCCAAGGTTCCCAGGTCCTGCATCAGCACCTGGCTCCTTTGATGTAAACAGCTTCAAGGCAGACAACACATTTTTCGATAGCTCCAAGAACCCCTATTCAAGGGAAAGGATTGTATCAGACAGGTTCTGGAGCTATTCACAGCGCAGCTATTATTCTTGCATCTTATACAACCAAGGTCGCATCTTCCCTCACAAGCGCCTTGAGGTTGAAGCTATTGCTGGTCTGCCATGTCTTGAGGAAGCTTTGGACTGCTTCAGGCAAGTGGGTCTGCTGCCGTTCGTGACTGATGAAGAGCACTGGAACGAAGAGCTTCTGCTTCAGTTTTATGCCACTCTCCACATCAAAGGCTACAACAGCGATCCGAAGACTTGGATCCTGGAGTGGATGACCGGAAATGTCCATCATGAAGCCAATGCATTTAACATCATTGAGCTCACCGGCCTGCCCACTCCAGGCGAATTCTTCGAGGAAGGCTGCCAATCACATTCTGAAGCTATTGAGAGTATTTTCCAGAGACCTGAACCCAATATGAGTCAGATGCTCTCAATGATGAAGCCATTGCCTCAGGATGCACCCTATCCAACTGAGTTCTTCGTTGAAGACCTAGAGTACCTGCCCAGGACCATATATCATATTATCCGGTGGACTCTCTGGCCCATTAAGGGACACTCTCCACATGCCAAGATTGAGGGTGCAATGAAGACTCTCATATTCTATATCATGCATGGCAAATGCTTCAACGCACAGGATCTTTTCATACGACAACTTGCTGCGTTAGGCTCGGACTTATTTGGTCTAAAAATCTATGCCCCTTGGGTGATGAGGCTGATCAAACTGCACTCTACAATTTCGTATCAGCCCTCAGCCCGAAACCATCACATCTTCCTGCCAGATGTGGATATCTCTGCTGAAGCAATATACCCTGAGCCTGCCAAGCAACCAATAAGTCTTCAGAATGCCGAACACCAGAGCTTCACGCAGAATGTTGAAGGTGTTGAAGCCATGTCCAGGGTCTATCCGATGGCTGGCACTACACGTGCACCAGCATCAACTGAAGCCACAGATAGCACAAACGCTCCAAGACCCAAGAAGCGTGCTCGTGTCCTCACTGACCGAGAGCTTCTTGTGGCCCTTCACCGAAAGCAAGATAGGCATCACGACTGGCTGAAACGTCAGATGAAGAGCCTCTTGGTGGATGTCAATCATCTTCGAAACCTGGCCACCAAGAATGCCTTCGTTACACATGAGACTTGCCGTCGTACGTGGAAAGGGCTCTCAATGATCTGCACTGAAGCTGAACTTGAAGAGGATGGCTTCACAGAGCGCTTCAAATTTGACACCACACCTCCTAGGAGGGCTGTGATGCGCAACACACCGTCACTTGAAGACTCTGAGTATTCCTCATCTGCTGCCACCGTCACTGCGAGGATCATTGATGAAGATGATGATGCTACTTCACCACCACCCGCCTCAGCACCTCAAAGCTCAACACCGCCAAACAACTCCACCGACCCTGCTGCGCCTGGGAACGCGTAGAAAACTCTATGTCTTCAAACCTTTTTGGTCATTCCTGACAAAAGGGGGAGAAGCATATGATGTTTATAGTCTTCAAGCGGGTCAACATGGGCGGGTGCCTTGTTTTGTTATACTTTGCTTCGTGTTTACAACTCTTGTTTTTGCTTCATTTGGTTCTTTTGAGATGTAAACACTAAAACTCGATGGTCGTCTGCTACTTGTTTACCACTCTGTTTGCGAAGATAAATTCTGCATGTGCGACGATAAATTCCGCACTCATCTCATTCTGCAGACGTCCATTTTTCATTATGCATGTCATTATCTTCATATACTTTCACATGCATAGTGGATTGTCATCATAAGCTGAAGCTGATCTCCACAAGTACAACCTGCCATGTGCATTTGCATTCCAAAAGCAAATTAACTTATATGCACATCTTCAGGGGGAGCTCTTGCAACTTATGAAGACAATTCCTTTACAAACTTCACACTTTATATTCCCCGTTGAAAACTTCAACTAGTTTGTCATCAATCACCAAAAAGGGGGAGATTGTAAGTGCATCTAGTGCCACCCCTAGTTGGTTTTGGAGTATTGACGACAAGCCTAGTTGAGGGACTAATGTGTTTGTGAGAATTGCAGGAAAACACAGGTAGAAGTCCCTCATTGATTCGGTTTTACTACCAGAGATGACCCCTAAAAATGTATGAAGACATTGAAGACAAAGGTGGTATATGAAGATATTCACATTGAAGACTATGACAACAGAAGACACGTTATGAAGCCTATGGAACTCGAAGACTTAGATCCTTAGTAGTTCTTTTTATTCTTGTTGAGTCATAGGAACCACCGTACTGTTAAGTGGGGTCCAGGAGAACAAGTCAGAATGACTGAAGTGATGCCTAAATCAAAAACCTATGTCTTCGAGTGAAGACAATGAGAGCGAATCTTGTCCAGAGCCGGACAAGTCAGCTTTGCTTGTAGCCCAAGTAAAGTTGCCATGAGAGTTCGAAATATGACCGTTGAGACACGTGTTAGTTCCTTAGTGACCCAGGGTCATTTCGGACAAATCAGGTCGGGTTGCCAAGTGGCTATAAATAGCCCACCCCCACAACCATAAACGGTTGGCTGCTCAGATTTCAGTGCACGGCTTTTGTCGTTTGAGAGCAACCCACCTCGAAGCCTTTGAGAGAAAATTCCTAGTGAGGAGAAAAGCCCTAACCACCCAGAGCTAGAGTAAATTGGGCATCACTTGAGTCTTCTTGTCTGTGTGATCTGAAGACTTATTACACTTGAGGACTGTGAATCCTCCAGACGGTTAGGCGTCGCGTTCAGAGCATCCAAGAGACATTGTGGATTTCCAGTGAACGAAGTCTGTGAAGGTTTGGGAGTCTACCTTGAAGACTTACCAGAGTGATTGGGCGAGGACTAAGTGACCTTAGCTCAAGGAGAATACGGTGAGGACTTGGTGTCCTAAACTGTGTGTTCAGGACTGGGTGTCCGGGACTGTGTGTCCTAAGGTTTAAATACCTAGCCGCTCCAACCAGACGTACAGCTGTCACAGCAACTGGAACTAGTCCAACATATCATTGTCTTCAACGAGTCACTGGTTTCATCTTCACTTCCTTCCCTTGCTGTTACTTATTGTGAAGTCATTGCACGCTTGCTTTATCATTTGTCTTCACAACGTGAATGCATGATCTGTGTGGCTTCATAACTTCTTCCCACTTGATCCTTATTACACTGAAGCTGTTTGTCACTGTGCTTTCACTCTGTGAATACATGACCATGGCTGGCCTAGTGTAATCTAACTTCCGCTGCATAGTAATAGGCATAATCTTCACTGTTTGTCTTCAGAACTCCCAAGTTTTGAAGACTTTCATAAAAATCACCTATTCACCCCCCCCCCCTCTAGTCGATATAACGCACTTTCAGCTGAGATGAGCAATGGGAGATGATCAGTACCAGGAAGGATAGGTCCATTGCAGCATTCATCTAGGAGTTAAATCATCACATACGTCGCCAGGAGAACCAGATGTGTGCAAGCATGATAGATTTGAAGAAGGCGATGACCAGGATCACAGAACTAGAAGAGGAGCTTAAGTCTACACGCGATGGATATGAGGAGGAAATGACGATACTTGTGGAGATGAATGACGACCTGACAAGGAAGCTAAGAGTTTTTATGGGAGACCCCGCGCCAGGAGGATAAGACGACGAACCCAAGGAGATTCGTTCTGAAGACTACATCATCATCGATGACACCGACTTCGACCCTGATAGTAGTGATGATGACTATGAAGAAGAAGCTGGAGCGGACATCATGGAGTCTTCCACCGATCAAATTTTTTAGTAGACCACCATATGATCAGTAGTATTCCCCCATGTATATAGAATAGTCCGAGCACTGTAACGATAGTTAGATCGATTGTATGCCCTTGCTTGATTGATTGAGTGATGTGATATGATTGTGTTTGTCTCATGTGCATATGGGTAGTGCTTGCTCACTAGACCTCATTATATTCTAATCTCTCCCCTCTAAACCCAGCAGATGCCTCCGAGACATGACCCCGTATTTGCTTTCCGATCGGAGCTCACTCAGTTGATCTAGCAGTAGAATACACTGATGCAGTTGCTAGTTCAGAATCAGGGCAACAACAACAACAATAACAACAACCCACCGCCACCACCTCCAGTTGACAACTTAGCCCGTTTTCTGGGGTTACAGCCGCCGGTGTTTTCCAGTAGCACCGAGCCCATAGTTGTGCATGATTGGCTACGCAGGATTGGAAGAGAGTTAACCGCTGTCGGTTGCACAGATGCTGAGAAGGTGCGTTTTGCCGCACACCAATTGGATGGACCCATAGCCGCATGGTGGGAGAATTACACAGCTATTTTTCCCATAGTCAATGTCACTTGGGAGCAGTTTTAGCAAGCTTTCCGCACAGCCCGTGTCTCAACTGGAGCTATGAGCATGAAGAAGCATGAGTTTCGCAACTTACGCCAGGGAAATCATACTATAGGTCAGTACGTGGAGGAGTTTAGTAAGTTATCTCGCTATGCCCCAGATGACGTGGCCACAGATGCCGCGAAGCAGGAGAAGTTTATGGAAGGGCTGAATGATGAGATGAGCATGCAGTTGATGGTGGCAACATTCAACAACTACCAGGAGTTGGTAGACAAGGCTCTTATGATTGAAGGGAAGTAGCAGTAGATTGAGAGCCGTAAGAGGAAGCTCAGCAGAAACCCCGTCTCACCCCGAACCCGGGAGGATTTACCCATAACCATGGAGGCCATAACCATAATGGAGGAATTCCGCATAACCACCACGGTCCTAGGAATGGAAATGGGAATGGAGCAGGCTGCAACCAGAACCGCTCTAACCCAGCCACACCCGCCAAGAAGGATCTAAGTCACATTACTTGTTTCAAGTGCGGGAAGATTGGACACTATGCCATCGAGTGTTCTGAAGCAAAGAATGGGAATGGCAATGGAAACTCTGGGAAGAAGCCCAACCCATTCAACAAGGGACAAGTGAACCACGTGAACATGGAGGAGGTTGAAGAGCAGCCAGATGCAGTTATCGGTAAGTTTTTGGTTAAGTCATTTACCGCAATAGTTCTTTTTGATACTGGTGCACCGCATTCATACATTTGAAGGGGATTTGTGGACAAGTTTAAGTTACCCATCTTAGCCCTTAGGACACCCTTGCTAGTGAGTTCACCAGGTGCAGAGTATATGGCCAGCCGATGGTGCGACTGGTTACCCTTAACCATTGGCAGCCATGTTTTCCCCTCAGACCTAATAATTTTGGAATCCCAAGGATTGGATGTGATACTCGGTATAGATTTGTTATCGAAGTACGGAGGAAACATTGATTGCGCCAGTAAGTCGATTTTACTCACCTCCCCGAAGGGAAAAAGGATTAAGTATGTATCCAGCTATACTCCCAAGAGTACTCACGTAAATTCTCTCACGGGAGTTGTTCAGGAAGAAGTGCCTGTAGTGAAGGATTGCCCGAATGTATTTCCTGAGGAATTACCCAGGCATGCCGCCAGAACGTGATATTGAGTTTTTGATAGAGCTGTTGCCAGGCACCGGACCGATATTAAAGAGACCCTACCGGATTCCCGCAAATGATCTGGAGGAGATTAAGAAGAAGATCAAGGAGTTATTGGAGAA
Organism: Triticum urartu; assembly: GCF_056163025.1. Lineage (NCBI taxonomy): Eukaryota > Viridiplantae > Streptophyta > Magnoliopsida > Poales > Poaceae > Triticum > Triticum urartu. The sequence goes on from NC_141878.1 coordinate 219,641,637, forward strand.
AGGTTACATTCGACGAAGTTCATCACCATGGGGAGCCCCAGTGCTCTTGGTTGAGAAGAAGGATAAATCTCTGAGAATGGTTGTTGATTATTGGGCATTAAATGAGGTGAAGATCAAGAACAAGTACCCACTGCCGATGATCAATGATTTGTTTGACCAGCTGCAAGGAGCTAAAGTGTTTTCGAAGATCGACCTGCGATCAGGATACCACCAGCTAAAGATTCGAGAAAAGGATATACGCAAGACAGCTTTCACCACAAGGTATGGGCTATATGAGTATACGGTTATGTCATTTGAACTGACTAAGGCCCCTGCCTATTTCATGAGTATGATGAATAAGGTGTTTATGGAGTTTTTGGATAAGTTCGTTGTGGTGTTCATTGAAGATATCTTGGTATACTCAAAGGATGAAGAGGAACACAAGGAGCATTTGCATTTGGTTCTCAAGAAGCTGAGGGGACATCAGTTATATGCCAAGTTTAGCAAATGTGAGTTTTGGTTGAAGGAAGTTGGATTTCTTGGACATGTTATATCAGGAGAAGGTATAGCAGTGGATCCCACCAAGGTCCAGTCAGTCACTAAGTGGTTGGCACCCACCTCAGTTGGAGAGATCCACAGTTTTCTTGGACTAGCGGGATACTATCGGAGATTCATTGAGAATTTTTCCAAGATTGCGAAGCCCATGACGACATTGCTAAAGAAGGACACTAATTTCAAATGGATAGAAGAATGTGAGGCCAGTTTCCAGGAGTTGAAGAAACGTTTGACTATAGCCCCGGTGCTGATTCTACCAGATATACGCAAGGATTTTCAAGTGTATTGCGACGCCTCTCGCTTAGGACTTGGAGGAGTAATTATGCAAGACAGGAGGGTTGTTTCGTATGCCTCACGACAACTTCGACTGCACGAGTTGAATTATGCCACGCATGAATTGGAGTTAGCAACTGTAGTGATGCACTCAAGACCTGGAGACATTTTCTTATTGGGAACCATTGTGATGTGTACACGGATCATAAGAGTTTGAAGTACATATTCACCCAGAAGGAGCTGAACCTCAGGCAGAGGAGATGGTTGGAACTCATAAAGGATTATGACATGAAGCTGCATTATCATCCAGGAAAGGCCAATGTTGTAGCAGATGCTTTGAGCCAAAAAGTTATGTTAATACTCTCCTAACGGGAGGATTGCCAAAGGAGTTAGCAGAAGATCTCAGGGAGCTTCGTTTGGAGATTGTTCCTAGAGGTTTTGTTACAACCATGGAAGTTCAGTCAACCTTGTTGGGAAAGACTCGAGAACCTCAGAAGGATGACAAAGAAATTGTCGAGATAAAGGAGAAGATGGCTGAAGGAAAAGCCAAAGGATTTCGTGAGGATGAGCACGACACCTTGTGGTTCGAGGACCGTGTTTATGTGCCCAATAATGCAGAAATCAGGAAGTTGATACTACAGGAAGCTCATGACTCGCCATACTCGATACACCCCGGAAACACCAAGATGTACTTGGATTTGAAGGAGCGTTTCTGGTGGACTGGTATGAAGAAGGATATTGCTGAGTATGTAGCAGTATGTGATGTGTGTCAGAGAGTGAAGGTAGAACATCAGAAGCCAGCAGGATTACTGCAGCCTATGCCGATACCCGAATGGAAGTGGGATAAGCTTGGCATGGATTTTATCACTGGATTGCCCAGGACCCAATCAAGATATGATTCTATCTGGGTATTAGTTGATCGCTTGACCAAAGTGGCTCACTTTATCACAGTGAAAACCACGTATACAAGTGCGAAGTTGGCCAATATATATATGACCAGGATTGCATATCTGCATGGAGTTCCGAGGACCATCGTATCAGAAAGGGGAACGCAGTTTACATCAAAGTTTTGGCACCAGCTTACCGGACTTTGGGTACCAGGCTAGAGTTCAGCACAGCATTTCACCCGCAGACAGATGGACAGACTAACAGAGTCAATCAGATTCTGGAATACATGTTGAGAGCTTGTGCATTGGATTATGGATCTAGTTGGGATGCTAATTTTCCATACGCAGAGTTTTCATACAACAATAGTTACCAGGCCAGTTTGAAGATGGCACCGTTCGAAGCCCTGTATGGAAGAAGGTGCAGAACACCATTGATGTGGGATGAAGTTGGAGACCATTAGTTGTTTGGACCAGATTTGATTAAGGAGTCCGAACAGAAGGTTAAACTAATTCGGGATAGACTGAAGGTAGCTCAGTCCAGATAGAAGAGCTATGCAGACTCAAAACGCAAGGAGGTAGTCTATGAAATCGGAGACAGAGCATATTTGCGAGTGTCACCTCTGCGAGGAGTTAAACGTTCTGGAGTTAAGGGAAAGTTAGCCCCGAGAGTTGTAGTACTGCACCGTGTTTTGGAACGCATGGGAGAGGTTTCCTACAAGTTGGAATTACCCGAAGGACTATCAGGAGTACAGGATGTGTTTCACGTTTCCCAGTTGAAGAAGTGCCATGCTGAGATGGCCGATATCCCTTTGAGAGATACGGTGCCCCTAGAAGCAATTCAGTTGGATAGTGATTTGACCTATGAGGATAAACCAGTAAAGATTCTCGAGTTTGCCAGCCGAGTTACTCGCAGCAAGGTTATGAAGTTTAGCAAAGTTCAGTGGAGCCACCATACCGAGGATGTAGCCACCTGGGAACGAGAGGATGATCTACGAAAGGACCACCCACACCTATTTTCTAGCCAACCCAAATCTCGAGGGCGAGATTCATCTTAAGGGGGGGTAGGTTTGTAACATCCCAAATTTCCAATTTGGAATGTTATACATAGGTCATTCATGCATATCATATTTTATTACATTTCGTTTTTGCGATCCTCGAAATTCTAAGCAACTCAAGGACCCATGGAGAGAGTTGGGGATTTCACTGCTTTCATCACTACTAGGAAAAGGGCTATAGATGAAATTGACACTAATGGTGCACCAGAGAAGTGGTGCGCCACTACTATATACTAATGGCGCACCAGGCACAAGGTGCGCCACAAGTAACATTTTTTTTTTCATTTTTCCAAACATACTAATGGCGCATCCGGGCAAAGTGCACCATTAGTAGTTCTAACTAGTAATAGCGCACCAGCCATAGAGTGCGCCACTACTGTATTTTTTTTATTCTGTTTTTTTGCAAAACTACTAATGGCGCACCGTTGCAAAGTGCGCCATTACTAGTTTAAACTAGTAATGGCGCACTCTGCCACGGTGCGCCATTAGTATATATATTTTTGATATTTCATGGGCACTTTTTGATATTTTTGGATATCACCAAGACAGATACTTTTCGATATCATGAATATTTTTAAATTTCATGGGTACTTTTTGAATTCATGAGGACACTCAATCTTGATCCCCCTCCATCTCGATCTCGATTCCACCCGCACCCTACCCCGCTAGCTCCACCGCCGCCGACGACCCACCGCACCCTCCCCCGCTTCACCGTCGCCGACGAGCACCCCCCGCACCCTCCATCTCGATCTCGGTTCCACACGCACCCTTCCCCGCTTCACCGTCGCCGACGAGCACCCCCCGCACCCTCCATCTCGATCTCGGTTCCACACGCACCCTTCCCCGCTAGCTCCACCGCCGCCGACGACCCACCGCACCCTTCCCCCGCTCCACCGCCGCCGACGAGCACCCCCCGCACCCTCCCCCGCTCCACCGCCGCCGAAGAGCACCCCCCGCACCCTCCCCCGCTCTGGTCAAATTATGTATGCAAGAACAAATCTTTAAACAATTACTAACATTCATAACAAAAATTATTTATAACATCACCACAAATAATAATAAAAAATATACTAATGGCGCACCGGCCTGGTGGTGCGCCATTGCTATCGAAAAAAAGATTTGTAATGGCGCACCGGCGGTGGGTGCGCCATTGCTATCTAAAAAAATGATTTCTAATGGCGCACCGACGGGTGGTGTGCCATTAGTAAGCTTCCCCCCTATAGCTAAGTCCTCCCTCTCCCTCGCCAGATCCCATTCGTCCCTCTCTCCCTCACCAGACCCACGACGCCGCGGCCCCGACCCCCGCCAGACTCCACCCCCGCCGCCCCCGCCGCCCCGCGCCCCCACCCTCGCCACCCCCGTCGCCCCCGTGCCCCCACCCCTGCTGCCCGACCCTCAATGTCTTCGCCTTCCTCCTCGTCGTCGGTGCCGAGCAGCGATGCAGCACCGTACACCCCCCCCCGACCCTCCTCCTCCCCTCCCTCCTCCTCCTCCTCCCCTTGCCCCCCGCCTGCGCCGGGGCTGACGGCCCCTTCTCTGTCTCGCAGGGCAAGGTCTCCGGCGCCTCTACGACACCGATGCCTCACCGTCGATCCGCGTCACCTCGTCAACCCCAGCCACGCACGAGCTCGCCATCGTCTTCCTCTCGGTGAGCTGCACCGGTTCCCCTCCCCCCCTTTCTGTTAACTGAACATTGTCAGGTTTAGGATCTGTTAACTGAAAAAGTTTAGATTCAGAAACATTGTTGGACTGATAGGAAGTTTGTTGAACAGAGCAATCTACACCTACAATTTCTACTGTTATGCCTTTGTTACTCCAGTCAAAATTTCAGTCAAAATTTTCCTGTCAAAATTTTCAGTCAAGCACAACTGATCATGTAACTTGAGACCTTGCCCTGCGGCATTATAATGTTTGATGCCTGCATCAACACTTCTCTGTACTACATGCGGTTGTTATAGTTGGGGGTCAAAAGTAGGGGTTAGCTTTAACATGATTCGCTAGTGCTTTCATCACAGAACACATTCTTTGAAAAGGGGATATTCTGAAGTCGATGCTTTCTCGGGATGGGAATAATAGTCTGAAATACACCTGATGGAAACCTTGTTGATTGTGATCTCTGCACATGTTTAATGTCTATGCTGTTGTGTGGCTGTTATGTGTGTCTATGTCAGTGAGCTTGTGTTATGCACTTCTGCATTTGACAAGTAATGACTTGCAAAGATGATGATTATCTTGCTAGTTTGTTGGGTTTTGTCTCCGACCATTGTGTCGTGATGAATTTGCAGGTACCCCAAGAGGCCCTTGAGTTTGCCGGAATGTCGATTAACTTCCGTTCCGGCAAATTCGGGTACTCCATATGTCCTATTTTCAGCAAAGGTCATGCTGAAAATTTCCGTGAATTTTAGCATGACTTTGCTAAAAATAGGACATATGGGGTACTTGCGACTAATGCATGGGCCGGGGTATCTTAGTACTTAATTAAGTAGGATCAACTGCCCCTTTATTCTTGCTGCATTAAACCATAGGTTTTAGGGTGCCTCGGTGTCGATAAGAACCTAAATGATGAAAGCTTAGGCTTTTAGGGTGCCTTGGCGTCGACAAACTCTAAATGATAAAACCTTGGCTTTTAGGGTGCCTCGGTGTCGATAAGAACCTAAATGACGAAAGCTTAGGCTTTTAGGGTGCCTCGGCGTCGACAAACCCTAACTGATAAAAGCTTAGCTTTTAGGATGCCTCGGTGTCGACAAACCCTAAATGATGTAGTTTTGAATTATGAACGTAGGATATGTCGTCATCGAACAATGAAAGTCTCCCGGGGGAGTGCGACTGGTGCCACTGCGATTGAGGTTTGTGCGACATGCCTCACCTGGACGATGATCGGCGCTTCAGCATTAAGCTCGAGGAGACCTTCGAAGTTGAAATGGTACACAACGACGACAAGTGTTATTTTCATAATTAAGCATGACTTCAACTATTTCAACGTGTAATTTTCATCTTTTACAATTCGAATATAGCTTATCCCATGCCATGCAAGATGCTATGTCTTGGAGAGGATGGATTTTGAAGACCATGAAATTTCTGAAACAAAGAAAATTCACCTAAGGACTCATCACGATGTGGACTTTGAAGTAAATCTATATAATTCTGAGAGCGTAACCCATTTTGGTTGCAAAAATTGGGACGCATTTTGCAAGATGTATGGTTTTGATGAGGGTATGCTTATCACCATGGATCTTGGTAATCCTGACATCAACCAAGACAATATGGACATTTGGGTCCTTGTTGATACGCCTCCAGTGCTACCGCTATGTGAGTTTCTCAAACATAGTTATTAGCTAATTTATATTGTTTATTTCAAAATAGTTGACAGCTTATTTCCATTGACAGCTTATTTTTATTGTTCAAAGAATGTGCGGGAGATGGTAGACAAAACCCACTACACCGATGGCTCCGAATTAACAACTTACAAGGAGAAAAATCATTTGGTCGGATTTTGTACTGACATTGAGAATTACAATATCCACAATCAAACTCCTCAACATTATGGTAAATACGTGCCACTAGTGCATGTGTTCAACTACGGTAACTACCATGGAGATACCCTGGTAAGATTTTTACTATTACGACATCCGTGCATCTTTTGCATACTTCTAAAACTAGTCCATCATTGCTAACTATGAAGTTATTACTATGTTTTTCAACAGATAATCCGAGAGAATTGTGTGCCTCATTTGATGTATAAGAAAGGTAGTCTTAATGTTTTGAACATACAGCCAGGTCATCCTACGAATCTCAATTGTCCATACGAGATTTCTAAAAGAAGTGGAGACATGAAAATCAAAGGATGGAAAAAATGTATGGACAGTCGTAAGGAGGTTCTTGGAAGCAAAAGGAAGCGAAGCGCAAGAATTGGAGATAGGATGTTCTCCATTCTCCATAATGGAGAGTCAGGGTCTATATTGTTTTATGCTATTTTAGCTTAAATAGGGTATTTAGGTCCTGCCTAATACTGATCATCATGTGCTAAGAACAACTAAGTAGGGTTGGTTCAATGACTATCAAGATGATGATCGTATGACTTGTTATTAATAACGAGTAGAAGTTGTATGATGATGATTAGTAGGACTTGTTAGGATTAGTATTACTTCCGACAAACTCGCTACTCGCGGTCTCGAGACTTGTAATGTTCTATCTTTGTTCAGTCTTTTGAATTCGGAGACTAATATGATGAATTGTATTCGGAGACTAATCTTCTATTGTATTCGATGAATCTGCTCTTGCTGTGGGGTGTTGTCTATATTCTGTCCAATAATATATTTTGTAACCTGTGCAAAATTCAGAAAAGTAAAAAAAACTAATATTCATACTAATGGCGCATCACCCAACAGTGTGCCATTAGTATGCCAGATGGTGCGCCATTAGTAAGAAATACTAGTGGCGTGATACTAATGGCGCACCAGTAGTGCACCATTAGTAGGCAAAACTGGTGCGCCATTAGTAGCCCTTTTCCTAGTAGTGCATATTTGAATTTTATCAAATATCAAAACAAGGATCACTTTGGTTTTAATTATTTTTCTCTCTGAAAATATTTCATATTAGAAATATATGATAGGAGATAATATGACTTCTCCAAAATAAATGAAATATTGGAGGAAAAATACCAAAAGTCAAATAATAGATTTTATTTGGATTTTTATTGCTATTTTATTTGAATTAGAAAAATATATGCATCTTCAAAATTGCATTTTAGGCCAAGAAAATGTTCACCCTGTTCTAAATATTTTATTTAGATGGTGAAAATTTGTTTTGTATTTTTAGATTTTTATTTATTTTTCTAGGATTTATTTTTGACGGAATTATGTTTAAAAAAGTTTTTCCCGCCTGACCGAACTGGGCTGAGGCCCAGTTGGCCTAGCCACCCCGCGCCGCCGTCTCCCTTGCGGAGAACGCGAGCCGCACGCCGCCGCCCGTCATGGCCGTCTCGACCACGCCTCCCCGCCCGTACCGCAAGCCACCTCCCCTCTCCTTCTTAAAAGCCGATCCGGACCCCCCTGGAGCCCCAAGTCGACAGCCGCCGCCGCCCCGCCGCCTTGCGCCGCTGCTTCCTCCGCCGCCGCACGCTGCTACCGCGCCGCCCCGCGTCGCCCCGCCTAGCCGCACCGCCATAGAAGCCGCCAGAGCCGATCCGATCCGGAACCGTTCGGTTTTTTTGGTTTTTAGGTAAAGTCCTGGTTTTTTTAAAACCCTAGTTTTGTTTTTTTAGATCGGTTCGTTTGGTTTTTCTCGGTTCGATTAAATAGCGGACGTTCGTCCGTGCGTTCGTTTTAACGAACGCTTCTCGTCCGTTAGCCGCAGGCAGCGAACGTTTGTTCGTTAGCCTGTTCGTCAGTTTTTCTTTTCCCAGGGTTTTTCCGTGATTATTTTCGATCGTGATTCCAGCCCTAATCTTCGTTTTGGTTTATCTTTTCGCTCGTTTATCCAAATCGGGTGAAACAAGCGTCTAGATTTTCATCTCGTTCCCCTCTTTCTGTTTAACCAACTTGAACAAGTTTTTGGTATTGTAAAATATGACTTTAGTCCAGATTAGTAAACAGATCTTGTTTCTTTCATAGTTTGAGTTTCGTTGCTCCGTTTGTTTTGATTCTTTTTGCAGATCGAATCTCTTCCGTTGCGTTTTCGGATTCGATCTTCTTATTTGAGTTTTACCGGTGCAACCGTGGTTGATAGCTTATGTATGCTATTGTTTGTTTGCGATTGAATTCACGGAGTGTGAAGCGTGCTACTACGAGTCTCTAGGTTTTGTAGATCATTAGCAAGGCAAGTAACACATTGATCATACTCTTTTCATACCCAGTTTTTATGCATTAGTATAAATCCTCAAACATTGCATGAGTAGGATCTCTTAACATGTGGGTTTGGGAAGTAGTTGTTGAGGTAGAACCTATTGCCCTGTTTATTATCAAACCCTTGGGGGTTACTTCTACGTATGCTTATATTGCTATGCTATGCTCGTAGACGTGGTTTGGGTGAGTGAATCCATGACAGATGTGAGATTGTTAATTAATGGTTAACTTAAGGTGGCAACTTTAAAACACATCTGGGTGGATTGCTTGTGGGCACCTGGAGAATGCAGTGTTGTCCTAGGATATCCCGGAGTACCCGTGTGATCATCCTACGGTCCGCCACCCAGGCTCAAAGGGATCACAAGATTTTCATGCTAGAAACTTCCGTGTGTAGCCACAAGCCATTATGGGCTCTGGCATAGTGGAGTAAGTTGGGTGACCTCTTCCAGTGGTAGACTATAGCAGATGTAGGGGATGTAGCTTGGTACGGTCTACCCAGGGTTAGAGTTAATGCTTCTTAAAGACTGTGTCTCGGTCATCCGTTTCTCAAACACCATGTAGTGCGAGAAATCCAACGGAGGAGATCGAGTCTTGTGGGGAAAAGTGTGCAAACCTCTACAGAGTGTACAAACTAATCATGGTTAGCCGTGTCCCCGGTTATGGACATCTTGAGTAATTGGTACTTGAATTATCATATGGATCTCATCACTCTAAATTTAATATTGTTGGGTTGATAATTACTTTTAATTGGGATTTGAGTTGGAGGAACCTTCTCAATGTTGTTCAACTACCATGATAGTTAAATAAAATATGTTCCTTTGTTGTAGGGAAAAATGACTTTTCGTAAAAACATATTAACCATACAGCCTCTACTAGCCATATATGCATGTAGTGATGGCAATTATATGTTCATTACTTTACTGTGTTACTATGCCAGCATATTCCATGTGCTGACCCACTTTCGGGCCGCAACGTATCATGTTGCAGACTTTCAGACGAAGAGTAAGGTTCGCAAGGCCGTTGTCGTGCACTCAGCTATGCCGTTGGAGTTGATGGACTCACTTTATCTTCCAAGACTTCTGGTGTTATCTTATTTAGATGGCTTTAAGCCATATTTATTGTAATAAGTTCTCTTTTGAGGCATTCGATGTAGTTAGTGTGTGATTGCTACTCTGTTATAAATCCTTCGAAGTACTGTGTGTGTCAGCATTACCGATCCAGGGATGACACTGAAGCACAGAGACTTGACCGTTTGAGGTTGGGTTGCTACATGGATCTTGCGTGTGCGTAGGATTTTTTTGAAATTACTGCGTTCCCAATAGTGACACTCGAGCCAGGTTTATGCGTAGATGTTATATGCACAAGTAGAACACAAAGGAGTTGTGGGCGTGGGTATATACATATTGCTTGCCGTCACTAGTTGATTCTTGATTCTGCAGTATTGTTGGATGAAGTGGCTCAGACCGACAGTACGTGTATACTTACGTGAGACTGGTTCTACCGACATGCTTCGCACATAGGTGGCTGGTGGGTGTCAGTTTCTCCAACTTTAGTTGAATCGGATTCAATGAATATGGTTCTTTCTGAAGATCAAAAAGAAATCACTATACCACATTGTGGTTTTTGATGCGTAGGTAAGAATGGTTCTTGCTCAGCCCGTAGCAGCCACTTAAAACTTGCAACAACAAAGTAGAGGATGTCTAAATTGTTTTTGTAGGGCATGTTGTGATATGATATGGTCAAGACATGATGCTAAATTTTATTTTATGAGATGATCATGTTTTGTAATAGAGCTATCGACAACTGGCAGGAGCCATATGGTTGTCGCTTTTATTATATGAAATGCAATCGCCATGTAATTGCTTTACTTTATCAGTAAGTGGTAGTGATAGACGTAGAAGTAATAGTTGGCGAGACGACAACAATGCTTTGATGGAGATCAAGGTGTCAAGCCAGTGAAGATGGTGATCATGACGGTGCTTTGGAGATGGAGATCAAAGGCACAAGATGATGATGGCCATATCATATCACTTATATTTGATTGCATGTGATGTTTATCCTTTATGCATCTTATTTTGCTTAGTTTGGCGGTAGCATTATAAGATGATCTCTCACTAAATTTCAAGGTATAAGTGTTCTCCCTGAGTATGCACCGTTGCTACAGTTCATCGTGCCGAGAAACCACGTGATGATCAGGTCTAATAAGCTCTACGTTCAGATACAACGGGTGCAAGCCAGTTTTGCACACGCGGAATACTCAAATTAAACTTGACGAGCCTAGCATATGCAGATATGGATTCGGAACACTAAGACTGAAAGGTCGAGCGTGAATCATATAGTAGATATGATCAACATAGTGATGTTCACCATTCAAAACTACTCCATCTCACGTGATGATCGGACGTGGTTTAGTTGATATGGATCACGTGATCACTTAGATGATTAGAGGGATGTCTATCTAAGTGGGAGTTATTAAGTAATAAATTGCTCGCGTATAGCTTCCCCGTTTTATTTATGATATGTTCCTTGAGAAAACTATGTTGAAAGATGATAGTAGCAATGATGCGGACTAGCTCCGTGATCTGAGGATTATCCTCATTGCTGCACAGAAGAATTATGTCCTTAATGCACTGCTAGGTGACGGACCTATTGCAGGAGCAAATGTAGACGTTATAGCTCGGTATGATGACTACTTGATAGTTTAGTGCGCCATGCTTTATGGCTTAGAACTGGGACTTCAAAAATGTTTTGAACGCCATGGAGCATATAAGATGTTCCAGGAGCTGAAATTAGTATTTCAGACTCATGCCTGAGTCGAGAGGTATGAGACCTTTGACAAGTACTTTGCCTACAAGATGGAGGAGAATAGCTCAACCAGTGAGCATGTGCTCAGAATATCTGAGTAGTTCAATCGCTTGAATCAAGTGGGAGTTAATCTTCCAGATAAGATAGTGATTGATAGAGTCCTCTAGTCACTATCGCCAAGTTACTGGAACTTCGTGATGAACTATAATATGCAAGGGATGACGAAAACGATTCCCGAGATCTTCGTGATGCTGAAATCGACGAAGGTAGAAATCAAGAAAAGCATCAAATGTTGATGGTTGACAAGACCACTAGTTTCAAGTAAAAGGGCAAAGGGAACTTTAAGAAGAATGGAAAGCAAGTTTCCACTCCCATGAAGAATCCCAAAGCTAGACCCAAGCCTAAAACTGAGTGCTTCTACTACAAAGGAAATGGTCACTGGAAGTGGAACTGCCCTAGATACTTGGCGGATAAGAAGGATGGCAAAGGGAACAAAGGTATATTTGATATACATGTTATTGCTGTGTACTTTACTACTGTTTATAGCAACCCCTTAGTATTTGATACTGGCTCGCTTGCTAAGAGTAGTAACTCGAAACGGGAGTTGCGAAATAAACAGAGACTAGTTAAGGGCGAGGTGATGATGTGAGTTGGAAGTGATTCCAAAGTTGATAAGATCACCATCACACACTCCCTTTACCTTCGGGATTAGTGTTGAACCTAAAATAAATGTTATTTGGTGTTTGTGTTGAGCATAAATATGATTCGATCATGTTTATTACAATACGGTTATTCATTTAAGTCAAAGAATAATTGTTGTTCTATTTACATGAATAAAACCTTCTATGGTCATACACTCTATATAAATGGTTTATTAAATCTTGATCGTAGTGATACACATATTCATAATATTGAAGCCAAAAGATGCAAAGTTAATAATGATAGTGCAACTTATATGTGGCACTGTCGTTTAGTTCATATTGGTGGAAAGCACATGAAGAAACTCCATGCTGCTGGACTTTTGGAATCACTTGATGCTTGCGAACCATGCCTCATGGGCAAGATGACTAAGACTTCGTTCTTTGGAACAATGGAGCGAGCAACAGACTTGTTGGAAATAATACATACTGATGTGTGCGGTCCAGTGAGTGTTGAGGCTCGCGGCGGGTATCGTTATTTTCTGACCTTCACAGATGATTTGAGCAGATATGGGTATATCTACTTGATGAAACATAAGTCTGAAACATTTGAAAAAGTTCAAAGAATTTCAGAGTGAAGTGGAAAATCATCATAACAAGAAAATAAAGTTTCTATGATCTGATCGCAGAAACAAATATTTGAGTTACGAGTTTGGTCTTCATTTGAAACAATGTGGAATAGTTTCGCAACTCACGCCACCTGGAACACCACAATGTAATGGTGTGTCTGAACGTCATAACCGTACTTTATTAGATATGGTGCAATTTATGATGTCTCTTACCGAATTACCACTATCATTTTGGGGTTGTGCATTAGAGACAGCTGCATTAACGTTAAATAGGGCACCGTCTAAAAATCCGTTGAGATGACACTGTATGAACTGTGGTTTAGCAAGAAACCTAAGCTGTCATTTCTTAAAGTTTGGGGTTGAGATTCTTATGTGAAAAAGTTTCAAACTGATAAGCTCGAACCCAAATCGGAGAAGTGTGTCCTCATAGAATACCCAAAAGAAACTATTGGGTACACCTTCTATCACAGATCCGAAGGCAAGATCTTTGTTGCTAAGAGTGGATCCTTTCTAGAGAAGGAGTTTCTCTCGAAAGAAGTGAGTGGGAGGAAAGTATAACTTGATGAGGTAATTGTACCTGCTCCCTTATCGGAAAGTAGTTAACCACAAAAATCAGTTCCAGTGATTCCTACACTAGTAAGTGAGGAAGTTAATGATGATGATCATGAAACTTCTGATCAAGTTACTACCGAACCACGTAGGTCAACCAGAGTAAGATCCGCACCAGAGTGGTACAGTAATCCTGTTCTGGAAGTCATGTTACTTGACCACGACGAACCTACAAACTATGAGGAAGCAATGATGAGCCCAGATTCCACAAAATGGCTCAAGGCCATGAAATATGAGATGGGATCCATGTATGAGAACAAAGTATGGACTTTGATTGACTTGCCCGATGATCGGTGAGCCATTCAGAATAAATGGATCTTCAAGAGGAAGACGGACAATGATAGTAGTGTTACTATCTACAAAGCTTGAATTGTCGCAAAAGGTTTTCGACAAGTTCAAGGTGTTGACTACGATGAGATTTTCTCACTCGTATCGATGCTTAAAAGTCTGTCCGAATCATGTTAGCAGTTGCCGCATTTTATGAAATCTAGCAAATGGATATCAAAACTACATTCCATAATGGATTTATTAAAGAAGAGTTGTATATGCTACAACCAGAAGGTTTTGTCAATCCTAAAGGTGCTAACAAAGTGTGCAAGCTCCAGCGATCCATCTATGGACTGGTGCAAGCATCTCAGAGTTGGAATATACGCTTTGATGAGTTGATCAAAGCATATAGTTTTATACAGACTTTTGGAAGCCTGTATTTACAAGAAAGTGAGTGGGAGCACTACAGCCTTTCTGATAAGTATATGGGAATGACATATTGTTGATCGGAAATGATATAGAATTTTCTGGAAAGCACAAAGGAGTGTTTTAAAGGAGTTTTTCAAAGAAAGACCTCGGTGAAGCTGCTTACATATTGAGAATCAAGATCTATAGAGATAGATCAAGACGCTTGATAAATTTTTCAATGAGTACATACCTTGACAAGTTTTTTGAAGTAGTTCAAAATGGGACAGTCAAAGAAGGAGGTCTTGTCTGTGTTGCAAGGTGTGAAGTTGAGTACGTACTGAAAACCCGACTACGGCAAAAAATAGAAAGAGAATGAAAAGTCATTCCCTATTCCTCACTCATAGGTTCTATAGAGTATGCTATGTTGTGTACCAGACCTATTGTGTACCTCACCATGAGTTTGGCAAGAGGGTGCAATAGTGATCCAGGAGTGGATCACTAGACAATGGTCAAAATTATCCTTAGAGGACTAAGGAAATATTTCTCGGTTATGGAGGTGATAAAAGAGTTCATCGTAAATAGTTACGTCGATGCAATCTTTTGACACCGATCTAGATGACTCTAAGTCTCGATCTAGATAGATATTGAAAGTGGGAGAAATTAGCTAGAGTAGCTCTATGCAGAGTATTGTAGACATAGAAATTTGCAAAATACATACGGATCTGAATGTTGCAGACCCGTAGACTAAACTTCTCTCACAAGCAAAACATGATCACTCTTTGGTTTTCAATCACATAGCGATGTGAACTATATTATTGACTCTAGTAAACCCTTTGGGTATTAGTCACATTAAGATGTGAACTATTGGTGTGAAATCACATGACGATGTGAACTAGATTGTTGACTCTAGTGCAAGTGGGAGACTGAAGGAAATATGCCCTAGAGGCAATAATAAAATTGTTATTTATATTTCCTTATATCATGATAAATGTTTATTATTCATGCTAGAATTTTATTAACCAGAAACTTAGTACATGTGTGAATACATAGACAAACTAAGTGTCACTAGTATGCCTCTACTTGACTAGCTCGTTAATCAAAGATGGTTAAGTTTCCTAACCATTGACATGAGTTGTCATTTGATTAACGGGATCACATCATTGGAGAATGATGTGATTGACTTGACCCATCCGTTAGCTTAACACGATGATTGTTTAGTTTGTTGCTATTGCTTTGTTCATAACTTATACATGTTCCTATGACTATGAGATTATGCAACTCCGAAATACCGGAGGAACACTTAGTGTGCTATCAAATGTCACAACATAAATGGGTGACTATAAAGATGCTCTACAGGTGTCTCCGATGGTGTTTGTTGAGTTGGCATAGATCGAGATTACGATTTGTCACTCTGTGTATCGGAGAGGTATCTCTTGGTCCTCTTGGTAATGCACATCACTATAAGCCTTGCAAGCAATGTGACTAATGAGTTAGTTACAGGATGTGGCATTACGGAACAAGTAAAGAGACTTGCCAGTAACGAGATTGAACTAGGTATTGAGATACAAACGATCGAATATCAGGCAAGTAACATACCGATGACAAAGGGAACAATGTATGTTGTTATGCGGTTTGACCGATAAAGATCTTCATAGAATATGTAGGAACCAATATGAGCATAGAGGTTCCGCTATTGGTTATTGACCGAAGATGAGTCTCGGTCATGTCTACATAGTTCTCGAACCAGTAGGGTCTGCACGCTTAACGTTCGGTGACGATCGGTATTATGAGTTTATGTGTTTTGATGTACCGAAGATAGTTTGGAGTCTCGGATATGATCACGGACATGATGAGGAGTCTCGAAATAGTCGATACATAAAGATCGATACATTGGAAGGCTATGTTTGGACACCGAAATGGTTTTGGATGAGTTCGAGCATTTACCGGAGTACCGGGGGGTTACCGGAACCCCCCGGGGAGTATATGGGCCTTAGTGGGATAGAGGAGAGGAAGGCCAAGGTGGAGGGTGCGCCCCCCTAGCCCAATCCGAATTGGGTGGGCCCCCCTTCCTTCCCTCTCTCTCCCCTTCCTTCTCTCCTACTCCAACTAGGGAAAGGGGGCAATCCTACTCCCGGTGGGAGTAGGACTCCCCCTAGGGCATGCCATAGAGAGGGCCAGCCCTCCCCTCCTCCACTCCTTTATATACGGGGGAGGGCGCACCCCATTGACACACAAGTTGATCTCTTAGCCGTGTGCGGTGCCCCCCTCCACAGATTTCCACCTCGGTCATATTGTTGTAGAGCTTAGGCAAAGCCCTGCGTCGGTAACTTCATCATCACCGTCATCACGCCATCGTGCTGACGAAGCTCTCCCTCGACACTCAGCTAGATCTAGAGTTCATGGGACGTCACCGAACTGAACGTGTGCAGATCGTGGAGGTGTCGTACCTTCGGTGCTAGGATCGGTCGGATCATGAAGACGTACGACTACATCAACCGCGTTGTCATAACGCTTCCGCTTACGGTCTACGAGGGTACGTAGACAACACTCTCCCCTCTCGTTGCTATGCATCACCTAGATGGATCTTGTGTGTGCCTAGGATTTTTTTTGAAATTAATGCGTTCCCCAACAAGTACCATATAGCCTGGGGCTGATAAGGGGTTAATCTAGAATCAGACATTTCACTGAATATATCTTTAACCCATTTACTGGTATATTAACTAGGGCCATATTTAATATATCTGAGGCTACATAGCAACATGCATTGTACTGAATGACTTAATATGCAATCCCAGGCTACATAGCAACAAGGAAGAGTGTTACCTTAATGTTCTGATGATGTCTAGATATACATGTAATAAGATCTTATATAATGGGATGGAGGGAGTGTTGTACTACATCATTTTTAAATTGTTGTTTAGCTTCTAATATTAATTTGGTGCTTTTAGGTACATATGTCATTGCCAAAGATCCAAACTTCGACCCTTTCTGCGTATGGGGCAATGAGATATTCATGAACCAGCATCAAGTGAGGAAACTGATAAAGATTGTTATTAAAATGGGTCAAAAGATGTCAATCGAACTATTTATTTACACTTTATGCAAGACAACGGTGAACTGTAGAATGGTGCTACTTCTTGAGCTTGCGTTGGTTTTTCCCTTGAAGAGGAAAGGGTGATGCAGCAAAGTAGAGATAAGTATTTCCCTGGGTTAGAGAACCAAGGTATCAATCCAGTAGGAGACAACGCACAAATCACCAATACCCGCACAAACAATCAAACAACTTGCACCCAACGCGATAAAGGGGTTGTCAATCCCTTCACGGTCACTTGCAAAAGTGATATCTAATAGAGATAAATAAAAGTAAACAAAACGTAACTAAATATTTTTGGGTTTTTTGGTTTATAGATCTGAAAATAAAAGATTTAAAAATAGTAGACCAGAAACTAATATGATGGAAAATAGTAGATTGGAAACTTATATGATGGAAAATAGTAGATCAGAAACTTATATGACGGAAAATAGACCCGGGGGCCATAGGTCTCACTAGTGGCTTCTCTCAAGATAGCAAATAATACGGTGGATGAACAAATTACTGTCGGCCAATTGATAGAAAAGCGCAAAGTTATGACGATATCTAAGGCAATGATTATGAAATATAGGCATCACGTCCGTGTCAAGTAGGCTGAAACAATTCTACATCTACTACTATTACTCCACACATCGACAGACTCCTGCCTGCATCTAGAGTATTAAGTTCATGAAGAACATAGTAACGCATTAAGTAAGATGACATGATGTAGATGAATAAACTCAAGCAATATGATGTAAACCCCATCTTTTTATCCTCGATGGCAACAATACAATACATGCGTTGCTGCCCCTACTATCACCGGGAAAGGACACCGCAAGATTGAACCCAAAGCTAAGCACTTCTCCCATTGCAAGAAAAACCAATCTAGTTGGCCAAACCACACTGATAGTTTGAAAATAATTACAAAGATATCAAATTGCGCATAAAATAATTCAGAGAAGATTCAAATAATATTCATAGATAAGCTGATCATAAATCCACAATTCATCGCATCTCGACAAACACACCAGAAAAGAAGATTACATCAGATAGATCTCCAAGAACATCAAGGAGAACATGATAATTAGAATCGAAGAGAGAGAAGAAGACATCTAGCTACTAGCTATGGTCCCGTAGGTTCGAGGTAAACTACTCATGCTTCATTGGAAGGGCAATAGAATTGATGTAAAAGCACTCCGTGATCGAATCCCCCCCAGCAGGATGCCGGAAAAGGCCCCTAGATGGGGTCTCACGGGACTAGAAGGTTGCGGTGGTGGAAAGTGTTTTCGCGGATACTTCTAGAGGCTCGGGAATATATGTGAATATATATAGGAGGAAGAAGTAGGTCAGGGGGGTCACGGGGGGCCCACAAGGCAGGGGCGCGCCCTCCACCATTGTGGCCGCCTCGTGGCTCCTCTGACTTGATCTCAAAGTCTATTGGGTGTCTTCTGGTCCAATAAAAATCACCCAGAAGGTCTTATGTCGTTTGGACTCTGTATGGTATTCCTTCTCCGTGATGCTAAAAAACAAGGAAAAAACATAAACTGGCACTGGGCTCTAGGTTAATAAGTTAGTCCCAAAAATAATATAAAATAGCATATTTATGCATATAAAACATCCAAGACAGATAATATAATAGCATGGAACAATCAAAAATTATAGATACATTGGAGACGTACCAAATGGTAATTAAGAACTTTGTAGCCTTATTTTTACTACCCGTAATGACTTGTGTTAGATGACAATGTTTGAATATTTTACCTCTCAAACTACATGATTGGCGGCCGTCCATCACATGGGGTTGGACTAGAGTCATGCGTGCCTTCTGCATCGAGGAGAGAACAATAGGGCCATTCCGCTTCACCTTGTTCAGCAACCAGAATGTCTCTCGCCTCTTTCTTTACCATCTTTAATAGTACAAGTATACAATCCTGGTTCATCATTCTTTATTTGGTGCTTATCTAATTCTCGAACATATGTACATGTGAATCTAATAATGCATTGGTTGTTTGAACCTGATGGATATGAATAAAGCTATAGCCTACTTTCAAATTCAAATTAGCTACAATTTTAAATAGCAGCGATTAAATTAGGGTGAAATTACGCTCAGCAGCTCATTACGGCGCACACAGTCTATAAAGCACAATGTGTGTGATATACGTCATAATCCGACATGGTTCACGGAGAGGAAACGTGTGTAACCATGCACATAGTTGCCATTTGCAAAGCGTGTGTGATGTCAGACAATATCACGAACGGTGCGGGAAAACTAAATGTGTGTGATTGTCGACCTATTGTACACGGTTTACAATCATGAACTATTTGTGATGTGCCAGGCATCATAAACATAGAGCCAGTTTGGTACATGCCTGGAATGTGCCTGGGCTGCGCCTGATTTTAGGTAAAACCACATAAGTTTGATTGCGATGGCAATGCTAGCACAAATGAGTTGCAAGGATGAAGCATTTGGGATATTCGAGATATTAGAGATAGTTTTATAGGGACAACTGTATGCACAATGGCTCCCTATCCCCAACGGTTTCTGGGTCGTGTGGGAAGGACGCCCCCCCCCCCTATCGCACACACTCACTTCGTGACGGTTCAAAATGCTGTCGTAGAAAGGGGTTAAAACTGTTTGTATAGCACCTCGGTATACTAGTGATAATGTGGCCCAAGGAAGTAGACAGTGACCACCATGCACTACTAGGGAAAAGCCTAGAAGCAGCGCGGGTTTTAGGTATAGCAGTAGCGTGGGCAACCACGCTACTGATACGACGCTATAGCTAACCTGTAGCAGCAGCGTGTGTTGGCCTGCGCTACTGCTATACAAGCGTAGCAGCAGCGAGCTGTAAAACAGCGTGCTACTCCTAATATCTCTAGCACTCTGTATTAGGCCGCGCTACTGCTAGTGGCACACTGCTGCTAACTTTACTCCCCTCGCTACTGCTATTTTTTTGCATATTTGTTTTGTATTTGAACAGGCTTTATACAAGATTCTTTAGCACATACAAATGTCATCATCATACACATACAAATGGCTGCGAGACCACAAATGTAATCATAGCATATACATACAAATAGTCTCATCAAATCATGTCATCATCATAATCATCATCCAACACAAAGTGATCTCTCGTCATCATCTCGAAAATAGCGATACATGCAAGTCTCGAATACTTGCAACTACATCATCATCAATAAACAATGATATACACGAGAAGTGCTATCACTATGAGTGATAGCGAAACTATGCAGTACATGAGGCGGCGGTTATGAGTCCTCTCTCGCGCTAGCGTGAACCTCAAGTAACTAGCTTCTACTTCTTGTCTGCTTTTGAAGCCTTTATAACTGGCGCTCGAGACCCCCTCCACTTGTGCCTAACACTCATGCCACTCGTCGTACACTCCCGTAACCTTCCCTTTGTACACGACATAGCACTCCTTCTTCGCCATCAAGAATCTAGGTACCTGTTAGAGATTCATCTTCATCAAGAGAATATACGATCATATGCAACAAAATATACTAGAGCAACACGAAAAAAGAAAGGGTTAGCAACTAGATGCAACATATAGTACGCTAACTAATTAACTAGAGGTATGCATGTCATCGTATCCAAACTAACAAAGTAGCGTTACGCAAGTTCGGCAGGGACCATGGACATCCCAAAGTTTCATCGCTACAGAAAGTATACAAGTTCAACCGACACATATGATCATCATCGGCATTGTAAATCACTAGAAGTTCCATCCTTCCATATCATCAAGGATGGACCCTAGCTTCTTGAACGGCGTGAGGTCATGACGTTGCATGCCTATGCGAGTTCGGACGTCAGATCGCGATATAGGGACGTGGTGGAACATCCCCTTCTCATCGATGACTTCTTTCATGATGATCATTGCAATGTCCCTTTGGATGCGAAAGAAGTCATCTCTAAGTTTATAATCCGCTTCTCCATGAGATTCTACCGACTTGCAGATATGATCATCGTTTTTGGTTTTCATGCGAAGCTTTTGGTGATCCGTGTTGAACTCAATCATGATATGGAGGAGGTAGAATCCATCTTTCTTGCTTGGTTTTGGGACATGGATGTAGCAGAAGTTAGTTTTATGTGAGAAACCCAATTTCTTGTTCCTTTGTTTCCTAATCTGTAGGTGGCCACCCCTAATGCCGAAGCCTAGGAGAGCATCATCTAGAATATTCATTATGTGGGTGTAGTCCTTCTTCTCGTAGTCTCTGCTAGGGTCGAAATACACGGCGTGGGAACTCGCAGGTAAAGAACGATAAGGACGGCATGCCCATTGCTGTGGGGAAGAACACACCACAAATTATTCTCCATATGAGCGAGAAGGAATGATTGAAATGTACGAAAGGGTTGTCCGGAACTGACTTACTTTGGATGATAAGGCAGGAGGACAATTTCCTGGTCCTTATTCTGTACCATGAAGTTTTGGAGGTACTCCCTAGCAGTTTCACGCTCAAAGTCATCGAGACTCAAGAAAGACTCGTGCATGTAGTATGGATCAGCCACATAGATTTGCGAGACTTCTTCTCTCTTCGTGGCGGAGCTCATATGTAGCACAAAAAGGCGGACGATTGTAAAATCGAGCCGCCTTGTCAGAAACATCTCGAAGATATGGTCAAACCGCAGGAAGAACACCTCCGCGGGCCGTGTGTCGACGTAGCACTTCCCCTCAGGCACACAAGCTGCGTATGTCAGATATCCTGGATCCTTCGAGTCTAGTAGGCTTTTCTCAGTCGACAACACATGGTCGTGCAATCTCCTGAGATCCCCTGATAGTTCCTCTAGCGATTTCGGCGGTAGCATCGGCTCGTCTGTGACATGGAACATGGCCGCATCTTTCACGAGTACACGCTCTTCAAAATCCACCATCTGGCTGCTATGTGCTCTGGCTTGTTTGGAGGAAGCTATCTTCCCCGGTCTCTTCCTCTCCTTTTTCTTGGGCACACCTTCCAGACCATTCCTTAACCCCTACCCTAGTGTTGCCGGGCTAAGCACTGTAAGACCCCTGGCTAGTTGAGACTGTGTTGAGGCGGCATCTTCAGGCGTGTCCTGTGAGGATTTCATGAAGAGAGACTTTTTGCAATCCCTCCTACGATGTTCCTGCCCAGGCAGATCATCCATATCCTCATTAGCATGTGGATATCCCGATTCGCCATATGGCTGACTCATCATATCTAAGTCACCCTCATAGGCGTTTTGATACGTCTCCAATGTATCTATAATTTTATATTGTTCCATGTTGTTATATTATCAATCTTGGATGTTTTATAATCATATTATATCATTTTTCGGTACTAACCTATTGACATAGTGCCAAGTGTCAGTTGCTATTTTTCCATGTTTTTACATCGCAGAAAATCAATATCAAATGGAGTCCAAATGCCATGAAACTTTACGAAGAATTTTTATGGGCCAGAAGGAACACAACGGGCCCTGGCTGCGTCTGGGGGTGCCCCGAGGGAGGCACAACCCACCATGGTGCGCCTGGAGGCCCAGGCACACCCTGGTGGATTGTGCCCACCTCGGGTGCCCCCCGGAATGCCGCTTTGCTCTATAAATACCCCAATATTCCCAAAACCCTAGGGGAATCAATGAAATATTCATCCAGCCATTGTAGAGTCCAGAACCACCAGATCCGATCTAGACACCATCTCGGATGGGGTTCACCACCTCTAGTGGTGCCTCTCCGATGATGAGTCAGTAGTTCTTTGTAGACCTTTGGGTCCTTAGTTAGTAGCTAGATGGTTTCATCTCTCTCTCTCTTGATTCTCAATACAATGGTCTCTTGGAGATCCATATGATGGAACTCTTTTGCGGTGTGTTTGTTGGGATCGATGAACTTTGAGTTTATGATCAGATCTATGTTTTTATATCCATGAAAGCATTTGAGTTTCTTTGATCTATTTTATGCATGATCTCTTATAGCCTCATATTTCTTCGCTGATATTTGGGTTTTGTTTGGCCAACTTGGTCTATTTATCTTGTAATGGGAAGAGGTGCTTTGTAGTGGGTTCGATCTTACGGTTCTTGATCCCAGTGACAGAAAGGGAACCAACACGTTTGTATCGTTGCTACTAAGGATAAAATGATGGGGTCTATCTCTACATATATAGATCTTGTCTACATCATGTCATCGTTCTTATTGCATTACTTCGTTTCTCCATGAACTTAATGCACTAGATGCATGCTGGATAGCAGTCGATGTGTGGAGTAATAGTAGTAGATGCAGGCAGGAGTCGGTCTACTAATCTTGGACGTGATGCCTATATAATGATCATTGCCTAGATATCATCGTGAGTATTTGAAGTTCTATCAATTTCCCAACAGTAATTTGTTCACCTACCGCTTTGCTATTTTTCTCGAGAGAAGCCACTAGTGAAACCTACGTCCCCCGGGTCTCTTTCTCATATTATTTGCCTTTGCGATCTACTTTTATTTGCATTTATTTTCAGATCTATTAATCCAAAAAATACAAAAAAACTTTTCTGCACTTTATTTTATTTGTGATTTATTTATCCAATTTATTACAACCTTTTTACTGTCATGCACCAATTTCTGGCACCGTGCCCGAAAGGGATTGACAACCCCTTTAACACGTCGGGTTGCAAGGATTTGTTATCTGTGTGCAGGGGCTATTTACATTGTGTTGATTGGTTCTCCTACTGGTTCGATAACCTTGGTTTCATATCTGAGGGAAATACCTACCGTCATTGTGCTGCATCATCCCTTACTCTTTGGGAAAATACCGACGTAGCTTCAAGCAACATCAAAAGGAATTTCCGGCGCTGTTGTCGGGGAGGATCTTCAACATATACCAGGTTCCTAATCACAAATCTCATCTCCTTGCAATTTACATTATTTTCCATTTGCCTCTTGTTTTCCTCTCCCCTACTTCACAAAATTTGTCGTTTTATTAGCCCCTCTTTTTCGTTCGTCGTTTTCTTGCCAGATCTGTTTTTTAGTGCAATGTTGTTGTGTGGTCATCATGACTCAAGAGAACACCAAGTTATGTGATTTCTGAGATACCAACAAAAATGATTTTATCGGCACTCCTCTTGCTCCTCCCGCCACTAGTGCGGAGACTTGTGATATTAATACTGCTTTGCTGAATCTCGTTATGAAAGACCAATTTTCCGGTACTCCTAATGAGGATGGCGCGTCCCATCTTAATACCTTCGTGGAATTATGCGATATGCAAATGAAAAAATATGTGGACAATGATGTGGCCAAGATGAAATTATTTTCGTTCTCTTTGCGCGATTCTACAAAAAATTGGTTCTCTTCTTTACCTCGCAATAGTATCGATTCTTTGAATAAGTGCAAAGATGCTTTTATCACTATGTATTTTCCGCTCACAAAAATTATTTCCCTTAGAACCCAGATCATGAATTTCAAGCAACTAGAACATGAGCATGTTGCACAATCTTGGGAAAGGATGAAAATGATGCTAAGGAATTGCCCAACTCATGGGTTAAATCTTTGGACGATCATACAAATTTTTTATGCGGGGTTGAATTTTGTTTCTCGTAATCTTTTAGATTCAGCTGCAAGTGGTACTTTTATGGAAATTACTTTGGGTGAAGCCACCAAATTGCTTGATAATATTATGGCAAAATATTCGCAATGGCATACCGAAAGGGCTCCTACTACTAAAAAGGTTAATTATGTCGAAGAAATTTCTTCTTTGAGTGAAAAAGTTGATGCTCTTGTGAAATGGTTGCTAGTAGAAGTGCTCCTATTGATCTTAATTATATGCCTTTGTCGAATTTGATTGAGCAAAATAGTGATGCCATAGATGTGAATTTTATCTCTTGAAATAATTTCAACAACAATGCTTATAGAGGTAATTTTAATCCTAGACCTTTTGCTAGTAATTCCTCTACTAATTATGGCAATTCCTATGGAGATCAATCTTATAGTAATAATAGGCACACTCTGATCTTGAGAACAATATTAAAGAATTTATCAATACGCAAAAAGTTTTCAACACTTCCATAGAAGAAAAGTTGAGTATGATTGATGATTCGTCTAGAAGTGTTGATAGAATTGCTCATGATGTGGAAAATCTCAAGATGAAAATTTGTGTTCCTAAGGTTGATGAATCAATTAAAGCTCTTTATGTTTCTATGGATGAAAGTAAGGAAATATCCACTATGCTTAGAGCTAAAAGAGAATTTTTAGAAAAGGCATTTTCTAGTGATTTCTTTCACAAAACTGATGAAGATCTTAAAATGATGGGTGTTTCTTCTATTGATTCCTTGTTTAGTATAGTTAATATTGATGAAAAAGGGATTGGAGAAAAGTTTAATATTGTTTAATACTTTCTTTGGCCATGTTATTTTGAGAAGACATGATTGCTTAGTTAGTATGCTTGAAGTATTATTGTTTCTATCTCAATATTAAACTTTTGTCTTGAATCTTATGGATCTGAACATTTATGCCAAAATAAAGAAGAATTACTTAGAGAAATATGTTAGGTAGCATTCCACATAAAAAAATATTTTTTTATCTTTTACCTACTCGAGGACGAGCAGGAATTAAGCTTGGGGATGCTGATACGTCTCCAACGTATCTATAATTTTTTATTGTTCCATGCTATTATATTATCAACCTTGGATGTTTTATATGCATTTATATGCTATTTTATATGATTTTTGGGACTAACCTATTAACCTAGAGCCCAGTGCCAGTTTCTGTTTTTTTCCTTGTTTTAGAGTATCGCAGAAAAGGAAAATCAAACGGAGTCCAATTGACCTGAAACTTCACGGAACTTATTTATGGAAGGAAAGCAACCCGGGAGACTTGGAGTCCACATAAGGGAAGCAACAAGGAAGCCACGAGGCAGGGGGCGCGCCCTCCACCCTCGTGGGCCCCTCGTGGCTCCCCTGACGTACTTCTTCCGCCTATATATCTCCATATACCCTAAAACGATCAGGGAGCACAATAGATCAGGAGTTCCGCCGCCAGAAGCCTCCGTAACCACCGAAAACCAATCTAGACCCGTTCCGGCACCCTGCCGGAGGGGGGAATCCCTCTCTGGTGGCCATCTTCATCACCCGGTGCAATCCATGACGAGGAGGGAGTAGTTCTCCCTCGAGGCTGAGGGTATGTACCGGTAGCTATGTGTTTGATCTCTCTCTCTCTCGTGTTCTTGAGGTGATACGATCTTGATGTATCGCGAGCTTTCCTATTATATTTGGATCCTATGATGTTCCCCCCCCCTCTACTCTCTTGTAATGGATTGAGTTTCCCCTTTGAAGTTATCTTATCGGATTGAGTCTTTAAAGATTTGAGAACACTTGATGTATGTCTTGTCGTGCGTATCTGTGGTGACAATGGGATATCACGTGACTCACTTGATGTATGTTTTGGTGATCAACTTGCGGGTTCTGCCCATGAACCTATGCATAGGGGTTGGCACACGTTTTCGTCGTGATTCTCTGGTAGAAACTTTGGGGCACTCTTTGAGGTTCTATGTGTTGGTTGAATAGATGAATCTGAGATTGTGGTACGCATATCGTATAATCATACCCGCGGATACTTGAGGTGACATTGGATTATCTAGGTGACATTAGGGGTTTGGTTGATTTGTGTCTTAAGGTGTTATTCTAGGACGAACTCTAGGGCTGTTTGTGACACTTATAGGAATAGCCCAGCGGATTGATTGGAAAGAATAACTTTGAGGTGGTTTCGTACCCTACCATAATCTCTTCGTTCGTTCTCCGCTATTAGTGACTTTGGAGTGACTCTTTGTTGCATGTCGAGGGATAGTTATGTGATCCAATTATGTTATTATTGTTGAGAGAACTTGCACTAGTGAAAGTATGAACCCTAGGCCTTATTTCCTAGCATTGCAATACCGTTTACGCTCACTTTTACCATTAGTTACCTTGCTGTTTTTATATTTTCAGATTACAAAAACCTTTATCTACTATCCATATACCACTTGTATCACCATCTCTTCACCGAACTAGTGCACCTATACAATTTACCATTGTATTGGGTGTGTTGGGGACACAAGAGACTCTTTGTTATTTGGTTGCAGGGTTGCTTGAGAGAGACCATCTTCATCCTACGCCTCCTACGGATTGATAAACCTTAGGTCATCCACTTGAGGGAAATTTGCTACTGTCCTACAAACCTCTACACTTGGAGGCCCAACAACGTCTACAAGAAGAAGGTTGTGTAGTAGACATCAAGCTCTTTTCTGGCGCCATTGCCGGGGAGTCTACGCAAAAGTCAATATACCAAGTACCCATCACAATCCCTATCTCCCGCATTACATTATTTTCCATTTGCCTCTCGTTTTCCTCTCCCCCACTTCACCCTTGCCGTTTTATTCGCCCTCTCTCTCTCTCTCTATCCTCCCTCTCTTTCTCTATTTGCCTCTTTTCCGTTTGCTTGTCATTATGGCTAGTCCCTTATCTTCTCTGTTGTCTCCCGAGAATGAAATTCTAAATTTTAAGCAAAGGGAGGGAGAAAATCTAAAAAATACTTGGTATCGAATTGGCAATGCTCAAAATAGATCTACCAGGAAGCAATCTACTTCCATTCTTCTTCGC
The DNA here is from genome assembly GCF_056163025.1 of Triticum urartu. Taxonomy (NCBI): domain Eukaryota; kingdom Viridiplantae; phylum Streptophyta; class Magnoliopsida; order Poales; family Poaceae; genus Triticum; species Triticum urartu. The sequence goes on from NC_141878.1 coordinate 219,669,242, forward strand.
AATTTTTATGTAGGCATAACTCCTTGGCACAGATATATCCTTGATACTATTACCGGAGGGAACTTCTTGGCTAGCCATACTTTTGATTCTTATAATGCTATGATAGATTTGTTTGGCTCACCCCCTCTTTTGGTTAATGGAACTGTTTTAACTTTGGAGCATGTAATGCAGAGGCTCGAAATTATTGAAAATAAGGTTGCTACCGTAGAGTTAATTGAAAATTTGGATAAAAAGATCCACAACCGAATCTCTCAATATGGATCTAAAGTAGTAGTCACTTTGAAAAATATTAAAGAGAAGGAACCCATAGTTAATGAGAAAATAAATCATGATTCCACTAGGATCGATAAACTTGAGGATATTATTACCAACTTGGGAACCGCTTTTTATTCCGTAAAGAATACTCCAAGTCCTTCCACTAAAATTGCCAAGCTTATTTATGTTCCTAAAAATAAGGGTGAATCCTCTAAGGGAACTGCGGATCTCAAATCTATAAGTATTCATCCCAATCTTTTTGCTATCATTAAGTAACCATTTGTTACAAATGAATTTTTCAATCTTGTGCCTAAAAGTTTGATAATCAATAAAAAGAAAGAAATTCCTAAAGATGTTAGATGCCTCATTGAAGAATTGCCTACTAGAGATGGTAATACCTAGATCTATCCTTGCTTTTTATGCCTAACTAGGGGCGTTAAATGATAGCGCTTGTTGGGAGGCAACCCAATTTTATTTTTATTCCTTGCTTTTTTCTCCTGTTTATAATAAATAATTTATCTAGCCTCTGTTTAAGTTGTGTTTTTTTGTGTTTAATTAGTGTTTGTGCCAAGTAGAACCATTGGGAAGACTTGGGGAAAGTCTTGATATCATGCTGTAAAAAACAGAAACTTTAGCGCTCACGAGATTTGCTGCCATTTTTTACTGGAGAGTGCTATTTAGTTAATTATTTTTTCAGATGATTGATAGACAAATTACTCAGTTCCTCAAATTTATTTGAGAATTTTATGAGTTCCAGAAGTATATGTTTCCAGATTACTACAGACTGTTCTGTTTTTGACAGATTCTGTTTTTCATGTGTTGTTTGCTTATTTTAATGAATCTATGGCTAGTAAAATAGTTTATAAACCATAGAGAAGTTGGAATACAGTAGGTTTAACACCAATATAAATAAAGAATTAGTTCATTACAGTACCTTGAAGTGGTGTTTTGTTTTCTTTCGCTAACGGAGCTTACGAGTTTTCTGTTAAGTTTTGTGTTGTGAAGTTTTGAAGTTTTGGGTAAAGATTCGGTGGACTATGGAATAAGGAGTGGCAAGAGCCTAAGCTTGGGGATGCCCAAGGCACCCCAAGGTAATATTCAAGGACAACCAAAAGCCTAAGCTTGGGGATGCCCCGGAAGGCATCCCCTCTTTCGTCTTCGTTCATCGGTAACTTTACTTGGAGCTATATTTTTATTCACCACATGATATGTGTTTTGCTTCGAGCATCATTTTATTTAGTTTTGCTTGATGTTTGAATAAAATATCAAGATCTGAAATTCTTAAATGTTAGAGAGTCTTCACATAGTTGCATAATTATTCGACTACTCATTGAGCTTCACTTATATTTTTCGGAGTAGTTTGTCGTTTGCTCTAGTGCTTCACTTATATCTTCTTAGAGCATGGTGGTAGTTTTATTTTATAGAAATAATTGATCTCTCATGCTTCACTTATATTATTTTGAGAGTCTTTAGAACAGCATGTTAGTTTTCTTTGGTTATGAAACTGGTCCTAATATGATGGGCATCCAAGAGGGATATAATAAAAACTTTCATATTGAGTGCATTGAATACTATGAGAAGTTTGATACTTGATGATTGTTTTGAGATATGGAGGTAATAATATCAAAGTCGTGCTAGTTGAGTAGTTTTGAATTTGAGGAATACTTTTGTTGAAGTTTGCAAGTCCCGTAGCATGCACGTATGGTAAACGTTGTGTAACAAATTTGAAACATGAGTTGTTATTTGATTGTCTTCCTTATGAGTGGCGGTCGGGGACGAGCGATGGTCTTTTCCTACCAATCTATCCCCCTAGGAGCATGCGCATAGTGCCGAGGTTTTTTATGACTTGTAGATTTTTGCAATAAGTATGTGAGTTCTTTATGACTAATGTTGAGTCCATGGATTATACGCACTCTCACCCTTCCATCATTGCTAGCCTCTTCGGTACCGTGCATTGCCCTTTCTCACATTGAGAGTTGGTGCAAACTTCGCCGGTGCATCCAAACCCCGTGATATGATACGCTCTGTCAGACATAAACCTCCTTATATCTTCCTCAAAACAGCCACCATACCTACCTATTATGGCATTTCCATAGCCATTCCGAGATATATTGCCATGCAACTTTTCCACCATTCCGTTTATCATGACACATTCATCATTGTCATATTGCTTTGCATAATCATGTAGTTGACATCGTATTTGTGGCAAAGCTACCGTTCATAATTTTTCATAAATGTCACACTTGATTCATCACAATCCCCGTACACCGCCGGAGGCATTCATATAGAGTCATATCTTGTTCTAAGTATCGAGTTGTAATTCTTGAGTTTTAAGTAAATAGAAGTGTGATGATCATCATTTTCTAGAGCATTGTCCCAAGTGAGGAATAAAAAAAGAGAAAGTCCATAAAAAAGAGAGAGAAGGCTCAAAAGAAAAAAGAGAGAGAAAGGCCAAAAAAAGGAGAAGGCCCGAAAAAATGAGAGAAAAAGAGAGAAGGGACAATGCTACTATCCTTTGCCACACTTGTGCTTCAAAGTAGCACCATAATCCTCATGATAGAGAGTCTCTTGTTTTGTCACTTTCATATACTAGTGGGAATTTTTCATTATAGAACTTGGCTTGTATATTCCAACAATGGGCCTCCTCAAGTGCCCTAGGTCTTCGTGAGCAAGCAAGTTGGATGCACACCCACTTAGTTTCTTTTGTTGAGCTTTCATACATTTATAGCTCTAGTGCATCCGTTGCATGGCAATCCCTACTCCTTGCATTGACATCAATTTATGGGCATCTCCCTAGCCCATGGATTAGCCGTGTCGATGTGAGACTTTCTCCTTTTGTCTTCTCCACATAACCCCCTCATTATATTTTATTCCACCCATAGTGCTATGTCCATGGCTCGCGCTCATGTATTACATGAAGGTTTATGAGTTTGAGATTACTAAAGTATGAAACAAATGCTTGGCTTGTCATCGGGGTTGTGCATGATGAGAGTATTCTTGTGTGACGAAAATGCAGCATGACCAAACTATATGATTTTGTAGGGATGAACTTTCTTTGGCCATGTTATTTTGAGAAGACATGATTGCTTAGTTAGTATGCTTGAAGTATTATTGTTTCTATGTCAATATTAAACTTTTGTCTTGAATCTTATGGATCTGAACATTTATGCCAAAATAAAGAAGAATTAATTAGAGAAATATGTTAGGTAGCATTCCACATCAAAAATTCTGTTTTTATCATTTACCTACTCGAGGACGAGCGGCAATTAAGCTTGGGGATGCTGATACGTCTCCAACGTATCTATATTTTTTGATTGTTCCATGCTATTATATTATCAACCTTGGATGTTTTATATGCATTTATATGCTATTTTATATGATTTTTGGGACTAACCTATTAACCAAGAGCCTAGTGCCAGTTTTTGTTTTTTCCTTGTTTTAGAGTATCGCAGAAAAGGAAAATCAAATGGAGTCCAATTGACCTGAAACTTTACGGAACTTATTTTTGGAAGGAAAGCAACCCGGGAGACTTGGAGTCCACGTAAGGGAAGCAACAAGGAAGCCACGAGGCAGGGGGCGCGCCCTCCACCCTCGTGGGCCCCTCGTGGCTCCCCTGACGTACTTCTTCCGCCTATATATCTCCATATACCCTAAAACGATCAGGGAGCACAATAGATCGGGAGTTCCACCGCCAGAAGCCTCCGTAGCCACCGAAAACCAATCTAGACCCATTCCGGCACCCTGCCGGAGGGGGGAATCCCTCTCCGGTGGCCATCTTCATCATCCCGGTGCTATCCAAGACGAGGAGGGAGTAGTTCTCCCTCGGGGCTGAGGGTATGTACCAGTAGCTATGTGTTTGATCTCTCTCTCTCCCTCTCCCTCTCTCTCTCTCTCATGTTCTTGAGGTGATACGATCTTGATGTATCGCGAGCTTTGCTATTATATTTGGATCCTATGATGTTTCTTCCCCCCCCCCTCTACTCTCTTGTAATGGATTGAATTTCCCCTTTGAAGTTATCTTATCGGATTGAGTCTTTAAATATTTGAGAACACTTGATGTATGTCTTGCCATGCGTATCTGTGGTGACAATGGGATATCACGTGATTCACTTGATGTATGTTTTGGTGATCAACTTGCTGGTTCCGCCCATGAACTTATGCACAGGGGTTGGCACATGTTTTCGTCGTGATTCTCCAGTAGAAACTTTGGGGCACTCTTTGAGGTTCTATGTGTTGGTTGAATAGATGAATCTGAGATTGTGTGACGCATATCGTATAATCATACCCGCGGATACTTGAGGTGACATTGGAGTATCTAGGTGACATTAGGGGTTTGGTTGATTTGTGTCTTAAGGTGTTATTCTAGGACGAACTCTAGGGTTGTTTGTGACACTTATAGGAATAGCCCAGCGGATTGATTGGAAAGAGTAACTTTGAGGTGGTTTCGTACCCTACCATAATCTCTTCGTTCGTTCTCCGCTATTAGTGACTTTGGAGTGACTCTTTGTTGCATGTCGAGGGATAGTTATGTGATCCAATTATGTTATTATTGTTGAGAGAACTTGCACTAGTGAAAGTATGAACCCTAGGCCTTATTTCCTAGCATTGCAATACCGTTTACGCTCACTTTTACCATTAGTTACCTTGCTGTTTTATATTTTCAGATTACAAAAACCTTTATCTACTATCCATATACCACTTGTATCACCATCTCTTCGCCGAACTAGTGCACCTATACAATTTACCATTGTATTGGGTGTGTTGGGGACACAAGAGACTCTTTGTTATTTGGTTGCAGGGTTGCTTGAGAGAGGCCATCTTCATCCTACGCCTCCTACAGATTGATAAACCTTAGGTCATCCACTTGAGAGAAATTTGCTACTGTACTACAAACCTGTGTACTTGGAGGCCCAACAACGTCTACAAGACGAAGGTTGTGTAGTAGACATCACTTGGTTGGTCGCTTCCCAATCTTTTGATAGCCTTCATTTTGCACTAAGTATGATCACTACTTATGCATCCAAAAACCTTTAACCCAGTTTTGCCACATGAGTCCACTATATCCACCTATATGTGGTATTCTTTTACCGTTCTAAGCAAATTTGCATGTGCCATCTCTAACTTTCGAAAATAAACTTCTCTTTTGTGTGTTTGTTTCGCTCGCAGAGTAGTGAGGGGTGGCTAATATTTTCCATGTTAGATGTGTTATTCTCAAGATGAGTGTTTATTCACTTGTCATTGCACAAGAGTAAGGCAAAGATATTAGGGATGCTGTCAGGGATATACCCCGCGGTATGACCCGGCCGGAGTTATAACCCGGCTGGGACCTGGTAAACCGGCAGGTGTTAAGTCAGATGATAACCCGGCAGGTGTTAAGTCAGATGATAACCCGGCAGACCATCATAAACCAGCAGACAGTCATAACCCGGCAGACAATGATAACTGGTTGACAGTCATAACCCGGCAGACAATGATAAATGGTTGATAATCATAACCCGGCGGACAATGATAACTGGCTGATAGTCATAACCCGATAGACAATGATAACTGGTTGACAGTCATAACTCGGCAGACAATGATAACTGCTTGACAGTCATAACCCGGCAGACAGTGATAACTGGTTGACAGTCATAACCCGGCGGGCATAGAGTCGCCTGGGGTTATGAAGCCCGAGACGTTATGAAGCACCAGACGTTATGAAGCCCAAGACGTTAAGCCCATGAAGAGAAGTCAGAATAGTTTAAGTCTTATTCCGAGTTGGACTCTACATGTAACCCGCCCCTTCAACATATATAAAAAGGGGCAGGGCACCCCAAGAGGGGGGCGGGGGGATAATCTGAAGGGTTAGGGATAACTGGGAGAGCTGGTTTACGGCGACTCCTTCGTGATGATAATAAGACCTGGCCACAAATAGCACGTAGGGTTGTTACCGGTTGATGTTTCCGGGGCCCGAAGCTGTCTAAATCCCTGTCTTGCGTAGCGTCTCTCGATTCCGCTAAACCCCTTTTAAGCTACCATATAGATGCGTTGGCCTCATGACTAAGTCCTCACACTAGGACATCTACCGTGACAAATCCATAACAGTTGGCGCCCACCGTGGGGCCCGCGCACGATGGTGTTAAGTTTTTAGAGGGATTTTTTCTCAGGGATCGAGACGTGCGTAATTTTCCGCTGAAGAAGAGTTGGTCAGAATCTATATCAACTTCAAGTTTATCGATCAAGATTGAAAAGGCAGCAGTTGTTGACTGAGTTACGGCTGCTCGTGAAGTATCGGGCAAGACCACAAGTCCTGTTGAAATTTCCATATTGAGCCGGCCGCGCGGCCCTCGCATTCGGGAAGGTTTGAGGTCAGAAAGAAGCTAGGGTTCCGTGCGCCTCGCCACGTTTGACCTGTTGATCCACTCGTCTGAGTGAGGTCGATTTCCATCGGGACAGCTTGGGCGATCCGGTGAGACCGAAACCGTTTCAGCGCCTTCCGCTGTTTAATTGCCGTTTTCTACTGCGAGAGCCGGTGCATGTGAAGCAGATTACATCCATGATAGTCAGCGTACGCAGATTAGCTTTAAGTCTCGAGGCTGTTATCTTATTGCGTTTACTGAGCATTGCGTCAAAACATCAAATCAGATCAGTATTAAAGTGCTAGTACATACTAACTGGTGGATTCGGTACTCACGTGAAGGTTGAATCAATTGGCAAGTTTAGTTTTTTATTCCTTGCATCAATTGCCACATCCACTTGGTGAAGACAGGCACTGGAAAGATTTGGTATACCAATCAATAGGGACCGCGACCTGGGGGAGGACCCGTTCGGTCAAACCAAGCACGACCCGGAGGAGGTCTCGGTCGCATGGAATTGGCTTCGGTCGTGGCTGTGCTAAACCGCCCGCCTTCGAACCTACGCCTAGGCCGGCTGTCTCTACGGTCTCACTCCACACGCTGTCTCAAATCGCCATCGTTTCTGCGTCGAACCGCTACGTCAAGTCGCCGTTCCACCCGCCTCCAAGTACCGGCAGAGTCGGCCTTCCTCCCGCAATTGGTAGCGCGCTATCTGCCCGCACCTGCGTCTGCTCCGGCCGGCTGTCTCCGCGCCTCAAACCGGCTGCGCCAGGCCGCCAGCCCCTGCCGCTACGGTCCCAGGTCGTCGACCTTGAGCCACCTGCCCGAGCCGTCGAGCACCTCCACCGGAGCAGGCCCGGAGCCGTTGATTCGGCCGCAACCTTGTCGGGCCGCGCGGTGCGCTTCCACCACATCGGGGGTCGCCGCCCTCTGAGCCGCCATGGCCTCGCGTCGCTCTTGCGCTGAACCGCCCGATGCGTCAACCCCGCTTCTGCCGTATGTTGCTGCTGCGCCAAGTCGCCATTCCTGCCTTGACCCGCCACCGATGCATGGTCCGGTAGCCTGAGCCGTGCCTACAAGCCGCCGTGGACGCTCGCCCCAACTGTAGTCGGGGAGAGCCGCTGGCCGCCTCGCTGACCTTCAACCTCCACTGAAGACGGCGATAGGACGCCACCTCAACCCAGTATGGCTCCGCTCGGCGCCGCTTTGCCGCAGCTGTCTCCGCAGGACGACTCCGTCTTAGTCGCCACACCTGCTAATCTCTGCTGCTGAGTTGTGCCGGTTCTGCTGGCCTCTGAAACCGCGTGGCGCCCGATTCAGCCCGCCTCGCGCTGCCATGCACGAGCTGGTCCAATAGCAGGCACACGCGAACGGCGACGACTTGACCAGTTTCCATGAGTCACCACGCCTCCGCTCGTTGACCTGCCTTTGATGTGGCTCTCTTTCGAGCCGCCAGCCGCCTCCGATTCACAATACTCAACAGAGTAGCCAGCCTCCAGCGGTTGAAAGAGAAAACCGTGATCCAGACTCCCTGCTCTGAGCCGCCCTCGAGATGCCCTGCGTCCGCCGCCGGTTCATCACACGGCCAACCACCGTTGAATCGCCGGCCCCGAGCCGTCCGGTTCCGGAGCGCCTGACATTTCGGCCTCGTCTCGACTTTGCCATGCCTAACCTCACGCTTAAACCATCACTTTACCTCTAAACTGCCACGCTAAACCGTCGTTGCTCTTTACCGGGTCGTCCGTGGGCCCCTTTGCCACGGCCGCGTTTCTGCTGGGCCTCCGATTGGTGGTGAGAATCGTTGTTCGCCGCCGAGCGGTGTCACTGAGCCACCCCCGTCGAGTTGCCGTCTCGGTGTTGAACCGCCGCCAGGTCAAGTTGACCCGGCCTCGCCGTCGCCACTACTACCGAACTTGGAGATACCCCATCATGCGGAGGTTAAAGTGGCCTCCGCGCTAAGCCACCGTTGCACCTCGTCCAAGGCTGCCCCCGTTTGGTCTCGCCTCTGCTGTCCGCCTCGGCCAGAGAATTGCCACGCCTCGCGCAGCTGTCGAGGCCCGCCCCACACCTCTGGATCGCCGTGGCCACAGCCCGCACCGTTCTGGCGGGTGCCGGCTCGCTCCCGCTAGCTTCCACCTTCGAGTCAACGTCGTTGGTCTCTGAGGCTTCTGTTGTGGCTCTTTTTCACCCCAAGGCATATGTGATTCCACGCCGGGTCACTGGCCCGTGTAAAAAGAAGTGGGGGCTGAATTAAAAAAAGAAAAAAAAGGTGGGTCAATATGACCCAGAGGATCCGTTTTAAGCTGCCCGATTCCAGCACTTCAAAGCCTCCACCTTCACTACGGTCTCGTCAATGCCGCCTTACTTCTAACGAAGAGAGTAGCTAAAACACCGATGAAAATTACCAGAGGTTATTCATAGACACGGATCCTCCATCGTCTAAATAAATCAGGTGATATCCATTGAAATTTTATTTTATTTAACACATATTGTTTTCATCAAGGAACAATTACTTGGTCTATGATATTTTTTTGCAGGACCATTATGCCTTACAAAAAGGTGTCGCAAAAGGAGTATGAGTAAATTTTTGCACTAGCGCTCATCCTGCCTTACAATGCCGTTGCCGACTCTTCCCGTCCGCACGGGCTTACAATGTCGCGGCCGACTTATCTGTCTGCTCCCGCGGCTGGCTCGGCCGTGATTTATTTCAGCTTCACCGTGATGATCATCAACTCCACGATGGATAATTTCTAGGATAGCATACCAAGTGAAATCCATCTAGTATATTTTAATATTATGTTGCTTTCTTTAAAAAAGCAATTACTCCGGCTTGCAAAGTTATCTAATGCAGGACACTAAACCGACATATTGGTAAAAATTTAAAGGCCGTCAGAAAATTTCCGACTTAAAAAGAAGGATTCCGGTTTAAAATCAGGCTAAAGGGAAAGCTGTTTCCCACAAAGCTTTGAAGCTCTCAATATCTGATTTAAGAATTTCCGGTCCAGAAGAATAATCTCTCACAAGTTCAAGTTCTCAGAAAAAATTAAAGGGACCAAAGGGAGTCTGTTGCAAGAGCACAACTCAAACATAGGTGCCCCTTGAGCACAGCTCACAATATCATTTGGGGGCTTCCTGTTCAAACATAGGTGTATTCACCAAAGAGAACATAGTCTTACTACCCTCTTGATTCCGGCTATCAAGCCAATATTATCATAAGAGCACATCTCTGGTTACTTCGGTAATCCGGCTATCAAGCCAATATTATCATAAGGGGCCAAAGAGAGTCTGCTACACAACACAGCTCAAACATGGGTATCCCTTGAGCACAGCTCACAATATCACTTGGGGGCTATGTTCGAACCATAGTCACACCTCTTGATAGGCATAAGGGCACCAGGGAAATCATTTGGGGGCTTGGTCGTATCCGAACCATAGCTACACCTCTTGATAGGCTTAAGGCCACCAGGGAAATCACTTGGGGCTTGTTCATATCCGAACCATAGCTACACCTCTTGATAGGCTTAAGGCCACCAGAGAAATCACTTGGGGGCTATGGGTTTGAACCATAGTTACACCTCTTGATAGGCATAAGGGCACTAGGGGAATCACTTGGGGGCTTGGTCGTATTCGAACCATAGCTACACCTCTTGATCGGCGCAATGCCACAATTATGACTACTTGGGGGCTCTGGTCATATCCGAACCATAGCTTAAACCCTCTTGATCATACACCTACATCATCATATATTGCGTCATACATTACATCATCATTACATCATCATAGCATGTATCATATGGGCACGGATATATCAGTTTATATGGCAGGAATCGGTTTTCAGACCAGGTTATATTATTCAAATCTTTAATAACCAACACGGCTGGATTTTTATTATGGTTATCAATAAACAATATTATGATTGAGGTTTTCAAAGTCGCTTCAGCGCAATGGATGTAATTTATTCTACAATGGAAGGAATAGTCCCGAGTTGCTGCAGGCTTACGACCCGACACTTGGGGTCTACATTATTCAAGTTGGGATTACATTAAATACACAAGTCTCATGTTGCTGCAAGCATGCACCATGACACTTGGGGGCTAATGCAAAGTCATTGTTTGCTCACATTATTGAAGACCCGACTCATCACATCATAATGAGTCGGCCCTTGGGGGCTACCAATTGCTCCTGTCAACAATTCAAGGTACAAAGCTTTTAATCCGTGTATTAAAGGGTCCACTGCTCAGTTGGTAAAGCACAAGGCTCTTAACCTTGTGGACGTGGGTTCAAGCCCCATGATGGGGGTTACATCATATGATGTTATTTTCATTGAAGTATATATCAAGTCCCAACTCAATATTATCTTACTGAGCCGGTCCTTGGGGGATACACGTTGCTGTTCAAAATTTACATGATTATATTTACAAAGTCCCTGCTCATTATTGCATAATGACCCGGCCCTTGGGGGCTACACTGGTTGAAGTTTTTATGAGCATCAGGTAATTACAAAGTCCCAAGTGGCACTTGGGGGCTACATATATGGAATACTCAGTTTATGACTAATGACTAGGATGAACAAATCAGATTTCTTCAACATTGTGATATTTATATTGAAGCAAGTCTTAAGTTGTTGCTATGCTACCTTCTTAAGACTTGGGGGCTACAAGTGATAGGCATATAAGAGGTATATTTTCAAGCTTGATGTTAACTACAATTCTGACCCGGTGCCATCAATATTAAATCGGCAAGTTCTACATTCTTAAACCGGCAAGTTCTACATTCTTAAACCGGCTGAAGATCAGATGAGTAATTTAAAGACCAATATTTTTGTTAAGCATTGGGAGCTGAGTCAAATGAATTATTCTTCACAATATTTCTCTGTGACAAAACCAATGTCAGCAAATTGATTATGAAGCTGGCCTATTGACCCGGATTTTCTAGAGGAAGGAAGTGACAAGGACTTAAGGATGATTAGGATCAGTTTAACATGGATAAATCCAAATTAAACTGGGGGCTAATGTCGGGGATATACCTCGCGGTATGACCTGGCTGGGACCTGGTAAACCGGCAGGTGTAAAGTCAGATGATAACCCGGCAGGTGTTAAGTCAGATGATAACCCGACATGTGTTAATTCAGATGATAACCCGACCATCATAAACTGGCAGACCATCATAAACCGGTAGACAGTCATAACCCAGCAGACAATGATAACTGGTTGACAGTCATAACCCGACAGACAATGGTAACTAGTTGACAGTCATAACCCGGCAGACAATGAAAACTGGTTGACAGTCATAACCCGGCAGACAATGATAAATTGTTGACAGTCATAACCCGGCAGACAGTGATAACTGGTTGATAGTCATAACCCGGTAGACAATGATAACTGGTTGACAGTCATAACCCGGCAGACAATGATAACTGCTTGACAGTCATAACCCGGCAGACAGTGATAACTGGTTAACAGTCATAACCCAGCGGGCATAGAGTCGCCTGGGGTTATGAAGCCCGAGACGTTATGAAGCCGAAGACGTTAAGCCCATGAAGAGAAGTCAGAATAGTTTAAGTCTTAATCAAAGTTGGACTCTACATGTAACCCGTCCCTTCAACATATATAAGGAGGGGCAGGGCACCCCAAGAGGGGGGATAATCTGAAGGGTCAGGGATAACTGGCAGAGCCGGTTTATGGCGACTACTTTGTGATGATAATAAGACCTAGCCACAAACAGCACGTAGGGTTGTTACCGGATGATGTTTCCCGGGGCCCGAAGCTGTCTAAATCCCTTTCTTGCGTTGCGTCTCTCGATTCCGCTCAACCCCTTTCAAGCTACCACATAGATGCGTTGGCCTCACGACTAAGTCCTCACACTAGGACATCTGCAGTGACAAATCCACGACAGATGCCCAGTCCCAAAATGCAAAAAAATGAATTTAGTTTATGTTGTCAAATAATAAATTCCTTGGAAAGCGTTGGTATGGAGGGCACCCGTGGATACGGTTAGCCATGGAAAGTGAAAGTATGGTGGAAAAATATATAAACTTTATTTTCTGTTTGGAAACCACCTATGATATATCTATGCATGGAAAGTATTGGAACTCTAAGTTGTTTTCGTTGGTGGGATGGATACACCTCCCAAAATGTTTTTATCTCTAAGTTTTTTTCTTTGAGCTCTGGCACCTCTACAATTCCCTACTTCCCTCTGCGAAGGGCCTTTCTTTTAATTTATGCAATTTTTATTTTGAATTTGAGTCTCCATCTTCTCTTATAAAATTAGCACCAACTAGAGGCAATATGATCGTACTTGAGTATTGGACATAGCTAATATGCGAGTGTGTTTCATGAATGGATCAATGGTTGAGCATGATGGGCTAGGGATAGCTTATTTTAGCATTGATATTTTGAAAGACATGGTTGCTTGTTGATATGCTTGGGTATTTAAATTATCATGTCAAAACTAGACTATTACTTTGAACAATATAAAAGTCCAAATGTCCATGCTATAAAGAAAGAAATATGATATGACATGTTAGGAAGCATTCCACATCAAGAATTATGTTTTTATCACTTCCCTACTCGAGGACGAGTAGAAGTTAAGCTTGGGGATGCTGATACGTCTCCAACGTATCTATAATTTTTTATTGTTCCATGCTGTTATATTATCAATCTTGGATGTTTTATAATCATTTTATATCATTTTTGGTACTAACCTATTGACATAGTGCCAAGTGCCCGTTGTTGTTTCTTCCATGTTTTTTACATTGCAGAAAATCAATATCAAACAGAGTCCAAATGCCACGAAACTTTACAGAGAATTTTTATGGGCCAAAAGGAACACAACGGGCCCTGACTGCGCCTGGGGGTGCCCCGAGGGAGGCACAACCCACCAGGGCACGCTAGGAGGCCCAGGCGTGCCCTGGTGGGTTGTGCCCACCTCAGGTGCCCCGGACTGCCTCTTAGCTCTATAAATACCCCAATATTCCCAAAACCGTAGGGGAGTCAACGAAATATTCATCCAGCCGCCGCAGAGTCCAGAACCACTAGATCCAATCTAGACACCATCTCGGATGGGATTCACCACCTCCATTGGAGCCTCTCCGATGATGCCTGAGTTGTTCTTTGTAAACCTTTGGGTCTGTAGTTAGTAGCTAGATGGCTTCATCTCTCTCTCTCTCTCTTGATTCTCAATACAATGGTCTCTTGGAGATCCATATGATGTAACTCTTTTGCGGTGTGTTTGCTGGGATCGATGAACTTTGAGTTTATGATCAGATTTATGTTTTTATATCCATGAAAGTATTTGACTTTCTTTGATCTCTTTTATGCATGATCTCTTATAGCCTCGTATTTCTTCTCCGATATTTGGGTTTTGTTTGGCCAACTTCATCTATTTATCTTGCAATGGGAAGAGGTGCTTTGTAGTGGGTTAGATCTTACGGTGCTTGATCCCAGTGATAGAAAGGGAACCGACACGTATGTATCGTTGCTACTAAGGATAAAACAATGGGGTCTATCTCTACATAGATAGATCTTGTCTACATCATGTCATCGTTGAAAGTGCAACTATCCCTGGGTGGTTTTGGTAATTCTTAACAACATATAGCTCATTGAGCTAATGCTATTTGAAGATAAATATTTCAGGAAAGCTCAATGATTGACATGGCATGGATTAGAAAGTGGACCCCTCAAAATGCTAAGGACAAAAGATTGGCTCAAGCTCAAAGCACAAGACTCTACCTTTTTCATTTCAGTGATCCAAGATCACATTGAGTCCATAGGAAAAGCCAATACTATTAAAAGGGGATGAGGTGTTGCTTAATGAGTTACTTTCTCAAAATGCTTAGTGATATGCTCCAAAAACCCTCAACTACTTTCTCATATCCACATATGTCCCAAACCAAAAGTCAAACTCGGCCCCACCGAAATTTCCTATCCGGCGCCACCGAGTTCACTTGACATAGCCACTGCCAGAAACCCTAATCAATTCGGTCTCACCGATAGGGATCTCGATCTCACCGAGATGGGATTGCAAACTCTATTTCCCTTCGTAACGTTTCGGTCCAACCGAAATGAGCGATCGGTCCCACCAAGATTGCAATGCAAACTCTCTGTTTCCCTTTCGTAACGTTTCGGTCTAACTGAGATGAGCGGATCGGTCCCACCGAGTTTGCATGACCAACTCTCTGTTTGCCTATTACCAAAATCGGTCCCACCGAGTTTGTGTAACCGGTCTCACCGAGATTACGTTATGCCCTAACCCTAATGGAATCGGTCCCACCGAGTTGACATGTCGGTCCCACCAAAAACCCTAACAGTCACATTATGAACTAAATCGGTCTGACCGAGTTGTATGATTCGGTCCCACCGAGTTTGGTGATTTGTGTGTAACAGTTAGATTTTGTGTGGAGGCTATTTATACCCATCCACCCACTCTTCATTCGTGAAGAGCGCCATCAGAATATGCCTACACTTCCAACATACATTTTCTGAGAGAGAACCACCTACACATGTGTTGAGGTCAAGATATTCCATTCCAGCCACATAAATCTTGATCTCTAGCCTTCCTCAAGTTGCTTTCCACTCAAATCATCTTTCTACCAAATCCAATCCTATGAGAGAGAGTTGAGTGTTGAGGAGACTATCATTTGAAGCACAAGAGCAAGGAGTTCATCACCAACACACCATCTAATACCTTTTGGAGAGTGGTGTCTCCTAGATTGGTTAGGTGTCACTTGGGAGCCTCCGTCAAGATTGTGGAGTTGAACCAAGGAGTTTGTACGGGCAAGGAGATCGCCTACTTCGTGAAGATCTACCCTAGTGAGGCAAGTCCTTCGTGGGCGATGGCCATGGTAGGATAGACAAGGTTGCTTCTTCATGGACCCTTCGTGGGTGGAGCCCTCCGTGGACTCGTGCAACCGTTACCCTCTGTGGGTTGAAGTCTCCATCAACGTGGATGTACGATAGCACCACCTATCGGAACCACGCCAAAAATCTCTGTGTCTACATTGAGTTTGCTCCCTCTAAACTCCTCCCTTTACCTTCATATGCAATTGTTTTACATTCCGCTGCTATACTCTTAAAATTGCATGTGTAGGTTGATTACTTGTTTGTGCTAAGTTGCTAAAATCTGCCAAGACTTAAAATTGGGAAAAGGCTAGATTTTTATTTGGTCAAGTAGTCTAATCACCCCCTCTAGACATACTTTCGATCCTACAAGTGGTATCAGGGCTTTGGTCTCCATTTGCCTTGATTTCCATAGCTTTTGGTGATCACAGCCTTGATTCCACAACCTAGTGAGGGAAGTTACCACCATAGAGGTCCTTACTTTGATGGTACTAATTTTGCTAATTGGAAGCATAAGATGAAAATGCATATTTTTGGACATAACTCCGCCGTGTGGGCTATTGTGTGTATTGGCATGCAAGGTGAATTCTTTGATGGGAGAGAATCGAACCGTGAAGCTACCGCAGAAGAGTTGAAGATGCTGCAATACAATGCTCAAGCTTGTGATATTCTCTTCAACGGATTGTGCCCCGAAGAATTCAACAAAATCAGTCGTATTTAGAATGCAAAGGAAATTTGGGATACTTTGATTGATATGCACGAAGGTACCGACTCCGTCAAGGAATCCAAATTGGATGTGCTTCAAAGTCAACTTGAAAAGTTCAAAATGAAGGATGGTGAAGGTGTCGCTGAAATGTACTCTAGGCTTGCTCTCATCACAAATGAGATTGCCAGCTTAGGAAGTGAAGAGATGACCGATAGATTCATCATCAAGAAGATCCTAA
Source organism: Triticum urartu (assembly GCF_056163025.1). Lineage (NCBI taxonomy): Eukaryota > Viridiplantae > Streptophyta > Magnoliopsida > Poales > Poaceae > Triticum > Triticum urartu. The sequence continues at coordinate 219,685,613 of NC_141878.1, forward strand.
GAGCCTTGGAAGGAAAATATGATACCGTGTGCACATTGATCCAAATGATGCCAAATTACAAAGATCTCAAGCCAAGGGAACTCATCGGAAGGATTGTTGCTCATGAGATGTCACTCAAGGATAAGGACGAGCTTCACAACAAGTCGAGTGGTGCTTACAAAGCCTCTTGTGATGCTCCCACATCATCAAGTGAGAAACAAACCTTCAACGAAGAATTGAGCCTAATGGTGAAGAACTTCAACAAGTTTTACAAGAGTAGAAGCAAGGAAAGAAGTTCCAAGACAAGGTCCTACAATGACAAAAGATCTTCTAGTCGTGAGCGCAATTGCTACAATTGTGGAAGACCCGGACACTATTCCAATGAGTGTACGACTCCCTACAAAAGAAGAGAAGTTTCTCCCTACAAAAAAGACGTAGAAGAGAAGAATCACCACCAAGAGAGGGAAGGAGTAGAGATGACCGTTATGAACGAAGAACATCACGGAGAAGCAAGGATTCGGAAAGGAAGGACAAGTCATCAAAGATCTACACAAAACGAAGACATCAAGCTCATGTTGGTGAATGGGTATCCGGCTCCGACTCTGACGATCACTCTGAGAGAAGTTATCACTCCGACTCCGAATATACTCAAGATGAAGGTGTTGCCGGTCTAGCACTTGTGTCAACCAACTCCTACGACATATTTGAGTCACCAAATGAAGGAATTGGAAGATTCTTCATGGCTAAAGGCCCAAAGGTATCACACCCCGAGTATGTTGATTTCAATAGTGATGAAGATGATTTTCTAGGGGATGATGATTCACTTGTTGACAACTCCAGTTATGAAACTATGATGAACTTGCTATTAATCATGCTAATCAAGATAAAACGAATGACAATGATAAGAAGGAGATTGAGCGTCTAACTAAAGAACTAAAAACTCTTAAGTTAGCCCATGAAACTACCTTGGAACATCATTGAGAACTTTTAAAGACTCATGAGAAGCTACGTTTTGAAAAGCTCAACCTTGAGCAAGAGCATGAGTTCTTAAAAGCAATCAATGATGATCTTTGAAAGAAAAGTTCTTCTTACATTGCCAAGCGTTTACTCTTGTCTACTTACATGCCACAAGTTAAATCTAGAAACAAGAACAAGAAAGATTCTTCTTCTAGTAGTAACAACAATCATGTTAAATCCAATATTGTTGCTTCTAGTAGTTCTCTTGATTCCACTAATGATTCTCTTAGCCAAGTTACGCTTGAGCAAGAAAATAGCTTATTGAAGGGAATTATAGAGAAAGGTGTTTACAAGAGCCTTGCCGGAAGTAAGCAATTTGAGGAAATTGTACGCAAGCAAGGAAGACACCGGAAGAATCAAGGTGTTAGTTTTGAACGAAAGTTCAATGCCAATGGAGTTGAGTGGTAAGAAGATCAATACCCCAAGACGAAGTTCATTCCTCAACAAGAGAAGTATGATCCTACTTCTTTCCAAGGAACACAAGCTCAAGATGATCTTCCACCACAAGACCACAAGCTAAAAGGCAAGGACAAGCTTCAAGAGGAAATTGATGCATTTGAAGAAGCACCTAAGGCCTTGGTCAAGTGGGTTCCCAACACTACATCAAGTTCCACTTCATCATGTATGACTACAACTCCAAGGATTCCCATCAAGATGGTGTGGATCCCTAAGATGAAGAACTAGAGAGCTCTTGAGGTTGACTCCGCCAACATACTTCACTCATATCATTTTGGCAAGGACAAGTGCAAACAAATTCCACATCGTGCACTAGTTCAAGGAGTCACAAACCCTCTTGTTGGCAAGACAAGGGACAAGGTAACCTAATGCTTTCATGGACATCATCCAATGCGAATTTCACTCTATGTCTATGGATATCCTTGTTTGTTCCTTGTGGGACTAACCCATGTAGGTATTGAAAGTGCAACTCACTCCAAAGGATTGCTCCAAATGATCTACATCAACATTGAGAATCTACATCTTCAATACCTACATGAAGTCATCATCGAAAAAACCCAAGGTTAGTTCATCCCTTGTAACGCCCCGAGACCGATGTGCCAGGTGTCTTCCAGTTATTCGCTATTGTTGCCTTGTCATTGCTTGTGTGTCATGTATATCATATCATGTCATAATGCGCATCGCTTTTGCATACATGTTCGTCTCATGCATCCGAGCATTTTTCCTGTTGTCCGTTTTGCAATCCGGCGCTCCTATGTCCTCCGATGTCCCTTTCTACCTCTTTTCGTGTGCGGGTGTTAAACGTTTTCGGATTGGACCGAGACTTGTCATGCGGCCTTGGTTTACAACCGGTAGACCGCCTGTCAAGTTTCGTGCCATTTGGACTTTGTTTGATACTCCAACGGTTAATCGAGGGACCCAAAAGGCCTCGTGTGTGTTGCAGCCCAACACCTCCCCAAAGTGGCCCAAAACCCACCAAAACCTCCTCCATCATCTAAGCCGTTCGATCATGATCGCGTGGCCGCAAACCGCACCTCATTTGGACTCTCCTAGCTCCCTCTACCTCTATATATAGATCCCATCCCCGAAATCGCGGGCGAAACCCTAACTTCGTCCTCCTCGCGCCGCCGGACATTTCTTCTCCGCGCCCGGACATGTCCGCGCCGCCCTCCTCAGCCAACCATGGTCCGCCACATCGCGTCCACCGCCGTCCCGCCGCCGAGACCCGCTCGGCCCGAAGCGGGCACCCCGAGCCCATCGAGGCGCCCCACGCCTGGAGCGCCCGCCGCCGCCGCCTGGCTCCACGAGCCGCCCCTGAGTGCCCGCCTCATCACCGCGCCCCGCTGCCTCTGTCTCCGGCCGCCGCGGTGACCCCGCGCCGGTGAACTCCTCCACCGGCTCCGTCTCCGGCGACCAAGCCCGCCGCCGCCTGCCATCGCCGCGCTGGCGCCGCCTCCTCGCCGACCTCGCCGCCATCTTCCTCTCCCTCTCCGGCCACGGGAGCCAGGTCCGGCGACGACCTCTCCTCCGGCCAACTCCGGCGTCTAGTCTGACTCCGGCCGCCGTCGTCTACAGCTCCGGTGATCCTTGAAGTTCGCGCCCTGCTGGATCCAGATCTGTTTTGCCCTCGGTTGACTTTTGACCTAACTTCAGTTAATTTTTGCATACTTTGAAGCATCATAACTTCCTCACCGTGGGTCCGATTCGTGCATGTAGCATATCAAAATGTTCGTCTCGACGAGTACATCATTTCATTGCATTGCATCATTCTCATTTGAGCTCATCTTGATGCCTGAAATGCTGTTGGAAGAGGGCTATGTGATGATAGTTTCAGATCTGTTTCAGCTAATGCACTTTCGTCATTTTGCCATGATTAATGTGTGCATGCTATGATCCTGAGCTCTACATGTGTTTTGAAATATGCCATGCCATCTTTACAGGGGTGCATGCCATGTATTTTTGTGATCTATGTGGTGACTAGCACAAGCATGCAAAGTAGCTTACTCAATGATGCTGATTTCAGGGACTTAGAAGTCCTTGTCCTGTTATTGTTTTTATGCCATGTGTTCATGTTGCTATCGAGAGATCCATGCCTCTTTTGAGCATGATCAGCAAGGATGTTTTGTAGATAATGTTGTGCTCTATACATCCATGTCTTTGTTTGCAATTATGGAGCACCCTAGCTTGAGTCAACCGAGCTCTACTTTTGCTATAAAATGTTCCTGGCAGATTGTTAACATGTTTAGCGATTTTGCTGAGCTTGTTGTTGTTGATCCGTGCATGCTATGTTGTTGTTCTTGCCATGTCTAGCTTCTATGCCATGTCTAATTGCTGGGTGTATGCTTAGTTTATCATGCCATGCTTTGTAGTGAGTGCATCGAGCTCGTAAACATGCCTACTTGATATCTGTTTTGACATGTTCCAGTTTTCTGCTAAGTCTGAATCTGTTTATGTTTTTGCTATGTTCCCGTGGTTGCAACTGTATTTTCTGATCCCTTTTGGCTCAAGGTCACTAAGGGACTTTTGTTATATGCTTTGAGTAGCTTCATGCCATGCCTTGCTTTGCCATGATATGTTCCTGTAGCATGTATTTATCGCGCTCTAAACATTGCTTCCTGATGTTAAATTCCTGACTTCTTATTATTTTCACTAAGTCTGTAACCTATTATCATTTGCACTTTTTCCATGCTTGTTTGAACCTGTTAATGAGTGAATTAGCCGTAGCTCAGTGTTCATCTTTTGTCAAGCATCTTGAGCGGATCCCTGCCATGTATTTTGTTGCCATGTTTGAGTGCAGTAGATTATTTATCTTGATGCATTTAGATGGATTTGTGCTCTTAATCGCAGATCGGTGCCATATTTGTTTTGCTTGCCATTTCCAATCCGTGCATCCGATTCCGACGATCTTTATATCGATTTCAACTGAAATCAACTCACCTTTATAGTGGAACTCTTGGTTTTCCAAGTTGAGGCCAGGTTCACTCATTCCTTTCCAAATCATGCATATGCATCACATATCGCATCCCGCATATCATGCCATATTTTGCAACATTGTTGCTTGTGCATTGCACGTGGGTGATTGTGTTCCCTTTTGCTTGTTGTCTTGCTTTGGGTAGAGCCGGGAGACGAGTTTGTGTTTGAGGAGCCCGTTGAGTACATTTTTGAGGATCAAGCCTTTCGTCTTCTCGGAGAACTTTGCAAGCAAGATGACCATACCCTCGAAATCCCTTCTATCTTTGCTTGCTAGATGCTCGCTCTTTTGCTATGCCTATGCTGCGGTACTTACCACTTGCTTATCATGCCTCCCATATTGTTAAGCCAGGCCTCTAACCCACCTTGTCCTAGCAAACTGTTGTTTGGCTATGTTACTGCTTTGCTCAGCCCCTCTTATAGCATTGTTAGTTGCAGGTGAAGATTGGAGCTTGTTCCATGTTTGGAACATGGTTATTTTGTTGGGATATCACAATATCTCTTTTTATATTAATGCATCTATATACTTGGTAAAGGGTAGAAGGCTTGGCCTTATGCCTGGTGTTTTGTTCCACTCTTGCCGCCCTAGTTTCCGACATATCGGTGTTATGTTCCCGATTTTGCGTTCCTTACACGGTTGGGTTATAATGGGAACCCCTTGATAGTTCGCCTTGAATAAAACTCTTCCAGCAATGCCCAACATTGGTTTTACCATTTGCCACCTAGCCTTTTATTTCCCTTGGGTAGGCATGCCCAAGGGTCATCTTTATTTAACCCCCCCAGGCCAGTGCTCCTCTGAGTGTTGGTCCGAAACGGGCAGCCTGCGGGGCCACCTTGGGGAAACTCGAGGGCTGGTTTTACTCGTAGCTTGACCTATCTGAGTGTGCCCTGAGAATGAGATATGTGCAGCTCCTATCGGGATTTGTCGGCACATTCGGGCGGTGTTGCTGGATTTGTTTCACCATTGTCGAGGATGTCTTGTAACTGGGATGCCGAGTCTGATCGGATTGTCTTGGGAGAAGGAATATCCTTCGTTGACCGTGAGAGCATGTGATGGGCTAAGTTGGCACACCCCTGCAGGGATTTGAACTTTCGAAAGCCGTGCCCGTGGTTATGGGCAGATGGGAATGTGTTAATGTCCGGTTGTAGAAAACTTGAAACTTAACTTAACTAAAAGGCATCAACCGCGTGTGTAACCGTGATGGTCTCTTCTCGTCGGAGTCCGGGAAGTGAACACAGTGTTGGAGTTATGCTTGACGTAGGTTGTTCTAGGATCACTTCTTGATCATAGTTGTTCGACCGTGCCTTTTTCCTTCTCTTCTCGCTCTCATTTGCGTATGTTAGCCACCAAATATGCTAGTCGCTTGCTACAGCTCCACATCATACCATTTACCCTTCCTATAAGCTTAAATAGTCTTGATCGCGAGGGTGTGAGATTGCTGAGTCCCCGTGACTCACAGATACTTCCAAAACCAGTTTGCAGGCGCTCGACGATACCGTGCAGGTGACGCACCAAGCTCAAGGAGGAGCTTGATGAAGTTCATGTTCGTTATGTTGTTCCGTTGCCAGTTGATCAGTAGTGGAGCCCAGTTGGGTCGATCGGGGATCTGTGTAGCATTGGGGTAGTCTTCTTTTATTTTGGTTCCGTAGTCGGACCTTGTGTGTGTATCTGGTTGATGTAATGTTATATTCATGTATTGTGTGAAGTGGCGATTGTAAGCCAACTATGTATCTCTTTCCCTTATGTATTACATGGGTTGTGTGAAGATTACCTCACTTGTGGCATTGCTTTCAATGCGGTTATGCCTCTAAGTCGTGCTTCGACACGTGGGAGATATAGCTGCATCGAGGGCGTTACATCCCTCCTAGGGGGATATCACAACTAGGGGGAGCTTTACTCTAATCAATTGAGCTAAAGCAACTCTAATGATGTGAGCACAACAATGCTTTATGTAAAAGTGGAAACCCCACTTGTGCTTAAACGATGAGTATGACCTTTGATCAAATGTTCTCATTTGACTCCTAAGTCAATATACTCATATATAGATGACCTAGTCATCGCCAAATTGCTTGATAGATGCTAGAGTGATTGTGCATGTTTTTTCACATATTTCATTTGTTATTTCATTGTGTGAGCATGTTGGATGCATATTTTACTCATTCGAGGACATCCATTTGTTGCTTTGATTGTTTGGCTTTTTCTCTTTTGCCAAATGGATGGACAAGAATGCCTGAGAACTCCCTCTAGCTATCTATGCTTTTCTCGTCTCAAACTCTATTCATGCTACATCACAAAGTTTGATCAAGTCAGATTCGAACCACTCTATGTGAGGAGCACTTGGAGTCCCCCATTCGTCATAGACTTAAACTTCCAAAACCTCTTTGTGCATTTCGGTATGACCGGGTCATCCATTTCGGTCACACCGAGATCACTAAGTTGATCTAGGTTTTCAATCTCAGTGCAATCGACTAGAACTTTGCGGTCACACCAAGTTGCAGTAACCACTTGTAGTTCTGCATCTCGGTGCCACCGAGTTGTTCCACTCGGTCACACCGACAGGGTCGGGATATATATATACCCACGGGTGAGATTCTGGAAATTCTTCAAAACCTCTCAGCCCGCGCGTGTCCTGCTCTGCCGCCTCGGGTCTCTGGATCGTCCTCTCGCCGCCAGCAACCTGCCGCCGCTGGTTTTCATCACCGTCAACGAATTTCTGCCCCTCCCTTGCCGCCGTAGAGAACTCCACCGAATTAGGGTATGGATTCAATCTTTTGTGCTATTCCTTTAACACCGATTCGTAGCACATTACTTTGCCATGATCATGACCACATATGCAATCAATCTATCCACTGAAAACATCCCTTAGGTTACGCTTGATTTGAAAATTTAGGGTTAGGTCTCCGCCGGACTCATCTCGGACCGACCGAATTGTAGAAATCGGTCTCATCGATTTGGCTTAGGCCATTGCAGTTGCACTATCAGTCTGACCGAAAACTGCAAATCGGTGTGACCGAGTTCGATTCTTTGTGAAACCCTAGCAGTCTCGGTGCCACCGAACTGTGACTCGGTTTGACCGAGTTCACTAGTTTAGGTTCGAAAAGCTGCTACTGTATCACCGAGTTTACAAATCGGTAGCTCCGAAATGCTTTCTGTGAAGAACTAAAACTAAGTTTTTAAGTCATTCTTTTTGCAAAAACTCTGCACTTTGTGATGCTCATCCACTCTACCTCATCTATATCTATTCACAGGGTCTGCTATCAGTAAGTTTGCAGAAATGTCTGACCAGAGCGATAGCCAGAACAAGTCAGAGGAACAGGTACAATTGAGTGAGGGAACTAGTCCCTCCAACACTTCTGATGATGGCCGCAGGAGCACACCAAGCAACTTGCCCAAGGCAGCCACCAGAACAAGGAAGAAGACCTCAGATTCTAAAGATGAGGATTATGTGGCTGTTGAGGAGGAAGTCAGCTCCAACAAGAAGGTGCTGAAGGAGTATGGCACAGTTGCATCAACTAAGCCTGGCTTGCACAAAAGGCCCTGCCAAGAGGGTGCCAACCTTAAAGGTGAGAGCCTCAACTGCTGCAACCTCCAAGCCAACTGAAGAGGTTTTTGAAGAAGGAAAGAAAAGGAAGGAAAGGGTCAAGAAGACCACTGCCAGAGTGCTTGGAAGATCCTCCATTATGTGAGATCCAGAAGAAGAGGAGGAGGAAGAGGATGCCGCACCAGCTCCTAAGGCTTAGAAGCTTATGGGAGACGCAATTAAGTCAGGGGCTACTCCATCTAAGCCCAAATCTGCTCCCAAGGCTGCTGCTTAGAAACCCCAAAGCCCAAGAGGAACACCGGGAGTATACCTGCTGAGGAGAAGAACAAGGCCCCAGTGCCTGAAGCTGAAGAAGAGGAAGATGATTCTCATGTTTTTAGGAAGTTGAAGCCCAAAATTCCTGACCACAATGATGCTCATCCAGTCGCTGAGGACATGCACATCAGGAGAGATGCAGGATTGAGATTATGGAGACAGTCTGATCCCTATGCTGTTAGGAGGAGGACTGCAGTTGACTATAGGTTCCATACAAAGGAACAACAAGATTTCTATGAGACAATTTTGCTTGACAAGAAGCCCATAGTGTATGACATGAAATGGGTGGACTGGGAATTCATCCGGGAAAATGAAGATCACTTCCCTGGAGTGTATGACAGCTTTAAGGCATGTGGAGTTGATGAATTTGTTGGACAAAAGCTCACCAAGTGGAATGATGAGTTGATCATGCAGTTTTACTCCACTGCCCACTTCTATCCAGATGGAAGGATAGTTTGGATGTCTGAGGGTACCAGGTAGTGATGACCCACAAGTATAGGGGATCTATCCTAGTCCTTTCGATAAGTAAGAGTGTCGGACCCAACGAGGAGCAGAAGGAAATGATAAGAGGTTTTCAGCAAGGTATTCTCTGCAAGCACTGAAATAATAGGTAACAGATAGTTTTGTGATAGGATAATTTGTAACGAGTAACAAGTAACAAAAGTAAATAAGGTGCAGCAAGGTGGCCCAATCCTTTTTGTAGCAAAGGAGAAGCCTGGACAAACTCTTATATGAAGGAAAGCGCTCCCGAGGACACATGGGAATTATCGTCAAGCTAGTTTTCATCACGTTCATAGGATTCACGTTCAGTACTTTGATAATTTGATATGTGGGTGTGCTACCTCTTGAGCACTGTGTTGGATTTCCTTGAAGAGGAAAGGATGATGCAACAAAGTAGCGTAAGTATTTCCCTCAGTTTTTGAGAACCAAGGTATCAATCCAGTAGGAGGCTACGCGTGAGTCCCTCGTACCTGCACAAAGCAAATAACTCCTCACAACCAACGCGATAAGTGGTTGTCAATCCCTTCACGGTCACTTACGAGACTGAGATCTGATAGATATGATAAGATAATATTTTTGGTATTTTTGTGATAAAGATGCAAAGTAAAATAAAAGCAAAGTAAAAAAAGCAAAGGAAATAACTAAGTATTAGAAGATTAATATGATGAAGATAGACCCGGGGGCCATAGGTTTCACTAGTGGCTTCTCTCAAGAGCATAAGTATTTTACGGTGGGTGAACAAATTATTGTTGAGCAATTGACAGACTTGAGCATAGTTATGAGAATATCTAGGTATGATCATGTATATAGGCATCACATGTGGCGACCCGACCCGAATGGATCAAGTGCTCTGTGCTCCAATGTCATCCCTGGATCAGTAATGCTGACACCACACAGTACATCGAAGGATTTATAGCAGAGTGGCAATCACACACTTATTACATCGTTGTCTCAAAGAGAACTTATTACAATAAATATGGCTTAAGGCCATCTAATAAAGATAACAGCGGAAGACTCGGAAGATAAATGGGTCCATCAACTCCAACGGCATCACTGAGTATAGAACCACGACCTAAAAACACCTTACTCGTCGTCTGAAAAGTCTGCAACATGAAAAGTTGCAGCCCGAAAACGGGTCAGCACATGGAATATGCTGGCAATGTAACACATAGAGAGTAATGGAATGGAACAGCTATACTACATGCATATATGGCTGGTTGAAAGCTCTATGGTTACAGTTTTGCGTAAAGCCAGTTTTTCCCTACTGCAAAGGAATAAATTTATTTAACTATCATGGTAGTTGTTAAACATCGAGAATGGTTGACAGCATTCCGATCCCAATTAAGTGAACAATTAAAACCCAACAACATTAATTAGAGTAACATGTTGAGACTCACATGATATTCAAGTACTAGATACTCAAGTTGTCCATAACCGGGGACACGGCTAATCATGATTAGTTTGTACACTCTACAGAGGTTTGCGCACTTTTCCCCACAAGACTCGATCGCCTCCGTTTGGTTTCTCGCACTACATGGTGTTTGAGAAGACGGATGACCGAGACATAGTCTTTCAGAAGCGCTAGCACCTTACGATTGGGTAGACCGGTACACCTACATCCCCTACATCTGCTAGTCTACCACTGTAAGAGTTCGCACAACTTAGTCAACTATGCCAGAGCCCATAATGGCTTGTGGCTGCACACGGAAGTTTCTAGCATGAAAGATCTTATGATCCCTTTGAGCCTGGCTGGCGGTCCAAAATAAAAACAGGCAAGTCCTGATAGACATCAGGTGCCTCAATCCACCCAGATGTGTGTTAGGTTGCCACCTTAGATAAACCATTAAATTACCAATCTCACATCTGTCATGGATATCACTCACCCAATCCACGTCTACTAGCATAGCATGGCATAATAAGCAAACGTAGAAGTAACTCCCAAAGGTTTCATAATAATACAGGTGATAGGTACTACCTCATCTACTTCCCATCCCACAATTTAATTAGATCCTAATCATGCAATGTGAGAGGATTGATCTAATGCAATAAAACATGGGTTGTAGAAAAGGTATGATCAAAGTGTTACTTGCCTTGCTAATGATCCGCGAGACCTAGGGTTTCGAAGTAACAAGCGGCGCAATCCGGGTGATCTATCGCAGACAAACAACAAGCACACAATGAGTACTCATCTAATGCACAGTAAAACTCGAACAAGAGAACGAACCAGAAAGTTCAACTTAAGAACTCCGGTTGCAAAGAAAGAACGAACTGAACAAAGCAACGGAAAACAAACGGCGGAAGAAAACAACTCGGTTCTAGCAAGTTGAAACTAGGTCAAATTTTTCTGTAGCAAAAACTTGTTTAAGTTGATTAGACGGAACGGCGGTTTCGAAACGAAACTCCAGGCTCTTGAATCACCTGATTCCGATAAACGAGCGAGAAGAAAGACTAGAACGAAGATCGGATCTGAGATCACGATCGCGGAATAAATCCGACGAAAAGAAAGAGACGAACGGTTAAATGAACGGACGTTCGTTAACCGGGAACAACCGGTGATCACGTTCGTTAAGATGAACGGTCCGGCGAACGGTCGCTAAACCACTAAACCAAAGAAAAACGAAAAGAAAACCGATCTAGGGTTTCGGGAAAGAAAACCAAAACAAAGAACCGGAAAAGAAACCGGAAAAGAAAACCAGAACGGTTAAGAAAGAACCGGAACGGTTTAGAAGAAAAACTGAACCGAGGGGAGAAAAAGAGACGCGGCGCGGGACAACCTCGGCGAGGCTCCGGCGAACGGTGGCGACGGCGGCTATAGGGCGGCGGTCTCAGCTATAGGGCGGCGGCGGGTGAGGGGCGCGGGGTGGGGCGCGGCTAAAGAGGAGAGGGGCTTGGGATTGATGTGAGGAGAGGGGGGGGGGTTGGGTTGTATTTATATAGGTGGGGGGGATTACTTGGGGTAGGGGGCAAGCAAAAGAGGGAAAACAAAACAAGGAAAAGGGGGGGGGCTAACCGGCCTAGAGTCCCTTTGGTACTCGGCCTAGAGCGAGGGAGGCGGCGGCCTGGCGCTGCGCCTAGCGCGCGCGCTGGCTGGGGAGGCGGCCGGCTGGCTGGGCCTTTGGCCCAGGCGGGGCGCTGCTCTCTTTTTTTTAAATCGGTTACGCGCGCAGAAAAACAAAAGAAAGAAAATCTAAACGAACTCCAAAATCTCTAAAGTAAATTTTCCCCGACTCCTAAAAATGAGTCGAACAAAATGAACTTTTCTCCGGGCCTAAAATGCAATTTTTGAAAACACGCATTTTTCCCTATCCAAATAAAAAGCAAACAAAACTCCGGCAAAACTAAAATTGGATTTATTCATAAATCTTCATTTTTCCTAAATTTGGGAAAGTCATATTATTCCCTCTCTTATATTTTTGATATTGGAAAAAATAATTGAAGATGAAATAAATAAATCAAATGATCCTCTTTTCAAATTTGAGAAAACTCTCAAATATGAAAATAACGAAATCTCCAACTCTCTCCGAAGGTCCTTGAGTTGCGTGAAATTTCTAGGATCGACCAAAATGCAAGAAAATATGATATGCATGATGATCTAATGTATAACATTCCAAATTGAAAATTTGGGATGTTACATCACATTTGAGACAAGTAGACCGACTCCTGCCTGCATCTAGTACTATTACTCCACTCATCGACCGCTATCCAGCATGCATCTAGAGTATTAAGTTCATGAAAACAGAGTAACGCCTTAAGGAAGATGACATGATGTAGAGGGATAAATTCATGCAATATGATAAAAACCCCATCTTGTTATCCTCGATGGTAACAATACAATACGTGCCTTGCTGCCGCTACTGTCACTGGGAAAGGGCACCGCAAGATTGAACCCAAAGCTAAGCACTTCTCCCACTGTAAGAAAGATCAATCTAGTAGGCCAAACCAAACTGATAATTCAAAGAGACTTGCAAAGATAACCAATCATACATAAAAGAATTCAGAGAAGATTCAAATATTGTTCATAGATAAACTTGATCATAAACCCACAATTCATCGGTCTCAACAAACACACCGCAAAAAGAAGATTACATCGAATAGATCTCCACATGAGAGGGGGAGAACATTGTATTGAGATCCAAAAAGAGAGAAGAAGCCATCTAGCTAATAACTATGGACCCGAAGGTCTGAGGTAAACTACTCACACTTCATCGGAGGGGCTATGGTGTTGGTGTAGAAGCCCTCTGTGATGGATGCCCCCTTCGGCGGAGCTCCGGAACAGGCCCCAAGATGGGATCTCGTGGATACAGAAAGTTACGGCAGTGGAATTAGGGTTTTGGCTCCGTATCCAATTGTTTGGGGGTACGTAGGTATATATAGGAGGAAGGAGTACGTCAGTGGAGCAACAGGGGGCCCACAAGGGTGGAGCGCGCGTCGGGGGGGTAGGCGCGCCCCCTACCTTGTGGCCTCCTCCTTTGTTTCTTGACGTAGGGTCCAAGTCTCCTGGATCATGTTCGGTGAGAAAATCACATTCCCGAAGGTTTCATTCCGCTTGGACTCTGTTTGATATTCCTTTTCTTCAAAACCCTAAAATAGGCAAAAAAACAGCAATTCTGGCTTGGGCCTCCGGTTAATAGGTTAGTCCCAAAAATAATATAAAAGTGGATAATAAAGCCCAATAATGTCCAAAACAGTAGATAATATAGCATGGATCAATCAAAAATTATAGATACGTTGGAGACGTATCAGGGTGGACCGGTGCTTGGGTACTGTCCTTACTTGGACAAGCATCCCACTTATGATTAACCCCCATTGCAAGCATCCGCAACTATAACAGAATTATTAAGGTAAACCTAACCATAGCATGAAACATATGGATCCAAATTAGCCCCTTACGAAGCAACGCATAAACGAGGGTTTAAGCTTCTGTCACTCTGTAAGTGCATCTAGTGCCCCTTAGTGATTTTGGTGTATTGAAGACTTATAGGTTAAGGGACTAATGCGTGTGTGAGTGTACACAGGTCTATAAGTCTATGAGGAGTTTGATATTTACAAGAAAAGTCGACCCCTAAAAATGAATATCTTTGACTGAAGATTTTGGTATTTCTGAAGACTTTCATGAAGACTTTGAAAGTGAAGAAATTGGTGTGTCCGTGAAGACTTGATATTCATGCGAGAAATATGAAGCTTGAAGACTTTCGTGTTCATAGTTTTGTTTTTCTCTTTCTTGAGTCATAGGAAACACCGTACTGTTAAAGGGGGTCGAGGAAATACTAAGGAAAAATTTCCATGTGATGCTCAACTCAAAATCCTACACCTACCAATCCCTTTGAGTGAAGCCATTGGAAATCTCATACAGTTCAATCAATTTCTTCAGTGACAGAGACGAAGTTATTCTGGTCTCTGAGGAATTTGTCCTGACTGAGGAGTTAGGAATTCGCTAGTGTGGATTGCCTACACAGTGAGGAACATGATAGCCCTGAGGATTTTGCTACTCAAAATTCCGACCGTTGCTGTGCTATGCGCCAGCTGTCCCAAAATATCTATCCACCTAACGGTCATATCATTGAAGGGCATTTATGTCTTATCATGTCGGGCTGCTCCCTAGGCTATAAATAGCCGCCCCTACAACCACTAGCTGGTTGGGTGCTCCGAGAGAAACTGACACTTGTCATTTGAGAGCAACCCATCCTCCGAGGACTTCGAGCGAAAATCATCAAGTGAGGAAAAACCAAAAACCCAAAACCCAAACACCTACAAACCCCAAGTGATTGAGCATCACTAAAGAGATTGATCCTGAGTGGATCTGACGCTTGTTACCTTTGAAGACTGTGCTTCTTCCAGACGGTTAGGCGTCATGGTCTAGAGCATCCAAGAGGAATTGTGGATTGCCGAGTGACCAAGTTTGTGAAGGTTTGGAAGTCGCCTGAAGACTTACCACGAGTGATTGGACGAGGTCTGTGTGACCTTAGTTCAAGGAGAATACGGTGAGGACTGGGTGTCTTGGACTAAGTGTCCTTGACTGGGTGTCCGGGACTGTGTGTCCTCGAGTTTAAATACTCAGCCGCTCCAACCAGACGTACAACTGAGACAACAGTTGGAACTGGTCTACCAAATCATTGTCTTCACCGAGCTTACCAGTTCTATTTCCTCAACTCTTCCATTTCCTCATAACTGTGTTGTGTGTTTGTTCATATCTGTGTTTGAAGACTTTGACTGAAGACTTTCTCAATTTCCTCAGTTCAATTTCTTCAGTCTGTTTGTCTTCATCCTGTGTTATCCTGTGATTACGCTTCCTGTACTCTGTGCTTGTCTTCATTTCACCATGATGACTATGCTTGTATTCTGTTATGTTTACCTTTGAGTACTTATTCCGCTGCTAGTAGTTCTTCGCTAAGGAATTCCTCACCGGCAAATTCCTCAGTGAAGAATTTCATAAAAATCGCCTATTCACCCCCCTCTAGTCGATATAACACACTTCCAATTGGTATCAGAGCAAGGTACTCCCTTGTTCTGTGTGATTTTGGTATAACCGCCTGGAGTTTTAGTTATGTCGACGCAGGTATGATCAAGGTCTCTGCTGGGTGTCGTACCTTCGATGGGACGGACTACCCCTACTGGAAGAATAAGATGCGAATGCATCTTGAAGCAATTGATAACGATCTCTGGTATGTTGTGGAAAATGGTGTTCCCTCAGTCACACCTTCTCTGAATGCTGCCGATGTGAAGAGATTCAAGCAACTCGACTCTCAATCGAAGAATATCATATGTGGCCATCTGAGCAAAGGACAGTATGGCAGAGTGAGTGCTTTGGAAACAGCGAAGCTTATCTGGGACAGGTTGTCCAAAGTGAATGAAGGAGTCTCAACTCAGCGTGACTCTCGAGTTGATGTTCTTCGCAATCTCTTCAACCGCTTCAAAAGACTCGACAATGAAAATGTTCAACAAACCTTCGATCTCCTCACTGACATCTCAAATGAGCTTCAAGCACTTGGTGCCACTGACATCACTGACCATGAGGTGGTGAAGAAATTGCTGAGATCGCTTGATTCCTCATTTAACACTCTGGCATTGATGATACAAGAACATGCTGATTACAAGTCACTTGATCCCGCTGATATTCTCAAGAGGCTAAATACTCATGAGTTCCAACTTGCTGAAAAGAGAGATCTCTATGGTTCAAGCTATGGCAGAACACGTACACTGAAGGCCAAGGCAGTATCTGAGTCCGAAGATGAAGACTCTGGTAGCAGCCTTGGTGATCCTGAAGAACTGAGCCATGATCTGGCTCTGCTCGTGAAGAAGTTCCAAAAGTTCTCAAGACGTGGTCACCTTGGAAGATCCTTAAGGAGCAATGATCCCTCATCCAGTGACTACAAGAAGAGGCTCTGTCACAAGTGCAAGAAACCTGGACATTTCATTCAAGATTGTCCTTAGTGGGAAAAGGAATCAAAGAAGAAGAAATACAAGGATTACAGTTCTGATGATGCAAAGAAAAAGAAGAAATCCACAAAATCATCATCATCAAAATCCTCAAAGCCTTCATATCACAAGAAGAGCAGCTCCAAGAAGGCCAGGGCATTCATTGGCAAGGAAATGGACTCTGAGGCTGAATCTGAAGAAAATGAGGAAGAGGAGTCATCTAAGGAGTCCGAATCCGGAGTGGCGAGCCTAGCTCTCGCTACTGCATTCGTCAGCAAGTCTATCTTCAACACTGAAGAAAATGACCTCACCAACAAGGCTGATGAAGGCGATGATGACTACGCTCCCACCTATTGCTTCCTGGGAAAGGGTGCCAAGGTACTCAAATATACCTCCTCTGAATCAAGTGAGAATGAATCTGATGAAAACCTTAAGCCCAGCTATTCTAAACTTGCTAAGATTGCTATAAAACAACAAAGGGCTTTAGAAAAGGTTCAAAACATGCTAAATAAAAGTGATGATATGTTGGGTGAAGAAATGGATCGCTCTGAAACTTTGACTGAAAATCTTCAAAGACTTCAGTCCAAGCTTGACAAACTTCAAAGTCATCATAACACTCTCTTATCGGATCATGAGAAGCTTTCTTATGAATTTCTTCAAAGAAAGCAAGACCTTGAGAAGCTAAGAGTGAGTTATGAAGATCTTCAGAAGGAGCGCGATTCATTACTTGCTCAACAAATCAGTGCATCTCAGGAAGAATTTGTTCCTCCATGCTTGAAGTGCATTGAACATGAATCTGCTAATTCTTCACCTGAATGTTCAAATGCTGCTAATGTTTCAAATTCTTCACATGCCTCTACCATCACTAACTCCTCATCTGAGGACATTGCTAGTATCACTGACGATGCAGGGCTGAAGGAATTGTACACGACAGGCATGTACAAAAGCCTCAAAGGGCATCAGGCTCTTTGTGATGTGCTTAAAAAGCAGATCCTCAACAGGAACCCTAGGAAAGAGGGTATCGCCTTTGAGAGGAAACTCAATGTTGATGGTACATATTGGAAGCCTGAGCAGTACCCCAAAACTACATGGGTCGCTGCAAAGGGACCTCCAGTTGATCCATCTAACTTATCTGGATTTGCATGTCAATCTCCTCATTCTAATGATGAGTCAATTGACTCCAACTATAAGCTATTCAAAAATCAGAATGGTGAAGTATTTGCTAGATATGTTCTCACTAACTGCAGGAACGGCTCGCCTATGCAGAAAATATGGATTCCCAAAAGATGCCTTGAAAATCTTCAGGTGAATGTCATCATGACGCCACCTGTGAAGAATAGGAACCCCAGATCAAATTCCTCATACGGACCAAATTCCTCATATGGATCAAAGTCCTCATATGAACGTCATCATGCTAACCCATCTGTTTCGTAGGGAAGATCTAAGGATTATGGATATGTGCATTATTCTTCAAATCATTATGTCCATAAGTCCTTGAAGAATTTCTCTGCATACTCTTATGCTTACTCTAACCTCTCTTATGTGAAACGAAATGGACTGGCTTCTATGCCATCCTTCTTGTATGGAGCTCGTAGAATGATGAACTCTTTGCCACCCCTTCAGATGTGGGTGGTGAAGAAAAAGAACTAATCTCTTCTGCAGGGTCAGGTCTCTAGACACACGTAATCGTCTGAAGAATTTGCTGGAGACCTGAGCATGGCTGATAGGACACAGGCTAATCATGAAGAAATGAACTTTCATTTCTCACGTCCTCATATTGCTTTATCAGTTCTTTTACTTGATGAAATTGATCTGATGAATTGATGTCATATTCTTCACTGATGAAGTATATGAGTTTGTAAGCTGCACTAATTCATCTGCAGGATGATCAACCCAAAGCCACTGAGTGGGTCCTTGATAGTGGATGTACAAACCACATGACTGGTGACAAAAATCTATTGATGGATGCTCCATTATCTCCGTCGCATCTGAAGCATATCATCTTGCTGACAAAGGCAAAAGTCAGGTATTGGGTCTAGGTAAGGTTGCGATTACAAAGGATCGACACATGGACAAAGTCATGCTTGTTGAGTCCTTAGGATACAACCTTATGTCTGTCTCAATGCTTTGTGATCTTGATATGGTTATTGTCTTTGGCAAGTACCGTTGTGTTGTGGTTATGGAAGCTTACAATTCCAAAGTCTTCGAAGGCTTTAGGAGAGGAGACCTTTATATTGTTGATTTCTCTACAGGACCACAACCAGCCGTGTGCTTACTTGCAAAAGCTTCAGAAGGATGGCTCTGGCATCGACAACTTGGTCATGCAGGCATGAGGAATTTGCACACGCTTGCGAAGAAGAAGCATGTCATTGGCATCAAGAATGTCAAATTCCTCAAGGATCACCTATGCGGAGCCTGCGAAGCTGGGAAGATGACCAAGGCCAAGCATCCAGCGAAGACTATCATGACCACCACTCGCCCATTTGAATTGCTTCACATGGATCTCTTTGGTCCTAATCATTATTCTGCTATCTCAAATGAAGCATCTCAATATGGCTTCGTTATTGTTGATGATTATTCTCGTTACACATGGGTACACCTTGTTACTTACAAACATGAAGTGCAGGAAGTCTTCAAACGATTTTCCTCGAGGGCTTCAACCAACTTTGGTGTGAAGATCAAGCACATCAGAAGTGACAATGGCACTGAGTTCAAGAATTCTGGTCTCGATGACTATGTTGATGAACTTGGTATCACTCATGAGTTATCTGCTCCTTACACTCCTCAGCAGAATGGCGTCGTGGAGCGCAAGAACAGGACTCTTGCTGAGATGGCTCGCACTATGCTTGATGAATACAAAACGCCTCGTCGTTTCTGGACTGAGGCAATTGATACTGCGTGCCACATCATCAACAGAGTATATCTTCACAAATTCTTCAAAAAGACTGCCTATGAACTCCTCACTGATAAGAAACCAATGTAAGTTATTTCAAAGTCTTCGGTGCTAAATGTTGGATTAGAGATCCTCATCACAACTCAAAATATGCACCGAAAGCACATGAAGGTTTTATGCTTGGTTACGGAAAGGACTCGCACACCTACAGAGTCTTCAACAATGTTCTTCACAAAGTTGTTGAAACTGTAGATGTGCGGTTCGATGAAAATAATGGCTCGCAAAGAGAGCACCTACCTACTGTGATAGATGAACCAGCACCTGAGGAAACTATCAAGTTCAAGGCTACTGAGGATGTCATTCCTACTGAAGAATCTGCTGAAGAATTCATTCCAGAACATGAAGAACGTCGAGCTAATGCACCTGAAGAAAATGCTGAAGAAAATGGTACTGAAGAAAACGCTGATCAAACTCTTCAACGACAACCAGCTCATCCTCGCATTGCAAAAGAAGTGCAAGTTGAAAAGATCATCAATGACATCAAAGCGCCAGGTCCTCTCACACGCTCAAAAGCTTCACATTTGTCTAACTTCTGTGGGCAGTTTGCTTTTGTCTCTATTACAGAGCCCACTAAGGTAGATGAAGCATTTCTGGGGCCTGAGTGGATTCAGGCCATGCAAGAGGAATTACATCAGTTTGAGCTTAACAATGTCTGGGAACTGGTCAAACGTCCAGATCCTCGCAAGCACAATATCATCGGCACAAAGTGGATCTACTGCAACAAGCAAGATGAAAATGGCCTTGTGGTGAGGAATAAGGCATGGCTTGTAGCTCAAGGCTACACACAGGTTGAAGGAATTGATTTCGATGAAACTTTTGCACCTGTTGCTAGACTTGAGGCTATTCGCATATTACTTGCTTATGCTAACCATCATGATATCACTCTATATCAAATGGATGTGAAAAGTGCATTCCTCAATGGTAAGCTTGAGGAAGAAGTATATGTTGCTCAACCCCCAGGTTTTGAAGATCCAAAGAATCCTGACAAAGTCTTCAGACTCAACAAGGCCCTCTGTGGCCTCAAGCAGGCACCACGGGCTTGGTATGATACCTTGAAGGAACTCTTCATCAAGAAAGGCTTCAAACCCGGTTCACTCCACCCTACTCTTTTCACTAAATCTTATGATGGTGAATTGTTTGTGTGCCAAGTATATGTTGATGATATTATCTTTGGCTGTACTGACCAACGTTATAGTGATGAATTTTCCTATATGATGAGTGAAGAATATCAAATGTCTAGGATGGGAGAGTTGAAATTCTTCTTAGGTCTTCAAATTCGTCAACAACACAATGGCATATTCATATCTCAGGAGAAATACCTCAAGGATGTACTGAGGAAATTCGGCATGCAAGATTGCAAAGGCGTCAAAATTCCTATGCCCACAAATGGCCATCTGTGCACTGATGAAAATGGTATTGACTTTGATCATAAGGTATACCGCTCCATGATAGGTTCCCTATTATACTTATGTGCATCTAGGCCAGATATAATGCTTAGTGTTTGCATGTGTGCCCGATTTCAAGCTGCACCGAAGGAATCACACCATAAGGCTGTGAAGCATATTCTTCGATATCTAGCTCACACACCAACACTTGGATTATGGTACCCCAAGGGCTCGGCTTTTGATCTTGTTGGATATTCTGACTCTGACTATGCTGGTGATCGTGTGGATCGCAAGTCAACATCTGGTACATGTCATTTCCTTGGACGATCTTTGGTCTGTTGGTCCTCGAAGAAACAGAACTGCGTATCACTATCTACTTCTGAAGCTGAGTACATTGCCGCTGGTTCTTGCTGTGCCCAATTGCTATGGATGAAGCAAACTCTCAAGGACTACGGCGTCAACATGAAGAATGTGCCTCTCTTCTATGACAATGAGAGTGCCATCTAGATTGCTGACAATCCAGTTCAGCACTCGAAGACAAAGCACATTCAGATTCGTCATCATTTTCTTCGTGATCATGTGTTGAAGGGCGACATTTCTATTGAGCATGTGAAGACTGAAGAACAGCTAGCCGATATCTTCACAAAGCCCTTGGATGAGAAGAGATTTAGCAAGTTCCGGTGTGAGCTAAATATCTTAGAGTCTTCAAATGTTCTTTGAAAAGGACACTCATCCTAACACTTATGCAAAATTGATGACTTGGATGTGCAACACATGAAGAAACGTTTTTCTTCAATCAATGAAGAATAACACTCTTAGTGTGAAGAAATTAACGAAGAATTTGATTCTCAGAACCCTACAATAATTGTACGCGGTGTCTGAAATCATCATTCCTATATGGTGGGTCACGCCACCACCAAAAGTTGAAATTCCTCAAATTATTCATATTCTTCAACTTTGCATAGTCTTCACTGGTTCCGTCATTTTTTCATTGGCTATATATATATATATATATATATATATATGAGTTTATGTCCTCTACAACATTCACTTATTGCTATTTCTTCAAGTTGGTTTTCTGCTAAGTGAATGTGATCGGACCCTTCCCCTCTATGCTATACTCAACCCAATCCGTTCACAAATTCTTCATGTGCGTTCTATTTGAAACTCGTTCAAAATCTTCACTGTGTCCTTGTCAGCTGAAGAAGTTGCGAACGGAACTTTAAAACCTATCTTATCGAAATTTTCGGTCTTGCCGCTCAAACCGTTCCGCATCCCTCGATAAACTTATCCACTCACCCACGATCTAACACGATCTCCACCTCTCACTACGTGGGTGACACATGTCATGCAAATGAGAATGGTCAGGGGCACGTTCGTCCAATTTCTTCGGGCGAGCAGTTTTTCACCGTGGCTATAAATACCCCTCCTTCCCTTCCTCACTTCTTTTACTCCGCTCGACCTCTCTCTCCAGCTCGAGCTTCTCAAACCCTAGCGCCGCCGCTACTTCATCACCGCCGGTGAGGAATAGCTTCACTGCCTTGACCTCGTCGCCGACATACTCGCGCCGACCGTGGACATCTTCACTCCGCCGCCGCCGCAGCCGTCTTCCTCCGCCAAGTTAGGGCGTGGAAGATCTGCACAGACGAACTTCACATCTCCTCACTCCAGTTCATCGTGTTCTTCATCTAGGGTAAATAAAAGTTACTTTTACTGCCCTCGTTGATTCGAATGATTATCTACAAAATCTTCAAAAGTGTTTTTCTTCATATCTTCACACACTAAACACCACACAAGTTATCCGTTCTTGATTCGTTTCTCTAAGCATCATTTCTCTTCAAGATTCCTCAATTGTGTGGATCTTCGAGCTATACAACTATGGAACCTAAGACAAAGAATGCTTAGTGAAAATCTTCAAGACTCATCTGGTCAAATTCCTCAAACCTGTTCATTTTGAAAAACCTTCTGAGAACGTATATGACCTCTCCAAATTCCTCGCAACTATACTCTATTCACAGGTACACATGTCAGCTGCTGAATCACTAGGTTCTCATCAACTTAACTCATTTGCAGCGTTCCTCGAAGAAAAGTTGCATACCTCTTCAGAGAATTTGATTGTTCAAATTCCTCAACTAAAGAAAATGGCTGATGGTAAAAGGCCACAGAAGGGAGGAAACAGGCCTGAGGTAAATACAGCGTTTGAGATCCCTGATGACATATATGCTGGGTACTGCACACCTACTGAGGAAACCAAGAATGAGCGCAAAGTGCGCATTCAGAAGATAGAGAGGAGATGGGCAAGAGAATGGAGGGAGTACAGATATGTCACTCCTAAGTATATGAAGAAGTTCACACTCAATCCTCCATGCCCAAGAGCTCCATTGGCACCTGGCCAAAT
Organism: Triticum urartu; assembly: GCF_056163025.1. Lineage (NCBI taxonomy): Eukaryota > Viridiplantae > Streptophyta > Magnoliopsida > Poales > Poaceae > Triticum > Triticum urartu. The sequence continues at coordinate 219,708,545 of NC_141878.1, forward strand.
TGCTGATCCCACCAGCCTCAAGCGAGGTGAGGACTATCCTAATGAATGGGCCAAGCGCCAAGCCAAGCTGGCTAAGCAAGCCAGAGAAGCAGTGAGGAAATTTAATGAAGACTCTGATGTTGCTGCTGCTGCCTCTGCTGAGGCCCTTGCTGTCAAGCCAAAGAAGGCTATGTCAAAGAAGCCTGTGCGCAAGCCAAGTGCTTCACCAACAATGCCCTGAAGGCCAAGTTCCTCAGCAATGCCCTCACGGCCAGAATCATCAAAGCCCTCACGGCCAATTCCTCATGCTGCTCCTGTTCCTCCAAAGTCCTCAGCTCCTCCGCCAAAGCCTTCAGCTGTTACGACCAAATCCTCAGCACCTGTGCATCTCGCTTCGTGCCAAAGAACTACCGGCATCTCCATTGCCTCAGGTGTCTTAGCTAGTTCCTTAGCTGCACCAAGTTCCTCAGCTGGCCCCTCACTACTGAAGACAAAGGCCACTGCTGGACGAGGTCCACGCCCAAGTCCTCAAAAGAAGCAAGTCGCTTTCCAAGTGCCGTCTAATGAAGATGAAGCTGATGATGATGAACTTGCAGAAATCATCAGAGACAGGCAAGTCAGGGTCGCTAGAGCCAAAGGATCAGAGGTGCCACTGCTTTTGGATCCCAAGCTGATCTTCGACTACATTGATGATTGGCACAAGGACCCCAACACTCCCTTGCCTGACTTCAAGCTGACTCCTGGCCAAAGTCACACGCTGACCCACTTCATTCACGATGAAAAATGGAAATTTGAGAAGGCCAGGCAGATCAAGAAAGCGCAGTACAAGAAAGAGCGCTATCTGAAGAAAAACGTTGTCTCTATGACAACTGAAGAACTTGTCACTACTTAGACTGAGATTACGAAACTCAGTGATGACTTTGAAGCATATCGCGCTGATTGGCTTGGAGCCAAGGTTCGTTTTGTGAAACTTGCGGATAACTTCACTTCCAATGTTGCAGCCCCAACGCAATAGGAAATTCCTCAGGCTGAAGCATCTGCTCAGCCTACTGAAGAAAATGCCAGCACCGCTGATGACAATCAGGCTGCTGAAGATAATGTGAGTTCCAGGGCTGATGACTGCATTCCAGCCGCTGAAGAAATTGCCAGGGCACCCACTAGTGGTGTGCCTGAAGAAACCGAAGAACTCAGGGCAACTACATCAGTTGTGCCTAAAGAAAATCAACCAGATTCCTCAGCTGCTCCTGCACCAACTTCAACTTCAATCCTTCCATCTGCATCGGATGTGAAGAAGACCAAGGTTGCAGAGCGTGGTGCAGTGAAGAAAAGGAAAGCATTAGCTGCTTCAGATTCTTCAGCTCCGAAGAAAATGAAGCCTATGACAAGTTCATTTGCTAATCCGATTGATGTTGTTCCCATCTCAACAAGGCCATCAAAGGACCTTGTTCCTTTTGATGAAGAATATGTGATCCCCAGCGGATCTGATGAAGAAACTCATTCTGCTGCTTCGTCTGAACTAACCGATGAAGAAATTGAAGTGGATGATATCCCTTCAACACCTATCATCTCCTCGCCTATGCCTCAGTTCACAGCTGAAGAGGCTGGCGTTGAAGAAATGGAAGATGATGATGTGGACATTGGCTGCTCCACACCCGTAATCAGTGATGAATTCTGGGAAAGTCAGCATCCAAACTCTCCAATGTTCACCCCTCTACAGCAAATTCCTCAGTCCCCCACACAAAATGTTCACATGGGCTTTGAAGAAACTCATCCCACTTCATCTGTCCATGAGGAAATTCCAGCCACTAGCACTGATGAAACTGCTGCTGCTGAACAACCAACTACGCAGACTACCACTGAGGAGGAACCAGAAATTCCTCAGCCTGAAGAACCTGCGATTGAGATTCCTGAGGTCGTGATGCAACTCACAGACACTCCTTTGCCGAAGCCAAAGGATCCATTCTCACGCAAGCAAACGTTCAAGGCTGATGATTTCTTCGGCGAGCACATATTCTTCGAAGATTACAACCCATATGACTCTGCTCGCATTAGGAAGAGGCGTTTCTGGACTACTAGTCAAGCCAATTTCTATTCATCAGTGTTGTTCAACAAGGAGAACATTTTCTACCATGAGCATATTCCTCACATGGATATGGAATCTCTGCCGTGCTTCGCACCAGTCCTCAGTGTTCTTCACAACGCTGGGCTGCTCAACTTTTGCTCTGACATCTGTGATTGGAATGAGGAACTGATTCTTCAATTCTATGCAACGCTGCACATCACCAGAGATGCTAAAGATGTGAATTCATGGGTGATGGACTGGATGTCTGAAAACACTCACTACACTGCACCAGCCTCTGAATTGCTTCGTGCTCTACCACTCAGTCCTCCCCTTGAAGAAGCTCGCTGCATCTACAGTGAACTTGAGCTCACATATCATTACATGCAGGTGCTGATGAAACCTTTGAAGCCAGGTCAAGCACCAAGAACCAAATTCCTCATGAAGGAATTGTTGTACGTGCCCAGAACTGTCTATTGTATTCTTACGAGGACAATCAGTCCTATCAAAGGCCACGACTCATCTGATGAGGAAATTGTTGGCATCATGAAGAATCTGGTATTCAACATCGTTCATGGCATTCCTGTCAATTATCACGATTTCTTCATGAGGACTATGGCCAATGTTGCACTGTCTCCGTTTGAGCTGAAGCCTTATGCACCTTGGATCATGAGATTCCTCAGGACAAGGTCTTCACTCAACTACAAAGCTGATTTCCAGAATCATCTCAGCTACTTGCCCCCAATTGAAGTCCTCAAGCAGACATATTCCTCAATTGATGGAAAGGGCAAGGCACCAGCTGTAATTGATGAAGGCATTCGTCCATTGGATGGTCAGTTTTGCAAAGCTGCATCTTATTCCACCAATGATGACTCTGCCACACATGACTCTGCCAATGCACCTAAGTCCACTCCTCAAGCCACTGCTCCGCGCGTGATGACTGACCGTGAACTTCTGCTTAGTCTTCACCAGAAGGTGGATCGAAATCACAAATGGGTTAAGCGTCAGTTTGGTTCACTTCTTCACAACATGACTGCCACACACAATGCAATGAAGAAAAACCACTACTACCTCCATCAAGTCTTCGGTCGCACCTGGGCAATTCTGTCACATCTGTATGGTGAAGAAGATTTGAAGAACATGGGTCTTAATGAAGATTTTGACTGGTCTGCACCTCCACCGAAGAAATTCAAGAAGGTCAATGTTCCTTCTCTGGTGGCCATCTCATATTCTTCATCGCGTGACACTGATGAACATGAAGATTTGGACGACACTGCGGCAGGCCCTACCTCAACAAACGACCCCAACAACGCTGGCGCTCCTTCATCAACATGATTATCTTTAGGGGCGTTAGTCCTAATTTTCGATCCTTTTGGTCATTCGATGACAAAGGGGGAGAAATATGAGTTAGTCTTCAAGCGGGTCTACTATATGGGCATTTTTTTGCTAAGTTACAACTATCGTTCTTCTGAAACTTTATTGGATCGAGTTGTAATCTTAGACCCGATGGTGCTCTGACACTTTTGATGCACTGTGCTCTGATACTCTTGATGCACTATTCTGCATGCTTATTCCTCGTTAATATTATTGCACGCATGCTGAATTTCATCAGGCACCATATTTCATCATGCATTTCAAATTCTTCATATTATATGTTAAATGTGTGTATGAATTACAAGATATAGGGGGAGATCTCCATGATTCAACTCTTCAAGTGTGCATTGCTTCAAAAGCAAATTCCTCACTATGCACATCTTCAGGGGGAGTTCTTCTATATCTTGCAATCAAATTCCTCAATATCAGTATTTACACTTCATATGTTTATCCCCGTTGAAAACTTAACCTATATTGTCATCAATCACCAAAAAGGGGGAGATTGTAAGTGCATCTAGTGCCCCTTAGTGATTTTGGTGTATTGAAGACTTATAGGTTAAGGGACTAATGTGTGCGTGAGTGTACACAGGTCTATAAGTCTATGAGGAGTTTGATATTTACAAGAAAATTCGACCCCTAAGAATGAATATCTTCGACTGAAGATTTTTGGTATTTCTGAAGACTTTCATGAAGACTTTGAAAGTGAAGAAATTGGTGTGTCCGTGAAGACTTGATATTCATGCGAGAAATATGAAGCTTGAAGACTTTCGTGTTCATAGTTTTGTTTTTCTCTTTCTTGAGTCATAGGAAACATCGTAATGTTAAAGGGGGTTGAGGAAATAGTAAGGAAAAATTTCCATGTGATGCTCAACTCAAAATCCTACACCTACCAATCCCTTCGAGTGAAGCCATTGGAAATCTCATACAGTTCAGTCAATTTCTTCAGTGACAGAGACGAAGTTCTTTTGGTCTCTGAGGAATTTGTCCTGAATGAGGAGTTAGGAATTCGCCAGTGCAGATTGCCTACACAGTGAGGAACATGATAGCCCTGAGGATTTTGCTACTCAAAATTCCGACCGTTGCTGTGCTATGCGCCAGCTGTTCCAAAATATCTATCCACCTAATGGTCATATCATTGAAGGGCATTTATGTCTTATCATGTCGGGCTGCTCCCTAGCTATAAATAGCCGCCCCCTACAACCACTAGTTGGTTGGCTGCTCCGAGAGAAACTGACACTTGTCATTTGAGAGCAACCCATCCTTCGAGGACTTTGAGCGAAAATCATCAAGTGAGGAAAAACCAAAAACCCAAAACCGAAACACCTACAAACCCCATGTGATTGAGCATCACTGAAGAGATTGATCCTGAGTGGATCCGACGCTTGTTACCTTTGAAGACTGTGCTTCTTCCAGATGGTTAGGCGTCATGGTCTAGAGCATCCAAGAGGAATTGTGGATCGCCGAGTGACCAAGTTTGTGAAGGTTTGGAAGTCGCCTGAAGACTTACCACGAGTGATTGGACGAGGTCTGTGTGACCTTAGTTCAAGGAGAATATAGTGAGGACTGGGTGTCTTGGACTAAGTGTCCTTGACTGGGTGTCCGGGACTGTGTGTCCTCGAGTTTAAATACTCAACCGCTCCAACCAGACGTACAACTGAGACATCAGTTGTTACTGGTCTACCAAATCATTGTCTTCACCGAGCTTACTGGTTCTATTTCCTCAACTCTTCCATTCCCTCATAACTATGTTGTGTGTTTGTTCATATCTGTGTTTGAAGACTTTGACTGAAGACTTCCTCAATTTCCTTAGTTCAATTTCTTCAGTCTGTTTGTCTTCATCCTGTGTTATCCTATGATTACGCTTCCTGTACTCTATGCATGTGTTCATTTCATCATGATGACTATGCTTGTATTCTGTTATGTTTACCTTTGAGTACTTATTCTGCTGCTAGTAGTTCTTCGCTAAGGAATTTCCTCACCGGCAAATTCCTCAGTGAAGATTTTCATAAAAATCGCCTATTCACCCCCCTCTAGTCGATATAACGCACTTTTACACTGTAGCAACCCATCATCTACTTATTACTTCCCAATGCCTCCCTCTAGGCCCAAACAATGGTGAAGTGTCATGTAGTCGACGTTCACATGACAGCACTAGAGGGATGACAACATACATCTCATCAAAATATCGAATGAATACCAAATTCACATGACTACTTATAGCAAGACTTCTCCCATGTCCTTAGGAACAAACGTAACTACTCACAAAGCATATTCATATTCATAATCAGAGGGGTATTAATATGCATAATGGATCTGAACATATGATCTTCCACCAAGTAAACCAACTAGCATCAACTACAAGGAGTAATCAACACTACTAGCAACCCACAGGTACCAATCTAAGGTTTGGATACAAAGATTGGATACAAGAGATGAACTAGGGTTTGAGATGAGATGGTGCTGGTGAAGATGTTGATGGAGATTGAACCCCTCCCGATGAGAGGATCATTGGTGATGACGACGGTGGTGACTTCCCCCTCCCGGAGGGAAGTTTCCCCGGCAGAACAGCTCTACCAGAGCCCTAGATTGGTTCCGCCAAGGTTCCGCCTCGTGGCGACGGAGTTTCTTCCCCAAAGATTGCTTATGATTTTTTCCTCTACGAAAGACCTCATATAGCAGAAGATGTGCATCAGAGGGCCACCAGGGGGCCCACAAGGCAGGGGCGCGCCCAGGGGGTAGGGCGCGCCCCCACCCTCGTGGCCAGGGTGTGGGCCCCCTCTGGAACTTTCTTCGCTCAGTATTTTTTATATATTCTGGAAATAACTTCCATGAAGTTTCAGGACTTTTGGAGCTGTGCAGAATAGGTCTCTAATATTTGATCCTTTTCCAGCCCAGAATCCCAGCTGCCGGCATTCTCCCTCTTCATGTAAACCTTGTAAAATAAGAGAGAATAGGCATAATTATAGTGACATAATGTGTAATAACAACCCATAATGCAATAAATATCGATATAAAAGCATGATGCGAAATGGACGTATCAACTCCCCCAAGCTTAGACCTCGCTTGTCCTCAAGCGAAAGCTGAAATTGAAAAATATGTCCACATGTTTGGAGATAGAGGTGTCGATAAAAATAAAATACGGACATGAGGGCATCATGATCATTCTTAGAACAGCAACACACATATATATATATTGTTGTATGATCTCTTATGCTAAAGTAACAATTCAATCACAATTTCCAGTATGAATCATAAACTTTGTTGAGAACCAACAAACTCTAATCTCAGTCATTGAAGGAATTGCAATTTATCATAACATAGGAAAGAGTCAATATAAGAGCTTTTCAATAAGTCTACGTACTCAACTATCATTTAGTCTTTCACAATTGCTAACACTCACGCAATATTTATGCGTATGGAGTTTTAATTGGACACAGAGAAAGATAGGGGCTTATAGTTTTGCCTCCCAACATTTTACTCAAGGGTAATGTCAACAATAATAGTTCATGAAAACTCACATTCAATTAGCTATATATATTAGGATCTTTCCAACACATTGTGCTTGCCAAAGGATAAAATGTAAAAAAGTAAAGGTGAATATCACCATGACCCTTTGCATGAAGTATAAGACGAGAATAAAAGATAGGCCCTTCGCAGAGGGAAGCATAGGTTGTCATGCGTTTTATGGTTGGATGCACGAAATCTTAATGCAAAAGAACGTAACTTTATATTGCCACTTGTGATATGGACCTTTATTATGTAGTACGTCTCTTTATTTCTTCCATATCACAAGATCGTATAAAGCTTATTTTCTCCACACTAATAAGTCATACATATTTAGAGGGAAATTTTTATTGCATGCACCGATGACAACTTACTTGATGGATCTTACTCAATCCATAGGTAGATATGGTGGACTCTCATGGCAAAACTGGGTTTAGGGATATTTGGAAGCACAAGTAGTATCTCTACTTCGTGCAAAGAAATTTGCTAGAAAGAGAGGGAAAGGCAAGCTCAACATGTTGGATGATCCATGACAATATAATTTATCTCAGATGTAAGAAAACATAACCCATTACGTTGTCTTCCTGGTCCAACGTCAACTCTTTAGCATGTCATATTTGAATGAGTGCTCACAATTATAAAAGATGTCCAACATAGTATATTTATATGTGAAAACCTCTCTTTCTTTATTACTTCCTATTAATTGCAACGATGACCAAAACTATGTTTGTCAACTCTCAACAACTTTTATTCATCATACTCTCTATATGTGAGCTCATTACTCTCCATAAGATCCATATGATCTCTTTATTTCTTTTTATTTCTTATCTTTAATTTTATTCCCTCAAGATCATAGCAAAATAATCAAGCCCTTGACTCAACACTAACCTTTATTATATATAGCTCACGGACTCGATTACATAGGAAGATCATAAAGCAAAACTCACAACTAGATCATACTAAAACTTTATTCTACTAGATCAAGATATTATCAAAAGGATCGAACTAAGGAAAACAGTAAAGATAAAAGTGTTGGTGATACGATATTATCAAGATACTAAAACTCATCATCCTGAATCTATATTCATACTCACAGTTTTGGTTTTGCAGGTCGTAGATCTTGGCTTGGGGGCACACAATTTTCTCGTGAAGCTTGAAGATGGCCTCCCCAATATTCTTGTCATCCAGCTTGTGGTTGTTGGTGAACTCCATGATCATTATATGGTTGCAGTGGAGTCCACGTTCCACCATCTCCTGGCCCTTGAAAACTTGTTGCTCCAATGTCTCGAGCCTTGTCTCCGTGCTTCCGGTCCTCCTTGGTCCCTCAACATCGCGGATGTGCAACAACCCCTCACGCATCTCAATGGTTTGAGGGTGTTGCAGCACCTCTGTGAGGTACGGGTTGATGACCTTCTCGAAGAACTTGTCCTTCGGGGCACTTGAAGACGACATGGCGACCTAGATCTGTCAGAAAAACAGCTCGAAACAAAGACATGAGATATTTGCGTGATGCGGTGGTAAAAACCTTCGGTAGATTGTATAATGAATTTTTACCGACCAAAAGAAGTATCGTGCAAGAAAACGGAGTCCGGAGAGCACACGAGGTGCCCACGAGGCAGGGGGCACGCCCAGGGGGTAGGGCGCGCCCTCCACCCTTCTGGAAGCCTCGTGTCATTTCCGGTCTGCTTCTTATTTTCCCATTTTCTTAAATATTCCAAAACGGAGAAAAATTGCCATTAGAACTGTTTTGGAGTTGGTTTACTTACCGTACCATGTATCTATTCCTTTTCGGAGTCTGAAACATTCTGGAAAGTGTCCCTTATGTATTCCTCCGGGATTACGGTTTCAATAACATTAGTTTCAACATTTATGGGATTACCTCAGATATAATGTTTGATTCTTTGACCGTTCACCACCTTCGAAGTTGTTGATTTTTATGGCACCGGAACGATAGACCTCCTCGATAACTTAAGGACCTTCCCATTTAGAGAGAAGTCTTAAATGAGAGTTGTATAGCAATACATAATCACCTACATTAAGCTCACGCTTTTGTATCCTTTTGTCATGCCATCTTTTAACTTTTTCTTTAAACAGCTTGGCATTTTCGTAGGCATGGGTTCTCCATTCATCAAGTGAGCTATTGTCAAATAACCTCTTCTCACCGGCAAGTTTGAAATCATAATTGAGCTCTTTAATGGCCCAATATGCCTTATGTTCTAATTCGAGAGGTAAGTGGCATGCTTTACCAGAAACCATTTTATACGGAGACATACCCATAGGATTTTTATATGCAGTTCTATAAGCCCATAATGCATCATCAAGTTTCTTGGACCAATTCTTTCTTGATCTATTAACAGTCTTTTGCAAAATTAATTTAAGCTCTCTATTGCTAAGTTCTACTTGACCACTAGACTGTGGGTGATATGGAGATGCAATTCTATGATTAACATCATACTTAGAAAGCATTTTACGAAAGGCACCATGAATAAAATATGAACCACCATCAGTCATTAAATATCTAGGGACTCCAAACCTCGGAAAAACAACTTCTTTAAGCATCTTAATAGAGGTGTTATGATCAGCACTACTAGTTGGAATTGTTGGGGAACATAGTAATTTCAAAAAATTTCCTACGCACACGCAAGATCATGGTGATGCATAGCAACGAGAGGGGAGAGTGTGATCTACGTACCCTTGTAGATCGACAACGGAAGCATTAGGTTGATGTAGTCGTACGTCTTCACGGCCCGACCGATCAAGCACCGAAACTACGGCACCTGCGAGTTCTAGCACACGTTCAGCTCGATGACGATCCCCGGACTCCGATCCAGCAAAGTGTCGGGGAAGAGTTCCGTTAGCACGACAACGTGGTGGTGACGATCTTGATGTACTACCGTCGCAGGGCTTCGCCTAAGCACCGCTATAATATTATCGAGGACTATGGTGGAAGGGGGCACCGCACACGGCTAAGAATATGATCACGTGGATCAACTTGTGTCTCAAGGGGTGCCCTCTGCCTCCGTATATAAAGGATCAAAAGGGGGGGCCGGCCGGCCATCATAGAGCGCGCCAAGAGGAGTCCTACTCCCTCCGGGAGTAGGATTCCCCCCTTTCCTAGTTGGAATAGGATTCCTTAAGTGGGAAAGAGGAGAGAGAGAAGGAAGGGGGGCGCCGGCCCCTTCTCTCCTTGTCCTATTCGGACTAGGGGGGAGGAGCGCGCGGTCCAGCCCTGGCCACCTCTCCTCTCTTCCACTAAGGCCCATATACCTCCCGGGGGTTCCGATAACCTCCCGGTAATCCGGTAAAATCCCGATTTCACCCGGAACACTTCCGATATCCAAATATAGGCTTCCAATATATCAATCTTTATGTCTTGACCATTTCGAGACTCCTCGTCATGTCCGTGATCACATCCGGGATTCCAAACAAACTTCGGTACATCAAAAATGCATAAACTCATAATATAACTATCATCGAAACCTTAAGCGTGCGGACCCTACGGGTTCGAGAACAATGTAGACATGAGCAAGACACGTCTCCGGTCAATAACCAATAGCAGAACCTGGATGCTCATATTGGCTCCTACATATTCTACGAAGATCTTTTATCGGTCAGACCGCATAACAACATACGTTGTTCCCTTTGTCATCGGTATGTTACTTGCCCGAGATTCGATCGTCGGTATCCAATACCTAGTTCAATCTCGTTACCGGCAAGTCTCTTTACTCGTTCCGTAATCTATCATCCCGCAACTAACTCATTAGTCGCAATGCTTGCAAGGCTTTATGTGATGTGCATTACCGAGAGGGCCCAGAGATACCTCTCCGACAATCGGAGTGACAAATCCTAATCTCGAAATACGCCAACCCAACATGTACCTTTGGAGACACCTGTAGAGCACCTTTATAATCACCCAGTTACGTTGTGACGTTTGGTTGCACACAAAGTGTTCCTCCAGTAAACGGGAGTTGCATAATCTCATAGTCATAGGAACATGTATAAGTCATGAAGAAAGCAATAGAAACATACTAAACGATCGGGTGCAAAGCTAATGGAATGGGTCATGTCAATCAGATCATTCACCTAATGATGTGATCCCGTTAATCAAATAACAACTCTTTGTCCATGGTTAGGAAACATAACCATCTTTGATTAACGAGCTAGTCAAGTAGAGGCATACTAGTGACACTCTATTTGTCTATGTATTCACACATGTATTATGTTTCCAGTTAATACAATTCTAGCATGAATAATAAACATTTATCATGGTATAAGGAAATAAATAATAACTTTATTATTGCCTCTAGGGCATATTTCCTTCAGTCTCCCACTTGCACTAGAGTCAATAATCTAGATCACATCGCCATGTGATTTAACATCAATAGTTCACATCATCATGTGATTAACACCCATAGTTCACATCATCATGTGACCAACACTCAAAGGGTTTACTAGAGTCAATAATCTAGTTCACATCTCTATGTGATTAACACCCAAAGAGTACTAAGATGTGATCATGTTTTGCTTGTGAGAGAAGTTTAGTCAATGGGTCTGCCACATTTAGATCCGTATGTATTTTGCAAATTTCTATGTCAACAATACTCTGCACAGAGCTACTCTAGCTAATTGCTCCCACTTTCAATATGTATCCAGATTGAGACTTAGAGTCATCTGGATTAGTGTCAAAACTTGCATCGACGTAACTCTTTACGACGAACCTTTTTGTCACCTCCATAATCGAGAAACATATCCTTATTCCACTAAGGATAATTTTGACCGCTGTCCAGTGATCTACTCCTAGATCACTATTGTACTCCCTTGCTAAACACAGTGTAGGGTATACAATAGATCTGGTACACAACATGGCATACTTTATAGAACCTATGGCTGAGGCATAGGGAATGACTTTCATTCTCTTTCTATCTTCTGCCGTGGTCGTGCTTTGAGTCTTACTCAATTTCACACCTTGTAACACAGGCAAGAACTCTTTCTTTGACTGTTCCATTTTGAACTACTTCAAAATCTTGTCAAGGTATGTACTCATTGAAAAAACTTATCAAGCGTCATGATCTATCTCTATAGATCTTGATGCTCAATATGTAAGTAGATTCACCGAGGTCTTTCTTTGAAAAAACTCCTTTCAAACACTCCTTTATGCTTTGCAGAATAATTCTACATTATTTCCGATCAACAATATGTCATTCACATATACTTATCAGAAATGCTGTAGTGCTCCTACTCACTTTCTTGTAAATACAGGCTTCACCGCAAGTCTGTATAAAACTATATGCTTTGATCATACTATCAAAGCGCAACTCTGAGAGGCTTGCAGCAGTCCATAAATGGATCGCTGGAGCTTGCACACTTTGTTAGCTCCTTTTGGATCGACAAAACCTTCCGGCTGCATCATATACAACTCTTCTTCCAGAAATCCATTCAGGAATGCAGTTTTGACATCCATTTGCCAAATTTCATAATCATAAAATGCGGCAATTGCTAACATGATTCGGACAGACTTAAGCATCACTATGGGTGAGAAGGTCTCATTGTAGTCAACCCCTTGAACTTTTCGAAAACCTTTTGCGACAAGTCGAGCTTTGTAGACAGTAATATTACCATCAGCGTCAGTCTTCTTCTTCAAGATCCATTTATTCTCAATTGCTTGCCGATCATCGGGCAAGTCAACCAAAGTCCACACTTTGTTCTCATACATGGATCCCATCTCAGATTTCATGGCCTCAAACCATTTCGCGGAATCTGGGCTCATTATCGCTTCCTCATAGTTCGCAAGTTCGTCATGGTCTAGTAACATGACTTCCAGAACAGGATTACCGTACCACTCTGGTGCGGATCTCACACTGGTTTACCTACGAGATTCGGTAGTAACTTGATCTGAAGTTTCATGATCAATATCATTAGCTTCCTCACTAATTGGTGTAGGTGTCACAGAAACTGGTTTCTGTGATGTACTACTTTCCAATAAGGGAGTAGGTATAGTTACCTCGTCAAGTTCTACTTTCCTCCCACTCACTTCTTTCGAGAGAAACTCCTTCTCCAGAAAGTTTCCGAATTTAGCAACAAAAGTCTTGCCTTCGGATCTGTGATAGAAGGTGTATCCAATAGTTTCCTTTGGATATCCTATGAAGACACATTTCTCCGATTTGGGTTCGAGCTTATCAGGTTGAAGCTTTTTCACATAAGCATCGCAGCCCCAAACTTTCAGAAACGACAACTTTGGTTTCTTGCTAAACCACAGTTCATATAGTGTCGTCTCAATGGATTTAGATGGTGCCCTATTTAACATGAATGCAGCTGTCTCTAATGCATAACCCCAAAACGATAGTGGTAAATCAATAAGAAACATCATAGATTGTACTATATCCAATAAAGTACGTTTATGACGTTCGGACACACCATTATGCTGTGGTGTTCCAGGTGGCATGAATTTGTGAAACTATTCCACATTGTTTTAATTGAAGACCAAACTCGTAACTCAAATATTTGTCTCCGCGATCAGATCGTAGAAACCTTATTTTCTTGTCACGATGATTTTCCACTTCACTCTGAAATTCTTTGAACTTTTCAAATGTTTCAGACTTATGTTTCATCAAGTAGATATACCCATATCTGCTCAAATCATCTGTGAAGGTCAGAAAATAATGATACCCTCCGCGAGCCTTAACACTCATCGGATCGCATACATCAGTATGTATTTATTTCCAATAAGTCAGTTGCTCGCTCCATAGTTCCGGAGAACGGCGTTTCAGTCATCTTGCCCATGAGGCATGGTTCGCAAGCATCAAGTGATTCATAATCAAGTGATTCCAAAAACCCATCAGCATGGAGTTTCTTCATGCGCTTTACACCAATATGAGCTAAACGGCAGTGCCACAAATAAGTTGCACTATCATTATTAACTTTGCATCTTTTGGTTTCAATATTATGATTATGTGTATCACTACGATCGAGATCCAACGAACTATTTTCATTGGGTGTGTAACCATATAAGGTTTTATTCATATAAACAGAACAATAATTTATTCTCTTACTTAAATGAATAACCGTATTACAATAAACATGATCTAATCATATTCATGCTCAACGCAAACACCAAATAACACTTATTCAGGTTCAACACTAATCCCGAAAGTATAGGGAGTGTGCGATGATGATCATATCAATCTTGGAACCACTTCCAACACACATCGTCACTTCACCCTTAACTAGTCTCTGTTTATTCTGCAACTCCCGTTTCGAGTTACTAATCTTAGCAACTGAACTAGTATCAAATACTGAGGGGTTGCTATAAACACTAGTAAAGTACACATCAATAACATGTATATCAAATATACTTATGTTCACTTTGCCATCCTTCTTATCTGCCAATCACTTGGGGTAGTTCCGCTTCCAGTGACCAATCCCTTTGCAGTAGAAACACTTAGCCTCAGGCTTAGGACCAGACTTGGGCTTCTTCACTTGAGCAGCAACTTGCTTGCTGTTCTTCTTGAAGTTCCCCTTCTTCCCTCTGCCCTTTTCTTGAAACTAGTGGTCTTGTCTACCATCAACACTTGATGTTTTTCTCGATTTCTACCTTTGTCAATTTCCGCATTACGAAGATCTTGGGAATCGTTTTCGTTATCCCTTGCATATCATAGTTCATCACGAAATTCTACTAACTTTGTGATGGTGACTAGAGAATTCTGTCAATCACTATCTTATCTGGAAGATTAACTCCCACTTGATTCAAGCGATTGTAGTACCTAGACAATCTGAGCACATGCTCACTAGTTGAGCGATTCTCCTCTCCATCTTTTAGCTATAGGACTTGTTGGAGACTTCATATCTCTCAACTCGGGTATTTGCTTGAAATATTAACTTCAACTCCTGGAACATCTCATATGGTCCATGACGTTCAAAACGTCTTTGAAGTCCCGATTCTAAGCCATTAAGCATGGTGCACTAAACTATCAAGTAGTCATCATATTGAGCTAGCCAAATGTTCATAACGTCTGCATCTGCTCCTGCAATAGGTCTGTCACCTAGCGGTGCATCAAGCACATAATTCTTCTGTGCAGCAATGAGGATAAACCTCAGATCACGGATCCAATCTGCATCATTGCTACTAACATCTTTCAACACAATTTTCTCTAGGAACATATCAAAATAAACACAGGGAAGCAACAACGCGAGCTATTGATCTACAACATAATTTGCAAAATACTACCAGGACTAAGTTCATGATAAATTTAAGTTCAATTAATCATATTACTTCGGAACTCCCACTTAGATAGACATCCCTCTAATCCTCTAAGTGATTACGTGATCCAAATCAACTAAACCATGTCCGATCATCACGTGAGATGGAGTAGTTTCATTGGTGAACATCGCTATGTTGATCATATCTGCTATATGATTCACGCTCGACCTTTCGGTCTCCGTGTTCCGAGGCCATATCTGTATATGCTTGGCTCGTCAAGTATAACCTGAGTATTCTGCGTGTGCAACTGCTTTGCACCCGTTGTATTTGAACGTAGAGCCTATCACACCCGATCATCACGTGGTGTCTCAGCACGAAAAACTTTCGCAACGGTGCATACTAAGGGAGAACACTTCTTGATAATTAGTGAGAGATCATCTTATAATGCTACCGTCAATCAAAGCAAGATAAGATGCATAAAAGATAAACATCACATGCAATCAATATAAGTGATATGATATGGCCATCATCATCTTGTGCTTGTGATCTCCATCTTCGAAGCACCGTCGTGATCACCATCATCACTGGCGCGACACCTTGATCTCCATCGTAGCATCGTTGCCGTCTCGCAATCTTATGCTTCCACGACTATCGCTACCGCTTAGTGATAAAGTAAAGCATTACAGCGCGATTGCATTGCATACAATAAAGCGACAACCATATGGCTCCTGCCAGTTGCCGATAACTTGGTTACAAAACATGATCATCTCATACAATAAAATTTAGCATCATGTCTTGACCATATCACATCACAACATGCCCTGCAAAAACAAGTTAGACGTCCTCTACTTTGTTGTTGCAAGTTTTACGTGGCTGCTACGGGCTTAAGCAAGAACCAATCTTACCTACGCATCAAAACTACAACGATAGTTTGTCAAGTTGGTGCTGTTTTAACCTTCGCAAGGACCGGGCGTAGCCACACTCGGTTCAACTAAAGTTGGAGAAACTGTCACCCGCAAGCCACCTATGTGCAAAGCACGTCGGGAGAACCGGTCTCGCGTAAGCGTACGCGTAATGTCGGTCCAGGCAGCTTCGTCCAACAATACCGCCGAACCAATAGTATGACATGCTGGTAAGTAGTATGACTTATATCGCCCACAACTCACTTGTGTTCTACTCGTGCATATAACATCAACATATAAAACCTAGGCTCGGATGCCACTGTTGGGGAACGTAGTAATTTCAAAAAAAATCCTACGCACACACAAGATCATGGTGATGCATAGCAACGAGAGGGGAGAGTGTGATCTACGTACCCTTGTAGATCGACAACGGAAGCGTTAGGTTGATGTAGTCGTACGTCTTCACGGCCCGACCGATCAAGCACCGAAACTATGGCACCTCCGAGTTCTAGCACACGTTCAGCTCGATGACGATCCCCGGACTCCGATCCAGCAAAGTGTCGGGGAAGAGTTCCGTCAGCACGACGGCGTGGTGACGATCTTGATGTACTACCGTCGCAGGGCTTCGCCTAAGCACCGCTATAATATTATCGAGGACTATGGTGGAAGGGGGCACCGCACACGGCTAAGAATATGATCACGTGGATCAACTTGTGTCTCAAGGGGTGCCCTCTGCCTCCATATATAAAGGATCAAAAGGGGGGGCCGGCTGGCCATCATAGGGCGCGCCAGGAGGAGTCCCTACTCCCTCCGGGAGTAGGATTCCCCCCTTTCCTAGTTGGAATAGGATTCGTTAAGTGGGAAAGAGGAGAGAGAGAAGGAAGGGGGGGCGCCGGCCCCCTCTCTCCTTGTCCTATTCGGACTAGGGGGGAGGAGCGCGCGGCCCAGCCCTGGCCACCTCTCCTCTCTTCCACTAAGGCCCATTAAGGCCCATATACCTCCCGGGGGGTTCCGGTAACCTCCCGGTAATCCGGTAAAATCCCGATTTCACCCAGAACACTTCCGATATCCAAATATAGGCTTCCAATATATCAATCTTTATGTCTCGACCATTTCAAGACTCCTCATCATGTCCGTGATCACATCCGGGACTCCAAACAAACTTCGGTACATCAAAATGCATAAACTCATAATATAACTGTCATCGAAACCTTAAGCGTGCGGACCCTACGGGTTCGAGAACAATGTAGACATGACCGAGACATATCTCCGGTCAATAACCAATAGCGGAACCTGGATGCTCATATTGGCTCCTACATATTCTACGAAGATCTTTTATCGGTCAGACCGCATAACAACATACGTTGTTCCCTTTGTCATCAGTATGTTACTTGCCCGAGATTCGATCGTCGGTATCCAATACCTAGTTCAATCTCATTACCGGCAAGTCTCTTTACTCGTTCTGTAATCCATCATCCCGCAACTAACTCATTAGTCGCAATGCTTGCAAGGCTTTATGTGATGTGCATTACCGAGAGGGCCCAGAGATACCTCTCCGACAATCGGAGTGACAAATCCTAATCTCGAAATACGCCAACCCAACATGTACCTTTGGTGACACCTGTAGAGCACCTTTATAATCACCCAGTTACATTGTGACGTTTGGTTGCACACAAAGTGTTCCTCCGGTAAACGGGAGTTGCATAATCTCATAGTCATAGGAACATGTATAAGTCATGAAGAAAGCAATAGCAACATACTAAACGATCGGGTGCTAAGCTAATGGAATGGGTCATGTCAATCAGATCATTCACCTAATGATGTGATCCCGTTAATCAAATAACAACACTTTGTCCATGGTTAGGAAACATAACCATCTTTGATTAACGAGCTAGTCAAGTAGAGGCATACTAGTGACACTCTGTTTGTCTATGTATTCACACATGTATTATGTTTCCAGTTAATACAATTCTAGCATGAATAATAAACATTTATCATGGTATAAGGAAATAAATAATAACTTGATTATTGCCTCTAGGGCATATTTCCTTCAGGAATAGCTTCTACCCACTTAGTAACGTAATCAACATCAACTATAATATGTGTATACCCATTAGAGGAAGGAAAAGGTCCCATATAATCAAAGCCCCAAACATCAAATGGTTCAATAACAAGTGAATAATTCATAGGCATTTCTTGACGTCTACTAATATTACCAATTCTTTGACATTCATCACAAGATAAGACAAACTTACGGGCATACTTGAAGAGAGTAGGCCAATAAAAACCGGATTGCAATACCTTATGTGCAGTTCTATCTCCAGCATGGTGTCCTCCATAAGCCTCAGAGTGACACTTGCATAGAATTTGTTCCTGTTCATGCTCAGGTACACAACGTGTAATAACACCATCTACTCCTTCTTTATAAAGGTGTGGGTCATCCCAGAAGTAATGTCTTAAATCATAGAAGAACTTTTTCTTTTGCTGGTATGTGAAACTAGGTGGTATAAATTTAGCAACAATGTAATTAGCATAATCAGCATACCAAGGAGTAGTACGAGAAGCATTTATGACAGCTAATTGTTCATTAGGAAAGCTATCATCAATAGGTAGTGGGTCATCAAGAACTTTCTCTAACCTAGACAAGTTGTCTGCAACGGGATTCTCAGCTCCCTTTCTATCAATAATATGCAAATCAAATTCTTGTAGTAGGAGAACCCATCTAATAAGTCTAGGTTTAGCATATTTCTTTTGCATAAAATCTTTAATAGCAGCATGATCAGTGTGAATAGTTACTTTAGAATCAACAATATAAGGTCTGAACTTATCACAAGCAAATACAACTGCTAAGAATTCTTTTTCAGTAGTAGCATAATTTCTCTGGGCATTGTCTAGAGTTTTACTAGCATATTGGATAACATTTAATTTTTTATCAACTCTTTGTACTAGAACAACACCTACAGCATAATCACTAGCATCACACATGATTTCAAATGGTAAATTCCAATTAGGAGGTTGAACAATAGGTGCAAAAATCAAGGCTTTCTTAAGTATTTCAAATGCTTCTACACAATCGTCATCAAAGACAAAAGGAATATCTTTTTGTAATAGGTTAGTCAGAGGGCGGGAAATTTTTGAGAAGTCCTTAATGAACCTCCAATAAAAACCGGCATGACCAAGGAAACTTCTTATACCTTTGATGTCCTTGGGACACGGCATCTTCTCAATGGCATCCACTTTAGCTTTGTCAACTTCAATACCTCTTCCAGAAATTTTATGCCCCAAGACAATACCTTCATTAACCATAAAGTGGCACTTCTCCCAATTCGAGACAAGGTTAGTTTCTTCACATCTCTGCAAAACTCGATCAAGGTTGCTCAAGCAATCATCAAAAGAGGATCCATAAACAGAGAAATCATCCATGAAAACTTCACAAATCTTTTCACAAAAGTCAGAGAATATAGCCATCATGCATCTTTGAAAGGTAACATGTGCATTACATAAACCAAAAGGCATACGTCTATAAGCAAAGGTACTGAAAGGGCATGTAAAAGTAGTCTTTTCTTGATCATCAGCTGACACGGGTATTTGAGAGAAACCAGAGTAACCATCTAGAAATAAAAAAATGTGTATGTTTGGATAATCTTTCTAGCATTTGATCAATGAAAGGCAAAGGGTAATGATCTTTTTTAGTATCTTTATTTAATTTGCGGAAATCAATTACCATCCTGTAACCTGTAATAATTCTTTGCGGAATCAATTCATCTTTATCATTAGGAACGACAGTAATACCTCCCTTTTTAGGGACACAATGGATAGGGCTTACCCACTGACTATCAGCAACAGGATAAATTGTACCTGTTTTAAGGAGCTTTAATATTTCCTTTCTTACCACTTCTTTCATCTTAGGATTTAGCCGTCGTTGGTGATCAATAACTGGTTTGGCGTCTTTCTCCAAATTTATTTTATGTTGACATAGAGTGGGACTAATGCCCTTAAGATCATCAAGAGTATATCCAATAGTAGCACGGTGCTTCTTTGGAGTTTTCAACAATTTCTCTTCTTCATGCTCTGAAAGGTTAGCACTAATAATAACCGGATATATCTTTGTTTCATCAAGATAAGCATATTTAAGAGTATCAGGCAATGGTTTAAGCTCAAACACGGGATCACCCTTGCGTGGAGGACGATCCCCTAGGATTTCAACATGCAAGTTGTGTTTCAAAATAGGTCCCTGTTTAAAGAATACTTCATCTATTTCCCTTCTTTCATTCATGAACATATCATTTTCATAGTCTAGCAAATATTGTTCTAAAGGATTAGTAGGAGGCATGGCAATAGAAGCAAGACCAATAATTTCATCTTTACTAGGAAATTCTTTATCATGGGGTTGTCTACGAAATTTAGCAAAATTAAACTTATGAGACACATCCCCTAAACCAACTGAAACAATATCCTTATTGTAGTCTATCTTAGCATTAACAGTATTCAAGAAGGGTCTACCAAATATAATGGGACAAAAGTCATCTTGTGGGGAACCAAGAACAAGAAAATCAGCAGGATATTTAACTTTCCCACACAAGACTTCAACATCTCTAACAATCCCAACTGGTGAAATAGTATCTCTATTGGCAAGCTTAATTGTAACATATATCTCTTCTATCTCAGCAGGTGCAATATCATGCATAATTTCGTGGTATAAGGAATGAGGTATTGCACTTGCACTAGCACCCATATCACATAAGCCATGATAGCAATGATCTCCTATTTTAACAGAAATAACAGGCATGCCTACAGCAGGTCTACGTTTATTTTTAGCATCAGGTCTAGCAATTCTAGGAGCTTCATTGCAGAAGTAAATAACATGCCCATCAATATTATCGGCCAAGAGATTTATAACCATAGCAATCTTAGGTTCAACTTTAATTTGCTCAGGGGGTTTGTGTGTCCTAATATTACTTTTGTTGACTACAGTTGAAGCTTTAGCATGATTCTTTATTCTAACAGGGAAATGTGGCTTCTAAATATAAGCAGCAGGAACAACAGGATCATTATAAGTGATAGTATTTTCTTCAACTTTAATAGGTGCAACTACTTTTACTTCAATGGGAGGATTATATTTAAACCACTTATCCTTAGGGAGATCAACATGAGTAGCAAAGGATTTACATAAAGAAGCTACTATCTCATAGTCAAGTCCATATTTTGTGCTAAATTCACGGAAAATATCGGTATCCATAAAAGATTTAACGCAATCAAACTTAGGTGTTATACCTGACTCCTTACCTTCGTCGAGGTCCCAATCTTCAGAGTTGTGTTTAATTATTTCCAATAAATCCCATTTGAATTCAATAGTCTTCATCATAAAAGATCCGGTACAAGAAGTATCGAGCATGGAGCGATTACTGAGAGAAAGCCGGGCATAATTTTTTTGAATAATCATTTCTTTTGAGAGCTCATGATTGGGGCATGAATATAACATTGACTTAAGCCTCCCCCAAGCTTGAGCGATGCTTTCTCCTTCGCGAGGCCAAAAATTATATATATAATTACGATCATGATGAACAAGATGCATAGGATAAAACTTCTGATGAAATTCCAATTTCAATCGCTTGTAGTCCCATGATCCCATATCATCACATAGCCTATACCATGTCAATGCCTCTCCCATCAAATATAAAGGGAAGACCTTCTTCTTGATAACATCATCGGGCATACCTGCAAGCTTAAATAATCCACAAACTTCATCCACATAGATTAAGTGTAAATCAGGATGCAATGTTCCATCTCCTGCAAAAGGATTAGCTAGCAGTTTCTCTATCATACCTGAAGGAATTTCAAAGTAAACATTTTCAGTAGGTTCAGTAGGTTGAGGAGCAACTCTTTGATCTACTGGTCGGGGTGAAGAAACCCCGAACAAGCCCCTCGAAAGATTATGTTCCATAGTAACAAGTGACAGTAAATTTCAGCACACTATATAAATTTTTCCTTACCAAATTCCACCTACCAAAGGCGCTTCACTCCCCGGCAACGGCGCCAGAAAAGAGTCTTGATGACCCACAAGTGTAGGGGATCTATCATAGACTTTTCGATAAGTAAGAGTGTCGAACCCAACGAGGAGCAAAAGGAAATGATAAGCAGTTTTCAGTAAGGTATTCTCTGCAAGCACTGAAATTATCGGTAACAGATAGTTTTGTGATAAGGTAATTTGTAACGAGTAGCGAGTGATAAAAGTAAATAAGGTGCAGCAAGGTGGCCCAATCCTTTTTGTATCAAAGGACAAGCCTGGACAAACTCTTATATGAAGGAAAGCGCTTCCGAGGACACATGGGAATTATCGTCAAGCTAGTTTTCATCACGTTCATATGATTCGCGTTCGGTACTTTGATAATTTGATATGTGGGTGGACCAGTGCTTGGGTACTATCCTTACTTGGGCAAGCATCCCACTTATTATTAACCCCCATTGCAAGCATACGCTACTACAATAGAAGTATTAAGGTAAACCTAACCATAGCATGAAACATATGGATCCAAATCAGCCCCTTACGAAGCAATGCATAAACTAGGGTTTAAGCTTCTGTCACTCTAGCAACCCATCATCTACTTATTACTTCCCAATGCCTCCCTCTATGCCCAAAAAATGGTGAAGTGTCATGTAGTCGACATTCACATGACACCACTAGAGGGATGACAACATACATCTCATCAAAATATCGAACGAATACCAAATTCACATGACTACTTATAGCAAGACTTCTCCCATGTCCTTAGGAACAAATGTAACTACTCAAAAAGCATATTCATATTCATAATTAGAGGGGTATTAATATGCATAATGGATGTGAACATATGATCTTCCACCAAGTAAACCGACTAGCATCAACTACAAGGAGTAATCAACACTACTAGCAACCCACAGGTACCAATCTAAGGTTTGGATACAAAGATTGGATACAAGAGATGAACTAGGGTTTGAGATGAGATGGTGCTGGTGCAGATGTTGATGGAGATTGAACCCCTCCCGATGAGAGGATCGTTGGTGATGATTTCCCCCTCCCAGAGGGAAGTTTCCCCGGCAGAACAACTCTGCCGAAGCCCTAGATTGGTTCCGCCAAGGTTCCACCTCGTGGCGGCGGAGTTTCTTCCCAAAAGCTTGCTTATGATTTTTTCCTCGACGGAAGACCTCATATAGTAGAAGATGGGCATCGGAGGGCCACCAGGGGGCCACGATGCAGGGGGCGCGCCCAGGGGGTAGGGCGCGCCCCCACCCTCGTGGCCAGGGTGTGGGCCCCCTCTGGAACTTTCTGCGCTCAGTATTTTTTATATATTCTGGAAATAACTTCCGTGAAGTTTCAGGACTTTTGGAGTTGTGCAGAATAGGTCTCTAATATTTGCTCCTTTTCCAGCCCAGAATCCCAGCTGTCGGCATTCTGCCTCTTCATGTAAACCTTGTAAAATAAGAGAGAATAGGCATAAGTATTGTGACATAATGTGTAATAACAGCCCATAATGCAATAAATGTTGATATAAAATCATGATGCAAAATGGACGTATCAGGTACCGGTCCAAGTTGAAGAATGGGCCAAGCTAATCAATGCCCCCAAAGAACACGAAGATGACTTGGATGTGTATGCCACCAAGAAGAAAGACCACAACTCAATGGTAAACATGTACAAGGAGATCCCTGATAATTTTTTAGAAACTCACAAGCTTGGATCTGTGCATTTCTTGTTATCTGGTCTGCCTACGATCAACTGGATCTTAAGGCACACATTGCTACCTGAGTCAGGAGATCACAAGATGATCAGAGGACACTCCATCAACATGCTGCAAATTTTTGAAGTTCCCCAGAAGTTCAAAGTTATGAGTTTGATTGTCGAAATGATCAAGAGGACTGTTGTTGATCAAAAGAGGAGTTGTGGATATGCTCCACATATTTAGGAGCTCATCAATTCTAAGATGGGCACAGGGACTTATTTGCTGGACAAGGAGCATCTACCTCTATATCCTGAATTCGTAGACAACACTGTTGTAATGAATGAGGAGGAACCATCATCAGCTCAAGTCCAGGAGAAGAGAGCCGCAGAAAAGGCTGAGAAAGTTACCCAGATGCCAAGTGTTGAAGAGGCATCTCGAGTCTTCCTGAAGAGCAAGCAAGATCAGTTAGGCTATCTGATTTAAGCTACACTGAGGATTGAGAAGGGCTTGGCCACCCTGACTCAGAATCAGGAGAGCCTGGAGAGGATTGTGGAGATGAAATTCTATGATCTTGATCTGAAGGTGACTGAGATTCAGACTGCAGTTGAGCAGCTTTAGGAGGAAGCATGGGAGAGGAAAGTGTCGGTGTCAAAACCGGTGGATCTCGGGCAAGGGGTCCCGAACTGTGCGTCTAGGGAGGATGGTAACAGGAGGTGGGGGACACAATGTTTACCCAGGTTCGGGCCCTCTCGATGGAGGTAACACCCTACTTCCTGCTTGATTGATCTTGATGATATGAGTGTTACAAGAGTTGATCTACCATGAGATCGGCGAGGCTAAACCCTAGAAGGTAGCCTATGGTATGATTGTTGTTGTCCTACGGACTAAAACCCTCTGGTTTATATAGACACCGGAGGGAGCTAGGGTTACACAGAGTCGGTTACAAGGAGGAGATCTGCATATTCGAATTTCCAAGCTTGCCTTCCACGCAAAGGGGAGTCCCATCCGGACACGGGACGAAGTCTTCAATATGGTATCTTCATAGTCCAATAGTCCCACCAAAGTATATAGCCCGGCTGTCCGAGGACCCCCTAATCCAGGACTCCCTCAGTAGCCCCTGAACTAGGCTTCAATGACGATGAGTCCAACGCGCAGATTGTCTTCGACATTGCAAGGCGGGTTCCTCCTCCGAATACTCCATAGAGGATTTTGAACAAAAGGATAGTGTCCGGCTCTGCAAAACAAATTCCACATACCACCATAGAGAGTACAATATTCCCACCAATCTATTCTGCTGACAACTTTTCATAATGTGACATCACGCCATGGCCTCGGTCATTATTCAAACCGTTTTTCCCTGCCCGCCACTACCGTGTTGCGAGGCGGTTTTATTGGCACGTCTTGTCGAAGCAGAGATCGTGTCCCCTTATCACGGGATTCTCATCAATATGGGTGTGGGTAACCCAATCGTGCTTGTTAGTACGACTCCTCGATTTTAGGCAAGTTCCAAACGGCCACGCGAAGGACGCTTGATATTCTCCCTCTTTACAAAGGGGCCAAAGCATGTCCCTTTCTTCTCACGCTCAATCCCTCCCTTCCCCCACCCCGAGTTCCAACACCCAAGGCTCAGGCGAAGCGCTTCGGACCTTCAATCATGTCCGGATCCAACCTTCAGGGCCAGTGCATGGCTTCCTCTGTCACAGAGGAGGACATCAAGAAGCTAAGGGAGGCCAGGTATGTGACCGTCGAAATCTCGCACAAGCTGCCTGCCCGAGGGCAGGTCAAACCCACTCCCGAACCCAAGGAGAGTGTCGTATTTGTTTCCCACTTCCTCTGAGGGCTAGGCTTTAGTCTCGACCCCTTCGTCAGAGGGCTCATGTTCTATTATGGGCTTGACTTCCACGATCTAGCTCCGGATTCCATTCTTCACATCTCATCATTTATCGTCATATGTGAGGCCTTCCTCCGCATCACCCTACACTTTGGCTTATGGCTCAAGACCTTCAATGTGAAGCCAAAGATAATCGATGGGCGACACGCAGAATGCGGAGGTGCCACAATAAGCAAAGGCGTTGATGCCCCATGGCCAAAGGGTTCCTTCCCGGAGATATCCAACTTATGGCAGCGGGAGTGGTTTTACATCACAGCTCCCCGAAGTACTAAGTGGGTGGCTGCCCCCGCCTTCTGTTCGGGCCCCCCACCATAACTAGCATCATGGGTCAACAAGGGGCTAGACTGGGGGCTGGTTAACGACATGCCGACATTGCAAAGTCGCATCCGAGATCTCCTCAAGAGGGATGTCGGTCTCGTCAAAGTAATGCAAGTTATGCTAGTTCGTTGAATCCTTCCATGCCAACATCGATCTCTCTATATGTGGGAGTTCAACCTGGAAGGACCGCGAACTATTCAGTAGTTCTTCGGCGTGACGCTTGAAGATATGTACGGATTGTTCTCCGGAACACGAATAAAGTGTCCGGACACCACCGAGGATGCGGGTCTCAACTGTAATCGTCCAGATACCCAGGTAAGTATTTCCACGACCGAATGCACTGTCTTTTCTGTTGTCATAACATAATTCTGAAAGAATTGCTCTTGGCCATGACTGGGTAAGAAAGGCAAAGATGATCAGGTGTTCGGCCCCCCTTCCCGAGGGCTCGCCGGATCCTGTACTAGCCAGGATGCTGGAGTACGCACCTTATCAAGTGCCCTCGGGGGAAGATAAAGGGAGAGACGAAGAAGCCGAAAGCGAGCCTCGCTCATTATTCATCCAAACCGGGGGAATTAGTACCTCCACAAAGGAGGATAATCGGGGAGAAGAATCTGAAATTCCCTCTCCCCAAGGAAGAAAAAGGACCGCTCCTGAAGACTTGGAAACAAGGGTTTCCAAACAAGAGAAGAAACCCTCGCCAGGGGGCCCTGACCCGGAGGGCATTCCTTCCGTGCAGTGCCCGCAAGGGGATCAGCCCTCCACCGAGCTATAAGTGAACAAAAGTACTTTTGGTAAATATATTCTGCTTTATCTCCGCGGACAATAACCGAGACATATGTCTTGCAATCCGGATCGTAGCTCTTCCCGACAGAGTTCGTCTTCGGTGGATCTTCTTCCGGAGATGATGGAGAGCGAAACGCCTCGCCTTGTCTCCCCGCCTCCTTCGGCGGATGACACTAAGGTGTCATCACTGAGGATTTCTCCTGATCCGCCAAGGCCAGAAGGTAACCCTTCGGCCACCCGAAGTCCGAGTATTCAGCTCCTAAGGGGGGTAACAAAAATAGTCCAGGATTGTCTAGTGCACAACCGGACGTACTGACGGGTATTTTGGAGCAAGCGGCTATCTCGGAGGAGCATCGTACTTAAAGGGTGCTGTCGGTGTCAAAACCGGCGGATCTCGGGTAGGGGGTCCCGAACTGTGTATCTAGGCGGATGGTAACAGGAGGCAGGGGACACGAAGTTTTACCCAGGTTCGGGCCCTCTTGATGGAGGTAAAACCCTATGTCCTACTTGATTAATATTGATGATATGGGTAGTACAAGAGTAGATCTACCACGAGATCAGAGAGGCTAAACCCTATAAGCTAGCCTATGGTATGATCACTACTAGGAAAAGGGCTATAGATGGAATTGACACTAATGGCGCACCAGACATGTGGTGCGCCATTACTATATACTAATGGCGCACCATGTGTTGGTGCGCCATTAGTGTCCAAATACTAATGGCGCACCACATCCACGGTGCGCCATTACTAAAAAAAATCAATTTTTTCAAAACTACTAATGGCGCACCGTGGGAGTGGTGCGCGATGGCGCACCATGCCACGGTGCGCCATTAGTAACTTGGCCACCACTTCCACCGAATGCACCCCCCCCCTGTGGACCGCCTTTTCAGTTTTTAAAAAAATAAAAAAAATGATGGAAATGTCAAAAAAAATAAAAGAAAATAAGTTTCCCATGTGATATGTGGTCTAGTTGTTGTGAAAATTTACAAATATGAATTTCGACTTTATTTGCGAAATCTCTCGAGAATTTGTAAATTGGGCATAACTTTTGCATACGGACTCGGATGAAAAAGTTTTTTATATGAAAAATCATCTACTCGAAAAGTTACATCCGAATTTAACTGGGGAACCTTGTTAAACATTTTCAAAATCCTCAAAAACCTAACAGAAAAAAGATACAGGGCTTTTAAGATCTGGGGAGGCAAAAAAATTCAAACTTACTAATGGCGCACCTACCCATGGCGCGCCATTACTATCTTCCCGCCTTCAAAATTCAAAATAAGTCCAAAAATAAAAAAGTTACTAATGGCGCACCTGCCCATGGTGCGCCATTATTATCTTCCCGCCTTCAAAATTCAAAATAAATCAAAAAAAAGTGAGTAATGGCGCACCTGCCCGCGGTGCGCCATTACTATGCCGTATATATGGCTAGGCGTGGTCCTCTCCTCCTTACCTCTTCATTCTCCTCCTCCACTCCACCTTTCCTCCACTCCATCTCCTCCTCTCCACTCCATCTTCCCTTCTCTCCTCCACCATACTACCCTCCTCCTCTCCGGCGACCTCCTCCTCCTCCTCTCCGGCGACCTCCTCCTCCCTCCTCTCCTCCCCTCCCCTCCCCTCACGGTTTCTCCTCCCTCCTCTCCGGTGAGCTCCTCCTCCCTCCTCTCCGATGAGCTCCTCCTCCCACCTCTCCTCCCATCCCCT
Organism: Triticum urartu; assembly: GCF_056163025.1. Classification (NCBI taxonomy): domain Eukaryota; kingdom Viridiplantae; phylum Streptophyta; class Magnoliopsida; order Poales; family Poaceae; genus Triticum; species Triticum urartu. The sequence continues at coordinate 219,736,957 of NC_141878.1, forward strand.
CATGGTTTCTCCTTCCTCCTCTCCGATGCTCCGGTGAACTCCTCTCCGGCGACCTCCTCCTCCTCCTCCTCTCCGGCGATGTAGGCGAGCGCCTCTCTGGTGACCTCCTCCTCCTCCTCTCTGGCGAACTCCTCTCCGGCGAACTCCTCTCCGGCAAAATAACACGGCAAAAGAACGTACAAGATCCAAAAACAGGAACAAAATTTGAAATAATATCGTGCCAAAAAACGAGCAAAAAACAAGCAAAAAATGGGCAAAAAAATCACGATCCAGATCCAAATTCAAAATTCAAAAATAGCAATGGCGCACGGTGGGGGTTAGACGGTGCGCCACTACTATTTTCCCGCCTTTAAAATTCAAAAATACTAATGGCGCACCAGTGGCCTATACTAATGGCGCACCAATGGCCTATACTAATGGCGCACCATGGCCTATACTAATGGCACACCAGTGGTGCGCCATTAGTATACCAGATACTCATGGCGCACCAGTGATGCGCCATTAGTAAAAAATACTAGTGGCGTGATACTAATGGCGCACCAGTGATGCGCCATTAGTAGGCAAAACTGGTGCGCCATTAGTAGCCCTTTTCCTAGTAGTGGATTGTATGTTATTGTTTTGTCTTATAGACTAAAACCCTCCGGTTTATATAGACACCGGAGAGGGCTAGGGTTACACAAGGTCGGTTACAAAGGAGGAGATATACATATCGGTATTGCCTAGCTTGCCTTCCACGCCAAGTAGAGTCCCATCCGGACACGAGATGAAGTCTTCAATCTTGTATCTTCATAGTCCAACAATCCGGCCAAAGGTTATAGTCCGGCTGTCTGGAGACCCCCTAATCCAGGACTCCCTCAGTAGCCCATGAACCAGGCTTCAATGATGATGAGTCCGGCGCGCAGTATTGTCTTCGGCATTGCAAGGCGGGTTCCTCCTCCGAATACATCATAGAAGAATTTGAATACAAGGATAGTGTCCGACCCTGTAAAATAAGTTCCACATATCACCATAGAGAGAATAATATTTCCGAAAATCTAATTTGCTGACTTGTTTTGGGAACACGACATTATGTCATGGCCCGTTGATTATTCGAACCGTTTCCTTTAACTAGCCCCGCACATAACGCGAGGCAGTTTTTTGACACGTCTTGTCAAAGAAGAGATCGTGTCCCCTTATCACGGGATTCTCATCAATACGGGTGTGGGTAACCCAACCGCGCCATCGATTACGGCGCTTGGAGGATAAGCGAGTTTTACCAGGCTAGTGGGGACGCATAGTTTTATCCACCCATATAAAGGGATAAGGATTCACCTTTTCATCCACTCCTTCTTCCTCCTTTGCTCATCCATTTTCGCACACTCGAGCTCTAGCGCCCAAGTCCGCACTTCCCACCTCAACCTTCTCCAACCATGTCCAGAGCGGGTGGCAGGTGGATGGTCTCCTCCGCCACGGAGGGAAAAATCAAGAAGCTGAGGAGAGCCGGATACCTGCCCGACGACATCGCGCACCGGCTCCCAGATGAGGGGCAGCTCACCCCCACCCCCAGGCCCCATGAGAGGGTAGTGTTCCTTACCCATTTCCTCCGCGGACTGGGATTCCCTCTCCACCCATTCGTCCGGGGGCTCATGTTCTACTACGGCCTGGATTTCCACGATCTGGCCCCGAACTTCATCCTCAACATCTCAGCGTTTATCGTCGTGTGCGAGGCCTTCCTCCGCATCAAGCCCCACTATGGCTTATGGCTGAAGACCTTCAATGTCAAGCCGAAGGTAGTGGGCGGCCGCCAGGCGGAGTGCGGAGGCGCCATTGTGGGCAAGATGCCCAACGTTATATGGCTCGAGGGCTCCTTTGTGGAGAGCATAAAGGGGTGGCATCGGGGTGGTTCTACATCACCGAGCCGCGTGACCCTGCATGGGCAGCGGCCCCCGAGTTCCAATCTGGCATCCCCACGCGGCTCACCTCCTGGAAAGAGAAGGGCCTGTCCTGGGGTAGTTTGGGAGAGCTGACCGGACTCCAAACATGTATTCAGAACATGGTGACCAAGAAGCTCAAACTCGTCAACGTAGTCCAGGTCATGCTCATCCGCCGGATCCTCCCGTGTCAACAACGGGCCTTCAACTTGTGGGAGTTCGACCCGGCCCAGCACCAAACTCTGAACTGGCTCTTCGATACAACACACGAGGATGCCTGGAAGGTGCTATTCAAGGGCGCCGAGGTTCCTCCTCCTACTACCGAGGATCGCGGATTCTGCGCGAAGCGCCAAGCCAGCGCGGTAAGCTGTTTTACCTCTTACAGGATACTTGTTTTTCATAGTTTGACTCTATGCGGGATCTAAGCTCCCGTTCCTTTGACAAGACTGGCAGGAAACGACCGGAAAGATCTACTGTCCGGCTCCCTTGCCCGAAGGCCCAGCGAACGCTCTCCTGACGGAGATGCTGACTCTGGCTCCTTACAAGGTGCCAGAGAAGACCAAGAAGGCCAAGGGAACCCGAAAGAGTTCCCGATGCCAGGTGTTATCGGACTCATCGTCTGACGACTCTGCGGCACACTCCTCCCCCGAAGACGAGGAGGAAGAAGAAGATGCTCCCCCTTCAGTTGGGGGAGACAAGAAAAGGAAGGCGGCCCCAACTGGGGGCGCCGAAGGGCCCAAGAAGGGAAGGACTCTCCTTCCGGACAGCTCCACCGCCGCCGCCGAAGGCGAAGACGAGTGGATGCCCAAGGTCAAGCCCCTGGGGAGGTCGTAAGTATTCGGATACTAGAGTAACTCATAGCATTCCTTTGTCGCACTGCTTTCCCTAATGCCGAATATGATTATGCAGGCCGCCACGAGCCTGTATCGATGTATCGTCGGACGGCTCCCTGGGCTCGTCGGATATGGATAGCGATCCACTTCCGGCCGCCACCTCCCCTTGCCCTGTGGATGACGCGAAGGTGTTGTCTCAAGAGGCACCGGGTCGAGGGGAGACAGTCCCGGAGGCGCCTCAAGGCGACCTTCCGGACTCCGGGAGCCGAGGGGACAAGGCCCCTAAGGGCCCCGAGTTCGGCCCTCAGCCGAACACCGCGTCGGAACCTCCAGCGGTTCCGGACTCGGGCAGGCGGTCTCTTCTAAGAGGGGCAAGACGCCTGTGCCGAGGACCTCTGCCCATCCAGAGGCGCCGGACAATCTGCTGGAAGCGCTTCGCAGCGCTTCCATCGACGAGGAGCACCGTACTATTATGAGTGTGGTGGTCCAGAAGGTTCAGTCCGCCCAGAGCGGATTGACTGAAGCATGTGCCAGCCTTCTAACAGGCTTTGAGGTAAGTGTTAAAATATAGGAAAAATATTACCGCATAGGCAGTAGCCCCTGATGCTCTGTTCGGTGTTCACAAAGAAAAGACGATCAGAGGATCAAACAATATCGCAGGAGTCTAATATAAGTATGTCAATATGCGTATGCAGGCTTCGCTGCTGGCATCTGCCGCACTGACTGTGGAGGTCGCCGCACTGAAGCAGGACCTTAAAGGGTCCCAGGACGAGCTCGCCTTGCCAAGAGGCAGCTCGAGGAGAACCAAGGTAAGTAATACCCAGTATATTGATATGTATATATATAAGAAGTCACGATTGCAAAATGACAGGATCATCTTATATTTGCCAGGGGCCACGACCGAGGTGGCGTCCCTGAAGCAAGCGTTATCCGAGGCCGAAGACAAAGCGGCCAAGGAGCGTGCCGAGCGAGAAAGGCAAGAGGCACGGGTGGGCGAGGTGCAACAAGAGCTCCAGGCTCTCATGACGAAGCACGAGGCGTTGGAGCTTGACTTGGAGACGCAAGAGTCTGAGCTTATCGCGGCCCTCGAGAGCACAAAGAGTGCCAAGGCCGAGGCCCAAAAGGCCCTCCAGGAGATTGACGCGATGAAGAAAATAGCGACGGGTAAGGCATTCTATATGCAAAGCAAGCATGTGAAAGTAAATTACCTATTACTTACCCGGATCCGGAGCTCTCCAGGAGCATTCGCAGATTTGCCCCGCAGCGTGTCGGATGCCGCATAGTTTTACCAGGCCGATGAGGGAAGCTCAATGGAGAAGCTATTCTGGTCTCAGTATACTGGGACCGAACACCCGGTGCCTATGACCGACCAGCTGAAGCAGCTGGTCGAGCTACACAAGGCGGCCGAACATGCCATGAAGGGCTTTATAGTCCGGCTGTGGCCTGGCGACGCCCTTCCGAACAGCTACTTCGGCCTGGTGAGGCGGCTAGTGGATCCCTGCCCATGGCTGGAAGTCATCAAGCGGTCCGTCTGTATTGAAGGTGCACGACGGGCTTTCGCCCGTGTGAAGGTGCAATGGGCCAAGCTAGACGCCATGAAGTTGATCAAGGAAGGACCGCCACAGGGCAAGGAGCATCGCACCCCCGAAATTTATTATGAGGGTGTCCTGAAGGGTGCCCGTCTTGTAGCGGACGAATGTTCAAAGGATGTAATATTTGAGTAAACTTGCTCGTGTGATCCTATATGATGAAAACTTGTTTCATATGTGCTATGCAATGCTTGTTTGAATTTAAAATGTTACCTTCTGTTTGGCTGTTTATCCAATCTGAGAGATGGCTAGTCCTCGGCTTCTGCCCCCATGCCGCGAGTGCTGGGGTGTTTGGGATAAACCTGAGCACTCTTGTTCCCATGTTTGGGTCCTTCGAGGGAGGTGCTCAGCACAGCGAACAAGCCAACTGGACTAATAATGCTTTATCACTCTCACTTAGCCATAGAATTCTATAATTTTAAATTTCGGCGAAGCCCCTGGTATTCGGAAGGCCAAATTCGGGGCGCGATACACGCCTTTAAGCCGGACAGGACCAGCTCATCGCTCTAAGTGGCATAAGTCTTTAGGGACTCGAAACCTCGCTCAACAGCGACCAGTCTCTCGCCTTATTATGACAGTCAGTTTTAGCTTTCTCTATTGAGGTGCTTAGCCCAGTAGAACCGGGGCACAATCGCAGTAGTTCTCCTAGCGCTACCTTAGCCGATAGAGCGAAACGTAAGGTACCAAAACATAGGAGCCGGGCAAACCCAACATTTGACCAAAGACATGATTCGGAGCTGATGCATCTAATGCTATAAGTTCGGGGTGCCGCACTTGTGAAAGTGTTCGAACTTCTCACGCCGCATTGTGGGGTACTTAAACCCCTGGTGTATTGGCCGTACCAAAGTGTACGGTTGCAAGGCGTCATTAAGGAACACATATATAAAAAAGGAAGAATGCAATAATAGTCTTAATGCTATGCATTGTTTATTCAAATAGATGCGTTAAAGCAGGATGATACAGATAGTGCGATAAGCAAAAAGTAGGACTATGTCCCTTCCAAGGGCAAGCTGAGGAATAGTATTAAAGCAAATATTTCACTCGTTATCGTAATCCACCTGGTAGTTCCGTGGTGTGACGTAGCTTTTTGCCTCCTTGGTTGCTGCATCATGTGTTCGGCAATCATGCTGCCGGACAGGGTTTCCAGAGATTAAAGTCCTGAAAGAGAAAAATAACAGAGCGGGAAGCCCCTAGTGCGGTCTAGGCCGCCTCTTGGGGCGTGCCGTAGTTGTGCCCCCTCCCCACCTGTGCCCATGATATTTTTAATGCGTAATTATGTACACGTGGCATGGATTTCGCTGCTTGGATGGGACTGGGGTGGGGGCCGCATTGGTATGCGAGCTCATGTCGTGCCAGGCGGTCTAGTTGCCGATTACTCCGACCGCGCTTGAAGGTGTTCGGGTCTTGAAACACCGAACTGGTGGATTGCCTTGAGAGGCTGCTTTGTGCTTTTGCTGCAAGGGCCACAGTGTGCTCCTCCATACGGAGAGAGTGCTCTGTGTTCCGTTGACTGTGATGACCCCCCGGGGTCCTGGCATCTTGAGCTTCAGGTATGCATAATGCGGTACCGCATTGAATCTCGCAAATGCGGTTTGCCCGAGCAGTGCATGATAGCCACTATGGAACGGGACTATATCAAAGATTAATTCTTCGCTTCGGAAGTTATCCGGGGATCCGAAGACCACTTCAAGTGTAATTGAGCCTGTGCAATGGGCCTCTACACCTGGAATGACGCCTTTAAAGGTCGTTTTTGTGGGTTTGATCCTTGAGGGGTCTATACCCATTTTGCACACTGTGTCCTGGTAAAGTAGGTTCAGGCTGCTGCCGCCGTCCATAAGGACTCGAGTGAGGTGAAATCCGTCAATGATTGGGTCTAAGACCAATGCGGCGAATCCGCCGTGATGGATACTAGTGGGGTGGTCCCTGCGATCGAAGGTGATCGGGCAGGAGGACCATGGGTTGAACTTTGGGGCGACTAGCTCCAATGCATATACGTCCCTGAGCGCACGCTTCCGCTCCCTTTTGGGGATGTGGGTTGCGTATATCATGTTCACCGTCCGCACATGTGGGGGGAACCTCTTCTGTCCTCCGGTGTTCAGCTGCCGGGGCTCCTCTTCGCCATTGCTGTGTGACCCTTTATCTTTATCTTCGGCAATTAACTTGCCGGCCTGCTTGAACACCCAGCATTCCCTGTTGGTGTGGTTGGCTGGCTTGTCAGGGGTACCGTGTATTTGACACGAGCGATCAAGTATGCGGTCCAAACTGGACGGGCCCGGAGTGCTTCTTTTGAATGGCTTTTTCCGCTGACCGGGTTTAGAGCCTTTGAATCCGGCATTGACTATTGTATCCTCAGTATTATCGTTGTTAATGCGGCGCTTATGTTTGTTGCGATGTGACCTGCTATTGCCGTCCTTGGTATCCGAAGTACCATGGTTTTTTGATATGTTGTTACTGCGAGCCAGTCAGCTGTCTTCTCCCGCATAGAAGCAGGTCATGAGTGTCGTGAGGGCTGCCATAGATTTCGGCTTTTCCTGTCCAAGGTGTCGGGCAAGCCACTCGTCGCGGATGTTATGCTTGAAGGCTGCTAGGGCCTCTGCATCCGGACAGTCGACGATTTGATTTTTCTTTGTTAGGAACCGTGTCCAGAATTGCCTGGCCGATTCTTCTGGCTGCTGAATTATGTGGCTCAAGTCATCGATGTCTGGTGGTCGCACATAAGTGCCCTGAAAGTTGTCGAGGAATGCGGCTTCCAGATCTTCCCAACAGCTAATGGACTCTGCTGGCAAGCTATTAAGCCAATGTTGCGCTGGTCCTTTGAGCTTTAGTGGGAGGTATTTGATGGCGTGTAAGTCATCGCCACGGGCCATGTGGATGTGGAGGAGGAAATCCTCGATCCATACCGCAGGATCTGTTGTGCTGTCGTATGATTCAATATTTACGGGTTTGAAACCCTCTGGGATTTGATGATACATTACTTCGTCTGTGAAGCATAGGGGGTGTGCGGCGCCTCTGTATTGGGCTATATCACGACGCAGCTCGAATGGGTCTTGCCTGCTGTGTTCGGACCGGCCGGATTGACTTTTACTGTATCTGGCGTGACGTTTATCGTCTTGCATAGTGGCGCACCCTCGTGATCCGTAGATCGATCTTGCATGTTTTGCTTTGTCCTTCAATACGTCTCGCAGGTCTGGCGTGTTTCCCCATGCTTTTTTATTTGAATGGCGTCGGGGTGCGGGCTGAGCTTTTGGCTGGAATGCCTCTCTATCACGGCCATGAGGTGGCCGGTCAGCCGCGTCATACGCTTCTTCCTCCAGTCGAGGTAGCAACCTACATTTTGGGTAACTCTTGGAGGGGCGCTCGAGTTTATATTCCTCGGCCGCGAGGACTTCAGTCCATCTATCAGCTAGCAGATCTTGATCAGCTTGAAGCTGCTGCTGCTTTTTATTAAGGCTATTTGCCGTGGCCATAAGCCGGCGCTTGAAGCGCTCTTGTTCGACGGGATCCTCTGGCAGGCGAATTCGTCATCACCGAGGCTTGCCTCGTCTTCGGAGGGGGGCATGTAATTATCATCCTCCGCTTCTCCATCTGCCTCTCTCTCAAGAGGGCTGGCTCCTCCATCCTCCTGCTCTAAATCTTGCTGGAGGGGATTGTTGTTATCTTCGGCACTATCCGGAGTGTTATTATCTCCTGTGCCGGTATCACCACTTTTGCTTTGGCGGGACTTAGAGCGGCGCCGCTAACGTCGGTGCTTGGGTTGCTTTTTGGAGGGGTCATCCTCTGCTGTCTCGTCGACATTGCCTTCTTTGGGTGTGTCCACCATGTACTCGTATGATGAGGTGGATGTCCAGTGCCCTGTGGGCAGTGGTTCCTCTTCACCTCCCGCATCGTCGTCTATGCCGTCGATGTCTTCGGAGTCGAAGTCGAGCATGTCGGTAAATTCATCGACAGTGGCCACTAAGTGGGTGGTGGGTTGGCCGTGAGTTTCTTCGTCGTCCACATCCTAGTCCTGCCGGACATAGTTCGGCCAGGATCCTCAGAGACCTTAATGAGTTCAGTATGTCGCCGAAGGGCGAGTGCTGAAAGATATCCGCGGAGGTAAACTCCATGATCGGCGCCCAATCGGATTCGATAGGAACGGGCGCAGGCGGTTCGGAGTCCGTGGCCGGAGAGAGATCCGGCAGTTTGTCAACACGGCTCCCATGGAGAGTAAGGTCGATGTTCGGCTCGATCGCTGATGAGGGTAAGGCCTCCGTGGTGGGGTCCATCCACCCGTCCATGGACGGCACAATTGGCTCCGAATTGAGGGTCGGAGCGGCTGCCGGTGCGATCTCCTGAACACTATCGGATGGTAGAGCTAAATCGTACTCATCATGACCGCGTGACGCACAAGGCAGAGGCTCGAATCCATCGAATATCAAGTCTCCGAGGATATCGGCCGTGTAGTTCAAGCTTCCAAACCTGACCTGATGGCCAGGGGCGTAGCTTTCAATCTGCTCCAGATGGCCAAGCGAATTGGCCCGCAGTGCAAAGCCGCCGAATACAAAAATCTGTCCGGGGAGAAAAGTCTCACCCTGGACTGCATCGCTAACGATGATACAAGGAGCCATCATGCCTAACGGCGACGACACAGAGGAACTCTCAATGAAAGCACCAATGTCGGTGTCAAAACCGGCGGATCTCGGGTAGGGGGTCCCGAACTGTGCGTCTAGGTGGATGGTAATAGGAGGCAGGGGACACGAAGTTTTACCCAGGTTCGGGCCCTCTTGATGGAGGTAAAACCCTACGTCCTACTTGATCAATATTGATGATATGGGCAGTACAAGAGTAGATCTACCATGAGATCAGAGAGGCTAAACCCTAGAAGCTAGCCTATGGTATGATTGTATGTTATTGTTGTGTCCTACGGACTAAAACCCTCCGGTTTATATAGACACCGGAGAGGGCTAGGGTTACACAAGGTCGGTTACAAAGGAGGAGATATACATATCTGTATTGCCTAGCTTGCCTTCCACGCCAAGTAGAGTCCCATCCGGACATGAGACGAAGTCTTCAATCTTGTATCTTCATAGTCCAACAATCCGGCCAAAGGTTATAGTCCAGCTGTCTGGAGACCCCCTAATCCAAGACTCCCTCAGGTGCGGTGGTTGAGAGGATCTCATCCGCCAAAAGTGGGTTGCATGAAGCTTTTATGAGACTGCTAAAAGGCTTTGAGGTACGCAAAAAAAATTGACGGTACCGCACACGCTAGGTGTGCTCTATACAGATAGTAGCCCCTGAGACTCTGGTTGCTGTCCCGAGGCGGCAAACAGAGGATCATAGTCCCAGGTAATGATCGCGCTGCTTTCATGTGCAGGCAGCGGACGGTCCGGTGGCTGGCCGGACTGCTGAGTTTGTTAGACTAAGCCGGCAACTGGACGCGGCAGATGCCGACATTGCGCTTGTGAACAAGCGGCTTGACGAGGCACAAGGTATGTATTTTCGGGTGGTCGGCAAGTATTAAGAGGAGCATGATGCTAGTATCTATAATATGTTTTGACTGCAGATGGAGCTGCTGCCGTGGAGACCCTTCGGGTGGAACTTGCCTGAGCCAAGGAACAAGCCAGGAGAAGTGATGCGGCCGCCCTAAAGGCGGCCGAAGACTTAAGAGCCGAACAGGCTGCTCATCGCAAGAGCGAAGATGAAATAGGCAAGATGGTTGTTGAGCTGAAACATGCCGCCGGCCGATATGAGCTTCTTGAAAAGGAAAGCCAAGTGGGAGTGGCCGACCTAAAGAGAGCCGTGCAGGCAGCCAAGGAAACCCGTTCTAAAATTAGAGTAGAAGAGGAGGAGCTCCGTCAAGCCAGAGATATCACGGCTGGGAAGCCCTTTTTGTTGCGGACGAAGTTCGGAGATTCGAAGTATGCCCCTCTGGATCGATTATGGAGTGCTGCAGACGCGTATGCGGAGTTGGCAATGAGTGCTGCTGATGCGACTGCGTTTTTCAAAGATCAAGAAGATCATGAAGTAGAGAAGTTGTTCTGGTCGCAGTTCAGTGCTCCGACGCGTCTGCTGCTGTTAAATGAGCAGATGGCCGAGTGGGCTGAGCTCCATAGGTTGTCCGGGCTTGCCATGAGGTCTGTCGTGGATCATCTATGGCCGGAAGGACCAAAGCCGGATAGTTATTTTGGTTTAGTGCAACGATTCCTTGGTGCTGTGCAACATATCGATGCCGTAAAGAGGTCGGCGTGCATAGAGGGTGCGCGGATGGCTCTTGCCCGTGTTAAGACATACTGGGCAGAGATGGATGCCCCTGCTATTGCAACCCAGGGTCCGGCCGTAGGCCAGGTCTCGGCCGAGCACTATTTAGAAGAAGTCCTAGAAGGCGCTCGTTTAATAGAGGCTCAGTGCTCGAAGAGTATCATGTTCGAGTGACATGTATCTCCATTGTAAAAATAGTATGATTTGAATTATACAGGCTGTTTTTATTGCCTGAAGGTATTATGATGCCTCATGTGCGGCCGTTTATGTAAGTATATAACCTGAAAGTTTGCAGTCGTCGGCTTCAGCCCCCAGGCACATAATGCGGGGGTGTTCGGAAAAGCACATATTCACACTTGATCCAGCGTCTTGGTCAATGAAGGAGGTGATAGTGCGGCGAACAAGGCAATCGGACTATATTGCTTTAACACTTGCACTTAGCCATAGGAGTTTGACAGTGGGGCTACTATATAGCCCCTGGTACTTTCGCGCTTATCCGAATATGGTGCGCGTACATACATGACCGGGAAACTGGTCCTTCGTTAATGCAGAGGAATCGTGAAGATTCTGCTGAGTCCTCGAGTGGTTAACCAGTCTCGTGCTTTATCATGACAATCAGTTTTCGGCTTTCTCTACTGAGGTGCTCATCCAGATGAACCAGGGCACAATCACAGTAGTTCTCCCGGTGCCACCTTAGCCGATAGGGCGGAACGTAAGGTAGCAAAAAACGGGAGCCGGGCAAACCCAACATTTGACCAAATACATGATTCGGAGCTGATTCATATAAGGCCAAACTCGCGATGCCGAACACTCCCTAAGGTATTCGGACTTTACAACATATACCGGGCTGAGCAAAGCCCTTGATAATGAACCCTAAATTTCCAAGTATGTGCATCAGTCTATCGTGGCGAAAATGCCAATAACGTCAGCATCCCTCTCGGTTGTGCTAAGTATCCGGAGGGCGTGAAGCAACAAGAGACAGTGAGAAAGGTTTACACAGGGTCTTAATCTAGAAAGAAAGCTTTGAGCGGGGCCCTGCTGCACGTCTACGCCTGTGTCTCCATTGTGCCGTGTCCTGGAAGGGTGTAGCATGATTGTCATCTGCAAGAGAGAAAAAACCCAGGTGAAAGTCTACGTGCGGAAAATTGGTTATTTTTAATAGACTATTGAAATTCAATCTAAGTAAGGTCAAACCGAACTATAGTCCTTTTTACATGCGGGAAGCCCCTAGTGCCACCTATGGGGCTATATCCATCGGTCCAATCTCGGGTTTATCTGAACTATTACAGCGAGGGGTGCGCCGGACTCGTCTAGCCGTGTCCGCGGTCTTGACGATCGATCATTTATTCCGGTTGGAGGGGTCTTTCAGTGTTCGGCCGCGAAAGCCGCCGTACTTTCCTCCGCATGTAAGGAACGCTCTGAGTTTCCACTAACTATGATGATGCCACGTGGACCGGGCATCTTAAGCTTAAGATAAGCGTAATGCGGTATTGCATTAAAACGAGCGAAGGCTGTTCTTCCGCGTAGTGCTTGATAACCGCTTCGGAATGGAGCGATGTCGAAGGTTAATTCTTCGCTTCGGAAGTTGTCGAGAGAACCGAATACAACCTCTAGTACTATAGAGCCCGTGCAGCGGGCCTCTGGGCCTGGTACTACTCCTTTAAAGGTAGTATTGCTTTGGCTGATTCTTGTTGGGTCTATCCCCATTTTGCGGACTGTGTCTTGATATATCAGATTAAGACTACTGCCGCCATCCATAAGGACTCGGGTGAGATGGTATCCGTCAATTATTAGGTCTAGTACCAACGCAGCTGATCCTCCGTGCCGGATACTAGTCGGATGATCCCTGCGATCAAAAGTGATTGGGCAGGCCGAGCAAGGGTTGATCTTGGGGGTAACGGGCTCTACGGTGTATACGTTTCGGAGTGCGCGTGTGCTCCTCCTCTTCGTTACATGAATCATGTTCACTGTTTTGACTTCTGATGGGAATTTTTTCTATCCCCCAATGTTTTGTTGGTGAGGCTCATCCTCGTCTTCACTTGGTGTCTCCCTCCCCTTGTGTTTGGCATTTAGCTTGCCGGCCTGCTTAAAGACCCAGCATTCTCTGTTGGTGTGATTTGCAGGTTTATCGGAGGTGCCGTGAATCTGACATAATCTGTCCAGAATCTTGTTTAGGTTGGACGGTCCATCTCTGCTGCCTTTGAAAGGCTTTTTCCGTTGACCGGGTCGAGAGCCCCTTAATCTGGCGTTTACCGCCGTGTTATCCGGGCTGTCTTCTTTGCTTCGACGCTTGCTTTTATTGCGTCGTGGTTTTCCATTGCCATCCCTGACTTCAGATGTGCTTGGGTCGCTGGTGCCACTACGGGCTAGCCAACTATCCTTGCCCGCGCAAAAGCGGGTCATAAGGCTTGTTAGGGCCGCCATTGTCTTTGGTTTTTCCTGGCCGAGGTGTCTGGCAAGCCATTCATCCCGGACACTATGTTTGAAAGCCGCTAAGGCTTCGGCGTCCGGACAATCGACAATTTGATTCTTCTTAGTGAGGAATCTGTTCCAAAGCTTTTGGGCTGACTCTCCGGGTTGCTGAATTATGTGACTTAAATCGTCTGCATCCGGAGGTCGGACATAGGTCCCTTGAAAATTAGCCCTAAAAGCGTCTTCGAGCTCTTCCCAACTTCCAATTGAGTTTTCGGGGAGGCTTTTTAACCAGTGCCTAGCTGGTCCTTTCAACTTTAAGGGCAAGTATTTGATGGCGTGGAGATCATCTCCACGAGCCATGTGGATGTGAAGGATAAATTCCTCAATCCAGACCCCAGGGTCTGTTGTTCCGTCGTATGACTCTATGTTCACGGGTTTGGATCCTTCTGGGAATTCATGGTCCAGTACCTCGTCGGTGAAGCATAGGGGGTGCACGGCACCCCTGTATTTGGGTGTGTCTGGCGGTTGTAGTGTTCGGTTTTGATTCCAAACTATTATCCTGTCAGTATAGTCATTTGGGCGGCGATGATCCTTTGCCGGAACGCGCTTCCTAGGTCCGTAAAGGGACCTGGTCAAACCGGCTTTTTGTGTAGGTCCTCACGTAGGTCGTCTGCTGACTTCTGTACGTCATCGTTAGCCGCGCTGTCGCGACCACGGGATGGCCCGTCCGGTTGATCTGCCGTTTTATTTTCTGGCTGAGTGGGCTCTAAGGCCTCATCGTCGAATTCAGGCAACAGCTTGCGCTTTGGATAGCTTTTTGTGTGGCGATTACCACTGTACTTTTCTTCCGTGTCAAGCACTTTATTCCATCTGCTGTTGAGCGTATTCTGCGCGGTCTTAAGCCTTTGCTTCTGCTTCTTCAGGCTCCACACGGTTTCAATGAGCCTTTTATGAAGGTTCTCTTGTTCCAAGTGTCTTTCAGGGATGATGTGTGCATCGCCGTCCGAACTATTCAAGTCTCCGGAGACAGGTTGATGAGTTTTACCCTCGGGGTCGTCGTGACCGGACAGCGGCTCCGTACTATGTTCGCCATCTGCTGGTTCACCCTGCTCCACCGCTGGGTTCATGTGGTCATTGTCCCCTTTGGGTTCGACTGGGGGTTTACTCTTTCTTGCACTATTATCGTTGTTTTTGCTGGGGTGTGATTTGGAGCGGCTTACGATGTCGCTTTGGTTGCTTCTCGAGGGAATTGTCCTTCGCTGCTTCCTCCCGTTCCTCGTCATCATTTTCTTTGGGTGTATCCACCATGTATATATCATGTGATGAAGTGGCAGTCCAGCGCCCTGCGGGCGGTGGTTCCTGTTCGTCTCCCGCATCGTCGCCCATACCGTCGATGTCTTTGGAGCCGAAATCAAGCATGTCGGTTAAGTCGTCGACAGTGGCTATTAAGTGGGTGGTGGGTGGGGAACGAATTTCTTCATCGTCCGCTTCCCACTCGAGTCGAACACAGTTCGACCAAGGGCCTCCGGACAAGGAGAGAGAGGCATCCGTGGCCAGGGACGAATCCAAAGGTCCGGCAACACAGGTCTCGTAGGAGGTGAAGTCAGTATTCGGTTCTATCGCCGCTGAGTGTGCGGCCTCCGGGGCGGGGTCCATCCACCCGTCCTCGGATAGCGCGATCTGCTCCGGATCAAGGGCCGGAGTCGCCACAGGTGTGATCTCCCGAACACTCTCCGGTGGTAGAGCTAAGTCATGCCCGTCGTGACTGTCCGGCGCACCTGACGCGGGCTCGAATCCGTCGAAGATCAAGTTTCCACGGATGTCGGTAGTATAGTTCAAACTTCCAAACCTGACCTGATGGTCAGGGGCGTAGCTTTCGATCTGCTCCAGATGGCCAAGCGAGTTGGCCCACAGTGCGAAGCCGCCGGATACGAAGATCTGTCCGAGGAGAAAAACCTCACCCTGGATTGCATCATTGCCGATGATCCAATGAGCCATCAAGGCTTATGGTGACGACACAGTGGAACTCCCAATGAAAGCACCAATGTCGGTGTCAAAACTGGCGGATCTCGGGTAGGGGGTCCCGAACTGTGCGTCTAGGGCGGATGGTAACAGGAGGCGGGGGACACAATGTTTAACCAGGTTCGGGCCCTCTTGATGGAGGTAACACCCTACTTCCTGCTTGATTGATCTTGATGATATGAGTATTACAAGAGTTGATCTACCACGAGATCGGAGAGGCTAAACCCTAGAAGCTAGCCTATGGCATGATTGTTGTTGTCCTACGGACTAAAACCCTTCGGTTTATATAGACACCGGAGGGAGCTAGGGTTACACAGAGTCGGTTAGAAGGGAAGAGATCTACATATCCGAATTGCCAAGCTTTCCTTCCACGCAAAGGAGAGTCCCATCCGGACACGGGACGAAGTCTTCAATCTGGTATCTTGATAGTCCAACAGTCCAGCCAAAGTATATAGCCCGGCTGTCCGAGGACCCCCTAATCCAGAACTCCCTCAGAAAGGAAAGGCAACTACTGATGCCTTTAAGCGTGTGCCACGAGGTCCAAGGTCTGCTGCAGTGCCAGTCTCAAATGCCAGAGCTTCAGTGTCAGCGCCAGCAGCTACAGCTCCAGTGCCACCTCTAGCACCCACTCCATCAGCTCCAACTACGTCATCGTAAGCCTTCGTCCTTGGAGTTCTCTCTACACCACCTCCCGAAGACCAAGCCTGAGAGACGTATAGCACTATGCATTTTCGAACTTTTTGGTAACTTGGTGCCAAAGGGGGAGAAATATGTATAGATCATAGGCTTCGAGAGAGAGTGTCTTGCTTTTTATCTCTCTTTTGCTTTTTGTTGAGCTTTGTGTGCTTGTCTAAGATACTTTTATGTCCTTGTGAGATACTTATGTGATCATGTGGTTGATCATATGCTACCTTAATGTTTGGTTGAATGATGCTATCTGTTATATCTCATATATGATCATTCACTTGCTTGGTGATGAGTGCATGTTTTTAATTTCTATCATTTTGAGCACTCCACCAAGATGTATGTGACATGGAAGAGTGGCCCATGAACCTAATCGATTGTGCATTTGCATTCAAAAGAAAATTTTAAATAATGCACAAATTAAGGGGGGGCTCTTGCTTATCACATACTTCTCAAAGCGACGATGTTTTTCAATCTTATTATCACTTGTGGAAGCTTTGATCTATATGTTGTCATCAATTACCAAAAAGGGGGAGATTGAAAGTGCAACTATCCCTAGGTGGTTTTGGTAATTCTTAACAACATATAGCTCATTGAGCTAATGCTATTTGAAGATAAATATTTCAGGAAAGCTCAATGATTGGAATGGCATGGATTAGAAAGTGGACCCCTCAAAATGCTAAGGACAAAAGATTGGCTCAAGCTCAAAGCACAAGACTCTACCTTTTTCATTTCAGTGATCCAAGATCACGTTGAGTCCATAGGAAAAGCCAATACTATTAAAAGGGGATGAGGTGTTGCTTAATAAGTTACTTGCTCAAAATGCTTAGTGATATGCTCCAAAAACCCTCAACTACTTTCTCATATCCACATATGTCCCAAACCAAAAGTCAAACTCGGCCCCACCAAAATTTCCTATCCGGCGCCACCGAGTTCACTTGACATAGCCACTGCCAGAAACCCTAATCAATTCAGTCTCACTGATAGGGATCTCAGTCTCACCGAGATGGGATTGCAAACTCTCTGTTTCCCTTCGTAACGTTTCGGTCCAACCGAAATGAGCGATCAGTCCCACCGAGATTGCAATGCAAACTCTCTGTTTCCCTTTCGTAACGTTTCGATCTAACCGAGATGAGCGAATCGGTCCCACCGAGTTTGCCTGACCAACTCTCTGTTTGCCTATTACCAAAATCGGTCCCACCGAGTTTGTGTAATCGGTCTCACCGAGATTACGTTATGCCCTAACCCTAATGGAATCGGTCCCACCGAGTTGACATGTCGGTCCCATCGAAAACCCTAACGGTCACATTATGAACTAAATCGGTCTGACCGAGTTGTATGATTCGGTCCCACTGAGTTTGGTGATTTGTGTGTAACGGTTAGATTTTGTGTGGAGGCTATTTATACCCCTCCACCCACTCTTCATTCGTGGAGAGAGCCATCAGAATATGCCTACACTTCCAACATACATTTTGTGAGAGAGAACCACCTACACTTGTCTTGAGGTCAAGATATTCCATTCCAACCACATAAATCTTGATCTCTAGCCTTCCTCAAGTTGCTTTCCACTCAAATCATCTTTATAACAAATCCAATCCTATGAGAGAGAGTTGAGTGTTGAGGAGACTCTCATTTGAAGCACAAGAGCAAGGAGTTCATCATCAACACACCATCTATTACCTTTTGGAGAGTGGTGTCCTAGATTGGTTAGGTGTCACTTGGGAACCTCCGTCAAGATTGTGGAGTTGAACCAAGGAGTTTGTACGGGCAAGGATATCACCTACTTCGTGAAGATCTACCCTAGCAAGGCAAGTCCTTCGTGGGCGATGGCCATGGTGGGATAGACAAGGTTGCTTCTTCATGGACCCTTCATGGGTGGAGCCCTTCGTGGACTCGCACAACCGTTACCCTTCGTGGATTGAAGTCTCCATCAACGTGGATGTACGATAGCACCACCTATGGAACCACGCCAAAAATCTCCGTGTTTACATTGCGTTTGCTCCCTCCAAACTCCTCCCTTTACCTTCATATGCAATTGTTTTACATTCCGCAGCTATACTCTTAGAATTGCATGTGTAGGTTGATTACTTGTTTGTGCTAAGTTGCTAAAATCTGCCAAGACTTAAAATTGGGGAAATGCTAGATTTTTATTTGGTCAAGTAGTCTAATCACCCCCCTTAGACATACTTTCGATCCTACAATCATTCTTATTGCATTACTCCATTTATCCATGAACTTAATACACTAGATGCATGCTGGATAGCGATCGATGTGTGGAGTAATAGTAGTAGATCCAGGAAGGAGTCGGTCTACTAATCTTGGACGTGATGCCTATATAATGATCATTGCCAGGATATCATCATGAGTATTTGAACTTCTATCAATTGCCCAACAATAATTTGTTCACCCACCGCTTTGCTATTTTTCTCCAGAGAAGCCACTAGTGAAACCTATGGCCCCCGGGTCTCTTTCTCATATTATTTGCCTTTGCGATCTACTTTTATTTACATTTATTTCCAGATCTATTAATCCAAAAAATACAAAAATAGTTGGTTGCACTTTATTTTATTTGCGATCTATTTATCTAATTTATTACAACCTTTTTACTGTCACACACCAATTTCTGGCACCGTATCCGAAAGGGATTGACAACCCCTTTAACACGTCGGGTTGCAAGGATTTGTTATCTGTGTGCAGGGGCTGTTTATGTTCCGTTGCTTGGTTCTCCTACTGGTTTGGTAACCTTGGTTTCATATCTGAGGGAAATACCTACCGCTGTTGTGTTGCGTCATCCCTCCCTCTTTGGGGAAATACCGACGTAGCTTCAAGCGACATCACATTTGTATTGAGGAAACCCATTGGGTCCTCGTCTCCTCCATCCAATCATCCATTCTCAGTTCTACGGGACTGATTACATCAGCCAGTACCTTTGCACCCCCTTCATCACGTCGTCCGCCGCTCTCACCCAGCACTACAGGAGCTGGTAATTGCATACGCGGGGTGGTTGTCTCCATACATGCTTGTTGATGTGTGGTTATTGGTGTGCTCTCGGCCGGCTCCAGACAAAGAAGATTCTTCGGCCATAGCAGCACCCAACTCGTGCAGCTTCCAATCCGTGGCGGGATCTCGTCGTCCTCTCCCCCTAGGCGTAATGGAGGAGGCAAATCCTCGTGCCCCGATGTCACACTCGACAAGGTAACCCTGAAGTGCCCAGTGGGCATCGGCTGGTTGTGGAATGTGAGATCCAAAGGCTTCATTATCAACCCCTTTCCCACGTCCACCTTCTGGCCTTTGATCAAGTAGAGTACGGTGCATGGGGTTTCGTCGGCCTGCAAACACATGTCTGCGGCGTGAAACATCCAAAAGGAAACAAAAATGGAATATTCTAGATATATATGTTTGTGCGACATGTAATTACCGTGGGGGTGTCGAGCTCAACCAAAGACAAAGGCCCGCCTAGCACGCCAGAGACTGAGGATGGGCTGCTATGAGCGGGTGCGGGTGCGAGATGAGGCCCGGTTGCGTGAGCAAGTGATGGTGCGGTGGTGTTGTTGTTCACGGAGTTGCTCGCGACGAAACTGGGCAACGGGAAATCATGTACCATCTTGTCTGGATTTTCCTTCGTCCAGTTGATGATAGCCGGGACCAACTTAGTAGCAAAATCATTTCTGCAGGCAGTTACAGCTGCATAGCAACTCATTTTTCTCTTCGAGTGTTTTTTCGCGTCCTCAGCTTCTTTTTCCTCGAACACGAGCTTCACCTTCTCATTGATGTCCGCCCGACTAAACTTCTTTTTCTGCTTCTTGGCCTTCGGGCCCTTGTTATAAAACACCTTCCACGTGGCGCCGTGCACATGTTCATATTGTGGCCGCTGGCCGCCCAAAGGGAGTCCCTTAAGTTCATTCAAGTCCCGGTTGAGAGGGGTGTCCCACTTGGGCCTCATCGAAGAAGTAGGGCTTTCGGCTGCAAGCTGGTGTTGCTTCTCCTGGAGAAGGAACGTGAACCGTTTACGAATGTGTAGTCGACTAGATCTGGAGCTAAATGTAAGGTGGTAAAAGAATAATTACCAGTAGTCTAATCAATCTCCTCGTGATCTGGTCCATGTAAAAAACCTTATTTTCCTTGTCCCGCTTGTAGCAGGCCCTGATGAAGTCACGCTCCAAGGGGTTGGTGAACTTCACGAAGGGGTCTGGGAGACCCACGGCTTCATGTTCCACGTCCTCCTTATCCCATATGGGCCTTTTACCGAGGTAGCCATGGCTTCCGAGGAGATGCTTCCCCATGTTCCTTTGCTGAAGGCTCTTGGATTTCGCAGCCTTAGCCTTGGCTGCCTCGGTAGCGCAAGTGTCCTTGAACTTTTTGAATTCCTCTTCTGTAAGTGTCGGATTTTCCTCCAGAATCTTGGACAGGGGTTCCTCGGCCTCAATAGCTCGTTTCACCCTCCCTTTCGAGGAGTCCAAATCATTGATGAACATGCCCATGGCGTGATTGTTAATCTTTTTCATCTTCAGATCATCCCATGGTTGTTCTATGTTATCATCCCGGTCGGGGAACTTGAATCTCTTGTGCAACTTTGTTAGGAGCAACTGCATCAAATGTTCTTTACTCCTTAAGTCATCATCGTTGATGCTCGCGCATCCCGTAGGATGCATCCTACTTGGTTCCCATAGCACATGTGAGGTTCTTCCGGCTCTAATGGCTCAAACTTGCCAGGTGCCATATTTGTGATCACCAATCGTCCAATGCCTAGTTTGTTAGGTTTTCTTATCCTCTGCTTCTTCTTTTCGGCAGCGACATCGGCACCGGTACCTTCCCCGCCGGTCTCGGCGCCGCCATCGGTGCCGGCGCCATCGGTGTCGATGTCGGCATCAGTACCATCATCGAGGCCAACCTGCAAACCTTGACCGTGCTTAGCAGACAAAAGTCGAGGTACTCTTATTCACCCTCATAATCCATCTCATCTGCATCTTGGTCAGAAGGCCCGGTTTCTTCGTTGTTCGACATGTGTTCCTATGATTAAGTCTCTTTGTTTAATTCTAAAACTATGAAAAAAATGAGAAATGACATAAAAAGATCTATGTTTGCCGGATACCGTTTCCCAGCAACTCCCGACACTCGATATGCCTACTATCTAGCACAAGTCATGCCAAAATTCACGGAAAACTTCGGCATGACCTTTGCTAAAAAATGGACATATCAAGCGCCTGAAATTCACCGGAACGGAAATGAATCAACATTCCGACGTAACATAGGCCACTCGGATCATTTACCCTACACATATTCATCATTTTCCAGATATGACATGTCCAAAACATCACATGTCCAAATGACATGTCCAAATTCCAAATATTACATGTCCAAAACATCACATGTCCACTTCAAATTTGCATATAAAAGGAAGAAAAATATAGAACTTGAAGAAAAATGCAAGAAGTCATTTTTCTTCACAATATTTGAAAGTAAATTCAGCCTACCTAAATTTGCTTTAACATGGGATGTTGATTTGGACAATTGCTTAAATTCTGCCTTTTCTTTTAACTACAATTGCTTAACCCTAAATTTATGTCCTATTTTGAAACCTATGGTTCATAAAAACCTAGCTAAATTCATAACTAAATAGTTAACCTAATTAACCTACTTCCCTAACTAAAACCTAAGTAAATTAACCAAAGAACCCTAGCTAGCAAAGAGAGGAGGAGCGATGGGGGGCTTAGAGAGGGTGCAGGGGCGAGGAAGCAGGCCCGATGACGGCCGAGGTTGGGAGGGGAGGAAGCAGAGGAGGGAGGCGTGGCGTGTCGAGGTCGGGGGCGAGCACCGGGACGGGGGCGAGCGCCAGGGTTGGGGTCGGGTTCGGGGCTGGGGTCAGGGGCGTGCGCCAGGGTCGGGGGCGAGCGCAGGGCCGCGGCGAGGGCAGGGCTCCAGCGACGCGGCGGGGGAAGAGAGAGTGGGGATTTGGGGGAAAAGAGGCGGGATGAAGCAGAGAGAGTAAGGATTTTGGGCGTTAAGTGAATGTAGCAGTAGCGCGTTTAGAACAAATGCGCTATAACTAAGTTAGCTATAGTGCTTTTATGCAGATAGCATTATTGCTATTACAGGTAGCTATAGCGGTTTTATACGGAAACCGCTACTGCTACCTTGACTAGTTGTAGCTCTTTTTCAGAAAAGCGCTACTGCTATAACCAGTACCTATAGCAGTTTTCCTATTTGTTTTCTTCTATTTTCTTTTCCTTTATTTTCTCTCACTTTTCTTTTCCTTTTTTCTGAGAGCAGTGAACGAAGGGAAGGTGATACAATTTATATAACTAAGGCGATATATATTGCATCATTTGACGGTTAAGTATGTATACAAAATAGGAACATATATATTACATCATTGGACCCATGCATAATGGCTAAATGTGTACACAAAATAGGAACATATACATTACATCATTTGACCGATAACATACGGTTCCTCAGCGTTGACATATTCGTTTTTGAGTGAGCTGCTTTCCCTTCTTATTCGTTGAAGAATAATTGAGCCCCTCATTGTGACTTTTCCTTTTCCATGGAGCACGATTTTTCTTAGGTAATGTAGTATTGATTCTTCTTTTGACGTATACCTCATCGTCATCGCCATCTTCCCTCATTGGGTTGCCGTAATGGTCGTAATCTTCCTCGTTGGTGACTCCATCCATTCCAATGATGTTCATTTTGCCTCTCCTCACGACAACATGGCTGGGATTGCGCGGGTCGGTTATGAGGAAGCATTGTGTCACATGCTTAGCGTGTACCCATGGTCGTTTTTTGCGATAGCGTTCACGGTAGCGCTCTTGGCGTCGGATATAGTCATGGTAGTGAAATACCGGTTTTCTCTTTCGACATTCTTAGCCCATCTGACACGGTACATCGTCATGTTGTGCAGAGTAGTCAAGCTCCCAGATCTCCTCGACCCTTCAGTAAAATCTCTCAGTTGCGCCATTGTCGCTACCGGTCATGCATTCCATCATCACCCCTGAGTTCTGATCATCAATGTCCATATATTTGGCCTCCGTGTAGAACGTGTATCCGTTGATATCGAATTCCTGTTAGGTGACAAGGTTGGGCGAGGGTCCATGTGCTAAGGCGTATATGAGCAATCCGTCCTTAGAGCCCTCTTCTGGGGGATTAGCAATAATATGCTCTTTGAACCAATATAGGAAAGTGGAGTTGTGCTCTCTAGTAACTTCGGGGTCCGTCCTGCATACCCCCAGGTCACGATACTTCTTTGTGATAATTTCTTTGTGCAGTGCCACGAAAGGATCTACCTCGTCTAGGTGTTGTAACACTACCAAGTTTGCTCTGTCAAAGTCATTGCGTCAATCTGAGTATGCCACGTGCGGTTCCTTGCGACATTTGGAGTGACCTTCTCCTTCGAGCCTCCCATCGTGCTTGTTAATGGGCAAACCAACACCAACACTAGGCAGCTAGTCTGCGCCATATGGAAAATTCTCATAGAAAGAGATGCACTCTTGTGTCAGATAGCCCTAGACGATGCTTCCATCCAGACGGGACATGTTACAAACAAATCCTTTGATGATCCCATTCATCCTCTCAAACAACATCATGTTGTGCAAGAATGACGGCCCCAGGTCTATTATGTCATCCACAATATGGACACACAGATGCACCATGACGTCAAAGAACGCGGGCGGGAAGTACAACTCAAGTTCATTCAGTATCACAACGATCTCTTCCTATAGCCTTCGGAGCTGCTTCACACTGATTGACTTTCGAGAGATGACATCGAAAAAGTTGCAGAGACCAATAAGCATGTCACGGACATGCTTGTCCATTATCCCTCTAAGGGAAACATGTAGTATCTGCGTCATCATCACATGACAGTCATGGGACTTCATCCCGCCGAACCTTTTCTTGTCCATGTCTAGATATCTGCTTATCTTGCCACAGTAACTGGAACTAACTTCGACCTCGGTAAGGCACTTAAAGAATTGATCGATCTCAGCCTGACTTAAGGTGAAGCAAGAAGGGGTAATAATCCTCTTCCTTTACTTTCTTGCCCTTCTTCTCCCGCGCCTCTGTCTCCGTCTCTGTCTCGTCTGTCTTTTTACGGGGCGGCATGTGCAGATCATCCCTGATATTCAAATCTTGCAAGTCTTTTCTTTCCTTCGGCCCATCCTTGGTCTTATTCGGCATGTTCATCAGTGTCACGAGCAAGCTCTCAAGTACATTGTTACAGATATGCATTTGATCAAGGCAATGAGGTGTGTCGAGTTTGTGCCAGTACTCCAAGTCCTAGAACACAAACCTCGTCTTCCATACCTTCAGTAGCGGTTCCGGCGCCGTTTTCATCATCTTTCCAGGTGCGGGGCACTGTTCCCAGTTTTTCAACAGCTCATCAATTCCGGAGCCGCTCCGCTTACATGGAGGTCCTCAATGCTCAGCGTGACCATTGATTAGATCTCCATGGTTTCTCCATGGGTCGTCCTGATCAAGCCATCTTCGATGCCCCGTGTACACGATTTTCCTAGACCCACCATCTTTCCTCGACGTTAGCTGCTGAGACGTTGTATCATCCATGCACCGCGTGCATCCGCAATATCCATGGCACACCTGGCCTGCGACATATCTGTAACCGAGATAGTCGTGCACCCTCGTGATCAGCGCGGCTCTCATGTAGAAATACTCGCCTTTGCTGGCGTCCCATGTCTTGGACGGTGTTTTCCATAACGTGTCTAACTCCTCTTGAAGTAGCCCCGGATACAGATTAATATAATTTCCTGGTTGTTTCGGCCCTTGAATCAGCATGCTCATGTGAATGTACTTTGACTTCATGCACAACCAGGGGGTAGGTTGTACATCCATACAAACACGGGCCATGTGCTATGGTTGGTGTTCTGGTTGCCAAACGGATTCATGCCATCGGTACACGCACCAAGAACGATGTTCCTTACATCACATTCGAAATACCGATAGAAGCCATTCAACGCTCTCCACTGGCTTCCATCCTTGACGTGTCTCAGCTTTGGATCATCTCCATTGTCGGGCTTCTTCCTCTCCGCGTGCCAGCGCATGAGCTTTGCTTCCTTGGGATCTACGAAATACCACTGGAGACGGAGAGTGATCGGTAAGTACCATACATCTTTCTAGGGACATTTCTTCCCGGCCTTCTTGTATCAAGAAGCATTGCACATCGGACAGCTTGTTTTTTCCGCATGCTCCTTCCGATAAATTATGCAATCATTGATGCATGCATGGTATCTAATGTGCGGCAGATCAAGAGGGCACACGATCTTCTTAGCCTCATCCACACTAGTAGGACATAGATTCCCCGCGGGAAGAACATCCTTTAGGTACTTGAGATGCTCATCGAGGCTAGTGTCGGTCCATTTGTTTTTAACCTTTGTCTTCAGGAGTTGGAGCTTGAAACTCAAGCGGGTCACCTCAGGATTGTAACCATCATACAATGGAGTGTTCGAGTCCACCACCAGTTGCTGCAGCTTAGCCTCCTCTCTAGAAGCAGCTCTCTTAGTACTCGTCTCCTTGCGAAGCAGTGCTTGAACATGAGGGTCCTGCACGATTGAAGTTAGTACCGTCGAACTCTGCGGTGTGGAGTCCATGTTCTCTCCGCCGCCATGTTCGGCCCCTTCTCTGTAACGCCCTTGATGCGGCTATATCTCCCATGTGTCGAAGCACGACTTAGAGGCATAACCGCATTGAAAGCAATGTCGCAAGTGAGGTAATCTTCACACAACCCGTGTAATACATAAGGGCAAGAGAAACATAGTTGGCTTACAATCGACACTTCACACATTACATGAATAAAGCATTACACCATCCAGATACAATCAAGGTCCGACTACGGAACCAAAATAAAAGAAGACTACCCCAAATGCTACACAGATCCCCGATCGTCCCAACTGGGCTCCACTACTGATCAACTGGAAATGGAACAACATAAAGAACACGATCTTCATCAAGCTCCGCCTTGAGCTCGGTTGCGTCACCTGCACGGTTTCATCGGCACCTGCAAACTGGTTTTGGAAGTATCTGTGAGTCACGGGGACTCAGCAATCTCACACCCTCGCGATCAAGACTATTTATGCTTATAGGTAGGGAAAAGGTATGAGGTGGAGCTGCAGCAAGCACTAGCATATATGGTGGCTAACATACGCAAATGAGAGCGAGAAGAGAAGGCAAAGCACGGTAGAGGATCTATGATCAAGAAGTGATCCTAGAACAACCTACGTCAAGCATAAATCCAACACCGTGTTCACTTCCCAGACTCCGCCGAGAAGAGACCATCACGGTTACACACGCGGTTGATGCGTTTTAATTAAGTTAAGTGTCGAGTTTTCTACAACCGGACATTAACAAATTCCCATCTGCCCATAACCGCAGGCACGGCTTTCGAAAGATAAAATCCCTGCAGGGGTGTCCCAACTTAGCCCATCACAAGCTCTCACGGTCAACGAAGGATATTCCTTCTCCCAAGACAACTCGATCAGACTTGGATCCCGGTTACAAGGCATTTCGACAATGGTAAAACAAGACCAGCAAGACCGCCCGATGCGCCGACATCCTGATAGGAGCTGCACATATCTCGTTCTCAGGGAAACACCGGATGAGCGCTCTGTACAACTAAAACCAGCCCTCAAGTTTCCCCGAGGTGGCGCTGCAAAGGACTCTAGTTCGGACCAACGCTTAGACAAGCACTGGCCCGGGGGGTTAAAATAAAGATGACCCTCGGGATGCGCGACTCCCAAGGGAAAAAGGCTAGGTGGCGAATGGTAAAACCAAGGTTGGGCCTTGCTGGAGGAGTTTTATTCAAAGCGAACTGTCAAGGGGTTCCCATTATAACCCAACCGTGTAAGGAACGCAAAATCCAGGAACATAACACCGGTATGACGGAAACTAGGGCGGCAAGAGTGGAACAAAACACCAGTCATAAGGCCGAGCCTTCCACCCTTTACCAAGTATATAGATGCATTACTTAAATAAGAGATATTGTGATATCCCAACAAAATATCCATGTTCCAACATGGAACAAACTCCAATCTTCACCTGCAACTAATAATGCTATAAGAGGGGCTGAGCAAAGCGGTAACGTAGCCAAACAACGGTTTGCTAGGACAAGGTGGGTTAGAGGCTTGGCTTAACAATATGGGAGGCATGATAAGCAAGTGGTAGGTATCGCAGGATAGGCATAGCAAAAGAGTGAGCAACTAGCAAGCAAAGATAGAAGTGATTTCGAGGGTATGGTCATCTTGCCTGAAATCCCGCAAGGAACAAGAACGAGCCCATGAAGAAGATAAACGGACGTAGACGAACGGATCCTCACAAACGCGACGTTATCGGAACTAACCCGAAGAAGCAACACCGAAAAGAAAGCAAACAACATAGTAAACAACCACCACGTAGACATGGCATGATGCACAATCAAGTATGATGCATGTCCGGTTTAATGAGGCATGGCATGGCAAAGTGCACAAACAACCCTACAAATTAAGTGGAGCTCAATATGCAACTCCGTTGCATATTGACGAAACACCACATTCAAGTTATTTAGTTCGATCTCGTTTATGTACCCAACAATATTAAATGTTGTTAAGCATGTCAAGAGGTGAAACATAAAGGGATTATCTATCTAAACAATTTAAATGGGGCCGGATATAGGAAACAACAAATCCGGTAAATCCCCATATGCATTAGTAAATTAATGCAAACAACAATTTAAACCATCTTAATGTTTTTAACATGATGCGGATGACATGTTCAAGTTTTATGCAATTTTATGAAAAGTTGACAAGAGCATTATGAAGGATTTGTCATCGTGGCGGAAACGAAAAAGGATGCCACGGCAACGATAACGAAAATGGTGCCACGGCAGCGTTCCGGTTCCGGTAACTTGATTGAGATACCGATGCAAATGAGAAGTGTGCGGATGCGTGCAAAAGATGGTGGGGCGCTCCCGGATTCCGGGTGTCCCGCGAGTTGACGATAAGGAAACGAATGACAATTTGGACATGGTGCAAAACCCGAGCATCTCAAACATTGCAAGCATTCATTCACGGACGTCGTCTCGAGGTTATACCTTCGAAGAGTGCAAGCGGAACAGTTCTCGTTCGGTGCAAGGTAGAGGAAGTAGACGTTCTCGCGACGACGGTAGTGGAAGTAGTCGTTCTCGCACGCTCTAGGGTCGACGGTAGAGGTTCTCGCGATCTCGGGGACGGTAGTGTTACATGTTTATCGGTAGTCGAACATGACGATCCGGAGAGGGTACTTGGCAACAAGCACGTTGTCGGTAGTTGTGCACAATCGTTGTCAGACTTGACGGGTTCGAGGTCTTCGGACGTAGTAGTACATGTTTGTTTTTTCGGAGAGGTACATGTCGTTCTTCGGTCATAGGTACTTGACGTTTTTGCTACCCGGGTCTTCAGCGACGGTCATTGTACACATGACGTTGGGGTACTTGTCAGTCCAGGTCTTGACGGAGTAGATGTACACATTTCGTAGATGAACTTGGCGTAACCGTGCGGTAGTCGAACTTGGCGGTCCGGTGCGGTAACCAACACGTAGGGGTACACTTGTTGAAGCGGAACTTGACAAAATCCAAATGGAGGTAGCCGTCTGTTCAGGTACGTTGCGACAACAGCAGCAGCCGGAAGTGCTCGCGGGTGAGAGGGTCGGCCCTAGGACTGATGCAGGGAGCAGCATGGGAGGTCAAGTGATGGGCATGGAGCGGCAAGGCGACGAGGACGTGGCACGTTGGGGCAGCAAGGCGGAGCGTAGCAGAGGCGGAGGCGCCTGGCACAGGGACTTGGCGCGGCGACTCCTCGACGCAGGGAGCAGCGGCTGCAGGCTGGAGCCATGCGGGCGGCGGGGCGGTGACATGCGCGGGCGAAGACGGGAAAGCGGGGCAGCAACGTGACTTGACGCGGCTCCGGCGAGGGAAGAAAACAGTAGGAGGCGGCGGGGCTTGACGGATCCGGACGAGGGACTTGGCAGGAGCGGCAGCCGCCATGGAAGAAGGAGGAGAGCTGCTCGCTGGCGACGGCCGGAGGCAGAGGCACGGCGAGGAAGGACGAGAGGCCGGCGTGGTCATGGTGGAGCTCGGCGGTAGCGTCGCAGGCCGGCATGGCAGCGCCAAGGGGAGGGTGAGGATCGAGGAGAGGGTCTCCTCTGGTGGCGCAAGAGGATGAGGGGGAGACGTGCGGGATCGAGAGAAGCGCGAGGGGATCGAGCGTTGGGAGGGACGAAGGGAGAGGCGGCGGTGCGGGAAGAGGTCAAGGGAGAGATGGGATCGAGAGGGAGAGGAGATGGGCTCTCTCCCTGCGCTAGGGTTAGCTGGGGAGTGGGCCTTGGGAGGCCAGCCCAATGGAAAGGAAAACGGCCAGGCTGGTGGGCTCTCTCTTCTCCCTCCAAATCTTTTTTTCTTTTAACTAAATAAAAGAAAAGAAACTTGGAAGAAAAGCCGAGAGGGATTGCAGTGGAGTTTGGACATGAATTAAATTTTCTCAGAGTCACAAAAATGAGCCTGATCCACGAAAAATGGAAATGATCACGTGGGTGAAGTTTGAAATGAAATCATTTGAATTTAATTCAAATGGTTTTGCATAGGAACTAGGTTATAGGGAGGTCCAAAAATGTTGAGGTTTTTGGTGGAGCTCCGGAATATGATGAAAGAAATATATGGCCATGTTGGAGACCAAGAATTAAGATAACAAAGGCATTGGGATATTTTGCAAGTGTGTTTGCGGTAAATCCAAATAATTGGAATATTTACTATAGCTCTCTAAATATCAAGAGGATATGTTGTAAAGAGAATCACCATGTGAATTCCCTCGGTCTAAATGGATCGAAGATCCATACGGTTTATTTAGTTGAGATGCAAAAGACTTATGACATGATGACATGATGCAAAGCACATGGTGCAACGAACCAAAACGAATCACCCGACAACACTCGGAAACATGGAAGGCATCTGAAGCTCCGGTCTTGGGGCGTTACAACACTCCACCACTATGAGAGGATCTCGTCCCGAGATCTAGAATGGCACCGGAGGGAAAACGGAAGGGAAAGAGAAGAGGTAAAACTAAGTTGCTTATTTGACAAACGAGTGAGACCAAAGAACCTTGAAAAGGTTAAGCCATTTCGGGAAAAGAATACCACGGAGATGATGAAGTTGAAAACACTCCGTTTGAAAAGAGGAACAAGGAAGAACAACTTCGGGCAGCACTCCGATTGAAAAGAAAAGGAATTGAATAAGAACTTGATAAGATGAGAAGATACTTGAATGAAAACACGACACACCGGTTGGAAAAAAAAGATTAGCAAAGTAAAGAATATGGTCTTGACAAACCGAGATGAGGAGTGAAAAGAGCAACATCAATAGACCTCCGGGAGAAAGAATAGAAGTTGGATCGTCGGAACAAAAGAACGGAGAAGAAAACAACATCTTCTACCTTAAATGAGCTTGCAAAAGCATCTTTAGGAGAAGGTTCGAACGGAGTTGTTGGAAAACCAACAACGAAAAGAGTAAACTTGTTGTGGTCTTATGGAAAACATCTCAAAACTATGAGGTGAAATTCTGCCACTGACGGAAACGATAGATTGGATTGATATTAATAAGGAGACGAGAACTTATTTCACCGGGAGGGTAGACGAAGAACTTGGACCATATATGAACATCACAATTAGCGACAATCCTTAGGGAAGTCTTTAGGTGAAATATAACCCAAGATAACTCCACTGACGAGATTGATGGATTTAAAATATTTCATTCTTGTGAATGAAGAATGATATATTACGACCTCAAAGATAAGGGAGAACAATTGCGCTCCGGATTGCAAGATGAAGAATGCTTGAGCTCCTCTGAAAAGAATCTCAATGAACACTTTGAGAAGTAATTAAATCCTTGATGAACCATTATGTAGAACCTCCATGAAGAACTCCAGTAACAAAAGGATGATCAAACGAAAGGAAAGAGAAGTTGAAAACACAAGGTGAAGCCTTGCGATGATTTAGATGAATCTTCACGACGATATAATGCGGAAAAGCTTGGAACTCCGGAAAAGAAAGATGAAACAAATGAAACCGAGAATTTGATGAGCCTACGGAATAGGGAATTGGGTTCACTCGATGAAACAAGAATAAGAATTACATTATGCTTATCCTTCATCAATTTAATTGATGACAAGCAATGGATTAGGCATACTACTTATTATCGTAGAAAGGATTAAGGTAGATATAGCACAAACTTGGGAAAAATCTTCTATGAACCACCGGTAGGATTGACAACGAATAAATTGATAAGGAAGAGAAATCTGGAAGAACCACCGTAAGAATTGAAAATGAACGAAGTAAAGATAAGGAAACACCGGGAAGAATTAGCAAATAAACAAAGATGCTTGAGAGAATTTAGATCCATGAGAACGAAGAGATTATGAGCTGATAAGAGAATACTTGAATGATGCACCAGTAAGATTTGGAGACGAGAGCTAAAAGCTGAGAATGAATAAATCTGGGATGATGGGCTCCATGTGATCAAACTGAAAAGTACTCCTGAATTGCTCCGGATAGGTGAAAAGAATTCTCAGAATCAAAACAATTATGAGAGGATGGCCTCGAACTAGAACCACGAATCTCTGAGAGAACGGATAAGATATGGAGGTAAAACTCTTCTTCGGTCTTCAAATGTGTTGAGAATGACGACGAGAAACACCACCAAGAATTATTGAGACACTCCGGAATGAAGAGTGGAAAGGTTGAGCCAACGGTGAAAATAATTTGAAAGATCTTGGAGAAAGACATATGACTGATGATAATTCATTCTTACGTCAAACTTTAGAAGATTTGAGAATAGCTTTGGTAAAATTAGAAGAGTCAGGTAAGATCCTGGGAAAAGACCTGTGGGTTAGGGCCCACTCAAAAGAAACACCGTTGAAATGATTTAAAAGAGAGGTTGCACCCGTTGAATTAAATGGCTAGAATGAGATAACATCCTCGAAAGATCTTGAACGAAAGCAGAGTGGAAATGGGAATATTTGAGATATCTTGAGCACTCCGGAACAATTAATAGCGAGAGGAATGATTAAGAGGTGCACCGGCATGATAAAACATTAGAAACGAGGAAAGGATAAGATCGATAAGGCTTGAATTAAATCCACCGGAGAAGAAAAGATCGAAGAATACAACACTTGAAGCTCCATTAGAATCTTCATGAGAATCACCGGATAAGAACATTGAAAGACAAGAATGAAGAGTCTTCACATCCATAAGATGGATACTTGATTGAGAAATCTGAGTCCTTGAAGGAAACAAGGGTGGGTGGGTGGGAAAAAACAAAGGCAACTTGGAGACGGATAAAACAAACAACATTGAGAAGACTTGAGTTGATCTTGCGGATGTTGAAAATGAACAGATCCTCTTGAAAAGAAACACATCGGTGAAAAGGATTGACATGACAATCTCAATTATCATGAAGGATTGGTATTTACATCGGAGTATGAGAACACCGATTAGGAAAGGTATGGAATCAACATTTGACTTTGAAGCAACTCGAATACCACAACTCAAAACAAAACAAAGGATTGGCTTGCAGAATAAGCCGGAACAAACATGTGACAGAGCTTTCATCCGAAGTTTTCGTGGTGGGGCCTACACGGGCTCGATCGTACAGCACCATCATGTACAAGGCAGTGCACATGACATACGAAGCGTCCCCGAGTCAGCATAGCCAAGGACTCTTTAAGACACAACAAGACCACTGTAGAACCAACCGTGAATAGGCGGACCACTAGACGTCGAACCCCAATTTCATATCATACATCTGTCGGAAAAATATCCTAAGAGCTACTTGAATTCCCACTTATAAACTCCCGAAATTTTCGGGTTATGCAATCAGGTGTTGGGGATACAGGGGAAGCATAATATCTCACCCAAAACTAGCAAATCCTACATCCAGCTGTATCCATCCTTCAACACATAACCAAGAAACCTTTGGAAATCATTTACCTCAACCTTCAAAAAGCATCCGTTATACGAGTTATGGCAATACTCCCAAACTCCCGCCCCAGTACTGGGTGGCGTTGAGGTTATCTCACCAACAACTGCATAAAAGAGATTTTCGATGTCGGCGAAACTCAGGTATTCCAGAATTGCAACGATAAAATTGTGACGACAACACCTCGGAGCTCAACTCCCCGGGACACTGCCACAACCCCTAAATGTCAGGAGGCACCAAGAACAATGTTCTTGTCACAAAACCATCGGAACGATTCCAAGATACCCGCGTGATCCTAAATTTTTTTAGTGAAATTTGAGAAGAGAAGAGTCAAAACTCTACGTCAGGATGCCTCACCAGAGCGACGAAGGGACTGAGGAGTAAAAAGAATCCTACTCTCCGATATATATAATCCTAAAAGACTCAAAACATTTTTCTAGACTCAACAACGCCAGCGATTCGATCAAGCAGGGGGCTCCTAAGGTCGGGGAAGGCTCTGATACCAACTTGTAATGCCCTCGATGCGGCTATATCTCCCACGTGTCGAAGCGCGGCTTAGAGGCATAACTGCATTGAAAGCAATGTCGCAAGTGAGGTAATCTTCACACAACCCATGTAATACATAAGGGCAAGAGAAACATAGTTGGCTTACAATCGCCACTTCACACAATACATGAATAAAGCATTACATCATCCAGATACAATCAAGGTCCGACTATGGAACCAAAATAAAAGAAGACTACCCCAAATGCTACACAGATCCCCGATCGTCCCAACTAGGCTCCACTACTGATCAACTGGAAACGGAACAACATAAAGAACACGATCTTCATCGAGCTCCGCCTTGAGCTCGGTTGTGTCACCTGCACGGTTTCATCGGCACCTGCAAACTGGTTTTGGAAGTATCTGTGAGTCACGGGGACTCAGCAATCTCACACCCTCGCGATCAAGACTATTTAAGCTTATAGGTAGGGAAAAGGTATGAGGTGGAGCTGCAGCAAGCACTAGCAGATATGGTGGCTAACATACGCAAATGAGAGCGAGAAGAGAAGGCAAAGCATGGTCGAGGATCTATGATCAAGAAGTGATCCTAGAACAACCTACATCAAGCATAACTCCAACACCATGTTCACTTCCCGGACTCCGTCGAGAAGAGATCATCACGGTTACACACGCGGTTGATGCGTTTTAATTAACTTAAGTGTCGAGTTTTCTACAATCGGACATTAACAAATTCCCATCTTCCCATAACCGCGGGCACGGCTTTTGAAAGATAAAATCCCTGTAGGGGTGTCCCAACTTAGCCCACCACAAGCTCTCACGGTTAACGAAGGATATTCCTTCTCCCAAGACAACTCGATCAGACTCGGAATCCCGGTTACAAGACATTTCGACAATGGTAAAACAAGACCAGCAAGACCGCCCGATGCGCCGACATCCTGATAGGAGCTGCACATATCTTGTTCTCAGGGCAATGCCGGATGAGCGCTCCGTACAACTAAAACCAGCCCTCAAGTTTCCCTGAGGTGGTGCTGTAAAGGGTCTAGTTCGGACCAACACTTAGACAAGCACTGGCCCGGGGGGTTAAAATAAAGATGACCCTCGGGATGCACGACTCCCAAGGGAAAAGGCTAGGTGGCGAATGGTAAAACCAAGGTTGGGCCTTGCTGGAGGAGTTTTATTCAAAGCGAACTGTCAAGGGGTTCCCATTATAACCCAACCGTGTAAGGAACACAAAATCCGGGAACATAACACTGGTATGACGGAAACTAGGGCGGCAAGAGTGGAACAAAACACCAGGCATAAGGCCGAGCCTTCCACCCTTTACCAAGTATATAGATGCATTAATTAAATAAGAGATATTGTGATATCCCAACAAAATATCCATGTTCTAACATGGAACAAACTCCAATCTTCACCTGCAACTAACAACGCTATAAGAGGGGCTGAGCAAAGCGGTAACATAGCCAAGCAACGGTTTTCTAGGACAAGGTGGGTTAGAGGCTTGGCTTAACAACATGGGAGGCATGATAAGCAAGTGGCAGGTATCGCAGCATAGGCATAGCAAAAGAGTGAGAAACTAGCAAGCAAAGATAGAAGTGATTTCGAGGGTATGGTCATCTTGCCTGAAATCCCGCAAGGAAGAAGAACGAGCCCATGAAGAAAATAAATGGACGTAGACAAATGGATCCTCACAAATGCGACGTTATCGGAACTAACCCGAAGAAGCAACACCGGAAAGAAAGCAAACAACATAGTAAACAACCACCACCTAAACATGGCATGATGCACAATCAAGTATGATGCATGTCTGGTTTAATGAGGCATGGCATGGCAAAGTGCACAAACAACCCTACCAATTAAGTGGAGCTCAATATGCAACTCCGTTGCATATTGACAAAACACCACATTCAAGTTATTTAGTTCGATCTCGTTTATGTACCCAACAATATTAAATGTTGTTAAGCATGTCAAGAGGTGAAACATAAAGGGATTATCTATCTAAACAATTTAAATGGGGCCGGATATAGCAAACAACAAATCCGGTAAATCCCCATGTGCATTAGTAAATTAATGCAAACAACAATCTAAACCATCTTAATGTTGTTAAGATGATGCGGATGACATGTTCACGTTTTATGCAATTTTATGAAAAAGTTTACAAGAGCATTATAAAGCATTTGTCATCGTGGCGGAAACAAAAAAGGGTGCCACGGCAACGATAATGAAAACGATGCCACGGCAGCGTTCCGGTTTTGGTAACTCGATTGAGATACCGATGCAAAGGAGAAGTGTGCGGATGCGTGCAAAAGATGGTGGGGCGCTCCCGGATTCCGGGTGTCCCACGAGTTGACGACAAGGAAACGAGTGACAATTTGGACACGGTGCAAAACCTGAGCATCTCAAACATCGCAAGCATTCGTTCACGGACGTCGTCTCGAGGTTATACCTTTGAAGCGTGCAAGCGGAACAGTTCTCGTTCGGTGCAAGGTAGAGGAAGTAGACGTTCTCGCGACGGCGGTAGTGGAAGTAGTCGTTCTCGCACGCTCTAGGGTCGACGGTAGAGGTTCTCGCGATCTCGGCGACGGTAGTGGTACATGTTTATCGGTAGTCGAACATGATGATCCGGAGAGGGTACTTGGCAACAAGCACGTCGTCAGTAGTTGTGCACAATTGTTGTCGGACTTGACGGATTCGAGGTCTTCGGAAGTAGTGGTACATGTTCGTTTTTCGGAGAGGTACATGTCGTTCTTCGGTCATAGGTACTTGACGTTTTTGCTACCCGGGTCTTTAGCGACGGTCATTGTACACATGACGTTGGGGTACTTGTCGGTCCGGGTCTTGACGGAGTAGATGTGCACGTTTCGTAGATGAACTTGGCATAACCGTGCGGTAGTTGAACTTGGCGGTCCAGTGCGGTAACCAACACGTAGGGGTACACTTGTTGAAGCAGAACTTGACGAAATCCAAATAGAGGTAGCCGTCTGTTCGGGGACGTTGCGACAACAGCAGCAGCCGGAAGTGCTCGCGGGTGAGAGGGTCGGCCCTAGGACTGATGCAGGGAGCAGTAGGGGAGGTCCAGCGATGGGCATGGAGCGGCAAGGCGATGAGGAGCAGGCACGTCGGGGCAGCAAGGCGGAGGCGCCTGGCACAGGGACTTGGCGCGGCGACTCCTCGACGCAGGGAGTAGCGGCTGCAGGCTGGAGCCATGCGGGCGGCGGGGCGGCGACGTGCGCTGGCGAAGACGGGGAAGCAGGGCAGCAACGTGACTTGACGTGGCTCGGCGAGGGAAGAAAATAGTAGGAGGTGGTGGGGCTTGACGGATCCGGACGAGGGACTTGGTAGGAGCGGCGGACGCCATGGACGAAGCAAGGGAGCTGCTCGCTGGCGACGGCCGGAGGCAGAGGCACGGCGAGGAAGGAGGAAAGGCCGGCGTGGTCCTGGTGGAGCTCGGAGGTGGCGTCGCAGGCCGGCATGGCAGCGCCAAGGGGAGGGTGAGGATCGAGGAGAGGTTCTCCTCTGGTGGCGCAAGAGGAGGAGGGGGAGACGTGCGGGATCAAGAGAAGCGCGAGGGGATCAAGCGCTGGGAGGGACGAAGGGAGAGGCGGCGGTGTGGGAAGGGGTCGAGGGAGAGATGGGATCGAGAGGGAGAGGAGATGGGCTCTCTCCCTGCGCTAGGGTTAGCTGGGGAGTGGGCCTTGGGAGGCCGGCCCAGTGGAAAGGAAAACGGCCAGGCTGCTGGGCTCTCTCTTCTCCCTCCAAATCTTTTTTTCTTTTAACTAAATAAAAGAAAAGAAACTTGGAAGAAAAGCCGAGAGGGATTGCAGTGGAGTTTGGACATGAAGTAAATTTTTTCTCAGAGTCACAAAAATGAGCCTGATCCACGAAAAATGGAAATGATCACGTGGGTGAAGTTTGAAACGAAATCATTTGAATTTAATTCAAATGGTTTTGCATAGGAAGTAGGTGATAGGGAGGTCCAAAAATGTTGAGGTTTTTGGTGGAGCTCCGGAATATGATGAAAGAAATATATGGCCATGTTGGAGACCAAGAATTAAGATAACAAAGGCATTGGGATATTTTGCAAGTGTGTTTGCGGTAAATCCAAATAATTGGAATATTTACTATAGCTCTCTAAATATCGAGAGGATATGTTGTAAAGAGAATCACCATGTGAATTCCCTCGGTTTAAATGGATCGAAGATCCATACGGTTTATTTAGTTGAGATGCAAAAGACTTATGACATGATGACATGATGCAAAGCACATGATGCAACGAACCAAAACGAATCACCCGACAACACTCGGAAACATGGAAGGCATCTGAAGCTCCGGTCTTGGGGCGTTACATTCTCATTCTCCATGTCCGACCCATTCTCCGCCGCCATGTCTGGCCTATTCCCCGCCGCCATTATCGATCATCTCTTCGTCTTGCCCCGTGTCGTCATTTCCTGCCCCGTCGACGTCCTCAACATCATCATCATCATCTTCAATTATCCACCAAGTATAGCCATCCATGAAACCATTCATGAGCAGGTGCGCTTCAACACGACCATTGTCATAGGGGTCGAGCCAAACTATTCCTTTGCATCTTCGACACAGACATAAAACCTCTGTCAGATTATTTTCTTTCATGTCCTGCAACGCCGACCGCAACCACCTGTCCAGCATCGTTCCATTGACCATCATTAACACCTGCACGGAAATAATAAACAATTTGATTATAAAAATGCGTGCATGCATCAAAGTCATACAAAAATTCCGCATGACCTTCCCTAAAAATAGGACATATAGATCTAGGGTTTGCCCAGAATTTGCCGAAACGGAAATAAATTGACATTTCGGCAAAACATAGGCAACTCACAAGCACAATTCAGCGTCAACTCATGCCACACACACACAATTTCCATTATATCGCACACACATACACATATTTCCATTCTTGCAAAAGCATGAATTTTTAATCACCTATCTCGAGATCGAGCACACGGTGGAGATGATGATGTAGTAGGGAGATCAAAAGTGGACAAAGCTCTTCTTGACAAAGCTAGATCTAGTTATGGGGCACATAGGTCACTTCACTAAATGCTAAATCTACCTAGCTAGCTAATTTGGGAGGAGACAACTTCAACTAGTGGATGGGGAAGGAAAAAGAGAAATGAGATGCATTAATGGAGGTGGTGTAGTTAGCTAGGAGTAATAAAGAGAGAGAAAGGTAGGTAGAAGAGGGAGAGTAATGGGGGGAGAAGTATTGAGGAAGAAGCAAAGTGAGGAAGAGAGGAGGTGGGAGGTAGGGGAAAGTGAGGAAGAGAGGATGGGGGAGGGGGAGGGAAAGGTGGTATTATGCTGCGTCTTAGCAGTAGCGCAGGTCGTAAAGTACGCTACTGCTAAGAACATAGCAGCAGCGCGCTTCCTGCACAAGCGCTATTGCTAAGCGGGGCCCGCCATGTAGCAAGTTTCAAAATTAGCAGTAGCGACCAAAAAAAAGTGTGCTACTACTATTACTTTAGTACTAGCTCGGGTCGCAGTAGCGCGCTGCTGCTAAACCTAGGTTGATGGGTACCGTCGGTCGATCATCTCCACACTACTGAAAATTAGCAGTAGCGCCTCTTTTTGTACCGCGTTGTTGCTAACATTCTGTGTATAAGGTTTTCCCTAGTAGTGTATGATTTGTTGCTCCCCTCTCCACACGAAGCTTCTGCACCTTCGCTCAATCATCTTGATCGCCCAGACTAGTAGAGGAAGAACATACATACGGTGTATTGGCAGCGCCACCAGAACCGATTGGCAAAGTGTCAGTCATCCCGAGATGGCTAGCATCTTTGGCTTCCAACCCTTCATTTTCCTAGAGTACTTGTCCACCAGTGGCAACATGTCATAGCGCTTGAGCCTATAGATTGACAAGGGAAGCCCTAGGTATCTGAAAGGAAAAGGTTGCTTCTTGCATTAAAAGTGATTCACCACGGACTCAAGTTGCTCCTCGTCACAGGGATGTCAGTGATCAAGCTCTTCTAAAAGTTAATGTGTAGTCCCGAAGCCTCCCCAAGGAGCTCAAGAATGCCGACTACCAACTGAAGGTCAGTCCTTGATGGAGTGAAGAATAGGATCACGTCGTCCACAAATATGAAGGTCCTCGGCACCTGCTTATCCCAACCAATGGACGACAGCAGTCTCCTCTGCTTCGCCCATTCCATCATGGCATGGATAGTGTCCATAGCAATAATGATCATAGCTAGCAGATTTCCTTGCCTGACTCCACTGCCCAGCATGAGGGGTTCACACAAGGCACCATTAATAAGAATAGAAGTTGAGGCAGCCTGTAGTAGTCCAAAAATCCACAAAATCCATCTCATCCCAAACCTCTTCTCTGTGGGACCATAAGTAGGAATTCCCAAGAGAGTGTATTGAAAGCCTTCGAGATGTCAATATTTATCAGAATTGCCTTGGTTTTCCTTTGATGCAGCTATCTAGCTGCCCCGCGCACAAACTTTAAACTCTCGTGTATACTTCTGGAGCTCACGAAAGAGCTCTGGGCTTGGGCAATAATCCTTAGAAGCAGAGGCAACAGCCGCACCGCCAGCACTTTAGCAAAGATCTTCGCAGATCCGTGAATCGGGTTGATAGGCTTGAAGTCCCTGAGATGCAACGATCCCTCCTTCTTGGGCAACAACGTCAAGATGGATGTGTTGAGGATGTCGAATGAATTGAAACCGCCCCTGTGAAGCTCCTTCATCACCTCCGTGAAATCCTCGACGATAACATCCCAGCAAATGTGATAAAAAGCCTCGAGAATCTGTCCTAGCCAGGAGCGCAGACAGACGGCATGCTCAGAACCACCCTCTTGACCTCCTCATCTAAAAAAGGGGCCTCCAGGTCATGAGCCATATCTGGATCGAAAGCCCGGAGTTGTAGCCCATCAAGGTTGATCAGGTTAGAGCGCCCTGTAGGTGTGCCCATGAGCTCCATGAAAAATCCCATGGCTAGCTCCAGCTTTGTCTTCAATTGTAGTAGTAGATTGTGTCCCGTCGGTGATGCATGGTATCAAGTGCTTTCTCCTCCTGCCATTAGACTTCATGTGGAAGTACTTAGTATTTGTGACACCATCCTTGAGATCTTTAATGTGCGCCCTCTGACGTAGCCTCGTCCTCTCCAAGGATGCGAGGGACAGACACTTGCCCTTTAGAAAGGTTCTCAATCTCATCTCCTCCTCTAATACAGCCCTGATCTCTTGAGCAGTATCCAAGCGCATGATTACCTCACCTGCAATCTGAAATTAGAGGTTGAAAGCGCTCTTCTTTCTCTGACCCCAACTCCTCAAGGCTTTTGTTATGCGCTGTAGCTTGGTACTAAAGATCTTCATCGGGTCATGGTTGTTAAATGTCTCCTCCCATGCCCCTGGAGAACCTCCAGAAAACTAGGTATTTTGCACCGGAAATATTCAAATCTAAATATGTATGTGTGTGGTCTCTCTCGGGAGCAAGAGAGAAAAGGAGGGCAGTGATCGGAGATATTCGAGCTTAGGGGCAGTAGATCACTGATCGAAATAACTGTAATGCCCCAGACACACCCGCCAGTGGTCGTTACTCCTGGCGGGATCTAGACTGGCCCCACAGATCAATACTAGTCTTTTCTGCGCACTTTGTCCTCACTCATGCGCACCCGGGAGCAACTTCCCAGCCGGTCACCCATCCTGACACTACTCCAAGCTGAGCACGCTTAACTTTGGAGTTCTGTCCGAATGGGCTCCCGGAAAAGAAGGAATTCCTTATTGATATGAGTAGTCTATCATCCCTAATAAGCCAGGCCATCACATACACCCCCACTCAGAGGAACCGACGTCCTCGTCAGGCCACATGAACGTTCCCTCTTGGCACATACGTCTGTGCATCCAGTCCGGTACATGTACCATGCCGTGTGCCACGACGGGTCACAAACGTCATGAACAACATGACCGTGCACCTATCTGCAAACATCCGTGTAACCGCAAGGGTCGGCTCTGATACCAACTTGTAACGCCCCGGACACACCCGCCGGTGGTCGTTACTCCTGGAGGGATCTAGACTGGCCTACAGATCAATACTAGTCTTTTCTGCGCACTTTTTCCTCACTCATGCGCACCCGGGAGCAACTTCCCGGCCGGTCACCCATCCTGACACTACTCCAAGCTGAGCACACTTAACTTTGGAGTTCTGTCCGAATGGGCTCCCAGAAAAGAAGGAATTCCTTATTGATATGAGTAGTCTATCATCCCTAATAAGTCAGGCCATCACAATAACGTCTTCCCAAGCATTATTAAACAGTAGCCTATCGAGTCGCGCCATGATCGTCTGCTCCTGTTCATTGCACCAAATGAAATTCTGACCCGCCAGAGGCATTTCATGCATTCCCAGACTGTTCAAAGTGTGCCTAAACTTATTGGCAATCCTCCTGTTGATCCTTCCCTTGCTTCTCTCCTCCTTGTTGTGTACGAGGTTGAAGTCCCCATTGATGATCCAGGGAGACTGTACCTGCTGGCCGAGGAGGGGCATTTCCTCCAAAAACCCGAGCTTGTTTTCCACCTCCTGTGGCCATAA
Source organism: Triticum urartu (assembly GCF_056163025.1). Lineage (NCBI taxonomy): Eukaryota > Viridiplantae > Streptophyta > Magnoliopsida > Poales > Poaceae > Triticum > Triticum urartu. The sequence continues at coordinate 219,778,705 of NC_141878.1, forward strand.
GCTGATAATATTCTCCAAACTTTGTCATCCTAAAGTGATCTAACCATTGCTGAGATAACAAAATTCCCTATTCTGCAGCTCAGAGACATGTAGGTGATCTGATATCCATGCTATCAGGATCCCACCCCTCGTGCCCACGGCTTGCAGATAATCGAACTCATCAAACCCTAGCCCTAGAGTTTGTGGGACCAAGCTCCCTTCCACCGTGGCCAATTTTGACTCTTGCAAATACACCATCGAAACATTATAAGATTGCAAGAACAAGTGGACCGCACTGCGCCGCACGGAGTTATTGAGCCCCCGTACATTCCAAGCCACTAGGCCTAATGACATTAAACCAAGAAAAAGGCTTCCTCCTCCCACGCTGCAGCGACTACATGCCGCATGTCTCCACTTGATCGGGCAGCGAGAAAACACCAAACTAGAACTGCACTGGCTCATCAAACTCCTGTCCCTCTGGATCAAGCAGGGTAATCACTGCCCTAATGTGGTGTGGCACGAGCGGCTTGTTTAAGAGCTTCAGATACACATCGAGTGCTTCCTGAGACAGATTCTCATTGGCTACACATCGGAGCAGCATCGTCTAGACACGCTGCTCTAGTCCTTTGTCCATCCCATCATCGTTCTTGCAGAGCCTAACACTCCTTGTGGGTGTGAAATGGGAGGCAGAGGCTTCTTGAGCCTAGCCAATATGGATGCCACCGGCCTAGTTCCCATGATCGATGGTGCTGGTGTGGCCCCAATGCCCTCGAGGAGGGTGGTCACCGCCGATTTGGGACCGATCTCCATAGTCGTGCCCGCCACGTTCGGCCACAACACTTGATGCTCCTTAAGGGGAACGATGATCAGAGTGCAGGATAGCTCCCGCACCAATTGTCCGTCCTCCTTGTGCCTGTTCAGAATGCACAACGATGGAAGCTGCACCCCCGCCCCCACGTCCTCCAGCGGCTCCTCAATCTAGGCCATGTTATCAAGCCCAGTCCTGCCCCATCCTCCTTATCCTCAGCATGAGGTAATCCTGTCGCAGTGACTCCTGCTGCCACTGGGCTAAAGACAGCCTTCTTCCCGATGGCGCGCACCCCCAGTCGCTTGAGGAAAGCTCCGACATATGACCCAACGCCGCTGATCCCACCATCGTAGAAACCAGCGACTTCCACCTTGGGGGTATCCACTTGTGCAATGGAGTCCACCACCGTCATGGCGCTCGAAGTGGGGGACTGCACCCCAGCCCAGGCCCGCCTGCCGGAAGCGAACAAGAGTGCGGCGCGACCGGCGCCCGCCCCAACGTGCCAATCTCCAGGCCTCCTTTTAGGGTAAGGAGGTCGTTGACAGTGCGCCCTCCCCTGTCACCCGCGATGCCCACTCCCTAGGGTCGTCGAAGGGGTGGCCACCAGACCTAGGTGTGTCGCCCACGCCAGTGCTGCCAATCCTTCCCTGGTGGCAGATGTTGGAGTAATCGTGCCTTCTTGTGAGATATTCATCATCCTTTGGCTCGAACTTTGGTCGAAACTGCAGACATGGCATGATGCGGTCCACAATGTCTAGAATTTGAATGGTGAGAGGATGCAAAAGCGTGATGCGCTCGGTAGGCGGCGCCGGTGGCTGAGGGGTGATCGGCCACTCCAGGTCGACCATGTTCGACAACCCCATCGGCTCTGGTACCTCCAGGTCATAGATCTTGGGGATGCCAGACAGGTTCCTCATCCATGCCATCACCTCCAGCTACCAGCGGTCATTCTAAGGCAGGATCTCCATCAACTGACCTTGTAGGTTATTGATGAGCTAACTAATGCCCCCCATTCCTATGCACTGGTAGGGATATCTTCGATCCCAAGCTTGCATAAAACCTATAGCTTGCCGCTAGATGCCTGCGCGCTCCGATGCCAATGCTAGAAGGCGATGGGAGCCCCGGGGCAGCCGATCTGGCCAAAATGAGCGAAGACCGCGTCACATTCCTCCGATGAGGCAAAGGTGAAGAAGAAGTGCGCCAGATGTGTGTCTTCCACATGCACCCACCCCCTTTCTATGTCCACGTGATGACCCACAAGTATAGGGGATCAATCATAGTCGTTTTGATAAGTAAGAGTGTCGAACCCAACGAGGAGCAGAAGGAAATGACAAGAGGTTTTCAACATGGTATTCTCTGCAAGCACGAAAATTATCAATAACGAGTAGTTTGATAGTAAGATAATTTGTAACAGGTAATAAGTAGTAATGTAGCGACCCGACCTCAAATGGTCAAGCCTCTGTGTATCTGTGCCATCCCTGGATCAGTATGCTGGCACACACAGTACATCAATGTATATATGAAAGTGCAATCACATGTATAAATCACATAAAACTGATATATACATGTCTCACCATAAACAAACAAACGAGTGTGGAGTCCCATCAATGCCATCAGTAAGTTGAGTGTAGACCGTAATCCTGTACCATACTCTTACTTGTCCGAAGAAAAATATCTGCAACATGAGATGTTGCAGCCACGTAGGTCAGTACATTGAATGTACCGGCAAGATCACCATAAGAAAAAGATGATAAAACTATTATATATTCAATATGGCTTTGTGGCTCTATGTCCGAGTTTTGATGTAGAAGCTGGTTCTATTTTTCCTACAACAAAGGAATACCCGGAGTCCTTATTATGGAGTTTTCTACCATAGCATGGTTCCGCCAACCGATGTCTCATAGCCCAAATCATCATAAGTTGCCCACAATTAAGTTATCAATCCAGTGTTGAGAGTTCTGAGATAGATCCCAGTCCAGAGGCTCAAATTGTGCGTAATCGGGGACACGGCTAATCGATTAGGTTTTAACACTCAGTAGAGGTTTGTACACTTTACCCGCAAGATTCAATCCTCCCTTTTCATCCTCGCACTTCAGATTGTTTGAGAACAAGACGATCGAAACATGGTATTCTGAAGAGTTCCTCTGACCACTGTCCGGTGCCCATCCAATCCTACCGTAGTTCTACATCTGCTGGCACCAACCCAGCCAGAGTCACCACTAGGGTCAACCAAGACAGAGCCCATAGTGACTTGCGGTTGCACAGGTAAGATTCCGGGCATGAAGTGTTCTTCCGTCTCTTTGATCCTGGGTGGAGCTTTCCGCATGATATCACAACGCTTCTCTGGAATCACTGAGTACTGGGTGCACCATGTACCCTCCTTAACCATTCTCGACCTAGAGGTATATTGAATTCTTGTCTCGAGTCTTGAAGTCTTGAGGCCTTGAAGATGTAGTCCTTGTAGATGCCATCATGAAGTTGTCATTATTGACGTAGAGTCCTCCGTTCTCACATCACTCCCGAGCACTCATACCAAACCACGTCTACTATAGCATAGAATTAGAACTATATAATGTCCCGGGCTTGATAACAGGGAGATGGGTTCTTACCTCGTGCATTTTACTCAACTAGAAGAAGTCAATATCACTACTGGAGGGATTATGAATGGTGACACTAAATGCAAATAAAACATAGGTATGAAAACACATGGTCAAAGTGAACTTGTCTGGTAAGTTGATGAAGATAATAACGCTCTCGAAAATAACTTGATACTATCCGTCACTCCGATGTAAATCTATTAAGTCAAACATAGCATTCATATAAAGAAACTACTAGCAAGCAATTCCTACACTCACAATAAAAAAATCAAGAAATTAAAAGCAACAAAGAAATCCATTAGAAAACCAAATAGAAATCCAAAGAAAATTTCAAAGAAAACTACAAGCAAACTATAGAGTTTTTACTACAACCAACACAAAAGTAGTTTTTTTTACCTAATTAAACTTAACAATAAAATACTAAACTAATAAATTAATAGAAAAGAAATAGAGTTTTTATAATAGAAAGATTTTTTCATAAACTTTTAGTAGCAAAAAGAAACAAATAATGAGCTTTTATAAAACTCTAACTATGACCTATACAAGTTTTCATACAAAGCAAAATGAAATGAATTTTTAAAATAAAAATATAATTTTCTTATATTGATAAACAGAAAATAAACTAAGTTTGTTAGAATTGACAAAAAAGAAATAATTTAAAAACAATTAAAAGTAAAAGTTTAAGGGTAAAAAATACGAAGTCAAAACAGTATTGTTTTGCCTAAAATCTTAATTAAAAATAAACCAAAACTAATTTGCAAAAGCCTACTGTTTAGACAAAAGATCAAGTGATCACTAGCAAAAAGAATAAATCAAAAGCTATTTTTAAATAGAAGTTATTAGCAATCTAGTGTTTGTAACAAATCTGTTTGAATTCGAATTTAAAAGTTCAAAAATATTTTTCATTGGATCCACGGAATAGATGGAATTTTTGTGAATCGGTAGCAAAAAGAATCATTAAATTTTGCGTTACGGTTTAGAAACTGTAGCTATTTATAAATCAGGATTAACTCTGAAAAAGAAATAATCGAAATCTGGGTCCTCGCTACGTGGCGGAATATTACTGACTAGAGAACGTTTGCTGCAGGGCCTAACTAGCGGACGCCCGCTTCTTAAAGAAAAATGATTCAATCTATCGTTAACAAAAAACAAACGAGGAAGAGGTGGCGCTTACAGAACGTTGGCAATAGAGAAGTGCATGGAAGTGGACTTCGACGTGGCGGCGGCTCCGGTTGATGGAGGCGTTAACGGTCATGTCCAGCGGATGCGGATCATCTAGGGCGACCGATTTTTTTGTTGAAGGTTGAGGTCAGGGATGACAAAGGTGAGTGGGCCATCGAGATGAACTCTTTCCCCCGGCAATGTCGGGCGAGTCTCCGGTGCTTCCTGGAGATCGGGACGATGTCAAAGAGTTGCGCAACAATGAGAGAAGTACGTTAGAGAAGGTTTGGTGGTTCGGGGTTGCTCGCCAGCGTCGGGATTTACGACGAACCATCTCAACCGGTGAGATCCAAATGAAGAACACGTGAGGTAGAGGTGTGGGTTTTTGGGGGGGGGGGGCGAGGACTTTGTAGGGTACTTATAGGGCATCTTCGTGCGGAAGGGGGCAACCTCGGGATCGTATCCCAGAAGAAACGGGATTTGGAGGCGTTGGGCGAGCAGGGCACGACGCAGCATGGGGAGGACGAAGATGGGCGGGGTGGGGTCCACGCGCCATGGGAAAAACGCGCACGAGAGAGAGAGAGAGACAGTGGAGATCGAGCGATGTGGTTGCTGGCCTCCTCGTGTGCGGGCGCTGGCCTCCTGGCTCATGCGCCTGAGGGCTGGTGGCCTCGAGCTCCAGCTAGCGCTCGGCTGGGCCGCGGCCTGGCCTAACGGGCGGGTTTCTTTTTAAACAACAAGGAAAATGATAAATAAATAGAAAAAATTATATAGGCTTATTATATACCAAAATTTTTAGAATAAAAAATTCTAAAACATGAACACATTTTCATGAACAAATCTCTCCATAATAATAAAGTACGGATTGACTTTGTCGGGTTCACCGTCACAATACGCTTCTTCTCATGATTTTCCGTTTTCAATCTTTTCCTAATAATAAACCAACGATTGCTACTGTTCATACGTCAGCGATTTTGCCAAAAAAACCCTTGACTTTTATAAAAATAAACCCGCAATCCAGTAAATAAGTGGGAAAAGACGTTTCGTATTTCTGCCCACGGACGCGCTTGACAAAAAATAGTCACCCCTGAATCGAGCGACCGTGTCTCCCACCCCATCTGGATCCGCTGCCTCGCCGCCGCCGGCCTGCATCCTCCGCCGCGCTGTGCTGCCGTCCTCCCCGCACCCGACCTGCCTCCTCTCCGTCGCGCCCTCCTCCCCGCACCGTCCAAGTCCCCCGCGCGCGGTTCGCCGAGGCCCAGGCCGCCGCGCTCCGGACCTGCACCGGCCGGCTTGAGCACTCGCCGCCGACCGCGACGGGTTGCTCAACACGCTCCTGGCCTCCACGGGAAATGGCCGGGAGGAGGAGGAGGCGCAGGAGGCAGGGCAGCATCAGGGGAAAAAACACGCGAGAGAGAGAGACAGTGAAGATCGGGCGACGTGGTTGCTGGCCTCCTCGTGTGCGGGCGCTGGCCTCCTGGCTCATGCGCCTGAGGGCTGGTGTCCTCGAGCGCCATCTAGCGCTTGGCTGGGCCGAGGCCTGGCCTGACGGGCGGGTTTCTTTTTGAACAACAAGGAAAAAGATAAATAAACAGAAAAAAATATATAGGCATATTATATACCAAATTTTTCAGAATAAAAAAATCCTAAAACATGAACAAATTTTCATGGACAAATCTCTCCCTCTCTCTCTATAATAAAGCACGGATTGACTTTGTCAGATTTACTGTCAGAATACGCTTCTTGTCATGATTTTACGCTTTCAATCTTTTCCTAATAATAATAATAATAATAAACTAACGATTGCTGCTGGTCGTCTGTCAGCGATTTTGCAAAAAAAACCCTTGACCTTTATAAAAATAAACCCGCAATCCAGTAAATAAGTGGGAAAAAACGTTTCGTATTTCTGCCCACGGACGTGCTCGATAAAAAAAGTCACCCCCCGAATCGAGCGACCGCGTCTCCCACCCCATCTGGATCCGCCGCCGGCCCGCCTCCTCCGCCGCACCGTGCTGCCGGTCTCCCCGCACCCCGGCCTGCCTCCTCTCCGCCGCGCCCTCCTCTCCGCACCGTCCGAGTCCTCCCCGCGCGGTTCGTCAAGGCCCAGGCCGCCGCGCTCCGGACCTGCACCGGCCGGCTCAAGCACTCGCCGCCGACCTCGACGGGTTGCTCAACACGCTCCTCGCCTCCACGGGAAACGGCCGAGAGGAGGAGGAGGATGCGCCGGAAGTAGGGCAGCGTCAGAATCGCGCGCATTGGATCCGGCCGATGGTTACGGCGACACGGACGCGGAGGCTCTGGCCGCGGCCGCCGCGCTCTATGCCCCGCCCCTGCTCGCCGAGCCCTGCCTCTCCGGATCTCCAGCCATGTATGCTGCCGAGGACCCTGCAGGTCCAAGCTCGTCAGCGAGGGGGAGCGCAGACAGCAGCCTAGCCCGTCAGTAACATGGCAGTAAGCCTCTTCTCCCCTTCTCAGTTTACAGCAGCGTGCCGCACTCTTCCAGGCTCCTTTCCCCCGTCGTCAGCACACCGATTCAGAGGTAGAGGTTGACTTGCAGCTCGTGGACACAGAGGAGGAAGCCTAAGATCAATCACAAGTTGTTATGATTGTTCTCAGCCAGCGATGCATAGGGGAATTGTTTGCTCATCTATGTGTTAATCTAGACCTCTTCATCAACGACTTCAACAAGGACGAGATCAAGCTGCGTCTACGCTGCTCTGTCCACCACAACAATTTTGGAATGCATTAACTTTTATCTGCCCAGGTTGAATCCTTCATTCCTCATTCTCATCCTTATTTCTTGATGTTGGGCAAGGCACTCTAGATGAGTTGCTAACTTCAAAAGGCTTCAGTTCTAGCTAGAAGAAATTTTCCCTAGGAATATTTTGTCAGTTTTGTGGTCAATCAACTGGTGTTACAATAAAAGCAAGAAAGTGATGCATGTTCTTTGGGATATATGTACTGGAAATATATGAACATTGTTGGCCCAAAATCACAGGGCCCCACTAAATTATTGGCCATTTGGCCTCATGATTTTGATGATAATCGTTCTACCATGAAATCTTTCTTCCGCTAGCATTTCAATAGTACTGTGTGATGTAGCCATATACATCTGAATCATTGGATAACAAGAGTGTACTTATCCCCTTTACATATTCTTTATTGACATTTACATTGAATTATAAGCTAAGTGCTTAGTCTTTCGTTACCTGCAGGCAGGAACATGAGCATGCATATCTCGGAGTTCGCAAGAAGGCGTTGACCCCCTTAATATATTGATGCTCTCTGCCAGAAACCAAATAAATAACACTTTTATTTTATTTTATTTTGAACCGGGTTAATCCCCTTCGAGTTCCAGAACAAAACGAAAGGGAAAGGGAAAAAACGGGTTCAAGCATCCCAGGGAAACCCACCATAGATGCTCGCAATCGAAACACCTACTGTGGGGCGAAAACCCTGAGACACCATTTAAGCAAGTGACTACAGTTCAGAGAAACACCAACACAAAGTAGTCGAGATCGACCAACTCAAAAGGACCACAGGTAAAAGGCACAAAGTTGCCACAGCAGAAGGCGCCAAACTAAAGCTCCAGAATCCCACGATCAGTCTTGTTCAATCTTCAATCCGAGCTTCTCTCAGTGTGAGCTGATGCGCACAGCCTCATCATCCTCATGGCGTTGTCCCTCAGCAGCAGCGCGCCGTGCTCCAGTTCTTCCCGCTCCGAGCCTTTCAACAGACCTGCCCAGTATTTCAAGTGTACACAAGCTGTGAAGACAATCTCGAAAGGAGATGACATTTTCTTGTGCTCAAAGGTAACTTGGTTTTTGCGGTTCCAGATTGCCCAGCAGACAGCTGCCAAACCCACAGTGAAGTGGCGTTCCCCTTGGGGAAGAAAAGCATAGCACCAAGAGTAGAACTGGCACAGGTTGTTGGGACATAAGTCAGTACCCAGCATCGCCCCTACTGTCCGCCAGATAGTCCTGGCGACAGGGCATAGAAAGAATAAGTGAAGATAGGTCTCTCGACAATCGCAGAATGAGCAGCGAGGATCGCCTGCTCAATTCCTGCGTCTCATGACATCTCTGGTTAGAATTGCGTCTTGAAACAATTGCCACAAAAAGATCTGTATTTTGGTTGGCAACCTGGCCTTCCAAATCCATCTATAATCACACCCAGAGATGTTTCTCTCAAGGTAAGAATACATCGCTTTCGTCGTATACTTCTCTTTGGGGCCAAGAACCCATTTGATTTTATCAGGTTCCATGGAAGGAGCAATGCTCTCAATAATGCTATTAAGACCAGCAAACTAACTAGTTAAATCAGGGTTCAATCTTCTTCTGAAGATGTCCCCTTTTCCCCTGCCCCGAAATTGAGCGATCGTATCATCAGGATGATTAGCTTTGCTGAACAGGAGCGGATACGTCTCACATAGGGGTGGGTGTTCCCCAACAGGGTCCTGCCAAATCTTGGCCACATTACCAGATCTAATGGTCACTCTCCTACCAGCCATATAATGTTCTTTCACTTTGAGCAAAGCCTTCCAAACAGGGGAGTCACTGAACTTCATTTTCACCGTGGCCACAGAACAGTTTTTAAGATATTTGGCTCTAATCACTTCTTGCCATAAGCCTTCGCCCGTATCAATTTTCCACCACCACTTCGCTAGAAGAGATATGTTCTATTTATGGAGGTCTTTAACTCCCAGCCCCCCTTTTCTCTTAGATCGGCACACCCGAGACCACTTAACAAGGTGGTAACGTCTTTTCTCCGTTCCACCACACCAAAAAAATTTACGACGATACTTGTCCAGTCTCTCAATGAATGTTTTACAGAGAAGGAACATAGACATATAGTAGTAAGCTATACTGGACAGGGAAGAATTGAGCAAAGTTAGTCTTCCGCCAGAGGAGGCTGAGCTGCCAATCCAGGCATCGCAACTCGTGAGGTATCTAATAGCAACAAACTCCCAGTCAATGTTCCGTAAAGAAGAATAGCTCACAGGCACCCCTAAGTATTTCATAGGAAAGTGGCCAATTTTGCATCCAAAGAGTTCCGCATACTTACGGAGTGTAGACTCATCACCTCCCACACACAAGACTTCACTTTAAAAAAATGATTTTAAGACCAGACATAAGCTCGAAGAGGTACAACAACAACTTAAGGTTGACAACTTGCTCGATATTGTCCTCGATACAAAGGACCGTATCGTCGGCATATTGAAGAATAGCCACGCCCCTTGGGATACGGTCAGCCGCAAGCCCTTTGAGCAAATTATTCTTTTGAGCATTGAAAACCATTTTGGACAAACATTCAGCCGCTAAATTGAACAAAAAGGGGGACATAGGGTCTCCCTGACGAACCCCTTTAAAACTTTGAAAACACGCCCCTACTGTGTTGTTAATTTTAACACTCACGGTCCCATTCCGCAAAACTTGATCAACCCATGTACACCACTTGTCTCCGAAGCCCCTAAGCTTGTGGCATTCAAGAAGGAAGTCCCAATTGACTTTGTCGTATGCTTTCTCGAAATCGAGTTTAAGCACAACCCCGGTTCTTTTTTTAACATGCGTATGGTGGAGGACCTCATGCAAAGTCAGAATTACATCCATAATATTATGATTTTTGATAAAAGCATTTTGATGGCGGCTGATAAGCTAATCAGCAAACACTGCCACCCTGTTGTCCAAGACTTTGGTGATAAGCTTATAGGGGCAACGGAGAAGGCAGATGGGGCGGAACTCTTGGATTTTTTTTGCCCCACTAATTTTGGGAATAAGAGTAATTATACCGTAGTTAAGCGTCTCTACATCCAAGGTACCCTCATGGAAGGCCACAAATAAGTTCATGATGTCCTTTTTAACAGTCTCCCAACAGAACCTATAGAATTCTGCTGGTATGTTATCCGGGCCTGGTGCACGATTGCTATCCATGGAGAAGAGGGCCGCTTTAACTTCTTCCTCACTAAAGGGACGGGTAAGGAAATCATTATCCGTGTCAGTAAGTTTTTCATCCTCTCCCCAAGAACCAGGGTCCATATGAAAGAGATTACCAGGAGCTGTCCCAAAGAGCTCTCTATAGTAATCAGTAGCATGTTTCAATAAATTTTCAGTGCCCTCAATCGTCTCATCTCCATTAGAGAAGGAGTGAATTGTGTTTTTCCTTTTCCTTCCATTGGCAATCCTATGGAAAAAAGAAGTATTTTGGTCCCCTTTCAACAGCCATGTCTCATGGGACTGTTGTAACCAAAAAAGCTCCTCATCAGCCAGCATTTGCTGAAGCTTGCCACAAAGCTCAGCTCGCCTGTCGAGGGTTTCAGGATCAAGGTGCCCTTGGTCTTCCATAGTCTCTATGTCAGCAAGTTCGTTTTTAATCTTCTCTTTTTCTTTTCTGTCATGCCCAAACTTATCAGCACCCCACCCTTTGAAGATTTTTTTAAAGCGTTTTAATTTGATATTTAGGACATCAAAGGGGTCAGACGATTTGACAGGTCTCTACCAAATTTTGCTAACCAATGGGAGGAATTCCTCCTTGGTCATCCAACTCATTTCAAACCTGAATTCACGAGGTTTGGGAGTTTGAGGGCGATTACTGTTAGTGGAGAGAAGGAGAGAGTTGTGGTCAGAGAGGTCTCTAAGCAATTTCCTAACAGTAACTAAAGGGAACAAGTCCTCCCAATCATTGCCCATGAGGATTCTGTCAAGCTTTTCCAGGGTAGGGTGACTTTGATTGTTAGACCAAGTATACAAGCCCCCTTCTATAAAGATTTCTCTCAAGCACATAGTATTAATGATGGCATTGAATCTATCAACATATTGAGAAGTAGCCATTTTTTAATTTTTCTCACCACAGTGCCTAAGGATATTGAAGTCTCCCCCCACAATATAAGGAATTGAGAGATGGCTACAGAAACTAGCGAGCTCATAGAGGAATTCCTCTTTTTACTCATCGTGAGCAGCACCATACACATTTAGAAGAGCCCAAATACACTTTTTCTCGACATCAAACACAATCACTTGCATAATGAACCTTCCTAGAGACTAGGAAATAATTTCTAGTTTGCTTTTTTTAACCCCACAAAGCATGCCTCCAGCCTTGCCCAGAGAGGGAACCTAGTTCCACTCAAAGGCATTATAAGTATCTATTTTCCTCAAAAAACCAGGAGTGACTTTATTCTTCTTAGTTTCTTGCAAACAAAGAAAGTCCAGGGAATGATCTTTAATAAAGTCAGAGAGGCAAGTAGTCATTCCTTTCTTGCCTGCCCCTCTGCAATTCCAAAAAAGCCCATTCATTTTAAAATTTTCTTCCTCCCCCCCTGGTCACTCTGCTAGGAGATTTGGCAGCATTACCAGGATCAACAGTGGGCTCCACTGTTTTTTGACTTCTAGTTCTAGGCCTAGAGATGCTAGTTTTAACTTTCTTAGCACTTTTTTCTTTCTAGGACCAACAACAGTAAAATCAGAGGTGTCACTATTATAATCATCCTCCCATTTGAGGTTAATAGGTATGTCCTCCCTCCTTCCCAGTAGTAATGAACATATTATTAACAGGGGGGTATCTTTTTTCTAAAATTCTCAAGTTCACGCAGGATGTTAACTTTTCAAAAATCAGTGCCTGGGATCATAACCCCCATCATATTAGCTCTTAGCAAAAGTTCAGGATCAGAAAGAACAGCAAAGGAGTTGGTATATGAGGTAGTACCTTCCAGATCTCTCTTCTTGTTGACAGCTTTGGCTCTGTCCTCCACTTTCTCCAGATTGGTCCGAGCTGTCCTCAAACTGAACCTGAGAGCATTTTCAGAAACAAGTGGAGGTGTGGGAATCACCTCATCGCAGCAGTCAAGAGCTGAGTCAGAAGATTGAACACTGTACTCGACCTTGTAATCATCATTGGCTCCAAAAGGCCCTTCCAATTCAGTCACTTGTATGTTCTCCTTAACTTTTTCAGCATAAGTCTTGGTCCTCTTCTCACTGCCAATAGGACTAGCAACCAACCGAGTAGGTATCTCAGAAGCACACCCCTGATAATCCTTTCCTGCCTCAGCAAGAGCATCCTGTTCCATGGAGTGGATCAGGAGAGTGTCGTGGTTCGAGCTGTCTGAATTGACAGAAAGAGGGGACTCAGAAGGGCCAGTATCATTCCCCTTTGTAAATTTCTCTCTCAGAACAGTCCCCCCAGCCGAGGAGCTTCCCATTGGATCCACACCCCCAACCGTTTTCTTCTGCTTTTTGGTGAGGGTTCTTCCTGTTCAGCAGGAGTCTTGTTTTTGAAGCTCTCTTTTTTGTTGTCTCTAACCAGCACTTGATCAACAGAAAATGTGAAATCATAGAAACTCCCCCCAGGACTGACTCAGCCACTGGAGTGATCTCATCGACATCACGGCATCCCAGTTTCACTCTCACAGAATCAGGTCGATGCAGAGTGGCCATGTCAATTTCCAGAGGCACTCCCGCAAGAGAGGCAACGAAAGCGACATTTCTCTCACACCTCATATCAATAGGGATATTACCCACCTTAACCCAAGCTTTTTCAAGAATTCCCTTAGCGCCATCATCATGATTCCAATGAGTAACTCTGACTACACTACCGCATGGTTTCATAGTCATGCGATCACTGTAGCAGGCTTTCTCCACCTCTCTAGTGTTAGGAAACCTCATCAGAAAAACACCTGGTTCCAGCACCTTAGCAGAACACCTCCAAGTTTTACCCAAATACAAGAAGAATGTGTCATTCATCTGTTTAACAGTAGGATTCCCCCTCAAGACAGTGATGACGACATTGCATGAACGCTCTCTAGCTTGCTCAGCAGAACAATAGTCATGGATATAGAAGAAACCTTGCCCCCTAGCCTGGAAAGCACACTCGGGGCAATACATTCCCATGGCAGAAACTCAGTGCAAACAGAAGCAAGATGACCCAGTTTATTACATCTCTCACAGAATGCTTGCGGACAACGAACAGGGAAATGACCAGCAGATTTTGCATATGGGGAAGGGTCGCCAGATTTGTAAGGTAGCACCTGATTTCTCGGCGGAGTTTTAGCAGCTGTAGGAGCGAGCGGGCGGGGATCGAGTTGACTTGATGGCTGCTCCCCCCGCCAGATCTAGTGGATCGCTGGTGCTTCTCCACCCACACGCCTTCCGAGTTGTTGTCGATGCGCTCCTGGGAAGCAGCTGCGGCGTCCCAACGCGATGTGCCAGACGTGTCCGAGTGGGTGGACTTGCTAGTGTTGTTGTCAAAGCCATCGCGCCGCCACGAGAACCGCCCGCCGCCGCCAGGTCGAATCGCCCGCCGCCACGGTCGAAACGGCCGGCGCCATGGCCCGCCCGACCCGCACCGAATCCCTCGCGGCGGTCGCCACGGGATCCTTGCCCACCCTTGTTCGCCATGGAATCGTGTGGTCGCGGAGGGGAGGCCGTGATTTCGGCAAAGGATCTGAGATCTCTGCCAATTTTGCCCCTCCACTAGGAGAAGGAGGCAGGTGGATTGGATCTAGGGTTTCTCGGCGCCGTCCAGAAGTGGGAGAAATCGGCATCTAGGTCGAGGGGGGAATGGGGTTTGGCTTTTGTACCCACGCCCAGATGCCCGTGACGTGCTGGAGGTGCTTGATCGCCGTCCACATGTATGGCTGCCGCCATTGCAGCGGCGTCCCCTACCACGGGTTCCACCCATGGCGGATCAGGCGGAACACCGTGTCGCACCCCCGCATCGTGTACCGCCCGGGTTGCCTTGAGAGCTGTCACGTCACGCCGTTCGTGCTCGTCGCCAACACGATGCGGGGACGCCGTGGGGTCCGGGATCCTGTCGCGCACCCTAGCGAAGAAGCAGGGGAAAGCGACGATGTGCCTGATGTCGACGAACTCGTGCTCGCGAAGGGCCCGGGCGTCCAGCACCATGCCCGTGTCGTCATAGAGAACAAGGCGGAGAGCGTCCCTGTGAAGAAGGAGCTCGCCGTCGTGGAAGGCGACGGTGCGGACGGTCTCCAGATCCGCCGCGTAGCGGACGCGCCATCGAGGGTCATGTAGCGGACGCGCCATCTTTTCACCGAGTTCTTCAATAACACTTCTATGATGCTGCTCACTGATCGATGCTAAATATATGGCTTGTTGTCGAGGATTTTTATCACTTTTTGATTCATATGGAATTTGAGGATATGGATGACACTGGTTTGTTTCTTTCACTACTAAAATTTTGTCCACCATTAGCTTACGGGCAAAGCTCCAGATCCATGCGAACATGCCTGAGTAAATGCTCTTTATGGTTCCATGTTCTTATGTAATAAGACTTGATGTGTTTTATCTTCCAATAATTCAGACACGGGCCTTCCACAACTTGATACAAGCTGCTGACAAGAGTTAGAGGGTTAGGTTTGATATTATTATTTGTTGTATGACTATTTGTTCTCATTATGGCACAACTTATATATCTTTTATTTAGTTACTACATAGCTTGTCTATTACTTGAAACATAATTATACTGCGTACATTTAGTGGATACTATTGTTGAGTAAAAACAAAATTCGAACTTCAAATTACATACTGGATTTAGATTGTTTCCTTAGAACCCAAGAGTTATTTTTTTTGTTGAAAATGCCAGATTGGCTTTTCATTCATGAAGGTGTGTAGTACAAGGTGTTTCTCAAAATCACAGGGTAGTATAGCTGCATACGAACTGTATGCAGGAAACATACAGTGGAACAGAACTAAAGCATCTCTAATCTGGCCCCCCTTGGTTTTTGAATCAGCTGGTTAAAACCCAGGATATCTTTCGCGGTTCCCAGCAGTTGTTTACTAGAGGTATCCATGATCCTGTAGAAATTAGAAGTGTTAGCAAAACAAAGTGGAACTGAACTGAAGCTATTTCCGTTAGTATTGTCTACGTCTCCTTGACCTTTCATGGGAATCCGATGTAACCATCCTGCAACCTGCAAATACTATAGATGATATGCAGAGAAGATATCAATATTACTTATTACTGCCTTAGTACCATGCCGTTCTTCTCTACATAAATCATGTATAAAGCTGTAGGAGGAGCTCAGCTTACATATCTGAACATCCAACTAATTGCCTTACCACTAATTATTTGCCACACTGCAACTATTGACAGTGGATACTGACATCTTATTCTCTTGGTAGAGTTCAAAACTACATGGATCAAGCTGATGAAATTCAGTTGTATTTTTTTCTTTTCCGACCATGAAGGTTTTTTAACTGCTCTGAAGGTCCTCTCATATGTAATTAAGCTCACACACAAATGTCCTTATACGTACTATAGAATCATATAGCTGACAATATGTAACTTTTCAGCTGTAGTAAGAATATCAAGCGTTACTTTTTCATTGGTGTTTCAGTTTGTCGGTTACTGGTATATCATTCCAATATTCATACTCCCTCCCTTCCATATTACTCGTCGCTGATTTAGTACAACTTTGTACTAAATCAGCGACAAGTAATATGGAACGGAGGGAGTACTATAGAAGTTGTTGTCAGGGAGTGCGAGTGGGGCAACAGAGTGGCCAGAGAGGGGAGCACCATCATGGGAGATTTGTTCATAGAAGGCAACGTCGAGGAGATGTCGACTTCCTCCATGGATGAGCGGTGGTTGTGAGAGTTTGCCGAGGAAGGCCAACTCGATCATGGAGTGGCTATTGCTGCAGAAGGCGACGCTAGCAATAGAGACATCCATCCATTTGTGCCACCATCAATAACAACGTTGTAACAAGCATGGCTCTGCACTGTTGAGTAGAACTCTTCCTCCAAATCCAATCCAACTATTGGATTAAGATATTCTAAAATTTGCCGCCTAACTGCCTCATCTATATCCATATCTCTGTTGGGAATTTGCAGGTTGCAGAAGCAGTAGAGTGGCTTATGTCATGTAGGCAACTGGTGGCTACAAGGATCCGTATGTAAACATGGTATGTGAAATTTGTGCTACACAGGAATGGAAATGCCAATTTACAAAATATAATATGCATGTGTGGTAGACGATTACTTGGGGTAGCCGAATAAAACTTGGAACCAGTATAACTTCAGTGTGGCTATGAAAAATTAGATGGAGATAGTGGTTTGTTACCTATTGTTGTAACTAAAAAATTCTAGTTACGCAGTAGAAAGCAAGGTGAATTGGAAATCAATTATTAAATCTGCTTTATAGGCTTTTGCTAAAGAGAGAAACTGAGGGATACTAATATCATGGTTTCATTGAAGCTTATTTGTCGTCTTGAATCCCGATTTGGACAAGAACTCCCCCATGATCCTTTATCCCTGTAAAGCAGCATTGTGCATTGCTATTGGATGACACCGTGGGTTGTCTGCGTAGAGTGGAGGTGGCATCACATGGTCAATGTTGTGTCGAAGGACTTGCATGGGCCACAGGGATGTGGTGGTGTTCATAGTGGGCAATGTTTGTTTTCACGTAAGTTATGGTCGATGTAATATAGGTAGTGGACTGGCATGTAAGTTTTTTCTCCCATTGCAAATTACGGGCATATTTCCTAGTAAAATACTTAAAAATAAACCTTTTTGTAATAACCCCAAAATGAAAGGGAAATTGGATTTCAAATAAACTGAAAATAGTTTCTGTTTTCAAAGTTGAATGTCAAACAAAACTTTATCTCTGATTTTGGAGTGTCATTTTGCTCTTCTCATATTATTTGTTTATCAGAGAATTTTTGACAAGCTTCAAACTTATAATTAAATAGGGATTCAAATGGAAAATTTTGGGGAAGTCCTTTTATTCCCTTTGATTTATTCTTTTGTTTCAAATTCCACTCACTTTCAACCAAAGAAAAGCATACAACCATATTTATTTAATTCATATAACATTCCAAAATTTAGAATTTTGAGGTGTTACAAACCTACCACACTTAAAATGAATCTCGCCCTAGAGATTCGAAGAGGCTAGCAAGAAAAGGTTAGGGTTCGGGGGTCTTCAAATAAATGCATTGATCAGAATAGTCTAGTGTGCTACCACACTTAACAGTAGGGTTATGGTTCCGACCAAAACTCATTTACTCCATCCATCTAGGTTGACGGTGTCGGTCTTCTCATATTCTTCGGGATAACTCTTTCACTGGTGTCCTTCCGGTAAGGTCATAACCCATTTTCTCAAAATCCCGAGTCCTTTCATCACGGTAAAGTTCTTCCGTGGCTAGGTGTAACGCCCCAGATATAACTTGCCCAATTTGTACTCCAACTCTTGTCGTTTCCGGCGTTAAGTTATATTTATTTCTCGGGTTCGGGTCTTTGTCTCCGTGTGTTGTTTTCGTTTTCATGCATCTCATATTATGTCATCATGTGCATTGCATTTGCATACGTGTTCATCTCATGCATTCGAGCATTTTCCCCATTGTCCGTTTTGCATTCCGGCGCTTCGTTCTCCTCCGGTGGTCATTTCTAGCTTTCTTTCGTGTGTGGGGATTAAACATTTCTGGATTGGACCGAGACTTGCCAAGCGGCCTTGGTTTACTACCGGTAGACCGCCTGTCAAGTTTCGTATCATCTGGACTTCGTTTGATACTCCAACGGTTAACCGAGGGACCGAAAAGGCCTCGTGTGTGTTGCAGCCCAACACCCCTCCAATTTGGCCCAAAACCCACAAAACTCTGTTCCATGTCCTAGAGCGTTCGATCACGATCGCGTGGCCGAAAACCGCACCTCATTTGGACTCTCCTAGCTCCACTTATGCCTATAAATACACCCCCTCTGTTTTCGGATCTCCCCTCTCCCCGAAACCCTAAAAAAAAATCCCCAGATCTACCGCCGGACGTGTCCGGACGAGCTGGACAACGTCCGCCGCGCCCCCTCGCCTATCCGCCGCCGCCACGTGGCAGCGCCGCCTACCACCGCCGCCGGGCCCGAAGGCCCATCTCCGGCCCCCGCGCGAGCCGCCACCGGGCCAGACCCGCGCGCCGCCGCCCCGCCTCTTCTCCTCCGACGCCGGCCGCCGCCCCGCCGCCGCTTGCCGCCGCCTCGCCCGGCTGCCTCCACCGCCTCGCCGGCGAGCGCCGCCCACGCCGCCTCGACCTCGGCTGCCCCGCGCGCCACCCGGCCGGCGCCGCCTCTCCGCCGCCCGGCCCCCTCTCCTCCGGCCTCCTCGCTGCTCCGGCGAGCTCCCTCCTACTCCGGCCACCGCGGCCATTGCCGGCCGTCGAACCTCGGGACGCGTGCCTGCTACAGTAAACGTCTCAGATATGAGATCTGAAAACCCTAGCCGGTTGACTTTTTCCCCTCTCCCCCTAATTTTTGTGCATACTTTGACCGGTGATATCTCCGCATCCGTAACTCCGATTTGGGCATATAGCATATCAAAATGTTCGTCTCGACGAGTACATCATTTCACTCCATTGCATAATTTTCATTTGAGTTCATCTTGATGCCCGAAATGGTGTTAGAAGAGGGCTTCGTGAGTTAATTGTCAGATCTGCTAGTTCATCTTAGACTTTTGTCATTTTTGCCATGATTATTGTGTGCATGCTATGCCTGTGAGTCCTTCATATGTTTTGTTAAGGATTTTTTCTTCTTTCCAAAGGTGCAACCCATGCATTTTTATGATGTGTGTGGTGACTTGTGCAATCTTGCAAAGTGAGGCACCCGGTAAATCTGTTTTCAGGGACTTAGTAGTTTTCACTAAGTCTGGGATTATTTAGTTCATGATGCCATATGTTCTTATTGTTTCCTAGTGATCCGTGACTCTTTTGAGGATGATCAGTGAGGGAGTTTTGTTAATCTTGTAGTGCTCTATCCATACATGTCTTTGTTTGCAATTATGGAGCATCCTAGCTTGAGTCAATCGAGCTCTACTTTTGCTTCGTTGCGAATCTGGGCAGATCGTCAACTTGTTTGCGATTTTGCCGATGTTATTGTAGTTGATCCGTGCATGCTATGCCATTGTTCTTGCCATGTCTAGCTTCCATTTTGTGCCTTCTTAAGGGATGTATGCTTGTCTTGCCATTACTTGCACCGTGGTGAGTGCATCGAGCTCGTAGACATGCCTTCGTGAGTTATGTTTCAGCATGTCCCAGTTTTCACTAAGTCTGAAAACTGATTATGTTTTTGCTATGTTCGTGTGTTTGTTAGTGTATTTTGTGTTCCCTTTTGGCTCAAGGTCACTAAAGGACTTTTGTTAAGATTATTTAGTAGCTCCACGCCATGTATTGCTTTGTCATGTTCAGGTCCTGTAGCATGTTGTTTTGTTGCTCCGAAGAGGGCTATATGATCTGAAATTCCAGACAAGTGTTAATTTCACTAAGTCTGAGATCTGTTTTACCATTTGCGTTTTTGCCATGCTTGTTTGAACCTGTTAATGGATGAATTGGCCGTGGCTCACTGCTAGTCTTTTGTTAAGCATCTTGTGTGCATCCCTGCCATGTGTTTTATTGTCATGTTTGGGTGCTGTAGCATGTTCATTTCATTGCATTTAGATGCCTACTTGCTGTAAATCACAGACCGGTGTCAATTTTGAATCGCTTGCCATTTCCAAACCGTAACTCCGATTCCGGCGTTCTTTATATCGTTTTCAAGCGATTTCATCTCATCTTTCCAGTGGAACACTTGGTTTTCCAAGTTGAGGCCAGGTTCATGCATTCCCTGTCATATCTTGCATTTTGCATCCCGCATCGCATCCCGCATAGCATATCATCATTGCATCATATTGCTTGGTCTTGCACGTGGTTGATTGTATCCTTGTTGCTTGTTTGGGTAGAGCCGGGAGACGAGTTCGCTAACGAGGAGCCCGTTGAGTTTGCTTTCGAGGATCCAGTCAACTCTGACAACTGTGCAGGCAAGATGATCATACCCTCGAAATCACTACTATCTTTGCTATGCTAGTTTGCTCGCTCTTTTGATATGCCATTGCTACGATGCCTACCACTTGCTTGAAAGCCTCCTAAATTGCCGTGTCAAACCTCTAACCCACCATTGTCCTAGCAAACCGTTGATTGGCTATGTTACCGCTTTGCTAAGCCCCTCTTATAGCGTTGCTAGTTGCAGGTGAAGATTGGAGGCGTTCCTTGTTGGAACATATATTTACTTGTTGGGATATCATTATATTGCTATGTTATCTTAGTGCATCTATATACTTGGTAAAGGGTGGAAGGCTCGGCCTCTCGCCTAGTGTTTTGTTCCACTCTTGCCGCCCTAGTTTCCGTCATATCGGTGTTATGTTCCCGGATTTTGCGTTCCTTACGCGGTTGGGTTATAATGGGAACCCCTTGATATTTCGCCTTGATTAAATCTTTTCCAGCAATGCCCAACATTGGTTTTACCATTCGCCACCTAGCCTTTCTTTCCCTTGGGTTCTGCAGACTCAAGGGTCATCTTATTTTACCCCCCCGGGCCAGTGCTCCTCTGAGTGTTGGTCCACCTGTCAGCTACCGGTGGCCACCAGGGGCAACTCTGGGCTGGCCTACCCGTACCTAGGACAATCTGAGTGTGCCCTGAGAAAGAGATATGTGCAGCTCCTATCGGGATTTGTCGGCACATTCGAGCGGTGTTGCTGGTCTTGTTTTAACCTGTCGAAGTGTCTTTAGTTACCGAGATACCGAGTCTGATCGAAATGTCTTGGGAGGAGGTCTATTCCTTCGTTGACCGTGAGAGCTTGTCATGGGCTAAGTTGGGACTCCCCTGCAGGGATTGAACTTTCGAAAGCCGTGCCCGCGGTTATGGGCAGATGGGAATTTGTTAATGTCCGGTTGTAGATAACTTGAACCTTAATTAATTAAAATGAATCAACTGAGTGTGTTACCGTGATGGCCTCTTCTCGGCGGAGTCCGGGAAGTGGACACGGTGTTGGAGTAATGTTTGCGCAGGTTGCTCTCTAGTTTCTCGCTCGTGCTTTGCCTCCTCTTCTCGCTCTCTTTTACGAATAAGATAGCCACCATATATGCTAGTCGCTTGCTGCAGCTCCACATATATATTTGCCTATCCTTCCTATAAGCTTAAATAGTCTTGATCACGAGGGTGCGAGATTGCTGAGTCCCTGTGGCTCACAGATACTATAACTCCAGATGCAGGTCCAGGTGATTCCTCTCCAGGTGACGAGTACGAGCTCAAGTGGGAGTTCGACAAAGACTCTCAACGTTACTACGTGTCTTTTCCTGATGATCAGTAGTGGTGCCTAGTTGGGGTTTGATTCGGGGCCTTGTTGCATGTTGTCTTTTCTATTTTGGCGCCGTAGTCGGGCCATGAGTGTTTGAATGATGGATGTTATTTATGTACTTTGATGTGACGTGTGGCGAGTGTAAGCCAACTATGTTATCTCCCCTTTATTATTCATATTACATGGGATGTTGTGAAGATTGCCTAACTTGTGACATATGCCTTCAATGCGATTATGTCTCTAAGTCGTGCCTCGACACGTGGGAGCTATAGTCGCATCGAGGGTGTTACAAGTTGGTAATCAGAGCCTTCCCCGACCTTAGGAGCCCCATTGCTTGATCGTTTTTAGCGGCCGAGTTGTGTCTAGAAAAATGTTTTGAGTCATTTAGGAACTATATATCGGAGAGATTAGGAATTCTTTTTACTTCCCAGTCTCCTCATCGCTCTGGTAAGGCATCCTGACGTAGAGTTTTGACTCTTCTCTTCTCAAATTTCACTAAATTTTTTTTTAGGATCACGCGAGTATCTTGGAGTCATTCCGATGGCTTATGATGAGAACATTGTCTTGGTGCCTCCTGTCAGGGGTTTAGTGGAAGTGTCCCAGGGAGTTGAGCTCTGAGGTGTTGTCATCATAATTTTATCATTGCAATTCTGGAATACTTGAGATATGTTCGCCGACATCGAAAATCTCTTTTATGCAGTTCGTTGGTGGGATAACCTCGACGCCACCTAGTACTGGGGCGGGAGTTCGGGAGTATCGCCATAACTTGTATAACGGATGCTTTTCGAAGGTTGAGGTAGATGGTTTCCGAAGTTTTCTTGGTTATGTGTTGAAGGATGGATACAGCTGGATGTAGGATTTGCTAGTTTGGGTGAGATATTATGCTTCCCCTGTATCCCCAACACCTGATTGCATAACCGGAAAGGTTCGGGAGTTTCATAGGTGGGAATTCTAGTAGCTCTAGTTTTTCTTCCACGGATATTGGTTTGAGATTGGGATTTCTTACCGATTATTCGTTCTTGATCTGTACCTTGTTGATTTGTTTCTCTACCTTAATTCTACGGGGCTTCTCAATTTATGGATATGTGGCCATTTCAAGAGGAATGCATTCGTTCATTTTGTTCGGATGTGAAGACTATATGTTGCAATTTTCATTCCGTTGGATTCAGCTTCAATATTTATCTATCAATGTGCTAATGGTGGTCAACCTCTTCAGGATGGCTCCTCCAACGCGCACGACTCCGAATCCTGATCCGCCACCACCTCCACCTCCTCCGGAGGCATGGCAAGCTGTGATGGCCGCAACGAATGCAAACACACAGCTGATCATGCAAATTCTTCAAGAGCGCAATCGACGCAGTCAAGTGAATCAAGGCAGCAATCAGAGTCACTTTGCTACACTCAACCAGTTCCTTGCTAACGGGCCAAAGACTTTCAGCAATTGTGTTGAGGCAACGGATGCTGACGATTGGCTTGTGGATCTGTGTAAGCATTTCGAGTGCAGTAACGTCAGGCCTGAGGACTTTGTCAAGTTCGCTTCCTTCCAACTCAAAGATCAAGCTACAGAATGGTTCCAGCAGTACAAGGATTCCAGAGGTGGACGTGTTATCACTTGGGATGATTTCCGTCGAGATTTCCGAGCTCATCATATTCCCCAGAGCGTGGTTGAAAGCAAGCGTGAGGAATTTCGCAATCTGAAGCAAGGCTCTTTGTCTGTCTATGACTACAACAAGTTGTTCCAGAAGCTTGCCCGCTTTGCCAAGCAGGACGTGCCTGATGAGAAGAGCATGATATACCAGTTCAGGGGTGGTCTCAGAGAAGATATTTAGCTCGCTCTTGTTCTCTTCGAGCCCTTGAGATACGATGAGTTCTACAACATGGCACTGAAGCAAGAGGCTACTCAGTTGAGGTCTGATGCTTCCAGGAAGCGAGTCAGAGATGTTACTCCTTCTTCCTCTACTCAAGTGGCCAAGCAGCAGAAGTTTTGGCTTCCTCCTCCTCCGTTCCGTCAGCCGTATCAGCAGAAGAGTAAAGGTGGCAGTGGTTCTTCCCACCCACCCAACCCTGGCTTTCAGAACAAGGCTTCGTCTCAAGCTCCAAGATCGAGTGCTCCGTATCACCGTCCGCTTTCAGAGGTCACGTGCAACAAGTGCCAACAGAAGGATCACTATGCCAACAAGTGTCTCAACCAGAGGCGTCTTCCTCCTCCTCCTCCTGTCAGATCGGCAAGTACAGCTGTGGTCAAGCATAACCCCAAGCATGCCAAGGTCAATTTGATGAATGCAGCTCAGGCAGAGGACTCGTCAGATGTGATCATGGGTAACCTTCCTGTTAATGATATTCCTGCAAAAGTTCTTTTTGACACTGGTGCGTCGCATTGCTTCATCTCGAGACCGTTTACAAATAGGCATGAATTGGTTTCGCAAGTTTTGCCCAGTCCTTTAGCAGTTGTCTCTCCCGGTAAGCGCATGCAGGCTAACTCCATCGTTCCGGATGTTTCTATCACTTTGGGTGACTACAAGTTCTTGGCTTCTCCTACGGTTTTCAGTGACTCGAATATTGATCTTATTCTCGGAATGGATTGGCTTTCTAAGCACAAGGCTCATCTTGATTGTGCAGCAAGGCAGATTCAATTGACTCATTCGTCTGAGGATGTAATTGTCTTTGCCGCTCGTGATGATACCATTCATCTGTTTTCTCTCAATGAGAAGGGTGAATTGGATGCCATCTCGCAAATTCCAGTCGTTTGCGAATATCAAGACGTCTTTCCAGAAGAGCTCCCAGGAATGCCTCCACACCGGCCAGTTGAATTCGTTATTGATCTTGAGCCTGGCACGGAACCTGTGTGCAAACGTCCTTACAAGCTCGGACCTGAAGAGTTGAAGGAGCTGAAGAAGCAACTCGATGAGCAAGAAAGAATGGGTCTCATCCGGCCTAGTTCTTCTCCGTGGGGTTGTGGTGTTCTTTTTGTGAAGAAGAAGGATGGAACGGACCGACTTTGTGTTGATTACCGTCCAGTGAACAAGAAGACCATCAAGAACAAATACCCACTTCCCAACATCAATGAGCTGTTCGAACAACTCAAAGGTGCCCAAGTATTCTCCAAGCTTGATCTCCGTATGGGTTATCACCAGATTCGCATTCGTGAAGAAGATATTCCCAAGACAGCATTCAGAACAAGCTTTTGTTCATATGAATACACTGTCATGTCTTTTGGCCTCGCCAACGCTCCTCCGACGTTCTCTCGCATGATGAACTTCATCTTCAACGCCTACACCAATGACTTCGTTTTGGTCTATCTCGACGACATTCTGGTTTTCTCCAAGAACAAGGAAGATCATGCCAAGCACTTGCGTTTGGTTCTTGATAAGCTCAGGGAACATCAGTTCTACGCCAAGTTCTCCAAGTGTGAATTCTGGCTCGATGAGGTTCTTTATCTTGGTCATATCATCTCTGCCAAGGGCATTGCCATGAATCCTGAGAAGGTGTCCGCAATTGTGAATTGGGAACCTCCTCAGAACGTGAAGCAACTCCGCAGTTTTCTCGGTCTCGCAAGCTATTGCCGAAGATTCGTTGAAAACTTTTCTAAGATCGCGAAGCCTCTCTCTAATCTTCTTCAGAAGCACGTCAAGTACGTTTGGTCTCCGGAGTGTGATATTGCTTTCAACACTTTGAAAGAGAAATTGATCACTGCTCCAGTTCTGACTCCACCTGATGAATCCAAGCAGTACGAGGTCTTTTGTGATGCCTCTCTCCAAGGTCTTGGCGCAGTATTGATGCAAGATAAGAAAGTTGTTGCTTATACATCTCGCCAGTTGAAGCCTAATGAGAAGAACTACCCCACTCACGATCTCGAGTTGGCGGCAGTTGTGCATGCTCTTTTGGCTTGGAGACATCTTCTATTGGGAAGAAAAGTGGACATTTTCACTGATCACAAGAGTCTCAAGTACATCTTCACTCAGCCTAATCTCAACCTCAGGCAAACTCGATGGGTCGAAATGATTCAAGAGTATAATCCGAGTATTGAGTATACTCCAGGCAAGGCTAATGTGATTGCTGACGCTTTGAGCAGGAAGGCTTACTGCAACAGTTTGATTCTTAAGCCTTATCAACCCGAGCTTTGTGAAGCTTTCCACAAACTTAATCTGCAAGTTGTTCCTCAAGGTTTCCTCGCCAACCTTCAAGTCTCTCCTACCTTAGAAGACCAGATTCGCCAAGCTCAGCTTCTTGATGCTATGGTGAAAAAGGTGAAGATTGGGATTGCCAAGAGCCAGTCCAAGTACAAGTGCTACCGCCTTGATGACAAGGACACTCTTTTCTTTGAGGATCGTATTGTTGTGCCCAAAGGTGACCTCCGTAAAGTGATCATGAACGAGGCTCACAATTCTCTCCTCTCCATCCACCCTGGGAGCACGAAGATGTATCAGGACCTTAAGCAAGCTTATTGGTGGACTCGAATGAAGCGCGAGATCGCTCAATTCGTGAATGAATGTGATGTCTGCAGAAGAGTGAAGGCAGAACACCAATGGCCAGCTGGTCTCCTCCAACCTCTTGCCATTCCAGAATGGAAGTTTGACCACATTGAAATGGACTTCGTGACTGGGTTTCCAAAGTCCAAGCGTGGCAATGATGCTATATTCGTTGTCATCGACAAACTCACCAAAGTGGCTCACTTTCTGCCTATCAAAGAGTCGATCACTGCAGCTCAATTGGCGGAACTCTATACCTCTCGTATTGTCTCTATGCACGGTATTCCTCAAGTGATATCTTCAGACCGTGGCAGCATCTTTACCTCCAAGTTTTGGGATTCTTTTTAGAAGGCCATGGGCACTAACATCCGCTTCAGCACTGCTTTCCATCCTCAAACAAGCGGTCAAGTCGAGCGTGTCAACCAGATTCTTGAAGATATGCTCAGGGCTTGTGTGATCTCCTTCGGCATGAAGTGGGAGGATTGTCTTCCTTATGCTGAATTCTCCTACAATAACAGTTTTCAAGCAAGTTCGGGCAAGGCCCCATTTGAAATTCTGTATGGCAGGAAGTGCCGTACCCCTCTCAACTGGTCTGAAACCGGTGAACATCAGCTTTTGGGTAATGACTTAATCACAGAAGCAGAAGAAATGTGCAAAGTCATTCGTGATAACCTCAAAGCAGCCCAATCCCGCCAGAAGAGCTACTATGATGTAAGCACCGTGATTTGGCTTTCGAGATCGGAGATCATGTTTACCTCCGTGTCTCTCCTATGGAAGGTACTCGTCGCTTCGGTATCAAAGGGAAGCTTGCCCCTAGATACGTGGGACCTTTCAAGATTGTCAGCAAGAGAGGCGACCTCGCCTATCAACTCGAGCTTCCTTCAAACTTTGCAAATGTTCATCACGTGTTCCATGTCTCTCAGCTTTGAAAGTGCTTCAAGACTCCTGACCGCACTGTCAACTTCGAGGACATTGAGCTCCAAGAAGATCTCTCTTATCGTGAGCACCCAGTTGCTATTCTTGAAGAGACTGAACGCAAGACTCGCAACAAGTCAATCAAATTTCTCAAAGTCAAGTGGTCACACCATTCCGACCGTGAAGCTACCTGGGAACGCGAGGATCACCTCCGTTCTGAGTACCCGGAGTTCTTTCAGTCCTAGATCTCGGGACGAGATCTTTTCGTAGTGGTGGAGTGTTGTAACGCCCCAGATATAACTTGCCCAATTTGTACTCCAACTCTTGCCGTTTCCGGCGTTAAGTTATATTTATTTCTCGTGTTCGGGTCGTTGTCTCTGTGTGTTGTTTTCGTTTTCATGCATCTCACATCATGTCATCATGTGCATTGCATTTGCATACGTGTTCATCTCATGCATTCGAGCATTTTCCCCGTTGTCCGTTTTGCATTCCGGCGCATCGTTCTTCTCCGGTGGTCATTTCTAGCTTTCTTTCATGTGTGGGGATTAAACATTTCCGGATTGGACCGAGACTTGCCAAGCGGCCTTGGTTTACTACCGGTAGACCGCCTGTTAAGTTTCGTATCATTTGGACTTCGTTTGATACTCCAACGGTTAACCGAGGGACCGAAAAGGCCTCGTGTGTGTTGCAGCCCAACACCCCTCCAATTTGGCACAAAACCCACCAAACTCTGCTCCATATCCTAGAGCGTTCGATCACGATTGCGTGGCCGAAAACCGCACCTCATTTGGACTCTCCTAGCTCCACTTATGCCTATAAATACACCCCCTCCGTTTTCGGATCTCCCCTCTCCCCGAAACCCTAAAAAAAAATCCCCAGATCCGCCGCCGGACGTGTCCGGACGAGCCGGACAACGTCTGCCGCGCCCCCTCGCCTATCCGCTGCCGCCACATGGCAGCGCCGCCTACCACCGCCGCCGGGCCTGAAGGCCCATCTCCGGCCCCCGCGCAAGCCGCCACCGGGCCAGACCCGCGCGCCGCCGCCCCGCCTCTTCTCCTCCGACGCCGGCCGCCGCCCTGCCGCCGCTCGCCGCCGCCTCGCCCGGCTGCCTCCGCCGCCTCGCCGGCGAGCGCCGCCCGCGCCGCCTCGACCTCGGCCGCCCCGCGCGCCACCGCGACGCCCCTCGCCGCCACCCGGCCGGCACCGCCTCTCCGCCGCCCGGCCCCCTCTCCTCCGGCCTCCTCGCTGCTCCGGCGAGCTCCCTCCTACTCCGGCCACCGCGGCCATTGCCGGCCATCGAACCTCGGGACGCGTGCCTGCTACAGTAAACGTCTCAGATATGAGATCTGAAAACCCTAGCCGGTTGACTTTTTCCCCTCTCCCCCTAATTTTTGTGCATACTTTGACCGGTGATATCTCCGCATCCGTAACTCCGATTTGGGCATATAGCATATCAAAATGTTCGTCTCGACAAGTACATCATTTCACTCCATTGCATCATTTTCATTTGAGTTCATCTTGATGCCCGAAATGCTGTTAGAAGAGGGCTCCGTGAGTTAATTGTCAGATCTGCTAGTTCATCTTAGACTTTTGTCATTTTTGCCATGATTATTGTGTGCATGCTATGCCTGTGAGTCCTTCATATGTTTTGTTAAGGATTTTTTCTTCTTTCCAGAGGCGCAACACATGCATTTTTAGGATGTGTGTGGTGACTTGTGCAAGCTTGCAAAATGAGGCACCCGGTAAATCTGTTTTCAGGGACTTAGTAGTTTTCACTAAGTCTGGGATTATTTAGTTCATGATGCCATATGTTCTTGTTGTTTCCTAGTGATCCGTGACTCTTTTGAGGATGATCAGTGAGGGAGTTTTGTTAATCTTGTAGTGCTCTATCCATCCATGTCTTTGTTTGCAATTATGGAGCACCCTAGCTTGAGTCAATCGAGCTCTACTTTTGCTTCGTTGCGAATCTGGGCAGATCGTCAACTTGTTTGCGATTTTGCCGATGTTATTGTAGTTGATCCGTGCATGCTATGCCATTGTTCTTGCCATGTCTAGCTTCCATTTTGTGCCTTCTTAAGGGATGTATGCTTGTCTTGCCATTACTTGCACCGTGGTGAGTGCATCGAGCTCGTAGACATGCCTTCGTGAGTTATGTTTCAGCATGTCCCAGTTTTCACTAAGTCTGAAAACTGATTATGTTTTTGCTATGTTCGTGTGTTTGTTAGTGTATTTTGTGTTCCCTTTTGGCTCAAGGTCACTAAAGGACTTTTGTTAAGATTATTTAGTAGCTCCACGCCATGTATTGCTTTGTCATGTTCAGGTCCTGTAGCATGTTGTTTTGTTGCTCCGAAGAGGGCTATATGATCTGAAATTCCAGACAAGTGTTAATTTCACTAAGTCTGAGATCTGTTTTACCATTTGCGTTTTTGCCATGCTTGTTTGAACCTGTTAATGGATGAATTGGCCGTGGCTCACTGCTAGTCTTTTGTTAAGCATCTTGTGTGCATCCCTGCCATGTGTTTTATTGTCATGTTTGGGTGCTGTAGCATGTTCATTTCATTGCATTTAGATGCCTACTTGCTGTAAATCACAGACCGGTGTCAATTTTGAATCGCTTGCCATTTCCAAACCGTAACTCCGATTCCGGCGTTCTTTATATCGTTTTCAAGCGATTTCATCTCATCTTTCCAGTGGAACACTTGGTTTTCCAAGTTGAGGCCAGGTTCATGCATTCCCTGTCATATCTTGCATTTTGCATCCCGCATCGCATCCCGCATAGCATATCATCATTGCATCATATTGCTTGGTCTTGCACGTGGTTGATTGTATCCTTGTTGCTTGTTTGTCTTGTTTGGGTAGAGCCGGGAGATGAGTTCGCTAACGAGGAGCCCGTTGAGTTTGCTTTTGAGGATCCAGTCAACTCTGACAACTGTGCAGGCAAGATGATCATACCCTCGAAATCACTACTATCTTTGCTATGCTAGTTTGCTCGCTCTTTTGGTATGCCATTGCTATGATGCCTACCACTTGCTTGAAAGCCTCCTAAATTGCCGTGTCAAACCTCTAACCCACCATTGTCCTAGCAAACCGTTGATTGGCTATGTTACCGCTTTGCTAAGCCCCTCTTATAGCGTTGCTAGTTGCAGGTGAAGATTGGAGGCGTTCCTTGTTGGAACATATATTTACTTGTTGGGATATCATTATATTGCTATGTTATCTTAGTGCATCTATATACTTGATAAAGGGTGGAAGGCTCGGCCTCTTGCCTAGTGTTTTGTTCCACTCTTGCCGCCCTAGTTTCCGTCATATCGGTGTTATGTTCCCGGATTTTGCGTTCCTTACGCGGTTGGGTTATAATGGGAACCCCTTGATATTTCGCCTTGATTAAAGCTTTTCCAGCAATGCCCAACATTGGTTTTACCATTCGCCACCTAGCCTTTCTTTCCCTTGGGTTCTGCAGACTCAAGGGTCATCTTATTTTACCCCCCCGGGCCAGTGCTCCTCTGAGTGTTGGTCCACCTGTTAGCTACCGGTGGCCACCAGGGGCAACTCTGGGCTGGCCTACCCGTACCTAGGACAATCTGAGTGTGCCCTGAGAAAGAGATATGTGCAGCTCCTATCGGGATTTGTCGGCACATTCGGGCGGTGTTGCTGGTCTTGTTTTAACCTGTCGAAGTGTCTTTAGTTACCGAGATACTGAGTCTGATCGGAATTTCTTGGGAGGAGGTCTATTCCTTCGTTGACCGTGAGAGCTTGTCATGGGCTAAGTTGGGACTCCCCTGCAGGGATTGAACCTTCGAAAGCCGTGCCCGCGGTTATGGGCAGATGGGAATTTGTTAATGTCCGGTTGTAGATAACTTGAACCTTAATTAATTAAAATGAATCAACTGAGTGTGTTACCGTGATGGCCTCTTCTCGACGGAGTCCGGGAAGTGGACACGGTGTTGGAGTAATGTTTGCGTAGGTTGCTCTCTAGTTTCTCGCTCGTGCTTTGCCTCCTCTTCTCGCTCTCTTTTACGAATAAGATAGCCACCATATATGCTAGTCGCTTGCTGCAGCTCCACATATATATTTGCCTATCCTTCCTATAAGCTTAAATAGTCTTGATCGCGAGGGTGCAAGATTGGTGAGTCCCTGTGGCTCACAGATGCTATAACTCCAGATGCAGGTCCAGGTGATTCCGCTCCAGGTGACGAGTACGAGCTCAAGTGGGAGTTCGACGAAGACTCTCAGCGTTACTACGTGTCTTTTCCTGATGATCAGTAGTGGTGCCTAGTTGGGGTTTGATTCGGGGCCTTGTCGCATGTTGGGTTCTTTTCTATTTTGGCGCCGTAGTCGGGCCATGAGTGTTTGAATGATGGATGTTATTTATGTACTTTGATGTGACGTGTGGCGAGTGTAAGCCAACTATGTTATCTCCCCTTTATTATTCATATTACATGGGATGTTGTGAAGATTGCCTAACTTGCGACATATGCCTTCAATGCGATTATGTCTCTAAGTCGTGCCTCGACACGTGGGAGCTATAGTCGCATCGAGGGTGTTACAAGTTGGTAATCAGAGCCTTCCCCGACCTTAGGAGCCCCATTGCTTGATCGTTTTTAGCGGCCGAGTTGTGTCTAGAAAAATGTTTTGAGTCATTTAGGAACTATATATCGGAGAGATTAGGAATTCTTTTTACTTCCCAGTCTCCTCATCGCTCTGGTAAGGCATCCTGACGTAGAGTTTTGACTCTTCTCTTCTCAAATTTCACTAAATTTTTTTTAGGATCACGCGAGTATCTTGGAGTCGTTCCGATGGCTTATGATGAGAACATTGTCTTGGTGCCTCCTGTCAGGGGTTTAGTGGAAGTGTCCCGGGGAGTTGAGCTCTGAGGTGTTGTCATCATAATTTTATCGTTGCAATTCTGGAATACTTGAGATATGTTCGCCGACATCGAAAATCTCTTTTATGCAGTTCGTTGGTGAGATAACCTCGATGCCACCCAGTACTGGGGCGGGAGTTCGGGAGTATCGCCATAACTTGTATAACGGATGCTTTTCGAAGGTTTAGGTAGATGGTTTCCGAAGTTTTCTTGGTTATGTGTTGAAGGATGGATACAGCTGGATGTAGGATTTGCTAGTTTGGGTGAGAAATTATGCTTCCCCTGTATCCCCAACACCTGATTGCATAACCGGAAAGGTTCGGGAGTTTCATAGGTGGGAATTCTAGTAGCTCTAGTTTTTCTTCCACGGATATTGGTTTGAGATTGGGATTTCTTACAGATTATTCGTTCTTGATCCGTACCTTGTTGATTTATTTCTCTACCTTAATTCTACGGGGCTTCTCAATTTATGGATATGTGGCCATTTCAAGAGGAATGCATTCGTTCATTTTGTTCGGATGTGAAGACTATATGTTGCAATTTTCATTCCGTTGGATTCAGCTTCAATATTTATCTATCAATGTGCTAATGGTGGTCAACCTCTTTAGGATGGCTCCTCCAACGCGCACGACTCCGAATCCTGATCCGCCACCACCTCCACCTCCTCCGGAGGCATGGCAAGCTGTGATGGCCACAACCAATGCAAACACACAGCTGATCATGCAAATTCTTCAAGAGCGCAATCAAGGCAGTCAAGGGAATCAAGGCAGCAATCAGAGTCACTTTGCTACACTCAACCAGTTCCTTGCTAACGGGCCAAAGACTTTCAGCAATTGTGTTGAGGCAACCGATGCTGACGATTGGCTTGTGGATCTGTGTAAGCATTTCGAGTGCAGTAACGTCAGGCCTGAGGACTTTGTCAAGTTCGCTTCCTTCCAACTCAAAGATCAAGCTGCAGAATGGTTCCAGCAGTACAAGGATTCCAGAGGTGGACGTGTTATCACTTGGGATGATTTCCGTCGAGATTTCCGAGCTCATCATATTCCCCAGAGCGTGGTTGAAAGCAAGCGTGAGGAATTCCGCAATCTGAAGCAAGGCTCTTTGTCTGTCTATGACTACAACAAGTTGTTCCAGAAGCTTGCCCGCTTTGCCAAGCAGGACGTGCCTGATGAGAAGAGCATGATATACCAGTTCAGGGGTGGTCTCAGAGAAGATATTCAGCTCGCTCTTGTTCTCTTCGAGCCCTTGAGATACGGTGAGTTCTACAACATGGCACTGAAGCAAGTGGCTGCTCAGTTGAGGTGTGATGCTTCCAGGAAGCGAGTCAGAGATGTTACTCCTTCTTCCTCTACTCAAGTGGCCAAGCAGTAGAAGTTTTGGCTTCCTCCTCCTCCGTTCCGTCAGCCGTATCAGCAGAAGAGTAAAGGTGGCAGTGGTTCTTCCCACCCACCCAACCCTGGCTTTCAGAACAAGGCTTCGTCTCAAGCTCCAAGATCGAGTGCTCCGTATCACCGTCCGCTTTCAGAGGTCACTTGCAACAAGTGCCAACAGAAGGATCACTATGCCAACAAGTGTCTCAACCAGAGGCGTCTTCCTCCTCCTCCTCCTGTCAGATCGGCAAGTACAGCTGTGGTCAAGCATAACCCCAAGCATGCCAAGGTCAATTTGATGAATGCAGCTCAGGCAGAGGACTCGTCAGATGTGATCATGGGTAACCTTCCTGTTAATGATATTCCTGCAAAAGTTCTTTTTGACACTGGTGCGTCGCATTGCTTCATCTCGAGACCGTTTACAAATAGGCATGAATTGGTTTCGCATGTTTTGCCCAGTCCTTTAGCAGTTGTCTCTCCCGGTAAGCGCATGCAGGCTAACTCCATCATTCCGGATGTTTCTATCACTTTGGGTGACTACAAGTTCTTGGCTTCTCCTACGGTTTTCGGTGACTCGAATATTGATCTTATTCTCGGAATGGATTGGCTTTCTAAGCACAAGGCTCATCTTGATTGTGCAGCAAGGCAGATTCAATTGACTCATTCGTCTGAGGATGTAATTGTCTTTGCCGCTCGTGATGATACCATTCGTCTGTTTTCTCTCAATGAGAAGGGTGAATTGGATGCCATCTCGCAAATTCCAGTCGTTTGTGAATATCAAGACGTCTTTCCAGAAGAGCTCCCAGGAATGCCTCCACACCGGCCAGTTGAATTCGTTATTGATCTTGAGCCTGGCACGGAACCTGTGTGCAAACGTCCTTACAAGCTCGGACCTGAAGAGTTGAAGGAGCTGAAGAAGCAACTCGATGAGCAAGAAAGAATGGGTCTCATCCGGCCTAGTTCTTCTCCGTGGGGTTGTGGTGTTCTTTTTGTGAAGAAGAAGGATGGAATGGACCGACTTTGTGTTGATTACCGTCCAGTGAACAAGAAGACCATCAAGAACAAATACCCACTTCCCAACATCAATGAGCTGTTCGAACAACTCAAAGGTGCCCAAGTATTCTCCAAGCTTGATCTCCATATGGGTTATCACCAGATTCGCATTCGTGAAGAAGATATTCCCAAGACAGCATTCAGAACAAGCTTTGGTTCATATGAATACACTGTCATGTCTTTTGGCCTCGCCAACGCTCCTCCGACGTTCTCTCGCATGATGAACTTCATCTTCAACGCCTACACCAATGACTTCGTTTTGGTCTATCTCGACGACATTCTGGTTTTCTCCAAGAACAAGGAAGATCATGCCAAGCACTTGCGTTTGGTTCTTGATAAGCTCAGGGAACATCAGTTCTACGCCAAGTTCTCCAAGTGTGAATTCTGGCTCGATGAGGTTCTTTATCTTGGTCATATCATCTCTGCCAAGGGCATTGCCATGAATCCTGAGAAGGTGTCCGCAATTGTGAATTGGGAACCTCCTCAGAACGTGAAGCAACTCCGCAGTTTTCTCGGTCTCGCAAGCTATTGCCGAAGATTCGTTGAAAACTTTTCTAAGATCGCGAAGCCTCTCTCTAATCTTCTTCAGAAGCACGTCAAGTACGTTTGGTCTCCGGAGTGTGATATTGCTTTCAACACTTTGAAAGAGAAATTGATCACTGCTCCAGTTCTGACTCCACCTGATGAATCCAAGCAGTACGAGGTCTTTTGTGATGCCTCTCTCCAAGGTCTTGGCGCAGTATTGATGCAAGATAAGAAAGTTGTTGCTTATACATCTCGCCAGTTGAAGCCTAATGAGAAGAACTACCCCACTCACGATCTCGAGTTGGCGGCAGTTGTGCATGCTCTTTTGGCTTGGAGACATCTTCTATTTAGAAGAAAAGTGGACATTTTCACTGATCACAAGAGTCTCAAGTACATCTTCACTCAGCCTAATCTCAACCTCAGGCAAACTCGATGGGTCAAAATGATTCAAGAGTATAATCCGAGTATTGAGTATACTCCAGGCAAGGCTAATGTGATTGCTGACGCTTTGAGCAGGAAGGCTTACTGCAACAGTTTGATTCTTAAGCCTTATCAACCCGAGCTTTGTGAAGCTTTCCACAAACTTAATCTGCAAGTTGTTCCTCAAGGTTTCCTCGCCAACCTTCAAGTCTCTCCTACCTTAGAAGACCAGATTCGCCAAGCTCAGCTTCTTGATGCTATGGTGAAAAAGGTGAAGATTGGGATTGCCAAGAGCCAGTCCAAGTACAAGTGCTACCGCCTTGATGACAAGGACACTCTTTTCTTCGAGGATCGTATTGTTGTGCCCAAAGGTGACCTCCGTAAAGTGATCATGAACGAGGCTCACAATTCTCTCCTCTCCATCCACCCTGGGAGCACGAAGATGTATCAGGACCTTAAGCAAGCTTATTGGTGGACTCGAATGAAGCGCGAGATCGCTCAATTCGTGAATGAATGTGATGTCTGCAGAAGAGTGAAGGCAGAACACCAAAGGCCAGCTGGTCTCCTCCAACCTCTTGCCATTCCAGAATGGAAGTTTGACCACATTGAAATGGACTTCGTGACTGGGTTTCCAAAGTCCAAGCGTGGCAATGATGCTATATTCGTTGTCATCGACAAACTCACCAAAGTGGCTCACTTTCTGCCTATCAAAGAGTCGATCACTGCAGCTCAATTGGCGGAACTCTATACCTCTCGTATTGTCTCTATGCACGGTATTCCTCAAGTGATATCTTCAGACTGTGGCAGCATCTTTACCTCCAAGTTTTGGGATTCTTTTTAGAAGGCCATGGGCACTAACATCCGCTTCAGCACTGCTTTCCATCCTCAAACAAGCGGTCAAGTCGAGCGTGTCAACCAGATTCTTGAAGATATGCTCAGGGCTTGTGTGATCTCCTTCGGCATGAAGTGGGAGGATTGTCTTCCTTATGCTGAATTCTCCTACAATAACAGTTTTCAAGCAAGTTCGGGCAAGGCCCCATTTGAAATTCTGTATGGCAGGAAGTGCCGTACCCCTCTCAACTGGTCTGAAACCGGTGAACGTCAGCTTTTGGGTAATGACTTAATCACAGAAGCAGAAGAAATGTGCAAAGTCATTCGTGATAACCTCAAAGCAGCCCAATCCCGCCAGAAGAGCTACTATGATGTAAGCACCGTGATTTGGCTTTCGAGATCGGAGATCATGTTTACCTCCGTGTCTCTCCTATGAAAGGTACTCGTCGCTTCGGTATCAAAGGGAAGCTTGCCCCTAGATACGTGGGACCTTTCAAGATTGTCAGCAAGAGAGGCGACCTCGCCTATCAACTCGAGCTTCCTTCAAACTTTGCAAATGTTCATCACGTGTTCCATGTCTCTCAGCTTCGAAAGTGCTTCAAGACTCCTGACCGCACTGTCAACTTCGAGGACATTGAGCTCCAAGAAGATCTCTCTTATCGTGAGCACCCAGTTGCTATTCTTGAAGAGACTGAACGCAAGACTCGCAACAAGTCAATCAAATTTCTCAAAGTCAAGTGGTCACACCATTCCGACCGTGAAGCTACCTGGGAACGCGAGGATCACCTCCGTTCTGAGTACCCGGAGTTCTTTCAGTCCTAGATCTCGGGACGAGATCTTTTCGTAGTGGTGGAGTGTTGTAACGCCCCAGATATAACTTGCCCAATTTGTACTCCAACTCTTGCCGTTTCCGGCGTTAAGTTATATTTATTTCTCGTGTTCGGGTCGTTGTCTCTGTGTGTTGTTTTCGTTTTCATGCATCTCATATCATGTCATCATGTGCATTGAATTTGCATACGTGTTCATCTCATGCATTCGAGCATTTTCCCCGTTGTCTGTTTTGCATTCCGGCGCTTCGTTCTTCTCCGGTGGTCATTTCTAGCTTTCTTTCATGTGTGGGGATTAAACATTTCCGGATTGGACCGAGACTTGCCAAGCGGCCTTGGTTTACTACCGGTAGACCGCCTGTTAAGTTTTGTATCATTTGGACTTCGTTTGATACTCCAACGGTTAACCGAGGGACCGAAAAGGCCTCGTGTGTGTTGCAGCCCAACACCCCTCCAATTTGGCACAAAACCCACCAAACTCTGCTCCATATCCTAGAGCGTTCGATCACGATCGCGTGGCCGAAAACCGCACCTCATTTGGACTCTCCTAGCTCCACTTATGCCTATAAATACACCCCTCCGTTTTCGGATCTCCCCTCTCCCCGAAACCCTAAAAAAAAAATCCCCAGATCCGCCGCCGGACGTGTCCGGACGAGCCGGACAACGTCCGCCGCGCCCCCTCGCCTATCCACTGCCGCCACATGGCAGCGCCGCCTACCACCGCCGCCGGGCCCGATGGCCCATCTCCGGCCCCCGCGCGAGCCGCCACCGGGCCAGACCCGCGCGCCGCCGCCCCGCCTCTTCTCCTCCGACGCCGGCCGGCGCCCTGCCGCCGCTCGCCGCCGCCTCGCCCGGCTGCCTCCGCCGCCTCGCCGGCGAGCGCCGCCCGCGCCGCCTCGACCTTGGCCGCCCCGCGCGCCACCGTGACGCCCCTCGCCGCCACCCGGCCGGCGCCGCCTCTCCGCCGCCCGGCCCCCTCTCCTCCGGCCTCCTCGCTGCTCCGGCGAGCTCCCTCCTACTCCGGCCACCGCGGCCATTGCCGGCCATCGAACCTCGGGACGCGTGCCTGCTACAGTAAACGTCTCAGATATGAGATCTGAAAACCCTAGCCGGTTGACTTTTTCCCCTCTCCCCCTAATTTTTGTGCATACTTTGACCGGTGATATCTCCGCATCCGTAACTCCGATTTGGGCATATAGCATATCAAAATGTTCGTCTCGACGAGTACATTATTTAACTCCATTGCATCATTTTCATTTGAGTTCATCTTGATGCCCGAAATGCTGTTAGAAGAGGGCTCCGTGAGTTAATTGTCAGATCTGCTAGTTCATCTTAGACTTTTGTCATTTTTGCCATGATTATTGTGTGCATGCTATGCCTGTGAGTCCTTCATATGTTTTGTTAAGGATTTTTTCTTCTTTCCAGAGGCGCAACACATGCATTTTTAGGATGTGTGTGGTGACTTGTGCAAGCTTGCAAAATGAGGCACCCGGTAAATCTGTTTTCAGGGACTTAGTAGTTTTCACTAAGTCTGGGATTATTTAGTTCATGATGCCATATGTTCTTGTTGTTTCCTAGTGATCCGTGACTCTTTTGAGGATGATCAGTGAGGAAGTTTTGTTAATCTTGTAGTGCTCTATCCATCCATGTCTTTGTTTGCAATTATGGAGCACCCTAGCTTAAGTCAATCGAGCTCTACTTTTGCTTCGTTGCGAATCTGGGCAGATCGTCAACTTGTTTGCGATTTTGCCGATGTTATTGTAGTTGATCCGTGCATGCTATGCCATTGTTCTTGCCATGTGTAGCTTCCATTTTGTTCCTTATTAAGGGATGTATGCTTGTCTTGCCATGACTTGCACCGTGGTGAGTGCATCAAGCTCGTAGACATGCCTTCGTGAGTTATGTTTCAGCATGTCCCAGTTTTCACTAAGTCTGAAAACTGATTATGTTTTTGCTATGTTCGTGTGTTTGTTAGTGTATTTTGTGATCCCTTTTGGCTCAAGGTCACTGAGGGACTTTTGTTAAGCTTATTTAGTAGCTCCATGCCATGTATTTCTTTGTCATGTTCAGGTCCTGTAGCATGTTGTTTTGTTGCTCCGAAGAGGGCTATATGATCTGAAATTCCAGACAAGTGTTAATTTCACTAAGTCTGAGATCTGTTTTACCATTTGCGTTTTTGCCATGCTTGTTTGAACCTGTTAATGGATGAATTGGCCATGGCTCACTGCTAGTCTTTTGTTAAGCATTTTGTGTGCATCCCTGCCATGTGTTTTGTTGTCATGTTTGGGTGCTGTAGCATGTTCATTTCATTGCATTTAGATGCCTACTTGCTGTAAATCACAGACCGGTGTCAATTTTGAATCGCTTGCCATTTCCAAACCGTAACTCCGATTCCGGCGTTCTTTATATCATTTTCAAGCGATTTCATCTCATCTTTCCAGTGGAACACTTGGTTTTCCAAGTTGAGGCCAGGTTCATGCATTCCCTGTCATATCTTGCATTTTGCATCCCGCATCGCATCCCGCATAGCATATCATCATTGCATCATATTGCTTGGTCTTGCACGTGGTTGATTGTATCCTTGTTGCTTGTTTGGGTAGAGCCGGGAGACGAGTTCGCTAACGAGGAGCCCGTTGAGTTTGCTTTCGAGGATCCAGTCAACTCTGACAACTGTGCAGGCAAGATGATCATACCCTCGAAATCACTACTATCTTTGCTATGCTAGTTTGCTCGCTCTTTTGATATGCCATTGCTACGATGCCTACCACTTGCTTGAAAGCCTCCTAAATTGCCGTGTCAAACCTCTAACCCACCATTGTCCTAGCAAACCGTTGATTGGCTATGTTACCGCTTTGCTAAGCCCCTCTTATAGCGTTGCTAGTTGCAGGTGAAGATTGGAGGCGTTCCTTGTTGGAACATATATTTACTTGTTGGGATATCATTATATTGCTATGTTATCTTAGTGCATCTATATACTTGGTAAAGGGTGGAAGGCTCGGCCTCTCGCCTAGTGTTTTGTTCCACTCTTGCCGCCCTAGTTTCCGTCATATCGGTGTTATGTTCCCGGATTTTGCGTTCCTTACGCGGTTGGGTTATAATGGGAACCCCTTGATATTTCGCCTTGATTAAATCTTTTCCAGCAATGCCCAACATTGGTTTTACCATTCGCCACCTAGCCTTTCTTTCCCTTGGGTTCTGCAGACTCAAGGGTCATCTTATTTTACCCCCCCGGGCCAGTGCTCCTCTGAGTGTTGGTCCACCTGTCAGCTACCGGTGGCCACCAGGGGCAACTCTGGGCTGGCCTACCCGTACCTAGGACAATCTGAGTGTGCCCTGAGAAAGAGATATGTGCAGCTCCTATCGGGATTTGTCGGCACATTCGGGCGGTGTTGCTGGTCTAGTTTTAACCTGTCGAAGTGTCTTGAGTTACCGAGATACCGAGTCTGATCGGAATGTCTTGGGAGGAGGTCTATTCCTTCGTTGACCATGAGAGCTTGTCATGGGCTAAGTTGGGACTCCCCTGTAGGGATTGAACTTCCGAAAGCCGTGTCCGCGGTTATGGGCAGATGGGAATTTGTTAATGTCCGGTTGTAGATAACTTGAACCTTAATTAATTAAAATGAATCAACTGAGTGTGTTACCGTGATGGCCTCTTCTCGGCGGAGTCCGGGAAGTGGACACGGTGTTGGAGTAATGTTTGCGCAGGTTGCTCTCTAGTTTCTCGCTCGTGCTTTGCCTCCTCTTCTCGCTCTCTTTTATGAATAAGATAGCCACCATATATGCTAGTCGCTTGCTACAGCTCCACATATATATTTGCCTATCCTTCCTATAAGCTTAAATAGTCTTGATCGCGAGGGTGTGAGATTGCTGAGTCCCTGTGGCTCACAGATACTATAACTCCAGATGCAGGTCCAGGTGATTCCGCTCCAGGTGACGAGTACGATCTCAAGTGGGAGTTCGACGAAGACTCTCAGCGTTACTACGTGTCTTTTCCTGATGATCAGTAGTGGTGCCTAGTTGGGGTTTGATTCGGGGCCTTGTCGCATGTTGGGTTCTTTTCTATTTTGGCGCCGTAGTCGGGCCATGAGTGTTTGAATGATGGATGTTATTTATGTACTTTGATGTGACGTGGCGAGTGTAAGCCAACTATGTTATCTCCCCTTTATTATTCATATTACATGGGATGTTGTGAAGATTGCCTAACTTGCGACATATGCCTTCAATGCGATTATGTCTCTAAGTCGTGCCTCGACACGTGGGAGCTATAGTCGCATCGAGGGTGTTACACTAGGTCTTATTAACTGACGGGTCTGTCGCCAATACTTAACAATTTCGATATTCTCATGGTGGTCAACCATTTCTGGTTTCTGCAGGAAATTGGTCTGGGTTGAATCTCACCGTATATCCTACGATTGGCAATGGTTGCCTGTACAGGGTTCCATCATCCTGCCATTATAAGGTTTTTGGCTTGTCGTGTCGACACTCTTCTAAGGTTTTAAGGCTTTGATTTTCCATCAACATATGATAGTTCATGATAGAAGTCTCTGGTATGGGGGCCAATCCATCCCGTACTTATATCATTACCACATACGCAAACAGTGAATCACGTATTCTAACACTTGGGCATCCTCACAAGAATTGAAGAATTTCTCTTGTCCTTGAATTAGGTTCAGGTAAATCCATTGTTTCCACAAGCCGAACAAGACATCTAAAATTTCCTCACAACTCTTGGGTTTTCGTATCCTCCTAAGAAACGTCTGCTGATCAAATTGCAGCTTCTTCTGGATTTCTCCATTTAACAAGGTAGTGCTTGATCTTTATTAACTCGTGGGCCTGTGGGTTGTGGGCCCACTTCAGTACTTGCACAACTTTATCTCATCCTTTTGAGTTATATTGTTCCATATTACACCTTCTTAATTCCATCAGTACTTCCTTTCTTCCTATCCATCATATCAAAACAAAACTCCAACTCATGTTGTCCAAACTCCACTCCGTGGAATATCATTATCGTTTCCATGTGTCAAGTGTACTCACAGAGAAATATCACCATTAAACAAAAAAAACTCAATTCAGACCACATTTCTCATATCTTTGAAAATGGTCAAAATCCTTGTTCATAGGGTAACAACTCATAAAATTTAACGTATGAAATCATGACACATTAACTTAATTGATTTCATGAATTCATTACAATCCCTAAGCACCCATTACATGACTCAACTCATTGTACTCGTGGAAATAGATTTGCTTCCTACTACGCTTATTACCAATATCAAAATTCCAACTACTCAGCTCCAGCTTTCATCTTGTCGGGACATTTAGTAGCATAATGTCCTGCTTCCATGCAATGAAAACAAATAACTTCCGATGTCTTTAGGCTTCTTGGGGATGCACTACTGCAGGATGCTGCTAACGCGACACTACGATCAGAGACCCTTTGACGAAACTGTGTGCGATGCAATAATCGCAAACGGTGATGTAAAAAAACCATCAAAAAAGATGCAAAACGTTTGCGATGACGGATGCATCAAACGCGGTTCAGAATTGAGTTGTGTGTGGGTGAGGGGCATACGGTTCACTTAATGAACTGTTTGCGATGAGGCAA
Source organism: Triticum urartu (assembly GCF_056163025.1). NCBI lineage: Eukaryota > Viridiplantae > Streptophyta > Magnoliopsida > Poales > Poaceae > Triticum > Triticum urartu. The sequence continues at coordinate 219,821,226 of NC_141878.1, forward strand.
AAGAAAATAAACGGGCAGCCAGATGAAGATGTGTGCGATATACAACATACGGTTCACTTGGATGAACTGTTTGTGATTAGGCAACACAAAAGAGACGGTCAGCCAGATCAAGGTGTGTATGATATACGACATACAGTTCACTCAGATGAACTATTTGCGTTGAGCCAATAGAACAGAAACGGTTCAATTTAACAAGATGTGTGTGTTCTGCGATGGGAATGCATACAGAACAACAACATATATACACACACATTTATAAGGACATGGTTGCATAACCAAATTAAACATCCACTTACATAGGTGGCTACTACAACCATGGCATTTGCACACACCAAAGTAAACTATTACATGCATAATTACATAGGTGGCTACTACACACATGGCATTTTCACACACCAAAGTAAACTACATATTACATGCATGATTAACTAGGATAAATGATCATCTGATCATCATCTACCTCTTGTGACGCTTGCTCTGGTTGTGGCTCGATCCAGCCTCGTCGATCTCCGTAACAAGTCACTTCCTCATGTCAACGATCCGCTTGTGCATCTCGTAGCATGTGTACACACTCTTCGCTGCAAACCCGAGGTGAGGTTCATCTAGTTGCCGCATCCAGGCCCCGTGCTAGGATACAGGACGTGTTCTGTTGGCATCCTGCTTCATCTCTTTGTAGTATGGGTCGATGGTGGCCGAGGCGAGTTCAACCAGGGAGTCCTTCGTGCTACGCCAGACCCTGTAGTGCTCACGGATTTCGACAAGGTTCTGGCAGGCCAAGCCCGTAACCCTGAGCACTCTTACATTGTCGGTGGTTTCCACGTTGGCGAACTTGTAGTCGATGTTGTTGACAAACCTGGTGAAACGGTCGCAAGGCTCTGTGGTCATGCAGTAATGGTAGATGAGGACATGATGGCGCGCGCACAACTGACCGACAGCAACCTTCTGATCTATGTTGGGATGAATGGAGGTGTACCGGAGGTCGATGCCGACCACCTTATACTTGTCTCGAGCAAGCAACTGCTCAACGGTGTTGATGTAGTCGTCCACCACCGGCGGGTCGATGGTGTACACCACTGAGAGATCCATCTCCCTCGCATGGGTCTCCACTTTATGCTCGCCGAACTCCATTGGAGCGTCGCTAGACATCCCCTCTATGTGTCGTTGTGGGTGTGCTTGTTGTGTTGTGGGGCGTGATCAAAAGGTTGAAGAGACTAAGGTTATAATGGTCGTGGGAATTAAGGGGGAAGCCGGACGGCCTGGAATATCGGCAGGCCCTGATGGCAGTTCTAATTTGCAGCGCGTAACTCCATCATGCCACACGTAACTGCATTGCATGGCAACGCGCGCGGCGCAACCGCATGCATATGGGCCCCCCGACATGATCGTGCGCAGGCCCAACCGCTGGCCGAGCGCGCGCGGAGGGATGCGAGCAGAGCGCTCCACGGTTTCCTCAACAGCGAGCAACCATATACATGCATATATAAGTTGAACACACAAGGAAAATTTGTCCACAAGCCGAGCGTGTCGACGGACTTGAGCAAAGCGCGCCGCGGCGCCTAACGGTGAGTACAACTTGTCGGGAGATGCGAGCAGAGCCCGGCACAGTGATACGTGGCAAATAAGACAAACCGTGGGCAAACGCTTGCTGGTATATAACCGTTTGTGATTGATGAATTCATCGCTGACGGGTTACCTAGTGCGGTCCCTGTGTGTTGTGATATGCTCTGTCTGAAGAACATCTATGCTCTGTGTACAAAAGAACAACATATACATACTTGTAACATGACATGATTGCAATACCAAATTAAACATCCAATTACGCTATATAACAAATACCATAAATATTGCAAGGTTCAAATTCACAGATTACAATGCCCAAAATCATACATTGCAAACATCGTCATTTCTGCAAAGGGATCAGCCGCTGACAAGTCATGTATGGGTTTGACACAGTGACTTCCAATTGCTCTGTCATATCCTCTTCCAATACGAAGTTTAGCTTTTTTGGAGCCTCTTCCATTCTGCACTACCTGCCGGCTTTGATCAACATACCATTCATCTTTCCTAATTAAATGTTTGTTCAACCTTAGTACCATCAGCACCCTTGCTCTGGCAAGAAAGAACCTGGCGAGTGTCATCTTCGATAAGGTCCCTCGGTAGGAGTTTAAAGTAATATTTGAGAGATGTAGATCCAGGCATTCGATGTGATTGTCGCCATAAACATTATCCACCTCTGGGCCTATTATTATCTGCAAAAGAAGAGAACATGTTAGTGCCTACATGCAGTTTTGATCACTACTACATGCCTATTTGGTTGCAGGATTTGTAAAATGCATCAACGTGCCATCTTCGATCTGACATGATCAACATGAGCATTTGATTACAATCTAGAAACATGTAGCCTTCTTCACAAGAGGTTGGATTGGATGAAAATTCCCTTAGAAAACTAGTACAGATGAACCCAAAGGAGAAATGCTTATGGATTGTAACCATATGAATCAAGCAACCAATACGGGGTGTGTGTGTGTCCTGAAATCCTCCAAAATTCCTTCAGAAATCGTAGTACACTGTCTTTGTAAACTTTGGAAAAGGTGCAAAAAATTAAACTCCCTTATGGTTAACATTTAACAGGAAAGGAGCATCACCTCGATATACAGCTTCTTCAGGCACGGAAAGCATCTCAGGCAACTGACAGCTTGGTCCAGGTTGGGGCCGACAGATTCTAGTGCCAAGACCTTCACTGTGCCCAGAATCTGGGTGAAGCTTTGCTGGATGACAGACGAACATACATCTTCAAAACTAGAAATAATGTTGATATAAGGAAGGAGAGGTATAAGGCGATTGTTGTACCTGAAAGTAGTAGTATTTGATAGACGAGTAGCCCACCACTATCAATTTCGGCGCAGAAATGACATTGATTTTTGTTGGACCTTGTTGATCAACTACAAGTAATCTCTCAAGTGAAGGTGTGTCCTGAGTGACCATATTATGGTCCACCTTTTGTGATCTCTCATTGCAGCACCGGCACACATAGATAGTCCGGAGAGTTCTGGAGGTGATGTGGAAGGTACTCGACTAATTCATCGCCTGAAGACAAAGGAACTCGAGTGCAGTACAACTGCGGAGCAGGAGCTCCATGTCATCCTTTGGGATGCAGACATCGATGAGCTCAAGGTGCCTCAGTCGTTGCAGAAAAACAACGGGCGTGTCATTAAGGGGGGGGATGGCAGTTCATGAACTTGGCGAGGCGCAGCGTGGGCGCGAAATGGAGCGCAGACGTTGGCAACGAGCGCATATGCCCATCATTAAACCTGAGCTTCTCGAGCTGATCTATGGCGGGGCATCGGAACCACTCGTCAAGCTTGGCTCGGTCCTTGCCATTAGAAACTTTCCCGTGATAAGGCCTCTGATTGGTCCATGGTGACTGCTGAGGATCTGGGAGAATGCACCCAAGCTTTTGTGATAGCCATGGCAGAGCTCATGGGCGTCGAGGAGGTCGACAGGGGTGAGGAGCCATAAGGGGTGCCACCACCGGGAAAGGGCAGCTGTCCTCGCCCCATATTTGATTGGGAGGAGGGATATGATGACTCTCAACATATCGTCGGGGAGGTTGCTGATGAAGTCTAGGCCTGCTGGAGTTGCTTGCGGTTCTTTCTCGACCCGCCTCCGCTTGTTGGCAGCTTCGTTCTCCACCTCGTCGGTGGCGATGGAAACCTCTGTCTCCATATTCACGCCGTCCTCCGGTGCTTCAGCGGCCACGGCGTCGCCACTCCCTCCGATGGGGCACTTCGGCGGCATCCTCATACACTGATGCCTTTGAGGATTGAGAACGGCGTCGAGGATGCGGGTGAAGAGAGAGGATTGTGTGTGTGGCGAGGATGGGGGGTGCGGCCGCTCGACCGTGCCATTAAAACAGACCAGTGGGAGCGAGGCGGGCAGTAGTCCAAGGCTGCCCCACTTCCCTGTGAGAACGACCACTTACTCTATGAATGACCTATGCTTAATTACTGAATTTTAGTTGCAAAAATTAGATAGTGCTAGTGGTTTTTAGCTGCATATTTTGACAAATTGCAGTGTCTCTTGGCTTAGCGCCAAAGTCTGGCTTTCATTTGCATACCATATTCAGTCTGAACCGTTTGCATTGAAGAGACGCACAAATCCTATGTTGAACAGCTCGCACGCTTCCCGGTGAGCCTCTTGGTGAGCCTGCGCACCGGAGTGCGCTCGCATGCCTCCCGTTCAGTCAAGCAGCTGTCCGCACGACACCTCCTATAGCCATTAAAACTAAGACACGTGGCGTCACGTGAATGGCTAACATAACACACACGATTTGAATTATACAAACATTTGAGATATTAAAGTGACAGCTGTTTTTTCAAAATGCCTTTGTTGGCTGTTATTAGAGTGCGCCTTCTCTCAAAATGGACACGAAAAATACCACAGCATATCAGGTGCCATTCATGATAGCATGCCAAGTTTCATGATTTTCAGACGAGTTTTGGATTTACTAGAATTTAAAAATAAAGTATCTCAACGTTTTGCCGGCAATCAACAGTGCCTTGATGTTTGAAATTCATTCCCATTTCTTGCATGGGACCTAAGCATGCACCCAAGGACACATATTTGATTTTTCAACCAATTTATATGCACTGGAGCATGTGCATGTAGTTAAAATTTCAATTATGCACATAAAATGCCTAGAAAACCCAGTTAATGTATAAAAATGTCCAAACGAACCCCAAAAAATTCCAAAATTTAACACAACACTCCTGTTGTTCTATGTTGACACTTGAATTTTTTTGAAAGCAATAAGAGGCAATGGATACCGTTTCGTCTCCAAAGGTGGCACGTTCCCTACCGAAACCATCAGGCTTGTTGTGAGAAGCTTTGATTTGTGAGAAGCTTATACCCAAACCTGCCCCAAATGGGACAAAAATTTTACCACGACATGTTGATGCCGCTCCATTATAGCATGCCAAGTTTTGTGAATTTCAGACGCGTTTTGGATTTACTAGAATTTAAAAGCTAGGTATCTCAATGTTTGCGGTCGAGTGACAGTGGCAGGGTGTTTGAAATTCATTCCCATTTCTTGCATGGAACCTAAGCATGCATCCAAGGACACACATTTGAATTTTCAACCAATCTATATGTACTGGAGCATGTGCATGTAGTTCAAATTTAAATTATGCACATAAAATGCCTAGAAAACCCAGTTAATGTATAAAAATGTCCAAACGAACCCCGAAAAATGCCAAAATTTAACACAACACTCATGTTGTTCTATGTTGACACTAGAAATTTTTTGAAAGCAATAAGAGGCAACGGATATCGTTTCGTCCCCAAAGGTGACACGTTCCCTACCGAAACCATCAGGCTTATTGTGAGAAGTTTATACCCAAACCTGCCCCAAATGGGACCAAATTTTTACCATGGCATGTTGATGAAGCTCCATGATAGCATGCCAAGTTTCATGAATTTCAGACGAGTTTTGGATTCACAAGAATTTAAAAACCAGATATCTCGATGTTTGCGGCCGAGTCACGATAGTAGGGTGTTTGACATTCATTCCCATTTCTTGCATGGGACCTAAGCATGCAACCAAGGACACAAATTTGAATTTTCAATAAATTTATATGCATTAGAGCATGTGCCTGTAGTTCAAATGTGAATTATGCACATAAATGCATAGAAAACTTAGTTAATGTATAAAAATGTCCAAATGAGCCCCGAAAAATTCCAAAAATTGGCAGAACACTCATGTTGTTCTATGCTGACACTAGAAAAAATTTGAAATCAAGAAGAGGCAACGGATATCGTTTCGTCCAGAAAGGTGAAACGTTCCCTACCATAACCATGAGGCTTGTTGTGAGAAGCTCTGGTTTGTGAGAAGCTTATATACCCCAACCTGCCCCAAATGGGACAATATTTTTACCACTGCATGTTGATGTAATTCCATGCTAGCATGTCAAGTTTCATAAATTTCAGACGCGTTTTCGATTTACTAGAATTTAAAAACCATGTATTTCAATGTTAGCAGCCAAGCGACGGTGGCAAGGTGTTTGACATTCATTATCATTTCTTGCATGGGACTTAAGCATGTAACCAAGGACACACATTCGAATTTCGAACCAATTTATATGCACTGGTGCATGTGCATGTAGTTCAAATTTGAATTATGCACATGAATGCATAGAAAACTCAGGTAATGTATAAAAATGTCCAAGCGAACCCTGAAAAATCCCAAAAATTGACAACACTCGTGTTGTTCTATGTTGACTCCAGGAAAAAAATTGAAAGGATGAAGAGGCGACGAATATCATTTTGTCCACAAAGGTGATACATTTCTCTAACAAAACCATGAGGCTTCTTTTGAGAAGCTCTGGTTTGTGAGAAGTTTATACCATAACCTGCCCCAAATTGGACAATATTTTTTACCCCAGCATGTTGATGCCATTCCAAGATAGCATGCCAAGGTTCATGAATTTCATACGGGTTTTGGATTTACTAGAATTACAAAAGCATGTACCTCAACATTTGCCGGAGAGACATGGTGCCGTGGTGTTCGAAATTCATCCCCATTTCCTGCATGGGAAGTAAGCATAAACCCATGGACACATATATGATTTTACAACCCATGTTGTTGCACTGGAGCATGTGCACGTAGTTTAATTTTCAATTATGCACCTGAAATGGCTATAAAACCAATTTAATCTATAAAATCTCCAAACGAACCCAGAATGACTCCAATTCTTTTACGACACACATATAGTTGCATGTTCACTGTAGATAAAAGTTCTAGCAATTCAAACACCGTCCATTGCCGCTGTGACCCTATTATGTAATTCAAGATGAAAAATCATATAGATCCCACACAGTTTATTATCACCAACCGTGTGAGATGCAGTACAAAATATCCTGGAGCACCGTCTGATGACACTTTGCGCGCCAATTTTTTCGCTGATGCGATTCAAAATTTTCGGCTTCCGCGAAAATATCTACCTCCCCGCCCCTCCCCCTTACCAAAAGCCACATTTCCCCTATTTACGCCTTCCTTTCCAAGTTGAAACCTTCACTAGTTGCTTGCAGTGCCGCCTCCTCGCCAGCGACCCTCCTTCATGCTGCTCGGCCTCGCCTATCCAGGTAGGTAATCCACACCCGACCCCCATCCTCCTCCTCCTTCCACATCCCACATGCCCCGACCGCCGACGCAACACCTTCCACCCAAATCACCGACCCCTCCACCAAATAAGCGCCGCCCTAAGCCATGGTGCACGCAGTATAGCCATGATCTCAAGGAGCATTTGGCAGTGGAGAAGCAAATCGCGGCCGCACACGTGGATGAGGTCGCGATGGCTTCCATTCGTGCCAACCCCCAGATCTTGGAGGAGCACCTCGCCATTGAGTCCACTATTGACACCTCGCGCGCCGACGCCGTGACACGGTTGGCTGCTTTAAACGACAATTCGTGGCATTTTCTCGAGGCCACCCTCAGTGCCTTCGACGAAGACTACGAGGTGTTTTCTCAGCGTTCATGTGCTTACCTCATCTTGAGAGCCAACAGGTTGGTGCCCGGAGCGGCTCAGGCAACTCACCACTACGACGAGGGCACCCACGATGCGGAGGCCTCACCCTCTTCCATGTCGAAGGAGCCAATCGTCATCGATATCTCCGACAATGAGGAGTAGCTTGCCTTATTAGCTCACTATAAGGACCCATGTTCAATTTTCTAGCTACTACCTTTCTTTAGCAAATTCTAGTGAATTGTGCTATCTACTTTTACCATGCAATATGTTGCTCTACTGTAGATGTTCTATATGTCGTGCAATGTGGTTCTCACTTATTAACTGTTTGGTTAATTAGTTGTCGTGTTTAGTTAACTATTTGGTTCAATTATGCAAATGTGATGTTCAATTCTTCAGGGTGCAATTTTGTATTGTCTTCCATGTGAGAAATAAACCGGATTTCTCTTTACAAAGTACATGAGAAATAAATACAATTGCTATATTTCCAAGTTGTCAAGCATGCTTGGTTTGGTTAACTGTCTGATCTTCTACTATGTTATACATTGTGCAATGTGGTGCTCAGTTAACGTTTGGTTCATTTGCTGTGCTGTTTAGTTAACTGTTTGGTTCAATTCTGCAATGCGATGTTCAATTGTTGTGGCTGCATTCTGTTATTGTATACCATGTGAGAAATAAATCGAATTTGGCTGTACTAAATACATGAGAAACAAATACAATTGCTATATTTCCAAGTTGTCAAGCATGCTTTGTTTGGTTAACTGTTTGATCTTCTATTAGGAGTATGTTATATTGTGCAATGCGGTGCTCAGTTAACATTTGATTCATTTGTTGTGGTGTTTAGTTAACTGCTTGGTTCAATTCTGCAGTGCAGTGTTCAATTGTTGTGGCTGCATTCTGTTATTGTATACCATGTGAGAAATAAATCGAATTTGGTTGTACAAAATACATGAGAAACAAATACAATTGATATATTTCCAAGTTGTTAAGCATGATTGGTTTGATTAAATGTCTGATCTTCTATTAGGAGTATGTTATATTACGCAATGTGGTGCTCAGTTAGCGTTTGGTTCATTTGTTGTGGTGTTTAGTTAACCGCTTGGTTGAATTCTGCAACGCGATGTCCAATTGTCGTGGGTAGAATTTTGTATTGTTGTGCATGTGAGGAAAAAATAGAATTTGGCTGCACTTAATACATGACAAACATCTACAAGTGCTATATTTCCTAGTTCTTAATCATGCTTGGTTTGGATAAATGGGTTTTCCATGTGGCTTGAATTAATCTGATGAATCTGCAATGTGCTTATTTTTCATCAACATATTTTACTGATAGCATGTGAACCCTTACTTAACCTGATGACTAACTACCTTCTATGTGTTGCAGGGAAACAATGGGAAGCACTGAGGTTTACAATCAAGGTTAGCACATGCATGGTTCGTTATCTAATAGCACATTATTGTGCAATTGTAGGAACCATTCTAATATTTAGTTTTTTAACAATTTGGCCTTGCACATGTAGGTCCTGCTGCCAGAGGTTTTGACCCACGGTTTGACCCTTTTTGCATATGGGGAACTGAGTTGTCCATGAATATCAATCAGGTCAAGAAACTCAGAAAGATTGTTAGGATAAAAGAAATTAGCGACCAAAAACAACAAAATCTTTGTCTGCACAATGAAGAAGACAACGGTTCACAATAAGATGGTACTAACTATTATACCTTGCCTTTTTTATTCCTTTGCCCCATTTCCAATATAGAGAAGATATTTATTCACATCCTTGTCTTCAGGCCTTTCCAAAGCAGTTCACTGATGATTACCTCTCAAACCACCTCTATGGCCAGGAGGCGAGGACGGTTTTCATACAACACCCACGTTTCAATATTGAAGTGTTCCTGAAGAGGACGAAGGATGGACGGTCAATCATCCACAGGCACTGGCCTAAAGTTGCAAAGACCTTCAACATGAATGAAGGCTCAATATTCTCCTTTCGCTTCAACAGTTTTCCAGATGAGATGCATCTGTCTATGTACCGTCTATGATGCTAACTTTGAAAGGTTCTAGATGTTGCATGTGAAACTTGGTGCTGGTTGTGTAATGGGGTAGCTGAGTGCTAAAGCTATATCATGTTGTACTTGGATGTATTTCAATTATGAAATCCTACTTCCTTAATATGGAAATGAAATATATTATGTGATTAATATGAATGTCAATTAGATTAATAAATGGATTATTAATAATAGGGCAATTAGCCAGCTAATTGGGTTTTCCTATTGCAAACGATTATTGAGAAAACACCGTGGGCGATGACCTCAAGCAACACACGCAGTTTCTAGGAATAAACCGTGTTGGATCAATGAACAATCACACATGACATTCTCTTGAAAAAAAATTGCGTTAGGCCACCTTGCGCAAACGTTTTCCTTGAAGCGACTGTGTGGGATGCATATATGAACAGAAACGTTTTGCGAGGACTGACTGTGTGGGATGTACTTACGACTGAAAAGATTGTGCCTGTATAATTGTATTTTTTAGCACTACTATACGTATAACCGTATTTGCTCACTCGCCGGTCGCACACGATCTCATTTTGCCAAGCATGTGTGCCAGGAGGGCATATCCCCGACAGTTTCTGGGTCATGTGGGAAGGACCCCTATCGCGGATTTGTCACGGCAGATGTCCTTGTGTGAGGACTTAGTTGTGGAGCCATCACACTATGTTAGCTTAAAGGGGTTAAACGGGACAAAGGACACATAAGTTTATACTGGTTCGGCTCCTTGCGATGAAGGTAAAGTCCTAATCTAGTTTGAGGTGGTATTGCATATGTCTCGATTGCCAGGGAGCGAATACGCTTGACCTAGCTTTTGATATGTTGTCTCTTGCCCTAAACCTCCGTTGGGTCGTCCCTTTATATACACAGGTTGACGCCCTGCGACTTACAGAGTCCCGGCCGGCTGATAACAACGTGTCCGACTCAGTGACCAAATATACATGCCTTACAATACAAGTCATACATACATGGCGGTTTACACTCATGGGCTTCTAGCCGCCTCTGGGCTCTGGGCCTTTAAACAAGTCTTCATAGTGGACCGCCATCTTGAACATCTTTATGGGCTTCATCTTGATAAACCGCCATGGCTTAACCGGCCCCTCCTGGGCGGGTTAACCCAATAGTTATCTCCCCAACATTAGGCCCCAGGTTGATTTGAACTTGTTCATGTCAATCTTCGGTACTTACAAAAAAATCCTTCTTCATCTTTTTGCGAGATATTGCAACCCGCCATAACGCCATCTCCTAAGATTGTGGTAATCCGCCATGGCATCACCTATTATTAATATTATATACGGCCCAAATCTTAATAAATCTTTTCTTTTAATGAACCTCCGAAAATTGAGGTGCTCACGCCATCACATATCCTCGATTCCTACGCCTGCCACTTATCCTTTCAGCCTTATAAATAGGGCCATGGGTCCTCTTTTCACTCTCCTCCCTTTGCCTTCTCGCCTTCATCTTCTTCCTCGCAATGTTCCAGCGTGCCCGAGCTCCGCTGTCGTTGACCTTCGTCCACTGCTTCAACTCCGGCCGCTGCATCACCCTGAATGAACCAGAACATCGCGGCGCCTCTCCGCTGTTTATCAGCATCGGTAAGCCTTCACTTTTCCTCTTAATAGATCTGCCTTAGGGTTTCCCTGTTCATCGGCGTTCATCACCGTTCATCCTTCTCTTTCCTAGATTGCATAGTTTTGATCTGAAAACGACACAAATCTTGTGCGGTAGCAGTTTTAGCACTTTTTTTAATATCAGAACATATCCTCATTGCAACAGATCTCATCTAGGCATCCCCACTTTTCTGCTGCCGCCACCTTAGGTTTAGATTTTATTTCATTTCTCTGAACTGCTGCAGATCCAATCTTATAGCTCCAATCTAAAAATGTTTGTCCCAACACTTAGTAAAATTCGCTCTTGTCAGATCTTGAATATCAGTGCTTGTCATGGCGGCTTACATCACCGGCTTATAATTACTCATATATCATTAGGCCCCATTTAAGCCGCCATTCGGAGTATATGCTGTAGTTTTTTACTTTCGGCTTTAATGAATCAACTTAACATGGCAAAAAAAATTCTTTTCTTTAGGCTTTTCTCTTCACAATGCCGCCAAAGACAGTCACTTCATGCAACTGGGTTAAGTCCATTGTTACCGAAGACACTCTCAAAGATTTTGTCAAAATCGGGTACTTGCCAGCAAAGAATGTTATGCATTGTCGCGCCCCCAATCCAGGCGAAGAAAGACCTCAACCAAAGTATGGTGAGGTCATTGTTTTCACTGACCACATGAACCGGGTCTTCTCACCATCCGGCTCTAAATTTTTTGGAGATGTTCTGCACTTCTTTCAACTCCATCCGCAAGACATTGGACCCAATTCCGTGTCAAACATTTGCAACTTTCAAGTCTTCTGTGAAGTATACCTTCAAGAGGAGCCCAGTGTTGAACTTTTCAGAGAATAATTTTATTTGAACCGCTAAAACAAATTCACAAACGGACCCATCTTGGAGCTCGGCGCAATCTCAATTCAACGAAGAAGAGATGCTATCTTCCCCTATGCTTGCTTGCTGAGTCATCCCAAGGACTGTAACCAAACATGGTTTTATTGCAAAGATACCTCTTCGGCTGACGAGAATCCATTGTCGGGTTATCGCGTCGAGCGCCTTGACCCAAAACATCTTCTTCCTGAGAAGCTTACCACTGCCGAACGTGCAAAGCTTGCCCCCGTCACTGCAAAGGTCAAAGCTCTGCCGGGAAACGGTTTAATTGGCATTGACTTGGTTCGGTGCTGGGTCTCTTGGCGAATTAGATCCTTGAGCCGCCGGCCCGGCTTAATGTGTAATTACACTGGTGGTATAAAGGATCCGCTGCGCCACAGCTCTGTACACTTAACTAACGAGGCAATCAACGAAATGACCAACTCCCTTCTGAATGAAGATCTGAAAGATTGTAGCAAAGTGGGTCTGAACCCTTTCTGCAAACTTAACCCGCCACCAGATGTGAGTCTCCAATTTTCTTACCTTTACCTCATCATTTAAACATTTTATTAACTCAACTTTGATGGCTTTTGTAACACCCTCGATGCGACTATATCTCCCACGTGTCGAGGCACGACTTAGAGGCATAATCGCATTGAAGGCATATGTCGCAAATTAGGCAATCTTCACAACATCCCATGTAATATAATAATAAAGGGGAGATAACATAGTTGGCTTACACTCGCCACGTCAATCAAGTACATAAATAACATTACATCATCAAAACACTCATGGCCCGACTACGACGCCAAAATAAAAGAGAACCCAACATGCGACACGGTCCCGATCACCCCCAACTAGGCACCACTACTGATCATCGGGAAAGGAAACATAGTAACATTGAGAGTCTTCGTCGAACTCCCACTTGAGCTCAAGTGCGTCTCCTGGAGCGGAATCATCTGGCCCTTCATCTCGTGTAATAGTAATCTGTGAGCCACAGGGACTCAGCAATCTCGCACCCTCGTGATCAAGACTATTTAAGCTTATAGGTAAGGCAAGGTAAATATATGTGGAGCTGCAGCAAGTGACTAGCAAAATATGGTGGCTAACTTATTCGCAAAAGAGAGCGAGAAGAGGAGGCAAAGCGCAAGCGAGAAACTAGAGAACAACCTGCGCAAACATTACTCCAACACCGTGTCCACTTCCCGGACTCCGCCGAGAAGAGGCCATCACGGTAACACACTCAGTTGATTCATTTTAATTAAGTTAAGGTTCAAGTTATCTACAACCGGACATTAACAAATTCCCATATGCCCATAACCGCGGGCACGGCTTTTGAAAGTTCAAATCCCTGCAGGGGAGTCCCAACTTAGCCCATGACAAGCTCTCACGGTCAACGAAGGAATAGACCTCCTCCCAAGACGTTCCGATCAGACTCGGTATCTCGGTAATTCAAGACACTTCGACAGGTTAAAACAAGTCCAGCAACACCGCCCGAATGTGCCGACAAATGCCGATAGGAGCTGCACATATCTCTTTCTCAGGGCACACTCAGATTGTCTAAACTTCCGGTAGACCAGCCCAGAGTTGCCCCTGGTAGCCACCGGCGGCTGACAGTTTGGACCAACACTCAGAGGAGCACTGGCCCCGGGGGGTTAAAATAATGATGACCCTTGAGTCTGCAGAACCCAAGGGAAAGAAAAGGCTAGGTGGAAAATGGTAAAACCAAGGTTGGGCATTGCTGGAAAAGCTTTAATCAAGGCGAACTATCAAGGGGTTCCCATTATAACCCAACCACGTAAGGAACGCAAAATCCGGGAACATAACACCGATATGACGGAAACTAGGGCGGCAAGAGTGGAACAAAACACTAGGCGAGAGGCCGAGCCTTCCACCCTTTACCAAGTATATAGATGCATTAAGATAACATGGCAATATAATGATATCCCAACAAGTAAATAAATGTTCCAACAAGAAACGGCCTCCAATCTTCACCTACAACTAGCAACGCTATAAGAGGGGCTGAGCAAAGCGGTAACATAGCCAATTAACGGTTTGCTAGGACATGGTGGGTTAGAGGTTTGACATGGCAATTTGGGAGGCTTGAAATCAAGTGGTAGGCATCGTAGCATTGGCATAGCAAAAGAGCGAGCAAACTAGCATAGCAAATATAGTAGTGATTTCGAGGGTATGATCATCTTGCCTGCACAGTTGTCAGAGTTGACTGGATCCTCGAAAGCAAACTCAACGGGCTCCTCGTTAGCGAGCTCGTCTCCCGTCTCTACCCAAATAAGACAAACAAGAAACAATGATACAATCAACCACGTGCAAGGATCAAACAATATGATGCAATGATGATATGCTATGTGGGATGCGATGCGGGATGCAAAATGCAAGATATGACAGGGAATGCATGAACTTGGACTCAACTTGGAAATCCAAGTGTTCCACTGGAAATATGAGATGAAATCGCTTGAAAACGATATAAAGAACGCCAGAATCGGAGTTACGTTTTGGAAATGGCAAGCGATCCAAAAATGACACCGGTCTGCGATTTACAGCAAGTAGCCATCTAAATGCAATGAGATGAACATGCTACAGCACACAAACATGACAAAAAAATACATGGCAGAGATGCATTCAAGATTCTTAACAAAAGTCTAGCACTGAGCTACGGCCAATTCATCCATTAACAGGTTCAAACAAGCATGGCAAAAGTGCATATGCAAACAGATCTCAGACTTGGTGAAATTAACACTTGTCTGGAATTTCAGATCAGGTAGCACTTTTCGGAGCAGCAAAACTACATGCTACAGGATCTGAACATGGCAAAGTAAAGCATGGCATGGAGCTACTCAACGAGCTTAACAAAAGTCCCTTAGTGACCTTGAGCCAAAAGGGATTAGAAAATACAATTGCAAGCATGTGAACATGGCAAAAAACATAATCAGTTTCCAGACTTAGTGAAAACTGGCACATGCTGAAACATAACTCAAGTAGGCATGTTTACGAGCTCGATGCACTCACTATGGTGCAAGTCATGACAAGATAAACATACATCCATCAATAAGGCACAAAATTCAAGCTAGACATGGCAAGAACAATAGTATAGCATGCACGGATCAACTACAACATCATCGGCAAAATTGCAAACAAGCTGACAAT
This sequence comes from Triticum urartu, assembly GCF_056163025.1. Classification (NCBI taxonomy): domain Eukaryota; kingdom Viridiplantae; phylum Streptophyta; class Magnoliopsida; order Poales; family Poaceae; genus Triticum; species Triticum urartu. The sequence continues at coordinate 219,836,432 of NC_141878.1, forward strand.
CTGCCCAGATTCACAAAGTAGCAAAAGTAGAGCTCGATTGACTCAAGCTAGGGTGCTCCATAATTGCAAACAAAGACATGGATGGATAGATCACTACAAGATTAACAAAACATCCTTACTGATCATCCTCAAAAGAGGCACGGATCACTAGGAAACAACATGAACATATGACATCATGAGATAAACAGCTCAAGGACTTGGTGGAAATGCTAAGTCCCTGAAAACAGAATTAACAAGTGCACCACTTTGCAAGCTTGTGCTAGTCACCACACACATCACAAAAATACATGGGTTGCACCTCTGGAAAGATGACAAAACCCTTAACAAAACACATGTAGAGCATCAGGGCATATCATGCACACATTAGTCATGGCAAAAATGACAAAAAGCTAAATGGAGCAGCAGATCTGACAATTAACTCAAGTAGCCCTCTTCTAACAGCATTTCGGGCATCAAGATGAGCTCAAATGAAAATTATGCAATGGAATGAAATGATATACTCTCAGAGATGAACATTTTGATATGTTGTATGCATGAATCGAAACTACGGATGCAAAGTTACGGAGCTATGAACAGGGGCACTTGGATCTGAGAATTTTTGGGACTTAGAGGAAAAATCAACCTCCCAGATCTAGGGTTTTGACCCGAGGCACGTAGATCGAGGCGGGGCCGGCGAGGCACTGTTCACCGGCGGGGAGGAGCTCGCCGGAGGTCGATGTGGAGGTGGGGACGGCGAGGGGGAGCGGACGCGGCGGCCTGGCGGCGGCTCGGCAGCGCGGGGCTGGGCCGGCGTCGACGAGGATGGCGGCGGCGGGGTGCGGCTCCGGCCGAAGGAGTGCGGTGGCGCGCGCCGGTGCGGTGGCGGCGGGGAGGCAGCGAGCGGCGCGGGAGGAAGGAGAAGGCGGCGGGGCGACCGGGCGGGCGGCGCGCGCGGATGGGCCCGCGGGGGCCGGATGCGGGCTCGGCGGGCCAGCGGGGATGTGGTCCGGGTGGCGCCATGTGGCAGCTCCCGGTTGGGGCGGCGGTTATGTCCGGCCCGGACGGACGTGTCCGGCCAGCGCGGGGACGAACTTTAGGGTTTCGGGGGAGAAGGAGATCCGGATTTCGGGGAAGGGGTCTATATATAGGCATAGAGGGAGCTAGGAGAGTCCAAATGAGGTGCGGTCTTCGGTCACGCGATCGTGATCGAACGCTCTAGATGATGGAGAGGGTTTTGGTGGGTTTTGGGCCAAATTGGAGGGGTGTTGGGCTGCAACACACACGAGGCCTTTTCGGTCCCTCGGTTAACCGTTGGAGTATCAAACGAAGTCCAAATGGTACAAAACTTGACAGGCGGTCTACCGGTAGTATACCAAGGCCGCTTGGCAAGTCTCGGTCCAATCCGGAAATGTTTAATCCCCACACATGAAAGAAAGGTAGAAATGACCACCGGAGGAGAACGAAGCGCCGGAATGCAAAACGGACAACGGGAAAAATGCTCGAATGCATGAGACGAACACGTATGCAAATGCAATGCACATGATGACATGATATGAGATGCATGACAACGATAACAACACACTGAGACAAAGACCCGAACCCGAGGAAATAAGTAACTTAACGCCGGAAATGGCAAGAGTTGGAGTACAAATTGGGAAAGTTACATCTGGGGTGTTACAACTTTTCACAGGCTGATTCTGAATTTTGGAAGAAGAAGTACGGCCATGAAGCTGACAAGAAGGCCAGGGCTGCCAAGAAAGCCGCCAAGAAAAACACTGAGAAAAATAAGAAGAAATCAAGCACCTCCAGCATGTTTAAACTAGATGACAACTCTGAGTTGGAGGTAGCCCTTGACTCCCTTGGCTCCTTTTTCAATCTCCTTATTGACACTGATTATACTCAGGATGACACGGGGGCCAGCCAAGCAGCTAAAGAAGAGGTAACTATTATTTCGTCTGACTCAAAGCCTTTGCCAAGACAAAAAATTCGATGGGTAACCCAGAAAGTAAGCTTTTCGCACCCCTTAGCTCATTTGGATCCTCACTTTCTTTTGAAGCAACAGAAGCACCAGAGCCGGCGACAAACTTGGACTAGTGGAGGTGAAGAGTTATCGTCCGGCTTACTGAATACTCCAGCTCCACGAAAACGGCAAAATGAGGTCTTTCCAAACTTAACTCTTTTTACCCCCTGGCGGGTCTCATTCGTCAGCCACTTAATCTTTTCAATTCAAACTTATCAAGAGGTTTCTCGCTCCTCCTTTGGTGATCCATCTCAAACCCAGCTACCGGATTTTAAGACTGCTCCTGGGTAACATCTCTTTTGTTTTCTATCTCCTTATTCTCTTATACTTGTACTGATCTCTCATGAATCGTGCAGTGGAAAAGCAAAGCCTAACAAAAGGGCAGAGGTGACCAAGATGGCTGAAGATCCCAAAATTCCTGAGCCGGAAAAACAAATTCCAGCATCTGATACCTCCATGGTACCACCCGACGAGCCTGTCCGTGACGATCTACCAGAGATTCCTGACCTCTCCAGCGACCAGACAAAACTCAATCCTTTGAACAATGAATCGTCAAGCCCACTTAAACCGTCATAAACTCATACTGATGCTGTTACGATCATTGGCACCGGCTTTACAGAACCGGGAAATCCAACTGTCTTGGCTCAACACTCCGCTAAGCAGGAATTCATTGAAAAGCGGAAAGTGAGATTTGACGTTGCTCACTATTCTCACTTGAGCAGCAGTGAAGTACTCTCTGGCTACCTCAACCAAGTACATACCAGCTGCGATCTTGAAATCAATATGGTGAAACAGACGCATCAAAAATATGAGGTATGAATTCCGGCTTAAATACATTATGCATATCCTGTCAACCCCCAAGTCTACTGTGTAGAATAGAATTGAATATGCTATAGACTTAGAATAGCAATGAGCAAAAAGCATCTTTTGATAAAAAATCCTTCAAAAAGCCATTTTTCACTTAAACCAGATTTTAATGATCAACATTGCATCTGTAGCCCCCAAGGGACGGTTTAATCAGCATGAATAAACCGGTACTTATCAGCGTCAACGTTCTGGGAACGGGGGTCCCCAGACTTGCCTGCCTACATCCCGCTGCGTGGCTAAGCCAGCAGGCCGTACGGCCCATCTTCATCAACAAGGCGTCCAAGACCCTCGTGAGGGGCCAAGCCTCGCGAGGCAGACGACACACGACCTCTTCTGGAGTGGCCTAGTCGGGCAGGCTCACGAGGAGCGGAGATGTCAAGGCAAGGCAAACCTCACGAGGCTCTCGTGACGTGAGCCATGACGATCGACACCAGGCGGGCGCCAGCGTGCACAACGTCCGTGTTTCCTCTTTGGTGCTAAGGAGGCCTGCGCAGGCAAGGAGTACCGAGGCATCAGGCAAAGGTTGCCATATCGGTGCAATAAGACCAGGACCAGAAGGACGGCAAGACGGAGGTCATCGTGGAGACCAAGACGGCGTCATCACCAGAGCCTTTCGCAGGCGGAGACTGCCTTTGTCAGGATAGCTTGTACTAGCTGTCCCCCTTCAAATTTGCCCTCCGTTGTTGGCTCCCTTCCCGCTCAATATTTGGGAAGAGGACCAGGGCCTCTATAAGTAGGACTAGCCACCACCATAGGCAAGGAGGACCATTTTAGACCATCTAGAACCACACAAGTTAGCCAAGCACAAGAACACCTCAACCTCAGGAGGCTGTTATTCCCATTGTATTGTTCATCATCAGCCCCAGAGGCAATCCACCACCACCACACTGGAGTAGGGTATTACACCACAACGGTGGCCCGAATCAGTATAAATCTTGTGTCTTTCTGTGTTGTGAGTTCGTCGAGTTCGTCCGTGAGATCTTAGCGAGCTAGGGCGTAGATCGGTGGGAGGAAAAGACTTCGCGCACACCCCAGTGTTCGAACCTTAAGGGTTTGCCGGAACCCCACATCCGACATTTCGCGTGCCAGGTAGGGGTGCACCGTAGCTTCCCCTCCGTCGATCTGCGCTCCGTCGCCACCGTGCTTCACCCACATGGCAGGCGCCCTGCCGCCTTCTCCGACGGTTAGCGTTGACAACGGAGCCAGGGCTTCCGAGCCCTGGCCCCCGCCCTGCGGCGGGTGTAGTGGCTGCCCAAGTTCAGGCCGGAGATGCCGCCGCACTACGACGGTGCGGTGAACCCGTCAGCTTTCCTGCTGGCATACGAGGATGCCATCCTCGAAGCGAGGGGTGATGACAAGGTCATGGTCAACTGGCTTCCCATGGCCCTCGCCGACGAGCCACGCGCCTGGCTGCTCAACTTTCCCGGATCCACGGTGGCATCTTGGGAGGAGCTCCGCGAGCTCTTCACTTCTCGCTACGCAGTGCCGGCGCACCACGTAGTCGCAGCCCTGCTGGGCGGCTCTCAAGCACCGCCGTCAGACCGCCATGCCAAGCCGTTCCTCCTTCAGATCAGGGCCACGTCCAGGCGCCCGGGGGCTCCACCGGGTTGGGCTCCGCCAGAGGCCGACCTCACCTTCGGCTCAGAAGACCACCCCGACTCCACTGCCGGCTCCGGAATGCTCCCGGTGCTCTACACGCCCACCATCTGCAACGTGGCCGTCACCAAGACCCTCATCGACGGTGGTGCTGGCCTCAACTTGCTCTTCACGGAAACCTTCAGCCTTCTCCATGTGCCACTCGAGCGGCTCGGCCTCAGTAAGCCCTTCTCGGGAGTGGGTGGTGGAGCAGCCCACTCCCTGGGGCAAATCTGCCTCCCTGTCACCTTCGGGACAGGCGACAACTACCGCATCGAGCTGGTGGACTCACTACAAAAAAATACACTTCCGTGATGATACGTGTTTGTCATAGTAGGCCGCGTTTTATGTCATGCATGTACATCCATGACAAATTTATGACAGAATCAACATAGTCTTACATGTGCTGTCGTAGAAGTGTTCCATGACATTACCAAAATTATCATCACGGAAGTGTCCACTTCCATGACGATAAATCGCGCGTCACAGAAGTGCTTTCGTCAAGGGTGACCAACATGTGGCATCCACCATAATGGAACGCCGTTAAGATATCGGGTCGGGTTTTGGATCCGATAACCCGTTAACAGCCCCGACCAATGGGGCTTTTCCACGTGTAAAATCATCATTGGCTGGAGGAAACACGTGTCGGCTCATCGTCGGGACAGATGTCATCCACTCATTGGACAGAAGGCGCCTATGATACGTTGACACGTGGCACGGCCCGACAGAGGCCCATTCCTATGAAAAGGCCGGCCCGTTTGACTTGGTCAAAAGGTGGCGGGCCGGCCCATGGAAAGCCTATTAACGACCTGTTCGCATATAGCCCATTTACAGCCCGCTAACCCAAGGCCCGTTACGCCCTATCCGAATTAGGCCCAGTAGCGTCATCTGGGCCATCCAATATGATTCCAGCCCATTTTCACTTCTGGCCCATGTATGGCCAATGACGTCTTTCGGCCCATATGAGGCCCTATGTAACTCTTGGCCTATTAACGACCCGTGGTGAAACTGGCCCGTAATGAACAGTGTATCACTTTACACCCATTAACGGCCGGTGGTGAAACTGGCCCGTAATGAACTGTGTATCACTTTATACCCATTAAAGGCCCGTTATTCCGGTGGGCCATCTCCAGCCCATGTTATCTTTTGGCCTTCTCAGAGCCCATTTATTCTTGGGCTCATTTCCAGCATTCGTTTACTTACGGCCCATTACTGTCATTTTCTGCTTGTGGGCCAAATTCAGCCCGTGGTTACAGTCGGCCCGTTTGTGGTCCGTTAATACGTTGGGCCGTTTTCATAGCGTCATCAAATACGGCCTATTAACGATGGCCCGTTATGGTCGGCCCATGAACGGAGGATTCCAACTCTAGCCCGTTTACGGCCAGAATGCGGTCTGTTTGGCCCATGTTTGGCCAATCGATCATACGGCCCGTATAAGGCCCATTGATGATACGGCCCGTAGAAGGCCCATTGTTTCTATGGCCCGTAGAAGGCCCACTATTTCTACGGCCCGTAGAAGGCCCACTGTTTATACGGCCCGTAGAAGGCCCACTGTTTCTACGGCCCGTAGGAGGCCCAGTGTCACTACCGTAAATATTAGCCCATGGTTATTGTGGCCTAGTTTTAAAAAATATGTTATTCCAGCCACTAGCAAACCGCAGAAAAAGAACTGCACTGACTACAAGCAAACAAATAAACAAGACAACAAGGAAATAAATAAGCAAGCAACTTACACTAGGCTATCACGGCTATTACACATATTACATCCACTGGGCATCAAAGTTCGCCACCAGTGCAAATATAGGGAACACAGCAGCATATAAATGCCGCAGCAAAACAAGTCCAGAACTGAAACCACTTCAGAAGAGCTCAAGAAACAATATCTTGGGTACCCATGATGCTTAGCAAGCTTATTAACTTTCTCTTGTTTGGCGCTTAAGTCCTCCAGCGCTTGCTGTTGCACCAGAAAGTATGCATCTGAATTCTGCAGGGACTTCCTCAGTCCTTCGGCTTCCTGTAGCATAACATCTCATCGATGTCTTTCAACTTGAAGTTGAGACTCAAGAAGCCGAACTGACTCAGGCAATGAGTTTGAAGAGCTGGTGCCAGCAGTGGTAGCCAGTAACTCGAACACTACATCAAGACAGGACTTTGGGGTTGTCTCAGTGTCTTCAATATAGTTTTTATCATCTTTCTTGGAGACCAACAGGGATGTCTCACTATCTTGAACCTTATCTGCATTACTTCCTGTACCATTGCATAACAGGGTACTCTTCTCCAATATTTTATCCGCGTTCTAAAAGAGAAACAAACAAACACATCTCAGGTTTACAATGTAGTATATGAAACTCATTTTGGTAAACCAGTTCAGTAGTAAGGTGGACAGGATAATAGCATGAAACAAACATATATCGATGTAGTACGGTCACTGTATGGTCTATATCATTCTAGTTTATGTTGCCAAATCAAGATAGATACAGTTCGAATCATATCTATTTAAGACAAAGCAGCATAGACAGAATATAAGTGCGGGAAACTACACAACAATAACAACACTTGTAATGTGCATGGCATGAGAACATAACTGTTTATTCAATTGAAACTGAAATCAACATAGGGCAAGTTACAACAGCAAACAACCAAACACATTGAAGAAACAGGTTTAAAACATACCTGTTGCACCATTGGAGTTTCAATTGCATCCTTCAAATTTGAAATTAGTTGGTATCAGTAAATACAGTGATGCAAGGGCAAAGTAGTATGAACCATAGCTACGGAACCTGACCTGAGAACAATTCTTCTTTTGCTTTAAGCGTTGACTTCGGGTTCGGAGTGGTGGTCCTCGTGATTTGGGCACTGCAGTTGCCTTACTAACTGCTCGTGTTTGGGTGCTCTGTGGTGGAGACGGTGCTGTGTCAATGGGAACTGGTTGTCTATCTGCTGGGGTTGGGGTTAGAAGGGGTGTAGCTGGTTCTCTGTCCAACTGGGTAGGGGTACAATCTGCATGAGTGTGGGTTATGTGTGGTGGGGCTGGTTCTTGGGCAAGTACAACCGTGGTTCTATCTGCATCGACAGGTAGCACGATATTTTCTGAAGACCGTGTTTTTACTCCCACAGATACTGCCATCACTCCCTCCAAGGCTGATAAACAAGAAAAGTAATTGAATGTACATACATTGTAAGATAGACAGGTGCAATGGATAGTAGGGAAGAAAACAGGGCATGAAATAATTCACATTTATGTTGTCTAAGCAAACAGAATAGCAGGACATAATTTCACATATATGATGGCTAATTAAACAGGATAGCATGACACAATTTCACATGTATGATGGCTAACTAAACAGGATAGAATGACATACTTCAAAATATGATGACTATGTAAACAAGATGACATGATATAACTATACGATGTGTCTATTAAAGTGGTTGGCATGCCATAAATCACAAACATGCCGTCGATGGAAACATGATGGCATGATATAAATCACGGATAGAATGACATAATTTAAATATGATGACTATGTAAACAGGATGAGATGATATAACTATATTATGTCTTTAGAAAATGGGTTGGCATGCCATAATTCAGATACATGCTGTCTATGTAAACATCATGGCATGACATAATTCAAATATATGATTTATATACTAAGGAAGTGAGCAGAGGGCAATCGCATATATGATGTGTCAACTAAGGAGATGGCATTCAATATTGTGTATATGATGTAAAAACTAAGCATTGCAATACAACATATGCATTATATGAGTAATATAACCCCGCCATGTTTGAGCATACACCTCAGGGGGATAATAGGACTGGTCATCCGCCTCTGAATCCTCCTCTAAAGAGCTATCTGTAACCAGCAAGATATCTACTTCAGCGGGTAGCATTGTCTGCTCTGAAGACCTTGTTTTCACTCCAGATTTCTCCATCACCAATTCAAATGGCTGATGCACAGGAAGAGCAGTTGAATATACAAACATTTTCGACAAAAGCAATGAGAAATACAAAAAAAGGATGGCATGATATAATTCACATATATGACGCTTGCCTAAACAACATGGCATTGCATAATTCACATACATAATGCCTTGCAATAAGATAACATTGCATAATTCACATATATAATGTCTTGCAACAAGATGGCATTGCATAATTCCCATATATGGTAATTAGACACTAAACAGGTGGCATTCACACAAAGCATGTCTAAACTAAGCAAATGACATAGCAATACAAGATACTATACACACGATATGAGCAACATAACCCTGCCAAGTTAGGGCATGCACCTCGGGGGTGAAATATGACTGGTCATCTGTCTCTGTATCCTCCTCTGAGGAGCTATCGGTAACCAACAAGACATGCGCTTCGTCAGATAGCATTGTCTGCTCTGAAGACCTTGTTTTCACTCCAGATTTTTCCATGACCGTGCCAAATGGCTGATGCACAGGAAGAGTAATTGAATGTACTAAAATTGTTGACAAATTTAACACGTAATAAAAAATGATGGCATGATATAATTCACATATAAGATGACTGGCTAACCAGGGTGGCATTGCAAAATTCACATATATGATTCCTGGCTAGACAAGATGGCATTGCATGATTCACATATACGATAAAGAAACTAAATAGATGGCATTGACATAAAGCATGTCTAAACTAAGCAGATGACATCTTAAATGTATACAGTAAGCAATGCAAGGCACCATATGCATGATATTACCAACATCAGCATGCCAAGTTAGAGCGAAGACCTCATGGGGTAAATAGGAGTGGTCTTCTCCTTCTGAATCCCCCTCATAACAGTTATCTTCCTCTTGATTACGATCCAAAATGGGTGGAGGGGGGGCTGCCTTTGCGCCCACCATGGAACGACGTCTACATGAAATGTTATTGCCACGCAAGGCTCGTCTCTTTTGCTCTACATGATCAGTTCCATTGCGTACAATAACTGGCATGCATAGGAATAAAACATAGTGAGATTATGTAAGGAGTGCATGCACAAGTCCAGAGTGATGGTAGCAAACTGTGGATAGACCCAAAACCAATGATAGCAGGCAGATAATAGCTTTAGTTAAAAAATACAGATAATGGCTCCTTTAATGTTTGTTTGCACCCAACATGAAACTCATAGTAGACAGCGGAGATTAACCAGATAGTAGACAGATAGTACTGATTGCTGCCCCAATATGTACCCCACAACCATTTAAAAACTCAAGTTTCAGCATTAGTTTGGACCCGACTCGGAGTCTAATAGGTGAACACGACGATAATGTAGCATGTCATCATATTAAGCGACGCATAACGTAAGCAGACACGGAAGAGTGTGACCTCTCTTGCGGACCCGTGTAGTCCAAAAGGTCATCTGCTCAGTTGATGACGGTAATGTAGTTGCCGTGGCTGCCGGCGGCGGGGAAGAAGATCTGAGGCGGTGAAAGACAATCTGGAGAGCGGATCCCTGCTGTGGTGAACCCTTCCGTCATTGGAGCAGCTGAGCTGGGGTGGAACACAGCGCCGCAGGAGCAGGACAAACCACACAAGGTTTTCTTTGACACATATCTGTAACAGAAGTAATTGGTAAGGTCTTGTTTGAATTTGAGGATTCTAACATTGCAGGGATAGGAAATAGACAGGAATAGGATAGGAATGCACGTGCAAAACAGAGAATTTAAAAACACAGGATTTCTGGCAATCTGGGTGTTTGATTCACAACAATTGGAAGATCATAGGATGCAAAAAGCATGGTGAGATTAAGTCAAACCACAAGAAAATGTACGGTTATAATGCTATTATGCTACTATCTCTTAGTCTTGTGCTTGATGAATAGGAATATGAAAAGGAGGAGAAGTGGAAATTAGAATTCCTACGGTTTTTCTTTCCAGGAGACACTAAAGGAACAAATCCTACAGTTTTCCTTTGCTCCATTCCTTTGCACCAAATTCATGAAAAGTAGTACCATAGGAAACTTTCCAATTCCGATGTTTTTCATTCACTTTTCCTTTCAAGCACTGGCGATTCTAGTAGGCAGGCTTGAGCAAGGAAAATCCTACACTAAAAAAATGTTTTTGTGCTACTTCTATTACTTTGGACCTAGGCCACTGCCATACTAGCTCAACTCCCAGGCCCATCGACAAATGTACAGCTCAAACGCGCAGAGATAAAAAATGATGGCGTTCAAGAGAGTCCATCACGGATAGCTAAGTTGACTGGTACCTCACTGCTTGTCACATAGTAGGATAAAATAATTGCATTTCCCGTTACTACGAGTGCTCAGTGGACAATATATATAACATGTAGAGTAAAAAAGAGATGCAACAAGTGTACAACCTCTTTGGCGAAGACATGTCGATCTCAGCGTGATTGGGTTGGCCGGTGAGGATGCTCCGGTTGACTTGGCTGTCGAAGGAGGGGAAGAAGATCTTAGGCGTCTGGAGATGGAGCCCGAGGTACTGCTCCGCTGTGATGGAGGGTTTCGTCGTTGGTGCAGCTCCGGTGAGTTTACGACGCCGAGGCTGAAGCAAGACAAGAGAGACAATGAACAACGTTAACCTGAGTGGAATTCTAATAGCATCTCCAAAACATGACGTAAAATACATAACCACAAAGTGCTAGATGTAAAATACATCAGCCGCTCATCTCTGAACTTAACTGTCGAAACTGAACTTAACTGTCGAAACTGAACTTAACTGTCGAAACTGAATTTTGCTATCGAAACTGAATGCACTAGCAAGGTGAGGCTACACGTCGGTCGACTGACTTTTTCATCTCTGGTCAGTCGATTTTGCAGCCATTGGATACGAAATCAAGGGCCTGCGATTCATATTCAACCTCCACCCCCCTGAGCCGGCCAAACAGCAGCCCCCCGCCGCCCGCGGCCGGTGGTGCGCCGCCCCGCCCGCCCCAAAAACACTCCCCACCGCCGGTCCGTCGCTGCCCGCGGCCGTCGGTGCGCCGCCCCGCCCGCCCCGAAAACACTCCCCACCGCCGGTCCGCCGCCACCCCGGCCATCCCTCTCGGCCCCCCGTGCCGAGCTTTTTCTCCGGCGATCCCCACGCCACCGCCCCACCAACGCCCCGCCACCGCCGGCGACCACCGCCCCCATCCTGAACCCTAAGATAGATAGTGGGGTACCTCTCCGGCGAGCCCCCCTCCCCGCTGCGGCTGGTTCTTCCTTCACCCCGGCGGCATCGGAGTGAAGTGTAGCTAAATCGGAGCAGCATCGCAAGCAAGAGCAAGAGCGAGAGCAGCAGCGCGAGCAAGAGCAATAGCAAGAGCAGACCAGGCAGGGGACCGAGAGCAAGAGCAGAGCAGTAGTGCGAGCGAGAGCTAAAGCAGCAACAGGTCCTACTGATGTGGACGTCGCCGCCGAGGGAGCGACGCCGTGGAGGAAGTGGCCGGCGACGCCGCCGTGGATGGAGCCGCGCCGTGTCGGATTGGGACCGAGCGCCGGCAGCACCGTGAGATCGAATCAAGAAGAAAATGTGGCAATTAGTGTACAACCTCTTTGGTGGCGCCGATTAGGCCGCAGCTTCATCCGAGGAAACGATGATGATGATGCTCTTCTGGTGGTGCAGGTGAAGACGGCGGTGTGGGAATGGAGGTGGCACGAAAGACGAGGGGAATGTCGGCGCAACTCCTTGGAGGTGGAGGACGGGGTGGCTAAACCGGCGGGACGATGAGATCGACGATGGATCCTCATCCGGTACGGTGGATGAGGGACGTCGAGGTGTTGCTGTGGACGACGTCGTCGGGGAAGAGGCTCCGGCTGGGTGGCGGACAGATCAGGGTGTGGGGTTTCGTCGCGGGTTTTCGCGGCCTGGGTGTACGAATGGGTGGGCGGATGGGATGGTAGTGGGGAACCATGGCTTAGATACGCGCTTGTCCGAAATGTGGGGTAAGTTACGAAAGTACCCCCACCGATTTGAGGTGGTTCTTTCGGTTCAGGGGTACCACGGGCATTTCGCGTGTCGGGATTTCACAGGAGGTGGGAGTTTTCGCGCGCGTTGTAATTTTGGAATAGCAAGGCGCGGGTTGAGATGGAGGGAGTTGTCGGAGCACAACGAGACAAAGATATATCTTAAATATTTCGGGCTAACAAGGCGCGGGTTGAAGAGGCGGGAGTTTCGCAGCACGATAGACAGAGATACTAGCTTGAATTTTCGGCATAACAAGGCGCGGCTTGAAATTTCGGAAGAACAAGCTTAACGTGTACAAAAAAAAGCAATTTGCACCTCAACACGCACAACACACTCACAAACACCATTTAGACTAGAGTAAGGTACACGTGCATTGCACGCATGAGATTTGGCAACCAAATTATGAATAAATACCACATTATAGCATGCAAGCTTTGAGTCATACATGCATGATGTAGATGTTCGTTTAATTCTTATAGTTCATTTCATTCAAAATCATCTAGTTTTTATAAGAAAGCTAATCTATTTTAAGATTCATGGAATTGTGCGTCGTAAGACATAAAGTAAAAACAAATAATGGCAAATCATGTAGAAAAACATTTGGGCAATTCTGATCTAGAACAAATAAGAAGTGCTTGTTTTTTGATGTTTGTGCATTATGCTTAAGTTCAACCATGGAGTCTTCTAGATTATACATGTGGCGAAATCTGGTGGAATCTAGATGATATCCAACGGCCAGTAGTGCTCAAATCCAACTGGCGAAATAATATATATATATATGTATGTATGTATATATATATAGTGTTACTATTCATCACCCAGGTTAGTCTTCACCCGAGGTAATCTTACGATCGCTTCCTAAATAAATTACGTTTACAATATAAATAGTTACATACATATTGATTCAATATGTAAAATTTGGTATAAAACAAATAGGTTATAAGACCAGAAAAAATCATATTTTATGTATGTTTTACACTATGTTCTTACATTCGTAATTTTACGTAACATAAAATATTTTTTACGGCAAGTACATATTTTTTTACGTTCTCTTTTTATGTATGAAATAAGATAAAATTTACGAAACATAAAAATACGTTGCATTGATGTCAAAATAAAGAGGGGTGAAGAATAACTATTCCTCACCCAGGATGACGAATAGCGCGACCCTATATATATATATATTCCTCACCCAGGGTGACGAATAGCGCGACCCTATATATATAGGGTCGCGCTATTCATCACCCTGGGTGAGGAATAATTATTCTTCACCCCCCTCTATTTTACCATCAATGCATCGTAATTTTACGTTCCGTAAGTTTTGTCTTATTTCTGACGCAAAAAGGACCGTAAGAAAATATATAATCGCCGTAAAAAATATTTTATGTTATGTAAAATGACAAACGTAAAAAACATAGTCTAAAATACACATAAACTGTAAATTTTCTTGTCTTATGACCTATACTTTTATTTTCTTATGTCAAATTTTACGTAGTGAATCAATAGGAATGTAACTATTTGAATTCGAAACGTAATTTAATTATGAAATGATTGTAAGATTACCTCGTGTGAAGAATAACTTATTCTGCACCCTGGGTGATGAATAGTAACACTATATATATAGGGGTATAGATATAGATATGTGATGCAAAAGCCGTCCATCATCTCCAATTAGAATAGTGTGTCCATGCACGGATGCGACGTGGCCAAATGATGTCTGCCATCGGTATCTCAAATTCAAATCAGTCTGACCTTGTTCAATGTGTATACATTACAACATGCTCGTTTCCAAACCATACCGTGCCGATATCCTTTATATTCATGCATGCATGGGTTTCAAACATCAGGATCTCTTATTCAAATATTTGAATTCAACTTTGCATTGATTGTGACCTCACCTATTCAGCTATTCTTTTACACCCACACAATAGTCTTCTCTTTATAATTGTACCACTAACTTTCTCTCGTGCATGCATGCACACACACTACTAGTCGGCATTATCCATCGCACGCATGCAATCTTTTTCTTCTGGTCGGTCGCCCATGAAGGCACACACCAACACGCATCCCCCTCTCCATCATATCGGGCATTCTTTATCTCTCACGCGTGCATGCGCAACGATCGATGTTCCTCTATGTATGTTTGTATATAGCTAGGTCTTTCATAGTTTTCCACACAAACCGATCAATCGATATATCCAGTGAGGTCTCACCCTCTTTCCCACGTCCACTCGATCAATCTATACCTCTCTATATATGATTAACATATATAGCTAATACACCCACATTAATTATGTATCCAACATCCCCCTCTCATCATCCATGCCTTCCGCTTCATCTCTCAGTCGCGTGCACAATGGCGAAGACAGGGGGCAGTAAGGGCCCTGCCCCCTCCCCCCTAACATCACTATATATCAAGGCTAATATGAACGTGATCATTAGACAATTGTTGATAAAAATGGTTTAAGTTCATGAATTGACCCTCCTCGTAAAGGATTAGCAATGCTTAGCCCCCTAGCTCATTTATTTTTCATGGCTCCGCCACTGCGCGCATCAGTGCACGTGTTCGCCCCCTCTCTCTAAATATCGATCTCGCACTTGTGCATTCCTTCATAGTCTCCCTCCACTCGGCCCCTCGCACCATCTTCTAGCCCCCACCGGATTTTGCCATATGTACAATCTAGCATACTCCATGGTTGAACTTAAGCATAATGCACAAACCTCAAAACAACAGTGGTTCTCTTTTGTTCTAGAATCTTCCGTATCATAACTGCCCAAACTTTTTTCTAGTTGAATTGCCACTTTATGCTTTACAACGCACAATTTCATGAATCATAAAATAGATCAAGGGCTTCTTTGATTCAAAGGATTCTCAAAGGAATTTTGGAGGATTCTAATCATTAGGAATTTTTCCTATCTTGGTTGTTTGATTCGTAGGATTGTAAACCATAGGAATTTTTCCATATGATTCATTTGCACTAGATTTCATAGGAAACATCCCATCCACTCAAACCTCTTTGAAAGAATTCTGCATTTTTTCTATGCACAATCAAACACTCGTACAATCCTGTAGGATTCAAGATGACATTACACTATAATCCCATGTTTTTCCTATTCCCGTGTTCTTAGCTTTTTTATAAAAACTAATTGATTTTGAATGAGATGAACTATAAGAATTAAACGAAGGGCTACATCAGGCATATATGGCTCAGAGCTTACATGCTATAGTGTGGTATTTATTCATAATTTGGTTGCAAAATCTAATGCGTGCAATGCACGTGTACCTTACTAGTACTTTGAGTATGTGCAAAACACGTAAATTAGAATACCAATGGCACGCTACACAGTGTCTCTCTTACAGTTCATGAAGCCACGTGGCACATGTGTAGGCGTTGTCGCGACCTCCTTCCGTGGATTGATCACAGTGATGTGCTGCTGGTTCCAGAAGAATGTACTCGTCCTTCCTGAGCTATACTGGCGGTACATGCACGAAGCGAAGATGTGCACGCACGCCATGCACACACTCATTCCTCGCACGCGCACGCGGGTACACGGGCGGACGCAATTTTGTACCAAGATCCACCCCATGTGATAATTTGACGCGTGTAAAGTTGTTCACTTCATTGATGGTCAATTAATACAGCGCATGCAAATTGAGTGGACGTGAGAGCGGAAGAAAGACATTATTACTCCATTGCGCGCATGCGAGTAGTTAAATCGTGGGTTGCTAGTAGTACTTCCGTTGGTCTCCTTCGTATTTTGTGCTAATTTTTGACAGTAACATAATATTTACGCATTTGAGCAGTGTAGTACTTGAAATTTATGTTCCGCTAAACTCATCGGGAGCCATTTCGGGCCTCGAAACCAAAACCATCAATTAATCATTACCTTGTTCCCATCACATTCGAAAGCCAGCTCACACCTACTAGTAGTACATACCAAACCTGAACGTGTTCCCATTATGGAGGTATTAGTACTAGTGCTAGTACTTAGGTTATAAAAAGGGGAACTACCTAACCGAAAATCACTCTACCTTTCCTCCTCATAAGTGCTTCTTCGTCCGTCATTGCCATGGCTGGTGAGCAGAGCTCTAGGTCGAGAACTACTCATAACAAGGGAGCGGCAACCAATGCTGTGGAAAAAAAGAGGGCTCGCCGCCACACAGAGACCTTGAAAGATCTCTCACGGGCAGGCGATGGCTCCCAGGAGCGCCCTAGCCGCGGAGGCGAACATGCCGAGCCGGCGGAGCTGGAGTCGTTATCCCTCGATGGCATGCCCGATCAGCTCAATAAGCAGAAGGAGTTCATCCAAGGCTTGATGGAGTTGCTGAAGGAGAGCCTCGACGACATGCCCGCTGAGCTCAATCAGCAGGGGGAGTTGACCGCCGGCTTGGTGATGCTGCTGAAGAAGAACATTGCCTCGGAGAAGAAGGCGACCGGTGAAATCCTGTGACTTCGGGAGGACAATGCGAAGCTCTGCCACGAGATCAACCTGTTGAAGGAGAAGAACGCCAGCTGGAAGAAGCTGCATGAGAATAGTAGTTCCTCGATGAAGATGCTGCAGGCCCTCGCCATGGAACAGAAGGAAGAGTTGGCGAAGCTCCGCATCGAGCACCCGGCTGCTGTCAAGGTACGTAATATGGCCGTGGAACAGATGATGAAGGCTCGCGTCGAGAAATGCCACGTCATGGACACAATGATGAAGATGGCGGAGGATACGCGCAAGGAGATGGAGGTCGTGGAGGCGATGAAGAAGCAGTTACGACTCTGCGGCGAATTAGATCATTTGGGGTGATAATCTTGCTTCTTCTTTTGCTCCTATGTTTCATCTTTTGCTTCGGGTGTTTCGCCGCACGTGTCACATTCTCTGGAGGCATGAATAGAACAATGTTTTTTGAGGGAATGAATAGAACAATGCTAACAGTGAGATGACTAGCAAATTAGATCATTTTTTATCGCCATATGGCACTGGGCTGCTGTGTTTCGTGCTCCTCTGTCGCAGTACTACTCCAGTGGAAAACTTGAGTATACCGCACGGTTCTTTGGTCCTCCTCGATCAGGTCGTCGGCGCATTTATACGAGCAGTCAAATCACAAGGCCCCGCCTTCCAGCAGTAATGAGCCGTCAAATCACAAAGGCCCTCGCCTCTCGTGAAACCGACCAAGCTAGACTGCCCCGCCCTCTAGCCTTTTAAAAATGTATACTTTTGTACAATAGTAGTATCGATGGATTGCGCCATGGAGCAAAACTTGAAATTATAAAAAAGGTGGTACGTATAGAGAGCGCTCATCGCCAAATTATGCATATAGTACTATTAAAAAGGCTAGTCACAATAATGGTGTCCAGCACAACCCACGCCTTAAATATAACTAAGAGGCTGCTTGGATACATTTTAGTCCCATGACTAAAAGTAGTGGGACTAAAACATGCTAGCCTCACCCATGCTTGGATCCAAATACTAAAAAGGCTAAAATCAAGTTAATGAGCATTTATTATCCTCCAAACCCTCCAATCTAGAACTCGCCTGTGTTAAATGAGAGGAGTTAAATGAGTAGAGAGAGGACTAATCCACATTTTAGTAGGGATACCCCTGACTAAAAATTTTTAGTCTCAAGACTAGTTTTAGCCCCTCTTTAGTTAGGGGTGCTTGGAACTTTAGCCTCTTAAAGAGACTATTTTTAGTCAGACTAAAATAAGTCCCTTGGATCCAAGCACCCTCTAAGCATCCTGGAATTCTTTGACAAAACTAAGCACCCTGAAATTCTTTGACCACTAAACTGCTGGCTATATGATGTTGGCCATATATATTGTACGTATATAATGTGAAGAAACGAGTGGTAGTACTATACCAACTAAAAGATGAAATGTAAGAAATACTAGTATGTGCGTACTGAAGAGTTAAAGTAATGAGAAGGAACATAGCATAGTTCTGCTGGGGGCTCAGCACAACACACTCCTCAAATTAAATTAAGCACACCTAAAATGAAACTTTGCAACTATTCCGGTAGACACCGCATTAGAACCACCATGAGCAACAACACTGCCACCTTACTCGAAGTCCTCGTCCATGTCCTCGACTTCGTCCTTGTCCCTCTTCCTCTTGGCCGATACTTCTTTGCTTGAACCGCACACTTGGCTGTTGCTCTTCATCCAACCCTTGTAGATATTGAAGCAAAGGTAGCCATCCATTGTAGCGTAGTGGACGTGGTCTATATCTAGTACATTCCGCTGCCATGCATGACGATGAAACGTGTAATGAGCTTTCTCCAGTTTACCGTACGAAGGATGAACCATGGCTCCTGCCGGGGTCAGTATTGAAGGCTGACGAGAGGACACCAGCCGATTCTTCTAGAGGTCGAAGGTGTTGCCTACAACGAGGCCTATCTGACGCAGGACTTCTTTGTCATTACCAAAGTCTACAGTAACGATTTTGACTAGGTTGCTATCGAGGAAGTTTTTAAAATCCTGGCACTCAACGTCGGCATGGCATATGTGGTAGACCAAGCAAACGTTATGTACGCAAACCTGGATCATGGCGGGCTTCTTCCTCTCTTTGTCCTTTAGATCCTTCTCTCGTCCCAGGACTGTGGTGTACTCAACATCTAGCCCAGCGACCCACTCACCATCTGAGTTTTCGAACATGCGTCTGAAGCGAGAAAGGCATCCTTTCACCGTCGCGGAAGAACGGGTGTAGATGACGTCGAACTCATCGCCGGTGATGGTTCTAACCTTGTACTCACCGCCGATCGTGGAGATTTGGGACGCCATGGATTAGGGAGGAGGGTTAGGATTAGTGGAACTGCCGTAATGTGAATGGACGGGATGACTAGGAGCGAACCGCCGTAGTGGAACTGCCGTAATGTGAATGGACGGGACGACTAGGAGCGAAACGACGGGACAGGCCGGCTTTCCATTCTCCCACGATATGGGCTTCCGAGAGCCCATGGATCTGAGATCGAACGGTCGCATGGCGTGATTCTAGACCTATGGGTGAATATCCTATCCTGGAGGGTTATTCTGCAAATTTTCAGCAACTTAGCATGCGACCGTTTGATCTCAGATCCAAGGGCTGCCAGCAGCCCGTATCATGGTCGCGCCTATCACGACCGTCGCGTCGCTCGCGCGGTCGCGCGCTTGGAGATTTAACATGGTGTGTTAGGCTATCTGATGTTGGCATATCATACATAGTCATCACTTAGTCACTCATACTACAACAAGGTTGGCTATAAATGTATTTTTTTACTCCTCTCTATCTCTTTCTTCGTACTCAAGGAAGAAACGGTGCTAAGCGCGTGTATTTATTGCATTTTCCAAGGAGTGACCTCTTCCAATGAAATGGTGTTGCTAAGTTTGCTTCATTTAATTAGCTATAGACTCAAAATTGTCTTTTCACCTAGGTACACGCGCTTAGCACCGTTTCTTCCTTGGGTCGCCAAACTAGTCTCTCTCTTCTGGATTAACTTGCCACATCAGACTTTATGCCTATGTGGCAAGCTTAAGTACCTGTAGGAGCAAGTAAAAGTAAGTATAATAGTGCGATTTACATGGCATTTTTGCATATGTGGAGGAAAGAGAGGCAAGGAAAAAGTGGGCTCTCATGCAAGAGCCAACCTCTACTACATGGTGGAGCATTGGGAGAGGCAACTGTATGGAGGTGGTCAGGAATCTAGGAGAATCACGCTGGTCGTAGCGCCGCAGTTAAAATCACAATGGCAAGTCAAATCACGGGGCCCCACCTGTCCAACAGTAATTCGCTGTCAAATCACACAGCCCTACGTTTGCAGTAGCCTACTCCCTCATCTTCTCGCGTCTCTGTCGAACCGACTAGGCAGAACTGCCCCGCTGCCTACCGCGCAGGAAAAGCCCCGCCCTCGACTTTTCAATAGTATACAGTATACTAATTTTGTATCCATGGATTGCGCCCGCGCCATGGAGCAAAGCGTCTATAAAACGGAGGAGAGACGGTGGTCTTGCAATAGAGAAGAGGGAGAGGCGAGACGGTGGTTTTGGAATGGAGATGATGGAGAGGAGAGGAGGTGGTTTTGCAATGGAGAAGAGGGAGAGGAGCGTGCGGCAGCGATTTAGGATTGGACGAGAGGGCCGACGCGCTCTGACTGGATCAAAATAAAAATCAATTTACCCTTCAATTAAGAAAGCGGCCCCACATTAATTGGCAAATAGATCTCCCCGCCACCCCCCGCCTCCTGACTCCGGGCGCGCCTGCCCCCCTCAACAAGTCCGCTCGCGCGCCCCATGGAGTCGCCGGCCATATCCACAGGGGAATGGCTGGAAGATAGGCAGATGTACAAGATGCATCTCCCACATGTCTACAAAGCCTTCCCGCGGATGCTCCGGCCGCTCGACTCCGTCACGCCGGCGGTGCTCGGGAGACTCGAGGGAGGAGATGAAGGGAGCGGGCGATGCGGATCCGCGACGCTCTCTCCTGGACCCAGTGCACGCGCGAATGGAGGGAAGCAGAGGAGGAAGCCGAGGACGGACCGAATCCGTTCTTTCACTCGCGCAGGTATGCTCGGATGTGCAAGGATCATGTAGATTGGGAGCTGCTGAATCTAGCCCTGCGGATCTACTTCGAAGGAGATTTCTTGGAGAAGCACAGGATGCCCCACCCCAATGAGCCGCCGATTGCGTTCATTCGATGGGTGAAAGGAGAAGTGAATTCAGGAGATCCACGCCGTGCTGCGAGATGGGAATGCTTGACTGGACTCCTGCCCACCAGCACGCCATCGGAGCCGGAGCAGGTGGATCCCCTATCTTACCTCTCCCCAAACCTGCAGAAGATTGAAATTAGGCTTGCAATCCGCTTCAATTGAGCTGCCTGGTGGTTATTTCTGCTTCCTGAGAGACAACATCTGGCTGGAGGATGAGAAGGAACCAGGAACTCCGATGAATTTCCCCTATCACAATGGGGGGGGGGGGAGCACCGGTTGGGCAGTGGTACGGCCCACCTTTGCCCCAAATGGGGGCACAATCTGGGCAGGCTCCTGTAATTTCCCAAGATCAAAATGCTGGTGGTTCTGACTCTCAGATCAGTGGGAAATCTCAAGGCAAGAATTAGCAAAAGAAGAGATAAGACATCCAGAAAACTGCTCCTGCCCCTGCTTCGGGCCTTATGGCATACTCTGAGGTGATCTGCTACAACTGTGGGGAACCAGGGCATCATTTGGATAAATGTGTCAACCCCAAGAGTTGTTTTATCTGCAAAATGGTTACCCATAAAGTTGAGAATTGCCCTGTCAGAAGGAAAACCCACAGTTCTGCTGGATATGTTGGAAGTGCTGCTCCAGGATTATGTCCACCATTGACAAAATTTTCCGTGACACAGAATTAGATAGTTTCTTTCCCCTTTCTAGTTGTAGAGCTCTGCCCAGATGTGGTAGTGACCACACTCCTTTGCTTTGGGACTCTGGTCTTAACCAAACTCCAAAGAGAAATAGTTTTAAATTTGAAAAGTGGTGGTTGCTTAGAGAAGATTTTACTGAGCTAGTCCTCAATAAAATCTGGAATGAGCCTACTGGGAGTAGCTGCCCCCTAGAAAATTGGCAGATCAAAATCAGGAGATTTAGAAGAACTACCAAAGGGTGGAACTCCAATGAGGAAGCTAATCTTAGAAGATACAAAAGGCTTCTCCTCCTTGAGTTTGATTCTCTAGATATTAAGGAAGAAACCACTGACCTCTCTAAGGCTAAGACTAATAGATTAAACTTTGTCCATGGAGAGCTCAAGAAAATTTGGCTTCAAGAAGAAATCAAAGCCAAACAAAGGTCTAGAGATAGGAACATTAAGGAGGGTGATAGAAATACTGCTTACTTCCATGCAGTAGCTAACTAGAGGAAGAGGAAAACCCTCATTCACTCCCTTGATGGCCCTAATGGCCTTGTTACTGAGGTAGATGAGATGCTGAAAGTGGCTAGTGACTTCTACAAAGACCTGTTTAAGAAAGAAAACCCTTCTGGGTTCCCTCTACAAAACAATTTTTTCTCTGCTTCTGAAAAAGTCTCTCCTGCTGAAAATGAGCTGCTAGAAGCCCCTTTTTCAGAGACAGAGGTGAAGGAAGCCATTTTTAGCTCTTATCTTGATGGGGCTCCTAGTACTGATGGGATTCCCTTCTTGTTTACCAGCATTTTTGGGACTTAGTGAAAAATTGTCTCTTAGATCTTTTCCAAGCCTTTCATAGAGGAGAGTTGGATCCAGCAACTTACTCATAGGGGGTCTATTGGGGTCAAGTTAAGTAACTGTTAAAGTGATTTTTTCCTTGCTGGTAAAGGCCTTAGGCAAGGTGGCCCCATCTCCCCACTTTTATTTAATTTATTAGTGGACGTTCTTACTAAAATGCTGAAAAAAGCTGCTGATCATAGTCTAATTGCAGGGCTCTGTCCCGAGGTCTGCCCTGGTGGCATCATCTGCCTTCAATATGCAGATGATATCATCCTTTTCTTAGACAATGACTCCACACATGCTAGCAATCTGAAAATTGTTCTAACCTAGTTTGAACAAGTCTCAGGCATGAGAATCAACTACTCTAAAAGTGAACTCATCCCTATCAACATGGATGATCAGGAGTTAGCTGACTTCCTCTCTATTCTAGTTTGTAATAAAGGTAACTTCCCCATTAAGTACCCAGGTATCCCTCTCCACTATGATAAACTGAGGAGAGAGGATATCCAACCCCTTCTGGATAAAATCATTAAAAGGATTGCTGGGTGGAGGGGCAAACTTCTCTCTTACAGAGGTAGATTGATCCTCATACAAGCTTGTTTGGCTAGCATTCCAGTGTATCTCCTCTCCTTCTTCAAGTTCTCTAAATGGGCAGTGAACCTCATCAATTCTCAGATGTCGCATGGCTTGTGGAATGATTTTGAGGGAAATAGGAAGCTACACCTTGCTAATTGGGCCCTAGTCTATATGAAAAAAGATTTTGGAGGCCTAGGCATACCTAACCTCCAAGAAATTAACATATGTCTTCTAGGGTCATGGATTAAAAGATTCTATGAGGAAGACCTAACCTAGAAGCTTCTTATTGCCCATAAATACCTAGGAAATAAACCTAATATTTTGTCCCTTCCTACAACCCTAAGACCGCTAGATTCTGGAAAGGATTAAAATCTATTATGCATGCTGTGAAATTTGGCTACAGATGGAACATAGGGGATGGGAGCAGAACCAGGTTCTGGGAAGATACTTGGTTTGGCACATCCCCCCTAGCAGTCCAATTTTGGCCTATTTACTCTGTCCGCAATGAGATTAACAAAAGTGTCCATGAAGTTTGGGACGGTCAATGCCTAAAACTCTCTTTTAGAAGGAACTTTAGTGATAGTCTCATGGAACAATGGTTCCAGTTGGAGGAAATTGCCAAAAGCATTACCTTTACTGCCGAGCCGGATGCCCTAATTTGGCAGGTGGACAATAAGGGGAAGTATTCCTCCATCTCCCTCTATCATGTTATCAACTTTAGAGGGGTTCAACCCGTGTTTATCCCTGCTGTCTGGAAATTGAGAGTTCCCCCCTAAAATTCATGTATTTCTCTGGCTTCTCTCCAAAAACAAATTGATGACTAGGGATAACCTTAGGAAGAGACACATCATCAAACCCCTTGATTGTGTTTACTGCTTGGAACAAGAGTCTTGTTCTCACCTATTTTTTGAATGTATAGTTGCTAAACATCTCTGGGCCCACATTGAGGAATATTTCTCTAGTCAGATTGGCTCATCCTTCGAATCTGTTGCCAGATTCTGGATTGCTACCAAAAAGTGCTCAGTTTTAAACAGTGTTAGCTCAGCTGTCCTTTGGTGCCTCTGGAAATATAGAAATGCTATGATTTTCAGTAACACCTCCTGGATTTCCATTCCGCGGGTCTTGAGGTTGATCAGGAACATGGTGAGGAACTTGGTGATTCTCTCCTCCGGATCGGACAAGGACAAGTTGATGAGTGTCGGTGTACTAGAGTAGGGGTACCCTAGTATCCCGAACTTGTGTACGGGCAGTCGCAGCATCCCGCGGCAAGGCTTGCCGGGTGACCGCCAAGATCCTCCGTGGTTCCTTTGGAGCCAGTTCAAGAACACTCACGCTCGGTCTTGCTAGCTGCTGGTGTGTACTGTAGCACTCCGCGCTCCCGAGCTAGAAATCAATACAAAACCACAAAGCAGGAGTAGGGTTTTACGCATCCGTGCGGCCCGAACCTGGGTAAATCGCTCGCATGCTTCGCCTCAATTTGCTCTTTGCACGATCTCCACCCCCGCCAAACCGAAAGGGACCTGGTCCGCCGGTCCCATAGGTGCCCGTGGATCAGTACCCCAGCATCTTTGGCGCGCCAGGCAGGGGGCGTCGAGGTTGTGTGAACTAGATCTGGCGTTCCCGCGAGCTAGATCTTCATCATCTTCGTCAACATGCCGCCGAAGAAGAAGGTTTCAGAGGCAGCTGCTCCGTCCGCGCCGAACCCACCATCGCCGGAGCAAACGGCTGATGGGGCAGGCGCCGACGGAAGAACGGGCGTCGACAAGGAAACTCGCGATGTTGCCAGGTCCAAGGATAAGGCTGCGCTGCCTATCGGCGGCGTAGCCGGCTCCCACAACGACCGGGCGCACTCCAAGACCTCGGCGTCCGTGCATGCACCGCGCCCGTCTCAAGAGGCGCGGGACCGGCAGTGTCATGGTACTCACGGTACCATGCGTTCGCTAGACCAAGATCGAGCTGGTGGGTCTCGAAGCGCTCAGGACCACCATGCACGTCAACCCGCTGGCGCGAGCGAGACACGGTCGCCTGGACGGGATACTGCTCCTTCTAACGTAGTTAGAAGTCCGAGCATATCCCGCTCCTCGCACCGCTCGCCACCGCCGCCCGCCACTGCAGCAGAAGCTTTGGCGCGAGCTCAGCTGCTCCTAGACTACCCTCCAACGGCGGAGAAGATCGATGACTGGAGGGCCAATATCCAGAGTCTCATCGGCTTCGCCAACGGCGACACTCCTCGGCAGCCGGACACGTCGCAGCCGCAACGAGCCAGCCAGGCACGAGCCGGAGACGACAAGACTGGTGGGGGTGCAACTACTATGCACTCTCCGCCCCAAAGGCCAAGATCGCCGACTCGTCGGATCCACCTCGACAGCGACTCCACCGCATCGTTAGATCCGCGAGCTCGTCGCGATCAGCGCCAAGTTCTTCAAGAACGACAGCAAGAAGACGCTCGTACTCGCATCGAGCGCCGGAGAGAAGCGCGGCGTCAATCAGACTAGTGCGCTGGGCCCTCTGTTGACATGCATGCGCCAGGGGAACCAGGCGACTTGCCGTACGCGGTAGGTTGCCCTGCGTTCACTCGTGAGCTGCGGCAAGTCCAGTGGCCCAGTACGAAGAATTTCAAACCAGATGTACCAGAGAAGTACGACGGCAAGACGCATCCATCGGAGTTCCTCAGCATCTACACCATCGCGGTGCAGGCTGCCGGGGGGCGAGACGACAAGATCCTTGCCAACTACTTCCCGTTGGTGCTCAAGCCCAACGTCAGGTCCTGGCTCATGCACTTGCCGGACAACTCCATATCCTCCTGGGCAGACCTATGCCATCAGTTTGTTGGCGCCTTTACAGGCGGCCACAAACCTCATGGCCAAGAGAGTGATCTTCATCTGCTCGCCCAGAAGGAAGGAGAGCCCCTGCGGAAGTACATTCAGAGGTTCAGCCGTGTGCAGTATAACATCCCGGACGTCCACCCCGCTGCGGTCATCAGCGCGTTCCATCAGAACATGCGTAACCGCAGGATGCGGGGGGAGATGGCGATGTCCAGGATCAGAGATGTCAGTGAGCTATATGCCCTGGTCGACAAGTGTGCACGCGCTGAGGAAGGGAGGAGACTCCCCGGAGAGAAGACGGGAGCAGAAGGATCTGACAGTGAGGATACTGCCCCGGCAAAGAAGAACCGGCGGCGTAACAGGAAGAAGAAAGGCAAAGAGGTGCTAGTCGTTGAGCAGTCCGGCAATGAAGGTGGCGCCAAGAAAGCCAAAGTTGATAGCTCCGGCAAGGAGGTTGCCGCGTGCACCAACTGTCAGGCTGTGGCAGCCGCCGACAAGCAGGACGGCTCCGACAAGCAATACTGCAAGATTCACCGCACCAAGGGCCATGACCTGCAGAGCTGCAAGAAGGTCGAGCAGCTTGTTCAGCAGCAAAAGGCTGAGTATGAGCGGCGAGACAAGGAGAGGGCCCAAGGAGGTGCTGGAGAATCCGGCAAGAAGCGTGCCGGCCGGGGAGGACGCCGCGGCAAGGCCAAGCAGCGGCAAGGAGACAGACCTCCCCGGGGCCGCGACAACGATGACGACGACGACGACGAAGACATAGATGATGTCGAGACCAGTGAGCAGGAATTTCAGAAAGCCACAGAGGTCTTGTGCGTTGACGGCGGCGCTTCCTTGCATACTTCACACCGCCAACTCAAGCAGTGGGTGCGGGAAGTCAATGCAGCGGAACCACCTGTCGAATCACGCAAACTTCTGAAATGGTCCAGCACGCCTATCATCTTTGACATTGAGGACCACCCTGATCGCACAACTGCAGTCGGGTGTTTGCCGATGTTGGTTTCACCAACTATCCGCAACCTCAATGTCACCAAGATGCTAGTTGACGGCGGGGCCGGCTTGAACCTGATCTCCTCCGCTGTACTCCAAAAACTCCAGATCCCCGACAGCGAGCTCGAAGAAACAGGCACATTCCAAGGAATCAACCCGGGAAGGAGCAAGCCGAAGGGGAAAGTCACGCTGCCAGTGACATTTGGCAGCGAGCTAAACTTCAGGACTGAGAGGGTCACATTTGACGTTGCCGATATTCCATTGCCTTACAATGGGATACTTGGCCGTCCAGCACTCGCCAAGTTCATGGCAGCCTCTCATTATGCATACAACATGCTGAAGATGCCAGGCCCGATAAGCGTCATTTCTGTCACCGGCGACAAGAAGGATGCTCTTATCTGTGCCGACAAGATCTACCGGGAAGCAGCAGCCACAGCAGATCGCAAGCCACTTGCCGCTGAAGCTCCCGGGGGGAAGAAGACCAAGTCCGACAAGAGTTCTGATGCCCACTCCGGCAAGCGCACCTCTTCGGAGTGCTGCGCTGTCGTCGAGGACGCACCATCGAGCTCCACCGGCAAGTGCAAGAAGATGATGGCAGCTTCGCCAGAGACGAAGAAGGTGTCCGCCAAGGAGGACGGCACTGGTGGTACCTTCACCATCAGTGCCACGCTTGATCCTAAATAGGAAAGCGCGCTCATTGCTTTCCTGCGGGCGAATGTCCATGTGTTTGCATGGCAACCGTCTGACATCCCCGGTGTTCCCAGGAAAGTGATTGAGCACCACCTTGCCGTTTGTCCTCATGCGCGGCCCGTCAAGCAGAAGGTCAGGAAGCAGGCAGTGGAGCGCCAAGAATTCATTGCAGAAGAGATCAAGAAGCTGGAAGCAGCAGGCCTTGTCAGAGGAGTGCTCCATCCCACGTGGTTGGCCAATCCTGTAGTTGTACGCAAGGCAAATGGGAAATGGAGACTTTGTATCGATTTTACCGATGTTAACAAAGCTTGTCCCAAAGACCCATTTCCTTTGCCGCGCATTGACCAGATTGTTGACTCCATAGCCGGATGTGATTTGCTTTCATTTCTTGACGCATACTCAGGATACCATCAGATCGTCATGGCAGAAGAGGATGAGGAGAAAACCGCATTTATTACTCCATGTGGCACGTACTGCTTCGTACGGATGCCTTTCGGATTAAAAAATGCTGGTTCAACATTTGCAAGAGTAGTCCATGTCGCTCTTGAGCCGCAAATACACAGAAATGTAGAAGCCTACATGGATGATATAGTGGTCAAGAGCAAAGACAGAGAAACCCTGATTCAAGATTTAGACGAGACCTTTGCAAATCTGCGCAAGATCAGCCTCAAGCTCAACCCAGAGAAGTGTGTGTTTGGAGTTCCCTCCGGCAAGCTTCTCGGGTTCTTTGTGTCTCAGCGAGGAATTGAAGCCAATCCCGACAAGATCAAGGCCATTGAGCAGATTGAAGCACCAAAGCGCGTCAAGGATGTACAGAGACTTGCCGGTTGCGTGGCTGCTCTCAGCAGGTTTATCTCTCGGTCTGCTGAGCGCGCCCTGCCGTTTTTCAAATTATTGAAAAAGGCAGGTCCAATGAAATGGACTCCGGAAGCGGAGGCTGCGCTGCAAGACCTGAAGAGATACCTGTCCTCCCCTCCAATACTTGTCGCACCTAAGCCACAAGAGAAGTTGCTGATGTACATAGCGGCAACCAATCAAGTGGTTAGTGCTGCGTTAGTAGCAGAGAGGGAGGCAGATGATGAGCCAGCAACCGCGGCAAGCGCATCCAGTGACAAGCAGGGAGCTTCCTCGACAAGCTCTGGTCCCGACAAAGATGGATCTGCGCAGATACACGACGAGATACACAAGAAGATGGTGCAGCGCCCAGTTTACTTTGTCAGTTCCCTTCTGCAGGGGCTAGGTTAAGGTACTCTGGTGTGCAGAAATTGCTTTTCGGCCTTCTCATGGCCTCAAGAAAGCTGCGCCATTACTTCCAAGCACATGAGATCACAGTTGTCACTCGCTTTCCGCTGAAGAGGATACTGCAGAATCCAGAAGCGACAGGCAGGATTGTTGAGTGGGCACTGGAACTGTCAAGCTTTGGCCTCAAGTTTGAAAGCACTTCAACTATGCAGAGCAGAGCATTGGCAGAATTCATAGCAGAATGGACGCCAACACCAGATGAAGAAATTCCAGAAACGAGCATCCCCGACAAAGAAGCAAGCAAAGAGTGGCTGATGTACTTTGACGGTGCCTTTTCACTTCAAGGCGCCGGCGCTGGCGTGCTGCTTGTCGCACCCACCGGAGAGCACCTCAAGTACGTAGTCTAGATGCACTTTCCCAAGGAGCAAGCAATGAACAATACTGCAGAATATGAGGGCTTGCTTGCCGGTCTCCGGATCGCGGCAGACCTTGGGATCAAGAAGCTCATTGTCAGGGGTGATTCACAACTTGTCGTCCGCCAAGTAAACAGGAGTTATCAGAGTCCGTTGATGGAAGCTTACGTCGACAAAGTGAGAAAGCTAGAAGAACACTTTGACGGCATACAAATGGAGCATGTTCCAAGAGCTCAGAACGCCATTGCAGATGGCCTGTCAAAGTGTGCCGCACTTAAGTTACCTGTGGAACCAGGGATCTTTGTGCTCAAGCTGACTCAGCCGTCCGTAATGCCATTAACTGGATAGAGCAGGAAGAGGAAGTTGGTTTCTGGTGACTATTTGCCGGCAGAGCTTCCCGAAGCCGCCGCCAAGAAGGTCCCCAAGATCAACGCCAAGAGTGCTGAGGAGCAGTCTGCTCCGGCAGACCCTAGGGTTTGTTCCGTTGAAGCAGGAGCTCCCGACAAGTTTTGCTCCGGCAAGCTTGCCGGGGAACGTCACGCTCCGGCAGAGCCGCAGGTTCCTGCCGTAGAAGCGGATATTCCCGCAGCAGTCTCCAAGATCAACACCAAGAGCGCTGAGGAGCAAGATGCTCCGGCAAGCCCTAGGGTATGTTCCGTTGAAGCAGAAGCTCCCGACAAGTTTTGCTCCGGCAAGCTTGTCGGGGAACGTCAAGCTTCGGCAGAGCCGCAGGTTCTCGCCGTGGAAGCGGATGTTCCCGCAGCAGCAGATTTGCCTTTAGTCCTTGTTGTCGAGCCACAAGCTCCAGCATGGGCACAGCAGATTGTCCATTTCCTTCAGACAGGAGAACTTCCCGAAGAGCAAGAAGAAGCGGAGAGAGTAGCCCGGCAGTCAAGTATGTACCAGTTTGTCGACAAGACACTGTACAGAAGAAGACTCAACGGTGTGAAATTGAAGTGTATTCCCCGGGAAGATGGACAAAAGCCGTTGGCAGAAATACATGGAGGCATATGTGGTCACCACATTGGCACAAGAGCACTTGTCGGTAAAGCTTTCCGGCAAGGTTTCTTCTGGCCAACAGCCCTCCAGGATGCAACTGCACAAGTAACCAAGTGTGAAGCATGCCAGTTTCATTCCAAGCAGATACACCAACCACCTCAAGCTCTCCAGACGATCCCTTTATCCTGGCCATTTTTGGTCTGGGGCTCGACATCCTCGGCCCCTTTCCCCGAGTTGTTGGGGGCTTTGAGTACTTGTACGTTGCAATCGACAAGTTCACAAAGTGGCCGGAAGTGGAACCAGTGAGGAAGGTGATAGCACAGTCAGCAGTCATGTTCTTCAGGTTGATTGTTTGCCTCTTCGGGATCCCTAACAGGATAATCACCGACAACGGTACAGAATTCACGAGCCGCACCTTCATGCAGTACGTCCAAGATCTTGGCACCAAGGTCTGCTTCGCTTCTGTTGCTCACCCAAGAAGCAACGGTCAAGCGGAGAGGGCAAATGCTGAAGTGCTGCGCGGGCTCAAGACCAGAACTTTCGACAGGCTGCACAAGTGCGGAAGAAACAGGATCGAGGAGCTGCCGGTCGTTCTTTGGTCGATCAGGATGACGCCAAATCGAGCCACTAGACAGACACCTTTTGCTCTAGTCTATGGAGCAGAGGCAGTTATCCCCACGGAATTCGTATATGGGTCACCTCGAGTGCTCGCTTATGATGAGCTCGAGCAAGAGCAGCTGCGACAAGATGACGCGCTGCTCCTTGAGGAAGACCATCTTCAGGCTGCTGTGCGAGCTGCTCGCTACCAGCAAGCTTTGTGCCGCTACCATAGCCGCAAAGTTAAGGCCAGAAGTCTCGAGGAAGGCGACCTTGTTCTTCGGCGCGTTCAGTCCGCCAAGAATTCCAACAAGTTGACGCCGAAGTGGGAAGGCCCTTACCGGGTGAAACGAGTTACTAGGCCTGGCGCTGT
Organism: Triticum urartu; assembly: GCF_056163025.1. NCBI lineage: Eukaryota > Viridiplantae > Streptophyta > Magnoliopsida > Poales > Poaceae > Triticum > Triticum urartu. The sequence continues at coordinate 219,867,739 of NC_141878.1, forward strand.
CCGCCTTGAGACCGAAGATGTCATTCCGCACCTACTCCACGGTAAGCAATAACGAGCCGTAAAGCTCCATATATGTATTGTCTCTTCTTCCTTTTGAAAGCAAGGTTCCCCTCGCCCACAAGTTTGCCGGGGGGGGAAAGGAGAAGACGATGGATGTTATGGGCCAGGCGTCGTTTAAGAAAGTTTCGCCTTGCCGGGAAGCAAACAACAGAAAAGCTAAGTTGCCGGCAAACAACAGAAAAGCTAAGTTGCCAAAGTTTGAGCAATCAAATTTTTTAAATTTTAAGTTATCTCCCTTGAACGACCACACTTTGTATAGAAAACCTGTGCGCGGAGGAACCAACTCGTAGCTAGTTGCGCCTTTACTTTGTTTCGAGTCCGCTCAACAACTTAAGTGAGCTGCTAGCGCCCTTACTTTGCTTCGAGTCTGCTCAGCAACTTAAGTGAGCCGCTAGCACCCTTACTTTGTTTCGAGTTCGCTCAGCAACTTAAGTGAGCTGCAACTAGTTGCGACAAGGTTTCTTGCCGGTAGCGGCACCACCAGCAGGCTGCTGACATTCCGCACTCAGCGCTCGCGGCTCAGGTGCCTGCACCGGCAAGTTCCCTAAAAGCGTAGGGCAAAAACATACAAAGGGAGGAATCAAGTAAAGGGAGTAACGTTGCAATCATTGCCCAGAATCAAGTTACATTACAAAGATAGTTTGTCGCAGCTCTAACAGATTGTTTTCATGACATGATGGGCAGCGACAAGAAAAGAAGAAATGGGCGGCCTAATCTACGCGATCGCCTTCGACCCGCTTGATCCCGCTCACCTTGTCCACAATGGGTGCGACAAGGGCCTTGAGCTCCTCCAGATCAGCTTCTGGCGGCAAGGACCTGAGGATGTTGGTGAGGCGGAGGCCCGGATTGCGGAAGGCCACCTTCATCAACACTTTCTCGAGGGCTCCTGCGCAGATCTCGCGCGACTTGTCAGCTAGTTTCTTGGGGATCCTCTCTCGGAGTCGCTAAAGGGCCGTCGCCACGCCCTTGAAGAATAGGACGAGCTTGGCGCTGGGCTGGAGATTGTCGTCGGAGGGATACCCAAGATCTTCCATCCCCAGCTGCGCCAGCTCCTTGTCGATATCTGTGGCGGCGTTCACCAGACTCTCCGTCCAGTGCGTCACAGTCTCCCTAAAGGTGTTCTGGGCGGTGGCAGCGCTCTCCAGCAACGCCTTGTCGGCCTTGATTTCCTCCTTCAAGGCCGCCTCGCGCTTCTTGGCGCTGTCCAGAGTCTTGGTCAAAGTGGTTAGCTTCAACTCAAGATCCACGTTGGAGACCTTGGCGGCGCTGAGCTCCTTGCCCTTCTCGGAGAGATCGGCCTCCAGCCGCGCCACCTTCGTCTTCAAATCCTCCTTGGCGGCCTCGGCGGCGGCGGCAGCGTCCTCTGCTTGCTTGAGGGCTCTTCCAAGCTTCTCCTCGCGCGAGGCAAGCTCCTCCTCGTGGGCGTCGAGATTGACCTTCCGCTGCGCCAGCTCGCCCTCTTCCGCGGCTAGCTTCACAGCGGCAAGTCGCTGGCGCTCTTCGGCTTCAGCCTTCTCGAGGAGATAGGCCTTCCGCGCATCAGCGAGCTGCTCCCGCTCCTCCGCCAGGGATCAGAGGGCTTCCCGGTGGAAACCCCCGAGCTCTTCCGCGCGCTTTTCAATATCTGCACCCGCCTTCGCGACAAGCGCCTCGCGGGACTCCAGCTTGGCTTGTCGCGCGCGGTAGAGCGACATGAACCTGCGCAGCAGCCGCTCTTCTTCGGGCTCGTTGCTGCTGCTGCTTGGCGCGTCGACCAACTTCAGCCCCGCGGAGGCGAGCACTTCTCCGTCGAAGACCTCTCCCTCGACCGGCGCTCTGGAGCTTGATGCCCAGGGAAGATTGATGAAGACATCGTCGCCGGCCTTCAAATAAACGCCCGGCTGGGGCTCCTTGGAACTTGGCGCTGCGGCTTTGGCGGATGGGTCGGCGGTCGGCGTAGCGCCTGGCGCTCCTGCGGCCTCTGGGCTGTCAGTACGATCGCCAGATTCCTCGCCAGTTGCTGCGGCGTCAGCCTTGGCGGCCTCTGCGCCGGTGGCGCCTCCAGCACCGGCTGCTTCATCGGCGGCGACCTCTGTCTCCACCTGCTCCGCAGCGGATGGATCTGACGGCCGGAAAAGGGGAGAAGAGTCAAACAGAATCCAGTAGAAACCCATAAAGATCAAGAAAAGAAGGGTCCAAGAGAAGTTTTGAAGCAAGGGGAGTACCTGCACCAGGCTCTACGGTCGTGGTCTCCGTCGTCGGGGGGCCGCTGGCGCTGTCCCTCGTCGGAGAACCCTCCCTTGCCGGAGACTTCTCCCTCACAGGGAAGCCTTCCCTTGCCGGAGAATTCTCCCTTGTCGGGGGATTCTCCCTTGGCTCCTGGTGGGGCTGCTCGGCTCCTACAGAAGTCAACAAGCAGATATCAGCAAAGACAACTACCCATGCGCGCCTCGCCGCGGAAAATAATTCACACACTTACGCTGGGGGCTGCCATGGAGGAAAGTCGCCGGCTCCGGCAAGGTTGTCTCGGGCGCGCCACCTGCTGTCGCAGTGGACTCGTCCTCGATGATGATCACCGAGGCCTTAGCTCTCTTTGCCGCTCTCTGGGCTAGAGTCCTAAAGAGGAACAGATTCAGGGAAAAGCAAGTGAGAAACAAGACCGACAACAAGAATTGAAGAAATGCAAGTACAACAAGAGAAGCTTACTCTTCTTCTTCCTCGTCGGAGCTTAACACAGAGAAGTCGAAGCCCGGCGCGCGCCCGGCGCGAGGAGGCGGAGGAGAAGCTTCCCTTGGCCGCTTGGCGGGAGCAGTGGCGGCGGTCTGAGATGACCCCGCTCCGGCTGTCGGCGCGGCGTGAGTAGTGGTAGGGACTGAAGCGGTGGTCCGGCTAGACTCCGCTCCAGTTGCCGTCGCAGCATGAGGCGCTCCCGCGGCAACGGTGTTTGCCGCGGTGGAGCGTGTCACGCGGCGCGGCGACTGTTGACCCGCTTGCCGCTCCGTCACGTCACCGGCCTTGCGGAGACGCCTTCTTGGTGGGGATGGAGGCTCTGCTTCTGGTGGGCTGTCTGAAGACGAGGTGGAAGAGGAGTTGATTTCCAACGAGCTGCTCGTGTCCTTGGCAGGCTCGCTCGGCTCGGCGTCACGCCCGGCAAGCTCCTTCTTGCCGGCGGCCTCCCATCGCTCGGCACGGCTCGCCGCTTCCGCTGCGTCAGCCTCCTCCAGAGTGAACCCAAATTCGCCCGCGGCTGCGGCTGCCGCTGCCTCCTCCATCCTAGTGGCGATGAGCGCCAACTCCGGATCCGTGGTGTCGCGGGTGAGGCCGTCCTTCTCGTCGGGGCGGACTGGCACTTCCACCAAGTCGTCGAAGAACTGCTGAACGACCTCGTCGGTAGGCTCCTGCCAAGTTGGCACAATCCCGTGCGATTCGCACTCCGGCATCATTGCACGGATGCAGTCGAGCGCGGAATTGTTGCACAAAGGCACGACGCCCCCCGGCAACCTGAACACCTCGGGATGCTGGGGGTCATATTTGAACAACTCCTGCAGCATCGCGTTGAGCTCCAGGACTGTGAAGTTGTAGTTGAGGCCAGGCCGCAGCCTCATGATATCTGCCGCGTTCTTGAACTCCCAAGTGGGCATCCCCCGTTCCTGCAGGGGGGCGATGCGGCGGCGAAGGAAGTCTGCGCCAACAGCGCCAACAGTAAGCCCGGCAAGCCTCAGGCGCAGGATCCTGGTGACGGCAATCTTCAGCCTGGCGTCCTCCGGGGCCATGTCACTCCAATCGCTGCCGCGTGCTACTGGGGTTCGGCGTCGGATGGTAAATGGCTGCGGGCTCTCCTCGTCAATCCAGCACCAATCAGCTCTCCACTCCTCCCACTTGCCACGGAATTCTCCCTCCAGATAGGTCTCTTTCTTGCCGGGCCTTGAGATCCAGGCAATTCCGCCGGACAGGGGCTCTCCTCTCTCTACTCGGGGTATGAAAAAGTGGCGGAGGAGGGCTACGTTGGGAAGGACTCCGACAAAGTTTTCGCAGAGGTGTGCGAAAACTACCATGGTCAAGACGGCGTTGGGGGTGAAGTCAAGGAGATGGAATCCATAGGTGTTCATGATGTCACAGAAGAAATCAGAGAAAGGTGGGCAGAGCCCGCAGTAGAAGAACAATGCGAAGAAGGGGTACCCATTCGGAGCCTTCTTCCAAGCGGCGGCGGGGAGAACCTTTGTGCGCGGATGCGCGCGCGTCTCCGCCGACCAGAACAGATAGTAGTTCTCCCTCAGCTCCTTCGCGCCGAGCTTTGGGGGGGGGGGGAAACGGACCGCTCCTTCCGCAGCGCCGCGAGCCGCTGCGCCTCGGTCGTCTTCACGGTCTTCCCCTTGTCGGCTTTTGGAGCCATGGCGGAAGTAGTGGAGGAGGTCGACGGCGTTGGTGGTGCTAGTGGCGATGGGGGGCGGAGCGCTGCTCTCTCTCTCTCTCTCTCAGCTTTGCGGAGGCAAGGGAGCGGCGGAGATTTCTGAGATTGGGAACGGCAGCGGGCGAGTGGTCCAACTGCCCCTGTTTCCCCTGCTTATAAAGGGGGAGGGGGCAGACGTTCCGCATTTTCGAATAAAGAAACGCCCACGACCTCTCCCACGACGCCGCATTCAACGCGTGCCGTTCGGGGAGGGCGCGGTGGATACGGAGTGAGATACGGCGTAACCTAGGCCGCACGCGCCCGTGCCCTGTTTTGGGCCTGGCCCAACAGCGCTCGGCACCGTGTATGGCCCAGGCCCGGGGGCTCCTGTCGGTGTAATAGAGTAGGGGTACCCTAGTATCCCGAACTTGTGCACGGGCAGTCGCAGCATCCCGCGGCAAGGCTTGCCGGGTGACCGCCAAGATCCTCCGTGGTTCCTTTGGAGCCAGTTCAAGAACACTCACGCTCGGTCTTGCTAGCTGCTGGTGTGTACTTTAGCACTCCGCGCTCCCGAGCTAGAAATCAATACAAAACCACAAAGCAGGAGTAGGGTTTTATGCATCCGTGCGGCCCGAACCTGGGTAAATCGCTCGCGTGCTTCGCCTCAATTTGCTCTTTGCACGATCTCCGCCCCTGCCGAACCAAAAGGGACCCGGTCCGCCGGTCCCATAGGTGCCCGTGGATCAGTACCCCGGCAATGAGCTTCGTGGAAACCCTAACAAGATCCCTCCAGAAACCGTTGGCGATCACTTATGGCTGAACAAGGCTCGAGCTGCTCTGGGGCTGGACCCGTGGGCTCGTCTCAAGATCTCTGATGATGATGATGGGCACTTGGCGCCGAAAAAGAGGGACATCCACCATGCTACGCCTTCCATCCCGGTGTCTCCGCTTGCTTACTGGTCGCCGCAGGGTGACACGGCCCCTCGGCTGAAGACCACAAAGGCTTCGCTGGACCCTCCTTGTGTCATTTGAATGTTCTATCCGCTCTGCTTTTGGCACCGCTTGGGTGATTTGTGTTATTCAGAGAACTTGTTCATCCACCCCCTAGTTTGTAGCTTTTCTACCTTTGCTTTCGAACTGCTCTTTGAGCTGCTGTATCAGAATATGTTGTGGTTTCGTTCTCAGCAATGGAACCGGGGAGATGCTCCCTGTTTTTCTAAAAAAATTTATTCTATATGTTATTATATATTATTTTTATTGTCATCATATATTTAACAGATACTTACATATGTAAGAAAAGAATATCCCACATCTTATTAACTTATAAAAATAATTTCTTAACAAATAAAATCCTGGATTGTTTTGGCACGAAAATCCTAGTGATTGTGTACAAAAGCTTGGTAAGATTTAAGGACGAATGTAATAATATCACTTATTATTTAAATATATTTATAACAAAATGCTCAGCCCCTTTTTATTTTTTGATAACATTGCTGGCCCAACCCAACATTATAATTAGAATCAGCCCAGCAAAATCGTGTATTTCGAGAAAGTCCAAATGGCCTGTAATTTTTTAGGAAATAAAATAAACAGGCCGCATGGACGCTACATTAGTTGTTCACCCAGCCCAGCTAATGGCTGTAATTCAAAAAAAAAGATCAAATTGACTGTAAATTCTACCGCGTAAAAAAACTGTAAATTCTGAAAAATGGGTTGAATACGTGCCACATTTTTGGAGGCTGAAATGTGGGACAATAGGTCGAAGCTAATGCAAGTCGTTGTCAATTTAGTCAACAAATGATTCTGACATGTTAGCCATCGGATTTACATCCAATGACCGGCATCCATCTTCAATCTCTCGTCTTCTTCCTCCAGCGCCGCCGGGACCACCTCCCGCCTTCTGCTGCTAGCAGCTCTGCTTAGCATGCTTCGCTATGAAGCGCTACTCCACCGTTGGCCAGGCCATCTCTCCACTCCTCCACACCTCCTATTCTTCTCCACCGACTGCCGAACCACACCGCACTAGAACCAGTTAACCCTCGTACACCTCTCTGTCTGCGACTCTACTCCCGCGTCTTCCCATCTCCGGCTCGTTGCTGTCCGGGCCTCACCGTCGTCCACCACCTTGGATGCGCTCGGCGTGACGTGGTCAACGTGGTCAACGAACGACACCATCAGAAGTAGACTGTGCATGGAGAGGCTGACAGCTGGGTCCATGGCCGCACACAAGGAAATGTCTCCTTATTACACGCTAAATAATGATTCCTCCACCTGACATCTGGGACCCACTGGAAGGGCCTCTGTATGTCGCGAAATAAAGTGCCCCCCGCTGACATGTCGGACCCACCAGCTATCTTCGCACGCAAGGAAGTGCCTCCTTATTATGCACAAAAAAATGAATATTCCCCCTGCCAGCTGGAACCCAGCATAGTGGAAGGCTGACTTGTGGGCCTACCAAGTTGACGGGGATGGAGGGCTTTGTCAACTTAGTCAATATGAACGATTCTAGCTCCTGTTACCGTACGATGTTCATCCAACGGCCGTAGTGCTTCTTCAACCTCTGGTCTTCTTGCTCCAGCTGCCCAAACCAGCGCCGGTCGTGCTGCGTGCTCCTGCCTCCCGTGGCCGGCTGTGATGCCGTGGAGGCCTCACCGCCCCTACTACTCCCACCGCTGGCCAGGCCATCCCTCTACTCACCCACACCCCCTGTTATTCTGCGGCGACAGCAGCCTCACACCGCAGCCGAACCAGTGAACCCTCGTACTCCTCTTTGCGTGGGCATCCACTGTTGCGTCTTCCCCGGCTCCGAGTCGTCCCCTTCCTAGTCCTCGCCGTCGTCCATCGCCCTGGTGCTCTCGGCGCGGCGTGGTTAACGTGGTTAACGAGCGACTTCCATCAGAAGAGTACTGTACGTGGAGAGGCTGACAGCTGGGTCCACGGCAGCCACAAGGAAGTACCTCCTTATTACGCGGAAAATAATTATTCCTCCACCTGACAGCGGGGACCCACCGGACGGGGCACCAGTATTTTGCGAAAAAAAATCATTTCCCCTTGACTGCTGGGACCCATCGGACGGGCCACCGTATTCCGCGAAAAAAATGTTCCCCCCGCTGTCAGCTCGGACCCACCGGAAGTGCCTCCTTATTACGCACAAAAAAATGAATACTCCCCCGGCTAGCTGGGACCCACCTTGCTGGGAGGCTGACTTGTGGGCCTACCAAGTTGACGGGGACAAAGGGCTTTGTCAACTTAGTCAATATGAACGATTCTAGCTCTAGTGACCGTACAATGTCCATCCAATGGCCGTAGTGCTTCTTCAACCTCTGGTCTTCTTGCTTCAGCCGCCCAAAGCAGCGTCGGTCGTGCTGCATGCTCCTGCCTCCCGTGGCCGGCTGTGCTGCCGCAAAGGCCTCACCGCCCCCTACTATTCCCACCGCTGGCCAGGCGCTGTGGCGACGACAGCCTCACACCGCAGCCGAACCAGTGAACCCTCGTAGTCCTCTCCGTGCGGGCTTCCACTGCCGCGTCGTCCCCTTCCTAGGCCTCGCCGTCATCCACCGCCGTGGTGCTCTCCGCGCGGCGTGGTCAACGTGGTCAAGGAACGACTTCCATCGGAAGAGTACTGTACATGGAGAGGCTGACAGCTGGGTCCACGGCCACAACCCAGTTTTTTGTGATTTGCCAAGTAAGTCGCTTTGTCAGGCCTGTTGGGCTGCAAATCTTTCAAGACGAGGAGAGCTTTCATTCGGCTGGCCGATAAAATGGCCCATCAGTAATGAGAAATGGGTTGTACATTTTTAAAACACATCAAACCGGCAATTAGTTTCAAATATCTTTTTTATTTCAAGATTTTAAATTACATTAATTTTTATGCGTGGAGAATTTGTTGGATTTTATATTGATATACATTTATTTTTAAAATCAGTTTGAATGTGAGTCAAAATTTCGGGATTAAAAATAGTTCGGACCGCACTGAAATATGCAAAATTTCGTATAATTTTTTAACCGTTGCCACAATATGGGCTATAATGCTAACAAAAAGAATATGGGCTCCAAAAAAACCTTAAGAATTAGAAAATGGGCTGTAAATTATTAGAAATAATGGCAGATGGGTTGTATGCTGTTTTCCACAGATTTGAGGCTTTCCTAAAAAAAAGGTTGACGCACAAGCACTAACTGTTGGATGTCCATCCAACGGCTGTCATGCTTCTTCAATCTCTGCTCTTCCTGCTCCAGCCGCTCAAACAAGCGCCGACGGGAGTGCCTGCTCCCTCCTCCTCGTGGCCGGCTGTGCTGCCGCGCAGGCCTCACCGCCCGACCATACTCCCATCGCTGGTCTAGCCATCCCTCTACTCACCCACACCTGCTGTTATTCTCCGGCGATGGCAGACAAACCAGTAAACCCTCGTACAGTCGTACTCCCCTCCGAGTGGGAAACAACTGCTGAGTCTTCCCTGCCTCCATGTCTTCCCCTTCCTAGGCCTCGCTATCGTCCACCGCCCTGGTGCTCTCGGCGCGGCGTGGTCAACGTGGTCAAGGAACGACTTCCATCTGACGTGGACTGTACGTGGAGAGGCTGACAGCTGGGTCCACGGCCGCAGCAAGGAAGTGCCTCCTTATTATGCAGAAAATAATGATTCCTCCACCTGATAGCTGGGACCCACCGGATGGGCCACTGTATTTCGCGAAAAAAAGTTTCCCCCTGACTGCTGGGAACCTCCAACTACATCTTCGCACGCAAGGAAGTGCGTTCGGGCAAAAAAAAACGATTCGCCCCCTGATTGCTGGGACCGACCAGCTACATCTTCGCAGGCAAGGAAGTGTCTGATAGTCGGGACCCACCTGGTTGAAGCGTACGTAGCGTTGTCATTCTGGTTGCGAACGTGCACGTACATATTGGTCGATGTAGAGGCGCGCACATATCATAGTAGAGGCGCGCACGTGTCGTAGTAGAGGCGCGCACGTAGCATTTACACGTACATACAACGGCCAGGGTGCAAGAAGGAAAATACGGCCACGTATGTGTACATACGGGCGGGGTCTCGAACGCCTACTCGCGCATACGTACGGCCAGGGCTCGTGTACATGGCTGGGTCGGAACGGAGAAACAACGTTGTCGTCGTGTTCATGGGGAGGCAACGGAATGCTTCGTGTTCATGGGGAGGCAACAGAATGCGTCGTGTTCATCGGGAGGGCTTGGACGAAATAGGCGATGGAAACGAGGCCTGACGTACCGTAGAACGGAGGAAACGGCCTTGTGTTCCACCAGCCACGTTCAAAACGGGATCCTGTTCATCGGGAGGGGTCTGGCGTACCGCAAAACAGAGGAAACAGACCTCCTACGGTCGAAACGGGGGTCCTGTTGATCGGGATGGGTGTGGCGTACCGCAAAACGGATGAAACAGACTTGTGTTGGAGCGCTACGGTCGAAACGGGGGTCCTGTTCATCGGGAGGGGTGTGGCATACCGCAAAACGGGACTCCACGGGATACTGTTCATCTCCACCGTCGACCTCCTCCAGCCTCCACGGGCTCCTGTTCATCCAGCCTCCACGGGCTCCTGTTCATCCAGCCTCCACCGCACGCTACTCCATCGGCTACTGTTCAACCACCCCTCCACCGTCTACTGTTCATCCAGCCCTCCACACCACGGGGTCCTGTTCAACCACCCCTCCACGGGCACCCCTCCATCGTCTACTGTTCATCCAGCCCTCCACACCACGGGGTCCTGTTCAACCACCCCTCCACCGTCTACTGTTCATCCAGCCCTCCACACCACGGGGTCCTGTTCATCCACCCCTACACGGGTACCCCTCCACCGTCTACTGTTTATCCAGCCCTCCACCACAGCACGGGGTCCTCTTCATCCAGAGGCAACGCCACCGCTCACTGTTCATCCAACCCCCCCCCCCCCACAACACTCACTGTTCATCCCATCAATCGGCTCCTGTTAGCAGCAGTAGCAAAGGAATCGCTCGATCGGGTTTAGTTAACAGCCATCGATCGATCGCTCAGGTTCAGTAACGCGTAGCCTGCAGTGCAATCGCTCGGGTTTAGTTAGATCCCAATGCCTCGCTCGGGTTCAGTTAGAGCAAATGCCTCGCACACACGCGCGTACGTGTACGAGAGAAACGCACGTCGCTCAGCCCCCGACCTCCCACCGTAACCGGGAACTCCCTGAAATTTTCCTCCCCCTCGCTTCTACCATGGTTTTTTCTGTCATGGACAGTCCAAAGAATGTCATGCAGCTGCGTCTCTGGCCCGCCCAGGACGAAAAGCCCATTTTCTGTCATGATGATACCGGGTTTTGTCACAATTATCGTCATAGAAGTGTCATATGTATGATAGAAAAAAAATTCGTTCGGCCCAAAATGTCACGAATTTGTCTTTTTTTGTAGTGACTTCGACATCGCTCGCATCGGTCTCCCATACAACGCCATCCTCGGGTACCCGGCTCTCGCTCAGTTCATGGCGGCGACTCACCCGACTTACAACCTCATGAAGATGCCAGGGAGCAAGGGTGTCCTCACCATCAAGGGGGACACTAAGGAGCCGTGACGGCGCTCAGGCTCGCCTTGAAGACCGCGACAGCAGCACAACCCGCTGACGCCGGTGCCCCCGCAGCCAGGGAGGCCGCGCCCAGAAGAAGAAGCAGTTGTGCACCCAAGACAAGGCGGAAACCAAGTAGGTATCGGTCAGCGAGGACGGGTCTTTAGGAGCCACCTTTACCATAGGAGCCGGCCTTGACCCGGAACAAGAAGAAGCCTTGGTGAGGTTCTTGCGCGCGAACAAGGAGATATTCGCGTGGGAGCCCAATTATCTGGTAGGGGTCCCAAGGGAGGTGATCCAGCATCATCTAAGGGTATGCCCCAACATCTGCCCCGTGAAGCAGCGAGCAAGACGGCAGTCCACTGAGAAGCAGGCCTTCATCGTCCAAGAGACACGCAAGCTAGAAGCGGTAGGTGCCATCCGAGAGGTTCGATACCCCGAATGGCTGGCGAACCCTGTCGTAGTGCCGAAAAACGGCGGGAAGTAACGGATGTGCATTGACTTCACCAATCTTAACAAATCCTGCCCCCAAGATTTGTTCCCACTCCCGCGCATTGACCAGATTGTCGACTCCACCGCCGAGTGTGACCTGCTGTGCTTCCTGGATGCGTTCTCAGGGTATCATCAAATCAAGATGGCGGTGGAAGATGTGGAGTATATGGCCTTCCTGACACCATGTGGGGTGTACTGCTACACCTGCATGCCCTTCGGGCTACGCAATGCGGGCGCGACCTTTCAGCGGTTGATGCACATTGCTCTGGGGCAGTAGTTCGGGAGAAATGCAGAGGCCTACGTCGATGACATAGTGGTCAATTCTCGCGAGGCGAGGACATTGATTCAAGACTTGGAGGAGACCTTCGAGAGCCTACGCCAAGTGAACTTGAGGCTCAACCCAGAGAAGTGCGTGTTCGGCGTCCCCTCTGGCAAGCTGCTGGGATTCCTCGTATCCCACAGAGGGATCGAGGCTAACCCAAAGAAGATCAAGGCCATCGAGGACATGAGCCCACCACAGACCCTCAAAGAGATGCAAAAGCTAGCTGGGCGGGTGACCGCGTTAGGGCATTTCATCTCCAAACTAGGAGAGCGCGCCTTACCTTTCTTCAAGATCATGAAGAAGAAGGGCCCGTTCGAGTGGAACCCGGAGGCCGACCGGGCCTTCCAAGACCTCAAGAAATACCTTACTAGCCCCCCGGTGATGGTGGCACCGCGGCCCCTCGAACCTCTGGTACTCTACCTTGCTGCCACCCCGTACTCCGCCAGCGCGGTGTTGGTGGCGGTTCGGGAGGAGCGCCAAGCCAACGGCGCACCGCGCCAAGCCAGGGCTGAAGTGGCGCGGGGTCAGGAAGGCGCAGCAAAGGCGTCAGCAGTGGAAGGCCAAGCTCAGCTGGGCGGCATCGCAGAAGCCCCTGAGGACAATCAGGTCTCAGGAATCCTCCCACCTCAGGATATTCCCCGATCTCCGCATGACCCGAGCCTTGACAGTGTGCCGGCCCTCGTCGAACACCCTGTGTACTTCGTCAGCACTGTACTACGGGACGCAATGGCACGCTACCCCATGCCCTAGAAACTCCTGCTCGCACTCCTGGTGGCCCCACGCAAACTGCGACACTACTTCCAGGGCCACCCCATCAAGGTCATCTCAGCCTACCCATTGGAGAGGGTACTTAGGAGCCCTAACTCGGCCGGAAGGGTCACTGAGTGGAACATCGAGCTGCAAGCATTCCAGTTGGAGTTCAGCACTACCAGGGTCATCAAAGGGGCCGCACTCGCTGACTTTGTGGCAGAATGGACGGATGCCCCGATACTCGAGGAAGGAGAAGACCGATCCACCTCCCGAGGGAGTGAGGCCCCGGACGGCTGGGTCATGTATTTCGATGGCGCCTTCACGCACCAGGGCATGCGGGCTGGAGCGGTGCTCATCTCGCCCACCCAGGGCAAGCTCTACTACGCCGTGCAACTCTGCTTTCAGCACGGCGAGAAGGTCTCCAACAATATCGCAGAATACGGAGGCCTCATAGCTGGCCTGAAGGCTGCGGCGGCTCTAGGGGTGAAGCGCCTCACTGTCAGAGGCGACTCACAACTCCTCGTCAACTTCTCCAACAAGGTGTAGGAGCCGAAGGACGAGCATATGGAGGCCTACCTCGCGGAGGTGCGCAAGATGGAGAAACAATTCTCGGGCTTGGAGCTGCAGCACGTGCCCCGGGGCACCAACAAGGAGGCCGACGACATCGCCAAGAGAGCATCCAAGAAGCAACCGCAGGAGCCAGGCGTCTTTGAGGAGCGGCTCTTCAAGCCATCAGCTGCGCCACCTCTTTCAAGCATGATTCAACCTCGGGAGGAGCTCCCCCAGCCTCCGGCCATAGGAGCCCCAGCCTGTGGCCCGACCTCAGGAGCTCGGCTGCTCTTGGCGCTTGAGCCCCAGGAACAATGCTGGACCAAAGAATTCAAGGAGTACTTAACACACGGGACGCTGCCTGAGAGGGAAGAGGAGGCGGAGCGCGTGGCCCAGCAAGCCACGGCATACTGTATCCAAGACGGCGAGTTATACAGGAAACGACCGAACGATGTCACGCTGCGCTGCATATCCAGCGATCAAGGAAGGGAGTTGCTGATTGACATACATGGCGGGGACTGCAGACACCACTCATCATCACGAACCCTTGTCGGCAAGGTGTTCCGCAGTGGATTCTACTGGCCTACAGCACTCAACGACGCAGCCGAGCTGGTGAAATCCTGCGAAGCTTTCCAGTTCCATGCCAAGCAAATCCACCAGCCAGCTCAGGGTCTTCAAACTATCCCACTCACATGGCCGTTCGTGGTCTAGGGGCTGGATATACTAGGCCCGTTCTCTCAGGCGCCAGGGGGCTACCGCTACCTCTACGTCGCCATGGACAAATTCACCAAGTGGGCGGAGGTGGAAGCCGTCCGTACCATCCCAGCCGGCTCTGCTGTCAAGTTCATCAAGGGCCTCATAAGCCGCTTCATGGTCCCCAACCTCATCATCATAGATAATGGTTCGCAGTTTACTAGAAACCTCTTCAAAACCTACTATGCTATACTTGGAATGCAGATCTACTACGCTTCGGTGGCCCACACCAGGAGTAATGGTCAGGCCGAACGTGCTAACGCGGAGGTCCTGAGGGGCCTCAAGACCAGGACCTTCAAGAAGAAGCTGGAGGCCTGCGGCAGGGGCTGGGACGACGAGCTCCAGTCCGTACTATGGTCCATCCGAACCACCGCCACCAAGCTAACGGGAGAGACTCCATTCTTCCTCATCTACGGAGTTGAAGCGGTCGTTCCTCACAAGGTCAAGCATCGTTCCGCACGGGTCCTGGCGTTTGACAAAACGCAGTAGGAAGCCACGCGGGGGATGGACCTCGTGCTGGGGGAGGAACGTCGCTGTGAAGCTGTGCTACGGGCGGCGAAGTACCAGCAAGCATTGCGGCGATACCACTGCCGCAACGTACGCTCCAGGACACTCAAGACGGGCGACCTAGTCCTGAGGCGGGTCCTCTCCAGGGAAGGGCTGCATAAGCTTTCACCAATGTGGGAGGGCCCGTTTAAGGTCGTACACATCTCCAGGCCTGGCGCCGTGCGCCTGGAGAAGACGGGGTACCAATCCAAAACGCTTGGAACATCCAGCACCTCCGGAAGTTCTACCCATGAAGCAAGGCCCAGAGCCTGTGAAGCAGGGCCCAAAGCCTGTGAAGCAAGGCCCAGAGCCTGTGAAGGAAGGCCCAGAGCCTGTGAAGAAGGCCCGCTGCCTGTGAAGAATCGCCGCCCGTGACACTCTCACGTAATAATGAGTTGGGGCTGTACACGCCCCGGAGTCTCAGGAGTGCCGGCCTCAGGCCCTGGGGCTCCCGCCCATGCCTAGTGGCAGCACTTAGCTCCGCGCTGGTGAGAAGAATTGAAGACTAGATTAGGTGCCGGACGCGACTTTTCATTTGGTTTCCATAGTTGGCTTGCTTTTCCTTAATTGAAGTTTGCTTTTGGCGTTCCTTGCTGATCTGACCCCGTCACCTCTCACTGCATTTTTCCGGCTCGGGTTTGCTCGCGTTCTCTCTCTCGCATGCCTCGCGAGGGGGCTAGGAAGGTGCCCTCGTGAGCATTTTTTCTCCCTTCTTTGCCTTCTCGCAAGCCACCCTCGTTCGAGCCCAAAAGCTGGCGTGCTTCTCCTAGTCCGTGCCCCTCGGGTACCGCGACACAGAGCGCCAGGTCATGGCCAGGGTGAACGACAAATCTTTTAGCGCACTTCCTAACGAGTTTTTGCAGTTCTCGAGCGAATGCAGGCGGCCGAGGCAAGCTGGACATGAGGAAATGAGCGCCTCGTGAGGAAGAGGGCATCCCGAATATACCAGGTTAAGTTACCTTCGCACGAAGTAACGACACAACACGGGAACAACACATAGTGCAACAACAAAGGAACTATAGTTCGATACACGTCCCCTGGGCCCATATTGGTTTCATTCTTGATGCAGGAAATGTCACGACCGGTTTTCCGGACATAAATTTCCAGAAAATGGCCGTTGTGCTCACCAGCCCCAGGATTACTGTTAGCTGATGAGGCACCAACTTGTTACAGAAATTCCAAGCAAAAGTACAAAATGTGTAGTACAAGACCATTGTGGCCTATGAGTACATCAAATGGTTTTCTAGTGGTCGATGGCGGAAGCGGTTTGTGAATCATCAGTGTATGGGACTCCATTTCCCACGGGAACAGCTGACCAGGTTAACTCCTATCTTCGCGAGGCTGCTATCACCGTTGCTTAGTTTCCGGGGCTGTCACCGCAACGCTCCTCTCCATGCAGAAATCTGGCCAAGACAATAGCCAGGGACAAGCCAGTGAGTACTTTGAATGTACTCGCAAACATTATGAACACTGGGATAATATAATTGATAATCATGCACTGAAATATTCTATGATCACATCGCCAGTCACAAATAAAATATCTTTTATGCATGCAAGCAGGTTATTTATATGCAACATGAATAAGCAATAATGGAGTGGGAAATAAAATGCCGCAGTCGGGCGTCTGTGCGACACCACATAAAGGGCTTACAAAGTAAATAAATAACAAGCAATGCCATAGTCGGGCGTCTAAGCGACACCACATAAAGGGCTTAAAAAGAAATGCCACAGTCGGGCGTCTAAGCGACGCCACATAAAGGGCTTAAAAGAAATGCCACAGTCGGGCGTCTGAGAGACACCACATAAAGGGCTTAAAAAGAAATGCCACAGTCGGGCGTCTGAGCGACACCACATAAAAGGGCTTGAGAATAAATAATCACAATGAATATCCAGGAGGTAGAACCATCCCAGGGATACTCGATAATACAATAATGCAACGGTTTAGTCCATCATAAAATAATAATCATGGTTCTCACAAGTCACCAGTCGGTATCCAAGTTTGGTTTAACAATTTCACCTCCGAAGACCGACATTAAGACCAACACTTGACCCATCCCAGACTGTAATCCTTAACCATGGACACGGCTATTCGAATAGGTTTAATCTCTGCAGAGGGTGTACTCTTTACCCACGAGTAACGGATTCCTTTAGTCCATCGGGACTAATTCCGTCTACGGCCTTTTAGTTGAAAACACGCCTAACTTGCACACACTAGCTTAACTCATCGGTGTCTGGAATCACCCACGACACTTGTTAAGCAAAACTCTAAGTGGGGAGGCTACAACCTCGCGTAGCATGGGATCAAATTTATATCGCGCGCTCTAAGGGGTGGCCTCCCCTCTCGGTCCCAACCGGAAACACCCATGCCCCCTGACCAGGTAGCATGCCTACCGGCTACAACCGATATCTTCCACCATGGCCTCTCTGTACGGTGTGTGCTGGAAAGGGGTTGACGACTTACTGAACCGTACCCTACCTGCGGCAGGGACGAGTGGTAGTACGAGGCAAGTAGGGGGGTTGCTGGAACAAGACTCGATCTGCGGTCGACTCAGGAGGTTTATAAGTTCCCTGCATGACATGTATATCAAATATATTTCAACCAAAGAAATCACCACTCAATGTACCTTACCATGCCATACCGGACATAACCGTCCTGACGGGGACCGGCGACAAGCTCACGCCTACCCAAGGCCGAGGCTTTCCCGGATTCCTTTCCGGCATGCATGCAAGGCACATGAGGATGATTGCCATCACAATAATATTCATTTCCAACAGCAAGGAAATCACTGATATGCTTCCATGCAAATGATCATGTCACATGAAATAACAAGTCCTCCGAAGTAAGGTGGTGTTATAAACGTGTCAAATAACACACCAAAAACATTATGCCAGGGTTCAGAATGCTTGCCTTTAAGTTGTGGAGGGGTGAGGTGCTCTCCAAAACTTTTGAAAGTTTCTTCTCTCTCTCCAAAATCCTATTTTAAAATATATTTGAATTAACACACATTTCAAAAACAGTACAAAAAAGTTGTTTGGAAAATTTTCAAATAAATCTTAAAATAAACTATACCAAATTTGAGGAAGGTAGGAAAAAGAATCAACTCATTTGGAGTTATAATTAAAAAGTTATAGCCAGTCAAAGTTCTGGTCAAATCTGTTTTTAAATTAAATGTATAAAAGAAAACGCTTCAGATAGAATACGCTTTCGGTGCAGGGTAAACGTACTCGCGAGTTTTACGCTTCCACTTATCCAGCATGGACGGCGCGCGTCTCACTGACAGTGGGCCCGCCTGGCCCACTGGTCAGGTTTGACTGGTCTATTTCTCCCTCCTCTTCCTTTGGCCGAACGGAGGCGGGGCAACGGTGGTCGTCGCCGGCGAACGGTGGCTCCCCGCGGGTTCAAGAGGGTCTGGATGGATCCGCGACTCCAGCGCGGTCCTCCAGGTGGTCGCCAGGCTGGTGGGGACGGAGGGAGCTGCCGGTGGCGAGCTTCGCAGTGGAGGAGGCTTCGGGTGGATAGTGAGTTTGGAGCTGCGGTGGTCTTTGACCAAAATCGAGCGTGGGGTTGTACTCACGAGAGGGAGGGAGAGCTCTTGGTGGGTAGAATGGAGAGGGGGAGGCACTGGTGGCGACGGAATCAGCCGGAACTTGGCGGCGGCCGAACCGGCCGGACTTGGGGAAGAAGGCCTTCCCTGGTCGATTGGCTGCCACTGGGGGCTTCTTGGAGACCGCTTGAGGCTACCTTCGTGCGGAGACGAGCTCGGGGCTCCTTAAATAGGCGAGGCAAGGCGGTTCCGCGGCGGCCGTGGATAAGCTCTCCGGCGAACCGCCTCTCTGTAGCTAGGGCGACGTGGCGGCGACGAGGGCTAGCAGACACGCTTGCGGATGAGCTCGCACTGCTCCAATGGCCATGTGGCGAGCGGGAGAGGCTTGGGCGGCGCTGCCCGTGGCAGAGGCGCACTGCCGACGCCGGCGTGCCGCCAAAAGTGCTCTGGCGGTGGCGCTGTAGGGCGCCAGGGCGGGCTGTCGTGTTGTGGCGAGGCGGGGAGTGCGTGGCGAGGTCCTGCCGTGTGGGCCAAGACAGGGGCACGACGCGGCGGCTCGTGTGCGCGGCTGCAATTTGCGCGCTCTGGGCGCGCCCACCGCACGCCCACCAGATGCTCGGCGAAATGCCATGGCATGCTAGGTGGCTCGGTTGGATCTGGGGGTTAGCAGGTCTAGGTTTGGGCTTGCAAGGGGATCAGTGGACAAGCTGGTTTGGTCAGGAGATCAGGTTCATAGTGCAAACCAAAAATTCATGCCAAAACAGATCATGCCCATAAGGTGTTTGACAAAATGCCAAGGGCACTTAGGCAAGTCTTGGAGTGGTCAAAAACTCCAGATCAGTGTCTCCTTAGATGCAAGAGAGAGTGGTAGGGTTAGTTTGGCAAAAGGAGAAACTTGTTAGTGCAAGTTTTACAAAACTTCAATTCTGGACAGGAAATAAATGGCATCATTTCATGAACCAAAAATGACCCAAAGGGTGCATGCTCCTGGACTTAAGGGTTTAACATGGAGGACTATAAGTAGGAGAAAGAATTAAGGGCTAAAGAGCAAGCAAAAATATGGTTTCTGTACAATCCATCATGTTGGACCAGAATGAAGATGAGGTTGAATCACTTAAAATTTGCAAAGAACAACACCAGGTTTTTGCATAAAGTGGAATCATAGGCTATTACCATCATCCCATAATTTTGGTGGAGGCTAGAAAGAATTATTTAAATGAGTTGTAGTGCAAAATTGCCCACTGGACCAGAGAACAAAATTGGTTGTAGAGCTCAAAATATTTCATAAAGTAAAGATGTTTTTGCACAAAAGTTATTGAATAACATCACATGACATCTCCAAATTTTTGTGGGAATTTTAAGTGAATCTATCAAATGGTTGTAGTTCAAATATGGCCATTTAACCTTGAAAAACCATTTTCAAGAAAGTAAAGATCAAGCAACTTAATTATTTAATTAGTTATATTAAATAAGGG
The DNA here is from genome assembly GCF_056163025.1 of Triticum urartu. Classification (NCBI taxonomy): domain Eukaryota; kingdom Viridiplantae; phylum Streptophyta; class Magnoliopsida; order Poales; family Poaceae; genus Triticum; species Triticum urartu. The sequence continues at coordinate 219,887,148 of NC_141878.1, forward strand.
AAAGTTTCTCTTGAGAGATTAAATATGTCCAATGACATATTTGAAAAGTTTTCTCTTTGGGAAAAACTCATCATAACAGGGAAGGAAATGATTTAAAACTCAAAATGGAGCTCAGAAATTCAAAGTTTTAATTCCTGGCAAAATTTTTAATTCATTAAAACAAGGCCAAATTTTTGGGGTGTCACAGGAAAAAGAGTAAAACAAAAGTAGCATTGCAGCAATCTGTGGAGGCAGACCCCTAGCGGCACCCTGAGCCTAGCCGGATCCTTCTTCGCGCTTCACGGAGGCGCGACGACGAGATGACCCCCTGCCGCCTTCAAAGCGGGCGCGGCGGCGTGACGACTGGTCATTGCCACTACTGCTGGAGCTGTCACCGGAGGAAGAGCCGGCGTAGCTGGACAAGACACAGCCGCCCTCGAGGGCAGGCTCGCCCTCATCCTCGTCGCGACCGCCCTCGAGACCGAGCACCTCCTCACCATTGTTCTCCTCGGGGCAGCACCCGGCGCGGGGACCATCTTCCCCAAACACCCTCACGTAGAGGGTCGATCCACCATCGTACTTGAAGTGGAGGGTGCACCGCCTGCCCAAGCTGCGTGCGTGGGCGAACATCTGCCAGCCACGAGCCAGAGCTATGTTGTAAGCGGCGGAAGTCGCGACTGCAAGCCAAGACGCCTTGCTACAGCAACCATCCGCTTGCAGCCAGAGTCCGCCTAGACCGGAGGCCGGCAACTCGTCAGGGAAGAAGCGCGGAAGTGGGAGCCAGTTGCCGGCCGGATTCTCTGACCAGACGACAAACTCCGGCGACACTTCCATCGTGTAGAAGCGCGGACGGGATTGCTGCACTACCAGAGCACGCCTCCCCTCATCAACTGGATCGCCATGGCTGGCACAACCCCCTCCGCGTGCCGCGGCACTGCTCCGACGGTGGGCCGCGGCAGGGGACGCGATGTGCTTGCGCGGACGGCCACGTCCACGCTTGGGCGTCGGGGAGCCGGGTCCCTCGCGAGGGGCCTTTCCCTTCTCGGCGGTGGAGAACTTCCTTCGTGGCGCCATTGGTGGCACTGCAAGCAATGGAGCGAAGAAGAAGCAAGCAAGCGAGGAAGAGATGGGCGACCGGGGCTTCGCCCCCCTCCCCATTTAAAGCAAGGGAAGGCCAACCGGCGCCTCCCACAATCGCAGGTAATGATGGTTTTCCTTGCGTGCCGCAGAGACTTGTCGAGTCGTGCAGTTGCCGAGACAGCGTGGGGAAGCGGAGACGCCCGCATCCGATCAACCGCCACACGTCAACCGAGGCCGCAGGCTTTTAGGGGCCTGCGGTGTTCCGTACTTGACCCTTGAGTTTGCCGTGCAGCCAAGCCCGAGCGCACCTTGGGCCCGGGGCTACTGTCGGCGTTTTGGGATCGGGGGTCCCCAAACTTGCGTGCCTGCGGCCCACTGCGTGGCTAAGCCATCAGGCCGTACGTCCCATCTTCATCAACAAGGCATCCAAGACCCTCGCGAGGGGCCAAGACTCGCGAGGCGGATGACACAAGACATCCTCTGGAGTGGCCTAGTCGGGCAGGCTCACGAGGAGCGGAGATGTCAAGGTGAGGCAAACCGCACGAGGCTCTCGTGACGTGAGCCATGACGATCGACACCAGGCGGGCGCCAGCGGGCGCAACGTCCTTGTTTCCTCTTTAGTGCTAAGGAGGCCTGCGCAGGCGAGGAGTACCGAGGCATCAGGCAAAGGTTTCCATATTGGTGCAACAAGACCAGGACCAGAAGGATGGCAAGACGGAGGTCATCATGGAGCCCAAGACGGCGTCACCACCAGAGCCTTTCGCAGGCGGAGACCGCCTTTGTTAGGATAGCTTGTACTAGCTGCCCCCCTTCAAATTTGCCCGCCGTTGTTGGCTCCCTTCCCGCTCAATATTTGTGAAGAGGACCAGGGCCTCTATAAGTAGGACTAGCCACCACCATAGGCAAGGAGGACCATTTTATACCATCCAGAACCACACAAGTTAGCCGAGCACAAGAAAACCTCAACCTCAGGAGGCTGTTCTTCCCATTGTATTGTTCATCATCAGCCCTAGAGGCAATCCACCACCACCACACTAGAGTAGGGTATTACACCACAACGGTGGCCTGAACCAGTATAAATCTTGTGTCTTTCTGTGTTGCGAGTTCGTTGAGTTCGTCTGTGAGATCATAGCGAGCTAGGGCGTAGATCAGTGGGAGGAAAAGACTTCACGCGCACCCCAGTGTTCGAACCTTAAGGGTTTGCCGGAACCCCACATTCGACAATCAGTGTTTACATATTAGAACTTACTCATGTAGCCCCGATGAGCCAGCTGTGGTTGTCCATGGCACTGGCGGGTCATCATAAAGTAGTGTTGCTTGCAAAGTGCTTGGGACGTAGTCATATAAATCAATGTAGGAAGAACTCTTCGGTAGGCATTAGCCCCCAAGTGCCAAGTGTTGTTGCTTGCAAGAGGCTTGGGACTTATATTCCTGTAACCCAAATATAAATGTGTTTGTAACTCTGTGTTCGTATAGGAGGCCACCGTTGAACTTCAATCACAATTGGCTGATGCAAAGACCCGGCTGGAGATTCAAGAGTCTAAGACCCGGAAAGCCGATTTAAAATTCAAGTTTAGTCTGGAGGAAACGGAAAAGATGAAGACCGATTTTCATGCTGAAAGAAACTCCTGGGCCGAAGAGAAAAACGCTCTAACACAGCGCGCCGAAAAAGCTGAAGCTGATCTGGAAAAGGTGACCTCTGAGCTTACCCGTTTAAAACGCCGGGTGTCTCAGATGGTTTATGCTGTCTTTGGTAAGTCGCCATGTGAATATTGAAATTGAATCTCTTCCGTGATGGTATAAACCGCCACTAATTACATCCATGATTGTCACATAGGTCCAAGGAGCAGTAATCTGAATCAAGATGTGCTGGTGAAGTTTAAAGCCGTATATACGCTGGTTGAACAGCTATATACCGGAACTCAGCGCGCACTAGCCACAATTTATCCAACAAATCAAGGACCCAACCTGCTAAGCGACGTGTTGAAAAAAATCAATTCTGCCTGTGAGGATTTAAGAGATAAAATGGTCATGTGCGAGAGCCGGTGCCGTGATGGCCTTGAGCCGTGCCAAGGCATGGTTACCCAAGCTAGACCCGGCCGAGGTAGCTACCGGGTATCCGAGCCTGAAAGAATATGGCACTCCTTTTTATCAGCAAGACTTCGCCACCTGCGTTAAAGAAATTTGTCCTCATGCGACAGTAATTGCTGATGAAACCAATCTCTCAAAATATCAGTCGGCTTATGATGTAGAGAACCAGAAGATGTCCACGCCAGCTTATAAAGTGATGGATCTGATTCCTCCAATTCGTAAGCATACTTTCGCCCCCAAAGTTGACCCTTCGAACCTTATAGATGATGAAGCTAAATTCCATGCCTTACGTGGCATTGATTGGTCAACACCAAACTTCCAGACGGCGGAGGAGGATGAAGAACTGGAGAAGGATGATCCGGAAGGCTCAAGTAAGCAAGGCCAAGATGAGTAATCCGCCGAGCGGTTTATATATTTGATTGTTTGAAAACACTTGATCTTGTTTGGCTCATGAAGTCATGTAATATGCCAGTAAACTTTGATCTGTCGTGCCATCATGCACGTTTTTTGCTTTATGCTACATCATTTGATCTGCCATTTAAGGAGCGTATTACTTTATTCTTATGATATCATCAATTTATGCAGAAGGAGCTTTATCATTATCTTGCACACATGTAAATCATAAGTGCCCCGGCGGTTTACTGCGGGGCGGGTAATAATACCATATATAAACCACTAGCAACTAAAAATAGGTCATAACCAGGGCCGGTTTAACCATGACTAAATATATATGAAATATCATACCTGTGATATGTGATTGAGCACTGTCGGCTTATCATACCAAAGTAGTTAGGATGATAACCCAAAACTGAGAAGACAATACTCTGAAGTACTTAATGTTATCATATGCCGCCGGTTCACCAGACACCTATGTTTGAGCTGTGCTATGCAACAGACTCTCTTTGGTCTTTGTAATCCGGTAATTAACCAGCCAAATATGTCAAAGCTATGCTCATATGAAGTGATAATACTGCCTTGATAGCAGAAATCCCAAGGTAATCAGAGCTGTGCTCTTATAAAATTTTCATTTTGGCTTCATAGCCGAATTATCAAGGTAATCAGAGCTGTGCTCTCATGAAATCTTCATATTGGCTTGATAGCCGAATTATCAAGGTAATCAGAGCTGTGCTCTCATGAAATTTTCATATTGGCTTGATAGATGAATTACCTAGATAACCAGAGTTGTGCTCTTATGAAATTATCATATTGGCTTGATAGCCAAATTACCAAGATAACCAGAGTTGTGCTCTTCTGAAATTATCATATTGGCTTGATAGCCGAATTACCATATTGGCTTGATAGCTGGTATCAGGAGGGTAGTAACGCTATGTTCTCTTTGGTGAATACACCTATGTTTGAATAGGAAGCCCCCAAGTGATTTGTAACATCGGTGTTGCGCCGGATCAAGAAGGTAGTAACGCTATGTTCTCTTTGGTGAATACACCTATGTTCGAACAGGAAGCCCCCAGTGACCATTGGAAGTGATAAGGACTCATTATTCTTAAAAATGAAACGACAGAGGCCCTGATTTATTAGGGATGCCAGCTTTATTATATTCTTTATAATATATTGAAGGAAATATGCCCTAGAGGCAATAATAAAGTTGTTACTTATATTTCCTTATATCATGATAAATTTTTATTATTCATGCTAGAATTGTATTAACAGGAAACTTAGTACATGTGTGAATACATAGACAAACTAAGTGTCACTAGTATGCCTCTACTTGACTAGCTCGTTGAATCAAAGATGGTTAAGTTTCCTAGCCATAGACATGAGTTGTCATTTGATTAACGGGATCACATCATTAGAGAATGATGTGATTGACTTGACCCATTCCATTAGCTTAGCACGATGATCGTTTAGTTTGTTGCTACTGCTTTCTTCATGACTTATACATGTTCCTCTGACTATGAGATTATGCAACTCCCGAATACCGGAGGAACACCTTGTGTGCTATCAAACGTCACAACGTAACTGGGTGATTATAAAGATGCTCTACAGGTGTCTCCGATGGTGTTTGTTGAGTTGGCATAGATCGAGATTAGGATTTCTCACTCCGTGTATCGGAGAGGTATCTCTGGGCCCTCTCGGTAATGCACATCACTATAAGCCTTGCAAGCATTGTCACTAATGACTTAGTTGCGGGATGATGCATTACGGAACAACTAAAGAGACTTGCCGGTAATGAGATTGAACTAGGTATGATGATACCAACGATCAAATCTCGGGCAAGTAACATACCGATGACAAAGGGAACAACGTATGTTGTTATGCGGTTTGACCGATAAAGATCTTTGTAGAATATGTAGGAGCCAATATGAGCATCCAGGTTCCGCTATTGGTTATTGACTAGAGACATGTCTCGGTCATGTCTACATAGTTCTCGAACCAGTAGGGTCCGCACGCTTAACGCTCGGTGATGATTGGTATTATCAGGTTATGTGATTTGATGTACCGAAGGTTTTTCGGAGTCCCGGATGAGATCACGAACATGACGAGGAGTCTCAAAATTATCGAGCTGTAAAGATCAATATATTGGAAGGCTATATTCGGACATCGGAAAGGTTCCGAGTGATCCGGGTATTTTTCGGAGTACCGGGGGAGTTACGGGAATACGGGAGTACATATGGGCCTTAGTGGGCTTTGAGGGAAAAAGTGGAGAAGCCACGATGGCTGGCCGCGCGCCCCCCATGGTCCTAGTCCGAATTAGACTAGGGGAGGGGTTGCGCCCCCTCTTTCCTTCTCCTCCCCTTCTCCTTCCTTCCCCCTCCTAGTAGGACTAGGAAAGGAGGAATCATATTCCTACTAGGAGGAGGATTCCTCCCCCCTTTGGCGTGCCTAGAGAGGCCGGCCGGCCCCCCTCCCTCCTTTATATATGTGGGGAGGGGCCACCCTAGAACACACAAGTCGACATTGTTCTTAGCCGTGTGCAGTGCCCCTCCACCATAATCCACCTCGGTCATATCGTAGCGGTGCTTAGGCAAAGCCCTGCATCGGTAGCATCATCATCACCATCATCACGCCGTCGTGCTGTCGGAACTCTCCCTCGAATCTCTGCTAGATCGGAGTTCGTGGGACAACACCGAGCTGAATGTGTGCTGAACTCGAAGGTGCCGTATGTTTGGTACTTGGATCGATCGGATCGTGAAGACGTACGACTACATCAACCGCGTTCTCATAACGCTTAACTTACGGTCTATGAGGGTACATGGACTATACTCTCGCCTCTAGTTGCTATGCATCACCATGATCTTGCATATGCGCATGAATTTTTTTTAAATTACAACATTCCCCAATAGTGGCATCCGAGCCAAGTTTATGCATAGATGTTATATGCACCAGTAGAACACAAAGGAGTTGTGGGCGTGGGTATATACATATTGCTTGCCGTTACTAGTTGATTCTTGATTCGGCGGTATTGTTGGATGAAGCGGCCCAGACCAACATTACGCATACGCTTACGCGAGAGTGGTTCTACCGCCGTGCTTCGCACACACGTGGCTAGTGGGTGTCTGTTTCTCCAACTTTAGTTGAATTCGTTTCAATGCACAAGGTTCTTTCTGAAGATCAAAAAGCAATCACTATACTACGTTGTGGTTTTTGATGCGTAGGTAAGGACGGTTCTTGCTCAGCCCATAGCAGCCACGCAAAACTTGCAACAACAAAGTAGAGGACGTCTAACTTGTATTTGCAGGGCATGTTGTGATGTGATATGGTCAAGACGTGATGAGATATAAATTGTTGTATGATATGATCATGTTTTGTTGAAGTTATCGGCAACTGGCACAGCCTTATGGTTGTCTCTTTATTGCATAAGATGCAAGTGCTAAATAATTGTTTTACTTTATCACTATGCGATAGCAATAGTTGCGAGAGCAATAGTTGGCGAGATGACCATGTGACGACACGTTGATAGAGATCAAGATGATGGAGATCATGGTGTCATGCCGGTGACGATAGAGATCATGACGGTACTTTGGAGATGGAGATCAAAGGCGCAAGATGATCATGGCCATATCATGTCACATATTTTGATTGCATGTGATGTTTATCCTTTATGCATCTTATTTTGCTTAGTTCGGCAGTAGCATTATAACATGATCTCTCTCTAAATTTCAAGGTATAAGTGTTCTCCCTGAGTATGCACCGTTGCGACAGTTCGTCGTGCCGAGACACCACGTGATGATCGGGTGTGATAAGCTCTATGTTCACATACAACGGGTGCAAGCCAGTTTTGCACACGCGGAATACTCGGGTTAAAGTTGATGAGCCTAGCATATGCAGATATGGTCTCTGAACACTGGAGACCGAAAGGTCGAGCGTGAATCATATAGTAGATATGATCAACATAGTGATGTTCACCATTGAAAACTACTCCATCTCACGTGATGATCGGACATGGTTTAGTTGATTTGGATCACGCGATCATTTAGATGACTAGAGGGATGTCTGTCTAAGTGGGAGTTCTTAAGTAATATGATTAATTGAACTTTAATTTATCATGAACTTAGTCCTGATAGTATTTGCATAACTATGTTGTAGATCAATAGCTCGCAATGTAGCTCCCCGTTTATTTTTGATATGTTCCTAGAGAAAAACTATGTTGAAAGATGATAGTAGCAATGATGCGGACTAGGTCCGTGATCTGAGGATTATCCTCATTGCGGCACAGAAGAATTACGTCCTTGATGCACCGCTAGGTGACATACCTATTGCAGGAGCAGATGCAGAAGTTATGAACGTTTGGCAAGCTCGATATGATGACTACTTGAAAGTTTAGTGCACCTTGCTTTACGGCTTAGAATCAGGGCTTCAAAGACGTTTTGAACGCCACAGAGCATATGAGATGTTCCAAGAGTTGAAATTAGTATTTCAGGCTCACGCCCATGTCAAAAGGTATGAGACCTTTGACAAGCACTTTGCCTACAAGATGGAGGAGAATAGCTCAGCTAGTGAGCACGTGCTCAAAATGTCTAAGTACTAGAATCACTTGAATCAAGTGGGAGTTAATCTTCCAGATAAGATAGTGATTGACAGAGTTCTCTAGTCACTATCACCAAGTTACTAGCACTTCGTGATGAACTATAAAATGCAAGGAATAACGTAAACGATTCCCAAGTTCTTCGTGATGCTGAAATCGACGAAGGTAGAAATCAAAAAAATCATCAAGTGTTGATGGTTGACAAGACCACTAGTTTCAAGAAAAGGGAAAAGGGAAGAAGGGGAACTTCAAGAAGAACGACAAGCAAGTTGCTGCTTAAGTGAAGAAGCACAAGTCTATACCTAAGCCTGAGACTAAGTGCTTCTACTGCAAAGGGACTGGTCACTGGAAGCAGAACTGCCCAAAATATTTGGCGGATAAGAAGGATGGCAAAGTGAACAAAGGTATATTTGATATACATGTTATTGATGTGTGCTTTACTAGTGTTTATAGCAACCCCTTAGTATTTGATACTAGTTCACTTGCTAAAGATTAATAACTCGAAACAGGAGTTGTAGAATGAACAGAGACTAGTTAAGGGTGAAGTGACGATGTGTGTTGGAAGTGGTTCCAAGATTGATATGATCATCACGCACACTCCCTATACTTTCGTGATTAGTGTTGACCAAAACAAATGTTATTTGGTGTTTGCATTAAGCATGAATATGATTTGATCATGTTTATTGCAATATGGTTATTCATTTAAAGTCAGAGAATAATTGTTGTTCTGTTTACATGAATAAAACCTTCAATGGTCATACACCCAAGGTGAATGGTTTATTGAATCTTGATCATAGTGATACACATATTCATAATATTGAAGCCAAAAGTTGCAAAGTTAATAATGATAGTGCAACTTATTTGTGGCACTGCCGTTTAGGTCATATTGGTGTAAAGCGCATGAAGAAAATCCATGCTGATGGGCTTTTGGAATCACTTGATTATAAATCAGTTGATGCAAGCAACTAACTTATTGGAAATAATACATACTGATGTATGCGACCCGATAAGTGTTGAGGCTCGCGGCGGGTATTGTTATTTTCTGACCTTCAGAGATGACTTGAGCAGATATGGGAATATCTACTTAACGAAACATAACTCTGAAACATTTGAAAAGTTCAAAGAATTTCAGGATGAAGTGGAAAATCATCGTAACAAGAAAATAAGTGTCTACGATCTGATCGTAGATGCGAATATTTGAGTTACGAGTTTGGTCTTCATTTGAAACAATGTGGAATAGTTCCGCAACTCACGCCACCTGGAACACCACAGCGTAACGGTGTGTGCGAACATCGTAACTGTACTTTATTAGATATGGTGCAATCTATGGTGTCTCCTACCGATTTACCACTATCGTTTTGGGGTTATGCATTAAAAACAACTGCATTCACGTTAAATAGGGCACCATCTAAACCAGTTCAGACGACACCATATGAACTGTGGTTTGGCAAGAAACCAAAGTTGTCATTTCTTAAAGTTTGGAGTTGCGATGCTTATGTGATTTTTTTATCCTGATAAGCTCAAACCCAAATAGGAGAAGTGCGTCTTCACAGGATACCCAAAGGAGACAATTGGGTACACCTTCTATCATAGATCCGAAGTGTTGGGGTTATTACTGCTAGGCGTAAACCGGCCTATCTGGGCCGGGTCAACTTCATCAGTAGTTCCAGAAGTGATAAAGCCCAAGAAGGCAGATGAGGGCCTAAGGCCCGTAGCCGGTTCAAGACTTGTAGCTGTAAACCAGAATTTGTATATAAACTTGTATTGTAAGTTAGGAATAAGGAGAGACCAACCCGGATACGAATATCGACCGGTGTTGGGACTCTGTGAACCGACGGGTGTCACCCATGTATATAAGGGGACGACCCGGCGACGGTTCAAGGACAACAGACAACAACTCGAGACATAGGCAAAGCTTGTTTGCTCCCTAGTCATCGAAACCCCATCAATTCCATCACAACTAGACGTAGGCTTTTACCTTCATTGAAGGGGCCGAACTAGTATAAACTCTCTTGCATCCTTGTGTCCGCTTTAACCCCTTCAAGCTAACCCGTCACGATGGCTCCACGACTAAGTCCTTTCTCTAGGAGATCTGCCGTGACAAAACCACGACAGTTGGCGCCCACCGTGGGGTAATCGCACGATGGTTTTCGGTTCTTGGAGGGCCTCTTTGAAGGACTCGAGGGCTACGCTGTGGGCCGGATGACTAAGAGTCATCGCGGCAAGCTCTACATCGACGACACAGGCTGGGGCCCCGAGGCCGGCTCAATTGAGTACGGGTACCGGGTCCCCTTTGGTAGCATTCACGTTTTCATTGGCAAGATCAGTGAACCGGGCCCTGAGCCGGACATCTGCACCGATCTCGTCAAGACGGCTCAGCGTGCGCGATCCGCCCGGGTTAAACCGGCCATGGAGCGTGCCTTCGTGGGAGTCATCCATGGAGGAAGTTATGAGGACGGATCAGAATTTCGTGGCGCGACCGTCATTTGTTCCAGTGACGAATCTTCGACCGGAGAAACCGAATCTCTTTATCAGCTACAAGATGGCCGGATTGGGAGCTGTTCCGATGGCGACAGTATTCGGGACCCCTCTGATCTGCCCAACCGGGTTGGAATATTCATGGCCGGAACACAAGCAGCGCTTCATTCTTCGACAGCTACGGCAACGATTTCTGGTTCAGCAACGGCGACGGCTGCCGGGGCAGGAGGCCCTATGTGCCCGCCGGCTCAGGTTCTATTAGAACTATTTGATGCGTTGGCTGTGCTTATGGCGGAAGTTAATCCGCCGGATCAGGACGTTCACAACATGGAGATTGCAAAGGTAAAGGAACAGATCACCCAGGCCAAGGCGGATCTGGCGGCTGAGGACACCAGGATGGCCGCAGAGCGGGCCGCTTTAGACGCTCAGGCCTACAGGCTTATGTTGGACCAGAGTGCGTCGCATGAAGTCATGAGGAGGAAGCATCGATCCCGCTTACCTCCGGTTTTTGAGGCCAGAGACCTTTTCAACACTCCAGGACCAAGAGTCGGCAATCCGCTGGAGGGAAACCGGGCAGAAGCCCCTGGGACCGGTGCACCGGTTCAGCCTCGTCAGATGGACCCGCCTCGTGAAAACACCGTTATACCTCAGGCTGCTTTAACACCTCCGGGTCACTACTCCAACCCAATGGACAATCTTGTTGCCGCTGCTGCACGACTGGAGGCCATTCCAATTGAGGGTGACTCGCCGCAGGTAGTAGAGACGCGACGGGTCAAGGAACTTCTGAGGACAGCTTTGGCCCAACAGGAAGCATACTTGTACAACCGCGACCGGATCTACTCGACCCCCCGTCCAAGCCGGAGCTATAGCAGACATATGGATGAACCAGCAGTGTCGAGTAATGAATGACGTGGGGCACCCCGTGACAATAACCCGGCAGGTGGCGCTGATAACGCTCAGGGAGTGGTGGACCGGGCCCACGCGCACAGGGAGGCCGAGTTAGCCACACAACATCAGGCTCGGCAGCTCACGCCGCTTCGTCCAACCACCTTAACTGAACCTGGTGTTACTTCTAGTTCTTTGGGGGTGCCTTGCCTTATCCCCGCTTTACACAACATGCGCCTGCCCAAGGATTTCAAAGGCCCGCGCAAGGTACCAAAATACACGGCGGATCAACCTCCAGAGACATGGGTGGAGAGCTATGAGATGGCCATGGAGATGCTTGATGTGGATGACGCGGCGTGTGCAAAATACTTCACCATGATGCTAGAAGGAACGACCTGTACTTGGTTAAAAAGCTTGCCGGCTAATTCTATCAGTTCATGGGCCCAACTACGAGCCCGGTTTATCAGCAATTTCAAGGATACCTGTAAACAGCCTATGTCGATAGTGGACTTAGCTGCATGCGTCCAGGAGGAAGGAGAATCAATGACTCATTGGGTGCGCCGGGTTTCACAAGTGTTGCACTCCTCAGACCGCATCAACGCTGATACCGCAGGATTAACCCTAGAAGGCGACTGCCGGTTCGGGCCCCTAAAGCTGAAGTTGGGACGGATGAAGCGTCATTGCACCGACATGGGGACCCTCATGGCCGCTTTGGTGAAATATGCTGATTCTGATAGTACCAAGGATCTCGAATCTGATGATGACAAGACAGGGAAACGGAACAAGAACAGCAGCTCCAAAGGTCAGCAGCATCACTGGGCAGGCAATGGTGGTGGAGGCAAGCGTAAAGCGGATGGTAACATGGACTTTGTGGCTAATACCAATGCACAGGACAATGGCCAGCGACGCAAGGGTAGACCGAAAAATCGTAATGGAGCACCCAACCCTAACGCAAACCGCATAAACTATCTGCTAAGCCAGCCCTGTCCAAGACATGGGACGAATGAGGCGCCAGCAAACCACCTTTGGAAGGATTGCTTTATTATGCAGGAGTTCAAGAATTCTAATAATATCCGGTATGATCATGAATCTGGTGGTGGCTCAGGATCCGGGCCGGGTTACGGTGGAGGAAGTTCCGGTTCAGGATTCAATGGTAATCCGGGATGACATAATGGTCAAAATAGTCAGAACAACCAGGGTGGTTACAACCAACAGCAGCAACTGTCAGGTTACCAGAGCAACCCAAAGCAGTTGAGTAGTGGGCAGTACCATGTCTTCACCACTAGCTTGGACAAGCGAGACCGGAAGGTTCAGAGGTGGGCGGTCAACTATGTTGAACCGGCCATACCCCGTTATCTATGTTGGTCGGAACAACCAATCATATGGAGCAGAGAGGATCACCCTCCCCAGGTCGATAATCCGGGTCAGTTGGCTCTAGTGGTGGCGCCTCAGGTGGGAGGTTATAAGTGGCTATTGTGGCTATTGTGGTGGAGCGAGAGGAGGCAGGCAAGGAGCATCCGGTTCAACGACCGGTCTATTATATCAGCGAGGTGCTAATCGAGTACAAGCAAAGGTATCCGCATTGGCAGAAGCTGGTGTATGGAGTTTTTATGGCAAGCTGGAAGCTTAAACAATATTTCCAAGGGCACCCAATTACGGTGGTCAGTTCTGCTCCTTTGGGAGATATCATCCAGAACCAGGAAGCAACTGGCCGGATTGCAAAGTGGGCCATAGAGCTGGGGCCGTACGGTTTGAAGTATGTGCCTCGGATAGCGGTTATGTCTCAAGCACTTGTTGATTTCATCAATGATTGGACGGAAATGCAAGCACCTGAAGAAAAGCCAGATCACACATATTGGACCATCCATTTTGACGAATCCAGGCAACTGGAAGGCTCGGGGGCTGGAGTCGTATTAACTTCCCCACGAGGTGATAAGTTTTGTTATGTTCTCCGCTTAATGTTCCCTTGTACTAACAATGCAGCTGAGTATGAAGCCTTGCTCCATGGTGTTCGGATGGCTAAGGATATGAATCTAAGTCGAGTTAAGTGCTTCGGTGACTCGGACCTTGTGGCTTAGCAAGTGTCTGGCACTTGGGACTCCAAGGACCCACTCATGGCAGCATATCGTCGTGAGGTGGATACTGTTGCAGGTTATTTCAAAGGCTATCAGGTGGACCACGTGGACCGGCAGAAAAATGAAGCGGCGGACGCTTTAAGCCACCTGGGCTCTCAACGCAAACCGGTCCCGCCCAATGTTTTTCTAGATGTGCTGCACAACCCGTCGGTCAAGATCCCTGGTGAAGAGGATTTGGCTATTCTTGGTCCGAAGGCTCAATTGGTGGCGGCTCTTCATGTTATTCCGGATTGGACGCTTCCTTACCTGGCGTACAAGAACCAGGGCGAGTTGCCAGAGGATGAGATTCTGGCCCGGCAGATAATCCGGCGATCCAAGTCCATGGCTATCATCAACGGCGAGTTGCATCATTGCAGTGTATCAGGAGCTTTTCAACGCTGCGTGTCTCCTGAAGAAGGCCGTGAAATTTTGCGTGAGATCCATGAAGGAGATTTTGGTTACCACGCCGGTTCAAAGTCTCTGGTGGCTTAAGCATTTCATCATGGCTTCTATTGGTTAACTGCTCATGCTGATGCGGAGGATCTGGTCAGACGATGTGATGGTTGCCAAAGGTTTTCAAGACGTGCTCATGTACCGGCTCAAGAATTGAGAATGATTCCAATTACTTGGCCATTTGCGACTTGGGGGCTGGATATGGTTGAGCCTTTCGAAAGGTCCAAAGATAAGAAGACCCACCTCCTGGTGGCGGTTGACAAGTTTACAAAGTGGGTGGAGGCAGAACCTGTTAGCAAGTGTGATGCGGCCACGGCGGTTCAGTTCATCAAAAAGGTGATTTTCCGGTTTGGCTTTCCGCACAGTATTATCATAGATAATGGTACCAATTTGTCCAAAGGTGCTATGAAGGAGTTCTGCGAACGGGGGCACATCTGGCTCGACGTTTCATCAGTGGCACATCCACAGTCCAATGGTCAAGCAGAAAGAGCCAATCAAGAGATCTTGAGAGGCATCAAGCCCCGGCTCATGGTTCCTTTGCAGAGAACGCTGGGTTGTTGGGTAGAAGAATTACCATCTGTGTTATGGAGCATCAATACAACACCCAACAGATCAACAGCATACACACCGTTCTTCATGGTTTATGGAGCGGAGGTGGTTCTCCCCAGTGATATCCGTCATGATTCACCTCGTGTAATGACTTATATTGAAGCGGACAACAAGATAGCACGGCAAGATGCTTTGGACCGGTTGGATGAAGAGCGTGACATCGCAGCCGCCCGATCGGCGCTTTACCAGCAGGATCTTCGTCGTTATCACAGTCGCCGAGTCAGAACCAGAACCTTTCAGGAAGGAGATTTGGTGCTTCGGCTCATCCAAGATCAGACTGATATGCATAAGTTATCCCCACCTTGGGAGGGGCCTTTCGTGGTCAGCAAGAATCTGCACAACGGGTCATACTATCTGATCAATATTCGAGAACATAAGGACTCACGTACATCAGAGGAGGAGACCAACAGGCCGTGGAACATAGCTCATCTTCGGCCTTATTATACCTGAGCCATTGGTTCTACTTATGTACATATTACAACGATGTATATATTAACTATAATAAGCCGGAACCTCAGCTAAAGCGAGGTATCTGTTCTTTTACATCATGTGTGGTTACACGGAGTTGTTCTAAAGCGGCTTCCGGTTTACCCCTTGAGTTTCCTTTGCTAAAAGCATCATGTTATATCACTTGGAGGATTTGTCGTGTCCAAACCAATACCATGCCTCTTGATAGGCGAGAGCCACCAGATCACTTGGGGACTTGGTCATGTCTGAACCAGTCATGCCTCTTGATTGGCTTAAGGACACAGAATCACTTGGGGGCTTGGTTGAACCCGAACCATGACCATGCCACTTGATCGGCATAAATGCCACGGTTTCATTTGGGGACCTGGCTGACTAGAACCATAGTTACACCTAACGGGAGCTTGGTCGTGTTCGGCCATGGTAACACCATCTGATCAGCTCAAATAAACCTTTTTTTTGCAACGTTTTGTCATTGCACTTGATTTACACTTTTCTTTGAAGGGTTTTTTTTGCTTTTTATTGCGTTTTTTAAACCGACAAAGTTTTTTAACCAATCCATTGACGGAACACAGTTCACGTCAATCCGGAGAATATTTGCCCAGTTTGATCCTTGTTGTTAACATCCTCTTACGGAGTAACACGATGTTTATTATAACCCGGCACGGTTTACATGGTAAACCAGAGTCATATATATATATATACAGGAGCTGTTATCTCCTCAATAGTGTGGGTTTACAAAACTCCGCTTCAAGATTGGCCAAGCCAACTTCACGCTCAACGATGGCAGGTATTATGTATCTAAAAAATTTGATCATATACTTAAAATTTTGTTTTGGATGTTTTGATATATGCAGACATCATATTCCGCCTGACGGTACAACCGCGGTGGCACTTGACGAATTTCTCATTTCATAAAGTGCTTTGTAAAGTTCATCACCACAGGAAGAACAAATTATGCACGAAGGCATATCAACATCAAAAGTATCAGCTAGCCTATTACAAGGCAACATGGTTCCCATAATAATATAATTGTTTTTCGCAAAGGAGAGGCAGTTTTAAAACCGGCTTCCGGTTCAAGCTTGGTCACCAGCCTGGCCTGATGGTTGTGGGTCATCCTGCGCCGCTTCAGCCTCCGTTTCTCTACCCAGTGGCTGGAAATCCACAGTTGTCCAGTCGATTCCCATTAATGCTTGAAAAACAGCCTCATCATGGATCAGCAATGACGGGTCAATATCGGGAGCGTAAGTATGCTTACAGATTGGAGGGATCAGATTTTCTGTTTCATGGATTGGTGCAACTATTCGCTTGTTCTGACTGTCATATTGGGCTTGATAATGAGACAAGTCTGCTTCTTCACCTAATTGACAAGCTAGCGGACGTACCTCCCGGTTTATTGCCCGCAGATCCGCTTCACCAAATTCTGACCCGTCTTCCTTCAAGCTGGGTTAGCCCTAAGCAGCTTCAATAGGATCAAAATACGGCACCCAGGCTTTTGCCCGGATTAAGGCATTGATTGCACCGGTTCGAGCAGCAGATTTCTTCAGCTCTTCAACCCGGGCAGGAAGCACCGACAGTTTCATCAGAGTATCTTGAATCAAAGTGGGCGCCGGTTTGTTATGAGATGCGGTACAGATGATCCGCTGGGCACCAGTATACAATTGTTCAACCAATGTATAGGCGGCTTTCAGTTTCTTCCGCACATCTGACCCCAAGTGACCAATGCGTGTCCCTGAAATACCATAAAGGGTTAATAAACCGGCGACTCTGTAAGAAGGCAGAGCCAATTCGGAAGGCAAACTGGCTTACCAAAGATAGAAGTAGTCATGGCATGCACGTGCCGCTTTATGCTGGTCAGTTCATCCGCCACTGGTTTTAGTGCAGCCTCGGCATCCTCTGCTCGTTTGATCAAAGCGGACTTTTCAGTAGCCCAATCCGCCCTTTTCTTCTTGAAGCTCTCCTTAAGCTGTTCCATGGCGCTTAAAGCGCTGGCCGATTCCTCTTTTGCTTTGGAGGTTTCAGCCTGTTGGGTTTTCAGGTTTTCTTGGAGATCGGTGACTTGGTTTTCTTTCGTCTTCAGCTCCGCCTGCATGCATACAGATATATGCTTCAACAAATCGGTATAAGGATTCAAGTACCAATCACATAACAAGTTATGCACTTAGCACTTGGGGGCTAATGCATATTCGATCTTCATCTTTCAATTGCTTGCAAAGTCCCAAGGTCAATACAAGTATTCAACTTGGCACTTTGGGGCTAATGGTTATTTGCTCGTATATATATTCTGATGCGGCAATCTCAATTACTTAAAGTACCAGTTTAACTACGCTAAGTTGAACCAGCCCTTGGGGGCTACATCGGCAAAAGTTCAAAGTATTAAGATTTATGTTAGTAAGTCCCGGTTTGAAAGAATATTACAAACCGGCCCTTGGGGGCTAGGAGAGTCAGCAAGAATGGAAGCATACAAGCAGGAAGGAGCATATGGAAGTTACCTCATATTTATCTTTCATCATATTAACCAGACCGGCTTCATAGTCGTGACTGGTATACAACCGGTTCAGATAGCTAGAATGGATATCTTGGGCGTTCAGAGCAACATAAGTCGTCAGATCAGCATTCCACTTGCCTTTGCCAAAGGCAGTAAATTCTTCCTTGGCAGAATGTTTGGATAAAGCGACAGGATTGCTTGGCTCAGTATGGCCAGTGCCAGTAATGACAACCTCATCATCCTGGGTACCGCCGGTTTGCACTGGGGCTGTTGGCTTGTTAGTAGGTTTTCCTGGACCGGTGGAGCTTTCAATCCGGATGGAACCTGTGGGCTGATTGATAGGACCTGAGGCATCAGTAGGTCTCTCTTCAGCAATAAGATCATCGTCTTGCTGCGGTGGATTGTTGGGTATATCCTCAGGAATAGCCGCTTCAAGATTGGGTGTCTTGCCTGCTTCAAGAACGACATCTTCTTCGGCCGCTTTGTCCAGGCTGGCCTTCTTGCTTGGCCTAGGTTTGGCCCTGAGAAGAATAACAAAATAAAATACATCATATGTTTTAAGGCGATGTACTACAAACATCACAATAAGTATAGCTTACCCAAGCACCGTTTTGAGCGATGGGAGCTGAGTAGCCGATGACTCGCCAGAAGATGAGTGGGAAGTAACCTGGTAATCAGAGTCAGGCGGATTAAGAGGTTGACGAAAGCAGCCCGCTTTAGGACAAGCACTGACAAGCAAATCAGAGACCTCTGAATGGCGTTTCCGAACCGGACTGTTCGGTAAACCGGCGGAGGTAACTACCTGGCCGCTGTGCCGGGTTGTGCGACGAGCTTCGTGTTGTTGGGTCTTCATAAGAAATTTAGGATCCAAATAAGCAAGAGGATGAGAAAATTTAACTTTCTGGTTTGCTTGACGGATTTTTTGTGAAGGCAAAGTTTCTGAATCGGAAGAGAGAATAATTACTTCTGCAACATCCGCATGGCTGGCTTCGGCATCATCCTGACAAATATCATCATCAATAAGACGCATGAAAAATAAACCAAGTGAGTCAAGCTCTACCTCAAAGTCCGGATTATCCACATCATCATCAGGGGCCGGATTAGAAGATGCAGTGGTTCTTTTCCTGTGGGCAGTCTTCTTCACAGCTTTAGTCTTTTGCCGAGTTGCTCTTTCCGGTTTATCTGGTTTTTCTGGTTTTTCCTGCGGCAGTTTCTTGCTCCAAAATGGATCATTTCCCTGATTACACAGACACTGATATTACACAAAGACCAGATATATCATTAAAAGATTCAACAAAAAGAAAAATCAAAGTCTTACAGCTGGCGGTTTGTTGGTGGCATAGAAGGGAAGCAGGCCGTTTCTAGCACAAACGTGTTCCGGTTCATTCAGCATCTTATTCACAGCCTCTGTGATTTCTTCATCGGTGAGCTGGATTTTGGAATGTCGCAGTGGGTCATCAACACTGCCAGTATACTCGCACATCAAACCGGAGCGCTGACTAAGGGGAAGTATGCTCCATGATATCCAACAGCGATCGAGATCAACCCCTGTTAAACCGTTGGCCATAAAGGCTCTGAGCTTTGACAGTTGAGGAGCATATTTGCTTCTCTCCTGTGCAGTCAATCTTTGTGGAAAAGGGTGTGTATTGCTGAGCCGCTCCGGTCGAAAGCCAGGCAAGGGATTCTCACCAGCAGGGGAGGTGTCTTTGCAGTAGAACCATGTCTGATTCCATTCTTTGGGGTGGCTATGCAGTTTGGCGTGAGGGTATGTGACCTCTTTCCTTTTCTGAATCGCTACGCCACCCAACTCCGTATTGGAGCTATCAGTAAACTCAGTATGGCGGTTTAGATGGAAAAGGTCTCTGAACAATTCCATTGTGGGCTCCTCTTGAAAGAACACTTCACAGAGCACTTGGAAGTGACACATATTTGTAACAGAGTTGGGGCCAGCATCTTGTGGATGGAGCTGGAAATCGGCTAAAACATCCCGGTAAAATTTAGAACCGGGCGGCTTAAAGCCCCGGGCTAAGTGATCTACGAAAACAACAACCTCTCCTTCTCGAGGTGTAGGAGGGCATTCTTTGCCAGGAGCCCTCCAATGGATGGTATCTTTTCTGCCTAAAGTGCCAATCAGGACTAAATCATCCAGTTGAGCCTCTATGACGCGAGAAGAAACCCAATTGCATTCATTCACTTGCTTGGCCATGATGGAATCTACAAGGTAGAAGATCCCGGTTCAAAAATGCATTTGATCAAGATATATTGGTATGGGCACTGTTAAACCGGAGACAGAACTATCTGAACCAGAGTTTTAGGAAGCAACAAGCATCTGGCGGTTCAATAAGGGGACTAATGGCATATACCGGTCTGGAAATTTTTTTCTATAAGGTTAAACCGCCTGATCTAAGCATTGCGGATGGACAAGTACGCAGAAACAGTTTTCACAAGATTTCCTTATAGCATTGGATCTGAAGCAAGTTCAGAAAAGAGATAAATACTTAGAGGTTCAAAGGAGCAGTACCGAACCAATGAGCAAAACGTTCATATAGATCTATGGTTTTGAGATGCATAAGTGAAGGCGAAGGTCAAATAACTATCATTGCACAGAGTAAAGATTTGCGGATTCATCTAAAGATCTATCGTATGAGCAAGAGGCAGATGATGAATACTGAAAAACTGTGAAACCCTAAAATAGATCTGCAGGGGAAAGGATAGAAGGTTTATCGGAGCTGAGGAAGACACGGAGGGTTGCCGCAATGCTCTGGTGCGCCCAGGTTGATGCGGCGGCCAAGGTTGAGGCAGAGGTCGACGGTGGCGGCGGAGCTCTGAAGCTGGGTGATGCGAGGAAGACGAAGCAGAAGGGGGAAGAAGGGAAAGAGAAAGGAAATGACCCTTCGGTCCTATTTATAAGGAAAAAAGACACGTGTCAGGCGCGACAATCAAGGGGCCACGAAACGGAGCTGTCGCCTTGATTTTCACAGATATATTAAATAAAGAAGCATAATGAATATCTTCGTTATGACAGGTGACGTCACTCCGGTTTACAGTAATCAGAGAATATGACATCATGGCGGTTTACCAATTTATGAGAAGACGTTGAAGATGAAGTTTTTGTTAAAGGATTGACATGAACCCGTTCAAATCAATCTGGGGCCTAATGTTGGGGATATTACTGCTGGGCGTAAACCGGCCTATCTAGGCCGGGTCAACTTCATCAGTAGTTCCAGAAGTGATAAAGCCCAAGAAGGCAGATGAGGGCCTAAGGCCCGTAGCCAGTTCAAGACTTGTAGCTGTAAACCGGAATTTGTATATAAACTTGTATTGTAAGTTAGGAATAAGGAGAGACCAACCCGGATACAAATATCGACGGGTGTTGGGACTCTGTGAACCGACGGGTGTCACCCGTGTATATAAGGGGACGACCCGGCGGCGGTTCAAGGACAACAGACAACAACTCGAGACATAGGCGAAGCTTGTTTGCTCCCTAGTCATCGAAACCCCATCAATTCCATCACAACTAGACGTAGGCTTTTACCTTCATTGAAGGGGCCGAATTAGTATAAACTCTCTTGCGTCCCTGTGTCCGCTTTAACCCCTTCAAGCTAACCCGTCGCGATGGCTCCACGACTAAGTCCTTTCTCTAGGACATCTGCCGTGACAAAACCACGACACGAAGGCAAGATATTTTGTTGCTAAGAATAGATCCTTTCTAGAGAAGGAGTTCCTCTTGAAAGAAGTGAGTGGGAGGAAAGTAGAACTTGATAAGGTAATTGTACCTTCTCCCGAATTGGAAAGTAGTTCATCATAGAAATCAGTTCCAGTGATTCCTACACCAATTAGTGAGGAAGCTAATGATGATGATCATGAAACTTCAGATCAAGTTACTACCGAACCTCGTAGGTTAATCAGAGTACGGTCTGCACCAGAGTGGTACGGTAATCCTGTTCTGGAAGTCATATTACTAGACCATGACAAACCTACCAACTATGAGGAAGCGATGATGAGCCCAGACTCCGCAAAATGGCTTGAGGCCATGAAATCTGAGATGGGATCCATGTATGAGAACAAACTATGGATTTTGATTGACTTTCCCGTTGATCCGTGAGTCATTGAGAATAAATGGATCTTCAAGAGGAAGACGGACGCTAATAGTAGTGTTACTATCTACAAAGCTAGACTTGTCGAAAAAGGTTTTGGACAAAGTTCAAGGTGTTGACTACGATGAGATTTTCTCACTTGTATCGATGCTTAAAAGTCTGCACGAATCATGTTAGCAGTTGCCGCATTTTATGAAATCTGGCAAATGGATATCAAAATTGCATTCCTTATTGGATATCTTAAAGAAGAGTTGTATATGATGCAACCAGAAGGTTTTGTCAATCCAAAAGGTGCAAATAAAGTGTGTAAGCTCCAACGATCCATTTATGGACTGGGGCAAGCATCTCGGAGTTGGAATATACGCTTTGATAGTGTGATCAAAGCATATGGTAACAGACTAGCTGTGAAGCTTGTATTTACAAGAAAGTGAGTGAGAGCACTACAGCATTTCTGATAAGTATATGTGAATGACATATTATTGATTGGAAATAATGTAGAATTTTCTGGAAAGCATAAAGGAGTGTTTGAAAAGAGTTATTCAAAGAAAGACCATGATGAAGCTGCTTACATATTGAGCATCAAGATCTATAGAGATAGATCAAGACGCTTGATATATTTTCAATGAGTACATACCTTGACAAGATTTTGAAGTAGTTCAAAATGGAAAAGTCAAAGAAGGAGTTCTTGCCTGTGTTGCAAGGTATGAAGTTGAGTAAAGACTCAAAACCCAACCACGGTAGAAAATATACACTACTAGGAAAAGGGCTATAGATAGGATTGATACTAATGGCGCACCATGGAAGCAGTGCGCCACTACTATATACTAATGGCGCACCGGTTGGTGATGCGCCATTAGTGTGGAAGACACTAATGGCGCAACAGAAAGAGGGTGCGCCACTAGTATTAATTTTTTTTCCATTTTCCATACAAACTAATGGCGCATCAGGTCGAAGTGCGCCATTACTAGTTCTAACTAGTAATGGCGCACCAGGCAGACAGTGCGCCATTACTGTAATTTTTTTTATTCTTTTTTTGCAAAACTACTAATGGCGCACCGTTTCACAGTGCGCCATTACTAGTTTAAACTAGTAATGGCGCACTATTACCCGGTGCGCCATTAGTATATATATATATATTTTACTTTTTTGCAAAACTACTAATGGCACACCACCTGCAGGTGCGCCATTAGTAACCTGGGACCCCAACAAGATATTTTGGATAGCCCCACACCTACCCACTCACTTTCCCCACTTCATTCCCTCCACCTCCTTCTCCAAGATTTTGGCTGCCTCCTCCTCCTCACCTCATTTCCACCATAGATTCATCAAAATTAAGTGGTGGAATTACCTTTTTTGATAGGTAAGTAAGGGGAAAGCTATCTTCATGATGTAGATCTACTTTTTTTCTCCCTAGCTCGCTCCAACAACGTGCACATGCACTTTTTGTGGCCTAGCTAGATCTATGTATGTTTGTGGTGTTGCATGTGTTTGTGGTGTTGCATATATGTTTGTGTTTGAAGGTACCGGTATTTTAAATGCGATAGTTGCCAATATTTTGCCAGGATGTTTTGATTCATTTCTGTTTCAGCGAGAATTTTGGCATTGTGCATTCTTTTTGGTCCTATTTTTAGGGAATGTCATGCCAAATTTTTTCTTGGTTCTAAAATATTGTTTTGCTCTACCCCGCAGGCGACCATGGTCCGCATGATGACTGAAGGCATCGTGAATAGGTTTTTGAGCTCCGTGAAGGCCGAGATGCTTCAAAAGAACGAGACGGAGATAAGATGTCCGTGTCGAAGATGCAAGCTGAAGAGCCTTATTGTGGACCCGGATTCCGGGCAGGTGCGGGACCACCTGCTCTTGCGTGGTTTCATGGATGGCTATCGGTGGCAAGGTGATGAAGATGACTATGAAGTCGTCCATGGGGGCCGGGCAAGAAATGAGGAAGGGCAACAAGACAAGTACCACTGCGGCGAGGGCGGGCGAGAAGACGAAGAATCTCTAGGACATGATCACGACGGTGATGCTGTACACAGTCATCATGTAGAAGATGTCATACATGATGATGAGGAAGATCAAGACGAAGGGCATGATCATGAAGATGAAGATGCCGGAGCAGACGACGATGGAGGCTGGGTGCAGGACCCTCATATTCAAGAGCTGCTTCTCAAGCAGACGGATAACGCAAGAGCTGCCGCTCGAGAGAAAGCAAAGCTGGATCAACTGGAGATAGACGCGGTTACTCCATTGTATGAAGGATGCAGGCCCGAGGATACCCGCCTGAAAGTAACGCTCATGGCTCTGGAGATGAAGGTAAAACACAAAATGACCGACGCATGCTTCGATGAGAACATGTCATTCTAGCACGAACGTCTTCCCAAGGGGAACAAGTGCCCGACCAGTTTCGAGGAGGCGAAGAAAATCGTGTGTCCTCTAGATTTACCGCACGTGAAATACCATGTGTGCATGAACAATTGTATCATCTATCGGGACGAGCATGCGGAGTCTACCATATGTCCGGTGTGCGGCGTCACTCGATACAAGAAGAGGAAGAAAGCTCCTCGAAAATCGGTGTGGTACTTTCCGATCACTCCTCGTCTGCAGCGGTATTTCGCGGACCCTAAGGTAGCAAAGCTCCTGCGTTGGCACGCGGATAGGGAGGAGAAGAAGCAGGAAGATGACAGAAATGATCCGGAGATAAATAAAAAAGACAAGATGCTGAGTCACCCTAAGGATGCGAGCCAGTGGCAAGCGTTGAACTTCGAATACCCAGAATTTGGGAAGGATCCAAGGAACATCGTGCTGGGCGCGAGCACCAATGGAGTCAATCCGTTTGGCAGCCAGAGAAGCACACATAGCACCTGGCCTGTGTTTGTGTGGATGTACAACCTTCCCCCTTGGTTGTGCATGAAGAGGAAGTACATTCACATGAGTATGCTAATTGAAGGGCCGAAACAACCAGGGAACGACATCAATCTGTATCTGGGGCTGCTGAAGGAGGAGCTAGACACGCTGTGGAAAACATCAGCCAATATGTGGGACGCCGCAGAGAAAGAATATTTCCCTATGAGAGCCGCACTGCTCACGACGGTGCACGACTATCTCGGTTACGGATATCTCGCGGGGCAGGTAGTCCATGGATTTTCTGGATGCGTAAGGTGCATGGATGACACAACGTATCGCCAGCTAGATAGAGATCCCGGGTCTTCGAAAACCGTGTTCAATGGACATCGAAGGTGGCTTCGCGACGATGACCCGTGGAGGAAACACAAGGATCTGTTCGATGGTGAAACCGAACCCCGAAAATGCCCGTGTACGAGGAGCAGCGAGGAAATAGACGAGCTATTGAAAAATTGGAAAGACTGCCCACTGCTGGGAAAGAAGCGAAAGGCGCCAGAGCCGCTACTGAAGGTATGGAAAATGAGGTCTGTTTTCTGGGACTTGCCGTACTGGAAGATCACCGTGTGCCTCACAGCCTTGATGTCATGCATATCACGAAGAACATGTGCGAGAGTCTGCTTGGTACCCTGCTCAACATGCCAGAGAGGACCAAAGATGGGCCAAAAGCAAGGGCAGACTTGAAATCAATGGGCATTAGGCAGGAGCTTCACGCTAATGACGACGATGATGATGATGATGAGGCGAAGCAGGACACAGAAAGTCGTCGCAAAGGCAAAAAGGCCAAGAAGACCGGAAATGACTACCCTCCCGCGTGCTTCACTCTAAGTCAGGAGGAGATCGAGCAGTTTTTCACCTGCCTCCTAGGAGTAAAACTTCCTTACGGTTACGCGGGGAAGATAAGCAGATACCTAGACCCAGCGAAGCAAAAGTTCAGCGGGATGAAGTCTCACGACTGTCACGCGCTAATGACGCAGATACTTCCAGTTGCAATCCGTGGGATCATGGACGCGCACGTCCGTGAAACACTATTTGGCCTATGCAACTTTTTCGACGTCATCTCTCGGAAGTCGATTGGCGTGAGGCAACTCAGAAGGCTACAGGAAGAGATCGTGGTGATACTATGCGAGCTTGAGATGTACTTCCAGCCCGCATTCTTCGATATTATGGTGCATCTGTTGGTCCATATCGTGGAGGATATCATCCAACTCGGCCGACGTTCCTGCACAACATGATGCCGTTCGAAAGGATGAATGGTGTCATCAAAGGATACGTTCGCAACATGTCATGTCCAGAGGGAAGTATAGCCAGGGGCTTTCTGACCGAAGAGTGCATCTCCTACTACACGAATTATCTAGGCATCGAGAACCCTGTTGGTCTGCCCGTCAACAGGCACCTCGGCAGGCTCGCTGGATGGGGTCACCGTGAGGGTCGCCGCGAAATGCATGTCGACTTCGAGGGTCGACTCGCCGACTTTGAAAGAGCAAACCTAGTCGCGCTACAACACATAGACGTGGTCGATCCTTGGGTGGTAGAGCACAAAACCTTTATTGAGAAGACGTACAATGACTGAGGCCAACAGAGGACGGACAGAGATATACTCAAAGAGCACAACTCATGTTTCACGCGTTGGTTCAAGTAGAAGCTTCTGTCGTACCCTTTACATGAGGATTCTTCCGTAGAAGAACAACTCATATTCGCCTTGTCACAGGGCGCCGAGCACAACCTGATGACCTATGAGGCGTACGATATCAATGGCTACACATTCTACACCGAGGACAAGGACATGAAGAGCGATGGTTATCAGAACTCCGGGGTAACGATGGAATCCTACACCGGTAACGACAAGGACAAATACTACGGAAGGATCGAGGAGATCTGGGAGCTGAGCTACGCTGGAGAGAAGGTCCCGATGTTCCGTGTCAGATGGGCCAAGAGCGTCCTAAAAGAAGACCGGTATTTCACCACCATGGTTATACCCGAAGCCAAATCCAAGACCGCAGGCGCAAACGTCACCGCGAAAAATGAGCCATGGGTACTGGCTTCCCAAGTGTACCAATGCTTCTTCATTACCGACCCGTCAAAGCCCAGTCGTGTTGTCGTGAGGAGAGGCAAAAGGAAGATCATCGGAATGGATGGAGTAGCCAATGAGCAAGACTTTGACAAGTACGGCGACCCGAAGATCGAACATGACGACGACGATGAAGTAGCAGCACACACCACAAGAAGAAGCAGGACCACCCTACCTAAAGGACATCCGTTCCACAGAAGAACTCCATTTGCGAAAAAGAAGGGCAAGAAGATTGTGAACAGATAGCTAGCTAAGATCGATTGTATTTAAATCGTAGTCTTCATTTCTCGATTGTATTTCATGGGCACTTTTTGATATCATGAATATTTTTAAATTTCATGGGCACTTTTTGAATTCATGAGGACGCTTAATCTTGATCCCCCTCCATCTCGATCTCGATTCCCCCTCCATCTCGATCTCGATCCCCCTCCATCTCGATCCCACCCGCACCCTCCCCCGCTCCACCGTCACAAATGAATGCAACTAAAAATCCAAAAAAACAAATTTGATTATATTTTCAAATAACAAATTTGATGATATTTTCAAATAACAAATTTGATGATATTTTTTTAAAAATTATTACTGTTTTTATAAGAATTTATTATTGTTTCATATTCATATGTATTTTCTAAAAAATTATTAGATGCAACAAAAAATAATAAAAAATTTACTTATGGCGCACCGCTGGCTGGTGCGCCATTGCTTTGCAAAAAAAAGATTACTTATGGCGCACCGCTCGAGGGTGCGCCATTGATATCAAAAAAACATTCTAATGGCGCACCGCCAGGGGGTGCGCCATTAGTAATATCCCCCCTAGCTAATTCGCCCGATCCCTTCGTCCCTCCCTCGCCAGACACTTCCCCCCTCGCCACACCCTCACGGGCACCCCCTCCTTCCACCGCCCGCTCCACCGTCGCCGCCCTGCCTCCTCGGGCTCCACCGCCGTCGCCCTGCCTCCTCGAGTCGGGCAGCCACACGCGCCCAGCCTCCGCGGCCCCGACTCCGGCACCGCAGCGCCTCCCTCCCTGTCCCCGGAGCAGCCGCCCACGCCCAGGAACGCCGCCGCCGAAGCTATGTCGGCGATCGGTCCATAGGTAGGTAGCCACCACCCCTCCTTCCTCCTCCCTCCCCCTCCCTCCTTCCCTATTGCATCCTATGCCCGCTCAAAATCCCCCCTGATTTCTGCACTGGATGAGCACCTACCCTGCTGCTGCCCGCCCTCGCCCCGCCTGCACCGGCCCCCGCCTCTGCTCTCGCCCCGCGCATCGTGCTCGGCCTACCACCGGCTGAGCCCCGACCCCGCCCGCGCGACCCTGCTACCGCTGCTCTGTCGTGGTTGCACGCCTGCGCTGCTCTGCTGCTCTACATGCTGCTATTGCCGCCTCCTTTCCTCGTCCTTGCTGCTCCTCTCCCCTCGCCCCTAGTGCTGCCACTCCACTTCTCTAAATCCTTCTTGCTGCCGCTCTCTACTGCTTCTACTCCATCTTTATGCTATGAGAAATAACTATCATCGAAATCTTGCTTTGTGATTGAGTAATCTGCTAGTATAATTGTGTGTTCACCTTGTTTACTAGTCCATGTACTACTTATCTTTGTACGTGTTTGACTTTCAGTCCTTGCTCACTATTTGCTCATCTGCACGTCAAGGAGCTGGAGCTGCGTTTGCACTCCAAGGAGCGGCTGGTTAGTACTGCTTGTTCTTGTACCCAGAGCAGTTGGTGATGTTGCAAATAGAAGTAGAGTACTGCTTGTTGTACTTGTGATCTTGCAAATAGGAGTTGGAGTAATTTAACTTAACTGGAGTATGTTGCATCTGTTGTAGGTGGTCTAGTGCTGCCCATCTACTGCCCATTTCCTCTGGTACCAGAGTTGGAGTTTAGTGTACTGGACACTTTCATAGATTGCTAGGGTACTTCCTCTCCTTTCTCTCCTTTAGTGTACTAGAAACTTCCATAAATTTCAGAAACTTCATATAAAAATTTTATTCACTGCTGCTGATGTACTACTTGTGATGTTGCTGCTGCACTACTTGTGATGCTGCTGCTACTTGTGATTTTGTCAACTTGTGATGCTGCTGCTACTTGTGATCTTCTGAAATGACCCCTTTCTCCTGAAATGTTGATTAATTTCAGTTTTGGTTGAGAATGGGGCACTCCTAGGTCAAGAAAATTAGCAAAGGTCGTGCCCAATTTTCTTGACCTAGAAGGTGCCCGATTCTCAACCAAAACAAAAATTAATCAACATTTATAGTTTGACCTAGAAGATGCCCAATTTGTTAACTCTAGTTCAGGTGTTGAATGTTAATCTGAGTGTGTGTGATGGTGACTGAACAGATAAATCATGTCTCCCAACATTTTCAGTTAAGTGGACTCTCACACACACACTATCTAGCTTTACACTTAAGCAGTGGCGAGATCTACACCCTCCACACAATGTGCAACAAGCAAGCAGGTGGATCTAGGTAGCTTGGCTAGATTAGCTATGAGCCAATGTGGTCAAGTCAAAAGAGATGATGCAGATGTATGGATAGATGGATGGATGGGGATGCAGCACCACTCCACCACCTTCACTTGTCTAGCTTGTGGTTTACCCCTCACTCTCTCATGCACCAGAAGAATATGATACATACATCCACTTTGATAAGCTAAAACTAGTAAGAGAAGCAGGGCAAAAAATAATTTTTGTATTTATTTTAGATCACATACACAAAATAACCTACCAGCAATACAAATCTAGTTTCAGAAACATGTGATACATACATCCACTTTGATAAGCTAAAACTAGTAAAAAATAAATCTATGTACGATATAGGGGTGCTACAGCTATATCCTCCATCCCGTCCCACCGGAGCAAGCAAACCTACAAGTTGCTCCTCATGTTTTTCCCTCTACTAGTAGACTGGAACTTCCCAATGCTGGCTAGTTTGCACCCTCTACAAGTTGCTACTGCTTCCGAATAACCTAACAGCCATCGAAATCTAGTTTGAATCAGAAAAATGTGAGAAAACCCATCAATTGAGGCGGACAACTAGTTGTAGATGAGGAAGGGCATTTGAGGCCCCATCGAGTCTATGAAGATGTGATGGGTCCTGATATATTGACTTGCGGATTTATTTTTTCCTAGACTGCCTCGGTGTCGACAAACCCTAAATGATGAGACCATGATCTTGTTCCTTGACAATAACCAACTTTTTGACCAAACTTTTTTCCTATTTAGAGCGAAACATGGCCCACAACAATGAGGCCGGCGGTTCAGGTGGCAAGCAATTCTGGGAGCTGTCCCAGGAGATGGAGGAAGAACCTCACCGCTATGAGGACGCCGCGGAAGACACCGATCCTGACTACACAACCCCTAGTGGCGTCGGGGATGACACCACTGATGGTGCCGCTGAGGATGCCACCACAGATGATGGCGGCGCACACACAGATGGAAGCCAACCGAAGAAGCAAAGGAAGGACCGACGCCCGAATGTGCTCCGCACCCTCAAGGAGGAATTCACTCAAGTGGACTCCGACGGGAATCCAACGGAGCCCAAACATATAGTCAAGGGGTACTCGGTTCAGCTCGGGTGCATTCTCTGGAGCACCGTCTCGATCAACATCGAGAACCTTAGGCATAAGGACCGAGAGAATTTGCGCAACCTCCTCTTCACGAAGCTGCACGAACGATACAAGTTCCCTGCCGAATTTGAAAACACATGCCTCTCAGGGAATAAAGTGAACAGTGCCGCCCTCACGAAGATGAGCACGGCCCTGTCTACTTGGAAAAGCGTGGTGAAGAGAATGATTGATAAAGGTGATAGTTATGAGAAGATCAAGGCGAAATATCCTTTGATGAGCGAAGATGAGTACAAGGAGTTCAAGATCAAGTGCGAGAGCAGTGCAACCTCCGAATCAAGTCAGTGGGGGAAAGAAATGCGGGAGTTGAACTTAGGGGAACACAAACTCGGTCCCAGCGGTTACAGAGTGGCGGAGCCTATATGGGACAAGGAGGACGCGGAGCGTTCCGAGCAAGGCCTACCGCCCCGCTTCGAGAAATACAGCGGTGACAAGCAGACTGTCAGGACCCCGATTCCAAGTCACATCGATCTAGCCGGTAACACCTCATATCACTTTGCGGCCTCATGCACGGTATCCCATGGGTGTCGCCTTACCATGGCCCGGGACCGTTTGCGCCTTTTGGCTCACGTATATGATAGTGTCACTAGCATCCATATGACAGAGAACCCGGGCCGACATGGCTAGTCATGAACCCAAAGCGGCACAGACCTATGGAGACAGGCATACATGAATCA
Organism: Triticum urartu; assembly: GCF_056163025.1. NCBI lineage: Eukaryota > Viridiplantae > Streptophyta > Magnoliopsida > Poales > Poaceae > Triticum > Triticum urartu. The sequence goes on from NC_141878.1 coordinate 219,918,134, forward strand.
CATCGAGCATGTCGGTCATCAGCGATTGATTCCGGGCTATAGCACTGGGCTAACAGGACTCCGGGGAACCCGGGCTGTAGCAGGCTAGGCAGGACTCCGGAAATCACAGCGTGACATTTCCCCGAAGGGACAGACATAGGAACGAAGTGAAACACATGCCGGCCAGTCAAGTGTCCTGAACAGTAGTGCTAGGCTAGCAGGACTCCGATGAACCGGGCTGTAGCGGACTACTATGGCTCGAGGAACACTAGACTACATTTCCCCATAAGAAAGGCTGCCATGGATAAACAACTAGATTGTCGGATCCCACTCATACCAAGCATTTCAATCATACACACAATATGCCCGATATGAGTACATACAACATGGCATCACAACAAAACTCTACAACTCAAGTACTTTATTTAAAGGCTCCAGGGAGCCATACATAACATGTTCATACAGATAGGGGTCACATGACCCGACACTCAAGTCATACAAACATACAAGCACATGCGGAAGCAACTAGTCTGAGTACAGACTCTAGAAAGAAAGAAAGCTTCTCGAAGCCTGTCTATCTACATAGGGCCCTCCATGGCCAGGATCACCACCTGGGTGGCTAGTCACTTGTCCACGTCAAGGTCTACGTAGAACCCATCGGAGGGGGCGGTGTTGTCGTCTGAAAACAGTAATTAAGCAAACATGAGTACAAAGGTATTCAGCAAGTCTTACATTAGAACCTACTATACATGCTTATTCTCAAGAAGGTGTTGGGGTTAATGCAGCAAGCCAGCTTTGACTCTTGGCTAAGCTATCCTACGGAACTTCACCAGTAAAATAGTTTTCGCACACGAGTCCACTACTCACCAACACAATACTCCACCGGGGATCCTCCCTCGTCATCCTACGAGAGGGCCATCCTCGGTACTCACACTTATCTTGAGTCTTTTATTAGTACCCATTAACTTGTCTATGAACTGTATAGGTAACCAAGTAGTCCTTTACCGCGGACGCGGCTATTCGAATAGTTTTATACCCTACAGGGGTGTACTTCTTCATACACGCTTTCACCACTTACCGCCGTTTACACGACATGTACTCAGCAACCTTCAAGCGGAAGCCTAGCGAGGGTGTCGGCCACGGCCTACCTAAACACTTAAGTCTCTAGTCCAGGTTTATCGCCTATCCTGGTTCCATCCGCAGGGAGTCCGGCCGAGGTTTCCACATACGGCCCCGAACGATGTGAACAGGGATCCCGAGACACCAAACGGGTGACTCGGTACACTGTGCCACGGTGTATCTACCGCAACATAGCCCACCCCTAGGGTCAGCGCTACACACGGCCGCCAACACATAACCTACAAACACCAGAAACTATTTGCAACTCCTGGACAGAGTACTAGGGTGGTTAAGAAGCCGAGAGGGTCAATTAAGGATCCCAATGCATGGTAGTAGCTGAATCTTAAATCACACATACAGATCTCAGTTCTTCAGGACGGCCTCAATGAAACAACCCACCATGTACTCCTACATGGCCTCTCATCGATACCTTTACCAAAACATGTTCAACACATCCCTCACATTACCGGCATAAGCATTTCACTCTGGCCCATCACCCAGATGAACCAGACCTGACACAACTCTAAGCATAGCAGGCATAACAAGGTAGGAATCACATACATGGCTCAATCAACTCCTACACATGCTAGTGGGTTTCATCTAGTTACTGTGGCAATGACAGGTCATGCAGAGGATATGGGTTCAACTACCGTAGCACACAGCAGTTTGAATCGCGTTGTCTTAATGCAGTAAACAAGAGCAGAAGCGAGAACATGGGTTTGTATCGGAATGATCAATGGTTGCTTGCCTGATGGAGTGGTAGTGGGATACTGCCCTTCAGTTGGATACTCGTGAATATCCTCGGAGGCAGAACCTACCACGAAGAACACATCGGAACACAATCAACACATGACGATATGCAACAATATGATGCATGCTATGACATGGCAATATGAATGTGTCTTGGCCTAATGCAAGCTATAACAGAAAGTAATGAACTCATTTGAATCAAAGATTCAAATATTAGCTCATTAAACATGGCCTTAATAGTGCATTTCCGTATTCTGCTTAAACAGCAAGGTAAACTTGTTTTGTCATGCATGAAACCATTATAGATGGATAGATTGAATTTTTCTGATCATTTTTCATATATAAATCTTTGCATTTGGAGCTATGGTTGATTTTCTATGATTTTTAGAAGTTTTAACTATTTTCTGGAAATTCCTGAATAAAAATAAATCCAGAAAATGCATTACCGCGTCAGCATTGCGTCATGCTGACCTCAGCAGGTCAAAGGCGCCAGCCCAGGTCAAACCTGACTGGTGGGCCCCTTCTGTCAGCCTCTCAGCTAATTAACAGGATTAGATTAACACTAATTAGCTGTCAGTGGGGCCTGGGTCCACATGTCAGTGACTGATTTAATTAAAATTAATTAAAACTAATCCCAAATTAGTTAGCACACCGGCCCCACCTGTCATAGACTCAGGGGGTCTACCTGGGCCCACCCAGGAGTCAAACTGGGTCAAACTCGCGGGCGACTTGACACCGGCGAGGCCCGAGACGGTGGCGCAGCTCGGAAAACGCCCACAGGGCACGGGCGAGGCCGTTCTTGGGCTCGTTGGAGAACTCTTGCAGTCGTGCATCTAGTGGTGGTGGAGGCCGGGCTTACGGTGGCCGGAGACGACGACGGCGAGCTCCAAGGCGGCGGCCGGAGTTCGGCTATGTGCGGGGAGTGGGCTGCGGCGTGCAAACACGGAAACTGAAGCGCTAGCGAGGCACTACACGATGCGGCAAGCATGTTGCATAGCACGGGAGGACCAAATGGTCGCTGGAGCGACGCCGGCGACGAGCTCGAGCGGAGACGAGCTTCGGCCATGGTGGAACAATGGCCTAGAGGGTGCAGACGCGTGGGAAAGAAGAGGGGAAAGGCGGCAGAGCTCACAGGGAGGTCGATGAGCAGCTCAGTGGGCTCGGGGGCAACCGGAGTGAGGCGAATCATTGAACGGCGTCTGGCGGGTACCGATGTTGAAGACGATCCGATGGCGGCGATGCAGGGCCTCCGGCGATGCATGGCTCGGTGGGGAGGGCGAGGGCGTCGCGGCAGAGCTTCTGGACAGGTCAGAGAGGCGAGGGGGTGATGGAGAGCGCGACCACGGCGGTGAGACGGCAATAAGCTCGTCGGCCATGGTGCGGGAGAGGGTGAGGGAGACGAGGGGAGAGTGAGCGAAGATGAGAGGGGGACGTGGGGGTCGCGTGGCACCCCTAGGTGTCTCCAGGCGTCGGCGGAAGCAGGAGGTGGCCGGCGTGTGGCCGCGGGCGCCGGCCACGCGCTCCGCATCCTTCTGCCGCGAGGAGGACGACGACTGGCAAAGCCAGTAGGCTGGGCCGAGCCAGGTGGCTGGGCCAGCACAGGTAAGGCCCGGGTGGGCTTCCCTCTCTCTCTCTCTCTTTTTATTTGTTTCTGTTTTTCTAATTAACTGCAACTGTTGGGCTTTAAATAAAATACTAAAACGTTTCCAAAAATCCTGAAAATAATTGTGGGCTCTGTTTAGATTATTTCCAACAGCAGACATTTATTTCCAGGATTATTTGAGCATTTAAATTATTTTATAGCATTGAAATGCCCAAATTCAAATACTTATGATTTAATTCAATGACCTTCTGTTGACCTAGAAAATTGTGCACCAATTTTGCCAGAGGTTTTAACCCAAGACAAGGAGGGTGAACTTTTTAGAAGGGCATTTCAGGTTCATTGAAAATAATTTTAGTAAACCCTAGTTGTTTCCAGGGGGGTGTTGGGGGTTTCTGCTTTCCCCATTTCAAATTTAAGAGAAATTTAAACATGATGCACACTCTAATGCTTGAACTAGCTAGGGTGTGAAAACTCACCCCCACTCAAAAGAATCTCGTCCCGAGATTTAGGATCCTCCGGGAAGAAGGTGGGGTACTCAAGTCGAAGACGATCCTTCCTTTCCCAAGTGGCTTCTTTCTCGGAATGGTGTGACCATTGAACCTTGAGAAACTTGATATTCTGACGTCGAGTGGTACGCTCGGCCTGATCAAGGATACGAACGGGATATTCCCGATAGGAGAGGTTATCTTGTAGATCAAGCGTTTCATGGTCCACTCCACGGATAGGATCCGCGAAGCAACGCCTGAGTTGTGAAACGTGGAAGACATTGTGAACTCTGGGAAGATGCGGAGGTAGTTCCAATTGGTACTCAACTTCTCCTCGTTTGGCAAGAATGCGAAAGGGTTCAATGTAACGAGGGGCCAATTTGCCTTTGATACCGAAATGATGGGTTCCCTTTAACGGAGTAACCCGAAGGTAAGCCTTCTCGTCGACTTCATAAGTCATAGGCTTATGTTTACGATCATATTGACTCTTTTGATGAGATTGGGCTGTTTTCAATTTGTCACAAATAACGCGAACCTGCTCTTCTGCTTCCTGAATCATATCCAGGCCAAAGAGTTGTCTTTCCCCGGTTTCTGACCAGTTAAGAGGCGTTCGACATTTTCGTCCATAGAGAACTTCGAAAGGAGCCTTGCCCAAGCTGGCTTGATAACTATTGTTATAAGCAAACTCCGCGAATGGAAGGCATTTCTCCCAACTCATTCCGAACGATATGACGGAAGCTCGGAGCATATCTTCCAGAATTTGATTGACTCGCTCTACTTGACCACTTGATTGAGGATGGAAGGCAGTACTAAAAGAGAGACGAGTTCCCATAGCATTTTGGAAACTTTCCCAAAATCGAGAGGTGAAGAGACTCCCACGGTCTGAGTTAATTTCCAATGGAACACCATGAAGAGACACTATTCGGGAGATGTATAATCGGCTAGTTGGCTAGCGGTGATACTCTCACGAACAGGTAGAAAGTGGGCTACTTTGGAAAGACGGTCGATCACGACGAAGATGGCATTATTCCCTCTCTTGGTCCTGGGAAACCCAGTGATGAAATCCATACTGATTTTATCCCATTTCCATTCGGGAATAGCCAAAGGTTGAAGAGTGCCAGCAGGCCGTTGATGCTCTGCTTTAACACGACGACAAACGTCGCAATTAGCAATGTATTGAGCGATTTCTCTCTTCATCCTAGTCCACCAAAACCTCTGGCGTAGGTCTTGATACATTTTAGTACTACCGGGATGAATGGTGAGAGGGGATCCATGAGCTTCCTTAAGGATCAACTGGCGCAGATGTTGTTTCTTGGGAACCACCAAACGGTTCTCGAAGAAGACAGCACCTCGCTCATCCATGGAGAAACATTTAGCAACTCCGCTGGCGATGTTTTCCTTAATCCGGGATATGCCTTTATCATACCGCTGGGCGGTTATGATTTGATCCATAAGGGTAGGTTTCGCCACCAGGGTGGATAGGAATCCTCGAGGAACAATGTGAAGGTTAAGCTTACGGAATTCCTCATGGAGAGGTGGTTGACTCTGTTGTAACATCAGGTTGTTACAATAGGATTTACGGCTTAGTGCACCAGCCATGACATTGGCTTTGCCCGGGGTGTAAGTTATTCCTAAGTCGTAATCCGAGATCAACTCAACCCAACGTCTTTGCCTGAGATTCAAGTCTGGTTGGGTGAAGATATATTTCAAACTTTGGTGATCGGTGAAGATCTCGCAACGATTACCGAGGAGGTAATGTCGCCAGGTTTTAAGTGCATGGACTACAGCTGCAAGCTCTAGATCATGTGTGGGATAATTTTCCTCATGTGGGTGTAATTGCCATGAAGCATAGGCAATTACCTGACGATCCTGCATGAGTATGCAACCTAGTGCTTATCGCGAGGCGTCGCAATAGATAATAAAGTCCTTGGAGAAATCTGGTGGTACCAGTACGGGAGCAGATGTCAGGCGTCTTTTCAGTTCCTGAAAGCTGAACTCGCACCGTGGAGTCCACTCGAACTTTTTATCTTTCTTGAGGAGTTCAGTTAGAGGTTTAGCAACCTTGGAGAAATTCTCGACGAAGCGGCGGCAATAGCTCGCTAAGCCAAGGAAACTCCGAACTTGCTTGACCGTGTCAGGTGGAGTCCAATCAAGGACAGCTTGAACTCGCTCGGGATTGACAGCAATACCCTTGCCAGAGATTACATGCCCTAGATAGGTCACTTCTGGCAACCAAAATTCACACTTGGAGAATTTGGCATAATGGCGATGCTCTCGAAGTTTCATCAATACCAGCCTTAGATGTTCGGCATGTTCCTCTTCATTCTTGGAGTAGATGAGTATGTCATCGAGGTATACCACGACGAATTTATCCAAGTACTCCATGAAAACCGAGTTCATTAACCAAGAGAAGGTAGCTGGGGCATTGGTTAAACCGAAGGACATGACGGTGTACTCGTATTGGCCATAACGAGTAACAAAGGCCGTTTTGGGAATGTCCCCGTTTCTGATTTTGATTTGATGGTAGCCCAACCTCAAATCCATCTTGGAAAAGACTGAGGATCCAGCGAGCTGATCATACAGATCGTTAATCCCAGGAAGCGGGTATTTGTTCTTGATGGTGACCAGGTTGACAGGGCGGTAGTCCACAACCATTCGATCCGTTCCATCCTTCTTCTTGATGAATAGGACGGGGCAAGCCCAAGGAGAGGAACTAGGACAGATGAAACCCTTTTTCAAGGACTCATCGAGTTGGTTCTTAAGCTCGGCTAGTTCTAAGGGTGCCATCTTGTAGGGTCTTCTAGAAATTGGCACGGTTCCTGGAACAAGGTCTATCACAAACTCGACATCCCTGTCAGGTGGAACACCTGGCAGTTCTTCTGGAAAGACATCCGGAAAGTCTCGGACTATCGGAACATCCTCAAGGTCTGGAAGGGGGTTGGCATTTAGGGAGTAAAGCTGGCGCTTGGCCACTCGAGTTAAGACATTGACTGTCTTGCCCGATGGGTGAGTAAGCTGAACGGTTCTAGTGGCACAATCAATCTTAGCGTAATGAGCTGACATCCAGTCCATACCCAAGATGATGTTTATGTCCGTGGACTTGAGAGCTATCAAGGATGCAAGGAAGACAAGTCTATCGACAAAAATTTCGTTCCCATGACTTACTCTAGAAGTTTGCCATTTGGAACCCGGAGTTTGAATTACCATGGAAGTGGGCATGTCACAGAATGTCGTGTTATGCAATCGAGCATAGCTCTCGGATATGAATGAATGAGATGCTCCAGTATCAAAAAGAACAGATGCCGGATGGCAGTTAACAAGGAGCGTACCAAGGACGACGTTGGGATCCTCATGAGCCTCCTCGGCTGAAACATAGTTGACATGGCCACGTGCAGTGGTGGCCGGCTTGGCGTAGAATGTTTTTCCCGTGGGCTTACCACGGCCAACAGACTTTCCAGTTTGATTGGGGTTGTTGTTCTGGGGACACTCTCGGCTATAGTGACCCGGCTCTCCACATTTAAAGCATGTCACCACATTGGGGCGTGGAGCAACATTAGCAGCGGGGCCACCATAGGGCTTGGGCGGTGCAAATTGCTAGTTGGGACAAGGCGCCTCAAAGGATGGCCTCGGGATGAACCTGGGTGGCAGTGCCATGCTTCGGATCCACACCCGGCGCTTTTGAGCTCCAGAGCCGGATGAAGAGCCAAAGTCACGGGAGTGCTTGCGTGAAGCATCATAATCAGTCTGGCCTGTCTCAGCACTGATGGCTTTACTGACCAACTTCTGAAAGGAGGTGCACTCATGCAGACGAAGATCGCGGCGAAGCTCAGGGCTAAGTCCCTTGCGGAACCTTGCTTGCTTCTTAGCGTCAGTAGATACCTCTTCGGGAGCATAGCGTGCCAGATTTCCAAATTCACGACTATAAGCATCCACACTCAGTCTTCCTTGGGTGAAGTTGCAGAACTCCTCCCTCTTGCGATCCATGAGACCTTCCGGAATGTGATGCTCGCGGAAAGCCTCACTGAACTCAGCCCAAGTAGTAACTTGGCCGACCGGGCGCATAGCTTCGAAGTTTTCCCACTAAAGGCTAGCAGGGCCTTCGAGGTGATAGGCAGCATAGGTAACCTTGTCGGTTTCGGCTACGTTGGCAGAACGTAGCTTGTGAGTGATGCTGCGAAGCCAGGCATCCGCGTCGAGGGTTCGACGGAATGGTTAAACTTTGGTGGGTACAGCTTGATTAAGTCATTGATTGACACCAAGTCATTTCGTGGGTGGCGTGCAGTGTTCTGCTCAATCCGCTCTAGCAGGCGGTTAGTCTCACGCTTGTTTCTTTCCGCCTCCAGCATTACTTCAGCCAGAGAAGGCGGGTGAGGCAGATTTTCACCTCTAGCTGCACTGGCTTCCCCCTGCTCCGAGGCAGCAGGGTTGCTGTGGGTGTTGACCATCCTAGGAGAAAATAAGACAATGGGTTAGATAAGGATGGCTCAAACTTAGCAAGGAGTGCAGAATGTAATGGATAACGCGGAATGCAGAGATGTTCATCCATATGTGTCGGGTGGTAGGTGCGACATATGCCAACGGGTGGCTTATCATTGTGGGAGCCAGTAAGACATCGCCGGTGCCTGGAAACGGGATAAGGCGAAGACATGCACGCCGGCGGATCTTACCCAGCTTCGGGGCTCTCCGTGGAGATAACACCCCTACTGCTGCTCTGCGGGGTCTCCGCATGTTCACTAGATGAATCAAGTAGCTACACAACGCTCCTTGAGCTGTTTGGCGGGAGGAGGAAGAAGGGCACGGCTAGCCTGCTTCTTCTCCTTGTGTGGTGTCTAGAACTAGATGGGGGTCCAGCCCTTTGCATGGGTGCCCCGGGGGGTTTATATAGGCCTACCCCCCGGGGGTACAATGGTAATCCGACTGGGCGCGGGGCCCAGCCGTCTGTGACTGCGCTCGCCGGCTTCTGCGCCGGCTGCTGGGGCCCGCCGACTGGTGGGTCCCGCCGGCTGCCGGCCCCTGGGTCAACAGGCAGGCCCCACTGTCCAGGGCCTGGTCGGCGGCTGGTTACTGTGGCTTCATCTTGTTGACGTGGGCTTCGTCGTGGTAAGCGCGGCTACAGTGCCGCCGCCGGTCAGGCGATCGCTGTAGCCTCACCGCGTCTTGTCTCCTTAATGGGGCGTCTTCTTCGAGGGAGGCGGCAAGCCAGCTGCGGGGAGCCGGCTTTGTCTTGGGCCGACTGGTTGGAGGCGTGGCCGCCTTCGGGCATCTCTCTGCCCGAAGGGGCCCACCATCTGTGGGCCACGCTGGCGGCCCGTCGTGGGTGACACCAAAGTCAACATGGCAACAGTGCTGCGCCGGACGGCTCATGCCTACTCCGTACGGCGCGCTGTGCCAGGCGTGCTCCGGGATTCGGGGGTGGCAGGCTTCACTGTAGCCACGCCCCATCGCACCGCTGTTAGGTGGGTGCAAACTTTGAGGGTACGGTCTCGACCGCTTTATGGGAGCCGGCTTCTTGGAGTCGGCCTTCTCATGGCCGGCTTCTTGGAGTCGGCCTTCTCATGAGGGCTAAAGTCGGACCGCCTTCCGAAAGCCGGCCTGGGTGGCAGCCAGCAAGGGGAAGGCGGCTCCATGTCTTGGATTCTTGAGAGTCGGGCGGGCTCGTAATTTTTTCAGAAGGGCCAGGGGAAGCCGGCTAGGCTACCCATGGCTATTTACTCCGACAGTAGTCCCCGAAGCTGGTCGAGCTCCGAGGCGAGCATGGGGACGAGAAGCTTGGTCAGCTTCCCATCCTGAAGAGCCGGCTTTGCGGGCGTATGCCGACTTCAGAGAGCCCCGCGTCTTGTAGGCGGGAGGAGGGGGGACCTGCGTGCTGACCACGGGCCCGCCACTCGCGAGCCTCAGTCCGGGCTCGGATCATCCGTGGCCCACAGGGGCCGCTCGCCTTCCCGAGGCAGTTTTGTTTTGCCGTTAAGGCTCAATAATCGCGGGCCGTGGGGAGTGGGCATGATCGATCCCCACGCTTCCCCACGCCGCGCCTCCTCGGCTCCGCTACGCAAGCCTATAAGTAGGGGGAGGAGGGAGAGCGACAGAGGTTCGCACGCTCTCTCTCGTTCCGCCCCTCCTAATCCTCGTTTCTTCCTCTTGTTGTCGCCGCAGCCTCCCGTCTCAGTGCCGCCGCGTCTCAGCATCGCCTCGCTCCCATGGCGTTGTCAAGCTCGTGGGACGGCTCCAACGTCCATGAAGACCATGTGGAGTTCCTCTGCCAGACTCGGTGCCTGCCCGGCGCCAACCTCGTGCAGGTCCGCCTCACGCCGGAGACGGAGATCTCGCCGGCGCCGGAGGAGGGCGAGCGGGTCGTCTTCCGCTCGCACTGCCTGCGCGGCTTCGGCCTTCCGGCGAGCGGATTTCTGCGCTCCTTCCTCGAGTTCTACAACCTCCAGCCGCATCACCTGACGCCCAATGCGGTGATGCTGCTGTCGGCCTTCGTCTCCCTCTGCGAAGGCTTCTTGGGGCTGCTCCCCACGCTGGAGCTCTGGGGAGAGTTCTTCCAGAGCAAACTCGGCACCGTCGTCGCCGGCGTGCCCGCACCCTGCGGGGCCTTCATCGCCATGAGGAGGGCGAGTGAGAACAATCCGTTCCCGTCCATCCCCCTAATCCAGTCGGTGAAGGTCTGGCAAAAATCGTACTTCTACGTGAGGAACGTCGCCGAGCAAGGAGACTACATCAACCTGCCGGCTTACGTAGCCGGCCCGCCGGCTGGGAGGCAGCCCTCGTGGGGTTTCCGGTCCCGGTCGCTGTCTCCGGCCGGGAACGCCGCCGTCTCCTGGCTTCGGGTGATGATCCAGTCGGAAGGCCTGCGCGGGCCGACTTGGTGGCCGCCTTCGTGGAGCGCCGGATTCTTCCTCTCCAAAGCCGGCCCCATATGATGTGTCAGATGAGCGGCCACTTCGATCCAAGCCGACTGAGCACATGGGAAATGCCCCACGCGGAGGTGGCGCTCATGGTTAATTACATCGCCAACTTCAAGCTCGCCGGGGACTGGCAATACGGTAAGGCGCCGTATTCTCGCGCCAATCCTCCGCCCGTGGTAAGCTTCTCTCTCTATCTTCTTTTTGTCGTCAGCCGGCTTCGAGACGGCCGGCTTCTGACCAGTCGGTTCTTTTGAGCAGAACCCTCTTCTTCCGCCGCCGGCCGAGGCGGCTGGGATTGAATGTCAGTATGCCCCCGAACGCACGGTGGACGACGTTGACGACCCGGACTTGGGGGCGGCCGCCATGGAAGACGCTGTCGTGGGGGACAACGCCGAGCCCCGACGCTGGCCGGACGATGCTGAAGCCGAAGTCGCCCCGCGTCGCCAGCCGGCGGCCGACTATCAGGGCGCGGGCTCATCCATCGCACCGGCCGCCGGCGGTGCGCAGAAGCGTCGGGCCGCTCCAGGCCTCTTCGGCAGTCGGCCGAAGAAGTCCAAGCCCTCTACCGCGGCGACAAAACGAGACGAGGCGACCGCGAAGGCGGCCCGCTTCCGCAAGGCGGTGAAGCAGCCTCAGGCGGTTTCAGCGTAAGTCGCCGATTGCCTGGTCGTATGCCCTTCATCATTCTCTTTCTCTTCGAATATTCTTCTTAATTTCCTCTGCTTGCTGGACAGGGCGCCGCTTTCCCTCGAGCGTGGTCCGGGCGGCTCCGTAGTTGGGCCGGCTGGAGGTTCTTCAGGCTCCCGCCGCGTGGACCCCCGCGCCGATCTCAGGGAGGCCACAGAGCGGAATGCCCGCGAAGCGCGGGAGGAGCGCGAGGCGGTGGAGAAGGAGGCCGCCCAGGCGGCGAGGGAGCAGGCCGACGCGGCATCCAAGGCCCAGACGGAGGCGGCTACTGCGGAGACGGAGGCGGAAAGCTCGTGCAACCAGCCTCCGCTGCTCGCCATTCCTCTCCGAGCCGTAGCCCCCGACACCCCATTGCCTTTGGCGGAGGAGATCGTCCAAGACCCGCCGCTAGTGGAGAGGGGGGAAGACCCCGTGGTCTTTGCGAGGAAAGCGCTGCCAGCAGCGCCAACCGGAGCGGGCCAAGGCGGCCAATCGTCAGCGGCGCCAGAGGGGCCGACCGGGGGTGAGCCGTAAAACAGAGCCAGCCTCGAGGTGCAGCCGGCGACGAGCCGGCGCGCAGGGGGAGGCGCCGCTTCGTCGGAGTTGCGCCGAGTCGCGGGCGCAGGCCAGTCGGTGGAAGATCTGGAGGCGGCCAGCACTGCCACGTCCGAGTGGACTCCCAGCGGGGGGACTGGCGAGCTGAATGTGGCGGCTCAAGGGGTCCGGAGCCGGCTGCAAGCTCAGGCCGCCCTGCTGCAACAGTTCACCCAGGAGTTCTTGTCGACGAGAGCCACCATCCGGGTGAGTCCTTCGTTCTTGGCTGCTTTGCTTCTGAATTTCTTCCGTGGGGGCGCGTCAGCGCACACACTGGGTGTAGTCCCCGAGATTCGGGCCGACTGCTGCGCAGTCGGGTCGGATCTTTCTCGACGGCTACCTTACTTTGCTTTTTTCTGAACTTTCAGGAATATCACAACCTTCGTGCTGCCACCTTCAAGTCCCAGGCTCGGGAGTTGAGCCGGAGGACCGACGACCTGGCCGAGAGCCGAAGTAAGTACTTGATCTTGTCTGTCTCCTGTGGGGGCGCGTCAGCGCACCCACTGGGTGTAGTCCCCGAGATTCGGGCCGACTGCTGCGCAGTCGGGTCGGATCTTTCTTGACGACTCTTTCCTTATTGGTTTTTCTTTTTCTTTGTCTTCAGGGGCCAACGCCGACTTGAGGAAGGAGCTCGGCGAAGCGAAGGCCGCCCTTCACACCAAGGAGGCCGAGTACGCCGCCTTGGTCCAGGAATGGGATCGCCTAGCCAAGAAACTGGCCGACCAAGAGGAGGTCCACAAGGCGGCCCTGCAGGCGGCGCAGGATAGTGAAGCCGCCTTGAAGGCGGAGTATGAGACCGAGGCGGCGAGCTGGTCTGAGACCCGACGAGCCCTGGATGAAGGCTTCGGCCGGATCGAGGATTTGATCGATGGTAAGCCTCCTTCCTCGGCCCTCCCCTGCCCCTTGCCGCCTGGGTTTTTGGCTTATCTTGAGCTGCTGCTTATTTTTTGGTGCAGACTACTTCCCCGGGTACTCCGCCTTCGTCGCCCAAAGTATTGAGGCCCATCGCGAGGCGCGTCGTCAGGCGGGGGCCAACGTCGCGCGGGATGCGAACCGGACACTTGAGGAGCAGCTCCTGGCTGTCCAGGCGCGGTTGCAGCCGGCTCATCGGATGCTTCGCCGGCTCCAACGTGCCGGGGCGCAAGTGTTGGCCGCCCTCTGGCCCGGCGAGACGATCCCCCGCACCCCAAGCCGAACTGCCGACTGGCTGGAGGTCGCAGTTGGTCGCTTTGAGGCTTGGAAGGCGTCGGCGGCCCGCCTCGGAGCCGGGCGGGCGCTGGAGTTCGTTCGGGCTTGGTACCCAGGGCTGAGCCTGGACCAGCTGCGCACTTGGCGGATGGAGGCCGACGCCGAGCTGGAGGAGGTGAGGCCGGCTATCGCCTAGCGAGCCTCGACGATCTCCAAGTGCACCGACATCAGCGTTTTCGCACCCGAAATCGATGATGACGGTGTTGCTCAGCCGGCGGAGTGGTTCGGGCTGAACCCGGCGGTGGGCGAGGACTCGGCGGAGGAGATTGCCTCCAGCGACAAAGGCGAGGATGACGAAGACGAGGACGGCGAAGACGTCAAGCCGGCTGGTGGAATAACCGACCGACCTCAGGCCGACCGTGCCTCCAGCAACGAGGCGCGTGGAAGCGCGCCCTCTGTGGGAGGCGGCGACCAAGCCGAAGTTCGCCAGCCGGCCGCTCCTTCGGCCGGCACGACCGTCTCCGCCAACCAGTCCGGCTCGTCGGCCGCTCCGCCAGCTTGACCTACCGTCTTTATCTTTCCTGCTTGTTGTCTTTTGAACAATCTTTGTTAAGTTTTCGCAGTTCCACCCACTGGGGGTGTATCCAAACTATGTTGAATGCTGGCCTCTCGGAGGTCTTTTTATGTAAATATTATTATGTGCATGTTTGGTTTCCATTCGCGTATGCTTTTTATCCTTAGGCTTTTTCCTTTGCCGCCTTCCCTCTTTGGGGAGGCAAGTACTTGAGCTTTCTTGGATTGAAGTGAAGTGAGTGGAAACCGGCCGGCCGGCTACTCTGTTAGCCATTCGGCGGTGGGAGAAAAACTGGCTTTTGTTATATTAGTCCGTTAGTCCCTAGCCATTTTTCGTGTGGGCGCCCGTTCCTGCCTTTAACTCTTGCCAGCCGGACAGCCGGTTCTTCGAACTGCGACTTTTGGCAAGAGAAGGCTTGGGAGCCGGCACACTACTTATCTGACTGCGGGTAGGACTTCTAATATAACTCCAGTCGGCCAGTCCCCGAGCCGACTAGTCGAACCCGGTGCCGGACGGAACAAGTAAATGAAATGACAAGGTCATAAGCATGATACTTTTCATTCATAGATAAGGGATGGCAGTCCCCGAGCCTTCCTCGGGGGGCCTATTGTCTTGTACTTAATACAAAAGTTAGCGCGGTACATACTTCATTTCAACTGTAAAATCTTCGAAGGAGGTTTGCGTTCCATGGTCGTTCCGACTCCTTGCCGGAGTCGTCTCTCTTGCGTGCCTTCGGCTTCTGTGCGTCGATTAGGTAGTAGGAGTCGTTACCTAGGGCTCTGCTGATGACGAAGGGGCCTTCCCAAGGGGCTGAGAGCTTGTGCTGGCCGGCTGTTCGCTGGATCAGCCGGAGCACAAGATCGCCCTCTTGGAAAGATCTTGGCCTGACTTTTCGGCTGTGGTAGCGGCGCAAGCCCTGCTGGCCTGACTACCCGGCTGGTTGCGGCGATGTAAAGGAGCATGGGCTCTTTCTCAGTCGGCACCGCCAGAACTGGCGGCGTGGCCAGCATCTTCTTTAGCTCATGAAAAGCTTGGTCGGCTTGGTCGTTCCACTCGAAGTGAGTGCTCTTCTTCATGAGGCGGTAGAGGGGGAGAGCTTTCTCTCCGAGCCGGCTGATGAAGCGGTTCAAGGAGGCCAAGCACCCGGTGAACTTCTGAATGTCTCGAAGCTTGGTGGGGATCGCCATTCTCTCGATGGCCTTGATCTTCACCGGGTTGCATTCGATGCCGCGTTCGGAGACCAGGAAGCCTTGGAGCTGGCCGGCTGGCACTCCGAACATGCATTTCTCGGGGTTGAGCTTGATTTGGAACCGGCTATGGTGATGACGCCTTTGGTGCTTGGTATCTTCATCTTGAGGATGCATAGTGGGGAACTGCCATGAATTTGGCCAAGGCGGGTCGGCCAAGCAATGCATGGTAAGGGCTCTCCAGGTCCACCACTTCAAACCAGATCGCTTCCCGGCGGAAATGCTCCTTGTCCCCAAAAAGTACATCGATCTTGATCTTGCCAATGGGGGCGCAGAATAAGCCGGGTACGATGCCATGAAACACTGTGCGAGTAGGCATGAGCTGCTTCGCCTTGACGTTTAGGTTCTCCAGGGTGTCACGGTACAGGATGTTGATGCTGCTCCCGCCGTCTATCAACACACGGGAGAAGTGGGCGGCACGCCTGTCCGTTGCAAGGGTGGCTTCCAGGAACAAAGCATAAGAGCCGGGAGACGGCATCACCTCTGGATGGTCGGCCCAGCTCCAGCTGATGGGCTTTTCTGACCAATGCATGTGTCCGGCGGGGTTGGCAGCAACCACGCTGACTTCCTGGTGCTCTCGGCGTTTGCTGCGCCGGTCTTCGGGCTGGTTTGTAAAGACGATGTAGGCTGCTTGCTCGTCGGGGAATTCGTCGTGCACTGCTCCGACTGTGGGCCGAGCGGCCGGAGGCAGCGGGGCCGGAGGCGGCGGGCCGGCAGGCGGAGGCGGCACGAGCCCCTCGCCCTTAGAGATTCGGGTGAGCCAATGGCACTTCCGGGTTGTGTGGTTGGACGGCTTCGCGCCGCTGTGGAAATTACACGAGGCGTCGAGAGTTTGCTCGTAGGAGAAAGCCGGCTGCCAAGCCGGCCTGCCGCCCTTGGGTTTCTTGGGCGCCGGTCGCTCGTCAGGCGGCGCGTCTTCGACTGTGGCCACCTGCCGACTGGCGGGAGGCGGCGCGGGGCCCTTGCGCTTGTGGTCGTTTGAGTGGGGGTGTCGGCCGGAATCCCCAGCCGGCGTCTTGGGCGCCGGGTTGAGTACATTTCCGGACGCGTCTACCCGAAGCTCGGTCTTCATCGAGGAGTCGGCGGTGGCGTACTTGTCCGCTATGTCCAGAAGCTCGTCGAGGGTAGCCGGCTCGTCGCAGAGGAGCTTGTGCTTGAGGAGGGTGCCTTCTCGGCATCCGGCTGTGAAGTATTCTATGGCTTGCACCTCGTGCGCCCCTTTGCAAGAGTTGCGGAGCTCGTCCCAACGTGTGAGGTAGTCACGAGTGGACTCGGCGGGGCCTTGTACGCACAAGGAGAGCTGTCTGGGCTTGGGAGCCCGCTTGTAGGTGCTGGTGAAGTTGCGGATGAAAGCTTCGGTGAAGTCTAGCCAGCTGTTGATGCTGAGAGGCTTGAGGCTGTTGAGCCAGGTTCGCGCCATGCCTTGCAGCATGAGGGGCACGTACTTCACGGCAATGCGCCGGTTGCCGTTGGCTATGCTGACCGCCGTGGAGTAGTCGATTAGCCAATCTTCCGGCTTCACGGAGCCGTTGTACTTGGGCGTGTCTCTTGGGAGCGAGAACCCTTTGGGGAAGGGCTCGTCGCGGATGCGGGGGCCGAAACAAGGCGGGCCGACATCGTCTTCTTCTTCCAATGACAGGGATCGCGCCAAGCGGTCGATCCGATGGCGGGCGTCGTTCTCGCCGACTCCTTCGCGGCGACCCAGTCGGCCGCTGAGAGTCGGGTGCGCCACTGGTGGCGGGGTGGGATATCACTCTCCACGGGGTCGAGGCAGAGGCGGGTTACCCCGCCATTCCATGGCTCGGGGATAGCCGTCCGCGTCTCGCTCGATGGAGATTCGGGTCCGGCTACGGCTGGCAGCCGGCTCTTTCTTGCGCCGCGTGCGGGTGTCGCTCGTAGCCGGCGTCCGGGACGTCGCGCCGTGATCTCGGCGCGGGGAAGGGCTTCCCGCGCGGGCGTCTGCTTCGTGACGCTGCGCGGCTGCGTCGATCAGTTGCCGGATGCGCCGGGTCATGTGGGGGAGGTCTTCGGCCTCCAAGCCGTCCAACTCGTCTACGGCCGCCTGGGCGGCACGCAAGTTCTCGAGCGGAGTGGCATAGACCGGGCGGTCAACTCCCAGCGTGTCAGCGACGACGGCGCCGCGTTGCTTGACAAGGCCGGCCCGGCTTGGCCCGCTTGGGGCCGGCGTGCCGAAGGCGGCGCGGTCAGCTTCGCGCTGGTAGGCCTCAGTGAGGCATCTTACAGAAGCCAGCCTCCGGCCCTCTGCGAGGAGGGCGAGGCGGCGTGCCTCACATCAGCATTGGCCGGGAGGGGGGCAGACAAGTCATGGGCCGCCGCGTGCAGGGTGTCGTGGGCGCTCTCGTCGGCCGGGCCGCCGTGGCCGACATGGAGCTGGCCGAGGAGGTTGGCGAGGTGGTCGGTGCCCGCATCGGAGGCGAGCTCGTCGGAGATGAGGGTTTCGTCGAGGAGATCGGCGAGGCTGCTCGCCGCGCAGATGCTGGTGACGCCTTGCAGCGCGTCGTGGCAAGCGCCATCGGGCGTGCCGGGCTGGCTACGCTCGCGGGGGAGGAAAAGGGTTCCCGTCCAGAACAGGTCTCCGGACGATGGTGCACCTGGCCCCACGGTGGGCGCCAAATGTCAGGTGGTAGGTGCGACATATGCCAACGGGTGGCTTATCATTGTGGGAGCCAGTAAGACATCGCCGGTGCCTGGAAACGGGATAAGGCGAAGACATGCACGCCGGCGGATCTTACCCAGCTTTGGGGCTCTCCGTGGAGATAACACCCCTACTGCTGCTCTGCGGGGTGTCCGCATGTTAACTAGATGAATCAAGTAGCTACACAACGCTCCTTGAGCTGTTTGGCAGGAGGAGGAAGAAGGGCACGGCTAGCCTGCTTCTTCTCCTTGTGTGGTGTCTAGAACTAGCTGGGGGTCTAGCCCTTTGCATGGGTGCACCATAGGGTTTATATAGGCCTACCCCCCGGGGGTACAATGGTAATCCGACTGGGCGCGGGGCCCAGCCGTCTGTGAGTGCGCTCGCCGGCTTCTGCGCCGGCTGCTGGGGCCCGCCGACTGGTGGGTCCCGCCGGCTGCCGGCCCCTTGGTCGACAGGCAGGCCCCACTGTCCAGGGCCTGGTCGGCGGCTGGTTACTATGGCTTCATCTTGTTGACGTGGGCTTCGTCGTGGTAAGCGCGGCTACAGTACCGCCGCCGGTCAGGCGATGGCTGTAGCCTCACCGCGTCTTGTCTCCTTAATGGGGCGTCTTCTTCGAGGGAGGCGGCAAGCCGGCTGCGGGGAGCCGGCTCTGTCTTGGGCCGACTGGTTGGAGGCCTGGCCGCCTTCGGGCATCTCTCTGCCCGAAGGGGCTCACCATCTGTGGGCCACGCTGGCGGCCCGTCGTGGGTGACACCAAAGTCAACATGGCAACAGTGCTGCGCCGGACGGGTCATGCCTACTCCGTACGGCGCGCTGTGCCAGGCGTGCTCCGGGATTCGGGGGTGGCAGGCTTCACTGTAGCCACGCCCCATCGCACCGCCGTTAGGTGGGTGCAAACTTTGAGGGTACGGTCTCGACCGCTTTATGGGAGCCGGCTTCTTGGAGTCGGCCTTCTCATAGCCGGCTTCTTGGAGTGGGCCTTCTCATGAGGGCTAAAGTCGGACCGCCTTCCGAAAGCCGGCCTGGGTGGCAGCCAGCAAGGGGAAGGCGGCCCCATGTCTTGGATTCTTGAGAGCCGGGTGGGCTCGTAATTTTTTCAGAAGGGCCAGGGGAAGCCGGCTAGGCTACCCATGGCTATTTACTCCGACAGTATGTCATGGTAATATAAAACTGCCATATATATACCAACGGTCCTACACATCATACATAGTTTAGTACAAGCCCAGGCTACAGTACAACTATGATGAAAGACGTTACATCTCATCGGAGGCATTACAAGCTCCTATACAGTATTTGTCTACACCTCCGGATTTGATTACACACAAAGTCATATTCCACAAGTCTCGCAGGACAGTGGAGATACAACTACTACAATACTAGTGGTACTACTACTAACTCAGACAGCTCCGTAGTAGTCCTCATAG
The DNA here is from genome assembly GCF_056163025.1 of Triticum urartu. Lineage (NCBI taxonomy): Eukaryota > Viridiplantae > Streptophyta > Magnoliopsida > Poales > Poaceae > Triticum > Triticum urartu. Next base: position 219,937,327 of record NC_141878.1, read on the forward strand.
AAGTCACCTCCATAGCCTGGAAGTTTGACGTGACCATCCGGGAACATACGGTCCTGAGGAGCCTGTGGACCATAGGGGCTAGGATGAGGTCTTGGACCAACAAACGGTGGCCTGCGGGGACCACAGGGTGGGGTGATGCCTCCCACATCACGCCAATCCACCATGTCTAGCAGAGCTAATCTCACAGGATACAGATCCCTTGTATCCATACATCCAGCTTGCACCGCAGGTGCAAACCGAGTCAATGTGGCCCAATGATCAACACGGGTATTGAAAAGCTCCAGCCTCAAGGCCCGATTCTCTCGGTCCTTATCTTCGAGCATCTCAGCAGTGGTACGAGTTAATGAGTCCTCCTGAGTGGGGTCAGCATAGATAGCCTGAAGATACCCTTGCGCTCTCGAAAGTGAAGCTGGCATGTAACCGAAGTCGGTGTTCCGAAGCAGGCCAGTCCGGACTCGCAAGATGGTCAACATGGAATAGGTAGCATCCTGCACAGCCATCTCAACAGTAACCCCGAGTCCATAGGAACAGTAAAGGGGCTCAGTAGATCCAGGATAAGAAGGAAATATCCTGACGGTGCAGAGATATTGGCTTTGATTAAAGTCGCGGAACTGCTCTTCGACGGTGTATTCGGGATACCAACGGTAGCCCGTCTCGATCATTACCCGGACTAATATAGCAGTATGACCGGGCACGTCGAGGCACCGGGTCAAGCGAACCACTTGGTTTTGAACACGATTGGCCATCTGAAAGCACAACCACAATGCAAAGACATCAGAATTTCTAGGGAAAATTGGACAGCATAACAGCTGTAAATGCCCAGAAAAAGATTTGAGACATCCACAACAGTTCGCAATACCACTCAACAACATCATATCAAGATTCTGATCCAATTAGCAACGTACTAAAATAGTAGAAACTGAACTAGGGCTTGTAGCATCAATCCTATAAGCTACTACAGATTAGTAACACATGAACCTGATAGAAGGAGAGAGCCTAGTCCTTAACCCACATTGAATGAGAAGAGAATGACTCAGATCAGAGGCATAGGGTAAAGGAGTAAAAGAGCCTTACGTTCCCTCCCACAATCAATTCCCCTACATATAACTAAAGCATTTCTAGACTCGACATCGACCAGTTTGGCTCAACGAACCTACAGGCAGTCCAGCTCTGATGCCAACACTGTCAGGACCCTGATTCCAAGTCACATCGATCTAGCCGGTAACACCTCATATCACTTTGCGGCCTCACGCACGGTATCCCATGGGTGTCGCCTTACCATGGCCCAGGACCGTTTGCGCCTTTTGGCTCACGTATATGATAGTGTCGCTAGCATCCATATGACAGAGAACCTGGGCCGACATGGCTAGTCATGAACCCAAAGCGGCACAGACCTATGGAGACAGGCATACATGAATCACATCGAGCATGTCGGTCATCAGCGATTGATTCCGAGCTGTAGCACTGGGCTAACAGGACTTCGGGGAACCCGGGCTGTAGCAGGCTAGGTAGGACTCCGGAAGTCACAGCGTGACATTTCCCCTAAGGGACAGACATAGGAACGAAGTGAAACACATGCCGGCCAGTCAAGTGTCCTGAACAGTAGTGCTAGGCTAGCAGGACTCCGGTGAACCGGGCTGTAGCGGACTACTATGGCTCGAGGAACACTAGACTACATTTCCCCATAAGAAAGGCTGCCATGGATAAACAACTAGATTGTCGGATCCCACTCATACCAAGCATTTCAATCATACACACAATATGCCCGATATGAGTACATACAACATGGCATCACAACAAAACTCTACAACTCAAGTACTTTATTTAAAGGCTCCAGGGAGCCATACATAACATGTTCATACAGATAGGGGTCACATGACCCGACACTCAAGTCATACAAACATACAAGCACATGCGGAAGCAACTAGTCTGAGTACAGACTCTAGAAAGAAAGAAAGCTTCTCGAAGCCTGTCTATCTACATAGGGCCCTCCATGGCCAGGATCACCACCTGGGTGGCTAGTCACTCGTCAACGTCAAGGTCTACGTAGAACCCATCGGAGGGGGCGGTGTTGTCGTCTGAAAATAGTAATTAAGCAAACATGAGTACAAAGGTACTCAGCAAGTCTTACATCAGAACCTACTATACATGCTTATTCTCAAGAAGGTGGTGGGGTTAATGCAGCAAGCCAGCTTTGACTCTTGGCTAAGCTATCCTACGGAACTTCACCAGTAAAATAGTTTTCGCACACGAGTCCACTACTCACCAACACAATACTCCACCGGGGATCCTCCCTCGTCATCCTACGAGAGGGCCATCCTCGGTACTCACACTTATCTTGAGTCTTTTATTAGTACCCATTAACTTGTCTATGAACTGTATAGGTAACCAAGTAGTCCTTTACCGCGGACGCGGCTATTCGAATAGTTTTATACCCTACAGGGGTGTACTTCTTCATACACGCTTTCACCACTTACCGCCGTTTACACGACATGTACTCGGCAACCTTCAAGCGGAAGCCTAGCGAGGGTGTCGGCAACGGCCTACCTAAACACTTAAGTCTCTAGTCCAGGTTTATCGCCTATCCTGGTTCCATCCGTAGGGAGTCCGGCCGAGGTTTCCACATACGGCCCCGAACGATGTGAACAGGGATCCCGAGACACCAAACGGGTGAGTCGGTACACCGTGCCACGGTGTATCTACCGCAACATCGCCCACCCCTTGGGTCAGTGCTACGCACGGCCGCCAACACATAACCTACAAACACCAGAAACTATTTGCAACTCCTGGACAGAGTACTAGGGTGGTTAAGAAGCCGAGAGGGTCAATTAAGGATCCCAATGCATGGTAGTAGCTGAATCTTAAATCACACATACAGATCTCAGTTTTTCGGCACGGTGTGACTTTATCAACTCACAATGAAATGGCTGGACTACTCTGGTCCTCATATAAAGACAGATTGGGAGTTAAATGTGGAATTGACATGTTGTTTGTTCTTAGGGCCTTGATACAACCAGTCCCTGGCTTAGAAAGCTTATCTGGGCCTTTTACTGAGGATGAGATAAATGAGGTTTTGAAATTTCTACCTCTTGACAGAGCCCCAGGACCAGATGGCTTTACTGGAATGTTTGTTAAGAAATGCTGGCACATAATTAAAGATGATTTCCTCAAGTTAATGCAGGACTTCTACGAAGGAAGAATCTCCTTACAGAGTATCAATGGATCTCTTGTCACACTCATCCCAAAAATCCTTTCTCCTGAGGAGCCAAATGACTTTAGGCCAATATCTCTCACAAATACTTGTCTGAAGTTCCTAACTAAGCTATTGGCTAATAGACTGCAGAAAGTCATCCTCACATGCATCCATAAAAATCAATATGGCTTCCTTAAGTCAAGGTCTATTCAGGACTGCATTGCTTGGAGCTTGGAATACATACATCAGTGTCACCAGTCCAAAAGACCCATTCTTATCATCAAGTTGGATTTTGCTAAAGCATTTGATACTGTTGAACATGACCTCATCCTACTGATGTTGAAATATAAGGGTTTTGATGCCAAATGGATTGGATGGGTCAAGGAACTATTGTCATCAGGATCTTCTTCTATCTTATTGAATGGTGTGCCTCGCAAACAATTTGTTTGTAAACGTGGTGTCAGACAGGGGGATCCCCTTTCTCCTCTTCTGTTTGTGATTGCTGCTGACCTTCTCCAATCTGTGGTCAACCATATGCTACAACAGGGACTGCTTACTCTACCCATTCCCTCTAATGATCCAGATTTTCCAATTGTCCAATATGCAGATGACACCTTGTTAATCACCCAAGCTGATGAAGTACAACTCCTAGCTCTAAAGAAAATGTTGCTGGCCTTTTCCAAATCAACTGGTTTGAAAGTCAACTTTCAGAAGTCCTGCATTCTTCCAATTAATGTCTCCCAGGAAGAAACTAATAGATTGGCAGCAATTTTTGGATGTCAGGTTGGGTCCCTTCCTTTTACCTACCTAGGCCTACCTATGGGAACCACAAAACCAAGAGTTCAAGACCTAGTGCCTGTGGTAGATAGAGTGGAAAGAAGACTCTCTGCTAGCTCCTCCCTCCTCTCCCAGGGGGCTAGACTACAACTGCTAGTGTCTGTTCTTACCTCCTTGCCAATATATTTCCTTTGCAGTCTTAACTTGCCAGCTACTATCATTAAACAGCTTGAGAGAATTATGAGGCAATGCTTATGGAGGGGAAACTCTGATACACCTAAACAGTCATTAGCTGCCTGGCCAATGGTTTGTAAACCAAAAGATAAGGGAGGCATGGGCATAATAAACCTTGCAATCCAGAACAAGGCCCTTCTTACCAAACACTTACACAAGTTTTACAATAGGGATGATATACCATGGGTTTCCTTGATCTGGGACACCTACTATGATGGAGTGGTTCCTCATGCAACAGTTCAATGTGGATCCTTTTGGTGGAGAGACATCATGAAACTACATGACACCTACAGAAATCACTGTATTATTACAATCAATGATGGAAATAGCTCTCTCTTTTGGCATGATACATGGATCTTAGGTGGAAGCCACCAACCAATTAAAGAGAGATTTCCTAGGTTGTTTTCATTCACACTAGATGATAAGATTTCAGTCAGAGATTTCATTGAGGATTTTGATATTTCAACCTACTTCCAACTGCCATTGTCCCAGGAAGCAATGGATGAACTGATGTCTCTAACATCTCATCTATCCACACTGCAAAGGAGGCCCCTTGAACCTGACACTTGGTCATGGACACCTGGTAATGGTCAATACTCTGCCAAGAGTTTTTACATTATGGCCCATGCTCACTTACCTGATGATGATCCCTGTAAATGGATATGGAAGAGTAAGTGTGTTATGAAAATAAAAGTTTTTGCCTGGCTCATGCTGAACGATAGACTCAATACGAGGGATATGTTGCTACGAAGACATTGGAGATCACAGGAGGATGATAACTCATGCCCACTGTGCATAGCCCACTTGCATGAAGACAGAAATCATCTTTTTTTCCACTGCTCTTTCAGCACCAGGGTTTGGAATTATCTGCAAATTAACTGGTATGCTGGGCTAACTCCTCGTGAATGCATTCTGGCTGCCAAGAGAAGTTTCAACCATCCTTTCTTTTTTGAAGTAGTCTACCTTGCTGCCTGGAGCATTTGGACCACAAGGAATGACAGGATCTTCAGGCATATTAGGCCAAGCTTTGGTAGATGGAAAGCCAAATTCATCCATGACATTACTCTGCACTCCTATAGGATGAAGGCCTCTATCAAGCAACCTCTCCTAGACTGGATTCATGCTTTGCCTTAATCTTGTGGCATATGCTGTTGTATATTTGTATATTTGTATATTTGTACAGATATAGGTAGGTTCCCCTGTCTCCTAGTTAGCCTTACCTTTTAAACTCCTTGTATTTGTTTTGTTTGGCCAAGTTTTAATAAAAGGCTATGGGGCTGTTGCCTCACAGTGTTCAGTCAAAAAAAAAACAACCCACCATGTACTCCTACATGGCCTCTCATCGATACCTTTACCAAAACATGTTCAACACATCCCTCACATTACCGGCATAAGCATTTCACTCTGGCCCATCACCCAGATGAACCAGACCTGACACAACTCTAAGCATAGCAGGCATAGCAAGGTAGGAATCACATACATGGCTCAATCAACTCCTACACATGCTAGTGGGTTTCATCTAGTTACTGTGGCAATGACAGGTCATGCAGAGGATAAGGGTTCAACTACCGTAGCACACAGCAGTTTGAATCGCGTTGTCTTAATGCAGTAAACAAGAGCAGAAGCGAGAACATGGGTTTGTATCGGAATGATCAATGGTTGCTTGCCTGATGGAGTGGTAGTGGGATACTGCCCTTCAGTTGGATACTCGTGAATATCCTCGGAGGCAGAACCTACCACGAAGAACACATTGGAACACAATCAACACATGACGATATGCAACAATATGATGCATGCTATGACATGGCAATATGAATGTGTCTTGGCCTAATGCAAGCTATAACAGAAAGGAATGAACTCATTTGAATCAAAGATTCAAATATTAGCTCATTAAACATGGCCTTAATAGTGCATTTCCTTATTATGCTTAAACAGCAAGGTAAACTTGTTTTGTCATGCATGAAACCATTATAGATGGATAGATTGAATTTTTCTGATCATTTTTCATATATAAATCTTTGCATTTGGAGCTATGGTTGATTTTCTATGATTTTTAGAAGTTTTAACTATTTTCTGGAAATTCCTGAATAAAAATAAATCCAGAAAATGCATTACCGCGTCAGCATTGCGTCATGCTGACCTCAGCAGGTCAAAGGCGCCACCCCAGGTCAAACCTGACTGGTGGGCCCCTTCTGTCAGCCTCTCAGCTAATTAACAGGATTAGATTAACACTAATTAGCTGTCAATGGGGCCTGGGCCCACATGCCAGTGAATGATTTAATTAAAATTAATTAAAACTAATCCTAAATTAGTTAGCAGACCGGCCCCACCTGTCATAGACTCAGGGGGGGTCTACCTGGGCCCACCCAGGAGTCAAACTGGGTCAAACTCGCCGGCGACTCGACACCGGCGAGGCCCGAGACGGTGGCGCAGCTCGGAAAACGCCCACAGGGCATGGGCGAGGCCGTTCTTGGGCTCGTTGGAGAGCTCTTGCAGTCACGCATCTAGTGGTGGTGGAGGCCGGGCCTACGGTGGCCGGAGACGACGACGGCGAGCTCCAAGGCGGCGGCCGGAGTTCGGCCATGTGCGGGGAGTGGGCTGCGGCATGCAAACACGGAAACTGAAGCGCTAGCGAGGCACTACGCGATGCGGCAAGCACGTTGCATAGCACGGGAGGACCAAATGGTCGCCGAAGCAACGCCGGCGACGAGCTCGAGCGGAGACGAGCTTCGGCCATGGTGGAACTATGGTCTAGAGGGTGCAAACACGTGGGAAAGAAGAGGGGAAAGGCGGCAGAGCTCACAGGGAGGTCGATGAGCAGCTCAGTGGGCTCGGGGGCGACCGGAGCGAGGCGAATCGATGAACGGCGTCCGGCGGGTACCGAGGTTGAAGACGATCCGATGGCGGCGATGCAGGGCCTCCAGCGATGCGTGGCTCGGTGGGGAGGGCGAGGGCGTTGCGGCGGAGCTTCTGGACAGGTCTGAGAGGCAAGGGGGTGACGGAGAGCGCGACTACGGAAGCGAGACGGCGACAAGCTCATCGGCCATGGTGCGGGAGAGGGTGAGGGAGATGAGGGGAGAGTGAGCGAGGATGAGAGGGGGGCGTGGGGGTCGTGTGGCACCCTTATGCGTCTCCAGGTGTCGGCGGAAGCAGGAGGTGGTCGGCGTGTGGCCGCGGGCGCCAGCCACGCGCTCCGCGTCCTTCTGGCGTGAGGAGGACGACGACTGGCAGAGCCAGTAGGCTGGGCCAAGCCAGGTGGCTGGGCCAGCACAGGTAAGGCCCGGGTGGGCTTCCCTCTCTCTCTCTCTCTCTTTTTATTTGTTTCTGTTTTTCTAATTAACTGCAACTGTTGGGCTTTAAATAAAATACTAAAACGTTTCCAAAAATCCTGAAAATAATTGTGGGCTATGTTTAGATTATTTCCAACAGCAAACATTTATTTCCAGGATTATTTGAGCATTTAAATTATTTTATAGCATTTAAATGCCCAAATTCAAATACTTATGATTTAATTCAATGACCTTCTATTGACCTAGAAAATTGTGCACCAATTTTGCCAGAGGTTTTAACCCAAGACAAGGAGGGTGAACTTTTTAGAAGGGCATTTCATGTTCATTGAAAATAATTTTAGTAAACCCTAGTTGTTTCCAGGGGGGTGTTGGGGGTTTCTGCTTTCCCCATTTCAAATGTAAGAGAAATTTAAACATGATGCACACTCTAATGCTTGAACTAGCTAGGGTGTGACACAGACCAGGAACTATGTCAGGGCCCGGTACAAGGAGGACCCGATAACAAAGGAGCTTACCACGGATCCAAAGACCAGGGCGCTTGAGCTTCTTCTGGTAAGGAACACACCCCCGCATAATTAGCTCCATATGGTTGCACTCTAATTAATCCCCAATATTTCTAAATGGTTCACGTTCCTTTCACAGGACACTGAAAGCAATAGCGCGGGGCCGTCTAAGAGCTCCCCTTTTGACACCCCTTTAAATAGGACGTTGAATGTAATGAAAAACAAGGATAAGCTCACTAAGCCGACGTCAGCTGGTCCTGTGGCCGGCAAAGGCTTGTCCACAAAATGGGGGTCATACTATACCGCTGGTGTGCGGAAGGAGAAAAAGACCAGCTCGGAAAGCCAGACACACGAGGTTGAAGAACTCAAGGCACAAGTGGCGCGGATTCCGGAGATTGTCCAAGAGCAAGTGCAACAACAACTTGGAACGACGCTCAACGCCATGGTGCCTACGTTGATTCATGGGCTGACGACGTGGATTGCGGGCGGCCAATAGGGGCCTCCCCCGGTTCCCAGCTTCACAGCCAGCACTCGCACAGCGCGCAGGCGGCGCCATTGGTGTCTCCGGCGGCGCCATTGGTGTCTCTAGCAGCGGCGCCATTGGTGTCTCCCGCAGAGGCGGTATTCGTGTCTCCGGCGCCGGCACGAGCATTGGAGCTTAATGCACCCGGGTGTACGCCGGCCGGCACCTCGCCAACAAGCGCCCCCTCCGTCAGTTGCACGCCCGCCGTTGGCGGTGCCTCGACATTAGCCGAGCTCGACATCATCACGGTAACTAAGCCTCTCGGCCGATGACTTCATCTCCTTGCCTTTGACTGGGCATCCCTGACGCCCTCTACATGTTTTCGCAGGGCACCGCCGACGTTCCTTGCACTCTTCTGCACTTCGTGGGCACCGAGTTGGTCGATCTCGCCAAGGGCAGAATCGTTCAACCGGGCAACCCCATGTTCCACGGTAATTCGATGCCACCCACAATGTATAGGGTTGAAGTGGTTCGGGTGCTGCCAGGCTGCGACGAGCTGTTACCTTCAATTCGACCCGCTGGGGCCGACGAAGAAGATGAGATGACCCTCAGCGCCTGCGTAAACTGGCCCCTGCTTTGGCCGAAGAGCCAGATTCGTTTGGGGGCGGGGGACACCACCCCATAGACAAGACCGCCAGTCGTGCCGGTGCCAAGACATGGCAAGAACGCCGCAACGCTACCGGACCTGCCGGACATCCCTATGGCACAGGATCCGGACAGCCCTATGGCACAGGATCCAGACGGCGACGACAACGACGACGGTACATTTACCAACGTTGATAAGTACTTTGCTGAACATGGGTACGCTGACGAGTTCTGCGGGCCTCTTTCTCAAGAACCCAACCAAGACCACCGCGATCTAGCTGGTACGGTGGAGAATTCCAATTGCAACAGGCGTCGTCTGGCATTCAGTTCTCAGGACACGCCTCCAGCTCCCGCCTTCACTGAGCCTCAGATAGCTGAGGTGCGAAATATTATCAACCCCAACACGCTCAAGAAGGCGGTCTGTGAGCAGAACTCGGTCCCATTACAGGAGATCAAGAAGAAGGGATGGAAACGAAAGACTAACAAGGGTGCCGATGCGAGCCAGCCAGCACCGAGTTCGATCCGTGCTCAGGATGGGCCACCTTCACCTAAGGATATCTCGAGGAGGGTGCATGTGGCGGGTAGGGTGATGCTACCGCCAAATATGCTGAATGCTGCAACCGATGCTATGCGGAGTCTGCACGACAATGTTCTTTGTTTGGAGAAGCGGTGTCTCAGAGAGAAGGATGTGGCATACCCGGTTTTCGTGGCCAAGGTGCCAGAGGGCAAGGGCTTTGTGGATCGCGACATCGGGGGTACGATCGTCCTGCGGTTTGATGACATCTTTGCTATGTTTAACCTTCATCCGCTGCACTACACCTTCGTTCGGCTATTTTCGCTGAGTATGGAGATGCGGATCATTAGAGACAAGACCCCGGACATCATGATAGTCGACCCCTTCTACATGCGTGCCAAGCACTTGAGCAGGGCTGGGGACCGCCAAGTTGCGAGTTCTCACCTCGAAGGCGTCATTCTGGCAAACCCAGATAAGGATTACTTCCTTGTGGCTTACTTTCCCGAGTAAGTCATGCCTTAACCGCCCCGTAACATATGATTTCTTAGATTTCGATCGTTCTTTTTTCTTCTAACATTCTGTGTTCTGTGCAGTGACACACATTGCACACTCATCCTCTTAAGCCCGAAATATTCCATGGCCACGTATTTCGACCCGAACTGTAACTCCAACATAGACTACACAAATGTCAAGAAAGTTCTTGATGATGATCTCCCCGGCTACACCAAATCTGGAGGCACCTTCACCAGGGCAGTTCGTAAGTATGGCAAGCACATGTTCTCACACAATATGAAGTTCTGCTGCGTCAAGCAGCCGCCTGGCGGTCAGAAGAATGCCTACTACGCCCTCCATCACATGCGAGCGATCATAAGGGACCATCATCAACTTCTGCTACCAGATAATCTCAAAGATTGGGCCGCGAGCTTGTCGGCAGTCCAGGACGCGGACCTCAGACAAGAATTCTTTCGCATCCATTCGGAGTTTGCGGACATCATCCATCAAGATGTCCTTCATACCTCGGGGCAATTCTTCCTCAGATATCAACCGTCCAATAGTGAGATAGATGAAACGCTACAAATGCAGGGTGACAACGACTGTGATTTCATGACCATCACGACAGACGGCGGCTTCATCCATGTTCCTGTCCGATGAGTCGAGTCGAAAGTAGTGATGTGTAGTTCTGAAACATGGATTGGCTCATGTTGTAATTATACTTTAATGAATTCGTATGTCTCTTTGGTTTGGACAGTCGTTCAACTTAGATGTAATCGATGCTATTTATTAGTAGGACCATGAATCGTGCTATTAATGTCTTGCTTTGCTCTTCCGATCCTTTTGTTGCATACTTACATATTGCTTATGTATTTTCTGTTGTTTGGCTTGTGCATAGAGATGCCGTCGTATGTCGTGTACAAGGGTAAGGTTCCCGGAGTCTACGACGACTGGGAGGAGTGTCGGAGACACGTTCACCGTTTCAGCGGTAACATTTACAAAGGGTACACCACTAGGGCGGAGGCCGAATGTAGATACGCCCGCTATCTAGCGGGAGAGAGGAGGGAGCGTTGGAGGAACCGGATGAAGACCAGTTTGATCGCGATGATGCTCATCGTGATGACCACAGCTCTCTTCTATGTGATGGTAGTTTAGATGATCGATATCGACTTGTAATGTGAAGGCAAACTCGATACTCGCGGTCTTGAGACATGTAATGTTTTATCTTTGTTCGGTCTTTTGAATTCGGAGACTAATATGATGAATTGTATTCAGAGACTAATCTTCTATTGTATTCGATGAATCTGATGTTGCTGTGTGCTGCTGTCTATATTCTGTCCAATAATATATTCATACTAATGGCGCACCACACAAGACACTAATGGCGCACTGTGATCATCACACTAATGGCGCATTAACTGCTGGTGCGCCATTAGAATGCCAAAGCACATGGGTACACATGGCCCCCTGGGAGGCATTCTAATGGCGCACTGCAGGCTATACTAATGGCGCACTACGTGGTGCGCCATTAGAACGCCAGATACTAATGGCGCACCAGTGGTGCGCCATTAGAATTTAATTCTAATGGCGTGATGCCAGTGGCGCACCGGTAGTGCGCCATTAGAAGGCAAATTCGGTGCGCCACTAGCATGCCTTTTCCTAGTAGTGATAAATAGAATGAAAAGTCATTCCCTTTGCTTCAGTCATAGGTTCTATAAAGTATGCTACGATGTGTACCAGACCTATTGTGTACCTCACCATGAGTTTGGCAAGAGGGTTCAATAGTGATCCAGGAGTGGATCACTAGATAACGGTCAAAATTATCCTTAGTGGACTAAGGAAATGTTTCTCGGTTATGGAGGTGCTAAAAGAGTTCATCGTAAAGAGTTCGTCGATGCAAGCTTTTGACACCGTTCTAGATGACTCTAAGTCTCGATCTAGATACATATTGAAAGTGGGAGCAATTAGCTAGAGTATCTCTGTGCAGAGTATTCTAGACATAGAAATTTGCAAAATACATACGGATCTGAATGTTGCTGACCCGTAGACTAAACTTCTCTCACAAGCAAAACATGATCACTCTTTGGGTGTTAAGCACATAGCGATGTGAACTAGATTATTGACTCTAGTAAACTCTTTGGGAGTTAGTCACATGGAGATGTGAACTAATCACATAAAGATGTGAACTATTGATGTTAAATCACATGACGATGTGAACTAGATTATTGACTCTAGTGCAAGTGGGAGACTAAAGGAAATATGCCCTAGAGGCAATAATAAAGTTGTTATTTATATTTCCTTATATCATGATAAATGTTTATTATTCATGCTAGAATTGTATTAAACGGAAACTTAGTACATGTGTGAATACATAGACAAACTAAGTGTCACTAGTATGCGTCTACTTGACTAGCTCGTTGAATCAAAGATGGTTAAGTTTCCTAGCCATAGACATGAGTTGCCATTTGATTAACGAGATCACATAATTAGAGAATGATGTGATTGACTTGACCCATTCTGTTAGCTTAGCACGATGATCGTTTAGTTCACTACAAAAAAAGACACATCCGTGACATTTTGGGCCGAACGAAATTTTTTTCTGTCATACCTATGACACTTCTATGATGATAATTGTGACAAAACCCGGTATCATCATAGATGTGGTGGGGTCCTACTTCTATGACAAAAAATCATGACAAAAAATGGGATTATCGTCCTGGGCGGGCCGGAGACGGAGCTGCTTGACATTCTTTGGGCCGTCCATGATGGAAAAAACCGTGGTAGAAGCGAGGGCGAGGAAAATATCGGGGTGTTCCCGGTTACGGTGGGTGGTCGTGGACGAGCGATGTGCGTTTCTCTCGTACACGCACGCGCGTGGGTGCGAGGCGTTGGGCTCTAACTGAACCCGAGCGAAGCGTTGGGCTCTAACTGAACCTGATCGATTGCACTGTACGCTACGCGTTACTAAACCCGTGTGATCGATCGATGGCTGTTAACTGAACCCGATCGAGCGATTCCTTCGCTACTGCTACTAACTGAAGCTGATCGATGCTTCCTCTGGATGAACAGTGAGTGTTGCTGGGGGGTTTGGATGAACAGTTTCTGGTGGGGGTGGATGAACAGGACCCCGTGGTGTTGCCTCTGGATGAACAGGACCCCGATTGATCGAGCCGGTTGGGGCTGGATGAACAGGACCCCGTGGAGGGCAGGATGAACAGGACCACCCCATGGAGGGCAGGATGAACAGCAGCCCGTGGAGGGGTGGTTGAACAGGAGCCCATGGAGAGGGCAGGTTGAACAGTAGCCGATGGAGTAGCGCGCGGTGGAGGCTGGATGAACAGGAGCCCGTGGATGAACAGTCGCAGGTGGAGGCTGGAGGAGGTTGACGGTGGATGAACAGTAGCCCGTGGAGGCTAGAGGGGGTCGATGTTGGAGATGAACAGTATCTCGTGGAGTCCCGTTTTGCGGTACGCCAAACCCCTCCCGATGAACAGGACCCCTGTTTCGACCGTAGCGCTCCAACACAAGTCTGTTTCCTCCGTTTTGCGGTACGCCACACCCCTCCCGATCAACAGGACCCCCGTTTCGACCGTAGGAGGTCCGTTTCCTACGTTTTGCAGTACACCAGACCCATCCCGATGAACAGGATCCTGTTTCGAACGTGGCCGGTCGAACACAAGGCCGTTTCCTTCGTTCTGTGGTACGCGAGGCCTCGTTTCCATCGGTTGTTCCGTCCAAGCCCTCCTGATGAACACGACGACGCATTCCGTTCTGACCCAGCCGGTTGGCTCCCCATGAACACGAGGAAGACACTGTTTCTACATTGCGACCCAGAAATGTACACGAGCCCTGGCCGTACGTATGCGCGAGTAGGCGTTCGAGACCCTGCCCGTATGTACATACGTGGCCATATTTTCTTTCTTGCACACTGGCCGCTCTATGTACGTTTACATGCTATCTGCGCGCCTCTACTACGACACGTGCGCGCCTCTACATCGACCAGTATGTACATACGCGTTCGCAACCAGAATGACAACGCTATGTACGCTTCGACCAGGTGGGTCCTGATTGTCAGGCACTTCCTTGCGTGCGAAGATGTAGCTGGTGGGTCCCAGCAGTCAGGGGGCAAATCATTTTTTTGCCTGGACGCACTTCCTTGCGTGCGAAGATGTAGCTGGTGGGTCCCAGCAGTCAGGGGGAACCGTTTTTTTTGTGAAATAGGGTGGCCCGTCCGATGGGTCCACGCTGTCAGGTGGAGGAATAATTATTTTGCGCATAATAAGGAGGCACTTCCTTGCCGTGGCCGTGGACCCAGCTGTCAGCCTCTCCACGTACAGTCCACGTTCGATGGAAGCCGTTCCTTGACCACGTTGACCACGCCGCGCCGAGAGCACCAGGGCGGTGGACGACGGCGAGGCCTAGGAAGGGGACGACGCAGAGCCAGAGAAGACGCGGCAGTGGAAGCCCGCGCGGAGAGGAGTACGAGGGTTCACTGGTTCGGTTGCGGTGTGAGGCTGCCATCGCCGCAGGGCCTGGCTAGCGGTGGGAATAGTTGGGGACAGTGAGGCCTCCGCGGCAGCATAGCCGGCCACGGGAGGTAGGAGCATGCGGCACGACCGGTGCTGCTTTGGGCTGTTGGAGCAAGAAGACCAGAGGTTGAAGAAGCATAACGGTCGTTGGATGGACATTGTACGGTCACTGGAGGTAGAATCGTTCATATTGACTAAGTTGACAAAGCACTCCTCCCCGTCAACTTAGTAGGCCCACGAGTCAGCCACCCGCCAAGGTGGGTCCCAACTAGTAGGGGCAGCATTCATTTTTTGTGCGTAATAAGGTGACACTTCCGGTGTGGCCGAGCTGACAGCGGGGGGAAACGTTTTTTTCACAAAATACAGTGGCCCGTTCGGTGGGTCCCAGCAGTCAGGGGGAAACGTTTTTTTCGCAAAATACAATGGTCCATCCAGTGGGTCCCTGCTGTCAGGTGGAGGAATAATTATTTTCCGTGTAATAAGGAGGCACTTCCTTGCGGCTGTCGTGGACCCAGCTGTGAGCCTCTTCACGTACAGTACTCTTCCGATGGAAGTCGTTCCTTGACCACGTTGACCACGCCGCGCCAAGAGCACCAGGGCGGTGGACGACGGCGAGGCCTAGGAAGGGGACGACGCGGAGCCGGGGAAGATGAGGCAGTGGATGCCCACACGTAGAGGAGTATGAGGGTTCACTGGTTCATTGCGGTGTGAGGCTGCCGTCGCCGCAGAATAACAGGGGGTGTGGGTGAGTAGAGGGATGGCCTGGCCAGCGGTGGGAGTAGTAGGGGGCGGTGAGGCCTCCGCCGCATCGCAGCTGGCCATGGGAGGCAGGAGCACGAGGCACGACCGGCGCTGGTTTGGGTGGCTGGAGCAAGAAGACCAAAGGATGAAGAAGCACTACGGCTGTTGGATGGACATCTACGGTCACTGGAGCTAGAATCGTGCATATTGACTAAGTTGACAAAGCCCACCATTCCCGTCAACTTAGTAGGCCGACAAGTCAGCCTGCCACTATAGTGGGTCCCAGCTAGCAGGGGGAGTATTCATTTTTTGTGCGTAATAAGGACGCACTTCCTTGCGTGCGAAGATATAGCTAGTGGGTCCGAGCTGTCATCGGCGGTAACATTTTTTTCGCGAAATACAGAGGCCCTTTCGATGGGTCCTAGATGTCAGGTGGAGGAATCATTATTTTGCGTGTAATAAGGAGGCATTTCCTTGCGTGCGGCCGTGGACCCAGTTGTCAGCCTCTCCACGTACAGTCCACTTCAGATGCATGTCGGTTGTTGACTACGTTGACCAGGCCGCGCCGAGAGCACCAGGGCGGTGGACGACGACGAGGCCTAGGAAGGGAACGACACGGAGGCGGGGAAGACTTGACAGTTGTTTCCCACGTGGATGGGAGTACGACTGTACAAGGGTTTACTGGTTCGTCTGCCGTCGCCGGAGAATAACACCAGGTGTGGGTGAGTAGAGGGATGGCTAGGCCAGCGATGGGAGTACGGTGGGGCGGTGAGGCCTGCACGACAGCATAGTCGGCCGCGGGGAGGAGGGAGCAGGCAGTCCCGCCGGCGCTTGTTTGAGCGGCTAGAGCAGGAAGAGCAGATATTGAAGAAGCACGACGGCCGTTGGATGGACATCCAACAGTCACTGCTTGTGCGTCAACCTTTTTTTTAGGAAAGCCTCAAATCTGTGGAAAACAGCATATAGCCCATCTACCATTATTTCTAATAATTTACAGACCATTTGCTAATTCTTAAGGTTTTTTTGGAGCCCATATTCTTTTTGTTAGCATTACAGACCATATTGTGGCCACGGTAAAAAAAATTATACGAAATGTTCCATATTTCGGTGCGGTCCGAACTGTTTTTAATCCCGAAATTTTGAGTCACATTCAAACTGATTTTAAAAATAAATGTATATCAATTTAAAATCCAACAAATTGTCCACACATAAAAATTAATGCAATTTAAAATCTTGAAATGAAAAAAAAATAAATTTGAAAGTAATTGCCGGTTTGATGTGTTTTAAAAATGTACAACCCATTTCTCATTACTGATCGGCCATTTTATCGTCCAGCCAAATGAAGCTCTCCTCGTCTTGAAAGATTTGCAGCCCAATAGGCCTGACAGAGCGGCTTACTTGGCAAATCACAAAAAAACTGGGCTAGCCATTTTCAAAAACAAAAAACTACTGGGCTGGTCTATGGTAAACATAAAAGAGAAGGATGTCTAGACAGGCAGAGTGCCCCGCACAGCTCAGTTGACACCCTGCTTCCGTCTCAAAAACAAATTAGATAAATGCGACAACAAATATGGCGATTCATAAAAATTCCACTGCAATTTCCAAACTTTGAAAAATGCCACTACATTTTTTGCAAACTTTTGAAAATGCCATTGCAATTTGCAAACTTTGAAAAACACCACTCTAGACTTCGAAAAATGCCACTGGAAATGGCATGAAATGGCATTTTCCAAAGTTTGGAAATTGTTGTGGCATTTCTCAGAAACACCAGATTTGGAGTGGCATTTATCAAATTAACCCAAAACAAAAATAACTAGGTGAGCTGCTGGGTCCCTCGTGTCAGCCGCTCGTTGTGCAACTCTCTCGTTTATTAACTACGTTGACAATGGCATGGGACCTAGATGTCAGAAATCCATTAGGAGGAGCCATTTTTTATTGGATTGAAATAAGGAGGCACTTGCTTCCGTACTGCCATGACCTTGGCGGGTCCCTGCTGTCATCCTCTCCACGTACAATCATCTCCTGATTGTGTACGCGTCAACTTGGTAGGCCCACAAGTCAGCCTCTAAACCCGTGGAGGACAAATAGAACCCATTTAAAAAAATAACAACCCATTCCATACATTCAAAGGGAAAGTTCAATGTTCAGAGCAAAGTAATAGGTCTGATCCACATATAGAGTACTGAACTTACACGTTGACAACCATCATAGCCAAGTTAACTATCTACTCCCACTAATAATCTAGTAGCGTACAAGTACTAACTTACTCTTAGCTAACTAGACGATGCCGACCGCCATCTGTGGTACACGCTAAACGCCGGCACCGGCGTCTTCCGCCTCGCCTCGGACTTGCCAGAGGTGCGATACACTACAAAAAAATACACTTCCGTGATGATACGTGTTTGTCACAGTAGGTCACGTTTTTTGTCATGCATGTACATCCATGACAAATTTATGACAGAATCAAGACAGTCATACCTGTGCTGTCGTAGAAGTGTTCCATGACATTACCAAAATTATCATCATGGAAGTGTCCACTTCCATGACGATAAATCACGCGTCACAGAAGTGCTTTCGTCAACTGTGACCGACACGTGGCATCCACCATAACGGAACGCCGTTAAGCTATCGGGTCGGGTTTTGGATCCGATAACCCATTAACAGCCCTGACCAATGGGGATTTTCCATGTGTAAAATCATCATTGGCTAGAGGAAACACGTGTCGGCTCATCGTCGGGACAGATGTCATCCACTCACTGGATAGAAGGCCCTATGATACGTCGACACGTGGCACGACCCATCAAGTTTAAATGGGCCGGCCCAACTAAAGGCCCACAAGATTTTGCGGACCATAATGGGCCGGCCCATGTAAAGGCACACAAGATTTTTGTGTGCCGTAATGGGCCGGCCCAGGTAAAGGCCCATAAGATTCTTGTGGATCATAATGGGCCGGCCCAGCTAAAGGCCCACGAGATTTCGCCGACATTAATGGGCTGGCCCAGCTGTAGGCCCACAAGATTTTGAGGACCCTAGTAGGCCGGCCCATTAACTGCCTGCCATGTTTTGGGCCAAATGCCGGCCCATATTTGATCCGGTCCATTAATGGCCTGCCACGCTCCGGGCCTAATAGTGGCCCATATGAGATCCGGCCCGTTAAAGGCCTACCACGTTCTGGGCCACATTACGGCCCAGATCAGGTCCGGCCCTTTAATAGGCTTTGGGCTCAATTATGGCCCATATCAGATTTGGCCCATCAACTGGACACTATGCTTTTGGGCCCACTTGCTAAAGGCCCACTTAGTAATTCGGCCTGATATTAGTTTTTCCCTGTTAAGGGCCCGTTTAACATTTCGGCCCTATATTAATTTCAGCCTGTTAAAAGCCCGTCATATAGTTGGGCCTAACTATGGCCCGGTTTGCATCCGGCCTGCTCGCAGCCGATATCTGATTGGGCCAAACAAGGACAGAGACAATTTTTTGGCCAGTTGAAAGCCCGTGATTTGATTCGCACAATCATGGGCCGGGGTTCATTTTGGGCTGCTGCTGGCACGTGAGCTGTTCGGCACGTTTCAGGCCCAACCTACATCGTGATTGCATGACGGCCCAATTATGTACCGTAATTTTACGGTTTGGCTGGTTTACTGCGAAGACAGGATATATATACAGTAAAATAACTGCAGCATCCTGAATAAGAAAAAACATAGACTATACAATAAAGAAATTATGGCATATTACATCCACTGGGCATCAAAGTTCGCCAGTATGATAATAAAGCACAAGCAGACAACAGATTACATACACTGGGCATCAAAGATCGCCACCAGTGCAAATAAACATGCCGACAAAATAATATACAAAACCGACAGCACTTCAATAGAGTTCAAGAAAGTTTAGCCCTGCTGGGGAGCTGCAGCGCAAGCAGCTGAGCAAGATGATGAGACTGTGCTTGTTCAACACTTATATCTTCCTCACTCTGAAAGATAAACAAGCAGACAGATGACAGGTTTTGCACATAAAAGTATCAGTGTTGACAATTCATCACATTTCTTACTGACGAATAAAGTGACACACTTTATATTTGCATTAACACAATATGGTAATTTTTCAGGTCAAGACATGGCAGGAAATGACATTGTGAAGGAGTTGGCAACTTCACGACACCACTGGATTACAGATCAAGAACTCATAAGTATAAATGGTTAGTGTGCTGTCAATTTATACCATTTCAGATTGGCAAATAAAGAGACAACTTAAATAATAGCAGAATGATATGACATTGTTCATAGTTAAGACATTGCAGAATATGACATTGTGCTGTAGTGGGTAGGTTCACCACACAACTGGATTACGGATGAAGAACGGAAGCATACATGCAGTGCAAAAGAAGATCACTTGCTCTGTATAGTTTAATTTACATGGTATGAAGAAGGAACTTGGTTGTACAACTGAAAACTTAAATTGAGAAAGGACAAACTTTTGTTTATGAAATACATATAATAAACTTTAAACAAGCAATTTGATGCAAACACCAAAAATAAACAGCTGTTGCAGTCATGCCTAACCAAATATATAAAACCAAGTTTGAAGGCTTGAGATGGACAAACTTACATTATTGGTGAAGACAGGCTCTATAAAGGCCTTGTCCATGCTGATGGGGGGCAATTCAAGAAGTTTACCACAAAATCTTCTTCAAAAGCATTGCCTTTATTCTACATTTTGTTAAGAGTAAATATAGATGTGATGATATACGAAAAAATGGAGAATATTTAAGATAAGATGAAGAGTGATGCTACATAACCAAGTAGCTATAAATGTAAGTGCAGCGATACAGGCAAAAGGTACAGCCAAGAGCAATGCACATCTAAACTTCTTCAGTACTAACCTTATGGTAAGAGTAAATATAGATCTGATGTGTAGAAAATGGAGGGCAAAGGAAAATAAGCTGCAGAGTGATGGTACATGAACAACTACCTATCATTATAAGTACACTGATAAAGGACAGCATGTACTTACAAGAACAATGCAGAGCTAAAAAAACATTGGCATTGGATATATTCTACACTAATGTAACCATTCATACAGATCAGATAATTTGGAGCAAACAATTGATAAGCAAGCTATCATGCATACTACTATCACATAATGAACCAGGTATGTATGCAAGTACAGTGATATAGGACAACAGGTACTAACAAGAGCAAAGCAGCGGGCAGCATATTTGCGATATCCTGTCGTTCTTGTCAAACCGGAATTCTTCTTCGAGCAGATTTCCTGCAAAAAAGATCCATAAGGCACATGCGGAAAAGTAGAAGTTCAAAATGTCATGTGATTTCATAGACAGTACCTCATCCTGGGAACAAGACCAGTGCATAACAAGGTTTTTCCATTCAATGTCTTCTAAATTTAGCACAGGAAACTTCACCGGAAATTCGTTTATAGACTTTCCATCAAAGTGTGATTTCCTCAGGTAACACCGATACTGCTGCAATGCTTCCTTGAAAAGCACAAGCAAGCTTTGCTCGTCATGACTATCTAGATTGAGCCTCGCCTAGTTACAACAATGTAATGTAAATCATTGATGTGCTCAATCAGCAGAAAATAGGAAAATAATAACCTTGAATAATAGCACTTACACGTAAGTTGGACAGGAAGATGTGAAAATGGTGTTTGTCTTCACAATAATCTTCCCATGATGGGAATATATGCACGTAGTCCCTAACAACATTGAAAGCATTGTCTTTTAAACTGGGAATAAATGGAATGGGGTTCCAATCTGCAGGAATTGGCCGTCTCTGCAGTTGGGATAGGTCTTCGGCCGGTGGACTTGCTGGAGTTGGATTTTTCGGTGGTACAACTGGTGCTATGGCAAATGAAATCGGTATACCTTTTGCTGGAGTGCAGGTCCTGTGTGGTGGGGCTAGTGGTGTGGCTAGTGAAGTATGGGTACAGTCTGCTGGAGTCGGTCCTACGTTTTGTGTCACTGGTTGTACAGCCAATATAAGTGGGGGGCTGTCTGATTTCTCCGGCAGCACCACGTTTTTCAAGGACTTTGGTGGTGCTCCTTCATGTTCTGCAATCACCCTCTTCCTTTTTGATGTCTGATGCACAAGAACAACATTTGAGTGGAAAAACATGGTATGATGACAGATGGAATATGTATGGATAATTGATGGGCATGGCATCTCGACATATATGATGAGTAAACTAAGCAGATGGCGGTGCAACAAAGTAGAAGAAATGCAAGACAACATATGCAAGATACACGCAATCAATAAAACCTTGCCAAATTAGAACAGGCGCCTTGATGGGTGAACAGGGCAGGCCATCTGCCTTTGACTCCCCGAGGTTAGAATAGTCATTAGGATGATATTCTGAACAAGAATCAATAGGTGGGGAGCGTACGAGTTTCATTAATTCTAGAATGGCACTCAATGCCTTGCTGCCAATTTTGTAAGTCATTGCAGTGTTCCACAATATTCTTCTGATGCGTGGATTCTGATATTCACTGTAATTGCGTATAATATCTGAGAACCATGAAAACATAAATAGTTGTGAGATTATCTTTGTAATGCAGATGATATTCTAATATAGGGGCGCCCCTGTAAACACTTGTGTGCTATCACTGGATTCTGATGAGAGAGCTCATGTGTGATGTAATATGGTGCGTGCATTTATATAGTCTGGCACAAGTACACAAAAATAGGCTCCAGAAGTAAGGATAGCTAGCAGATGATAGGTTCACAATATACTGTATAGAGAGTTTATTGCCAAACCATGATAACAAGAGCACACAACAACTAGGCAGATCATAGTGTACATAACAGGAGTACACCATAACCAGGATATATAAATCGGGAAAGTGGAACTGGCTGGAAATTACGGTGTTGTATTGCCGCTAGTAATTGAAAGCCTATCGATCACGTACAGGCCAGCTCTATGAGCTGTTGACTGCAGATGTTCCTGCTCCCCTTCCTCACAAGGAACATACTGTGCTTCCCATACAGAACACTGCACGGGCCGCCGGCCGAACCACCGGCCCCACGGCCTGTGTTCCTCCGCCACCCCCACCCCGCCCCCACCCGCGTCAAGTTTTCTTTGTTCGACGAGGCCCCACCACCGCCCCCCACAACCACCGTCCCCACCACCGCCCCCACAACCACCGTCCCCACCTGAGCCTCTTCGATCGCACCGGCGAACTCCGGCGAGCTCTAAAAAATCGATTGACCCAATTTTGAAATTTAGTCTACTGTGATTTAACTAGTGTGGAATATAAAAGGGGAAAACCATAAGCATTGCGAGTATGGTGTTGAGCGTGCCATGGCGGATCTGAAGGTGCAAACCGGACAAAGGCAACTTCGCAACCAAGACAAGAAATCAGAGTAAAGCAGTGGCGATCTATTTTCTTGCTGCGATAAATAAGTTGAGCAGATACGAAAGAGTACCGCCTCTGGTGCGGCGCCGTGTACGCATCTGCTGAGAATTTGACGGTGCTGTGGTAGCGATGGCTGTCGGCGGCGTGGAAGCAGATCTAGGAGGGTAGACGGTGGCGGCGGGGCGCGGTGGACGAGACGGTCGTAGGAGCGGCGCCGGCAAGGTGGACGACGGCGGGGATGAAGCGAGAGGACGGGATGCAAGGATCCCGGTCCGAAGCCGTGGATGAGAGAGGTCGATCTCTTGTAATGGACGGCGGCGTCGGGGTATCAGCTCCGGCATGGTGGAGGAGGACGGCGGTGGATGGGGTGGCGGACGGCGGCAGACGGCGGAGGGTGGGGTGGAGAGGGTGTTTTGGCGCCCACGGATTACGAATGGGGAAAAAGGGAGGTAGAGAGGAAGGGGTGAACCATGTATTCAGGGCGCGGTTGTCTCAAATGCGAGGAAATTTACAAACTTCACCCCTGTTTCAAATTTCTACTACATCACAGCAACACTAGTCGGTTGAGGATAGGACGGTAATCTCGCATACACCGAATATTTGCCGACGAGAGTTTGTTTTTGGCGCCCACCTTGTATGAATATGAATCAGGGAGGGAGTCGATTTCAGCCGAGGACACACTATGTTTTGGCGCCCACCGTGTATGAATCTGGGTGAGAGGCTGTTACGTCACGTTTGGGTGAAATTACAAACCTACCCCTATCGAAACCTATAGAAATCCAGCATATAGGCTTTGCGTGCCAGGATAGGCAGTAGTGATTTCCATCTCGCAGATTTTGGTTTCGGGCGGTTACTGCGACTTTCCCCACTTCGTTCAAATTTTGTAGAGTGCATGTTTACTGTGCCAACTCAATTCGAATCCCGTTTGTATTCTATTTTTTTTCGGGCGGGATCCATTTTCAATTGGAATTACATTCTATATACATCATTTTATATATATACTTTGAAAAGCACAACACCATTTATACATATATATGGTTTACAAATGGCATCATCTCAGATTCATAAGGTTGTATCCGTCAATTTGGATTTTCAAATATCTGAAACCACTTTATGTTGAAATCCAATGTATGCATTCCTCACTAACTGTCTCCAATTAATGTGTGTTTCATGCGGGTTTTTTTTACTTCTCAAACATGTATAATGTGTTTCACACATGCAACATATAGTGTAATCCCGTTTAGACATTAATTGCATATAAACCATGCATTGTTTGTAATTGAAGAATCTATGGACCACCAATATTGATAAACTATATAACATTACACGTGTGCCCAAATTCAAATGAATATGCATGTTTGATACACCAATTTGCATTATGATATTATCAATGTCGTGATCTCCAATTTAAATATTTGAATCCCCTTTAATCCAGATATTCGTCTCATATAGCTATCACTCATGCTTATATAGGACTATCTCTCTGGACCTATACGCATTCATCGTCTCTCAGGTATCTTTCGTGCTACCTATATGTCGACAATGATCTTTTATCTTCGTAACACACTGACGGTACTCTCTCCCTCGACCTTCATCACTCTATCTCTCTCTAAGTATATCTCGCTCCCTGCTATGTTTCTCTAACTATGATTCTCCATGTGGAATCTCTTTCTCTCACACAAACACAAAACTTTGTCTCCCGGGGTCTCATTTCTCTCTACTATTCCCATGTGTGCCACTCACACTCCCCTCATACAGAGATGTCTTTCGCACCTTAGATATGAGAACCTACGACTCTTCCTCTTCAATATCTCTTTCTCACACACAAACACAAACTCTGTCTCCCAGGGTCTCATATTTCTCCATTGTTCTCTTGTATGTCGCTCACACACACCCTCTCTCCCTAGAGATATCTTGCATTCCCTCGTATATCTCTCTAGCTATCACTCTCATTGTGAAATATCTTTCTCTCTTGCAGACACAAAACTCCGTCTCTCTGGATCTCATTTCTCTCTGATATCTGTTTGTGTGTGACTCACACGCACCCTCTCTCTATCTCTCTCACACCCACACACATAACACAGCCTTCTGATCCACTCGACTCCTATCTCTAACGCACACTAGCTAGCATCTTTATCTTTCTATTTATCTATTTCTCCATCAACCTTCTTTGTCGCCCTCACTCTTGATTCCTATCACGCACACTACATATGTTTCTCTTTACATGCAGTCAAGTGCCCTCTCACACACATATATAACTTCACCCTTTGAACCACCCGACGGTCATCTCCAACACCCAAACTAGCGGATGTCCCTCTAGCTAGCATCTCCATCTCTGTATCTATCTGTAGTTTATCCTTCAACATTTCTTTCTCGCACGGAGTCTTGCTTCCTATCACCCACACTATATATGTCTCTCCATACATATGCATTTATAGGTTGGTATCTTTTGCACAATCGTTGCGCCTCACTCCCTCTGCTCGCCATAGATGCATGCTCCAGCCCACGCCACTATCTCTTAAAGACAAAAACACATGCTCAATTGTCGGGACTTCTTCCATGCATTCTCACATGCATGCATATTGTCATACCGTTCCGTCTCTCCCATGTCGTTGATCTTATGACTTATGTCTTGTTTCTTTTATCACGATCATGCGCACGCGCACACACACACATCCCACATATACATGTATACCTCTCACACATGCATGTTCAAGGTCTCTATGTCTCCATACCTAGTTAATTACCCTCAATCCTAACGCCACATCAAATCGTTCTCCTCTTTTGTGCACATAACTTCCGCCTGGATGGATAAAACACACACTCACACTTAACAATCTCCTTCTAGCTACCCCCCCCCCCCCCCGCCTCCCACTCTTCCCCTATATCCCCGAAACCAATAAGACCATCCCTTAGTTTTATTCCCGCCTACATGCAACATCGATATATAGTAGTCTTCCTCGATGTCTCTTGAAGAAATATGTTCTCTCGAAGTCGACTCCTCTCACGTGCACACACATTCTCTTCCCTCTCTACGGGCATTTTCTCTCTCGCACCCCATCGTTGGTGGCCTCTACCATACACATCACCTCTCTATGATGAAAGCCATGCACACTTAAATTACATCCGCCACAGAGGACCCCGTGACACACACACACACGCACCCCCCAACACACACACACTAAGACTCCATCTCTCTCTCTCTCACACACACACGCAAGCAAGCACGCCCCCCCCCCACACTAAGACTCCATCTCTCTCCCTCTCTCACACACACAAACTAAGACTCCATCTCTCTCTCCTCTCTCTCTCACCCACACACACACACAAACACCCCACACACTAAGACTCCATCTCACGCACACATGCTCTAGGCGGAGCATTTGTTCCTACCACCCTTCATCCAACCTTACCCGTATGATAAACAATCACCTTTATTTACTTGCATAACATGGACAAATTCCACTTTACTTTAGTAGTCAGCAAACTTATCATCTGTACCCTTATAAAAAACGAGTTGGTGGTGATGGTGTGCCTGCCATCTTGTAATACAGACCGTATGATCTATATCTGAGGATAGAAAGCAAACTATGAGAATTTACAAAAGATACCCGCACCTCTCTCCACATCATTATCTCCCGCAACCTCATTGCTCAGCAATTAAAAAGGAATAAGTCTCTGGAACAATCTAGCATGCATGGTGGCCGCTGCCGCCTGCCGGCGCCGTCCATCCCCATGCCTCCGCCCATTCCGACCACCAGTCACCACCACGCTCCACTCACCTCGCCTTATCTCTCATCTTTCATTTTTTCGATGACATTCTCGAGATACCAGTTTTCCGATAAAATTCTTGAGATATCATTAGTTTTTACACATGGGATTACTCCTGCATGGGTCAATCACAACAGGTGTTCTGTAAAAAAAATGCATATTGATGTTCCATGCAATGCACAAGAATCTTGCTTGTAATTATATAACGAAAATCACGAGCAGGAAGTGACATTTTTTTGACACAACCATGTTAACATGGCCATGTAAATCACTAGCTAAAGTAAATACTATTATACTTATATCCCGATGCAAAAGGTTGAGTACATGTCCGAAGAGTAGGGTCGCACACACGCACTCTATCTCTCAGAATCTCTCTCACACACACACACCAGTTACGTGACACCCACTTAAGCAGACACGTATGTTACAATTTGTGCACCCGCGGGTACACGTGATGCTCCGCAGTTATTTAAGCCGGAAGGCGAACCCAAACAGTAGCTGCATTCATTCCCCTCCCGCCGCCTCTTCTCTGGTCGCCGTCGCCCGGTAGCCATGGGCCGGCCGAAGGTAACAACATACGCCATACTCCTGCCAGAGCGGCGCTTTAATATGGAAATTTTAGTGGTCATGCATGCATCTTTTTGTGCTAGCACTCCTATATAAGGGTTGATCGGTCGCTTCCTGCGGACGTGCGCGGGCGGTGGAAGAGGAAGGAGAAGGGAAGCGGGCCGTGGAGTAACTTTTTTACCACAATTTCTTAGGAAACTGAGTGTGATAATTGAGTAGTTTTACAAACTACCAGTACTACACCTGAAACGGTTCAAAACCTATACTCCCTTGCCAGCGCGCGCTTCCCGCGTGAAACGGTCAGCGTCGCCCTGGAGCGTCAGTGCTGCATTAATGCCCGGCCAGAGCAGAGGCGACCTCTCACTGGCGCCGGCTTTGAAGTGGCGCGACGGCCGAGAGAGCGCCGCTTCCCGGTGCACGCGACTACTCTGCGTCGAGACTGGCCATAGGCCCTGTTTGGATCCATGGGTTAGAGTTAGTTTGAGCTAGTTGGGGCTCAAATAGCCCTAAACTATCCAAGCATGAGGGTTTAAATTGGAGCAAGTTGCACCGAACCCACCAAAAAAAACTATCCCACCCAAGAGGTGCTAACTGGAGATAGTTCTCATTGGGACCACTGAAAAATCACATTTCTCTCTCCATGAAGTGCATTTATTGTCAATCTAACCCTATCACCCAAACACCTCTTTGGCTACAGTTAGTTCAGGGTTAGTCATGAGTTACTCTAACCTCTAGCTAAGTTAGAGTATCAAACAGGAGCAGTGTAGGACATGCAAGTTGCTCAAAGCATACAGGCAAATTCGTACGTGAAAGGATTTTTTTCTTTTTGAAAATGGAACGTGAAAGGAAATTTTTTTAGAATGCTCTTGGCATGTCGCTAACATGTGATAGTTAACCGACCTCAAGAGACGGCAGAAACGCCAGCCCGCCGCACTTTGATAGAGACGAGGAGGGAGAAGCGATACATGCTGCTGGATTACTAGAGATAGGTGTCGCACGGAAGCCATGAAATATGGTGATAGTGTGGGTTCGCCATGTACTAGTATGATACTACACTGGGCTGCCGTGTTTCGTACTCTTCCAATCCACTGTGGAGATGATTGGTTAATTTTATATCGCTGAATAATATTAGATATTATGAGTGCAGACGCTCCACCACGAGGTTCCTTGCTCCTTCTTGGTCGTCCGGAATCTATCTTCTTCCACTCTATTTTTTTTACATGAGCTTTGTTCATCCTTTTGCCAACACGCGAGACATCTAGCATCAAGGTGCACGTGTTATGCAAGGATCGTTCCATCTATATGAAGAACACGTGGGACTGGAACTATGAGACGAACATGGACCTAGGAGTGGACGTACGAACCTGAGTAATGTAGCGCAATAAGTGAAGTAGAGAGGCACAAATGGTATGAACATGCGTGGCATATAGGGTGTGTTTGGTTGCATTCTCGTCTCAACATAGTTGTTCCCTCTTCATGCATGCTCAACTCAACACCCCTCTTCATGCATGCTCTCTTCATGCATGCTTCTAGTGTATTTGTGCTAAACTAGTGTGGACTCATGCACCCTCCATACACTCTACCAAACACCCAAAAGTAGGTCGAGAAGGGAACTCTTGGGCGGCATTTGTCTCTTACTATGTACTACCACTAAATGTTGTATGTGCAATGCACGGTGATGTTATGGAGTACATGCCTAAGTACACTACCACTACTATATTAGTTGGAGGCACATATTAACTTTTATATTTGTTTATGTGTATGCCCCGAGACCTTCCAACTAGACGTGTCTTTGTCTCCAGGTCGCACTTTGTATCGTTCATACCACTAAGTACTACTAAGTGTGGTCTCTGACCCAGAAGTGGAAGAAGTGGAGACGCTCTACCATGCTGTTTTTTTTATGTTGGGCTCTACCACGCTGTTCATGTCCCACTCCTTTCGCTGACGTGTGGGACATCCAGCACGTGCCTTGTTTGGCACCCTTCGTCGTAAGAGTTGAAATGCTAGCATTCATCAGAAATAAAAAAATAATTATAAATCGGCAGTGATACTATTTTTTTGCGAACCAATCAGCAGTGATACTATACCACGCGATTTCCTTGCTCCTCGATATTAGAAAGAATACTTCCGTTCGCCAACATGTGGGACGTCGACCATCCTGGTCCACTTGCCATGCACGCAGAACTCCAAGGGAGTCACCCAGGTCATCGTGCCGCAGTAACAATGACTAATGAGCCATCAAATCACAGGCCCACTTCCCACTTTGAAGTTGCTTGGACGAAGGAACCATCATGACTTCGTTGAATTCCGCTTCTTGAAGAAAACTACTGTACCAGCAATACTACTAGCTACAGTAGTTACTCCAACAGAGGCCTCCTTTCGTTCATAGGATAGGAATATGAAAATCATAGGAAGTGAGATGACATGCATCTCAATTCCTATAGAGAAAGAGATGCCATTTGATGCTTAGGATAGGAATTTTTCCATTTAGTCTAGGCTAATGTACTGGTAATTTGCTCTAAAAACTACAGTAGTAACTAGTAGTACTGGTACATGCTCATACTCAAACACACACACACAGACACACTAACTACTAGTACTACTACTTCTCACATGATGGCCAGACGCCGTCGTTCTCCTTCCTGGCTTTGTCGGCGACACCCCACCGTGCTTGGATCTCCGCCGACCTCTCCGCAGCAGCGTGTGCGTCCTTTTCTTTCTTGCGGCGGCGGGCCTCTCTTTTCTTGAGTGCTTTCTGACTTTTCCGCTGCCTCTGTGCGGCTTTGGCCGCCTCTTGCTCTATCGCCCATTCGGCCTTGGCATCTTAAAATTCCTCCCACATAGTTGTGAGGTCGCGAGCGGCGATGAACTCGGCACGGCGGGATGCCATCACTGCCTTACCGGTTAGTATGATGCGCGGTGGCATGAACGACGCTTGGTGAGAGCTCTAGGGTGGAGTGGACGGACAACCGTATAGTGCAATTGTTTGTCAAGAGCTCAAGGACAGAAGACGAAGCAAATTTGGATTCCCCTTCAATCCTGGTCATTTATTACCGAGTAAAATGCACTGGCGGTCATCGAACTTGTCTTGATAGCTCACTTTGATCATTGTATACGAGATATGGTGATTATAAGGTCACTCGCTCAGCGTATAGCTCCGTATTTGTCTGGTTGACCAGTCAAACAGTCTGCATGCGCCTCATCAGCTCATGTTCTTTATCTATCTACGCGGGCCTACCTGTCAATGGAGAAAGAAATACTGTAAAAACCAAAATTATGCTAGAGTCCGCACCACTTCTGGAGCCCGCTCTCACCGCCCTGGCCCCTTAAGATGCCAGCTGCCCGCCGCATGCATGCATAGCAAGTAGTACTCCTTATGTGGAGGAGAGAGAGGCATTGACAAAGTCAAGGAGTGGGCTCTGCAAGAGCCTGTCTCTACATGTGCTCCTAGGTATAAAAAAATAATTCTAAAAAAGGCATAAAAACAATTGGGTCTTAAAAAAAGAAAGGTAAAAACATTTGAGAGGAAATAGATAGAGAGAAAGTGAGAAAAGGCTATAACATGGGCATTACATAAGGAAGGAAGGAGTGGTGCACATGTCAAGTTCACTGGGCTGCCCTGTTTCACACTCCTCCATCGTAACAGTGGAGACAATATAGCTTTCATCAAAAATAAACAATGAATACTCATTGCTCGTCCTCTATATCGGAAAGAATACTTTCATTCGCCGACATGTGGGACGTCGACCATCCTGGTCCACCCGCCATGCACAAAATTATCCTGGTCTACCCCGGTCGTATCGCAGGCCCAACCTTTCCCACTGTAAGTTGTTCGGCCGAAGGAACCATCATGACTTTGTTGAATTCCGCTTCTTCAAGAAAACTTGCTATACCCGCAATACTACTACCACACACGAAGATTGGATGGCACTGTACCACGTCATATCACTGAAACCCACTAGGCCAAACTAGCCTGCCTAGGTCATCTATTTTGGAACGGAGGGAGTACGTCTCTGCACTTCTATGATTTTGTGTTGCATGTCATATCACGGAAACCCACTAGGCCAAACTAGCCCGCCTAGGTCATCGATCGCTAAGCCTACAATTTTAGGAGCTAGGGCTATTGGTCGATCGACAAGGGATAAGTATAAGCGTACCACGAGCTCATCAGCCCCAATGTTTCTCTTCGGTGAGTGTTTTGCAAGTACTATAGCTCGCACAGTAGCTAGCCTACTAACACCAAGAATCATCAAACAAGCCTTGCTGATATGATAAACAGTTCAAACTTACATCTAATCATGCCATATATTACATCAAAAGCTGGTGAGGATACATCTGTTTCCATAACTCGGAGAGGGTTCGCATGATTCACTATCAAACAAAAGTAGCAAGATCCGCCCACACAAGATAGTGTACTAGCCCTAAGATGGTTTGATAACACGCATTGTTCTGGTAATTAAACACAGGGCAATGCAAACTACCCTGAAGGATTAGCGCGACCAACTATTTCTTGTCATCGATCTCTCAGGCAATGACCAAAGCACGGACATCGGCATGGGAATCGATTTCTGGGGCGATGTACGCAGGACTGACCGCGACATCAGAATGGATCTCTGGGGCGATGTCCACAGGATGGACAGCAGCATCGGAATCGATCTCGGGGGCGATGCCAACAGGACGGGCCACGACATCGGAATCATCAAGAACGTCCACCGGCACCTGCACAACCCTAACATATTAGCAAGCACATTGCAAATAATCAAAAACCACAACTATGGTAATAAGCCATTATTTTTTACCTTGTGCAGCTCACCGGGGGATCTCATCCCTCCGGGGGCCATCTCCTCATCCTCGATGGGGGCCATCACCTTGCCAGGGGACTACTGCTTCTCGACGGCGACTATCTCCTCAAAATCGGTCTTGAGCCTCACATAGGTGGCAATCAGAGTTCCTGGGGTAGGCACGGTGGGCCCCTTGTTGTTCTTCCAACTTTCTTTGAGGAGTTCGTCCGCCAACGTCCTCAACTCTTGGGCCAGTGCTTGTTTCTTGGAGTTCTTCGTCTCCATGGGTTGGCCCGCCAACATGGTCAACTCGTTGGTCGGTGCTCACTTCCTGGAGATCGCTGTCTCAAGTGGGTTGTCCGCCGGCAACTCTTTGCCTAGTGCTCCAGGATCCATCAATGAACTGACAAACAAAAAGCAATCGAAAGGAAACCACAATCGCAATCAAAACGGGAAAAGAATGGGATGTGAGAATCGGTCGGTGCTTCGCAAAAAGAAGATTCTTGGAATGAAAATATAGCAGCATAACTGATTCTCCCACCTTTCCTTCGTCGGTATAGAAGAAAAATGGCAGAAGTGAGTAGCCTGGAGTGAGGTTTTCTTCAAGAAAGGGAAGAAAGGGATTGAACGAGCGTTCCAGTGAAATGATGGTTGCTTCGTCCAGTCCAACTTGGAGGCCACCTTACCACTGCTGGTAAAGGTGTGGGTTTTGTGATATGATGGGTCATGACGGCCACACAGGGGTGACAGGTGAGTCTCGACTATAGCACCTTGCTGTGATTTGGTGGATGGCACACGGGCCCGGATGCTTTGAAATGTCCCGCATGTAGATAGAGCGGCTAGTCATATAGGAGTGCTCAATATTGTGCACCGCGACCAAGGCAGAGAGGAAAACGAGAGAACTACATAATTAATGCATGAGTTTAATTAGGGTAGTTTTGTAAAGTACGAGATACATTCCTCCAATCGCAAAATGCCTTGGTTCATGAGATTTGATATTTGAGCCCTATAAACCAGAAGGGAGGGAATAGTGCACACGGTGTAGTCTAGTCACTTGTTGAAATCTCTATAAAGGCAAATACTCCTTTCCGGTTTACAGGGCTATACTACTCCCTCCTTCTAGTTGTGTAAGTCATCTTACGAAAACCAAATAGTCCCAAAACACTTAGGCGTGGTGCATTAACTTCTACCTTGTTTCTTGTTGCTTGACATATCAACCAATAAGAGTTGAGAGGTGTGCATGCTTTTAATGACTTGCAATGGCTAGTTCATTGCATGCAATGCTATTAATTAGCAAATAAACATTGGTGGCCCCAGGAGGAAATGGTGCTAAGCGCGTGGACCTATGCAGAATGAGTATCAACCAATGGATAATGGAGTTTAATTGTTAAACAATAGAAATTTTGTCTCATGCAAGAGCCTGGCTAGTACTCCAAGGAACCGCACCACGGGAGTGTTCGCAACTGCCACGTTCGGGTTGCGCTTGGCTCTTCGCCTCTTCGAGAAGACGAACAATAATGATGTTACTCCTACCTCTACAGTATCGAATCCACTGCTGCATGTCCGTCCACCTCGTGCGGGAGGGATAGCGAAAGCTTCAACTTACTGCTCCTGCCTTTGCGTCTATGACAGGTGGGTCCAACAGGTGGTTGGCCCTCCTGTCATGCAGCCAAAGGCAGGTGCAGTTAAGGAACCGGAGCTCAGTCCGCGAGGGAGAGGGCGTTGTAGTAATCAAATTTCTCGGTCTTGTATGAGTGGACGAAGATAGGGGTTGCTTGCTTGCTAGGGTTGCTCACTACGTATATATAGGCCGGAGCCTCCGCGCTTGCTTGCTAGGGTTGCTCTATTCACACACTTTCATCCTCTGCAGATTTAAACAAGATAGGGGTAGTAACACTGTCTTTCTCCCTTCAAAAAACACTGGCTGTCTATCCTCACCGCTGGTTACAGATCCGGACGTATCCCCCTCCGCCGGTGAAGGGGAGGAGGGGCAGCGTTTAGGCCGTCGTCGACAGCAAGGGAGGAGACCCACTGCCAGCCGCACTGTTATCTCTGGCTGAGCGTCGGCGCGGGAGGTCCTCTGATCCCTTCATCGTTGCCTGTGGGCGGATCCGGCCTCCCGCCGCCCACCTATCCACATCCCGACGACCTTCAGGTATATCTTCATTCGAAACCGCCTTAGCTCTACTTCCCCAGCTCGCTACGTCGCTGCATGTGCATCATTTTCTACCTCTCGGCCCCTCTCGATCGGATGGTCCAACATCACATATTTTTTTCTTCTATTGTTAGAGGTAAAGCTACTTCATGGAGTCGAATCTTGTACTACTTGGTTCAAACAAGAAATAAAGTGGGGGTGGGGGAATTTAGTACGTACATCGGACTTGGTACAAACAGGAAGGAAAGGGGGTGAAAGTAGTACAGACTGGTCATCCAACCGGTCTCTTGGTCGAAAAGGGAAATATAGGGGTAACGCTGTACATAGTGGTATGACCAGGACTAGATTTGCTATCCATACATAGGAGTAGGTGGCTAGAGTGAGCAAAAATGGGACCAACCCAGATATGTTTCTTGGATGTTTGTTTCTCGGGGCAACAAACTATGAATCACCACTTTATGCCCTTGTTTACGTACATGGTGCTGGACTGCTGGTGCACCCACTGTCCCATGCCCATATACCAAATATTTAGGCTCCGTTCGGAATAAAGGGGCGGAAAACATAGGTCTTGATGAAAATAAAGGAATTGGAAAGAAATGTAGGTATAAATCTATGGAACAGCGAACCGGAGGAAACTCTCAAGAGAATGTGTTCGGATGGACTACGAAATGTACAGATTTGTTTTTTTAGAGTAGCATGCTTGGCAGTATGAGATGCTATTTGTTTATTCAGCTGCACAGTGACTACTCTTGTCCTCACCTCACGTACCACACATATGTTGATTTTTTTATTCCGGCAACACAGCACAACAACCTGTCTAACGCATGGCAACGAGCACCTTCCTCGGGCTTCTGCCCAAAAAAATGAACATCGTGTGGATGTTTCTAATCCTATGGAATCAGTACTACCAGACCAGCTTTCCTATGAAACACTATTCACCTTTCCCATGTTCCGAATGGTTGGAAGGGAAAGAATACCGTAGGAATTGTGTTCCTACGAAAATCCTACACCAAACCTATGAACCGAACGCAGCCTTAGCTGTTCTTAATCTAATGCCCCTGGTAAAAATGAAGCCATGCCACTGTTATAAGCCATGACAAGTTTGGCCAAATGTTTTTGCCTGTAATTGTTTGAGACTCTGGCTGTTTCCTCTGTGCCTTTTTGTGCAAACAAGGATATCCAATTCACCTGGTTGCTGTTGTGACCTTTTGTTGCACTGCACAAAACTCTTCTTAAAAAAGTGACTTTTGTGTTGTTTAACTGGAATGTCAGAATGGAAAAGTTGGTTCATTTTGGTGGAACTGCATAAAAGGAGATCTGTGTTCCAATCCTCATCATCCATATTGGCGCCATAGCCTTCCTTTAGGTAAGAATGATATTTAATGCATGTGTTCATCTCTATTTTCCGACTGCCATGAGAAAATAATGCTGTTTTTTACTAGTACACTTGTACCCCCTCACTGACAAAACCAATTCTGAATTAGAAGGCCAATCATGTACTTGGTTTCACCAACTGGTGAGGAGAAAGAGACACAGAGCATGAAGAGGAAGAAGAAGAATAAACAGTGCCAAGGCGATCTTGCTAAAGCCAGAGGCCTCAGTCGAGGCCATTCAAGGGCTCCGGCAATGACTACCTTACATGTGAGGCGATCCTACAGGGAGCCCTTCCACTTCTGTTGTCTCACTTAATTAATTAGGAGTACTTAAGTACCACTAATTTATTACTACCTAATTTTCCTGTTGGAGTTAAACAAATCTTTAGTAGGACCCTATGCTGAATCATGCACGTGTGTATGTTTGTGTATGGAGGTGAATCATGTGGTGGAGCAGGGAAGGAATATTATTAGTGTCATGACATAATAGTGTATTTGTTTTGCATGTCAATTTATTGCCATTGGTTCAATGAGGCAATGTTTTGCGTATTGTCCATCATGAATTTGATGCTACTGGTTGAGTAATATGCTAATGTCTTCCTATCCTTTCTCACTAAGCTCATGAAGGTTTCACCTTGTTCCTACTTGTGCAAACAGGGATCATGTTGTGCCAATCATACATTGAATGGAACTACACAAGACAATACAATGAACTGTATCCCAGCCAGTGCTTTAACTCTGCTGGAAGTTCTTGATAATCTTTCGATATAATCTCAGCACTGGTAAACAAGAGTGATTTCAACCATACATTTGAAGTGCACAAAAATATATACTATTGTGTGATTCCAGTGAGTGCTTTATCATCTCTTATGGGACTACATGAATAAGCTTTTTTTTCTCAGGTTGGTACGGGCCTAAGGCCTTCATCCATATTAGTTTGCTGTCATGTCTATTTGTATCGTGCTACTGTCATGATAAACTCCTTTATCTTTGCATGTTAAAGTTTTGCAACCTATAATAAATGGAAATGCTTTGAGTGTTGAGTTGAGCTAATTGGCACTGATTAAATAAACTAATACCTCTCTTTAAGCAAGACTACTATGTTGCTAACTCTACCCATTAAGATAATGAGGATGCTTCTATTTGTTAGTGTATGTTTCATAAACTAGTCCCACTATTACAGTAATCTCACTCTCTCAATATATGTGCCAACAGGGATGCTCGATTTTGGTGGAACTGCACAAAAACTTTGGGTGCTTCATTGCCTCGACAGCTTCCGTCCTTTCCTGTCAGTCGCTAAACTCCGCATGCTTTCTTCCTTTGCTATCAGTCGCTTGGCTTATCTTGGCTTCCAGTCAAAGGAAATAGTAATTGATATGCTACCTCACACAGGTTGGTACTGGTCTTTATCCTGATTATTGTGCCTGTCATATGTATTGGTAATTTGGTATTGTGCTACTGTTTGCCGATTTCATAAAGGAGTAATTTGGAGCCTGAACTCGCAGGCAAATCATTACATCAGGTGATTTCAGTAGAACCGCATAAAATGATCAGATCGACAGGTACTTATGCTGCTGCTATGTACTCCAAAGTTCACTCAGACAAGCATCGATGTTGACAAGAAGTGCCTATATTCATTCGAGTATCAACCGGCGTCAACCAATTGTCAAACTCCAAGTGTTAGGAGATTGAACGCCAAAAATATTGCTTGGTGCATAGCCTAGAAAAACGCAGTCCAGTCTTTGGTCCCAACTTGTGCCTTTTTGTTATCGGCACATATGGTAGCGAACTATATGGCATGGAGTCTAAAGATTCCAGACAAGTTGGTTGACGCGTATATTCATCTGGCACTTAATCAGTCTACATGCAAAGGATGCTCCATTTCAATTGAACTGCACAAAAAATTTGGGTGGTTCATTTTATCAACCGCCTCCTTTCTCGCCTTCAATGTAGAATTTTGGCGAGATACAGGACCAAGATGAGCCAGTAAACCGGTTGGATGAAAGTAGTGGCCAAGTTGCTCAAACCTCCCTCGGCACGAGGCCACTATTTGAGGATAAACCTACAAGCAAAGTTCAGATTGTCTGTGCTGCCTCTTATGTACTCGAAAGTTTACTCATACAAGAACTAATTTTAGCAAGAAGTACCTCCGATTGAACACCGTTTACCAGTCTGTACCCTAGGTAATTAAAGTTCGTCCATGGATCATAGTGGTTGTGATCTCAATCATTTGGATGCATAAACATACTGAACATGTGTATATCGGAATCTTTTTGTAAATTATGTATGAATATTGTTGTGTGATCTATCAATCATTTGGATGCATAGATATGTTGATCTTATGTATATATGAATCTTTTGAGTTGTTGATTGTGAATGTTGGCTATGGATATGAATGTGTCCTGTGAACCTGAGTTTGATATGAATGTTTACCTTTTGTGTTGTATTTGTGTGTGAACTTGTTAGTATGCCTACTGTGGGGTATAAAACGCAGGTCTCTTATAAAAGTAATGATGTGTCCAATTTATGTTTTCCCTTCTAACCACATTATATATATTTATATTATTACTATTATCGTATATTTTATGGAGACTTATATATACATTATAAAAAAATCCCAACTTATAAAACTAAATGTTTAACGGAAGTTGGCAAGGAAAATCCTGGTTGTTTTTGACTCACAGGCAAGGAAAATCCTGGTGATTGTGTACAAAAGCTTGTGAAGATTTTAAGGACCAATTTAAAAATAACGCGCTCATTTTTATTTTGAGCAATAACTTGCTAGTTTCTTAATTATATATATATATAATGTGCCTCTCCAGTTTATTCTTTGATATTAATTGCTCCTTCTAACATAACATTATACTCCCTCCGTCCAAAAATACTTGTGATCAAAATGGACAAAAAGGGATGTATCTAAAACTAAAATACATCTAGATACATCCCTTTTATCCATTTTGATGACAAGTATTTCCGGACAGAGGGGGTATATATAACGAGCCCACCTAATACGTGTATTTCAAGGAAGTGCAAATGGGCTGGGATTTCTTAAAAAATATAAATGGGTCTGATTGACGTGAAATTATTTGTTCACCCAGCCCAGCAAATGAACTGTACATTCTAGAAAACATGGGTTAAATATATGCCACATTTTTGCAGGCTGACATGGGGGCCAATAGGTCGAAGCCTACGCATGGCGTTGTCAACTTGGTCAACAAATGATTGTGTCATCCACAGCCATTGGATTTATATCCAAGCCGGCATGCACCTTCAATCTCTCGTCTTCTTCCTCCAGCGTCGCCGGGACCGCCTGGTCCGGCCTCCGGCGGCTAGCGGCTCTGAAGCGCTACCCCACCGCCGGCCAGGCTATCCCTCCACCCCTCGAGACCTCCTGTTATTCTCCACAAACTACAGCCCCACGCCGCAACAGAACCAGTTATAACCCTTCTCCTCCTCTCAATCTGCGACTCCACTGCCACGTTTTCCCATCTCCGAGTCGTTCCCGTCCCGGGCCTCGCCGTCGTCCACCGCCTCGCTGCGTTCGGTGCAGCATTGTCAACAAACGAGAGTCATCGGAAGAGGACTTTACGTGGAGAGCCTAACGGCTGGGACCCATGAGGTCCATGGTCGCACGCAAGGAAAGTTCCTCCTTATTAAGCTGAAAAAATGTTTCCTCCACCTAACAGCTGGGACCCACCGGCTCTATCTTTGCACGGAAGGAAGTGCCTCCTTGTTTTGCGAAAAAATTATTCATCCCGTTGACAGCTGGGACCCGTCAGATTTGGTGACTGACTTGTGGGCCTACTAAGCGGACATGTACGCACGGCTTTGTCAACTTAATCAACAAATGATTCTAGCAGCTGGACCGCTGGATGTTAATCCAACAGCCGTGCTCCTTCTTCAACCTCTGTTCTTGCTCCTGTCTCCCGTGGGCGGCACCGCAGATGTGCTGCCACGCACCGAACCAGTGAAGTTTCCCACTCCTCTCCCTCTGCGACTCCACTTCAGCTTAATAAATAGTAGCATCTTCGGTTTTAGCCCGGTTTTCTGTAGATTAACCGGGCAATTCTCTTCTTCTTAATTAATCGACGAGGCAATTCTTTTGCCTCCGTTTCGAAAAAAATAAATAGTAACGTCTAACTGAGCCAGTTAGTTAGATGCGTACACTTGGTGTAGTAGGATCTTTATTTAGTTTGATGCATACACTTGTTTTTTTGGTAGCCCTTTTGTAATGATGGATGATGTTTGGTTTGGAAGAGAGAGCTACGTGTTCACTCTTCTGGCCTGCTTACTGCTTCTGTTGCACCCCCAGCCCTGGTTGCTGCTGCTGCTGTTTTCAATGTACAATCAGTAGTATATTTTGTCTATTGGTTGAATAAATGTGTTGTTAGAACGACAAACACAATGTTTTGGAAGTCTTTGCATGGTTCGATCCTTTATTGCCCCGTACCGTACATAGCGCATACTATTTATCATACGAAACACATTTTTTTTGAAACTCGGAACACATTTTCCACTTGTTGATAACATGCAGCCCACTGATGAAGGTCCAATAGAGAAGCCCATAATTAACTGGAAGGGAGGCTCTCACATTAATCCGACCCAGGTACATGCTCATGGTCCCCTAAACATAAATAAGTAAATAAATAAATAAATAAATAAATAAAGCTAAATGCTCATGCACCAGTTCTTTGGGAAAATAGGTAGCCCAGTTTTTCTTTTTGAAGAATACACAAGCTAGGCCTATTTGTTTTCTCCGAATTACTAGGCTGCAAATCTTTCGAGACGAGGAGGGATGCATTCCGTCCTGGCTTAAGAGTATGGTCAATGTCTGTTAAAAGTAATATCAAAAGGGGTTGAAGATTCCAAAAAATTTATAGCAAATGGGATGTAAGTTTCTTTCTTTGTTTTTGTTCTTCACTGATATCTTATATGTATTTCATTGGATTTAACATGACATGGTACTAATTTATTTTAAAATTTGTTTTAGTATGGCTATTAATTTTTGGATTGAGAATATTTCGTTCCCCAGCAAAAAATTGCGAATTTTCAAAATTTCCCACATATTTAGTTAATTTTTTTAACCCTGGTACTGACCAGAAAATGGCCAGCAATTCTAAAAATGGAAAACGGGATGCAATAAATTCCATATGAATTAGAAAATGAGTAATAATTATAAAAATAATAGCAAATGGGCTGTACACGCCATAGATTTCGAGGCTGACTTGTTTACGCAAGGATTTGTCAGTGAACACACGATTCTAGCAGCAGTTAGTGTTAGATGTCCGTCCAACGGCCGACGTGCTTGTTCAATCTCTAATCTTCCTGCTCCAGCCGCCTAAACTAGCGCCAGCGGGACTGCCTGCTCCCTCCTCTTGTGGCCCGCTGTGATGCCACGCAGGCTTCCCCGGCCCACCCTACTCGCACGGCTGGCCTGGCCAAACGCAATCAACTGCCTCCTTATTACGCGAAAAAAATTGATTCCTCCCACTGACATCTGGGGCGCATCGGTTGGGAGGCTGACCTGTGGGCCTACTAAGTTGACGCGTACGCAGGGCTTGTCAACTTAGTCAACAAACGATTCTAGCAGTAGTAACCGTTGGATTTGAATCGAACGGTCCTGCTGCTTCTTCAATCGCTGCTCTTCTTGCACTAGCCTCCCAAACCAGCGCCGGGGAGACCGCCTGCTCCTACCTCCAGTGGCCAGCTGTGCTGCCGATGAGGCCTCATCGCCCCCTACTACTCCCACCGCTAGCCAGGCCCTGTGGCGACGGCAGCCTCACACCGCAGCCGAACCAGTGAACCCTCGTACTCCTCTCCGCGTGGGCATCCTCTGTCGCGTCTTCCCCGGCTCCGCGTCGTCCACTTCCTAGGCCTCGCCGTCATCCACAGCCTTGCTGCTCTCGGCGTGGTGTGGTCAATGTGGTCAACGACATTCCATCGGAAGAGTACTGTATGTGGAGAGGCTGACAGCTAGGTCCACGGCCACAGCCCAGTTTTTTTGTGATCTGCCAAGTAAGTCGCTTTGTTAGGCATGTTGGGCTGTAAATCTTTCAAGACGAGGAGAGCTTTCATTCGGCTGGCCGAGAAAATGGCCCATCAGTAATGAGAAATGGGTTGTACATTTTTAAAACACATCAAACCGGCAATTAGTTTCAAATATCTTTTTTTTTCATTTCAAGATTTGAAATTACATTAATTTTTATGCGTGGAGAATTTGTTGGATTTTATATTGATATACATTTATTTTTAAAATCAGTTTGAATGTGAGTCAAAATTTCGGGATTAAAAACAGTTCGGACCGCACCGAAATATGCAAAATTTCGTATAATTTTTTAACCGTGGCCACAATATGGGCTGTAATGCTAACAAAAAGAATATGGGCTCCAAAAAAAACTTTAATAATTAGCAAATGGGCTGTAAATTATTAGAAATAATGGCATATGGGTTGTATGCTGTTTTCCACAGATTTGAGGCTTTCCTAAAAAAAGGTTGACGCACAAGTAGTGACTGTTATGGCCATCCAACGGCCGTCGTGCTTCTTCAATCTCTACTCTTCCTGCTCTAGCCGCTCAAACAGGCGCCGGCGGGACTGCCTGCTCCCTCCTCGCCGCGGCCGGCTCTGCTGCCGTGCAGGCCTCACCGCCCCACCGTACTCCCATCGCTGGCCTAGCCATCCCTCTACTCACCCACACCTGCTGTTATTCTCCGGCGACGGCAGACGAACCAGTAAACCCTCGTACAGTCGTACTCCCCTCCGCCTGGGAAACAACTGTCGAGTCTTCCCTGCCTCCGTGTCGTTCCCTTCCTAGGCCTCGCCGTCTTCCACCGCCCTGGTGCTCTCGGCGCGGCCTGGTCAATGTGGTCAACGACCGACATGCATCTGAAGTGGACTTTACGTGGAGAGGCCGACAGCTGGGTCCAAGGCCGCACGCAAGGAAATGCCTCCTTATTACGCGCAAAATAATGATTCCTCCACCTGACATCAGGGACCCACCAAAAGGGCCTCTGTATTTCGCGAAAAAAAACGTTACCGCCGCTGACAGCTCAGACCCACCAGCTATATCTTCGCATGCAAGGAAGTGCCTCCTTATTACGCACAAAAAATGAATACTCCCCCTATTAGCTGGCACCCAGTATAGTGGCAGGCTGACTTGTGGGCCTACTAAGTTGACGGGGATGGAGGGCTTTGTCAACTTAGTCAATATGCACGATTCTAGCTCCAGTGATCATACGATGTCCATCCAACGGCCGTAGTTCTTCTTCAACCTCTGGTCTTCTTGCTCCAGCCGCCCAAACCAACGCCGATCGTGCCACGTGCTCTTACCTCCTATGGCCGGCTGCGATGCGGCGGAGGCCTCACCGCCCCCTACTACTCCCACCGCTGGCCAGGCCATCCCTCTACTCACCCACACCCCATGTTTCTGCGGCGACGGCAGCCTCACACCGCAGCGAACCAGTGAACCCTCGTACTCCTCTACGCATGGGCATCCATTGCCGCGTCTTCCCCGGCTCTGCGTGGTCCCCTTCCTAGGCCTCGCCGTCGTCCACTGTCCTGGTGCTCTCGGCACGGCGTCGTCAACGTGGTCAAGGAACGGCTTCCATCGAACGTGGACTGTACGTGGAGAGGCTGACAGCTGGGTCCACGGCCGCAGCAAGGAAGTGCCTCCTTATTACATGCAAAATAATTATTCCTCCGCCTGACAGCGGGGACCCACCGGACGGGACACCGTATTTCGCCCCCCTGACTGCTGGGACCCACCAGCTACATCTTCACACGCAAGGAAGTGTGTGACAGTCGGGACCCACCTGGTCGAGCGTACGTAGCGTTGTCGTTCTGGTCGCGAACGTGTACGTACGTATATACTGGTGGATGTAGAGGCGCGCACGTGTCGTAGTAGAGGCGGCCAGGGTGCAAGAAAGAAAATACAGCCACGTATGTGTACATACGGGCGGGGTCTCGAACGCCTACTCGCGCATACGTACGGCAAGGGCTCATGTACATGGCTGGGTCGGAACGGAGAAACAACGTCGTCGTCATGTTCATGGGGAGGCAACGGAATGCGTCATGTTCATGGGGAGGCAACGGAATGCGTCGTGTTCAT
The DNA here is from genome assembly GCF_056163025.1 of Triticum urartu. Taxonomy (NCBI): domain Eukaryota; kingdom Viridiplantae; phylum Streptophyta; class Magnoliopsida; order Poales; family Poaceae; genus Triticum; species Triticum urartu. The sequence continues at coordinate 219,980,832 of NC_141878.1, forward strand.
GGGGAGGCAACAGAATGCGTTGTGTTCATCGGGAGGGCTTGGACGGAACAGGCGATGGAAACGAGGCCTGGCGTACCGCAGAACGGAGGAAACAGCCTTGTGTTCGACCGGCCATGTTTGAAACAGGATCCTGTTCATTGTGAGGGGTCTGGCGTACCGCAAAATAGAGGAAACAGACCTCCTACGGTCGAAACGGGGGTCCTGTTGATCGAGAGGGGTGTGGTGTACCACAAAACGGACGAAACGAACTTGTGTTGGAGCGCTATGGTCGAAACGGGGGTCCTGTTCATCGGGAAGGGTGTGGCGTACCGCAAAATGGGACTCCATGGGATACTGTTCATCTGTACCATCGACCCCCTCCAGCCTCCACGAGCAACTGTTCATCCACCGTCGACCTCCTCCAGCCTCCACTTGCGACTGTTCATCCACGGGCTCTTGTTCATCCAGCCTCCACCGCGCGCTACTTCACCGGCTACTGTTCAACCAGCCCTCTCCATGGGCTCCTGTTCAACCACCCCTCCACGGGCTACTGTTCATCATGCCCTCCACCGTCTACTGTTCATCCTGCCCTCCACAGGGTGGTCCTGTTCATCCAGCCCCAACCGGCTCGATCGATCGGGGTCCTGTTCATCCAGAGGCAACACCACGGGGTCCTGTTCATCCAACCCACCGGGAACTATTCATCCACCCCCCCCCCCCGCAACGCTCACTGTCCATCCAGAGGCAGCATCGATCGGCTTCAGTTAGCAGCAGTAGCGAAGGAATCGCTCGATCAGGTTCAGTTAACAGCCATCAATCGATCCCTCGTGTTCAGTAACGCGTAGCCTGCAGTGCAATCGCTCGGGTTCAATTAGAGCCCAACGCCTCACTCAGGTTCAGTTACAGCCAATGCCTCGCACACACGCGCATACGTTTACGAGAGAAGCGCACATCGCTCGGCCCCCGACCTCCCACTGTAACTGGGAACTCCCCGAAATTTTCCTCACCCTTGCTTCTACCATGGTTTTTTCCGTCATGGATGGCCCAAAGAATGTCATGCAGCTGCGTCTCCGGCCCGCCCAGGACGAAAAGCCCATTTTCTGTCATGATTTTTTGTCATAGAAGTAGGATCCCACCACATCTATGATGATACCGAGTTTTGTCACAATTATCGTCATAGAAGTATCATATGTATGACAGAAAAAAATTTCATTCGGCCCAAAATGTCACGGATGTGTCTTTTTTTGTAGTGATAGGGCGCGTTGCTCGCGCTCGTTGGCCCTTTCCATGCCGGCATGGTCCACCGAAGCTTCGGCTTCTAAGCGGGAAACCCACTTGATGAGCTGGTAGTAAAAATTGGAGTCGCGAACGCATGCATGCCTGACAGCCTTCAGGGCTATTTGCCGGGCGCCGACCTCCAAGTAGTCGGCCCAGGTGCGGGCGCTCTGCTCACGACTCAGAGCATCGGTGCACTGCTGCTCCATGTCCCACTGGCGACGCAAATCGGTGATACGCTGCTCCTCCACCAAGCGGTCGCGCTCCAACAACTCCTGCTCCTCCGCCAGGCGGTCGCACTCCAACAAGTCCTCGATCTCCGCATTTCCATCTAAAGACCGATAGAATGCCTCCTCCCTCCGTCTGCCTTCCGGTGAAAAACTGAACACTAGTTCCGGTGGTGACCGCCTCCGGCCTCGCCTATCGCGGACGGGCGGGGGCATGGCAGACGTGGCGAGAGCGAGGATAAGTGGCGAGCGACATCGGGCCAGTGGGGGCTTATGAGGATAGGGCGAGTTGAGTCACGCTGCCACCATAGAAGGCCGAGAAACAATACTTATAGGCGGAAGGTGGCGCGACGGTCATCGGAATTCAATGCATAATTAAGCAGGCATGGCTTAGCGCGCCAGCTTGCCGTGGAAAACTAGAGAAACTAAAATTCTGACTGTGTCGTCCCGTCCCGTCCGTGCTGGGTTGCACATCGGCATGACGGTCAAACGTGTCCACTCGAATCGTTTCCCTCCTTGTCAATAATGATTCCACAGATTTATAGGCCCGCAAAAATTAAAGAGCATCTTTTTTCGCATCAGTTAGCTGCCTTAATTACGGTCGGTTGCATGCAGGAAGTCAAAATCGCTCGCAGCCAGTACGCGGAGTAGCATGCAACGAGTCGCAGCCAAGGGCATTAGTTGATGAACTTTAGCTGGGAGATAAGTCATTTGCGAACGTTTTCGCTGGTAGTTTCTTCAGATTCGCATGGCATTTTCTTCAGAGCAGCTTGTTAGTTTCTTTAGAGGTAGGCATTTTATTCAAAAAACTGCCACTTCGGATCTTGCGTCGCAACTAAAATAGTCAGGAGCGCATTAGTAGGCTAGCTAGTGATCGATCAGTAACTTGTAAACACTGAGCGAACAGATATAAGGAACTGTTAATGCATCTCAATGATTCACAGATCATATACAAATATGTAGCTCCAAAAGCAAAGATCAGCCACAACTAAAACCAACCAGTACGATTCCCATACATAAGATCAACATGTTAATGCATCTCAATGAGTCACAGATCATATACAAATATGTAGCTCCAAAAGCAATGATCTAGAAAAAACATATGTTCTTCCTACTAACATGGATGCTTCTCTTGGCCAACATTCAGTACAGACTGAAAGACAAATTTGTTTGTGAAGTCTACAATTCCTCTTGCAAACGTAAGTGGTTTCACCAACAGTTGGAACCATGAGAATGAACCACACATGATGGTGGAACATCCACTGCAATATGATTTGGTCTTCTCTTGATCACACGGCGAGACTATTTTTGGAATACAAACTTTAACTTAGGCAAAATGATGCCCATCGTATAATCAGACCAAAGCAATGAAGCACCTAGTGTTGGCCAATAAATAGTACAATACTACTTTTCTGCAGTCCATGAAGTGACTATCCAATCTTTCTGTGTCTATTTTCAAATGCCACTGCATGCAGTGACTATACTATTCTCTTGTGCAGTTCAACCAAAATTGCGGTCACTTTGGGTGTTTGAAAAATAGCAACGGGCAGACATCTCTGTCTGCAGAAATATCAAGAAGCTAGTAAACATATACCCCACCTTGTATTTTCGGTTTGAACATGTCTCTTCCGCTTAGCATCTGTCATGTTTTGCACTGGACAATTTGATACAATCATGTTTTTCCCTGGACAATTTCATACTGAATTGATTTGCTTGTTCAGAGCAGAAATATAGCGCCTATTCTTCATCAGGCCAAGGATATCCATGTTCGCAGTGATGGAAGAGGTGAAATTGATACAACCGAAATTGAGCATCCAATCATTGAATCATGTCCTGCACCTCCAATGTAGGTCCACCCTGCCAATAAATTCACATGCAAACCACTAGTATTACTACCTGATGATAGTACAAAAAGAGTAGCAAGATAGTAGCAAACCATGTACCTTCTTAATGAACAGCTCATAGTGCCACCAATTGGATATAAAGGTTTGGAAGAAAACATGCTCCTAATGTTGAACCAGTTGGACTTCTTGTGCAGTTCCACGAAAATCGAGCATCCCTATTTGCATAGATATTGATAGTGTGATTACTATAGAAGTGGCACTAGTTGAAGCATATACTCACAAATATAAGCATTCGAATTTCTTAATGGGAAAAGGTAGCAAGACTGTTTCTAACCACCTGTTTGAAGGAATAAATAAGGCAACAGAGGCTGATGTCAGAAAGGAATATATAGTTCTTTCTGAAAGAATGATCGATTCCTGACCTTTCCTCTTCTTTTAAGCATATTTTGTGCAGTTCAACTAAAATAAAATGCCATCGCCGCCTTGACAATTCAGTGACACTGTACAAAAGGAAATGACTTAACATTACATCATGATGTCAGGTATGTAGTCGACATGCATTAGAGACAAACTTACAGACCTCCTCCGATAACATAATGAACATTAATTTTAACAAAGGTGTGACTAGCTTTACCGGGATAATTTGAGTGAACTCTACACCCTCTGTTCCATAATATAAGACGTTTTCGCGGTTCAGTTTAAAGTACCCAAATGTCTACAAGTATTTAGAAAAACAGGTAGTAGTTTTCTTGAGAACATATCTGGGAAAGCTTGCCACACTTTATTTATGTCCATACGCTAATGCATCACCATTCGAAATTTCAAATACTACAAATATACACTAATCCAGTGGCTAGTGCAATAGTAGAGTAGTTATTTTATTACAGGGTACATTACAATGGTTTTACTGAACATATTTCAATAAACTCTGGCACTGGAAGATTTCTATAAGAATTAACAATACAAAATGTAAAGGTAACACATCTCAGCATTGGTATACTAGCTGTGCATGAGCATTAAACCAAATACAAAAGTCTGAAGGTAACTAGCATTATTAACTAATAACAGTATAAAAAAAATTGCAAACCATGTACCTCCAAGGTAAATATCATTTCAAACTCGAGGGGACCTTAAAAATTGCTATCCCAATCTTGATAATCGATCAAACATAAAAACTTGATCGAACGAATCAAGAGAACAGCCGGAGGAGGAGGTGCCCACTCTTGACCTTTCCTCTTGTCTTCATAATTTTTTGTGCAGTTTAACCAAAATAAAATGACATCAGCGCCATGGCATTTTGGTGACACTGTATAAAAATTAACTTATCTCATGAAAGTGAGGTATGTAATCTATAAGCATTAACAGTGCAAAAATCTAAAGGTAGTAACAAGTTTCATCGTTGGTATACTGGTTGTGCAACAACATTAGAATGCCTTAGCTGAAAAATCTTTAATAAATCCACAATCAATAGCTAACCCTGAAATAATCCAGTGACATTAAATGGCATTGCTTAAATTTATCGGTGGCATTAGACTGAGTGCAGCATTAGTTAAATGTGGCATCACTTTAGCAGTAGCATTGCTTGACTTGACTGCTGGCATTATACTAATAGCAAAAAAGTGACACTAAGAGCATGGGAGGCCCATTCGGACAGTGGGCGCACCGGTACGATGTACCTCCACGGACGCATAGAGTGGTGAGGGAGGTATGGTTGCCCAGAGCACCAAATATCCAGGCAGCATATGTGGATTATGTCCCATTTTTGTTATGTTTAGCCACCTTTTTCCTATGTGAGGACAACAAACCGATCGACCTGGTTATTCTCTATTGCATTTTCATGCCTTTCTACCCTTCTTCAACCAAGAGACACGAGACTCATTCCTTAGCTACTGATTTTCCCCTTTTCAACCTAGATGCGGGTTCGATGCCTACTCTCTTGGACAGTACATTCTCCCTTCCTATCCTTATTCAACCCAGACATGGATTAGTCTGCATGAAGTAGGGGTTCCTTTAATAGTGCAAATTAAGGTTTTCATCTGCGTGACCAGCAGAGCACGGGATAGCAAATTGGGAAGATGGTGGAGTGGAAAAAGTTCCACATGCAGCGACATGGCAGATGGGGCAATAGAACAAGGGTATGGTTCGAAAAGAGGTAGCATACCTGAGGGTCAGCGGGAAGTGGCTTCACTCGTGGTCGTCGTCCTCCGCACGCACTACGGCAGCGAGCTTGGGGACGGAGGCCATCCCGCGTGGGCGCTAGGTCTGAGAGGACGGCCTTGTCGTCAGTGCGTGACCTCACTCGCCGACGACGAGTGCGTCAACGCTGCACGTCCTTTTCTTCCTCGGTGGATCTGTGACCACCGGTGAGGAGGGAGAGAGAGGCCGTCTTTTTTAGATCTGGAGAGAGGGTGATAGTGTGAGAAGCAAGTGGGCAGCCCTTAGCAAGAAAGCTCTGAAGCTCCAACCTATATATCTTTTTTATACTACTAGTACAAGAGGTGGAGTAGTGGTAGAGTAGTTTATATTTTCTCTGCAAACAGTACCAGTTAGTCGTGCCTCAAAACTGAAAGGCACGCTATTAAAAAATAAAGTCGAGAAATAATGCGGCACCTCGGGCCAATGCGGCCAGATCGCATTTTGCATGAGAAATTACACACTATGTTTCGTTGACATGTGGTCCCCTTCCAACATGTCAGTGAGACGACAGTGAGTCCTTTTGTGCAATTTCCAAAAGGATGTGTAGGCCGGGGCACCTCTTTGTGTACCTTGGCAAACTGGCAACCGTCCATCGACTCTTTGCCTTTCCCTCTCAATTTGGAACTGCTGTCGCACGCTCTTCCTCCCTACTCCATTTGCCTTCACGCTTCCTTCTGCCATTGTTCGATCGTCTTCTCCATGGAGGGAACAAGCCGGAAACGAACCCGTTATTCTTGCCCCGATCTGAAAGATGATGTGGTGGGGGAACTCATTGATCGGTGCGACGTCATCACCTCGGCTAGCATGGCAGGTTCGTTCAAGACCATTCTCGACTCAACTAATAACATCATTACAAGGAACCCAAGGGTCCAGGAGCGGTTTGATCTCCCTTATCCTCTTTGCTATAAGCCTGTTCGCATGGGCGCGGACGACGGAGGCCTCGCCTTGTGCAAGTTGATGCCGCTTGATAATGATACGTGTGATGTCAAGATGCCATCGCTTAAGGGTAAGTCCTGGGCTGGCGCAAATGGAGATTGGGTTGTTTATATTGGGTACAATTGTGAGTGGGAACTTGTGAATGTGTACACTCGTCAGCGGATTCCACTTCCAAAAATCTCAGAGTGCCCTTAGGTTGAGCCCACAGATGATCTACGTACGTTCAAATACGATCATGGTGACTGTCGTCTACTAAAGATAGCAATTTGTCGAGTTCCCAACCGCTCTTGGAATTACAAGAACTATCAAGTTGTTGCTATCTTTGACAATCTTGTTGTCGTCCTTCGTGGTTCGACTGGATGGATATTGCTCAAAAATCAGTTTCTATTCACGGATGTGTACTGTGATGCAATTGAATACGAGGATCTTGTGTTTGCTGCCGCCACTCGTGGAACTGTTTTTGCATGGGATCCTCGTAGTTTTGGTACGTTTGTCTTCCACCGTAACTATAATTGTTTCATCCACATGCATGCGGGTGAGCAAGTTTCCCTTTACTAATTAACCTTCTTCTTGTGTTTCCAAGATCCTGTGAACTTGTAACATCCCAAATTTCCAATTTGGAATGTTATGCATTAGATCATCAGTGCATATCATATTTTACTGCATTTTGGTTTGATCCTATAAATTCTACGCAACTCAAGGACCCACAGAGAGAGTTGGGGATTTCGTTATTTTCATATTTGAGTTTTCTCAAATTTTGAAAAGAGGATCGTTTGATTTTAATTATTTTCTCTTCGAATATTTCTTTTATGAAAATAAAAAGAGAGGGGATAAAATGACTTCCCCAAAATAAATAAATATTGGAGATTTAATATTAAAATCAAATAAGATTTTTTTTCAGAGTTTTTATCGCTATTTTATTTGAATTAGGATAAATATGCCTTTTCAAAATTGCGTTAGAGGCCCAAATAAATGTTCACCTTGTCTGGTAGATTTTTAGAGGATGGGGTAAATTTATTTCAAAATTTTTGGAGTCTATTTAGTATTTCTTTTATTCGTTTTTCTGAGCAGAATTTTTTTTAAAAGGGGAACTGACCTACGGGCCGTATCCGGCCCGGACTCCTCCCCAGGCCCCTCCTTATAAGCCGCCCCCTGCCCCTGCAGCCCACAGCCGCCGCCAGCCCACATCGTGCCCCCAAACCCCAGCACACCGCCGCCGAGCTGCCGCCGCCGCCTCCCACCGCCGCGCCGCCGCCAGCCTCGCCAGAGCCGCCGCCGCCGCCCTTCCGGATCTCGTCACCGTTGACCGGTCCGTTTTCTTCGGTTAAAATCCCGGTTTTTTAATTTTTTCCGGTTTAACTCGATAGATCGGTTTTTCCGTCAGTTTATTTATTTTGTGGACATTCGTTTGTTCGTTCATTTAGACGAACGCCGTTCACCTGTTAGTCATAGACAGCGAACGTTCGTTCGTTAGCCTGTTCGTCAGTTTTTCTTTTTCTCGGGTTTTTCGCGATTATTTTCGATCGCGATTTCTGATTCGATTTTCATTTTAGTTTATCTTTTTTGCTCGTTTATCGAAATCAGGCGATTCAAGCGCCTAGATCTTCGTCTCGAAGCCCTCTTTCTGTTTAACCAACTTAAACAAGGATTTGGTACTGTAAAATTTATCTTTAGTCCATATTAGTAAACGGATCTTGTTTCTTTGGCACTTTGAGTTTCATTGCTTCGTTTGGTTTGATTCTTTTTGCAAACCGGAGTTCTTAAGTTGAACTTTCTGGTTAGATCTCTTATTTGAGTTTTACCCGTGCTTCTAGTTGAGTGCTTATTGTATGCTTGTTTGTTTGCAATAGAGTACCCAGAGTGCGAAGCGTGCTACTATGAGTCTCTAGGTTTTGCGGATCATCAGCAAGGCAAGTAACACTTTTATCATGCATCTTTAATACCTAGTTTCATTGCATTAGATCAGTCCTCAAACACTTGCATGTTTAGGATCTGATTAAATTGTGGGTTTTGGGAAGTAGTTGAGGTAGTACCTATGCACCTGTTGATTTTCAAACCTTGGGAGTTACTTCTACGTTGCTTATATTGCTATGCTATGCTCGTAGACGTGGATTGGGTTTGAGAGTATTCATGACATATGTGAGTTTGTTAACTAATGGTTCAACTTAAGGTGGCAACTTAAATACACATCTGAGTGGATTGCTTGTGGACACCTGGAGTACCCAATGTTGTCCTAGGATATCCCGGAGGACCCATGTGATCATCCTACGGTCGCCACCAAGGCTCAAAGGGATCATAAGATTATTCATGTTGGAAACTTCCGTGTGCAACCACAAGCTATTATGTGCTCTAGCATAGTGGAGTAAGTTGCATGACCTCTTCAAGTGGTAGGCTAGCAGATGTAGGGGATGTAGGTTGGTACGGTCTACCCGGGGTTAGAGTTAATGCTTCTGAAAGATTATGTCTCGGTCATCTGTTTCTCAAACACCATGTAGTGCGAGAAATCCAACGGAGGAGATCGAGTCTTGTGGGGAAAAGTGCGCAAACCTCTGCAGAGTGTATAAACTAATCATGGTTAGCCGTGTCCTCGGTTATGGACATCTTGAGTATCTGGTTCTTGGATTATCATGATTGATCTCATCACTCTTAATTTAAATTGATTGGGTTTAATGATGATGTTTAATTGGGATTGAGTTGGAGGAACCTTCTCAATGTTTAACAACTACCATGGTAGTTAAATAAATTTATTCCTTTGTTGTAGGGAAAAATTTGCTTTTCGCAAAAACATATTAACCTTACAGCCTCCACTAGCCATATATGCATGTAGTGATAGGAATTATTATGTTCATATTTCCCTTGTGTTACTTTGCCAGCATATTCCATGTGCTGACCTGTTTTGGGCTGCAACGTTCATGTTGCAGAGTTTTTAGATGATGAGTAAGCAGCCATAGGTCGTTGTCTTTCACTCAGTGATGCCGTTGGAGTTGATGGGCTCACTTTATCTTCCAAGCCTTCCGCAGTTATCGATTTAGATGGCCTTAAGCCATATTTATTGCTTTAAGTTCTCTTTTTAGACATTCGATGTAATAAGTGTGTGATTGCTACTCTGTTATAGATCCTCAAGTATTGTGCGTGTCAGCATTACCGATCCAGGGATGACACTGATGCACAGAGAACGGACTGTTTGAGGTCTGGTCGCTACAGAACATTCCACCACCTATACTTGAAAAAATTTATAAGCAAGGGGGAGATGATGAAGGTGATGATCACGACCATGAGGAGGAGCAGAACTTATATACTAAGTGGCGCCTGGCAACTAATTCAGATGGATCACCTCTTCTTGTCTGTATACAGTGCACTCAGACTGTTACTACTGAGGAAGCAGGTGTTGTCTCCCATGGTCGCCCTCTCCTGACCTATTCCAACACCCGTTGCATTGTATTCAGGACGGATACTAGTGTGCTAGTGCCAACACCTTCTCCCTGGTTCAGTATTGATAGTCTTGGAGCAAACTCGCTCTTCCTTGGACCAAACTATCCAATGATGGTGAAAGGCGATCCAGCTGCCATTGCACAACGTTACTACCATTTATGAGAGGCAACTGTATCTATACCTCGGACATTTCGGTGGTTCCCTACCCTGGTCCTGATATATGCCGCTTCAGCCTGGATAATCAGTCCTGCGTTGCTCTCGATATTGACAATAGTTGTCCCTTCCCAGAGCACCTATGGTTCAAAGCAAGCGTTTCCAACGCCGAGGATTGGTTGAGTTGAAGTTTATTTCATTGCTTGTTATTTGTTGTGTGATGAAAACTTTAGTATTTGCTAGAATGTTTTGTTGGAAATAATCTATAATCCAACATGTATCCTCGTTGTCGTTGTGTGTTGATGACTTGTTGTATTTAATGAATGGTACATTTCAGTTGCAAATGCATGTCATAGACTCAATTTATGAATGGTTTTTGAGTCACTTCTTGGAGTGTGAGTACCGTAGTAGTATAGCCGGCATCCGGTTAGTATATGAAGTTGCCACATCACATAGAGCCAACCTAATATTGGAGTATGCTAGCCCGCCACCGGCACGCCGCTTCAAATGGCGGAGGAAGTGAGAGGTCGCGTCACCTTGTGTCCAGATCTGAGATGCCACATGTACCAGATGAATGACTCCAAGTTTGACCACCGTGATGCTAGGTGCAAGCCAAGGAACACTGTTGGAGAGACCCCCCCTCATAATTTTCCTGCATTGGTCGTTTGATTCATAGGATAGAATGCTATAGGACTTTTTTCCTATGTAATCATGTTTTAATTGGCAATCTAGCATCCGCTCCAACTTTTGTTTCACTTCATTTGTTCCTACGAAGATAGTACTTGCTCTAAATGATGTGCCGCAGCAAGAGCCGCATTATATTAATTAACCATGCTCTAAAAAGGTGGACCAGCTTTGGCTATAGTAGTACTGTACTAGGTTAGTAGGTGACCTTGCACTTGGCTCTTCTCCTCTTCCGGAAGTCGAACAATAATGATGGTACTACAGTAGTACTTCGGGCAATCCGACACCAAATGAACTACTGCACATCCACCGCTTGCAAGCAAAAGTTTCTCCTCGTGCTGCGAGCCACCACGCACGCGTTGGCGAGGGAGAAGGCGTAGTATGCAAGCTTCTCGTCGTTCTGCGAGTTGACATGACACATCAAAGTTATTTATTAGTACTCTCTTCAAAAAGGGCCGACCATGTCCATGGCTACCATCCCATGCTCTATCATTGAGTATGTGCACTATCCACGTGCCATCGAGGAGAAAAATATTGCATAGTACTAGGTGCCATCGAAGTGCACAACTAACTTACGCACTGCATATCTCCATTTTCTTGCATGACACGCCACCTTGATGCTAGATGTCCCGCGTGTCATGGAGGCATATAGTATGATTTTGTAAAATGGAGGCATATAGATGTCCCGCGTGCCGGCAATAGGATGAACAAAGATCATGTCTTAAATGAAAGAGTGGAAGAACATAGATTCCCGACGACCGAGAAGGAGCTACAAACCTCGGGGTGGAGCGTCTGCACTCATAATATTTTATATTATTCAGCGATATAAAATCAACCAAATCTCTCCACGTTCCTATACCATTCTATAGTACTATGAGAACAAGAACGTAAGCCATTGATTCACTCTATCCAATGGTCATAGTTGGAAAATCCAAACAAAACCAAGCATTGGATCAACTCTTTTTTCGAGATCAACTCTTTTAGCACTTAGATTGTTGCCGCCTGCCCACCTAGCCCACCTATATATCCGCTCACGTGTGATGACCACAGGAGCTATCCACTCAGATTGTATGTTAAAAAAATAAAGGCCGATAACTAATGCGGCACCTCGGGCCAACGCGGCCAGATCGCATTTTGCATGAGAACTTACACACCATGTTTCGTTGACATGTGGTCCCGTTCCAACATGTCAGTGAGACGACGGCGAGTCCTTTTGTACAATTTCTGAAAGGACATGTAGGCCGGGGGGCGTCTTTGAGTACCGTGGCAAACTGGCAACCGTCCACCGACTCTTCACCTTTCCCTCTCGATTTGGAACTGTTGTTGCACGCTCTTCCTCCCTCGTCCATTTGCCTTCACCCTTCCTTCTGCCATTGTTCGATCGTCTTCTCCATGGAGGGAACAAGCCGGAAACGACCCCGTTATACTTGCCCTGATCAGAAAGATGACGTGGTGGGGGAACTCATTGATCGGTGCGACGTCATCATGTCGGCTAGCATGGCAGGTTCGTTCAAGAACATCCTCGACTCAACTAATAACATCATTACAAGGAACCCAAGGGTCCAGGAGTGGTTTGATCTCCCCTATCTTCTTCGCCCTGACCCTGCTGACTGGCGCGGGGACGAGGGAAGCCTCGCCTTGTGCAAGTTGATGCCGCTTGATAATGATACGTATGATGTTAAGATGCCATCGCTTGAGGGCAAGGCTTGGGCAAGCGCAAATGGAGATTGGGTTGTTTATATTGGGTACAATTGCGAGTGGGAACTTGTGAATGTGTACACTCGTCAGTGGATTCCACTTCCAAAAATCTCCGAGTGCCCTGAGGTTGAGCACACAAATGATCTACGTACATTCAAATATGATCATGGTGACTGTCGTCTACGGAAGATAGCAATTTCTCGAGTTCCCAACCGCTCTTGGGATTAGAAGAACTATCAAGTTGTTGCTATCTTCGACAAGTCTGTTGCCATCCGTCGTGGTTCGACTGGATGGATATTGCTCAAAAATCAGTTTCTATTCATGAATGTGTACTGTGATGCAGTTGAATATGAGGGTCTTGTGTTTGCTGCCACCACTCGTGGCACTATTTTTGCATGGCATCCTCATAGTTTCGGTACGTTTGTCTTCCACCGTGATTATAATTGTTTCATCCACATACATCCAGGTTAGAAAGTTTCCCTTTACCAATTAACCTTCTTCTTGTGTTTCCAAGATCCTGTGAAGAGGTAGCATACCTGAGCGTCGGCGGGAAGTGGCTTTGCTCATGGTCGTCGTCCTTCGCACGCACTACGACAGCGAGCTTGGGGATGGAGGCCATCCCGCATGGGCGCTAGGTTTGATAGGACGGCCTTATCATCAGTGCGTGACCTCGCTCGCCGACGACGAGTGCGTCAACGCTGCACGTCCTTTTCTTCCCCGGCGGATCTGTGACCACCAGTGAGGAGGGAGAGAGAGGCCATCTTTTTTAGATCTGGAGAGAGGGTGATAGTGTGAGAAGCAAGTGGGCACCCCTTAGCAAGAAAGCTCTAAAGCTCCAGCCTATGTATCTTTTTTATACCACTAGTACTAGAGGTGGAGTAGTGGTAGAGTAGTTTATATTTTCTCTGCAAACAGTACCAGTTAGTCGTGCTTCAAAACTGAACGGCACGCCATTAAAAAAATAAAGTCGAGAAATAATGCGGCACCTCGGGCCAACGCGGCCAGATCACATTTTGCATGAGAAATTACACACCATGTTTCGTTGACATGTGGTCCCGTTCCAACATGTCAGTGAGACGACGGCTAGTCCTTTTGTACAATTTCCGAAAGGATGTGTAGGCCGTGGCACCTCTTCGTGTACCGTGGCAAACTGGCAACCGTCCACCGACTCTTTGCCTTTCCCTCTCGATTTGGAACTGTTGTCGCACGCTCTTCCTCCCTCTTCCATTTGCCTTCACCCTTCCTTATGCCATTGTTCGATCATCTTCTCCATGGAGGGAACATGCCGGAAACGACCCCGTTATTCTTGCCCCGATCTGAAAGATGATGTGGTGGGGGAACTCATTGATTGGTGCGACGTCATCACCTCGGCTAGCATGGCAGGTTCGTTCAAGCCCATTCTCGACTCAACTAATAACATCATTACAAGGAACCCAAGGGTCCAGGAGTAGTTTGATCTCCCTTATCTTCTTCGCTATAAGCCTGTTCGCATGGGCGCGGACGACGGAGGCCTCGCCTTGTGCAAGTTGATGCCGCTTGATAATGATACATGTGATGTCAAGATGCCATCGCTTAAGGGTAAGTCCTGGGCTGGTGCAAATGGAGATTGGGTTGTTTATATTGGGTACAATTGCGAGTGGGGACTTGTGAATGTACACTCGTCAGTGGATTCCACTTCTAAAAATCTCAGAGTGCCCTGAGGTTGAGCCAACAAATGATCTACGTACGTTCAAATACGATGATGGTGACTGTCGTCTACTAAAGATAGCAATTTGTCGAGTTCCCAACCGCTCTTGGAATTACAAGAACTATCAAGTTGTTGCTATCTTCGACAAGGTTGTTGCCGTCCTTCATGGTTCGACTGGATGGATATTGCTCAAAAATCAGTTTCTATACACGGATGTGTACTTTGATGCAATTGAATACGAGGATCTTGTGTTTGCTGCCACCACTCGTGGCACTGTTTTTGCATGGGATCCTCGTAGTTTTGGTACATTTGTCTTCCACCGTAATTATAATTATTTCATCCACATGCATGCGAGTTAGCAAGTTTCTCTTCTCTAATAATTAACCTTCTTCTTGTGTTTCCAAGGTCCTATGGACATTCCACCACCTATACTTGAAAATTTTTATAACCAAGGGGGAGATGAGGATGAGGAGGGCCGATATACTCAGTGGCGCCTGGCAACTTCTGATGGATCACTCCTTCTTGTCTGTATACAGCCCACTGCTGATGTTACTACCAAGGAAGCAGGTGTTGTCTCCCATGGTCGCACTCTCCGGACCTATTCCAACACCCGTTGTATGGTATTCGGGATGGATACTACTGTGCTAGCGCCAACACCTTCTCCCTGGTACCGTATTGATAGTCTTGGAGCAAACTCGCTCTTCCTTGGAAAAAACTATCCAATGGTGGTGAAAGGTGATCCAACTGCTATTGACACAATGTTACTACCATTTATGAGAAGCAACTGTATCTATACGTCGGAAATTGCGGTGGTTCCCTACCCTGGTCGTGATATAGTAGGTCGCTTCAGCCTGGATGATCAGTCCTGCGTTGGTCTCGAGATTGACAGTAGCTGGCCATTCCCATAGAATCACTTGTGGTTCGAAGCAAGTGTTTCCAACGCCGAGGATTGATTGAGTTGAAGTTCATTTCATTGCTTGTTATTTGTTGTGTGATGAAAACTTTAGTATTTATAATGTATCCTCGTTGTCATTGTGGGTTGATGACCTGTTGTGTGTAATAAAATGATATGCCTGTTATAATTTTACTAAATTTATGAATGCCTTTCGAGTCGCTTCTCTCAGTGGGTGCTGCGACGAGGCAAAAAATATTTTCCAAATACATAATTGTACGTGCATTGCAACAGGTTATCGGATGAGGCCAATCAACAATAGTACACTATTTGTACTAGCTTCACATGGTGTACTATATCTACGTCTACGTACGTAATACAACAAGTTTTAAACTTGAGACCAGCCATCCATCCTCACAAAGAACACTTTTTAACCTAGCACAGACTCCAAGAAATTTGGCCATAGTGTGTGAGGTGGGCCATATGTTAATGTGTTCGCTGTACGTAACCAGCACCTCGAATCCTCGATACTACTACTATAAGTAGTAGGAGTAGTAGGGTGGCATGGGCCAGAACAAGAATTCACGTCCAGGAGTACAGCACATGCCACCAGCACGACTTCCATCTGACACCATATTTGTTGGAGTCCGTGCTACAGCAATCTCTTCAACCTCGTCGTTTCTCTAACTCAGCCATCGTGCGGCGGACGAGGTGGGGGTTTGCCGATAGTCGGTTTCCTCAACTGCGGTCCCACTTGTAAGGCCAACTCCAACGCACGACCCCAAACGGGCCTCCGTTTTGCCGGATTCTGTCCGTTTGGGTAGGGCAATGGGGTCGTGTTCGGGCTATTTCTCGGATGCAGTGGCCGTGCGCCGAACGCGCAGATGCATCCCGGTGGCGTACATTTTTCTTTGCAAACACATATCTTTTTTCATCATTGATTTTTTGGTACATGGAAATACATCACCAAAATTTTGACTAGAAAAACAAGAACCACAAGAATACATTTTAGAAGATATCCAACTTCCACAACTGCTCCTGTAAGTTGGATTAGTGCCTTCTCGATGCATTCTTTGTTGATCTGCGGAGGCTCGATCCTGCGTGCTTCTTTCTTCTTCGAGTGTAAAGAAGTAGACGTGTCTAGCCTCTATTCTATCAGCAAGTGCACTAGTCTCATCTCTAAGCCTCTATGCTAGCTAATAGTGCTAGAACATCTACTAAATTGCGCTCTATCAATATATCGTTGTACTCTTCTTCCCAATACCAAAACTTGCATCTATTCTACACAATAAAATTTTACGTTAGCACAACTAGTCTAATCCGAGAGCACAACCGAAGATTTGGTCGAGTTCTTCCTCCTTTTGCCGACACGTGGGACATCCAGCATCCAGGTCATGTCATGCAAGAAAATAGAGTGGTAGGTGAAGCCACGTGATGTGCATCTTGGGTTAAACTGTAAATAGAATCTTAGTACTCTTGAGTAACTCCAAAAGCGGCCACCGAAGATCTTTATTGGATTTGTTTTTCATCACCAGCACGTCGAGGTGAAAGATGTGCAGGTTCAGTGGGTCCTCTTGCATTTTCACTGACATGTGGGACCGCATCTGAGCAAACAGACGATGGGCTCTGTGCGTCTCCTGGCTGGCTGAGAAGAGAGATAGAGGAGGGCTGAGCACGGACTCCAGGAAATTTGTTCTACGTAACCAGCACCTTGATATAGTGGGGTGGCATGGGCCATAACTAGCATCCATGTCTAGCAGTACGGCATACGCCACCCACACGGGTCCCATCCGACACCAATTTTCTTGGAGTCCGTGCTAGCTACATCCATCTCTTCTCCCTCCTGTTTTATCAAGCATCGCATGGTGGGCGGGGTGGGGGTTTGCCGATAGTCGGTTTGCTCAACTGCGGTCCCACTTGTAAGTGAAAATGCAACACAACACGCATTCCCCCTTCAGGGGCATGCCGGACAAACCGTGTGGGGGTGCGACGCGAACACGGCAGGCTTTTCCTTTTGAACTTGTAACTTGTAAAATTTGGTTCTGCTCCATGGGGCGACCGATAGATAGAAATAATGATTTTCCCTAGAGTAATGAGAAGTTTGGTTCTGGCGCGGTTCATGCATGGAGTATGTAGGAAATATTATGAAGTTGATGCGAAAGGTAAGATAATTACTAGTTGTACCATATACTACTACATGGATTTGATGGAAAGATAAATATACATACGGATCCATCAACAACATCCTCACGCCCTAGTGCACCGGGTCACCAACCGACGTGTGAGGAGCAGCGGCGTTGGCAGCAAGCTCAACGTTCTTCTGAACAATGTCGTCCACGGTTGCCCTGCGGTCCAAGAAGGCCAGCGTCCTATCGTCCTCCTCTTGCATGTAGTTTTCCTTGTGGACGATTTGCGCGTAGACGTGGGTGATTATGTCGATGGTGTCTTGCTGCACTAGGCGCTGCGCGGCGAGCGCGACATCGAGGTGGACATTCTCCGGCGCGACGGCAGGCAGTCGTAGGGCCACCAGTGCGTCGAAGAGGTTGTCACCATATAGGCCGTTGAGGGTGGCAGGCATCACAGAGCCTGGGCGCGTGGGCTGGAGGCGTACGTCAAGGTCGTCTGCGAGCTTCTTGATGACGGTGAACTTGTCGAGGAAGCCGATGAGGACCTCGTCGAACAAGGAGAGGAAGATGTCGTCCAAGCGGCCCCTCGCCCTGGCGGCCTCAAGCACTACCTGGAGACGTTCCTCAGTGTCGGGCCGCAGGCCAGCATCGTGGACCATCTGGCACAGCCGGCTGATGCTCGCGCTCAACGCCTCCATGGGTCTAGCTTCTAGTCAACTGATCTTGCGATTGGAGTGATCACTCTTACCCTTGGGTGCGTAAGTGCGTAGGATTTCGTAGATTGGACTGGGGGGAGCCTTTATATGAGAAGTGCAGACTGCGTTGAATTCACGTGCGTGTTGGCCATCTACTCCTCGCCCCTCTACTACACCTGCCTTTGGTTGTATGACAGGTTGGCCAGCCACCCCTTGGGCCCACGTGTGATACACCCAAAGGCAGGTGTAGTAAATCAATGAAGCTGCGTCCCCCTCCGTGCCCATGCATGCTTTCAATGACTTGAGACTACCAAACATCACATGCAGTGGTTAGTTCATTGCATGTAATCCTATTAAGTAGCAAAAAGACATTAAGTTACCTCGCCGATAGGAATAAACAATACACCATGTATTTATTTACAGAGGGAGTAGTACATTTTTTGTAACATGGATTACTAGATATTGCTAGTCAAATACTAAATCTAGATGGACGTGGTAGTACTACTAAATCCAGACGGTGGTGCTAGTACTAGTAGTAGTAGTACTACCAATGTAGTAGCACTGTACTACCTGTTGGTAAAATTATTACGTGTTGCTCCTCACAGTGAAGTGACAAGACCCTACGCCGGAGATGACACCTGAGTATAGGCGCCGTGTTCGGCATACCATAGTCAGCATCACCATCTGCAGTCACTATCATCATGGCTGTAGACCTAGCCTGCTTACAACTAGCCGTGTTCGACATAATTTCCCGTGCGTAGATGCCCGTGCATTGCACGGAACACCAAGATTGGGGGGTGGACGGCGCCGGCAGCAGCCATCGCGCCAGATTTTTCCATGGCCTTCTAGATGTGGTGGGGAGGAGATAAGGCTGATTGTGAGAGACAAGGGGTTGTTTGTAAATAGGGCACAAGTGTGGGCATCTTTTTGCAAAACTGGAGAAGTTTGGTTTGTATGCGTCGGATCTAGATCCGACAGCTATTGGTGAAAGATGGCAGGCACAACATCATCACCAACTCAGGACCTGTTTGTTTCAGAGGATTTTGAAAATGCAGGAATAGGACACGACAATATTACAAGTTTCAAACTGATATTACAAATGTTAGGAGTAATGCTGCACCTATGAAGAGGGAATTACTAGGAAGTTTACGTAAGAACTTTCATTACTTTAGGTGGATGCAACATTATCGTACAAACTAATATCCACCGCCCTGACAAGTCAGTAATGGGCAAATAAGTTTTCGAGTCTCTGGCCACTTGATGTTTCAAAAACAAATTTAGCCTCTGCGGAGACTTTGTCATTTAGGCTTAGACGCTTGCGATGATCAACACGCCATTCATTGTAGCGCCAGAGAACGCCAAACCTCGTTACCTTGAGCACACTTGCCTCCAAAACAAAGAACCTGGCCAATTTAATCTCAGATGTGCTGCCTCGGTAGTCAATCAAATCAACTTTTGTAAGATGGAGATCAAGGCATTCGATGAGATTATTATAGTGCAGCACATTTTTCACTTTCGGGTCTTTTTTATCTGCAAAAGAAGAGACCATATTAGAGTAGCTGGTTGTATAAGATTGTCGTGTCATCAAGAGGTACCAATATCATTCGCTAATCGATAGGGTTGGCTGGCTAGTGATATTTTTTCACTCTCTCTCTCTCTTTCCTCTCATTTACCTAGGAGTACGTGAAGAGCTTGGGCATTTGTTTCCTTCCACTATGTGGCCGATGCCATAATACGCATCGATGTCAAATCAAAAGATTTTGGCACCGCTCTCGCGATGTGAGAGAGTTGGCACCGCTGTGCACACAGACCCACATGTATAAACAAATCAATCAAACCAACTACACCAGCCTCTCACTCTCCCAAACAAGTGTTTTTTTATTGCCTCAGTCCTCTCTCTCTCTCCCACGCAAGTGTTTTTTCATTGCGTGAGTTAATTTGGCACCGGAGCAAAGTAGGTGATCCAGATTGGGGCACCAGGTGAGCAATGGAGGGGCATCGATGCCAAATGCATCACAAGTGAATTTGGCACGTTTTTTGGCCTACATAGTGGAGGGCCCTTAGAGCCCACTTTTGTACTACCTCTTATTTAGTATAAAATTTTGATCATATATTTATGTAAGAAAATGCCAATGCATATCACTAAAAATTACACCATTTGAAATTATGTTCAAATACGAATCCAACGACAACAATATAGTTCTTATTGACATGCATTAACATTTTGTCAGTTAAATCTATGGTAAAATTTTGATACTACAAAATAGGAAGAGTAAACCAGGACGGAGGTAGTACTTGCTCTTAGGGTAACCATAGAGTTACTGGAGTAGTCTAAGTTACTTTCCACTATGACTAGCCTAGGCCACTAAAGTAGTACAACAACAAAATGATGCAGGTGATCACGTGAGAAAAAATACTAAAAACATTTCTTTCGGTGTAGTGCGTAGATGCAGTTTTGAACACTACACTTGTCATCGTAATTTGGGAAAATTACGAAAAAAATTAGCTATGTTGTTATGACCGTTTACTAATAGGATAGAAGTTTCACCTTGATGAGTAGCTTCTCCGTGCACGGAAAGCATGTAAGGAATCCAATAACTTGATCCAGATTGGGGCCGATAGATTTTATTGCCAAGATCTTCACTGTGCGCATAGACTGGGTCAAGCTTGTGGGAATCATTTTCTAGAAGACGGTCGTAAATACATCAAGAAGAAATTTAAAAATGTGAATTTTAAGAAGACGAAGAAGAAGATGAGTGTTGTATTTGAATGATTACGAATCCAATAAAGAGTTCGGAGAATTTGGCAGATGAGTGCACCAACGCTTTCAATTTCGGTGCGTCAATGACCCGGATTTTTGTTGGACCTTCTAGATCCAATACAAGCAATCTCTCAAGGAAAGGCGCATTCTCAATGACCATAACGTGGAACAGCTAGAGTGATCTCTTCCCAATTGATGTCTTGTTGCAGGGCCAGTAAGACACATAAATCCATCGGAGATTCGTCGAGGCGATGTGGAGGCTAATGAACTCGTGGATCTGCTCAAGACGAAGGTACTCGAGCGTAGTACAGCTGCGGAGCAGCTGCTCCATAGCCTTCTTCAAGATGACAACGTCGAAGAGGTCGAGCTGCTTGAGTTGAGGGAGAAGAAGGGCGGGCGCGGCATTAATCTGGGGAAGATAGCAGGAGATGAAGCTGGCGCGGCGTAGCGTTGGCGCGAGACGGAGCGCGGATGGCGGCAGAGAGCGAAATCGTCCAGCTTCAAAGCTGAGGTCCTCGAGCTGATCTAGGGCGGGGGATAAGAACCACTTGTCGAACTTGGGTTGGACCTTGCAGTTGGTACTGAACATGCGGACGTCAAGGCGTCTGGCTGGCCCAGGGTGCGATGAAAGGATCTTGGAGACTGCGGCCATGCGTTTGCAATCCCCGTCGCAGAGGCAGCTGTCGACGGTGAGGTTGAGGGGGACGTGGCGCCAGAGGGGGCGCCACCACCGGGAGAGCAGGTCGGTCCACACGGCAGATTTGGTGGGGAGGAGGCCGATGATGACGAGCAGCATGTCGTCGGGGAGGCTGCTGATGAAGTCCAGGCTCGCCGGATGCGGTTTTGGCTCGAGCCGCCTCCGCTTGTTGGCTTCCTCGCCGTCCATCTCAACCGGCGGCGACGCCGGTGTACACATGTGCTGGTGTGTGTTGTGTGTGCGCGAGTGCGTCCTTTTGTGCATGCCGTTGCGCAGTGGTGAATTTTGCGCAAGTGCTTCGTCCACGCGGAAGAAGTGTGTCCTCAATGCACCCTCAATTTACTAGCATGCGGGGTGCTACCCCGAGTGGTTTCAACTTTGTTTACTTCACCACTTGTCATATGGGCCTCTAGTTTACTTATTTTCACCCACTGCCACACGGGCCAGCACACGAAGATACAGAACACGAGCTGACAAAGCAGCATGTGGAGTGGTTGACCGGTCAACTAAACAATATACGGAGCTATACGCTGACATGGTGAGCGTATAATCCGTTGGTATAGAGTGTTCGTGTGAGAGGGGAGGCCCGTGAGAGATAGCAGAGAGAGAGAAAGAGCTACTCCCTCCGTTTGATAATGTAGTTCCAACATTTTTTTTAAAGTCAAACTTTTGAAACTTTGACCAAGTTTATAAAGAAATTACATATATCTACAATACCAAAGATAAATGATAGTATGAAGTAAGTACATGTTGTGATGAATCTAATGATCTTTCTAGATGTAAATGTTTTTCTCCACATATACCTGGTCAAACTTTTCTGAGGTTTGACTTCTCAAAACTTCCATATGCTTATGGACATGAGAGAGTCCCTAACTAGAGAGAGAGAGAGAGAGTGAAATACAGAGAGTGAGTGAAAAAAGTGTGTGTGCGTGTGTGAAAGAGACAAGGACAACACTCAATAAAAGTCGAGAAAAAACGAGTGTGTCTTATGCAAACATATCACACATGCATCTTCGACAACGGAAGCAAGGTGAGGAGATAGTGTGTGGTTGTTTGCAACCAAGAGAGCAAAACCCCTAGCATGTGTCGAAGAGGGGTCTGACAAACAAGGGATAGAGGTCGAGAGAGACGTACGAAGAAAATGCAGACATGGGGAGGAGAGAGTGTATGTTTGTCATAGAGAGATACCCTGGATATCGTGATGGGACTAAATGGGTGGGAGATCGAGTGACAAGGTGTGTGCGCAATAGAAGATACCACGAGAGATATCGAGATAGATGTATGGATGGAAGGAGACAATACATGTGTTCCTGATGGCTAGTGAGAGATAATCATACTTAGGGGGGTGCTTGCGCCTATGATGGAGTGAGGGATTATGGTACTTATTAGGGGGGTGCGTGTCACATAGAGAGAGAACAATGGCGGAGAGTGTTGGATGGGTCTATATGTATAGCGCGAGCGAGACATGTGTATGTGTGAACCAGGGAGATATAAAGTTTGAGAGAGATTGAGGAGCCCCGATAAGGCTGAGTGGTGCGTCAGATAGCTGAGAGGGGGAAAGAGATATTACATCTGCTCGATAATGCAGTGCATGTAATTTTTTTAGAAGTCAAACTTTGGAAACTTTGATCAAGTTTACACAAATGTTATTTATATCTTCAATACCAAAGATACATCATACGAAACTACATCTCATGGTGAATCTAATGGTATATGTTTGCCATTTCAGATGTAATTGTTTTTCTCCACATACATGGTCAAACTTTGTGATGTTTTACTTTTCAATAAATCAATATGCTATGGACCGAGGAGAGTGCCTAAGTCGAGAGGGATCAAGTGCGTGTGAAGGAGAATGAGTAAGTGTGCAAAAAGAGTATGTGTGTGAAAGATAAAGTGACAACAAAAGATAAATTAGAGAGAGTGTGTGTTTTTTCGTTTCTTACGCGCACATATCACGCATGCATCTCCGAGATAGAAAAGCGAGGCGAGGAGATACATGAAGATAGCTAGTGTGTGATTGTTTGCAACGGAGAGAGACACCCCTATAGCACATGTCCAACAGAGGTCTGGCCAACAAGGAACAAAGGTCGAGAGGGACACATGGAGAACATGGACACATGGGCAGGGCGCGAGGGTGTGTTTGTGATAGAGAGACCCCCTCGAGATCGTGAGGGGACTATATGGGTGGGAGATCGAGGGAGGTGCATGCGCTATAGAAAGATGCCCCGAGAGAAATCGAGATAGACCATGCACATGTTTGTGATGGAGACTAAGATTAGCTAGTCATATACATATAGAGGGGACTGTGTGTGCCTACAATGGAGTGAGAGACCATCATACTTGGCTAGCTAGGCATGAGATTGTGTGTGTGTGCGTGTGAGATGGAGAGAGAACGAGGGAGAGAGATAGAGTTTTAGATGGGCCTATCGAGTGCGAGTGAGATATGCATGTGTATGTGTGACCCAGGTAAATGGAGAGTTTGAGAGAGAGGGGGAGAGCTCCGAGACGACAGAGTGGTGCGTGAGAGAGTTACGGGCAACGAGCCAAGGAATTTGTGTGCGTACGATAAGTGCACCCAAGATATCTAGCTTGGACTAGAGAATCATACATAGTGTACGAGAGAGACCTATAGATGGAGTATATATGCATGCGAACTAGAAAGACCCCCCCCCCCCACGCACACATGCAAAGAGAGAGAGAGAGATGGAGAGAAAGAGAAAGGACCAACAAGGTTTGTGTGTTGGATGTGTGTGACATAATTGAAGATTGTCGGCGAGAGAGAGAGAGAGAGAGAGAGAGAGAGAGAGAGAGAGCAGGAGTCCGGGAGAGGGGGAGGTCGCGTTTTATGCATCAAAGACTAATATAAACCATGTTTCGATATAAACTTGCTTTCAAATATTTAAATTGGAGAACATGTTGTCTGCAATCCACACATGAACGGATATATGCGTATATCAAACAAGTTCATTAATTTGACTTTCAACATGTTCATGGAGTACTATCATAATGTACAACATGCTATTTGATTGAGGTGTTCAATTTTGGATTTAGTTCACTATTTTGACCTGGTGAACGAGCTATTTCATTGAATCGAGATATTTCATTTTGGGTTTGATTCACGTTTTTGAGTGGGTCAACTATTTGTCATATAGTAAATCGCTAGCAACGAGCATGTAAAAACACATTACTCCCGAGCATCATCTCTCCATCTAAAAAAGAAGTGGCAAGCTAATATTTCTAAATTTGATTCGAATTGACTTGGTAAGGTAGACGTGGATGCTCGTTCTCCCAAATTTTGAACGAACCGTTAAACATCCTCTGCTCGGTGGAATTCGCCCGAGCAAATAAATGGGAGACGTGAAATTACGGTCCTGTGGGAGACGCATTAATTGGCCCATTGTGCATCGAGGGTAGGTTCGTAACTTCATCCAAGCGTGCCCTCTCCTCGGCCGAAATGACATGTGCCAATAATTCATAAACCATGGTTGGCAAAACACGCTCTCCTCGCTCGAAATAGCTCGCGCCCACTTTTTCAAAACACGCTCTCCTCGCCGAAATCGCTCGCGCCCACTATATTTCAAAACAGGCCCTCCTCGCCCAAAATCGCTCCCGCCCACTATTCGGGGTGAAGCAAAGTTACTCTGCTATCCCCGACCCTCAGTACACAGACCCAAGCCGAGAAGCCTAAAGGCAGGGGTAGAACTGTAACTCCCCCTCACATTTCAGACAAATGCGTCCGTAAAACATGGTTCCACTCCCCTCCCAATCCCCCCCCCCTTCATATCTCCTGGGCGCCAAATCACCTTCTCCCCGGAAGCTCCCTTCTCCCGAGCCGCGAAACCTCAGCCCCTCCTCCATGGTGCCCCCCATCGCACCAATTTCACAGCCTCCCTCCTCCCTAATCCCGGAGACGCTGTCCATTTGCCGTCGTGCACTGGGCCGTGTGCCTCTTACTCCATGCTGCTGGAGCTGCCTCGACGACGGCCGCGGGAACCGTACCGGAGCCGATTCACCCCCGCCGTTGTTCACGGCGCCGGAGCGGCTCCAACTTCGGATCCGTCCAGAGTCCCGGCGTTGCTTCCCCGTAGTAGTTGACCGTCGCGACATCGTTGTTTCCTTGTCGTCGGTGGCCACCGCAACCGCGCCGGCCTCACCGACTCGGCAGCTGGACCTACCTACTTCACCATGCCGCTAGATAGGTCTCACCCTCATCTCAAATCACTTTATTTAGGCACCAGTTGTCTGAATTTTTATTCTGGGCCAATCGATTCCCAATGGGAAGCAGCACCCCTCAAGGCGGCGAAGCTCCTAGGCTGCCTGTTGGCTGGTGTCTAACGTAAGGGTGTGGGGCCGCAAGTTTGCCGTGGTAGCAGTGCTTAGATGGATATCTTAGAGTTGCATGGGTTCAAGGTACTGCTGCCCCCGAATCTGGATGACGGGGAGTCTTTGTGGATTGGCCCGGGGGCGGCACAACCACGGCAATGCGGTGGGGCGGGGAGCGGGGTTTTGGCTGGGGCCACGGACGGCGGAGGCAAGCTGCTCTGCCGTTGGTCGCTGGCTCTTCGGGGAAGATTCCTAACAGTGTCAGCCAGGAGGCACAAGACGGCCATCAAGCCATCCGGCGTAGTCGGATAGTATCAAAATAAAATAAAATCGTGTGACCCCAATTTAGTCTCAGTCAACAGACATGTGACCACTCTCGTACCTTGTTGTTGTTCTCTCAGTGTATTTCTTCAGATCGAAGAGATGTGTCGTTCTTAACATTATGCGTTATCTGCATCTTCAGCCACACCGTCTTCCGACTCACCGCAGCTGCTCCAACAAGGGAAGCATACACCAGAAGAGAGCTATAGTCCCCACTCAATAGTTCCCTGCATCGAATACGCGTGCCCGACATGGGCAGCCACAACAACTGCAGGTCCATCGACAAGTCAGCACATGATGCTCACTCCTATGGATGGCGGCCAGATAGGTTGTACCCTCATCTTAATTGTGTGCAACATTTATGGCTTTGTTATTCATCTAAGCATGGAAAATAGATTATTACATTTCACTGTATATTCATGGGGATCTCTTACGGGTCTTGTTCAGGAGTTAACGATGTTCCATAGTTCAGCTAAGATACTTGTTCTTTAGGTAACGCTGTTCCATAGTTATCATCCATCAGCCAATGCTATCCCACAAGCTGGTGATTATAGTATTATACCACTTCTAGTATTACCTATGTTGTTCTTTAATACTTTTGTGTGCCATCTAGTTAATCTCGAGTACAAATGATACATATTTTGTAGCTTTCATATGTGTTCTCCCTTTAGTTTTTGAGACTTGTTGCTGCTAGTTAACCCCAGTCCTACTATTTATGTCGTCTCCTACAGGCACTCATTACATAAATCTAACTACTAGTTGTCTTCCATGCATGTCAGATATAAGTGCACACACTGATATATCCACAAGAACCTTACGGAGCAATGTAAAGGTCAATAAACTTGATTTCAATGATACCCAATATGATGGAACATGTAAAGGCAGTTCTTCAGAAGACTTGTAGAAAGATGTTGAATCCTCTTCACCCCACAAGGTCCTTGCTCTAACTTGGCCCGTGATATGGGTACAACATGCATATAATGTCCTGGAGTGTATCTACTCTATTGCAATGCCATGTGCTTAGCAGGCTGATCATGCATGTAATTATGTCATGCCTTCCTGTTTTTCAGTACCTATTCCATTCATGATAACATGTTTTCAAATTAAAGTACAGTCATTCTACTCTGTCGCAATGCCATCTGCTTAATTTGGACATCATGCTTCTGAATATCTTATGCATTGTTATTCATCAGTACGTACTTCATCTGTCTACCATACCATGTTTTTTTACATTGAAGTGTTGTTCTAGTGCTCTATTGCAATGCCATCTTAGTTTCCCAATCATGCACGTGTATGCTGCCTTAGTTTTTCCTTTATGTATTCCGCTAGCATACAATTGTACATTCAACTAGTGTTTTTTATTGTGTTGTCCTGTCGTATCCCTAGCTCTTACACCATACTCCCTCCGTCTAGATTACATGTTGCCGAAATGGATAAAAAGGATGTATCTAGAACTGAAATACGCCTAGACCCATCCATTTTTTCCGGATGGAGGGAATACATGTCAATATGTTATGCCTTTCTATTCTACAGTACCAATTCCATATCTGTTGTAGCATGTTTTATAACTGAAGCACCATTCTTCTATACAAGGCATGCAAGGGGAAGACGACTATGTTAGAATCTGAAGGGTTACAAACCAGGTCTTTGTAAAAGATCCAAACGCCAGGAGATAATAAACCAACTCCATTTTTCATAGATACTACTCCAGCACAGAGAAACCCAACTCCCACTGACAATAAGCAGATTCCAGTGGCCAAAGGACTAGTTCGCTCCAGTCCAGCAAAAGAATGTCAACTCCATTCTATGAAGCGTGTGCGTATCCTCGCATCATGAAATTTTATAGCATTATGGTCATATTTTCTACATGTTTCTTACCCATCTCTCTTTTAGAAAATAAGGTTAAATGATAGAAGAGTTCCCTCATTGGGATTGTATTAGAGGAAAATAATTTGCGGGAATTCTCTGTGCTCCAATGCTGATGTAAGTACCTGTTGTATATCACTATATTTTTACATCAGCATGTATTTTGTTAATCGGCGTGAATCCAACCTTTGTCTGATCTAAAATTAGTTGTAGCAAAATGCTAAAGGCTCCAATGTTGATTTTTGTAAAGAAAACTTCCTGGTAGTTTTGCATACTGAGCTGCATGAGTGTACTATCTCATATCATGCACATTACTGAATTGTAGTGCTGCTCTGGTTGCCCATTCATTCATTGTGTCAATGTTGCTTTCGTATTGCCTTACCTGGCTGATGATAGCTGTGCCATATTGTGTTAATTTGGTGTTGGCTAGTTGCCCAAACGTTCGTTGCGCCAATGTTGCTTTCCTATTATTTGACTTGGCCAATGATAGCAATACTAGTGTCTTAATTTGGTGCAGGCTGCTGAAGATAAGAAGACAAACTCTGAAAACGGCAAGGCAACCCCATTGTTTCTTTCCAATAAATCTAGGCCAGGTAATATGCCAATAACTCATGATTAATCTGTTTGGTTCCCCTCCTAATTTATGTTATGATGCAGTGGTCGAGACACTCTCCACTATCAATAATACAAGCCTGCCAAAATCGCCATCTGAATATGTTCAGTATCCTCTGTCTCGAATGCAACGGAAAGAATGTATGTTTGTGAACCAATTAATGGCTGAAGGAATGATGGAAATGGTGGAGGAATCAAAGGTGCAGAGCCATGCGACACAACAACTGATCAATGTTTTTAGAGACAGTGTAGCAAATCAGCAAGAACTTGCCCACATGCTTATGGGCGTCATCCGTGCTGAGGTTGCAGATTGTGACGTTGTAGATCGTTAGGTTCTGTTCATTTATTTGCACTGGCATCAATCTTTGATTGCCCAGTGGATGTAATTTCCTGTAATATATGTTGGATGTGCAACGTTTTTCCCTGTATGTCGTACCTTCGCTTGATCGGTTTTGGTCCTGTGCATAATTGCTTGTCGTAATGGGCTCAAATTATCTAATTTGGCCTAAAGACATGTACGAACTATAGTGGGTCCATTAAGTTAATGGGTCGTTACCAGGCCAAAAGTTAATGGTCGGCCCTCTTAACTCCCGGGTCGTTAACAGGCTGACATTGAAGCAGGCAACATGTGGGCCAAATTGATTTCACGGGTTGTTAACAGGCCGTTACTAAGTTCGGGCTACGTATGGCCCAACTATACTGTGGGCTTTTAGCAGGCCGAAAGAGACAGCGGGCTTGTACTGGACCATGAAGAGCATGGGCCGCTAAGAGGCCGAAAGTCAGGTCATATTGTAAATGGCCCAACTGTGTTGTGGGCCTTTAGCAGGCCGAAAGAGAAACCGGGCTGGTATTGGACCATGAAGGGCATGGGCCGTTAAAAAGCCAAAACTCAGGTCCGACTACAAATGGCCCAACTCATTTATGGTCCGTTAACAGGCTGAAAGGCACACATGGCCGGGAATTGGCCCAACAATTAAATGGGTCGCTAAAAGGCCAAAGCTCAGGTACGACTACAAATGGACCAACAGATATATGGGCCGTCACCAGACTGAAAGACACACCGGGCCGGAAATTGGCCCAATACATAAATGGGTCGCTAGAAGGCCGAAACTAAGGTCCGACTACAAATGGCCCAACTGATTTATGGGCCGTCAATAGGCTGAAAGACACACCGGGCCAGAAATTAGCCCAATATTTAAATGGGTCGCTAAAAGGCCGAAAGATGTACATTGTGAAAATTGGCCCATCCACTGAATGGGCCGTTAACAGGCCGAAATCTCATCGGGCCAATATTGAGCCCAAATATATAGCGGGCTGTTAATGGGCTCGAACTGACGATGGGCTCCAATTGTGTCAAATCTTTAACGGGCCGTTGACGGGCCGAATTGGCACATCTCGTATGAACCGTGGGCTTAAATGGACCTGACACAAGTAGGCCTTATATGGGCCGGCCTGCTATTTTTTACTGGGCCGGCCTTTTTCACCGGAATGGGCCACTGTTGGGCCATGCCATGTGTCGACCTATCATAGGCGCCTCCTGTCCAATGAGTGGATGACATCTATCCCAATGGTGAGGCAACACATGTTTCCTCCGGCCAATGATGATTTTACACATGGAAAATCCCCATTGGTCCGGGCTGTTAACGGGTTATCGGATCCAAAACCGGACCCGATAGCTTAACGGCATTCCGTTATGGTGGATGCCACGTGTCGGTCACCCTTGACGAACGCACTTCTGTGACGCATGATTTATCGTCATGGAAGTGGACACTTCCGTGATGATAATTTTGGTAATGTCATGAAACACTTCTACGACAGCACAGGTATGACTATCTTGATTCTGTCATAAATTTGTCATGGATGTACAAGCATGACAGAAAACGTGACCTACTGTGACAAACATGTATCATCACGGAAGTGTTTTTTTTGTAGTGGTTTGTAGCTACTGCTTTCTTCATGACTTATACATGTTCCTCTGACTATGAGATTATGCAACTCCCGAGTACCGGAGGAACACCTTGTGTGCTATCAAATGTCACAACATAACTGGGTGATTATAAAGATGCTCTACAGGTGTCTCCAATGGTGTTTGTTGAGTTGGCATAGATCGAGATTAGGATTTGTCACTCTGTGTATCGGAGAGGTATCTCTGGGCCCTCTCGGTAATGCACATCACTATAAGCCTTGCAAGCATTGTGACTAATGAGTTAGTTGCGGGATGATGCATTACGGAACGAGTAAAGAGACTTACCGGTAACGAGATTGAACTAGGTATGATGATACCGACGATCTAATCTCGGGCAAGTAACATACCGATGGCAAAGGGAACAACGTATGTTGTTATGCGGTTTGACCGATAAAGATATTCATAGAATATGTAGGAGCCAATATGAGCATCCAAGTTCCTCTATTGGTTATTGACCGGAGACATGTCTTAGTCATGTCTACATAGTTCTCAAACCCGTAGGGTCCGCACGCTTAACGTTCAGTGACGACTGGTATTATGAGTTTATGTGATTTGATGTACCGAAGGTTGTTCGGAGTCCCGGATGAGATCCCGGACATGACAAGGAGTCTCAAAATGATTGAGCCGTAAAGATCAATATACTGGAAGGCTATATTCGGTCATCGGAAAGGTTCCAAGTGATCCGGGTATTTTTCGGAGTATCGGGGGAGTTACGGGAATACGGGAGTACATATGGGCCTTAGTGGGATTTAAGGGAAAAAGAGGAGAAGCCGCGAGGGCTGGCCGCGCACCCCCCATGGGCCTAGTCCAAATTGGACTAGGGGAGGGGCTGCACCCCATCTTTCCTTCTCCTCCCCTTCTCCTTCCTTCCCCCTCCTAGTAGGACTAGGAAAGGAGGAATCCTACTCCTACTAGGAGGAGGATTCCTCCCCCTTTGGCGCGCCTAGAGAGGCCGGCTGGCCTCCCCTCCCTCCTTTATATACATGGGGAGGGGTGCTACCTCTTGAGCACTGCGTTGGTTTTCCCTTGAAGAGGATAGGGTGATGAAGTAGAGCAACGTAAGTATTTCCCTCAGTTTTTGAGAACCAAGGTATCAATCCAGTAGGAGAACACGCGCGAGTCACCTCGTATCTACACAAACAAATAAGAACCTCGCAACCAACGTGATAAATGGGTTGTCAATCCCTTCACGGCCACTTGCAAGAGTGATATCTGATAGAGATGATAATAATAAGATAAATATTTTTGGTATTTTTAAGATATAGATTGAAAGTAAAGATTGCAAAATAATGTAGATTGGAAACTTATATGATGGAGAATAGACCCGGGGGCCATAGGTTTCACTAGTGGCTTCTCTCAAGATAGCATAAGTATTACGGTGGGTGAACAAATTACTATCGAGCAATTGATACAAAAGTGAATAATTATGAGAATATCTAGGCATGATTATGTATATAGGCATCACGTCCGAGACAAGTAGACCGAAACGATTCTGCATCTACTACTATTACTCCATAGATCGACCGCTATCCAGCATGCATCTAGAGTATTAAGTTCATAAGAACAGAGTAACGCCTTAAGCAAGATGACATGATGTAGATCGATAAATTCATGCAATATGATATAAACCCCATCTTTTTATCCTCGATGGCAACAATACAATACGTGTCAGTTCCCTTTCTGTCACTGGGATCGAGAACTGCAAGATTGAACCCAAAGCTTAGCACTTCTCCCATTGCAAGAAAGATCAATCTAGTTCATAGATAGACTTGATCATAAAACCAAACTGATAATTCGAAGAGACTTGCAAAGATAAACCAATCATACATAAAAGAATTCAGAGAAGATTCAAATATTGTTCATAGATAGACTTGATCATAAACCCACAATTCATCGAATCTCGATAAACACACCGCAAAAGAAGATTACATCAGATAGATCTCCAAGAGAATCGAGGGGAACTTTGTATTGAGATCCAAAGAGAGAGAAGAAGCCATCTAGCTACTAGCTATGGACCCGAAGGTCTGAACTAAACTACTCACACATCATCGGAGGGGCCATGGAGTTGATGTAGAGGCCCTCCATGATCAATGCCCCTCTGGCGGAGCTCCGAAAAAGGCCCCAAGATGGGATCTCTTGGGTACAGAAGGTTGAGGCGGTGGAATTAGGTTTTCGTGGTGCTCCTAGATGTTTGGGGGGTACATGGATATATGTAGGAGGAAGAAGTAGGTCGGTGGAGCAACGAGGGGCCCACGAGGGTGGAGGGCGCGCCCAGGGGGGGTAGGCGCGCCCCCTGCCTCGTGGCCACCTCGATTGTTTCTTGACTCCCACTCCAAGTCTCCTGGATCGCGTTTGCTGACTTAGCCGTGTGCGATGCCCCCTCCACCATAATCCACCTTGTTCATATCGTAGCGGTGTTTAGGCAAAGCCCTGCATCGGTAGCATCATCATCACCGTCATCACGCCGTCGTGCTGACGGAACTCTCCCTCGAATCTCTGCTGGATCGGAGTTCATGGGACGTCATAGAGCTGAACGTGTGCTGAACTCGGAGGTGCCGTACGTTCGCTACTTGGATCGGTCGGATCGTGAAGACGTACGACTACATCAACCACATTCTCATAACGCTTCTGCTTACTGTCTACGAGGGTACGTGGACGATACTCTCCCCTCTCGTTGCTATGCATCACCATGCGTGTGCGTATGAATTTTTTTTGAAATTACTACATTCTCCAACATATATACATTGTCAAAATATGTACATTAGGAGAGCTGGAGGCTCAGGTATAATAAGGCCGAAGATGAGCAATGTTCCATGGCTGGCAGGTCTCCTCCTCCGACTTACGTGAATCTCTATGCTCTCGAATGTCGATAAGGTAGTAAGATCCATTTTTCAGATTTTTGCTGACCACAAAGGGTCCTTCCCAAGGTGGGGATAATTTGTGCATATTAGTTTGGTCTTGGATAAGCTGGAGCACCAGGTCTCCTTGAAAATTTCTGGTATTAACCCGGCGGCTATGATAACGGCGTAGATCTTGCTGGTAAATCACCAAATGAGCCACCGCAAGGTCACGCTTCTCATCCAATAAGTCAAGTGCATCATGACGCGCTCTTTCATTATCAGCTTCAACATAAGCCGCCAGACGAGGCGAATCATGACGGATGTCACTGGGAGAACCGCCTCTACTCCATAGACCATGAAGAAAGGCGTGTAACCCGTAGATTTGTTGGGGTAGTATTGACGCTCCATAATACCGAAGGTAACTCCTCCAACCAACAACCCGACGTCCTTTGCAAGGGAACCAGAAGTCAGGGATTGATGCCTCTTAAGATCTTCTGATTGGCTCTTTCATCTTGACCATTAGACTGGGGGTGAGCCACTGATGAGACATCAAGCAGGATATGCTCACGTTGACAAAACTATTTCATAGAACCCTTGGATAGATTAGTGCCATTATCAGTTATGATACTGTGGGGAAAGCCAAAACGGAAAATCACCTTTTTGATGAATTGAACCACCGTCGTCGCGTCACACTTACTGACCGGCTCTGCTTCAACCCACTTTGTGAATTTGTCAACTGCCCCCAAGAGGTGTGTCTTTTTATCTTTGTACCTTTTGAAAGGCCCAATCATATCAAGCCACTAGACTGCAAACAACCAAGTAATTGGAATCATCCTCAATTCTTGAGCCGGCACATGAGCTCTTTGTGAAAATTTCTGACAACCATAACATTTACTGACCAAATCCTCAGCATCAGTGTGAGCCGTCAACCAATAAAACCCATGACAAAAGGCTTTAGCCATGAGAGATTCAGAGCCGGCATGACGACCACAGTCTCCTTCATGAATCTCATGAAGGATGTCACGACCCTCTTCTGGAGAAACACAACGCTGAAACGCCGCTGTGACACTGCAATGATGTAGCTCTCCATTGACAATTGTCATTGACTTAGACCGCTGGGTTATCTGCCTGGCTAAAGTTTCATCTTTAGGTAACTCGCCCCGGGTCATATAAGCCAAATATGGCACTGTTCAATCAGGAATAGCATGAAGAGCCGCCACTAGCTGTGCCTCCGGGTCAGGAATAACAAGATCTTGTTCTGTTGGCAACTTAACTGTAATGCAGAATATCCAAGAAAGTGTTAGGTGGCACCGGCTTATGTTGAGAGCCCAACCGGCTTAAAGTATCAACCGCCTCATTTTTCCTTCGATCAATATGCTCAACTTGATAACCCTTGAAGTGACCCGCAATAGCATCAACCTCTCAACAGTAAGCCGCCATGAGTGGATCCTTAGAATCCCAAGTACCAGAAACTAGTTGAGCTACCAGATCTGAGTCGCCAAAGCACCTCACCCGACTTGAGTTCATCTCCTTGGCCATCCGAAGACCGTGGAGCAAGGCCTCATATTCAGATGCATTGTTGGTACAAGGGAACATCAGCTGGAGAACATAAGAAAACTTATCGCCTCGTGGGGAAGTCAATACAACTCCAGACCTCGAGCCTTCCAACTGCCTAGACCCATCAAAGTGAATAGTCCAATATTTGTTATCCAGCTTCTCCTCAGGCATCTGCAATAGTCCAATGTGTGTTCTCTCGGTACACCCGACATGTCAGAAGGTTTCCATGCGAAGATGTCCTGGTTCTCACGGATGAACTCGATGAGTGCGCTTTCCTATTTCGGATCCAGATTAGCACTGATGCTGAACTGCTTGGATGAATCGTTAGGAACGAAATCAACCAGTTTGGTGTCGTCTACCGACTTAAACTTCAGGACCGGGTCACGCTCTATAGTTGGCTCTTTCAAAGATGTCATGTCGGCCGGGTCAACATTGTCTTTATAAAACTTCAATTCCTCTGTTGCGCAGACAGACTCAGCATAGGCTGCATCACCTTCCTCGCACTCCAAAGCTATCTTCCGGTTTCCATGCATCGTAATGGTACCCTTGTGACCCCGCATTTTGAGCTGCAGATAAACATAACAAGGCCTTGCCATGAACTTAGCATAAGCCGGCCATCCAAACAGGGCATGATAAGGGCTTTTGATCTTCACCACTTCAAAGGTCAACGTCTCAGACCTGGAATCGTGATCATCCCCAAATGCAACCCCCAGAGCTATTTTACCAACCAGGTATGCTGACTTACCAGGCACCACACCATGGAAGACAGTGTTTGACGGCTTAAGATTTTTATGAGTCAACCCCATGTGATGGAAGGTTTCATAATAAAGGATATTGATGCTGCTACCTCCGTCCATGAGTACCTTAGTGAATTTATATCCTCCAACCTGAGGTGCTACCACAAAATCCAAGTGACCCGGATTTTCAACCCGAGGCAGGTGATCCTCATGACTCCACACAATGGGCTCCTCAGACCATCGCAAGTAATGGGGAACTGCCGGCTCAACGGCATTCACGACCCTTTTATGGAGCTTCTGATCCCTCTTGCATAAACTTGTGGTGAAGACGTGGTACTACCTGCTATTCAATTGCTTCGAGTTACATTGATAACCAGATTGATGTTGCTGATTCCCCTGATCGGACTGTTGATGATAACCGCCCCGATTACCTTTGGTTGTTTTGGTGACCCTAAAAACCGGAATTAGAACCACCACCACCATAACCCGGGCCATGAGAACCGGAACCTGATCCTCGCCTAGCCGAAGATTGTTTTGGAACAAGTCGGAATTTTTGAACTCCTTCATATTGTGGCAGGCCTTCCAAAGGTGTGTGGATGGCTTTTCCCATGAACCATGCTTTGGGCAAGGCTGATTCAACAGATACTCCAGGTTTATACCTGACCCTCCTACCCAAGGAGGTGGCTTTCCTTTACGATGCTGACCATTGTTCTACGTGTTGGTATTGGCCACAAAATCTGAATTATTATCAGCCTTGCGTTTACTGTTGCCAGGTTGACTCACTGGGTTATGATTCTGGCCCTTGGTGTTGCCGCTCTTCCTTCCCTTTCCCGGCTTTTAATCATCAGACTCGTGGTCCTTGGTACTATCAGAGTCGGCATATTTAATTAGAGCCACCATCAGCTCCCCCATATCATTACAGTGGCGCTTGAGCTGTGCTAACTACTGTTTAAGAGGCAAAAAAGGCAATTCTTCTCTAACATGAGGACCGCTGAGCCGGCATTGACGTTATCTGATGAATGTAGGATGGCTTTTACCTGGCACACCCAATGGGTTGTTGATTCGCCCTCCTCTTGGGCACAGGAATCTAAATCCACAATCGACATGGGCTGTTTGCACGTATCTTTAAAATTCTGGATGAACTGGGCCTTCAACTCAGCCCATGATCCTATTGAATTGGCAGGCAGTCCCTTTAGCCAAGTACAGGCCGTCCCATCCAACATCATGGTGAAATATTTAGCACACGCGGCATCGCTGACCTCCAGTAGCTCCATGGCCATCTCGTAACTCTCAATCCACGCCTCAGGGGGTAAGTCGGCTGTGTAGTTGGGCACCTTATGAGGTCCTTTGAAGTCCTTGGGTGGACGCTCATTACGTAGAGCCAGCACCAAACATGGTACACACGTGTTTCGAGAGGTCACGCCTGCCTCCACCGAGGTTGTCGGATAAACCGGAGATGGTTGATGAGTCGCATACTGAGCCGCCAGCTCGGCCTCTCGACGTGCTCTATGCTGATCCATCAAGGCCTGAGTGTTATGGGGCGGGTCATGTCCACGGGGCAGGTTACGATGCCGCTCACTGCTTGACACCGCTGGGGAATCCATATGTCTGCTATAACTCTGGCTTGGGCGAGGGGTTGAATGGATCCTCTCACGGCTGTAAGAATAAGCCTCCTGCTGAACCAATGCTGTCTGAAGAAGCTCTCTAGACCTCCGCGTTTCAACCGCAGCTAGAGACTCGCCTTCAACTGGGAGAGCCGCCAATCATGACACCACAGCGATCATGTTATCCAAAGGGGTAGAGTCATGACCCGGCGGTGGAGGCACGTGTTGTGGTGGGATATTATTCTAACGGGTCTGGTCAGTCGTGCATGGTTGAACCGGTGCTCCAGTTCCAGGCACGCCTACTGCTCGGTTTACCCCTAGCGGGTCACTGGTCCCTGCACCAGGTGTATTGAAGAGGTTCCTCACCTCATAAATCGGAGGCAGATGACTCCAGTGCCTTCTCCTCAAGACTTCATTTGAGGCGTTTTGATCCAACGAGAGCCGGAAGGAATCAGCCTGGATTCGTTGCACGTGAGCATCCAAAGCGGCTCGTTCTGCAGTCATCCTAGCATTCTCTGCCGCCAGGTCTTCCTTGGCTTGTGCTATCTCGACACGCAATTTTGCAACCTCCGCGTTATGATGATCTTAATTCATCGTGCTAACATTTGTCGCTAACAATGTTGTTAAATTATCCAGCAAATCAGCCAAAACTTGAGCCGGTGGGCGCACAAGGCCTCCTGCCCTAGCTGTCGTTGCTGCTGCTGATTCGGAAACCATTGTCGCTGCAGTCGAAGAATTATGCACTGGCTGTGTACCGGCCATGAAAATCACGACCCGGTTCGGCGGCTCATAGGGGTCCGGAATACTGTCGCCATCGGAACAGCCCCCAAGCCCGCCGTCATGCAGCTGATATAACGAAGTAGTCTCGCCCGTGGACGACTCACCATCAGATTAGATCTCCGTCTCACCGCTAGACACGGATCCTTCCTCAAATTCTGCTCCATGGATGAATCCCACGAAGCCACGTTTCACGGTGGGCTGAACTCGGGCGGGTCTCGCACGCTGAGCCGTGTCGATGATGTCGGTGCAGATGTCCGGCTCAGGGCCCGATTCGCTGATCTTGCCGATGAAGATGTGGATTCTGCCGAAGGGGACCCGGTACCCGTACTCAATTGAGCCGGCCTCGGGGCCCCAGCCTGCATCGTCGATGTAGAGCTTGCCGCAACGACTCTTGGTCACTCGGCCCACAGCGTATCCCTTGATCCCTTCGAAGTTTACCTTCAAGACCTCAAAACCACCGTGCGTTGGCCCCATGGTGGGCGCTAACTGTCGTGGATTTGTCACGCAGATGTCCTTGTGTGAGGACTTAGTCATGGAGCCATCGCACTAGGTTAGCTTAAAGGGGTTAAACGGGACAAAGGACATAAAAGTTTATACTGGTTCGGCCCCTTGCGATGAAGGTAAAGGCCTAATCCAGTTGGAGGTGGTATTGCTTATGTTTCGATTGCCAGGGAGCGAATACGCTTGGCCTAGCTTTCGATTTGTTGTCTCCTACCCTAAACCGCCGCTGGGTAGTCCCTTTATATACATAGGTTGACGCCCTGCGGCTTACAGAGTCCCGGCCGGCTCATAACAACATGTTTGGCTCGGTGACCAAATATACATTCCTTACAATACAAGTCATACATCCATGGCGGTTTACAGTCATGGGCTTCTAGCCGCCTCTAGGCTTTGGGCCTTTAAACGAGTCTTCATAGTGATCTGCCATCTTGGACATCTTTATGGGCTTCATCTTGATAAACCGCCATGGCTTAACCCGGCCCCTCCTGGACAGGTTAACCCAATATTTATCTCCCCAACAACCCCTCTATCGCAATCACTCACTAGGTGATGGTTCCGCGCAAAAAGGGGTTAAAAACCATTTGTATAGCACCGACACATACCAGTGATGATGTCTTCCCTTTGGGTTATTGGCTTCTTCTCTGGACATTTATCAGTGTAATGACCCAAATCCTTGCACCTGTAACAAATGATATGACTCAGGTGCTTCTCTCCAGAAATTGGGTTGTTCTAGGGATGCCCTCATTTTCTCTTCCTGGATTTCTCCGTAATGATCAGAGCTTCTATTTCTAGAGGGTCAAACTTCACTTCTGCTGTCGAGAAGTCTCCGAGATACACTTTTCTTTCCTTTGTGCAATACTGAGAATAATGTCCTTCTTCTCCACATGTATAGAAAGCATTGGAGTAAAATCTGGTTAGTCCTTCTCCTTCAGGATCTTCAACATCTTCCTTCATCACGGGTTCTTCTAAACTTTCCCTGAGGGCTTCTTTCTGCTTCTTGGTAATTTCTTGTACCTTGGAGTAAATGTGACACTAAGCAAGGTAGTGTGTAGTTCATTCACACAGAAAACAAGTAATTTTCCTGGCCAGGCATTCTTCGCTTGGGTGATTTTCCTTGCAATGAGGGCATCCATCCTTGTGTTCTTCCTGGGTGTGTACTATCTCTCCACAAATCTTGCAGGCACAAGATTTCTTCATCGGGTTATCATAGTGCTTCCGGATGAGACGTGATCTCAATAGAGTCTTCTTGAAATCCTCCCAAGTTCTTGCCCCATTACATCCTTGTATGGCTTGATACATTTTCCACCAGGTTGCAGCACTTTCTGTAAAGTACCAAAGAGCATACTGAACCTCATACTTCCTTGAATTCAAAATTTTCCCAAAGTGATCCTCCATGTTTTTAATCCATAGATCTGCCTTCGGTTGAGTCATCTGTCTAGAGAATACCGGTCCTTCTTCATTCATCATCTGTTGGGTCCAAGGGTTTTAGGGTGAGATAAGAGATAGAAGGATCAACAAACAATTCCTAGCTCAGAATTTCTACCATCTATAATGCGCTGATATACTATGGTTTCATTTACGATGTCTTCCTTTCTTCATGTCTTCAATGCTCGGGAGTTTCCAATTCCTGATGCTTCTCCCATATAAAGGCCTTATGTTGCTCTTCCGTAACTTACATCTCTCATGGTGAAATAAACATAAACCAATGAATATCGCATCTATCCAACCATTCAATAAACACCAAAAGAACCAATCATTCATTTTTGATCAATTCTACCGTATTGTCACCCACATAAGTTGATATGGTCAGATACTTAAATCAAAAAACATTATCTTTATTTCTCTCATGGTGGGGATACCACTAAGCTAACTTATCGGGGACCTGATCCTTGTCTCCACTGGGCTTCTTCTGTGTGGACTTGATCTCCTACAAATCTTCTGCTAGATTATCCCTGTTAACACGGAGTTTCTTGTGACGGCCCTGTATATCATGGAGTTGGTCCTTGAGCTTCTGGATCTCAACGTCCTTGGCATGAGCCTTGGTCCTGCTGCCCTTCAGTTCCTGACGCATCCTTGGGATCTCGAGATTTTCCTCATCCAGCTTGATTATCTTCGGCCTCTGAGTCTCGACCTCTTCTCGTAGTGCTTCATTGTCAATCCAGGTTTCCAGAAGGTCCATCTGAAGATTCTTGACGTATTGCTCCAGATCCTAGTTATAAAGCAATAGTGGGGAGAACTTCATCCTTTGCACTTTTGTCAGGGCCATAATTTCTCCATCAATCTTCTACCATCCCACCTTTCCAAAGTAGTGTGAGTTTAGTGCAGTACGGCAATGATAGCACAAGCGTGTAATAGCATCATGGATGACAGTGTTTATGCCCATGTCACAGTCACCATTTATCATTCCAAAGTTGATTATGCAGTCTTGGGTTCTTCTTTACGGCCAAAAACTTGGGTCTTGACTCCCCATGATCTCAACGTCCTCTTGGTTGCCTTGATCTCTGGTATCGGCAGTTTCAGTAGTCTGATCAGCTCAACAAGGAATGGGCCTTCATGAACCTTCTCGTAGTGTTCTCTTTCGTTCAGGATGTAGCTCTTCATCAAAACTTGAAATAGGGAAGGTTTAGTAAAAGAATTCAAGAATTATGAGAGCAGTATAAAAGTCTTTCCTATAATGGTCTTCATATCACTAGGCCATTTTCTAGGGTCATGTCCTACAGTCAACATGTGCTCTGATACCATATCTGTAGCGACCCGACCTCAAACGGTCAATCCTCTATGTGTCTGTGCCATCCCTAGATCAGTATGTTGGCACACATAGTACATCAATGTATATATCAAAGTGCAATCACATGTATAAATAACATAAAACTGATATATATACCTGTCTCAGCAGAAACAAACAAATGAGGGTGGAGTCCCATCAATGCCATCGGCAAGTTGATTGTAGACTGTAACCCTGTACCGTACTCTTACTCGTCCGAGGAAAAATATCTGCAACATGAGACGTTGCAGCCATGCAAGTCATTACATTGAATGTACCGGCAAGATCACCATAAGAAAACAAATGATAAAAGTATTCTATATGCAATATGGCTTTGTGGCTCCATGTCTGAGTTTTTGCGTAAAAGCTGGTTTTATTTTTCCTACAACAAAGGAATAACCAGAGTCCTTATTACGGAGTTTTCTACCATGACATGGTTCTGCCAACCAATGTCTCATAGCCCAAATCATCATAAGTTGCCCACAATTAAGTTATCATCCAGGTGTTGAGAGTTCCGAGATAGATCCAAGTCTAGAGCCTCAAATAGTCTGTAACTGGACACTACTAATTGATTAGGTTTTAACCATCTTCAAAGGTTTGTACACTTTAGCCGCAAGATTCGATCTCTCCCTTTTCGTCCTCACACTTCAGATTGTTTGAGAACAATACGATCAAAACATGGTCTTCTGAAGAGTTCCTCTGACCACTGTCCGGTGCCCATCCAATCCTAGCATAGTTCTACATCTGCTAGCATCATCCCAGCCAGAGTCACCACTAGGGACAACCAAGCAAGATCCCATAGTGACTTGCAGTTGCACAGGTAAGCTTCCGGGCATGAAGTATTTTTTCGTCTCTTTGAGCCTGGGTGGAGCTTTCCACATGATATCACGGCGCTTCTCCGGAATCACTGAGTACTGAGCGCACATGTACCCTTCTTAACCATTCTCCACCCAGAGGTATATTGAATTCTTGTCTCGATTCTTGAAGTCTTGAGGCCTTGAAGATGCAGTCCTTATAGATGCCATAATGAAGTTGTCGCCATTGACGTAGAGTCCTCCATTCTCACACCACTCCCGAGCACTCATACCAAACCATGTCTACTATAGCATACCATTAGAACTATATAATGTCCCGGGCTTGATAACAGAGAGATGAGTTCCTACCTCATGCATTCTACTCAACTACAAGAAGTCAATATCACTACTGGAGGGATTATGAATGGTGACACTAAATGCAAATAAAACATAGGTATGAAAAACATGTTCAAAGTGAACTTGCCTGGTAAGTTGATGAAGATAATAACGCTTTTGAAAATAACTTGATACTATCCGTCACTCCAATGTAAATCTATTAAGTCAAACATAGCATTCATATAAATAAACATACTAGCAAGCAATTCTTACACTCACAATAAAAAATCAACAAATAAAAAGCAACACATAAATCCATAAGAAAACCAAATAGAAATCCAAAGAAAATTTCAAAAAAACTACAAGGAAACTATAGAGTTTTTACAAGAACCAACACAAAAGTAGTTTTTGACCTAACTAAACTTAACAGCAAAATAAAATGCTAAACTAATAAATTAATAGAAAATAAATAGATTTTTCATAACAGAAAGATTTTTTTCATAAACTTTTAGTAGCAAAAAGAAACAAATAAAGAGCATTTATAAAACTTTAACTATGACCTATACAATTTTTCATACAAAGCTAAATAAAATTAATTTTTAAAATAAAAATAAAATTTTCTTCTATTTACACACAGAAACAAAACTAAGATTGTCAGAAGTGACAAAAAAGAAATAATTTTAAAGCAATTAAAAGTAAAAGTTTAAGGGTAAAATAAAACTATGTCAAAACAGTAATGTTATGCCTAAAATCTTAATTAAAAATAAACCAAAACTAATTTCCAAAAGCCTACTATTTAGACAAAAGATCAAGCGATCACTAGCAAAAAGAATTAATCAAAAATCTATTCTTAAATAAATGTTATTAGCAATCTAGTTTTTGTAAAAAATATGTTTGAATTCGAATTTAAAAAGTTCAAAAATATTTTTTGTTGGGTCCACGTAATAGATAGGATTTTTGTGAATCCGTAGGAAAAATAATCATTAAATTTGGAGTTACGGATTAGAAACTGTAGCTATTTGAAAATCAGGGTTAACTCTAAAAAGGAAATAATTGAAACCTTGGTCCTCGCTACGTGGCGGAATACTATTAATTAGAGAACGTTTGCTGTAGGGCCTAACTAGCGGACGGTCGTTTCTTAAAGAAAAATGATTCGATCTATCGTTAAGAAAAAAACAAACAAGGAAGAGGTGGCGCTTACAGAACATTGGCAACAGAGAAGTGCAGGGATGTGGACTTCGGCGTGGCGGCGGATCCGATCGACGGAGGCGTCAATGGTCATGTCCAGTAGATGCAGGTCGTCTAAGGCGACCGCTTTTTTGTTGAAGGTGGAGGTCAGGGATGACGGAGGTGAGCGGGGCATCGAGGAACTCTATGCTCCAGCAGTGTGGGGCGAGGTCCGGGGCGAGTCTTCGGTGCTTCCTAGAGATCGAGATGATGTCAAAGAGAGGCGCAACGATGAAAGAAGTCCATTAGAGAAGGTTTGGTGGTTCGGGGTTGCTCACCGGCGTTGGGATCTACGGTGAACCATCTCAGCTTCGTCGAGATCCAAGCGAAGAACACGTGAGGTAGAGGTGGTTTCGGCATGGGTTTTTTGGGGGGTCGGACAAGGAGTTCGCGGGGTACTTATAGGGCATCTTTGTGCGGAAGGGGGCAGCCTCGGGATCGTATCCTGGAAGAAACGGGATTCAGAGGGGTTGGGCGAGCAGGCCACGGCACAGCATGGGGAGGAAGAAGATGGGCGGGGTGTGCGCCTCAGGGTTGGTGGCCTCGAGCGCCAGCTAGTGCTCGGCTGGGCCGCGGCTTGGCCTGGCGGGCGGGTTTTTTTTGAACAACAAGGAAAAGTATAAATAAACAAAATAAAAAATTATATAGGCATACTATATACCAAATTTTTCAGAATAAAAAATCCAAAAAATGAACATATTTTCATGGCCAATTAAAATACTTAAAAATAAACTTTTTGCAATAACTCCTAAATGAAAGGGAAATTGGATTTGTAATAAATTGTAAATAGTTTA
The DNA here is from genome assembly GCF_056163025.1 of Triticum urartu. Taxonomy (NCBI): domain Eukaryota; kingdom Viridiplantae; phylum Streptophyta; class Magnoliopsida; order Poales; family Poaceae; genus Triticum; species Triticum urartu. The sequence goes on from NC_141878.1 coordinate 220,025,136, forward strand.
TATTTTCAAATTTGAATGTCCAAACAAAATTTGTCTCTAATTTTGGAGTGTCATTTTCCTCCTCTCATATTATTTGTTTATCATAGAATTTTTGACAAGATTTGAACTTAAAATTAAATAGAGATTCAAATGGAAAATTTTGGGAAAGTCGTTTTATTCCCTCTCATTTAATTTTTTTTGTTTCAAATTCCACTCACTTTCAACAAAACAATCAAGCATACAATCATATTTATTTATTTAATATAACATTCCAAATTTTAGAATTTTCTTATGTTACAAGTAACGGTAAAAAAGTGCAGAAAGGTAGCCCAATCCTTTTTGTAGCAAAGGACAGGCCAGAACGGTCTCTTATAATAAGCAAAGCATTCTTCAGGACGCACAGGAATTCCATCTAGTCACTTTCATCATGTTTGTTCGATTCACGTTTGCTACTTTGATAATCTGATATGTGGGTGGACCGGTGCTTGGGTGCTATTCTTACTTGAACAAGCCTCCCACTTATGATTACCCGCTCTCGCAAGCATCCACAACTACAAAAGAAGAATTAAGATAAATTTAACCATAGCATGAAATGTGTGGATCCAAATCAGCCCCTTACGAATAGCGTATAAACTAGGGTTTAAGCTTCTATCACTCTAGCAACCCATTATCTAACTACTACTCCAAAATGCATTCCCTTAGGCCCAAAGATGGTGGATGTCATGTAGTCGACATTCACATGACACCACTAAGGGAAACAACAACATATATATCAATAAAATATCGAACGAATACCAAATTCACATGATTACTTATGACAAGACTTCTCCCTTGTCCTCAAGAACAAAAGTAACTACTCACAATTCATATTCATGTTCAAGATCAAATGGGTATTGAATAGCATCAAGGATTTGAACATTTAATCTTCCACCAAATAAACCTACTAGCATCAACTACAAGATCTAATCAACACTACTAGGAACCCACAGGTACCAATCTGAGGTTTTGATACAAAGATTGAATAAAAGAGATGAACTAGGGTTTGAGATGAGTTGGTGCTAATTAACATGCTGATGAAGATTGGTCCTCTCATGATGGGAGGGTTGTTTGGTGATGACGACGGCTTTGATTTCCCCTCCCGGCGAAATCACTCCACCGGAGAGCAAAAGTGCTCCTGCCCCAGTTTCGCCTCGAGACGGCGGCGCTCCATCCCGAAAGTCCTCTCCTTATTTTTTTTTCTAGAGCAAATGGTCTTATATACCAGAAGATGGGCACTTGAGGCTGGCCAGGGGCCCCTCGAGGGTAGAGTATTCAACCCAAATTTATAGATTCAACACAAGGGGAGCCAAACAATATTTGTAAGTATTAGCAGCAGAGTTGTCAATTCAACCACACCTGGAGATTTAAATATATATAGCAAAGTGATCAGTAGCACAGTAATATGATAGTTTTGGTAGCAGTGGTAACAGCAGTACTGACGATAACAGTGATAGCAATAGTTTTCCAGCAGGTGTAACTGTAACAGCAACAGTAGTAACTTAGCAAGAACAATATGTGGAAAGTTCGTAGGCATTGGATTGGTGGATTCATTGGATGATATTCATCATATAATAGTCATAACCTAGGGCGATACAAAACTAGCTTCAGTTCATAAACATAATGTAGGCATGCATTCCATAAATAGTCATACCTGCTTATGGAAAGAACTTGTATGACATCTTTTGTCCTACCCTCTCGTGGCAGCGGGGTCCATAAGGAAACTAATGGATATTAATGCCTCCTTTTAATAAAGAACCGGAACAAAGCATTAACACATAATGAATACATGAACTCCTCAAACTATGGTCATCACCGGAAAGTATCCCAATAACTGTCACACTGGGGTTTACGTGTCATAACACGTAATAGGTGAATATGACTTGCAAGATCGGATCCAGAACATAGATATAATGGTGAAAACATAAATGGTTCAGATCTGAAATCATGGCACCCGGGCCCTAAGTGACAAGCATTAAGCATGGCAAAGTCATAACAACATCAATCTCAGAACATAGTGGATTCTAGGGATCAAGCCCTAACAAAACTAACTCGATTACATGATGAATCTCATCCAACTCCTCACTCCCCAGTGAGTCTATGAAGTAATTACTCACTCCAAGTGGGAAGCATCATGGAATTGGTGATGAAGGAGGGTTGGTGATGACGAAGTTCGAAGATCCCCCTCTCTGGAGCCCTAACTGATTCCATATCTGGCCTCCCGATGAACAACAGGAGGTGGCGGCGGCTCCGTATCGTGAAACATGATGAAACTTCCTCCTTGATTTTTTCTCCAAAAATAGGATTTTATAACGTCAGAATTAGGGTCTGCGGGGCCACCAGGTGGGCACAACCCACCAGGGCGCGCTAGAGGGGGGCGCACCCTGGTGCCTTGTGCCCAGCCAGGGCCCCCCTTCGGTGGTTCTTGGCTCCAATATTTTTATTTTATTATAAAATAATTCTCCAAAAAGTTATGTTTCATTCCGAGAACTTTTATTTCTATAGAAAAACAACACCATGGTTGTTCTGCGGAAAACAACGTCAGTCTGGGTTAGTTTCATTGAAATCATGCAAATTAGACTCCAAAACAAGAGCAAAAGCGTTAGGAAAAGTAGATACAACAGAGTGAAAGTTAAAAAGAAAAACTTTTATGAACTCTTTTGCTTGTCCTCAAGCAATTCAGTTGACAAACTGAAAGTTAAAAAGAAAAACTTTTATGAACTCTTTTGTTCTTGTCTACATAAATAAGCTTAAGTAGCACCCAGTTTTTCAGCAAAGATCATGACTAACTATATTAGCAATAACTCCTAAAAATTATATTAACTCATATCAATGGCGTAATCAACTAGCGAGCAATAATAAGATATCTCAAATGCCAACACTTTGTCAAAACAATCATGATATAATATGATAACAGTGGTATCTTGCTAGCCCTTTCAGAGATCGCAAAACATAAACGCAGAGCACCTCCAAAGTTCAAGCAGCGACTAAACATTGTAATTCATGCTAGAAAAGATCCAGTTATGATACATCCAGCATTAACTATACACAAGGCATGAGGCTGACAATAGTGCTCTCAGATCTGGCGCTTATTTGAGAAGGTGATTACTCAACATAAAATTGAATAGATGGTCCCTTCACAGAGGGAAACAGGGATTTGCAGAGGTGCCAAACTCAATGTTTTGAAAACAGAGATAAATGAAATTTTGGGAAATGCACCCTTCCTGTTACGTCACGACCAAGAGTTATCAATATATTCCATGCTAAACACATTAGTGGCCGTTCCCAAGCGATAAAAGTAAAGTTTTACTCCCCTCCACCAACAAACACACTCCACGGCTAGCCGAATCCATGGGTACTGTCCATACCAACAACAATCCTGGGGGAGTTTTGTTTAGTTATTTTCAATTTTTGAATTCGGGACTGGGAATCCCTATTACCGCCCCTCTCGTGCAAGGACAACTGAATAAACACTCATCATGAGAATAATCCACTTAGCATGGAAGATACTGACTACCCCCTGTCGCTCTATGAACTATCCAGGCACACAAAAACAGATGTTTATTTGAAGTTTTTAGAGGTGGCACATGCAAATTTACTTAGAACGGCAGAGTAATACCGCATATAGGTAGATATGGTGGAATCATCTCGAATAACTTTGGTTTAAGGGTTTTGATGCACAAGCAGTAATTCCGCTTAGTACAGGCGAAGGCTAGCAAATAGGTTGAGAAGCGGCCAGCTAGAGAGAGAAAACGGTCCTGAACATGCATTATGAATAATGAACATTTGATACTAGCATGAGTAGGATATGGACACCATGTACATAAATATCGTAGAGGCTATGTTAGTTTTGATTCAACTACATGCATGAACATGTGCCAAGTCAAGCCACTTGAAACTTTCAGAGGAGGATACCATATCATCATACTACATCACAATCATTTTAATGCAATGTTGACATCCAAGATAAATCATTATCCACTACTAGCTACTTAAGCATGACATGAGGAACTATAATCTCTAATTGTCATTGCAAACATGTTTGATCATAATATGTTGAATCATGGACATTAGGTTAAAAATATTTACAAAAACAGAATAGGTTGAGTTCATACCCGTTTCTCTCTACCACAGTCACTTCATCAAATATCGTCATTATTGCCTTTCACTTGCATGAACGAATGTTATGAAAATAATAATAGTGCAAGAGTGCCATGGACTAAGCTAGAATCTGCAACATTTTATTCAAAAAGGAGAAGGCAAGGTAATATGGGCTCTTTGTTAGATCAATAATAATGCATATGAGATCCACTCAAACATTTTCATCATGGTCTTCTCCTTGGTATGACTCAATAAAAAGAAAATAATTTCAGAGAAACACACTGAAATATTTTTGGAGTTTTTAATTTTACTTGAAGAAAGCAAATTAAAGAAAAAGGGAAAACAAAAACAAGAAAAACTATTTACACGGGAAAGCTCCCAACAAACAAAAGGAGAATCGAGAAATCTTTTTGGGTTTTATTTTTAATACTACAAGTAATTAAACTAGAAGGAAAAACCGAAAAAGCATGAAACATTTTTTGGATTTTCTCAAAGTTTTTCACACACACAAGAAGAGTGAGAAAATAAATCTATCCTAGATAATACAATGAAAAAGTGTGAACACCGACAACTGGAAAGAAATGTGTGAACATGAATGTAATGTTGGTGGAAATACGTACTCCCCCAAGCATAGGATTTTGGCCTAGCTTGGTAATCACCATCCGCAGCCTGCATAGTAGTCAGAGTGGTAGCTCATGGAGACTCTTGGTGCAACCACCTCAGCCTGTTTGGCTGCCTCAACCTTCGCATTGTACGTGCGAGCCTCGTTCTGCAGGACATAATATATTCCTTCGCTATGATAATCAAAAAGAACAGGCGTAGGCAAAACAACCGGTACAACAGGTTCCTTATTAAACCTCAAGTTATAAGTATAATTCATAGGTGTGCCCGTGAGGAACTTATGACGTTTCATGGCATCAAAGTCTAAGTACTGAGTGGATATGATGGGATCATAAGGAATAGGTGTTACACCAACCTCTTTAGCTAAATGGGAAGCATAAATCACACCATATAAATAACCATTGCCAGCGCTGTGCTACAACCTTCGTGCAACAAGCGCTCCAAGATTATAAATTTTAGTCCGGTCAGAGCAGTGTGTATAAGGCTCAAGTCGGGAGCATAGTGTGCTACAATCTTGCTTGCCCACAATGCATTTCCATTAAAGAGTGCAAAGTATTGAATTGGTGGGAAATGAATACCTTTTACTCTACCTTCTTTCACTCCTCTATCCTCACCATAGCAAAGCCTAGTCAAGAATGTCTCATATTAAGATCTTAGTGGCTCGTCTAGCGATCCCCAAAATGGAATTTTGCAGATATTACAAAACATCTCTAGAGGCATGCTAAATGGATGATTTTAAAGACCAAATGAAACTCTAGACTCGCGAGGATGAAATTTAAATTTCTTAGTGAACGTTTCTGTGAGGTTGAGATGTTGAATGCACTTATCTTAAATGTAGGGACCGAGCTCGGTGTTATGAACGTACTACTCAATTCTTCCTTGATACATGCGCTCACCATGAAATCGTTGCACGACCATAAGCATGATTTGATAGCGGCATCCTGCATTGAGCTTGCACTTGGCTCGACAGAAGACCGATGTATCAAGCCAGTGCTAGATGTTGCCCCCACAGACCTCCTCCTAGAAGAACTCCTAAAGAATTTCATTTTTTATTTGCATACAATTTTTGAAAAAAAAATGGAACACAAATTTTTTGTCAACAAAACTTCACAAGATTGGTAGCAGCTACTCATAAGGATGCAGAGAGGCTATAAAACATTCAAACTATTTAGAAATCTAAGAATTTAACATGCAAGCTCATCTACAACAGCACCAAGAGTAACTAATTATTCAAAAATACAAACCACCAAAGCAAACAACTAATTGGAGCAATGGTGGAGTCACATACCAAGTAGCAGTCCCCCAAAACAGTTTTGGAAACGGAGATTCAAGCAAATAGATCGAAATCCGCGGGTTTGAGAGCAAGAACACGAGAGAGCTATGGTGTTTTTTTTCTGGATGTAGGAGATGACATGGGATAAAGAGATAACAGAGGGGACCCACGTGGGGACCACAACCCACCAGGGCGCACCTGGGGTTGCTGGCGCACCCTGGTGTCTTGTGGTCACCAGGTGCACCCCCTCTGATGTTATTTGCACCACAAATTCAGATATATTCAGGAAAAACGTATTAAATTTTCAAGGCATTTTGAGCACCTTTTATTTGTGGGTCATTTTTTATTGCACGAAAAATATAGAAAACTAGATAAACATGGCATTTTATTTTATTTAACTAATAAAAATAAAGAACAAAAAGGTAAGGACAGAAGGTAGTGCCTACTAAATTCATCAACTTTATACCTCTCAAAAATGATCCATTAATAAGGTTGATCAAGTCTTATTAATAACCACCTTCGATTAGCATGAAACCGAAGAACTTCCGCAAAACATTAAATTACCTCAATGGGGATATGCATGTACCCAACTTTAAGTATATCATATTTGTTTTTGGCAATGGGTAGAGGTAGTTGAAAACTTCCAATAGTGAGTGTCGGAGATTTTTCAATCACATTAATACCATTCACTTGGAATTGTTTCTTCAGAAAGTGCATCGTATGTTCATTACCATTGATATGAAAAGTGACCTTGCTTTTATTGCAATCAATAACAACCCCCACAGTGTTCAAAAAGGCTCTACCAAGGATAATTGACATGGTGTCATCCTTGGGCATCTTAAGTATAACAAAGTCTGTTAAGATAGTAACATTTGCAACAACAACGGGCACATCCTGACAAATACTGATATGTATGGCAGTTGATTTATCAAGCGTTTTCAAAGATATTTCAGTAGCTGTGAGTTTATTCAAATCAAGCCTTTTATGTAAGGATAAAGGCATAACACTAACACTGGCGCCTAAATCACACAAAGCAGTTTTAACATAGTTTCTTTTGATGGAGCAAGGTATAGTTGGTATTCCTGGATCTCCCGGTTTTTAGGTACTCCATCCTTAAAAGAATAATTAGCAACCATGGTGGAGATTTCAGCTTCCGTTATCTTTCTTTTATTAGTGATGATGCCTTTCATGTATTTTGCATAAGGGGTCATCTTTAAAATATCAGTCAAGTGAGTGTGCAAAAAGACTGGCCTAAGCATTTCAGCAAAGCGTTCAAATTCTTCATCATCTTTTTTCTTAGTTGGTTTAGGTGGAAAGGGCATGGGTTTTTCAACCCATGGTTCTTTTTCTTTACCATGTTTTTTAGCCACAAAGTCTCTTTTTCATATCTTTTATTTTTAGGTTGTGGCTTATCAAGATCAATAGCAGGTCCTATCTCAACATCATTATCTGGTTCTTTATCATTGTCTAGTTGAGTGTCTTCATGAACATCATCATTATCTTTTTCATTATCACTAGGTGAATGTTCATTACAAGATTGAGTTTTAGCATCAGAAATAGAAACATCATTATTATCTTCAGGAAGTTTTTCTATTTCAGGTTCACTAGAGGTATTCAAAGTCCTATCAGTTTTCTTTTTCTTTTTAGAAGGACTAGGTGCATCAATATTAATTCGTTGAGAGTCTTGTTCAATTCTTTTAGGGTGTCCCTCGGGATAAAGTGGTTCCTGATTCATTCTACCTCCTCTAGTTACTACTCTAATAGCATGGTCATTCATATTATTATTCATTTCAACAAGCAATTCTCTTTGAGATTTGGCAACTTGTTCTAACTGAGTTTGAACCATAGAGGCATGTTTTCTACACCTTAAACATCATTAGTGATTCTAAATAACAAGTTACTCAAGCGAGCAATTTATACGTCTCCAACATATCTATAATTTTTTATTGTTCCATGCTATTATATTATCGGTTTTGGATGTTTTATATGCATTACTATGCTATTATATTATCGGTTTTGGATGTTTTATATGCATTACTATGCTATTTTATATTATTTTTGGGACTAATCTATTAACGTAGAGCCCAGTGCCCATTTATGTTTTTCCTTGTTTTTGAGTTTTACAGAAAAGGAATATCAAACGGAGTCCAAGTGAGCTGAAATTTTATAGTGATTTTTTATGGACCAGAAGAAGCCCATGAAGCACAAGAGTTGGGCCAGAAGAGTCCCGATACGTCTCCAACATATCTATAGTTTTTGATTGTTCCATGCTATTATATTATCATTCTTGGATGTTTTACAATCATTGTATAGCAACTTTATCATTTTTTGGGACTAACTTATTGACATAGTGCCTAGTGCCAGTTGTTGTTTTTGCTTGTTTTTTACTTCATAGAAAAGAAATAGCAAACGGAGTCCAAACATAGAGAAACTTTTTGTAGATTTTTTCTGGACCAGAAGACACCTGTTGGGCCAAGGAAGTACCAGAGGGGGCTCCGAGGGGAGAACAACCCACTTGGACACGGCTGGGACCCAGGCGCGCCCAGGTGGGTTGTGCCCACCTTGGTGACCTACCGCACCGCCTCTTTGCTCTATAAATACCCCAATATTCCAGAAACCCTATGGGAGTCAATGAAAATCAATTCCAGCCGCCGCAAGTTCCAGAAACCACCGATACAATCTAGACACCATCACGGAGGGGTTCATCATCCTCATTGGTGCCTCTCCGATGATGCGTGAGTAGTTCATTGTAGACTGACGGATCCGTAGTTAGTAGTTAGATGGCTTCCTCTTTCTCTCTCTCTCTTCATTCTCAATACAATGGTCTGTTGGAGATCTATTTGATGTAACTCTTTTTTGCGATGTGTTTGTTGGGATCGATGAACTTTGAGTTTATGATCATATCTATGTTTTTATGCATGAAAGTTATTTGAGTCTTTTGATCTCTTATATGCATGATTACTTATAGCCTCGTATTTCTTCTCCCAATATTTGGTTTAGCTAGGCCGACTAGATCAATTTTTCTTACCATGGGAAGAGGTGCTTTGTGATGGGTTCGATCTTACGGTGCTTGATCCCAATGACAGAAGGGGAACATACACGTATGTATCGTTGCTATTGAGGATAACAAGATGAGGTCTATCTCTACATAAATATATCATGTCTACATCATGTCATCGTTCTTATTGCATTACTCCATTTCTCTGTGAACTTAATACACTAGATGCATCCTGGATAGTGGTTGACGTGTGGAGTAATAGTAGTAGATGCAGGCAGGAGTCGGTCTACTAATCTTGGACGTGATGCCTATATAATGATCATTGCCTGGATATCGCCATGATTATTTGAAGTTCTATCAATTGTCCAATAGTAATTTGTTTACCCACCGTATGCTATTTTTCTTGAGAGAAGCCACTAGTGAAATCTACGCCCCCCGGGTCTCTTCTTTATTATATTTGCCTTCGCGATCTATTTTTATTTGCTTTTATTTTAAGATCTATTAATCCAAAAATCCACAAATACCTTGCTGCAATTTATTATTATTTATTTTATCTCATGTTCCTGGGAGATCTATTTATCCAATCTACTACAATTTTACCTATCTTTTTTACCCGTGAGGGATTGACAACCCCTCTCTTACATCGGGTTGCAAGTATTTGTTCTTTGTGTGCAGGAGCTGTTTATGTGGTGTTGTGTGGTTCTCCTGCTGGTTCGATAACCTTGATCTCATCACTGAGGGAAATACCTAACGTATTTGTGCCGCATCATCCCTTCCTCTTTGGGGAACTACTGATGTAGTTCAAGCCGCAGTCAAGTCCCGAGGCAATGACAAGGGTGGAGGGCGCCCCCTGTCTTGTCGCTGCCTCGTGGACCCCCCCCTGATGTGAACCGACGCCAAAAATTCCTATAAATCACGAAACCCCCAGAAACAAACCTAGATCGGGAGTTCCACCGCCGCAAGCCTCTGTGGCCATGAAAAACCAATCGGGAACCCGTTTTGGCACCCTGTCAGAGGTGGAAACCATCACCGGTGGCCATCTTCATCATCCCGTCCGTCTCCATGATGAGGATGGAGTAGTTCTTCATCATCTCGGGGTTGATGGTATGTACCAGTAACTATGTGTTTGATCTCTCTCTCTCTCGTGTTCTTGTTTTGGCACGATCTTGATGTACCGCGAGCTTTGTTATTATAGTTGGATCATATGGTGTTTCTACCCCCCCTATGTTCTTGTGATGGATTGAGTTTTATCTTTGAGGTTTCACTATTATCGGATTGAATACTATTATGGATTTGAGAACACTTGATGTATGTCTTGCGTGGGATACCCGTGGTGACAATGGGGTGTTCTATTGATTCTCTTGACGTATGTTTTGGCACTCAAATCATGGATCCCGAGGTGACATAGGGGTAATCTATGCATAGGGGTTGATGCATGTTTTCGTCCTTGTTTCTCCGTTAGGAATCTTGGGGCACTCTTTGAGGTTCTTTGTATTGGATTGAATATTATGAATCTGAATTGTTTGATGCATATCGTATAATTGACCCACATATACTTATGGTGACATTGGAGTATCTAGGTGACATTAGGGTTGACTAATGTGTATCATATGGTGTTATTTTGCTACGAACTCTAGGGTTGTTTGTGACACTTATAGGAATAGCTCAATGGATTGATCAGAAATAATAAATTTGAGGTGGTTTCCTACCCTACGAGAAATTTCATCTTATGTTCTCCGTGATGGGAACTTTGGAGTGACTCTTTGTCGCACATTGAGGGATTTCCATATGATTCATTTATGTTATCATTGTTGAGAGAACTTGCACTAGTGAAAGTATGAACCCTAGGCCTTGTTTCCAAGCATTGCAATATTGCTTTTGCTCACTTTTGTTACTAGTTACCTTGTTGTTTTTATATTTTCAGATTACAAAAACCTATATCTACCATCCATATTACACTTGTATCACCATCTCTTCGCCGAACTAGTGCACCTATACGATTTACCATTGTATTGGGTGTGTTGGCGACATAAGAGACTCTTTGTTATTTGGTTGCAGGGTTGTTTGAGAGAGACCTGCTTCATCCTACACCTCCCACGGATTGATAAACCTTAGGTCATCCACTTGAGTGAAATTTGCTACTGTCCTACAAAACTCTGCGCTTCGAGGCCCAACAAGAGTCTACAAGAAGAAGGTTGCGTAGTAGACGTCAAGCTCTTTTCTAGCGCTGTTGCCGGGGAGGTGAGTGCTTGAAGGTATATCTTTAGATCTTGCAACTGAATCATTTAGTTTCTTGTTTTATCACTAGTTTAATCTATAAAAGAAAACAAAAAATGGAATAGAGGTTGCATCATATGCTTCATCTTTTTAATGTCTTCCATGAAAATGATGGAAAGGAAAATTGTGCCCAAGTGTTAGAAGAAGAAGTTACTAAAATCTTTGAATGGTTAACATGATTGCAATGTTGTTAGTGTGCTTGCTATGAATATTCATGATACTAATGATGATTGCACTATTCAGGATAAAGAAGTTTCTTATAAGCATGTCAATTTTTGTGGAGTCAATAGAGTTTGTGAAGAAATGCCTTATAGGGACGATAGATATTGTAAGAAGCATAAACATGATGAAACCAATCGGTGGCTTAAGGTGATAGATAAATTTGCTACAAAATTATGCTCTCTTCATCCCATTACTTGTGAACTTTGCAATAGAGTTAGTCATCTTAATTTTCAATGCATACTTTTTCATGATCGAATTGTCGCCAAATATTGCAATAACTTGATCGCCCTTGAACTTTATAATGAACTTTGCTTATTTTTGGGGTGTGAAGAGTTGTCACATAAAAATAGTTGGTTCGAAGCATTCATATTCACCGACCATGCTGAAACTACTCTTAAAGAAATCTATATGTTTCACGTGGTAAATTGCAATAAGAATACTTATATTGCCAACTATAGAAAGATGGGAAAACCATTTGAATATAAAAGAAATACTAATTAAAGGGTAAAGCTCTCCACTTTCCCTCCTATTGTGTCTCGTGATGAAACATGTTATGAGAATGAGCTTCCTATGCAACCAATCTCATCAATAAGGAGCTCCAAAAGGTTGATTAAACCCACACATGATGTGGAGAAGAAAAAGAAAAGACGGAAAAGCAAAGGTAAAAAGGTATCCGTCCTCAATGATGTTGCTCCTATTTTTGTTATGCCTCATGAGAAGGAATCAAAAATAAATGTGGAAGATGATATGCTTGATGATGATGATAGGGATTCTTTGTCTTACGGTACAATGTCCGAAGAAACTATTGAGGATGATTTTGTTGTGCCTATTACTCACTGTGATGATTATGATTGGGAAAGTAATGATACTTGTTATAATCTTGAGAATCTTTTTGGCACCAACTTAGAAAATTGTGATGATAATAATTGCTATACTAGTGGTGTTGTTCATACTATTAATGATGAGAGTGATTATGCTTGTGATACACAAAGCCACAAGCTTGGGGATGCTATGTTTGATGAGAATGACATGTTTGAGAATTTATTTGATTCAATTAATGTTTGTCCCAAGCTTGGGGATGCCATGTTTAATGAAGATGATATTTTTAGTCCCCCAACTTTTGATGTGCAAATTTATTATGATGATAGCATGCCTCCTACTTATGATGATTGCAATATTTATGAAAGTGGGCTTGGAAGAGTGTCAGCTTTAGATAATAATTATCCCACTTTTTGTAGGGTGTTGAATCTTACTATAATGATAAGAGTGGATTTGGAGAGGTCATGACTTTATTTAGTAATGATTCCACTATCTTGGAAGAGGTTTCAATTGATTATGATGAGAACGGAGTTGCTACTTATGATGATTATTGTGATGACACTTATGTTATCATGATGATTATATTTATAAAATGTGTCATGATTATGATTACCTTTTTCTGAAAATTACTCTTTTAATGTGGAAACAATTTATAGCATTCAAGTTCCTTATGATACTCCCACTATTCCGAATGAGAAGAATTTTGCTTATGTGGAGAGTAGTAAAATTTATATGCTTCTAGATCATGAAAAGAATGTTTTGTGTGATAGCTATATTGTTGAATTCATTCATGATGCTCCTGAAAATTATTATGAGGGAGGAATATATACTTGTAGGAGTTGCAACAATATCAAGTTTCCTCTCTATGTGTTGAAAATCTGAAGGTTATGCTTGTTTTACCTTCCTATACTAGTTGATTCTTGTTCCCATAAATTGTTTGCTCAAAAAATACATATGCATAGGTAGTGGGTTAGACTTAAATGTGCTAGTCATATGCTTCATGATGCCCCCATTATGTTTCAATTCTTATCTTTTATGTGATCATCATTGAAACCATCATGCCTAGCTAGAAAGGCATTAAATAAAAACGCTTGTTGGGAGACAACCCAATATTTACCCCTACTGTTTTTATGTGTTCACATGATTAGGCTACCGTATTAATCATGTTTTATAGCTTTTTTTCAATAAAGTGCCAAGTGAGACCTTTGGGATGGTCTATGGTGATAGTGGATTTGATCTTGCTGGAAAACAGAAACTTTTGCGCCAAGTAAAATAATTTTAATTTTTTACAAAAGCGTGATAAAATCCTGATCCCTTTTGCAAAAGATTTGTATACAAATTTCCCAGGTTATCCTATTTTTTCATAATTTTGGTGTTACAGAAGTATACGAAGTTTCCAGATTATTACAAACTGTTCTATTTTTGACAGATTCTGTTTTCATTGTGTTGTTTGCTTATTTTGATGAATCTATGGGTAGTATCGGAGGTTATGAACCATGTAGGAGTTAGAATACAGTAGATATAACACCAATATAAATTTAGAATGAGTTCACAACAGTACCTAAGTGGTGATTTGCTTTATTATACTAACAAAGCTTATGAGTTTTCTGTTGAGTTTTGTGTTGTGAAGTTTTCATGTTTTGGGTGAAGTTTCGATGGACTACGGAATAAGGAGTGGAAAGAGCCTAAGATTGGGGATGCCCAAGGTACCCCAAGGTAATATTCAAGGACAAAGAAGCATTAAAGCTTGGGGATGCCCCGGATGGCATCCCCTCTTTTGTCTTCAATCCATCGGTAAAATTACTCGAGGCTATATTTTTATTCACCACATGATATGAGTTTTGCGTGGAGCGTCATTTTATTTTGTTTGGACTTGCTTGCTGCTATTTAGAGTAATGTTTTTCATCTTTTAGTTCAATAAAAAGGTCAAGTGTAGCCTTTACCATGCTTATTTTACAAGTCTATATGTTGCTGTTTTGAAAACATAAAGTTTCTATCATTGTCTGAATATTTGTGAATAGTCAGAGTGTGATAAAATCTTGAAAAATTTACACAATGAGTAACAAGAAATTTTTAGAGCATGATAGTGGTTTTATTTTGAAGAAATTAAGGAACTCTCATGCTTCACTTATATTATTTTTAGAGTCTTATAAATAGCATGGTAATTTGCTTTGGTTATGAATTTAGTCCAAATATGATGGGCATCCAAGAAGGATATAATAAAATCTTTCATATAAAGTGCATTGAATACTATGAGAAGTTTGATTCCTTATCATTGTTTTGAGATATAAAAATGGTAATATTAGAGTCGTGCTAGTGAGTAATTGTGGATTGGTAGAAATACTTGTGTTGAAGTTTATGATTCCCGTAGCATGCAAGTATGGTGAACCGTTATGTGATGAAGTCGGAGCATGGTTTATTTATTGATTTCCTTCCTTATGAGTGGCGTCGGGGACGAGCGATGGTCTTTTCCTACCAATCTATCCCACAAGGAGCATGCTTCTATTACTTTGTTTCGAGAACTAATAAATGTTTGCAACAAGTATGTGAGTTCTTTATGACTAATGTTGAGTCCATGGATTATACGCACTCTCACCCTTCCACCATTGCGAGCCTCTCTTGTACCGTGCAACTTTTGCCGGTGCATTAAACCCACCATCACCTTCCTCAAAACAACCACCATACCTACCTATTATGGCATTTCCATAGCCATTCCAGGATATATTGCCATGCAACTTCCACTGTTCCGTTTATTATGACATGCTTCATCATTGTCATATTGCTTTGCATGATCATGTAGTTGACATCGTATTTGTGGCAAACCCACCATTCATATTTTTTTATTCATGTCGCTCTTGAGTCATTGAACATTCCAGTACACCGCCGGAGGCATTCATATAGAGTCATATTTTGTTCTAAGTGTGGAGTTGTAATTCTTGAGTTGTAAAGTAATAAAAGTGTGATGATCATCATTATTAGAGCATTGTCCCATGTGAGGAAAGGATGATGGAGACTATGATTCTCCCACAAGTCGGGATGAGACTCCGGGCGAAAAACAAAAAAGGAAAAAAAGAAGAAAAGAGGCCAAAGAGCCCAAAATAAAAATAAAAATAATAAATGAGAGAAAAGAGAGAAGGGGCAATGCTACTATCCTTTTTCCACACTTGTGCTTCAAAGTACCACCATGATCTTCATGATCGAGAATCTCCTATGTTGTCACATTCATATACTAGTGGGACATTTTTATTATAGAACTTGGCTTGTATATTCCAATGATGGGCTTCCTCAAATTGCCCAAGGTCTTCGTGAGCAAGAGAGTTGGATGCACACCCACTTAGTTTCTTTTTTTAGCTCTCATACACATATAGTTCTAGTGCATCCGTTGCATGGCAATCCCTACTCACTCACATTGATATCCATTGATGGGCATCTCCATAGCCCGTTGATATGCTTAATTGATGTGAGACTATCTCCTCATTTTTGTCTTCTCCACAACCACCATATTCTGTTCCACCTATAGTGTTATATCCATGGCTCACGCTCATGTATTGCATGAAAGTTGGAAAGGTTTGTGAACAACGAAAGTATGAAACAATTGCTTGTCTTATCATCACGGCTGTGCACAATGAAATACTCTCTGTGATGAAGATGGAGCATAGCCAGACTATATGATTTTATAGGGATAACTTTCTTTGGCCATGTTATTTTGAGAAGACATGATTGCTTTATTAGTATGCTTGAAGTATTATTGTTTTTATGTCAATATTAAAATTTTGTTTTGAATCTTATGGATCTGAATATTCTTGCCACAATAAAGAAAATTACATAGATAAATATGTTAGGTAGCATTCCACATCAAAAATTCTGTTTTTATCATTTACCTACTCGAGGACGGGCAAGAATTAAGCATGGGGATGCTTGATACGTTTCCAATGTATCTATAAGTTTTGATTGTTCCATGCTATTATATTATCAGTTTTAGATGTTTTATATGCATTAGTATGCTATTTTATATTATTATTGGGACTAACGTATTAACCTAGAGCCCAGTGCCAGTTTTTGTTTTTTCCTTCTTTTTGAGTTTTATAGAAAAGAAATATCAAACGGAGTCCAAACGAGCTGAAAATTTATGATGGTTTTTTATGGACCAGAAGAAGCCCACAAAGCACAAGAGTTGGGTTAGAAGATTCACGAGGCAACGACAAGGGTGGAGGGCGCGCCCCCTGTCTTGCCGCTGCCTCATGGACCCCCCCCCTGACGTGAAACCGACGCCAAAAAATCTTATAAATCACGAAACCCCCAGAAACAAACCTAGATCGGGACTTCCGCTGCCGCAAGCCTCTATATCCATGAAAAACCAATCGGGAGCCCATTCCAGCAGCCTGGCGGATAGGGAAACCTTCACCGGTGTCCATCTTCATCATCCCGGTGGTCTCCATGACGAGGAGGGAGTAGTTCTTCATCATCTCGGGGCTGAGGGTATGTACCAGTAGCTATGTGTTTGACCTCTCTCTCTCGTGTTCTTGATTTGGCACGATCTTGATGTACTGCGAGCTCTGTTATTATGGTTGGATCATATGGTGTTTCTCCCCCTCTATCTTATTGTGATGGATTGAGTTTTACCTTTGAGGTTTCACTATTATCGGATTGAATACTATTATGGATTTTAGAACACTTGATGTATGTCTTGCGTGGGATACCCGTAGTCACAATGGGGTGTTCTATTGATTCACTTGATGTATGTTTTGGCACTCAACTTGTGGATCCCGAGCTGACATTGGGGTAATCTATGCATAAGGGTTGATGCATGTTTTCGTCCTTGTTTCTCCGGTAGGAATCTTGGGGCACTCATTGATGTTCTTTGTATTGGATTGGATATTATGAATCTGAATTGTTTGATGCATATCATATAATTAACCCACAGATACTTGTGGTGATATTGGGGTATCTAGGTGACATTAGGGTTGATTGATGTGTATTATATGGTGTTATTTTGCTATGAACTCTAGGGCTATTTGTGACACTTACAGGAATAGCTCAATGTATTGATCGGAAAGAATAACTTTGAGGTGGTTTCATACCCTACAAGCAATTTCATCTTATGTTCTCCGCGATAGGAACTTTGGAGTGACTCTTTGTCGCACGTTGAGGGATTTCCATATGATTCATTTATGTTATCATTGTTGAGAGAACTTGCACTAGTGAAAGTATGAACCCTAGGCCTTGTTTCTAAGCATTGCAATACCATTTTTCTCACTTTCATTACTACTTACCTTGTTGTTTTTACATTTTCAGATTACAAGAACCTAATCTACCATCCATATTACATTTGTATCACCATCTCTTCACCGAACTAGTGCACCTATACAATTTACCATTGTATTGGGTGTGTTGGGGACACAAGAGACTCTTTGTTATTTGGTTGTAGGGTTGTTCGAGAGAGACCATCTTCATCCTACGCCTCCCATGGATTGATAAACCTTAGGTCATCCACTTGAGGGAAATTTTCTACTATCCTATGAAACTCTGCGCTTGGAGGCCTAACACGAGTTTACAAGAAGAAGGTTGCGTGGTAGACATCAGCAATCATATCAGAATTATATTTTAACTGTTTCATAACATTGGCATTGAAGTGATCTTGTTTTCTAATGTAGTTATCAAACTCATAAGGGCATTGACTAGGATGCATATTATAAGGGATGTCATTTTCATCAAATTCCATTAAAGAGTTTACCTCTACCCCCGTGCGGGTGGTGTATCAAGTCTATGTATTTCTTCAATAGGTGGTAATTCTTAACATCCTCTGCTTTAATACCTTTTTCCTTCATACATTTCTTTGCCTCTTGCATATCTTCGGGACTGAGAAATAAGATACCCCTCTTCTTCGGAGTGGGTTTAGGAGGTGGTTCGGGAAGAGTCCAATCATCGTAATTCTTCAATATGTTATTCAATAATTCCTCAGCTTGTTCAACAGTTCGTTCCCTTAAAATACAACCAGCACAATTATCTAGGAAGTTCGTTCAATTTAGTAAGGTGTGCCACAACAATTTTAGTCTCATAGCCATGGAAAGGATCAGATTCAACCAAAGTAATTAACTCTGGGTCGATAGAGAATTCATAATCCTTATCAGTAACAAAGATAGGTGAAGTAGCAAACTTAGGATCACATTTCATTCTAGAATTCAAATATTTTTCTTTTAGTTTGCATAATAATATCTTAAGATCATCCCTATCATTGCAAGCAAGAAAGTCTCTAGCTATCTCCTCATCCATAACGTAACCTTTAGGTATCTTAGGCATTTCATATCTAGGAGAATTAGGTCTAATAGGTGTTTCAAGATTTCCAGTTTCAAGTACTTCATCAGTTTCAATAATTTCTTCAGTTTTAGCATTCTCAATATCTTTAGCTCTAGCAAGTTGTTCATCAAGAAATTCACCTAGTGGCACATTATCATCAAGAAAGGTACTAGCATCATCATAAGCATTATCCATAGCAGAAGTAGCATCATCAATAACTTGTGACATATCAGGATTAATAGCATGTGGTGGTGTTGCAAGTCCACTCAAAATAGAAGGTGAATCAAGTGCAGAGTGTGATGGCAGTTCCTTACCTCCCCTCGCCCTAGAGGGAACGTTCTTGGTTTTAGTATCCTTCAGATTCTTCATAGTGATAAATAGATAATAATCCCAAGTTACTCAACAAATATAGCTATGCTCCCCAGCAACGGCGCCAGAAAAAGGTCTTGATAACCCCCAAGTATAGGGGATCGCAACAGTTTTCAAGGGTAGAGTATTCAACCCAAATTTATAGTTTCGTCACAAGGGGAGCCAAAGAATATTTGTAAGTATTAGCAGCCGAGTTGTCAATTCAACCACACCTGGAGATTTAAATATGTGCAACAAAGTGATCAGTAGCACAGTAATATGATAGTTTTGATAGCAGTGGTAACAACAGTAGTGACGATAACAGTGATAGCAATAGTTTTCTAGCAAGTGTAACAGTAACAGCAGCATTACTAACTTAGCAAGAACAATATGTGGAAAATTCATAGGCATTGGACCGGTGGATTCGTTGGATGATATTCATCATATAACAGTCATAACCTAGGGCGATACAAAACTAGCTCCAGTTCATAAATATAATGTAGGCATGTATTCCGTAAATAGTCATGCGTGCTTATGGAAAGAACTTGTATGACATCTTTTGTCCTACCCTCCCGTGGCAGCGGAGTCCATAAGGAAACAAAGGGATATTAAGGCCTCCTTTTAATAAAGAACTTGAACAAAGCATTAACACATAGTGAATACATGAACTCCTCAAACTACGGTCATCACCAGAAAGTATCCCAATAATTGTCACACTGGGGTTTACGGGTCATAACACGTAATAGGTGACTATGACTTGCAAGATCGGATCGAGAACATAGATATAATGGTGAAAACATAAACGGTTCAGATCTGAAATCATCGCACCCGGGCCCTAAGTGACAAGCATTAAGCATAGCAAAGTCATAACAACATCAATCTCAGAACATAGTGGATACTAGGGATCAAGCCCTAACAAAACTAACTCGATTACATGATGAATCGCATCCAACTCTTCACTCACCAGCGAGCCTACGAAGGAATTACTCACTCCCAGTGGGGAGCATCATGGAATTGGTGATGAGGGAGGGTTGGTGATGACGAAGATCGAAGATCCCCCTATCCGGAGCCCCGAACGGACTTCAGATCTAGCCTCCGTTGAAGAACAGGAGGTGGTGGTAGCTTCGTAACATGAAACGCGATGAAACTTCCTCCCTGATTTTTGCACTCCAAAAATAGGATTTTATAGCATCGTAACTAGGGTTTGCGGGGCAACCAGTTGGGCACAACCCACCAGGGCACGCCAGAGGGGGGCCCTGGTGTCTTGTGCCCAGCCAAGCCCCCCCTCCGATTGTTCTTGGCTTCGGTATTTTTCTTTTATTATAAAATAATTCTCCAAAAAGTTTCATCCCGTTCCGAGAACTTTTATTTCTGCACAAAAACAACAACATGGTAGTTCTGCTGAAAACAACGTCGGTCCGGGTTAGTTTCATTCAAATCATGCAAATTAGAGTTC
Organism: Triticum urartu; assembly: GCF_056163025.1. Classification (NCBI taxonomy): domain Eukaryota; kingdom Viridiplantae; phylum Streptophyta; class Magnoliopsida; order Poales; family Poaceae; genus Triticum; species Triticum urartu. The sequence goes on from NC_141878.1 coordinate 220,045,563, forward strand.
AAAACAAGAGCAAAAGAGTTAGGAAAAGTAGATACAACGGAGATGTATCAGTGCCCTGGTGCCTCGTGGCACTTGGGAGGCCCCCTCTGGTATTTCTTTCTTCAAGTATTTTTTATTTATTCCAAAATAATTCTCCATGAAATTTCAGCTTATTTGGAGATGTGCATAATAGGTATCTCTTACATAGATTTTTCAGGTCCGAATTCCAGCTGTCAGCAAGCACCCTCTTCATGTAAATCTTGCAATTTAAGAGAGAAAAGGCATTATAATGGTACTAAAAAGTATTATATTGGTCAAAAACATTATATATAATAGTAGGAAAATATGATGCAAAATGGACGTTTCACCACGCCACAACAGCGAGCCAGCTCCCGCACCAACGTCGGCGGCGAGACTGCGAGCTGCCTGCCCCTGACCGAAGAAAGCGAGGCACGGTTACAGAAATCTGCGTCCAATGCCTCCATGCCCGGTGGCGTGAAATGATGCCTCCACCCTACTCCAGCCTCAGATTTGGGTCGTCGTGGGTGAGCATCTCTCTTGGGAAGCAGTGTTGAGCCAGCGGAGGGTATGCGCCATGTCGTCGGAGGGTGGTGGGCGGTGAGCGGTGGGAGGAAGAACACTCTAGCTGGTGCAGTGGCTAGATCTCAGAGGATGCGTAGGATGGGTACGCGAATGCAGCGGGTGAGAGCAAGGAGCAGTGGGGGGAGGGAAAGGAGGGGCATGTTGCGGGAGAGAGCAGGAGCTGGTGCGAGAGGGTAGATCTGGCCAAGCGGGGCACTCACGGGCGATATGCCTCGAGATCCAGCAGCAATGGCAGTGAATCTCCCCGAAGCAGTTGGCCTTAAGTGGCCCGGGTCAAGGCACTTAAAGCATCGACCCACTAACCACCGCAGGATCCAAAACTTGGGGACAGGTGGTGAGTGGACGGCATACGCCCCCTCGTAACGGCACTAGCGACAATGATTCCTCACCAAGATCCAGCCATCGTCCGGCTCGAGGTCCTCACTGGCAAGGCGCGACCGGCCCGGCAACGAGGTCAGGGCCGCTCCATGGGAAGCCGTAGCCACATAAGATCCAGGACGAAGGGGGAGTTATCTAGCCGTCGGGGCCCGGAGTGGAGCTCCGACGGGTGGGGCTGTGGTTGGGATGCGCCGCAGCCAGGGGAGGAGGGTGACACGGGGCGGCAGCGGGCAGGCGATGGCAAGGTGACCATTGGGGAGCCATTTGCTAAAATGGTTAATAGTTGTAAGTCCTTAGCCCTAATGAGTGTTCTTCCTGTTATATTTAGGTCGCTACCAACGGTAATTAGTAGCGCACCTAGAAACCATCAAAATAGGTAGATTCAAGCTCATTTGTATTGACATTACTAGTAATTGAAAGTATAGGAATTGGATGATATAGCATATGTTGAATCATTTAGAACAGTAAAATGAGCCCTTTAGGAGCTCTCTTAGATAGGGTGGAGACGCGGGGGTAGGGGCTAGAGGGAGCTCCTTATTAGTGCCTTTAGCGCTGCCGAAGCCAACCGACGCTCACTGCGGTGCCCTGATGACCGTTGGGGAGCCATTTGCTAAAATGGTTAATAGTTTTAAGGCCATAGCCCTAATGAGTGTTCTTCCTGTTGTAATAAGGACACTACCAATGGTAATTAGTGATGCACCCAGAAACTATCAAAGTAGACAGATTCAAGCTCATTTGTATTGACATTACTAGTAATTCACAGTGTAGGAATTGGATCAGCATATGTTGAATCATTTAGGATAGTGAAATGAGCCCTTTAGGAGCTCTCTCAGAGAGGGCGGAGAAGCAGGGGCAGGGGCTAGAGGGAGCTCCTGTTTACCGCCTCTAGCACTGCCGAAGCCAACCAACGCTCACTGCGGTGCCCTAATGGGCCAGTCCAGGAAAGCGCAGCGCTGGCGAATTCTGTGATAGAGTTAAAACACCCAAAAAACACTTGCTATATCTCGGAGTCGAACTCGAGTCGCTTGAGTTATGTACACGTTCGACTAGTCACTCGAGCTACCTGCTACTAGTGACAAATACTAGCGCAAAATGTTTAAGAATGGTTGCAGCCCGCTGTAACAAATATGGAAGATCACAGATTTAAAAAAAGGCTCACGAACATCCAAAACGAGTTCCTGAATAGGTTTAAAAGGGAAAAAGGTTCCAGTATTCAAAATATTCATGAAAATTTAGAAAAGTTCACTAATTTGAGAAAATAAAGTTCATGAATTGAAAAAAGTTCATTGGTTTTAAAAAGTTCATCGAATCTAAAAAAAGTTCATCAAATTTGAAAATAAGTTCACTAATTTTGGAAAAAGTTCTTCTCATCTGAAAATAGTTCACCACATCTGAAAAAATGTTCATCGAATTAAAAAAAGTTCATGGAATTGGAAAAAAGTTCATTGAATTTTAAAAAAAAGTTCATCAAATTTGAAAAGGACTCACTAATTTGGAAAAAACATTTATTTTAAGAACTTACTAATTTAAAAAAATGTTCATCGAACTAGAAAAAAGAAAAAGGCAAAAAAGAAAAAAAGAAAAAAGAAAAGAAGGAAGAAGGAAGAAGAAAAGAATGGAAAAGATGTAAGTAATCACTAGGGGTTGGTGGTGTTGTGGTTGCTGTATCATATTATGGTGCATGAGGTCCCGTATTTGAGTCACTCTGCAAGCTATTTTCTGTGCATATTTGAAAACAGGGGGAAAAAGCTGGATGTGTCGGCCCAGAATGCACGAAGCCCAGGAAGCAACCAAAATAAGCCATCTACCTATCGCGGCAACCATATATACATGATCAATATTTTTTAAATACTTGTTCAACATTTTTCAAATACCTATTCAGTAGTTTTCAAATAATTGTTCAACATTTTTCGAATAATTGTTCAATATTTTTCAAATATTTCAGGAGAGTGTTTTTTTATAATATACACATTAGAATATTTTGAAATATAAAAAAGCAAAAGACGAAACAGATAATGTAAAAAGAAAGAAAAAAGGAGGTTGTGGCCTCCCATATAGACGATATATCATGGTCTACTAAAAAAGGAGGGTGTGGCCTCCCGTATAGACGATAGATCGTGGTCCACTAAAAAAGGAGGTTGTGGCCACCCGTATGGACGAAACAGATAGACGGTAGTAGACGAAACAGATATCGTGGTCTACTAAAATAATGATATCGGCCCTATTTGTTTGAGCTTCAGGAGCCAGATTCTGCTTTTTCGATGAAGCTGAATCTGGAATATGAAACAAACAGTTATTTCGAACCAACTTTACTAGTGAAGCTAGCATTGCTAGTGAAACTGAATTTGGAATTGGAAAAATAATAGTTATTTCGAATCAGCTTTACTAGTGAAGCCAGCTTTGCCATTGAAACTGAATCTGGAATCTAAAACAAACAGCTATTTCAAATCAGCTCTACCACTAAAGCGAATACACGGTATGTTAGGCGCAATCTGGTATGCATACTAGCTAACAATGTAGACTAAGGCATAGCCTAGTGGTGGGAAGGGGCTGATGCCTTCCCACCCACCCAGGTTCAAGGCACGGTACTTACAATTTGGGTTTGTTGCACCAATTATACTGTAGGGGGTTCCCTTACAGTCTTTCTGTCAAAATAAACAATGTGAACCTCAATCTGGATTTGGTTCACTTTTAGTGCAATTTGTTGAAGCACCTCAAAGTGTACTTCAATGGCAAAGCAGATTCTATAGGTGATTCGAATCCAATTAAAGCTGAAACACACCTGATCTTATGTATAACTATTAATCAGCTTTTACACTAAATTGAATACCTAGGTGATTCGAATCAAATCAAAGCTGAAACAAACAAGACCAAGCACACAAGTTCAGCATGTTTATGCCTCTCAACGATAAAACCAAGACAAAGCTGTGAGAAGGTGTAGAAATAAAGAAAAACTGATTGATACTTCTCTGAGCAAAGGGCCTACCTAGGCACGCATTAATTTCCTAGGGATGCTTCTTTCTGCTCAATGTTGCGTTCAATTTGAGCATAGTAGCAACTCCATAGCTAGCTGGTTGGCTCATTTTGCAATTGATGCTGACAAATTGCAGCAAACAGAGCAGGAAATAGAGATCACTCAACATCAGACCATTTTGTGCAGTTCCACTGAAATCATCTTCATTGTCCTAAATGTGATAAGATAGGAAAACAATAACTATACTTAAATAGTGTTGCAAAACAATAGCACACATCAATAGCTCCGCATGACAAAACACGATCATCTGGACGAAGGGGATACTGACCTGCATGAGGAAGATTATCCATAATTTTATAAGTGGTTATTTCATTTCCACCTTGGGGTCTCATCGCATGCCATGGAGGAAATTTGATCAAATCGATGAGTGCAATTCCCTCCGTGTTGCTGTAAAAAAATTGTCTGACTCACCCCAATATATTTTTTATGCAGTTCCACTAAATAATGCACCGCTGTTTGCACAACCCCAACTTGCCGGCCAGGCCATCTATGACTCGGTCTCTTTTATCTTGCGTTGACGGCGCGACTGCGATGCTGGTTTGCTCCTCCACACATGACAGGCTCGTTCCACACTGCAAGCAGCAATTCAATGTACTGATAAGCTTATTTCATCTTGCATTGGTCATTCGACCTAGTTACGAAGGGAGGAATACCTGGAGCACCATGGGGTTAGCTAATAGCAGATAGATGCAGCCCTCTAATTTTCTGCAGTTCCACTAAAATTGAGGTTTCTGATTTTCTTTACACAAATAGATACCATATGGAGATAGACAACCCTGTTTGCAGAATACGTAATAGGGTTATTTAAGGAGTGTCATTTTTTTGCAGTGCCATATGATTAACGGCAACATGTCATATGTTATCAATGGCATTACATTGACAGTATGAAAAAGTGCCATTAACTAAGAAGTGCCATCAAATCAAATGAACACTGACACTAGATTAAAGGGATCTTAGATTAACATGCATAACAGTTGCATTATTACTCTGTGATGATAGTAGCACATGATCAGTAGCTACGTGCACGGTTAACAGGAACGATCATTCTAACCAAGGGTGATACGGAAAGGAGAAATACATCGCGTGTCAACCAAATGTGAAATTAAATTTGTGCAGTTCCACTGAGATTTAGGTATGCTATCGGTGTGAGATTTATGTGTAATAGCCCAAAACACTCCTCATGGGAAATAATGCAAGACAGAAGCATTTCATAAATCGGTGGTGGCATTGATTCAGTTTATCAATGACAATAGATTGACAGCAACATTACTTAACAGTGACATCACAATAACAGTGGCATTGTTTCATTTTACCTGTGATGTTAGATTAGCAGCAGCAATAAGGGCATAGGGACAGAGGAGGCACAAGCATGTTTTACCTCCATCGAGGCATAAAGTGGTGAGGCAAAGGTGGTTGCAGAGAGCAGCAAAACATGCAAGAATGTCTAGATTTGTTCCATTTTTGTTCTCATCGGTGACCTTTTCCTATGTGACCATGTGAAATCTAGACATGCTCATTCTTAGTTGCATTGTCAATCCAACGCCCCCGGTGCGTTAAATTTGAGCATGCTAACGCCCCCGGTGTGAGGTTTCTGATTTTCTTTACACAAATAGATACCATATGGAGATAGACAACCCTATTTGCAGAATACGCAATAGGGTTATTTAAGCAGTGTCATTTTTTGAAGTGCCATATGATTAACAGCAACATTTCATATGTTATCAATGGCATTACATTGACAATATGAAAAATTGTCATTAACTAAGAAGTGCCATCACATCAAATGAACACTGACACTAGATTAAAGGGATCTTAGATTAACATGCATAACAGTTGCCTTATTACTCTGTGATGACAGTAGCACATGATCAGTAGCTACGTGCATGGTTAACAAGAACGATCGTTCTAACAAAGGGTGATACGGAAAGGAGAAATACATCATCATGTCAACCAAATGCGAAATTAAATTTGTGCAGTTCCACATAGATTTAGGTATGTTACTGGTGTGAGATTTATGTGCAATAGCCCAAAACACTCCTCATGGGAAATAATGCAAGATAGGAGCATTTCATAAATCGGTGGTGGCATTGATTTAGTTTATCAATGACAATAGATTGACAGCAGCATTACTTAATAGTGACATCACAATAAAAGTGGCATTGTTTCATTTTACGTGTGATGTTAGAGTAGCAGCAGCAATAAGGGCATAGGGACAGAGGAGGCACAAGCATGTTTTACCACCACCGAGGCATAAAGTGGTGAGGCAAAGGTGGTTGCCGAGAGCAGCAAAACATGCAAGAATGTCTAGATTTGTTCCATTTTTGTTCTCATCGGTGACCTTTTCCTATGTGACCACGTGAAATCTAGACGTGCTCCTTCTTAGTTGCATTGTCGACCCAATGCCCCCTCACTTTCTTTCATTTTTTGACCAAGAGACCAGTCAGGCTAGCATCTTACTACAACATCTTACTAGTACTTCGCCCCAACCCCACTTTATTTCCCTTTTCAATGAAGAGATGGGTTTGTTAGCCAGTCTCTGTAGTTCCATTATTCCTATAATAGTAAAAATTTAGGTAGTGTTCGAGTGTTCGCAAGCCGCGAAGCTAGCTACATGGAGTAGAAGAATATCCACATGCAGGATGCATTGATGTGGGGAGCAATCCTAACTTGATAAAAAAATGATGCAACGACGTGGGGAGCTGGGCCATTTGAAAAAGGCCGGTTCTAAAAGAAGTTATACCTCCGGTCGGCGGGATGTGGTGAAGCAGGCGGCTGGATCTGCCAACATGATGGCGGCGAGCAAGGGTGCAGAAGGACCTCCCATGTCGGCGCCAGGTCAGAGAAGACGGTGCGCGTCGGCTTCCTCCCTCACCAATGGCAACCGCGTCAACATTGCACCTCCTCCCCTACCCAGTGGAAGGTATCCGTCCATATCTGTGATGACCGGTGAGGAGAGAGAGGGGGAGAGAGTGGACACCACCGGTGAGGATGAGAGAGAGTGAGAAGAAGAGAGCAACCCTAGCAAGCAACTCCCGAAGTGGAGTAATTGTTTTTCTCTCTGTAGCAATCGTTTTAAATTGAATATGCGCGGAGCCATCTTTTCATTTAACATACCGGTAAAAAGAACCGCACCACCGCATTTAGGTCACACTTTGTATGGCTCACACATGGTACCAAACCCTACATTAAGTGGACAACTAGATGTGTCAAATTATCATGTTGCCTGCCTCTTCATGTGCAACTGCACTCTACCGTGAGTGTACCCGCGCGTGTGCGTGAGGGGAGAGTGAAGTCCGATTTATAAACCTTGAGGTTGTAGAGCTAGTCGGAAACAAACCCTCACCTTTAAATGCCTGGAGTTTGTATCATGTCCTCTGTAATCCAGGTCATTTTTAACCTTAAAGGCATGTGCAGTTCAAGGGTTTTTAATCGGGATTAACAGGGAGTGTGGGGGATTAAATCCCCTACAAGCCAAATTCCCCTCCAATCCTCTCCAAACCCCTTGGGAGGAGGTTGAACTGAACAAGGCCTAAGACTAACCACAGTGGGCGTAACTTCAAGATTAACATTGGGCCCAACTCAGCAAATTTGCCTATGTGGCAATTAGTTAATGAGAGAGTTAAATTGAGGAACTTAGCTGTTACTCATTCTATGTAACATCACACATACCAAGACAAAATGCGTCTATAACCTAAATGAAGCTTTCCTGACACCACACGGAGTATGTTACTTAGTAGATTCCGTACATGGTAGCAAAAGGTTGTGATCGTGTTGACACCAGATTTTGGCATGGTCAAAAACTTAATTAATATGGCTTCAAATGGAGAAGTGATCTACAAGAAAAAGTTTCGTATTGTCAACATGAACATCTTTGAAGTTTGGGCCATCGTCATCTGACCTCATCTCAAGGGCCCAAACTATGCTCAAATTATTAAGATTTTGTATTTAAAGTATTGTTCAGCCAATTAAGCCTCTAGGACGACCTCATATGAGAAAAGTATCGACAAAATTGTCTTCGTCTCGTCGAAACGGTCGATTTTGATATAAAAATCATACCAATCCGAGTTCGTATGCAAAAGTTAGAGCCATCGGAATACGGCCCTGTCACGAGGCAATAAAGTGACGCGCCCCACCACACACCCTGTCTGACGGGTAGCACGAATAATAGCCTGTTTTGCACAACCGATTTGACCCTCAAGATGACCTCTGATAAAAGAACGTTCAACATGAAAGTTGTTCATCTCGTCGAAACAGTCAAGATTGCTTTTGGACTCGTTTCCATACGAGGTGGTTTAACACCTCAAAAATTACCCGCAAGGTGTAGCCAGTTTAAACCGAACAGTTTTGAAAAGTTCGGACAAAACCAATCCGAATTTGACTAGAGTTTTGGACGTGAATCCAAGCCTTTTCCTTGCACAGGAAGTCCAGCTGCCTCTTATGTACCTAAGGGGTGACGGCCGATTGAACAACACCCAATCGAACAAATCATATACCACTTTTTATCTTTTATCTTTTCTCCTTAACCCTAATTCTTCTTCTCCTCGTTCTTGGTTCGTTCTTCTTGTTGTAGGGCGGCGAATCTCGAGGACCTAGGAGCGATCAGGTAGACCTAGGGCCGCCCATAGCCGCCACACACCCTGATGGGGTCCCTCCTGGGTGTGTGGGGTTTCGTGTCCTCAAAATCGCATGCCGGATTGCTTGCGTACCGCACTTCCGGATGGGTCTCCTTCGGCGTGAGCTGCGGTGCATCACCCTCGGCGTTGGAGGTACATGGTGACGTGTTCGTGTGCAAACACACTTTTTGGCGACTCCGTTGGGGATGAAGCTTTGAACGGTCTCCGGCCCATTCTTGCTACGAATAATGCATATGTTATTGCTAGATCATCTAATGAGCATAATGTATCGGCTAGCCCTAGTTTTGTTAACCATGCATCTAATTATGTGCAACAGCTGATTCAGAATAATCTTCATGCTTCAACTTCATATAATTTTAGCAACATGCAACATATGTATACTAACTTCCATGCATCGGCAACCCCACAAATCTATATGTCGATGAACAACATGATGAGTTAGGTTAATCAAGTTGAAACACCCCATGTAGGAACTTTCAATGGCATGCAACATAGTGTTTAATCTTTTTATTCATCGGCAACTAATTTGCAACATGTTAATCCAAACATGCCGGTGGATAGGGGAATTTGCCATGCTACTACTAGTTATTCGGCCAATTACCCTCAAACATCATATGCTACACCTCATGCTACTAATTTTCTGGCACAATACGCAACTGTTGATGTCCATAATTCAACTCTGCACCTTCATGGTCATGGCTGAATAAGTGAAACTTCTACAGGAGCACAAATGCCTTCACCTACTACCGTGGCATATCATGTCCCCCCAACACAATTACAGAATTTCAGCAACATCTCATTGCCGAAAGAGTCTAAAAAGTATCGGGGAGCAGCCATATCCAGATTAGGTAATTGACAAAAAGCGTACATTCTCTTGGGATTTGTGCAACGCTATTCACCAAGAACTAATAGATGGAGGGAAGCCTCATGACTTTGCTGCTGTAAAAGCAAGAGTTGTGCAAATGATGCATTTGCCTAGTTCTGTAGCAACCAATGTACCCCCTAAACAATTGCAAAGTTTCGGCACCTTATTGTCGAAAGAGTCTCAAAGCATTGGGGGGCAATCTCATGAGGAGTGGATGCAAATTGAGATGAAAAGGTTTAAAACTCGCCAAACTAAGATGGGTGCTAAAATAAGACAAGAGCGAGAATCCTTGCAAATTCAAAAGGAGAAAAGTATTGATTCAGGTAACAAAGAAAATTCGGTTATTGAAAAAGCCGAATCAAATAGTATGTGTACCGAATCTATCGAAGAAAAAGAGGATGCCAAGACATTGGAGAGTTACTCAAAAGTGGAACATAGTATTATTCAAGTGATACAACCATCATGCTCTCCCAATGTGTATGAAGAGGTATGTCTACCAAGTGATTTACCTATTTTCAGATTTGGTCACAACTTTATTGTTGATGCATCTATTAGAAAAAATCTTATAAGTAATTTTGAAGGACCAATGATGAAGGGTAATTTACTTGTGAGCAACAAAATTGTTACAAAGTATATCGGTCAACCTATTGTGCCATTCATAAAGACCGATAGTGACTTATTATTGCAGCCAAAGGCTTCCCCATTGCTTTATTTAAAACTTATCTCTAAGTGGGTAGCTTTGCTTGTTTCATACTTGGCTTGCACTTGGTCTCAATTCAGACACGTGTGTTCTTACTATTTTCGTTTCAAAAATTTAAAGCCAATGTTAAATTGTTTTGAGAAATATGATGCTAATATAATATCTTATCCAAAGACATCGGAGATAGAGTGGAAAACACAATGCATAGCCAAATGAGGAGATTCCAAATCTGTGACATTCGTTTGCTTACCTCCAAAGCCGTTCGTACACCAAGATCGGCTAGAAAACAAGAAGTATACCTTCAACTCAAGCATGTGTGCTCAAATATTTGATTTGTTGCTGAAAATAATTACATTAGAATTCTTGATCACCATGTCAAGCCATCCATGTAGGGATGAATGTATTGTAAGTTGCATGATTCGTCCAAGCATAATTTCGAGGATTGCAACATATTTCGTCAAATAGTTAAATCGACCATTGATAAAGGACGATTGAAATTTGTTGAAACACCAAAAGACGACCAGTCTATTCCGATTGGTCCTGATGGCAAAACCTTTTTGCATAGGCTGCTTCAAGACGATCCATTTAGAGAGAAGGTAAAATTTGCAGGTGATGAGATCAAGCTTTCAAGTAAAGAAGTTGTTGAAGAGCACAATGAAAATATTCTTGAATGCATGAGTTCTATTGAAGTTATAGTGAAGACGCCAAGCACTGGGGGCAGCAAGCAAATCCTATGATCAATGAAAGAAAACAAAAAGAAAACAAAGACCGAAATAAGGGCAAGGGTAATAGATCGAAAATAACCTTTGCTGAATTATTAGATAAATATAAAAAGAAGAGTGAAGAGAAAAGTGCTTATCAGTCAAGTAGTTCAGACGCATCAAGATCACACCGTAGGCGCAAATCCGAGGATCAGTATTGGCAAAGTGAGAATCTCAATGCAGCATATTCATATCCTTACTTTGGGCCGCTAATGCCAATGTCATGGATACGTCCTTATGCTCATGTAAATCCATATTCATCATGGGACAGGTATGATACAAGGGCACATTCTCCATCTTATTTTAGACCATATCACCAATACTATGCAGCTCCAAGAAGATCAACATTTGAAAAATCACACGCCAAAGACAGTTTCAATCATAAGGAATCGGTTCAGAGCTCATGGAAGAAGAAAGAGGTGGTCAAGCAAGTTTACCACGTGAAAAAAGATGGTTGTACGTGTGCTACTTTAGATTTGATCTCAAATAACAAAGAGCCAATTAAAGTGTTGACATTGGCTACTAAAGGCAATGAGGCAAGTCAATCAAGTGTCAGATCTGAAGAGAAGAACTTGAGAGTGCACAAGATAAAATAAGAATTGCCATTACTTCAAACAAAATCACAGGCGGAGTGCTCACTCGGCTTATCATATTGGCAAAAGAAGAAACTACAAAAACTTAGTGCACAAGAATTACAAAAACTCCAGCAACCCCGATGTCCCATCCCAGCCACTCTCCCTACTCGTGCAACTACTACTAGTATCTGCCATGCTGAGGCGCACCTATGTCGTCTTCAAGGCACTGACCTAGATAGAGATTGTGTGTACAAAAACTCGCAAATGTGTGTGTGTGCATGCGTGTGTGCGTGCGTGAGAGCATACACAGATGCGGGAGGATGCCATCCAACCGTAGCTGCATACATTTTAACAATAGTTCGAACCTACCGGATGAAATTCATGCAAACATGGCCGGATTTCATTACATTTACACCAGATAAGTTGTGATAGACCGAAGCTAAAGGTAGAATTAATATACCTGATCTAAATGGTCGTCGGTGGATCTCTTTGTCTTCCTCATGTCTGGCAGCCGATCATTAGACTGTCGGGAGCCCCGGAGGTATATGCTTCAGTGCAAAGGGCAGCTCGATTCCCCGCCGCTCATCGAGGTGGAACCACCGACTGATGCTTCACCTGGAGGGGAAGATGGTGGCTCCGCTTCCATGGAGCCCATGCGGGGTTGACGATGGTCTGCGATGAAGTAGAATCGTGCAAGACACCGGATGTTTACGCCGGCGTTGCTGTAACATCCCAAATTTTCAATTTGGAATGTTATACATAGGTCATCATATGCATATCATATTTTACTGCATTTTTATTTTGATCCTAGAAATCCTAAGCAACTGAAGGACCCACAGAGAGAGTTGGGGATTTCCCTATTTTCATATTTGAAATTTTGTCAAATTTGAAAAGAGGATCATTTTGGTTTTAATATTTTCCTCTCCAAAATATTTCCAATATCAAAATAAATGAGAGGAAATAAAAGGACTTCTCTAAAATAAAAACAAATATTGGAGGAAAAATATTAAAATCAAATAAATAATTTATTTGGATTTTATTGCTATTTCATTTGAATTAGAAAAAATATGCATTATTTTCAAAATTTCATTTTTAGGTCAAAAAAATGTTCACTTTGTTCTAAATATTTTATTTAGACGGTGAAAATAGTTTTTGGCATTTAAAAAATATTTATTTATGATTTTTGCTTCTCGGCGGGATTTTTTTAAACGCGTCGCCCGACTGGGCCAACGGCCCAGCCAAGCGGGTCGAAGCCCAGCGCACCGCCGCCTCCCGCTCCGGCTCGGGACCGGAGTCCCGAGCGCCGCCGCCGCCGAGTCCGTGAGGGACACGCCTCCCGAGGCCGGCCCCCCTCCCCAAGTTAGCCGCCCCCACCTATAAATGTCGCCCGCCCCCGCGGCCTCTCCTCGTCCCGCACCACCACCGCCACCGCCAGCGCCGCCCGACGCCACAAGCCACCACCCCACCGCCGCCGCCTCACCACGCCGCTCCGCCGCCGCTCGTCGCTGCCACGTGCCACGCTGCTTCGCCGCCTCGCTGCCGCCGCAAGCCGCGTCGCCGCCCGCTGCCCCGCGCCGACGCCGCTGCCCGCCGGAGTTCGCTGCGCCGCCGGATCCCGACGCTCCCGCCGCTAGTTTTCGCCTGATAACCGATAAAAACCCCACAAAGTCGCTGCCATTTTTTTGTAAACCCTAGCTTGGTTTTTTTAGATCGGTTCAGTTTTCTCGGTTTTCTTCGATTATCTCTAACCTACGAATGTTCGTTCGTTAGCTCGTTTTAGTGAACGAATCTGTTCTTTTGCCTCTGTTAGCGGAAGTTCGCGCCGTAGTCTTTTCTTTTTATTTTATTTTTCGGCCAGGGACCTATCCGTGATTATTTTTATCACATATTAGCCCCTGATCTTCAAACCCTCGCAACTTTTTAACCGTTAGTCCAAATCCAGTGAAACCAACGCCAAAATCTTCGTCTCGAAGCCCTCTTTCCAGTTAATCAACTTGAACATGGTTTTGATGACTTAAAATTTGGTTTCAAACAGATTTGTATTCGAAGTTCTTTTGGCCGTAGTTTCAGTTCCGTAGCTCTGATTCGACTGATTCTTTTTGCAAATCAAAGCTCTTCAGTTGAACTTTCAGATTGGATCTTATTATTTGAGCTTTATCCTTGCATCTGTACTTGAGTGCTTATGTATGCTATTTTTTGTTTGCGATAGAATACTCGGAGTGCGAAGCGTGCTACTACGAGTCCCTAGGGTTTGCAGATCGTCAGCAAGGCAAGTAACACTTTGATCATACCCCTTTAATACCCAGTTTTTATGCATTAGTTACAATCTTCAAAACATTGCATGAGTAGGATCTTTTAAACATGTGGGTTTGGGAAGTAGATGATGAGGTAGAACGTATTGCCCTTTTATTATCAAACCCTTGGGAGTTACTTCTATGTTATGCTTAGGTTGCCATGCTATGCTCGTAGACATGGTTTGGTTTGAGTGATCCATGACAGATGTGAGATTGTTAATGAATGGTTAACTTAAGGTGGCTACTTAAATACACATCTGGGTGGATTGGTTGTGGGCACCTGGGGATATACTAGTGTTGTCCTTTGGTTCGCCACCCAGGTTCAAAGGGATCATGAGATTATTCATACTAGAAACTTCCGTGTGCAGCCACAAGCTATTATGGGCTCTAGCATAGTTGAGTATGTTGCATGACCTCGTTCAGTGGTGGGCTAGCAGATGTAGGGGAAAGTATGTGTAACTATCCACCCAGATTAAAGAGTTAATGTTTCTGAAAGACTGTGTCTCGGTCATCCGTTTCTCAAACACCCTGTTGTGCGAGAAATCCAACGGAGGAGATCGAGTCTTGTGGGGAAAAGTGCGCAAACCTCTGCAGAGTGTACAAACTAATCATGGTTAGTCGTGTCCCCGGTTATGGACATCTTGAGTATCTGGTTCTTGGATTATCATGTTGATCTCATCACTCTAAATTAATTTGTTGGGTTGTTAATTACTGTTTAATTGCGATTGAGATGGGGTTACCATTCTCAATGTTTAACTACCATGATAGTTAAATAAAATATATTCCTTTGATGTAGGAAAAAATTGGCTTTTCGCAAAAACATTATAACCATAGAGCCTTCACCATCCATATATGCATGTAGTGATAGCATTTACTTGTTCATTGCTCTATTGTGTTATCTTGCCAGCATATTCCATGTGCTGACCCGTTTCGGGCTGCAACATATCATGTTGCAGACTTTTCAGACGAAGAGTAAGGTGTGCTAGGTCGTTTGTCGTGCACTCAGCTATGCCGTTGGAGTTGATGGGCCCACTTTATTTTCCAAGCCTTCCGCTGTTATCTTATTTTAGATGGCCTTAAGCCATACTATTGTGTTAAGTTCTCTTTTGAGACATTCGATGTAATAAGTGTGTGATTGCTACTCTGTTATAAATCCTTCGAAGTATTGTGTGTGTCAGCATTACCGATCCAGGGATGACACTTATGCACAGAGATTTGACTGTTTGAGGTCAGATCGCTATAGTTGCCTCGGCGGTGGCCTTCATGGGATACAAGCGATGGCAGCCTCCCGTGTTCTACTTCTCCTTGATGATGGTGGCAGGACAAGATGTGCTAGCCGTCACCTCATCGACATCCGCGTAGATGGCTTCTTTCTCTGCCTCCATGGCGCGGCTACGAGCGCGTCGACGGCTGATGGCGTAGTCGCAAGAACTTGGGGTGCGATACGATGCATCATCGTCAAGGGCAGCAACGATGCCCATGCCGTCGTGCTCCCCACTATGCTGGCATGGAGCAACTCGTTGCTCCTCCTCGAGTTGGATTGGAGCAGCTGGCTATGAAACCACGCATAGGCTTAGGGCTACAACTGGCTCTGTCGGGCTAGGCAAGGGAGGTGGAGCAGTGAGCTACCTCGGTCATAACCGTCGGGCTCCGTGGGCCACCCAGTCGGCTTTTATGGAAGAGAACTGCTCTTCCTGCTCATCAGATGCCCATCGCATGAGTGGAGAAAATGGTGAAGGAAGGACGAGCTTGTTTGACGTCCCGCTCCTGAACGGATGTGTGGCCGGAGTAGGTTTCTCAGATTCCACATGGGTTTAATGTAGGCATTTGAATGCAGTGAGAAGGCTCGTTAACCCAGGCGTGCAGCGGGCGGCACCCTGCCGCCCTCGGCCAGCGTGCCGCTTCAATGGCGGATGTAATGAGAGGTTGCGTCCACCCTGTGTTGCCTTGACCGTGGAAATTCATCATGTATGTCACCTTGTGTCTAGATCTAAGATAGAACGTGTACTAGATGAATGGCTCTAAGTTCGACTCAATGCTAGGTGTGAGCCGAGGAACACTGTCAGAGAGACCCTCGTGATATTTTTTCTACAAAGTTAGTCAAACTTTACAAAACTTAACTTTGACACAATTTTATATGCATACCTTAGGGCTCCTTTGATTTGAAGGAATTTCATAGGATTTTCTAAGGGTTAGAATCCTTAGTAAATTGGTCGTTTGATTTATAGGATTGAATCCTATAGGAATTTTTACTAGTATGGAATCACGTGTACTACTACATTTCACTGAAAATCTAGAATCCGCTCCAACATTTTTTTTCACTTCCTTTGTTTCTCCTATGGCATCAAACACTCAGTGCTAATCCTACGGGATTCAAGTGGACATGCCAATCGAGGACCTCTTTGATTCGCAGGATTTTGAAAATGCGAGAATAGGAAAAGTATAGGATTGGAGTGTCATGCCCACTTGAATCGTATAGGATTAGAAATGAGCGTTTGATTTCACGAGAAAAGCAAAGGAATTGTAAAAGGAGGTTAGAGTGGAAGTTAGATTTCCTATGAAATGTAGTACAAAAGATTCAATTGGAAAAATTCCTATGGGATTCAATCCTATGAATCAATGGACAAACGTAGGAAAAATTTCAAAGGATTTCAATCCTCCAAAAATCCTATAGAATTCCCTTGAATCAAAGGAGCCCTGAATCCTTTATTTTTCCTATTCCTGTGTTTTAAGAATCCTAGTAGTATGAACCAAAGAAAAGAAACGAAGGGAGTACTTGCTCTAAATGACGTGCCACCAAAATAGATCTAGCAGTCGGCTACACTAGTGAGTAGGTGACCTTGAGCTTGGCTCTTCACCTCTTACGGAAGTCGAACAATGATTATGGTACTATAGTACTATATACTTCTGGCAATCTGACACCAAATGAACTGCTGCACATCCATCGCCTATATAAGCACACTATTGTAAAGCAAAAGCTTCTCCTTGTCCTGCAAGCCATGATGTGTACTACGCAACCTTCTTCTTGTAGACTCGTGTTGGGCCTCCAAGCGCAGAGTTTTGTAGGATAGTAGCAAATTTTCCTTAAGTGGATGACCTAAGGTTTATCAATCCATGTGGGGCGTAGGATGAAGATGGTCTCTCTCAAACAACCCTGCAACCAAATAACGAAGAGTCTCTTGTTTCCCCAACACACCCAATACAATGGTAAATTGTATAGGTGCACTATTTTGGTGAAGAGATGGTGATACAAGTGCAATATGGATAGTAGATATAGGTTTTTGTAATCTGAAAATATACGAACAGCAAGGTAACTAATGATAAAAGTGAGCGAAAACGGTATTGCAATGTTTGAAAACAAGGCCTATGGTTCATACTTTCACTAGTGCAAGTTCACTCAACAATGATAACATAATTAAATCATATAACAATCCCTCAACGTGCAACAAAGAACCACTCCAAAGTTTCTATCGGAGAACGTAGGATGAAAACGTGCATCAACCCCTATGCATAGATTACCCCAATGACACCATGGGAATCCGCAAGTTGAGTGCCAAAACATGCATCAAGTAAATCAATAGAACATCCCATTGTCACCACAGATATTCCATCGCAAGACATACATCAAGTGTTCTCAAATCCAATACTCAATCCAACATAACGAAACCTCAAAGAGCAAGACTCAACTCATCATAAGAAGATAGAGGGAGAGAAACACCATATGATTCAACTATAGTAACAAAGCCCGCGGTACATCAAGATAGTGCCAAATCAAGAACATGAGAGAGAGAGAGATCAAACACATAGCTACCGGTACATACCCACAGCCCCGAGGGTGAACTACTCCCTCCTCATCATGGAGAGCGCCGGGATGATGAAGGTGGCCTCCGGTGATGGTTTCCCTATCCGGCAGGATGCCTGAATGGGCTCCCGATTGGTTTTCCATGGCTACAAAGGCTTGCGGCGGTGAAACTCCCAATCTAGGTTTATTTCTAGGGGTTTCTATATTTATAGGAATTTTTGGCGTTGGGAACAAGTTAGGGGGGTCCATGAGGCGATGACAAGACACGGGGCACGCCCTAGGGGGGTCGCCCTCCACCCTTGTGGATGCCTCGTGGCTCTTCTGGCCCAACTCTAGTGCTTTGGGGGCTTCGTCTAGTCCATAAAAAATCATCGTAAATTTTCAGCGCATTTGGACTCCGTTTGATATTCCTTTTCAGCGATACTCAAAAACTAGGAAAAAACAGAAACGGGCACTGGGCTCTAGGTTAATAGGTTAGTCCCAAAAATAATATAAAATAGCATATAAATGCATATAAAACATCCAAGATGGATAATATAAAAGCATAGAACAATCAAAAATTATAGATACGTTAGAGACGTATCAAGAATCCCAAGCTTAATTCCTGCTCGTCCTCGAGTAGGTAAATGATAAAAACAGAATTTTTGATGCAGAATGCTACCTAACATATTTATCCATGTAATCTTCTTTATTGTGGCATGCATGTTCAGATCCATAAGATTCAAAACAAAAGTATAATATTGACATAAAAACTATAATACTTCAAGCATACTAACAAGGCAATTATGTATTCTCAAAATAACATGGCCAAAGAAAGCTATCCCTACAAAATCATGTAGTCTAGCTATGCTCCATCTTCATCACACAAAATATTCAGATCATGCACAACCCTGATGACAAGCCAAGCAATTGTTTCATACTTTTGATATTCTCAAACCTTTTCAACTTTCACAGAATACATGAGCGTGAGCCATGGACATAGCACTATAGGTGAAATAGAATATGGTGGTTGTGGAGAAGACAAAGAGAAGGAGATAGTCTCACATCAACTAGGCGTATCAACGGGCTATGGAGATGCCCATCAATAGATATCAATGCGAGTGAGTAGGGATTGTCATGCAACGGATGCACTAGAGCTATAAGTGCATGAAAGCTCAAAAAGAAACTAAGTGGGTGTGCATCCAACTTGCTTACTCATGAAGACTTAGGGCATTTGAGGAAGCCCGTCATTGTAATATACAAGCCAACTTCTATAATGAAGAATTCCCACTAGTGTATGAAAATGACAACATAGGAGACTCTCTATCATGAAGATCATGGTACTACTTTGAAGCACAAGTGTGGAAAAATATAGTAACATTTCCCCTTCTCTCTTTTTCTCTCATTTTTTTAGTTTTCTTTTTTTTGATTGGCTTCTTTGGCCCCCTTTTTTTGATATCCTCACATGGCACAATGCTCTAATAATGATGATCATTACATGTTGTAGTTTTCTTTTATAAACTAAACTAGTGATAAAACAAGAAACTAGAAGATTTGATTGCAAGATCTAAAGATATACCTTCAAGCACTAACCTCCCCAGCAATGGCGCCAGAAAAGAGCTTGATGTCTACTACGCAAACTTCTTCTTGTAGACTCATGTTGGGCCTCCAAGCGCAGAGTTTTGTAGAACAGTAGCAAATTTCCCTCAAGTGGATGACCTAAGGTTTATCAATCCTGGGAGGCGTAGGATGAAGATGGTCTCTCTCAAACAACCCTGCAACCAAATAACAAAGAGTCTCTTGTGTCTCCAACACACCCAATACAATGGTAAATTGTATAGGTGCACTAGTTCGGTGAAGAGCTGGTGATACAAGTGCAATATGGATGGTATATATAGGTTTTTGTAATCTAAAAATATAAAAATAGCAAGGTAACTAATGAAAAAAGTGAGTGAAAATGGTATTGCAATGCTTGAAAACAAGGCCTAGGGTTCGTACTTTAACTAGTGCAAGTTCTCTCAACAATGATAACATAATTAAATCACATAACAATCCCTCAACGTGCAACAAAGAATCACTCCAAAGTTTCTATCGGAGAACGTATGACCAAAACATGCATGCCGAATGTCACCACGGGAATCCGCAAGTTGAGTGCCAAAGCATACATCAAGTAAATCAATAGAACATCCCATTGTCACCACAGATATTCCATCACAAGACATACATCAGGTGTTCTCAAATCCAATACTCAATCCAACATAACGAAACCTCAAAGAGCAAGACTCAATTCATCACAAGAAGATAGAGGAGGAGAAATACCATATGATTCAACTATAGTAAGAAAGCTCACGGTACATTAAAATCGCTCCAAATCAAGAACACGAGAGAGAGAAAGAGAGAGAGAGAGAGAGAGAGAGAGATCAAACACATAGCTACTGGTACATACCCTCAGCCCCAAGGGTGAACTACTCCATCCTTGTCATGGAGAGCTGGGATGATGAAGGTGGCCTCCGGTGATGGTTTCCCCCTATGGCAGGGTGCCGGAACGGGCTCCCGATTGGTTTTTTGTGGCTACAGAGGCTTGCGGCGGCGGAACTCCCGATCTAGGTTTATTTCTGGGGGTTTCTATATTTATAGGAATTTTTGGCGTTGGGAACAAGTTAGGCGGGTCCACGAGGCAACGACAAGACAGGGGGCGCGCCCTCCACCCTTGTGGATGCCTTGTGGCTCTTCTGGCCCAACTCTTTTGCTTCGGGGGCTTCTTCTGGTCCATAAAAAATCACTGTAAATTTTTAGCTCATTTGGACTCCGTTTGATATTGCTTTTCTGCGAAACTAAAAAACAAGGAAAAAACAAAAACTGGCACTGGGCTCTAGGTTAATAGGTTAGTCCCAAAAATAATATAAAATAGCATATAAATGCATATAAAACTTCCAAGATGGATAATATAATAGATGGAACAATCAAAAATTATAGATACTTTAGAGACGTATCAATCCACTGAGCGCGCGTAGGGTAGGGAGAGATCATAGTAAGCAAGAGTCTCCTCGTTCTGCGAGTTGACGGGACACGTCAAAGTAATGTAGTCTCCAAAAAGGGCCGAGCATGTCCATGGCTACCATGTCGTGCTCCATCATTAGGTAGGTGCATGATTCACATTCTATTGAAGAAAATAATGTTGCGTACGTGCCATCGAAGAGAATAACTTAATTTATAAATAACGCGCTACCGTGTCATGGTCAAACTTTGATTCGTTCACGCATGGTTCCTGACCCTCCACTAAGTGAACAACTACTACACTCTCCAAATTATCACATGAGCTGCCTCTTCATATAGAAATGAGGTCACCGTGTACCCGCATGTTAGTGTTAGGGAAAGAGGCAAAGAGTACCTGCGTCGGTGCATGCACCTCTTCTCTTCTTGCGCGTACTCCTTTTTTCCGGGTGATTCGTGCACGTACTTCACATACGTTCATGACCCTTGGTGAGTCTCTCCTACCACTTACTCATTTTTCTTGCATGACACATGGACCTGGATGCTGGATGTCCCACGTGTCGGCAAAACAAAGAAGAACGCTTTACGACAACCGAGAAGGAGCAAGGAACCTTGCGGTGGAGTGTCTGCACTCTTAATATTTTATATTCTGCAATATAAAATCAACCCAATCTTCTCCACATCTAGTAGACCGGAAGAGTCCGAAACATGGCAGCCCAATGTAGTTACATCATACATGGCCCACCTCACGCTATCACCATATTTCTTGGCCTCCGTGCGACACCTAGCTCTAGTAATCCACCAAACCGTATTGCTTCTCGCTCCTCGTCTCTCTCAAAGTGCGGCGGGATGGCGATTTTGTGGTCTATTGAGGTTAGTTGACTCACACTCCCTCCCACATTTCAAGAGCATTCTAAAAAATACTCTAGTGATATGCCAAGAGGAAGCCCTTTGACCGACAGACCAAATGAGAAGGCATTCTTGGTCATTGTACTCTTCACGCATGCATCTGTTGTGACATGAGATACTAGTAACGCTCACCATCCAGTAGTTCATTGGTTAGTTTCTATTTTTGAATTGAGTCCCATACACTTGATGTTGTGCTGCTACCATTCAATATTCATGTGTGGTGGTTTCTAGAATAAAAAATGAGGTGCTTACTGTGGGAAAGGTGAAGTGATGGTTGCTTCGTCCGAGCAACTTACTCTGGGAATATTGAAGTACGACCAGATTCAACAAAGAGTGAAATGATGGTTGCTTCGTCCGAGCAACTTACTATAGCAAAGTTGGGGCTCTGTGATTTGATTACTCACCAGTCATTATTACTGCGGCGGGGTGAATCTCCCCTGCAGTTGTGTACTCAATATTGGTGCATGGCAGGTGGACCCGGATGCGGTATGTCCCACATGTCGGTGAAACATAGTTGAATGGTTTTGGGCTTTGCTATCAAGCTTTCATGATTTGTTTATATGTACGCATAATTTTCCAGCATATTTTTTACCAATGAAAACAGCAGGAGAGACTCCTACTGTTACTTTTATTAATCAAATGTTAACCTAAGGTTAACAGCGGAGGGGGTACAAGAAAGTTTTACTAGGTTATACACAAAAAGATATGCCAATCATGGGCAATATCCAAAGTAAGTAAAAGAAGAAATAAGCTAGACCACAAAGAAGAAGTTTTGAACTGTAAGAGAGTTGCTAAAACCCTCCAAAAAGGAAAGGTTTTGAGGGTTGATCCTGAAACCCAAAATCACAAAATCTTCCTTGATCTTCCTCAGCCATTCAAAGTGGGTCGCCACCTCCCCATCAAACACCACTATATTTTGTTGTTTCCAAATGTTCCATAGTGTCAATATGGTAATCTCCTTGAATAGAGGACCCTGCCAGCTTGTTCTAGCTCTTTCATATTTGTGCTGCATGTCTAGTTGATTATCCCAATGAATTCCCACCGTTTCCCAACACTTTGTAGCAAATGGACAGTCGTAGAATAGATGGGTATTGTATTGTATAATGAAATTGTATTGTAATGCTATGAATGTTTCAACTTTGGTTCCCGCAAAAAAAGGTTTCGACTTTGGATTCATGTGTCATCTTGCCTCAAGGTTGTCTCATTACAACATTCCATCAAATACAAATGAAACTACCATGGCTACTAATGCACCTCAATGATTCATAGATCAGCGTCAATATTTGCATCACAACTGAATACAAAGTTGTGAGAGGGTGTACAAATAAATAAAATATAAAATTGATCAATGATGTCCATAGGCATGGTTACATTTCCTGGCCACATTGTTCATTGGTTGGCAGCTAGTTTCATGCAACTCTGTAGCCAAGAAAGTGGTGTGTGGAGGACATCACAATCCGATCATTTTGTGCAGTTCCACTAAAGTCGAGTTGATCATCCCTATTTGCAAAGATATTGAATAAGTGTGATTACAATAATAGTGGCACTAGATGATGAAACAACGGTCATCCAGATCCCAAATAGCAGCCGGCGGTGCTTTATCTATAACGAGGGGCGAAAGCCTATTTCGAGAGATGACGAAACATATACACACAAATAGAAGTCGATCACCTTTGCAATCTCTCTTAAGACTAACTACTTGTTGGAGTATTTAAAAAAATACTTGTTGGAGAAGGTTAGCCTCGAAGTTGGATGAGGAGGACAGAGCAAAACCAATCTCCCTTTTTGTAGTCCCACTGAAATGTACAAACGTTGGCCGTGTGACATTTTAGCAAAACTACACAAAACACTCTTAAGAAAAGAGTGATTTGTGCAGTTCACCAAAAGGTCACAATAGCAACGAGGTGAAATGGATAGCCCTGTTTGCAAAAAAAGGTAGAAAGGAAACAATTACTGGCCAATAACAGTTGATGACACATACACCAACAAAAAAGAAGGATATTCCTTATCCTAAGGGAAGATAGTATCACAGTTGTTTATCTAAAATGGTGTGAGGATGAATTGTAACATGGAAAGTACATCGGCCGAGCTACGTTTTGGGCAAAGAACTAGGGAAGATCCACATGCACCGACGTGGGATGATTGGCAGTGGAACAAGGCCAGAGGGGAGGAAGCTATACCTAGGGTTCGTCGGGATATAACTAGGAGGGCGCCGGCGGGCAAGATCTGCCCTACCGCGCCGGAGCTTCGTTAAAGAGAATGGCGTGTACCGTAGATCGGGATGTGCTGCCTCGACACCGTAGAATGGAGCAATGATGCACATCCTCCCTTTCCGCGGGCGGATGGGATCGGGCCAAATCAGTGACCAGCTGTGAGAGATAGATAGATAGAGAGAGAGAGGACACTCTGGTCTTGTGTGGGAGAGTGTGAAGACAGACCAACAGCAGACAAGCTCCATTGTATATAGTGGAGTGGATTACTTTTTTCTTGATAAAATTGTTTTATATTCCATACTTGCCATTGAGCAACTAAATTTATTTACAAATAGCGTGCCAACACGTCAAGCTGAACTTTGTTTCATGCATGCGTGCTACACGACCCTCCGTAAGTAAACAACCGCTACAGGCTCACAAATTAGCATGTGGGCTGCTTTTTCATACAGAAGTGAGCTCCACCGTGTACCCACACAGATGTGGCTGGGAACGAGACGTGGGTACGTGCGTCATGTGTGCACCTATTCTCTTCGTGTATGAGACCACCTACGTGGGTGTGTGTGAGAGAGATACAAACCTAGAGAGAGATGGTGTTTGGGTTCGTGAGTGTGTTTTTTGGGGGGTGTGTGAGAGATAGACATGTAATATGTGTCGATGACATCTCAAACAAAAAATGTAACATATGTAATGTGTGTGAAACAGAGGCCTAGACATATCATGTATAGAAGAGGCGATCCACGAGAAGAGAGTGGGGGGATCATCGACATGAGATACCGATAGAATCGAAGAGAGGGATGAAGTGTATGGGTGCGTGATCGATAAAGAGAGCCAGTGAAATTGTGTGTGCCCATGTCAAAGATATAGGGCGGTTGGCCTACTGGAAAGTGAGAGGGGATAGCTGCAGTTTGTGTGTGGCATGGATACCTTCATACAACATTCGACTATCAGTGTGTGGGGGGCAGAGACCTCACTATAGAGAGGTAGATCGATAGGTATATATGTGGAGAAGGAGAGAGACTTAGCTATGTATTGAGAGAGATCAATCGGCATCCATGCATATGTGTAGGAGAGGAGCAAGGTTGGGAGAGAGACAAAGCTAGAGTGCCGGAGGGTTGATGGTGGAGTTTCTTCTCATAGATGGTGGGAGAGGCCTACTAGACAAATGGAGGGTATGGCTGCAATAACAATAAGAGAGGGGATGCATGTCTGTGTGTGCACGTGCGTGTGAGAGACGGGTCTGGAGGCATGCATGGATGATGAGGGGGAACGATATGTCTGTGGTAAGCAGACCTAACTAGATAGGTAAATCAATCGTTGTGTGTCGGAGCAAGTGAGAGACATAACTAGTGAGGTACATCGATCAGTGCGTGGGGAAAGAGAGTTATAGTCAACCTAGCTATATGTAGGGAGATGGATCGGTATACATGCATGTGTTAGAGGAAAATAAGGCCCGAAGAGAGGGATAGAGAGAGAGGTATGTAGCTAGGAGTTGATGCGAGAGGCATACTATGTCGAGATGGGAAGGAGTGTGTGAGTGCGAGATCAATGAAAAGAGGGGAGAGAGTGTGCATGTGTGTGGGACCGTATTAGACACAGGGAGGCATGGACGGTGAGAAGAGACGAGGGAAAGCATGTGTTTGTGATAAGCATATCTGGATAGAGATGTATATCGATCGGTGTGTGCTAGAAAGAAGGGGCTGAGGAGACCTGCAAACATCGTGGGAGAACAACCTAAATAAAAATAATGAATATGCTTGATGGAGAGAATGCTGAGGGAGGGTGACGGTGAGGCGGGCGTGTATATGTATGAGAGAAATTTAGTGCTAGCTACAAAGAGAAGAGGATTGTGTGGGTGCAAAAGACTAACAAAGATCATATTTTTTATTGAAGTTGAATAAGAGATCATAGTATTTTAAACCCACGCATGCATGAATATAATGGTGATACGCATGGTGTGGTTATGAACATGTTATGCTATATAACATTTTATGTAAATTTGTGATAATGTGTGGCTTTTTCAGCTCACTGCTAAATACTTTTCATAATATAGGGGAGGGGCACTATACATTGTGTGATAAACACAGTATACATATGAAACATGGTTCAGATTATGAACATCTAGCTAGCACTTCAAATGTACTATCACTACAAAAAATACACTTCCGTGATGATATGTATTTGTCACAGTAGGTCACGTTTTCTGTCATGCATGTACATCCATGACAATTTTATGACAGAATCAAGATAGTCATACCTATGCTGTCGTAGAAGTGTTCCATGACATTACCAAAATTATCATCAAGGAAGTGTCCACTTTCATTATGATAAATCACGCATCACAGAAGTGCTTTCGTCAAGGGTGACCGACACATGGCATCCACCGTAATGGAACGACATTAAGATATCGGGTCTGGTTTTGGATCCGATAACCCGTTAACAGCCCCGACCAATAGGGATTTTCCACGTGTAAAATCATCATTGGCTGGAGGAAACACGTGTCGGCTCATCGTTGGGACAGATGCCATCCACTCATTGGACCCAAAGCGCCTATGATACGTCGACACGTGGCATGGCCCAACAGAGGCCCATTCCTGTGAAAAGGTCGTCCCGTTTGACTTGGTTAAAATGTGGCGGGCCGGCCCACGGCAAGCCTGTTAATGACCTGTTTGCATATAGCCCATTTACAGCCCGCTAACCCAGGGCCCGTTTACGGCCTCTCCGAATTAGGCCCAGTAGCGTTGAGGGAGTCCTGGATTAGGGGGTGTTCGGGTAGCCGGACTATACCTTCAGCCGGCCTCCTGGACTATGAAGATACAAGATTGAAGACTTTGTCCCGTGTCCGGCTGGGACTTTCCTTGGCGTGGAAGGCAAGCTTGGCGATGCGGATATTCAAGATCTCCTGCCATTGTAACCGACTCTGTGTAACCCTAACCCTATCTGGTGTCTATATAAACCGGAGGGTTGTAGTCCGTAGGCAATCAACTCCATACACAACAATCATACCATAGGCTAGCTTCTAGGGTTTAGCCTCCTTGATCTCGTGGTAGATCTACTCTTGTACTACCCATATCATCAATATTAATCAAGGAGGAGTAGGGTATCACCTCCATCGAGAGGGCGTAAAACAAAGTGTCCCCTGTCTCCTGTTACCATCCGGCCTAGACGCACAGTTCGGGACGCCCTACCCGAGATCCGCCGGTTTTGACACCGACATTGGTGCTTTCATTGAGAGTTCCTCTGTGTCGTCGCTTTTAGGCCCGATGGCTCCTTCGATCATCAACAACGATGCGGTCCAGGGTGAGACTTTTCTCCCCGGACAGATCTTCGTCTTCGGCGGCTTCGCACTGTGGGCCAATTCGCTTGGCCTCCTTGAGCAGATCGAAAGCTACGCCCCTGGCCATCAGGTCAGGTTTGGAAGCCTAAACTACACGGCAGACATCCGCGGGGACTTGATCTTCGACGGATTCGAGCCACAGCCAAGCACACCTCACTGTCTCGATGGGCATGATATAGCTCTGCCACCGAACAGCGCCTTGGAGGCCGCACACGCATCGGTTCCGACCATTGATTCGGAGCCTACTACACTGATCGAGGATCAGCGGTTAGACGCTGCCTCAGGGGCTGCAATCTCAGAGGCGATTGAGCCGAACTCCAGCCCCGCACTCCGCATGGCCCGTGACTCCGAGGAGCCGGATTCCTCTCCGAGCTACAAGCCCCCCGCGCCCCTGTCGATCGAATCCGATTGGGCGCCGATCATGGAGTTCACCGCCGTGGACATCTTTCAGCACTCGCCCTTCGGCGACATCCTGAATTCTCTAAAGTCTCTCTCTTTATCAGGAGAGCCCTGGCCGGACTGCGGTCAGCAAGGTTGGGATACGGACGAAGAAATTCAAAGCCCACCCACCACCCACTTCGTAGCCACTGTCGATGACTTAACCGACACGCTTGACTTCGACTCCGAAGACATCGACGGCATGGACGACGATGCAGGAGACGAACAAAAACCAGCACCTGTAGGGCGCTGGAAGGCCACCTCGTCATATGACATATATATGGTGGATACTCCAAAAGATGGAGATGGCGATGGAACAGTGGGGGATGATGCCCCCAAGAAACAGAAAAAGCGCCGACGTCAGCGGCGCCGCTCTAAATCCCGCCAAAGAAAAAACGGTGATTCCGGCACGGGAGATAATACTACCCCGGATAGCGCCGAAGAACACCCACCTCAGCAAAATTCGGCACAGGAAGATGGAGAAACTAGCCCTCATGAAAGAGTGGCAGACCGAGAGGTCAAGGATGATAACTATACGCCTCCCTCCGAAGACGAGGCTAGCCTCGATGACGACGAATTCGTCATACCATCAGACCCCGCCGAACAAGAGCGTTTTAAATGCAGGCTTTTAGCTACGGCAAGCAGCCTCAAGAAAAAGCAGCAACAGCTTAGAGCTGCCCAAGAATTGCTAGCTGGCAGATGGACTGAAGACCTTGCGGCCAAAGAGTATGAACTCGAACGCCCCTCCAAGAGTTACCCAAGCGCAGGCCGCTACCCCGATCAGAGGAGGAAGCACCTACATCACCAGCGCATGACATGGCAGACTGGCCACCTCGCGGCCGCGACAGAGAGGCCTCTCGGCCCTCCACCCAAGCCATGCCCCGACGCCGCCCAACTAAGGCACGGGAAAATGCGCCCGACCTGCGAGACATACTGGAGAATAAGGCAAGACAAACAAGATCGATCTACGGATCGCGCAGGCGCCCTACGGCATGTGACAATGATCCTCACTCCGGATACAACAAATCCGGCCGGGCCGAACACAATAGACATAGCTCTTCCAGTACAGAGGTGCCGCACACCCGCTATGCTTCACGAATAAAGTAATGGATCATAAAATCCCAGAGGGTTTCAAACCCGTAAACATCGAATCATACGATGGCACAACAGACCCGGCGGTATGCATCGAGGATTATCTCCTTCACATCCACATGGCACGCGGCGATGATCTACACGCCATCAAATACTTCCCGCTCAAACTTAAAGGACCGGCTCGGTATTCGCTTAACAGCTTGCCAGCAGACTCAATCGGTTCTTGGGAGGACCTGGAAGCCGCATTCCTCGACAACTTCCAGGGCACTTACGTGCGACCGCCGGATGCCGACGACTTAAGCCACATAATTCAGCAGCCAGAAGAATCGGCCAGACAATTCTGGACACGGTTCCTAACAAAGAAAAACCAGATAGTCGACTGTCCGGACGCAGAGGCCCTAGCAGCCTTCAAGCATAACATCCGCGACGAGTGGCTTGCCCAGCACCTGGGACAGGAAAAGCCCAAATCCATGGCAGCCCTCACGACACTCATGACCCGCTTTTGCGCGGGAGAAGACAGCTGGCTAGCTCGTAGTAACAACTTATCAAAGAACCCTGGTAATTCGGATACCAAGGACAAAAGGGGCAGGACATGCCGGAATAAGCAAAAACGTCGCGTTAACAGCGACAGCAATGAAGACACGGCAGTCAATGCCGGATTCAAAGGCTATAAATCCGGTCAGCGGAAAAAGCCATTCAAAAAGAATACTCAGGGCCCGTCCAGTTTGGACCGAATACTCGATCGCTTGTGCCAGATACATGGCACCCCCAAAAGGCCAGCCAATCACACTAACAGGGATTGTTGGGTGTTCAAGCAGGTAGGCAAGTTAAGGGCCGAAAACAGAGACAAGGGGCTGCACAGCGACGATGAGAAGCCCAAGCCGCCGAACAACAATGGACAGAAGGGCTTTCCCCCACAAGTGCGGACGGTGAACATGATATACGCAACCCACATTCCCAAGCGGGAGCGGAAGCGTGCGCTACGGGACGTATATGCGATGGAGCCAGTCGCCCCAAAGTTCAACCCATGGTCCTCCTGCCCGATCACTTTTGATCGAAGGGACCATCCCACTAGCACCCGTCATGGCGGCTTCGCCGCATTGGTTCTCGACCCAATCATCGACGGATTTCATCTCACAAGAGTCCTCATGGACGGCGGCAGTAGCCTGAACCTGCTTTGTCAGGATACAGTGCGGAAAATGGGCATAGATCCCTCAAGGATTAAACCCACAAGAACGACCTTTAAAGGCGTTATACCAGGTGTAGAAGCCAACTATACAGGCTCAGTAACACTTGACGTGGTCTTCGGATCCCCGGACAATTTCCGAAGCGAAGAGTTAATCTTTGATATAGTCCCGTTTCGCAGTGGCTATCACGCCCTGCTCGGACGAACCGCATTCGCAAAGTTCAATGCGGTGCCGCACTATGCATATCTCAAGCTCAAGATGCCAGGCCCTCGAGGAGTAATTACGGTCAACGGAAACACCGAACGCTCTCTCCGTACGGAGGAGCATACGGCGGCTCTCGCAGCGGAGGTACAAAGTAGCCTTCTTAGGCAATTCTCCAGTCCGGCCATTAAAAAGCCAGACACTGCCAAGCGCGCCCGGAGTAACCTACAGTAGGACCGCCTGACACACTCTGAGAAAGCGTAGCAATGCGGCCCCAACCCCAGCTTTCGCAACATAGCGAAACCAGTACCTCGCGTACATAACTACGCCCTGGAAATACCATGGGCACAGGGGAAGGGGCACAATAACGGCACACCCAAAATACGGCTTAAAACGTACTAGGGGCTGCCGGATTTTTTTTTCTTATTTTCAGGACTCCATACTTCGGACGACCTGTTCGGCAATTCGACTGCCGTACAAACGATGCAAGATCCAGGGAGGCAGACAAGCCATGCCACATTATGGAACTCCCAGGTGGTCTCTGTTACGAGCGGTATACCTGTTTTAAATACAATTCCGCGGCCTGCCCCTGGTCGGGACATACTGAGTAGTCCAATATCTTTTGCTTAGTGCACTATTTGTATCGTTCGGCTTTGATAAATAGCCTCTCTATAAACAATGCATAGCTTTTTGTCTATTTTTTGCATTATAATCTCTTTTATATATGTTCATTAATGACATGTTGCACCCGTACACTATGGTACGGCAAGTATGCCAGGGGCTTCAGTACCCTTTAATATGGCGAGAGAAGTCCGTACACTTCCACAAGTGCGGCACCCCGAACTTATAGCACTATATGCATCGGCTCCGAATCATGATTTGGGTCAATAGTTGGGTTTGCCCGGCTCCTATGTTTTGGTGCCTTACGTTCCGCTATATCGGCTAAGGTAGCACTAGGAGAACCACTGCGATTGTGCCCCGGTTGAGCTGGGTTAAGCACCTCAGTGGAGAAAGCTAAAACTGACTGTCATGATGAGGCGAGAGACCGGTCGCTGTTCGAGAGGTTTTCGAGTCCCTAAAGACTTATGCCACTTCGAGCGTGGAGCTGGATAACCCCAGCCAAGGTGTGGATAGCGCCCCGAACTCGGTCTTCCGAACTAGGGGTTTCACCGAAATTTAAAATTATAAAGTTC
Organism: Triticum urartu; assembly: GCF_056163025.1. Taxonomy (NCBI): domain Eukaryota; kingdom Viridiplantae; phylum Streptophyta; class Magnoliopsida; order Poales; family Poaceae; genus Triticum; species Triticum urartu. The sequence goes on from NC_141878.1 coordinate 220,076,728, forward strand.
TATGGCTAAGTGAGAGTGTTCAAGCATTATAGTTCGATTGCCTGGTTCGTCGTGCTGAGCGCCTCCCTCGAAGGACCCAAACATGGGAAAAAGAGCGCACAGGTTTATCACCGAACACCCCGGCACTAGTGGCATGGGGGCAGAAGCCGACGACTGACCATCTCTCAATTTTTGATAAACAACCGCACAGGAAATAATATTTTAAATTCAATAAGCATTTCTTAGCGCATATGAACAAGTTTTCAGCGCACATGATAAAATCGAGCGAGTTCATTCAAAAATTACATCCTTGGTACATTCATCCGCCACAAGGCGGGCACCGCAAGAACATCCTTATAGTAGTTCTCGGGCTTGCGATGCTCCTTCCCCGGCGGCGGCCCGTCCCTCACAAGCTTCTCACCGTCCAGCTTACGCCAGTGCACCTTTGCACGGGCAAGGGCCCTACGGGCACCTTCGATGCAGAAGGAGCGCTTGATGACCTCGAGCCTTGGACAGGCCTCCACCAGCCGCCGCACCAGCCCGAAGTAGCTCCTAGGCAGGGCCTCTCTGGGCCACAGCCGAACTATGAAGCCCCTCATGGCCTGTTCGGCCGCCTTGTGGAGCTCGACCAGCTGTTTTAGCTGGTCGCTCAAGGGCACAGGGTGTCCGGCCTCAGCATACTGAGACCAGAACACCTTCTCTGTCGAGCTGCCCCCTTCATCTCGGTAGAATGCGGCGGCGTCGGATACGCTGCGGGGAAGATCTGCGAATGCCCCTGGAGAGCTCCGGATTCGGGTAAGTAACAAGTAGTTTACTTTTATATTTCTGCTTTGCATGAAGAATGCCTTACCCGCTGCTATCTTTTTCACCTCCTCCAACTCTTGGAGGGCCTTTTGGGCTTCGGCCTTGGCAGACTTGGCAGTCTCAAGGGCCGCCGCGAGCTCGGACGCTTGGGTCTTTGACTCCAGCTCCAAACTCTCATGTTTTTTCATGAGAGCCTGAAGCTCTTGCTGCACCTCGCCGACCTGAGCCCCAAGTTTCTCTCGCTCGGTGCGCTCCGCGGCCGTTTTCCTTTCGGCCTCAGATAGCGCCTGCTTGAGGGTCGCCACCTCAGTCGTGGCCCCTACAATAAGCAGTACAATCTTGTTATTTTTTGCAATCGCGCCTCTCTATAGGCACTTTTTTCTGTAAGGTATATTTACCTTCTTTCTCCTCGAGCTGCCCCTTGGCAAGGCCGAGCTCTTGCTCGGTCCGCTCGAGGTCCTGCTTCAGGACACCCACCTCCGCAGTCAGTGCGGCGGTGGATATCAGCGAAGCCTGCATACGCATATTGACTCTTTTTGTTAGACTCCTACGAAATTTACTAGATCCTCTATTCGGCTTTTCTTTCCGAACGCCAAACAGAGCATCAGGGGCTACTGTCTATGCGGTAATATTTTACATATTTTTACTTACCTCGAAGCCTGTTGGAAGGCTAGCGCAAGCTTCAGTCAGTCCGCTCTTGGCGGACTGAACCTTCTGGATCACCGTACTCATAATAGTACGGTGCTCCTCGTCGATGGAGGCGCCCTCAAGCACCTCCAGCAGATTGTCCGGCGCCTCTGGTTGGACGGAGGGTGCCGGCTCAGAAGGCTTGCTCCTCTTGGAAGGAGTTCGCCCGCCACGGTCTAGAATCATTGAAGATTCCGGCACGGCGTCCGGCTCAAAGCCGGACTCGGAGCCCTGGGGGTCTTGTCCCCTTTACTCCTGGAGTCCGGGAGGTCGCCTTGCGGCTCCTCCAGGACCACCTCCTCCTGCCCCGGAGCTCGTTGTGATGCCACTTCGGCGTCATCCGCAGTGCGGGGGGAGACAACGGGTGGAACTGAGTTCACGTCCGAAGAATCCAGAGAGCCGCTCGACGACTCGTTGAGTTCGGCCCGGGGCGGGCTGCATGATTATATTCGACATTAGGGAAAGCTGTGCAACAAAAGGAATATCATGAGTTACTCTGATATCTGAACACTTACGATTTCGCCGGACGCCTGGCTCTGTCCGGCCACTCCTCTTCGTCCTCGTCGGCGTCGGGGGCGTAGTCCGGCGGAGGGGTTTTCTTCTTCTTGGACCCCTCGGTCTTCCCCCTTGGGGCGGCCTTCCTTTTCTTTCCTCCCTCCGCTGGGGGGGAGAGCCTTCTTCTTCCTCCTCCTAGTTTTTACGGGAGGAGGGCGTCTCGGACTCGTCAGATGACGAGTCTGACAACACCATGTTGCGGGTACTCTTTCGAGTCCCCGTGGTCTTCTTCTTCTTGGCCTTCTTTTCCGGCACCACATAAGGCGCCGGAGCCAGCAGCTTCACTAGTAGAGCTGGGGCTGGGTCTTCGGGCAGCGGAGCCGGACAGTTAATCGGTCCGGATACCGCCTGCCAAGCCTGTCAAAGGTAAGGGAGTTTAGATCCCGCATAGAGTTAAACTATGAAAAAAGTTGAACATCTTGTAAAAGGTGAAAATAGCTTACCTCGCTAGCATGGCGCTACGAGCTGTATCCGCGATCCTCGGAAGCGGATGCGGGAGCCTCGGCACCTTTGATTAGCACCTTCCAGACGTCTTCATATGTCGTGTCGAAGAGCCTGTTAAGGGTTCGGTGCCGTGCCGGGTCGAACTCCCACAGAGTAAAGTCCCGTTGTTGAAACGGGAGGATTCGGCGAACGAGCATGACCTGGACTACATTTACAAGCCTGATTGACTTGTTTACCAAGGACTGGATGCATGTCTTCAGTCCGATCACCTCTTTCTCGTTACCCCATGATAGGCCCGTCTCTTTCCAGGACATGAGCCGCGTGGGGGGTCCGGATCGGAACTCGGGGGCTGCGATCCATTTCGGATCGCATAGCTCGATGATGTAGAACCACCCGGCTTGCCACCCCTTTAGGGTCTCTACAAAGGAGCCCTCGAACCACAGGACGTTGGCAATCTTGCCCGCCATGGCGCCTTCGCACTCCGCCTGGTTGCTGCACACCACCTTGGGCTTGACGTTGAAGGTCTTGAGCCAGAGGCTGAAATGGGGGCGGACGCGGAGAAAAGCCTCGCACACGACGATAAACGCCGAGATGTTGAGGATGAAGTTCGGGGCCAGATCATGGAAATCTAGGCCGTAGTAGAACATGAGCCCCCGGACGAATGGGTGAAGTGGAAAACCCAGTCCGCGGAGGAAATGGGGAAGGAATACTACCCTCTTGTGGGGCCTTGGGGTGGGGAGGAGCTGCCCCTCCTCAGGAAGCTGGTGCGCGATGTCTTTGGACAAGTATCTGGCCTTCCTAAGCTTTTTGACGTCGCCCTCCGTGACGGAGGAGACCATCCATTTGCCTCCCGCTCCGGACATTGCTGGAGAAGGTTGAGGTGGGAAGTGCGGGCTTGGGCGCTGGAGCTCGAGTGCGCAGGAAATGGACAGGCAAAGGAGGAAGAAGGCGTAGGTAAAAATGTGGATCCTTATCCCCTTATATGGGCGGATGCAGTTGTGCGTCCCCACCTGCCTAATAAAACTCGCTTGCCTCCCAAGCGCCGTGGTAAATGGCGCGGTTAGGGTTACCCATGTCCGTATTGATGAGAATCCCATAAAAAGGGTACGCGATCTCTGCTTTGACAAGACGTGCCAAGGAGGCCGCCTCGCAAAACATGCTGAGGTGGAAAAGTAGAAACGATTCAAGTGGAGGACTTGGCCGTAGTGTGATAGCGCACTACGGAATACGTCAGCAGATTTGATTTGTGTTAATATTATTCTCTCTACGGCAATATGTGGAAACTTATTTTGCAGAACCGGACACTACTCTTGGTGTTTACAAATCTTCTATGATGGACTTGGAGGAGGAACCCGCCTTGCAATGCCGAAGACAATTTGCGCGCCGGACTCGTCGTCATTGAAGCCTGGTTCAGGGGCTACTGAGGGAGTCCTGGATTAGGGGGTGTTCGGGTAGCCGGACTATACCTTCAGCCGGACTCCTGGACTATGAAGATACAAGATTGAAGACTTCGTCCCGTGTCCGGATGGGACTTTCCTTGGGGTGGAAGGCAAGCTTGGCGATGCGGATATTCAAGATCTCCTGCCATTGTAACTGACTCTGTGTAACCCTAACCCTATTCGGTGTCTATATAAACCGGAGGGTTGTAGTCCGTAGGCAATCAACTCCATACACAACAATCATACCATAGGCTAGCTTCTAGGGTTTAGCCTCCTTGATCTCGTGGTAGATCTACTCTTGTACTACCCATATCATCAATATTAATCAAGCAGGAGTAGGGTATCACCTCCATTGAGAGGGCCCGAACCTGGGTAAAACAAAGTGTCCCCTGTCTCTTGTTAACATCCGGCCTAGACGCACAGTTCGGGACCCCCTACCCGAGATCCGCCGGTTTTGACACCGACAAGCGTCATCTGGGCCGTCCAATATAATTCCAGCCCGTTTTAACTTCTGGCCCATGTATGGCCCATGATGTCTTTCGGCCCATATGAGGCCCTTAGTAACCCTCGGCCCATTAATGGCCCGTGGTAAAACTGGCCCGTAATGAACAGTGTGTCACTTTATACCCATTAACGGCCCATTATTCCGTTGGGCTGTTTCCATCCCATGTTATCTTTCGGCCTTCTCAGAGCCCATTTATTCTTGGGATCATTTCCAGCATTCGTTTACTTTCGGCACGTTACTGTCATTTTCTGCCTGTGGGCCAAATTCAGCTCGTGGTTACAGTCGGCCCGTTTGTGGCTTGTTAATACGTTGGGCCGTTTTCATAGCGTCATCAAATATGGCCGATTAACGACGACCCGTTATGGTCGGCCCATGAACGTACAATTTCAACTCTAGCCCATTTACGGCCATAATGTGGTCTATTATTGGATCATGTTAGGCCAACCGATCATACGGCTCGTAGAAGGCCCATTGATGATACGGCCCATAGAAGGCCCATTGGGTCTACGGCCCGTATAAGGCCCATTGTTTCTACGCCCCGTAGAAGGCCCATTGTTTCTACGGACCTTAGAAGGCCCATTGTTTCTACGGCCTGTAGGAGGTCCATGTTAACTACAGTAATTATGTAGCCCATGGTTAATGTGGCCTAGTTTTAAAAAATAGGTTATTGCGGCCACTAGCAAACCGCGGAAAAAGAACTGCACTGACTACAAGAAAACAAATAAACAAGACAATAAGGAAATAAATAAGCAAGCAACTTACGCTAGGATATCACGGCTATTACACATATTACATCCATTGGGCATCAAAGTTCGCCACCAGTGCAAATATAGGGAACAAAGCAGCATATAAAGTCACGCATATAAACGCCGCAGCAAAACAAGTCCAGAACTGAAACCACTTCAGAAGAGCTCAAGAAACAATATCCTGGGTACCAATAATGCTGGCAAGATGCTTAGCAAGCTTATTAACTTTCTCTTGTTTGGCATTGAAATCCTCTAGCACTTGCTGTTGCACCAGAAAGTATGCATCTGAATTCTGCAAGGACTTCCTCAGTCCTTCGGCTTCCAGTCGCATAACATTTGATCGATGTCTTTCAACTTGAAGTTGAGACTCAAGAAGCCGAACTGATTCAGGCAGCGAGTTCGAAGAGCTGGTGCTAGCAGTAGTAGCCAGTAACTCGAACACTACATCAAGACAGGACTTTGGGTTTGTCTCGGTGTCTTCAATATAGTTTTTATCAGCTTTCTTGGAGACCAACAGGGATGTCTCACTATCTTGAACCTTATCTGCATTACTTCCTTTACCATTGCATAACGGGGTACTTGAAAGTGCAACTATCTCTAGGTGGTTTTGGTAATTCATAACAACATATAGCTCATTGAGCTAATGCTATTCCAAGATGATTATTTCAGGAAAGCTCAATGATTGGCATGGCATGATGTGAAAGTGGAACCCTCAAAATGCTAAGGACAAAGGATTGGCTCAAGCTCAAAATCTTAAGACTCTTCATTTTATATTTTAGTGATCCAAGATCACATTGAGTCTTTAGGAAAAGCCAATACTATTAAGGAGGGATGAGGTGTTGCTTAATGAGCCTCTTGCTTCATGTGCCTAATGATATGCTCCAAAATCCTCAACCACTTTCCCATATCCACATTTGACCTAAACCCTAAGCCAAACTCGGTTCTACCGATTCTTCCTATCCGGCGCCACCGAGTTTCACTTGTCATTAGCCACTGCCAAACCCTAGCAATTCAGTTCTACCGATAAGGATCTCGGTCTCACCGAGATGGGGTTGCAAACTCTCTGTTTCCCTTTTGTAACTTTTCGATCTTACCAAAAGAGCGAATCGGTCCCACCGAGATTGCACTGTAAACTCAGTGTTTCCCCTTTGTAACTTTTCGGTCTCACCGAGTTCCACTCGGTCTCACCGAAAGAGCAAATCGGTCCCACCGAGTTTGCCTGACCAACTCTCTGGTTAGCTAATTACCAAATTCGGTCTCACCGCATTTGTGTAATCGGTCTCACCGAGATTACATTATGCCCAAACCCTAACCGAATCGGTCCTACCGAGTTGCATGTCAGTCCCACCGAAATTCCTAACGGTCACTAGGTTTACTATTTCGGTCAGACCGAGTTTTCTGATTCGGTCCCACCGAGATTGGTAAATTGTGTGTAACGGTTGGATTTTGTGTGGAGGCTATATATACCCCTCCACCTCCTTCTCATTCGATGAGAGAGCCATCAGAACACACACATCATTCCAACTCATATGTTCTAAGAGAGAACCACCTAATCATGTGTTGAGACCAAGACATTCCATTCCTACCATATGAATCTTGATCTCTAGCCTTCCCAAGTTGCTTTCCACTCAAATCTTCTTTCCACCAAATCCAAATCCTATGAGAGAGAGTTGAGTGTTGGGGAGACTATCATTTGAAGCACAAGAGCGAGGAGTTCATTACCTACACACCATTTGTTACTTCTTGGAGAGTGGTGTCTCCTAGATTGGCTAGGTGTCACTTGGGAGCCTCCGACAAGATTGTGGAGTTGAACCAAGGAGTTTGTAAGGGCAAGGAGATCGCCTACTTCGTGAAGATCTACCGCTAGTAAGGCAAGTCCTGTGTGGGCGATGGCCATGGTGGGATAGACAAGGTTGCTTCTTCGTTGACCCTTTGTGGGTGGTTGCTTCTTCGTGGACCCTTCGTGGGTGGAGCCCTGTGTGGACTCGCGCAACCGTTGCCCTTGGGTGGAGCCCTGTGTGGACTCGCGCAACCGTTACCCTTTGTGGGTTGAAGTCTCCATCAACGTGGATGTAGGATAGCACCACCTATCCGAACCACGGGAAAAACATCCGTGTCTCCAATAGCGTTTGAATTCTCCAAACCCTTCCCTTTACATTCTCGCAAGTTGCATGCTTTACTTTCCGCTGCCCATAAACTCTTTGCATGCTTGCTTGAGTGATGTGATGATTGCTTGACTTGTCCTAAATTAGCTAAAATCTGCCAAGAACTAAAATTGGGAAAAGGTTAAGTTTTATTTGGTGAAGTAGTCTAATCACCCCCCCTCTAGACATACTTTCGATCCTACAAGTGGTATCAGAGCTTTGGTCTCCATTTGCTTGATCTCCATAGCTTTTGGTGGTCATAGCCTTGGTTTCACAACCTAGGAGAGTATGGCGTCTAGCGAGGGAAATTATCACCGTAGAGGTCCTAATTTTGCTAGTTGGAAGCATAAAATGAAAATGCATATTCTTGGACATAACCCCGCTGTTTGGGCTATTGTGTGTGTTGGTTTGCAAGATGACTTCTTTGACGGGAGAGATCCAAACCGTGAAGCTACCGCGGATGAGTTGAAGATGTTGCAATACAATGCTCAAGCTTGTGATATTCTCTTCAACGGATTGTGCCCCGAAGAATTCAAGAAAATCAACCGCCTTGATAATGCAAAGGAAATTTGGGACACTTTGATTGATATGCACGAAGGTACCGACTCCGTCAAGGAATCCAAGTTGGATGTGCTTCAAAGCCAACTTGACAAGTTCAAGATGAAGGATGGTGAAGGTGTCGCTGAAATGTACTCTAGGCTTGCTCTCATCACAAATGAGATTGCCGGCTTAGGAAGTGAAGAGATGATAGATAGATTCATCATCAAGAAGATCCTAAGAGCCTTGGATCGAAAATATGATATCGTGTGCACATTGATCCAAATGATGCCCAATTACAAAGATCTCAAGCCAACGGAGGTGATTGGAAGAATTGTTGCTCATGAGATGTCACTTAAGGATAAAGAGGAACTTCACAACAAATCAAGTGGTGCCTATAAAGCCTCATGTGAAGCCCCTACATTATCAAGTGAGAAACAAGACTTCAATGAAGAATTGAGCTTAATGGTGAAGAACTTCAACAAGTTCTACAAGAGTAGAAGCAAAGATAGAAGCTCCAAGTCAAGGTCCTACAATGACAAAAGATCTTCTAGTCGAGAGCGAAACTGTTACAATTGTGGAAGACCCGGACACTATTCCAATGAGTGTACGGCTCCCTACAAGAGAAGAGAAGATTCTCCAAAAAGAAGAAGCAAAGGATCACCACCAAGAGAGAGAAGGAGTAGAGATGATCGTTATGAACGAAGATACTCACGGAGAAGCAAGGATTCGGAAAGGAAGGAAAAATCATCAAGGAGCTACACAAGACGAAGACATCAATCTCATGTTGGTGAATGGGTATCCGGCTCCGACTCCGACAGCCACTCCGAGAGAAGTTATCACTCCGACTCCGAAGATACTCAAGGTGAAGGTGTTGCCGTTCTAGCACTTGTGTCAACCAACTCCTATGACATATTTGACTCACCAAATGAAGGAATTGGAAGATGCTTCATGGCCAAAGGTCCTAAGGTAACACACCCCGAGTATGTTGATTTCAATAGTGATGAAGATGACTTGTTAGGTGATGATTTTCTTGGTGACAACTCTAGTGATGAATACTATGATGAAAGACCAATTAATCATGCTAATCAAGATAAAACGGATGACAATGATAAGGAGAAGATTGAGGCTCTAACTAAAGAACTAAAAACTCTTAAGTTAGCTCATGACACTATCTTCGAAGATCATCGAGAACTTTTAAGAGCTCATGAGAAACTACGCTTTGAAAAGCTCAATCTTGAGCGAGAGCATGAGTTCTTAAAGGCAATCAAAGATGATCTCCTCAAGAAAAGTTCTTCTTACATTGCCAAGTGTTTACTCTTATCCACTTACATGCCTCAAGTCAAGTCTAACAAGAAAGATTCTTCCTCTAGTAGTAACAATGATCATGCTAAATCCAATATTGTTGCTTCTAGTAGTTCTCTTGATTCCACTAATGATTCTCTTAGCCAAGTTACACTTGAGCAAGAAAATAGCTTATTGAAGGGAATTATAGAGAAAGGAGTGTACAAAAGCCTTGCCGGGAGTAAGCAATTCGAGGAAATTGTGCGCAAGCAAGGAATGCACCGGAAGAATCAAGGTGTTGGTTTTGAACGAAAGTTCAATGCCAATGGAGTTGAATGGGAAGAAGATCAATACCCCAAGACAAAGTTTGTCCCTCAACAAGAGAAGTATACTTCTTTCAAGGGGACACAAGCTCAAGATGATCTTCCACCACAAGACTACGAGCAAAAAGGCAAGGACAAGCTTCAAGAGGAAATTGATGCATTTGAAGAAGCTCCTAAGACCTTAGTCAAGTGGATTCCCAAGACTACTTCAAGTTCCACTTCATCAAGTACGACTACAACTCCAAGGATTCCCATCAAGATGATGTGGATCCAAAAGAAGAAGAACTAGAGAGTTCTTGAGGGTGACTCCGCCAACATACTTCACTCTTATCATTTTGGCAAGAACAAGTGCAATCAACTTCCACATCTTGCACTAGTTCAAGGAGTCACAAACCCTCTTGTTGGTAAGACAAGGGACAAGGTAACCTAAAAGTTTTCATGGACATCATCTTTTGTGTGCATCACTCTATGTCTATGGATATCCTTGTTTGTTCCTTGTGGGACTAACCCATGTAGGTATTGAAAGTGCAATTCACTCATATGGATAGCTCCAAGAGATCTACATCAACATTGAACATCCACATCTTCAATATCTACATGAAGTCATCGTCGACAAAACCCAAGGTTAGTTCATCCCTCTTAGGGGGGATATCACATCTAGGGGGAGCTTTACTCTAAGACTTGAGCTAAGGCAACTCTAAAGATGTGAACACAACAATGCTGTATGTAAAAGTGGTAACCCCACTTGAGCTTAAACGATGAGTATGACCTATAATCAAGTGTTCTCACTTACTCCTAAGTCAATATACTCATATATAGATGACCTAGTCATCGCAAATTGCTTGATAGATGCTAGAATTGGTTGTGCATGCCTTGCCACATATTTCATTTGCCATCTTATTGTGTGAGCATGCTGGTTGCATATTTTACTCATTCGAGGACATCCACTTGTTGTTTTTGATTGTTCAGCTTTATTTCTTTTTGCCAAGTGGATGGACAAGAATGCCTAAGAACGTCCTCTAGCTATCTATGCTTTTCTCATCTCAAACTCTATTCATGCTGCATCACAAAATTTGATCAAGTCAGATTCGAACCACTCTGTGTGAGGAGCGCTCGGAGTCCCCGATTCGTCATAGACTTAAACTTCCAAAACCTCTTTATGAGTCTCGGTCTGACCGATACTCCACTTTCGGTCCTACCGAGATCATTAAGTTGATCTAGGTTTTCGATCTCGGTGCAACCGATTTGAACCTTTCGGTCACACCGAGTTTCAGTAACTGCACGCAGTTATGAATCTCGGTGCCACCGAGTTGTTCCACTCGGTCACACCGACAGGGTCGGGCTATATATAGTCACGGGCAAAATTTGGAAATTTCTCCGAACCCCTTCGCCCGCGCGATAGCCTGCTCTGCCCTCGAGGTCTCCGAATCGTCTTCTCGCCGCCAGCAGCCTCCAGTCGCTGGTCTCCGTCACCGTCAACGGGAATTCTGCCCCGCCGTTGCCGCCGTAGCAAGTCCCCGCTGAACTAGGGTATGGACTTGATCTTTGTGCTATTCCTCAATCTGATTCCTAGCACATTGTGATCATATTGTTTCTAGCCACGTTTGAGAAACTTCTATCCAGTCAAAACGCTCATAGATTAGGTTTGATTCAAAAATTCTAGGTTTAGGTTTCCGCCGAAACTATCTCGGACCCACCGAGTTGAAAAACTCGGTCCCACCGATTTGGCTTATGCCATTGCACAAGTGAGACTCGGTCTGACCGAGAATTACTTATCGGTGTGACTGATTTTTGAACTCAGTGAAACCCTAGCAGTCTCGGTGCCACCGAACTATGACTCGGTCCTACCGAGTTCACTAGTTTAGGTTCCAAAACTGCTTCGGTATCATCGAGTTTGAAAATCGGTAGATCCGAGATGATTTCAGTGGGAAACTAAAACTAAGTTTTTGGATCATTCTTTTTGCAAAAATCTCTGCATTTTGTGATGCTCATCCACTCTATCTCCTCTATAATCTATTCACAGGGTCAGCAGTCAGTTTGCAGCATGTCAGACCAGAGTGACAGCCAAAACTTGTCAGAGCATCAAGTGCAGTTGAGTGAGGGCACTAGCCCCTCAAGTTCCTCAGATGATGGCAGCAGGAGCACACCCAGCAACCTGCCTAAAGCTGCCACTAGACAAAGGAAGAAGAGAACCTCAGATTCTGAAGATGAGGACTATGTGGCAGAGGAAGAGGCCACTTCCAAGAGAATTGAACCAGCTCAAGGCACTAAGCCAGGTCTGAAAATCAAAAGGCCAGCAGGCAGGCAGCCCATGTCAAAGGCTAGAGCCTCAACTGAGAAGCCCACTTCCCAAGAGCCAGCTGCAGCTGAGGGCAAGAAAAGGAAGGAGAGGGTGAAGAAGACTGTGGCTAGAGTGCTTGGCAAAGCTTCCATAATGGAAGAGGAAGAGGAAGAAGAGGCAGCTGCACCAGCGCCCAAGGCACCCAAGCTAATGGGAGATGCCATAAGGTCAGGGGGAGCTGCATCCAAGCCCAAGGAAGCACCTAAGGCTGCATCTAAGCCTAATAGTGCACCAAAGAGAAACACAAGAAGCATCCCAGCCACTGAGAAGAACAAGGCCCCAGTGCCTGAAGCTGCAGAGGAAGAAGAAGAGAATGTCCTTCGGAAGCTCAAGCCCAAGATCCCAGACCACAATGATGCTCATCCTGTGGCTGAGGATATGAAGCTCAAGAGAGACTCAGGGCTCAGGAAGTGGAGAGAAGCAGATCCATATGCTTCTAGGAGAAGGACTGCAGTGGACTACAGGTTTCATACCAAGGAGCAGCAGGATTTCCATGAGACAGTGCTACTTGACAAGAAGCCAATTGTATGTAACATGAGATGGGTCGACTGGACCTATATCAAGGACAATGAAGAGTACTACCCTGGAGTATTTGACAGCTTTAGTGCGTGTGGAGTTGCAGACTTTGTTGGGCAGAAGCTCACAAAGTGGAACGAGGAGCTAATCATGCAATTCTACTCCACAGCACACTTTTATCCGGATGGCAGGATCACATGGATGTCAGAGGGTACAAGGTACAACTCTACTGTTGAGGAATGGGCGAAGCTGATCAATGCCCTAGAGGAGCAAGCAGATGACTTGGACATTTATGCCAAGAAAAAGATGGACCACAACTCCATGTCCAACATGTACAAGGAGATTCCGAATGAAGCACTTGACACGTTCAAGTTTGGCTCAGTGCATTATCTACTATCAGGATTGCCTACGATCAACTGGATCCTTAGGCACACCCTTCTGCCCAAGTCTGGAGATCACAAGATGATCAGAGGTCACGCGATCAATTTGCTTCATGTCTTTGACGTGCCTCAAAAATTCAAAGTCATGAGCCTCATAGTGGAAACGATCAAAAGGACTGCGGCAGATCAGAAAAGGAGATGTGGATATGCCCCTCAGATTCAGGAGCTCATCAACTCCAAGATGGGCACGGGCGTATATTTGTTGGATAAGGTACACCTGCCCATCCGTCCAGATTTCAAAGATAATCAAGTTGTTATGACTAAGAATGAACCATCATCTGCCCATGCACAAGCTCAGAAGGAGAAGGCGAAGAAGGAGAAAGCGGCCAGGATGCCTACTCAAGCGGAGGCATCTGATTACTTCCTGAAAACCAAACAAGAGCATCTTGGTTACCTGATTGCGTCCACCCTGCGGATTGAGCAGAGTATAGCCACCCTGACTCAGAACCAGGCGAGTTTAGAGAGGATCATGGAACAGAGGTTCTATGACTTGGACATCAAGGTGACAGAGATACAGACTGCTGTGGAGCAGCTCCAGGACGACATGAATGAGAGGAGAGGCAGGACCACGAATGATGCTTTTGCGAGGGTGCCACGAGGTCCGAGGTCGTCTGCACTGCCAGTTGCTGACACCAGATATACAACGTCTGCACCAGCGACAGCCTCAGTTCCACCAGCTCCAGCATCCACTTCAGCCTCGACTCCAACCACATCTATCGAAGGCTTTGTCCTTGGAGTGCTCCGGACTCCACCACCACCTGAAGATCAAGCCTGAGCGTCGATCTAGTGCTATGCATTTTCTAGGAACTTTTTGGTAACTTGTTGCCAAAGGGGGAGAAGATGTATAGATCATAGGCTTCGAGAGAGAGAGTGTTGCTTTTCTCTCCTGCTTTATTTGGTGGTTTTTCGAACTTATCTGCTTTTGAGTGCTTGATACTACGTCATTATTTGTGAGACATTGATGATCATGTGTTTGATCATAAGCTACACTTAATGTTTGCTTAATGCTTGCTTAAATATTATCATTCTATCTATCGTTTGTGATCATTCACTATTCTTGGTGATGAGTGCATGCATTTCAATCTTATCATTTTTTAGCGCTCCACCAAGATGTATGTGACATGGAAGAGTAACCCATGACTCTAACTCTTTGTGCATTTGCAGTCCAAAGCAAATTTTAAATATGCACAAATTTAGGGGGAGCTCTTACTTATCACATACTTCTCAAAGCGACGATATATTTCATGCTTATTATCATTTGTCGAAGCTTTGATCTATATGTTGTCATCAATTACCAAAAAGGGGGAGATTGAAAGTGCAACTATCTCTAGGTGGTTTTGGTAATTCATAACAACATATAGCTCATTGAGCTAATGCTATTCCAAGATGATTATTTCAGGAAAGCTCAATGATTGGCATGGCATGGATGTGAAAGTGGAACCCTCAAAATGCTAAGGACAAAGGATTGGCTCAAGCTCAAAAGCTTAAGACTCTTGATTTTATATTTTAGTGATCCAAGATCACATTGAGTCTTTAGGAAAAGCCAATACTATTAAGGAGGGATGAGGTGTTGCTTAATGAGCCTCTTGCTTCATGTGCCTAATTATATGGTCCAAAATCCTCAACCACTTTCCCATATCCACATTTGACCTACACCCTAAGCCAAACTCGGTTCTACCGATTCTTCCTATCCGGCGCCACCAAGTTTCACTTGTCATTAGCCACTGCCAAACCCTAGCAATTCAGTTCTACCGATAAGGATCTCGGTCTCACCGAGATGGGGTTGCAAACTCTCTGTTTCCCTTTCATAACTTTTCGGTCTTACCAAAAGAGCGAATCGGTCCCACCGAGATTGCAATGTAAACTCAGTGTTTCCCCTTTGTAACTTTTCGGTCTCACCGAGTTCCACTCGGTCTCACCAAAAGAGAAAATCGGTCCCACCGAGTTTGCCTGACCAACTCTCTGGTTAGCTAATTACCAAATTCGGTCTCACCGAGTTTGTGTAATCGGTCTCACCGAGATTACATTATGCCCAAACCCTAACCGAATCGGTCCTACCGAGTTGCATGTTAGTCCCACCGAAATTCCTAACGGTCACTAGGTTTACTATTTTGGTCAGACCGAGTTTTCTGATTCGGTCCCACCGAGATTGGTAAATTGTGTGTAACGGTTGGATTTTGTGTGGAGGCTATATATACCCCTCCACCTCCTTCTCATTCGATGAGAGAGCCATCAGAACACACACATCATTCCAACTCATATGTTCTGAGAGAGAACCACCTACTCATGTGTTGAGACCAAGACATTCCATTCCTACCATATGAATCTTGATCTCTAGCCTTCCCAAGTTGCTTTCCACTCAAATCTTCTTTCCACCAAATCCAAATCCTATGAGAGAGAGTTGAGTGTTGGGGAGACTATCATTTGAAGCACAAGAGCAAGGAGTTCATTACCTACACACCATTTGTTACTTCTTGGAGAGTGGTGTCTCCTAGATTGGCTAGGTGTCACTTGGGAGCCTCCGACAAGATTGTGGAGTTGAACCAAGGAGTTTGTAAGGGCAAGGAGATCGCCTACTTCGTGAAGATCTACCGCTAGTAAGGCAAGTCCTGTGTGGGCGATGGCCATGGTGGGATAGACAAGGTTGCTTCTTCGTGGACCCTTTGTGGGTGGTTGCTTCTTCGTGGACCCTTCGTGGGTGGAGCCCTGTGTGGACTCGCCCAACCGTTACCCTTCGTGGGTTGAAGTCTCCATCAACGTGGATGTAGGATAGCACCACCTATCTGAACCACGGGAAAAACATCCGTGACTCCAATAGCGTTTGAATTCTCCAAACCCTTCCCTTTACATTCTCGCAAGTTGCATGCTTTACTTTCCGCTGCCCATGAACTCTTTGCATGCTTGCTTGAGTGATGTGATGATTGCTTGACTTGTCCTAAATTAGCTAAAATCTGCCAAGAACTAAAATTGGGAAAAGGTTAAGTTTTATTTGGTCAAGTAGTCTAATCACCCCCCCTCTAGACATACTTTCGATCCTACAGTACTCTTCTCTAATATTTTATCCGTGTTCTAAAAGAGAAACAAACAAACACATCACAGGTTTACAATCTAGTATATGAAACTCATTTTGGTAAACCAGTACGGTAGTAAGGTGGACAGGATAACAGCATGAAACAAACATATATCTATGTAGTATGGTCACTCTATGGTCTATATCATTCTAGTTTATGTTGCCAAATCAAGATAGATACAGTCTGAATCATATCTATTTAAGACAAAGCAGCATAGACAGAATATAAGTGTGGGAAACTACACAGCAATAACAACACTTGTAATGTGCATGGCATGAGAACATAACTGTTTATTCAATTGAAATTGAAATCAACATAGAGCAAGTTACAACAGCAAACACGTTAAAGAAACAGGTTTAAAACATACCTGTTGCGCCATTGGAGTTTCAATTGCATCCTTCAAATTTGAAATTAGTTGGTATGAGTAAATACAGTGATGCAAGAGCAAAGTAGTATGAACCATAGCTACGGAACCTAACCTGAGAACAATTCTTCTTCTGCTTTAAGCGTTGACTTGGGGTTCGGAGTGGTGGTCCTCGTGCTTTGGGCACTGCAGTTGCCTTACTAACTGCTCGTGTTTGGGTGCTCTGTGGTGGAGATGGTGCTGTGTCAACGGGAACTGGGTTACTATCTGCCGGGGTTGGGGTTAGAAGGGGTGTAGCTGGTTCTCTGTCCAACTGGGTAGGGGTACAATATGCGTGAGTCTAGGTTATGTGTGGTGGGGCTGGTTCTTGGGCAAGTACATCCGTGGTTCTGTCTCCATCGACAGGTAGCACGATCTTTTCTAAAAACCGTGTTTTTACTCCCACAGATACTGCCATCACCCCCTCCAATTGAAATGGCTGATAAACAAGAAAAGTAATTGAATGTACAGACATTGTTAGATAGACAGGTGCAATGGATAGTAGGGAAGAAAGTAGGGCATGAAATAATTCACATTTATGTTGTCTAACCAAACAGAATAGCATGACATAATTTCACATATATGATGGCTAATTAAACAGGATAGCATGACACAATTTCACATGTATGATGGCTAACTAAATAGGATAGAATGACATACTTCAAAATATGATGACTATGTAAATAGGATGACATGATATAACTATACGATGTGTCTATTAAAGTGGTTGGCATACCATAAATCACAAACATGCCGTCGATGGAAACATGATGGCATCATATAATTCACGGATAGAATGACATAATTCAAAATATGATGACTATGTGAACAGGATGAGATGATATAACTATATTATGTCTTTAGAAAATGGGTTGGCATGCCATAATTCAAATACATGTTGTCTATGTAAACATCATGGCACGATATAATTCAAATATATGATTTATATACTAAGGAAGTGAGCAGAGGGCAATCACATATATGATGTGTCAACTAAGGAGATGGCATTCAATATCGTGCATATGATGCAAAAACTAAGCATTGCAATACAACATATGCATGATATGAGTAATATAACCCTGCCAAGTTTGAGCATACACCTCAGGGGGATAATAGGACTAGTCATCTGCCTCTGAATCCTCCTCTGAAGAGCTATCTGTAACCAGCAAGATATCTGCTTCAGCAGGTAGCATTGTCTGCTCTGAAGACCTTGTTTTCACTCCAGATTTCTCCATCACCAATTCAAATGGCTGATGCATAGGAAGAGAAGTTGAATATACAAACATTGTCGACAAAAGCAATGAGAAATACAAAAAAAGGACGGCATGATATAATTCACATATATAATGCCTTGCAACAAGATGGCATTGCATAATTCACATATATAATGTCTTGCAACAAGATGGCATTGCATAATTCACATATATGGTAATTAGACACTAAATAGGTGGCATTCACACAAAGCATGTCTAAACTAAGCAAATGACATAGCAATGCAAGATACCATACGCACGATATGAGCAACATAACCCTGCCAAGTTAGAGCATGAACCTCGGGGGGGGGGGGGGTAGGACTGGTCATCTGTCTCTGAATCCTCCTCTGAGGAGCTATCTGTAACCAGCAAGACATGCACTTCGTCAGATAGCATTGTCTGCTCTGAAGACCTTGTTTCCACTCCAGATTTTTCCATGACCGTCCTGAATGGCTGATGCATAGGAAGAGTAATTGAATGTACTAAAATTGTTGACAAATTTAACACGTAATAGAAAATGATGTCATGATATAATTCACATATAAGATGCCTGGCTAACCAGGGTGGCATTGCAAAATTCACATATATAATGCCTGGCTAAACAAGATAGCTTTGCATGATTCCATATACGATAAAGAAACTAAACAGATGGCATTAACACAAAGCATGTCTAAACTAAGTAGATGACATCTTTGATGTATACAGTAAGCAATGCAAGGCACCATATGCATGATATTACCAACATCAGCATGCCAAGTTAGAGCGAAGACCTCATGGGGTAAAGAGGAGTGGTCTTCTACTTTTGAATCCCCCTCAAAAACAGTTATCTTCCTCTTGATTATGATCCAAAATGGGTGGAGGGGGGCTACCTTTGCGCCCACCATGGAGCCACGTCTGCATGAAATTTTATTGCCACGCAAGGCTCGTCTCTTTCACTCTACATGTTCAGTTCCATTGTGTACAATAACTGACATGCATAGGAATAAAACATAGTGAGATTATGTAAGGAGTGCATGCACAAATCTAGAGTGATGGTAGTAAACTATGGATAGACCCAAAACCAATGATAGCAGGTAGATAATAGCTTTAGTTAAAAAATACAGATAATGGCTCCTTTAATGTTTGTTTGCACCCAACAAGAAACTCATAGTAGACACTCGAGATTAACCAGATAGTAGACAGATAGTACTGATTGTAGCCCCAATATGTACCCCACAACCATTTAAAAACTCAAGTTTCAGCATAAGTTTGGACCTGACTCGGAGTCTAATAGGTGAACACGACGATAAAGTAGCATGTCATCATATTAAGCGATGCATAACATAAGCAAACACGGAAGAGTGCGACCTCTCTTGAGGACCCGTGTAGTCCTCAAGTTCATCTGCTCAGTTGATGATGGTAATGCAGTTGTCGTGGCTGCCAGCGGCAGGGAAGAAGATCTGAGGCGGCGAAAGACAGTCTGGAGAGTGGATGCCTGCTGTGGTGAACCCTTCCGTCATTGGAGCAGCTGAGCTGGGGTGGAACACAGCACCGCAGGAGCAGGACAAACCACACAAGGTTTTATTTGACACATATCTGTAACAGAAGTAACTGTGTAAGGCTTGTTTGAATTTGAGGATTCTAACAATGCAGGGATAGGGAATAGACAGGAATATGGTAGGAATGCACGTGCAAAATAGAGAATTTAAAAACACAGGATTTCTACAAATCTGGGTGTTTGGTTCACAAGAATTGGAAGATCACAGGATGCAAAGAAGCATGGTGAGATTAAATCAAACCACAAGAAAATGTACTGTTATAATGCTATTATGCTAATATCTCTTAGTCTTGTGCTTCATGAATAGGAATTTGAAAAGGAGGACAAGTGGAAATTAAAATTCCTACGGTTTTTCTTTCAAGGAGACACTAAAGGAACAAATCCTACTGTTTTCCTTTGCTCCATTCCTTTGCACCAAATTCATGAAAAGTAGTACCATAGGAAGCTTTCCAATTCCTATGTTTTTCATTCACTTTTCCTTTCGAGCACTAGCGATTCTAGTAGGCGGGCTTGAGCAAGGAAAATCCTACACTAAAAAAATGTTTTTGTGCTACTTCTATTACTTTGGACCCAGGCCACTACCCTACTAGCTCGACTCCCAGGGCCACCGACAAATGCACAGCTCAAACGCACAGAGATAAATGATGATGGCATTCAAGAGAGTCCATCATGGATAGCTAAGTTGCCTGGTACCTCACTGCTTGTCATATAGTAGGATAAAATAATCGTATTTCCCGTTACTCTGTGTGCTCAATGGACAATATATGTAACATGTAGAGTAAAAAAGATATGCAACCAGTGTACAACCTCTTCGGCGAAGCCATGTCGATCTCAGCGTGATTGGGTTGGCCGATGAGGATGCTTCGGCTGACTTGGTTGTCGGAGGAGGGGAAGAAGATCTTAGGCGTCTGGAGATGGAGCCTGAGGTACTGCTCCGCTGTGATGGAGGGTTTCGTCGTTGGAGCAGCTCCGGTGAGTTGTGCGACACCGAGGCTGAAGCAGGACAAGAGAGGCAACGTTAACCTGAGTGGAATTCTAATAGCATCTCCAATAGATGGCGTAAAATACATAACTGTTGGAAATATGCCCTAGAGGCAATAATAAAATGGTTATTATTATATTTCTTTGTTCATGATAATTGTCTATTGTTCATGCTATAATTGTGTTATCCGGAAATCGTAATACATGTGTGAATACATAGACCACAACACGTCCCTAGTGAGCCTATAGTTGACTAGCTCGTTGATCAAAAGATAGTCATGGTTTCCTGACTATGGACATTGAATGTCATTGATAACGGGATCACATCATTAGGAGAATGATGTGATGGACAAGACCCAATCCTAAGCTTAGCTCAAAGATCGTGTAGTTCGTTTGCTGTAGCTTTTCTGAATGTCAAGTATCATTTCCTTAGACCATGAGATTGTGCAACTCCCGGATACCGTAGGAGTGCCTTGGGTGTGCCCAACGTCACAACGTAACTGGGTGACTATAAAGGTACATTACAGGTATCTCCGAAAGTGTTTGTTGGGTTGGCACGAATCGAGACTGGGATTTGTCACTCCGTATGACGGAGAGGTATCTTTGGGCCCACTCGGTAATGCATCATCATAATGAGCTCAATGTGATCAATTGGTTGATCACGGGATCATGCATTACGGTACGAGTAAAGTGACTTGCCGGTAACGAGACTGAACAAGGTATTGGGATACCGACGATCGAGTCTCAGGCAAGTAACGTACCGATTGACAAAGGGAATTGTATACGGATTGATTGAATCCTCGACATCGTGGTTCATCCGATGAGATCATCGTGGAGCATGTGGGAGCCAACATGGGTATCCAGATCCCGCTGTTGGTTATTGACCGGAGAGTCGTCTCGGTCATGTCTGCATGTCTCCCGAACCCGTAGGGTCTACACACTTAAGATTCGGTGACGCTAGGGTTCTTAGGAAGACTTGTATGTGATTACCGAATGTTGTTCGGAGTCCCGGATGAGATCCCGGACGTCATGAGGAGTTCCGGAATGGTCCGGAGGTGAAGATTTATATGTAGGAAGTTGTCATACGGTCACCAGAAAGGTTCCGGGGCATATCGGTATTGTACCGGGGCCACCGAAGGGGTTCCGGGGGTCCACCGGGAGGGGCCACCTCTCTCGGAGGGCCTAATGGGCTGTAGAGGAAAGGGGAACCAGCCCTACATGGGATGGCCGCATCCCCCCTTGGGCTCATGCGCCTAGGGTTGGGGGGGAAACCCTAAAGGGGGTGCCCCCTTGGTTGGGGGGCAAGCCCCCTCCCCTTGGCCGCCGCCCCCCCTCTAGATCTCATCTAGAGGGGCCGGCCCCCTTCCTACTTCCCCTATAAATAGAGGGGCAAGGGGAGGGCTGCATACACAACATCCAAGGCGCAGCCCCTCCCCTCCCCAACACTTCTCCTCCTCCGTAAGAGCTTGGCGAAGCCCTGCCGGAGTACTGCAGCTTCACCACCACCACGCCGTCGTGCTGCTGTTGGAGCTCTCTTCCTCAACCTCTCCCTCCTCCTTGCTGGATCAAGGCGTGGGAGACGTCCTCGCTCCGTACGTGTGTTGAACGCGGAGGTGCCGTCCGTTCGGCGCTAGGATCTTCGGTGATTTGGATCACGATGAGTACGACTCCATCAACCCCGTTCTCTTGAACGCTTCCGCTCGTGATCTACAAGGGTATGTAGATGCACTCTTCTCTCCCTCGTTTTTAGATGACTCCATAGATAGATCTTGGTGATGCGTAGAATTTTTTTTAAATTCTGCTATGTTCCCCAACAGTGGCATCATGAGCTAGGTCTATGCGTAGTTACTATGCACGAGTAGAACACAAAGCAGTTGTGGGCGTCGATATTGTCAATTATCTTGCCATCACTAGTCTTATCTTGATTCGGCGGCATTGTGGGATGAAGCGGCCCGGACCAACCTTACATGTACGCTTACGTGAGACCGGTTCCACCGACTGACATGCACTAGTTGCATAAGGTGGCTGGCGGGTGTCTGTCTCTCCCACTTTAGTCGGATCGGATTTGATGAACAGGGTCCTTATGAAGGGTAAATAGAAATTGGCAATTCACGTTGTGGTTTTGGCGTAGGTAAGAAACGTTCTTGCTAGAATCCTATAGCAGCCATGTAAAAACTTGCAACAACAATTAGAGGACGTCTAACTTGTTTTTGCAGCAAGTGTTTTGTGATGTGATATGGCCAAAGGATGTGATAAATGATATATGTGATGTATGAGATGATCATGTTCTTGTAATAGGAATCACGACTTGCATGTCGATGAGTATGACAACCGGCAGGAGCCATAGGAGTTGTCTTTATTTATTTATGACCTGCGTGTCAACATAAACGTCATGTAATTACTTTACTTTATCGCTAAAGCGTTAGCCATAGTAGTAGAAGTAATAGATGATGAGACAACTTCAAGAAGACACGATGATGGAGATCATGATGATGGAGATCATGGTGTCATGCCGGTGACAACGATGATCATGGAGCCCCGAAGATGGAGATCAAAAGGATCAAATGATATTGGCCATATCATGTCACTATTCGAAATAATTTCAAGAAAGTGTTCCCCCTAACTGTGCACCGTTGTGAAGGTTCGTTGTTTCGAAGCACCACGTCATGATCGGGTGTGATAGATTCTAACGTTCGAATACAACGGGTGTAAGCCAGATTTACACACGCAATACACTTAGGTTGACTTGATGAGCCTAGCATGTACAGACATGGCCTCGGAACACAGAAGACCGAAAGGTCGAGCATGAGTCGTATAGAAGATATGATCAACATGAAGATGTTCACCGATGTTGACTAGTCCGTCTCACGTGATGATCGGACACGGCCTAGTTAACTCGGATCATGTTATACTTAAATGACTGGAGGGATGTCTATCTGAGTGGGAGTTCATTGAATAATTTGATTAGATGAACTTAATTATCATGCACTTAGTCTAAAATCTTTACAATATGTCTTGTAGATCAAATGGCCCACGTTGTCCTCAACTTCAACGCGTTCCTAGAGAAAACCAAGCTGAAAGACGATGGCAGCAACTATACGGACTGGGTCCGGAACCTGACGATCATCCTCATAGCTGCCAAGAAAGATTATGTCCTAGAAGCACCGCTAGGTGACGCACCCGTCCCACAAAACCAAGACGTTATGAACGCTTGGCAGTCACGTGCTGATGATTACTCCCTCGTTCAGTGCGGCATGCTTTACAGCTTAGAACCGGGGCTCCAAAAGTGTTTTGAGAGACACGGAGCATATGAGATGTTTGAAGAGCTGAAAATGGTTTTTCAAGCTCATGCCCGGGTCGAGAGATGTGAAGTCTCCGACAAGTTCTTCAGCTGTAAGATGGAGGAAAATAGTTCTGTCAGTGAGCACATACTCAAAATGTCTGGGTTGCATAACCGCTTGACTCAACTGGGAGTTAATCTCCTGGATGACGTGGTCATTGACAGAATCCTTCAGTCGCTTCCACCGAGCTACAAGAGCTTTGTGATGAACTTCAATATGCAGGGGATGGAAAAGACCATTCCTGAGGTATATTCAATGCTGAAATCAGCAGAGGTAGAAGTCAAAAAGGAACATCAAGTGTTGATGGTGAATAAAACCACTAAGTTCAAGAAAGGCAAGGGTAAGAAGAACTTCAAGAAAGACGACAAGGGAGTTGCCGCGCCCGGTAAGCAAGCTGCCGGGAAGAGCCAAAGAATGGACCCAAGCCCGAGACTGAGTGTTTTTATTGCAAAGGAAGTGGTCACTGGAAGCGGAACTGCCCCAAATACTTAGCGGACAAGAAGGCCAGCAACACGAAAGGTATAGATATACATGTAATTGATGTGTACCTTACCAATACTCGTAGTAGCTCCTGGGTATTTGATACCGGTGCGGTTGCTCACATTTGTAACTCAAAGCAGGAGCTGCGGAATAAGCGGAGACTGGCGAAGGACGAGGTGACGATGCGCGTCGGGAATGGTTCCAAGGTCGATGTGATCGTCGTTGGCACGCTACCTCTACATTTACCTACGGGATTAGTTTTAAACCTCAATAATTGTTATTTAGTGCCAGCTTTGAGCATGAACATTGTATCAGGATCTCGTTTAATTCGAGATGGCTACTCATTTAAATCCGAGAATAATGGTTGTTCTATTTATATGAGAGATATGTTTTATGGTCATGCTCCGATGGTGAATGTGTTATTCTTAATGAATCTCGAGTGTATTGCTACACATATTCATAGTGTGAATACCAAAAGATGTAAGGTTGATAATGATAGTCCCACATATTTGTGGCACTGCCGCCTTGGTCACATAGGTGTCAAACGCATGAAGAAGCTCCATGCAGATGGAATTTTAGAGTCTCTTGATTACGAGTCATTTGACACGTGCGAACCATGCCTCATGGGTAAAATGACCAAGACTCCGTTCTCAGGAACAATGGAGCGAGCAACCAACTTATTGGAAATCATACATACTGATGTGTGCGGTCCAATGAGTGTTGAGGCTCGCGGTGGCTATCATTATGTTCTCACCCTCACTGATGACTTGAGTAGATATGGGTATGTCTACTTAATGAAACACAAGTCTGAGACCTTTGAAAAGTTCAAGGAATTTCAGAGTGAGGTTGAGAATCAATGTGACAGGAAAATCAAGTTCTTGCGATCAGATCGTGGGGGAGAATACTTGAGTCACGAATTTGGCACACACTTAAGAAAATGTGGAATAGTTTCACAACTCACGCCGCCTAGAACACCTCAGCGTAATGGTGTGTCCGAACGTCGTAATCACACTCTATTGGATATGGTGCGATCTATGATGTCTCTTACCGATTTACCGCTGTCATTTTGGGGCTATGCTTTAGAGACTGCTGCATTCACTTTAAATAGGGCTCCATGAAAATCCGTTGAGACGACACCGTATGAATTATGGTTTGGGAAGAAACCTAAGCTGACGTTTCTAAAAGTTTGGGGATGCGATGCTTATGTCACGAAACTTCAACCTGAAAAGCTCGAACCCAAGTCGGAAAAATGTGTCTTCATAGGATACCCTAAAGAAACAGTTGGGTATACCTTCTACCTCAGATCCGAAGGCAAGATCTTTGTTGCCAAGAATGGGTCCTTTCTAGAAAAAGAGTTTCTCTTGAAAGAAATAAGTGGGAGGAAAGTAGAACTTGATGAAGTATTACCTCTTGAACCGGTAAGTGGCGCAGCTCAAGAAAATGTTCCTGAGGTGCCTGCACCGACCAGAGAGGAAGTTAATGATGATGATCATGAAACGTCAGATCAAGTTACTACTGAACTTCGTAGGTCCACGAGGACACGTTCCGCACCAGAGTGGTACGGCAACCCTGTCTTGGAAATCATGTTGTTAGACAATGGTGAACCTTCGAACTATGAAGAAGCGATGGCGGGCCCGGATTCCAACAAATGGCTGGAAGCCATGAAATCCGAGATAGGATCCATGTATGAAAACGAAGTATGGACTTTGACTGACTTGCCCGATGATCGGCAAGCCATAGAAAATAAATGGATCTTTAAGAAGAAGACATACGCGGATGGTAATGTGACCATCTATAAAGCTCGGCTTGTCGCTAAGGGTTATCGACAAGTTCAAGGGGCTGACTACGATGAGACTTTCTCACCCGTAGCGAAGCTGAAGTCCGTCTGAATCATGTTAGCAATTGTTGCATTCTATGATTATGAGATATGGCAAATGGACGTCAAAACGGCATTCCTTAATGGTTTCCTCAAGGAAGAATTGTATATGATGCAGCCGGAAGGTTTTGTCGATCCTAAGAATGCTGACAAGGTGTGCAAGCTCCAACGCTCGATTTATGGGCTGGTGCAAGCATCTCGGAGTTGGAACATTCGTTTTGATGAGATGATCAAAGCATTTGGGTTTATGCAAACTTATGGAGAAGCCTGCATTTACAAGAAAGTGAGTGGGAGCTCTGTAGAATTTCTCATATTGTATGTGGATGACATACTGTTGATGGGAAATGATATAGAATTCTTGGAAAGCATAAAGGCCTACTTGAACAAGTGTTTTTCAATGAAGGACCTTGGAGAAGCTGCTTATATATTAGGCATCAAGATCTATAGAGATAGATCGAGACGCCTCATTGGTCTTTCACAGAGTACGTACCTTGACAAGATATTGAAGAAGTTCAAAATGGATCAGTCAAAGAAGGGGTTCTTGCCTGTATTGCAAGGTACGAGATTGAGCACGGCTCAATGCCCGACCACGGCAGAAGATAGAGAAAAGATGAATGTTGTCCCCTATGCCTCGGCCATAGGGTCTATCATGTATGCTATGCTGTGTACCAGACCTGATGTATTCCTTGCCGTAAGTTTGGTAGGAAGGTACCAAAGTAATCCCGGCATGGAACACTGGACAGCGGTCAAGAATATCCTAAAGTACGTGAAAAGGACTAAGGAAATGTTTCTCGTCTATGGAGGTGACGAAGAGCTCGTCGTAAAGGGTTACGTCGATGCTAGCTTCGACACGGATCTGGATGACTCTAAGTCACAAACCGTATACGTGTATATTTTGAATGGTGGGGCAGTAAGCTGGTGCAGTTGCAAGCAAAGCGTTGTGGCGGGATCTACATGTGAAGCGGAGTACATGGCAGCCTCGGAGGCAGCACAAGAAGCAGTCTGGGTGAAGGAGTTCATTACCGACCTAGGAGTCATACCCAATGCGTCGGGCCCGATGACTCTCTTCTGTGACAACACTGGAGCTATTGCCCTTGCCAAGGAGCCCAGGTTTCACAGGAAGACCAGGCATATCAAGCATCGCTTCAACTCCATTCATGAAAGTGTTCAAAATGGAGACATAGAGATTTGTAAAGTACATACGGACCTGAATGTGGCAGATCCGTTGACTAAACCTCTCCCTAGAGCAAAACATGATCAACACCAGAACTGCATGGGTGTTCGATTCATCACAATGTAACTAGAATATTGACTCTAGTGCAAGTGGGAGACTGTTGGAAATATGCCCTAGAGGAAATAATAAAATGGTTATTATTATATTTCTTTGTTCATGATAATTGTCTATTGTTCATGCTATAATTCTGTTATCCGGAAATCATAATACATGTGTGAATACATAGACCACAACACGTCCCTAGTGAGCCTCTAGTTGACTAGCTCGTTGATCAAAAGATAGTCATGGTTTCCTAACTATGGACATTGGATGTCATTGATAACAGGATCACATCATTAGGAGAATGATGTGATGGACAAGACCCAATCCTAAGCTTAGCTCAAACATCATGTAGTTCGTTTGTTGTAGCTTTTCTGAATGTCAAGTATCATTTCCTTAGACCATGAGATTGTGCAACTCCCGGATACCATAGGAGTGCCTTGGGTGTGCCAAACGTCACAACGTAACTGGGTGACTATAAAAGTACATTACAGGTATCTCTGAAAGTGTCTGTTGGGTTGGCACGAATCGAGACTGGGATTTGTCACTCCGTATGACGGAGAGGTATCTCTGGGCCCACTCGGTAATGCATCATCATAATGAGCTCAATGTGATCAAGTGGTTGATCACGGGATCATGCATTACGGTATGAGTAAAGTGACTTGCCGGTAACGAGACTGAACAAGGTATTGGGATACTGACGATCGAGTCTCGGGCAAGTAACGTACCAATTGACAAAGGGAATTGTATACGGATTGATTGAATCCTCGACATAGTGGTTCATCCGATGAGATCATCGTGGATCATGTGGGAGCCAACATGGGTATCCAGATCCCGCTGTTGGTTATTGACCGGAGAGTCGTCTCGATCATGTCTGCATGTCTCCCGAACCCGTAGGGTCTACACACTTAAGATTTGGTGACGCTAGGGTTGTTAGGAAGACTTGTATGTGATTACCGAATGTTGTTCGGAGTCCCGGATGAGATCCCGGACGTCATGAGGAGTTCCGGAATGGTCCGGAGGTGAAGATTTATATGTAGGAAGTTGTCATACGGTCACCGAAAAGGTTCGGGGGCATATCGGTATTGTACCGGGGCCACCGAAGGGGTTCCGGGGGTCCACCGGGAGGGGCCACCTCTCTCGGAGGGCCTAATGGGCTGTAGAGGAAAGGGGAACCAGCCCTACATGGGATGGCCGCATCCCCCCTTGGGCTCATGCGCCTAGGGTTGGGGGGGAAACCCTAAAGGGGGCGCCCCCTTGGTTGGGGGGCAAGCCCCCTCCCCTTGGCCGCCGCCCCCCCTCTAGATCTCATCTAGAGGGGCCGGCCCCCTTCCTCCTTCCCCTATAAATAGAGGGGCAAGGGGAGGGCTGCATACACAACATCCAAGGCGCAGCCCCTCCCCTCCCCAACACTTCTCCTCCTCCGTAAGAGCTTGGCGAAGCCCTGCCGGAGTACTGCAGCTTCACCACCACCACGCCGTCGTGCTGCTGTTGGAGCTCTCTTCCTCAACCTCTCCCTCCTCCTTGCTGGAACAAGGCGTGGGAGACGTCCTCGCTCCGTACGTGTGTTGAACGCGGAGGTGCCGTCCGTTCGGCGCTAGGATCTTCGGTGATTTGGATCACGATGAGTACGACTCCATCAACCCCGTTCTCTTGAACGCTTCC
This sequence comes from Triticum urartu, assembly GCF_056163025.1. Lineage (NCBI taxonomy): Eukaryota > Viridiplantae > Streptophyta > Magnoliopsida > Poales > Poaceae > Triticum > Triticum urartu. The sequence goes on from NC_141878.1 coordinate 220,105,352, forward strand.
GCTCGTGATCTACAAGGGTATGTAGATGCACTCCTCTCTCCCTCGTTGCTAGATGACTCCATAGATAGATCTTGGTGATACGTAGAAAAATTTTAAAATTTTGCTACGTTCCCCAACAATAACCACAAAGTGCTAGATGTAAAATACATCAGCCGCTCATGTCTAAACTTAATTGTCAAAACTGAACTTGATTGTTGAAACTGAATTTTGCTGTCGAAACTGAACGCACTAGAGGTGAGGCTACACGTCAGTCGACTGACTTTTTCATCTCTGGTCAGTCAATTTTGCAGCCGTTGGATACGAAATCAAGGGCCTGCAGTTCATCTTCAACCTCCACCCCCCTGAGCCGCCAGCCACCACCGGCCAAACAGCCGCCCGCGGCCGGTGGTGCGCCGCCCCGCCCGCCCCGAAAACACTCCCCACCGCCGGTCCACCTCCGCCCCGATCATCCCTTTAGGCCCCCCCGTTCCGAGCTATTTCTTCGGTGATCCCCACGCCACCGCCCCACCACCGCCGGTGACCACCGCCCCCACCCTGAACCCTAAGATAGATAGTGGGGTACCTCTCCGGTGAGCCCCCCTCCCCGCTACGGCTGGTTCTTCCTTAACTCCGGCGAGCCCCCCCCCCCCACCCACCCACCCCCTGAAAATCGACTGACCCAAAAGTCGATTCAGTCGACTGAAGTGTAGCTAAATCGGAGCAGCATCGCAAGCAAGAGCAAGAGCGAGAGCAACAGTGCGAGCAAGAGCAAGAGCAAGAAAAAGAGCAGACAAGGCAGGGGGCCGAGAGCAAGAGCAGAGCAGCAGCACGAGCGAGAGCTAAAGCAGCAGCAGCTCCTACTGATGTGGATGTCGCCGCCGAGGGAGCGACACCATGGAGGAAGTGGCCAGCGACACCGCCGTGGATGGAGCCGTGTCGTGTCGGCTCGGGACCGAGCGCCGGCAGCACCGTGAGATCGAATCAAGAAGAAAACGTGGCGATTAGTGTACAACCTCTTTGGTGGCACCGATTAGGCTGCAGCTTCATCCGAGGAAACGGTGATGATGATGCTCTTCCAGTGGTGCAGGTGAAGACGGCGGTGTGGGAATGGAGGTGGCACTAAAGATGAGGGGAACATCGGGGCAGCTCCTTGGAGGTGGAGGACGGGGTGGCTGAACCGGTGGGACGACCAGATCGATGATGGATCCTCATTCGGTACGGTGGATGAGGGACGTCGAGGTGTTGATGTGGACGACATCGTCGGGGAAGAGGCTCTGGCTGGGTGGCGGATAGAGGAGGGTGTGGGGCTTCGCGGGTTTTCCCGGCCTCGGTGTACGAATGGGTGGGCGGATGGGATGGGAGTGGGGAACCATGGCTTAGGGACGCGCTTGTCCGAAATGTGGGGTAAGTTACGAAAGTACCCCCACCGATTTGAGGTGGTTCTTTCGGTTCAGGGGTATCACGGGCATTTCGCGTGTCGGGATTTCACATGAGGTGGGAGTTTTCGCTCACCTTGTGATTTTGGAATAGCAAGGCACGGGTTGAGATGGAGGGAGTTGTCGGAGCACAACGAGACAAAGATTTATCTTAAATATTTCGAGGTAACAAGGCACGGGTTGAAGAGGCGGGAGTTTCGCAGCACGATAGACAGAGATGCTAGCTTGAAATTTCGTCATAACAAGGTGCGGCTTGAAATTTCGGGAGAACAAGCAAAACGTGTATAAAAAAGACAATTTAGACTAGTATGACATACTACGTACAATGTGTTTAACACGCACAACACACACACACACAGAGACACCATTTAGACTAGTAAGGTACATGTGCATTGCACGTATGAGATTTGGCAACCAAATTATGAATAAATACCACATTATAGCATGTAAGCTTTGAGTCATATATGCATGATGTAGATGTTCGTTTAATTTCATTTCATTCAAAATCATATAGTTTTTATAAGAAAGCTAATCTATTTTAAGATTCATGGAATTGTGCGTTGTAAGGCATAAAGTAAAAACAAATCATGTAGAAAAACATTTGGGCAATTCTGATACGGAAGATTCTAGAACAAAGAAGAAGTGATTGTGTTTTGAGGTTTGTGCATTATACTTAAGTTCAACCATAGAGTCTTCTAGATTGTACATGTGGCAAAATCTGGTGGAATCTAGATGATATCCAACAGCCAGTAGTGCTCAAATTTGCCAGCTCTGCACCATCGGATTGGCCTCATCCAACGACCATCTTTCAAAGTTAAAGTTATCCACACACTATATAAAAAATATAAAATATAATATATATAGGGGTATAGATATAGATATGTGATGTGAAAGCCACCCATCATCCCCAATTAGAATAGTGTGTCCATGCACGGATGCAATGTGGCCAAACAATGTCTGCCATCGGTATCTCAAATTCAAACCAGTCTGACCTTGTTCAATGTGTATACATTACAGCTTGCTCGCTTCCAAACCACACCGCGTAGATCTCCGTTATATTCATGAATGCATGGGTTTCAAACATCATGATCTCTTATTCAAATATTTGAATTCAACTTTACATTGATTATGACCTCGCCAAGTCTTTTACACCCACACATTGGTCTTCTCTTTATAATTGTACCACTAACTTTCTCTCGTGCATGCATGCACACACACTACCAGTCGGCATTATCCATCGCACACATGCAATCTTTTTCTTCAGGTCGGTCTCCCATGAAGGCACATACACACACATCCCCCTCTCCATCATATCGGGCATTCTTTATCTCTCATGTGCATGCGCAACGATCGATATTCCTCTATGTGTGTGTGTGTGTATAGCTAGGTCTTTCATAGTTTTCCACATAAACCGATCAATCTATATATCTAGTGAGGTCTCACCCTCTTTCCCACGTCCACATCGATCAATCTATACCTCTCTATATAGGATTACATATATAGCTAATACACCCACATTAATTATATATCCAACGCCCCCCTCTCATCATCCATGCCTTCCGCTTCATCTCTCAGACGCGTGCACAATGGCGAAGACAGGGGCAGCAAGCCGCCCCCCTAACATCACTATATATCGAGGCTAATATGAATGTGATCATTAGAATATTGCTGGTAAAAATGGTTTAGGTTGATGAATTGGCCCTCCTTGTAAAGGATTATCAATGCTTGGCCCCCTAGCTCATGGCACATTTTTCATGGCTCCGCCACTGCGCAACAGCGCACGTTCTCGCCCCCTCTCTCTAAATATCAATCTCGCAATTGTGCACTCCTTCATAGTCTCCCTCCACTCGGCCCCTCGCACCATCTTCTAGCCCCCCACCGGATTTTGCCACATGTACAATCTAGCAGACTCCATGGTTGAAGTTAAGCATAATGCGCAAATGTCAAAACAACAGTGGTTCTCCTTTGATCTAGAATCTTCCGTATCATAACTGCCCAAACTTTTTTTCTAGTTGAATTGCCATTCTTTGTTTTTACTTTATGCTTTAGAACGCACAATTACATGAATCATAAAATAGATTAAGGGCTTCTTTGATTCAAAGGATTCTCAAAGGAATTTTGGAGGATTCTAATCCTTAGGAATTTTTCCTATCTTGGTTGTTTGATTCGTAGGATTGTAAACCATAGGAATTTTTCCATATGATTCATTTGCACTAGATTTCATAGGAAACATCCCATCCACTCAAACCTCTTTGAAAGAATTCTACGTTTTTTCTATGCACAAGAAAACACTCGTACAATCCTGTAGGATTCAAGAGGACATTCCACTCTAATCCCATGTTCTTCCTATTCCTGCGTTTTGGAAATCCTACGAATCAAAGAGGCCCTAGGTTTTTTATAAAAACTAATTGATTTTGAATGAGATGAACTATAAGAATTAAACGAAGGTCTACATCGGGCATATATGACTCAGAGCTTACATGCTATAGTGTGGTATTTATTCATAATTTGGTTGCAAAATCTGACGTGTGCAATGCATGCGTACCTTACTAGTACTTTGAATATGTGCAAAACACAATGGCACGCTACACAGTGTCTCTCTTACAGTTCATGAAGCCACGTGGCACATGTGGAGGCGTTGTCGCGACATCCTTGTGTGGATTGATCACAGTGACATGATGTTGGTTCCAGAAGAATGTACTCGTCCTCCCTGAGCCACACTGGAGGTACATGCACGAAGAGAATATGTGCATGCACACCACGCACGCACACACGGGTACACAGGCCAATCGGATGCTTGAGAACACTACAATTCGTAGCTACAGATGCGTGTGTGAGAGAGGATGAATGCGTGCGTGCACCTCTTCTCAGAGTACAAGTGTATGTGGGTGGCATCGACCTAGGGAGCAGAGATGGTGCGTGCGAGAAGTCCCGAGAGATAGGTGTAATGCGTCTGGAAAAAAGACTAGTCTATAGCTCGCCACGAGGCTATTCCTGTCGAATGCCAAGCGTAAGATATGTATCCGACGGTGCCAGTTTTTGCACGTACACAGCAGTAGAAAAAGAACTAGTACCATGGCATATGCTACACCACATGATGCGGTCACCCCAGGTACTCTTGTCGTTTCACCATTATCGCCAAGTAAAGTATTTTCCAAGCGAGAGTCTGGCTATGAAAATAAGATGCAAAAATATGTGGTTCCCGCTCTGCGTCATAAGAAGATAATGTGTGATACAAAACAGAGAGGAATCTTAGGTATGATGCCTGTTCCATATGCTACTGAAGTTGCTCCTCGGATCGTGCCTCGTGAGAAAGTGAAGCCTATGTTCAGAACACCTTGCCAATATTTGTACGAAGGCCAATATACGTACATGGGTCCTGGATGAATCAAGCGTACAAAAATGCCATGACAGAGGAGGCGTGTCCTTTTTATTTGTTTTCTAGTTTAATTGGTTTTTGTAGGTTTTTTTTAGTTTCTACGTACAAGTTGTAACGTGAGGAGTCCTCATCGTTTTCCTAGTCCAGGTCGGTCTAGGCCCAATTGTTAGGCACCACCTATATAAGCAAGGGGCAGCGTTGTCTAGGTGGAGGTTGGAGTTGATACAGATAAATATTCAGAAAAGTCATCTTATGATTGGCGCATATCTGAGTTCCTGCGTTCCATGATTTGGATCGTTGATTGCATGTGTTCTAGCTGACTTGATTCCCAGGGCGCTAGCTTCGTTTTGATTCTTGATCAATCAGGGGTCTATCCGATCTCTACTTTGTTCAATCTACTTCCACCACCTCATGTTTTCCATCTGCTAATTACTCTGTCGCCGCCGCTGCTAATCATCATTAGTCTAAACCAATCCATCTAGCTAGCTACTACTCGTTCACGTACAGAATCACCACTGCAGCTATATATATTCGGCCTGTTCTAATTCATCTCCTTCCGTTCAAGTTTTACTCTGCTAGCTCTTTGCGTCAGTGAAAGATCAGGGCCACCCCATAAAATCGTCTCAAAGCTATTTGAGGCATATCAACTGGTATCAGAGAGCGCCAGGTTTATCACTGCGCGATGTCAACTGCAAGCAAGCGTGACGCGGATGAGGTGCAGGAGGATGATGGGCCGCCACAATATGGTCCCGATCTGGACCCAGGTGTCTGTGCTATGTTCAAGGCTACATACCAGCACTTCGACAACCGCATGAAGGCCCTCGACAAGACGGTGACCAACAGGTTCCAGGCCATGCAAGCAGCCCTCCGTCGCCTAGAGGCAAGGGCAGCCGGCGCGGCTGCTCCAGCGAGGGAACAACATGCCCTGCAGCAGCGAGCACCTCGACATGTTCATGACGCGGACGTTGCCAACGACGACAATGATGCTGAGTTCGAGGATGGTTCTGATGCTCGCGGCGACTTGCCTCGCCGACCACGACAGGATGCTCGTCCCCGTGATGATGGACCAAGGCGGCGCCGCGATGAGGATGAGGACGGAGGTATTGGTAGAATAAAAATTACTATACCTTCGTTCACAGGAAAGGTCGGTCCCGAGGAGTATCTTGAGTGGGAGATGCATGTGGAGCAGATTTTTGATAATCACCGTTACTTCGAGGAGCGGAAGATTCGTTTTGCTTCTCTTGAATTTTCAGGTTATGCATTAATTTGGTGGGATCAGCTCAACCGCCATGACGCACGACCAGAATCGTGGCGTGAGATGAAGCGTACAATGCGTGCTCGCTTTGTGCCAGCTTATTTTCAGAAGGAGCAACACACAAAGCTTCGACGTCTTGTTCAAGGAGCCATGACGGTGGATGAGTATTACCAACGGATGCAAGTTCTGATGATCAGAACTAATGTGCATGAGTCTGATGATGCAACAATGACACGCTTCTTTGAGGGGCTGAATGAGGATATACGTGACCGTGTTGATTTGATGCAGTATAATGATATGCAAGAGCTTCTTCATCAAGCGGAGCGTGCCGAACAGTGGGTCAAAGCCAAGCAAGTTTCCAAAGGCCGCACCAATTTCAGCATGGGGCGACGTTCCTATTCACATGACGATGATAATGTCAAGCCAGCTTCATCCTATAGGTCAACTGCTACCGATCACAAGGAGATGAGCAAAGAATCTATAGCCGCGAGCAAAGTGGCTTCAAGGGCTGATTCAAGTGCGCAGTCTGCTACGCGTACTAGTGAGATTGTTTGTTACACATGTGGAGGTAGGGGACACAAACGCATCGATTGTCCGAACAAGAAGAGAGTGCTCCTTGTTAATGATGGATATGTTTCCGAAGACAAAACTGACTCAGAGTCTGATGCGCCCAAGGAAGGGGAAAATGAATCTAATCCTATCATGTGCTATCCTTTAGATTATGATGATCTGCCATGCATCATGGTGCAGCGAGCTAAAGAGGATCAAATTCCAGGTTCGGGACAGCGGTGGAAAAATTTTCAGTCACAATGTAAGATCAAAAACAAGTGTTGCAAGTTGATTATTGATGGAGGGAGCTACACCAACATCATAAGCAAGCGTGTGGTTGATGCTTTAGGACTGAAGGCATGGCCACATCCGCAGCCACATTGCATTGAGTGGTTGTACAACTCCGGACGTTTGAAGGTGACTCACAAGGTACGCGTAAAGTTCAATATTGGCACATATTATGATGAGGTCATTTGTGATGTCGTGCCAATGGATGTGTGCCAATTACTATTGGGTCGTCCATGGCAATACGATCGCAACGCTATACATGAGGGGAGGTCGAACACTTACGTGTTCCGCGATGTTGGCATCAAACGTGTGCTGTAGCCCATGGGTAATAATGCTATCAAGGTTGATCATATGTTTGTGCACAAGGATGTTTTGAAGGGTGCTAGGAAACCAAGGACGATTTCGTTTGAAGGGGGAGAGGATGATGCGGTCACCCCAGGTACTCTTGTCGTTTCACCATTATCGCCAAGTAAAGTATTTTCCAAGCGAGAGTCTGTCTATGAAAATAAGATGCAAAAATATGTGTTCCCGCTCTGCGTCATAAGAAGATAATATGTGCTACAAAACAGAGAGGAATCTTAGGTATGATGCCTGTTCCATATGCTACTGAAGTTGCTCCTCGGATCGTGCCTCAGGAGAAAGTGAAGCCTATGTTCAGAACACATTGCCAATATTTGTACGAAGGCCAATATACGTACATGGGTCCTGGATGAATCAAGCGTACAAAAATGCCATGACAGAGGAGGCATGTCCTTTTTATTTATTTTCTAGTTTAATTGGTTTTTGTAGGTTTTTTTTAGTTTCTACGTACAAGTTGTAACGTGAGGAGTCCTCATTATTTTCCTAGTCTAGGTCGGTCTAGGCCCAATTGTTAGGCACCACCTATATAAGCAAGGGGCAGCGTTGTCTAGGTGGAGGTTGGAGTTGATACAGATAAATATTCAGAAAAGTCATCTTATGATTGGCGCATATCTGAGTTCCTGTGTTCCATGATTTGGATCATTGATTGCATGTGTTCTGGCTGACTTGATTCCCAGGGCGCTAGCTTCGTTTTGATTCTTGATCAATCAGGGGTCAATCCGATCTCTACTTTGTTCAATCTACTCCTACCACCTCACGTTTTCCATCTGCTAATTACTCTGTCGCCGCCGCCGCCGCTGATCATCATTAGTCTAAACCAATCCATCTAGCTAGCTACTACTCGTTCACGTACAGAATCACCACTGCAGCTATATATATTCGGCCTGTTCTAATTCATCTCCTTCCGTTCAAGTTTTACTCTGCTAGCTCTTTGCGTCAGTGAAAGATCAGGGCCACCCCATAAAATCGTCTCAAAGCTATTTGAGGCATATCACCACGGCCGAGAAATGTGCCGACGTTACGCCTTCCGGAAATAGTGCCGCACTTCAAAACTAGAACCGTCAAAAAAATTTGAGCGTGTCTCATCACATTCAAATTACTACTACCATGCTATATTTAATTGCAAACCTATTCACACCGATCACAACCTAAAGGGTTTCCCACTTAGGAGTGTATTAGTAGTACTCGGTAATAAATACTACTATGCTAAGATGACTGCACATTCCTCCTCAACTCCTCATCCACAAAAAACAAACAAGTCAATCAGGCCATAGCCAGTGTGAGTTTTGGGTCAAGAGATTTCCACCAGGGAGAGGTGAGCATGGAAGAGGAAGCACGAGAGATGTCCCGCCTCGCCGCGAAAGCACCCGACATGTCCAGCCACACAGCAGTAGCAGCACAGAGGTCATGCTGCATCGCTGAAGCAGCACGGAGGTCCCGCCGCGCCATCGATGTCGCAGACTGGTCCGGCCACGCCGCGGAAGCAGCAGAGATGTCCTGTCGCACTGCCAAAGCAGCACGGAGATCCTGCCGCGCCGCGGCGGCCTGGGAAAATTTCTCGCGGGCAGGCGAGGACTCTTACAGGCGCATGAATGCGATGGTCCATAGCCAGATGGATCAGATCTCTGGCTGGGCGAGGTTGCGGGACGAGGCTACCGGCGTCATCAGGCAACTAGGGGAGGGCAATGCGAAGCTCCGGGGCAAGCGCGACCTGCTGAGGGCGAAGATCACCGGAAGGGTGAAGCAGGAGGAGGAGACCACTACCTTGTTGCGGAGGATGGGCGTCATCGTCAAGAAACTTATGGACGAGAATGCCATGCTCCGCATTAAGCGCAACAGGCTGGTGGAGGAATCCATGGATGCTGCCAAGCAGCGTATTAAGGACATGAAACTGATGAAAGAGATCATCGCCCACCGCGAGAACTTGTTTTCGTGACCTGCAGTGCATAAAGAAAGTAGAGATCAGCGAGCCAGATCATTGTATGTGTCTTCCTTCTTCTTTTGCCCTTGTGTATTTCGGGTGTAGCCTCATGTGGCTTTTTTATTTATCTTCCTAATTATGTAAGACAATTATTATCCACTCTCGTCATCCTTATATATATATATATATATATATATATTCATCAATCTTGCTATAAGTCGCAGTAGATGCTATATAGGTCCGTCGGATCTTACATCAAGATCCGTGCAAAATTTTCTTTTCAGATTTTATTTTTTTCTCTCTTAAATCTCAGTCGAGTGAGACATTGTCACACCATTAAACAGAGGCTCGGGCGCCATTAATGGAGACCTTGGGAGAGAGGTGGATGGCAGATGGAGATCAAAGGGCTCGCACACCTCCCGTACTCAAATAGCTACCCAGCACGGCGCCTCCTAGCTAATAAAAAAAGGGACATGTGGCGGCACGTAAATGGTAAATAGAACGCCCATAGTTTCAATAATACTTGTGTTTTCGATTGTAACATGACAGCACTTGTTCCAAAAGACTTTGTTGATTGTTAATGTGTGCGCCTTCGCAAATCGGACAGCAAAATTACCATAGCATGTTGGTGCCATGTCATGACACCAAGCCAAGTTCATGATTTTCATGCGTGTTTCAGATTTACAGGAATTAAAAAACCAAGTTTCTCAATGTTTCCAGCTGAGCCATGAGGCCCAGATGTTTGAATTTCATTCCCATTTCTGGCATGGGACCTAGAAATTTACCCGAGGACACACATGTGATTTTTCAACCAGCTTTGGTGCACTGGAGCATGTGCTTGTATTTAAAATTTGAATTATTCACACAAAGGTGACACGTTCCCTCTTAGAACCACGAGCCTTCTTGAGACAAGCTCCGGTTTGCAAGAAACTTATACCAAAACTTGTTCCTATTCTGCAAAAAAAATTACCACAGCATGGTAGTACCATGACACGTGCCAAGTTTCATGATTTTCAGGCGTGTTTTGGATTTACAAGAATTTTAAAACCAAGCTTCTCAATGTTCTCGGCCGAACCATGATGCCCAGATGTTTGAAATTCATTCCCATTTCTTGCATGGGACCTAGAAATTCACCCGAGGACACACATGTGATTTTTCAATCAACTTTGGTGCACGGGAGCATGCGCTTGTAGTTCAAATTTGAATTATGCACATTAAATGACCAGAAACTCAATTAATGTATAAAAAGGCCAAATGAACCCAGAATAATTCCAAAATTTAACAGGGCACTCATATAGTTCTATGTTGCCTCTGTAAAGAAAACCTAGGGGGGAGGCAGCGTATATTGTTTCGCACACAAAGGTATAAAGAAATAAAGAAATAAGAAATTAGTGTACCTATTTAATTCTTGGGTTCTTATTATTTATGCCACTAGTTGTGTCTCACTACTTAGTTTTTCCATTAGAAGTTACAACTACTCAAAAAATGCCATCAATCCATGAGATGCCTGCTCAAAAATGCAATTAGATATCTAAAAAATGCCATCGTTAAGTTAGATGTTTTCTCAGAAATGCCATTAGACATTGTTATTTTCACGTCAAACCCGTTGACCATGTTACATGACAAAAATAGGCCGATCCTCACAATGATAAGTAAATGGTGTCCAGCACAACACACCCCTCAAATAAAACTAAGCACCTTGGAATTCTTTGACAAAACTAAGCACCCTGAAATTCTTTGACAACTAAACTGTTGGCTATATGATGTTAGCCATATATATTGTACGTATATAATGTGAAGAAACGAGTGGTAGTACTATACCAACTAAAAGATGAAATGTACAAAATATAACGAGAAGAAACATAACATAGTTCTGTTGGGGGCTCAGCACAACACACCCCTCAAATAAAACTAAGCACACCTGAAATTAAACTAAGCAACTAATCCGGTAGACACTGCATTAGAACCACCATGAGCAACGACACTGCCACCTTACTCGGACTCCTCATCCACGTCCTCGAATTCGTCCTTGTCCCTCTTCCTCTTGGCCGATACTTCTTTGCTTGAACCACACACTTGGCTCTTGCTCTTCATCCAACCCTTGTAGATATTGAAACAAAGGTAGCCATCCATTGCAGCATAGTGGATGTGGTCTATATCTAGTACATTCCACTCCCATGCATGATGAAACTTGAACGGAGGTTTCTTCAGTGTACCGTACGAAGGATGAACAAAGGCTCCTGCCAGGGTCAACATTGAAGGCTAATCATGGGACGGCACCAGCCCTTTCTTCTGGAGGTCGAAGGGGTTGCCTACAAAGAGGCTTATCCTATCCAGGACATCCCTGTCGTTCCTAAAGTCTACAGTAACAAATTTGACTCAGCCATCCTTGAGGAAATTCTTAAAATCCTGGCACTCAACGTTGGCATGGCATATGTGGTAGACCAAGCGTAAGTCATGCACGCAAACCTGGATCACGGCGGGCTTCTTCTTCTCTCCCTCCTTTAGATTCTTCTCGCTTCCTAGGGCTGTGGTGTACTCAACATCTAGCCCAATGACCCACTCATCATTTGAGTTTTCGAACATGCGTTTGAAGCGAGCAAGGCATTCTTTGACCTTTGCGGAAGAATGGGTGTAGATGACGTAGAACTCATCGCCGGTGATGGTTCTAACCTTGTACTCACCGCCGATCATGGAGATTTGGGACGCCATGGATTTGGGAGGAGGGTTAGGATTAGTGGAACTGTCGTAATGTGAAAGGACGGGATGAGTAGGAGCGGTTTATCGATTGTAAAAATGTCGAGTGGGGGCGCGTGCGAATGGTAGGGTAGTGGCTTGCCTAGTGGATAAATGGATTCATGCACAGTACTATGGGGGCCCAATTAGATGTCATGTCTACTCGACGCCCAATTAAATGTCTTTCGATGTCATGTCAAGCGTCGGGAAAATTACAGGTGATACGAAGCTTTCCATTCTAGCATGATACGGGCTTCCGAGAGCCCTTGGATCTGAGATCGGACGGTTGCATGGCGTGATTCTAGACCTATGGGTGAATATCCTATCCTGGAGGGTTATTCTACAAATTTTCAGCAACTTAGCATGCGACCGTTCGATCTCAGATCCAAGGGCTGCCAGCAGCCCGTATCATGGTCGCGCCTACCACGACTGTCGCCTCGCTCGTGCGGTCGCGCCCTTGGAGATTTAACATGGTGCGTTAGGCTATCTGATGTTGTCATGTCATACATAGTCATCACTTAGTCACTCATACAACAAGGTTAGCTATAAGGTTGGCTATAACGGTATTTTTTGTTTACTTCTCTCTATCTCTTTCTTCGTAGTATTTATTGCATTTGCCAAGGAGTGACCTCTTCCAATGAAATGGTGCTTAGATGAGGTGCTATGGGCATTAAATGGCTTAGCAACTCAAGTCCCCAATGCATAGGTGCTTAGTTTTTTGTTGCTAAGTTTGCTTCATCTAGGTACATGCGCTTATCACCGTTTCTTCCTGGGGTCACCAAACTAGTCTCTCTCTTCTTAATTAACTTGCCACATCAGACTTTATGCCTATGTGGCAGGTTTAGCACCTGTAGGATCAAGTACAATAGTGGGCTATAAGCCCGCTTTACATGGCATTTTTGCATATGTGGGGGAAAGAGGCAAGGAAAAAGTGAAGGAGTGGGCTCTCAAGCAAGAGCCAGCCTCTACATGGTGGAGCATCGGGAGAGGCACCTGTATGGATGTGGTCAAGAATCGGGGGACTCACGTCGGTCGTAGCGCCGCAGTTAAAATGATAATGGCAAGTCAAATTATCGGGCCCCACCTGTCCGGCAGTAACTCACTATCAAATCACACAGCCCTACATTTGCAGCAGCCTACTCCCTCATCTTCTCGCGTCTCTGTCGAACTGACTAGGCGGAACTTCCCCGCCTACCACGCGAGAAAAGCCCCGCCCTTGACTTTACATAGTACAGTATACTAATTTTGTATCCATGGATTGTGCCATGGAGCAAAGCCTCAAGAAAATGGCGGTACACATGTACGGAGTATACAGCACGCCCGTCACATTCGCCTCGCACCCCAAACGGTCGGTCGGTCTAGCATGCCACTCTCCGAATGGAACGCGCGTCATATTGCATTTGCACACACATGTGGGACCGCAATTGAGAACTGACCATAGGCACACTCCCCGGCCTCGCAAGTCGGGTGAGTTAATAGAAGAGAGAGACGAGCAATAGTACTACTAGAGAAGTGTTGTAGGAGTACATACGTTGGTACCTGGATGATCCCTGCAAGACACGGGAGATCAGTTCGTCCATGCATGTGACTAGACTCCAGCAGACACGCTTGGATTGGCTATCGTCTACATATCGTGCAGGCTATGTTGTACAGGGCTGTAGTTCCAATGAGAAATCTAAAAAAAGGTTTCTTGTCATCTCGCAAAATTAGGTGTCATGTGCTTCGGATCACTGCGACGGTTAAACAGCAACAACTGAGTTGGGCTAGTCATTGGGTGCACATGCACGAAGACTACTCGGCTGCCATCTAGGTCAAGCCGGCTATGTTAATTAGGACATCTATCGATGGACCCCTTTTCTACGAGTTTATCTTTAGTTTGAGCTTTGATCCTCGTCTAGTTTGTCCATCGGGATTCATCTTGTCTCCTTTGGGCAGTGAGGTTATGATTTCTTGTCATGTGGCATTTTTTCGTGTTATATGTTATAATCCGGTGCTTCAGATCAAAATGACGACAACTGCGCCTCTGGGGCACGTGCATGAAGACTTCTCGACAGTCAGTGCCAAGGTCAAGCCGGCTCCGGTCGGTAGACAAAAGAAAACTAGTACTCCACTATATAGGTAGGAGCCTCCGCGCTTGCTTGCTAGTGTTGCTCTCTTCACACTGTCTCGTCCTCTCCAGATCTAAACACGATAGCGGTGGCCACACTCTCTCTCTCTACTCACCGCTGGTCACAGATCCAGCCGGATCCTCTCTGCCGGGGAAGGTGAGAAGGTGCAACGTTCACGCGGTCGTCCTCGGCGACGGCTCTTACCCACTGCCGGCACGTCCCGATCCTTGTCGTTTTCTCCCAAGCATCGCTGGCGATGGAGGGCCTCCCACCCCTTCTTCCTTGCTGCCATAGTGTGGGCAGATCCGGCCTCCTGCCGCCCACCTAGCGACATCCCGGTGACCCTTAGGTATAACTTCCTTCGAAACCGGACTTGCTCTATTCCCGAGCTCCTGACGTCGCTGCATTTGTATCTTTTACTATTTCTCAAGCCCCCTCGTAGATAGGATCGATTGGCTGTTCAAAAACCACCTAATTTTTTAATGTTAAGAGGTAAAACTAGTTCATGCACTCGAATCTAGTAGTACTTGGTTCAATCAAGGAAGAAAGGGGGTGGGGGTGGGGGAAGATTTGTTACCTGAATCTAGGACTTGGTCGAAAGAGGAAATAATGGGGGCGAAAAGTAGCAGAGGCTAGATATCCAACTAGTCTCTAGGTCTAATAGGGAAATAAAGGGAACGCAGCACAAAGTCAATATAAACCCGATCTGTTGGTTTAAAAAGGAAAGAAAGTGGGGACTAGGGGACAAGTCAATAGAGTAAGTCCAGCACTAGATTTGCTAGCCTCACACAGTATAAGGTGGCTATATACCGAACAAAAATGGGACCAACCCATATATCCTCTTCTGATGTTTGTTGCCCCGAGCCGCTCTTATGTAATGCCACTGGTAAAATGTAGCAGTCGCACTGTTAAAAGTAAGGACACGTTAAACCAATGTTGTTTTCAATGTAATGCCTCCAGTAATATGAATCAATGGCACTTTTTTTCATGTCCTGCTAAATTTCCCATAAAGATAAGTTGCTTCTTTTCGTTAGAGATGCAACTGTCCTGGTCCGCCTACTATCCCGTGCCCAAATACCGACTCTGTAGCAGCTGTTAATGTAATGTTGCTGGTAAAATGAAGCAATGGCACCATTAAAGTAATGTCGTATTTAACGGTTGTCATAGTTAATCCTAATGCCCACACTAGTATCTAGCAATGCTGCTAGAAATTGCTACTGTCCTTGTACGATTGCCATTCAGATAAGGAACATGTTTTTTTCATTTGATGCATGTTTCATCACTTGTTAGTCACCCTCCTTTCCACCTTTTTTGTTCAAACAGAGATATACATTTCACGCTTGATCTTAGTTGAAATGCATAAATGATATCCAAATTATAGTTGAACATTCCAGGAGCTTCACGACCAACCTTGATGTTGCTCAATTTTATTGCAACTAATGGAGAAGAAGCTCTGTGGGTTTCGTTTTCTGATGGAAATGGAACCGGGGCTGGAGCCCTTTTCTTGAAAAAAAAGAAGAAGTTGCTAGCTCATGGGACATTGCTTCATTTTAGGTGAACTGCACCAAAAGGTCCCATGAATTGAATCATCCATGTTGGTGACTGGTGTCATCCCTTCTACGATGGCGTTGACTACAGATATGGTTCCCATCACGAGGTATGTTCCTTTTTGGTCTAACCGTTTGCCAAAGCTCCTGCATGTTGATCCTGCTCTTGTGCTACTGTTTTGGCACTGCCATGATAAAGCAGTAATGTTATTATTTTGCACCTTAATCTAGTGGCACTATTAATTTGAGGCAATGTTTTGGCACCGCTAGTGCCACTATTTTTTTTAAATATCGAAAGAGGGGGTTCCCTTTGATTTCATTAAAGAAACCCAACCATAGAGAACCATTATCCGACAACATCCCAGTGTAAACGAGCAGTTATGCAACTACTACTAGAATAGACTGAGTACTAGCAGGAGACAAGTTCGCCACATAAGCTAGGCAGGTAGGGGGACGCAGCACCAGCTCAACCAAGTTTGGATTACAACCCAAATGCTACCACAAAAACATCAGGGGGGAGATAGGGACTGAAAGATCCAGCTTCAGCATCCCAGTCTAAGCACCCCCGGCCTTCATCCTTGTGACGCACGGTACACCTCGTTTGCCACTTGCTCGACCCTAGTGTCACTGATAAAATGAAGTAATAATACAGTTTAAATAGAGCGAGTGTCCTCTCTATCATTTCATTTTCAATGTAGATAAAGAAAGTGCTTCTCTTTGTTAATGTATGTTTCATCAACTAGTCCCATTGTTAATGTTTAAGCGTTTCTACAAACTGGGGTGCTTAATTTTACTTGATTTGCACAAAAATAGATATTTGAATGTCTCAAGGCCCCTCCTTGTACTACCGTTGTACACTGATGTTCATAACTGGCAGAAGGTGTATCGGGGAGACCTGGGATGATTTCCAGTATGAGGCATGGCGTACGGTATGAGGCGTCGTAGGGCCCATCTCGCCCTTGCAGCATGGCATACTATGATACTATCGCAATATTTTCTTCTATTTATTTTGTGTGTTTCATCAACTAGTTCCACTATAATGTAATCACGCTTTTTCATTATCTGTGCAAACAGGGTTATTCAGCTGCATTTTGGTGGAACTGCACAAATGTACGGATGGAACTGGCATATATGCAGAGTGTGAGGTGTGCCAAGTAAAAATTACCGACACCAACCATGCTCCATGCACGCATTGGCATCCACCACCACCAGTGGGATGTGTGGCGCTCTCTATGGACGGATCTTTCTCGGCAATAAATCCTCTAACCAAATACTAGTAGCTTATATTGGCAGTTTTCTAGGGAGTACTCTTTTCTGAAAGAAGCACCAATCTATTTTTATTTGTTTGTACACAGTGTCACAACTTTGACCCAAAGGTCCAGAGTTATTTAAGGGTGATTGGCGTAGTACTCGGAGACTGATTGTAAGCGTGATTTTCATTAGCTGTCACACTGATTGTAAGCATGAGCAGGTAGAAGATTAGGTTAGTGCGAAGCTTACCTTAAACCCTACCGCCGCCGTTGAAATGAGGCGAGCGTTGAGGGAACCGTGGAGAACGGCGGGGAAGCGACGTCGGGCCATCCGGCCTCCTCTTGCAGTGGGAGAACGAATACTCCTGTGGCTCTGGCTGGCTTTGCACCCTCATGAACGGCACACCGTACTTGATTGATTCGTTATCCTCTGGGTGCTCGACCTTCGACCTGTACGCCCACCACCTCTGCCCGACTTTCTCCTCGGGCAAATATGTCTGCTCCATCGCCCAGAGGAGATACTCGATGAACTCGAAGGACTGCGGCGTGACTGCCGTCGAGGAGTACATGTACATCGCCACCCTCATCGCCGCCATCTCGCTCTTTCGCATACATTGCCACATGGCCCTCACCGTCCTCGAAATCTCCCACTCATTGTCAATCCAAGTAAGGATCTCCTTCAACCTGGCTAACTTTGCCTGGTCACCGCCGGCGATCTGCCTGATTCGCTGTTGCATTCTCTCCATAAATGTCCTTCTAAGTGGTCCGATGCTAGCTTTGGAATATGGGAGGAGAGACAGTGGTCTTGCAATAGAGAAGAGGGAGAGGCGAGACGGTGGTTTTGGAATGGAAATGATGGAGAGGAGAGGAGGAGGTTTTGCAATGGAGAAGAGGGAGAGGCGACATGGTGGTTTTGGAATGGAGATGATGGAGAGGAGAGGAGGTGGTTTTGCAATGGAGAAGAGGGAGAGGCGAGACGGTGGTTTTTGAATGGAGATGATGGAGAGGAGAGGAGGTGGTTTTGTGATGGAGAAGAGGGAGAGGAGCGTGCGGCAGCGATTTAGGATTGGACGAGAGGGCCGGCGCGCTGTGACTGGATCAAAATCAAAATCAATTTACCCTTCAATTAAGAAAGCGACCCCACATTAACTAGTCTCCCTTTTATTTTGGGTCATAATTTACCATGATTTTCACAAATAAAATATATGTTATACGTTGCAAAAACAATATAATTTGAAAGTACATTCAGATAAGAACCAAACGATACAATTTTTGGTGACATGCATTCACATTTTGCTTGTCAAATACAGTACGTCGTCAAACTTTGACCCAAAATACGCAAAACAAAAAAATACTTCCAAGACCAGCGCTGCTCTTCCGCTCTTCTCCTCTTAAACCACCGCCGCTCCTCTCCCGTTCCAATCTAAATCCAGCACCGCTCCTCTCCTCTTCCATTTCAAAACCACCGCCCCTCCTCTCCTATTCCAATCCAAAACCAGCGTTGCTCCTACCGCATTCTAATCCAAAACCAGCATTGCTCCTCTCCTCTTCCATTCAAAAACCACCGCCGGCGAGTGAAGGTGTTGTGGACAAGTAGATCGATGGAGGAGTACAACTGATACGTGAGGATCACAGACGGTGACCCTGTGAAGCTAGCTAGGATGTTGGAGATACAGTCTTGGTTTGACAACAAGGACCAACTAGCGTCGTGATACGTCTCCGTCGTATCTACTTTTCCAAACACTTTTGCCCTTGTTTTGGACTCTAAATTGCATGATTTGAATGGAACTAACCCGGACTGACACTTTTTTCAGCAGAATTGCCATGGTGTTATTTTTGTGCAGAAATGAAGTTCTCAGAATGACCTGAAAATCAACGGAGAATTATTGTGGAATATATAAAAAATACTGAAAGAAGAATCCACGTCAGGGGGGCTCCACCTGTCCACGAGGGTGGGGCGCGCCCCTGCCTCGTGGGCCCCCTGACGCTCCACCGACCTCAACCTTGACTCCATATATTCACTTTCGGGGAGAAAAAATCAGAGAGAAGGATTCATCGCGTTTTACGATACGGAGCCGCTGCCAAGCCCTAAACTATCTCGGGAGGGCTAATCTGGAGTCCTTTCGGGGCTCCGGAGAGGGGAATCCGTCGCCATCGTCATCATCAACCTTCCTCCATCACCAATTTCACGATGCTCACCGCCGTGCGTGAGTAATTCCATCGTAGGCTTGCTGGACGGTGATGGGTTGGATGAGATTTATCATGTAATCGAGCTCGTTTTGTTAGGGTTTGATCCCTAGAATCCACTATATTCTGAGATTGATGTTGCTATGACTTTGCTATGCTTAATGCTTGTCACTAGGGCCCGAGTGCCATGATTTCAGATCTGAACCTATTATGTTTTCATCAATATATGAGAGTTCTTGATCCTATCTTGCAAGTCTATAGTCACCTATTATGTGTTATGATCCATTAACCCCGAAGTGACAATAATCGGATACTTATCGGTGATGGCCGTAGTTTGAGGAGTTCATGTATTCACTATGTGTTAATGCTTTGTTCCGGTACTCTATTAAAAGGAGGCCTTAATATCCCTTAGTTTCCAATAGGACCCCGCTGCCACGGGAGGGTAGGACAAAAGATGCCATGCAAGTTCTTTTCCATAAGCACGTATGACTATATTTAGAATGCATGCCTATATTACATTGATGAACTGGAGCTAGTTCTGTGCCACCCTAGGTTATGACTGTTACATGATCGATCGCATCCGGCATAATTCTCTATCACCGATCAAATGCCTACGAGCTTTCCATATATTGTTCTTCGCTTATTTACTTTTCCGTTGCTATTGTTACAATTACTATAAAATACCAAAAATATTACTTTTGCTACCGTTACCACTACTATCATATTACTTTGCTACTAAATACTTTGCTGCAGATATTAAGTTTCTAGGTGTGGTTCAATTCACAACTCGGCTGCTAATACTTGATAATATTCTTTGGCTCCCCTTGTGTCGAATCAATAAATTTGGGTTGAATACTCTACCCTCGAAAACTGTTGCGATCCCCTATACTTGTGGGTCATCAAGAACATTTTCTGGTGTCGTTGCCGGGGAGCATAGCTCTATTCTTTGAGTCACTTGGGATTTATATCTGCTTATCATTATGAAGAACTTGAAAGATCAAAGAACCAAGATTTTTCCCTCAACTACGAGGGGAAGTAAGGAACTGCCATCTAGCTCTGCACTTGATTCACCTTCTATTTTGAATAACTTGCGACACCTACACATGCTATTGATTCCGATAGGTCGCATGTTATTGATGATGCCACTTCTTCTATGCATGATACTTATGATGAAACTACTTATATGCTTGATACTACTATGCCACTTGGTGAATTTCTTGATGAACAACTTGCTAGGGCTAGGGAGAATGAAATTATTGAAACTGATAATATTGATGAAAGTGATGATGAAGATTCTCCCCTAGATATAAATTACTCGTTATTCCCGAAGGTTATGTTATGGATGAAGAAACTGCTAGAGACTTTCTTGCTTGCAATGATAGGAGTCATCTTAAGAAACTATTAGCTAAGCTGAAACAAAAAACTCTGAATGCTAGAATGAAATATGATCCTGCTTATGCTACTTCACCTATCTTTATTACTGATAAGGATTATGATTTCTCGGTCAACCCTGATATAATTACTTTGGTTGAATCTGATCCTTTCTATGTCTATGAATCTGAAACTGTTGTGGCACATCTTACTAAATTAAATGATATAGCCACCCTGTTCACTAATGATGAGAAAACTCGCTAATATTATATCCTTAAGTTATTTCCTTTCTCATTAAAGGGTGATGCTAAGATATGGTTTAATTCTCTTGATCCTAGTTGTGTGTGTAGTCCCCAGGATATGATTTATTACTTTTCTGCTAAATATTTCCCCGCTCATAAGAAACAAGCTGCTTTAAGGGAAATATATAATTTTGTGCAAATTGAAGAACAGAGCCTCCCACAAGCTTGGGGGAGGCTTCTCCGATTACTTAATGCTTTGCATGATCATCCTCTCAAGAAAAATGAAATACTTGATATCTTTTATAATGGACTAACTGATGCTTCCAGAGATTACCTGGATAGTTGTGATGGTTGTGTTTTCAGGGAAAGAACAGTTGATCAAGCTGAAATTCTATTGAATAATATGTTGGCTAATGAAAATCATTGGACACTTCCTGAACCAACTCCTAAGCCAACTCCGAAGAAAAGGGATGTTCTATTTCTCAGTCCTGAAGATATGCAAGAGGCAAATAAATCTACGAAAGAAAAAGGTATTAAAGCTGAAGATGTTAAGAATTTACCTCCTATTGAAGAAATATATGGTCTTAATTTGCCGCCTATTGAAGAAATACATGGTCTTGATAACCCGACATAGGTAGTAAAGGTAAATTCTCTCTATAAATTTGATGAAGGTGATATTCCTTGTTATAAGTCTGCTAGCCAATGCTTAGATGAGTTTGATAATTTTATTGTTAAACAAGAGAACTTCAATGCTTATGTTGGTAGACAATTGAAACATAATGCTTACATGATTGAACACTTGAGTGATTATATGGCTAATGTTAAAGGTGAACTTAAACTTATTAGTAAACATGCTTCTACGGTTACCACTCAAGTAGAACAAGTACTTAAAGCACAGAATGATTTTCTCAATGAATTGAATAGTAAAAATAATGACTTTGTTGTTAGAGTTGCAACAAGAGGACGTAAAGTGACTCAGGAACCTTTGTATCCTCAGGGTCATCCTAAGAGAATTGAGCAAGTTTCTCAGAGAATTAATATTGATGCACCTAGTCCTTCTAAAAGGAAGAAAAAGAAAAATGATAGGACTTTGCATGCTTCTAGTGAACCTGTTGTAGACACACCTGAGAATCCCAATAATATTTCTATCTCCGATGCTGAAACACTATCTAGTAATGAACATGAACCTAGTGATAATGTTAATGATGATGTTCATGTTGATGCACAACCTAGCAATGACAATGATGTAGAGGTTGAACCTGTTGTTGATCTGGACAACCCACAATTAAAGAATCAACGTTATGATAAGAGAGACTTTGTTGCTAGGAAGCACGGTAAAGAAAGAGAACCATGGGTTCAGAAACCCATGCCCTTTCCTCCTAAACCATCCAAGAAAAAGGATGATGAGGATTTTGAGCGCTTTGCTGAAATGATTAGACCTATCTTTTTGCATATGCGTTTGACTGATATGCTTAAAATGAATCCTTATGCTAAATATATGAAGGAAATTGTTACTGATAAAAGAAAGATACCGGAAGCTGAAATTTCCCCCATGCTTGCTAATTATACTTTTAAGGGTGGAATACCTAAGAAACTTGGAGATCCAGGAGTACCAACTATACCATGCTCCATTAAAAGAAGCTATGTTAAAACTGCTTTATGTGATCTTGGAGCCGATGTTAGTGTTATGCCTCTCTCTTTATATTGTAGACTTGATTTGAATAAGTTGACACCTACTAAAATATCTTTGCAAATGGCCTATAAATCAACTGCTATACCTGTCAATATTTGTGAGGATGTGCCTGTTGTGGTTGCAAATGTTACTATTTTAACGGACTTTGTTATTCTTGATATTCTCGAGGACGATAATATGTCTATTATTCTTGGAAGACCCTTTTTGAATATTGCAGGGGCTGTTATTGATTGCACCAAAGCCAATGTCACGTTTCATGTTAATGGTAATGAGCATACGGTACACTTTCCGAGCAAACAACCTCAACTCCACAGTATCAATTCTATTGGAAAATTTTCAACAATTACTATTGGAGGTTTCGAATTTCCTCTATCTACTGTCAAGAAGAAATATGATATTCTTAGTGTTGGGGATATGCATATCCCCGTTGAGGTAACATAGTGTTATTCGAAATTTCTCCGGTTCCATGTTATTCGAAATGAGTTTGTTAACAAGACCTGATCAACCTTCTTAGTGGATTCCTTTTGATGAGCATGAGATGGATGAATTTAGAAAACACAACTCTCTGTACCCTCTTTTTACTTTTTGTTATTTATATTAAATAAAGCAAAAATAGTAATTGCTGTCTGTTTTCTGAATTATCAATGCAATAAAAAATACCCCGAAAATAAGAGTTCTCCAAATGCCCTGAAATTTAAATATGTTTTTTTAGAATATTTGAGAATATCCGGCACTGAGAACACAGTAGGGGGAGCAAGCACCTGGCCACGAGGGTGGAGGGCGCGCCCTACCCCCTGGGCGCGTCCCTTGCCTCGTGGGCCCACGGTGGCTCCCCTCCACTTATTCCAGCTACCACACACTCCTTCTTCCTCCCACAAAAATCACCAACCAGCTCAAACTCGAGTCCAAGCTCGTCTTGCTGCCATTTTCAATCTCCTTGCTCAAAGCTCCATTCACAAAACTACTTTGAGGGATTGTTCTTTGGTATGTGACTCCTCCAATGGTCCAATTAGTTTTTGTTCTAGTGCTTTATTCATTGCAATTTTTTGCTACTTAGGTGACCCTGTTCTTGAGCTTGCATGTCAAATTTATATGGTCAAAAGTAGTTTTAATGCATGATATATCCTCTAGGCACTTGTAGGAGTAGTTGCTATCAATATTGTTGAGTTTGGTTCACTTTTATTTTGAAGTTACTAAAAATTTCAGAAATTTTTCAAAGGAATAAATATGTTTAGGAAAATGTACCAAGGTGATTCTTCAAGGAAGCAAGGACCCAGACCCGCAATACGCGATGCGGACGAAGAACCACCAAGAGAAGATCAAGTGCGGCCTTGTGAATGGCCGTCAGAGGACTTCATGATTCGAGCAGGAATCAAGGAGGAATTTGATGTATATGTGCGTAATGCTGATCTTGAGAGCTTCGAGGCAGATAAGTGTCGCCGGTACTATCACCTAACTGATTCCTTTGTGAGAAGGTTCAAATTTTCATCTTCACGTAATTCTCACACTGTCCTGTTTGATCTTTATGATAAATCTTATACAATGGACTTAGAAGATTTTACCACTGCTTGTAAACTTCCACAGTGGGGTGATGTTAGTGAACCTCGCAAATCTGAATTTAGAGATTTTCTTGCTAGTATAACTGTGGGGGAATCTAGAGATACAACACAAGCCACCATAGGGAGCATTCATTTTCCTGCTATACATTATTTTGCTCTCTTCATAGGAAGGTGCATAAATGGTAAAGATGAAGCATGTCACATGTGTGTACCTGATCTCAGCGTTCTCAGGAGCGCTGTTTTAGGAGATAAACAATACAACTTGGGGGCTATTGTTGCATGTAGGTTGCATAATAATCGTATGCATGGACATTTCTTTGGTGGAATTTATGCAACTCGTATAGCTAACTTTCTTGAGATACCCATACGTGGATATGATATTGAGTTGCCTCGTACTTATCTAGATTATGATACTATGGTTCTTCATCAGTTTGTTGAGCGGAACCATCAGTTCCTCCAGTACCGACTAATCTTTGACAGACGACGCACCTATCACGTCACTCTCCCTGCCCCTACTTTCTTTGACTTTCAGGCAAAGGGGAGATATCTTATAACCAGGGAGGAGGCGACTGAGTACGAGAGGAGGGCGGAGACAGCTCGCCTCCAAGCTGCAGCTCATGAGGCAATTGCCGCTGCATCTCAGTACAACCCCAGCTATAACTTTGGATATCCGCCAGGCCAGCCATGGCCATAGACCAACTTAGGCCAAAAGCCTAAGCTTGGGGGAGTATGTATCCCTCACCGACAATACATTCATGTTCACACACTCATGCTAGTTGTCGGTTCTCATACTTTTTCATTATAATGGCCATGCTAGTTTATTTTCCTTTTTATGCTTTCTTCTTGTGTGTTTGATAAACCTTAGAAAACCAGAAAAAAATTAGTTGTATCTTTTAGTTAGTTTACTTTCTTGCCTGTAGTAGTAATTAAAAAGAAAACCCAAAAAGATTTCTCGTTCTTCTTTTGCTTGTTGGGAGCTTTCCTGTGTAAATAGTTTTATTTCTTTCTTGTTCTTTGGGGGTTGAGAGGAGAAGACCATGATTAAAATGTTGAGTGGCTCTCATATGCATTATTGTTGATCTAACAAAGAGCCCATATTACCTTGTCTTCTCTCTTGAATTGAATGCTTGCAGATTCCAGCTTAGTCCAATGCACATGCACTATTATTATTATCCACACTATTCGGTTGTGCAAGTGAAAGGAAATAATGATGATTATATGATGAACTTATTGAGATGAGAAAAGCTGGTATGAACTCGACCTCTCTTGTTTTTGTAACTATGATAAGTTCATCGTTCCTGATTTAGCCTATTATGAAAGATACATATTTGCAATGACAATTAGAGATTGTAGTTTCTTATGCCATGCTTAATTAGCTAGGAGCTTATAATGGTTTACCTTGCGTGCCAACATGCTATTAAAATGGTTGTGATGTGGTATGATAGGGTGGTATCCTCTTTTGAACGATTAGAGTGGCTTGACTTGGCACATGTTCATGCATGTAGTTGAAACAAAATCAACATAGCCTCTACGATATTTATGTTCATGGTGCATTATATCCTACTCATGCTTGCATTCGGTGTTGATTAATTTTAATGCATGTTCATGACTGTTGTCGCTCTCTAGCTGGTCGCTTCCCAGTCTTTTGCTAGCCTTCACTTGTACTAAGCGGGAATACTGCTTGTGCATCCTATTCCATAAACCCCAAAGTTGGTCCATATGAGTCCACCATACCTACCTATATATGGTATCTATTTGTCGTTCCAAGTAAATTTGTATGTGCCAAACTCTAAACCTTCAAATAAACATTCTGTTTTGTATGCTCGAATAGCTCATGTATCAACTAGGGTTGTCTGTATCTTCCATGCTAGGCGGGTTATTCTCAAGAGGAGTGGACTCCGCTCCTCACTCACGAGAAAATGGCTGGTTACCGGGATGCCCAGTCCCATGCTTTATGCAAATCAAATCAAAATAACTGCAAACAAAACTCCCCTGAGACTCTTGTAAGTTGGAGGCACTCGTTGTTTCGAGCAAGCCATGGATTGATGCTTGTTGGTGAAGGGGGGAGTATAAACTTATCTGTTTGGGAACCGCCTATAATGTGTGTAGCATGGAAGATATCGAGATCTCTCGGTTGTTATGTTGACAATGAAAGTATACCGCTCAAAATATTATTCATGTCTATTTCAAAACTAAGCTCTGGCACCTCTACAAATCCCTGCTTCCCTCTGCGAAGGGCCTATCCATTTACTTTTATGTTGAGTCATCATCCTCTTATTAAAAAGCACCAGTTGGAGAGCACTGTTGTCATTTGCATACATTACTGTTAGTTTACATTGAGTATGACTTGACTAGATCTCTTTTACCATGAATTACAATGTCTAGTCAGTCCTTGATCTTTAGAGGTGCTCTGCATTTATGTTTTGCGGTATCAGAAAGGGCTATCGAGATACCATCTTGTTATATCATATCATGATTATTTTGAGAAAGTGTTGTCATCCGAGATTTATTATTATTGCTCGCTGGTTGATTATGACATTGATATGAGTAAACATGAGACCTAAATGTTATTGTGAATATGGTTAGCTCATAATCTTTGCTGAAAACTTGAATGCTGGCTTTACATATTTACAACAACAAGAGCAAAGAGAGTTTGTAAAAGTTTTTCTTTATCACTTTCAGTTTATCAACTAAATTGCTTGAGGACAAGCAAAGGTTTAAGCTTGGGGGAGTTGATACGTCTCCGTCGTATCTACTTTTCCAAACACTTTTGCCCTTGTTTTGGACTCTAACTTGCATGATTTGAATGGAACTAACCTGGATTGATGCTATTTTCAGCAGAATTGCCATGGTGTTATTTTTTGTGCAGAAATAAAAGTTCTCGGATTGACCTGAAAATAAACGGAGAATTATTTTGGAATATCTAAAAATACTGGAAGAAGAATCCACGTCAGGGGGGCCTCCACCTGTCCATGAGGGTGGGGGGCACGCCTGCCCCCCTGGGCACGCCCCCCTGCCTCGTGGGCCCCTTGACGCTCCACCGACCTCAACCTTCACTCCATATATTCACTTTCGGGGAGAAAAAAATCAGAGAGAAGGATTCATCACGTTTTACGATGTGGAGCCGCCGCCAAGACCTAAACTCTCTCGGGAGGGCTGATCTGGAGTCCATTCGGGGCTCTGGAGAGGGGAATCCGTCGCCATCGTCATCATCAACCTTCCTCCATCACCAATTTCATGATGCTCACCGCCATGCATGAGTAATTCCATCGTAGGCTTGTTGGACGGTGATGGGCTGGATGAGATTTATCATGTAATCGAGATAGTTTTGTTAGGGTTTGATCCCTAGTATCCACTATGTTCTGAGATTGATGTTGCTATGACTTTGCTATGCTTAATGCTTGTCACTAGGGCCCGAGTGCCATGATTTCAGATCTGAACCTATTATGTTTTCATCAATATACGAGAGTTCTTGATCCTATCTTGCAAGTCTATAGTCACCTATTATGTGTTATGATCCGTTAACCCCGAAGTGACAATAATCGGGATACTTACCGGTGATGATCGTAGTTTGAGGAGTTCATGTATTCACTATGTGTTAATGCTTTGTTCCGGTACTCTATTAAAAGGAGGCCTTAATATCCCTTAGTTTCCAATAGGACCCCGCTGCCATGGGAGGGTAGGACAAAAGATGTCATGCAAGTTCTTTTCCATAAGCACGTATGACTATATTTAGAATACATGCCTACATTACATTGATAAACTAGAGCTAGTTCTATGTCACCCTAGGTTATGACTGTTACATGATCGATCGCATCCGGTATAATTCTCTATCACCGATCCAATGCCTATGAGCTTTCCATATATTGTTCTTCGCTTATTTAATTTTCCGTTGCTATTGTTACAATTACTATAAAATACCAAAAATATTACTTTTGCTACCATTACCACTACTATCATATTACTTTGTTACTAAATACTTTGCTGCAGATATTAAGTTTCCAGGTGTGGTTGAATTGACAACTCAGCTGCTAATACTTGAGAATATTCTTTGGCTCCCCTTGTGTCGAATCAATAAATTTGGGTTGAATACTCTACCCTTGAAAACTGTTGCAATCCCCTATACTTCTGGTTATCACGGTGACGGCGACATCCATGGCCAAATATCTGCAACAGAGTGAAAAGGCGGCGATACTCCTAGAGGGAGTCACGCGGGAGTACATAGAGCTGCTCCTCTGGGCCATGGAGCAAACAGATACACCGAATCCGATCGAGAGGGGGTGGTGGTGGGAGTATCGATCCCACATGGAGCATCCCAAATTTGTGAGGGTGTCGTGCCAGAGCGAGCCGGTGGAGTCTTCGTCGACCGAACCCAACTGCAAGTGGAGAAAAACAGTTGGCCCCACGACGCTTCCCCGCCATCCTCTCCCTCACCGTTCACATCGTCTCACGGGGCGGCTGTCTGCGGCCGAGGAATAGGAGGGACTGCCCCCCAGCGCAATAGTCGAGCAGGATGTGAATTTTCAGGAGGAGCTTAGGGTTGTTAGTATTTGCAGGTTGTGAATTGTGTTTTGTGTTGTGTATTTTGAGAGTACTTTCAGATATGAATGTCTTTTGAATTTCAGATTTGCAGTATTGATCATATGAAGTATTTTATGAATTCTAGAGATCTATTTTTAGCACTTAAAAAATTGTAGTTTCATAGGAGTATAAAAGTGCAGACAATGTGATTCTCAGAGAAGAAACTGCAAGTTTCAGTTTCAGTGAAGAAACTCCAAGTTCAGTTTTAGATACGAAACTGCAACTTTCAGAGGCAGAGCATTTATATTAACACGGCCTTTTCAAACAGTGTTAAAATCATGTTGGAAGTTTTATTCATGGTCGAAACTGGAACTACCAGCCAGTTAACATCATGCTGATCAACATTCATGCATAGCACATCTTCATATGATGCACAGTCAAAAAGATATGCTATTTTCAAAATGCCCACACAATGTCGAGTGTGAGAAAACAGAGAAAACGAGGGACGAAGTTTTGGCAAGTGTTGGAAGTGGTGTGCATAGATGAAAATTGGGACCCACATGTCAATAAAGGTACAGGCAAAAAATTTGGACATATTTTCTCTGCACAGATGGAATCGAACGCGGGCGGAACAGCTGTCGGGTAGTGTCACTCGGCCACTAGGCTAGTTCAGTTGTTTCATTACTAATAAGGCACTTCCTCTGGTGGTGATCTCCTCCTGCGCCTTTGTGCGCTCGCCGCGACGCCGCTGTCTGCCGTTGTGAACATGCTGAACATATGAGAGGAATCTGGAGAGGACTGTACGTGGAGAGGCGGACAGTCGGGACCCACCAGGTCTATGGCCGTACGCACGCAAGTGCCTCATCGAAAAAATACTTCCTCCTAATGATATACTGATGTTGGGGCCCATGGGTTTGTCAACATAGTTACATTTTTTAGGTGCTTCAACGTAGTTACTATCTCTACTCTTATAAAAAACAAAGTTGGTGATGATGGTGTGCCTGCCATCCTGCAATATAGGCCGTCCGATTTATATCTGACAGATAGGAAGGAAACAATGGCAATTTTGCAAAAAGATACCCACACCCCTCTCCAGATTTGCAAATAAGGCCTTCCCTCGTTCATCCTTTTCTCCCACAAGATAAACTACTCATACAAATGCATCTTGATGCATGCAACACATGGGCATCTTGCTAGTAGGAGATAAATTCACAACGAAGCCGGGGAGCTAGCAGGTATCATTTATTATCACTGGGGCATCAAGTATCAGCTGGGTTTTGGGCTGCCCCGTATAGGCTTTCTTTTTTAACATGCGCAGCTCACGACCTCGGATGGGAGGTCCATAGGCCGGTACCGGCCTATGGACCTCCCATCCGAGATTTTTTTCCTAAAACATCGACAGCCCAATTTATGTATTTTTTTGAAGAAAACACAGAGGTATGTTCTATTTTTTATATAAGAATAGGAACGCCTGGTCGAACTTATGTTTCCCTTCTAACTATATTATATATATTTAAATTATTTTATATGTTATTATATATTATTGTTATTGTCATCATATATTTAACAGATACTTACATATGTAAGAAAACAATATCCCACATCTTATTAACTTATAAACATAATTTCTTAACAATAAAATCCTGGATTTTTTTGGCAACGAAAATCCTGGTGATTGTGTACAAAAGCTTGGTAAGATTTAAGGACCAATGTAATAATAAAGCACTTATATATATATAACAAAATGCTCAGCTCCTGTTTATTTTTTGATAACATTGTTGCGCCCATCCCAACATTATAATTAGAATCAGCCCAGCAAAATCGTGTATTTCGAGAAAGTGCAAATGGCCTGTAATTTTTTAGGAAAAACATAAATGGGCCGCATGGACACTACATTATTTGTTCACCCAGCCGAGCTAATGGACTGTAATTCAAAAAAAGATCAAATTGACTATAAATTCTACCCCGCAAAAAAAGAGTGTAAATTCTGAAAAAAATGGGTTGAATATGTGTCACATTTTTGGAGGCTAAAATGTGGGCCAATAGGTCGAAGCCAATGCAAGTCGTTGTCAACTTAGTCAACAAATGATTCTGACATCATTAGCCGTTGGATTTACATCCAACGACCGGCATCCATCTTAAATCTCCCGTCTTCTTCCTCCAGCGCCACCGGGACCACCTGCTCCCGCCTCCTGCTTCTAGCAGCTCTGCTTAGCACGCTCCGCTGTGAAGCGCTAGTCTACCGTTGGCCAGGCCATCCCTCCACCCCTCCACACCTCCTGTTCTTCTCCACCGATTGCTGAACCACACCGCACCAGAACCAGTTAACCCTCATACACCTCTACGTCTGCGACTCTACTCCCGCATCTTCCCTTCTCCGGATCATTATTGTCCGAGGCCTCGCCGTCGTCCACCACCTTGGATGCGCTCGGCGCGGAGTGGTCAACATGGTCAACGAACGACACCATCGGAAGTAGACTGTGCGTGGAGAGGCTGACAGCTGGGTCCACGGCCGCATGCAAGGAAATGCCTCCTTATTACGCACAAAATAATGATTCCTCCACTTGATAGCTGGGACCCACCAGAAGGACCTCCGTATTTTGCGAAAAAAATGTTCCCACCGCTGACAGGTCGGACCCACCAGCTATCTCTTCGCACGCAAGGAAGTGCCTCCTTATTACGCACAAAAAAATGAATACCCCCTGCTAGGTGGGACCCACAATAGTGGGAGGCTGACTTGTGGGCCAACTAAGTTGACGGGGATGGAGGGCTTTGTCAACTTAGTCAATATGAACGATTCTAGCTCCAGTGACCGTACGATGTCCATCCAATGGTCGTACTGCTTCTTCAACCTCTAGTCTTCTTGCTCCAGCCGCCCAAACCAGCGTCGGTCGTGCCTCGTGCTGCCTCCCGTGGCCGGCTGCGATGTCGCGGAGGCCTCACCGCCCCCTACTACTCCCACCGCTGGCCAGGCCATCCCTCTACTCACCCACACCCCCTGTTATTCTGCGACGACGGCAGCCTCACACCGCAGCAAACCAGTGAACCCTCATACTCCTCTATGCGTGGGTATCCACTGTCGCGTCTTCCCCGGCTCCGAGTCGTCCCCTTCCTAGGCCTCACCGTCGTCCACCGCCCTGGTGCTCTCGGCGCGGCGTGGTCAACATGGTCAAGGAACGGCTTCCATCGGACATGGACTGTACGTGGAGAGGCTGACAGCTGGGTCCATGGCCGCAGCAAGGAAATGCCTCCTTATTATGCGGAAAATAATGATTCCTTCACCTGACAGTAGGGACCCACTGGACGGGCAACCGTATTTCTCGAAACAAATGTTTTCCCCCTGACTGCTGGGACCAACCAGCGACATCTTCGCACGCAAGGAAGTGCATCTGGGCAAAAAAACGATTTGCCCCCTTGACTGCTGGGACCCACCAGCTACATCTTCGCACGCAAGGAAGTGCCTGACAGTCGGGACCCACCTGGTCGAAGCGTACGTAGCATTGTCATTCTGGTCGCGAACGTGTACATACATACTGTTCCATGTAGAGGCGCGCACGTGTCGTAGTAGAGGCACGGACATAGCATGTACATGTACGTACAACGGCCAATGTGCAAGAAAGAATATACGGCCACGTACGTACATATGGGTAGGGTCTCGAACGCCTACTCGCGCATACGTACGGCTAGGGCTTGTGTACATGGCTGGGTTGGAACGGAGAAACAGCGTCTTCGTCGTGTTCATGGGGAGCCAATCGGTTGGGTCGAAACGGAATGTGTCGTCGTGTTCATCGGGAGGGCTTGGACGGAACAGCCGATGGAAACGAGGCCTAGCGTACCGCAGAACGGAGGAAACGGCCTTGTGTTCGACCGACCATGGTCGAAACGGGATCCTGTTCATCGGGAGGGGTCTGGCGTACCACAAACGGAGGAAACAGACCTCCTATGGTCGAAACGGGGGTCCTGTTCATCGGGGGGGTGTGGCGTACCCCAAAACGGAGGAAACGAACTTGTGCTGGAGCGCTATGGTCGAAACAGGGGTCCTGTTCATCGGGAGGGGTGTGGCGTACCGCAAAACGAGACTCCACGGGATACTTTTCATGTCCACTGTCGACCCCCTCCAGCCTCCACGGGCTATTGTTCATCCACCGTTGACCTCCTCCAGCCTCCACCTGCGACTGTTCATCCACGGCCTCCTGTTCATCCAGCCTCCACCGCGCGCTACTCCACTGGCTACTGTTCAACCAGCCCTCTCCACGGGCTCCTGTTCAACCACCCCTCCACGGGCTACTGTTCATCCAGCCCTCCACCATCTACTGTTCACCCAGCCCTCCACGAGGTTGTCCTGTTCATCCAGACCTCCATGGGGTCCTGTTCATCCATCCCCAACCGGCCCGATCGGTCGGGGTCCTGTTCATCCAGAGGCAACATCAGGGGTCCTGTTCATTCACCCCCACCGGGAACTGTTCATCCAACCCCCCCCCCCCCAGCAACACTCACTGTTCATCCAGAGGCAGCATCGATCGGCTTCAGTTAGCAGCAGTAGCGAAGGAATCACTCGGGTTCAGTAACGTAGCTAGTGCAATCGCTCGGGTTCAGTTAGAGCCCAACGCCTCGCTCGGGTTCAATTAGAGCCCAACGCCTCGCACACACGCGCGTACGTGTACGAGAAAAACGCGCATCGCTCGGCCCCCGTCCACCCACCGTAACAGGGAACTCCCCGAAATTTTCCTCGCCCTCGCTTCTACCACGGTTTTTTCCATCATGGATGGCCCAAAGAATGTCATGCAGCTGCGTCTCCGGCCCTCCCAGGACTAAAAGCCCATTTTCTGTCATGATTTTTTTTCATAGAAGTAGGATCCCACCACATCATCATGATACCGGGTTTTGTCACAATTATCGTCATATAAGTGTCATAAGTATGACAAAAAAATTTCGTTCGGCCCAAAATGTCACGGATGTGTCTTTTTTGTAGTGTATTATTTGGAATCAACATCAAGTGGATTCAAAATTTTGAATTCGAGTTCATATAGTACACATAGTTCATATCTAACTCTACAGTAATCATGTGGCGTGTTGTTAAGATAATATACAGATGATTGTTTAACTTGCCAACCAAAATGATTGTAGATTCTAATTCAAACATAGAAACAAATTCAAATTTAATTCGAATTGCAGCGGTAGTATATAAATTTGGATTGCACTAAAATGTTCGTATGAGTAGGTTACCTGCATTATACAGCTAGCGAAAAAATTTAGTTGGACATAACATGGATTCGTAGTTTTGAATAGCATTTGTACAGTTAAACGGGACAAGACTCTCTCTTTGTGTGGTGCGAATAGTTTTTTTTGTTTTCTTTTCATCGATGGAAGTGTGAATTGATTTAGTACATACATTATTACATGTTAGGCTTGTCTCGAAATTTTCAACCCACGCCTTGTTATCCCAAAAACTCAAATATCGCTTTGTCTCTTTGTGCTCGAAAACTCACTCCTTCACAACCCGCGCCTTGCTATCCCAAAATTACAACGCACGCGAAAACTCCCTACAACTACCAAATCCCGACACGTGAAATCCCCGTTCTAACCCTAAGCCGAAAGGACCGCTAGTTCGAATTGGTGGGGGTACTTTTTTAACACACCCTACATTTTGAAAAAGCACGTCCCTAAGTGATATGGTTCCCCACTCCCATCACCTCATTTTCGCCATTTGAAAACCCAGGCCGCCATAAACTCTTTGCTCTAGCCGTGAAACCCCACCCTCCTTTGTCCGCCACCCCACCGTTGCCCAGCCGGAGCCTCTTCCCCGACGACGTCATCCACCGCAACAACTCGACGTCCCTCGTCCACCGCCCTGGATGAGGATCTATCATCGATCTCGTCATCCTCCCAGTTCAGCCGCCCCATCCTCCACCGCCAAGGAGCTGCTACGACGATCGCCTCATCTACCGCGGCTGCTCCATCCCCACAATGCCTCCTTAACTTGCTCCGCCGGAACCGCAACATCCTCACCGACTCCTCGAACAAAGTTGAGGCCTACTCAGCACCACCAAAGGTACACTCATCGCACCGCACCTTGTCCTTAACTCGACCTCCCGGTGCCGCTGGTGCTCGACCCCACTCCCCCATGGCGCGGCTACCTCAATGCCGGCAACATCTCCATGGCGGCTCTCCCCCAGTGCGAGGCTCCCTCGGTGGCGGCGTCTATACTAGCTAGAGTTGTTGTTGTTGCTTCGACTCTCGCTCGCTCGCGCTACCGCTGCTACTCCGGATCTCGCTCACTCTCGCTGCTGCTCTGCTCTTCCTCTCGCTCGTGCTGCTGCTCTACTCTTACTCTTGCTCGCATTGCTTATGCTGGTACACGGGCTGCTGTAGCTACACGAGTTGCTACTCTGGTTCTAGTTTTCGCTGTTGCTCGCGTTGCTGATGCTAGTGTGTTCCGTGTCGATCGCTTGTTGATTTAGATCAATGTTTCTCTACTACTAGTGCTCGAGCGTCCTACAATATGTGAAGTGCTTCTCTGCTACTAGTGCATTCAATTTTGACAGTAAATTTCAGTTTCGATGGTTAAGTTCAGAGTCAACAATTTTTACCTCATCTGTTGGAGTCATGTGTTTTTTGGTGATGTAATTTTTACATTGCCACTTTTTGGTAATTTATTTTACATCATCTATTGGAGATGCTATTAGAATCCCACTTGAGGTTAACAATGTTTTTCTTGTAATGCTTCAGCCTCCACGTCTTACAGCTCGCCGGAGCTACTCCAACGACGGAACCATCCATCACAACAGAGCAGTACCCTGGACGCCATCTACAGACGCCTCAGATCTTCTTCGACACCTCCGAGAGCCACCTCTGCTGCATTAGCGACCAACCTGATGATGCTGAGGTCAACACGGCTATGCCAAAGAGGTTGTACACTTGTCACATCACTTATTACTCTACATTCACGTCGAGCCATTAGGGCTATTTTGGTTCAAAGGAAAAAGTGAAGGAAAAACATATCAATAGGAAATTTTCCTATGATACTCTACTATTCAATTATTCATGCATTTAGTTGCAAGTAATGGAGCAAAACAACCACCTGGACCTACTTTTCAAAATCATATGCATGAAAACAAGACTAAGTGCATTGGTGGGAAAATAACATTCTAGCTATACAAATTTTCATATGGTTTGACTTTAATTTATCCATGTTTCTTTGCATTCCTATGCTCTTCCAATTCCTATGAACCAAACACCCAAGTTGACAGAAATCATGTGTTTACAAATGCTCTATTTTGCGCATGCATTCCAATCCTATTTTTGTGTTTTTCCTATCCTTGCGTTTTACAATCCTGCAAGCCAAAGGAGCCCCTATAGAATTACTTCAATTACAGATAGGTGTTGAAGAAAACTTTGTGTGGTTTGTCCTGCTCCTACCGCGATGTCATCCACTTCACCTGAGCTGCTCCATCGACAGAACCATCCACCATACCAGATATCACGAATCCTGACCGTCTTTCAACACCTCAAATCTCCTTCCTTGCCGCCGGCACCCACACAACTGCATCACCATCATCGACTCAACAGATGAAACTGAAGAGTACACGGTCCGCAAGAGAGGTCGCACTCTTTTGTTTCTTCTCATGTTATGTAATGCTTAATATTACCTGCAACTTTATCGTCCTATTCACCTCTTAGACTCCAAGTCAGGTCCAAATTAATGTTCAAACTTAAGTTTTAAAATGCTTGTGGGGCACATATTGAGGCAACAATGAATAATATCTCTGTCTATTATCTGGTCCACCTAAGGTATGCCTATGTTGTTCATATTGGGTGGGAAACAAACAGTAAAGTAATCTTCATCTGTCTTTTTATTAAATTAAAGCTATCATCAGCCTGCTATCATAATTTTTTAATCTATCCACTGGTTGTTACCATCACTCTAGATTTCTGCATGCTCTCCTTACATAATCTCACCATTTTTTTCATATGCATGTCAGATATTGTACACAGTCATGCTGAACATGTAGAGAAAAAGAGAAGAGTTTTTTGCAGCAATACAATGTCATGCAGACATCGCTCCATGGTGGCACAATGGCAAACCCTCCCCCTCCTCTAGATTGTAATCCAAAGGAAGATATCTGTTCAGAGGCGGATTCATACGGAGTTGACCACTCCTATTTACCCCCCGATGTGTTTGCTCTAACTTGACATGATGATGTTGGTCATATCATGCATATGTTGCCTTGCAGTGCTTACTTTCGATATCATATATGTCATTTGCTTAGTATAGACATGTTTTGTAATGCCACCTGTTTAGTTTCTATATCATATATGTGAATTATGCAATCTCATCTTTTTTGGCCAGGCATAATATATGTGAAATATGCAATGCCATCCTGTTTAGCCAGGCATCATATATTTGAATTATATTTTGCCATTCCTTTTTTCATTACATTTCCATTTGTCGACAATGTTTGTACATTCAACCACTCTTCCTGTGAATCAGCCATTTGAGTGGGTGATCAAAAAAATCTGGAGTGAAAACAAGGTCTTCAGAGCAGACAGTGCTACCTGTCGAAGCAGGTCTCTTGCTGGTTCCATATAGCTCCTCGGAGATGGATTCAGAGATAGATGATCAGTCCTATTCCCCCACCGAGGTGTATGCTCAAAGTTGGCATGGTTATACTGCTCCTATCATGCATATGGTGTCTTGCATTGCATAGTTTAGACATCATAACCATAATATTCAACGCCATGTTCTTAGTTCAGACATCATATATGCGAATGCCATCTGCTTAGTGTATAAATAACATCTGTGAATTATATCATGCGATCCTGATTACTTAGATAACATGTATCTGAATTATGTCATGCGAACCTGTTTACCAAAGACATCATATAATTATCTCATGTCATCCTGAAGGAAATATGCCTTAGAGGCAATAATAAAGTTGCTATTTATATTTCATTATATCATGATAAATGTTTATTATTCATGTTATAATTGTATTGACCGGAAACTTAGTACATGTGTGAATACATAGACAACCATAGTGTCCCTAGTATGCCTCTACTAGACTAGCTCGTTAATCAAAGATGGTTAAGTTTCCTAGCCATAGACATGTGTTGTCATTTGATGAACGAGACCACATCATTAGATAATGATGTGATGGACAAGACCCATCTGTTAGCTTAGCACGATGATCGTTTAGTTTACTGCTATTGCTTTCTCCATAACTTATACATGTTCCTATGACTATGAGATCAT
This sequence comes from Triticum urartu, assembly GCF_056163025.1. Classification (NCBI taxonomy): domain Eukaryota; kingdom Viridiplantae; phylum Streptophyta; class Magnoliopsida; order Poales; family Poaceae; genus Triticum; species Triticum urartu. The sequence goes on from NC_141878.1 coordinate 220,142,986, forward strand.
ACAACTCCCGAATACCGGAGGAACACTTAGTGTGCTATCAAACATCATAATGTAACTGGGTGACTATAAAGATGCTCTACATGTGTCTCCGATGGTGTTTGTTGAGTTGGCATAAATCGAGATTAGGATTTGTCACTCCAGATATCGGAGAGGTATCTCTAGGCCCTCTCGGTAATGCACATCACTATAAGCCTTGCAAGCAATGTGACTAATGAGTTAGTTATGGGATGATGCATTATGGAACGAGTAAAGAGACTTTCCGGTAACGAGATTGAACTAGGTATTGAGATACCTACAATCGAATCTCGAGAAAGTAACATACGGATGACAAAGGGAACAACGTATGTTATTACGCGGTTTGACCGATAAAGATCTTCGTAGAATATGTGGGAGCCAATATGAACATCCAGGTTCCGCTATTGGTTATTGACCGGAGATGTGTCTTGCTCATGTCTACATAGTTCTCGAACCCGTAGGGTCCGCACACTTAAACGTTCGGTGACGATCGGTATTATGAGTTTATGTTTTTTGATGTACCGAAGGTAGTTCGGAGTCTCGGATATGATCAAGGAAATGACGAGGAGTCTCGAAACGGTCGAGACATGAAGATTGATATATTGGACGACTATATTCGGACACCGGAAGTATTCCGGGTGATTTCGGAGAAAGCCGGAGTGCCGGAGGGTTACCCCCCCCCCCCCGGGGGGGAAAGAAGAGGGGAGGCAGCCCACAAGGGGCAGCCGTGCCCCCTCCCTATAGGGAGTCCGAATTGGACTAGGGACGGGGGCGCCCCCCCTTTCCTTCTCCTCTTCCTCTCCTTTCCTTCTTTCCCCTTCTCCTCCTAGTAGGACTAGGAAAGGAGGAATACTACTCCTACTAGGAGGAGGATTCCTCCTCCCTTGTCGCGCCCCTAGGGCCGGCCGGCCTCCCCCTTGCTCCTTTATATATGGGGGCAGGGGGCACCATAGGACACACGAGTTGATTGCTTTTAGCCATGTACCCCCTCCACCATAATCCACCTCGGTCATATCGTGGTAGTGTTTAGGCAAAGCCCTGCGCCGGTAGCTTCATCATCACCGTCATCACGCTGTTGTGCTGACAAAGCTCTCCCTCGACACTCAGCTGGATCAAGAGTTCGTGGGACGTCACCGAGCCGAACGTGTGCAGATCGCGGAGGTGCCGTACTTTCGGTACTAGGATCGGTTGGATCGTGAAGACGTACGACTACATCAACCGCGTTGTCATAACACTTCCGCTTACGGTCTATGAGGGTACGTGGCAACACTCTTCCCCTCTCGTTTCTATGCATCACCATGATAGATCATGCGTGTGCGTAGGAAATTTTTGAAACTACTGCATTCCCCAAAAGTGGCATCCGAGCCAGGTCTATGCGTAGATGTTATATGCACGAGTAGAACACAAAGGAGTTGTGGGCGTGGGTATATACATATTGCTTGTCGTCACTAGTTGATTCTTGATTCAGCGGTATTGTGGGATGAAGCGGCTCAGACCGACATCACGCGTAAGCTTATGCGAGACTGGTTCTACCGACGTGCTTCGCTCACAGGTGGCTAGTGGGTGTCTGTTTCTCCAACTTTAGTTGAATCGGGTTCAATGAACATGATTCTTTCTGAAGATCAAAAAGTAATCACTATACCGCGTTGTGGTTTTTGATGCGTAGGCAAGAACGGTTCCTGCTAAGCCTGTAGCAGCCACGTAAAACTTGCAACAACACAGTAGAGGATGTCTAACTTGTTTTTGAAGGGCATGTTGTGATGTGATATGGTCAATACGTGATGAGATATAAATTGTTGTATGAGATGATCATGATCATGTTTTGTTAAAGTTATCGGCAACTGGCAGGAGCCTTATGGTTGTCTCTTTATTGCATAAGATGCAAGCGCCATATAATTGCTTTACTTTATCGCTATGCGATAGCAATAGTTGCAAAAGCAATAGATGGCGAGACGACCATGTGACGACATGTTGATAAAGATCAAGATGATGGAGATCATGGTGTCATGCCGGTGACGATGGAGATCATGACGGTACTTTGGAGATGGAGATCAAAGGCACAAGATGATGATGGCCATATCATGTCACATATTTTGATTGCATGTGATGTTTATCTTTTATGCATCCTATTTTGCTTAGTATGATGGTAGCATTATGAGATGATCCCTTACTAAAATTTCAAGGTATAAGTGTTCTCCCTGAGTATGCACTGTTGCGACAGTTCGTCGTGCCGAGACACCACGTGATGATCGGGTGTGATAAGCTCTATGTTCACATACAACGGGTGCAAGCCAGTTTTGCACACGCAGAATACTTGGGTTAAACTTGACGAGCCTAGCATATGCAGATATGGCCTCGGAACACTGAGACCGAAAGGTCGAGTGTGAATCATATATTAGATATGATCAACATAGTGATGTTCACCATTGAAAACTACTCCATCTCACGTGATGATCGGACATGGTTTAGTTGATATGGATCACGTGATCACTTAGATGATTAGAGGGATGTCTATCTAAGTGGGAGTTCTGAAGTAATATGATTAATTGAACTTAAATTTATCATGAACTTAGTCCTGATAGTATTTGCATAACTATGTTGTAGATCAATTGCTCGCATATAGCTTCCCTGTTTCATTTATGATATGTTCCTAGAGAAAACTATGTTGAAAGATGTTAGTAGCAATAATGCGGACTAGCTCCGTGATCTGAGGATTATCCTCATTGCTGCATAGAAGAATTATGTCCTTGATGCACCGCTAGGTGACGGACCTATTGCAGGAGCAGATGCAGACGTTATGAACGTTTGGCAAAGCTCGGTATGATGACTACTTGATAGTTTAGTGCACCATGCTTTACGGCTTAGAACCAGGACTTCAAAAACATTTTGAATGCCACGGAACATATAAGATGTTCCAAGAGCTGAAATTTGTATTTCAGACTCATGCCCGAGTCGAGAGGTATGAGACCTCTGACAAGTACTTTGCCTACAAGATGGAGGATAATAGCTCAACCAGTGAGCATGTGCTCAGAATGTCTGAGTACTACAATCGCTTGAATCAAGTGGGAGTTAATCTTCCAGATAAGATAGTGATTGATAGAGTTCTCTAGTCACTATCGCCAAGTTATTGGAACTTCGTGATGAACTATAATATGTAAGGGATGATGAAAACGATTCCCGAGCTCTTCGCGATGCTGAAATCAGCGAATGTAAAGCATCAAGTGTTGATGGTTGTCAAGACCACTAGTTTCAAGTAAAAGGGCAAGGGAAAGAAAGGGAACTTCAAGAATAATGGCAAGCAAGCTGCCACTCCCATGAAGAAGCCCAAAGCTAGACCCAAGCCTGAAACTGAGTGCTTTTACTGCAAAGGAACTGGTCACTGGAAGTGGAACTACCCTAGATACTTGGCGGATAAGAAGGATGGCAAAGTGGACAAAGGTATATTTGATATACATGTTATTGATGTGTATTTTACTAGTGTTTATAGCAACCCCTCGGTATTTGATACTAGTTCAGTTGCTAAGAGTAGTAACTCGAAACAAGAGTTGCAAAATAAACAGAGAGTAGCTAAGGGTGAGGTGATGATGTGAGTTGGAAGTGATTCCAAGGTTGATAAGATCACCATCGCACACTCCCTTTACTTCAGGATTAGTGTTGAACCTAAAATAAATTTTATTTGGTGTTTGCGTTGAGCATAAATATGATTGGATCATGTTTATTGCAATACGGTTATTCATTTAAGTCAAAGAATAATTGTTGTTCTATTTACATGAATAAAACCTTCTATGGTCATACACTCTATATAAATGGTTTATTGAATCTTGATCATAGTGATACACATATTCATAATATTGAAGCCAAAAGATGCAAAGTTAATAATGATAGTGCAACTTATATGTGGCACTGCCGTTTAGGTCATATTGGTGTAAAGCGCATGAAGCAACTCCATGCTGATGGACTTTTGGAATCACTTGAGTGTGAATCACTTGATGCTTGTGAACCATGCCTCATGGGCAAGATGACTAAGACTCCGTTCTTCGGAACAATGGAGCGAGCAACAGACTTGTTGGAAATAATGCATACTAATGTGTGCGGTCCAATGAGTGTTGAGGCTCGCGGCGGGTATCTTTATTTTCTGACCTTCACAGATGATTTGAGCAGATATGGGTATATCTACTTGATGAAACACAAGTTTAAAACATTTGAAAAGTTCAAAGAATTTCAGAGTGAAGTGGAAAATCATCATAACAAGAAAATAAAGTTTCTATGATCTGATTGCGGAAACAAATATTTGAGTTACGAGTCTGGTCTTCATTTGAAACAATGTGGAATAGTTTCGCAACTCACGCCACCTAGAACACCACAATGTAATGGTGTGTCCGAACATCATAACCGTACTTAATTAGATATGGTGCAACCTATGATGTCTCTTACCGAATTACCACTATCGTTTTGGGGTTATGCATTAGAGACAGTTGCATTCACGTTAAATAGGGCACTGTCTAAAGATCCGTTGAGATGACACCGTATGAACTGTGGTTTAGCAAGAAACCTAAGCTATCGTTTCTTAAATTTTGGGGTTGCGATGCTTATGTGAAAAAGTTTCAACTAGATAAAGCTCAAACCCAAATCGGAGAAGTGTGTCTTCATAGAATACCCAAAAGAAACTGTTGGGTACACCTTGTATCACAGATCCGAAGGCAAGATCTTTGTTGCTAAGAGTGGATCCTTTCTAGAGAAGGAGTTTCTCTCGAAAGAAGTGAGTGGGAGGAAAGTAGAACTTGATGAGGTAATTGTACCTGCTCCCTTATAGGAAAGTAGTTCATCACTGAAATCAGTTCCAGTGATACCTACACCAGTAAGTGAGGAAGTTAATGATGATGATCATGAAACTTCTGATCAAGTTACTACCGAACCTCGTAGGTTAACTAGAGTGAGATCCGCACCAGAGTGGTATGGTAATCCTATTCTGGAGGTCATGTTATTAGACCATGACGAACCTACGAACTATGAGGAAGCGATGATGAGCCCAAATTCCACAAAATGGCTTGAGGCCATGAAATCTGAGATGGGATCCATGTATAAGAACAAAGTGTGGACTTTGGTTGACTTGCCCAATGATTGGCAAGCCATTGAGAATAAATGGATCTTCAAGAGGAAGACAGATGCTGATAGTAGTATTACTATATACAAAGCTCGAATTGTCGCAAAAGGTTTTCGACAAGTTCAAGATGTTGACTACAATGAGATTTTCTCACTCATAGTGATGCTTAAGTCTGTTCGAATCATGTTAGCAATTGGCACATTTTATGAAATCTGGCAAATGGATGTCAAAACTGCATTCCTTAATGGATTTCTTAAAGAATAGTTGTATATGATACAACAAGAAGGTTTTGTCAATCCTAAAGGTGCTAACAAAGTGTGCAAGCTCCAGCGATCAATCTATGGACTGGTGCAAGCATCTCGGAGTTGGAATATATGCTTTGATAAAGTGATCAAAGCATATGGTTTTATACAGACTTGCAGTGAAGCCTGTATTTACAAGAAAGTGAGTGGGAGCACTACAACCTTTCTGATAAGTATATGTGAATGACATATTGTTGATCGGAAAAGATGTAGAATTTTCTGGAAAGCATAAAGGAGTGTTTGAAAGGAGTTTTTCAAAGAAAGACCTCGGTGAAGCTACTTACATATTGAGCATCAAGATCTATAGATATAGATCAAGACGCTTGATATATTTTTCAATGAGTACATACCTTGACAAGATTTTGAAGTAGTTCAAAATGGAACAGTCAAAGAAGAAGTTCTTGCCTGTGTTGCTAGGTGTGAAGTTGAGTAAAGACTCAAAACCCGACCATGGCAGAAAATAGAAAGAGAATGAAAAGTTATTCCCTATGCCTTAGCCATAGGTTCTATAAAGTATGATATGCTGTGTACCAGACCTATTGTGTACCTCACCAAGAGTTTGGCAAGAGGGTACAATAGTGATCCAGGAGTGGTTCACTGAACATCGGTCAAAATTATCCTTAGAGGGCTAGGAAATATTTCTCGGTTATGGAGGTGATAAAAGAGTTCATCGTAAAGAGCTACGTCGATGCAAGCTTTTGACACCGATCTAGATGACTCTAAGTCTCGATCTAGATACATATTGAAAGTGGGAGCGATTAGCTAGGGTAGCTCCATGCAGAGTATTGTAGACATAGGAATTTGAAAAATACATACGGATCTGAATGTTGTAGACCCGTAGACTAAACTTCTCTCACAAGCAAAACATGATCACTCTTTTGGTGTTAATCACATAGCGATGTGAACTAGATTGTTGACTCTAGTAAACCCTTTGGGTTTTAGTCACATGAAGATGTGAACTAATGAACTAGATTATTGACTCTAGTGCAAGTGGGAGACTGAAAGAAACATGCACTAGAGGTTGTTATTTATATTTCCTTATATCATGATAAATGTTTACTATTCATGCTAGAATTGTATTAACCAGAAACTTAGTACATGTGTGAATACATAGACAAACAGAGTGTCCCTAGTATGCCTCTACTAGACTAGCTCGTTAATCAAAGATGGTTAAGTTTCCTAACCATAGACATGTGTTGTCATATGATGAACGGGGCCACATCATTAGAGAATGATGTGATTTACAGGACCCATCCGTTAGCTTAGCACGATGATCGTTTAGTTTACTGCTATTGCTTTCTCCATAACTTATACATGTTCATGTGACTATGAGATCATGCAACTCCCAAATACTGGAGGAACACTTAGTGTGCTATCAAACGTCACAACGTAATTGGGTGACTATAAAGATGCTCTACATGTGTCTCCGATGTGTTTGTTGAGTTGGCATAGATCGATATTAGGATTTGTCACTCCGAATATCGGAGAGGTATCTCTGGGGCCTCTCGGTAATGCACATCACTATAAGCCTTGCGAGCAATGTGACTAATGAGTTAGTTACGGGATGATGCATTACAGAACGAGTAAAGAGACTTGCCGGTAACGAGATTGAACTAGGTATTGAGATACCGGCGATCGAATCTCGGGCAAGTAACATACCGATGACAAAGGGAACAACGTATGTTGTTATGCGGTTTGACCGATAAAGATCTTCGTAGAATATGTGGGAGCCAATATGAACATCCAGGTTCCGCTATTGTTTATTGACCGGAGATGTGTCTCGGTCATGTCTACATAGTTCTTGAACCCGTAGGGTCCGCACACTTAAACGTTCGGTGATGATCGGTATTATGAGTTTATGTGTTTTGATGTACCGAAGGTAGTTCGGAGTCCCGGATATGATCACGTACATGACAAGGAGTCTCGAAATGGTCGAGACATAAAGATTCATATATTGGACGAATATATTCAAACACCGGAAGTGTTCCGGGTGATTTTGGAGAAAACCGGAGTGTCGGAGGGTTACCAGACCCCCCCCCCCAGGGGGAAATATTGGGCCTACATGGGCCATAGGGAAGAGGGGAGGCAGCCCACAAGGGGCAATCGCGCCCCCTCCCTATAGGGAGTCCGAATTGGACTAGGGAGGGGGGCGCCCCCCTCCCTTTCCTTCTCTTCCTCTCCTTTCCTTCTTTCCCCTTCTCCTCCTAGTAGGACTAGGAAAGGAGGAATCCTACTCCTACTAGGAGGAGGATTCCTCCTTCCTTGGCGCGCCCCTAGGGCCGACCAGCCTCCCCCTTGCTCCTTTATATATGGGGGCAGGGGGCACCCTAGGACACACAATTTGATTGCTTTTAGCCGTGTGCGGTGCCCCCCTCCACCATAATCCACCTCGTTCATATCATTGTGGTGCTTAGGCGAAGCCCTGCACCGGTAGCTTCATCACTGTCATCATGCCGTCATGTTGACGAAGCTCTCCCTCAACACTCAGCTAGATTGAGAGTTCGTGGGACATCACCGAGCCGAACGTGTGCAGATTGCGGAGGTGATGTACTTTCGGTACTAGGATCGGTCGGATAATGAAGACGTGTGACTACATCAATCGCGTTGTTATAACGATTCCGCTTACGGTCTACGAGGGTATGTGGACAACACTTTTCCCCTCTCGTTGCTATGCATGACCATGATAGATCTTGCGTGTGCGTAGGAAATTTTTGAAATCACTGCGTTCCCCAACACATCATGTTTAGTTAGTCATCATATCTTTGAATTATGTCATGCTATGTTATCCAGTTTAGATAGGTATCATATATGTGAAATTATGGCATGCTATCCTTTTTAGTTAAACAATATATATGTGAACTATTTCATGCCTTTTTCCACACTATCTATTGCATCTGTCTCTCATATAAGGTGTGTAGATTCAACTACTTTTCTTGTTTATCAGCCATTTGAATTGGAGGGGTGATGGCAGTATCTTGCGGAGTAAAAACACGGTCTTCAAGTAAAACAATTTTACCTCTTGGTGGAGATAGCACCCCGGTTGTACATGCATAAGAACCAGCCCTACCATACATAACCCAGACTCTCGCAGATTGTACCCCTACTCAGATGGACAGAGAACCAGCTTCACCCAATCTAACCCCAACCCTAGCAGATAGTAACCCAGTTCCAGTTGACACAACATCATCTCCACCACAGAGCTCCCAAACAAGACCAATTAGTAAGGCGGCTCCAGTGCCCAAAGCGCTAGGACTACCATGGTGAACCCTAACTCCACCAGCTAGTACACCTATTCCTGTGGATGAAGCATAACCATCCATTCTAGTTTAGCATCTATCGCATTTGATGTTGCTAAATTCTATGTGCGTATCTTCCCATCATGGAAATATTATACTAAAGATGAAGGAAAAAGACAGTTGCAGGTGTTCGTCCATGAGTTATGTGTAAGTAATGTTATTCATGGCAATTACTTTGTTTTGTGCCATACTTTCTACCTCCATGCTGGTTATAATACAACAAATGTTCGCATTTTTATCTATAGAGAAGGACCGATTTGGAAACTCAGGATGAGGTAAGTTGTGCTAATATCTCTGCTATCTTCAAGAATGCTTTGTAGAAGTATCGAAATTACCTGAAGAAAACGTACTTCACTGGCAAGGAAAGTCATCAAATTCCCTTACTTTCTCCCGACACACATTTACGGGACGATGACTGGGAACGCCTTGTTCTGTACTGGTCTAGAACCAAGAATGTGGTAAGGTCTATGAGATCATTTTTATTTGAAGTACTATATGTCTGTGTCTTACTGTACTCTAATCGTGTAGAACAAGTGCTTAAACTTGAAGAACAACTTTTCTCATTTAAGATTCCATTGCTATGGTGCATACTGCTTTTCTCTTATTATATCACTGTATTTACTCATACAAACTTATTTTTAAATTGAAGGATCCAATCAAAACTCCAATGGCACAACAGGTATGTTTAAGCATGTTTATTTAACTGGTTTTCTCTTCTAAATTGCTCTGTTAATTTCAATTTCAATTGTGTATACAGTTGTCTTCTCATATCATGCACATTACTAGCATCAGAATAGAGCCAAATAGTGTTGTTGTACATGTATACCCGTGGTACCCATCTGAAATCTTGTTGTGTTGTGTAGTTTCCTACACTTGTTTTCAATGCTGCTTTGCCTTGAACTGGTATGATTTGAACCGTGTCTCTATTTTGATTTGGCAAGACAACGAAGTGACAATAGCACATAGATATATGTTTGTTTGATGCTTTTATTATGTACTACTTCCCAATAGAAGACTTGGTAGTTTAATCATGTCCACCTTACTATTGAACTGGTTCACCAAAATGAGTTTCATATACTACATGCTAAACCTGCTATGTGTCTGCTTATTCCTTCTTTTAGAATGCTGACAGAATATTGGGGAAGAGTACCTTATTAAGCAATGGTAAATGAAGTAATGTAGATAAGGTTTGGGATAGTGAGACATCCTTGTTGGTCTCCAATAAAACGCAGCTAAGAAAAACAGACAATCCCAAAGTCATGTCTTGATGTAGTGTTTGAGTTACTCGCCACTACCGCTGGCACAAACTCTTTGAACTCACTGTCTGAATCAGTTTGGTTTCTTGAGTCTCAACTACAAGCTGAAAGACATCGATCAACTGTGCTGTGACAAGAAGCCGAAGGACTGAGGAAGTCCCTGCAGAATTCAGATGCATATTTTCTGGTGCAACAACAAGTGTTGGAGGGTTTTAGCACCAAACAAGAGAAAGCTAATAAGCTTGCTAAGTTTATTGCTAGCATGGTGGTACCCAGGATAACATTTCTTGAGCTCTTTTGAAGTTGTTTCAGTTATGGACTTGTTTTGCTGCCACGTTTATTTGCACTGGTGGCCAATTTAGACGCCTAGTGTATGTAATATGCTGCTTTGTTCCCTATATTTGCACTAGTGGCGAACTTTGATGACCAGTGGATGTAATATATGTAATAACTGTAATAGCCTATCGTAAGTTGCTTGCTTATTTATTTCCTTATTTTCTTGTTTATTTGTTTGCTTGTAGTCACTATAGTTCTTTTTCCGTGGTTTTCTAGTGGACACAACAACCTATTTTTTTAAACTAGGCCACAATAACCATGAGCAACATACAGACTGTTGTAACCATGGTCCTGCTACCTACTATAGTGACCATGGGCCTCCTATGGGCCATAGGATCCATGGGCCTTCTACGGGCCATAGAATCAATGGGCCTTCTACGTGCCATATGATCGATTGGCCAAAAATAGGCCGTACAATTCGTAGACCAATAACGGGCCACAATATGGGCCTTAAATAGGCTAGAATGGGGATCGTTTGTTTATTGGCTGACCATAACGACCCATTAATAGGCCGATATGTATAACGGACTTAATTCTATCAACAGGCATAATGGGTCATTAATGGGACATATTAGATTATGCTATGGAAACAGGCCAGTGGATTAACGGGCCACAAACGGCCAACTCTAATCACGAGCTGGATTTGTCCCACAAGCGGAACATGCCAGCAACGGAGCGTAAGTAATCGAATGTTGGAAATGAACCCAAGAATAAATGGGCCCTCAGAAGGCCGAAAGATAACACGGGCTGAAAACGGCCCGATGGAATAATGGGCCGTTAATGGGTATAAAGAGATATACTTGAAGGAAATATGCCCTAGAGGCAATAATAAAGTTGTTATTTATATTTCCTTATATCATGATAAATGTTTATTATTCATGCTAGAACTGTATTAACCGGAAACTTAGTACATGTGTGAATACATAGACAAACAGAGTGTCACTAGTATGCCTCTACTTGACTAGCTCGTTAATCAAAGATGGTTAAGTTTCCTAACCATAGACATGAGTTGTCATTTGATGAACGGGATCACATCATTAGAGAATGATGTGATTGACTTGACCCATCCGTTAGCTTAGCACTATGATCGTTTAGTTTATTGCTATTGCTTTCTGCATGACTTATACATGTTCCTATGACTATGAGATTATGCAAATCCCGAATACCGAAGGAACACTTACTGTGCTATCAAACATCACAATGTAACTGGGTGACTATAAAGATGCTCTACAGGTGTCTCCGATGGTGTTTGTTGAGTTGCCATAGATCGAGATTAGGATTTGTCACTCCGTGTATCGGAGAGGTATCTCTGGGCACTCTCGGTAATGCACATAACTATAAGCCTTCCAAGCAATGTGACTAATGAGTTAGTTGCGTGATGATGCATTATGGAACGAGTAAAGAGACTTGCCTGTAATGAGATTGAACTAGGTATAGAGATACCGACGATCGAATATCGGGAAAGTAACATACCGATGACAAAAGGAACAATGTACGTTGTTATGCGGTTTGACCGATAAAGATCTTCATTGAATATGTAGGAACCAATATGAGCATCTAGGTTCCGCTATTGGTTATTGACCGGAGATGAGTCTCGGTCATGTCTACATAGTTCTCGAACCCGTAGGGTCCGCACGCTTAACGTTCGATGACGATCGGTATTATGAGTTTATGCGTTTTGATGTACCGAAGGTAGTTCGGAGTCCCGGATGTGATCACGAACATGACGATGGGTCTCGAAATGTTCGAGACATAAAGATCGATATATTAGAAGGCTATGTTTGGACATCAGAATGGTTTCGGATGAGTTCGGGCATTTACCGGAGTACCGGGGGTTACCAGAACCCCTCGGGGAGTGTATGGGCCTTATTGGGCCTTAGTGGGAGAGAAGAGGAGGCGGCCAAGGTGGAGGGCGCCCCCCCCCCCAAGCCCAATCCGAATTGGGTGGGGGCGGGCCCCCCTTTCCTTCCCTCTCTCTCCCCCTTCCTTCCTCTCCTACTCCAACTAGGGAAGGGGGAATCCTACTCCCGGAGTCCCCCCTTGGGCGCGCCATGAGAGGGCCGGCCCTCCCCCTCCTCCACTCCTTTATATACGGGGGAGGGGGCACCCCATAGATACACAAGTTGATTTTTTAGCCGTGTGCGGTGCCCCCCTCCACAGATTTCCACCTCGGTCATATCGTTGCAGTGCTTAGGCGAAGCCCTGCGCCGGTAGCTTCATCATCACCGTCATCACGCCGTCGTGCTGACGAAACTCTCTCTTCACCTCAGTTGGATCTAGAGTTTGTGGGACGTCACCGAGCTGAACGTGTGCAGATCACGGAGGTGCCATACCTTCGGTGCTAGGATCGATCGAATCGTGAAGACGTACGACTACATCAACCGCGTTGTCATAACTCTTCCGCTTTCGGTCTACGAGGGTACGTGGACAATACTCTCCCCTCTCGTTGCTATACATCACCTAGATAGATCTTATGTGTGCGTAGGAAATTTTTTGAAATCACTGCGTTCCCCAACAATACTGTTCATTGGGCCAGTTTCACCACGGGCCGTTAAAGGGCCTAGAGTTACAAAGGGCCTCATATGGGCCAAAAGACGTCATGGGTCATACATGGGCCGAAAGTTACAATGGTCTGGAATCATATTGGACGGCAGAGATGACGCTACTGGGCCTAATTCGGATAGGCCATAACGGGTTGTAAATGGGCTATATGCGAGCAGGCCATTAACAGGCTTTTTGTGGGGCCCGCTATCTTTTGACCAAGTCAAACGGGCCGGTCTGTTGACCTGAATGGGCCGCTGTTGGGCCGAGCCATGTGTTGACGTATCATAGGCGCGTCCCGTCCATTTGCTGGATGACATCTGTCCCACCGCGGAGTTGACACGTGGCTCTTTTGGTCAATGAGAATTTTACACATGGAAAATCGCCATTGGTCATTGCTGTTAACGGGTTATTGGATCCAAAGTCGGACCCGATAGCTTAACGGCGACCCGTTATGGTGGATGCCACATGTCAGTTACTCTTAACGAAAACACTTCCATGATGCGCCATTTATCATCATGGAAGTGGTCACTTCTTGATGATAATTTCAGTATTGTCATGGAACACTTCTACGACAGCACAGGTATGACTATCTTGATTCTGTTATAAAATCATTATGCATGACAGAAAACGTGACCTACTGTGACAAACATGTATCATCATGAAAGTATTTTTTAGTGGATGTGAGAGAGGTTCTAGTATCATAGCACGTCAAATGAGAAAAGTTAATAAGAGATAAATCATAGCCACAACTTTCTATTGGCATTCCACAAATGCATAAATTAAGTGTCAATACAATATTAGTGCATGATACTGTGCATTCAAGAGTTAGCATCGTAAACTAGTATCATATATGACAGCCCCGCGCACTATATCTTAAGTTTGTATCTACTAGTGTTAAATGGATGATTAGATATAGCAGTCCGCCCAGTGCATTATATCTTAGTTTTATATCTAAAACAACCCTCATTTAATGTCTTTTGTGAGAGCACCGTTATGAGATGTCTTGCTTATGGTGCTAAGATCTAGTAAGTAAATAGTGGGCTATAATCCCTCTTACATGTTATTTTTGCCTATGTGAAAGAAAGAGATAAGAAAGAAAAAAGGTGTGCTCTCATACAAGAGAGCGAGCCTCTATGCATGCTCCTGTAAAAAATACTCCCTTCGTCCGAAAATACTTATCATTAAAATAGATAAAAAGATATGTATCTAGAACTAAAATACATCTAGATGCATCCCCTTTTATCCATTTTAATGATAAGTATTTTCGGACGGAGGGAGTATTAAATAAGAGGAAATAGAGCGAGAGAAAGTGGAGAAAATACTAGCCTAATAGCCGACCTTAGAGCAAGTATAATAATAAGGGACTTATAGGCCGCTTACATGGCACTTTTGTTAATGTGGAGGAGAGAGACATAAAAATAGATAAAGTGGACTCTTGTGGAAGAGCCTAGCTATCATGTCTTCCTAGACAAATAGAATAAATATGAAGAAAAAGAAAGAGATGAAAAAGATACTACTCTAAAATAACCAACCACATGGCCTACCTTATTATATAAGGAATTATAGATGGTGGATTTAGATGACATCGCACCGGCATATAGCCGGACAATTCCTTTATAGTACTTCCTCCGTTTCCAAATATTTGTCTTTCTAGAGATTTTAACAAGTGACTACATACGGAGCAAAATGAATGAATCTACTCTAAAATATGTCTATATACATACGTATGTGGTAGTTCATTTGAAATCTCTAAAAAGACAAATATTTAGGATAGGAGAAAGTAGTAACTAATAAGGCTGGGTTTTTTTCTGACATGGCAGATTTATATAGCCAGCTGCTATTGTCCTTACTCTTAAAGATATGATTGCTCTCTATTTCCTCACTAAATAAGGTGCCACGTCAGATTTTTACATATGAATCCATGCTAAGATACAAACATTAAAGAGTGCCCCTACACAAAAGAGACCTTCGTAGTTATTTGTGCAACCAAATTAGTTCGTAAATGAAACACATAATCATTTTACTCAACAAAAGATTGTAGAGTATACATGAAGGTCTAGCTTATTTACATATTGTCAATCTCATTTAAAATTTGGAGGTATTATATCAGCCTAGGATTAGACGCAATATTTGATTCAAATAATGGATATATTTTCTGATAATATTAGTAACAAATTTAGTGACTTGCTCGATGTTGGTCTCAGTTCATCATTTTTGTGTGAAACTGTCTTAGTTTATCATTTGTTTTGTGTCTTCAGCATTTTTCAGTAAACACTGGCACTAACCCATCTCTCTCTCTCTCTCTCTCTCTCTCTCTCTCAAGGCATGACAAAATATCATCATGCATGACCATCTTCTAGTAGATTTGATATTTTGCCACCACTTACTTTGGACTTTGATATTTTGCCACCACTTACTTTGTAATTGATTTTTTGCCATCACTTACTTTGCACTTTGATCTTTTGCTACTTTATAACACAAAAACAATCTTTGTAAATGATAGATGAAATACATGCACAAATCAGAGGACAATTGTACCCTTATGCCTGTTTGACTGAAACAGGTCAGCCTGAACACAAATGGGCACGAGCAACAGCAGCCACGGCCAAACACGGGCACGAGCAGCAGCAGAGGCCGCGCATGGCCACACACGGCATGAGCGGCGGCAGCGGCGTCCACGGACGGCCACGAGCAGCAGCGGTGGCGGCGCCGCACGGCCACTCGGTGGCCGGCGATAGAGCACAAGTGGGTGGAACGGCGGCCATGCATGGCATGAGCAGCGGCGGCCTCGCACGGCAACGAGCAGCAGATGTGGCGGCGGCGCACGGGCACGCGGTGGCCGGCGGCGGAGCACAAGTGCATGGAGCGGTGGCCACACATTGCACGAGCAGCAGCGGCGGCGGTCTCGCACAGCTACGAGCAGCAGATACGGCTGCGGCCCGTGGTGGTCGGCGGCGGAGCAAGAGCGCGAGGAGCGGCGGCATCGACTCGTAACCCTAACCCTAGGCTGCCGGGGGCCGGGGCGGGAGAGAGACGACTCACCTTGGACTACCGGGAGATCCGGGGAGTTGGCCGCCGCCCCGCCGTCTCTCTGTGAAAGCTGCGGACGAGAGAGATGTGTCGCGAACGAGCTCCTCTCCTCCAGTTTCTGGTCTATCTCGTCGGCAGGGGTATGTTTGTCATTTTACGTGGGACCCATCTGACAGAGGGCAAAAGTTCAAAGTGCAAAATAAGTGGTGGCAAAAAATCAATTACAAAATAAGCAGTGGCAAAATATCAAAGTACAAAGTAAATGGTGGCAAAAAATCAAATTCCCCCTTCTAGTATTAGTTTGGATTGGTGACATTATTGTTCTTAACAGAGAAATTACATGGTAGACAGGGCAGAGGAGGGTTATGGAGCGTGTACACATGTTTAAGCTAAATTTTTTTTGCGGGCAATTCAGAGAGCTTTTATTCAAAAAAGAGCATTCCTAGGACAGTCAGCCATGAGGCTGGTCACTAGAAAGCTAGGAGTTACATCCATCCAATAATCGGTCACATTCAGAGTGCAAGCATGCTTAGGACAGAGATGCGCCGATAAGTTTGCTGATCTACTAATATGCTGAATATCAAAGGAAATGAAATGATTACTAAGCTCTCCTATTTCTAGCAGAATCGGAGCCACAATTGAGCGGGAACTGTGGCGAGTGTTCCAGAGTGTCACTAACTCCGTGCAGTCAACTTCCATTATCACATGCGAGAGTCCTCGAAGAGTGGCGAATAAGACTCCGTCTCGCAGAGATAAAGCTTCCATAATCAGGGGGTCTGAAATCCCCATATATGGCTTGTACCAAGAACCTAACAAAGCCGAAGAGGATCGTGTGACACCACCTGCGCCGCCCCGACCCTCAGCAAAGTTTAGTGCACCGTCCGTCGTGATTTTTACAGTAGCATCATCAGGAGGTCTCCAGCCGTAACCAGGTAACGTGGCAGCTGCCTTGCGCGGAAGCTTAAGAAGTGCAAGGGCCTCCTTGATCGCTCTAATCGTCGATGTTGGATCCCTTCCCTCTTCGCCATGCTTGATTCGATTTCGAGAGTGCCATATGGACCACATTACAGTGGTGATTTTGGCTTAGTCATCATCAGAGAAACGGGGATCACATGTGATGTCGCGAGCCCATGAGTCAGGATGGAGTCGGGGTAGCCTAATGCCAAACCAAGCACAGGCCTCGTCCCAGAAGCGTTGCGCATGGGAGCAGTGAATAAGAGCATGCTCCAGATCCTCTCTCATCGCTAAGCAGACTTTGCACCGATTAATTGGTGCAATGTGACGATAGTTGAGAGTAGCTTCATCCGGAAGAATCCCACGAAGAACTCTCCACCAAAAAACCCTCACTTTTGGTATGACATTCAATTTCCACAAGGCCTTCCACAACTGATGATCGTCTACTGAGGTTCCGGTAGCCGTCCCTTCCTCCAGAGCCAAGCGCTCTTTATGAGTCATTAGAGCACGGTACGTTGTCTTCACCGTGTAGTTGCCTGATTTCTCGAATGCCCAAGCAAATGAGTCCTCACCTCCCCCTTGCCTGATCGGAATGTTTAGAATGGCTTCGGCATCCGGGGCGACGAAGGTTTCCCTAACCACATCTTGCCGCCACGACCACGTGGTCGTATCAATGAGCTCATCCACCGTTTGAATGGTGGTGCTTGGCGGTTTGAAGATTGGTTTCATCGAGATAGTTCCAGCAATCCATTTGTCATTCCACACTGAAATCATGCTGCCATCTCCCACTCGAGCGATCAGCCCTGCCCCTAGAGCCTCCTTTCCCGCCACGATTGCCTTCCAAGTGGCCGAGGCCGACTTTGGAGCAGATGCGTGCATAAAATCTCCGTCGGGAAAGTAGCGACCCTTGAGCACTCTAGCACACAGCGATGTGGGGTTTGTCATTAATCGCCAACCCTGTTTGCCCAGCATGGCAAGATTAAACTGATGCGGGTCACGAAACCCCATCCCTCCTTTGCACTTAGGTGTGGCCAACTCATTCCAGGACACCCAGTGCATAGAATTTTTATCCAGAGAACTGCTCCAAAAATATTTTGCCATAGGAGAAGTTAAGCTCTTGCAGACTTTCTTTGTTAGTAGGAAAGTGCTCATTGGATAGGTCGGGATAGCCTGGACGACCGATTTCAACAAAACCTCGCGGCCGACACAAGCTAGTAGTTTTTCTGACCATCCTTGAATTTTTCCACGGGCTCTCTCACTGATGTGTTCAAAAGTGCCGCTTGTGATGCGCCCTATAGCAGTTGGGAGGCCAAGATACTTTGCGCTAAAAGCTTCAACTTGGATATTCAGAGTTGACTTCAAAAGTTGCCTCAAAGAATCAGGTGTGTTAGAACTGAAATAGATAGAACTATTTTCACGGTTTACACACTGACCTGAGGCCTCACCATAAATTGACAGAATGTCATTGAGACGGATAGCACTTGGGTTGCTTGCATTAATGAAGATCAGGCTATCATCAGCAAAGAGTAGATGAGTTACCCAAGGTGATCTGTAGCTCACCCTCAAGCCTCTATCCACAACACCTCCATTGTAATACTTGAGCAATGAGGAAAATCCTTCTGCACAGGGAAGAAATAAAAATGGCGAAACTGGGTCTCCTTGCCGGAACCCTCTAGAAGGCGTGAAGAAAGGAAGGAGCTCGCCATTAACCCGCACAGAGAACCGGACAGAAGAGACACATTTCAAAATAAGCCTGACAAAGGAAAAATTGAAACCCAGCCTTATCAATATTGCTTCAAGGAAATGCCACTCGACACGGTCGTATGCCTTCATCATATCAAGCTTGACCGCACAAGAATAATTTTTGCCTTTCTTCCTTCTCTTCATTGTGTGCACACTTTCATATGCAACTAGAACGTTATCTGTGATGAGTCGGCCAGGCACAAAAGCGCTTTGCTCCTGCTAATAACGCTATCCATGATGCCTCTCATTCGGTTAGTGATTGCCTTGGCTGCTATTTTATACAAGACCGAACAGAGAGCAATGGGGCGATATTGGGAGATCATTTGGGGGTGTCTAACCTTTGGTATAAGGTGTTGGGGAACGTAGCAATAATTCAAAATTTTCCTACGTGTCACCAAGATCAATCTATGGAGTCATCTAGCAACGAGAGAGGAATGGATCTACATACCCTTGTAGATCGCGCGCGGAAGCATTCAAGAGAACGGGGTTGATGGAGTCGTACTCGTCGTGATCCAAATCACCGATGATCCTAGCGCCGAACGGACGGCACCTCCGCTTTCAACACACGTACGGAGCAGCGACGTCTCCTCCTTCTTGATCCAGCAAGGGGGGAGGAGAGGTTGATGGAGATCCAGTAGCACGACGGCGTGGTGGTGGAAGTAGCGGGATTCCAACAGGGCTTCGCCAAGCGCTGCGGGAGGAGGGAGATGTGTCATGGGAGGGAGAGGGAGGCGCCAGGGCTTAGGTGTTGCTGCCTTCCCTTCCCCCCACTATATATAGGGCCAAGGGAGAGGGGGGGCGCAGCCTTGGCCCTTCCTTCAAGGAAGGGTGCGGCCAGGGAGGAGTCCATCCTCCCCAAGGCACCTAGGAGGTGCCTTCCCCTTTTAGGACTCTTCCTTTCCCTTATCTCTTGGCGCATGGGCCTCTTGGGGCTGGTGTCCTTGGCCCATATAGGCCAAGGCGCACACCCCTACAGCCCATGTGGCCCCCCGGGGCAGGTGGACCCCCTTGGTGGACCCCCAGACCCCTTTCGGCACTCCCGGTACAATACCGATAATGCGCGAAACTTTTCCGGCAACCAAAACAAGACTTCCCATATATAAATATTTACCTCCGGACCATTCCGGAACTCCTCATGACGTCCGGGATCTCATCCGGGACTCCGAACAACTTTCGGGTTACCGCATACTAATATCTCTATAACCCTAGCGTCACCGAACCTTAAGTGTGTAGACCCTACGGGTTCGGGAGACATGCAGACATGACCGAGATGACTCTCCGGTCAATAACCAACAGCGGGATCTGGATACCCATGTTGGCTCCCACATGTTCCACGATGATCTCATCGGATGAACCACGATGTCAAGGACTTAATCAATCCCGTATACAATTCCCTTTGTCTAGCGGTACGATACTTGCCCGAGATTCGATCATCGGTATCCCGATACCTTGTTCAATCTCGTTACCGGCAAGTCTCTTTACTCGTTTCGTAACACATCATCCCGTGATCAACTCCTTGATCACATTGTGCACATTATGATGATGTCCTACCGAGTGGGCCCAGAGATACCTCTCCGTTTACATGGAGTGACAAATCCCAGTCTCGATTCGTGCCAACCCAACAGACACTTTCGGAGATACCTGTAGTGTACCTTTATAGCCACCCAGTTACGTTGTGACGTTTGGCACACCCAAAGCACTCCTACCGTATCCGGGAGTTGCACAATCTCATGGTCTAAGGAAATGATACTTGACATTAGAAAAGCTTTAGCATACGAACTACATGATCTTGTGCTAGGCTTAGGATTGGGTCTTTGTCCATCACATCATTCTCCTAATGATGTGATCCCGTTATCAATGACATCCAATGTCCATGGTCAGGAAACCGTAACCATCTATTGATCAACGAGCTAGTCAACTAGAGGCTTACTAGGGACATGGTGTTGTCTATGTATCCACACATGTATCTGAGTTTCCTATCAATACAATTCTAGCATGGATAATAAACGATTATCATGAACAAGGAAATATAATAATAACTAATTTATTATTGCCTCTAGGGCATATTTCCAACATAAGGATGACGGATGTATCATTCAAACCAGATGGTAATTCACCTCCATTTAGGAAATCCAAAACTGCCTGGGTCACTGCCTCGCCCAACAGATCCCAGTGTCTTTGGTAGAACCCAGCAGTGAAGCCATCCACCCTGGGAGCTTTCGATGGCGCCATTTGAAATAGCGCCGATCTCACCTCTTCGGGAGTGTAGGGTTTTGTTAACTCCGCGTTCATGGCCTCTGTTACTTTGACAGGAACATGAGATAACAGATTTCCCACGTCCGAATAGCCCTGTGACTGATATAGATTTTGATAGAAGCTCTGCACTTCAGCCTTATCCTCGCTTTCGTTCACGCACACAGATCCGTCGGCCCTCGTGAGTCCCTGTATTTTGTTCATACGTTTCCGCTGGGAAGCTTGCGCTTGGAAGTATGACATATTACGATCCCCCTCTCGGAGCCAGGGGACGCGAGAGCGCTGCCGGAACCACACTTCTTCCTGGTGGAGTGCATCTTTCAATTTCTGGACTATCCTTCTCTCTTCGTCTGATGGGCCCCTGCCCATCGAATGACACCGGATGCGCTCGAGCTTCTTCTGAAGATTGCGAACGGTCCGTGTCAGAGAACCAAACTCCTTAGCTCCCCATGGCACTAAGGTAGCCTGAAGTGTACCCAGTGCGTTGGATATACCACGAAGCCCTGGGGCATGTTGGATGCCTCGCCATGTATCAGCCACTAGGTGATCATAATCAGCATGCGTTTGCCAGACGTTCTCATAACGAAATTGTTTCTTGTTTGTTGTCCTCTCTGACAAACTTTTGCGAAACTCTGTCACAACAAAACAATGATCGGACTCGACAGAGGGGAGATGTCTGACCCTTGTATGTTGGAATAATTGTCTGAACTCCTCGTTTGCAAAGGCTCGATCCAGTCTTGCCTTAACGTTTGCCTCTCCGGACTGGTTATTGTCCCAAGTGTAAGCTGTGCCGGACCAGCCCAAATCCTGGAAGGAAACCTCATCGACGACTTCCCTGAATGCTCGCATATTACTCTCGGAACGACCAGTTCTGCTAAAATGCTCACACGCAAACAGGGTCTCGTTAAAATCACCAACACACATCCAAGCTGAGTGTGGTAACTGGTGAAGATGGCGCAAAAAACGCCAACTATGGTGGCGATCTTCCGCTCGCGGTGCTCCGTAAAAACCTGTGAAGCGTCACACCGAGTTGTTTTGATCGTTGCTCCGAACAACAACATCAATATTTTTTTGACTGTAGTTTTCCAAATCCACAATGACATCCCGAGACCAAAATAGACCAATACCGCCACTAAGGCCAGCACTGTCCACAGCAAAGCATCCTCCGAAACCTAGAGAGTGCTTTAAATCCTCTACCTGTTTCGCTTTGATCTTTGTTTCCATTACAAAGAGTAGAGTGGGTCCTTCTTGCTTCACAATGCTGCGAAGCTCCCGAACTGCCTCGGGGTTCCCAAGCCCCGGCAGTTCCAGCTCAAAATACTCATTGGGACGGGCAGGACCGCGTCGCTGTCTCTGCCGAATTTTCTGGGGTTGGTTTCTTCTTCTTTAGTGCACGGTCAAAATCGCTGCCCTCTCCATCATTACTAGCCGATGCTGAGGCCTCCTTTTGGACGGCAGTCTCACCATCCGAAGCACCCGCGCCTCCATCAGTGAGCATCAGAGTTTTTGCCACCGGTCTATAAATCTGAGTAGGAGCGTCTTTCCTCTTCGGTGGTTGTTTGTGTTTCATGGGGGATACCACCTCTTCGCCTTGATCCTTGTTGGTGCTAGAGTTTCTAGTGGTCGGCTTGCTGTTTGCACCTTGCTTGGGATCACGCGAGGAGTTCTCGCTAGTCGCCTGTCTCCTGAACTCATCCGGAGCGCGAATCTTAGGACCAAACGGAAGTTCCCCTTGCTCATCACGGGATCCCGGTGTCTGACAATATAATTCTGAATGTCCCAATCTGCCACAAGAGAAACAAAAATATGGCAACTGCTCATACTGGATATCATACATATCAACCTTTTTCCTCCTTGCAGAATCAATGAGAATCCACCTTCTGAGCGGCTTCTCAACATCAATGGTGATCCTTGCTCGCAGAAACCCTCCGTCATGATCAAACTTGACAAATTGAGCATGTTGATCCATCTGCTTTGCTATAGGAATCCACCAAGCTTCGTCCCTCAAATTATAGGGCAAGTTCATAACCCTAGCCCAGATCTGCAAACGATCAAACTTCACCTCATCGAGCCTCATACACTCATCAAATTCCGCTAGCACCACGGCATTCTTGCTGATGTGCCATGGCGATCCGTTCCAGACCCGATCCCTATCTCGCTGATTCTCAAACTCCGCAACAAACATATTGATTCCTACGGAGCGAAACTGCAAACCGCGTGGGTTGCCCCACGCCGGCCCAAGAGCGTTGATGATTGTCTTGATGTGAAGATGATTACGGTGAAGAACTTTACCAGCCACCAACCACTTCGCCGGACCACTATCGACTCGATCATCGATCACCAGAGGAGTCGCTTCTTCCTGGGAGATATCCAGTTTGCCCAGCGCTTCCTCCAGTTTCCGTCTGGCGGCGCGGGCGGACTGATCTTCGTTCGCCGCCCCCGCTCCCGCGCTTGCGCTCGGCGTGGCCATCGCCGACCCCCGCTCGCTCGGTCTCTCTCGCCCCGCTGATAATCTGCAGGCGAGAAGCTTGTTCCACGTCCAAACCCTAGATCGCCTCGGGCGCCGCCAAAGGGGTTTAGGGTTTAGGGGAAAAACCCCGAGGTTAAGATCGAGGTTATGTTTAAGCTAATTTGGTGCAGTAAAGTAAAACGGCTAAAAATTTACATACCGATCGGTGCCTGTAGTAGTTCTGTAGCAAGTTGCAGGACACAGATCTCCAAACATCAAGGGGTTCATTTGTCCCACATGCATGCATGCATGCATAGCCATGAGGTAGAATGTGTGTGTCCGAAAAAGGTGAAAAGTAGTATGAGAATACCTGACAAAAAGTAGATAACTATACACAATTAGCTCGCATATGTTATAATATACTTCAGCCAATATGATGCGCAGTAGTTTCTTCTCCCTCATCGATCGATGGATGCATAGCCATAAGGATCGATGAGGGAGTAATAACAATACACAATTAGGAGGATAGACATTTTTTGACCCTGTGACAGACAATATGATGCATGTGAGTAGTAACGATATGTCACATATATGAACCACATCCAATATGATGCACCCTAGTTTCTTCTCCCGTCATCGATCCTTTCCGCATTATCAGCTCCAAATGAAAAACGAAGATCTTACGGAAATATGTTTTATTACATATTGTACTACAGAGGACGAACACAATTTATACTGGTTTAAATAACCGCAGCAGAGCAAAGAAAGGAAAGAAAACTGTAAAAAAAAACTCACCCTCATAGCAAATCTGGGTTACTGCATATACTAACTAATATCGAGCTTCGCTTATTACCCTAGACATGTGATCACCCTCCTCTCTCCCTCTCCCTCTCCCTCTTTCTCTTCTCTCTCTATCCGTACGCCCCGATCGACCGATCTCCTCAACAACACAAAACAACAAGATCACAAGATACAGAAAATATAACAAGACTAATATACTCATGATATGCAAATCAAGTTGCATTCATCAGTGTCTAGTGTCTACTAGCTAGTTAGCTAGTACTAGCTTCGAACAAGACCGCAGGATAGGGTCATGAGCAGCATGGCGGCATCGGTGATCTCGTCGCGCATGAAGCCGTGAGTGAACGCTGCCTGTGGATCGGCTTTGCTCAGTCTCTCCACCATGGCGTCATCCTCGGCAACAACGTGATCTTGATCCTTCGGAGTGGCATCGACAGCCACGGCCTTGGTGGAGGTAACGGTAGGATGATCAACCATCTTGCACCTCTTCTTGAACGGCAGCGACCGGTCGAGGTCCACAGCCCTCTTCTCCTTCTTTGTTGCCTTCACCGCTTGCGATGCATCGCTCGCCTGCGTGGCCCCTTCCGCCACACCGCCACTGGAAGCAGACGCCACCCCACCGTTGGTGGCGGCAGTGGCCGCCGCTGCAGCCATGGCGCGGCGAGCCTTCCTTTGGCGTATGCCACATGCGTTGCAAAGAGACTGCATGAACCATAGACGCATGAAAAAAGTACAGTTAAATAAATAAGTGTGTAGCAATCTGTACTACTGTGTGTTATATGTACATGTTGATATGAAGCAAGTACATAGATTGTGCAGTGCAGGTATAGATCATGAAGTTTGCCTAGTTAGCAATATATTTCACCTTGGGGCCACAAGGACCACTCCTCCACAAGGGGGTCTTGGTGGTGTTGCAGTCTGAGCACACTCTGATAACACCCATGGGATGCTGCAGCTGCTGGCTCTCATCACCTTGGTGTGCTTGTGCCCTTCTCCTTGGCTTTCTTGCCGTCCCTCCTTGGTGATCATTCGTTGGCGCCTTTCTCATGATCCTCATCTTCACCGGCGGTTTGGCGGATGCCCACTGGCTGGTCGATCCATCGCCGGCATGTGTGGCTTCGAAATCATAGGAATTGTATGAGGATCTCTGGATCATGTCACTGCCGATGCTTTGGATGGTAGGTCCGAACGGGGAGCATGTGGCGAAGACGTCCGCAGATCCTCCGCTCATCATCATGTGATCATTGAACTACAAGAGAAAGAAAAAGCAAGCCAGGGAGCAGGATTGTAAGAACAGCTTGCATGTACTAAACACGTTGGAACACATCGATATTGACATATATTTGTGTAGGTAGCTAGTTGTGAACCCCCCCCCCCCCCCCCCCCTCTCACCTGCTGATTAGATTCACCAAAAAATTGCTGCCTCGAGTGCTGGTCTCCATAGGCTTGCCCTTGATGCTCCACAGGGTTGTCGATCATGAAAGGGAACAAGATAGGAGGATCTTTGGGTAGATGAAAGGCTTGAAAGTGCCCTTGATCTTGATCTCCATCCATTAGAGGGAGAGTAGATAGCTGGCTCATGTAGATGGTAGACATCCGAGGGAAGAGGAGGAACGAGAACGAGAGATCTCTAGCCCTCAAGCTATCTGCAGGGACTGTGAGTAGAGGTGGAAGAGATCAGGCTGGATATAAGGGAGACGCAGCCTAGTTAGGGGTGGAGAGGTGTGTAGAGATCTGCAGTTGGAGGGGCAATTTACGGGGGCCCAGAGTGATCATGGACAGTGGAGAGTGACACGTCCTTTTTTTGTAAAGGGGAGCTAAGGGAGCCAAGAGCAACTATCAAGCTAACACCTCTCTCTCTCTCTCTCTCTCTCTCTCTCTCTCTCTCTCTCTCTCTAGCTTGCACATAGAGGGACTTAGAAGGATGTCTGAGATCCCTTTCCTAGAGTGAGAAAGAAAATGAGCACAGGAAATTAAAGGGATGAGGAAGCAAAAGTCGAACAAACACATTATTGGACACTGTGCATGCAAACATTCGTTCCCAAGCCCAACCCGAGATCCCATGCAACTGCAGCATGTGCCCCCAGCGCCCCACTCCCCAACTAGTGCAATATTTAGTCTTTTTATTTAATATGTGCTGTGAGAAGTCTCAAGAAAAACGTACTGTGAGAAAGGATTTCAATAGAATTGACAACGCTGTTGAATTGCAAAGGTAAAGTGGACGGCTATTTGCTAGATATAAGGGTTCAAGGACAACTTCTCCATTGATCAAAACCATGATATATACCTGTCTAGCATATATGCCAGGTTAATGTGTTGTACTACCCTATGTTAAAAGTGCTTCTCACTTCAAAGCAAACATACTTCATGCCTCCTTTTTGGTTTGTAGGAATCTCATAGGATTTTTATAGGACAGGATTTGTATAGAAAATTTTTCTTTGAAGCCCTTTAGTTTGTAGGAATGGATTCCTATTCATATGTAGGATAGGAATCAATCCCTCACATTTTGGAGGAAAAAAACATTAGCTAAGACTCAATGGAAAAATTCCTATCCTATGTATCAAATGACATCTCTTTCTCTGTAGGAATTGAGATACATGTCATCTCAATTCCTATGATCTTCCTATTCCTATAACATTCCTATCTTATGAACCAAAGGAGGCCTCAATGTAAACACTATCAACAGTGATTCTCGTCTTAGGCACATTGGAAGCCTAGGGATTTGCAATTTTGGGTTGGTCTGATGGTGGCAAAGAAGCACATTTTCTGCTTTGGATCTTTTGCGACAAATGACGGCTCTGAGATACGTTTCTGGGTGGATAAGTGGTTAGGAAATGCCACTCAGAACAATATCGAGCCTTGTGCCGTTTTATACGCGATAAGAATGGTATTCTTGCACATGTGCTCAGCTCCTGCCCGGCGGATATATCATTTAGGGGGGATTTGATTGGCCCTTGTCTAGTGTCATGGCAACATCTTCTATCCCACAATTAGCATGACAGAAGGACGAGATGTGTTCTGCTCAAATCTAACTACAAATGTATCATTTACAGATGAATCTATGTATCTTGCACTGTCGCGCTCTCGGAGATTTCAGAAAACCCCTTCCATACTTTGTGCTCTCTCTCCCTCCCTCCCTCCCTACATCTCTCTCTCTTCTCCTCCTCCTCCTTCTCCTCCTCCTCTCCTTTGTGAGTAAATCTCATCAAGCCCTAGGCGTTTTTAACTTGAAAACTAATCTCCCCTCGCGTCGCCCTCTCGAGGGAGACTCGGGGGCGACCAACCCGTCCGCCTCCTCCCCTTCTCGATTCCTGTCCTCGCCGCCGCCGGAGACGGGCGCCGGGTCCCCCGCGCGGACGCCGTTGAGGGTGGCGGTGAGGCCCTCGGCCGCGACGCCGCTCGGGCTCGGGCCTAAGGGTTTGAGGCGGCGGGCGGCGCTCGCCGGAGTTGAGGGCCGCGTCTACTCGGTCGCGCGGGCGGCAAGTTGGCGGTGGACGCGGACGCCGCGTGGAGGGATCCCCTGCTGCTCTCCTTCGCCAGATCTGAAGACGGCGCCCCGTGCTGCTGCTTCCTCCTTGTCAGTCCGGCCGGATCCGGTGGCGGACTGCGCGGATGTGGGGTTGGGAGCTCTGGATCGGAGTAATTTCTTGGCCTGCTGCGGCGGCCACGACGCCGGCGGCGCTCCAGGCGCTGTTTCCTTCTTGAAGGCAGCTTCGAGATCCAACTCCCTCTCCCTCGTCCTCCCCCTGCACCCGGGTGAAAACCCACAACTTTGGTTGGGCGGCGGCGGTGCCCGGCTCCGTCACCTTCTTGAAGGCGCCGCTTTGGGTCCGCGGGGAGGTGGGACAGCTGCAGCGCGTTCTTGGCGTTCCTGATGGCGGCGGTTCTCGTTAGTGGTGTCGCTTCACCATGGCGGTCGGCCGGTCCGGCTCTCGTGGTGATTGTGGTGCTCAAGTCTTCCTGGGGTGCTCCCGTCCCGTTCAGAGAGGCTGGAGGTGGAGCGGCTTCATCTTGCATGGAGCTTCGGTGGAGATGTCAAGTCATGCCTGACCGACAGGTGCTACGCTTTGTCATGCCTGGTCGGCAGGTGCTACGCATGACAGATCTTCCAAAGACTTCAAGCTGTGTCGGCTGGTGGTACTTGGCAGCATGGTGCTGAGGTGTATCAGCGGCGACCGCGACGTGCTCAGCTGTTTGTGCGCAGGTAGGAGGTGCCGTTGGGCGCCGTGGTGGCGTCGACGATAGCTGGACCGAGCACGGTTGATGCATCAGTACAGTTCTGAAGATGGAGCGATGGCAGTTGGCGGCAGCGGCCTCTGAGTGCACGTCGGACCGGTGAGACCCATGCCCGGCAGGCGTCCTGGATGGGACCTCAGGTCTTAGATGTTAGGTTTTGCTGCGATGTCTGTTTGGTATTAGGCCCAGGCTATCTGCGCCCCTTCATCAATTGGATAGAGTTGCTTAGACGGCGGCTTTAGGCTTACAGTTGTATTACTTTGTAAGGTCTTGTGAGAATAATTAATAAAATGGTCGTATGCATCGCCCAGATGCAGAGGCCGGGGGTCATCCTACTTTTCTAAAAAAAATCAAAGAGATCGATAGAGGTTCTTGAGTCACTTATTTGTAGTTCTTTGGCAAAGGGTTCATTCCAAATGACTTGTTACTCTTGGAGGGTTAATTAACTCCTAGACGATTAGTGTTGCTCGAAACCCTTCAATTTGTGAAGGAGCCAAGAAGTTTCCAAATGCCTAATTTGTATCTGCCTACAAGTGTGCTAATATAGCGCATTTGTAGGCAGATACAAATTGGACGCTATTTGGATGATTGGCCATATAGAACACACATACTTAATTGAAAAAAGAGGTGTTTGATTATATCGTCGTGAGTACAAAAACTACACTTCTTGCTTCCTTGCTAGTTGTGATGAACCAGGTTGTCTTTAGTAGCACACTACCCTACAAAGATACCACATAAAAAATTTGACTTTTCGTGGTATCTTCGATTTCCAAATGTGTTTATAATTGTTTCCTGGAATCTTTGAGTGCGAGAGCGCACAGTATATGGTCATCTATAAAGTTAGATTTGGACGGAACACGCCTCATCCTTATGTCAGGTTAATCGCAGGATTGAAGATGTTGCCATGACAGTAGAGAAGGGCCATTATATATCCGCCGGGAGGTTCTGAGCACAAAGTAAGGAAGAGGTTCTCTCTTAGCAAGGTATATCAAAAACAATGTCCTCGAAAGTTCCGGACAATGGGGCCAAGTTCCAGATGCGTTCAAAATGTGAAAGGCCAACTGAGAAAGTAGCATTCCTAGAAGTTTGGCAGCAATACGTAGGTGACGAGCTGTCCAAAAACACCCTCCTGGATCAAGGTAACTCAAAAGTACCCGATGTGAGCAATCAGAAGTTATGAAATTATGAACACATCTGGAATGAATGTATTATATGTGTATATTTGTTATGTGAACATGAAATTGTATTGGCAAACGACATTGTATGAGATGTGCATGTTTATGTGTATGTGATGACATATTAAAATGCAATGTTTATATGTGCTTATTTTGTATTGCATGTGTAATATTGGGTGCAGCCAGGGCAGCACTGCTAGTAGTACTTGTGATACAGTAGGACGACATAAAGCTGCCAGCTGGAACTTAACATAGTTTGTCGGCCTCTAGGCACTGCCCGGTAAGAGCATCTCTAGCAGACCCCGCATAACGCCCCGATCCGCAAAATAACCGTCAAAATGCGGGTCGGCGCGGAAAATCCCGCCTGAACAGACCCGTAAATGCGGACGGCCCGTAAAAATTTTTGAGGGGCACGGAATCTTGACCCCAACCCACGAATACGCGGGTCCCCCCCTCGGCCTGTCGGTGCCCTGCATATAGCGGGAGCGGTTGGTAGGGAGGACATTTCAACCCGCGCTTTTCCCCACCTACCATCTCCCCTCTCCCCCTCGCCCCGCCGCCGGGCCGCCGCCCACGATTCCAGCTAAAGTAGCCGGTGGGATCATGCCGAAGGCCGCCACACGCACGAGGTTGCCCGCCGCCACCCCCTTCCTGCGTCGGCGGGCCAAAAAGTTGCAGATCTGCGGCCCTTCGTCGCGGGCGGCCCGGATTTGGCTTTTTCGGCCACCGGTGGCTGCGCCAAGCGATGGAATGGTCGGGGAGCACCTCGCAAAGTCCCATCGCCGCATGCAGGTACGGGTTCATCCTGTAGCCGCCAAAGATGGTTTGCCGGCATGGATTCGGCCGGCCGTCTGCCCGGCTCGGCGCTCATGCAGCGGCTCTGTGGCTCGCCGATGCCGCTCATAAAGTGCGATGACTGCACGCGGACAGTGCTGCGGCTAACTTCGGGCACGCTGAAGCACCCCGGATGGGTGTTCTTCAAATGCGAAAACGACGGGGTACGTGTTCTTTTCATTCGGCTTTGGCACCGCATTCTTTGGTTCAATTGTGATAGCTCATTTCGAACACCATCATGTGTGTAGAAAGATGGATGCTCGTTTTGGTTTTGGGAAGGCGAATACATTGATTTATTGATAGAAAGAAACTTAATAGATGTTCGTGCACTCCTTAGTACAATCGAAGGTAATGAAGCGGCTGCATGTGCAACTAGAGGGGAAGCAACGTCTACTTCTTTGGAACCAAAGAAGAAGAACGAAGAATGCAAGATCAAGAATCCGCAGATCAATAATGAGTGCATGGAGAAGATATTGCTTCAACTAGTGGGAGCGGTTATGGAAGTTGGAAATCTTTTAAAATGCATAATTGTGGTTCTTGTTTTATTTGGTCTTGCTATTCTAGCAAAGATTTGGTGATATCTATGTATCCAATGTTGTTGAAAAAGCAAAGAAATGCATTATCTTGTGTCAAATTGAGGTGCAAATTTAGGATTTACGGGTCGGCTGGAGCGGCGCCAGACCAGACCCCGCAAAACCGACCCATAAAAGAGCATATTCCATGAATATCCTTTTATACGGGTCCGTTTTGCAGTGTCTGCCTCTGCGGCCGTCCGCGCCGGCCCGCAAAGCCGTTTTCCACGAACTGCAAACGTGTTTTACAGGTCGGCATTATGCGGGGTCTGCTAGAGATGCTCTAAGGGCCAGTTCTTTTGGTGGTTTTTTTGGACTTCTAGAATAAGTTGTCCCCTACCCAGCTTATTCTAGAAGCCCAACCAAAAACAAGTATAACCCTACTAGACAAGTCCTAATTAGTAGGCTTCTAAAAAAATTGTTGGACTTCTAGAATAAACTGGGTAAGCAGCAGCTTATTCCAACTTGTTCTAGAAGCCAACCAAAGAACTAACCCTAGGTGATATCCATCTGCTTTGTGCCATGTTGATAGTTCCAACTGATTGGTCGGGCGATCATGTATTATGTGTCACTGGCCGGCCATGTGGCCCGTCCATGATGATTAAATCATCACTAACCCTAAGGCACTGACTGACGACCGTTGGTGTGTTAGTTATGATACCATTTGGTCAGTTAATGTTATTCAGATCTGTAGTAGTGAACTTGTCTTCTTTGGTAGTGTAGTTTGTACTTCTTCCATTTGGAGTTGCATCAAGAAAACCCTCCTCTTCCATGTCAAGAAGTGGCTCATCTTCTGTTTCATATTCTTGGCAGGCAATTTCTTAAGAGACAAAATCTTGAGATGCAACACGATTGTATTGCAAAAAAGTTTGATCATCCACACTACATACACCAAATTTGAAGAACCTACATGCACATCACATCACAACTGCATACAAAATGTAGAATGTCATGACATAGAATGAGAAAACCAAAAAAAAAGTATTTTTTTACCTTTCGGTCATTTCATCAAACATGTTGGAATGCCAATGAGTGACATCCACTCCTCCACATGCGGTGGTGGGAGGGGAGGGGAAGAGTCCCTTGGCGCCATTCAACATGGCAATGGGTACCCGCAACCCATGAACACGACAGGTAAACACCCTATTAGGTAAGAGTTTGAAAAAAAATACTCGTGGGTTTATAAATGGGAAAAAAATTGTAGCATCTAATAAGACAGTACGGGAAGGCACCCATACGCACGTACCCGCATACTTAACAATATGTCCCTTGTGTCATTCATTAAAGAGAAAAAAACCTAGCCATTTTACCCTAGGCTACGCAACTGCTAGCCTCGACACAGAATCCCCTCCCCTTATGCACCGGGCAATAGTGAGGATAATTACAGGTAATGATTGATCAAAATGATCACTACAGCTAGCTTGAGACTTAAATTACAGAAAGAAATCACTTACAGACAATAGCAACTGACGATAGATTTGTCGAGTGCGTCTTTATTGTATAGCTGAAATAGTTCTGAATACTCAACGGTAACAGCTTTCTCATGGTAGTAATGCTCCTTGTTGACATTCACCGTGAGGGACTCTCGATTGGAAATCTTGGTAATGTCCATGTACCATTGATGCAATTCATACATTCTCGTTGGGAGCTTATTAACCTCCTCTGGCTTGACCAAAGGTTGGCCCCGGGCATATTTCCGTTTTATTTCCTCCTCTCTAGTCGGAGACATGGGCTCGATATCGAGGAGTTGTCCAACAGTGATCCCGGTCGATTCAGCCTGCGCAATATGCTCCTCGGTTATTACCACATCGCTCACCCCGGGAACGTTAACGGTTTGCCCACAATAATATTGGGCGCGCCTACTCTCATGTGTTGTTGGCACAACAAGCGGGGGGATTGATTGCGCCGCCTGTTCTCCCAGCTGGGGAACGGTTTTATCGCTCCTTTTGCCAGCTGATTTGCTCGAGCTCGAGCTCGCCTCTTTCTGTAGACGTGCTCGATTTAACTTCTTGATGTGGCGCTCATAGACTGTGTCAACAGGCTTGGGAGCTGGTGGTCTAGCCATACGAATGAAGTGGTCAATCTTTTCCACAGGCACTTTCTCCCTTGGCGGCGGTGGCGGTTTCGGTGCAAAATGGGCTTCCACCTCGGCCTTCGATATGGCTACGTTTTCCTCCTCGGACTTGTCGTAAGGCCTCTGCGAAAGAGGCGCGAGGCTTGGACCATATTGAAATCGCTTGCCTCCGCCTGTACCTCCAGTACTACCTCGACTTGTACCGCTACGCACCATAGCTGAGGCGGCTCTCTTCTGTGATTGCTGAGGCGGCGAAGACGGCTAACGTGGCTGAGTTGGAGGAGGAGGAGTGGCCTGAAGCTGTGCCGGACTTGGAGGAGGAGTGGCCTGAAGCTGTGCCGGACTTGGAGGGGGAGTGGCCTGACGCTTTGTCGGACTTGGAGGAGGAGGAGTGGCCTGAAGCTGTGCCGGACTTGGAGGAGGAGTGGCCTGACGCGTTGGTGGACTTGGAGGAGCGGGAGTCTGCTGACTCGGTGGCGGACTGCGACGAGGAGTCGGATGACGCGGTGTCGGTGGCCTTCGAAAGATGATGCAATCCTTTCTCCATAGGATGATACGATGGTTGGCCTCTCCTAGTGTGTGCTCATCGTCACCTCCAGGAATGTCAAGCTCTAGCCCCGAATATTGGTCCACCACCTCATCAACCAATACACGAGCATAGCCCGCTGGAATCGGGTTGCAATGGAAGGTTGCCTCAGGGGGATTTGTAAAAGCAAGGGCGTCCGCCACCTTCATGGATATGTTCTTCATTTTGAAGTGTAGCTCGCAGTTAGTGTTCTCCATGATGTCATCCACTGGGTAGCTATCCAGCAATGCGTCGCCCGGGGCGGAACCCACGCTGCTTCTCGGCATGGATGGGACGGTGCTATCCATTGGTGGATCATCCGCTAGCTGCTGATACCCCCTTTGCTGGCTAAGTGAGTCGATCTGCTCCTGCTACCGCTGTAATTTGATTGCCAAGTCCACGTGCGCTGATTCTAGGCCTTGAAGGCGTTCATAGTCTAGCTTCCTCTGCTCCTCCTCCATCTTCCTCTTCTTCTCCTCCGCAATCTTCTTTCTCGCACGGGTTCTGTAGTCGGTGTTCCAGTCCGAAAACCCCTCATACCACGGAATAGCGCCCATGCCTCGTGTTCTTCCCGGGTGTTCAGGATTTCCCAGGGCACGCGTAAGCTCGTCGTTCTCTCTGTTGGGCTCGAACAACCCCGATCGAGCCTCTTCTATTGCAACAAGTAGCTTATCTTCGGCTCCGTCCAGACATGCCTTCTTCGAAACGTTGTCTGTCTTCGGGTCCAACTCCCCTCCATGCGCATAGAACCAAGTCCTGCACCTGGGGGGCCAGCTCAATGTTTCTGGAGTGACACATGCATCCAGCATCTCTTTCTCAGACTTATCCCACTTAGGCATTCCCACCGCATAGCCACCTGGCCCCAGCTTATGGAACTTATCCTTTTTTGCGGCATTGGCCTTGTTTATTCTGGACCGTTCCTTAGATAATTCCGAATCCTTGAATTTCACGAAATTGTCCCAATGAGCACTTTGCTTCTCTAGTGTTCCCTCGAGTACTGGAGTCTTCCTTCCTCCCTTGACGTACTTGGCCCATTCACTCATCTTGTGGTTCTTGAATGCAACCGCCATCTGCCTAAGAGCAGCGTCCTTGACTTTCTCCACATCTGCATCTATGAAATGATCTGGTAGGGTGAAATGTGACATGAGCGTTTCCCAAAGCAAATGTTTTTTGTCTGTCATCGACAAAAGTAACTCCTGGACGTGGCTTTGCTGGCTCTCTCCATTCTTGAAGGGAGATCGGGAGTTGGTCCTTCACAAGAACTCCGCACTGACGAATGAACTTGTTCGCAATCTTCTTAGGCGCTAATGGTTCGCCATTAGGTCTGATTGCCTCGATATTGTACTTTACGCCCTCCTTCAACTTTTTGTTCGGGCCTCCTTTTGTCCTGTTGCCTGAAGATTTGCTCGATCCGGATGGCTGAAAGAAAAAAGATCGATTCGTTAATATATCTTCAAGTCATTTAAAACATGTGATGATCACCAGATGCCTGCTTATATAAATATATATACCTCGCCGGTCTTTGTTGTTTCAAGATCAATATTTTCTTCGTCATGTTCATAGTTCATGACTTCATCAATTCGGTCGTCGCGATCGAATATCATATCACCCTCCCCGGTGTTGTTTAGATATTCAGAGCCGTCATAATCTTCTTCATTCTGATCATCATCTGGCCCGCGAGAATTGCGTATGATATTGAACAGGGCCTCTTCTCCCTCTCTGCCGGTATTGTCCGCCATAGGTTTTGTTTAACTAATCCAAAAGAAATATATTCAAATTACAATGCATGGATGCAATCAATTAATAAGGAAAAACTGAATCAATCATAGTACATAATAAGCATCATCGAATATAATCTCGAATACGTCGTCTCGAATAATATATAATCTCAAATACATCGTCGGATCATGCGGCGCGGGCGGTGGACACCCAAAGAGAAGGAACCCTCACAGGATCATAGCTGAAGTGAGATCCCAGAAGAAACTGCCAGGTATTGGAGAACCTGCCGCCCTCTAACGCAACCATGTAGTGATGGACGTGCTCGTCCTCCCTGACACGGCGACGTACCACCTCCGGCGGGGCCGGCTCCCTCCGCACCGAAACTGGCTCACGCGAACGCCACCAAACGAGATCAGGGTCGACGACCGGGGCCGGGTTCCTCATCAAGCGGCGCGCCCCTCCAGGCAGCACCTCCCAGTGCCAGCCCGGCGGAGCCCAGTCCCGGACATGGGTCAGCCGGACGTCGTCGCGGACGGTTCGGCGGCGAGGATGCGGGCCGGGCATCATCGAGAACAAATACTAGCTATATGCCCGCAAAAAGTAACATTTTTTAATGATTGGATTTTGATAACTAAAATTCCTAGCATTTCTATATAACTAACATTCCTATAACATTTCTAACAATGCTATATAACTAACATTACTATAACATTTCTAATATTTTTATAACTAAAAAACAGAAGAAAAAAATTATAACATTTCTATATATATAACTAACATTTGTATAACATTTCTAATATTTCTATAACTAAAAAAGAAAAATTTCTAACTTTTTTATAACTATTTCTATAACTAAAAAACAGAAAAATTTCTAACAATTCTAACTTTTTTATAACTATTTCTATAACTAAAAAACAGAAAGAAATTCTAACAATTCTAACATTTCTAACAATGCTATATAACTAACTATTTCTATAACTAAAAAAAGAAAAATTTCTAACATTTTTATAACTATTTCTATAACTAAAAAACTAAAAAATGTATGTGTGTGTGTGCTCACCGGCGAGGCGAGAGGCGACGGGGACAGGGACGGGGCGGCGACGACGGGGACGGGCCAGGGCGGTGACGACGGGGACGGGGCGGCGATGACGGGGACGTGGACGACGCGGGACGGGCCGGGACGGCGCGGCGGTGACGACGGGGACGGGGACGACGGGGCGACGACGGCAGGGACGGGGCGGCGACGGGGGCGGCGACGAGGGATATTGAGACGGGGGCGGCGGGCGACGGGGCAGAGGAGAAGAAGCAGATAAGAAACTGAAATATTTGAAGTGTTTAGTTATATAGGATGGACCTTTAGTACCGGTTGGAGCCACCAACCGGTACTAAAGGCCTGTTTTGGCCAGGCCAAGCGGCAGGAACCGCACCCCCTTTAGTACCGGGTGGTGGCTCCAACCAGTACTAAAGGCCCCCCTTTAGTACTGGTTGGTGCCACCATCCGGTACTAAAGGGGGTGCGCTGGCAAGGTGCGGTGCGGCAAGTTTAGTCCCACCTCGCTAGCCGAGGGGCGTCCGCACTGGTTTATAACCCCCCATGCGGTATCTCTCTCGAACTCCTCTCCAAAGCAGGCCTACTGGGCCTACATGTTCTGTGCTGCCCTGTGGGCCTACTGGGCCTTTGCGGGCCTGCATCCTGGACCAACAAGAGATTGGGTTTCTAGTCGTATGCAGGCCGCTCTGGCCTAGTAGGCGGGCTTTTTCTTATTTTTTTTTTGCTTTATTTATTTTTGAATTGTTTTTTTTTGTATTTAGAGTTTCTTTGTGAATATTTTTGCTTTAGGTACAAAAAATTACAAACTTTCTGTTAGTGCCCGTAGTTTTCAAATTTGAATAGTTTAAATTTTGAATTATTTGAAATTAGTGTGAATCACTAGTTTGTGAATAACTTAACTTTAAAAATCAATAAAGGCATGAAAGAATTTGTTTGCACATAAAATTTCTTCGCGTTTCAAATGCCAAAACACATAACTACCCTAACTATTACAGAGATTCCCTCCTGGGTGTGAAACACAGAAGAAAGTGATGATAGTGAAGCCGATCGCATCCCAGATCTTTCGATGTGAAACTTTTTCTTTGCGTGTGTCCCTTTGCGCCGTAACCATGGAAAATCTTCATCATTTAACGGGATGCTCGGGTCAATATTCACTGTGAATGGAGCAATTTCATCAAACTTTTCATAATCTTCTGACATGTCTGTCTTGTCATCCACTCCCACGATGTTTCTCTTCCCAGAAAGAACTATGTGCCGCTTTGGCTCATCGTACGATGCATTCGCTTCCTTATCTTTTTTTCTTGGCTTGGTAGACATGTCCTTCACATAGAAAACATGTGCCACATCATTGGCTAGGACGAATGGTTTGTCTGCATACGCAAGATTGTTGAGATCCACTGTTGTCATTCCGTACTGCGGGTCTTCCGTTACCCCGCCTCGTGTCATATTGACCCATTTGCATCGAAACAAAGGGACCTTCAAACCACGTCGATAGTCAAGTTCCCATATGTCCTGTATATAACCATAATATGTTTCCTTTCTCGTCTTGGTTTCTGCATCAAAGCGGACACCACTGTTTTGGTTGGTGCTCTTCTTATCTTGGGCGACCGTGTAAAATGTATTACCATTTATCTCGTACCCTTTGAAAGTCATTATATTCGAAGATGGTAACTGGGCAGCAAGTACAGGTCATCTTCAATAGAGGTGTCATGCATGGTATGTGTCTGCAACCAGCTGGCGAAACTCCTGGTTTGTTCACGTGTAATCCAGTCATCAGACCGCTCCGGGTGTTTGGAGCATAGCAAATTCTTGTGTTCATCCATATACGGAGCCACCAAGGCGGAATTCTGTAGAACTGTGTAGTGTGCTTCAGTGAGAGAATGTCCGTCCATATATATTATTTGTTCCCCTCCTAGCGTGCCTTTTCCATCTAGTCTGCCCTTATGCCGCGATTCAGGAACACCAATCGGCTTAAGGTCAAAAATAAAGTCAATACAAAACTCAATGACCTCCTCATTTTCATGGCCCTTGGAGATTCTTCCTTCTGGCCTAGCACGGTTATGAACATATTTCTTTAAGACTCCCATGAACCTCTCAAAGGGGAACATATTGTGTAGAAATACAGGACCCAAAACGTTAATCTCTTCGCATAGGTGAACTAGGACGTGCGTCATGATGTTGAAGAAGAATGGTGGGAACACCAACTCGAAACTGACAAGACATTGCACCAAATCATTCTCTAACCTTGGTATGATTTCTGGATCGATTACCTTCTGAGAGATTACATTGAGAAATGCACATAGCTTCACAATGGCTAATCGAACGTTTTCCGGTAGAAGCCCCCTCAATGCAACTGGAAGCAGTTGCGTCATAATCACGTGGCAGTCATGAGACTTTAGGTTCTGGAACTTTTTCTCTGTCATGTTTATTATTCCCTTTATATTCGACGAGAAGCTAGACGGTACCTTAATACTAAGCAGGCATTCAAAGAAGATTTCCTTCTCTTCTTTGGTAAGAGCGTAGCTTGCATGACCCTGATGTATGCCGTCTTTTCCGTGCATACGTTGCTGGTCCTCCCGTGCCTCAGGTGTATTTTTTGTCTTCCCATACACGCCCAAGAAGCCAAGCAGGGTCACACAAAGATTCTTCGTCACGTGCATCACGTCGATTGCGGAATGGACCTCTAGGTCTTTCCAATAGGGCAGGTCCCAAAATATAGATTTCTTCTTCCACATGGGTGCGCGTCCGTCAGCGTCATTCGGAACAGGTTGTCCACCAGGACCCTTTCCAAAGACCACCTTCAAATCCTTGACCATATCATATACATCAGCACCAGTACGGTGGCGAGGCTTCGTCCGGTGATCTGCCTCACGTTTGAAATGCTTGCCTTTCTTTCTTACAGGATGCCTGCTCGGAAGAAATCGACGATGTCCCAGGTACACATTCTTCTTACAATTAGCCAAATATATACTGTCGGTATCGTCCAAAAAGTGCGTGCATGCGCGGTATCCCTTATTTGTCTGTCCTAAAAGGTTACTGAGAGCAGGCCAATCATTGATGGTCACGAACAGCAACGCCTTTAGGTCAAATTCTTTCCCCATGTGCTCATCCCACGCACGTACACCTGTTCCATTCCACAGTTGTAAGAGTTCTTCAACTAATGGCCTTAGGTACACATCAATGTCGTTGTCGGGTTGCTTAGGGCCTTGGATGAGCACTGACATCATAATGAACTTCCGCTTCATGCACAACCAAGGAGGAAGGTTATACAAACATAGAGTCACAGGCCAGGTGCTATGGTTACTGCTCTGCTCCCCAAAAGGATTAATGACATCTGCGCTTAGACCAAACCATACGTTCCTTGCGTCATCTGCAAACTCCTTCCCATACTTTCTTTCAATTTTTCTCCACTGCGACCCGTCAGTGGGTACTCTCAACTTTCCGTCTTTCTTACGGTCTTCTCTGTGCCATCGCATCGCCTTGGCATGCTCTTTGTTTTGGAACAAACGTTTCAACCGTGGTATTATAGGAGCATACCACATCACCTTGGCAGGAATCTTCTTCCTGGGGCGCTCGCCCTCGACATCACCAGGGTCATCGCGGATGATCTTATAGCGCAATGCACCGCATACCGGGCAAGCGTTCAAATCCTCGTACTCACCGCGGTAGAGGATGCAATCATTAGGGCATGCATGTATCTTCTGCACCTCTAACCCTAGAGGGCAGACAGCCTTCTTTGCTTCGTACGTACTCTCGGGCAATTCGTTGTCCTTTGGAAGCATATCCTTTATCATTACCAGCAACTTTCCAAATCTCTTGTCAGATACACCATTCTCTGCCTTCCATTGCAGCAATTCCAGTGTGGTGCCCAGCTTTTTCTTGTCACCTACGCAATTCGGGTACAACAATGTTTTGTGATCCTTTAACATGCTCTGCAACTTCTTCTTCTCCAAATCACTTGCGCAGTTTCTCTTTGCATCGGCAATGGCCCGACCTAGATCATCAACGGGCTCATCCGATGCCTCTCTTCAGCTTCTTCCCGCATTGCCGGCTCAGCTTCTTCCCGCATTACCGGCTCAGCTTCTTCCCTCATTGTTGTATCATCGTATTCAGGGAACCCATGGCCAGGATAGCTGTCGTCGTCCTCTTCTTCTTCATTGTCTTCCATCATAACCCCTCTTTCTCCATGCTTGGTCCAAACATTATAGTGGGGCATGAAACCGGACTCAAACAGGTGGACGTGAATGGTTCTTGACGTAGAGTAATTACGACCATTCTTACAGACAGCACATGGACAGTGCATAAAACCATCCGCTCGCTTGTTTGCCTCAGCCGCAAGCAGAAAAGTACGCATGCCATTAATGAACTCGGGAGAGCATCGGTCATCGTACATCCATTGTCGGCTCATCTTCAATACACAGCACTGAAAACATCAAATTAATACAATACATAAAGTTCATACATAAAGATCATACAACACTTAAATGCAACAAACAAATAACTCTCTAGCTAAAGAATTTAAATGCAACAACAAATGCGATCAAGATCGCAACTAAGGTAACAATTGATCCAACAGCATAATGATACCAAGCCTCACTATGAATGGCATATTTTCTAATCTTTCTAATCTTCAAGCACATTTTCTCCATCTTAATCTTGTGATCATCGACGACATCAGCAACATGCAACTCCAATTCCATCTTCTCCCCCTCAATTCTTTTCAATTTTTCCTTCAAATCCTCGTTTTCTCTTTCAACTAAATTTAACCTCTCGACAATAGGGTCGGTTGGAATTTCCGGTTCAACTACCTCCTACATACAAATATCTATGTCAACTTGATGGGCATAATTTGTCATAAACACGAAATGCAATGAATAGTTTTAAAAGAGAATATACCACATCTGAATCATAACCCGGACGAGGGCCGACGGGGACGGATATCAAAACCATGGCACTATGTATAACAAACAACGTATGGGTAAGATAATTATACGAGTAACTATATATCCAAATCACACAAACATCAATTTTTTATATAAAACTTCATGAACAAGAGGCTCACCACAAGGTGGTGCCGGCGACGGGACGTTGCGAGCGATCGACGGTGGTTACGACGGAGATTTAGAAGGTACTAAGTAAACCACACCTACATATGCAAAACTAAGTGTTATTTTTGACCTCAAATTGCATATAAATCAAATACTAGCACATATATATAATTCCTCCCAAATTACTAAACTCAAAAATCAATCACTATATAAAGCACTGCACGAGCTAATCTAGCAATGAGAGATGAAAGGAAAAAGTTGCTAACCTTTGTGATCATTTGAATAGATGGGGGCCTTCAAATCTTGGGCAAAATGTGTGATGAGCTTGAGAGGAAGAGGGAAAAGAACAGAGAGGAGAGGGGAAAGGGGAAGAACAGAGCGAGCTCGGGTGGACAAAGGGTCTATGTAGGACGACCTTTAGTACCGGTTCGTGATACGACCCGGTACTAAAGGTGTTGGAGGGGCCCCGGACTGACAACATCCTGCCACCACTCACTTTAGTACTGGTTCGTGGCACGAACCGGTGCTAAAGGTTCGCCACGAACCGGTACTAATGAGAGCGGCCCGGCTAGCCGCTGGAACCGGCACTAATGTACACATTAGTGCCGGCTCAAATTCAAACCGGCACTAATGTGCTTCATGTTTGACCCTTTTTCTACTAGTGTATGCATGTGCATGATCTTGTTTAAATGCATTGATTTTATTTTTTGAACTCATAATTTTATCTCTAGTTTTGTTGATCTTATTATATAGTCTCCTTCATTTGATTATTTCAAAGTAGGGGATAATAAAAGAAAAATGAAGAAAATCGTGTCCCTCTTCTTTGTCTTGTAATTGGAAAAGGAAGGAAGAACAGACGTGAATGCTTCTCTAATAAGTTCACTTACAGGCTACTCATCCATGAATGTAATTAGACATTGTTTAGTGTCATCTAATTAATTATTGTTGCTATCCATTTCTGAAAATTAATACCATTCTTTTTATTCCATCACACAATAAATCATACTCCCTCCGTCTCATAATATAAGAGCGTTTCTGACACTAGTGTAGTGTAAAAAACGTTCATATATTATGGGACGGAGGGAGTAATATATATGTGCTCAAGTGCTAAAATGTGGCATATATGTATGTGCTGAAATGTTGAAGTATACATGCTGAAATGTTGTGTATATACGCGGAAATGCTGAAAAAGACATGGTGAAATATGAATTGGGGAAGGTGACCGAGATAGGTTTTTTACCCACGGGTATTAGGTATGGGAACAGTTTGAAACCCGAGGTGCGGGTATGGGTATGGGTTTGGATGAAAAATATTGAGACGGGTACGGGTTTTGGCGGCCATTACCCACACCCTAACCCGGCGGGTGCCATGTTGAGGCGTCATCGAGGCAACCTTCTTCTTACTACAGGAAGCATCCCGACCGATGGATCTTCCTGGTTACCGCGACGGTGGTTCATGGCTTTGGGGGAGCCTTGCTGGCGACGGCATGCACCGACGCATCCCCACTACCCATGAGGGCAGTTTGTCGTGATGGAAGGGCATTGTCTTGGTGCCACCACCAGCGGGAACCGCGGGAAAGACAACTACAATTCTGTGGGAGCAACGATGAGGCTGGTGGCGGTGACTGTCGCATCGGAGTTGCCTTCCATGGTGAATCGGTGGTCGGCAGTGATCGTGGATGCGAGGCGATTCAGCGGCAGGAAGTTCATCGGAATTGTTAGGGTTCGCACGACAGCGTTTAGTTTCTGCGGAAGCCACTAGAGGTGTTGTAAATATACAACATTTGTAGCAAAAGAATTGAGGCATGTGCAATTTTGTTTGGCACGAAATGGA
This sequence comes from Triticum urartu, assembly GCF_056163025.1. Classification (NCBI taxonomy): domain Eukaryota; kingdom Viridiplantae; phylum Streptophyta; class Magnoliopsida; order Poales; family Poaceae; genus Triticum; species Triticum urartu. Next base: position 220,186,175 of record NC_141878.1, read on the forward strand.
GATAGGGCACCTATAGGAGCTGTATTTTTGGCTCAAAGTGCCCTAAATGACAGTTTTCCAGGCACAACCATAGTTTTTTGGCACCGGTTGGAGATGCTCTTAGCAGGGACCCGGAGGAAGGGGGTCAAATCCAACCTTAGAACGGTCTCCTCTCTAAAGCCAGACTCCACACGTAGTCTTTTACTCCTAAATACATGGGGCCCAAAATTAAGGTGGCACAACACCTATAGATTACCAAGAACGAGATAGTATCATCTTGTATATTTTGTTCTGTCTCTCAAGTGTAATCAGGTGGCTTCAAATTCCTAAAATCATTACTTGAAGCTCCGTTGTCACTCCTTGTAAACGAAATAGTATCATCTTGTATATTTTGTTCTGTGTCTCAAGTGTAATTAGGTGGCTTCAAATTCCTAAAATCATTACTCGAAGCTCCGTTGTCACTCCTTGTAAGTCTATTGTCGTCTCCATTTTTTTATTGTACTATAGTGCATGTCCCGCTTGTCCGTTACGGTCTTTCATTTCCTGATTAATACAAATATATCCGGCTTAGCCACATCATATTTCCGTAAGCACTTGGAAGCGTTTCTAAAACGAAACTACGTGATACTTGAGTTGGGGTGTGAGAGCTTTATTCATTCGTCATAGTGTATAGCTGTAACTTGAGCGGTATCATCACGCGCCCTATTGGTGTAACTGTAGTAGGATATCCTCATCACAACTAGCTAGGCGTAAAAAGCTAGCAGAATAAACTTGAAATTTACAAATATTCAACGGTTGTAATCAACATGACATTTGCTCGTAAACATCCAGCCGGTCTGTAAGTTACTCCCTAATGTCAAAAAACATCTTATATTATGAGACGGATGGAGTATAATGTATGCGCGCAAAAAAAGTTAGTACCACATATAGGCTAAACAAAGACCTCAACCCTATTTGAAATGGCACTTTTTCAGTAAATAAATTATATTTCTATAGAAGCTCCTTCCCTATAGGTTTGTAAGTTACTCCCTAATGTCTTAATGTATGTTTGCTTGCTCATAGTTAAGGCTGAAGCGGCCAAACTGAAGATCCCAACTCTTTTGTTGCTGTGTTCTTCTTCTTCTGGTATCAAAAACTACTTTTTGACATGAAATACAGTGTGGTGCAAAATTACTGAAAAAGGCTTTCGCTCCTCTTTATAAATAAAGTAACCATCAAGCACAAAGTATCAGGTAACAACAGAACACACAACACACCAACACAACGCCACCGTAGACAAGGTCCAACACTCACACACACAAACAAAAACAGACCCAAGTTCCGTTGTGGGCACAGCACAACAAGCCCAACACAGACTCATGACGAAACACCCCTAGACGGCGGTGGCGGCGGCGAGAAGATGACAAACTAATCTGGTTCTGGTGGTGGCGGGGGAAGCGGTGGAGCCAGCCGGAGAGCCATCACGCGAAGCTGGGTGATGATAGAGGTGATGGCGTCTCTCTCCCTGGGGCGGCTAAGCGGCCGCCAAAGTTGCAAATAACCAGACCATATGAACAACGCGTCAGTAGCACGACGAAGAGTAATATGCTGAATCACAAGTTTATTCCTAACAGTCCACAGCGTCCAGGCAAGGACCCCAATGGTCAGCCACCTAATGTGGCGCAACACGAGGGGGGGGGATTATTTGGAGTTCGGCAAAGAGAGCGGGGAAGTTGTTATGGTCCCAGCTTCCACCCACAATCTCGTGGAAACAGCTCCAAAGGAACCGCGCGGACACGCGGGTGAAGAAGATATGGTTCGAATCTTTTTCAGGCCCACAGAGCGGGCAACGCCCATCACCAGGGCCATTGCGCTTCAGAACCTCTACGCCAGATGGTAGGCGACCGCGAATCTATTGCCACAAGAAGATCCTAATTTTCAAGGGGAGGCGAATCTCCCAAATGGAGGAGAGCGCCTCATGGCCAAGCGAGGGGGCGATAGCCAGGTAGAGTGATTTGGTGGAGAATTGACCAGAAGGCTCTAGGCGCCATCTGGCGCGGTCATCGTCTGCCGTGAGATCAGGCTCATGGAGTGCAATACAGTCAAGCAACTCCTGCCAGTCCGCATTCTCAGTCGGGCCAAAAGGTCTCCGAAACGCAAGCCGCCCTAAGTCAATAAGGGTGGTCGCGACGGAGATCTGCGGGGCAACCGCGATGGAGAACAGGTCCGGAAAGCGGGCCGCAAGGGGTGTGTCACCAGTCCAGCAATCGAACCAGAACAGCGTGGCGGTGCCAGAACTAATCTCGATCGAGGTCCCGATCCGGAGGACAGGAAGGAGCCGAATGATGGATTGCCAGAACTAGGATCCCCCGGATCGCTGGCAGAAAGCGAGAGGCTGGCCGCGGAGGTATTTCTGCTGAATGATGCGAAGCCACAGACCACCATCTCCGTTGGCAATCTGCCAGAGCCACCGAGTCAGAAGGGCAATGTTCATGCGTTTGGAGGACATGATCCCGAGTCCGCCCTGGTCACGAGGTTTGCAGATCTCAGACCACCTGACCATGTGGTACTTCTGCTTATTACCCTCGCCGGCCCAGAAGAAACGCCCCTGGACGGTGGCAATCTCGTGATGTAAGGTCTTCGGAAGGCTGTAGAAGCTCATGATGACCGGTGGAGAATTGCCACCGTTCTGGTTCGATCACTGGACTGGTGACACGCCCCTTGCGGCCCGCTTTCCGGACCTGTTCTCCATCGCGGTTGCCCCGCACATCTCCATCGCGACCGCCCTTATTGACTTAGAGCGGCTTGCGTTCCGGAGACCTTTTGGCCCGACTGAGAATGCGGACTGGCAGGAGTTGCTTGACTGTATTGCACTCCATGAGCCTAATCTCACGGCAAACGATGACCACGCCAGATGGCGCCTAGAGCCTTCCGGTTAATTCTCCATCAAATCACTCTACCGCGATGCAAAATTACAAAATAGCTAACTGCGAAAAGCTACTGTGGATCGTTATAGGGTGTTTGATATGTGCTTGTAATCGCAACTATTAATTATTAGCAATAATTCCACAACAGCACAATCAGAAGAAGTATCACTAAAACCTCTCCAATTAAATAAGTTTAATTCTACACACGCTGGAATCTAACATTATTTTTAATCCATATCAAATACTCCCTTCATCTCATAATGTAAGATATTTTTTGACACTAGTGTAGTGTCAAAAAAACGGCTTACATTATGGGACAGCGAGAGTATGTCTTTAACTTAGGCAGCAAAACCAGAACTTCGTTGCAAGTTGGTCAAAAAACTGACATCTGTTTTTGATCTTCCACGCACAAAAACATGTACAGACACTTCTTCCTAGTTAACATTCGAAGTTTGAGGTTCTACAGGCATAGAGATGTGATATGGTACGAGGGGTTCTTAACACACACCCTAACAATTGAAGGAGACTAGGCATTTAATTCGTCAATTCTATCAGTGTCGCTCAAATCCCTTAACACACGCCCTACCAAGATATTTCGTAGCATTTCCTTTGCAACCAGAAGAGATACACATAGACGTATGCGGCATACCCGCATGCTGCGCTCTCTTAACACACACCCTAACAATAGATGTATTCGTCAAATCTAACAACCAGAAGGGAGTGACTATAACACACACCCTAACAATTGTAGTAAGGGAGTGACTATAACTCACACGGCTTAGAAATATTGTTTTAATCATTTTTGACAGCCTTTGCATGAAATAATGTCGCTCAATCGAATGGTTCTTAGCATCCACTTAGAAGTCGTCTAAGAAATAGCGAAACAGTTGGACTAGTACACTCATATGTGCATTTCTAACATGAACACCAAGGCCTCCTTGATTGACATGATTCTAAAAACGTGGAATAGGGACCACATGAAGCATGTGGTAAGCAATCCAAGCTATTCAAAGCAAAACATGGGGTTAGAATGACATGTTCATTCGAATGTTACAGTATTTTTTGTTTGTTTTGATTGTGCAAAGGAATCCTTAGGAAAAAATCCTAGAGGATTCAGTCCTATGAATCAAACAATCTATATAGAAAAAAAATTCTAAGGATTTGACTGAACCACAACTCCACAATACCTGCCGAAGAGATCGTTCTCTTTATCTGGCTTTTTCCTGTGCTGCTAAACATAGTGCTACCCCCATATTCCAAATGAATCTGGTTCCAGGTATATGAACATATTTTGCTCCAGGTCCAGATATAGATGAGTATTACGTAGGTACAAGGCGCATGGTCACATCAAGGTAGGGTAGTTAACTAACGATCACATGTCGACCCATGCATCTCCATTATTTCTCTTGCAGTCAATCGGGTACATGCAGTACATACACGTTTCACAGCACTGTAGTGCATAAACGACAGATCGGTTGAACAAAAGCTGAGCCGATCAGAGGGAGGCCTGTGGATGATCTGGTGAGTGCAGCGGCTCTATTATGGATGGATAGGTTCGCATGGACGGGCATCTCTCAGACAGCGGGAGTGAGAGTGGAGACAAAGAAGTATTGAAGACATGAGCAGGCAATGAGACACTTCCTGCGCCTTGGGGGGCCAGGCAACCATGGTCTTTGGATTTATTGGCACTGGCAGCAGATGAGATACTAGTTTGCCCTTAATCATAGCACTAGTAACATACTACTGGCTAAATTAAGACATGAACATTAATTATAGCAGAGTAACTATTTTTGTAACAGGGTGCTGCTATATATGGCAGTGGGTTATAGCAGTACCTTGACAGACTTGATGTGTTGTCAAATCCCAATAGCATTACTTATAAAGAAAAGGAATTAATACAGGAAAAACACGCAAAGCTATTAATTAAGCGGACAGAAAGGAAGCATTTCCCTGCATCAAGTATATTACCATGACCGGCTACGGTAACCAAGCGTTTAGTTTTTTGGCAATCAGTTCATGGACTAGACCAAAGCAGTAAAAACCTGACGTCAGATTTTTAACATTTCCGTATTATTTTCTATGGAAAAGGAGACTTGATTAGGTCCATAGATATGGCAGATATTTTACATGATCCAGAAGAGGATAACAGATCTTCCCGGCCATTGATCCAGATCACCCGGAGAGGGCAAGAAGGCTCCTAGCTAGTTCCTAGCTATAAGCAAGCCCGTAGTAACATGACACATGCATAGCTGATAGCCTAATAGTAGGCTCTAACACTAACACTAGCTAAGCTAGTTCCTCTTCCTCCTGTTAGCCCTCTCACACAGTCAGACACACGTACACGATCGACCAGCCGGCCTCTCTCTCTCTCACTGCCATGAGTAAGAGAGAGAAGCAGAAGCAGCTTAAAACCCGAAAGCGACCCCTCTTCCAACATGACAAGCCCACGCCCTTCCACGGGTGCGCGTCCAAAATCTGGGCAACTTGTTCCTCCCCGCTCTCGTGATCCCCGTTGGGGACAAATCGCAGCGGGGAGCGCTCCCGGACAAGCGACTAATGGCGCAAACAAGGAGGGAGCAGCAGGACAGGCCGCGCCCACTGCTTGCTTAGCTGCGTGCGCTGCGCCTCTGTACGTGCAGCTCGCCACCATCCATCCCTTCGCGGTCAGATGAGTTGCAGTACACATCACGGTGAGCGATACATGGTATGCTTACAAAAGGAGGCGGGTGTGGACAAGGGAGAGAAAAGCACGTCTGGCCAGATCGTTGATCCCATCAGCTTGCAAGATGCAACGAAGAGATCTTCATCAAGCTAGCTAGAAATGGGTAGGCATTTCTCCCGAGGCGCATCGGCATCGAGATCCAGGACGTACCTCTGCGCCATGGAAGAAACTGCTGGGCGCCAAGTTTGCGATGAAACTACTGGGCGCCAAATTTTTTGGTTGGTTGCTGATATTTTGGAGAAGCGGCTATATGGTTTAACTTGATGAGTGAGCAGATCACATCCAGACCCACACTGACCTTTTTTGCCTTGGTTTGCGCACTGTCAGGCGTGGTTCAGCAGTGAGTTGTCGAAACATCAGCCAGGATGCAGAGGTTGTCGCTGGGACATGGGATCCAGAGCCTTCCATGGTCTATGCACAGCATGCATGAATAAGTTAATCTACTGCAAGAAGAACGCAACTATGAATTAGTGCAGACAATTGAGATTGATAGGGCAGTATACTATCTACAGTTAAGTATCTTAATTGACTGTTGCACTATGTTCAGCTCAGAACCTGATCATTCATTAATGAGCAGCAGCTTGGACGTGCACAGTGACTAAGACAAGTTGAGATTGATGCTGAATTTAATTAACATATAGAAAGTTGGGAGGCATGTTTAGACATGCATGGTGACTGGTCAAACCTTTGCTTATGGTTCGCAACCCCAACTGCAGTTTGAGTATATGTAAATTGCGCACATGTTCAGATCACAAATTTACTTAGGGCAAGTTTAAGCAACTAGAGCACATTTACATGTTTGTGTTCAAAACTCAATGGAAATGACCAATATATAGTTCCCAGCTATCAAATATGTTTGTCTCGCCTGAAATGTCCAGCAGAAATACTCTGTCACGCAATAAAAACTCAAATACGTCATGTAAGCTAAATGAGAGCATTTTGTTAATATGGCACTTGAGACAGTTCGTGCTATACATGCACATATAAACAGATGAAAACCTCAAAGCGAGCAATCAAACTTCTTATAAGACCATTCGTGCAGCAGGATAATATCTACATCAATAGGACTCTGTACGGTGTACCCCTGGTTGTATGATCATTAAGATGTATACGTATAGGGGTTTTGAATCACTCCTGGAGAGAGAGAGAGAGAGAGAGAGAGAGAGAGAGAGAGAGCACGAGTAATTCACTCACTGTCACAAGATGTAAGGTGACCAGCTCAATGATAGAACTGTGCCCAACAAATATGTAGCTTTCAGAAGGCTCTGCAAATCCAATGGGATCATGGCATTGTGCAAAAAGACACTGCGCTCCATGCCTACGTGGACCCTCATGTGTGTTGGATCATGTGCACACACAAGCAGGAAGGTATATATGTGTAATTAGTATAACCATAGGCTTCATAACTAAGAATATTAAAGTAGAACAGTAAATAACATAAGTAGGCAGAAGAATATTGACAGCAGTGGGATAAGCATGGGCTGTTGGCCCAACGCTGAAGTGCTTAGCTATTAAAACTTCAGGAATAAAACAAGAATATACGCTACTGTCAAACATGAACAGGTTCTTTAGGATTCCAGCAACAAATAATGCCTGCTAGCTCGAGTGCAGGATAAAGTACCAATGTCATTTTACAGGAAATGACATGCAAAAATTGTGGAAATTTGATTGCAGAGAATAGTATGTGGTGACTTGAGCTGGTCAATGGCACTCAAGTCAAGAAACTATCATTCTCTTTTACCTTGCTTACAAAGGCAGCTCCAGAGTATCCTTCTCTTTTCCACTGCTGAACTTTTCTCTTAATTAGGAGATATATAGGCCATGATCCTTGAGAAAAGTATCTATTGGATTCTCGTCAACAAACAGCACCAACAAAGATTAGGCAATGCCAAGTTTAACACCAAGAGAGGGAAGAACTGCAAATCACAACAGAAACTTAAGTTAAAAAATAAGTAAAGATCTAAATATGATCACATTTAATTGTCATCTAAATAAAGTACTACTTCAATATGATCATCTGAGTATTATATGATCATGAAACAATCAAATAAGTGGACAGAAGAAGGAAACAGAGAGTACAATAACAGTGAGGAAGTGGATAGGGCAACCTAGGGTGGGATGAAGGGTTGAGCCACAACCACTTATTTTCAGGCTAAATGTCATGAAACAAAATTCTGGTATTATGTTAGGCATGGATGGCAGATCAGGTCATGTGAGAAACTAATAAAGGTCAAAGGGGAAATTCTGGTGATGTTTGAGAAATTAAGCATAAAATATGGTATATTTTTTATATTATTTCATTTCCCCCTAGCTTCCAAGGCTTTGTGAACTACAAAAGAGAATATACAATTGAAGAACGTGAGCAAGAGTAGATGGCTTAAGACAAACATATACATTGTGTGCCTGAGTGCCTCTCTATTTTGGTTCTCTGCAAGCTCCTCTTACTATGATCATGATGCGCCAACTTTCAATCTTTCACATATCAAGTGAGTTTTTCATCAGCACAACTTCATTTATGACTAAAAAGTATAAAGCAATTGTAGTTTTCCGATACCAAATCAAATTTTTCCATTATAATTCCCAAGGATCTGAAGATTTTTTATTGGTTTATAATGCATAACAAGCAGGACCAGAATAAGGAGGTGCACAAGGAAGAAAGGAACATTTAAATGTGTTTAGAAGATAGAACCAGGTTGCATATGTGCTCGACAGCAAAGAAGGTCCACTTTGCTGAAAAGAAACATGACACTGACAAGTCAAGGCAAAAGACCAACTAATGGGAGGGATGAGGAGAACCGTCAGCATTCTGGTCTCCTAACATATGATAAAAACAAGCAATGGAATAACTCCATTTCCTGGTACCAGGAAACCCATATATTGTTCATTTTGATACCTTTCCTCTGTTCAAAGCAGGTTTGGCCACTACTAGACGTCAAAAGCCCGGTCATTGTTTTCCTCTCATCCAGAAAAAGTATTTAATATGTGTCCCTTTTGCTCCGGAATTAAATGCAGAATGATGGTGAGTAGAGAAACATATTCTTTGGACTGTTTTACTACACAAACTTAACTCCGTTGCTTTTCTATAAGCAAGTACGTATAACCTACTTCCACCGCAATATGAGAAACACTGCAACCCACGGCGCTTTGATTCTACCACAGTTGGTGATCACTGGTGAAATTCTGCTATACAATGTTTTTTTTTAAAGATGCCATACAATGTACACATGTGCAAGAAACCGGTGGATCTGTATCACCAGTAGCAACGGATGTTTTTACCATTGCCACGTCCACTCGAGAAACGATGGCCGAGCAAACACGGGAAATAATACGTGCACAAACCTCCAAATTGGCAGTGGCGCCTTTCAAGAATCAACCGATCCTCAGAAATCTGTGTGGGCATTCCGTTGAACACGTGGTGGACGACGCTGGAGCTCCCTTCGGTCATCGTCCGGGACACGAGAGCGCTCGTAGGTTTTGCAGGGGCAAAGCAGCAGGAGGTGTCCACGGCTCACCTCCATATGTCTGCGGCGGCGGAGACTCGACTCCATACGTGGAGAGGACAAGATGCGACGCCGCCACGGCGTGCGCGCCACTGGACTGAACCCCGCAGAGAATGACGCCGACGCGACCGGGAAACAAAACGAACCGAAATAAATTTTCACTGTGGTCTCGTAATTTTCTACTTTTTCATGGTTGGCCTGCCAAGGTTATGAATCAACCCATGAAATAGCCCAGCCCAAAATATGCGCTTGTGCCGCCTCTCCTGAACGGGACAGCTTGCAAGAATGCAATCCAAACGGGGAGACCTCCTTCGGCGCCGCTTAAACTAGTTGCGCTCGAACGTGCGCTGTAGTGGGCCGGCCCAGCATCGCTCGCATGCTAAAAAACAATCAGCAACGAAAATTCCGCAAGACCTGGGACACGAACAAAGGCGCCAATGTCGACGGACTTGGAGAGTCAACCACTGCACCAGGATTACATAGCTGTGTTCTATCGAAAACAGAGCATTTTTTTAACACAGTACAGATGCAAGCGCTCATATACACGTGCATACACTCATCCATATGAAAGCATGCTTCAGACCCAGCACAAATTATTCGAAAAAAAGAAACGAAAATTTGAACAAGAATTCAAGAATTTCAAAAATCATTTATTTTCCTAAAAGCTCATGGATTTTCAAAAAAAATGTTCACATCAAATAAAAAATCATCAATTTAGAAAAAAGTTCAAGAATTTGAAAAATATTCACCGAATTTTGAGAAAATAAGATGTATTTCAAAAAAGTTCATTTATTTTGATCAAAACAAGTTCAAGAATTTGAAAAACTTTCAACAGATTTTTAAAAAAATCATAGAGTTGAAAACAGTTCGTCGATTTTGATAGAAAAAGTTCACAAATTTGAAAAAAAGTTCACAGATATAAAAAAAAGTTTATCGATTTTGATAAAACAAATCATGAATTTGAAAAAAGTTCATCAATTTTGATAAAATAATCACAGATTTGAAAAATATTCATGGATTCTGATAAAAAATGTTCATGCATTTGAAAAGGTTCGTCAATTTTGCAAAAAGGTTTACTGATTTACAAAAAAGTTGACAAATTCGAAAAATGTTAATCAATTATGAAACAAAAATCACTGGATTTTGGGGAAAAGAAGTTCACCAATCATGATAAAAAAGAGCTTCACGCATTTTGAAGAAAAGAAAGGAAAAGGGTAACAAGAAAAAAGAAAAGAGAAAAGAGAAAAAAAGAAAAAAAAAGAAAAGAAGAAAGAAGAAAATAAGAAATATAATATAACCAAGAACGTAATTGGGTTCTCTAGTGGGCTACCAGAGATGACACAGAAATATAGGTCGCGGGGCTTGAATCACGTGTGCACCTGTTTTGTGTAGTTCAAAAATTGGGAAAAAAATTAACATAAAACAGGCCTGCCCTCGCGGGGAGGGGGTATGTGCGCCCGTTTGCACCGATACCTTTAATCGGCGCAGCGGGCGCTGAATAGGATTTGGCCCAAATGGATGCCCATATGTCTCGCTTGCCAAATAGGGGCACCCATTTGGGCCAAACCCTATTTGGCGTCCGTTGTGCCAATTAAAGGCATCGGCGCAAATGGGCGCACCCCCCCCCCCTCCCCCCTCCACGCGGGGTCGGCCCTTTTATGTTTTGTTTTCGGTTTTTCAACTGCAAAAAAAATGGGCGCACATATGATTCAATCTCGCGACCTGTATTTCAGTGCCATCTCTGGTAGCCCATTAGACAATCCAACTGACGTGCTTAGTTACGTTATTTTTCTTATTTTCTTCTTTCATCTTTTCTTTTTTATTTTCCTTTCTCTTTTCTCTTTTTTCCTTTCTTTTCTTCAAAATGCATGAACTTTTTTTAACAGGATTGATGAACTTCATGTTCCCAAATCCAGTGATTTTTTGCTTGAGAATTGACGAACACTTTTTGAATTTGTCAACTTTTTTGTAAATCTGCGAACCTTTTCCAAAATTGATGAACTTTTTCAAATGCATGAACATGTTTTTTATTAGAATCAATGAACCTCTTTCAAATCTGTAAACTATTTTTTATCAAAGTCTGTCGACATTGGCACCTTTGTTTGAGTCCCAAGTCTCACGGAATTTTCTTTGATGATTGTTTTTTAGCATGTGCAGCGAGCGATGTTGGGCCGGCCTACTACGGCATGCGTTCGAGCGCCAACTAGTCTAAGCGGCGATGAGGGCGCCAAACAGGAGGTCTCCGCTTGAGACCGGCTCCCTAGAAAGTTGACCATGTATTAGAGAAGTAGCAGCGCCCACGCATGCCCCTCATGGGACAAGTATTAGAGCGCCAACTTTTAGAAAGTTGACCAAAAAAGTTCACCATAGAAAGTTGACCATGTATTAGAGAAATAATGAAAAATATCATGTATATAAAAATGTTAATCAAGCATTTTAAAAAGTGTTGAGCAAGTATTTGAAAAATGTTAATCAAACATTTGAATAAATGTTAAATTTATATAGAGAAATTGTTGACCATGTATTCAAAATTGTTAAATTTGTATTTGAAAAAAAATGTTAACGTGTATAGAAAAAATGTAGATCATATATTAAAAAATGTTGAACTTGTACTTAAATTATTTTTTAAATGTGTATAGAAACATTTTAATCATGCATTCAGAAAATCTTAAACTTGTATTTTAAAATGTTAATCAAGCTATTGAAAAAAGGTAAATGTATATAGAAAAAATGTTGAGTGTGTATTAAAAAATGTTAATCAGGTATTTGAAAAATGTTAATCAAGAATTGAAAAATTGTTAAGCGTTTATTAAAATAGTGTATTCAATATATGCCAAAAATGTGTATAGAAAACTAGTAAAACTTGAGAGCAAACAAGAAAACAGATGAAAACGAGAAAGAGACAAACATAACTGAAGTAAAACAAAGAAAAAAGAAAGAAAGAAAGAAATAGTGAGAACTGGGAAAAGTAATAAAGAGAACTGAACAAAAATAAAGAAATGAAAAATAAACTAGTAAAAATTGAGAAAGAAATGAAAAAAAACAATGAAAACAAAAAAAACAAAAAACAAAAAAAAAACGCAAGAAACAATGGAAAATTGGCGCTTTTCTTTATAAGTAGTCTGCACCCTAGTATTCAACACGAACCCGGGGCTTACGCAATGGCTAGCTTTGATACACACCATCGTGCAGACCAGGGATGGAATCCTGGGATCTCCCATTTTCTTCTCTTTCTCTTTCAAAAGTTGTGCTAATAGGCCGGCCCATTATTGTGGACTCTTAAGGCAAGAGTTCCTTCCATCTCACTTAATGCAAGCTATAGTTCCTGCGAACCCAAATTGATGGGGAAACACCCACACAAGGCTATGTGGGCTGGAAGTGGAGCACCACATTTACCTTCTTCCCTTTTTTCTAGATTTTTTTATTTATCAGTTAAAAATCTGAAACTGTCTAAAAAAAGTTAAAAATCTGAAAGTATGTTTGTAAAAAATTATTATTATTATTATTATAAATACTAAAACGGTGTTGAAATAATAATATGGTAATAATAAACAAAGAAAGATCACAGCATATTTAAAAAGTTTAGTGCGTGTTTGTAAAATGTTCATCACATACTTGAAAAATGTCACCATACATTACAAAAGATTAACCGTATTGGAAACATGTTCAGCGTGTAGTGTATTAAAAATATTCATCATGTATTAAGAAATATTCATCGTGTTTAAAGAAATAATCAGCGTTTATTAAAAATGTCCATCTTGTCTAAAAACATGTTCACCGTGTAATAAAAAAAGTAACCGAAAATGAAAGAAGAAATAAAAAGTGATGAAGACAGGGAAAAAATAGAGAAACCCCCATAAATATTAGTTAATGCGTGATGCGTAAATCAATAACTAAAACTAAAGTGCCGATCATCCCATGCTACCATGGGATTTTTCAACATGACATAGTGAGAAAAATCTATGTTAGAGCCGCCATTTGTTTACGGTTACATTAGTGTGGATTGTTCTTCTGATTCTTATAGGCCTGGCACCATAGCTTCGATAGATTTATCTGATTTTGCAAGCTATGGCACAGGAATGTGATATGGGTCGTATCCCGCTGATTTGTGATCTTTTAATAGAAAGAAAAAGCCTTCTCTCAGACTTAAAGGTAAATAAAAGCGGGATTTTTTTTCTCTCCTCTAAGCTAGCAGCAAGTCAAGTAATCTGAGAATGCAGAATGAAAACAAAAAAAATATCAAAACAAAAAACCATAACAAAAATCAAAACAAAACCAACCTCTCAGAGATCGTGATGGTGGTGATAGAGGAGATGATGATGATGGCGAAGAATCCCCCTCTCGGAGACTAGATCTTCCCTCCGGGAAGAGAACTATGGTGGCGACGACTATGCATCGCAGAAAAATCCCATGAAATCATTTCGATGGTTTCAGGGCAAGTAATATAATATAGGCCAAAGGGTGTCATGAGGCGATGCCTCTAGGCTCCACGCACCCTCCCTACGCGGCTAGGGGGTGGACGCATAGCTTGGCCATGTGGGCCCCATATATGCCTCCTGGCACCGTCTTATGGCTCTGTGGGTCTTTTCTCCCGAAAGAAATTTCACTATTTTTCCTAGTATTTATTGGACACCTTTTCTGCATGGAAATCAATGCCATAGAAATCATGCTGAAAACATCGTCGGTCTAGGTTAGTTTTATTCAGATAACATAGGAAAGTGTTCAAAAAAGTATATATGTGTGTCAGAACCATCAGAGGTTTAAACCTAGTTGTGATAATCGGCGAACCGACACCAACATCTTCTTCCTCTCCGTTGCGATCTTGTTGGTGAGATTGACCTATTCTGTCATCTTCGTAGTGATCTGGCCATGATCATATAGCAATATAAAAATTACTAAGTAGTACATTCCCCTACATTGTTTTCTTCCGCACTCACCAATAGTGGAAAAAAGGTGCAATGTGGCTATGATGACTTGTTATACTTGACGATCTAAAGCCCACATCTCGATCGACGCCCAAGGCTACATCCATGTAAAAAAGAGAAAGAGTGTAAATATTTTTGCGAGCTTTTATTTTCATCACCACAACCTCCCTTCTAGAGTTACCACAAGTTCATTAATTATAGGACTGGGTTGCAATAACACACACACACATCTTTTTTTAGGTTTACACATCTCTTGAGGACGCAATTGGGGACAAACTGCCAACGTCACATAAGAAAGAAAAAAACACCCCACATAAAAAGATTACAACTAGGTCCCTAGGAGGGTCAGTTGCTGGACTGAAACCATGTCCGTTGCCACCCACCATTGCCAAGAAGTGGTTGCCAGAGAAAAGGAAGACAAATGTCACACACAAAAGAGTCGTTGAAATACCATCATGTGCATGCTTTCTGAGCGAAGCAAGCACTGTCATTGAAGATAGATCACATATCATTGTGGTGTGTTCATTGACCAATCTCCATGCTCTTTTGGCCCAGTGTGTGTTGTCTATTGGTAGTTTGAATTGACAAAGACGACCGTACTAGTCTACATGCAACCTCCAACTTAACGCCAGGGAAGTCAACCACCATAAATTGTTGTCGCCACCAGAAACAACAAGCACTAGTAGACACATGTACAAAATGATCTACATGCACTCTATGTAGCCTCCTCATAAATGATCCCTACATTGGCATTGCAGTGGAGATAAATTTATTCTATATAGTGGTGCCAACTCCATCAATGAATTGTTGCCTTGAAAACCAACCTAGCATGTCTATTACTAGCCAAGCACGAAGCCCTGGATTTCCCTCCACCCATATGCCACCGAAGTGGTAGTCGGAGGGAAGAGGAACTCACTAGCTGGGCAATAGTGGATGATAGGGATTGTCACCTCCTCTTTGCCTTTTGTGGGAGGGTAACAAAATTGCTATGTTGATATGTCATATATGTATTAGCCGTTTCCTTTCCTTTTTTTGGTAAGTTGTTCGATGTTATTTCAGGCCGGTTGATGGCTTTATTAATTCAAAGCATGGCACAAAATAACAATATCAGGGGCACTAAGATTTCCACTGTTCCCATGACCAATTAAGCATCTACTAGCAAATATTGCAAAGTAACGTAGAACAGGAAAATGTATGCTAGTAATTCTTGCATCGGAAACTTTCCTCGTTTCCCCTACAACAATTGTATCAATAAACTCCTCCACATCATTACGATGTGGTTCCTCGATGCTGCCCGCAAAGGGTATCTTACAGACCCGACAAAAATCATATAGTGACATCTCCTTAACCTCATCATATAAGTGAAATTCCACTGAAGGTGGTGACTTCTTAGCATGAAAGTAAAAATTTTGCACGGAAATATTAGTGAGGAGGAGATACTGTTCGCGCTGGTCGCGGAGGAAGTCGGTGAGGCCTGCATTCTCAGCCAAATAATAAAAGTCATCATGAATCCCGGCTGCTCTCAAGAACTCATCACATTGCCATTCGCACGGCCGAACCTCCGCAGTGAGGGAGATTATATTTGGGCTTCTTATTCTCTTCACTTTGCTTATCCTTCGAGCTTCGGCTCAAAGAGCCCCTCAACAATCTCTTCATCATTTTCTTTCTTTGAACAATTTCTGAAATTTTTAGTGACTCAAAATAAAAGTGAACCAAACTCAACAAGATTGATAGCAACTACTCCCACAAGTGCCTAGAGGCCATATCATGCATTAAAACTACTTTTGACCACATAAAGATATGCAAGCTCAAGAACAGGGTCACCTAAGCAGCAAAAATTTGCAACAAATAAAGCATTAGAACAAAAACTAATTGGACCATTGGAGGAGTCGCATACTAAAGAACAATCCCCCAAAGCAGTTTTGTGAATGGAGCTTTGAGCTAGGAGATCAAAAATGGCAGCAAGATGAGCTAGAACTCGGGTTTGAGCTGTGGGATGATTTTTTTTCTGAAGGAAGATGAAGTGTGTGGGTGCTGGAATAAGTGGAGGGGGCCCACGTGGGGTCCACGAGGCAGGGGGCGCGCCCTGGACCCTCGTGGCCAGGTGGTGTGGCCCCCTGGTGTGTTCTCAGTGCCAATAATTCTTAAATATTCTACAAAAAATCATCTAAAATTTTCAGGACATTTGGAGAACTTTTATTTTCGGGGTATTTTTTATTGCAAGGATAATTCAAAAAACAGACAGAAAATACTATTTTTGCTTTATTTAATCTAAATAACAGAAAGTAAAAGGAGGGTACAGAGAGTTGTGCTTTCCAACTTCATCCATCTCATGCTCATCAAAAGGAATCCACTAACAAGGTTGATCAAGTCTTGTCAACAAACTCTTTCCGAATTGCATGGAACCGGAGAATTTTTGAATAACACTAAGTTACCTCAACGGGGATATGCACGTCCCCAACAATAAGAATATCATATTTCTTCTTGATAGTAGGAAGAGGAAATTCAAGACCTCCAATAGTAATTGTTGAAGTTTTTCCAATAGAATTGATACTGTGGACTTGAGGTTGTTTCCTCAAAAAGTGTACCGTATGCTCATTACCATTAACATGAAAAGTGACATTGCCTTTGTTGCAATCAATAACAGCCCCTGCAGTATTCAAAAAGGGTCTACCAAGAATAATAGACATACTATCGTCCTCAGGAATATCAAGAATAACAAAGTCCGTTAAAATAGTAATGTTTGCAACCACAACAGGCACATCTTCACAAATACCGATAGGTATAGCAGATGATTTATCGGCCATTTGCAAAGATATTTCAGTAGGTGTCAGCTTATTCAAATCAAGTCTATAATATAAAGAAAGAGGCATAACACTAACACCGGCTCCAAGATCACATAAAGCAGTTTTAACATAGTTTCTCTTAATGGAGCATGGTATAGTTGGTACTCTGGGATCTCCTAGTTTCTTTGGTATTCCACCCTTAAAAGTATATTAGCAAGCATGGTGGAAATTTCAGCTTCCGGTATCTTTCTTTTATTTGTGACAATATATTTCATATACTTAGCATAAGGATTCATTTTAAGCATATCAGTCAAACACATACGCAAAAAGATATGTCTAATCATATCAGCAAAGCACTCAAAATCCTCATCATCCTTTTTTCTTGGATGGTTTAGGAGGAAAAGGCATGGGTTTCTGAACCCACAGTTCTCTTTCTTTACCATGCTTCCTAGCAACGAAGTCTCTCTTATCATAACGTTGATTCTTTGATTGTGGGTTATCAAGATCAACAGTAGGTTCTGTAGGGTTTCGTAGTAATTTCAAAAAAATTCCTACGCACACGCAAGATCATGATGATGCATAGCAACGAGAGGGGAGAGTGTTGTCTACGTACCCTTGTAGACCGCAACGGAAGCGTTGATGCAACGTAGAGGAAGTAGTCGTACGTCTTCCGATCCGACCGATCCAAGCACCGTTACTCCGGCACCTCCGAGTTCTTGGCACACGTACAGCTCGATGACGCTCCCCGGGCTCCGATCCAGCAAAGCTTCGGGGATGAGTTTCGTCAGCACAATGGCGTGGTGACGATGATGATGTTCTACCGACGCAGGGCTTCGCCTAAGCACTAGTACGATATGACCGAGGTGGAATATGGTGGAAGGGGGCACCGCACACGGCTAAGGAACGATCACGAAGATCAACTTGTGTGTTCTAGGGTGCCCCCCTGCCTCCGTATATAAAGGATCCAAGGGGGGTGCGGCCGGCCTAGAGGAGGCGCGCAGGAGGAGTCCTACTCCTACCGGGAGTAGGACTCCCCTCCCGTTCCTTGTCCAACTAGGAGAGGTGGAGGGAGAGAAGGAAAGGGGGGGCGCCGCCCCTCCCTCCTTTTCCAATTCGGACTAGGGGGAGAGGGGGCGCGCGGCCTGCCCTGGCAGCCCCTTCCTCTTCTCCACATTAGGCCCATAAGGCCCATTAACCCCCCCGGGGGGTTCCGGTAACCCCCCGGTGCTCCGGTTTTATCCGAAACTTCCCCGGAACCCTTCCGGTGTCCGAATATAGTCATCCAATATATCAATCTTTATGTATCGACCATTTCGAGACTCCTCGTCATGTCCGTGATCACATCCGGGACTTCGAACTAACTTCGGTACATCAAAATGCATAAACTCATAATAACTGTCATCGTAACGTTAAGCGTGCGGACCCTACGGTTCGAGAACAATGTAGACATGACTGAGACAAATCTCCGGTCAATAACCAATAGCGGGACCTGGATGCCCATATTGGCTCCTACATATTCTACGAAGATCTTTATCAGTCAGACTGCATAACAACATACGTTGTTCCCTTTGTCATCGGTATGTTACTTGCCCGAGATTCGATCGTCGGTATCCAATACCTAGTTCAATCTCGTTACCGGCAAGTCTCTTTACTCGTTCCATAATACATCATCTCACAACTAACTTATTAGTTGTAATGCTTGCAAGGCTTATGTGATGTGCATTACCGAGAGGGCCCAGAGATACCTCTCCGACAATCGGAGTGACAAAACATAATCTCGAAATACGCCAACCCAACATGTACCTTTGGAGACACCTGTAGTACTCCTTTATAATCACCCAGTTACGTTGTGACGTTTGGTAGCACCCAAAGTGTTCCTCCGGTAAACGGGAGTTGCATAATCTCATAGTTATAGGAACATGTATAAGTCATGAAGAAAGCAATAGCAGCATACTAAACGATCGGGTGCTAAGCTAATGGAATGGGTCATGTCATCATTCACTTAATGATGTGATCCCGTTAATCAAATAACAACTCCTTGTTTATGGTTAGGAAACATAACCATCTTTGATTAATGAGCTAATCAAGTAGAGGCATACTAGTGACATTTTGTTTGTCTATGTATTCACACATGTATTATGTTTCCGGTTAATACAATTCTAGCATGAATAATAAACATTTATCATGATATAAGGAAATAAATAATAACTTTATTATTGCCTCTAGGGAATATTTCCTTCAGTCTCCCACTTGCACTAGAGTCAATAATCTAGATTACACAGTAATGATTCTAACACCCGTGGAGCCTTGGTGCTGATCATGTTTTGCTCGTGGAAGAGGCTTAGTCAACGGGTCTGCTACATTCAGATCCGTATGTATCTTGCAAATCTCTATGTCTCCCACCTGGACTAGATCCCGGATGGATTGAAGCGTCTTTTGATGTGCTTGGTTCTCTTGTGAAATCTGGATTCCTTTGCCAAGGCAATTGCACCAGTATTATCACAAAAGATTTTCATTGGACCCGATGCACTAGGTATGACACCTAGATCGGATATGAACTCCTTCATCCAGACTCCTTCATTTGCTGCTTCTGAAGCAGCTATGTACTCTGCTTCACATGTAGATCCCGCTACAACACTTTGTTTAGAACTGCACCAACTGACAGCTCCACCGTTTAATGTAAACATGTATCCGGTTTGCGATTTAGAATCGTCCGGATCAGTGTCAAAGCTTGCATCAACGTAACCTTTTACGATGAGCTCTTTGTCACCTCCATATACGAGAAACATATCCTTAGTCCTTTTCAGGTACTTCAGGATGTTCTTGACCGCAGTCCAGTGATCCACTCCTGGATTACTTTGGTACCTCCCTGCTAAACTTATAGCAAGGCACACATCAGGTCTGGTACACAGCATTGCATACATGATAGAGCCAATGGCTGAAGCATAGGGAACATCATTCATATTCTCTCTATCTTCTGCAGTGGTCGGGCATTGAGTCTTACTCAACTTCACACCTTGTAACACAGGCAAGAACCCTTTCTTTGCTTGATCCATTTTGAACTTCTTCAAAACTTTGTCAAGGTATGTGCTTTGTGAAAGTCCAATTAAGCGTCTTGATCTATCTCTATAGATCTTAACGCCTAATATGTAAGCAGCTTCACCGATGTCTTTCATTGAAAAACTCTTATTCAAGTATCCCTTTATGCTATCCAGAAATTCTACATCATTTCCAATTAGTAATATGTCATCCACATATAATATCAGAAATGCTACAGAGCTCCCACTCACTTTCTTGTAAATACAGGCTTCTCCAAAAGTCTGTATAAAACCAAATGCTTTGATCACACTATCAAAACGTTTATTCCAACTCCGAGAGGCTTGCACCAGTCCATAAATGGATCGCTGGAACTTGCACACTTTGTTAGCTCCCTTTGGATCGACAAAACCTTCTGGTTGCATCATATACAACTCTTCTTCCAGAAATCCATTCAGGAATGCAGTTTTGACATCCATCTGCCAAATTTCATAATCATAAAATGCGGCAATTGCTAACATGATTCGGACAGACTTAAGCATCGCTACGGGTGAGAAGGTCTCATCGTAGTCAATCCCTTGAACTTGCCAAAAACCTTTTGCGACAAGTCGAGCTTTGTAGACAGTAATATTACCATCAGCGTCAGCCTTCTTCTTGAAGATCCATTTATTCTCAATTGCTTGCCGATCATCGGGCAAGTCAACCAAAGTCCATACTTTGTTCTCATACATGGATCCCATCTCAGATTTCATGGCTTCAAGCCACTTTGCGGAATCTGGGCTCACCATTGCTTCTTCATAGTTCGTAGGTTCATCATGATCTAGCAGCATGACTTCCAGAACGGGATTACCGTACCACTCTGGCGCGGATCTTACTCTGGTTGATCTACGAGGTTCAGTAGTATCTTGTTCTGAAGTTTCATGATCATTATCATTAGCTTCCTCACTAACTGGTGTAGGTGTCACAGAAACAGTTTTCTGTGATGTACTACTTTCCAATAAGGGAGCAGGTACAGTTACCTCATCAAGTTCTACTTTCCTCCCACTCACTTCTTTCGAGAGAAACTCCTTCTCCATAAAGTTTCTGAATTTAGCAACAAAAGTCTTGCCTTCGGATCTGTGATAGAAGGTGTATCCAATAGTCTCCTTTGGATATCCTATGAAGACACATTTCTCCGATTTGGGTTCGAGCTTATCAGGTTGAAGCTTTTTCACATAAGCATCGCAACCCCAAACTTTCAGAAACGACAACTTTGGTTTCTTGCCAAACCACAGTTCATAAGGCGTCGTCTCAACGGATTTTGATGGTGCCCTATTTAAAGTGAATGCGGCCGTCTCTAGAGCGTATCCCCAAAACGATAGCGGTAAATCAGTAAGAGACATCATAGATCGCACCATATCCAGTAAAGTACGATTATGACGTTCGGACACACCATTACGCTGTGGTGTTCCGGGTGGCGTGAGTTGCGAAACTATTCCACAATTTTTCAAATGTACACCAAACTCGTAACTCAAATATTCTCCTCCACGATCAGATCGTAGAAACTTTATTTTCTTGTTACGATGATTTTCAACTTCACTCTGAAATTCCTTGAACTTTTCAAACGTTCCAGACTTATGTTTCATTAAGTAGATATACCCATATCTGCTTAAATCATCTGTGAAGGTGAGAAAATAACGATATCCGCCACGAGCCTCAATATTCATCGGACCACATACATCTGTATGTATGATTTCCAACAAATTTGTTGCTCTCTCCATAGTACCGGAGAACGGCGTTTTAGTCATCTTGCCCATGAGGCACGGTTCGCAAGTACCAAGTGATTCATAATCAAGTGGTTCCAAAAGTCCATCAGTATGGAGTTTCTTCATGCGCTTTACACCGATATGACCTAAACGGCAGTGCCACAAATAAGTTGCACTATCATTATCAACTCTACATCTTTTGGCTTCAACATTATGAATATGTGTATTACTACTATCGAGATTTAACAAGAATAGACCACTCTTCAAGGGTGCATGACCATAAAAGATATTACTCATATAAATAGAACAACCATTATTCTCCGATTTAAATGAATAACCGTCTCGCATCAAACAAGATCCAGATATAATGTTCATGCTCAATGTTGGCACCAAATAACAATTATTCAGGTCTAATATTAATCCCGAAGGTAGATGTAGAGGTAGCGTGCCGACTGCGATCACATCGACTTTGGAACCATTTCCCACGCGCATCGTCACCTCGTCCTTAGCCAATCTTCGCTTAATCCGTAGTCCCTATTTCGAGTTGCAAATATTAGCAACAGAACCAGTATCAAATACCCAGGTGCTACTGCGAGCATTAGTAAGGTACACATCAATAACATGCATATCACATATACCTTTGTTCACCTTGCCATCCTTCTTATCCGCCAAATACTTGGGGTAGTTCCGCTTCCAGTGACCAGTCTGCTTGCAATAGAAGCACTCAGTTTCAGGCTTAGGTCCAGGTTTGGGTTTCTTCTCTTGAGTAGCAACTTGCTTGCCGTTCTTTTTGAAGTTCCCCTTCTTCTTCCCTTTGCCCTTTTTCTTGAAACTAGTGGTCTTGTTGACCATCAACACTTGATGCTCCTTCTTGATTTCTACCTCCGCAGCTTTCAGCATTGCGAAGAGCTCGGGAATAGTCTTATTCATCCCTTGCATATTATAGTTCATCACGAAGCTCTTGTAGCTTGGTGGCAGTGATTGGAGAATTCTGTCAATGACGCAGTCATCTAGAAGATTAACTCCCAACTGAATCAAGTGATTATTATACCCAGACATTTGGAGTATATGTTCACTGACAGAACTGTTCTCCTCCATCTTGTAGCTATAGAACTTATTGGAGACTTCGTATCTCTCAATCCGGGCATTTGCTTGAAATATTAACTTCAACTCCTAGAACATCTCATATGCTCCATGACGTTCAAAACGTCGTTGAAGTCCCGATTCTAAGCCGTAAAGCATGGCACACTGAACTATTGAGTAGTCATCAGCTTTGCTCTGCCAGACGTTCATAACATCCGGTGTTGCTCCTGCAGCAGACCTGGCACCCAGCGGTGCTTCCAGGACGTAATTCTTCTCTGCAGCAATGAGGATAATCCTCAAGTTACGGACCCAGTCCGTGTAATTGCTACCATCATCTTTCAACTTTGCTTTCTCAAGGAACGCATTAAAATTCAACGGAACAACAGCACGAGCCATCTATCTACAATCAAACATAAACAAGCAAGATACTAATCAGGTACTAAGTTTCATGATAAATTTAAGTTCAGTTAATTTACTTAAAGAACTCCCACTTAGATAGACATCCCTCTAATCCTCTAAGTGATTACGTGATCCAAATCAACTAAACCATGTCCGATCATCACGTGAGATGGAGTAGTTTCATTGGTGAACATCTTTATGTTGATCATATCTACTATATGATTCACGCTCGACCTTTCGGTCTCCGTGTTCCGAGGCCATATCTGTATATGCTTGGCTCGTCAAGTTTAACCTGAGTATTCCATGTGTGCAACTGTTTTGCACCCGTTGTATTTGAACGTAGAGCCTATCATACCCGATCATCACGTGGTGTCTCAGCACGAAGAACTTTCGCAACGGTGCATACTCAGGGAGAACACTACTTGATAATTTAGTGAGAGATCATCTTATAATGCTACCGTCAATCAAAGCAAGATAAGATGCATAAAAGATAAACATCACATGCAATCAATATAAGTGATATGATATGGCCATCATCATCTTGTGCTTGTGATCTCCATCTCCGAAGCACCGTCGTGATCACCATCGTCACCGGCGTGACACCTTGATCTCCATCGTAGCGTCGTTGTCGTCTCGCCAAGCTTGTGCTTCCACGACTATCGCTACCGTTTAGTGATAAAGTAAAGCATTACAGCGCGATTGCATTGCATACAATAAAGCGACAACCATATGGCTCCTGCCAGTTGCCGATAACTTGGTTACAAAACATGATCATCTCATACAATAAAAATCAGCATCATGTCTTGACCATATCACATCACAACATGCCCTGCAAAAACAAGTTAGACGTCCTCTACTTTGTTGTTGCAAGTTTTATGTGGCTGCTGCGGGCTTAAGCAAGAACCAATCTTACCTACGCATCAAAACCACAACGATAGTTTGTCAAGTTGGTGTTGTTTTAACCTTCGCAAGGACCGGGCGTAGCCACACTCAGTTCAACTAAAGTTGGAGAAACTATCACCCACAAGCCACCTCTGTGCAAAGCACGTCGGTCTGGGCCGCTTCATCCAACAATACCGCCGAACCAAAGTATGACATGCTGGTAAGCAGTATGACTTATATCGCCCACAACTCACTTGTGTTCTACTCGTGCATATAACATCAACACATAAAACCTGGCTCTGATACCACTATAGGGTTTCGTAGTAATTTCAAAAAATTTCCTACGCACACGCAAGATCATGATGATGCATAGCAACGAGAGGGGAGAGTGTTGTCTACGTACCCTTGTAGACCGCAACGGAAGCGTTGACGCAACGTAGAGGAAGTAGTCGTACGTCTTCCGATCCGACCGATCCAAGCACCGTTACTCCGGCACCTCCGAGTTCTTGGCACACGTACAGCTCGATGAGGCTCCCCGGGCTCCGATCCAGCAAAGCTTCGGGGATGAGTTTCGTCAGCACAATGGCGTGGTGACGATGATGATGTTCTACCGACGCAGGGCTTCGCCTAAGCACTACTACGATATGACCGAGGTGGAATATGGTGGAAGGGGGCACCGCACATGGCTAAGGAACGATCACGAAGATCAACTTGTGTGTTCTAGGGTGCCCCCCTGCCTCCGTAAATAAAGGATCCAAGGGGGGTGCGGCCGGCCTAGAGGAGGCGCGCAGGAGGAGTCCTACTCCTACCGGGAGTAGGACTCCCCTCCCGTTCCTTGTCCAACTAGGAGAGGTGGAGGGAGAGAAGGAAAGGGGGGGCGCCGCCCCTCCCTCCTTGTCCAATTCGGACTAGGGGGAGAGGGGGCGCGCGGCCTGCCCTGGCAGCCCCTTCCTCTTCTCCACATTAGGCCCATAAGGCCCATTAACCCCCCGGGGGGTTCCGGTAACCCCCCGGTGCTCCGGTTTTATCCGAAACTTTCCCGGAACCCTTCCGGTGTCCGAATATAGTCATCCAATATATCAATCTTTATGTCTCGACCATTTCGAGACTCCTCGTCATGTCCGTGATCACATCCGGGACTTCGAACTAACTTCGGTACATCAAAATGCATAAACTCATAATAACTGTCATCGTAACGTTAAGCGTGCGGACCCTACGGTTCGAGAACAATGTAGACATGACTGAGACAAATCTCCGGTCAATAACCAATAGCGGGACCTGGATGCCCATATTGGCTCCTACATATTCTACGAAGATCTTTATCGGTCAGACCGCATAACAACATACGTTGTTCCCTTTGTCATCGGTATGTTACTTGCCCGAGATTCGATCGTCGGTATCCAA
The DNA here is from genome assembly GCF_056163025.1 of Triticum urartu. Lineage (NCBI taxonomy): Eukaryota > Viridiplantae > Streptophyta > Magnoliopsida > Poales > Poaceae > Triticum > Triticum urartu. The sequence continues at coordinate 220,211,542 of NC_141878.1, forward strand.
TACCTAGTTCAATCTCGTTACCGGCAAGTCTCTTTACTCGTTCCGTAATACATCATCTCACAACTAACTTATTAGTTGTAATGCTTGCAAGGCTTATGTGATGTGCATTACCGAGAGGGCCCAGAGATACCTCTCTGACAATCGGAGTGACAAAACCTAATCTCGAAATACGCCAACCCAACATGTACCTTTGGAGACACCTCTAGTACTCCTTTATAATCACCCAGTTACGTTGTGACGTTTGGTAGCACCCAAAGTGTTCCTCCGGTAAACGGGAGTTGCATAATCTCATAGTTATAGGAACATGTATAAGTCATGAAGAAAGCAATAGCAGCATACTAAACGATCGGGTGCTAAGCTAATGGAATGGGTCATGTCGATCAGATCATTCACTTAACGATGTGATCCCGTTAATCAAATAACAACTCCTTGTTTATGGTTAGGAAACATAACCATCTTTGATTAATGAGCTAGTCAAGTAGAGGCATACTAGTGACACTTTGTTTGTCTATGTATTCACACATGTATTATGTTTCCGGTTAATACAATTCTAGCATGAATAATAAACATTTATCATGATATAAGGAAATAAATAATAACTTTATTATTGCCTCTAGGGCATATTTCCTTCAGGTTCAATCTCTACATCATTGTTATTGCTAGGCTGAGCATCAACACGAACATCATCATTGACATTATCACTAGGTTCATGTTCATTACTAGATTGTGTTTCATCATCAGAAATGGAAATATCATTGGGATTCTCAGGTGTGTCAACAACAGGTTCACTAGAAGCATGCAAAGTCCTATCATTTTTCTTTTTCTTCTTCTTAGAAGGACTAGGTGTGTCAACATTAGTTCTCTGCGAATCTTGCTCAACTCTCTTAAGGTGGCCCTCGGGATACAAAGTTTCCTGAGTCATTTTACCCCCTCTAGTCACAACTCTAACATCATTATCATTTTTCTTATTATTTAATTCACTGAGCAAATCATCTTGAGCTTTAAGCACTTGTTCTACTTGAGTGGTAACCATAGAAGCATGTTTACTAATAAGTTTAAGCTCACCTTTAACTCTAGACATATGATCACTCAAGTGTTCAATCATATAAGCATTACGTTTCAATTGTCTACCAACATAAGCATTGAAGTTTTCTTGTTTAACAATGAAATTATCAAACTCATCCAAGCATTGGCTAGCAGACTTATAACGAGGGATATCACGTTCATCAAATCTATAGAGAGAATTCACCTTTACTACGTGTGTCAGGTTATCAAGATCACGTATTTCTTCAATAGGTGGTAAATTCTTAACATCTTCAGCTTTAATACCTTTTTCTTTCATAGATTTCTTTGCCTCTTGCATATCTTCAGGACTGAGAAATAGAATACCCCTTTTCTTCGGAGTTGGCTTAGGAGTTGTTTCAGGAAGTGTCCAATCATTTTCATTACTCGACATATTATTCAAGAGCAATTCATCTTGATCAATGTTTCTTTCCCTGAAAACACAATCAGCACAACTATCCAGGTGGTCTCTGGAAGCATCGGTTAGTCCATTATAAAAGATATCAAGTATTTCATTTTTCTTGAGAGGATGATCAGGCAAAGCATTAAGTAATCGGAGAAGCCTCCCCCAAGCTTGTGGGAGACTCTCTTCTTCAATTTGCACAAAATTATATATTTCCCTTAAGGCCGCTTGTGTCTTATGAGCGGGGAAATATTTAGCAGAGAAGTAATAAATCATATCCTGGGGACTACGCACACAACCAGGATCAAGAGAATTAAACCATGTTTTAGCATCACCCTTTAATGAGAACGGAAATAACTTAAGGATATAGTAGTAATGAATTTTCTCCTCATTAGTGAACAGGGTAGCTATATCATTTAATTTAGTAAGATGTGCCACAATAGTTTCAGATTCATAGCCACAAAAAGGATCAGATTCAACCAAAGTAATTATCAGGATCGATAGAGAAATCATAACCCTTATCAGAAATATAGATAGGTGAAGTAGCAAAAGCAGGGTCATATTTCATTCTAGCATTCAAAAAAATTTCTTTCAGCTTAGCTAACAGTTTCTTAAGATCATATCTATCTTTGCAAGCTAAAAGATCTCTAGCAGTTTCTTCATCCATAACGTAACCCTCAGGTACATCAGGCAATTCACATCTAGGGGGAGAATCTTCATCATCACTTTCATCGATATTATCAGTTTCAATAATTTCATTCTCTCTAACCCTAGCAAGTTGTTCATCAAGAAATTCACCTAATGGCACAGTATTATTAAGCATAGGAGTAGTTTCATCATAAGCATCATGCATAGCAGAAGTGGAATCATCAATAACCTACGACATATCAGAATCAACAGCAGGTGTAGGTGTCACAAGTTTACTCAAAATAGAAGGTGAATCAAGTGCAGAGCTAGATGGTAGTTCCTTACCTCCCCTCGTAGTTGAGGGATAAATCTTGGTTTTTTCGTCTTTCAAGTTCCTCAAAGTGATCAGCAGATATAAATCCCAAGTGACTCAAAGAATAGAGCTATTCTCCCCGGCAACGGTGCCAGAAAATAGTCTTCATAACCCACAAGTATAGGGGATCGCAATAGTTTTCGAGGGTAGAGTATTCAACCCAAATTTATTGATTCGACACAAGGGGAGCCAAAGAATATTCTCAAGTATTAACAGTTGAGTTGTTAATTCATGTACAAAGTATTTTCATCCGAGCTACGGATTATTTTATATTAATTTTTAAAGATTTATATCATTTTTAGGATTAACAGAATTAATTAAATTAGAAAATACAATTATGACGTCCGCATGATGTCAGCATGATGTCAGCGGTCAACTCCGACTGTTGACTGGTTAAACTGACGTGTGGGTCCCACTGTCATTGATTAAGACTAACTAAACAGGTTTAATTAGTTAGTTAAACGATTAGGTTAATTAAGTTTAAGTAAACTAGATTAATTAAGTTAATTAAATTTTATCATTTTATTATTTTATTTTTTATCTTTTTTTCCTGAGGGGCTAGCCCCACTTGTTATTTGCACAGGGGGGCTTAGCGGGCGCGCGGGTCAGGGGCGTCGCCCGTGCGGCCGCTGTTCATAACAGGCGGCTGGCGTGGCCGGCAGGGGCGCACCCGACTGGGTGCCGGCGGCCACGGCAGGGCGACGGAACAGGGGCGGTGGCCTGGGGCAGCCTGGGTGGGCGCGGGCCGGCGGCAGAGGTTGGCGGGGGTGGGGCACAGGCAGCGCACGGGCCGCAGCAGCAGGCCGAGCACAGCGGCACGCCTAGGCGGGGTTGGCTCGATGGCGCGGACTCGGCGGCGCGAGCAGTAAGCAGCAACCGTAGGCGAGTAGCGGCACAAGAGGAGCGCGGCGGGGCGAAGTGCGGCGGCAGCGACGACGTTGTAGGTGGGCGAGGCAGGGGAAGCAGCGGCGAGCGGCACACCAGCTACAGCATCGGCGGCGATAGGACCATGGGGTTGCGGGGGCGTCGGCAGGGGCCGGGCGCACACGCGTGCGCGGGGTTAGGGCGCGGCGATGCACGGCCGGGCGTGACCTGGGGCGAGGCAAACGCGCGAGGGGAGACGCAAGGCGTGGCACGGCTGGGCGGGACGTCAAGCGCTGCACGTGGGCGAGCAACAGGGAGCGAGGCAGCGGCGGGGCGCGCGCGCGAGCTGCGGACGGCGCAGGCAAGCGCGTGCATGCGCGGGGCGGCTCGTGCGGTAGCAGCAGGTGCGGCAGCAGTAGGGGAGGTGCGGGCAGTGGGCGGCTCGGTGCAGACGAGCATGGCGTGGGCACGGTCATCGCGGGGACATGGGGGAAGAAGGAGAGGCCAGGGCCTCACCGCGGGGTCGTAGGGACAGTGGCAGCGGTGCTCGGAGAGGGGACGAGGAGGCCATGGCGAGGTCGATCCGGCGAGGGGCGGCAACGGTGGGGCGCCTGGTTCGGCGAACGGCGATGGCGCGAGGTCACCGGTCGGCGAGGAGACGAGGACGGGGCGCCGGGGACGAGGCAGTCCGGTGAACGACAACGACGATGTTCGGAACGATGGCGTGGTGGCGCCGGGGACGCGCCCCGATCTGGATCGGGGGCGGGGCAGGGGCGAGGGGGGAATCATGGAGTGGGGGAGTGGGGGAGTGGGTGAGTGGGGGGGAGTGCAGGGTGGTTGGTTAGGGTTTCAGGGAGGGGGATACGGGGAGTGGGGTGGGCCGGCCTAGTCGGCCTCGTCGCCAGCTGGGCCGGTTGGCCCAATGGGGGGGCTTTTCCTTTCCTTTTATTTTTTGTTTAGCCTTTTCCTTTTTCTTATTTTTCTTTCTTGTTTTAAATTTTATTTCCCGAATTGTTTTAATTTTTTTCAATATTCAATTAGCACCTAAAATAGTAACATTAATTATACCATTGCCACAATAACTTTGGCACCTGGCTAAAATAGTTTAGTATTTTATAAAATATTATAGGGGTATAATTAATTGTTTTTGCTGTTGTTTTAATCACTTTAGTGTATTTAATTATTTTATAGAGATGTTGTTTCTCCACCAATATTATCCATGATTTATTTATCACATTAAGAACATTTTAGTTTTGACTTTTGAAAACTTTAATTGCTTGACTTGATTTTGAATTTGAATTTTGAATCGGTTTTGAACTAACGCGAGATTAGCAACAGTAACTGAGGTGGCATGGCATCATTAGCATGGAATTACTGTAGCTTAATTATCCAGGCATTACACCCGTCCATTCTCACAGCAGATATGGTACGAGGTACTGTGCTGGCTTAGGGTACGCTGCAACCCGCCTGACAGCGAGCCATCGATCAAGTCTTGGTGGCTCTCCACGAGGCAGCTCACGCCGAAGCCCATGCGCAAGGGACTCGCCTCCATGACCCTGCTCATACCCTGGATGATTTGGAAACACCGAAATGATTGCGTCTTCGATAGAGTCAGCCCCTCAATTGTGGCACTGATGACCAAGATCAAGGAGGAGGCGGCACTCTGGGCCAGAGCCGAAGAGGTGGGGCTTCGCGCCCTCAACCCCCAAACCTGGGATGTACACTGATTTCATGCTTTTGCATTATATGTTTGCCTTCTAGGAGGATTGTAACCCAAACTCCCGCCTTTTCGATGAAATGAAATGCAAAGATCTTTTGCATTTTCTTGAGAAAAAATTAGACATTTGGATGACTTTTTTGCAAAATGTTCAAGAGCTGTCGGGAGCCAACGGTTCTGGGATCCAACGGCTTCCAAGAACCTATATCATGGTACACCTAATGTTGGAAATATGCCCTAGAGGCAATAATAAATTAGTTATTATTATATTTCCTTGTTCATGATAATCGTTTATTATCCATGCTAGAATTGTATTGATAGGAAACTCAGATACATGTGTGGATACATAGACAACACCATGTCCCTAGTAAGCCTCTAGTTGACTAGCTCGTTGATCAATAGATGGTTACGGTTTCTTGACCATGGACATTGGATGTCATTGATGACGGGATCACATCATTAGGAGAATGATGTGATGGACAAGACCCAATCCTAAGCCTAGCACAAGATCATGTAGTTCGTATGCTAAAGCTTTTCTAATGTCAAGTATCATTTCCTTAGACCATGAGATTGTGCAACTCCCGGATACCGTAGGAGTGCTTTGGGTGTGCCAAACGTCACAACGTAACTGGGTGGCTATAAAGGTACACTACAGGTATCTCCGAAAGTGTCTGTTGGGTTGGCGCGAATCGAGACTGGGATTTGTCACTCCGTGTAAACGGAGAGGTATCTCTGGGGCCACTCGGTAGGACATCATCATAATGTGCACAATGTGATCAAGAAGTTGATCACGGGATGATGTGTTACAGAACGAGTAAAAGAGACTTGCCAGTGACGAGATTGAACAAGGTATCGGGATACCGACGATCGAATCTTGGGCAAGTATCGTACCGCTAGACAAAGGGAATTGTATACAGGATTGATTAAGTCCTTGACATCGTGGTTCATCCGATGAGATCATCGTGGAACATGTGGGAGCCAACATGGGTATCCAGATCCCGCTGTTGGTTATTGACCAGAGAGTTATCTCGGTCATGTCTGCATGGTTCCCGAACCCGTAGGGTCTACACACTTAAGGTTCGATGACGCTAGGGTTATAGGGAATAGATATACGTGGTTACCGAATGTTGTTTGGAGTCCCGGATGAGATCCCGGACGTCACGAGGAGTTTCGGAATGGTCCGGAGGTAAAGATTTATATATGGGAAGTCCTGTTTTGGTCACCGGAAAAGTTTCGGGGTTTATCGGTAACGTACCGGGACCACCGGGAGGGTCCCGGGGGTCCACCAAGTGGGGCCACAAGCCCCGGAGGGCTGCATGGGCCAAGTGTGGGAGGGTACCAGCCCCGGGTGGGCTGGTGCGCCCCCCCCCCCACACAAGGGCCCAAGGCGCCTCCAAGAGGGAAGGGGGGCAAACCCTAGGGCAGATGGGCCCTAAGGCCCACCCCAGGTGCGCCTCCCCCTCTCCCCCTTGTGGCCGCCACCCAGATGGGATCTGGGGGCTGCCGCCACCCCTAGGGAGGGAACCCTAGGTGGGGGCGCAGCCCCTCCCCTCCCCCTATATATACTTGAGGTTTGGGCTGCACAACACACATGAGTTCCTCTCCTTCTTGGCGCAGCCCTACCCCTCTCCCTCCTCGTCTCTAGCGGTGCTTGGCGAAGCCCTGCTGGAGTACCACGCTCCTCCACCACCACCACGCCGTTGTGCTGCTGCTGGATGGAGTCTTCCTCAACCTCTCCTTCTCCCCTTGCTGGATCAAGGCATAGGAGACGTCACCGGGCTGTACGTGTGTTGAACACGGAGGTGTCGTCCGTTCGGCACTAGGATCATCGGTGATTTGAATCATGACGAGTACGACTCCATAAACCCCGTTCACTTGAACGCTTCCGCGTAGCGATCTACAAGGGTATGTAGATGCACTCTCCTTCCCCTCGTTGCTGGTTTCTCCATAGATAGATCTTGGTGACACGTAGGAAAATTTTGAATTTCTGCTACGTTCCCCAACAGTGGCATCATGAGCTAGGTCTATGCGTTGTTTCTATGCACGAGTAGAACACAAAGTAGTTGTGGGTGTTGATTTTGTTCAATATGCTTACCGTTACTAGTCCAATCTTGATTCGGCGGCATTGTGGGATGAAGCGGCCCGGACCGACCTTACACGTACTCTTACGTGAGACTGGTTCCACCGACTGACATGCACTAGTTGCATAAGGTGGCTAGCGGGTGTCTGTCTCTCCCACTTTAGTCGGATCGGATTTGATGAAAAGGGTCCTTATGAAGGGTAAATAGCAATTGGCATATCACGTTGTGGTTTTTGCGTAGGTAAGAAACGTTCTTGCTAGAAGCCCATAGCAGCCACGTAAAACATGCAAACAACAATTAGAGGACGTCTAACTTGTTTTTGCAGGGTATGCTATGTGATGTGATATGGCCAAGAAGAATGTGATGAATGATATGTGATGTATGAGATTGATCATGTTCTTGTAATAGGAATCACGACTTGCATGTCGATGAGTATGACAACCGGCAGGAGCCATAGGAGTTGTCTTTATTTATTATATGACCTGCGTGTCATTGAACAACGCCATGTAATTACTTTACTTTATTGCTAACCGTTAGCTGTAGTAGTAGAAGTAATAGTTGGCGAGACAACTTCATGAAGACACGATGATGGAGATCATGATGATGGAGATCATGGTGTCATGCCGGTGACGATGATGATCATGGAGCCCCGAAGATGGAGATCAAAAGGAGCAAAGTGATGATGGCCATATCATGTCACCTTTTGATTGCATGTGATGTTTATCATGTTTTTGCATCTTATTTGCTTAGAACGACGGTAGTAAATAAGATGATCCCTCATTAAAATTTCAAGAAAGTGTTCCCCCTAACTGTGCACCGTTGCGAAAGTTCGTCGTTTTGAAGCACCACGTGATGATCGGGTGTGATAGATTCTTACGTTCACATACAACGGGTGTAAGCCAGATTTACACACGCGAAACACTTAGGTTGACTTGACGAGCCTAGCATGTACAGACATGGCCTCGGAACACAAGAGACCAAAAGGTCGAGCATGAGTCGTATAGAAGATACGATCAACATGAAGATGTTCACCGATGTTGACTAGTCTGTCTCACGTGATGATCGGACACGGCCTAGTTGACTCGGATCATGTAATCACTTAGATGACTAGAGGGATGTCTATCTGAGTGGGAGTTCATAAGATGAACTTGTTTATCCTGAACATAGTCAAAAGGATTTTGCAAATTATGTGTAGCTCGCGCTTTAGTTCTACTGTTTAGATATGTTCCTAGAGAAAAATTAGTTGAAAGTTGATAGTAGCAATTATGCAGACAGTAAAAGGCTTATGTCCTTAATGCACCGCTCAGTGTGCTGAACCTCGAACGTCGTCTGTGGATGTTGCGAACATCTGACATACACATTTTGATAACTACGTGATAGTTCAGTTAAACGGTTTAGAGTTGAGGCACCGAAGACGTTTTAAAATGTCGCGAAACATATGAGATGTTTCGAGGGCTAAAATTGGGATTTCAGGCTCGTGCCCACGTCAAGAGGTATAAGACCTCCGACGATTTTCTTAGCCTGCAAACTAAGGGAGAAAAGCTCAATTGTTGAGCTTGTGCTCAGATTGTCTGAGTACAACAATCATTTGAATCGAGTGGGAGTTGATCTTCCAGATGAGATAGTGATGTTTCTCCGAAGTCATTACCACCAAGCTACTAGAGCTTCGTGATGAACTATAATATATCAGGGACATATATGATGATCCTTGAGATATTCGCGATGTTTGACACCACAAAAGTAGAAATCAAGAAGGAGCATCAATTGTTGATGGTTGGTGAAACCACTAGTTTCAAGAAGGGCAAGGGCAAGAAGGGATACTTCATGAAACGGCAAATCAGCTGCTGCTCTAGTGAAGAAACCCAAAGTTGAACCCAAGCCCGAGACTAAGTGCTTCTGTAATAAGGGGAACAGTCACTGAAGCAGAACCACCCTAGATACTTAGTAGATGAGAAGGTTGGCAAGGTCGACATAAGTATATTGGATATGCATTATAATGTGTACTTTACTAGTACTCCTAGTAGCACCAGGGTATTAGATATCGGTTCGGTTGCTAAGTGTTAGTAAACTCGAAATAAAAGGCTGCGGAGTAAACGGAGACTAGCTAAAGGTGAGCTGGCGATATGTGTTGGAAGTTTTTCCCAAGCTTGATGTGATCAAGCATCGCACGCTCCCTCTACCATCGAGATTGGTGTTTGCGTTGAGCATAGACGTGATTGGATTATGTCTATCGCAATACGGTTATTCATTTAAGGAGAATAATGGTTACTCTGTTTATTTGAATAATACCTTCAATGGTCTTGCACCTAAAATGAATGGTTTATTGAATCTCGATCGTAGTGATACACATTTTCATGCCAAAGGTATAAGATAGTAATGATAGTACCACACAAATGTGGCACTGCAATTTGAGTCATATTGGTATAAAACGCATGAAGAAGCTCCATGTTGACGGATCTTTGGACTCATTCATTTTCTGAAAGGATTGAGACATGCAAACCATGTTTGTTGGTAGATATGCATGAAGAAACTCTATACAGATGGATCATTTGGACTCACTTGATTTTGAATCACTTGAGACATGCAAATCATACCACATGGGCAAGATGACTGAAAAGCCTCGTTTTCAGTAAGATGGAACAAGAAAGCAACTCGTTGGAAGTAATACATTTTGATGTGTGCAGTCCAATGAGTGCTGAGGCACGCAGTGGATATCGTTATATTCTTACTTCACAGATGATTTAAGTAGATACTGAGTATATTTACTTGATGAAACACAAGTCTGAATTATTGAATGGTTCAAGTAAGTTCAGAGTGAAGTAGAAGATCTTCGTGACAAGAGGATAAAATGTCTATGATATGATCATAGAAATGAATATCTGAGTTACGAGTTTGGCACACAATTAAGACACTGTGGAAATTGTTTCACAACTAATACCGCCTGGAACACCATAGTGTGATGGTGTGTCCGAACATCATAGTTGCACCCTATTGGATATGGTGCGCACCATGATGTCTCTTATCGAATTACCACTATCGTTCATGGGTTAGGCATTAGAGACAACCGCACTCACTTTAATAGGGCACCATGTAATTCCGTTGAGACGAAACCGTTTGAACTATGGTTTGGAGAAACCTGAGTTGTCGCTTCTTAAAAGTTTGGGGTTGCGATGCTTATGTGAAAAAGTTTCAGGTTGATAAGCTCGAACCCAAAGCGGATAAATGCATCTTCATAGGACACCCAAAACAGTTGGGTATACCTCCTAATTCAGATCCGAAAGCAATAGGGATTGTTTCTGGAATCGGGTCCTTTCTCGAGGAAAGGTTTCTCTCGAAAGAATTGAGTGGGAGGATGGTGGAGACTTGATGAGGTTATTGAACCATCTCTTCAACTAGTGTGTGGCAGGGCATAAGGAGTTGTTCCTGTGCCACCTACACCAATTGAAGTGGAAGCTTATGATAGTGATCATGAAACTTCGGATCAAGTCACTCCCAAACCTCGTAGGACAACAAGGATGCGTACTACTTCAGAGTGGTACGTAATCCTGTCTTGGAAGTCATGTTGCTAGACAACAATGAACCTACGAGCTATGGAGAAGAGATGGTGGGCCCGGATTCCGATAAATGGCTCGAGGCCATAAAATCCGAGAGAGGATCCATGTATGAAAACAAAGTGTAGACTTTGGCAGAACGGCTCGATGGTCGTAAGGCTGTTGAGTACAGATGGATTTTAAAAGAAAGACGGACAATGATGGTAAATGTCACCATTAAGAAAGCTCGACTTGTCGTTAAGATGTTTCCCGACAAGTTCAAGGAGTTGACTACGATGAGGCTTTCTCACTCATAGCGATGCTAAGAGTCTGTTGGAATTATATTAGCGATTACTGCATTATTTATGAAATCTTGCAGATAGGATGTCAAAAACCATTGTTTCCTCGACGATTTTCTTGAGGAAAGGTTGTATGTGATACAACCGGAAGGTTTTGTCAATCCTGAAAGATGCTAACAAGTATGCAAAGCTCCAGCAATCCTTCTAAGGACTGGAGTAAGCATCTCGGAGTTGGAATGTATGCTTTGATGAGATGATCAAAGTTTTGGGTGTATACAAAGTTTATGAGAAACTTGTATTTCCAAACAAGTGAGTGGGAGCACTATAGAATTTCCGATGAGTATATGTTGTTAACATATTGTTGATCGGAAATGATGTAGAATTTCTGAAAAGCATGCAGAGTTATTTGAAAAGTGTTTTTCAATGGAAAACCTGGATTAGGCTAGTTGAGTATTGAGCATTAAGATCTATAAGGATAGATCAAAACGCTTAATAGTACTTTCAAATGAATACATACCATGACAAGATTTTGAAGGAGTTCAAAATGGATCGGCAAAGAAGGAGTTCTTGGCTGTGTTATAAGGTGTGAACATTGAGTAAGACTCGAAACCTGACCGCGGCAGAATAGGGAGAAAGGACGAAAGTCGTCCCCTATGCTTTAGACGTAGGCTCTACAGTATGCTATGCTGTGTACCGCACCTGAAGTGTGCCTTGCCATGAGTCAGTCAAGGGGTACAAGAGTGATCCAAGAATGGATCACAGGACAGCGGTCAAAGTTATCCTTAGTAACTAGTGGCCTAAACCAATTAAGGCAGCGGCTAAAGCAATAGATTAAATGCCTTTTCAATTTATAAAAGTGGCAAACTTTTTCGAAAGCCTCACAATCTTTTTGTGGCAGTGCCAACTATTGCAATATATTTATGTGGCCAAATCCCACATTTTACCGAATCCTTTTTGGAGCTCAAGTATTGCAAAAAACATTTTTTTTGTAAAGAGAAAAGAGCAAGAAAAAGGGGGAAGAGGAGAAGAGAGAAGCTCCCCTTGCCCCACTGGGCTCTAGCCCACCCCAGCAGTCAGCCCACCTATCCCCACCCAAGCCGGCCCAGCACTTGCCTCCCCCGGTCGCCTTCTCCCTCTCCTGTACAACCGACCGGGGGCACGACCGACGCGCGCAGCCGCACCAGCTCGCCGGCGTGGAGGGGATAAGGCCGAGCCCCCTTGGCCTCGTCAGCTCCCCCCTCCCTGCGCGGATATTTCCCTCTCTCCCTCGCTACTCTCCTCTCCCCTTCCAATCTCATCCGCGCCCGAACACCACCACGGCTACATCGTCGCCATTGCCATGCCCTCGGCCCCCTCCCTTGCCACACCGACCTGGCCGGGAGCTCCGCCGCGTCGTCGCTCGCCGGTCCCGCCCACCAGCACGAGGCCGCGGCGCCCCCATCGACGGATCGACGCCGCTCCTCCGTTCGGCCAACGCCGCGACCACCGCGTCGTCCTGCCCTCGCGTCCCCGACTCCTCTCCGGCCGGCCTCCCAAGCGCGCCCCCGACCTTCCTGGGGTGAGCCACTCATGTTTCCCCCTTCTCCCCTACTCACCGTCGCCGTAGGACGACTGCCCCGCCATGGCCGAAGCTCTCTGTGAGCTCGTGCTCACCGTTGGCCATGGCCGCCTCCTGGCCCTGCCCGCTCGCGCCAGGCTCCCCCATCGCGCTTCCCCCGGAGCCCCCTTCCCCGCCGAGCCGCTCACCGACCTCACCGCGCCGCCCAGCGGGCTCCCCCGTCGCCGGTAGCCTCGCGCGCGCACGAGCGCAGCGCCCCTCGGGCACGGGCGCCCGCACCCGTTAACACCCGCCCCGCTGGGCTGGCCTGGTGCCACTGCCAGCGGGCCCCTGTTGCCCTGTTTTTTTTAAAAAAATAAAATAAAATATATATAGAAATAAATTAATTAGTTAATTAATTAATTAATTAGTTAATTAGCTTAATTGACTCGGGATTAATTAGCCTAATCACTAGTTTAGTTAACTAAACTGTTAGGGTAGGCTAGTCAGTGCATGACAGGAGGACCCCACCCCCTGTTGACCAGTCAAACATTGACTGGTCAACTGGGTCCCTCTGGCCCACCTGTCAGTCACTGGGTACACTTTTGTGTACACTGTGTTGGGTGCGCCTAGCAATTTAGCAATTATTTTCGAATTAAAAATAATTTCAGAAATTAGTAAAATCTATAGAAAATCATATCTTTTAATCCGTAACTCGGATGAAAAAACTTTGTACATGAAAGTTGCTCAAAACGACGAGACGAATTCGGATACGCAGCCCGTTCGTCCGCCACGCGTCCCTAGCATAGTGAACCTGCAACATTTCACCCTCTGTTTCATTTGTCCGAAAACGCGAAACACCGGGGATACTTCCTCGGATGTTTCCCCCCTTCACCGGTATCACCTCATACCGCGATAGGGCACCCCTAGCACCGATACTTGTCATGTCATGCATCGCTACGCATCTGTTTGCTTAAATATTTATTGTTTCTCCCCCCCTCTTCTCTCGCTAGACACCGGGACCGACGCCGCCGCTACCCAGTACGACTACGGAGTTGACGACCACTCTCTCTTGCCAGAGCAACCAGGCAAGCCCCCCCTTTGATCACCAGATATCGCCTACTCTTCTCTATACTGCTTGCATTAGAGTAGCGTAGCATGTTACTGCTTCCCGTTAATCCTATACTGATGCATAGCCTGTCCTTGCTACTACTGTTGATACCTTTACCTGCAATCCTAATGCTTAGTATAGGATGCTAGTATTTCCATCTGTGGCCCTACATTCTTGTCCGTCTGCTGTGCTATACTATCGGGCCGTGATTACTCGGGAGGTGATCACGGGTATATACTATTTACTTTATACATGATACATGTGGTGATTAAAGACGGGTCGGCTTGAGGAGCACCCGCGAGTGGAGTTTTGAGGCGGAGCGGCAGGGCAGGTTCCGACCACCTAGGAGAGAGGTGGGCCTGGCCCTGGTCGGCGTTTGCGAATACTTAACACGCTTAACGAGATCTGGGTATTTGATCTGAGTCTGGCCATTTGGTCTATACGCACTAACCATCTACGCGGGAGTAGTTATGGGTATCCCCGCGTCGTGGTATCAGCCGAAGCCTTCGTGACGTCAGCGACTGAGTGGCGCGCGCCGGATTGGACTGGAAGGCCACTAGGCTAGGTCTGCTTTCGGCCGCGTTCGCAACGTGCAGGTGTGCTAAGGGCGATGGGCCCAGACCCCTGTGCGCTTAGGTTTAGACCGGCGTGTTGACCTCTCTGTTGTGCCTAGGTGGGGCTGCGACGTGTTGATCTTCCGAGGCCGGGCATGACCCAGGAAAGTGTGTCCGGCCAAATGGGATCGAGCGTGTTGGGGTATGTGGTGCACCCCTGCAGGGAAGTTAATCTATTCGAATAGCCGTGATCTTCGGTAACAGGACGATTTGGAGTTGTACCTTGACCTTATGACAACTAGAACCGGATACTTAATAAAACACACCCTTCCAAGTGCCAGATACAACCGGTGGTCGCTCTCTCACAGGGCGACGAGGGGAGGATCATCGGTTAGGATTATGCTATGCGATGCTACTTGGAGGTCTTCAGTCTACTCTCTTCTACATGCTGCAAGACGGAGGCTGCCAGAAGCGTAGTCTTCGAAAGTACTAGATATCCCCCTCTTATTCCGGCATTCTGCAGTTCAGTCCACATATGATAGCCTTATTCCAGTTGATACCAATGCATACATATGTAGTGTAGCTCCTTGCTTGCGAGTACTTTGGATGAGTACTCACGGTTGCTTTCTCCCTCTTTTCCCCTATTCCTTCTTCCTGGTTGTCGCAACCAGATGTTGGAGCCCAGGATCCAGACGCCACCGTCGACGACGACTCCTACTACACCGGAGGTGCCTACTACTACGTGATGCCCGCTGACGACGACCAGGAGTAGTTAGGAGGATCCCAGGCAGGAGGCCTGCGCCTCTTTCGATCTGTATCCCAGTTTGTGCTAGCCTTCTTAAGGCAAACTTGTTTAACTTATGTCTGTACTCAGATATTGTTGCTTCCGCTGACTCGTCTATGATCGAGCTCTTATATTCGAGCCCTCGAGGCCCCTGGCTTGTAATATGATGCTTGTATGACTTATTTTATTTGTAGAGTTGTGTTGTGATATCTTCCCGTGAGTCCTTGATCTTGATCGTACACATTTGCGTGCATGATTAGTGTACGGTCAAATCGGGGGCGTCACAAGTTGGTATCAGAGCTGACTGCCTGTAGGAACCCCCCTTCCACACTCCTTGGCCGAAGTCAAGTCTAGACATTGCAAAAACTTTTACTAACTTGGCCGTGTGCCTTACGGGCCCACGTCGCCATCGGGTGGTATTAGGATCTTTTACTCCTCGATCCATACTCTAGGACTCTGAACTCTCTCCTACTCGGGTTAAATGAATTTTGCTAAATCTAACATTAGGATCTCGTTATCACTTTCACCCGGAGAGCCCCTTATTACTGATGATCGTCTGCTGCACGTGAAGACCCTGAAGATACTCTCCGCTGTTAACCCGAGAACTTGTGTTCATCACGTTTGCAATTCCCCTTCCACCGTCAACCCTTATGGGTAACTACTTGCAGTTGTTATTCTTACATTCATCCATAGTTGATCTTGTTATTATAAGATACCCCGAAATACTCGTCGTTGTTTCGATACTCCTTGAGCTTACCGCCTTGCTGTTCCTTGTCACCTGGATACCCCTACGGATAATTCCTCGCACTTATCGAGTATCCGCTCATTCCCAGTTGTTCATGTGTTTCGCAAAAGACTTCGAAATACCATTCGATCTTCCAAAAATCTTGAGCATCCTATTGCTCTTGAAATTCTTGCTTGCTTGCATTATGGTTAATCCCATAAGTCTCGTAATCTTATTGGCATCTCTTGTCATTATCATTTTGAGTCCGTTGATTCAATTTGTTGCGAATGCTCGCAATTCTCAATCAGATCCTAGAATTCAACCTTCCGGCTCAGACGTCATTTTGAATAGGAGCTAGTTCTCGACCAATCAAATTGCCGTCGGTTGTGCCCCTAAGTCTATTCAACTTATCCATCCTTGATCAGATGCATCTGCTTCTGATCCTTCGATTTGGAATCATAATACCTTTGCATTTAAGCTTCGAATTATTCAGATGATTCCTCAACCTATTGCATTTGCATTCTTTCCTCTTATAGTTGAGTACCGATGCTCACATCAGATCCTTTGAGGACCACCGGATCCTTTGTTGGATTTTATCCGATAGCGTCCTTCATATTCAATCCCTTTGGAAGTTTTTTTCTCCATTGGTAAATCCTATCCTCTGATTGACCAACCATGCTCTGCTTTCAAGCTTGTGGTATTTACTATTGAAGCTTGTGGTATATGTTTCCACGATACCCTGACGGGTTGAACATATGCTTTTTTCTAATCTGTGTGAACCCGGAACTTACTACGGGTCATACTCTACTGGTGTTATGACGGATAAAATTGTCAACACCACAACTTCGTTGAAGGCGAGAAGTAAATGTAAGGTTATGCATTGAAGAAGTGGGAGTCGACCTTGAACTTTGTGTTCATGCCCATGGACACGATGTAGATCTTATTATTAAAGCTTCTCTTAAATTAAATTATACCTTTGGTATAGCTTCATCTTATATCCGGGATCTGGCCTTTTGCAATCATGGTTCCGACCATGTTCTTCTCTGATCCCATTTCTCGGGCAAGTTTAAGCACTTGTTTTCTGTAGATCAATACACCAGTCCAACCTTTACTTTGACCTGTCGTCGAGTATTACCCCCTGGTATCTCGAGATTATCATGGAACTGCATAACCTCTTATGAGTTCTTCATCAGGTATTACATTCTCACGGACTCCAATTTTTCACGGGCTTCGAGTTATGAAACACTCAAGGACACCGATAACGGAATCGAGTCTGCACTGCGATTCAACGAGGATTAGAGATCTTCATCGCTTACAAGTTTAATACTCCATGTCTGTCCTAGCCTGAACGGATACATCATTATCGTGCTAATTTTAATCATCAGCATTCTGAGCTCTTCAAGGGTATCAACTGAATTCATGATGAGAAATACCATCCTTGCCCCTGATGATTTGTGTTATCATCGGCCACTTTATTGCCTTCCCTCCAACACAAACTTGTTCATGTTTTGTGTTATACCTTGAGTTCCTTGCTATCCAGCATTTGTCCTTCTTTACCTTGGAACATTACCACCTTTTATGTCAAGAATGTCGTGGCAATTTTACCACCTCTTGAGAATTCTTGATATAGTAATATCTCTCGCCATTTGCGTTCATTTCTTGGTCTCCGTGTTGTTTCTAACCGGAATACCGACAAATGGTCTGTGATGTGTAAATTCTAAACTTCTAGCAACCCTATTGCTTTGAAGTTATTGATCTACAGTTTCTTTAGAAATTCTATTGCTTATTGAATCATCATTCGGACATTGATCGTGCTACCTAGTCCAGATTCCTGGGTGCACCCTTCTATCATTGTTCAGTTGAGTATGTTCCCCTCGAGCATACATCATTATATCATTGATCCGACAAATGATATTTCCTTGTTCACATAATTGTGGAGATCCATCTTTTGGAAATCTCGATGAATTGTCGCTGAGTTCATCAGCCACCTCCTCATTCTATCCTTGATTTAATAATGAACTCATGATTTGAAATTTGCTTCCACAGTTCAATTCCCGAGAATCTTACAATGTCATCTTGACAATTTGTGTTGCACCTTTTCTTCTCAGGCATCCTGAGTCTAAGGTTTCCTGACACCAATCGGATCTGAACCTCGGTCAGATATGATGGTTGGAACATATGACCAAGAGTTATATCATTGGTCTTTATATGACCCGGTAAGGTGATGTCATCCTAGCACACCTGACCGGAGGACCTAGTGTTATAGATTCCTTTTTAACAAGGTTAACCATTTTTTTCCATGAGGAAATTGAATGCCTTGTTTAATAAGTTATCCTGATGGATCCTTTGTGTATCCAAAGTCCGACCTTGCTCGAAGACCATGTCAATGCTATCTCGAAGCATGTATGTGGTACTCCGATCATCAATAATAACAATTGAATCACAATGATAATTTTTCTTTATCAAACTTATCCAAACACCGTCGTATGGGTGATGTCATGAAATTTCTCTCCCCTTACCTAAAGAGATTTCTACATTATATCCTGTCATGGATATTATGCTGTGTTTGTCCTTGGGAAGGATACATACCTGAAATATGTGTTTAAACACATTTTCCTTTCCATTGTTCTGCTTAATCTGATAACCATATTTTCCTTTCCATTGGTTGGGTTAACGTTTCTTGTGATCTATATGATCTAAGCAGTAATAATTCACTGCTTATGTAAACACCTTGTTGTACCATTCTGTCGGTAAGACCCTGTTTCTATTGTTGATGACATTCCAGTAACCACCGATGGATGAGAACTTTGCCTATTGGTCCGCCTCGTTCAACGAGCAGGAGAATGGTTCTCTTCGTCCCTCGCCCTTGGTATCGATGTTGTTGCCGACATAACTGACAGACTAGCCTCTGACATGCCTTGCTATCGTGACCATGCAAGATGTCACCCCGCCTACTTTTATCCCACATGGTGGGCCCATAACCCACAGTTCCACAGGATCGAAACCTGACTCTCCTATACATCCTTGTTTTCAAAGTTATCCCTCATGCTTGGCTTCGTATGTAATTCACGGGCCACCTTCCTTGTGATATGTTCTGGTATTAGATGCAATACTTATTCTCGATGCTTTGAACCCCTTTCACCCTCTATTTCAGACATCGAACGATTACCTACCTGGTTGAAGCTTCTTATTGCTCCTCCTTACCTTGCTCTCGATGACTTTCTTGAATTTTAACTCAAGAGATGCCTCCATGCCATGTTCGTCGAGATAGCCCCAGGTACCTATCTTGTGTTGAGCTTCGTCCTTTCCGAGTCTTTCCCCCTTAATTCACCCCTTAAATCTCGGGACGAGATTTCTTGTAGTGGAGGAGAATTGTGACGCCCGGATAATTAAGCTACAGTAATTCCCTGCTAATGATGCCACGTCATCATGATTACTGTTGTTAAACTCGCGTTGGTTCGAATCCGGTCCAAATTCGATTTTCAAAATCAAGTCAAACACAAAAGTTTTCAAATGTATAAAATAAAATGTTTGTCTTGTGGCAAATAATCCATAACAAATATTGGTGGTGAACCAACATTTTTTTGCAAGGTGTTTAAATGGCCTAAACCAATTAAGGCAGCGGCTAAAGCAATAGATTAAATGCCTTTTCAATTTATAAAAGTGGCAAACTTTTTCGAAAGCCTCACAATCTTTTTGTGGCAGTGCCAACTATTGCAATATATTTATGTGGCCAAATCCCACATTTTACCGAATCCTTTTTGGAGCTCAAGTATTGCAAAAAACATTTTTTTTGTAAAGAGAAAAGAGCAAGAAAAAGGGGGAAGAGGAGAAGAGAGAAGCTCCCCTTGCCCCACTGGGCTCTAGCCCACCCCAGCAGTCAGCCCACCTATCCCCACCCAAGCCGGCCCAGCACTTGCCTCCCCCGGTCGCCTTCTCCCTCTCCTGTACAACCGACCGGGGGCACGACCGACGCGCGCAGCCGCACCAGCTCGCCGGCGTGGAGGGGATAAGGCCGAGCCCCCTCGGCCTCGTCAGCTCCCCCCTCCCTGCGCGGATATTTCCCTCTCTCCCTCGCTACTCTCCTCTCCCCTTCCAATCTCATCCGCGCCCGAACACCACCACGGCTACATCGTCGCCATTGCCATGCCCTCGGCCCCCTCCCTTGCCACACCGACCTGGCCGGGAGCTCCGCCGCGTCGTCGCTCGCCGGTCCCGCCCACCAGCACGAGGTCGCGGCGCCCCCATCGACGGATCGACGCCGCTCCTCCGTTCGGCCAACGCCGCGACCACCGCGTCGTCCCGCCCTCGCGTCCCCGACTCCTCTCCGGCCGGCCTCCCAAGCGCGCCCCCGACCTTCCTGGGGTGAGCCACTCCTGTTTCCCCCTTCTCCCCTACTCACCGTCGCCGTAGGACGACTGCCCCGCCATGGCCGAAGCTCTCTGTGAGCTTGTGCTCACCGCTGGCCATGGCCGCCTCCTGGCCCTGCCCGCTCGCGCCAGGCTCCCCCACCGCGCTTCCCCCGGAGCCCCCTTCCCCGCCGAGCCGCTCACCGACCTCACCGCGCCGCCCGGCGGGCTCCCCCGTCGCCGGTAGCCTCGCGCGCGCACGAGCGCAGCGCCCCTCGGGCACGGGAGCCCGCACCCGTTAACACCCGCCCCGCTGGGCTGGCCTGGTGCCACTGCCAGCGGGCCCCTGTTGCCCTGTTTTTTAAAACAAAAAATATATATATATATAGAAATAAATTAATTAGTTGATTAATTAATTAATTAGTTAATTAGCTTAATTGACTCAGGATTAATTAGCCTAATCACTAGTTTAGTTAACTAAACTGTTAGGCTAGGCTAGTCAGTGCATGACAGGAGGACCCCACCCCCTGTTGACCAGTCAAACATTGACTGGTCAACTGGGTCCCTCTGGCCCACCTGTCAGTCACTGGGTACACTTTTGTGTACACTGTGCTGGGTGCGCCTAGCAATTTAGCAATTATTTTCGAATTAAAAATAATTTCAGAAATTAGTAAAATCTATAGAAAATCATATCTTTTAATCCGTAACTCGGATGAAAAAACTTTGTACATGAAAGTTGCTCAAAACGACGAGATGAATTCGGATACGCAGCCCGTTCGTCCGCCACGCGTCCCTAGCATAGTGAACCTGCAACATTTCACCCTCTGTTTCATTTGTCCGAAAACGCGAAACACCGGGGATACTTCCTCGGATGTTTCCCCCCTTCACCGGTATCACCTCATACCGCGATAGGGCACCCCTAGCACCGATACTTGTCATGTCATGCATCGCTACGCATCTGTTTGCTTAAATATTTATTGTTTCTCCCCCCGTCTTCTCTCGCTAGACACCGGGACCGACGCCGCCGCTACCCAGTACGACTACGGAGTTGACGACCACTCTCTCTTGCCAGAGCAACCAGGCAAGCCCCCCCTTTGATCACCAGATATCGCCTACTCTTCTCTATACTGCTTGCATTAGAGTAGCGTAGCATGTTACTGCTTCCCATTAATCCTATACTGATGCATAGCCTGTCCTTGCTACTACTGTTGATACCTTTACCTGCAATCCTAATGCTTAGTATAGGATGCTAGTATTTCCATCTGTGGCCCTACATTCTTGTCCGTCTGCTGTGCTATACTATCGGGCCGTGATCACTCGGGAGGTGATCACGGGTATATACTATTTACTTTATACATGATACATGTGGTGATTAAAGACGGGTCGGCTTGAGGAGCACCCGCGAGTGGAGTTTTGAGGCGGAGCGGCAGGGCAGGTTCCGACCACCTAGGAGAGAGGTGGGCCTGGCCCTGGTCGGCGTTCGCGGATACTTAACACGCTTAACGAGATCTGGGTATTTGATCTGAGTCTGGCCATTTGGTCTATACGCACTAACCATCTACGCGGGAGTAGTTATGGGTATCCCCGCGTCGTGGTATCAGCCGAAGCCTTCGTGACGTCAGCGACTGAGTGGCGCGCGCCGGATTGGACTGGAAGGCCACTAGGCTAGGTCTGCTTTCGGCCGCGTTCGCAACGTGCAGGTGTGCTAAGGGCGATGGGCCCAGACCCCTGTGCGCTTAGGTTTAGACCGGCGTGTTGACCTCTCTGTTGTGCCTAGGTGGGGCTGCGACGTGTTGATCTTCCGAGGCCGGGCATGACCCAGGAAAGTGTGTCCGGCCAAATGGGATCGAGCGTGTTGGGGTATGTGGTGCACCCCTGCAGGGAAGTTAATCTATTCGAATAGCCGTGATCTTCGGTAACAGGACGATTTGGAGTTGTACCTTGACCTTATGATAACTAGAACCGGATACTTAATAAAACACACCCTTCCAAGTGCCAGATACAACCGGTGGTCGCTCTCTCACAGGGCGACGAGGGGAGGATCATCGGTTAGGATTATGCTATGCGATGCTACTTGGAGGTCTTCAGTCTACTCTCTTCTACATGCTGCAAGACGGAGGCTGCCAGAAGCGTAGTCTTCGAAAGTACTAGCTATCCCCCTCTTATTCCGGCATTCTGCAGTTCAGTCCACATATGATAGCCTTATTCCAGTTGATACCAATGCATACATATGTAGTGTAGCTCCTTGCTTGCGAGTACTTTGGATGAGTACTCACGGTTGCTTTCTCCCTCTTTTCCCCTATTCCTTCTTCCTGGTTGTCGCAACCAGATGTTGGAGCCCAGGATCCAGATGCCACCGTCGACGACGACTCCTACTACACCGGAGGTGCCTACTACTACGTGATGCCCGCTGACGACGACCAGGAGTAGTTAGGAGGATCCCAGGCAGGAGGCCTGCGCCTCTTTCGATCTGTATCCCAGTTTGTGCTAGCCTTCTTAAGGCAAACTTGTTTAACTTATGTCTGTACTCAGATATTGTTGCTTCCGCTGACTCGTCTATGATCGAGCTCTTGTATTCGAGCCCTCGAGGCCCCTGGCTTGTAATATGATGCTTGTATGACTTATTTTATTTGTAGAGTTGTGTTGTGATATCTTCCCGTGAGTCCTTGATCTTGATCGTACACATTTGCGTGCATGATTAGTGTACGGTCAAATCCGGGGCGTCACATGCCCCCCCCCCCCACAAGGGCCCAAGGTGCCTCCAAGAGGGAAGGGGGGCAAACCCTAGGGCAGATGGGCCCTAAGGCCCACCCCAGGTGCGCCTCCCCCTCTCCGCCTTGTGGCCGCCACCCAGATGGGATCTAGGGGCTGCCGCCACCCCTAGGGAGGGAACCCTAGGTGGGGGCGCAGCCCCTCCCCTCCCCCTATATATACTTGAGGTTTGGGCTGCACAACACACATGAGTTCCTCTCCTTCTTGGCGCAGCCCTACCCCTCTCCCTCCTCGTCTGTAGCGGTGCTTGGTGAAGCCCTGCTGGAGTACCACGCTCCTCCACCACCACCACGCCGTTGTGCTGCTGCTGCTGGATGGAGTCTTCCCCAACCTCTCCTTCTCCCCTTGCTCGATCAAGGCGTAGGAGACGTCACCGGGCTGTACGTGTGTTGAACACGGAGGTGCCGTCCGTTCGGCACTAGGATCATCGGTGATTTGAATCACGACGAGTACGACTCCATCAACCCCGTTCACTTGAACGCTTCCGCGTAGCGATCTACAAGGGTATGTAGATGCACTCTCCTTCCCCTCATTGCTGGTTTCTCCATAGATAGATCTTGGTGACACGTAGGAAAATTTTGAATTTCTGCTACGTTCCCCAACACCTAAGCCGTAGTATCATCTGACATTTCCCTAGGTAAGCATAACGGGCTCTTTGTGTGGTTCAGAAAGATGCTAAGCACGTCTTTTTAAGATATTCGTTGCCATGCTTTTGTGTGGAGTGCCTGCCTCGGGTGTTGATTTTCTCTCTATGCTGAATTCGTTATGTGGCGCGTCGAAGCGTGTTATGTGTCTGTCGCGCCTGACATACCGACCCCACCAGCCGTGGTGGGCTCTGATGCAGCTGGGCCAGCCGGCCTCGCTGAGTGACGATGTGTGTGGGTAGTTGGGCCAAGCATAGCCTGCGTGCTCGCGATGGGTTAAGTAGGTGGCTGAGCCACGGATTCGGTATCGACTATGGAGACAACTGGCAACAGAGAGAGGCTGCTCCTCCTCCGATTATTCCCCTTTCCACTCCTTCCTCTCCAGATCCCAAATTACTCCTCCTTCCTCCTTGATCTGATTGTAATAGATAGCTGAGGTAGATCGGGCCTGTTACATCTGGTATCAGAGTTCAGACAATCTGGAGACGGCCTATCCCCGACCGCGCTACGCCACCAAGCAGGCGCTGAAGACGGCGGCGATGGAAGAGCAGCTCGCCGCTCTCGTCAAGTCCTTCCACGAGAGCCGCGCGGCCAACGACGCCCGGCTGGATGCGATCCAGACCTCCCTCGAGCTCTGGCGTCCAGCGGTGACGAGCCTGCAGAACCAGCTCGACGAGCTCCGCACGCAAGTGGGGCGCATCGCCCTCCACCCCACGCTGGCGGAATCGACGGGTCCCGCGGTGGATCTCGCCGGAGCCGCGACGGATTTGGGCCGATCTGAAGCCGATCTGGTGGGGCTCAAGACGGGCGTGCTGAATACCAGCAACCCCGAGCACCACGGGCCAAGCGGCCACGGCGATGTCGAGAATTCCGGGGGTTCGGCTTACGGGGTAGTCACCACCCAGTTGTCGCCTCCGGTCAACAGTACGTCTCTAACTGACCCTGCCTCTAAATCTCTTGCCCTGGGTTCTGTAGGTCAGTGTAGAGAGTACGATGCACGCGCACAGCATACTCCGGCGAGTTGGTCCCTGCCTAAACTGGATTTTCCATCGTTTGATGGGGATAATCCATAGTTTTAGCGGACTCGCTGCGAAAAGTACTTTGATGTTTATGGGGTTCAACCAGAATTTTGGGTCCGGGTAGCTACCCTGCATTTTACGGGGAACGCTGCTCGCTGGCTGCAATTACAGGAGGCTAAGAGTAGAAATTTGACTTGGGAGGAATTATGCACAGCTCTCTGTGGGAAATTTGGCAGAGAACAGTACCAAGTGTATCTGTGTCAGTTTCGAACTCTTAAACAAACTGGCACAGTTAGTGAGTACATGCATCAAGTTGAGGAAATCATGCATCAGTTGTTAGCGCATAACCCTGCATTCGATCATGTTTTCTTCACTACACAGTTTTTAGAAGGGCTCGGGCAAGAGATTCGTATTGGCGTTGTTCTTCACCAGCCAAAGGACTTGGACTCCGCTTTTTCCCTGGCTTCTTTGCAGGAAGAAATGATGGATGCCATGCCTCGCCGGGATCCAAGGCGATACGAAGCTCCCCAGAATCGGCAACAACCTCGTCCACTTCTGGCGGGTGGGGCACCACTAGGTCGCCCCATTCCCATGGTGCAACCAGCAGCGGCAGATGATCGCCGGGGAGTGGAAGCAGCGCACCCACCAGAGCGATTGGCGCGGGGGGACGATCGTGTCGCAGCGTTGAGAAACTATAGGCGTGCCCGGGGCTTGTGTTTCAAATGTGGAGAAAGGTGGGGGCAAGGGCATCAGTGTGGACCGACAGTGCAATTGCATGTTGTGGAGCTGTTGGAGCTGTTGCAGGCTGATCAAATGGGGCAACCAGTTCAGGATTCAGATTCAGATGATGATGTCCTCATGTGCATCTCCAAGATGGCTACTACCGGCCAAACTACACCGCACACAGTCCGGTTGTTGGGAAAAATTTGTGGTCAGGAAGTCTTAATCCTGGTGGATTCAGGAAGCTCCCATAGCTTCCTCAGTGAGGATGTAGCGGCGCGGCTGCAGTTATCAGTACAGCCGATGACCACTGTGTCAGTTAAGATTGCGGATGGAGGAACGTTCTCTTGTTCAGGCAGCATTCCAAGGTGCAAGTGGGCGACACAGGGGCACGAATTTGTGACTGACTTGCGAGTTTTGGCGCTGGGCTGCTATGATATGATAGTAGGCATTGATTGTCTTGAAGATTGCGGTCTGATGTGGATTGATTGGGCAGAAAAACGATTACAGTTTACACACCAAGGGCGGCCTATTGAACTCAGAGGGGTGCAGAGTCGGCTTCAGGAAGTGCACCAGATTTCTTGTGCGCAGTTGGCTGATCTGGAGGCCAGTAATTCAGTGGCTCACATCGTATGCGTGTATGCAGTGGGGCCCGAAGTGGTAATCGAGCACATCCCAGTTGAGGTACAAGAGGTGTTGGAAGAATTTCAGTCAGTATTTCAGGAACCTACGGGGCTGCCTCCCCATCGCTCGTGGGATCACACGATTCCTATTCTGCCGGGAGCCAAGCCAGTTAATATAAGGCCATACAGATACACACCTGAGCAAAAGGATGAGATCGAGAAACAGGTGAAGGAGATGCTTCAAGCGGGGCTAATAGTGCCTAGCACCAGCCCGTACTCGTCGCCAGTGTTGCTGGTGAAGAAGAAAGACATGACTTGGCGCATGTGTGTCGATTATCGCCACCTCAACACGATAACGGTCAAGAACACTTACCCCTTGCCAGTGATTGATGAGTTGCTGGACGAATTGGCGGGTTCCTGCTGGTTATCCAAATTGGACCTTTGCGCGGGCTACCACCAGATACGGTTACGCGAAGAGGATGAATTCAAAACTGCCTTCAAGACTCACCAAGGCCATTATCAATTCCGGGTCCTGCCCTATGGAGTCAAAGGGGGGCCACCGACCTTCCAGGGAGGCATGAATTTGGTGTTTGAACCCTTGCTCCGCCACGGTGTGTTGGTGTTTATGGACGATATCCTAGTCCACTCGTCAACACTAGAGAAGCACGTCAAGCTGCTGCGGCAGGTGCTGAAACTACTGGAAGAGCATGGCCTGAAAGCGAAGCTATCAAAATGCTCTTTCGCGCAACAGCAAATCAGCTATCTGGGGCACCGAATCAGCAGCTCTGGTGTGGCCACATTGGAGGAGAAGATCCAGACAGTTCGGGACTGGCAGCGCCCAGAATCTGTTCGCAAGTTAAGGGAATTCTTGGGACTAGCAGGATATTATCGCAAGTTTGTTAAGAACTTTGGTATTATCTCCCGGCCACTGACGGACATGCTGAAGAAAGGGACATTATTTATCTGGACTCCCACGGCTAACACAGCATTCCAGGAGTTGAAGAAAGCACTGATTCAAGCTCCAGTTCTAGCTTTGCCCGATTTTCACAAGAAGTTTGTGGTGGAAACTGATGCAAGCACTACAGGGGTCGGGGCTGTTCTGATGCAAGAATCGCATCCGTTGGCATATCTGAGCAAAGCCTTGGGACCCCGTAACATTGGTCTCTCGGCCTATGAGAAAGAGTGCTTGTCACTAATGATGGTTGTCGATCATTGGAGGCCGTACTTGCAGCATGCTGAGTTCTTGGTGCGTACAGATCAGAAGAGCTTGTTGCATTTGACAGATCAGCGGTTGAACACGCCAATCCAACAAAGAGCCTTCACCAAATTGGTTGGGTTGCAGTTCCAGATACAATACAAGGTGGGTGTCACTAACAAAGCGGCCGATGCACTGTCGCGGAGGGATCAAGAAGAGGGGTCAGAATTGGCAGCAGTATCGGTCTGTCGACCGTCATGGCTGGAAGCTGTAGCAGTTAGCTATCGTCAGGACAAAGTTGTGCAAACCAAACTGGAACAATTGGCTTTGGACCCAGCTAGCAACGCAGACTACTCCTTGCAAGATGGAGTGATCCGCTACAAAGGGCGCATTTGGATCGGGGCTGATGTGGAAGTGCAACAGTCATTGATCAGAGCACTACATGACAGCGCCGTGGGGGGTCATTCGGGATTCTATGCCACGTATCATAGGGTGAAAAATCTGTTCTTCTGGAAAGGCATGAAAGGGATGATCAAATAGTTCATCCGTGCCTGTGTAACCTGTCAGCAAGCTAAAACTGAGCGCGTCTCTCCAGCGGGGTTGTTGTAGCCCCTACCGGTACCTAAACGACCCTGGGCTGTCGTATCTCTGGATTTCATCAAAGGGCTGCCTAAATCGGGAGGATATGATGTGATTTTGGTGGTGGTGGTGGACAAGTTCTCGAAATATGCTCACTTCGTGCCGCTAACCCACCCCTTCACGGCGCTGACAGTGGCGACAGCATTCATGAAGAACATCTTTCGACTGCACGGGCTTCCTCTGGCCATCATCTCGGACAGAGATCGTATCTTCACAAGTGCAGTCTGGCAAGAGCTGTTCAAGATCTCACAAACCCAGTTGCGCCTCAGTTCTTCGTACCACCCGCAGACTGACGGGTAAACGGAACGAGTGAACCAGTGCTTGGAAGGATACCTGCGTTGTGCGGTTCACTCCTGCCCGGGGAATTGGAGCAAGTGGCTGTTTCTGGCAGAGTATTGGTACAATACTGCCTTCCACTCATCGTTGGGGCGCACTCCGTTTGAAGTAATGTATGGTCATTTACCAAGAGAGTTTGCAGTTACACAAGTGGAAGAAAGTTTAGTTCCTGATTTGGTAGCTTGGTTGCACGAAAGAGAGGTAATGATGGAGCACCTACAGCAACAACTCAAGCACGCACGGGACCGCATGAAGAAGCAAGCTGATAAGCATCGCACAGATCGTTCATTCGAGGTGGGAGACATGGTATTCCTCAAACTGCAGCCGTTTATCCAAACATCAGTGGCGCAACGACCTTACCAGAAGCTGGCATTCCGTTACTATGGACCTTATCACATCCTGGCCAGAGTGGGAGCGGTAGCTTACAAGCTCCAATTGCCTGAAGACAGTAGGATACACCCAGTGGTGCATGTGTCTCAACTGAAACGGATGATCGGGCCAGAGGCTCGGGTGAGTCCATCGCTACCACCTGCTAACTCCGTTTTGTAGGCAGAACACCATCCGGTGGCGATACATGATCAGAAGCTGGTGCGTCAAAGGTGAACTCCAGCCGCGGTTCCTGGTGCGATGGTCGGAACTGCCTCCATCGCTGGCTACCTGGGAGGACCCCGTCGAGCTTCATCGTCGTTTTCCGTCAACAGCGGCCTGGGGACAAGCCGCCACTCAAGGAGGGGAGAATGTCACGCCTGACATACCGACCCCACCAGCTGTGGTGGGCTCTGATGCAGCTGGGCTAGCCGGCCTCGCTGAGTGACGGTGTGTGTGGGTAGTTGGGCCAAGCGTAGCCTGCGTGCTCGCGATGGGTTAAGTAGGTGGCTGAGCCACGGATTCGGTATCGACTATGGAGACAACTGGCAACAGAGAGAGAGGTTGCTCCTCCTCCGATTATTCCCCTTTCCACTCCTTCCTCTCCAGATCCCAAATTACTCCTCCTTCCTCCTTGATCTGATTGTAATAGATAGTTGAGGTAGATCGGGCCTGTTACAGTGTCATTGTGTCGGAGCACTTTTATGGGCCATGTGGCAAATTTGCAACAAACTTACAATCGAGGTTCTCCCCGTCTCACCTTGTCGATTGTCTATTCAAATGTAATTTGTTTTGCAGCAGTGGATGCAACTCGGGAAGTGAAGGGACGGTGAGGACATGTGATTGGTGATCAGCAAGATGCAAAATGTCTCCTTCCGGTTTCCACCCCTTAGGGTAGTGGCAGCCTTTTGGGTCTTTCTTGAGCCTACGTTGATGCCCAAGTTTTAATTTCATGTTCCAAACCCGAGTGATGCTATGTTGGATCTGTATTGTTTCTGGATGATGTCTGTGCTTGGGTTGTATTAACTTAAATTCGGATGCTCCTTCCTCTCTCAAAATAGGCTTTCGCCCCGCTTTATAAATAAAGCAACGGTCCATACAATCCATGTTCAAACAACACCCGATAGACAACGGCTGGGGCCACAGCACAGTCAAGCCCAAGAAAACATAAAAGAAACAAGGAAAAGGCCACCTAGTGGTAGCCGCGAAGCGGCACTACGAGGACGATAAATGACGCGCTGAAGCCAATAGCGCATCCATCATAAGACCGAGTTGATCGCGATCATGCTGCCTCGAGAGCGGGTGCCATTGCTGTAGAAAAACAAGGAATTTGAAGGAGTCACATGCCTTCCTTGGAAAAACCTTTTCGATCACCATCTTATTCCTAGTCGTCCAAAGAGCCCACGACATCGCCACAAAAACAAGCCAAAATAGGCAGCGATGTCGCGACTGCTGTAAAGCTCTATGTTGGAGAAACTCCACAAGGTTCAAGGTCTCCCAGTCGGGCCCCAATGCCTCACGGACGTAAGTCCATAGTACCCTTGCCGCCGTACACAAGAAGAGGATATGGGTCCCGGTCTCAGGTACTGCACAGAGAGGGCATAGACCATCACTAGGTCTGTGCCGCTTACGTACCTTCGTCCCCGAGGGGAGGCGATCCCGTAGTAGTCGCCAAACAAAAATCTTAATCTTTAAAGGTACGGGGGCTTTCCATAATGCGGACAGCCAGGGAGTGATAGGAGACGGGCAAAGGGCATGGTATGTCGTGCTCACTAAGAACTCCGTCGTCAGTGCGAGCCGCTAGGATACCGTGTCCGAATAATCCAGAAGCATGAGTGGGAGGGCAGACCACAATCTATTCTAGTCGCTACTCTCGGCTTGTCCAAAGGTGCAACGAGACCGGATGTTCCACTGTCCCGCTTGGAAAGCCGTAGACACTAGCACAGACGAATCCACATGGATCAAGAATAAGTCAGGGAAGCAAACGCATAATGGCTCAGTACCCAGCAGGGATCGAGCCAAAATTGGATCCCTTTCCCGTTCCCTAAGGAGAAGGAGATCCCAAGGCGGATGTCCTCCTTGATCCTTTGGATGGCTCGCCAGAATTGTGAGCCCTCCGTTCGGTTGCATGCCAAGAGTGGTTCACCCCTAAGGTATTTCGCCGGAATGAGCTGTAGCCACAGTCCTCCCTCACCGCATAAGATCCGCCAGACCATCTCAACATGAGCGCAACGTTCATACGGCGGGAGGCAGTGATGCCCAGGCCACCACGGTCTTTAGGCATGCAAATATTCGCCCACTTTACCATGTGGTACTTTTGGCGGCCGTTGGCCGCCTGCCAAAAGAACCTAGCGAGATCCTTATCGAAGGCACTATGGACGCCCTCAGGTAGGATATACATCCCCATCATGAACATGGGGAGGCTTGCTAGGTTGGAAGGGTCGATTTGCTCCCTTTCGAGGTGAACCATCCTCGCCAGGGCTCTGCCCGAGATGCCACTTGTCCCACCAAAGGGTCGAATGCACTCGTCAGGATCTTCGAGTCTGCCATCGGCATCCCCAAGTAAGTAATAGGGAATGAGGTTAGTCTGCAATTTAGGTTATCCGCAATCCTTTGTTGGTCCTCTGCAGGGAAGCCCAGGATGATGACCTCGCTCTTGTCAAAGTTAATCTTGAGTCCCGACATAGCCTTGAAGCAGAGGAGTAGGAACTTAAGATTAACTTTGTCGAGAGCGGACCCTTCCACCATAATCATGGTGTCCTCAGCGTACTAGAGATGGGTGACCCCTCCTCCCGGAATGAGATGACCAACAACTCCCGAGTGGTGGCCGGCCCTCCTAGCTTTATCCAGGATTCCCGCCAATGCATCCACGGGGAGATTGAAGAGAAGAGGGGATATCGGGTCCCCTTGCTTCACTCCCGCAGAGGATGAAAAGAATGGCCCCACCTTGTCATTAATGTTAATCGTCGTCTTGCCAGACTGTACCAACTGCATAATCCAGTTGCGCCATCTATCCTTAAAGCCTCTGCGCTGCATGACTAGCCGGAGAAAGGACCAGTCTAGCCGGTCATATGCTTTCTGGAAGTCCAGCTTTAGAAAGACACCCTTCTGCCCGTGCGATCATACCTCGTGGACAATCTCGTGAAGGGACAAAATCCCGTCATGGATTCGTCTCCCCTTCAGGAATGCTTTCTGGAGAGGGTGATTCATCCTCTCAGCTACCGGTGCGAGTCTAGTAGCGCATACATTAGAGAAGATGCGCTCCAGAACATTGATAACTGTGATAGGTTTGAATTGGCGAATTTCCGTCGCCCCAACTACTTTGGGGATCAGGGTGATGACACCAAAGTTTATGCGGGCCATTTCAAAATTTCTGACGTAGAATTCATGGAACATTGGCATGATCACAGGTTTTAGGACATTCCAGAATTTCTGGAAGAAGGCAACCGGCAAGCCATCTAGCCCTGGTGCCGACCCCGCCTTCATCGAGGCGATCGCCCTACCCACCTCTTCTGGCGAGAAAGGGATAGTAAGTTCTGCATTCTCAATGTCAGATACCATGTCCGCTAAGGGCCAGAAATCATCCGCCAAGGAGACCCCACTACAGGGTTCCGCCGAGACGAGCCCTTAAAAGGAGTAAATGTGGGTCATAATCTCATCCGGGTGCTCGAGAAGGGTGTCCCCTTCCCAAAGGCACGGGATGGAACACTTCCTGCGCCGCCCATTAGCTATTGCTTGGAAGTAAGCGGTATTTGCATCACCTTGAAGGAGCCATTTCTGGCCTCCCCGACGTTGTGAGAATAGCTCCTCCCCCTTGAAGATCTCCATTAGGGAGGCTTCAAGGGAGTACCGCCGCAACCAGTCGTCAGCCGACAGATCGACTGAATCAGCAATCACGTCTAGGGCCTTAATCTGGTCCAATAGAGCCCCTTTGTGGGACCTCAGGTCAGCACCAAGGTTGGCGCCCCAACCCCGCATAAACTGGCAGGTGATCTTAGAGCAATGATGACAAACATCTGTGGCACAGACTAGCCGCGGTGGGTTATTTGACGCCTGCACCCAATGGTCCTGAACCATCTCGACGAACCCCAGCTACAGTAACCATGATGGTTCTAAATGGAAGCGCCTAGATCTCGGTGGAGGCCCTTCCCCTAACGCAAATAACAGGGGAACATGGTCGGAGCCAATCCGAGTAACCGCCCGTAGTGAACACAGTGGGAACATAATCTCCCACTGAACAACAATGAGGACCCGATCCAGCACACTTCGGATAGGGTCCACCTGTTTATTGGTGCATGTGAACCTAGCCCCTACCCGGGCTATCTCAAGTAAGGCCATCTCAGCTATGGAGTCGTTGAACATGCGCATACGCTACCATTCGATGTTCGGCGAGCTTTTGTCAGCTTCATGCCTGATAAGGTTGAAGTCACCCGCCACCACCACTGGGGTCGTGCAGCATTCAACCTTATCATGCATCTCGGCCAGGAATACCGCCGATTGCCCGTGATCAACCGGGCCATAGACAATTATCACCTCCCAAGTGAGGTTCACCCGTCAGTCGGTGATGGACATACTAAGGAAGAATTCCCCGGGGTTCATATCCTCCACTGAGAAGAAATCCTCCCTGACCCCCAGGAGTATGCCTCCAGACAGCCCAGACGCTAGCAGCCATTGCCATGCAAACGGGTGTCGAGAAAGCCCCTGTAACTCCTGAATGGAGAAGTCCTGACGAATCGTCTCCTGAAGACCTACTATGTCGATATCTTCCTGCCGGATGTAGTCAATCAGTTGGCGTCGGCGGCCCAAGTTGCCGAAGCCCCTAATGTTCTAGCATAGGAGCTTCATATGGGAACCTCGCCGATGTCACTAGGCCCCTCGGGTGGGCCGAGATAGCCCTCCCACCAAGTGCGGGATTGGGCATTTGTTTCGATGGACGGCTGCGACGCCCCCGCTTAATGTGGGCATCACCTGCCATGTCGGCGCTAACACCTCGGACTACCATCATCTATTCAGAGGGATGGAGTCGCATAGGTGGCCTTCCTCGCAGGGCCCTCCCTACTTGAGGGCCACTGGGGGTGTCAAGCCGGGAGGGCGGCCGGCTCAGGCCCGATCCAACCCCGGGCTTTCTATGCCCAGAGCCAGATGGGGCCGAGGCATCCATAGCCCGCTGTTCGGCACGGGCACGGGCCTCAGCCAGCGCACCATCGAGCCGCTCTTTGGCACAAATGGCCGAAATATGCTCAAGACAGGGACCCTTCTCACCTTGAAACACAATATCACAGTCTGATGCAACGTCACCAAGGTGTGCCAGCGGCACCGAATCAAGAACCACAAATCGAGAACCGGAATATGAAGGATCCAAGGAACCAGAGGAAGGGGGTGGTGTCGTACCTAGAGTGAGGTCGCGTGCTGCCGCACGCATGGCCGCCATCTCGGGAACCGTCGAGACGCGGCCATCCGGAAGGGTCCGGGACCGACAAAGACGGGCGCTTTGCCTAGACGCCACAGCCGAAGAAGCCACCAACCGGGTGTCGGATCTAGGCACAGGAGAGTCGGCGTAGACCATGCCCAACCCCTCACATGTGCCCAACCCCAAGCGAGACGGTGGTGGCGTAGCAGGAACTAGTGCCGGGGACCCCACAGCTAGTGAGGGTGGGGTCCCAGGTGAGCGATAGTAGCACACCACCCCGGGTGAGCGCGGGGAGGACGACGGGCACGCATCCATCCCCACACTAGCAGTATCGTCCTCTTGATCCAGGGTCGTCGAAGGTGCCAGTGAAGTGGGACTCCCCACCGCAGGTGGCGGCGACGCCAGCCCGCGTCCAGTGAGGGTGAGAGCGGCAGCCCTGGGTGGCCCTGACCCCGCCCCACCAACGCGATCCAGGCTCTGCCGGTCGGAGTCCTGCGCTAGAGGGACACCATCATCCTCGGACGATGACTCATCGAAGCCATCATCGCCCCCGTCGTGCCGGTCGTCGGAGGGAGCCGGAGGGGGGAGGCGAGATCACTCCTGACCGGCTCTCGAGCTCCTCCAGGTCGACCTCGTAGGTGATACGCCTGCCCTTCTTGCCAAAGTAGAAGATCAAGGAAAGGCCGTCCACATCAGCCGGCATAGGGCATAGAACCTCAATACGGGCCGGACCATCTCCCTCCAGGGAGGCGAGGTCAACAGATAAGAGCTTGCCCACCGGCTCCGAGACTGCCTTGAGAATGTGCTCAAGCTTGCCCCCTTTAGGGGCGAGCCTGCTTCCCTTGGGAAGCTCGTATACAAGCACCCATACCGAGGTGAGCGGTGGAACCGAGTCCGGTTCCGCGACGGCCTCCTTGGCGGAGATGAGAAACTTGTTGAGCGGGCATCTAATGTTGTCGTGGGTGCAGACACGGAGAAGCTCAGCTGAAGGGAACGGCACCGAGAAGACCAACGGTGCCGTCTCAGTGACGACCCAAGAAAAGCCACTGTCGTGGTAGTCACCGATGTAAGCCGCCAACTCGTCATGGATGAGGCCCACAGTAACCACGACTGACGGCGGCAGGGTCTGTCCAGAAACAAGAGAGACCGTCGCCAAGTGTGGCTTGACAGGCTCCTCCTCCAGCTCCGCGTCGAGATAGTAGAAGCCACAGCCCTCAGTCCCATACCCCAAGTATGCAAGAGTTATGGGGCAACGGGGAGGCGCCGGGCACTCAGAGCGGAAGTGGCCTGTGCATCCACAGCTGATGCACATCGTCTCCTCCCGAGACCTGGACCGCCCGCTCCTAGCCGGAGGCGGCACCAGAGCCTCCTGCTCTGGTCCAGGGAGGACGGGACGCACGTCAGGCACCGCCCCATCCCCAAAGGAAGGTCCTTGCTAGGCGCGCTTCTTCTTATTCTTGTTCTTCTTCTTCCAGAGCGAGAGCTCGGGCGGGCCGAGAGCATCTTCAAAGCGCCGAGGCGGGGAGTACCGAGGCATGTCGTCCGATGGGCGTTTCCAATCCTGGGAGTCAGCACCACCACTGCGCCGCGCACCATCAGCACCCCGACGCGGCCTTGCCTCAGCTAACTGCTCACGTGGGACCTCCCGAGGGTCACGCACAGCTGGCTCCAACGAACGTTGCCGGTCACGCGAGCTGCCACGGGTCTCCTGGACGAAGGGACGGTCACTGCGCGAGGAGGAGCCTTCCCGGGAGCGTTGTGCGCCGCCAGGCCGGGCCTCCAGTTCGCGACAAAGAGCCACTTCCCGCGCCTCATCAGTGGCCCGCCGGTGTGCGGCATCCTGGCGGCGGAGGTTGCCCGGAGACCAAGGTAGAGGGAGGCGGGGGTTGCGCTCAGGATCTCTCGACGGGGGAGGGCGGCGGAGGGAGGTGCCCGCATAGTAGCCGGAAGCACGGTCCCGGCGCAGGGCACCCATCGATTTCGGGCCAGAATCAGCAGAATCCGGGGGAACGGCCGCTTCGGTTGAGCCAGCCCGTCCCCTTGCTCCCTGGCCATCAGGACCTCAAGCTAGGAGCGAGTGGAGGGGCGACAGAGGGAGGCGGAGAGGCGGGGAGCAGCACTGGCGGGGGCGGCGCGGTGGACGGCGGCTGTACGGGCATAGACAGGAGATCGAGGAAGGAAGGGGGCGTCAGGGGAGGAAGAGATCCAACAGAGTTGCTAAACCGCTCCACCTCGCCCCTGGTAGCGGGCCATCCTATCCGCGGGTCGGCTGCGTTCCGTTGGATCCAGATCCAGCGATCTGGATCGGCGCAAGCTGCCACGACCTGACGGCTAGGTCAACTGCCATCTGGGCCGTATGGGCCATCTGGGACGCAGGTCTCTCCGAGGGTGCGTCTGAAGGGAATCCTAGGCCCCCGCAGGCCGGCCCACTCCGCAGGTCAGCGTCGGCCCACGAAGCAGAGCCGCCCACGCGGGGCCAGACCAGGCGCTCCTCCCCCTTGTAGGGGTCGCAGCCGCCGTCCATGGCAGCGGCGAGCTCCGGGAACCCCGGCGTACCACCTCGTCGCGGGACCCCTCCCAATGGCGCCCTAGGCCAGGCGACCGCCGCGCGAACCCGGCGGACGGCGCCGCCATAGTTCCGGCGGCCGAGCCCGACACTGCCTGCAGCCTAAATGCACGAGGCAGAGATGGCGCCACTGGAGAAGCCGGAGAAGCAACACCCGAGGCTGCGGAGCCCCGTTGCCGGGCCGAGCGCGCCACCGCAAGAAACTCCCCGAGGACTGGTGGAGCCAGGGAGATAGGGAGCTCCACCCGGCCGTCCGCCTCGTTGGCACCAGCCATGTCCGCCCAGGAGACGGTGGAACGGGCGATGCACAGGGTCGGGGCCGGCCGCGGTCCAGCGACACCACGACCGGGCGGGACGGTCGCACCAGCGGCAGCCATCGCGCAGGCGGCGAGCGCTGATCCTTGGCGGCGCAGAACAGGCGAGGCAAATTCAAAATCGCCTCCGCTCCCGCACCGTTGAGCAGTCAACCCTCGACGCTCCTTGCATCTTTGTTCTTAAAATCCTAAACGTGTTAGCCTAGGAAAAAAGCGAACCAACTTGTGGTTGGATGGTTATTAGAAGAAAAATGGTATCCCCAGTCCATCAGGATTCAAGTTCTAGACTTGACGCTGGTGCTCGCATTTTTCTATATTTATTTCAGGCCTTCTGCCAAATGTGCGTTCAGTGGGAGAAGATCGTCGACGACGAAAGCATCTGTGACGACTTCATCAATCTCAAAATGATGTGTCAGCTCAGCTTCTCGGAGGTGCTCATAGGGGTAGGATATGCGTGTGTGCGTCATAGGGATAGGGATGGATGCATGTGCGTATGTATGAGTGTCTGTGTTTATACTGTGTTAAAAAAACCAGACCAAGAAGAAATCTTAGACCCTAGACGCCTACTCCGGTTCAAGAAAAATAAATAACCGTCGGCAAAAAGAAAAAAAAAACAAAGAACCGGCCTCAATTTCTTTGTTGAAAACCCATTCTCAAGTGCAAGCCCTACCGTAACGCCTGGCCTTCTGTCCCGGCGAGCCCAACGTAAGAGCCACGAAACAAACGATCGTGCTCGTGGCGGCAAACTTGGGAGTAGGCGTGGCCGCCACGGTTTCGGTTCCTACAAGTAGCGTGCAGATGGGCCACGAAGCCCACCTCGCCTCCCGCTGCCGCCTCCTCCTCCACTGGGACCTTTTGCCTTGGTCTCTCCTTCTGTGCTGCTCCCGCGATCTCCGCGGGCGCCAACCGTAAGGATCCTCTGTTTCTTCTTCAAGAAAATACTTGAATGCTTTGGTTCGTCGATCTTACTGTTCGTTTCCCTCTTCAATTGCCACCGTGCAGACCTGAGATCAAGCGAGGCTAGCGGCGAGCCGTGTCAACATGGCACTGGTGAGTGTTTCTTCATTCGACTCTGTTCGTTTCATGTTCTTAGTTTAGGCTTTTCTTGCGCCATTGGATTACGGAGAGAGTAGTTAATCCAGTGGTTGCTGTGTGGTTTGAACTTGATCTGGCGATCGTGTTCGTTTCCCGTTATAATTGTCATGATCTCGGGCTCGGCACTAGATTATTCGTTCGTTGGGGTTATCATACTTGCCATGAACTGATGTATAGAGCCTGTCTGCTCCTGCTGCATTAGCTAACGATGTATTCCTTGCCATCGTTCTGTTCCCTTCAAGAGGGGATCAATCGGGGGTCGGCTTGCCCAACCATAGCTAATTCAGTGATCTCGTTAGTTTGCCTGGACTATTTTGTTTATTTTGGTTGATTCATCAACCCCTTTTCTGTTGGTAACATTGCATCCCGTTGTCATAGTTCTCATATTCTCATTAAATCATAGTATCATTACCACCCTTTCTCATAGTTCTAATATTCTCACTTTTTGTATCGGCTACATAATTTTGTATTTGCGTAGGTGCTGCATGCTGGCAGTGGAAACAAGAATGCGTTTAAGGCACTCATTGCCGCTGAATACAGCGGCGTCAATGTTGAGTTGGTGAAGGATTTTCAGATGGGTGTCTCCAACCATACTCCAGACTTTCTCAAGATGAATCCTATCGGAAAGGTATGCACCAAATCTTCTTCAGAAGATTGATGCAACGATACAAATCTAATAATGGCTGCTTCTTTTGCAGGTTTCTGTTCTTGAGACTACTGACGGTCCTGTTTTTGAGAGCAATGCTATCGCACGATATGGTAAAATAGCAACCAAATGATGCTTCTTTAATCTTTCATGGACATTTATTTTGATTCAGTGATTAACTCTGTCTCCCTCATCTTCCTAAAGTTGCTCGCATGAAGGCTGACAACCCACTTTACGGATCTTCACTCATGGAATACGTGAGTGTTGTTTGATATTCATTCCATACATTTACTTATCAATTGTACTTGTTCTTAAGAGTTTTTTGTTCTGTTCAGTCGCACATTGAGCAATGGATTGACTTCTCTACCACGGAGGTTGATGCTAACATTGGAAAATGGCTGTACCCACGTCTAGGATTCTACCCATATGTTGCAGTGGTAAGTGTGGCTATGAGGTGATCATGTACAATATGTTCTTTACATTGAAAAATGTGGGTCTAATCTTCTTTTGCCCCAACAGATAGAGGACACATTTATTACTGCCTTGAAGAGAGCATTGGGTGCCCTTGACACACACCTTGCTTCAAACACATATCTTGTTGGGCATTCCGTGACTCTTGCTGATATTGTGATGGCATGCAACCTTTACCATGGCTTCACTCGGATCATGACCAAGAGTTTCACATCCGAGTTCCCTCACGTGGAAAGGTACTTCTGGACCATGGTTAACCAGCCAAACATGAAGAAGGTCGTGGGGGATGTGAACAGGCAGAGTCTGTCCCACCAGTTCAAAACAAGGCTGCGGCACCAAAGGAGCAAAAGCCCAAGGATGCCAAGAAGGAAACAAAGAAGAAGGAAGCCAAGAAGGAGGCCCAGAAGCCAGAGCCAGTTGAAAAAGCAGAGGAGGAAGAAGCGGCACCAAAACCAAAGCCAAAGAATGCTCTTGATTTGCTTCCTCCAAGCAAAATGATCCTTGATGAATGGAAGAAGCTGTACTCCAACACCAAGACCAACTTCCAGGAGGTTGCCATAAAAGGTCAGTTCCATTCTAAAATCCGGTAAAAAAATTGCAACCACATCAAGTTACTCATCTTCTCTCTGTGCTGCAGGCTTTTGGGATATGTATGACCCGGAGGGCTACTCCCTGTGGTTCTGCGACTTCAAGTACAACGAGGAGAACACCGTGTCCTTCGTGACCATGAACAAGGTGGGCGGATTCCTGCAGCGGATGGACCTGTGCCGCAAGTACGCCTTCGGGAAAATGCTTGTGATAGGCTCCGAGCCACCCTTCAAGGTCAAGGGGCTTTGGCTCTTCCGTGGCCCTGAGATCCCCCAGTTTGTCATGGACGAGGTGTACGACATGGCCCTCTATGATTGGGCAAAGGTTGATCTCTCTGATGCGGCGCAGAAGGAGCGCGTCAGCGCCATGATCGAGGACCTTGAGCCGTTTGAGGGCGAGGCGCTGCTGGACGCGAAATGCTTCAAGTGATCTATTCTCTTTGCGCCGTGGGGCTGAGGAGATGAGCTGTTTAGGTTTTGGTCATTGTTAGTTAAAAGTTATGAATAATAGTAGTTGATACTATCTGGTTGTACTAGTTAATTTTTTGCGCTATTAAAAGAATTCTGGTCAGATTTTAGTTAAAAGAAACTGGAGAAGTTTGTGTCTGTCTAGTCTATGATAATTGATTACACTGCTGTGGACATGGGATTCTTTTTTGAGGGAGTGGATATGGGATTTGGTTTGTTGTTTGCTCTGGTGGTGAATGCTTGGAGCTGCTATGTGGTTTATTCAGGTGTATCTGGAGTCCGAGTTATGTGTAGTTCCTGCTTAGCTTTTTGTTCTGATGGCTTGAAAAATTGCTTTTAATCTAAAATAACGAAGTGCAGGACATCCAGATTTAAAATTGATACTCCCTTCGTTCCTAAATATTTGTCTTTTTAGATATTTCAACAAGTGACTACATACTCTACATATGAAGCAAAATGAGTGAATCTACGCTCTAAAATATGCCTACATGCATCCATATGTTGTGTTCATTTGAAATGTCTAGAGAGACAAATATTTGGGAACGGAGGGAGTATTAAACAACTGGACGCCCAGGAAAACATGACAACTCCATAAAAAAGAATTGTCGCCCCTGATTGGAAAAATAATGAGTATTGACTATTTCATCACATCAATACATCATTACACCAAAAGAAGGCATGGTAATATGAATCTCCATTTTCAAAATGTGATAAAAGAGGATGCATTTTATCGAAGCGATAACTGAAAGTATTAATATGTATTCATAGAGATTGAGATGCCAAGTAACATCTGCATACATGATATACAAGACTGCATGTGCTAAATATAAGCCTGCATTTTTCGCGGACATAAAAAACTTTTGGTTCCCTTTTTTTCCTTTCCATTTTCTGTTTTAAACCAACAAAAATCAAGATCCTATCTTTGTAGTGAATTCTGATTCTCAGAATCACCCCCACCCTGCTCCAAATACAGAACTGAACAATTATTTACCATGGCACAGAGCACTTCGTGTTGCGCCACATTTTCTTCACTTGGAACTAACACGCTACGCTTTCTTCAGCACCACCTTCGCGCTGCTGCAGACAATTTTCACACAAGGATATGCAAAACCTTTGTCCATACGCATCCATACAGCAGAGATCTTGAATACATCTCCACGGGCTTCAACATGAAAAACTTGGTCCATGTAGTAGCATAAATACTTATATTTTTCTTCTTTTTTTGCGTTTATCCAGATATTTGTCTCACAAATTGTCAGAGGCTTTCTGTAGCAAGTAGCCGCTGTAATTTCTTTAGCGGTGACAAGAGCTGGGAGAACGATGGTCGTTTGCTTGGATCGCTGCACCAAAGATCGATGAGGTGACTGACAGTGAGGCAAGTAGCAGCAAAAGGAGAAAATAAAAGTAGAGAAAAGCGGCATATATTATTTCAAAACGATCTGTTATCTTACTTGTCCCAACATGAAGATATTATGCTAGCAACCAGTGGATCGACCTCTTTGGGAATGTCTAGTCGTTTGTTCTGGAACCCAACTGCTCCGACGACTTGCATTGGATTCAGCCCGCTCCAAGGTACACGCAACGTTGCTAATTCCCATAGGATTACTCCAAAACTGTAGACATCACACCTGATGCCAGCATTCAATTTTCTATCAGCACAAAAGCATGGGAGGAACAGGAGAAGAGCAACATGACTTCGGAAAACTGAACTCACATCTCATTAGCTGGCTCATTACGCAGGACCTCTGGTGCCATCCACTCTGGCTGTAGGCCAACAGGAAAAATAGTCACGATAAGTTATTTACAGCAGATACACACCAGCTGAACAAGGAAAATGTGGGAGGCAATATGCCATTTGTTGGACCGAACCAATGAATCAGTAAATGATTCTAGATGAACGGAGTATTGCACAAGAGCCAAACATAACAAAACAAAAGCATAAGTAAAAAGATCAAGGATATTACTGTTCCAGCTGTCGACTTGGAGGAAAGAAAAGTGTGATGCTTCAACCTTGACATCCCAAAATCTGACACCTGCATGGTAAAATACATATGTACTCTGTAAATAAAAGAAAGGATAGGATAGGCATTAATTCCTGCAATAAAACTGTTATTCCTCTGCAGTTGTTCAGTATTGCACTGTTAAGTTTCAGTTAGACCAACTTCACACTTGACTATACAACCAACAATTTGCGCATTTAATAATAGTACAAAGGTACATAAAAGATGACCAGTGCATCTCTTTCTCCAAGCTCACAAACCCTACATATTTTAGGTGCTACATGCCTCTCACATTGTTTCATAAGTACTTATCAAACAGCAGCCTAGCAAGAATATTCTTGCCTATATTTCAGACTAAACTCTGAATCTTAGCCTCCACTCCGTCTGCACCTTCTCATTATATTTATGCTCATTTAATGCAAGTGCAGCATCCCATTTTGACTCCTAGCTAAGAATACCCAAATATTCCTTGAACAACAAACAAGCCTGTATATTAAATACTCCTGAGAATGTGTACTATCACCTTTTGATATACCACTCTTATCATTTTTAATATACTTCATCAGTTAACTATAAGATATCCCAATCTAGTAGCATAAACAATATCACTGGGCCCCTTCAATTTTGGAATATACCATTGATGTACATAAAAGCAGAATAAGCGCAAACTATGTAAAACATTTATACTCAAATTAAAATTTCCATAGAACTCAATTGGCAGTATATCTAGTAATTACAAATGGAGTTTATTTAAAATCATATATAAGTATAACAGACGTGTATATATTGTACATGAGGAGTTTACATACTCACAGGAGTACGGAACCATTTCCTATTAAATATATAAACAAGGACATGCAAT
This sequence comes from Triticum urartu, assembly GCF_056163025.1. Classification (NCBI taxonomy): domain Eukaryota; kingdom Viridiplantae; phylum Streptophyta; class Magnoliopsida; order Poales; family Poaceae; genus Triticum; species Triticum urartu. The sequence continues at coordinate 220,254,290 of NC_141878.1, forward strand.
CCAGAGATCTATGTAAAAACAAGTATGGAAAATTAAGATGGGTGCATATTTTTTCTAAAGCAACATCATACCACCTTTAGACAACCCTTGATTCATCAGTGGGCAGCTAACGGTACAAATGTTTATTAAAGGTGAAAGTAGACTTACAAATTACAACAAAACTAGCATGCCCGTTCATTAACTGAAAGATGATTGTGAAGAAGAGAATCACCTTAACAACCCAATTTTTGTCCACTAAAAGATTTGGTGATTTCAAATCACGGTGTACAATAGTAGGATGGCTAGTGTGCAAGTAATTCATTCCTTTTGCCTGAAAGAATGAAATAAATATCAACTGACTGACAAAACAAGCCACGACAGATGACAGCAAATAAAGCAACTAGCCAAAGCATACCACATCAAATGCCATCTTCAACCTTCGTGTTTCATCAACTTTGCTATTTGGCCGATGCAATAGGCGATATAGGCTCCCTCTGGCAAAATAAAGTACATCATTTTTGCTATAACTTGGAAGGCATTTTTTTGTTTAAAAAGAGGGAGCTGCAGAAACCTTGGAAGGTATTCGGTTAATATAGAGAGATTTGGAGGTTGCGTCACATATCCCAAGAAAAGAACTACATTGGGGTGTCTTAGCCTTGACATGATTCGCACCTAAAAGATAAGGAACTAATACACACTTAGTTGACGCACAAGTTCGATAATAGCTGATACTTCAACTGTAAGGGAGACGCAAAAGTGAACTTACTTCACATTTGAATTGCTCCAGTGCAACACCTGACAAATCCTGGTCAAGGAATTTCTTTACAGCAACCTCCTGGGACAAATGAGGACAATACATTACGATAGCAGGAATCAAAAAACAAATTAGAAATTGAGTTCCACTATAAGTCTTCCTCTTCTGACTAGGTGAATTTCTAAAATTGGATCTGACTTTTCCAGTTGGTTAACTTTTAAGGCTCATTCCAATCTTGTTAATTGGTTAGCTTTTAGTAACAGCATGCATATAATAGCACTGCTAGAGAAAACTAGTTTTCACTTGAGACAACTAGTTTTAACTTCATGTAACCATGACCCACCATAAATAACACGGTTTCAAATACGCATTAAACTGAATATGAAGTGCATAGAGACAACTGATCTGCACAAGAAATATCACTTCATCGGCATTAACAACCCACCACCTTTTATTGCCTTGCAATATGAATTATATGTGATATAGTGCATAATATGTCAAAACTGAAAATTCCTAGCAAAATATGGATATGCAAGTTCACTATGAATATGTAACTTACCGTGCCATTCCAATCTGCATGATAAACTTCCCCATATGAACCTGCGGAGGAAAATGTAAGTTCATTGAATGGAGAATATATTACAAAAGGAGAGGATCAACACAACTGATTGCAGAAGTGCAACGCGAAAATTGGCTAAGAAGATAATACTTCAATAGAACTGCATAACAAGATCCAGCTAATTCATCATTACTCCACATGTTACTTAAAAAGTGCATATTTGTCTTTACCTATCAAAGTCTCAAAGATCAAATTTTCAACAAATAAAAAATTTCAGAGTTGAAACATCAGAGCCTGACATTCCAATATTTCTTTTTAACTTCATAGAGTTTTACCAGCAGCAAAAAACATAACACATTCAGTTTTGCCACACATATGTTCCTGTGAACTAATTTTCATTTAAGAAACTTAATGCTGCATGTTTCCTTAACTTCCTTCTAAACCTAAACTAACCATTTACTGCCTTATTAGAAGGACAAGGATAGGAAATTTACAAGCATACCTAGACCAATGCGCTCTCCTATATGAAGATCTTCCCATGATATTTCATCTTCAGCAACATCATCCATAACAGAGCTGATTGTTTTCGTACTAGAACAGCTCAACTTGCCCAAATTCACACTGCTACTTCCTGACATGTTTGCCAAAGATTGTTCAGCAACCCTTTCACCCTCAATTGAAATAGCACCCAAACTTCTGATAGTTGCTTCTGTATTTTCTACAGGGTATTGTACATCTTCACAAGGTGGCAAGGGAATCTTTGGTAAAGAATCTTCAGCTACAGAACGTTCTGGTGTATTTTGACCTGTTTGAGCAACTAGCAACCATCCAGGAGTTTCTTTAACTTCAGGATTAGAGTTTTTGCCCATCTCAGTTGTATTGCCAGAATTATGACTATTTTGACATGATAACAAACCAGATGGTAGCAAAGCACCACCCTCCAGGAGCAAGTCATGCAAATTTTGTGCAAACTGTGGGTCCACTACTCCAGGAACTAAATACTTGGAAGTGTCATTCACTTTCTTCTGCTGAGAAATACCGCCTTCAATGTTGAACTCGTCAAATTGGCCTTCGTCGGAGATAATGCGTTGTTTAAGTGGTTTCTCTGTGTGACATGTATCTTCCAAATGTGGAGTCGGAAGTTCTAGGACAGAATTACGATCAGATGAACTTCCACCCATGTCATTTTTACTCTCATATACACCGCTAACCTGCTCAAGAGCTATGCATAGTTCTGCAACACTCTCTTCAATGGCGTCACTGCTCAGTTGACTATTGTTGGAGTCCTGAAATTGACTGACAGAAATCTCTGAAGGTATTAAGGTGCCTGGAGCTCCCATCAAGTCAACAATATATTCAGCACTGCAAAAGCCCCATAAGATTGTTTTTGTACGTCAATAAATTAAATATCCTAAGATCAAATACGAAAAGATAGTTAGCAATAATAAAAGGAACATACCTGTCAAAGTCGATTTTAACAAAGTTAATAGCGCCTTCATCTGTTCCAGTATAACATATTCCTTTGACAAGCTTGCATGGCAGATTAACTCGGTCAGCTAGTACCTGAAACCATTTTGTTGAGTTGTTTTCTTTGCTCAGGGGATCCACTGCAGAAGGCAATAAAAAAACAAATGCAATAATCTTACAGCATCTACTACATGTATGGTGCAGCAAATCCATGATCCACAAATGCATCCCTTTTATCAACTATGCATCTGGTGCAGCAAATTCATGAATCAACAACGCACAGCAAACTAGGATAACTACTTTATTCAACTACCATAACTTCTTCACTAGTTATCTTGGTTGTTAGGCAACTAATCTTCAAAAGTAAATACTCTGAACAGCAGTTACACAATATAAACTATGCAATGTGACGGAAATTATTAGCATCCATCCATGCCACATTTGCTACAGTCGATATAATGTAACGTGGTAGGTTATTGGTCACATGAACACAGGACATTTGCAGAGGTACTAACCTTAAAAAGCAGAGATCTGTGGCGCGAGAGCCCAATTCCAAGTGAACCAAGAGGAAGGGCAATACTGTTTAGCCCAGCACAGAGCTGGCGGCTCTTTGTGGACCATTCCCTGTTCATCGCATCAGCATCCTCCACTACACCACCCATGGCATCAACTACTAGGCTAGCTATCTTCTGTACAAGCTCAGCTGACGCAATTCCACCGCGTTCTGCCCTACTTTGTGCAGCAATCTCCATTGCTCTCCCCTCAAGGCGCTTCAACATGGGATCACGCTCCCGGTTCACCAAAATGACGACATAAGCAACATCTCGCCCTGCGGGAATCGCCCTGAGGCTGCTCAAGGATGGGAATTTGACCTGGAAGCCCGGATCCATGGGTGCGCCACAGACGTCGTAGAAGCCATCCGAGAGCTTCTCATCGTAGTTGACCACGTTGTGGTTCCAGTAGCGGGCGGAGAGGGCCTCCATGGTGGTCCGGTCCCCGGGCGCGGCGGCCGGGCCACCCAGGCTGATGCGCTCGGCGGCGCGCATCTGAACGGAGTCCGGATCGACGAGCCCCGCGGGATCCGACGCCGAGATCGCGAGGGCGAGCCGCACGTGGTACTCCTCCTCCAGGCGCGTCATGGTCGTCTCCGCCCCCATCCCCGTCGGCTCCTCGGGGGCCGCGGCCGCCGGGGCAGGCAGCGGAGGGTCGGCAACCGCGGCGGCCACGACCGGCGGCGGCAGAGGCGAGTGGGCGGAGCGCCGTTGCCGCGGGCGGTGGTGGTCGGGGGACGGGGTCGCCGCAGTGGCCCCGCCGGCGCTGGCGGTGCCAGCGCCGGCGCTGGAGAGGTGGAGCTTGCGGAGGAGGTGCTTCATGCGTGACATGGGCGGCGGCAGCGAGGGGGCATCCGGCGCGGCGAGGGTTTCGAGGACCTTCTTCTTCCTCCTCGATCCAATCCAATCCAACACGGCTAGCTAGCTAGCTAGCTAATCCGACGGGCGGAGGTATTAAAAATCTGCTGCTATTCTAGAATAGATACATCCAATTGCGGGGTACTATTCCTCCCCCGAAATATTCTATCGCGTCCAGTTGCCCTGGGCGATATATTCGTTGCTTCGCCTCGCCTTCGCCTCCGCCTCCTCGCGGTGAAGCCTCGAAGACGGTAGCAGTAAAGTACTATCTTCCCCTCTCCTTTTTTTTCTTCCTACTGGCGTGGCGTGGTGGTCGGGTGGGGTGAGGGTAGCGATAAAATGCTACTGAAATGGTAACGTGCGGTCTCCCGTTTCAGGGCACAGCTACGGAAGGGGAAGGAAGGTGAGGATGACGGGGAGCGCGGGTGACGTGAAGGGGTTTCGGTCGTGCGGCCGTGATCTGCTCCGCTGGCGTGGAGTGTAGCGTGGGAGTGTTCTCCGAGCGATAAAAAGCACAGCAATTTGAGAAACGAAAATGTTAGAGCATCTCCACCCGTTCAGCCCTCGGGTGTCTAAAATATCGTCGTCTGCGGACATGCTGACGATATTTTAGGCGTGGGGGCCGTCGGATTCCCAATCGCGCCGCCCCAAGCCGAACCTAGACGTCGTCCGTTTGAAAAGTAAACTAGATCAAAATGAGCCAAACACGACAAAATTCGGCCAAATTTGACACATATGATGCGATTTCATTGATTTCTGTACATAAAATTTTTAAAACATAATTAAAAACTATTACGCCGTCTTCCGCCGCCCCTCCTACAGGCCGAAGAAAGCGCTGAAGGCGCTGTAGTCGTCAACTTCGTCAGCGGTCTCCTTCACGCCGTCGCCGTCCTTGCTGCACCCCTCACCTGCGTCGCCTTGGCGGACGGGTTTGGTTAGCGGCGGAGATGCGTCGTCATCACGGTCCTCGAGGATGATGACGCCGCCCACGTCGCGGATGCGGCGCCGGGCGGCGATCTCCTCGAGGGCGCGGCGCTGGCGTTCCATCTCCAGTTTGACGTAGTCCTCGCACGCCCACTTGAGCGCGGCCTCGTCAGCGACGGCGGCCAAGTCGTCGTGCTCGCTCTTCACGGCGACCAGCCCCGACCCCGTCTTTGGCTTGACGAGGCGGGAGGAAGAGGAGCAACGGCTGCCCTAGTTGATGACAAGGGCCCCGCCGCGGGTGCCCGCCCTAGCGGCGTCTCCAAGGGCTCGGCCTTGACGCTGGCGAGCGCCGGCGATCCGGACGAGTGGGAGTGGGAGGATGAGGAGGACCCACCCGCCATGCTCCGCGGTAGCAAAATGCCAACTCCGCTCCGGCGGGGGACAGGCACCGGGGCCGCCGGGTTCTAGAGTGGCGACTGGTTGCCTCCCTCGAGGTGCTCGAGGACGAAGTGCAGCGTCCGCCCGGAGACGCCCACCACAGGCGGCGGTCGTCGGCGTTGTGGCGCCCCCTCACCGGCGCGTTGTTGATGGGGGCGTGTGTAGGATCGAAAGTATGTCTAGAGGGAGGGTGATTAAACTACTTGACCAAATAAAAATCTATCATTTTCCCAGTTTTAAGTCTTGACAGATTTTAGCAACTCAGCACAAGTCAAGCAATCAACATACACATGCAATTCTAAGAGTATAGCAGCGGAATGTAAAACATTGCACATGAAGGTAAAGGAAGGAGTTTCGAGGGAGCAAACGCAATGTAGACACGAAGATTTTTGGTATGGTTCCGATAGATGGTGCTATCGTACATCCATGTTGATGGAGACTTCAACCCACGAAGGGTAACGGTTGCGTGAGTCCACAGAGGGTTCCACTCACGTAGGGTCCATAAAGAAGCAACCTTGTCATCCCACCACGGCCATCGCCCACGAAAGACTTGCCTCACTAGGGTAGATATTCACGAAGTAGGCAATCTCTTTGTCGGTACAAACTTCTTGGTTCAATTCCACAATCTTGTCAGAGACTCCCAAGTGACACCTAATCAAACTAGGAGACACCACTCTCCAAAAGGTAATGGATGATGTGTTGATGATGAACTCCTTGCTCTTGTGCTTCAAATGATAGTCTCCCCAGCACTCAATTCTCTCTCACGGATTTGGATTTCGTGAAAAGATGATTTGAGTGAAAAGCAACTTGGGGAAGGCTAGAGATCAAGATTCTTATGGTTGGAATGGAATATTTTGGTCTCAATACATGAGTAGGTGGTTCTCTCTCAGAAAATGTATGCTGGAAGTGTAGGCACATTCTGATGGCTTTCTCCATAAATGGAGGATGGGTGGAGGGGTATATATAGCCTCCACACAAAATCTAACCGTTACACACAATTTACCAAACTCGGTGAGACCGAATCATGAAACTCGGTCAGACCGATTTAGTTTAAAATGTCAATGTTAGGATTTTCGGTGGGACCAACATGTCAACTCGATGGGTCCGATTTCATTAGGGCCAGGGCATAACGTAATATCGGTGAGACCGGTCACATAAACTCGGTAGGACCGATTTCTGTAATAGGCAAATAGAGAATTGGTCAGGCAAACTTGGTGGGACCGAATCACTAATTTCGGTGAGACCGAAACATTATGAAAGGGAAACGGAGAGTTTGCATTGTGAACTCGGTGGGACCGATCGCTCATCTCGATTGGACCGAAACGTTACGAAGGGAAACAGAGAGTCTGCAATCCCATCTCGGTGAGATCGAGATCCCTATCGGTGAGACCGAAGTGACTAGGGTTTCTGGCAGTGGCTATGTCAAGTGAACTCGGTGGCGCCGGATAGATAATTTCGCTGGGGCCGAGTTTGACTTTTGGTTTGGGATATATGTGGATATGAGAAAGTGGTAGAAGGCTTTTGGAGCATATCACTAAGCATTTTGAGCAAGCAAGCCATTAAGCAACACATTATCCCCTTTTACTAGTATTGGCATTTCCTATGGACTCAATATGATCTTGGATCAATAAAATGAAAATGCAGAGTCTTGAGCTTGAGCCAATATGTCCTTAGCATTTTGAGGGGTCCACATTCCTAATCCATGTCATGCCAATCATTGAACTTTCTGAAATGATCATCTTGAAATAGCATTAGTTTAATGAGCTATATGTTGTTAGGAATTACCAAAACCACCCAGGGATAGTTGTATTTTCAATCTTCCCTTTTTTGGTAATTGATGACAACATATAGATCAAAGCTTCGAGAAATGATAATAAGATTAAAATACATTGTCGCTTTGAGAAGTATGTGATAAGCAAGAGCTCCCCCTAAATTTGTGCATTACTTAAAATTTGCTTTTGAATGCAAATGCACAATCAATTAGGATCAAGGATTACTCTTCCATATCACTTACATCTTGGTGGAGCAGTCAAAACGATAGAAAGTAAAAACATGCACTCATCACCAAGTAAAGTGAATGATCATACAAGAGATATAAAAGATAACATCATTCAAGCACAAGCATTAATGCATGATATGATCAAACACAGCATCATATAAGTATCTCACACACATAGACATAAAGTATTAAGAAAGCACACAAAAGTAACAATCAAATAGCAAGAGAGACAAAAGAAGCAAAAACACACACACTCTCTCGAAGCCTATGATCTATACATTTTCCCCCTTTGGCAATAAGTTACCAAAAAGTTTGAAAATGCATAGTACTATGCGTCTCTTTAGGCCTGATCTTCGGGAGATGGTGTTGAGAGGACTCCAAGGACGAATGCATCTGTTGAAGTGGTTGGAGCTGGTGGAGTTGCAACTGGAGGTGGCACATGCTGTGGCTGCAGGTGCTAATGTAGTTGCTCTTGTGTCAGCCATGGGTACTGCAGCAGACCTCTGACCTCTTAGCACTCTCTGAGAAGGCATCTGTGGTAGCCTGCCCTTTCCTCTCCTCAGCTTCTTCCTAGAGCTGCTCAACTTCTGTCTACATCTCTGTCACCTTAAGATCAAGATCATAGAACTTGGTTTCAATAATCCTCTCCAAGCTCTCTTGGTTTTGAGTCAGGGTGGCCAAGCCCTTCTCTATCCTCAAGGTTGCTTGAATCAGATATGCAAGTTGATCTTGTTTGGTTTTAAGGAACACTTGAGATGCCTCCTCAACACTTGGCATCTTTGCAGCTTTGTCAGCCTTTGCTTTCTTTCTCTTTTCTTGTGCTTGCACACTTGTAGGATCTTCTTCATTCATGACAACAGTGTTGTCCTCAAAATCTGGTCTCAAGGGTAGATGCTCCTTGTCCAAAAGATATGTGCCTGTGCCCATCTTGGAGTTGATGAGCACCTGAATATGTGGAGCATACCCACAAGATCTCTTCTGATCTGCAGCTATCCTCTTGATTGTTTCCACAATCAGGCTCATGACTTTAAAATTTTAGGGCACATCAAACAGTTGCAGCAAGTTGATAGAATGACCTATGATCATCTTGTGATCTCCAGATTTTGGCAACAAAGTATGCCTCAGAATGGTGTTGATAGTGGCCAATCCAGACAACAAATAGTGAACAGACCCAAGCTTATGAGTTTTCAATGCTTTGTCTAGTTTCCTTGTACATGTTGGCCATAGAGTTGTGGTCTTTCTTCTTCTTGGCATAGACATCCAAGTCATCTTCATGTTCTTCAGGGGCATTGATCAATTTAGCCCACTCATTAACAGTTGATTGGTACTGTGACGCCCCGAGACCGATGCTCGAGAAGACTTTCATATGTTCCCAGTTTCGCCGTGTGTTTCATTTGTGCCTGCCCTTTTATTTTATGTTGCATTTCATCATGTCATCATGTGCATTGTGTGTTTTTCATACGTAATAAGTTGTTGCATGTTCCATGCATGAATCTTGCTTCATCACCTTCTCCTTCCCTCTACTTCCTTCTTTTGATAAGTGTCACTTTCCCTTCTCTTTTAATGTTCATCTTTGCCTCAATATTCTAACACCGTGTTCCTAGCCTCTCTGTCAAATTTCATCTCTATTGGAATTGTTTTGGTTAGGGTTTAAAATGGTTCAAGTTTGGATTTAATTCAAATTTGAATTATTTTTACTTCCTTTAAAAATCTCCAAACCAATTTTGTTAAATAGAGCACATTTTCAGGATCACGAGTATATTTGTATATTTATCTAGCTCCTCTCCTTTTTTCCTGCTCTTTCCTTTTTATATTTCTGTCTAAAGAAATAGAAAAATAATAGCAGTAGTGCCCCTTGGGCCTCACTGTTCAGCCCAACAGCTTGGGACTCTCTTCCTGCGGCCTGACCAAAAAGGCCCAAGGCCCAGCCGGCGTCCTGCTCTAACCTAGGCACAACGAACCCTCTCCCTCGATCCCCTCCTCCTTGTCTCCCTGCTTGCACCGCCAGGAGAGCCGAGCGCTCGATCCCCCATCTCTCCTGCTTCTCGATCCCATCTCCTTCCCTCCAGCGTCGCGCTGCCCGATCCCATCTTCCTCTCGACCCATCTCCCCTGCCTCCTTCCTCCTGGCGCCGTCACCAGGGAGCGCACGCACGCGCATCCATCTCTCCCGACCCCCTCGCTCTAACCCTACCCCCTCCATCCTCGCGAGATCGCCGCCTCCCTACCGCCAACGCCTGTTCCCGGCCCGATCCGCCAGCCTCGTCCCTTCCCCGATCGTCCTTCAGGCAGCAAACTCCGGCGGCCCCATCGCCCGTTCCTCCCTCCATGCTCGCCTCCTCTCGTTTGGATCGAGCAGGATCCCTTCCCGAGCGGAGCGCTCGCTTCAGCCGCCGGTTGTGAGCTGTAGGTCACCGGAGTAGCTCCAGGTAGCTACCCCGCACGCTGGGGACCCTCCTCTGCCGCGCCATGCTCCTTCCCCGAGCTCCACCTCGCCGTCCTTCTACACATCGTCGCCGAATACCCCTACCCCGTGTACCATCCTATTGCTGCCGCTGGACACGGAGTATCCATCGTCACGTCCGTTTCGTCGATGTCAAGCCCAAGAGGGCGCCAAGATACCAAATACCACGACGTCGACGACCATCAAGTTCAACTACATCGACTATGATTGGTGACGACCCGGAACATCTACGGAGTGTGTACGAGTACCGTCGCCGAAGACCCGGGTAGCAAAACGTCAAGTACCTATGACCGAAGAACGCCAAGTACCTCTCCAAAAAACAAACATGTACCACTACGTCCGGAGGCATCGGATCCGTCAAGTTCCACTATGAGATGTACAACTACCATCGACCCCGAAGACCTCGGATTCACCAAGTTCCCACGACGACCAGTGTAACCTGTCGGGTCGCCAAGTTCGGTTACCGTCGCAACCATGTGTAACGCCCCGAGACCGATGCGCCAGGTGTCTTCCAGTTATTCGCTATTGTTGTCTTGTCATTGCTTGTGTGTCATGCATCTCATACCATGTCATCATGTGCATTTCATTTGCATACATGTTCGTCTCATGCATCCGAGCATTTTCCCCGTTGTCCGTTTTGCAACCCGGCGCTCCTATGTCACCCGGTGTCCCTTTCTACCTCTTTTCGTGTGCGGGCGTTAAACGTTTTTGGATTGGACCGAGACTTGTCATGCGGCCTTGGTTTACTACCGGTAGACCGTCTGTCAAGTTTCGTGCCATTTGGACTCCGTTTGATACTCCAATGGTTAACCGAGAGACAAAAAGGCCTCATGTGTGTTGCAGCCCAACACCCCTTCAAAGTGTCCCAAAACCCATCTAAACCCCCTCCATCATCTCGGTCGTTCGATCACGATCGTGTGGCCGAAAACCGCACCTCATTTGGACTCTCCTAGCTCCCTCTACATATAAATATGTGGCCTCCCCTGAAATTTTCGCGGATGAAACCCTAACCTTCTTCTCCATCGCGCCGCCGGACATGTCCGTCTCGCAGGCGGACGCGTCCACTCCACAGCCACCTCATTCTAGCCAATGGAGAGCCGCCACATCAGCCGCACCGCCGCCTCCAACCACTCAGACGCCGCCACGCGTCCCCGCGCCCGCGCCCACTTCGCCGCGACACCCGGGGTCCAGATCCGGCCCGCCCCGGGCTGCGCCGGGCCCGCCTCTGCCGCCGCTCTCCCGCGCCGCCCGGCTCCCGTGTGCAGCGCGCCTCGCCGCCACCGCCTTCTCCGACCCCGACGCCGGCGACCCTGCTCGCCGCCATGCCGTCGCCTCCACCCCGCCGCCTGTTCGCCGGCGCCGCCACCGCAGCTCTCCCGCGCCGCCCACGCTCCTCCGCCCGCACCCCGCTGCCGGATCTCCCGCCGCCTTGCGCTGCTCCGCCAACCACCGTGCCATGGCCGCCGCGCTGCGCCGCCTCTCGCGCCATGACCGCCGCCCTGCGCCGCCTTCCTCCTGTGAGCGCGCCGCGCCGCCCGAGCGCCTGACCCTGCGTCGCCCTTCGCCGGTGCCGCGCCCCGGCGACCGTGCTCCTCCTCCTCGACCTCCTCGGCATTCGCGCCCTCGCCGGAGGAGCTCGCCGCCGGCGTTGACCTGCCCTTGGATCAGATCCACCACTCCTTTCAACCAAACGGCCTCCGTCCAGATCCGGATCCCTCCATCCCGCACTGCTTCGTCCCGGGTCGACTTTTCCCGAGAGGTCCAAATTTCACTAAGTCCCCACAGATTCCAGTATTTTTGGGCATTTTCATCACATCATAACTCTGCATCCGTAGCTCCGATTCGTGCGTGTAGCATATCAAAATGTTCATCTCGACGAGTACATCATTTCATCTCATTGCATCATTTTCATTTGAGCTCATCTTGATACCCGAAATGCTGTTGGAAGAGGGCTATGTGATGAATATGTCAGATCTGTTTCAGCAAATGCACTTTTGTCATTTTTGCCATGATTAATGTGTGCATGCTATGGTCTTGAGCTCTACATGTGTTTTGTAGAATGACATGCCATCTTTACAAGGGTGTATGCCATGTATTTTTGTGATCTTTGTGGTTACTAGCACAAGCATGCAAAGTAGCTTACTCATTGATGTTGATTTCAGGGACTTAGTTTTTCACTAAGTCCTTGTCCTGATATTGTCTTTATGCCATATGTTCATGTTGTTTCCTAGTGATCCGTGCCTCTTTTGAGGATGATCAGTAAGGATGTTTTGTTAATATTGTGGTGCTCTATCCATCCATGTCTTTTTTTGCAATTATGGAGCACCCTAGATTGAGTCAATCAAGCTCTAATTTTGCTATAAAATGTTCTTGGCAGATTGTTAACTTGTTTAGCGATTTTGCCAAGGTTGTTGCTATTGATCCATGCATGCTATGTTGTTGTTATTGCCATGTCTAGCTTCTATGCCATGTCTTATTGATGGTTGTATGCTTAGTTTGTCATTCCATGCCTTGTAGTGAGTGCATCAAGCTCGTAAACATGCCTACTTGTTAACTGTTTTGCCATGCTCCAATTTTTCACCAAGTCTGAGTCCGTTTATGTTTTTGCCATGTTCACATGCTTGTAATTGTATTTTCTGATCCCTTTTGGCTCATGGTCACTAAGGGACTTTTGTTACATGCTTTGAGTAGCTTCATGCCATGCCTTGCTTTGCCATGATATGTTCCTGTAGCATGTAGTTTTCATGCTCTAAAGATTGCTTCCTGATGATAAATTCCTGACTTGTGTTAATTTCAGTTATCATTTGCTCTTTTGCTATGCTTGTTTGAACCTGTTAATGAGTAAATTAGCCGTAGCTCAGTGTTCGTCTTTTGTCAAGAATCTTGAGTGGATCCCTGCCATGAATTTTGTTGCCATGTTTGAGTGCAGTAGCTCAATTATCTTGATGCATTTAGGAGGCTACGTGCTGTTAATCGCAGACCAGTGCCATATTTGTTTTGCTTGCCATTTCCAAACCGTGCATCCGATTCCGGTGATATTTATGCCGATTTCAACCGAAATCAACTCCTCTTTCCAGTGGCACTCTTGGTTTTCCAAGTTGAGGCCAGATTCAATCATTCCTTTCCAAATCATGCATATGCACCGCATACCGCATCCCGCATATCATACCATGTTCGTGTGTTGGTTGTTTACTATGTTGTGTGTTTCTTTCCGGTGTTGCTTCTTCGGGTTGGTTTCGATAACATCGCGTTTGTGAGGACCCGTTCGTCTATGTCCGTTTGTCTTCTTCTTGGACTCGTTCTTCTTCCTTGCGGGATTTCAGGCAAGATGACCATACCCTCGAAATCACTTCTATCTTTGCTTGCTAGTTGCTCGCTCTTTTGCTATGCCTATGCTGCGATACCTACCACTTGCTTATCACGCCTCCCATATTGTTAAGCCAAGCCTCTAACCCACCTTGTCCTAGCAAACCGTTGTTTGGCTATGTTACCGCTTTGCTCAGCCCCTCTTATAGCGTTGCTAGTTGCAGGTGAAGATTGGAGCTTGTTCCATGTTGGAACATGGATATTTTTGTTGGGATATCACAATATCTCTTATTTAATTAATGCATATATACTTGGTAAAGGGTGGAAGGCTCGGCCTTATGCCTGGTGTTTTGTTCCACTCTTGCCGCCCTAGTTTCCGTCATATCGATGTTATGTTCCCGGATTTTGCATTCCTTACACGGTTGGGTTATAATGGGAACCCCTTGACAGTTTGCCTTGAATAAAACTCCTCCAGCAAGGCCCAACCTTGGTTTTACCATTTGCCACCTAGCCTTTTTCCCTTGGGAGTCGCGCATCCCGAGGGTCATCTTTATTTTAACCCCCCCAGGCCAGTGCTTGTCTAAGTGTTGGTCCGAACTAGAGCCACTTGCGGTGCCACCTCGGGGAAACTTGAGGGCTGGTTTTAGCTGTACGTAGTGTTCATCCGGTGTTGCCCTGAGAACAAGATATGTGCAGCTCCTATCAGGATGTCGGCGCATCGGGCGGTGTTGCTGGACTTGTTTTACCATTGTCGAGGATGTCTTGTAACCGGGATGCCGAGTCTGATCGGATTGTCTTGGGAGAAGGAATATCCTTCGTTGACCGTGAGAGCTTGTGATGGGCTAAGTTGGGACACCCCTGCAGGGATTTGAACTTTCGAAAGCCGTGCCCACGATTATGGGCAGATGGGAATTTGTTAATGTCCGGTTGTAGAAAACCTGAAGTTGATCTTAATTAAAATACATCAACCGCGTGTGTAACCATGATGGTCTCTTTCCGGCGGAGTCCGGGAAGTGAACACGGTGTTGGAGTTATGTTTGATGTAGGTTGTTCTAGGATCACTTCTTGATCATAGTTGTTCGACCGCGCTTTGCCTTCTCTTCTCGCTCTCATTTGCGTATGTTAGCCACCAAATATGCTAGTCGCTTGCTGCAACTCCACCTCATACCTTTACCTTACCTATAAGCTTAAATAGTCTTGATCGCGAGGGTGTGAGATTGCTGAGTCCCCGTGACTCACAGATACTTCCAAAACCAGTTTGCAGGTGCCGATGTTACCAAGCAGGTGACGCAACCAAGCTCAAGGAGGAGCTCTATGAAGATCTTGTCCTTTGTGTTGTTCCGTCCTAGTCGATCAGTAGTGGAGCCCAGTTGGGGTCGATCGGGGATCTGCGTAGCATTTGGGGTAGTCTTCTTTTATTTTGGTTCCGTAGTCGGACCTTGATTGTATCTGGATGATGTAATGCTTTATTCATGTAATTGTGTGAAGTGGCGATTGTAAGCCAACTATGTATCTCTTTCCCGTATGTATTACATGGGTTGTGTGAAGATTAACTCACTTGCGACATTGCTTTCAATGCGGTTATGCCTCTAAGTCGTGCTTCAACATGTAGGAGATATAGCCACATCGAGGGCGTTACACCATGTACGACTACTTCCATTACCGCTATCGCGAGAACGCCTACTTCCCTCTACGAACTTGATCCGTTCCGATAATGCACGCTTCGAAGGTATAACCTCGAGATGGCGCACGTGAACGAATGAATGCATGTTGTATGAGATGCACCCTAGTTTTGCCTCGAGTCTGAACTATCGGTGCACGTTGCCCCTCTTTTGCCTTGCCACCGACATGTGGAAACCCGGTAATCAGGAGCACCCCACCTTCCTTGCATGACACGCTCCCGTCACTTTCTTTTGCACCGACGTCTCAATGAGTTGTCGGAACCGGAACGTTGCCGTGGCACCATTTCGTTATCGTTGTCGTGGCACCCCTTTTCGTTTCCGCCACGATGACAAATGCTTCATATAATGCTCTTATCAACATTTTCATAAAACTTGCAACGTCATCCGCATCATGATTGTTGTTGTTTCCGGCCTCATTTAAAATGCCTAACTATGTTTTCTACTCATGTTTCACCTCTTGCCATGTTTAACAACATTTAATATTGTTGGGTACATAACCGAGAGATAACTAAATAAGTCATGTGGTGTTCCGTCAATATGCAACTTGTTGCATATTGAGCTCCACTTAACTTGTAGTTTTGTCTATGCCCTTTACCATGCCATGCCTCTTTAAACCGGACATGCATCATACTTGGTTGTGCATCATGCCATGTTTATGTGATGGTTGTTTACCATGTTGTTTGCTTCTTTCCGGTATTGCTTCTTCGGGTTAGTTCCGATAATGCCGTGTTTGTGAGGATCCGTTCATCTACGTCCGTTTGTCTTCTTCATGGACTCGTTCTTCTTCCTTGCGGGATCTCAGGCAAGATGACCATACCCTCGAAATCACTTCTATCTTTGCTTGCTAGTTGCTCTCTCTATTACTATGCCTATGCTACGATACCTACCACATGCTTTATCATGCCTCCCATATTGCCATGTCAAGCCTCTAACCCACCTTGTCCTAGCAAACTGTTGTTTGGCTATGTTACCGCTTTGCTCAGCCCCTCTTATAGTGTTGTTAGTTGCAGGTGAAGATTGGAGTTTGTTCCTTGTTGGAACATGGATATTTGTTGGGATATCACAATATCTCTTATTTAATTAATGCATCTATATACTTGGTAAAGGGTGGAAGGCTCAGCCTTATGCCTGGTGTTTTGTTCCACTCTTGCCGCCCTAGTTTCCGTCATACCGGTGTTATGTTCCTTGATTTTGCGTTCCTTACGTGGTTGGGTTATAATGGGAACCCCTTGACAGTTCGCCTTGAATAAAACTCCTCCAGCAAGGCCCAACCTTGGTTTTACCATTTACACTAACAACCTAGCCTTTTTCCCTTGGGTTTCCGGAGCCCGAGGGTCATCTTTATTTAACCCCCCGGGCCAGTGCTCCTCTGAGTGTTGGTCCAAAATGGGCAGCCTACGCGGCCACCTCAGGGCAACTCGAGGGTTGGTTTTTACTCGTAGCTTGACCTATCCGGTGTGCCCTGAGAACAAGATACATGCGACTCCTATCGGGATTTGTCGACACATCGGGCGGCTTTGTTGGTTTAGTTTTACCATTGTCGAGATGTCTTGTAACCGAGATTCCGAGCCTGATCGGGTCTTCCTAGGAGAAGGAATATCCTTCGTTGACCGCGAGAGCTTGTGATGGGCTAAGTTGGGACACCCCTGCAGGGTTTTGAACTTCCGAAAGCCGTGCCCGTGGTTATGGGCAGATGAGAATTTGTTAATGTCCGGTTGTAGAGAACCTGAAACTTAACTTAATTAAAATGCATCAACCGCGTGTGTAGCCGTGATGGTCTCTTCTCGGCGGGGTCCGGGAAGTGAACATGGTGTTGGAGTTATGCTTGAACGTAAGTAGTCTAGGATCACTTCTTGATCACTTCTAGTTCACGACCGTGCTTTGCCTTCTCTTCTCGCTCTCTTTTGCGTATGTTAGCCACCATATATGCTAGTGCTTGCTGCAGCTCCACCTCATACCTTTTCCCTACCCATAAGCTTAAATAGTCTTGATCGCGAGGGTGTGAGATTGCTGAGTCCTCGTGACTCACAGATTACTTCCAAAACCAATTGCAGCTGCCATTGATACCGTGCAGGTGACGCAACCGAGCTCAAGGAGGAGCTTGACGAAGACCGTGTTAGTTGTGTTGTTTCGTTTCCAGTTGATCAATAGTGGAGCCCAGTTGGGGCGATCGGGGACATTGTTGCATTTGGGGTTGTCTTTATTTTGGTTCCGTAGTCGGACCTTGTTTGTATCTGGATGAATGTAATGTTATTTATGCTATTGTGTGACATGGCGAGTGTAAGCCAACTATGTATCTCTTTCTTTATTCAGTACATGGGTTGTGTGAAGATTACCCCACTTGTGACATTGCCTTCAATGCGGTTATGCCTCTAAGTCATGCTCCTACACGTGGGAGATATAGCCGCATCGAGGGTGTTACAAGTACCTTGTACCTTCAGACATCCAAACGATTCTACCATCTGGATAGAAATGAGCTGTAGAATAGAATTGCATAATGAGCTCATCATTCCATTTGGTAAGCTTCTGTCCCACAAAGTCATCTACTCCACAAGATCTGAAACTTTCATGCACTCCTGGAAAATGGTCTTCATTCTCATCGATGTACTCTGAATCAGCCCACTTCATATCACACACAATGGGCTTCTTGTCAAGCAAGATGGTCTCATAGAAATCCTGATGCTCTTTGGTATGGAACCTATAGTCCACATCAGTCCTTCTCCTAGCAGCATATGGATTAGACTATCTCCAAAGTCTGAGACCTGCATCCTTCCTGATGTTCATGTCTTATGCCACTGGATGGCTGTCGTCATGATCTGGAATCATAGGTTTGAGCTTCCTAAGCACTTGGGCTTCAACATCTTCTTCATCAATCTTAGGCACTGGGGCCTTGTTCTTCTCAGCAGCTAGAATATTTATTGTGCTTCTCTTGGGCTTTGAAGTCTTTGAAGCTTGAGCAGAAGCTTTGGGGGCAGTCTTGGGCTTTGAAGGGGCAGCCCCAGACTTGATGGCATCCCCCATCAGCTTTTGAGTCTTTGATGTTGGTGCAGCATCCTCTTCCTCTTCTTCATCTTCAGCTGGATCTCTCATCATAGAGGATCTACCAATAACTCTGGCAGTGGTCTTCTTGACCCTCTCTTTCCTTTTATTACCCTCTCCAACAGCCTCTTCAGCATTTGACTTGGAAGTTTCAATAGTTGAGGCCCTGGCCTTTAAGGTTGGCACCCTCTTTGCAGGGGCCTTCTTGTGCATACGAGGCTTAGTTGCAGCAGCAGCTCCATATTCCTTCTTCAACACTTTCTTCTTGAATCTGACTTCTTCCTTAATAGACACATAATCCTCATCCTCTGAATCTGAGGTTCTCTTCTTCCTTGACCTTGTAGCTGCTTTGGGCAGATTGCTTGGGGTGCTCCTGCTGCCCTCATCATAGCTGCTAGAGGGACTAGTGCCCTCACTCATGTTCACTTGCTCTTCTGACTTGTTTTGGCTATCACTCTGATCAGACATACTGGCAAAGCACACTGACAGCAGACCCTGTGAATAGATATAGATGAGGTAGAGTGGATGAGCATCACAAAGTGCAGAGGGTTTTCAAAACAAATGAGTCAAAAACTTAGTTTAGTTTTCCAAAGAAAGCATTTCAGAGCTACTGATTTGTTAAACTCGATGACACCGAAGCAACTTTTAGAGTCTAAACTAGTGAAATCGGTCAGACCGAGACACGGTTCGGTGACTCCGAGATTGCTAGGGTTTCACTGAGATTTGAACACGGTCACACCGTTTTGCAACTTTCGGTCAGACTGAAAAGTGCAAGTGCAATGGCCTAGGCCAGATCGGTGAGACCGATTTCCACAACTCGGTCGGTCCGAGATGAGTACGGCAGCAACCTAACCCTAAATTTTCGAATCAAATCTAATCTATGGGATGTTCTGCTGGACAGGATGATCTCAAACGTGGCAAGAAACATGGCATTGACCTTGTGCTTAGAATCAGAGGTAAAAAGAATGCACAAGGGGTTGAACTCATACACTAGTTCGGCGATGAGCTCACTACGGCAGCAACGACGGTGTTGAAATCCGTTGACGGCGATGAAAACCAGTGGCGGGAGGTCACTGGCGACGAGAGGACGATCCGGAGACCCGAGGCGGCAGAGCAGGACACGCGTGGGATCAAGCGTTTTGGAGAAATTTCCAAAATTTGACCCGACGGTATATATATCCTGACCCTGTCGGTGTAACCGAGTGGAACAACTCGGTGGCACCGAGATGCAGAATCGCAAGCGGTTACTGCAACTCGGTGCGACCGAAAAGTTCTAATCCATTGCACCGAGATTGAAAACCTAGATCAACTCAGTGAACTCGGTCAGACTGAAAAGGTTGAATTGGTCGTACCGAAATGCACAGAGAGGTTTTGGAAGTTTAAGTCTATGATGAATTAGGGACTCCGAGTGCTCCTCACACAGAGTGTTCGAATCTGACTTGATCAAACTTTGTGATGTAGCATGAATAGAGTTTGAGACGAGAAAAACATATATAGCTAGAGGAGTTTCTTAGGCATTATTGTCCATCCATTTGGCAAAAGAAAAAGAGCCAAACAATCAAAGCAACAAATGGATGTCCTCGAATGAGTAAAATATGCAACCAACATGCTCACACAATAAAATGGCAAATGAAATATGTGGCAAAGCATGCACAAACACTCTAGCATCTATCAAGCAATTGGCGATGACTAGGTCATCTATATATGAGTATATTGACTTAGGAGTCAAATGAGAACATTTGATCATAGGTCATACTCATTGTTTAAGCACAAGTGGGGTTATCACTTTTACATAAAGCATTATTGTGTTCACACCATTAGAGTTGCTTTAGCTCAATTCTTAGAGTAAAGCTCCCCCTATATGTGATATCCCCCCAAGGAGGGATGAACTAACTTTGGGTTTTGTCGATGATGACTTCATGTAGATGTTGAGGATGTGGATGCTCAATGTTGATGTAGATCATTCGGAGCAATCCATTGGAGTGAGTTGCACTTTCAATACCTACATGGGTTAGTCCCACAAGGAACAAACAAGGATATCCATAGACATAGAGTGATGTTCACACAAGATGATGTCCATGAAAGCATTAGGTTACCTTGTCCCTTGTCTTACCAATAAGAGGGTTTGTGACTTCTTGAACTAGTGCAAGTTGTGGAAGTTGTTTGCACTTGTCCTCGCCAAGATGATATGAGTGAAGTATGTTGGTGGAGTCACCCTCAATAACTCTCTAGTTCTTCTTCTTCGGGATCCACATCATCTTGATGGGAATCCTTGGAGTTGTAGTCATACTTGATGAAGTAGAACTTGATGTAGTCTTGGGAACCCACTTGACCAAGGCCTTGGGAGCTTCTTCAAATGCATCAATCTCCTCTTGAAGCTTGCCCTTGCCCTTTTGCTTGTGGTCTTCTGGTGGAATATCATCTTGGGCTTGTGTCCCTTGGAAAGAAGTAGGGTCATACTTCTCTTGTTGAGGAACAAACTTCGTCTTGGGGTATTGATCTTCTTCCCACTCAACTCCATTGGCATTGAACTTTCGTTCAAAACCAACACCTTGATTCTTCTGGTGCCTTCCTTCCTTGCGTACAATTTCCTCAGATTGCTTACTTCCAGCAAGGCTCTTGTAAATACCTTTCTCTATAATTCCCTTCAATAAGCTATTTTCTTGCTCAAGTGTAACTTGGCTAAGAGAATCATTAGTGGAATCAAGAGAACTACTAGAAGCAACAATGTTAGATTTAACATGATTATTGTTACTAGTAGAAGAAGAATCTTTCTTACTCTTATTGCTAGACTTTACTTGTGGCATGTAAGTAGACAAGATTAAATGCTTGGCAATGTAAGAAGAACTTTTCTTGCGAAGATCATCATTGATTGCTTTTAAGAACCCATGCTCTTGCTCAAGCTTGAGCTTTTCAAAGCGTAGCTTCTCATGAGTCTTTAAAAGCTCTCGATGATCTTCCAAGGTAGTTTCATGAGCTAACTTAAGAGTGTTTAGTTCTTTAGTTAGACGCTCAATCTCCTTCTTATCATCATCATCCATTTTATCCTGATTAGAATGATTAATAACAATTTCATCATAGTTTTCATTACTAGAGTTGTCAACAAGTAAATCATCATCACCTAGCAAATCATCTTCATCACTATTGAAATCAACATACTTGGGGTGTGATGCCTTTGGGCCTTTAGCAATGAAGCATCTTCCAATTCCTTCATTTGGTGAGTCAAATATGTCACATGAATTGGTTGACACAAGTGTTAGACCAGCAACACCTTCATCTTGAGTATATTCGGAGTCAGAGTGATAACTTCTATCGGAGTGATTGTCGGAGTCGGAGCCGGATACCCATTCACCAACATGAGCTTGATGTCTTCGTTTTGTATAGCTCCTAGATGACTTGTCCATCCTTTCCGGATCCTTGCTTCTGCGAGAGGTCCTTCATTCATAACAATCATCTCTACTCCTTCTCTCTCTTGGAGGTGAATCTTCTCTTCTATTTCTCCTTTTGGGCGAATCTTCTCTTCTTTTGTAGGGGGTGTACACTCATTTGAGTAGTGTCCGGGTCTTCCACAATTGTAGCAATCACGCTCACGACTCGAAGGTCTTTTGTCATTGTAGGACCTTGACTTGGAACTTCTTTCTTTGCTTCTACTCTTGTAGAACTTGTTGAAGTTCTTCACCATTAAGACCAATTCTTCATTGAAGGCTTGTTTCTCACTTGATGATGCAAGGGCATCAGATGAGGCTTTGTAAGCACCACTAGACTTGTTGTGAAGCTCTTCTTTATCCTTGAGTGACATCTCATGAGCAACAATTGAAGGAAATATGCCCTGGAGGCAATAATAAAGTTGTTATTTTCATTTCCTTATATCATGATAAATGTTTATTATTCATGCTAGAATTGTGTTAACCGGAAACTTAGTACATGTGTGAATACATAGACAAACTGAGTGTCACTAGTATGCCTCTACTTGACTAGCTCGTTAATCAAAGATGGTTAAGTTTCCTAACCATTGACATGAGTTGTCATTTGATTAACGGGATCACATCATTAGAGAATGATGTGATTGACTTGACCCATCCGTTAGCTTAGCACGATGATCGTTTAGTTTGTTGCTATTGCTTTGTTCATAACTTATACATGTTCCTATGACTATGAGATTATGCAACTACCGAATACCGGAGGAACACTTAGTGTGCTATCAAATGTCACAACGTAACTGGGTGACTATAAAGATGCTCTACAGGTGTCTCCGATGGTGTTTGTTGAGTTGGCATAGATCGAGATTAGGATTTGTCACTCCGTGTATCAGAGAGGTATCTCTGGGCCCTCTCGGCAATGCACATCACTATAAGCCTTGCAAGCAATGTGACTAATGAGTTAGTTACGGGATGTTGAATTACGGAACGAGTAAAGAGACTTGCCGGTAACGAGATTGAACTAGGTATTGAGATACCGACGATCGAATCTTGGGCAAGTAACATACCGATGACAAAGGGAACAACGTATGTTGTTATGCGGTTTGACCGATAAAGATATTCGTAGAATATGTAGGAACCAATATGAGCATCCAGGTTGCGCATTGGTTATTGATCGGAGATGAGTCTCGGTCATGTCTACATAGTTATCGAACCCGTAGGGTCCGCACGCTTGATGACGATTGGTATTATGAGTTTATGTGTTTTGATGTACCGAAGGTAGGTCGGAGTCCCGGATGTGATCACAGACATGATGAGGAGTCTCAAAATGGTCGAGACATAAAGATCGATATATTGGAAGGCTATGTTTGGACATCAGAATGGTTCCGGATGAGTTCGGGCATTTACCGGAGTATAGGGGGGGTTACCGGAACCCCCCGGGGAGTCAATGGGCCTTATTGGTCCTTAGTGGGAGAGACGAGGAGGCGGCCAAGGTGGAGGGCGCGCCCCCCAAGCCCAATCCGAATTGGGTGTGGGCCGTCTCCCCCTTTACTTCCCTCTCTCTCCCCCTTCATTCCTCTCCTACTCCAACTAGGGAAGGGGAATCCTACTCCCATCGGGAGTAGGACTCCGCCCTTGGGCGCGTCATGAGAGGGCCAGCCCTCCCCTCCTACACTCCTTTATATACGGGGGAGGGGGCACCCCATAGACACACAAGTTGATTGTTTAGCCATGTGCGGTGCCCCCCTCCATAGATTTCCACCTCGGTCATATCGTTGTAGAGCTTAGGCGAAGCCCTGCGTCGGTAACTTCATCATCACCATCATCACGCCGTTGTGCTGACGAAACTCTCCCTCGACCACAGCTGGATCTAGAGTTCGTGGGACGTCACGGAGCTGAACGTGTGCAGATCGCGGAGGTGCCGTACCTTCGATGCTAGGATCGGTCGGATCGTGAAGACGTACGACTACATCAACCGTGTTGTCATAACACTTCCACTTACGGTCTATGAGGGTACGTGGACTACACTCTTCCCTCTCGTTGCTATGCATCACCTAGATGGATCTTGCGTGTGCGTAGGATTTTTTTTGAAATTACTGCGTTACCCAACAACAATTCTTCCAATAACTTCCGTTGGCTTGAGATCTTTGTAATTGGGCATCATTTGGATCAATGTGCACATGGTATCATATTTTCCAACCAAGGCTCTTAGGATCTTCTTGATGATGAATCTATCGGTCATCTCTTCACTTCCTAGAGTACATTTGAGTGACACCTTCACCATCCTTCATTTTGAACTTGTAAGTTGACTTTGAAGCACATCCAGTTTCTATTCCTTGATGGAGTCGGTACCTTCGTGCATATTAATCAAAGTATCCCAAATTTCCTTTGCATTCTCAAGACGGCTGATTTTGTTGAATTCTTCGGGGCACAATCTGTCGTGGTTTTGTCACGGCGATGTCCTCGTGAAAGGACTTAGTCGTGGAGCCATCGCGACGGGTTAGCTTGAAGGGGTTAAAGTGGACAAGAGACGCGAGGAATTATACTGGTTTGGCCCCTTACAATGAAGGTAAAAGCCTACGTCCAGTTATGTTGGAATTGCTAGGGTTTCGATGACCAGGGAGCGAATCCGCTTTGCCTGGTCTCGAGTTATTGTTTGTTGTCCCTAAACCGCCGCCGGGTCATCCCTTTATATACATAGGTTGACGCCCGGCAGTTTAAAGAATCCCGAGGCCGGCTCATAAACATGCCCGGCTCGGTTTCTACCTTTCCTTGCCTTACAGAATAAGTTACATATCATATGGCGGTTTACGCCTACGGGCTCTAATCCGCCTTTGGGCACCGGGCCTTCATGTTAGATCTCCTCTGTAAAGTGCCATACCTCTTGTATTCATGGGCTTCAAACATGACTAACTCCTTGTGGACATAACCCGGCCCCTCATGGCCGGTTTATACTTAATAGTAATATCCCCAACATTAGGCCCTAGATTGATTTGAACTCGTTCATGTCAATCTTCAACACTTCGGAAAATTCCTCCTTCTGCACCCTCGCGTAGATCTTGTAAATCGCTGGGACGTCATCTTCTAGGTTCGTAATAAACCGTCATGACGTCACATGTTCATTAAAACCGAAGATACCCTTCATTAATGATCCTCCAACAATCGAGGCAAAAACTTTGCTGCATATCCATTTTTTGGTCTCCTTGATTTCCGCACCTGTCGCTTATCTCTTTGTCTTATAAATAGGGCCGAGGGTCCCTTTACTTTCCTCCCGTTGCCTCTTCATCTCTCTTATATCTCGCGTCGCCTCAGCACCCGAGCGCCACTGCCGTCGTCGACCTTCGCTTCTGCCTCAACTCCGGCCGCTGCATTACCCTGACCATACCAGAAACCCGCAGCGCCTCTCCGCTGTTTCACAGCTTCAGTAAGTTGTTCTTCCTTTCCTCTATAGATTCGCTAGGGTTCGTGCGAGTTCATAGAAAACTTCATGGTGTTCTTCCCTTGTTCTTCATTAGATCCTATGCAATGAAGTCCAAACTTGATGTACTTCCATGCGGTAGTAATGATAACCTTATTTTGTCATCAAACCATGTTCTTTGTGCATATAAATCCAATCTGGAACTTCACAAACTGCTAAGGCACCAATTTTTAGGTCTAAATATTTTCCTTTTCCTGACATGTGGTAGATCTAAAATTCCAATGTGAACCTGTGAAACTTGTTTTTCCTTAGTTAGCCGTTTTTTTGCCTCAGATCTGTACTTTCATTGTCTGTGTAGGCGGTTTATCCTTTAGAAAATAATCTGTCATATGCCATTAGTCCCCTTGTAAATCGCCAACCGCTTTACCCATTATCATAGCATCAACCTCCGGTTTAACAATTTTGCATGCTTGAATGCTTTTTCCTTAACCTGCTACGCTTTATGCTTGCTAACAATGAGTCTTAAATCGGCATCAATCTTTTCCAGCTCCTCATTCGAAATGGCCAAACAATTTTATGCTTGTAACTGGGTCCCTTCCCGGGTTACTGAAGAGCAGCTAGATGGATGCGTCAGAACTGGCGTTTTACCAAAACAAAGCGAAATGCATTGGCGTATTCTCGGTCCAGGAAATCCTCCTACTCCAAAAGACGGCAAGGTAGTGGTATTTGTTGATCACATGAACCGTGGTTTTAAACCGCCCAGATCCAAGTTTTTCCGTGATGTGCTTGCCAGCTTCCAGATCCACCCTCAAGATATTGGACCCAACTCTGTGTCCAATATTTGCGACTTTCAAGTGTTTTGTGAAGCCTGTCTACAAGAAGAGCCAACTGTTGAATTGTTCCGGGATTTTTTCTATTTGAACCGTTGTACTGAATTTGTAGATGGGCCCAACACTGAACTTGGCGGCGTCTCCATTCAGAAAAGGAAGGATGTCAGCTTCCCTCACGCCAAACTTCACAGTCATCCTAAGGATTGGAACCAGACTTGGTTCTACTGTAAGGATACTTCCCCTGAAGATGAGAACCCTCTGCCGGGTTATCGTTCTCACCGACTTACCAACACACACCCACTTCCGCAACAATGGACTGCCAAGGAACGATCCACATACGCACCACAACTCACCAAGCTTAGAGCTTTCATGGCTAATGGTTTGACAGAAGTGGACTTT
Organism: Triticum urartu; assembly: GCF_056163025.1. Classification (NCBI taxonomy): domain Eukaryota; kingdom Viridiplantae; phylum Streptophyta; class Magnoliopsida; order Poales; family Poaceae; genus Triticum; species Triticum urartu. The sequence goes on from NC_141878.1 coordinate 220,280,375, forward strand.
GTTCGTTGCTGGATATTTTGGAGTATTTACCTTTAAGCCGTCGCCCCGGTTTAATGTGTGAGTACACAGGGGACTCAAAAGATCCTCAACGTCATATTAATATTCAGCTAACAAAGGCTGAAGTTACTGAGTCTGTTAAGAAGATTGTAGGATCTAGAAGTAGATGTGTCTAGAGGGGGGGGGGATTAGACACTTCATGCTAAAGATGCAATTTTTAAGCTTTTTCGGTTTAAGTGGAGTTTAGGCACAATTTCAACATACACAATACATATCGAGCAAGCATGCAAAGAGTATATGAGCAGCGGAATGTAAAGCATGCAACTTGCAAGAATGTAAAGGGAAGGGTTTGGAGAATTCAAACGCAATTGGAGACACGGATGTTTTTCCCGTGGTTCGGATAGGTGGTGCTATCCTACATCCACGTTGATGGAGACTTCAACCCACAAAGGGTAACGGTTGCGCGAGTCCACAAAGGGCTCCACCCACAAAGGATGACTGTTGCGCGAGTCCACAAAGGGCTCCACCCACAAAGGGTCCACGAAGAAGCAACCACCCACAAAGGGTCCACGAAGAAGCAACCACCCACAAAGGGTCCACGAAGAAGCAACCTTGTCTATCCCACCATGGCCATCGCCCACACAGGACTTGCCTCACTAGCGGTAGATCTTCACGAAGTAGGCGATCTCCTTGCCCTTACAAACTCCTTGGTTCAACTCCACAATCTTGTCGGAGGCTCCCAAGTGACACCTAGCCAATCTAGGAGACACCACTCTCCAAGAAGTAACAAATGGTGTGTAGGTAATGAACTCCTTGCTCTTGTGCTTCAAATGATAGTCTCCCCAACACTCAACTCTCTCTCATAGGATTTGGATTTTGTGGAAAGAAGATTTGAGTGGAAAGCAACTTGGGAAGGCTAGAGATCAAGATTCGTATGGTAGGAATGGAATATCTTGGTCTCAACACATGAGTAGGTGGTTCTCTCTCAGAAATAGGATGCTGGAAGTGTAGGCTTAGTCTGATGGCTCTCTCCATGAATGAAGAGGATGTGGAGGGGTATATATAGCCTCCACACAAAATCCAACCGTTACACACAGTTTTCCAATCTCGGTGGGACCGAATCAACAAACTCGGTCAGACCGAAAAGGTAAACCTAGTGACCGTTAGAGATTTCGGTGGGACTGACTGGATCAACTCGGTGGGACCGATGTGCTAGGGTTAGGGTAAATCCAAAACTCGGTTTGACCGATTACTCAAACTTGGTGGGACCGATTTGGGTAATAAGTGAAACTGAGATTTGGCCAAGCAAACTCGGTGGGACCGATTGCATATCTCGGTGGGACCGAGAATATTGCAATGGGTAACAGAGAGTTTGCAAGCCCATCTTGGTGAGACCGAGATCCCATCGGTGAGACCGAACTGATTAGGGTTTGGCAGTGGCTTATGACAAGTGAAACTCGGTGGCGCCGGATAGGAAGAATCGGTAGGACCGAGTTTGGCTTAGGGTTTAGGTCATATGTGGAAGTGGGAAAGTAGCTGAGGATTTTGGAGCATATCATTAAGCACATGAAGCAAGAGGCTCATTAAGCAACACCTCATCCCTCCTTGATAGTATTGGCTTTTCCTATGGACTCAATGTGATCTTGGATCACTAAAATGTAAAATGAAGATGTAACACCCCGGATGTAACTTTCCCTTCTTGTACTCCAACTCTTGCCGTTTCCAGCGTTAAGTTATATTTATTTCTCGGGTTCGGTCTTTGTCTCCGTGTGTTGTTTTCGTTTTCATGCATCTCATATCATGTCATCATGTGCATTGCATTTGCATACGTGTTCATCTCATGCATTCGAGCATTTTCCCCGTTGTCCGTTTTGCATTCCGGCGCTTCGTTCTCCTCCGGTGGTCATTTCTAGCTTTCTTTCGTGTGTGGGGAGTAAACATTTCCGGATTGGACCGAGACTTGCCAAGCGGCCTTGATTTACTACCAGTAGACCGCCTGTCAAGTTTCGTATCATTTGGACTTCGTTTGATTCTCCAACGGTTAACCGAGGGACCGAAAAGGCCTCGTGTGTGTTGCAGCCCAACACCCCTCCAATTTGGCCCAAAACTCGCCAAACTCTGCTCCATGTCCTAGAGCGTTCGATCACGATCGCGTGGCCGAAAACCGCACCTCATTTGGACTCTCCTAGCTCCACTTATGCCTATATATAGCCCCCCCGTTTTTCGAATCTCTCTCCCCCTCCGAAACCCTAGCAAAAAAAAACAGATCTCCGCGCCGCGCCGGACACGTCCGTGCCGGCCGGACAAACCGCCACCGCCGCCCGCGACGAACCGGGGAGCGCCACGTGGCACCCTGCCGCCTCCACCGACCGCGGCCCGCCTGGCCCGTCTCCGGCCCCCGCCTCCATCTCGCCCGGGCTGCCGCCTGCCTCAAGCCGCGCCGCCTCGCGCCCCTCTTCCCCGACTCCGGCAGCCGGCACCGCCGCCCGCCTCGTGCCGGCGAGCTCCGCGGCGACCCGCTGCCCGCCTCCACGCCGGCGACCCCGGCCGCCATCGCCGCCCCGGAACCGCGCTCCTCCGCCGCCTCTCCCTCCTACTCCGGCTCTCCGGCGAGTCCCCGGAGCAGTCCGGCGAGCCCGAGCTCCTCCGGCGAACAGGGCTCTCTCCGGCGATCCTCGAACGACGTGCGATCCAGATCTGGATCGGTTTGCTACAGTAAACCCTAATTAGAGGTTGATTTTTTTTGCTAAGTCCCAGGAATTTCACTTCATATGCTCCTGTTTGAGGCCCCGTAACTTTGCATCTGTAGCTCCGATTTGGACATATAATATATCAAAATTTTTGTCTCGATGATTACATCATTTCATTCCATTGCATTATTTTCATTTGAGTTCATCTTGATGCCCAAAATGCTGTTAGAAGGAGGCTTCGTGAGTTAATTGTCAGATCTGCTAGTTCATCTTAGACTTTTGTCATTTTTGCCATGATTATTGTGTGCATGCTATGCCTGTGAGTCCTTCATATGTTTTGTTAAGCATTTTGTCTTCTTTCCAGAGGTGCAACCCATGCATTTTTAGGATGTGTGTGGTGACTTGTGCAAGCTTTCAAAGTGAGGCACCCGGTAACTCTGTTTTCAGAGACTTAGTTGTTTTCACTAAGTCTGGGATTATTTAGTTCGTGATGGCATATGTTCATCTTGTTTCCTAGTGATCCGTGCCTCTTTTGGGGATGATCAGTAAAGGAGTTTTGTTAGTCATGTTATTCTCTATCCATCCATGTCTTTGTTTGCAATTATGGAGCACCCTAGCTTGAGTCAATCGAGCTCTACTTTTGCTTCGTTGTGAATCTGGGCAGATCGTCAACTCGTTTGCGATTTTGCCGATGTTATTGTAGTTGATCCGTGCATGATATTCCATTGTTCTTGTCATTTCTAGATTGTATTTTGTGCCTTATTAATGGATGTATGCCTGCCTTGCCATGACTTGCACCGTGGTGAGTGCATCGAGCTCGTTAACATGCCTTCGTGAGTTATATTTCAGCATGTCTCAGTTTTCACTAAGTCTGAAAACTGATTGTGTTTTAGCTATGTTCGTGTGCCCGTTAGTATATTTTGTGAACCCTTTTGGCCCCAGGTCACTTTGGGGTCTTTTATTAAGCTTGTTGAGTAGCTCCATGCCATGTTCTTACTTGTCTTAATCAGGTCTTGTTTCATGTTGTTTTGCTGCTCCGAAGAGGGCTTCGTGATCTGAAATTTCAGAGAAGTGTTAATTTCACCAAGTCTGGAATCTGTTTTGCATTTGCGTTTTTGCCATGCTTGTTTGAACCTCTTAATGGATGAATTGGCCGTGGCTCAGTGCTAGTCTTTTGTTAAGCATCTTGTGTGCATCCCTGCCATGTATTTTGTTGTCATGTTTGGTGGCTGTAGCATGTTCGTTGCATTGCATTTAGGTGCCTACTTGCTGTAAATCGCAGACCGGTGTCATTCTTAAAACGCTTGCCATTTCCAAACCGTAACTCCGATTCCGGCGTTCTTTATATCGTTTTCAAGCGATTTAATCTCATCTTTCCAGTGGCACCCTTGGAATTTCAAGTTGAGGCCAGGTCCATGCATTTCCTGTCATATCTTGCATTTTGCATCCCGCATAGCATATCATCATTTCATCTTATTGCTTGGTCTTGCACGTGGTTGATTGTATCCTTGTTGCTTGTTTGTCTTGTTGGGTAGAGCCGGGAGACGAGTTCGCTACCGAGGAGCCCGTTGAGTTTGCTTGTGAGGATCCAGTCAACTCTGACAACTGTGCAGGCAAGATGATCATACCCTCGAAATCACTACTATCTTTGCTATGCTAGTTTGCTCGCTCTTGCTATGCCAATGCTACGATGCCTACCTTTTGCTTGTCAGCCTCCCAATTGCCATGTTGAAACTCTAACCCACCTTGTCCTAGCAAACCGTTGATTGGCTATGTTACTGCTTTGCTCAGCCCCTCTTATAGCGTTGCTAGTTGCAGGTGAAGATTGGAGGCCGTTCCTTGTTGGAACATCATTTATTTACTTGTTGGGATATCATTATATTGATATGTTATCTTAATGCATCTATATACTTGGTAAAGGGTGGAAGGCTCGGCCCCTCGCCTAGTGTTTTGTTCCACTCCTGCCGCCCTAGTGTCCGTCATATCGGTGTTATGTTCCCGGATTTTGCGTTCCTTACGCGGTTGGGTTATAATGGGAACCCCTTGATATTTCGCCTTGATTAAAGCTTTTCCAGCAATGCCCAACCTTGGTTTTACCATTTGCCACCTAGCCTTTTCTTTCCCTTGGGTTCTGCAGATTCAAGGGTCATCTTATTTTAACCCCCCCGGGCCAGTGCTCCTTTGAGTGTTGGTCCAAACCGTCAGCTGCCGGTGGCTACCAGGGGCAACTCTGGGCTGGCCTACCGGAAGTTTAGAAAATCTGAGTGTGCCCTGAGAAAGAGATATGTGCAGCTCCTATCGTGATTTGTCGGCACATTCGGGCGGTGTTGCTGGTCTTGTTTTAACCTGTCGAAGTGTCTTGAGTTACCGAGATACCGAGTCTGATCGGAACGTCTTGGGAGGAGGTCTATTCCTTCGTTGACCGTGAGAGCTTGTCATGGGCTAAGTTGGGACCCCCCTGCAGGGATTGAACTTTCGAAAGCTGTGCCCGCGGTTATGGGCAGATGGGAATTTGTTAATGTCCGGTTGTAGATAACTTGAACCTTAATTAAATAAAACGAATCAACTGAGTGGGTTGCCATGATGGCCTCTTCTCGGCGGGGTCCGGGAAGTGGACACGGTGTTGGAGTAATGCTTGCGCAGGTTGTTCCTCTAGTTTCTCGCTCGTGCTTTGCCTCCTCTTCTCGCTCTCTTTTGCGAATAAGTTAGCCACCATATATGCTAGTCGCTTGCTGCAGCTCCACATATATTTGCCTTATCCTTCCTATAAGCTTAAATAGTCTTGATCGCGAGGGTGCGAGATTGCTGAGTCCCCGTGGCTCACAGATACTATAATTCCAGATGCAGGTCCAGGTGATTCTGCTCCAGGTGACGAGTACGAGCTCAAGTGGGAGTTCGATGAGGACTCTCAGCGTTACTACGTGTCTTTTCCTGATGATCAGTAGTGGTGCCTAGTTGGGGTTCGATTCAGGGCCTTGTCGCATGTTGGGTGTTCTTCTATTTTGGCGCCGTAGTCGGGCCATGAGTGTTTGTATGATGGATGTTATTTATGTACTTTGATGTGACGTGGCGAGTGTAAGCCAACTATGTTCCTCCCCCTTTTAGTATATATTACATGGGATGTTGTAATGATTGCCTGACTTGCGACATTGCTTTCAATGCGGTTATGTCTCTAGGTCGTGCCTCGACACGTGGGAGCTATAGCCGCATCGAGGGCGTTACAGAAGAGTCTTGAGCTTTAAGCTTTAGCCAATCCTTTGTCCTTAGAATCTTGAAGAAGTTCCCACAACCTTTAGTCGATGCCACTCCATTGTTGAACTTATCTGAAACATGCTAGATAGAAATGTTAGTCCAACAAGAGATATGTTGTCATCAATTATCAAAACCACCTAGGGATCACTTGTGCTTTCAAAGATGCTGAATGAACCAGAAGCTGTTTGCAGTAGGACCGGGTTAAGCCCCTTTTATACGTTGAATAAACCGCCAACTGTAAGGATTGCCTCACTCCTACTTTGTACTTGATATTCTTAACTATGCAATCTTTTATATCCTCTGTCCATCTTTTTAACAGGGTGACGACCCATTCTGGAAGAAGAAGCCGCAGGATAAACCGGCCAAGACCCCTCGACCTAAGACGAAGGTTGTCAAGAGACCTGCCAAGAAAAAGGCACCTGAACCCATCGGGTTAAACCTTGATGATGACCTTGATGATCCGGACGTACAGGTAGAACTTGACTCTCTTGGTTCATTTTTCATACACCTCATTGACAATGATTATTATCAGGATGACGCTGAAGGCAGCCAAGCCGATGACGCAGAGGTAATTATCATTTCCTCCAGTTCAGACCTGTTGGCGTTCTGGGAACGGGGGTCCCCAGACTTGCCTGCCTGCGGCCTGCGGCGTGGCTCAAGTGGGGGCCCAGCGCGGCCCATCTTCATCAGCTCAAGCTCAAGACCCTCGCGAGGGGCCAAGCCTCGCGGGGCGAACGACAGAAAGCTTCCTCAGAGGCAGCCTCATCAGGCAGGCTCGCGAGGAGGCGGAGAGATCAAGGCAGGGATACCTCACGAGGAGCCCGTGACGCAAGCCATGACGATCGAGACCAGGCGGGCGCCGGCCTGCGCAGTGTCCTTGTTTCCCCTTTGGTGCAAAGGGGGCAAGCACAGGCCAAGGCATCGGGCAAAGGTTGCCATTCCGGTGCAACGAGACCAATACCAGCAGAGCGGCAGGACGGAGGTTACCGTGGAGCCCAAGACAGCGTCATCACCAGTACTTTTGGTAGCCGGAGACCACCTTTGGTCAGGATAACTTGTACTAGATGTTCCCCTTCAAAATGGCCAATTGTTGGCGCCCTTCCCGCTCATTATTTGGGGAGAGGCCCAGAGCTTCTATAAATAGAGCTAGCCACCAAAGAGAGGGGAAAAAGGAGAGACATCTAGAGATCTGATAGAGCCCTAGCAGAGAGAGAGAGAGGCGACTGAACTCATCCAAGCAGTTCATCGCACCAGCTCAAGAACACCTCTCGCGAGGCTGTTCTTCCCTTGTACTGTTCATCATCAGCCCCTGAGGCAATCCACCACACCACACACTGGAGTAGGGTATTACACCACAACGGTGGCCCGAACCAGTATAAACCTCGCGTCCCTTGTGTTGTTCATTGTTTTCAGCTTAGATCACGCGAGGAGATCGGAAGTAGATCGGTAGGGGAGAGATCTCCGTGTGCACCCCAGTGTTTGAACCTCAAGGGTCTGGCGGAACCCGAAATCCGACATTTGGCGCGCCAGGTAGGGGTGCACTGGAATCTTTCTTCCGCTATTCGCGTGTGATCTTCCGTCGTGTTCATGGCTGGCGCTCATCGGGCTCGCGCCGAGCGCCGGGCTGCTCTCGCCACCCGCGTCGCCCAGACGGCGCCCATTGGCGGACGTCCTCGTCGCTCCCTGTCGCCTGCCGCCAACGCCGCCACTGGCTCGACGGGGAATGAGCAGCAGGCCTCATCCCAGCATCCTTCGGTACGGCGAGAGGGCCGCACCGCCACACCATCTCTAACTCCAGCCGCTTCGTCGTCCCACGCCCGTCGCGCCCCCACGGACGCGCACGCCGTGCTGCTCCTGGCAAGAGAGCTCTTGCACTACCGCCCCGTCGACAACCTCTACGAAGACTGGCTCACCCGCATCATCGAGCTCGTCAGCACCGCAGGGGGCTCCCCCTTGCCGTCCTTCTCGCTGCCTCGCCCTCCATTCCGTGCAGGAGGCGAGGATCAGGAGGTGCCTCCGCCACCTCCTCCCCAAGAAGGCACCCTGGCTCCAAGGCGCGCAGCCCCAGGGCGAGACCCTCCGCGTCCGGCGCCTGCGCAGCAAGAAAGGATCTGCCAAGAGACCCCTCATGCCCAAGAAGGTGCTCGCGTGCTCCTAGCGCCGGCGCGCCAAGATCGCGTCCCTGCACCTCCACGCCAAGACCCCGCGCTGCTCCAAGCGGCGGCGCGCGGTAATCCCCAGGAACAAGCCCAGCACCAGCAAAAGGCGTCGGTGGCCACGGCAGGCTGCCGCACCCTCACGCCCGAGCTACGCGGCGTCGCATGGCCAGGAAAGTTCAAGCCTAACCTGCCCCCTCGCTATGATGGCACGACGGACCCCGCGGAGTTCCTACAGCTCTACGAGCTATGCATCGAAGCCGCCAATGGAGACAAAAGGGTCATGGTGAACTGGTTTCCCATGGCACTCAAGGATGGGGCCCGCACCTGGCTCCTGAACCTGGCTCCTGGCACGATCTCCTCTTGGGACGAGATGTGCACTCGCTTCATCGCCAACTTCCAGGGCACTCGCGACCGGCCCCCGGCCGTGAGCGATCTGCGCCGCATCAAGCAGCAGCAAGGGGAAACCCTGCAGAAATACATCCATCACTTCAACAACGCTCGCCTCAAGATCCCCAAGGTGACTGAAGAAGCCATCATCTCGGCCTTCTCCGATGGCGTACGCGACATCAAGATGAAGGAGGAGCTAGCAATCCATGAAGACCTATGCACATCCCTGGAGCTGTTCAACTTGGCGACCAAGTGCGCCAGGGCTGAGGAAGGGCACCTTTCCCTCCTCGAACTCCCGGCTATCGACCCAGAAGAGAAGAAGCCCAAGGCCAAGGACGTGAAGCGCAAGGGGGCTGCCATGCTAGCAGCGGAACCAGACACCAAGCGAGGCAGGGATCAGCCTGAGTCATCCAAGGGCAGCCGGTACTGCGTGTACCATGACCTCCACACCCACAACACCAACGAATGTCAAGAGCTCAGGGCCGTGAGAGATGGACGTGTCGGCTGACGCCCCGAGCGCAACGACAGGGGCTATGGCCGAGGGGAGGAAGAGGTGGCGGACGACAGGAAGACCGTGGCCCTCGCCAAGGGTGGCGTGACCGACCTCGCGAGGATCGCTGGCAGGACCAGCCTCGCGAGGGAGGCTGGAGAGATCAGCCTCGTGAGGATCGCCCGCACGACAACGCAAGCCTTCCTCCTCTGCCGCCGCTGCCAAGGAGGAACGAAGGCCAGCATCAAGCGAGGAGGCTGGGGGCTTCCAGGAGCCGCGCACAATCGCTTGCATCTTGGGTGGAGCGCAGGCCCCAGCCTCACAGCGCATCTTCAAGCAGTTTGCTCACGAGCTGAATGCAGTCCTCCCCAAGCTTGAGGCCATGCGCCCTCTCAGGTGGTCTGCGTGCGCTATCACGTTCAGCTCAGTGGATCAACTCAAGTGCGCGGCAACGGCCGGAGTCCTCCCGATGCTTTGCTCCCCAGTCATCAGTAACGTGCAGGTCACCAGGACCCATTGACGGCAGAGCAGGACTCAACGTCCTATCCGTCGAGACGTTCGACAATCTCCAAGTGCCGTATGATCAGCATCAGCTGACCAAGCCCTTCTCAGGAGTCACTGACGGTTCCACTGTTCCAATAGGGCAGGTTCGCCTTCCAGTCACCTTCGGGCAGCGCAACAACTACCACACCGAGCTCATCGACTTCGACGTCGCCCACATCCGTTTGCCATACAACGCCATTGTCGGTGTCAAAACCGACGGATCTCGGGTAGGGGGTCCCAAACAGTGCGTCTAGGATCGATGGTAATAGGAGGCAGGGGACATGATGTTTTACCCAGGTTCGGGCCCTCTTGATGGAGGTAAAACCCTACGTCCTGCTTGATTTATTTTTGATGATATGGGTATTACAAGAGTTGATCTACCACGAGATCGTAGAGGCTAAACCCTAGAAGCTAGCCCATGGTATGATTGTTGTATATATGATGTATCGACTAGCCTGGCCCCTGGTTTATATAATGCACCAGAGGCCTAGGATAACAAGAGTCCTAGCCGAATACGTCGGCGGGGGAGGAGTCCTTGTCTTGATCACCAAGTCTTGTGGAATCTTCCTTGTATGCGGCAGCTGTCCGGACTAGCCCAGGAGTATACGGCCATGGGGGTCCTCGGCCCAATCCAGCTGATCGGGAGATGACGTGATGAGTACCCCCTAGTTGAAAGTGCAACTATCCCTAGGTGGTTTTGGTAATTCATAACAACATATATCTCATTGAGCTAATGCTATTCCAAGATGATTATTTCAGGAAAGCTCAATGATTGGCATGGCATGGATGTGAAAGTGGAACCCTCAAAATGCTAAGGACAAAGGATTGGCTCAAGCTCAAAAGCTCAAGACTCTTCATTTTATATTTTAGTGATCCAAGATCACATTGAGTCTTTAGGAAAAGCCAATACTATCAAGGAGGGATGAGGTGTTGCTTAATGAGCCTCTTGCTTCATGTGCTTAGTGATATGCTCCAAAACCCTCAACTACTTTCCCATATCCACATTTGACCTAAACCCTAAGCCAAACTTGGTCCTACCAATTCTTCCTATCCGGTGCCACCGAGTTTCACTTGTCATTAGCCACTGCCAAACCCTAGCAATTCGGTTCTACCGATAAGGATCTCGGTCTCACCGAGATGGGGTTGCAAACTCTCTGTTTCCCTTTCGTAACTTTTCGGTCTCACCGAAAGAGCGAATCGGTCCCACCGAGATTGCAATGTAAACTCAGTGTTTCCCCTTTGTAACTTTTCGGTCTCACCGAGTTCCACTCGGTCTCACCGAAAGAGCAAATCGGTCCCACCGAGTTTGCCTGACCAACTCTCTGGTTAGCTAATTACCAAATTCGGTCTCACCGAGTTTGTGTAATCGGTCTCACCGAGATTATGTTATGCCCAAACCCTAACCATATCGGTCCTACCGAGTTGCATGTCAGTCCCACCGAAAATCTCTAACAGTCACTAGGTTTACATTTTCGGTCCGACCGAGTTTGTTGATTCGGTCCCACTAAGATTGGAAAACTGTGTGTAACGGTTGGATTTTGTGTGGAGGCTATATATACTCCTCCACCTCCTCTTCATTCGTGGAGAGAGCCATCAGAACACATACACCATTCCAACTCATATGTTCTGAGAGAGAACAACCTACTCATGTGTTGAGACCAAGACATTCCATTCCTACCATATGAATCTTGATCTCTAGCCTTCCCAAGTTGCTTTCCACTCAAATCTTCTTTCCACCAAATCCAAATCCTATGAGAGAGAGTTGAGTGTTGGGGAGACTATCATTTGAAGCACAAGAGCAAGGAGTTCATTACCTACACACCATTTGTTACTTCTTGGAGAGTGGTGTCTCCTAGATTGGCTAGGTGTCACTTGGGAGCCTCCGACAATATTGTGGAGTTGAACCAAGGAGTTTGTAAGGGCAAGGAGATCGCCTACTTCGTGAAGATCTACCGCTAGTGAGGCAAGTCCTGTGTGGGCGATGGCCATGGTGGGATAGACAAGGTTGCTTCTTCGTGGACCCTTTGTGGGTGGTTGCTTCTTCGTGGACCCTTCGTGGGTGGAGCCCTGTGTGGACTCGCGCAACCGTTACCCTTGGGTGGAGCCCTGTGTGGACTCGCGCAACCGTTACCCTTCGTGGGTTGAAGTCTCCATCAACGTGGATGTAGGATAGCACCACCTATCCGAACCACGGGAAAAACATCCGTGTCTCCAATTGCGTTTGAATTCTCCAAACCCTTCCCTTTATATTCTTGCAAGTTGCATGCTTTACTTTCCGCTGCCTATATACTCTTTGCATGCTTGCTTGAATTATGTGATGATTGCTTGACTTGTCCTAAATTAGCTAAAATCTGCCAAGAACTAAAATTGGGAAAAGGTTAAGTTTTTATTTGGTCAAGTAGTCTAATCACCCCCTCTAGACATACTTTCGATCCTACAAGTGGTATCAGAGCTTTGGTCTCCATTTGCTTTGATATCCATAGCTTTTGGTGGTCATAGCCTTGGTTTCACAACCTAGGAGAGTATGGCATCTAGCGAGGGAAATTATCACCGTAGAGGTCCTTACTTTGATGGTACTAATTTTGCTAGTTGGAAGCATAAAATGAAAATGCATATTCTTGGACATAACCCTGCCGTTTGGGCTATTGTCTGTGTTGGCTTGCAAGGTGACTTCTTCGATGGGAGAGAACCAAACCGTGAAGCTACCGCAGATGAGTTGAAGATGTTGCAATACAATGCTCAAGCTTGTGATATTATCTTCAACGGATTGTGCCCCGAAGAATTCAACAAAATCAGCCGTCTTGAGAATGCAAAGGAAATTTGGGACACTTTGATTGATATGCACGAACGTACCGACTCCGTCAAGGAATCCAAGTTGGATGTGCTTCAAAGCCAACTTGACAAGTTCAAGATAAAGGATGGTGAAGGTGTCGCTGAAATGTACTCTAGGCTTGCTCTCATCACAAATGAGATTGCCGGCTTAGGAAGTGAAGAGATGACCGATAGATTCATCATCAAGAAGATTCTAAGAGCCTTGGATGGAAAATATGATACCGTGTGCACATTGATCCAAATGATGCCCAATTACAAAGATCTCAAGCCAACAGAGGTGATTGGAAGAATTGTTGCTCATGAGATGTCACTTAAGGATAAAGAGGAACTTCACAACAAATCAAGTGGTGCCTATAAAGCCTCATGTGAAGCCCCTACATCATCAAGTGAGAAACAAGACTTCAATGAAGAATTGAGCTTAATAGTGAAGAACTTCAACAAGTTCTACAAGAGTAGAAGCAAAGATAGAAGCTTCAAGTCAAGGTCCTACAATGACAAAAGATCTTCTAGTCGAGAGCGAAACTACTACAGTTGTGGAAGACCCGGACACTATTCCAATGAGTGTACGGCTCCCTACAAGAGAAGAGAAGATTCTCCAAAAAGAAGAAGCAAAGGATCACCACGAAGAGAGAGAAGGAGTAGAGATGATCGTTATGAACGAAGATACTCACGGAGAAGCAAGGATTCGGAAAGGAAGGAAAAATCATCAAGGAGCTACACAAGACCAAGACATCAAGCTCATGTTGGTGAATGGGTATCCGGCTCTGACTCCGACAGCCACTCCGAGAGAAGTTATCACTCCGACTCCGAAGATACTCAAGATGAAGGTGTTGCCGGTCTAGCACTTGTGTCAACCAACTCCTACGACATATTTGACTCACCAAATGAAGGAATTGGAAGATGCTTCATGGCCAAAGGTCCTAAGGTAACACACCCCGAGTATGTTGATTTCAATAGTGATGAAGATGACTTGTTAGGTGATGATTTGCTTGTTGACAACTCTAGTGATGAATACTACGATGAAACGTCAATTAATCATGCTAATCAAGATAAAACGAATGACAATGATAAGGAGAAAATTGAGGCTCTAACTAAAGAACTAAACACTCTTAAGTTAGCTCATGAAACTATCTTCGAAGATCATCAAGAACTTTTAAGAGCTCATGAGAAATTACGCTTTGAAAAGCTCAATCTTGAGCAAGAGCATGAGTTCTTAAAAGCAATCAATGATGATCTCCGCAAGAAAAATTCTTCTTACATTGCCAAGCATTTACTCTTATCCACTTACATGCCTCAAGTCAAGTCTAGTAACAAGAACAAGAGAGATTCTTCCTCTAGCAGTAGCAATGATCATGCTAAATCCAATATTGTTGCTTCTAGTAGTTCTCTTGATTCCACTAATTATTCTCTTAGCCAAGTTACACTTGAGCAAGAAAATAGTTTATTGAAGGGAATTATAGAGAAAGGAGTGTACAAAAGCCTTGCCGGAAGTAAGCAATTCGAGGAAATTGTGCGCAAGCAAGGAATGCACCGGAAGAATCAAGGTGTTGGTTTTGAACGAAAGTTCAATGCCAATGGAGTTGAGTGGGAAGAAGATCAATAGCCCAAGACAAAGTTTATTCCTCAACAAGAGAAGTATGCCTCTTTCAAGGGGACACAAGATCAAGATGATCTTCCACCACAAGACTACAAGCAAAAAGGCAAGGACAAGCTTCAAGAGGAAATTGACGCATTTGAAGAAGCTCCAAAGACCTTAGCCAAGTGGTTCCCAAGACTACTTCAAGTTCCACTTCATCAAGTACGACTACAACTCCAAGGATTCCCATCAAGATGGTGTGGATCCAAAAGAAGAAGAACTAGAGAGTTCTTGAGGGTGACTCCGCCAACTTACTTCACTCTTATCATTTTGGCAAGAACAAGTGCAATCAACTTCCACATCTTGCACTAGTTCAAGGAGTCACAAACCCTCTTGTTGGTAAGACAAGGGACAAGGTAACCTAAAAGTTTTCATGGACATCATCTTTTGTGTGCATCACTCTATGTCTATGGATATCCTTGTTTGTTCCTTGTGGGACTAACCCATGTAGGTATTGAAAGTGCAATTCACTCAAATGGATAGCTCCAAGTGATCTACATCAACATTGAGCATCCACATCTTCAACATCTACATGAAGTCATCATCGACAAAACCCAAGATTAGTTCATCCCTCTTAGGGGGGATATCACATCTAGGGGGAGCTTTACTCTAAGACTTGAGCTAAAGCAACTCTAAAGATGTGAACAAAACAATGCTTTATGTAAAAGTGGTAACCCCACTTGAGCTTAAACGATGAGTATGACCTATGATCAAGTGTTCTCACTTGACTCCTAAGTCAATATACTCATATATAGATGACCTAGTCATCGCAAATTGCTTGATAGATGCTAGAATTGGTTGTGCATGCCTTGCCACATATTTCATTTGCCATCTTATTGTGTGAGCATGCTGGTTGCATATTTTACTCATTCGAGGACATCCACTTGTTGTTTTGATTGTTTGGTTTTATCTTCTTTTGCCAAGTGGATGGACAAGAATGCCTAAGAACCTCCTCTAGCTATCTATGCTTTTCTCATCTCAAACTCTATTCATGCTGCATCACAAAATTTGATCAAGTCAGATTCGAACCACTCTGTGTGAGGAGCGCTCAGAGTCCCCGATTCGTCATAGACTTAAACTTCCAAAACCTCTTTATGATTCTCGGTCTGACCGATACCCCACTGTCGGTCCTACCAAGATCATTAAGTTGATCTAGGTTTTCGATCTCGGTGCAACCGATTTGAACATTTCGGTCACACCGAGTTTTAGTAACTGCCTGCAGTTATGAATCTCGGTGCCACCGAGTTGTTCCACTCGGTCACACCGACAGGGTCGGGCTATATATAGTCACGGGCAAAATTTTGGAAATTTCTCCGAACCCCTTCGCCCGCGCGATAGCCTGCTCTGCCAACATGGTCTCCGGATTGTCTTCTCGCCGCCAGCCGCCTCCAGTAGCTGGTCTCTGTCGCCGTCAACGAGAATTCTGCCCCGCCGTTGCCGACGTAGCAAGTCCCCGCCGAACTAGGGTATGGACTTGATCTTTGTGCTATTCTCCAATCTGATTCCTAGCACATTGTGTTCTTCATGATTCTTGCCACAATTGAAACACTCCTATCCAGTCAAAACGCCCGTAGATTAGCTTTGATTCGAAAATTTTAGGGTTAGGTTTCCGCCGAAACCATCTCGGACCCACCGAGTTGAAAAACTCGGTCCCACCGATTTGGCTTATGCCATTGCACAAGCGAGACTCGATCTGACCGAGAATTACTTATCGGTGTGACCGATTTTGGAACTCTGTGAAACCCTAGCAGTCTCGGTGCCACCGAACTGTGACTCGGTCCAACCGAGTTCACCAGTTCAGGTGCCAAAACTGCTTCGGTATCACCGAGTTTAAAAATCGGTAGATCCGAGATGATTTCAGTGGGAAACTAAAACTAAGTTTTTTTGGATCATTCTTTTGCAAAAATCTCTGCATTTTGTGATGCTCATCCTTTCTACCTCAACTATAATCTATTCACAGGGTCAACAATCAGAGTTTGCAGCATGTCTGATCAAAGTGATAGCCAGAATCTGTCAGAACAGCAAGTGGTGATGAGTGAGGGCACTAGTCCCTCAAGTTCTTCAGATGAGGGCAGCAGGAGCACCCCTAGCAACTTGCCAAAGGCTGCCACGAGACAGAGGAAGAAGAGAACTTCAGAATACTATGTGGCAGAGGAAGAGGCCACTTCCAAGAGAGTTGAGCCAGCTCAAGGCACAAAGCCATGCCTAAAGATCAAAAGGCCAGCAGGCAGGCAGCCCATGTCTAAGGCAAGAACTTCAACTGAGAAGCCCACTCCCCAAGAGCCAGTTGCTGCAGAAGGCAAGAAAAGAAAGGAAAGGGTGAAGAAGACTGTGGCTAGAGTGCTTGGCAAAGCTTCCATCATGGAAGAGGAAGAAGAAGAAGAGGTAGCTGCACCAGCACCCAAGGCACCCAAGCTAATGGGAGATGCCATAAAATCAGGGGGAGCTGCTTCCAAGGCCAAGCCAGCTCCAAAGCCAAAGCCAAAGAGGAACACAAGAAGCATTCCTGCAGCTGAGAAGAACAAGGCCCCAGTGCCTGAGACTGTTGCTGAAGAAGAGGATGAAGAGCAAATTCTGAGAAAGCTCAAGCCCAAGATCCCAGACCACAACGATGCTCATCCTGTGGCTGAGGACATGAAGCTTAGGAGGGATTCAGGGCTGAGGAAGTGGAGAGAAGCAGACTCATATGCTTCAAGGAGAAGGACTGTTGTGGACTACAGATTTCACACCAAGGAGCAGTAGGATTTCTATGAGACTGTTTTGCTTGATAAGAAGCCAATAGTCTGTGATATGAGATGGGTTGATTGGCAATACATTAAGGATAATGAAGAGTACTACCCAGGAGTTGAGGACAGCTTCAAGGCATGTGGAGTAGAGGACTTTGTTGGGCAGAAGCTCACAAAGTGGAATGAGGAACTCATCATGCAGTTCTACTCCACAGCTCACTTTTATCCAGATGGGAGGATCACATGGATGTCTGAGGGTACGAGGTACCAATCCACTGTTGAGGAATGGGCAAAGTTGATTAATGCCCCAGAGGAGCATGATGATGACATGGACATATATGCCAGAAGAAGGTGGACCACAACTCAATGTCCAATATGTACAAGGAGATCCCAAATGAAGCACTTGATACTTTCAAGTTTGGCTCAGTGCATTATCTTGTGTCAGGACTGCCTACGATCAATTGGATACTAAGGCACACCTTACTGCCCAAGTCCGGAGATCACAAGATGATCAGAGGCCATGCTATCAACTTGCTACATGTATTTGATGTGCCTCAGAAGTTCAAGGTGATGAGCCTCATAGTGGAAACTATCAAAAGGACTACAGCAGATCAGAAGAGGAGTTGCGGATATGCCCCTCAGATCCAGGAGCTCATTAACTCCAAGATGGGCACGGGCATATACTTATTGGACAAGGAACACCTGCCCATCCATCCAGATTTTGAGGATAACCAAGTGGTCATGACTGAGAATGAGCCATCATCAGTTCAAGCACAAGCAAAGAAGAAGAAGGCAAGAAAGGAGAAAGCTGCCAAGATGCCAACTCAAGAGGAGGCATCTGAGTATTTCTTGAAGACTAAACAAGAGCAGCTTGGTTACTTGATTGCATCCACGCTGAGTATTGAGCAAAGTCTGGCCACCCTCACTCAGAATCAGCAAAGCCTAGAGAGAATCATGGAACAGAAGTTCTATGACTTGGATGTCAAGGTAACGGAGATTCAGACTGCATTGGAGCAGCTCCAAGATGATATGCAGGAGAGGAGAGGCAGGACTACTACTCATGCCTTTGCCAGAGTGCCAAGAGGTCCGAGGTCGTCTGCCGTGCCAGTTGCTGACACTAGAGCCACCACTTCAGCACCAGCTACAGCCTCAGTTCCACCAGCTCCAGCATCTACTTCAGCTCCAACTCCAGCGTCTACTTCATCATCTACCAAAGCCTTCGTCCTTGGAGTGATCCGGACTCCACCACCACCTGAAGATCAAGCCTGAGCGTCGATCTAGTGCTATGCATTTTCTAGGAACTTTTTGGTAACTTGCTGCCAAAGGGGGAGAAGATGTATAGATCATAGGCTTCGAGAGAGAGAGAGAGAGAGTTGCTTTTCTCTCTTGCTTTATTTGGTGGTTTTCAAACTTGTTTGCTTTTGAGTGCTTGAGATACTATGCTTGTGAGACATTGATGATCATGTGTTTGATCATAAGCTACACTTAATGCATGATGAATGCTATTATCTTATCTATCTTATGTGATCTTTCACTTTTCTTGGTGATGAGTGCATGTATTTCATTCTTATCATTTTAAGCGCTCCACCAAGATGTATGTGACATGGAAGAGTAACCCATGACTCTAACTCCTTGTGCATTTGCAGTCCAAAACAAACTTTAAATATGCACAAATTTAGGGGGAGCTCTTACTTATCACATACTTCTCAAAGCGACGATATATTTCATGCTTATTATCATTTGTCGAAGCTTTGATCTATATGTTGTCATCAATTACCAAAAAGGGGGAGATTGAAAGTGCAACTATCCCTAGGTGGTTTTGGTAATTCATAACAACATATAGCTCATTGAGCTAATGCTATTCCAAGATGATTATTTCAGGAAAGCTCAATGATTGGCATGGCATGGATGTGAAAGTGGAACCCTCAAAATGCTAAGGACAAAGGATTGGCTCAAGCTCAAAAGCTCAAGACTCTTCATTTTATATTTTAGTGATCCAAGATCACATTGAGTCTTTAGGAAAAGCCAATACTATCAAGGAGGGATGAGGTGTTGCTTAATGAGCCTCTTGCTTCATGTGCTTAGTGATATGCTCCAAAACCCTCAACTACTTTCCCATATCCACATTTGACCTAAACCCTAAGCCAAACTCGGTCCTACCGATTCTTCCTATCCGGCGCCACCGAGTTTCACTTGTCATTAGCCACTGCCAAACCCTAGCAATTCGGTTCTACCGATAAGGATCTCGGTCTCACCGAGATGGGGTTGCAAACTCTCTGTTTCCCTTTTGTAACTTTTCGGTCTCACCGAAAGAGCGAATCGGTCCCACCGAGATTGCAATGTAAACTCAGTGTTTCCCCTTTGTAACTTTTCGGTCTCACCGAGTTCCACTCGGTCTCACCGGAAGAGCAAATCGGTCCCACCGAGTTTGCCTGACCAACTCTCTGGTTAGCTAATTACCAAATTCGGTCTCACCGAGTTTGTGTAATCGGTCTCACTGAGATTATTTTATGCCCAAACCCTAACCATATCGGTCCTACCGAGTTGCATGTCAGTCCCACCGAAAATCACTAACGGTCACTAGGTTTACATTTTCGGTCCGACTGAGCTTATTGATTCGGTCCCACCGAGATTGGAAAACTGTGTAACGGTTGGATTTTGTGTGGAGGCTATATATACCCCTCCACCTCCTTCTCATTCGACGTGAGAGCCATCAGAACACACACACCATTCCAACTCATATGTTCTGAGAGAGAACCACCTACTCATGTGTTGAGACCAAGACATTCCATTCCTACCATATGAATCTTGATCTCTAGCCTTCCCAAGTTGCTTTCCACTCAAACCTTCTTTCTACCAAATCCAAATCCTATGAGAGAGAGTTGAGTGTTGGGGAGACTATCATTTGAAGCACAAGAGCAAGGAGTTCATTACCTACACACCATTTGTTACTTCTTAGAGAGTGGTGTCTCCTAGATTGGCTAGGTGTCACTTGGGAGCCTCCGACAAGATTGTGGAGTGGAACCAAGGAGTTTGTAAGGGCAAGGAGATCGCCTACTTCATGAAGATCTACCGCTAGTGAGGCAAGTCCTGTGTGGGCGATGGCCATGGTGGGATAGACAAGGTTGCTTCTTCGTGGACCCTTTGTGGGTGGTTGCTTCTTCGTGGACCCTTCGTGGGTGGCGCCCTGTGTGGACTTGCGCAACCGTTACCCTTGGGTGGAGCCCTGTGTGGACTCGCGCAACCGTTACCCTTCGTGGGTTGAAGTCTCCATCAACGTGGATGTAGGATAGCACCACCTATCCGAACCACGGGAAAAACACCCGTGTCTCCAATTGCGTTTGAATTCTCCAAACCCTTCCCTTTACATTCTTGCAAGTTGCATGCTTTACTTTCCGCTGCCTATATACTCTTTGCATGCTTTCTTGAATTATGTGATGATTGCTTGACTTGTCCTAAATTAGCTAAAATCTGCCAAGAACTAAAATTGGGAAAAGGTTAAGTTTTTATTTGGTCAAGTAGTCTAATCACCCCCCTCTAGACATACTTCGATCCTACACTAGTCTAGGACACCGTCAGTAGCCCCCTGAACCGGTCTTCAAGTTAGGGACGCTCCTTGATTCTTCCGAACTGCTCTTCATCTTTGATCGTCGGTCTTGAAAACTGGTTCAACAAATCTTCTCATCTTCGATCTTGAGGATCGCCGAAATGCATTCGTCGGGTATCCGAGGAGCCCCTTTAAGTTTCCAGCCTTTATCAATGCCTTGTTATTTTTGTGCCACACCTCGGGTTTGAAGTTGTTCCCGGGAGGCAGTGTCCTCTTGCGTCCGAGCTCTAATGCCGGACTGCATTTGAGGTATCTTTTGTAGCCGAGCACCAATGCTGGACCGCTTCTGAGCTCCAACGCCGGACTGTGTCCAAGCTCTAACGCCGGACTATATCCAAGATGTCATAGATCATCTTGGTGCAAAAAAGTTGAAGGAGTTTAGCCGAGCTTAATGCCGGAAATGCCCTCTATGGAGCCAGCTACTAGCGCTCGAGCTTTATGCCGGACTTCTTCCGAGGTGGTGCACCACCCCGACTGTGGGCCGATTTTTTGTCAATATTTTCGATTGGTGCAATTTATTCTCTGCCGAGATATATAGTCAGTAGCCCTCAAGGTGTGTATCGGTCTAAAACCCGAGATGCACCTGAAGGATGACGTAAGACCGCTGATCCCAGTAGCCGCTGAGACTTAGGTTGATTTACAAAATCGGCCTGAGGAACAAGTCCTAACTCGGCAGAATACTTCAGGACACAAAAAGCGGAGTGCTCAGTCCTCGAGACTCAGGTTGGGTGCGGCCGACCAACCTGAGGATCAAATCTCCTCGGAAACTATATTGCACATAAAATTTTCTGCATTGGACAGGCAATGCAGTAGCCCCCGAGACACTGGTCGGGTGGCAACACCAGATCAGGTAATCAATGTGCCCCTTTAATATTTTTAAATAATAAGCCCGAAGCCCAGTAGCCCGCGAGCCTTAATGCGGGCACGGGTGGCCGAATTAAGGATCGATATCCATAGTAAAATCACAAATTATGTGTAATGACTCTATGTATCCAAGTACTTTACGTCATTAATGCTCGGATCCGCATTGTACAAAACTTTGTTGACCGACCATTGGCTTCCACCTCCTCTGCCAGTAGCCGAGGAGTGTTTGTCCTATTTTATAAAGCCGTTATGAGGGCAAAGATTTACGACAAACAAGGCAATCTGGCCATACGATTTTATAAACAAAGGTACACAGAGAGATATGTTATATTACTGTTTAACATAAGAAATGTCTTCCAAAGAAAATAGTCCCGCTATCGGTTCCTTTCTTTGGGTTGTCATGCTAAGCATGATCATGAAACCTCAGCTCCAACGTAAGAGCAAAATATCGAGGATTTAGTTTGGGAGGCCAGTTAATAGCCCCTGGTAGTGTTCGGCGACAGTCGAGGTCAAGCCGTAAACACTTAGGCCATTGTTATGAATGGCCCGTCATTTAACACAGTCACTGGATCGCTGACCAGTTTACGCCTATTGTGACGGTCAGTTTTCGGCTTTCTCCACTAAGGTGCTTAACCATGTGAGCTGGAAGCACAATCACAGTGGTTCTCCCTTTGCACGCCTAGCCAAACAAAGCGGAACGTAGGAAGCAAGTGTAGGAGCCGGGCAACCCAACTATTGACCGAAGACACAATTCGAAACCGATGCATATATAGCAATATCCGAGAATGTTTTTGCCGAATCTCTAAAGGTGTCCGGCGTCGCACTGCGAGACTTGTGCTGAAAACACACAAATAGTTTAAAAGTGCCACAAGCTTGGAAAACCAAAAAACGTCAGTAAAAACTTGACGTCCGAACAAGATCCAAGTGTTCGGTGCGAATCCGAAAATTGGTCTTAGAAAAAAAGAGTGCTCCTGTCGTGCTTTAACATGACACATCCTATCTCAAGACTTCAAGCGGGTCAGCCTACAGCTTCAACCTCTTATCCCGAAGGCGGAGTACTTCTCATTAGGCCAGTTTAGCAAACTAAACTCTAGCAGCTTTGAGAGAGAAATTAGGCTCCTCGGCTAGTGACCACACACTCGTGTCGAAAAAAGGAGTGATGAATAATAATAGTAATAAAAACTTTGCAACAACTGAGAAGAAGAACACTTATTATAAAACGGCTCATATAAATTTAAGAGCCCCCAAGTGACTTGGGTAAAAGAATTTTATGTATAATGATTGTATGTACCGAAGTACTAATATCATATCTTTGTTCACCCGAACTTTAAACGCGTCTTAACCGACCATCGGCTTCTCCCTCTTCGGTAAAAGACGGAAAAGTGTTATGTACTCCACCTGTCGAGAATATCGACAGTGTTTCCGATAACCAGACAACCGGGCCATAAGGCTGTAACAGACAAAGCGCGTTCAGGGAACTTATGCTATATTACAGACGAAGTGTAACAAGCATCTTCGAAGAAAATAGTACCCCCACCGATACCTTTCTTCGATGCTCATTATTACTATGAGACTTGTGCAATAGATTTTTTGTACTCATGAGTTCCGTTGTGTGCCGACCATGATTGAAAACAATAAGAGCGCTAGCTTTCGGCTTTACCCAGTCTGAGGTCAGAGCTCGGAGGACCCGGTCGTGACAATCGCAGAGGTGCTCCCTTTACTCCCTAGCCGAACAATTGGGAACGTAGGGGTAAGCACAGGAGCCAGGTAACCCAGCTTGCAAATCGCTTAAGTCAATATGGTGCATATTATGGCATAATACACGAACAAGGAACGAAGCCGTACAAGTATAATCATATGCAAGAGGAAAAGCTTCATAAAGGAAGCCCCCAAATAAACGGGGTATTTGAATTTGTGCGTCACAAACAAAGTTTGGACAAGGAAATTTTTTACATGCAACCTTTTTTTTCAAAAAGGTATAATGCTTGCTCAAACCGAACACAAGGTAAAAATTTAAAACTTGGAGCATGAAGGCAACTTATCTAGTTAATGTGTTCGGTATTGACGACGCGGTCCGAGCTTGGTGCAGGACAAGGTTCCATCCCCCAAGCCGGTCCCGAGGTGGCGGAGCAAAGAGTTCGGCACTCCAAAGTGGTGACATAGCACGGTCAATGCAGGCCGGCAGAGTGATGCCGAAGTCCCCGGCATGGGGTAATGAAGTGCTGATGAAGCCCCCCGTCCAGCCGAGGTGACGCCAAAGGATATAGTCCGGCTGGGTCATTTTCCTGTGCACAAAAATAGTGCAAACCGGAGATAATAGTAATAATAATAATAAAAAAAATCATTGCATAATAAATAATTTATGCAAAGTGAGTAATAAAAGAAATATGGCCTGGCGCCGAAGTCAATGCAGGGCGTCAGCGTGATGCGGTAAAGGCGTGGCGAAGCCCGAATTCACAGGTCGGTCCGAGTTCCGGATGCGGCGTTCGCCGGACTATGTACGGAAACTGACCGAACCACCATGCGATCGTCGTTAATGCGGCCACCATTTGATAGACCTGCGTACATATGATGGACAAACTAGAGTAATAATTCCTTGGGAAAAATGAACCCAAACAAGCAAAAAATACTAGAATTAATAGCACCTGGTTTATTTGTTGTAGAAATCCGAAGAAAGGTGATCCCCAAAATTGGGACTCGATCCGCACACCCATTGCCTGATGGGCGATAAAGCGACGGCACGGCAATGCTGGCAAAGGTTGGCTTGCCGAGGCAAAGCCCTCGGTCCAGCTAACGTGACGGAGCTGGTCGGCTAGTGACGCCGAAGTCTCCGGAGTATAGGTTGATGAAGAGATGGCGAAGCCCCCGATCCAGCCGAGATGTCGAAGCCTCGATGTCAGCCGATGAGTCGAAGTAGGTCTGCATGATGGACACCAGCTTGACGAAGCAATAGTGCGGCCCTGGCGATGCAGATCGTGACGTGGTCGATGCCGGCTTGATGAAGTGATCGTGCGGCGATGCCGGTATGCCCGCTCCGTGTAATCCATGGGGCGGCGATGTTGGTGATGATTTATCCGAAGAAGTTGAGCTCGGCTCAACAAAGTGACGACGTGTCTAGCACAGGTCGGCAGGCTTGGAGCAATATTGCCAGACTAGTTTGACACCAGCATGATGATGAAGATGACTTCAGGGGAGGCTTAAAATTTACGGGCACGTGTTTAAAAACAACGCACAATACCCTAGAAGAGAATTCCTCTAAAAGGTTGTCCAATATCACGTTCATAAAGAAACATGAATTCGGGTCGGATCCGTATTCGCGCAGAAAACAGATCCGAAAATTGGTCCACTCATCGGAAGGTTCCCGGAGTTTGAACCGTCGGATCGAGCTGAAATTTGGAGGGGTGGTAGATATGGGAATTCCGCAGTATATGAACGGCTGGATCTTTCAAAGGACCTCCGAGCTGGGCTCTGGAGGCCACGCCCTAAACTCGTCCATATTCCCGTCCAGATTTGACAGGGCTCCGGTATATCGTAGATTGTCCGAGATTCCTCCATCGGAACTCGACGAAATTTTGCATGGCTGTTGTAGACGTAATCCCGCACTATTCCACCAAAGCAATCGTCAAACCGACACTCGAGGAGGTGGTGACGGCGAATACAAGTTCGCTGTTTATAAAAACAGCACGACCGCCCGAGGGCAATGTTGACGTTGAGCCCTCGAGCTCCATGGATGACTCCTCTATGATCATGATAGAGATCGGAGTTGATGTTGAAGAAGGCCCCCGTCCGAACATGACGATCAGAGATGGAGCATGGTCATCGGTCGAGCCAAGGTGACCAGTCGAGCCGGCGACGAAGATGCCAGCGTCGCAGTTGACCTGCGGGCGAGCCATTGATCCTTTTGTCGATCACACAACGGAACTCTCAATGAAAGCACCAATGTCGGTGTCAAAACCGACGGATCTCGGGTAGGGGGTCCCGAACTGTGCGTCTAGGATCGATGGTAACAGGAGGCAGGGGACACGATGTTTTGCCCAGGTTTGGGCCCTCTTGATGGAGGTAAAACCCTATGTCCTGCTTGATTTATTTTTGATGATATGAGTATTACAAGAGTTGATCTACCACGAAATCGTAGAGGCTAAACCCTAGAAGCTAGCCTATGGTATGATTGTTGTATATATGATCTATCGACTAGCCTGGCCCCTGGTTTATATAATGCACCAGAGGCCTAGGATAACAAGAGTCCTAGTCGAATACGCCGGCGGGGGAGGAGTCCTTGTCTTGATCACCAAGTCTTGTAGAATCTTCGTTGTATGCGGCAGCTGTCCGGACTGGCCCAGGAGTATACAGCCATGGGGGTCCTCGGCCTAATCCAGCTGATCGGGAGACGACGTGATGAGTACCCCCTAGTCTAGGACACCGTCAGCCATCCTCGGGTACACAGCCCTGGCCAAGTTCATGGAAGTGAGTCACCATGGATACAATGTCCTCAAGATGCCAGGAAGCAGTGGAGTCATCACCGTACCCCGTGAAGAAAGGGACGCAGTGTGTTCACTTGAGCGCACGTTCCAAGCCGCAGCAATTGAAGACCCAGACCGCAGGAACGGAAGACTTCCCGAGGCGACCCTTAAGAAGAAGAAGGTTTCGCCTGGCCCAAGCCATAAGGAGGCAGTCGCCTTCGGAGGTGTTTCGTCAGGATCTGCGCCCAATCAGGGAGCGCCACCCTCTCTCACATAGGAAGGCGCGCCCGGCGCCCTCCTCAGGCAGGGCTCGGGGGCTCTTTCTTGGAGAGCCACCGACTTTGCCAAGGTCGCGAGGGAGGCGCTCAGGCACCACTTGGAGTTGTGCCTCCAGGCAAGTTTCCCTCGGGAAGGTACGAGGCAAAGAAGACCAAATCCTCAGGAGTTCATCGCAAGAAACACCCAGGAGCTACAGGAGTCGAGAGTCATGCGCGCAGCCGCCGCTTGCCCATCGTGGCCCCACATCCAGGTGAGGATGGTGGGCTGCGCGTCTGCATCGACGTGCCAGGGTTCAACTGAGCCGCGTCTCAGGAGCGCCTCTGGCCTTAGCGCATGGGGCGTTGCGAGGGTCCACCTCACAGCTACGTCCGCATGACTTTCGGCCTACCGAACGCGGTCGCCACTCATCAGCGTCTGCTGAGGAGCATTCTGGAGGCCCAGGAGGTCAGGAATTGTGCGGTCTTGGTGGAGATGGAGATGGCCCTCGGAGACCCACCTGCGCCCCCAGAGCCTCTCGAGGCTCCTGGGCCTGGGGGCTCATGAGGGTCGACGTCTTCATCGCGCATCGCCTGCTTCTTCAACATCACTTCATCTTCAACGGCACCAGGTGACATCTTTCTAAGTTCCGTTTTTAGCTAGGAGCGCCCATAGGGCCGCATCATTCCCAGGTCGCGTGGGTCTGTCCCTGCGGCATGTATCCGTTTTGCTTATGCTCTTTACTTACCTTGTTGGGGGCGCCCCTCGGGCTGCATCATCCCCGAGCTGCTCGGGCCTTGCCCAGCGACGTTTGCTTTTCTCGCGTCTATTTAAAATGAATTTCCTCCTGCGTGCTTAACATACCCGACCTAATCGCCTGCTCGATTGACGCCTACCTATGGGGCCGCTCACTCTGGCACGACATCTGCGCACGGGTCCGTCCCTGCAACGCTGATAAACCTGAGTGGTCGAGCTTTGGCCGCGGCAGCCCCGCAAGGCGCCACCTCACCAGGCCCTCAGTGCCCCAATCACTTCCCTGGAGCGACCAAAGGTTGGCTGGCAACCGTAACGACAGGTCTTGTTTCTCTTCATGATTGGTGTGCAGGACCTACTCCAGGAGCAACACTGGGGACGTCGCGAGCTGTCTCTCCCTCTCTCAGGCATGGACTGCTTGCACGTTAAAAAGGGGGGGGGGGCGCCTGAGCATCGCGACTCATGGGCTCCTACTGGCTCTCCAGTCCTCACCCCCTGGCCTTGACCCACGGTATCGCGACCTGTCATACCAGCGGCAGCTGAGCTCGCTCGAGGGCCAGGACCTGAGGACGTAGAGCATTAAGGAAAGTGCGGGGGAGTGGGAAGAAGCTCGCAAGGACCTAACCCAGCAGCGCCTCAGCTGCCACCACTCGGGTCGGGGGCTTCATCGAGGAACTACACCAGACTCAAGAGATAAGTCACACCCTTACATGACTTGGATCAACGCAGCGCCAAACCCTCGCCCAGTGCGGCTCTGTCATGGCGACGTTGCCTTCCTTTCTCGCCCAGTGAGGGCTGCTTGAGCGCTAAAGGGGACCTCCCTAGCATCGCGACTCGGGGGCTCTTACCGGACCTCGGGCCGCTCACCTCCTGGCCTTGACCACGGCATCATGACCTGGCACACCAGCGACGGCTGAAGCTTGCCTGGGGACTGGGACCTGTCGGCGTAGAGCGCCAAGTCCTCGTGAGGATAGAAAGGGGGAGCCGAGCCGGGACAGGACAAGCACCTCGCATTGATTCATATTAAGATATAATGTTCACAAAAGACATGGCAGGCGCCTTACATACCCCCGCGGGGTGTTGCTTCGATTCCTCGCAGGGAACAAAAGTACTGATCCTAAGGAACGCTAATCGCCCGTACCTCCGCAAGGGACGCTGTCAGTGTCAAAACCGGCAGATCTCGGGTAGGGGGTCCCGAACTATGCGTCTAAGGTGGATGGTAATAGGAGGCAGGGAACACGATGTTTTACCCAGGTTCGGGCCCTCTTGATGGAGGTAAAACCCTACGTCCTGCTTGATTTATTCTTGATGATATGGGTATTACAAGAGTTGATCTACCACGAGATCGGAGAGGCTAAACCCTAGAAGCTAGCCTATGGTATGATTGTATGTTATTGTGTCCTACGGACTAAACCCTCCGGTTTATATAGACACCGGAGGGGGTTAGGGTTACACAAGGTCGGTTACAAAGGAGGAGATATACATATCCGTATTGCCTAGCTTGCCTTCCACGCCAAGTAGAGTCCCATCCGGACACGAGATGAAGTCTTCAATCTTGTATCTTCATAGTCCAACAGTCCGGCCAAAGGATATAGTCCGGCTGTCCGGAGACCCCAAATCCCGGACTCCCTCAGTAGCCCCTGAACCAGGCTTCAATGATGATGAGTCCGGCGCGCAGTGTTGTCTTCGGCATTGCAAGGCGGGTTCCTCCTCCGAACACATCACAGAAGAGTTTGAATACCAGGATAGTGTCCGACCCTGCAAAATGAATTCCACATACCACCGTAGAGAGAATAATATTTCCACAAATCTTAATCTGCTGACACGCTTTGGCAACATGACATCAGACCATGGCTCGGTGATTATTCGAACCGTTTTTCTTCAACCAGCTCCACTCATAACGCGAGGCGGTTTCTTGACACGTCTTGTCAAAGCAGAGATCGTGTTCCCCTAATTACGGGGTTCTCATCAATACGGTCGTGGGTAACCCAACCGTGACTAGGACTCCTAGATTTTAGGCAAGTCCCACACAACCACTAGGAGGACGCTTGATATTCACCCTCTTTATAAATGGACAAGGCTTTTACTTTTTCCCCTCCCGTGCTCAATCGAATCCTTCCCCCGCCTCGAGTTCTAACACCCAAAGCCCAGGTCAGGTGCTTCGGACCTTCAATCATGTCCGGATCTAGCCTTCAAGGCCGGTGGATGCCCTCCTCCGTTACGGAAGAGGATATCAAGAAGTTGAGGGAGGCCAGATACCTGACCGCCGAGGTTTCGCATTGGCTGCCTGCCCGAGGACAGGTCGTCCCTACTCCCGAACCCAACGAGAATGTTGTGTTCATCTCCCACTTCCTCCGAGGCCTAGGCCTCACTCTGGATCCCTTCGTTAGGGGTTTGATGTTCTATTACGGGCTAGATTTCCACGATCTAGCCCCGGACTCCTTTCTCCAGTCTCGGCATTTATTATCGTATGTGAGGCCTTCCTCTGCATTACCCCTCACTTCGGCCTGTGGCTCAAGACCTTTCACGTGAAGCCGAAGATGGTCGAGGGGCAGCATGTAGCGTGCGGAGGAGCATTAATAAGCAAGATCACTGGAGCTCCATGGCCAAAGGGTTCCTTTCCAGAGGTGACCGGATTATGGCAACGGGAGTGGTTTTACATCACACTTCCCAGAAGTGCCAAGTGGGTGGCTGCCCCTGCTTTCCGCTCGGGCCCTCCACCACAACTGATGTCATGGATTAGCAGAGGGCTGAGCTAGGGTCCAGCCAAGGACGTGCCTATATTGTAGAGCCGTATTCAAGATCTCTTCGAAGGAGATTTCAGTCTGGTTACGGTGGTGCACGTCATCCTGGTTCATCGAGTCCAGCCTTGCAAACGCCGGCCCCTCCGCATGTGGGAGTTCAACCCAGAAGGACCGCGCACTATTCAGAATTTCCTCGGCCTAACGCACGAGGAGATGTATAAATCATTCTTCGGACCCCAAATAGAGTATCCGAATACTACCGAGGACGTGGGCCTGAGCAGCAACCGCACCGCCGACCAAGTAAGTAATCCTCTAGCCGAACACACCGTCTTTCATTTATCATGACATCATTCTGAGAAATCGCTCTTTGACCAGGACTGGCTAGCAAAGGCGAAGATGATTCGGTGTTCGGCCCCCCTTCCTGAGGGTTTGGACAATCCGGTACTGGAAAAGATGCTCGAGCTAGCACCTTGCCCGGAGCCCTCAAAGGAAGATAAAGGGGGGAATAATGAGGGCGAAAGCGGGCCCCCATCGCTACCAATTCCAACCGAGGGAATGAGCACCTCCATGAAGGAGGATAACCAAGGGGAAGAATCTGACCTTCTCTCGCTTCGGGGAAGGAAGAGGACTGCCTCTGAAGATCCGAAAACCAAGGCTTCCAAACGGGAGAAGTCTCCACCAGAGGGTCCTGCCTCGGAGGGTGCTTTTGCCGCACAAAGTCCGCGCGGGGATCAGCCCTCTAATGAGCCGTAAGTGATCAAAAAATACTTAATAGTAAAGATATTCTACCTTACTTCTGAGGAAAATGACCGAAGCATTTATCTTGCAGTTCGGATCTTAGCCCTTCTCAACAGAGCTCGTCTTCGGGGGATCTGCTTCCGGAGATGATGGAGAGCGAAATGCCTCCCCCGGACTCCCCCGCTCAAGAAGCGGGCGACCTTGAGGTGTCGTCACGGAGGGCCTCCCCGGGTCCGGTGAGGCCAGAAGATAATCCTATGGTCACCCGAAGTCCCCAGTATCCAGCCCTTGAAGAGGGCAAACAAAAGAGTCCAGCGCCGTCTGGTATGCGGTCGGACACACTGAGGGATCTGCTGAAGCGAGCGACCATCTCGGAAGAACACCATATGTTGATGGGCACGGTGATGGGAAGGATTTCGTCCACTGAAAGCGGGTTGCATGACGCCTTTATGAGTCTACTAACGGGCTTTGAGGTACGTAAAATGATATACATTTGTGATAGTACCGCACTTTTTTAGGTGTGCCCTGTGTAGGTAGTAGCCCTTGAGACTCTGGTTGTCGCCGAGAACGGCGGCAAACAGAGGATCATAGTCCCAGGTAATAACCATACCGCTTTTATGTGCAGGTGGTGGAAGCTCCGGTGGCTAGCCGGACTAATGAGTTTGCCAAACTAAAGCGGCAACTGGATGCGGCAGATGCCGACATCGAGCTTGTTAACAAGCGGCTTGACGAGGCACAGGGTAAGTGATGTTTTCTAGTGAATGTCACATAGGAAGAGCAGCGTGATGCCAGTATCTTTAATATGTTGTGACTACAGATGGAGCTGCCACCGTGGAGACCCTTCGGGCGGAACTTACCTGAGCCAAAGAACAAGCAAGGAGTAGTAATGCGGCTGCTTTGAAGGCGGCCGAAGAGTTGAGAGCCGAGAAGGCCGCGCATTGTGAGAGCAAAGAGAAAATGGCCAAGATGGCTATAAAGTTAAAAGACACTGCCGACCGTTGCCAGTTCCTTGCAGAAGAAAACCGAGCGAAGGCGACGGACCTTGAAAAGGCCACGATGGCGACCAAAGACACCTGCTCTGCTATGAGAGCGAAGAAGGAGGAGCTGTGTGAAGCCGGGGATATTGTGGCTGGGAAGCCCTTTATGCTACGGAGGAAGTTCGGAGATCCGCGGTATGCCCCTCTGGATCGGCTGTGGAGTTCGGCAGACGCATATCTGGACTTGGCGGCGAGTGCGGTTAATGCGGCCGAATACTTCCGAGATCAAACAGATCGTGAAGTGGACAAGCTGTTTTGGTCGCAGTTTAACGTACCAGAGCGTCCGCTTCCATTGACTGATCAGCTAGCCGAATGGGCCGAACTCAATAGGTTGTCCGGACTCGGCATGAGGTCTGTCGTGGATCAGCTGTGGCCGGAAAGGCCAAAGCTGAACATCTATTTTAGCCTTGTGCAGCAGTTCCTTGGTGCGGTGCCGCGCATCAATGCAATGAAGAGGTCGGCGTGCATAGAAGGCTCGCGGATGGCCCTTGCCCGTGTCAAAGCATACTGGGCGGAGATGGATGCCACTACTGTTGTGGCACAGGGTTCGGCCATAGGCCGAGTGGCTGCCGAGCACTATTTCGAAGAAGTTCTCGAGGGTGCTCGTATGATAGAGGCCCAGTGCTCGAAGAATATTATGTTTGAGTGACATGTATTCCCATTGTAAAAACAATGTTTATGAAATTTATTAAGGCTGTATTTATACTTTTGCCTGAAAGTAATATGATGCCTCCTATGCGGCCGTTTATGTATATATGTATATAACCTGAAAGATTGCAGTCGTCGGCTTCAACCCCCATGCATATAATGCGGAGGTGTTCGCAGAAGACGCGTGTTCACAATTAATCCAACGTCTTGGTCCTATTAAGGAGGTGATAGCGCAGCGAACGAGGCAACCGGACTATAATGCTTTAACACTTTCACTTAGCCATAGGAGTTTGACGGTGGGGCTACTATATAGCCCCTGGTGGCTCCGCACTCTCCCGAATTCGGGGTGCGTACATGCATGGCCAGGAAACGGCCCTTCGTTAAGGCGGAGGAATTCTAACATTCCGATAGGTCATCGAGTGGTTGACCAGTCTCACGCCATATCATGACAGTCAGTTTTCGGCTTTCTCTACTGAGGTGCTCGTCCGGATGAACCGGGGCACAATCGCAGTAGTTCTCCTGGTGCCGCCTTAGCCGATAGAGCGGAACATAAGGCAGCAAAACACAGGAGCTGGGCAAACCCACCATTTGACCAAAGACATGATTCGGAGTTGATGCATATAAGGCCAAACTCGTGACGCCAAACACTCCCTAAGGTATTCAGTCTTTATGGTATAAACGGGGCCTAAACAGTGCCCTTTATAAGAAGCCCCTGGTGTCCAGGTATGTGCATTATTCTGACATGGCCACATGCCAAGACGTCAGCATCCTTCTCAATAGTACTGAGAATCCGAGGGATGTGTATCAATAAGAGACAGTAAGAAAGGTTTACGCAGGGTCTTAATCTAAAAAGAATCCTTGGAACGGGTCCCTGCTGCACGTCTGTGCTTGTGTCTCCGTTGTGCCGTATCCTGGACGGGTGTAGCACGATGGTCATCTGTAAAAGAGAGGAACTTAGGTGAAAAGTTGTCGTGAAAAAAGGTAGGTT
Organism: Triticum urartu; assembly: GCF_056163025.1. Lineage (NCBI taxonomy): Eukaryota > Viridiplantae > Streptophyta > Magnoliopsida > Poales > Poaceae > Triticum > Triticum urartu. The sequence continues at coordinate 220,313,181 of NC_141878.1, forward strand.
TAAAGAAACCATGTACAATTCAAGATGAGTAAAAATTGCCACTTGTCTGCATGTGTTGAGCCCCTTGTATTTGTAATAGGGGTGTGGCCATCAAACCTATATGAAGTACATATAGCTGCGTCGGACTCGTCTAACCGTGTCCGTAGTCTTAACGACCTATCGAGTGCTTTAGTTGGTGATGCCGTTTTAGTGTGCGGCTGCCAAGGCAGCCTCACTCTCTTCGGCGCGTAGGGATCGCTCAATATTTCCATTTACTGTAATGATGCCACGTGGACCGGACATCTTAAGCGTGAGGGAAGGGTAATGCGGTATTGCATTAAAGCGAGTGAAAGCTTCGCGTCCAAGTAGTGCTTGATAGCCACTTTGGAACGGAGCAATGTGGAAGGTTAAATTTTCACTACGGAAGTTATCGGGGAAGCCGAATATAACCTCTAGTAGCAGGGAGCCCGTGCAATGAGCCCCTGGGCCTGGCGTTACTCCTTTAAAGGTAGTATTGTTGTGGCAAATTTTCGTTGGGTCTATCCCCATTTTGCGGATTGTGTCCTGATATATCAGGTTTAGACTGCTGCCACCGTCCATCTGGACTTGTGTGAAGTGGTATCCGTCAATTATTGAATCTAATACGAAGGCAGCCCATCCTACGCGCCGGATACTTGCCGAGTAATCCTGATTATCGAAGGTGATCGGTTGAGACGACCAGTGGCAGAACTCCGCGGTGATAGGCCCTTGGGCATATTTATCTGGGAGTGCCGCTTTGTTTCTCCCGTTTTTCATGTGTAACACATTTACTGTTTTGACTTCTGGTGGAAATTTCTTCTGTTCCCCAGTGCTTTGCTTGCGAGGCTCATCCTCGTCTTCGCTTGGTGTATCCTGCCCCTTGTGTTCGGCGTTGAGCTTGCCGGACTGCTTGAAGACCCAACATTCTCTGTGGGTATGATTTGCAGGTTTATCGGGGGTGCTATGGATCTGACATATTGGGTCCAGAATTTTGTTTAGGCTGGACAGTTCATCTCTGGCGCCTTTAGAGGGCGGCTTTTGCTGACCTGGCCGAGAGCTTCTGAATCCGGCATTTACCGCTGTGCTCTTCGGGCTGTCTTCTTTATTCCGACGCTTGTTATTTTTGCTGTGTCGTGATTTCCCGTTTCCATCTCTAACTTCGGATGTACTTGGGTCGCTGGTGCTGCATAGGGCTAGCCAGCTGTCCTCGCCCTCGCAAAAGCGGGTCATGAGGCTTGTTAATGCTGCCATTGTTCTCGGCTTTTCTTGGCCGAGGTGTCTGGCAAGCCATTCGTCTCTTACGCTGTGCTTAAAAGCTGCCAAGGCTTCGGCGTCCGGACAGTTGACTATTTGGTTCCTTTTTAGTAAGAAACATGTTCCAAAGCTTTCGGGCTGACTCTCCGGGCTGTTGAGTTATATGACTCAAATCGTCCGCATCCGGAGGTCGGACATAAGTCCCTTGAAAATTTGCCCGAAAAGCGTCTTCGAGCTCTTCCTAGCTTCCAATGGAGCTTTCGGGGAGGCTTTTAAGCCAGTGCCGAGCTGGCCCTTTGAGCTTGAGGGGTAAGTACTTGATGGCATGGAGATCATCTCCTTGAGCCATATGGATATGGAGGATATAGTCCTCAATCCAGACCCCAGGGTCTGTTGTTCCGTTGTATGCCTCTATGTTTACGGGTTTGAATCCCTCTGGAAATTCGTGGTCCAGCACCTCATCGATGAAACATAGGGGGTGTGCGGCACCCCTGTATCTGGGTGTACCGTGATGTTCGGATGTTTGTTATGTTGCATCGTATGCTGGAGCGCGCTTGCGTGGTCCATAGATGGATCTGGTTGTGCCGTCCTTTTGATGCGAGCCCTCGCGTGGATCGCGTATTGGCTGATGTGCGGCGTTGTTTGCCGCTCTATGTTGGCCATGAGGTCAACTATCCGGCCAGATGGCCGTTTTAATTTTTGGTTGCGGGGGATCTAAGGCCTCCTCATCGAATTCAGGTAGCAACTTCCGCTTCGGGTAGCTCTTGGTGGGGCGATTACCGCCGTACTTCGCTGTTGTGTTGAGTACTTTACTCCATCTGATTCTGAGTGTGTCTTGCGCAGCCTTGAGCCTTTGCTTCTGCTTTTTTAGACTCCTCACGGTGGCAACAAGCCTTTGACAGGCATTTTGTTGCTTCGGGTGTCTGTCCGGTGTGATGTCGTCCAGACTATTATCTTTGACAGAGTCGGGTTGTTCGGTTTGATTCTTCGTGTTGCCGTGGTCCGGCGATGGTTCACCCTGCTCTGATGCTGGGTCTATATGATCGTTGTTTCTGCCGAGGCGGGATTTGGAGTGGCGCTTACGCCGCTGCTTTGACTGCTTCTCGAGGGGACAACCCTTCATTGCGTCCCTCCGTTCCTCATCGTCGTTTTCTTTTGGTGTGTCCACCATGTATACGTCATGTGATGAAGTGGGCGTCCACTGCCCTGTGGGCAGTGGTTCCTGTTCGTCTCCTACATCATCGTCCATACCATCGATGTCTTCGGAGTCGAAGTCAAGCATGTCGGTTAAGTCATCGACAGTGGCTACTAAGTGGGTGGTGGGTGGGCGGCGAATTTCTTCGTCATCCGCATCCCAATCCTGCCGGACATAGTTCGGACAGGACTCTCCTGACAAGGAGAGAGACTTTAATGAATTCAGTATGTCACCGAAGGGCGAGTGCTGAAAGATATCCGTGGAGGTGAACTCCATGATTGGCGCCCAGTCGGATTTGATAGGCACGAGCGCAGGCGGTTCGGAGTCCGTGGCCGGGGAAGGATCCGGCAGTTTGGCAACACGGCTCTCATGAAGGGTAAGGTCGATATTCGGCTCGATCGCCCCTGAGGATACGGCCTCCGTGATGGGGTCTATCCACCCGTCCATGGTTGGCGCAATTGGCTCCAAATTGAGGCTCGGAGTGGCTGCCGGTGCGATCTCCTGAATACAGTCCGATGGTAGAGCTAAATCGTACTCATCGTGACTGCGTGGCGCACAAGGCAGAGGCTCGAATCCGTTGAAGATCAAGTCTCCGCGGATATCGGCCGTGTAATTTAAGCTTCCAAACCTGACCTGATGGCCAGGGGCGTAGCTTTCGATCTGCTCCAGATGGCCAAGCGAGTTGGCCCGTAGTGCGAAGCCGCCGAACACAAAGATCTGTCCTGGGAGAAAAGTCTCACCTTGGACTGCATCGCTATCGATGATAGAAGGAGCCATCAAGCCTAACGGCGACGGCACAGAGGAACTCTCAATGAAAGCACCAATGTCGGTGTCAAAACCGGCGGATCTCAGGTAGGGGGTCCCGAACTGTGCGTCTAAGGCAGATGGTAACAGGAGGCAGGGAACACGATGTTTTACCTAGGTTCGGGCCCTCTTGATGGAGGTAAAACCCTACGTCATGCTTGATTTATTCTTGATGATATGGGTATTACAAGAGTTGATCTACCACGAGATCGGAGAGGCTAAACCCTAGAAGCTAGCCTATGGTATGATTGTATGTTATTGTGTCCTATGGACTAAACCCTCCGGTTTATATAGACACCGAAGGGGGTTAGGGTTACACAAGGTCGGTTACAAAGGAGGAGATATATATATATATATATATATATATATCCGTATTGCCTAGCTTGCCTTCCACGCCAAGTAAAGTCCCATCCGGATACGAGACGAAGTCTTCAATCTTGTATCTTCATAGTCCAACAGTCCGGCCAAAGGATATAGTCCGGCTGTCCGGAGACCCCTAATCCCGGACTCCCTCAGACACCATCATCAACAGTGGGCTGCCCAACGTCGGCGCCAACCCCATCCAGATCAGTGGCATTGGCGGCTGGACGCAGCTGCCCCGCTCCGAGCACGGCGCATGCTCGGGGGCTCGTAGCTGTTGTCGCTCGTTTCCAGAGTCGCGAGGGGCTCGGGGGAGCCGCTGGATTCCGAGCTCCTCCGCTGCTGCCTGAGGAGCTGCTGGAGGGCCGATGGGCGGGCCGATGGGCGGGCCAGGTGTTCGCCGGTTCATTTCCCTTACCGCTCTCCCTGGGGCAGCACTCCAGCCGGCGTCCTTCAGCTTCGAAGACCTTGAAGAACATCAGGGAGGCACCGTCGTATTCAAGATGAATTACGAGGGCACTTACCGTCCGGCAGACCCGGGCGACCTCGCCCCAGCCCCGGGTCATGAAGGCTTTGCCCGGAGCGATGACCGCGACCTCCACTCCGGTCACAAGGGTACTGCAGTCAGCGTGCTGCAGCCAGAGCTCTAGAGCCCCGCTCGGCGGCATATCGAAGGCGAAGGAGGGAGGAAGGCGAATCCAAGAGCTTGGAGGCATGGCGGCGTGGAGCACGAGCACGCGAGAGGAGCGCTCGGCGTGGACTCCAGGAGGAACGATGCGCACCACCGTGACTCGCCGGCGTCGACGGCGGCACCGTCGATGTCGCTCGACGCCTTCTCCCCCAGGACCCACGATGCAGGCGTACAAGGGTAGCGGAAACCCAGGCGGCGGCCGCTCATACCAGGGCCTCGATACCTCCTGCTGAGCACCCTCATCTCGGTGACAGAGGACTGGCCGCTTCTTCGGCGGAAGTGGGTCAGGACCCTCTCGGGGGGCCTTTCCCTTCTCCTCTGCAGAAAACCGGCGGATTTGTGCCATTGGCGTAAGGAGGAGCAAGAACAAGGAAGAAGAAGGAAAGGAGCAGCAGGAAGGGATGGACTGAAGGGGGTCACGCAGCCCCGTACTTATAGCCGGAGGAGGCCAACCCCCGAGCACCACGATCACAGGTAATCATGACCGGTCTCTCTGCTTGCAGGGACTCGTCAAGTCGTGCGGCCGCCGAGGCATCGTGGGGAAGCACAGACGCCCACGACCAATCAATCGCCACACAGCGCCCAAGGCCGCAAGCTATTGGGGCCCACGGCGCTTCGTGCTTGCCCCTTTGCTTCCCTGCTAGGCCAAGCCCGGGCGCGCCTTGGGCCCGGGGGCTACTGTCGGCGTTCTGGGAACGGGGGTCCCCAGACTTGCTTGCCTGCGGCGTGGCTCAAGTGGGGGCCCAGCGCAGCCTATCTTCATCAGCTCAAGCTCAAGACCCTCGCGAGGGGCCAAGCCTCGCGGGGCGGACATCAGAAAGCTTCCTCAGAGGCAGCCTCATCAGGCAGGCTCACGAGGAGGCGGAGAGATCAAGGCAGGGATACCTCGCGAGGAGCCCGTGACGCAAGCCATGACGATCGAGACAGGCGGGCGCCGGCCTGCGCAGTGTCCTTGTTTCCCCTTTGGTGCAAAGGGGGCAAGCACATGCCAAGGCATCGGGCAAAGGTTGCCATTTTGGTGCAACGATACCAAGACCAGCAGAGCGGCAGGACAGAGGTCACCGTGGATCCCAAGACGGCGTCATCACCAGTACTTTTGGCAGCCGAATACCACCTTTGGTTAGGATAACTTGTACTAGATGTTCCCCTTCAAAATGGCCAATTGTTGGCGCCCTTCCCGCTCATTATTTGGGGAGAGGCCCAGGGCCACTATAAATAGAGCTAGCCACCAAAGAGAGGGAAAAAAGGAGAGACATCTAGAGATCTGATAGAGCCCTAGCAGAGAGAGAGAGGCGATTGAACTCATCCAAGCAGTTCATCGCACCAGCTCAAGAACACCTCTTGTGAGGCTGTTCTTCCCTTGTACTGTTCATCATCAGCCCCTGAGGCAATCCACCACACCACACACTGGAGTAGGGTATTACACCACAACGGTGGCCCGAACCAGTATAAACCTCGCGTCCCTTGTGTTGTTCGTTGTTTTCAGCTTAGATCATGTGAGGAGATTGGACGTAGATCGGTAGGGGAGAGATCTCCGCGCGCACCCCAGTGTTCGAACCTCAAGGGTCTGCCGGAACCCGAAATCCGACAAGACCCTCTGCCAACACAAAAAATCTGTCAAGCAATCCAGAAAGTAAGATTTTCTCACCCCCTAGCTCACTTGGACCCAAACTTTCTTTTGAATAAGCAGCAACACGAAGCTCGCCGCACAACCCGGCACAACGGCCAAGTAGTCACTTCAGCCGGTTTACCGAACACTCCGGTTCGGAAGCGTCAATCTGAGGTCTCACCCACTTCCGATCCTTCTTATCCCAAGGCAGGTTATTTCCGACAACCCCTTAATCCGTCCGATTCCAATTATCAGGGAACGCCTCATTCATCATCTAGCGAGTCAACGGCCACACAGCTCCCTCCTCTTAAGACTGTTCCAGGGTAAATACTTAAGCTTAATCTTTTGACGCTTCATATTTGCATGTTATACTGACCTTTGTATCTTTTCCTTTCAGGGCCAAGGCCAGACCCAACAAGAAAGCCCGGGTGAATAAACCATCTGATGACCATGTGGTTGTTGAACCGGAGAGAATTCCAGAACCTGAAGGAACGAATGCTGACGCCATGTTTGATGATCCGCTACCTCAAGATCACGACTTTGTTGCTGAACAAGTAGAAGTTGATGCAACCGGCCATGCTGATAAACCGACAAGCCCGGTTCACACTGATGATAAGGCCGCTGATAAACCGTCAACTCCAGTAAAAGCTGCTGGTGATAAGGAAGATGATATTATCATTACTGGCGTTGGCCACACTACCCGTGGCAATCCTGTTGCATTATCAAAGCATAGTGCTAAGGAGGAAATTTCTGCTATTTGCAAAGGAAAATGGAGCACAGACTTGTCAAGCTATGCCCACCTCAACGCCCAAGAACTTCATTCTGGTTTTTTAAACCGTCTGTACACAAACCGTGACTACGAAGCCGGTTTAGTGAATCTGATGAAGGAGCGTTATGAGGTAACTACATAACCTTTTCTCTCTTATGTCCAATTTCAAGTACCAACTCAAGTAGCCCCGAAGGGATGATTTATGATGCCAATCTAAACCGGGACTTTGCAATATGTCAACTCTGCATGCTTATCCTCCAAGGGTCTGTTGATCTTTTTAAGATGAACTGGTGCTTTCACATTGTAATCCTGTAACTTTCGCCTGTGTAGCCTCCAAGGGCCGGTTTATCTTTCCAAGCTAAACTGGGACTTTAACCAATGTTACTTTGAGCAAACTTACATTAGCCCCCAAGTGTCAAGAATAATACTTGTATTGTGCTTGGGACTTGTAAAAAATTTCTGATAATCAATCAAATAGGCATTAGTCCCCAAGTGCCAAGTGTATAACTTGTTATGTGCTTGGTACTTCAAATATTCATTGCCACCTCATAATATTTCCTTCTCTTATAGGCTGAGCTGAGCAAAAGGGAAGCCCAAACCGCTGATCTTCAAGAAAACATCAAGTCTCAGCAAGCGGAAACCTCCAAAGCCAAAGAGGAACTGACTAGTGCCTTAGCAGCCATGGAAAAGCTAAAAGAAGCTTTTAATAAGGAACGGGAAGATTGGGGCACAGAGAAAACCGGATTACAAAAGAGAGCTGAAGACGCAGAAGCAGCCCTTAAACCGGTGGTCGAAGAACTGACCGACTTAAAGTGGCAAATAAATGCCATGACCTAAGGATGGAAATTTTATCCATGGACATGGATACCCATGGATATCTAACCCGAATGGATAGGGTTTGGATATGCTTTTGCGCCCATGGGCAGCGCCCAAACCCAACTCGATTACTCGTGGATAGGGCATGGACATAATCTTGTACCCATGGATATATCCAAACCCGACCCGATCGTCTGACTTAACAAGCAATATTCTGCTACCCCTACCCCAAAGTCACATGTCCCACTATAATTTTATCCTTTATCTAAAACATCCAAAATAAATTACACAATCCCCATCGTAACATACTCCAACGCACCTTCTCATCCTATTATCTACACTAATTAAATGAGTTGTCATTGAGAATCGGTGCCATCTCCATGAGTTACTCCTCTCATAGCCCTAGAGGTGGCCACCACTGCCAGCCTCTACCCCCACGTAAGGTGGATATCCAATGGGTATGGATATCCATCAAATTTGGACATGGTCACAATTTTTTGCCCATGGATTTTTTCATGGATGGGCTGGGACTGCTTTAATGGATATGGATATGGATTTGATATTGTTTAACCCGATCCAAACCCGAGCCATTGCCATCCTTACCATGACTTCTGCTGTGTTTGGTAAGTATCCTCATCTGAAGCTTTTCAATATCTCATCAGTTGCCGGTTTACTGATGCTTGCAATGACACAGGAACTCGCATTACCCATCTGGGCTCTGACATGTGGATGAAGCTGAAGGCTGCCTATACGCTGATAGAGCAGTTATATTCCGGAGCCCAATGGGCCATTTGCACCGCTGCGCATAACAAACCGCCCCCAACCTTGATAAAGGAAGCCATTGAGAAGCTGTCAATGCTGCCCACCCGGTTGGACGAACTATAAAGATCAGCTGCAAGGTTAGGTGTGCTGACTGTGCTAATTCGGGCGAAGGCATGGATACCAGATCTTGAACCATCAGATATAGGCAGCGGCTACCCTGGTGTAAAGGAGGATGGTTCAGAATTTAACAACGACGATCTCCTAAGGTTGACAAGGGAAATGCGCCCCATAGAGAGCAAATTGGCTGACGAAAAGGATCTCTCTCACTATCAGCCGGTTTATGATTCTGATCAGAAAAGATATCATGCGCCAACACATGATGTAGAAGACCTTACTCTGCCAATTCGTAAGCACACCTATGCCCCTGATGTTGACCCCTCCAACCTTATAGGTGATGAAGCTGTGTTCCAAGCTTTAACTGGAATCGATTGGGCAACCATTGATTTCCAGCCACTGGGTAGAGAGGAGGAGGAGGATGCACCAGCGCAAGACGACCCACAGCCTTCAAGTCAGCCTGGTGACGAGTCATGATACGGAGGCCGTTTTATCCTTCTGCGTACTGCCACCCTTGCTAAAAACAATTATTATTTTTTGGGCCTTAAAGCACCTTGTAATAGGCTAGTTCAAAATACTTGGTCTGCTATGCCATCGTGCATATTTATGTTGCCTGACACTATTAATCCAGCCTGCTTCAGGATATATTATGGTCATAATCCGTAGCAGTGTTATGCAAACTGTTCCTGCATATAAGAAATTTGATAGTGTCCTGTGATATCGAATCATACTGTTGGTTAACCAACTTTTGTATATTTAGGGTGATAACCCTAATCTTGAGTATTGACAACTCCTTCCATGTTTTGCCGCTTTATGATAAAATTGTACCGGGTTATAATAAACACAGGTGTATCCTCATATAATACTGGTGACTTGTAGTCAAAACCAGACCGGGTCACTAAACACCGGATTATAACTGATCATGTACTTACAACGTATTGCTGAAAGCCAATCCGGGTCAATAAACGCCGGTTTATCATAAAATATTATAAATCTCACCAAAGGAGGAAAGACTTGGCAAAAAACATAAAAAGAATATGCAAGGCTTTTCATGGGCTGCCAGGCCCTAAATCGAGGCTTTTCATGGGCTGCCAGGCCACTGAGCTAAAACATTTTTGGAAGCCTTTTAAGATGGACCTCAATCATTAACCAATCGTCATTTTAACTTTGATAAGTTCAGGGTCTATGAGATTGACTTGTCAAACGTTCGGCGGGTCATACTAGGTTTACCTGGACGGATTGGATTACTTAAAAAAGGCAGGATAACCCGGGGTTTTAGGTGAATACACCTGGCTTCCAATCCTGGCTTGATAGCCTATTGCAAGGGTGCAAGCTCTTTGTTCTTTGAGAAGCAAAGAGCCCCCAAGCAACATTTGAGCTGTGCTCAGTGGGTGCCTATGTTTGAGTTGTGCTGTTGAAACACTCTCTTTGGCCCCACATGATTTCCTTTTGGCCTTAAGCCGATCAAGAGGTGTAGCTATGGTTCAAATATGACCAAGCCCCCTAGTGATTTCCTTTTGGCCTTAAGCCGATCAAGAGGTGCAGCTATGGTTCGAATACGACCAAGCCCCCTAGTGATTTCCTTTGATATGTGTGGCTTTATAAGCCAGATTAATGGGAAATAGAACTCCGCTTTATAAACAGGAGCCCCCATGTAACCACTCATGATGTAATAAAAACAACAGAGACCCCGCTTTAGCTGAGGCTCCGGTTTATTATATTGATCATAATATATACATTATCATAAATATGTACATAAGAAGAGCCTGTGGCTCAAGTATAGTAAGGCCGAAGATGAGCTATATTCCACGGCCGTTGGGTCTCCTCCTCCGATTTACGTGAGTCTTTGTGCTCTCGAACATCGATAAGGTAGTATGATCCGTTGTGCAGATTTTTGCTGACCACAAAAGGCCCTTCCCAAGGTGGGGACAACTTGTGCATATCAGTCTGATCCTAGATGAGCCGGAGCACCAAATCACCTTCTTGAAAAGTTCTGGTTTTAACCCGGCGGCTGTGATAACGTCGCAGGTCTTGCTGGTAAATCGCCGAACGAGCCACTGCAATATCACGCTCCTCATCTAACAAGTCCAGTGAATCCTGACGTGCTTTCTCATTATCAGCTTCAACATAAGCCGCCACACGGGGCGAGTCATGACGGATGTCACTAGGGAGAGCAGACTCTGCTCCGTAAACCATGAAGAAAGGCATGTAACCCGTAGATCTGTTCGGTGTGGTATTGATACTCCATAACACGGAAGGTAACTCCTCCACCCAACAACCTGGCGTCCGCTTTAAAGGAACCATAAGCCGGGGCTTGATGCCTCTCAAAATCTCTTGATTGGCTCTCTCTGCTTGACCATTAGATTGGGGGTGAGCCACTGATGATACGTCAAGCCGGATGTGCTCATGTTGACAAAATTCTTCCATAGCACCCTTGGACAGATTAGTACCATTATCAATTATGATGCTGTGTGGAAAACCAAAACAGAAGATCACCTTTTTGATGAATTGAACCGCCGTGGCCGCATCACACCTACTGACTGGCTCTGCCTTTACCCACTTGGTGAACTTATCAACCGCCACCAGTAGGTGGGTCTTCTTGTCTTTGGATCTCTTAAAGGGCCCAACCATATCCAGCCCCCAAGTTGCAAACAACCAAGTGATTGGAATCATCCTTAATTCTTGAACCGGAACATGAGCGCGGTGTGCAAACTTCTGGCAACCGTCACACCTCTTTACCAAATCCTCAGCATCAGCATGGGCCGTCAACCAATAGAAGCCATGACGAAAGGCCTTAGCCACCAAGGATTTTGAACTGGCGCGGTGACCACAATCTCCTTCATGGATCTCACGCAAAATCTCACAGCCTTCTTGAGGAGACACACAACGTTGAAACGCCCCAGTTACACTGCAATGATGTAACTCCCCATTGATAATAGTCATTGACTTGGATCGCCGGATTATCTTCCTGGCCAAGTCTTCATCCTCTGGTAACTCGCCCCGGTTCATGTACACCAGGTATGGGACTGTCCAATCTGGGGTAACATGAAGAGCTGCCACCAACTGAGCCTGCGGGTCAGGAATAGCCAAATCCTCTGTGGGTATCTTGACCGACGGATTATGCAGCACATCCAAAAAGATATTAGGTGGCACCGGTTTACGTTGAGAGCCTAAGCGACTTAAAGCGTCCGCCACTTCATTCTTTCGCCGGTCTATATGGTCAACCTAATAACCCTTGAAATGGCTAGCCACTATGTCCACCTCTCGTCGATACGCCGCCATGAGTGGATCCTTGGAATCCCAAGTGCCAGACACCTGTTGAGCCACCAGGTCTGAGTCACCAAAGCACTTAACCCGGCTTAAATTCATCCGCTTAGCCATCCGAAGACCATGGAGCAAGGCCTCATATTCAGCTGCATTGTGAGTGCAAGGGAACATTAAACGGAGAACATAACAAAACTTATCACCTCGTGGGGAAGTTAATATGACTCCAGCCCTCAAGCCTTCCAATTGTCTGGACCCATCGAAATGAATAGTCCAATAAGTGTTATCTGGCTTTTCCTCCGGTGCCTGCAACTCTGTCCAATCATTGATGAAGTCCACAAGTGCTTGGGATTTGATTGCTGTGCGAGGCGTATATTTTAACCCCTGAGGTCCAAGCTCAATAGCCCATTTGGCAATTCGGCCAATTGCTTCTCTGTTTTGGATGATATCCCCCTAAGGGGGCAGAACTAACCACAGTGATAGGATGACCCTGAAAATAGTGCTTGAGCTTTCGGCTTGCCATGAAAACTCCATACACCAGCTTCTGCCAATGTGGGTACCTCTGCTTAGACTCAATAAGCACCTCACTGATATAATAAACCGGCCGCTGAACCGGATACTCCTTTCCAGCCTCCTTACGCTCCACAATAATAGCCACACTAACAGCCCGAGCATTAGCAGCCACATATAACAACAAGGGCTCTTTAGCAACAGGAGCAGCAAGGATAGGCGGCTCATCTAGTTGCCACTTTAGACTCTCACACGCTTCATTGGTAGCCTCACTCCAAACAAAGTCATCCGTCTTCTTCAGCATCTGATATAAAGGGATAGCCTTCTCCCCTAACTGACTGATAAACCGGCTCAATGCGACAATACGACCCGCCAGACGCTGAACATCCTTAATACACACCGGTTTAGCCAGCGATGTAATAGCTTTGATCTTCTCTGGATTAGCTTCAATGCCCCTGTTAGATACTAGAAAACCCAAGAGCTTGCCTGCCGGCACACCAAAGACACATTTGGCCGGATTAAGCATCATCTTATAAACCCAGAGGTTATCAAAAGTCTCCTTCAAATCATCTATCAATGTTTTCCTCCTTTCTAGACTTCACCACAATATCATCCACATAAGCATGAACATTTCGCCCGATCCGATTGTGAAGACAATTCTGTAGCCTGGGCACTCTTGAGCCCAAAAGGCATAGATACATAGCAGAAGGCTCCAAAGGGAGTTATGAAAGCTGTCTTCTCCTGGTCCTTAACCGCCATTTTGATCTGATGATAACCAGAATAAGCATCCAGAAAACACAAATGATCACAACCCACCGTAGCATCAATGATTTGATCAATACGAGGGAGAGCAAAGGGATCAGCTGGACATGCTTTGTTCAAATCTGTGTAGTCCACACACATACGCCAAGTGCCATTCTTCTTAAGCACTAGCATCGGATTAGCTAGCCACTCGGGGTGAAAGACCTCCACAATGAACCCTGCGGCCAAGAGCCGGGCTACCTCCCCACCAATAGCCTTGCGCCTTTCTTCATTAAAGCGGCGGGGAAACTGCCTGACCAGTTTAAACTTAGGATCTATATTAAGGGTGTGCTCAGCGAGTTCCCTCGGTACACCTGGCATGTCAGAAGGCTTCCATGCAAAGATGTCCCGGTTCTCACGGATGAACTCGATGAGCGCTCTTTCCTATTTCGGATCCAGGTTAGCGCTGATGCTGAACTGCCTGGATGAATCCCCAGGAACAAAGTCAACCAGCTTAGTCTCCTCGACCGATTTAAACTTCAAAGTCGGATCATGCTCTGTAGTCTGCTTTTTCAGAGAGGTCATATCTACCGGATCAACATTGTCTTTGTAGAACTTCAACTCCTCTGTTGCACAAACCGACTCATCATAGGCCGCATCACCTTCTTCACATTCCAAAGCAATCTTACGGCTCCCATGCACTGTGATGGTCCCCTTATGACCCGGCATCTTGCGCTGCAGATAAACATAATAGGGCCTCGCCATGAACTTAGCATAAGCCGGCCGTCCAAACAGGGCATGATATGAGCTCTTGATTTTCACCACTTCAAAAGTCAATGTTTCTGATCTCGAATCATGATCATCTCCAAAAGCAACCTCTAGAGCTATCTTACAAACTGGGTACACCGATTTACCAGGCACCACACCATGAACGACGGGGTTCGACGGTTTAAGATTCTTATCTGTCAACCCCATGCGACGGAAGGTTTCATAATAAAGGATATTGATACTGCTCCCTCCATCCATGAGTACCTTGGTGAACTTGTACCCCCCAACCTGAGGTGCCACCACCAATGCCAGGTGACCCAGATTATCAACCCGGGGTGGATGATCCTCTCGACTCCACACAATGGGTTGTTCAGATCACCGCAGATAATGGGGCACTGCCGGTTCAACGGAGTTTACTGCCCTTTTATGAAGCTTCTGATCGCGCTTACACAAACTAGTGGTGAAGACATGGTACTGCCCACTATTCAACTGCTTCGGATTACTCTGATAACCCGACTGTTGCCGCTGCTGACCCCCTGATGATTGTAACCACCCTGGTTACCCTGATTGCCTTGATTGCCATGTCTGGTTTGATTGCCTTGAAATCCTGAACCGAAGTTGCCTCCACCGTAACCCAGCCCATGAGAACCGCCTCCTGAACCGCCGGGCGGTCCCTGGTCGTATTGAAAAGAACTTGAATTTTTAAACTCCCGCATGATGAAACAATCCTTCCAAAGGTGCGTACCTGGTCTCTCTCGCGACCCGTGCTTTGGGCAAGGCTCATTTAACAGGTGTTCTAGATTGGGACCTGAACCTCTACCCCGCTGGGGCGGTTTACCCTTACGGCGCTGACCATTATCCTGGGTGTTGGTGTTAGACACAAAATCCAAGCTGTTATCTGCCTTGCGCTTACCGTTGTTCCCATGACCCACCGGGTTATGCTGCTGCCCCTTGGAACCGCCATTCTTCTTTCCCTTCCCCATCTTTTCATCCTCAGACTCAGGGTCCTTGGTACTATATGAATTGGCATACTTAACCAGAGCTGCCATAAGCATGGCCATGTCATTGCAGTGATGCTTGAGCCTTCCCAACTTCAGCTTCAAGGGCATAAACCGGTAATTGCCTTCCAATGTCAAGACTGCCCTGTCAGCATTGATGCGATCTAATGAATGCAGAATAGCTGAGACCCGCTTCACCCAATGGGTTGTGGACTCCCCTTCCTCTTGAACACAGGCAGCTAAGTCCACAATGGACATAGGCTGTTTGCACGTGGCTTTGAAATTCTGGATAAACCGGCTTTTTAACTCGGCCCATGACCCAATGGAGTTAGCTGGTAAGCTTTTTAATCAAGTACGAGCTGTCCCTTCCAGCATCATGGTGAAGTACTTAGCATATGCCACATCATCCACGTCCAGCATCTCCATCGCCATCTCATAGATCTCAACCCATGACTCAGGGGGTAAATCGACAGTGTAATTGGGCACCTTACGAGGACCCTTGAAGTCTTTGGGCAGTTGCACGTTACGTATGGCCGGGGTAAGACACGACACCCCCAAAGAACTGAAAACCACGCCTGGTTCCACCGAAGTAGTTGGACGAACCGGAGTAAGCTGACGGGCTGCGTACTGCGTTGCTAACTCGGCTTCTTGACGTGCTCTACCGTGATCCACCACATCTTGGGCATTAGCACCGCTGCCCCCGGGTTATGACCTCGCGGCGGGTTATGGTTTCGCGCACTGCTTGACACGGCCGGTTCATCAATATGCCTGCTGTAGCTCCGACTTGGACGGGGGGTGGAATGAATCCTCTTGCGACCGTGTGAATAAGCCTGCTACTGAGTCAAAGCTGTCTGAAGGAGCTCCCTAACCCATCGTGTTTCAACTGCTACTGGAGACTCACCATCGATCGGGAGAGCTGCCAATTGTGAAGCGGCGGCAACGATGTTATCCAATGGGTTAGAGTAATGACCCGGAGGCATTGAGATGTGCTGTGATGGGACATTGTTCTGACGAGGCTGAGGAGGCGGATCCATTGCGCGCGGCTGAACCGGCGCCCCTGTTCCAGGTGCCTCCACCCGGTTTACCACTGGCTGGTTGCTGGTGCCTTCTCCTGGCGTGTTAAAGAGGTTCCTTCCCTCGTAAACCGGCGGCAGGTGAGACCAGTACCTTCTCCTCATGACATCATCTGACGCACTCTGATCCAACATAAGCCGATAGGCCTGTGCCTCTAATCCGGCCCGCTCAGCAGCCATCCTGGTGTTCTCCGCTGTCAGATCTACCTTAGCTTGAGCTATCTGACCCTTCACCTTTGCAATTTCCGCGTTATGCTGATCCTGGTTTGCCGCGTCAACCTCAGCCACTAGCAACGTTGCTGAAGTGTCGAACAAATCGGACAAAGCCTGAGCCGGCGGTGGTGCAGAGCCCCTTGCCCCGGCTGGTGTTGCCGCTGCTGAACGGGAAATCACCGCTGCGGCGGTAGAAGAATGCTACACCGATTGTGTACGGGCCATGAAGATCACAACTCGGCTCGGCGGTTCAAGGAGGTCCGGAACCACCACTAATCTGGCCATCGGAACCACCACTAATCAGGCCATCGGAACCACCACTAATCCGGCCATCATGCAGCTGATATAGCGACTCGGTCTCTCTGGTTGAAGACTCCTCATCAGAATAGACGACAGTTTCACCACCAGATACCAATCTATCCTCAGATTCCGCTCCGTGGATGACTCCCACAAAGACACGCTTCACGGCAGGCTGAACGAGGCCAGGTCTTGCACACTGAGCCATCTCGATGATGTTGGTGCAGATATCCGGCTCAGGGCCCAGTTCACCGATCTTGCCAATGAAGATGTGTATTCTGCCAAAGGGGACCCGGTACCCGTACTCGATCGAGCCAGCCTCGGGGCCCCAGCCTGCGTCGTCGATGTAGAGCTTGCCACGTTGACTCTTGGTCATCCGGCCCACAACGTATCCCTTGAGTCCTTCGAAGCTGCCCTTCAAGAACTCGAAACCATCGTGCGATAGCCCCACGGTGGGCGCCAACTGTCATGGTTTTGTCACAGCAGATGTCCTCATGAAAGGACTTAGTCGTGGAGCCATCGCAAGGGGTTAGCTTGAAGGGGTTAAAGCGGACAAGGGATGCGAGGAATTATACTGGTTCGGCTCCTTACGATGAAGGTAAAAGCCTACGTCCAGTTATGATGGAATTGCTAGGGATTCAGTGACCAGGGAGCGAATCCGCTTTGCCTGGCTCTCGAGTTATTGTTTGTTGTCCCTAAACCACTGCCGGGTCGTCCCTTTATATTCACAGGTTGATGCCCGACGGTTTACAGAATCCCGAGGTTGGCTCATAAACGTGCCCGGCTCGGTTTCTATCTTTCCTTGCCTTACAGAATAAGTTACATATCATATGGCAGTTTACGCCTACGGGCTCTAATCTGCCTTTGGGCCTTGGGCCTTCATGTTAGATTTCCTCTGTAAAGCGCCATACCTCTTGTCTTCATGGGCTTGAAACATGACTAACTCCTTGTGGACATAACCCAGCCCCTCATGGTCGGCTTATACTTAATAGTAATATCCCCAACACAATCCGTTGAAGAGGATATCGCAAGCTTGAGCGTTGTATTGCAGCATCTTCAACTCTTCCATGGTAGCTTCACGATCTGGTTCTCTCCCATTAAAGAATTCACCTTGCAAGCCAATACACACAATAGCCCAAATGGCGGGGTTATGTCCAAGAATATGCATTTTCATCTTATGCTTCCAACTAGCAAAATTAGTACCATCAAAGTAAGGACCTCTACGGTGGTAATTTCCCTCGCTAGACGCCATACTCTCCTAGGTTGTGAAACCAAGGCTATGATCACCAAAAGCAATGGAAATCAAGGCAAATGGAGACCAAACCTCTGATACCACTTGTAGGATCGAAAGTAAGTGTAAAGGGAGGTGATTAGACTACTTGACCAAATAAAAATCTATCCTTTTCCAAATTTTAAGTCTTGGCAGATTTTAGCAACTTAGCACAAGTCAAGCAATCAACCTACACATGCAATTCTAAGAGTATAGCAGCGGAATGTAAAACATTGCACATGAAGGTAAAGGGAGGAGTTTGGAGGGAGCAAAAGCAATGTAGACACGGAGATTTTTGGCGTGGTTCCGATAGGTGGTGCTATAGTACATCCACGTTGATGGAGACTTCAACCCACAAAGGGTAACGGCTGCGTGAGTCCACGGAGGGCTCCACCCACGAGGGGTCCATGAAGAAGCAACCTTGTCTATCCCACCACGGCCATCGCCCATGAAGGACTTGCCTCACTAGGTTAGATCTTCACGAAGTAGGCGATATCCTTGCCCGTACAAACTCCTTGGTTCAACTCCACAATCTTGTTGGAGGCTCCCAAGTGACACCTAACCAATCTAGGAGACACCACTCTCCAAAAGGTAATAGATGGTGTGTTGATGATGAACTCCTTGCTTTTGTGCTTCAAATGATAGTCTCCCCAACACTCAACTCTCTCTCACAGATTTGGATTTGGTGGAAAGATGATTTGAGTGGAAAGCAACTTGGGGAAGGCTAGAGATCAAGATTCTTGTGGTTGGAATGGAATATCTTGGTCTCAACACATGAGTAGGTGGTTCTCTCTCAGAAAATGTATGCTGGAAGTGTAGGAATGTTTTGATGGATTTCTCCACAAATGGAGGATGGGTGGAGGGGTATATATAGCCTCCACACAAAATCTAACCATCACACACAATTTACCAAACTCGGTGAGACCGAATCATGAAACTTGGTCAGACCGATTTAGTTCAAAATGTGAACGTTAGGATTTTCGGTTGGACCGACATGTCAACTCGGTGGGTCCGATTTCATTCAGGGTTAGGGCATAACTAATCTTGGTGAGACCGATCACATAAATTTGGTAGGACCGATTTCTGTAATAGGCAAACAAAGAGTTGGTCAGGCAAACTTGGTGGGACCGAATCGCTCATTTCAGTGAGACCGAAATGTTACGAAAGGGAAACAGAGAGTTTGCATTGCGAACTCGGTGGGATCAATCGCTCATCTCGGTTGGACCAAAACGTTATGAAGGGAAACAATGAGTCTACAATCCCATCTTGGTGAGATCGAAGTGACTAGGGTTTTTGGCAGTGGCTATGTCAAATGAACTCGGCGGCGTCGGATAGATAATTTTGGTGGGGCCGAGTTTGACTTTTGGTTTGGGACATATGTGGATATGAGAAAGTGGTTGAGGGATTTTGAAACATATCAAGCAACACCTCATCTCTTTTTAATAGTACTTGTTTTTCCTATGGACTCAATGTGATCTTGGATCACTAAAATGAAAATGTAGTGTCTTGAGCTTGAGCCAATATGTGTCCTTAGCATTTTGAGGGGTCCACATTGCTAATCCATGCCATGCCAATCATTGAACTTTCTGACATGATCATCTTGAAATAGCATTAGTTCAATGAGCTATATGTTGTTAGGAATTACCAAAACCACCCAGGGATAGTTGTACTTTCAGCGAGTTGCTCCTCGTGGCAGCTTTGGAAGTACGCTGCACAACTGGCGTGGTTGTCGGTGGCGTACTCCGGGCGACCACGCACCTCCTCCGACAGGGAGGCCCGGACGCGCTCGATCTTGTCATGGAAGTAGGCGGGGTGGTTGATGTCGGGCTGTGGGGGGGACTGGGACGCCTCCGGCGCTGAGCCTCCACCGCCTCGGCGCGCACATGTCAGGCGGTGCCGGGTAGTTAGCCTGGTGGAGGAGGTGCGCCTCCCACTCGTGTAGGGTGCGGCGGCCGAAGCCATTGGCCGCCGCATCGTCATCGGGGAAACGCTCACCCATCGGTGGCTGGTGTCGAGGAAAGAGAGAGACGGTATGGGGCGGCGCAATGAGAAGGGGTGGTTTTTATAACCGCCGGGGGGTGGTAGACGTGTGTGTGTGTACGCGTGGCGGGAGGTGGATGGCGCGTCACCGGACCTTCACTACACCGTCCGTGGGGAATCAGTGAAAGGCTGACTGGGCAACCTTGGCATTGATTCCCTGCGGGAAACGAGGCACAAGGAAGACGAGACGTGTCTGGTCACTGACTCGGCGGGCCCGCCGTTCTTTCGTGTCAAAAATGCTTCCCCCAACGCCCTCGGGCCCCCAGTGCGTCGGGTTTGTCCTGGGTCCGCTGGCGCCAATTTCGGCCCTAACCGGTGAAATTTGGGTTTCTAGGGGCGCGTTTGGGCCAATTTGTAGACGGCGGCGATAAAAAAACGCCTTGTGGAGGCCTGTTGGGGGGGGGGGCGAGTGGAGGTGCTCTTATCTGCCTGATGTTTTCTGAGAGGGAATGGCAAACGAACATGTTTTTTGGTAGGAAAAATGTCTTGTCACGTTGTTTTAAAGAAATTGTCATACTGTTTCAAAGAAACCTCAAGTAAAAATGTTGACAAAAATACCACCCCTCCTAGCAAACATGTTCGTTGGCCATCGACATCTTTAACAAATTGTCACATAGACTTTACACTACTACCATATCTTTTTTTACTGGATTTAATAGCACACTTTTGATAATAGTTGAATAAAATACCATAAATTGAGTTTTTCCTTCCTTTTAACGTCCATGACCACACGTCAAATTTGACCTTGGTCATTTTCACCTGGCGATCCTAGTTCCATCAAAATAGGAACATGGGCAACTCAAGGAAATAAAAATAAAAACAAGAAATAGAGACGAGGCAGAGGAAACAACACCACCATCTCACCCTGCTTCCTCCCCAGAGGGTCGTCACCTCACCGTGTCACTACTTCGCCTGTGTGCCATCTATTCTTGTGAAGGAGGCGGCGCCATCCACCGCGCCTCGGTCACTCCCACGTCGTGCTAGATATGAAGGGTGTCATCATCCGCCACGCTCCGGTCGCTCCTTTGCGGTGTCGGAGAAGGAGGGTGCGGCTCCTATAAGTAACCCCTCCATCTTGTCTCAGTCCAGATGATGGATGTGTTGTAGCACTGTTGTAGTTGTACGTTGTTGTGGATGAAAGTTCCTTCTGGCTGAAGCCTGCTATAGCTGCTCGTTACTGTAGTTGAATGTAGCTACTAGCTCTATTCGAATTTACAATTTGGACCAAAGAAAAGTACATACTTTGGCCATATGTGCAAAAATCACTATTCTGACCTTTTTACGAAACAATATCACAAAAATCACTATTGTAACACCTAGACGCTAGGCGCTACACTGTATAGGCTAGCGCCTATAGTGTAGCACCTAGCTCTCAGGCGTTACACACCGACTTAGCATTTTTTCAGGCAGCCTGGGGTGCGACTATGGCTAGGCATGTAGCGTCTGTCAGTCAGGCGCTACACAACGTAGTGTGGAGTCTAGCTGTCGGGCACTACACAAAAGAGTCAGTTCGGTGAAAAAAAATTCGCCAACGGTTCATTTTGTGATATTGTTTCATCCACGGGTCAAATATGTCTTTTTTACCGCCAGTGCTAGCGTGGACGAAGTACATTTATAGGACAGCACCATAATAAAATATACACTCAAACCAACCACGATCACCAATTAGCCCATAGGACAAAACGGATCTACTCAAACATCATAGGATAACCACGTATCATTGAGAAATAATATATAGCATTGAGCACCATGTTTATGTAGAGATTACAGCAGGGAGAAGAGGTGTTACACCGCCGCAAGGTTGTTGATGTAGATTGTCGTCACGATCCTTGCCCCGACAGCACTCCGGCGCCACCGAGAGAGAGGGGGAGAGAGCCCCCATCCTTCTTCTTCTTCCTTGGCCTCCCCCTATATGGGAGGAGGGTTCCCCCTCTGGTCCATGGCCTCCATGGAAGCAGAGGGACGGGAGCCCCTCCGAGATTGGATGTCCCTCTCTGTTCTCTTCTATTCCGTGTTCCTATTTTCTGGCCAAAACCGTTTCTTATATTCCGGAGATCCATAACTCCGATTGCGCTGAGATTTTAACACGATTTTTTTTTCTGGATATAAGTTTCCTTGCGCCCGAAGTAGAGCTCCAACCGACGTACGAGGTGAGCACAACCCACCACCACGCGCCTGGCCCCTAGGGCATGCCCTGGTGTATCTTGGGGCTGTGGGCCCCCGTTTGCATTGATTCCAAGTCCCAAAAATCATATATATTCCAAAATAATTCTCCGTAAATTTTTATCGCGTTTGGACTTTGTTTGATATGGATATTCTGTGAAGCAAAAAACATGCAACAAACAAGAACTGACACTAGGCACTGGATCAATAGGTTAGTCCAATAAATCATATAAAATGTTGCCAAAAGTATGTGAAAGTTGCATAATATTGGCATGAAACAATAAAAAACTATAGATACGATGGAGACGTATCACCCGTAAGCATGGGGTCGCTTGGGAGGTGTAGTCTTCTCTTTGATGGTGGCCTCCTTCTTCCTTGTGGCCTTTGTGCCCTTCTCCTAGGCCTTGGGGATGTTCCTTAGCTGCTTGGTGGGGGTCGCCCTCGCACCTAATGATACACAACACTCTTTGGTGAGGTAGCATACAAGTTCCATCCATATCCATATCAATCTCATGGAGGAGTGAGCTTACCTCGTTTTTGATGGCACGTGCACGAGCTCTTGTCATAGGTTCGCGTGGGTCTTGTTGAGTTGGTGTAGTGTCCATGGGGATGACCGAAGGATGCTCTGCACCATCTCACCCCCTTTGGAGAGATCCATCCTCGGATCGTTAACTTCATCACCATGGTAGGTAGATAAATCCTTGACATTGAAGATGTTGCTCACGTTGTACTTGTCATGTGGGATGCCGATCTTGTAAGCTTTGTCATTGTAGTGTGCTAGCACCTTGAAAGGTCCATTAGCGTGAGGGAGTATCTTGGACTTATGCTCGTTGGGGAAACGGTCTTTGCAAAGGTGTATCCGCACGAGATCTCTCGGGCTGAACACCATGGGGTGCTTGTTGATGTTGAGCTTGGTGGTGAGGCGGTGTACTTGATGCTTGATCATGTGTCGTGTATCTTCATGCATCTTCTTGAGATAAGTTGTCCTTGCGCTCGCGTCTATGTTTGCTCATTCTTGTAGCGGTAGAGGAAGGTTGTCCAATGACGACAACAGGTTGAAGCGGTAGACGACCTTGAAGGGGGACTTGCCGGTGGTAGAGTGTCGTGCTTGATTGTAGGCATACTCGACGATGGGGAAGCATTCCTCCCACTCCTTGATGTTCTTATTGATCAACACATGGAGAAGTGCAGAGAGCGTCTCATACCTCTCCAACGTGTCTATAATTTTTGATTGTTCCATGCTATTATATTATCAATCTTGGATGTTTTATATACATTTACAAGCAAGTTTATATCATTTTTGGGGACTAACCTATTAAGTTAGTGCCTAGTGTTAGTTGCTATTTTTTGCTTGTTTTTTTACTTTGCAGAATATCGGTACCAAATGAAGTCCAACTGCCATGAAACTTTTTAGAGATTTTTTTTGGCAATAAGTGTCAGTGAACAAAAGTAGGGGCTCTCCTTTTGACCCCTTTACTTGTGCACGGGCAGTCAGAAACACGCGCCGCGGCCACATGATGTAGGGTAGAACCCTAATCGGCCGATCTTTCACGAAAGGAGCGGATCCCGCAAAGAACACGAGGAACAGAAAGAGGGAAATGAGCGAAATCACAAGGGGAAACACAAGAGGAACACTCAAACTAACAAGAACAAGTCACACATGTGCTAGATCCTCAGATACATAGAACGATACACGGTCCACGGACAACTAGGGATGATACAAAAGGGTAACCGGTTCTTCTCAGTGAGGAGGTCTTGATGTTCTTCCCTAAAGAGGGGTCTTGAATCCACTTGGGGGATCTTCTCCGGTGGAGGCTCGAATCTCCGAGGAGAAGGTAACCAAGTGGATGAGCAAAGCTCTCTCACAAATATGAGCTAAACATTTGCTAACCCTAGAAAGTTGTACGGGATGGAGTATATATAGTCTAGGGGGGTAGAAGGGGTACACGGGCCTCGACCCTTTGCTGTGCGCAGACAGGGAGGCCGGACGTCCGGGCGTCGGGCCGGATGTCCGGGCATTCGCGGAGGGCCGGATGTCCGGGCTGGTGAAGCTGGCCATGTTGCTCTCAGGTTCGGGGGGGGGGGGTCTGGATTTCCGGGCAGGGGGCCAGATGTTCGAGACCTCAGGAAGTGCCGGATGTCCGGGCTTGCGGGGCCGGATGTCCGGGGCCTGTAGGCACTTGGTGGTTGAGCAATTGTAGAGGAAGGCGCTGCAGGGGCCGGATGTCCGGGGCCTTGGCCGGATGTCCGGGGCCTCGGAGATGCTCTTGGCTCCTTCCGTTGGTTATCCTCATCCATGGACTTGGGGACTTGTCCGTCTTCATGCGCATCTTCGGGAGGACCCTCTTGGTATCTAATCATGCACAACATCTCGGACTTAGGTAGTAGCCGTGTCTCATGCATAGAAAGTGGAAGTTCGGAGAGGAGTGAGTTCACCTTATCTTCGATAGCTTTGGCTCGGGCTCGTGTCATTGGTCCAAGTGGTGCCGTTGGAGGTGTGGGTGCGTCCATGGGGATGATCTTGGGATGCTCCGCATTATCTCCCCTTCCTTGGGGAAGATCCGTCCTCGGATCGAAATCCTCATCACCATGGTAGGGCGAGAGATCTTTGATGTTGAAGATGTCGCTCACGGAGTACTTGTCACGAGGAATGTCGATCTTGTAAGCATTGTTGTTGTAGCGTGCAAGCACCTTGAATGGTCCATCCACGCTGTAACGCCCGGGTAATCTAGCTACAGTAAAACTCTCCTAATGATGCCATGTCATCTGCGGTTACTGTTACTAATCTCGGGTTAATTCGAAACCGCGTCAAATTCAAATTCAAATTAATGTCAAACGGCAAAAGTTTCAAAATATTAAACTAAAATGTTCGGAGTGAGCAGTTAAATGCCAGGGTAATTATAATAAAGCAAACACATTTTTCTAAAATGCCTAAATGGTTTAAAATGATTTAAAACAGAAGAGATAATAAATAAAAGGAAAACAGGAAACAAACAAAAAAAGGGGAGAGAGAGTCCCCCCCCACTGGGCTCCGGCCCAGCAGGCCGGCCCTTTCGGCCGCAGGCCCAACCGGCCTCCCCCCACGCCTCCCTTATCCCCCCCACGATCGAACCCTAGCTTATCCCACCCCCACTCGCACCACTCCTCCCCCCCGCTGGATCTGGATCGGGGAATCCCGATCCCCTCGCCCTTCTCCCTCGCGCACCCGTCGCCGCCTGGACCGCGCCTCCGCCTCGACCTCCCCGTCGCCGGACCCCCCCCATCACCGGACTGCTCCTCTACGGCGTCGTCGCCGTCTTCCTCCTCAACCCCCGCTCCCCAGACCCTACGCACCCCGGTGAGGCCCTCACCCTCCTCTCCCCTCTCCGCCGCACGCTCGCGCCCGCCTCGTCTCAGGTCGGACGAGCCCCATGGCTCCGCCCCCCCCGCCTGGAGCTCTGCTCCCGCACGCGCCCCCGCACAGCCCCGTGCCTCCCCTCTCGCTCGCCCGCGCCGGGGCGCACCCCCTGGCTGCGGCCTTTGCACGCACGTTCCGCCGTGCCCGTCAGCTTCGACCACCGCAGCACACCGTGCCCCGCCTCCCGCCTCTCCCCCCGCTGCGTTGCCGCGCCGGCGTGCCCTCAAGCCTGCACGCGCCCCCACTTTCCTCCTCCCCGTGCGCGCACGACCGCAGCGGCTGTCGTGCCCGCCTGCCTTCGCATCGCCCGCCACTTCTGCGGCAGCTGCTACCTCTGCCGCACCCCCCGCTGCCCAGCATCGCCGGCGCCGCCCCATTCCGGCCACCCTCGCCGCGGTCCCGGTCGTCGCCCGGCGCCGGCGCCCGTCTATGCCACTGGACCCTCTCCTGGGTCGGACGCCCGCAAGCCCGCGCGCCCGTTATGCCCCTGGGCCACTGACCAAATGGCCCCACGGCACAGAACGTTTTAAAAAAATATAAAAATATGTCTAACTAAAATTAATTAATTAAAGAAATAATTAACTTAATTAATTTTGATTAATTAATTTAAACAACTAATTAAACTAATTACACATTAGTTACCTAACCAATCTGGTCTGTTAATTAGTTTATTAAGTAGGCAATGACAGTGGGGCCCACCCCCCTAATTAACACTAATTAGGTTAAATAATATGTTTAAATAAAATGTGTCACTGACCAGTGGGACCCACTGGTCAGGTTGACCAGTCAACCCTGTTGACTGCTGACGTCAGCATGACGTCATGCTGATGTCATAAATCCATTTTCGAATTAATTTAAATAATTAATTAAATTCCAGAAACTAATAAAATCTTTAGAAAATCATATCTTTTAATCCGTAACTCGGATTAAATTATTTTCAACATGAAAGTTGCTCAGAACGACGAGACGAATCCGGATACGCAGCCTGTTCGTCTGCCACACCCCCCTAACCTATCGAACTCGCAACTTTCCCCTTCCGGCTCCTCTGCCCGAAAACGCGAAACACCGGGGATACTTTCCCGGATGTTTCCCCCCTTCACCGGTATCACCTCATACCGCGATAGGGCACCCCTAGCACCGCTACTTGTCATGTCATGCATCGCTATGCATCTATTTGCTTAAATATTTATTGTTTCTCCCCCCTCTTCTCTCGCTAGACACTGAGACCGACGCCGCTGCTACCCAGTACGACTACGGAGTTGACGACCCCTCTCTCTTGCCAGAGCAACCAGGCAAGCCCCCCCTTTGATCACCAGATATCGCCTACTCTTCTCTATACTGCTTGCATTAGAGTAGTGTAGCATGTTACTGCTTCCCGTTAATCCTATACTGATGCATAGCCTGCCCTTGCTACTACTGTTGTTACCTTTACCTGCAATCCTAATGCTTAGTATAGGATGCTAGTTTATCATCAGTGGCCCTACATCCTTGTCCGTCTGCCATGCTATACTATCGGGCCGTGATCACTCGGGAGTTGATCACGGGTATATACTTTATACTTTATACCTGATACATGTGGTGACTAAAGACGGGTCGGCTTGAGGAGCACCCGCGAGTGGATCTTTGAGGCGGAGCGACAGGGCAGGTTCCGACCACCTAGGAGAGAGGTGGGCCTGGCCCTAGTCGACGTTTGCGGATACTTAACACGCTTAACGAGATCTGGGTATTTGATCTGAGTTTGGCCATTTGGTCTATACGCACTAACCATCTACGCGGGAGTAGTTATGGGTATCCCGGCGTCGTGGTATCAGCCGAAGCCTTCGTGACGTCAGCGACTGAGTGGCGCGCGCCGGATTGGAACGTAAGCCTACTCTTGTATTAAGGGGGCTAGTTCTGCTTCCGGCCACGTACGCAACGTGCAGGTGTGCTAAGGGCGATGGGCCCAGACCCCTGTGCGCTTAGGTTTAGACCGGCGTGCTGACCTCTCTGTTGGTCTAGGTGAGGCTGCGACGTGTTGATCTTCCGAGGCCGGGCATGACCCAGGAAAGTGTGTCCGGCCAAATGGGATCGAGCGTGTTGGGGTATGTGGTGCACCCCTGCAGGGAAGTTAATCTATTCGAATAGCCGTGATCTTCGGTAACAGGATGACTTGGAGTTGTACCTTGACCTTATGACAACTAGAACCGGATACTTAATAAAACACACCCTTCCAAGTGCCAGATACAACCGGTGATCGCTCTCTCACAGGGCGACGAGGGGAGGATCAGCGGTTAGGGTTATGCTATGCGATGCTACTTGGAGGACTTCAGTCTACTCTCTTCTACATGTTGCAAGACGGAGGCTGCCAGAAGCGTAGTCTTCGAAAGGATTAGTTATCCCCCTCTTATTCTGGCTTTCTGCAGTTCAGTCCACATATGATACCCTTACTCCATTTGATACCCATGCATATGTAGTGTAGCTCCTTGCTTGCGAGTACTTTGGATGAGTACTCACGGTTGCTTTCTCCCTCTTTTCCCCTATCCCTTCTACCTGGTTGTCGCAACCAGATGCTGGAGTCCAGGAGCCAGACGCCACCGTCGACGATGACTCCTACTACACCGGAGGTGCCTACTACTACGTGATGCCCGCTGACGACGACCAGGAGTAGTTAGGAGGATCCCAGGCAGGAGGCCTGCGCCTCTTTCGATCTGTATCCCAGTTTGTGCTAGCCTTCTTAAGGCAAACTTGTTTAACTTATGTCTATACTCAGATATTGTTGCTTCCGCTGACTCGTCTATGATCGAGCTCTTGTATTCGAGCCTTTGAGGCCCCTGGCTTGTAATATGATGCTTGTATGACTTATTTTATTTGTAGAGTTGTGTTGTGATATCTTCCCGTGAGTCCCTGATCTTGATCGTACACGTTTGCGTGTATGATTAGTGTATGTTTGAATCGGGGGCGTCACAAGTTGGTATCAGAGCCGACTGCCTGTAGGAATTCCCCTTCCACACTCCTTGGCCGAAGTTGAGTCTAGACATTGCAAAAACTTTTACTAACTTGGCTGTGTGCCTTACGGGCCCACGTCGCCATCGGGTGGTACTAGGATGTTTTACTCCTCGAACTTTACTCTGGGACTCTGAACTCTCTTCTACTCGGGTTAAACGAATTTACTAACTCTGACACTAGGATCCCGTTACGACATTCACCCCAAAGTTGGATAAGCCCTAGTTATTCTTTAGAGTAGTATTTGAACATTATCCACATTGTCATTTGACTCCTTTGAAAACATCTTTGTTTTCAGATGGAACCCACAAGGCAGGTCGTGCGCCACACGACGGCCATTGGTGCCTCAGGATCACCTGCTGTGTTGGTTGAGATGATGACCTATCTGGGTTATCGCTAGCACCCTGAGTACACCGTCTATGAGGAGTATCAGGACTTCAACCAGGAGCAGTACCGTGCCATCGTCCACCTCTACTCTCGGGAGTATGACTCCACTACCGTGCTGCACACTGCTCATGGTGTTGGAGTGACTGTCGATATGGCGGTCCACGATGCTGCTTATGCTGCTCTGACACGTCTTCGTGGAGAGTATCAGGAGTTGGATACCTCCCCCTTCAGGAACATTGCTATCGCATCCGATGTTGGTGCGGAGGGTTACTACACTGCTGCCTACTCCACTGTCACCCGAGAGCCCTTCTACCATCAGAACCTGGTTCTGCATGCTGATGGGCTGGATCGAGCTAACCGAGCTCTTCGCCACGAGTTGTACACCACTCGTCAGCACCTCTACCGTGCTCTGACGATGTTGCACCCCTTCGTCGGATCTGGGGAGCTGTCGCGTTCTGCTATCTACCCAGCCAGGACCGTGATGCCCCAGGGTGTCGGTTGGCCAGAGGTGGGAGGCTACTCTCCCGTACTTGGTCCTCTTCTGCCACTTGAGCGTCAGGTTCTGCACCAGAGTACCCGCGGACCCCAGGTTGCCGACGTGGTGTACCCGATGCCACACTACCAGCTTTCAGGCTACAGCTACCTCCGCAGTACCGCGTGGGACTGATGTAGACTTGCTTGTTAGTGTTAGATGCATTCGCCGCGAGCCTGCGTGCCGCCTGTGATGTCTTAATCTATGTACCAGACTCTGTGTAACGAACTCCATGCATGATCTCTTTTGTAAGATATGCCGACTACTATGTAGTATCTATCGTGCTGCTTTCGTTGTGCATGTTTCATCATGAATGATTCTCGTCTTTGCACATTTCTCAATACTGATCTACCCCTGTTATATATTAGCAGGATGGTTAGACCAGGTGGTCGTGGTCGTGGTCGTGGTGGCAACGCCCCACCACCGCCTGAGTACATGGCTGGGATGATGCAACAGTTTGAGTTGAACCGTCAGTTCATGGAGAATATTATGGCTCAGTTTCCTCGCCCCAATATGAACCAGCAGCCAACCCAAGTGACTCTGCAGGATTTCATGCGCCTCAACCCAACCGTGTACCGCAGCTCAACTCAGCCTCTGGATGCTGATGACTGGCTCCGTGACATCACCTATGAGATGGAGTCTGCTGATGTAGCCCCTGCCAGCTATGTTACCTTTGCTTCCTTCTTCCTGAAAGGACCCGTAGCTCAATGGTGGGATAGCCACAGGCGTACTCTGCCAGCTGGAACAATCATCACCTGGCCAGACTTCCAAGCTGCCTTCCGTGCTCGCTTCATTCCTCAGGGAGTCATGGACCGGAAGAAGCGTGAGTTCCGCAATCTCACCCAAGGCAACAAAATTGTGGAAGCTTACTAGCGGGAGTTTCTTGACTTGTCCCGCTATGCTGAAGAAGACATCGCAACTGATGCACGCAGACAGGAGAAGTTCCGTGATGGCCTTCAAGTTGACATCAAGCTCGCACTTCTAGTGCACGACTTTGCTGATTTCGCCACTCTGGTGAACAAAGCCATCAACGTCGAAACTGGTCTGCAGGAATACCAGAGCTCTCACAAGCGCAGCCGTGACACGGGCTCATCTTCGGGCCCGTCCTCGCAGAAGCGCAAGATATGGATCCCCAACAGCATGTACCAGCCGGATGCACCTGCCCCAAGGCAGTCCTATGCTGCACCTCGTCTGCCTGCTCCTCCAACTAGGCAGACAAGACTTCCAGCTCCACCACCACAAGCTCCTGTTCCCACTCCCAATAATGGCCTCTGCTACAAGTGTGGTCAGCCAGGTCACCGTGCTAGGGATTGCAATCAAAACCAGAATCAACTGGCCCTCCCAGCAACTGGCCGTGGAAGCAACCAGCCTCGCAACAACAGTGCCAAGTCTTATGGTCGTGTTCATGCCAACCATGTTGATCTCAATGAAGTTCTAGACCAACCTGCTACCGTGATGGGTACACTCCTCGTAAACTCAGTACCTGCATCTGTTTTATTCGATTCAGGGGCATCACATTCATTCATGTCAGAAGATTTTGCATACAAGCATGACGTTAAATGTGAGGAGATGAACACTTCGGTATTGGTAAAAACCCCCGTGGGACAATGTCAAACCTCACTGGTTGGCATCGATGTCCCCGTGGAAATCGAAGGGCTGGAATTCTATGCCTCTCCCATTATCCTGAAGTCGTCTAACATCGACCTCATTCTGGGAATGGATTGGTTGAAAGCGCATACTGCTTCTATAGTTTGCGCCACTAAGGTCGTCCATCTGCTACACCCTTCTGACGAAATAATAGCTTACCAAGCTCATCTAGTTCAGAACGCCGAGGCACGACTTTATGCCTTGAATGCGCTGAACGCTGCACCACTCGAGGGCATTGAAAACATTCCCGTCGTTCGTGAATTCCAAGACGTCTTCCCAGAAGAACTTCCAGGGATTCCTCCTGCTAGGGCTGTCGAATTCATCATCGACTTGAAACCCGGCACTACCCCTATAGCTAAACGACCCTACAAGATGCCGCCGCATGAACTCATTGAGCTTAAGGAGGAAATCGACAAATCTCTTGTCAAAGGTTTCATTCGCCCAAGTTGCTCTCCTTGGGGAGCACCTTCTCTCTTTGTTAAGAAGAAGGATGGGACAAACCGATTAGTCCAAGACTACCGTCCTATAAACCAAGCTACCATTCAGAATAAATATCCTCTTCCTCGAATCAATGATCTTTATGATCAACTGGCTGGCTCATCAGTGTTCTCCAAACTCGACTTGAGGTTGGGTTACCACCAGATCCGTGTTCGTGAAGAGGACATCCCAAAAACCGCCTTCGTGACTCGGTATGGATCATATGAGTACACCGTCATGTCATTCGGCTTAACGAATGCTCCCGCCACCTTCTCTCGTCTGATGAATTATATATTCATGGATTACCTCGACAAGTTCGTCATGGTTTATCTGGACGATATCCTTGTATTTTGCAAGAACGAGGAAGAACATGCTGGACATCTGCGTCTTGTGCTAGAGAAGCTTCGAGAACATCAACTGTATGCTAAGTATTCCAAGTGTGAATTCTGGCTCCCCGAAGTAACCTATCTTGGGCATGTCATCTCCAAGGATGGTATTGCCGTCAACCCTGAACGAGTTCAGGCTATACTCGATTGGACTCCTCCGAAGAATGTGAAGCAAGTCCGAAGTTTTCTCGGTCTCGCCAGCTATTGCCGTCGATTCGTCGAGAACTTCTCCAAGATTGCCAGGCCTCTGACTAATTTGTTGCATAAGGGTGTCAAGTTCGACTGGACAGACAAGTGTCAGGAAAGTTTCCAGGCGCTCAAAGACAAGTTGACTTCTGCCCCCGTACTTGCTCCACCTGATACTAAGAAGGACTTCGTCATTTACTGCGACGCTTCCCGTCAAGGATTAGGCTGTGTCCTAATGCAAGAGCGCAGAGTGATTGCTTATGCCTCTCGTCAACTGCGCCCTCACGAAGAAAACTACCCGGTTCACGACCTCGAGCTTGCTGCCGTCATTCATGCACTGAAGCAGTGGCGACATTACCTTCTCGGTAATCGTTGCGAGATCTTCACCGACCATCAAAGTCTGAAGTATCTGTTTACTCAGCCAGATTTGAACCTACGCCAGCAAAGATGGATGGAGACTGTTGCAGACTTTGACGTGGGTATATCCTATACCCCCGGCAAGGCTAATGTAATGGCTGATGCCTTGAGCCGCAAGTCTTACTGCAACCACCTCCAGGTCCACAAAGTTCAGCCCTCGCTTGCCGAAGAATTTAGAAGGCTGAACCTCCATATTGTTCCCCCGGGATCACTCGCTCCCCCTCCCGAAGATTTCCCCAAACAGAACCTCCATGTTGTTTCCAAGGGTTCTCTCAATACCCTGGTTGCGAAACCAGATCTTGTGGACACCATCAAATGGATACAGAAGTGTGACGATGAAGTCCTCAAGATTAAGCGCGACCTCAAAAAGGGAAAGCCCTCATTCTTCACGATCGCCGACGATGGCGCCTTGTATT
Organism: Triticum urartu; assembly: GCF_056163025.1. Lineage (NCBI taxonomy): Eukaryota > Viridiplantae > Streptophyta > Magnoliopsida > Poales > Poaceae > Triticum > Triticum urartu. Next base: position 220,345,716 of record NC_141878.1, read on the forward strand.
TCAAAGGCCGCCTAGTGGTACCATGTTCGAAGAAAAACCTGGATAAGACTAAGAGGGTTATGCAAGAAGCTCATGATACGCCTCTGTCCATCCATCCTAGTAGTACAAAGATGTACCAGGATATTCGTCAAAGATTCTGGTGGTCTAATATGAAGCAGGGCATTGCTCGTTATGTTGCTGAGTGTGACGTTTGTCGCCGAATCAAAGCAGAGCGTCAAAGGCCTGCCGGAACTCTTCAACCTATCTCTATTCCTGAATGGAAATGGGACCATGTTGAAATGGACTTCGTCACTGGTTTTCCCAAATCGCAGAAAGGTAATGATGCTATTCTTGTCGTCATTGACCGGCTTTCCAAAGTTGCCCATTTTCTGGCGGTCAAAGAGATAATCACTGCTAGTCAGCTTGCTAGTCTCTACATGGCCAGAATCGTTTCACTTCACGGTATCCCACTGGTTATCAGTTCAGACCGTGGCAGCTTATTCACTTCAAGGTTTTGGGCGAGTTTACAAGAAGCTATGGGGACTCATCTGTTGTTCAGTACTGCGTTCCATCCTCAGTCGCAAGGGCAAGTTGAACGTGTCAACCAAGTTCTCGAAGACATGCTTCGAGCTTGTGTAATCTCATTCGGCAAGAAATGGGAGGAATCTCTTCCATATGCCGAGTTCTCTTATAATAATAGCTATCAAGCTAGTCTGAAGATGTCCCCCTTCGAAGTGCTATATGGACGAAAGTGTCGAACCCCTCTAAACTGGTCAGAAACAGGGGAACGACCACTCTTCGGTCTGGATATTATCCAACAGGCCGAAGAACAAGTCCGCATTATTCGCGAGAATCTCAAGACTGCTCAGTCACGTCAGAAAAGTCAGTATGACCGTCATCACCAAGACATGGTCTATCAACCTGGCGAAAAGGCTTATCTTCGAGTTACACCAATGAAGGGTGCTCACCGCTTCGGGATCAAGGGCAAGCTAGCTCCTCGCTATATCGGTCCCTTCACTATTCTCGAAAGGCGTGGAAAGGTGGCATATCAACTGGAGCTTCCGCCGAACCTTTCTCAGGTTCACGATGTGTTCCATGTGTCACAACTCCGCCGTTGCTTCAAGGATCCAATCCGAGCTGTGGATCATGAAGAGCTCGAATTGCAACAGGACCTCTCTTATAAAGAGCATCCGGTCCGCATTCTTGACCAAGCTGAACGCCGCACACGTCAGAAGGCGATCAAATTCCTCAAAGTCCAGTGGTCGAATCACTCTGAGGACGAAGCCACCTGGGAACGCGAGGATCGTCTTCGCGATGAATACCCTGCACTGTTTCCTCCTACCTCCTAAATCTCGGGACGAGATTTCTTGTAGTGGAGGAGATTTGTAACGCCCGGGTAATCTAGCTACAGTAAAACTCTCCTAATGATGCCATGTCATCTGCGGTTACTGTTACTAATCTCGGGTTAATTCAAAACCGCGTCAAATTCAAATTCAAATTAATGTCAAACGGCAAAAGTTTCAAAATATTAAACTAAAATGTTCGGAGTGAGCAGTTAAATGCCAGGGTAATTATAATAAAGCAAACACATTTTTATAAAATACCTAAATGGTTTAAAATGATTTAAAACAGAAGAGATAATAAATAAAAGGAAAACAGGAAACAAACAAAAAAAGGGGAGAGAGAGTCCCCCCCACTGGGCTCCGGCCCAGCAGGCCGGCCCTTTCGGCCGCAGGCCCAACCGGCATCCCCCCACGCCTCCCTTATCCCCCCCCCACGATCGAACCCTAGCTTACCCCACCCCCACTCGCACCACTCCTCCCCCCCGCTGGATCTGGATCGGGGAATCCCGATCCCCTCGCCCTTCTCCCTCGCGCACCCGTCGCCGCCTGGACCGCACCTCCGCCTCGACCTCCCCGTCGCCGGACCCCCCCATCACCGGACTGCTCCTCTACGGCGTCGTCGCCGTCTTCCTCCTCAACCCTCGCTCCCCAGACCCTACGCACCCCGGTGAGGCCCTCGGCCTCCTCTCCCCTCTCCGCCGCACGCTCGCGCCCGCCTCGTCTCAGGTCGGACGAGCCCCATGGCTCCGCCCCCCACCCGCCTGGAGCTCTGCTCCCGCACGCGCCCCCGCACAGCCCCGTGCCTCCCCTCTCGCTCGCCCGCGCCGGGGCGCACCCCCTGGCTGCGGCCTTTGCACGCACGTTCCGCCGTGCCCGTCAGCTTCGACCACCGCAGCACACCGTGCCCCGCCTCCCGCCTCTCCCCCCGCTGCGTTGCCGCGCCGGCGTGCCCTCAAGCCTGCACGCGCCCCCACTTTCCTCCTCCCCGTGCGCGCACGACCGCAGCGGCCGTCCTGCCCGCCTGCCTTCGCATCGCCCGCCACTGCTGCGGCAGCTGCTACCTCTGCCGCAACCCCCCGCTGCCCAGCATCGCCGGCGCCGCCCCATTCCGGCCACCCTCGCCGCGGTCCCGGTCGTCGCCCGGCGCCGGCGCCCGTCTATGCCACTGGACCCTCTCCTGGGTCGGACGCCCGCGCGCCCGCGCGCCCGTTATGCCCCTGGGCCACTGACCAAATGGCCCCACGGCACAGAACGTTTTAAAAAAATATAAAAATATGTCTAACTAAAATTAATTAATTAAAGAAATAATTAACTTAATTAATTTTGATTAATTAATTTAAACAACTAATTAAACTAATTACACATTAGTTACCTAACTAATCTGGTTTGTTAATTAGTTTATTAAGTAGGCAATGACAGTGGGGCCCACCCCCCTAATTAACACTAATTAGGTTAAATAATATGTTTAAATAAAATGTGTCACTGACCAGTGGGACCCACTGGTCAGGTTGACCAGTCAACCCTGTTGACTGCTGACGTCAGCATGACGTCATGCTGATGTCATAAATCCATTTTCGAATTAATTTAAATAATTAATTAAATTCCAGAAACTAATAAAATCTTTAGAAAATCATATCTTTTAATCCGTAACTCGGATTAAATTATTTTCAACATGAAAGTTGCTCAGAACGACGAGACGAATCCGGATACGCAGCCCGTTCGTCTGCCACACCCCCCTAACCTATCGAACTCGCAACTTTCCCCTTCCGGCTCCTTTGCCCGAAAACGCGAAACACCGGGGATACTTTCTCGGATGTTTCCCCCCCTTCACCGGTATCACCTCATACCGCGATAGGGCACCCCTAGCACCGCTACTTGTCATGTCATGCATCGCTATGCATCTGTTTTCTTAAATATTTATTGTTTCTCCCCCCTCTTCTCTCGCTAGACACTGAGGCCGACGCCGCTGCTACCCAGTACGACTACGGAGTTGACGACCCCTCTCTCTTGCCAGAGCAACCAGGCAAGCCCCCCTTTGATCACCAGATATCGCCTACTCTTCTCTATACTGCTTGCATTAGAGTAGTGTAGCATGTTACTGCTTCCCGTTAATCCTATACTGATGCATAGCCTGCCCTTGCTACTACTGTTGTTACCTTTACCTGCAATCCTAATGCTTAGTATAGGATGCTAGTTTATCATCAGTGGCCCTACATCCTTGTCCGTCTGCCATGCTATACTATCGGGCCGTGATCACTCGGGAGTTGATCACGGGTATATACTTTATACTTTATACCTGATACATGTGGTGACTAAAGACGGGTCGGCTTGAGGAGCACCCGCGAGTGGATCTTTGAGGCGGAGCGACAGGGCAGGTTCCGACCACCTAGGAGAGAGGTGGGCCTGGCCCTAGTCGACGTTCGCGGATACTTAACACGCTTAACGAGATCTGGGTATTTGATCTGAGTTTGGCCATTTGGTCTATACGCACTAACCATCTACGCGGGAGTAGTTATGGGTATCCCGGCGTCGTGGTATCAGCCGAAGCCTTCGTGACGTCAGCGACTGAGTGGCGCGCGCCGGATTGGAACGTAAGCCTGCTCTTGTATTAAGGGGGCTAGTTCTGCTTCCGGCCGCATACGCAACGTGCAGGTGTGCTAAGGGCGATGGGCCCAGACCCCTGTGCGCTTAGGTTTAGACCGGCGTGCTGACCTCTCTGTTGGTCTAGGTGGGGCTGCGACGTGTTGATCTTCCGAGGCCGGGCATGACCCAGGAAAGTGTGTCCGGCCAAATGGGATCGAGCGTGTTGGGGTATGTGGTGCACCCCTGCAGGGAAGTTAATCTATTCGAATAGCCGTGATCTTCGGTAACAGGATGACTTGGAGTTGTACCTTGACCTTATGACAACTAGAACCAGATACTTAATAAAACACACCCTTCCAAGTGCCAGATACAACCGGTGATCGCTCTCTCACAGGGTGACGAGGGGAGGATCAGCGGTTAGGGTTATGCTATGCGATGCTACTTGGAGGACTTCAGTCTACTCTCTTCTACATGTTGCAAGACGGAGGCTGCCAGAAGCGTAGTCTTCGAAAGGATTAGTTATCCCCCTCTTATTCTGGCTTTCTGTAGTTCAGTCCACATATGATACCCTTACTCCATTTGATACCCATGCATATGTACTGTAGCTCCTTGCTTGCGAGTACTTTGGATGAGTACTCACGGTTGCTTTCTCCCTCTTTTCCCCCTATCCCTTCTACCTGGTTGTCGCAACCAGATGCTGGAGTCCAGGAGCCAGACGCCACCATCGACGATGACTCCTACTACACCGGAGGTGCCTACTACTACGTGATGCCCGCTGACGACGACCAGGAGTAGTTAGGAGGATCCCAGGCAGGAGGCATGCGCCTCTTTCGATCTGTATCCCAGTTTGTGCTAGCCTTCTTAAGGCAAACTTGTTTAACTTATGTCTGTACTCAGATATTGTTGCTTCCGCTGACTCGTCTATGATCGAGCTCTTGTATTCGAGCCTTCGAGGCCCCTGGCTTGTAATATGATGCTTGTATGACTTATTTTATTTGTAGAGTTGTGTTGTGATATCTTCCCGTGAGTCCCTGATCTTGATCGTACACGTTTGCGTGTATGATTAGTGTACGTTTGAATCGGGGGCGTCACACACGCGTGGTTGAAGTTTGGACTTGCGTTCTTGGGGGAAAGCAGTCCTTGCGAAGGTGTAGCCAGACGAGGTCTCCAATGTTGAATATCATAGGGTGCTTGTTGACGTTGAGCTTGGTCGCAAGGCGTTGTACTTGGCGCTTGATGGTGTTTCTTGTATCTTCATGCACCTTCTTGATATGGGTCACTCTTGCACTTGCGTCCAAATTGATTCGCCCTTGGAGTGGTAGAGGCAGAATATCCAATGGAGACAAAGGGTTGAATCCGTAGACGACCTCGATAGGGGACTTGTCGGTTCTTGAGTGTCTTGCTCGGTTGTAGGCGAACTCGGCGATGGGTAGACACTCCTCCCACTCCTTGATGTTCTTCTTGATGAATACTCGAAGTAGAGCGGAGAGTGTGCGGTTTGTCACCTCCGTTTGGCCGTCGGTTTGAGGATGGTACGCCGTGGAGAAGAGTAGCTTGATTCCGAGCTTGGCGCATAGGGTCTTCCAAAAGTAGCTAAGGAACTTGACGTCGCGGTCCGAGACGATGGTTTTTGGCACACCATGGAGACGCAAAATTTTCCTACGAAAGAGATTAGCAACATGTGAAGCATCGTCTATCTTGTGGCAAGGAATAAAATGTGCCATTTTTGAGAAACGGTCCACAACGACAAATATGGAATCTTTCCCATTTCGAGTTCTAGGCAAACCAAGTACAAAGTCCATGCTAATGTCTTCCCATGGTTGGTATGGAATTGGTAAAGGCATATAGAGACCATGAGATTGAGCTTTGGACTTAGCTTTGCGACATGTAGAACACCGGTTGGTGAAACAATTGATGTCCTGAAACATCTTTGGCCAAAAGTAGCTCTTCGAGAGCGTGGCGAACGTCTTGTCGCGTCCGAAGTGTCCCATTAAGCCTCCTCCATGCGATTCCTGCAAAAGCAACAAACGAAGAGACGACTCGGGGATGCAAAGTTTGTTAGCTCTCATAAGATAGCCGTCTTTGATGTAATAGCGTTCCCAAGGTGTATTCGACAAACACTTGGCATAAGGAGTAGAAAAAGTTGCATCATGCTCATACAAGTCTTTGATATGCTCGAAGCCAATGACATTTAACTCAAGTTGCGTGACAAGCATGCATATGCGGGAAAGAGCATCCGCTATGATGTTTTCTTTACCCTTGATGTACTTGATGACATAGGGAAAAGACTCAATAAATTCACTCCATTTAGCATGACGCTTGTTCAACTTTGTTTGTCCCTTAAGATACTTGAGAGTCTCATGATCGGTATGAATGATAAACTCATGGGGACGAAGGTAATGTTCCCATTCATGCAAAATGCGGACTAAAGCATATAGCTCTTTGTCATAGATGGGATAATTGAGTTGCGCTCCGGAAAGTTTCTCACTAAAGTAAGCTATGGGGCGCTTCTCTTGCGTTAACACACCTCCTATGCCATTACCACTAGCATCGCAATGAATGTCAAAAGGCTTGTTGAAGTTGGGTAACGCAAGCACGGGAGCATGAGTAAGCAAATTCTTAAGCTCATTGAATGCGGTATCTTGGGATGGTCCCCAAACAAAAGGCGCATTCTTCTTGCTCAAAGCATGCAAAGGTGAAGCAATGGTGCTAAAATCCTTCACAAAGCGACGATAGAAACCCGCAAGGCCAAGAAAACTACGCACTTGATGCAAGTTGGTTGGTTGCGGCCAAGTCTTAATAGCATTAATCTTGGATTCATCAACATGAACACCCTTAGAAGAAACAACAAAACCGAAGAAAACGAGCTTATCAACACCAAAAAGGCATTTCTCCATATTAGCATAGAGGCGCTCTTTTCTAAGAGTTTGCAAAACGGTGCAGCCATGGGTGACATGCTCTTTGATAGATTTGCTAAACACAAGAATATCATCAAAGTAGACCACAACAAATACACCAATGTAAGGGCGAAAGACATGATTCATGAGGCGCATAAAAGTGCCCGGTGCTTCCAAAAGACCCATAGGCATGACTAACCACTCATACAAACCAAACTTGGTTTTGAAGGTGGTCTTCCATTCATCACCCTCTTGTATGCGGATTTGATAGTAACCACTCTTAAGATCAATTTTGGAAAATATAGTGGCACCGCTAAGCTCATCAAGCATATCATCTAGGCGTGGAATGGGATACCTATAGCGAACGGTGATAGCATTGATAGGTCTACAATAGGAGCACATGCGAAAACTACCATCACGTTTTGGCACAAGAATGACCGGAATGGCACAAGGGCTCAAACTTTCACGCACATGTCCATGGTCTAAGAGATGTTTTACTTGCCTTTGTATTTCTTTTGTTTCATCGGGGTTGACACGGTATGGAGCTTTGTTCGGAAGAGGTGCTCCGGGGATGAGGTCGATTCGGTGCTGGTAGACCCGGAGGTAGCTCATCGGGGAAAACATCTTGAAATTCCTGCAAAAGAGAAGACAACACTAGAGGAAGAGTGTGAGAAGTGTTAGTTTGTGATGCATTGTCCTTGCACACGAAGACGTAGTGTAGGACACTAGATGGGTTCTCACACACTTCTCTCATCTCACGTTTGGTGGCAAATAGAACTAGATTTTTGTTTTCACTCATCGTGGAGGCACTCAATTTTGGCTTGTGGCACTCACTCTCTTTTTGGTGGCTCGCTCTCTCACTATGATCTCCATGATGGATGTCTTGCTTGTCGGCGATCACTTGACTTGGTGACATTGGACGGAGGACGTACTCCTTGCCCTTCATCTTGAATATGTAGTGGTTCGTTCGGCCGTTGTGAACGACTCCTCTATCGAATTGCCATGGCCGTCCAAGGAGAAGATGACAAACGGTCATTGGAACTACGTCGCACTCCAAAGTGTCTTCGTAGGCGCCGATCTTGAAGGAGACTTGTACTCGGTGCTCGACTTGGATAGTGCCGGAGTCACTAATCCATTGCACTTTTTATGGATGTGGATGCTTCGTCTTGGGAAATTGGAGCTTGGAGCAAAGTTCTTCGCTTGCGAGATTATGACAACTCCCTCCATCGATGATGACCTTTACGGATCGTCCATTGACGCCGACCTTGGTGTGGAATATGTGGCATCGTTCGTCTTCTTCTTGGTGATGTTGGAGAGTCAAGACTTTGGAGACAACAAGTGCGGGACTTGATTCTTCATCACAAAAGACTTGTTCTTCTTCATTGTTCACTTGGCGGTGCATGGCAACTTGCTCGAGGGCTTCCATTTCGCCTTCACTCATGGAGTCATAAGTGCCATCGTCGTTGAAGACCATGGTTCGTTTGTTGGTGCACTCGTAGGACTTGTGGCCTCGGCCTCCGCAAGTGAAATACTTGAAGGAACTCGTCTTGACGGTCTCGTCGGTTGGAGTTGAGGATGATGAAGCTCTCAGCTTGAAGTTGCTCGTAGGAGGATGGCTTGTAGGTGACGAAGCTTTCTTGGAAGTCGACTTGTTGATGTTGGAAGTAGAAGGTCTTGTAGTCGGTGTTGGAATCGTTGAAGCTTGGTTATTGGAGAAGCCATAGGACTTGGATGAGAACTTGGCATACTTGAAATCATCTTGCACTTGGCGTTCCGCTTTGGTAGCTTGGTGCACTAGCTCGATGAGATTTGAGTATGGTTGGAAGTCGGCGATCTTCTTGATAGGGTGATTGAGTCCATTCAAGAAACGTGCCATTGTTTACTCATCATCTTCCGTGATATTGGCTCTTATCATTGCAATCTCCATCTCCTTGTAGTATTCTTCAACACTCTTTGTTCCTTGCTTGAGCTGTTGGAGTTTCTTGAAGAGGTCACGGTTGTAGTAGGTAGGTACGAAGCGTGCTCTCATGACATCCTTCATTTGTGCCCAAGTAGTGATGGGTGGTTCACCTCTTGCCTCTTGGCGCTCTATGATTTGTTCCCACCAAATGAGGACATAATCTTGGAACTCAAGGGATGCCATCGTGATCTTCTTCTCTTCTTCAAAATTGTGCAAACGGAAGATCTTGTCAACCTTTAATGCCCATGAAAGGTACTCTTCGGGGTCGTTGCTTCCGTTGAACTTGGGCATGGTGAACTTGAGTTTGCCATAACATTGCTCTTCATTGTGTTGGGGTCGGGGATGATGACGCCCATGTTGTTGATGATTGTGCAACTCGTGGTGCTCTTGTCGCGGAGGATTGTTATCGTCATGTTGCTCTTGTCGTGGAGGATCTCCATTGTCTTCATGTTCTTGATTGACTGGTTGTTCTTGGCGAGCTTGTGGAGGAGCTTGTCGAGTTCGAGGATGAACTTGACAATGCACGCGAGCTTGAAATCTTAGTTCTTGAATTTCTTCGTGAAGAGTTTCCTCTTGTTCATGGGCTTGTCGGCTTCGGTCGGCAACGGCTCGACTCGAATCGCGTAGAGCTTGTTGCGCCGCAAGTGCTTGAGCGTCACGGAGTTGTTGTTCTTGACGTTGTGCCTCGGCATCTTGAGCATTTTGGTGTAGACGCGCTCGCTCTTCCTCTTCATGTTGGCGTTGTCGTTGCCGTTCTCGTGCTAGCGCAAAGGCCTCTTGAGTTTGACGTTGTCGGCGCTCTTGAGAGTCGGTGTCTCGCAGGGGATTGAGGCTTGCTTGACGGTCGGTGCGCGCGGCTCGACGAAGAGTGTTCGATGTCGGTGTACTTGAGCCGGAGAGGGTGAAGTCGGAGTGCCGGCTTGAACGGCTCCTTCTTGAAGTGGAAGACGAGCGGTTGAGCAACAAAGCACGAATTTCGTCCATCCTTGTGTCATTCTCTTGCATGTGATCGTCGAGCTTGTGGTCGAAGTAGTCCCTTGTACGTTGCTCGGAAAGTCGCAAGTCGGCGGCAAGGTTGTCGATGCGTTCACTCATAGCTTGTTGCTCTTGATGCAAAGCACGTTGTGCACAAAAGAGGCGACTCTTGGTGACGAAGGAGTTCATGTCGTCGTCTTGCTCCATGAAGAGTTGGTTGGTAGTAGTACTTGGCCTATCCATCATTCCAAGACAAATGTGAGTGGTAGAAAGAGAAGAACGAGTACCAAATGTACCTTGACCAAAGTTGAAAGTGGATCGAGGATCACTCCAATGTAGGACAAGGAAATAGCACAATTGGTACGAGTTCTTGTCGGTTTCTCACACCTACACAAGTAAAAGCTTTTGGTGGAGCTTGGTTAGGATGGTGTCACAAAATTTGATGCAATTGTAAGTGAGCTTCAATAATGTTGGAAAAGATTCGCAAGATGCAATGTAACAAGTAGACCAAGCATATAAGGTACACGGAAACACACGTGCAAAAAGATAAGTGGGGTTGTGCAACCAAGGGTGAGCCAAAATGTGGAATCCACAAAAATGCTCTTGTTGCACAACACTAGAGAGACGCTAGCACGATTGCACAATAGGCGGATACAAGAACTTGTGCACAACCTACTTAGCAAAAATGCAACGACTTCTATCCCAAATATGTTGTATGCAAGGTGTTGCTATGATATGATCCAAGATGATCGAGTATGACAATCTTAATGTTGGAAGATGCTATGGTTCTTGCTTAAAAGCTCTTTGCTTATCTTTTCTCTTTGCTTAAAAGCTTGTTTGGCTCTTTGATGTTTGAGCTCTTTTCTCATGCAATGCTTGACGAACCAAGATAGCAAATGAGTATGTGATGACAACTTTGTGACACAAGAGATGATACCAATATATGCAACAATGATGTATGTATGCTATGGTAAGTATGATCACTAATGTGCACAAGTCTCGTTGCCGGCAATACTCAATGGCTAGTCTCGATGGGTAAGCAACGCAAAGGAGTAAGGCTATGATGGCTATTAATGTAATGGCAAGAATGATATGTCCAATACCAAGATGAGGTTACTGGTCTTGCTTCCGGTATGGTGTCAAAATGGTGGCACGAATACCAAGTCGTAGTCGAGGTGGTCGTTGTTGATGACGCGTTTGTGGCGAAGATGAGCGGCGGTGATGTTGTTGTCGAACCGTACCTAGATAGCAGAAACACAAAAGGATACGGTACCGCAACTCAAATTCTCTAACCTCGAAGTAGCAATTGTGTCAGAGAGCGAAACGGTCCAAAAATGGTTGGGTTATGTGGAAGTGGTGGAGGTATGCGGAAGTATATATGGTATATGGTGGGCACCGGAACAAAATTTGGTGGAAATTGGGCGGAAAACAGGGCGGTGGATGGAGATGTTGCTGCCAGGGGCCGGATGTCCAGGTGGGGCCGGATGTCCGGGCTCTACGGGACGGATGTCCGGGCTCTAGATCCGGGGATGAACGGGATGAACACCGCGTGGGGAGGTTAAATCCGGGAGAAATTCGGAGGAATTTGTGGATGGAAATTGGGGGGAAAAGGATGGGAAGCTAGATCCACTCAAAACAAAGCAAATCCACGGATCCAAACCAACAAAATCTCAACACACCAACAAATCACAAAAAATTTTGGGGCTATTTTTGGTGGGGAATTTTCTAATTAGGACGAGAAACAATAAAACAAGGCTAGAAACACAACGGGGATGCTCCGAAATCGTGATCAACGTGGCTCTAGATACCAAGATGATGTAGGGTAGAACCCTAATCGCCCGATCTTTCATGAAAGGAGCGGATCCCACAAGGAACACGAGGAACACAAAGAGGGAAACGAGGGAAAATGAGGGAAATCACAAGGGGAAACACAAGAGGAACTCTCAAACTAACAAGAACAAGTCACACATGTGCTAGATCCTCAGATACATAGAACGATACATGGTCCATGGACAACTAGGGACGATACAAAAGGGTAACCGGTTCTTCTTCGTGAGGAGGTCTTGACGTTCTTCCCTAAAGAGGGGTCTTGAATCCGCTTCGGGGATCTTCTCCGGTGGAGGCTCGAATCTCCGAGGAGAAGGTAACCAAGTGGATGAGCAAATCTCTCTCACAAATATGAGCTAAACATTTGCTAACCCTAGAAAGTTGTACGGGATGGAGTATATATAGTCTAGGGGGGTAGAAGGGGTACACGGTCCTCGACCCTTTACTGTGCGCAGATAGGGAGGCCGGATGTCCGGGCGTCGGGCCGGATGTCTGGGAGTTCGCAGAGGGCCGGATGTCCGCGCTGGTGAAGCTGGCCATGTTGCTCTCAGGTTCGGGGGGGGGGTCCGGATTTCCGGGCAGGGGGGTGGATGTCCGGGACCTCAGGAAGTGCCGAATGTCCGGGCTTGCGGGGCCGGATGTCCGGGGCCTGTAGGCACTTGGTGGTTGAGCAGCTGTAGAGGAAGGTGCTCCAGGGGCCGGATGTCCGGGGCCTGGGAGATGCTCTTGGCTCCTTTCGTTGGTTATCCTCATCCGTGGACTTGGGGACTTGTCCGTCTTCATGCGCATCTTCGAGAGGACCCTCATGGTACCTAATCATGCACAACATCTCGGACTTAGGTAGTAGCCATGTCTCATGCATAGAAAGTGGAAGTTCAGAGAGGAGTGAGTTCACCTTATCTTCGATAGCTTTGGCTCGGGCTCGTGTCATTGGTCCAAGTGGTACCGTTGGAGGTGTGGGTGTCCATGGGGATGATCTTGGGATGCTCCGCATCAGCACACTTAGCAGGGCAGAGGAGGGAAGCCGGAGAGAAGTCGAAGAACGAGGCAACCAAGGCAACGCCAAGACTAGAAGCGCAGGAGGGCAAGAGGGCAAGGTGGACTCCCTCAGCAAGGTCCTTGCCGAGGCGGCCCCCCGCAGCCCCGGCAAGAGCCCGGCCGCGGCAACTTGCCCGATGCCAGCGGAGTGAACCACCCTTGAGCCCACCGGCTCCAACCTAACAAACTGTGTTGGAACCAGGGCTTGGGAGGCGCCTCTGTGGTGGCATGCAAATCTTCGTCAAGCTCATAAATATATGAGTTCATGTGAGGACTAGAAGACGGCGACCCTCGGCAGGATCCTAGCCGAGAAAATCCATAAGACCCTCGGCAAGACCCTTGCCGGGGATGACAACAACGCCCCGGCAAGACCCTTGCCGGGGGCGTTAGCAGGGCCACTGCCAGGCCCACACCAGCCAAGACTCCGCCGCTGTTTGCATGCAGCTGCCAGCCCAACCAGCTGGGGAGGCACCTACGTGGCAACATGTAGCTTCTAGGCCAAATCAGCAAGCACCTGTGTGGCGGCATGCAGATCTTCATGAAGGCCCTACCACCGCGCCACCTCAGCTGCCTGCCTGCCTACTTGGCGGTGCATGCATCGCCAGCCTGGGCGTGTGTCGAAGCGAGGCGAAGCGGCGACGGACGGGACGGGCCTCGTTCCCATCCCCGATAAAGCTAATGGACACGTATGTAGTGCATTTAATGCACTTTGTCTCGTAATGCCGTGCGATAAGCTCGTGCACTGTAGGCCTTTCCACCTCCTGTGTGCCAATGTGGCAGCCCCTTTTTCCTATAAAAGGAGCCCCAAGGCGACCAGGAGGGGGATTCGGCTTTTTGGAATGGGACAACCACCGTAGCTAGTTCAGAAAGCTCAAGAGCACTCAATACATCCACCAAAGCAGGACTAGGGTTTTACGCATCCTCGCGGCCCGAACCTAGGTAAATGGTCCGTGTGCTTGCTCCTAAACCTGCTCTTCTCATGACCCCGCGCCCGCCAACCGTAGAAGGGATCCCAGTGATCCCATAGGTGTCGGTCTCACCGACATCTTTGACGCGCTAGGTAGGGGAAGCGCAGTTGTGAGAATCTGGTCTAGCAGTTAGCCTAGCGGTTCTTCGTCGCCATGGCTCGCAAGAAAAAGGCGGCCACGACGGTCGGTTCGTCGGGGGCCGGGCGGCCCGTACCAATGCGTGCGAGCAGCGGGCCGATCGCGGACAGAACCCGAGGCGCGACCCGCGAGCACCAACATCACTTTGGCAGTCAGAGCCTAGCAAGCGGCGTCGTCCGTGCGCAAGGCGACGGGCCACACGCTGCAAAATCCAGAGACGGAGCTGGGCCCCCCGCAGACGGCACGGGACCCTCCGGGGGCATCGCCATACCACCCGCAGGCGGTGCAGCGACCTCCAACACGCCCACTCCGACGCCCACAGTGCACTCTTCCCAAGTTGTGCGCGACGAGCAGCGTCACCACACCGGTGACCCTAGACGTTGCCGTGGGAAGAGTCCTGTGCGCGGGACGAAGGAGGCCAGCATGCCCGCCGAAGTGCTGGCGAGGACGGCGCACAGCCACTGGGCCGTGACAGAGCTCCTTCTAACGTGATTAGAAGTCGAAGCGCACCACGGTCCACGCAGCTTTCGCCGCCGCCCATGCCAGCAGAAGCCTTGGCGCGCGCGCAGCTGCTCCTCGACTTCCCTCCCGCCATGGAGAAGCTTGACGAGTGGAGAGCCACTATCCGGAGCCTCGTCGGCGTTGCCAACAAAGACGAGCCACGGCCGGCGAGGCCCTCAGGCCGGCGCTCCATCGAGCCACTGCATGCCGGCGGTGGAGGGGCTGGAGGCGCCACGGCCACGGTGCACTCTCCTCCTCCACGTCAACCACCATGGATGTCGGTCCGTCGTGATGACGCTTGTGATGAAATTTTCATAGCGTCGTCCGACCCACGGACCCGCCGCGACCAATGCCAGGTTCTCCGGGAGCAAGCCCATGAAGACGCTTGAACCACCATAGAGCGCCGGCACGATACGCACCACCAGTCAGACAGGCGGGCGGGGCCCGCTATGGACCACCCAGCACCGGGAGGCTCCGGCATCCTACATTATGAGGTGGGTTGCCCAGCCTTTACCCATGAGCTGCGACAGTTCCCGTGGCCATCCCACCGCACGTTCAAGCCCGACGTCTGCGAGAAGTACGATGGCAAGACCCACCCGTCAGAGTTCCTCAGCATCTACACCATCGCGATGCAGGCCGCTGGAGCTCGTGACGACAAGGTGCTTGCCAATTGCTTCCCTTTGGCCCTGAAACCCAATGTCATGTCTTGGTTGATGCACCTGCCGACGGATTCCATTTCTTCTTGGTCAGATCTATGCCACGAGTTTGTTGGTGCCTTCACAAGAGGCCACCAAGCTCATGGCCAGGCGAGTGATTTACATATCATTCCCAGAAGGAAAGGTGAAAACCTACGCAAGTACATACAGAGGTTCAGCCGAGTGCAATACAACATCCCAGATGTTCATCCAGCCGCCATGATCAGCACATTCCATCGGAATGTGCGTAACCGCAAGATGCGTGAAGAGCTTGCAATGAACAAGGTCAAGGACGTGGCCGAACTTTACGTTCTGGCTAATAGATGCGCACAGGCTGAAGAGGGAAGGAAGTACCCCGGCGAAGACGCCGGTGCGGAAACCGACTCTACCGATGAAGACACCGCCGCCCCGACGAAGAAGGGCCGGTGTCGCAACAGGAAACGCAAGGACAAGACCGTGCTTGCCGTCGAGGGATCCGACGACACCAGCGCCGCCAAGAAGGCCAAGGCAGATGACCCCGGCTAAGATATTGCTGGGTGCGCCGCTTGCCGGGCCTTGGCGGCTGCCGACAAGCCAGGGGGCTCTGACAAGTAGTACTGCTAGATCCACCGCACCAAGGGACACGACCTCCAGAACTGCTGACAAGTTGAGTTGCTTGCTGAAAAGCAAAAAGCCGAATATGAGAGGCGGGACAAGGAGAAGGGTCTGGATGGTGCCGAAGGATCCGGCAAGAAGCGTGGCGGCCATGGAGGTCGCCGCGGCAAGGTTAACTAGCAAGAGAGGCCCGCCCGGGGCCGTGACAAGAAGCAGGAAGACGATGATCATGACGAGGACGACGAGTCCAGTGAGCATGAGTTCCAGAAGGCTACGGAGGCCATGTGCGTCGATGGTGGCGCCTCACTGCACACTTCTCACCGCCAGCTCAAGCAGTGGGCACGTTAGATTACAGCAGCAGAGCCATCGTTCGATGCTCAGAAGCCACTGAAGTGGTCCAGCACGCTCCTCATCTTTGACGCCGAGGACCACCCTGACCGCATGACCGCGGTCGGATGTTTGCCGTTGTTGGTCTCACCAACGATACGCAAGCTCAAGGTGAATAAGATGATGGTTGACGGCTGGGCTGGCCTGAACTTGATCTTGCCCGTCATGATCAAAAGGCTGCAAATTCCTGATGGAGACCTTGAGGAAACATGTACGTTTCAAGGGGTCAGCCCG
Source organism: Triticum urartu (assembly GCF_056163025.1). Classification (NCBI taxonomy): domain Eukaryota; kingdom Viridiplantae; phylum Streptophyta; class Magnoliopsida; order Poales; family Poaceae; genus Triticum; species Triticum urartu. Next base: position 220,361,835 of record NC_141878.1, read on the forward strand.
GGAAGGAGCCAGCCGAAGGGGAAGGTTACATTGCCCATGACGTTTGGGAGTGAGTTGAACTACGGGATGGAGAGGATCGTCTTCGATGTGGCCGAGATCCCCTTGCCCTACAACGGGATCCTCGGCCGCCCGACACTAGTCAAGTTCATGGCGGCGACGCACAACGCCTACAATACGCTGAAGATGCCTGGGCCGATGACCATCATCACCGTCCCCTCCAACAAGAAGGATGCGCTGATCTGCGCTGACCAACTCTATCGAGAAGCAGTTGCAGTAGCTGCCACCAAGACACTTGCTCCTGCCGTTGAGGCCCCGGGAGGGAAGAAGAAGACCGGCAATACCTCTCGCACCCACTCCGGCAAGCGCACCTCTTTGGAGTGCTGTGCTACCATTGAGGACATGCCCGAGAGCTCTACCGGCAAGAGCAAGAAATCCAGAGCTGCACCACCAAAGACCAAGAGGGTGTCCATCAAGGAGGGCGGCACGGGAGGGGCTTTCACCATAAGCTCCACCCTCGACAGTAAATAGGAAGGCACGCTCATTGCTTTCCTGCGGGCGAATGTCAATGTGTTTGCGTGTCAAGCATCTGACATCCCCGGCGTTCCCAGGGAAGTGATTGAGCACCACCTAGCTGTCTGTCCCCATGCGCGACCCGTCAAGCAAAAGGTCAGGAAGCAAGCTTTGGAACGACATGAGTTCATCAAAGAGGAGATCAGGAAATTGGAGGCGGCAGGTTTGGTGAAAGGAGTGATCCATCCGACGTGGTTGGCCAATCTGGTGGTGGTGCGCAAGGCAAATGGGAAGTGGAGGTTGTTTATAGACTACACGGATGTCAATATGGCTTGTCCTAAGGACCCCTTCCCGTTGCCGCGCATCGACCAGATTGTTGACTCCACGGACGGGTGTGATCTGTTGTCATTCCTCGACGCCTACTCAGGCTACCACCAGATCTTCATGGCAAGAGAAGATGAAGAGAAGACATCCTTTATCACCCCATGTGGTACATCTTGCTTTTCACGGATGCCTTTCGGGTTGAAGAGTGCTGGCTCGACATTCGCAAGGGCAGTCCAGATTGGTTTTGAGCCCCAGCTACATAGAAATATGGAAGCATATATGGATGACATAGTGGTCAAAACCAAGGACAAGGCGACCCTTGTACAAGACCTAGGAGAGACGTTTGCCAACCTATGCAAGATCAACCTCAAGCTGAACTCTGAGAAGTGTGTCTTTGGTGTCCCGTCAGGAGAACTTTTCGGGTTCTTTGTGTCGCAGCGTGGGATCGAGGCAAACCCAAACAAGATCAAGGCTATTGAGCAGATTGAGGCACCCAAGCGGATCAAGGATGTGCGCCGGCTCACTGGCTGCGTTGCCGCCATGAGCAGGTTCATCTCCAAGTCTGCTGAACGTGGCCTTCCCTTTTTCATAATCTCGAAGAAGGCAGGCCTAATGGAGTGGACCCCAGAGGCCGAGGCGGTGTTGCAGGATCTAAAGAAATACCTTTCCTCTACGCCAATACTGGTTGTGCCTAAACCACAAGAGTCGTTGCTGCTGTATCTGGCGGCAACGAATCAAGTGGTCAGCGCCGCACTAGTGGCGCAGAGGGAGGTCGACGAAGAGCCAGTGGCCATGGCAGGACCGGCGGATGGCAAGTCAGAGATTCCCCGGCAGGGCCTGGTGCCGGCAAGGCAAGGCCCCCGGCAAAGTCCGACGCCATCGGGGCATGGCCTGCGCAGCCAAGTGAAGTGGTGCAGAAGAAGAAGATGCTGCAACACCCGGTTTACCTTGTCAGCTCCCTCTTGCAGGGGGCCAGGTCAAGGTACTCCGGTGTGCAGAAATTGCTCTTCGGCCTCCTTATGGCCTCGAGGAAGCTACGACATTACTTCCAAGCCCATGAGATTTACCCGCCTCCCGTTGTAACCGATAGTGCACAACCCAGATGCAACCGGAAGGATTGTGAAGTGGGCCTTGGACTTGTCAAGCTTTGGGTTGAAGTTTGAAAGTACTTCGACAATCCAGAGCAGAGTCTTGGCGGAGTTCATTGCAGAATGGACCTCAACGCCCGACGAGGAAATCCAGGAGACCGCTCTCCCCGGCAGGGAGGTAAGTCGCGATTGGATCATGTACTTTGACGGGGCTTTCTCGCTGCAAGGCGCCGGTGCCGGTGTGCTGCTTGTCGCACCCACCGGAGAGCACCTCAAGTATGTGATCCAGATGCACTTTCCCAGGGAGATGTCCACAAACAACACTGCTGAGTACAAGGGGCTACTCACCGGTCTCAGGATCGCGGCTGACCTCGGGGTGAAGAAGCTCATCGTCAGGGGTGATTCACAGCTTGTCGTCAGACAGGTCAACAAAGATTACTAGAGTCTGTTGATGGAGGCCTACGTAGATGAGGTGAGGAAGATGGAGGAGCTCTTCGACGGTATTCAAGCGGAGCACGTTCCCTAAGCGGAGAACGACATCGCTGACTACCTGTCAAAGCGTGCTACATTCAAGCTACATGTGGAACCCGATACCTTTTTGCTTCGGCTAACTCAACCATCCGTCGAATCGTTAACGGAGCAAAACAAGCGGAGGAAATCGGGCCCCGACAAGTACTTTCTCACCGAGCCCCCAAGGGACGCCGGCAAGAGTGTTGCCGTAGATTCCGAGCCTGCCAAGGGGCAGCTGGCTCCGGCTGGGCGCCACGCCCTGGCCGTAGAGACGGCTGCCCCCATGGCGGAAGAGATGCCTTTGGTCCTTGCTGTCGAGCCCCAGGCTCTGGCATGGGCCCAGCATAACGTCCGTTTCCTCCAGACAGGGGAACTTCCTAAAGATCAGGAAGAAGCGGAAAAAGTAGCCCGTCGGTCTGCCTTGTACCACTTCGTCGATGATGTCCTGTACAAAAAAAGACCGAACGGTGTGAAATTTAAGTGCATCCCCCGGGAGGAAGGACTGGAGCTGTTGGCAGAGATACATGGAGGCATATGTGGCTCCCACATAGGGTCGAGGGCCCTTGCCGGCAAGGCATTCTGGCAAGGCTTCTTCTGGCCCACCGCCCTCCAGGATGCGACGACACTAGTAACTAGGTGTGAAGCGTGCCAGTTCCATTCAAAGAAGCTTCATCAACCAGCCCAAGCCCTTCAAACAATTCCTCTCTCCTGGACGTTTTCGGTCTGGGGCTTGACATACTAGGCCCCTTCCCCCATGCTGTTGGGGGGCTTTGAGTACTTGTATGTTGCAATCGACAAGTTCACAAAGTGGCCGGAGGTGAAAGCAGTGAGGAAGGTGACAGCATAGTCAACCGTCAAGTTCTTCAAGGGACTAGTCTGCCGTTTTGGTGTGCCAAACAGAGTTCTCACTGACAACGGCACGCAGTTCACAAGACACACCTTCATGCAGTACACCCAAGACCTCGGCAGCAAGGTCTGTTTTGCTTCCGTGGCACACCCACGGAGCAACGGCCAGACGGAGAGGGCAAATGCTGAAGTACTGTGAGGCCTGAGAACAAAGACTTTTGACAAGCTGCACAAAAAAGCGGAAGGCGCTGGATTGATGAGTTGCCGACGGTTCTTTGGTCGATCAGGATGACGCCAAATCAAGCCATCGGACAGACACCCTTTGCCCTGGTATACGGGGCAGAAGCAGTTCTCCCCACGGAACTCATATACGGGTCACCTCAAGTGCTCGCTTATGACGAGCTTGAGCAAGAGCAATTGCGGCAAGATGACGCAACACTCCTTGAGGAAGATCGTCTTCGGGCGGCTGTGAGAGCAGCTCGCTACCAGCAAGCCTTGCACCGCTACCATAGCCGCAAGGTCCATGCCTGAAGCTTTGAGGAAGGCGACGTTGTTCTTCGGCGTGTTCAGTCGGCCAAGAATTCCAGCAAGTTGACGCCAAAGTGGGAAGGCCCTTATCGGGTAATACGAGTCACCAGGCCCGGCGCAGTCCTCCTGGAGACCAAAGATGCTGTCCCAGTAAGCAATTCCTGGAACATCGAACATCTTCACAAGTTTTACCCATAAGGCACGGTTGCCGGGCCTCCCGGCGAACCACCTTTTGTACGAGCCTTGCTGGCAAGGCATGTAACCCTCTGTACAAAGCCAGGCGCAGACCCTGAGCATAAATAAACAAAGCGCTAGCGCCCTAAGTTATAGCATGCGTGCTAGGTTAAGTCTCTCCTCGGTTAGGGTTGATAGTGCTTAGGGGCGACTAACCCCTAGCCTAGAGGTCAAGTGTGCGTCTTTTTGTTCTCTTTGGTTCGCAGGGCACTTCTGCTGAGCCGCTTGGGAAAAAGAGAATGAACCATCGCTCCGGCCCCGGCAAGCCAAGACTACTAGGGGCTGAAGATACATGGATCCAACCACGGCAAGCCAAGGTTGCCGGGGGCTGCGGATTCAGATAAGTCTTTCATCCCCCTGTTATGCATTTCCGTATAGAACTGGGACATGTGAAACCTCGTTTATGTTCTTGAAACCATCGTGCTCTCCCTTTCTTGTACCCAAGAGTTACCTCCTGGGTCGGAATTTGGTAGTAGTCACGGTGGCGAGGAGATGAACAAGGGGTCTAACTCTACTTCGCCCTGCCTCCGCCAAGAGCGTGAGAATGGTCGGCCGAAGTGGGGAGACGGCAAGGCCTGTTGCCGGGCGACATGTTTATATTAAAAATAACAAGGATTCATCCTTGGCACGGGCCTCACTCACGCACAAAGAACCTGGCAAGCACCCTTTTCATTAAAAACATCCCATACAGGTACAGTTCCTACGGAATTAAAAACATGAGCAAGGGGATAACAAGTCTAAAAATTAACAAGTGCCCACAGGCTTACAAACTAAAAAAAAGATAAGATGCCCGTAATCCTTTTCTTGTCCCCCTCCTCAGAAGGTGGAGCAAGAGGGCAGGGGGGCGAAAAGAGCACCTGGGCGAGGTGCAAGGAGCAGAAGGCACCAAGATAACATCCCAGTGCCGTGAGGGGAGCTAGAAGATGAGGCAACGAGCCGGCAATACGCGATGAAGGCGTTGGTGCCCATGTACTCCGACTTGACGGCCGCCACCTGCCTTCTTCACCCTCTCCGGCCCTCCAATGCCAGCCGCCCAAGGAGACGGATGATGGAAGAATGTGGAATGCCGCCCCTCCCCTCCTTATAAAGGGGCGGAGTCGGGGCTCGGCCACCCCACTCGAACAATCCGGTCGTCGGGGGTGCAGGGAATCAGGACCGGCCCGCTGCCCCAATCAGCAACGGCCCGGTTTCCTGCCTCCACCTCCTGCCACCTGCATGAGGGACACATGGCGAGCGAGCAGCATTGAAGGGACAGGCGAAGCGGCCGCTCCCCATCGCGTGATCGTGGGGCGCGGGCGCCTTGAAGGCCATGACCCGAGTCCACCCGAGTAAATGGGCCGTGCCTCTACGCCTCCCTCCTTTTATGGGGAAGGCGCGAGCCGCCTCTTTACCACGATGCGACGCATGCGTGCGGGAACCGCCCCACGCATGACCGCCATGTCATGCACGACCCTCCACATCGCGTGGTCAACGCGGGTCGTGGGGAAGCGCAGCGGACGGGAAGTTACTACGGTATAATCCGCCCCACCTGCCCTCGCACCATTCTGGGCCTAGCCCAACAATGCGTCGCTCTTATGTGTGGCCCAGGCCCGGGGCCTCCTGTTGGTGAACAAAAGTAGGGGCTCTCCTTTTGACCCCTTTACTTGTGCATGGGCAGTCAGAGCCACGCGCCGCGTCCACACTTAGCAGGGCAGAGGAGGGAAGCCGGAGAGAAGCCGAAGCATGAGGCAACCAAGGCAACGCCAAGACCAGAAGCGCATGAGGGCAAGAGGGCGAGGTGGACTCCATCGGCAATGTCCTTGCAGAGGCGGCCCCCGCAGCCCCGGCAAGAGCCCGACCGAGGCAACTTGCCCGATGCCAGCGGAGTGAACCACCCTTGAGCCCACCGGCTCCAACCTAACCAACTGCGTTGGAACTAGAGTTCAGGAGGCGCCTCTGTGGTGGCATGCAAATCTTTGGCAAGCTCATAAATATATGAGTTCAGATGAGGACTAGAAGACGGTGACCCTCGGCAGGATCCTAGCCGAGGAAATCCACAAGACCCCTGGCAAGACCCTTGCCGGGGATGACAGCAATGCCCCGGCAAGACCCTTGCCGGGGGCGTCAGCAGGGCCACTGCCAGGCCCGCACCAGCCATGACTCCGCCGCCGTTTGCATGCAGCTGCCAGCCGAACCAGCTGGACAGGCACCTGCGTGGCAACATGCAGCTTCCAGGCCAAATCAGCAAGCACCTGCATGGCGGCATGCCGATCTTTATGAAGGCCCTACCACCGCGCCACCTCAGCTGCCTGCCTGCCTACATGGCGCTGCATGCATCACCAGCCTGGGGGTGCGTCGAAGCGGTGACGGACAGGACATGCCTCGTTCCCGTCCCCGATAAAGCTAATGGACACCTACGTAGTGCATTTAATGCACTTTGTCCCGTAATGCCGTGCGATAAGCTCGCGCACTGTAGGCCTTTCCACCTCCTGTGTGCCACTGTGACAGCCCCTTTTTCCTATAAAAGGAGTCCCGAGGCGACCTGGAGGGGGATTTGGCTTTTTGGAATGGGACAACCCCCGTGGCTAGTTCAGAAAGCTCAAGAACACTCAATACATCCACCAAAGCAGGACTAGGGTTTTACTTATCCTCGTGGCCCGAACCTGGGTAAACGATCCATGTGCTTGCTCCTAAACCTGCTCTTCTGATGACCCCGTGCCCGCCGACCATAGAAGGGATCCCAGTGATCCCATAGGTGTCGTTCTCACCGACAATAAGAGACCCTGGAATCTTTGGAAGGTAACCAAAAGATGAAAAAGGGGCCCACTAGGCACCAGGGCGTGCCAAGAGACTAGGGCACGCCCTGGTAGGGATGAACAGAGCGGAAACGGACGGAACTGTGTGCTACCATATTTGTTTTCATATTTTTTTGCAGAGGAGGAAATGAATACAGAAACCCCGGAAATGAATACGGAAACAGATTCTACCGGAAACGGACACGGAGCGAATACATAGCGGACACAGAAACAGAAGTGGTCATTTACCGGAACTTAAAACCCTGAAAAATACAATGTTTTTTACAGAATTGGTATCATGGCTACAAAATAATATTATTATGCCAGCAACTTAGTGTAGTATTGTAGTAGTACTGGGCAATTGCGTACATGATCTGTTTGAGTACGCCTGTGGTAGTAGAAGTTAGGCCTCAAACAATCCATTCTGCCCAGTGTGTCATTGTGTGTTGTTTAGTGTTTAGGCTACAAACCAGTCATAAGCCTATAGTAAAATAGAAATTCCATATTCACGGAAAAGGAAAGTTCCGTTTCCACGTCAGTTCCACTAGAAATCACTGTTCCATTTTTGTTTCCGTTTCCACATAAAAGTTTTTCCATTTTCCAAATTTCCGTTTCCATTTTCACATTTCCTCTCCGTTTTCATTTTTCCTCCAAAAAAGCGGAAAGTTTCCACTCCATTTTCATCCCTACACCCTGGTGGGTAGTGGGGCCCACGAGCATCATTTTAACCTACCTCCGCCTCTATAAATACTCTAAAATCCCAAAAACCCTTGAGGGAGTCCTGATACGTCTCCATCGTATCTACTTTTCCAAATACTTTTACCCTTGTTTTGGACTCTAACTTGCATGATTTGAATGGAACTAACCCGGACTGACGTTGTTTTCTGCAGAATTGCCATGGTATTACTTTTGTGTAGAAATAAAATTTCTCGAAATGACATGAAAATCAACAGAGAATATTTTTGTAGTATATAAAAAAATACTGGCGAAAGAATCAACGTCAGGGGGCCCACACCCTGTCTATGAGGGTGGGGGCCGTGCCTACCTCGCTGGGCGCGCCCCTGCCTCGTGGGCCCCCTGACGCTCCACCGACCTCAACTCCAACTCCATATATTCATGTTCGGGGAGAAAAAAATCAGAGAGAAGGATTCATCACGTTTTACGATGCAGAGCCGCCACCAAGCCCTAATCTCTCTCGGGAGGGCTGATCTGGAGTCCGTTCGGGGCTCCAGAGAGGGGAATCCGTCGCCATCGTCATCATCAACCTTCCTCCATCACCAATTTCATGATGCTCACCGCCGTGTGTGAGTAATACCAACGTAGGCTTGTTGGACGGTGATGGGTTGGATGTGATTTATCATGTAATCGAGTTAGTTTTGTTAGGGTTTGATCCCTAGTATCCATTATGTTCTGAGATTGATGTTTCTATGACTTTGCTATGCTTAATGCTTGTCACTAGGGCCCGAGTGCCATGATTTCAGATATGAACCTATTATGTTTTCATGAGTATATGTGAGTTCTTGATCCTATCTTGCAAGTCTATAGTAACCTATTATGTGTTATGATCCGCTAACCCCGAAGTGACAATAATCGGGATACTTACCGGTGATGACCGTAGTTTGAGGAGTTCATGTATTCACTATGTGTTAATGCTTTCATCCGGTACTCTATTAAAAGGAGGCCTTAATATCCCTTAGTTTCTAATAGGACCCCGCTGCCACGGGAGGGTAGGACAAAAGATGTCATGCAAGTTCTTTTCCATAAGCATGTATGACTATATTCGGAATACATGCCTACATTACATTGATGAACTGGAGCTAGTTCTGTGTCACCCTATGTTATAACTATTGCATGAGGAATCGCATCTGACATAATTATCCATCACTGATCCATTGCCTATGAGCTTTTCATATATTGATCTTTGCTTATTTACTTTTCCGTCACCACTATTACAATTACTACAATACTGCTACTGTTACTTTTGCTACCGTTACCGCTACTGTCATATTACTTTGCTACTAAATACTTTGCTACAGATATTAAGTTTTCCAGGTGTGGTTGAATTGACAACTCAGCTGCTAATACTTGAGAATATTCTTTGGCTCCCCTTGTGTCGAATCAATAAATTTGGGTTGAATACTCTACCCTCGGAAACTGTTGCGATCCCCTGTACTTGTGGGTTATCAAGAATATTTTCCGGCGCCATTGCCGGGGAGCATAGCTCTATTCTTTGAGTCACTTGGGATTTATATCTGCTGGTCACTATGAAGAACTTGAAAGGTAAAAGAACCAAGATTTTTCCCTCAACCATGAGGGGAGGTAAGGAACTGCCATCTAGCTCTGCACTTGATTCACCTTCTGTTTTGAGTAAACTTGCGACACCTACTCCTGCTATTCATTCTGATATGTCGCATGTTATTGATGATGCCGCTTCTACTTTGCATGATACTTATGATGAAACTACTTCTATTCTTGATAATACTGTGCCATTAGGTGAATTTCTTGATGAACAACTTGCTAGGGTCAGAGAGAATGAAATTATTGAAACTGATAATATTGATGAAAGTGATGATGAAGATTCTCCCCCTAGATATGAATTGCGTGTTGTGCCTGAGGGTTATGTTATGGATGAAGAAACTGCTAGAGACTTCTTAGCTTGCAATGATAGATATGATCTTAAGAAATTATTAGCTAAGCTTAAAGAAAAGTCTTTGAATGCTAGAATGAAATATGACCCTGCTTTTGCGACTTCACCTATCTTTATTTCCGATAAGGATTATGATTTCTCTGTCGATCCTGAGTTAATTACTTTGGTTGAATCTGATCCTTTCTATGGCTATGAATCTGAAATTGTTGTGGCACATCTTACTAAATTAAATGATATAGCCACCCTGTTTACTCACGATGAGAAAACTCGCTCTTACTTTATCCTTAAGTTGTTTCCGTTCTCATTAAAGGGTGATGCTAAAACATGGTTTAATTCTCTTGATCCTGGTTGTGTGCGTAGTCCCCAGGATATGATTTATTACTTCTCTGCTAAATATTTCCCCGCTCATAAGAAACAAGCTGCCTTAAGGGAAATATATAATTTTGTGCAAATGGAAGAAGAGAGTCTCCCACAAGCTTGGGGGAGGCTTCTCCGATTACTTAATGCTTTGCCTGATCATCCTCTCAAGAAAAATGAAATACTTGATATCTTTTATAATGGACTAACTGATGCTTCCAGAGACCATCTGGATAGTTGTGCTGGTTGTGTTTTCAGGGAAAGAACTGTTGATCAAGCTGAATTGCTATTGAATAATATGTCGAGTAATGAAAATGATTGGACACTTCCTGAACCAACTCCCAAGCCAACTCCGAAGAAAAGGGGTATTCTATTTCTCAGTCCCGAAGATATGCAAGAGGCAAAGAAATCTATGAAATAAAAAGGTCTTAATGCTGAAGATGTTAAGAATTTACCAGCTATTGAAGAGATACATGGTCTTGATAACCTGACACAGGTAGTAAAGGTAAATTCCCTCTATAGATTTGATGAAGGTGATATTCCTCGTTATAAGTCTACTAGCCAATGCTTGGATGAGTTTGATAATTTTATTGTTAAACAAGAAAACTTCAATGCTTATGTTGGTAGACAATTGAAACGCAATGGCTATATGATTGAACACTTGAGTGATTATATGTCTAGAGTTAAAGGTGAACTTAAACTTATTAGTAAACATGCTTCTATGGTTACCACTCAAGTAGAACAAGTACGTAAGGCTCAGAATGATTTGCTTAATGAATTGAATAATAAGAAAAATGATAATGCTGTTAGAGTTATGACTAGAGGGTGTAAAATGACTCAGGAACCTTTGTATCCTGGGGGCCATCCTAAGAGAGAGCAAGATTCTCAGAGAACTAATATTGATGCACGTAGTTATTCTAAGAAGAAGAAAAAGAAAAATGATAGAACTTTGCATGCTTCTAGTGAACCTGTTATTGACACACCTGAGAATCCCAATGATATTTTTATTTCTATGCTGAAACACAATCTGGTAATGAACATGAACCTAGTGATAATGTTAATGATGATGTTCATGTTGATGCTCAACCTAGCAATGAAAATGATGTAGAGATTGAACCTGTTGTTGATCTTGATAATCCATAATCAAAGAATCAACGTTATGATAAGAGATACTTCGTTGCTAGGAAGCACGGTAAAGAAAGAGAACCATGGGTTTAGAAACCCATGCCTTTTCCTCCTAAACCATCCATGAAAAAGGATGATGAGGATTTTGAGCGCTTTGCTGAAATGATTAGACCTATCTTTTTGTGTATGCGTTTGACTGATATGCTTAAAATGAATCCTTATGCTAAGTACATGAAAGATATTGTTACCAATAAAAGAAAGATACCAGAAGCTGAAATTTCCACCATACCATGCTCCAATTAAAGAAACTATGTTAAAACTGCTTTATGTGATCTTGGAGACGGTGTTAGTGTTATGCCTCTCTCTTTATATCGTAGACTTGATTTGAATAAGTTTACACCCACTGAAATATCTTTGCAAATGGCTGATAAGTCAACTGCTATACCTGTCGGTATTTGTGAGGATGTGCCTGTTGTGGTTGCAAACGTTACTATTTTAACAGACTTTGTTATTCTTGATATTCCCGAGGACAATAGTACGTCAATTATCCATGGTAGACCCTTTTTGAATACTGCAGGGGCTGTTATTGATTGCAACAAAAGCAATGTCACTTTTCATGTTAATGGTAATGAACATACGGTACACTTTCCAAGGAAACAACCTCAAGTCCACAGTATCAATTCTATTTGAAAATTTTCAACAATTACTATTGGAGGTTTTGAGTTTCCTATTCCTACTGTCAATAAGAAATATGATATTCTTATTGTTGGGGATGTGCATATCCCCATTGAAGTAACCTAGTGTTATTCGAAATTTCTCCGATTTCATGCAATTCGGAATGAGTTTGTTAACAAGACTTGATCAACCTTGTTAGTGGATTCCTTTTGATGAGCATGAGATGGATGAAGTTAGAAAGCCAAACCTTATGTACCCTCTTTTTACTTTCTGTTATTTATATTAAATAAAGTGAAAAATAGTATTTTCTGTCTGTTTTTTGAATTATCCTTCCAATAAAAAATACCCCGAAAATTAAAGTTCTCCAAATGCCTTGAAAATGAAATATGATTTTTTCCAGAATATTTAAGAATTATTGGCACTGAGAACACATCAGGGGGACCCACCGTGTGCCCACGAGGGTGGAGGGCGCGCCCTACCCCCCTGGGCGCACCCCCTGCCTCGTGGACCCCACGAGGGTCCTCTCCACTTATTCTTGCACCCACACACTTCATCTTCCTCTAGAAAAAATCACCCACCAGCTCAAACCTGAGTTCTAGCTCATCTTGCTGCCATTTTCGATCTCCTTGCTCAAAGCTCCATTCACAAAAATGCTTTGGGGGATTATTTTTCGGTATGTGACTCCTCCAATGGTCCAATTATTTTTTGTTCCAGTGCTTTATTTATTGCAAATTTTTGCTGGTTAGGTGACCCTGTTCTTGAGCTTGCATGTCAAATTTATGTGATCAAAAGTAGTTTTAATGCATGATATGGCCTCTATGCACTTGTAGGAGTAGTTGCTATCAATCTTGTTGAGTTTGGTTCACTTCTATTTTTGAGTTACTAAAAATTTCAGAAATTTTCAAAATAAGATGAAGAGATTTTTGAGGGGCTCTTCGAGCTGAAGCTCGACGGATAAGCAAAGTGAAGAAAATAAGAAGCCCAAATATAATCTCTCTCGCACTATGGAGGTTCGGCTGTGTGAATGTCCTTGTGATGAGTTCTTGAGAGAAGCCGGGGTTTATGAAGATTTTTATTATTTGGCCGAGAATGCAGGCCTCACCGACTTCCTCCACGACCAGCATGAACAGTATCTCCTACTCACCAATATTTTTGTGCAAAATTTTCATTTCCATGCTAGGAGATCGCCACCTTCCATGGAATTTTATTTATATATGATGAGCATAAGGATATGCCACTTTATAATTTTTGCCGGGTTTGTAGGATACCCTTTGAGGGCAGTTGTAACACCCCGGACACACCCGCCGATGGTCGTTACTCCTGGCGGGATCTAGACTGGCCCCACAAATCAATACTAGTCTTTTCTGCGCACTTTGTCCTCAGTCATGCGCACCCGGGAGCAGCTTCCGGGTCGGTCACCCATCCTGAAATTACTCCAAGCCGAGCACGCTTAACTTTGGAGTTCTTTCCGAATGGGCTCCCGGAAAAGAAGGAATTCCTTATTGATATGAGTAGTCTATCATCCCTAATAAGCCAGGCTATCACATATACCCCCACTCAGAGGAACCGATGTCTTCGTCAGGCCATAGGAACGTTCCCTCTTGGCACATACGTCTGTGCATCCAGTCTGGTACATGTGCCATGCCGTGTGCCACGACGGATCACAAATGTCATGAACAACATGACCATGCACCTGTCCGCAAACATCTGTGTAACCGCGAGGGTCGGCTCTGATACCAACTTGTAACGCCCCGGACACACCCGCCGGTGGTCGTTACTCCTGGCGGGATCTAGACTGGCCCCACAAATCAATACAAGTCTTTTCTGCGCACTTTTTCCTCACTCATGCACACCCGGGAGCAACTTCCTGGTCGGTCACCCATCCTGAAATTACTCCAAGCTGAGCACGCTTGACTTCGAAGTTCTTTCCGAATGGGCTCCCGGAAAAGAAGGAATTCCTTATTGATATGAGTAGTCTATCATCCCTAATAAGCGAGGCTATCACAGCAGTATAGAGGAACCACATCGTAATGATGTGGAGGGATTTATTGATATGATTGTTGTAGGGGAAACGAGGAAAGTTTTTGATGCAAGAATCACTAGCATATATTTTCCTATTCTACGTTACTTCACAATATTTTCTAGTAGCTGCTTAATTGGTTGCGGGAACTGTGGAAACCTTCATGCCCCTGATATTGTTATTTTGCACCATGCTTTGTTTCATGATACCACTTTTAGTTTAGGCGCTATTGTTGCTAAACAGTTAAATCTGAACCATACAAAGGGTCCCGTCTTAGGAGGCATCTTCGCCTCGCGCCTTGCTGCACACTTTAACATACCTATTAGGCATTATGAGAAAGAGGAAAAGTTGCTGCCTCATATTTTTCTAGATTATAAGAGCATGGTAGCACATGATTTTATTGTTAAGAATAAGAAGAAGATGCTTAACTATAGACTGGTATTTAATAAGAATCACTTTGAGACTATTACCTTGCCTGCTCCCTCTTTGTTCAACATATTTTCAGGCATGTACCTTGTTCAGCCGGAGGCCATTCGTGCCTACCGGAGCCTGACATCAGCTCCAGAGCCCAAGCCGGAGCCACCACTTGATCCTCACCGTCAGTCTGTTTATCAGTGGGATCCGGAGGAAATCGCCAACCAGTGGCACCCTAAGGATCCTCCTCAGTATACCGGAGAGGGCAGCTTTGATCCGTGGGCATAGACCAACTTAGGCCAAAAGCCTAAGCTTTGGGGAGTACGTATTTCTCACCGACATTACATTCATGTTCACACACTCATTCTAGTTGTCGGTGCTCATACTTTTTCATTGTAATATCCATGCTAGTTTATTATCTTTTTAAGCTTTCTTCTTGTGTGTTTGAAAATCCTTAATAAAAAAATAAAAAATTAGTTGTAGCCTTTAGCTAGTTTACTTTCCATGCCTGTAGTAGTAATTAAAAAGAAAACCCAAAAAGATTTCTCGTTCTTCTTTTGCTTGTTGGGATCTTTCCCGTGTAAATAGTTTTATTTCTTTCCTTTGGGGTCGAGAGGATAAGACCATGATGAAAATGTTGAGTGGCTCTCATACACATTATTGTTGATCTAACAAAGATCCCATATTACCTTGTCTTCTCCCTTGAATTGAATGCTTGAAGATTCCAGCTTAGTCCAATGCACGTGCACTATTATTATTATCCACACTATTCGGTTGTGCAAGTGGAAGGCAATAATGATGATATATGATGGACTGATTGAGATGAGAGAAGCTGGTATGAACTCGACCTCTCTTGTTTTTGTAAATATGATTAGTTCATCGTTCCTGATTCAGCCTATTATGAATGAAACATGTTTGCAATGACAATTAGAGATTATAGTTGCTCATGCTATGCTTAATTTTCTAGGAGTTTATAATGGTTTACCTTGCGTGCCAACATGCTATTAAAATGGTTGTGATGTGGTATGATAGGTGGTATCCTCCTTTGAACGATTTGAGTGTCTTGACTTGGCACATGTTCACGCATGTAGTTGAAACAAAATCAACATAGCCTCCACGATATTTATGTATATGGTGAATTATATCCTACTCATGCTTGCATTCACTGTTCATTAATTTTAATGCATGTTCATGACTGTTGTCGCTCTCTAGCTGGTTGCTTCCCAGTCTCTTTCTAGCCTTCACTTGTACTAAGCGGGAATACTGCTTGTGCATCCAATTCCATAAACCCCAAAGTTGTTCCATATGAATCCACCATACCTTCCTATATGCGGTATCTACCTGCCGTTCCAAGTAAATTTGTATGTGCCAAACTCTAAACCTTCAAATAAAAATTTTGTTTTGTATGCTCGAATAACTCATGTATCAACTAGGGTTGTCTGTATCTTCCATGCTAGGTGGGTTATTCTCAAGAGGAGTGGACTCCGCTCCTCACTCACGAGAAAATGGCTGGTCACCGGGATGCCCAGTCCCATGCTCAAATCAAATCAAAATAATTGCAAACAAAACTCCCCCAGGATTGTTGTTAGTTGGAGGCACCCGTTGTTTCGGGCAAGCCATGGATTGATGCTTTTTGGTGGTGGGGGAGTATAAACTTTACCATTCTGCTTGGGAACCGTCTATAATGTGTGTAGCATGGGAGATATCGAGATCTCTCGGTTGTTATGTTGACAATGAAAGTATACCGCTCAAAATATTATGCATCTCTATTTCAAAACCGAGATCTGGCACCTCTAAAAATCCTTGCTTCCCTCTGAGAAGGGCCTATCTATTTACTTTTATGTTGAGTCATCATCCTCTTATTAAAAAGCACCAGTTGGAGAGCACCGCTGTCATTTGCATGTATTATTATTATTAGTTTACATTGAGTATGACTGTGACTGGATCTCTTTTACCATGAATTACAATTTCCAGTCAGCCCTTGATCTTCAGGGGTGCTCTGCATTTATGTTTTGCAGTCTCAGAAAGGGCTAGCAAGATACCATCTTGTTATATCATATTATGATTGTTTTGAGAAAGTGTTGTCATCCGAGATTTATTATTATTGCTCGCTAGTTGATTATACCATTGATATGAGTAAACATGAGACCTAAACGTTATTATGAATATGGTTAGTTCATAATCTTTGCTGAAAACTTGAATGCTGGCTTTACATATTTACAACAACAAGAGCAAACTGAGTTTGTAAAAGTTTTTCTTTATCACTTTCAGTTTATCAACTGAATTGCTTGAGGACAAGCAAAGATTTAAGCTTGGGGGAGTTGATACGTCTCCATCGTATCTACTTTTCCAAACACTTTTGCCCTTGTTTTGGACTCTAACTTGCATGATTTGAATGGAACTAACCCGGACTGACGCTGTTTTCAGCAGAATAGCCATGGTGTTATTTTTGTGCAGAAATAAAAGTTCTTGGAATGACCTGAAAATCAACGGAAAATATTTTTGGAATATATAAAAAATACTAGCGAAAGAATCAACGTCAGGGGCCCACACCCTGTACACGAGGGTGGGGGGCGCGCCTACCCCCCTGGGTGTGCCCCCCTGCCTCGTGGGCCCCCTGACGCTCCACCGACCACAACTCCAACTCCCTATATTTATGTTCGGGGAGAAAAAAAATCAAAGAGAAGGATTCATCACGTTTTACGATACGGAGCCACCGCCAAGCCCTAATCTCTCTCGGGATGGCTGATTTGGAGTCCATTCGAGGCTCTGGAGAGGGGAATCCGTTGCCATCATCATCATCATCATCATCATCAACCTTCCTCCATCACCAATTTCATGATGCTCACCGCCGTGCATGAGTAATTCCATCGTAGACTTGCTGGACGATGATGGGTTGTATGAGATTTATCATGTAATCGAGTTAGTTTTGTTAGGGTTTGATCCCTAGTATCCATTATGTTCTGAGATTGATGTTGCTATGACTTTGCTATGCTTAATGCTTGTCACTAGGGCCCGAGTGCCATGATTTTAGATCTGAACCTATTATGTTTTCATGAATATATGTGAGTTCTTGATCTTATCTTGCAAGTCTATAGTCACCTATTATGTGTTATGATCCGTTAACCCCGAAGTAACAATAATCAGGATACTTACCGGTGATGACCGTAGTTTGAGGAGTTCATGTATTCACTAAGTGTTAATGCTTTGGTCTAGTACTCTATTAAAAGAAGGCCTTAATATCCCTTAGTTTCCAATAGGACCCCGCTGCCACGGGAGGGTAGGACAAAAGATGTCATGCAAGTTCTTTTCCATAAGCACGTATGACTATATTCGGAATACATGCCTACATTACATTGATGAACTGGAGTTAGTTCTGTGTCACCCTATGTTATAACTATTGCATGAGGAATCACATCCGACATAATTATCCATCACTGATCCATTGCCTATGAGCTTTTCATATATTAATCTTTGCTTATTTACTTTTCCGTTGCCACTGTTACAATTACTACAAAACTGTTACTGTTACTTTTCCTACCGTTATCGCTACTATCATATTACTTTGCTACTAAATACTTTGCTGCATATATTAAGTTTTACAGGTGTGGTTGAATTGACAACTCAGCTGCTAATACTTGAGAATATTATTTGGCCCCCCTTGTGTCGAATCAATAAATTTGGGTTGAATACTCCACCCTCGAAAATTGTTGCGATCCCCTATACTTGTGGGTTATCAAGTCCACGAAATACTTTTTCCACTGCCGCAAGTTCCAAAACCACGAGATCCAATCTAGAGGCCTTTTCCGGCACTTTGCCAGTGGGGGAAACAATCACGGAGGGGGTCTTCATCATCCTTGTTGCCCCTCCGATGATGGTGAGTAGTTTACCATAGACCTACTGGTTTGTAGTTAGTAGCTAGATAGCTTCTTCTCTCTCGATGTTCTTCAATACAATGTTATCCCTTATGTTCTTGGAGTTCTATCTAATGTAATTCTTTTTTGAGGTGTGTTTGTTGGGATCCGATGAATCGCGAGTTTGCGACTTAGCTTTGCGGCATGTAGAGCACCGGTTTGTGCAGCGCGCGACACCATGAAACATCTTTGGCCCATAGTACATTGAGGAGACACTGGTACGCGTCAGTGCTAAACAAATAGTTTTTAACCCCTTTCCGCGACAGCATTCGGAACCGTCGCCAAGTGAGTGTGGGCGATAGGGGGGTCCTTCCCAGACGACCCAGAAACCATTGGGGATTTGCCCTCCTGGCACACACGCTCGGCAAAATGAGATCGTGTGCAACCGGCGAGCACTCAAATACAGTAATACGTACAATAGTGCTAAAAAATACAATTATACATGCGAAATAATTTCCGGTCGTAAGTACATCCCACATAGTCAGTCACCGCTAAACTTTTCCGCTCGTATATACATCCCACACGGTCACTCCAAGGAAAATGTTTGCACAAGGTGATACAACGCAAACAATTTTGAAGAGAATGTCGTGTGTGATTGTTCATTGATCCAACACGGTTTATTCCTAGAAACTGTGTGCGTTGCCCGAGGTCATCATCCATGGTGTTTTCTCATTAACGTTTGCAATAGGAAAACCCAATTAGCAAGCTAATTGGCCAATTAGCAGGCTAATTGGCCAATTAGTAGGCTAATTGCCCTATTATAAATAATCCATTTACTAATCTAATTGACATTCATATTAAGCACATAATATATTCCATTTCCATATTAAGGAAGTAGGATTTCATAATTGAAATACACCGGAGTACAACATGATATAGCTTCAGCACTCAGCTACCCCATTACACAACTGCACCAGCAGCAAGTTTCACATGCAACATCTAGAACCTTTCAAAATTAGCATCATAGACGGTACATAGAGAGATGCATCTCATCTGGAAAACTGCTGAAGCGGAAGGCGAATATTGAGCCTTCATTCATGTTGAAGGTCTTTGCAACTTTAGGCCAGTGCCTGTGGATGATTGACCATCCATCCTTCAACCTCTTCAGGAACACTCAATACTGAACCATGGGTGTTGTATGAAAGCTTTCCTTGCCTCCTAAGCACAGAGGTGGGTTGAGAGGTAATCCTCAGTGAACCTTGAAAACAAGGATGTGCATAAATATCTTCTCTATATTGGAAACGGGGCAAAGGAATAAAAAAAAGGCAAGGTATAATAGTTAGTACCATCTTGTAAACCTTAGTGCTTCCCATTGTTTCCCTGCAACACATATAAGGTAGTTAGTTATCAGGTTAAGTAAGGGTTCACATGCTATCAGAAAATATGTTGATGAAAAATAAACACATTGCAGATTCATCAGATTAATTCAAGCCACATGGAAAACTCATTTATCCAAACCAAGCATGATTAAGAACTAGGAAATATAGTACTTGTATATGTCTCTCATGTATTAAGTGCAGCCAAATTCGATTTATTCCTCACATGGTATACAATAAGAGAATGCAGCCACAACAATTGAACATCGCATTGCAGAATTGAACCAAGCAGTTAACTAAACACCACAACAAATGAACCAAATGTTAACTGAGCACCACATTGTACAATATAACATACTCCTAGTAGAAGATCGGACAATTAACCAAACCAAGCATGCTCAAGAACTTGGAAATATAGCAATTGTATTTGTTTCTCATGTATTTAGTACAACCAAATTTGATTTATTCCTCACATGGTATACAATAACAGAATGCAGCCACACCAATTGAACATCGCATTGCAGAATTGAACCAAGCAGTCAACTAAACACCACAACAAATGAACCAAACGTTAACTGAGCACCACATTGCAGAATATAACATACTCCTAATAGAAGATCAGACAGTTAACCAAACCAAGCATGCTTAACAACTTAGAAATATAGCAATTGTATTTGTTTCTCATGTATTTAGCATAGCCAAATTCGATTTATTCCTCACATGGTATACAATAACAGAATGCAGCCACACCAATTGAACATCGCATTGCAGAATTGAACCAAGCAGTTAACTAAACACCACAACAAATGAACCAAATGTTAACCGAGCACCACATTGCACAATATAACATACTCCTAATAGAAGATCAGATAGTTAACCAAACCAAACATGCTTAACAAGATGGAAATATTGCACCCTGAAGAATTGAACATCACATTTGCAGAATTGAACCAAGCAGTTAACTGAACACCACATGGCACGGCATATAGAACATATACACTATAGCAGAAGATTGGATGGTAAAAGTAGATAACACAATTCACTAGAATTTGTTAAGGAAAGGCAGTAGCTAGCAAACTGAACATGGGTCCTTATAGTGAGCTAATAAGACAAGGTACACCTCATTGTCGAAGATATCGATGACGATTGTCTCCTTGGACATGGAAGAGGGTGAGGCCTCCGCATCGTGGGTGCCCTCGCTGTAGTGGTGAGTTGCCGGAGCCGCTTCGGGCACCAACCTGCTAGCTCTCGAGATGAGGTAAGCACGTGCACGCTGAAAAAACACCTCATAGTCTTCGTCGAAGGCACCGACGGTGGCCTCGAGAAAATGCCACGAACTGTCATTTAGAGCAGCCAACCGCGTCGCGGCGTCGGCATGTGAGGCGTCAACGATGGCCTCGACGGTGAGGTGCTCATCCAAGATCTGGGGGTCGGCACGAATGGCAGCCATCGCGACCTCATCCACACGTGCGGTCACGATTTGCTTCTTCGCTGCCAAATGATCCTTGAGGTCCTGGCTATACTGCATGCACCATGGCTTAGGCCGACGCTTATTTGGTGGAGGGGTCGGTGATTTGGGTGGAAGGTGTCACGCTCGCGCGGACGGTCGGGGCATGTGGGATGTTGAAGGAGGAGGAGGATGGGGGTCGGGTGTGGATTACCTGCCTGGATAGGCGAGGCCGTGCAGCGTGAAGGAGGGTCACTAGCGAGGAGGCGGCGCTGCAAGCAAGGAGTGAAGGTTTCAACTTGGAAAGGAAGGAGGAAACAGGGGAAAATGTGGCTTTTGGTAAGGGGGAGGGGGCAGGGAGGTAGATATTTCTGCGGAAGCCAAAAATTTGGAATCGCTTCAGCGAAAAAACTCGCGCGAAAGTGTCATCCGACACGGTCCCTTATTCAGAGTGGGTTGTGGACTATAGCCGTTGCACCTTCTCACGTAAGCCGTATGCGTACTATACTCTGACGGTGCTCCAAGATATTTTGTGCTGGATCTCACACAGTTGGTTATAATAAACTGTGTGGGATCTACTTGATTTTTCGTCTTGATTTGAATTACATAATGGGGTCACAGCGGCCATGGACGGTGTTTGAATTGCTAGATCTTTTATCTGCAGTGATCATAAAATAATTGGAATTATTCAGGGTTTGTTTGGACATTTTTATGCATTAACTGAGTTTTCAATGTATTTATGTGCATAATTCAAATTTGAACTACATGCACATTCTCTAGTGCATATAAATTGGTTGAAAAATCAAATCTTCATCCTTGGGTGCATGCTTAGGTCCCATGGAAGAAATGGGAATGAATGCCAAACACCCTGCCACCGTCACTCGGCCGCAAACATTGAGATACCTGGTTTTTAAATTCTAGTAAATCCAAAACTCGTCTAAAATTCATGAAACTTGGCATGCTATCATGGAGCGGCATCAACATCTCGTGGTAATTTTTTGGTCCCATTTGGGGCAGGTTTGGGTATATGCTTCTCACAAACCAGAGCATCTCACAACAAGCATGATGGTTTCCGTAGGGAACGCCCCACCTTTGGGAACGAAACGATATCCATCGCCTCTTATTGCTTTCAAAATTTTTCTCGTGTCAACATAGGACAACATGAGTCTTGTGTTATTTTTTTTGATTTTTCAGGGTTCGTTTGGACATTTTTATGCATTAACCGAGTGTTCAATGCATTTATGTGCATAATTCAAATTTTAACTACATGCACATTCTCCAATGCATATAAATTGGTTGAAAAATCAAATCTTTTGTCCTTGGGTGCATGCTTAGGTCCCATGCAAGAAATGGGAATGAATGTCAAACACCCTGCCATCGTCACTCGGCCGCAAACATTGAGATACCTGGTTTTTAAATTCTACTAAATCCAAAACTCGTCTGAAATACATGAAACTTGGCATGCTATCATGGAGCGGCATCAACATGTTCTGGTAAATTTTTTGTCCCATTTGGGGCAGGTTTGGGTATATACTTCTCACAAACCAGAGCTTCTCATAACAAGCATGATGGTTTCAGTAAGGAACGCCCCACCTTTGGGATGAAACGATATCCATTGCCTCTTATTGCTTTCAAAAATTTTCTCGTGTCAACATGGAACAATAGGAGTGTTGTGTTATTTTTAATGATTTTTTGGGGCTCGTTTGGACATTTTTATGCATTAACTGAGTTTTCAATGCATTTATGTGCATAATTCAATTTGGAACTACATGCACATGCTCCAGTGCATATAAATTGGTTGAAAAATCAAACCTGTGTCCTTGGGTGCATGCTTAGGTCCCATGCAAGAAATGGGAATGAATTTAAAACACCAGGGCACCGTTGATTGCCGGCAAAACATTGAGATGCCTGGTTTTTAAATTCTAGTAAATCCAAAACTCGTCTGGAATTCATGAAACTTGGCATGCTATCATGGAACGACATAAACTTGTCATGGTAATTTTTTTGTCCCATTTGGGGCAGGTTTGGGTATATGCTTCTCACAAACCAGAGCTTCTCACAACAAGCATGATGGTTTCGGTAGGGAACGCCCCACCTTTGGGGACGAAACGATATCCATTGCCTCTTATTGCTTTCAAAAATTTTCTCATGTCAACATAGAACAACAGGAGTGTTGTGTTATTTTTTGTGATCTTTCGGGGTTCGTTTGGCCAATTTTATGCATTAACTGAGTTTGCAATGCATTTATGTGCAAAATTCAAATTTGAACTACATGCACATTCTCCAGTGCATATAAATTTATTGAAAAATCAAATCTTTGTCCTTGGGTGCATGCTTAGGTCCCATGCAAGAAATGGGAATGAATGTCAAACACCCTGCTACGTCACTCGTCCGCAAACATTGAGATACCTTGTTTTTAAATTCTAGTAAATCCAAAACTCATCTGAAATTCATGAAACTTGGCATGCTATCATGGAGCGACATCAACATGCCGTGGTAAATTTTTTGTCCCATTTGGGGCAGGTTTGGGTATATGGTTCTCACAAACCTGAGCTTCTCACAACAAGCATGATGGTTTTGGTAGGGAACGCCCCACCTTTGGGATGAAACAATATCCATTGCCTCTTATTGCTTTCAAAAATTTTCTCGTGTCAACATGGAACAATAGGAGTGTTGTGTTATTTTTGGTGATTTTTTCGGGCTCGTTTGGACATTTTTATGCATTAACTGAGTTTTCAATGCATTTATGTGTGCATAATTCAATTTTGAACTACATGCACATGCTCCAGTGCATATAAATTGGTTGAAAAATCAAATCTGTGTCCTTGGGTGCATGCTTAGGTCCCATGCAAGAAATGGGATGAATTTCAAACACCAGGGCACCGTTGATTGCTGGCAAAACATTGAGATGCCTGGTTTTTAAATTCTAGTAAATCCAAAACTCGACTGGAATTCATGAAACTTGGCATGCTATCATGGAGCGGCATAAACATGTCGTGGTAATTTTTTTGTCCCATTTGGGGCAGGTTTGGGTATATGCTTCTCACAAACCAGAGCTTCTCACAACAAGCATGATGGTTTCGGTAGGGAACGCCCCACCTTTGGGGACGAAACGATATCCATTGCCTCTTATTGCTTTCAAAAATTTTCTCATGTCAACATAGAACAACAGGAGTGTTGTGTTATTTTTTGTGATCTTTCGGGGTTTGTTTGGCCATTTTTATGCATTAAGTGAGTTTGCAATGCATTTATGTGCAAAATTCAAATTTGAACTACATGCACAAACTCCAGTGCATATAAATTGGTTGAAAAATCAAATCTGTGTCCTTGGGTGCATGCTTAGGTCCCATGCAAGAAATGGGAATGAATTTCAAACACCAGGGCACCGTTGATTGCCGGCAAAACATTGAGATGCCTGGTTTTCAAATTCTAGTAAATCCAAAACTCGTCTGGAATTCATGAAACTTGGCATGCTATCATGGAGCGGCATAAACATGTCGTGGTAATTTTTTTGTCCCATTTGGGGCAGGTTTGGGTATATGCTTCTCACAAACCAGAGCTTCTCATAACAAGCATGATGGTTTCGGTAGGGAATGCCCCACCTTTGGGGACGAAACGATATCCATTGCCTCCTATTGCTTTCAAAAATTTTCTCATGTCAACATAGAACAACAGGAGTGTTGTGTTATTTTTTGTGATCTTTCGGGGTTCGTTTGGCCATTTTTATGCATTAAGTGAGTTTGCAATGCATTTATGTGCAAAATTCAAATTTGAACTACATGCACATTCTCCAATGCATATAAATTGGTTGAAAAATCAAATCTTTGTCCTTGGGTGCATGCTTAGGTCCCATGCAAGAAATGGGAATGAATGTCAAACACCCTGCCACCGTCACTCATCTGCAAACATTGAGATACCTTGTTTTTAAATTCTAGTAAATCCAAAACTCATCTGAATTTCATGAAACTTGGCATGCTATCATGGAGCGACATGAACATGTCGTGGTAAATTTTTTGTCCCATTTGGGGCAGGTTTGGGTATATGGTTCTCACAAACCAGAGCTTCTCACAACAAGCATGATGGTTTCGGTAGGGAACATCCCACCTTTGTGGACGAAACGATATCCATTGCCTCTTATTGCTTTCAATTTTTTTCTCGTGTCAACATAGAACAACAGGAGTGTTGTGTCAAATTTTGCGATTTTTCAGGGTTCGTTTGGACATTTTTATGCATTAACTGAGTTTTCAATGCATTTATGTGCATAATTCAAATTTGAACTACAAGCACATGCTCCAGTGCATATAAATTGGTTGAAAAATCAAATCTGTGTCCTTGCGTGCATGCAAGAAATGGGAATGAATTTCAAACACCAGGGCACTGTTGATTGCCGGCAAAACATTGAGATACTTTGTTTTTAAATTCTAGTAAATCTAAAACTCATCTGAAATTCATGAAACTTGGCATGCTATCATGGAAGGGCACCCCGACATGCTGTGGTATTTTTCGTGTCCATTTTGGGAGAAGGCGCACTCGAATAATGACAGCCAACAAAGGCATTTTGAAAAATAGCCGCCACTTTAATATCTCAAACGTTTGTATAATTCAAACCGTGTGTGTTCTGTTAATCATTCACGTGATGCCATGTGTCTTGGTTTTAATGGCTATAGGAGGTGCCGTGTGGACAGCTGCTTGACTGAACGGGAGGCGTGCGAGCGCAGTCTGGTGCGCAAGCTCATCGGGAAGCGTACAAGCTGTCAACGCAGGATCTGTGCATCTCTGCAATGGAAACGGTTCAGATTATGGTATGCAAATTAAAGCCAGACTTCGGGGCTAAGCCAAGAGACACTGTGATTTGTCAAAATATGCAGCTAAAAATCAATAGTACTATCTATTTTTTGCAACTAAAATTCAGTAATTAAGCATAGATTTCATTCATACTAGAGATTAAGCAGTCATTCTCACCGGGAAGCGAGACAGCCTTGGACCGCCACCCGCCTCGCTCCCACTGGTCTATAATAATGGCGCCGCCGAGCGGCCGCACCCCCCATCCTCGCCACACACACAATTCCTCTCTCTCCACCCGCATCCTCGACGCCGCTTTGAGTCCTCAAAGCTGTCAGTGTACGAGGATGCCGCCGAAGCGCCCCATCGGAGGGAGTGGCGACGCCGGGGCTGCTAAAGCACCGGAGCACGGAGTGAATATGGAGATAGAGGTTTCCGTTGCCGCCGATGAGGTGGATAATGAGGTTGCCAACAAGTAGAGGCGGGCCGAGAAAGAACCGCAAGCGATTCCAGCACGCCTAGACTTCATCAACAACCTCATCGATTATATGTTGATAGTCATCATATCCCTCCTCCCAATCAAATATCGGGCGAGGACACCCGCCCTTTCCTAGCGGTGGCGCACCCTATGGCTCCGTACCCTTGTCGACCTCCTCGATGCCCACAAGCTCTGCCATGGCTATCGCCAAAGCTTGGATGCGTTCTCCTAGATCCTCAGCAGTCATGATGGCCCAATCAAAGTCCTTATCACGGGCAAGTTTCGTTCCAATGGCAAGGACCGAGCCAAGCTTGACGAGTGGTTTCGATCCCCCGCCATAGATCAGCTCGAGAAGCTAAGTTATAATGATGGGCATGTGCGCTTGCTGCCAACATCCGCACTCTGCTTCGCGCCCACGCTGCGCGTCGCCAAGTTCATGAACTGCCATCCCCCCTTAATGACGCCCCCGCTCTTTTTCTACCACGACTGAAGCACCTCGAGCTTGTCGTCGTCCGCATCCCAAAGGATGACATGGAGTGCGTGCTCCACGGCTGTACTGCACTCGAGTTCCTTCATCTTCATGCGATGAATTGGTCTAGTACCTTTTACATCACCTCCAGGACTCTCCGGATTATTTATGTGTGTTGCTGGCGCTGCAATGAGAGATCACAAAAGGTGGACCACAATATGGTCATCCAGGACACACCTTCACTTGAGAGATTACTTGTAGTTGATCAGCAAGGTCCAACAAGAATCAATGTCATTTTTGCGTCAAAATTGAAAGTGGTGGGCTACTCGTCTGTCAAATACTACAACTTTCAGGTACAACAGTCGCCTTATATACCTCCTTCTTGATATCAATGTTATTTCTAGTTTTGAAGATGTATGTTCGTTTGTCATCCAGCGAAGCTTCACCCAGACTTTGGGCACAGTGAAGGACTTGGCACTAGAATCTGTCGGCCCCAACCTGGACCAAGTTGTCAGTTGCTTGAGATGCTTTCCGTGCCTGAAGAAGCTGTATATCGAGGTGATGTTCCTTTCCTGTTAAATGTTAACCATAAGGGAGTTCAATTTTTTGCACCTTTTCCCAAGTTTACAATGACAATGTACTATGGTTCCTGAAGGAATTTGTGAGGATTTTAGGACATACACCCCACCCCATATTGGTTGCTTCATTCATACGGTTACAATTGTCCATAAGCATTTCTCCTTTGGATTCATCTGTACTAGTTTTCTTAGGGAATTTTTCATCCAATCCAACCACTTGTGAAGAAGGCTACATGTTTCTAGATTGTAATCAAACGCCCATGTTAATCATGTCAGATCGAAGATGGCATGTTGGTGCATTTTTTAAATCCTGCAAACCAAATGGGCGTGTAGCAGTGTTCAAAACTGCATGTAGGCACACAATTTCGTCGAAGGGTCTTTGATCATAGTGTCGCGTTAGCAGCATCCTGCAGTAGTGAGAGCATGGTAAATGTCTTGTCACGGCCAAAATGTCCCATGAGTCCTCCACCGTGAGCCTCTTACAAAAGCAACAAATGAAGAGAAGACTCCGGGTACACAAAGTGTGTTAGCTCACATAAGATAGCCACTCTTGAGATAATGTCACTCCCAATAAGTTTTAGTTTTACATTTGGCATATGGAATCACAAACGAAGGATCTTGCGCATATAAATCTTTAATGTGCTCAAAGCCAACAACATTCAATTCAAGTTGAGTAACTAACATGCACTCGCGGGAAAGAGCTTCCACCACAACATTGTTCTTTACCCTTAATGTACTTGATCACATAAGAAAAAGACTCAATGAATTCACTCCATCTGGCAATGCCTTTTATACAACTTAGTTTGACCTTTAAATTATTTAAGTGTCTCGTGATCGGTATGCATGAAAAAATCACGTGGTCTAAGATAATGTTCGCACACATGCAATACTCGAACCAAAGCGTATGACTCTTTGTCATAGATGAGGTAGTTAAGTTGTGTGCCGAAAAGTTTCTCACTAAAATATGCAATGGGTCACTTTTCTTGCATTAACACGCCACCTATACCATTGCCACTAGCATCACAATGCACTTCAAAAGTTTTGTCAAAATTAGGAAAGGTAAGTATTAGAGCATGTGTAAGCAAGGATTTAAATTCATGAAACATGGCATCTTGGGAAGGTCCCCAAACAAAAGGAACATTCATCTTGCTCAAATCATATAATGATGAAGCAATTGTGCTAAAGTCCTTAACAAATCGGCAATAAAATTCGGCTAGGCCAAATAAACTACACACTTGAGCTAAATTGCTTTGTTGTGGCCAAGTTTTAATAGCGTCAATTTTAGACTCATCAACTTCAACACCCTTAGAAGAGACGGCAAAACCCAAGAAAACAAGTTTGTCAACAACAAAAGTGCATTTTTCCATGTTAGCATAAAGACGCTCATTTATGAGAACTTGCAAGATGTCTCTAAGATGCATGACGTGGTCTTTAAGAGATTGACTAAATACAAGAATATCGTCAAAATAGACCACAACACAAAGGCCAATGTATTTTTGAATGACATAATGCACGACTCTTGTGAAAGTGATAGGAGCTTGAGATAACTAACCATTCATATAGACCAAATTTTGTTTTGAAATCCATTTTCCATTCATCACCTTCTTGCATGCGAATTACATAGTAGCCACTTTTAAGGTCAATTTTTTGAGAAAATGGTGGCACCACTAAGTTCATCCAGCATGTCATCGAAGTGTGGATGGGTGACAGTACCAAACGGTCATAACATTAATGGGACGACAATCAGAACACATGTGAAAACTACCATCTTTCTTAGGCACACGTATGACCAGAACGGCACATGGACTTAAGCTCTCGCGTACATACCCATTTTCGAGGAGATGTTGTACTTGCCTTTTGATACGTCTCTAATGTATCTATAATTTTTGATTGTTCCATGCTATTATGTTATCTGTTTTGGATATTTTATATGCATTTATATGCTATTTTATATTGTTTTCGGGACTAACCTATTAACCTAGAGCCCAATGCCAGTTCCTCTTTTTCCCCTATTTTAGAGTTTCGCAGAAAAGGAATACCAAAGGGAGTCCAAACGGAATGAAACTTTCGCGATGATTTTTCTTGGACCAGAAGACATCCAGAGGGCTTGGAGTGCATGTTAGGAAAGCCACGAGGCAGCCACAAGGTCGGGAGGCGCGCCCCCACCCTTGTGGGCCTCTCGTGACTCCACCGACCTATTTCTTCCGCCTATATATTCTCAAATATCCCAAAACCTTCCAGGGGAGCCACGAAACCACTTTTCCACCACCGCAACCTTCTGTACCCGTGAGATCCCATCTAGGGGCCTTTTCCGGCGTCCTGCCGGAGGGGGATTCGATCACAGAGGGCTTCTACATCAACACCATTGCCTCTCTGATGAATCGTGAGTAGTTTACCATAGACATATGGGTCCATAGCTAGTATCTAGATGGCTTCTTCTCTCTCTTTGATTCTCAATACCATGCTCCTCGATGTTCTTGCAGATCTATTCGATGTAATACTCTTTTGCGGTGTGTTTGCCGAGATCTGATGAATTGTGGATTTATGATCAGCTTATCCATGAATATTATTCGAATCTCCTCTGAATTCTTATATGCATGATTTGATAGCTTTGCAAGTCTCTTCGAACTATCGATTTGGTTTCGCCAACTAGATTGGTTTTTCTTGCAATGGGAGAAGTGCTTAGCTTTGGGTTCAGTCTTGTCATGCTCGATCCTAGTGACAGAAGGGGAACCAACACGTATTGTATTGTTGCCATCGAGGATAACAAGATGTGGTTTTCATCATATTGCTTGAGTTAATTCCGCTACATCGTGTCATCTTACTTAATGCGTTACTCTGTTCTTCATGAACTTAGTACTCTAGATGCATGGAAGAGTCGGTTAATGTGTGGAGTAATAGTAGTAAATGCAGGGAGGAGTCGGTCTACTTGATACGGACGTGATGCCTATACTCATGGTCATTGCCTTAGATATCGTCATAACTTTGCGCTTTTCTATCAATTGCTTGGCAGTAATTTGTTCACCCATCATAATATTTTCTATCTTGAGAGAAGCCTCTAGTGAAACCTATGGCCCCGGGGTCTATTTCCATCATATAAGTTCCCGATCTACATTTTTAGTTTCCGATTTACTTTCTTTGAAATCTTTTACTTTCTGTTCCATAAACCAAAAATACCAAAAATATTGCTTTATCGTTTATCCATCTATATCAGATCTCACTTTGCAAATAACTGTGAAGGGATTGACAACCCCTTTATCGCGTTGGGTGCAAGTTGGTGTTTGTTTGTGCAGGTATTCGTGGCTTGTGCGTTGTCTCCTACTGGATTAATACCGTAGTTCTCAAAACTATGGGAAATACTTAATCTACTTTGTTGCATCACCCTTTCCTCTTCAAGGGAAAAACCAACGCAAGCTCAAGAGGTAGCAGGAAGAATTTCTGGCGCCGTTGCCGGGGAGATCTACGCCAAGCTGAGACATACCAAGTACCCATCATGAACTCTCATCCCTCGCATTACATTATTTTCCATTCGCCTCTCATTTTCCTCTCCCCCACTTCTAAAATGATTTTCAAAAAGATTTGCCTTTTCTTTGCCCCTCTTCCGTTCGTATTATTCGTTTGCTTTTTGTGTGCTTGTGTGTTGGATTGCTTGCTTTGTCACGATGGCTCAAGAGAATACTAATTTGTGTGACTTTTCCAATACCAACAATAATGATTTTATTAGTACTCCGATTGCTCCTGCTACTAATGCAAAATCTTGTGAATGACGCTTTGCTGAATCTTGTTATGAAAGTTCAATTTTCCGGCCTTCCAAGTGAAGATGCCGCATCCCATCTAAACAATTTTGTTGATTTGTGTGATATGCAAAAGGAAAAAAAATGTGGATAATGATATTGTTAAACTGAAGTTATTTCCGTCCTCACTTTGAGATCGTGCTAAAACTTGGTTTTCATCTTTGCCTAAAAATAGTATTGATTCATGGAATAAGTGTAAAGATGATTTTATTTCCAAGTATTTTCCTCCCGCTAAGATCATCTCCCTTAGGAATGATATTATGAATTTTAAGTAACTTGATCATGAACATGTTGCACAATCTTGGGAGAGGATAAAATTGATGATACGAAATTGCCCTACTCATGGTTTGAATTTGTGGATGATTATACAAAACAATTATGCCAGATTGAATTTTGCTTCTAGAAATCTTTTACATTCAGCCGCAGGAGGCACTTTTATGGAAATTACTTTAGGAGAGGCTACTAAACTCCTAGATAATATTATGGTTAATTATTCTCAATGGAATACCAAAAGATCTTCCACTAGTAAAAAAGTGCATGCAATTGAAGAGATTAATGTTTTGAGTGGAAAGATGGATGAGCTGATGAAATTATTTGTTAGCAAGAGTGCTCCTATTGTTCCTAATTATATACCATTTTCTACTTTGATTGAAAACAATAATGAATCTATGGATGTGAATTTTTTTGGTAGGAACAATTTTGGTAATAACGCGTATAGAGGTAATTTTAATCCTAGGCCATTTCCTAGGAATTCCTATAACAATTATTGTAATTCCTACAAAAATTCTTATGGAAATTATAATAATATGCCCTCTTATTTTGAGAATAGTGTTAAAGAATTTATAAGTTTGCAAAATAATTTCAATGCTTTGATTGAAGAAAAATTGCTTAAGATTGATGATTTGGCTAGGAACGTGGATAGAATTTCCCTTGAAGTTGATTCCTTGAAACTTCGATCTATCCCACCTAAGTATGATATCAATGAGTCTCTCAAAGCCATGAGAATTTCCATTGATGAGTGCAAAGAAAGAACCGCTAAGATGCATGCCAAAAAAGATTGGTTTATAAAAGCGTGTTCTTCTAGTTTCCATGAGAATAATGATGAATATCTTAAAGTGATTGATGTGACTCCTATTGAAATATGGGACTGGAGATGAGTCAACTTTAGTTAGAAGGCATCCCAATGATTCGGAGTTTTTAGATCTTGATGCAAAAATTGATAAAAGTGGGATTGGAGAGGTCAAAACTTTAAGTAGCAATGAACCCACTCTTTTGAATTTCAAGGAATTTAATTATGATAATTGTTCTTTAATATATTGTATTTCCTTGTTGCAATCCATGTTGAATTCTCCTCATGCTTATAATCAAAACAAAGCTTTTACTAAACATATCGTTGATGCTATGATGCAATCTTTTGAAGAAAAGCTTGAATTGGAAGTTTCTATCCCTAGAAAACTTTATGATGAGTGGGATCCTACTATTAAGATTAAGATTAAAGATTATGAATGCCATGCTTTGTGTGATTTGGGTGCTAGTGTTTCCACGATTCCAAAAACTCTGTGATGTGTTAGGTTTCCGTGAATTTGATGATTGTTCTTTAAATTTGCATCTTGCAGATTCCACTATTAAGAAACCTATGGGAAGAATTAATTATGTTCTTATTGTTCCAAATAGTAATTATGTGCCTGTAGATTTCATTGTTCTTGATATAGATTACAATCCTACATGTCCTATTATTCTTGGTAGACCTTTCCTTAGAACGATTGGTGCAATTATCGATATGAAAGAAGGAAACATTTGATTTCAATTTCCATTAAGGAAATGCATGAAACACTTTCCAATAAAGAAAATTAAATTGCCTTATGAATCTATTATGAGAGACACTTATGGATTTCATTCCAAAGATGATAATACTTAGATCAATTCGTGCTACATGCCTAGCTAAGGGCGTTAAACAATAGCGCTTGTTGGGGGGCAACCCATTTTTTTTGTTTTTGCCTTTTAGGTTCCGTTTTGCATTAAATATTTCATCTAGCCTATGGTTAGATGTGGTTTTATGTTTTAAGTGTTTGTGACAAGTAAGACCTTTGGGATAGCTTACGGTGTTAGTTGATTTGATCTTGCTAAAAAACAGAAACTTTTGCACCCAGGAGAATAGTTTTTATTTTTAGAAGAAGCGCGATAAAATACTGATTCTTTATGAAGAGGATTAATAAACAAATTTCTTAGGTCTTCCTAATTTTTCAGGATTTTTGAAGTTACAGAAATATACGAAATGTCCAGATTGCTACAGACTGTTCTGTTTTCGACAGATTCTGTTTTTCACGTGTTGTTTGCTTATTTTGATGCATCTATGGCTAGTGTCGGGGGGTATGAACTATGGAAAAGTTGGAATATAGTAGATATTACACCAATATAAATAAAGAATGAGTTTGCAACAATACCAAAAGTGGTGATTTATTTTCTCATACTAACAGAGCTTACGAGATTTTCTGTTGAGTTTTGTGTTGTGAAGTTTTCAAGTTTTGGGTAAGGATTTGATGGAATATGGAATAAGGAGTGGCAAGAGCCTAAGCTTGGTGATTCCCAAGGCACCCCAAGGTAATATTCAAGGATAAACAAGAGCCTAAGCTTGGGGATGCCCCGGAAGGTATCCCCTCTTTCGTCTTCGTCTATCGGTAACTTTACTTGAGGCTATTTTTATTCACCACATGATATGTGTTTTTCTTGGAGCGTTTTGTATAATTTGAGTCTTTGATTTTTAGTTTGCCACAATCATACTTGCTATACACACCTTTTGAGAGATACACGCATGAATCGTGATTTATTAGAATACTCTATGTGCTTCACTTATATCTTTTGAGCTAGGCAAATTTGCTCTAGTGCTTCACTTATATCTTTTTAGAGCACGGTGATGGTTTTATTTTATAGAAATTGATGAACTCTCGCACTTCACTTATTTCATTTGGAGAGTCTTTAAAACAGCATGGTAATTTTCTTTGGTTATAAATTTAGTCCTAATATGATAGGCATCCAAGAGGGATACAATAAAAACTTTCAGATAAAGTGCATTGAATACTATGAGAAGTTTGATTCCTTATGATTGTTTTGAGATATGAAGATGGTGATATTAGAGACATGCTAGTGGGTATTTGTGAATTTGATAAATACTTGTGTTAAGGTTTGTAAGTCCCGTAGCATGCACGTATGGTGAACCGTTACGTAACGAAGTTGGAGCATGAGATATTTTTTTGATTGTCTTCCTTACGAGTGGCGGTTGGGGACGAGTGATGGTCTTTTACAACCATTCTATCCCCTAGGAGCATGCACATAGTACTTTGTTTCGATGACTAATAGATTTTTTCAATAAGTATGTGAGTTCTTTATGACTAATGTTGAGCCCATGGATTATACACACTCACACCTTTCCACCATTGCTAGCCTCTCTAGTACCGTGCAACTTTCGTCGATACCATAAACCCACCATATACCATCCTCAAAACAGTCACCATACCTACCTATTATGGCATTTTCATAACCATTCCGAGATATATTGCCATGCAACTTTCCACCGTTCCGTTTATATGACACGCTCCATTATTGTCATATTGGTTTGCATGATCATGTAGTTGACATCGTATTTGTGGCAAAGCCACCGTTCACAATTCTTTCATACATTTCACTCTTGATTCATTGCACATCTCGGTACACCGCTGGAGGCATTCATATAGAGTCATATTTTGTTCTAGTATTGAGTTGTAATTTTTGAGTTGTAAGTAAATAAAAGTGTAACACCCTCGATGCGGCTATATCTCCTACGTGTCGTAGCACGACTTAGAGGCACAACTGCATTGAAAGCAATGTCGCAAGTAAGGTAATCTTCACAACAACCCATGTAAATAAATAAAAGGGGAAAAGATACATAGTTGGCTTACACTCACCACGTCACACAAATACATGAATAACATTACATTCATCCAATACACTCATGGTCCGACTACGGTACCAAAATAAAGATCAACCCCCACATACGATACGGTCCCCGATCACCCTAACTAGGCACCACTACTGATCATCTGGGAAAGACACATAGTAACGGCGAGAGTCTTTGTCGAACTCCCACTTGAGCTCGGTCATGTCATATGGAACGGTATCGTCGGTCCTTGCATATGGTTTTGGAAGTAAACTGTGAGTCACGAGGACTCAACAATCTCACACCCTCGCGATCAAGACTATTTAAGCTTATAGGTAAGGTAAGGTATGATGTGGAGCTGCAGCAAGCGACTAGCACATATGGTGGCTAACCTATTCGCAAAAGAGAGCGAGAAGAAAAGGAAAAAGCACGGTCGAACAACTATGATCAAGAAGTGATCCTAGAACAACCTACGTCAAGCATTACTCCAACACCGTGTTCACTTCCCGGACTCCGCCGAGAAGAGACCATCACGGGTACACACGCGGTTGGTTCATTTTAATTAAGTTAAGCTTCAGGTTATCTACAACCGGACATTAACAAATTCCCATCTGCCCATAACCGCGGGCACGGCTTTCGAAAGTTCAAATCCCTGCAGGGGAGTCCCAACTTAGCCCATCACAAGCTCTCACGGTCAACGAAGGATATTCCTTCTCCCAAGACAATCCGATCATACTCGGCATCCCGGTTACAGACATCCTCGACAATGGTAAAACAAGTCCAGCAACACCGCCCGAATGTGCCGACAAATTCCGATAGGAGCTGCACATATCTCGTTCTCAGGGCACACTCAGATGAGACATCCTATGAGTAAAACAAAGCCTCAAGTTGCCCCGAGGTGGCCCCGCAGTCTACTCGGTCGGACCAACACTCAGAGGAGCACTGGCCCAGGGGGGTTTAAATAAAGATGACCCTTGGGCTCCGGAAACCCAAGGGAAAAAGAGGCTAGGTGGCAAATGGTAAAACCAAGGTTGTTCATTGCTGGAGGAGTTTTATTCAAGGCAAACTGTCAAGGGGTTTCCATTATAACCCAACCGTGTAAGCAACGCAAAATCCGGGAACATAACACCGATATGACAGAAACTAGGGCGGAAAGAGTGGAACAAAACACTAGGCAAAAGGCCGAGCCTTCCACCCTTTACCAAGTATATATGCATTAAGATAAACAAGATAATATGGTGATATCCCAACAATAAACAATGTTCCAACAAGGAACGATCTCCAAACTTCACCTGCAACTAGCAACTCTATAAGAGGGGCTGAGCAAAAGCGGTAACATAGCCAAACAACGGTTTGCTAGGACATGGTGGGTTAGAGATTTGACAAGGAAATTTGGGAGGCATGATAAGCAAGTGGTAGGTATCGTAGCATAGGCATAGCAAAAGAGCGAGAATCTAGCAAGCAAAGATAGAAGTGATTTTGAGGGTATGGTCATCTTGCCTGCAAAGTTCTCAGAGTTGACTTGATCCTCGTAAGCGAACTCAACGGGATCCTCGTTCACGAACTCGTCTCCCGGCTCTACCCAAGCAAGAAGAACAAGCAAAAGGAGCACAATCAACCACGTGCAATGCTCAAACAACATGATGCAAACATGGTATGATATGCGGGACGAGGTATGTGATGCCTATGCAAGAATTGCAAAGGAATGATTGAACCTGGCCTCAACTTGTAAAACCAAGAGTGCCACTAGAAAAAGGAGATGATTTCGGTTGAAATCGATATAAAGATCACCGGAATCGGATGCACGGTTTGGAAATGGCAAGCAAAACAAATACGGCACCGGTCTGCGATAATCAGCAAGTGACCAACTAAATGCATCAAGCAAAATATGCTACAACACTCAAACATGACAACAAAATACATGGAAGGGATCCACTGATGATTCTTGACAAAAGATGAACACTGAGCTACGGCTAATTCATCCATTAACAGGTTCAAACAAGCATGGCAAAAGTGCAAATGATAACAGGTTTCAGACTTAGTGAAATTAACACAAGTCTGGAATTTATCATCAGGAAGCACACTTTAGAGCATGAAAACTACATGCTACAGGAACTTAACATGGCAAAGCAAGGCAAGGCATGAAGCTACTCAAAGCGCTTAACAAAAGTCCCTTAGTGACCTTGAGAAAAAAGGGATCAGAAAATACAATTGCAAGCATGAAAACATGGCAAAAACATAAACAGATTCAGACTTAGTGAAAAATTGGAGCATGCAAAACAGTTAACGAGTAGGCATGTTTACGAGCTCGATGCACTCACTACAGAGCATGGCATGACAAACTAAGCATACACTCATCAAGAAGACATGGCATAGAAGCTATGAATGTCAATAACAACATCATAGCATGCACAGATCAATAGCAACATCCTCGGCAAAATCGCTAAACATGTCAACAATCTGCCAGGATCATTTTATAGCAAAAGTAGAGCTCGATTGACTCAAGCTAGGTTGCTCCATAAATGCAAAAAAATACATGGATGGATAGAGCACCGCAATATTAACAAAACATCCTTACTGATCATCCTTAAAAGAGGCACGGATCACTAGGAAACAACATGAACATATGGCATAACAATAAAATCAGGACAAGGACTTAGTGAAATTCTAAGTCCCTGA
This sequence comes from Triticum urartu, assembly GCF_056163025.1. Lineage (NCBI taxonomy): Eukaryota > Viridiplantae > Streptophyta > Magnoliopsida > Poales > Poaceae > Triticum > Triticum urartu. The sequence continues at coordinate 220,399,257 of NC_141878.1, forward strand.
AATCAGCATTACCGATTACGCTACTTTGCAAGCTTGTGCTAGTCACCACAAATATCACAAAAATACATGGCAAGCACCTCTGTAAATATGACATGGCATATAAGAAAACACATGTAGAGCTCAGGATCATGGCATGCACACATTAATCATGGCAAAAATGACAAAAGGCTATTTGCTGAAACAGATCTGAGAAATTTCCTCACATAGCCCTCTTCCAACAGCATTTCGGGCATCAAGATGAGCTCAAATGAAAATGATGCAATGAGATGAAATGATGTACTCGTCGAGACAAACATTTTGATATGCTACACGCACGAATCGGAGCTACGGATGTAGAGTTATGGCATGTCAAAGATAGCAAGAAAATTAGGGTTTCGGGGCAAAATTCAACCGCGGGATATTTCCAGATCTGAGATCTGGCGGAGTTACTGTAGCAGGGGTGCGTAAAACGAGGTTCACCAGGACCTATTTCACCGGAGTTGGAGAGGTGGCCGGAGGAGCTCACGGCGGAGCACGGGACGGCGGGCGCGGCGTCGTGGCGCGGAAGCCGGAGCGGGGCGCCGCGGGCACAGGGCGGCGCCGGACTTGGGCGGCGAAGCGCGGCCGGGCGGCGAGCTGGGCGGCCGCGGCGAAGGTCGGCGCCGGTGGCGGAGGCGGCGGCGCTCGTCGGCTTCCAGGCGGAGCGGGCGACGAGGAGACGAAGGCGCGGGCGGTGCGGCTCCACGGGCCAGGAGGGCCCGGACCGGGCTCTCCAGGCCGGAGGAGAGAGAGGGCCGCCGGGGACACGCGGCACCCTCCTATTGGTGCGGGGCGGCGGCGCGGTTCGTCCGGCGGACGTCGGACATGTCCGGCCGACGGCGGAGCGGACTTTTAGGGTTTGGGGAAGAAGAAACCCGGGATTTGGAATGAGGGGTCTATATATAGGCGTAGAGGGAGCTAGGAAGCTCCAAATGGAGTGCGGTTTTTGGCCACGCGATCGTGATCGAACACTCTAGATGATGGAGAGGTTTTTGGTGGGTTTTGGGCCAAATTGGAAGGGTGTTGGGCTGCAACACACACGAGGCCTTCTCGGTCCCTCGGTTAACCATTGGAGTATCAAACGAAGTCCAAATGGCACGAAACTTGACAGGCAGTCTACCGGTAGTAAACCAAGGCTGCATGGCAAGTCTTGGTCCAATTCAGAAATGTTTAACCCCCACACACGAAAAGGGGTAGAAATGACCACCGAAGGACATAGGAGCGCCGGAATGCAAAACGGACAACGGGGAAAATGCTCGGATGCATGAGACGAACACGTATGCAAATGCAATGCACATGATGACATGATATGAGATGCATGACAAAGACAACAACACACGGAGCCAAAAAACCGACAACGAGGAAATAAAATAACTTACATCGAAAACGGCAAGAGTTGGGATACATATAAGGTAAATTACATCCGGGGTGTTACAACACTCCACCACTACGAAGGGATCTCGTCCCGAGATCTAGGACTGGAAAAACTCCGGGTACTCAGAACGGAGGTGATCCTCGCGTTCCCAGGTGGCTTCACGGTCGGAATGGTGTGACCACTTGACTTTGAGGAATTTGATTGACTTGTTGCGAGTCTTGCGCTCAGTTTCTTCAAGAATAGCAACTGGGTGCTCATGATAAGAAAGGCCTTCTTGGAGATCAATGTCTTCGAAGTTGACGGTGCGGTCAGGGGTCTTGAAGCACTTGCGGAGCTGAGAGACCTGGAACACGCCGTGCACATTTGCAAAGTTGGAAGGAAGCTTGAGTTGATAGGCGAGATCGCCTCTCTTGCTGACGATCTTGAAAGGACCCACGTATCTAGGGGCAAGCCTCCCTTTGATACCGAAGCGACAAGTACCTTTCATTGGAGAGACGCGGAGGTAAACATGGTCTCCGATCTCGAAAGCCGAATCATGATGCTTACTATCATAGTATCTCTTCTGGCACGATTGCGCTGCTTTGAGATTATCACGAATGACTTTGCACATCTCTTCTGCCTCTGTGATCAAGTCATTTCCAAGAAGTTGACGTTCACCAGTCTCTGACCAGTTGAGAGGAGTACGACACTTCCTGCCATAGAGAATTTCAAATGGGGCCTTGCCCGAACTCGCTTGAAAGCTGTTGTTGTAGGAAAACTCGGCATATGGGAGACAATCTTCCCATTTCATACCGAAGGAGATAACGCAAGCCCCGAGCATATCTTCAAGAATCTGATTGACATGCTCGACTTGGCCGCTAGTTTGAGGATGAAAAGCTGTGCTGAAACGGATGTTGGTGCCCATGGCCTTCTGAAAAGAATCCCAAAACTTCGAGGTGAATATCCTGCCATGATCTGAAGAAATCAACTGCGGAATACCGTGAAGAGAGACAATCCGAGAGGTATAAAGCTCTGCCAATTGAGCTGCTCTGATAGACTCTTTGATAGGAAGGAAATGAGCCACTTTAGTGAGTTTGTCGATGACAATGAATATAGCATCATTGCCACGCTTGGACTTTGGAAATCCAGTCACGAAGTCCATCTCAATGTGGTCAAACTTCCATTCTGGAATGGCAAGAGGTTGGAGGAGACCAGTTGGTCGTTGGTGTTCTGCCTTCACTCTTCTGCAGACATCACATTCATTCACGAACAGAGCAATCTCGCGCTTCATTCGAGTCCACCAATATGCCTGCTTGAGGTCATGGTACATTTTTGTACTTCCAGGGTGGATAGAGAGGAGTGAATTGTGAGCCTCGTTCATAATGACTTTACGAAGGTCACCTTTAGGCACAACAATGCGATCCTCGAAGAATAGAGTATCCTTGTCATCAAGGCGATAGCACTTGTACTTGGGTTGACTCTTGGTAATCCGAATCTTCACCTTCTTCACCATAGCATCAAGAAGTTGAGCCTCGCAAATCTGATCTTCCAAAGTAGGAGATACTTGAAGGTTGGCGAGGAAACCTTGAGGAACAACTTGCAGATTGAGTTTGCAGAAAGCTTCACAAAGCTCGGGTTGGTAAGCCTTGAGAATCAAACTGTTGCAGTAAGCCTTCCTGCTCAATGCGTCAACAATTACATTGGCCTTGCCTGGAGTATATTTGATACTTGTATTATACTCTTGAATCATTTCGACCCAACGAGTTTGCCTGAGGTTGAGATTAGGCTGAGTGAAGATGTACTTGAGACTCTTGTGGTCAGTGAAGATGTCCACTTTTCTTCCCAATAAGAGATGTCTCCAAGTCAAAAGAGCATGCACAACTGCCGCCAACTCGAGGTCGTGAGTGGGGTAGTTCTTTTCGTTGGGCTTCAACTGGCGAGAAGTATAAGCCACAACTTTCTTCTCTTGCATCAACACTGCACCAAGACCTTGAAGAGAGGCATCACAGAAGACCTCAAACGGTTTGGATTCATCAGGAGGAGTCAGAACTGGAGCAATGACTAATTTCTCTTTCAGGGTGTTGAAAGCAATGTCACATTCAGGAGACCAAACGTACTTCACGTGCTTCTGGAGAACGTTGGAAAGAGGCTTCGCGATCTTTGAGAAGTTCTCAACGAACCTTTGACAATAGCTTGCGGGACCAAGGAAGCTGCGGAGTTGCTTCACGTTCTGAGGTGGTTCCCAATTCACAATTGCAGACACCTTCTCAGGATTCACCGCTATGCCCTTGGCAGAGATGATATGCCCAAGATAGAGAACCTCATCGAGCCAAAACTCGCACTTTGAAAACTTGGCGTAGAACTAATGTTCTCTGAGCTTATCCAGCACCAAACGCAAGTGCTTGGCATGATCTTCCTTGTTCTTGGAAAATACCAAAATGTCATCGAGGTAGACCAAGATGAAGTCATTTGTGTAGGGGTTGAAGATGAAATTCATCATGCGAGAGAAAGTTGGAGGAGCGTTGACGAGGCCAAAAGACATGAAAGTATATTCATATGAACCATAGCTTGTTCTGAATGCTGTCTTAGGGATATCTTGCTCACGAATTCGAATCTGGTGATAGCCCATACGGAGATCAAGCTTGGAGAATACTTGAGCACCTTTGAGTTGTTCAAACAGCTCGTTGATGTTGGGAAGTGGGTACTTGTTCTTTATAGTCTTCTTGTTCAATGGACGGTAGTCAACACAAAGTCGGTCCGTTCCATCCTTCTTCTTCACAAAAAGAACTCCACAACCCCACGGAGAAGAACTAGGTCGGTTGAGACCCATTTGCTCTTGAATATCGAGTTGCTTCTTCAGCTCCTTCAACTCGTTAGGTCCAAGCTTGTAAGGACGTTTGCAAACAGGTTCCGTGCCAGGCTCAAGATCGATGACGAATTCAACTGGCCGGTGCGGAGGCATTCCTGGAAGCTCTTCTAGAAAGACACCTTGATATTCGCAAATGACTGGAATTTGAGAGATGGCATCCAGTTCACCCTTCTCATTGAGAGAAAACAGACGGATGGTATCATCACGAGCGGCAAAGACAATTACATCATCACATGAATGAGTCAACTGAATCTGCCTGGCAGCACAATCAAGATGAGCCTTGTGCTTAGAAAGCCAATCAATTCCAAGAATAAGATCAATATCTGAATTACAAAGGACCACTGGAGAGGACAGAAACTTGTAGTCGCCCAACGTGATAAAGACATCGGGAGCAACCAAACTAGAAGTCAAAAGCTTGCCGGGAGAAACAACTTGCATGACTTTGGGCATAACCTCAGTATCAACATTGTGCTTCGATGCAAATGGGAATGACAAGAAAGAATGCGATGCACCAGTGTCAAAAAGTACTTTTATAGGAACATCGTTAACAGGAAGGTTACCCATGATGACATCTCACGAGTCCTCTGCCTGAGCTGCGTTCAACAAGTTGACCTTGGTGTGCTTGGGGTTATGCTTGACCACAGTTGTACTTGCCGATCTCACAGGAGGAGGAGGAGGGAGACGCCTCTGATTGAAGCATTTGTTGGCATAGTGACCCTTCTGTTGGCACTTGTTGCACATGACCTCCGAGAGCGGACGGTGATACAGAGCACTTGATCTTGGAGCTTGAGACGAAGTCTTATTCTGAAAGCCAGGGTTGGGTGGGTGGGAAGATCCACTGCCACCTTTGCTCTTCTGCTGATAAGGCTGATGGAATGGAGGAGGAGGAAGCCAATACTTTTGCTGCTTAGCCACTTGAGTTAAGGAAGAAGGAGTTGCATCTCTGACTCGCTTCTTGGAACCATCGCACTTCAATTGAGCACTCTCTTGCTTCATTGCCATATTGTAAAACTCATCATACTTCTTGGGCTCAAAAAGGACGAGAGCTGGCTGGAGTTCTTCTCTGAGACCACCCATGAACTGGTATATCATGCTCTTCTCGTTAGGGATGTCTTGCTTAGCAAAACGGGCGAGCTTCTGAAACATGATGTTGTACTGGTAAACAGACATAGTGCCTTGCTTCAGGTTGCGGAATTCCTCATGCTCGCTCTCAACCACACTCTAAGGAATATGATGAGCTTTGAAGTCTTGACGGAATTCATTCCAGGTAATCACACGGCCTCCTCTAGAATCTTTGTACTGCTGAAACCATTCTGCAGCTTGGTCTTTGAGTTGGAAGGAGGCGAACTTGACAAAGTCCTCAGGCCTGACATTGCTGCACTCGAAATACTTGCATATGTCCACGAGCCAATCATCAGCGTCTGTTGCCTCAACACAATTGCTGAAGGTCTTTGGCTGGTTAGCAAGGAACTAGTTGAGTGTAGCAAACTGACTCTGATTGTTGCCATGGCCCTGGTTCCCTTGGTTGCGCTCTTGAAGAAGTTGCATGATCGGCTGCGTGTTTGCATTGGTAGCGGCCATCATAGCTTGCCATGCCTCCGGAGGTGGAGGTGGTGGTGGTGGATCAGGATTCGGAGTCGTGCGCGTTGGAGGAGCCATCCTGAAGAGGTTAACACCCGTTAGCATCTTGACAGACAAATATTTAAGCTGAATCAAAAGGGTTGAAATTGCAACATAAAGTCTTCACATTCGAACAAAATGAACGAATGTATTCCAATTGAAATGGTAACATTTCCATAAATTGAGAAGACACTTAGAATTGAGGTAGAAGAATAAAACCAACAAGGTACGGACAAGAACGAATACTTGGTGAGGATTACCCAATCCCAATCCAAATATCCGCGGAAGAAGAACTAGAGATACAAGAATTCCCACCTATGAAACTCCTGAACCTTTCCGGTTATGCAATCAGGTGTTGGGGATACAGGGGAAGCATAATATCTCACCCAAATCTAGCAAATCCTACATCAAGCTGTATCCATCCTTCAACACATAACCAAGAAACCTTCGGAAATCGTTTACCTCAACCTTCGAAAAGCTTCCGTTATACAAGTTATGGCAATACTCCCGAACTCCCGCCCCAGTACTGGGTGGCGTCGAGGTTATCTCACCAACAACTACATAGAAGAGATTTTTGATGTCGGCGAAACTCAGGTATTCCAGAATGTCAACGATAAAATTGTGATGACAACACCTTGGATCTCAACTCCCCAGGACACTGCCACAACCCCTAAATGATAGGAGGCACCAAGAAAAATGTTCTCGTCACAAAACCATCGGAACGATTCCAAGATACCCGCGTGATCCTAAATTTTTTGTAATGAAATTTGAGAAGAGAAGAGTCAAAACTCTATGTCAGGATGCCTTACCAGAGCGATGAAGGGACTGGGGAGTAAAAAGAATTCCTAACTCTCCGATATATAATTCCTAAATGACTCAAAACATTTTTCTAGACTCAACAACGCCAACGATTCGATCAAGCAGGGGGCTCCTAAGGTCGGGGAAGGCTCTGATTACCAACTTGTAACGCCCTCGATGCGGCTATATCTCCTACGTGTCGAAGCACGACTTAGAGGCATAACCGCATTGAAAGCAATGTCGCAAGTAAGGTAATCTTCACAACAACCCATGTAAATAAATAAAAGGGGAAAAGATACATAGTTGGCTTACACTCACCACGTCACACAAATACATGAATAAATTTACATTCATCCAATACACTCATGGTCCGACTACGGTACCAAAATAAAGATCAACCCCCACATGCGACACGGTCCCCGATCGCCCCATCTAGGCACCACTACTGATCATCTGGGAAAGACACATAGTAACGGCGAGAGTCTTCGTCGAACTCCCAGCTTGAGCTCGGTCATGTCATCTCGAACGGTATCTTCGGTCCCTGCATATGGTTTTGGAAGTAAACTGTGAGTCACGGGGACTCAGCAATCTCACACCCTCGCGATCAAGACTATTTAAGCTTATAGGTAATGTAAGGTATGATGTGGAGCTGCAGCAAGCGACTAGCACATATGGTGGCTAACCTATTCGCAAAAGAGAGCGAGAAGAGAAGGCAAAAGCATGGTCGAACAACTATGATCAAGAAGTGATCCTAGAACAACCTACGTCAAGCATTACTCCAACACCGTGTTCACTTCCCGGACTCCGCCGAGAAGAGACCATCACGGGTACACACGCGGTTGGTTCATTTTAATTAAGTTAAGTTTCAGGTTATCTACAACCAGACATTAACAAATTCCCATCTGCCCATAACCGCGGGCACGACTTCCGAAAGTTCAAATCCCTGCAGGGGAGTCCCAACTTAGCCCATCACAAGCTCTCACGGTCAACGAAGGATATTCCTTCTCCCAAGACAATCCGATCATACTCGGCATCCCGGTTACAGACATCCTTGACAATGGTAAAACAAGTCCAGCAACACCGCCCGAATGTGCCGACAAATCCCGACAGGAGCTGCACATATCTCGTTCTCAGGGCACACTCAGATGAGACATCCTACGAGTAAAACCAACCCTCAAGTTGCCCCGAGGTGGCCCCGCAGTCTACTCGGTCGGACCAACACTCAGAGGAGCACTGGCCCGGGGGGGTTAAATAAGATGACCCTCGGGCTCCGGAAACCCAAGGGAAAAAGAGGCTAGGTGGCAAATGGTAAAACCAAGGGTGGGCATTGCTGGAGGAGTTTTATTCAAGGCGAACTGTCAAGGGGTTGCCATTATAACCCAACCGAGTAAGCAACACAAAATCCGGGAACATAACACCGATATGACGGAAACTAGGGCGGCAAGAGTGGAACAAAACACTAGGCAAAAGGCCAAGCCTTCCACCCTTTACCAAGTATATAGATGCATTAAGATAAACAAGATAATATGGTGATATCCCAACAATAAACAATGTTCCAATAAGGAACGATCTCCAAACTTCACCTGCAACTAGCAACGCTATAAGAGGGGCTGAGCAAAAGCGGTAACATAGCCAAACAACGGTTTGCTAGGACATGGTGGGTTAGATATTTGACAAGGAAATTTGGGAGGCATGATAAGCAAGTGGTAGGTATCGTAGCATAGGCATAGCAAAAGAGCGAGAATCTAGCAAGCAAAGATAGAAGTGATTTTGAGGGTATGGTCATCTTGCCTGCAAAGTTCTCAGAGTTGACTTGATCCTCGTAAGCGAACTCAACGGGATCCTCGTTCACGAACTCGTCTCCCGGCTCTACCCAAGCAAGAAGAACAAGCAAAAGGAGCACAATCAACCACGTGCAATGCTCAAACAACATGATGCAAACATGGTATGATATGCGGGACGAGGTATGTGATGCCTATGCAAGAATTGCAAAGGAATTATTGAACCTGGCCTCAACTTGTAAAACCAAGAGTGCCACTGGAAAAAGGAGATGATTTCGGTTGAAATCGATATAAAGATCACCGGAATCGGATGCATGGTTTGGAAATGGTAAGCAAAACAAATATGGCACCGGTCTGCGATAATCAGCAAGTGACCAACTAAATGCATCAAGCAAAATATGCTACAACACTCAAACATGACAACAAAATACATGGAAGGGATCCACTGATGATTCTTGACAAAAGATGAACACTGAGCTACGGCTAATTCATCCATTAACAGGTTCAAACAAGCATGGCAAAAGTGCAAATGATAACAGGTTTCAGACTTAGTGAAATTAACACAAGTCTGGAATTTATCATCAGGAAGCACACTTTAGAGCATGAAAACTACATGCTACAGGAACTTAACATGGCAAAGCAAGGCAAGGCATGAAGCTACTCAAAGCGCTTAACAAAAGTCCCTTAGTGACCTTGAGAAAAAAGGGATCAGAAAATACAATTGCAAGCATGAAAACATGGCAAAAACATAAACAGATTCAGACTTAGTGAAAAATTGGAGCATGCAAAACAGTTAACGAGTAGGCATGTTTACGAGCTCGATGCACTCACTACAGAGCATGGCATGGCAAACTAAGCATACACTCATCAAGAAGACATGGCATAGAAGCTATGAATGTCAATAACAACATCATAGCATGCACGGATCAATAGCAACATCCTCGGCAAAATCGCTAAACATGTCAACAATCTGCCAGGATCATTTTATAGCAAAAGTAGAGCTCGATTGACTCAAGCTAGGTTGCTCCATAAATGCAAACAAATACATGGATGGATAGAGCACCGCAATGTTAACAAAAAATCCTTACTGATCTTCCTTAAAAGAGGCACGGATCACTAGGAAACAACATGAACATATGGCATAACAATAAAATCTGGACAAGGACTTAGTGAAATTCTAAGTCCCTGAAATCAGCATTACCGATTATGCTACTTTGCAAGCTTGTGCTAGTCACCACAAATATCACAAAAATACATGGCAAGCACCTCTGTAAATATGACATGGCATATAAGAAAACACATGTAGAGCTCAGGATCATGGCATGCACACATTAATCATGGCAAAAATGACAAAAGGCTATTTGCTGAAACAGATCTGAGAAATTTCCTCACATAGCCCTCCTCCAACAGCATTTCGGGCATCAAGATGAGCTCAAATGAAAATGATGCAATGAGATGAAATGATGTACTCGTCGAGACAAACATTTTGATATGCTACACACACGAATCGGAGCTACGGATGTAGAGTTATGGCATGTCAAAGATAGCAAGAAAATTAGGGTTTCGGGGCAAAATTCAACCGCGGGATATTTCCAGATCTGAGATCCGGCCGAAGTTTCTGTAGCAGGGGCGCGGAAAACGAGGTTCGCTAGGACCTGTTCGCCGGAGATGGAGAGGCGGCCGGAGGAGCTCACGGCGGAGCACGGGACGGCGGGCGCGGCGTCGTGGCGCGGAAGCTGGAGCGGGGCGCCGCGGGCACAGGGCGGCGCCGGACTTGGGCGGCGAAGTGCGGCCGGGCGGCGAGCTGGGCGGCCGCGGCGGAGGTCGGCGCCGGCGGCGGAGGCGGCGGCGCTCGGCGGCTTGCAAGCGGAGCGGGCGACGAGGAGACGAAGGCGCGGGCGACGCGGCTCCACGGGCCGGGAGGGCCCGATCTGGGCTCTCCGGGCCGGAGGAGAGAGAGGGCCAGCAGGGACACGTGGCACCCTCCTATTGGTGCGGGGCGGCGGCGCGGTTCGTCCGGCGGACGTCGGACATGTCCGGCCGATGGCGGAGCGGATTTTTAGGGTTTGGGGAAGAAGACACCCGGGATTTGGAATGAGGGGTCTATATATAGCCGTAGAGGGAGCTAGGAAGCTCCAAATGGAGTGTGGTTTTCGGCCACACGATCGTGATCGAATGTTCTAGATGATGGATGGGTTTTTGGTGGGTTTTGGTCCAAATTGGAAGGGTGTTGGGCTACAACGCACACGAGGCCTTCTCGGTCCCTCGGTTAACCGTTGGAGTATCAAACGAAGTCCAAATGGCATGAAACTTGACAAGCGGTCTACCGGTAGTAAACCAAGGCCACATGGCAAGTCTCGGTCCAATCTGTAAATTTTTAATGCCCACACACGAAAAGGGGTAGAAAGGACCACCGGAGGACATAGGAGCGCCGGAATGCAAAACAGACAACGAGGAAAATGCTCGGATGCATGAGACGAACACGTATGCAAATGCAATGCACATGATGACATGATATGAGATGCATGACAAAGACAACAACACATGGAGACAAAAACCCTACAATGAGGAAATAAAATAACTTAGGCCGGAAACGGCAAGAGTTGGGATACATATAAGGTAAATTACATCTGGGGTGTTACAAAAAGTGTGATGATCTTCATTACTAGAGCGTTGTCCCATGTGCGGAAAAAAGAGAAAAGGCCAAATAAAAAAATAGAGAAGGCCCAAAAATTGAGAGAAAAAGAGAGAAGGGACAATGTTACTATCCTTCTGCCACACTTGTGCTTCAAAATAGCACCATGATCTTCATGATAGAGAGTCTCCTATATTGTTACTTTCATATACTAGTGGGAATTTTCATTATAGAACTTGGCTTGTATATTCCAATAATGGGCTTCCTCAAATTGCCCTAGGTCTTCATGAGCAAGAAAGTTGGATGCAAACCCACTTAGTTTTCTTTTTGAGCTTTCATAAACTTATAGCTCTAGTGCATCTGTTGCATGGCAATCCCTACTCACTCACATTGATATCTATTGCTGGACATCTCCGTAGCCCGTTGATATGCCTAGTGCATCTGTTGCATGGCAATCCCTACTCACTCACATTGATATCTATTGCTGGACATCTCCATAGCCCGTTGATATGCCTAGTTGATGTGAGACTATCTCCTTGTTTTTGTCTTCTCCACAACCACCATATTCTATTCCACCTATAGTGCTATATCCATGGCTCACGCTCATGTATTACGTGAAAGTTGAAAAAGTTTGAGAACGTTAAAAGTATGAAACAATTGCTTGGCTTGTCATCGGGGTTGTGCATGATTTAAATATTTTGTGTGATGAAGATGGAGCATAGCCAGACTATATGATTTTGTAGGGATAAGCTTTCTTTGGCCATGTTATTTTGAGAAGACATAATTATTTTGTTAGTATGCTTGAAGTATTATTGTTTTTATGTCAATATTAAACTTTTGTTTTGAATCATACGGATCTGTACATTTATGCCACAATAAAGAGAATTACATGGATAAATATGTTAGGTCGCATTCCACATCAAAAATTCTGTTTTTATCATTTACCTACTCGAGGATGAGCAGGAATTAAGCTTGGGATGCTTGATACGTCTCCAATGTATCTATAATTTTTTATTGTTCCATGCTATTATATTATCTGTTTTGGATGTTTTATATGCATTAATATGCTATTTTATATTATTTTTGGGACTAACCTATTAACCTAGAGCCCAGTGCCAGTTCTTGTTTTTTCCTTGTGTTAGATTTTTGAAGAAAAGGAATACCAAACGGAGTCCAAACGGAATGAAACTTTCGTGATGATTTTTCTTGGACCAGAATACATCCAGAGGGCTTGGAGTGCACGTTAGGAAAGCCACGAGGCGGCCACAAGGTCAGGGGGCGCGTCTAGGGAGGTAGGGTGCCCCCACCCTTGTGGGCCCCTTGTGACTCCACCGACCTATTTCTTCCGCCAATATATTCTCAAATATCCCAAAACCTTCCAGGGGAGCCATGAAACCACTTTCCACCGCCGCAACCTTCTGTACCCGTGAGATCCCATCTAGGGGCCTTTTCCAGCGTCCTGCCGGAGGGGGATTCGATCACAGAGGGCTTGTACATCAACACCATTGCCTCTCCGATGAAGCGTGAGTAGTTTACCACAGACCTACGGGTCCATAGCTAGTATCTAGATGGCTTCTTCTCTCTCTATGATTCTCAATACCATGTTCTCCTCGGTGTTCTTGGAGATCTATTCGATGTAATACTCTTTTGCGGTGTGTTTGCCGAGATCCGATGAATTGTGGATTTATGATCAGCTTATCTATGAATATTATTTGAATCTTCTCTGGATTCTTATATGCATTATTTGATATCTTGGCAAGTCTCTTCGAACTATCGATTTGGTTTGGCCAACTAGATTGGTTTTTCTTGCAATGGGAGAAGTGCTTAGCTTTGGGTTCAATCTTGTGGTGCTTGATCCTAGTGACAGAAGGGGAACTGACACGTATTGTATTGTTGCCATCAAGGATAACAAGATGGGTTTTTCATCATATTGCTTGAGTTAATTCCAGTACATCGTGTCATCTTACTTAATGCGTTACTCTGTTCTTCATGAACTTAATACTCTAGATGAAGGCAGGAGTCGGTCGAGGTGTGGAGTAATAGTAGTAGGTGCAGCCAGGAGTCGGTCTACTTGATACGGACGTGATGCCTATATTCATGATCATTGCCTTAGATATCGTCATAACTTTGCGCTTTTCTATCAATTGCTCGGCAATAATTTGTTCACCCACCATAATATTTTCTATCTTGAGAGAAGCCTCTAGTGAAACCTATGCCCCCCGGGTCTATTTTCCATCATATAAGTTCCCGATCTACAATTTTAGTTTCCGATTTACTTTCTTTGCAATATTTTACTTTCCCTTCCATAAACAAAAATACCAAAAATATCGCTTTACCGTTTATCCATCTATATCAGATCTCAGTTTGCAAATAACTGTGAAGGGATTGGCAACCCCTTTATCGTGTTCTGTGCAAGTTGGTGTTTGTTTGTGCAGGTATTCGGTGGCTTGTGCGTTGTCTCCTACTGGGTTGATACCTTGGTTCTCAAAACCAAGGGAAATACTTACTCTACTTTGCTGCATCACCCTTTCCTCTTCAAGGGAAAAACCAACGCAAGCTCAAGAGGTAGCACCTTTGTATCTCTTTTGTCTCGTCGAGGTCAATGCCATGCTCGATTCCGTGCAAAGGAGGTTGTCCCGGAGGTAGCTCATCGGGGAACACATCCTTGAGTTCCTACAAGAGAAGAGACAAAACCAAAGGAAAATGTTGTGAAACATTAGTCCTCACTGTTTCATCTTTGTACACAAGTACAAAGTGAAGAACACTCGATGTGCTCTCACTCACATACCTCAAATCTCTTTGGTGGCTAATAGGACTAGGTTCTTGTCACTCATCGTGGAGTCACTCAAGTTTTTCTTGTGGCGCTCACTCTCTTTTTGGTGGTTCACTCGCTCACTAGTCTCTCTGTGATGTTTTGAAGCTTGCTTGTCGGTGATAACTTGACTTGGCGAGATGGGTCATAGCACATACTCCTTGCCCTTCATGTTGAGACTATAGTGATTGGTTTCTCCGTTGTGGATGATGCCGCGGTTAATTGCCAAGGTCTTCCTAAGAGGAGATGGCACACAGACATATCGACCACATCACACTCGAAGGTGTCTTCATATGCGCCGATCTTGAAGGAAACTTGAACGGTGTGCTCTGTGAAACTAGAGAGAAGGAGATTGGATCGGCACAGCCAATATGGCAGCCGAGGGATCTGTATATATACTGCCTCTAGGGCCTACGACATAGGCCGAGATTACATAGATTGTTACAGGAGATAGATATAAGTAAAAATACTAACAACCTCCTAGATCACAACAATATACAGATTAACATCCCCTCCCAATCTAAACTTCCTTCAAGAAGATTCAGATTGTATCTATTTGAGACAAACAACGTCTTAGCTAATGGCTTTGTGAATATGTCAGCAACATATTCTTTGGAAGAGATGAATCGAACATCCAGTGCCTTGGCTGCAACTCTCTCTCAAACAAAGTGAAAATCTACTTCTATATGCCTAGTCTTGGGATGGAATACTGGGTTAGCACATAGGTAAGTGATACGTCTCCAATGAATCTATAATTTTTGATTGTTCCATGCTGTTATATTATTATTCTTGGATGTTTTACAATCATTTTATAGCAACTTTATATCATTTTTTGGGAGTAACCTATTGACATAGTGCCCAGTGCCAGTTGCTATTTTTGCTTGTTTATTACTTCGCAGAATATCAGTACCAAACGGAGTCCAAACGCAGCAAAACTTTTTAGAGAATTTTGTTGGACCGGAAGACACCCAATGGGCCAAAGAAGTACCAGAGGGGAGGCCCGAGGTGGGCACAACCCACCAGGAGGGCTCGGCGCGCCCATGAGGGTTGTGCCCCCCTCGGTGACCTCCCGCACCGCCTCTTCGCCCTATAAATACGCAAATATTCCAGAAACCCTATTGAAACACAATTCCAGCCGCCGCAAGTTCCAGAACCACGAGATCCAATCTAAACACCATCACGGAGGGGTTCATCATCCTAATTGGTGCCTCTCCGATGATGTGTGAGTAGTTCACTATAGACCTACGGGTCCATAGGCAGTAGCTAGATGGCTTCCTCTCTCTCTTTTTATTCTCAATACAATGGTATCTTGGAGATCTATTTGATGTAACTCTTTTTTCGGTGTGTTTGTTGTGATCCAATGAACTTTGAGTTTATGATCAGATCTATATCCATGAATATTATTTAAATGTTCTTTTGCTCTCTTATATGCATGATTATTTATAGTCTCGTATTTCTTATTCGAATCTTTGGTTTAGTTAGGCCGACTAGATCGATTTTTCTTGCCATGGGAAGAGGTGCTTTGTGATGGGCTCGATCATGCGGTGTTCTTTCCCAGTGACAGAAGGGGTAGCAAGACATGCATGTATCGTTGCTATTGAGGATAACAAGATGAGGGATATTCCTACATGAATAGATCTCATCTACATCATGTCATTCTTCTTATTGCATTACTCAGTTTCTCCATGAACTTAATACACTAGATACATGCTGGATAGCGGTCGATGTGTGGAGTAATAGTAGTAGATGCAGGTAGGAGTCGGTCTACTAATCTTGGACGTGATGCCTATATATTGATCATTGCCTTGGATATCATCATAACTATTCGATTTTCTATCAGTTGCCCAACAGTAATTTGTTTACCCACCATGTGCTATTTCTTGAGAGAAGCCACTAGTGAAATCTACGGCCCCCGGGTCTATTCTTTATCATATTTGCTCTCCAATCTATTATTTCCCTTTGAGATCTATTTTTATTTGCTTTTGTCAAATTTATTATTCTAAAAACCCCAAAATACTTTGCTGCACTTTTTATTTGCATCCTTTATTTCGCATTTTATTGAGATCTATTTATCCAATCTATACAAATTTTATCTCGTCAACTTGACAATTTCTGGCTCCGTTGCCCAAAAGAGGGATTGACAACCCCTCATACGTGTTGGGTTGCAAGTATTTGTTCTTTGTGTGCAAGTACCATTTACATAGTATTGCTTGGTTCTCCTACTGGATTGATACCTTAGTTTCATAACTAAGGGAAATACCTACCATAACTGTGCTGCATCATCCCTTCCTCTTTGGGGAAATACCAACATAGTTCAATCGACATTAGTAAGTGGCTCCCAAATTGTCACACCATAACACAAGCGGTCGTGGTATGAAGACACCAAGTTCACCAAGAACTGATTGTACCCAAATTATCTTGGCTGTTCCATTTGCAACGGATTTATAACCAGACTCCATGTTTAACCGAGAAACAATGGCTTGTTTTCTTGCGCAACAAGATACAAGGTTAGGGCCAACAAAGACGGCAATACCTCCTATAGACCTACGATCATCACTGCACCAAACCCAATCTGCATTAGAGAAACAACTCAACAAAATCAATGGAGACTTTCTTATAGAGAGACCCAAACTTCAAGTATACTTCAAGTATTCCAAAATCAGTTTGGCTACTGAGAGATGTATAGTTGTTGGTTCATGGAGGAACTGACAGACATGATTCACTGCAAAGGAAATGTCCAGCCTAGTAAGTGTTAAATACTAGAGAGCACCAACCAGACTGTGATATTTGGTACTATCATCTTGAGAAATTGGTGATCCACTATCCTTGTTGATCTTCTTAGTTGAAGACATGGGCGTGGTGGAGACCTTACAATTATCCATGTTAGCATGGTGAAGGATGTCACCAATATACTTCTATTGAGAGAGTACAATCCCCCTTGGCGAAGACTTCACCTCAACTCCAGGAAAATAGTGCAAGGGACCGAGATCATTCCTAGTAAATGAGGCCTGAAGATCAACAAGCAACTTGGTAGTAGTAGCAGGGGATGAGCTAGCCACAATAATGTCATCCACACACACAAGCATAAATATGGTGGCACTAGCATGACGAAAGACAAACAAGGAAGTGTCTGCCTTAGATGCCACAAAACCAAGCTGAAGAAGCCCAGAACTTAACCTTGAATACCACGCTCGAGGAGCCTGTTTAAGACCATAGACCGCTTTTCGTAGCTTGGAGAGATGACGTGGAGTCAAGGGATCCACAAAACCAGGAGGTTGGCGATATACACCTCTTCCTGAGGAACACCATGAAGGAAGGCATTTTGAACATCTAATTGTCGCAAGCACCACCCACGAGAGACTGCAATGGAGAGAACTAGTCGAACAGTGATAGGTTTGACGACTGGACTGAACATGTCATCATAGTCCAAACCATACCATTATTTAAACCCATTCGCAACATGACGCGCCTTGTGCCGATCAACCGTACCATCAGCCTTGTGCTTGAGTTTGAATACCCATTTGCAATCGATCACATTAACATTTGATGGAGGTGGAACCAAGGTCTGGGTGCCATTGTGATGAAGTGCGTCAAGCTCAAGTTGCATGGGCGCATGCCATGTTGGAGATGTCATGGCCTCACGATGATCAGTAAGTTCCCGTAAGGCTAGAAACGCATGACATGATAGATCATAAGTGATCATGCTGTCAGTATGCTGCGTGGCTTTGCGGGTGTTGTCCCGTGTATGTGTCACCATGGTATGACTCGGCGGAGGAGCGGATCCGGACAGAGTATAGAATCCCGGTGAGATACACGCATCGGGGGCAGTGATGCGATCCTCTTTGGATCCCGTGGCAGCGACAGGACCAGACGAACAGGTGGTGGACACATCAACCTGGGATCTCGAGCCGTGAGCAGTCAAGGCGGCCGGACCCGCAGCCGAGGACTGTCCCATGGACGGAATAGAGGCTACGTGAGGCTCGGCCTGTGGTGGGTCAGGTTGAAGGGTGACCGGGCCAGGGCGGGTCCCACCACTGGTAAAGGTGGAGCAGAGGGCGCAGGCGGGGGGAAACCAGCCCATCCATGGGCGCCACGCGGCCCAATGGAGGAATGGGCGCAACGCAGCAGCCTGGCGCGGGGGAAGCCGCATCGCTGTCAATGGACAACGCATGATCCGAGGCCAGACCAACATCGGATTCGGTGCCAGGATCCTCTTGGGATCCAACAGTGGGTTCACCTAGGATCTTCTACACCATAGGAGGTCCTGTATCCAGGATAGCATGCGGGAAAGAGGTGCCATAGTTCATGTGGTCATGCGGAAATAATAGTATGCCATGTTCTACAACTCGAGGCGGTATGGGAGAGGTGGGAGTACTAGCAAACGGAAAAAAATTCTTGTCAAACGTGACGTCGCGTGAGATGTACACACGAGCGGCGGGCAAGTGCAGACACTTGTATCCTTTGTGACGGATGCTATACCAGACAAACACACACTGTTGGGATCGAAAAGCAAGTTTGTGTGTTGTAGGGGTGCAAGTTTGGCCAACGGGTACAACCAAACGTATGCAGAGATGTATAGTCGGGTTAGTATGAAACAATTTTTCCATAGGACTAGAATTGCCAATGACACGACTAGGGAGTCGGTTAATAAGATAGCAAGCCGAAAGACACGCCTCATCCCAGAACCTGAGGGGAATAGAAGCATGTGATAATAGGGACAATGCAAGTGCATCTAGTGCCACCCCTAGTTGGTTTTGGAGTATTGACGACAAACGTGGTTGAGGGACTAATGTATGATGTCTACTACACAACCTTCTTCTTGTAGACTTTGTTGGGCCTCCAAGTGCAGAGGTTTGTAGGACAGTAGCAAATTTGCCTCAAGTGGATGACCTAAGGTTTATTAATCCGTAGGAGGCGTAGGATGAAGATGGTCTCTCTCAAGCAACCCTGCAACCAAATAACAAAGAGTCTCTTGTGTCCCCAACACACCCAATACAATGGTAAATTGTATAGGTGCACTAGTTCGGCGAAGAGATGGTGATACAAGTGGTATATGGATAGTAGATAATGGTTTTTGTAATTTGAAAATATAAAAACAGCAAGGTAACTAATGATAAAAGTGAGCACAAACGGTATTGCAATGCATTGAAATAAGGCCTAGGGTTCATACTTTCACTAGTGCAAGTTCCCTCAACAATAATAACATAATTGGATCACATAACTATCCCTCAACATGCAACAAAGAGTCACTCCAAAGTCACTAATAGCGGAGAACAAATGAAGAGATTATGGTAGGGTACGAAACCACCTCAAAGTTATTCTTTCCAATCAATCCGTTGGGCTATTCCTATAAGTGTCACAAACAGCCCTAGAGTTCGTACTAGAATAACACCTTAAGACACAAATCAACCAAAACCCTAATGTCACCTAGATACTCCAATGTCACCTCAAGTATCCGTGGGTATGATTATACGATATGCATCACACAATCTCAGATTCATCTATTCAACCATCACATAGAACCTCAAAGAGTGCCCCAAAGTTTCTACCGGAGAATCACGACGAAAATGTGTGCCAACCCCTATGCATAGGTTCATGGGCGGAACCCGCAAGTTGATCACCAAAACATACATCACGTGATATCCCATTGTCACCACAGATACGCACGACAAGACATACATCAAGTGTTCTCAAATCTTTAAAGACTCAATCTGATAAGATAACTTCAAAGGGAAAAATCAATCCATTACAAGAGAGTAGAGGGGGGAGAAAACATCATAAGATCCAACTATAATAGCAAAGATCACGATACATCAAGATCGTATCACCTCAAGAACATGAGAGAGAGAGAGATCAAACACATAGCTACTGGTACATACCCTCAGCCCCGAGGGAGAACTACTCCCTCCTCATCATGGAGAGCACCGGGATGATGAAGATGGTCACTAGAGAGGGATTGCCCCCTCTGGCAGGCTGCCGGAACGGGTCTAGATTGGTTTTTGGTGGCTACGGAGGCTTCTAGCGGCGGAACTCCCGATCTATTGTGCTCCCCGATCGTTTTAGGGTATATGGATATATATAGGTGGAAGAAATACGTCAGGGGAGCCACGAGGGGCCCACGAGGGTGGAGGGCGTGCCCAGGGGGTGGGCGCCCCCTCTACCTCGTGGCTTCCTCGAAGCTTCCTTGACGTGGACTCCAAGTCTCCCGGGTTGCTTTCCATCCAAAAATAAGTTCCATGAAGTTTCATGTCAATTGGACTCCGTTTGATTTTCCTTTTCTGCGATACTCTAAAACAAGGAAAAAACATAAACTGGCACTAGGCTCTAGGTTAATAAGTTAGTCCCAAAAATCATATAAAATAGCATATAAATGCATATAAAACATCCAAGGTTGATAATATAATAGCATGGAACAATCAAAAATTATAGATATGTTGGAGACGTATCAGCATCCCCAAGCTTAATTCCTGCTCGTCCTCGAGTAGGTAATGATAAAACAGAATCTTTGATGTGGAATGCTACCTAACATATTTATCCTTTATTGTGGCAAGAATATTCAGATCCATAAGATTCAAGACAAAAGTTTAATATTGACTTAAAAATAATAATACTTCAAGCATACTAACAAAGCAATCATGTCTTCTCAAAATAACATGGCCAAAGAAAGTTATCCCTACAAAATCATATAGTCTGGCTATGCTCCATCTTCACCACACAACGCATTTAAATCATGCACAACCCCGATGACAAGCCACGCAATTGTTTCATACTTTTGGTGTTCTCAAACTTTTTCAATCTTCACGCAATACATGAGTGTGAGCCATGGACATACCACTATAGGTGGAATAGAATGGTGGTTGTGGAGAAGACAAAAAGGGAGAAGATAGTCTCACATCAACTAGGCGTATCAACGGGCTATGGAGATGCCCATCAATAGATATCAACGTGAGTGAGTAGGTATTGCCATGCAACGGATGCACTAGAGCTATAAGTGTATGAAAGCTCAACAAAAGAAACTAAGTGGGTGTGCATCCAACTTGCTTGCTCACGAAGACCTAGGGCATTTTGAGGAAGCCCATCATTGGAATATACAAGCCAAGTTCTATAATGAAAGATTCCCACTAGTATATGAAAGTGACAACATAGGAGACTCTCTATCATGAAGATCATGGTGCTACTTTGAAGCACAAGTGTGGTAAAAGGATAGTAGCATTGTCCCTTCTCTCTTTTTCTCTCATTTTTTTATTTGGGCCTTCTCTCTTTTTTTATGGCCTCTTTTTTTATTTGGGCTTCTTTGGCCTCTCTTTTTTCGTCCGGAGTCTCATCCCGACTTGTGCGGGAATCATAGTCTCCATCATCCTTTCCTCACTGGGACAATGCTCTAATAATGATGATCATCACACTTTTATTTACTTACAACTCAAGAATTACAACTCGATACTTAGAACAAGATATGACTCTATATGAATGCCTCCGGCGGTGTACCGGGATGTGCAATGACTCAAGCGTGACATGTATGGAAGAATTATGAACGATGGCTTTGCCACAAATACGATGTCAACTACATGATCATGCAAAGCAATATGACAATAATGAAGCGTGCAATAATAACGGAACTATGGAAAGTTGCATGCCAATATATCTCGGAATAGCTATGGAAATGCCATAATAGGTAGGTATGGTGGCTGTTTTGAGGAAGGTATATGGTGGGTTTATGGTACCGGCGAAAGTTGCGCGGTACTAGAGAGGCTAGCAATGGTGGAAGGGTGAGAGTGCGTATAATCGATGGGCTCAACATTAGTCATAAAGAACTCACATACTTATTGTGAAAATCTATTAGTTATCGAAACAAAGTACTACGCGCATGCTCCTAGGGGGATAGATTGGTAGGAAAAGACCATCGCTCGTCCCCGACCGCCACTCATAAGGAAGACGATCAATAAATAAATCATGCTCCGACTTCGTCACATAACGGTTCACCATACGTGCATGCTACAGGAATCACAAACTTCAACACAAGTATTTCTCAAATTCACAACTACTCAACTAGCATGACTCTAATATCACCATCTCCATATCTCAAAACAATTATCAAGTATCAAACTTCTCATAGTATTCAATGCACTTCATATGAAAGTTTTTATTATATCCCTCTTGGATGCCCATCATATTATGACTAGTTTCATAACCAAAGCAAAGTACCATGCTGTTCTAAAGACTCTCAAAATGATATAAGTGAAGCATGTGATTTCATCAATTTCTATAAAATAAAACCACCACCGTGCTCTAAAAAGATATAAGTGAAGCACTAGAGCAAATGACAAACTACTTCGAAAGATATAAGTGAAGATCAATGAGTAGTCGAATAATTATGAAACTATTTGAAGGCTCTCTAACATTTAAGAATTTCAGATCTTGGTATTTTATTCAAACAGCAAGCAAAACACATATCATGTGGCGAATAAAATGTAGCTCCAAGTAAAGTTACCGATGGACGAAGACGAAAGAGGGGATGCCTTCCGGGGCATCCCCAAGCTTAGGATTTTGGTTGTCCTTTAATATTACCTTGGGGTGCCTTGGGATCCCCAAGCTTAGGCTCTTGTAACTCCTTATTCCACAGTCCATTGAATCTTTACCCAAAACTTGAAAGCTTCACAACACAAAACTTAACAGAAAACTCGTAAGCTCCGTTAGTATAAGAAAATAAATCACCACTTAGGTACTGTTGTGAACTCATTATAAATTCATATTGGTGTAATATCTACTGTATTTAAACTTCTCTATGGTTCATACCCTCCGATACTACTCATAGATTCATCAAAATAAGCAAACAACACATGGAAAACAGAATCTGTCAGAAACAGGACAGTCTGTAGTAATCTGGATCAAACGTATACTTCTGGAACTCATAAAATTCTCAAATAAATTTCTGGACGTGAGGAATTTATCTATTAATCATCTTCAAAAATAATTAACTAAATAGCACTCTCCAATAAAACATGGCAGCAATTCTTGTGAGCGCTAAAGTTTCTGTTTTTTACAGCAAGATCAACAAGACTTTCCCCAAGTCTTCCCAAAGGTTCTACTTGGCACAAACACTAATAAAAAGCATAAAATCACATCTAAACAGAGGCTAGATGAATTATTTATTAGTAAACAGGAACAAAAAGCAAGGAACAAAAATAAAGTTGGGTTGCCTCCCAACAAGCGCTATCGTTTAACGCCCCTAGCTAGGCATGATGATTTCAATGATGCTCACATAAAGGATAAGAATTGTAACATAAAGAGAGCATCATGAAGAATATGACTAGCAAATTTAAGTCTAACCCACTTCCTATGCATAGGGATTTTTTGAGCAAACAACTTGTGAGAACAAGAATCAACTTGCATAGGAAGGTAAAACAAGCATAACTTCAAAACTTTAAGCACATAGAGAGGAAACTTGATATTATTGCAATTCCTACAAGCATATATTCCTCCCTCATAATAATTTTAAGTAGCATCATGAATGAATTCAACAATATAACCAGCACCTAAAGCATTCTTTTCATGATCTACAAGCATAGAAATTTTATTACTCTCCACATAAGCAAAATTCTTCTCATTCGGAATAGTGGGAGTATCATAAGAAACTCGAATACTATAAATTGTTTCCACATTAAAAGAGTAATGTTCAGAAAAGGGGTAACCATAATCATGACAAGTTTTATAAATATAATCACTACTTTTTATAGCATAAGTATCATCACAATAATCATCATAAGTAGGAGGCATGCTATCATCATTATAAATTTGCATATCAAAACTTGGGAGACTGAAAATATCATATTCATTAAAAGCATCCCCAAGCTTGGGACAAACATTAATTGCAGCAAATATATTCTCAAAAACATCATCTTCATCAAACATAGTATCCCCAAGCTTGGGCCTTTTCATATCATAAGCATAATCATTCTCATCATTAATAGTATGGATAGCACCAATAGTATAGCAATTATCATATTCTTCCAAGTAAGTGCCAAAAAGATTTTCAAGATCATAAGAAGTATCATTATCTTCCACAATTATATTTTCATGAGGCACCATAGTAATAGGAGCAGCATTATTTGGGGGAGATATCTTTTTACCTCTCTTCCTTTTTCTTTTCTTCTTCTTCACCACATCATGTGTGGGTTCAATCCTCTTTTTGGAGCTCCTTATGAATGAGATTGGTTGAATAGGAGGCTCCTCCTCGTTACCCGATTCATCATAAGAAATAGAAGAATATTGGGAAGTCTCTTCCCTTTCATTAGTGTTCTCTTCATCTTCTATTTGCTTTCTTTTCTTTATGTAATTGGCAATATAAGGATTTTCAATGCAATTCACCGCACAATATATATAAATTTCCTCTAGATCAAAACCAAGAAGTTTATAACAGGCAAATTCTGGAAGATGCTTAGTTATACGTTTCAGTTCTTCGTAACCCATAAGCAACCTGAGTTCATTATAATGTGCAAGGGAAATCAAGTCATCACAATTTTTGGACACGATAAGATCATGAAACAATTTGCATCGGATAGCTAAATGACCCTGTTCATTGCAAAGTCCACCAGTACGGCCAAGAGAATTTAAATTTTCAGCACAATCATCTAGCCTTTCTTGCAACAATTTGGTTTCTAAATGCTTATGCCTCTTGCAATATCTATCTTCCCTATTTGGTGTGTACTTGCAAACCCAATGCACTCCACAAAAATTGACATGTTTATAGGAGACATTTTCATCATAACTAGTGCAATCATCATTAGTACTATGGATATTCAAGGAGTTCATACTAACAACATTGCAATCATGCTCATCATTCAAAGATTAGTGCCAAACATTTTAATGCATTCTTCTTCTAACACTTTGGCACAGTTTTCCTTCCCATCATACTCACGAAAGATATTAAAAAGATGAAGTATGAGGCAAACTCAATTCCATTTTTTATATAATTTTCTTTTATAAACTAAACTAGTGATAAAACATGAAACTAAAAGACTCGATTGCAAGATCTAAAGATATACCTTCAAGCGCTAACCTCCCCGGCAACGGCACCAGAAAAGAGCTTGATGTCTACAACACAACGTTCTTCTTGTAGACGTTCTTGGGCCTCCAAGTGCAGAGGTTTGTAAGACAGTAGAAAATTTCCCTCAAGTGGATGACCTAAGGTTTATCAATCCGTAGGAGGCGTAGGATGAAGATGGTCTCTCTCAAGCAAACCTGCAACCAAATAACAAAGAGTCTCTTGTGTCCCCAATACACCCAATACAATGGTAAATTGTATAGGTGCACTTGTTCGGCAAAGAGATGGTGATACAAGTGGTATATGGATAGTAGATAATGGTTTTTGTAATATGAAAATATAAAAACAGAAAGGTAACTAATGATAAAAGTGAGCACAAACGGTATTGCAATGCATTGAAACGAGGCCTAGGGTTCATACTTTCACTAGTGCAAGTTCCCTCAACAATAATAACATAATTGGATCACATAACTATCCCTCAACATGCAACAAAGAGTCAATCCAAAGTCACTAATAGCGGAGAACAAACGAAGAGATTATGGTAGGGTACGAAACCACCTCAAAGTTATTCTTTCCAATCAATCTGTTGGGCTATTCCTATAAGTGTCACAAATAGCCCTAGAGTTTGTACTAGAATAACACCGTAAGACACAAATCAACCAAAACCCTAATGTCACCTAGATACTCCAATGTCACCTCAAGTATCCGTGGGTATGATTATACGATATATATCACACAATCTCAGATTCATCTATTCAACCATCACATAGAACCTCAAAGAGTGCCCCAAAGTTTCTACCGGAGAATCACGATGAAAACGTGTGCCAACCCCTATGCATAGGTTCATGGGCGGAACCCGCAAGTTGATCACCAAAACATACATCAAGTGAATCACGTGATATCCCATTGTCACCACAGATATCCACGGCAAGACATACATCAAGTGTTCTCAAATCTTTAACGACTCAATCCAATAGGATAACTTCAAAGGGGAAACTCAATTCATTACAAGAGAGTAGAGGGGGAAGAAACATCATAGGATCCAAATATAATAGCAAAGCTCGTGATACATCAAGATCGTATCATCTCAAAAACACAAGAGAGAGAGATCAAACACATAGTTACTGGTACATACCCTCAGCCCTAAGGGAGAACTACTCCCTCCTCGTCATGGAGAGCACCGGGATGATGAAGATGGCCACCGGAGAGGGATTCCCCCTCCAGCAGGGTGCCAGAACGGGTCTAGATTGGCTTTCGGTGGCTACGGAGGCTTCTGGCGGCGGAACTCCCGATCTATTGTCTGTTCTAGAAGTTTTAGGGTACGCAGGTATATATGGGTGCAGGAAGTACGTCGGTGGAGCTTCGGGGGCCCCACGAGGCAGGGGGCGCGCCCTAGGGGGGGCGCCCCCACCCTCGTGAGCACCTCCCTTGGCTCCTGACGTGGGGTCCAAGTCCATCTGGTAGCTTTCCTTCCAAAAATAACTTCTCCAGTTGATTTCGTTCCATTTCGACTCCGTTTGATATTCCTTTTCCTCGAAACACTGAAATAGGCAAAAAATAGCAATTCTGGGCTGGGCCTCCGGTTAATAGGTTAGTCCCAAAAATAATATAAAAGTGGATAATAAAGCCCAATATTGCCAAAACAGTAGATAATGTAGCATGGAGCAACCAAAAATTATAGATACGTTGGAGACGTATCAATGTGTTTGTGAGAATTGCAGGATAACACAGGGAGAAGTCCCTCATTGATTCTGTTTACCTACTAGAGATGACCCCTAAAAATGTATGGAGACATTGAAGACAATGGTGGTTCGTGAACACATTCACATCGAAGATAATGACATGTGAAGACATTCACGTGAAGGCAATGTAGTGCAAAGACATAGTTTCTTTCGTAGTTTCATTTTCTTCTTTCTTGAGTCATGGGAACCACCGAACTGTTAAGTGGGGTCCAAGTGAACAAAGTCAGAAAACTGATGTGATGCTCAACCCAAATTCTATGTCTTCAAGTGAAGAAAATGAGAGCAAATTTTATCCAGAGTTGGATGAGTCAGCTTTGCTTGTAGCCCAAGTCAAGCTACCGCATGTGTTTGAAATCGGATCGCTGGACACGTGTCAGTTCCTTAGTGACCCAGGGTCATTTTGGACATATCAGGTCGGGTTTCCTCCTGGCTATAAATATCTCACCCCCTACACCATAAATTTGTGGCTACTCAGAGTTAGTGCACGACTTTTGTCGTTTGAGAGCAACCCACCTCCAAAGCCTTTGAGAGAGAACCCTTGCGAGGACAAAGCCCAAAACACCCAGAGCCGAAGAGTGTTAGGCATCACTGAAGTCTTTCTGTCCGAGTGATCTTAAGACGTATTGCACTTGAGGACTGTGCATCCTCCAGTCGGTTAGGCGTCACGTCAGAGGATCCAAGAGTCATTGTGGATCGCCGGTGAACGGAGTCTATGAAGGTTTGGAAGTCTACCTTGAAGACTTACCAGAGTGATTGGGCGAGGACTAAGTGTGCTTAGCTCAAGGGTAATAAGGTGAAGACATGGTCTTCTGAGTTCAATCTCCGCCTCCCTAACCAGACATACATTTGTCACAGCAAGTGGAACTGGTCTACCAAATTGTTGTCTTCGTAAAGCTACTGGTTCTATCACTTCACCCTTACTTACTGTTTAGCTTCGTGAAGTCATTGCTTGCTTGCTCTGTTTGACTTCACTATGTGAAGACATTTTCTCGGATTGCATAATTGGCTTCATATTATCTTCCTATTCTGATCTATTATGCCTAGCTGCTATTTGTCTTCGTACTTACCTATTATAATTTACTAGACTATGGCTTGGCTAGTGTAGTTAATCTTCCGCTGCATACTGTGTAGGTTGTATTTGACTGCTTGTCTTCAAAGACATTGCCTATCTTGAAGACTTTCATAAAAATAGCCTATTCACCCCCTCTAGTCGATAACTAGCACTTTCAATTGGTATCGGAGCAAGGTGCTCCCTTGTTTTGTGTGATTCGGTTTAACCACCAGGAGTTTTAATTATGTCGACTGCAGGGATAATCAAAGTCTCCGCTGCGTGCCCCATCTTTGATGGCACCGATTACCCCTACTGGAATAATAAGATGCGCATGCATCTTGAAGCGGTATGTCACTAAGACAGGAGTTCCCAAAGTCGGTGAAGGCATCATCGCTGCTGATGTCAAGAAGTTTGCGCAATTGGACTCAACCGCCAAGAACATCATCTTTGGTCATCTGACTAAAGGACAGTACGGCCGTGTGAGAGCTCTGGAAACTGCAAAGCTAGTATGGGACTAGCTGTCCAAGGTCAACGAAGGCGTCTCAACACAGAAAGATTTAAGAATAGATGTGCTTCGCAATCTCTTCAACTGATTCAAGAGGAATGACAATGAGAATGTCTAGCTCATGTTTGACCACCTCACTGATATCAAAAATGAGCTTCATGCACTCATCGCCACTGAAATCACCAAGCATGAAATAGTGAAGAAGCTGCCGAGATCACTTGACAGCTCATTTGACACTTTGGCCCTGATGATCCAAGAACGCCTTGACTTTAGAGACCTCGATCCATCTGACATACTTGAGAAGCCAACACACATGAGTTCCAGCTATCTGAGAAGAGAGATATCTATGGCCCCAACTATGGCCGATCCCGTTCTTTGAAGCCAAAAGCTATTTCCTCATCTGAAGAAGAATCTGACTGCAATTCTGATGATCCTGAAGACATTGGCAAAGAACTAGCAATGCTTGTGAGAAAGTTCCAGAAGTTCTCCAAGAAGAATCGCTTCATAAAGTCTTCAAGATCCAGCTCCAAGAATGATGAGGCTTCCTCTCATGAATACAAGAAGAGAACATGCCAAAAATGCAAGAAGCCAGGACACTATATATCTGAATGTCCTCAATGAGACAAGGAAGCCAAGAAAAAGAAGAAGAGCAAGGAATATGATTCTGACGACAAGAAGAAGAAGAAATCCTCAAAGTCTTCTTCAAAGTCCTCTTCAAATTCCTCATCCCACAAGAAGAGCTCATCCGGCAAGGCACGTGCATTTATTGGCAAGGAGATGGATTCAGAGGAGGAGTCTGCTTCGGAGGAGGCAGAGGTGGACTCTGATTCAGGTGTGGCAAGCCTGGCTCTAGCTTCAGCATTCTTCACCAAGTCCATCTTCAACACTGAAGACAATGGTCACGCCGCTGAGGTTGAAGCCGATGATGAGGACCACTCTGCTCCAACCTACTGCTTCATGGCATGAGGTGCCAAGGTAAACTCATGTGATGCTTACTTCCAGACCTCTAGTGAAGATGACTCTGAATGTGAATCCAAACCAAGCTATAAGACACTTGCTAAAATTGCAACTGAACAACAAACAGACATGGAAAAGATTCAAAAATTGCTACACAAAAGCGATGACCTGTTGGACAAGGAAATGAATCGAAATCAGTCCTTAATCGAAGACATCATAAATCTTCGTGTTAAGTACGAGTAACTTGAAATTCATCATGAAACCCTCTTAGCTACTCATGAGAAGCTTTCCTATGATTATCTTCAAAGGAAGCAAGATCTATAGAAACTGAGAGCATCTCATGAAGATCTTCAAAAGGAAAACGATTCACTACTCACTCAACAGATCAGTTCCGCTCAGGAAGATTTTGTGCCACCTTGCTTAAAATGCCTTGATTGTGACAACGTTACCTCTATTGCTGAATGTTCTACTGCTCCTGAAGTTGCAATATCTTCAACTATTGATGTGGTAACTAACCCCTCTTCTGAGGATGCCACTACTATTGCTGATGAGAATGCCAGGTTGAAGACATTGCTTGAAACAGGCATGTACAAAAGCCTCAAGGGGCATCAGACACTATGTGATGTCCTCAAGAAATAGATTCTAAACCGAAACCCTAGGAAATAGGGTGTTGGTTTCAAAAGGAAAATGAATGTTGATGGTTCTTACTGGAAGCCTGAGCAGTACCCCAAAACCACATGGGTTATCGCAAAGGGTCCGTCAGTGGATCCATCCACCTTATCTGTCTTCACCTGTGCTAACCCTATTATCATTGATGAGCCATTTGACTCAAACTATAAACTGTTCAAGAATCAGAACAGTGATGTGTTTGCCAGGTTTATTGGAACTAACTGCAGGAATGGGTCACCTATGAAGCAGATCTGGGTTCCTAAAATCCGTCTTGAGAAGCTTCCCATGAATGTCATCATGACACCACTAGGGAAGAAGTCAAACCCCTGATCAAAGGCTTCATATGGCCCAAAGGCTTCATAGAGATAGAGGACCTCACAAGGTCACCCTAATGCTAATGTTTTCTAGGGAAACTACCATCAGACTCATGAATATGAGCGTGTTTCATCAAATTGCTATGTTCATAAATCAAAGATTTTTTCTGCATATTCTTTTGAGTACTATTCACCTCATGCAAAACTATTTGCTAGGGCTCCAAAGCCAAAGTTCTCAGATGTTGCACTTAGACTTATTGCTTCGAAGTCACCCCTTAAGATGTTGGTGGTTAAGAAGAATTAACTTCTTTTGCAGGGTCGGGTCTCCAGCCGAAAATCATTGACTTCTGAAGACAATGCTGGGGACCTAAAACATCTTGTGGGACACAAGATAAAGTGCCAAAATGGTCTTACCATTTATTTCATCCCTGGATTTCTTGATGAACATCCCACCTTACCATCCAAGAATCTTAACTTTGATAGTATGCTTTTTTGTCAAATATTTATGCTTCACAATACTCTTGGTGAAGCCTATCCTACTAACTGCACAGTAGGGTACAACTCCGAAAGCTACTGAGTGGATTATAGATAGTGGATGCACTAACCACATGACTGGTGATCGAAGTCTTCTCATGGATTCTACTCTTTGACCATCTACTAAAAGCCATATCATATTCTCTGACACTGGTAAAATCAAGATATTGGGCTTAGGTAGAGTTGCTATCTCAAAGGATCAACACATGGATAAAATGATGCTTGTTGAATCCCTTGGATACAACTTAATGTCTGTCTCAATTCTTTGTGATCTAAACATGATTGTGATATTTGGAAAATATCGTTGCATTGTGCTTATGGATTCTGACAAATCTCTAGTCTTCGAAGGTTATCGAAGAGGTGATCTGTATATGCTAGATTTCTCCGCAGGACCGCAACTTGTTGTATATCTTCTAGCAAAAACTTCAGAGTGTTGGCTTTGTCATCGAAGGCTAGGACATGCGGGCATGAGGAGCTTGCACACTCTCGTGATGAAGCAGCATATCATTGGCATCGAGGGCGTCAAGTTCAGGAAGGATCATCTATGTGGTGCTTGTGAAGCCGGGAAGATGACTAGGGCAAAACAACCCTCAAGACAATCATGACGACGTCACGACCCTTCGAGCTATTACACATAGACTTATTTGGCCCTACTCGCTACTCTACCCTTACTACCATTGCACATCTTTATGGCGTTGTTATTGTTGATGATTATTCGAGATACACCTGGGTGCACATAATTCTCTATAAGACTGAAGTGTAGGATGTCTTTAGACGTTTCACCAATCGTGCCATGACCAATTATCACTACAAAAAAAATACACTTTCGTGATGATACGTGTTTGTCACAGTAGGTCGCATTTTTTGTCATGCATGTACATCCATGACGATTTTATGACAGAATCAAGATAGTCATACCTGTGATGTCATAGAAGTGTTCCATGACATTACCAAAATTATCATCACGAAAGTGTCCACTTCCATGATGATAAATCATGCGTCACAGAAGTGCTTTCGTCAAGGGTGACCGACACGTGGCATCCATCATAACGGAACGCCGTTAAGCTATCGGGTTGGGTTTTGGATCCGATAACCCGTTAATAGCCCCGACCAATGGGGATTTTCCACGTGTAAAATCATCATTGGCTGGAGGAGACACGTGTCAGGTCCGCGTTGGCACATGTGTCACTCATCCAATGGGCGAGATGCGCCTATGATATGTTGACACGTGGACCGGCCCATCAAGATTAAATGGGCCGGCCCAACTGAAGGCCCACAAGATTTTGCGGACCATAATGGGCCGGCCCAGCTAAAGGCCCACAAGATTTTGTGGGCCATATTGGGCTGGCCCAGCTAAAGGCCCACAAGGTTTTGCGGGCCTTAACGGGCCGGCCCAGGTAAAGGCCCACAAGATTTTTGTGTGCCATAATGGGCCGGCCTAGGTAAAGGCCCACAAGATTCTTGCGGATCATAATGGGCCGGCCCACCTAAAGCCCCTTGAGATTTCGCGGACATTAATGGGCTGGCCCAGCTGTAGGCCCACAAGATTTTGAGGACCCTAGTAGGCCGGCCCATTAACTGGCTACCATGTTTGGGCCAAATACCGGCCCATATTTGATCCGGTCCATTAATGGCCTGCCACGCTCCGGGCCTAATAGTGGCCCATATGAGATCCGGCCCGTTAAAAGCCTACCATGTTCTGGGCCAAATTACGACCCAGATCAGGTCCGACCCTTTAAGAGGCTTTGGGCTCAATTATGGCCCATATCAGATTCGGCCCGTCAACTGGACACTATGCTTTTTGGCCCACTTGCTAAAGGCCCACTTAGTAATTTGGCCTGATAATAGTTTTGGCCTGTTAAGGGCTCGTTTAACATTTCGGCCCTATATCAATTTTGGCCTGTTAAAAGCCCGTAATATAGTTGGGCCTAACTACAACCCGGTTTCCATCCGGCCTGCTCGCAGCCGATATCTGATTGGGCCAAACAAGGACCGAGACAATTTTGGCCTGTTAAAAGCCCGTGATTTGATTCGCACAATCATGGACCGGGGTTCATTTTGGGCTGCTCCTGGCCCATGATTTGATTCGCACAATCATGGGCCGGGGTTCATTTCGAGCTGCTGCTAGCCCGTGAGATGTTCGACACGTTTCAGGCCCAACCTACATCGTGATTGCATGACGGCCCGATTATGTACCATAATTTTACGGTTTGACCGGTTTACTGCGAAGACAGGATATATATACAGTAAAATAACTGCAGCATCGTGAATAAGAAAAAACCTAGACTATACAATAAAGAAATTACGGCATATTACATCCACTGGGCATCAAAGTTCACCACTATGATAATAAAGCAGAAGCAGACAGCAGATTACATACACCGGGCATCAAAGATCGCCACCAGTGCAAATAAACACGCCGACAAAATAATATACAAACCGACAACACTTCAATAGAGTTCAAGAAAGGTTAGCCCTGCTAGGGAGCTGCAGCGCAAGCAGCTGAGCAAGATGATGAGACTGCGCTTGTTCAACACTTATATCTTCCTCACTCTGAAAGATAAACAAGCAGACAGATGACAGGTTTTGCAATAAAAGTATTAGTGTTGACAATTCATCACATTTCTTATTGACGAATAAAGTGACATAGTTTAAAATTGCATTAACACAATATGGTATTGTTCAGGTCAAGACATGTCAGGAAATGACATTGTGAAGGACTTGGCAGCTTCACGACACCACTGGATTACAGATCAAGAACTCATAAGTATCACTGGTTAGTGTGCTGTCAATTTATACCATTTCATATTGGCAAATAAAGAGACGGTTTAAATAATAGTAGAATGATATGACATTGTTCATAGTTAAGACATTGCAGAATATGACATTGTGCTGTAGTGGGTAGGTTCACCACACCACGGGATTACGGATGAAGAACAGAAGCATACATGTAGTGCAAAAGAAGATCACTTGCTCTGTATAGTTTAATTTACATGGTATGAAGAAGGAACTTGGTTGTACAACTGAAAACTTAAATTGAGAAAGGACAAACTTTTGTTTATGAACTACATAATAAACTTTAAACAAGCAATTTGATGCAAACACCAAAATAAACAGCTATTGCAGTCATGCCTAACCAAATATATATATAACAAAGTTTGAAGGCTTGAGATGGACAAACTTATATTATTGGCGAAGACAGGCTCTATAAAGGCCTTGTCCATGCTGATGGGGAGGGGGGGGGGCAATTCAAGAAGTTTACCAAAGAATCTTCTTCAAAAGCATTGCCTTTATTCTACATTTTGTTAAGATTAAATATAAATGTGATAATATATGAAAAAATGGAGAATATTTAAGATAAGATGAAGAGTGATGCTACATAACCAAGTAGCTATAAATGTAAGTGCAACGATACAGGAAAAAGGTACAGCCAAGAGAAATGCACAGCTAAACTTCTTCAGTACCAACCTATGGTAAGAGTAAATATAGATCTGATGTGTATAAAATGGAGGGCAGAGGAAAATAAGCTGCAGAGTGATGGTACATGAACAACTACCTGCCATTATAAGTACACTGATAAATGACAACATGTACTTACAAGAACAATGCAGAGCTAAAAAAACATTGGCATTGGATATATTCTACACTAATGTAACCATTCATACAGATCAGATAATTTGGAGAGAACAATTGATAAGCAAGCTATCATGCATACTGCTATCACATAATGAACCAGGTATGTATGCAAGTACAGTGATACAAGACAACAGGTACTAACAAGAGCAAAGCAGCAGGCAACATATTTGCGATATCCTGTCGTTCTTGTCAAACCGGAATTCTTCTTCGAGCAGATTTCCTGCAAAAAAGATCTGTAAGGCACATGCGGAAAATTAGAAGTTTAAATTGTCATGTGATTTCATAGACAGTACCTCATCCTGGGAACGAGACCAGTGCATAACAAGGTTTTTCCATTCAATGTCTTCTAAATTTAGCACAGGAGACTTCACCGAAAATTCGTTTATAGACTTGCCATCAAAGTGTGATTTCCTCAGGTAACACCGATACTGCTGCAATGCTTCCTTGAAAAGCACAAGCAAGCTTTGCTTGTCATGACTATCCAGATTGACCCTCGCCTAGTTACAACAATGTAATGTAAATCATTGATGTGTTCAATCAGCAGAAAACAGGAAAATAATAACCATGAATAATAGCACTTACACGTAAGTTGGATAGGAAGATGTGAAAATGGTGTTTGTCTTCACAATAATCTTCCCATGATGGGAATATATGCACGTAGTCCCTAACAACATTCAAAGCATTGTCTTTTAAACTGGGAATAAATGAAATGGGGTTCCAGTCTGCAGGAATTGGCG
This sequence comes from Triticum urartu, assembly GCF_056163025.1. Classification (NCBI taxonomy): domain Eukaryota; kingdom Viridiplantae; phylum Streptophyta; class Magnoliopsida; order Poales; family Poaceae; genus Triticum; species Triticum urartu. The sequence goes on from NC_141878.1 coordinate 220,434,330, forward strand.
GTCTCTGCAGTTGGGATAGGTCTTTGGCCGGTGGACTTGCTGTACTTTTTGCTGGAGTGGGATTTTTCTGTGGTACAGCTGGTGCTATGGCAAATAAATCGGTATACCTTTTGCTGGAGTGCAGGTCCTGTGTGGTGGGGCTAGTGGTGTGGCTAGTGAAGTATGGGTACAGTGTACTAGAGTCGGTCCTACGTTTTGTGTCACTGGTTGTACAACCAATATAAGTGGGGTGTTGTCTGATTTCTCCGGCACCACCACGTTTTTCAAGGACTTTGTTGGTGCTCCTTCAGGTCCAGCAATCACCCTCTTCCTTTTTGATGTTTGATGCACAAGAACAACATTTGAGTGGAAAAACATGGTATGATGACAGATGGAATATGTATTGATAATGGATGGGCATGGCATCTCGACATATATGATGAGTAAACTAAGAAGATGGCGGTGCAAAAAAGTAGAAGAAATGCAAGACAACATATGCAAGATACCCGCAATCAATAAAACATTGCCAAATTAGAACAGGCACCTTGATGGGTGAACAGGACAGGCCATCTGCCTTTGACTCCTCGAGGTTAGAATAGTCATTAGGATCATATTCTGAACAAGAATCAACAGGTGGGGAGCGTATGAGTTTCATTGCATCCAGAATGGCACTCAATGCCTTGGTGCCAATTTTATAAGTCATTGCAGTGTTTAGCTTCAAGAGTGGACTGCTGCTAGTGCGACACAAAGTAGCTACACAGATCATAGTGTAGATATAATGGGAAAACCTTAAGCATCAGAGTAAAATCAGCAAAGTGGAACTTGCTGGAATATATGTGCTAGTATTGCCGGTACGGCTAGAAAGGCTTCGGATACCAGCTCTCTTCAAGTGAAGGTGCGATACTGTTAATATCAGTGTAACTCTCAAAGGCGACGCAGCTCCCCGCATTTCCTTGCTATTCTTATAGGATTCAAGTGGGCAGGCCACTACAAATCCTATTCCTATGTCTACAAGATCCTATGAATCAAAGAGTCTCAAAGTGTCCATCACAACCGACTGTATAGACCTCTACACTACAAATGTCCGTGCTCATCTTCAGTACAAGGAACATACTGTACTACTATCATACTCCCTCCATTCCGAAATATAAGTCTTGGTAGAGATTTCCACTATGGATCACATACAGATGTATCCAGATACATTTTAGAGTGTAGATTCACTCATTTTGCTCCATATGTAGTCCATGGTGGAATCTATACAAAGACTTGTATTTAGGAATGGAGAGAGTACATATTAAAGAAGAACGGAAGAGGTACATGGTAAAGAAGAGCAAGCAGATTTTGGATAATAAAATGTTGGTTGCGTAGTGCCCACACATGATGAACCAGAGCGCATTAAGAATGCAACTCCCAGCTTTCTCTCGATCATTTCAGGCGGTTGGATGAAGATCCTACGTCTCCTAACCCTTCTTCTTCCTCGTCTCTGATTCTTCCCATATAGATCACCGCACGGGCCGCCGGCCGGACCACCAGCCCCCACTGCCTATTTTCCTCCGGCACCCCCACCCCCACCCCCGCCCCAACCCCCACCCGCGTCTAGTTTTCTTCGTTCAGTGAGGCCCCACAACCACCCGAGCCCCTTCGATCACACCGGCGAACTCCGGCGAGCTCTGAAAAATCGACTGACCCAATTTTGAAATTTAGTCTACTGTGATTTAACTAGTGTGGAATATAAAAGGGGAAAACCATAAGCATTGGGAGTATAGTGTTGAGCATGCCATGGCGGATCTGAAGGTGCAAACCGGACAAAGGAAACTTCGCCACCAAGACAAGAAATCACAGTAAAGCCGTGGCGATCTATTTTCTTGCTGCGATAAATAAGTTGAGCAGATACGAAAGAGTACCGCCTCTGGTGCGGCGCCGTGTACGCATCTGCTGAGAATTTGACGGTGATGCGGTAGCGATGGCTGTCGGCGGCGTGGAAGCAGATCTAGGAGGGTAGACGGTGGCGGCGGGGCGCGGTGGATGAGACGGTCGTAGGAGCGACGCCGGCAAGGTAGACGACGGCGGGGATGAAGCGAGAGGACGGGATGCAAGGATCCCGGTCCAAAGCCGTGGATGAGAGAGGTCAATCTCTTATAATGGATGGCGGCATTGGGGTATCAGCTCCGGCGTGGTGGAGGAGGACGACGGTGGATGGGGTGGCAGACGGCGGCGGACGGCGGAGGGTGGGGTGGAGAGGGTGTTTTGGCGCCCATAGAGTACAAATGGGGAAAAGGGAGATAGAGAGGAAGGGGGGATGTAACATCCCAAATTTTCAATTTGGAATGTTATACATTAGGTCATCATTGCATATCATAATTTATTTGTTTTTGGTTTTGATCCTAGAAATTCTACGCAACTCAAGGACCCACGGAGAGAGTTGGGGATTTCGTTATTTTCATATTTGAGTTTTCTCAAATTTTGAGAATAGGATCATTTGATTTTAATTATTTTATCGTCAATTATTTCCATTACAAAAATATGAGAGAGGGAATAAAATGACTTTCCCAAAATAAAGAAATATTGAGGATTTAATAATAAAATCAAATAAGATTTTATTTCGGAGTTTTTTGGTATTTTATTTGAATTTAGGAAAAACGTGCATTTTTCAAAATTGCATTTAGGCCCCAAATAAATGTTCACCTGGTGCGGCTTGATTTTAGAAGCCCGGGAAAACTTATTTCGGGATTTTTAGAGTCCGTTTAGTATTTCTTTTATTTGTTTTTCTGCTCGGAATAATTTAAAAAAATAACGAAACCGACCTACGGGCCGTGTTAAGCCCGGACTCCTGCGGGGCCGGCCTTTATAAGCCGGGGCACCCGACCCCCACAGCCCACCGAGCCGCCGCCGCCGCCCAAACCCTAGCCCCGCCGCCGCCGCGCTGCGCCGCCGCCGCCGCCGACCGCCCCGCGCCGCCGCCGGAATCTCACCGGAGTTGCTGGTAGATTTTTTTAGACGCCGGTTTTTTTAGAAAACCATTCGGTTTTTCCGACGGTTTTGTTATTTTTTTAGTTTCGTTTTTTTAAATAGATCGGTTTTTCTGGTTTTATTTAATTAGCGAGCGTTCGTCCGTTCGTTCGTTCTAGTGAACGTTCGTCATTTTTCTTTTTCTCGGATTAAATCCGCGATTTTCTGATCGCGATTCCTGATACGATTTTCGTTTTAGTATAACTTTTCGCTCGTTTATCGGAATCAGGCGATTCAAGCGCCTGGAGTTTCGTCTTGAAACCCTCTATCCGTTTAACCAACTTAAACAAGTTTTTGCCACTGTAAAAATTGCCCTAGATCCAGAATAGTAAATGAAGCCTGTTTCTTTTGCCGTTTGACTTTCGTTGCTTCGTTTGATTTGATTCTTTTTGCAAACCGGAGTTCTTAAGTTGAACCTTCTGGTTAGATCTCTTATTTGAGTTTTACCCATGCATTAGATGAATACTTATTGTATGCTTGTTTGTTTGTCTACAATAGAATACCCGGAGTATGCCGCCTGTTACTTCGAATCTCTAGGTTTCGCGGATCATCAGCAAGGCAAGTAACACTTTGATCATACCTCCCACTACCCAGTTTTATTGCGTTAGATCAATCCTCAAACATTGCATGATTAGGATCTAATTAAATTGTGGGATGGGAAGTAGTTGAGGTAGTACCTATTACCTGTTTATTATCAAACCTTTGGGAGTTACTTCTACGTTTGCCTATTTTGCCATGCTATGCTAGTAGACGTGGATTGGGTGAGTGATATCCATGACAGATGTGAGTTTGTTAATTAATGGTTTATCTAAGGTGGCGACTTAAACACACATCTGGGTGGATTGAGGTACCTGGGTATTCCAGGATTGCCTGTTTTTTTATGGACCGCCACCCAGGCCCAAAGGGATCATGAGATTTTTCATACTAGAAACTTCTGTGTGCAGCCACAAGCTATTATGGGCTCTAGCATAGTTGATTAAGTCGTGCGATCTCTTACAGGGTAGACTTGCAGATGTAGGGGAAAGTAGGTGTAACAGTCTATCCATCGTAAGGTGCTAGCGCTTCTGAAAGACTATGTCTCCGTCATCCGTCTTCTCAAACACCATGTAGTGCGAGAAACCAAACGGAGCCGATCGAGTCTTGTGGGGAAAAGTGCGCAAACCTCTACAGAGTGTATAAACTAATCATGGTTAGCCGTGTCCCCGGTTATGGACATGTTGAGTATCTAGTACTTGGATTATCATGTGAATCTCAACATGTTACTCTCTAATTTAATTTTGTTGGGTTTTGTTTAATGATGATGCTTAATTGGGATTGAGGATGCTGTCAACCATTCTCAATGTTTAACAACCACCATGATAGTTAAATAAAATTTATTCCTTTGCAGTAGGGAAAAATTGGCTTTATGCAAAAACTGTAACCATAGAGCTTTCCACCAGCCAAATATGCATATAGTATAGCTGTTTCATTCCATTACTCTCTATGTGTTACCTTGCCAGCATATTCCATGTGCTGACCCGTTTCGGGCTGCAACATTAATGTTGCAGACGACGATTAAGGAGTTTTTAGGTCGTGGTTCTATACTCAGTGATGCCGTTGGAGTTGATGGACTCACTTATCTTCCAAGCCTTCCGCTGTTATCGTTATTAAGTGGCCTTAAGCCATATTTATTGTAATAAGTTCTCTATTGAGACACTCGATGTAATAAGTGTGTGATTGCTACTCTGTTATAAATCCTCCAAGTACTGTGTGGTGTCAGCATTACTGATCCAGGGATGACACCTGAGCAGAGATCAGACCGTTTGAGGTCTGGTCGCTACAGAGATGGTATCAGAGCACATGCTGACTGTAGGACACGACCACTAAGCTAAGGACCTAGATCACTATTCACTCTCTTCTCTTCTAACCTCTCAACTTTTCTACTCTTTAGGATGGCGGATGCAAGGAACAAGTTCACGCAACCAGATGAATATACACCCTTTGGACGTCACTTGAAGGAAGTCACTAGATACCTGAACATAGGAGTACCAAGATTCACCGGAACCTACAACGCCACTTTAACTGAAGAAGAGTGCTGGATGATTCAAGTTCAAGTTCCAGGAAGGATGTTCATGCCAGTCACAGAGCCCATAGAGTTTTCTTTTGATGCATCAACTTGGAGTCTAGGAAAGAGCATGGCAGCTCACATCGCCATGGGACGCATTGGAGAAGTCTACCGCAATGATCTCAAGGATACTATCTACCAGATTTGTGGGCGCCGAGATGAGCACTGGGAGATGATCACCAGAAAGGATAAATCAATTGTAGCTTTTATCCAGGAGTTAAACCAGCATATTTGATGACAGGAGAAGCAGATGTGCGCTGACATGATAGACCTGAAGAAGGCTAGGACAAGAATCAAAGAACTGGAGGAAGAACTCAATGCTACACGAGAAGATTATGAAGAAGAAATTGAAGTATTGGTGGAGAAGAATGACGATCTGATCAAGAAGATCGGGATATTTATGGGAGGCCCTACACCAGTAGATGAAGACGAAGAACCCAAGGAGATTCGCCCGGAAGACTACATCATCATCGACGACACCGACTCGGACCCAGATGATAGCGATGATGACTATGTTGATGAAGCCGGAGCAGATATCATGGAGTCTGCAATTGAAGAATATTTCTAGTAGACCACCTCATAAGTAGTAGTAGTCCACCATGTAAATACAGTAGTCCGAGCACTTTTGCGATAGTTAGATCGACTGTATGCCCTTGTTTGATTGAATGAAGTGAATTGTTTGCTTTTGCCTCATGTGCATATGGGTAGTGTTTTCTCTTTAAACCCCCTCTATTCTTAAACCTCATCTTTTCTAAACCCTCAGATGCCTCCAAGACGTGACCCCGGATTTACCTTTCCACCGGAGCTCACCCAGTTAATCCAGCAACAGAACACATTGATGCAGTTGCTAGTCCAGAATCAGAATCAGGGGAACAACAACAACAACCCACCACCACCACCACCACCTGTTGATCACTTAGCCCGTTTTCTTGGGCTGAATCCGCCGGTGTTTGCCAGCAGCACCGAGCCGATAGTAGCAGATGATTGGATCCGCAAGCTAGCTAGAGAGTTGACCACAGCAGGATGCACAGATGCGGAGAAGGTGAAGTTTTCCACACATCAACTAGAAGGACCCGCAGCATCATGGTGGGAGAATTTCACAGCCACTTTCCCTGTCTACACTGTCACGTGGGACCGGTTTCAGCAAGCTTTTCATACTGCCCATGTTTCAGCAGGAGCTATGGCCATGAAGAAGTGTGAGTTTCGCAACTTGCGCCAAGGAGGACGAACAGTTGGCCAGTATGTGGAGGACTTTAGTAAATTAGCACGTTATGCCCCAGATGACGTTGCTACGGATGCAGCAAAGCAGGAGAAGTTTCTGGAAGGACTGAATGATGAGTTGAGCATTCAGTTGATGATAACAACCTTCAACAACTACCAGGAGTTGGTAGACCGTGCTCTTATGATTGAAGGCAAGCAGCAGCAAATTGAGAACCGCAAGAGGAAGTATGGACAAGGGAAGTACAATTCTGGAGCTCAGCAGAAGCCACGTTTTACCCCTAGATCGGGAGGACATTTTCAGCATACCCATGGAGGAGGTAGCTCGCACAATCACAATGGCACCAAGAATGGTAATGGTAATGGAGGAAGCAACAGCCAGAACCGTACCAACCCATCAACCCCAGCCAAGAAAGACCTGAGCCAAGTCACTTGTTTTAAGTGCCAGAAGACCGGACATTATGCCAATGAATGTCCTGAAGGCCAGAATGGCAATGGAAGCTCTGGGAAGAAGCCGAACCCTTTCAACAGGGGACAGATGAACCACGTTAACGTGGAGGACGTTGAAGAGCAGCCAGATGCCGTAATCGGTAAGTTTTTGGTTAAGTCATTTACTGCACTCGTTCTTTTTGATACTGGTGCATCGCATTCATACATATCAAGGGGATTTGTGGATAAGTATAACTTGCCCACTAAGGTTCTTAGAACACCTATGCTAGTAAGCTCACCAGGAGCGGAGTATATGGCCAGTCAAGGATGTTTTCAAGTGCCATTGAGTATAGGTAGGCATGTGTTTCCCTCAAATTTAATCATTTTGGAATCACAAGGATTGGATGTAATTCTGGGTATGGATTGGCTGTCGATGCATGGAGGAAACATCGATTGCGCTAGTAAGACAATTTTGCTTACCACCCCAGAAGGGAGAAGGATCAAGTATGTATCTCGACATGTGCCAAAAGGGACTCAAGTAAATTGTTTAACAGGAGTTGTGCAGGAGGAACTACCAGTGGTAAGGGATTTCCCTGAAGTATTTCCAGAAGAGTTGCCAGGCATGCCACCGGATAGAGATATTGAGTTTTTGATTGAGCTATTGCCAGGCACAGGGCCAATATCGAAGAGACCATACAGGATGCCTGCAAAGGATTTGGTGGAGATTAAGAAGCAGATTAAGGAGTTACTAGATAAAGGTTACATTCGCCCAAGTTCGTCGCCTTGGGGATCACCAATACTTCTAGTGGAGAAAAAGGATGGATCGTTAAGGATGGTTGTTGACTATCGTGGGTTGAATGAAGTAACGATCAAGAACAAATACCCACTACCAATGATCAATGATCTGTTTGATCGATTGCAAGGAGCTAAGGTATTTTCCAAGATCGATCTGCGATCAGGATACCACCAGTTGAAGATTCGAGAACAGGATATACCTAAGACAACTTTTACCACCAGGTATGGGCTGTACGAGTATACTGTTATGTCATTTGGTCTGACTAAGGCACCTGCCTATTTTATGAACATGATGAACAAAGTGTTTCTGGAGTTCTTGGATAAGTTCATCGTGGTGTTCATCGATGATATCCTAGTTTACTCGAAGAATGAAGAGGAGCATAAGGAACATTTGCGATTGGTACTTGAGAAGCTCAGAGAACATCAGTTGTATGCCAATTTCAGCAAATGTGAGTTTTGGTTGAAGGAAGTAGGATTCCTCGGACACGTTATATCCGGAGAAGGTATATCAGTAGATCCCACTAAAGTTGATACCGTGACCAAGTGGGAAGCACCAACCATAGTTGGCGAGATCCGGAGTTTCCTTGGACTCGCAGGATACTACCGGAGATTTATTGAGAATTTCTCAAAGATTGTGAAGCCTATGACTGAACTGTTAAAGAAGGAAACCAAGTTCATATGGACCGAGGAGTGTGAGGCTAGTTTTCAGGAGTTAAAGAAACGTTTGGTTACTTCACCAGTGTTGATTTTGCCAGACTAGACCAAGGATTATGAGGTGTATTGCGACGCTTCACGTCGGGGACTTGGAGCAGTGCTTATGCAGGAAGGGAGAGTTGTTTCATATGCCTCAAGACAACTTAAACCGCATGAATTGAATTATGATACGCATGATTTGGAGTTAGCAGCCGTAGTGCATGCATTGAAAACATGGAGACATTTCCTCATTGGGAATCATTGTGAGGTGTACATAGATCACAAGAGTTTGAAATACATTTTCACGTAGAAGGAGTTGAACCTCAGACAAAGGAGATGGTTGGAGCTCATCAAGGATTATGATATGAGATTGCATTACCATCCCGGAAAGACAAATGTAGTAGCTGACGCATTGAGCCATAAGAGCCATGTCAATACACTAACAACGGGAGAAATACCAAAGGAGTTAGCCGAAAATCTTCGTGAGCTATGTTTGGAAATAGTTCCGAGAGGCTATGTAGCAGCATTGGAGATTCAGTCAACTTTGATGGATAGAATCAGAGAAGCCCAGAAGACTGACAATGAGATTGCCTCTATAAAGGAGAAAATGAGCGAAGGGAAGGCTAAAGGATTTTGTGAGGATGAGCACGACACCCTATGGTTTGAAGACCGTGTTTATCTGCCCAATAACCCAAAGATCAAGAGGTTGATTCTGCAAGAGGCACACGATTCACCGTATTCGATTCACCCAGGAAACACCAAGATGTATTTGGATTTGAAGGATATTTTCTGGTGGACCGGAATGAGGAAAGACATTGCGGAGTATGTAGCAGTTTGTGATGTATGTAAGAGAGTAAAGGCAGAGCATCAGAAGCCAGCAGGATTGCTACAACCATTGTCGATACCCGAATGGAAGTGGGATAAGTTAGGCATGGATTTTATCACGGGATTACCTAGGACTCCTTCAGGCTATGACTCGATTTGGGTTGTAGTCGATCGTTTGACGAAAGTAGCTCATTTCATCCCGGTAAAGACCACTTACACCAGTGCTAAGTTGGCAAAGATATACATGACCAGGATTGTATGCTTACATGGAGTTCCGAGGAGTATAGTATCAGATAGAGGAACCCAGTTTACCTCAAAGTTCTGGAATCAGTTGCACGAAACTTTGGGTACCAGGCTAGAGTTCAGCACAACTTTTCATCCACAGACAGATGGACAGATCGAGAGAGTCAATCAGATTTTGGAGGACATGCTGAGAGCTTGTGCGCTAGATTATGGATCTAGTTGGGACGAGAATTTGCCGTATGCAGAGTTCTCTTACAACAATAGCTATTAATCCAATTTAAAGATGGCCCCTTTCGAAGCCTTGTACGGAAGAAGGTGCAGGACACCGTTGTCGTGGGATGAAGTTGGAGACCACCAGTTGTTTGGACCTGATTTGATTAAGGAGTCTGAATAGAAGGTGAAATTGATTCGTGATAGGATCAAGGTAGCTCAATCCAGGCAAAAGAGTTATGCAGATTCTAAATGCAAGGAGACAGTTTACGAAGTCAGAGACAGAGTTTATCTTCGAGTATCCTCACTTCGAGGAACAAAGCGCTTTGGTGTTAAGGGAAAGTTAGCGCCATGTTTTGTAGGACCATACCGAGTATTGGAATGTATGGGAGAAGTAGCCTACAAGTTGGAATTGCCCGAAGGATTGTCAGGAGTTCATGATGTGTTCCACGTTTCTCAGTTGAAGAAGTGCCACGCGGAGATGGCTGACATACCCTTGGGAGACACAGTACCACTGGAAGCAATTCAGTTGGACAGTGATTTGACCTATGAGGAGAAACCAGTTAAGATTCTAGAGTATGCCAGTCGAGTCACCCGCAGCAAGATTATCAAGTTTTGCAAGGTTTAGTGGAGCCACCACCACTACAGGAATCAGCTACTTTGCCGTCTGCCACGGCGGACGGCAAAGGCCTGAACGGCGGACGGCAAAGGTCTTTGCCGTCAGCCATGGACGGCAAAAGGCTCCGGCAAAGTAGGCTTCGGTAAACAGCTACTTTGCCATCTACTACTGACGGCAAAGTCTTTGCCGTCTGCGGCGGACGGCAAAGAGAGCGCGGCGGACGGCAAAGAGAGCGGACGGCAATAATTGCGCTGTCAGTCCGTTAAGTGGCTAACGGAAGGCCTTTGCCATCCGCCGCTGACGGCAAAATTTCTAGGGTCTTTGCCGTCCGCTGTGTGATGTCATCTACACGTCACTACATGGCAGGTTCTTTGCCGTCCGCCACTGACGGCAAAGTCTTTGCCGTCTGCCACTGTAGGCAAACTGACCAAATGGGTCAGCTCCCAGGAAGCACAGCTGGATGCCACGTGGCTTCTTTTCCGGCCGCGGCAGACGGCAAAGAGCCCTTTGCCGTCAGTGGCAGACGGCAAAGAGCCTGCATTGCCTCTGTTTTTTCATGTACCCAACCATTTTCACAGCAAATAGATGATACATATATATTTTTCACATGGCAAGTTCACAGCAAACATATGAGATATCCAACACATGTAATTTCATCATACATGCATAGTTCCATCAACCATACATAGCAAGTTCGACATACATGCATCCAACCATACATATTACAATAGTGTCATCCTACCATACATGCATAGTTCATAGATACAAAGGAAACATAGTTCATCCAAACAAGCACTCCATCTATGCAAGCTTCCGTGAAGTGAATGAATTCTGCAAAATGGGAAATAAGAAAGTTAGAAGAAGAAGATTAGAAGAAGAAGAAGATTAGAAGAAGAAGAAGAAGAAGAAGAAAATGAAGAAGAAGAAGAATATATGACATTTATGAGCTAATTTAGGTGAAATTGATCATTTGTGAGCTAACTTAGGTGAAATGGATCGTTTATGAGCTAACCTAGGTGCAATGGATCGCTTATGAGCAAACTTAGGTAAAATGCATCATTTTAGAGGTAACCTAGGTAAGATGGATCATTTTGGAGCTAACCTAGGTAAAATGGGTCATTTTAGAGCTAACTTGGGTAGAATGGATCATTTATGAGCTAAGTAAGGTTAAATGGGTCATTTTAGAGCTAACGTAGGTAAAATGGATCGTTTATGAGCTAAGTAAGGTAAAATGGATCATTTTAGAACTAACTTAGGTAAAATGGATCGTTTATGAGCTAACTAAGCTAATTATGCCATTTTTGACATAAGTAAGCTAAGTACATGTCATTATTGAGCAAACCTAGTTAACTAAGCATATTAGAGCTAACTTTGGTCATTTTGGAGGAAACAAAGCTAAGTACAGATCGTTTTAGAGCTAACTTTGGTCATTTTGGAGGAAACAAAGCTAAGTACAGATCGTTTTAGAGCTAACTTAGGTAAAATGGATGGTTTTGGAGGTCAGTAAGCTTATTAAGTCATTTTGGAGGTGAAGAAGCTAAGTCTAGGTCATTATGGTAAGCATTGGAGGAAATAAAGCTAAGTCTAGGTCTTTATGCATGTGTTAAACAAAACACTAGATAAACTTACCAAGATGTAGGAGGTGTAGGAGCGGGGTGGCTCGTGTCGGTAGCTGGAGAAGGATCGTGCGATGCTTGTCTGGAGTTACGCTGCACCAAAGATCATTTCCAATGTCTTGTTAGCATGATGACACTCAAATGTTAAGACTAGCAAGTAATGTCCATTCAATAAAACTCACCGTGGTCCCAGGAGCAATCACTGGCATCGGCGGAGCGGTCTGACCTGTCTTCTCGCACACAGACTGCACATTTGGTTTTGACGACTCAGTCATACTAGTTAGTAATGAGACAAACACTACATGAATGTTTTGGCTAATCTGCAGAAGAAACTTACCACAAGGAGCTCGTACATGGCCCTTGCCTGCATGTCATTTCGTGCCCTCTCCTCCTCCATCATCTTTGTCGTCCTCTCCTCCAACTCCCGCTGCCTCTCCGCCACCTCCGCCAGAAGTTTCTCCATTCTATCTCTCTCACTCTGTATAGCAGCCTGCAACACCACTCACATGACCATTTGTAATCATTGATGGAAGCGCACAGAATGTAATGGAGAAAGATAACTGAGTACGTATCACTAACCTTGATGGCGAGTTGCACTGGCCGTTCACGAGGCCTTATCTCAGGAGCGGAGCTCGACTGGCGCGCCTTGATCTCTGGGAGAGTGCTAGGACAACGGATAAGTCCATCTCCAATGGCTATGGAGCCATGGGACCTCCCGCCACCATATATCATCAACAGCTCTGGATCAATGGGACCCTGGCTTGGGTTAAAGTCCTCCCCTTTCCTCGCCTTCCCCTCATCTCTATATCTCACGAGCTTGTTGTGGGAGGAGATGTTGTGGGAGGAGACGCATGCTTAGTATTATACCCCTTGAAGTACCCTGGACGTTGTGGATCTGGCTCGAGAGCGTTTAACTGATCCAGGGTCTGTTGGCCTGTCAATGCAGGTGGTGCAGAGTTTTTGACAACTCTACCCCTGATGAAGTTCTTCTTGTCTTTCCTGAACTTATGGCGAGGATCCAGGAACTGTCTATGCATGTCGAAGCAAGAAAACTTGCGACCGGCCTGAAGCCAACGAAACTCAAGAGCTCCCTTGCATGTGGGGCACGGGAACCTTCCATGCACACACCAGCCAACGAATAGCGCATACGCCGGCAAGTCATGCGTCGAGTACATGTACCAGACACGCATTATGAAGTTCCGTTTGCTAAAGGCGTCGTATGTCTTGAATCCATTATCCCAGGCTTCTTGCAATTCATCCTTAAGCGGCTGCATGTACACATTCATATTTTTGCCCGGATAGTTGGGTCCTGGAATTATCAACGTCAGGAAAATGTACTTTCTTTGCATAATCTGTCCGGGGGGGAGATTGAGTGGAAAGACAAATACGGGCCAACAACTGTATTGGGCTGCCGTCATACCAAACACACTGAACCCATCCGTGCTGATGCCGACTCGAGGATGCCTCGGATCTGCCGCTTTGTCAGCATGTAATTCATCAAACTTTTTCCACGCAACACCATCCGATGTGTGTACCATCATCAAATTCCCATCTGCATCTAGTTCGGTTCTTTTGCCTGTTTTGTGCCATGTCATCTGTCTGGCCGTCTCTTCGACCATGAAAAGATGTTGAAGTCTTGGTACGATTGGCATATACCGAAGAACAGTAACGGGGATTTTGGTCTGTGTCTTCTCACCCATACCGTTGTCTACCACAATATACCTGGAAGACTTGCAAATGGGACAATAGTTCAAGTCCGCATAGTCAAGCCTAAATAAGGCACATCCTTTCTCACAGGCATGTATCTTCTCATAGGGCATCTTCAGTGCACGGAGGATTTTGTCCGACTGGTACAGGTTTGCAGGCATTACATGGCCTTTGGGTACAAAGCGTCCAAATACTGTCATAATTGCGTCATAGCATTCTCTGCCCAAGTTGAACTGAGCCTTCAGAGCCATTACTTGTGAGATGGCATCCAACTGACAAAGCTCAGTGTGCTCGTGGAGCGGACGTTTCGAAGACTCCAACATTTCATTGAAGGCCTTTGCAGATTCCTCCATCTCCTCGTCCGAATCCCGAGCATCATCATAGCCTTGCACCATGTTTTCCATCCCGGTACCATGCTCGTCGGTGCGACGACGATCCACCTCAGCTCGGTCACGTTGGGCAGACTCACCATGAAATGTCCACACCGTATAATCGGGCATAAAACCACTCTTCTGCAGGTGTTTGCCCATTTCAGCCTCTGTCTTCTTTTCCCAATTGCCGCAACGGAAACAGGGGCACCAGGTTTTCTTTTGGCCATTTGCAAATGCGGCTTGCACAAACCCCTTAGTTTTTGTGAACCATTCAGCGCTCCATTTGTTCTGACCAGTGTGACCGGTATACATCCAAGCACGGTCACTCATCTTGACTTTTAGAGCTACTGGACACACAACAATTATATATGTAATTCACCATGTATATATTCATCAGTTGATCTACTTTGTCAATTTTATTACGTCCATGCAACCTACACTCTAATAGGTAATGATAGGTCCTAATCCCACCCGTGTATGTGTAGATTGGGTTTATTTTCCCATGCTATGCTCCGGATCCGACGCAAAATTTTGGCAGCACCTCCCCGCTGTTCTCCTGATACACGTCTCTGGAATAAACAGAGAGGATGTGTACCCGGAGAACAATAGGGGAGGCACTGACGAAATATATGCGTCGGATCCGGAGCAAAGCATATGGGAAAACGAACCCAATCTACACATACTCGGGCTGTCCATGGATAGCGTTGGACAATTCGAAAGAATCAAGGTTATATATATGCAAATGCATGCATATTTATAACTATGATGCTTTCGAATGGGAGACACATATTGGTTACGCATACTGATGATTCAAGACACATACATAGCTAGCTATCAAGTTTCATCGGAATAGATCAAATAATTAATGGGGGAGGAGGACTTGTCATTTGTGCTCACCCACGAACGAAGGGGCAGAGCTCATCAAACGCACGGCGAGGTCGTCGAACACCAAACCTCGCAGCGATGAAACAACTGCACATTTAAAACTACACGATCAACACAATTATATATGATGTTTTTCATAACAAAATCGAAAAATATATGACCTAACTAATAATTCACAAATATATGACCCCGTCGGCCTCTGGAAGGCCAAAGAACACCTTTACGGGAGGTGTCGGTGGTCGGGGTGTCCTGTCGGTGTCGGGGTGCCGTGTCGGGGTCGGGGTGCTGTTTCGGGGTCGGGGGGTCAGGGTGTCGTGTCGATGTCGGGGTAGTGCCGTGTCGGTGTCGGGGTGTTGTTTCGGGGTCGGGGTGTGGTGTCGGGGTCAGGGTGTCGGGTCAGGCTCGGGGTCGGGGTGTCGGGTCAAGCTCGGGGGGTCGGGGTGTCGGGGTCGGGGTGTCGGGTCAGGCTTGGGGTGTCGGGGTCAGGGTCGGGGTGTCGGGGTCGGGGTCGGGGTCGGGGTCGGGGTGTCGGGGTCGGGGTCTCGGGGTCGGGGTCGGGGTCTCGGGGACGGGGTGTCGTGTCGGGGTGCCGGGTCGGGGTCTGGGTACCGTGTCGGGTCGGGGTCGGGGTGTCGGGGTCGGGGTCGGGGTGTCGGGTCAGGCTTGGGGGGTCGGGGTGTCGGGGTCTTTTTCTTCTTCCTCCTTTCCTTTTTCCTCTTCTTCTTCTCCTCCTCTCCTCTTTTTTCTTCTTCTTCTTCCTCCTTTCCTTTTTCCTCTTCTTCTTCTCCTCCTCTCCTCTTTTTTCTTCTTCTTCTTCTTCCTCCTTTCCTTTTTCCTCTTCTTCTTCTCCTCCTCTCCTCTTTTTTCTTCTTCTTCTTCCTCTTCTTCTTTTTTCTTCTCCTCCTCCTCTTCTTCTTCTCCTGATCTCCTCTTTTTCACTTTTTCTTCTTTCCTAAAACTAAACTAAACCTAAAACTAAAACTAAAAAAACAGAAAAAGAAAAAAACTAAATCTAAACCTAAAACTAAACTAAAACTAAACCTATAAACCTAAAACTAATCCTAAAACTAAAACTAAATCTAAACTAAACATAAACCTAAAACTAAAAAAACAGAAAAAAGGAAAAAGAAAAAAAGGAAGAAGAAGGCCTCACCTGCAGGGTGGAGGAGGGGGGCGGTGCGGCCTGGGGCGACGGAGGAGCAGGGCGGGGCGGCCTGGGGCGGCGGCGGGGGGCGCTGGGGCGGCGGCGGGGGGCGCTGGGGCGGGGGGGGGGGGCGCCGGGGCGGCGGCGGGGGCGCTGGGGCGGGGGGGTGCCAGGGCGGCGGCGGGGCGGGGGGGGGGGGGCGCCGGGGCGGCGGCGGGGGGCGCTGGGGCGGCGGCGGGGCGTGGTGCGACGGGGCGGTGGAGGTGGGAGAGAGAGAGGAGGGTGTGGGCCGGGCGCGGCCCCGTTAACGTTACGTGGGGCCTCCCTCTTTGCCGTCCGCCAACCTTTGTCGTCCGCCTCCTTGCTCTTTGCCGTCCTCTAGCGGACGGCAAAGAGGGGGGCTCGTTAGGTTTTTTTTTTGCAGCTCGTCAGTGGGGCCCCTCCCTCTTTGCCGTCCGCTAGCCGACGGCAAAGAATCTTTGCCGTCCGCTAGCAGACGGCAAAGAACTGGCTGATGGCAAACTTTGTCTTTGCCATCAGCCAGTTCTTTGCCGTCCGCTTTTTGGAAGCTGATGGCAAAGAGCTTCTTTGCCGTCCGCTAGCGGACGGCAAAGAACTGGCAGATGGCAAACTAGCTGATTCCAGTAGTGCACACGGAGGATGAAGCCAGCTGGGAGCGAGAGGAAGATTTGCTCAAGGACCACCCTCACCTATTTTCTAGCCAACCCGAATCTCGAGGGCGAGATTCACCTTAAGGGGGGTAGGTTTGTAACATCCCAAATTTTCAATTTGGAATGTTATACATTACATCATCATTGCATATCATAATTTATTTGTTTTTGGTTTTGATCCTAGAAATTCTACGCAATTCAAGGACCCACGGAGAGAGTTGGGGATTCCGTTATTTTCATATTTGAGTTTCTCAAATTTTGAGAATAGGATCATTTGATTTTAATTATTTTATCATCAGTTATTTCTATTACAAAAATATGAGAGAGGGAATAAAATGACTTTCCCAAAATAAAGAAATATTGAGGGTCTAATAATAAAATCAAATACGATTTTATTTCGGAGTTTTTTGGTATTTTATTTGAATTTAGGAAAAATGTGCGTTTTTCAAAATTGCATTTAGGCCCCAAATAAATGTTCACCTGGTGCGTCTTGATTTTAGAAGCCCGTGCAAATTTATTTTGGGATTTTTGAAGTCCGTTTAGTATTTCTTTTATTTATTTTTCTGCGCGGAATAATTTAAAAAAACGAAACCGACCTACGGGCCGTGTTAAGCCCGGACTACTCCGGGGCCGGCCTTTATAAGCCGGGGCACCTGACCCCCACAGCCCACCGAGCCGCCGCCGCCCAAACCCTAGCCCCGCCGCCGCCGCGCTGCGCCACCGCCGACCGCCGCCAGCCGCGCCGCCGCCGCCGACCGCCGGAGCCCTGGCACCGCCGCCGGAATCTCGCCGGAGTTGCCGGTAGATTTTTTTTAGACGCCGGTTTTTTTAGAAAACCGTTCGGTTTTTCCAACGGTTTTGTCGTTTTTTAGTTTCGTTTTTTTAAATAGATCGGTTTTTCCGGTTTATTTAATTAGCGAGCGTTCGTCCGTTCGTTCATTCTAGCGAACGTTCGTCGTTTTTCTTTTTCTCGGATTAAATCCGCGATTTTCTGATCGCGATTCCTGATCCGATTTTCATTTTAGTATAATTTTTCGCTCGTTTATCGGAATCAGGCGATTCAAGCGCCTGGAGTTTCATCTCGAAACCCTCTATCCGTTTAACCAACTTAAACAAGTTTTTGCCACTGTAAAAATTGCCCTAGATCCAGAATAGTAAACGAAGCCTGTTTCTTTTGCCGTTTGACTTTCGTTGCTTCATTTGATTTGATTCTTTTTGCAAACCGGAGTTCTTAAGTTGAACCTTCTGGTTAGATCTCTTATTTGAGTTTTACCCGTGCATTAGATGAATACTTATTGTATGATTGTTTGTTTGTCTGCGATAGAATACCCGTAGTGCGTCGCCTGTTACTTCGAATCTCTAGGTTTCGCGGATCATCAGCAAGGCAAGTAACACTTTGATCATACCTCCTACTACCCAGTTTTATTGCATTAGATCAATCCTCAAACATTGCATGATTAGGATCTAATTAAATTGTGGGATGGGAAGTAGTTGAGGTAGTACCTATTACCTGTTTATTATCAAACCTTTGGGAGTTACTTCTACGTTTGCCTATTGTGCCATGCTATGCTAGTAGACATGGATTGGTGATATATCCATGACAGATGTGAGTTTGTTAATTAATGGTTTATCTAAGGTGGCAACTTAAACACACATCTGGGTGGATTGAGGTACCTGGGTATTCCAGGATTGCCTGTTTTTTTATGGACCGCCACCCAGGCCCAAAGGGATCATGAGATTTTTCATACTAGAAACTTCCGTGTGCAACCACAAGCTATTATGGGCTCTAGAATAGTTGATTAAGTCGTGCGAACTCTTACAGGGTAGACTAGCAGATGTAGGGGAAAGTAGGTGTAACGGTCTATCCATCGTAAGCTGCTAGCACTTCTGAAAGACTATGTCTCCGTCATCCGTCTTCTCAAACACCATGTAGTGCGAGAAAACAAACAGAGGCGATCGAGTCTTGTGGGGAAAAGTGCGCAAACCTCTACAGAGTGTATAAACTAATCATGGTTAGCCGTGTCCCCGGTTATGGACATCTTGAGTATCTAGTACTTGGATTATCATGTGAATCTCAACATGTTACTCTCTAATTTAATTTTGTTGGGTTTTGTTTAATGATGATGCTTAATTGGGATTGAGGATGCTCTCAACCATTCTCATTGTTTAACAACCACCATGATAGTTAAATACAATTTATTCCTTTGTAGTAGGGAAAAATTGGCTTTGCGCAAAAACTGTAACCATAGAGCTTTCCACCAGCCAAATATGCATATAGTATAGCTGTTTCATTCCATTACTCTCTATGTGTTACCTTGCCAGCATATTCCATGTGCTGACCCGTTTCGGGCTGCAACGTTAATGTTGCAGACTTTTCAGACGATGATTAAGGAGTTTTTAGGTCGTGGTTCTATACTCAGTGATGCCGTTGGAGTTGATGGACTCACTTATCTTCCAAGCCTTCCGCTGTTGTCATTATTAGATGGCCTTAAGCCATATTTATTGTAATAAGTTCTCTATTGAGACACTCGTTGTAATAAGTGTGTGATTGCTACTCTCTTATAAATCCTCCAAGTACTGTGTGGTGTCAGCATTACTGATCCAGGGATGACACCTGAGCATAGAGATCAGACCGTTTGAGGTCTGGTCGCTACAGGGGAACCATGTATTCAGGGCGCGCTTGTCTCAAATGCAAGGAAATCTACAAACTTAGCCCCCGTTTTAAATTTCTACTACATCATAGCAACATTAGTCGGTTGGGGATAGGACGGTAATCTCGCATACACCAAATATTTGCCGACGAGAGTTTGTTTTTGGCGCCCACTGTGTATGAATATGAATCGGGGAGGGAGTCGATTTCGGCCGAGGACACACTGTGTTTTGGCGCCCACCGTGTATGAATCTGGGTGAGATGCGGTTACGTCACGTTTGGGTGAAATTACAAACCTACCCCTACCGAAACCTATAGAAATCCAGCAGATAGGCTTTGCGTGGCAGGGATAGGCAGTAGTGATTTCCATCTCACAGATTTTGGTTTCGGGCGGTTACTGCGACTTTCCCCACTTCGTTCAAATTTTGCAGAGTGCACGTTTACCGTGCCAACTCAATTCGAATCCCGTTTGTATTCTACTTTTTTTCCGGGCGGGATCCATTTTCAATTGGAATTACATTCTATATACATCATTATTTTATATATACTTTCAAAAGCACAACACCATTTATACATAAATATGGTTTACAAATGGCATGATCTCAGATTCATAAGGTTGTATCCATCAATTTGGATTTTCAAATATTTGAAACCACTTTATGTTGAAATCCAATGTATGCATTCCTCGCTAACTATCTCCAATTAATGTGTGTTTCATGCGGTTTTTTTACTTCTCAAACATGTATAATGTGTTTCACACACGCAACATATAGTGTAATCCTGTTTAGACATTAATTGCATATAAACCATGCATTGTTTGTAATTGAAGAATCTATGGATCACCAATATTGATAAACTATATAACATTACACGTGTGCCCAAATTCAAATGAATATGCATATTTGATACACCAATTTGCGTTATGATATTATTGATGTCGTGATCTCTAGTTTAAATATTTGAATCCCCTTTAATCCAGATATTCGTCTCATATAGCTATCACTCATGCTTATATAGGACTATCACTTTGGACCTATACACGTTCATCGTCTCTCAGGCATCTCTCGTGCTACCTGTATGTCGACAATGATCTTTTATCTTCGTAACACAATGACGGTACTCTCTCCCTTGACCTTCATCACTCTCTCTCTCTAAGTATATCTCGCTCCCTGCTATGTGTCTAACTATGATTCTCCATGTGGAATCTCTTTCTCTCACACAAACACAAAACTTTGTCTCCCGAGGTCTCATTTCTCTCTACTATTCCCATCCGTGCCACTTGCACACCCCTCATACAGAGATGTCTTTTGTTCCTTAGATATGAGAATCTACGACTCTTCCTCTTCAATATCTCTTTCTCACACACAAACACAAACTCTATCTCCCAGGGTCTCATATTTCTCCATTGTTCTCTTGTATGTCGCTCACACACACCCTCTCTCCCTAGAGATATCTTGTGTTCCCTCGTATGTCTCTCTAGCTATCACTCTCATTGTGAAATATCTTTCTCTCTCGCAGACACAAAACTCCATCTCTCTGGATCTCATTTCTCTCTGATATCTATTTGTATGTGACTCACATGCACCCTCTCTCTATCTCTCTCACACCCACACACATAACCCAGCCTTCTGATCCACTCGACTCCTATCTCTAACGCACACTAGCTAGCATCTTTATCTTTCTATTTATCTGTTTCTCCATCATCCTTCTTTCTCGCCCTCACTCTTGATTCCTATCACGCACACTACATATGTTTCTCTCTACATGCAGTCAAGTGCCCTCTCACACACATATATAACTTCACCCTTTGAACCACCCAACGGTCATCTCCAACACCCAGACTAGCAGATGTCCCTCTAGCTAGCATCTCCATCTCTGTATCTATCTGTAGTTTCTCCGTCAACATTTCTTTCTCGCACGGAGTCTTGCTTCCTATCACCCACACTATATATGTCCCTCCATACATATGCATTTATAGGTTGGTCTCTTTTGCACAATCGTTGCGCCTCACTCCCTCTGCTTGCCATAGATGCATGCTCCAGCCCACGCCACTATCTCTTAAAGACAAAAACACATGCTCAATTGTCGGGCCTTCTTCCCTGCATTCTGACATGCATGCATATTGTCATACCGATCCGTCTCTCCCATGTCGTTGATCTTATGACTTATGTCTTCTTTCTTTTATCTCGATCATGCGCGCGCACACACACACATCCCATGTATACATGTATACCTCTCACACATGCACGTTCAAGGTCTCCATGTCTCCATACATCGTTAATTACCCTCAATCCTAACGCCACATCAAATCGTTCTCCTCTTTTGTGCACATAACTTCCGCCTGGATGGGTAAAACACACACTCACACTTCACAATCTCCTTCTAGCTACCCCCCGCCTCTGACTCTCCCCCTATATCCCCGAAACCAATAAGACCATCCCTTTGTTTAATTCCCGCCTACATGCACCATCGATATATATAGTAGTCTTCCTCGGTGTCTCTCGAACAAACACGTTCTCTCGATGTCGACTCCTCTCACCCGCACACACCTTCTCTTCCCTCTCTACGGGCATTTTCTCTCTCGCACCCCATCGTTGGTGGCCTCTGCCATACACATCACCTCTCTATGATGAAGCCATGCACACTTAAATTACATCCGCCACTGAGGACCCCACGACACACGCACACACACACACACGCACGCACCCCCCCACGCACACACTAAGACTCCATCTCTCTCTCTCTCACACACACAAACACACACACATGCATGCACGCACCCCCCCACACACTATGACTCCATCTCTCTCTTTCTCTCTCTCACACACACAAACTAAGACTCCATCTCTCTCTCTCCTCTCTCTCTCTCACACACACACACAAAGACTCCATCTCACACACACATGCTCTAGGCGGAGCATTTGTTCCTACCACCCTTCATCCAACCATACCCGTATGATAAACAATCACATTTATTTACTTGCATAACATGGACAAATTCCACTTTACTTTAGTAGTCAGCAAACTTATCATCTGTACCCTTATAAAAAACGAGCTGACGATGATGGTGTGCCTGCCATATTGTAATACAGACCGTATGATCTATATCTGAGGATAGAAAGCAAACTATGATAATTTTACAATAGATACCCGCACCTCTCTCCACATCATTATCTCCGCAACCTCATTGCTCAGCAATTAAAAAAGGAATAAGTCTCTGGAACAATCTAGCATGCATGGTGGCCGCTGCCGCCTGCCGGTGCCGTCCATCCCCATGCCTCCGCCCATTCCGACCACTAGTCACCACCACGCTCCACTCCTCCTCGCCTTATCTCTCATCTTTCATTTTTTCGATGACATTCTCGAGATACCAGTTTTCCGATAAAATTCTTGAGATATCATTAGTTTTTACACATGGGATTACTCCTGCATGGGTCAATCACAACATGTGTTTTGTAAAAAAATGCATATTGTTGTTCCCTGCAATGCACGAGAATCTCGCTTGTAATTATATAACGCAAATCACGAGCAGGAAGTGACATATTTTTGACACAACCACGTTAACATGGCCACGTAAATCACTAGCTAAAGTAAATACCATTATACTTATATCCCGATGCAAAAGGTTGAGTACATGTCCGAAGAGTGGAGTCGCACACACGCACTCTGTCTCTCAGAATCTCTCTCTCTCACACACACACCAGTTATGTGACGCCCACTTAAGCAGACACGTATGTTACAATTTGTGCACCCGCGGGTACACGTGATGCTGCACATTTATTTAAGCCGGAAGGCGAACCCAAACAGTAGCTGCATTCATTCCCCTCCCGCTACCTCTTCTCTGGTCACCGTCGCTCGGTAGCCATGGGCCGGCCGAAGGTAACATACGCCATACTCCCGCCGGAGCGACGCTTTAATATGGAAATTTTAGTGGTCATGCATGCATGTTTTTGTGCTAGCACTCCTATATAAGGGTTGACTGGTCGCTTCCCGTGGACGTGCACGGGCAGTGGAAGAGGAAGGAGAAGGGAAGCGGGCTGTGGAGTAACGTTTTTACCACAATTTCTTAGGAAACTGAGTGCAATAATTGAGTAGTTTTGCAAACAACCAGTACTACACCTGAAATGGTTCAAAACCTATACTCCCTTGCCAGCGCGCACTTCCCGCACGAAACGGTCAGCGTCGCCCTGGAGCGTCAGCGCCGCATTAATGCCCGGCCAGAGCGGAGGCGACCTCTCACTGGCGCCGGCTTTGAAGTGGCGCGACAGCCGAGAGAGCGCCGCTTCCCGGTGCACGCGACTGCTCCGCGTTGAGACTGGCCATAGGCCCTGTTTGGATCCATGGGTTAGAGTTAGTTTGAGCTATTTGGGGCTCAAATAGCCCTAAAGTATCCAAGCATGAGGGTTTAAATTGGAGCAAGTTGCACCGAACCCACCAAAAAAACTATCCCACCCAAGAGGTGCTAACTGGAGATAGTTCTCATTGGGACCACTGAAAAATCACTTTTGTCTCTCCATGAAGTGCATTTATTGTCAATCTAACCCTGTCACCCAAGCACCTCTTTGGCTACAGTTAGTTCAGGGTTAGTCATGAGTTAGTCTAACCTCTAGCTAAGTTAGAGTATCAAATAGGAGCAGTATAGGACATGCAAGTTGCTCAAAGCATAGAGGCAAATTCGTACGTGAAAGGATTTTTTTCTTTTTGAAAAAGGAACGTGAAAGGAATTTTTTTAGTATGCTCTTGGCATGTCGCTAACATGTGATAGTTAACCGACCTCAATAGACGGCAGAAACGCCAGCCCGCCGCACTTTGATAGAGACCAGGAGGGAGAAGCGATACGGGCTGCTGGATTACTAGAGATAGGTGTTGCACGGAAGCCAAGAAATATGGTGATAGCGTGGGTTAGCCATGTACTAGTATGATGTAACTACACTGGGCTGCCATGTTTCGTACTCTTCCAGTCGACTGTGGAGATGATTGGTTAATTTTATATCGCTGAATAATATTAAATATTATGAGTGCAGACGCTCCACCACGAGGTTCCTTGCTCCTTCTCGGTCGTCCGGAATCTATGTTCTTCCACTCTAATTTTTTACGTGAGCTTTGTTCATCCTTTTGCCAACACGCGAGACATCTAGCATCAAGGTGCACATGTTATGCAAGGATCGTTCCATCTATATGAAGAACACGTGGGACTGGAACTACGAGACGGACATGTACCCAGGAGTGGATGTACGAACCTGAGTAATGTAGCGCAGTAAGTGAAGTAGAAAGGCACAAATCTATAATACCTAAATAGTTGATCCCCACTATACTAATTCTCTTGACATGCAGCCATCCCACATCAGCATAGTTGACACGTCAGCACTTCAGTTTCATCACTTAGTAATAGCCAAACAACGTGGCACTCCATTCACCCAGTACATGCAGCCATGGAAGCCCATCAATCTGGTCCTATCTCTCTGGAAAAAAGGCAATTTCCCTGCAGAATGGTGGTCTCTTCAACTTCGCCATCAACTTCGCCGATCGGGGTGGCCAGACAATCGTATAGTGCATTGGTTTGTCAAGAGCTCAAGGACAGAAGACAAAGCAAATTTGGATTCCCCTTCAATCCTGGTCATTTATTACCGAGTAAAATCCATTGGCGGTCATCGAACTTGTCTTGATAGCTCACTTTGATCATTGTATACGAGACATGGTGATTATACGGTCACTGGCTCAGCGTATAGCTCCGTATTTGTCTGGTTGACCAGTCAAACAGTCCCATGCGCCTCATCAGCTCGTGTTCTTTATCTATCTACGCGGGCCGACCTGTTAATGGAGAAAGAAATACTGTAAAAACCAAAATTATGCGTATGTGGGGAATCAAACCACGGACTCGTTGCTGCAACGCACCCTCATCAGCCAAATGGAAATGAAATACTTCGCGTCAGACACTCACGCTCACATGTCAAAGCATGCTAATGCATGCACGTCACCCTCTAAATCAAAGTCCTGCTCATGGCGCAACGCAAATGGCGAGGCCATCACCTGCGCGCCCCGGCGGTGCCTGGCATTACTGTTTAGACGTTTGATGGAGGCCTACGCGAACGCCGAGCATGTATTCACCTGGCTCAACACCAACGGTCATACTCGGACCGCCTTGCTCATGTATACCGTCCATCACAACGACAATCTATAAAACAGCCTAAGCTAGAGAGGGTACTATGGTAGTTTGGTACGGAGTATGTACTATCATGAGCGACAGATCTTAGTGCCACTGCACACCGAAAACCCCTTCCATCGCTAGCGCGTGCTTCCCGCCTGAAACGGTCACCGTCTCTCCAGAATGTCAATGACACATTCACCGAACTTAACTACAGGGGCAATTGGTGTGTCACTGACATGCGGGCCAGATGCCCATTGGGCCCACATCACAGTAACCCAAACGCATCTGCAGTTAAGTCACTGAAGCAGCGTCTGCATTCACGCCCGATGAACCTACTCCGGCACCAGTTGTCCATTCGTCTGCCGTGGCTCATTGTCATTCGCCCGCTATATTAACTTGAGCCCCAGCTCCCAGCCATAGCCAAAGACCCACACTTATTCTCCTCCAGTCGCTTCCTTCTGTTGGCACCACTTCAACCATGGCCTCCTAGCGCTCCGAAGGTCTAGTACTGTCACAGGAGCAGACGCGGGACATCGGCGGCTCCGCTCCGG
Organism: Triticum urartu; assembly: GCF_056163025.1. Taxonomy (NCBI): domain Eukaryota; kingdom Viridiplantae; phylum Streptophyta; class Magnoliopsida; order Poales; family Poaceae; genus Triticum; species Triticum urartu. The sequence goes on from NC_141878.1 coordinate 220,460,197, forward strand.
GTGCGCTCCAAAGCTCTCTTCAACGTACTGTCGCAGGAGCAAACAAAGGAGATCGCCGCCACCCCCCCGGCAGCCCTCCGCCGCCACGACCACGAAGCCGGCGCGCGTGCGCGGGCGCAGCCGGCAGCGAGGAAGAGTAGTACACGGTAGGTCGCCGCTGCTACGGTCCCAGGAAGGCCACCGCTACTCCACTCAGTCGATGCCAAGCTTGGTGGGGTAAACATCAGCGGCCGATTAGCCGCTTGACGGTGATGTGGAGGCGGAAATCTTCATAACCTTGTGCTCTGGAGGAGGAGGTTATCGAGGCGGATGAGGAGGAGGCAAAGGCAATGGCCGGCTTTCTCGGGTTCATGGCCGTACATGGTGGTCGGGCGCCGGCGATCGTTTAGATTAGGTTTACAGTAGGTTTTAGTACGGTTTGTGCGAAATATGTAATGAATTTCATCCAGTTTGTAGGAAAAGTTTTCGAAATGTAATGAATTTCATCCGGTTAATTTGAAATTTGCTTTGTTTGCACGAATTTCGTCCGGTTAGTTCATATAGTTGTCGAAAGGTATGCGGGCAGCATCGGATGGCATCCATCAGTGTCCTCGGACAGATGCCAGTGTAAATTTGTGGGCCAGTGCTGGAGATGCCCTAACTATCATGCTATAATCGCTAACAATCCTCCATTATTTGGTAGGGAATAGTTATCCCTCGATCAAAATCAGATTCGTGGTGTTTCGCACTCGTCCCATGCAAGAGTGTAAACTCTTGCTTACATAAAAATGGAGCAAGTGGACGGCGTTGTAGCACGTCATATCACTCGAACTAGCCCGCCTAACGAGCGGGAAAGCACCGCCCTCGTCAGTTTGTTCTGGATTTCTATTGATCGATCACGCGAAAATGTTACGCTTCACAAGTTCTAAAGGAAAAGGTGGCACACTTACGACTCGTACGCGTCGCAACCCCGACAGTCCGGCTCGCACGTCGCTCACTAGAGGGGACACGCGTTTTCTTGCAATTTCACTGACATGTGGGACCGTAATTGAATAAACTATCGATAGCCGAAATCTAATCGCTCGGCGGGCGTCGGCTGAGAATAGAGAAACGGGGGAGGGAGAAGAGATCGTCCGCCCGCCGCACACGGACTCCAAGAAATATATGGTGAAATGTGAGGTGGGCCATGGTGGAGTCCAGACCGCTTCCGTAGCCCGCTCTCACCACCCTGGCCCCTCAAGACGCCAGCTGCCCGCCGCATGCATGCATAGCAAGTAGTACTCCTTATGTGGAGGAGAGAGAGGCATTGACAAAGTCAAGGAGTGGGCTCTGCAAGAGCCCGTCTCAACACGTGCTCCTAGGTATAAAAAAATAATTCTAAAAAAAGGCATAAAAAATTGTGTCTTAAAAAAAGAAAGGTAAAAACATTTGAGAGGAAATAGATAGAGAGAAAGTGAGAAAAAGCTGTAACCTGGGCATTACATGAGGAAGGAGGGAGTGGTGCACATGCCAAGTTCACTGGGCTGCCGTGTTTCACACTCCTCCGTCATAACAGTGGAGACAATAGCTTTTATCAAAAATAAACAATGAATACTCATTGCTCGTCCTCTATATCGGAAAGAATATTTTCATTCGCCGACATGTGGGACATCGACCATCCTGGTCCACCTGCCATGCACAAAATTATCCTGGTCTACCCCGGTCGTATCGCAGGCCCAACCTTTCCCACTGTAAGTTGTTCGGACGAAGGAACCATCATGACTTCGTTGAATTCCGCTTCTTCAAGAAAACTTACTATACCCGCAATACTGCTACCACACGCAAAGACTGGACGGCACTGTACCATGTCATATCACTTAAACCCACTAGCCCAAACTAGCCCGCCTAGGTCATCTATTTTGGAACGGAGAGAGTACGTCTCTGCACTGCTATGATTTTGTGTTGCACATTCTCTGTACTTTTGCTACAATTTTCCTACCCTATGAACCAAATGAGGCCTGAATGTATGTCGACTATTGTCTGATCGATCGCTAAGCCTACAATTTTAGGAGCTAGGGCTATTGGTCGATCGACGAGGGATAAGTATAAGCGTACCACGAGCTCATCAGCCCCAACGTTTCTCTTCGGTGAGTGTTTTGCAAGTACTATAGCTTGCACAGTAGCTAGCCTACTAACACCAAGAATCATCAAACAAGCCCTGCTGATATGATAAACAGTTCAAACTTACATCTAAGCATACCATATATTACATCAAAAGCTAGTGAGGATACATCTGTTTCCATAACTCGGAGAGGGTTTGCATGATTCATCGCATGATTCACTATCAAACAAAAGTAGCAAGATCTGCCCATACAAGACAGTGCACTAGCACTAAGATGGTTTGATAACACGCATCGTTCTGGTAATTAAACACAGGGCAATGCAAACTACCCTGAAGGATTAGCGCAACGAACTATTTCTTGTCATCGATCTCTCAGGCAATAACCACAGCACGGACAACGGCATGGGAATCGATTTCTGGGGCGATGTCCACAGGACTGACCGCGACATCGGAATCGATCTGTGGGGCGATGTCCACATGATGGACAACAGCATCGAATCGATCTCCGGGGCGATGCCGACAGGACGGGCCACGACATTGGAATCATCAAGGGCGTCCACCGGCACCTGCACAACCCTAACATATTAGCAAGCACATTGCAAATAATCAAAAACCACAACTATGGTAATAAGCCATTATTTTTTACCTTGTGCAGCTCACCGAGGGATCTCATCCCTCCGGGGGCCATCTCCACGTCCTCGATGGGGGGCCATCACCTTGCCAGGGGAATACTGCTTCTCAACGGCGACTATCTCCTCAAACTCGGTCTTGAGCCTCACATAGGTGGCAATCAGAATTCCTGGGGTAGGCACGGTGGGGCCCTTGCTGTTCTTCCAACTTCCTTTGAGGAGTTCGTCCGCCAACGTCCTCAACTCTTTGGCCAGTGCTTGTTTCTTGGAGTTCTTCGTCTCCATGGGTTGGCCAGCCAACATGGTCAACTCGTTGGTCGGTGCTCGCTTCCTGGATATTGCTGTCTCCAGTGGGTTGTTCTCCGGCAACTCTTTGCCTACTGCTCCAGGATCCATCAATGAACTGACAAACAAAAAGCAATCGAAAGGAAACCACAATCGCAATGAAAACGGGAAAAGAATAGGATGTGAGAATCGGTTGGTGCTTCGCAAAAAGAAGATTCTTGCAATGAAAATATAGCAGCATAACTGATTCGCCCACCTTTCCTTCGTCAGTACAGAAGAAAAATGGCAGAAGTGAGTAGCCTGGAGTGAGGTTTTCTTCAAGAAAGGGAAGAAAGGGCTTGAACGAGCGTTCCCGTGAAATGATGGTTGCTTTGTCCAGTCCAACTTGGAGGCCACCTTACCACTGCTGATAAAGGTGTGGGTTTTGTGATATGATGGGTCATGATGGCCACACCGGGGTGACAAGTGAGTCTCTACTGTAGCACATTGTTGTGATTTGGTGGATGGCATGCGGGCCCGGATGCTTTGAAATGTCCCGCATGTGCACCGCGACCAAGGCGGAGAGGAAAACGAGAGCACTACATAATTAATGCATGAGTTTAATTAGGGTAGTTTTGTAACATACGAGATACATTCCTCCAATCGCAAAATGCCTTGGTTCATGAGATTTGAGATTTGAGCCCTATAAACCGGAAGGGAGGGAGTACTGCACACGGTGTAGTCTAGTCACTTGTTGAAATCTCTAGAAAGGCAAATACTCCTTTCCGATTTACAGGGCTATACTACTCCCTCCGTCTAGGTGTGTAAGTCATCTTACGAAAACCAAATAGTCCCAAAACACTTAGGCGTGGTGCATTAACTTCTACCTTGTTTCTTGTTTCTTGACACATCAACCAATAAGAGATGAGAGGTGTGCATGCTTTTAATGACTTGAAATGGCTAGTTCATTGCATGCAATGCTATTAATTAGCAAATAAACATTGGTGACCCCAGGAGGAAACAGTGCTAAGCGCATGGACCTATGCAGAATGAGTATCAACCAATGGATAATGGAGTTTAATTGTTAAACAATAGCAATTTTTTCTCATGCAAGAGCCTGGCTAGTACTCCAAGGAACCGCACCACGCGAGCGTTTGCAACTGCCACGTACGGGTTGCGCTTGGCTCTTCGCCTCTTCCAGAAGATGAAAAATGATGTTACTCCTACTTCTACAGTATCGAATCCACTGCTGCATGTCCGTCCACCTCGTGCGGGAGGGATAGCATGTAGCGAAAGCTTCTACTTACTGCTCCTGCCTTTGCGTCTATGACAGGTGGGCCCAACAGGTGGTTGGCCCTCCTGTCATGCAGCCAAAGGCAGGTGCAGTTAAGGCACCGGAGCTCAGTCCGCGAGGGAGAGGGCGTTGTAGTAATCAAATTTCTCGGTCTTGTACGAGTTGACGCAACACATCAAAGCACTGCACTCGATATAAGTCTTTTTACACATTTCAAATGGGCTACTTCGTATGTAGGAGTAGACATATTCTGCTTTGTATGTAGTCACTTGTTGCAATATCTAAAAAGACTTATATTTGGAAACGGAGGGAGTACAACACATGCTTGCATGCCGTGACTTTCCTTTTGATACTTGCATGTGTTGATTTGATGCACCTTGCCAAATTTTGACTATAAATTTAACTAACCAAATTTTCATGCATGTCACAAAAAATTAAGGGGCTGTTTGGATTGTGACTATGTTTGTCTTATGTTGCCTCATTATTTTTCCCACACTTGCCACACTTGCCTAACCTGTGTTGCTCAAATTGTTAGACACACTTTGGCTTGCCTAAGGGAATCTTGCCACAATTTTTGTGTCTATGACATGTGGGGTTCACCGCTAATAAAAAAATTTCTTGTCTTAGGTGTGGCTAATAAAAAAGACTTATATTTAGGAACGGAGGGAGTAGAAAATATAAATAATAATGCATGTTGGGGTAACCCACGTTTCCGCTAATTTTAGCTGTGGGCTTGTTCACAATTTTTACGAGGGGGTGGTTGTTCATTTAATGGAGGGACTTGTAGTACCAGACTTGAACGATACAGAGTGCGACATGGCACACCGTAACACCACTTGGAACAAGCGGGTAGCTATCTCAAAAAACAATCAACAACTAAAAAAACCGCGACCTGGCATGTAGTAGTACACAATTTTAAACGATTGTTTTGATGGAGTGAAAAAGGAAAACTATCCCACTACGTATATATAGGCCGGAGCCTCCACGCTTGCTTGCTAGGGTTGCTCTATTCACACACTCTCATCCTCTCCAGATCTAAACAAGATAGGGGTTGTAACATTGTCTTTCTCCCTTCAAAAAACACTGGCTTTCTATCCGCACCGCTAGTTACAGGTCCGGACGTATCCCCCTCCGCCGGTGAAGGGGAGGAGGGGCAGCGTTTAGGCCGTCGTCGACAGCAAGGGAGGAGACCCACTGCCGGTCGCACCGTTATCTCTGGCTGAGCGCCGGTGCGGGAGGTTCTCCGATCCCTTCGTCTTTGCCTGTGGGCAGATCCGGCCTCCCGCCGCCCACCTATCCACATCCCACGACCTTCAGGTATATCTTTGTTTGAAACCTCCTTAGCTCTACTTCCCCAGCTTGCTATGTCGCTGCATGTGCATCATTTTCTACCTCTCAGCCCCTCCCGATTGGGTGGTCCAATGTCACATATTTTTTTCTTCTATTGTTAGAGGTAAAGCTACTTCATGGAGTCGAATCTTGTACTCCCTCAGTCTGAAAATAGTTGTCATTGAAATGGATGGATCTAGATGTATTTTAGTTCTAGACACATCTATTTTGATGACAAGTAATTCCGGACGGAGGGAGTACTTGGTTCAAACAATAAATAAAGTGGGGGTGGGGGAATTTAGTATGTACATTGGACTTGGTACAAACAGGAAGGAAAGGGGGTGAAAGTAGTACAGGCTGGTCATCCAACCGGTCTCTTGGTCAAAAAGGGAAATATAGGGGTAACGCTGTACACAGTGGTATGACCAGGACTAGATTTGCTATCCACACATAGGAGTAGGTGGCTAGAGTGAACAAAAATGGGACCAACCCAGATATGTTTCTTGGATGTTTGTTTCTCGGGGCAACAAACTATGAATCACCACTTTATGCCCCTGTTTACGTACATGGTGCTGGACTGCTGGTGCACCCACTGTTCTTAATCTAATGTCCCTAGTAAAAATGAAGCCATGCCACTGTTATATGCCATGACAAGTTTAGCCAAATGTTTTTGCCTGTAATTGTTTGAGACTCTGACTGTTTTCTTTGTGCCTTTTGTGCAAATAGGGATATCCAATTCACCTGGTTGTTGTTGTGACCTTTTGGTGCACTGCACAAAACTCTTCTTAAAAGAAGTGACTTTTGTGTTGTTTAACTGGAATGTCAGAATGGAACAGTTGGTTCATTTTTGTGGAACTGCACAAAGGGAGATCTGTGTTCCAATCCTCATCATCCATATTTGCGCCATAACCTTCCTTTAGGTAAGAATGATATTTAATGCATGTGTTCATCTCTATTTTCCGACTGCCATGAGAAAATAATGTTGTTTTTTACTCGTACACTTGTACTCCCTCACTGACAAAACCAATTCTGAATTAGAAGGCCAATCATGTACTTGGTTTCACCAACTGGTGAGGAGAAAGAGAAACAGAGCATGAAGAGGAAGAAGAAGAAGAATAAACAGTGCCAATGCGATCTTGCTGAAGCCACAGGCCTCAGTCGAGGCCATTCAAGGGCTCCAGTAACGACTACCATACATGTGAGACGATCCTCCAGGTAGCCCTTCCACTTCTGCTGTCTCACTTAATTAATTAGGAGTCCTTAAGTACCACTAATTTATTACTGCCTAATTTTCCTGTTGGAGTTAAACAAATCTTTAGTAGGACCCTATGCTGAATCATGTACGTGTGTATGTTTGTCTATGGAGGTGAATCATGTGGTGGAGCAGGGAGGGAATATTATTAGTGTCATGACATAATAGTGCTATTGTTTTGCATGTCAATTTATTGCCATTGGTTCAATGAGGCAATGTCTTGCGTATTGTCCATCATGAATTTGATGCTACTGGTTGAGTAATATGCTAATGTCTTCCTATCCTTTCTCACTAAGCTAATGAAGGTTTCACCTTGTTCCTACTTGTGCAAATAGGGATCATGTTGTGCCAATCATACATTTTAGTGGAACTACACAAGACAATACAATGAACTGTATCCCAGCCAGTGCCTGAACTCTGCTGGAAGTTCTTGATAATCTTTTGATATAATCTCAGCACTGGTAAACAAGAGTGATTTCAACCATACATTTGAAGTGCACAAAAATATATACTATTGTGTGATTCCAGTGAGTGCTTTATCATCTCTTATGGGACTACATGAATAAGCTTTTTTCTCAGGTAGGTACGGGCCTAAGGCCTTCATCCATATTAGTTTGCTATCATCTCTGTTTGTATCGTGCTACTGTCATGAGAAACTCCTTTATCTTTGCATGTTAAAGTTTTGCAACCTATGATAAATGGCAATGCTTTGAGTGTTGAGTTGAGCTAATTAGCACTGATTAAATAAACTAATACCTCTCTTTAAGGAAGACTACTATGTTGCTAACTTTACCCATTAAGATAATGAGGGTGCTTCTTTTTGTTAGTGTATGTTTCATCAACTAGTCCCACTATTACAGTAATCTCATTCTCTCAATATATGTGCCAACAGGGATGCTCAATTTTGGTGGAACTGCACAAAAACTTTGGGTGCTTCATTGCCTCGACAGCTTCCGTCCTTTCCTGCCAGTCGCTAATCTCCGCTTACTTTCTTCCTTTGTTGTCAGTCGCTTGGCTTATCTTGGCTTCCAGTCAAAGGAAATAGTAATTGATATGCTACCTCACATAGGTTGGTACTAGTCTTTATCCTGATTATTGTGCCTGTCATATGTATTGGTAATTTGGTATTGTGCTACTGTTTGCCGATTTCATAAAGGAGTAATTTGGAGCCTGAACTCGCAGGCAAATCATTACATCGGGTGATTTCAGTAGAACTGCACAAAATGATCAGATGGATAGGTACTTATGCTGCTGCTATGTACTCCAAAGTTCACTCAGACAAGCATCGATGTTGACAAGAAGTGCCTATATTCATTCGGGTATCAACCGGCGTCAACCAATTGTCAAACTCCAAGTATTAGGAGAGTGAACGCCAAAAATATTGCTTGGTGCATAGCCTAGAAAACGCAGTCCAGTCTTTGGTCCCAACTTGTGCCTTTTGGTTATCGGCACATATGGTAGCGAACTATATGGCATGGAGTCTAAAGATTCCAGACAAGTTGGTTGACGCGTATATTCATCTGGCACTTAATCAGTCTGCACGCCAAGGATGCTCCATTTCAGTTGAACTGCACAAAAAATTTGGGTGGTTCATTTTCTCAACCGCCTCCTTTCTCGTCTACAATGTAGAATTTTGGCGAGATACAGGACCAAGATGAGCCAGTAAACTAGTTGGATGAAAGTAGTGGCCAAGTTGCTCAAACCTCCCTCGGCACTAGGCCACTATTTGAGGATAAACCTACAAGCAAAGTTCAGATTGTTTGTGCTGCCTCTTATGTACTCGAAAGTTTACTCGTACAAGAACTAATTTTAGCAAGAAGTACCTCTGATTGAACACCATTTACCAGTCTGTACCCTAGGTAATTAAAGTTCGTCCATGGATCATATTGGTTGTGATCTCAATCATTTGGATGCATAAACATACTGAACATGTGTATATCTGTATCCTTTTGTGAATTATGTATGAATATTATCGTGTGATCTATCAATCATTTGGATGCATAGATATGCTGAGCTTGTGTATATATGAATCTTTTGAGTTGTTGATAGTGAATGTTGGCTATGAATATGAACGTGTCCTGTGAACCTGAGTTTGATATGAATGTTTACCTTATCTGTTGTATTTGTGTGTGAACTTGTTAGTATGCCTACTGTGGGGTGTAAAACACAGGTCTCTTATAAAAGTAATGCTGTGTCCAATTTATGTTTTCCCTTCTAACCACATTATATGTACTAGCAAAAGGGCCCGCGCGTTGAAACGGGAAAAATATGGCACACACTTACGTTCGATTATTCTTTACCGGGTCTGTCATTACATGTGCTCCGGTGTAATAACATCATAAATTACCAAACTGCCTTAGGAGTTTTTGTCTCAGGCACCATAGTGAGAATGATTGACAATATGAGCATCACCAGCCTGAATAAAGTTGTTGCTATTATGACCGGCATGACCAAGAGGATATATGATGCGCACTGACATCCAACAACAACATTTCTCATGGTTTCGGTTTTTTTTCTGAACCAGTGCTATGTTTGATTATTTGGCACAAAAAAGTTGTAATTCTTTCAGTCCAACTACGGCCAACATGGCTCGTCATTCTTTCAAAAGGTGTCCCTTATGATATTTTTTCAGAAAAAAGGAGTGCATTATCTCCTTGCTGTCGTCTAACTGAAGGAAACTGAATGTGAAAGTTTAAGTGTATATAGACTGACCCACTCGGAGTGCATACAAAAATATTTTTATCAAAGTCGTTAGTGCCAACACTATACCTCCAATGTCCATCTGCATCTACACGGCTAGGTCTAATCGTAAGTAAGAATGAAACTACCAAGCAAACTGAGATAACAGCATGCAGCCGACCCCGGGCAGCAGGTGGTCAGGGATCATCAGCAGAGAAACACGAAGTCGGCTGACGACTGCCGAGCATGGCCAGGCCCATCTCGCTCTTGTGGTGGCTCCCGGGCCTCTCCGCGGCTCCTCCACTCCGAGTCCACAGCCCGACCTCGGCGTTCCGCCTCCATCCTCCTCCGCCCCGCTTCCTTACCCCGGCGAGCGCCGGACTGAACAGCTTCGCGCTGGACTGCCGTTTTGTTGTACAATTTCCCTTCGTTCTCATTCTGTGTTTGTTGATTCAAGAGGCTCATTGTTGATATGTAATTTTCCTAGGTATATAAATTGGTAGACTTTCATGTAAGCAATCGAGGTGGGATTACTCCGAGTACATGTGTGAAAATCAGGTAAGGTACATATACAGAAGCGTGCATGCAGGCCGAAACATGCGTGCATGCCCAATAAGAGAATGTGGACGTGGACCAATTGGATGGATAAAGTTTTTAGTACTGCCTCGTAGCAATTGGACGGACTGTCGATCAAAACTAACGGAAAAAACTGAAAGCGTAAATTCACGGAAAGAAGCGTATTGTGACGGTGAACCCAAAGAGTCAAACTGTGCTTTATTATTAGGGAAAGATTTATATTATTACTATTATCATATATTTTATAGAGACTTATATATACATTATAAAAACATCCCACGTGTTATTAACTTATAAAAGTAAATGTTTAACGGAAGTTGGCAAGGAAAATCCTGGTTGTTTTTTACTCACAGGCAAGGAAAATCCTGGTGATTGCGTACAAAAGCTTGCGAAGATTTTAAGGACCAATTTAATAATAACGCGCTCATTTTTATTTTGAGCAATAACTCGCTAATTTCTTAATTATATATATAAAAAATGTGCCTCTCCGGTTTATTCTTTGATATTAGTTGCTCCTTCTAACACAACATTATATATAATGAGCCCACCTAATACGTGTATTTCAAGGAAGTGCAAATGGGCTGGGATTTCTTAGAAAATATAAATGGGCTTGATTGACGCGAAATTATTTGTTGACCCAGCCCAGCAAATGGACTGTAATTTCTAGAAAACATGGGTTAAATATATGCCACATTCTTGCAGGCTGACATGTGGGCCAATAGGTCGAAGCCTACGCAGGGCGTTGTCAACTTGGTTAACAAATGATTGTGTCATCCACAACCATTGGATTTATATCCAACAGCCAGCATGCACCTTCAATCTCTCGTCTTCTTCCTCCAGCTTCGCCGGGACCGCCTGGTCCGGCATCCAGCGGCTAGCGGCTCTGCTTAGCACGCATCGCTGCGAAGCGCTACCCCACCGCCGGCCAGGCTATCCCTCCACCCCTCGACACCTCCTGTTATTCTCCACAGACTACAGCACCACGCCACAACAGAACCAGTTATAACCCTTCTCCTCCTCTCAATCCGCGACTCCACTGCCGCATTTTCCCATCTCCAAGTCGTTCCCGTCCGGGGCCTCACCGTTGTCCACCGCCTCGCTGCGTCCGGTGCGGCGTGGTCAACAAACGAGTCATCGGAAGAGGAGTGTACGTGGAGAGCCTGACGGCTGGGACCCACAAGGTCCATGGTCGCACGCAAGTAAAGTTCCTCCTTATTAAGCTGAAAAATAATGTTTCCTCCACCTGACAGCTGGGACCCACCGGCTGTATCTTCGCACGGAAGGAAGTGCCTCCTTGTTTTGTGAAAAAAATTATTCATCCCATTGACAGCTGGGACCCGTCAGATTTGGTGACTGACTTGTGCGCCTACTAAGCGGACATGTACGCACGGCTTTGTCAACTTAATCAACAAATGATTCTAGCAGCTGGACCATTGGATGTTAATCCAACAGCTGTGCTCCTTCTTCAACCTCTGTACTTGCTCCTGACTCCCGTGGGCGGCTCCGCGGCTGTGCTGCCGCACACCCGAACCATTGAAGTTTCCCACTCCTCTCCATCTACGACTCCACTGCCCCGTGTTCCCCATCTCCGGGTCATTCCAGTCTGGGTGCGCTCAGCACGGTGTGGTCAACATGGTCAACAACCGAGAGTCATCGGAAGATGACTGTACGTGAGAGGCTGACAGTGGGGACGCACCACACCCATGGACGCATGCATGCAACGGAACGCGGCGAGGTCAATGTGGTCAAGGAACGACTTCGATCGGAAGTATATTTTACGTGGAGAGTCTCAGCTGGGTCCACGGCCGCAGCAAGTAAGTGCCTCCTTATTACACGTAAAATAATGATTCCTCCAACTGACAGCAGGGACCCACTGGACGGGCCACCGTATTTTGCAAAAGAAACGTTTGCCCCCTAACTGCTGGGACCCACCTGATGGGCCACCGTTGTCACATCCCTAGTTCTGGTATGACCTAGGCTAGCTTTCATGTTGCACCATGTCTAAATTTCTTTTAAATTTGAAATGGGGATTGATCAAACCCTAGCACCAGAACAAATCAAATAGGTTCAACATAAAATCATTTTCAATAAACCCAAAATGCCCTTTGAAAATGTTCATGATTTATGATAAAGGTGAAAACCTCTGCCAAAAATGATGAGCATATTTCTTGGACATTTATGGATTTTTGAGTTAAATCATATTGTATTTGAATTGGATCATTTAATTCCTATAAATATTTTAAATGCTTCAATACTTCTGAAAACAATTGGGGGCTGTTGGAAATAATTCAAATAGTGCCCACAATTTTTGTCAGGATTTTACAAAATGAGTTAGTATTTTTACTAATTCAAAACAAATCAAATAAATAGAAAACAGAAACCGAATTAGAAAGAGAGAGAGAGTGCTCACCTGGCAAAGCCCCCAGGCCCAGCACTGTTGGCCAGCCCACCAGGGGCAAACCCGTCCTCAACCTCTGCCTACTGGCAGAGGCAAGGCCGAGCACGGCGCCCGCGCACGCCGGCACGCAGCTGCCTACCTGGCCCTCCCCTGGCCAGCGCGATGCCGCCAACGACACGCCGCTGCCGTCTGGACCCCCTGACCTCCTCACTCTCCCCCCCTCCGTCTCTCCCTCGCTCTCTCTCTCGCACACCCAAACGCACCGTCACCGCCGCTCACCGTCGCCGTAGCTACTGCCCACGCCGAGCCCCGTTGTCGTGTCCCACTAGTCCGCCGTCGAGCACCGCCTCACCAAGACGAAGGTCACATCACCGGACTTCCTATGACGACGCCTCTGAGCTTGTCACCGCCGCATCTGCCGCCGGACTTCGCCTGTTGATCTGCGTCGTCCAGTGCCTCCTCGAGCTCAACCACAGCGCCGTTCGAATCTCCGTGAGCCCCGCCGTTATCTCCCCCTTCTCCCCTGTCCTCCCGTGCCCTCTAGCTCCCTTGCCGCACGAGCCGAAGCTCGGCTCCGCCATTGCCGCAGCACGCGTGCTCCCCGTGCTCCGTTCGCTGCCGTCGTGCAACGGGCGCGCCCTAGAGCACCCCTGGCGCTGTCGTGCAGCACAGGCAGCTCGGTAGCGAGCCCCGGCGTAGCACCCGCACACCACCGAGCTCCGCCGCCGCAAAGCTCGCCGCCCTCACCGCTGCAGCCCATCCCCGGCATTCCCACGACCACCCATGGACGCGCCGCACTACGGGCGTTCCATAGAACCCATCCGCGCGGCCATCCGTCGCCGGAAACGGCCGACCGGCGAATCGCTGCCACACTGTAAGGTCGCCGGCCCTTAATCCGGGTACGCTGACATGGCACGATTAATTAGGGTTAATGACGCAGTTAGTAACACCCTGGGACATATATAGCCAGGCCTCACTGCCTAACTAACCGGCTAACTAAGCAAGATTAAGATTAATCTAATTAAAGTGGGCCCACGTTTCAGCTTTGACTATGCTGATGTGGGCGTTGACCCGACCCCACCTGTCTGTGACCTAGGCAGCACTTGGTCACTGACCCGTGGGACCCACAGGTCAGGTTTGACCTGGGCCACTCCGTTGACCGCTGCGTCAGCGTGATGCAGTGCTGACGCAATAAGCTTTTTTCTGGTATTAAATTAAATCGGGAATTCCAGAAATTGTTATAAACTTCAAAAATTCATAGAAATTCAACCGTAGGTCAGATTGAAATAATTTATATATGAAAAATTATCAGAAAAATTCAGTCTATCCATTTGTACCATTTTCATGCATGACAAACCAACCTATACATGCTATATATATGAAACACACTTACGGCATGTTTAAGAGCTTAATTTGGAGTTGTATTTGAACCCTTGGTTCAAATGGACTTCAACCAAATAAATGCTAGATGCATTAACTCAAACAACATCACATACTCATGCCATGTTCATGCATCATATTGTTGCATATGCTTGTGTTTGATTTCTGACACCGTTCCTTCTCGATAGGTCCTGCTCCGGAGAGTGTTCGAGAGTACCTGTCTGAGGAGAATGCCCCCTGTTGATCTACCAGGCAAGCAACCCCCCCCCCTTGTTCATTCCGATACAATCCTATTCTCTCCTCCTGCTCTCTTTTATTGCATTAGGACAACAACGATTCAACTGCTACTTTATGCTGCGGTAGTTGAACCCATTCCTCTGCATGACCTGTCATTGCCACAGTAAATAGTTAAAACCCACTAGCATGTGTAGGAGTTGATTGAGCCATGTTGTGTTCTTGCCATGCCATGCCTGCTATTGCTTAGAGTTGTGTCAGGTCTGATTCATCGGGACTGAATTGGAGTGGTACGATATGTTCTGGTGCTGAGAGTTAAGCGTGTGAACACGATTTGGTAAAGGTAGCGGTGAGAGGCCATGTAGGAGTACATGGTGGGTTGTCTCACTGGAACCGTCCTTAAGCACTGAGTTCCATGTATGTTGTCCAATGACTAGCTACTACCACACATTGGAATGCTTAAGTGCCCCTCTCGACTTATTAGCCAACTTGATCTCTGTCCAGGAGTCGCAAATAGTTTCTGGTGTTTGTAGGTAGTGTTAGTAGTCTACCAAGTGGCACCCGACCAGGTGGGCTTGGGATAGACTAGGCACAAGTGGCATGGTGTACCAAGCGTAGATCCATCCGGCAAGGTGGGCTTGGGAACCCTGCACATATCGTTTGGGGCCGTGAGCGACACCCCGGCCGGATCTCCTTGCGGATGGAACCCGAATAGGCGATAAACCTGGACTAGAGTCTTATGTGGTTAGTCAGGTCGTGGCCGACACCCTCGCCAGGCTTTGGCTTAAAGGTTGCCGAGGTACATGACATGTACATGGTGATAAGTGGTGAGAGCGTGTGTGAAGAAGTACACCCCTGCAGGGTTATCTTGATCTATTCGAATAGCCGTGTCCTCGGTTATGGACTTCTTGGATGCTTACGTGGTACATAGACAACTTAAAGTGGATACTCTAAAATGCTCAAGACAAGTGTGAGTGCAATGGATGGCCTTCTCATAAGGAGACAAGGATGAATCCATAGTAGTGTATTTGAAGTGGTGTTTAGTGGACTCGTGTGCATGTTATGCGTACGTGTGACGTGTATTGCTATGTGTGGGATCCGACAATCTAGTTGTTTATCCTTGACAGCCTCACATATGGGGAAATGTAGTCTAGTGCTTTCTTGAGCCATAGTAGTCCGCTACAGCCCGGTTCACCGGAGTCCTGCTAGCCCAGCACTACTGCTTAGGACACTTGACTGGCCGGCATGTGTTTCACTTTGTTCCTGTGTCTGTCCCTTCGGGGAAATGTCACGCGGTGACATCCGGAGTCCTGTTAGCCTAGTGCTACAGCCCGGATTCACACGCTGCTGACCGACATGCTCGATGTGAATCATGTATGCCTGTCCCCATAGGTTAGTGCCGCTTTGGGTTCACGACTAGCCATGTTGGCCCAGGTTCTCTGTCATATGGATGCTAACGACACAATCATATACGTGAGCCAAAAGGCGCAAATGGTCCCGGGCCAGGGTAAGACGACACCCGTGGGAATACCGTGCGTGAGGCCGCAAAGTGATATGAGGTGTTACCGGCTAGATCGATGTGACTTGGAATCGGGGTCCTGACAGTTTTGGTATCAGAGCCTGACTGCCTGTAGGATTTCCAAGCCAACCTGGTCAAAGTTGAGTCTAGAAATTCGTTAGTTATATAAGAGAATTGATTGTGGAAGGGAACGTAAGGCTCTTTTTACTCCTTATACCTCATGCCCTTCTGATCTGAGTCATCCTATCTTTCCTACGGGGTTAAGGAACTAGGCTTCCTCTCCCGTCTATCAGGATCACGTGTTACTACTCCGTAGTCCCATAGAATTGGTTGATCAGAGTCATATTCCAGTTTTCAAGTACTTCCGGTGTAGTCTGCTTAGTAATATCTCAGAACCTTAAGTGGTGATATTGAGTATGGTGCTACCCCATCATTTGCAGGATGTCTCATTTCGAGCATTTTACTGCCGTTATGCTGCCGGAATTGTCCTAGGAGTTTAAGAGATAGTATTTTCCTTGTACTTTATTCTACACCCTTATGATGACGCTGAATCCATCCTTGTTTTCCTTGGTTTCATTCTTTAGGATGTTGCCGGTTAATCGAAGTTCTGTTGCTCGTAGCCGGAACCACGGAGATGGTAGGGATGAGGTTCCTCCCGATCAGTCTTCGTTGGCAAAGTTCATGTTAGAAGTTGAGATGAACAAGCGTGAGACCAACCGCTTGTTAGCATGTATCGAGGAGAACACCGCACCCCAGTGCAAAGAGTCAGCGACCATCTATGATTTTATTGGTCTGAAACCACCTACCTTCCATCATTCCATCGAACCACTCGATGCAGATGACTGGCTTCGTAGTATCACTCACAAGCTGCGTTCTGCGAACGTAGCTGAAAGTGACAAGGTCACCTATGCTACATATCACCTCAAAGGTCCTGCTAGTCTTTGGTGGCAGAACTATGAGGCTATGCTTCCAGCTGGCCAGATAACCACCTGGAGAGATTTCACTGAGGCCTTTCGTGCGCATCACATTCCTCAGGCTCTCATTGACCGCAAGAGAGAAGAGTTCTGTAGTTTCATCCAGAGTAAGATGGTTGTTGATGCTTACAGTAGGGAATTTGAGAACCTTGCCCGCTATGCTACAGAAGAGGTGTCCACAGACACCAAGAAGCAGGCTAGGTTCCGGAAGGGTCTCAACCCCAAGTTGCATCGTGATCTCCACCTGCATCACTTTGATACATTCCACGCTCTTGTGAACAAGGCCATTAATGCAGAGACAACTCAACTCACCTACGAGGAATCTCGTAAGCACACCCGTGATTTGGGTTCTTCCTCCGGTTCTAGTTCTCAGAAGCGCCGGATTTGGGTTCCGAACTCTGCTCTTCCACCCGGTTATACACCAAGGCCTTCTTGTGTGGCACCTCACCCAGTTCAACCGTATGCTACACCCATGCCTATTGGTAGACCACTTGTCGCGGGTCCTTGTCCTACCTCCAAGATTTGTTACAAGTGTGGAGAGCCAGGCCACATTGCCCGTATTTGCACTCAGACCCGTGTTGCTCCACCCCAGCCCGAGAAGTCTGTTGGCCGTGGTAGTAAGCCTTCACACTAGATGATCAGTGCCAAGTCAGCTCCCACTGAACTTGGACGTGTGCATCATGTCTCAGCTAAAGACGCTCATGATGATCCAGATGTCGTTCTTGGTACACTCCTTGTCAACTGTCACCCAGCTTCGGTTCTATTTGATACTGGGGCATCTCACTCCTTCATTTCCGAAAGTTATGCCCGTTTGCACGACATGTCATTTTGTGATATGCCCTCCCCACTACTCATTCAAACTCCTGGATCCAAGTGGCAAACTTCTAGGATAAGTTATGGCAATGAAATACATGTTGACAGACTTGTATTTCTAGCTTCCTTGATATCCCTCAAGTCTTTAGATATTAACATCATCTTGCGTATGGACTGGATGAAAGCTCATTATGCCAAGATTGACTGTTACACCAGGTCTGTTCAGCTCACACACCCCTCTGGCAAGATAGTCACTGTCTCCACCAAAATTGCAAGGCGTCAACTATATTCTCTAAATGCCAGCCCTCTTCCTGACCTTGAAGATATCCCAGTAGTCTGTGACTTTCCGGATGTCTTTCCAGAGGAACTGACAGGTATTCCACCTGACAGAGATGTAGAGTTTGTTATAGATCTTATCCCCGGAACCGCCCCAATTTCTAGGAGACCTTACAAGATGGCACCCTTAGAGCTAGCCGAGCTTAAGAAACAACTTGATGAGCCATCCTAGTTCTTCTCCCTGGGCTTGCTCCATTCTCTTCGTCAAGAAGAAGGATGGTACGGACCGAATGGTTGTAGATTATCGTCCCGTTAATTTGGTAACAATAAAGAACAAGTATCCGCTCCCCAGGATCAACGATCTGTATGATCAGCTCACTGGATCCTCAGTCTTCTCCAAGATGGATTTGAGGTTAGGCTACCACCAAATCAAGATCAGAAACGGGAACATTCCTAAGATGGCTTTCGTCACTTGTTATGGCCAGTACGAGTACACCGTCATGTCCTTCGGTCTAACCAATGCTCCAGCTACATTCTCCCGCTTGATGAACTCGATCTTCATGGAGTACCTAGATAAGTTCGTCGTGGTTTACCTCGATGATATCCTTATTTACTCGAAGAACGAGGAAGAGCATGCCGAACATCTTAGACTTGTGTTAGAAAAACTCAGAGAACACCGCCTTTATGCCAAGTTCTCCAAGTGCGAATTTTGGTTGGCAGAAGTGACCTATCTCGGCCACGTAATCTCTGGTAAGGGCATTGCTATCAATCTCGAAAGAGTTCAAGCCGTTCTTGATTGGACTCCACCTGAAACGGTTAAGAAAGTTAGGAGTTTCCTTGGCCTAGCCAGTTATTGTCGCCGCTTCGTCGAGAACTTCTCCAAAGTGGCCAAACCTCTCACGGAACTTCTCAAGAAAGATAAAAAGTTTGAGTGGTCCCCACAGTGTGAGTACAATTTTCAGGAACTGAAAAGACGCCTGACTTCTGCTCCCGTACTTGTGCCACCAGATTTCACTAAAGACTTCGTTATCTACTGCGACGCCTCACGACACGGACTAGGTTGCATCCTTATGCAAGATCGCCATGTGATTGCCTATGCATCTCGACAGTTGCATCCACATGAGGAGAATTATCCTACACATGATCTAGAGCTTGCGGCCGTAGTCTATGCACTTAAGACCTGGCGACATTACCTTCTTGGTAAACGTTGCGAGATATACACCGACCACCAGAGTCTCAAGTATATCTTCACCCAACCAGATTTGAACCTTAGGCAAAGATGTTGGTTCGAGTTGATCTTAGATTACGACTTAGGAATTACCTACACCCCAGGCAAGGGGAATGTCATGGCTGATGCGCTAAGTCGTAAGTCCTATTGCAACAATCTCATGTTGCAACAGGGCCAGCCACTTCTCCATGAGGAATTATGTAAGCTTAACCTTCACATTGCTCCTCACGGATTCCTTTCTACCTTGGTGGCGAAACCTACCCTTGAGGATCAGATCATTACTGATCAGAAGTTTGATAGGGGTGTTATCCAAATCAAGAGAAACATTAAGAAGGGAGTTGGTGGATGTTTCTCTATGGATGATCGAGGTGTTGTTTTCTTTGAGAATCGCTTGGTGATTCCCAAGAATCAACATCTGCGACAACTGATTCTTAAGGAGGCACATGAATCCCCTCTCACGATTCATCCCGGTAGTACTAAGATGTATCAGGACCTACGCTAGAGGTTCTGGTTGCGTTAAGGCAGAGCATCAAAGGCCTGCTGGCACCCTTCAACCTTTAGCTATTCCTGAGTGGAAATGGGATAAAGTTGGTATGGACTTCATCACCAGCTTTCCCAAGACCAAGAGAGGGAATAATGCTATCTTTGTAGTCATTGATCGTCTTTCCAAAGTGGCTCACTTCCTACCTGTTCGAGAGAGTATCACTGCTAGTCAGCTCGCTGACTTATATATTTCTCGAATAGTGTCACTTCATGGTGTTCCACCAGAGATCAATTCAGACTGTGGTAGTCTTTTCACTTCTCATTTCTGGGAGAGTTTCCAAACTGCTATGGGCACCCACCTTTCCTTCAGTACCGCTTTCCACCCTCAATCAAGTGGTCAGGTGGAAAGGGTCAACCAAATTCTCGAAGACATGCTTAGAGCTTGTGTTATCTCATTCGGTATGGATTGGGAGAAGTGTCTTCCCTTCGCCGAGTTTGCTTATAACAATAGCTACCAATCCAGCCTCAAGAAAGCTCCTTTTGAGGTTCTGTATGGACGAAGATCTCGAACACCTTTGAACTGGTCAGAAACCGGTGAAAGACAATTCTTTGGCCCGGATATGATCCAGGAGGCAGAAGAGCAAGTTCGCGTCATTCGTGAGAATTTGAAAACAGCCCAATCTCGTCAAAAGAGCCAGTATGACCGTCGTCATAAGGAAGTGGCTTATGAAGTTGGCGACAAGGCTTATCTTCGGGTTACTCCCTTGAAGGGTACCCATCATTTCGGTATCAAGGGCAAGTTGGCTCCTCGTTACATTGGTCCTTTTCGCATTCTCGCTAAACGAGGAGAGGTTGCCTACCAGTTGGAACTACCCCCACATCTTTCTCGAGTACATGATGTCTTCCACGTCTCCCAACTCAGGCGTTGCTTCTCGGATCCCATCCGCGGAGTGGACCACGAAACGCTTGATCTCCAAGATAACCTCACTTATCGAGAGTATCCCGTCCGCATTCTGGATCAGGCAGAGCGTGTCACTCGATGTCATAACATCAAGTTTCTCAAGGTCCAGTGGTCTCATCATTCCGAAAGAGAAGCTACCTGGGAGCGTGAAGATCGTCTTCAACTTGAGTACCCCGCTTTCTTTCCGCCAACTCCTGAATCTCGGGACGAGATTCTTCCGAGTGGGGGCGAGTTGTCACATCCCTAGTTCTGGTATGACCTAGGCTAGCTTTCATGTTGCATCATGTCTAAATTTCTTTTAAATTTGAAATGGGGATTGATCACACCCTAGCACCAGAACAAATCAAATAGGTTCAACATAAAATCATTTTCAATAAACCCAAAATGCCCTTTGAAAATGTTCATGATTTATGATAAAGGTGAAAACCTCTGCCAAAAATGATGAGCATATTTCTTGGACATTTATGGATTTTTGAGTTAAATCATATTGTATTTGAATTGGAGCATTTAATTCCTATAAATATTTTAAATGATTCAATACTTCTGAAAACAATTGGGGGCTGTTGGAAATAATTCAAATAGTGCCCACAATTTTTGTTAGGATTTTACAAAATGAGTTAGTATTTTTACTAATTCAAAACAAATCAAATAAATAGAAAACAGAAACAGAATTAGAAAGAGAGAGAGAGAGAGAGAGAGAGAGAGAGAGTGCTCACCTGGCAAAGCCCCCAGGCCCAGCATTGTTGGCCAGCCCACCAGGGGCAAACCCGTCCTCAACCTCTGTCTACTGGCAGAGGCAAGGCCGAGCACGGCGCCCGCGCACGCCGGCACGCAGCTGCCTGCCTGGCCCTCCCCTAGCCAGCGCGATGCCACCAACGACACGCCACTGCCGTTTGGACCCCCCGACCTCCTCACTCTCCCCCCTTCGTCTCTCCCTCGCTCTCTCTCTCGCACACCCGAACGCACCATCGCCGCCGCTCACCGTCGCCGTACCTACTACCCACGCCGAGCCCCGTTGTCGTGTCCCACTGGTCCGTCGTCGAGCACCGCCTCACCAAGACGAAGGTCACATCACCAGACTTCCTGTGACGACGCCTCCGAGCTCGTCACCACCGCATCTGCCGCCGGACTTCGCCCGTCGATCTGCGTCGTCCAGTGCCTCCCCGAGCTCAACGACGACGCCGTTCGAATCTTCGTGAGCCCTGCCGTAATATCCCCCTTCTCCCTTGTCCTCCCGTGCCCTCTAGCTCCCTTGCCGCACGAGCCGAAGCTCGGCTCCGCCATTGCAGTAGCACACGTGCTCCCCGTGCTCCGTTCGCTGCCGTCGTGCAACGGGCGCGCCTTAGAGCACCCCAGGCACTGTCGTGCAACACATGCAGCTCAGTAGCGAGCCCCGGCGCAGCACCCGCACACCACCGAGCACCGCCGCCGCAAAGCTTGCCGCCCTCACCGCTGCAGCCCATCCCCGGCATCCCCACGACCACCCCTGGACGCGCCGCACTGCGAGCGTTCCATAGAACCCACCCACGCGGCCATCCGTCGCCGGAAACGCCCGGCCGGTGAGTCACCGCTGCACTGTAAGGTCACCGGCCCTTAATCCGGCGATGCTAACGTGGCACGATTAATTAGGGTTAATGACGCAGTTAGTAACACCCTGGGACACAAACAGCAGGGCCAAACTGCCTAACTAACCGGCTAACTAAGCAAGATTAAGATTAATCTAATTATAGTGGGCCCACATTTCAGCTTTGACTATGCTGATGTGGGCGTTGACCCGACCCCACCTGTCTGTGACCTAGGCAGCACTGGGTGACTGACCCGTGGGACCCACAGGTCAGGTTTGACCTGGGCCGCTCTGTTGACCGCTGACGTCAGCATGATGCAGTGCTGACGCAATAAGCTTTTTTCTGGTATTAAATTAAATCAGGAATTCCAGAAATTGTTATAAACTTCAAAAAATCATAGAAATTCAACCGTAGCTCAGATTGAAATAATTTATATATGAAAAATTATCAGAAAAATTCAATCTATCCATCTGTACCATTTTCATGCATGACAAACCAACCTATACATGCTGTATATATGGAACACACTTATGGCATGTTTAAGAGCTTAATCTGGGGCTGTATTTGAACCCTTGGTTCAAATGGACTTCAACCAAATAAATGCTAGATGCATTAACTCAAACAACATCACATACTCATGCCATGTTCATGCATCATATTGTTGCATATGCTTGTGTTTGATTTCCGACACCGTTCCTTCTCGATAGGTCCTGCTCCAGAGAGTGTTCAAGAGTACCTGTCTGAGGAGCAGTGCCCCCTGTTGATCTACCAGGCAAGCAAACCCCCCCCTTGTTCATTCCGATACAATCCTACTCTCTCGCTCCTGCTCTCTTTTATTGCATTAGGACAACAACGATTCAACTACTACTTTATGCTGCGGTAGTTGAACCCATTCCTCTGCATGACCTGTCATTGCCACAATAAATAGTTAAAACCCACTAGCATGTGTAGGAGTTGATTGAGCCATGTTGTGTTCTTGCCATGCCATGCCTGCTATTGCTTAGAGTTGTGTTAGGTCTGATTCATCGGGACTGAATTGGAGTGGTGCGATATGTTCTGGTGCTGAGAGTTAAGCGTGTGAACACGATTTGGTAAAGGTAGCGGTGAGAGGCCATGTAGGAGTACATGGTGGGTCGTCTCACTGGAACCGTCCTTAAGCACTGAGTTCCGTGTATGTTGTCCAATGACTAGCTACTACCACACATTGGAATGCTTAAGTGCCCCTCTCGACTTATTAGCCAACTTGATCTCTGTCCAGGAGTCGCAAATAGTTTCTGGTGTTTGTAGGTAGTGTTAGTAGTCTACCAAGTGGCACCCGACCAGGTGGGCTTGGGATAGACTAGGCACAAGTGGCATGGTGTACCAAGCGTAGATCCATCCGGCAAGGTGGGCTTGGGAACCCTGCACATATCGTTTGGGGCCGTAAGCGACACCCCGGCCGGATCTCCTTGCGGATGGAACCCGAATAGGCGATAAACCTGGACTAGAGTCTTATGTGGTTAGTCAGGTCATGGCCGACACCCTCGCCAGGCTTCCACTTGAAGGTTGCCGAGGTACATGCCGTGTACATGGTGATAAGTGGTGAGAGCATGTGTGAAGAAGTACACCCCTGCAGGGTTATCTTGATCTATTCGAATAGCCGTGTCCTCGGTTATGGACTTCTTGGATGCCTACGTGGTACATAGACAACTTAAAGTGGATACTCCAAAATGCTCAAGACAAGTGTGAGTGCTATGGATGGCCTTCTCGTAAGGAGACGAGGATGAATCCATAGTAGTGTATTTGATGTGGTGTTTAGTGGACTCGTGTGCGCTGCCTCACCTCAAAGAAGTTTCTCGTTGTCATAGAATAGGATAGCCACCGAGTCAAAGCTGGCTTGCTGCAACTCAACCCCACATTACCTTCTTGATACAAATGCATGTATGATAGGATCTGATGTAAGTCTTGCTGAGTACCTTTGTACTCACGTTTGCTTTATTTATGTTTTGTAGGTGAGACAACTGTCTCACTAGTAGTACTGCTTGGACTTCGACGAGTAGCTTGCACCTCAGCTACGATCTTGTGTCCTTGGGAGGGACTTGTAGATAGTCAGGCCTCTTAGCCTCTTCTTTTGTAGTTGTCTGTACCCAGACATGTAATGCTTCCGTTGCTTGTATGCTCTGAATGTTGGGTCATGTGACCCCTGTTTGTATTTTATGCTATGTGGCTCTTCTTGGCCTTTATCTATATGAGTTGCGTTATGTTGTGATGCCATGTTGTACAACACATACTTGCATGTTATGCGTATGTGTGACGTGTATTGCTATGTGTGCGATCCGACAATCTAGTTGTTTATCCTTGGCAGCCTCACATATGGGGAAATGTAGTCTAGTGCTTTCTTGAGCCATAGTAGTCCGCTACAGCCCGGTTCACCGGAGTCCTGCTAGCCCAGCACTACTGCTCAGGACACTTGACTGGCCGGCATGTATTTCACTTCGTTCCTGTGTCTGTCCCTTTGGGGAAATGTCACGCGGTGACATCCGGATTCCTGTTAGCCCAGTGCTACAACCCGGATTCACACGCTGCTGACCGACATGCTCGATGTGAATCATCTATGCCTGTCCCCATAGGTTAGTGCCGCTTTGGGTTCACGACTAGCCATGTCGGCCCGGGTTCTCTGTCATATGGATGCTAACGACACAATCATATACGTGAGCCAAAAGGCGCAAACGGTCCCAGGCCAGGGTAAGACGACACCCGTGGGAATACCGTGCGTGAGGCCACAAAGTGATATGAGGTGTTACCAGCTAGATTGATGTGACTTGGAATTGGGGTCCCGACAGTTTGCGAAAAAACATCCCCCCCGCTGTCAGGCCCTGCAGCGACGGTAGCCTCACACCGCAGCCGAACCAGTGAACCCTCGTACTCCTCTCCGCGCGAGCTTCCACAGCCGCGTCTTCCTCGGCTCTGCGTTGTCCCCTTCCTAGGCCTCGCTATCGTCCACCGCCGTGGTTCTCTCCGTGCGGCATGGTCAACATGGTCAAGGAACGACTTCCATCGGAAGAGTACTGTACGTGGA
The DNA here is from genome assembly GCF_056163025.1 of Triticum urartu. NCBI lineage: Eukaryota > Viridiplantae > Streptophyta > Magnoliopsida > Poales > Poaceae > Triticum > Triticum urartu. The sequence continues at coordinate 220,485,189 of NC_141878.1, forward strand.
GTGGCTGACAGCTGGGTCCACGGCCACAGCCCAGTTTTTTGTCATTTTCCAAGTAAGTCACTTTGTCAGGCCTGTTGGGCTGCAAATCATTCAAGACGAGGAGAGCTTTCATTTGGCTGGCCAAGAAAATGGCTCATCAGTAATGAGAAATGGGTTGTACATTTTTAAAACACATCAAACCGGCAATTAGTTCCAAATATCTTTCTTTCATTACGAGATTTTAAATTACATTAATTTTTATGCGTGGAGAATTTGTTGGATTTTATATTGATATACATTTATTTTTAAAATCAGTTTGAATGTGAGTCGAAATTTCGGGATTAAAAACAGTTCGGACCGCACCGAAATATGAAAAATTTCGTATAATTTTTTAACCGTGGCCACAATATGGGCTGTAATGCTAACAAAAAGAATATGAGCTCCAAAAAAACATTAAGAATTAGCAAATGGGCTGTAAATTATTAGAAATAATGGCAGATGGGTTGTATGCTGTTTTTCCACAGATTTGAGGCTTTCCTAAATAAAGGTTGACGCAGAAGCAGTGACTGTTGGATGTCCATCGAACGGCCGTCGTGCTTCTTCAATCTTTGCTCTCCCTGCTCCAGCCGCTCAAACAAGCGCCGGCAGGACTGCCTGCTCCCTCCTCCCCGCGGCTGGCTGTGCTGCCGCGCAGGCCTCACCGCCCCACCGTACTCCCATCGCTGGCCTAGCCATCCCTCTACTCACCCACACCTGCTGTTATTCTCCAGCGATGGCAGACGAACCAATAAACCCTCGTACAGTCGTACTCCCCTCCGCGTGGGAAACAACTGCCGAGTCTTCCATGCCTCCATGACGTTCCCTTCCTAGGCCTTGCCGTCGTCCACCGCCCTGGTGCTCTCGGCGCGGCCTGGTCAACATGGTCAATGACCGACACCCCCTGTTATTCTGCAGCGACGGCAGGCTCACACCGCAGCAAACCAGTGAACCCTCGTACTCCTCTACGCGTGGGCATCCACTGCCGCGTCTTCCCCGGCTCCGCCTCGTCCCCTTCCTAGGCCTCGCCGTTGTCCACCGCCCTAGTGCTCTCGGCGCGGCGTGGTCAATGTGGTCAAGGAACGGCTTCCATTGGACGTGGACTTTACATGGAGAGGCTAACAGCTGGGTCCACGGCCGCAGCAAGGAAGTGCCTCCTTATTACATGCAAAATAATCATTCCTCCACCTGACAGCGGGGACCCACCGGACGGGCCACAGTATTTTGCGAAAAAAATGTTTGCCGCTGACTGCTGGGACCCACCAGCTACATCTTCGCACGCACAGAAGTGCGTCCGGGCAAAAAAAACGATTCGCCCCCCTGACTACTGGGACCCACCAGCTACATCTTCGCAGGCAAGGAAGTGCCTGACAGTCGGGACCCACCTGGTCGAAGCATACATAGCATTGTCATTCTGGTCGCGAATGTGTACGTACATATATACTGGTGGATGTAGAGGCGCACACGTGTCGTAGTAGAGGCGCGTACGTGTCGTAGTAGAGGCGCGCACGTAGCATGTACACGTACGTACAGCGGCCAGGGTGCAAGAAAGAAAATACGGCCACGTATGTGTACATACGGGCGGGGTCTCGAACGCCTACTCGCACATACGTACGGCCATGGCTCGTGTACATGGCGTGGTCGGAACGGAGAAATAACGTCGTCGTCGTGTTCATGGGGAGGCAACGGAATGCATCGTGTTCATGGGGAGGCAATGGAATGCGTCGTGTTCATGGGGAGGCAACGGAATGCGTTGTGTTCATCAGGAGGCAACGGAACGCGTGGGAGACAACCGGCTGGGTTGGAACGGAATGCGTGGTCGTGTTCATCGGGAGGGCTTGGATGGAACAAGTGATGTAAACGAGGCCTGGCGTACCGCACAACGGAGGAAACATACCTCCTACGGTCGAAACGGGGGTTCTGTTGATCGGGAGGGGTGTGGCGTACTGCAAAACGGAGGAAACGGACCTCCTACGGTCGAAACGGGGGTCCTGTTGATCGGGAGGGGTGTGGCGTACCGCAAAACGGACGAAACGGACCTCCTACGGTTGAAACGGGGGTCCTGTTCATCGGGAGGGGTGTGGCGTACCACAAAACGGGACTCCACGGGATACTGTTCATCTCCACCGTCGACCTCCTCCAGCCTCCATGGGCTACCGTCGACCTCCTCCAGCCTCCACGGGCTCCTATTCATCCAGCCTCCACCGCGCGCTACTCCATCGGCTACTGTTCAACCATCCCTCCACGGGCACCCCTCCACCGTCTACTGTTCATCCAGCCCTCCACACCACGGGGTCCTGTTCAACCACCCCTCCACGGGCACCCCTCCATCGTCTACTGTTCATCCAGCCCTCCACACCACGGGGTCCTGTTCAACCACCCCTCCACGGGCACCCCTCCACCGTCTACTGTTCATCCAGCCCTCCACCACACCACGGGGTCCTGTTCATCTAGAGGTAACGCCACCGCTCACTATTCATCCACCCCCCCGCAACACACACTGTTCATCCCAGAGGCAACATCGATCGGCTTCAGTTAGCAGCAGTAGCGAAAGAATCGCTCGATCGGGTTCAGTTAACAGCCATCGATCGATCGCTCGGGTTCTGTAACGCATAGCCCGCAGTGCAATCGCTCGGGTTCAGTTAGAGCCCAACGCCTCGCCCGGGTTCAGTTAGAGCCAACGCCTCGCACACACGCGCGTACGTGTACGAGAGAAACACGCATCGCTCGGCTCCGACCTCCCACCGTAATCGGGAACTCCCCGAAATTTTCCTCCCCCTGGCTTCTACCACGGTTTTTCCCGTCATGGACGGCCCAAAGAATGTCATGTAGCTGCGTCTCCGGCCCGCCCAGGACGAGAAGACCATTTTCTGTCATGATTTTTTGTCATAGAAGTAGGATCCCACCACATCTATGATGATACCGGGTTTGTTCACAATTATCGTCATAGAAGTGTCATATGTATGACAGATTTTTTTTCGTTCGGCCCAAAATGTCACGGATATGTTTTTTTGTAGTGTATGGCATCAGATCAAGCACATCAGGAGTGATAATGTCACGGAATTCAAGAACACTAGCCTCCACACTTATCTTGATACACTCGGCATCACTCATGAGCTCTCTGCTCCATACACACCTCAGCAGAATGGTGTCGTGGAGCACAAGAACAGGACCCTCATTGAGATGGCTCGTATGGTGCTTGATGTGTACAAGACCCCAAGAATGTTCTGGCCTGAAGCCATTGATACTGCATGCCACATCATCAACAAAGTTTATCTTCACAAATTCTTGAAGAAGACATCTTATGAACTACTCATTGGTAAGAAGCCAAACGTAAGCTATTTCAAAGTCTTTGGTGCTAGGTGCTGGATCAAGGATCCACATCAGACTTCCAAATTTGCACTGAAAGCACATGAAGGTTTTATGCTTGATTATGAAAAGGATTCGCACACCTACAGAGTCTTCAACCTCTTTCACTATAAAGTGGTTGAAACCGTAGATGTGCGGTTCGATGAGACTAATGGTTCAGAAAGAGTGCACCTGCCAAATGTTCTAGATGAAGCTTCTCCTAGTGAATCTATCAAGCTAATGGGTAATTGTTGGGGATATAACCCCATGGTGTGACCCGCCCAGAGGGGCCGGGTTAAACTGTTGGCGACTCAATAAGGGAAAGCCCAAGTAGGTTCAAGAAGATGAGCCATAAAGACTGGAGGTGGCTTACCAAGTGGGCCGATTGAAGGCCCAAGACCGGGTGATGGTGTCATAACCCAGAGGTGTGAGCCGCCACGATGGCGACTTGCCTAGTGTTGGGGACACACATAACTGGTAGGCCCATGAAGGGTCGAAATATCATAAAGCATGGGGTCCACACATCAGGTGGGTCCAGATAAATTTCATATCGACATACTATATATCCACTCGGACAAGCAACGTGCCATCCACTCAGATGGCAGTCCACCACTCGGTCGTATGACTCACTCGGATATGCGAAGATCAACAGGCAGGAAGGCAGTCAAAGCATCATTCTCATAGTGGTGGCTTCATAGTGAGCTGACATTATGGCATTCATGCCCCCACTTTGTAACATAGGAGGTGAGGGAGTGGCGCACTCTATATAAGCCACCCCACCACTAGACTTGGGGGAAGGCCCTCATTCTTATCCCCCGGCCATTAGTCTCAGGACTTACCTCAGGCACGAACATCTGTTCTTCTCTCTCTCACACATACATTGTAATCTCTGGATACATACTTAGATAAAACAAAGCCTCTCCGGAGCACGAGACGTAGGGTTGTTATCTCCACCGCGAGAGACCCGAACTCGCTAAAACACCGTGTCACCCATATGCATCTCGATAGATCATGCTCCCATACACTACCCCTCTCTATTGTCGGAATTGTTCCCACAACAGTTGGCGCCCACCGTGGGGCATGGCGTTTATCGAGCCATGATGCCGATGGTTTTTCATTCATCTATGTTTAATTTCCTATTCATCCTAATTGGATTGTTCGTCTTTGCAGCAAGTAACTGAAGCACCTCAAAAGGAGAGGATAAGATACATCTTCACCTGACACTGCAAGCATGCATGACCGTTCACAAACGGATCGATCAAGATATTTCTTTCTATGCTATCCTCTTATGACCTAACAATCATCATGGATCTAAACAAATATGTTGTTTTCCTCCCTATACTAGCAGGCGCCCATCGGGATCAACAATGAAAACTCGCGATGAATAGATCAGACAAGAGACGAGGAAGGGAAAAGGGCATAGATGTGCTACGCTAAGGGTCGTGGCCATTGTCCTCACGCACGGCGCCAGCGCGTTGGACTGTGCCTCCTACTTCCTCTTCTCAGTCGACCTCAACCCGCCCATTAGCCGGCTGCAGCGATCACATGCGCTCGGTGGTCCATCTGGCGGTGCGGGCGCTTGGATGTGGTTGTTGCGAGGTGCGTGCAGGCCTGGCACTGCAGCGGCCTCTCCGCGATGGCCTGACACGACACGCTGTAGTGGCATCCCTCGTCAACAGCGACCTCCACGTTTGATGCACGAACCTAACGCGACATCAAGGCCAAGGCTTTCCACGTCCTCGACCACAACAAGATGGGAGCCACCGGATCGACTCGCCGCCGCCTCAACCTCCACCCGCGCGCAGCCTTGCAGAAGAACGTCGTCCCGCGCTCGGATTTGTCGTGGATCGCCTCACCTCACGATGGATCTGTGCCAAAAATCACAGCCGTCGTGCCCGACCAGGGAGCTCTGCACTCCGCCTTCCACTTTCTTTCTAATCTTAATTCCTTCCCATTTATGTCCTGCATTAAATGGCCATGGGAAACATCCATTACATGCATGAATGGCTTTAACTCTCACTTAATTAGCGTTAACACCACTTGCATGTAGATTAATTCGGTGCTAGACGTGGGCAACTCCGCCCATGCGCTTTGGATCATGTCTACCTGCAAGCGATAAAGCCACCCGCCTCCATCGGATGGGATAGCACTCATGCGCTTGTGGGCACATCCATGCCGAACCTCACCGACGTCTCCGAGCACAACACTCCATGTCGGCCTGCCCAGCCATCTATGTACCGATCGGATCGCAGCTTAGCTGTGGTTCACTCAGATGGGCAGGAACTCTCAGATGAGGCATCCATCGAATGGTGCTCGTTTGGCGTGAAGCCCCTGGGTTCACTCAGCCGGTTAACATCCAGAACATCATCGACAACAAATGCAACCGCAAACTTACAGGGACAGGTGTCGGTGTCAAAACTGGCCGATCTCGGGTAGGGGGTCCCGAACTATGTGTCTATGGATCGAAGGTAACAGGAGGCAGGGGACACGATGTTTACCCAGGTTCGGGCCCTCTTAATGGAGGTAATACCCTACTTCATGCTTGATTAACTTTGATGGGTATACGGGTTACAAGAGTTGATCTCCCTTGAGATCATAATGGCCAAACCCTAGATGTCTAGCATGTATGATTTGTCTTATCCTCTACGGACTAAACCCTCCGGTTTATATATGTTGGGGAACACAGTAATTTCAAAATTTTCCTACGCACACGCAAGATCATGATGATGCATAGCAACGAGAGGGGGAAGAGTGTTGTCCACGTACCCCCATAGACCATAAGCGGAAGCGTTATGACAACGCGGTTGATGTAGTCGTACATCTTCACGATCGACCGATCCTAGTACCGAAAGTACGACACCTCCGTGATCTGCACAAGCTCGGCTCGGTGACGTCCCATGAACTCATGATCTAGCAGAGTGTCGAGGGAGAGCTTCGTCAGCACGACGGCGTGATTATGATGATGATGATGCTACCGGAACAGGGCTTCGCCTAAGCACCGCTACGATATGACTGAGGTGGATTACGGTGGAGGGGGGCACTGCACACGGCTAAGAGATCAATGATCAACTTGTGTGTCCATGGGGTGTCCCCTGCCCCCGTATATAAAGGAGCAAGGGGGAGGCCGGCCGGCCTTGGGGCGCGCCAAGGAGAGGGGGAGTCCTCCTCCTAGTAGGAGTAGGACTCACCTTTCCTATTCCAACTAGTAAGGGGGAAGGGGAAGGAAGGAGAGGGAGAGAGGGAGGAAAGAGGGGGCGCCGCCCCCTCCTTTTACAATTCGGACTCCTGAGGGGTGGGCGGCCAGCCCTAGGCCCTCTCCTCTCTTTCTCTCCCACAAGGCCCATGTTGGCCCATTAGTTCCCCCGGGGGTTCTGATAACCCCCCGGCACCCTGATAAATATCCAGTGACCCCCGGAACTTATCTGGTGTCTGAATATAGTCGTCCAATATATCAATCTTTATGTCCCGACCATTTTGAGACTCCTCGTCATGTCCGTGATCACATACGGGACTCCAAACTATCTTCAGTACATCAAAACACATAAACTTATAATACCGATTGTCACTGAACGTTAAGCGTGCGGACCCTACGGGTTCGATAACTATGTAGACATGATCGAGACATGTCTCCGGTCAATAACCAATAGCGGAACCTAGATGCTCATATTGGCTCCTATATATTCTACGGAGATCTTTATCGGTCAAACCGCATAACAACATACGTTGTTCCCTTTGTCATTGGTATGTTACTTGCCCGAGATTCGATCGTCGGTATCTCAATACCTAGTTCAATCTCGTTACCAGCAAGTCTCTTTACTCATTCTGTAATGCTACATCCCGTAACTAACTCATTAGCTACATTGCTTGTAAGGCTTATAGTGATGTACATTACCGAGAGGGCCTAGAGATACCTCTCTGACAATTAGAGTGACAAATCCTAATCTTGGTATATGCCAACTCAACAAATACCATCGGAGACACCAATAGAGCACCTTTATAATCACCCAGTTATGCTGTGACGTTTGGTAGCACACAAAGTGTTCCTCCAGTATTCGGGAGTTGCATGATCTCATAGTCATAGGAACATGTGTAAGTTATGGAGAAAGCAATAACAACAAAGTAAATGATCATCGTGCTAAGCTAACGGATGGGTCATGTCAATCACATCATTCTCTAATGATGTGATCATGTTAATCAATGACAACTCATGTCTATGGAAGAAACATAAACATCATTGATTCAACGAGCTAGTCAAGTAGAGGCAAACTAGTGACACTCTGTTTGTCTATGTATTCACACATGTACTAAGTTTCCAGTTAATACAATTCTAGCATGAATAATAAGCATTTATCATGATATAAGGAAAAACAAATAACAACTTTATTATTGCCTCTAGGGAATATTTCCTTCAGTCTCCCACTTGCAGTAGAGTCAATAATCTAGATTACATTGTAATGATTCTTACATCCATGGAGTCTTGCTGCAGATCATGTTTTGCTCCTGAGAGAGGCTTAGTCAATGGGTCTACAACATTCAGATCCGTATGTATCTTGAAAATCTCTATGTCTCCCTCCTTAACTTGATCACGGATGGAATTGAGCGTCTCTTGATGTGCTTGGTTCTCTTGTGAAATCTGGATTCCTTTGCCAAGGCAATTGCACCAGTGTTGTCACAAAAGATTTTCATTGGACCCGATGCACTAGGTATGAAACCTAGATCGGATATGAACTTCTTCATCCAGACTCCTTCATTTACTGCTTCCGAAGCAGCTATGTATTCTGCTTCACACGTAGATCCCACCACGACACTCTGCTTGGAACTACACCAACTGACAGCTCCACCATTTAATAAAAACACGTATCCGGTTTGTGACTTAGAGTCATCCAGATCAGTGTAAAAGCTTGCATTGACGTAACCATTTACGACGAGCTCTATGTCACCTCCATATACAAGAAACATATCCTTGGTCCTTTTCAGGTATTTCAAGATATTCTTGACCGATGTCCAGTTATCCACACCTGGATTACTTTGGTACCTCCCTGCTAAACTAATAGCAAGGCACACATCAGGTCTGGTACACAACATTGCATACATGATAGAGCCTATGGCTGAAGCATAGGGAACACCTTTCATTTTCTCTCTATCTTCTGCAGTGGTCGGGCATTGAGTCTGACTCAACTTCACACCTTGTAATACAGGCAAGAACACTTTCTTTGCCTGATCCATTTTGAACTTCTTCAAAACTTTATCAAGGTATTTGCTTTGTGAAAGTCCAATTAAGCGTCTTGATCTATCTCTATAGATCACGATGCCCAATAAATAAGCAGCTTCACCGAGGTCTTTCATAGAAAAATTCTTATTCAAGTATCCTTTTATGCTATTCAGAAATTCAGTGTCATTTCGGATCAACAATATGTCATCTACATATAATATAAAAAATGCTATAGCGCTCCCACTCACTTTCTCATAAATACAAGCTTCTCCAAAAGTCTGTATAAAACCATATGCTTTGATCACACTATCAAAGCGTATATTCCAACTCCGAGAGGCTTGCACCAATCCATAAATGGATCGCTGGAGCTTGCACACTTTGTTAGCACCTTTTGAATCGACAAAACCTTCTGGTTGCATCATATACAACTCTTCTTTAAGATATCCATTAAGGAATGAAGTTTTGACATCCATTTGCCAAATTTCATAATCATAAAATGTGGCAATGGCTAACATGATTCGGACGGACATAAGCATCGCTACGGGTGAGAAGGTCTCATCGTAGTCAACTCCTTGAACTTGTCAAAAACTTTTTGCAACAAGTCATGCTTTGTAGAAAATAATATTACCGTCAGCGTCAGTCTTCTTCTTGAAGATCCATTTATTCTCTATGGCCTGCTGATCATCGGGCAAGTCAACCAAAGTCCACACTTTGTTCTCATACATGGATCCCATCTCAGATTTCATGGCCTCAAGCCATTTTGCGGAATCTGGGCTCATCATTGCTTCCTCATAGATCATAGGTTCGTCATGGTCAAGTAACATGACTTCCAGAACAGGATTACCATACCACTCTGGTGCGGACCTTACTCTGGTTAACCTATGAGGTTCGGTAGTAACTTGATCAGAAGTTTCATGATCATAATCATTAGCTTCCTCACTTACTGGTGTAGGAATCACTGGAACTGATTTCAGTGATGAACTATTTTCCAATAAGGGAGAAGGTACAATTACCTCATCAAGTTCTACTTTCCTCCCACTCACTTCTTTCGAGAGAAACTCCTTCTCTAGAGAGGATCCATTCTTAGCAACGAATATCTTGCCTTGGATCTATGATAGAAGGTGTACCCAGTAGTCTCCTTTGGGTATCCTATGAAGACACACTTCTTCGATTTGGGTTTGAGCTTATCAGGTTGAAGTTTTTTCACATAAGCATCGCAACCCCAAACTTAAAGAAACGATAACTTGGATTTCTTTACAAACCACAGTTCATAAGGTGTCGTCTCGATGGATTTAGATGGTGCCCTATTTAACGTGAATGCAGCCGTCTCTAGCATAACCCCAAAACGATAGCGGTAAATCAGTGAGAGACATCATAGGTCACACCATACACTACAAAAAAAGACACATCTGTGACATTTTGGGCTGAACAAATTTTTTTCTGTCATACATATGACACTTCTATGACGATAATTGTGACAAAACCCAGTATCATAATAGATGTGGTGGGCTCCTACTTCTATGACAAAAAATCATGACAGAAAATGGGCTTTTCGTCCTGGGCGGGCCGGAGACGCAACTGCATGACATTCTTTGGGCCGTCCATGACGGAAAAAACCATGGTAGAACCGAGGGCGAGGAAAATTTCGGGGAGTTCCCGGTTATGGTGGGAGGTCGGGGGCCGAGCGATGCGCGTTTCTCTCGTACACGTACGTGTGTGTGTGTGTGTGCGAGGTGTTGGCTCTAACTGAACCCGAGCGAGGCGTTGGCTCTAACTAAACCCGAGCGATTGCACTACAGGCTACGCGTTACTGAACCCGAGCAATCGATCGATGGCTGTTAACTGAACCCGATCGAGCAATTCCTTCGCTACTGCTGCTAACTGAAGCCGATCGATGTGATGAACAGTGAGCGTTGCGGGGGGGGGGGGGGGGGTTGGATGAACAGTGAGCGATGGCGTTGCCTCTGGATGAATAGGACCCCGTGGTGTGGTGGAGGGTTGGATGAACAGTAGATGGTGGAGGGGTGCCCGTGGAGGGGTGGATGAACAGGACCCCGTGGTGTGGAGGGCTGGATGAACATTACACGGTGGAGGGGTGGTTGAACAGGACCCCATGGTGTGGAGGGCTGGATGAACAGTAGATGGTGGAGGGGTGCCCGTGGAGGGGTGGTTGAACAGGACCGCGTGGTGTGGAGGGCTGGACAAACAGTAGAGGTGGAGGGGTGGTTGAACAGTAGCCAGTGGAGTAGCGCGCGGTGGAGGCTGGATGAACAGGAGCCCGTGGAGGCTGGATAAACAGGAGCCCGTGGAGGCTGGAGGTGGTCGACGGTGGAGATGAACAGTATCCCGTGGAGTCCCGTTTTGCGGTACGCCACACCCCTCCTGATGAACATGACCCCCGTTTCGACCATAGCGCTCCAACACAAGTCCGTTTTCTCCGTTTTGCAGTACGCCACACCCCTCCCGATCAACAGGACCCCCGTTTCGACCGTAGGAGGTCCGTTTCCTCCATTTTTCGATACGCCAGACCCCTCCCGATGAACAGGATCCTGTTTCGAATGTGGTCGGTCGAACACAAGGCCGTTTCCTCCATTCTGCGGTACGCCAGGCCTCGTTTCCATCTCCTGTTCCATCCAAGCCCTCCTGATGAACACGACGCATTCCGTTGCCTCCCCATGCACACGACGCATTCCGTTGCCTACCCATGAACACGATGACGACGCTATTTCTCCGTTCTGACCCAGCCATGTACACAAGCCCTGGCCGTACGTATGCGCGAGTAGGCGTTCGAGACCCCGCCTGTATGTACACATACATGGCTGTATTTTCTTTCTTGCACCCTGGCCGCTGTATGTCCGTGTACATGCTACGTGCGCGCCTCTACTATGACACGTGCACGCCTCTACTATGACACGTGCGCGCCTCTACATCGACCAGTATGTACGTACATGTTCACGACCAGAATGACAACGCTGCGTACGCTTCGACCAGGTGGGTCCTGACTGTAAGGCACTTCCTTGCCTGCAAAGATGTAGCTGGTGGGTCCCAGCAGTCAGGGGGCGAATCGTTTTGTTTTTTTGCTCGGACGCACTTCCTTGCGTGCGAAGGTGTAGCTGGTGGGTCCCAGCAGTCGGGGGGCTGGTGGGTCCCAGCAGTCAGGGGGGTGAATCGTTTTTTTCTGGACGCACTTCCTTGCGTGCGAAGATGGAGCTCGTGGGTCCCAGCAGTCAGGGGGTGAATCATTTTTTTCGTGAAATATGGTGGCCCGTCTGGTGGGTCCCCATTGTCAGGTGGAGGAATAATTATTTTGCGCGTAATAAGGAGGCACTTCCTTGCGGCTGCCATGGACCCAGCTGTCAGCCTCTCCACATACAGTACTCTTCCGATGGAAGTTGGTCATTGACCACGTTGACCATGCCACGCCGAGAGCACCAGGGCGGTGGTCTGGACGACGGCGAGTGTGGGAGTCCTGGTTTAGGGTGTCTCCGGACAGCCGAACTATCTCCATTGGCCGGACTGTTAGACTATGAAGATACAGGATTGAAGACTTCGTCTCGTGTCCGGATGGGACTCTACTTGGCGTGGAAGGCAAGCTAGGCAATACGGATATGTGTATCTCCTCCTTTGTAACCGACCTTGTGTAACCCTAACCTCTCCGGTGTCTATATAAACCGGAGGATTTTAGTCTGTAGGACAACATACAATCATACCATAGGCTAGCTTCTAGGTTTTAGCCTCTCCGATCTCGTGGTAGATCTACTCTTGTACTACCGATATCATCAATATTAATCAAGTAGGACTTAGGGTTTTACCTCCATCAAGAGGGCCCGAACCTGGGTCAAACATAGTGTCCCCTGCCTCCTGTTACCATCTACCTTAGACGCATAGTTTGGGACCCCCTACCCGAGATCCGCCGGTTTTGACACCGACATTGGTGCTTTCATTGAGAGTTCCTCTGGGTCGTCGCCGTTAGGCTTGATGGCTCCTACTATCATCGATAGCGATGCAATCCAGGGTGAGACTTTTCTCCCCGGACAGATCTTCGTGTTCGGGGGCTTTGCACTGCGGGCCAATTCGCTTGGCCATCTGGAGCAGATTGAAAGTTACACCCCTGGCCACCAGGTCAGGTTTGGAAGCTTAAACTACACGGCCGATATCCATGGAGACTTGATCTTCGACGAATTCGAGCCTCTGCCTTGTGCGTCACGCGGTCACGATGAGTACGATTTAGCTCTACCATCGGACAATGTTCAGGAGATCGCACAGGTAGCCGCTCCGACCCTCAATTCAGAGCCAGTTGCGCCGTCCATGGATGGGTGGATGGACCCTGCCACGGAGGCCCTACCCTCAGCGGCGATCAAGCCAAACATCGACCTTAGCTTGCATGAGAGCCGTGTTGTTAAACTGCCGGATCCTTCTCCGACCATGGACTCCGAGCCGCATGCGCCCGTTCCTATCGAATCCGATTGGGCGCCGATCATGGAGTTCACCTTCGCGGATATTTTTTAGCACTCTTCCTTTGGTGACATACTGAACTCATTAAGGTCTCTCTCCTTGTCAGGAGGATCCTGGCCGAACTATGTCCGGCAAGACTGGGATGCGGACGACGAAGAAATTCACGGCCCACCCACCACCCACGTAGTAGCCACGGTCGATGACTTAACCGACATGCTCGACTTCGACTCCGAAGACATCGACGGTATGGACGAAGATGTGGGAGACGAAGGGGAACCACTGCCCACAGGGCACTGGACAGCCACCTCTTCATACGATATATACATGGTGGATACACCCAAAGAAGGCAATGGCGACGAGATAGCGGAGGATGACCCCTCCAAGAAGAAACCCAAGCGCCGACGTCAACGGCGCCGCTCTAAGTCCCGCCAAAGCAAAAGTGGTGATACCGGCACAGGAGATAATAATGTTGGGGAACGCAGTAATTTCAAAAAATTTCCTATGCACACGCAAGATCATGGTGATGCATAGCAACGAGAGGGGAGAGTGTTGTCTGCGTACCCACGCAGACCGACTGCGGAAGCATTGACGCAATGTAGAGGAAGTAGTCGTACGTCTTCCCGATCCGACCGATCCAAGCACCGTTACTCCGGCACCTCCGAGTTCTTAGCACACGTACAGCTCGATGACGATCCCCGGACTCCGATCCAGCAAAGTGTCGGGGAAGAGTTCCGTCAGCACGACGGCGTGGTGACGATCTTGATGCACTACAGCAGCAGGGCTTCGCCTAAACTCTGCTACAGTAATATCAAGGGCTATGGTGGCTGGGGTCGCCGCACACGGCTAAGGAATAGATCACGTGGATCAACTTGTGTGTTCTTTGGGGTGCCTTGCCTCTGTATATAAAGGACTAGAGGGGGGAGGCTGGCCGGCCAAGGGAGGGCGCGCCAGGAGAGTCCTACTCCCTCTGGGAGTAGGATTCCCCCCCAATCCTAGTTGGAATAGGATTCCTTGAGGGGGGAAAGAGAGAGAGGGGGCCGGCCACCTCTCCTAGTCCTCATAGGACTAGGGGAAGGGGGGGGGAGGCGCACAGCCACCTTGGGCTGCCCCTTTCTCCTTTCCACTAAAGCCCACTAAGGCACATATAGCTCCCGGGGGGTTCTGGTAACCTCCTGGTACTCCGGTAAAATCCCGATTTCACCCGGAACACTTCCGATATCCAAACATAGCCTTCCAATATATCAATCTTTATGTCTCGACCATTTCGAGACTCCTCGTCATGTCCGTGATCACATCCGGGACTCCGAACAACCTTCGGTACATCAAAATGCATAAACTCATAATAACTGTCATCGTAACATTAAGCGTGCGGACCCTACGGTTCGAGAATAATGTAGACATGACCGAGACACGTCTCCGGTCAATAACCAATAGTGGGACCTGGATGCCCATATTGGCTCCTACATAATCTACGAAGATCTTTATCGGTCAGACCGCATAACAACATACGTTGTTCCCTTTGTCATCGGTATGTTACTTGCCCGAGATTCGATCGTCGGTATCCAATACCTAGTTCAATCTCGTTACCGGCAAGTCTCTTTACTCGTTCCGTAATACATCATCTCACAACTAACATATTAGTTGTAATACTTGCAAGGCTTATGTGATGTGCATTATCAAGAGGGCCCAGAGATACCTCTCCGACAATCGGAGTGACAAATCCTAATCTCGAAATACGCCAACCCAACATGTACCTTTGGAGACACCTGTAATGCTCCTTTATAATCACCCAGTTACGTTGTGACGTTTGGTAGCACACAAAGTGTTCCTCCGGCAAACGGGAGTTGCATAATCTCATAGTCATAGGAACATGTATAAGTCATGAAGAAAGCAATAGCAACATACTAAACGATCGGGTGCTAAGCTAATGGAATGGGTCATGTTAATCAGATCATTTAACTAATGATGTGACCTTGTTAATCAAATAACAACACTTTGTTCATGGTTAGGAAACATAACCATCTTTGATTAATGAGCTAGTCAAGTGGAGGCATACTAGTGACACTCTGTTTGTCTATGTATTCACACATGTATTATGTTTCCGGTTAATACAATTCTAGCATGAATAATAAACATTTATCATGATATAAGGAAATAAATAATAACTTTATTATTGCCTCTAGGGCATATTTCCTTCAGTCTCCCACTTGCACTAGAGTCAATAATCTAGTTCACATCGCCATGTGATTTAACAGCAATAGTTCACATCACCATGTGATTAACACCCATAGTTCACATCGATATGTGATCAACACCCAAAGGGTTTACTAGAGTCAGTAATCTAGTTCACATCGCTATGTGATTAACACCCAAAGAGTACTAAGGTGTGATCATGTTTTGCTTGTGAGATAATTTTAGTCAACGGGTCTGTCACATTCAGATCCGTAAGTATTTTGCGAATTTCTATGTCAACAATGCTCTGCGCGGAGCTACTCTAGCTTATTGCTCCCACTTTCAATATGTATCTAGATCGAGACTTAGAGTCATCCAGATCTGTGTCAAAACTTGCATCGATGTAACCTTTTACGACGAACCTTTTTGTCACCTCCATAATTGAGAAATATTTCCTTATTCCACTAAGGATAATTTTGACCGCTGTCCAGTGATCTACTCTTAGATCACTATTGTATTTCCTTTGCTTTAACAAAGTGTAGGGTATACAATAGATCTAGTACACAGCATGGCATACTTTATAGAACCTATGACTGAGGCATAGGGAATGACTTTCATTCTCTTTCTATCTTCTGCCGTGGTCGGGCTTTGAGTCTTACTCAACCTCACACCTTGTAATACAGGCAAGAACTCTTTCTTTGACTGCTCCATTTTGAACTACTTCAAAATCTTGTCAAGGTATGTACTTATTGAAAAAACTTATCAAGCATCTTGATCTATCTCTATAGATCTTGATGCTCAATATGTAAGCAGCTTTACCGAAGTCTTTCTTTGAAAAACTCCTTTCAAACACTCCTTTATGCTTTACAGAATAATTCTACATTATTTCCGATCAACAATATGTCATACACATATACTTATCAGAAATGCTGTAGTGCTCCCACTCACTTTCTTGTAAATACAGGCTTCACCGCAAGTCTGTATAAACCTATATGCTTTGATCAACTTATCAAAACGTATATTCCAACTCTGAGATGCTTGCACCAGTCCATAGATGGATCGCTGGAGCTTGCATATTTTGTTAGCACCTTTAGGATTGACAAAACCTTCTGGTTGTATCATATACAACTCTTCTTTAAATCCATTAAGGAATGTAGTTTTGTTTATCCATTTGCCAGATTTCATAAAATTGCGGCAATTGCTAACATGATTTGGACAGACTTAAGCATCGCTACGAGTGAGAAAATTTCATCGTAGTCAACACCTTGAACTTTGTCAAAAACATTTTTCGACAAGTCTAGCTTTGTAGATAGTAACACTACTATCAGCGTCCGTCTTCCTCTTGAAGATCCATTTATTCTCAATTGCTTGCCGATCATCGGGAAAGTCAACCAAAGTCCATACTTTGTTCTCATACATGGATCCCATCTCAGATTTCATGGCTTCAAGCCATTTTGCGGAATCTGGGCTCACCATCGCTTCTTCATAGTTCGTAGGTTCATCATGATCTAGTAGCATGACTTCCAGAACAGGATTACCGTACCACTCTGGCGCGGATCTTACTCTGGTTGATCTACGAGGTTCAGTAGTATCTTGATCTGAAGTTTCATGATCATTATCATTAGCTTCCTCACTAACTGGTGTAGGTGTCACTGAAACAGTTTTCTGTGATGTACTACTTTCCAGTAAGGGAGCAGGTACAGTTACCTCGTCAAGTTCTACTTTCCTCCCACTCACTTCTTTCGAGAGAAACTCCTTCTCTAGAAAGGATCCATTCTTAGCAACGAATGTCTTGCCTTCGGATCTGTGATAGAAGGTGTACCCAACAGTCTCCTTTGGGTATCCTATGAAGACACATTTCTCCGCTTTGGGTTCGAGCTTATCAGGTTGAAGCTTTTTCACATAAGCATCGCAGCCCCAAACTTTAAGAAATGACAACTTTGGTTTCTTGCCAAACCATAGTTCATAAGGTGTCGTCTCAACGGATTTTGATGGTGCCCTATTTAACGTGAATGTGGCCGTCTCTAAAGCATAACCCCAAAATGATAGTGGTAAATCTGTAAGAGACATCATAGATCGCACCATATCTAGTAAAGTACGATTACGACGTTCGGACACACCATTACGCTGTGGTGTTCCGGGTGGCGTGAGTTGCGAAACTATTCCACAGTTTTTCAAATGTACACCAAACTCGTAACTCAAATATTCTCCTCCACGATCAGATCGTAGAAACTTTATTTTCTTGTTACGATGATTTTCAACTTCACTTTGAAATTCTTTGAACTTTTCAAATGTTTCAGACTTATGTTTCATTAAGTAGATATACTCATATCTGCTTAAATCGTCTGTGAAGGTGAGAAAATAACGATATCCGCCACGAGCCTCAATATTCATCGGACCACATACATCGGTATGTATGATTTCCAACAAATCTGTTGCTCTCTCCATAGTACCGGAGAACGGTGTTTTAGTCATCTTGCCCATGAGGCACGGTTCGCAAGTACCAAGTGATTCATAATCAAGTGGTTCCAAAAGTCCATTAGTATGGAGTTTTTTCATGCGCTTTACACCGATATGACCTAAATGACAGTGCCACAAATAAGTTGCACTTTCATTATCAACTCTGCATCTTTTGGCTTCAACATTATGAATATGTGTATTACTACTATCGAGATTCAATAAGAATAGACCACTCTTCAAGGGTGCATGACCATAAAAGATATTACTCATATAAATTGAACAACCATTATTCTCTGATTTAAATGAATAACCGTCTCGCATTAAACAAGATCCAGATATAATGTTCATGCTCAACGCTGGCACCAAATAACAATTATTTAGGTCTAATACTAATCCCGAAGGTAGATGTAGAGGTAGCGTGCCGACCGCGATCACATCGACTTTGGAACCGTTTCCCACGCGCATCGTCACCTCGTCCTTCGCCAGTGTTTGCTTAATCCATAGTCCCTGTTTCGAGTTGCAAATATTAGCAACAGAACCAGTATCAAATACCCAGGTGCTACTGCGAGCTCTAGTAAGGTACACATCAATAACATGTATATCACATATACCTTTGTTCACCTTGCCATCCTTCTTATCCGCCAAATACTTGGGGCAGTTCCGCTTCCAGTGACCAGTCTGCTTGCAGTAGAAGCACTCAGTTTCAGGCTTAGGTCCGGACTTGGGTTTCTTCTCTTGAGCAGCAACTTGCTTGCTGTTCTTCTTGAAGTTCCCCTTCTTCTTCCCTTTTCCCTTTTTCTTGAAACTAGTGATCTTGTCAACCATCAACACTTGATGCTCTTTCTTGATTTCAACCTTCATCGATTTCATCATCATGAAAAGCTCGGGATTCGTTTCCGTTATCCCTTGCATATCATAGTTCATCACAAAGTTCTACTAACTTGGTGATGGTGACTAGAGAATTCTGTCAATCACTATCTTATCTGGAAGATTAACTCCCACTTGATTCAAGCGATTGTTGTACTCAGACAATCTGGGCACATGCTCACTAGTTGAGCGATTCTCCTCCATCTTTTAGCTATAGAACTTCTTGGAGACTTTCATATCTCTCAACTCGGGTATTTGCTTGAAATATTAACTTCAACTCCTGCAACATCTCATATGCTCCATGATGTTTAAAACGTCTTTGAAGTCCCGATTCTAAGCCATTAAGCATGGTGCACTAAACTATCAAGTAGTCATCATATTGAGCTAGCCAAACGTTCATAACGTCTGCATCTGCTCCTGCAATAGGTCCGTCACCTAGCGGTGCATCAAGGACATAATTCTTCTGTGCAGCAATGAGGATAAACCTCAGACCACGGATCCAATCCACATCTTTGCTACTAACATCTTTCAACACAATTTTCTCTAGGAACATATCAAAATAAACACAGGGAAGCAACAACGCGAGCTATTGATCTACAACATGATTTACAAAATACTACCAGGACTAAGTTCATGATAAATTTAAGTTCAATTTAATCATATTACTTAAGAACTCCCACTTAGATAGACATCCCTCTAATCCTCTAAGTTATCACGTGATCCAAATCAACTAAACCATAACCGATCATCACGTGAGATGGAGTAGTTTTCAATGGTGAACATCGTTATGTTGATCATATCTACTATATGATTCACGCTCGACCTTTCGGTCTCCGTGTTCCGAGGCCATATCTGCATATGCTAGGCTCGTCAAGTTTAACCTGAGTATTCTGCGTGTGCAAAACTGTCTTGCACCCGTTGTAGATGGACGTAGAGCTTATCACACCCGATCATCACGTGGTGTCTGGGCACGACGAACTTTGGCAACGGTGCATACTCAGGGAGAACACTTCTTGATAATTTAGTGAGAGATCATCTTATAATGCTACCGTCAATCAAAGCAAGATAAGATGCATAAAAAGATAAACATCACATGCAATCAATATAAGTGATATGATATGGCCATCATCATCTTGTGCTTGTGATCTCCATCTCCGAAGCACCGTCATGATCACCATCGTCACCGGCGCGACATCTTGATCTCCATCGTAGCATCGTTGTCGTCTCGCCAATCTTATGCTTCCACGACTATCGCTACCGCTTAGTGATAAAGTAAAGCATTACATCGCGATTGCATTGCATACAATAAAGCGACAACCATATGGCTCCTGCCAGTTGCCGATAACTCGGTTACAAAACATGATCATCTCATACAATAAAATTTAGCATCATGCCTTGACCATATCACATCACAACATGCCCTGCAAAAACAAGTTAGACGTCCTCTACTTTGTTGTTGCAAGTTTTACGTGGCTACTACGGGCTTAAGCAAGAACCAATCTTACCTACGCATCAAAAACCACAACGATAGTTTGTCAAATAGACTCCGTTTTAACCTTCGCAAGGACCGGGCGTAGCCACACTCGGTTCAACTAAAGTTGGAGAAACTGTCACCCGCAAGCCACCTATGTGCAAAGCACGTCGAGAGCACCGGTCTCGCGTAAGCGTACGCGTAATGTCGGTCCGGGCCGCTTCATCCAACAATACCGCCGAACCAAAGTATGACATGCTGGTAGGCAGTATGACTTATATCGCCCACAACTCACTTGTGTTCTACTCGTGCATATAACATCAACATAAATAACCTAGGCTCGGATGCCACTGTTGGGGAACGCAGTAATTTCAAAAAATTTCCTACGCACACGCAAGATCATGGTGATGCATAGCAACGAGAGGGGAGAGTGTTGTCTGCGTACCCACCTAGACCGACTGCGGAAGCGTTGACGCAATGTAGAGGAAGTAGCCGTACGTATTCCCGATCCGACCGATCCAAGCACCGTTACTCCGGCACCTCCGAGTTCTTAGCACACGTACAGCTCGATGACGATCCCCGGACTCCGATCCAGCAAAGTGTCGGGGAAGAGTTCCGTCAGCACGACGGCGTGGTCACGATCTTGATGCACTACAGCAGCAGGGCTTCGCCTAAACTCCGCTATAGTAATATCGAGGGCTATGGTGGCTGGGGTCGCCGCACACGGCTAAGGAATAGATCACGTGGATCAACTTGTGTGTTCTTTGGGGTGCCCTGCCTCTGCATATAAAGGACTAGGGAGGGGGAGGCTGGCCGGCCAAGGGAGGGCGCGCCAGGAGAGTCCTACTCCCTCTGGGAGTAGGATTCCCCCCCCCCCCCAATCCTAGTTGGAATAGGATTCCTTGAGGGGGGAAAGAGAGAGAGGGGGCCAGCCACCTCTCCTAGTCCTAATAGGACTAGGGGAAGGGGGAGGCGCACAGCCACCTTGGGCTGCCCCTTTCTCCTTTCCACTAAAGCCCACTAAGGCCCATATAGCTCCCGGGGGGTTGCGGTAACCTCCCGGTACTCCGGTAAAATCCCGATTTCACCCGGAACACTTCCGATATCCAAACATAGGCTTCCAATATATCAATCTTTATGTCTCGACCATTTCAAGACTCCTCGTCATGTCCGTGATCACATCCGGGACTCCGAACAACCTTCGGTACATCAAAATGCATAAACTCATAATAACTGTCATCGTAACATTAAGCATGCGGACCCTACGGTTCGAGAATAATGTAGACATGACCGAGACACATCTCCGGTCAATAACCAATAGCGGGACCTGGATGCCCATATTGGCTCCTACATAATCTACGAAGATCTTTATCGGTCAGACCGCATAACAACATACGTTGTTCCCTTTGTCATCGGTATGTTACTTGCCCGAGATTCGATCGTCGGTATCCAATACCTAGTTCAATCTCGTTAGCAACAAGTCTCTTTACTCGTTCTATAATACATCATCTCACAACTAACATATTAGTTGTAATGCTTGCAAGGCTTATGTGATGTGCATTACCGAGAGGGCCCAGAGATACCTCTCCGACAATCGGAGTGACAAATCCTAATCTCGAAATATGCCAACCCAACATGTACCTTTGGAGACACCTGTAATGCTCCTTTATAATCACCCAATTACGTTGTGACGTTTGGTAGCACACAAAGCGTTCCTCCGGCAAACGGGAGTTGCATAATCTCATAGTCATAGGAACATGTATAAGTCATGAAGAAAGCAATAGCAACATACTAAACGATCGGGTGCTAAGCTAATGGAATGGGTCATGTCAATCAGATCATTCAACTAATGATGTGACCTTGTTAATCAAATAACAACACTTTGTTCATGGTTAGGAAACATAACCATCTTTGATTAACGAGCTAGTCAAGTGGAGGCATACTAGTGACACTCTGTTTGTCTATGTATTGACACATGTATTATGTTTTCGGTTAATACAATTCTAGCATGAATAATAAACATTTATCATGATATAAGGAAATAAATAATAACTTTATTATTGCCTCTAAGGAATATTTCCTTCAAATAACACTCCGGATAGTGCCGTAGACAACAACAATCCCCTCCAACAAGATTTAGAGCAGGAGGATGGAAGAGCCAGCCCTCCTGAGAGAGCGGCAGATGGAGAGGCGGAGGATGATAATTACATGCCCCCCTCTGAAGACGAGGCAAGCCTCGGCAACGACTAATTCGCCATGCCAGAGGATCCTGTCGAACAAGAGCGCTTCAAATGCTGGCTTATAGCCACGACAAATAGCCTTAAGAAAAAGTAGCAGGAGCTTCAAGCTGATCAAGATCTGCTAGCTGACAGATGGATTGAAGTCCTCGCGACCGAGGAATATAAACTCGAGCGCCCCTCCAAGAGTTACCCAAAATGCAGGTTGCTACCCCGACTGGAGGAAGAAGCGTATGATGCGGCTGATCGGCCACCTCATGGCTGCGATAGAGAGGCATTCCAGCCAAAAATTCAGCCTGCACCCCGACGCCATTCAAATAAAAAGGCATGGGGAGATACGCCAGACCTGCGAGACATATTGGAGGACAAAGCAAAGCATGCAAGATCGATCTACGGATCACGAGGGCGCGCCACTATGCGAGACGATAAACGTCACGCCGGATACAGTAAAAGTAAATCCGGCCGGGCCGAACACAGCAGGCAAGACCCATTCGAGCTGCGTCGCGATATAGCCCAATACAGAGGCGCCGCACACCCCTTATGCTTCATAGACGAAGTAATGGATCATAAAATCCCAGAAGGTTTCAAACCTGTGAATATTGAATCATACAATGGCACAACAGATCCCGCGGTATGGATCGAGGATTGCCTCCTCCACATCCACATGGCCCGCGGTGATGACTTACACACCATCAAATACCTCCCACTAAAGCTCAAGGGACCAGCGCGGCATTGGCTTAACAGCTTGCCAGCAGAGTCCATTAGCTATTGGGAAGATCTAGAAGCTGCATTCCTCGACAACTTTCAGGGCACTTATGTGAGGCCACCCGATGCCGATGACTTGAGCCACATAATTCAGCAGCCAGAAGAATCGGCCAGACAATTCTGGACTCGGTTCCTAACAAAGAAAAATCAAATCGTTGACTGTCCGAATGCAGAGGTCCTAGCGGCTTTCAAACACAACATCCGCGATGAGTGGCTAGCCCGACACCTTGGTCAGGAAAAGCCGAAATCTATGGCAGCCCTCACGACACTCATGACCCACTTTTGTGCGGGAGAAGACAGCTGGCTGGCTCGCAATAATAACATATCAAAGAACCATGGTACTTCGTATACCAAGGACGGCAATAGCAAGTCACGTTGCAACAAACATTAGCGCCGCATTAACAGCGATAATAACGAGGATACGACAGTCAATGCCGGATTCAAAGGCTCTAAACCCGGTCAGCAGAAAAGCCATTCAAACAAAGTACGCCGGGTCCGTCCAGCTTGGACCGTATACTCGATCGCTCGTTTCAAATACACGGCACCCCAGGAAAGGTAGCCAATCACACCAACAGGATTGTTGGGTGTTCAAGCAGGCCGACAAGTTAATTGCCAAAAACAAGGACAAGGGGCCACATAGCGATGACGAGGAGGAGCCCCGGCAGCCACACACCGGAGGACAGAAGAGGTTTCCTCCACAAGTGCGGACGGTGAACATGATATACGCAACCCACATCCCCAACAGGGAGCGGAAGCGTGCGCTCAGGGACGTATATCCGTTGGAGCCAGTCGCCCCAAAGTTCAACCCATGGTCCTCCTATCAGATCACTTTCGATCGCAGGGACCATCCCACTAGTATCCGTCATGGCGGATTCGCCGCACTGGTTCTGGACCCAATCATTGACGGATTTCACCTCACTCGAGTCCTTATGGATGGCGGCAGTAGCCTGAACCTGCTTTATCAGGACACAATGTGCAAAATGGGTATAGACCCCTCAAGGATGAAACCCACAAAAATGACCTTTAAGGGCGTCATTCCAGGCATAGAGGCCCATTGCACATGCTCAATTACACTGGAAGTGGTCTTCGGATCCCCGGACAACTTCCGAAGCGAAGAGTTAATATTCGATATAGTCCCGTTCTGCAGTGGTTATCATGCACTGCTCGGGCGAACCGCATTTGCAAGATTCAATGCAGTACCGCATTATGCATACCTCAAGCTCAAGATGCTACGACCTCGCGGGGTTATTACAGTCAATGGAAACACAGAGCGCTCTCTCCGAACGGAGGAGCACACCGCGGCCCTCGCAGCAGAAGCGCAAAGCAACCTCTCAAGGCAATCCACCAGTTCGGTGTTTCAAGACCCGGACACCTTCAAGCGCGCTTGGAGCAATCGGCAACTAGGCCGCCTGGCTCGATCTGAGCTCGCGTAGCAATGCGGCCCCCACCCCAGTCCCAGCCTAACGGCGAAACTCGTGCCATGCGTATGTAATTACGCATTAAAAATACCATGGGCACAGGTGGGGAGGGGGGCACACTATGGCACGCCCCAAGACACGGCTTAAACCGCACTAGGGGCTTCCCGTTTGGTTATTTTTCTCTTTTTTAGGACCTTAATCTCTGGAAACCCTGTCCGGCAGCACTATCGCCGAACACATGATGCAACAACCAAGGAGGCAGAAAGCAACGTCACACCATGGAATTCCCAGGTGGATTACAATAACGAGCGAAATATTTGATTTAATACTGTTCCTCAGCTTGCCCTTGGAAGGGACATAGTCCTACTCTTTGCTTATCGCACCATCTGTATCATTCTGCTTTAACGCACCTTTTGAATAAACAATGCGTAACATTACGACTGTTATTGCATTCTTGTTATATATATATATGTGTTCATTAACGACGCCTTGCAACCGTACACTTTGGTACGGCCAATACACCAGGGGCTTACGCACCCCACAATATGGTGTGAAAAGTCCGAACACTTTCACAAGTGCGGCACCCCGAACTTATAACATTATATGCATCAACTCCGAATCATGTCTTTGGTCAAATGTTGGGTTTGCCCGGCTCCTATGTTTTGGTACCTTACGTTCCGCTCTATCGACTAAGGTAGCGCTAGGAGAACTACTGCGATTGTGCCCCGGTTCTGCTGGGCTTAGCACCTCAGTAGAGAAAGCTAAAACTGACTGTCATGATAAGGCGAGAGACTGGTCGCTGTTCGGCGAGGTTTTCGAGTCCCTAAAGACTTATGCCGCTTAGAGCGAGGGGGCGGCCCTGTCCGGCTTAAAGGCGTGTATCGTGCCCCGAATTCGGCCTTCCGAATACCAAGGGCTTCGCCAAAGTTTAAAATTATAGAATTCTATGGCTAAGTGAGAGTGATAAAGCGTTATTAGTACAGTTGCCTTGTTCGTTGTGCTGAGCACCTCCCTCGAAGGACCCAAATATGGGAACAAGAGTGCTCAGGTTTATCCCGAACACCCCAGCACTCGTGGCGTGGGGGCAGAAGCCGAGGACTAGCCATCTCTCAGATTGGATAAACAGCCAAACAAAAGGTAATATTTTAAATTCACACAAGCATTGCATAGCGCATATGAAACAAGTTTTCACCATACAGGATCACGCGAGAAAGTTTACTGAAATATTACATCCTTTGAACATTCGTCCGCTACAAGACGGGCACCCTTCAGGACACCCTCATAATAAATTTCGGGGGTGCGATGCTCCTTGCCCTGCGGCGGTCCTTCCTTGATCAGCTTCACGGCATCTAGCTTGGCCCACTACACCTTCACACGGGCGAAAGCCCGGCATGCACCTTTAATGTAGACGGACCGCTTGACGACCTCCAGCCATGGGCAGGCATCCACAAGCCGCCTCACCAGGCCGAAGTAGCTGTTCGGAAGGGCGTCGCTAGGCCAAAGCCGGACGATAAGGCCCTTCATGGCCTGTTCGGCCGCCTTGTGCAGCTCGACCAGCTGCTTTAGCTGGTCGCTCAGAGGCATCGGGTGTTCGGTCCCAGTATACTGAGACTAGAACAACTTCTCCATTGAGCTTCCCTCCTCGGCCTGGTAAAACTGCGCGGCATCCGACACGCTGCGGGGCAAATCTGCGAATGCTCCTGGAGAGCTCCGAATTCGGGTAAGTAATCAGTAATTTACTTTCACATGCTTGCTCTGCATATAGAATGCCTTACCCGCCGCTATATTCTTCATTGCGTCGATCTCCTAGAGGGACTTTTGGGCTTCGGCCTTGGCACTTTTTGCGCTCTCGAGGGCCACGGCAAGCTCAGACTCCCGCGTCTTCGAGTCAAGCTCCAACGCCTCGTGCTTCGTCACGAGAGCCTGGAGCTCTTGCTGCACCTCACCCACACGAGCCTCTTGCTTTTCCCGCTCGGGGCACTCCTTGGCCGCTTTATCTTCGGCCTTAGTTGGCGCTTGCTTCAGGGTTGCCACCTCGGTCGTGGCCCCTGGCAAATATATGATGATCCTGTCATTTTGCAATCACGTCTTCTTTTATATATACATATCTATAGACAGGGTATTACTTACCCTTGTTCTCCTCGAGCTGCCTCTTGGCAAGGCCGAGCTATTTCTTGGACCCCTCGAGGTCCTGCTTCAGTACGGCGACCTCCACAGTCAGTGCGGCGGACGCCATCAGCGAAGCCTGCATACGCATATTGACATACTCATATTAGACTCCTGCGATATTGTTTGATCCTCTGTTCGGCTTTTCTTTGTGAACACCGAACAAAGCATCAGGGGCTACTGTCTATGCGGTAATATTTTCCTATATTTCAAACACTTACCTCAAAGCCTGTTAAGGCTGGCACAGGCTTCAGTCAATCCGCTCTTGGCGGGCTGAACCTTCTGGATCACCGCACGCATGATAGTGCGGTGCTCCTCGTCGATGGAAGCGCTGCGAAGCGCTTCCAGCAGATTGTCCGGCACCTCTGGATGGACAGAGGTCATCGGTACAGGCGTCTCGCCCCTCTTAGAAGGAGGCTGCATGCCCGAGCCCGGAACCACTGGAGGTTCCGGCGCAGTGTTGGCTGAGGGCCGAACTCGGAGCTCTTAGGGGCCTTGTCCCCTCGGCTCCCAGAGTCCAGGTGGCCACCTTGAGGAGCCTCCGAGGCTGTCTCCCCTCGACCCGGTGCCTCGTGAGACAGCACCTCGACATCATCAGCAGGATGAGGGGAGGTGGCGATCGGGACTGGATTGCTATCCATGTCCGACGAGCCTAGGGAGCCGTCCGATGATACATCGATACTGGCTCGTGGCGGCCTGCATAAGCATGTTCGACGTTAGGGAAAGTAGTGTGAAAAAGGAATGCTATGAGTTACTCTGGTATCCTAATACTTACGATCTCGCCAAGGGCTTGGCCCTAGGGAAACACTCGTCTTCGCCTTCGTCGGCGGCGGTGGAACTGTCCGGAAGGAGAGTCCTTCCCTTCTTGGACCCTTCGCCCCCCTAGTTGGGGCGGCCTTTCTTTTCTTGTCTCCCCCAACTGAAGGGGGAGCATCTTCTTCTTCCTCCTCATCTTCGGGGGAGGAGTGTGCCGCAGAGTCACCGGACGATGAGTCCGATAACACCTGGCGTCGGGAACTCTTTCGGGTTCCCTTGGCCTTCTTGGTCTTCTCTGGCACCTTGTAAGGAGCCGGAGTCAGCATCTCCGTCAGGAGAGCGTTTGCTGGGCCTTCGGGCAAGGGAGCCGGACAGTCGATCTGTCCGGCCATTTCCTGCCAGTCCTGTCAAAGGAACGGGAGCTTAGATCCCGCATAGAGTCGAACTATGAAAAACAAGTATCCTGTAAGAGGTAAAACAGCTTACCGCGCTGGCTTGGCGCTTCGCGCAGAATCCGCGATCCTCAGTAGTAGGAGGAGGAACCTCGGCGCCCTTGAATAGCACCTTCCAGGCATCCTCGTGTGTTGTATCGAAGAGCCTGTTCAGAGTTTGGTGCTGGGCCGGGTCAAACTCCCACAAGTTGAAGGCCCATTGTTGACACGGGAGGATCCGGCAGACGAGCATGACCTGGACTACGTTGACGGGCTTGAGCTTCTTATTCACCATGTTTTGAATTCATGTTTGGAGTCCGGTCAGCTCTTCCGAACTACCCCAGGACAGGACCTTCTCTTTCCAGGAGGTGAGCCGCGTGGGGATGCCATATCGGAACTCGGGGCCGCTGCCCATGCAGGGTCGCGCGGCTCGGTGATGTAGAACCACCCCGATTGCCACCCCTTTATGGTCTCCACGAAGGAGCCCTCAAGCCATGTAACGTTAGGCATCTTGCCCACCATGGCGCCTCCGCACTCCTCCTGGCGGCCGCCCACTACCTTTGGCTTGACATTGAAGGTCTTCAGCCATAAGCCGAAGTGGGGCTTGATGCGGAGGAAGGCCTCGCACACGACGATAAACGCCGAGATGTTGAGGATGATGTTCGGGGCCAGATCATGGAAATCCAGGCCGTAGTAGAACATGAGCCCCCAAACGAATGGGTGGAGTGGGAATCCCAGTCCGTGTAGGAAATGGGTTAGGAACACTATCCTCTCATGGGGCCTGGTGGTGGGGATGAGCTGCCCCTCATCTGGGAGCCGGTGCGCGATGTCGTTGGGCAGGTATCCGGCTCTCCTCAGCTTCTTGATGTGTCCCTCTGTGACGGAGGAGACCATCCACCTGCACCCCGCTCCGGACATGGTTGGAGAAGGTTGAGGTGGGAAGTACGGACTTGGGCGCTGGAGCTCGAGTGCGCGAAAATGGATGAGCAAAGGAGGAAGAAGGCGTGGATGAAAAGGTGAATCCTTATCCCTTTATATGGGCGGACGAAACTAAGCGTCCCCACTAGCCTGGTAAAACTCGCTTATCCCCCAAGTGCTGTAATCGATGGCGCGGTTGGGTTACCCACACCCGTATTGATGAGAATCCCGTGATAAGGGGACACGATCTCTGCTTTGACAAGACGTGTCAAAAAATGCCTCGCGTCATGTGCGGGGCTAGTTAAAGGAAATGGTTCGAATAATCGCCGGGCCTTCACATAATGTCGTGTTGCCAAAACAAGTCAGCAAATTGTATTTGTGAAAATATTATTCTCTCTACGGTGGTATGTGGAACTTATTTTGCAGGGTCGGACACTATCCTTATATTCAAATTCTTCCGTGGTATATTCGGAGGAGGAACCCGCCTTGCAATGCCGAAGACAATACTGCGCGCCAGACTCATCGTCATTGAAAGCCTAGTTCAGGGGCTACTGTGGGAGTCCTGGATTAGGGGGTCTCCTAACAGTCGGACTATCTCCATTGGCCGGACTATTAGACTATGAAGATGCTGATTGAAGACTTTGTCTCGTGTCCAGATGGGACTCTACTTGGCGTGGAAGGCAAGCTAGGCAATACGGATATGTGTATCTCCTCCTTTGTAACCGGCCTTGTGTAACCCTAACCTCTCCAGTGTCTATATAAACCGGAGGATTTTAGTCCGTAGGACAACATACAATCATACCATAGGCTAGCTTCTAGGGTTTAGCCTCTCCGATCTCGTGGTAGATCTACTCTTGTACTACCCATATCATCAATATTAATCAAGCAGGACATAGGGTTTTACCTCCATCAAGAGGGCCCGAACCTGGGTAAAACATTGTGTCCCCTGTCTCCTGTTACCATCCGCCTTAGACGCATAGTTCGGGACCCCCTGCTCGAGATCCGCCGGTTTTGACACCGACAGCGAGGACTAGGAAGGGGACGACGCGGAGGCAGGGAAGACACAGCAGTGGAAGCCCACGCGGAGAGGAGTACAAGGGTTCACTGGTTCGACTGCGGTGTGAGGCTGTCGTCGCCGCAGAATAACAGGGGGTGTGGGTGAGTAGAGGGATGGCCTGGCCAGCGGTGGGAGTAGTATGCAGCGGTGAGGCCTCAACGGCATCACAGCCGGCCACGGGACGCAGGAGCACGCGGCACGACTGGCGCTACTTTGGGCGGCTGGCGCAAGAAGACCAGAGGTTGAAGAAGCACTACGGCCGTTGGATGGACATCATACTATCACTGCAGCTAGAATCGTTTATATTGACTAAGTTGACAAAGCCCTTGGTACGCGTCAACTTAGTAGGCCCACAACTTGGATTTGGCAGAGAACATATAGCACAATTGCGATTTGTAAGAATCTACAGCCCATTTTTTAATTCTAATGGAATTTACTATAGCCCATTTACAGTTTGTTAAAAGTACAGCCCAACTTCTAGCTAGGACAACGATTAATAATTTCAAACAACCACTCAAAACAGAATTCAAAAAAAAAGTCCCACATTTTGATGGGTTCCGAAATATTTTTATCCAAAATTTCTAGTCAGGTTAAATATAATTTCAAAATAAAGTTGTATTACGTTAAAATCCAACAAAATATTGCGTGCGCAACAAGTAATGAAATTAAAATTTTCAAATTCCAAAAATAATATATTTTTCAAACTAATTACGTGTTTGGTGCATAGTAACTGTCCAGTTATTATAATTACGTCCCATTTATTATTTCTTAAAGTCCATTTTCTTGTTAAGCCGAATGCATACCTCCTAGGAAAGTTTGCAGCCCAGCGAAGCGGAGAATAACAAGTTGACCCGGATATTGTGTACAACTGTCGGCCGAGTTGCATTGCTGATGTTGAAAAAAAAGCTATTTTTATACACACATTTAAATTTTTTTGTATAGATAAGGAACATTTTTATACACACATTTAACAATTTTTAAATACATGATTAACACTTTTTAAAACAAATTTTTTAGTCAACAGTGGGCGCACAGCGAGCGGAGGAGGTCACAATACACATATTTTTAAATACATGATTAACACTTTTGCAAAAACAATTAGCCCACAGCGAGACAATTAGCTCCAGTCAGCCCACAGTGGGCCGACAGGACCCAATCAGCCCACAGCGGGCCGACAGGGGCCAGTCAGCCAGCTGTAGGCCGACTGGAATCCAATCGGCCTGCTATGGGCCGACTAGGCCCAGTCGGCCTGCAGCGGGCCGACGGTGTATTATTTTTGAAAAAAGATTACCCAGCGTAATATTTATGAAAATTAATTAAAAAAATGTATTTTTAAAAAAATAGCGAAAAAAGGCCTGTGTAGTACAGTACAACCTAACATGGTTACTCAACCCACATTCAGCGACGCTGGAAAGGCCCAAACAAGGCTTCTGTACAACTTTTTGAAGTCACTTTGCTCAATTTATAACTTAAGAAAAAAGTTAGATTATAGTGGAACCTAATTAAAAGCTGTCACGAGCAAATAAATAATTCAACGGGTCCCACTTGTGTGTGTGTGTGCGTGTGTGTGTGTGAGAGAGAGAGAGACCCATCGGCCGATGCTCGTAAATACATCTTTCAGCCATATGCATTGTTGATGCTCAGTAAAAACTTATATAGTTGACACAATCATATAGATCATCAATAGCACACTGAACTTGCATACAAAAATTTCACGCAGGCGGCACAATCAGGATGGAAGCAGTGGATCGCTATGGGAAGGGCTATGTTGAAACCAACGAAGTCGTACATAACGGTTCATCGTCTTTATCAATGACGGGGAAATATCTTGAATGTTGTGCAAAGAAAACAGACGGACAACACAATAAGTTCTCCTAGCACATTAAGTTGACGTACAACCCTTTCTAAAAAAGTTCAGGTACAAAATTAGAACAGGTCACAATCAAATGTACTGGCATATCAGCGCTTCACACCCATAGCTCGGATTTACTTAGTATCTGACAAGATTCAGTTGTTACCTCAAATTAGAGCACATCCAGGCAGCTAGCCCTGCCTCTTCTCCCAAAGAAGCAGTGGCCTCTGCCGCGCGATGGAGTAGGCCCTGTGCCATCCATCGTTCCGAGCAACACGAGGAAAGTCTGACGTTGACTCCTATAATGGACGTCGTCGACGGACCCTGGCACCAGCGGCGGTGGCAGGACTTCGATTGATGGATTGACCACTTCTCCGACATGCACGAACACTCGATACAGGTACATCTCTAACATGGTCCGCGGCGGCCTTGGTGGCGATGAATAGTACAACCCCGGTTCCTGCACCGGTATCTCAACACCAATCACCTTCGGTATGGTGGACGGCTTCTTCATCCATGCCATAACCGTCAGAGCCCAGCTGTCTGGAGGAGCAAACATACTTATGAGCTCACCTCCAAGGTCGTTGGTAAGCTCGTTCATGGACTCGCTGTTCCAAGCACGTCGAGGCATGCCGTGGAAGGTAAGCTTTGTTAAAAACTCAAGCTCAGAGGGCACCGAGCCCCATCCTGGGTGCCACCGATCAAAGCTCACCAGCGTGCCATCGCAGAACAAACACAGGGAAGATTCGAACACACGACTGCAATCGAAAGTTGTCCAGAACCTGACGAAGAAATCAGCCGGTGGTGGACAGACTTCGACAAGCAAGTCACTTATTTGGATGCCGTGCGCAATGCCAAGAGCTCTGACAAGGTCATCCGGCGAGACGGGAGGCCGGTCGCCGTTGATGGTTACCATCAGCACTTTGCCGGCAAACCGGTCGTCAAGCGCCGCCATGCCACTTATGAGCGACAACACGCAACGACCGAAGGCAGGACGGACCTCAGGATCTCCGGCTCGGAGATCCGCATTGATCGGCGACATGATAGTGCGCTTGAGTACAGGGAGTACAGGAGGGGGATTTGGGGGAACTGGAGTAGGAATCGAGATTCCAGAGGTGGGGGAGGGGCGGGAGACTGCGGATGAAAAGGTAGCATGAATTTCGAGCACGCGCCAATATGCTCTCGGCGCGCAAGCGCACGAAAACACCGATGGCGCCCACATGTCGGCCTAAGAGTCCTTATTCATTCTTTTTTGGAGAGCCCGGCCTTTTTTTCAGGATCTTTTGAGAGCCCAACCTGAGAGTCATAATTGACCTGTTTGGCATTGCGTTACTACTCGGCCCATATTCAACGCCACCTCACTGGCCCAAACAAGTGTACATCATCGAAAAGACACAGAGCTCAAATTATATAACTTGACAAAAGGAGATATACTCTGAACACTGGAGAATGGTGATGCCCTCATTTAGCCCACCAGTAGTTCGAGACAATAAACAGTTCGAAACAACAATATATACAACATTCAAACACTGACTAGTGACTACTACTGACATAAACAGCAAGACATGATAGTTCATAAGAAGTCTTGCTACACCACCAAAACGCACCCATCTGCAGCGCTCAGACTCTCGTGATCCAGACGAGAATGACATTCTAAACAGAAGCAACTATTAGATAGTAAGAGTGACATAGACGAGGATGACCAAATGACAAGGAATATGCATAACAAAAGAAAGAACTACCCATCCAGAACCAGCAGCAAACACAACAAAGTCATTCGAAGAGATGATCCAACACCATCATAATTTGCAGCCCCGCTTCAGCGACCAGTGATCCGGAGACACCAGTACTCCACCCTTTCGATGCAACAGCCCAATTACCTATCAACCTGAAGGCTTGAACCACACCACTGCCTGTCGTAATTGAGACATCCAAGGATCAAAGTTAATCCGGATGCCTTTGTCATTCTCACCTTCTTTTGGCTGCAGGTTGTATCGTTGACAATTAGGGGAGTTTGCTCCCGAACTCCTAGGGCTTGCCGTGTAGACACAGTTTTCCATAGCAAACAGAGCCTCTTTGCCATCAAGGTCCTTGCCAACGGTGATCTCCTGGTTAATCGGATAATTGAGTCCGAGAAACAGAGAGTGTGAACCAAGGCTGTTTACCCGCCTCCAACTAAAAATCCTAAAGGCCCCAACAAGATAGTATCCTGCTCATAGACATAACAGCCATTGTCCAGATACTCACGTATTACACGGTGCTTGTATACAGTGGGGTTTTTGCAATATAACTTTTCCGGCTCATGTGTCCGAATGATCATCAGTCTTTTGCCGTCGTCTGATCGAGCGAGGAACCAGTTGTGCTTCCCTGTTTTTGGCAAAGGTGGTGTGATTACAAAGGGCAGTAACTGTAGGGACACTGCATCATATCAAAAAGGACAGGCATTGTTAATGTAAGATCAGCATTGTTCAGAGTATGAGTAGGATAATGCAAGAAACAGCATTGATATGTCCCTGTTGGAACTGGGAGGAAAATACAGGGAAATGTATACTTGGTTCGAAAATATAGAAGTGCCATGCATGGTTATACTCATGTTATCTCGCAATCGATTCTTCACAGGAAACTACCATGTCATGCATGTTATGTAATCATGTTCTGTCCTCACAAACAAATTCTTCAAGGTAACTAACATACCATGCATTGTTGTATACTCGTGTTCTGTGGGCATAATTTTTGTGAGGATATTATTGTAGCCATTGATTGCTGAAGGGCGAATATAGGTATGTACACATGGTAAGCATTGCAGGATTTCACTACTTCCAAATATAGAGTTCTCCATATGCACATTTACTTCCCTAATGTATGGTTAGATGAAACCAACAGTGTGGTGCATGTTTCTACATCATGAAAATGAGGAAACTAACATGGCCATTGATACACACTCATATTTAGTAGTAGTATATAGATTACTGTAAAATAAGGATAATATCCATATATTCCTAACCGTTTGATTATTCAGGGTACAAATTGGCTGTAATGAGATGGTCACAATCGCATGAATTAACTCATTCCAAATATAGCTGATTTACGGCATCTCTAATACATTGCCATAGTTCTACTCAAATTCTGCTCAAACAGAGATATGCCAATCATCACAAAAAGTTCAAACATTGTCATGGCGTCATCATTAACATGAGAGGAAACAACTTACACATGCCGTCCCAGCAATACGTGGTGCCATCTGCTTTTTCGATCGTGTAGATGATGCCATTGTGTTCAATAGCATCACAGAAGTGTGTATCATCTTTGACGATGATCCACTGCGAGCCGAGTTGTCTCCAGCTAAAGAAGGCACCGGCGTAAAGATAGGCGAGTCCGCGGTCGAACAAGGCAATTAGCTTGAAGTCTGCATAATTCGCATGTCGTATGGGCACTTGGCAGATTACAATCTTCTGCAAAACAAGGTCCGTCCAACTGACGTAGTAATCTAGATGACTTGGACCGCGATGGTAATACTCTATATAATCCAACGAAGGAAGGATAATCTCATGGGAGGTCTGGAAGTTCACGAGCACCAACTTTTTACCATCTTCTCTGAAGGCAGCCATCCAGTGGGAGTTCATGCCGACCCAGTACATACGTGCCAAGAAGTTTTGGGCGATGGTGATCGGATCGATGTCGAGGGAAATGATGTACGGCGACCCACTACATACCTGCAAAGAAGTATCGGCTAATGGAGATCGGATTGAAGTCGAGGGGCATCATGCATGCCTCCGTATCATGGTGAGCCAATCTCGCAAGACCAGATAGCAGCAAGCAGGGTGTCTTGAAAAGCTTAGGCCTCGCTTCGACGATGGCCGTGTGCATGTCCCTCGAGCATGCAGCCAGCCGCAGGGCACTCAACATATCCATACACGAACAACAGAGGTCGAGGATGTCACTGGGGAGATTGCTCCAATTGCGGCTCATATGGATGCTGCGCAGTTCGCGTTCGACCATGGTGGAGTTTGGAAGGGGGCTTGATTTACGAGGGAGAAGGATGTCGGTGCTGGAGCGGCTAGCGAGGGAATAGTGGTACTGGGGACGGTACACGGGGGCACCGTGAGATGGAGACGGAGAAAGAGATGGAGATGGAGTGGTGCTATGGGAGCGGAGAGGGAGATGAGGCGAGGCGCCAATGTGTTGTACAGCGGCAGTGGCAGACTGCACTGTGCACAGGGTGAGGCTGACTTTGGTAACCCGAACACGCCACCTGGACTAGTATCAGGCGCAAGGTGTTGTCACTTCACTGTGAGGACCGGATGAATAGTATTTTGACCATCAAGTGTACCACAGTTGTACTACTACTACTACTACTACTACTACTACTACTACTACTAGTAGTAGTAGTAGTAGTAGTAGGTACATGAGTACTCCAGTATTGTATAGCATAAATAGGTCTCCCGTTCTAGCATGCCTGTTCACTTCATTGTTCAGGTATCATCCATATTGCGAGCAAAACCAAATTCTCGTGCATGGCCAATCAACGCTCTGTCGCGATGCATGCAGTGGTCGTTCTGGTGCATCAAGGATGGCATGCAGATCGTTCCACACTTGAGAAGAGGAAAAATGGAAAGGTAGAACGCGACAGCAGAGGAAGAGAATGCTGGCTAACGAGGCTGGGAGGGGATCAAGCAGGAAGTTAATGCTCCATGCCTAAAGGTTTTGGGAAAACCTGATTTTCATATGGTGACTTATACTCACCTAAACGGAGGGAGTATTCCTTACCCAGAGAATGTTGTGTCTCCCACTCACGCACTCAAAAAAAACTACGACACATTTTTTTATCTGTTTGCATAGGTCCCACCTATCAGGAAGGATGGGCACGTACACGAACATGTATGACTCATCAGTCTACTCGCATAGCCTTTTCGTTTAGTCTACCTAGCCGTCTAATCAACTGCCTACATGCCACTTCTCCCATTTACTTCTTCCTCGGGAACCGATTCTCCTCGGCTTCTTCACCTCCCCTTCATCTTCATTTTCATCCAAACCCCACAGCGTTCACATTGTTTTAACCTCTTTAAATAATCATCTACTACTTCAGTTAGACTAGCCATCTAATCCTAATTCTCCAAACCATAGCCCTCCGTTCCAGCGGTTCCAAATGGCGATAGAGATTGAGATGCAGGTTTTTAGCGTCCAACATGTCCTCGTCAAAGGCTCAATGCGCATAGTTGCCACCGTCACCATCCACCCAAGGGTTGTTCGGCAGTGGACCAACAATGTATCCAACTCCCTCGAAAAAGGTAGAGACGAGGGTCATCGGTCTCGATGCAGAGTACACGGAGCGTGCCCCTGGGAAGATCCAGAGCGCCGTCGTCCTTCAGCTGTGCCTCGAAGATGAAGTTTTGGTGTACCAGATCATACACTCGCCCTCCATACCAGGTGAGCTTCACGATTTCTTGTCTCGGGAGGACGTATACTTCTATGGGGCAGACATCGAAGGGGACAAACAGAAGCTGGAGCCGTACAACCTTGATTTGAATAGCATCGCTGACCTACAAACCAGAATCAAAGTTCATGTAGAATTTTGTAATAAACAGACACCATCCCTATTCGACATAGCAAATTTTGTGCTGGGTACAAATCTTCAGAAGGGTGACGAGATGGTGGCATTAAGGTCGTCTGGATGGGAGAATTATCCCTTGACGTATGAGCGGATAAAATATGCTGCCCTCGATGCCCGTGTGAGTTTCAAGATAGCTGCAAGGTCCAAAGAGCTTGTTGCGAAGCCGTCTCCCACAAAGAATGAGAACAAGAAGAAGAAGAAGAAGAAGAAGAAGAAGAAAAGGCTGCACCAGAAGGAGGGCATTATGGATGGATGAACTATTTCCTCTCTTGCAAAAAAAATTATTCCCTCTTAGTGTATATTGATATAGATGGACTATTTCGATGGTGTGCATGTCTTTGGAATAGAGTAGTAGCGTGGTTCCACTTGACTATAAGGAACTATTTATCCGCATATATAGCTTTCTCTGCTACTCCTTCCAGTGATCGGTATGCAGTGCATGTGTCCGTAGACATGACAGCTTGTCCAGGGATGTTCAACTACGGCGACCATCACGTTTCATCTCGCGATTCCCACGACGCCTCTATAACCCACGGCACCACGCCCCCCGACGTGCGCCTCACCCCTCTCGGTCGCACCGTCCCTCTGCCTTTGTGTGCATGACATGTGGGCTACCTAAAATGCGGCGAGCATCAAGTTTCTACCACATCCACCCACGATTCCCACGACGCCGCTCGAACCCATGAAACCACACGTCCCCCGACCTGCGGCTCACCCCCATTGGCCCCACTGCCCCTCTTCCTATGGGAGGATTACATGTGGACCAGTCACCTATCAGGTCCACATGTTATTGACTGAAAGGTAGGTGTAGTAAGGCGCTGAAGCTCAGTCCCGACGGCCCTGAGAGGGAAATGTAACTCCTGCGCCAGGGCTTGTGGTGCTCCCGCAACACGAACTCGTGCCAAACTCGAGATTTGTTTCTTTACTATACATGCACGCAACGATTTAATGGACATTGTAATCTCAAGATGTGATGGGGAGTTCTAAATTTGAATTTGAAACTTATAAAACGAAAAGATTCAAAACAAATAAACTGGGAGAGAGGGAGTATATCGTAGGATGTGTCCCATACAAAATAAGTCCCCTGGTTTGTCACCACGAAGATGCGGTTAGAAAGGAGCACAGCGCCTTCCTACTTGTACGGCAACAAATCGGCCGCAGACAGCATGGTCCGCCTTTGACCCCCATGTGCAAGGTTCGTGCTATCTTATTCAATCTCACCGTGGTTCCATCGTACCAATT
Source organism: Triticum urartu (assembly GCF_056163025.1). Classification (NCBI taxonomy): domain Eukaryota; kingdom Viridiplantae; phylum Streptophyta; class Magnoliopsida; order Poales; family Poaceae; genus Triticum; species Triticum urartu. Next base: position 220,523,642 of record NC_141878.1, read on the forward strand.
CATGCGGTGGCCCGTTGCATGGCTGATCCCAATGTTGGACAATGGTTCTACGGGAATGGTTTCACCATTATAAATGTTGTGCAAATTGATGTTGGTACCCTCCCGTACATATGCAATACAATCTCCACTCGCACCGAGCCTAACCTGTGAAACAGTGGGCAGGGGGAGAATTAGGAAATGGACACGGAAGTAGTCTTTAGAATGCATTTACTACGTGATCAAACTCATCTTACCTGCTCACCGGAGGAAATCCGAGTGCCCCTCAACGTCGGCATCTCAAGGGGCGTCAACTTGCAACTACGGCCACGCCGCGCTGGAGAGACCCCCAAGGAAACATCCTCGTGCATTCCACGGAACATCAAGATGCATTTGTATGAGTAGTTTATCTTGTGAGAGAAAAGGATGAATGAGGGAAGGCCTCTAGAGATAGAGATGGACACTACTACTACCAATGTGCTGGCCCGTGCATTGCAATGGATCCAAAGTAGTAGAATAATACTTGTTCACGTGCTTGAAATATAAACACTCTAGTTTTGATATACATGTGTCAGCAGACATGACATCTTGTCCATGGAAGTTGAACCACGGCGACCATCGCGTTTCTTGTTTCTACCACTGCCACACCCACACGCGATTCCCACGACACTGCTCCAACCCACGGCACGACGTCCCCCGACGTGGACATGGATCCTTTGATGTGGCTATCACTGCCTTGCCCTGCCTTTCCTTCGCTGACAGGTGGGACCCACGCTTATGGGTCCCACATGTCAGTGAAAGAATGGTAGGATTGTTCACGTCAGGGGATCCTCATCCCCCCGACGTGCCCCTCATCCCTCTTGGCCCCACCGCTCCTCTGCCTTTGTGTGCATGACATGCGGGCCAGCTGAACTGCGGCGACCATCAACTTTCTACCACAGAGACACCTAATTGGACGCAGTTTGCCTGCTCCGTTGCTGTGCTCCGATCCGTACTCCCGCACCATCGAATTTTCATCCAGCGGATGTGACACATTTCGTCCCGGGCATCAATCCTCAGCTGGAGTACTTATGTACTATAGGTAGTACCCGCCAGTGTGGCCATCTACGCCTCGTAATGCCCCGACGCCTAGCTGTGGCACCCTTGCCATGACCACGCCACCACAGGCCGGTTCATCTCGAACGAGTGAGTCGCGAACCACGCCACCACCATTAGAATGACATGTGGGCCAGCCGCATTTAAGGTCCGCATTTCATTGACTCATAGGCCGGGAACTAAGCCACTGAAGTTCGGTCCCGTGGCCCCCGAGAGGGAAATGTAACTCCTGCGGCAGGCCTTGTGGTGCTCCCGCAGTACGAGCTCATGCCAAAACTAGAATTTGTTTCTTATTACTACTCCTACCAACTAGTACTAGTAAGGTACACGTGCATTGCACACATGAGATTCTGGTGGTTTGTGCATTATGCTTCTACATGTGGAGCTTTCTAGATTCTAACATGTGGCAAAATCTCGTGGAATGTAAGGTTAGGCAAGTTTGATTAACTTAGGTGAGTGTTTGGTTCAAGCCACACCTTAGGCAAGCTACACTAAGGCCCCACATGACATACACACAATCTAAGATGACTTATTCACCTAGACGGAGGGAGTAGTGTTTCTAGCAAGATGCCCGCGCATTGTAAAAAGTTGATGGAAAAGGTGAGCACAACTTATAAATTGACGGATGGAGTACTACTTATAGTGATGCATATAATCAAGCAAAGGGATCACACATGTCGGTATTGACTGGAACGAGAATGCAACAGCACAATAAGAATTAAGGCCACGATGATGCGATCGCAGTGGTGGTTTCTGAAGGCAAGAAGAAAGATGGATCCACGAACGTACGACCTCCTCCTCCTCAACTTAGTGCGCCGGGCCACCGACCGGCGGCTAAGGAGCGGCGGCTTTTGTGGCGAGGTCGAGGTGCTTCTCAGCAAAGGCATCCAAGGCTTCCAGCCGGTTGAGGAAGGCCAACATCGTAGCATCCTCACTGGCCTTGTAGATACCTATGTACACAATTTGCTCGTACACATGGATGTGTAGGTCGACGAATTCTTGCAGGGCGAGGCGCCTCGCGGCGAGCGCGACCTCCAGGTGGGCATCCTTCATGGTGTCGGCGAGCAGTCGCAGGGCCACCAGTGCTTGAAAGAGGTTCCGGCCATGGAGGACGATTAGGGTGGCAGGCAATGAGGAGCCCGGGCGCACGGGTTGGAGGAGTACGGCGATGTCGTCCGCGAGCTTCTTGATGACGGTGAACTTGTTGTTGGTGTCAACGATCATCTGGTCCAACTGAGAGTCGTAGTTGGCATCGACGGCGGCCATCCACCAGCCGGTCTCCAACATCGTCTGGAGACGATCCTCGGCGCCATGCTGCAGGCCGGCGTCGTGGACCATCTGGCGCAGCTGCTGGCCGCTCATGCGCATCGCCGCCATGGGTCTGGAGTGAGCTCTTTTGCACTTAGTGTAGGTGCTTAGGCAAATACTTAGGTGCGTACGATGTGGTAGATGCATTGGAATGGAGGGGCGCCTTTATATAAGGGCAATGAGGGCAAACTGCGTTGCATTCACATCGTGCAGCCTCTTTTCCCGGACCTCCTCCCATTACTTCCCTCATGCATTAATTAAAGGAGGATGCATTGGCCGTTCAACATATCGGGAACCGCTACTCCTTCCGTCGTCAGCATTAAAGCCGTATCGGGAACTGCGCCGCCCGCTATCAAATCGAATACTCCCTCCGTCTAGGTGAGTATTAAGTCATCTTACGAAAACCACTCGTTTCTTCACATTATATACGTACAATATATATGGCCAACATCATATAGCCAGCAGTTTAGTTGTCAAAGAATTTCAGGGTGCTTAGTTTTGTCAAAGAATTCCAGGGTGCTTAGTTTTATTTGAGGGGTGGGTTGTGCACTTATGTTGGACACCATTATTGTGACAAGCCTTTTTAATAGTACTACTGTACAAAAGTGGACTATATACATTTTTTAAAAGGCTAGAGGGCGGGGCATTCTAGCTCGGTCGGTTTCACGAGAGGCGAGGGCCTTTGGGATTTGCCGGCTCATTACTGTTGTCAAATTGAATAGTACTACGCCGCCCGCTGCACGCCCGGCGCCTCCATTAAACCCCTCCATTAAACCCCTCCATTAAACCCGCATGCAAACCTAGAATCCTACTCCGGCCATACGTCCGTTCATGAGCGGGTCAGAATTAAACGCAACACCGGTCAAGCTCCTCCCGTCCTCCCTTAGTTTAAACGAGGCCAGACGCCGGCCAAGCTCCTACCGTCCGCCCTCTATTTACACGAGGCCAGACAGACAGCGAGTAAGAATCGCACCCCTCTTCCGCTTCCCCATCTCCTCCTTCACCATTTTCTCCACTCTTCCGATGGCTTCCGATGAGCCGTTCACCGGCATATTATCCGACTGGGTGGCTCGCCGAGCCCTCCGGATACGGGCGAGGCTGCTCGGTGCTTCACCAACCTCGCTTGGCCCGACGGAGCCAGTTGCCGCCCCAAGCAGGCGCGTGGTTCAGCAACTCACCGCTCCAGTTCAGCTTGATGAGGAGTGGCGAGTTGCTCCACGCCGACACGGCAGCGAGCACGCCGGTACGGGCGCCGTCGCTGCCACGTCGTACCGCGCCAGTAGTGTTTGCGGTGGCCGCGCCTCCCGTGTCTGTGGGCGCGCCTCTCGTGCCTGCGGCAGCACCATGCAGGCAGAGACAGAAGCCAGGTGTGTGGGGAGCGACGAGAAGGTGGCCAGCTTCTCCGTGTCCTCCGCTATCATCGAGGAGAAGTAGAACACGGGAGGCCGCCGCCACTTGGGACCCATGAAGGCCACCGCCGAGGCGACGGCCGCGGATTCAGGTGGTTTCTTTGCTGCTTCGTCTCTTCTGAGGACCTTCGTCGACCCCGCAAGTGTCTGACAGACATGAGGAAGACAAAGGGATCCGCGGGCGGCCATTTAGAACTGAAATAAGTCTAGATACATCCATTTCTAGGACAAGTATTTCCGGATGGAGGGAGTATTAATTATACAAGAGAGCCGGATTGGCACCTCTTAGTTCATGTAAATGTAATGAAATCCATCATGTTTATATGAAGATCCGGCTTTTTTATACGAAATCCTTCATGCTTATATGAAATCAGTCCGTGTTTGCACGAATTTCATCTGGTTGATTAGAGTTGTAAAATGTATGCCGCTGGCGTTTGATGTCTTCCTCTGCTTAAGGAAGCGGGAGGAAATTTGCCGGCTGCCGTTGGAGATGCTCTTTATGTTGGTGACATCCAATCCATTTGAGTTAATTGCCTGTATGATTGTCCCTCTATAAAAAGTTAATTGCATGTACAGTGTACACGTGACTTGGAGGGTGGCCACAGCTTCGTACAGAAAGTTAAAAAGAAACAAATCCATCCTTAATCTTGTATTCTAAGTACTCTGTGGGTTCCACTGTCAGTACAGTAGCGAAAGAAGTATATATTAAATAAGTAGAGTAATATATAATATAAAAATATGAAGTTAAAAGACAGAATTCGAACTCATGTCATTGCGTTGCGAGCATCCAGCGTTAACCAGCCCATCACATTTTTGTTGTAGACCATGCTGGAGATATATCTCCATGTCTACTCTTATATATACTCCATTCGTTCCTAAATATTTGTCTTTTTCAGATTTCAAATGGACTACCACATACGGATGTGTATGTAGACATATTTTAGAGTGTAGATTCACTCATTTTGCTCCGTATGTCTTTTCAGGAAGGGGTCAGATTTGTCCTTGATTTATTTATGAGGTATCCAGATGGCACTGCACCACCAAGAAAAGAGGGTAACATCAAAATTATGGACTACTTTTTTGAGTATGTTGGTAAGGTCCGGTCATAGTCACTTGTTGAAATCTCTAAAAAGACAAATACTCCCTTCGTCCAGAAATACTTGTCATCAAAATGGATAAAAGGAAATGTATCTAGACGTATTTTAGTTTTAGATACATCTCTTTTTGTCCATTTTGATGACTAGTATTTTCGGACGGAGGGAGTAGAAAAAGAGTTGGTGATGATGGTGTGCGTGCCATCCTGCAATATAGGCCGTCGGATTTATATCTAACGGATAGGAAAGAAACTATGGCAATTTTGCAAAAATATACCCACACGTCTCTCCACGTTCGCAAATAAGGCCTTCCCTCGTTCAACCTTTTCTCTCACAAGATAAACTACTCATACAATGCATCTTGATGTTCCGTGCAACGCACGGGCAGCTAGCTAATTTCTTTTAAAATAGTTGCTGCGATAATTGGGTTGAAGTGATATATTTTATGTCTGCCCCGAATGATTTCAGATTCACTAGTAGTAACAAAGAAAAGGTTGCCTTGTTAATTAACAGAAAACAGGGTGAAAACTATCACATGAGGCCGGTAAAAACAAGGCATACTGGGTTCAGCGTCATCGTCACTACAACTGTGCGCGCACGAGAAGTCTACATATCGAGGGGGCTACCGAGCGAGGCACCGAGACACAATGTTTGAGAGAGAAACCAATTGACAGATTATGATCAAATCGAGTTGTCACCCTTCTGCTGTCATTGTTGGGGGGTAGGGAGAGAAAGACGTATTGAGAGTGTGCGCGGTAGGCACAGAGGCACAACTAGCGAGTGTGTGTGTGTGTTTGAAAGAGGAGTAGATAGATTATTATCAAGATCGATGTGCCGCCCTACTCCTTCGGTGCCGGGTAGTGTGTGTGTGTATGTTTGAGAGAGAAGCCAGTCGATAGATTAGTATCAAAATCGAGGTGTCGCCCTACTCCTTCGGTGTTGGGAAGTGTGGGTGTGGGGGGGGGGCAGTGACACTCACATATCTCTACTCTTATAAAAAAACAGAGTTGGTGATGATGGTGTTCCTGCCATCCTGCAATATAAGCCATCTGATTTATATCCGATGGACAGGAAGGAAACTATGGCAATTTTGCAAAAAGATACCCACACCCCTCTCCGCATTTGCAAATAAGGCATTCCCTCATTCATCCTTTTCTCCCACAAGATAAACTTCTCATACAAATGCATGTTGATGTTCTGTGCAACGCATGGGCATCTTGCTACTAGGGAGAAGGAGTTTGTGTGACACATATCTAGCTATATTAAGGGATAGGTAGATAGCATATGTGTCAGAGACATTAGTGGCTATGGGTGGGCGGAATTAAAGGGGTGGGCGTGTTAGACATAGAGAGCGTGTGTGTTTCTGTGTGAGAGACTTGTAGGACGGGGTAGAAAGACGAATTTAACCCTGACGGAGGGAGAGATATACACGAAGTGCGCGTGTGTGATCCCGATGACCATATGGAAATGAGATGTGTATGCGTGTGAGAGAGATTGCACAATTCATTCACGTATCACTATCTTGCGATCGTGGTCGTGCATCGCTTGAACATAAGTCAATATCTACTTCGTATCGTGGCCAAAGGTACAATATCGATTCAACACTATAAAGATTGGACACTCACATATCACATTTTTTCTACTTAAATAAGACTTTTTAGTTGTGCGTGCCAAAGTTACAGTGATGTTTCTTCAAACAACCAATGTAGTTATCATGAACATGCACCATTGTTACTCTTGCATTCAAATTCATTAGTCTTGGATGATTTAAGTTTCTATTTTGAAGTAATATATGTAATATTCATATATGAATTCAACGGGTACACAATTTATGAAATGGAGGCTATGTAATCATATGAGGTAACACTTTTAAGTAGCTGACTACAATATCCATTTCTTTTTGTGCGCCTCTACACTAACACGTCAATGCATTATGTTTAAAGTAAATAACCAATGGCACTAAATTATCTATTTACATGAGAAATACATAGGCTGAGCGTTTGATCCCTTTTTTGTGAACGTGCCACTACACCCGTACGATTGGTCACGCCCGTGTGAACGTCCAAGTTATCGGCGCATCATCCCGAGTTATTATCTTTTTTCTGGGGTGGACTTCACACCAGTTATTAACTGCTGACGCGTGCCCTGTGTACATAGTCTAGCATGACCTTCCCGCTAGCACGGTCCAAAATTAGTTGAAACTGGATACGAACGATCCCGCGGGCGGCAAAATATCCCGCCTCCTTCTAAAATTTCCGCCACCTTAGTCTTTAGCATGCGAAATCCCCCTTTTGTCCTTGGTGCATGGACACCAACAGTTACAATACCGCCCTCATATACATGATAGGTCGGAGCTGCTTTGGTATCTTCCGGTTCCCCCACTACATGGCACCACCATTTCCTCTCCCCCACCCACAAAAACGACTAACTCCACAGCACCAGAGCATCTTACATCACGCCGTCCGTACTTCATCGCCCTTTCTCCCCTCCCCTCTCGAAACCCTAGACTGCTCATCCACTGGCGTACCATAGCCCATTCACTGCCAGCGGCGTCCACCTCGTCGGATCTGCTTCTGCGGCTGCATCTACCCTCCCACCTCCCATAGAAACAAGTAGACTGCTCATCCACCACTGTACCACAGCCCATTCAGTGCTGGCCTTGTCCACGGCGCCGGATCTGCTTCATCGGTACTCTCGTCAACCGCCGCGCATCTGCAGCGGCTCATTCGTACTCCCCATCGGAGACGCTTCGTCCACACCACCTGGAGCGGCCCCACCGACACCCCCGTCGACGGCCTCTAATCCTCTTCGCCGACACCTTCCTCAACCCTACCGGAGCCGCTTTGTCGACACCTTCCTCAACCATACCGGAGTAGGTTCGCCTATACCATTCTCAAACCTACCGGGGCCGCTTTGCCAACTCACAAGTCCACGGCCTCAGATCCACTTCCTCGCAACCTCATCCGACCTACCGGAGCAACTTCTGACGCCCCATCCACGGCCGCAGATCCGGATCGTCGACACCACCCTTAACCCAACCACCGGAGCAACTTCTGACGCCCCGTCCACGGCCGCAGATCCGCATCGTCGACACCATCCTTAACCCAACCACCAGAGCAGCTTCACCTACGCCCTCGTGCACGGCCATAGATCCGCTTTGCCCACACCGTAGTCCACCCTACCGGAGTCGCTCCACAAACACCCTACTCGACGGTTCTAGATCTCCTTACCGGACCCCGACAGCCAGCGCAGTGTCATCACCCTTGACGTTTCTAACCTGGTTCCAACAGTCTGGAGAGATGCCAAGCACCCGCCACGGCCTAGGTACTTGTCACCTTTAAACCCGTCCAGCATCACCTGCCCGATGTACTTCAAATATACTAACGGGTCGCTGTTACCTGTTATGCAGCTGGCAAAAACTACAAGGACAATGTTTCTTCTGGATCTAACAGCTTGGCCAACCAAGATCCTGGACTGAGGCATTGCTATGATCTTGTAAGCGCGTCTCTCTCTCTCTCTTGTATTGTTCTGTGCCTGCCAGCGTGCTTTGCTTGGATTTTTGACCAGTAATCCCTTTGTGCAGACAATGATTTCTACTACTGGCTGCTAAATTAGATATGTAGATGTCATATATGATACTACCTCGTACCTCCGTTCCTAAATATAAGTCTTTCTAGAGATTCCACTATAGGCTACACACGGAGCAAAATGAGTGAATCTACACTTGAAAATGCATCTATATACATCTGTATGTGGTCCATACTGGAATCTCTACAAAGACATATATTTAGGAACAGGGGCAGTACATTACACAAAATCATAGGTGGCATGTAGGAATTCCAGTGCACTACATTAGGCTCCCCTAGAGTGCCTGCTAGTCTAGCATACAGAGTCATGGCTAGTTTATGGTACGCACACAATCGTTAATTGGTGGTTTAAATATGCGCAAGGGATATGCAATGTAGTATCATGTAGAGATGTCTGAAATTAGCCGTGTCAACTTGCAGATAGGGTTACACAATGAAAAAGTACAAGATGTATGTGGCAATTTCATGGAATATCGCAAAAAAGGAGAGGCAACGGTGAGCCTATAGAGTGTGCCATGGTACGTCACTCCTCCATTGCAATCATCGTGACATGTTATTTGTATGCCAGTTCTATTAGCCAAGTTTCTTAGGGATAGTTATTACGAGTTATCCTAAGAAAATAAGCACCTGTGAATATAAGCTCCATGTAATAAGCCAACTAGTTCTTTTCATTGCGTTTTCAGCTTATCTTTGGTACGATCAGTGGAAAGTCTAGATTGCATTATATTTTTTTTCATTTTGCTGCCCATATGGAAATTAATTTCACTTGCAAACATCACAAATTGAACCCAGTGCAGTAATTAATATGATAGGAAAACAGACCATCACTATTTGCTCAAAATGCAAATACAAATATACCATCTACTTGGCACAATCTACTTTGGTCAATGTTTTCCATAGAGATCCCATTGCCTAATTTAAACAAAGAATGCATGACCCACATTTAAATGAAGAACAATTATTTATTGAAATTCGATGGTCCAAGTGGTTGGTTATTATCGTATAGTAGCACCACGTGAAAGCATCATATAGCAGCAGCTCATAGCAACTCATCATACAGCAACAGCAGTCTGCAATTCATCATATACCAGCAGCAGCTCATAGCAATTCATCATATAGCAGCAGCAGGAGCAGCTCATAGCAATTCATCATATAGCAGCAGTAGGAGTAGCTCATAGCAATTCATCATATAGCAGCAGCAGGAGCAGCTTGTAGCAACTCATCATATAGCAGTAGCAGGAGCAGCTTGTAGCAACTCATCATATAGCAGCAGCAGGTCATAGCAATTCATCATATAGCAGCAGCAACTCATAGCAACTCATCATACAGCAGCAGCAACTCATAGCAACTCATCATACAGCAGCAATAGCTCATAGCAATTCATCATATAGCAGCAGCAGAAGCGGCTCATAGCAATTCATCGTATAGTGGATCAGAATGAAAATTTGGCAAAAAAATCAAAGGAGATCCTCACCTTGTTGGATGCGCTCATCCTTCAACAGCACCTCAAGTCCATGGCCTGGGAGGAGGGGAGGGGGAATAAGGTGCCTTCTGCCGCAGTGTGGCATCAGCCGTAGTTGTGCAGCGCCCACCGGAGTAGTACATTGGATGAACCACAGTGGAGCAGCTGTTGGAGACCATGAGAATGAGGGGCGGCGCCAGAGGGAGGAGAAGCCAGGGAGATTTGCCCCTACCCGCCGGCCATGTAGCCTAGCTGGACATAGCATTGTCGAGGACAAGGCCATATGGGACCAGTGGCGATGACTCGCTGGAGGAACCCTAGTGCTACAGGCAGGGGATCGAGGTAGTGGGAAAGGGGAGAGGGGATGCAAGCGGGCAGGGCAATGAATGTTTGCGTGTTTGTTTTTACTTGAGGGTCAGGTGTGACACGGGCATCAGCAGTTGCATTTTGAGTGTAATATAGGCAGACAACAGAGTCATTTCACTATTCCCCTTCCCTTCAATTTATAGTGAGGTTCTACCCGAAACACCCCCCTCCAAAGCAAAATTAGTTAAACCCAAGCCCATAACTCAAAAATGACTTCTTTACATCTTTTATGGCTTAATTTGACAATATGCCCTGAAAAGGCGGAATCGAACTGGCCCTTAACCTGCAATTCAATTGTGCATGCAATGATGAATCACTCCTGCCTGCTATCTGTACATTTAGGCATCATCATACATGGCATAACCTAATACATGTGCATTCCATTGTAGAATCGGGAATATGCAATGTTTATGTTAGTTCATACGTTGCACATGATGTTTAAATGCCCCTTAAATCTGGTCAGTCAAGTGATGGTCTTTAAGCCTCCTTCTTTGCTTCTTTTTCTTGATATGTAAGATTTTCTCACACATCTGTTCAATTGCTTGTTTGCATCAGCCCATACTAGGACTGTTTGCTTTGATTACTTGCTGTTCTTGACCTAACACTCTAACAGAGCTTGTCAACGATTTAAACACTAAGGGCTGCTGTAGTGGTGCCTTGTCTAACTCATAGGTGACATAAAGGTTTGGCTGTACACTACAGTAGGCAAGTATGTTAGGAAAGTATGCATATTTATCTTCCAAGGAGATGAGTAACTAGTTGACATAATTATGTGGTGTTGTTTTGTTATAATCTCATCCTTTTGTGTTCACAGACTGGAAAGTATGCATATTTATCTTCCAAGGAGACGAGTAACTAGTTTGTGTCACCATGCAGAGGGGGTGCAATGAAGATAAGATTGAGGATTTCCAAGTACAAGATGTTAGGAAGGAGCCTTGCAAGAGAAGTAGGAGCTGCGCTGAGCCTCTTCAACCTGCTAAGGTAAGTCACTATATGCAACTCAACAGTTCAATTCCTTGTTTGTTTCAGGCATAGTTAATTTTCTCTTTTCAATTGCTTTATTTCTCCTCAGTTAATGAGATGCCCAAATAATCATGCCTGATGTTCGGTACTTGTATCACTATTAGTTGACATAATTAAAGTCCTTACCATTTAATTACTCTGCCGAAGTGTGCCTAAAGCTTTGAAGTCTATTAACCAACTATTATTGCATGAGGCTCACAATCTAGTTTATACTACACTAATGATTGCATAGTTTTGCATGCTGTAGAATGTTTGTATGAAACCCTCTGCTGTTCATTATGCTCCCTAAGACTTTAATTGAGGCACAGAATGGCCAACTGCTTGCTTACTTATACGCAACGTGTTGTCTAAATTTGTAACTTGTCTGTGTTTCCAATTGGGCCCCAACATCATGCTCCTCTGGTGAGCTAAGAGAGATTTCTGTATGTAGGCTGCATAGACTATCTTTTTTTATAATTTTTAAAGTATCACCTGCTTATGCTTCATGACGTGTAACATTTTTTTTGAAAGTGACATGTAACATTATTGTTAGTCCTGTTTTGCCATGTAGTACAAAATAGTGTCTTGTTCGCTTCACTGTTGTGACTATATTTTTGCCCTAGTCATGTGTACTTATAGAAACATTTCAGGATGAAGTGACATCAACACAAAGATCTACAAGCAGTGCGGCATGGCCGTTACCGAATGATTATGGATTGGAATTGGGATGTGCTGATGTTCTCGAGCATCAACTAGAGGTGGCAAGACAACGTGTACATGATTGTCAATGTATAATCAACAAGTTGAGACTGGACATGCAGGTATTAGATGCAGGAGTCAAAAAAATGAAACGGGACATTGAGGTAACCATGAAGGAATTGGAGATTTTGCAGACTGAAATTTGTGCTATCTGAATCCGGCCAATCCTATTTTCTGAAGAGATTATAGTTCAAATGGAGTTAAGTTGATGCGCGTCCATGATGTATGAGCTGTATTTGCCCAGTGTATGTAATTTGCTGTTTGTGTATGCTTTATTATCACCTGTGCCGAACCATAATGCCCAGTGGGTATAATCGGCTGTAATTTCTTTATTGTATAGTGTAGGATTATTCTACCTTTCTATGCCTTGATCTCTTTGTTGTAAAAGTGTAGGCTTTTTAGAGGTGATAGTATTGAGTAGGATAATTCTTTGAATACGATATATCGTTCAAACGAGGGCCAATTCGCCCGACCATGGCCCTTCACAGGCCGTCGGATCCATGGGTCTTCTACGTCTTGTAGGATCCATGGGCCTTCTACGTCTCGTAGGATCCATGGGCCTTCTACGTCTCGTAGGATTCATGGGCCTTGTACGTCTCGTAGGATCCATGGGCCGCTGGCTCATTTATGGGTCTTGTACAGGCCTTTAATGGGCTGTAGACGAGCCTTTAATGGAAATCGTACGTTTTATGGGCTGACCATAACGGGCCGTTAATAGGCCGTATTTGGTGATGCTATGAAAATGGCCCAACAGACTAACGGTCCACAAATGGGCCGACTGTAACGACGGGATGAATTTGGCCCACAAACAGAAAATGACAGTAACGGGCCGTAAGTAACCGAATGCTGCAAATGAGACCAAGAATAAATGGGCCCTCAAAAGGCCGAAAGTTAACTTGGGCTGGAAACGGCCCAACGGAATAATGGGCCGTTAATGGGTATAAAGTGATACACTATTCATTACGGGCCAGTTTCACCACGGGCCATTAATGGGTGTAAAGTAATACACTATTCATTACGGGCCAGTTTCAGCACGGGCCGCTAATGGGCCAAGAGTTACAAAGGGCCTCATATGGGCCGAAAGACGTCATGGGCTATACATGGGCCAGAAGTGAAAACAGGCTGGAATAATATTGGACGGCCTAGATGACGCTACTGTGCCTAATTCGGATAGGGCGTAACGGGCCTTGGGTTAGCGGGCTGTAAATGGGCTATATGCGAACAGGCCGTTAACAGGCTTTCCATGGGCCGGCCCGCCAGCTTTTGACCAAGTCAAATGGGCCGGCCTTTTCACGGGAATGGGCCACTGTTGGGTCGTGCCACATGTTGACGTATCATAGGCGCCTTCTGTCTAGTGAGTGGATGATATCTGTCCCAACGATGAGCCAACACGTGTTTCCTCTAGCCAATGATGATTTTACACGTGGAAAATCCCCATTGGTCGGGGCTGTTAACGGGTTATCGGATCCAACACCCGACCCGATAGCTTAACGGCGTTCCGTTACGGTGGATGCCACATGTCGGTCACCCTTGACGAAAGCACTTCTGTAACGCGCGATTTATTGTCATGGAAGTGGACACTTCCGTGATGATAATTTTGGTAATGTCATGGAACGCTTCTACGACAGCACATGTATGAATATCTTGATTCTGTCATAAATTTGTCATGGATGTACATGCATGACAAAAAAAGTAACCTACTATGACAAACACATATCATCACGGAAGTGTATTTTTTTGTAGTGATATCTAATAAAGTGCGGTTACGATGTTTGGACACACCATTACGTGGTGTTCCGGGTGGCGTAAGTTGCGAAACTATTCCGCATTGTTCCAAATGAAGTCCAAACTCATAACTCAAATATTCACCTCCACGATCAAATCGTAGAAACTTGATTTTCTTGTTATGATGATTTTCCACTTCACTCTGAAATTCTTTGAACTTTTCAAATGTTTCAGACTTATGTTTCATTAAGTAGATATACCCATATCTGCTCAAATCATCTGTGAAGGTGAGAAAATAACGATATCCGCCGTGAGCTTCAAAGTTCATTGGACTACATACATCAGTATGTATGATTTCCAATAACTCTGTTGCTCGCTCCATTGTTCCGGAGAACTGAGTTTTAGTCATCTTGCCCATGAGGCATGGTTCGCAAGTACCAAGTGATTCATAATCAAGTGATTCCAGAAGTCCATCAGAATGGAGTTTCTTCATGCGCTTTACACCAATATGACCTAAACGACAGTGCCACAAATAATTTGCACTATCATTATCAACTCTGCATCTTTTGGCTTCAATACTATGAACATGTGTATCACTACTATCAAGATTTAGTAAAAATAGACCACTCATCAAGGGTGCATGACCATAAAAGATATTGCTCATATAAATAGAACAACCATTATTCTCTTATTTAAATGAATAACCATCTCGCATGTAAAAAAGATCCAAATATAATGTTCATGCTCAACGCTGGCACCAAATAACAATTATTTAGGTCTAAAACTAATCCCGAAGGTAGATGTAGAGGTAGCATGCCGACGGTGATCACATCGACTTTGGAACCATTACCCACGCGCATCGTCACCTCGTCCTTAGCCAATCTTTGTTTAATCCGTAGCCTATGTTTCAAGTTGCAAATGTTAGCAAATGAACCAGTATCAAATACCCAGGCACTACTGCGAGCATTAGTAAGGTACACATCAATAACATGTATGTCAAATATACCTTTCACTTTGCCATCCATCTTCTCTGCCAAATACTTGGGCAGTTCCGCTTCCAGTGACCAGTTCCTTTGCAGTAGAAGCACTCAGTCTCGGGCTTAGGTCCAGACTTGGGTTTCTTCACTTGAGCAGCAACTAGCTTGCTGTTCTTCTTGAAGTTCCCCTTCTTCCCTTTACCCTTTTTCTTGAAACTGGTAGTCTTGTTAACCATCAACACTTGATGCTCCTTCTTGATTTCTACCTCCGCAGCCTTTAGCATTGCGAAGAGCTCAGGGATTGTCTTATCCATCCCTTGCATATTATAGTTCATCACAAAGCTCTTGTTGCTTGGTGGTAGCAATTGAAGAACTTTGTGAATGATACTATCATCAGGAAGATTATCTCCCAGTTGAGTCAAGTGGTTGTGGTACCTAGACATTCTAAGTATATGTTCACTGACAGAACTATTCTCCTCCATCTCGCAGTTGTAGAACTTATTGGAGACTTCATATCTCTCAATCTGGGCATTTATTTGAAATATTAACTTCAACTCCTAGAACATCTCATATGCTCCATGACGTTCAAAACGTCGTTGAAGTCCCGGTTCTAAGCCGTAAAGCATGGCACACTGAACTATCGAGTAGTCATCAGCTTTGCTCTGCCAGGTGTTCACAACATCTGGCGTTGCTCCTGCGGCGGGTTTGTCACATAGCGGTGCTTCCAGGACATAATTCTTCTGTGCACCAATGAGGATAATCCTCAACTTACGAACCCAGTCCATGTAGTTGCTACCATCATCTTTCAACTTAGCTTTCTCTAGGAACGCATTAAAATTCAACGGAACAACAGCACGGGCCATCTATCTACAACAACATAGACATGCAAAATACTATTAGGTACTAAGTTCATGATAAATTAAAGTTCAATTAATCAAATTACTTAAGAACTCCCACTTAGATAGACATCTCTCTAATCATCTAAGTGATCATGTGATCCATATCAACTAAACCATGTCTGATCATCACGTGAGATGGAGTAGTTTTCAATGGTGAACATCACTATGTTGATCGTATCTACTATATGATTCACGCTCGACCTTTCGGTCTTAGTGTTCCGAGGCTACATCTGCATATGCTAGGCTCTTCAAGTTTAACCTGAGTATTCCGCGCGTGCAAAACTGGCTTGCACCTGTTGTATGTGAACGTAGAGCTTATCACATCCGATCATCACATGGTTTCTCGGCACGACGAACTATAGCAACGATGCATACTCAGGGAGAACACTTATAACTTGAAATTTAGTGAGATATCATCTTATAATGCTACCACCGAACTAAGCAAAATAAGATGCATAAAGGATAAACATCACATGCAATCAATATAAGTGATATGATATGGCCATCATCATCTTGTGCCTTTGATCTCCATCTCCAAAGCACCGACATGATCACCATCGTCACCGGCTTGACACCTTGATCTCCATCTAAGCATCGTTGTCGTCTCGCCAACTATTGCTTCTACGACTATCGCTACCACTTAGTGATAAAGTAAAGCAATTACATGGCGATTGCATTTCATACAATAAAGCGACAACCATATGGCTCCTACTAGTTGCCAATAACTGTTTTACAAAACATGATCATCTCATACAATAAAATTTAGCATCATGTCTTGACCATATCACATCACAACAATCCCTGCAAAAACATGTTAGACGTCCTCTACTTTGTTGTTGCAAGTTTTACTTGGCTGCTACGGGCTGAGCAAGAACCGTTCTTACCTATGCATCAAAAACCACAACGCAGTATAGTGATTGCTTTTTGATCTTCAGAAAGAACCCTGTTCATTGAATCCGATTCAACTAAAGTTGGAGAAACTGACACTCACTAGCCACCTGTGTGCGAAGCACATCGGTAGAACCAGTCTCGCATAAGCGTACGCGTAATGTCGGTCTAGGCCGCTTCATCCAACAATACCGCCGAATCAAGAATCAACTAGTGACGGCAAGCAATATGTATATACCCATGCCCACAACTCCTTTGTGTTCTACTCGTGCATATAACATCTACGCATAGACCTGGCTCGGATGCCACAGTTGGGGTACACAGTAGTTTCAAATTTTCCTATGCACACACAAGATCATGGTGATGCATAGCAACGAGAGGGGGAAGAGTGTTGTCCACGTACCCTCGTAGACCGTAAGAAGAAGCATTATGACAACGCGGTTGATGTAGTCGTACGTCTTCATGATCGACCGATCCTAGTATGGAAACTATGGCACCTCCGTGATCTGCACACGTTCGGCTCGGTGACGTCCAGTGAACTCACGATCCAGCAGATTGTCGAGGGAGAGCTTCGTTAGCACGACGGCATGATGACGGTAATGATGATGCTACCGGAATAGGGCTACGCCTAAGCACCGCTACGATATGACCGAGGTGGATTATGGTGGAGGGGGCACCGCACACGGCTAAGAGATCAATGATCAACTTGTGTGTCTATGGGGTGCCCCCTGCCCTCGTATATAAAGGAGCAAGGGGGAGGCCGGCTGGCCTTGGGGCATGCCAAGGAGAGGGGGAGTCCTCCTCCTAGTAGGAGTAGGACTCCCCTTTTCCTATTCCATCTAGGAAGGGGGAAGGGGGAGGAAGGAGAGGGAGAGAGGGAGGAAAGAGGGGGCGCCGCCCCCCTCCTTGTCCAATTTGTACTCCCAAGGGGGGGAGGGGGCCAGCCCTAGGCCCTCTCCTCTCTCTCCCACAAGGCCCATGTTGGCCCATTAGTTCCCCCGGGGGTTCTGATAACCCTCCGACACTCTGATAAATATCCGGTGACCCCCAGAACTCATCCGGTGTCTGAATATAGTCGTCCAATATATCAATCTTTATGTCTCGACCATTTCGAGACTCCTCATCATGTCCGTGATCACATCAGAGACTCTGAACTATCTTCGGTACATCAAAACACATAAACTCATAATACCGATCGTCACTGAACGTTAAGCGTGCGGACCCTACGGGTTCGAGAACAATGTAGACATGACCGTGACACGTCTCCGGTCAATAACCAATAGCGGAACCTGGATGCTCATATTGGCTCCTACATATTCTACGAAGATCTTTATTAGTCAAATCGCATAACAACATACGTTGTTCCCTTTGTCATTAGTATGTTACTTGCCCGAGATTCGATAGTTGGTATCTCAATACCTAGTTCAATCTCGTTACCGGCAAGTCTCTTTACTCATTCCATAATGCTACATCCCGTAACTAACTCATTAGATACACTGCTTGCAAGGCTTATAGTGATGTACATTACCGAGAGGGCCCAGAGATATCTCTCCGACAATCGGAGTGACAAATCCTAATCTTGATCTATGCCAACTCAACAAACACCATTGGAGACACCTGTAGAGCACCTTTATAATCACCCAGTTACGCTATGACGTTTGTAGCACACAAAGTGTTCCTCCGGTATTCGGGAGTTGCATGATCTCATACTCATAGGAACATGTATAAGTTATGGAGAAAGCAATAACAACAAACTAAATGATCATCGTGCTAAGCTAACGGATGGGTCAAGTCAATCACATCATTCTCTAATGATGTGATCCCGGTAATCAAATGACAACTCATGTCTATGGTTAGGAAACATAACCATCATTGATTCAACGAGCTAGTCAAGTACATGCAAACTAGTGACACTCTGTTTGTCTATGTATTCACACATGTACTAAGTTTCCGGTTAATACAATTCTAGCATGAATGATAAAAATTTATCATGATATAAGGAATTATAAATAACAACTTTATTATTGCCTCTAGGGCATATTTCCTTCAATATAGACACCGGAGGGTGGTAGGGTTGTACAGAGTCGGTTTATAGAGAAAGGAAACTACACGTCTGACCGCCAAGCTTGCCGTCCATGCAACGGAGAGTCTCATCAGGACACGGGGGGAAATCTTCTATCTTGTATCCTCACGGCCCATCAGTCCGGCCCAAATCACATAGCCCAAACGCCCGAGGACCCCCTTATCCAGGACTCCCTCAGTAGCCCCCGAACTTGCCTTCAATGACGACGTAGTATCCGACTTTATGTCTTTGGCTTTGCAAGGTGAGTTCTCCATTACACTTCGGATTTGACGATAACTCGGCTCCACATTAAATATTGATTCTTTGCCGCGTCGCCTCGGCTTCCACGTGTCGGGTCAATGCGAACGGTCTACGTGCTTCTTTTACAAATAACCCCTCGACCACACAGGGAAGGTGTCTATTTATGGAGATTAGATCTTAGATGCCATTCCACACCACGCAGAAATCCTTAGAACTCGCCATAGGAAATTTTCCAAACATGGCCAGCGCTCCTAGCTCTTCCTCATGCCCCGTTTGCCCTCAAAAAGGCGACTGGGAAAGCTGCTCAGTATCCCGCGCTCACCTGAATAAACTTCAGACACAGGGATATTTTCCTCCCGCGGATCTAGTCTCCGTTCGGGTTGGATTAATTTCCATCAATGGCGAAGCCCTGGCGGTGAATTTCCCCAATCCTTCTAAAGAGGAGCGGGCTTCGTTGCTCTTTGCGAGCTGTTCCTAGGCTGTGAGACTGATTTCAAGCTATGGCGGAAATTTTTCTGCCTCGTCCCCCGCTCCCAAAAGGGATCTATATTCAAGGTGGGCAGCGCCGAAGTATGGCGCATAGCCGGGACAGGATACCTGCTCGGCACTCCGAAGAAGGCATCCGAAGAGTGGCCCTCGGAATGGTTTTATATTGAAACGTCGTTCTTCCGGACCCAATCCGGCGCGGTCTTCCCGAATTCTCCCGCGCTCCTTTAAAGAAGCGCGCCAGCTGGCATCCTCGAAGCCTCGAGGAAGGAGACAGTGCAGAGGTCGAGAGGCTGGCAAGCAAGATCAGAGTACTTGCCAACTCCGGGCTGTCTATAATCGAGGTAATGGTGATTTCAATAACGCGATGCATTCAGCCGCTCCAATCTAGAGGTTTTCCTATGTGGAATTATAACATGGAGGACGATGCGTCCCGTTGTCTACGCAAGGGTCCAGACAATTTTTCCACCCTAGCCACCATCCTAGCTGACCTTTACAAAGGGGAGAACAAAGACTTCACTCGCTTGAAATGTTAGGAAGTTTTTTCCATGTATAACCCCATCGACATGGTGAGTTTTTTAATTATTGGCCTTACTCAACCTTTTTCCAGAGTTATGCTAGTCGAATTTAATCCAGCTACTTTTAATAGGAATGGAGAAAGGTCACCGAGGGGGTCTACAGCCCCGCTCCGCAGCCAGAGGACCATGTTTGAGACCTGGATCCCGGATATGAAGAAGATCTGGATATATTCATAGAACTTAAGGAGGGGGTCTTCTATCAGGCGAGCTACGACGACACGGAAGTGGCCATTATAGCCGACTACCCCGGTCTTCTCCCCTCCTCCCAGGTAAGTACCCAGGAAACATCTCGTCCAAAAGAGTTTTCCCATCGCGCCTCACCCACCGCACTGTCTCATGCCCCGAAGGGGCGGCGCTCATCTTGCCGATCTGTATCAAAGGCGTCCTCTAAGAAGGCGACGCCCAAGCAGGGCGAGTCTTTGAAAAGAAGGGCAAGCGGTGATACTACAGAGCCCCCGCCTTCACCAAAGAGGTATAGTCTTTAACATGCACTCGGTGGATAGACCGAATTGTGATGCTTTCCGCCGGGCCATTTTTCAGGAAGAGCGTACGCCGTACTATATCCGAGGACCTTGTCGGCCATGCATCGACCAATCCAGCCCCGGTCCCTGCCGTAAGGACTAGGGTTGATGCAGGCAAAATGCCGGATTGTCACCTCCAAGAGGATTCAGATAATGTATCCGTCTCCAATTACGAAGTGGAGAGCACGATGAATCATCGGCGGCGGAAAGAGGCCATGCGTGACCCAAGTTTCACCGAAGAGGCATTCAATGCTCTCAGCTCTGCGGATGCATATATCCGAGCTGCTAGGGATGGACTTGTCGAAGCCATTCACCAGCTTTCAAAGGATATGCGGGTAAGAACTTTGTGTAGATTCAATAATCATGTGCCAGTAGCCCCCGAGACTTGAAGCAGTTGGCCCAACTGATATAAGGGTCGTTATATCATTAGGTACTCACGGACAAAAATAACATGCTATCCAGGAGCTTGAAGAATGCCGGACCAAGCTAACTGTTGTCACCACCGAACTACAAAATTTGAAGAAATCCAAGAAGACAATGGGTGGTAAGCACAACAGTGTCCAGAAAATACGATTATGCGCCAACAATGATTGTTAAATATGCATTGGTTTGTTTATAGCTGCAGGATCGACCAATCAATTGGAGGAGATGTTGAAGGCTGCTCAGGCGGACAAACAACACGCCGAAGGGCAAGAAGCCATTGGTCAACATGTATTAACATAGACCATTAATGAAAGGAACAAGCTATAGGATGCCAACATCAAGCAAGCCGAAGAGCTAAAGGATGGAAGGGCCCATCTGTCGGATGCCTTGAAGGAGAACAGAAGGCTGAAAGGCGGCATATTTAGTATGTCCTTGAACCTAACTTTCATAAGATCCCCCGACGTAAGGTTTTACGACATTTGTTCCTGTAGGTTTGTTAACTGGGTGGCCCGAGGGAGAAGTGTCCGGATTTCAAGGCGACTTGCTGGAAGAGCTACCCAAAGTGCACGAGCGAGCTCGGAAAGCCATGAGGAACATGGCTAAGGCTTTATGGCCATCCGATTCTCCTCCAGGAATGATGGGAGAGCTCACGAATTTATTCAATGGAGCTCGTCTTTGTTTTGAGCTATGGAAGGCATCGACATGTCGAGAAGGCGCACGAGAAGCTTGGGCTATGGTGAAAACACGGTATACTGGACTTGATCCGAATCATATGGCCTGGGTCAGACCTCAGGGACCAGACATACAAGAAATTCTGGTTAGCTTGGTGTACGACCAAGTAAAGATAGCCGCCAAATTTTCACAACAAGACTGTAAGCTAGACAGCCTGATAGATGGCATAGATAAAGAGTAGGCGTGTGATTTCATGTGACAATACACTTTATCATCAAACTTATCTCTGGCCGAATTGTAAAAGATTGACATGGTAGACCTTCCGCTTCGACCTCCCAAAACCAAAGGGTGGAGTGCTTTCAAATATTATACATGTGGGAAACACCAAGTATGTTCGGAAACCAGGCAATCCGGCCATAGTGCTTGAACAGACAAACTGTATTAGGGGAGTTATGTTATATTACTTTTAACGTAAGAAACATCTTCTAGAGAGAATAATTCCATTAAGGGTTCCTCTCCCTGGATCAGCATGCATTTATTTACGCATTCCTAAGCCGTGATGTGGAAGTATCACAGGAGTTTTTGTATTTTGAGAGTTTATATTGCAACGAAGGTAGTTCGTCGTTTGTTCACTGACCAATTATTCCCTTAAGAATGCTAGCTTTTGGCTTCACTCGTCTGAGGTACATGTTTGGATGACCCGGTTGTAACAATCGCAGAGGTGCTCCCTTGTTGGGGAATGCAGTATTTCAATTTTTTTCCTACAATCACGCAAGATCTATCTAGGGATGATAGCAACGAAAGGGGAGAGTGTGTCTACTTACCATCGTAGACCAAAATAGGAAGCGTTAAGTAACGCGGTTGATGTAGTCGAACGTCTTCGCGATCCAACCAATCAAGTATCGAACACACGGCACCTCCGTGATCTACACACGTTCATCTCGATGATGTCCCTCGAACTATAGATCCAGCCGAGGCCGAGGGAGAGTTTCTTAGCACGACAGCGTGCTGAAGGTGATGATGAAGTTACCGATGCAGTACTTCGCCTAAGCACTACGATTATATGATCGAGGTGGAAATCTGTGGAGGGGGGCATCGCACATGGCTAAGAGATCAACTTGTGTGTCTATGGGGTGCCCCCCTCCCCCGTATGTGAAGGAGTGGAGGAGGGAAGGGACGGCCTACTATGGCACGCCCCAAGGGGGGATTCCTACTCCTAGGAGTAGGTTTCCCCCCTTTCCCCAGTTGGAGTAGGAGAAGAAGGAAGAGGGAGAGGGAGAGAAGGAAAGGGGGCCGACCCCCCTCCCAATTCGGATTGGGCTTGGGGGGGTGCCCGCCTCCCACTTGGCCGCCTCCTCCTCTCTCCCACCATGGCCCATCAAGGCCCATTAACTCTCCGGGGGGTTCCGGTAACCCCCCGGTGCTCTGGAAAAATGCCCGAACCTATCCAAAACCTTTCCGGTGTCCAAACATAGCCTTCCAATATATCAGTCTTTATGTCTCGACCATTTCGAGACTCCTCGTCATGTCCGTGATCACATCCAGGACTCTGAAATATCGTTAGTACATCAAATCACATAACTCATAATACATATCATCATTGAACGTTAAGCGTGCTGACCCTACGGGTTCGAGAACTATGTAGACATGACTGAGACACATCTTCGATCAATAACCAATAGCGGAACCTGGATGCTCATATTGGTCCCTACATATTCTACGAAGATCTTCATCGGTCAAACTGCATAACAACATATGTTTGTTCCCTTTGTCATCGGTATGTTACTTGCCCGAGATTCGATCATCGGTATCATCATACCTAGTTCAATCTCGTTATCGGCAAGTCTCTTTACTCGTTTCGTAATGCAACATTGCGCAACTAACTCATTAGTCACATTGCTTGCAAGGCTTATAATGATGTGTATTACCAAGAGGGTCCAGAGATACCTCTCTGACAATCGGAGTGACAAATCCTAATCTCGATCTATGCCAACTCAACAAACACCATTGAGACACCTGTAGAGCATCTTTATAATCACCTAGCTACGTTGTGACGTTTGATAGCACACTAAGTGTTCCTCCGGTATTCGGGAGTGGCATAATCTCATAGTCATAGGAACATGTATAAGTTATGGAGACGACAATAGCAATAAACTAAATGATCATAGTGCTAAGCTATCGGATGGGTCAAGTCAATCACATCATTCTCTAATGATGTGATCCCGTTCACCAAATGACAACTCATGTCTATGGCTAGGAAACTTAACCATCTTTGATTAACGAGCTAGTCAAGTAGAGGCATACTAGTGACACTCTATTTGTCTATGTATTCACACGTGTACTAAGTTTCCGGTTAATACAATTCTAGCATGAATAATAAACATTTATCATGATATAAGGAAATATAAATAACAATTTTATTATTGCCTCTAGGGCATATTTCCTTCAGTCTGCCACTTGCACTAGAGTCAATAATCTAGATTACATTGTAATGATTCTAACACCCATGGAGTCTTGGTGCTGATCATGTTTTGCTCGTGAGAGAGGCTTAGTCAATGGGTCTGCAACATTCAGATCCGTATGTATCTTGAAAATCTCTATGTCTCCTTCCTTGACTTGATCGCGGATGATATTGAAGCGTCTCTAGATGTGCTTGGTTCTCTTGTGAAATCTGGATTCCTTTGCTAAGGCAATTGCACCAGTATTGTCACAAAATATTTTCATTGGACCCGATGACTAGGTATGACACCTAGATCGGATAGGAACTCCTTCATCCAGACTCCTTCATTTGCTGCTTCTAAAGCAACTATTTATTCCGCTTCACACGTAGATCCTGCCATGACGCTTTGCTTAGAACTGCACCAACTAACAACTCCACCATTCAATAAAATACGTATCCGGTTTGTGACTTAGAGTCATCCGGATCAGTGTCAAAGCTTGCATCGACGTAACCATTTACGATGAGCTCTTTGTCACCTCCATAAACGAGAAACATATCCTTAGTAATTTTCAGGTATTTTAGGATATTCTTGACCACTTTCCAGTGATCCACTCCTGGATTACTTTGGTACCTACCTGCTAATCTAATAGCAAGGCACACATTAGGTCTGGTACATAGCATTGCATACATGATAGAACCTATGGCTGAAGCATAGGGAATGACTTTAATTTTCTCTCTATCTTCTGCAGTGGTCGGGCATTGAGTCTGACTCAACTTCACACCTTGTAACACAGGCAAGAACCCTTTCTTTGCTCGATCCATTTTGAACTTCTTCAAAACTTTATCAAGGTATGTGCTTTGTGAAAGTCCAATTAAGCGTCTTGATCTATCTCTATAGATTTTGATGCCCAATATATAAGCAGCTTGTTGAGGAATATCTTTCTCGATGTGGTTTTGGTGATTGATGACAATGTGTTTGCGGACTAATCGTGTGCTTTGAGCATTTCAGAGATTCATCCTTGGCACAAGACGATTTCTTCCCCTCGGAGTGTCATTCAAGATGGTGTATCTCTTTCCTTTCTTTTTCGGTGGACTAGTTGCGTAGAGGGCACCGTACTATCAAGAGGGGGTCTGCTTTGGTATTGGTTGGGTGGAATCAACATGTACACATCCGCTTCTCACCCTCCGAGCCCTTCCGCTTCTATGGAGAGATCTTCTCTCCTCTTGTGGGTTTTGTCAGGGTCCCAGCGGTAGTACCGTGCTACCCAGCGGCAGTACCGCTAAGGGGTCACAAGCGGCAGTACCGCTCCGAAGCGGTAGTACCGGCGGTGACTCCGCAGCAGTACTACCGCTGGCTTACCAGGTCCCTACCGCATCGATTCGAGGGGTCTTTTTCTGTGTCAGATTGTGCGGTACCTCGCTGCGGCAGTAGTGCGGCACTACCGCTCCTTAGCGACAGTACCGCCCTTCCTCCGCGGTAGTACCGCCCGGTTCCCTCTTTCTCTTTACCCTTCATTCTGCGCGGCAGTACCGCCGAAGGGAGCGGTAGTACCGCTTAACCCAGTGGTAGTACCGCTGTCTCCCGCGGTAGTACCGCCCTCTGCGGGGCTGTTTAGTGGGGCAACAGTTGGATTGATGCCCCCACTATAAAACGGGGTCCACTTCTTCCCCATTGACCTACCTCTCCCCCCTCAAGCTCCATCAATGCTCCAAGCTCCATTTTCACCCGATCTATCTCTCTAGCCAATCAAACTTGTTGATTTGCTCGGGAGTGGTTGAGAAAGCCCTGATCTACACTTCCACCAAGAGAGTTTTGATTCCCCCACCTATCCCTAGCGGATCTTGTTACTCTTGGGTGTTTGAGCACCCTAGACGGTTGAGGTCACCATGGAGCCATAGTCCATTGTGGTGAAGCTTCGTGGTATTGTTGGGAGCCTCCAATTAAGTTGTGGAGATTGCCCCAACCGTGTTTGTAAAGGTCCGGTCGCCGCCTTCAAGGGCACCAATAGTGGAATCATGGCATCTCGCATTGTGTGAGGGCGTGAGGAGAATACAGTGGCCCTAGTGGATTCTTGGGGAGCATTGTGCCTCCACACCGCTCTAACGGAGACGTACTTCCCCTCAAAAGGAAGGAACTTCGGTAACACATCCTCGTCTTCACCGGATCCACTCTTGGTTATCTCTTACCTTTACTTGTGCAAGCTCTTTAGTGTTACTTCTCTTGCTTTCTTGTTTGTTTGTTGTTATTGCATCATATAGGTTGCTCACCTAGTTGCACATCTAGACAACCTACTTTGATGCAAACTTTAATTTGGTAAAGAAAAGTTAAAAATTGTTAGTTGCCTATTCACCCCCCTCTAGTCAACCATATCGATCCTTTCAATTGGTATCAGAGCCTTATCTATTTATTAAGGACTTTACCGTCCGAAGAGTATGGTTGATACTGTAGACGGTGTGGAGGAACACTCCGATGTGAATCCGATCTCATCTACGGGCGATGGGGGAACCTCGATCTCTCGTGGGGAGTTCAATGTGGCCTTGGAGACATTGAAAACCTCCATGACGACCGACATTGAAAGCATGTTTACTAAATTCCTTGAAGGGCTTAAACTATCCACCGCACCGTTGAAAGTGGGTGATCCCACCGACAAGGTGACGGATGCTATCTCCGACAAGGGGGAAGCTAGTAGTGAAAAGGCTCCTTCTTCTAGTGGTAAAAATGGCACCAGCATATTTGCTCATGTGGAACCACCAGTTGTTTATGGTGGACCGGTTCCGTCCACTCATTTGAATCATGCCGGTCCCCCCCTAAGATTGTGAAAAATGAGGACTTTTATTCTTGGGTTTACCGCTTTTAGCGCCATTTAAATCATGTGAACACTAATCTTTGGAGAATCATTGAAGAAGGTTTCCATCCGCATGACCCAAGCAACTTCACTCCTCGAGAAGCCGCGGATAACCAATTCAATGAGAATGCTCTCTTCATCATTCAAGATGCAATTCCACCCGAAGATCTACCTCATCTTCGGCCCTTCGCCTTGGCCAAAGACGCATGGCTTTGTGTTGTCTCGCTCTACCGGGGAAGCGCAAGCATTCAACGCTCCAACTATGGAGTGGTGCAAGATCAAGCAGATGAGTTCGCAATGAAAGAAGATGAAGAACCTCGTCAGCTTTATCGGAGAGTAACCAAACTCGCGGTCTCACTCCAAGATCACGGGAGCAAGGACACAGATGACAATTGGATCAAGCGCAAATTCCTCAAGGCAATGATGCCTTACCATAAGGCCATGTCCTCCGTCATTCATCAAAGGCCGGACTTCCACACTTTGACCTCAAGTGAAGTGTTGCATGAGTTTGTGGCCATGAACATCTTGGACAAGACCGCCGACAATGCGGTGCTTCGTTCTCAAAGGGCAAAGAAGCCCAACCTTGCATTGAAAGCCAAGGTCTGCGTTGAAGAAGAAGAAGAGGAAGAAGAGGAGAGCAACCCCGAAGATACAAAGTATGCATATCATGAACACATGGCACTTGCTTCAAGGCAATTTTGGAGAAAGAAAAACTCAAGGCCAAACTTTAGCAAAAACAACTCAAGTGGCATGAAGAGAAAGCAACGTGTAAGGACTTGCCACAATTGTGGCAATGTGAGTCATTTTGTTGCGGAGTGCCCGTATGAGAAGAGAGAAGACAATGGTGGCAAGCTCATCCGAAAGGACAAGGCCAAGTCGTTCCCCAACAAGAGAAACTTCACCAAGAAGACTCCTCCCAAGGCATTGGTGGTACAAGAAGAGTACAATGAGGATGATGACGATGATGAAGATGGTGAGTCGGTTTCCATGGCCTCAGTTGCCATTGCGACGACTCCATGGGTGTCTCTCTTCGACTCACCCAATGAGAGCATCATCGCCAAGTGCCTCATGGCTAAAGCCACCAACAAGGTAACCCCCAACATCAAAACTACCATCATTAATCATCCTTCTTCGAAGGATAGCATTGATGAACATGAGAGATCTAATGTGGAGGTGACTGAGTTTGAGGCCTTTATGGGCAAACTTAAGGGTAAATCCAAGAAGCACTTTGTTGCTCTCTTGGAACAACTTGGTGAAGCTAATGACATGATCGAGGCTCACGAAGATACCATCTCTAAGATGGAAGGGCATAATCGTGACTATGCCGATGAGATCTCGGATCTTTCCAATGCTATTGAGGAAGAGCGTGGTCTTCGTTTGGCTCTTGAGGAGTCACACAACGTTGATCATGCTAAGTTAAAGAAAGATTTTGATCATGTTCTCATTGTTTCTCGTGTGCTAAACTCCGAGAAGGCCGAACTTGAGGTTGATCTTGCTAGACTCAAAGAGGAGTTTGATCTACTTGACAAGGCTCACAAAGTCTTGAAGGGTGCTCATGCTAGCCTCAAAGAGTCTCATGATCAACTTCAAGTAAAGCTAACCAAGGAAAAAGCCACTTTTCCTCGTATGATGTTAGTTGATAATGCAAATGCTACTAATCGTGTTGTGAGAATGTGCATCTTGTTGAGGAGAACGCTAAGCTAAAGGTGCAACTTGAGAAAGGTCTTGCGTCTTGCATACAAGGGGAGATGAACCTCAACGACCTCTTGACCAACCAAAAGGGAGTTGTGGCCAAGGAAGGGATTGGGTACGTGACCAAGTCCAAGAACAAAAAGGAGAATGACAAGGCTAAACGACCTCCTCCTCTCATGCAAACCTTTGTGAAGGAGGGAGAGAGTGCTTCCAAGGAGAAGAAGAACAATCTGAAGGGTGGTGGTGTCAAAAAGGGCAATGCCACTCCTCCCATCAAAGCCGGCGACTTTAATCCTTCTTATGTGTTATGTCGTGCTAGTGATGGGCATGTCTATGCCAAATTTGTTGGTTCTCCTCATGAGTACATTGAATGGTCTATTTGGGTTCCAAAGACCCTTGTTACTAACATCAAAGGACCCATTACAAAATGGGTACCTAAAACCAAGCATTGATCTCTTGTAGGTGTTTGCTTCCGGTGGGGGATCATGGTTGCTCGATAGCGGAGCTACAAATCATATGACCGGAAGCAAGGACTTGGTGGTGGATGTGCACAAGATTCCATCTATGCCCACCAATGTCGAGTGGGGTGACGCCTCATCTTCTAAGGTATTGGGACTTGGCAAGGTAGTCATCTCTCATGATCTCACGATCGAGAAGGTCATGCTTGTTGAGTCCCTTGCATACAATTAACTTTCTGTTCGTCAACTTGCAATCATGGGCTTTGCCACTTTCTTTGATATTGATACCGTGGCCCTCTTGTGGAGCAAGACTCTTAAAGTAGCCTTTGTTGGGCATGTCGAGAACGGTCTATATGTGATTAACTTTTCAGAGCGACCCACTAAGACCGCGACATGCCTAATGGCTAAAGTTGATGTGGGATGGCTTTGGCATCACCGTTTAGCCCATGTCAATATGAGATCTTTGCAAAGTCTTTCTAACGCCCCGAGACCGATGCTCGAGAAGACTTCCATATATTCCGGGTTTCGCCTTTTGTTTCATTTGTGCTTGCCCTTTTATTTTTGCATTGCATCATGCCATCATCTCATAAATCTTTTGCATCTCAACTAAATAAATTGTGTGGATCTTTGATCCATTTAAATCGAGGGAAGAGTGACTTCTCTTTATAACATATCCTCCCAATATTAGGGAGCTATATTAAATATCCCATTAACTTGGAATCACCCATCACACAATTGCATTACTCTTCAACTCTTCTTCTATCCGACTTAACTTCATATATTTTCCTTGTCATCTCTCTCAAGCCATACCCATGCATCATCCCTCCCACTTCCTTCGTTTTTCATGTCTTTGCAAGCGACCTTATTCCTCCTCCATTAATGTTCATATTTTCCCTATAAATCTTGCCTTTTTCCTACACCCTCTCTGTCAGATTTCATCCCATTCGAAGTTGTTTTGGTCAGGTTCAAAAATGATTGAAGTTTGAGAATAATTCAAACTCTAATTATTTTTCTACCTTCTAAAAATGCCAGAGCAATTTATTCAAACCCTACATAAATCCAGGGTTCTAGATATATTTTTATATATCTCATATTCCTAACCAAAAAACCCTGGTTTTCCCATTTTGTTGGTTGTTTAATTATATAAACAATAAATTTAAGATAGGGAAGATTTTTGAAAGGAGAGGGAGCCCAGCTGCAGCCTCAGGCCGGCCAGCCCAAGGGCTCCCGCGCCAGCCCACTTGCAGCTAACCCTAGCCTACCACTCGATCTCTCACCCTCCTCGTTCCATCGTGCCGCCAGAACACCCAACGCTCGATCCCATCTCTCCCCTGCCGCTGCCTACTCCCGCATCGCTCTCTCCCTCTCCCATCGCTCCCTTGCGTCCTCCCGCTGCCGCCGCCACTCGCAGAGAGGAGAGAGCAGCGCCCGACCTCGCTCCCCTATCTTCCCCGTGACCCCGAGCCCCATGGCGCCCGCGGCCCCCCTGCTCCGGTGAGCCCTTTCTCCGCTGCCATCGGAGGTTGACCTGATGCCCGATCTCCTCAGTGTCCTTCCTCCTCGATCCATAGAGCCGTCGAAGGTCCACCCCACAGCTGGGCCATCTCCATCTCGCCGGTGCCCCATGTTTTCCCCCTCCGTCGTGCCTCCTCCCCTCTGCAGGCCCTATCCATGGCGTCCCTTCTTCCCCACGCGCGACCGCACCTCGACCTCTGCCGCCGGTAGCAACAGCAGCTGCTGAACCCTCTCGACGCGCCCTGGCCCTGCTCCACCTCGTCGCCTCGCATCCGCAGAACCAGGCCACGGCCGCGCCATGGCCGCCTCCCTCCTTTGCATCTGGCCTCGGCTGGAGTCGCCCCTGACAGCAACCAGCACGACCAGGAGGCTGCCCTCTCCTTCCACCGCACAGAAGCTCGCAGCTACTACCATCACCTCCTTGCTGTTGGCATACCGAGGCCCCTTGTGCTGTTTTGTGTTGGATGTCAAGGCCACCAAGTTCGACTACGGGGATTCGCCAAGTACCATTCGGATGCACCAAGTTCGACTACATGGACCGCCAAGTTCGCCTTCTGCCGTCTCCGCGATCGCCAAGTACCACGACGATACGAGAACAACTGCCGTTGACGTGCATTTTGCCAAGTACCACTACCGTCGTCCCTCGAAGACTCTGTGGACGTGAAGTTTCTCGCCGTGCCCCTGAACATCTACCGAAACTTGTGAGACTAAGAACCATGAACGTGTACCGATGTCCCTCAAGTTCGTCCACGATTGCTATGTACCACTACCATCGACGCGAACCACTACATCCACTACGGCATGAGTACAACTACTACCACTACGAACGTGGCGAGAACATCTACTTCCTCTGCTTGCACCGAACCAATACGCTTTGAAACGCACAATTCGAAGGTATAACCCTGAGACGACCGCCCGTGGATGAATGTTTGTGTGATGTATGAGATGCCCGTGTGTTGCTCCGTGTCCGTAGTGTCTCTCGCTTCCATGCCATCGACTCGTGGGACACCCGGAATCCGGGAGCGCACCACCATCTTTTGCACGCATCCGCACACTTCTCCTTTGCATCGGTATCTCAATCGAGTTACCGGAACCGGAACGTTGCCGTGGCACCACTTTTCTTTCCACCACGGTGACAAATGCTTCATAATGCTCTTGTCAACTTTAATAAAAAATTGCATAAACTTGCCCATGTCATCCGCATCATCATAACAACAATGCATAAAATGTTTAAATTGTTGTGTGCATTTAATTACTAATGCATATGGGGATTTACCGGATTTGTTGTTTGTTATATCCGGCCCCATTTAAATTGCTTAGTTAGATAGTTTTTTTATGCTTCACCCATGCCATGCTAACCAACATTTAATATTGTTGGGTACATAAACAAGAGCGAACTAAATAATTATTGTGGTGTCCGTCAATATGCAACTCGTTGCATATTGAGCTCCACTTAATTTGTAGGTTTGCTTGTGCACTTTGCCATGCCATGCTTCATTAAACCGGACATGCATCATACTTGATTGTGCATCATACCATGTTCAGGTGTGGTTTGTTTACTATGTTGTCTGCTTCTTTCCGGTGTGTGCTTCTTCGGGTTGATTCCGGTAACGTCGCGTTTATGAGGACCCGTTCATCTACGTTCGTTTGTCTTCTTCATGGACTCGTTCTTCTTCCTTGCGGGATTTCAGGCAAGATGACCATACCCTTGAAATCACTTCTATCTTTACTTGCTAGTTGCTCGCTCTTTTGCTATGCCTATGCTACGATACCTACCACTTGCTTATCATGCCTCCCATATTGTTAAACCAAGCCTCTAACCCACCTTGTCCTAGCAAACCATTGTTTGGCTATGTTACCGCTTTGCTCAGCCCCTCTAATAGCGTTGTTAGTTGCAGGTGAAGTTTGAAGTCTATTCCTTGTTGGAACATGGAGATGTTGTTCCTTGTTGGAACATGTTTACTTGTTGGGATATCATGATATATCTTATTTAATTAATGCATCTATATACTTGGTAAAGGGTGGAAGGCTCAGCCTTATGCCTGGTGTTTTGTTCCACTCTTGCCGCCCTAGTTTCCATATCGGTGTTATGTTCCCGGATTTTGCGTTCCTCACGCGGTTGGGTCATAATGGGAACCCCTTGACAGTTCACTTTGAATAAAACTCCTCCAGCAAGGCCCAACCTTGGTTTTACCATTCGCCACCTAGCCTCTTTTTCCCTTGGGTTAGGCCGGCCCAAGGGTCATCTTATTTTAACACCCCCCCCGGGCCAGTGCTTGTCTAAGTGTTGGTCCGAACTGAGTAGACTGCGGGGCCACCTCGGGGAAACTTGAGGGTTGGTTTTACTCGTAGGATGTCTCATCCGGTGTTGCCCTGAGAACGAGATATGTGCAGCTCCCATCAGGATGTCGGCGCATCGGGCGGCTTTGCTGGACTTGTTTTACCATTGTCGAGGATGTCTTGTAGAACCGGGATACTGAGTCTGATCAGAATGTCTCGGGAGGAGGTCTATTCCTTCGTTGACCGTGAGAGCTTGTCATGGGCTAAGTTGGGACACCCCTGCAGGGATTTGAACTTTTGAAAGCCGTGCCCACGGTTATGGGCATATGGGAATTTGTTAACGTCATGTTGTAGAAAACCTGAAGTTTGACCTTAATTAAAATGCATCAACCGTGTGCATAACCGTGATGGTCTCTTTCCGGCGGAGTCCGGGAAGTGAACACGGTGTTGGAGTTATGCTTGACGTACGTTGTTCTAGGATCACTTCTTGATCATAGTTTCTCAACGGTGCTTTGCCTTCTCTTCTCGCTCTCACTTGTGTATGTTAGCCACCATATATGCTAGTCGCTTGCTGCAGCTCCACCTCACCCCTTTTACCTTACCTATAAGCTTAAATAGTCCTGATCGTGAGGGTGCGAGATTGCTGAGTCCCCGTGGCTCACTAATACTTCCAAACCAGCTTGCAGGTGCCGTTGAACCGTGCAGATGACGCAACCAAGCTCAAGGAGGAGCTCGATGAAGATCGTGTTCGCTATGTTGTTTCCGTTTCCAGTTGATTAGTAGTGGAGCCCAGTTGGGGTCGATCGGGGACCTTTGTCGCATTTGGGGTTCTTCTTTTATTTTGGTTCCGTAGTCGGACCTTGATTGTATTTGGATGATGTAATGCTTTATTCATGTTTTGTGTGAAGTGGCGATTGTAAGCCAACTATGTATCTCTTTCCCTTATGTATTACATGGGTTGTGTGAAGATTACCTCGCTTGCGACATTGCTTTCAATGCGGTTATGCCTCTAAGTCGTGCTTCGACACGTGGGAGATATAGCCGCATCGAGGGCGTTACAAGTTGGTAATCAGAGCCTTCCCCGACCTTAGGAGCCCCCACTGCTTGATCGAATTAGCAGACGTTGTTGAGTCTAGAAAAATGTTTTGAGTCATTTAGGAATTATATATCGGAGAGTTTAGGAATTCTTTTTACTCCCCAGTCTCCTCATCGCTCTGGTAAGGCATCCTGACGTAGTGTTTTGACTCTTCTCTTCTCAAATTTCACTAATTTTTTTTTAGGATCACGCGGGTATCTTGGAATCGTTCCGATGGTTTTATGACGAGAACATTGTCTTGGTGCCTCCTGTCAGGGGTTTTGTGGAAGTGTCCCGGGGAGTTGAGCTCTAAGGTGTTGTCGTCATAATTTTATCGTTGCAATTCTGGAATACCTGAGTTTAGTACGCCGACATCGAAAATCTCTTTTATGCAGTTCGTTGGTGAGATAACCTCGACGCCACCCAGTACTGGGGCGGGAGTTTGGGAGTATTGCCATAACTTGTATAACGGATGCTTTTCGAAGGTTGAGGTAGATGATTTCCGAAGGTTTCTTGGTTATGTGTTGAAGGATGGATACAGCTGGATGTAGGATTTGCTAGTTTTGGGTGAGATATTATGCTTCCCCTGTATCCCCAACACCTGATTGCATAACCGGAAAGGTTCGGGAGTTTCATAGGTGGGAATTCAAGTAGCTCGTAGGATATCTTTCCGATAGATGTATGATTTGAAATTGGGGTTCGACGTCTAGTGGTCCGCCTATTCACGGTCGATTTTACAGTGGTCTCGTTGTGTCTTAAAGAGTCCTTGGCTATGCCGACTCGGGGACGCTTCGTATGTCATGTGCACTGCCTTGTACATGATGGTGCTGTACGATCGAGCCCGTGTAGGCCCCACCACGAAAACTTCAGACGAAATCTCTATTATATGTTTGTTCTGGCTTATTTTGCAAGCCAATCCTTTGTTTTGCTTTTGAGTTGTGGTATTCGAGTTGCTTCGAAGTCAAATGTTGATTCCATACCTTTTCCAAGTGGTGTTCTCATATTCCGATGTGAATACTAATCCTCCTTGATAATCGAGATTGTTATGCCAATCTTGTTCAACCGGTGTGCTTCTCTTCAAGTGGATCTGATCAATTCAACATTCGCAAGATTCAATCTCAGCTTTCTCAACGGTGTTTGTTTCATCCGTCTCCAAGTTGCCTTTGTTTTTCCCACCCTCCCTCCCTTTGTTTTTCTCCAAGGATTAAGATCTCAATCAAGTATCCATCTTATTGGTTATGAATTCTCTCCATTCCTTTCCGTCAATGTTCTTATCCGGTGATTCACATGAAGATACTAACGGAGCCTCAAGTTCATCATTCTCCATTCTTTCCTTTTCCGGTGGATCCAATTCAAGCTTTCGGTGTGTCATATTCTTTTCCTTATTTCAGATGCCTTCTCATGCCGGTGCACCTCATAATCATTCCCCGTTTGCTATTCAATTGTTCCGGAGTGCTCAAGATATCTCGAGGCTGTTATCTTATTCAAGTCTTTTAATTCAACCGGTGCAATATCTCTCTTGAAATCATTCTACGGTGTTTCTTTTGAGTGGGCCCTAACCCACAGGTCTTTTCCTAGGATCTTACCTGACTCTTCTAATTCTCTCGGAGATATCCGTAAAATTCTTTTCGAAGTTTGACGTAAGAATGAATTATCATCAGTCAAATGCCATCTCCTAGATCTTTCACAATTCTTTTCATCGTTGGCTCAAAGTCTTCATTTTGATTCTTCCGGAGTGTCTAAATAATTCTTGGTGATGTTTCTCATCATCATTCTCAGATTTTGGAACACTGAAGAAGAGTTTCTCTTTAATCTTGCTCCATTCTCTTCAAGACTCATGATTCTAGTTTGTTGCCATCCTCTCATAATTGTTTTGATTGTCAGAATTCTTTTCACCCACCCGGAGCATTTCATGAGTTGTTTTCCATTTATTTCCTCCGAAGGACATCTTTTCAAATATTATTCATTCCAGCTTTCAACTCTTGTTCTCCAAATCATACCGGTGCATCATTCAAGTATTCTTTTATCAGCTCGTGATCTCTTCGTTCTCATGTATATAAATTCTCTCAAGCATCTTCGTTCATTTGCTAAATTCTTCCCGGTGTTCCTTTATCTTTTCTTCATTCATTTTAATTCTTACGGTGGTTCATTCAAGATTTCTCTTCCTTCGTTTATCATATCAATTCATTCGTTGTTTCAACCCTACCGGTGGTTCGTTGAAGACCTTCTCAAGTTGGCGCTATATCTATCTTAATCCTTTCTACGAGAATAAGTAGTGTGCCAAATCCGTTGATTGTCATCAATTTAATTGGCGAAGGTTAAGCATAATGTAATTCTTATTCTTGTTTCATCCAAATGATTATTTCCCTATTCCGGAGGTTCATCAAGGTTCTTGATCTCTATTGTTCATCTTATCTTTTCTTCCCGGAGTTCCAACCTCTTTCAATTATATTACAATGGAGATTCATCTAAATCATTGCAAGGATTCACCTTGTGTTTTCAATTTCTCTTTCTTTTTATTCTTTTGTTACCGGAGTTTCTTCTTGGAGGCTATACATGATGGTTCATCAAGGACTTATTTCCTTCTCGAAACGTTCATCAAGATTCTTTTCTAAGGAGCTTAAGTTTCTTCATCTTGCATCCGGAGTGCAATTCTTTCAACTATGTCATTGGAGGTGGTATTATGTCATTCTTGATAATTTGAGTTCATGTTTCATGATTCACATGTTATTAAGAATGAGGTATTTTAAATCCATCAATCCACTAGTTTGAGTTATCTTGGGTTATATTCCACCTAAAGCCTTCCCTAAGGATTGTTGGTATTTATGGTGCCTATAAATGACCCAAGTTCTTCATTTTTTCCTTCTGGTGAAATAACTTTCTTGCCTCCTTATTCATATCAATCCAATTCTTTTTCTCGTGAGTGGCAGGTTTTCATCTCTTAATTTTAAGATGTCTCCTATAAGTCCATATCAAGCTTATTCTTTTCGTTGTTGGTTTTCCAACAACTCCGTTCTAGCTTTTGCTGTAAGCGTGTTCTCCCAAGAGTGTGTTTCCCTTCGTTCACTCCATTCCATTCTTACTTTTGTTCCGAAGGCATTGTGATGTTGCTATCTTCAACCCTTCTTTTGTTCTTGTTAGGACCTTGCCCTTGTCATGCTTATCCTTCTAACCGGAGTGTTGTGTCCCTTTTTGCTCAAGCTCTTTCATTTTATCAAGTCTTCATTTCTTTTCAACCGAAGTGCTACCCGAATCGGTTCTTTCTTATCCCTCTTTCTTAACGGAGTGCTTTCAACTTTGTTCTTCTCCGTTGCTTTCTTTCTTTCATTTTGTGCAACCTTTTCAAGGTTCTTTGGTTTCACTCGTTTGTCAAAGAAGCAACTTAGTTTTACCTCCTCTCTTTCTCTTCCGTTTTTCCCTCCGGTGCCATTCTAGATCTCGGGACGAGATCCTCTCGTAGTGGTGGAGTGGTGTAACGCCCCGAGACCGATGCTCGAGAAGACTTCCATATATTCCGGGTTTCGCCTTTTGTTTCATTTGTGCTTACCCTTTTATTTTTGCATTGCATCATGCCATCATCTCATAAATCTTTTGCATCTCAACTAAATAAATTGTGTGGATCTACGATCCATTTAAATCGAGGGAAGAGTGACTTCTCTTTATAACATATCCTCCCAATATTAGGGAGCTATATTAAATATCCCATTAACTTGGAATCACCCATCACACAATTGCATTACTCTTCAACTCTTCTTCTATCCGACTTAACTTCATATATTTTCCTTGTCATCTCTCTCAAGCCATACCCATGCATCATCCCTCCCACTTCCTTCGTTTTTCATGTCTTTGCAAGCGACCTTATTCCTCCTCCATTAATGTTCATCTTTTCCCTATAAATCTTGCCTTTTTCCTACACCCTCTCTGTCAGATTTCATCCCATTCGAAATTGTTTTGGTCAGGTTCAAAAATGATTGAAGTTTGAGAATAATTCAAGCTCTAATTATTTTTCTACCTTCTAAAAATGCCAGAGCAATTTATTCAAACCCTACATAAATCCAGGGTTCTAGATATATTTTTATATATCTCATATTCCTAACCAAAAACCCCTGGGTTTTCCCCTTTTGTTGGTTGTTTAATTATATAAACAATAAATTTAAGATAGGGAAGATTTTGGAAAGGAGAGGGAGCCCAGCTGTAGCCTCAGTCCGGCCGGCCCAAGGCTTCCCGCGCCAGCCCACTTGCAGCTAACCCTAGCCTACCACTCGATCTCTCACCCTACTCCTCGTTCCATCGCGCCGCCAGAACACCCAACGCTCGATCCCATCTCTCCCCTGCCGCTGCCTACTCCCGCATCGCTCTCTCCCTCTCCCATCGCTCCCTCGCATCCTCCCGCTGCCGCCGCCACTCGCAGAGAGGAGAGAGCAGCACCCAACCTCGCTCCCCTATCTTCCCTGTGACCCTGAGCCCCATGGCGCCGGCGGCCCCCCTGCTCCGGTGAGCCCTTTCTCCACCGCCATCGGAGGTTGACCCGACGCCCGATCTCCTCAGTGTCCTTCCTCCTCGATCCATAGAGCCGCCGAAGGTCCACCCCGCAGCCGGGCCATCTCCATCTCGCCGGCGCCCCAAGTTTTCCCCCTCCGTCGTGCCTCCTCCCCTCTGCAGGCCCTATCCATGGCGTCCCTTCTTCCCCATGCGCGACCGCACCTCGACCTCTGCCGCCGGTAGCAGCAGCAGCTGCTGAACCCTCTCAACGCGCCCTGGCCCTGCTCCACCTCGTCGCCTCGCATCCGCAGAACCAGGCCACGGCCGCGCCATGGCCGCCTCCCTCCTTTGCATCTGGCCTCGGCTGGAGTCGCCCCTGACAGCAACCAGCACGAGCAGGAGGCTGCCCTCTCCTTCCACCGCATAGAAGCTCGCAGCTACTACCATCACCTCCTTGCTGTTGGCATACCGAGGCCCCTTTTGCTGTTTTGTGTTGGACGTCAAGGCCACCAAGTTCGACTACAGGGATTTGCCAAGTACCATTCGGATGCACCAAGTTTGACTACATGGACCGCCAAGTTCGCCTTCCGCTGTCTCCGCAATCGCCAAGTACCACGACGATACGAGAACAACTGCCGTCGACGTGCATTTTGCCAAGTACCACTACCGTCGTCCCTCGAAGACTCTGTGGACGTCAAGTTTCTCGCCGTCCCCCTGAACATCTACTGAAACTTGTGAGACTAAGAACCGTGAACATGTACCGATGACCCTCAAATTCGTCCACGATTGCTATGTACCACTACCATCGACGTGAACCACTACTTCCACTACGGCATGAGTACAACTACTACCACTACGAACGTGATGAGAACGTCTACTTCCTCTACTTGCACCGAACCGATACGCTTTGAAACACACGCTTCGAAGGTATAACCCTGAGACGACCGCCCGTGGACGAATGTTTGTGTGATGTATGAGATGCCCGTGTGTTGCTCCGTGTCCGTAGTGTCTCTCGCTTCCATGCCATCGAGTCGTGGGACACCCGGAATCCGGGAGCGCCCCACCATCTTTTGCATGCATCCGCACACTTCTCCTTTGCATCGGTATCTCAATCGAGTTACCGGAACCGGAACGTTGCCGTGGCACCGTTTCGTTATCGTCGCTGTGGCACCCCTTTTCTTTCCACCACGGTGACAAATGCTTCATAATGCTCTTGTCAACTTTAATAAAAAATTGCATAAACTTGTCCATGTCATCCACATCATCATAACAACAATTAAAATGTTTAAATTGTTGTTTGCATTTAATTACTAATGCATATGGGGATTTACCGGATTTGTTGTTTGTTATATCCGGCCCCATTTAAATTGCTTAGTTAGATAGTTTCTTTTATGCTTCACCCATGCCATGCTAACCAACATTTAATATTGTTGGGTACATAAACAAGAGAAAACTAAATAATTATTGTGGTGTCCGTCAATATGCAACTCGTTGCATATTGAGCTCCACTTAATTTGTAGGTTTGCTTGTGCACTTTGCCATGCCATGCTTCATTAAACCGGACATGCATCATACTTGATTGTGCATCATACCATGTTCAGGTGTGGTTCGTTTACTATGTTGTCTGCTTCTTTCCGGTGTGTGCTTCTTCGGGTTGATTCCGGTAACGCCGCGTTTATGAGGACCCGTTCGTCTACGTTCGTTTGTCTTCTTCATGGACTCGTTCTTCTTCCTTGCGGGATTTCAGGCAAGATGACCATACCCTCGAAATCACTTCTATCTTTGCTTGCTAGTTGCTCGCTCTTTTGCTATGCCTATGCTACGATACCTACCACTTGCTTATCATGCCTCCCATATTGTTAAACCAAGCCTCTAACCCACCTTGTCCTAGCAAACCGTTGTTTGGCTATGTTACCGCTTTGCTCAGCCCCTCTTATAGCGTTGTTAGTTGCAGGTGAAGATTGAAGTCTATTCCTTGTTGGAACATGGAGATGTTGTTCCTTGTTGGAACATGTTTACTTGTTGGGATATCACAATATATCTTATTTAATTAATGCATCTATATACTTGGTAAAGGGTGGAAGGCTCGGCCTTATGCTGGTGTTTTGTTCCACTCTTGCCGCCCTAGTTTCTGTCATATCGGTGTTATGTTCCCGGATTTTGCGTTCCTCACGCGGTTGGGTCATAATGGGAACCCCTTGACAGTTCGCTTTGAATAAAACTCCTCCAGCAAGGCCCAACCTTGGTTTTACCATTCGCCACCTAGCCTCTTTTTCCCTTGGGTTAGGCCAGCCCAAGGGTCATCTTATTTTAACCCCCCCGGGCCAGTGCTTGTCTAAGTGTTGGTCCGAACTGAGTAGACTGCGGGGCCACCTCGGGGAAACTTGAGGGATGGTTTTACTCGTAGGATGTCTCATCCGGTGTTGCCCTGAGAACGAGATATGTGCAGCTCCCATCAGGATGTCGGCACATCGGGCGGCTTTGCTGGACTTGTTTTACCATTGTCGAGGATGTCTTGTAGAACCGGGATACCGAGTCTGATCGGAATGTCTCGGGAGGAGGTCTATTCCTTCGTTGACCGTGAGAGCTTGTCATGGGCTAAGTTGGGACACCCCTGCAGGGATTTGAACTTTCGAAAGCCGTGCCCGTGGTTATGGGCAGATGGGAATTTGTTAACGTCCGGTTGTAGAAAACCTGAAGTTTGACCTTAATTAAAATGCATCAACCGCATGTGTAACCGTGATGGTCTCTTTCCGACGGAGTCCGGGAAGTGAACACGGTGTTGGAGTTATGCTTGACGTAGGTTGTTCTAGGATCACTTCTTGATCATAGTTTCTCGACCGTGCTTTGCCTTCTCTTCTCGCTCTCACTTGCGTATGTTAGCCACCATATATGCTAGTCGCTTGCTGCAGCTCCACCTCACCCTTTTTACCTTACCCATAAGCTTAAATAGTCTTGATCGCGAGGGTGCGAGATTGCTGAGTCCCCATGGCTCACAGATACTTCCAAACCAGCTTGCAGGTGCCGTTGAACCATGCAGATGACGCAACCAAGCTCAAGGAGGAGCTCGATGAAGATCGTGTTCGCTATGTTGTTTCCGTTTCCAGTTGATCAGTAGTGGATCCCAGTTGGGGTCGATCGGGGACCTTTGTTGCATTTGGGGTTCTTCTTTTATTTTGGTTCCGTAGTCGGACCTTGATTGTATTTGGATGATGTAATGCTTTATTCATGTTTTGTGTGAAGTGGCGATTGTAAGACAACTATGTATCTCTTTCCCTTATGTATTACATGGGTTGTGTGAAGATTACCTCGCTTGCGACATTGCTTTCAATGCAGTTATGCCTCTAAGTCGTGCTTCGACACGTGGGAGATATAGCCGCATCGAGGGCGTTACAGTCTTCTCAAGGGGGACCATGTTTGTGGACTAACAAATGTGAGTTTTGCTAAAGGTCGTGCTTGTAGTGCTTGTATCGAAGGAAAGCTACACGAGAAGGCTCACCCTCCCACGACTATCATTTGCTCAAAGAGGCCTTTGGAGCTCCTTCACTTGGATCTCTTTGTGCCTCCATCCTTTGATAGTCTTAGGGGTAGGAAGTAATGCTTGGTGATTGTGGATGACTACTCAAGATACACTTGGGTGTATTTCTTCAAGAGGAAGAGCGAGACCCAACAAACCGTCATTGACTTTGCAAATGAAGCACAACGTCAACACAATGCAAAGATCTTGACAATAAGAAGTGACAACGGCACCGAGTTCAAGAACTACACCTTGGATGAGTTTCTTAGTGATGAGGGGATCAAGCATCAATATTCCGCACCCTACACCCCTCAACAAAACGGTGTTGCGGAGAGGAAGAACTAGACGTTGATGGATGCGATAAGGACCATGATGGCGGAGTTCAAGTCCCCATACAACTTTTGGGCCGAAGCCATCAACACCGCGTGTCATGCATCCAATCGGCTCTACCTCCGCAAGGGCTTGAACAAGACTCCATATGAGATACTCACTGGTAACAAGCCCAACCTTAAGTACTTTCGGGTGTTCGGGTGTAAGTGTTTCATTCTCAAGAAAGGTGTTCGGTTGTCTAAATTTGAGGCTAGAGCTTATGAGGGCATATTTGTTGGTTATGCTACAAACTCTCATGCTTACCGTGTCCTCAATAAATCCACAGGACTTATTAAGGAGACGTGTAACATGGAGTTTGATGAGAATAACGGCTCCCAAGTGGAGCAAAGTGGCACTTGTGATGTAGGTGATGAAATTCCTCCTCAAGCCATAAGAAGAATGGGTGTTTGTTTTATCCTACCCATTGAGGAACCCCTTGTGGTCGAAGGAGAAGGACAATGCTCCACTCAAGTGGAGCCATCACCAACCCAAGGCCCACATGCTTCCAAAGAACAACGTGAAGGCCCTCATCCACAAGAACAAGACCAAGGGCAAGATCATGCTCAAGACGGTGTTGACACACCAAGTGATGCCCAAGGTCAAGTTCTCTCCTCCGAGTAAGTTCAAGAACAAGAACAAGCTCAAGACGATGCTCGAGATGATTAAGTGACCACTCCTCGTCTCACCCCCGAGGAGGAATTGGAGCGTCGTGCCGCCAAGGTTGCTTCCAAGCTCTCCACCAAGGATCATCTCATGACGAATGTGCTTGGAAGCTTAAGAAAGGGGGTAAGCACTTGTAGGCAATTAGCAAACTATTGTGAACATCATGCGTTTGTCTCTTGTGTCAAACCCCACAAGGTCTATGAGGCACTCGCAGATCCGGATTGGCTCAATGCCATGCATGAAGAACTCAACAACTTCGAGCGCAACAAAGTGTGGAGATTGGTACCAAGACCGACGGGGAACCACAATGTCATTGGAACCAAGTGGATATTTAAGAACAAGAAAGATGCCCATGGGATTATCATTCGCAACAAGGCTCGTTTGGTAGCACAACGCTACTCCCAAGTCGAGGGTATCGACTACGGTGAAACCTTTGCTCCCATTGCTCGTCTTGAATCCATTCGCATGTT
This sequence comes from Triticum urartu, assembly GCF_056163025.1. Taxonomy (NCBI): domain Eukaryota; kingdom Viridiplantae; phylum Streptophyta; class Magnoliopsida; order Poales; family Poaceae; genus Triticum; species Triticum urartu. Next base: position 220,566,999 of record NC_141878.1, read on the forward strand.
GATTGCATATGCTTCTCATCATAGCTTTAAGTTACAACAAATGGATGTGAAGAGTGCTTTTCTTAACGGTCCTACTAATGAATTGGTTTATGTCAAGCAACCCCCCGGGTTCGAGGATCCCTACTTTCCCGATCATGTGTATCAACTCGATAAGGCACTCTATGGCCTTAAACAAGCCCCACGTGCGTGGTATGACCACCTTACCGAGTTGTTACAAGACCGTGGTTTTGAAGTTGGGCTAATCGACCCCACTCTTTTTACTAAGAAGGTCAAAGGGGAGTTCTTTGTGTGCCAATTATATGTTGATGATATTATGTTTGGTTCCCCTAAAAAAGCTTTCAATGAGGAATTTGCCGCTCTCATGACCTCAAAGTTCGAGATGTCTTCCATGGGAGAGTTGAAGTTCTTTCTCGGGTTCGAAGTGAAGCAAAGGAGAGAAGGAACCTTCGTCAATAAAGCCAAATAGACTCAAGACATGGTTAAGAGATTCAAGCTAAGTGATGTCAAGCTGGCGCCCACTCCTATGCCCACCAAGTGCCAACTTGACATAGATCCCAATGGTAAAGCGGTGGATCAAAAGGTATATCGCTCCATGATTGGCTCCTTGCTTTACCTTTGTGCATCTAGACCGGATATCATGTTGAGTGTGGGAATTTGTGCACGGTTTCAAGCCGCACCTAAGGAAAGTCACTATGTGGCGGTCAAACGAATCTTTCGATATTTGGCTCATACCCCAAACTTTGGCTTATGGTACCCAAGAGGAGCAAACTTCAAGCTTGTAGGGTATTCGGATTCCGATTGGGCGGGAGACAAAGTGGATAGGAAGTCCACTTCCGGAGGGTGCCAATTCCTTGGTTTCTCTTTGGTAAGTTGGTCTTCCAAAAAGCAAAGTTGTGTGTCTCTCTCGTCCACCGAAGCGGAGTATGTAGCGGCTGGTAGTTGTTGTGCACAACTCTTGTGGATGAGGCAAACTTTAAAGGATTACAGTGTCATTTGTGACAAAGTGCCTCTTTGGTGTGACAATGAAAGTGCCATCAAGATTTCTCTCAACCCGGTGTAACACTTCAAGATGAAGCATATTGAGATTTGGTATCACTTCATCCGGGATCACATTAGGCGAGGGGAGATCGAGCTCAACTATGTCAACACTCATGATAACCTTGCAGATATTTTCACGAAGCCGTTGGATGAAGCAAGATTTCACGAGTTAAGGCATGAGCTAAATATCATTGATTCGAGTAATGTGACTTGAACCCCTGCACACCCCACCTCACTCAACGTGTTGTCTAGTTTAGGTGTAGGCATGGACATAGGGGGAGTGTTGTTCTCTCAATGAACTTTCCCTCCCCTCATAATGCATAAACTAACCAAGCTCTTTCACATTATCCATTTCTTTATGGCACTTGTGCTTCAAAGATGAGTGTTGGTCATGGGCCCAAGGTCAAAATCTTCACGGCGCCATACCTCTAAACTCAAACATAGGTGGCCTCGGCCACCGTCCTCTCTTGGAGAGGTGTGTGTCTTCTTTCTTCTTGTCGGCTTTGTGTGTGTCTTTTCGTTTTGTCTCAGTTTCCACTCATGTGTTCTATCTGGTTTGGTCGGATCCTTTTGCGGCAGAGCGGTACTACCGCTGCGTGAGTGGTACTATCGATGACTAGCGTCAAGCAGTACTACCGCCCACCCAGCGGTACTACCGCTGCGGGGCGGGCGACTGGGGAGTGGGGTTAAGTCGGGGCAGGGGGAGTTACTTCTTCCCCATACCCATTCGCCCCCACTCGTCTTCTTCGTTGCTCCTGCAACCTCTCGCCGCAGGAGGGGCCCGGTCGGCCGTCGTTTTCGTGCCGTCCCTCTCCATTTCCTCCGGTGGAGTCGATCCCCACCTCGTCCTCTTGCCATGGATGCCGATATTGCCCCTGTTCTCGTTCTCTCTTTTCCTAGATCTTGCATCTAGTTTTTAGGGGCAATAGGCATTGTTCTTCTTGTCTTTTGGCTAAGGCAAGGCTTGAGTAGGATGGAGATGGCTTCTAGGCTCTGTGGATTGAAGTTTGGTAGGCTTATTTTTGAATTTGGCATCTCCGGTAGTGCCGGATCTGACCACGGTAGTGAAGAACCGCCGCTCTCCATCTGGCGTGGTACTACCGCTCGCCTCGAGCGGTACTACCGCTCCAGCAGTACTACCGGTCCTGTTTCATGGTACTACCGCTAGGGCGGTACTGCCGCTGGTTGGTCGTAGTACTATCGTTCTATGCCCAGTTCCTTCTTTTTCCTACCACGCTTTGATCCTTGTTGTTTTGTTTCGTGGATTATGCTCTTTTCTTTTGTGTGTTTCTTCTGGTCGTGTGTTTGGTTCAAGGTGATGATCATCCTGAGCAGTAGGTCCGCCGTGTCAACCCCGGGCGTGCAACGTCAAAGCGCTACCGCACCTCTGAGCTAGCAGGTGGTTCCTCTATTACTCAACCGCCACTAGTAGGCGCATCCGCAAGTGCTCCACCACCACCTCAGCAGTCGAAGAGATCCGCTAACAAGCCAAAGGGAAAGACTGTGACTGAGATGACTGCCAAGGAGTTTTGGGAAAAGCGTCGCCGCAACCCCTATGAGGTAGACCAAGATCCCACTTTGGTCAACCGCCCATTCTGGAAGCACTTTCACTTTGCCATCTATTTTGATGTGATCAAGGCCAAGAAGAATCTAGATGTTGATGTTCGCTCCATCGACACAGATGCCATTGAGAAGGACCCTGAGTACTTTGGCGAAGCCTTTCAGATGTGTTCTCAGCTGCACATTCTCAGGATCATGCAGTTCAACAAGGATTTTAATGAAGATTTGGTGGCTCAATTCTTTTCCACCGTTCATCTTGGAACCGATGCCGGCAGGACTCTGTCTTGGATGACCAATGGGAAGTTGCTTTTCGTCAAGTGGAAGGCCTTCATGGAGTTACTTGACGTGGAAGATCACGTGCTTGATACTCCAGTAGGCTTCCGCCCTCACCGCAATGCTACATCCACTCACAAGCAAGCCCTTTGGCCCTACTGTACTGTGAAGGTTCACCCAGTGACTAAGAAGGAAACCTATGAGTTGTATACGTATCTAGACATTCTTCAATGTGTCTTCCGTGAGACTCTCTTCCCTCACATCAGGAATCTGGATATGGTCCACTCCTATCTCATGGACATGCTTCTTTTCTGCCAGCATGAGAAGGAAGCAAACACTGGAGAGAGCCTGGACATTTCTCATGTTATGTGGTCTGAACTTCTCTCTGCCGTTTCTAAGCGCAAGTGCCCGATATATGGTCCATTCATCATGAGGCTCATTGAGAAGTCCTGGGCACGTGTCTATCCCAGAGTGATGTTGGAAACTAGAGACTTGGTTTCTCATGAGATCAAGCGTCTGAGGAAGAAGGACAGTTGAGGCACCCCAGCACCTAAACCTAGGGGTCCATCTACTGCCGCTGCTGCCATGGAGACTAAGGGTGGGGCTGCAACTAATGATCATGAGGAAGACTTTGGACCCTCTGGTGCAGAACCTTCTTGGGCAAAGATGCTTAAACGCAAGATGAAGAAGCTTTTCTGCATGGAGTCTCATGGTCAGTACATGACTCATGTGGATGAGAAGCAGGCCAGGGTGTGCCACAAGGAGCTCATGCGTCACCTGGGTGCGACCGTTGCTAGCGGTTCTGAGGGACAGATCACTGAAGAGGAGGAATGGATTCACCAGCATTGCCCTTGGACCGATTCAGACGCCGAGCAGTTTCTGACCAACGACGAAGGTGCAAATGATCACGCTGAGATGTGATGTTCGAGATCCTCACCTTGCCATCACCTGGAGCCGTAGCAACGCTCTTTGCCCTTTTGGTGTCTCGATGCCAAAGGGAGAGAGAGTTTAGGGATTTGTGTTGTTGTTGTGTTGCGAGTGTGACTTTGTGTCTTGTGTTTTCTCGTGTGTTTTCTCGTTGTTTTTGCTTGGTTTGTTTTGGTGCCAGTGATACCTAAGTTCTAGACATATGGTGTGAGACATATGCTCCCTATCGCTACCTTATTACTTATGTCTATTTAGTACTGTAGTGTCTTATGAGTTGCATGCTTATCCTGTTCTATACTCTACTCTCATATATCATGTGCTTAGAATTGTTGGACTATAAAATATAGGGGGAGTGTTGATCCGAATGTGTGTGTCTTGCATTCCAAAGGCTCCACTAACTAGGTGCACACATTCAGGGGGAGCCCGTCTATATTTTGTAGTTCTAAGTATCCTTCTTTTATATCTTTTCCTTGTGCAAATCCCTAGTTGTCATCAATCCACCAAAAAGGGGGAGATTGTTGAGGCATATCTCTCTCGATGTGGTTTTGGTGATTGATGACAACGTGTTTGCGGACTAATCGTGTGCTTTGAGCATTTCAGACATTCATCCTTGGCACGAGACGATTTCTTCCCCTCGAAGTGTCATTCAAGACGGTGTAGCTCTTTCGTTTCTTTTTCGGTGGACTAGTTGCGTAGAGGGCACCGTACTATCAAGAGGGGGTCCGCTTTGGTATTGCTTGGGTGGAATCAACACGTTCATATCCCCTTCTCACCCTCCGAGCCCTTCCGCTTCTATAGAGAGATCTTCTCTCCTCTTGTGGGTTTTGTCAGGGTCCCAGCGGTAGTACCGCTGAGGGGTCACAAGCGGCAGTACCGCTCCGAAGCGGTAGTACCGGCGGTGACTCTGCCACAGTACTACCGCTGGCTTACCAGGTCCCTACCGCGTCGATTCGAGGGGTCTTTTTCTGTGTCGGATTGTGCAGTACCTCGCTGCGGCAGTAGTGCGGCAGTACCGCTCCTTAGCGGCAGTACCGCCCTTCCTCTGCGGTAGTACCGCCCGGTTCCCTCTTTCTCTTTACCCTTCGTTCTGCGCGACAGTACCGCCGAAGAGAGCGGTAGTATCGCTTAACCCAGCAGTAGTACCGTTGTCTCCTGCGGTAGTACCGCCCTCTGCGGAGCTGTTTAGTGGGGAAACTGTTGGATTGTTGCCCCCACTATAAAAGGGGGTCCCCTTCTTCCCCGTTGACCTATCTCTTCCCCCTCAAGCTCCATTAATGCTAGAAGCTCCATTTTTCTCCCGATCTATCTCTCTAGCCAGGCAAACTTGATAATTTGCTCGGGAGTGGTTGAGAAGGCCCTGATCTACACTTCCACCAAGAGATTTTTGATTCCCCCACCTATCCCTAGCGGATCTTGTTACTCTTGGGTGTTAGAGCACCCTAGATGGTTGAGGTCACCACAGAGCCATAGTCCATTGTGGTGAAGCTTCATGGTATTGTTAGGAGCCTCCAATTAAGTTGTGGAGATTGCCCCAACCGTGTTTGTAAAGGTCCGGTCGCCGCCTTCAAGGGCACCAATAGTGGAATCACGGCATCTCGCATTGTGTGGGGGCGTGAGGAGAATACTGTGGCCCTAGTGGTTCTTGGGGAGCATTGTGCCTCCACACCGCTCTAACGGAGAAGTACTTCCCCTCAAAAGGAAGGAACTTCGGTAACACATCCTCATCTTCACCGGATCCACTCTTGGTTATCTCTTACCTTTACTTGTGCAAGCTCTTTAGTGTTACTTCTCTTGCTTGCTTGTTTGTTTGTTGTTGTTGCATCATATAGGTTGCTCACCTAGTTGCACATCTAGACAACCTACTTTGATGCAAACTTTAATTTGGTAAAGAAAAGTTAAAAACTGTTAGTTGCCTATTCACCCCCTCCCCTCTAGTCAACCATATCGATCCTTTCACAGCTTCACCGAGGTCTTTCATTGAAAAATTCTTATTCAAGTATCCTTTTATGCTATTCAGAAATTCAGTGTCATTTCCGATCAACAATATGTCATCTACATATAATATCAGAAATGCTACAGAGCTCCCACTCACTTTCTTGTAAATACAGGCTTCTCCAGAAGTCTGTATAAACCATATGCTTTGATCACACTATCAAAGCGTATATTTCAACTCCGAGAGGCTTGCACCAGTCCATAAATGGATCGCTGGATCTTGCACACTTTGTTAGCACCTTTTGGATCGACAAAACCTTCTGGTTGCATAATATACAACTCTTCATTAAGATATCCATTAACGAATGCAGTTTTGACATCCATTTGCAAAATTTCATAATCATAAAATGCGGTAATTGCTAACATGATTCGGACGAACTTAAGCATCGCTACGGGTGAGAAGGTCTCATCGTAGTCAACTCCTTGAACTTGTCAAAAACTTTTTGCAACAAGTCGTGCTTTGTAGACAGTAATATTACCTTCAGCGTCAGTCTTCTTCTTGAAGATCCACTTATTCTCTATGGCCTTCCGATCATCGGGCAAGTCAACCAAAGTCCACACTTTGTTCTCATACATGGATCCCATCTCAAATTTCATGGCCTCAAGCCATTTTGCGGAATCTGGGCTCATCATCGCTTCCTCATAGTTCGTAGGTTCATCATGGTCAAGTAACATGACCTCCAGAATAGGATTACCGTACCACTCTGGTGCGGATCTTACTCTGGTTGACCTACGAGGTTCGGTAGTAACTTGATCAGAAGTTTAATGATCATCATCATTAGCTTCCTCACTAATTGGTGTAGGAATCACTGGAACTGATTTCTGTGATGAACTACTTTCCAATAAGGGAGTAGGTACAATTACCTCATCAAGTTCTACTTTCCTCCCACTCACTTCTTTCGAAAGAAACTCCTTCTCTAGAAAGGATCCATTCTTAGCAACGAATATCTTGCCGTCGGATCTGTGCTAGAAGGTGTACCCAACAGTCTCATTTGGGTATCCTATGAAGACAAATTTCTCTGATTTGGGTTCGAGCTTATCAGGTTGAAGCTTTTTCCCATAAGCATCGCAGCCCCAAACTTTAAGAAATGACAACTTGGGTTTCTTTCCAAACCACAGTTCATATGGTGTCGTCTCAACGGATTTCGATGGTGCCGTATTCAACGTGAATGCAGCCGTATCTAAAGCATAACCCCAAAACGATAGCAGTAAATCAGTAAGAGACATCATAGATCGCACCACATCTAATAAAGTGCGGTTACAACGTTCGGACACACCATTACACTGTGGTGTTCCAGGTGGCGTGAGTTGCGAAACTATTCTACATTGTTTCAAATGAAGATCAAACTCATAACTCAAATATTCACCTCCTTGATCAGATCATAGAAACTTTATTTTCTTGTTACAATGATTTTCCACTTCACTCTTAAATTCTTTGAACTTTTCAAATGTTTCAGACCTATGTTTCATCAAGTAGATATACCCATATCTGCTCAAATCATCTGTGAAGGTCAGAAAATAATGATACCCGCCATGAGCATCAACACTCATCGGACCGCATACATCTGTATGTATTATTTCCAATAAGTCTGTTGCTCGTTCCATTGTTCCGGAGAACGGAGTCTTAGTCATCTTACCCATGAGGCATGGTTCGCAAGCATCAAGTGATTCATAATCAAGTGATTCCAAAAGCCCATGAGCATGGAGTTTCTTCATGCGCTTTACACCAATACGACCTAAACGGCAGTGCCACAAATAAATTGCACTATCATTATTATCTTTTGTCTTCAATACTATGAATATCTGTATCACTACTATCAAGATTTACTAAAAATAGACCACTCATCAAGGGTGCATGACCATAAAAGATATTACTCATATAAATAGAACAACCATTATTCTCCGATTTAAATGAATAACCGTCTCGCATCAAACAAGATCCAGATATAATGTTCATGCTTAACATTGGCACCAAATAACAATTATTCAGGTCTAAAACTAATCTCGAAGGTAGATGTAGAGGTAGTGTGCCGACGGCGATCACATCGACTTTGGAACCGTTTCCCATGCGCATCATCACCTCGTCCATAGCCAATCTTTGCTTAATCCGTAGCCCCTGTTTCGAGTTGCAAATATTAGCAACATAACCAGTATCAAATGCCCAGGCGCTACTGCGAGCATTAGTAAGGTACACATCAATAACATGTATATCAAATATACCTTTCACTTTGCCATCCTTCTTATCCACCAATTACTTGGGGGCAGTTCTGCTTCTAGTGACCAGTCCCTTTGCAGTAGAAGCACTCAGTCTTAGGCTTAGGTCCTGACTTGGGCTTCTTCACCTGAGCAGCAACTTGCTTGCCATTCTTCTTGAAGTTCCCCTTCTTCCCTTTGCCCTTCCTCTTGAAACTTCTGGTCTTGTTGACCACCAACACTTGATGCTCCTTCTTGATTTCTACCTCCACTGCCTTTACCATCGCGAAGAGCTCGGGAATTGTCTTATCCATCCCTTGCATATTATAGTTCATCACGAAGCTTTTGTAGCTTGGTGGTAGTGATTAAAGAACTCTTTCAATGACACTATCAACCAGAAGATTAACTCCGAGACGAGTCAAGTGATTGTGGTACCCAGACATTCTGAGTATGTGTTCACTAACAGAACTATTCTCCTCCATTTTGGAGCTATAGAACTTATTCGAGACTTCATATGTCTCAATCCAGGCATTTTCTTGAAATATTAACTTCAACTCCTGGAACATCTCATATGCTCCATGACGTTCAAAACGTCGTTGAAGTCCTAGTTCTAAGCCGTAAAGCATGGCACACTGAACTATCGAGTAGTCATCAGCTTTGCTCTGCCAGGTGTTTATAACATTTGGAATTGCTCCTGCAGCAGGTTTGGCACCTAGCGGTGCTTCCAGGACATAATTCTTCTGTGCAGCAATGAGGATAATCCTCAAGTTATGGACCCACTCCGTGTAGTTGCTACCATCATCTTTCAACTTAGCTTTCTCTAGGAACGCATTAAAATTTAGCGGAACAACAACGCGGGCCATTTATCTACAACAACATAGACATGCAAAAATACTATCAGGTACTAAGTTCATGATAAATTAAAGTTCAATTAATCATATTACTTAAGAACTCCCACTTAGATAGACATCCCTCTAATCATCTAAGTGATCACGTGATCCATATCAACTAAACCATGTCCGAACATCACGTGAGATGGAGTAGTTTTCAATGGTGAACATCACTATGTTGATCATATCTACTATATGATTCACGCTCGACCTTTCGGTCTTAGTGTTCTGAGGCCATATCTACATATGCTAGGCTCGTCAAGTTTAACCCGAGTATTCTGTTTGTGCAAAACTGGCTTGCACCCGTTATATGTGAATGTAGAGCTTATCACACCCGATCATCACGTGGTGTCTCAGCACGACAAACTGTAGCAATGGTGCATACTCAGGGAGAACACTTATACCTTGAAATTTAGTGAGAGATCATCTTATAATGCTACCGCCATACTAAGCAAAATAAGATGCATAAAGGATAAACATCACATGCAATCAATATAAGTGATGTGATATGCCCATCATCATCTTGTGCCTTTGATCTCCATCTCCAAAGCACCGTCATGATCACCATCATCACTGGCTTGACACCTTGATATCCATCATAGCATCATTGTCGTCTCGCCAACTATTGGTTCTACGACTATCGCTACTGCTTAGTGATAAAGTAAAGCAATTACATGGCGATTGCATTTCATACAATAAAGCGACAACCATATGGCTCCTGCCAGTTGCTGATAATTGTGTTACAAAACATGATCATCTCACACAACAATTTATATAATCACGTCTTGACCATAACACATCACAAGATGCCCTGCAAAAACAAGTTAGATGTCCTCTACTTTGTTGTTGCAAGTTTTACGTGACTGCTATGGGCTTAGCAAGAGCCGTTCTTACCTATGCATCAAAAATCACAACACAGTATGGTGATTGATTTTTGATCTTCAGAAAGAACCATGTTCATTGAATCTGATTCAACTAAAGTTGGAGAAACTGACTCGTGCGAGCCACCTGTGTGCAAAGCACGTCGGTAGAACCAGTCTCATGAACGCGGTCATGTAATGTCGGTCCGGGCCGGTTCATCCAACAATACCGCCGAATCAAGTAACAACTAGGGATGACAAGCAATATGTATATACCCATGCCCACAACTCCTTTGTGTTCTACTCGTGCATATAACATCTACGCATAGACCTGGCTCAGATGCCACTATTGGGGAACACAGTATTTGAAAAAATTTCCTACGATCACGCAAGATCTATCTAGGGACGCATAGCAACGAGAGGGGAGAGTGTGTCTATGTACCCTCATAGACCGAAAGCAGAAGCGTTAAGTAACACGGTTGATGTAGTCGAACGTCTTCCGCGATCTGCACACATTCAGTTCGGTGATGTCCCTCGAACTCTAGATCCAGCTAAGGTCGAGGGAGAGTTTCTTCAGCACGCCGGCGTGTTGACGGTGATGATGAAGTTACCGACGTAGGACTTCGCCTAAGCACTACGACAATATGACCGTGGTGCAAATCTCTGGAGGGGGGCACCGCACATGGCTAAGAGATCAACTTGTGTGTCTATGGGTTCCCCCCTCCCCTGTATATAAAGGAGTGGAGGAGGGGAGGGCCGGCCTCCTATGGCGCTCCCCAAGGGGGGATTCTTACTCCTAGTAGGAGTAAGTTTCCCCCCTTCCCTATTTGGAGTAGGAGAAGAAGGAAGAGGGAGAGGGAGAGAAGGAAAGGGGGCTGGCCCCCCTCGCAATTTGGATTGGGCTTGGGGGCGCGCGCCTCCGACTTGGCCGCCTCCTCCTCTCTCCCACCATGGCCCATTAAGGCCCATTAACTCCCCGGGGGATTCCGGTAACCCCCCGGTACTCCGGAAAATGCCCGAACCTATCTGAAACCTTTCCGGTATCCAAACATAGCCTTCTAATATATCAATCTTTATGTCTCGACCATTTTGAGACTCCTCGTCATATTCGTGATCACATCTGGGACTCCGAACTATCTTCGGTACATCAAATCACATGACTCATAATACATATCATCATCAAATGTTAAGCGTGTAGACCCTACGGGTTCGAGAACTATGTAGACATGACCGAGACACATCTCCTGTCAATAACCAATAGCGGAACCTGGATGCTCATATTGGTCCCTACATATTCTATGAAGATCTTTATCGGTTAAAACGCATAACAACATACGGTTGTTCCCTTTGGCATCAGTATGTTACTTTCCCGAGATTCGATCATCGGTATCATCATACCTAGTTCAATATCGTTATCGGCAAGTCTCTTTACTCATTCCGTAATGCAACATCCCGCAACTAATGCATTAGTCACATTCCTTGCAAGACTTATAGTGACGTGTATTACCGAGAGGGCCCAGAGATACCTCTCCGACAATCAGAGTGACAAATCCTAATCTCAATCTCTGCCAACTCAACAAACACCATCGGAGACACCTGTAGAGCATCTTTATAGTCACCCAGTTACGTTGTGATGTTTGATAGCACACTAAGTGTTCCTCCGGTAATCGGGAGTTGCATAATCTCATAGTCATAGGAACATGTATAAATTATGGAGATAACAATAACAATAAACTAAACGATCATAGTGCTAAGCTAACAGATGGGTCAAGTCAATCACATCATTCTCTAATGATGTGATCCCGTTCATCAAATGACAACTCATGTCTATGGCTAGGAAACTTAACCATCTATGATTAACGAGCTAGTCAAGTAGAGGCATACTAGTGACACTCTGTTTGTCTATGTATGCACACATGTACTAAGTTTCCGGTTAATACAATTCTAGCATGAATAATAAACATTTATCATGATATAAGGAAATATAAATAACAATTTTATTATTGCCTCTAGGGCATATTTCCTTCATCCCTTTATGCCCTAGCCGAACAAGCGGGAACGTAGGGCATAAGCATAGGAGCCAGGCAACCTAACTTGGCAAAAAGTTAAGTCATAGAGGTGCATATAATGGCGAAGACATGACATATATGAGCAAACAACACATATGTATGGTGAGCTTTATGCTCAAAATAATAATAAGCTTCTATTGAGAGAAGCCCCCAGGTATGGTGGGGTGTGTACATTTAAGGATGTATACCCCATAGGAGTGCGGCTTAACCAAACACACGCTAGAAATCGTAAAAAAAATAAAAAATAAAAAATTGAAAAGGAGAAGGGACGCACAAAGGTGTATGTCCGGACTTAGGCGTAGAATCTTCAGAGCCGAGCAGCATTCCATGTGTTCGGCTCTAAGCAATTATCCAATGCATTGCGAAGGTGATAGGCTCCCCCATTGAGAACTTCATCTATAATGAAGGGACCCTCCCATTTGGGCTTGAGCTTGTCCTTTTTCTTCTCTGGTAGGCGTAGAACGAGTTCGCCGACGTTATATGTCTTCGCCCGCACTTGTCTACTTTGGTATCTTCGAGCCTGTTGTTGATAGTATGCGGAACGGGATTTTGCGACATCACGCTCCTCCTCCAGGCCATCTAAGTCGTCCTGCCGATCGAGCTTGGCCTCTCTCTCCTCATACATGCGCACTCGAGGTGAGTCATGAATAATGTCGCATGGCAAGACAACCTCTGCGCCATACACCATGAAGAACGATGTGTATCCGGTCGTGCGGTTGGGCGTGGTTCATAGCCCCCAGAGTACGGAGTTGAGCTCCTCGACCCAGTGTTTATCAGATTCCTTTAGGGATCGCACTAGTCTGGGTTTGATGCCACTCATTATCAAGCCATTGGCCCGTTCAACCTGACCGTTAGTTTGAGGGTGATATACGGAGGCGTAATCGAGTTTGATACCTAGATTAGCACACCAATGTTTCACCTCATCGGCTGTGAAATTAGAGCCATTGTCAGTAATAATACTATGTGGGATACCGTAACAGTGTAAAACATTGGTGATAAAATCTATCACCAGTCCGGCTTCAGCTGTTTTTACTGGTTTGGTCTCTATCCACTTAGTGAGTTTATCCACCATAACCAGTAGATATTTCTTCTTATGGCTTCCCCCTTTAAGGGGTCCAACCATGTCTAACCCCTAGACCACGAAAGGCCAGGTAATGGGGATTGTTCTTAGAGCTGTGGGCGACATATGGCTTTGATTGACAAAGAGCTGGCACCCAACACAGCACTGTACAAGGGCTTGTACATCTGCTCGGGCCGTGGGCCAGAAGAAACCTGTACAGAAGGCCTTGCTTACGAGGGCCCGAGCTATGGCATGACGGCCGCCGAGGCCAGCATGTATTTCGGCCAAGAGTTGCCGCCCCTCCTCTTCGGAGATACATCTTTGAAGGACTCCAGTAGTGCTCTTCTCGTAGAGCTCTCCTTCATGAACTTTGTAGGCTTTTGAGCGTCGAACGATACAACGAGCCTCATTCTGGTCGTCAGGGAGCTCCCGCCTATTAAGGTAGGCCAGGAAAGGTCGGTCCATGGAGCGGTTACCGCCATGATTACATGGGCGGAGGGCATTGTTTCTGTGCCCGAGCCCCCGATGATATCTGAATCGTGTTTGGCATCCGGGGGTGTCATCCGTGCAGGACTGGCATTTCCGCTCCCGTCCTGCCATACCACGGATGGCTTAAAGAGCCTTTCCACAAAGGTGTTAGGCGGGACGGGGTCGTGTTTAGCGCCCATTCGAGCAAGGATGTCCGCTGCCTGATTACTCTCTCGAGCCACATGATGAAACTCGAGCCCCTCGAACTGAGCTGATATTTTGAGCACGGCATTGCGGTAAGCCACCATCTTTGGATCTTTTGCATCGAATTCTCCATTTATTTGGGATATTGCGAGGTTCAAATCCCCGCGCACCTCGAGGCGTTGTATGCCCATGGAAATAGCCATCCAGAGACCATGTAGTAGTGCCTCATATTCGGCTGCGTTATTTGAGTCTGTATACATGATTTGTAATACATAACGGACTGTGTCGCCTGTAGGGGATGTTAGGATGACACCAGCCCCCAATCCGGCTAACATTTTAGAGCCATCGAAGTACATCACCCAGTTGGAGTATGTGCTGTACTCTTTAGGGAGTTCGGCTTCTGTCCACTCGGTGACGAAGTCGGCCAACACCTGCGATTTAATAGCTCAGTGTGTCTTGTATGTTATTTCAAATGGTAAGAGCTCGATAGCCCATTCTGCAATGCGGCCGGTGGCGTCTCGATTGTTTATGATGTAATTAAGTGGTACCTCAGAGGCGACCGTGATCGAGCACTCTTGAAAGTAGTGCCGCAGCTTCCAAGATGCCATGAAAACTGTGTATGCTATCTTTTGATAGTGCGGGCATCGGGATTTGGATGGTGTGAGAACCGCTGATACATAGTATACTGGTTTTTGGAGTGGGAATTTGTGTCCCTCTTCCTCTCGTTCAACGACGAGCACAGCACTCACCACCTGGTGAGTTGCAGATATGTACAGCAGCATAGGTTCGCTGACATTAGGTGCGGCAAGGATTGGGTTGTTCGCTAACAAAGTTTTTATTTCTTCCAATCCGGTTGTTGTCGCGTCCGTCCACTCAAAGTGGTTGGTACGTCGGAGTAGGAAATATAGTGGCAGCGCCTTCTCTCCTAATCTGGAGATAAAGCGGCTCAAGGCTTGCACACACCCAGCTAGTTTTTGGACCTGCTTTAGGTCTGTTGGTATTGCCAACTGTGACAAGGCTCGGATTTTGGCCGGATTTGCTTCGATTCCTCTATTCGAAACAATGAACCCAAGCAACTTTCTGGCCGGAATGCTGAAAACACATTTTTTCCAAATTAAGCCATATGTCATATGTTTGGAGGTTGTCAAATGTAAGGCGTAAGTCGTCCACCAATGATTCAACATGTTTAGTTTTGATGACTACATCATCTACATATGCCTCCACCGTCTTGCCAATTTGCTTTTCCAGGCTTGTTTGAATCATGCGTTGGTAAGTGGCGCCGGAGTTTTTGAGTCCGAAAGGCATAGTGTTGAAGTAGAAAGGCCTGAACGGAGTGATGAATGCCATTGCAGCTTGATCGGATTCCTTCATCTTAATCTGATGGTATCCGGAGTATGCGTCGAGGAAACATAGTGAATCGTGTCCTGCGGTTGCATCAATGATTTGGTCAATGCGGGGCAGTGGGAAGGGGTCCTTAGGGCAGCCTTGTTGAGGTCTTTGAAATCGACACAAAGGCGCCAGGATTTGTCCTTCTTTGGCACCATGACCAGGTTTGCTAGCCAATCCGGGTGTTTTACCCGTCTAATGAACCCAACTTCAAGTAGTTTGGCTAGCTCCTCCCCCATTGCTTGTCGTTTGGGTTTGGAAAATCGCCGCAACGTTTTCTTAACTAGCTTGAACCCCTTTATTATGTTGAGGCTCTGTTCGGCGAGTCTGCGTGGGATTCCTGGCATATCCAAAGGATGCCAGGAGAAAATGTCCCAATTCTCGCACAGGAATGCTCTTAGAGCGGCATCGACCGTCGGATCCAGCTGTGCTCCAATGGCTGTTGTTTTGTTAGGATCCGTCGTGTGAACTTGGAATTTGACTATTTCGTCTGCTGGCTTGAAAGAAGTGGACTTAGGCCTTTTATCGAGGATTACATCATCTCTATCCACTGTGGAGCACAGAGCGGTGAGCTCCTCGGCCGTAAGTGCTTTGGAGAGTGCCACTAGGGCCAGGGATGCGGTTTTGTTTTCGGCGTGGAGTGCTATGTCCGGATCACTGGTAATAGTGATAACTTCATTGGTCTTAGGCATTTTGAGCTTCATGTACCCGCAATGGGGTATAGCTTGAAAGCGTCTGAATGCGTCCCGCCCCAACAGGGCATGATATCCGTTGTTGAAAGGTGGCACATGGAAGATGTAGCGATCCGACCACAAACGGTCAAATCTCTGTGCATAAGTGTCATCCCTAGATCGGTAATGCTGACACACACAGTACTCGAAGGATTTATAATAGAGTAGCAATCACACACTTATTACATCGATAGTCTCAAGAGAGATCTTATTACAATAAAAATGCTTAAGGCCATCTAAATAAGATAACAACAGAAGGCTTGGAAGATAAAGTGAGTCCATCAACTCCAACCACATAGCTGAGTGCATGACAATGACCTAGCGCACCTTACTCTTCGTCTGAAAAGTCTGCAACATGATACGTAGCAGCCCGAAAACGGGTCAGCACATGGAATATGCTGGCAATATAACACAATAGAGCAATGAAACAAGTAAAGGCTATCATTATACGCATATATAGCTGGTGGAGGCTCTATGGTTATACAGTTTTTGCGAAAAGCCAATTTTTCCCTACAACAAAGGAATATGTTTTATGTAACTATCATGGTAGTTGTTAAACATTGAGAAGGTTCCTCCAACTCAATCCCCATTAAGCAATATTAACAACCCAACATATTAATTTTGAGTGTTGAGATCAACATGATATTCCAAGAACCAGATATTCAAGATGTCCATAACCAGGGACACGGCTAACCATGATTAGTTTGTACACTCTGCAGAGGTTTGGGCACTTTTCCCCACAAGACTCAATCTCCTCCGTTGTATTTCTCGCACTACATGGTGTTTGAGAAACGGATGACCGGGACACAGTCTTTTAGAAACATTGACTCTTTACTCTGGGTGGACAGTTACACCTACTTTCCCCTACATCTCCTAGCCCACCATTGAAAGAGGTCATGCAACATACTAAACTATGCTAGAGCCCATAATAGCTTGTGGCTACACACAGAAGTTTCTAGCATGAATAATCTTATCATCCCTTTGAGCCTGGGTGGCAAACCATAGGATGATCACACGGGTACTCCGGGATATCCTAGGACAACACTAGATTCTCCATGTGCCCGCAACCAATCCACACAGATGTGTATTTAAGTGGCCACCTTAAGTTAACCATTAAATAATAATCTCACATCTATCATGGATACACTCAAACCCAATCCACGTCTACGAGCATAGCATGGCAATAAATAGCATAACGTAGATGTAACTCCCAGGGGTTTGGTAGTAAAAGGGCAATAGGTTCTACCTCATCGACTACTTCCCAAAACCCACATGTTAAGAGATCCTACTCATGCAATGTTTGAGGATTGAAACTAATGCATAAACAATGGGTAATAACGGGGTATGATCAATGTGTTACTTGCCTTGCTGATGATCTGCAAAACCTAGTGACTCGTAGTAGCATGCTGTGCACTCCAGGAATTCTATCGCAAACAAACAATAGCATACATAAGCACTCAAGCAAAGATGCAAGGGTAAAACTTCAGATAAGAAGATCCAAACTAAAAGTTCAACTGAAGAGGTTCGATTTGCAAAAAGAATCGATCAAAAGGAGCTACGGAATTGAAACTACGGTCAAAAGAACTTTGAATACAAATCTTCTTGCAACCAAATATTAATTTGTCGAAAACCTTGTTCAAGTTAATTAAACAGAAAGAGGGGTTCGAGACGAAGATTTTGGTGTTGGTTTCACTGGATTTGGACAAACGGTTAAGAAACAGCGAGGGTTTGAAGATCAGGGGCTAATCTGCAATAAAAATAATCGCGGATAGGTCCCTGGCCGAAAATAAAATAAAAAGAAATGACTAACGAACGAATGTTCGCTGTCTGAACCTAACTGGCGAACAACGTTCGTTAAAACGAACGAACGGACGAACGTCCGCTAAATAAATAAACCAATGAAAACCGAAAAAATGCATCTAGGGTTTTTAAATAAAAACCAGCGATTTACCTAAAAACAAAAAAAACGGGCAGATCGGATCGGATCGGCGGCGTGCGGCGGCTCCAGCGAGGCGGCAGCACGGGCGGCGGGCGGCGCTAGGGTTGCGGCGGCGGCGGGCTCTCGTGGGCTGGGGGCGTGGCCTCGGTCGGCTTTTAAAGGCTGAGCGGACGGAGTCCGGCTCGGGCACGACCCGTTAGGTTGTTTATTTTAAATGGTTCCGCCGAGAAATATCCTAATTAATTAAATAAAAATCTAAAAATACCAAAACAAATTTTCACCGTCTAAATAAAATATTTAGAACAAAGTGAACATTTTCTTGGCCTAAAAATGCAGTTTTGAAAAATGCATATTTTTCTAATTCAAATAAAATAGCAACAAGATTCAAATCAAATAATTTATTTGATTTTAACATTTTTCCTCCAATATTTCATTTATTTTGGAGAATTCATATTATCTCCTCTCATATATTTTTAATATGAAATATTTATGAAGAGAAAAATAATAAAACTAAAATGATCCACTTTTCAATACTTGAGGAAAATTCAAATATGAAAATAATGAAATCCCCAACTCTCTCCGCAGGTCCTTGAGTTGGTTAGGATTTTAGGATCACAAAACCGAAATGCAAATAAAATATGATATGCACATGATGACCTATGTATAACATTCCAAATTGGAAATTTGGGATGTTACAAACCTACCCCCTTAAGGTGAATCTCTCCCTCGAGATTCGGGTTGGCTAGAAAATAGATGTGGGTGGTCTTTCCGTAGATCATCCTCTTGTTCCCAAGTGGCTTCATCCTCGGTATGGTGGCTCCACTGAACTTTGCAAAACTTGATAACCTTAGTGCGGGTGACTCGGCTGGCAAACTCGAGAATCTTCACTGGTTTCTCCTCCTAAGTCAGATCACTATCCAGCTGAATTGCTTCCAGGGGCACTGTATCTCTCAGAGGAATATCGGCCATCTCTGCATGGCACTTCTTCAAATGGGAAACGTGAAACACATCATGAACTCCTGACAGTCCTTTGGGTAATTCCAACATGTAGGCAACCTCTCCCATACGTTCCAAAACTCGATATGGTCCTACAAATCTTGGGGCTAACTTTCCCTTAACTCCAAAACGTTTAACTCCTCGCAGAGGTGACACACGAAGATAGGCTCTGTCTCCAATTTCATAGACTACCTCCTTGCGTTTTGAGTCTGCATAACTTTTCTGCCTGGACTGAGCTACCTTTAGTCTATCTCGAATCAACTTAACCTTCTCTTCAGACTCTTTGATCAAATCGGGTCCAAAGAACTAACGGTCTCCAACTTCATCCCACATCAACGGTGTTCTACACCTTCTTCCATACAAAGCTTCGAAGGGTGCCATCTTCAGACTGGCTTGGTAACTGTTGTTTTATGAGAACTCTGCGTAGGGCAAATTATCATCCCAACTAGATCCATAATCTAGCGCATAAGCTCTCAACATGTCCTCCAGAATCTGATTGACTCGCTCGGTCTGTCCATCTGTCTATGGATGAAAGGCTGTACTGAACTCTAACCTGGTACCCAAAGTCTGGTGCAGCTGGTGCCAAAACTTTGAAGTAAAATGTGTTCCCCTATCTGATACGACAGTCCTTGGAACTCCATGCAGATATACGATCCTAGTCATGTATATCTTGGCCGACTTTGCACTCGTATAGGTGGTTTTCACTAGAATAAAGTGGGCCACTTTGGTCAAATGATCCACTACTACCCAAATAGAATCGTATCCCGATCTGGTTCTGGGCAATCCGGTGATGAAATCCATGCCAAGCTTGTCCCACTTCCATTCGGGAATCGGCATAGGTTGCAGTAATCCTGCCAGCTTTTGATGTTCCGCCTTCACTCTCTGACATACATCAATACGACTACATACTCGGCAATATCCTTCTTCATACCAGTCCACCAGAAACACTCCTTCAAATCCAAATACATCTTGGTGTTTCCGGGATTTTATCGAGTATGGCGAGTCATGATCTTCCTGAAGTATCAACTTCCTAATCTCTGCATTATTGGGTACATCAACACGGTCCTCAAACCACAAGGTGTTGTGCTCATCCTCATGAAAACCCTTGGCTTTTCCTTTTCTCATCTTCTCCTTTATCTCGGCAATTTCCTTATCATCCTTCTGAGCTTCTCGAATTTTCCCCAATAATGTCGACTGAATTTCTAATGGTGCAACAAAACCTCTAGGGACTATCTCCAAACGTAGCTACCTGAGATCTTCGGTTAACTCCTTTGGAAATCCTCCACTTACGAGGGTATTGGCGCAACTCTTCTGGCTCAAGGCGTCTGCTACGACATTGGCCTTGCCTGGATGGTAGTGCAACTTCATATCATAATCCTTTATAAGCTCCAACCATCTCCTTTGCCTGAGATTCAACTCCTTCTATGTGAAAATGTACTTCAAACTCTTATGATCCGTGCACACGTCACAATGATTCCTAATAAGGAAATGTCTCCAGGTGTTGAGTGCATGCACTACAGCTGCTAACTCCAAATCATGTGTGGCATAATTCAACTCATGCGGTCGAAGCTGATGTGAAGCATAAGAAACAACTCTTCCGTCTTGCATAAGTACGCATCCAAGTCCTAAGCGAGATGCGTCACAATACACTTGGAAATCCTTGCGTATATCCGGCAGAATCAACACTGGGGCTGTAACCAAACGTTTCTTCAACTCCTGGAAACTTGCCTCACATTCATTGGTCCACTTGAACTTGGTGTCCTTCTTCAACAACTCTTTCATAGGCTTCGCAATCTTAGAGAAATTCTCAATGAATCTCCCATAATATCCCGCGAGTCCATGAAAACTGAGGATCTCTCCAACTGAGGTGGGTGCCAACCACTCAGTGACCGACTGAACCTTAGTAGGGTCTACTGCTATACCTTCTCCTGATATAACATGTCCAAGGAATTGGCCCGCAGTGCAAAGCCGCCGAATACGAAGATCTGTCCGGGGAGAAAAGTCTCACCCTGGATCGCATCGCTGTTGATGATCGGAGAAGCCATCAGACCTAAAAGTGACGACACAGAGGAACTCTCAATGAAAGCACCAATGTCGGTGTCAAAACCGGTGGATCTCAGGTAGGGGGTCCCGAACTGTGCGTCCAGGACGGATGGTAACATGAGGCAGGGGACACGATGTTTTACCCAGGTTCGGGCCCTCTTGATGGAGGTAAAACCCTACGTCCTGCTTGATTAATATTGATGATATTGGTAGTACAAGAGTAGATCTACCACGAGTTCAGAGAGGCTAAACCCTAGAAGCTAGCCTATGGTATGATTGTTGTTCATCCTACGGACTAAAACTCTCTGATTTATATAGACACCGGAGAGGGCTAGGGTTACACAGAGTCGGTTACAATGGTAGGAGATCTACATATCCGTATCGCCAAGCTTGCCTTCCACACCAAGGAAAGTCCCTTCCGGACATGGGACGAAGTCTTCAATCTTGTATCTTCATAGTCCAGGAGTCCGGCCGAAGGTATAGTCCGGCCATCTGGACACCCCCTAATCCAGGACTCCCTCAGTAGCCCCTGAACCAGGCTTCAATGACGATGAGTCCGGCGCGCAGATTGTCTTTGGCATTGCAAGGCGGGTTCCTCCTCCAGGTACTTCATAGAAGATTTTGAACACAAAGGTAGTGTCTAGCTCTGCAAAATAAGTTTCCACATATTGCCATAGAGAGAATAATATTTACACAAATCTAATCTGCTGACGTATTCCGTAGCATGACATCACACCACGGCCAAGTCTTTATTCGAATCTTTTTACTGTCGCACCTCAACGCGTTTAGCGAGGCGGTTTCCTTGGAACGTCTTGTTAAAGCAGAGATCGTGTCCCCTTATTCCGGGATTCTCATCAATACGGGTGTGGGTAACCCAACTGCGCCATTGACTACGGCGCTTGGGAGATAAGCGAGTTTTACTAGGCTGGTGGGGGCGCATAGTCGTGTCCACCCATATAAGGGGATAAGGATCCACCTTTTCATCCACGCCTTCTTCCTCCTTTGCCTATCCATTTCTGCGCACTCGAGCTCCAGCACCCAAGTCTGCACACCCCACCTCAACCTCCTCCAGCCATGTCCGGAGCGGGAGGCAAGTGGATGGTCTCCTCCGTCACGGAGGGACACATCAAAGACTGAGGAAGGCCAGATACTTGTCTAAATACATTGCGCACCGGCTTCCCGAAGAGGGGCAGCTCATCCCCACCCCTAGGCCCCATGAGAGGGTGGTGTTCCTCCTCCAATTCCTCCGCGGACTGGGCTTCCCTCTCCACCCATTTGTCTGGGGGCTCATGTTCTACTATGGCCTGGATTTCCATGATCTGGCCCCGAAATTTGTCCTCAATATCTCGGCGTTTATCGTCGTGTGCGAGGCTTTCTTCTGCATCCGCCCCCATTTCGGCCTATGGCTCAAGACTTTCAATGTCAAGCCGAAGGTGGTGCGTGGCACCCAGGCGGAGTGCGGGGGCGCCATGGTGGGCAAGATGCCCAACGTCCTATGGCCCGAGGGCTCCTTCGTGGAGTCCCTGAAGGGGTGGCAATCGGGGTGGTTTTACATCACCGAGCCGCCCGAGCCTGAATGGGTTGCAGCCCCTGAGTTCCGATCCGGACCCCCTACGCGGCTCACCTCCTGGAAAGAGACGGGCCTGTCGTGGGGTAAAGAAGGAGAGCTGACCGGACTCCAAATATGCGTCCAAACCCTGGTGGACAAGAAGATCAAACTTGTCAATGTAGTACAGGTTATGCTCATCCGCCGGATCCTCCCGTGTCAACAACGGGCTTTCAACCTGTGGGAGTTCGACCCGGTGCAGCACCGAACTCTAAGCAGGCTCTTCGACACGACGTACGAAGATGCCTGGAGGGTGCTTTTCAAGGGCGCCGAGGCCCCCGCATCCGCTACTGAGGATCGCGGATTCAGCACGCAGCGTCGCGCTCGTGCGGTAAGCTGTTTTTACCTTTTACAGGGTATTAGTTTTTCATAGTTTGACTCCATGCAGGATCTAAGCTCCCTTACCTTTGACAGGATTGGCAGGAGACGTCCGGACAGATCAACTATCCGGCTCCTTTGCCCGAAGACCCAGCGGACGCTCGCTTGGCGAAGCTGCTGGTTCCGGCACCCTACGTGGTGCTGGAGAAGAAGGCCACGGGGACTCGAAAGAGTGCCCTACGCCAGGAGGTGTTAGATTCATCATCCGACGACTCCAAGGTGCACTCCTCCCATGAAGACGAGCAGGAGGAAGAAGAGACCTCCCCCCTAGTGGGGGGAGGGAAGAAAAGGAAGGCCGCCCCAACCGGGGAGGCCGAAGGGTCCAAGAGGGGGAAGACCCCTCCTCTGGACTACTCCACCAACGCCGACGACGGCGAAGAGGAGTGGCCGCACAGGGCCAAGCCCCTGGCGAAATCGTAAGTATCCGGATACTAGAGTGATTCATAGTATTCCCCCATTGCACAGCTTTTCCTTACGTCGAACATGATTGTGCAGTCCGCCCAAGGCCGGGCTCGATGAGTCGTCGAGCGGCTCCCTGGACTCGTTGGATATGAATTCGCTTCCGACGGCTTCCTCCCACCACCCTACGGACGGCGCCGAGGTGGCGTCCCAACAGGTTCCAAGCCAGGAGGAGGTGGTCCTGGAGGCGCCGCAAGGCAACCTCCCGGACTCCAGGCGTAAAGGGGATAGAACCCCCAAGGGCTCTAAGTCCAACCTTGAGCCGGACACCGCGCCAGAACCTTCAACGGTTCTGGACTCCGGTAAGCAGCCTCCTTCCAACAGGAGCAAGCCTACCGAGTCGGTGACTTCGTCCAACCGGAGGCACCGGACAATTTGCTGGAGACGCTTAACGGCGCCTCCATCGACGAGGAGCACCGCACTATTATGAGTGTGGTGATCCAGAAGGTTCAGTCCGCCAAGAGCGGACTGACTGAAGCCTGTGCCAGCCTTCTAACAGGCTTTGAGGTAAGTCAAGAATATTTAAAAATATTACCGCATAGACAGTAGCCCCTGATGCTCTGTGCGGCATTCGGAAAGAAAAGCCGAATAGAGGATCTAATAACATTCGCAGGAGTCTAACATAATCAAGTCAATATGCGTATGCAGGCTTCACTGCTGGCCTCCGCTGCACTGACTGCGGAGGTGGATACACTGAAGCAGAACCTCGAGTGGTCCGAGCAAGAGCTCGGCCTAGCCAAGCAGCAGCTTGAGGAGAAGGAAGGTAAGAAATACCTTATTGAAATATGTGAAAGGTGCAATTGCAAAAAGTGACAGGATTAACGCGACTATTGTAGGGACCACAACTGAGGTGGCGACCCTTAAGCAAGTGCTGTCCGAGGCCGAGAAGAGGGCGGCCATGGAGCGCACCGAGCGGGAGAAGCATGATACGCAGGTTGGCGAGTTGCGGCAAGAGCTCCAGGCTCGCATGAAAAAACATGAGAGTTTGGAGCTTGACTCGAGGACGCGAGAGTCTGAGCTTGCGGCGGCCATTGAAGATGCCAAGTCTGCTAAGGCTGAAGCCCAGAAGGCCCTCCAGGAGGTTGAGGCAATAAAAAAGATAGCGGCGGGTAAGGCATTCTTTATGCAAAGCAAGCATGTAAAAGTGAATTACTTGTCACTTACCCGAATCCGAAGCTCTCCAGGAGCATTCGCAGACTTGCCCCGTAGCGTGTCGGATGCCGCCGCCTTCTACCGAGCTGAGGAGGGAATCTCGACGGAGAAGGTGTTCTGGTCTCAGTATGCTGAGGCCGAACACCCAGTGCCCTTAAGCGACCAGCTGAAACAGCTGGTCGAGCTCCAGAAGGTGGCCGAACAGGCCATGAAGGGCCTCATAGTCCGGCTGTGGCCTGGAGAGGCCATGCCTAGGAGCTCCTTCGGGCTGGTGAGGCGGCTGGTGGAGGCCTGTCCAAGGTTCGAAGTCATCAAGCGCTCCGTATGCATCGAGGGTGCCCGTAGGGCGCTTGCCCGTGCGAAGGTACACTGGGGCAAGCTGGATGCTGAGAAGCTTGTGAAGGACCGGCCACCGCCGGGCAAGGAGCATCGCAAGACCGAGATGTATTATGAGGGTGTTCTGAAGGGTGCCCGCCTTGTGGCGGATGAATGTTCCATGGATGTAATTTTTCAGTAAACTCGCTCGTTTTGTCCTATGCGCTGAAAACTTCTTCATGTGCGCTAAGCAATGCTTTTTGAATTTAAAATATTACCTTCTGTGCGGCCGTTTATCAAATTTGAGAGATGGCGAGTCGTCGACTTCTTACCCCATGGCACGAGTGCTGGGGTGTTCGGGATAAACATGAGCGCTCTTTTTCCCATTCTTGGGTCCTTCGAGGGAGGCGCTCAACACAACGAACAAGGCAATCGGACTATAATGCTTGAACACTCTCACTTAGCCATACAATTCTATAATTTTAAATTTCGGCGAAGCCCCTGGTGTTCAGAAGACCGAGTTCGGGGCGCTATCCATGCCTAGGCCGGACAAAGCCGACTCCTTGCTCTAAGCGGCATAAGTCTTTAGGGACTCGAAAACCTCTCGAACAGCGACCAGCTCTCACCTTATCATGACGGTCAGTTTTAGCTTTCTCTACTGAGGTGCTTAGCCCATCTCAACTGGGGCACAATCGCAGTAGTTCTCCTAGTGCTACCTTAGCTGATATAATGGAACGTAAGGTACCAAAACATAGGAGCCGGGCAAACCCAACTATTGACCCAAGACATGATTCGGAGCCGATGCATATAATGCTATAAGTTCGGGGTGCCACACTTGTGAAAGTGTTTGGACTTCTCACACCGTATTGTGGGGTACTTAAGCCCCTAGCGTATTGGCCGTACCAAAGTGTACGGGTGCAACATGTCATTAATGAACATATATTCGTAAAAAAGGTAATGCAATAATAGACGGAAGCTATGCATTGTTTATTTAAAAAAGCTGCGATCAAAGCAGAACGATACAAATAGTGCAATAAGCAAAAGATGGGACTATCAAATATGTCCTTTCCAGGGGCGAGCTGCGGAATGTTATGCGAAACAGGTATACTGCTCGTTATAGAGACCACCTTAGAGTTCCGTAGTGCGGCGTAGCTTTCTGCTTCCCTGGTTGAATCGTTTGTGCGGTAATTATACTGCCGGACAAGCCTTTCGAAGAATGGAGTCCTGAAAGTAAGAGAAAATTAAGAAATCGGCAGCCCCTAGTGCGGTTTAAGCCGCGTTTCGGGCGTGCCGTGATGGTGCCCCTCCCCCTGTGCCCATGGTATTTCCAGAGCGTAGTTATGTACGTGCATCACTGGTTTCACAAGTTCGCGAGGGCTGGGGTTGGGGCCGCATTGCTACGCTTGCTCTGAACGTGCCGGGCGGTCTTGGTGTAGGTTACTCCGGGCGCGCTTGACGGTGTCCAGACGTTTAATGGCCGGACTAGAGAATTGCCTTGAGAGGCTGCTTTGTACTTCCACTGTGATAGCCGCCGTATGCTCCTCCGTTCGGAGAGAGCGTTCGGTGTTTCCATTGACTGTGATGACGCCTCGAGGGCCTGGCATCTTGAGCTTGAGGTATGCGTAGTGCGGCACTGCATTGAACTTGGCAAATGCGGTTCGCCCGAGCAGTGCGTGATAGCCACTGCGGAACGGGACTATGTCGAAGATTAACTCCTCGCTTTGCAAATTATCCGGAAATCCGAAGACCACTTCAAGTATAACTGAGCCTGTACAGTTGGCTTCTACACCTGGTATGACGCCTTTAAAGGTCGTTCTGGTGGGTTTAATCCTCGAGGGGTCGATGCCCATTTTCCGCACTATATCCTAATAAAGCAGGTTCAGGCTGCTGCCGCCGTCCATAAGGACTCTAGTGAGGTGAAATCCGTCAATAATTGGGTCTAGAACCAATGCGGTGAATCCGCCATGACGGATGCTAGTGGGGTGGTCCCTTAAATCAAAAGTGATCGGGCAGGAAGACCATGGGTTAAACTTTGGGGCGACTGGCTCCATCGCGTATACGTCCCTTAGCACACGCTTCCGCTCTCTCTTGGGGATGTGGGTTGCGTATATCATGTTCACCGTCCGCACTTGTGGGGAAAAACCTTTCTGTCCACTATTGTTCGGCGGCCGTGGCTCCTCCTTGTCATCGCTATGCAGCCCCTTGTCTCTGCTTTCGGCATTTAACTTGGCTGCCTGCATGAACACCCAACAATCCCTGTTGGTGTGATTGGCTGGTTTTTCGGGGGTGCCATGTATCTGGCATGAGCGGTCGAGTATTCGGTCCAAACTGGACGGGCCCGGAGTATTTCTTTTGAATGGCTTTTTCCGCTGACCAGGTTTAGAGCCTTTGAATCCGGCATTAACTGCTGTATCCTCAGCATTGTCGCCGTTAATGTGGCGCTTTTGCTTGTTGCGACGCGACCTGCCACTGCTGTCCTTGGTATCCGAATTACCAGGGCTCTTGGTCATGTTATTGCTGCGAGCTAGCCAGCTGTCTTCTCATGCGCAAAAGCGGGTCATAAGTGTCGTGAGGGCTGCCATGGATTTCGGCTTTTGCTGTCCTAGGTGCCGTGCAAGCCACTCGTCACGGATGTTATGCTTGACGGCTGCTAGGGCCTCTGCGTCCGCACAGTCGATGATTTGATTTTTCTTGGTTAGGAACCGTGTCCAGAATTGTCTGGCCGATTCCTCTGGCTGCTGAATTATGTGGCTTAGGTCATCGGCGTCTGGTGGTCGCACATAAGTGCCCTGGAAATTGTCGAGGAATGCGGCTTCCAGGTCCTCCCAACAACCAATTGATTCTGCTGGCAAGCTGTTAAGCCAATGCCAAGCTGGTCCTTTAAGCTTGAGTGGGAGGTATTTGATGGCATGTAGGTCATCACCGCGGGCCATGTGGATATGAAGGAGAAAGTCCTCGATCCATACCGCAGGATCTGTAGTGCCATCGTATGATTCGATGTTCACGGGTTTGAAACCCTCGGGGATTTGATGATCCATTACTTCATCCGTGAAGCATAGTGGGTGTACGGCGCCTCTGTATTGGGCTATATCACGACGCAGCTCAAACGAGCTTTGTGTACTGTGTTCGGCCCGGCCGGATTTACTGTATCCGGCATGACGAGTATCGTCTCGTACTGTGGGGCGCCCACATGATCCATAGATCGATCTTGTTTGCCTTTCCTTGTCCTCCAATATGTCTCGCAGGTCTGGCACATTTTCCCATGCCTTGGTATTTTTTGAGCGGCATCGGGGTGCAGCTTGAGTGAGGGCCGAGAGGCCTCTCTGTCGCGGCCACGGGGTGGCCGGTCGGCCGCATCATGCGCTGGTGATGTAGGTTTAGGTGCTTCCTCCTCTAATTGGGGTAGCAACCTGTGCTTTAGGTAGCTCTTGGAGGGGCGTTCGAGTTCATATTGTTCGGCCGCAAGGACTTCAGTCCATCTGTTGGCTAGCAAATCTTGATTAGCTCTAAGCTGTTGCTGTTTTTTCTTGAGGCTGCTCGCCGTGGCCATAAGCCTGTGTTTGAAACGCTCTTGTTCGACGGGATCCTCTGGCACGACAAATTCATCGTCGTCGAGGCTTGCCTCGTCTTCGGAGGGAGGCATATAATTATCGTCCTCGACCTCTCTGTCTGTCGCTCTCTCATGAGGGCCGGCTTCTCTATCCTCCTATGTTGAATCTTTCTGGAGGTGGTTGTCTTCGGCACTGTCCGGGGTGTTATTATCTCCCGTGCCAGAATCATCGTTTTTGTTTTGGCGGGATTTAGAGCGGCGCCGCTGACGCTGGCGCTTAGGCTGCTTCTTGGAGGGGTCATCCTCCGCTGTTCCATCGCCATTGCCTTCTTTTGGGATGTCCACCATGTATATATCATACGACGAGGTGGCTTTCTAGTGCCCTATAGGCGCTAGTTCTTGATCGTCTCCTACATCGGCGTCCATACCGTCGATGTCTTCGGAGTCGAAGTCGAGCATGTCGGTTAAATCATCAGCAGTGGCTACGAAGTGGGTGGTGGGTGGGCTTTGAATTTCTTCATCATCCGCATCCCAACCTTGCTGACCATAGTCCGGCCAGGGCTCTCCTAACAAAGAGAGAGACTTTAGTGAATTCAGAATATCGCCAAAGGGCGAGTGCTGAAAGATGTCCGCGGCGGTGAACTCCATGATCGGCGCCCAATCGGGTTTGATTGGTCGGGGCGCGGAGGGCTCGGAGTCTGGAGAGGAGTCCGGCTCGTTGGAGTCACGGGCTTTGCAGAGAATAGGGCTGGTGTTCGGCTCGATCACCGTAGAGATTGCAGCCCCCGAGGCGGTGTCTAACCACCCATCCTCGGTTGGTGTGATCGGCTCCGAGCTAGGGGTCGGAGCGGACACAGGTGCGGCCTCCAGGGCACTGTTCGGCGGCAGAGCTAAATCATGCTCATCGTGACAGTGCAGCGCGCTCGGCTGTGGCTCGAATCCGTCGAAGATCAAGTCTCCGCGGATGTCGGCCGTGTAGTTCAAACTTCCAAATCTGACCTGATGGCCAGGGGCGTAGCTTTCGATCTGCTCCAGATGACCAAGCGAATTGGCCCGCAGTGCAAAGCCGCCGAATACGAAGATCTGTCCGGGGAGAAAAGTCTCACCCTGGATCACATCGCTGTTGATGATCGGAGAAGCCATCGGGCCTAAAAGTGACGACACAGAGGAACTCTCAATGAAAGCACCAATGTCAGTGTCAAAACCGGCGGATCTCGGGTAGGGGGTCCCGAACTGTGCGTCTAGGCCGGATGGTAACAGGAGGCAGGGGACACGATGTTTTACCCAGGTTTGGGCCCTCTTGATGGAGGTAAAACCCTACGTCCTGCTTGATTAATATTGATGATATGGGTAGTACAAGAGTAGATCTACCACGAGATCAGAGAGGCTAAACCCTAGAAGCTAGCCTATGGTATGATTGTTGTTTGTCCTACGGACTAAAAATCTTCGGTTTATATAGACACTGGAGAGGCCTAGGGTTACACAGAGTCGGTTACAATGGTAGGAGATCTACATATCCGTATCGCCAAGCTTGCCTTCCACGCCAAGGAAAGTCCCTTCCGGACACGGGACAAAGTCTTCAATCTTTTATCTTCATAGTCCAGGAGTCCGACCGAAGGTATAGTCCGGCCATCCGAACACCCCCTAATCTAGGACTCCCTCACTCCCCATGGTGACGAGCTTCGTCGGATGTAACCTTTTTCCAATAACTCCTTAATATGTTTCTTAATCTCCTCCAGATCATTCGCGGGCATCCAGTATGGTCTCTTCGATATTGGTCCGGTGACTGGCAACAGCTCTATCAAAAACTCAATGTCTCAATCCGGCGGCATGCCTGGCAGTTCCTCTGGAAATACATCCGGGTAATCCTTCACTACAGGCACTTCCTCCTGGACAACTCCCGTGAGGGAATTTACGTGGGTCCTCTTTGGTGTATGCCGAGATACATACTTAATCCTTTGTCCCTCCGGTGTGGTGAGTAGAATTGACTTACTGGCGCAATTGATGTTTCCTCCATACATCGATAGCCAATCCATTCCCAATATTACATCCAATCCTTGTGACTCCAAAATTATCAAGTCGGAGGGGAAAACATGCCTACCTATGGTTAATGGCACCTGAAAACATCATTGGCTTGCCATATGCTCCGCTCCTGGCGAGCTTACTAACATATGTGTCCTAAGAACTTTGGTGGGCAACTTATGCTTATCCACAAATCCTCTTGAAATGTATGAATGCGATGCACCAGTATCAAAAAGAACGATTGCAGTAAATGACTTAACCAAAACTTACCTATTACTGCATGGGGCTGCTCTTCAACCTCCTCCACGTTCACATGGTTCACCTGTCCCCTATTGAAAGGGTTGGGCTTCTTCCCATAGCTTCCATTTCCATTTCCATTCTTTGCTTCAGAACACTCGATGGCATAGTATCCAGTCTTCCCGCACTTGAAACAAGTAATGTGAGTTAAATCCTTCTTGGCGGGTGTGCTTGGGTTAGAGTGGTTTTGGTTGCTGCCTGCTCCATTCCCGTTTCCATTCTTGGGGCCACTATGGTTATGCAAATTTCCTCCATTGTGGGTATGGCCTCCATGGTTATGGGTAAATCCTCCCGAGTTTGGGGTGAACCGAGGTTTCTGCTGAGCTCCTGAATTGTACTTCCCTTGTCCATTCTTTCTTCTGTGACTCTCAATTTGCTGCTACTTCCCTTCAATCATAAGAGCCTTATCTACCAACTCCAGGTAGTTGTTAAATGTTGCCACCATCAACTGCACACTCATTTCGTCATTCAGCCCTTCCATAAACTTCTCTTGCTTCGCGGCATCTGTGGCCACATCATCCGGGGCATAGTGAGCTAACTTGCTAAACTCCTCCACGTAATGCCCCACAGTACGGTTGCCCTAGCGTAAGTTGCGAAACTCATGCTTCTTCATGCTCATAGATCCAGTTGAGACATGAGCAGTGCGGAATTCTTGCTGAAACTGATCCCAAGTAACATTGGCTATGGGGAAGGTGGCCGTGTAATTCTCCCACCGTGAGGCTGCGGGTCCATCCAATTGGTGTGCGGCAAATCGCAACTTCTCAGCATCTGTGCAACCTGCAGTGGTCAACTCCCTTCCAATCTTGCGTAGCTAGTCATCAGCAACTATGGGCTCGGTGCTACAGGAAAACACCAGTGGTTGTAACCTCAGAAAATAGGCTAAGTTGTCAACTAGAGGTGGTGGCGGTGGGTTGTTGTTATTGTTTGTTGTTGTTACCTTGATTCTGAACTAGCAACTGCATTAGTGTATTATGCTGTTGAATCAACTAAGTGAGCTCCGGTGGGAAAGCAAATCCGGGGTCACGTCTCGGAGGCATCTGATGGGTTTAGAGGGGAGAGATTAGAATAGAATGAGGTCTAGTGATAAAACACTACCCATATGCACATGAGACAAACACAAACATATCACTCCAAAACAATTTCAAGCAAGGGCCTACAATCGATCTAACTATCGTTACAGTGCTCGGACTACTAATATATACATGGGGGAAATACTACTAATAATATGGTGGTCTACTAGAAATTTTGATCTTTAGAAGATTCCATGATATCTGCTCCAGCTTCGTCTTCATAATCATCATCACTGGGGTCGGAGTCGGTGTCGTCGATGATGATGTAGTCCTTGGGATGGTCGTCCTCCTGGCGCAGGGTCTCCCATAAATACTCCTAGCTTCCTTGTCAGGTCGTCATTCATCTCCACCAGTACAGTGATTTCCTCCTTGTATCCGTCATGTGTAGACTTGAGTTCCTCTTCCAGCTCCATGTTCCTAGTCATCAACTTCTTCAGATCTATCATGCTTGCACACATTTGGTTCTCCTGGCATCGAATGTGCTGGTTTAACTCCTGGATGTAAGATGCAATGGACCTGTCCTTCTTGGTGCCGATCATCTCCCATTGCTCATCTCAGCACCCACATATCTGGTAGATAGTGTCCTTAAGATCCTTGTGATAAACTTTGCCAATGCGTCCAATGGCAATGTGGGTTGCCATGCTCTTTCCTAGACTCCAGGTTGGTGCATCAAAGGAAAACTCTATGGGCTCAGTTACTGGCATGAATGTCCTTCCGGGAACTTGTACTCGAATCATCCAACGTTCCTCTTCTGGTAAGGTGATGGTGTAGGTCCCAGTGAAGCTTGGTATTCCAATGTTGAGGTACCTAGTGACTTCCTTCAAGTGTCGTCCAAAAGGTGTGTCTTCATCCGGCTGTGTAAACTTATTCCTTGTGTCTGCCATCCTATAGAGTAGAAAATGGAGACGAGTCAGAAATGGGTAGAGAAGAGTGACCTATGGCTCTAATACCATCTTGTAGCGATCTGACCTCAAACAGTCAAATCTCTTTGCATAAGTGTCATCCCAGGATCGGTAATGCTGACACACACAGTACTCGAAGGATTTATAACAGAGTAGAAATCACACACTTACTACATTGGTAGTCTCAAGAGATATCTTATTACAATAAAAATGGCTTAAGGCCATCTAAATAAGATAACAGCGGAAGGCTTGGAAGATAAAGTGAGTCCATCAACTCCAACGGCATAGCTGAGTGCACGACAACGATCTAGAGCACCTTACTCTTCGTCTAAAAAGTCTGCAACATGATACGTTGCAGCCCAAAAACGGGTCAGCACATGGAATATGCTGGAAATATAACACAGTAGAACAATGAAACAAGTAAAGGCTTTCACTATATGCATATATAGCTGGTGGAGGCTCTATGGTTATATTGTTTTTGCAAAAGCCAATTTTTCCCTACAAAAAAGGAATATATTTTATTTAACTATCATGGTAGTTGTTAAACATTGAGAAGGTTCCTCCAACTCAATCCCCATTAAGCAATACTAACAACCCAACATATTAATTTAGAGTGATGAGATCAACATGATATTCCAAGATCCAGATACTCAAGATGTCCATAACCGGGGACACGGCTAACCACGATTAGTTTGTACACTCTGCAGAGGTTTGCGCACTTTTCCGCACAAGACTCGATCTCCTCTGTTGTATTTCTCACACTACATGATGTTTGAGAAATGGATGACCGAGACACAGTCTTTTAGAAACATTAACACTTTACTCTGGGTGGACAGTTACACCTACTTTCCCCTACATCTGCTAGCCCACCACTGAAAGAGGTCGTGCAACATACTCAACTATGCTAGAGCCCATAATAGCTTGTGGCTACACACAGAAGTTTCTAGCATGAATAATCTTATGATCCCTTTGAACCTGGGTGGCGAACCATAGGATGATCACACGGGTACTTCGGGATATCCTAGGACAACACTGGATTCTCCAGGTGCCCACAACCAATCCACCTAGATGTGCATTTATGTGGCCACCTTAAGTTAACCATTAATTAACAATCTCACATCTGTCATGGAAACACTCAAATCTAATCCACGTCTACGAGCATAGTATGGCAATAAATAGCATAACATAGAAGTAACTCCCAGGGGTTTGATAGTAAAAGGGAAATAGGTTCTACCTCATCAACTACTTCCCAAAACCCACATGTTAAGAGATCCTACTCATGCAATGTTTGAGGGTTGAAACTAATGCATAAAACTAGGAAATACCGGGGTATGATCAATGTGTTAGTTGCCTTGCTGATGACTCTTCGGACCTATAGTTCTCCGGCATGCCGAATACCACATCAAGTATAATTTCCCCCGAACATCACGCTTCTCGACTGGGGATAATGCCTCGAAAGGTTGTGCTGCTCTGCTCGATGCAACTCTTATCTATTTGCATTTTATCGAGCGTGTCCTTGTAGATGAGGTTCAGTCCTCCGCCGCCGTCCATGAGCACTTTAGCAAGCCGAAAGCCGTCGACGATTAGATTTAAGACCAAAGCGGCTGGTGCACAGACTGATCGAGCCCTTGGTTCGTCATTGGCAATGAAAGTTATCGTCGTATCGTTCCAAGGGTTTACAGTGGCTACTTGGTTGACTTCGGCGAGGTCGCAGAGTGCCCTTTTACGCTGATTATTTGAAGAAAAGGTCTCGAAGACCGTGAAGACATTGAGACCATCATCCTCTCGAGGGTATTTCTCCGAGGTCGTATTGGTGAGGATAGCCTCATCGCTCTTGGCCACCTGCCAGAGTACCCAACATGCCCGAAGGTTGTGTGTTGGTTCGAAATTCAACGTCGTGTGTATCCGTCAGGGCTTATCGAGCCATTCATCAAGGACAGTTATGTGTCCCATTAAGGGTTTAATTTTATTGTTCGTAGGGTGATGATCAGGTAGCTCCTGAGGTTGCATCCTTTTTGGCCGTTCGGTGGGTGGCTTAAAGGTTGACGGTTCCCATCAAGCTGTTTGGGCTTTCCAGGCACTTTCCATGGCGCAATATTTCTGTACTATGTGTGCCAAATCTGCAGAGTGCAGAAAGCGGCGTCGGTTGAGGGCATTGAGGATCCCCTCGTCCGTACAGTTGCGGTAAAATACTAAAACCACGTCGTCGTCGCAGCAATCTTTGATCTTATTTTTAACAAGGAGGAATCTCGCCCAAAAGTGATGGACTGTTTCCTGAGGTTGCTGTCGTATGTACATTAGGTCACATATGTTCGGAGGACTGGAATTGCTTGGGGAATATTTCTTGTGGTGGGTGGGCGTGCTTAAATCCGAACCCTGACCCATTGTGGGATCCGGAGTTTTTAGAATTTCTAAGGTCACTAGCCCAGCATCCAGAGTATCCTAGGAGTTTCAGGCTTGATTCCTGGTTCTATGTTCGGAGGGCAGGAAGTCTCTTCCCGAAGATGGGTATCTGGCTCACGGGGCTTGGAAATCCGAACATAGCTTGTTCTCAGCATAGGGGGAGAGTTATCCTTGGCTTGCTCCTCCAGAACCGCAACCAGATGGGTGATCGGCGAGGACCTGATTTTCCTCTGATCGGGTTTAAGCCCAATCCAATCGTAGTCTATTGCGACCCCCAGGGCGGCGATGCGATCTAGTAGTTTGTTCAAAGACGAAACATCTGCCGGATCCATCTTGTCGGAGTGTTCGAGACCAATGTGGAGATGATTTTTGGCGTTTTGGGGGACCGGCTTTGGCTTAACGGCCGAGCGGGCGCACACGGAAAAACTGCTGAGCCGGAGGATCTGCCCAGGAGCTAGGGCCCTTCTAGAGGTGATTTTGTCGTTGACGACAAGGAGAGCCATCGATCCTTTTATTGACGACACAGAGGAACTCTCAATGAAAGCACCAACGTCGGTGTCAAAACCGGCCGATCTCGGGTAGGGGGTCCCGAACTGTGCGTCTGTGGATCGAAGGTAACAGGAGGCATGGGACACGATGTCTACCTAGGTTCGGGCCCTCTTAATGGAGGTAATACCCTACTTCTTGCTTGATTGACTTTGATGAGTATAAGGGTTACAAGAGTTGATCTACCCCGAGATCGTAATGGCTAAACCCTAGATGTCTAGCCTGTATGATTTGTCTTAGCCTCTATGGACTAAACCCTCCGGTTTATATAGACACCGGAGGGGGCTAGGGTTGTACATAGTAGGTTTACAGAGAAAGGAAACTACATGTCTGGCCGCCAAGCTTGCCGTCCATGCAATGGAGAGTCTCATCCAGACACGGGGGAAAGTCTTCTATCTTGTATCTTCATGACCCATCAGTCCGGCCCAAATCACATAGCCTGGATGCCCGAGGACCCCCTTATCCAGGACTCCCTCACAAGGGTTGACTCTATTGGAATTTGTCTAGTCGGATGGAACAAATACAACATCCAGCCACATCTTCATCAACTCCTCCTCCGACGGACACGTCGTGATCCACTTCCTCGCAGCTCCACCACTTGGCGGCCCCGCGCGGTCGCGCTCGGTTGGATGCGTCTTCATCAACTTGCCCACTCGGCAGCCTCACGCACCGTCACTCAATTTGGCACATCTTTGGCGACATATTCGACTCGGCAACTCTGCGTGCTGCCACTTTGTTGGATACGTCTACACCACTCGGCTGTCCCGTGCGTCGTCACTTGGCTGGACATGTCATCGTCACTCGCCACTCCGCGCATTGTGATATGTCTCCAACGAATCTATAATTTTTCATTGTTCCATGTTGTTATATGATCATTCTTGGATGTTTTATAATCATTTTATAGTCATTTTATATCATTTTATGGGACTAACCTATTGACATAGTGCCAAGTGCCAGCTGCTGTTTTTTGTATGTTTTTTACATAGCAGAAAATCAATATCAACCGGAGTCCCAAACACCGCGAAGCTTTTTGGAGAATTTTTATGGATCAGAACACCCACAATGGGCCAGAGCAGCACCTGGGGGGTGCCCCGAGGGGGGCACAACCCACCAGGGTGTGCCTGGGGGCCCAGGTGCGTCCATGTGGGTTGTGCCCACCTCGGTGGCCTCCAACACCCCCTCTTTGCCCTATAAATGTCAAAAATTCCAGAAACCCTTGAGGTTAACCTAGATCAGAAGTTCCGCCGCCACAAGGCTCTGTAGCCACCGAAAACCAATCTAGACCCTTTCTGGCACCCTGCTGAGGGGGGAATCATCTTCGGTGGCCATCTTCATCATCCCGGCGGCCACCACGATGAGGAGGGAGTACTCTACCCTCGGGGCCAAGGGTTTGTACCAGTAGCTATGTGTTTAATCTCTCTCTCTCTCTCTCTCCTGTTCTTGAGATTGCACGGGCTTTGTTAATATAGTCGGATCATATGATGTTTTCCCCTCTCTATCTTGTTGTGATGAATTGATTTTCTCCCTTTGAGATCTCGTTGTTATCGGATTGAATACTTTTATGGATTTGAGAACACTTGATATATGTCTTGCAATTGAATACTCGTGTCGACAGTGAGGTATCGTATTGATTCACTTGATATATGTTTTGGCAGTCAACTCGTGGATTCCCGAGGTGACACTAGGGTAATCTATGCATAGGGATTGATGCACGTTAGTGTCTTTGTTTCTCCGGTAGAAATCTTGGGGCACTCTTTGAAGTTCTTTGTGTTGGATTGAATATTATGAATCTGAATTTGCTTGGGTGTTATTTTAGTACGAACTCTTGGATAGATCGATCGGAAAGAATAGCTTCGTGTTATTTTAGTACGAACTCTAGGATAGATTGATCGGAAGGAATATCTTTGAGGTGGTTTCGTACCCTACAAACAATTCCGTCTTATGTTCTCCGCTAGATAGGAACTTTGGAGTGATTCTTCGTTGCACATTGAGGGTGGTTATATGATCCAATTATATTAGCATTGTTGAGAGGTTGCACTAGTGAAAGTACCGACCCTAGGCCTCATTTTCAAGCATTGCAATACCATTTTTGTGCCCGTTTACTAATTGCTACCTTGCTGTTTTTATTTATTTAGATTATAAAAATATATTTCTACCATCCATATTACAATTTTATCACCATCTCTTCGCCGAACTAGTGCACCTATACAATTTGCCATTGTATTGGGTGTGTTGGGGACACAAGAAACTTTTTGTATTTGGTTGTAGGGTCGTTTGAGAGAGACCATCTTCATCCTGCACCTCTCATGAATTGATAAACCTTAGGTCATCCACTTGAGGGAAAATTGCTACTGTCCTACAAAACTCTGCGCTTGGAGGCCCAACACGTGTCTACAAGAATAAAGTTGCGTAGTAGACATCAAGCTCTTTCCTAGCGCCGTTGCCGGGGAGGTGAGTGCTTGAAGGTATATCTTTAGATCTTGCAATCGAATCTTTTAGTTTCTTGTTTTATCACTAGTTTGGTTTATAAAAGAAATCTACGTAAAAAATGGAATTGAGGTTGCATCGTATTATTAATCATCTTTATAATATCTTTCTTGAAAATGATGGATCGGAAAATTGTGCTCAGTTGTTATAAGAAGTCAATAAAATGTTTGGCACAAAATATTTGAATGATGAGCATGATTGCAATGTTGTTAGTATGAATTCTTTGAATACCCAAAAAGCTAATGACGGTTGCACAAGTCATGACAAAAATGTTTCTTATAAGCATGTCAATTTTTGCGGAGTGAATTGGGAGTGCAAATGCACACCAAAAAGGGAAGATAGATTTTGTAAGAAGCATAAATATTTAGAAATGAAAAAGTTGCGAGAGAGGCTAGATGATTGTGCTGAAAGATTTAATTTTTTCGCCATCCTTGTGAACTTTGCAATGAACGTGGTCATTTAAATCTCCAATGCAAATTGTTTCATGATCAAATCGTGTCCAAAAATTGTGATAACTTGATTACCCTTGAGCATCATAAAGAGCTTAGTCTTCTTTTGGGCTATGAAAAAATGAAATGTATAACTGAGGGTATTCCAACATTTAATCTCAAGAGATTGCTTGATTTTGATCTAGAGGAAATTTATATGTTTTGTGAAGTAAATTGCATTGAGAATCCTTATATTGGCAACTATCTAAAGACAAGAAACAAATAGAATATGAAGAGAGTCCTAATGAAATGGAAAATATTTCCCAATACCCTCCTAGTGTTTATTATGATGAATTAGGTAACAAGGAGGAGCTTCCTATCCAATCAATCTCTTCAATAAGAAGCTCTCAAAAATTAATTAAACCCACACATGATGTGGTGAAGAAGAACAAAAGAAGACAGAAAAGAGGTAAAAAGGTATCTCTCCCAAATAGTGTTGCTCTATTATTGTTGTGCCTCATGAAAATGAATCAAAAATAATTGTGGAGGATGATGCACTAGATGATGATATTGCTTCTATGTCTTATGGCACAATGTCTAAGAGCACTATTGATGATGATTTTGTTATGCCCATTGCTTGTTGTGATGATTATGATTGGGACGATAATGATACTTCTTATAATCTTGAAAATCTTTTTGGCAGCAACTTTGGAAATTATGATGATAGCAATTGTTATACCGTTGGTGCTATTCATACCATTAATGATGAGAGTGATTATGCTTATGATATGCTAAGCCACAAGCTTGGGGATGCTATGTTTGATGATAATAACATATTTTAGAATTTATTTGCTGCAATTAATGTTTGTCCCAAGCTTGGGGATGCTATGTTTAATGATGATGATCTTTTTAGTCCCCTTACCTTGAATGATCAAATTTGCTATGATGATTGCATGCCTCCCACTTATGATGATTATTGTGATGATACTTATGTTATAAAAAGTAGTGATAATTGTTGTCATAATTTTGAATATCCTTCTACTGAACATTACTCTTTTAATGTGGGAACAATTTATAGTATTCGAGTTTCATATGAGACTCCCACCATTGTGAATAAGAAGATATTTTCTTATGTGGAGAGTAATAAAATTTCTACACTTGTGGATCATGAAAAGAATGTTTTATGTGATGTTATTGATGAATCTATTCATGA
The DNA here is from genome assembly GCF_056163025.1 of Triticum urartu. Classification (NCBI taxonomy): domain Eukaryota; kingdom Viridiplantae; phylum Streptophyta; class Magnoliopsida; order Poales; family Poaceae; genus Triticum; species Triticum urartu. Next base: position 220,606,456 of record NC_141878.1, read on the forward strand.
TGCTACTGAAAATTATTATGAGAGAGGAACTTATGATTCATGATGCTCTTGTTATGTTTCAATTCTTATCTTTTATGTGACCCTCATTGAAATCATCATGCCTAGCTAAAAGGCATTAAAGAAAAGCGCTTGTTGGGAGACAACCCAACATTTACTCCTACTATTTTTATGTGTTCACATGATTAGGCTACTTAAGTAATAATTTTTTATTGCTTTTGTTTCAATAAAGTACCAAGTAAGACCTTTGGGATGGCTTACGGTGATAGTTGATTTGATCTTGCTGAAAAATAGAAACTTTTGCACTCAGAAAAACAATTCTCATTTCTAACAGAAGCGTGATAAAATTCTGATTCTTGTTGCAGAAGATTAATAGACAAATTTCTCAGTTTTCCTGATTTTTCAGAATTTTTGGAGTAGCATAAGTATGGTTGGAGTACAGATTACTAGAGACTATTCTGTTTTTGACAGATTCTGTTTTCAATGCACAGTTTGCTTGTTTTCTAGTTTCTATGGCTTATATTGCTCAATATAAATTGTGGAAATGATATGCTACAGTACACATTGTGTGGAAACATTTATGAATCTTGTCTTTGACAGTACCAAAGTGAAACGGTTTGCTCTTTATCATACTGACCTATCTCACGAAGTTCCGCTAAGTTTTGTGTGATTGAAGTTTTCAAGTTTTGGGTGAGATGTCTTTTTTTGAGCAACAAACAGTGGGGAAGACCCCCACTCTAATTCTCATTTTCATTTATATAATGGGATAGTTACAGATGGATATACAGAGTGGAACATGTAGAAAGAAAGGTAAAAATCTACAAGTGGTCTAGCCAGTTTTGCATGCCCTCCTTCAAACCAGGTTTTGCCTTCTTTATGATCATACTGAAGTGCTTCTTGAACATGGTTAAATAGTATGCCATATTTTTGACCTTGTGATAAAAAATAATGCTATTTCTGTGCTTCCATAGACTCCAACAACCAGCTATTAGGCACTCTTTAAAACATCCATAGTTATCTTGTTTCTTACCCTCCAAGAGCATTTCCATCAGGTTATAATCAGTGTCCCATTGGTAGCCTATGCTCATCCAGATATTTTTGCTGAAATCACAACTAAAAAAGAGGTGCATTAGATATTCATTAGGTTCAACATCACATTATTCACACTTACTTGTCTCTTTGTAAAAATTCTTCCTGTTTAGCAAATCTCTAGTGTTCAACCTATCTTGCTACAGCAGCCAGAAGAAGAATTTTTGCCTGGGGAGTGTGCAAGACTTCCATATCCACTGATATGGTTTAGGAGCATCAGCAGGATTTCCCATATATTCAAGGTATATTCTCTTATTAGAATACTTTGTGCCTCCCCATTGGAATTTCCATGTATCTGGAACATGCTGGTTATCTCTGCTATTGATCATCACTCTGAGGTTGTTGCTTTGTTGGACTGCAATTGTGTGCAAGACTTCCATATCCGCTATTTTGGGTGAGATGTCGATATGAGGAGAATAAGGAGTGACAACAACCTAAGCTTGGGAATTCCCAAGGCATCCCAAGGTAATATTTAAGTAATATCCAAGCAACTAAGCTTGGGGATGCCCTGGAAGGCAACCCCTCTTTCGTCTCCAACATTATCGGTAACCTCACTTGGAGCTATGTTTTCATTCGTCACATGATATGTGTTTTGCTAGGAGCATCAATTTATTTTGTTAGGATTTGATTGCTGTTATTTAGAATAATGTTTTTCATTTTTTATTTCAATAAAAGTGGCATTGATAGCCTTTACTATGCTTATTTTACAAGTCTACATGTTGCTGTTTGAAAACAGAAAGTTTACCGCAGTTGCAAAAATTCCCTAGAAAAGTCAGAATGTCATAAAATGTTGATTTTTTGGAAAAATAAGCTCTAATAAATTTTCTAAAGTGTGTTAAATTTTCATAATCTTTGGAGTTTAAGAAGTATTGATACTCTTGCATTCTTTACAGACTGTACTGTTTTGGCAGATTGCTGTTATGTTTGCATTGTTTGCATATGTTTGCTAGTTTAATGATTCTATTTGAGGATAGGAGTATTAAATATGCAGAGGCATTTATTATGAAATTTTGAATAATAACTTTAGTGATTTGCTACAGTAGAGAATGATAAGGTTTTTGCATTGGTTTATACTAACTTATCTCACGAGTTTTTTGTGTGGATGAAGCTTTTGAGATTTAGGAAAACCGTGATATGAGAAGAATTAAGGAGACACAAAATCTCAAGTTTGGGGATGCCCAAGGCATCCCAAGATAATATTTCAAGAAGTCTCAAGCATCTAAGCTTGGGGATGCCCCGACAGGCATCCCACCTTTCTTCTTCAACAATTATCGCCTAGTATCGGTTGAGCCTAAGTTTTTCCTTTTTCACATGATGTGTGCTATTGTTGGAATTTTGTTTTATTTTCATTTTGCTTGCTGTTTTAATAAAATAGTTAGATATGAAAGTTTTTAAATAAAATAGAGTACTCAAATAGTTGCCATGGAGGCTAAGTAAGCGACATTCACATCCCATCAACGAAGCTCTTTTCTATGGAATTGCTCTAGTGCTTCACTTATATCTTTTTGAGCACGATGTGCTTTAGTAATTTTGAAGAAATTCTCTCTTGATTCACTTAAATTAATTTGAGAGAAAGAAATATTATGCTCATGATCTTCACTTATATTTGTTTGAGCTTATCAAATGCAATACATGAAAATTAGTTCCAAAGTGATAGATATCCATGAAGGATATAATAAAAATGTTCATGAAGATCATTAGACAAAATAAACTTGATTCCTAGTAATAGTTTTGAGATATGATGATGTGATATGTGAGTCATGTTGATGAGTAATTATGCTTTAGTAAGAATATTGGTGTTAAGGTTTGCGATTCCATATGCAAGCACGAAAGTCAATAGTTGTGCAATGAAATTACATCCTACTTGTGGTGCATTATTCGGTGTTAACTATACTCAATGCTCACTTATGAGATTATTCGTTTCTTGGTTGGTTGCTTCTCAATCTTTTGCTAGCCTTCATTTTGCACTAAGTATGATCACTGCTTGTGCATCCAAAATCCTTTAAACCACTTTTGCCACATGAGTCCACTATACCTACCTATATGCGGTATTCTTTTTCCGTTCTAAGCAAATTTGTATGTGCCATCTCTAATTTTAAAATAAATTTCTCTTTTGTGTGCTCGTACCGCTCACAAGGCGGTGAGGGGTGGCCAATATTTTCCATGCTAGATGTGTTATTCTCACGATGAGTGTTTATTCACTTATCATTGCACGAGAGTAATGTAAGGCAAAGCTATTAGGGATGCCCAGTACCGAAATGAAAAATGAATTTACTTTATGTTGTCAAAAAATAAATTCCTTGGAAAGTGTTGGTATGGAGGGCACCCGTGGATACGGTTAGCCATGGAAAGTAAAATTATGGTGGAAAAAGGAATAAAATTTATTTTCTGTTTGGGAACTGCCTATGATATATCTCGCATGGAAAGTGTTGGGATCTCTAAGTTGTTTTCGTTGATGGGAAAAGTATGCCTCTCAAAATGTTTTTATCTCTCAGTTTTCGTTTTGAGCTCTGGCGCCTCTACAAATCCCTACTTCCCTCTGCGAAGGGTCTTTCTTTTACTTTTTACAATTTTTATCTTTAATTTGAGTCTCCATCTTCTCTTATAAAGCACCAACTAGGAGGCACTATGATCGTACTTGAGCATTGGGTGTAGCTAATATGCGAGTGTGTTTCATGAATGGATCAATGATTGAGCATGATGGGCCAGGATAACTTATTTTAGCGTTGATATTTTGAAAGACATGGTTGCTTGTTGATATGCTTGAGTATTTAAGTCTCATGTCAAAACTAGACTATTGCTTTGAACCATATAAAAGTCCAAATGTCCATGCTATAAAGAAAAGAATATGAGATGACATGTCAGGCAACATTCCACATCAAAAATTTTGTTTTTATCATTTACGTACTCGAGGACGAGCAGGAATTAAGCTTGGGGATGCTGATACGTCTCCAATGTATCTATAATTTTTGATTGTTCCATGTTGTTATATTATCATACTTGGATGTTTTACAATCACTTTATAGTCATTTTATATCATTTTTTGGGAATTACCTATTGACATAGTGCCAAGTGCCACTTGCTATTTTTAGCATGTTTGTACTTCGCAGAAAATCAATATCAAACAGAGTCCAAACACCGTGAAACTTCTTGGAGAATTTTTATGGACCAGAACACCCGGGATGGGCCAAAGAAGCACCTGGGGGGTGCCCCAAGGTGGGCACAACCTACCATGGCATTCCTAGATCAGATCTAGGCACAAACCCCTATTTGCCCTACAAAATCCCAAAAATTCTAGAAACCCTCGGGGTTAACCTAGATCAGAAGTTCCATCGCCGCAAGGCTCTGTAGCCACCGAAAACCAATCTAGACCCTTTTCGGCACCTTGCAGGAGGGGGAATCATATCCAGTGGCCATCTTCATCATCCCGACGGCCACCACGATGAGGAGGGAGTAGTCCACCCTCGGGGCTGAGGGTTTGTACCAGTAGCTATGTGTTTAATCTCTCTCCCTCTCTCTCTCGTGTTCTAGAGATTGCACAATCTTAATGTATCGTGGGCTTTGTTAATATAGTCGGATCATATGATGTTTTCCCCTGTCTATCTTGTTGTGATGAACTGAGTTTTTCCCTTTGAGATTTCGTTGTTATCAGATTGAATACTTTTATGGATTTGAGAATGATATATGTCTTGCAATTGAATACTCGTGGTGACAATGGGGTATCGTATTGATTCACTTGATATATGTTTTGGCACTCAAGTCGCGGATTCCCGAGGTGACATTGGGGTAATCTATGCATAGGGGTTGATGCACGTTCTTGTCTTTGTTTCTCCGGTAGAAATCTTGGGGAACTCTTTGAAGTTCTTTGTGTTGTATTGAATATTATGAATCTGAATTTGCTTTGGTGTTATTTTAGTATGAACTCTTGGTTAGATCGATCGGAAAGAATAGCTTCGTATTATTTTATTAAGAACTCTAGCATAGATTGATCGGAAGGAATAGCTTTGAGGTGGTTTCGTACCCTACAAACAATTCCTTCTTATGTTCTCCTCTAGATAGGAACTTCAAAGTGATTCTTCGTTGCACATTGAGGGATTGTTTTATGATCCAATTATATTAGCATTGTTGAGAGGTTGCACTAGTGAAATACGGACCCTAGGCCTCTCAAGCATTGCAATACCGTTTTTGTGCTCGTTTACTAATTTCTACCTTGCTGTTTTTATTTATTCAGATTACAAAAATATATTTGTACCATCCATATTACACTTTTATCACCATCTCTTTGCCGAACTAGTGCACCTATACTATTTGCCGTTGTATTGGGTGTGTTGGGGACACAAGAGATTTCTTATATTAGGTTGCAGGGTCGTTTGAGAGAGACCATCTTTATCCTACACCTCTCACGGATTGATAAACCTTAGGTCATCCACTTGAGGGAAAATTTCCACTGTCCTACAAATTATTACGTTGGCTTGTGCTATTTTTCATACAAAAGTTACGCGACCACTCGACGACACTATGTGCCAACTTCATTGGTACTCGGACTCGGTCACCGTACCGGTCCTAGCGCACCACAACACCGACCTTGTCGCTCCGTTGACTTCAAACACATCCAGCCGACCCCTCTATGGAATCCTCTTCATCGTATAAATGATGTAGAACTCATCAGGCATGAGACATATAAGTCACTTTTGTTGTCAAACTGCACATTCACTCCTTTGTGAGTTTGCCTCTTTTGAGCATCAGTCGGAAGCTCCCCTCACCTTTACCCGAGTCTGACTCGATGAATTACAATTTATCCATTCAAAACTATGTTTCCCAGGTTCTGACAGGTCCACCCTCGAAGCCTGTAGTGCACTCAGGGGCTGCAACTCATTCGCAATCACATTCTCCTGAGTGGCTGAGTACTTCATCAATCATCACCAGTTGGCTCCTTCACTTCAACGAGTGCATTCGGATATGCCACTTTGGCAAGTTACATAATCACTCGAACGCTTTGCGTGCCATCTTCGTTCCTACTTGTCGGCATTCTTGGAACGGGGATCCCCAGACTTGCCTACCTGCGGCCTGCGGCGTGGCTCAGGTGGGGGCCCAGTGTGGCCCGTCTTCATCAGCCCAAGCTCAAGACCCTCGCGAGGGGCCAAGCCTCGCGGGGCGGACGACAGGAAGCTCCCTCAAGAGAGCGGCCTCATCAGGCAGGCTCGCGACGAGGCGGAGAGATCAATGCAAGGGTACCTCGCGAGGATCCCGTGACGCAAGCCATGACGATCAAGGCTAGGCGGGCGCCGGCCTGCGCAGGGTCCTTGTTTCCCCTTTGGTGCAAAGGGAGCAAGCACAGGCCAAGGTATCACACAAAGGTTGCCATTCCGGTGCAACGAGACCAAGACCAGCCGGACGGCCGGACGGAGGTTACCGTGGAGCCCAAGACGGCATCATCACCAGTGCTTTTGGCAGCCGAAGACCACCTTTGGTCAGGATAACTTGTACTAGATGTTCCCCTTCAAAATGGCCAATTGTTGGCGCCCTTCCTGCTCAATTATTTGGGGAGAGGCCCAGGGCCTCTATAAATAGAGCTAGCCTCCACAAAGGAAGGAGAAAAAGAGAGAGAGGGACCTGTGAGAACCCTAGGAGAGAGAGAGGCGACGGAACTCACCCTAGCAGTTCATCGCACCAGCTCAAGAACACCTCTCGCGAGGTTGTTCTTCCCGTACTGTTCATCATCATCCCTAGAGGCAATCCACCACACCACACATTGGAGTAGGGTATTACACCACAACGGTGGACCGAACCAGTATAAACCTCGTGTCTCTTGTGTTGTTCATCATTTTTCATCTTAGTTCGCACGAGAGGATCAGACGTAGATCGGTAGGGGAGATATCTCCGCGCGCACCCCTGTGTTCGAACCTCAAGGGTCTGCCGGAACCCGAGATGCGACACTACTCAAACTCAGTTGTCGCACCGGTCTTGTTGCACCGCAACCACAGTACACCGACCTCATCGCTACATCAACTTCAAAAGCATTTGACTGACTCCTCCGAGGACCATTTTCACTACTCGGTTGCTTCGCGTGTCGCCACTCTGTGGGAAATGTCTTCACCTCGGCCACCCCACATCTTGTGAATCGGCCGTACACGTCCTCACCACTCGGCCGCCCCGCGCACCAATAACCCACAAGTATAGGGGATCGCAACAATTTTCAAGGGTAGAGTATTTAGCCCAAATTTATTGATTCTACACAAGCAGAGCCAAACAATATTCTCAAGTATTAGAAATTGAGTTTTCAATTCAACCACACATAAAAGACTTAATATCTGCAGCAAAATATTTAGTAGCAAAGTAGTATGGAAATAATGGTAACGGTGGCAAAAGTAATAGTAGTAGTTTTTTAGCAATCATAACAATGGCAACGGAAAAGTAACAGAAGGTGAATAAACATCATGCATAGCAGAAGTGGCATCATCAATAACATGCGACATATCAGAATCAATAACAGGTGTATGTGTCGTAAATTTACTCATAACAGAAGGTGAATCAAGTGCAAAGCTAGATGGCAGTTCCTTACCTCCCCTCGTAGTTGGGGGATAAATCTTGGTTCTTTCATCTTTCAAGTTCCTCATAGTGATCAACAGATGTAAATCCCAAGTGACTCAAAGAATAGAGCTATGCTCCCCAGCAACGGCGCCAGAAAATAGTCTTGATAACCCACAAGTATAGAGGATCACAACAGTTTTCGAGGGTAGAGTATTCAACCCAAATTTATTGATTCGACACAAGGGAGCCAAAGAATATTCTCAAGTATTAGTAGTTGAGTTATCAATTCAATCACACCTGAAAGACTTAATATCTGCAGCAAAATATTTAGTAGCAAAGTAGTATGGAAGTAACAGTAATGGTGGCTAAAGTAACAGTAGTAGTTTTTGTTGCAATTGTAATAGTGGCAACGGAAAAGTAACTAAGAAAAGATCAATATGTGAAAAGCTCATAGGCAATGGATCAATGATGGATAATTATCTCGGATGTGATTCCTCATGCAATAGTTATAACATAGGGTGACACGAAACTAGCTCCGGTTGATCAATGTAATGTAGGCATGTGTTCCAAATATAGTCGTACGCGCTTATAGAAAAGAACTTGAATGACATCTTTTGTCCTACCCTCCCGTGGCAGCGGGGTCCTATTGGAAACTAAGGGATACTAAGGCCTCCTTTTAATAGAGTACCGGACCAAAGCATTAACACTTAGTGAATACATGAACTCCTCAAACTACGGTCATCACCGGGAGTGGTCCCGATTATTGTCACTTCGGGGTTGCCGGATCATAACACATAGTAGGTGACTATTGACATGCAAGATAGGATCAAGAACTCACATATATTCATGAAAACATAATAGGTTCAGATTTGAAATCATGGCACTCAGGCCCTAGTGACAAGCATTAAGCATAGCAAAGTCATAGCAACATCAATCTTAGAACATAATGGATACTAGGGATCAAACTCTAACAAAACTAACTCGATTATATGGTAACAGTTATAATGGATACTAGGGACACTACTAGGAAAAGGGCTATAGATGGAATTGACACTAATGGCGCACCAGACATGTGGTGCGCCATTACTATATACTAATGGCGCACCATGTGTTGGTGCGCCATTAGTGTGCAAATACTAATGGCGCACCACATCCATGGTGCGCCATTAGTAAAAAAAATATTTTTTTTCAAAACTACTAATGGCGCACCGTGGGAGTGGTGCGCCATTACTAGTTGAACTAGTAATGGCGCACCACATCCACGGTGCGTCATTAGTAATTTTTTTTATTTTTTCAAAACTACTAATGGCGCACCGTGGGAGTGGTGCGCCATTACTAATTCAACTAGTAATGGCGCACCATGCCATGGTGCGCCATTAGTAACTTCGCCCAAACATTCACCCGAATGCACCCCCCCCCCTCCCGTGGACCGCCTTTTTAGTTTCAAAAATAATAAAAGAAAATTTTAGAAATGTCAAAAAATAAAAGAAAATAAGATTCCCATGTGATATGTGGTCTAGTTGTTAGCAAAATTTACAAACATGAATTTTCGATTTTTTTGCAAAATCTCTCGAGAATTTTTAAAAATGGGCATAACTTTTGCGTACGAACTCGGATGAAAAAGTTTTTATATGAAAAATCATCTACTCGAAAAGTTACATCCGAATTTAACAGGGGGAACCCCGGAACCCCGTTAAACATTTTCAAAATCCTCAAAAACCTAACAGAAAAAAGATACGGGGCTTTTAAGATCTAGAGAGGCAAAAAAAATTCAAACTTACTAATGGCGCACCTGCCCATGGTGCGCCATTAGTACCTTCCCTCCTTCAAAATTCAAAATAAGTCAAAAAATAAAAAATAAAGTTACTAATGGCGCACCTGCCCATGGTGCGCCATTAGTATCTTCCCACCTTCAAAATTCAAAATAAGTCAAAAAAATAATTAAAAAAAGTTACTAATGACGCACCTGCCCATGGTGCACCATTAGTATCTTCCCACCTTCAAAATTCAAAATAAGTCAAAAAAATAAAAAAAACGTTACTAATGGCGCACCTGCCCATGGTGCGCCATTAGTATCTTCCCGCCTTCAAAATTCAAAATAAATCAAAAAAATAAAAAAAGTTAGTAATGGCGCACCTGCCCACGGTGCGCCATTACTATGTCGTATATATGGCTGGGCGTGGTCCTCTCCTCCTTACCTCTTCATTCTTCTCCTCCACTCCACCTCTCCTCCACTCCATCTCCTCCTCTCCTCAACTCCATCTTCCCTTGTCTCCTCCACCATACTACCCTCCTCCTCTCCGGCGACCTCCTCCTCCTCTCCGGTGACCTCCTCCTCCTCTTCGGCGACCTCCTCCTCCTCTCCGGCGACCTCCTCCTCCCTCCTCTCCTCCCCTCCCCTCCCCTCACGGTTTCTCCTCCCTCCTCTTCGGTGAGCTCCTCCTTCCTCCTCTCCGGTGAGCTCCTCCTCCCTCCTCTCCTCCCATTCCCTCATGGTTTCTCCTTCCTCCTCTCCGATGCTTCGGTGAACTCCTCTTCGGCGACCTCCTGCTCCTCTCCGGTGACCTCCTCCTCCTCCTCCTCTCCGGCGAACTCCTCTCCGGCAAAAGAACACGGCAAAAGAACGTACAAGATCCAAAAACAGGAACAAAATTTGAAATAATATCGTGCCAAAAAACGAGCAAAAAAATGAGCAAAAATGGGCAAAAAATCACAATCCAGATCCAAATTCAAAATTCAAAAATAGCAATGGCGCATGGTGGGGGTCAGACGGTGCGCCACTACTATTTTCCCGCCTTCAAAATTCAAAAATACTAATGGTGCACCGTGGCCTATACTAATGGCGCACCAGTGGCCTATACTAATGGCGCACCGTGGCCTATACTAATGGCGCACCAGTGGTGCGCCATTAGTAAAAAATACTAGTGGCGTGATACTAATGGCGCACCAGTGATGCGCCATTAGTAGGCAAAACTGGTGCGCCATTAGTAGCCCTTTTCCTAGTAGTGGGATCAAACACAAGGGGAGCCAAAGAATATTCTCAAGTATTAGCAGCTGAGTTGTCAATTCAACCACACCTGGAAACTTAATATCTGCAGCAAAGTATTTAGTAGCAAAGTAATATGATAGCAGTGGTAATGGTGGCAAAAGTAACGGTAGCAGTTTTGGTTTTATAGTGATTGTAACAGTAGCAACAGAAAAGTAAATAAGCGAAGAGCAATATGTGAAAAGCTCGTAGGCAATGGATCAGTGATGGATAATTATGTCGGATGCGATTCCTCATGCAATAGTTATAACATAGGGTGACACAGAACTAGCTCCAGTTCATCAATGTAATGTAGGCATGTATTCCGAATATAGTCATACGTGCTTATGGAAAAGAACTTGCATGGCATCATTTGTCCTACACACCCGTGGTAGCGGGGTCCTATTGGAAACTAAGGGATATTAAGGCCTCCTTTTAATAGAGTACCGGAACAACGAATTAACACATAGTGAATACATGAACTCCTCAAACTACGGCCATCACCGGTAAGTATCCCGATTATGGTCACTTCGGGGTTAACAGATCATCACACATAATAGGTGACTGTTGACTTGCAAGATAGGATCAAGAACTCACATATATTCATGAAAACATAATAGATTTAGATCTGAAATCATGGCACTCGGGCCCTAGTGACAAGCATTAAGCATAGCAAAGTCATAGTAACATCAATCCTAGAACATAATGGATACTAGGGATCAAACCCTAATAAAACTAACTCGATTACATGATAAATCTCATCCAACCCATCACTGAATTACTCACGCACGACGGTGAGCATCATGAAATTGGTGATGGAGGAAAGTTGATGATGACGATGTCGACGGATTCCCCTCTCCGGAGCCCTGAATGGACTCCAGATCAGCCCTCCTGAGAGAGATTAGGGCTTGGCGGCGGCTCTGTATCGTAAAACACGATGAATCCTTCTCTTTTATTTTTTTCTCCCCGAACACGAATATATAGAGTTGGAGTTGAGGTAGGCGCGCCCCCATCCTCGTGGATAGGGTGTGGGCCCCCTGGCCTTGATTCTTTCACTAGTATTTTTTATATATTCCACAAATATTCTCTGTTGATTTTCAGGTCCTTCCAAGAACTTTTATTTCTGCACAAAATTAACACCAAGGCAATTCTGCCAAAAATAGCGTCAGTCCAGGTTAGTTCCATTCAATCATGCAAGTTAGACTCCAAAACAAGGGCAAAGGTGTTTGGAAAAGTAGATACGACGGAGACGTATCAACTCCCCCAAGCTTAAACCTTTGCTTGTCCATAAGTAATTCAGTTGATAAACTGAAAGTGATAAAGAAAAACTTTTACAAACTTTGTTTGCTCTTGTTGTTGTAAATATGTACAGCCAGCATTCAAGTTTTCAGCAAAGATTATGAACTAACCATATTCACAATAACATTTAGGTCTCATGTTTACTCATATCAATGGCATAATCAACTAGCGAGCAATAATAATAAAACTCAGATGACAACACTTTCTCAAAACAATCATAATATGATATAAGAAGATGGTATCTCGCTAGCCCTTTCTGAGACCGCAAAACATAACTGCAGAGCACCCCTGAAGATCAAGGGCTGACTGGAAATTGTAATTCATGGTAAAAGAGATCCAGTCAAGTCATACTCAATGTAAACTAATAATAATACATGCAAATGACAGCTGTGTTCTCCAACTGGTGCTTTTTTTAGAGGGTGATGACTCAATATAAAAGTAAATAGGTAGGCCCTTCGCGGAGGGAAGCAAGGATTTGTAGAGGTGCCAGGGCTCGGTTTTGAAATAGAGATGAATAATATTTTGAGCGGTATACTTTCATTGTCAACATAACAACCGAGAGATCTCGATATCTTCCATGCTACACACATTATAGGCAGTGCCCAAGCAGAATGGTAAAGTTTATAGTCCCCCACCACCAACAAGCATCAATCCATGGCTTGCCCGAAACAACGGGTGCCTCCAACTAACAACAATCCTGGGGGAGTTTTGTTTGCAATTATTCTGATTTGATTTGAGCATGGGACTGGGCATCCCGGTGACCAGCCATTTTTCTCGTGAGTGAGGCGCGGAGTCCACTCCTCTTGAGAATAACCCGCCTAGCATGGAAGATACAGACAACCCTAGTTGATACATGAGCTATTTGAGCATACAAAACAGAATTTTTATTTGAAGGTTTGGAGTTTGGCACATACAAATTTACTTGGAACGGCAGGTAGATACTGTATATAGGAAGGTATGGTGGACTCATATGGAATAACTTTTGGGGTTGATGGAATTGGATGCACAAGCAGTATTCCCGCTTAGTACAAGTGAAGGCTAGAAAGAGACCGGGAAGCGACCAGCTAGAGAGCGACAATAGTCATGAACATGCATTAAAATTAATCTACACCGAATGCAAGCATGAGTAGGATATAAATCACCATGAACATAAATATCGTGGAGGCTATGTTGATTTTGTTTCAACTACATGCCTGAACATGTGCCAAGTCAAGCCACTCGAATCGTTCAAAGGAGGATACCACCCTATCATACCACATCACAACTATTTTAATAGCATGTTGGCATGCTAGGTAAACCATTATAAACTCCTAGCAAATTAAGCATGGCATGAGCAACTATAATCTCTAATTGTCATTGCAAACATGTTTCATTCATAATAGGCTGAATCAGGAATGATGAACTAATCATATTTACAAAAACAAGAGAGGTCAAGTTCATACCAGCTTTTTTCATCTCAATCAGTTGATCATATATCGTCATTATTGCCTTTCACTTGCACAACCGAATAGTGTGGATAATAACAATAGTGCACGTGCATTGGACTAAGCTGGAATATGCAAGCATTCAATTCAAGGGAGAAGACAAGGTAATATGGCTCTTTGTTAGATCAACAATAATACATATGAGAGCCACTCAACATTTTTATCATGGTCTTCTCCTCTCGACCCCCAAAGAAAAGAAAAGAAATAAAACTATTTACACGGGAAAGCTCCCAACAAGCAAAAGAAGAACGAGAAATCTTTTTGGGCTTTCTTTTTAATTACTACTACTACAAGCATGGAAAGTAAACTAGCTAAAAGCTACAACTAATTTATTTTGTTTTTCTTAAGGTTTTTCAAACACACAAGAGGAGAGCTTAAAAAAATAAATTAAACTAGCATGGGTGATACAATGAAAAAGTATGAGCACCGACAACTGGCATGAGTGTCTGAACATGAATGTAATGTCGGTGAGAAATACGTACCCCCCCCAAGCTTAGGATTTTGGCCTAAGTCGGTCTATGCCCATGAATCAAAGTTGTAGCTCGGGTCGTATTGAGAAGGGTCCTCGGGTTTCCACTGGTTGGCGATCTCCTCCGGATCCCACTGATAAATAGACTGACAGTGAGGATCAGATAGTGGCTTCAGCTCTGGAGCTGATATCAGGCTCTGGTATGCCTAAATGGCCTCCGGCAAAACAAGGTACGTGCCTGAAAATATGTTGAACAAAGAGAGAGCAGGCAAGGTAATAGTCTCAAAGTGATTCTTATTAAATATCAGTCTATAGTTAAGCATCTTCTTCTTATTCTTAACAATAAAATCATGTGCTACCATGCTCTTATAATCTAGAAAAATATGAGGTAGCAACTTTTCCTCTTTCTCATAATGCCTAATAAGTATGTTAAAGTGTGCAGCAAGGCGCAAGGTGAATATGCCTCCTAAGACGGGACCCTTTGTACGGTTTAGATTTAACCGTTTAGCAACAATAGCGCCTAAACTAAAAGTGGTATCACGAAACAAAGCATGGTGCAAAATAACAATATCAGGGGCACTAAGATTTCCACAGTTCCCGTGACCAATTAAGCATCTACTAGCAAATATGGAGAACTAGCCTAGGACAGGAAAATGTATGCTAGTAATTCTTGCATCAGAAACCTTCCTCGTTTCCCCTACATCAATCATATCAATGAATCCTTCCACATCATTGCGACGTGGTTCCTCTATGCTACCCTCAAAGGGTATCCTACAAACCCGGCAAAAATCATAAAGTGACATCTCCATCTGCTCATCATATAAATAAAATTCCACCGAAGGTGGTGATCTCCTAGCATGGAAATGAAAATTTTGCACTAAAATATTGGTGAGTAATAGATACTGTTCACGCTGGTCATGGAGGAAGTCGGTGAGGCCTGCATTCTCAGTCAAATAATAAAAATCTTCATAAATCCCGGCTTCTCTCAAGAACTCATCACAAGGCCATTCACACGGCCGAACCTCCGCGGTGCGAGGGAGATTATATTTGGGCTTCTTATTTTCTTCACTTTTCTTATCCTTCGAGCTTCGGCTCGAAGAGCCCCTCAAAAATCTCTTCTTCTTATTCTGAAAATTTCTGAAATTTTTAGTAACTTAAAAATAAAATTGAACCAAACTCAACAAGATTGATATCAACTACTCCTACAAGTGCCTAGAAGCCATATCATGCATTAAAACTACTTTTGACCACATAAATTTGACATGCTAGCTCAAGAACAGGGTCACCTAAGCAGCAAAAATTTGCAATAAATAAAGCACTAGAACAAAACTAATTGGACCATTGGAGGAGTCACATACCAAAGAACAATCCCCCAAAGCAGTTTTGTGAATGGAGCTTTGAGCAAGGAGATCGAAAATGGCATCAAGCACTACAAAAAAATACACTTCCGTGATGATACGTGTTTGTCACAGTAGGTCGCTTTTTTTGTCATGCATGTACATCCATGAAAAATTTATGACAGAATCAAGATAGTCTTACCTGTGCTGTCGTAGAAGTGTTCCATGACATTACCAAAATTATCATCATGGAAGTGTCCACTTCCATGACGATAAATCGCGCGTCACAGAAGTGCTTTCGTCAAGGGTGACCGACACGTGGCATCCACCGTAACGGAACGCCGTTAAGCTATCGGGTCGGGTTTTGGATCCGATAACCCGTTAACAGCCCTGACCAATGGAAAATTTCCAGGTGTAAAATTCTTATTGGCTGGACGAAACATGTGTCAGCTCATCAGTGGGTCAGATAGGCGCCTATGATATGTCGACACGTGGAACGGCCCGACAGTGGCCCATTTAGCTTACAAAGCCGGCCCGTTTGACTTGGTCAAAAGTTAACGGGCTGGCCCATGAAAAGCTTGTTAACGGTCTCTTTGCAAATAGCCCATTTTATGGCCCGTTAACTCACGGCCCGTTAGGCCCTAAAGGAAATCGGCCCAACAATGTCATGTGGGCCGTCGAATATAATACCAGCCCATTTCACTTTCGGCCCATGTATGGCCCACGATGTTTTCGGCCTATATGAGGCCTTCGTATCTTTCGGCCCATTACAGGCCCACGGTGAGTCTAGCCCATAATGAACAGTAATTTTCTTTATACCCGTTAACGACCCGTGATTTACATGGGCCGTTTCCAGCCCGTGTTAGCTTTCGGCCTATTGACGCCCATACGTTCTTGGGCTCCTTTTCGGCCCTCGATTACTTTCGACCTGTTACTGGCCTATTCCACTAATGAGCCAAATTTGGCCCATGGCAAGAGTCGGCCCGTTACTGGCCTGTTACCCTAATGGGCCAAAATTGGCCCATGGCAAGAGTCGGCCCGTTTCTGGCCTGTTAACCCGTTGCCCCGTTTCTAGCCCGTCCTATATTCTGGCCCATTAACGACCCGTTATGCCTATGACAGAATTAAGCCTTTGTTATCCTACGGCCTGTTAACGGCCTGTTACCGTGCTGGGCCGATACCAATTACGCCCGATTATGGCCCATGTAGACACATTTATCCGACGGCCTGAGGCCCACCGATTACAGGCCCATTTATCGACGGACCATAGGTGACCCATGGATCCTACGGCCCGTATATGGCCCATGGTAGTTGCGACCACTAGCAAACCAGGGAAAAAGAAGACTAGGAAATAAATAAGGCCGAAACTAATGCTAGGCTATTAAGGCGATTGCACAGATTAGATCTACTCGGCATCCAAGATCGCCACCAGTGCAAATATAGGGAACACCCTACACTATACAAAAATGGCTTGCTGTTTTCTTCAGGCGGTGGCTGCATGTTAAGAATACATTTTGTATTGCACCAAAACAAATTACAACTATATAACAAAAGGAAGGTTGGCATAAAACTTAATAGTCTAGCAGATAAATGCACCACCAGAAGTTCAGAAGCTCAGTTCATTTGACTTGACTGTTACGTTTTCATGCTGTATTGTCCAATGGAGCACCATAACCCTCGCCTTCATTTCCCCTAGGCTCCTGAACAACATAGAAAATGTCTGATAGTCTAGTTTCAAAACCATGCATATCTTGATGACATTGAGCAATGTTTCTCCTTGTTTCACAAAGGGTCTCTGTTAGGGAATGGACTTGTGTCTGGAGCGCAGATACAACATTGCTTTGAGCTTGCATATCTTGATCATGAGGCAGTTTGGACGATATTGCCTTAACAACCAACCTAGTATTACGCAGGAACGTGCTTTTGGCACTGTTAGTGGACAGGTACTGACCCACTGTAGCAAGAGCTGACATTGCGGTTATAGTTGCCTCGCCACCTTCAGAAGGTGGCGGTTCCACCATTTTTTCCATAGCTCGCTGAAAAGTTGAGGTTTTACATTAGTAGTACCAGAACAGAAGATATTAAGGAGGCAACAAAACCACACAAAATAGCTTTGGTCTATATACATAACTTATTCTGGTGAACCCATGTAAAATATTAGTTGTATTTTATTGCAAAGTACATAATAAAACCAGGTTCCAAACATATGACCATGTACCATCGCTAATGTATTGTCTATTTCTTCACATTGTATTGAGGGCTAAGGATGAAGAGATGAAGTTTATAATACGGTAAGCATAGTATGACGTCATTCATATCACAAAACAACTAAGAACAGACAAACAGGCAATTGTAATGTTGTGTGGGCAAGTCCAGCATGGAACTAGATTACGGGTCAAGATGAAAGGAACATCACTCCTCTCTTTTAAACCTTGTAAGGTGCAATGATACGCTAAGACAATTGTGTATAAAATTGAAAAGAGTAATAGACATTGGCTGCAAACCATGCAGTTCAAGGCACAAGTCAGAGTAAGTAGTAGTTAAAAGGCATGAGGATTAAGGACTTACAACAGCGGCTTTGACAGGTGTTGTCATGCCTTTCTTCTTGCTGGTGTGACAGTCCTTGAAGATTTCCACAGCATTTGGTTCAGGTACTTTTTGGTCCTTGCGGGCTTTCCTCTGCATTTGGAACAAGTCAATATAGATATGATAATATGGTACAACGAAAAGAGTGAAACAACAGCTAATTACAAGAGCCTCGCAGTGTGCACTATAGCTACGAGATCCTGTCGTCTGTTGGAATTTCACTTTCGTACGGTTAGCCTTGTTCTTCGAACAGTTCACCTACAAGAAGATAGATTTTTATGGCACATGAGTAAATAGGACTTCAACATGTGATCTGATGACATATATATATAATGTAACTGATACTTCGGATCGGACCAGTGTTTAATGAGGCCTCTCCAGTCTTCATCAGATATATTTTCCACTGGAGATGTTTGGGCAAGTTCACTGTTAGCCTTGCCTTCAAAGTGAGTTTTCCTCAAGTTATACCGATACTATCGCAGAGCAGACTTGGAAACATGGGTGCAAGCCTGTCTGGTTGCATCATCTTGGCTATCCAACTTGAACCTCATCTATTGAAAATTATGGGAGTCTCATTATCAGCAACCAAGAAAGTATTGGACAGAGCAAGACGATATTACTAGTTTCCATACATAACCATACTTACAGATAAATGGTCGAGGAAGGTGTTGAACTAGGTTTCGTCTTTGTCATTCCTGTACTGAATCCATGTATGGAGGATACGTACATGACACGTAACAGCAACCGCTGCCTCTGATACTAACTTGGCTGACTCTGTAGCATCATGTGGCCTTTTTAAACCTGGCTCAAAACGGATCTCCATTCTTCCTCCTCTAGATTTAGTTAACCTATCGAGCATTATCCCTGATGTTTGTTTCCTCTTGCGCCTAGGTGCTAGTCCAACAACAAACATATGAAGTGTTAGTGTACATCAAACTGTGAGACTACATACAAAGAAGCATGCAACTGTAACTTGACTCCAGCAACTACCTTCTTGCTGTTGAAGCTCACAAGGTTCATCTGATATTGCCAACTCGTCTTGTGTCAAGAGTGCTTGGGAAGTAGTGTCAGGTGGCAAGGGAGCTTGGGAACGTGCTGCTAGCTCAGTTGACGCACGAGTACATCATGCAGCTGGTAGTACTGTGGTAGGTGTTGCAAGAACTAGGGCTGTCTCTGCTTGTTTGGTGGCAGCTATTTGTTTCTGTTTGTCTTTTTTTGCAACTCGTGTAGCATGGGATGCCGTGTTTGTAGAATTTTCTGCTAGACTTTGACCTTCTATTGCACCATCAGTACCAGCAGAATCTGCATGATTCATCTGCTTCTCATTCCCTGCCATTCTGTGTTTCTTCCTCTTTCTCTATGCCATGTTAAGTCAAGCCGACAAGAAAAACGAATAACAATTAAGTTCTTCAGAACAAATTGATGCGTGATGCAGACGAACTGAACTTTGATGTTAGACAACCACATGATAGGAGGATGTAATATGTATGAAAAACAGGACGGAAGAGATAACCAGAACTATGATGTGTAAACTATGAAGAAGACATTTCACCAAATTAGAAGCAATGCAATGGAAGGTAGACACCATATGAAAGATGCTACAAATATCGCTCTGCCAAGTTAACAGTGTCTCATCATAAATGGCGTTTAAACAAATGTGAAGCATACAAGAAAGAAATCATATGCAAGATGCAAACAACATCACACTACCATGTTAGAGGTCTCTCGTCATTAGTGCCATTGCATATTCACATCATTGCATATTCACAGCTTATGATGTGTAAACTAAAGAGAAGGCATTTCAACAAATTAGAAGCAATGAAAGCTAGACACCATATGAAAGATGCAACGAATATCACTCTACCAAGTTAAAACTGTCTCGTCATAAGTGCCATTTCAACAAATTAGTAGTACAAGCTAGAAAAGAATGTGAGATGTAACCTATATCACACTCTGAAGTCAAACGTGTCTTATGATAAGTGATTGTTGCAGGTTACACAACAGTAGTAATATGATGTAAGAACATGGTGTGATAGACAGATATTGTATGTTCTAGAAACAGGAACACGTGTCTTACTCAAGTATAATGTGTAAAGTAAGCAGATGGAATTCAACAAAATTAGAAGCAATACAAGCTAGACATCACACATAACATGCAACCACATATACCAGTGCCAAGTTAGAGGGAGCACCGGTGATGCTGCACTAGGGCAGACGTGCTCATCATAAACACAACTTTGTTGAGTGTCTATGCATGTGTTCTCTTGGAAATCATCTTGGGGGTATGGAGGAGTAGAAACTGTAGAGGCCCTCCGTTCGGAAGGAGCACCTTTATCCGCTGCCTTGCTAACTTCCTTCCGCTTTATTGATTTTGAATTGTCAAGTAAAACCGACAAGAAAAAGCAATAAAATTGTCTCCTCAGAACTCATTCATGCATGATACTGACAATCACTACTTTGATGTACGGCAAACACATGATACCAGGATGGAATATGTACGAAAAATAGGACGACATGGCATGTTCACAACTGTTTGTGTAAACTAAGCAGGAACCATTCCAGCAAATAAGAAGCAATGCAAGCTAGACACCACATGAAAGATGCAACCAATATGACTCTGCCAAGTTAAAAGCGTCCCATCATAAATGGAATTTCAACAAATTAGAAGCAGCGCATGCTATAAATCATATGAAAGATGCAACTAATATCGCACTGCATATACTAAAGGTGTCTCGTCATGTTGATTGATGCGGGATACAAAAAAACAATAGTTTTATGTAAGGACATGCTTAATGGACAGATATACTATGTACTAAATACAGGAAGACATGTCACA
Organism: Triticum urartu; assembly: GCF_056163025.1. Classification (NCBI taxonomy): domain Eukaryota; kingdom Viridiplantae; phylum Streptophyta; class Magnoliopsida; order Poales; family Poaceae; genus Triticum; species Triticum urartu. The sequence continues at coordinate 220,627,109 of NC_141878.1, forward strand.
TTAACAGGTATAATGTATAAGCTAAGAAGACTAGCACATGCAGTTTAACCAGATTGGAAGAAGACTAGCACAGTAGTCCCCGAAGCTGATGAGGCGCCGCGGACGATCAGCCGAGGAGCCTCAGCAGTTTCTCTTTCCAAGTGCCCGAGACATGGATCTTGCTTGGCTTCTGCCGGGCCGACTAGAAGGAGTCGGACTCGCTCAGTTCTGATTTGTACAATATTTCGAATGTCGCGGCGGGATCCAAGTGGTGTGCTGGCTAAGCTTCCAGGCCACCGCCCGCTCTGGGCCCGCCACGTGGCAACACGCGGCCAAGCCAGTCTGCCTGCCCACGCGCGTGACGGGACAGCCCCGCAGGCAGGGCCCACCATTACCGCGCCTCGACGCATGACCGGATCCATTGCGGCCCGAGCGGACGGTTGGGATTCCCGTGAAGTTACTGCGTGCAGTAACTTTGGCGTGGAAACGTGGGGGTCGTGGGCGCAGTAAATCCCATGTCCGCCCCCTCGGCTTTGCAGCCCATGAGGCTATAAGTAGGGGGAGGAGGGGGGCGCGGCAGAGCACGCGCGCCTCTCCTCCACGCTACTCCTTGCTCCTCTTCTTGTTCTTCCTCACTTCGCCGCGCGCCCAAGCTTTGCCGAACGCTGTGGCGATCCGCTCACGATGAGCTCTTCCTCCGCCACCGCGCCTCCCTCGGTGCATTTCGGCACCTGGGATGGCTCAGAGGTCCATGAAGACCACATCGAGTTCCTCCGCCAGACTCGTCGGCTCCCCGGCGAGGATTACGTGCAGGTACGCCTTGCACCGAGGGGGAGATCTCTCCGGCGCCGGAGGAGGGCGAGCGGGTTATCTTCCGCTCGCACTGCCTGCGCGGCCTGGGGCTGCCGGCAAGCGACTTCTTCCGCTCCTTTCTGGAGTTCTACGGCCTCCAGCCGCACCACCTCATGCCCAACAAAGTGGTGCTGCTATCCGCCTTCGTTGCCCTGTGCGAAGGCTTCCTCGGAGTCCTCCCCACCATCGAGCTTTGGGGGGAGTTCTTCTACTCCAAGCTCGGCACCCAGGCTGCAGGCGTGCCGGCTTAGTGCGGCGCATTCATCGCCGTGCGGAGGTCGGGGGCCGACAACCCCTTCCCCACCATCAAGCTGATAAAGTCGGTAAAGATGTGGCAGTGATTGTATTTCTACGTGAAGAGCGTCTTCGCGGAGGGCGATTGGGTCAATCTGCCGGCTTTTGAAGCCGGCCCGCCGGCTGGGAGGCTGCCCAACTGGTCGTATCGGGCCAAGTTGTTGACGCTTGCGGGAGCCGGCGCCGTCACGCGACTCCGAGTGTTGACGCAGTCGGAGGGCTTGATTGGTCCAGATCTGCTGGCCGCCATCGTGGCGCGCCGAGTTCTCCCGCTCCAAGGTCACCCCCACATGATATGCCAAATGAGCGGGCACCGCTCCAAGGACATGCCTCACGAGGAGGTGGCCTACATGGTGAACTACCTCTCGGACAACAAGCTCCTGGAGGATTGGCGGTTCGGCAAGGAGCCGTATTCTCGCGCCAACCCCCCGCCTGTAGTGAGTTGCCTTTTTCCTTCTTTCTTTGAATTGTCTTCTTTCTTGCTGAGTTGGTCTTGTCCGACCTGACCAGTCGGCTTTGGTGAGAATCCCCTCCTCCATCCATCAGCCGGCACCGCAGGGCCGGCCCGCGAGTTCTGCGTCGACCGGGCGGAGAGTGACGTCGACGACCCCGATCTGGGGGCGGCGGCTTTGGAAGACAACGCCGAGGGAGGAGGCGGCCCGCGGCTCGGGGCCAGTCTAGAGGACTGGCCTGATGATGATGAGGAGGTCGCCCCCCGCCACCGGCCAGGAGCCGGTCATCCCGGTGCGGGCTCGTCTGCCACACCGGGTGCTCCGGGCGGCAGGAAGAAGCGTAGGGCCGTGCCGACCTTGTTCGGCAGTCGGCCGAAGAAGCCCAAGAGTTCGGCCGTAGCGACCAAGCGGGACGAGGCGACCGCGAAGGCCATCCGCTTCCGTAAGGAAGTAAAGAAGCCGCCACTGGTCTCTGCGTGAGTATTCCATCTTGACACCTTTATTCTTTCTTTGTGGCTTTTGTCTGAGTCTTTACTTGCTTCCCTCGCTTCAGGGCTCCCCTCACTCTTGAGAGGGTCGTCGCCACCTCCATCATGGGGTCGGCGGAGATGTCCGCCACCACTCGGCGGATTGACCCCGCCGCCGACCTCCGGGAGGCGACGGAGCAGAACGTGCAGGAGAAGCGCGACGAGGAAGAAGCCGCCCGCCGGGAGAAAGCGGAGGCCGAGAAGGCGGAGGCCTCCGCCAAGAAGCTCGCGGAGACGGAAGCCGTTGTCGCGGCGAGGCGGCAGGCTGAGGAGGCCGCGCACCGCCAATCGGCGGTGTTCGTAACCCCGCTGAACTCTGCGTCGCCGCCTCCGGAGTTCACGGGGCAGACTGGGGAAGCCGGCGGCGAGAACCCCATCATGGAGAGGGAAGGCGGCGACACCTCCATGCCGGACGTGATCGTTCCGCCGCCACCTCCGCCGCCTTCTGGGAGCACGCAAGGCAAACAGCCAGCGGACCCGCCGGTGCCGCCGACTGAAGACGAGGCTGTGGCGAGGCTACTCATTCAAGTCGGCTCACCAACGCGCCGCCGTCTTGAGAAGGCGACTTCGGCGCCACGCCCCTTGGAGACTGGCACCGCTAGCTCGGCGATCCCAGACGCCGAAGCAACGAGCGCCGTGCCCATTGGGTGGGTGCGAGGAGGCAGCACGGGCCCGCTGAACTAGGCACTTCTGGACGTCCAGACAAAGCTGTGAGCTGAGGGCGACGCCATCCAGAACTGTAGCATGGCGTACCTGGCGTCGCGGGCAACCGTCCAGGTAAGCTTTCTCTTTTGTCCTTGTTTTCTTGTTACTCTCTGTGGGGGCGCGCCAGCGCAACCACTGGGTGTAGTCCCCGAGTTTCGGGCCGGCTGCTGAGCAGGCGGCCCGGAACTCCGATTGGTGAGTTCCGGGTACTAACTTTGTCTGAAATACTTACCGCAGGACTATCACAACCTCCGTGTCACCGCCTTCAACCGCAACGTTGAAGAGCTGGGCAACGGACGACCGACTTGTCGGAGAGCCGGAGTGAGTCCTTTTTCTTCTTTGCGGGGGCGCGCTGGCGCACCGGCGGGCTGTAGTCCCCGGGATTCGGGCCGGCTGCTGAGCAGGCGGCGCAGATCTCCCCGGTGACCTTCGTTGTTGATGACTTAATGCCCTCTTTCTTTTTTCTCTTCAGGAGCCAACGCCACTCTTCAACAGCAGCTGGGGGAAGCCAACAACGCGTTGCGCACCAAGGGGGAGGAGTGCAGCAAGCTCGCCACAGAGCGCGATCTGCTGGCCACGCAATTGGCAGAGCAGAAGGAGCTGCTTAAGAAGACGCAGAAGGAGGCGGAAGAAGCGGAGACCGCCCTCCTGGCCGAGTTCACAAGCGAGCGCTCCTCCTGGTCTCGCAAGGAGGCATTGCTGGCCTCCGGCTTCCAGGAGATTGAGGACATCATTGATGGTGAGTTTCTTTACTTTCTTTCTTTGAGCTGCCGTCTATAGGTCGAGCCGACTCCTGATTTTTGACTTGCTTCTTCATTCTTTTCGTCTTGGCAGACTTCTTCCCTGGCCACTCATAGGCCGCCAACCAAGCCATCGAGGTTGACCGTGAAGGGTGGAGGGCGGAAGGCGCAAAGATCACCGCCGACGCCCCCCCGAACCCTTGACGAGCAGATCCTGAGCATCGAGGCTCACCTTCGGCCGGCTCACCGGATGCTGCGCCGGCTTCAACGTGTCGGCGCCCAGGAAATCGCTACCCTATGGCCAGACATGCAGGCTCCGTGCACCCCCAGTCGGACTGCCGACTGGCTGGAGGTCGCAGCTGGCCGCCTTGAGGCCTGGAAAGGTTCCTCGGCCCTGGCTGGAGCGCGCCGAGCCTTGGAATTCGTCAAGGCGTGGTATCCGGGGCTGGACCTAGACTGGCTGGCCACACTCCGGTCAGAGGCCTAGCCGGAGCTGGCAGCCACGGAAGATGCCCTCGTCAAGCGCGCCGCGGCGATCACCGAGTACACCGACACCAGCATCTTCGTCCCCGAGCGGGCTGAAGATGGCGAGGAGGCACCGCCGGAGTGGTTTGGGAGGAACCTAGACTATGGCAAGGACTCGGCGGAGGTGATCGGCTCCATCGTCGAGGAGGAAGGCGAGGCGGAGGACGGAGGCGAGACGGAGGCACCAGAAGACGGAGCGGACGGCCAGCCTCAGCTCGACCGCGCCTCCAGCAATGAGCCACGTGCGACCGAGCCGACTGCCGCCGGAGGCAATCAAGCCGAGACTGCCCAGTCGGTCGCCCCAACGACTGACACAGCCATCTCCTCCAACCCTCTGAATCCGTCTGCCGCTTCCTAGGCTGCCGCCTTATCTTTATTTTATCTGCTTTAGTAGTCTTTGAAGAACTTGTTAATTCGCACAATTCCACCCGTGGGGTGTATTTTGAACTTCTGCTCGAAGATTCGGCCAAGGGCCTATGTTATGTAAATATTTATCCGAATTCTATCTTTTCTTGCTCATTGCTCCTTTGGCTTTTTCCTTTGCCGCCTTCCCTTAGTTGTGGTTTTGCCAGTCGGACAGCCCCTCTGCGGACTGCCGCTGGATCAAATGCTTGGCTATTTTTGGGAAGGCAAGTACTTAGCCGTTTTAGAGTTTTTTAGCAAATTGAATAGAAGGCGGCGAGCCGACTGTTTCAAGAGTCAGTTTGCGAACAAAGGCTGGAAGCCGACCTAAGCTATGTTTATGCTTTGAGTCCTTAGCCATTTTTCATGCGAACGCCCATTCTACCTTACTCCTGCCCATCGGACAGTCGCTCTGCGAGTCGCGACTTCTGACAGGAGATGGCTTAGGCGCCACACACTACTTGTCCGGCTGCAGGAAGCATTTCATAGTGCAAGGCGGCAAGTCCCCGAGCCGACTAGTCGAACCCGGTACCAAGCGGCTTAACAAAGAGTAACATACTCGTAGGCATAATTCTTGTCATATAGATAAAAGAGGGCAGTCACCGAGCTCGTCTCGGGGGGCCCGAAGTCTTGGTACTTTAATATAAAAGGTAGTGTGGTACATACTACATCAACTGTAAAATCTTCGGAGGAGATTTGCATTCCATGGCCGATCTGTCTCTTTGCCGGAGTCATCCCTCTTGCGTGCTCGGGGCTTCTGAGCGTCAATCAGGTAGTAGGAGTCGTTGCCCAGCACTTTGCTGATGATGAAAGGGCCTTCCCAAGGTGCCGACAGCTTGTGCTGGCCGGCTGTTCGCTGGATCAGTCGGAGCACAAGGTCGCCCTCTTGGAAAGATCTCGGCCTGGCCTTCCTGTTATAGTATCGGCGTAGGCTCTGCTGGTAGATGCTGGACCGGCTGAGTGCCAACAGCCGGCCCTCTTCCAGCAGATCGACACCGTCTTGACGTGCTTCTTCTGCTTCCTCCTCGGTGTACATGGTGACTCGCAGGGAGTCGAACTGTATGTCTGTTGGGATGACGGCTTCAGCACCATAGACAAGGAAGAAAGGCGTGAAGCCGGTTGACTTGTTTGGAGTCGTGCACAGACTCCATAGTACGGCTAGCAACTCATCGAGCCAGCAGCCAGCCGAGCGCTCCAGAGGCTCGACCAGTCGGGCCTTGATGCGGGACAGGATGAGGCCGTTTGCTCGCTCCACCTGGCCGTTTGACTGCGGATGGGCAACGGACGCTAAGTCCAGTTGGATGCCCTGTGTCGCGCAGAAACGGGCCAAGGCGCCTTCGGCAAAATTTGTGCCATTGTCGGTGATGATGCTGTGTGGTATGCCATACCGAATTGTGATGTCGGAAATGAAAGTCATGGCAGTCGGACCATTCAGTTTCTTGATTGGCTTCGCTTCTATCCACTTGGTGAACTTGTCCACCACGACAAGTAAGTGAGTTAAGCCACCTGGTGCCATCTTGAATAGTCCCACCATGTCTAGGCCCCAAACAGTGAAGGGCCAGGCAATGTGGATGGTCTTGAGTGCAGAAGCCGGCTGATGTGGTTTGGAGCGGAACTTCTGGCACCCTTTGCATTTTTGGACCAATTCCTTGGCCTCTTCTAAGGCAGTCGGCTAGAAGAAACCGTGTCGAAAAGCTTTGGTGACGAGTGCTCTTGAAGCCGCATGGTGGCCGCACTCGCCTTGATGGATGTCTTTGAGAATTGCTTGGCCTTGCTCTGGCTCTACGCAGTGCTGGTAGACACTAGTGACGCTGCGCCTGACCAGCTCTCTGTTGACTATGATGTAGGCTGCCGCTCGGCATTGTACTTGCCGAGCTGAGGTCTCATCAGTCGGCAGCTCTTTGCTCACCAGGAATTTGAGGATGGGCTGGGCCCATGAGGGTGCTGCTATTTCTTCGACTGCCAGGACTACGACTTGGACGAGGGCGGCTGGGCCGGGAGGCGGCGGGCTGGAGTCAGCAACCTCTTGCTGGATTAATGAAGTCCCCGGGCCGACCGGTGCAGCCCTCGGGCTGAGCTCTGGAGTCTTGGGGCTGGCTTCGACTGTGGTGGCTTTGGAGCCATCTGCCAAAATCCTCGTACCGTCTGCTGGGGCTCTGGAGTCGGATCCGACTTCTTCAGGGGGAGCTGGCACAAAGATGGAGTCTGATTCTGGTGAAGGCTTGATAGACGGCTTGAGGAGGTGCTGAAGGGCGACGCCGGATGGTATTGCTTGGCGGGTAGAGCCGATTCGTGCCAGGGCGTCTGCTTGGTCGTTGTCGTTCCTTGGCACATGGAGGAACTCGCACCCCTCAAAATATCCATTGAGTTGCTGTACGAGGAGACGGTAACTCGCCATGTTTGCATCTTTGGCGTCCCAGTCGCCGGGCGACTGCTGGACCACTAAGTCCGAGTCGCCATAACACAGGATCCGGCGAATGCCAAGTTCTTTGGCAAGCCGGAGCCTGTGAATGAGCGCCTCGTATTCCGTGACGTTGTTGGAGGCGGCGAAGTGGATTTGCAGTGTGTATTTGAGCTTGTCGCCTTTAGGAGAAGTGAGGACAACGCCGGCTCCCAAGCCGGTGCGCATCTTGGAGCCGTCGAAATGCATCCGCCAATGGGTGGAGTCGGGCGCTGGTGGTAGGTACTGGGTTTCGGCCAAGTCGACGAGGAAGTCGGCCAGTGCTTGTGACTTGATGGCGGTGTGGGGCTAGTAGCAGATGGTACAGGGAGCCAGCTCTTTGGCCCATTTGGCCACTTGCCAGAAGCATCTCGGCTTCCGATGATCTCGGCAAGTGGGGCTGTGCAGACCACAGTGATTGGATGCTCTGGAAAGTAAGGCTTCAACTTCTTGGCGGCAAAGTGCATGCCATAGCACATCTTCTGGTAGTGGGGGTAGTTCTGCTTGGAGGTCGATAGCACTTCGCTCAGGTAATATACCGGTCTCTGGACAGGTAGTGCCTTGCCTTCCTCCTTGCGTTCCACTACAATGACTGTGCTGACTACCCGGCTGGTGGCGGCGATGTACAGGAGCATGGGCTCCTTAGGAGTCGGAGCCGCCAGAACGGGTGGAGTAGTCAACATCTTCTTCAACTGAAGAAAGGCTTCGTCCGCCTTGTGGTTCCACTCGAAAAAAGTGGTCTTCTTCATGAGCTGGTATAAGGGGAGAGCTTTCTTGCCCAGCCGACTGATGAATCAGCTGATGGACGCCAAGCAGCTAGTGAACTTTTGCACGTCCAGCAGTCGGCTGGGTACCTCCATCCTCTCAATGGCCTTGATCTTTGCAGGGTTGCACTCTATGCCACGTTCAGAGACCAGGAAACCAAGGAGTTGGCCAGCTGGTACTCCAAAGATGCATTTCTCAGGGTTGAGCTTGATCTGGAATCGGCGCAGGTTCTCAAAGGTCTCCCTGAGGTCTTCCAGTAGTGTTCCACGCTTCTCCGTCTTCACCACCACATTGTCCACGTAGACGTGGGCGTTTCTGCCGAGTTGCTTGAGGAGGCACTTCTACATGCAACGCTGAAAGGTGGCGCCGGCATTCCTCAAGCCGAACGTCATGGTTAGATAGCAGAAGTCTCCAAACGGTGCGATGAAGGCGGTCTTTAGTCTGTCAGCCGGGTTCAGCTTGATCTGGTGATATCCTGAATATGCATCCAAGAAGCTCAACAACTCGCATCCGGCTATGGAGTCTATCACCTGATCAATTCTCGGCAAAGCAAATGGGTCCTTGGGGCAAGCCTTGTTGAGGCTTGCGTACTCAATACACATTCGCCACTGCTTGTTCTTCTTCAGTACCAGGACCGGGTTGGCTAGCCATTCTGGAAAGAATACTTCCATAATCAAGCCGGCTGCCAGGAGTCGGGCTATCTCTTCTCGGACAACTCTTCTCTTTTCTTATAATAGGCGGCGCAAGGGCTGCCTGACTGGCTTTGCATCAGATCGGACATGTAACTTGTGCTCGGCGATTTCCGTCGGTACACCTGGCATGTCTTTGGGGGACCATGTGAAGATGTCCCGATTCTCACAGAGGAAATGGACGAGCTTGCCTTCCTATTTGCTGTCGAGGTTTGCGCCTATGACAGTGTACCTCGCTGGGTGCTCCGGATCCAAGGGTATCTTCTTTGTCTATTTGGCCGGCTTGAACGAACCCTCAGCCTCCGACTCCTTGGGGTTAGGCGACACCTCTAGTTGCCTGCCGGCCATCGCCACAACCCGTTCAAGGAGCCGCTTCTCGGCCGCGATCACCAGGGACTCGGTCAACCGACTACTCTCAGCCGCACAGGCAGACGACTTCTGGTAGTCGCTGGCTATGGTCAGAATCCCCTTGGAACTAGGCATCTTCATCTTGAGGTAGGCGTAGTGGGGGACCGCCATGAACTTGGCCAGGGCGAGTCGGCCAAGTAGTGCATGGTATGGGCTCTCGAGATCCACCACCTCAAACCAAACAGACTCTCGGCAGAAGTGATCTTTGTCTCTAAAGAGGACGTCCATCAGGATCTTGCCGATTGGTGAGCAGGAACGGCCAGGGACAATGCCGTGGAACACAGTCCGGCTATTTTGAAGTTGCTTTGCTTGATTCCTAACTTCTCCATGGTGTCCTTGTACAGGATGTTGATGCTGCTGCCTCCGTCTATCAGAACTCGCGATAAACGAGCAGCTCGTCTATCCGTGGCAAAGGTAGCATCCAAGACCAAGGAATAAGAGCCCGGACTCGGCATCACCTCTGGGTGATCAGCTCTGCTCCAGTTGATAGGCTTCTCGGACCAGTGCATGAACTCTGGTGTCTCTGATGCTACTGCATTCACTTCTTGTTGCTGCAGCCGCTGCTGCGTTGATCATCAGCCACGCTGGTAAATATCACGTAGGCTCCGTGCTCTTCGGGGTACTCGTCTTGTACTGCGCCGACTGGCCTGACAGCCGGCTGCTGGGGCGGAGGCAGAGGCTGCTGCCCAGAAGGCGGGGGAGGTAGGAGGCCGTCTCCTTTCGCGATCCCGATGAGCCAGTGGCACTTCCGGGTGGTGTGATTTGATGGCTTCGCGCCGCTATGGAACTTGCAAGGACCATCCAGAGTCTGCTCGTATGAGAAAGCCGGCAACCAGTTGGACTTGCCGCCTTTCTGTCGCTTGGGTGGAGGCTGCCCATCCGGCTGCTGGTCTCCGACCATCGCCACATCCCGGCTGCTAGAAGCCGGCTGCGGGGCCTTGAGCTTGTGGTCGATCTGCTATTGTCGCCGACCGGCGTCTCAGCCGGAGTTCTAGGAGCTTGAGGGGCCACTTTGCCAGTCGCACTAACTTGAATCTCCGCCTTCATGGAGGAGTCAGCCGTGGCATACTTGTCTGCTATGATCAGCAGCTCGTCAAGGGTTTCTGGCTCGTCGCAGAGGAGCTTGTGCTTGAGGAGGGTGGCTTCTCTACACCCGGCCGTGAAGTACTCGATAGCCTGCACCTCGTGCACGCCCTCACAAGAGTTCCGAAGCTCGGCCCAATGCGTGAGGTAGTCGCGAGTCGACTCGTTGGGGCCTTGCACACATAAGGAAAGCTGACGAGGCTTGGGAGGACGCTTGTACGTGCTTGTGAAGTTGCGGATGAATGCATCGGTGAAGTCGACCCAGATGTTGATGCTGCGGGGCTTCAAGCTGTTCAGCCATGTCCGGGCCGTGCCCTGGAGCATGAGCGGAACGTATTTGACGGCAACACGCTTGTTGCCGTTCGCTATGTTGACGGCCATGGAGTAGTCAACCAGCCAGTCCTCCGGCTTCACGGAGCCGGTATACTTGGGCGTGTCTCTTGGGAGCGTGAACCCTTTGGGAAAGGGCTCGTCTCGAATGCAGGGCCCGAAACAAGGCGGACCCAACTTATCTTCTTCTTCCAGCGCCAGGGATCGGTGAAGTCGGTCGATCCGGTGGCGGGCGTCGTTTTCTCCGACTCCCTCTCGGCGGCCAAGGCGGTCGCCGAGAGTCGGATGGTCAACAGGCGGCGGGGAGACTCGCCTTTCCTTGCGAGGAGGAGGAGGCGGACAGTCGCCCCGTCGTTCCACTGCTCTCGGGCAGCCGTCTTGGTCGTGCTCTAGGGTAATGCGAGTCTGACTATGGCTGACAGCCGGCTCCTTGTCCTTCCTTCCTCGGGCGCCGCCAGTCAGCGTCCGAGACGTCGCGCCTTGATCTCGGCGTGGAGGCGGGTCGTCATTTTGTCGCTGCGGCGCCTCTATGCGGCAGCCGGCCTCATTCTGCGCGGTAGCCGCGTCGAGGAGCCGCTGGACTCGCTCCATCATCAGGCGGCGCTCTTCACCCTTGAAGTTGTCCAGCTCGTCCGCCGCCGCCTGGGCGGCTCGAATGTTCTCCGCAGGCGTGGCGTACACAGGGCGATTTGCCCCGAAAAGGTTGGCGATGGCCACGCCGCGCTGCTGGACCGCACCTAGGCGGCTGGGCCCAGTTGGAGCTGGCGAGCCACCCACAGCACGATCCATCTCACGCTGGTAGGCTTCTGACAAGCGTCTCATGCTTGCCAGCTTCTTCCCGCCTTCGACGAGCTGAAGGCGGCCCGCCTCCAACATCTCCGCGTCAGCGTCTTCCGGAATGGGCACAGTCAGGTCTTGTAGTGCCGTGCCAAGTGGGTCATGCGCTCCTCCGCCGGGAGGCTCGTCATGACCGATGACGAGCACCTCGGTGACGGTGCTTCCGTCGCTCTCCGAGCGAGGGAGCGGCTCATCATAGACCACCACGTTAGTGGGGAACGCGTCGAGCGACGCGGTGTCGGAGTCGACCAGCATCGGGTCGGTGGAGCCTACAGATTCCAAGTCCACGGCAAGCTCGCCAGCGACATGGAGTTGGTCAAGGAGGCCCGCGAGGAGGCTCTCGGGGCCGCCCGTGCCTGCGTCGGATGCAGGCTCATCGGAGAGGCGAACCTCGCCGACAAGATCGGCGAGGCTGCTGGCTGCGCAGGCGATCTCAGCGCCGTGCAGCGCGTCGGCGCAAACTCCGTCTGGCATGCCGGGCTAGCTGCGCTCGCCAGGGAGGAAAAGGGTTCCTGTCCAGAACAGGTCTCCAGACGATGGTGCACCAGGCCCCACGGTGGGCGCCAAATGTCGGGGGTTGGGTCCGACATATGCCAAAGGATGGCTTATCATGGTGGGGGCGAGTAGAACGTCGCCGGTGCCTGGAAACGGGATAAGGCGAAGGCATGCACGCCGGCGAATCTTACCCAGCTTCGGGGCTCTCCGGGGAGATAATACCCCTACTGCTGCTCTGCGGGGTCTCCGCATGATCACTATGGCAAAGTGTGCACACGGTTGCTCCTTGAGCTATTTCCTGGAGGTAGGAGAAGGCAAGGCTAGCTCTCTCCTCCCTATATGATCTGGTCTAGTGCTAATGGATTCCAACCCTTTACATGGGTGCCCTGGGGGGTTTATATAGGCCTACCCCCTCAGGGGTACAATGGTAATCCGGCTAGGTGCGGGCCCAGCCATCAGTTTCTCCGGCTTCTGTCTTCTCCGCCGACTGCTGGGCCCCGCCGACTGGTGGGCCCCGCCGACTGGTCCGGTACGGCACCGACAGGCCGTGTCCGCCGCTGGCGGGTCTTGCCGGCTGCAGATTACTGTAGTCGTGCTTCTAATGATGCGGGCTTGGTCATGGGGTCGTGGCAACAGCCCCGCCGCCTGGCGGCCGATCACTATTGCCACTCCCCGTCACATCTGGTTAATGGCGCGTGGGCCCTGAGGGAGGGGTTGGCCGACTCTCGGGGGCCGACTCCCAACGCGTCCGACTAGTGGGACTCTCGCCGTCTTCTGGACTCCCGCTGACGGGTGGGACCCGCGCCCCAGGGTCGTACAGACAAGCCGTCATGGGTGCAGGATACTGCCTGCTGGTGCTGGTGTCAGGGCCGGCTTGGCAAACAGTGCCGCGCCGGACAGAGATCTCCAGGGGTACGGCGTACTGTGGCCATGCCTGCCTCTGGAAAGGGGTGGGAGTGGGCTTTACTGTAGCCACTCCCCGTCCCGTCCCTCTTGATGAGGGCATGGGGTTTGTTGGAGTTGCGGGCCGACTTCCCAAGGCCGGCTTCTTCGGAAGTCGTTAGTCAGGAGTCGGCTCATCATGTAGTCGTCCCCGGGACTCGGCCGCGAGTGGGCAGTCGGTTGCCTTTCTGCCGACTCCTTAGAAGGCGGCTCTTCGTCCCGGGGTCTTGAGGGGCGCAGCCTGCCCCGATGTCTTGTAAGGTTCAGGGACCCGGGTTAGCCTACCCGTGGCCCATTACTCCGACAAGACACCATATGCAACATGCAACCACATATCACGCTGCCAAGTTAGAGCAAGCACCTGCGATGCTAGTGTAGGGGAAATGCTGTAATCAACTAGAGATCTACGTTAACTATCTTCATGTATCATTTCTGTTTCTTGAGAATCATGTCGGGAGGCTGACGCTGCATTCTTTAAATGAGGAGTAGTCCCCTTGCCTGCCTGCCTTGTCATAAGTGATTGATGAGGGATACACAAGAACATTAGTTTGATGTAAGAACATGGTTAATACACAGATGTACTAGTATGTACCAAAAATAGAAAGGCATGTCATATTCAAAGGTATAATGCATAAGCTAAGCAGATGGAATTTAACCAAATTGGAAGCAATACAAGCTAGACATCCGGCTGGAGTGGTGAGCATGATCATCTAGGACCTGAGAGCCTAGCGGGAGGCGGGCTGCTTCGCCAACATCGCAGCTTTTTAGTTGGCTTCCAGGTGATTCCTATCTTTGCTGGGCTTGTCACTGGCTCGGCCAGTGCCCTAACTAGCTATTTGTCTTCAGGTGCTCATGGGATGGTGGTTCATGTAAACAAATATCTTTCCTTATCTTATCGCCTTCGGCCTTTCGAATACAAGCTAGACACCATATGGAACATGCAACCACATATGACACCGCAAAGTTAAAGCAAGCACCTGGGATGGTGGTTCATTGCGAGCGAGGTCATCAACTCCAGAGCTACGTTCCCCGTCTCCATCTGCCGACACTGCACCCATTAAACCGTTGAAACGTGTCTTTCCTACCCACACAACAAGCTAGAGCGACTTATCTCTTCTCTTTTTGGCTTCTCTCATGGCAGCAGAGTCTGAAATACCCTTGCATAAAAACACAACAGTGAGAGTAAGGGTGAAGTGTGTGCAGAACTAGTGCACTGTAAAAGTAGCAGATAGCAGGTGGCTGAAAATAAATGACAGGAGACATATGATAGCTCTACAACATTGCATGGCAAACAAAATTAGATTCTACTCCGTATGATTTTGTAATATATGAGCACAGGAAATGCAGGTACTCCTCCAGCACACCACCACATGTGGTCATATCTAAGATAACAGTCGACTGAAAATAAATAGGTCAGTCGATTTTCTTAATGAACCGTCCGATCTATAAGGAACGGGCAGATGGCCTTCGTCTACCTCCCGCCAGTCACTGTTGACGATCTTTCTCGAACCGCCAGCGACCACCGGCCTAGACCCCTGCCTCCACCGCCCCGCCCTCCCATCGACCTCACACCACCGTCGTGCTTGGCAGCGCCCCCAGGCCATCCCTTTAATCCCGACTGACCTCCAGATCGGGTGCCAGTAGCTCTAGGCCACACACGCCCCTATGATAAACACCAAGGCCCTGTTTCCCCAGTGTAATAGGCGTACTAGCGCCTGTTACGCTGGGGAATGCTTCCGTTAATTGGGAATCAAGTGGCCAGAAATTGAAATTCAGGGAGGACGACGGACCTCTAGCTAAGGTGAAATAGTATATGACGAGAAACCTTGTGCATCGCGAGTTACTCGGAACATCTAGTATCAAGAAGAAGCGGTCAACTAGTGTCTTCTGTGGGATGAATACCGTGCAAGCAGAGACGTAAGATTTGCACGAATAAGGGAAGAGGAGTACCTTTTTCGGTTGCCGGTGTGGTCACCCCCACATGTCGCGCCAATCTTCTTGTTTTTACCGAGGAAATCGATGTTCTAGAGGGTGCATGCTTGGACGAACCCATGGCCAAATTGTTGACTGTGTTGTCGTGGCCGTATGTCGGCGAAGGGGAAGCAGATCCGAGGTGGCGAAGGATGGAGTAGCAGGAACAACTCCGGTGCGGTGGAGGGTGGTGAAGTTGGAGCGGCAGCGGTGAGGCGCAGGACGGCGTGGTTAAATTGGCTTGGGTATGGACGGCTCGGCCTCGGCTTCAACTACTAGCCGCGGAGGGCGTTGCGGTTGAGGTTGCGGTGGACAACGACGTCGGGGTATCGGCTCCAGCGTGATGGAGGAGGGCGGCGGTTGATGGGTGGGATGGGGTGGCGGACGGAGGACGCCGGGGTTTCGCGGCTGGTGGAGAGGTAGTTTTGGCGCCCACGGAGTACGAATGGGGAATCGGACGGGTGGGGGGAACAATGTTTCGGTCTGGGACGCGCTTGTTTTTGGCTTTTTTGAATAGAAGATGGGACGCGCTTGTTTGAAATTTGGGGAAAGTATAAATTTTGCCCCCTTCTTAAATTTTGGACCTACTGCTGGTCGGGGGCAGGATGGTAATCCCAGGTGTCCCAAATAGTGGGCAGGAGCGATTTCAGCCGCACGCATGTGTGCGTACGCGCCATTGTGTATTAATGTTTTTCGGATGCGGTTGCGTGGCGTCTAGATGAATCTACAAACCTACCCTGGTTTAGACCTTTGGACGTCGGGCCGGTAGGTTTCACAGGTCGGAGTTATTAGAAAAGTAATTTCCTTGTAGTACCAAACATTGGTCTCACGCGGTTTCGGGCGAGTAGAGGCTCTTTTGGCGCTTCGTTCGAAATTTTGAAACACAAGCATTCACGTTTAGAGTACTCTTGAACTATGAGGATTGACCTAAATATACAACGTTATATTTGACCTTGTATGTTTGAAAACCTCATTAAATTATCCGCTTCTTTTTTAAATTTTGACACTTGAAAATCCTATAACTACGATTATTTTGGAATGGAGGAGCTAAATTTGAATCTATTTTGTACACCACTACATATGCTATTATGTACAAAATCAGAGCAAAGATTGGTGCCCCCATAATTTAGGTATGGTTTACAAATGCCATGATATCAAATTCAAATAATTGAATGGACTTCATGTTGAATTCGATTTTTTTAAACCACCTTAAGTTGAATTCAAATGTATGCTAGTTCATAGGTAGTAGCTATTTATAACGTCCACTGTGTAACTTTCGTATGTATAATGTGCTTTACACACACAACATGAACTATACTCACATTTATATTCGATTGCTAAAGCGACGCATTGTTTGGAGTTCAAAATACCAACTATGTGGATCAATTGTGTCGAATAATAACATAAACATGCTCAAATTCGATAGAATCTAGATGTCTGATGGATCAATGACTGCTCCTTACGCGAATTGCAAATATCATGATCCCATCCTAATATTTGGATACAATTTATATCTTTAATCAATGTGTAGAGCAGTCTTTTACGTGTAGTTTCACTCTCCATCGGTGGTCTCTCACACATGCTGACACACTCTCTCCCGAGGTGTCTTTCTCGCACACATGCTCTAGATATAAACCTCCCTCTCTCTCATAACCATTTACAACTGTTTTCACTAACCTTTATCACAAGCACTCTTCCTCTCGCAAACATACACACGCACAATCCTCATCGACCCTTTCTATATACATGGACCTGCCTACGTGTCTCATGTACGCACATTATCTTTACGCCTGTCTCTCACGCATTGTCTCACACCTCTCTTCCTAATCGACGAGTATGATTCTAGTAGAGCATTCTATAGGATGCCCCTTAAAGTTAGGTTGGATGAATAGTAATATCAGAGATAAAGGGGTTACCTTAGTCCAGGAACCTAGGGTTACAAATCCTAGCCAGCTTTGTCAGTGGACACAGAGTCCTTCACAATTTTGCTATCTTTGTCTTGTACGACTAGTCATCCATGGGTCTTCCTAAATGCGTAACGGGCCAACCAATGTGGCAAAGGACAGAACAGAACGAAGGGCCTCACCTTGACCCACCGGACCTCACGCGGTGACACACCCTCTGCCCCCACGTCTCATTATCTTCTCACACCCACAAATACCAACACAAACACCACACACATAGAAAATTTCTCCTGGTGCCTCTATTCCCTCCCCCTTGCATATACACACTCAACGGAATGGAATCTCTTATCGTGACATCATATTCGTCTCTCTCTCTCATTTCTCGTGCTATCTCTCCCACGCCCCCCGTCGGCCCCTCTATCCATGCCTCTCTCGAATACGTAATACACACACATACCTCTCTAGGCCCCGCCAAATGCATCAACTACACATTCACACATGTTACATCACGTACCCCATTGATCTAAAAAGCCCTCTCTTCACGTTTATTTCGCATACAACATTCCTTTTGAATAAAGTGTGGCCAAAAAAATATTTTAGAGTTTCTACATATATACAACATTACAAAGTTATATGGAGGAGTACAAACGCTAGTTTGCATTGCATGGTGCCCACAATGATATTTATTCCGCACTGTGAATTTGTATATTTTTATACTATATACAAAGTTAGTCATAATAAAGAGAAACGAAGAGCATCTCTCTCTCCATCACATACCCCCCTTGTACGCCCTTTCACGTATGCATACAAAACTATCTCCAGGTCCTCTAAAAGTAAGCCCCCCAGAAAATTCAGCCATGTTTCATCTTTCTCTCGCGATATATGCAATGATGATCATTGTATTTGAAGCGAAAGCACGATACGTACATTGGACTTCAGAATCCACTCATTACGGTCACCATTTATGTTTAGTGGTTATTATGCAGTCACGGGCTCACCGTACAACTCTGTATTTGCTCATGACATGACTAGTTGACCAGTTAAACGCTCCACGTGGCACCTCTAGTGTTGCATCACATTATCTCACTACCATCGTGCCCACCTGTCGACTTGTATCTACTCTACATCTACACTCTTGTAAAATACATAAAATACACTCTTATAAAAGACAGAGTTGGTGATGATGGTGTGCCTACCATCCTGCAATATAGGCCGTCCGATTTATATCTAACGGATA
Source organism: Triticum urartu (assembly GCF_056163025.1). Classification (NCBI taxonomy): domain Eukaryota; kingdom Viridiplantae; phylum Streptophyta; class Magnoliopsida; order Poales; family Poaceae; genus Triticum; species Triticum urartu. Next base: position 220,644,686 of record NC_141878.1, read on the forward strand.
GGAAAGAAACTATGGAAATTTTGCAAAAAGGTACCCACACACCTCTCCACATTTGCAAATAAGGCCTTCCCTCGTTCATCCTTTTCTCTCACAAGATAAACAAGTCATACAAATGCATCTTGATGTTATGTGCAACGCACGGGCATCTTGCTAGTAAGAATGAAAACAAACAACAAAAAAATATTTGGACGGTGGTTCGAAGTCATGACCGCGGGCACAACGGACAAGGTGGCCTTATATTGGTATGCTGAGCCGTCTGTTTTAACACACAGGAGCTGGTGTGGTGATTATACACACTCGCACTCATGCACACGAACTGCATCCACGCAACACTCACACAAACACATGCACCCACGCACGCACGCAACACTCACACGTACACACACAACCACACACACACGCAACACTCACACGCACACACGCAACACTCACACGCACACACGCATGCATGCACACACCAGTACACCACACGACCAACACACACACTCACGCTCAAGTGCTCAACCTACACGTGCATGCACACACATCAGGCCCTGACAGACACATACACAACCAGGTGATTCCCGCACACGGGTTGGAGCCTTGTCGCGCCTGCGTAAATTTGTGTTTATCTGACCTTTTGCCTATGCGAACTGACAGGTGGGACCCACAACGAATGTGGTCAATTTAACTAGTCAACATGGCACCACGCAGCTTATTCTGAAGTTCAGTGACCGTATTACGCTTTTCTCTTTGTAGGCCCTCCAAAACTACATCTCTACACATTCTCGCATGTTACATCTAACAACTATGCAATACAGCACTACTACTACACTCTAACACAATAAATCATATGTGTTTTTAGTTTTACTAGATATCATATTGTTACTTATAATTATTCAGTTTGCATACATTAAAATTGCCTTTGAAATGTATGGCCAGTATCATCTATCGCGCGGGAAAAATCCCGCCCTTTCCTGTTTAATCAGGTTTGTATCGATGGATCATGCGAAACAGCAAAACTATACTAGTACTATACAGTACAAGTGACAGTTCACTAGGCCGTCATGTCGTCTACTCCTCCGTCGTAAGAGTGGAGTGCTCGCTTTCATAAATCTTCTAGTCCCTTTCGCCGACATGTGGGACATCAAGCTACCGGGTCCACGTGCCATAACGGAATACAGTGCAGAGCAGCTGGGGTGAAGCACCACAGTCATGGCGCCGGCATAGTAATGAGCAATGAGGCGTCAAATCACAAAGCTGCACCTTTCCCGCAGTTAAGTTGGAGGGACGAAGCAACCATCATTTCACTCGTTGCTGAATCCACTTCTCCCTCATCTTCTTCAACTTAACCACGTGTTGCCTCTGCCGTTGTTCTGCCTCATGTGGGACGTGGATCGGCTTGGTAAAGCACTGACACGTGGGACTGCATGTTAGCAAACCGCCAGGACAACGTCCTCCGAAAATAAGAAGCCTAATCCTAGACTTACAAAGGGCTACGTAGCTGCTATATATACTTTCCATCTAATCTATATATGCCCCCCTGATTTTCAGGTGGGGTGGGCCTAATCCTCTCCTTTAATCCAATCAAATAGTCCCACATAACATCAGTTCATAACTTTATGTAAACCATTACGTGGATGTAGCATTGCTCAAATAAGAAACCTCCTCCGCCATCCGCGTGGCAAAATCACCTCCTTTTTACTAATCTCGATTCTATAATTTTTTAGATCAATATAATTGAGATTCGTATAGATAGCACACAGGAGCGAAACCAAGTGGTACGGTTAAGGGCATCCATAATGTGTAGCCAAATGTGAAAATAGCTTTTGGCATCGTGGGAACCATTGTGGACGGTGTTGCCAAAGCGAAAAAGATGGAACCGAAGCTCCGTGATTGATTGATTGAAGGAATAGAAAAATGCAACGTCTCTCCTCTTTCTCCCATGCTTGGACGCATGTAGTACTACAATATAGAGCACAGAGTCTACTCCCCTGTCCCTTCTATCACAAATCACAAAGCAGTGAGGCGTCAAATCACAAAAGCACGGACGAAGCAACCATCATTTCACTCTTTGCTGACTCCGCTTCTCCATCGTCTTCTTCGAGAAGCCATCTCACCGCATTAGTTACTCCTAGTAGTACTAGTAAAGGACTTCCTGGATGCAAATGGTGTTCTCCGTCGAACGCACTTCGCCAAACCACCACAAAAAAATATCGTCGACGTCACCGCAATGGGGAAGGAAGTCAAATATAGTTACTACCTCCATTTTTTGTACACAAGGCCAGTATATCAAAATTACAATTCGAAAGGGCCACTAACACTAATTGAGGAAAAATTGATGGGGTTAGCAACCAAGGACATTAATATCCCCTGCATGCATGTGGAAGTGAGAAGGTTGGTTTGCATGGCGCTGCATTAATCAAGCGATGAGGAGTGAGATGGTTAGCTCTTTGGTCTTTGGAGAAGAAAATATGCATTAATTGACACGTGAAACGAGGATTTGTATCGATTAAATCCCGCGAAGGAAAACCCAGCCTTTCTTTTTTAACACTAGTACTCCTAGTACGTACTAAAAAGAAACGGAGGGAGTACGTACTTATCCTGTTTGTGTCTAGGCCTTGCATTGCCAAACTTCGCCACACATTTTTGCCAAGCTTGCCTAAAGTTTTCAAAATGAGAAGGAGGTACACTTGCGCACGGCTATCGCGGTCGCACCGCACCCTCACACGGTCGCTCCCACACGCCGCGGTCGCACCGCACCCTCACACAGTCGCTCCTGCACCCGCAAACCCAACCAAGGGAACGCACCCTCACTGACACGTGTTGTCGCATGTGAACACAACAAACTCAGCCATCCTATCGCTGACACATAATTTTCGTTCATAGAGTATGTTTATCCAACCGCATGTTGGGGAGTATCCGTATGGCCCGTGCGGTGGTCTGTTGGGGAAGAAGAAGAGGTGAGGAAGAAGGAAAGAAGGGTTAGGAGACGTAGGATATTCATCCAACCACCTGAAACGGTAGACTGACCCAAGTCAGGCGACTTGCATAACAAATATATGTTTTTACACAGCAAAAGATCCATCAAAACAACAACATAAAGAAAAACTATCACTACTCGCGGAAAGAGACGTCCTCGTCGTCTTTGGCTGCCGGCGCGAACCAGCCGTCGCTGCCGACGTGTGTCTCCGCACCATGGTTGTCCTCGGCCTCCAGCTACTCGTTCAAGTGGAGCGTGCGGGCGCTCTGCATGGACGAGAGCACAGCCCGGTTCAAGTCGAGGAGGTCCGGTTCCGCCTGCAGGAGGGCCTCGATGGCAGCCGCATCCATGCGCTCTGCGTCGAGTCGAGCCTCCGCCGCCCGGTTCAAGTCTAGGACGTCCGGTTCCGCCTGCAGGAGGGCGTCGATGAGAGCGGCATCCGCACGCTCTGCGTCGAGTCGAGCCTCTGCCGCCCGGTTCAAGTCCAGGACGTCCGGTTCCGCTTGCAGGAGGGCCTTGATGGCAGTGACATCCGCGCGCTCCGCCTCAAGTTGAGCCTCCGCCGCTCGGTTCACATCCACGACATCTGGTTCCGCCTGCAGGAGAGCCTCGATGGCAGCGGCATGCGCACGCTCCGCGTCGAGTTGAGCCTCTGCCTCCCGGTCCTCCTTTAGTATCGCCATGTTGAACCGCTGGTCCGCCTGCACCATGCGGGACTCGGACGCCGGCACGAAGTCGACGTCCATCCTCTCATACCCATCGGGGCCTTCTGCGCTGTGACCTCCGCCATGAACATTGGATCGGCTTCCTCCTCCTCGTAGCTTGGCTCCAGAGAACTCGGGGATTGGCCTGCCGCAAAGCGAGCTTGGGAACGGAGGTCTGTGGTGCCGACTGCCACCGCGATTTCTGCGCGGCGCTCCGGCGTCAGGATCTTGTAGTAAGTGATCTTGCAGCGCACCATGGCTCTCCGGCGAACTAGGGGACGCTTGATGCGGGCTAGGGGATCGAAAGGTGTGGGAATGGGCTGGAGATTTGGTGTGGTTTTCGGGAAGTGGCTGGCGTAGGCCGAGCAAGGAAGGTTCTGGTGTGAATAGTGGTTCCGGTGATGACCGGTCCATCGGTTTTGACTGTACATCGCTCTTGTCGCGTTCGCATTGCAGCCCGACACGCTGGACCCTCCATGTCGCCCACCGAATGGAACGCGCTTCGTCTTGCGTTTTCTCTCGTTTGTGGGACCGCAGTTGAGAGCAAACCGACGTCCCTCCCCCTCCCTCGCCCGCGTCATTTATTATAGCACCACTCCCTCCGTTTTATGCGGAGTAAATAAAAACAGAGGGAGTATTACTACGGATGAGGATCCCCTGACGTGGCCGAACCCATTGAGTAACTGACATGCGGGGCCTAGCAAGCATGGGGTCCGCTAGTAAGTGACCGAATGGGAGGGTAAGGCAGGGATACCTACGTCAGAGGATCCACTTCCACTATACTACTTTGACCAAATGTTAGAGTAATAATATATGACATGCAACTTACACAAATGTTAGAGTAATAATATATGACATGCAACTTACACAAAGCATACAGGGTCTAATGCGTTTTTCGAGGCTAACTTTGACCAAATGTTAGAGTAATAATATATGACATGCAACTTACACAAAGCATACGGTCAAATTCGTATGTGAAAGGAGTTTCCAATGATATAATTTTCACATTATACATCTCATGTACTATTAATCTTGTCAATAGTCAAATTGGAAACCATCTCGAGTACAAATCTAGGAGTACGTACGAATCTAACAATATTGATTGGGCGTTGTTGAATGTTGATACCTTTTTTTATCAAAGTAGATATACTTTGACTACACATAAAACTTATATGTAAACTACTCCCGCCTTCAATCTGTATAGGGCCTAATGTGTTTTCGAGGCTAACTTTCAGCAAAAGGTAGAGCAATAATATATGACATGCAACTTAAATAAAGCATACCATCAAATTCGTATGTGAAAGGAGCTTCCAATGCTATAATTTTCGCATTATACATGTCATGTACTATTAATCTTGTCAATAGTCAAAGGCGGTCTTGAAAAATGCATTAGGCCCGATATAGATGGAAGGAGGGAGTAGAAAGGACAGGAGGGAGTATATTGTATGTTCAAAAACGAAACAAACATTGAATACCCTTTATATATGATTTGCAGATGCTATGATCACCGGTTCAAAATTTTGAATCCGCCTTAGGTATCACGTGCCTCCACTCGTTCCCTCTCGATTTCATCTCGGGGTCCGGAGATCTATTGAAAGAGGACTAGGGTGGGTACATGCGAATGATACTCGGCGGAATGTTCAAATGAGGCATGTAGGAGGATGGACTCGACTGGAGGGCGACATGATCGATGGAGAAGAGGGTTAGAGAGGAATGAGAAATAATCAAACGCCACATTATTATACTTGAACGGCTCAAATAAACAATAAGTTGTATCGCTTGGCCTACATAGTGAAAGGCCTAATGCACAACGCGGAGCACTGACGCTCGAATATGGCCGGGAAAATAGGGAAACAGACATGTGGGGCACACCCGTCGGGACGATGTAGCGCAGACTAGTCCAATGGAGGAGCTGGCCCACGACCTCCTCACCACCGACAACCGTTCATGTGGGTCGTTGGGGCCAACAACGGGGCGCAGCTCCAGCACCGCCTCTGGACACAGCGACCGCGGTGAGCGACATGCTCATATCGTCGCTAGACACGGTCGGTTTCAGTTTGCCGAGTGTGGTGTTAGTGCTGTGGCACGACCAACGGTATGTTTGGTTTGTGCCCAAGGTTGCCCCATCAAAGCATTGGGTAGCCAAAATTTTGGTTGAGGTATTGGCTGCCCATGATTTGGCCGACATTGGTAAGAAAAATGAACTTGAGTTGGCTAGAGTTCATTGGCATGCCAAAGAAATGGCAACCATCCAAACAAAGACCAATCTTTAGGTCATGACTAAAATTTTGGTTGAGGTATTGGTTGCCCATGATTTGGCCGACATTGGCAAGAAAAATGAACTAGAGTTGGCTAGAGTTCATTGGCATGCCAAAAAATGGCAACCATCCAAACAAAGACCAATCTTTTGGTCATGACCAAAATTTTGGCAAGGTGCACTTTGGCCACAATCCAAACACACCCCAACACCCAGCTCGTCGACGATGCACAGGGCGCCGCGACGCGTCCGCGGAGTGGTGTAGCACGGCCAACTGCATCCTCTGGACCTGAGACCATGCAGGGTCGTCTTGCTTTTTCAATGACATGCGGGGATCGCATGTGAGCAAAGGGCATCTCCAATGTTCCCACGACCGCAGCTGACTACCCTGGCACACCAAAACCCTCGTCCCTCGCGTCGTCGCGCGGTGCGTTCCCAGCCGGCGCCAGCTGCCCGCATTCATGCCGTCCATTCATATGTCGTCATTAAGAGGCTTGGTGCCCGAGGAACAACTCCGGCGACTTAATGACGCACCCGGATGCTTGGCCTCACCGGAATGCGCTACTTAAAGCGGCAACGCCCAGCTAACCTCCACACCATAGCACATCGTCCTCCTACCTGGAACCACATCCGCCATGACCGCAAGCGCGAACGCTCTGCGGGAGAGCTTGTCTTCGGGGATGGAGCTCGAGTCGCCGCCCTCGCTGAAGTCGCTGCACAAGCGATGGCCACGCTGGCGGCCGACGACGGGAGCACCGTCAGCCACGCGTCCTACTTGCCGCCGTCCAACATCCGGCACCGCCAAGGTCGGGGACTCCTCCAAGGATGAGTAGGGCATGGGAGGCAGCAGGGCATGGTGTGCCAACTGGCCGGTCCGTCTCCCGTGTTCTACTTTTCCTCGCCGGAGACCGCACCTTCACTTCACGGGTCTTGAACCCCGCCCCCGTACATGGAGAACACAGATGGAGGACGTCGGTCGCCGCCATAGAATAGGTTTAGGGTCGGGTTTCTTTTATTTTTTTGTCCTATAAAAGTTCGAAATGTAATGAAAATCTACCGTGTTTGCATTAATCTCGGCCGGTGTATATGAACTTTCATAATAATATACATATTGTAGGAGTACTAGCAAGATGCCCGTGCGTTGCACGGAAGATCAAGATCTTGTGGGAGAAAAGGATGAACGAGGGAAAGCCTTATCTGCAAATGTGGAGAGGAGTGCGGGTAAATTGTCATAGTTTCCTTCCTATCCGTTAGATATAGATCGGACGGCCTATATTGCAGGATCGGACACATCTTTCTACATCTACGGGAACCTATGAAAGGGTTAACGTAAATTGCCTCTCTCTCTCCTCCCCTGATTTTCATGGTGGTGGGCCCCTCCCTCCCCCCAATATACAATCAACAGCTCACACGTTTCACATTACGTTAATTACGTAACTGGGATTACGTAGGTGTAGCATTACTCGTCCTAAAAAACCCAACTAAGCCAACCTCCCAGCATATCGCGCGGGAAAAGACCTGGCCGCGCCGTTTTAGTCGGGATTACCGGATTACTAGTAGTAGTATCGATGGATCGCGTGAAGCAACAGATTTTTTTTGTGGGGGCGAAGCACCTAGTTTAAAAGGAAAAAATGCGGTACACTCACAGCACTCCTATCGCGGTCGCATTGCACCCCACACACGTTCGGTCCTGCACACGGCTCATGCAAACGGAACGCGCTTCGGCTTGCCTCTTCACTAACACGTGGGACTGCACTTGGAGAAACTGACCATGCGCCAAACTCCCCCCGCCCACCGCGCGAAAATGCTCCCCCCCACACCCAAAAATTCCCCCCAAATCCAATTCAACCGCCCTTCGGCCAACTAGCCAATAATATTCCCCAAACCCCCTCCCCCCTGTCCCCCTCCACTCCATTCGCTCCACCAAAGCCGCCCTCCCCGCCGCACGGATACGTCGGCGCCGCGGTTCGGCGATCCTCTCGCTCCCACAGTACGCTCTCGTAGACTGCCGTCCTCTAGCCGCGCCGCCACCTCTGGCTACATTCTTGTGGAGGCGCACGGCGGTCAGCACCGCCACCGCTGGCGACATTCGTGTGGAGACGCACGGCGGTCAACTTCTCCCACGGTACGCGCATTCTAGACTGAGGCCCCGTTCATGTCGGTGTAGCACTGAATGTTAGCTAATAGACGCTGTTAATCTCACTATTTGCCGAAGTAGTTTACTGTCAATATGCTCTGCTTAAGAAGCTTCCTTGCCCTGTTCTGCACTCAATCTGCTTAGCTGAGATGGCATGCCAAGGCCGATTAGTTGATAAAATATCCTGCCATATATTTATTGTGACGTAGATTGCCATGGTCTAGTAGCCAATCTGTTAGGTGAAATAGCTCTACACCGTTTTATACTCGATCTTTGTTGCTGCGATGGCCTTCGATAGTTCGATGGCTGTGTGCTCGGCCTCATTGACTGCTGAAACAGCCTGCCATAATTTGGCACTCAAATCTGTTTGCTGAATTAGCTTTACATATATTTCGTTACTTAGATCTGCTCGTCCAAATATCTTGCCATAGCTTTAGACATCGACCTAGGTATTTTTTTTCTAGACTTCATAAAAAAGCATATATGTTTTCCTGTAATATCTAGTAGAAGAACTAATTTGTATGTCTAACAGATGGACATGACTTGGATAACTTCTGCTCGAAGATTCTTCGCTGCATATGTCGAGGGGGTTGAAAACTTCATGAACTTTATCAGAGCTGAGTACGGTGGTCCGAAATCAGATGTGCTCTGCCCGTGTAAAATCATCCACAAAATCATCTACACCTGTATGGGATGTCGGTCACATATACTAGGTGGGTTCATCATGGTGAAGCTATGAACGTCAATGTTATTGACTACGTGGAAGCAGCCGATCACCATCTTGATCTGCCTGATGCTCAGGTCGAAGAGGAGGAGGAGGTGGTGGTGGCAGAGCCAGTGAGTTTGACCAACATTGAAACAATGCTACGAAATTCTCGTGCATTCCGTGAACTTTCACCTGCAGAAGAAAAATGGTGGGCCTGCATGTTGGAACAATGCAACGTTGCTGTCACCCCAGGAAATAAGCTGTCAGTATTCTCAGCTATGGTCACCTTTCTTCAGGTGAAGACATTTGAGAGGATGACCAACAAATCATTCGATGTGATGTTGGCTGCTTTCCGCGAATCTTTCCTAGATGCGTCTGAGCTGCCACACACCTACAGTAAAATGAAGAATTTCCGTCGTGCAGTTGGAATTGGATATGATATGATCCATGTTTGTAAGAATAATTGTTTTCTGTTCTGGAAGGATTATGCCAACTTAAGTGAATGCCCGAAATGCAAATCATCAAGATGGAAAGATGGCGATGCTGTGAAGAGGATTCCACATAATGTTCTGAGACATTTTCCAATTACACCAAGATTGCAGAGGTTGTTTCATGATGCTGAAACAAGAGAGGATGTACTGTGCCATTCTAGGAACCAGGAGTACAGAGATCAGAATGTAATGAGCCATCCATCTCATGGTAGTGAGTGGAAAAGCTTCAATGATAAACACAAAGAGTTTGCTGCTGACCCGAGAAACATTAGACTTGGCTTAGCTTCAGATGGATTTAACCCATTTGGCCACCAGAGCGCCACATATAGCATGTGGCCAATGCTTGTTATCCCTTAAAACATACCTCCAAATGTATGCACCAAAGAATCAAACTACATGATGGACTTGCTCATCCCAGGTCCAAAAAGTCCTGGAAAGGATTTTGATTTGTTCATGGAGTCTCTTGTGGAGGAACTTCAACAGCTATGGAAGGGTGTTCTCACTCGAGATCTATATAGTAGCCCACCAGCTGATTTCTTTCTGTGTGCTGTTATAATTTGGTGCATCCATGATTATCTAGCTTTGGGCACTATGTCAGGGCGAACGACACATGGTTACAATGCATGTGTTCGCTGTGACAGGAATCCGCTGTCATACGCAATACTTAGCAAGATCTGTTACATTGGACACCGCCGTTTCCTTGCCAAGGACAAGCCGCTTCCTAGAAAATACCAAAGACATGTGTTCAGTGCAAAGCATGAAAACCATGATGCTCCAAAGAGGCTCACCGCCGATGAGTTGCAAGTGGAATTAGAGAAGGTCAGGCATATTACACCAGGAAACCATCCTGATAATGGTAACGGGAAAAGGAAGCGTGGCAGGGCAGAAGAGAGATTATTGTTTACCCGCAGGTCGACTTTGTGGGACTTGGAGTATTGGCAAGATTTGGATCTGCGGCATAATCTTGATGTGATGCACATCGAGAAAAATATATGTGACAGCATTATCAGCACACTTCTTAATATTGAAGGCAAGACGAAAGATACCTTAAAATCTAGGATTAATTTGACACACCTGGGTATCAGACAGGATTTGCAGGTGCAAGATGAAGGTAAATCACGGGATATGGCACCAGCTGTGTACGTCTTGGACAAGGTAAAAAGAAAAGAATTCTACGAGGTCCTGTCACGTGTGAGATTCCCACATGGATTTGCTTCCAACCCTGAAAGGAGAGTCAGTGCAGATGGAAACAAGGTACAAGGGTTGAAAACTCATGACTGCCACGTCCTACTTCAAAGAGTTTTACCTGTTATCCTTAGAGGATTGGGCCGCCCTGACTTATATAGAGCAGTTGCAGAGTTGGGACAATTCTTCAGGGAACTCTGCAGTAGGAATATCAGGATAGATGCTTTGGAGCGTCTTAGAGACAAGATACCAACTATCCTATGCGACCTTGAGAAGATATATCCTCCAGCCTTGTAACGCCCCGAGACCGATGTGCCAGGTGTCCTCCAGTTATTCGCTGTTGTTGCCTTGTCATTGCTTGCGTGTCATCATGTGCATTTCATTTGCATACATGTTCGTCTCATGCATCCGAACATTTTCCCCGTTGTCCGTTTTGCAATCCGGCGCTCCTATGTCACACTGTGCCCCTTTCTACCTCTTTCCGTGTGTGGGTGTTAAATGTTTTCGGATTGGACCGAGACTTGTCATGCGGCCTTGGTTTACTACCGGTAGACCGCCTGTCAAGTTTCGTGCCATTTGGACTTCGTTTGGTACTCCAACGGTTAACCGAGGGACCGAAAAGGCCTCATGTGTGTTGCAGACCAACACCCCTCCAAAGTGGCCCAAAACCCACCTAAACCCCCTCAATCATCTCAGTTGTTCGATCATGATCGCGTGGCCGAAAACCGCACCTCATTTGGAGCTTCCTAGCTCCCTCTACCTATAAAACTAGCCCCCCCTTTCCAAATCTCAGATCTCTCCCCCGAAACTCTAAAAATCTCCTCTCAGCCGGCCGGACGTGTTCGTTCCGGCCGGATAACGTCCGCCGCCGCCTCCAACGAACCAGACTCCACCACCTGTCCCGCCTTCGCCGCGCGCCGCCGCAGCCCGCGAGGCCCGGGGCGGGCCCTCCCCGGCCCGCAACGTCCGCCGCCCGCACCCGCGTGAGACGCCGCGCCGCCCGCGCCTGGCTGCGAGCGCGCCTCCCGTCGCCGCCGCGCCGGTCGCCTCCTGCGCCGTCTCCATCGCCGATGACCGCGCATGCCCGACCACGCCGCCCGATGGGCTCCGCCGGATCCGCCGCCCACCAAGCTCGCCGACGGCCTCTCCGAGCTCCATCGGCATCCTCCTCGCCTTCCCTCGCCGGAGTAGCGACCTCTCGTCGGGGATCCTCGAAATCCACGCCGGTTGCTACAGTACCTCCTGATCCGATCCAGATCTACAGGAAACCCTAGCGGTTGACATTCTCCCCCTCTCTCAGATAATTTTTGCATTCTTCCACGCATCATAACTCTGTCATCATTGCTTCGATTCATGCGTGTAGCATATCAAAATGTTCGTCTCGATGAGTACATCATTTCATCTCATTTCATCATTTTAATTTGAGCTCATCTTGATTCCCGAAATGTTGTTGGAAGAGGGATATGTGAGGAATTTGTCAGATCCATTTCAACAAATGGCATTTTGTCATTTTTTCCATGATTAATGTGTGCATGATATGATCATGAGCTCTACATGTGTTTTGTTATATGTCATGCCATCTTTACAGGGGTGCTTGCCATGTATTTTTGTGATATTTGTGGTGACTAGCACAAGCTTGCAAAGTAGCGTAATCGGTAGTGCTGATTTCAGGGACATAGAATTTCACTAAGTCCTTGTTCTGTTTTTGTTGTTATGTCATATGTTCATGTTGTTTCCCAGTGATCCGTGCCTCTTTTGAGGATGATCAGTAAGGATTTTTTGTTAACATTGTGGTGCTCTATCCATCCATGTCCTTGTTTGCATTTATGGAGCACCCTAGCTTGAGTAAATTGAGCTCTACTTTTGCTATAAAATGATCCTGGCAGATTGTTGACTTGTTTAGCGATTTTGCCGAGGATGTTGCTATTGATCCGTGCATGCTATGTTGTTGTTATTGCCATGTCTAGCTTCTATGCCGTATATTCTTGCTGGGTGTATGCTTAGTTTTTCATTTCATGCTTTGTAATGAGTGCATTGAGCTCGTAAACATGCCTACTCGTTAACTGTTTTGCATGCTCCAGTTTTTCACAAAGTCTGATTCTGTTTATGTTTTTGCCTTGTTCAAATGCTTGCAATTGTATTTTCTGATCCCTTTTGGCTCAAGGTCACTAAGGGACTTTTGTTAAGTGCTTTGAGTAGCCTCATGCCATGCATTGCTTTTCCATGTGATGTTCATGTAGCATGTAGTTTTCATGCTCTAAAGATTGCTTCCTGATGATAAATTCCAGACTTGTGTTAATTTCACGAAGTCTGAAACCTGTTGTCATTTGCACTTTTGCCATGCTTGTTTTAACCCGTTAATGGATGAACTAGCCATAGCTCAGTGTTCATCTTTTGTCAAGCTTCATGAGTGGATCCCTGCCATGTATTTTGTTGCCATGTTTGTGTGCTATAGCATATTTATCTTGACGCATTTAGATGGCTACTTGCTGATTATCGCAAACCGGTGCCATATTTCTTTTGTTTGCCATTTCCAAACCGTGCATCCGATTCTGGTGATCTTTATATCGATTTCAACCGAAATCACCTCACCTTTCCAGTGGCACTCTTGGATTTCCATGTTGAGGCCAGTTTCAAACATTCCTTTTCAAATCATGCATATGCACCGCATACCGCATCCCGCATATCATGCCATGTTCATGTGTTTGTTGTTTACTATGTTGTGTGCTTCTTTCCGGTGTTGCTTCTTTGGGTTGGTGCCATTATCGTCGCGTTTGTGAGGACCCGTTCGACTACGTCCATTGTCTTCTTCATGGACTCGTTCTTCTTCCTTGCCGGATTTCAGGCAAGATGACCATACCCTCGAAATCACTTCTATCTTTGCTTGCTAGATGCTCGCTCTTTTGCTATGCCTATGCTACGATACCTACCAATTTCTTATCATGCCTCCCATATTGTTAAGCCAAGCCTCTAACCCACTTTGTCCTAGCAAACCGTTGTTTGGCTACGTTACCGCTTTGCTCAGCCCTTCTTATAGCGTTGTTAGTTGCAGGTGAAGTTTGGAGTTTGTTCCTTGTTGGAACATGGATTTTTGTTGGGATATCACAATATCTCTTATTTAATTAATGCATCTATATACTTGGTAAAGTGTGGAAGGCTCGGCCTTATGTCTGGTGTTTTGTTCCACTCTTGCCGCCCTAGTTTCCGTCATATCGGTGTTATGTTCCCGGATTTTGCGTTCCTTACACGGTTGGGTTATAATGGGAACCCCTTGATAGTTCGCCTCGAATAAAACTCCTCCGGCAATGTACAACATTGGTTTTACCATTCGCCACCTAGCCTTTTCTTTCCCTTGGGTTCTGCAGACTCAAGGGTCATCTTTATTTTAACACCCTCCCGGGCCAGTGCTCATCTGAGTGTTGGTCCAACTGAGCGATGTCCGGAGCTACCAGGGGCAACTCTGGGCTGGCCTACCAGACATCTGGCTCATCTGAGTGTGCCCTGAGAACGAGATATGTGCAGCTCCTATCGGGATTTGTCGGCACATTCAGGCGGTGTTGCTGGTCTTGTTTTACCATTGTCGAGGATGTCTTGTAACCGGGATGCCGAGTCTGATTGGATTGTCTTGGGAGAAGGAATATCCTTCGTTGACCGTGAGAGCTTATGATGGGCTAAGTTGGGACACCCATGCAGGGATTTGAACTTTCGAAAGCCGTGCCCGTGGTTATGGGCAGTTGGGAATTTGTTAATGTCCGGTTGTAGAAAACCTGAAGTTGATCTTAATTAAGATGCACCAACCGCGTGTGTAACCATGATGGTCTCTTCTAGGCGGAGTCCGGGAAGTGAACACGGTGTTGGAGTAATGCTTGACGTAGGTTGTTCTAGGATCACTTCTTGATCATAGTTGTTCGACCGTGCTTTTGCCTTCTCTTCTCGCTCTCTTTTGCGAATATGTTAGCCACCATATATGCTAGTCGCTTGCTGCAGCTCCACATCATACCGTTACCTTACCTATAAGCTTAAATAGTCTTGATCGCGAGGGTGTGAGATTGCAGAGTCCCCGTGACTCACAGATACTTCCAAAACCAGTTTGCAGGTGCCGATGATACCGTGCAGACGACACAACCTGAGCTCAAGGAGGAGCTCAATGAAAATCTTGTCCTTGTGTTGTTTCGTTTCAGTCGATCAGTAGTGGAGCCCAGTTGGGTCGATCGGGGATCTGTGTAGCTTTTGGGGTAGTCTTCTTTTATTTTGGTTCCGTAGTCGGACCTTGATTGTATCTGGATGATGTAATGCTTTATTCATGTATTGTGTGAAGTGGTGATTGTAAGCCAACTATGTATCTCTTTCCCTTATGTATTACATGGGTTGTGCGAAGATTACCTCACTTCCAACATTTCTTTTAATGCGGTTATGCCTCTAAGTCGTCCTTCGACACATGGGAGATATAGACGCATCGAGGGTGTTACAAGTTGGTATCAGAGCCTTCCCCGACCTTAGGAGCCCCCTGCTTGATCGAATCGTTGGCGTTGTTGAGTCTAGAAAAATGTTTTGAGTCATTTATGAATTATATATATCACAGAGTTAGGAATCCTTTTTACTCCTCAGTACCTTCATCGCTCTGGTGAGGCATCCTAACGTAGAGTTTTGACTCTTCTCTTCTCAAATTTCACTAAAAAAAATTTAGGATCACACGGGTATCTTGGAATCGTTCCGACCGATTTGTGACGAGAACATTGTTCTTGGTGCCTCCTATCATTTTGGGGTTGTGGCAGTGTCCCCGGGAGTTGATCTCCGAGGTGTTGTCGTCACAGTTTTATCATTGAGATTCGGTAATACCTGAGTTTCGCCGACATCGAAAATCTCTTTTATGCAGTTGTTGGTGAGATAACCTTGACGCCACCCAGTACTGGGGCGGGAGTTCGGGAGTATTGCCGTAACTCGTATAACGGATGCTTTTCGAAGGTTGAGGTAGATGATTTCCGAAGGTTTCTTGGTTATGTGTTGAAGGATGGATACAACTGGATGTAGAATTTGTTAGTTTTGGGTGAGATATTATTCTTCCCCTGTATCCCCAACACCTGATTGCATAACCGGAAAGTTTCGGGAGTTTATAAGTGGGAATTCAAGTAGCTCTTAGGATATTGAAAGTGCAACTATCCCTAGGTGGTTTTGGTAATTCATAACAACATATAGCTCATTGAGCTAATGCTATTCCAAGATGATTATTTCAGGAAAGCTCAATGATTGGCATGTCATGGATGTGAAAGTGGAACCCTCAAAATGCTAAGGACAAAGGGTTGGCTCAAGCTCAAAAGCTCAAGACTCTTCATTTTATATTTTAGTGATCCAAGATCACATTGAGTCTTTAGGAAAAGCCAATACTATCAAGGAGGGATGAGGTGTTGCTTAATGAGCCTCTTGCTTCATGTGCTTAGTGATATGCTCCAAAACCCTCAGCTACTTTCCCATATCCACATATGACCTAAACCCTAAGCCAAACTCGGTCCTACCGATTCTTCCTATCCGGTGCCACCGAGTTTCATTTGTCATAAGCCACTGCCAAACCCTAGCAATTCGGTTCTACCGATAAGGATCTCGGTCTCACCGAGATGGGGTTGCAAACTCTCTGTTTCCCTTTCGTAACTTTTCAGTCCCACCGAAAGAGCGAATCGGTCCCATCAAGATTGCAATGTAAACTCAGTGTTTCCCCCTTTGTAACTTTTCGGTCTCACCGAGTTCCACTCGGTCTCACCGAAAGAGCAAATCGGTCCCACCGAGTTTACCTGACCAACTCTCTGGTTAGCTAATTACCAAATTCGGTCTCACCGAGTTTGTCTAATTGGTCTCACTGAGATTACGTTATGCCCAAACCCTAACCATATCGGTCCTACCGAGTTGCATGTCAGTCCCACCGAAATCACTAACGGTCACTAGGTTTACATTTTCGGTCCGACCGAGCTTATTGATTCGGTCCCATCGAGATTGGAAAACTGTGTAACGGTTGGATTTTGTGTGGAGGCTATATATACCCCTCCACCTCCTCCTCATTCGATGAGAGAGCCATCAGAACACACACACCATTCCAACTCATATGTTCTGAGAGAGAACCATCTACTCATGTGTTGAGACCAAGATATTCCATTCCTACCATATGAATCTTGATCTCTAGCCTTCCCAAGTTGCTTTCCACTCAAACCTTCTTTCCACCAAATCCAAATCCTATGAGAGAGAGTTGAGTGTTGGGGAGACTATCATTTGAAGCACAAGAGCAAGGAGTTCATTACCTACACACCATTTGTTACTTCTTGGAGAGTGGTGTCTCCTAGATTGGCTAGGTGTCACTTGGGAGCCTCCGACAAGATTGTGGAGTTGAACCAAGGAGTTTGTAAGGGCAAGGAGATCGCCTACTTCGTGAAGATCTACCGCTAGTGAGGCAAGTCCTATGTGGGCGATGGCCATGGTGGGATAGACAAGGTTGCTTCTTCGTGGACCCTTTGTGGGTGGTTGCTTCTTCGTGGACCCTTCGTGGGTGGAGCCCTGTGTGGACTCGCGCAACCGTTACCCTTGGGTGGAGCCCTGTGTGGACTCGCGCAACCGTTACCCTTGGGTGGAGCCCTGTGTGGACTCACGCAACCGTTACCCTTCGTGGGTTGAAGTCTCCATCAACGTGGATGTAGGATAGCACCACCTATCCGAACCACGGGAAAAACATCCGTGTCTCCAATTGCGTTTGAATTCTCCAAACCCTTCCCTTTACATTCTTGCAAGTTGCATGCTTTACTTTCCGCTGCCTATATACTCGTTGCATGCTTGCTTGAATCATGTGATGATTACTTGACTTGTCTTAAATTAGCTAAAATCTGCCAAGAACTAAAATTGGGAAAAGGTTAAGTTTTTATTTGTTCAAGTAGTCTAATCACCCCCCCCCCCTCTAGACATACTTTCGATCCTACAAGTGGTATCAGAGCTTTGGTCTCCATTTGCTTGATCTCCATAGCTTTTGGTGGTCATAGCCTTGGTTTCACAACCTAGGAGAGTATGGCGTCTAGCGAGGGAAATTATCACCGTAGAGGTCCTTACTTTGATGGTACTAATTTTGCTAGTTGGAAGCATAAAATGAAAATGCATATTCTTGGACATAACCCCGCCGTTTGGGCTATTGTGTGTGTTGGTTTGCAAGGTGAATTCTTTGATGGGAAAGAACCAAACCGTGAAGCTACCGCGGATGAGTTGAAGATGTTGCAATACAATGCTCAAGCTTGTGATATTCTCTTCAACGGATTGTGCCCCGAAGAATTCAACAAAATCAGCCGTCTTGAGAATGCAAAGGAAATTTGGGACACTTTGATTGATATGCACGAAGGTACCGACTCCGTCAAGGAATCCAAGTTGGATGTGCTTCAAAGCCAACTTGACAAGTTCAAGATGAAGGATGGTGAAGGTGTCGCTGAAATGTACTCTAGGCTTGCTCTCATCACAAATGAGATTGCCGGCTTAGGAAGTGAAGAGATGACCGAGAGATTCATCATCAAGAAGATTCTAAGAGCCTTGGATGGAAAATATGATACCGTATGCACATTGATCCAAATGATGCCCAATTACAAAGATCTCAAGCCAACGGAGGTGATTGGAAGAATTGTTGCTCATGAGATGTCACTTAAGGATAAAGAGGAACTTCACAACAAATCAAGTGGTGCCTATAAAGCCTCATGTGAAGCCCCTACATCATCAAGTGAGAAACAAGACTTCAATGAAGAATTGAGCTTAATGGTGAAGAACTTAAACAAGTTCTACAAGAGTAGAAGCAAAGATAGAAGCTTCAAGTCAAGGTCCTACAATGACAAAAGATCTTCTAGTTGAGAGTGAAACTGCTACAATTGTGGAAGACCCGGACACTATTCCAATGAGTGTATGGTTCCCTACAAGAGAAGAGAAGATTCTCCAAAAAGAAGAAGCAAAGGATCACCACCAAGAGAGAGAAGGAGTAGAGATGATCGTTATGAACGAAGATACTCACGGAGAAGCAAGGATTCGGAAAGGAAGGAAAAATCATCAAGGAGCTACACAAGAAGAAGACATCAAGCTCATGTTGGTGAATGGGTATCTGGCTCCGACTCCGACAGCCACTCCGAGAGAAGTTATCACTCCGACTCCGAAGATACTCAAGATGAAGGTGTTGCCGGTCTAGCACTTGTGTCAACCAACTCCTACGACATATTTGACTCACCAAATGAAGGAATTGGAAGATGCTTCATGGCCAAAGGTCCTAAGGTAACACACCCCGAGTATGTTGCTTTCAATAGTGATGAAGATGACTTGTTAGGTGATGATTTGCTTGTTGACAACTCTAGTGATGAATACTATGATGAAAGACCAATTAATCATGCTAATCAAGATAAAACGAATGACAATGATAAGGAGAAGATTGAGGCTCTAACTAAAGAACTAAAAACTCTTAAGTTAGCTCATGACACTATCTTCGAAGATCATCGAGAGCTTTTAAGAGCTCATGAGAAATTACGCTTTGAAAAGCTCAATCTTGAGCAAGAGCATGAGTTCTTAAAGGCAATCAATGATGATCTCCGCAAGAAAAGTTCTTCTTACACTGCCAAGCGTTTACTCTTATCCACTTACATGCCTCAAGTCAAGTCTAGTAACAAGAAAGATTCTTCCTCTAGCAGTAACAATGATCATGTTAAATCCAATATTGTTGCTTCTAGAAGTTCTCTTGATTCCACTAATGATTCTCTTAGCCAAGTTACACTTGAGCAAGAAAATAGTTTATTGAAGGGAATTATAGAGAAAGGAGTGTACAAAAGCCTTGCCGGGAGTAAGCAATTCGAGGAAATTGTGCGCAAGCAAGGAATGCACCGGAAGAATCAAGGTGTTGGTTTTGAACGAAAGTTCAATGCCAATGGAGTTGAGTGGGAAGAAGATCAATACCCCAAGACAAAGTTTGTCCCTCAACAAGAGAAGTATGCTTCTTTCAAGGGGACACAAGCTCAAGATGATCTTCCACCACAAGACTACGAGCAAAAAGGCAAGGACAAGCTTCAAGAGGAAATTGATGCATTTGAAGAAGCTCCTAAGACCTTAGTCAAGTGGATTCCCAAGACTACTTCAAGTTCCACTTCATCAAGTACGACTACAACTCCAAGGATTCCCATCAAGATGATGTGGATCCAAAATAAGAAGAACTAGAGAGTTCTTGAGGGTGACTCCGCCAACATACTTCACTCTTATCATTTTGGCAAGAACAAGTGCAATCAACTTCCACATCTTGCACTAGTTCAAGGAGTCACAAACCCTCTTGTTGGTAAGACAAGGGACAAGGTAACCTAAAAGTTTTCATGGACATCATCTTTTGTGTGCATCACTCTATGTCTATGGATATCCTTGTTTGTTCCTTGTGGGACTAACCCATGTAGGTATTGAAAGTGCAATTCACTCAAATGGATAGCTCCAAGAGATCAACATCAACATTGAGCATCCACATCTTCAATATCTACATGAAGTCATCATCGACAAAACCCAAGGTTAGTTCATCCCTCTCAGGGGGGATATCACATCTAGGGGGAGCTTTACTCTAAGACTTGAGCTAAAGCAACTCTAAAGATGTGAACACAACAATGCTTTATGTAAAAGTGGTAACCCCACTTGAGCTTAAATGATGAGTATGACCTATGATCAAGTGTTCTCACTTGACTCCTAAGTCAATATACTCATATATAGATGACCAAGTCATCGCAAATTGCTTGATAGATGCTAGAGTTGGTTGTGCATGCCTTGTCACATATTTCATTTGCCATCTTATTGTGTGAGCATGCTGGTTGCATATTTTACTCATTCGAGGACATCCACTTGTTGTTTTGATTGTTTGGTTTTATCTTCTTTTGCCAAGTGGATGGACAAGAATGCCTAAGAACCTCCTCTAGCTATCTATGCTTTTCTCGTCTCAAACTCTATTCATGCTGCATCACAAAATTTGATCAAGTCAGATTCGAACCACTCTGTGTGAGGAGCGCTCGGAGTCCTCGATTCGTCATAGACTTAAACTTCTAAAACCTCTTTATGATTCTCGGTCTGACCGATACTCCACTTTCGGTCCTACCGAGATCATTAAGTTGATCTAGGTTTTCGATCTCGGTGCAACCGATTTGAACCTTTCGGTCACACCGAGTTTCAGTAACTGCACGCAGTTATGAATCTCGGTGCCACCGAGTCGTTCCACTCGGTCACACCGACAGGGTCGGGCTATATATAGTCACGGGCAAAATTTTGGAAATTTCTCCGAACCCCTTCACCCGCGCGATAGCCTGCTCTGCCCTCGTGGTCTCCGGATCGTCCTCTCGCCGCCAGCCGCCTCCAGTCGCTGGTCTCCGTCGCCGTCAACGGGAATTCTGCCCCGCCCTTTCCTGCGTAGCAAGTCCCCACCGAACTAGGGTATGGACTTGATCTTTGTGCTATTCCTCAATCTGATTCCTAGCACATTGTGATCATATTGATTCTAGCCACGTTTGATAAACTTCTATCCAGTCAAAACGCCCGTAGATTAGGTTTGATTCGAAAATTCTAGGTTTAGGTTTCCGCCGAAACCATCTCGGACCCACCGAGTTGAAAAACTCGGTCCCACCGATTTGGCTTATGCCATTGCACAAGTGAGACTCGGTCTGACCGAGAATTACTTATCGGTGTGACCGATTTTGGAACTCTGTGAAACCCTAGCAGTCTCGGTGCCACCGAACTGTGACTCGGTCCAACCGAGTTCACTAGTTTAGGTTCCAAAACTGCTTCGGTATCACCAAGTTTGAAAATCGGTAGATCCGAGATGATTTCAGTAGGAAACTAAAACTAAGTTTTTGGATCATTCTTTTTGCAAAAATCTCTGCATTTTGTGATGCTCATCTTTTCTACCTCATCTATAATCTGTTCACAGGGTCAGCAGTCAGAGCTTACAGCATGTCAGACCAAAGTGATAGCTAGAATGTGTCAGAACAGCAAGTGGTGATGAGTGAGGGCACTAGTCCCTCCAGCTCTTCTGATGAAGGTAGCAGGAGCACTCCTAGCAACTTGCCAAAGGCTGCCACGAGACAGAGGAAGAAGAGGACTTCAGATTCCGAAGATGAGGACTATGTGGCAGAGGAAGAGTCCACTTCCAAGAGAGTTGAGCCAGCTCAAGGCACCAAGCCAGGGCTGAAAATCAAAAGGCCAACAGGCAGGCAGCCCATGTCAAAGGCAAGAGCCTCAACTGAGAAGCCCACTCCTCAAGAGCCAGTTGCTGCAGAAGGCAAGAAAAGAAAGGAAAGGGTGAAGAAGACTGTGGCTAGAGTACTTGGCAAAGCTTCCATCATGGAAGAGGAAGAGGAAGAAGAGGTAGCTGCACCAGCACCCAAGGCACCCAAGCTGATGGGTGATGCCATAAGGTCAGGGGCTACTGCACCTAAGCCCAAAGCTGCCTCCAAGCCAAAACCAAAGAGGAATACAAGGAGCATTCCTGCAGCTGAGAAGAACAAGGCCCCAGTGCCTGAGACTGTTGCTGAAGAAGAGGAAGAGAATGTCCTAAGGAAGCTAAAGCCCAATATCCCATACCACAACGATGCTCATCCTGTGGCTGAGGACATGAAGCTCAGGAGAGATTCAGGGCTGAGGAAATGGAGAGAAGCAGACCCATATGCTTCAAGGAGAAGGACTGTCGTGGACTACAGGTTTCACACCAAGGAGCAGCAGGATTTTTATGAGACAGTGCTGCTAGATAAGAAGCCCATTGTCTGTGATATGCGTTGGGTTGATTGGACATACATCAAGGACAATGAGGAGCACTATCCTGGAGTGCAAGACAGCTTCATAGCTTGTGGAGTAGCTGACTTTGTTGGGCAGAAGCTCACAAAGTGGAACGAGGAACTTATCATGCAGTTCTACTCCACAGCTCACTTTTATCCAGATGGGAGGATCACATGGATGTCTGAGGGTACAAGGTACCAATCCACAGTTGCTAAGTGGGCACAGATCATTAATGCCCCACAGGAGCAAGATGATGACTTGGATATCTATGCCAAGAAGAAAATGGACCGCAACTCAATGTCAAATATGTACAAGGAGATCCCAAATGAAGCACTTGATACCTTCAAGTTTGGCTCAGTACATTACCTTCTGTCAGGGCTCCCGACGATCAATTGGATACTAAGGCACACCTTATTGCCTAAGTCTGGAGATCACAAGATGATCAGAGGCCATGCTATCAACTTGCTACATGTGTTTGATGTGCCTCAGAAGTTCAAGGTGATGAGCCTCATAGTGGAAACAATCAAGAGGACTGCAGCAGACCAGAAGAGGAGCTGAGGATATGCCCCTCAGATTCAGGAGCTCATCAACTCCAAGATGGGCACGTGCATATATTTATTGGACAAGGAACATTTGCCCATCCGTCCAGATTTTGAGAACAATGAAGTTGTGATGACTGAGAACGAGCCATCATCTGCCCAAGCATACCCAAAGAAGGAGAAGGCGAGGAAGGAGAAAGCTGCCAAGATGCCAACTCAAGAGGAGGCATCTGAGTATTTCTTGAAGACCAAACAAGAGCAGCTTGGTTACTTGATTGCATCCACGCTGAGGATTGAGCAAAGTCTGGCCACCCTCACTCAAAATCAGCAGAGCCTAGAGAGAATCATGGAACAGAAGTTCTATGACTTGGATGTCAAAGTAACGGAAGTTCAGTCTGCAGTGGAGCAGCTCCAGGAGGACATGCAGGAGAGGAGAGGCAGGACTACTACTCATGCCTTTGCCAGAGTGCCAAGAGGTCCGAGGTCGTCTACCGTGCCAGTTGCTGACACAAGAGCCACCACCTCAGCACCAGCCACAGCCTCAGTTCCACCAGCTCCAGCATCTACTTCAGCTCCAACTCCAGCATCTACTTCAGCATCTACCGAAGCCTTCGTCCTTGGAGTGATCCGGACTCCACCACCACCTGAAGATCAAGCCTGAGCGTCGATCTAGTGCTATGCATTTTCTAGGAACTTTTTGGTAACTTGTTGCCAAAGGGGTAGAAGATGTATAGATCATAGGCTTCGAGAGAGAGAGTGTTGCTTTTCTCTCTTGCTTTATTTGGTGGTTTTTCAAACTTGTTTGCTTTTGAGTGCTTGAGATACTATGCTTGTGAGACATTGATGATCATGTGTTTGATCATAAGCTACACTTAATGCTTGCTTAATGCTATTATCTTATCTATCTTATGTGATCATTCACTATTCTTGGTGATGAGTGTATGTATTTCATTCTTATCATTTTAAGCGCTCCACCAAGATGTATGTGACATGGAAGAGTAACCCATGAATCTAACTCCTTGTGCATTTGTAGTCCAAAGAAAATTTTAAATATGCACAAATTTAGGGGGAGCTCTTACTTATCACATACTTCTCAAAGCGACGATATATTTCATGCTTATTATCATTTGTCGAAGCTTTGATCTATATGTTGTCATCAATTACCAAAAAGGGGGAGATTGAAAGTGCAACTATCCCTAGGTGGTTTTGGTAATTCATAACAACATATAGCTCATTGAGCTAATGCTATTCCAAGATGATTATTTCAGGAAAGCTCAATGATTGGCATGGCATGGATGTGAAAGTGGAACCCTCAAAATGCTAAGGACAAAGGGTTGGCTCAAGCTCAAAAGCTCAAGACTCTTCATTTTATATTTTAGTGATCCAAGATCACATTGAGTCTTTAGGAAAATCCAATACTATCAAGGAGGGATGAGGTGTTGCTTAATGAGCCTCTTGCTTCATGTGCTTAGTGATATGCTCCAAAACCCTCAACTACTTTCCCATATCCACATATGACCTAAACCCTAAGCCAAACTCGGTCCTACTGATTCTTCCTATCCGGCGCCACCGAGTTTCATTTGTCATAAGCCACTGCCAAACCCTAGCAATTCGGTTCTACCGATAAGGATCTCGGTCTCACCGAGATGGGGTTGCAAACTCTCTGTTTCCCTTTCGTAACTTTTCGGTCCCACCAAAAGAGCGAATCGGTCCCACCGAGATTGCAATGTAAACTCAGTGTTTCCCCCTTTGTAACTTTTTGGTCTCACCGAGTTCCACTCGGTCTCACCGAAAGAGCAAATCGGTCCCACCGAGTTTGCCTGACCAACTCTCTGGTTAGCTAATTACCAAATTCGGTCTCACCGAGTTTGTGTGATCGGTCTCACCGAGATTACTTTATGCCCAAACCCTAACCATATCGGTCCTACCGAGTTGCATGTCAATCCCACCGAAAATCACTAACGGTCACTAGGTTTACATTTTCGGTCCGACCGAGCTTATTGATTCGGTCCCACCGGGATTGGAAAACTGTGTAACGGTTGGATTTTGTGTGGAGGCTATATATACCCCTCCACCTCCTCCTCATTCGATGAGAGAGCCATCAGAACACACACACCATTCCAACTCATATGTTCTGAGAGAGAACCACCTACTCATGTGTTGAGACCAAGATATTCCATTCCTACCATATGAATCTTGATCTCTAGCCTTCCCAAGTTGCTTTCCACTCAAACCTTCTTTCCACCAAATCCAAATCCTATGAGAGAGAGTTGAGTGTTGGGGAGACTATCATTTGAAGCACAAGAGCAAGGAGTTCATTACCTACACACCAATTTGTTACTTCTTGGAGAGTGGTGTCTCCTAGATTGGCTAGGTTTCACTTGGGAGCCTCCGACAAGATTGTAGAGTTGAACCAAGGAGTTTGTAAGGGCAAGGAGATCGCCTACTTCGTGAAGATCTACCGCTAGTGAGGCAAGTCCTGTGTGGGCGATGGCCATGGTGGGATAGACAAGGTTGCTTCTTCGTGGACCCTTTGTGGGTGGTTGCTTCTTCGTGGACCCTTCGTGGGTGGAGCCCTGTGTGGACTCGCGCAACCGTTACCCTTCGTGGGTTGAAGTCTCCATCAACGTGGATGTAGGATAGCACCACCTATCCGAACCACGGGAAAAACATCCGTGTCTCCAATTGCGTTTGAATTCTCCAAACCCTTCCCTTTACATTCTTGCAAGTTGCATGCTTTACTTTCCGCTGCCTATATACTCATTGCATGCTTGCTTGAATCATGTGATGATTACTTGACTTGTCTTAAATTAGCTAAAATCTGCCAAGAACTAAAATTGGGAAAAGGTTAAGTTTTTATTTGGTCAAGTAGTCTAATCACCCCCTCCCCTCTAGACATACTTTCGATCCTACAGATATCTTTCCGACAGATGTATGATATGAAATTTGGGTTCGATGTCTAGTGGTCCGCCTATCCATGGTTGGTTTTATAGTGGTCTCGTTGTGTCTTAAAGAGTCCTTGGCTATGCCGACTCGGGGACGCTTCGTATGTCATGTGCACTGCCTTGTACATGATGGTGCTGTACGATCGAGCCCGTGTATGCCCCACCACGAAAACTTCGGACGAAATCTCTATCATATGCTTGTTCCGGCTTATTCCGCAAGCCAATCCTTTGTTTTCTTTTGAGTTTTGTGGTATTCGAGTTGCTTCGAAGTCAAATGTTGATTCCATACCTTCCCCAAATGGTGTTCTCATGTTCCCATGTGAATACTAATCCTTCTTGATCATCGAGATTGTCATGGCAATCCTTTTCAACCGGTGTGTCTCTCTTCAAGTGGATCCGTTCATTTTTAACATTTGCAAGATTCAATCTCAGCATTCTCAACGGTGTTCGTTTCATCCATCCCAAATTGTCTTTGTTTTCCCACCCTCCCACCCTTGTTTCTTCAAGGACTCAGATTTCTTAATCAAGTATCATCTTATTCATGTGAAGTCTCCCCATTCTTCTCCGTTAATGTTCTTACCCGATGATTATCATGAAGATTCTAACGGAGCTTCTAGTTCTTCAATCTTCGTTCTTTTTCTTCTCCGGTGGATTCTAGTCAAGCCTTGTCAATCATATCCTTTTTCCTCGTTTCAAATACCTTCTCATGCCGGCGCTCATCATATTCATTCATTTCTCGCTATTCAAATGTTCTGGAGTGCTCAAGATATCTCGAAGATCCGTGTTTCCACTCTACATTCGTTCAAGCTCTTTCGAGGATGTTATCTCATTCAAGTCATTTAATTCAACCGGTGCAATCTCTCTTTTCAAAGTAATCATTCTACGGTGTTTTTTTTGAGTGGGCCCTAACCCACATGTCTTTTCCCAGGATCTTACCTGACTCTTCTTATTCTCCCGGAGTTATTCTCAAATCTTTTTAAGTTTGACGTAAGAATGAACTATCATCAGTCAAATGTCTTTCTCCAAGATCGGTTTAAATCCTTTTCATCATTGGCTCAACCTCTCCTCTTTTAATCATTCCGGAGTGCCTCAACAATTCTTGGTGGTGCTTCTCATTATCATTTATCAACATTTGAAGACCGAAGAAGAGTTTCTCTTTAATCTTGCTCCATTCTCTTCAAAGATTCGTGATTCTAGCTTGTTGCCATCATCTCATAATTGTCTTTGGTTGTGAGAATTCTTTTCACCTATCCGGAGCAATTCAAGAGTCTTCTCAGTTTGTTTATCCGGAGTCCATAAATTCAGATTTATTCATTCTCAGCTTTCAGTTATCATTCTCCAATCTTATCGATGCATCATTCAAGTATTCTCTTGTCAGCTCGTGACCTCTTCATTCTTATGTATCTAAATCCCCTCAAGTATCCTGATTCATTCTCTAATTCTTACCGGTGATTCATTCCTTTATTTCGTTCGTTTTTCAATTCTTACGGTGGTTTGTTCAAGAGTTCTCTTCCTTCTTCATCATATCAATTCATTCGTTGTTCCAATCCTACCGGTGGTTCGTTGACGACCTTCCCAAGTTGACACTATATCTATCTTAATCCTTTCTACGAGAATAAGTAGTATGCCAAATCCGTTGCTTGTCATCAATTTAAATTGGTGAAGGATAAGCATAATGTAATTCTTATTCTTGTTTCATCGAGTGAACTCAATCCCCTATTCCGGAGGCTCATCAAATTCCTGATTTCAATTGTTCATCTTCTATTTTTCCCGGAGTTCCAATATTTTTCAACTATTTCACCACGGATATTCATCTAAATCGGTACAAGGATTCACCTTGTGTTTTCAACCTCTTTTTCCTTCCGTTTGATCATCCTTTTGTTACCGGAGTTCTTCATGGATGTTCTACACGATGTTTCATCAAGGAAATAATCCCTTCTCCAAGTGTTCATTGAGATTCTTTTCTAAGGAGCTCAATCATTCTTCTTCTTGCATTCCGGATTGCAATTCTTTTTAACTTTTCTTTTGAGATGGTGTTATGTCTTTCTTGACAATTTTCCTTCATGTTTCATGATTCAAAAGTTGTCAGGAATGAGATATTTAAACCCATCAATTTCTTCTTTGGATTTATCTTCGGTTATATTTCACCTAAAGCTTTCCCTAAGGACTGTTGCTATTTATGGTGCTTATAAATGACCCAAGTTCTTCATTTATCCTCCAGGTGGAATAAGTTTCCCGTCTCCTTGTTGATATCAATCCAATCCATTGTTTCCGTTTGTGGCAGAATTTCACCTCATAATATTGAGATGTCTTCCATAAGCCCACAACAAGCTTACTCTTTTTCATTGTTGATTTCCCAACAACTCCGTTTGACACTTCTCCTAAGTTTGCCTTTTCAAGCTCTTTTGTGACATAAGTTGGCATTTTCTTCTCCATTCTCCTATTTCAATTATCCATCTTCTATTCTTTCGTTCCGGAGGCATTGCGATATTGTTCTTTTCACCCATCATTTCATTTTGTCAAAGATCTTGTTCTTTCATTCTTATCCATTTAACCGGAGTGTTGTGCCCTTTCGCTCAAGTTCTTTTCATTTTATCAATTCTTGCATCCCTTTTCAACCGGAGTGCTGTCCGAATTTGTTCTTCCTTGTTCCTCTTTCCTAACGGAGTGCTTTCAACTTCGTTCATCTCCATTGTATTATTTTCTCGAGATGGCTTAACCTTTTCAAGGTTCTTTGGTTTCACTCGTTTGTCAAAGAAGCAAACTTAGTTTTACCTCTTCTCTTTCTCTTCTGTTGTCCCTCCGGTGCCATTCTAGATCTCGGGACGAGATCCTCTCGTAGTGGTGGAGTGTTGTAATGCCCCGAGACCGATGTGCCAGGTGTCCTCCAGTTATTCGCTGTTTTTGCCTTGTCATTGCTTGCGTGTCATCATGTGCATTTCATTTGCATACATGTTCGTCTCATGCATCCGAGCATTTTCCCCGTTGTCCGTTTTGCAATTCGGCGCTCCTATGTCACCCGGTGCCCCTTTCTACCTCTTTTCGTGTGCGGGTGTTAAACATTTTCGGATTGAACCGAGACTTGTCATGCGGCCTTGGTTTACTACCGGTAGACTGCCTGTCAAGTTTCGTGCCATTTGGACTTCGTTTGGTACTCCAACGGTTAACCGAGGGACCGAAAAGGCCTTGTGTGTGTTGCAGCCCAACACCCCTCCAAAGTGGCCCAAAACCCACCTAAACCCCCTCCTTCATCTCGGTCGTTCGATCACGATCGCGTGACCGAAAACCGCACCTCATTTGGAGCTTCCTAACTCCCTCTACCTATAAAACTAGCCCCCCTTTCCAAATCTCGGATCTCTCCCCCGAAACTCTAAAAATCTCCTCTCAGCCGGCCGGACGTGTCCGTTTCCGGCCAGATAACGTCCGCCGCCGCCTCCGACGAACCATGCTCCGCCACCCGTCCCGCCTTCGCCGCGCGCCGCCGCAGCCCGCGAGGCCCGGGGCAGGCCCTGCCCGGCCCACAACGTCCGCCGCCCGCGCCCGCGTGAGACGCCGCGCCTGGCTGCGAGCGCGCCTCCCGCCGCCGCCACGCCGGTCGCCTCCCGCGCCGTCTCCATCGCCGGCGCCCGCGTGCCGCCTGGCCGGCATCTCCCCTGCCGCGTCTCGCCAGCGCCCGCGCACCGCCCGGCCGGCGTCTCCTCTGCCGCGTCTTGCCATCGCCGGCGCATGCCTGACCGCGCCGCCCGATGGGCTCCACCGGATCCGCCGCCCACCGAGCTCGTCGGCGGCCTCCTCACCTTCCCTCACTGGAGTAGCGACCTCTCGCCGGGGATCCTCGAAATCCGCGCCGGTTGCTACAGTACCTCCCGATCCGATCCGATCCAGATCTACAGGAAACCCTAGCGGTTGACATTCTCCCCCTCTGAGATAATTTTTGCATTCTTCCACGCATCATAACTCTATCATCATTGCTCCGATTCGTGCATGTAGCATATCAAAATGTTCGTCTCGACGAGTACATCATTTCATCTCATTGCATCATTTTCATTTGAGCTCATCTTGATGCCCGAAATGCTGTTGGAAGAGGGCTACGTGAGGAATTTGTCAGATCTGTTTCAGCAAGTGGCATTTTGTCATTTTTTCCATGATTAATGTGTGCATGATATGATCCTGAGCTCTACATGTGTATTGTTATATACCATGCCATCTTTACAGGGGTGCTTGCCATGTATTTTTTTGATATTTGTCGTGACTAGCACAAGCTTGCAAAGTAGCGTAATCGGTAATGTTGATTTCAGGGACTTAGAATTTCACTAAGTCCTTGTTCTGTTTTTGTTGTTATGCCATATGTTCATGTTGTTTCCTAGTGATCCGTGCCTCTTTTGAGGATGATCAGTAAGGATGTTTTTTTAACATTGTGGTACTCTATCCATCCATGTCTTTATTTGCATTGGAGCACCCTAGCTTGAGTCAATCGAGCTCTACTTTTGCTATAAAATGATCCTGGCAAATTGTTGACATGATTAGCGATTTTGCCGAGGATGTTGCTATTGATCCGTGCATGCTATGTTGTTGTTCTTGCCATGTCTTCTTGCTGAGTGTGTGCTTAGTTTGTCATGTCATGCTTTGTAGTGAGTGCATCGAGCTCGTAAACATGCCCACTCGTTAACTGTTTTGCATGCTCCAGTTTTTCACAAAGTCCGAATCTGTTTATGTTTTAGCCATATTCACATGCTTGTAATTGTATTTTCTGATCCCTTTTGGCTCAAGGTCACTAAGGGACTTTTGTTAAGTGCTTTGAGTAGCTTCATGCCATGCCTTGCTTTGCCATGTTATGTTCCTGTAGCATGTAGTTTGCATGCTCTAAAGATTGCTTCCTGATGATAAATTCCAGACTTAACCTGTTGTCATTTGCACTTTTGCCATGCTTGTTTGAACCTGTTAATGGATGAACTAGCCGTAGCTCAGTGTTCATCTTTTGTCAAGCTTCATGAGTGGATCTCTGCCATGTATTTTGGTGCCATGTTTGAGTGCTGTAGCATATTTATCTTGATGCATTTAGATGGCTACTTGCTGATTATCGCAGACCGGTGCCATATTTGTTTTGCTTGCCATTTCCAAACCGTGCATCCGATTCCGGTGATCTTTATATCGATTTCAACCGAAATCACCTCACCTTTCCAGTGAAACTCTTGTATTTACAAGTTTAGGCCAGGTTCAAAAATTCCTTTTCAAATCATGCATATGCACCGCATACCGCATCCCGCATATCATGCCATGTTCATGTGTTGGTTGTTTACTATGTTGTGTGCTTATTTCCAGTGTTGCTTCTTCGGGTTAGTTCCATTATCGTCGAGTTTGTGAGGACCCGTTCGACTATGTCTGTTGTCTTCTTCATGGACTCGTTCTTCTTCCTTGCGGGATTTCAGGCAAGATGACCATACCCTTGAAATCACTTCTATCTTTGCTTGCTAGATGCTCGCTCTTTTGCTATGCCTATGCTACGATACCTACCACTTTCTTATCATGCCTCCCATATTGTTAAGCCAAGCCTCTAACCCACCTTGTCCTAGCAAACCATTGTTTGGCTACTTTACCGCTTTGCTCAGCCCTTCTTATAGCATTGTTAGTTGCAGGTGAAGTTTGGAGTTTGTTCCTTGTTGGAACATGGATTTTTGTTGGGATATCACAATATCTCTTATTTAATTAATGCATCTATATACTTGGTAAAGGGTGGAAGGCTCGGACTTATGCCTGGTGTTTTGTTCCACTCTTGCCGCCCTAGTTTCCGTCATATCGGTGTTATGTTCCCGGATTTTGCGTTCCTTACACGGTTGGGTTATAATGGGAACCCCTTGACATTTCGCCTCGAATAAAACTCCTCCAGCAATGCCCAACATTGGTTTTACCATTCGTCACCTAGTCTTTTCTTTCCCTTGGGTTCTACAGACTCAAGGGTCATCTTTATTTTAAACCCCCCCCCCTGGCCAGTGCTCCTCTGAGTGTTGGTCCAACTGAGCGATGTCCGGAGCTACCAGGGGCAACTCTGGGCTGGCGTACCCGACGTCTGGCTCATCTGAGTGTGCCCTGAGAACGAGATATGTGTAGCTCCTATCGGGATTTGTCAGCACATTTGGGCAGTGTTGCTGGTCTTGTTTTACCATTGTCGAGGATGTCTTGTAACCGGGATGCCGAGTCTGATCGGATTGCCTTGGGAGAAGGAATATCCTTCGTTGGCCGTGAGAGCTTGTGATGGGCTAAGTTGGGACACCCCTGCAGGGATTTGAACTTTCGAAAGCCGTGCCCGCGGTTATGGGCAGATGAGAATTTGTTAATGTCCGGTTGTAGAAAACCTAAAGTTGATCTTAATTAAGATGCACCAACCGCGTGTGTAACCGTGATGGTCACTTCTCGGCGGAGTCCGAGAAGTGAACACGGTGTTGGAGTAATGCTTGACGTAGGTTGTTCTAGGATCACTTCTTGATCATAGTTGTTCGACCGTGCTTTTGCCTTCTCTTCTCGCTCTCTTTTGCGAATATGTTAGCCACCATATATGCTAGTCGCTTGCTGCAGCTCCACATCATACCTTTACCTTACCTATAAGCTTAAATAGTCTTGATCGCGAGGGTGTGAGATTGCTAAGTCCCCGTGACTCACAGATACTTCCAAAACCAGTTTGCAGGTGCCGATGATACCGTGCAGACGACGCAACCTGAGCTCAAGGAGGAGCTCGATGAAGATCTTGTCCTTGTGTTGTTTCGTTTCAGTCGATAAGTAGTGGAGCCCAGTTGGGTTGATCGGGGATCTGTGTAGCTTTTGGGGTAGTCTTCTTTTATTTTGGTTCCGTAGTCGGACCTTGATTGTATCTGGATGATGTAATGCTTTATTCATGTATTGTGTGATGTGGCGATTGTAAGCCAACTACGTATCTCTTTCCCTTATGTATTACATGGGTTGTGCGAAGATTACCTCACTTGCGACATTGCTTTCAATGCGGTTATGCCTCTAAGTCGTGCTTCGACACGTGGGAGATATAGCCGCATCGAGGGCGTTACAAGCCTTCTTTGATGTGATGGTGCATTTGGCTGTTCATCTACCTGATGAGGCACTTCTTAGAGGTCCAGTACAGTATGGCTGGATGTACCCTATTGAAAGGCGGCTAGGCACTATCAAGGGCTATGTTAGGAACAGAGCTAGACCTGAGGGTTCCATTGCAGAGGCCTACATTGCTACAGAAGCGTTGACATTCTGCTCAAAATACATTGAAACAACTGATCAGCTTAGCAAAGAGGTGGGTGAAGACAATAACGGGCTCAATGTTTTCGATTATTCTTTTTGAGTTACAGGGAAGAGTCGACAAGAGGACAAACCTAAAGATTTGGACAAAATGGTTTGGTATGTGTTGAATAACTGTCCTGAGATACTACCTTATATCAAGTAAGTGCAGTACTGCAGCTTATACATCGTAATCTACCAAACTTGCAGCACATTCTTATATATTTAGATGTTTGACGCGATCACTATGTTGTTCAGCATCTACAAAGAGGAGTTACTGCCGCAAAATCCAAGAAACATTGACAAACTGGTTATGGCAGGATTTGCGAAATGGTTCAAGAACCATGTAAGCTTTTCAAGTGCACTGTCAGTTTTTTAATATATTGAGTACATAAGATGATCAGCTTATGTATTTTCTAACCATAGGTTAAGAAGATGCGGGAGGATGGGCAGGCAGTTGATGATGCCCTTTACTCACTAGCAATGGGTCCTGATACTCGGGTAAGACATTATGAATCTTGCGTTGTTGGAGATGTGCGCTACAACACCCTTGCACGAGACGAAGGCAGGAAGACACAAAATAGTGCCATCATGAGCACGGATACATATGACAAAGAGACAACTGAAATGTATGCTAACATAACAGACATTGTTCATTTGCAGAATATCTCCAGTTTGGAGGATCATCGGTGTGTGGTTCTGTTGTGCTGTCGTTGGTATAACCTGTTTTCCAGGATCGCAAAACCCAGAGCTGATGATTTTTTCAAATCCATCAATGTCAAGGCGGCGTACCAGACCAACGAGCCTTTTATTTTGGCAAATCAAGCAACACAAATATTTTTCTTGGAAGACACATTTGCACGTAGCGATGACTAGAGAGTATTGCAAAGGTTTGAGCAGAGGAATTCGTTTAATGAAGTTGCAGAACAAGATGATGCTTACACTTCTCCTGATGTACAAGATAACATAGATGTTCCTAATATCTTTGAGAACCATCACGTCAATGATGCCGGCGAAAAGATTGCATGTCGTTCTTTGGACATACAAGAGTTGATCAAGAAGAAGTCAACGTTCGAGGACGTTGAGGACGAAGAAGAAGATGACACCATGGGGAATTACGGTTCAGACTGATACACATGGCGAGGATGTTGACGCTGCTGCTGCGGATGATGATTACATTGCTTTTGTCGTATTTTCCTGTCAGAAGAAGTTTTTTATCTACAATGTGAAATTGTGTTTGCTATGACAACTGAAACCTGATGAACATGTTGTTTAGTATTTTTTTTTGTGAGAACATCACTTGTTATGTATGCTGATTTGTGTTTGGTGATTGTATGACAAATAAACATGATGATATTGTTGTTTAGTTGTACTCATATTTGGCTATGAAACTTGAATTTGATGACATAGTTTGTTGTTGGACTGCAATTTGCTCGACGTCTTCGAATGAGAACAAAGCTGACCCGATAGGGCCTCTGCTATTTATTTATTTATATGAGGAAAAGGGGATACCCCCTGATTTCCGTTAATAGAAATCGTTAGATGTTCAAAACACTATGCCCAGCCTGCTACACAGGTTTCATTCATTACTAGTTTCAGCAAAGTGCTCATGTCGTAGCCACTGAATACATCACGAGTGCTACATACACTGCAAATAAAGAGACAATCATCCTACAGAGCACATCGATTTTGCCCATTATCTTCACAAGCTCTTTCATCTCCTCATTGCTATCAAGGCCATTCAGCAGCTGTTTCTTGGCCATGATCAGAGGAACTGCATCTTTAACCTTCTGCTCTGCATCTTCCTCTTCTGTCGTTCCTTCAGTTACTTGTCCAACACCCCAACCTGCTGGTACTGGGATTCCTCGGCTAACCAAATAATCAGCATTGTTGCATTCCCCCACATCAGCAACTTCCCAGAAATACAAATCACATGAATCTTCCCTTTTCTACATGAATCAAATTGGTAGATCAGCAACTGAAAGCAGCAGAACAACACTTAAACATATTATTACCCCATGATTCGAGCATTTGTAGAAGACTCGGCCAGCATTGCGGATTGTGGTTGAGACGCGACGGATGACTCTGCGTGATTTGTAGCAGTGGCACCACACCAACGGCAGCGGGTTGCGATGAGCAATCGGCTGCGGTGCGCGTGCCGGCGAGGGTGTGATGAGACCCACAGGCGATGGTACGGGTTGCGACTTGCGCATATCTGGTTGTTGCCTACTGAAGAGCAGGTGGACGAGCAGCCAGCGGACATGGTTGCTGTGGCCAGAGCTTCTGATGCTAGGCAGAGTAAGTAGAGAAGAGGAGAAGCGAACGTTGGATATGTCAGTTTCATTACTTGCAGAGTAGCATAGCACCATATATAGTCATAGCCTAGGTTTGGATTCGAACCAGCTACAGGAGGACGTCTTTCTTTTTTCTAAAACTCGGCAACGTCTCTTTACTGGTACACTAGCTTGTTCTGTACGCCTTCCCAAGTCTTTGATTTTCTTTCCCTTTTTTGCGAGGACCTGACAGCTGGGACCCACCGCAAGGGCCTCTGTATTTCACGAAAAAACGTTCCCCCCGCTGACATGTCGGACCCACCAGCTATATCTTCGCACGCAAGGAAGTGCCTCCTTATTACGCACAAAAAAATGAATACCCCCCCTGCAAGCTGGGACCCACCATAGTGGGAGGATGACTTGTGGGCCAACAAAGTTGACGGGGACGGAGGGCTTTGTCACCTTAGTCAATATGAACGATTCTAGCTCAAGTGACCGTACGATGTCCATCCAACGGGCGTAGTGCTTCTTCAACCTCTGGTCTTCTTGCTCCAGCCGCCCAAAGCAGCGCCGGTCGTGCCGCATGCTCCTGCCTCCCGTGGCCAGCTGTGCTGCCGCGGAGGCCTCACCGCCTCCTACTATTCCCACCGCTGGCCAGGCCCTGCGGCGACGGCAGCCTCACACCGCAGCCGAACCAGTGAACCCCCGTACTCCTCTCCGCGCGGGCTTCCACTGCCGTGTCTTCCCCGGCTCTGCATCGTCCCCTTCCTAGGCCTCGCCGTCGTCCACCGTCGTGGTGCTCTCCGCACGGCGTGGTCAACATGGTCAAGGAATAACTTCCATCGGAAGAGTACTGTACGTGGAGAGGCTGGCCACAGCCCAGTTTTTTTGTGATTTGCCAAGTAAGTCGCTTTGTCAGGCATGTTGGGCTACAAATCTTTCAAGACAAGGAGAGCTTTCATTCGGCTGGCCGAGAAAATGGCCCATCAGTAATGAGAAATGGGCTGTACATTTTTAAAACACATCAAACCGGCAATTAGTTTCAAATATCTTTTTTTATTTCAAGATTTTAAATTACATTAAATTTTTATGCCTGGAGAATTTGTTGGATTTTATATTGATATACATTTGTTTTTAAAATCAGTTTGAATGTGAGTCGAAATTTCGGGATGAAAAACAGTTCGGACCGCACCGAAATATGCAAAATTTCGTATAATTTTTTAACCATGGCCACAATTTGGGCTGTAATGCTAACAAAAAGAATATGGGCTCCAAAAAAACCTTAAGAATTAGCAAATGGGCTGAAAATTATTAGAAATAATGGC
Source organism: Triticum urartu (assembly GCF_056163025.1). Lineage (NCBI taxonomy): Eukaryota > Viridiplantae > Streptophyta > Magnoliopsida > Poales > Poaceae > Triticum > Triticum urartu. The sequence continues at coordinate 220,681,269 of NC_141878.1, forward strand.
AGATGGGTTGTATGCTGTTTTCCACAGATTTGAGGCTTTCCTAAAAAAAGGTTGACTCACAAGCAATGACTGTTGGATGTCCATCCAACGGCCGTCGTGCTTCTTCAATCTCTGCTCTTCCTGCTCCAGCCGCTCAAACAGGCGCCGGCGGGATTGCCTACTCCCTCCTCCCCGCGGCAGGCTCTGCTACCGCGCAGGCCTCACCGCCCCATCGTACTCCCATCGCTAGCCTAGCCATCCCTCTACTCACCCACACCTGCTGTTATTCTCCGGCGACGGCAGACGAACCAGTAAACCCTCGTACAGTCGTACTCCCTTCCGCATGGGAAACAACTACTGAGTCTTCCCTACCTCCGTGTCGTTCCCTTCCTAGGCCTCGCCGTCGTCCACCGCCCTGGTGCTCTCGGCGCGGCCTGGTCAACATGGTCAATGACCGACATGTATCTGAAGTGGACTGTACATGGAGAGGCCGACAGCTGGGTCCACGGCCGCACGCAAGGAAATGCCACCTTATTACGCGCAAAATAATGATTCCTCCACCTGACATCAGGGACCCATCGAAAGGGCCTCTGTATTTCATGAAAAAAACATTACCGCCGCTGACGGCTCGGACCGACCAGCTATGTCTTCGCACGCAAGGAAGTGCCTCCTTACTACGCACAAAAAAAAATGAATACTCCCCCTATTAGTCGGGACCCAGTATAGTGGCAGGCTGACTTGTGGGCCTACTAAGTTGACGGGGACGGAGGGCTTTGTCAACTTAGTCAATAATGCACGATTCTAGCTCTAGTGACCGTATGATGTCCATCCAACGGCCGTAGTGCTTCTTCAACCTCTGGTCTTCTTGCTCCAGCCGCCCAAACCAGCGCCGGTCATGCCTCGTGCTCCTGCCTCCCGTGGCCGGCTGCGATGCGCCGGAGGCCTCACCACCCCCTACTACTCCCACCGCTGGCCAGGCCATCCCTCTACTCACCCACACCCCCTGTTACTCTACGGCGACGGCAGCCTCACACCGCAGTGAACCAGTGCCCTCGTAATCCTCTACGCGTGGGCATCCACTGCCACGTCTTCCCCGGCTCCGCTTCGTCCCCTTCCTATGCCTCGCTGTCATCCACCGCCCTGGTGCGCTCGGAGCGGCGTGGTCAACGTTGTCAAGGAACGGCTTCCATCGGACGTGGACTATACGTGGAGAGGCTGACAGCTGGGTCCACGGCCGCAGCAAGGAAATTCCTCCTTATTACGTGCAAAATAATTATTCCTCCACCTAACAGCAGGGACCCAACGGACGGGCCGCCAGTATTTTGCGAAAAAAATTGTTTCCCCCTGACTTATGGGACCCACCAGACGGGCCACCGTATTTCGTGAAAAAAACGTTCCCCCCGCTGTTAGCTCGGACCCACCGGAAGTGCCTCCTTATTACGCACAAAAAATGAATACTCCCCCGGCTAGCTGGGACCCACCTTGGTGGGAGGCTGACTTGTGGGCCTACTAAGTTGACAGGGACGAAGGGCTTTGTCAACTTAGTCAATATGAACGATTCTAGCTCCATTGACCATACGATGTCCATCCAACGGCCGTAGTGCTTCTTCAACCTCTGGTCTTCTTGCTCCAGCCGCCCAAAGCAGCGCCGGTCGTGCCGCATGCTCCTGCCTCCCGTGGCCGGCTGTGCTGCCGCGAAGGCCTCACCGCCCCCTACTATTCCAACTGCTGGCCAGGCCCTGCGGCAACGGCAGCCTCACACCGCAGCCGAAGCAGTGAACCCCTGTACTCCTTCCACTGCAGCGTCTTCCTCGGCTCCCCGTCGTCCCCTTCCTAGGCCTCGCCGTCGTCCACCGCCCTGGTACTCTCAGCGCGGCGTGGTCAACGTGGTCAAGGAACGACTTCCATTAGACGTGGACTGTACGTGGAGAGGCTGACAGCTGGGTCCACGGCGGCAGCAAGGAAGTGCCTCCTTATTACGTGGAAAATAATGATTCCTCCACCTGACAGCAGGGACCCACCGGATGGGCCACCGTATTTTGCGAAAAAATGTTCCCCCCTGACTGCTGGGACCCACCAGCTACACCTTCGCACGCAAGGAAGTGCCTGATAGTCGGGACCCACCTGGTCGAAGCATACATAGCGTTGTCATTCTGGTCACGAACGTGTACGTACATATATACTAGTCGATGTAGAGGCGCCCACGAGTCGTAGTACAGGCGCGCACGTGTCGTAGTAGAGGCGCGCATGTAGCATGTACACGTACGTATAGCGGCCAGGGTGCAAGAAAGAAAATAACGCCACGTATGTGTACATACGGGCGGGGTCTCGAACGCCTACTCGAGGGCTCGTGTACATGGCTGGGTCGGAACGGAGAAACAGCGACGTCGTCGTGTTCATGGGTCAGAACGGAATGCGTGGTCGTGTTTATCGGGAGGGCTTGGATGGAAGAGGCGATGGAAACGAGGCCTGGCGTACCGCACAATGGAGGAAACGGAGCTCCTATGGTCGAAATGGGGGTCCTGTTGATCGGGAGGGGTGTGGCGTACCGCAAAACGGAGGAAACGGACCTCCTATGGTCGAAACGGGGGTCCTGTTGATCGGGGGGGTGTGGCGTACTGCAAAACGGAGGAAACGGACCTCCTACGGTCGGAACGGGGGTCCTGTTGATCGGGAGGGGTGTGGCGTACCACAAAACGGAGGAAACGGACTCGTGTTGGAGCGCTACGGTCGAAACGGGACTCCTGTTCATCGGGAGGTGTGTGGCGTACCGCAAAACGGGACTCCACGGGATACTGTTCATCTCCACCGTCGACCCCCTCCAGCCTCCACGAGCTACTGTTCATCCACCGTCGACCTCCTCCAGCCAACATGGGCTCCTGTTCATCCAGCCTCCACCGCGCGCTACTCCACCGGCTACTGTTCAACCACCCCTCCACCGTTTACTGTTCATCCAGCCCTCCACACCACGGGGTCCTGTTCAGCCACCCCTCCACGGGCACCCCTCCACCGTCTACTGTTCATCCAGCCCTCCACACCACGGGGTCCTGTTCATCCACCCCTCCACCAGCACCCCTCCACCGTCTACTGTTCATCCTGCCATCCACCACACCACGGGGTCCTGTTCATCCAGAGGCAACGCCACCGCTCACTGTTCATCCAACCCCCCCCCCCCCCCCCCGCAACGCTCACTGTTCATCCCATCGATCGGCTTCAGTTAGCAACAGTAGCCAAGGAATCGCTCGATCGGGTTCAGTTAACAGCCATCGATCGATCGCTTAGGTTCAGTAATGCATAGCCTGCAGTGCAATCTCTCGGGTTCAGTTAGAGCCCAACGCCTCGCTCGGGTTCAGTTAGAGCCAACGTGTCGAACACACGCGCGTACGTATACGAGAGAAACGCGCATCGCTCGGCCCCCAACCTCCCATCGTAACCGGGAACTCCCTGAAATTTTCCTCCCCCTCGCTTCTACCACGGTTTTTCCGTCATGGACGGCCCAAAGAATGTCATGCAACTGTGTCTCCAGCCCGCCCAGGATGAAAAGCCCATTTTCTGTCATGATTTTTTGTCATAGAAGTAGGATCCCACCACATCTATGATGATACCGGGTTTTGTCATAATTATCGTCATAGAAGTGTCATATGTATGACAGAAGAAAAATTTGTTTGGCCCAAAATGTCATGGATGTGTCTTTTTTTGTAGTGAAGATGAGCTAGAACATGGGTTTGAGGTGGCGGATGATTTTTCTGGAGGAAGACAAAGTGTGTGGGTGCAAGAATAAGTGGAGGGGGCCCACGTGGGGCCCACAAGGCAGGGGACGCGCCCAGGGGGTAGGACGCGCCCTCCACCCTCGTGGGCATATGGTGGGTCCCCCTGGTGTGTTCTCCGTGCCAATAATTCTTAAATATTCTGGAAAAAATCATATTAAATTTTTAGGGCATTTGGAGAACTTTTATTTTCGAGGTATTTTTATTGCAAGGATAATTCAGAAAACAGACAGAAAATACTATTTTCACTTTATTTAATATAAATAACAGAAAGTAAAAAGAGGGTACAGAGAGTTGTGCTTTCTAACTTCATCCATCTCATGCTCATCAAAAGGAATCCACTAACAAGGTTGATCAAGTCTTGTTAATAAACTCATTCTGAATCACATGAAACCGGAGAAAATTCGAATAACACTAGGTTACCTCAACGGGTCTATGAACGTCCCCAACAATAAGAATATCACATTTCTTCTTGACAGTAGGAAGAGGAAATTCAAAACCTCCAATAATAATAGTTGAAATTTTTCCAATATAATTAATACTGTGGACTTGAGGTTGTTTCCTCGTAAAGTGTACCATATGCTCATTGCCATTAACATGAAAAGTGACATTGCCTTTGTTGCAATCAATAACAGCCCCTGCAGTATTCAAAAAAGATCTACCAAGAATAATAGACATACTATCATCCTCGGGAATATCAAGGATAACAAAGTCCGTTAAAATACTAACGTTTGCAACCACAACAGGCACATCTTCACAAATACCGACAGGTATAGAAGTTGATTTATCATCCATTTGAAAGATATTTTAGTAGGTGTCAACTTATTCAAATCAAGTCTACGATATAAAGAGAGAGGCATAACACTAACACCGGCTCCAATATCACATAAACCATTTTTAACATAGTTTCTTTTAATGGAGCATGGTATAGTTGGTACTTCGGGATCTCCAAGTTTCTTTGGTATTCCACCCTTAAAAGTGTAATTAGCAAGCATGGTGGAAATTTCAGCTTCTGGTAACTTTCTTTTATTAGTAACAATATCTTTCATATACTTAGCATAAGGATTCATTTTAAGCATATTAGTCAAATGCATACGCAAAAAGATTGGTCTAATCATTTTAGCAAAGCGCTCAAAATCCTCATCATACTTTTTCTTGGATGGTTTAGGAGGAAAAGGCATGGTTTTCCGAACCCATGATTCTCTTTCTTTACGGTGCTTCCTAGCAACAAAGTCTCTCTTATCATAACACTGATTCTTTGATTGTGGGTTATCAAGATCAACAGCAGGTTCAATCTCTACATCATTATCATTGCTAGATTGAGCATCAACATGAACTTCACCATTAACATTATCACTAGGTTCATGTTCCTTACCAGATTGTGTTTTAGCATCAGAAATATCATTGGGATTCTCAGGTGTGTCTACAACATGTTCACTAGAAGCATGCAAATTCCTATCATTTTTCTTTTTCTTCTTCTTAGAAGAACTAGGTGCATCAACATTAGTTCTCTGAGAATCTTGCTCAATTCTCTTAGGGTGGCCCTCAGGATACTAAGGTTCCTGAGTCATTTTACCCCCCTAGTCATAACTCTAACAGCATTATAATTGTTCTTATTATTTAATTCATTGATCAAATCATTCTGAGCTTCAAGTACTTGTTCTACTTGAGTGGTAACCATAGAAGCATGTTTACTAATAAGGTTAAGTTCACCTTTAACTCTAGACATATAATCACTCAAGTGTTCAATCATATAAGCACTAAGTTTCAATTGTCTACCAACATAAGCATTGAAGTCTTCTTGCCTAACCATAAAGTCATCAAACTCATCCAAGCATTGGCTAGCAAACTTAGTAGATGGGATTTCACATTTATCAAATCTATAGAGAGAATTTACCTTTACTACCTGTGCCGGGTTATCAAGACCATGTATTTCTTCAATAGGTGGTAAATTCTTAATATCTTCAACTTTAATACCTTTTTCTTTCATATATTTCTTTGCCTCTTGCATATCTTCGGGACTGAGAAATAGAATACCCCTTTTCTTTGGAGTTGGCTTAGGAGTTGGTTCAGGAAGTGTTCAATCATTTTCATTACTCAACATATTATTCAATAGCAATTCAGCATGATCAATAGTTCTTTCCCTGAAAACACAACAAGCAAAACTATCCAGGTGGTCTCTAGAAACATCAGTTAGTCTATTATAAAAGATATCAAGTATTTCATTTTTCTTGAGAGGATGATTAGGAAAAGCATTAAGTAATTGGAGAAGCCTCCCCCAAGCTTGTGGGAGACCCTCTTCTTCAATTTGCATAAAATTATATATTTCCCTTAAGGCAGCTAGTTTCTTATGAGTGGGGAAATTTAGCAGAGAAGTAATAAATTATATCATGGGGACTACGCACACAACCAGGATCAAGAGAATTAAACCATGTTTTAGCATCACCCTTTAATGAGAATGGAAACAACTTAAGGATAAAGTAATAGCGAGTTTTCTCATCAGGAGTAAATAGGGTGGCTATATCATTTAATTTAGTAACCAGAACAGTTTCAGATTCATAGCCATAAAAAGGATCATATTCAACGAAAGTAATTAACTCAGGATCGACAGAGAAATCATAATCATTACCAGTAATAAAGATAGGTGAAGTAGCAAAAGCAGGGTCATGTTTCATTCTAGCATTCAAAGATTTTTCTTTCAGCTTAGCTAATAATTTCTTAAGATCAGATCTATCATTGCAAGCTAAGAAATCTCTAGCAGTTTCTTCATCCATAACATAACCCTCAGGCACAACAAGCAATTCATATCTAGGGGGAGAATCTTCATCATCACTTTCATCAATAGTATGAGTTTCAATAATTTCATTCTGTCTAACCCTAGCAAGTTGTTCAACAAGAAATTCACCTAGTGGCACAGTATTATCAAGCATAGAAGTAGTTTCATCATAAGTATCATGCAAAGCAGAAGTGGCATCATCAATAACATGTGACAAATCAGAAAGAATAGCAGGTGTAGGTGTCGCAAGTTTACTCAAAACAGAAGGTGAATCAAGTGCAGAGCTAGATGGCAGTTCCTTACCTCCCCTCGTACTTGAGGGAAAAATCTTGGTTCTTTTATCTTTCAAGTTCTTCATAGTAATCAGTATATATAAATCCCAAGTGACTCAAATAGCAGAGCTATGCTCCCCGACAACGGCGCCAGAAAACAATCTTGATAACTCACAAGAATACGGGATCGCAACAATTTTCGAGGGTAGAGTATTCAACCCAAATTTAATGATTCGACACAAGGGGGGCCAAAGAATATTCTCAAGTATTAGCAGCGGAGTAGTCAATTCAACCACACCTGGAAACTTAATATCTATAGCAAAGTATTTAGTAGCAAAGTAATATGATAGCAGTGGTAGCGATGGCAAAAGTAACGGTAGCAGTTTTGGTTTTATAGTGATTTTAACAGTAGCAACGGGAAAGTAAATAGGCGAAGAGCAATATGTGAAAACTCGAAGGCAAGGGATCAGTGATGGATAATTATGTCGGATGCGATTCCTCATGCAATAGTTATAACATAGGGTGACACAGAACTAGCTCCAGTTCATCAATGCAATGTAGACATTCATTCCGAATATAGTCATACGTGCTTATGGAAAAGAACTTGCATGACATCATTTGTCCTACCCTCCCGTGGCAGTGGGGTCGAATTGGAAACTAAAGGACATTAAGGCCTCCTTTTAATAGAGTACCGGACCAAAGCTTTAACATAGAGTGAATACATGAACTCCTCAAACTACGGTCATCACCGGTAAGTATCCCGATTATTGTCACTTCAGGGTTAACGGATCATAACACATAATAGGTGACTATTGACTTGCAAGATAGGATCAAGAACTCACATATATTCATGAAAACAAAATAGGTTCAGATCTGAAATCATGGCACTTGGGCCCTAGTGACAAGCATTAAGCATAGCAAAGTCATAGGAACATCAATCTCAGAATATAATGGATACTAGGGATCAAACTCTAACAAAACTAACTCGATTACATGATAAATCTCATCCAACCCATCACCGTCCAGCAGGCCTACGATGGAATTACTCACGCACGACGGTGAGCATCATGAAATTGGTGATGGAGGAAAGTTGATGATGACGATGGCGACGGATTCCCCTCACCGGAGCCCCGAACGGACTCCAGATCAGCCCTCCCGAGAGAGATTAGATTAGGGCTTGGCGGCGGCTCCGTATCGTAAAGCGCGATGAATCCTTCTCTCTTATTTTTCTCCCTGAACCCGAATATATAGATTTGGAGTTGAGGTCGGAGGAGCACCAGGGGGCCCACGAGGCAGGGGGCATGCCCAGGGGGGTAGGCACGCCCCCACCCTCGTGGACAGGGTGTGGCCCCCTGGCCTTGATTCTTTTGCCAGTATTTTTTATATATTCCACAAATATTCTCCGTTGATTTTCAAGTCAATCCAAGAACTTTTATTTCTGCACAAAAATAACACGAAGGTAATTCTGCTGAAAACAACGTCAGTCCGGGTTAGTTACATTCAAATCATGCAAGTTAGAGTCCAAAACAAGGGCAAAAGTGTTTGGAAAAGTAGATACGACGGAGACGTATCAGGTCCTATTGGAAACTAAGTGATATTAAGGCCTCCTTTTAACAGAGTAACGGACCAAAGCATTAACACGTAGTGAATACATGAACTCCTCAAACTACGGTCATCATCGGGAGTGGTCCCGATTATTATCACTTCGGGGTTGCCGGATCATCACACATAGTTGGTGACTATTGTCTTGCAAGATAGGATCAAGAACTCACATATATTCATGAAAACTTAATAGGTTCAAATCTGAAATCAAGGCACTCAGGCCCTAGTGACAAGCATTAAGCACAGTAAAGTCGTAGCAACATCAATCTTAGAACATAATGGATACTAGGGATCATACCCTAAAAAAACTTACTCAATTACATGGTAAATCTCATCCAACCCATCACTGTCCAGCAAGCCTACGATGAGATTACTCACGCACGGTGGTGAGCATCATGAAATTGGTGATGGAGGATGGTTGATGATGACGATGGCGACGGATTCCCCTCTCTGGAGCCCCGAACGGACACTAGATCAGCCCTCCCGAGGAAGATTAGGGCTTGACGGCGGTTCCGTATCGTAAAACGTGATGAATCCTTCTCCCTGATATTTTCCTCCATGAAAGTGAATATATGGAGTTGGGGTTGAGGTCGGTGGAGTCCCAGGGTGCCCACGAGGCAGGGGGCGCGCCCTGGGGGGGGGCTTTGCACCCTCATGGATAGGGTGTGGGCCCCCTGATGCTGATTCTTTCGCCAATATTTTTCATTAATTCCAAAACGTGTCTCCGTGGATTTTCAGGTCATTCCGAGAACTTTTATTTCTGCACAAAAATAACATCATGGCAGTTCTGCTGAAAACAGCGCCAGTCCGGGTTAGTTCCATTCAAATCATGCAAGTTAGAGTCCAAAACAAGGGCAAAAGTGTTTGGAAAAGTAGATACGTTGGAGACATATCAACTCCCACAAGCTTAAACCTTTGCTTGTCCTTAAGCAATTCAGTTGACAAACTGAAAGTGATAAAAAAAAATTACATACTCTGTTTGATATTGTTGCTGCAAATATGTAAAGCCAACATTCAAGTTTTCAGCAAAGATTATGAACTAACCATATTCACAATAACAATTAGGTCTCATGTTTACTCATATCAATGGCATAATCAACTAGCGAGCAATAATAATAAATCTCGGATGACAACACTTTCTCAAAACAATCATAACATGATATAACAAGATGGTATCTCGCTAGCCCTTTCCGACACCGCGAAACATAAATGCAGAGCACCCCTGAAGATCAAGGACTGACTAGACATTGTAATTCATGGTAAAAGAGATCCAGTCACAGTCAAACTCAATGTAAATTAATAGCAATGCAAGCGAATGATAGCGGTGCTCTCCAACTGGTGCTTTTTAATAAGAGGATGATGACTCAACATAAAAGTTAATAGATAGGCCCTTCGCAGAGGGAGGAACGTATTTGCAGAGGTGCCAGAGCTCGAGTTTTGAAAAAGAGATAAATAATATTTTGAGTGGCATACTTTCATTGTCAACATAACAACCAAGAGATCTCGATATCTTCCATGCTACACATATTATAGGCGGTTCCCAAACAGAATGGTAAAGTTTATACTCCCCCACCACCAACAAACATCAATCCATGGCTTGTCCAAAACAACGGGTGCCGTCCAACTAACAACAATCCCTGGGGAGTTTTGTTTGCAATTATTTTGATTTGATTTGAGCATGGGACTGGGCATCCCGGTTACCAGCCATTTTCTCGTGAGTGATGAGCAGAGTCCACTCATCGTGAGAATAACCCACCTAGCATGGAAGATATAGACAACCCTAGTTGATACATGATCTATTCAAGTATACAAAACGGAATTTCATTTGAAGTTTTAGATTTTGGCATATATAAATTTACTTGGAACGGCAAGTAAATACCACATATAGGAAGGTATGGTGGACTCATATGGAATACGGTTTATGGAAGTGGATGCACAAGTAGTATTCCCGCTTAGTACAAGTGAAGGCTAGAAAGAGACTGGGAAGCGACCAACTAGAGAGCAACAACAGCCATGAACATGCATTAAGATTAATCAACAATGAGTGCAAGCATGATTAGGATATAAATCACCATGAACATAAATATCGTGGAGGCTATGTTGATTTTGTTTCAACTACGTGCGTGAACATGTGCCAAGTCAAGCCACTCGAATCGTTCAAAGGAGGATACCACCCTATCATACCACATCACAACCATTATAAACTCCTAGCTAATTAAGCATGGCATGAGCAACTATAATCTCTAATTGTCATTGCAAACTTGTTTCATACATAATAGGCTGAATCAGGAATGATGAACTAATCATATTTACAAAAACAAGATAGGTCGAGTTCTTACAAGCTTCTCTCATCTCACTTAGTCCATCATATATCGTCATTATTGCCTTTCACTCGCACGACCGAACAGTGTGGATAATAATAGTGCACGTGCATTGGACTAAGCTAGAATCTACAAGCATTTAATAAAAGGGAGAAGACAAGGTAATATGGGCTCTTGGTTAAATCAACAACAATGCATATGAGAGCCGCTCAACATTTTCATCATGGTCTTCTCCTCTCGACCCCCAAAGAATAAGAAAAGAAATGAAACTATTTACACGGGAAAGCTCCCAACAAGCAAAAGAAGAGCGAGAAATCTTTTTAGGTTTTCTTTTAATTACTACTACTACAGGCATGGAAAGTAAACTAGCTAAAAGCTACAACTAATTGTTTTGTTTTTTTTAAGGTTTTTCAAACACTCAAGAAGAAGGCTTAGAAAAGAAAATAAACTAGCATGGATAGTATAATGAAAAAGTATGAGCACTGACAACTAGAATGAGTGTGTGAACATGAATGTAATTTCGGTGAGAAATACGTACTCCCCCAAGCTTAGGCTTTTTGCCTAAGTTGGTCTATGGCCATTGCTGGCCTGGAGGATATCCAAAGTCGTAGCTGGGGTTGTACTGAGATGCAGCAGCTACTGCCTGAAGAGCTGCAGCCTGGAGGCGAGCTGCCTCCGTCCTCCTCTCATACTCGTTTGCCTCCTCCCTGGTTATAACATATCTCCTTTTTGCCTGAAAGTTAAAGAAAGTATGAGCAGGGAGGGCAACATGGACAGTGCGCTGTCTGTCAAAGATTAGTCGGTACTGGAGGAACTGTTCATTCCTCTCAAGAAACTGATGGCGAACCATAGCACTATAATCTAGATAAGCAGGAGGCAACTCCATATCATTTCCATGTATGGGTACACCAAGATAATTAGCTACACAGGTTGCATAAATTCCACCAAACAAATCTCCACTTGTACCATTAAGATGCAACCTTCGTGCAACAATGTCCCCCAAGTTATATTATTTATCACCTAATACCGCACTCTTGAGGACACTAAGATCTGGAACGCACAAGTGAGAAGCCTCATCTTTACTGTTAATGCATCTACCTATAAAGAGAGCAAAATAATGTATGGAAGGGAAATGAATGCTCCCTATGGAAGCTTGTGTGATTTCCCTAGATTCCCCCATAGTGATACTAGCAAGAAAGTCTTTATATTAAGATTTGCGAGGTTCACTAACATTGCCCCACTGCGGGAGTTTACAAGTAGTATTAGAATCTTCTAGGTCCATGGTATATGATTTATCAAAAAGATCAAATAAAACAGTGTGAGAATTGCGCGAGGATGTAAATTTAAACCTCCTCGCAAAGGAATCAGTCAGGTAGTGGTACTGTAGGCACTTATCTGACACGAAGTCCTCAAGATCAGCATTACGCACATATGCGTCAAATTCATCCTTGATGCCTGCCTGGACCATAAACTCCTCTAACAGCTATTCATAAGGCCACACTTTAGCTTCCCTCGGTGGTTCATCGTCCGGCTCACGTATCGCGAGCCTTGGTCCTTGCTTCCTTGAGGAACCACCTTGGTACATTTTCCTATGCATTTTTCTTTCTCTGAATTTTTTTTGAAATTTTAGTGACTCAAAATAGAAGTGAACCAAACTCAACAAGATTGATAGCAACTACTCCCATAGGGGCCTAGAGGCTATATCATGCATTAAAACTACTTTGGACCATATAAATTTGACATGCAAGCTCAAGAATAGGGTCACCTTAGCAGCAAAAATTTGCAATAAATAGATCACTAGAACAAAAACTAATTGGACCTTTGGAGGAGTCACATACCAAAGAACAATCCCCCAAAACAGTTTTGTGAATGGAGCTTTGATCAAAGATATCAAAATGGCAGCAAGATGAGCTAGAACACGGGTTTGAGCTATGGGAGGATGTATTCTGAAGGAAGATGAAGTGAGTGGATGCTGGAATAAGTGGAGGGGGTCCAGGTGGGGCACACGAGGCGGGGGGGCATTGGGCGCCCCCTGTGCCCTCATGGCCAAATGGTGGGCCCCCCTGGTGTGTTCTGAGTGCCATAAATTCTTAAATATTCTACAAAAAACATATTTCATATTCAAGACATTTGGAGAACTTTTATTTTTAGGGTATTTTTATTGCAAGGATAATTCAGAAAACAGACAGAAGATACTATTTTTTCTTTATTTAATCTAAATAATAGAAAGTAAAAGGAGTGTACAGAGAGTTGTGCTTTCTAACTTCATCCATCTCGTGCTCATCAAAAGGAACCCACTAACGACGTTGATCAAGTCTTGTTAACAAACTCTTTCCGAATAACATGAAATCGGAGAAATTTTGAATAACACTAGGTTGCCTCAATGGGGATATGCATGTCCCCAATAATAAGAATATCATATTTCTTCTTGACAGTAGGAAGAGGGAATTCAAAGCCTCCAATAGTAATCGTTGAAATTTTTCCAATAGAATTGATACTGTGGACTTGAGGTTGTTTCCACGGAAAGTGTACCATATGCTCATTACCATCAACGTGAAGAGTGACATTGCCTTTGTTGCAATCAATAACAGCCCTTGCAATATTCAAAAAGGGTCTACCAAGAATAATAGACATACTATCATTCTTGGGAATATCAAGGATAACAAAGTCCATTAAAATAGTAACGTTTGCAACCACAATGGGCACATCTTCACAAATACCAACATGTATAATAGTTGATTAATCATCCATTTGAAAGATATTTCAGTAGGTGTCAACTTATTCAAATCAAGTCTACGATATAAAGAGAGAGGCATAACACTAACACCGGCTCCAAGATCACATAAAGCAGTTTTAACATAGTTTCTTTTAATGTAGCATGGTATAGTTGGTACTCCTGGATCTCCTAGTTTCTTTGGTATTCCACCTTCAAAAGTATAATTGGCAAGCATGGTGGAAATTTCAGCTTCCGGTATCATTCTTTTATTTGTAACAATATCTTTCATATACTTATCATAAGGATTCATTTTAACATATCAGTCAAACGCATACGCAAAAAGATAGGTCTAATCATTTCAGCAAGGTGCTCAAAATCCTCATCATCCTTTTTCTTGGATGGTTTAGGAGGAAAAGGCATGGGTTTCTGAACCCATGGTTCTCTTTCTTTACCGTGCTTCCTAGCAATGAAGTCTCATCATAACGTTGATTCTTTGGTTGTGGGTTATCAAGATCAACAGTAGGTTCAAGCTCTACATCATTGTTATTGCTAGGTTGAGCATCAACATGAACATCATCGTTATCAGTAGGTTCTTGTTCATTACCAGATTGTGTTTCAACATCAGAAATAGAAATATCATTGGGATTCTCAGGTGTGTCAACAACAGGTTCACTAGAAGCATGCAAAGTCCTATCATTTTTCTTTTTCTTCTTCTTAGAAGGACTAGGTGCATCAACATTAGCTCTCTGAGAATCTTGCTCAACTCTCTTAGGGTAGCCCTCAGGATACAAAGGTTCCTGAGTCATTCTACCCCCTCTAGTCATAACTCTCACAACATTATCATTTTTATTATTATTTAATTCATTGAGCAAATCATCTTGTGCTTTAAGCACTTGTTCTACCTGAGTGGTAACCATAGAAGCATGTTTACTAATAAGTTTAAGGTCACCTTTAGCTCTAGACATATAATCACTCAAGTGTTCAACCATATCAGCATTATGTTTCAATTGTATACCAACATAAGCATTGAAGTTTTCTTGTTTAATAATAAAATTATCAAACTCATCCAAGCATTGGCTAGCAGACTTATTACGAGGAATATCACCTTCATCAAATCTATAGAGAGAATTGTTTACTACCTGTGTCGGGTTATTAAGACCATGTATTTCTTCAATATGTGTTAAATTCTTAACATCTTCAACTTTAATACCCTTTTCTTTCATAGATTTCTTTGCCTCTTGCATATCTTCAGGACTGAGAAATAGAATACCCCTTTTCTTTGGAGTTGGCTTAGTAGTTGGTTCAGGAAGTGTCCAATCATTATCATTACTAAATATATTATTCAATAGCAATTCAGCTTGCTCAACAATTTTTCTCTAAAAACACAACCATGTAACATCCCAAATTTTCAATTTGGAATGTTATACATTAGATCATCATTGCATATCATATTTTTTGCATTTTGGTTGATCCTAGAAAATTCTACGCAACTCAAGGACCCATGGAGAGAGTTGGGGATTTCGTTATTTTCATATTTGAGTTTTCTCAAATTTTGAGAATAGGATCATTTGATTTTATTTATTTTATCATCAATTATTTCTATTACAAAAATATGAGAGAGGGAATAAAATGACTTTCCCAAAATAGAGAAATATTGAGGATTTAATAATAAAATCAAACAAGATTTTATTTCGGAGTTTTTTGGTGTTTTATTTGAATTTAGGAAAAATGTGTGTTTTTCAAAATTGCATTTAGGCCCCAAATAAATGTTCACTTTGTCGGGCTTGATTTGAGAAGCCCGGGAAAATTTATTTCGGGATTTTTGGAGTCCGTTTAGTATTTCTTTTTATTTTTTTCCGAGCGGAAATAAATTAAAAAAAAACGAACCGACCTAACGGACCGTGTCCGACTAGGACTCTGGCCCGACTAGGCTTTATAAGCCGAGGCCCAGCCCCGGGGAACCCTAGCTGCCCCAGCCCCCAACCCTAGCCGCCGCCCGGTCCCGCCACCGCCGCCGCCGCTCGCGCCGCCGCCGCCGTCGCCGGACGCCACCGCTGCCGTCGAGGTTCGCCGCCGCGCCTCGTGTTTCATGCCTTCGGTTTTAAAAAAACGATCGGTTTTCGTCGGTTTAATAGATTCGGTTTGTTTTTAAATAGTTCGGTTTTTCCAGTTTATTTATTTTAGCGAGCGTTCGTCGTTTTTCTTTTTCTCGGATTAAATCCGCGATTTTTCTGATCGCGATTCCTGATCCGATTTTTGTTTTAGTTTAACTTTTCGCTTGTTTATCGGAATCAGGCGATTTAAGCGCCTAGAGTTTCGTCTCGAAACCCTCTATCCGTTTAACTAACTTAAACAAGATTTTTCTACTGTAAAATTTGCCCTAGATCCAGATTACTAGAACGAAGTTGTTTTCTTCCGCCGTTTGACTTTCGTTGCTTCGTTCGATTTGATTCTTTTTGCCAACCGGAGTTCTTAAGTTGAACCTTCTGGTTAGATCTCTTATTTGAGTTTTACCTGTGCATTAGTTGAGTACTTATTGTATGCTTGTTTGTTTGTCTGTGATAGAGTATCCGGAGTGCGCCGCCTATTACTTCGAATCGCTAGGTTTCCCGGATCATCAGCAAGGCAAGTAACACTTTGATCATACCTTTTCTACTACCCAGTTTTATTGCATTAGATCAATCCTCACACATTGCATGATTAGGATCTAATTAAATTGTGGGATGGGAAGTAGATGAGGTAGTACCTATTACCTGTTTATTATCAAACCTTTGGGAGTTACTTCTATGTTTGCTTATTATGCCATGCTATGCTAGTAGACGTGGATTGGCTGAGTGATATCCATGACAGATGTGAGATTGATAATTAATGGTTTATCTAAGGTGGCAACTTAAACACACATCTGGGTGGATTGAGGCACCTTGGTATTCCTGGACTTGCCTGTTTTCTTTTGGACCGCCACCCAGGCTCAAAGGGATCATGAGACTATTCATACTAGAAATTTCACTGTGCAGCCACAAGCTATTATGGGCTCTAGCATAGTTGACTAAGTTGTGCGAACTCTTACAGTGGTAGACTAGCTTATGTAGGGGATGTAGGTGGTACGGTCTACCCGATCGTAAGGTGCTAGCGCTTCTGAAAGACTATGTCTCGGTCATCCGTCTTCTCAAACACCATGTAGTGCGAGAAAACAAACGGAGGCGATCGAGTCTTGTGGGGAAAAGTGCGCAAACCTCTGCAGAGTGTAACAAACTAATCATGGTTAGCCGTGTCCCCGGTTATGGACATCTTGAGCATCTAGTACTTGGATTATCATGTGAATCTCAACATGTTACTCTAAATTAATTTTGTTGGGTTATGTTTAATGATGATGCTTAATTGGGATTGAGAATGCTGTCAACCATTCTCAATGTTTAACAACCACCTTGATAGTAATTAAAATTTTATTCCTTTAAAGTAAGGAAAAATTGGATTTACGCAAAACTGTAACCATAGAGCTTTCCACCAGCCAAATATGCATATAGTATAGCTGTTTCATTCCATTACTCTCTATGTGTTACCTTGCCAGCATATTCCATGTGCTGACCCGTTTTCGGGCTGCAACGTTAATGTTGCAGACTTTTCAGACGACGATTAAGGAGTTTTTCGGTCGTGGTTCTATACTTAGTGATGCCGTTGGAGTTGATGGACTCACTTATCTTCCAAGCCTTCCGCTGTTATCGTTATTAGATGGCCTTAAGCCATATTTATTGTAATAAGTTCTCTCTTGAGACATTCGATGTAATAAGTGTGTGATTGCTACTCTGCTATAAATCCTCCGAGTACTGTGTGGTGTCAGCATTACTGATCCAGGGATGACACCGGAGCACAGAGATCAAACTGTTTGAGGTCTGGTCGCTACAAACCAGCACAACTATCTAGGTGGTCTCTGGAAGCATCGGTTAGTCCATTATAAAAGATATCAAGTATTTCATTTTTCTTGAGAGGAGAATCAGGCAAAGCATTAAGTAATCGGAGAAGCCTCCCCCAAGCTTGTGGGAGACTCTCTTCTTCAATTTGCATAAAATTATATATTTCCCTTAAGGCAGCTTGTTCCTTATGAGTGGGGAAATTTAGCAGAGAAGCAATGAATCATATCCTGGGGACTACGCACACAACCAGGAGCAAGAGAATTAAACCATGTTTTACCATCACCCTTTAATGAGAACGGAAATAACTTATGGATATAGTAGTAACGGATTTTTTCCTCATGAGTGAATAGGGTGGCTATATCATTCAATTTAGTAAGATGTGCCACAACAGTTTCAGATTCATAGCCATAAAAAGGATCAGATTCAACCAAAGTAATTAACTCAGGATCGACAGAGAAATCATAATCCTTATCAAAAATACAGATAGGTGAAGTAGCAAAAGCAGGGTCATATTTCATTCTAGCATTCAAAGACTTTTCTTTCAGCTTAGCTAACAGTTTCTTAAGATCATATCTATCTTTGCAAGCAAATAGGTCTCTAGTAGTTTCTTCATCCATAACATAACCCTTAGGCACATCAGGCAATTCATATCTAGGGAGAGAATCTTCATCATCACTTTCATCAATATTATCTGTTTCAATAATTTCATTCTCTCTAACCCTAGCAAGTTGTTCATCAAGAAATTCACCTAACGGCACGGTATTATCAAGCATAGAAGTAGTTTCATTATAAACATCATGCATAGCAGAAGTGGCATCATCAATAACATGCGACATATCAGAATCAATAACAGGTGTAGGTGTCATAAATTTACTCATAACAGAAGGTGAATCAAGTGCAGAGCTAGATGGCAGTTCCTTACCTCCCCTCGTAGTTGGGGGGATAAATCTTGGTTCTTTCATCTTTCAAGTTCCTCATAGTGATCAACAGATATAAATCCCAAGTGACTCAAAGAATAGAGCTATGCTCCCCGGCAATGGCGCCAGAAAATAGTCTTGATAACCCACAAGTATAGGGGATCACAACAATTTTCGAGGGTAGAGTATTCAACCCAAATTTATTGATTCAACACAAGGGAGCCAAAGAATATTCTCAAGTATTAGTAGTTGAGTTATCAATTCAACCACACCTGAAAGACTTAATATCTGTAGCAAAATATTTAGTAGCAAAGTAGTATGGAAGTAACGGTAACGGTGGCTAAAGTAACAGTAGTAGTTTTTGTTGCAATTGTAACAGTGGCAACGGAATAGTAACTAAGCAAAGATCAATATGTGAAAAGCTCATAGGCAATGGATCAATGATGGATAATTATGTCGGATGCGATTCCTCATGCAACAGTTATAACATAGGGTGACACGGAACTAGCTCCAGTTCATCAATGTAATGTAGGCATGTGTTCCAAATATAGTCGTACGCGCTTATAGAAAAGAACTTGAATGTCATCTTTTGTCCTACCCTCCCGTGGCAGCGGGGTCCTATTGGAAACTAAGGGATATGAAGGCCTCCTTTTAATAGAGTACCAGACCAAAGCATTAACACTTAGTGAATACATGAACTCCTCAAACTACGGTCATCACCGGGAGTGGTCCCGATTATTATCACTTCGGGGTTGCCGGATCATAACACATAGTAGGTGACTATTGACATGCAAGATAGGATCAAGAACTCACATATATTCATGAAAACATAATAGGTTCAGATTTGAAATCATGGCACTCAGGCCCTAGTGACAAGCATTAAGCATAGCAAAGTCATAGCAACATCAATCTTAGAACATAATGGATACTAGGGATCAAACCCTAACAAAACTAACTCGATTACATGGTAAATCTCATCCAACCCATCGCCTTCCAGCAAGCCTATGATGAGATTACTCACGCACGACAGTGAGCATCATGAAATTGGTGACGGAGGATGGTTGATGATGATGATGGCAACAGATTCCCCTCTTCGGAGCCCCGAACGAACTCCAGACCAGCCCTCCCGAGGACGATTTGGGCTTGGCGGCGGCTCCGTATCGTAAAACGCGATGAATCCTTCTCCCTGATTTTTTCCTCCACGAAAGTGAATATATGGAGTTGGGGTTGAGGTAGGTGGAGTCCCAGGGGGCCCATGAGGTAGAGGCGCGCCCCAGGGGGCCCCCCTGAACCCTCGTGGATAGGGTGTTGGCCCCCTGATGCTGATTCTTTCGCCAATATTTTTCATTAATTCCAAAATGTGTCTCCATGGATTTTCAGGTCATTCCGAGAACTTTTATTTCTGCACAAAAATAACACCATGGCAGTTTTGCTGAAAACAGCGTCAGTCCGGGTTAGTTATATTCAAATCATGCAAGTTAGAGTCCAAAACAATGGCAAAAGTGTTTGTAAAAGTAGATATCTTGGAGACGTATCACACACCGTCACTCAGTTGGAAACGCCATCACCACTCAACCGCTCCGCGCGTCGCCAGTCAGTTGTGCACATCCTCACCACTCGGCCGCTCGCCGCATCGCCACTCGGTTGTGCACGTCTACTCCACTCAGCCACCCCATATGTCGCCACTTGGCTAGACACGTAGTCCTTCACTCGGTCGCCCTGCGCGACGTCTTCTCCACTTGGCCGCCCTACGCGTCGCCACTAGGTTGGTCACCTCCTCACCACTCGGCCACCTCGTGCATCCCCACTCGGTTGTGCACATCCTCACCACTTTTCCACCCCACGCGTCACTACTCGGTTGTGCACGTCTTCACCACTCGGCCGCCCCGTGCGTCGCCACTTGGTTGTACACATCCTCACCCCTTGGCCACCCTGCGCGTACCCATCAGTTGGACATGCCTTCACAACTTCACCCCCAACACAGGAACGTCTAAGTTACTCATATGATCAAATCTCATATCGCACTCTGTAGCGAGCTTAACTCTTTCGAGCATCACTCGGGGGTTACACACAACCGTGGGCCATGCCGCCCTCAGGGGTTACACCCATTTGATCAACCTGTTGATCACATCGAGGATATTTTTTGACCATACATGCTCGGTCTACTGAAGATCTATAAGGGAAGCACTATCCACTCGGACGAGCGCCCAAATCATTACCTGGAGTCGTCTTCAGGGCTGCAAAAGGGTGAAAACAACGCTCCTCTACGAATATTGGCCCTTCTTTAGGCTCCAAGGTGCGAGTTTCACAAACTCGAACTCAGAGATGGCATGTGCTGGGGTTCCCCCGGGATAATGAGTGGCCTCTCTATGAAGAGTTAGTCCATGCGCTAGCCTCGCCACTTGGGTTTCATGGCACGTCCGCATTGGACCACTAGTCTATCTCCTCCGGGAGACATACGAGTGCCACCAAGTTTTTCCTTGCAGTCAAAATACCCTGATCAGTTGGGAAGCATGTCCACTCGGACAAATACCCCTTTCATGCAAAAGGGTGAAAACGACACTCCTTTACGGATACACTTGGCCCTTATTCAGGCTCCAAGGTGTCAGTTTCACAAACTTGGTCTCAGAGATGACCTGCGCTGGCGTTCCCCTGGGATAGTGAGTGGCATCTCTCCGGAGAATTAGCCCATGCGCCGGCGTCGTCAATTGGGTTTCATGGCATGTCCGCACTCGGA
Source organism: Triticum urartu (assembly GCF_056163025.1). NCBI lineage: Eukaryota > Viridiplantae > Streptophyta > Magnoliopsida > Poales > Poaceae > Triticum > Triticum urartu. The sequence goes on from NC_141878.1 coordinate 220,702,267, forward strand.
CCTCTAGTCTATCTCTCCTAAGAGACATATGAAAGCCACCAAGTTTTGCCAGCAATCAACCCAATCCGATCAATCGAAGAATGTATAGTCCATAATCTGTTGAAGCTTTGTTCAAATCGTAGTTGACTAAACCTTGACGACAGGCGTCAAGTGCCCCCGCAGTGCTCGGGCCAAATCAAGTTTTTAGTAAACTCGTTCTACTAAACCTCAACCGATTAGGGGGCTAATCCTATGGGAGCACCGTCAGTCGGCATGTTCCTCACTCAGATTTTTACCTTTTTCATAAAATATGCTCAATACCTAATGCTCACTCTTTGTCTCCAACACGGTCCCTACCTGACCGTCTGGTTGGCAAGAGAAAAAGCTAACAGTCAATGTAAGAAGTAATACTGGAACGATTGCTCCCTAGAGTGTCCAGCTTTTTTCTACAGTCAGCAGTTTCGAGGCCGAATTCATTCATTGTGCCAAGGGCATGACGATTCGCCTGCTTGACCCAATTCCAGGCTGAATTTATTTACCGTGCCGAGTGCACGGAGATCAGTCAGACTGATTTAGCTCCATGCTGAGCTTATTTGTCGTGCCAAGTGCATGAAGATCCATCCGATTGACTCAATTCAGGCTAAAAGATATTTACCATGCTGACTCCATGGAGGTTAACCAGAAACTTAAACCCTCTGCCAGACTCATCTAGTCCGACAAAGGCTCGGGGACTTCACCCAGTGGGTGCACTCAGCATGCCCCCACTGGAAGAGAAGCCAAAAAGAAACATTTTTCTCGAACAAAATTCTGAGTCATCTGTCACTCGATGCAATACCATCTCTAGATCACTAATGTACTACTCAACTTCTGAGTCGGGGAAGGGCAAGCTAGACCAATACCAGATCCTCAAGTATTACTCGACCTCCGAGTCAGAGAGGAAGAAGTTTGATCAGTACGAGCTAAGAAGATTTTTAGTTCTCTCAAAACCCCGCCGACATCCCGCAGTCGACGGCAGTCTTGGGGACTACATCCAGTGGGTGCACTCAGATGCCCTCACTGGAGTAATCTCCACTCGGTACGGCCTAACCGGTCCGAGTGACGAACAACAAACAAATAAGTTCTAAGAATCCCATCGACTACCATTTTTTTTGTTATAAGTTAGTTTAACGCTCCTCCGTGGACCTGTTTTGAGCCTTCTTCTAGGACTCAAAGCGTGAAACTCAAAATTTTGGATCTAGAACCGACTTGTATTGACGTTCCTCCGGGATACGAATGGCATCTCTCCGAGAGAGCAGTACATGCGCCAATCTTGTTGCCCAGATTTAATGACACACCCATACTCTGATCACGAGTTAACTTCTTCCGAGAGATGAACGAATGCCACCAAGTTGCTCCTTGCGGGCACTTACCACAGACTAGTCGGGAAGCGCAATGCCAGAATCCATTAAGATTTTTTGCAAACCTTGCTTGTATGAAAGCATGATGATGGGTATCGAGTATTTCCGTAATCACTTCGTCCAAATTATGTCTTTCACAAACTCGTTCTGCAAAATCGCAACCGATTCGGGGGCTAATGTTGGGGACACACATAACTGGTAGGCCCATGAAGGGTCGATATATCATAAAGCATGGGGTCCACACATCAGGTGGATCTAGATAAATTTCATATAGACATACTATCCACTCGGACAAGCAACGTGCCATCCACTCGGATGGCAGTCCACCACTCGGTCGTATGACTCACTCGGATATGCGAAGACCAACAGGCAGCAAGGCAGTCAAAGCATCATTCTCATAGTGGAGGCTTCGTAGTGAGCTGACATTACGACATTTATGCCCTCACTTTGTAACACAGGAGGTGAGGGGGTGGCACACTCTATATAAGCCACCCCCACCACTAGACTTGGGGGAAGGCCCTCATTCTTCTCCCCCGGCTCTCTTGCCATTAGTCTTAGGACATAGCTCAGGCATGAAGATCCGTTCTTCTCTCTCTCGCACATACATTGTAATCTCCGGATACATACTCAGATAAAACAAAGACCCTCCAGAGCACAAGACGTCGGGTTGTTATCTCCACCGCAAGAGGCCTGAACTCGCTAAAACACTGTGTCACCCATATGCATCTCGATAGATCATGCTCCCTTACACTACCCCTCTCTATTGTCGGAATCATTCCCATGACACCTAGCAAGGCAAGGCGACTTAGAACCCGAGTTGGTTACATTGTGTGATCCAACTTGGACTCTTGTGAGCCGAGGGCCTTGACCTATGTATATAAAGGCGAGACCTTGCGGTGGGTTAAGTCAAGTTACAATCAATCGAGAGCTAGGTTAGCGATTCCACTCCCTTGTAATCGATACTCAATAAATACAACACAAAGCAGGATGTAGGCTTTTTCCTCATTGGATATGGACCAAACCTGGGAAAACTCGTATCTCTTGTCCCGTTCAACCCCTTCGAGCTAACCTACGTTGCGATAACTTCACACCAAAGTCCTTTCACAAGGGCATACGACGTGACAAAACCACAACAGTTGGTGCCCACCATGGGGCCAGTGCACGATGGTTTCGAGTTCTTGAATGGCTCTTTCCCAAGGACCGAAGGGTACGCCATTGGTAGGATGACCAAGAGTCGTCGCGGCAAGATCTACATCGACGATGCTAGCTGGGGCCCCGAGGCCGACTCAATCGAGTATGGGTACCGGGTCCCCTTCGACAGAATTCACGTGTTCATCTGCAAGATCGGTGAGTCTGAGCCTGAGCCATACACCTCCACCGACCTCTTCGAGCCGGCTCGGCACGCGCAACCCGCCCGGTTTCAACTCGGCCGGAAGTATGCCTTCATCGGTTTCACGCAAGGCTTGGAGCTTGTAGATCACTCTGCATCTAGCGGGGTTGTCGACGTCCTGGGAACGGGGGTCCCCAGACTTGCCTGCCCGTGGCCCACGGCGTGGCTCCACCAGCGGCCCTGTATGGCCCATCTTCACCGGCAAAGCACTCAGGACCCTCGCGAGGGGCCAAGTCGCGCGAGGCGGACGATGCAAGACTTCCTCGGGGGCGGCCTCACCAGGCTGGCTCACGAGGGGTGGAGAGATCAAGCAAGGGGCGCCTCGCGAGGTTCCTGTGACACAAGCCATGACAACCAGGGCCAGGCGGGCGCCAGCGCGCGCAGTGTCCTCGTTTCCTCTTTGGTGCTAAAGAGGTAAGCGTAGGCGCGGAGTCCCAAGGCGTCAAGCAAAGGTTTCCATATTTGTGCAACAAGACCAAGACCAGCAGGACGGAAGGACGGAGGTCACCGTGGAGCCCAAGACGGCGTCATCACCAGAGGCTTTGGCAGGCGAAGACCATCTTTTGTAAGGATAACTTGTACTATTTGTCCCCCTTCAAATTGGCCATTGTGGGATCCCTTCCCGCCTAATATTTGGGAAGAGGAACCGGGCCTCTATATATAGGACTAGCCACCACCGTAGAAGGGGAGATCATCTAGGACCGGATCCATTCCACCAAGGCACAAACTCGCCAAGCACAAGAGCACCTCTCCTCAGGAGGCTGTTCTTCCCTTGTAACTGCTCATCCTCAGCCTAAGAGGCAATCCACCACACCACACTGGAGTAGGGTATTACACCACATCGGTGGCCCAAAACAGTATAAATCTTGTACCCTTTGTTCTGCGAGTTCGACGCGCTGAGCCTTGAGATCGCGGTAAGGGTGTGAGATAGAGGGAGGGAAGATCTTCATGCGCACCCCAGTGTTCGTACCTCAAGGGTTTTGCTGGAACCCGAAATCCGACATTTGGCGTGTCAGGTAGGGGTGCGTTGAAGCTTTCGTTCCGCTGATCCGCGTTCCACCGCTCCACCACATCCATGTCGGACGCGCACCGAGCCCGCGCCGAGTGCCAGGCCGCCCTCGCCATCCGTGTCGCTTAGACAGCCCCTGTTGGTGGGCCTCCCCGTTGTTCTCCATCTCCTGCTGCGAACGCCGCTACCGGCCCGACAGCAAACGAGCAGCAGGCATCGTCACTGCACCCCTCTGTGTGGCGGGACGGCCGCACCACGACACCATCGCTGACTCCGGCCGACTCATTGTCTCATGCTTGTCACGCATCCACGGATGCGCAGGCTGCACTGCTCATGGCACACGAGCTCCTGCGTTACCGCCTAGTCGACGACCTCTACGAGGACTGGCTGGAACGCATCACCGAGCTCGTCAGCGCCGCTGGAGGCTCTACTGCACCATCCCTCTCGCTGCCTCGCCCACCTCCAACCGCGGGCGATGTAACTCACGGAGCGCCTCCGCCGCTTCCACATGAAGACGACACCCTCGCGCCGAGACACGCACCTCACGGAGCGCCACCGCCTCCTCTACATCAAGACGGTGTCCTTGCCCCAAGACGTGCGGTCTCGCGGCGTAATCCACCGCGCCGTGTGCCCGCGCATGAAGAAGGAAGCTGTCAAGAGGTTCCTCGGCCGCAAGAAAATGCTCCAGCGCTCTCAGCACCACCATGACAAGACCGCGTGCCGCTTGCGGAGGCGGTGCGCGGACATCAAGGGTAGGCCCCGCCCCTGTAGAGGGCCCCGGTGGCCACCACAGGCTGCTGCACCTTCGCTCCCGAGCTGCGTAGCATCGTCTGGTCAGGCAAGTTCAAGCCGGATCCGCCTCCTTGCTATGACGGCACCCTCGACCCCACGGAGTTCCTGCAGCTCTACAAGATGAGCATCGAGGCGGCCAACGGCGACGAAAAAGTCATGGCGAACTGGTTTCCCATGGCTCTCAAGGATGGCGCTCGCTCGTGGCTCCTAAACCTGCCTCCAGGCTCGATCTCCTCCTGGGGCAAGATGCGCGACCGCTTCGTCGCCAACTTCCAGGGCACTCGCGACCGCCCTCCGGCTGCGGGTGACCTGTGCCGCATCAAGCAACAGTCGGGAGAGACCCCGCAGAAGTACATCCAGTGCTTCAACAGCGTGCGCCTCAAGATCCCCAAGGTGACGGATGAGGCCATCATTTCAGCATTTTCCGATGGCGTCTGCGACATCAAGATGAAGGAGGAGCTCGCCATCCACGAGGAGCTATGCACGACTCTGGAGTTGTTCAACATAGCAACCAAGTGGGCAAGAGCTGAGGAGGGGCGTCTCTCTATCCTCGAGCTCCCTGCTGCAGACCCAGAGGAGAACAAGGCCAAGGTCAAGGATGTGAAGCTCAAGGGAGTGGCCGCACTCGCGGCAGAGCCAGACACAAAGCGCAGTTGGGACCTCCCCGAGTCGTCCAATGGCGGTCGTCCGTTTTGCGCCTTCCACAACGTGCGCAAGCACAACACCAACGATTGTCAAGAGCTCAGGGCTATTCGAGATGGATGCCTCGATCGACGCCCCGAGTGCAATGACCGGTGCTACGACCGAGGAGGAGGACGAGGCGGAGGACGTTGGGACGACCGCGGCCCCTGCCAAGAGTGGCGCGACCAGCCTTGTGAGGACCGTTGGCAGGACCAGCCTCGTGAGGGCGCCTAGAGGGACCAGCCTCCTGAGGACCATCCTCAGGCCAATCCTGGTCTCCCTCCGCTGCCTCCACCACTAAGGAGGAACGACGACCACCATCAGGACGAGGGGGCTAGGGGCTTCCAGGAGCCGCGCGCCATCGCTTGCATCTTGGGTGGTGCTCAGGCCCCAACTTCCCAGCGCATCTTCAAGCAGTTCTCTCGCGAGGTGAATGCAGGCCTCCACAAGCTCGAGGCCACGCACCAGCTCAGATGGTCCAAGTACGCCATCACCTCCAGCTCGGCGGACCAGCTCAAATGTGCGGCGACCACCGGTGTCCTCCCGATGCTCTGCTCACCCGTCATCAGCAATGTCCAAGTCACCAAGACCCTCATCGACGGCGGCGCGGGGCTCAGTGTCCTGTCCGTCGAGACGTTTGACAGCCTTCAAGTGCCCTATGATCAGCTGCATCCTACTAAGCCCTTTTCAGTAGTGACCGATGGCTCCACCCCCCCGATAGGGCAAGTTTGTCTCCCAGTCACCTTTGGTCAGCACGACAACTACCACACCGAGCTCGTCGACTTCGACGTCGCCCACATTCGTCTGCCATACAATGCCATCCTCGGGTACCCAACATTAGCCAAATTCATGGCAGTGACCCACCATGGCTACAACGTTCTCAAGATGCCGGGAAGCGGCGGAATCATCACAGCCCCCTACGAAGAAAGAGATGCGGTGTGCTCCCTCGAGCGCACCTCCCAAGCCACAGCAATCGAAGACCCTGGCAGCGAGGGTGCGCAGTACCCTCCTGAGGCCATCCCCAAGAAGAAGAAGCAGCTACTTCGCACAGGGCCTCAGGAGAGCGGCGCCTCTAGCGGTGCCACCTGAGGATCGGCGCCCGCACCCGGGGCGCCTTCCTCCCTCGCATAGGAAGGCGCACCCGGCGCCCTCCTCGGGCAGGGCTCGGGGGCTCTCTTCTGGAGGGCCTCAGACCTAGCCAACATCACGAGGGAGACGCTCGGACACCACATGGAGGCGTGCTTCATGGCACGTTTCCCTCAAGAGGGCACCGGGCGAGGAGCGCCCGGCGCTCATGAGTTCATCATCAAGGCCGCCCAGGAGCTTTAGGAAGCAAGGGCGATACGCGGTAACCGCCGCCCACCTGATGTAGCTCCCCACCCGGGCGAGGGTGGCGAGCTGCATGTCTGCATTGACATCCCAGGGCTCAACAAGGCTGCATATTAGGAGCGCTTCTGGCCTTCGCGTGCTGGCCGGTGTCAGGGTCCACCTCACAACTACGTTCGCATGTCGTTTGGCCTGCCGAGCATGGCAGCCGTCTTCTAGCACAATCTACGGAGCATCCTGGTGACCCAGGAGACAAGGCACCACGCGGTCCTGGCGGAGATGGAGACGGTCTTCAAGAGGCCACCTGAGCCCCCAGAGCCTCCCGAGGCTCAGGGTCCTTCAGCTACCCCAACGCTCCTTCGACAACAAAACCAGGTGACATTTTCCAAGTTCATTCAGCTGGGAGCGCCCCTCAGGCTGCATTATTCCCAGGTCGCATGGGCCTGTCCCTGTGGCGTGTATCCTCTTGCATCTTTAGCTTACCTTGCTGGGGGCGCCCCTCGGGCTGCATCATCCCCAGGCCGCTTGGGTCCGACCCAGTGGCATGTATCATTCTTGCATTTAGCTAAGCTAGTTTGCTTTCCATGCATAAGCTATCTATGGCCATCACCTGCTTGATTGCCACCCACCGCGGGAGCCATTCACGTCGGCACGGCGCTTGTGCTCGGGTCCGTCCCTACAACACTGACAAATTTGAGCGGTCGAGCTCTGGCTCGCGGCATGCCCGTGCATGTCACCTCACCAGGCCCTTAGCGCCTTCACCTTCCTGCGGAGCGACCAGTGGCAGACCGGCAATCGTAGTGGCAATTCGTGTCCCTCCTCACGCTAAACTACAGGAACCTCCTGAGGACAACAGCAGGCGGTACCGCGGGCTCCCTCTTCTCTCATGCAATTCGCTTGCGCGTTAAAAGGGGGGCTCCTGAGCATCGCGACTCAGGAGCTCTTACTGGCTCTCCCGCCCTCACCCCCAGGCCTTGACCATGGCACCGCGACCTGGCATACCAGCGGCGGCTGAGCTCGCTCAAGGGCCGGGACCTGAGGATGTAGAGCACATAGAAGAGCGTGAGAAGAGGGGGAGGCTCGCACGGGCCTAACCTGGCTACCCTACGGCCGTCGACGCCCAAGTCTAGCACAGCGCAAGGAACCGACTCTGGACTACAAGATAAGTTTCGCACCCGAGTTGACCGAGCACTATGGCATAGGATTCCCACCTCTCGCAGTCCTGCGGCAGCGACGTCGCCTCCCTTTCCTACCTCTCGGTGGCTGCTTGCACGCTAAATGGGACCTCTTGAGCATCGCGCCTCAGGAGAACTTACTGGACCTTGGGCCACTCACCTCCTGGCCTTGACCACGGCATCGCGACCTAGCATACCAGCGACGGCTGCAGCCTGCCTGGGTTCTGGGACCTGTCGGCGTAGAGCACCAAGCTGCCGCGAAGTTGGAAAGGGGAGACCTAGCCAAAACAGGACATGTGCTTGCAAAATTTCATAACGAGGATAGCATCAACAAAAGAAAACATTACGGACGCTTTACACGCCCCCACGGGGTCCATCTTGATTCCTCGTAGGGAGAAAAAGAAGAAACTTTCTAGGGGCCCTATCTACATGCGCCAGCACGACCGACGCCATCATCAACAATGGGCCACGGGAGGCCGATGCCAAACCCATCCAGATCAGCGATGGCGGTGGCCGGACACTGCGGCCTTGCTGCGGGCGCGGCGAGAGCTCGGGGGCATGTAGCTGTCGTCGCTTGTCTTCGGAGTCTTGTCGGGCTCGGGAGAATCGCTGGACCACCAGGAGTCACCGCTGCTGCTGGAGGAGTTGCTAGCGAAGCCAGCGGTAGGCTCGGCATTGCCCGCTGCGCCGTCCTAACAACCCCCTTCAGGGCAACACTCCAAGCGGCGGCCTTCCTCATTGATGACCTTGAAGAACATCACGGAGGCGCTGTCATACTCAAAGTGTATGGCGAGGGTGCCTTCCGCACGGCAGACTCGAGCAACCTCGCCCCAGCCACGGGTCATGAAGATCTTGCCTAAGGAGATGGCTTCGACCTCCGCTCCAGTCGCCGGGGCATCGCAGTCGGCGTGCTGCAGCCAAAGCTTGAGGGGGGCCCTCAGCGGCATCTCGGCGGCGAAGAACTGCGGAAGCGAAGCCAAGTGCGCGGAGGCATCACTGCCCACATCACGAGTTCGCGCAAGGAGTCCGCGGCGTGCGTCACCACGGCGCGGCGACCACGGCCACGGCATCGGCGGCGCCGTTCGCCGCCTCTCCCTTCGGAGTCCTCAGCTCGGGCGTACAGAGGCAGCGGATACCCGGGAGGTGGACGCTCGCACCAAGGTCTCGACACCTCCGGCCTCACGACTATGTCGCGACTGTGGGCTAGCCTCTTCTTCGGCGGAAGAGGCACAGGCTCGTCGAGGGGGGTTTTCCCCTTCTCTATGGCCGAAAACCTCCGTATCGGTGCCATGAGTGTCGCTGCTAGCGATGGAGCAAGGAAGAATAATAAGCAGGAGGAGTGAAGGAAGAGATGGGTGGCGGGGGCTCCGTTCCCCCCTTCCTATTTATAGCCAAGAGGAGGCCAACTGCCGGCCTCCACGATCTAAGGTAATAATGACCTTTTTCTGCATGCAGCAGGGACTCGTCGAGCCAGGCAGTTGTCGACGCAGCGCTGGGAAGCGGAGACGCCCATGTCCAATCAATCGCCATGCGTCAAGCGAGGCCGCAGGATGTTAGGGCCCGCGGCGCTCCACACTTGCCCCTTGGCTTTGCCTCGAAGCCAAGTCGGAGTGCGCCTTGGGCCCGGGGGCTACTGTCCGCATCTCGGGAATGGGGGTCCCCATACTTGCCTGCCTACGGCCCACGGCGTGGCTCCACTAGCGGCCCTGTATGGCCCATCTTCATTGGCAAAACACTCAAGACCCTCGCGAGGCAGACGACGCAAGACCTCCTCGGGGGTGGCCTCACCAGGCTGGCTCACGAGGGGCGGAGAGATCAAGGCAAGGGGCGCCTCGCGAGGTTCCTGTGACGCAAGCCATGACGACCAGGGCCAGGCGGGCGCCAGCGCGTGTAGTGTCCTCATTTCCTCTTTGGTTCTAAAGAGGCAAGCGCAGGCGCGGAGTCCCGAGGCATCAAGCAAAGGTTTCCATATCAGTGCAACAAGACCAAGACCAGCAGGACGTCAGGACAGAGGTCACCGTGGAGCCCAAGACGGCGTCATCACCAGAGCCTTTGGCAGGCGAAGACCATCTTTTGTCAGGATAACTTGTACTAGTTGTCCCCCATCAAATTGGCCGTTGTGGGATCCCTTCCCGCCTAATATTTGGGAAGAGGACCCGGGCCTCTATATACAGGATTAGCCACCACCGTAGAAGGGGAGATCATCTGGGACCGGATCCATTCCACCAAGGCACAAACTCACCAAGCACAAGAGCACCTCTCTTCAGGAGGCTGTTCTTCCTTTGTAACTTTTCATCCTCGGCCCAAGAGGCAATCCACCACACCACACTGGAGTAGGGTATTACACCACATCGGTGGCTCAGACTAGTATAAATTTTTGTGTCCCTTTGTTCTGCGAGTTCGACGCGCCGAGCCTTGAGATCGCGGCGAGGGCGTGAGCTAGAGGGAGGAAAGATCTTCGTGCGCACCCTAGTATTTGAACCTCAAGGGTTTTGCAAGAACCCCAAATCTGACAGGGGCGACTCTCATTTATTCAGATAATGAGTCCTCCACCAGAGAGACGTAATCAATCTATCAGCTCAAAGACGGCAGGGTTGGGGGCTATTCCGATGGCAACAGTATTCCGGACCCCTATGAGCCCCCGTGTAGGGCTAGTATCTTTATGGCTGGTACACAGCCGATTCTAAACTCATCAACAGCTGCAGCTATGACGTCTAGATCGGCTGCGGCTAGCGGCTCAATTATACCGCCGGTCAAGTTTTGTCAGACCTTTTGGGCTCTTTGAATACTTTGCTTGCAATGGAGGTGACTGCGGTGAATCAAGCAGAAGGCAATGCAGAGATTGGAAAGATTTAGGCAGAGACCACTAAGGCACAGGAGGATGTCAATGCGGAGAACGCAAGGATGGCGGAGGAACGGGCTCAGATCAGGCTGAATCACAACGAGTTAGGGCAGAGGCTTGGCGCTTAAATCCGGATCAGAACGCCTCTAACGCAGTTCTTCATAGAATGCACCAGACCCTCCTACCTTTACATTATGAGCCTATGAACCTATTTAACACCCTTGGAGCAGGTCCAAGCACTACAGGCGCTCGGGTAAACCCTCAGTTAAACCCGGACGAGCCTAGAAGTGGGGCGGCGGCTCAGCCTCGACAGCCTGAGCAGGCACGGAGGGATGAGCGGATGCCTAACCTGCCCCAAATCAAACGGCGCCTCAACGTTTCTTAACACCACCACCGGGGCATTTTTCTAACCTAGTGGATAATATGATAGCGGCGGCGGCACGGCTGGCGGCTATCCCAATCGAGGGCAAGTCTCCAGTTGCAGTGGAAACCCGGAACACCATGGGACTTCATCAAACGCCTCTTGCAGAGCAGGCGACTTATTCATACAGTCATGAGCATGTTCATTCGACCCCTCGCCCAAGTTGAAGTTATAGCCAGCGTGTTGAGTCGCCGGCGGTTTCTAGCAGTGAGCAGCGTCATAACCCGCACCGTGGAGATAACCCACCCCGTGGCGATAACCCACCTCATGATAATAACCAATTGGTCAATGCTCAGGCTATTGTGGATCAGGCTAGAGCTCGTCGTGAAGCGGAAGCGGAGACTCAGTTGGGGGCTTATCAGCAGCCTCCAAGGAACCCTTCGGCCTCAGTTGAAGCTAGGACGACCTCCAGGACAGTTGGAGTACCGTGTTTGGTACCGGCTCTGCGTAATGAATGCCTGCCCAAGGATTTTAAGGCCCTCGTAAGGTGCCTAATTACATAGCTGATCTCCCCCCGAAGGCTGGATTGAGAGTTATGAATTGGCCATGGAGATGTTGGATGTCAATGATGAAGTATGTGCAAAGTATTTTACTATGATGTTGGATGGGCTAGCTCATACATGGTTAAAGAGTTTTCCTGCTAAGTGCATCAATTCATGGGTAGATTTGAAGGCACGTTTCATCAAAAAAAATCAAGGAACATGCAAGCAGCCTCTGACGATTATCGATCTAGATAATTGCGTACAACGTGAGGATGAGTCAGCTCACCATTGGGTCCGACGGGTCTCAGCTATTATACACTCATCGGATAGCATTGCAGTGGGTCAAACGGTCCTTGTCATGGAGAAGAATTGTCACTTTACCCCTCTTAAGCAGAAGCTCGATCGGCTTAAGTGTTATTGTAAAGACATGGGGGAGCTCATGGCGGCTCTCATTAAATATGCCGACTCTGATAACACTAAGGACCCAGGATCTAATGATGAGAAATCCAACAAGGGCAAGAAGAGCGGCAATGGCAAAGGTCAGTGCTACCTCTTGAGCTTGCGTTGGTTTTTCCCTTGAAGAGGAAAGGGTGATGCAGCAAAGTATAGAGTAAGTATTTCCCTCAGTTTTGAGAACCAAGGTATCAATCCAGTAGGAGACAATGCGACAAGCAACCGAATACATGCACAAACAAACACCAACTTGCACCCAACATGATAAAGGGGTTATCAGTCCCTTCACGGTTATTTGCAAAGTGAGATCTGATAGAGATGGATAAACAGTAAAGTAATATTTTTGGTTATGGAACGGAAAGTAAAAGACTGCAAAGAAAGTAAATCGGAAACTAAAATTATACATCGGAAACTTATATGATGGAAAATAGACCCGAGGGTAATAGAATTCACTAGAGGCTTCTCTCAAGATAGAAATTATTACGGTGGGTGAACAAATTACTGCCGAGCAAATGATAGAAAAGAGCAAAGTTATGACAATATCTAAGGCAATGATCATGAATATAGGCATCACGTCCGTGTCAAGTACACCGAAACGATTCTACATCTACTACTATTACTCCACACATCGACCTCTATCGAGCATGCATCTAGAGTATTAAGTTCATAAAGAACGGAGTAACGCCTTAAGCAAGATGACATCATGTAGAGGAATTTACTCAAACAATATGATGAAAACCCCATCTTTTTATCCTTGATGGCAACAATACAATACGTGCCTTGCTGCCCCTACTGTCACTTGGAAAGGACACCACAAGATTGCACCCAAAGCTAAGCACTTCTCCCATTGCAAGAAAAACCAATCTGATTGGCCAAACCAAATCGATAGTTCAAAGAGACTTGCAAAGATATCAAATCATGCATATAAGAATTCAGAGGAGATTCAAATAATATTCATAGATAACCTGATCAAAAATCCACAATTCATCGGATCTCGGCAAACACACCGCAAAAGAGTATTACATCGAATAGGTATCAAAGAACATCAAGGAGAACATGGTATTGAGAATCGAAGAGAGAGAATAAGACATCTAGCTATGGACCCGTAGGTCTATGGTAAATTACTCATGCTTCATCGGAGAGGCAATGGTGTTGATGTAGAAACCCTCCATGATCGAATCCCCCTCCAGCAGAATGTCAGAAAGGGCCCCTAGATGGGATCTCATAGGTACAGAAGGTTGCGGCGGTGGAAAGGTGGTTTCGTGGTCCCCTAGAAGTTTTTGGGGCATATGAGAATATATAGGAGGAACATCTAGTTTAGGGGATCACCAAGGGGCCCATAAGGTTCAGGGGCGCGCCCTACCCCCTGGGTGCCCCCTCCACCATTGTGGCCGCCTCGAGGCTCTTCTGACTTGCACTCCAAGTCTCCTAGGTGTCTTCTGGTCCAAGAAAAATCATCGCAAAAGTTTTATTCTGTTTGGACTCCGTTTGGTATTCCTTTTTTGCGGAACTCCAAAAGAAGGAAAAAACAGAAACTCGCAGTGGGCTCTAGGTTAATAGGTTAGTCCCAAAAATCATATAAAATAGCATATTAATGCATATAAACATCCTAAACAGATAATATAATAGCATGGAACAATCAAAAATTATAGACATGTTGGAGACGTATCAAGCATCTCCAAGCTTAATTCCTACTCATCCTCGAGTAGGTGAATGATAAATAACAAATTTTTTGATGTGGAATGCTACCTAACATATTTATCCATGTAATTCTCTTTATTGTGGCATGAATGTTCAGATCCGTAAGATTCAAAACAAAATTTTAATAATGACATAAAAAATACTTCAAGCATACTAACAAATAATTATGTCTTCTCAAAATAACATGGCCAAAGAAAGCTTATCCCTACAAAATCATATAGTTTGGCTATGCTCCATCTTCATCACACAAAATATTCTAATCATGCACAACCCCGATGACAAGCCAAGCAATTGTTTCATAATTTTGATGTGCTCGAACCTTTTCAATTTTCACGCAATACATGAGCGTGAGCCATGGACATAGCACTATAGGTGGAATAGACGGTGGTTGTAGAGAAGAAAAAAACAAGGAGATAGTCTCACATCAACTAGGCGTATCAACGGGCTATCGAGATGCCCATTAATAGATATAAATGTGAGTGAGTAAGGATTATCATGCAACAGATGCACTAGAGCTATAAGTTTATCAAAGCTTGATGTCGCTTGAAGCTTCGTCGGTATTTCCCCAAAGAGGAAGGGATGATGCAGCACAACGGCGGTAGGTATTTCCCTCATATGTGAAACCAAGGTTATAGAACCAGTAGGAGAACCAAGCAACACAACATAAATAGCACCTGCACACAAATAAGAACATCTCGCAACCCGACGTGTTAAAGGGGTTGTCAATCCCATCCAGGGTACGGCGCCTCAATATAGGCAAACAGACGTGAGGTAAATTGTAGTAGATTGTTAGATCAAACACCAAATAAAATAAATAAGAATAAATTGCAGCAAGGTATTTTTGGGTTTTTTGGTTTAATAGATCTGGAAATAAAAGCAAGAGAAAAGTAGATCGCAAAGGCAAATATATGAGAAAGAGACCCGGGGGCCGTAGGTTTCACTAGTGGCTTCTCTCAAGAAAAATAGCAAACGGTGGGTGAACAAATTACTGTTGGGCAATTGATAGAACTTCAAATACTCATGACAATATCCAGGCAATGATCATTACATAGGCATCACGTCCAAGATTAGTAGACCGACTCCTGCCTACATCTGCTACTATTACTCCACACATCGACCGCTATCTAGCATGCATCTAGTGTATTAAGTTCATGGAGAAACGATGTAATGCAATAAGAATGATGACATGATGTAGACAAGATCTATCTATGTAGAGATAGACCCCATCGTTTTATCCTTAGTAGCAACGATACATACGTGTCGGTTACCCTTTTGTCACTAGGATCAAGCACCGTAAGATCGAACCCACTACAAAGCACCTCTTCCTGTTGCAAGATAAAATGATCAAGTTGGCCAAACAAAACCCAAATATCGGAGAAGAAATACGAGGCTATAAGCAATCATGCATAAAAGAGATCAAGGAAACTCAAATACTTTCATGGATGTAAAAAGATAGATCTGATCATAAACTCAAAGTTCATCGGATCCCAACAAACACACCGCAAAAGAGTTACATCATATGGATCTCCAAGAGACCATTGTATTGAGAATCAAGTGATAGAGAGGAAGCCATCTAGCTACTAAGTACGGACCCCGAAGGTCTATAAAGAAGTACTCACGCACCATCGGAGAGGCACCAATGGAGGTGGTGAACCCCATCCGAGATAGTGTCTAGATTGGATCTGGTGGTTCTGGACTATTTGGCGGCTGGATCAATATTTTGTCGACTCCCCTAGGGTTTCTAGAATATTGGGGTATTTATAGAGCAAAGAATCAGTCCGAGGGGCACCCGAGGTGGGCACAACCCTCGAGGGGGCGCCTGGGCCTCCTGGCGCGCCCTGATGAGTTGTGCTCTCCTCGGAGCACCCCCCAGGCGCAACCAGGGCCCATTATGTTCCTTCTGGTCCATAAAAAATCTCTGTAAAGTTCTGTTGCGTTTGGACTCCGTTTGGTATTGATTTTATGCGATGTAAAAAACATGGGAAAACAGCAATTGGCACTTGGCACTATGTCAATAGGTTAGTACTAAAAAATGATATGAAATGACTATAAAATGATTATAAAACATCCAAGATTGATAATATAATAGCATGGAACAATAAAAAAATTAGAGATACATTGGAGACTTATTAGCATCCCCAAGCTTAA
Source organism: Triticum urartu (assembly GCF_056163025.1). Lineage (NCBI taxonomy): Eukaryota > Viridiplantae > Streptophyta > Magnoliopsida > Poales > Poaceae > Triticum > Triticum urartu. The sequence continues at coordinate 220,718,063 of NC_141878.1, forward strand.
CTCCTACTCGTCCTCGAGTAGGTAAGTGATAAAAATAAAAAAAATATTTGAAATGTTGCCTAATATGTCATATCATATTCTTTTCTTTATAGCATGGACATTTGGACTTTTATATTTTTCAAAGCAATAGTCTAGTTTTGACATGATAATTTAAATCCTCAAGCATATCAACAAGCCACCATGTCTTTCAAAATATCAACGCTAAAATACGTTATCCCTAGCCCATCATGCTCAATCATTGATCCATTCATGAAACACACTCGCATATTGCCTCCTAGTTGGCGCTTTTATAAGAGAAGATGCAGACTCAAATTCAAAAATAAAAATTGCATTAAGTAAAAGAAAGGCCCTTCGCAGAGAGAAGTAGGGATTTGTAGAGGTGCCCGAGCGCAAAGCGAAAACTTAGAGATAAAAACATTTTGGGAGGTGTATCCATCCCACCAACGAAAATGACTTGGAGTTCCCAATACTTTCCATGCTTAGATATATCATAGGCGGTTCCCAAACAGAAAATAAAGTTTATTCCTTTTTCCACCATACTTTCACTTTCCATGGCTAGCCGTACCCACGGTCTCCCTCCATACCAACACTTTCCAAGGAATTTATTATTTTGCAACATAAAGTAAATTCATTTTTCATTTCGGGACTGGGCATCCCTAATACCTTTGCCTTACTCTCGTGAAATGACAAGTGAATACACACTCATCTTGAGAATAACACATCTAGCATGGAAAATATTAGCCACCCATCACTGCTCCGCGAGAGAAACAAACACACAAAAGAGAAGTTTATTTTGAAAATTAGAGATGGCACATGCAAATTTGCTTAGAACGGCAAAAGAATACCGCATATAGGTAGATATAGTGGACTCATGTGGCAAAACTGGTTTAATGGATTTTGGATGCACAAGTAGAGATCATACTTAGTGCAAACTGAAGGCTAGCAAAATATTGAGAAGCGACAAACCAAGAAACAGATAATCTCATAAGCAAGCATTAAGCATAATTAACACCGAATAATGCACCATAAATAGGATATAATTTCATTGCATGACTATTGACTTTCGTGCTTGCATAGGGAATCACAACATTAACACCAATATTCTTACTAAAGCATAATTACTCATCAAGATACTCACATATCACACCATCATATCTCAAAACTATTACTAAGAATCAAGTTTATTTTGTCCAATGATCTTCATGAAAGTTTTTATTATATCCTTCTTGGATATCTATCACTTTGGGACTAATTTCATGTGTTGCTTTTCATAAGCTCAAGCAAATATAAGTGAAGATCATGAGCATAATATTTCTTTATTTCTGTCAAATTAATTTAAGTGAAGCAAGAGAGAATTTCTTGAAAATTTTACTCACTCTCAAATAAATCTAAGTGAAGAAAGTACTAAAGCACACTATGCTCAAAAAGATATAAGTGAAGCACTAGAGCAAATCCATAGCTCAAAAGAATTTTAAGTGAAGCAAAGAGAGCAATTCTAACAAGTCATGACAAAATTTTGGCTCTCTCAAATAGGTGTGCCCAGCAAGGGATCAAGACTTAAAACACAAAATAAAACCAGAAAAAACTCATATCATACAAGACGCTCCAAGCAAAACACATAGTATGTGATGAATAAAAATATAGCTTCGAGTAAAATACCGATGGTCGTTAGAACAAAGAGGGGATGCCACTCGGGGGCGTCCACAAGCTTAGTTAGTTGCTCATTTTTGGATAATAGCTTGGGATGCCAGGGAATCCCCAAGCTTAGGCTCTTCTACTCCTTATTCCTTCATCCATCGTAAGATAACCCAAAACTTGAAAACTTCAATCACACAAAACTCAACAAAACCTTCGTGAGATCCGTTAGTATAAGAAAAGAAATCACTACTATAAGTGCTGTATCAAACCAATTAATATTTTGTTCTTGCATTATGTCTACTATATTCCAAATTTTCTATGGCAAAAACTCATGAAAGAAAACCATAGAGCCATTAAAATAAGCACACAACACAAAGAAAACAGAATCTATCAAAACAGAACAGTCTATAGCTATCTGACTATTTCGAATACTTCTGTAACTCCAAAAATTCTGAAAAATTAGGACGGCTTGAGAAATTTGTATATTGATCTACTGCAAGGGGAATGAATATTTTTTTTGCTCCCTGGTAAAAAGTGAAAATTATTTTCGCTAGCGTAAAAGTTTCTGTTTTTTAGCAAGATCAAACAACTATCACCCAAGAACATCCTAAAGGCTTTACTTGGCACAAACACTAATTAAGACATAAAAACACAATCATAACAGTAGCATAATTGTGCAAACACTCAAAAACAGGAAGCTGAAAGCAAAAATAAATTTTATTCATTGGGTTGCCTCCCAACAAGCGCTATAGTTTTACGCCCTTAGCTAGGCATAAAGCAAGGATCTAAGTTTTGTCATCTTTGGTTCGAGATCCATAAGATTCCCTCATGATTGATTCATATGGTGGCCTAATTATTGTTCTAGGAAAGTGTTCCATACCCTTCCTTGATGGAAATTGGAACTTTATATTGCCTTCTTTCATATCAATCATGACACCGATAGTGCGTAAAAACGGTCTACCAAGAATAATTGGACAAGACGGATTACAATCAATATTAAGAACAATAAAATATATGGGCACATAATTTCTACTTGCAAGAATAAGAACATCATTAATTCTTACCATAGGCTTTTTAATAGTGGAATCCGCCAAGTGCAAATTCAAAGAACATTCTTCAAGATCGGTAAGACCAAGAACATCACATAAAGATTTCGGAATGGTAGAAACACTAGCACCCAAGTCACAAAAAGCAAAACACTCATAATTTTTAATCTTGAATTTGATAGTATGTTCCCATTCATCATGCAATTTTCTAGGAATTAAAACTTCTAATTCCAACTTTTCTTCTAAAGCTTTCATCATACCATCAACAATATGTTTAGTAAAAGCTTTATTTTGTTCATAGGCATGGGGTGAATTTATCATGGATTGCAACAAAGAAATACAATCAATCAAAGAGCAACTATCATAATTAAAGTCTTTGTAATGCCAAAGAGTGGGCACATCACTAGCTAAAGTTTTGACCTCTTCAAACCCACTTTTATCAATTTTCTCAACAAGATTTTCACCCTCCGAAATATCGGGACTCCTTCTAGCTAAAGTTGACTCTTCTCCAATCCCTTTTTCATCAATCTTAACTTTACTAAACAAGGAATAAATAGAAGAAACACCAATCATTTTAAGATCTTCATCACTTTTGTGAAAGAAATCACTAGAAAATGCTTTTTCTAAAAATTCTCTTTTAGCTCTAAGCATAGCGGTTCTTTTCTTACTTTCATCCATAGAAACATAAAGAGCTTTAATTGATTCATCTACTTTAGGCACAAAAATTTTCATCCTGAGATTTTCCACATCATGAGCAATTCTATCAACACTTCTAGACAAATCATCAATCTTACTCAACTTTTGTTCTATGAAAGTGTTGAAAACTTTTTGCGTATTGATAAATTCTTTAATATTATTCTCAAGATCAGAGGTGTTCATATTATTATTATGGGATTCATTGCCATAGGAATTACCATAATTATTAGAGGAATTACTAGGAAAAGGCCTCGGATTAAAATTACATCTATAAGCATTGTTATTGGAATTATTTCGAGAGATAAAATTCACATCTACGACATCACTATTCTGCTCAATCAAAGTATGCAAGGGAATATCATTAAAATCAATAGGAGCACTTCTACTAGCAACCAATTTCACAAGAGCATCAACTTTTTCACTCAAAGAAGAAATTTCTTCAACTGAATTAACTGTTTTACTAGCAGGCGCTCTTTCTATATGCCATTGCAAATAATTTGCCATAATATGATCAAGAAATTTGGTGCCTTCACCCAAAGTAATTTCCATAAAATTACCACCCGCGGCAGAATCTAAAAGATTACGAGAAAAAAAATTCAACCCCGCATAGAAATTTTGTATGATCATCCAAAGATTTAACCCATGAGTTGGGCAATTTCTTAGCATCATTTTTATCCTTTACCAAGATTGTGCAACATTCTCATGTTCAGGTTGATTGAAATTTAAGATCTGGGTTCTAAGGGAAATAATTTTTGCGGGCGGAAAGTACTTAATGATAAAAGCATCTTTGCACTTATTCCAAGAATCGATACTATTGCGAGGCAAAGAAGAGAACCAAATTTTTGCAGAATCACGCAAAGAAAACGGAAATTATTTCATCTTCACCACATCATTTTTCACATATTTTTTATTTTGCATGTTGCATAATTCCATGAAGGCATTAAGATGGGACGCGGCATCCTCATTAGGAGTACCAAAAAATTGATCTTTCCTAACAAGATTCAACAAAGCAGTATTAATATCACAAGACTCTGCACTAGTGGCTGGAGAAGCAATCGGAGTGCCAATAAAATAATTGTTGTTACTATTTGAGAAATCACATAACTTGGTGTTCTCTTGAGTCACGATGACCACACAACAAGATTGCACTCAAAAACAGATCTGGTAAGAAAACGGCGAACGGAAAAAGAGGGGTGAATAAAACGACAAATTTTTGTGAAGTGGGGGAGAGGAAAACAAGAGGAAAATGGAAAATAATGTAAATTGCGAGAAGATGAGACTTGTGATTAGGAACGTGGTATATGTTGAAGATCCTCCCCGACAACGGCGCCAGAAATTCCTTTTGATGTCGCTTGAAGCTACGTCGGTATTTCCCCAAAGAGGAAGGGATGATGTAGCACAGCGGCGGTAGGTATTTCCCTCATATGTGAAACCAAGGTTATCAAACCAGTAGGAGAACCAATCAACACAACGTAAACAACACCTGCACACAAATAAGAACTTCTCGCAACCCGACGTGTTAAAGGGGTTGTCAATCCCTTCCGGGGTACGACGCCTCAAGATGGGCAAACGGACGTGAGGTAAATTGTAGTAGATTGATAGATCGAACGCCAAATAAAATAAATAATAATAAATTGCAGCAAGATATTTTTGGGTTTTTTTGTTAAATAGATCTGAAAATAAAAGCAAGAGAAATGTAGATCGCAAAGGCAAATGTACGAGAAAGAGACCCGGGGATCGTAGGTTTCACTAGTGGCTTGTCTCGAGAAAAATAGCAAACGGTGGGTGAAAAAATTACTGCTGGGAAATTGATAGAACTTCAAATACTCATGAACATATCTAGGAAATGATCATTACATCGGCATCATGTCCAAGATTAGTAGACCGACTCCTGCCTGCATCTACTACTATTACTCCACACATCGACAGCTATCCAGCTTGCATCTAGTGTATTAAGTTCATGGAGAAACGGAGTAATGCAATAAGAACGATGACATGATGTAGACAAGATCTATCTATGTAGAGATAGACCCCATCGTTTAATCCTTAGTAGCAATGATACATACGTGTGGGATCCCCTTCTGTCATTGGGATCAAGCATCATAAGATCGAACCGACTTCAAAGCAGCTCTTCCCATTGCAAGATAAGTAGATCAAGTTCTCCAAACAAAACCCCAATATCGGAGAAGAAATACGAGGCTATAAGCAATCATGTATAAAATAGATCAAAGAAACTCAAATAGTTTCATGGATATAAAAAGATAGATCTGATCATAAACTCAAAGTTGATCCAATCCCAACAAACACACCGCAAAAAGAGTTACATCATATGGATCTCCAAGAGACCATTGTATTGAGAATCAAGAGAGAGAGAGAGAGAGAAAGCCATCTAGCTACTAACTACGGACCCTAAGGTCTACAAAGAACTACTCACGCATCATTGGAGAGGCACCAATGGAGGAGGTGAACACCATCAGAGATATTGTCTAGATTGGATCTGGTGGTTCTGGACTCTGCGGCGGCTGGATCAATATTTCGTCAACTCCCCTAGGGTTTATGGAATTTTGGGGTATTTATAGAGAAAAGAGGCGGCCCGGTGGGCACCCGAGGTGGGCACAACCTACCAGGGCGTGCATGGGCCTCCTGGCATGCCCTGGTGGGTTGTGCTCTGCTCGGAGCACCCCCAGGCGCAGCCAGGGCCCATTATGTTCCTTCCGATCCATAAAAAATCTCCGTAAAGTTTCGTTGCATTTGGACTCCGTTTGGTATTGATTTTATGCGATGTAAAAAACATGGAAAAAACAACAACTCGCACTTGGCGCTATGTCAAAAGGTTAGTACCAAAAATGATATAAAATGACTATAACATGATTATAAAACATCCAAGATTGATAATATAACAACATGGAACAATAAAAATTATAGATACATTGGAGACGTATCAAAGCTCAAAAAGAAAACTAAGTGGGTGTGCATCCAACTTGCTTGTTCATGAAGCCCTAGGGCGTTTTTGAGGAAGCCCATCCTTGGAATATACAAGCCAAGTTCTATAATGAAAAATTCTCACTAGTATATGAAAGTGATATCATAGGAGACTCTCTATCATGAAGATCATGGTGCTACTTTGAAGCACAAGTATGGAAAAAGGATAGTAACATTGTCCCTTCTCTCTTTTTCTCTCATTTTTTTGGCCTTCTCCTTTTTTATTTGGCCTTTCTCTCTCCTTTTTTATTTCCTCACATGGGACAATGCTCTAATAAATGAAGATCAACACACTTTTATTTACTTACAAATCGAAAATTACAACTCAATACTAGAACAAAAATATGACTCTATGTGAATGCCGATGGAGGTGTACCGGGATGTGCAATGAATCAAGAGTGACATGTATAAAAAATGATGAACGGTGGCTTTGCCACAAATACAATGTCAACTACATGATCATGGAAGGTAATATGACAATGATGGAACGTGTCATAATAAACGGAACGGTGGAAAGTTGCATGGAAATATATCTCGGAATGTCTATGGAAATGCCATAATAGGCAGGTATGGTGCCTGTTTTGAGGAAGGATATGTGGTGGGTTTATGGTACCGACGAAAGTTGCACGGTACTAGAGAGGCTAGCAATGGCGGAAAGGTGAGAGTGAGTATAATCCATGGACTCAACATTAGTCATAAAGAACTCACATACTTATTACAAAAATCTAGTAGTCTTTGAAACAAAGTACTACGCACATGCTCCTAGGGGGATATATTGGTAGGAAAAGACCATCGCTCATCCCCGACAGCCAGTCATAAGGAAGAAAATCAAAAAACATCTCATGCTCCAACTTCGTTACATAATGGTTCACCATACGTGCATGCTACGGGACTCACTAACCTTAAGCCAAGTATTTCTCAAATTCACAACTACTTACTAGCATGACTCTAATATCACCATCTTCATATCTCAAAACAATCATAAGGAATCAAACTTCTCATGGTATTCAATGCACACTATATGAAAGTTTTTATTATATCCCTTTTGGATGCCTATCATAGTAGGACTACTTTATAACCAAAGAAAATTACCATGTTGTTCTAAAGAATCTCAAATAAATATAAGTGAGGTACGAGAGTTCGCGAATTTCTATAAAACAAAACCACCGCCGTGCTCTAAAAAGATATAAGTGAAGCACTAGAGCAATTTTGCCTAGCTCAAAAAATATAAGTGAAGCACATAGAGTATTCTAATAAATCACGATTCATGTGTGTCTCTCCCAAAAGGTGTGTACGGCAAGGATGATTGTGGAAAACTAAAAAGAAAAGTCTCAAATCAGACAAGATGCTCCAAGCAAAACACATATCATGTGGTGAATAAAAATGTAGCCTCAAGTAAAGTTACCGATAGACGAAGACGAAAGAGGGGATGCCTTCCCGGGGCATCCCCAAGCTTAGGCCCTTTGGCCTCCTTTAATATTACCTTGGGGTGCCTTGGGCATCCCCAAGCTTAGGCTCTTGCCACTCCTTATTCCATAGTCCATCAAATCCTTACCCAAAACTTGAAAACTTCACAACACAAAACTTCAATAGAAAATCTCGTAAGCTCTGTTAGTATAAGAAAATAAATCACCACTTTTGGTACTGTTGTGAACACATTATTTATTTATATTTGTGTAATATCTACAGTATTCCAACTTCTCCATGGTTCATACCCCCGATACTAGCCATAGATTCATCAAAATAAGCAAACAACACGGGAAAAACAGAATCTGTCAAAAACAAAACAGTCTCTAGTAATCTGGATACTTCAAATACTTATGCGACTCCAAAAATCCTGATAAATTAGGAAGTCCTAGAATTTTTTTATTAATCCTCTGCAAAAAGAATCAGTATTTTATCGCGCTTCTGTTAAAAATGAAAACTAGGGCGTAAAAGTTTCTGTTTTTCAGCAGGATCAAAGCAACTATCACCGTAAGCTATCCCAAAGGTCTTACTTAGGAAAAACACTAATTAAAACATAAAACCACATCTAAGCAGAGCTAGATGAATTATTTATTGCAAAACAGAACCTAAAAAGCAAAAAAGCAAAAATAAAATCGGGTTGCCTCCCAACAAGCGCTATTGTTTAACGCCCCTAGCTAGGCATAAAACACGAATAGATCTAAGTATAATTGTAGTAATGATAAGGAAAATCTCAAAAACTCACCTCATACTCCCTTCGTTCAGCAGCAAGTTTTCTTTGAGGTAAGCAAAAGTAATGAAAAGGGCTAAATTTAACGGGATAAGAATCCCCAAGATCAATCTTAGGAGGAATTAATTCCTCCTTCGGCCCCTCATATTGTATGACCAACTCATCATTATAAGGATTCTTTTGGCAAAAAGTTATGAGCTTGTGTCCAAGAGAGAAACCCAATCCATTGCTTTGAATAGCAAAATCATCATTAAGCTCTGAAATCTTATTAACTAAAACATTGGTAGGAACCCTCTTTCTTAAATTTTCGTTATAAGAAACATGATCTAAAGACCGTAAACCCATTATATCCACTTGATTAAAGAGAATTCCCTCTATGGGAGGACGACCACCATCTACTTTATAATGAGCGAAAATTTCACTAGCTTCTTTCATAGTAAACCTAAACTCATGAGCCAGGAATATAGTAGAGGCACGCTTAATAGAAGAATGCTCAATATTAGAAAACTCTAGAAAAATCCTTTGTATGGATGGATGCATGTGAACAAATTGTGTTTCAAGTTCAACAACAAGCAAAGATATAGCATTCCCAAGGCTACTAGTTTTATGGAGGATAGATCCACCCATAGTGGGGAGTGCACCGACAGAAGTAAAGAAATCTTGAATAACCCCTTTTCCAATTATATTTCCACTACCTATGAGGAATTTCTTAGCATGCAAGATAGTAGTTTCTTCAGGAGGTTCATAACTAAAAGTATCAAAGTTTCCCCCATCCTTACTACTATCCTTTTCAGCGATAACCTCCCCAGTTTCGGACATGATGGTGGAAAACGAGCAAATGGAGAAGCCAAACGGAAGAAGGGCGAAGAAAAGGCGAATCTTTTTGAAAATCGGTTTAGAAGTGGGGGAGAGGAAAATGAGAGGCAAATGGCGAATAATGTAATGCAATGGATGAGAGTTTATGATGGGTACTTGGCGTAGATCTCCCTGGCAACGGCGCCAGAAATTCTTCCTGCTACCTCTTGAGCTTGCGTTGGTTTTTCCATTGAAGAGGAAAGGGTGATGTAGCAAAGTAGAGTAAGTATTTCCCTCAGTTTTGAGAACCATTGTATCAATCCAGTAGGAGACAACGCGACAAGCCACCGAATACCTACACAAACAAACACCAACTTGCACCCAACGCGATAAAGGGGTTGTCAATCCCTTCACGGTTATTTGCAAAGTGAGATCTAATAGAGATGGATAAACGGTAAAGTAATATTTTTTTGGTATTTTTGGTTATGGAACGGAAAGTAAAAGATTGCAAATAAAGTAAATTGGAAACTAAAATTATAGATTGGAAACTTATATGATGGAAAATAGACCTGGGGACCATATGTTTCACTAGAGGCTTCTCTCAAGATAGAAATTATTACGGTGGGTGAACAAATTACTACCAAGCAATTAATAGAAAAGTGCAAAGTTATGACGATATCTAAGGCAATGATCACGAATACAGGCATCACATCCATGTCAAGTAGCTCGAAACGATTCTTCATCTACTACTATTACTCCACACATCGACCGCTATCCAGCACCATCTAGAGTATTAAGTTCATAAAGAACGAAGTAACACCTTAAGCAAGATTACATGATGTAGAGGAATTAACTCAAACCATATGATGAAAACCCCATCTTTTTATCCTCGGTGGCAACAATACAATACGTGCCTTGCTGCCCTACTGTCACCGGGAAAGGACACCACAAGATTGAACCCAAAGCTAAGCACTTCTCCCATTGCAAGAAAAACAAATCTAGTTAGACAAACCAAATCGATAGTTTGAAGAGACTTGCAAAGATATCAAATCATGCATATAAGAATTTAGAGGAGATTCAAATAATATTCATAGAGAAGCTGATCGTAAATCCACAATTCATCGGATCTCGGCAAACACACCGCAAAAGAGTATTACATCGAATAGATCTCTAAGAACATCAAGGAGAACATGGTATTGAGAATCAAAGAGAGAGAGAGAAGAAGCCATCAAGCTACTAGCTATGTACCCATAGGTCTGTGGTAAACTACTCATGCTTCATTGGAGAGGCAATGGTGTTGATGCAGAAGCCCTTCGTGATCGAATCCCCCTCCAGCAGGATGTCGGAAAAGGCCCCTGGATGGGATCTCACGGGTACAGAAGGTTGCAGCGGTGGGAAAGTGGTTTTGTGGCTCCCCTGGATGTTTTCTAGCATATGAGAATATATAGGAGGAAGATCTACGTCAGGGGGTCACCGAGGGGCCCACAAGGTTGGGGGGGCGCCCTACCCCCCGGGCGCGCCCTCCACCCTGGTGACCGCCTCGTGGCTCTTCTGACTTGCATTCCAAGTCTCCTGGGTGTCTTCTGGTCCAAGAAAAATCATCGCGAAAGTTTTATTCTGTTTGGACTGTGTTTGGTATTCCTTTTCCGTGAAACTCTAAAACAAGGAAAAAACAGAAACTGGCACTGGGCCCTAGGTTAATAGGTTAGTCCCAAAAATCAGATAAAATATCATATTAATGCATATAAAACATCCAAAACAGATAATATAATAGCCTGGAACAATAAAAAAATTATAGATACGTTGGAGATGTATCAATCAGCAGCAGAATGCAACAGGACATAATGGTAACAACCAGGGCAATGGTGGTAACCAACGAAACCCCGATGGCGGGTCAGATCTCGTAGCTAACACCAACACAAAGTATAAAAGCGAGCACCTTAACGGTAATGGTAAGCCATCCTTCGGAGGAAAAAACTTTAATCTTGAAGCAATGCTCAATGACCCTTGCCCAAAACTAGTCTGCCTAATAAGCCAATGACTCATGGCTGGAATGTTTGTTTTATCATGCGAGAGTACATGAATTACATTTTTATTAGATTAACGGTAATAATAATGGGCCGCCCAACGGATCAGAATCCGGTTTACATGGGCCCGGCTTTGGTGGCGGTGGCCCAAATTCTGGTTATCAAAGCCAAGGTAGTCAGGGCGGCTATAACCAATAGTCTAGTCAGGGCAACCAGCAACAAGGTAATCAGTCAGGATATCAGAGTAATCCAAAGCAACTCAATGGTGGCCACTACCATGTTTCCACCACAAGTCTTTGTCAACAAGATCAGAAGTTTCATAAGTGCGTGGTCAATACCATTGAGTCGGCGGTGCCTCAATACTTGCGATGGTTAGAACATCCAATCTCATGGAGTCGGGAGGATCACCCGCCCCAGATTGAGAATCCGGGTCATCTAGCTTTGGTGGTAGCCCCTTAGGTCGGGGGTTATAAATTCATTAAGGTGCTTATGGATGGTGGTAGCAGTATCAACATCTTGTATTATGACACCTTTCATCGGATGAACTTAGCTGACAAGGATATTAAGCCATCTTCTATAGTTTTCCATGGTGTGGTACCTGGTAAGTCAACGTATCATGTCGGAAAGATTGCCCTGCAAGTTGCTTTTGGTGATGACTATGATAACAGAGCAGAGACACTGTGGTTCAAAGTGGTTAAGATCAAGAGTCCGTATCATGCCTTGTTTGGGCGGCTGGCTTATGCCAAATTTATGGATTGACCTTGTTATGTTTATTTACAGCTTAAGATGCCAGGGCGTAAGGACTACGGTCCATGGTGATCAGAAAATCGCATTGGAGTGTGAGGATGGAAAATCGCATTGCATTATGCTACTAAGGAGCTTATGTTTTATAAGGATAATGTTAACCCGGCTAATATGACTCCTTTAAAGAAGCCCACTACTGAGTAAGACCTTTATTGAAGTTTAAGTCAGCTGATGATACTAAGCAGGTTGATTTTGTCCCTGGCAACTCATCTTAGTAGTTCACAGTGGGGGCTAATATGGATCCTGAATAGGAAAGCGCGCACATAGAGTTCATCCGTGAGAATCGAGATATCTTTGCATGGAAACCTTCTGACATGCTGGGTGTTCCGAGAGAATTCGCTGAGCAAACTCTTAATGTGGATCCTAAGTTTAAGCCGGTTAAATAGTTCCTTCGCCGTTTCAATGAAGAGCGGCATAAAGCTATTGGAGAAGAGGTGGCCTGGCTCTTGGCGGTTGGGTTTATCGTGGAAGTTTTTCAACCGGAGTGGTTGGTTAACCCTGTGCTTGTACTCAAGAAGAACGACACTTGGCGTATGTGTGTTGGTTACACATATCTTAATAAGGCTTGTCCAGTTGATCCGTTTGCTCTCCTTCGTATCGACCAGATTATTGATGCCACGGCGGGTTGTGAGAGTTTATGTTTCCTGGATGCTTATTCTAGTTATCATCAAATCAAGATGGCAGTTAAGGACCAAGTGAAGACGTCTTTTATCACCCCTTTCGGAGCTTTATGCTATGTATCTATGCCTTTTGGGCTCAAAAGTGCTCAGGCGACTTATCAATGCTGTGTTCAGAATTTTTTTCATAGTCAGATTGGGCGCAACGTTCATGTTATGTGGATGATATTGTGGTTAATTCTAGAAAGAAGGAGACTCTCTTGGATGATCCGAAGGAAACTTTTTATAATCATTGGGTCTATAAAATGATGCGAACCCGGACAAATGTGTCTTTGGTGTACCCGCAGGTAAACTGTTGAGATTTTTGGTCTTAGAAAGGGGCATTGAAGCTAACCCGGAGAAGATCAAGGCCATCACCTCACTTTCTAAGATGGCATGTGTTAAGGACGTCCAACATTTGGCGGGTCATATTGCAAGTTTGAGCCTGATTATAAGTCGCTTGGGAGAGAAGGCAATCCCTTTATACCAGATGATGAAGAAGACATATCACTTTGTCTGGAGTGATGCTGCCAATGAGGCATTTGAGGCGCTCAAGAAACAGCTAGTTGAGCCGCCCGTCCTTGCTGCTCCCATTGAGAAAGAGCCTTTGCTCCTATAAGTGGCGGCTAATAAAAATGTTGTCAGTGTGGCAATAGTTGTGGAGCGCAAGGAGGCGGGTAAGGAATACCCGGTTTAGTGGCCGGCTTATTATGTCAGTGAGGTGTTGATTGAGTCCAAGCAACGCTATCCACATTGGCAGAAACTGGTGTATGGGGTGTTCATGGTGAGTCGCAAGCTGAAACATTATTTTCTTGGCCATCCTATTACTGTGGTTAGTTCTACTCCTTTAGGAGATATTATTCAGAACAAAGAGGATACATGCCGGGTTGCCAAGTGGGAAATTGGACTTGGACCTCATGGTTTGAAGTATGTGCCAAGGACATCCATCAAATCTCAGGCTTTTGTGGATTTCATAAATGACTTGACCGAGTTGTAGGCACTTGAGGAGAAGTCTGACAATACATATTGGACAATCCACTTTGATGGGTCTAGGCAATTAGAGGGCTCAGGGGGCTGGAGTTATTTTGACATCCCCACGAGGTGACAAATTTTGTTATGTTTTAAGGCTAAAGTTTCCTTGTACTAACAATGCGGCAGAGTATGAAGCTTTACTCCATGGCCTTCGTATGGCTAAAGAGATGAATTTAAGACGGGTCAAGTGCCTGGGCGACTCAAACCTTGTGGCTCATCAAGTATCAGGCAAGTGGGACTCCAAAGACCCTCTCATGGTGGCTTATCGCCGGGCGGTTGATAATATTGCTGGTCACTTTAAGGGTTATCAGGTGGATCACCTTGATCGACGAAAGAACGAGGCGGTGGATGCATTATCCCGGCTTGGGTCTTAGCGTAAGCTGGTGCCTTCCAATGTGTTCCTCAATGTATTACACAATGCTTCCGTCTAGTTACTGTCTGAAGAAGACCTTGCTGTCCCTGACCCGGTGGCACAATCGGTGGTGGCTCTTCATGCTATTCCAGATTGGACTTTGCCTTATCTGTCTTATTTGACATGGGCGAGTTACCTGATATGTGTCCATCGTATCTACTTTTCCAAACACTTTTGCCCTTGTTTTGGACTCTAACTTGCATGATTTGAATGGAACTAACCCGGACTAACGTTGTTTTTAGTAGAATTGCCATGGTGTTATTTTTGGGCAGAAATAAAAGTTCTCGGAATGACCTGAAAATCAACGGAGAATTATTTTGGGATATATAAAAAATACTGGAAGGAAGATCCATGTCAGGGGGCCTCCACTTGTCCACGAGGGTGGGGGCGCGCCCTACCCCCCTGGGCGCGGCCCCCTGCCTCATGGGCCCCCTGACGCTCCACCGACCTCAACCCTAACTCCATATATTCACTTTCGGGGAGAGAAAAACCAGGGAGAAGGATTCATCGCGTTTTACGATACAGAGCCGCCGCCAAGCCCTAAACTCTCTCGGGAGGGCTGATCTGGAGTCCGTTCAGGGCTCCGAAGAGGGGAATACGTCGCCATCGTCATCATCAACCATCCTCCATCACCAATTTCATGATGCTCACCACCGTGCGTGAGTAATTCCATCGTAGGCTTGCTGGACGGTGATGGGTTGGATTAGATTTATCATGTAATCGAGTTAGTTTTGTTAGGGTTTGATCCCTAGTATCCATTATGTTCTGAGATTGATGTTGCTATGACTTTGCTATGCTTAATGCTTGTCAGTAGGGCCCGAGTGCCAGGATTTCAGATATGAACCTATTATCTTTTCATCAATATATGAGAGTTCTTGATCCTATCTTGCAAGTCTATAGTCACCTACTATGTGTTATGATCCGGCAACCCCGAAGTGACAATAATCGGGACCACTCCCGGTGATGACCGTAGTTTGAGGAGTTCATGTATTCACTATGTGTTAATGCTTTGGTCTGGTACTCTATTAAAAGGAGGCCTTAATATCCCTTAGTTTCCAATAGGACCCTGCTGCCACGGGAGGGTAGGACAAAAGATGTCATGCAAGTTCTTTCCATAAGCATGTATGACTATATTCGGTATACATGCTTACATTACATTGGTGAATTGGAGCTAGTTCTGTGTCACCCTATGTTATGACTCTTACATGTGTCACCCATCACCGATCCATTGCCTACGATCTTTCCATATATTGCTCTTCTCTTATTTACTTTTCCGTTGCTATTGTTATCATCACTACAAAACACCAAAAATATTACTTTTGCTAGCGTTTCCTTTTACCACCGTTACCACTACTATCATATTACTTTGCTACTAAACACTTTGCTACAGATGTTAAGTTTCTAGGTGTGGTTGAATTGACAACTCAGCTGCTAACACTTTAGAATATTCTTTGGCTCCCCTTGTGTCGAATCAATAAATTTGGGTTGAATACTCTACCCTCGAAAACTGTTGTGATCCCCTATACTTGTGGGTTATCCAGACTATTTTCTGGCGCCGTTGCCGGGGAGCATAGCTCTATTCTTTGAGTCACATGGGATTTATATCTGCTTATCATTATGAGGAACTTGAAAGATCCAAGAACCAAGATCTATCCCTCAACTACGAGGGGAGGTAAGGAACTGCCATCGAGCTATGCACTTGATTCACCTTCTGTTTTGAGTAAGCTTGCGACACCTAAACCTGCTTCTACTATTAATTCTAATATATCGCATGTTATTGATGATGCCACTTCTGCTATGGATGATACTTATGATGAAACTACTTCTATGCTTGATACTACTGTGCCACTTGGTGTATTTCATGATGAACAACTTGCTAGGGCTAGAGAATGAAATTATTGAAACTAATAATATTGATGAAAGTGATGATGAAGATTCTCCCCCTAGATATGAATTACCTGTTGTGCCTGAGGGCTATGTTATAGATGAAGAAACTGCTAGAGATTTTCTTACTTGCAATGATAGGAGTGATCTTAAGAAATTATTAGCTAAGATGAAACGAAAAAACTCTGAATGCTAGAATGAAATATGATCCTACTTATGCTACTTCTCCTATCTTTGTTATTGATAAGGATTATGAATTCTTTGTCGACCCTGATATAATTACTTTGGTTGAATCTGATCCTTTCTATGGCTATGAAGCTGAAACTGTTGTGGCACATCTTACTAAATTAAATGATATAGCCACCCTGTTCACTAATGATGAGAAAACTCGCTATTATTATATCCTTTAATTATTTCCGTTCTCATTAAAGGGTGATGCTAAGATATGGTTTAACTCTCTTGATCCTGGTTGTGTGCGTAGTCCCCAGGATATGATTTATTACTTCTCTGCTA
This sequence comes from Triticum urartu, assembly GCF_056163025.1. Classification (NCBI taxonomy): domain Eukaryota; kingdom Viridiplantae; phylum Streptophyta; class Magnoliopsida; order Poales; family Poaceae; genus Triticum; species Triticum urartu. The sequence continues at coordinate 220,734,742 of NC_141878.1, forward strand.
AATATTTCCTCGCTCATAAGAAACAAGCTTCTTTAAGGTAAATATATAATTTTGTGCAAATTAAAGAAGAGAGTCTCCCACAAGCTTGGGGGAGGCTTCTCCAATTACTTAATGCTTTGCCTGATCACCCTCTTAAGAAAAATGAAATACTTGATATCTTTTATAATGGACTAACCGATGCTTCTAGAGATTACCTGGATAGTTGTGTTGGTTGTGTTTTCGGGGAAAGAACACCAGATGAAGCTGAAATTCTATTGAATAATATGTTGACTAATGAAAATAATTGGACACTTCCTGATCCAATCTCTGATCCAATTCCCGAACCAACTCCCGAGCCAACTCCGAAGAAAAGGGGTATTCTATTTCTTAGTCCTGAAGATATGCAAGAGGCAAAGAAATCTATGAAAGAAAAAGGCATTAAAGCTGATGATGTTAAGAATTTACCTTCTATTGAAGAAATACAAGGTCTTAATTTGCCGCCTGTTGAAGAAATACATGGTCTTGATAACCCGACACAGGTAGTAATGGTAAATTCTCTCTATAGATATGATAAAGCTGAAATCCCATTTACTAAGTTTGCTAGCCAATGTTTTTGGACGAGTTTGATAACTTTATGGTTAAACAGGAAAACTTCAATGCTTATGTTGGTAGACAATTGAAACACAATGCTTATATGATTGAACACTTGGGTGATTATATGGCTAATGTTAAAGGTGAACTAAAACTTATTAGTAAACATGCTTCTATGGTTACCACTCCAGTAGAATAAGTACTTCAAGCTCAGAACAATTTGCTCAATGAATTGAATAGTAAAAATAACGATAATGCTGTTAGAGTTATGACTAGAGGTGGTAAAATGACTCAGGAACCTTTGTATCCTGAAGGCCATCCTAAGAGAATTGAGCAAGATTCTCAGAGAAATAATATTGATGTACCTAGTCCTTCTAAAAGGAAGAGAAAGAAAAATGATAGGACTTTGCATGCTTCTAGTGAACCTGTTATTGACACACATGAGAATCCCAATGATATTTCTATTTCTGATGCTGAAACACAATCTGGTAATGAGCATGAACCTAGTGATAATGTTAATAATGATGTTCATATTGATGCTCAACCTAGTAATGATAATGAAGTAGAGATAGAACCTGCTGTTGATCTTGATAACCCACAATCAGAGAATCAACATTGTGATAAGAGAGACTTTGTTGCTAGGAAGCACGGTAAGGAAAGAGAACCATGGGTTCAGAAACCCATGCCTTTTCCTCCTAAACCATCTGAGAAAAGGGATGATGAGGATTTTGAGCGCTTTGCTGAAATGATTAGACCTATCTTTTTGCGTATGCGTTTGACTGATATGCTTAAAATGAATCCTTATGCTAAATGTATGAAAGATATTGTTACTAATAAAAGAAAGATACCGGAAGCTGAAATTTCCACCATCCTTGCTAATTACACTTTTAAGGGTAGAATACCTAAGAAACTAGGAGATCCCGAAGTACCAACTATACCATGCTGCATTAAAAGAAACTATGTTAAAACTGCTTTATGTGATCTTGGAGCCGGTGTTAGTGTTATGCATCTCTTTATATCGTAGACTTGATTTGAATAAGTTGACACCTACTGAAATATCTTTGCAAATGGCTGATAAATCAACTGCTATACCTGTCGGTATTTGTGAGGATGTGCCTGTTGTGGTTGCAAACGTTACTATTTTAACGGACTTTGTTATTCTTGATATTCCCGAGGATAATAGTATGTCTATTATTCTTGGAAGACCCTTTTTGAATACTGCAGGGGCTGTTATTAATTGCACCAAAAGCAATGTCACTTTTCATGTTAATGGTAATGAGCATATGGTACACTTTCCGAGGAAACAACCTCAAGTCCACAGTATCAATTCTATTGGAAAAGTTTCAACAATTACCATTGGAAGTTTTGAATTTCCTCTTCCGACTGTCAAGAAGAAATATGATATTCTTATTGTTGGGGACATGCATATCCCCGTTGAGGTAACCTAGTGTTATTCGAAAATTCTCCGGAGCCATGTTATTCGGAATGAGTTTGTTGACAAGACCTGATCAACCTTGTTAATGGATTCCTTTTGATGAGCACGAGATGGATGAATTTAGAAAACACAACTCTCTATACCCTCTTTTTACACTCTGTTATTTATATTGAATAAAGCAAAAATTGTATTTTCTGTCTGTTTTCTGAATTATCCATGCAGTAGAAAATATCCCGAAAATAAAAGTTCTCCAAATGCCCTGAAATTTAAATATGATTTTTTAGAATATTAGAGAATATCTGGCACTTAGAACACACCAGGGGAGCAAGCACCTAGCCACAAGGGTCCAGGGCGCACCCCCTGCCTCGTGGGCCCATGGTGGCTCCCCTCCACTTATTCTAGCTACCACACACTCCTTCTTCCTCCCACAAACATCACCAACCAGCTCAAACCCGAGTCTAAGCTCATTTTGCTGCCATTTTCTATCTCCTTGCTCAAAGATCCATTCACAAAACTGCTTTAGGGGATTGTTCTTTGGTATGTGACTCCTCCAATGGTCCAATTAGTTTTTGTTCTAGTGCTTTATTCATTGCATATTTTTGCTGCTTAGGTGACCATGTTCTTGAGCTTGCATGTCAAATTTATGTGGTCAAAAGTAGTTTTAATGCATGATATATCCTCTAGGCACTTGTAGGAGTAGTTGCTATCAATTTTGTTGAGTTTGGTTCACTTTTATTTTGAAGTTACTAAAAATTTCAGAAATTTTCAGAAAAAGATGAAGAGATTGTTGAGGGGCTCTTCGAGCCGAAGCTCGAAGGATAAGCAAAGTGAAGAAGAAGAGAGGCCCAAATATAATCTGCCTCGTACCACGGAGGTTCGACCGTGTGAATGGCCTTGTGATGATTTCTTAAGAGCAGCCGGGATTTATGATGATTTCTATGAGTTGGCTGAGAATGCAGGCCTCACCGCCTTCCTCTATGACCAACGCGAACAGTATCTCTTACTCACCAATACCTTTGTGCAAAACTTTCATTTCCATGCTAGAAGCTCACCACCTACGGTGGAATTTTATTTATATGATGAGCATAAGGAGATGTCACTTCGTGATTTTTGTCGGGTTTGTTTGATCCCTTTTGAGGGCAGTGTAGAGGAACCACATCGTGACGATGTGGATGGGTTTATTGATACCATTGCTGTAGGGCAAACGAGGAAGGTTTCCGATGCACGAATTACTAGCATACACTTTCCTGTTCTACGTTACTTTGCTATATTTGCTAGTAGATTGTTAATTGGTCGCGGAAACTGTGGCAACCTTAGTGCCCCTGATATTGTTATTTTGTGCCATGCCTTATTTCGTGATGACACATTTAGTATGGGTGCTATTGTTGCAAAGCGGTTAAATCGTCACCGTACTAAGGGCCCCGTCCTTGGAGGCATCTTCGCCTCGCGCCTCGCTGCATACTATAACATACCTATTAGGCATTATGAGAAAGAACAAAAAATTGCTGCCTCCTATTTATTTAGATTATAAGAGTATGGTAGCCCATGATTTTATTGTTAAGAATAGGGAAAAGGCACTTAAGTACAAATTAATATTTGGTAAAAATCATCCTGAGACTATTACCTTGCCTGCTCCTTCCTTGTTTGGTTTATCTGCAGGCAAGTACCTTGTTCCTTTGGAGGCCATTCACGCCTACCGGAACCCTACATCAGCTACAGAGCCAGAGCCGGAACCACAATTTTATCCTCCACGACAGTCTGATTACCAGTGGGATCCAGAGGTGATTGCCAACCAGTGGCAATCCGAGGCTTCTTCACAGTACGACCCCAACTATTACTTTAGATATCTGCCAGGCCAGCCATGGCCATAGACCAACTTAGGCCAAAAGCCTAAGCTTGGGGGAGTATGTATTTCTCACTGACATTACATTCATGTTCACACACTCATTTCACTGTATCATCCATGCTAGTTTATTTTCCTTTTTTTTGCTTTCTTCTTGTGTGTTTAATAAACCTTAAGAAAAAAAATTAGTCGTAGCCTTTAATTAGTTTACTTTCCATGCTTGTAGTAGTAACTAAAAAGAAAACCCAAAAAGATTTCTCGTTCTTCTTTTGCTTGTTGGGAGCTGTCCCGTGTAAATAGTTTTATTTCTTTTCTTGTTCTTTGGGGGTCGAGAGGAGAAGACCATAATTAAAATGTTAAAGTGGCTCTTATATGCATTATTGTTGATCTGATAAAGAGCCCATATTACCTTGTCTTCTCTCTTGAATTGAATGCTTGCAGATTCCAGCTTAGTCCAATGCACATGCACTATTATTATTATCCACACTATTCGGTTGTGCAAGTGAAAGGCAATAATGATGATTATATGATGAACTTATTGAGATGAGAAAAGCTGGTATGAACTCGACCTCTCTTGTTTTTGTAACTATGATAAGTTCATCGTTCCTGATTTAGCCTATTATGAAAGATACATATTTGCAATGACAATTAGAGATTGTAGTTTCTTATGCCATGCTTAATTAGCTAGGAGCTTATAATGGTTTACCTTGCGTGCCAACATGCTATTAAAATGGTTGTGATGTGGTATGATAGGGTGGTATCCTCTTTTGAACGATTAGAGTGGCTTGACTTGGCACATGTTCATGCATGTAGTTGAAACAAAATCAACATAGCCTCTACGATATTTATGTTCATGGTGCATTATATCCTACTCATGCTTGCATTCGGTGTTGATTAATTTTAATGCATGTTCATGACTGTTGTCGCTCTCTAGCTGGTCGCTTCCCAGTCTTTTGCTAGCCTTCACTTGTACTAAGCGGGAATACTGCTTGTGCATCCTATTCCATAAACCCCAAAGTTGGTCCATATGAGTCCACCATACCTACCTATATATGGTATCTATTTGTCGTTCCAAGTAAATTTGTATGTGCCAAACTCTAAACCTTCAAATAAACATTCTGTTTTGTATGCTCGAATAGCTCATGTATCAACTAGGCCTGTCCGTATCTTCCATGTTAGGCAGGTTATTCTCAAGAGGAGTGGACTCCGCTCCTCACTCACGAGAAAAGGGCTGGTCACTGCGATACCTAGTCCCAAGATTTATGCAAATCAAATCAAAATAATCACAAACAAAACTCCCCCGGGACTGTTGTTAGTTGGAGGCACTAGTTGTTTCGAGCAAGCCATGGATTGATGCTTGTTGGTGGAGGGGGGTATAAACTTTACCATTCTGTTTGGGAACTGCCTATAATGTGTGTAGCGTGGAAGATATCGCCATTTCTCGGTTGTTATGTTGACAATGAAAGTATACCGCTCAAAATTTTATTCATATCTATTTCAAAACCGAGCTCTAGCACCTCTACAAATACCTGCTTCCCTCTGCGAAGGGCCTATCTATTTACTTTTATGCTGAGTCATCATCCTCTTATTAAAAAGCACCAGTTGGAGAGCACCACTGTCATTTGCATTCATTACTATTAGTTTACATTGAGTATGACTTGTCTGCATCTCTTTTACCATGAATTACAATGTCTAGTCAGTCCTTGATCTTTAAAGGTGCTCTGCATTTATGTTTTGCAGTCTCAGAAAGGGCTAGCGAGATACCATCCTGTTAAATCATATCATGATTATTTTGAGAAAGTGTTGTCATTCGAGATTTATTATTATTGCTCGCTAGTTGATTATGCCATTGATATGAGTAAACATGAGACCTAAATGTTATTGTGACTATGGTTAGTTCATAATCTTTGCTGAAAACTTGAATGCTGGCTTTACATATTTACAACAACAAGAGCAAACAGAGTTTGTAAAAAAATTTCTTTATCACTTTCAATTTATCAACTGAATTTCTTGAGGACAAGCAAAGGTTTAAGCTTGGGGGAGTTGATACATCTTCGTCGTATCTACTTTTCCAAACACTTTTGCCCTTGTTTTGGACTCTAACTTGCATGAGTTGACTGGAACTAACCCGGATTGACGCTGTTTTCAACAGAATTGCCATGGTGTTATTTTTGTGCAGAAATAAAAGTTCTCCGAATGACCTGAAAAATAAACGGAGAATTATTTTGGAATATATAAAAATACTGGAAGGAAGATCCACGTCAGGGGGGTCCTCCGCCTTTCCACGAGGGTTGGGGAATGCCCTACCGCCCTAGGCGCGCCCCCTACCTCTTGGGCCCCCTGACGCTCCACCGACCTCAACCCTGACTCCATATATTCACTTTTGGGGAGAAAAAAACCAGGGAGAAGGATTCATCACGTTTTACGATACAGAGCCGTCGCCAAGCCCTAAACTCTCTCAGGAGGGCTGATCTGGAGTCCATTCGGGGCTCCGTAGAGGGGAATCCGTCGCCATCGTCATCATCAACCATCCTCCATCACCAATTTCATGATGCTCATCGTCGTGCATGAGTAATTCCATCGTAGGCTTGCTGGACGGTGATGGTTGGATGAGATTTATCATGTAATCAAGTTAGTTTTGTTAGGGTTTGATCCCTAGTATCCATTATATATGTTCTGAGATTGATGTTGCTATGCTTAATGCTTGTCACTAGGGCCTGAGTGCCATGATTTCAGATCTGAACCTATTATGTTTTCATCAATATATGAGAGTTCTTGATCCTATCTTGCAAGTCTATAGTCACCTACTATGTGTTATGATCTGGCAACCCCGAAGTGACAATAATCGGGACAACTCCCGATGATGACCATAGTTTGAGGAGTTCATGTATTCACTATGTGTTAATGCTTTGGTCCGGTACTCTATTAAAAGGAGGCCTTAATATCCCTTAGTTTCCAATAGGACCCCGCTGCCACGGGAGGGTAGGACAAAAGATGTCATGCAAGTTCTTTCCATAAGCACGTATGACTATATTCGGAATACATACCTACATTACATTGATGAATTGGAGCTAGTTTTATGTCACCCTATGTTATGACTGTTACATGATGAACCGCATCCGGCATAATTCTCCATCACCGATCCATTGCCTACGAGCTTTCCATATATTGTTCTTCGCTTATTTACTTTTCCATTGCTATTGTTATCACACTACAAAACACCAAAAATATTACTTTTGCTACCGCTACCTTTTACCACCGTTACCACTACTATCATATTACTTTGCTACTATACACTTTGCTGCAGATATTAAGTTTCCAAGTGTGGTTGAATTGACAACTCAGCTGCTAACACTTGAGAATATTCTTTGGCTCCCCTTGTGTCGAATCAATAAATTTGGGTTGAATACTCTACCCTCGAAAACTGTTGTGATCCCCTATACTTTTGGGTTATCATTACCTGAGGTTGAAACTTTGGCAAGGCAAATAATCAGGAGGTCTAAGTCTATGACTATCATTAACAGCGAGTTACACCACTGTAGTGTGACAGGCGTGTTCCAACATTGTGTTTCTCCTGAGGAGGGACATGAAATTTTACAAGAGATTCATGAAGGCGATTGTGGTCATCATGTCGGCTCAAATCTTTGGTAGCTAAAGCTTTTTGTCATTGGTTTTATTGGTTGATGGCTCATGCTGATGTAGAGGATATCGTTAGCAAGTGTGTCGGCTCAAGAATTGCGGATGATCCCCATAACTTGGTTGTTTGCAGTGTGGGGGCTTGATATGGTTGGGCCGTTCAAGAGGTCTAAAGATAAGAATACCCACCTTTTGGTGGCATTTGACAAGTTTACTAAGTGGATTGAGGCAGAGCCAATTAGCAATTGTGAGGCATCTACGGCTGTTCAGTTTGTTAAAAACCTGATTTTCCATTTTGGATATCCTCATAGTATCATAACTGATAATGGCACTAATCTTTCTAAGGGTTCTACGAAGGAGTTTTGTCAAAGAGAGCATATTCGTCTTGACATTTCCTCAGTGGCTCATCCATAGTCCAATGGTCAGGCAGAATGAGCTAATCAAGAAATTTTGAGAGGTATGTAGCCCCGGCTTATAGTTCTTTTAAAGCGAACACCGGGTTGTTGCATTGAGGAGCTACCTTTAGTGCTTTGGAGTATCAATACTACCCCCAACAGGGCAACATGCTATACGCCTTTCTTCATGGTTTATGGTGCAGAGGCAGTTCTCCCAAGTGATATCTGTCATGAGTCACCTAGAGTGGCGGCATATGTTGAAGCTGATAATGAGACGGCACGTCAAAACGCACTTGATGTGTTGGATGAAGAGCACGACCTTGCGGCGGCTCGTTCGACGATATATCAGCTAGATCTACGTCGCTATCATAGCCGTAGAGTTCGAAGCCAGACCTTTCAAGATGGCGACTTAGTGCTCCTTTTGATTCAAGACTAGATAGGGATGCATAAGCTTTCCCCTCCTTGGGAAGGGCCTTTTGCAGCAAAAATCGCAACAACGGGTCTTACTACCTCATTGATGTACGAGAGCACAAGGATTCACACAAGTCGGAAGAGGAGACCTGCTGACCATGGAACATTTCTCATCTTTGGCCTTACTATACTTGAGCCACCGGCTCTCACCATTGTACATACCTCTGTCAATGTATATATCTTTTTATGATCAATATAATAAAGTTGACATCCCTGTAGTCCAGGTCCTGTGTTGTTTCATTTCTATGCATCTAAATCTTTGTTAATTGATCATAAGGTCACTTGGGGGCTTCCAACCGACCGAGTTTAGCTTTCATACCCTCTTGACCGGCATGAAACGACACATTATGGGTTAAACCTGCCTATTTGCAACTTGCTACTCCGCCAAGTGACCCGCCGAACTCTTGACAAGTTAATCTTTTTTTGGGTCTTTTACATCTGTGCCCCTGGTTCCTTAGTCGTACTCATTCATCCCCACACTCTTAACTTTTGCTCAGTTTCCCCACTCCTTGGCTGAAACTCTCACAAATGGGAAAACTGGACGTTGCCATTGGGTCAATGGCTTGACCGTTAACTCTGACTAGTGGGGTCGCATAGGCGTGCATGCAACTGACCACGGTCATGGGGTAGCACGTGTCCATCGAACATGCCAAAATGTCACATCGTATAAGAGGGGGAACCACCTACAGGCGCATCGCCCCTACCATTTTCCCCCAAATCCCCTCCCTGCCACATCGTCTCCCTCTCCCCCACCATGTCGTCTCACTCTCCTCCATCGCACCATCTCGCTCTCCCGCATTGCATCCTCTTCCTCACCTTCATCGCCTCACTCGTACCGATGGCAGACACTCGTGGCAATGCCGGTGCAGCGGCCAGAGATCTGCAGGGCGCGGTGACCGCGGCAAATGCAGTGCCGGACGTTGGTGGCATCCACGATGGTGCGGGGAAACTCGCAACCACTGTGGCGACTGTGGATGTGGAGAAGGAGGTGGCGGGCTCTACCTCGGTGCTTCCGGAGCTGAAGGTGACGTCATCGAGCAGTGCAGTCCATCCAGATGCACAGCCTGGCAAGGAGAAGGTGGTACATCAGGTACTTCCATTTGCTAGTACCCTATTTGCAGTATTTAGATTGTAGATTTTCATTGGTTGGATTGTGATTCGTAGGGTAGTATAGATGGTTAGAGTAGTTGGTTTGAGGGATGGGGTTTTCTGTATGGAGGGATGGGGGGTTTTTGTATGGGGTTTTTTGGATTACATCATTGCAAAAATGCTAGACAGATCTTATTGAGAGATAGGGATCTCTGTGCTTAAATGCTACACGTGATTATTAGATTTGTTTTTGAATTCTACACAGATTGGGGTTTTCAATGCTACAGACATGTATGCTTAGATTTGTTTCTGAATGCTACATAGATTGAGTTTTGAATGTCATATGCCCAATTGGAATGCATTAATTTTGATGTACCTATCAATTGATTAAGAACTTACCTGATTCATCAGTATATAAATTTGTCCACAATATGTAGTTATATTAGCTTTGTTGTTCAATGTGTGTGCATGACAATGGAAAATGCAAATAGGATCATAGTATAGATAATATGATCAATGTGTCATGTGTGCATATCTAAATTATCAGTTGGCTTCTGTATTTACTAGTAATGGATGTAATTGTATATTCAGGAGGATGATTCTGTGGGGAATAAGAGGAAGCTAGGCCTTACTGGGTTCAAGGACCCGTATGATCCAGAGTATAGTGACGACGAAGAATATGAGGTAAGACTACTTGAAATTTAGATTGTTCATTTAGTTCCTTTGACATGGTGTATATGAATCTATAATGTATTAATGTAATTCATTCATGTGTGTAGTATGAGTCTAGAGAGGATGTGTACAACAACAATGTTGCATCCTTCACAGCGAAGGAGGAGGAGAAGTTAAGGCTAAGGGAATTGCTTCCTTCTACAACCGCAAGATCAAGAAGTGGCATTGCCCATACTACACCACCAAGCCAAAGCCAAAGGATGGTGATGTCTACCACGCAACCTTCTTCTTGTAGACTCGTGTCGGGCCTCCAAGCATAGAGTTTTGTAGGATAGTAGAAAATTTCCCTCAAGTGGATGACCTAAGGTTTATCAATCCGTGGGAGGTATAGGATGAAGATGGTCTCTCTCAAACAACCCTGCGACCAAATAACAAAGAGTCTCTTGTGTCCCCAACACACCCAATACAATGGTAAATTGTATAGGTGCACTAGTTCGGCGAAGAGATGGTGATACAAGGGCAATATGGATGGTAGATATAGGTTTTTGTAATCTTAAAATATAAAAACAACAAGGTAGAAAGTGGTAAAAGTGAGCGAAAATGGTATTGCAATGCTTGGAAACCAGGCCTAGGGTTCATACTTTCACTGGTGCAAGTTCTCTCAACAATGATAACATAATTAGATCATATGGCAATCCCTCAACGTGCAACAAAAGTCACTCCAAAGTTCCTATCACGGAGAACATAAGATGAAATTTCTTGTAGGGTATGAAACCACCTCAAAGTTATTCTTTCTGATCAATCCATTGGGCTATTCCTATAAGTGTCACAAACATCCCTAGAGTTCATAGTAAAATAACACCATATGACACACATCAATCAACCCTAATGTGACCTAGACACACCAATGTCACCACAAGTATCCGTGGGTCAATTATACAATATGCATCAAACAACTTCAGATTCATATTATTCAATCCAACATAAAGAACCTCAAAGAGTGCCCCAAGATTTCTACCAAAGAAACAAGGACGAAAACATGCATCAATCCCTATGCATAGATTACCCCAATGTCACCTCGGGAATCCGTGAGTTGGGTGCCAAGACATACATCAAGTGGACATTTTCACCACGGGTATCCCATGCAAGACATACATCAACTGTTCTCAAATCCATAATAGTATTCATTCTGATAATAGTGAAACCTCAAAGGTAAAACTCAATTCATCACAAGAAGATAGAGGGGGAGAAACGCCATATGATCCAACTATAATAACAAAGCTCGCGGTACATCAAGATCGTGCCATATCAAGAACACGAGAGGGAGAGAGAGAGAGAGATCAAACACATAGCTACTGGTACATACCCTCAGCCCTGAGGGTGAACTACTTCCGCCTCGTCATGGAGACCGCCGGGATGATTAAGATGGCCACCGGTGATGGTTTCCCCTCCGACAAGGTGCTGAAATGGGCTCCCGGTTGTTTTTCGTGGCTATAGAGGCTTGTGGAGGTGGAACTACTGAACTAGGTTTATTTCTGTGGTTTTTGGGATTTATAGGAGGTGTTGGCGTCGGGAACAAGTCAGTGGGTCCATGAGGCGACGACAAGGCAGGGGGCGCGACCTAGGGGGGTGCCCTCCACCCTTGTGGATGCCTTGTGGCTCCTCTGGTCCATCTCCGATACTCCGTGGGCTTCTTTTGGTCCATAAAAAATTATCGTAAAGTTTCAACTCATTTGGAATCCATTTGGTATTCCTTTTCTGCAAAACTCAAAAACAAGGAAAAAACAGAAACTAGCACTGGGCTCTAGGTTAATAGGTTAGTCCCACAAATAATATATAATTGCATATAAATGCATATAAAACATCCAAAACAGATAATATAATAGCATGGAACAATCAAAAATTATAGATACATTGGAGACATATCAATAATCCACAAGCTTAATTCTTGCTCGTCCTCGAGTAGGTAAATGATAAAAACAGATTTTTTGATGTGGAATGCTACCTAACATATTTATCCATGTAATTTTCTTTATTGCGGCATGAATGTTCAGATCCATTAGATTCAAAACAAAAGTTTAATATTGACATAAAAATGATAATACTTGAAGCATACTAATAAAGCAATCATGTCTTCTCAAACTAACATGGCCAAAGAAAGATATCCCTACAAAATCATATAGTATGGCTATGCTCCATCTTCATCACATAAAATACTCAACTCATGCACAACCCAATGACAAGCCAAGCAATTGTTACATACTTTTGGTATTCTCAAACCTTTTCAACTTTCACGCAATACATGAGCGTGAGCCATCGACATAGCACTATAGGTGGAATAGAATACAATGGTTGTGGAGAAGACAAAAAGAAGGAGATAGTCTGACATCAGCTAGGCGTATCAACGGGCTATGTAGATGCCCATCAATAGATATCAATGTGAGTGAGTAGGGATTACCATGCAAAGGATGCACTAGAGCTATAATTTTATGAAAGCTCAAAAGAAAACTAAGTGGGTGTGCATCCAACTTGCTTGCTCACGAAGAGCTAGGACAATTTGAGGAAGCCCATCGTTGGAATATACAAGCCAAGTTCTATAATGAAAATTTCCCACTAGTATATGAAAGTGACAAATAGGAGACTCTCTATCATGAAGATCCTGGTGCTACTTTGAAGCACAAGTGTGGTAAAAGGATATTAGCATTGCCCCTTCTCTCTTTTCTCTCATTTTTTATTTGTTTGGGCCTTCTCTCCTTTTTCTTGGCCTCTTTTTTTTCATCCGGATCTCATCCCGACATGTGGGGGAATCATAGTCTCCATCATTCTTTCCTCACTTGGATAATGCTCTAATAATGATGATCATCACACTTTTATTTACTTTACAACTCAAGAATTACGACTCGATAATAGAAAAAATATATGACTCTATATGAATGCCTCCGGCAGTGTATCGGGATGTGCAATGATCAGGAGTGACATGTATGAAAATATATGAAAGGTGGCTTTGCCACAAATACTATGTCAACAACATGATCATGCAAAGCAATATGACAATGATGAAGTGTGTCATAATAAACAGAATGGTGGAAGTTGCATGGTAATATATCTTGGCATGGCTATGGAAATGCCATAATAGGCAGGTGCTACTTCTTGAGCTGGTGTTGGTTTTTCCCTTGATGAGGAAAGGGTGATGCAGCAAAGTAGAGATAAGTATTTCCCTCAGTTAGTGAACCAATGTATCAATCCAGTAAGAGATAACACATAAGTCACCGAATACCTGCACAAACAAACAACAACTTGCACCCAATGCGATAAAAGGGGTTGTCAATCCCTTCAGGTTACTTGCAAAAGTGAGATCTGATAGAGATAGATAAACGGTAGAGTAAATATTTTTGGTTTATATATAGGAAAGTAAAAGATTGCAAGATAGTAAATTGGAAACTAATATTATGGAAAATAGAACTTTTATGATGGAAAGTAGACCTGGGGGCCATATCTTTCACTAGAGGCTTCTCTCAAGATAGCAAATAATACGATGGGTGAACAAATTACTGCGGGTAATTGATAGAAAAGAGCAAAGTTATGATGATATCTAGGGCAATGATCATGAATATAGGCATCACGTCTGTGTCAAGTAGACCAAAACGATTCTGCATCTACTACTATTACTCCACACATAGACCGCTATCCAGCATGCATCTAGAGTATTAAGTTCATAAAGAACAGAGTAATGCATTAAGCAAGATGATGTGATGCCGAGGAATTAACTCAAGCAATATGATGAAAACCCCATCCTTTTATCCTCAATGGCAACAATACAATACGTGCCTTGCTGCCCCTACTGTCATTGGGAAAGGACGCCACAAGATTGAACCCAAAGCTAAGCACTTCTACCATTGCAAGAAAACCCAATCTAGTTGGCCAAACCAAACCGATAGTTTGAAGAGAATTACAAAGATATCAAATCATGCATATAAGAATTCAGAGGAGATTCAAATAATATTCATAGATAAGCTTATCATAAATCCACAATTCATCGGATCTCGGCAAACACATTGCAAAAGAGTATTACATCGAATAGATCTCCAAGAACATCGAGGAGAACATGGTATTGAGAATCATAGAGAGAGAAGAAGCCATCTAGCTACTAGCTATGGACCCGTAGGTTTGTGGTAAACTACTCACGCTTCATCGAAAGGGCGATAGAGTTGATGTAGAAGCCCTCCGTGATTGAATCCCCCTCTGGCAGGACACCAAAAAAGGCGCCTAGATGGCATCTCACGGGTACAGAAGGTTGAGGTGGTGGAACAATGTTTTCGTGGCTTGTTCTGGTGGTTTGGGGATATAAGAGTATATATAGGCGAAAGAATTTAGGTCAGGGAGTGTACAAGGGGCCCACAAGGGTGGGGGCGCGCCCTCCATCCTTGTGGCCGCCTCGTAGCTCCTCCAACTTCATCTCACAGTCTCCTAGTTGTCTTCTGGTCCAAGATAAATCATCATGAATTTTTTATTCCGTTTGGTATTCCTTTTCTGTGAAACTCAAAAATAAGGGGAAAATAGGAACTGGCACTGGGCTGTAGGTTAATAGGTTAGTCCCAAAATTAATATAAAATAGCATATTAATGCATATAAAACATCCAAAACAGATAATATAATAGCATGGAAAAATCAAAAATTATAGATATGTTGGAGACGTATCAAGCATCCCCAAGCTTAATTCATGCTCACCGCAAGTAGGTAAATGATAAAAACAGAATGATTGATGTGGAATGCTACCTAACATATTTATCCATGTAATACTTCTTTATTGTGGCATAAATGTTCAGATCCATAAGATTCAAAACAAAAGTTTAATATTGACATTTAAACAATTATACTTCAAGCATACTAGCAAGGAAATTATGTCTTCTCAAAATAACATTGCCAAAGAAAGCTTATGCCTACAAAATCATATAGTCTGGCTATGCTCCATCTTCATCTCACAAAATATTCAAATCTTGGACAACCCCGTTGACAAGCCAAGAAATTGTTTCATACTTTTGATGTTCTCAAACTTTTTCAACTTTCATGCAATACATGAGCGTGAGCCATGGACATAACACTATAGGTGGAATAGAAGGTGGTTGTGGAGAAGACTGAAAGAAGGAGAGAGTCTCACATCAACTAGGCGTACCAACGGGCTATGGAGATGCCCATCAATAGATATCAATGTGAGTGAGCAGGGATTGCCATGCAACAGATGCACTAGAGCTATAACTTTATGAAAGCTCAACAAGAAACTAAGTGGGTGTGAATCCAACTCGCTTGCTCATGAAGACCTAGGGCAATTTGAGGAAGCCCATCATTGGAATATACAAGCCAAGTTCTATAATGAAAATTTCCCACTAGTATATGAACGTGACAATATAGGAGACTCTCTATCATGAAGATCATGGTACTACTTTGAAGCACAAGTGTGGTAAAAGGATGTAGCATTGCCCCTTCTCTCTTTTCTCTCATTTTTTATTTGTTTCAGCCTTCTCTCCTTTTTCTTGGCCTCTTTTTTTCATCCGGAGTCTCATCCCGACTTGCCCCTTCTCTCTTTTCTCTCATTTTTTATTTGTTTCGGCCTTCTCTCCTTTTTCTTGGCCTCTTTTTTTCATCCGGAGTCTCATCCCGACTTGTGGGGGAATCATAGTCTCCATCATCCTTTCCTGACATGGGACAATGCTCTAATAATGAAGATCACCACACTTTTATTTACTTACAACTCAATAATTACAACTCGATACTTAGAACAAAATATGACTCTATGTGAATGCCTCCATTGGTGTACCGGGATGTGCAATGAATCAAGAGTGACATCTATAAAAAATGATGAATGATGGCTTTGCCACAAATACGATGTCCACTACATGATCATGCAAAGCAATATGACAATGATGATGTGTGTCATAATAAACGAAACGGTGGAAAGTTGCATGGCAATATATCTCAGAATGGCTATGGAAATGCCATAATAGGTAGGTATGGTGGCTGTTTTGAGGAAGGTATATGGTGGGTTTATTGCACCGGCGAATGTTGCATGGTGCTAGAGAGGCTAGCAATGCTGGAAGGGTGGGAGTGCGTATAATCCATGGACTCAACATTAGTCATAAAGAACTCACATACTTATTGCAAAAATCTAATAGTTATCGAAACAAAGTACTACACACATGCTCCTAGGGGGATAGATTGGTAGGAAAAGACCATCGCTCGTCCCCGACCGCCACTCATAAGGAAGACAGTCAATAAATAAATCATGCTCCGACTTCATCACATAACGGTTCACCATACGTGCATGCTACGGGACTCACAAACTTTAAGACAAGTATTTCTCAAATTCACAATTACTCACTAGCATGACTCTAATATCACCATCTTCATATCTCAAAACAATCATAAGGAATCAAACTTCTCATAGTATTCAATGCACTTTATATGAAAGTTTTTATTATTAGTACAAAAAAATACACTTCCGTGATGATGCATGTTTGTCACAGTAGGTCACATTTTCTCTCATGCATGCACATCCATGATGATTTTATGACAGAATCAAGATAGTCGTACTTGTGCTATTGTAGAAGTGTTCCATGACATTACCAAAATTATCATCACGGAAGTGTCACTTCCATGACGATAAATCGCGCGTCACAGAAGTTCTTTCGTCAAGGGTGAACGACATGGCATCCACTGTAATGGGAAGCCGTTAAGCGACCAGGTTCTGGTTTGGATCCGATAACCCATTAACAGCCCGGACCAATGGGGATTTTCCACGTGTAAAATTCTCAATGGCCAGAGTAACCACGTGTCGGCTCACCATTGGGACTGATGTTATCCACTCATTGGACCGAAGGAGCCTATGATTCAACGACAAGTCGCACGGCCCAACAGAGGCCCATTCTAGTGAAAAGGCCGGCCCGTTTGACATGGTCAAAAGGTAGCGGGCCGGCCCACGGAAAGCCTGTTAACAGTCTGTTCGCATATAGCCCATTTACAACCCGCTAACTCACGGCCTACCAGAAATTGGCCCAGTAGTGTCATCTGGGCCGTCCAATATGATACCAGCCCGTTGTAACTTCCAGCCCATGTATGGACCATGACGTCTTTCGGCCCATAGGTGGCCCTTTGTAACTCTGGGCCCATTAAAGGCCCGAGATGAAACTGGCCCATAATGAGCAGTGTATCGCTTTATACCCATTCACAACCCATTATTCCGTCGGCCGTTTCCAGCCCGTGCTAACTTTTGATCTTCTAAGGGCCCATTTATTCTTGGGATCATTTCTAGAATTCGGTTAGTTACGGTCCGTTACTGGCATGTCCTGTTTGTGGGCCAAATTCAGCCCGTGGTTACATTCGGCCCGTTTGTGGCCCGTTAACCCGTTGGGCTCTTTTCATAGCGTTATCAAATACGGCATATTAACGGCTTGTTATGGTCCACAAATAGTATGACCCATGTTTGGCGAAATGATTATATGCCCCGTAGAAGGCCCATGGATCCTATGGCCCGTAGAAGGCCAATGGATCTTACGGCCCGCAGAAGGCCCATGGATCATACGGCCCATAGAAGGCCGATGGATCCTATGGACCATAGAAGGCCCATGGATCCTACGGCCCGTAGAACGCCCATGGATCCTACAGCCTGTAGAAGGCCCATGGATCCTACGGCCCACAGGAGGCCCATGGTTACAATAGTCTGTGTGTTTCCATCATTGGTACAATGACATGCTAAACAAACGGGTTTTAACCCCTTTCCACGACGGCATTTGGAACCGTCGCCAAGTGAGTGTGTGTGATAGGGTGTCCTTCCCACACGACCCAGAAATCGTCAGGGATAGGCCCTCCCCGGACCCAGGCTAGGGCCGTGTGCGATCGGGCGAGGCATCGAAACCCAATCATTTCCGTAGGTATGTACATCCCACTTGGTGAATCCCAGAAAAACATTTCCATAGGTATGTATATCACACATAGTAAATCCAAGGAATTCATTTCTGTTCTTATGTACATCCCACACAGTGAATCCAGGGAAAACGTTTCCGTTTGTATGTATATCACACACAGTTCTTTCTGTGGAAACGTTTGTGCAAGGTGGCCTAACACAAACAGTTCGCTGCCGAAAGCCGTGTGTGATTGTTAGTTGATCGAACACGCCTACTTTCTAGAAACCGTGCGGGTTGATTGAGTTCATCACCCATGGTGCTGTCTGAGTAACCGTTTGCAATAGAAAACCCCAATAAGCATGGTAATTAGCCTATTATTGATAGTCCATGTACTAATCAAACTGATATTTCTTATAAAACGTGCCAGATATTTCATATTCGTATAAAAGCAACCAGGATTTCATAATCGAATTACATCAGATAGCTTCAGCACTTAGTTACGCCATTACACAACAACACCAAGTTTCACATGCAGCATCAAAAACCTTTGAAAAGTTGCATCATACACGGTAAATAGACAGATGAATCTCATCTGGGAAACTGCAGAAGCGGAAGGCAAATATTGAGCGTTCAGTGATGTTGAATGTCCTTGCAACTTTAGGCAGTGGCTATGGATAATTGCCAGCCCAACCTTCGTCCTCTTTAGCAAGACTTCAATATTGTACCGTGGGTGTTGAATGAATACCTTCCTCGCCTCTTGACCACACTGGTGCGCGTCGGTCCTAAACAAACGGTTTTTTACCCCTTTTCGCGACGGCATTTGGAACCGTCGCCAAGTGAGTGTGGGCGATAGGGGGGTCCTTCCCACATGACCCAGAAACCGCCGGGGATATGCCCTCCTGGCACCCACGTTCGACAAAATGAGGTCCTGTGCGACGGGAGAGCACTCAAATATAGAAATACGTACAATAGAGCTAAGAAAATACAATTATATGGCGAAATTGTTTCCAGTCGCAAGTACATCCCACATAGTCAGTCCCCACTAAACGTTTCCGTTCGTATGCACATCCCACACAGTCGCTCCAAGGAAAACGTTTCTGTTCACAGGTACATCACACATAAGTTTTCCCGTTAAATCGTTTGTGTTATTGAATGTAGCGCACACGGTCCGTAGAAGAAACTGTGTGGCAAAGGCTGTCCATGACACACAATTTTTATGTGGTAAACGTTTGTGCAAGGTGGTCTAACACAAACAGTTTTCAAGAGAAAGTCATGTGTGATTGTTCATTGATCCAACACGGTTTATTCCTAGAAACTGTGTGCATTGCCTGAGGTCATCGACCACGGTATTTTTCAACAACCGTTTGCAATATCAAAACCCAATTAGTAGGCTAATTCGCCATTAGCAGGCTAATTGCCATGTTATTAATAATCCATTTATTAATCTAATTGACATTCATATTAAGAACATAATATATTTCATTTTGATATTAAGGAAGCAGAATTTCATAATTCAAATACATCAGAGTACAACATGATATAGCTTCAGCACTCAGCTACCCCATTACACAACTGCACCAGCAGCAAGTTCCACATGCAACATGTAGAACCTTTCAAAATTAGCATCACAGACGATATATAGACAGATGCATCTCATTTGGAAAACTGCTGAAGCGGAAGGTGAATACTGAGCCTTCATTCATGTTGAAGGTCTTTGCAACTTTAGGCCAGTGCCTGTGGAAGATTGACCGTCCGTCCTTCGACCTCTTCAGGAACACTTCAATATTGAACCATGGGTGTTTTATGAAAACCTTCCTCACCTCCTGACCATAGAGGTGGTTTGTGAGGTAATCATCAGTGAACTGCTTTGGAAACGCCTGAAAACAAGGATGTGCATAAATATCTTCTCTATATTGTAAATGGGGCAAAGGAATAAAAAAAGGCAAGGTATAATATTTAGTACCATCTTGTAGTGAACTGATGTCTTCTTCGTTGTGCAGACAAAGACCTTGTTGTTTTTTGTTGCTAATTTCTTTATCCTAACAATCTTTCTAAGTTTCTTGATTTGATTGATATTCATGGACAACTCATTTCCCCATATGCAAAAAGGGTCGAACAGTGGGTCAAAACCTCTGACAGCAGGACCTACATGTGCAAGACCAAATTGTTAAAAACCAAAATATTAGAATGGTTCCTGCAATTGCACAATAATGTGCTATTAGACAATGGACCATGCACGTGCTAACCTCGATTGTAAACCTCAGTGCTTCCCATTGTTTCCCTACAACACATATAAGGTAGTTAGTCATCAGGTTAAGTAAGGGTTCGCATGCTATCAGCAAAATATGTTGATGAAAAATAAGCACATTGCAGATTCATCAGATTAATTGAAGCCACATGGAAAACCAATTTACCCAAACCAAGCATGATTAAGAACTAGGAAATATAGCACTTGTATATGTTTCTCATGTATTAAGTGCAGCCAAATTTGATTTATTCCTCACATGCACAACAATACAAAATTCTACCCACGACAATTGGACATCAAATTGCAGAATTGAACCAAGCAGTTAACTAAACACCACAACAAATGAACCAAACATTAACTGAGCGCCACATTGCACAATATAACATTGAACCAAGCAGTTAACTAAACACCACAACAAATGAACCAAACATTAACTGAGCACCACATTGCACAATATAACATACTCCTAATAGAAGATTAGAGAGTTAACCAAACAGTTAACTATGGCCAATTGTAGCAATTGTATTTGTTTCTCAAGTATTTACTACAGCCAAATTCAATTTATTCCACACATGGTATACAATAACAGAATGCACCCTCTATTTTGTAAAGACAAATTCGGTTTATTTCTCACATGGAGGACAATACAAAATGGCAGCCTGAAGAATTGAACATCACATTTGCATAATTGAATCAAATAGTTAATAATGAGCACCACACTGCACGACATATAGAAAATATACACTAGAGCAATAGATTGCATGGTGAAATTAGATAGCACAATTCACTAGATTTTGTGAAGGAAAGGCAGGAGCAGCACATGCAACGGGTAAACCGAGCATGCTTAATCGGCATAGCTAGCAATTGGCAAGGTGCTCTTCCAAGATCTGGGGGTCAGCACAAATGCCAGCCATCGCGACCTCATCCGCGCGTGCGACCGCGATTTGCTTCTCTGCTGCCAAATGCTCCTTGAGGTCCTGGTTATACTACGTGCACCATGGCTTAGGCCGGCGCTTATTTGGTGGATGGGTCGGTGATTTGGGTGGAAGGTGTCGCGCTCGCGTCGGTGGTCGGGGCATGTGGGATGTGGAAGGAGGAGGAGGATGGGGGTCGGGTGTGGATTACCTGCCTGGATAGAGGAGACCGAGCAGCGTGAAGGAGGGTCGCCGACGAGGAGGTGGCGGCGTTCCAAGCAAGGAGTGAAGGTTTCAACTTGGAAAGGAAGGCGGAAAGAGGGGAAATGTGGCTTTTGGTAAGGGGTGGGGGCGGGAAGGTAGATATTTCCGCGGAAGACGAAAATTTGGAATCGCTTCAGCCAAAAAAATTGGCGCATAAAGTGTCATCAGACACGCTCCCTTATTCAGAACCGTGTACGATATATGGACATCACAAACGATTCAGATAGCTTAACCCACGTGTGATGAGTTTGAACGTCAAAAGTTTTGGTTCGAATTTCCATGGTTACAGTGGTCATCCATGTCATTGCATAATTTGGGTACACAAAGGAGACTACAGCACACCCACACTACTTAATCGAGCAAGTTCAGCAATTAAACAGAGCTAGCAGACCTAAACATTACTCTAACAAATTAAAGACCGACGCTCTTAATTAAACAAAACATAGAGTACTACTATGGCTGGTGCTCGTCGATCTCTGCCGCCACCTCCATGTCCAGCTCATGCCCAATGGTCTCCTGGGGAAGGGGCTCCATGGCATCCATCGCACCATACTCAGCAAGCATCTCGCCATCCGTGTCCGCCATCTCTTTGGAAAAGGCCACCATGAGCTGGGCGTGGGCGGACGCGATCTGGGCTTGGACGGGTTCCATCATCGCAAGGTATGCGGCGGAGGAACGGACGGCTGCTCGAACGCTCTCGGCGATTGCCAGCTCTTCGGCCGTGGGTTGCTGACCGTTGTCGGAGAAGCTTTGTTTGATTTGTGCGGTGACCACCAGGAGCTAGGCCTGGGCGGCCTCGACATGGTCGTGGGCTCCCTCCATCGGGGCTAAGGCCGCCGCTGCAGAATGGACAGTTGTTGTGCCGCTCTCGCCAGTTGTTATCCCCGAGGCAGATGTTGCTCCCGCCACCTAAGAAGCAACAACGGCCGTTTGGGCTGCCTTTGCCGCCCGGTCGCAAATTGCAGCCGCGCTCTTGCACCTTGTTAGCACGCGCATGGCGGCTACGGCCGTGCTCTCACCGGAGTGGGCCACCGAAGTTACCCTCAGGACACGGGTCCATGTGCCCATCTTTCACCGGCGATGATTGAATAGTGAGATGATATTTTGGGAGCGAGCTAGTGTGCTTGAGACGCCGACTACGGACTGTAGCCGACGCACCTTCTCGTGTAAGCCATAGGTGTACTATACACCGACGGTGCTCCAAGCTATTTTGTACTACATCTCACACGGTTGCTGATAAAAACTGTGTGCGATCTACTTGATTTTTCATCTTGATTTGAATTACATAATGGGGTCACAGTGGCAATGGACGGTGTTTTAATTGCTAGACCTTTTATCTGTAGTGAACATGCAACTATACGTGTGTCGTAAAAGAATTGGAATTATTCAGGGTTCAATTGAACATTTTATACATTAAATTGGTTTTCTAGCCATTTCAGGTGAACAATTCAAATTTGAAGTACATGCACATTCTCCAGTGCATAGAAATTGGTTGAAAAATCAAATTTGTGTCCTTGGGTGCATGCTTAGGTCCCATGCAAGAAATGGGAATGAATTTCAAACACCAGGGCACTGTTGATTGCCGGCAAAACATTGAGATGACTGGTTTTAAAATTCTAGTAAATCCAAAACTCATCTAAAATTCATGAAACTTGGCATGCTATCATGGAGCGGCATCAACATGCCGTGGTACAAATTTTGTTTCATTTGGGGCAGGTTTGGGTATATGCTTCTTACAAACCGGAGCTTCTCAAAACAAGCATGATGGTTTTCGGTAGGGAATGTCCCACCTTTGGGGATGAAACGATATCCATTGCCTCTTATTGCTTTCAATTTTTTCACGTGTCAACATAGAACAACAGGAGTGTTGTGCGATTTTTTGTGATTTTTCGGGGTTCGTTTGGACATTTTTATGCATTAACTGAGTTTTCAATGCATTTTGTGTGCATAATTCAAATTTGAACTACACGCACATGCTCCAGTGCATATAAATTGGTTGAAAAATCAAATCTGTGTCCTTGGGTGCATGCTTAGGTCCCATGCAAGAAATGTGAATGGATTTCAAACATCGGGGCACCGTTGATTGCCGGCAAAACATTGAGATGCATGGTTTTTAAATTCTAGTAAATCCAAAACTCGTCTGAAATTCATGAAACTTGGCATGCTATCATGGAGCGGCATCAACATGTCGTTCTACAAATTTTGCCCCATCTAGGGTAGGTTTGGGTATATGCTTCTCACAAACCAGAGCTTCTCACAACAAGCATGATGGTTTTCGGTAGGGAACGTCCCACCTTTGTGGACGAAACGATATCCATTGCCTCTTATTGCTTTCAATTTTTTTCTCGTGTTAACATAGAACAACAGGAGTGTTGTGTGAATTTTTGTGATTTTTCGGTGTTCGTTTGGACATTTTTATGCATTAACTGAGTTTTCAATGCATTTATGTGCATAATTCAAATTTGAACTACATGCACATGCTCCAGTGCATATAAATTGGTTGAAAAATCAAATATGTGTTCTTGGGTGCATGCTTAGGTCCCATGCAAGAAATGGGAATGAATTTCAAACACCATGGCACCGTTGGTTGCTGGCAAAACATTGAGATGCCTGGTTTTTAAATTCCAGTAAATCCAAAATTCTGTTAACCATTCACGTGACGCCACATGTCTTGGTTTTAACGGCTATAGGAGGTGCCGTGTGGAGAGCTGCTTGACCTTGATTGAACGGGAGGCATGCGAGCGCCATCCGGTGCACAGGCTGGCCGAGAGGCGTGCAAGCTGTCCTTGAGTGCGCAGGCTCACCGGGAAGCATGCGAGCTGTACACTGCGCAAGCTCACTGAGAAGTGAGCCCTTTGACTTCCATGACCGCCTGCCTTGCTCGCATCCTCTCCATAATGGTGCCCAAGCCGCAATTTAATTTGCTTTTTAAATATAAAACACTCATCGCAAACGTTTTAGTTAGAACACCCGTATGCTAACCGACAGCTTCCCCAGAAAGCCAAGAGAAAATGTGTCGAGCATGATTTCTGCAGCTCTTGCTCGCAAATGTTTTAGATAGAACACCCGTATGCAAAGTGAGAGCAACGCAAGATTTGTGCATCCCTTCAACGCAAACGGTTGTTTTGGACGTACAAACAATTTGGTAAGATTTGTCAATCCTTGTAACACTGCGATTTGTCAAAATATGAAGCTAAAATCACTAGCAATATCTAATTTTTGCAACTAAAATTCAGTAATTAAGCATATATTTCATTCATAGATTAAGCAGTCGTTCTTAATTTATACAAACAGTTCAACTTGACAGCTTAACCGCCGGTTTTGACACCAACAGCTAGGGTTACACAAGGTCGGTTACAAAGGAGGAAATATACATATCCGAATTGCCTAGCTTGCCTTCCACACCAAGTAGAGTCCCATCCGGACACAAGACGAAGTCTTCAATCTTGTATCTTCATAGTCCAGCAGTCCGGCCAAAGGATATAATCCGGCTGTCTGGAGACCCCCTAATCCAGGACTCCCTCAGTAGCCCCCGAACCAGGCTTCAATGACGATGAGTCTGGCGCGCAGTGTTCTCTTCGGCATTGCAAGGCGGGTTCTTCTCCAACTTTCAAGTGTTCGTAAGCAGTGTCCGGCTCCACAAATGTTGAACCTCTTGGCTTATGTGCCCAATAAGGGCTATCTCCCACGCGTCGAATGAATACGAGGCACCAGGGCGTTTTTACATTTGCCCCCCTAGCCAGATAAATAAATTGTCTATTAAAGGGATGGGGATTCTTAGATCCGATCCATACCATCCTCCCCCAGCGAGAATACATCTGAGCGTGTTTCGGAAAGATCCATTCCAGCATGGCCGACCTCCGCAGCTCCTCCTCTCACCCCCGTAGCCCTAAGCCTGGTGATTGGGAGAGGTGTTCAGTCCCGCACAGTCGATTAGTCGAGCTGTAGACTAAGGGATTTCTCCCTCCGGCGTATATGGTGCCCGTTCGAGCCGGGCTTGCCACCTACAATGGCAGGGCGCAAGCGGAGAGCCTTCCTTGTCCCTCCATGGGGGAACGGGTCTGCCTTGGTCCTTATTTACTAAGGGGACTCGGAGTTCCAATTCATCCATTCCTCCGCGGGCTCCTGGAGTTCTACAGCCTCCAATTACACAATCTCATACCTGCCTCCATTCTACATATCACCGGCTATGTTGCTCTCTGCGAGTTGTTCCTGGGCTGCGAGGCTCACTTCCAGCTGTGGAAAAGGCTATTTTGCCTTGTCCCTTGCACACAGAGGGAATCACTTTATCAAGTGGGCGGAGCCGAAATATGGCGCATTGCCGATACCAGATACCTGTCCGGTACCCTGAAGAAGCCGTCCGAAGACTGGCCTTTAGAATGGTTTTATATGGAGGACGTCCCCCTTCCGGACCCTGTTCGGCGGGGTCTTCCTGAGTTCAACAATGCTCCTTTGAAGAAGCGCCGAAGTTGGCGCCCACGGAGCCCCTAGGCGGAAGACAACGGAGAAGTCCTCTATCTGATGAACTGGATCAAAGCACTGGCTCGATCAGGATTGACAATAATCGAAGTTATGTCGATTTGCATAATGCGGGGAGTGTAGCCACTTCAATATCGTGGGCACCCCTTGTGGTGTTATAACGGGGCGGATGACGCCACCCACTGCGGGCGTAAGGGTCCGGACAATGCAGCCGCTCTAGCAAAAATTCTGTCCGAACTGTTCAAGGGTGAGGAAGAGCAGTTCACCCGCATCAAGCCACAGGATGGATTCTCCATGTACAATCCTCCAAGCTGGGTAAGTTATATCTCCCTGCTCCCATTTTTCCCGCATTCTTAGTCATAAGTATTCACCTTGCCACTTTGCGGAAGGAACTGCGAAAAGCCATAAAGGAGGCCAGCAGCCCTTCTCCACAACCAGAGGACCCTGACCGGGCCCTCGATTCTGGACTTGAAGAAGATCCGGTTATCTCCGTGGAACTGATAGACCGGCAGATCTATCAGTTAAGTTGTGACGATGCCCAGGTGGCCATTACGACCGACTATCCCGGACTGCTCCCTGCATCGCAGGTAACAAAAATCAAAATGTCCCAACTCCAAAACTAGGATCCCCTTTTAGGCACTTCACCCACCATATACACATGGCATCTTTTACAGGGAAGGCATTCGGGACGCCCTGCCGAACCCGCAGCAACTCGCCAACAAGAGGCACCGAGGCCGGGTAGGCAAAAAAGGAAGGCGGTCAGGACGGAGACGCCGACGCAAAGGTATAGGAAAACCCCGCTCCGTGGTTGTCGTCTTTCTCAAAATGCAATGACGCCCGCGTTTCTTTAACAGAAAAACGCTCGCCGGAATATGTCCGGCGATGCTGCCAATCAAGCTTCCACTAGTCGGGCGCCAGGACCGGACATGGAGGCAGAAGCCGATATGGGGCAGGCGCCGGATAATCCCCCTATAGAGGATGCGGATAGATTATCCGCTACAAACTCAGAAGTGGAAAGCGCCATGAATCATAGGCGGCGCCGGGCCGTACTCCGCGACGCTTGTTTCTCACCAGAGGCGTTTGACGCCTTCAATTCTGGAGAGGCATACCTCCGTGCTTCTCAAGATGGTCTAGCCAGAGCCACGGATCTATATGTAAAGGATGTACGAGTGTGTAAATCTGCGATTTATATGTATCAGTAGCCCCTGAGACTTGAAACAGTTAGCAGAACAGATTTAAGGATCATCTTTAATGTGCAGGTTCTTAGAGAGAAAAATACTAGGCTGTCCCAGGAGCTGGAGGAATGCAAGACCCAACTGCGAGTCGCTCTTGCAGCATTGCAGGAACAGAACAAGCCTCCCGCTGGTAGCATTTACTTTAAAGAATGATGGTTACCATATAGTGTGCGGCGTGTCTGCAGATCTAACAATTGATTTTGCACATGAATCCGGAGAAAATCTGGGGGACCAGCATGTTATGCGACAGCTAGAGCCTGGCAAACGCGTGCTGACTGAGGTTATGCGGGAGAAAAACAATCTCCAAGACGCCAATATTAAGATGGACGTGGAAGTAAAGACGTTCGGGGCCAGCTTGCGGACTCCGAGAAGGAGAATAAGCGGCTTCGGCGCGGCATTTTCAGTAAGTGTTTGAATGATTCCTTTTAAAGGAGTTCGGCGAAGAAGCTGACTAACAGCACTATGTCTGTAGGTATGCTGACAAGTCGTACCGTGGAGGAAATGCCCGGGTCTGTGGGTGATCTTCTATCCGAGCTATCACATCTGCACGAACAAGTTCGACAGGTGATGGAGGGTGTTGCCCAGGCCTTGTGGCTGTCCGTCTCCCTGCCAGAAGGCGTTGCAGAGCTTGCGGAGAAGCTGAAGGGAGCACGGCGGTGCTTCCGATTATGGAAGATATCAGCCTGCCGACAGGGTTCCAGAGAAGCCTGGGCCATGGTGAAGACGCGGTATACCAAGGCAGACCCAAATCACATGGCCGAGGTCGGACCTGTGGGGCCCGACAGAAAAGAGATCCCCGTTAGGTTAGTTTATGGGCAAGTAGAATTAGCCACAAAGTATTCCCAACAGGATTGTAAGCTAGACCGCCTATTGAATGGTATAGAGGAGGAATTTAGGCAGTCTGCATGACTATGTAATTAAAGTGACATGTATAATGCATTCTAGCCGGATTGTAGATCATTTGTCGTTGCGGACCTTTTCGCTTCAACCTCCGGGCCCAATAGTCCGGAGTGAATCCGAATACCCGCTCAGTTATATAAAACCGGGGTATGCATGGAGACCAGGCGTAGGGGTCATTAGTGCTTTATCAGACAAGTGCCCAACTAGTTATGTTATATTACATGGGTAGTAAGAAACATCTTCCAGGGAGAATAGTTCTGTTAAGCGTTCCTTTCCCTGGGTAAGCATGCCCTAAAGTGCATGTCGGACTACGATAGGAAACGTAGAAAAAACATCTGGGGGCAGATATGGACAATAAATAAAAATCATCTTTTGTTCACCGACGAATATTCCCTTAAGAACGCTAGCTTTCGGCTTCACACAGTCTGAGGTACACATCCGGCTGACCCGGCAGTAACAATCGCAGAGATGCTCCCCTTATGCCCTAGCCGAATTAATGGGAACGTAGGGCATAAATACAAGAGCCAGGCAACCCAGCTTGGCCAAAACTTATGTCATATCGATGCATATAATGGTGAAAAAAGGTACATGCGGAAGTATAACACATGTGTTGGGCATGAGGCCCAGATAAATAATTTAAGCTTCTGTGAAAGAAGCCCCCAGGTAGGAAGAGTGCGGCTAGCGCATCTGTAATGTACAAGCGAGGCACAAGGTGACCCTTGAAGGCCTAGAGAAATAATAAAAGAAAGAAAGAAAGAAAGAGAAACAAGACAGATGATGTATATGCAGAAAATGGACAAAGGGAGGGGACTAACATAGAGTCTGGTGCTAGGCGTAGAATCTTCAGAGCCTTGCCGCGTTCCATGGGTTCGGCTCGAGTTGACTAGTCGATGCATCCCACAATCGGTATGCTCCACCAGTCAGAACTTGGTCAATAATGAAAGGACCTTCCCATTTGGGCTCGAGCTTGTACTTTTTCTTATCCGGCAGGCGTAGAACTAGTTCACCAATGTTATAAGTTTTGGCTCGTACTTCTCTGCTTTAGTATCTGCGAGCCTATTGCTGATAAAATGCGGAACGGGCTTTGGCTACATCGCGCTCCTCTTCCAGGGTGTCCAGACTGTCCTGCCGATCGAGGTCGGCTTCTCTTTCTTCGTACATGCGCACTCAAGGTGAGTCATGAATTATGTCACAGGGCAAGATTGCCTCTGCGCCGTACACCATAAAGAAGGGTGTATATCCGGTACTACGATTCGGCGTGGTCCGGAACCCCCAGAGTACGAAGTCGAGCTCCTCTACCCAGTGCATGTTAGACTCCGTTAAGGAGCGCACTAATCTGGGTTTAATGCCGCTCATTATAATCCATTTGCTCGCTCGACTTGACTGTTGGTTTGTGGGTGATAGACCGAAGCGTAATCGAGCTTGATGCCCATTTTGCTGCACCAGAGTTTTACCTCGTCGGCTGTGAAGTTCATGCCATTATCAGTGATGATGCTGTGGGGGATGCCATAATGGTGTACAACCCCGGATATGAAGTCTATCACCGGTCCGGATTTGGCTGTTTTAACAGGTTTGGCCTCTATCCATTTGGTGAATTTATCCACCATGACCAATAAGTATTTTTTTCTTGTGGGTTCCCCCTTTAAGGGGTCCAACCATGTCAAGCCCCCAGACCGCAAAGGGCCATGTAATGGGGATTGTTTGGAGGGCGGTGGGCGGCATGTGGCTTTGATTTGCAAAGAGCTGGCAACCGGCGCAACGTTGGACCAAGTCCTGTGCATCTGCCCGGGCCGTTGGCCAATAGAATCCTATACGGAAGGCCTTGCTTACAAGAGCACTGGCTGCGGCGTGATGACCACCGAGTCCGGCGTGAATTTCTGCCAAAATATTCCGCCCTTCCACTTTGGAGATGCACCTTTGAAGGACTCCGGTAGTACTTTTTTGTACAATTCTCCCTCATGGACCCTGTAGGCCTTGGATCGCTGCACTATGCAGCGTGCCTCATTTTGGTCCTTCGGAAGTTCCTGTCTAGTTAGGTAGGCCAGGAATGGTTCAGTCCACAGGGCAATAATGGCCATTATTTCGTGGGCTGAAGGTGTTATTTCGGTGGCGGGGCCTCCGATTGTGTCAGAGAGTTCGGTATCGGGTATTTTGGTGGGGTCCGGACTGTTGTTACCGTGTCCCCTTCCCATACTACGGATGGTTTAAACAGCCTTTTCAAAATATGTTGG
The DNA here is from genome assembly GCF_056163025.1 of Triticum urartu. Taxonomy (NCBI): domain Eukaryota; kingdom Viridiplantae; phylum Streptophyta; class Magnoliopsida; order Poales; family Poaceae; genus Triticum; species Triticum urartu. The sequence goes on from NC_141878.1 coordinate 220,765,022, forward strand.
GGGGGGGACCGCATCGTGTCTTGCGCCGATGCGGGCGAGGATATCCGCCGCCTGATTGTTTTCCCGAGCCACATGGTGAAATTCGAGCCCCTCGAATCGAGCTGACATTTTTAGTACGGCGTTTCGATAGGCCACCATTTTGGGATCCTTAGTGTCAAAATCTCCATTTATTTGGGATATTGCGAGGTTTGAATCCCCACGCATCTCCAAGCGTTGAATGCCCATGGAGACTGCCATCCGAAGACCATGCAACAGAGCTTCGTATTCGGCTGCATTGTTGGAGTCTATATACAATATTTGCAGTACGTACTGAACGGTATCTCCAGTTGGGGACGTCAGGACGACACCAGCCCCTAGACCAGCCAGCATTTTAGAACCGTCGAAGTGCATGATCCAATTGGAGTATGCGCCGTACTCTTTAGGGAGTTCGGCCTCCGTCCATTCGGCGACGAAGTCGGCCAATACTTGCGACTTGATGGCTCGTCGAGGTTTGTATGTTATGTCGAACGGGAGGAGCTCAATGGCTCATTTGGCAATCCGGCCCATAGCATCGGGGCTGTTTATAATATCATTAAGTGGCACTTCCGAGGCTACTGTAATCGAACACTCTTGAAAGTAGTGTCGCAGCTTCCGGGATGCCATGAATACCGCATAGGCTATCTTTTGATAATGTGGGTACCGTGATTTGCATGGAGTGAGGACAGTGGATACATAGTATACCGGCTTTTGAAGAGGGAATTTGTGTCTGTCTGCTTCTCGTTCGACAACGAGCACTGCGCTGACAACTTGATGAGTTGCCGCAATGTACAACAGCATTGGTTCGCCGATGTTTGGCATGGCCAGGACTAGGTTGGTTGCCAAAATGGCCTTTATTTCTTCCAATCCGGCTGTGGCCGCGTCCGTCCACTCGAAGTGTTCGGTGCGCCGAAGGAGGCGATAAAGGGGTAAAGCCTTTTCTCCTAAGTGGTAGATAAAGCGGCTTAGAGCTGCCACGCATCCAATTAACTTCTGGATTTGTTTGAGGTCTATTGGGGTAGCCAACTGTGACAAAGCTCGGATTTTGGCCGGATTAGCTTCAATACCTCTACTGGAGACAATGAAACCCAGGAGCTTTCCGGCTGGTACGCCGAAAACGCATTTTTCCGGATTGAGCTTGATGTCGTATGTTCGGAGGTTGTCGAATGTGAGCCTCAAGTCGTCTATCAAAGAGTCGACGTGTTTGGTTTTGACGACCACATCGTCTACGTATGCCTCTACTGTTTTGCTGATTTGTTTCCCTAGACATGTCTGAATCATGCACTGATATGTTGCGCCGGCATTTTTGAGCCTAAAAGGCATTGTGTTAAAATAGAAGGGGCCGTATGGTGTGGTGAATGCCGTTGCGGCTTGGTCGGAGTCCGCCATCTTGATTTGGTGGTAACCGGAGTATGCGTCGAGGAAACACAATGACTCGTGTCCTACGGTAGCATCAATGATTTGATTGATGCGTCGGAGGGGGAAGGGATCCTTTGAGCAAGCTTTATTGAGGTCTTTGAAATCGACACAAAGGCGCCAGGATTTGTCCTTCTTTGGTACCATCACTAGGTTTGCTAGCCAGTCCGGGTGTTTTATTTCTCTGATGAATCCGGCCTCCAATAACTTGGCTAGTTCCTCTCCCATGGCCTATCTCTTAGGTTCGGAGAAACGCCGAAGAGCTTGCTTGACCGGCTTGAATCCCTTTAGGATATTGAGGCTATGCTCGGCCAGCCTGCATGGGATTCCTGGCATGTCTGAGGGATGCCAGGCGAATATGTCCCAGTTCTCGCGCAGGAACTCTCGTAGTGCGGCGTCCACAACGGGGTATAATTGTGCCCCGATGGAGGCTATTTTTGTAGGGTCCGTTGGGTGGACTTGGAATTTGGATATTTCATCCGCTGGTTTAAAAGAGGTGGACTTGGATCTCTTGTCGAGTATCACCTCGTCCCTGTCCACTATGGAGCGTAGCGTGGTTAATTCCTCGGCTGAGAGGGCTTCGGATAATGCTTCAAGGGCCAGTGCGGCTGTTTTGTTTTCGGTGCGGAGTGCTGTGTCCGGATCACTGGCGAGAGTGATGATTCCGTTGGGCCTGGGCATTTTGAGCTTCATGTACCCGTAATGGGGTACGGCTTGGAAGATTGTGAACGCCTCCCGTCCTAACAGAGCGTGATAACCACTGCTGAATGGGGCCACTTGGAATGTAATTTCTTCGGACCTGTAATTATCCGCGTGCCGAATACCACATCTAGTGTGATTTTCCGAGCGCAGCTTGCTTCCCGACTGGGGATGATTCCTCTAAAGGTTGTGCTACTTTTCTCAATGCGGTTCCAGTCTATTTCCATCTTTTGAAGAGTTTCCTCATAGATGAGGTTTAATCCGCCGCCGCCGTCCATGAGTACTTTGGTGAGTCGAAAGCCGTCCACGATTGGACTGAGGACCAGTGCGGCTGGTGCTCGGGTTGTTCGGAATTTAGGTTCATCACTGGCATTGAAGGTAATAGCCGTGACACTCCATGGATTTATTGCTGCTACGTGGCAGATTTCGGCCATGCCGCGGAGTGTTCGCTTGCACCTATTATTTGACGTGAAGGTCTCGAAGACCGTTAACACCGTATTGTTATCCACGGGATGGTGCTCTGTGGTATTTGGGAGAAGAAGATCCTCACCACTTTTGGCCACCTGCCGGAGTATCCAACATGCTCTAAGGCTGTGCGTTGGTATTGTATCCGCTGTACTATGAATTTTGCAGGGTCCGTTGAGCCATCCCTCCAGTACGGTTCCATACCCTGTAGAGGGTTTTTGCTTTTTGGTAGTTGACCCGGGTGTATTGTGATAATGCACCCTTTTGTTTCGGACTGGGTTTGTATTCAGGGCCGGATTATCCCAAAAGTTTATTTTGGTTTTCCAGGCACTTTTCATCGCATAGTACTTTCGTACTATGGACGCCAAGTCAGCGAAGCGTGTTATCTCACGGCGATTTATGGCGTTAAGGATTCCCTTGTCCATGCAATTATTGCAGAAGAATAGGATTGCATCTTCCTCGCGACAGTCCTTAACCTTGTTCATCGCAAGGAGGAATCTGGCCCAATAGTGATGTACTGTTTCCTGGGGCTCTTGCCTGAAGTGGGAAAGATTGCTTATGTTTGGGTGGGTGGGTGTAATTGAATCCGAACCCTCACCTGATCTGGGATCCAGGGGCCGAGGAATTTCCAATTTTGGAAGTTCCGGTTCCGGGGTGTGACCCGATAATCCTGGCCCGCTACCTGACTCTAAGTTTAGGGTTTGGATGTTGTCCTCCCGCGAACGGGCATCCGGCTCAGAGAGATCGGGAATCCGGACATAGTTGGTCCTCAAGATGGAGGAAAGGTCGCCGCATTGTTCCTCCACCACTGCAATATGATGGGTGACCGGTGGAGAGTTAATCTCCCTTTGATCGGGTTTAAGCCCAATCTGATCATAGTCCATAGCGAATCCCAAGGCGGCGGTGCGATCCAAGAGCTCGTTTAAGGAGGCGAGCTCCATTGGATCCATCTGTTCGGTGAGTGCTAATTTGACGTGGAGGCTGTTTTCGATGACCCAAGAAGTTATCGTCGGCGCGGCGGCCGAACAGGCGGTCATGATGAAACCGCCTAGCCGGAGAGTTTGGCCGATAGCCAAAGCTCCCCCGACAGTAATACCGTCTTTAAAGACGAGACGAGACATCCTTCTGCGACGGCACAGAGGAACTCTCAATGAAAGCACCAATGTCAGTGTCAAAACCGGCGGATCTCGGGTAGGGGGTCCCGAACTATGCGTCTAGGCGGATGGTAACAGGAGGCAGGGGACACGAAGTTTTACCCAGGTTCGGGCCCTCTTGATGGAGGTAAAACCCTACGTCCTGCTTGATTAATATTGATGATATGGGTAGTACAAGAGTAGATCTACCACGATATCAGAGAGGCTAAACCCTAGAAGCTAGCCTATGGTATGATTGTGTGTAGTCCTACGGACTAAAACCCTCCGGTTTATATAGACACCGGAGGGGGCTAGGGTTACACAAGGTCGGTTACAAAGGAGGAAATATACATATCCGCATTGCCTAGCTTGCCTTCCATGCCAAGTAGAGTCCCATCTTGACACGAGATGAAGTCTTCAATCTTGTATCTTCATAGTCCAGCAGTCCAGCCAAAGGATATAATTCAGCTGTCCGGAGATCCCCTCATCCAGGACTCCCTCACTAGCCCTCTCCGGTGTCTATATAAACCGGAGGGTTTTAGTCCATAGGACAACAGACAATCATACCATAGGCTAGCTTCTAGGGTTTAGCCTCTCTGATCTCGTGGTAGATCTACTCTTGTACTACCCATATCGTCAATATTAATCAAGCAGGACATAGGGTTTTACCTCCATCAAGAGGGCCCGAACCTGGGTAAGACTTCGTGTCCCCTGCCTCCTGTTACCATCCGCCTAGACGCACAGTTCGGGACCCCCTACCCGAGATCCGCCGGTTTTGACACCGACATTGGTGCTTTCATTGAGAGTTCCTCTGTGTCGCCGCCGTTAGGCCTGATGGCTCCTTCTATCATCGATAGCAATGCAGTCCAGGGTGAGACTTTTCTCCCCGGACATATCTTTGTGTTCGGCGACTTCGCACTGCGGACCAACTCGCTTGGCCATCTGGAGCAGATCGAAAGTTACGCCCCTGGCCACCAGGTCAGGTTTGGAAGCTTAAACTACACGGCCGATATCCGCGGAGACATGATCTTCGGCGGATTTGAGCCTCTGCCTTGTGCGTCGTGCGGTCATGATGAGTACGATTTAGCTCTACCATCGGACAGTGTCCGAGAGATCGCACCGGCAGCCGCTCCGACCCTCAATCCGAGCTGGTTGCGCCGTCCATGGATGGGTGGATGGACCCGCCACGGAGGCCTTACCCTCAGCGGCGATCGAGCCGAACATCGACCTTACCCTTCACAAGAGCCGTGTTGCTAAACCGCCGGATTCTTCTCCGGCCACAGACTCCGAACCGCATGCGGCCGTTCCTATTGAATCCGATTGGGCGCCGATCATGGAGTTTACCTCCGCGGATATTTTTCAGCACTCGCCCCTTGGTGACATACCGAACTCATTAAGGTCTCTCTCCTTGTCAGGAGGATCCTGGCCCAACTATGTCCGGCAGGATTGGGATGCGGATGACGAAGAAATTCACCACCCACCCACTTAGTAGCCACTATCGATGACGGTATGGACGATGATGCAGGAGACAAACAGGAACCACTGCCGACAGGGCACTAGACAGCCACTTCATCAGATGACGTATACATGGTGGACACACCAAAAGAAAACAACGACGAGGAATGGAAGGACGCAACGAAGGGTTGTCCCCTCGAGAAGCAGTCAAAGCGGCGGCGTAAGCGCCGCACCAAATCCCGCCTCGGCAGAAACAACGATCATATAGACCCAACGTTAGAGCAAGGTGAACCATCGCCGGACCACGGCAACATGGAGAATCAAACCGAACAACCTGACTCTGTCAAAGACAATAGTCCGGACGACATCACACCGGACAGACACCTGGAGCAACAGAATGCACGCCAAAGGCTTGTTGCCACCGCGAGGAGTCTAAAAAAGCAGAAGCAAAGACTCAAGGCTGCACAAGACACACTCGGAATCAGATGGAACAAAGTACTCAACGCAGCAGCGAAGTACGGTGGTAATCGCCCCACCAAGAGCTACCCGAAGCGGAAGTTGCTACCTTAATTCGATGAGGAGGCCTTAGATCCCCCGCAACCAAAAATCAAAATGGCCACCTGGCCGAATAGACGTCCTCACGGCCAACATAGAGTGGCAAACAACGGCACACATAAGCCAATACGCGATCCACGCGAGGGCTCGCATCAAAAGGACGGCTCAACCAGATCCATCTATGGACCACGCAAGCGCGCTCCAGCATACGATGCAACACAACAAACATCCGAACAATACGGTACACCTAGATACAGGGGTGCCGCACACCCCCTATGTTTCACCGATGAGGTGCTGGACCATGAATTTCCAGAGGGATTCAAATCCGGAAACATAGAGGCATACGACGGAAGAACAGACCCTGGGGTCTGGATTGAGGACTATAACCTCCATATCCATATGGCTCGAGGAGATGATCTCCACGCCATAAAGTACTTACCCCTCAAGCTCAAAGGGCCAGCTCGGCACTGGCTTAAAAGCCTCCTGAAAACTCCATCGGAAGCTGGGAAGAGCTCGAAGACGCCTTTCGGGCAAATTTTCAAGGGACTTATGTCCGACCTCCGGATGCGGACGATTTAAGTCATATAACTCAGCTGCCCGGAGAGTCAGACCGAAAGCTTTAGAACAGGTTTCTTACTAAAAAGAAACAAATAGTCGACTGTCCGGACGTCGAAGCCTTGGTAGCTTTTAAGCATAGCATCCGCGACGAATGGCTGGCCAAACACCTCTGCCAAGAAAAGCCGAGAACAATGGCAGCATTAACAAGCCTCATGACCTGCTTTTGCGCGGGTGAGGACAGCTGGCTAGCCAGATGCAGCACCTGCGACCCAAGTACATCCAAAGTTAGAGATGAAAACAGGAAATCACGATGCAGCAAAAATAATAAGCGCCGGAATAAAGAAGATAGCCCGAAGAGCACGGCGGTAAACGCCGGATTCAGAAGCTCTCGGCCGGGTCAGCAAAAGCCGCCCTCTAAAGGCGCCAGACATGAACTGTCTAGCCTCAACAAAATTCTGGACCAAATATGTCTGATCCATAGCACCCCTGGTAAACCCGCTAATCATACCCACAGAGAATGTTGGGTCTTCAAGCAGTTCGGCAAGCTCAACACCGTACACAAGGGGGAGGATACACCAAGCGAAGACGAGGATGAGCCTCTCAAGCAAGACACTGGGGAACAAAAGAAATTTCCACCAGAAGTCAAAACAGTAAACGTGGTACACGTGATCAAGGGGAGAAACAAAGCGGCACTCCCAGATAAATATGCCAAAGGGCCTATCACAGCGGAGTCCTGCCACTGGTCGTCTCAACCGATCACCTTTGACCATCGGGATTACTCAGCAAGTATCCAGCGTGCATGATGGGCTGCCTTGGTATTAGACCCAATAATTGACGGATACCACTTCACATGAGTCCTCATGGACGGTGGCAGCAGTCTAAACCTGATATATCAGGACACAATCCACAAAATGGGGATAGACCCAAAAAAATTTGCCTCAGCAATACTACCGTTAAAGGAGTAACGCCAGGCCCAGGGGCTCATTGCACGGGCTCCCTACTACTAGAAGTTATATTCGGCTTCCCCGATAACTTCCGTAGCGAAAATTTAACCTTCCACATTGCTCCGTTCCAAAGTGGCTATCAAGCACTACTTGGACGCGAAGCTTTCGCTCGCTTTAATGCAATACCGCATTACGCTTCCCTCACTCTTAAGATGCCCGGTCCACGTGGCATCATTACAGTAAATGGAAATATTGAGCGATCCCTGTGCCGAAGAGGGTGCGGCCGCCTCGGCAGCCGCACACTAAAATGGCCTCACCAACTAAAGTATTCGATAGGTCGTCAAGACCACGGACACGGTTAGACGAGTCCGACACAGCTATATGTAATTCGTACAGGTTTGATGGCCACACCCCTATCACAAACACAAGGGGCTCAACGCGTGTAGACAAGTGGCAATGTTTACTCATCTTGAAATTTACATGGTTCCTTTAAAACCTACCTTTTTGCACGACAACGTTTCACCTAAGTTCCTCTCTTTTACAGATGACCACCGTGCTACACCCGTCCAGGATACGGCACAACGGAGACACAGGCGCAGACGTGCAGCAGGGACCCGTCCCAAGGATTCTTTTTAGATTAAGACCCTGCGTCAACCTTTTTTACTGTCTCTTGTTGATAGACATCCCTCGAATTCTCAGTACAATTGAGAAGGATGCTGGCGTCTTGGCATGTGGCCATGTCAGAATAATGCACGTACCTGGACACCAGGGGCTTCTTACAAAGGGCACTATTTAGGCGCGGTTTATACCATAAAGACCGAATACCTTAGGGAGTGTTCGGCGTCGCGAGTTTGGCCTTATATGCATCAGCTCCGAATCATGTCTTTGGTCAAATGTTGGGTTTGCCCGGCTCCTATGTTTTGGTACCTTACGTTTCGCTCTATCGGCTAAGGTAGCACTAGGAGAACTACTGCGATTGTGCCCCGGGTCATCCCGACGAGCACCTCAGTAGAGAAAGCCGAAAACTGATTGTCATGATATAGCGTGAGACTGGTCAACGACTCGATGACCTATCGGAATGTTAGGATTCCTCCGCCTTAACGAAGGGCCATTTCCCGACCAGGCATGTATGCGCCCCGAATTCAGGAGAGTGCGGAGCCACCAGGGGCTATATAGTAGCCCCACCGTCAAACTCCTATGGCTAAGTGAAAGTGTTAAAGCATTATAGTCCGGTTGCCTTGTTTGCTGCGCTATCACCTCCTTAATAGGGCCAAGACATTGGGTTAAGTGTGAACACGCGCCTTCTGCGAACACCTCCGCATTATATGCGTGGGGGCTGAAGCCGACGACTGCAATCTTTCAGGTTATACACATGTATACATAAAGGGCCGCACAGGAGGCATCATATTACTTTTAGGCAAAAGTATAAACACAACCTTAATAAATTTCATAAAAACATTATGTTTACAATGGGAATACATGTCACTCAAACATAATATTCTTCGAGCACTGGGCCTCTATCAAATGGGCACCCTCGAGAACCTCTTCGAAATAGTGCTCGGTAGCCACTCGGCCTATGGCTGAACCCTGCGCCACAACAGTGGTAGCATCCATCTCCGCCCAGTATGCTTTAACGTGGGCAAGGGCCATCCGTGAGCCTTCTATGCACGCCGACCTCTTCATCGCATTGATGCGCGGCACCGCACCAAGGAACTACTGCACTAAGCTGAAATAGCTATTCAGCTTCGGCTTTTCCGGCCACAGCTGATCCACGACAGACCTCATGGCAAGTCCAGACAACCTATTGAGCTCGGCCCATTCGGCTAGCTGATCAGTCAATGGAAGCGGACGCTCTGGAATGTTAAATTGTGACCAGACCAGCTTGTCCACTTCACAATCTGTTTGATCTTGGAAGTATTTGGCCGCATCGACAGTGCTCGCCGCCAAGTCCATATATGCGTCTGCCGAACTCCACAGCCGATCCAGAGGGGCATACCGTGGATCTCCGAACTTCCTTCGCGGCATGAAGGGCTTCCCAGCCGCAATATCCCCGGCTTCACGCAGCTCCTCCTTCTTCTCTCTCATAGCAGAGCGGGTGTCTTTGGTCGTCATCGTGGCCTTTTCAAGGTTCATCGCCTTCACTCGGTTTTCTTCTTCAAGGAACTGGCAACGGTCGGCAGTGTCTTTTAATGTTACAGCCATCTTGGCCATTTTCTCTTTGCTCTCGCAATGCGCGGCCTTCTCGGCCCTCAACTCTTCGGCCGCCTTCAAAGCAGCCGCACTACTACTCCTCGCTTGTTCTTTGGCTCGGGCAAGTTCCGCCCGAAGGGTCTCCACGGTGGCAGCTCCATCTGCAGTCACAACATATTAAAGATACTGGCATCATACTTCTCTTACTATGTGACATTCACCAGAAAGCATTACTTACCCTGTGCCTCGTCAAGCCACTTGTTAACAAGCTCGATGTCGGCATCTGCCGCATCCAGTTGCCGCTTTAGTTCGGCAAACTCATTAGTCCGGCTAGCCACCGGAGCTTCCACCACCTGCACACAAAGGCGGTTTGGTTACTACTTGGGACTACGATCCTCTGTTCGCCGCCATTCTCGACGACAACCAGAGTCTCAGGGGCTACTATCTACATAGGGCACACCTAAAAATGTGCGGTACTATCAAAAAGTATCACGTACCCCAAAGTCTGTTAGTAGACTCATAAAGGCTTCATGCAATCCGCTTTCGGCGGACGAAATTCTTTCCATCACCGTACCCATTAATGTACGGTGTTCTTCTGAGATGGCCGCTCGCTCCAACAGCTCCCTCAGTACGTCCGACCGCATACGAGACGGTGTCGGACTCTTTTGTTTTCTCTCTTCAAGAGCCGGACGCTGAGGACTTCGGGTGACTATAGGATTATCTTCTAGCCTCACCAGATCGGAGAGGCCCTCCGTGACGACACTTCAAGGTCGCCCGCTTCTTGAGCGGGGGAGTCCGGGGGAGGCGTTTCGCTCTCCATCATCTCCGTAAGAAGATCCCCTGAAGACGAGCTCTGTTGAGAAGGGCTAAGATCCGAACTGTCAGATAAATGCTTCGGTTATTTTCCTCGGAAGTAAAGTAGTATATCTTCACTATTAAAGTACTTTTTGATTACTTACAGCTTGTTAGAGGGCAGATCCCCGCGTGGACTTTGTGCGGCAAGAGCACCCTCTGAGGCAGGACCCTCTGGTGGAGACTTCTTCTCCCGTTTGGAAACCTTGGTTTCTGGATCTTCAGGGGTAGTCCTCTTCCTTCCCCGGGGTGAGAGGATGCCAGATTCCTCCCCTTGGTTATCCTCCCTCACGGAGGCGCCCGTTCCCTTGGTCGGAATGGGTAGCGGTGGAGACCCTCTTTCACCCCCTTTATTCCCCCCTTTATCTTCCTGTGAGGGCTCCGGGCAAGGTGCTAGCTCGAGCATCTTTTCCAGCACCGGATTCTCCAAGCCTTTCGGAAGGGGGGCCGAACACCGGATCATCTTCGCCTTTGTTATCCAGTCCTGGTCAAAGAGTGATTTCTCATAATGACGTCATGATAAATGAAAGACGGTGTGTTCGGCTAGAGGGTAACTTACTTGGTCGGCGGTGCGGTTGCTGCTCAGGCCCACGTCCTCGGTAGTGTCCGGACACTCTATCTGGGGTCCGAAGAATGATTTATACATCTCCTCGTGCGTCAGGCCGAGGAAATTCTGAACAACGTGCGGTCCTTCTGGGTTGAACTGCCACATGCGGAGGGGCCGGCGTTCGCATGGCTGGATTCATCGAACCAGCATGACTTGCATTACCATAATCAAACTAAAATCTCCTTCGAAGAGATCTCGAATGCGGCGCTGCAGTACAAGCACGTCCTTGGCTGGACCCCAGCTCAGCCCTCTGCTAATCCATGACATCAGTTGTGGTGGAGGGCCTGAGCGGAAAGCAGGGGCAGCCGCCCACTTGGCACTTCTGGGAGCTGTGATGTAAAACCACTCCCGTTGCCATAATCCGGACACCTCTAGAATGGAACCCTTTGGCCATGGAGCCCCAACAATCTTGCTTATTAATGCGCCTCCGCACGCTACATGCTGCCCCTCGACCATCTTCGGCTTCACATCAAAGGTCTTGAGCCACAGGCCGAAGTGAGGGGTAATGCGGAGGAAGGCCTCACATACGACAATAAATGCCGAGATGTGGAGAAAGGAGTCCGGGGCTAGATCGTGGAAATCTAGCCCGTAATAAAACATCAACCCCCTAACGAAGGGATCCAGAGTGAGGCCTAGAACTTGGAGGAAGTGGGAGATGAACACGACGTCTTCGTTGGGTTCAGGAGAAGGGACGACCTGCCCTCGGGTAGGAAGCCGATGCGAAACCTTGGCGGTCAGGTATCTGTCCTCCCTCAAGTTCTTGATGACTTCTTCTGTAACGGAGGAGGGCATCCACCGGCCTTGAAGGCTAGATCCGGACATGATTGAAGGTCCGGAGCACCTGACCTAGGCTTTGGGTGTTAGAACTCGAGGCGGGGGAAGGATTCGATTGAGCACAGGAGGGAAAAAAGTAAAAGCCTTGTCCCTTTATTAAGAGGGTGAATATCAAGCGTCCTCTCCATAGTCGTTTGGGACTTGCCTATAATCTAGGAGTCCTAGACACGGTTGGGTTACCCACGACCGTATTGATGAGAATGTCGTAATTAGGGGAACATGATCTCTACTTTGACAAGACGTGTCAAAAAACTGCCTCTCGTTATGTGCGGGGATAGTTAAAGGAAACGTTTGAATAATTACCGGGCCATGGCACAATGTCGTGTTGCCAAAACGTGTCAGCAGATTAGATTTGTGGAAATATTATTCTCTCTACGGTGGTATGTGGAACTTATTTTGCAGGGCTGGACACTATCCTTGTATTCAAATTCTTCCGTGGTGTATTCGGAGGAGGAACCCGCCTTGCAATGCCGAAGACAATACTGCGCGCCGGACTCATCGTCATTGAAGCCTGGTTCAGGGGCTACTGTGGGAGTCCTGGATTAGGGGGTCTCCGGACAGCCAGACTATATCCTTTGGCCGGACTATTGGACTATGAAGATACGAGATTGAAGACTTCATCCCGTGTCCGGATGGGACTCTCCTTGGCGTGGAAGGCAAGCTTGGCAATATGGATATGTATATCTCCTCCTTTGTAACCGACCTTGTGTAACCCTAGCCCTCTCCGGTGTCTATATAAACCGGAGGGTTTTAGTCCATAGGACAACAGACAATCATACCATAGGCTAGCTTCTACGGTTTAGCATCTCTGATCTCGTGGTAGATCTACTCTTGTAATACCCATATCATCAATATTAATCAAGAAGGACGTAGGGTTTTACCTCTATCAAGAGGGCCCGAACCTGGGTAAAACTTCGTGTCCCCTGCCTCATGTTACCATCCACCTAGATGCACAGTTCGGGACCCCCTACCCAAGATCCGGCGGTTTTGACACTGACAAAGGCCCTCTCGATGGTGTACACGAATGATCCTATCTCGGTGGAGAGCTCCATCCAAACTATGGAGAAGTTCCTTGTCGAGGACAAGTACCGAGTGGTCGGCTTCGACCTCGAGTACACCATCGGTCGTGCTGGACACGATCAGAAGGTTGCCGTCGCCCAGTTGTGCGTGCGACATGACATCCTTGTCTACCACTTCCACCTTGCCATAATGCCTTGTGAGCATTTCTCCAGGTTTATCAAGAGCTTCGACTACAGTTTCGCTACGGCGGACACCACCAATGATCTAAAAGCGCTCAAGGTTTCGGACTTGAAATGCCCGAATCTTGTCAACATCCAACACCACTACAAGGTCTGGGGCTCCGACAAAAGCAAACTGAACTCCCTGGTTAACCTCGCCTCGGTCATCATCGACCCCTACTACGCGAAGATGAAGCAAGAGAGCAATAAGGACAAGAACGCCCGGTACAGTGTGTGGCATAAGAGACTGGATGAACAACATGTCAAGTACGCGGCCCTGGACGCGTACACAAGCTACGAGATGTACAGGCGGATCGTTGACATGAGGAACTGTCTTCTTCCTGACCTAGACGAGGGATCGAGCCACATAGCAGTGGGGGGAGCGTCACAAGAAGTAGATGACTAGATGATCATTTGTCCTACTTTAGAATGCATGCAATTGTTTATTGAGGTGTGTGCGAATGATCTGTATAGTCAGTTATGTAATTGGATGTTTATTTTAGTTATATATACACATGTTATTCTATTGTAGACAGAGCAATTCACATGGCTTATTAGTAGCAATCATCTGTGTTATTATTGGTCTTTGCACACATTTCAGATTATAGACCTGTTTGCCGCGTATCACACACATCTTGTTTAGTTGAACCGTTTCCATTGTGTTGCCTAATCACACATAGTTCATCCCAGTGAACTGTATGTTGTATATCGCACACGCCTTGTCAGTGGTAACGACACCTATGGAATCACTTGGATCCCTTCTATGGTTGGCAGGCGCGGGGTTGTGCAAAGAGCGGGTCTGGTAGCCAGCACAAAGACCGTTTACCCAGGTTCGGGCTGCAAGGATGCGCAATACCCTAATCCTGCTTTGGTGTATATTTGAGTGTTCTTGAGCTTTCGAACTAGCTGCGGTGCGTGTGTAGTTCAAAAGATCCGAATCCTCTCTCAGTACGCCACGGGCCTCCTTTTATAGCCAAAAGGGGTTGCCACTGTGGCACACAGGAGGTGGAAAGGTATACAGTTTACAAGCTTATCTCTTGTCATTACGGGACAAGGTGCATTAAATTTGCTCCTTAGGTGTCATGTTGCTTTATTGGGGACGACAACGAGGCATGTCCCGTTCGTTGCCGCTCCGCCTCACTCCGACACGCATCTAGGCCAGCGACGCATGTAGTGCTGAAAGTGCGTTATATCGACTAGAGGGGGGGTGAATAGGAAGACTTGTGTGATGAAGACTTTGATGAAGACTTGGAAGAAGACTTTGAGTATTTATTTTTCTTCTTGTCGTTAGAATCATATTCCTTGCTCTTCTTCTTCCTTCTGTTCTCATTGTCCCACTGAGGCCACTCAGAGATGAAGTGTCCAGTTTTCTTGCACTTGTGACATGTTTTCTTCTTGTAGTCATGAGCAGAAGCTTCATCATTCCTTGAGCTTGATCGTGAAGATTTTCTGAAGCCTTTCTTCTTGGTGAATTTTTGGAACTTCTTCACTAGCATTGCAAGTTCTCTTCCAATGTCTTCAGGATCATCAGAACTGCAGTCAGATTCTTCTTCAGATGAGGAGACAGCTTTTGCCTTCAAGGCGCGAGTTCGCCCATAGTTTGGACCGTAGATATCTCTTTTCTCAGAAAGCTGAAACTCATGTGTGTTGAGCCTCTCAAGTATGTCAGACGGATCGAGTGTCTTGAAATCAGGACATTCTTGAATCATCAGGGCCAGGATGTCAAACGAACTATCAAGTGATGTCAGCAGCGTCTTGACGATTTCATGTTTGGTGATTTCAGTGGCGCCGAGGGCTTGAAGCTCATTTGTGATGTCAGTGAATCGGTCAAATGTGTGCTGGACATTCTCATTGTCATTTCGCTTGAAGCGGTTGAAGAGGTTGCGAAGAACACTGATTCTTTGATCTCTCTGGGTTGAGACGCCTTCATTGACCTTGGAGAGCCAGTCCCAGACTAGCTTGGATGTCTTCAAGGCACTCACACGGCCATACTGTCCTTTTGTCAGATGACCACAGATGATATTTTTGGCAGTAGAGTCCAGTTGAGTGAACTTCTTGACATCAGCAGCAGTGACACCTTCTCCAGCCTTGGGAACGCTGTTCTCGACGACATACCATAGGTCGACGTCAATGGCTTCAAGATGCATTCGCATCTTATTCTTCCAGTAGGGATATTCAGTTCCATCGAAGACGGGGCACGCAGCGGAGACTTTCATTATCCCTGCAGTCGACATAGCTAAAACTCCAGGTGGTTAAACCGAATCACACAGAACAAGGGAGCACCTTGCTCTGATACCAATTGAAAGTGCGTTATATCGACTAGAGGGGGGGTGAATAGGCGATTTTTATGAAAGTCTTCAAAATTTGGGAGTTATGAATACAAATAGTGAAGATTATGCCTATTACTATGCAGCGGAAGTTAGATTACACTAGGCCAGCCATGGTCATGTATTCAATAGAGTGAAAGCACAGTGACAAACAGCTTCAGTGTAATAAGGATCAAGCAGGAAGAAGTTATGAAGCCAAACAGATCATGCATTCACGTTGTGAAGACAAATGATAAAGCAAGCATGCAATGACTTCACAATGAGTAACGACAAGAGAAGGAAGGGAAGATGAAACCAGTGACTCGTTGAAGACAATGATATGTTGGACCAGTTCTAGTTGCTGTGACAACTGTACGTCTGGTTGGAGCGGCTAGGTATTTAAACCTTAGGACACACAGTCCCGGACACCCAGTCCTGAACACACAGTTCAGGACACCAAGTCCTCACCGTATTCTCCTTGAGCTAAGGTCACTTAGTCCTCGCCCAATCACTCTGGTAAGTCTTCAAGGTAGACTCCCAAACCTTCACAGACTTCGTTCACTGGCAATCCACAATGTCTCTTGGATGCTCTGAACGCGACGCCTAACCGTCTGGAGGATTCACAGTCCTCAAGTGTAATAAGTCTTCAGATCACACAGACAAGAAGACTCAAGTGATGCCCAATTTACTCTGGCTCTGGGTGGTTAGGGCTTTTCTCCTCACTAGGAATTTTCTCTCAAAGGCTTCGAGGTGGGTTGCTCTCAAACGACAAAAGCCGTGCACTGAAATCTGAGCAGCCAACCGTTTATGGTTGTGGGGGTGGGCTATTTATAGCCACTTGGCAACCCGACCTGATTTGTCCGAAATGACCCTGGGTCACTAAGGAACTGACACGTGTCTCAACGGTCAGATTTCGAACTCTCATGGCAACTTTACTTGGGCTACAAGTAAAGCTGACTTGTCCGGCTCTGGACAAGATTCGCTCTCATTGTCTTCACTCGAAGACATAGGTTTTTGATTTAGGCATCACTTCAGTCATTCTGACTGGTTCTCCTGGACCCCACTTAACAGTATGGTGGTTCCTATGACTCAACACAAAATAAAAAGAACTACGAAAGATCTAAGTCTTCGAGCTCCATAGGCTTCATAACGTGTCTTCTGTTGTCATAGTCTTCAATGTGAATATCTTCATATACCACCTTTGTCTTCAATGTCTTCATACATTTTTAGGGGTCATCTCTGGTAGTAAAACCGAATCAATGAGGGACTTCTACCTGTGTTTTCCTGCAATTCTCACAAACACATTAGTCCCTCAACTAGGTTTGTCGTCAATACTCCAAAACCAACTAGGGGTGGCACTAGATGCACTTACAATCTCCCCCTTTTTGGTGATTGATGACAAACTAGTTGAAGTTTTCAACGGGGAATATAAAGTGTGAAGTTTGTAAAGGAATTGTCTTCATAAGTTGCAAGAGCTCCCCCTGAAGATGTGCATATAAGTTAATTTGCTTTTGGAATGCAAATGCACATGGCAGGTTGTACTTGTGGAGATCAGCTTCAGCTTATGATGACAATCCACTATGCATGTGAAAGTATATGAAGATAATGACATGCATAATGGAAAATGGACGTCTGCAGAATGAGATGAGTGCGGAATTTATCGTCGCACATGCGGAATTTATCTTCGCAAACAGAGTGGTAAACAAGTAGCAGACGACCATCGAGTTTTAGTGTTTACAACTCAAAAGAACCAAATGAAGCAAAAACAAGAGTTGTAAACACGAAGCAAAGTATAACAAAACAAGGCACCTGCCCATGTTGACCCGCTTGAAGACTATAAACATCATATGCTTCTCCCCCTTTTGTCAGAATGACCAAAAAAGGTTTGAAGACATAGAGTTTTCTACGCGTTCCCAGGCGCAGCAGGGTCGGTGGAGTTGTTTGGCGGTGCTGAGCTTTGAGGTGCTGAAGCGGGTGGTGGTGAGGTAGCATCATCATCTTCATCAATGATCCTCGCAGTGACGGTGGCAGCAGATGAGGAATACTCAGAGTCTTCAAGAGACGGTGTGTTGCGCATCACAGCCCTCCTAGGAGGTGTGGTGTCAAATTTGAAGCGCTCTGTGAAGCCATCCTCTTCAAGTTCAGCTTCAGTGCAGATCATTGAGAGTCCTTTCCACGTATGACGGCAAGTCTCATGTGTAACGAAGGCATTCTTGGTGGCCAGGTTGCGAAGACGATTGACATCCACCAAGAGGCTTTTCATCTGACGTTTCAGCCAGTCGTGATGCCTATCTTGCTTTTGGTGAAGGGCCACAAGAAGCTCTCGGTCAGTGAGGACACGAGCACGCTTCTTGGGTCTTGGAGCGTTTGTGCTATCTGTGGCTTCAGTTGATGCTGGTGCACGTGTAGTGCCAGCCATCGGATAGACCCTGGACATGGCTTCAACACCTTCAACATTCTGCGTGAAGCTCTGGTGTTCGGCATTCTGAAGACTTATTGGTTGCTTGGCAGGCTCAGGGTATATTGCTTCAGCAGAGATATCCACATCGGGCAGGAAGATGCAATGGTTTCGGGCTGAGGGCTGATACGAAATTGTAGAGTGCAGTTTGATCAGCCTCATCACCCAAGGGGCATAGATTTTTAGACCAAATAAGCCCGAGCCTGACGCAGCAAGTTGTCGTATGAAAAGATCCTGTGCGTTGAAGCATTTGCCATGCATGATATAGAATATGAGAGTCTTCATTGCACCCTCAATCTTGGCATATGGAGAGTGTCCCTTAATGGGCCAGAGAGTCCGCCGGATAATATGATATATGGTCCTGGGCAGGTACTCTAGGTCTTCAACGAAGAACTCAGTTGGATAGGGTGCATCCTGAGGCAATGGCTTCATCATTGAGAGCATCTGACTCATATTTGGTTCCGGTCTCTGGAAAATACTCTCAATAGCTTCAGAATGTGGTTGGCAGCCTTCTTCGAAGAATTCGCCTGGAGTGGGCAGGCCGGTGAGCTCAATGATATCAAATGCATTGGCTTCATGATGGACATTTCCAGTCATCCACTCCAAGATCCAAGTCTTCGGATCTTTGTTGTATCCTTTGATATGGAGAGTGGCATAAAACTGAAGCAGAAGCTCTTCGTTCTAGTGCTCTTCATCAGTCACGAACGGCAGCAGACCCACTTGCCTGAAGCAGTCCAAAGCTTCCTCAAGACATGGCAGACCAGCAATGGCTTCAACCTCAAGGCGCTTGTGAGGGAAGATGCGACCTTGGCTGTATAAGATGCATGAATAGTAGCTGCGCTGTGAATAGCTCCAGAACCTATCTGATACAATCCTTTCCCTTGAATAGGAGTTCTTGGAGCTATTGAAAAATGTGTTGTCTGCCTTGAAGCTATTTATATCAAAGGAGCTAGGTGCTGATGCAGGACCTGGGAACCTTGGAAGCCTTGGGACTGGCTTGTGGACATGAGGCATGTGCTCTATGTGATAATCAAATTGTGGACCTGCAGCAGACTCAGGAACTGAAGTGTCTGGCTCAGTGGCTTCGCTGTCCGCTGAAGCATTTGGTGGTGCGGGCTCCACATTGGCTTCAGTGTTAGTAGTTTGAGGGACAACTTCAGGCACGTTCTCCTGGGGAACTGCATCTTGATGGAGCGAGGGAGTGGGTTCTGGAGGTGCTTCTTCATTGTCTTCGGCTGATGCAGCCGGAATTTCTGCAGACTGAACTGGAGGCCGTGGACCTTTGCGAAGCCTACGGAACGCAGACGACGCTTGTGGTGTCGGAGTGGGCTGAGCCTCAATGTCTTCTTCTTCCTCCTGAGGGCGATCCGCCCATGACTCATCTTGTGCCATTGGCGTCAAAGGACGTCCAATGCTGATGAGTTCGCTTGTTTCAAGCTGAGGAGGGGCTGCATCACCTTGCACATTGTCCTGATGATCAATGTCTTCAGCAGCTATTGGATCGGCTGCTAGAATATCTTCAGCGTCAGGTGCCTCTGTGGGAGCAGGCTCATGAACTGTCAGTCTTCTTTCTGCATTGGGGTGAATGACAGAAAGGGGTTCAACCATCAAGGGCTCTGTGGGAGCAGCCCTAGTTTTCTTGGTCTTGCGCTTCTTTTTGCTGGGAGCAGTAGGAGAGGCTTCAGAGCTCTTCCTTTTTCTGGCTTTAGCTTCTACAGCTCTTGTCTTCTTTAGCTCTGAAGCTATTGACCGGCTCTTTGGCTTCGAGCCAGTCGTGGCGGTTGGGAAGACATTCGGTGTGGCTGCTTGTCTTGATGCCTCTGGTTCACTCACAGCAGGCTGCTTCATCCTTTCCCGCAAGCCTTGAGCTTCAGCACGCTTCTTCAGAAAGTTTTCTTTGAGATCATGCTGCATGATTTTGAAGTTCCTCACTTCCTGCACGCTGAGGCTGGCCATGTGCTTCTTGAACTGAGCTTTTTCGTGATCAATTTTCTGCTTCAGCTCAACAATGCGCTGAGCAATGGCCAGTTCTGAAGCAATTGCGCCTTGGAAGGCGACGCTGAGTCCAACAGGCAGCTGAAGATCATTGAAGCTTATGTCTGGTGTGTCAAACCATTCATCGATGAAGCTGTGGATGATGGCGACATCAAAGAGAGGCAGATTGTTGAAGATTTCTGCTTCCTCCTTGCTTTTGATGAGCTGTTCTAGTGCGTCATCGCCCAGATCTTCATCGCTTGATAGATCAATGGCTTCACTACGCAATATGGCAGCAGCAGTGAGCTCTTTGCCTGTTTGTTGCTGGCGCTCCTTTTCCTTCAGGGGCTTGGAGACGCGGGATACGTCTTCAGACTGCACACTGACTTCAGGAGGTGCAGTTTTCAATGGCTTCACCCTTGAGATTTTTGAGGCAGGGGCCGGCTTCGAAGCTTTTGGTTTCTTTGTCTGCTTTGGCTTCGGCACAGCAGGAGCTCCATCAGACTCAGAATCAGCTGGAGGGTCATTCACAGTAGTCCCTTGGACTAAGATGTGTGTGATCAGGCCCTCAAGATTGGCAAACGGACCGATGATATTGGGTTCCGCGTCACGTGTGCCATCTGCCCTTGGTGAGGAGGGACCAGGGTTGAAGTCAAGCCCAAATTTCTTCTTGTTTAGCTTCGCTGACTGCTGAGCAAACTGAAAGTTGCGTTTGAAGAGATTGTCGTCACGACACCAGAGAAGTGACGACGGATGAGCATCATCAGGCTGTGGTCCTCGGACCATGCATGGGTAGAAGCCTTGAGCAATGGCTTCATCTCTGGTCCTGGGTACAAGGTTCTTGTATAGGATACCCCCCCATGGACTCTTGATAGCATTCTTTTCGGCATACTCCTGGGTGATGAAGCGGTATTTGAACCACTGTTCTGCCCAATAGCGTCGAATCCATTGGATTCGAGTCTTGCGTTGCCCATAGCTCTCTTCTGGATCTGTTTTGTACATTTCTGCCAAGTCTTCAGGCAGATCCTTGGAAGTTCCCTCACGTCTCTGTCTGCCCCCCTTTCTTGCTGTTGCAACTGAAGCCATAAACTTTAACTTGAAAGGCTTCAAAACTTTCAAAGGCCTTCCTTTTCTGGACCAACAGGAACTGGCTTCAGGAGAGTTTATGTGATGCTGTAGGAATTCACACTGGAACTGCTAGACGGAAGGAAGTTGATGCTGAGCAGTTCAGTCCTCCGTGCCCTAACTTGGCGACGGAAAACACCTACGGCGACGGCGGAGAGGACGATGTCCACGGTCGGCATGAGGACGGCGTTGGAGAGGTTGCGGCAGCGAAGCGCTTCGTCTCCGGCGTCGTCGAGTGCTAGCGGTGGCGCTAGGGTTCGTGCGAGGGTGGAAGAAGGAGATAATGACCGCGGTAAGTGTGAATTTATAGACTCAGAGGCGGCACTGTGCTATTACGCAGGTGCCCCTGGCGGTTCGCATTTGAGGCACGTGTGGCCAGTTAGCGGAAGTTTGGGGTTTGTTCCACGTCCCACGCACGCCTAAGTTGTCGGGCGGTCATTCCTGCTTCTCTAGATCTTATGTGGAGGAATGAGCATTAAAAACGGACTTTTATGGTTGTCTCTATGTCTTCAGCTGACAAGGACACAGTGAAGACATTCGACAGTTTCAACAGAATGCATATGACTTGGAGAGATAGAGTTTGAGATAGAAAGCATAGAGAGATTAGGGTCCGATCACATTCACTTAGTTCAAAAGATTCCACCAAGAAGACATAGCTATAAGTGAATGCTGTAGAGGACAGAACACTAGAGCATATATATTTATATAATCAACGTAATGAAGATAATCATGAAGACATAATGAGTTCGAAGCCAAGCTAAATGTGAAGATATTGCAAGGTAACGCCAAGGGTTAAACACTTCAAAATGGAACGTTTGGTGGTGGCGTTACCCACCGTATAGGAAGTATTAGACCCAGACACGGCGCACAATTATCGTGGCGCTCCGAAGTCAAATTCCACATTAATGTATTCACACTTAGAATGTATGTCTTCATTGATTGAAGATATACTTTACTTTGTGTGTTGCACATCTAAGTCATCAATACGCATAAGTGTTAGGATGTGTGCCTGATCACAGGACATTTGAGGATTCCAGGATATTTTAGCTCACACCGTAACTTGCAAAACCTCTTCTCATCCAAGGGCTTGGTGAAGATATCTGCCAATTTCTCTTCAGTGTTGACGTGTATGATATCAATGTCTTCCTTCACAACATGATCTCTGAGAAAGTGATGACGAATTTCAATGTGCTTTATCTTCGAGTGCTGAACTGGGTTGTTGGCAATCTTGATGGCACTTTCATTGTCGTAGTAAAGTGGCACTTGCTTCAGATGAATGCCATAATCCTTGAGTGTTTGCTTCATCCACAGAAGCTGAGCGCAGCAAGATCCAGCAGCAATGTATTCAGATTCAGCAGTGGAGAGAGATACACAGTTCTGCTTCTTTGAAGACCAACATACAAGTGATCGTCCCATAAAGTGACATGTTCCTGATGTAGACTTGCGATCAACTTTGTCACCAGCATAATCAGCATCCGAAAATCCAACCGAATCAAACTCTGAGCCCTTTGGATACCATAATCCTAGAGTTGGGGTGTGAGCCAAATATCGAAGAATTCGCTTCACAGCTAAGTGATGCGACTCCTTTGGTGCTGCTTGAAATCGAGCACACATGCAAACACTAAGCATGATATCTGGCCTAGATGCACATAAATAAAGCAAAGACCCAATCATGGAGCGGTATACCTTTTGATCGAACTCTTTACCATTGTCCTCAGGACCTAGATGATGTTTGGCCGGCATTGGTGTTGTGAAGCCTTTGCAGTCTTGCATACCGAACTTCTTCAGGCAATCTTTGAGATACTTCTCTTGAGATATGAAGATGCCATTGCTCTGTTGTCGGATTTGAAGACCAAGAAAGAACTTCAGCTCCCCCATCATGGACATCTGATATTGCTCTTGCATCATATATCCAAACTCTTCACTATACTTCTAATTGGTGCAGCCGAAGATAATGTCATCCACATATATTTGGCACACAAACAGTTCACCATTGTATGTCTTCGTGAAAAGAGTGGGATCCAGGGAACCAGGTATGAAGCCTTTGCTCTTCAGAAAGTACTTGAGTGTATCATACCAGGCCCTAGGGGCTTGTTTGAGGCCATACAGTGCCTTGTTGAGCTTGTATACCATATCAGGATGTTTTGGATTTTCAAAGCCAGGTGGTTGTGCAACATACACTTCTTCTTCAATCTTGCCATTGAGAAAGGCACTTTTCACATCCATTTGATATAGAAGTATGTTATGATGATTTGCATAGGCCAGCAGTATGCGTATGGCTTCAAGCCTAGTCACAGGAGCAAATGTTTCATCGAAGTCAATGCCCTCCACTTGAGTATATCCTTGAGCAACGAGACGAGCTTTGTTTCTGACAACTTGACCATGCTCATATTGCTTGTTGCGGTATATCCATTTGGTGCCTATTATGTTGTGCTTCCGTGGATCAGGACGCTTAACCAGTTCCCATACATTATTCAGCTCAAACTGTTGAAGCTCTTCTTGCATAGCTTGAATCCATTCAGGTTCCATGAAGGCTTCTTCAACTTTCTTGGGTTCTGATATTGAGACGAATGTGAAATGCCCACAGAAGTTTGCTAGCTGAGTTGCCCTTGAACGAGTGAGTGGACCAGGTGCATTGATGCTGTCAATTATTCTGTCAATCTGCACTTCATTTGCAACACGAGGATGTACAGGGCGAAGACTTTGCTCTTGCTGATCTGCGTTGTTGTTTGGAGGAATGTCTTCATGCTGAGCATTGTCTTCATGTTGATCAGGTGCTGAGATGATGAGTTCTTCTTCAGGATGAGCTTCAGAAGGCATAATCTCTCCAGTTCCCATAAGCTTGATTGATTCACTAGCTGGAACTTCATCTAGCACATTTGGCAGTTGCTCTCTTTGTGAACCATTTGTTTCATCAAACCGCACATCCACTATTTCGACCACTTTGTAATGGAAGAGATTGAAGACTCTGTAGGAGTGTGAATCCTTTCCATATCCAAGCATGAAGCCATCATGTGCTTTTGGTGCAAACTTTGAGGTGTGATGTGGGTCCTTGATCCAGCATTTTGGCCAAATACTCTGAAGTAACTGACATTTGGCTTCTTGCCAGTTAGGAGTTCATAAGATGTCTTGTTCAGAAGCTTGTGAAGATAAACACGATTGATTGTATGGCATGCAGTATCAATGGCTTCAGTCCAGAATTTTCTTGGAGTCTTGTATTCATCTAGCATTGTTCTGGCCATTTCAATGAGTGTTCTGTTCTTGCATTCGACGACGCCATTCTGCTGTGGCGTGTACGGAGCTGAGAATTCATGTGTGATGCCCAAGGTATCAAGATATGTATCAAGGCCAGTGTTCTTGAATTCAGTGCCATTGTCACTTCTGATGTGCTTTATCTTGGCGCCAAAATTGTTCATGGCTCGATTGGCGAAGCGTCTGAAGACATCCTGCACTTCAGTCTTGTAAAGGATTATGTGTACCCAAGTATATCTAGAGTAATCATCAACAATGACGAAGCCATAGAGGCAAGCAGAAGTAGTAAAAGTTGAGTGGTGAGTGGGACCGAAAAGATCCATGTGGAGCAGTTCTAAGGGTTGTGTAGTAGTCATGATTGTCTTCGAAGGATGTTTTGCCCTTGTCATCTTCCCTGCTTCACAGGCACCGCATAAGTG
The DNA here is from genome assembly GCF_056163025.1 of Triticum urartu. Lineage (NCBI taxonomy): Eukaryota > Viridiplantae > Streptophyta > Magnoliopsida > Poales > Poaceae > Triticum > Triticum urartu. Next base: position 220,789,517 of record NC_141878.1, read on the forward strand.
ATCTTTCTTGAACTTGATGCCCTCGATGCCTATGACATGCTTCTTCTTCGCAAGGGTGTGGAGGTTCCTCATGCCAGCATGCCCAAGCCTCCGATGCCAAAGCCAGCATTCTGAAGCTTTTGCAAGAAGACATACCGCAAGTTGTGGTCCTGCTGAGAAATCTACCACGTACAAATCACCTTTCTGATACCCTTCAAACACTAGAGATTTGTCAGATTCCATTAGCACCAGGCAACGATATTTTCCAAACATTACAATCATATTCAAATCGCAAAGCATTGAGACAGACATTAAGTTGAAGCCAAGGGATTCAACAAGCATGACTTTATCCATGTGTTGATCCTTTGAGATTACAACTCTACCTAGACCCAATACCTTACTTTTACCAGTGTCAGCAAATGTGATGTGGCTCTTGTCGGATGGACGTAGTGTTGAGTCCATAAGAAGGCTTCTTCTGCCAGTCATGTGATTTGTACACCCATTGTCAATAATCCATTCTGAAGACTTTGAAGTCGCTAGTGTCGTACCCTACAGTACAGTTAGGGGGATAGGCTTCACGAAGAGAATTGTGAAGCATAAACATTTGACGAACCAGTGGGTTATGAAAACTTAGATCCAGATTAGGACTAATAGGGAGAGTAGCATGCGATTCAGGAACGAAGTACATAATGATGCCATTCGGGCATTTTATCTTGCGCCCTACAAGATTTTTAAGGTCCCCAGCAATAGCATCAGAAGATTTTGTTTTTCTGCTGGAGACCTTTCCCTGCAAAAGAGAGTTAAGCTTTCTTAACCACCCACATCTTCAAGGGTGGCTTAGAAGCAATAAGTCTAAGTGCAGCATCTGAGAATTTTGGCTTTGAAGCCTTAGCAAACAGTCTAGCAGGTGGACAATAATACTCATAGGAATAAGCAGAGTAATTTTTGGTCACATGAACACGGTTCGATGAACCGCTCTCATATTCATATGCCTGAGTATAGTTTCCCTGCAAAATATTTGCGTTAGTGTGACTCAGGTGAGTCCTCTGTTTGTATCAAGCCTTTGGACCATATGAAGCCTTTGGTCTGAGGTTTGTCTTCTTTAAGTGAGGTGTCATGAAGACATTCACAGGAAGATTTTCCAGACACTTTTTCGGAACCCAGATCTTCTTCATAGGCGGTCCATTCCTGCAGTTAGTACCAATGTACCTGGCAAACACTTCACCATTCTGATTCTTAAACAGTTTATAGTTTGCATCAAAGGATTCATCAATGATAATGGGGTTAGCACAAGTGAAGCCAGATAAGTTGGATGGATCTGCTAAAATTTCCTTTGCAGCAACCCATGTGGTTTTGGGGTACTGCTCAGGTTTCCAGTAAGAGCCATCTGCATTTATTTTCCTCACAAACCCAACACCCTCTTTCCTAGGGTTTCGGTTCAGAATCTTCTTCTTGAGGACATCACATAATGTCTGATGTCCTTTAAGACTTTTGTACATCCCTGTTTCAAGCAATGTCTTCAACCTAGCATTCTCATCAGCAATAGCAGTGGTATCCTTAGCAGAGGGGTTAGTCACCACATCAACAGTTGAAGATATTGCAACAACAGTAGCAGTGGAACATTCAGCAACAGAATTAGCATTATCACGCTCAATGCATTTAAGACATGGTGGTTCAAATCCTTCCTGAGCGGGACTGATCTGTTCGGAGCGAAGTGACTCGTTTTCCTTTTGAAGATCTTCATGAGCCGCTCTCAATTTCTCAAGTTCTTGCTTCCTTTGAAGGTAATCATAGGAAAGCTTTTCATGAGTTGTTGAGAGAGTATCATGACGATCTTCAAGTTCCTGATACTTAACGTGAAGGTTTTTTATGTCTTCAATTAAGGATTCAGATCGAGTCATTTCAGCACCCAACAGATCATCGCTTCTGTCTAACAATTTTTGAATATGTTCCATAGCTTTCTGTTGTTCAGTTGCAATTTTAGCAAGTGTTTTGTAGCTAGGTTTTGAATCACATTCAGAGTCATCGTCACTAGATGTTTGATAGCGAGTAGTGCGTGTGTTTACCTTGGCACCGCGTGCCATGAAGCAGTAGGTAGGAGTGGAGTCGTTCTTGTCATTTGCGTCGGTGTCGGTGATGCAGTCATTGTCTTCAGTGTTGAAGATAGACTTGGCAACGTATGCTGTAGCCAGACTCGCAATGCCAGAATCAGACTCCTCCTCAGACTCCACCTCTGCCTCCTCAGATGCGGACTCCTCCTCTGAATCCATCTCCTTTCCAACAAACGCACGTGCCTTGCCAGATGAGCTCTTCTTGTGTGATGAAGACTTTGATGAAGACTTGGAAGAAGACTTTGAGTATTTCTTTTTCTTCTTGTCGTCAGAATCATATTCCTTGCTCTTCTTCTTCCTTCTGTTCTCATTGTCCCACTGAGGACACTCAGAGATGAAGTGTCCAGTTTTCTTGCACTTGTGACATGTTTTCTTCTTGTAGTCATGAGCAGAAGCTTCATCATTCCTTGAGCTTGATCGTGAAGATTTTCTGAAGCCTTTCTTCTTGGTGAATTTTTGGAACTTCTTCACTAGCATTGCAAGTTCTCTTCCAATGTCTTCAGGATCATCAGAACTGTAGTCAGATTCTTCTTCAGATGAGGAGACAGCTTTTTCCTTCAAGGCGTGAGTTCGCCCATAGTTTGGACCGTAGATATCTCTTTTCTCAGAAAGCTGAAACTCATGTGTGTTGAGCGTCTCAAGTATGTCAGACGGATCGAGTGTCTTGAAATCAGGACGTTCTTGAATCATCAGGGCCAGGATGTCAAACGAACTATCAAGTGATCTCAGCAGCGTCTTGACGATTTCCTGTTTGGTGATTTCAGTGGCGCCGAGGGCTTGAAGCTCATTTGTGATGTCAGTGAGTCGGTAAAATGTGTGCTGGACATTCTCATTGTCATTTCGCTTGAAGCGGTTGAAGAGGTTGCGAAGAACACTGATTCTTTGATCTCTCTGGGTTGAGACGCCTTCATTGACCTTGGAGAGCCAGTCCCAGACCAGCTTGGATGTCTTCAAGGCACTCACACGGCCATACTGTCCTTTTGTCAGATGACCACAGATGATATTTTTGGCAGTAGAGTCCAGTTGAGTGAACTTCTTGACATCAGCAGCAATGACACCTTCTCCAGCCTTGGGAACGCTGTTCTCGACGACATACCATAGGTCGACGTCAATGGCTTCAAGATGCATTCGCATCTTATTCTTCCAGTAGGGATATTCAGTTCCATCGAAGACGGGGCACGCAGCGGAGACTTTCATTATCCCTGCAGTCGACATAGCTAAAACTCCAGGTGGTTAAAGCGAATCACACAGAACAAGGGAGCACCTTGCTCTAATACCATTTGAAAGTGCGTTATATCGACTAGAGGGGGGGTGAATAGGCGATTTTTATGGAAGTCTTCAAAACTTGGGAGTTATGAAGACAAACAGTGAAGATTATGCCTATTACTATGCAGCGGAAGTTAGATTACACTAGGCCAGCCATGGTCATGTATTCAATAGAGTGAAAGCACAGTGACAAACAGCTTCAGTGTAATAAGGATCAAGCAGGAAGAAGTTATGAAGCCAAACAGATCATGCATTCACGTTGTGAAGACAAATGATAAAGCAAGCATGCAATGACTTCACAATGAGTAACGGCAAGAGAAGGAAGTGAAGATGAAACCAGTGACTCGTTGAAGACAATGATATGTTGGACCAGTTCTGGTTGCTGTGACAACTGTACGTCTGGTTGGAGCGGCTAGGTATTTAAACCTTAGGACACACAGTCCCGGACACCCAGTCCTGAACACACAGTTCAGGACACCAAGTCCTCACCGTATTCTCCTTGAGCTAAGGTCACTTAGTCCTCGCCCAATCACTCTGGTAAGTCTTCAAGGTAGACTCCCAAACCTTCACAGACTTCGTTCACTAGCAATCCACAATGTCTCTTGGATGCTCTGAACGCGACGCCTAACCGTCTGGAGGATTCACAGTCCTCAAGTGTAATAAGTCTTCAGATCACACAGACAAGAAGACTCAAGTGATGCCCAATTTACTCTGGCTCTGGGTGGTTAGGGCTTTTCTCCTCACTAGGAATTTTCTCTCAAAGGCTTTGAGGTGGGTTGCTCTCAAACGACAAAAGCCGTGCACTGAAATCTGAGCAGCCAACCGTTTATGGTTGTGGGGGTGGGCTATTTATAGCCACTTGGCAACCCGACCTGATTTGTCCGAAATGACCCTGGGTCACTAAGGAACTGACACGTGTCTCAACGGTCAGATTTCGAACTCTCATGGCAACTTTACTTGGGCTACAAGTAAAGCTGACTTGTCCGGCTCTGGACAAGATTCGCTCGCATTGTCTTCACTCGAAGACATAGGTTTTTGATTTAGGCATCACTTCAGTCATTCTGACTGGTTCTCCTGGACCCCACTTAACAGTATGGTGGTTCCTATGACTCAACACAAAATAAAAAGAACTACGAAAGATCTAAGTCTTTGAGCTCCATAGGCTTCATAACGTGTCTTCTGTTGTCATAGTCTTCAATGTGACTATCTTCATATACCACCTTTGTCTTCAATGTCTTCATACATTTTTAGGGGTCATCTCTGGTAGTAAAACCGAATCAATGAGGGACTTCTACCTGTGTTTTCCTGCAATTCTCACAAACACATTAGTCCCTCAACTAGGTTTGTAGTCAATACTCCAAAACCAACTAGGGGTGGCACTAGATGCACTTACAAGTGCCACATAAGCTGGCAGGCTGCTGAGATGGTGTGGTGGTAGGGTCTTCACGAAGATCCGCATGCCACCACGTAGGTGCTTGCTGAGTTGGCCTGGAGGCCACGCGTCGCCACATAGGTGCCTTCCCAACTGGTTGGGCTGGCAGCTGTATGGGAATGGCGGTGGATTCTTGGCTGACGTGGGCCTGGCTGTGGCCCCGTAGGTGTCCTCGGCAAGGGTCTTGCCGGGGCCCCGGCAAGGGTCTTGCCATGGCATCGCGATCGTCTCCGGCAAGGATCTTGCCGGGAGTCTCGTGGATTTCCTCTGCAAGGATCTTGCCGAGGATCGTCGTCTTCTGGTCCTCATCTGATCTTGTGTGCTTATGATCTTCACAAAGATATGCATGCCATCATGGAGGTGCCTCCCAGCCTTGGTTCTAATGTGGTTGATGATGTTGGAACCCTTGGGCTCAAGGGTGGCACGCTCTCCTAGCGTTGGGCAAGTTGCCCCGGCAAGGTTCTTGCCGGGGCTGCAGAGGCCACCCCGGTGAGGGTCTCGCCGGGGGAGTCCACCTCGCCCTCTTGCTCTTTGTGTCTCTAGTCTTGGCGTTGTTCTGGTTATCTTGTGGCCTTGCCTCCTTCCTCTGCCCCGCTGGGTGTGGCCGCAGGCGCGGCTCCAATTTCCCGCGCACAAGTAAAGGGGTACAAAATAGGACCCCTCCTTTTGTGCACCAACACGCCTTCATCTGGTTACCTGTTTTCTTTTGTGCCTCCTCATCACAAATAGTTCTCTAAGCTGAACCGTATGCCCTGCATCGCAAACGCAACTAAATTCTGAACCATGTTCGATGCATCTATCATTGCAAACGTTTTGCACCTTTTTTGACAGGTTTTTTACACCACCATTTGCGATTATGGCATCGCACACAGTTTCGTCGAAGGGTCTCTGATTCGACTGTCGCATTTGGACCATCCCGCAGTAGTGCCATGCAGGTGGTTTGAGAGGTAATCACCAGTGAACAGCTTTGAAAAGTACTGAAAACAAAGCTATGCATAAATTGTTGTTGTAAATTTTTAAAATGGGGCAAGGGGTAAAAACAAGGTAAAAGAGTTGGTACCATCCTATAATTGACTGATGTCTTCTTCATTGTGCAAACAAAGATCTTGCTGTTATTCGTCGCAAGTTTCTTCATCCTAACAATCTTTCTGAGTTTCTTGACTTGACTGATATTCATGGACATCTCATTTCCCCATATGCAAAATGGGTCGAACAGTGGGCCTAAGCCTCTGACAGCAGGACCTACATGTGCAAGACCAAATTGTAAGAAACCTAAATATTAGAATGATTCCTGCAACTGCACAATAATGTGCTATTAGCCAAAGGACCCAGATCGAGGAAAGGCGTGCCTCGCGAGGTTCCTGTGACGCAAGCCATGACGACCAGGGCCAGGAGGGCGCCAGGCGGGTGACAGCGCGCGCAGTGTCCTCGTTTCCTCTTTGGTGCTAAAGAGGCAAGCGCAGGCGCAGAGTCCCGAGGCGTCAAGAAAAGGTTTCCTTATCGGTGCAACAAGACCAAGACCAGCAGGACGGCAGGACGAAGGTCACCGTGGAGGCCAGGATGGCGTCATCACCAGAGCCTTTGGCAGGCGAAGACCATCTTTTGTCAGGATAGCATGTACTAGTTGTCCCCCTTCAAATTGGCCGTTGTGGGATCCCTTCCCGCCTAATATTTGGGAAGAGGACCTGGGCCTCTATATATAGGACTAGCCACCATCATAGGGAGGCATCTCATCTTGGACCGGATCCATTCCACCAAGGCACAAACTCGTCAAGCACAAGAGCACCTCTCCTCGGGAGGCTGTTATTCCCTTGTAACTATTCATCCTCAGCCTAAGAGGCAATCCACCACACCACACTGGAGTAGGGTATTACACCACATCGGTGGCCCGAACCAGTATAAATCTTGTGTCCCTTTATTCTGCGAGTTTGACACGCTGAGCCTTGAGATCACGGTGAGGGCGTGAGCTAGAGGGAGGAAAGATCTCCATGCGCACCCAAGTGTTCGAAGCTCAAGGGTTTTGCCAGAACCCGAAATACGACATTTGGTGCGCCAGGTAGGGGGTGCGCCGAAGCTCTGCCTCTCCGCTTGCTTCGTCCATCTCCATGGCAAACGCCACCCCTCAGGTTAAGCCAGCGGGCGCCTGCGGATGCGCCGCGGGCGTCCGGGCCTTCACCCACACCTTGCAGCAGGTGCGGTGGACGCGCAAGTTCAAGCCAGAGATGCCACCCCGCTACGATGGCGCGGCAGATCCGGCGGCCTTCCTACAGGCGTATGAGAAGGCCGTCCTCGAAGCCGGAGGCGACGACTAGGTCATGAACAACTGGTTCCCCTGGCCTTGGTCGGCATGCCACGCGCCTGGCTGCTCAGCTTGCCAGGATCTTCGATGACCTCCTGGGAGGAGCTGCGCGGTCTCTTCGTCGCGCGCTTCGCGGCACCGGCACCCCTCGCCGTCGCGGCCCTCCTCGGCGGCTCACAAGCACCACCCTCGGTCCGTCAGACCAAGTCGTTCTTTCGCCAGATTGGCGCCGCCTCCGCGTGGCAAGGAGCTCCCCCGGGTTGGGCGATGCCCAAGGCCGACCTTACGTTCGACACGGGGGACCACCCCGCCACCACTATCAGCTCGAGCGTGCTCCCAATGCTGTGCACGCCCACCATCTCCAGTGTAGCTGTCAGCAAGACCCTCATCGACGGCAGCGCCGGTCTCAACGTGCTTTCCATGGAGGCTTTCAGCCTTCTTCATGTGCCACTCCAACGGCTCCGACCCAGCAAGCCCTTCTCCGGGGTCAGCGACGGCTCCACCAGCCCCTTGGGGCAGCTCCGCCTTCCTGTGACCTTCGGCACCCGCGATAAGTACCGCTCCGAGCTGATCGACTTCGACATCGCCCGCATCGGCCTCCCGTACAACGCCATCCACGGATACCCGGCTCTGGCTTAGTTCATCGTGGCGACCCATCCGGCCTACAACCTCATGAAGATGCCCGGGAGCAAGGACGTCCTCATCGTAGTTGGAGATACCAAGGAGGCTCTAGCGGCGCTCAAGTGCGCCCTCAAAACTTGTAACACCCTTGATGTGACTATATCTCCCACGTGTCGAGGCACGACTTAGAGGCATAATCGCATTGAAGGCATATGTCGCAAGTTAGGCAATCTTCACAACATCCCATGTAATATAGATAATAAAAGGGGAGATAACATAGTTGGCTTACACTCGCCACGTCAATCAAGTACATAAATAACATTACATCATCCAAACACTCATGGCCCGACTACGGCGCCAAAATAAAAGATAACCCAACATGCGACACGGTCCCGATCACCCCCAACTGGGCACCACTACTGATCATCAGGAAAAGAAACATAGTATCGTTGAGAGTCTTCGTCGAACTCCCACTTGAGCTCAAACGCGTCTCCTGGAGCGGAATCATCAGGCCCTGCATCTGGTGTAATAGTAATCTGTGAGCCACAGGGACTCAGCAATCTCGCACCCTCGCGATCAAGACTATTTAAGCTTATAGGTAAGGCAAGATAAATATAAGTGGAGCTACAGCAAGCGACTAGCAAAATATGGTGGCTAACTTATTCGCAAAAGAGAGCGAGAAGAGGAGGCAAAGCGCGAGCGAGAAACTAGAGGATAACCTGCGCAAGCATTACTCCAACACCGTGTCCGCTTCCTGGACTCCGCCGAGAAGAGGCCATCACGGTAACACACTCAGTTGATTCATTTTAGTTAAGTTAAGGTTCAAGTTATCTACAACCGGACATTAACAAATTCCCATCTGCCCATAACCGCGGGCACGGATTTCGAAAGTTCAAATCCCTGCAGGGGAGTCCCAACTTAGCCCACGACAAGCTCTCACGGTCAACGAAGGAATAGACCTCCTCCCAAGACGTTCCGATCAGACTCGGTATCTCGGTTCTTCAAGACACTTCGACAGGTTAAAACAAGACCAGCAACACCGCCCGAATGTGCCGACAAATCCCGATAGGAGCTGCGCATATCTCGTTCTCAGGGCACACTCAGATGAGACATCCTACGAGTAAAACCAACCCTCAAGTTGCCCCGAGGTGGCCCCGCAGTCTACTCAGTCGGACCAACACTCAGAGGAGCACTGGCCCGAGGGGGGGGGGTTAAAATAAGATGACCCTCGGGCTCCGGAAACCCAAGGGAAAAGAGGCTAGGTGGCAAATGGTAAAACCAAGGTTGGGCATTGCTTGAAAAGCTTTAATCAAGATGAACTATCAAGGGGTTCCCATTATAACCCAACCGCGTAAGGAATGCAAAATCCGGGAACATAACACCGATATGACGGAAACTAGGGCGGCAAGAGTGGAATAAAACACTAGGCGAGAGGCCGAGCCTTCCACCCTTTACCAAGTATATAGATGCATTAAGATAACATGGCAATATAATGATATCCCATCAAGTAAAAAAATGTTCCAACAAGGAACGGCCTCCAATCTTCACCTGCAACTAGCAACGCTATAAGAGGGGCTGAGCAAAGCGGTAACATAGCCAATCAACGGTTTGCTAGGACATGGTGGGTTAGAGGTTTGACATGGAAATTTGGGAGGCTTGAAAGCAAGTGGTAGGCATCGTAGCATTGGCATAGCAAAAGAGCGAGCAATCTAGCATAGCAAAGATAGTAGTGATTTCGAGGGTATGATCATCTTGCCTGCACAGTTGTCAGAGTTGACTGGATCCTCGAAAGCAAACTCAACGGGCTCCTCGTTAGAGAACTTGTCTCCCGGCTCTACCCAACAAGACAAACAAGCAACAAAGACACAATCAACCACGTGCAAGGATCAAACAACATGATGCAAAGATGGTATGCTATGCGGGATGCGATGCGGGATGCATATGCAAGATTTGACAAGGAATGCATGAACCTGTCCTCAACTTGGGAATCCAAGTGTTCCACTGGAAAGATGAGATGAAATTGCTTGAAAACGATATAAAAACGCCGGAATCGGAGTTACGGTTTGGAAATGGCAAGCGATTCAAATATGACACCGGTCTGCGATTTACAGCAAGTAGCCATCTAAATGCAACGAGATGAACATGCTACAGCACCCAAACATGGCATAAAAATACATGTCAGGGATAAATTCATGATGCTTAACAAAAGTCTAGCACTGAGCTATGGCCAATTCATCCATTAACAAGTTCAAACAAGCATGGCAAAAATGCATATGGCAAACAGATTTCAGACTTAGTGAAATTAACACTTGTTTGGAATTTCAGATCAGGTAGCACTTTCCGGAGCAACAAAACTACATGCTACAGGACCTGAACATGGCAAAGTAAAGCATGGCATGGATCTACTCAAAGAGCTTAACAAAAGTCCCTTAGTGACCTTGAGCCAAAAGGGATCAGAAAATACAATTGCAAGCATGTGAACATAGCAAAAACATAATCAGTTTTCAGACTTAGTGAAAACTGGCACATGCTGAAACATAACTCAACTAGGCATGTTTACGAGCTCGACGCACTCACTACGGTGCAAGTCAAGATAAGCTAATCATACACCCATCAAGAATACACAAAATGCAAGCTATACATGGCAAGAACAATAGCATAGCATGCACGGATCAACTACAACATCATCGGCAAAATTGCAAACAAGTTGACAAGCTGCCTAGATTCACAAAGTAGCAAAAGTAGAGCTCGATTGACTCAAGCTAGGGTGCTCCATAATTGCAAACAAAGACATGGATGGATAGAGCACTACAGGATTAATAAAACATCCTAACTGATCATCCTCAAAAGAGGCACGGATCACTATGAAACAACATGAACATAAGGCATCATGAGATAAACAGATCAAGGACTTAGTGGAAATGCTAAGTCCCTGAAATCAGCATTACCAAGTGCACCACTTGGCAAGCTTGTGCTAGTCACCACACACACCACAAAAATACATGGGTTGCACCTCTGGAAAGATGACAAAACCCTTAACAAAACATATGTAGAACTCAAGGGCATATCATGCACACAATAATCATGGCAAAAATGACAAATATCTAAATGGAGCAGTAGATCTGACAAATATCTCAAGTAGCCCTCTTATAACAGCATTTAGGGAATCAAGATGAACTCAAATGAAAATGATGCAATGGAAAGAAATGATGTACTCTCTGAGATGAACATTTTGATATGCTATATGCCAAAAACGGAGTTACGGATACGGAGATACGGCACGATGAACAGGAGCATATGGATCTGGGATTTTTAGGACTTAGAAGAAAAACCACCTCCCATATCTAGGGTTTGCACGTGCCCCGAGGTTCGCCGGGGTCTTGCCGGCGTCGATGGCCGTGCGGCGGCCGGAGTAGAGGGAGGAAGAGGAGGCTGAGGGGAGGAGAGGCCGGGGCGGCACCGGAGTAGAGGGAGGCGCGGGACCGGAGCGGTGGCCGGGCGGGGCGGCCACGGTGATGGTGGCGGCGGCCGGAGTGGCGGAGCCGCGGCGGAGGCGGTGGAGCACGGCGCCGGCTTGGGAGGAGAAGCGGAGCGGGCGCGGGCGGCGGTCGGCGGCAGGCTGGGCCGGGGAGGGCCGGGGACGGGCCCGAGCGGGCCTGGTGGCGCGGGGCGATGATGTGGTCCGAGGGCGCCACGTGGCAGCTCCCGGTTGGGGGCGGCGGCGATGTCCGGCGCGTCCGAACACGTCCGGCGCGCGGAGAGGCGAAGGGGGCTAGCTTAGGGTGGATTTGATCCGAAATTTCGGGAGGGGGTGCCTTTTAATAGGTAGAAGGAGCTAGGAGAGTCCAAATGAGGTGTGGTTTTCGGCCACGCGATCGTGATCTTACGCTCTAGATGATAGGAGGGGTTTAGGTGGGTTTTGGGCCAAATTGGAGGGGTGTTGGGCTGCAACACACACGAGGCCTTTTCGGTCCCTCGGTTAACCGTTGGAGTATCAAACGAACTCCAAATGATACGAAACTTGACAGGCGGTCTACCGGTAGTAAACCAAGGCCGCTTGGCAAGTCTCAGTCCAATCCGGAAATGTTTAATCCCCACACACGAAAGAAAGGTAGAAATGGCCATCGGAGGAGAACGAAGGGCCGGAGTGCAAAACGGACAGCGGGGAAAATGCTAGAATGCATGAGACGAACACGTATGCAAATGCAATGCACATGATGACATGATATGAGATGCATGACAATGACAACAACACACGGAGAAAGACCCGAACCCGAGAAAATAAAATAACTTAACGCCGAAAACGGCAGGAGTTGGAGTACAAATTGGGAAAGTTACATCCGGGGTGTTACAACACTCCACCACTACGAAAGGATCTCGTCTCGAGATCTAGGACTGAAAGAACGCCGGGTACTCAGAACAGAGGTGGTCCTCGCGTTCCCAGGTAGCTTCATGGTCGGAATGGTGTGACCACTTGACTTTGAGAAATTTGATTGACTTGTTGCAAGTCTTGCGTTCAGTCTCTTCAAGAATAGCAACTGGGTGCTCACGATAGGAGAGATCTTCTTGGAGCTCAATGTCCTCGAAGTTGACGGTGCGGTCAGGAGTCTTGAAGCACTTTTGGAGCTGAGAGACATGGAACATGTCATGAACATTTGAAAAGTTTGAAGGAAGCTCGAGTTGATAGGCGAGGTCGCCTCTCTTGTTGACAATCTTGAAAGGTCCCACGTATCTAGGGGCAAGCTTCCCTTTGATACCGAAGCGACGAGTACCTTTCATAGGAGAGACGCGGAGGTAAACATGATCTCCGATCTCGAAAGCCAAATCACGGTGCTTACTATCATAGTAGCTCTTCTGGCGGGATTGGGCTGCTTTGAGGTTATCACGAATGACTTTGCACATTTCCTCTGCCTCTGTGATTAAGTCATTACCCAAAAGCTGACGTTCACCGGTTTCAGACCAGTTGAGAGGGGTGCGGCACTTCTTGCCATACAGAATTTCAAATGGGGCCTTGCCCGAACTTGCTTGAAAACTGTTGTTGTAGGAGAATTCAGCATAAGGAAGACAATCCTCCCACTTCATGCCGAAGGAGATCACACAAGCCCTGAGCATATCTTCAAGAATCTGGTTGACACGCTCGACTTGACCGCTAGTTTGAGGATGGAAAGCTGTGCTGAAGCGGATGTTGGTGCCCATGGCCTTCTGAAAAGAATCCCAAAACTTGGAGGTAAAAATGCTGCCACGGTCTGAAGAGATCACTTGTGGAATACCGTGCAGAGAGACAATTCAAGAGGTATAGAGTTCCGCCAATTGAGCTGCAGTGATCGACTCTTTGATAGGTAGAAAGTGAGCCACTTTAGTGAGTTTGTCGATGACAACGAATATAGCATCATTGCCACGCTTGGACTTTGGAAACCCAGTCACGAAGTCCATTTCAATGTGGTCAAACTTCCATTCTAGAATGGCAAGAGGTTGGAGGAGACCAGCTGGCCTTTGGTGTTCTGCCTTCACTCTTCTGCAGACATCACATTCATTCATGAATTGAGCAATCTTGCGCTTCATTCGAGTCCACCAATAAGCCTGTTTGAGGTCCTGATACATCTTCGTGCTCCCAGGGTGGATGGAGAGGAGAGAATTGTGAGCCTCGTTCATGATCACTTCACGGAGGTCACCTTTGGGCACAACAATACGATCCTCGAAGAAGAGAGTATCCTTGTTGTCAAGGCGGTAGCACCTGTACTTGGGTTGACTCTTGGCAATCCCAATCTTCACCTTTTTCACCATAGCATCAAGAAGCTGGGCTTGGCGAATCTGGTCTTCCAAGGTAGGAGAGACTTGAAGGTTGGCGAGGAAACTTTGCAGAACAACTTGCAGATTAAGTTTTCGGAAAGCTTCACAAAGCTCGGGTTGATAAGGCTTGAGAATCGGACTGTTGCAGTAAGCTTTCCTGCTCAATGCGTCAACAATCACATTGGCCTTGCCTGGAGTATACTCGATACTCGAATAATACTCTTGAATCATTTCGACCCATCGAGTTTGCCTGAGGTTGAGATTAGGCTGAGTGAAGATGTACTTGAGACTCTTGTGATCAGTGAAAATGTCCACTTTTCTTCCCAATAAGAGATGTCTCCAAGTCAAAAGAGCATGCACAACTGCCGCCAACTCGAGATCATGAGTGGGGTAGTTCTTCTCATTAGGCTTCAACTGGCGAGAGGTATAAGCAACAACTTTCTTCTCTTGCATCAAAACTGCGCCAAGACCTTGGAGAGAGGCATCACAAAAGACCTCGTACGGCTTGGATTCATCAGGCGGAGTTAGAACTGGAGTAGTGATCAATTTCTCTTTCAAAGTGTTGAAAGCAATGTCACACTCCGGAGACCAAACGTACTTGACGTGCTTCTGGAGAAGATTAGAGAGAGGCTTCGCGATCTTAGAAAAGTTTTCAACGAATCTTCGGCAATAGCTTGCGAGACCGAGGAAGCTACGGAGTTGCTTCACGTTCTGAGGAGGTTCCCAATTCACAATTGCAGACACCTTCTCAGGATTCACGGCAATGCCCTTGGCAGAGATGATATGACCAAGATAAAGAACCTCATCGAGCCAAAATTCACACTTGGAGAACTTGGCGTAGAACTGATGTTCCCTGAGCTTATCGAGTACCAAACGCAAGTGCTTGGCATGATCTTCCTTGTTCTTCGAGAAAACCAGAATGTCGTCGAGATAGACCAAAACAAAGTCATTGGTGTAGGCGTTGAAGATGAAGTTCATCATGCGAGAGAACGTCGGAGGAGCATTGACAAGGCCAAAAGACATGACAGTGTATTCGTATGAACCATTGCTTGTCCTGAAAGCCGTCTTGGGAATATCTTGCTCACGGATTCGAATCTGATGATAACCCATACGGAGATCAAGCTTGGAGAATACTTGGGCACCTTTAAGTTGTTCGAACAGCTCGTTGATGTTGGGAAGTGGGTATTTGTTCTTGATGGTCTTCTTGTTCAATGGACGGTAATCAACACAAAGTCGGTCCATTCCATCCTTCTTTTTAACAAAAAGAACACCACAACCCCACGGAGAAGAACTAGGCCGGATGAGACCCATTCTTTCTTGAATATCGAGTTGCTTCTTCAGCTCCTTCAACTCTTCAGGTCCGAGCTTGTAAGGACGCTTGCACACAGGTTCCGTGCCAGGATCAAGATCAATAACGAATTCAACTGGCCGGTGCGGAGGCATTCCTAGAAGCTCTTCTAGAAAGACGTCTTGATATTCGCAAACGACTGGAATTTGCGAGATGGCATCGAGTTCACCCTTCTCATTGAGAGAAAACAGACAGATAGTATCATCACGAGCGACAAAAACAATTACATCCTCAGATGAATGAGTCAATTGAATCTGCCTGGCTGCAAAATCAAGCTGAGCCTTGTGCTTAGAAAGCCAATCCATTACGAGAATAAGATCAATATCCGAGTTACCAAGAACCACCGGAGAAGAGAGAAACTTGTAGTCACCCAACGTGATAGAGATATTGGGAGCAACCAAACTAGAAGTCAAAAGCTTGCCGGGAGAAACAACTTGCATGACTTTGGGCATGATCTCAGTATCAACATTGTGCTTCGATGCAAAAGGGCATGACAAGAAAGAATGCGCACCAGTGTCAAAAAGAACTTTAGCTGGAATATCATTAACAGGAAGGTTACCATGATGACATCTGACGAGTCCTCTACCTAGGTTGCATTCATCAAGTTGACCTTGGCGTGCTTAGGGTTATGCTTGACCACAGCTGTACTTGCCGATCTCACAGGAGGAGGAGGAAGACGCCTCTGGTTGAAACACTTGTTGGCATAGTGACCCTTCTGTTGGCACTTGTTGCACGTGACCTCTGAAAGCGGACGGTGATACGGAGCACTCGATCTTGGAGCTTGAGACGAAGTCTTGTTCTGAAAGCCAGGGTTGGGTGGGTGGGAAGATCCACTGCCACCTTTGCTCTTCTGTTGATATGGCTGACGGAACGGAGGAGGAGGAAGCCAATACTTCTGCTGCTTGGCCACTTGAGTAGAGGAAGAAGGAGTAACATCTCTGACTCGCTTCTTGGAAGCATCACACCTCAGTTGAGCAGCCTCTTGCTTCAGTGCCATGTTGTAGAACTCATCGTACCTCAAGGGCTCAAAGAGAACAAGAGCTAGCTGAATTTCTTCTCTGAGACCACCCCTGAACTGGTATATCATGCTCTTCTCATCAGGTACGTCCTGCTTAGCAAAACGGGCGAGCTTCTGGAACAACTTGTTGTAGTCATAGACAGACAAAGAGCCTTGCTTCAGGTTGCGGAATTCCTCACGCTTGCTTTCAACCACGCTCTGAGGAATATGATGAGCTCTGAAATCTCGACGGAATTCATCCCAAGTGATAACACGTCCACCTCTGGAATCCTTGTATTGCTGGAACCATTCTGCAGCTTGATCTTTGAGTTGGAAGGAAGCGAACTTGACAAAGTCCTCAGGCCTGACGTTACTGCACTCGAAATGCTTGCACAGATCCACAAGCCAATCGTCAGCATCCGTTGCCTCAACACAATTGCTGAAAGTCTTTGGCCCGTTAGTAAGGAACTGGTTGAGTGTAGCAAAGTGATTCTGATTGTTGCCTTGGTTCCTTTGGTTGCCTTGATTGCGCTCTTGAAGAATTTGCATGATCAACTGTGTGTTTGCATTGATTGCGGCCATCACAGCTTGCCATGCCTCCGGAGGAGGGGGAGGTGGTGGCGAATCAGGATTCGGAGTCGTGCGCGTTGGAGGAGCCATCCTGAAGAGGTTGACATCCATTAGCACATTGATAGACAAATATTGAAGCTGAATCCAACGGAATGAAAATTGCAACATATAGTCTTCACATCCGAACAAAATGAACGAATGCATTCCTCTTGAAATGGTCACATATCCATAAATTGAGAAGCCACTTAGAATTAAGGTAGAGAAATAAATCAACAAGGTACGGATCAAGAACGAATAATCGGTAAGAAATCCCAATCTCAAACCAATATCCGTGGAAGAAGAACTAGAGCTACGAGAATTCCCACCTATGAAACTCCCAAACCTTTCCGGTTATGCAATCAGGTGTTGGGGATACAGGGGAAGCATAATATCTCACCCAAACTAGCAAATCCTACATCCAGCTGTATCCATCCTTCAACACATAACCAAGAAAAACTTCGGAAACCATCTAACTCAACCTTCGAAAAGAATCCGTTATACAAGTTATGGCGATACTCCCGAACTCCCGCCCCAGTACTGGGTGGCGTCGAGGTTATCTCACCAACGAGCTGCATAAAAGAGATTTTTGATGTCGGTGTACTGAACTCAGGTATTCCAGAACTGCAACGATAAAATTATGACGACAACACCTCAGAGCTCAACTCCCCGGGACACTTCCACAAAACCCCTGACAGGAGGCACCAAGAAAATGTTCTCATCATAAAACCATCGGAACGATTCCAAGATACCCGCGTGATCCTAAAATTTTTTTTAGTGAAATTTGAGAAGAGAAGAGTCAAAACTCTACGTCAGGATGCCTTACCAGAGCGATGAGGAGACTGGGAAGTAAAAAGAATTCCTAAACTCTCCGATATATAATTCCTAAATGACTCAAAACATTTTTTCTAGACACAACTCGGCTGCTAAAAACGATCAAGCAATGGGGCTCCTAAGGTCGGGGAAGGCTCTGATTACCAACTTGTAACACCCTCGATGCGACTATATCTCCCACGTGTCGAGGCACGACTTAGGGGCATAATCGCATTGAAGGCATATGTCGCAAGTTAGGCAATCTTCACAACATCCCATGTAATATAGATAATAAAAGGGGATATAACATAGTTGGCTTACACTCGCCATGTCAATCAAGTACATAAATAACATTACATCATCCAAACACTGATGGCCCGACTACGGCGCCAAAATAAAAGATAAGCCAACATGCGACACGGTCCCGATCACCCCCAACTGGGCACCACTACTGATCATTAGGAAAAGAAACATAGTATCGTTGAGAGTCTTCGTCGAACTCCCACTTGAGCTCAAACGCGTCTCCTGGAGCGGAATCATCAGGCCCTGCATCTAGTGTAATAGTAATCTGTGAGACACAGGGACTCAACAATCTCGCACCCTCGTGATCAAGACTATTTAAGCTTATAGGTAAGGCAAGGTAAATATAAGTGGAGCTGCAGCAAGCGACTAGCAAAATATGGTGGCTAACTTATTCGCAAAAGAGAGCGAGAAGAGGAGGCAAAGCACGAGCGAGAAACTAGAGGATAACCTGCGCAAGCATTACTCCAACACCGTGTCCGCTTCCTGGACTCCGCCGAGAAGAGGCCATCATGGTAACACACTCAGTTGATTCATTTTAGTTAAGTTAAGGTTCAAGTTATCTACAACCGGACATTAACAAATTCCCATCTGCCCATAACCGCGGGCACGGATTTCGAAAGTTCAAATCCCTGCAGGGGAGTCCCAACTTAGCCAATGGCAAGCTCTCACGGTCAACGAAGGAATAGACCTCCTCCCAAGACGTTCCGATCAGACTCGGTATCTCGGTTCTTCAAGACACTTCGACAGGTTAAAACAAGACCAACAACACCGCCTGAATGTGCCGACAAATCCCGATAGGAGCTGCACATATCTCGTTCTCAGGGCACACTCAGATGAGACATCCTACGAGTAAAACCAACCCTCAAGTTGCCCCGAGGTGGCCCCGCAGTCTACTCGGTCGGACCAACACTCAGAGGAGCACTGGCCCGGGGGGGGGGGTTAAAATAAGATGACCCTCGGGCTCCGGAAACCCAAGGGAAAAGAGGCTAGGTGGCAAATGGTAAAACCAAGGTTGGGCATTGCTGGAAAAGCTTTAATCAAGACGAACTATCAAGGGGTTCCCATTATAGCCCAACCGCGTAAGGAACGCAAAATCCGGGAACATAACACCGATATGACGGAAACTAGGGCGGCAAGAGTGGAACAAAACACTAGGCGAGAGGCCGAGCCTTCCACCCTTTACCAAGTATATAGATGCATTAAGATAACATGGCAATATAATGATATCCCATCAAGTAAAAAAATGTTCCAACAAGGAACGGCCTCCAATCTTCACCTGCAACTAGCAACGCTATAAGAGGGGCTGAGCAAAGCGGTAACATAGCCAATCAACGGTTTGCTAGGACATGGTGGGTTAGAGGTTTGACATGGCAATTTGGGAGGCTTGAAAGCAAGTGGTAGGCATCGTAGCATTGGCATAGCAAAAGAGCGAGCAATCTAGCATAGCAAAGATAGTAGTGATTTCGAGGGTATGATCGCCTGCACAGTTGTCAGAGTTGACTGGATCCTCGAAAGCAAACTCAACGGGCTCCTCGTTAGCGAACTCGTCTCCCGGCTCTACCCAACAAGACAAACAATCAACAAAGACACAATCAACCACGTGCAAGGATCAAACAACATGATGCAAAGATGGTATGCTATGCGGGATGCGATGCGGGATGCATATGCAAGATTTGACAAGGAATGCATGAACCTGGCCTCAACTTGGGAATCCAAGTGTGCCACTGGAAAGATGAGATGAAATCGCTTGAAAACGATATAAAGAACGCCGGAATCGGAGTTACGGTTTGGAAATGGCAAGCGATTCAAATATGACACCGGTCTGCGATTTACAGCAAGTAGCCATCTAAATGCAACGAGATGAACATGCTACAATACCCAAACATGGCATAAAAATACATGGCAGGGATGAATTCATGATGCTTAACAAAAGTCTAGCACTGAGATACGGCCAATTCATCCATTAACAGGTTCAAACAAGCATGGCAAAAATGCATATGGCAATTAGATTTCAGATTTAGTGAAATTAACACTTGTCTGTAATTTTAGATCAGGTAGCACTTTCCGGAGCAACAAAACTACATGCTACAGGACCTGAACATGGCAAAGTAAAGCATGGCATGGAGATACTCAAAGAGCTTAACAAAAGTCCCTTAGTGACCTTGAGCCAAAAGGGATCAGAAAATACAATTGCAAGCATGTGAACATAGAAAAAACATAATCAGTTTTTAGACTTAGTGAAAACTGGCACATGCTGAAACATAACTCAAGTAGGCATGTTTACGAGCTCGACGCACTCACTACGGTGCAAGTCAAGATAAGCTAAGCATACACCCATCAAGAATACACAAAATGCAAGCTATACATGGCAAGAACAATAGCATAGCATGCACGGATCAACTACAACATCATCGGCAAAATTGCAAACAAGTTGACAATCTGCCCAGATTCACAAAGTAGCAAAAGTAGAGCTCGATTGACTCAAGCTAGGATGCTCCATAATTGCAAACAAAGACATGGATGGATAGAGCACTACAGGATTAATAAAACATCCTTACTGGTCATCCTCAAAAGAGGCACGGATCACTATGAAACAACATGAACATAAGGCATCATGAGATAAACAGATCAAGGACTTAGTGGAAATGCTAAGTCCCTGAAATCAGCATTACCAAGTGCACCACTTGGCAAGCTTGTGCTAGTCACCACACACATCACAAAAATACATGGGTTGCACCTCTGGAAAGATGACAAAACCCTTAACAAAACATATGTAGAACTCAAGGGCATATCATGCACACAATAATCATGGCAAAAATGACAAATATCTAAATGGAGCAGCAAATCTGACAAATATCTCAAGTAGCCCTCTTCTAACAGCATTTCTGGCATCAAGATGAACTCAAATGAAAATAATGCAATGGAAAGAAATGATGTACTCTCTGAGATGAACATTTTGATATGCTATATGCCAAAAACGGAGTTACGGATACGGAGATACGGCACGATGAACAGGAGCATATGGATCTGGGATTTTTAGGACTTAGAAGAAAAACCACCTCCCAGATCTAGGGTTTGCACGTGCCCCGAGGTTCGCCGGGGTCTTGCCGGCGTCGATGGCCGTGCGGCGGCCGGAGTAGAGGGAGGAAGAGGAGGCCGAGGGGAGGAGAGGCCGGGGCGGCGCTGGAGTAGAGGGAGGCGCGGGACCGGAGCGGTGGCCGGGTGGGGCGGCCACGGCGATGGTGGCGGCGGCCGGAGTGGAGGAGCCGCGGCGGAGGCGGTGGAGCGTGGTGCCGGCTCGGGAGGAGAAGCGGAGCGAGCGCGGGCGGCGGTCGGCGGCAGGCTGGGCCGGGGAGGGCCGGGGACGGGCCCGAGCGGGCCTGGCGGCGCGGGGCGATGATGTGGTCCGGGGGCGCCACGTGGCAGCTCCCGGTTGGGGGCGGCGGCGATGTCCGGCGCGTCCGGACACATCCGGCGCGCGGAGAGACGAAGGGGGCTAGGTTAGGGTGGATTTGATCCGGAATTTCGGGAGGGGATGCCTTTTAATAGGTAGAAGGAGCTAGGAGAGTCCAAATGAGGTGTGGTTTTCGGCCACACAATCGTGATCGAACGTTCTAGATGATAGGAGGGGTTTAGGTGGGTTTTGGGCCAAATTGGAGGGGTGTTGGGCTGCAACACACACGAGGCCTTTTCGGTCCCTCGGTTAACCGTTGGAGTATCAAACGAAGTCCAAATGATACGAAACTTGACAGGCGGTCTACTGGTAGTAAACCAAGGCCGCTTGGCAAGTCTCGGTCCAATCCGGAAATGTTTAATCCCCACACACGAAAGAAAGGTAGAAATGGCCACCGGAGGAGAACGAAGCGCCGGAATGCAAAACGGACAACGGGGAAAATGCTAGAATGCATGAGACGAACACGTATGCAAATGCAATGCACATGATGACATGATATGAGATGCATGACAACAACAACAACAACACACGGAGAAAGACCCGAACCCGAGAAAATAAAATATCTTAACGCAGGAAACGACAAGAATTGGAGTACAAATTGGTAAAGTTACATCCGGGGTGTTACAAAACTGCTGCGGTGGCACGACCGGCCAACGAGGCCACCCAGGGGCTAAGGAGGCCGCGCCAACAAAGAAGAAACAGTTGTTCACTCAAGATCGGGCCGAAACCAAGCAGGTGCCAGTCGAGGAAGTTGTGTCCTCAGGAGCCACCTTCACCATAGGCGTCAACCTTGACCCAAATCAAGAGGAGGCACTAGTGAGGTTCTTGCGCGCGAACAAGGATGTGTTCGCCTGGGAACCCAAGCAGCTAGTAGGGGTCCCGAGTGGGGTGATCGAGCATCACTTGAGGGTGTGCCCCAATATGCGCCTTGTGAAGCAGAAAGCGCGGCGACAATCCACGGAGAAGCAGTCCTTCATCGTCCAGGAAACCCGCAAGCTAGAGGTGGCGGGTGTCATTCGCGAGGTTTGGTACCCCGAGTGGCTGGCGACCCCCATCGTCGTGCCAAACAAAGGCGGGAAGGAGCGCATGTGTGTCAACTTCACCAACCTCAACAAGGCTTGCCCCCAAGATCCATTCCCACTTCCGTGCATCGACCAGATCGTTGACTCCACCGCCGAATGCGACCTGTTGTGCTTCCTGGACGCATTTTCAGGTTATCATCAGATCAAGATGGCAGTGGAAGATGTGGAGAGGACGGCCTTCCTGACCCCGTGTGGGGTGTACTACTACACTTGCATGCCGTTCGGGTTGCGCAACACGGGCGCAACCTTCCAACGGCTAATGCACATCACCCTAGGCCAGCAGCTCGGGAGGAACGCGGACTGGGGTGGCGGCCACGACGGCCATATCCCGCCTTCGGGCCACGGCCGCGGAGCGGGCAATGGCCCTGGCTTTCAACGATGGTGTGGCAGCAACGGCGGACGGCAACAGCCGCCGACGGGCACCAGTAGCGGAGCGTGTGGTTGGTGTTCCGCGCACACCAAACAGGGATTCCACGCGCACTACACTATGCCGGGGACTATGCCGCCACCGCGATGTAGCCTCCCAGCTGGAGCTGTTCTCTGATGACGGCAGAGTGATTGAGTGACGATAACGGACCGGTGCCATTGGCGAATGTGGGAGAAGCAGACGAGATAAGCTACAGGGATGGAGGGGAAAATGCGATGCAGGACTCGTCAGCCGTGAGGGTTTTTATAGCTAGCCGGTAAGCATTGGGATTTTGGGGGATTTCACCGAGTCAGTCGGGAAGCTGGTGCGGGACCCTGCGAGTTTGCGCAGGAACGGGCTCATCGACGATTCATTGGCGCCACTGTTTGGCAAAAAGAACGCCCCCGTGTATTGCACAAGCTTGCGCTGTAAGCCATCTCCGGTAGCGGGGTGACAAGACGTGTGAGAGGAGGACGAAAGGCCACGTACACATATGGTTAATAAAAAATATTTGCGATTTAATTACCTACTATACCACCGTCCTGGTTTATAAGTATGATTTAACTAATAAAATACGAATGCATGTCGCCAAAGATTATATAGTTGGATTTGTGATTGAACATAGTTTCCAATTATATAATTTTTAAAACATGCATTAACATTTTGTTGGTTAAATTTGAGGGTAAAGTATGGCATGGAATATAAAGGAGACTATAGACTAGACGAAGGTGGTACCACACGGCCGCTCTCTATGCAGTGATGCAACTGTGGGCCGTCTTGTAGGCGACCATTTGCTGCGTGTTCAACTGCTCCATGCGTGTGGTTGCTTGCGGTTCAGGCGTCCGCGACATGCTCTTCTCGCATCCCGCCGCGCACGCTCTGCTCTCGTGTCCCTCCGGGTGCTCTACCCTCGTCCCTCCACGTGCGCTGCCAGTGTTTTGGGTCGGCACATGATCACGCACATTAGTGTGCAAGCGGTTGTGCCAGGCGCGGCGCGACGATGCAGTTACCTGCTGCAAAAACTGCCATGCTGACGCGCCGAGAATCCATGTCGCCTGGCCCCCTTTTATTCCTGTGGCCATTTACCTTGATCTCTTGTCTCACACGTCATAATAAGCACACCCATGAGGACACATACAGAGAGGATATCCAGCGGTTCCAATGGCGCTCCCAGCGGCTGACGACGACAACGGCGGGCAGTTAACCACACATCATGTAGTGGACACCCACGTGAGGGGGAAGGCATTCTTGGTGGTGTACACGAATGATCCTATCTCGGTGGATAGCTCCATCCAAACTATGGAGCAGTTCCTTGTCGAGGACAAGTACCGAGTGGTCGGCTTCGACCTCGAGGACACCATCGGTCGTGCTGGACACAATCAGAAGGTTGCCGTCGCCCAGTTGTGCGTGCGACATGACATCCTTGTCTACCACTTCCACCTTGCCATAAGGCCTTGTGAGCATTTCTCCAGGTTTATCAAGAGCTTCGACTACAGTTTCGCTACGGTGGACACCACCAACGATCTAAAAGCGCTCAAGGTTTCGGACTTGAAATGCCCGAATCTTGTCAACATCCAGCACCACTAGAAGGTCTGGGGCTCCGACAAAAGCAAACTGAACTCCCTGGTTGACCTCCCTCGGTCATCATCGACCCCTACTACGCGAAGATGAAGCAAGAGAACAATAAGGACAAGAACGCCTCGCACAATGTGTGGCATAAGAGACTGGATGAACAACATGTCAAGTACGCGGCCATGGACGCGTACACAACCTACGAGATGTACAGGCGAATCGTTGACATGAGGAATTGTCTTCTTCCTGACCTAGACGAGGGATCGAGCCATATAGCAGTGGCGGGAGCGTCACAAGAAGTAGATGACTAGATGATCGTTTCTCCTACTTTAGAATGCATGCAATTGTTTATTGAGGTGTGTGCAAATGATCTGTATAATCAGTTATGTAATTGGATGTTTATTTTAGTTATATGTATACATGTTATTCTACTGTAGACAGAGCAATTCACATGGATTATTAGCAGCAATCATTTGTGTTCTTCGCACACATTTCAGATTATAGACCTGTTTGCCGCGTATCACACACATCTTGTTTAGTTGAACCGTTTCCATTGTGTTGCCTAATCACACACAGTTCATCCCAGTGAACGGTATGTTGTATATCACACACGCCTTGTCGGTGGAAATGACACCTATGGAATCATTGGGATCCCTTCTACGGTTGGCGGGCACGGCGTTGTGCACAAAGCGGGTCTGGTAGCCAGCACAAAGATCGTTTATCCAGGTTCGGGCCGCAAGGATGCGTAATACCCTAATCCTGCTTTGCTGTATATTTGAGTGTTCTTGAGCTTTTGAACTAGCTGCAGTGCATGCGTAGTTCAAAAGATCTGAATCCTCTCTCAGTATGCCACAGGCCTCCTTTTATAGCCAAAAGGGGTTGCCACAGTGGCACACAGGAGGTGGAAAGGTATACAGTGTACAAGCTTATCGCTTGTCATTACGGGACAAGGTGCATTAAATGCGCTCCTTAGGTGTCCCGTTTCTTTATTGGGGACGACAACGAGGCCCGTCCCGTCCGTCGCAGCTCCGCCTCGCTCCGAAACGCGTCCAGGCCAATGAGGCATGCAGCACCACGTAAGCTGGCACGCTGCTGAGATGGCTTGGTGGTAGGGTCTTCACGAAGATCCGCGTGCCACCACGTAGGTGCTTGTTTTGTTGGCCTGGAGGCCGCGCGTCGCCACGCAGGTGCCTGCCCAGCTGGTTGGGCAGGCAGCTGTATGGGAACGGCGGTGGAGTCCTGGCAGACGTTGGCCTGGCTGTGGCACCGCATGTGTCCTTGGCAAGGGTCTTGCCATGGCATCGCGGTCGTCCCGGCAAGGATCTTGCTGGGGGTCTCGTGGATTTCCTCGGCAAGAATCTTGCCGAGGATCGTCATCTTCTGGTCCTCATCTGATCTTGTGTGCTTATGATCTTCACAAAGATCTGCATGCCAACATGGAGGTGCCTCCCGAGCCTTGGTTCCAATGTGGTTGATGGTGTTGGAACCCTTGGGCTCAAGGGTGGCACGCTCTGCTGGCGTTGGGCAAGTTGCCCCGGTAAGGCTCTTGCCGGGGCTGCGGAGGCCGCCCCGGCGAGAGTCTCGCTGGGGGAGTCCACCTCGCCCTTTTTCTCTTTGTGTCTCTGGTCTTGGCGTTGTTCTGGTTGTCTTGTGGCCTTGCCTCCTTCCTCTGCCCCGCTGGGTGTGGCCGCAGGCGCAGCTCCAATTGCCGGCGCACAAGGGGTACAAAATAGGACCCGTCCTTTTGTGCACCGACAGGAGCCCCCGGGCTTGTGCCATACAATAGCGCGACGCATTGCCGGGGTAGGCCCAAAACGGTGTGCAGGCACGCGGGGCCGAGTTTTATTGTTGTAACTCCTCCGTTCGTCGCACTTCCCCATGATTGCGTTGAATGCGCGACGTGGTGGTCGTGCGTGGGGGAATTGCTGCCCTCATGCGTCACTTGGGAGTAAATGGTAAAGAGGCGGCCCGCGCCTTCCCCATAAAAAAGGAAAAACCACGAGCGTGCTGCTCATTTACCCTCTGCGTCTCTCTAATTTAGGAACCACCGTCCCTCCCCCTTCTTCTGCAAGCGAAGAACACCGAAACTCTCGCCTCTATTTGCCGCCGCCGCACCCCCATTGCCCCCAATATCCCATCGCTCCAGATTCTTCACCTCTTCCCCGGACGCCATGGCACCCAAAAACAGCAAGGGCAAGGGAATGGCCAAGGAGGCCGAGGAGAAGGAGATGCCGGAGAGCGAGTCGGCGGCGCTTCGGACGCAGCATGCCTTCTTCCCCTAGACGGTTGGTGCAGTCCACCTCAGGGACTACTTCAGGCCTCTGTGGGGGGGGTGAAGACGACGGGGCATCCGGCCACGCACATCATCCCTGCCGATTTTGCTCAGGCCGGTCCGAATCGGTACCCTTTCTTCGTTGACTACTTCTCCTGCAGGCTCTACCCCCTTTCTCTGACTTTTTCAATGATGTCATGCACACCTACGGCTTCCATCTTCTTGATTTTATGCCGCATGCCATGGCGTGCATGGCCCTTTTTGCCCACCTCTGTGAGGGGTTCACCGGAATGCTTCCCAGCACGTCGCTCTTATGCCATGATTTCTTTCCCCGTATCCAAGCGGGGGTGCCATCTCCGGCTGCGTCACCTGGATCCCACGGACCCAGGAGAAGGGCATGTATCTAGAGGGTGCCTAGAAGGAGAGGTGGGAGGAGTGGCGGGGCCGGTGTCTATGGAGCAAGGAGGAGGATCCGCAGGAGTTCTGCAAAGTTCATTAGAGCCCGCCAGTCTGTCGCAAGGACTGGAGTGATGTCGACGCTGATGACAAGAAGCTCGCAATCCCTACCACCAGGATCCATCGCCTCACTATGGTCGGTCTCACCCTTGAGATGATTGGGGCCGATTACATCCGCCGCCGAATTGCCCCATTGCATAACAAGGAGAGGCCGGCCTGGCTCTTCAGCAACATGGCCGACATCATGAGGCTTTGCCCCGACTTGAAGCACAACTTCATGGTGATGGGGCATGCTCATTTTTGTCAGTGGCTTTTCCAGCTCGATGTGGGTGACGACGGCAGGGTTGAGAGAGCCGGCAAGGCCATGAAGGCCGGCAAGGCTGTCAAGGGGCCTCTGTTCGGGTTGCCGGCGGGAGTGGTCCCGCTGAGCAACAACTCTCACCAGACCGACATCATCTCCATGATGCCAGATTTTAACGCGCATGACCTTGGCCCAAGTTGGGCTGAGCTAGAGGAGGAGCAGGTGCAGGAGTTCTTTGACAACCTGTCGGAGAGGTATGTCCGTGATGAGCCACCGCTTATCAAGGACACCACCAAAGAGGAGCTAGACTACATCACTGCCAAGGCGGCGGAGGCGGCGCTTGCCAGGGAAGCTGGTAGTGCCGGCCATGTGGAGGACGAGGCCGAAGCGGCCGCGGAGGAGGAGGAGCTTGTCGGGTGGGTAGAGTCTGCTAGGGAGGCCAGCAGCTCCGGCACCAGGGCCCCTCTTATCGAAGATGTGGTTGAGGAGTCGACCGAGGAAGAGGCCGGGGCTGACGACCCTCTGGCCATCGGGAAAAGGTGTGTCCTGCGGCGGGCCAGCTCTGGCGAGCCGGTCCGACCCGGCAAGATTGTGCAGCGGCAAGAAGTTCAGGGAGGGTCCCTGCGCCTGACAAGGGCTGCGGCAGCGAAGAAGGTCGTGACGGTTATGGTGGCGAATAGGAAATCGACCGCCTCTTCTTCATCCAAGCGTCGCCGGACTCCATCCCCTTCCCCTCCTCCCGCAGATGTTGACACGGAGGTCGTCTTCAATCTTGGGTCTCTCAGCCCAAGGAGGAAGAGGAAGGCAGCGTAAGAGGAGACGAAGGATGCGTAAGCATCTTACCCTTCATCATCTCCGTTCCTTCAGACCGCGCTGATTTTCTTGACTTGTTTTCATCTTTGCAGGGATGTGGAGACGCTGGCCCAAAGGGTGGCGAAGAGGGCAAGGGCCTTGACGGGCGGCCAGCCCCCGGCGGGCACCTCGAGTACGCTAATGGTGGTGGAGAGCAGCCCGGATAGCAGCCCCTAGCGCAGCCCCCAGCGTGCGTTCACTACTCGCTCCCCATCAACATGTGCTGGGGTACGATCCCTTGGTGCTGACCTTGCCGTGGTTGCAGGAGGAGGACGACAGTAGGAGGAGCCACTGAGGGCCACCCCGAACATGCCGCCCCCATCCCAGTGAACCGTATGTTGTATATCGCACACGCCTTGTCGGTGGAAATGACACCTATGGAATCACTGGGATCCCTTCTACGGTTGGCGGGCGCGGGGTTGTGCATAGAGCGGGTCTGGTAGCCAGCACAAAGATCGTTTACCCAGGTTCGGGCCGCAAGGATGCGTAATAACCTAATCCTGCTTTGGTGTATATTTGAGTGTTCTTGAGCTTTTGAACTAGCTGCGGTGCGTGCGTAGTTCAAAAGATCCGAATCCTCTCTCGGTACGCCGCGGGCCTCCTTTTATAGCCAAAAGGGGTTTCCACGGTGGCACACAGGAGGTGGAAAGGTATACAGTGTACAAGCTTATCGCTTGTCATTATGGGACAAGGCGCATTAAATGCGCTTGAGGGAGTCCAGGATTAGGGGGTATCCGAACAGCCGGATTATATCCTTAGGCCGGACTGTTGGACTATGAAGATACAAGATTGAAGACTTCATCATGTGTCCGGATGGGACTCTACTTGGCGTGGAAGGCAAGCTAGGCAGTACGGATATGGATATCTCCTCCTTTGTAATCAACCTTGTGTGACCCTAACCCTCTCCGGTGTCTATATAAACCGGAGGGTTTTAGTCCGTAGGACAACATACAATCATACCATAGGCTAGCTTCTAGGGTTTAGCCTCACCGATCTCGTGGTAGATCAACTCTTGTAATAACCCATATCATCAAGAATAAATCAAGCAGGACGTAGGGTTTTACCTCCATCAAGAGGGCCCGAACTTGGGTAAAACATCGTGTCCCCTCCCTCCTGTTACCATCCGCCTTAGACGCATAATTCGGGACCCCCTACCCGAGATCCGTTGGTTTTGACACTGACATTGGTGCTTTCATTGAGAGTTCCACTATGCCGTTGCCAGAAGGAAGGATGTCTCGCCTCGTCTTTAAAGATGGTACTACTGTTGGGGGAGCTTTGGCTGTCGGCCAAAATCTCCGGCTAGGCGGTTTCATCATGGCCGCCTGTTCGGCCGCCGCGCCGCCGATGACTTCTTGGGTCATCGAAAACAGCCTCCATGTCAAATCGGCACTCGCCGAATAGATGGATCCAATGGAGCTCGCCTCCCTAAACGAGCTCTTGGATCGCATCGCCGTCCTGGGAGTCGCTACGGACTATGATCGGATTGGGCTTAAACCCGATCAAAGGGAGATTAACTCTCCGCCGGTTACCCATCATATTGAAGTGGTGGAGGAACAATGCGGCGACCTCTCCTCCACATTGAGGACCAACTATGTCCGGATTCCTGAGCTCTCCGAGCCGGATACCCGTTCGCGGGAGGACAGCATCCAATCCCTAAACTTAGAGTCAGGCAGCGGGCCAGGATTATCGGGCAACACCCCGGAACCAGAATTTCCAAAATTGGAAATTGCTTTGCCCCTGGATCCCAGATCGGGTAAGGGTTCGGATTCAATTCGACCCACCCACCAAACATAAGCGATCTTTCCCACATCAGGAAAGAGCCCCAGGAAACAGTACATCACTATTGGGCCAGATTCCTCCTTGCAATGAACAAGGTTAAGGACTGTCGCGAGGAAGACGCAATCTTATTTTTCTGCAATAATTGCACGGACAAGGGAATCCTTAATGCCATAAATCGCCATGAGATATCATGCTTCGCTGACTTGGCGTCCATAGTACGAAAGTACTGTGCGATGGAAAGTGCTTGGAAAACCGAAACAAACTTTTGGGATAATCCGGCCCTAAATACGAACCCAGTCCGAAATAAAAGGGTGCACTATCAAAAGACACCCAGGTCAACTACCAAAAAGCAAAAACCCTCTATAGGGCATGGAACCGTACTGGAGGGATGGCTCAATGGACCCTGTAAAATTCACAGCACAGAGGGCGCCATACCAACACATAGCCTTAGAGCATGTTGGATAGTCCGGCAGGTAGCCAAAAGTGGCGAGGATCTCCTAATTCCAGAAGCCGTAGAGCACCATCCCAGAAATACTAGTACGGTATTAACAGTCTTCGAGACCTTCGCATCAAATAATAGGTGAAAGCGAACACTCCGCAGCCTTGCTGAAATCTACCATGTGGCGACAATAAACCCATGGAGTGACACGGCTATACCTTTCAATGCCAGTGACTAACCTAAATTCCGAACAGCCCGAGCACCATCTGCATTGGTCCTCAGTCCAATTGTGGACGACTTTTGACTCACCAAGGTACTCATGGACGGAGGCAGCGGATTAAACCTCATCTATGAGAAAACCCTTCAAAAAATGGAAATAGACTGGAACCGCATCGAGCGAAGCAGCACAACCTTTAGAGGAATAATCCCCAGTCGGGAAGCACGCTGTAGAGGCAAAATCACACTAGATGTGGTGTTCGGCATGCCGTAGAATTATAGGTCCGAAGAGATTACGTTCCAAGTGGCCCCGTTCAGTAGCGGTTACCATGCCATGTTAGAGCAGGAGGCGTTCACAATCTTCCAAGCCATACCCCATTACGGGTACATGAAGCTCAAAATGCCCGGGCCTAACGGAATTATCACTCTTGCTAGTGATCCGGACACAGCACGCCGAAAACAAGACAGCCGCACTGGCCCTCGAGGCATTATCCGAAGCCCTAGTGGCTGAGGAACTGACTATGCTGCGCTCCACGGTGAACATGGACGATGTGATACTCGATAAAGATCCAAGTCCACCTCCTTTAAACCGGCGGATGAAATAGTCAAATTCCAAGTCCATCCAACGGACCCTACAAAAATAGCTTCCATCGGGGCACAATTAAACCCTAACGTAGATGCTGCACTACGAGAGTTCCTACGTGAGAACTGGGACATTTTTGCCTGGAACCCTTCAGACATGCCAGGAATCCCACGCAGGCTGGCCGAGCACAGCCTCAATATTCTAAAGGGATTCAAGCCGGTCAAGCAGGCTCTTCGGAGTTTCTCTGAACCTAAGAGACAAGCCATGGGAGAAGAACTAGTCAAGTTATTGGAGGCCGGATTCATTAGAGAAATAAAACATCCGGACTGGCTAGCAAACCTGGTGATGGTACCAAAGAAGGACAAATCATGGCGCCTGTGCGTCGATTTGAAGGACCTCAACAAGGCTTGCCCAAAGGATCCGTTCCCCCTCCCCCGCATCGATCAAATTATCGACGCTACCGCAGGACACGATTCATTCTGTTTCCTCGACGCATACTCCGGCTACCACCAAATTAAGATGGCGGAGCCCGACCAAGCCGCAACGGCATTCATCACACCATACGGCCCCTTCTGCTTCAACAATGCCCTTTGGGCTCAAAAACACCGGCGCAACATATCAGCGCATGATTCAGACATGTCTGGCAAACCAGATCGGCAAAACAGTGGAGGCATACATAGATGACGCGGTCGTCAAAACCAAACATGTCGAATCTATAGTAGACAACCTGAGGCTCACATTCCATAACCTCCGAACATATGACATCAAGCTCAACCCGGAAAAATGCGTTTTCGGTGTGCCAGCCGAAAAGCTCTTGGGCTTCATTGTATCCGGCAGAGGAATTGAAGCAAATCCGGCCAAGATCCGAGCTCTGTCACAATTGGATATCCCAACGGACCTCAGACAAATCCAGAAATTAACCGGACGCGTGGCGGCTCTAAGCCGCTTTATCTCCCACCTGGGAGAAAAGGCATTACCCCTTTATCGTCTCCTTCGGCGCACCGAACACTTTGAGTGGACTGATGCCACCACAGTCGGACTGGAAGAAATAAAATCCATATTGGCAACTAACCCAGTCCTGGCCGCGCCAAACATTGGCGAACCAATGTTGTTATACATTGCGACAACTCATCAAGTTGTGAGCGCAGTGCTCGTCGTCGAACGAGAAACGGACGGACATAAATTCCCCCTTCAAAAGCTGGTCTACTATGTATCCACTGTCCTTACTCCATGCAAGTCATAGTACCCTCATTATCAAAAGATAGCATACGCGGTATTCATGGCATCCCGGAAGCTGCGACACTACTTTCAAGAGTGTTCGATAACAGTAACCTCGGAAGTGCCACTTAATGATATTATAAACAACCGCGACGCCACGGGCCGTATTGCCAAATGGGCCATTGAGATCCTCCCGTTCGACATAACTTACAAGCTGCGGGGAGCCATTAAGTCACAAGTATTGGCCGACTTTGTCGCCGAATGGACGGAAGCCGAACTCCCTAAAGAGTACGGCGCATATTCCAACTAGATCATCCACTTTAACAGCTGGTCTGGGGGCTGGAGTTGTTTTGACGTCCCCAACCGGAGATACAGTTCAATACGTACTCCAGATAATGTATACGGACTCCAACAACGCAGCCGAATATGAGGCCCTTTTACATGGTCTCCGGATGGCAGTATCCATGGGCATTCAACGCCTAGAGGTGCGGGGAGATTCGAACCTTGCAATATCCCAAATAAATGGAGACTCTCATGCCAAGGATCCAAAAATGGCGGCCTATCGCAACGCCGTCCTAAAAATGTCAGCTCGGTTTGAGGGGCGCGAATTTCCTCATGTGGCTTGGGAAAACAATCAGGCGGCGGATATCCTCGCCCGCATCTGTGCAAAATACGATGCGGTCCCCCCCAACATATTTCTAGAGAGGTTGTTCAAGCCATCCGTAGTATGGGAAGGGGACACCGGTAACAATAATCTGGACCCGGCCAAAATACCCGATACCGAACATTCTAACACAATCGGATGCTTCGCCACCGAAATAAGACCTTCGGCCCACGTAATAATGGCCATCATAGCCCCGTGGACAGAACCATCCCTGGCCTACCTAACTAGGCAGGAACATCCGGAGGACCAAAATGAGGCACGCTGCATAGTGCGGCGATCTAAGGCCTACAGGGTCCATGAGGGAGAATTGTATAAAAAAAGCACTACTGGAGTCCTTCAAAGGTGTATCTCCGAAGAGGAAGGACGGAACCTTTTGGCAGAAATTCACGCCGGACTCGGCGGTCACCATGCCACAGCCCGAGCTCTTGTCACCAAGGCCTTCCGTACAGGATTCTATTGGCCAACGGCCCGGGCAGATGCACAGGACTTGGTCCAATGTTGCGCCGGTTGCCAGCTCTTTGCAAATCAAAGCCACATGCCACCCACCGCCCTCCAAACAATCCCCATTACGTGGCCCTTCACGGTCTGGGGGCTTGACATGGTTGGACCCCTTAAAGGGGGAACCCACAAGAAAAAATACTTACTGGTCATGGTGGATAAATTCACCAAATGGATAGAGGCCAAACCTGTTAAAATAGCCAAATCCGGACCGGTGATAGACTTCATATCCGAGGTTGTACACTGTTATGGCGTCCCTCACATCATCATCACTGACAACGGCACGAGCTTTACTGCCGATGAGGTAAAACTCTGGTGCAGCAAAATGGGCATCAGGCTCGATTATGCTTCGGTCTATCACCCACAAACCAACGGTCAAGTGGAGCACGTGAACGGTCTTATAATGAGCGGCATTAAACCCAGGCTAGTGCGGTCCTTAACAGAGTCTAACGCGCACTAGGTAGAGGAGCTCGACTCTGTACTCTGGGGGCTACGGACCACGCCGAACTATAGTACCGGATATACACCCTTCTTTATGGTGTACGGCGCAGAGGTAGTCTTGCCCTGTGACATAATTCATGACTCACCTCGAGTGCGCATGTACGAAGAAAGAGAAGCCGAGCTTGATCGGCAGGACAGTCTGGACACCTTGGAGGAGAAGCGCGACGTGGCAAAAGCCCGTTCCGCATTTTATCAGCAATAGGCTCGCAGATACCAAAGCAGAGAAGTACGGGCCAAAACTTATAACGTTGGCGAACTAGTTCTACGTCTGCGGATAAGAAAAAGAACAAGCTCGAGCCCAAATGGGAAGGTCCCTTCATTATTGACCAAGTTCTGACCGGTGGAGCGTACCGACTGCGGGATGCATCGACTAATCGACTCAAGCCGAACCCATGGAACGCAGCCAGGCTCCGAAGATTCTACGCCTAGCGCCGGACCCTGTGTTCGTCCCCTTCCTCTATCCATTTTTTATACATTATCTGTCTTGTTTTTCTTTCTTTCTTTTATTCTTTCTCCAGGCCTTCAAAGGCCAACTTGCGCCTCGTTTGCACATTACAGATGCGCTAGCCGCACTCATCATACCTGGGGGCTTCTTTCACAGAAGCTTGATTATTTATTTGGGCCTCGTGCCCCGCACATGTGTTATGCTTCCACATGTACCTTTTTTTGCCATTATATGCATCGATATGACTTAAGTTTTGGCCAAGCTGGGTTGCCTGGCTCTTGTATTTATGCCATACATTCCCGTTAATTCGGCTAGGGCATAAGGGGAGCACCTCTGCGATTGTTACTGCCGGGTCAGCCGGATGTGTACCTCAGACTGGGTGAAGCTGAAAGCTAGCGTTCCTAAGGGAATATTTGGTCGGCGAACAAAAGATGATTTTTATTTAATTTCCATATCTACCCCCAGATGTTTTTTCCTACGTTTCCTATCGCAGTCCGGACATGCACTTTAGGGCATGCTTACCTAGGGAAAGGAACCCTTAACGGAACTATTCTCCCTGGAGATGTTTCTTACTACCCATGTAATATAACATAACTAGTTGGGCACTTGTCTGTTCACGCACTAATAACCCCTACGCCTGGTCTCCACGCATACCCCGGTTCTTATATAACTGAGCGGGTATTCGGATACACTCCGAACTATCGGGTCCCGAGGTTGAAGCGAAAAGGTCCGCCATGACAAATGATCTACAATCCGGCTAGAAGGCATTATACATGTCACTTTAATTGCATAGTCATGCAGACTGACTAAATTCCTCCTCTATACCATCCAACAGGCGGTCTAGCCTACAATCCTGTTGGGAATACTTTGCGGCTAATTCTACTTGCCCATAAACTAAGCTAACGGGGATCTCTTTTCCGTCGGGCCCCACAGGTCCGACCTCGGCCATGTGATTTGGGTCAGCCTTGGTGTACCACGTATTCACCATGGCCTAGGCTTCTCGGGCACCTTGTCGGCAGGCCGATATCTTCCATAATCGGAAGCGCCACCGTGCTCCCTTGAGCTTCTCCGTAAGCTCTGCAACGCCTTCTGGCAGGGAGGGGGATGGCCACAAGGCCTGGGCAACACCTTGCATCACCTGCCGAACTTGTTCGTGCAGATGCAAGAGCTCGGATAGAAGATCACCTGCAGATCCCGGACATTTCCTCCGCAGGACGACCCATCAGCATACCTACAGACATAACGCTGTTAGTCGGCTTCTTCGCCGAACTCCTTCAAAAGGATTCGTTCAAGCACTTACTAAAAATGCCGCGCCGAAGCCACTTTTTCTCCTTCTCGGAGTCTGCAAGCTAGGCTCAAACGTCTTTTAGTTCCACACTCAGCTTGACATTGGCGTCTAGGAGATTGTTTTTCTCCCGCCTAACCTCAGTCAGCACGCGTTTGCCAGCCTCTAGCTGTCGCACGACATGCTGGTCCTCCGGATTTTCTCCGGATTCATCTGCAAAATCTATTGTTAGATCTGCAGCCACGCCGCACACTATATGGTAACCATTATTCTTTAAAGTAAATGTTACCAGCGGGAGGCTTTTTCGGTTCCTGCAATGCGGCAACAGAGGCCCGCAGTTGGGTCTTGCATTCCTCCAGCTCCTGGGACAGCCTAGTATTCTTCTCTGTAAGAACCTGCACAATAAAGATGATCCTTAAATCAGTTCTGCTAACTGTTTCAAGTCTCAGGGGCTACTGATACATACAAATCACCAGATTTACTCACCCGTACATCCTTTACATACTGATCCGTGGCTCTGGCTAGACCATCTTGAGCAGCACGGAGGTACACCTCTCCGGAATTAAAGGCATCAAATGCCTCTGGTGAGAAACAAGCGTCACGGAGTACGGCCCGGCGGCGCCTATGATTCATGGCGCTTTCCATTTCTGAGTTAGTAGCGGATAATCTATCCGCATCCTCTGTAGGGGGATTATCCGGCGCCTGCCCCATATCGGATTCCGCCTCTATGTCCGGTCCTGGCGCCCGACTGGTGGAGGCGTGATTAGCAACATCGCCAGACATATTTCGGCGAGCATTTTTTCTATTAAAGAAACACGGGCGTCATTACATTTTGAGAAAGACGACAACCATGGAGAGGGGTTTTTATACCTTTGCGCTGGCGTCTCCGTCCTGACCACCTTCCTTTTTGGCCTACCCGGCCTCGGCGCCTCTTGTTGGCAAGTTGCCGTGGGTTCGGCAGGGCGTCCCGAATGCCTTCCCTGTAAAAAATGCCATGTGTATATGGTGGGTGAAGTGTCTAAAAGGGGATCCTAGTTTTTGGAGTTGGGATTTTTGGTTTTTCTTACGTGCGATGCAGGGAGCAGTCCGGGATAGTCGGCCGTAATGGCCACCATGGCGTGGTCGCGGCTTAACTGATAGAACTGCCAGTCTATCAGCTCCACGAAGATAACCGGATCTTCTTCAAGTCCGGAGTCGAGGGCCCGGTCAGGGTCCTCCGGTTGTGGAGAGGGGCTGCTGACCTCCTTTATGGCTTTTCGCAGTTCCTGCCGCAAACTGGCAAGGTGAATACTTACGACAAAGAATGCGGGAAAATGGAAGTAAGGGGATATAGCTTACCCAGCTTGGAGGATTGTACATGGAAAATCCATCCCGTGGCTTGATGCGGGTGAACTCCTCCTCCTCTCCCTTGAACAATTCAGACAAATTTTTTGCTGAAGTGGCAGCATCACCCGGACCCTTATGCCCGTAGCGGGTGGCGTCATCCGCCCCGTTGAAACACCACAAGGGGTGCCCACAGTATTGAAGTGGTTGCACTCCCCGCATTATGCGAATCGACATAACTTCGATTATTGTCAATCCTGATTGAGCCAGTGCTTTGATCCGGTTCATCAGATAGAGGACTATGTTGTCTTCCACCTAGGGGCTCCGTGGGCGCCAACTTCGGCGCTTCTTCAGAGGAGCATTGTTGAACTCAGGAAGACCCCGCCGAACAGGGTCCGGAAGGGGAACGTCCTCCATATAAAACATTCTGAAGGCCAGTCTTCGGATGACTTCTTCGGGGTACCAGACAGGTATCCGGTATCAGTGGTGCGCCATATTTCGGCTCCGCCCACTTGATAAAGTGATCCACTCTGTGTGCGAGGGACGAGGCAAAATAGCCTTTTCCACAGCTCGAAGTGAGCCTCGTAGCCCAAGAACAACTCGCAGAGAGCAACATAGCCGGCGATATGTAGAATGGAGGCAGAGGTGAAATTGTGTAATTGGAGGCCGTAGAACTCCAGGAGCCCGCGGAGAAACGGATGAATTGGAAATCCGAGTCCCCTTAGTAAATAAGGAACAAGGCAGACCCGTTCCCCCATGGAGGGACAGGGAAAGCTCTCCGCTTGCTCCCCGCCATTGTAGGTGGCAAGCCCGGCTCGAACGGGCACCATATACACCGGAGGGAGAAATCCCTTGGTCTACAGCTCGACCAATCGACTGTGTGGGACTGAACACCTCTCCCAATCACCAGGCTTAGGGCTACGGGGGCGGGAGGAGGAGCTGCGGAGCTCGGCCATGGATCTTTCCGAAACGCGCTCTGATGGATTCTCACCGAGGGGAGGATGGTGTGGATCGGATCTAAGAATCCCTATCCCTTTAATAGACAATTTATTTATCTGGCTAGGGGGGCAAATGTAAAAATTCCCTGGCGCCTTGTATTCATTCGACACATGGGAGATAGCCCTTATTGGGCACAGAAGCCAAGAGGTTCAACATTTATGGGGCTGAACACTGCTTACAAACACTTGGAAATTGGAGAAGAACCTGACTTACAATGCCGAAGACAATACTGCGTGCCGGACTCATCGTCATTGAAGCCTGGTTCGGGGGCTACTGAGGGAGTCCAGGATTAGGGGGTATCTGGACAGCCGGATTATATCCTTCGGCCGGACTGTTGGACTATGAAGATACAAGATTGAAGAGTTCGTCCCGTGTACGGATGGGACTCTACTTGGCGTGGAAGGCAAGCTAGGCAGTACGGATATGGATATCTCCTCCTTTGTAACCGACCTTGTGTAACCCAAACCCTCTCTGGTGTCTATATAAACCGGAGGGTTTTAGTCCGTAGGACAACATACAATCATACCATAGGCTAGCTTCTAGGGTTTAGCCTCTCCGATCTCGTGGTAGATCAACTCTTGTAGTACCCATATCATCAAGAAATAAATCAAGCAGGACATAGGGTTTTATCTCCATCAAGAGGGCCCGAACCTGGGCAAAACATCGTGTCCCCTGCCTCCTGTTACCATCCGCCTTAGACGCACAGTTCGGGACCCCCTACCCGAGATCCGCCGGTTTTGACACCGACAGCGCTCCTTAGGTGTCCCGTTGCTTTATTGGGGATGGCAACGAGGCCTGTCCCGTCCGTCGCCGCTCCGCCTCGCTCCGACACGCGTCCAGGCCAACGAGGCATGCAGCGCCATGTAAGCTGGCAGGCTGCTGAGATGGCATGGTGGTAGGGTCTTCACGAAGATTCGCATGCCACCACGTAGGTGCTTGCTGAGTTGGCTTGGAGGCCGCACATTGCCACGCAGGTGGCTGCCCAGCTGGTTGTGCTGGCAGCTCTATGCAAACCGATAGCTTCACCAAAAAGCCAAGAGAAAATGCGTTGAGCAGGATTTCTACAGCTCTTGATCGCAAACGATTTAGATAGAACACCCGTATGCAAAGTGAGAGCAACGCAAGATTTTTGCATCCCTTCAACGCAAACGGTTGTTTTGGACATACAAACAATTTGGTAAGATTTGTCAATCCTTGTAACACTGCGATTTGTCAAAATATGAAGCTAAAATCACTAGCAGTATCTAATTTTTGCAACTAAAATTCAGTAATTAAGCATATATTTCATTCATAGATTAAGCAGTCGTTCTTAATTTATACAAACAGTTCAACTCGACAGCTGAACCAACCAAACTTTTCCCCAATTGTTGCCGACCATGTACTGAAATAGCTAGTTCAACTATATATACTAGCTAATTTTAAGTACGTTGTACAGTTCCACCACATCTATAGTCAGATGAATTGAACAAAATAGCCCCTAAATACTACTACTACAGAGGGGCTTTGTACTACTTCTGGCTGCCTCTCCTCTTCTGACCATGCTCAGTAAGAGGCGGAGGAGGAGGAGCCTACCGACGAGCTGGGCAACCGCAATGCGGTGCCTGCTGCTAATGCAGCTTCAGCGACGCTCGCCTCGAACGCCCTCTGCCACTCGAGATGACCCTCTCGAAGTAGTGGTTCTCCTCGTAGATCTCATGATTCCTCGCCTGTGAGGCGGCGTGTACCGCTGCCACTGCGGCGGTAAGGCTCTTTGTGTGCTCGACGACGCGCTCCTCCTCCTCCCGCAGGAACTCGGTGTAGCGCGCATGGTCATTGTTGCACGTGCGGGCATCCACCTCCGCCTCCCGCCTTCTGGTGGCGGTGGCGGAGCGGGTGATGACCCCGGCGGTTGACGGTGGGCTGGCGGCCGATGACGGGGTGGTGGCCACGACCACCACCTCCCGCCTTCGGGCCGCGATGGCGGAGCGGGTGATGGCTAGGGCTGGACCAAAAGCTCGTAGCTCGCGAGCTTAATGAGCGCTCGGAAGTTCTGCTCGTTAAGCTCGTAGCTCGCTTCTTAATGAACAGAGCCAATCATTGATTTTATCTCGTTAAGCTTAACGAGCTTAACGAGCAAGCTAACGAGTTTCACGAGTAGCTCGTTAAGCTCTTTAGTAACAACACAATACATATTTTCATCTTATGTGACAAACTTTTCATAGCACCTCAGCCCATTTATTTAATTTAATTAACATATGAGGCAACAAACTACTTCATTTCTTTTTGTAGTCACCATATTTCATCTTGAAAACCATACCTACACATTCATCATGTATATCATAACACATTATAATCTGTTAACGAGTGCTCGTGAGTGCTCACGAGCTTAACGAGCTTCAAATGAGCTGAGCCGAGGAGGGTTTTCTGCTTGTTAATCTTAACGAGCTTAATGAGCCGAGCCTTAACGAGCGCGAGCTTAACAAGTATGAGCTTAACGAGCCGAGCTACTCGTTAGTCCACCCCTAGTGATGGCCACAGTGGCCGGCAGTGGGGTGTAGGAATGGCAATTTTATCCATGGATCTGGATACCCATGGATACCCGACCCGGTTGGGCAAGGGTATGGAGCACATTTTCGCCCATGGGTCCATGGATATGGATACCCAGGAATAGTCGGGTCGGGCATGGTTATAATTTGTGCTCCATGGATATCCAATGGATACCCATATGACATGTTGCCATATGCCAGTGATAGTAGAAAGAGCGAATCAATGGGAAATGGCAGGAAATATGCAACTTGTGCCATGAGCTATATGCTGCAGAATCAACCTCTAGTATGTCACACTTAAGGACTTGTTGCCTACTTATGCATGGCTTATGTTGTCATTTGTGAGTGAATGATGATGAGTTAATTTGATCTTTGGGAAGGCTCCATGCTGACTTTTCTATGCCCATGGAGCTCCATGGGTATGTGGGTATCCAGTGGGTTTGGGCATGGGCACAAGTTATGCCCATGGATAATTTGGTGGATGGGCAGAGGGTAGGAAGATGAGTCATTGGTTGGATTTGGACCAGCTCCACCCGCCCCAAACCCGACCCGTTGCCATCCCTAACGCGGAGGCCTACGTCGACAACATTGTGGTAAAATCTCGGGAGGCAAGGACCTTGATTCAAGACCTGGAGGAGACCTTCACAAGCCTGCGCAAGGTAGACCTGCGGCTTAACCTAGAAAAGTGTGTGTTCGGTGTCCCCTCTGGCAAGCTGCTGGGCTTCCTCGTATCCCACAGGGGGATCGAGGCTAACCCAGAGAAGGTCAAGGCGATAGAAGACATGAGCCCACCACAAACTCTCAAGGAGATGCAGAAGCTTGCAGGTTGCATGACCTTGCTGGGGCGCTTCATCTCCAAGCTAAGAGAGCGTGCCCTGCCATTCTTCAAGCTGATGAAGAAGAAGGGCTCGTTCGAGTGGACCCCAGAAGCTGACCAAGCGTTTCAAGACCTCAAGAGATACCTGAACAGCCCTCCGGTGATGGTGGCACCTCTCCCTCTCGATCCCCTGGTGCTTTACCTTGCCGCCACTCCCTACTCCGCTAGCATAGCTCTAGTGGTGGTTCGTGAGGAGCGCTAGGCCAGGGGGCTGCCGTGCCGCGCCGCACCACCAGTCGAGGCGATGTAGGACCCGGAGGGCACCGCAAGGGCTGAAGCAATGCCAACGAGCGACCATGCCCAGCAAGCCGGCGTTCGCGGGCCGGCAGAGGCCCCGGTAGGCGGTTGGGCTCTTGAGGTCCCATCATATCAGGAGACGCCCCAACTGCCGGCAGGCACAAGCTCCCTCGACGTTCCCACCCTCATCGAGCACCCAGTATATTTCGTCAGCACAGTACCGCGGGACGCAAGGGCACGATACCCCATGCCTCAGAAGCTCCTGCTCTCGCTTCTGGTGGCCTCGCGTAAACTGCAGCACTACTTCCAAGGTCACCCAATCAAGGTCGTCTCAGCCTACCCGCTGGAGAGGGTACTCAGGAGCCCCAATGTTGCTGGAAGAGTCGCTGAATGGAATATCGAGCTGCAAGCATTCTAGCTGGAGTTCAGCACAACTAGGGCCATCAAGGGGGGCGCGCTCGCCGACTTCATGGCAGAATGGACTGATGCCCCGGGGTTGGAAGCAGGCGAGGACCAATCCCTCTCGCCAAGAAGTGAAGCACCAGACGGCTGGGTCATGTATTTCGATGGCGCGTTTGCACGCCAGGGCGCGGGGGCTGGAGCAGTGCTCATCTTGCCCACTCAGGACAAGCTCTATTACGCCATGCAACTCTGCTTCCAGCATGGCGAGAAGGTCTCCAACAACATCGCAGAGTACGAAAGCCTCATTGCTGGCCTCAAGGCCGCGCTGGCCCTAGGGGTGAGGCGCATCACCATTAGGGGCGACTCGCAGCTCCTCGTCAACTTCTCCAACAAGGTATACGAGCCGAAGGATGAGCACATGGAGGCATACCTCGTAGAGGTACGCAAAATGGAAAAGCATTTCCTGGGTCTAGAGTTGCAGCACGTGCCCCGCGACACCAACAAGGAGGCCGACGACATTGCCAAAAGAGCGTCCAAGCGACAGCCCCAAGAGCCTGGTGTCTTTGAAGAGCAGCTCTTCAAGCCATCGGCAGCACCTCCGCTTTCGGGGCCGGCGCCGCCTCGGGAGGAGCTCCCCCAACCACCTGCCTCGGGAGCCCCGGCTTGCAGCCCGACCTCGGGAGCGTGCCTACTCCTGGCGTTCAAGCCTCAGGAGGGGTGCTGGACCAAGGAGCTCAAGGAATACCTAACGCAAGGGACGCTGCTGGAGAAGGAGGAGGACGCGGAGCGTGTGGCCCGACAGGCTATGGAATATTGCATCCAGGACGGTGAGTTATACACGAAGCGGCCAAATGATGTTTCCTTATGATGCATCTCCAGGGAACAGGGGAACAAGCTGCTGGCTGACATACACGGCGGAGATTGCGGACACCATTCGTCATCACGAACCCTCGTCGGCAAGGCGTTCTGCAGTGGGTTCTATTGGCCTACGGCGCTCAACAACGCAACTGAGCAGGTGAAATCCTGCGAGGCCTGCCAATTCCACGCCAAGAAGATCCATCAGCCAGCTCAAGGCCTCCAGACCATCCCACTCTCGTGGCCGTGTGCAGTCTGGTGACTGGATATCTTAGGCCCATTCCCTCGAGTGCCTGGGGGCTACCGCTACCTCTACGTCGCCATCGACAAGTTCACCAAATGTGCGGAGGCGGAA
Source organism: Triticum urartu (assembly GCF_056163025.1). NCBI lineage: Eukaryota > Viridiplantae > Streptophyta > Magnoliopsida > Poales > Poaceae > Triticum > Triticum urartu. The sequence goes on from NC_141878.1 coordinate 220,832,678, forward strand.
GTCGTCCACACCATCCCGGCCGGATCTGCGGTCAAGTTCATCAAGGGTCTCATGGGCCGGTTCGGGGTCCCTAATCGCATCATCACCAACAACGGCTCACAGTTCACTAGCAATCACTTCAAGACATATTGTGCTAACCTTGGAACGTAGATCTATTACGCCTCGGTGGCACACCCTTTGAGAAATGGTCAAGCCGAACGCGCCAACGCAGAGCTCCTCAGGGGCCTCAAGACCAGGAACTTCAAGAAGAAGCTCGAGGCTTGCGGCAGGGGCTGGCACGACGAGCTCCAGTCTGTGCTATGGTCCATCCGCACCACTGCCACCAAGCCAACAGGCGAGACCCCATTCTTCCCCGTCTATGGAGCATAAGCGGTTCTGCATCACGAGGTCAAGCATCGCTCCGCTCGGGTCCTGGCGTTCGATGAGACGCGGCAGGACACCATGCGGGGGATGGACCTTGTGCTAGGGGAGGAACGACACCGCGAAGCCACGCTCCGAGCGGCAAGATACCAGCAGTTGCTGCGGCGGTATCACTGTCGCATCATCCCCTCGAGGACGCTCGAGGTGCGCGACCTCGTCCTAAGGCGGGTGCTCTCCAGGGAAGGGCTGCATAAGCTTTCGCCCATGTGGGAGGGCCCGTTTAGGGTCGCCCGCGTCTCTAGGCCTGGTGCCGCGCGCCTGGAGACGCAGAATGGGGTCCCCATCCAGAACACCTGGAACATCCAGCACCTCCGGAGGTTCTACCAATGAAGGAAGGCCCAGCTCCTGTGAAGCAAGGTCCCGTGCCTGTGAAGGTCTCCGCTCGTGACACTCTCACGTAATAATGAGTGGGGCTCTACATGCCCCGGAGTCTCAGGAGTGCTGCCCTCAAGCCTCGAGGGCTCCCTCCCACGTCCTTGTGGCAGCACTTAGCTCCACACTAGTGAGAAGACTAGACTAGGTGTCGGACGCGGCTTTTCATTTGCTTTTTGTAGTTGGCTTGCCCTCTTTTTCTTAATGGAAATTTGCTTTCTGATGTTCCGTGCCAGCTTGGTTCCATCGCCTTTTGCCTCTGTTTCTGCCTTCGGTTCCTTGTTTTGGCCCGTGCTCTCCCTTGCGTGCCTCGCGAGGGGGCTGGACAGGTGCCCTCGTGAGCGCTTTTCGTATTCTTCGCGAGGCACCCTCGCCTGAACCTGCAAGCTAGTGCACCTCTCTCAATCTGTGCCCCTTGGGTACCGCGATACGAAGCGCTAGGTCATGGCCGGCTGCGCCTGCGACCAGGATTAGGAAGAATAAGAGTTTCCTAAAGAATTATTGCAGTTCCTAGACGCCTCCCAGGGAAAGGAGGCCTCGCCAGGCACTGGGAAATGCGTGCCTCACGGGGCGGAAACTACTTCAGACACATCAAGTTAAGTTATCTCGACACGCCCACATAAAATGCTGGTACTGCAACACGACGCAGGAACGATAAACATAACATGGCGACTTGGAAATCATGGTTCATTACATGCCCCTGCAGGGCCCATACTTCTTTCTTCTCAAATGCAGGAATGAAAGTACAAAACAAAAGTGGCGCGTGCCCCCGCAGCAGTTCGTGAGGATGGGTCCATGGCGCTCTCCTAGGCTCAGCCAGACCCCTCCTCGCGCTTCACTGGAGCGCGGCGACTAGACGACCCGCTGCCACCCTCGAAGCGGGCGCGGCGGCTGGTCATATTCGCCGCTACTGGAGCTATCGCCGGAGGAGGAGCCTCCGTAGCTAGATGAGCCGCAGCCAGCATCGAGTACGAAGCCACCGTCATCCTCATCACGACCGTCGCCAAGGCCGAGCACCTCGTCGTCGTTGTTGTCCTTGGGGCAGCACCCAACGCAGCGACCATCTTCCCCAAATACCTGCATGTAGAGGATCGCGTCGCCGTCGTACTTGAAATGGAGGGTACACCGCCCACCCAGGCCGCGCGCGTGGGCAAACGTTTGCCAGCCGCGGTCCAGGGATGCATTGCCTGCGCCGGAGACTTCCACCGCGACTCACGAAGCCTTGCTGCAGCAGTCGTCCGCATACAGCCAGAGACCGCCCGGACCCGTGGCCGGCAGTTCGCTAGCGAAGAAGCATGGGAGCTAAAGTCGGGTGCCGGCCGGGTTCTCAGACCACACTATGAACTCCGGCATCATCTCCGCCAAGTGGAAGCGCGGCCGAGGAGGCCGCGCAACCATGGCGTGCCTCACTTCATCGACAGGACTGCCACGACCCGGGCAACTCCCACCGCGCGAGGAGGCACCGCCACAGCTGCGAGAGCCCACAGCGGGGGTCACGGTGTGCTTACGCGGGCGACCACGCCCCCTCTTGGGTGGCGGCGAGCCGGGTCCCTCCTGGCGGGCCTTCCCTTCTCTGCGGCCAAGAACCCCTTCGTTGGCCCCTCCTGGCGGGCCTTCCCCTTTTTCGTGGCCGAGAGCCTGTTCACCGGCGCCATGATTGTCGCTGCTAGCGATGGAGCAAGGAAGAAGAAGATGCAGGATGAGCGAAGGAAGAGATGGGTGATGGGAACTCTGCTTCCCCATTCCCATTTATAGCCAAGAGGAGGCCAACCGCCGGCCTCCACGATCTAAGGTAATAATGTCCTTTTGCTTGCATGCAGCAGGGACTCGTCAAGTTGGGCAGTTGCGAGGCAGCATGGGGAAGCGGAGTTGCCCACATTCCATCGATCGCCACGCGTCAACCGAGGCCGCAGGCTGTTGGTGCCCATGGCGCTCCGCACTTTCCCCTTGGCTTCGCCTCGAAGCCAAGTCCAAGCGCGCCTTGAGCCCGGGGGCTACTGTCGGCGTCCTGGGAACGGGGGTCCCTAGACTTGCCTGCCAGCGGCCCATGGCGTGGCTCCGTCAGCGGGCCCGTACGGGCCATCTTCACCGACAAAACACTCAAGACCCTCGCGAGGGGCCAAGCCTCGCGAGGCGAACGACGGAAGACCTCCTCGGGGGCAGCCTCACCAGGCTGGCTTGGGAGGGGCGGGGAGATTGAGGCAAGGGGCGCCTCACGAGGTTCCTGTGATGCAAGCCATGACGACCAGGCCCAGGCGGGCGCCAGCGCGCGTAGTGTCCTCGTTTCCTCTATGGTGCTAAAGAGGCAAGCGCAGGCGCAGAGTCCCGAGGCGTCAAGCAAAGGTTTCCATATCGGTTCAACAAGACCAAGACCAGCAAGATGGCAGGACGGAGGTCACCATGGAGGCTAGGACGGTGTCATCACCAGAGCCTTGGGCACGCGAAGACCATCTTTTGTCAGGATAGCCTGTACTAGCTACCCCCCTTCAAATTGGCCGTTGTGGGATCCCTTCCCGCCTAATATCTGGGAAGAGGACCTAGGCCTCTATATATAGGACTTGCCACCATCATAGGGAGGCATCTCATCTTGGACCGGATCCATTCCACCAAGGCACAAACTTGCCAAGCACAAGAGCACCTCTCCTCAGGAGGATGTTCTTCCCTTGTAACTGTTCATCCTCAGCCCAAGAGGTAATCCACCACACCACACTAGAGTAGGGTATTAAACCACATCCGTGGCCCGAACCAGTATAAATCTTGTGTCCCTTTGTTCTATGAGTTCGACGCGCTGAGCCTTGTGATCGCGGTGAGGGCGTGAGCTAGAGGAAGGAAAGATCTTCGTGCGCACCCTAGTGTTCGAACCTCAAGGGTTTTTCCGGAACCCGAAATCTGACAGCAGTGTCTCCCATTGTTTCCCTACAACACACATAAGGATGATCTTGATCAGGTTAACTATGAGTTGCCATACTATCATTAGAATATATATTGAGTACAGCCAAATTCGATTGGTGTCACATGCATCACAATAAAAAATTGTACCCACAACAAATAAAAATCAAATTGCAGAACTGAACCAAACAGTTAAATGGACAGCAGACCAAATGAACCAAAATAGTTGACTGAGCACGACATTGCAGAATAGAAACATGTACTAGAAGATAAGACAGTTAACAAAACAAAGAATGCTTGAGAACATTACTACAAAATATAGCAATTGTTGGACCAAAGTGTTAACTGAACATTACATTTCACAGGACCAAACTGTTAACTGAACATCAGATTGCATATTAACATTACAGAGGACAAATCACTAGAAGTCACAGGCGGTGGCCTCAAGAAAACATCACGAACTGTATTTTAATGTAGACAACCACGTGGCGGTGTCGACGGTGGCCACGAAGACGAGGTGCTCCTCCAAGATCTGGCAATCGACACACATGGCAGCCATAGCAACCTCGTTCACGTGTGCGGTCGCATGCTACTCAGCTCCACGTTATACTGCGTGTAAAATGGATGTGGTGGCGCTTAATTGGAGGAGGGGCAGTGATTTTGGTGGAAGGTGTCGCTCCGTCGGTCGAGGCATGTGGGACAGGTAAGGAGGAGGATGGTGTGGGTGGGGTGTGGATTACCTGACCATATCGACGAGGCCGCGCAGCAAGAAGAAGGGTCGACAGTGAGGAGGCTGCGTAGCAAGAAGAAGGGTCACCGGCGAGGAGGCGGCGCTACAAGAAGAAGGGCCGCCGACAAGGAGGTGGCACTGCAAGAAGAAGGGTAGCCGGCGAGGAGGTGGTGCTGCAAGAAGAAGGGTCGCCGGCGAGGAGGCTGAGCTGCCAGTAAGCAGCAGTGCAGGTTTGAACTTGGAAACCAAGGAGGAACAGTAGAAATGTGGCTTTTTGTTGGAGGGAGGGGGCGGGGAAACAGATATTTCCGCGGTGGCCAAAAAATTTCGCTTGGTGCCGCAAGAAACTGGCACGCAAGTATGGTTCAAGCGGGGGCGATGGAATGTAGACGATGAAGCTTCCTGCGTAAGCCAGACAAGACATTGCGCCAAGATATTTTATATCGCATCCCACACGATTCTTTCTAGTGAACTGTGTGTGGTATACCTGGTTTTTCAATTATGTTTTGAAAGACAAAATGGTGTTATGGAGGAAATGATGGTGTTTGAATTGCCAGAACATTTACGTACAGTGAACATGCAACTAGTACATGAGTATCGTGTTTAAATTTGGAATTATTCCGGGTTTGTTTGGCATTTTTATGCATTAGTTGAGTTTCTGGGCATTTAATGTGCATAATTGAAATTTGAACTACAAGCACATGCTCCAATGTACCAAAGTTTGCTGAAAAATCACATGTGTGTCTTTGGATGAATTTATAGGTCCCATGCAAGAAATGGGAATAAAATTCAAATATCTGGGTGTCGTGGCTCGGCCGGAATAATTGAGAAACTTGTTTTTTTAACTCATGTAAATCCAAAACAGAGCTGAAAATCATGAAACTTGGCATGGTGTCATGACATGGCACCAACATGCTGCAGTCAATTTTTTGGCCGAATTGGGACAAGCTTTGGTGTAAGCTTCTTGCAAACCGGAGCTTGCCTCAAGAAGGCCCTTGGTACCGAGAGGGAATGTGTCACCTCCATGTACAACATGACATACGTACACTACCTTCTCCACCTTAATTTTCGTACACTGGCAGATTAGACCAAATAGAAGTATCGTGCTAAATTTTGGAATTATTCCGTGTTCGTTTGACCTTTTTTATACATTAATTGAGTTTCTGGGCATTTAATGTGCATAACTCAAATTTGAACTACAAGCACATGCTCCAGTGCACCAAAGTTGTTTGAAAAATCACATGTGTGTCCTTGGGTGAATTTCTAGGTCCCATGTAAGAGATGGGAGTGAAATTCAAACATCTGGCCATCGTGGTTCGGCCGAAAAGATTGAGAAACTTGGTTTTATAATTCCTGTAAATCCAAAACACGCCTGAAAATCATGAAACTTGGCATGATGTCATGACATGGCACCAACATCCCGCGGTAATTTTTTTGGCCGAATTGGGAAAAGCTTTGGTGTAAGCTTCTTGGAAACTGGAGCTTCCTCAAGAAGGCTCGTGGTTTTGGGAGGGAACGTCTCACCTCCGTGTGCGAAACGACATACGTACATTGCCTTCTCCCGCCTTAATTTTTTTACACTAGCAGATTAGGCCAGATAGAAGTACAATGCTAAATTTTGGAATTATTTCGGGTTCGTTTGGCCTTTTGTATACATTAATTGAGTTTATGCGCATTTAATGTGCATAATTTAAATTTGAACTACAAGAACAGGCTCCAGTGCACCAAAGTTGTTTGAAAAATCACATGTGTGTCCTTGGGTGAATTTCTAGGACCCATGCAAGAGATGGAAGTGAAATTCAAACAGCTGGGTGTCGTGGCTCGGCCGGAAAGATTGAGAAACTTGGTTTTTTAATTCCTGTAAATCCAAAACACGCCTGAAAATCATGAAACTTGGCATGGTGACATGACATGGCACCAACATGCTGCGGTATTTTTTTGGCCGAATTGGGACAAGCTTTGGTGTAAGCTTCTTGCAAATCGGAGCTTCCCTCAAGAAGGCTCGTGGTTCCGAGAGGGAATGTGTCACCTCCGTGTGCAAAACAACATACGTACACTGCCTTCTCCCGCCTTAATTTTTTTACACAGACAAATTAGTCCAAATAGAAGTACCGTGCTAAATTTTGGAATTATTTCGGGTTCGTTTGGCCTTTTTATACATTAATTGAGTTTCTGCGCATTTAATGTGCATAATTCAAATTTGAACTACAAGCACATGCTCCAGTGCACCAAAGTTGTTTGAAAAATCACATGTGTGTCCTTGGGTGAATTTCTAGGTCCCATGCAAGAGATGGGAGTGAAATTCAAATATCTGGGTGTGGTGGCTCGGCCAGAAAGATTGAAAAACTTGGTTTTTTAATTCCTGTAAATCCAAAACACGCTTAAAAATCATGAAACTTGGCATGGTGTCATGACATGGCACCAGCATGCTGCGGTAATTTTTTTGGCCGAATTGGGACAACTTTGGTGTAAGCTTCTTGTAAACCGGAGCTTCCCTCAAGAAGGCTCGTGGTTTCGAGAGGGAACGTGTCACCTCCGTGTGCGAAACAAAATACGTACATTGCCTTCTCCCACCTTAATTTTTTTACACTGGCAGATTAGACCAAATAGTATTACCGTGCTAAATTTTTGGAATTATTCCGGGTTCGTTTGGCATTTTTTATATATTAATTGAGTTTCTGCACATTTAATGTGCAGAATTCAAATTTGAACTACAAGCACAGGCTCTAGTGCACGAAAGTTGTTTGAAAAATCACATGTGTGTTCTTGGGTGAATTTCTAGGTCCCATGCAAGAGATGGGAGTGCAATTCAGACATCTGGGCGTCGTGGCTCGGCCGGAAAGATTGAGAAACTTGGTTTTTAATTCCTGTAAATCCAAAACACGCCTGAAAATCATGAAACTTGGCATGGTGTCATGACATGGCACCAACATGTTGCGGTAATTTTTTTAGCCGAATTGGGACAAGCTTTGGTGCAAGCTTCTTGCAAACTGGTGTTTCCCTCAAGAAGGCTCATGGTTCCGAGAGGGAACGTGTCACCTCCGTGTGCGAAACGACATACGTACACTGCCTTCTCCCGCCTTAATTTTTTTACACTGGCAGATTAGACCAGATAGAAGTACAGTACTAAATTTTGGAATTATTCCAGGTTCGTTTGGCCTTTTGTATACATTAATTGAGTTTCTGCGCATTTAATGTGCATAATTCAAATTTGAACTACAGGCACAGGCTCCAGTGCACCAAAGTTGTTTGAAAAATCACATGTGTGTCCTTGGGTGAGTTTCTGGGTCCCATGCAAGAGATGGGAGTGAAATTCAAACATCTGGGCGTCGTGGCTCGTCCAGAAAGATTGAGAAACTTTGTTTTTTAATTCCTGTAAATCCAAAACATGCGTGAAAATCATGAAACTTGGCATGGTGTCATGACATGGCACCAAGATGCTATGGTAATTTTTCTGTCCAATTTGCGAAGGCGCACACATTAACAATAAACAAAGTCATTTTGGAACAAGTGATGTCACGTTACAAATCAGAAACCCAAGTATTATTGAAACCGTGGGCGTTCTACTTACCAATTAAGTGCGGCCACGCGTCCCCTTGGTTTATTTGCTAGAAGGTGCCGTGAGGGGTAGCTATTTGAGTACGGGAGGCGTGCGATCAGACCCCTGCGCGTGCTCATCAGGAGGAGAGCCCTTTGACCGCTACCAGTCGTGCACCCCCCTCCCATCGTCTCCATTAATGGCGCCCGAGCACCTATTCAATGGTGTGGCTATATGTCTCACTGGACTGAGATTTAAGAGAGAAGAATGAAAATCTAAAAAAGAATGTTTTGCACCAATCTTGATGTAAGATCTGACGGACCTATATAGCATCGACCGCGACTTAGAGCAAGTATGATGAATATAAGGACGATGACAGTGGATAATAATTGTCTTACATATTTAGAAACATAATTTTAAAAAGCCACATGCGGCAACACCCGAAAAATAGAAGGGCAAAAGAAGAAGGAAGACAACGATCTGGCTCGCTGATCTCTACTTTCTTGAAGCATTGCTGCAGGCCACATGAACTAGTCTCCGCGGCGAGCGGTGACAAGCTCTTTCTTGTCCTCTAGATGCTGCTTGAGAGCATCCATGGATTCCTCCACCAGCCTTCTGCGCTCGATGCGCAACATGGCATTCTCTTCCATAAGTTTCTCGACGATGACGCTGGTCCTCTTCAACAAGGCAGTGGTCTGCTCCTGCTGCTCCTCACTTCCGACGATGTTCGCCCTCAGCGGGTCACGCTCGGCCCAGAGCTTCGCATTGCTCTCATTTAGTTGTCAGATGACGTCGGTAGACTTTTCAAACGAGGCTTTCAGGTCATCCTGCAACCTCTCCCACCTGGAGATCTGATCCATCTGCCTAAGGATGAGGGCATGCATGTGCCTGTAAGAGTCCTCGCCTGCCCGCGAGACATTTTCCCAGGCCGCCGCAGCACGGGAGGAAATTTCTGTTGCATTCACGGCGCAGCGGGACATCTCTTCTGCTTCCACGGCGCGGCCGGACCAGTCTACTGCATCGACGGCACAACGGGACCTCCATGCTACTTCGGCGGCGTGGCGGGACCTCTCTGTTGCTACGGCCGTGCGGTGGGACATGTTGGTTGCTTTTGCGGTGAGGCGGGACATCTCTCGTGCTTCCGCTTCCAGGCTCGCCTCTCCCTGGTGGCAATCTCTCGACCCAGAACTCACGCTGGCCATGGCGGACGCATGGGAACGATGATGAAGGACTTGTTTGTTTTTGACTTTTTGTGGATGAAGAGTTGAGGAGGAATGTGTAGTCATCTTGGAGTAGTAGTATTTATAACCAAGTAGTAATACGCTCCTAAGTGGGAAACCCTTTAGGTTTTTATCAGTGTGAACAGGTTTCAATTTGGAATGTGACGAGACGCATGCTCAAAATTTATTGACGGTCATAAGTGCGGCACTATTCCCGGAAGGCGTAACGTGTGAACGTACGCCTTTTCGGCCGCGTACGGGCGTTTGCACCATAGGGTGCTGTAGGATCTAGAAGTAGATGTGTCTAGAGGGGGGGTGATTAGACACTTAGTGCTAAAGTTGCAATTTTTAGGCCTTTTTGGTTTGAGTGGAGTTTTAGGCACAATTTCAACATACACAATACATATCAAGCAAGCATGCAAAGAGTATATGAGCAGCGGAATGTAAAGCATGCAACTTGCAAGAATGTAAGGGGAAGGGTTTGGAGAATTCAAACGCAATTGGAGACACGGATGTTTTTCCCGTGGTTTGGATAGGTGGTGCTATCCTACATCCACGTTGATGGAGACTTCAACCCATGAAGGGTAACGGTTGCGCGAGTCCACGGAGGGCTCCACCCACGAAGGGTAATGGTTGCGCGAGTCCACGGAGGGCTCCACCCATGAAGGGTCCACGAAGAAGCAACCACCCACGAAGGGTCCACGAAGAAGCAACCTTGTCTATCCCACCATGGCCATCGCCCACGAAGGACTTGCCTCACTAGCGGTAGATCTTCACGAAGTAGGCGATCTCCTTGCCCTTACAAACTCCTTGGTTCAACTCCACAATCTTGTCGGAGGCTCCCAAGTAACACTTAGCCAATCTAGGAGACACCACTCTCCAAGAAGTAACAAATGGTGTGTTGATGATGAACTCCTTGCTCTTGTGCGCAAATGATAGTCTCCCCAACACTCAACTCTCTCTCATAGGATTTGGATTTTGTGGAAAGAAGATTTGAGTGGAAAGCAACTTGGGGAAAGCTAGAGATCAAGATTCATATGGTAGGAATGGAATATCTTTGCCTCAACACATGAGTAGGTAGTTCTCTCTCAGAAATAGGATGCTGGAAGTGTAGGCTTAGTCTGATGGCTCTCTCTACGAATGAAGAGGAGGTGGAGGGGTATATATAGCCTCCACACAAAATCCAACCGTTACACATGATTTACCAATCTCGGTGAGACCAAATCAACAAACTCGGTCAGACCGAAATAGGAAACCTAGTGACCGTTAGAGATTTTCGGTGGGACCGACTGGATCAACTCGGTGGGACCGATGTGCTAGGGTTAGGGTAAATCCAAAACTTGGTTTGACCGATTACTCAAACTCGGTGGAACCGATTTGGGTAATAAGTGAAACAGAGAGTTGGCCAAGCAAACTCGGTGGGGCCGATTGCATATCTCGGTGGGACCGAAAATATTGCAATAGGTAACAGAGAGTTTGCAAGCCCATCTCGGTGAGACCGAGATCCCATCGGTGAGACCGAACTGATTAGGGTTTCTGGCAGTGGCTATGACAGGTGAAACTCGGTGGCGCCGGATAGGAATAATCGGTAGGTCCGAGTTTGGCTTTGGGTTTAGGTCATATGTGGAAGTGGGAAAGTAGCTGAGGATTTTGGAGCATATCATTAAGCACATGAAGCAAGAGGCTCATTAAGCAACACCTCATCCCTCCTTGATAGTATTGGCTTTTCCTATGGACTCAATGTGATCTTGGATCACTAAAATGTAAAATGAAGAGTCTTGAGCTTGAAGCTTTAGCCAATCCTTTGTCCTTAGCATCTTGAAGGAGTTCCCACAACCTTTAGTCCATGCCACTCCATTGTTGAACTTATCTGAAACATGCTAGATAGAAATGTTAGTCCAACAAGAGATATGTTGTCATCAATTATCAAAACCACCTAGGGAGCACTTGTGCTTTCAGGTGCACCACAATAGGCAATGTCCGCACACGTCTTGTTCCAACAATCATGCGTGTTCATTATTACCATCGCGCACGCTTCTTTTAATTAGAATGTGTGTGCCCGCCTAGCGCACACACATTGATCTATCTAACTGTTTTAGTTTGTTGTGGCTAATCGCAAACAGTTCATCCATGTGAAGTGTATGCCATCAATCACAGACTCTTTGATCTGGCTAACCCATTTCTGTTATGTTACCTAATCGTAAACAGTTAATCCTTCTAAAGCGTATGCCCTCGATCACACACACCTTGATGTGGCTGACCGTTTCTTTTGTGTTGCCTAATCACAAACAGTTCATCCGAGTGAACCGTATGTTGTACATCGCACACGCCTTCATCTGGCTGCCCGTTTCTTTTGTTCCTCCTCATCGAAAACAGTTAATTGAGCTGAACTGTATGCCCTGCATCGCACACACAACTAAAATCTGAACCGTGTTTGATGCATCTTCCATCGCAAACATGTTGCACCTTTTTTGACGGTTTTTTTACACCACCATTTGCGATTATGGCATCACACGCAGTTTCGTCGAAGGGTCTCTGATCGTAGTGTAGTGTTAGTAGCACCCTGCAGTAGTGCATGGTTACTGTGGCCTAGTTACCAAAAATAGGTTATTGTGGCCACTGGAAAAACACAGAAAAAGAACTACAGTGACTACAAGCAAACAACTAAACAAGACAATAAGGAAATAAATAAGCAAGCAACTAACGCTAGGCTATGACGGCTATTACACATATTACATCCACTAGGCATCAAAGTTTGCCACTAGTGCAAATATACGAAACAAAGCAGCATATTACATACACTGGCCGTCTAAATTGGCCACGAGTGCAAATAAACGCGGCAGCAAAACAAGTCCATAACTGAAACAACTTCAGAAGAGCTCAAGAAACATTGTCCTGGGTATCCACCATGTTGGCAATAAGCTTAGCAAGCTTATAAGCTTTGTCATGTTTGGTGCTAAAATCCTCCAATGCTTGCTGTTGCACCAGAAAGTATGCATCTGAATGCTTTAGGGACTTTTGTAGTCCTTCCGCTTCTTGTCGCAGCATAGCTGATTGATGTTTTCCAGCTTGTAGTTGAGACTCAAGAAATCACACTTATTCAGATAGTGAGTTTGAATAGCTTGTGCCAGCGGTAGTGGCCAGTAACTCGAACACTAAACCAAGATAGGACTTTGGGGTTGTCTCACTATCTTCGAGATAGTTTTCCTTAGCTATTTTATCAGCTTTGTTGGAGACCAACAAGGATGTCTCACTATCCTGAACCTTCTGTATTACTTCCTTTACCATTGCTTAATAAGGCACTCTTCCCCAATATTTTGTCAGCATTGTAATAGAAGACACAAGTAGACACATAACAGGTTTAGCATGTACTAGTATATGAAACTCATTTCGGTGAACCAGTTTATTAGTAAGGTGGACAAGATTAAACTACCAAGTCTTTTATTGCCAAGTAGTACATTATAAATGAAGGAAATATGCCCTAGAGGCAATAATAAAGTTTTTATTTATATTTCTGTATATCATGATAAATGTTTATTATTCATGCTAGAATTGTATTAGCCGGAAACTTAGTACATGTGTGGATACATAGACAAACAGAGTGTCCCTAGTATGCCTCTACTTGACTAGCTCGTTAATCAAAGATGGTTAAGTTTCCTAGCCATAGACATGTGTTGTCATTTGATGAATGGGATCACAATATTAGAGAATGATGTGATGGACAAGACCCATCCGTTAGCTTAGCATAATGATCGTTTAGTTTTTTTGCTATTGCTTTCTTCATGACTTATACATGTTCCTTAGACTATGAGATTATGCAACTCCCGAATATCGGAGGAACACCTTGTGTGCTATCAAACGTCAAAACGTAACTGGATGATTATAAAGATGCTCTACAGGTGTCTCCGATGGTGTTTGTTGAGTTGGCATAGATTGAGATTAGAATTTGTCACTCCGTGTATCGGAGAGGTATCTTTGGGCATTCTCGGTAATGCACATCACTATGAGCCTTGCAAGCAATGTGTCTAATGAGTTAGCCATGGGATGATGCATGACGAAACGAGTAAAGAGACTTGCCGGTGATGATATTGAACTAGGTATCATGATACCGACGATCGAATCTTGGGAAAGTAACATACCGATGACAAAGGTAACAACGTATGTTGTTGTGCGGTTTGACCGATAAAGATCTTCGTAGAATATGTAGGAGCCAATATGAGGATCTAGGTTCCGCTATTGGTTATTGACCAGAGATGTGTCTCGGTCATGTCTACATAGTTCTTGAACCCGTAGGGTCTGCATGCTTAAGTTCGATGATGATTTGTACTATGAGTTATGTGATTTGATGACCGAAGTTTGTTTAGAGTCCCGGATGAGATCACGGACATGACGAGGACTCGAAATGGTCGAGACATAAAGATTGATATATTCGACGATGTCATTCGGACACCGGATGAGTTCCGAGAGGTATCGAATAATTATTGGAGTGCTGGAGGGTTATCGGAACCCCCGGGGGAATTAATGGGCCTCGATGGGCCTTAGTGGGAAGAGAGGAAGGGCCAGGAGGGGCTGGTCGCGTACCCCCCTGGGGTCCAGATTGGACTAGAGGAAGGGGTTGGCGCCCCCTTTCTTTCCCTCCCCCATCTTCCTTCCTTCTTCCCCCTCTTACTTAGGTGGAAACCTACTAGGACTTGGAGTCCTAGCAGGATTCCCCTCTCCTGGCGCGCCCTAGGAGGGCCGGCCAGCCTCCCCTCCCCTCCTTTATACAAGGGGGCGGGGGGCAGCCTAGAACACACAAGATCAATTGTCTTAGCTGTGTGTGGTGCCCCCCTCCATAGTTACACACCTCGGTGATATCGCCGTAGTTCTTAGGAGAAGCCCTACGCCGGTAACTTCATCATCACCGTCGCCACGCCGTCGTGCTGACGGAACTCTCCCTCATCCTCAACTGGATCAAGAGATCAAGGGACGTCATCGAGCTGAACGTGTGTTGAATGCGGAGGTGCCGTATGTTCGGTGCTTGGATCGGTTGAATCGCAAAGATGTTCGACTACATTAACCGCATTACTAAACGCTTCCACTTACGGTCTATGAGGGTACGTGGACACACTCTCCCTTCTCATTGCTATGCATCTCCTAGATAGATCTTGCGTGATTGTAGGATTTTTTTTGTAATACTGCGTTCCCCAATAGTGGCATCCGAGCCAGGTCTATGCGTAGATGTTATATGCACGAGTAGAACACAAAGAGTTGTGGGCGATAATAGTCATACTTCTTACCAGCAACGTCTTACTTTGATTCGGCAGTATTGTTGGATGAAGCGGACCGGACCGACATTACATGACCGCATTTATGAGACTGGTTCTACCGACGTGCTTCGCACACAGGTGGTTAGCGGGTGTCTGTTTCTCCAGCTTTAGTTGAATCGAGTTTGACTATGCCCGGTCCTTGTTGAAGGTTAAAACAGCACACTTGACGAAAAATCGTGTGGTTTTGATGCGTAGGTAAGAATGGTTCTTGCTAGAAGCCCGTAGCAGCCACGTAAAACTTGCAACAACAAAGTAGAGGACGTCTAACTTGTTTTTCAGGGCTTGTTGTGATGTGATATGGTCAAGACGTGATGATATATAAATTGTTGTATGAGATGATCATGTTTTGTAACAGTTATCGGAAACTGGCAGGAACCATATGGTTGTCGCTTTATTGTATGAAATGCAATCGCCATGTAATTGCTTTACTTTATCACTAAGTGGTAGCGATAGTCGTAGAAGCAATAGTTGGCGAGACGACAATGATGCTACGATAGAGATCAAGGTGTCAATCCGGTGACGATGGTGGTCAGGACGGTGCTTTGGAGATGGAGATCAAAGGCACAAACATGATGGTGGCCATATCATGTCACTTATTTTGATTGCATGTGATGTTTATCCTTTATGTATCTTATTTTGCTTAGTACGGCGGTAGCATTATAAGATGATCTCTCACTAAATTTCAAGGTTTAAGTGTTCTCCCTGAGTATGCACCATTGCTACAGTTCGTCGTGCCGAGACACCACGTGATGATTGGGTGTGATAAGCTCTACGTTCACATACAACGGGTGCAAGCTAGTTTTTGCACACGCAGAATACTCGGGTTAAACTTGACGAGCCTAGCATATGCAGATATGGCCGCTGAACACTGAAACCGAAAGGTCAAGCGTGAATCATATAGTAGATATGATCCACATAGTAATGTTCACCGTTGAAAACTTCTGCATCCCACGTGATGATTGGACATGGTTTAGTTGATATGGATCACGTGATCATTTAGATGACTAGAGGGATGTTTGTCTAAGTGGGAGTTCTTAAGTAATATGATTAATTTAACTTTAATTTATCATGAACTTAGTACATGATAGTATTTTTCATGCCTGTGTTGTTGTAGATCAATGGCCCGTGCTACCGTTCCTTTGAATTTTAATGTGTTCCTAGAGAAAGCTAAGTTGAAAGATGATGGTAGAAATTACACGGACTGGGTCCATAACTTGAGGATTATTCTCATTGCTGCATAGAAGAATTATGTCCTGGAAGCACCTCTAGGTGCAAAGCCCGCTGCAGGAGCAACACCAGATGTTATGAACGTCTGGAAGAGCAAAGCTAATGACTACTCGATAGTTCAGTGTGCCATGCTTTACGACTTAGAATCGGGACTTCAACGACGTTTTGAACGTCATGGAGCATATGAGATGTTCCAGGAATAGAAGTTAATATTTCAAGAAAATGCCCGAATTGAGAGATATGAAGTCTCCAATAAGTTCTACAGCTGCAAAACGGAGGAGAATACTTCTGTCAGTGAACATATACTCATAATGTCTGGGTACCACAGCCACTTGACTCAACTAGGAGTTAATCTTCCTGATGATAGTGTCATTGACAGAGTTCTTCAATCACTGCCACCAAGCTACAAAAGCTTCATGATGAACTATAATATGCAAGGATGGATAAGACAATTCCCGAGCTCTTCGCAATGCTAAAAGTTGCGGAGGTATAAATCAAGAAGGAGCATCAAGTGTTGATGGTCAACAAGACCACTAGTTTCAAGAAGAAGGGCAAAGGGAATAAAGGGAACATCAAGAAGAACGGAAAGGAAGTTACTGCTCAAGTGAACAAGCCCAAGTCTGGACCTAAGCCTGAGACTGAGTGCTTCTACTGTAAAGGGACTGGTCACTGGAAGCGGAAATGCCCCAAGTATTTGGCGGATAAGAAGGATGGCAAAGTGAAAGGTATATTTGATATACATGTTATTGATGTATACCTTACTAATGCTAGTAGTAGCGCCTAGGTATTTGGTACTGGTTTTGTTGCTCATATTTGCAACTCGAAACAGGGGTTACAGATTAAACGAAGATTGGCTAAGGACGAGGTGATGATGCGCATGGGAAATGGTTCCGAAGTCGATGTGATCGCCGTCAGCACGCTACCTCTACATCTACCTTTGGGATTAGTATTAGACCTGAATAATTGTTATTTGGTGCCAGCTTCAAGCATGAACATTATATCTGGATCTTGTTTGATGCGAGAAGGCTATTCATTTAAATCAGAGAATAATGGTTGTTCTATTTATATGAGTAATATCTTTTATGGTCACGCACCCTTGATGAGTGGTCTATTGTTATTGAATCTCGATAGTAGTGATACACATATTCATAGTATTGAAGCCAAAAGATATAAGTTTAATAATGATAGTGCAACTTATTTGTGGCACTACCGTTTAGGTCATATTGGTGTAAAGCGCATGAAGAAACTCCATGCTGATGGGCTTTTGGAATCACTTGATTATGAATCACTTGATGCTTTTGAACCATGCCTCATGGGAAAGATGACTAAGACTCCGTTCTCCGAAACAATGGAGCGAGCAACAGACTTATTGTAAATAATACATACTGATGTATGCGGTCCGATGAGTGTTGATGCTCGCAGCGGGTATCGTTTTTTTCTGACCTTCACAGATGATTTGAGAAGATATGGGTATATCTACTTAATGAAACATAAGTCTGAAACATTTGAAAAGTTCAAAGAATTTCAGAGTGAAGTGGGAAATCATCGTAACAAGAAAATAAAGTTTCTACGATCTGATCGTGGAGGTGAATATTTGAGTTATGAGTTCGGTCTTCATTTGAAACAATGTGGAATAGTTTCGCAACTCACTCCACCTGGAACACCGAAGCGTAATGGTGTGTCCGAACGTCGTAACCACACTTTATTAGATATGGTGCGATCTATGATGTCTCTTACTGATTTACCGCTATCGTTTTGGGGTTATGCTTTAGAGACGGTTGAATTCATGTTAAATAGGGCACCATCTAAATCCGTTGAGAGGACACCATATGAACTGTGGTTTGGCAAGATACCCAAGTTTTCGTTTCTTACAGTTTGGGGCTGTGATGCTTATGTGAAAAAGCTTCAACCTGATAAGCTCGAACCCAAATCAGAGAAATGTGTCTTCATAGGATACCCAAAGGAAACTGTTGGGTACACCTTCTATCACAAATCCGAAGGCAGTATATTCGTTGCTAAGAATGTATCCTTAGGAGTTTCTCTCGAAAGAAGTGAGTGGGAGGAAAGTTGAACTTGATGAGGTATTTGTACCTTCTCCCGAATTGGAAAATAGTTCATCACAAAAATCAGTTATAGTGATTCCTACACCAATTAGTGAGGAATCTAATGATGATGATCATGAAACTTCTGATCAAGTTACTACCGAACCTCGTAGGTTAACCAGAGCAAGATCTGTACCAGAGTGGTACAGTAATCCTGTTTTGGAGGTCATGTTACTTGACCATGATGAACCTATGAACTATGAGGAAGCGATGATGAGCCCAGATTCCGTGAAATGGATTGAGGCCATGAAATCTGAGATGGAGTCCATGTATGAGAACAAAGTATCACTGGTACGCGTTGGTCCTAAACAAACGGTTTTTAACCCCTTTTCGTGATGGCATTCGGAACCGTCGCCAAGTGAGTGTGGGCGATGGGGGGGTCCTTCCCAGACGACCCAGAAACCATTGGGGATATGCCCTCCTGGGACACATGCTCGGCAAAATGAGGTCGTGTGCGACGGGCGAGCACTCAAATACAGAAATATGTACAGTAGTGCTAAAAAATACAATTATACAGGCGAAATCATTTCCTGTCGTAAGTACATCCCACACAATCAGTCACCACTAAACATTTCTGTTTGTATATACATCCCACACAATCACTACAAGGAAAATGTTTGCACAAGGTGGCGTAACGCAAATAGTTTTGAAGAGAATGTTGTGTGTGATTGTTCATTGATCCAACACGGTTTATTCCTAGAAACTATGTGCGTTGCCTGAGGTCATCGCCCACGGTGTTTTCTCATTAACTGTTTGCAATAGGAAAACCCAATTAGTGGGCTAATTGCCCTATTATTAATAATCCATTTACTAATCTAATTGACATTCATATTAAGCACATAATATATTCCGTTTCCATATTAAGGAAGCAGGATTTCATAATTGAAATACATCGGAGTACAACATGATATAGCTTCAGCACTCAGCTACCCCATTATACAACTGCACCAGCAGCAAGTTTCACATGCAACATCTAGAACCTTTCAAAATTAGCATCATAGATGGTACATAGAGAGATGCATCTCATCTGGAAAACTGCTGAAGCGGAAGGAAAATATTGAGCCTTCATTCATGTTGAAGGTCCTTGCAACTTTAGGCCAATGCCTGTGGATGATTGACCGTCCATCCTTTGACCTCTTCAAGAACACTTCAATATTGAACCGTGGGCGTTGTATGAAAACTTTGCTCGCCTCTTGACCACAGAGGTGGTTTCAGAGGTAATCATCAGTGAAGACGGAAAACAAGGATGTGCATAAATATCTTCTCTATATTGGAAATGTGGCAAAGGAATAAAAAAGGCAAGGTATAATAGTTAGTACCATCTTGTAAACCTCAATGCTTCCCATTGTTTCAGATAGTTAACCAAACCAAGCATGCTTAACAACTTGGAAATATAGCAATTGTATTTGTTTCTCATGTATTTAGTACAGCCAAATTTGATTTATTCCTCACATGGTATACAATAACAGAATGCAGCCACAACAATTGAAAATCGCATTGCAGAATTGAACCAAGCAGTTAACTAAACACTGCAACAAGTGAAACAAGCCACAACAAATGAACCAAGCAGTTAACTAAACACCAATTAAACAATATAACATACTCCTAATAGAAGATTAGACAGTTAACCAAACCAAGCATGCTTAACAACTTGGAAATATTGCACCCTGGAGAATTGAACATCACATTTGCAGAATTGAACCAAGCAGTTATTTGAACACCACATTGCACGACATATAGAACATATACACTATAGCAGAAGATTGCATGGTAAAAGTAGATAGCATAATTCACTAGAATTTGTTAAGGAAAGGAAGTAGCTGGCAAACTGAACATGGGTCCTTATAGTGAGCTAATAAGACAAGCTACTCCTCATTGTCGGAGATATCGATGATGATTGGCTCCTTGGACATGGAAGAGGGCGAGGCCTCCGCGTCGTGGGTGCCCTCGTTGTAGTGGTGAGTTGCCTAAGCCGCTCCGGGCACCAACCTACTGGCTCTCGAGATGAAGTAAGCACGTGCACGCTGAGAAAACACCTCGTAGTCTTCATCAAAGGCACCAACGGTGGCCTTGAGAAAATGCCACGAACTGTCGTTTAAAGCAGCCAACTGTGTCGCGGCGTCGGCACACGAGGCATCAACGGTGGCCTCGACGGCGAGGTGTTCCTCCAAGATCTGGGGGTCGGCACAAATGGCAGCCATCGCGACCTCATCCGCGCGTGCGGTCGCGATTTGCTTCTCCGCTGCCAAATGCTCCTTGAGGTCCTGGCTATACTGCATGCACCATGGCTTAGGCTGGCGCTTATTTCTTGGAGGGGTCAGTGATTTGGGTGGAAGGTGTCGCGCTTGCGCCATTGGTCGGGGCATGTGGGATGTGGAAGGAGGAGGAGGATGGGGGTCGGGTGTGGATTACCTGTCTGGATAGGCGAGGCTGAGTAGCGTGAAGGAGGGTCGCCAGCAAGGAGGCGGCGGCGCTCCAAGCAAGGAGTGAAGGTTTAAACTTGGAAAGGAAGGTGGAAATAGGGGAAATGTGGCTTTTGTTAGGGGGAGGGGCGGTGAGGTAGATATTTCTGCAGAAGCCGAAAATTTGGAATTCCTTCAGCCAAAAAACTGGCACGCAAAGTGTCATCAGACATGGTGCCTTATTCAAAGCGGCCTGTGGACTGTAGCCGTCACACCTTCTCGCGTAAGCCGTATGTGTACTATACTCCGACGGTGCTCCAAGATATTTTGTGTTGCATCTCACACGGTTGGTTATAATAAACTGTGTGGGATCTACTTGATTTTTCGTCTTGATTTGAATTACATAATGGGGTCACAGCGGCCATGGACGATGTTTGAATTGGTAGACCTTTTATCCGCATCGATCATAAAAGAATTGGAATTATTCAAGGTTGCTTTGGACATTTTTTATGCATTAAGTGAGTTTTCAATGCATTTATCTGCATAATTTAAATTTGAACTACATGCACATGCTCCAGTGCATATAAATTGGTTGAAAAATCAAATCTTTGTCCTTGGGTGCATGCTTAAGTCCCATGCAAGAAATGGGAATGAATTTCAAACACTAGGGTACCGTTGATTGCCAGCAAAACATTTAGATGCTTGGTTCTTAAATTCTTGTAAATCCAAAACTCGTCTGAAATTCATGAAACTTTGCATGCTATCATGGAGCTGCATCAACATGTCGTGGTAAAATTTTTGTCCCATTTGGGGCAGGTTTGGATACATGCTTCTCACAAACCAGAGCTTCTCACAACAAGCATGATGGTTTCAGTAGGGAACGCCCCATCTTTGGGGAGGAAACGGTATCCATTGCATCTTATTCCTTTCAAAAAAATTCTCGTGTCAACATAGAACACAGGAGTGTTGTGTTATTTTTTGTGATTTTTCAGGGTTCGTTTGGACACTTTTATGCATTAACTGAGTTTTCAATGCATTTATGTGCATAATTCAAATTTGAACTACATGCACATGCTCCAGTGCATATAAATTGGTTGAAAAATCAAATTTGTGTCCCTGGGTGCATGCTTACGTCCCATGCAAGAAATGGGAATGGATTTAAAACACCAGGGCACCGTTGATTGCTGGCAAAACATTGAGATGCTTGGTTTTTAAATTCTAGTAAATCCAGAACTCGTCTAAAATTAATGAAACTTGGCATGCTATCATGGAGCGGCATCAACATGCCGTGGTAAATTTTTTGTCCCATTTGGGGCAGGTTTGGGTATATGCTTCTCACAAACCAGAGCTTCTCACAACAAGCATGATGGTTTCGGTAGGGAACGCCCCACCTTTGGGGACGAAACGATATCCATTGCCTCGTATTGCTTTCAAAAAATTTCTCTTGTCAACATAGAACAATAGGAGTGTTGTGTTATTTTTTGTGATTTTTCGGGGTTCGTTTGGACATTTTTATGCATTAACTAAGTTTTGAATGCATTTATGTGCATATTTCAAATTTGAACTACATGCACATGCTCCAATGCATATATATTGGTTGAAAAAACAAATTTGTGTCCTTGGGTTCATGCTTAGGTCCCATGCAAGAAATGGGAATATATTTCAATCACCAGGGCACCGTTGATTGCCGGTAAAACATTGAGATGCCTGGTTTTTAAATTCTAGTAAATCCAAAACTCGTCTGAAATTCATGAAACTTGGCATGCTATCATGGAGAGGCATCAACATGCCATGGTAATTTTTTTGTCCCATTTGGGGCAGTTTTGGGTATATGCTTCTCACAAACCATAGCTTCTCACAACAAGCATGATGGTTTCGATAGGGAACATCCCACCTTTGGGGACGAAACGATATCCATTGCCTCTTAGTGCTTTCAAGTTTTTTCTCATGTCAACATAGAACAACAGGGGTGTTGTATTATTTTTTGTGATTTTTTGGGGTTCGTTTGGACATTTTTATGCATTAAGTGAGTTTTCAATGCATTTATGTGCATGATTCAAATTTGAACTACATGCACATGCTCCAGTGCATATAAATTGGTTGAAAAATCAAATCTGTGTCCTTGCGTGCATGCAAGAAATGGGAATGAATTTCAAACACCAGGGCACCATTGATTGCCGGCAAAACATTGAGATACTTTATTTTTTAATTCTAGTAAATCTAAAACTCGTCTTAAATTCATGAAACTTGGCATGCTATCATGGAAGGGCACCCGACATGTTGTGGTATTTTCTTTTCCATTTTGAGAGAAGGCGCACTCGAATAATGACAGCCAACAAAGGCATTTTGAAAAAAAACAGTTGCCACTTTAATATCTCAAACATTTGTATAATTCAAACCGTGTGTGTTCGGTTAACCATTCACGTGACGCCACGTGTCTTGGTTTTAATGGCTATAGGAGGTGCCATTTGGATAGCTGCTTGACTGAACGGGAGGCGTGCGAGCATAGTCCGGTGCGCAGGCTCACCGGGAAGCATACAAGCTATTCAACGCAAGATTTGTGCATCTCTTCAATGCAAACGGTTCAGATTATGGTATGCAAATTAAAGCCAGACTTCGGCGCTAAGCCAAGAGACACTGCGATTTTTCAAAATATGCAGCTAAAAATCAATATCACTATCTATTTTTTGCAACTAAAATTCAGTAATTAAGCATAGATTTCATACTAGAGATTAAGTAGTCGTTCTCACTGAGAAGCGAGACAGCCTTGAACCGCCGCCCGCCTCGCTCCCACTGGTCCATATTAATGGCGCTGCCGAGCGGCCGCACCCCCCCATCCTTGCCACACACACAATTCCTCTCTCTCCGCCCACATCCTCGACGCTGCGCTGAGTCCTCAAAGCCGTCATTGTACGAGAATGCCGCCGAAGCGCCCCATCGGAGGGAGTGGCTATGCCGGGGCTGCTGAAGCACCGGAGTACGACGTGAATACGGAGACAGAGGTTTCCGTCCCTGCCGACGAGGTGGAGAATGAGGCTGCCAACAAGCGGATGCGGGTCGAGAAAGAACCGCAAGCGACTCCGGCAGGCCTAGACTTCATTAACAACCTCCCTGATGATATGTCAATAGTCATCATATCCCTCCTCCCAATCAAATATCGGGCGAGGACAGCCGCCCTTTCCCGGTGGTGGCGCACCCTATGGCTCCGCACCCCTGTCGACCTCCTCGACGCCCACAAGCTCTGCCATGGCTACCGCCAAAGCTTGGATGTGTTCTCCCAGATCCTCGGCAGTCAAGATGGCCCAATCAAAGGCCTTATCATGGGCAAGATCCGTTCCAATGGCAAGGACCGAGCCAAGCTTGACGAGTGGTTCTGATCCCGTGCCATAGATTAGCTCGAGAAGCTAAGTTATAATGATGGGCATATGCGCTTGCTGCCAATGTCCGCACTCCGCTTTGCGCCCACGCTGCGCCTCGCCAAGTTCATGAACTGCCATTCCCTCCCCCTTAATGACGCACCCGCTTTTTTTCTACCACGACTAAAGCACCTCGAGCTCGTCACCGTCCGCATCCCAAAGGATGATATGGAGCGCCTGCTCCGCGATTGTACTGCACTCGAGTTCCTTCGTCTTCGGGTGATGAATTGGTCGAGTACCTTGCACATCACCTCCAGGACTTTCTGGACTATTTATGTGTGTTGCTGGTGCTGCAACGAGAGATCACAAAATGTGGACCACAATAGGGTCATCTAGGACACACCTTCACTTGAGAGATTACTTGTAGTTGATCAACAAGGTCCAACAAGAATCAATGTCATTTCTGTGCCGAAATTGAAAGTCGTGGGCTACTCGTCCGTCAAATACTACAACTTTCAGGTACAACAGTCGCCTTATATACCTTTCCTTCTTGATATCAACGTTATTTCTAGTTTTGAAGATGTATGTTCGTCTGTCATCCAGCGAAGCTTCACCCAGACTCTGGGCACAGTGAAAGTCTTGGCACTAGAATCTGTCAGCCCCAACCTGGACCAAGTTGTCAGTTGCCTGAGATGCTTTTTGTGCCTGAAGAAGTTGTATATCAAGGTGATGTTCCTTTCCTGTTAAATGTTAACCATAAGGGAGTTCAATTTTTTGCACCTTTTCCCAAGTTTACAATGACAATTTACTATGATTTCTGAAGGAATTTTGGAGGATTTTAGGACATACACCCCCACCCCTTATTGGTTGCTTCATTCATATGGTTACAATCATCCATAAGCATTTCTCCTTGGGATTCATTTGTACTAGTTTTCTTAGGGAATTTTTCATCCAATCCAACCTCTTGTGAAGAAGGCTACATGTTTCTAGATTGTAATCAAATGCCCATGTTAATCATGCCAGATCGAAGATGGCACGTTGGTGCATTTTAAAAATACTGCAAACCAAATGGGCGTGTAGCAGTGTTCAAAACTGCATGTAGGCACTAACACATTCTCTTCTTTTGCAGTGCATATTAGGCCCGGAGGTGGATGATGTTTATAACGACAATCACATTGAATGCCTGGATCTGCATCTCTCAAATATTACTTTGAACTCCTATCGAGGGACCCCACCGGAGATTACACTCGCCAAGTTCTTTCTTGCCAGAGCAAAGGTGCTGAGGATACTGAGGTTGAACATGCATTTAATTAGGAAAGATCAATGGTATGATTATCAGAGCCGGCTGGTACTGTGGAATGGAAGTGTCTCCAAAAATGACAAACTCCATATTGGAAGAGCATATGGAAAAGCAATTGGAAGTTATTATGTCAAACCCATACATGACTTGTCAACGGCTGGTCCCTTTTCAGAAATGACACAGCTTGCAATGTTTGAATTTGGGTGCTGTAATCTTTGAATTTGAACCTTGCAATATTTATGGTATTTGTTATATTGACTCTTGTCTCAACGCAAACAGTTCATCTAGGTGAACCGTATGTCGTACATCGCACACACCTTGATTTGGCTGACCATTTCTTTTGTGTTCCCTAATCACAAATAGTTCATCCGAGTGAACTGTATGTTGTACATTGCACACACCTTGATCTGGTTGACTGTTTCTTTTGTGTTTCCGAATCACAAACAATTCATCAGAGTGAACCGTATGATGTACATCGCACACACCTTCATCTGGCTGCCCGTTTCTTTTGTTCCTCCTCATCGAAAACGGCTAATTGAACTGAACCGTATGCCCTGAATCGCACACGCAACTAAAATATGAACCGTGTTTGATGCATCCATCATCGCAAATGTTTTGCGCCTTTTTGACAGTTTTTTACACCACCATTTGTGATTATTGCATCGCACACACTTTCGTCGAAGGGTCTCTGATCGTAGTGTCGCATTAGCAGCATCCTGCAGTAGTGTATGGACTTTGGTTGACTTGCTCGATGATCGGCAAGCAATAGAGAATAAATGGATCTTCAAGAAGAAGACTGACGCTGACGGTAATGTTAATGTCTACAAAGCTCAACTTGTTGTGAAAGGTTTTCAACAAGTTCAAGGAATTGACTACGATGAGACCTTCTCACCTATAGTGATGCTTAAGTCTATCTGAATCATGTTAGCAATTGCAGCATTTTATGATTATGAAATTTGGCAAATAGATGTCAAAACTGCATTCCTCAATAGATATCTTAAAGAAGATTTGTATATAATGCAACCAGAAGGTTTTGTCGATCGTAAAGGTTCTAACAAAGTGTGCAAGCTCTGGCGATCCATTTACGGACTGGTGCAAGCCTCTTGGAGTTGGAATATACGCTTTGATAGTGTGATCAAAGCATATGGTTTTATATAGACTTTTGGAGAAGCATGTATTTACAAGAAAGTGAGTGGGAGCTCTGTAGCATTTCTGATATTATATGTGGATGACATATTGTTGATCGGAAATGATATAGAATTTCTGAATAGCATAAAAGAATACTTGAATAAGAATTTTTCAATGAAAGACCTCGGTGAAGTTGCTTATATATTGGGCATCAAGATCTATAGAGATAGATCAAGACGCTTAATTGGACTTTCACAAAGCACATACCTTGATAAAGTTTTGAAGAAGTTCAAAATGAATCAGTCAAAGAAAGGGTTCTTACCTGTGTTACAAGGTGTGAAGTTGAGTCGGACTCAATGCCCGACCACTTCAGAAGATAGAGAGAAAATGAAAGTCATTCCCTATGCCTCATCCACATGTTCTATCATGTATGCAATACTGTTTACCAGACCTATTGTGTGACTTGCTATTAGTTTAGCAGGGAGGTACGGAAGTAATCCAGGAGTGGATCACTGGACAGCGGTCAAGAACATCTTGAAATACCTGAAAAGGACTAAGGATATGTTTCTCGTATATGGAGGTGACAAAGAGCTCGTCGTAAATGGTTACGTCGATGCAAGCTTTGAAACTGATCAGGATGACTCTAAGTCACAAACCGGATACATATTTTTATTGAATGGTGGAGCTGTCAGTTGGTGCAGTTCTAAGCAGAGCATCGTGGCGGGATCTACGTGTGAAGCGGAGTATATAGCTATTTCGGAAGCAGCAAATGAAGGAGTCTGGATGAAGGAGTTCATATCCGATCTAGGTGTAATACCTAGTGCATCGGGTCCACTGAAAATATTTTGTAACAATACTGGTGCAATTGCCTTGGCAAAGGAATCCAGATTTCACAAGAGAACCAAGAACATCAAGAGACGCTTTAATTCCATCCGCAATCAAGTCAAGGAGGGAGACATAGAGATTTGCAAGATACATACAGATCTGAATGTTGCAGACCAATTGACTAAGCCTCTCTCACAAGCAAAACATGATCAACACCAAGACTCCATGGAACTACACCACGAGACTCAAAGCGGTGTCAAACAATCTGTCGGCATAGGTCACCTAAGGCGACACATTTAGTGTCGGCAAAAACCTTTGCCAACAAAAAGGAGCTGTCGCCTATAGTCCTGCCGGGAAAGGTCTTTAGCGACAGACAAATCTATGCCGACAGACATTATGAAAGTCTTGGTGAGATCTATGGCGACAGGCATTTCTACACCGACAGACTATGCTATGCCGACAGATCATCTGACAGTGTGATATGCCGACATATAGTGCAACGTTGGTTGATACGCCGACAGTTTGTCTGTAGTGCGCTATGCCGACAGAAAGTGTGATGGTCAATACTTATGCCGACACATTTACTGATAGGGTTCTACGTTTCAGCACAAATGTATATGCACCATAGTTTGAATGAAATTTCATTCCTAATATTCAATTCATATTCAGTATGCAATACATATACAAACAATTGCACTAGTGTATTCATCACAACATACCATTGATCGATACAATTATCCAACACATATAAAAGATTCATTAGTTTTCTTCACTCAAGTTAGATACAAGCATTGAGAAAATACATAGGTCAAACTACAAGACGTGTCTTGTTGCAAAATATGATTGCCAAGCTCGTAAGAGAACAATTGTTCATTCACTTGACTACTAAAAAAATATTATGGAGGAGACAAGTCTTGGATCACCAAGTCAGCATCAACTTCCATATGAACAAAATGTGTCGACCATGTCATGAACAAAAGTGATCACCGGAACATCTTAGATCAACTTGTGGGCTTCCTATTTTTTGCCATATGTCCCTACAAAAGAATTCATATGTTTGAGAAATCTTAGAAATGAGAATTTGTTCAAACTTCTGAGTTCCCCTTCATTCCAAAGATCTAAAAATTGAAAATGTAATGCAAATAGTTTGGTTACGAAAGATATCCGTCCTTATAAGAACATCAACCAAAAGTCAGGTTCTTATTGTAAGTTGAGAGATTGCATTTGAAACTTTCTCAATCAGCAAACAATAAGATATGAACTTGTAAACATACATGTACCCCTGAGTAGCAGGAAGTGCACTTGGTGAAAACAAAGCCATTGCAAACACCATCTTTAGTCTATAGTTAGTAGCAGGAAGGCATTTTGTTTTCCGCTGAAATCACTTAACTATATAACTGCAGGAACAATATGGTTGCAACAAATACTGAAAAGAATCATTCAAGCTTTGGCACAAAGAAAATGGAGAGCTACAGCTTCTTACCATATAGTTAGTAGAACAGACCAGATATATATGCAATATGAAGCCATTTTTAATTTTCTCTCAAGTTTTAGTTGGCAGCATTACTAAACGTATGCCCTTTGCAAACCAATTTTACCTTTTTCTCTGATTTCGAAATTTAATGGCTATGTTCAAAGAAAGCATGGCTTAGCCAGAGCATGTCCTCGTTCGTTATATAAAAAGGAGATAAGAAGGTTAGGCTTGCATAATATTGTAAGAGAATTTTGGTAAAGTTCTAGTATTCTAGAGTGCACACAGATTAAGTTGGAGATGACGGGAGCTAACTTCTCCAGTATTCTAGAGTGCACATAGATTTGTTAGCATGCACAAACTAGAACTGGATGTGCCCAGTACACAAAGCAGGAAGGACATTTTGACTAATTCATCAAATTATTGAACAAGCTGTAAAAGGAGAAATATTGTTGTTTAAGTTCGATTATCACCCACTATAAAACCAAATGCACTGTAAGTGCCAATAGTAAATTACACGATTAATATCTTCTAAAAAATATTGTGTTAAATAATTTCTTGTGCGGAGATCGTTATCTGGGTCATGGGCTAGCGAGCTTTGTATCGGAGTATTCCGCGTAAACAGTTACGACGATGCACCTTTCTTGTGGGGCATGCATATTGATGTGTGCACTAGTGAGAGCCCATCTCTAAGAGAAGATACTTTCGTATCAACAAATCATGGAGACCTTGGCAAGAAAATTATGCATACCACTCCTTCTGTATAAAAAACTGATAAAACATCATACATGCTTGGAAAATTTTGACAAAAGGAAAATGTTATGACCGGCATAGGGGCTTAGCCCAGTGGGTTATGGCCCAAGTATCTTAATTAGCGGCTTAGCCCAATTATCTTATCGTATTAGGATCGTTTTCTTAGGAGTCAAGTAAACCTCTCTATATAAGGAGAGGAGATGGTATCAATCTAATCAAGCAAGAATCAATCAATATTTGCTCGGCTTCCCTTAGGGAGCCGGGAGACCTAAACCCTAGCCGCCTCCTGCTTTCGCCGCCGCTGCTCCCGTCGCAAGGACGGCGCCACGCTACCGGCCGCCGCGCACCAGCCCTCGCCCTTCCCCCTCCTTCCCCTACAACTTACGCCCTAGATCGGTAGGGCCCTAGCTCCTACCAATTTGGTAATCAGAGACCAAGTTCCGATCATGTCGCTGCCACCACCGCCGCCGGCGCTTTCCAGCGGCTCCACCGCGCTGATGACGACGGCGCCGTCCCTCACCGCGCCGATGCTGCCGGCGCCGTCCCTCATCGCACCGACGATGTCCGCCGCCAGATCAACCACGCTGGCGGGCCCCGTCTCCACTACGACCCCGGCCGCGCCGTCCTCCACAATTCCTCCTGCGCCACCGCCATCCACCATCTTCACACCGGAGCAGGTCACGGCCACCCTGCGGGACCTCGTCACCGCCGTCCAGAGCCTCCACCTGCAACAGCAGTAGTACGCGGCCGGGCCCTACATGCCCCTGCCGACGGCGCCCCCTGCCGCCTACGGCCACACGCCGTGGCCACCCCAGGGTGTCTCTCCGTACGGCGCGCCCCTTTGGCCCTTGGCGCCGACGCCGTCCTCGGGCCCCTGGCCGCTACAGCAGATGCCGCAGGTGGCGGCCACCGGACCGCTGCAGCCGTTCTCCGCACTGACCTGCACCGGGCAGCCCTTGCTGCCGTTTCCAGCGGGACTCCCCGGCGGGACTACGCCGGCCGCGGCCCCTCTGTGGACTTGCAGCCAACCCCTCCCGCAGCCACCGACACTCCCGCCCACCCCCCGCCACCGACGCTCCAACCACCTGCACCGCCCCTGCCTAGCTTGGGGGCACCCTCACCGACCGGCCTTCCGATTCATCAGGTCCGGTTCCCGCCCTCCCCGTCGCCACTTCCAGTGTGGGTGGCTGGGTCTTCGCAATCGCCGGTCTACACCACGGCTCCGGAGCAGCCGACCCCGTTTCCGCAGTTCGGTGGGCCATCTAGCTCTGTGGGTCCCTACCAGGAGTACTCCGACCAGGTGCCACCCGCCTCGCTGCTCCACACCTCTGAGCCAGCTCGACACAGTGCTCCGACCCAGACACTTCGCCACCTATGACAGCACGGAGGACCCCCTCAATTGGCTCAACCAGTGTGACCAGTTCTTTGACGGGCAGCGCACCCTCGCATCGGAGCATACCTGGCTCGCCTCGTATCACCTCCGCAGCGTGGCACAGACTTGGTATTACACCCTCGAGCAGGACGAGGGCACCATGCCCCCTTGGGAGCACTTCCGCGAGCTCTGCCTCCTTCATTTTGGGCCCTCGATCTGCGGGAGCCGCCTGGCGGAGCTAGGCCGCCTTCCCTTCACCTCCATGGTTCAGGACTTCACCAACTATTTCCAGGCCCTAGCATGCCACACGTCGGGCGTGACGGCGCAGCAGCGGGCCGACCTCTTTGTCGGTGGACTTCCGGATCACATACGCATGGACGTGGAGCTTCAGGGACCCCAGTGTAACACCCCGTATGTAACCTACCATATTTGTATTCCAACTCTTGCCATTTCCGGCACTAAGTTATGATATTTCCTCGTTGTCGCGTTTTTGTCTTCGTGTTGTTTTGTCTTTGTTATGCATCACATATCATGTCATCATGTGCATTGCATTTGCATACGTGTTCGTCTCATGCATCCGAGCATTTTCCCCGTTGTTCGTTTTGCATTCCGGCGCTCCTATGTCCTCTGGTGTCCCTTTCTACCTCTTTTCATGTGCGGGTATTAAACGTTCTCGGATTGGACCGAGACTTGCCAAGCGGCCTTGGTTTACTACCGGTAGACCGCCTATCATGTTTCGTGCCATTTGGACTTCGTTTGATACTCCAACGGTTAATCGAGGAACCGAAAAGGCCTCATGTGTGTTGCAGCCCGACACCCCTCCAAAGTGGCCAAAAACCCACCTAAACCTCCTCCATCATCTAGATCGTTCGATCACGATCGCATGGCCAAAAACCGCACCTCATTTGGAGCCTCCTAGCTCCCTCTACCTATAAATATAGATCCCCTCCCCGAAATCACAGACGAAACCCTAAAAATCAGCTCCTCGCGCCGCCGAACACGTCCGGAGCGGACCGGACACGTCCGCCCGCCGCCTCAGCCTATCCCCGCTCGACACGTGGCATCCGCGGGAGCCCCACTTCACCGCGCCGCGGCACCGGCCCGCTCGGCCCGCGGGAGGCCCGCGCCCGCCGTCTTCCTCCTCGCGCGTGCGCCGCCCCGAGGCTCCGGTCACCGCGCCGCCGCAACGCTCCTCGCCGGCGACCGCCGACCCCGCCGCCAAGCTCCGGCACTGGCAGCCGCGCCCGGCGCCACCTCGCCGCACCACCGCAGCGCCACCTCGCCGGCCGCTCCGTCCTCTTCCTCGCAGCTTTGGCCGACCCAAGCTCCGGTGACTCGAGCTCCAACTCCGGCCGGCGATCATCGGGTTCCGCGCAGCTACAGTACCTTGATCCGATCTGGATCCAGATCTAAAACCCTAGATCGGGTTGACTTTTTGCCCTCATCACAGTATTTTTTGCATATGTTCATCATGTCATAACTTCATCACTGTTGCTCCGATTCGTGCGTGTAGCATATCAAAAAATGTTCATCTCGACAAGTACTTCATTTCATCTCATTGCATCATGTTCATTTGAGCTCATCTTGATGCCCTTAATGCTGTTGGAAGAGTGCTAGTTTCTGTTAGTTTCAAATTCATATCAGCAATTGGATATTTGTCATTTTTGCCATGATTAATGTGTGCATGCTATGAACTTGAGCCCTACATGTGATTTGAAGTATGCCATGCCATCTTTACAGGGTTGTATGCCATGCATTTTTGTGATCTCTGTGGTGACTAGCACAAGCATGCAAAGTAGCTCTCGTAATGTTGCTGATTTCAGGGACTTAGAAATATTCTAAGTCTTTGCCCTGTCAATATTTTTATGCCATGTATTCATGTTGCTACCGAGTGATCCATGCCTCTTTTGATCATGATCAGTAAGGATGTTTTGTAGATATTGTGGTGCTCTATACATCCATGTCTTTGTTTGCATTTATGGAGCACCCTAGCTTGAGTCAATCAAGCTCTACTTTTGCTTTAAAATGTTCCTGGCAGAATGTTTACATGTTAAGCATTTTTACTGAGGTTGTTGTAGTTGATCCGTACATGCTATGTTGTTGTTCTTGCCATTTTTAGCTTCTATGCCATGTCTACTTGCTGGGTGTATTCTTAGTTTGTCATGCAATGCCTTGTGGTGCGTGCATCAAGCTCGTAAACATGCCTACTTGATATCTATTTTGCCATGTACCAGTTTTCTACTAAGTGTGAATCTGTTAACGATAATTGCTATGTTCACATCGTTGCTATTGTATTTTCTGGTCCCTTTTGGCTTATGGTCAGTAAGGGACTTTTGTTGTATGATTTGAGTAGCTTCATGCCATGCCTTGCTTTGCCATGATATGTTCCTGTAGCATGTAGTTATCTTGCTCTGAACATTGCTTCCTGATGTTAAATTCCTGACTTGATGTTATTTTCACCAAGTCTGTAACCTGTTATCTTTTGCACTTTTGCCATGCTTGTTTGAACCTGCTATTGAGTGAATTAGCCGTAGCTCAGTGTTCATCTTTTGTCAAGCATCTTGAGTGGATCCCTGCCATGTATTTTGTTGTTATGTTAGAGTGCTGTCGCATGTTGTTCTTGATGCATTTAGATGGTCTCGTGTTGTTAATCGCAGATCGGTCCCTTTTTTGTTTTGCTTGTCATTTCCAAACCGTGCATCCGATTCCGGTGATCTTTATATCGATTTCGACCGAAATCAACTCCTCTTTCCAGTGGCACTATTGGTTTTCCAAGTTGAGGCCAGGTTCAATCATTCCTTTCCGAAACTTGCATATGCATCGCATATCACATCCCGCATATCATGACATGTTTTGCATCATGTTGTTTGTGCATTGCACGTGGTTGATTGTATCTCCCTTTGCTTGTTGTTCTTGCTTGGGTAGAGCCGGGAGACGAGTACGCGATCGAGGAGCCCGTTGAGTACGTTTACGATTATCAAGCTAACGTCAACTCGGAGAACTTTGCAGGCAAGATGACCATACCCTCGAAATCACTTCTATCTTTGCTTGCTAGATGCTCGCTCTTTTGCTATGCCTATGCTACGATACCTACCACTTGCTTTCATGCCTCCCATATTGCCATGTCAAACCTCTAACCCACCTTGTCCTAGCAAACCGTTGTTTGGCTATTTTACCGCTTTGCTCAGCCCCTCTTATAGCATTGCTAGTTGTAGGTGAAGATTGGAGTTTGTTCCTTGTTGGAACATGTTCATTGTTGGGATATCATTATTATATATTGTCTATTTTAATGCACCTATATACTTGGTAAAGGGTGGAAGGCTCGGCCTTATGCCTGGTGTTTTGTTCCACTCTTGTCGCCCTAGTTTCCGTCATACCGGTGTTATGTTCCTTAATTTTGCATTCCTTACACGGTTGGGTTATAATGGGAACCCCTTGACAGTTCGCCTTGAATAAAACTCCTCCAGCAAGGCCCAACCTTGGTTTTACCATTCGCCACCTAGCCTTTTTCCCTTGGGTTTCACGGACTCAAGGGTTATCTTTATATTAACCCCCCGGGCCACTGCTTCTCTAAGTGTTGGTCCAAACTGAGCGATGTCCGGGGCTACCAGGGACAACTCTGGGCTGGCCTACCCGACATCTTGCTCATCTGTTGTGCCCTGAGAACGAGATATGTGCAGCTCCTATCGGGATTTGTCGGCACATTCGGGTGGCTTTGCTGGTTTAGTTTTACCATTGTCGAGATGTCTTGTAACTGGGATTCTGAGTCTGATCGGATTGTCTTGGGAGAAGGAATATCCTTCGTTGACCGTGAGAGCTTGTGATGGGCTAAGTTGGGACACCCCTGCAGGGATTTGAACTTTCGAAAGCCGTGCCCGCGGTAATGGGCAGATGGGAATTTGTTAATGTCCGGTTGTAGATAACCTAAAGCTCAACTTAATTAAAATGAATCAACAAAGTGTGTGGCCGTGATGGTCTCTTTTCGGCGGAGTCCGGGAAGAGAACACGGTCTCGAGTTATGCTTGAACGTAGGTTGTTATAGGATCACTTCTTGATCATAGTTCTTCGACCGTGCCTTTTCCTTCTCTTCTCGCTCTCTTTTGCGTATGTTAGCCACCATATATGCTAGTCGCTTGCTACATCCACATCATACCTTTTACACTTCCTATAAGCTTAAATAGTCTTGATCGCGAGGGTGTGAGATTGCTGAGTCCCCGTGACTCACAGATTACTTCAAAACCCAGATGCGGGGACCGATGAAACCGCTCCAGGTGATTCGACAGAGCTCAAGTGGGAGTTCGATGAGGACTCAGGATGATACTATGTTTCCTTTCAAGAGGATCAGTAGTGGTGCCCTGTTGGGGCGATCGGGGACATTGTTGCATTTGGGGTTTATCTTTATTTTGGTTCTGTAGTTGGACCTTGAGTGTAACTAGATGAATGTAATGATATTTATGCTATTTGTGTGATGTGGTGAGTGTAAGCCAGCTATGTATCTCTTTTCCTTATTCTTTACATGGGTTGTGTGAAGATCACCTCACTTGAGACATTGCTTACAATGCGGCTATGCCTCTACGTGCTTCGACACGTGGGAGCTATAGCCGCATCGTGGGCGTTACAAGTTGGTCATCAGAGCCTTCCCCGACCTTAGGAGCCCCCTGCTTGATCGAATCACTGGCGTTGTTGAGTCTAGAAAAATGTTTTGAGTCATTTAGGATTATATATATCAGAGAGTAGGATTCTGTTCACTCCTCAGTCCCTTCGTCGCTCTGGTGAGCCATCCTGGCATAGAGTTTTGACTCTTCTCTTCTCAAATTTCACTAAAAAAAATTTAGGATCACGCGGGTATCTTGGAATCGTCCCGATGGTTTTGTGACAAGAACATTGTTCTTGGTGCCTCCTGACATTTAGGGGTTGTTCCAGTGTCCCGGGGAGTTGAGCTCCGAGGTGTTGTCATCACAATTTTATCGTTGCAGTTCTGCAATACCTGAGTTTCACCGACATTGAAAATCACTTTTATGCAGTTGTTGGTGAGATAACCTCGATGCCACCCAGTACTGGGGCGGGAGTTCGGGAGTATTGCCATAACTCGTATAACGGATGCTTTTCGAAGGTTGAGGTAAATGATTTCCGAAGGTTTCTTGGTTATGTGTTGAAGGATGGATACAGCTGGATGTAGGATTTGCTAGCTTTGGGTGAGATATTATGCTTCCCCTGTATCCCCAACACCTGATTGCATAACCGGGAAAATTTCGGGAGTTTCATAGGTGGGAATTCTTGTAGCTCTAGTATTTCTTCCGCGGATATTTGGTTTGTGATTGGGTAATCCTCACCAAGTATTTGTTCTTGTCCGTACCTTGTTGTTTTATTCTTCTACCTCTATCTAAGTGGCTTCTCAATTTATGGAAGTGTGACCATTTCAATTGGAATGCATTCGTTCATTTTGTTTGGATGTTAAGACTATATGTTGCAATTTCGATCCATTTGATTCAGCTTGAATATATGTCAATCAAGATGCTAACGGATGTCACCCTCTTCAGGATGGCTCCTCCAACGCGTTCAAATCCAGATCCGCCACCACCACCTCCACCTCTGGAGGCCTGGAAAGCTGTGATGGCCGCTACCAATGCAAATTCGCAGCTGATCATGCAAATTTTGCAAGAGCGCAACCAAGGGAATCAAAGCCATGGCAACAATCAGAATCAGTTTGCTACACTCAACCAGTTCCTCACTAACCAGCTAAAGACCTTCAGTAACTGTGTCGAGGCAACAGACGCTGATGATTGGCTCGTGGATGTCTGCAAGCATTTCGAGTGCAGCAACGTCAGGCCTGAGGACTTTGTCAAGTTTGCCTCGTTCCAACTCAAAGACCAAGCTGTAGAATGGTATCAGCAATACAAAGATTCCAGAGGAGGTCGTGTGATTACCTGGGATGAATTCCGTCAAGACTTCAGAGCTCACCACATTCCTCAGAGTGTTGTTGAGAGCAAGCGTGAGGAATTCCGCAACCTGAAGCAAGGCAGCTTGTCTGTTTACCAGTATAACATCATGTTCCAGAAGCTCGCTCGTTTCGCCAAGGAGGACGTCCTCGACGAGAAGAGCATGATTTATCAGTTTAGAGGTGGCCTCAGAGAAGATCTTGAACTTGCTCTTGTGCCTTTTGAACCGCAGAAGTATGACGAGTTTTACAACATGACACTGAAACAAGAGACAACTCAGCTCAAGTGTGATGCTTCCAAGAAACGAGTCAGGGATGCAACTCCTTCTTCCTCAACTCAAGTGGCAACTAAGCATCAAAAGTATTGGTTGCCTCCTCTGCCTCCATTCCGCCAGCCTTATCAGCAGAAGAGCAAAGGTGGCAATGGATCTTCCCACCCACCCAACCCAGGCTTTCAGAACAAGACTTCGTCTCAAGCTCCAAGATCAAGTGCTCCGTATCACCGTTCGCTCTCAGAGGTCACGTGCAACAAGTGTCAGTAGAAGGGTCACTATGCCAACAAATGCTTCAATCGGAGGTGTCTTCCTCCTCCTCCTGTGACGTCTGCTAGCACTGCAGTGGTCAAGCATAACCCCAAGTCTGCTAAGATCAACATGATGAACGCAGCTCAGGCAGAGGTCTCACCAGATGTCATCATGGGTAACCTTCCTGTTAATGATATCCCTGCAAGAGTTCTTTTTGATACTGGTGCATCTTTGTCATTCATATTGAAGCCTTTTGCATCCATGCATGATTTCCATACTGTCGATTTTCCTAAGCCGATAGCGGTTTCATCTCCGGGTTTGTTCATGAACACAAAAATGATGGCTCCGGATATCACTATCACGTTGGGCGACTATAAGTTTCTTTCTTCTCCAATGGTCCTGGGTAACTCGGATATTGATCTTATTCTCGGAATGGACTGGCTTTCTAAGCACAAGGCTCAGCTTGATTATGCTGCCAGGCAGATTCAATTGACACATTCGTCTGAGGATGTTATCGTCTTTGCCGCTCATGATGATACTATCCGACTATTTTGTCTCAACGAGAAGGGCGAGCTGGATGTCATCTCTCAGATTCTAGTCGTTTGCGAATATCAAGACGTCTTTCCAGAAGAGCTTCCAGGAATGCCTCCGCACCGGCCAGTTGAATTCGTCATCGATCTTGAGCCTGGCACGGAACTTGTTTGCAAACGTCCTTACAAGCGTGGACCTGAAGAGTTGAAGGAGCTGAAGAAGCAACTCGATATTCAAGAGCGTATGGGTCTCATCCGACCAAGTTCTTCTCCATGGGTTTGTGGTGTTCTTTTCGTCAAGAAGAAGGATGGAACAGACCGACTTTGTGTCGACTACCGTCCATTGAACAAGAAGACCATAAAGAACAAGTACCCACTTCCCAACATCAACGATCTGTTTGAACAACTCAAAGGTGCTCAAGTATTCTCCAAGCTTGATCTCCATATGGGCTATCATCAGATTCGCATTCGTGAAGAGGATATCCCCAAGACAGCATTCAGAACAAGCTATGGTTCATATGAATACACTGTCATGTCTTTCGGCCTTGTCAATGCAACGCCAACATTCTCTCGCATGATGAACTTCATCTTCAACGCCTACACAAATGACTTCGTCTTGGTCTACCTAGATGACATTTTGGTCTTTTCCATGAACAAGGAGGATCATGCCAAGCATTTGAGATTGGTGCTGGATAAACTCAAAGAACATCAGTTCTATGCGAAGTTTTCAAAGTGCGAGTTTTGGCTCGATGAGGTTCTCTACCTTGGACATATCATATCCGCCAAGGGCATAGCTGTTAATCCTGAGAAGGTGTCTGCAATTGTGAATTGGGAACCACCTCAGAATGTGAAGCAACTCCGCAGTTTCCTTGGGCTCGCAAGCTATTATCGAAGGTTCGTTGAGAACTTCTCTAAGATCGCGAAGC
The DNA here is from genome assembly GCF_056163025.1 of Triticum urartu. Classification (NCBI taxonomy): domain Eukaryota; kingdom Viridiplantae; phylum Streptophyta; class Magnoliopsida; order Poales; family Poaceae; genus Triticum; species Triticum urartu. The sequence continues at coordinate 220,871,010 of NC_141878.1, forward strand.
CTCTTTCCAACCTTCTACAGAAGCATGTGAAGTACGGCTGGTCGCCTGAATGTGACATCGCTTTCAACACCCTGAAAGAGAAGTTAGTCATTGCTCCAGTTCTGACTCCTCCTGATGAATCCAAACCATTCGAGGTCTTCTGTGATGCTTCCCTTCAAGGTCTTGGTGTAGTGTTGATGCAAGAGAAGAAAGTTGTGGCCTATACCTCTCGCTAGTTGAAGCCCAACGAAAAGAACTACCCCACTCATGACCTCGAGTTGGTGGCAGTTGTCCATGCTCTTTTAACATGGAGACATCTCTTATTGGGAAGAAAAGTGGACATCTTCACTGATCATAAGAGTCTCAAGTACATCTTCACTCAGCCAAACCTCAACCTCAGGCAGACTCGTTGGGTCGAAATGATTGAAGATTATAATCTGAGTATCGAATATACTCCAGGCAAGGCCAATGTAATTGCTGACGCTTTGAGCAGGAAAGCTTACTGCAACAGTCTGATTATCAAGCCGTATCAACTAGAGCTTTGTGAAGCTTTCCGCAAACTCAATCTACAAGTTGTTCCTCAAGGATTTCTTGCCAACCTCCAAGTCTCTCCTACTTTGGAAGATCAGATTCGCGAGGCTCAACTTCTTGATGCTATGGTGAAGAAGGTGAAGATTGGGATTGCCAAGAGTCAACCCAAGTACAAGTGCTATCGTCTTGATGACAAGGATACTCTATTCTTCGAGGATTGCATTCTTGTTCCTAAGGGTGACCTTCGTAAAGTCATTATGAACGAGGCTCACAATTCACTCCTCTCTATTCACCCTGGTAGTACAAAGATGTACCAGGACCTCAAGCAGTCGTATTGGTGGACTCGAATGAAGCGCGAGATTGCTCAGTTCGTGAACGAATGTGATGTCTGCAGAAGAGTGAAAGTAGAACACCAACGACCAGCTGGTCTCCTCCAACCTCTTGCCATTCCAGAATGGAATTTTGACCACATTGACATGGACTTCATGACTGGGTTTCCAAAGTCCAAGCGTGGCAATGATGCTATCTTCGTTGTCATCGACAAGCTCACCAAAGTGGCTCATTTTCTTCCTATCAAAGAATCTATCGCAGCAGCTTAGTTGGCAGAGCTATATACCTCCAGGATTGTCTCTCTGCACGGCATTCCGCAGTTGATATCTTCAGATCGTGGAAGCATCTTTACCTCCAAGTTCTGGGATTCCTTTCAGAAGGCCATGGGCACCAACATTCGCTTCAGCACAGCTTTTCATCCTCAAACCAGTGGCCAAGTCGAGCGAGTAAATCAGATTCTTGAAGATATGCTCAGGGCTTGTGTCATCTCTTTCGGTATGAAGTGGGAAGATTGTCTTCCATATGCCGAGTTCTCCTACAACAACAGCTTCCAAGCGAGTTCGGGCAAGGCCCCATTCGAAATTCTCTATGGCAGGAACTGCCGTACTCCTCTTAACTGGTCAGAGACTGGTGAACGTCAACTTCTTGGCAATGACTTGATCACAGAGGCTGAAGAAATGTGCAAAGTCATTCGTGAAAATCTCAAAGCCGCGCAATCGCGCCAGAAGAGTTACTATGATAGCAAGCATCGTGACTTGGCTTTCGAGATCGGAGACCATGTCTACCTCCGCGTCTCTCCAATGAAAGGTACTCGTCGCTTCGGTATCAAAGGGAAGCTTGCCCCTAGATACGTGGGTCCTTTCAAGATCATTGGCAAAAGAGGCAATCTCGCCTATCAACTTGAATTTCCGTCCAACTTTGCAAACGTGCACGACGTGTTTCACGTGTCTAAACTCCGCAAGTGTTTCAAGACTCCTGACCGCACCATCAACTTCGAAGAGATTGATCTCCAAGAAGATATGTCTTATCATGAGCACCCCGTTGCTATTCTTGAAAAAACTGAGCGCAAGACTCGCAACAAGTCTATCAAATTCCTGAAAGTCAAGTGGTCACATCATTCCGACCGTGAAGCCACCTGGGAATGTGAGGACCACCTCCGTTCTGAGTACCCGGGGTTTTTCCAGTCCTAGATCTCGGGACGAGATCCTTTCGTAGTGGTGGAGTGTTGTAACAACCCGTATGTGACCTACCATATTTGTATTCCAACTCTTGCCATTACCGGCACTAAGTTATGATATTTCCTCGTTGTCGGGTTTTTCTCTTCGTGTTGTTTTGTCTTTGTCATGCATCTCATATCATGTCATCATGTGCATTGCATTTGCATACGTGTTCGTCTCATGCATCCGAGCATTTTCCCCGTTGTCCGTTTTGCATTACGGCGCTCCTATGTCCTCCGGTGTCCCTTTCTACCTCTTTTTGTGTGCGGGTATTAAACGTTCTCGGATTGGATCGAGACTTGCCAAGCGGCCTTGGTTTACTACCGGTAGATCGCCTGTCAAGTTTCGTGCCATTTGGACTTCGTTTGATACTCCAACGGTTAACCGAGTAACCGAAAAGGCCTCGTGTGCGTTGCAGCCCAACACCCCTCCAAAGTGGCCCAAAACCCACCTAAACCTCCTCCATCATCTAGATCGTTCGATCATGATCGCGTGGCCGAAAACCGCACCTCATTTGGAGCCTCCTAGCTCCCTCTACCGACAAATATAGATCCCCTCCCCGAAATCACGGATGAAACCCTAAAAATCCGATCCTCGCGCCGCCGGACACGTTCGGAGGGGACTGGACGCATCCGCCCGCCACCTCAGCCTATCCCCGCTCGACACGTGGCATTCGCGGGAACCCCACTTCGCCGGGCCGCCGCGCCGGCCCGCTCGGCCCGCGGGAGGCCACCGCGCCGCCCGCGCCTGCGCCGCCCCGAGGCTCCCCGTCGCCTCGCTCCGACGCCGGCAGCCGCGCCCGGCGCCACCTCGCCGCACCACCGCAACGCCACCTCGCCGGCCCCTCCATCCTCTTCCTCGCAGCTTCGGCCGACCCAAGCTCCGGCGACTCAAGCTCCAACTCCGGCCGGCGATCATCGGGTTCCGTGCAGCTACAGTACCTCGATCCGATCTGGATCCAGATCTGAAACCCTAGATTGGGTTGACTTTTTGCCCTCATCACAGTATTTTTTGCATATGTTCATCATGGCATAACTTCATCACCGTTGCTCCGATTCGTGCTTGTAGCATATCAAAATGTTCGTCTCGACGAGTACTTCATTTCATCTCATTGCATCATGTTCATTTGAGCTCATATTGATGCCCTAAATGTTGTTGGAAGAGTGCTAGTTTCTGTTAGTTTCAAATTCATATCAGCAATTGGATATTTGTCATTTTTGCCATGATTAATGTGTGCATGCTATGAACTTGAGCCCTACATGTGATTTGAAGTATGCCATGCCATCTTTACAGGGTTGTATGCCATGCATTTTTGTGATCTCTGTGGTGACTAGCACAAGCATGCAAAGTAGCTCTCGTAATGTTGCTGATTTCAGGGCCTTAGAAATATTCTAAGTCTTTGCCCTGTCAATATTTTTATGCCATGTATTCATGTTGCTACCGAGTGATCCATGCCTCTGTTGAGCATGATCAGTAAGGATGTTTTGTAGATATTGTGGTGCTCTATCCATCCATGTCTTTGTTTGCATTTATGGAGCACCCTAGCTTGAGTCAATCGAGCTCTACTTTTGCTTTAAAATGTTCCTGGCAGAATGTTTACATGTTAAGCATTTTTGCCGAGGTTGTTGTAGTTGATCCGTACATGCTATGTTGTTGTTCTTGCCATGTTAAGCTTCTATGCCATGTCTACTTGTTGGGTGTATGCTTAGTTTGTCATGCAATGCCCTGTGGTGAGTGCATCGAGCTCGTAAACATGCATACTTGATATCTGTTTTGCCATGTTCCAGTTTTCTACTAAGTCTGAATCTGTTAACGATAATTGCTATGTTCACATGGTTGCTATTGTATTTTCTGATCCCTTTTGGCTTATGGTCAGTAAGGGACTTTTGTTGTATGCTTTGAGTAGCTTCATGCCATGCCTTGCTTTTCCATGATATGTTCCTGTAGCATGTAGTTATCTTGCTCTGAACATTGCTTCCTGATGTTAAATTCCTGACTTGATGTTATTTTCACCAAGTCTGTAACCTGTTATCTTTTGCACTTTTGCCATGCTTGTTTGAACCTGCTATTGAGTGAATTAGCCGTAGCTCAGTGTTCATCTTTTGTCAAGCATCTTGAGTGGATCCCTGCCATGTATTTTGTTGTTATGTTAGAGTACTGTAGCATGTTGTTCTTAATGCATTTAGATGGTCTCGTGTTGTTAATCGCAGATCGGTGCCATATTTGTTTTGCTTGTCATTTCCAAACCGTGCATCCGATTCCGGTGATCTTTATATCGATTTCGACCGAAATCAACTCCTCTTTCTAGTGGCACTATTGGTTTTCCATGTTGAAGCCAGGTTCAATCATTCCTTTCCGAAACTTGCATATGCATCGCATATCACATCCCGCATATCATGCCATGTTTTGCATCATGTTGTTTGTGCATTGCACGTGGTTGATTGTATCTCCCTTTGCTTGTTGTTCTTGCTTGGGTAGAGCCGGGAGATGAGTACGTGATCGACGAGCCCGTTGAGTATGTTTACGAGGATCAAGCTAACGTTAACTCGGAGAACTTTGCAAGCAAGATGACCATACCCTCGAATTCATTTCTATCTTTGCTTGCTAGATGCTCGCTCTTTTGCTATGCCTATGCTACGATACCTACCACTTGCTTTCATGCCTCCCATATTGCCATGTCAAACCTCTAACCTACCTTGTCCTAGCAAACCGTTGTTGGGATTGGAGTTTGTTCCTTGTTGGAACATGTTCATTGTTGGGATATCATTATTATATCTTGTCTATTTTAACGCACCTATATACTTGGTAAAGGGTGGAAGGCTCGGCCTTAAGCCTGGTGTTTTGTTCCACTCTTGCCTCCCTAGTTTCCGTCATACTAGTGTTATGTTCCTTGATTTTGCGTTCCTTACACGGTTTGGTTATAATGGGAACCCATTGACAGTTCGCCTTGAATAAAACTCCTCAAGCAAGGCCCAACCATGGTTTTACCATTCGCCACCTAGCCTTTTTCCCTTGGGTTTTGTGGACTCAAGGGTCATCTATATTTTAACCCTCCCGGGCCAGTGCTTCTCTAAGTGTTGGTTCAAACTGAGCGATGTCCGGGGCTACCAGGGGCAACTCTGGGCTGGCCTACCCGACGTCTTGCTCATACATTGTGCCCTGAGAACGAGATATGTGCAGCTCCTATCGGGATTTGTCGGCACATTCGGGTGGCTTTGTTGGTTTAGTTTTACCATTGTCGAGATGTCTTGTAACCGGGATTCTGAGTCTGATCAGATTTTCTTGGGAGAAGGAATATCCTTCGTTGACCGTGAGAGCTTGTGATGGGCTAAGTTGGAACACCCCTGTAGGGATTTGAACTTTCAAAAGCCGTGCCCGCGGTTATGGGCAGATGGGAATTTGTTAATGTCCGGTTGTAGATAACCTAAAGCTTAACTTAATTGAAATGAATCAACAGAGTGTGTGGTCGTGATGGCCTCTTTTCGGCGGAGTCCGGGAAGAGAACACGGTCTCGAGTTATGCTTGAACGTAGGTTGTTCTAGGATCACTTCTTGATCATAGTTCTTCGACCGTGCCTTTTCCTTCTCTTCTCACTCTCTTTTGCGTATGTTAGCCACCATATATGCTAGTCGCTTGCTGCAGCTCCACATCATACCTTTTACCCTTCCTATAAGCTTAAATAGTCTTGGTCGCGAGGGTGTGAGATTGCTGAGTCCCCATGACTCACAGATTACTTCAAAACCTAGATGTAGGGACCGATGATACCGCTCCAGGTGATTCGATTAAGCTCAAGTGGGAGTTCGATGAGGACTCAGGACGATACTACGTTTCCTTTCCAGACGATTAGTAGTGGTGCCCAGTTGGGGCGATCGGGGACATTGTTGCATTTGGTGTTTATCTTTATTGTGGTTCCGTAGTCGGACCTTGAGTGTAACTGGATGAATGTAATGATATTTATGCTATTTGTGTGACATGGCGAGTGTAAGCCAACTATGTATCTCTTTTCCTTATTCATTGCATGGGTTGTGTGAAGATCACCTCACTTGCGACATTGCTTACAATGTGGTTATGCCTCTAAGTCGTGCTTCGACACGTGGGAGCTATAGCCGCATCGTGGGCGTTACACCCAGGATATCCAGACGGTCATGTACTACGCCCGCGCGTTTGAGCGCCGCGCGGTGGCCGTCCAGCAGGAGTCACCGTCCCGGGCCACTGGGTCGCTACCCTGGCCACGACCGCGGCGCGCCTGTTCCGCCGGCTCACCTCGGCCGAGCTACTCAAGCGTCGCCGCCAAGGGTTGTGCCTCAACTGCGATGAGCCCTACACGCCCGGCCACGCCTGCCCATGACTCTTCTACCTGGAGGTTGCAGACTACATTCCGGAAGACGCCGTCGCTACCGACCTTGCCGACCCAGCTGTCGTGAAGGTGTTTGACGCTGGTTGATCACCTCGAGGATTTCAGCAAGTGCTTCCCCACCTTATAGCTCGAGGACGAGCTGTTTGTGCAGGCGGGGAGAAGTGTTATGACCGGCATAGGGGCTTAGCCCAGTGGGTTATGGCCCAAGTATCTTAATTAGGGGCTTAGCCCAATTTTCTTATCGTATTAGGATCGTTTGCTTAGGATTCAAGTAAACCTCTCTATATAAGGAGAGGAGATGTATCAATCTAATCAAGCAAGAAGCAATCAATATTTGCTCGGCTTCCCTTAGGGAGCCGGGAGACCTAAACCCTAGCCGCCTCCTGCTTTCTCTTCCGCTCCTCCCGTCGCAAGGACGGCGCCACGCCGGCGGCCGCCGCGCACCAGCCCTCGCCCTTCCCCCTGCTTCCCCTACAACCTACACCCCAGGCCTGGTAGGGTACAAGCTCCTACCAGAAAACTACTTGTAGGTTGTAGCTTATCTGCACAAACAGTCATCCATGAGTACATAAATCCAACTCATATTGCACAAACAGTAACCACAAGAAACAAATTTCAGAAAAATAAAAGCATGCCTACTCATACATGGCACAGTCAGCCACAAGAAAAATTAGAATCCAAACATATGGAAATGAGCTTGGTCGACTGATAGAACACAATTGGAACGATGAAAAATATAGAAGTGGCTGGTAATCCAATGTGAACAGCTGGCCATCCTGATGAGTGGCAGATCTATAACCCTATTTTTCCAAATACTAGATCTCATCATCTAATCTGACTCCTATGGGAAATCATAAATAGAATAAGAGATCTGACTCATTGAAATGGAAATGAAAAAAGTAGCAGTAACCACATAATACAGATATCGAAACAAGTTCACGTGAGGCATGCTATAGGGATTCAGGACACAAACCATTCAAACAATGTGAACTATAGATAGTAACATATGGGAAGATAGATAAGAGAATATTTGCATATTACCTTTGTGGTACAAGAGGCATGGGCATGTAAAGGGGGCAACCGGGACAGAAGATGCCGGTGGCAGAAGAACGACAGGTGGCTCCTTAGCAGCGGACGTCGCGGCTGCTCCTGGGCGGCAGACAGCACTGCTTCCCCTTGGCGGGGTGGACGGTACTCCTCAGATGCAAACAACGTGATTGTCCACTGTGTAGGATGTCGTGGCTGCTCCTCCACGGTGAACGAAGCTGCTGCTCCTTAGTGGGGTGGATGGTGCTCCTCAGAAGTGGATGGCAGCATGGCGTGGCTATCCTCGGCGGCGGATATAGCTGCTGCTCCTCGGTGGCGGAAGATTCTCCTTGGTAGCCGACGATAGTGCTACTCCTTGACTGTAGATGGTACTCCTCAGCAGCAGGCCGGATGGTGCTCCTCGGACGCGAGTGGCAGTGCTGCTCCTTACTAGCGGATGGCGGTCCTTGGCAGCGGTCTGCGCTGATTCTCCTTGGTAGCAAGGCGGCAGCTCCTCAGCAACTTGTTTAATTGTTCAGCTGCAGCTTTGACTAATGGAGGCTAACTACCACCTGTAGAAATCATGAATCGTTCATGGAAGTTGAATGAAATTAGACTTTATACATTACTCTTAAACGCACAAATAAAATGGTGATGCAGGGTATTGTCCGAAAGAACGGAGAATTCTGTGGTACATAATCACAAAAAAAAACACTCCAAAGATTATAAACCATAGTACTGCTAGAGAAACTAGATACTTATTCCCATTGATGCCATAAACATAAGAACCCTGCATATGTAGTTTAACATTGTATAAGGCAAACATAGGTACATAGTTCACAACCTAGCATATAGTAATGAACATCTTGGCTCCCATTTCCAAAACTGAATGCTACATTGCAAGACAAGTAAACATATATAATGCTATAATTAAAAAGTCGCACCTCAGATCTCTCATTAACCAGCGGATGCACATCATTGGTCTGCCATCCGTCGGCTGTGACTGGTGCCAACATGCCATGCCCCTTAAACCTGGAAAGGTCATACTTCCAATCTTAGTACAAGCTAGTAAACCACGCTACTTCTTCCCTGTGTTATCCATCTCTCTCCTCCCTTCAAACAGAAACATGCTCCCATCCAAATTCATGGCGAGCTAGAGTGAATCTTGCCTCCAACCACCGAAGATTGAATCCTTATACTAACTGGTGGTCAAATGTTCATTTTTCCCCTTCGATTAAGCTCATGTACTATCTAATTTCTAAACCCTAATTTGACCTCGTGGCCAACAATGGAGATGGGAGATAACAAGGGGAGCAGGCAGCGGGAAGAATTGTAGCTTACTTGTCGAGGTTTGGAGGTGGGGCAGCACAACGGGGCTCAACTGGTACAGATTTCGCCATTGGAGGAGAAAGAACGGCGGGCGGCTCCTCAGCAGCGGACGGTGCTGCTACTCCTCAGGAGTGGGTCGTGGGCGAACGATGCTCCTCTGTCGCAAACGGTGTTGTTCCGGCTATGGGCTAAGGGAAAGGATGCCCGGGGTCCGATGACGAGCGCGAGGGGAGCAGCGGGCGGGGTCGTGGAGGCGGCGGCGCGAGAGGGTTAGGTTTACGGGTGTGTGTTACGTGTGGGCAGCGGGATAGGGGTGAGAGGGGAACGACTTCATTATTTGGGAATTGGCGTTTTGCTTGGCCTGTCCACTGCTATCGGGTGGACCCAACCTAAACAATCCCGACACTTTCTCAGTCGTAATGAATCGGCGACACACAGCCTATTAGTAAAGCTTGTGTCTACCGACAGAAATTACATCGGTGGTGTGATGATGCTTTGGTGACAGATAATGTGTCATGAGCCTACATAACACCGAGAATCTATGCGTCGGTATAGTTTGGGACGAAAAAAGTGTCGGTGATGAACACTTTTACCAACAGATGCATGTCGTCAATGTAGTGTTGTGGTGTAGTGTGGGTGTTAGAATCATTACTATGTAATCTAGACTATTGACTCTAGTGCAAGTGGGAGACTGAAGGAAATATGCCCTGGAGGCAATAATAAAGTTGTTATTTATATTTCCTTATATCATGATAAATGTTTATTATTCATGCTAGAATTGTATTAACCGGAAACTTAATACATGTGTGGATACATAGACAAACAGAGTGTCCCTAGTATGCCTCTACTTGACTAGCTCTTTAATCAAAGATGGTTAAGTTTCCTAGCCATAGACATGTGTTGTCATTTGATGAACGGGATCACATCATTAGAGAATGATGTGATGGACAAGACTGAGGGAGTCCTGCACTAAGGGGTCCTCGGGCGTCCGGCCTATTATCCATGGGCCGGACTGATGGGCTATGAAGACATGAAGACCGAAGACGGCACCGTGTGCGGATTGGACTCTACTTGGCGTGGAAGGCAAGCTTGGTGACTGAAGATTCCGTCTTATGTAACCGACTCCATGTAAACCCTAGATCCCCTCGGTGTCTATATAAATCGAAGGGAATAGTCCGGAAAGGACAACACATGTACTCATTACCATATTCATAGGCTAGGCTTCTAGGGTTTAGCCATTACGATCTCGTGGTAGATCAACTCTTGTAACACTCATATTCATCAATATCAATCAAGCAAGACGTAGGGTATTACCTCCATAGAAAGGGCCTGAACCTGGGTAAACATTGTGTCCCCTGTCTCCTGTTACCATCGATCCTAGACGCACAGTTCGGGACCCCCTACCCGAGATCCGCCGGTTTTGACACCGACACTGGTGCTTTCATTGAGAGTTCCACTGTGTCGTCGATGAAAGGTTCGATGGCCCCTTCAATCGTCAATAATGACGCTGTCCAAGGAGGAACCTTCCTCCCCGGACAGATCTTCGTATTCGGCAGCTTCGTACTGTGGGCCAACTCGCTTGGCCATCTGGAGCAGATCGACAGCTACGCCCCTGGCGATCAGGTCGGATTCGAAAGCCTGAACTACGCCGCGGATATCCGTGCAGACTTGATCTTTGAGGGGTTTGAGCCCACGGTGATCGCTCCCCCTCATCCCGATGAACGTGACTTAAATCTGTCATCGGATCACACCCAGGAGATGGTTCCTGCGGCTGCAACGACCTTAGAGCCCAAGCAAATCGAGCCATCTGAGGCCGGAGAGTCCGAGGCGTTGGAGCCGCACATGGACTCGACGCCCTGCAATATTCGCTTCAACGGAACTTCGGACTCATCCCCGGCTATAAGTTCCGGACTGTGTACGCCTGCGGACACCGAGCTAGATCGGTTATCGATCTCCAAGTTCAGCGCCGCTGATGTTTTCCCGCACTCGCCTTTGGTTGACGTGCTAAAATATTTAAAGAATTTTTCCTTGGAGAAGGACTCACAGCCGAACTATGTCCGGTTCGAGCTAGAGACGGACGATGCGGAATTTTGCTTCCCACCCGCCACCCACTTCATAGCCATCGTCGATGACTTAACCGACGTGCTTGACTATGGCTCCGAAGACATTGACGGTATGGACGACGATGCCGACGAGGAGCAGGGCCAAGACCCGCCATTCATTAGACATTGGACAGCTACCTCTTCATACAACGTGTACATGGTTGACACACCTAAAGGATCTGGGGACGATAAAGAAGAGCCAGATGCGAATAAAACCTCCGAGACACAGTCCAAGCGCCGCGGCCCAAACGCCGCCCCAAGAACCGCCGCTCAAAGGATGGCAACACTAGCACCGAAGAAAAAAGTACTCCAGGTGATGCTGAAAACAATGAAGACCCTATCGGGGCTACATCCGAACAGGAACACGACAACAGGCAAGACAACCCTGACGAACAGGCCATAGAAGTTGACTCAGAGGATGATAGTTATCGCCGACCCTCTGAGGAGGAGACAAGCCTTGGCAACGAAGACTTCATCGTGCCTGAGGATCCTCTCGAGCAGGAGTGCTTTAAGCTTCATCTCATAGCCACGGCAAGGAGCCTGAAAAAGAAACAACAACATCTTCAACCTGAACAAGACCTGCTGGTCAACAGATGGACAGATGTCCTGACAGCCGAGGAATACGACCTCAACCGCCCAGCCAAGAGCTACCCAAAACGCAGACTGCTACCTCAATTCGATGAGGAGGCGCCGAAGCACATATCTCCCTCGCGTAGTGCAGAACGACCACCACGTGGTTGGGACAGGGTGGCTGAACGGCCACCCCACGGTCGGGATAAAGCGGCAACTCGGGCCAAACAGCAGCCCGCCCCACCGCCTGACAAAAACAAGGACAGACCAGCTCGGGACCATACATACGATCTTCGGCAGGAATTGGACAATAGAGTAGGACGCAACAGATCTATATACGGATCGCGAGGACGTTTCCATACTCGGGACGACAGCTACCTATTCGGACGTGACAAACTTAATCACACCTGGGCCGATAACCACAGACGGACGTCATCGGAGATACGCCGTGACGCGGCCTGCTATAGAGGTGCCGCACACCCTCTCTGCTTCACAGACGAGGTGCTGGATCATGAATTCCTCGAGGGGTTCAAGCCTGTCAATATTGAATCATACGACGGAACAACCGACCCCACAGTGTGGATCGAAGATTTTGTTCTTCACATACACATGGCCCGAGGAGATGACCTCAATGCCATCCAATACCTCCCATTAAAACTCAAAGGACCAGCTCGACACTGGTTAAATAGCCTGCCTGAGAACTCCATTGGCAGCTGGGAGGACTTGGAAGAGGCTTTCCTCGACAACTTCCAAGGAACTTATGTCCGGCCACCAGATGCCGATGACCTAAGCCACATAGTTCAACAACCTGGAGAATCAGCCAGAAAATTCTGGACTAGGTTCCTAACCAAAAAGAATCAGATTGTTGATTGTCCGGATGCCGAGGCCCTAGCAGCCTTCAAACACAGCATCAGTGACGAATGGCTAGCACGCCACCTCGGACAAGAAAAGTCAAAGTCAATGGCAGCCCTTACGGCTCTCATGACCCGCTTTTGCACGGGCGAGGACAGCTGGCTGGCTTGTAGCAAAAACACAGCCAGCTAGGCAGGCCCCACCGAGGCCAAGAATAGCACCGGCAAGCTCCGGCGCAATAGACACAAGCGCAGAAGCAATGGCGACAACACCGAGGACACCACAGTCAACGCCGGATTCAGTGGCTCCAAGTCCGGCCAACGGAAGAAACCCTACCAAAAAACAACGAAGGACCTTCTAGCCTGGACCACATACTCGACCGTCCGTGCCAAATTCACGGCACCCTGGATAAGCAAGCCAATCGTACCAACAGGGATTGTTGGGTCTTCAAGTAGGCTGGCAAGTTAAATGCCGAAAACAAAGAAAAGGGATCACAAAGTGAGGACGAGGATGAAGAGCCTCGGAAGCCGAACAACGGGGGACAGAAGAAATCCCCCCCCCCAAGTCAAAACGGTGAACATGATATACGCCACACACATCCCCAGACAGGAGCGCAAAGAGCACTCAGGGACGTCTACGCGGTAGAGCCAGTCGCCCCAAAGTTCAATCCATGGTCGTCATTTCCGATCACCTTCGATCGATGAGATCATCCGACTAGTATCTGCCACGGCGGTTCGGCCACACTGGTCCTTGACCCAATCATCGACAGATTCCACCTAACACGAGTCCTGATGGATGGTGGAAGCAGCCTCAACCTGTTGTACCAGGATACAGTACGGAAGATGGGCATTGATCCCTCACGAATCAAACCAACAAAGACTACCTTCAAATGAGTCATACCAGGTGTAGAGGCTCGTTGTACGGGATCAATCACGCAGGAGGTGGTCTTCGGTTATCCGGATAACTTCTGAAGTGAAGAGTTAATCTTCGATATCGTCCCCTTCCGCAGCGGCTACCACGCACTACTCGGACGAACCGCCTTTGCTAGATTTAACGCAGTGCCACACTATGCTTATCTCAAACTCAAGATGCCCGGTCCACGCGGCGTCATAACAGTCAATGGCAATATGGAGCGCTCCCTCCGAATAGAGGAGCACACCGCCGCCCTAGCAGCAGAAGTACAGAGCCGCCTTCTCAAGCAGCATTATAATCCAGCTGCCGAGCCCCTAGACACCATCAAGAGGGTCCGGACTACACTGCAATGGGAAAGCGCGGCTCGTCAAGAGATCGACTAGCAATTGGACCTCCGTCCCAGCCCCAATGAGGTAGTGGCATTTGTACCACGCGTACACAACTACGCACTCAAAATTCCATGGACATCGACGGAAGCACGAGATAACCCGGGGTCTACAATTCGGCTAGACCGATCCCGGACACACATACTTTTACTTCTTTTTCTTGTTTCAGGCACCTTTTTTCCGCGGGCCTGGTGTCAAGTACTTTAGAAGGACTGAAATACAACAGTGGCAAGCAACACAACTGCGTAGGGTAACCTTTATACGTTCTTCTTGACGGTATTCATACTTATTTCTCAGGACCCGCACGCTGCGCCCTATTGATTTCGTCGTGTTAAATGGTCGGATACTTCTCGCACCATCTGTACAAGATACACCTTGACGTATCCATCCGGTTATAATAAAATGGTTTGTGGCCCAGTTTCTATGGTTTTAGCTTCTTGCTTCGTTTTATTTTGATCTTCCTATTTGCCGTATCGACACTCTTTTACGTTTCATATTCGCCAGGGGCTACCTGTCGCCCCACAATATGACAGCACAGTCCGAACACTTCTTATTTATAAGTTTGGCACCCCGAATTTAGCATTATATGCATTTGCTCCGAATCATGTCTTTGGTCAATAGTTGGGTTGCCCGGATCCTGTGCTTGCTACCCTACGTTCCGCTCCATCGGCTACGGTAGTAAAGGGAGAACTACTGCGATTGTGCCCTGGCTTTGACCAGATGAGCACCTCAGTAGAGAAAGCCGAAAACTGACTGTCATGATGTGGCGAGAGTCGGACAGCTACTCGATGGTTACAAATCGTTGGAGATTTTTTACGCGCTACACGAGAGATCGCCACTTCCTGATCAGATGCTGACAGTACTCTGGCTTAAAGCAGGAGCTGCGCCCATGCTTTATTATAAAACTCCTATAGCTAAGTGAGTGCGTTAAAGCCATAAAGTCTGATTGCCTTGTTCGTTGCGCTAAATAACTCCTTCAAGGATCATGTAATTGGATCAAGATTGTTTAGATTCCATACCAAACACCTCCGTACTATCTACATGAGGGCAGAAACCGATGACTGGCCAACCCTCAGATTACACACAACATGGCCGTACAGAAGGAAACAATTCAAAGAATAATAAAATTACTTTACAAAAACTGGCTTTGTTCCCATAATACAAGACAAAGGCAACATAAATACATTTATTCAAATACAATGTTCTGTGAACATTGCGCCGCTACAAGTCGAGACCCTTCTACGACATCCTCGAAATATCGCTCGGGTGTGCGGTGCTCCTTGCCCTCCGGCGGCCCGCTGGCGACTTCAACGGCGTTCATCTTTGCCCGCCACATCTTGCAGCGAGCGAAGGCCATACGGGCACCTTCAATACAGATGGAGCGCTTGATAACGTCCAGTCGAGGACAAGTGTTCACCATCCGCCTCACGAGTCCGAAGTAGCTGCTAGGCATAGCTTCGGCTGGCCACAGCCGGATTATCAAATCCTTAATGGCTAGTTCGGTCACCCTATGCAGCTCCACCAGCTGTTTTAGCTGATCGGTGAAGGACACGGGATGCTCTGGTGCCGCATACTGCGACCAGAAGAGCCTCTCCGAAGAATCCCCTCCTTTGGCTCGATAGAACTCCACGGCGTCTGATACACTGCGTGGCAAAGCCGCAAAAGCCCCTGGGGAACTCCGAATCCGGGTTAGTAAAAGGTACTGCTTCTCCGCATACTTGCTTTGCATCTTAAATGCCTTACCAGCCGTGATCTTCTTGGCCTCCTGGATCTCCTGGAGGGCGGCCTAGGCCTCATTCCATGCGGTCTCCATGCTCTGACAAGCCTTGGCGAATTCGGTCCCTCGAACCGACGCATCACGCTCCAAGGCCTCGCATTTTTTCACCGCATCCTGGAGCTCCTGGTGGACTTCTTTGACCCGGGCCTTTAGCTTCTTACGGGCGGCTTGCTGCTGGACAGCCTGCTCCTCAGCCTTGCCCAGGGCCTTCCTCAGGGCCTCGACCTCGGTCGCGGCTTCTGCACATATCACAGTACCGCTGTCAATACACAACGCTTATCCTTTCCTGACCATATAGCAAGTTGTTCCTCACCTTGCTTCTCATGAAGCCGAACCTTAACCTCGCCGAGCTCGTTCTCGGTCCGCTCCAGCCTCCGCTTCAGCTCGAAGACCTCGGCAGTATGTGAGGTCGCGGCCAACAGGGATGCCTGCTTTTCGATACATATCCAGTCAGCCTCTTATAATTAAGGATTGATCCCCTGTCCGGTTCTCCTCGCCGATCACTAGACAGCGTCTTAGGGGCTACGGACTATACGAGTTTTTTCTCTTTCTTACCTCGAAACCTGTTAACAGGCTACTGCAGGCTTCATTCAGTCCTCTCTTGGCAGACTAAACCTTCTCGATCACCGCACCCATAAGGATACGGTGCTCGTCCATGACAGAGGCGCTTCGTAGCGCCCCCATCAGGTCATTTGGCGCTCCTGGATGGACAGGAGCCACCAGTGGAGGCGACGCACCCCCCTCCTTCAAAGGGGGCTGCTTGCCCGACTCCGGAGCCATATGGGTCTCCAGAATCGTATTCGGCTGGGGGCCGAACTAGATACGGCCCTCTTTGCCAGTCTCCATGGGGACTGGCTGCCCCATGTGTCTGGCAGTGGAGGTCCCGCCTTGTGGCGCCTCCCGGACAACCTCCTAGGCTCCTCCCTTCGGAGCGGTCCTCCGGGATAACACTTTGGTGTTGTCCCTGGCCCCAGCGGAGTAAGCAGGTGGTGGAGACATTCTCTCCATCTCCGACGGAGCCAACGAACCTCCAAATGATGATCGCTGGATAAGGTCACGGGCCGTACTGAAATAGTGTGGATTAACCATGATAGACTAATAAAAAGAAAGGGCTGGATGTGCGCATAAATAAGCCATGTCACTTACGATGCGGCCTGGGACCTAGTACGGGGGCGATGTTACAGACTACTATCAACGTCCCACGCGGTGTTGACCGCTGGGGCGCCCTTCCCCTTTTTGGGCGCTTTCGCCTCCAGATGTGCCGAGGCCACCCTCTTCTTCTTCTCCTCGAGAGGAGGGTTGTTTTCCTCCTCCTCCTCCTCTTCCTCATCATTGTCCTCATGGATAGAGGAATGGACCTCGTCATCTTCGGACGTCGCGTCCGAGGTACCCTTGCGACGGGGGCCACTCTTGGCCCCCTTGGCCTTCTTCTCCGGTGCCGTATATGGCACCGACACCAGCATCTTTGCCAGGCGCAGGATGACTGGTTCTTCAGGCAATGGAGCCGGACACTGGATCCGCTTCGCCCTCTCCACCAGGTCCTGAGGGGGCAATACTAAGACCTCAGACGTCATCCTCAAAACATTTAAGTTGGGAATATGTCAAAAGTAACATACCTCGCTGGCGGGGTGTTTACAATTGTGACCACGATCTGAGTCCGTGGCCGGTGGCTTCTCGTTTCCCTTAAAGAGGAACTTCCAGGCCCCTCTGTGAGAAGTCTCAAAGAGCCTTTTCAGGGTCTAGTGCTTCTTCGGATTGAACTCCCATAATGGGTGGCTTCGGCGCTGGCATGGAAGAATCCGGCGGACTAGCATCACCTGGATAACGTCAACGAGCTTGATGTCCTTGGTCACCATGCTTTGAACGCGCGTCTGCAGCGCTATCAGCTCGTCAGGTGAACACCAGTCCGAACTCCTCTCGACCCAGGAGGTGAGTCGCATGGGAGCACTGGATCGGAATTCGGCAGCTGCGGCCCAGGTGGTGCCGCGAGGTTCTGTGATGTAGAACCACTGCTTCTACCATTCCTTTACTGTCTCCATAAAGGTGCCTTTGGGCTAGGAGACGTTGGATAGTTTGCTCACCATGGACCCTCCGCACTCCGCGTGCTGGCCATCCACCACCTTCGGCTTCACATCGAAGACTTTGAGCCACAGCCTGGAGTGGGGATGGATGCGGAGGAAGGCCTCGCACACGACGATAAACACTGAGATGTTGAGGAAGGAATTCGAGGACAGATCATGGAAATCTATCCCATAATAGTACATCAGCCCACGGACAAAAGGGTGGAGTGGAAACCCTAGCCCGCGGAAGAAATGGGCGATCTCCTTCGCCAAATATAGGGCCGCCCGGAGCTTAGTAATGTCCTCCTCCTTGACGGAGGAGACCATCCACTTGCCCTGACCACCGGATCCAGACATGATTGCTTGAGTGGAAAGGAGATGAGAACTTGGGCACTGGAGCTTGAGATCGGAAAGGCAGAGGCAGAGAGAGAGCGCGAGGAGAGGAAGAGGGCGAATCCTTATCCCCTTATAAAGGTAGCAAATATTAAACGCCTCCTCACTCGCCTTAGGATTCGCCTGTTCCCTAGGGTTGTATAAACGGCACAGTTGAGTTACCCATGCCCGCATTGATGAGAATCCCGCAATAAGGGGACACGATCTCTGTTTTGACAAGACGTGCCAATAGCAACCACGTCTCGAAGCGTGGAATGGCAGAAGAAAAACGGTTCGAAATTATAACCGGACAGACGCGATGTTGTGTTGGAAAAAAGCTGTCAACAGATTAGATTCGTGCAAATATTATATTCTATCTGCGGTTGTGTATGGTGTGCGTAACAGGTCAGGATATGATCATTGCATCCAAAGACTATCTTGGAGTTCGGAGAAAGGGGAACCCGCCTTACAATGCCAAAGACAATCAGCGCGTCGGACTCCTCGTCATTAAAAGCTAGGTTCAGGGGCTACTGAGGGAGTCCTGGACTAAGGGGTCCTCGGGCGTCTGGCCTGTTATCCCTGGGCCAGACTGATGGGCTATGAGGACATGAAGACCGAGGACAACACCGTGTCCGGATTGGACTCTACTTGGCGTGGAAGGCAAGCTTGGCGACTGAAGATTCCTTCTTATGTAACCAACTCCATGTAAACCCTAGATCCCCTCGGTGTCTATATAAATCGAAGGGAATAGTCCGGAAAGGACAACACATGTACTCATTACCATATTCATAGGCTAGGCTTCTAGGGTTTAGCCATTACGATCTTGTGGTAGATCAACTCTTGTAACACTCATATTCATCAATATCAATCAAGCAGGACGTAGGGTATTACCTCCATAGAGAAGGCCCGAACCTGGGTAAACATTGTGTCCCCTATCTCTTGTTACCATCGATCCTAGACGCACAGTTCGGGACCCCCTACCCGAGATCCGCCGGTTTTGAAACCGACAAAGACCCATTCGTTAGCTTAGCATAATGATCGTTTAGTTTTTATGCTCTTGCTTTCTTCATGACTTATACATGTTCCTCGGACTATGAGATTATGCAACTCCCGAATACCAGAGGAACACCTTGTCTGCTATCAAACGTCACAATGTACATGGGTGATTATAAAGATGCTCTATAGGTGTATCCGATGGTGTTTGTTGAGTTGGCATAGATCGAGATTAGAATTTGTCACTCCGTGTATCGGAGAGGTATCTCTGGGCCCTCTCAGTAATGCATATCACTATGAGCCTTGCAAGCAATGTGTCTAATGAGTTATCCACGGGATGATGCATTACGAAACGAGTAAAGAGACTTGCCGGTGACGAGATTGAACTAGGTATCATGATACCGACGATCGAATCTCGGGCAAGTAACATACCGATGGCAATGGGAACAACGTATGTTGTTGTGCAGTTTGACCGATAAAGATCTTCGTAGAATATGTAGGAGCCAATATGAGAATCTAGGTTCCACTATTGGTTATTGACTGAAGATGTGTCTCGGTCATGTCTACATAGTTCTCGAACCCGTAGGGTCCGCACGCTTAACGTTCGATGACGATTCGTATTATTAGTTATGTGATTTGATGACCGAAGTTTGTTCGGAGTCCCAGATGAGATCACGGACATGGCGAGGAGTCTTTAAATGGTCGAGACATAAAGATTGATATATTGGACGATGTTATTCGGACACCGGATGAGTTCCAAGAGGTACCGGATAATTATCAGAGGGGGGGACTAATGGGCCTCGATGGGCCTTAGCGGGAAGAGAGGAAGGGCCAGGAGGGGTTGGCTGCGCCCCTGGGTCTGAATTGGACTAGGGGAAGGGGGCGGCGCCCCCTTTCCTTCCCTTCCCCCTCTTCCTTCCTTCTTCCCCCTCTTCCTTAGGTGGAAACCTACTAGGACTTGGAGTCCTAGTAGGATTCCCCTCTCCTGGCGCGCCCTAAGAGGGCCAGCCGGCCTCCCCTCCCCTCCTTTATATACGGGGTCATTGGGCACCCTAGAACAAACAAGATCAATTGTCTTAGCCGTGTGCGGTGCCCTCCTCCACAGTTACACACCTCGGTCATATCATCGTAGTGCTTAGGCGAAGCCCTGCGCCGGTAACTTCATCATCACCGTCACCACGCCGTCGTCCTAACGGAACACTCCCTCGTCCTCAACTGGATCAAGAGATCAAGGGACATCATCAGGCTGAACGTGTGCTGAACGCGGAGGTGCCGTACGTTCGGTGCTTGGATCAGTTAGATCGCGGAGACGTTCGCCTACATCAACCGCGTTACTAAACGCTTCCGCTTTCGGTCTACGAGGGTACGTGGACACACTCTCCCCTCTCGTTGCTATGCATCTCCTAGATAGATCTTGCATGATCGTAGGAATTTGTTTGAAATATTGCGTTCCCCAACAATAAAAGCATCAAACAAACATATATCTATGTCCTATGGTCACTGCATTGTCTTGCCAAATCAAAATAGAGACACAGTTCAAATCATATCAGTTCAAGAGAAAGTAGCACTGAAAGAATACAAAGTGTGGGAAACTACACGGCACAACAAGATTTCAGATGGGTACCACGGTCTACATGTACAACCACACTATTGGCTCTGTTGTGATGCTAGTACTGTGCATGATATGAGAAGTCAACTGTATACACAATTGAAATTGAAATCAATAGAGATATTTATAAGAGCAAACCTATTAAAGAAACATGCGTAAACATACCTGTTGTGCCATTGGAGTTTCGACTGGATCCTTCAATTTAAAAATAAGTTTGTATGAGTAAATACAATGATACAAGAGCAAAGCAGTATGCACGATAGCAATGGAATCTTAAATGAGAACAGTTGTTCTTCAGGTTTAAGCACTTGTTCTACATGAAAAGAGTATATTAAGACGCAAGCATATAGTACTTACAAAAATGAGTTCATAGACCTTACCACATTCTTGGTTCGGGACCAGTACAGAAGAAGGCGTTCCCATTCATCGTCCAGTAAATGTGTCTCAGGAGAACATAAGGGAATTTGATGAGTTTCTTTGTGAGTGAAGTACGTTTTCTTCAGGTAATTATGATACTGCCACCAAGCATTCTAGAAGACAGCAGAGGTATTAGCACATGTTACCTAATGTCTACTACACAACCTTCTTCTTGTAGACGTTGTTGGGCCTCCAAGTGCAGAGGTTTGTAGGACAGTAGCAAATTTCCCTCAAGTGGATGACCTAAGGTTTATCAATCTGTAGGAGGCATAGGATGAAGATGGTCTCTCTCAAGCAACCCTGCAACCAAATAACCAAGAGTCTCTTGTGTCCCCAACACACCCAATACAATGGTAAATTGTATAGGTGCACTAGTTCGGCAAAGAGATGGTGATACAAGTGGTATATGAATGGTAGATAAAGGTTTTTGTAATCTGAAAATATAAAAACAGCAAGGTAACTAATGATAAAAGTGAGCGTAAATGGTATCGCAATGCTAGGAAACAAGGCCTAGGGTTCATACTTTCACTAGTGCAAGTTCCCTCAACAATAATAACATAATTGGATCATATAACTATCCCTCAACATGCAACAAAGAGTCACTCCAAAGTCACTAATAGCGGAGAACAAATGAAGAGATTATGGTAGGGTACGAAACCACCTCAAAGTTATCCTTTCTGATCGATCTATTCAAGAGTCTGTAGTAAAATAACATGAAGCTATTCTTTCCGTTCAATCTATCATAGAGTTCGTACTAGAATAACACCTTAAGACACAAATCAACCAAAACCCTAATGTCACCTAGATACTCCAATGTCACCTCAAGTATCCATGGGTATGATTATACGATATGCATCACACAATCTCAGATTCATGTATTCAAACCAACACAAAGTACTTCAAAGAGTGCCCCAAAGTTTCTACCGGAGAGTCAAGACGAAAACGTGTGCCAACCCCTATGCATAGGTTCATGGGCGGAACCCGCATTGATCACCAAAACATACATCAAGTGGATCAATAGAATACCCCATTGTCACCACGGGTATCCCACGCAAGACATACATCAAGTGTTCTCAAATCCTTAAAGACTCAATCCGATAAGATAACTTCAAAAGGAAAACTCAATCCATTACAAGAGAGTAGAGGGGGAGAAACATCATAAGATCCAACTATAATAGCAAAGCTCGCGATACATCAAGATCGTACCACCTCAAGAACACAAGAGAGAGAGAGAGAGAGAGATCAAACACATAGCTACTAGTACATACCCTCAGCCCCGAGGGAGAACTACTCCCTCCTCGTCATGGAGAGCGCCGGGATGATGAAGATGGCCACCGGAGAGGGATTCCCCCTCCGGCAAGGCGCCAGAATGGGTCTAGATTGGTTTTTGGTGGCTACGGAGGCTTCTGGCGGCGGAACTCCCGATCTATTCTGCTCCCCGAAGTTTTTAGGGTCTATGGGTATATATAGGAGGAAGAAGTACGTCGGGGGATCTCCGGGCTGTCCACGAGGCAGGGGGCGCGCCCAGGGGGGTAGGCGCGCCCCCACCCTCGTGGCAGCCCGGGACTCTTCTGGTCCATCTCCGATACTCCGTGGGCTTCTTCTGGTCCAAAAATAAGTTCTGTGAAGTTTTAGGTCAATTGGACTCCGTTTGATTTTCCTTTTCTGCGATACTCTAATACATGGAAAAAACAGAAACTGGCACTGGGCTCTGGGTTAATAGGTTAGTCCCAAAAATAATATAAAAGTGCATAATAAAGCCCATAAACATCCAAAACAGGTAATATCATAGCATGGAACAATCAAAAATTATACATATGTTGGAGACGTATCAGCATCCCCAAGCTTAATTCCTGCTCGTCCTCGAGTAGGTAAATAATAAAAACAGAATTTTGATGTGGAATGCTACCTAACATATTTCTCTAAGTAATTCTCTTTATTGTGGCATGAATGTTCAGATCCATAAGATTCAAGACAAAAGTTTAATATTGACATAAAAATAATAATACTTCAGTCATACTAACTAAGCAATCATGTCTTCTCAAAATAACATGGCCAAAGAAAGTTCATCCCTACAAAATCATATAGTTTGGTCATGCTCCTTTTTCATCACACGAGAATTCTCTCATCATGCACAACCCCGATGACAAGCCAAGCAGTTGTTTCACACTTTAGTAATCTCAAACTTTTTTCAACTTTCACGCAATACATGAGCGTGAGCCATGGATATAGCACTATGGGTGGAATAGAATATGATGAAGGGGGTTATGTGGAGAAGAAAAAAAAGAATAAAGTATCACATCGACGCAGCTAATCAATGGGCTAGGAGATGCCCATCAATTGATGTCAATGCAAGGAGTAGGGATTACCATGCAACGGATGCACTAGAGCTATAAATGCATGAAAGCTCAACAAAAGAAACTAAGTGGATGTGCATCCAACTTTCTTTCTCACGAAGACCTAGGGCATTTGAGGAAGCCCATTGTTGGAATATACAAACCAAGTTCTATAATGAAAAATTCCCACTAGTATATGAAAGTGACAAATCAAGAGACTCTCTATCATAAATATCATGGTGCTACTTTGAAGCACAAGTGTGGAAAAAAGGATAGTAGCATTGTCCCTTTTTATTTTTTTTATTTGGCCTTTCTTTTTTTTGGCCTCCCTTTTTTTGGGACAATGCTCTATTAATGATGATCATCACACTTCTATTCATTTACACTCAATGATTACAACTCGATACTAGAACAAGGTATGACTCTATATGAATGCCTCCGGTGGTGTACTGATACGTCTCCGTTGTATCTATAATTTTTGATTGTTCCATGCCAATATTCTACAACTTTCATATACTTTTGGGAACTTTTTATACTATTTTTGGGACTAACATATTGATCCAGTGCCCAGTGCCAGTTCCTGTTTGTTGCATGTTTTTTGTTTCGCAGAATATCCATATCAAACGGAGTCCAAACGGAATAAAAACTGACGGAGATTTTTTTGGAATATATATGATTTTTGGGAAGACAAGTCCACGCGAGACGGTGCCCGAGGTGGTCACGAGGCAGGGGGCGCGCCCCTGACCCTCGTGGGCCACCCGTAAGGTGGTTCATGCCCTTCTTTCGCCGCAAGAAAGCTAATATCCGGATAGAGATCGTGTCAAAATTTCAGCCCAATCGGAATTACAGATCTCCGGGAATATAAGAAACGGTGAAATGGAAGAATCTGAGAACGCAGAAACAGAGAGAGACAGAGAGACAGATCCAATCTAGGAGGGGCTCTCGCCCCTCCCATGCCATGGAGGCCATGGACCAGATGGGAAACCCTTCTCCCATCTAGGGAGGAGGTCAAGGAAGAAGAAGGAGGAGGGAGGCTCTCTCCCCCTCGCTTCCGGTGGCACCGGAGTGCCACCGGGGGCCATCATCATCACCGCGATCTACACCAACACCTCCGCCATCTTCACCAACATCTCCATCACCTTCCCCCCTCTATCTACAGCAGTCCACTCTCCTGCAACCCGCTGTACCCTCTACTTGAACATGGTGCTTTATGCTTCATATTATTATCCAATGATGTGTTGCCATCCTATGATGTTTGAGTAGATTTTTGTTGTCCTATCGGTGGTTGATGAATTGCTATGATTGATTTAATTTTCTTATCGTTATGTTGCTGTCCTTTGGTGCCCATCATATGATTGCGCGCGTGGATCACACCCTAGGGTTAGTTGTATGTTGATAGGACTATGTATTGGAGGGCAAGAGTGACAGAAGCTTCAACCTAGCATAGAAATTGATGCATACGGGATTGAAGGGGGACCAATATATCTTATTGTTGTGGTTGGGTTTTACCTTAATGAACATTAGTAGTTGCGGATGCTTGCTAATATTTCCAATCATAAGTGCATAGAATTCCAAGTCAGGGATGACATGCTAGCAATGGCCTCTCCCACATAATACTTGCTATTGGTCTAGTAAAGTAGTCAATTGCTTAGGGGCAATTTCGCAACTCCTACCACCACTTTTCCACACTCGCTATATTTACTTTATTTTTGCTTTACCTAAACAGCCCCTACTTTTTATTTACGTAATCTTTACTATCTTGCAAACCTATCCAACAACACCTACAAAGTACTTCTAGTTTCATACTTGTTCTAGGTAAAGCGAACGTCAAGCGTGCGTAGAGTTGTATCAGTGGTCGATCGAACTTGAGGGAATATTTGTTCTACCTTTAGCTCCTCGTTGGGTTTGACACTCTTACTTATCGAAAACTGTTGCGATCCCCTATACTTGTGGTTATCAAGACCTTTTTCTGGCGTCGTTGCCAGGGAGCAATGGCGTGGGGTGAATATTCTCATGTGTGCTTGTTTGCCTTATCACTAAGTAATTTTTATTTGCTGTTCTTAGTTGTTCTCTATCTTTAGTTATGGATATGGAACACAAAATACCAAAAAAATTAGGTGTACTTGCTACTCATGGAGATGGGGAACCTCCTAAAACCCTCGATGCTGGTTATGTGAAAAATATTATGTACTACTTTAATAATCCTGAGAAAACCCCATTCAATTATGTAATGGGAGTAACGTTAGATCAACGTGAATACTTTAGGGATTACCACTTGACACAAAAAGGGAAACTATTATGGGATCAAATTCATATATTGAATTGGTATGCTAGGCAACTATTCTTGAGATATGATTATACTTGTTGCTCTAAGGTGAAGGCTCCACACCTTCCCTTTTCATGTGAATTTAATGATAATGAAACCTTAGATTCTTATGCTAATGGTGTATATGATTACTATGATGTGGAACAAATAGAAGAATTTTTTGCTTTTAAGGGTGCTTATGAAATTGAATCTTTGTTTGAAAAGCATGAAGCTTATGATGATGATATTTATAGGCCTGAAAATTTAGCTATCTTAAAATATTGCTATGATAATTATGAATATAATTCCTATATTAATGCGCTTATTGAGAAAGTCTACGCTGTCCAAGAAGAGACTAATATTTTGCAGGAGTCTATGGAAGAAGAAATTGATGAAACTGTAAGCTCATTGGATGCAAAAGATGAGGAGGAGAGCGAAGAACAAAAGGAGGAAGAGCGGATTAGCTACCCGTGCCCACCTTATAATGAGAGTAAGTCTTCAACTCATACATTGTTTAATTTCCCTTCGTGCTTACCGAAGGATGATTGCTATGGTGATTGTAATGATCCCGTTGATTCTCTTGAAATATCCCTTTTTGATGATGCTTGCTATGCTTGTGGCCAAGATGCCAATATGGATTATGCTTATGGAGATGAACTTGCTATAGTTCCTTATGTTAAACATGAAATTGTTGCTATTGCACCCACACATGATAGTCCTATTATCTTTTTGAATTCTCCAAACTACACTATATCGGAGAAGTTTGCTCTTATTTAAGGAATATATTGATGGGTTGCCTTTTACTACTGCACATGATGATTTTGATGAATATAATATGCATGTGCTTACTTCTCCTACTTGCAATTATTATGAGAGAGGAATTATATCTCCACCTCTCTATGTTTCCAATACGACAAAATTGCAAGAAACTATTTATACTATGCATTGGCCTTTACTATGTGTGCATGAATTGTTCTTTTATGACATGCCGATGCATAGGAAGAGAGTTAGACTTTGTAGTTGTATGATATATATTACTTTGTGCTCACTACTAAATTACAAATCATTGTTAATTAAAATTGGCTTTGATATACCTTGGGATCTGGGTGGATTCATTACTTGAGCACTATATGCCTAGCTTAATGGCTTTAAAGAAAGCACTGCTAGGGAGACAACCCGGAAGTTTTAGAGAGTCATTTATTTCTGTTGTGTGCTTTTATAAAGTTCATAAATAAAAACAATGTGCCGAGGTTTGCCTTTAGGATGTTTACATTTGCTTGATGGTTTGTACGGTGCAGGACAGAAACTTTGGCTGTAGTGCGCGATTTTACATTTTTAGTTGGAACGTCAAACGGTTCTGATTATTTTTGCACTGTCTTCCTATACAAATTTTTTATTTTTGCTAATTTTTGTAGAATTTTTCAAGTATCATAAGTATGGTGAATGTTCAGATTATTACAGACTGTTCTGTTTTAGACAGATTCTGTTTTTGATGCATAGTTTGCTTGTTTTGATGAAACTATCAAATTATATTTGTGGATTAAGCCATGAAAAAGTTATATTACAGTAGACACAATGCAAAAACAAAATATGAATTGGTTTGCAACAGTACTTAGAGTAGTAATTTGCTTTATTATATTAACGGATCTTACCGAGTTTTCTGTTGAAGTTTTGTGTGGATGAAGTGTTCGATGATCGAGAAGGTCTCGATGTGAGAAGAAGGAAGAGACGCAAGAGCTCAATCTTGGGTATGCCCGAGGCACCCCAAGTAAATATTCAAGGAGACTCAAGCGTCTAAGCTTGGGTATGCCCCGGAAGGCATCCCCTCTTTCTTCAACAAGTATCAGTATGTTTTCGGATTCGTTTCGTTCATGCGATATGTGCAATCTTGGAGCGTCTTTTGCATTTAGTTTTCATTTTTATTTTATGCACCATGCTGGTATGGGATAGTCCTTGGTTGATTTATAGAATGCTCTATGTACTTCACTTATATCTTTTGAGTATGGCTTTATAGAATGCTTCATGTGCTTCACTTATATCATTTGAAGTTTGGATTGCCTGTTTCTCTTTACATAGACAACCGCCATTTGTAGAATGCTCTTTTGCTTCACTTATATTTGTTAGAGCGTGGGCACATCTTTTGTAGAAAGAATTAAACTCTCTTGCTTCACTTATATCTATTTAGAGAGATGACAGGAACTGGTCATTCACATGGTTAGTCATAAAATCCTACATAAAACTTGTAGATCACTGAATATGATATGTTTGATTCCTTGCAGTAGTTTTGCGATATAAAGATGGTGATATTACATTCATGCTAGTGGGTAGTTGTGTATTGTAGAAATACTTGTGTTGAGGTTTGTGATTCCCGTAGCATGCACGTATGGTGAACCGTTATGTGATGAAGTCGGAGCATGATTTATTTGTTGATTGTCTTCCTTATGAGTGGCGGTCGGGGACGAGCGATGGTCTTTTCCTACCAATCTATCCCCCTAGGAGCATGCGTGTAGTACTTTGTTTTGATAGCTAATAGACTTTTGCAATAAGTATGTGAGTTCTTTATGACTAATGTTGAGTCCATGGATTATACGCACTCTCACCCTTCCATCATTGCTAGCCTCTCTAGTATCGCACACTTTCGCCGGTACCATAAACCCACCATATACCTTCCTCAAAACAGCCACCATACCTACCTATCGTGGCATTTCCATAGCCATTCCGAGATATATTTCCATGCAACCTCCATCATCATCATATACATGACTTGAGCATTCATTGTCATATTGCTTTGCATGATCGTAAGATAGCTAGCATGATGTTTTCATGGCTTGTCCCTTCTTTGATGTCATTGCTACGCTAGATCATTGCACATCCCGGTACACTGCCAGAGGCATTCATATAGAGTCATATCTTTGTTCTAGTATCGAGTTGTAATATCGAGTTGTAAGTAAATAAAAGTGTGATGATCATCATTATTAGAGCATTGCCCCAGTGAGGAAAGGATGATGGAGACTATGATTCCCCCACAAGTCGGGATTAGACTCCGGACATTAAAAATAAATAAAGGAGGCCAAAGAAGCCCAAATAAAAAAGAGAGGCCAAAGAAGCCCACCAAAAAAGGAAAAAATAAAAAAAAATGAGAGAAAAGAGAGAAGGGGAAATGTTACTATCCTTTTACCACACTTGTGCTTCAGAGTAGCACCATGTTCTTCATATAGAGAGACTCTTGAGTTATCACTTTCATATACTAGTGGGAATTTTCATTATAGAACTTGGCTTGTATATTCCATCGATGGGCTTCCTAAAATGCCCGAGGTCTTCATGAGCAAGCAAGTTGGATGCACACCCACTTAGTTTTCAGTCTGAGCTTTCATACACTTATAGCTCTAGTGCATCTGTTGCATGGCAATCCCTACTCACTCACATTGATATCTATTGATAGGCATCTCCATAGCCCGTTGATACGCCTAGTTGATGTGAGACTATCTTCTCCTTTTTGTCTTCTCCACCATCATATTCTATTCCACCTATAGTGCTATGTCCATGGCTCACGCTCATGTATTGCGTGAAAGTTGAAAACGTTTGAGAACGTCAAAAGTATGAAACAATTGCTTGGCTTGTCATCGGGGTTGTGCATGATGTGAATATTTTGTGTGGTGAAGATGGAGCATAGCCAGACTATATGATTTTGTAGGGATAACTTTGTTTGGCCATGTTATTTTGAAGAGACATGATTGCTTTATTAGTAGGCTTGAAGTATTACTGTTTTTCTGTCAAATCATAGACTATTGCTTTGAATCACTCGTATCTTAATATTCATGCCATGATTAGATATGTGATCAAGATTATGCTAGGTAGCATTCCACATCAAAAATTATCTTTTTTTATCATTTACCTACTCGAGGACGAGCAGGAATTAAGCTTGGGGATGCTGATACGTCTCCGTCGTATCTATAATTTTTTATTGTTCCATGCCAATATTCTACAACTTTCATATACTTGTCCAAACAGAATAAAAACTGACAGAGATTTTTTTTGAATATATATGATTTTTGGGAAGAAAAATCCACGCGAGACGGTGCCCGAGGTGGCCACGAGGTAGGGGGCGCGCCTACCCTCCTGGGCGCGCCCCTGACCCTCGTGGGCCACCCGTAAGGCGATTGATGCCCTTCTTTAGCCGCAAGAAAGCTAATATCCGGATAGAGATCGTGTCAAAATTTCATCCCAATCGGAGTTAAGGATCTCTATGAATATAAGAAACGGTGAAAAATAAGAATCTGAGAACGCAGAAACAGAGAGAGACAGAGAGACATATCCAATCTCGGAGGGGCTCTCGCCCCTCCCGTGCCATGGAGGCCATGGACCAGATGGGAAACCCTTCTCCCATCTAGGGAGGAGGTCAAGGAAGAAGAAGAAGGAGGGGGGCTCTCTCCCCCTCGCTTCCGGTGGCACCGGAGTGCCACCGGGGGCCATCATCTTCACCGCGATCTACACCAACACCTCCGCCATCTTCACCAACATGTCCATCACCTTCCCCCCTCTATCTATAGCGGTCCACTCTCCCACAACCCATTGTACCCTCTACTTGAACATGGTGCTTTATGCTTCATATTATTATCCAATGATGTGTTGCCATCCTATGATGTCTGAGTAGATTTTTGTTGTCCTATCGGTGGTTGATGAATTGCTATGATTGATTTAATTTGCTTGTGGTTATGTTGCTGTCCTTTGGTGCCCATCATATGATTCCGCGCGTGGATCACGCCCTAGGGTTAGTTGTATGTTGATAGGACTATGTATGGGAGGGCAGGAGTGACAGGAGCTTCAACCTAGCATAGAAATTAATGCATACGGGATTGAAGGGGGGCCAATATATCTTAATGTTGTGGTTGGGATTTACCTTAATGAACATTAGTAATTGCGGATGCTTGCTAATAGTTCCAATCATAAGTGCATAGAATTCCAAGTCGGGGATGACATGCTAGCAGTGGCCTTTCCCACATAATACTTGTTATCGGTCTAATAAAGTAGTCAATTGCTTAGGGGCAATTTCGCAACTCCTACCACCACTTTTCCACACTCGATATATTTACTTTATTGTTTCTTTACCTAAACCTCCCCTACTTTTTATTTACGTAATCTTTATTATCTTGCAAACCTATCCAACAACACCTACAAAGTACTTCTAGTTTCATACTTGTTCTAGGTAAAGCGAACGTCAAGCGTGCGTAGAGTTGTATCGGTGGTCGATAGAATTTGAGGGAATATTTGTTCTACCTTTAGCTCCTCGTTGGGTTCGACACTCTTACTTATCGAAAACTGTTGCGATCCCCTATACTTGTGGGTTATCATATACCGGGATGGGCAATGGATCAGGAGTGACATGTATGATAAATTATGCATGGTGGCTTTGCCACAAATACGATGTCAACTACATGATCATGCAAGGCAATATGACAATGATGAAATGTGTCGTAATAAACGGAACGGTGGAAAGTTGCATGGCAATATATCCCGGAATGGCTATGGAAATGCCATAATAGGTAGGTATAGTGGCTGTTTTGAGGAAGATATAAGGAGGTTTATGTGTGATAGAGCATATCATATCACGGGGTTTGGATGCACCGGCGAAGTTTGCACCGACTCTCAAGGTGAGAAATGGCTATGCACGGTACCGAAGAGGCTCACAATGATGGAAGGGTAAGAGTGCGTATAATCCATGGACGCAACATTAGTCATAAAGAACTCACATACTTATTGCAAAAATCTACAAGTCATCAAAAACCAAGCATTACGTGCATGCTCCTAGGGGGATAGATTGGTAGGAAAAGACCATCGATCGTCCCCGACCGCCACTCATACGGAAGGCAATCAAATAACACCTCATGTTTCAAATTTGTTACACAACGGTCACCATACATGCATGCTACAGGACTTGCAAGCTTCAACACAAGTATTTCTCAAATTCACAATTACTCAACTAGCACAACTCTAATATCACTATCTTCATATCTTAAAACAATTATCAAGCATCAAACTTCTCTTAGTATTCAATGCACTTATATGAAAGTTTTTATTATATCAGAAGCAAATTACCATGCTGTTCTAAAGGACTCTCAAAATAATATAAGTGAAGCATGATAGATCAATTATTTCTATAGAATAAAACCACCACCATGCTCTAAAATATGTAAGTGAAGCCCTAGAGCAATGAGTAGTTGGATAATTATGCAACTATGTGAAGACTCTCTAAAATTTAATAATGTCAGATCTTGGTATTTTATTCAAACAGCAAGCAAAACAAAATAAAATAAAATAAAATGACGCTCCAAGCAAAGCACATATCATGTGGTGAATAAAAATATAGCTCCAAGTAAAGTTACCGATGAACAAAGACGAAAGAGGGGATGCCATCCGGGGCATCCCCAAGCTTAGGCTCTTGGTTGTCCTTGAATATTACCTTGGGGTGCCTTGGGCATCCCCAAGCTTAGGCTCTTTCCACTCCTTATTCCATAGTCCATCGAATCTTTACCCAAAACTTGAAAACTTCACAACACAAAACTGAACAGAAAACTCATAAGCTCCATTAGTATAAGAAAATAAATCACCACTTCAAGGTACTATAATGAACTCATCCTTTATTTATATTGGTGTTAAACCTAATGTATTCCAACTTTTCTATGGTTCATAAACTCTATTACTATCCATAGATTCATCAAAATAAGCAAACAACACACGAAAAGCAGAATCTGTCAAAAACAGAACAGTCTGAAGTAATCTGTAACTAACGCAAACTTATGGAACTCCAAAAATCCTGATAAATTAGGAAGTCCTAGGCAATTTGTTTATTAATCTACTGGAAGTGGAATTGCTATTTTATTGCTCTCTGGTAAAAAAACTGAAAATTATTCTCGTGAGCCCATACTTTCTATTTTTTATAGCAAGATCAAATAACAATCACCCAAGAAGATCCTAAAGGCTTTACTTGGCACAAACACTAATTAAAACATAAAAAACACAACCATAACATAGGATAGATGATAATTTATTACTAAACAGGAACAAAAATAAAGTTGGGTTGCCTCCCAACAAGCACTATCGTTTAACGCCCCTAGCTAGGCATGATGATTTCAATGATGCTCACATAAAAGATAAGAATTGTAACATAAAGAGAGCATCTTGAAGAATATGACTAGCACATTTAAGTCTAACCCACTTCCTATGCATAGGGATTTTGTGAGCAAACAACTTGTGGGAACAAGAATCAACTTGCACAGGAAGGTAAAACAAGGATAACTTTAAAACTTTAAGTACATAGAGAGGAAACTTGGTATTATTGCAATTTGTAAAAGCATATGTTCCTCTCTCATAATAATTTTCAGTAGCATCATGAATTAATTCAACAATATAACCATCACATAAAGCATTCTTTTCATGATCTACAATCATAGAATTTTTATTACTCTCCACATAAGCAAATTTCTTCTCATGAATAGTAGTGGGAGCAAACTCAACAAAATAACTATCATGTGTGGCATAATCCAATTGAAAACAGAAATCATGATGATAGGTTTCATGGTTATCATTATTCTTAATAGCATACAAGTCATCACCATAATCATCATATATAGCAACTTTATTCTCATAATCAATTGGAACCTCTTCCGAGATAGTGGAATCATTACTAATTAAAGTCATGACCTCTCCAATTCCACTTTCTTCAATATAATCATCATAAATAGGAGGCATGCTTACATCATAATAAATTTGCTCATCAAAACTTGGGGGACAAAAAATATCATCTTCATCAAACATAGCTTCCCCAAGCTTGTGGCTCTGCATATCATTGGCATCATGGATATTCAAGGAATTCATACTAACAACATTGCAATCATGCTCATCATCCAAAGATTTAGTGCCAAACATTCTAATGCATTCTTCTTCTAACACTTTGGCACAAGAATCCTTATTTTCATGTAAGACATTAAAAAGATGAAGCATATGAGGCATCCTTAATTCCATTTTTTAGTTTTCTTTTATAGACTAAACTAGTGATAAAACAAGAAACAAAAAGATTCGATTGCAAGATCTATAGATATACCTTCAAGCGCTAACCTCCCTGGCAACGGCGCCAGAAAAGAGCTTGATGTCTACTACACAACCTTCTTCTTGTAGACGTTGTTGGGCCTCCAAGTGTAGAGGTTTGTAGGACAGTAGAAAATTTCCCTTAAGTGGATGACCTAAGGTTTATCAATCCGTAGGAGGCGTAGGATGAAGATGGTCTCTCTCAAGCAACCCTGTAACCAAATAACAAAGAGTCTCTTGTGTCCCCAACACACCCAATACAATGGTAAATTGTATAGGTGCACTAGTTCGACGAAGAGATGGTGATACAAGTGGTATATGGATGGTAGATAAAGGTTTTTGTAATCTTAAAATATAAAAAAAGCAAGGTAACTAATGATAAAAGTGAGTGTAAACGGTATTGCAATGCTAGGAAACAAGGCCTAGGGTTCATACTTTCACTAGTGCAAGTTCCCTCAACAATAATAACATAATTGTATCATATAACTATCCATCAACATGCAACAAAGAGTCACTCCAAAGTCAATAATAGCGGAGAACAAACGAAGAGATTATGGTAGGGTACGAAACCACCTCCAAGTTATCCTTTTTGATCGATCTATTCAAGAGTCCGTAGTAAAATAACATGAAGCTATTCCTTCCGTTCAATCTATCATAGAGTTCGTACTAGAATAACACCTTAAGACACAAATCAACCAAAACCCTAATGTCACCTAGATACTCTAATGTTACCTCAATTATACGTGGGTATGATTATACAATATGCATCACACAATCTCACATTCATGTATTCAAACCAACACAAAGTACTTCAAAGAGTGCCCCAAAGTTTCTACCGGAGAGTCAAGACGAAAACGTGTGCCAACCCCTATGCATAGGTTCATGGGCGGAACCCGCAAGTTGATCACCAAAACATACATCAAGTGGATCAATAGAATACCCCATTGTCACCACGGGTATCCCATGCAAGACATACATCAAGTGTTCTCAAATCCTTAAAGACTCAATCCGATAAGATAACTTCAAAAGGAAAACTCAATCCATTACAAGAGAGTAGAGGGGGAGAAATATCATAAGATCCAACTATAATAGCAAAGCTCGTGATACATCAAGATCGTACCACCTCAAGAACACGAGAGAGGGAGAGAGAGATCAGGCACATAGCTACTGGTACATACCCTCAGCCCTGAGGGAGAACTACTCCCTCCTCGTCGTGGAGAGCGCCGGGATGATGAAGATGGCCACCGGAGAGGGATTCCCCCCTCCGGCAGGGTGCCAGAATGGGTCTAGATTGGTTTTTGGTGGCTACA
Source organism: Triticum urartu (assembly GCF_056163025.1). Lineage (NCBI taxonomy): Eukaryota > Viridiplantae > Streptophyta > Magnoliopsida > Poales > Poaceae > Triticum > Triticum urartu. The sequence continues at coordinate 220,905,865 of NC_141878.1, forward strand.
GAGGCTTTTGACGGCGGAACTCCCGATCTATTCTACTCCCCGGAGTTTGTAGGGTATATGGGTATATATAGGAGGAAGAAGTACATCGGTGGATCTCCGGGCTGTCCACGAGGCAGGGGGCGCGCCCCCACCCTTGTGGGCAGCCCGGGACTCTTCTGGTCCATCTCTGATACTCCGTGGGCTTCTTCCGGTCCAAAAATAAGTTTCGAAGTTTCAGGTCAATTGGACTCCGTTTGATTTTCCTTTTCTGTGATACTCTAAAACAAGGAAAAAACAGAACCTGGCAGTGGGCTCTGGGTTAATAGGTTAGTCCCAAAAATAATATAAAAGTGCATAATAAAGCCCACAAACATCCAAAACAGGTAATATAATAGAATGGAACAATAAAAAATTATAGATACGTTGGAGACGTATCATTACCTCATCCTGAGTTTCCAAATCAGTCCTTCTCTATAGAGAAAAACGAAAAAAAATTGTTGTATTATAACCATCATGGAGGTAGAATGTATGGAACAAAGAAAAGTAATTTCCATGAATAACATTACTTACACATAACTCCTGGAAAAGCACATGCAACTGGCATTTTCCTTCATCTTCAATATAATATTTGCATGATGGGAAGATACGCACATAGGATTTAACAACATCAAATGCGATAGATGCTAAACTATGAATGGATGGTTGTGCTTCCTCCATGGGAATAGGTGTACTAACTGGTGGAGTTGGGGTTCGCCATGGTTGTACTGGTGCTTTGGGTATTGGAGTGCCTTACTAACTGCTCTTGTTTGGGAGCTCTATGGTGGAGATGGTGATGTGTCAACAGGAACTGGGTTACTATCTGCTGGGGTTGGGGTTAGATTGGGTGAAGCTGGTTCTCTGTCCATCACAGTAGGGGTACAATATGCGAGAGTCTGGGTTATGTGTGGTATGGCCGGTTCTCGTGCATGTACAACCGAGGTGCTATCTCCACTAAGAGGTAGCACTGTTTTATTTGAAGACCGTGTTTTTATTCCGCTAGATACTGCCATCACCCACTCCAATTCAAATGGCTGATAAACAGGAAACATAGTTGAATGTACAGACATTGTATGAGAGACAGATGCAATAGAGAGTGTGGAAAAAAAGAGGGCATGAAACAGTTGACATGTATATTGTTCAACTAAAACGGATAGCATGACATAATTTCACATATATGATGTCTATCTAAACTTGATAGCATATTATAACATAATTCAAAGATATGATGACTAACTAAATAGGATCGCATGACATAATTCACATACATGTTATCTAAGTAATTAGGATCACATGATTTAATTCACATATGTGATTTATATGCTAAGCAGAGGGCATTCACATATATGATGGCTGAACTAAGAACATGGTGTTGAATATTGTGTATATGATGTCTAAACTATGCAATGCAAGACACCACATGCATGATATGAGCAGTATAACCATGCCAAGTTAGTGCATACACCTCGGTGGGGGAATAGGACTGGTCGTCTATCTTTAATCCATCTCCGAGGAGCTATCAATACCCAACAAAAGATCTTCTTTGACAAGTAGCATTGTCTACTCTGAAGGCCTTGTTTTCACTCCAGATTTTCCCATCACCCACTCAAATGGATGATTCACAGGAAGAGTAGTTTAATGTACAAACATTGTCGACAAATGCAAATGTAATGAGGAAAAGGATGGACAAGATATCATTCAAAAATATGATGCCTGGTTAAACTGGATGGCATTGCACTATGGCTGGCTAAAAGACATGAGACTGCATAATTCCCATATGTGATATAGAGACTAAACAGGTGGCATTACAGAACATGTCTAAACTAAGCAGATGACATATATGATGTCAAAATTAGGCACTGCAAGGCAACATATGCATGATATGACTAACATCATCATGCCAAGTTAGAGCAAACACCTTGGGGGTAAATAGGAGTGGTCAGCTGCGTCTGAACCCACCTTAGAACAGATATCTTCCTCTGGATTAAAATCTGGAGGGGGGGAGGGTTTGCCTTTGAATCCAGCATGGAGCAACATATGCATGACATTGTATTGCCGCGCAAAACTCTTCTCTTTTTCTCTACATGTTCAGCATGACTGTGTACAATATCTGACATGCATACAAAAAAATATAGTGAGATTATGTAAGGAGAGCATGCAGAAATCTAGAGTGATGGTAACAACCAGTGGATGGATCCAAAAATAATGATAGCGGGCTGATGATTGCTTTAATTTAATAAAAAGATAGATGATGATTGCTTTACTATTTGTTTCCCACCCAAGATGAACAACATAGGCATACCCTAGGTGAACCGACAGATATACTATTCATTGCTGCATCCATATGTGCCCCTCAACTAATTTAGAACTCAAGTTTGAACATTAATTTGGACCTGACTTGGAGTATAAGAGGTGAACAGGACAATAAAGTAGCAGGTAATATTAAGCAATGCATAACATAAGCAAAAACAAAAGAGTGCGACCTCTCTTGTGGACCCGTGTACTCCTCAGGTTCATCTGCTGAGTCGATGATGGTGATGTTGTTGCGGTGGGTGCCGGCGGCATGGAAGGAGATCTGAGGCGGCGAAAGACTGTCAGGAGTCGTGATGTCTGGATTGGTGGATGCTTCTGTCGATGGAGCAGCTCAGGTGAGGTGGACGACGTCGTGGCAGGAGTAGGACAAACCACACAAAGTTTTCGTCGACACCTACCTGTAACTAAAGTAATTCTGTAAGGGCTCCGTTGGCTTGCATGATTCTAAAAACGCGGGGATAGGAAAAACACCAGAATATGATAGAAATGCACATGGGAAACAAAGCATTTGTAAACATAGGATTTCTGTCAAATTGGGTGTTTGGTTCACAGGAATTGGAAGAGCAGAGGAATGCACAGAAACATGGCCAAATTAAAGCGAAACCATATGAAAGTGTGTACATTTAGAATGTTATTCTTCCACTAATGCACTTGGTCTTGTTTTCATGCATAGGATTTTGAAAAGTAGGTCCAGGTGGATGTTTTGCTCCATTCCTTTCAACAAAATGCATGAATAATTGAATAGTACAATGCCATAGGAAAATTTCCTATTTCTGTGTTTTTCCTTTGAACCAAAATAGCCCTAATGGATCGACATGATTGTAGATTAATAAGTGATGCGACAAGTGTACAACCTCTTTGTCATAGCCGTGTCGACCTCAGCATCATTGGATTGGTCGTTGAGAAAGTTGAGGTAGAGGTGGCTGTCGGAGGTGTGGAGGAAAATCTGAGGAATCTATGGACAACGTCCAGGGCACTGCTCTGTTGTGATGGATGGTTCCGTCGTTGGAGCAGCTCCGGCGAGCCATAAGACGTCGAGGCTGAAGCAGTACAGGACAGACACCGTTAAACTCAAGTGGGATTCTAATAGCATCTCCAATAGATGATGTAAAATACATTACCAAAAAGTGATAGATGTAAAATTTACATCACCAAAAAACACCTGACTACAATAGATGAGGTAAAAACTGTTGACTTCGAACTTAACTGTCGAAACTGAAATATACTGTGGAATCTGAATGTTACTATCGAAACTGAACGCAATGGTAATAGAGAGGCACTTCACATGTAGTTTAGGGAGGGCCTGCAGTTCATGTTCAACCTGCACCCCCCCCCCCGAGCCGCCAGCCACCACCAGCCGAACCGCCAGCCCCCGCCGCCCACGGCGAGCGCCGCCCCGAAACCACTCCCCACCGACGGTCCGCCACCGCCCCGGCTAGCCCTCTACCCCCCCCCCCCCCGACGCCAAGCTTTTTCTCTGGCGATCCCTACACCACCGCCCCGCCACCACGCCTCAGAAGGTATGGCCGCTGCCACCGAAGGGGCCTCGCACTAGGGGAGAGCCTCTGTGGAGATGTCACCCGTGGCGCCTGCTTCGAGGTAGCCGCTCCATGGGGGTGCGGGATGGAGCACCGTCAGTGCCGGGAGGTTGAGTTAAGGAGAAGGTGTGATGCGATGAGTGTACAACCTCTTTGGTGGTGCCAAGTAGGCCTCGGCTTCATCCGAGGAGTCGGTGAGGATGCTGCGGTTCCGGTAAAGCAGGTTAAGGCGGCACTGTGGGGATGGAGCAGCCGTGATAGACAAGGCGATCGTCGTAGTAGCTCGTTGGAGGTGGAGGACGGGGCGGCTGAACCGTCAGGACGATGAGGTGGATGACAGATCCTCATCCAGGGAGGTGGATGAGGGATGTCGAGCTGTTGTGGTGGATGATGTCGTCGGGGAAGAGGCTCCAGCTGGGCAGTGGTGAGGTGGCGGACGGAGGAGGGTGGGGTTCCACGGCTGGAGTAGAGATGTTATGGCGGTCTAGGATTTCAAATGGGGAAAAGGAGGCGATGGGAGGGGGAACCATGACTTAGGGATGCGCTTGTCTAAAATGTAGGGTGTGTTACATAAGTACCCCCACCGATTTGAACTAGCGTCCCTTTCGGATCGGGGTTAGAAGGGGGGTTTCGCGTGTCACGATTTGGCAGCTGGAGGGAGTTTTCGCACGCGTTGTAATTTCGGGATAGCAAGGCGCGAGTTGCGAAGGCGCGAGTTTTTGGAGCACGATATCTGAATTTTAGGGTTGAATTTTAGGGACAAGCCTAACGTGTAATATTGTACTTGTACGTACCAAATCAATTCGCACTTCCCTCGAAGAAAAAAACGAAAAAAAATAAAACTATTCACACCATACAAAGAGAGAGTCTTGTCCCATTTTACTATACAAGTGCTTTTCGAAGCTATGAATCCATGTTATTTCCAATTAAATTTTTTCGCTGGCTATATAATGCATGTAACCTACTCATACCAACATTTTAGTGCATTCCAAATGTCTATATTACCGCTGCAATTCGAACTAAAGTTGAATTCATTTCTCTATTTGAATAAGAATCTACAATCATGATTGTTGCCAACTTCAACCATCATTCATGTATTACCTTAACAACACACCACATGATTACTATAGAGATAGATATGAACTATGTGTACTATATGAACTCGAATTCAATTTTTTGAATACACTTGAGGTTGATTCCAAATAATAGTACATTTGATGTACTAACTAGATATTCATAATCTAAACCATGTTCCATACGTACACCGTGTTTATCACACAAAGTATAGTGCCCCGCACCCTACATTATTACAAGTATTTAGCCCAAAGCTGCAAAAGCCACACATTATCCCAAATTATAATCAATGTTCTACATTATGATATCTTCTTCAAATATCCGTATCCACTTTTTTATAATGAATTATGATCTCTTTTCATCTTTTACACCTTCACGATCCTCTTCTCTTTGTAGCTAGCTAGCGCTAAATTTCTATCGTGCATGCACATGCCCGCCCCCACTCTCACCCTCCCTCAGCGTCCCCTCCATCGCGCACATTCATTATATCTCTTTAGGTCGTTCACCAACGGTGTGTGTAGGCCCCCCTGGCTCCTTCTTTCCGGCACACACCGGTTGATATACCTCTCTAGCCAAGTGTGCCTACCACAAACACACACTTCCCCTCTTCTCTTCTCACCGTCCATGCCCCCCTATGTCCAATACGATTACACACAGGTGCACACTCCCGCCCCTCTTTTTCTCGATCTCATACTCACACACTCCTCCCCCTCGATATTGTAGGCCTCTCGCACCACCTCCTAGCCGCACCCCTCCCCCTGTCCGTCTCTCCGAACCTTATTTGCTTCTAACACATGCATGCATGTATACGTACCGATCTCCCTACATATAGCTAGGTCGACTATAATTCTTTTTTCCCACGCACCGATAGACTTACCTCACTAGTTATGTCTCTCCCTTTCTAGGACACACGACAGTTGATCTTCCTATGTAGTTACGTCTGCTTACCACAACCATATCGTCCCCCCTCATCATCCTTGCATACCTCCCAACCCTTCTCTCACACGCACATGCATATACAGGCAGACATCCGCCCTCTCTTATTGATATTGCACTTGTAACCTCCGTTTGTCTAGCAGGCCTCTCCCACCATTTGTGAGAAGTAACTCCACCACCAACCCTCCGACACTCTACCTTTGTCTTTCTCCCAACCTTATTCCTCTACTACACATATGCATGGATGCTGATCGATCTCCCTCAATACATAGCTAGGCCTCTCTCCTTCTCCGCACATATACTAGTCGATCTACCTCTCTATAGTTAGGTCTCTGCCCCCTCCCCCCCCCCACACACACACACCGATAGTCGAATGTTGTAGGTAGGTATCCATGCCATAGAGAAAAACTGCACCTCTGCCCTCTCAAATTCTAGTAGGCCAGCAGCCCTGTATCTTTGACGTGGGCAAACACAAATTATATGGCACTCTTTATCGATCACACAGCCACACATTTCATCCCTTTTTTCGATTCTATCGATATCTCACGCCGATGATCCCTCCACTCTATTCTCGTGGATCGCTCCCTCTATATAAGATATATCCATGACTCTGTTTCACACACATTGCATATGTTATGTTTTTTTGTTTGAGATATCATCAACACATTGCATCTATTTCGCACGAACCATCTCTCTCACACCCACCCTCGTACGTACCTGCACCTAAAGAAGAGGTGCACGCGCGACGCACGTACTCACGTCTCGTTCCAGGCCACACCCGTGCGGGTACAGGGTGGAGTTCATTTATGTACGACAAGGCAGCCCACGTGATAATTTGATGCGTGTAGTGGTTGTTTACTCGAAGGAGGGTCGTGTACCACGCGTAGATGAAACAAAGTTCGACTTGACGCGTTAGTATTAAATAAAGTTATATTCCTCAATGGCACGTATAGTATATAAAATGATTGTCGTCGAGAAAAAAGAAAAATCTGGTCCACTATATACAATGGAGCCTGCCTGTCGGGGTTTGTCTCTCATCACACCATCTCACACAAGGTGATGGTGGCCTCTCTCTCTCACCGTTTGTCACTAATCCGGACGCATCCTGTCCACCAGTGGAAAGGGAGGGTGTGCATCGTTTCTCCGTTCAATGGCGTTTAGGCAGCACGTCCCGATCCATGGTACCCGCCGTTCTCTCTGACCAAGATCCGGCGGGGTAGGGCCTTCGCCACTTGCTCGCTGTCGCAATATGGGCAGATCCCGGCCTTCGGCGCCCTCCGAGTTACATCCTGACGACCCTCAGGTACAGCTTCCTCTAACTTTGCTCCACTGCCCATCTTCCCACGTTGCTGCATGTGGATCGTCTTTAGTTATTTGCTTAAAACGTATCTCAGCCAGCATACTTTCCATCTTGCAATCTCATCCTCAAACCGTTTTTGATAAAACACCATGCAGCTATCATTCCATTATTACATGGAATATGCTTCTTTTTTGTCAACGTATGTGTCTTCAACTCATGTTATTGGGCAGTAATTGTTTCCTTTCTACCTCCTTTTGCAAACAGGCCTATCCATTTCACCTCATTGCTATTGCGACCTTTTGGTGAACTGCACAAATCACTTGTTTATTAAGAGTGTTTTGTGCAGTTCCACCAAAATAACACACGGGAACGTTTTTACATTTCTGTGGGGCTGCAGAAACGGAGATTGGTTTTGCTATCCTCCTCATCCAACTCTGTGCCTCATCTTCTCCAACAAGTAGTTAGTCCTAAAGAGAGATCGCAGAGGTGATCAGCTTCTATTTGTGTGTGTTATGTTTCATCATCTAGTTCCACTATTTTTGTAATCACACTGACTGGATATCTTTGCAAACAGGGATGGTCTGCTCGATTTTAGTGGAGCTGCACAAAATGATCGGATTGTGATGTCCTCCATACACCTATTTTTTGGCTATAGAGCTGGGTGAAACTAGCTGCCAACCAATGAACACTGTGCTCGGGAAATGGAGCTATGCCTACAAACATCATCGATCAATTATATATTTTTCTTTATTTGCACACCTTCTCACAACTTTGTCTTTAGTTGTGATGTGAATATTGGCGCTGATCTGTGAACCATTGAGATGCATTAGCAGCCATGGTAGTTTCATTTGTATTTGATGGAATGTTGTAATGAGACAATCTTGAGGCAAGAGGACACATGAATCCTAAGTTGAAACCTTTTTTCCTGTGGGAACCAAAGTTGAAACCTTCATAGCATCACAGTACAATTTCATTAAAATTATGTGTACATATAAACAAATCCTGAAGGATTGATAGCAATGCCAGAAACAATTGAACTTCCTTTCGCCGACATGTGGGACATACTTCATCCAGCTCCACCTGCCATGCAACAATATTGAGTGCACAACTACAGGGAAAGATTCACCCCGGTCATTGCACCGTAGTAGTAATGACTAGTGAGTAGTCAAATCACAGAGCCCCACCTTCACCATAGTAAGTTGCTCGGATGAAGCAACCATCATTTCTCTGTTCGTTGAATCCACTGGTACTCCCATATTCCCAGAGTAATAAGTTGCTCGGGCGAAACAACCATCACTTCACCTTTCCCAAAGTAAGTACTACCTCCTTTTTATTCTAGAAACAACCACACGTGAATATTGGACGGTAGCAGCATAGCAACTGAATAAAAAATCGAAACCAACCAATGAACTACTACTAATTGTGAGCATTTGCTAGTATCATGTACTCCGTCTGTCCATGTATATAGGGCTTAATGTGTTTTCCGAGACTAACTTTGGCCCTGTTTGGATCCATGGGATAGAGTTAGTTTGAGCTAGTTGGGGCTCAAGTAGCCCTAAAGTATCCAAACATGAGGGTTAAATTGGAGAAAGTTGCACCAAGCCCACCAAAAAAACTATCCCACCCAAGAGGTGCTAATTGGAGATAGTTCTCATTGGGCCCACTGAAAAATCACTTTTCTCTCTTTATCCCGCTAGCCAAGTGGTGCTAAGACTAGCCACAATGGGTAGTAACATAGACGAGTAGCATGCTATAGTGGATAGTAACATATGTGTGGTAACATGCAACACTTCATTTATTAGACTATAGACTCATCTTGCCTTGATATGTGTGATGTTACTCATACTACTAGGACTATGTTACCACTTTCCTCTCTATCTTCATTTATTGCTTGCCACATCATCTATTTTATCTAGATATGCGTGATGTTACTACCTATGTTACTCCCACTGTGGGTAGTCTAATTGGAGCTAGTTATCATGGGGCCCACTGAAAAATCACTTTTCTCTCTCCATCAAGTGCATTTATTGTCAATCTAACCCTATCATCCAAACACCTCTTTGGCTACAGTTAGTTCAGGGTTAGTCTAATCTCTAGCTAAGTTAGAGTATCCAAACAGGAGCAGTATAGGACATGCAAGTTGCTCAAAGCATACCGTCAAAATCGTACGTGAAAGGATCTTTTTTTTGTGAAACAGAACGTGAAAGGATCTTCGAATGACATAATTTTCAAATTATATAAAATCCTATCAATAGTCAGAGGCAACCTCGAAGAATACATTAGGCCCTATATAAATCTTATCAATAGTCAAAACCAAGTGTTACTACTACACCAAACAAGTTCAAAACGAGAAACTGGACCCACTCACGGCACGACACGCCTGTCTCATTTGGTCCGCCGGTCAAAGCGCTTCCTCTTCTTGGCATAACAATAGAGTACAGTAATGTTTTTTAGAATGCTCTTGGCATGTCGCTAACATGTGATGAGTTAACCGACCTCAATACAGTAGACGGCAAAAACACCAGCCCTCCAATCTTTGAGAGAGACGAGGAGCGAGAAGCGATACGGGCTGGTGGATTACTAGAGCTAGGTGTCGCATGGAGGCCAAGAAATATGGTGATAGCGTGGGTTGGCCATGTATGATAGACGAGGAGCTAGGTGTCTACTATGGAGATGATTGGTTGATTTTATATCACTAAATAATATAAAATATTATGAGTGCAGACGCTACACTGCGAGGTTCCTTGCTCCTTCTCGGTCGTCAGGAATCTATGTTCTTCCACTCTTTTTTTGAGGTGAGCTTTGTTCATCCTTTTGCCAACACGTGGGAGATCTAGCATCAAGGTGTATGTGTCATGCAAGAAAATGGAGATAAGTAGTGTGTAAGTGAGTCGTGCACTACGATGGCACCTAGTACTACGTAATATTTTTCCTCCTCGATGGCACGTGAATAGTGCACATAGTCAATGACGGAGCACGGGATGGTAGCCATGGACATGGTCGGCCCTTTTTGGAGAGAGTACTAAATACGTATTAACTTTGATGTGTCCCGTCAACTCGCAGAACGACGAGAAGCACACACTGAGTGATGGAGCACGAGATGGTAGCCATGGACATGGTCAACCCTTTTTGGAGACTAATGTACTACTTTTGACGTGTCCCGTCAACTCGCAAACAAGGAGAAGCTTTGCTTACTACTAGTACGACCTCTCCCTCACTCACGCGCGCGTGGTGGCTCGCAGGACGAGGAGAAGCTTTTTCTTTACGATAGTGCGCTTAATACAGGCGGTGGACGTGCATCAGTTCATTCGGTGTTAGATTGCCAGAAGTATCTATGTTGTAGTACCATCATCATTGTTCGACTTTCGGAAGAGGCGAAGAGCCGAGTGCACGGTCACCTACTCATAGTATAACCGGCCGTGTTTGCACGAATTTTTTAAATGTAGTACAATCTGAGTGGATTGCTCTAGTGGTCATCACACGTGAGCCAATCGATTCACACCCTTCCGCGCTCCATTTTGTCTTGCGTTCCTTCCTTCGTCAAGCATGCTGACAAGTGGGCTCCATGCTCATGTATGCCAACGTGGTAGTCAATTATTTTGCTAGAGTCAGCTATCACACCCTTTCGATGTCATGTCAATGTACCCACTAGAAACAAGTTAGTACTTGCTCTAAATGATGTGCCGCTGCAAGAGCCGCCTATATTAATTAACCATGCTCTAAAAAGGTGAACTTGCTTTGGCTATAGTAGTATACTGTACTAGGTTAGTAGGTGACCTTACGCTTGGCTCTTCGCCTCTTCCGGAAGTCAAACAATAATGATGGTACTATAGTAGTACTTCTGGCAATCTGACACCAAATGAAGTGCTGCACGTCCATCGCTTGTAAGCAAAAGTTTCTCCTCGTGTTGTGAGCCACCGCGCACGTGTTGACGAGGGAGAAGGCGTAGTAAGCAAGATTCTCGTCATTCTACGAGTTGACGGGACACATCAAAGTTATTTATTATGTACTCTCTCCAAAAAAGGGCTGACCATGTCATGGCTACCATCCCGTGCTCTGTCGTTGAGTACGTTCACTATTCACGTGCCATCGAGGAGAAAAAATATTGCGTAGTAGGTGCCATCAAAGTGCACGACTCACTTACACACTGCTTATCTGATTATCTCCATTTTCTTGCATAACACGTGCACCTTGATGCTAGATGTCTCGCGTGTTGGAAAAAGGATGAACAAAGCTCACATCAAAAAAAGAGTGGAAGAACATAGATTGTCGACGACCTAGAAGGAGCAAGGAACCTCGCAGTGGAGCGTCTGCAAGGAACCTCGCGTGTTTTCCCCTGTTTTTTGCCGCCTGCCCATCTATGGAACTGCCTCGCGCTGGCCAATTCCTCTCCAAACACCTAGGGAGGCGGTTGAACTGAACAAGTCTAGTACTACTCTCTTAGTAGGAACTTAAAATGCAGGAATAGGAAAATTATGAGGGGGGTGTCTCCAACAGTGTTCCTCGGCTCGCACCTAGCATCACGGTGGTCGAACTTGGATTCATTCATCTGATACACATGGCATCTCAGATCTGGACACAAGGTGATGCACACCATCAAGGTCCATGGTCAAGGGGGTCAGGGCGGACGCCACCTCTCACTATGTCTGCCATTTGAAGCGGCGCCGGCCCAGGGCGCCGCCCGCTGCACTCCCAGCTGTACCCGCCTCCTCGCCGCATTCAAAAACCTACATTTAAAGCGGCATGGAATGCGAGAAACCAACTCCGGCCACACATGTCCGTTTAGGAGCAGGACGCCGGCCAAGCTCATCCTTTCACCATTTTGTCCACTCTTTCGGCGGAATCCGATGAGCAGGAATTCTCCAACATAAAAGTCGTCTGGGTGGCTTGCCGATCCCGGCAGTTACGAGTGAGGCAGCTCGCTGCTCCACCTACCTCGCCTAGCCCGTCGGAGGCAGTTGCCGCACTAAGCCAGTGTGTGGTTCCGCCGCTGGCCTCTCCAATACAGCTCGAGAAAGAGTGCCGACTTGCTCCACGCCGGCTTATCGGGGAGCACGGAGACACGGGCATCTTCGCTGTCCTCAACGCTGCCGCGTCATACAACGCCTCCAGTGTCTGCAACAGCACCATCCAACGTCGACACACACGTAGCCGCGACATGCAGGCAGAGAAAGAAGCCGTCGCGGATGTCGACGAGGTGACGCGGCTACGCGGATGTCGACGAGGTGACGACCAGCACGTCTGAAAGCACAAGTGCTCCCTGGGTGATTTTGATAATTAATGTCAACATATATCTTGTTGGACTAGTATCTTTATCTAGAATATTTCAGATGAGTTCAACAGTGGAGTGGCAGGACAAGAGGATGTCGAACCCCTTCAAGATGCTATGGACAAACATTGGCCAAAGCTCAATACTCTATGTTTTGATTTTAGTGGTCCAAGATCACATTGAGTCCATAGGAAAAGCCAATACTATTAAAAGGGGATGAGGTGTTGCTTAATGGCTTGCTTGCTCAACGTGCTTAGTGATATGCTCCAAAGCCCTCAACCACTTTCTCATTTCCACATATGTCCTAAACCTAAAGTCAAACTCGGCCCCACCGATTTGATCTATCCGGCGCCACCGAGTTCACTTGACATAGCCACTACCGGAAACCCTAATCAGTTCGATCTCACCGATGGGATCTTGGTCTCACCGAGATGGGCTTACAAACTCTCTGTTGCCTGTTGCAATTATTTCGTTCCCACCGAGATATGCAATCGGTCCCACCGAGTTTGCTTAACCAACTCTATGTTTGCTTATTACCAAAATCGGTCCCACCGAGTTTGTGTAATCGGTCAAACCGAGTTGAGGTTTTACCCTAACTCTAGCACATCGGTCCCACCGAGTTGATCATGTCGCTCCCACCAAAAACTCTAACGTTCACATTTTGAACTGAATCGGTCTGACCAAGTTTCACTATTCGGTCCCATCGAGTTTGGTAAATTGTGTGTAATGGCTAGATTTTGTGTGGAGGCTATATATACCCCTCCACCTATTCTCCATTCATGGAGAGCGCCATCAGAACATGCCTACACTTCCAGCATTCATTCTTTGAGAGAGAATTACTACTCATGTGTTGAGACCAAGAAATTCCATTCCAACCATAAGGATCTTGATCTCTGGCCTTCCCCAAGTTGCTTTCCACTCAAATAATCTTTCCACCATATACAAATCTGTGAGAGGGAGTTGAGTGTCGGGGAGACTATCATTTGAAGCACAAGAGCAAGGAGTTCATCATCAACACACCATCTATTACCTTTTAGAGAGTGGTGTCTCCTATATTGGTTAGGTGTCACTTGGGAGCCTCCGTCAAGATTGTGGAGTTGAACCAGGGAGTTTGTAAGGGCAAGGAGATCGCCTACTTCGTAAAGATCTACCCAAGTGCGTCAAGTCCTTCGTGGGCGATGGCCATGGTGGGATAGACAAGGTTGCTTCTTCGTGGACCCTTCATGGGTGGAGCCCTCTGTGGACTCACGCAGCTGTTACCCTTCGTGGGTTGAAGTCTCCACCAACGTGGATGTATGATAGCACCACCTATCGGAACCACGCCAAAAATCTCCGTGTCACCAATTGCGTTTGCACACTCCAATCCCATCTCTTTACTTTCTTGCAAGTTGCATGCTTTACTTTCCGCAGCTCATATACTCTTGCCATGCTTGCTTGAAATGTATTATGAATGTTTAAACTTATGCTAAAACTCCACCTTAACTTAAAGAACTTAAAAACAGCTACTTTTCTTTGTTGAGGGTCTAATCACCCCCTCTAGACACCTCTTCTTGATCCTTTTAATTGGTATCAGAGCATTGGTCTCCATTGCTTTGGTTTAATCACCATTGGAGGAAGATGGATGAGTCTACGATGGGGAGTTTTAGACATAGAGAGCCTATATTTGATGGAGAGTTCTTTCATTCTTGGAAAAATGAGATACTTGAGATTTTCAATGAATATCACTTGAACAAGTACATTACTAGCCCTTGTGCACCCCTTGTTGATCCTTTGCATCCTACTCCCGGTGAGTGTCTTGACATGATCCGCAACCTTAGAACTGTCAATCTTATTACTAGAGGTTTTCCTAGAAACTTTATTGCTTGCTTGCCTACTCTTGATTGTGCTTACACCATATGGAGAGTTCTTGAGGAACGATTTCCAAACTATTCCTTGAAAAACTTAGATGAGATTCTTCACAAGTCTATTGCTTTGAGTAAGATGAATTCCAATGATCCTAAGTTTGGCGATTGTTTATTTGAGCTCCGTGACCTTATGCGTGCCAAAGGAGATGTTGGGATCATTAGCAATATCATTTCCGAAGTCATTAGAATTCATAAAGATGAACATTGTCATGATCATATATCTAATGAATCACTCTCTCTAGGAAACGATCAATTACAAGACAATGTTGAACATGGATACTATGATGAGGATGATGATGATGATAGTGATCTTGATCTCGATGAGTCTATGAGAAACTTTGGTCTTATGGCTCATCTTCGCGGCTACATGGCTGGAGGAAAGGAATGGGTTCTTGATAGTGGTTTACCGATCACATGACCGGAGACAAGGATATGTTTCGTGAGCTTGCGGAAAACTACGACCCTCGAAAGTATGTCACTTTTGGTGATAACTGAAAGGGTAAGGTGGTTGGCCTTGGTAAGGTGGCCATCTCACATGATAGCTCCATACAAAATGTTATGCTTATTGAATCACTTGGCTACAATTTACTTCCCATATCTAGACTAGCTGACTTTGGATTCAATGTCCTATTTACTAAAGTGGATTGCCAAGTGTTTCAATGAGATAATCATAAAATGGTCTTTACCGGTATACGTAGAGGTGATCCATACATTGTTTATTTCACTAAAAAGGCTCAACCTAGAACTTGCTTAATTGCTAAATCTTCTAAAGGTTGGTTGTGGCATAGAAGGTTAGGTCATGTGGGCATGCGAAATATTGATAAGCTTATTAAAGGTGATCGTATCCTTGGAGTGAAATATGTTATATTTGACAAGGATAGATTGTGTAGTGCTTGTCAAGCAGGAAAACAGGTTGGAGGAAGCCACCCCGTGAAGAACATCATGACCACGAGAAGACCGCTCGAGCTACTTCATATGGATCTCTGTGGTCCAACTGCCTATAAAAGTCTCAGTGGAAACTCGTTTGGTTTAGTCATAGTCGATGATTTTTCAAGATTTACATGGGTGTTCTTTCTTGATGATTAATCGTAGGTCCAAAAGATCTTCAAGAACTTTGCTATGAAAGCCCAAAATCAATTTGAAGTGAAGATCAAGAAGGTTTGCAGCGACAACGGAACGAAGTTCAAGAACGCCAATGTGGACACGTTTCTTGACGAAGAAGGGATTTCACATGAGTTCTCGGCTACATACACGCCTCAACAAAATGGAGTTGTTGAGAGGAAGAACCGGACTCTTATTGAGATGGCGAGAATGATGCTTGATGAGTACAAGACACCAAAACACTTTTGGGCAGAAGCGGTTGAGACAGCTTGTCATGCAACAAATTGTCTATATCTTCACAAGCTACTCGGCAAGATGGCATACGATCTTCTCACCAATAACAAACCCCAAGTTGGATACTTTTGAGTAATCGGCTCAAAGTGCTATATTCTTGAGAAGCATCATCGTTCAAAATTTGCTTCTAAATCTCATGAAGGTTTCCTTCTTAGTTATGGCTCAAACTCTCACACTTATCGTGTCTACAACAATTTCACCTGAAAGGTTGAAGAGATGGTAGATCTGAAGTTTGAAGAATCTAACGGCTCGCGAGTAGAGCAATTGCCAATTGATGTAGGAGACAAAGACCCTCCGGAAGCAATCCAAGACTTGTCTATTGGAAAGATTCATCCAAGGGAGGTGAAGGAGAGTACCTCGTCCATCCTAGTGGAAGCTTCTACCTCACAACAAGGTGAACCACGAGTTGACTCGGGGGCATCCACAAGTGGGACACGCCAAGATGGAGAAAATGAGGAAGTACACCAAGATTAACCTCATCAACCTCCTTCTCCACCTCCACAAGAGAACAAAAACACCAACAACGAAGAAGGCCAGGAGGAAGAAGAAGATGATGAAGAATATGTTCCACCCTGACCCAAACAAAAGCTCTCACGAGTTATAGCAAGAGTCTCAACAGACCATCATGTCGAACAAATCATTGATGATATTCAAACCATAAGAGTTACTCCCTCTAAAACTCGTTTGGATAATTTTGTGAACATTATTCATTCATCTCTAGTATTGAACCTATGAAGGTTGAAGAAGCATTAGAAGATCCGAAATGGATAAACGCCATGCACGAAGAGCTACACAATTTTGAGAGGAACCAATTCTGGAAATTGGTTGAGAAGCCCGACAACAACCACAACATCATTGGTACCAAATGGGTGTTTTGGAATAAGCAAGATGAAGATGTGCAAGTTGTATGCAACAAGGCACGTCTCGTCGCTCAAGGCTACACACAAGTCGAAGGTATGGACTATATGGTGAGACATATGCCCCCATTGCTAGACTTGAGTCCATAAGCATCTTACTTACTTATGCCAATCATCATGATATCACATTATATCAAATGGACATTAAAAGTGATTTTCTAAATGGTGAAATTGAGGAGGAAGTTTATGTTAAACAACCTCATGGCTTTGTTAAACCTAAGAAACAAGCTCCTAGAGCGTGGTATAAATGCTTGACCAAGTTCCTTATTGAAAAAGGCTTTGAAATTGGAAATATTGATTCTACTCTTTTTACTAAAAGGGTTAATGGAGAATTATTTGTGTGCCAAATTTATGTTGATGATATCATATTTGGTTCGACTAGCCCTCATTTTAGTGAAAAGTTTGGAAGGCTAATGTCAGAGAAGTTTGTGATGTCTATGATGAGTGAACTCAAGTTCTTTCTTGGTTTGAAAATCAAGCAAACTAAGGAGGGTAGCCTTGTTTCCCAAACAAAGTATACCAAGGACTTATTCAAGAAGTTCAACATGCAAGAATGCAAAGGTATGAATACACCCATGCCTACTAGTGGACATCTTGACTTGACCAAGGATGGTGAACCGGTTGACCAAAAGGTTTACAACTCTATGATTGGTTCATTGTTATATCTATGTGCCTCCCGTCTTGATATTATGCTAAGTGTGTGCATGTGTGCACGATATCAAGCGGCCCCCAAAGAATGTCATCTTAAGGCTGTGAAAAAGGATAGTGAGATACTTAATTCATACACCAAATTTTGGCATTTGGTATCCTAAGAGGTCCTCTTTTGATCTTGTTGGCTACTCCGACTCGGACTATGCCGGTGACAAGGTTGATAGAAAGTCCACTTCGGGTACTTGTCAATTTCTTGGTAGATCTCTTGTGTCTTGGTCCTCCAAGAAACAAAACTTGGTATCCTTATCCACCACCGAAGCGGAATACATTGCCGCCAGTTCATGTTGTGCTCAATTACTTTGGATGACCCAAACTCTTAAAGATTATGGCATATATGTGAACCATGTTCCATTGCTTTGTGACAATTAAAGTGCTATTAAGATTGCTCACAATCCCGTGCAACATTCTTGAACTAAGCATATTGAAGTTTTTCATCATTCCATTCGAGATCATGTTGCTAAAGGAGACATCGATCTTAAGCATGTTCGTACCGATAAGCAATTGGCGGATATATTCACCAAACTGCTTGATGAGAAAGTATTTTGCCATTTGAGAGGTGAATTGAACATCATTGATGCTTCAAACTTGGAGTAGAAACTCCATTTGGATGCATGCAAGGCATGAGCCTTTGACTAATCCTTGATATTTCTCTTATGATGATGATCATATGTCTTGGATCTATACTTGTACCCTTGCATGTTATCTAACCCTTGTAAGTACTTGGATGAGCCCAACTTTATGAGATTGGAACTCACTCACATCTTGAGCAATCTCTACATCACCAAGTCTCTACAATATGGTGGTTGAAGACAAGGAAGCATAAATCGTTTCAACATATCAAATTTCATTTGGTATCAAATTTCATGATTGTCATTTTGGATACACAAGTGCTCTTCTTTGCAAAACTAACCCATGTAGGTAGATGAACTCAAACTACAAGTGGTGCTCCCAACTCTTGATGAGCTACATCAACCTTGAGCATCCTACACAAGTTCCACTACATGATCAAGATCAACACCACCACCCAAGGTATGTCATTCCATCTTAGAGAAGCTTTACCCCAAGTCATGGGTCAAAGCAGCTCAACAAGATGTGAATACATGAAAATGCTTAAACGAAGAATGGCAACTCCATTTTGAGCTTAAACAATGAGTATGACCTACGATCAAGTGTTCTCACTTGACTCCTCAAGCAATATACTCTAACGTAGGTGACTTTCGCCGACCAATTCTAGACGGAGTTCTCTAGTGTTTGTCTGTGTTAAAAAAACTTCATCTAGACTTCTTTTCTTTTTATGTTCTGCATTTCCTGCATCCAATTCATTGCAAATCTTTGTGAGATATTATTTGCCTAAGTGAGCTGAGATGACAACTATTTTCAACTTGTGATGAATTCGGCCTCACCGCTTTGTTTCTTTCGGCTAAACCGAAACAACTCGGTGCCACCGAAGAAAAAGTCTCGGTGTTACCGATTTCAATGCGGAGAAAACACTTTTCCATTTGCATCCTGCATATTTGTTCCAGCTCCACTCAATGATTCTTGTCCTCTACCAACATCTTATATTACATGTTGCTTTGTAATGTGACTCAAGGACCAAAACTAATTGACTCATGCTCCAGAAGATCCCTTCTTGGAAAATGATGTCGAAGGGGGACAGAGAGCACATCAAAGCTTATCACATAAGAGAGAATGCATGCCTTAAGCTTCTCCAGATGCTTATTTTCCATAGAGGAGAGAAGTCACATGTCTTTAAGAGGGGAAATACATGTTAGTATGAGTTATGTTTTTATGATTGTTTTGCTCTGATTTTCTTTTCCCTATCTTCTCCCATTATCCAATATAAGATTCTGGGGGAGGGAGACATTTAAGGGAGGGATATCTTCAAATTCATTGCATGTCTTTACTCTTTGGGGAAATGTCTATATCCAATAGAGTACTAAGTACTCACTCACTACATGTCATCCCAATCTTGGTACTCTTGTGGTTTACTGTTCTTGCTTTGTTTAGTAGATATTACTGTGTTATCTAACCTTGTTTACTCAGGTTCATCTCTTCCAAAGCCAGCTCAAGACCACGAGGTAAGTATATGCATCACACTCATGTGCATGATGACCTCTTGCTGACGTACATATTGTTTGCAAGAAGGACTCATGAACATCAAAGTACATTTCCTATAGTCACATCATTTTCTCTGATGCATATAACCAAGATACAAGTAACTCATTGCTTGCTATGTCATGCTTCTGCATTCTCATGCTCTCATATTCCATAATCACATGATTGCATACATGTAGGGGAGCCTATGCATGTTACATGTTCCTCCAACGCCTTACTTGTTATTCTTCATATATTTATCTAAAGCTTTGATGTATGTTGTCATCAATTACCAAAAAGGGGGAGATTGAAAGCACAAGTGCTCCCTGGGTGATTTTGGTAATTAATGTCAACATATCTCTTGTTGGACTAATATCTTTATCTAGTATATTTTAGATAATTTCAATAGTGGAGTGGCAGGACAAGAGGATGTGGAACCCCTTCAAGATGTGAAGGACAAACATTGGCAAAAGCTCAAGACTCTACATTTTCATTTTAGTGGTCCAAGATCACATTGAGTCCATAGGAAAAGCCAATACTATTAAAAGGGGATGAGGTGTTGCTTAATGGCTTGCTTGCTCAAAGTGCTTAGTGATATGCTCCAAAGCCCTCAACCACTTTCTCATTTCCACATATGTCCTAAACCTAAAGTCAAACTCGGCCCCACCGATTTGATCTATCCGGCGCTATCGATTTCACTTGACATAGCCACTACCAGAAACCCTAATCAGTTCGATCTCACCGATGGGATCTTGGTCTCACTGAGATGGGCTTGCAAACTCTCTGTTGCCTGTTGCAATTATTTCGTTCCCACCGAGATATGCAATCGGTCCCATCGAGTTTGCTTAACCAACTCTATGTTTGCTTATTACCAAAATTGGTCCCACCGAGTTTGTGTAATCGGTCAAACCGAGTTGAGGTTTTACCCTAACCCTAGCACATCAGTCCCATCGAGTTGATCATGTCGGTCCCATCGAAAACTCTAACGTTCACATTTTGAACTGAATTGGTCTGACCGAGTTTCACTATTCGGTCCCACCGAGTTTGGTAAATTGTGTGGAACGGCTAGATTTTGTGTGGAGGCTATATATACCCCTCCATCTATTCTCCATTCATAGAGAGATCCATCAGAACATACCTACACTTCCAGCAATCATTTTTTGAGAGAGAACCACCTACTCATGTGTTGAGACCAAGACATTCCATTCCAACCATAAGAATCTTGATCTCTAGCCTTCGCCAAGTTGCTTTCCACTCAAATCATCTTTCCACCATATCCAAATCTATGAGAGAGAGTTGAGTGTTGGGGAGACTATCATTTGAAGCACAAGAGCAAGGTGTTCATCATCAACACAATCTATTACCTTTTGGAGAGTGGTGTCTCCTAGATTGGTTAGCTGTCACTTGGGAGCCTCCGTCAAGATTGTGGAGTTGAACCAAGGAGTTTGTAAGGGCAAGGAGATCTTCTACTTCATGAAGATCTATCCAAGTGAGGCAAGTCCTTCGTGGGTGATGGCCATGGTGGGATAGACAAGGTTGCTTCTTTGTGGACCCTTCGTGGGTGCAGCCCTCCGTGGACTCGTGCAGCCGTTACCCTTCGTGGGTTTAAGTCTCCACCAATGTGGATGTACGATAGCACCACCTATCGGAACCATGCCAAAAATGTCGTGTCATCAATTGCGTTTGCACACTCCCATCCCTTTAATTTCTTGCAAGTTGCATGCTTTACTTTCCGCTGCTCATATACTCTTGCCATGCCTGCTTGAAATGTATTATGAATGTTTGAACTTGTGCTAAAACTCCACCTTAACTTAAAGAACTTAAAACTGCTACTTTTCTTTGTTGAGGGTCTAATCACCCCCCTCTAGACACCTCTTCTCGATCCTTTCAACGTCCCTGCCCACCGCCATCATCGAGGAGAAGTAGAACATGGGATACCGCTGGTGATTGTGTCCCATGAAGGACACCGCCGAGGCGATGCCGGCGAATACAGCCGATGTCTTGCACAATTCTTCTTCTCCCGGATGCTCGAGAGGACAAAGATATCGGGCGGCGACCATTTAGATTAGGTATATTAATTCTACCAGGCAGGTTGTAATGGGAGTATCATAAGTAGTATCATGCATGCCAACTAGTAGGCAAATTTGATGAGGTGGCGTAGAATTAAATGAAGAAAGAGAGGGTTGTGTATCATATTATGATACCGTATGGAATTAGGTTACTCCCACTGTGGTTAGTCTTAGACCTTGTTCGGTTCCACCTCCTCCCAAGGGGTTTGGGGAGGAATGGAGGGGAATTTGGCTTGTACATAATTTAATCCGCCATGATCCCTGTTAATCTATGTATATTGTGGGCATGTTATTTGACCCCTCATTTTGCCACACTACGACCAGTGTGAGTGTCTGCATGCAATACACCATCCTCTAATTTGGTGGATGCCAAGCCAGCCCAAAAAGGAGCTATAACATTTTTTCAAGTTGAAAATGTTACCGATGAGGAGCCATAATTAAGCTGGAGGCGTCTCTTAATTTCTTTCGAATGGGCAATAAGCTGGAGAGCTGGAGAGTGTCTCTACTAGGCTGCCTCCAGTGTTAAGGCCCTCCAGTACGAAACACGGGCAGCCGACTGGGCTGACACAAAAGCCTATACATCTTAAAGCCCATTTGTTTTTGTTTTTTGTGAGGAGAAGCCCATATTTCTTGAGGAGGGGGCGATCCCAGAAAAGCCCTCCTTCCTCCTCGCTTCCACTTATACTGCAGCTCGTTGGACTCTCCCGCTTCCACCCCCCCCCCCAATTCCCCCCGCTCCCCATCTTCCTCACTCGTACAAAAAAAACCCCACTCACATTCTTCCTTACTCGTACAGAAAATGCATGCTCCTCTTCTTCCACTCCTACTGAAAACCCCAGCCCTCCTTCTTCCCCACTCGCACTGCCACTAGGCTCGCCTCTGGCTACTCTTCTCAACTCGTGAGCTCGGCACGATGCCCACAAGGAAAATGGAGTTGGCTGGCCCCAGTGCTAAGAAGATGAGGCTCCTGCCAGCGGTGACGTAGGCTGTAGATCCCGCACCTGGCAGCGCGGGGAGAAGCGGCGAGCCCCCCTCCCCCCCCCCCCCCACAAGGATCTGAGGAACCTGTAGAATCTTCGGTGGACCACATCAGCGATCTACCGGACGACATCCTTGGGGAGATCATCTCTCTTCTCCCCACCAAGGATTTTTGCCGCACACAAGTCCTCTCAACTCGGTGGCGCCTGATATGGCGCACCGCGCCCCTCAATCTCGATTGTCGTCAGATTTTTGTCCTTCCTGAATTATATCTCCTCAGAGCCATCGTCTCCTCTCACCAGCATGGCCCTGTTCGACGCCTCTGCATCCTGACACGCTACATGTTGTCCATACCTGGCAAGGTGGACACTTGGCTGACATCCGCTGAATTCGAAAAACTCCAGCAGTTTGAGTTATACCATTACAACGAAAGTTTCATACCACGAACCGAACACCAAGAATTTGTGTCCACACCACCGTTGTCCATCTCATGGTTTTCCTCCTTTCTCCACACCGCCGCATTCGCCCAGTGCCATCTACCAGACGATCTGGTACAAATGCTTCGACTCCCACTGCTAAAAAAACTTTTGCTTGTGGAGGTTTATCTGTCGGAGGCCTCACTGCATAGCATCATCCACTCGAGTTGCCCTGCCCTGGAGCGCTTGCTGATTGATTTGCGAGTAGAAATCCCTATCAGTTGTCTCCAGATAAAGTCACCTCACCTTAAAAGCATTGGAATTTGTTTTCAAGGACAGCAGCTCATCATCGAAGATGCCCCTTCACTTCAAAGGTTGGTCCTTCATTATTGTTATAAACCTTGGCAAATAACTGTCATCTCTGCGTCCAAACTGGAGACCTTGGATGTAATTCATGATCCGTTTAATGATCACAAGAAGTTGGTGTTTGGCTCCTCACCTTTTCAGGTATGGTATATTATCATCTACACATTTGTAACCATAAGCTGCATTTTTCATTTGTGCACATAAGTTTTAGATCATCTTGGAGTACACTTTGGGTACTAATATTATGTTATATATATGCTCAATGAAGAGTTCGTCCATGGATAGCCTATCAATGATGCTGGATTCTGCCAAGATCTAATATATCGAAATGTTTAGTTATGATCTGAACATAATTATTGGCTTGCTGCGATGCTTTCGATCTCTGGAGAATTTATATATAAAGGTGATGATTTCATGCACATTGAAAGACCGTATATATTGTACTAGAATTAACCGTTCACATGTTGCTCTTTCGACATACTCTTTTTTCAGACCTTAACAGTTTTCAGTCTTCATGTCTACTTAGGCACTAACACATGGAGAAAAATGTATAACTAATCGGTGGCGTAATAAGCACCAGGATTTTCTCAGTTCTCATGACATTCGTTTGAGGACAATAACAATGGAAGGATATGCATCCAACCAGGAAAATAGAAGCTTTGTCACATTCTGCCTGTTGAATGCGAGATTACTATTTTCCATGAGGCTTAAGTTTTTCAACAAGAGATTTCTCACGGGCGGACATGTTGAAAAGCAAAAAAAGAAGTTTCAGGTGGACAAATGGGCTTCTGAACATGCTCGGCTTCTATTTACAACAACTTGTAGTCATCCTCCAATAATTGTTTTGCACAGGATGTTGATTTTATGGATCAGACCGATCCATTTGTTTGTGACTGCGAAAAAGAGTGGTTGGGTTAGATGTTATTGCCATGTTCAATCTGGGGTTTGTCTAAATTTGATGAACAATTAATCCTTGGGCCTTTTGGACTGTTTGTAAGCTTGAGTTACATGTTGTTGCCCTCGTACTCCCCTCCACCTGCCACTACACTGTCGCACCTTCCACGACTCCTGTTCATTCCCGTCCGAGGCCTCACCGTCATTCTCCGCCTTGGTTCGCTCACTGTGCCCGCCGCCGTCTGGCGTTGTCAACATGGTCAACAACCGAGAGGAATTAGGAAATGACTGTACGTGGAGAGGCCGACAGTAGGGACCCACCAGGGTCATTGCATTACACAAGCAGGTGCCTCGTTATTACAAGCCAAAAAATACTTCCTCCTAATTGTTTGACAACTAGGTCCCACACCGTTGTCAATGTAGTCAATAAATGAGACAATTAGACAACGAGCGGATAACACCAGGGACGCAGTATCTCGCCTAGTTGTTTTTTAGTTTTAGAGACGGAGCTCAATTGCACGCTGTGCGGGGGCTGTGGCCCGTCTAGCCCACACTTACGCTTTTATTTAAGCACGTGACGAGCCCAGTTGATATCTTTTTTCTTTCTAAAAATGGCTAGCCCAGTTCTTTATTTTTTTGGAGAATACCCAACCGAGGCCTACTTGCTTTTCTCACCCCTGCTGGACTGCAAATCTTTCAAGACAAGGAGGGAAGTAAGTAGTAAGAAATGGGCTTCCCTAGGAAATGGGATATAAGTTGTGAGAAATGGGCTGTAAATTTTTAAACCAAAGCCAACCAGAAATTACATTAAAATATCATTTTTTTTCTGGATTTCTCTACTCCTATAAAAAGCAGAGTTGGTGATGATGGTGTGCCTGCCATCCTACAATATAGGCCATCCGATCTATATCTAACGGATAGGAAGGAAACTATGACAATTTACCCGCACTCCTCTCCACATTTGCAGATATGGCCTTCCCCAGTTCATCCTTTTTTCCCACAAGATAAACTACTCATACAAATGCATCTTCATGTTTCGTGCAACGCACGGGCATCTTGCTAGTAAATATTTTAAATTTCATTCATTTTTTTGCGAAGAATTTTTTTTGAATTTTATTTTGGTATAATTTTTTAAAAATATTTTTAACGTGACTCAAAATTTCGTGATTAAAAGAGTTCGGACCCCACCGAAATATGCAAAATTTCATTGAATTTTTTAGGACTGCCCAGAATATATGGTACGTAATGCTAATAAAAAGAATATGGGCTTCAAAATATCCCTAAGAATTAGCAAATGGGTTGTAAATTATTGAAAATAATGGCTAATGGGTTGTGTGCTGTTTTCCATAGATTTGGAGGCTGACTTCTGGGCCTACTAGGTTGATGATGACGCTGTCCTAAAAAAATTGACGCGCACGCAAGGATTTGTCAACTTAGTCAACATAGAGCAGTGACTGTTGGATGTCCATCCAACGGCCGCCGTGCTTCTTCAATCTCTAATCTTCCTGCTCTAGCCGCCCAAACCAATGCTAGCGGGACTGCCTGCTCCCTCCTCCCGTGGCCGGCTGTGCTGCCGCCAGGCCATCCCTCTACCCACCTGCGCATCCTGTTATTTTCCGGCGACGTCAGCCTCACCCCGCAGCCAACCAGTCAGCGCTCTTACTCCCCTCAACATGGGCATCCACTACCGCATATTCACTGGCTCCGCGTCGTCCACCGCCCTAGTACTCTCAGCGCGGCATGGTCAACATGGTCAACGAACGACATCCATCGAAAGTCGACTGTACGTGGAGAGGCTGAAATCTGGGTCCATGGCCGCACACAATGAAATGCCTCCTTATTACGCGCAAAATAATGATTCCTCCACCTGACACCTGGGACCCACTGGAAGGGCCTTTGTATTTTACAAAAAAATGTTACCCCCACTGACAGCTCGCACCCACCAGCTATATTTTCGCACGCAAGGAAGTGCCTCCATATTATGCACAAAAAATGAATACTCCCCCTGCTAGCTAGGACCCACCATAGTGGGAGGCTGACTCGTGGACCTACTAAGTTGACATGGATGGAGGGCTATGTCAATTTAGTCAATATGAATGATTCTAGCTCCAGTGACCGTAGTAGAGGCGGGCATGTAGCATCTACACGTACATACAGCCAGGGTGCTAGAAAATAAATACGACCACATACGTACATACGGGCAGGTCTCGAACGCCTACTCGCGCATACGTACGGCCAGGGCTCATTTACATGGAGAGGTAGCGACGGCGTCCTGTTCATTGGTCGCCAACCGGCTAGGTCGAAACGGAGAAACGGAATGTATTGTGTTCATCGGGAGCCAACCGGCTTGGACGGAACAGCCGATCGAAATGAGGCCTGGCGTACCGTAGAATGGAGGAAACGGCCTTGTGTTTGACCGCCTACGGTCGAAATGGGATCCTGTTCACCGGGAGGGGTGTGGCGTGCTGCAAAACGGAGGAAACAGACTTCTCTTCAACCTCCTACGGTCGAAACGGGGTCCTGTTGATCGGGAGGGGTGTGGCATACCGCAAAAGGGAGGAAAGGGACTTGTGTTGGAGCGATACGTTCAAAACGAGGGTCCTGTTCATAGGGAGGGGTGTGGCGTACCGCAAAACAGGACTCCACGGGCTACTGTTCATCTCCACCGTTGACCTCCTCCAGCCTCCACGGGCTACTGTTCATCCACCATCGACCTCCTCCAGGCTCCACCTGCGACTGTTCATCCACGGGCTCCTGTTCATCCAGCCTCCACCGCTCCTCCACCGGCTACTGTTCAACCAACCCTCTCCACGGGTCCTGTTCAACCACCCCTCCACGGGCTACTGCTCATCCAGCCCTCCACCGGCTACTGTTCAACCAGCCCTCCACGGGGTCGTCATGTTCATCCAGCCCTCCACGGGGTCCTGTTCATCCACCCCCAATCGACTCGATCGATTGGGGTCCTGTTCATCTAGCGGCAACGGCCTCTACTACCACAGGGTCTTGTTCATCCACCCCCCCCCAACAACGCTCACTGTTCATCAAGAGGCAGCTGGCTCGATCGTCTTTAGTTAGCAGCAGTAGTGAAGGAATCGCTCGATCGGGTTCAGTTAACGCTAGGAATCGATCGATAGGTCGGGTTCAGTAACGTGTAGCCTGCAGTGCAATCGCTCGGGTTCGGTAGGCGAACGCCTCGCTCGGTTTCAATTAGAGCCCAATGCCTCGCACCCACGCGTGTACGTGTACGAGAGAAACGCGCATCGCTCGGCCCCGACCACCCACCGTAACCAGGAACTCCCCGATATTTTCCTCGCCCTCGCTTCTACCACGGTTTTTCAGTCATGGAGGGCCCAAAGAATGTCATGCAGCTGCGTCTCCGGCCCGCCCAGGACAAAAATTCCATTTTCTGTCATGATTTTTTGTCATAGCAGTAGGAGCCCATCACATCTATGATGATACCAGGTTTTTTCACAATTATCATCATAGAAGTGTCATAAGCATGACAAAAAGAAAATTCATTCAGCCCAAAATGTCACGGATGTGTCTTTTTTTGTAGTGTATATCCCTCTAGGATGCCTATCATATTAGGACTAAATTTATAACCAAAGAAAATTACCATGTTGTTTAAAGACTCTCAAAATAATATAAGTGAAGCATGAGAGTTCATCAATTTCTATAAAATAAAACCATTGTCGTGCTCTAAAAAGATATAAGTGAAGTATTAGAGCAAAATTGCCTAGCTCAAAAGATATGAGTGAAGCACATAGAGTATTCTAATAAATCACGATTCATGTGTGTCTCTCTCAAAAGGTGTGTACAGTAAGGATGATTGTGGCAAACTAAAAATCTAAGACTCAAATCACACAAGACGCTCCAAGCAAAACACATATCATGTGGTGAATAAAAATATAGCCTCAAGTAAAGTTACCGATAGACGAAGACGAAAGAGGGGATGCCTTCCGAGGCATCCCCAAGCTTAGGCTCTTGGTTGTACTTGAATACCTTGGGGTGCCTTGGGCATCCCCAAGATCAGGCTCTTGCCACTCCTTATTCCATAGTCCATCAAATCCTTACCCAAAACTTGAAAACTTCACAACACAAAACTCAACAGAAAATTTCATAAGCTCCATTAGTATAAGAAAATAAATCAACACTTCTGGTACTATTGTGAACTCATCTTTATTCATATTGGTATAATATCTACTGTATTCCAACTTATCTATGGTTCATACCCCCCAATACTAGCCATAGAATCATCAAAATAAGCAAACAACACATAGAAAATAGAATCTGTCAAAAACAGAATGGTCTGTAGCAATCTGGATAGTTTGAATACTTCTGTAACTCCAAAAATTCTGAAAAATATAGCACAACCTAAGCAATTTGTTTATTAATCTTCTTAGAGAAGAATAAGTATTTTATCACGCTTCTGTTAAAAATGTGAATTGTTTTCCTGAGTGCAAAAGTTTCTGTTTTTCAGCAAGATCAAATCAACTATCACCGTAAGCTATCCCAAAGGTCTTACTTGGCACAAACACCTATTTAAAACACAAAACCACATCTAACTAGAGGCTAGATGAATTATTTATTGCAAAACAGAACCTAAAAGGAAGAAACAAAAATAAAATTGGGTTGCCTCCCAACAAGCGCTATTGTTTAACGCCCCTAGCTAGGCATTGATAATTTTAATGATGCTCACACGAAAGACAAGAATTGAAGCACAAATATAGCATCATAAAACACATGACAAACATATCTAGGTCTAACATACTTCCTATGCATAGGCATTATATAAGCAAACAAATTATCAAGACATGCAAAAACTAGCATATGCAAGGAAGGAGAAAGAAACAATAGCAATCTCAACATAACGAGAGCTAATTTTGTAACATGAAAAATTCTACAACCATATTTTCCTCTCTCTTAATAATTACATGTGGGATCATAATCAAATTCAACAATATAACTATCACATAAACTATTCTCTTCATGATCCACATGCATGCAAAGCTGACACTCTTCCAAAATAGTGGGATTATCATCAAATAAAGTCATGACCTCTCCAAACCCACTTTTATCGAAAAAAATCATAAGACTTACCAATCTCCAAAGTAGTGGGATCATTAATTCCTAAAGTTGACACTCTTACAAACCCACTTTTAATATTATTGCAAACATTACTATCAATCTCATATTCATCATGGAGTTTAAATATATTTTCAAGATTATAAGAAGAATCACCCCAATCATGATCATTGCAACAAATAGAGGCCATAGCAAAACTAGCATCACCAAGCTTGGGGTTTTGCATATTATTTGCACAATTGACATTAATAGAATTTATAATA
Source organism: Triticum urartu (assembly GCF_056163025.1). Classification (NCBI taxonomy): domain Eukaryota; kingdom Viridiplantae; phylum Streptophyta; class Magnoliopsida; order Poales; family Poaceae; genus Triticum; species Triticum urartu. The sequence goes on from NC_141878.1 coordinate 220,935,402, forward strand.
ACATCATTGCAATCATGCTTTTTATTCAAATATCTATTGTGAATCACTTCATAAAGCACTTCATCACAATTTTCAGATTCACTGATTTCAAGCAAAACCTCATAAAGATAATCTAGTGCACTCAACTCACTAGCAATTGGTTCATCATAATTGGATCTGTTAAAAATATTAGCAAGTGGACGATGATCCATATCAATAGATTTTTGGCAAGCGAAGATGCAAACAAATAGAAGGCACATGGCAACACAAGGAAACATAAGATCGAACAAAAGAAGGGCGCAAGAGAAGGGCGAAGGAAAAGGCAAATCTTTTCGAAAATCATTTTAGAAGTGGGGGAGAGGAAAACGAGAGGCGAATGGCGAATAATGTAATGCAAGAGATGAAAGTTTATGATGGGTACTTGGTATGGCTTGACTTGGCATAGATCTCCCCGGCAACGGTGCCAGAAATTCTTCCTACTACTTCTTGAGCTTGCGTTGGTTTTTCCCTTGAAGAGGAAAGGGTGATGCAGCAAAGTAGATATAAGCATTTCCCTCAATTTGAGAACCAAGGTATCAATCCAGTAGGAGACAACGCACAAGTCTCCGGATACTTGCACAAACAAACAACAACTTGCACCCAACACGATAAAGGGGTTGTCAATCCCTTCACGGTTACTTGCAAAAGTGAGATCTGATAGAGATAGATAAACGGTAAAGTAATTTTTTTGGTATTTTTGGTTTGTAGATCGGAAAGTAAAATATTGCAAGATAGTAAATTGGAAACTAACATTATGGAAAATAGAACTTGTATGATAGAAAATAGACCCGGGGGCCATAGGTTTCACTAGAGGCTTCTCTCAAGATAGCAAATAATACGGTGGGTGAACAAATTACCGCCAAGCAATTGATAGAAAAGCACAAAGTTATGACGATATCTAAGGCAATAATCATGAATATAGGCATCAGTCCATGTCAAGTAGACCAAAACGATTCTGCATCTACTACTATTACTCCACACATCGACCACTATCCAGCATGCATCTAGAGTATTAAGTTCATAAAGAACGGAGTAACGCATTAAGCAAGATGACATGATGTAGAGGAATTAACTCAAGCAATATGATGAAAACCCCATCTTTTTATCCTCGATGGCAACAATACAATACGTGCCTTGGTGTCACTACTGTCACTGGGAAAGGACACCGCAAGATTGAACCCAAAGCTAAGCACTTCTCCCATTGCAAGAAAAAACCAATCTAGTTGGCCAAACCAAACCGATAGTTCGAAGAGAATTACAAAGATATCAAATCATGCACATAAGAATTCAGAGGAGATTCAAATAATATTCATAAATAAGCTGATCATAAATCCACAATTCATCGGATCTCGGCAAACACACTGCAAAATAGTATTACATCGAATAGATCTCCAAGAACATCAAGGAGAACATTGTACTGAGAATCAAAGAGAGAGAAGAAGCCATCTAGCTACTAGCTATGGACCTGTAGGTCCGTGGTAAACTACTCACGCTTCATCGGAAGCGCAATAGAGTTGATGTAGAAACCCTCCATGATCGAATCCCCCTCCGGCAAGACGCCGAAAAAGGCCCCTAGATGGGATCTCACGGGTACAGAAGGTTGCGGCGGTGGAAATAGGGTTCTGTGGTGCTCCTGGATGTTTTCGGGGTATATGGGTATAAATAGAAGGAAGAAGTACGTCGGTGGAGCTGCGAGGGGCCCACGAGGGTGGGGGCGCGCCTACCCCCTGGGCGCGCCTCCCTGCCTCGTGGCCTCCTCGCTTCTTTCTTGACGTAGACTCCAAGTCTCCTGGATCACGTTTTTTCCAAAAATAACTCTCCCGAAGGTTTCATCCCATTTGGATTCCGTTTGATTTTCCTTTTCTGTGAAACACTGAAATAGGCAAAAAAAATAGCAATTCGCATTGGGCCTTTGGTTAGTAGGTTAGTCCCAAAAATAATCTAAAAGGTATATTAAATCCCATTAAACATCCAAAACAGATAATATAATAGCATGGAACAATAAAAAATTATAGATACGTTGGAGACGTATCACATACCTAACTCTGCGGGCTGACAGGGCGCATTAAATGCACCACTCAATCTCACATTGTTGGTTGCCCGGCAAGGCTTCCAGGCTATCTTGCCAGCTATGTGCCTGCTCGCTTGACACATCGCAGGACGGGTGTCGTCCGAGGGTTTCTCCTATAGAAAATGGCTGCCATGTGGTGAATGGCTGCCTCTTAATCACTTTGCGGCTTGACATCACACTGATCGATGATATGGGTCGTGGCAGAGTGGTTGGTAAGGTGGTTTTGCTTCCGTGAGCCTCGGCAGGCCCTGCCAGGGCGCTTTGTTCGTCTGTTTTTGGGGGTGATCTCACCCCTTGCCGGGCTCACCTGCCCGGCAAGGGAGGCTTTTCTCTTGACGGTATCCTGCTTCTCTGGTTTGATCTTGGTCCCTCTGATCTGCATGTTGGTCCTTCGAATCTTTGGGGTTCTTACATTCTGATCTGGGCTGGTGCTCCAACCTTGTTCCCGCGCCTGTGCACAATCTGGGCAATAGACCCAGGGTTTGTTGCACTGGCAGGGCTTGTTCTGGTGCTTTGGGGATATAAGAGTATATATAGGCGAAAGAATTAGGTCAGGGAGTGCACGAGGGGCCCAAAAGGGTGGGGGCACGCCCTCCATCCTTGTGGCTGCCTCGTGGCTCCTTCGACTTCATCTCCAAGTCTCCTAGTTGTCTTCTGGTCCAAGAAAAATCATCACGAAGGTTTTATTCCGTTTGGACTCCGTTCGGTATTCCTTTTCTATGAAACTCAAAAACAGGGAAAAACAGGAACTGGCACTGGGCTCTTGGTTAATAGGTTAGTCCGAAAAATAATATAAAATATCATATTAATGCATATAAAACATCCAAAATAGATAAAATAATAGCATGGAACAATCAAAAATTATAGATACGTTGGAGAGGTATCAAGCATCCCCAAGCTTAATTCTTGCTCGTCGTCGAGTAGGTAAATGATAAAAATAGAATTTTTAATGTGGAATGTTACCTAACACATTTATCCATGTAATACTTCTTTATTGTGGCATGAATGCTCAGATCCATAAGATTCAAAACAAAAGTTTAATATTGACATAAAAACAATGATACTTCAAGTATACTAACAAGGCAATTATGTCTTCTCAAAATAACATGGCCAAAGAAAGCTTATCCCTACAAAATCATATAGTCTGGCTATCCTCCATCTTCATCACACAAAATATTCAAATCATGCGCAACACCGATGACAAGCCAAGCAATTGTTTCATACTTTTGATGTTCTCAAACTTTTTCAACTTTCACGCAATACATGAGCGTGAGTCATGGACATAGCACTATAGGTGGAATACAAGGTGGATGTGGAGAAGACAAAAAGAAGGAGATAGTCTCACATCAACTAGGCGTATCAACGGGCTATATATGGAGATGCCCATCAATAGATATCAATGTGAGTGAGTAGGGATTTCCGTGCAACAGATGCACTAGAGCTATAAGTTTATGAAAGCTCAACAAGAAACTAAGTGGGTGTGCGTCCAACTCACTTGCTCACGAAGACCTGGGGCAATTTGAGGAAGACCATCATTTGAATATACAAGCCAAGTTCTATAATGAAAAATTCCCACTAGTATATGAAAGTGACAATATAGGAGACTCTCTATCATGAAGATCAGGGTGCCATTTTGAAGCAAAAGTGTGGTAAAAGGATAGTAGCATTGCCCCTTCCCTCTTTTCTCTCATTTTTATTTTTTTGGGCCTTGTCTCATTGTTTTTTGGCCCTACCCCCTGGGCGCGCCCTTCGTCCTTGTGGCCACCTCGTGGCTCCTGCGACTTCATCTCCAAGTCTCCTGGTTGTCTTCTGGTCCAAGAAAAATCATCGCGAAGGTTTTATTCCGTTTGGACTCCGTTTGCTATTCCTTTTCTGCGAAACTCAACAACAGGGAAAAAATAGGGACTGGCACTGGGCTCTAGGTTAATAGGTTAGTCCCAAAAATAATATAAAATAGCATATTAATGCATATAAAACATCCAAAACAGATAATATAGTAGCATGGAACAATCAAAAATTATAGATACGTTGGAGACGTATCAGTAGGTATGGTGGCTGTTTTGAGGAAGGTATATGGTGGGTGTAGTGCACCGGCGAAAGTTGCACGGTACTAGAGAGGCTAGCAATGGTGGAAGGGTGAGAGTGCGTATAATCCATGGACTCAACATTAGTCATAAAGAACTCACATACTTATTGCAAAGTCTATTAGCTATCGAAACAAAGTACTACACGCATGCTCCTATGGGGATAGATTGGTAGGAAAAGGCCATCGCTCGTCCCCGACCGCCACTCATAAGGAAGACAATCAATAAATAAATCATGATCCGACTTCATCACATAATGGTTCACCATACGTGCATGCTACGAGAATCACAAACTTTTGTTGGGGAACGTAGTAATTTCAAAAAAAATCCCACGCACACGCAAGATCATGGTGATGCATAGCAACGAGAGGGAAGAGTATCGTCCACGTACCCTCTTGGACCATAAGCGGAAGCGTTAGCACAACGCGGTTGATGTAGTCGTAAGTCTTCACGATCCGACCGATCTAAGTACCAAACACACGGCACCTCCGAGTTCTGCACACATTCAACTCGATGACGTCCCGCAAGCTCCTATCCAGCAAAGCTTCACAGGAGAGTTTTGTCAGCACGACGGCGTGGTGATGGTGATGATGATGCTACTGACGCAGGGCTTTGCCTAAGCACCGCTACGATATAATCGAGGTGGATTATGGTGGAGTGGGGCACCGCACACGGCTAAGGGATCAATGATCAACTTGTGTGTCTAGAGGTGCCCCCCTGCCACCGTATATAAAGGAGTAGAGGAGGGGAGGGCCGGCCCTCTCTAGGGCGCGCCATTGGGAGTCCTACTCCCACCGGGTGTAGGATTCCCCCCTTTCCAACTTGGAGTAGGAGAGGGAAGGAAGAGGAAGGAGGAAGGAAAGGGGGGCCGACCCCCTCCCAATTCGGATTGGGCTTGGGGGGCGCCACTGTTGGGGAACGTAGTAATTTCAAAGATTTCCTACGCACACACAAGATCATGGTGATGCATAGCAACAAGAGTGGAGAGTGTTGTCCACGTACCCTCGTAGACCAAAAGCGGAAGCGTTAGCACAACGCGGTTGATGTAGTCGTACGTCTTCACGATCCGACCGATCAAGTACCGAACGCATGGCACCTCCGAGTTCAGCACACGTTCAGCCCGATGACGTCCCTCTAACTCCGATCCAGCCGAGTGTTGAGGGAGAGTTTCGTCAGCACGACGGCGTGGGGATGATGTTGATGTTCTACCAACGCAGGGCTTCGCCTAAGCACTGCTACAGTACTATCGAGGTGGACTATGGTGGAGGGGGCATCGCACACGGCTAAGAGACGATCAACTTGATCAATTTGTGTGTCTAGAGGTGCCCCCCTGCCCCTGTATATAAAGGAGCAAGGGGGAGGTGGCCGGCCTAGGAGGACGGCGCGCCAAGGGGGGAGTCCTACTCCCACCAGGAGTAGGACTCCTCCTTTCCTTGTTGGAGCAGGAGTGAAGGAAAGAGGAGGAGAGGGAGAAGGAAAAGGGGGCTACACCCCTTGTCCAATTCAGACCAGAGGGGGGCGCAGGCCTCCTTCCTTTTGGCCTATCTCCTCTATTCCCGTATGGCCCAATAAGGCCGATATACTCCCCGGCGAATTCCTGTAACTCTCCGGTACTCCGAAAAATACCCGAATCACTCGGAACCTTTCCGAAGTCCGAATATAGTCGTCCAATATATCGATCTTTACGTCTCGAACATTTCGAGACTCCTCGTCATGTCCCCGATCTCATCCAGGACTCCGAACTCCTTCAGTACATCAAAACATATAAACTCATAATATAACTGTCATCGTAGCGTTAAGCGTGCGGACCCTACGGGTTCGAGAACTATGTAGACATGACCGAGACATGTCTCCAGTCAATAACCAATAGCGGAACCTGGATGCTCATATTGGCTCCTACATATTCTACGAAGATCTTTATCGGTCAGACCGCATAACAACATACGTTGTTCCCTTTGTCATCGGTATGTTACTTGCCCGAGATTCGATCGTCGGTATCTCAATACCTAGTTCAATCTCGTTACCGACAAGTCTCTTTACTCGTTCCATAATACATCATCCCGCAACTAACTCATTAGTTGCAATGCTTGCAAGGCTTTAAGTGATGTGCATTACCAAGAGGGCCCAGAGATACCTCTCCGACAATCGGAGTGACAAATCCTAATCTCGAAATACGCCAACCCAACAAGTACCTTTGGAGACACCTGTAGAGCACCTTTATAATCACCCAGTTACGTTGTGACGTTTGGTAGCACACAAAGTGTTCCTCCGGTAAACGGGAGTGGCATAATCTCATAGTCATAGGAACATGTATAAGTCATGAAGAAAGCAATAGCAACAAACTAAACGATCAAGTGTTATGCTAACGGAATGGGTCAAGTCAATCACATCATTCTCTAATGATGTGACCCCATTAATAAAATGACAACTCATGTCTATGGCTAGGAAACTTAACCATCTTTGATTCAATGAGCTAGTCAAGTAGAGGCATACTAGTGACATACTGTTTGTTTATGTATTCACACATGTATTATGTTTCCGGTTAATACAATTCTAGCATGAATAATAAACATTTATCATGATATAAGGAAATAAATAATAACTTTATTATTGCCTCTAGGGCATATTTCCTTCAGCCTCCCACTTGCACTAGAGTCAATAATCTAGTTCACATCGCCATGTGATTTAACATCAATAGTTCACATTACCATGTGATTAACACCCATAGTTCACATCGTCATGTGACCAACACCCAAAGGGTTTACTAGAGTCAATAATCTAGTTCACATTGCTATGTGATTAATACCCAAAGAGTACTAAGGTGTGATCATGTTTTGCTTGTGAGGGAAGTTTAGTCAACGGGTCTGCCACATTCAGATCCATATGTATTTTGCAAATTTCTATGTCAACAATGCTCTGCACGGAGCTACTCTAGCTAATTGCTCCCACTTTCAATATGTATCCAGATTGAGACTTTGAGTCATCTGGATCAGTGTCAAAACTTGCATCGACGTAACCCTTTATGACAAACCTTTTGTCGCCTCCATAATTGAGAAACATATCCTTATTCCACTAAGGATAATTTTGACCAATGTCCAGTGATCTACTCCTAGATCACTATTGTACTCCCTTGCCAAACTCAGGGCAAGGTATACAATAGGTCTGGTACACGGCATGGCATACCTTATAGAACCTATGCCTAAGGCATAGGGAATGACTTTCATTCTCTCTCTATCTTCTGCCGTGGTCGGGTTTTGAGTCTTACTCAACTTCACACCTTGTAACACATGCAAGAACTCCTTCTTTGACTGTTCCATTTTGAACTACTTCAAAATCTTGTCAAGGTATGTACTCATTGAAAAACTTATCTAGCATCTTGATCTATCTCTATAGATCTTGATGCTCAATATGTAAGCAGCTTCACCGAGGTCTTTCTTTGAAAAACTCCTTTCAAACATTCCTTTATGATTTGCAAAATAATTCTACATTATCTCCGATCAACAACATGTCATTCACATATACTTATCAGAAATGCTGTAGTGCTCCCACTCACTTTCTTGTAAATACATGCTTCACCACAAGTCTGTATAAAACTATATGCGTTGATCAACTTATCAAAGCGTATATTCCAACTCCGAGATGCTTGCACCAGTCCATAGATGGATCGCTAGAGCTTGCATATTTTGTTAGTACCTTTAGGATTGACAAAACCTTCTGGCTGCATCATATACAACTCTTCTTTAATAAATCCATTAAAGAATGCAGTTTTGTTTATCCATTTGCCAAATTTCATAATCATAAAATGCGGCAATTGCTAACATGATTCGAACAGACTTAAGCATAGATACGAGTGAGAAACTCTCATCGTAGTCAACACCTTGAACATGTCGAAAACCTTTTTGCAACAATTCTAGCTTGGTAGATAGTAACACTATTATCAGCGTCCGTCTTCCTCTTGAAGATCCATTTAATCTCAATGGCTCGCCGATCAATGGGCAAGTCAATCAAAGTCCATACTTTGTTCTCATACATGGATCTCATATCAGATTTCATGGCCTCAAGCCATTTCGCGGAATCTGGGCTCATCATCACTTCCTCATAGTTCGTAGGCTCGTCATGGTCAAGTAACATGACCTCCAAAACAGGATTACCGTACCACTCTGGTGCAGATCTCACTCTGGTTTACCTACGAGGTTCGGTAGCAACTTGATCTGAAGTTACATGATCATCATCATTAGCTTCCTCACTAATTGGTGTAGTAGTCACAGGAACATATTTCTGTGATGAACTACTTTCCAATAAGGGAGCAGGTACAGTTACCTCATCAAGTTCTACTTTCCTCCCACTCACTTCTTTCGAGAGAAACTCCTTCTCTAGAAAGGATCCATTCTCAGCAACGAATATCTTGCCTTCGGATCTGTGATAGAAGGTGTACCCAACATTTTCTTTTGGGTATCCTATGAAGACGCACTTCTACGATTTGGGTTTGAGCTTATCAGGTTGAAACTTTTTCACATAAGCATTGCAACCTCAAACTTTAAGAAACGACAGCTTAGGTTTCTTGCCAAACCATAGTTCATACGGTGTCGTCTCAACGGATTTAGATGGTGCCCTATTTAACGTGAATGCAGTTGTCTCTAATGCATAACCCCAAAATGATAGTGGTAGATCGGTAAGAGACATCATAGATCACACCATATCTAATAAAGTACGGTTATGACGTTCGGACACACCGTTACACTGTGGTGTTCCAGGTGGCGTGAGTAGTGAAACTATTTCACATTGTTTTAACTGAAGGCCAAACTCTTAACTCAAATATTTTACCTCTGTGATCATATCGTAGAAACTTTTATTTTCTTGTTACGATGATTCTCCACTTCACTCTGAAATTCTTTGAACTTTTCAAATGTTTCAGACTTGTGTTTCATTAAGTAGATATACCCATATCTTCTTAAATCATCTGTGAAGGTCAGAAAATAACGATACTTACCGTGAGCCTTAACACTCATCGGACCGCATACATCAGTATGTATTATTTCCAATAAGTCAGTTGCTCGCTCCATTGTTCCGGAGAACGGAGTCTTAGTCATCTTGCCCATGAGGCATGGTTCGCAAGCATCAAGTGATTCATAATCAAGTGATTCCAAAAGTCCATCAGCATGGAGTTTCTTCATGCACTTTACACCAATATGACCTAAGCGGCAGTGCCACAAATAAGTTGCACTATCATTATTAACTTTGCATCTTTTGGTTTCAATATTATGAATATGTGTATCACTACGATCGAGATTCAACAAACCATTTTCATTGGGTGTGTAACCATATAATGTTTTATTCATGTAAACAGAACAACAATTTATTCTCTTACTTAAATGAATAACCGTATTGCAATAAACATGATCAAATCATATTCATGCTCAACGCAAACACCAAATAACACTTATTTAGGTTCAACACTAATCCCGAAAGTATAGGGAGTGTGCGATGATGATCATATCAATCTTGGAACCACTTCCAACACACATCGTCACTTCACCCTTAACTAGTCTCTGTTCATTCTGCAACTCCCGTTTCGAGTTACTACTCTTAGCAACTGAACCAGTATCAAATACCGAGGGGTTGCTATGAACACTTGTAAAATACACATCAATAATCTGTATATCAAATATACCTTTGTTCACTTTGCCATCCTTGTTATCCGCTAAATACTTGGGGCAGTTCCGCTTCCAGTGACCAGTCCCTTTGCAGTAGAAGCACTTATTCTTAGGCTTAGGACCAGACTTGGGCTTCTTCACTGGAGAAGCAACTTGCTTGCCATTCTTCTTGAAGTTCCCCTTCTTCCCTTTGCCCTTTTCTTGAAACTAGTGGTCTTGTCTACCATCAACACTTGATATTTTTCTTGATTTCTACCTTCGTTGATTTCAGCATTACAAAAAGCTTGGGAATCGTTTCTGTTATCCCTTGCATATCATAGTTCATCACGAAGTTCTACTAACTTGGTGATGGTGACTAGAGAATTTTGTCAATCACTATCTATCTGGAAGATTAAATCCCACTTGATTCAAGCGATTGTAATACCCAGACAATCTGAGCACATGCTCACTGCTTGAGCTATTCTCCTCCATCTTTTTAGCTATAGAACTTGTTGGAGACTTCATATCTCTCAACTCGGGTATTTGCTTGAAATATTAACTTCAACTCCTGGAACATCTCATATGGTCCATGACATTCAAAACATCTTTGAAGTCCCGATTCTAAGCCGTTAAGCATGGTGCACTAAACTATCAATTAGTCATCATATTGAGCTAGCCAAACGTTCATAACGTCCACCTCTACTCCTGCAATAGGTCTGTCACCTAGCGGTGCATCAAAGACATAATTCTTCTGTGCAGCAATGAGGATAATCCTCAGATCAGGGATCCAATCCACATCATTGCTACTAACATTTTTCAACATAATTTTTCTCTAGGAACATATAAAAAATAAAACAGGGGGGCTAAATGCGAGCTATTGATCTACAACATAGATATGCTAATACTACCAGGACTAAGATCATGATAAATTTAAGTTCAATTAATCATATTACTTAAGAAGTCCCACTTAGATAGACATCCCTCTAATCCTCTAAGTGATCACGTGATCCAAATCAACTAAACCATGTCCGATCATCACGTGAGATGGAGTAGTTTCAATGGTGAACATCACTATGTTGATCATACCTACTATATGATTCACGCTCGACCTTTCGGTCTCCGTGTTCCGAGGCCATATCTGTTATATGCTAGGCTCGTCAAGTTTAACCTGAGTATTCCGTGTGTGCAACTGTTTTGCACCCGTTGTATTTGAACGTAGAGCCTATCACACCCGATCATCACGTGGTGTCTCAGCACGAAGAACTTTCGCAACGGTGCATACTCAGGGAGAACAATTGTTCCTTGATAATTAGTGAGAGTTCATCTTATAAAGCTACCGTCGAACTAAGCAAAATAAGATGCATAAAAGATAAACATCACATGCAATCAATATAAGTGATATGATATGGCCATCATCATCTTGTGCTTGTGATCTCCATCTCCGAAGCACTGTCATGATCACCATCGTCACCGGCGCGACACCTTGATCTCCATCATAGCATCGTTGTCGTCTTGCCAATCTTATGCTTCCACGACTATCGCTACCGCTTAGTGATAAAGTAAAGCATTACAGGGCAATTGCATTGCATACAATAAAGTGACAACCATATGGCTCCTGCCAGTTGCCGATAACTTCGGTTACAAAACATGATTATCTCATACAATAAAATTTAGCATCATGTCTTGACCGTATCACATCACAACATGCCCTGCAAAAACAAGTTAGACGTCCTCTACTTTGTTGTTGCAAGTTTTACGTGGCTGCTACGGGCTTAGCAAGAACCGTTCTTACCTACGCATCAAAACCACAACGATAGTTTGTCAAGTTGGTGCTGTTTTAACATTCGCAAGGACCGGGCGTAGCCATACTCGGTTCAACTAAAGTTGGAGAAACTGACACCCGCCAGCCACCTGTGTGCAAAGCACGTCGGTAGAACTAGTCTCACGTAAGTGTACGCGTAATGTCGGTCCGGGCCGCTACATCCAACAATACCGCCGAACCAAAGTATTACATGCTCGTAAGCAGTATGACTTATATCGCCCACAACTCACTTGTGTTCTACTCGTGCATATGACATCTACGCTTAAAACCTGGCTCGGATGCCACTGTTGGGGAATGTAGTAATTTCAAAGATTTCCTACGCACACACAAGATCATGGTGATGCATAGCAACAAGAGTGGAGAGTGTTGTCCACGTACCCTCGTAGACCAAAAGCGGAAGCGTTAGCACAACGCGGTTGATGTAGTCGTATGTCTTCACGATCCGACCGATCAAGTACCGAACGCACGGCACCTCCGAGTTCAGCACACGTTCAGCCCGATGACATCCCTCTAACTCCGATCCAGCCGAGTGTTGAGGGAGAGTTTCGTCAGCACGATGGCGTGGGGATGATGTTGATGTTCTACCGACGCAGGGCTTCGCCTAAGCACTGCTGCAGTACTATCGAGGTGGACTATGGTGGAGGGGGGCACCGCACACGGCTAAGAGACGATCAACTTGATCAACTTGTGTGTCTAGAGGTGCCCCCCTGCCCCTGTATATAAAGGAGCAAGGGGGGAGGTGGCCGGCCTAGGAGGAGGGCGCGCCAAGGGGGGGAGTCCTACTCCCACCGGGAGTAGTACTCCTCCTTTCCTTGTTGGAGTAGGAGTGAAGGAAAGAGGGGGAGAGGGAGAAGGAAAAGGGGGCTGCACCCCTTGTCCAATTCGGACCAGAGGGGGGGCGCAGGCCTCCTTCCTTTTGGCCTATCTTCTCTATTCCCGTATGGCCCAATAAGGCCCATATACTCCCTGGCGAATTCCCGTAACTCTCCGGTACTCCGAAAAATACCCGAATCACTCGGAACCTTTCCGAAGTCCGAATATAGTCATCCAATATATCGATCTTTACGTCTCGAACATTTCGAGACTCCTCGTCATGTCCCCGATCTCATCCGGGACTCCGAACTCCTTCGGTACATCAAAACATATAAACTCATAATATAACTGTCATCGTAGCGTTAAGCGTGCGGACCCTACGGGTTCGAGAACTATGTAGACATGACCGAGACACGTCTCCGGTCAATAACCTATAGCGGAACCTGGATGCTCATATTGGCTCCTACATATTCTATGAAGATCTTTATCGGTCAGACCGCATAACAACATACGTTGTTCCCTTTGTCATCGGTATGTTACTTGCCCGAGATTCGATCGTCGGTATCTCAATACCTAGTTCAATCTCGTTACCGGCAAGTCTCTTTACTCGTTCCTTAATACATCATCCCGCAACTAACTCATTAGTTGCAATGCTTGCAAGGCTTTAAGTGATGTGCATTACCGAGAGGGCCCAGAGATACCTCTCCGACAATCAGAGTGACAAATCCTAATCTCGAAATATGCCAACCCAACAAGTACCTTTGGAGACACCTGTAGAGCACCTTTATAATCACCCGGTTACGTTGTGACGTTTGGTAGCACACAAAGTGTTCCTCCGGTAAACGGGAGTTGCATAATCTCATAGTCATAGGAACATGTATAAGTCATGAAGAAAGCAAATAGCAACAAACTAAATGATCAAGTGCTATGCTAACGGAATGGGTCAAGTAAATCACATCATTCTCTAGTGATGTGACCCCATCAAATGACAACTCATGTCTATGGCTAGGAAACTTAACCACTTTGATTCAACGAGCTAGTCAAGTAGAGGCATACTAGTGACATATTGTTTGTTTATGTATTCACATATGTATTATGTTTCCGGTTAATACAATTCTAGCATGAATAATAAACATTTATCATGATATAAGGAAATAAATAATAACTTTATTATTGCCTCTAGGGCATATTTCCTTCAGCCACCTCCCTTGCTCCTTTCCCCTCCTTTCCACTAAAGCCTAATAAGGCACATATACCTCACAGGAGGTTCTGATAACCTCCCGGTGCTCCGGTATATTCTCGATCTCACCCGGAACCACTCCGATATCCAAATATAGTCGTCCAATATATCGATCTTTATGTGTCGACCATTTCGAGACTCCTCGTCATGTCCCCGATCTCATCCGGGACTCCGAACTACATTCGGTACATCAAAACACAAAAGCTCATAATACAAATCGTCATCGAACGTTAAGCGTGCGGACCCTACGGGTTCGAGAACTATGTAGACATGACCGAGACACGTCTCCGGTCAATAACCAATAGCGGAACCTGAATGCTCATATTGGCTCCTACATATTCTACGAAGATCTTTATCTGTCAAACCGCATAACAACATACGTTGTTCCCTTTGTCATCGGTATGTTACTTGCCCGATATTCAATCGTCAGTATCTCAATACCTAGTTCAATCTCGTTACCGGTATGTCTCTTTACTCGTTCTGTAATACAGCATCCCGCAACTAACTCATTAGTTACAATGCTTGCAACGCTTATAGTGATGTGTATTACCGAGTGGGCCCAGAGATACCTCTCCGACGATCGGAGTAACAAATCCTAATCTCGAAATACGCCAACTCAACAAGTACCTTCAGAGACACCTGTAGAGCACCTTTATAATCACCCAGTTACGTTGTGATGTTTGGTAGCTGATACGTCTCCAACATATCTATAATTTTTTATTGCTCCATGCTATATTATCTACTATTTTGGACATTATTGGGCTTTATTATCCACTTTTATATTATTTTTGGGACTAACCAACTAACCGGAGGCCCAGCCCAGAATTGTTGTTTTTTGCCTATTTTAGGGTTTCGAAGAAAAGGAATATCAAACGGAGTCCAAACGGAATGAAACCTTCGGGAACGTGATTTTCTCAATGAACAAGACCCAGGAGACTTGGACCTTACGTCAAGAAACAAAAGAGGAGGCCACGAGGTAGGGGGGCGCGCCTACCCCCGCCTAAGTGCGCCCTCCACCCTCGTGGGCCCCCTGTTGCTCCACCGACATACTTTTTCCTCCTATATATACCTACGTACCCCCAAACGATGAGATACAGAGACAAAAACCCTAATTCCACCGCCGCAACTTTTTGTATCCACGAGATCCCATCTTGGGGCCTGTTCCGGAGCTCCGTCGGAGGGGGAATCGATCACGAAGAGCTTCTACATCATCACCATAGCCCCTCCAATGAAGTGTGAGTAGTTTATCTCAGACCTTCGGGTCCATAGTTATTAGCTAAATGGCTTCTTCTCTCTTTTTGGATCTCAATACAATGTTCTCCCCCTCTCTTGTGGAGATCTATTCGATGTAATCTTCTTTTTGCGATGTGTTTGTTGAGACCGATGAATTGTGGGTTTATGATCAAGTCTATCTATGAACAATATTTGAATCTTCTCTGAATTCTTTTATGTATGATTGGTTATCTTTGCAAGTCTCTTCGAGTTATCAGTTTGGTTGGGCCTACTAGATTGATCTTTCTTGCAATGGGAGAAGTGCTTAGCTTTGGGTTCAATCTTGCGGTGTCCTTTCCCAGTGACAGTAAGGGCATGAAGGCACATATTGTATTGTTGCCATCGAGGATAACAAGATGGGGTTTTCATCATATTTCATGAGTTTATCCCTCTACATCATGTCATCTTGCTTAAGGCGTTACTCTGTTTTCATTAACTTAATACTCTAGATGCATGTTGGATAGCGGTCGATGAGTGGAGTAATAGTAGTAGATGCAGGAAGGAGTCGGTCTACTTGTCTCGGACGTGATGCCTGTATACATGATCATACCTAGATATTCTCATAACTATGCTCAATTCTGTCGATTGCTCAACAATAATTTGTTCACCCACCGTACAATACCTATGCTCTTGAGAGAAGCCACTAGTGAAACCTATGGCCCCCGGGTCTATCTTCATCATATTAATCTTCCAATACTTAGTAATTTCCTTTGCTTTTTACTTTGCTTTTATTTTACTTTGCATCTTTATCATAAAAATACCAAAAATATTATCTTATCATATCTATCAGATCTCACTCTTGTAAGTGGTCGTGTAGGGATTGAGAACCCCTTATCGCATTGGTTGCAAGGATTTATTTGTTTTGTGCAGGTGCAAGGGACTCGCGCGTACCTTCTACTGGATTGATACCTTGGTTCTCAAAAACTGAGGGAAATACTTACGCTACTTTGCTGCATCATCCCTTCCTCTTCGGGGAAAACCAACGCAGTGCTCAAGAGGTAGCAAGAAGGATTTCTGGCGCTGTTGCCGGGGAGGTTCGCGCAACTTAAGATTTGACTCCCGACAACGAGCCATTTCTGGCGCCGTTGCCGGGGATTCTACGCAAAAGTCAATATACCAAGTACCCATCACAATCCTTATCTCCCGCATTACATTATTTGCCATTTGCCTCTCATTTTCCTCTCCCCCACTTCACCCTTGCCATTTTATTCGCCATCTCTCTATATCCTCCCTCTCTTTCTCTATTTGCTTCTTTTTGCCCGCTTGCTTTTTGTTTGCTTGTGTGTTGGATTGCTTTCTTGTCTCGATGGCTCTTCCCTGATTTGGTGATCTTCACCTTAAAAGGTTAGAAGAAATTGAAAACAACATTAGGAGTTTTATGGTCTTGCAATTCGAGCATAATAGTTTCTTTAGAAACGAGCTTAAGGAACAAAAAAATTATGAGTTTTATGAATAAAGAGCTTGATGATATGTCTAAAGAATTTGATGGTTTAACATCCCAAATTGCTCGTCTTGAGAAGTTGACCGCTGAAATTTCAGATAAGCAAGCCACCTTAGTTAATAGGATGGCCGCTAAACCGGATTGCTATGAAAATAAAGATGAAGATCTAAAAGTTATTGATGTGTCCCCTATTAAATCTTTGTTTTGCAATATGAATCTTAATAATTATGGGACTGAATATGATCCACCTTTACCTAGAAGGCGTTCCAAAAATTCGGAGTTTTTAGATCTTGATGATAAAATTGATGAAAGTGGGATCAAAGAAATTAAAACCCTAGATGTTGCTAAACCCACTATTTTGGATTTCAAGGAATTTAATTATGAAAATTTCTCTTTTATTGATTGTATTTCCTTGTTGCAATCCGTGCTAAATTCTCCTCACGCTTATAGTCAAAATAAAGCGTTCACTAAACATATCGTTGATGCCTTGATGCAATATTATGAAGAAAAACTTGAATTGGAAGTTTCTATCCCTAGAAAAATTTATGATGAGTGGGAACCTACTATTAAAATTAAAGTTAAAGAACATGAATTCTATGATTTGTGTGATTTGGGTGCTAGTATTTCCACGATTCCAAAGACTTTGTGTGATTTGTTAGGTTTCCGTGATTTTGATGATTGCTCTCTAAACTTGCACCTTGCAGATTCCACTATTAAGAAACCTCTGGGAAGAATTAATGATGTTATTATTATTGCAAATAGGAATTATGTGCCCATAGATTTTATCGTTCTTGACATAGATTGCAATCCTTCATGTCCTATTATTCTTGGTAGACCTTTC
Organism: Triticum urartu; assembly: GCF_056163025.1. Lineage (NCBI taxonomy): Eukaryota > Viridiplantae > Streptophyta > Magnoliopsida > Poales > Poaceae > Triticum > Triticum urartu. Next base: position 220,952,637 of record NC_141878.1, read on the forward strand.
CTTAGAACGATTGGTGCAATTATTGATATGAAGGAAGGAAATATTAGATTCCAATTTCCGTTAAGGAAAGGCATGGAACACTTTCCTAGAAATAAAATTAAATTACCTTATGAATCTATTATGAGAGCCACTTATGGATTGCCTACCAAAGATGGCAATACCTAGATCTATCCTTGCTTTTTATGCCTAGCTAGGGGCGTTAAACGATAGCGCTTGTTGGGAGGCAACCCAATTTTATTTTTATTCCTTGATTTTTGATACTGTTTAGTAATAAATAATTTATCTAGCCTCTGTTTTGGTTTTGTTTTTTGTGTTTAATTAGTGTTTGTGGCAAGTAGAACCGTTGGGAAGACTTGGGGAAAGTCTTGATATCTTGCTGTAAAAAACAGAAACTTTAGCGCTCACGAGAACTGCTGCCATTTTTATTTGGAAAGTGATATTTAGTTAATTCTTTTTTAAGATGATTAATATATAAATTCCTCATGTCCAGAAATTTATTTTAGAATTTTTGGGGTTCCAGATATTGCTCTAGCTACAAATTACTACAGATTGTTCTGTTTTTGACAGATTCTGTTTTTCGTTTGTTGTTTGCTTATTTAATGAATCTATGGCTAGTAAAATAGTTTATAAACCATAGAGAAGTTGGAATACATTAGGTTTAACACCAATATAAATAAATAATGAGTTCATTACACTACCTTGAAGTGGTCTTTTGTTTTCTTTCGCTAACGGAGCTCACGAGATTTTCTACTTTAAGTTTTGTGTTGTGAAGTTTTCAAGTTTTGGGTAGAGATTTGATGGATTATGGAACAAGGAGTGGCAGGATCCTAAGCTTGGATATGCCCAAGGCACCTCCAAGATAATATAAGGACACCTAAAAGCCAAAGCTTTGGGATGCCCCAGAAGGCATCCCCTCTTTTCATCTACTTCTATCGGTAACTTTACTTGGAGCTATATTTTTATTCACCACATGATATGTGTTTTTCTTGGAGTGTCTTGTATGATTTGAGTCTTTGATTTTTAGTTTACCACAATCATCCTTGCTGTACACACCTTTTGAGAGAGCCATGCATGATTTGGAATTTGTTAGAATACTCTATATGCTTCACTTATATCATTTGAGTTATATAGTTTTGCTCTAGTACTTCACTTATATCTTTTAGAGCACGATGGTGGATTTGTTTTATAGAAACTATTGATCTCTCATGCTTCACTTATATTATTTTGAGAGTCTTAAATAGCATGGTAATTTGCTTAAATAATCCCAATATGCTTGGTATTCAAGAATAGTAAAAACTTTCTTATGAGTGTGTTGAATGCTATGAGAAGTTTGATGCTTGATAATTGTTTTGAGATATGAAGATGGTGATATTAAAGTTATGCTAGTTGAGTAGTTGTGAATTTGAGAAATACTTGTGTTAATGTTTGTGATTCCCGTAGCATGCACGTATGGTGAACCGTTATGTGATGAAGTCGGAGCATGGTTTATTTTTTGATTGTCTTCCTTATGAGTGGCGGTCGAGGACGAGCGATGGTCTTTTCCTACCAATCTATCCCCCTAGGAGCATGCGCGTTACTTTGCTTTGATAACTTGTAGATTTTTACAATAATTATATGAGTTCTTTATGACTAATGTTGAGTCCATGGATTGTATGCACTTTTCTTCCTTCCACCATTGCTAGCCTCTCTAATACCGCGCACCTTTCACCGGTATCATACACCCACCATATACCTTCCTCAAAACAGCCACCATACCTACCTACTATGGCATTTCCATAGCCATTCCGAGATATATTGCCATGCAACTTTCCACCGTTCCATTTATTATGACACACTCCATCATTGTCATATTGCTTAGCATGATCATGTAGTTGACATCGTATTTGTGGCAATGCCACCATTCATAATTCTTTCATACATGTCACTCTTGATTCATTGCATATCCCTGTACACCGCCGGAGGCATTCATATAGAGTCATATTTTTTTTCTAAGTATCGAGTTGTAATTGTTGAGTTGTAAGAAAATAAAAGTGTGATGATCATCATTATTAGAGCATTGTCCCAGTAAGGAAAGGATGATGGAGACTATGATTCCCCCACAAGTCGAGATGAGACTCCGGACAAAAAAAAGAAAAAAAAGAGGCCATAAAAAAGAGAAAAGGCCCAAATAAAAATAAAAAATGAGAGAAAAAGAGAGAAGGGACAATGTTACTATCCTTTTACCACACTTGTGCTTCAAAGTAGCACCATGATATTCATGATAGAGAGTCTCCTATGTTATCACTTTCATATACTAGTGGGATTTTTCATTATAGAACTTGGATTGTATATTCCAATGATGGGCTTCCTCAAAATGCCCTAGGTCTTCATGAGCAAGCAAGTTGGATGCACACCCACTTAGTTTCTTTTGTTGAGCTTTCATATACTTATAGCTCTAGTGCATCCGTTGCATGGCAATCCCTACTCACTCACAATTGATATCTATCGATGGGCATCTCCATAGCCCGTTGATATGCCTAGTTGATGTGAGACTATCTTCTCCCTTTTTGTCTTCTCCACAACCACCATTCTATTCCACTTATAGTGTTATATCCATGGCTCACGCTCATGTATTGCGTGAAGATTGAAAAGGTTTGAAAATGTCAAAAGTATGAAACAATTGCTTGGCTTGTCATCGGGGTTGTGCATGATTTAAATACTTTGTGTGATGAAGATAGAGCATAGCCAGACTATATGATTTTGTAGGGATAACTTTCTTTGGCCATGTTATTTTGAGAAGACATGATTGCTTTGTTAGTATGCTTGAAGTATTATTATTTTTATGTCAATATTAAACTTTTATTTTGAATCTTTCGGATCTGAATATTCATACCACAATTAAGAAGAATTACATTAAAATTATTCCAAGTAGCACTCCGCATCAAAAATTCTGTTTTTATCATTTACCTACTCGAGGACGAGTAGGAATTAAGCTTGGGGATGCTTGATACGTCTCCAACGTATCTATAATTTTTGATTGCTCCATGCTATATTATCTACTATTTTGGACATTATTGGACTTTATTATCCACTTTTATATTATTTTTTGGACTAACCTACTAACCGGAGGCCCAGCCCAGAATTGCTGTTTTTTTTGCCTATTTTAGGGTTTCGAAGAAAAGGAATATCAAACGGAGTCCAAACGGAATGAAACCTTCGGGAACGTGATTTTCTCAACGAACAAGACCCAGGAGACTTGGACCCTACGTCACGAAACAAAAGAGGAGGCCACGAGGTAAGGGCGCGCCTACCCCCCCCCCCCCCCACAGGCGTGCCCTCCACCCTAGTGGGCCCCCTGTTGTTCCACCGACGTACTCCTTCCTCCTCTACGTACCCCCAAACAATCAGATACGGAGACAAAAACCCTAATTCCACCGCCGCAACTTTCTGTATCCACAAGATCCCATCTTGGGGCCTATTCCGGAGCTCCGCCGGAGGGGGCATCGATCACGGAGGGCTTCTACATCATCACCATAGCCCCTCCGATGAAGTGTGAGTAGTTTACCTCAGACCTTCGGGTCCATAGTTATTAGCTAGATGGCTTCTTCTCTCTTTTTGGATCTCAATACAATGTTCTCCCCCCTCTTGTGGAGATCTATTTTATGTAATCTTCTTTTTGCGGTGTGTTTGTTGAGACCGATGAATTGTGGGTTTATGATCAAGTCTATCTATGAATAATATTTGAATCTTCTCTGAATTCTTTTATGTATGATTGGTTATCTTTGCAAGTCTCTTCGAATTATCAGTTTGGTTTGGCCTACTAGATTGATCTTTCTTGCAATGGGAGAAGTGCTTAGCTTTGGGTTCAATCTTGCGATGTCCTTTCCAAGTGACAGTAGGGGCAGCAAGGCACGTATTGTATTGCTCCATCAAGGATAACAAGATGGGTTTTCATCATATTGCATGAGTTTATCCCTCTACATCATGTCATCTTGCTTAAGGCGTTACTCTATTTTCATTAACTTAATACTCTAGATGCATGTTGGATAGCGGTCGATGAGCGGAGTAATAGTAGTAGATGCAGGCAGGAGTCGGTCTACTTGTCTCGGACGTGATGCCTATATACATGATCATACCTAGATATTCTCATAACTATGCTCAATTCTGTCAATTGCTTAACAGTAATTTGTTCACCCACCGTAGAATACCTATGCTCTTGAGAGAAGCCACTAGTGAAACCTATGGCCCCCGGGTCTATCTTCATCATATTAATCTTCCAATACTTAGTAATTTCCTTTTCTTTTTTACTTTGCTTTTATTTTACTTTGCATCTTCATCATAAAATACCAAAAATATTATCTTATCATATCTATCAGATCTCACTCTCGTAAGTGGCCGTGTAGGGATTGACAACCCCTTATCGCGTTGGTTGCGAGGATTTATTTGTTTTGTGCAGGTGCGAGGGACTCGCGCGTAGCCTCCTACTGGATTGATACCTTGGTTCTCAAAAACTAAGGGAAATACTTACGCTACTTTGTTGCATCATCCCTTCCTCTTCGGGGAAAACCAACGCAGTGCTCAAGAGGTAGCAGTAGCACACAAAGTGTTCCCCCGATAAACGGGAGTTGCATAATCTCATAGTCATAGGAACATGTATAAGTCATGAAGAAAGCAATAGCAACATACTAAACGATCAAGTGCTAAGCTAACGGAATGGGTCAAGTAAATCACATCATTCCCCTAATGATGTGATCCTGTTAATCAAATGACAACTCATGTCTATGGTTAGGAACCTTAACCATCTTTGATTAACGAGCTAGTCAAGTAGAGGCATACTAGTGACACTATGTTTGTCTATGTATTCACACATGTATTATGTTTCCGGTTAATACAATTCTAGCATGAATAATAAATATTTATCATGAAATAAGGAAATAAATAATAACTTTATTATTGCCTCTAGGGCATATTTCCTTCAACTTTAACACAAGTATTTCTACAATCAACAATTACTCACTAGTATGACTCCAATATCACCATCCTCATATCGCAAAACAATCATAAGGAATCGAACTTCCCATAGTATTCAATGAACTTTATTTGAAAGTTTTTATTATATCCCTCTTGGATGCCCATCATATTAGGACTAAATTCATAACATAAGCAAATTACCATGCTGTTTAAAGACTCTCAAAATAATATAAGTGAAGCATGAGAGTTCATCAATTTCTTCAAAATAAAAACCACCGCAGTGCTCTAAAAAGATATAAGTGAAGCACTAGAGAAAATGACAAACTACTCCAAAAGATATAAGTGAAGGTTGATGTCGCTAGAAGCTACGTCGGTATTTCCCCAAAGAGGAAGGGATGATGCAGCATAGCGGCAGTAGGTATTTCCCTCGGATATGAAACCAAGGTTATCAAACCAGTAGGAGAACCAAGCAACACAACGTAAACAGCACCTGCACACAAATAACAAATACTCGCAACCCGACGTGTAAAAGGGGTTGTCAATCCCTTTCGGGTAATGGCACCAGAAATTGGCAAATGGGCGTGAGAGAGTTGTAAATATTGATAGATCAAACGCCAAATAAAATAAATTGCAGCAAGGTATTTTTGTATTTTTAGTTTAGTAGTTCTGAAAATAAAAAGCAAATAAAATAGATCGCGAAGGCAAATAATATGAGAAAGAGACCCGGGGGCTGTAGGTTTCACTAGTGGCTTCTCTCGCGAAAAATAGCAAACGGTGGGTAAAAAAATTACTGTTGGGCAATTAATACAACTTCAAATACTCATGACGATATCCAGGCAATGATCATTATATATGCATCATGTCCAAGATTAGTAGACTGACTCCTACTTGCATCTACTACTATTACTCCACACATCGACCGCTATCCAGCATGCATCTAGTGTATTAAGTTCATGGAGAAATGGAGTAATGCAATAAGAAAGATGACATGATGTAGACAAGATCTATCTATGTAGAGATAGACCCCAATGTTTTATCCTTAGTAGCAACGATACATACGTGTCGGTTTCCCTTCTGTCACTGGGATCAAGCACCGTAAGATCGAACCTACTACAAAGCACCTCGTCCCATTGCAAGATAAATAGATCAAGTTGGCCAAACAGAAACAAATATCGGAGAACAAATACGAGGCTATAATAAATCATGCATAAAAGGGATCAAAGAAACTCAAATAACTTCCATGGATATAAAAAGATAGATCTGATCATAAACTCAAAGTTCATCCGATCCCAACAAACACACAAAAAAGAGTTACATCATATGGATTTCCAAGAGACCATTGTATTGAGAATCAAACAAGAGAGAGGAAGCCATCTAGCTACTAACTACAGACCCGAAGGTCTACAAAGAACTACTCACGCATCATCGGAGAGGCACCAATGGAGGTGGTGAACCCCTCCGTGATGGTGTCTAGATTGGATCTGGTGGTTCTGGACACTGCGGCGGCTGGAATTGATTTTCGTCGACTCCCCTAGGGTTTCTAGAATATTGGGGTATTTATAGAGCAAAGAGGCGGTCCGGGGGGCAGCCGAGGTGGGCACAACCCACCAGGGCGCGCCTGGGCCTCCAGGCGTGCCCTGGTGGGTTGTGCTCTCCTTGGAGCACCCCCGGGCGCAGCCTTGGCCCATTAGGTGTTTTCTGGTCCATAAAAAATTCTCCGTACAGTTTCGTTGCATTTGGACTCTGTTTGGTATCGATTTTTTGTGATGTAAAAAACATGCAAAAAACAACAACTGGCACCTGGCACTATGTCAATAGGTTAGTACCAAAAAATGATATAAAATGATTGTAAAACATCCGAGATTGATAATATAACAGCATGAAACAATTAAAAATTGTAGATACGTTGGAGACGTATCAGCATCCCCAAGCTTAACTCCTACTCGTCCTTGAGTTGGTAAGTGATAAAAACAGAATTTTTGATGTGGAATGCTGCCTAACATGTCATATCATATTCTTTTCTTTATAGCATGGACATTTGGACTTTTATATTATTTAAAGCAATGGTCTAGTTTTGACATGATAACTTAAATACTCAAGCATATCAACAAGCAACTATGTCTTTCAAAATATCAATGCTAAAATAAGCTATCCCTAGCCCATCATGCTCAATCATTGATCCATTCATGAAACACACTCGCATATTAACTACACCCAGTGCTCAAGTACGATCATAATGCCTCCTAGTTGGTGCTTTTATAAGAGAAGATGGAGACTCAAATTCAAAATAAAAATTACATAAAGTAAAAGAAAGGCCCTTCGCGGAGGGAAGTAGGGATTTGTAGAGGTGCTAGAGCTCAAAGCGAAAAACTTAGAGATAAAAACATTTTGGGAGGTGTGTCCTTCCCACCAATGAAAACGTGTTAGAGTTCCCAACACTTTCGGTTTCCAAACGGAAAATAAAGTTTATTCCTTTTTCCACCATACTTTCACTTTCTATGGCTAACCGTATCCACGGGTGCATTCCATACCAACACTTTCCAAGGAATTTATTATTTGACAACATAAAGTAAATTTGTTTTTCATTTTGGGACAGGGAATCCCTAATACCTTTGCCTTACTCTTGTGCAATGACAAGTGAATAAACACTCATCATGAGAATAACACATCTAGCATGCAAAATATTAGCCACCCCTCACTGCTCCGCGAGCGAAACGAACACACAAAAGAGAAGTCTATTTTGAAATTTAGAGATGGCACATACAAATTTGCTTAGAACGGAAAAAGAATACCGCATATAGGTAGATATAGTGGACTCATGTGGCAAAACTGGTTTAAAGGTTTTTGGATGCACAAGTAGTGATCATACTTAGTGTAAAATGAAGGCTGGCAAAAGATTGAGAAGCGACCAACCAAGAAACGAATAATCTCATAAGCGAGCATTAAGCATAATTAGAACCGAATAATGCACCACAAGTAGGATATAATTTCATTGCATAATTATTGACTTTTGTGCTTGCATAGGGAATCACAAACCTTAACACCAATATTCTTACTAAAGCAAAGTTACTCATCAACATAACTCACATATCACATCATCATATCTCAAAACTATTACTAAGAATCAAGTTTATTTTGTCCAATGATCTTCATGAAAGTTTTTATTATATCCTTCTTGGATATCTATCACTTTCGGACTAACTTTCATATGTTGCTTTTGACAAGCTCAAACAAATATAAGTGAAGATCATGAGCATAATATTTCTTTCTCTCAAATTAATTTAAGTGAAGCAAGAGAGAATTTCTTTAAAAAATACTAACTCTTAAATAAATCTAAGTGAAGCAAGAGTGCATTTCTTCAAAATAATAAAGCACACCGTGCTAAAAAAGATATTAATGAAGCACTAGAGCAAGTCCATAGCTCATAAAAATTTAAGTGAAGCATAGAGAGCAATTCTAACATGTCATGACATAATTTTGTCTCTCTCAAATAGGTGTGTCCAGCAAGGGATCAAGACTTAAAACACAAAATAAAACAAGCAAAGACTCATATCATAGAAGACGCTCCAAGAAAAACTCATAGTATGTGACAAATAAAAATATAGCTTCGAGTAAAATACCGATGGTCGTTAGAAGAAAGAGGGGATGCCACTCGGGGGCATCCCCAAGCTTAGTTGCTTGCTTTCTTTTGGAAAATAGCTTGGGATGCCGGGGCATCCCCAATATTAGGCTCTTCTTACTCCTTATTCCTTCATCCATCGTAAGATATCCCAAAACTTGAAAACTTCAATCACACAAAACTCAACAAAAGCCTTCGTGAGATCCGTTAGTATAAGAAAACAAATCACTACTATAAGTGTTGTAGTAAACCAATTCATATTTTGTTCTTGCATTATATCTACTATATTCCAACTTTTCTATGGCAAAAATGCATCAAAGAAAACCATAGAGCCATCAAAACAAGCACAATGCAAAGAAAACAGAATCTGTCAAAAACAGAACAGTCTGTAGTAATCTGGGTGTTTAGAATACTTATGTAACTTCAAAAACTCTGAAAAATTAGGATGACCTGAGAAATTTGTATGTTGATCTACTACGAAAGGAATGGGTATTTTATCGCTCTCTCGTTAAAAATGAGAATTATTTTCACGAGCGCAAAAGTTTCTGTTTTTCAGCAAGATCAAACAACTATCACCCAAGAAGATCCTAAGGGCTTTACTTGGCACAAACACTAATTAAAACATAAAAAACACAATCATAACAATATCATAATTATGCTAACACTCAAGAACAGAAAGCAAAAAGAAAAAATAATTTTTATTCATTGGGTTGCCTCCCAACAAGCGCTATAGTTTTACGCCCTTAGCTAGGCATAAAGCAAGGATCTAAGTTTTGTCATCCACAGTCTTGGCTACTTTGGTAAGGGTTTTCTCAAACCCGGGAGGCTCTTTGCGCTTCCCTAAATTCTTTGTAAAAGAAACCATCTTTAGATCCAAAATATCCAATCGCTTGTTGCAAAGAGTAATCAAGGTATAGTACCATTGGGTTTGAGGGGTTCATTATATTTTTGTAATTCGACGATATGTTTATGCAAATCACCAAGTTTATCTAACATTTGAACTCCCTCTAGGGTGAAAGAAAAGCCCTTCTTTTGAGGCGGAACCCCCAAAATTCCTTCTACAAGTTCATAGGCAGCGTTGGCATCAAGCTCAATAAAATTCCCTTTGGACGCAAAATCTAAGAGTTTTCTATGATGCAAAGGCAATCCTATGGAAAAATTACGAAGAAAAATCTTAGCATCCCCCTTTAAATTGCAAATACGATAGGATTCCATAATCCTATACCAAGCATCTTTCAAATTTTCTCCTTGTCTTTGCTTGAAGTATAGAACTTCAAAATCTAGTGACAAAGGAGGAGTAGACACGCTAGACATCAGGACTAGAGAGCAAGAGAACGACGGACGAAAAAGAGGGGCGAATAAAACAGAGAATTTTTGTGAAGTGGCGGAGAGGAAAACGAGAAGCAAATGGAGAATAATGTAAATTGCGAGGAGATGGATTTAGTGATTAGGAACCTGGTATATGTTGAAGATCCTCCCTGTTAACGGCGCCAGAAATTCCTTTTGATGTCGCTTGAAGCTACGTCGGTATTTCCCCAAAGAGGAAGGGATGATGCAGAATAGCGGCGGTAGGTATTTCCCTCAGATATGAAACGAAGGTTATCGAACCAGTAGGAGAACCAAGCAATACAACGTAAACAGCACCTACACACAAATAACAAATACTCGCAACACGACATGTAAAAGGGGTTGTCAATCCCTTTTGGGTAACGGCACCAGAAATTGGCAAACGGATGTGAGAGAGTTGTAAATATTGATAAATCGAACGCCAAATAAAATAAATCACAGCAAGGTATTTTTGTATTTTTGGTTTAGTAGATCTGAAAATAACTGGCAAATAAAATAGATCGTGAAGGCAAATAATATGAGAAAGAGACCCGGGGGACGTAGGTTTCACTAGTGGCTTCTCTCAAGAAAAATAGCAAACGGTGGGTAAACAAATTACTGTTGGGAAATTGATAGAACTTCAAATAGTCATGACGATATCCAGGCAATGATCATTATATAGGCATCACGTCTAAGATTAGTAGACCGACTCCTGCCTGCATCTACTACTATTACACCACACATCGACTGCTATCCAGCATGCATCTAGTGTACTAAGTTCATGGAGAAACGGAGTGATGCAATAAGAACGATGACATGATGTAGACAAGATCTATCTATGTAGAGATAGACCCCATCACATTATCCTTAGTATCAACGATACATACATGTCGGTTCCCCTTCTGTCACTGGGATCAAGCACCGTAAGATCGAACCCAATACAAAGCACCTCTTCCCGTTGCAAGATAAATAGATCAAGTTGGCCAAACAAAACCCAAATATCAGAGAAGAAAAACGAGGCTATAAGCAATCATGCATAAAAGAGATCAAAAAAACTCAAATAATGTTCATGGATATAAAAAGATAGATCTGATCATAAACTCAAAGTTCATCCGATCCCAACAAACACACCGCAAAAAGAGTTACATCATATGGATCTCCAAGAGACCATTGTATTGAGAATCAAACGAGAGAGAGGAAGCCATCTAGCTACTAACTACGGACCCGATGGTCTACAAAGAACTACTCACGCATCATCGGAGAGGCACCAATGGAGGTGGTGAACCCCTCCGTGATGGTGTCTAGATTGGATCTGGTGGTTCTGGACTCTGCAGCGGCTGGAATTGGTTTTCATTGACTCCCCTAGGTTTTCTGGAATATTGGGGTATTTATAGAGCAAAGAGGCAGTCCGGGGGGCACCCAAGGTGGGGACAACCCACCAGGGCGCGCCTAGGCCTCTAGGTGTGCCCTGGTGGGTTGTGCTCTCCTCGGAGCACCCCCCAAGTGCAGCCTTGGCCCATTAGGTGTCTTCTGGTCCATAAAAAATATTCGTAAAGTTTTGTTGCATTTGGACTTCGTTTGGTATTGATTTTCTGCGATGTAAAAAACATGCAAAAAACAGCAACTAGCACTTGGCACTATATCAATAGGTTACTACCAAAAAATGACTATAAAATGATTATAAAACATCCAAGATTGATAATATGACAGCATGGAACAATCAAAAATTATAGATACGTTGGAGACGTATCAAAGATCAATGAGTAGTCGAGTAATTATGTAAGTATGTGAAGACTCTCTAACATTTAAAAAATTTAGATCTTGGGATATTATTCAAACAACAAGTGAATCCTAATAGAATAAAATGATGCTCCATGCAAAACACATATCATGTGCCGAATACAAATATAGCTCCAGATAAGGTTACCGATGGACGAAGACGAAAGAGGGGATGCCATCCGGGGCATCCCCAAGCTTAGGCTCTTGGTTGTCCTTGAATATTACCCTGTGGTGCCTTGGGCATCCCCAAGATTAGGCTCTTGCCACTCCTTATTCCATAGTCGATCAAAACTTTAGCCACAACTTGAAAACTTCACAACACAAAACTCAACAGAAAACTCGTAAGCTCCGTTAGTATAATAAAGTAAATCACCACTTAGGTACTGTTGTGAAATTATTATAAATTCATACCGGTGTTATATACACTGTACTCCAACTCCTCCATGGTTCATACCCTCCGATACTACTCATAGATTCATCAAAATAAGCAAACAACACATGAAAAACAGAATCCGTAAAAAACAGAACAGTTTGTAGTAATCTGGAAACTGTGCATACTTATGTGACTCCTAAAATTCTGAAACATTAGGACAATCTCGGCAATTTGCATATAAATCTTGTGCAAAAAGAATCATTATTTTATCACGCTTTTGTAAAAAAATGTAAATTATTTTACTGGGTGCAAAAGTTTATGTTTTCAGAAAGATCAAATCAACTATCACCATAGACCATCCCAAAGGTCTTACTTGGCACTTTATTGAAACAAAAGCTATAAAACATGATTAATACAGTAGCCTAATCATGTTAACACACAAAAACAGTAGGTATAAATATTAGGTTGTCTCCCAACAAGCGCTTTTCTTTATTTCCTTTCTTGCTAGGCATGATGATTTCAATGATGCTCACATAAAAGATAAGAATTGAAACATAATGGGAGCATCATGAAGCATATGACTAGCACATTTAAGTCTAACCCACTTCCTATGCATAGGGATTTTGTGAATAAACAATTTATGGGAACAAGAATCAACTAGCATAGGAAGGTAAAACAAGTAAAACTTCAAGATTTTCATCATATAGAGAGGAAACTTAATATTATTGCAACTCCTACAAGCATATATATTCCTCCCTCATAATAATTTTCAGTAGCATCATGAATGAATTCAACAATATAACTATCACATAAAGCATTATTTTCATGATGCACAAGCATAGAAAATTTATTACTCTCCATATAAGCAAATGTGTTCTCATCAATAGTAGTGGGAGCAAACTCAACAAAATAACTGTCATGTGAGGCATAATCCAATTGAAAATTAAAATCATGATGACAAGTTTCATGGTTATCATTATTATTTATAGCATACATGTCATCACAATTAGCATCATATATATGAACTTTGTTCTCATAATCAATTGGAACCTCTTCCAAAATAGTGGATTCATCACTAAATAAAGTCAGGACCTCTCCAAATTCACCTTTATCATTATAATAAGATTCAACACCCTCCAGAATAGTGGGATAATTATTATCTGAAGTTGACACTCTTCCAAACCCACTTTCATAAATATTGTAATCATCATACATAGGAGGCATGCTATCATCATAATAAATTTTCTCATCAAAACTTGGGGGACTAAAAATATCATCTTCATCAAACATAGCATCCCCAAGCTTGTAGCTTTGCATATTATTAGCATCATGTATATTTAAAGAATTCATACTAACAACATTGCAATCATGCTCATCATTAAAAAATATAGTGCCAAACATTTTATAGACTTCTTCTTCTAACACTTGAGCACAATTTTCCTTTCCATCATTTTCACGGAAGACATTAAAAAGATGAAGCATATGAGGCAACCTAAATTCCATTTTTTTGTAGTTTTCTTCCATAGACTAAACTATTGATAAACCAAGAAACTAAAAGATTCAATTGCAATATCTAAAGATATACCTTCAAGCACTCACCTCCCCGGAAATGGCGCCGGAAAAGAGCTTGATGTCTACTACGCAACCTTCTTATTGTAGACTCGTGTTGGGTCTCCAAGCATAGAGTTCTGTAGGACAGTAGAAAATTTCCCTCAAGTGGATGACCTAAGGTTTCTCAATCTGTGGGAGGCGTAGGATGAAGATGGTCTCTCTCAAACAACCCTGCAACCAAATAACAAAGAGTCTCTTGTGTCCCCAACACACCCAATACAATGGTAAATTGTATAGGTGCACTAGTTTGATGAAGAGATAGTGATACAAGTGCAATATGGATGGTAGATATAGGTTTTTGTAATCTTAAAATAAAAGAACAGCAAGGTAGCAAGTGGAAAAAGTGAGTGAAAACAGTATTGCAATGCTTGGAAACAAGGCATAGGATTCTCTCAACAATGATAACATAATTAGATCATATGGCAATCCCTCAACGTGCAACAAAAGTCACTCCAAAGTTCCTATCATGGAGAACATAAGATGAAATTGCTTGTAGGGTACGAAACCACCTCAAAGTTATTCTTTCCGATCAATCCATTGGGCTATTCCTATAAGTGTCACAAACAGCCCTAGAGTTCGTAGTAAAATAACACCATATGACACACATCAATCAACCCTAATGTCACCTAGATACTCCAATGTCACCACAAGTATTCGTGGGTCAATTATACGATATGCATCAAAAAACTTCAGATTCATAATATTCAATCCAACATAAAGAACCTCAAAGAGTGCCCAAGATTTCTAGCAGAGAAACAAGGACGAAAACATGCATCAACCCCTATGCATAGATTACCCTAATGTCACCTCGGGAATCCGCGAGTTGAGTGCCAAAATATTGTAGGATAGAAAGTATGTCTAGAGGGGGGTGATTAGACTACTTGACCAAATAAAAATCTAGCATTTTCCCAATTTTAATTCTTGGCAGATTTTAGCAACTTAGCACAAGTCAAGCAAACAACCTACACATGCAATTCTAAGAGTATAGCAGTGGAATGTAAAACAATTGCATATGAAGGTAAAGGGAGGAGTTTGGAGGGAGCAAACGCAATGTAGACACGGAGATTTTTGACGTGGTTTCGATAGGTGGTGCTATCTTTCATCCACGTTGATGGAGACTTCAAACCACGAAGGGTAACGGTTGTGCGAGTCCACGGAGGGCTCCACCCACGAAGGGTCCACGAAGAAGCAACCTTGTCTATCCCACCATGGCCATCGCCCTCGAAGGACTTGCCTCACTAAGGTAGATCTTCATGAAGTAGGCGATCTCCTTGCCCGTACAAACTCCTTGGTTCAACTCCACAATCTTGATGGAGGCTCCCAAGTGACACCTAACTAATCTAGGAGACACCACTCTCCAAGAGGTAACAAATGGTGTGTTGATGCTGAACTCCTTGCTCTTGTGCTTCAAATGATAGTCTCCCCAACACTCAACTCTCTCTCATAGGATAGGATTTGGTGGAAAGATGATTTGAGTGGAAAGCAACTTGGGGAAGGCTAGAGATCAAGATTTATGTGGTTGTAATGAAGTATCTTGACCTCAACACAAGTGTAGGTGGTTCTCTCTCAAAAAATGTATGTTGGAAGTGTAGGCATGTTCTGATGGCTCTCTCCACGAATGAAGAGTGGGTGGAGGGGTATATATAGCCTCCACACAAAATCTAACCGTTATAGACAAATCACCAAACTCGGTGGGACCGAATCATACAACTCGGTCAGACCGATTTAGTTCATAATGTGACCGTTAGGGTTTTCGGTGTGACCGACATGTCAACTCGATGGGACTGATATCATTAGGGTTAGAGCATAACGTAATCTCGATGAGACCGATTACACAAACTCGGTGAGAATGATTCTGGTAATAGACTAACCAGACAGTTGGTCAGGCAATCTCGGTGGGACCGACTCGCTCTCTCGGTAGGACCAAAACGTTGCGGAAGGGAAACAGAGAGTTTGCATTGCAATCTCGGTGGGACCGATCGCTCATCTCGTTGGACCGAAACGTTACGAAGGGAAACAAAGAGATTACAATCCCATCTCGGTGAGACCGAGATCCTATCGGTAGGATCGAAAAGACTAGGGTTTGTGGCAGTGGCTATGTCAAGTGAACTCGGTGGCGCCAGATAGATCAAAACGGTGGGGCCGAGTTTGACTTTTGGTTTGGGATATATTTGGATATGAGAAAGTGGTTGAGGGTTGTGGAGCATATCACTAAGCACTTTGAGCAAGAACCTCATTAAGCAACACCTCACCCCACCTTAATAGTATTGGCTTTTCCTATGGACTCAATGTGATCTTCGATCACTAAAAATGAAATGTCGAGTCTTGTGCTTTGAGCTTGAGCCAATCCTTTTGTCCTTAGCATTTTGTGGGGTCCACTTTCTAATCCATGCGATGCCAATCATTGAGCTTTTCCTGAAATATTTATCTTCAAGTAGCATTAGCTCAATGAGCTATATGTTGTTAGGAATTACCAAAACCACCCAGGGATAGTTGCACTTTCAATCTCCCCCTTTTTGGTAATTGATGACAACATATAGATCAAAGCTTCGACAAATGATTATAAGATTGAAAAACATCGTCGCGTTGAGAAGTATGTGATAAGAAAGAGCTCCCCCTAAATTTGTTCATTATTTAAAATTTGCTTTTGAATGCAAATGCACAATCGATTAGGATAATGGGTTACTCTTCCATGTCACATACATCTTGGTGGAGCGCTCAAAATGATAGAAATTAAAAGCATGCACTCATCACCAAGCAAGTGAATGATCATATATGGAATATAAAGGATAGCATCATTCAACCAAACATTAAGGTAGCATATGATCAACCGCATGATCATATAAGTATCTCACAAGGACATAAAGTATCTCACACAAGCACACAATAAAGTATTTCAACCGAAATAGCAAGAGAGATAAAAAGCAAGACACTCTCTCTCGAAGCCTATGATCTATATATATTTCTCCCCCTTTGGCAACGAGTTACCAAAAAGTTTGAAAATGCATAGTGATATACGTCTCTCAGGCTTGGTCTTCAGGAGGTGGTGTAGATAGAACTCCAAGGACGAAGGCTTCCGGCGATGTAGTTGGAGATGATGGAGTGGGTGCTGGAGGTGGCACTGGAGCTGTAGCTGCTGGTGCTGACACTGAAGCTCTAGCATATGAGACTGGCACTGCAGCAGACCTTGGACCTTGTGGCACACGCTTAAAATCATCAGTGGTTGCTTTTCCCCTCCTCTCCTCTGCTTCCTCCTAAAGCTGCTCAACTGCAGTCTGAATCTCAGTCACCTTTAGATCAAGATCATAGAATTTTGTTTCCACAATCCTCTCCAGGCTCTCCTGATTCTGAGTCAGGGTGGCCAAGCCATTCTCAATCCTTAGTGTAGCTTGAATCAGATAGCCTAACTGATCTTGCTTGCTCTTCAGGAAGACTCGAGATGCCTCTTCAACACTTGGCATCTAGGCAGCTTTCTCAGCCTTTTCCTTGGCTCTCTTCTCCTGGACTTGAGCTAATGATGGTTCTTCCTCATTCATCACAATAGTGTTGTCTTCAAACTCATGATATAGAGGTAGATGCTCCTTGTCTAGCAAGTAAGTCCCTGTGCCCATCTTAGATCTGATGAGCTCCTGAATATGTGGAGCATACCCATAACTCCTCTTTTGATCAGCAACAGTCCTTTTGATCGTTTCTACAATCAAACTCATAACTTTGAATTTCTGGGGAACATAAAAAATTTGCAGCATGTTGATGGAGTGTCCTCTGATCATCTTGTGATCTCCTGACTTGGGTAGCAATGTGTGCCTTAAGATCCAGTTAATGTTAGGCAGACCAGACAACAAGAAATGCACAGATCCAAGCCTGTGAGTTTCCAAATCCTTATCAGGGATCTCTTTGTACATGTTTGCCATTGAGTTGTGGTCTTTCTTTTTCTTGGCATACACATCCAAGTCATCTTCATGTTCCTCTGGGGCATTGATTAGCTTGGCCCATTCATCAACCGTGGACTGGTACCTGGTACCCTTAGACATCTAAACTATCCTCCCATCTGGATAGAAGTGGGCAGTGGAGTATAACTGCATGATCAACTCATCATTCCATTTGGTGAGCTTTTGTCCAACGAATTCATCTACTCCACAAGCCTTAAATCTGGCATACACTCTAGGGAAGTGATCTTCATTTTCCCGGATGAACTCCTAGTACACCCATTTCATGTCACAGACTATGGGCTTCTTGTCAAGCAGAATTGTCTCATAAAAATCTTGTTGTTCCTTTGTATGGAACCTGTAGTCAACTGCAGTCCTCCTCCTAACAGCATAGGGATCAGACTGTCTCCATAACCTTAATCATGCATCTTTCCTGATGTGCATGTCCTCAGCGACTGGATGAGCATCATTGTGGTCAGGAATTTTGGGCTTCAACTTCCTCAAAACATGAGAATCTTCTTCTTCAGCTTCAGGCACTGGGGCCTTGTTCTTCTCCTCAGTAGGTATACTCCTGGTGTTCCTCTTGGGCTTTGGGGGTTTCTAAGCAATAGCCTTGGGAGCAGATTTGGTCTTAGATGGAGCAGCCCCTGACTTGATTGCATCTCCCATAAGCTTCTGAGCCTTAGGAGCTGGTGCAGCATCCTGTTCCTCATCCTCTTCTGAATCTCTCATAATGGAGGATCTACCAAGTACTCTGGCAGTGGTCTTCTTGACCCTTTCTTTTCTCTTCTTTCCTTCTCCAACAGCCTCTCCAGTTGGCTTGGAGGTTTTAGCAGTTGAGGCTCTAACTTTTAAGGTTGGCACCCTCTTGGCAGGGGCCTTTTTGTGCAATCCAGGCTTAGTTGATGCAACTATGCCATACTCTTTCTTCAGCACCTTTTTCTTGGGGTCAACTTGTTCCTCAACAGCCACATAATCCTCATCCTCTGAATCTGAGGTCTTCTTATTCCTTGTTCTGGTGGCTGCCTTGGGCAAGTTTCTTGGTGTGCTCCTGCTTCCCTCATCAGAAGTGCTAGAGGGACTAGTGCCCTCACTCATATGAACCTGCTCATCATACTTGTTCTGGCTGTCACTTTGATCAGACATCTTGCAGGCAAACTGTCAGCAGATCCTGTGAGTAGGTCATAGATGAGGTAGAGTAGATGAGCATCACAAAGTGCAGAATTTTTGCAAAACATGACTTAAAAACTTAGTTTTAGTTCTTCAAAGAAAGCATTTAGGATCTACCGATTTGTAAACTCGGTGATACCGAAGCAGCTTTTGGAACCTAAACTAGTGAACTCGGTCAGACAGAGCCACAGTTCGGTGGCACCGAGATTGCTCGGGTTTCACAGAGAATCAAACTCGGTCACACCGATTTGCAATTTTCGGTTAGACCGAAAACGCATGTGCAATGGCCTAAGCCAAATCGGTGAGACCGGTTTCTACAACTCGGTCGGTCCGAGATGAGTTCGGCGGAGACCTAACCCTAAATTTTCAAATCAAATCTAATCTACGAGATGCTTTCGCTGGACAGGATAATTTCATACGTGGCAAGAATCATGGCAAAGAAATGTGCTACGAATCGGAGTTAAGGAATAGCACAAAGATCAAGTTCATCCCCTACTTCAGCGGTGAACTTGCTACGGCGGCAACGGCGGGGTAGATTGCCGTTGACGGCGGTGGAGACCAGTGGCGGGAGGTCGCTGGCGGCGAGAGGATGATCCAGAGACCCAAGGAGGTAGAGCAGGTCAAGCGCGGGTGAAAGGTTTTGGAATTTTTTTCCAAAATTTGACCCGTCAGTATATATAACCTGACCCTGTCGGTGTGACCGAGTGGAACAACTCAGTGCGACCGAAAAGTTCTAATCGTTTGCACCGAGATTGAACACCTAGATCAACTTACTGATCTCGGTGTGACCGAGATGGATGACTCGGTCATACCGAAATGCACAAAGAGGTTATGGAAGTTTAAGTCTATGACGAATCGGGTACTTCGAGTGCTCCTCACACAGAGTGGTTCAAATCTGACTTGATCAAACTTTGTGATGTAGCATGAATAGAGTTTGAGACGAGGAAAGCATAGATAGCTAGAGGGAGTTCTTAGGCATTCTTATCCATCCATTTGGCAAAAGAGAAAAAGCCAAACAATCAAAGCAACAAATGGATGTCCTTGAATGAGTAAAATATGCAACCAACATGCTCACACAATAAGATGGCAAAAGTAATATGTGACAAAGCATGCACAAACACTCTAGCATCTATCAAGAAATTTGGCGATGACTAGGTCATCTATATATGAGTATATTGACTTAGGAGTCAAATGAGAACATTTGATCGTAGGTCATACTCATCGTTTAAGCACAAGTGGGGTTGCCACCTTTACATAAAGCACTGTTGTGTTCACACCATTAGAGTTGTTTTAGCTCAATTGATTAGAGTAAAGATCCCCCTAGATGTGATATCCCCCCTAAGAGGGATGAACTAACCTTGGGTTTTGTCGATGATGACTTCATGTAGGTGTTGAAGATGTAGATGCTCAATGTTGATGTAGATCCTTTGGAGTGAGTTGCACTTTCAATACCTACACGGGTTAGTCCCACAAGGAACAAACAAGGATATCCATAGACATAGAGTGATATTCACATGAGATGATGTCCATGAATGCATTAGGTTACCTTGTCCCTTGTGTTACCAACAAGAGGGTTTGTGACTCCTTGAACTAGTGCAAGATATGGAAGTTGTTTGCACTTGTCCTCGCCAAAATGATATGAGTGAAGTGTGTTGGCGGAGTCACCCTCAAGAACTCTCTAGTTCTTCTTATTTGGGATCCACACCATCTTGATGGGAATCCTTGGAGTTATAGTCGTACTTGATGAAGTAGAACTTGATGTAGTCTTGGGAACCCACTTGACCAAGGCTTTGGGTGCTTCTTCAAATTCATCAATCTCCTCTTGAAGCTTGTCCTTGCCTTTTTGCTTGTGGTCTTGTGGTGGAAGATCATCTTGAGCTTGTGTTCCTTGGAAAGAAGTAGGATCATACTTCTCTTGTTGAGGAACAAATTTCGTCTTGGGGTATTGATCTTCTTCCCACTCAACTCCATTGGCATTGAACTTTCGTTCAAACCAACACCTTGATTCTTCTGGTGTCTTCCTTGCTTGCGTACAATTTCCTCAAATTGCTTACTTCCGGCAAGGCTCTTGTAAACACCTTTCTCTATAATTCCCTTCAATAAGCTATTTCTTGCTCAAGTGTAACTTGGCTAAGAGAATCATTAGTGGAATCAAGAGAACTACTAGAAGCAACATCATTGGGTTTAGCATGATTATTGTTACTACCAGAAGAGGAATCTTTCTTACTCTTGTTGCTAGATTTAACTCGTGGCATGTAAGTAGACAAAATTAAACGCTTGGCAATGTAAGAAGAAATTTTCTTGCGAAGATCATCATTGATCGCTTTTAAGAACCCACGCTCTTGCTCAAGGTTGAGCTTTTCAAAGCGTAACTTCTCATGAGTCTTTAAAAGCTCTCGATGATTTTCCAAGGTAGTTTCATTAGCTAACTTAAGAGTGTTTAGCTCTTTAATTAGACGCCCAATCTCCTTCTTATCATCGTCATTCGTTTTTTCTTGATTAGCATGATTAATAGCAAGTTCATCATAGTTTTCATCACTAGAATTGTCAACAAGTAAATCATCATCACCTAGCAAGTCATCTTCATCACTATTGAAATCAACATACTCGGGGTGTGATACCTTTGGGCCTTTAGCCATGAAGCATCTTCCAATTCCTTCATTTGGTGACTCAAATATGTCATAGGAGTTGGTTGACACAAGTGCTAGACCAGCAACACCTTCATCTTGAGTATATTCGGAGTCGGAGTGATCGTCGGAGTCGGAGCCGGATATCCATTCACCAACGTGAGCTTGATGTCTTCGTTTTGTGTAGCCCCTTGATGATTTGTCCTTCCTTTCCGAATCCTTGCTTCTCCGTGATGTTCTTCGTTCATAACAGTCATCTCTACTCCTTCTCTCTCTTGATGGTGATTCTTCTCTCCTACTCCTTCTTTTGGGAGAACCTTCTCTTATTTTGTAGGGAGATGTACACTCATTGGAGTAGTGTCCGGGTCATCCACAATTGTAGCAATTATGTTCACGACTTGAAGGTCTTTTGTCATTGTAGGACCTTGACTTGGAACTTCTTTCCTTGCTTCTACTCTTATATAACTTGTTGAAGTTCTTCGCCATTTGGCTCAATTCATCATTGAAGTTTTGTTTATCACTTGATGATGTGGGGGCATCACATGAGGCTTTGTAAGCACCACTTTACTTGTTGTGAAGCTCTTCAATCGACCTGCTGCAGATATTTGATGTTCCTCAAAAATTCAAGGTCATGATTCTGATTGTTGAGACAATCAAGAGGACTGCTGCAGATCAGAAAAGATCTTGTGGGTATGCTCCACACATTCAAGTGATCATCAACTCCAAGGTGGGCACATGCACTTACTTGTTGGACAAGGAGCATTTACCATTGCACCCAGAATTTGAGGATAACGTAGTTGTGATGAATGAGGATGATCCTTCATCAGTGCAAGCACAAGAGAAGAGAGCTAAGGCAAAGGCAGAAAAGGTTGCAAGGATGCCAAGTTCCGAGGAAGCATCTCAGGTGTTCTCAAAGAGCAAACAAGATCAGCTAGGTTATCTGATTCAGACAACTTTGAGGATTGAGAAGGGCTTGGCCACCCTGACTCAAAATTAGGAGAGCTTGGAGAGGATCGTTGAGACAAAGTTTTATGATCTTGATCTGAAAGTGACTGAGATACACACTACAGTCGAGTAGCTCTAGGAGGAAGCAGAGGAGAAGAGAGGGAAGGCAACTACGGATGCTTTTCAGCGAGTTCCAAGAAGTTAGAGGTCAGCTGTAGTGCTAGTGCCAGATACAAGAACAACTTCATCTGCACCAGCAACAACTTCTGTGCCACCTCCAGCAACCACTCCACCAGCTCCAACATCATCCACTAATGCCTTCTTCCTTGGAGTTCTCTCTACACCACCTCCCGAAGACCAAGCCTGAGGGGCGCATAGCACTATGCATTTTCAAACTTTTTGGTAACTTGTTACCAAAGGGGGAGAAATGTATAGATCATAGACTGAGAGAGAGAGTGTTTTGCTGCTTAGTCTCTCTTGCTATTTGGTTGAACTTTTGTGTGTGCTCGGTTGATACTCTATGTCTATGTGAGATACTTGTATGATCATGTGTTTGATCATATTCAACTTCAATGCTTGCTTGGATGACATTATCTTGTATATCCCTATATGATCATTCACTTTGCTTGGTGATGAGTGCATGGTTTAATTCCTATCATTTTGAGCGCTCCACCAAGATGTATGTGACATGGAAGAGTGACCCATGATCCTAATCGATTGTGCATTTGCATTCAAAAGCAAATCTTAAATAATGCACAAATTTAGGGGGGGGGGGTCTTGCTTATCACATACTTCTCAAAGCGATGATGTATTTAAATCTTATTATCATTTGTCGAAGCTTTGATCTATATGTTGTCATCAATAACCAAAAAGGGGAGATTGAAAGTGCAACTATCCCTGGGTGGTTTTGGTAATTACTAACAACATATAGCTCATTGAACTAATACCATTTCAAGATAATCAATTCAGAACATTCAATGATTGGCATGGCATGGATTAGGAATGTGGACCCCTCAAAATGCTAAGGACACACATTGGCTCAAGCTCAAGACTCTACATTTTCATTTTAGTTATCCAAGATCACGTTGAGTCCATAGGAAAAGCCAATACTATTAAAAGGGGATGAGGTGTTGCTTAATGGCTTACTTGCTCAAAATGCTTAGTGATATGCTCCAAAAACCCTCAACAACTTTATCATATCCACATATGTCCCAAACAAAAAGTTAAACTCGACCCCACTGAAATGTTCTATCCGGCGCCACCGAGTTCACTTGACATAGCCACTGCCAGAAACTCTAGTCATTTTGGTCTCACCCATAGGGATCTCGGTCTCACCGAGATGGGATTGCAAACTCTCTGTTTCCCTCCGTAACATTTCGGTCCAACCGAGATGAGTGATCGGTCCCACTGAGTTCGCAATGCAAACTCTCTGTTTCCCTTCCGTAACGTTTCGGTCTCACCAAAATGAGCGAATCAGTCCCACCGAGTTTGCCTGACCAACTCTCTGGTTAGCTTATTACCAAAGTCGGTCCTACCGAGTTTGTGTAATCAGTTGCACCGAGATTACGTTATGCCCTAACCCTAATGGAATCGGCCCACCGAGTTGACATGTCGGTCCCACCGAAAAACCTAATGTTCACATTTTTAATTGAATCGGTCTGCCCGAGTTTTCTGATTCGGTCCCACCGAGTTTGGTAAATTGTGTGTAACGGTTAGATTTTGTGTGGAGGATATATATACCCCTCCACCCTTCCTTCATTATTAAGGTGAGCCATCAGAACGTGCCTACACTTCCTGCATTCATTTTCTGAGAGAGAACCACCTACTCATGTGTTGAGACCAATATATTCCATTCCAACCATATCAATCTTGATCTCTAGCCTTCCCCAAGTTGCTTTCCACTCAAATCATCTTTCCACCAAATCCAAATCTGTGAGAGAGAGTTAAGTGTTGAGGAGACTATCATTTGAAGCACAAGAGCAAGGAGTTCATCATCAACACACCATCTATTACCTTTTGGAGAGTGGTGTCTCCTAGATTGGTTAGGTGTCACTTGGGAGCCTCCGACAAGATTGTGGAGTTGAACCAAGGAGTTTGTACGGGCAAGGAGATCGCCTACTTCGTGAAGATCTACCCTAGTGAGGCAAGTCCTTCGTGGGCGATGGCCATGGTGGGATAGACAAGGTTGCTTCTTCATGGACTCTTCGTGGATGGAGCCCTCCGTGGACTCGCGCAATCATTAGCCTTCATGGGTTGAAGTCTCCATCAATGTGGATGTACTATAGCACCACCTATTGGAACCACGCCAAAAATCTCCATGTCTACATTGTGTTTGCTCCCACCAAACTCCTCCCTTTACCTTCATATGCAAATGTTTTACATTCCGCTGCTATACTCTTAGACTTGCATGTGTAGGTTGATTGCTTGACCTGTGCTAAGTTGCTAAAATCTGCCAAGACTTAAAATTGGAAAAAGGCTAGATTTTTATTTGGTCAAGTAGTCTAATCACCCCCCTCTAGACATACTTTCGATCCTACAACCCCTCCGAGCTAACCTACATTGCGATGGCTCCACACCTAAGTCCTTTCACAAGGGCATCTGCCATGACAAAACCACGACAGTACTGCAGAAATCATACCCACCGAGGAATAGGAAGAAGAGGAAATTGTCATTCCAGCTCCTACTCAACGTGAAGACAATGCTCAGCCTGAAGACAATGCTGAAGATGAAGATAACAATTAGCAAGAGCAAAGTCTTCACCATGTGCATCCTCGAGTTGCCAATGAAGTTTAGATTGAGAAGATTGTCGATAGCATCAATGCACCTGGTCCTCTTACTTGATCAAAATCTACGCAACTAGCAAACTTCCGTGGGCACTTTGCATTCGTCTCCATATCTGAACCCAAGAAAGTTGATGAAGCCTTCATGGAACCTGAATGGATTCAAGCTATGCAAGAATATCTTCAACAATATGAGCTCAACAATGTCCGGGAGCTAGTCAAACGTCCCGATCCTCGCAAGCACAACATTATTGGTACCAAATGGATCTATCGCAACAAGCAAGATGAACATGGTCAAATTGTCAAAAACAAAGCATGTCTCATTACTCAAGGTTACACATAAGTGGAAGGAATGGACTTCGATGAAACATTTGCTCCTATGGCAAGTCTTAAAGCCATTCATATACGGCTAGCCTACGCTAACCACAACAACATCCTGTTGTATCAAATGGATGTGAAGAGTGCCTTCCTCAACGGCAAAAGTGAAGAAGAAGTATAGGTAGCTCAACCACCTGGTTTTGAAGATCCAAAGCATCCTGATATGGTCTACAAGCTCAACAAGGCACTGTATGGCCTCAAACAAGTGGTGTGTGCTTGGTATGACACACTCAAAGACTTCCTGAAGAGCAAAGGATTCAAACCTGGTTCTCTAGATCCCACTCTCTTAATGAAGACATATGATGGAGAACAGTTTATTTTCCAAATCTATGTGGATGACATTATCACCGGCTGCACTGGCAAAAGATACAGTGATGAGTTCGGGCATATGATGCAAGAGCAATATCAGATGTCCATGATGTCAACAGAGAAATGCCATCTTCATATCAAAAGAAAAATACCTCAAAGATTGTCTGAAGAAGTTTGGCATGCAAGATTGCAAAGGTTACAAGACGCCAATGCCAACCAAAGGTCAACTGGGCTCTGATGACAATGGCAAAGAGTTCAATCAAAAGGTATACCACTCCATGATTGGTTCTTTATTATACTTATGTGCATCTAGGCCAGATATGATGCTTAGCGTTTGCAGGTGTGCCCGATTCCAAGCGGCGCCAAAGGAATCGCATCGCCTCGCGGTGAAGCGAATACTTCGATATTTGGCTCACACCCCAAAGCTAGGATTATGGTATCCAAAGGGCTCGGAGTTTGATCTAGTTGGATTCTCAGATGCTGATTATGCTGGTGACAAGGTTGATCACAAGTCCACGTTAGGCACTTTCTTGGACGATCTCTTGTCTGTTGGTCTTCAAAGAAGCATAACTATGTATCACTATCCACTGCTGAGGCTGAATATATTGCTGTTAGATCTTGTTGCGCTCAACTTCTCTGGATGAAGCAAACTCTCAAGGACTATGGCATCAACATGAAGAATGTGCCCCTCTACTGTGATAATGAAAGCACCATCAATATTGCTCACAAGCTAGTTCAGCACTCGAAGACAAAGCACATTCAGATCCGTCATCACTTCCTCAGAGATCATGTGTTGAAGGAAGACATTGATATCATTCATGTCAATAGTGAAGAGCAATTGGAAGATATCTTCACAAAGCCCTTGGATGAGAAAAGGTTTTGCAAGCTGCGGTGTGAGCTGAATATCTTAGAATCCTTGAATGTCTTGTGAATGGACACGCATCCTAACACTTATGCATATTGATGACTTAGGTGTACAACACACGAAGTAACGTATGTCTTCAATTCATGAAGACGTACCCTCTGAGTGTGAATACATTAATGCGGAATTTGACTTCGGAGCGCCATGATAATTGTGCGCCGTGTCTGGGTCTAATACTTCATGTACGGTGGGTAACACCACAACCAACGTTTCTTGAAGATTTTTGTTTGGCATCATATTGCATTATTTTCATAGGTGGTTTGTCTTCAACATTAGTTTACCTTCATGATTTATCTTCATAATGTTGGTTTGGTTTTCATTGCTCCTCAATACTTAAACATTTATATGTTATGTCCTCTACAACATTCACTTATAGCTATGTCTTCAAGTTGCCATTTTCTGCACTAAGTGAATGTGATCGGACCCTAACCCCTTTTGTGCTCATCTCTCCGACTCTCTCCGTCTCTTCATATGCATTCTATTGACACGTTTCGATTGTCTTCACTTTGTCCTTCTCAGTCAAAGATATAGAGACACACATTCAAAATGATTTTAATATCCTTATCCTATTTGCATGAACCAGGAGAAGCTGGAAGGACCACCCGACAAACCGGGCACGCGTGGGGTCGTGACACAATATTTAAGTTGTTGCATGCATGCCACGTGTCCCTTGGATATGAACCGCTAAGGGTAGTTGAGTAAATTCGCTCAGTCGTCACCTTCCTTATAAATACTCAACCCCCCCCCCCCCCCCGTGGTCATTATTTCCTACTCCCCTCGCCATCTCGCTCAAACCCTAGCGCCACCGCTAGCTTCTGTTGTCGCTGGAGATGAAGAGCTTCGTTGTTGCAACTTCTCCATCATCATCATCACGCTGGTCGCGGATCTTCGTCCTCCCGCCGCCACCCTAGGAGTCTTTCACCGCCAAGTTAGGGCGCGGAGGATTGGACTGCTCGGCCTCCATACAAAACTCGTCTAACAGTCTCATCTGTTTTAGAGCGGTAATTAAAAGCCTATTTTTACCGCATGTTTGATCCACTAAAACTTTCTATATATTCAGAAAGTTGTTTCTTCACTTCCAAATCTGGATCTTTACTTCTATGCATCTCATGACTCACAAATACTTTCACTTATGCTTCACAACTAGTTAGATTCCTCACTTGTACTTATTCATGGATTCGTACAAATCTGGAACCAACTCACATCTATAAGTGAATGTCTTTGCGCAATGAGGTCAATGTCTTCAAACTGATTTATCTTCAAAATCCTTTGAGAATGCATATGACCTCTTCCCCTTCCCTCGCATCTCTAATGCTGTCACAGGTACATGTCCGTGGGAGAGTCCCTTGGTTCTCATAGTCTGCATTCATTTGCAGAATTCTTACAACATGATATTGAATCGCCTGAAGCCAGTTCGTGTCTGACAAGCAGAAAGAAGCCAACACAGTTGTGAAGCCTTTTAGTCTGAAGCCAATGGCCAGTGGAAAATCTGCAAAGAAGGGAGGCAGATAGCGCCGTGATAATACTGCTAAAGACCTACCACCAGATCTCTATGAACTATACAAGTCTGATCCTGAAGAGACCTATGGTGAACGCAAATCTCGAGTTCAATGGATTCGAGGATATTGGGCAGAATAGTGGTTCCTGTACCACTTCGCGACTCCAGAGTGCGCGGAAAAGAATGCAGTGAGGCCTCCTTGGGCGGATATTGTGTACAGGAAGCTTCACCCCAAGACCAAAGCCGAAGCCATTGATAGAGGCTTCTATCATTGCATGGTCAGAGGACCAATGCCTAAGGATGCCAACCCATCCAGTCTACGATGGTGTCGTGAGGATGACCTATTTGAAGCCAATCTCCAATTTGCAAAAGCTTCAGCGTTCAGAACAAGAAGGACCTTGGGATTGACTTCAACCCAGGTCCAGCTGCCCCAAGGCTCAATGGCAGCGACGAAGCAGAGCCAAATCTTGTTGGCCCCTTTGATGATTTTGACTCACTTCTGGCACATTGTGCAGCACAGAGGGCCAGCATTGAAGTCATTTTTGAGGATGGGGAACAAACTGAAGTTCCAGAGCCCCCGAAGCATGTGAAGAAGGCAAAGGCTTCAAAATCTTCTGTTGCACTAAAAGCTTCACAAGTGAAGCCACTGAAATCTGCACCTCCTGAATCCAGTGTGCAGTCTGAAGACATGTCACGAACATCCATGAAGACTAAGAGGGTCTCTGGGCAAGCTCTTACACCTGCAAGCATCCTGTGCAATGAAGAGGGTGTCATTGATCTATCAAGCAATGAAGAACTTGCTAATGATGCCCTTGAAATGCTAATCAAGAGCAAACAGGATGCTGAAAATATTCAGATATCTCCCTCTGTTTGATGCTGACATTCTAAACAACTTCATTGATGAATGGTTTGAATATACATCTCTCACCATTGATGATCTGAAGCTGCCAATTGACATCAGCGTCACATTCCAGGGCTGCATAGCCAAAGAACTTGTCGTTGCTTAGAAGGTAGTTGAGCAGAAGAACAAGATTGATCATGAGAAAGCTCTCTTCAAGAAGTACATGGCCAAGCTCAGTGTCATTGATGTTCAGAACTTTCAAAAGATGATGGCAGGACTGAAAGTGCTAGTTATCGACTAGAGGGGGTGAATAGGCGATTTTTATGAAAGTCTTCAAAACACGAGGTCTTTGAAGGCAGATAATCAAATGGAACCTATATGATATGCAGCGGAAGATAAACTACTCTAGACAGGCCATAGTCAAGTAAGCAATATAATGAAAGCATGAAGACTAATAGCAGCTAGGAAGTATAAATCAGAATGGAATACAGTATGAAGCCAAACAGGTAATAGTCTTCGCACAGTGAAGTAAAATAGATCAAGCAAATAAGCAATGACTTCACGAAGACAAACTGAAATGTGAAGGAGGTGGAGAAATAGAACCAGTAGCTTGGTGAAGACAAGGATTTGGTAGACCAGTTCCAGTTGTTGTGACAACTGTACGGCTAGTTAGAGAGGCTTAGATTGAACTCAGAAGACCATGTCTTCACCTTATTCCCCTTGACCTAAGGACACCCAGTCCTCGCCCAATCACTCTGGTAAGTCTTCAAGGTAGACTTCCAAACCTTCACAAACTCCGCTCACTGGTGATCCACAATGACTCTTGGATCCTCAAAACGTGACGCCTAACCGGCTAGAGGATGCACAGTCCTCAAGTGTAACAAGTCTTCAGGTCACGCGGACAGAAATACTTCAGTGGTCCCTAACACTCTTTGGCTCTGGGTATTTTGGCTTTGTCCTCGCAAGGATTCTCTCGCTCAAAGGCTTTGGAGGTGGGTTACTCTCAATTGACAAATGCGATAGATGAAGATGCCCGGCAAGATCCTTGCCGGGGATGGCCACGAGGCCCCAGCAAGACCCTTGCCGGGGGCATCTGCGGGGCCACGGCTAGGCCCGCACCCACCAACGTCTCGCTACCCCGTGACCGTTCTGACGCGACAACCAGCCCGCCAACTAGGCAATCCCCTGCATAGCAGCATGCAGCTTCTAGGCCAACTAGTCAAGCACCTGCATGGTGACATGCAGATCTTCGTGAAGACCCTGTCACCGCACTAGCTCGGCAACCAGCCATCCAGCATGGCACTTCATGCCTCGTCGCTTGGACGCGCGTTGAAGCAAGGAGAGGCGGCGACGGACGGGGCGCGCTTTGTTGCCGTCCCGATAAAGCAAGAGGGCACATAGGCAGCGCATTAAATGTGTTTGTCCTACAGTGCCAAGCGATAAACTTGTACACTGTAGATACTTTCCACCTCCTGTGTGCCACTGTGGCGACCCCTTTGACATATAAAAGGAGGCCCGAGGCGTATTGTGGACGGATTCGGACTTTTGGACTCGGCTTGCACCGCAGCTAGTTCAAGAACTCAAGAACACCAAATAAACACAGACAAGCAAGACTAGGGTTTTACGCATCGTTTGTGGCCTGAACCTGGGTAAAAATCCCCTCGCGCTGATCTTTTAGACTTGCTCTTTGCGCAGCTCCATGCCCCGCCAACCGTAGAAAGGGATTCCCCGGGATCCCATAGGTGTCGTTTCCCCCAACATTCGGAGTCCTGGATGAGATCACGTACATGAAGAGGAGCTTCGGAATGGTCCTGAGGTAAGGATTGATATATATATAGGACAATGCTATTTGGTCACCAAAAAGGTCTCGGAATGTATGGGGTAATCATCATATCACTGGAAGTGGTTGCAGGAAGCCCCAGGAGGTTAATGGGCCATATGGGCCAAACGAGGGGAGCACACCAGCCCACAAGGGGCTGGCGCGCCCATCCTATGGCCACATGCCTTGGGGAGAAAAGGAAGGGGGCGATTTCGCCTCCCTGCCTTCCCTCTCCTCCCCTTTCCTTCCCCCATGTGCAAACAAGGAAGGGGGCACCATAGGGCAGGCGCCCAAGGGGTCGGTCGGCCACCTTGGGGTGCACCCTGGCCGCTTCCCCTCGCCCACCTATATATATATATATACACACACATACATACATACATAAACACTATTCTGATCACGGGATCAGAATATTATTCTGATCACAACCTGAACTGCCCGAGTTACGCGCCTGAACTTCCCTCTGTACGAACCCGACCTTCGTGCTATATTCACAACCGTGCCTTCCCCCACGAATTATTATGGCCGGCCGTGTTGTTTGCGATGTAAGTGTAATCTACAAACAGTTTTTTGCAACTAAATGCCCGTTTTAAATAGGAATTCTGGTCATTGGCAGATTTTCTCTCGGGTCGTGATGAACTTGCGTCTATTACAAGTTTAATGCACGATGTGGATGTTGTCGAACCTCTAGCACGATGGGAATTAGGTTTTCATACGAGTTTGGTGCACAAATTCTTGGTATTTCAAACAAATTTGAAATCGCCCGTGTTCTTCATCTGCGCGAGATGCAACATGCGCTTCTGTTGATTTCTTGTTTTTTTGTAAAGTTTCCTGGCTAATTTGCGTACTTTAGTGAAATTCAAGGCTTACTAAGTCATCAATTTTGATCGGGAGGGTCCATACGGTTTGATTTCTAGCGATTTGATGTTGGCACTCCCGTGACTTTTTGCACAGGTTATTTTTGCGGTTTTAAAATTTGCCCTCTGGCCATTTTATTTGCCGAAAGGGGGTTGCCAGATCATTTTCAAGGGGGTGCGGACGTGTTTTAATCTTGCGCAGATGATTTTATGCTTCAGACGAATTCGTTCGTTCATTTTTTCTAGATCATCTAATGGTCGTTGTACAAGCTGGACTTCTGCGTTGTCGTACCTGAACTTCTGTTTTTCCTTAGTTGCAAGGTAATGCAGCAAGTCCTCTGTACTTCATTCCTTTTTTCTGTCATTTTTCATTCTTGCATTGGTTTTGATTTTTTGACTGAGTCCCATGAGCGACCATGGAATTAATTGGCCAATGGATATTCATATATTTTTTCTGTTTTTGTAGTTTGTTTTTGTACTTCTAATAGTTTTTTGGACTTCACTTAATATCTATCCTGAACTTATGTATGCTAATTGTTTTTAACATGTTAATTTGAGGTTTTACAAAACCCCGGACTTCTATAACATCACTATTTGAACTTCTTTATTTTTAATTATGTTTGTTATTTTAATCTATCTTCGGGGATAGTTTTTTGGATCATCCAAGGTCTGTAGTATAAGTTGGACTTTTATGGTACCAGTGATTGAACTTCTGGGTTTCCACATTCGAAGGCGGTGCAGCATTGTGCTCTATATTTCTATGTTTGCTTTTTTTTGTAATTTTCAATTTTTTGAATTGGTTTTGAGTTTGTCCCGTGTGCAACCATGGGATTAGTCCCAAGTATGCATGCATACTTTTTTATTTTTTGTAACATGTTTGCATACTTCGAACAGTGGTAGAACTTCGGTACGTATTTAACCTGAACTTAGTAGAATTTTGGTCCTGTATAATTTACTTTTTTTGACATGTACATATGATGTTTTTTCAAACCCCCAAACTTTTGTGTCTTTACAATTTCAACTTCATCAATATTTTTTGATAATTTTTTTTGGGTTTAAAACATTTAATCATTGATAACCACATTGCGTCCTCTCAAAACCTAGCGCGTGGCAATGCGGTAGTGCGAGGCCGAGCAGGGGTGAGGGGGGTTCGGGACCCCCCCTCCCCTCCCCCTGCGAGGCCGAGACAGAAACGATCCAAAGCAGGCGACGACGCGGTGTGCCGCGTCGTTGCATGCGAAGGCGAGTCCGTCACATCCGTGACCCCACTATCTATCTTAGGGGTGTGGCTCTGGGGTGCATGCGGTGGGGGTGGAAACATAATAACCGCATTGCGTCCTATCAAAACCTAGCACACAGCAATGCGGTATCCCGAGGCCAAGTAGGGGGGAGGGACCCCCCTCCCCCTGCGAGGCTGAGACAGGAACGGAGCAGGCGACGACGTGGCGTGCCGTGTCGTCGCATGCGGAGGCGAGTCCGTCACATCCATGACCCCACTATCTATCTTAGGGGTGTGGATCTGGGGTGCATGCGGTGGGGGTGGAAACAGAATAACCGCATTTTGTCCTGTTAAAACCTAGCACGCAGTAATGCGGTAGCGTGAGGCCGAGCCGCATGTGTACTTGGTGTGTATTTGAATTTTGAACTTCTATATTGTTTCTAAATTGTGTATTTTAGTTAGATATGGACTTCATCTGTTTTTGTATTTTAACTTCTTCTTATTGTTTCTTAATGTTTATTTATTCATATGCCTTGACTTCCCTGATTAGTGTACTTGAACTTATGTTCTTTATTTTGTGAACTTCTTTCTTTTGGTTTTGTAGGTGCTTATTTGTGTATGTATTTTTCTTCCCTTGGTAGTGTATTTTCCATCAATTTTTAGTTTTAAGGATACCAATAGTGTTGTTGTGTGATCTTATCTTTTTATAATAGATGCATTCAAATGGTGCATTCATTTATTAATAGATGCATTTACTTTTTTAGTTGTTGGGGGGGTAAAACTGTAATTACCCCGATGCTCCAACACCCCACTACAGGGAGGCATTAAGTGCGTGTCTCCCTCGCCACCACCTGTCAGAAATCCCCTCCCCCTGTCGCTCGCTCTCTTCTCCCTCTCTGACGCTCCGCAGCTCTCGTCTCCTCCAACCTCCCCCAACTTCTCCGCCGCTGTCAGCTGTGCTCGTGCATGGAGTAACCGCTGCATGCCACGCTCCTATTTCTCCCCCACGCCCCGCTCTCCCTCGCCCAGCCTGTGCTCTTCTCCTTTGAAGCGAAGCCGCAACTGCATGCATGGTTCCAAAGTGTGCGTGGCATCGTGGGGGTAGAAGAACCGACGCGGATTCGTGTATGCGGGGGTCGTTTGGAGAGGTACAAATGTTGCCTCCCCCTAATGTTTGCTCTTAGTTTCGCCAGATCTGTCGAGGCCTATCAGTTTCTTCTGTGTGCTCTCGCATCCGCCTCCTACCCCTTCTTCTGATGGTTGGGTGGCAGATTAGGTAGGATTCTTGCGCGTGTGGTGGGTGGATTCCATTCCCCCATGGTCAGATTTGTTTGTGAGATGCTTGTGTGTGTTATTCCTCCCTTCAGACTTGTGTGGATTTCATTTCCCCTTTGTTGATTTCAGTAGTCAGATGCATGTAAGAGAGGGTGTGGTGTGATTGTTGATGTTGGATGTGATGTATCTAATTGCATTAGTGTTGTTGATTTCGTAGTCTAGATTGTGTTTGTCACATGCTAGTTAGTTTATGGATACTTTTTTTGTTGTGCTTTCCTAGATGTGCTACTGTTCATCTTTTCATAATTGTTGATATGTTCTAGTTGTTTCATCCTAGGGTTTGATTTAGTTGTTTTTTGTATTTGTTGTATGATTTTCTACTTGCTAACTATATGCAATCTATCCCCTGTTTTTAGTAGGTTGTTCTAGGGTTTGGAGTTCCATTCATCAAGGGGTTGTGTTGTCATGGCTTCAAAACCTTCTCCGGGTATTTTAATGTACTTTGATCTTGTATTTTAAATAGCAGTTTTCTTATATATGTTTGCCCATATCTTCACTTAGTAGTCTTGTTGGACTACCCTTTCTTAAAAGTGTGAACTTCTAACAAAGGTCATGTGTATGCATTTTATGCTTAGTTTAAGTTAGTTGAGTGTTGCTTAATTTTTATTTGATGAATTGCTGGTGAACTATGTCACCAAGTGTTGTTGGACTTCCCAAATGTTTCATATTTTATAGTGTATGTCTTTGTTTTTTTGTGATCATTTTCATGGTATTGATATTTAGTTTACCTATGAAATAGTATTTCTGCTCATGCTACATCTTTTTTATGTGCTACTTGCTTGCGTCACATAGTTGAACTTCTGGTTTTAATTATTGTTTGTTTATAATGAAATTTGGTTGAACTTCTATTCTGCGCATTTTGTTTTACTGCTTTGTTATATATTGTTGAACTTCTGGACATTCATCTTATATGTAGTACCCTCTCAGGTGTAGATTGTTCTATACTCAGTATGTAAATTGTAGATTGTTCATTGTGTTTACTGCTTTGTTAGGCATTGTTGAACTTTTGGGTAATGGACATTGATGTAAAAGTCGAACTCCCTTTGGTGTAGGATTGCGGATTAGAACTCAATTGCCTTTTTACTTGCAGTTTTTGTAGTTGGTGATGAATTGAATAGTTTTGGAAAAAATGCCTGCGATCAAGATGGAGCTTCAAAAGTTAATACTGATGCGGCTAAATCACCTATTATTCCATTGACTGTGATTGCTGAGGTTGCTTAGAGCCTTGAGAATAATTCATGCCTCGAGGATCTTGCTTCTGCAGCTCTTGCTTCACCAAGTATGTGCAACTCCTTTTCTTTTTATTTTAAATTCTCGAGCCATGTTTTTTAACTTGTTCCTGTCGTGTATTTTTGTTTTTGTTCTTGACTATTTTTCTTTTTTGCTATGCTTTTTTCTTCTTGCAGATGTGTCCACAGAGGAGGAAGCTGTGAACACCATCAACGATGTTCTATCTGACTTGGGTTTATCGGAAAACAATGCTACTCTGAGCTAGGGGCTCTATCAGTCGAAGGTTGTCATTCCATTCTGGATCCTTTGTGCTCTCTTCAAATGTCAGAGATGCAGTCGCAGTCTATTGATGGCACTGAACCTGTCACGCAACCTAAGGATGTGCCTCTTCAGCTTCTTCTCGAGGACCAACACAAGAGGAAGAAGCAAGAAGATTTTGACAAGAAGATTGCGGCCCCCCTTCAGAAAGGTTCGGATGTTCCTAAATCTGTTGATGTTGCTGAGCTCACGGTTGGGCATTGCTCTGTTGCTGAGGAAGACATGTCGTGTGGCACTGATGGCATGGTTGTTCCTGTGAAGAAGAAAATCAAGAAGACCGCTGCGAGGAAGCATTTAGTTGGTGATGTTACTCCTCGGAGGAGCCCACGTGTTTCAAAGGCTGTGGAACTTGCTGAATAGGAAGGGCTAGCCCTCGGTGGTATGCCATGTCATAGTCCTCGTGTGCTTGACACTGCGACGCATCTGGCAAGGGGAAGAAATATGGCGTTAAGCGCAAGGTTGCACCTGCAAAGGTCAACAAGGGTGGTAAGAAGCGTTCTCGTGTTAATCTAGAGGACAAGGATGATGCTGATTTCAACGCTAATGACAAGGATGACGAGGATGATGGTGCTGCCGCTAATCAGGTATGAATCTCTCATGTTTACTGCTTTTGAGATCATTTGTAGATTTGTTATAGTTTTTGTGTTTGTAGCACTACCTTGGCATACATAGCTGACCTTCCGCTTCATATAGATGAATAAATTAGCTGAACTACTTGGCTTATATGGTATTACTGCCTTTGTGTACATAGGTGAACTTCTGGATATATACATGAAGAAATTAGCTTAAGTTGTTGGTATACATGTTTTTTAATGCCTTGGTGTACATGGTTGAACTTCTGCTGTGTAAATTTCTAACATTTTGAAAGCATGTTAACTTCTAGTCATACATGGTTGTACTGCCTATGTAGACATAGTTGGACTTCTGAAATGTACTGGCTATGTAGGCATTAGTGGAATTTTGGTGTAGTTTGTCTTTCTCATTGTTCTGCCTTTTTTTCATTGTCATTGTATTTTTTTTCAGTATCTACTGCCTATGTAGACATAGTTGGACTTCTGAAATGTACTGGCTATGTAGGCATTAGTGGAATTTTGGTGTAGTTTGTCTTTCTCATTGTTCTGCCTTTTTTTCATTGTCATTGTATTTTTTTTCAGTATCAGCTTGTGGAGTGACCTGAGAGGAGGAAGAGAGGAGGCAAAGCAGCCAAAGAAGGTGTCGAAGGAGGAAATGGGGCAAAATGTTTTAAGAAGATGGTTCGCTGCTCACTGAAATAGGTCAAGACGTGCGCGAAATTTCTACAACTTAGGCACAAGACGAGGGTTATCAAGGCTGGTTTGGGTTGTGTGTTTGACTTGAAGGTTCATTCCAACATTTCTCGTCCTTTGATGGGCAACATCTACACGAGGATTGACCCTACAACTATGATTCTGGACATGGGTGAGGAGAACAAGGTTCTGCGTATTACAAGTGATGCTATTCACCATCTTTTTGGATTCCCTCAAGGTGATCGTACCCCTCCTAGGCCCTCGAATGATGGGTTTGATGATGCTGTTATGAGGCTGAAGGCCAAACTTGGCTACGCTAGGAGTGATGACATCAAGACAAAGGATATGCGGAATATCCTCGGGGAACTTGTGAAGGATGAGACGAAGGATGATCTGGATCTGCAGGTGTTTTACCTGATTCTTTTCATGAAGGTGGTTATTCCTGGTACATCTACACGAGTGTCCAAGGAGGCAGCAATGGCTGAGAATCTTGTCTTTGAAGATATGGCAGATATGGACTACTGCCAGTTGGTTGTTGATGATATTCGAAGGGCTGTTGTTAGGTATCAACAAGGGACTAGCAGAGGAAAAGTTGTCATGGGTTGTGCCATCGCGCCTCTTCTTATATATCTGGACTGCCTTATCATTGGCAAGACATCTAATCCTGACTTGAGGACCCCTCGTATCAATTTCATGGATCAGGCGAAGCTTCTTGAGCTTGTTGCGGCTAACTTGGTCAAGAAGGGTGATGATGACCCAGCCAACTGGGTGTTTGGGAAACTGCGTGTGAGTGTTTCTATGCATCATTCTTTCCTGTGTAGTTTAACTTGAACTTCTGGTACCGTCTTCTATATTTTTGTTTCCATGTTCCTTCATTTGTTTTCTGATGCGTTGACTTTTGTTTTGAATGTAGTGGAAGACACAGGCTGAGGTTGTTTTCTTTAGGCATATCGAATGTCCTGTTCTTACTATGCCTCATGCCACCAGCCTAGGGAGTGGAACTTCCCCAAGATTTGAATTCTCCTGGGATGTCAATACTGGTGCCCCCTGTAGATCCAGGAGGTTCTTCTGCCCGTGTGAGTGCTGCAGGTGGCGTGTCTTCCAAGTGTTTGTTTGATGCTGCCAATCTTTCCCTGGTTAGGATTGACGGTCTTCTTGAAACTGTTTGTGGGGAGATGGCCCGTGTTCCGACAACTGTTGAGCGTCTTAGTCGCGTGGATGGGATTCTTCCTCCCGGCCACGGTTTTGATGCTGAGTCTTCGAAGGAGGTTTTGTCAATTGAAGCTAGATGTCTTGATGAGCTTCATCAGAGCACTTCCCACCTCTGGACTAGCTTTGGCTGTTCAAGTAAATGCAAGATGCTCATTGCAAGCCTTTGGAAGATGAGGCTAGTGTTGTTGTCAGACAGATACAGAGGCAAGATTCTGTTCGTTTGGGTCGTGAAGTAGGCCACATGGAGCATACCGAAGAGGTTTGT
Organism: Triticum urartu; assembly: GCF_056163025.1. Lineage (NCBI taxonomy): Eukaryota > Viridiplantae > Streptophyta > Magnoliopsida > Poales > Poaceae > Triticum > Triticum urartu. The sequence goes on from NC_141878.1 coordinate 220,991,211, forward strand.
TTGTGCTGGCTTTTGATAGTTCTTTGCATTAATGTTCATTGTTAGCTTGCAGTTATTACTGTTTCTGGTCATAGGTGGCCCTTATTGATTTCATGTGTCCTAAACTTTTTCTTTTTAGTACTAGTGTTTCCTAGGTGACCTTGTCTGTTTGCAGTACCTGAATTTTAGGGGCTACATCACCTGAACTTCTGGTATTTCCATAACTGGCCCTTTATGTTCCCTTTTGTATTAGAGTAGTTTGGTATCTAACCTTGTATGTCATAGTATTTGTACTTCCATTATGTGTCAGTGGTCATAGCTGACCTTCTCTAATTATGTAATCTGAACTTTTGCTGATTAGTCATTTGTGTTCTACATGATTTTTTTTGTAGGCTGTTGATGATGGTGCTAGGGTTGAGGAGGATGTTTTACCTCTGCATGAACCTGCTCCTATGGATGAACCTGCCCCTGTGCATGAACCTGCTCCCGCAAGTGATGTATTAGTTGATGAGGTTCATGGCAGTGAAAATAAAGTACCATTTTTCTTGTCCATTTGTCTCATTTTTTATTTTACCTGTTTGTGCATTTTATCACTATGTGCCCATTTGTAATGACTTTCTGTTCTTGCTGTAGAATGATGATGCTAGTGTTCCTCCAGAGAAGGTTGCAGACAAGGTCGTGTCAGGCACCGGCTTCTTCGACGGGCTGGACCCAACTGAACCTCAGTCGTCCATTGGCGCTGTGGTTTTTGATGCCGAGGAGGGCAAGATAGCTGGAGATATCATTTTGGAGAAAGATCTCGTCGAGGCTGCTATTGAGACTAGTGGTAGTGCTGCTGCAGGCCTGGAGAAGTCTCCTGCAGCATAGCTATCAGTTGTTGTTGATGCTGCTTCTCCAACTCTTCTTAGTGGAACACAACCAACCGTTTTTGTTGTTTCAGATTCTCCAGTTGCTCCAGCTGTTGTTGGTGTCCTTGCCAATGACACTGCAACGTCTACTGGAGATGACGATGAAGAGACTGAAAGCGATAGCTTGGGAGAGGAGGTTGATCATTCCAGTGCTGCGAATGGTCTAGGCAAGAATCCATAAAGAGAGGAGCATGCTTCTCTCTTCTTTCCCCATCCCCGCCCCTTTTGTTGTTGATTTTGGTCCATGATATCCCTGTGTACTGCCTGTATGGTGCAAGTTGAACTTCTGGTTTGTGCTTTGTCGTGTGGTTTGTAAATAAAGTTAAGTGAACATGTTTCTATGTGGGGGAAGATTTGTAATGCATGGGTTGTGATGTTTATAATCATGTGGTTTTATCTTTTCTGGTGTAGCAGCTGAGATGTGCTTGTGTTTGTTTGTTGCTCCTGTTGTGATCTATGTGCTTGAATGTTGCTCTTAATTTCTATTTCTTTTGCTGAGCAGATAGTGAACTTGATGTCGTCCGAAAGAAGGTTGATGACTTTTATTTCAGTGTAACTAGGCTTAATAATGGTCGTTCTAAGAGGTGAGTGCAGCTGGTTAGAATTTACATCCATGTACCACTATGACACTACAACAAAACATACTTTAAGTAACACAATCATGTAACAGATAGAAATATATGTTACATGTAAAATTACGGTAACACATCATTTGTGTGGAACGACATCAGTAACACATACAGTATATGTTGGAGACAATGTGTTACATATATATCGAGGTAGTAACATATAATTATGTGTTGGTGCAGATGTGTTACACTTTAGTAATAGTAACACATAACCATGGGTTAGTACGCTACAAACTTTATTATAGGGAGAAATAGAAAATCCAAAATGAACTACTCCCTCTGTTCCATAATTCTTGTCATGTTTTTAGTTAAAAAAATTGAACTAAAAACATGACAAAATTATGGAACAGAGTGAGTACATACCTAGATCACCAATACCCTTACAGATAAGGCCCACATGTCAACATGAGTATTGTATAAATACGTTTTCTTTGTAAATACAACTTTCATTCTTTGGTCAATATGTTATGAAAAAACAATACATTGGTACGTACCAAACTATTTCAGTATGGTTGAAGTGAATACATATTAAACCATATTTTACGGGAGTTTTAGGATGTCTCAACAACCATACATGCCAAATGCACATACTTTAAGATGATAATGTATAATTAAGTATTTGAGTCAATACTCGCGAAGGAGCGGTGGTACAACTATAACACCAATCAAACACTAATTGGCAGTCTAGTACACCAGCGATGTACTAGCATGAATCCTTGAAAAGAAAGTTGCTCGTGTGCTAGTAATTTTTTTGAAGAACAGCCACACACTCCCGCCGGTACATCACAAGAATCATCCATAGCACCAGCAGTAACCGACATCACTCGAACAACAACAACATTACAACAAGAGTGGCACCAAGCAAACAAGCAGCAAGCACGCAACATACATCGCCTAGCTGACTGGGCGGCAAGACGGCCAACGCCCAATTGCAAGTGCAACATAAAAAAGTCATACACGCACAACAGCTAGCACCTGGCTACAAGTGCAAGCCACAGAAGTCACACATGCACAAACTGGTTCACAAAAAAAAGTTTGAATCGGACGTCCAGGTTTTGACAGCAAACAGACATCCCACATAAATCAAGACATCAATTTCAAAAATATATAAGTTCAGTTTACAAGATGGTAAATCTGTATGCTTCTTTGACATAAGTGTACCTATTCCCAATTACAATCTGTCATACATGAAACATAACTTAGTAACAATTTTCTGAAATTTTCTAAGGTTCATGTTCGAAGAGCAAATACTATGCAAACATATAGAAATTTGCTAAAAGGCACATAGCTTCTTCATCAGTTTAGAACAATCCTTCTAAGCTCCACTTGCAGAATTTCCTGAAAAATAAGATTCAACGAAACGCTTGAGCAGAAGGCCATTACAAACCAGAAGAGTCAAGTTAAACTCAATACATATATGGTCTGTGGTTATAATATAATGTAAACTTAGTGCTTTATGGTAGAGATAACATGTATGATCCAGCGCATATATGCTCAACTGTATGAACTAGACAGAAACACAAGAGGGCCAGCAAAAATAGCATCATACATCAGTCTAAGTATAAATCTTGCATTCATTTGATAACTGATATTTGCTTGTTTTAAAACAACTCATTGGTGAAACAAAAAAACCAATAACCAATTCTATTGGGTGTTAGATCAGGAGAATTGACTATGAATCAGTTGGCACTTGGCAATGAGGTTCTGTTCTGCAGTGGGAGTGATAAAGAAGTAACATAACTTGAGAAAGAGACATGTTTTAAGATAAGGAGATGACCAACTAATATGCTAATAAAGAATCAAACCAATAGCTCTCATAAACCTCCTACAAATAGGTGGTGTTTTTCCTGTGTGTCACTTACGGTGACATGTTAGATTTTTTACCTCATTTTTTTCATTCGATCCAAAAAAGGGATCATGTTCCATTATCAAGGGGTAACAGAATAAAACAAAGAAAACCGTCACATCCAGGTTGCAAGATGTTTTACCTTATGTTTTCACTGAAATTTTGTGCTGCACCTTTGGTAAATTCAAGAACTGTTTTACTGAGCCTATGTTAGATATTCTTCGTTAGTTTCCAACTGAAATTTTGCCCTACCTCCCCTGTTAAATTTAAGAACTATCTTGCTGAAGATTTAGTATGGTGCCCAAGAGTTCATATGTAGCCACTTGCAGAAAATGCATATTAGGCTGCTTTTTTGGAAATGGATTGTGCGCGTGTTGTCTATTTCAAGAATATATTGTATCTATTTATCTGCACTTCATAATATCTTTTGGTATTTTACGCCATCAACTCTTTCTTGGGGAATTGGGTCAATACGTTGGCTATGGAAAAGCAAGCTATAGCAGATCACTGAGTGTAGATAAAATGGAATGGTATTTTTGTTCTCCCAAGGCACTAAAGAGTAAGCAGTCGGAGACAATAATTCATAGTTTGAATATGAAGTACTACAGGTTCAGAACGAAGCTAGAATCATATTGCATTGGTACAAATAACCCTTGGTATTAGAACCCGACCAAAAACTGGATTTCCGACCTGAACCTGGTATTGGGGAATCATTCTTCCTCCAGGGTCAGATTAAAAAATGGAAATTGAAGTACTATTACAACAAATACAAATGCATTGGTATTGTTGGTGTCGTATTGTGACAAACTAACAACAAAGTCAACCTCTACGTGTGAAATTCTGAAAATCATCATGCATTACTGTTGTTTTTAACATCATTGCACAATTGTGTATAATGTACGTACAATCATCAATTGATTTTCTCTCGATGCTGTTGTATTTCATGGAGTGTCAATAGCAGTTCTGGTATATTGAACCAAAATTGTCACATAATCACAGTAATCAGACCACATCACCTAATCTAAATCTGCGTTAAAAAAATCGGAACATGGGAGAATGGATTAATTGACTCAATGGACAGTGACATACCTCAGTTGCCTAGGTATCGAGAGGTAGATATTGGAATTGGATCAGTGGAGAAGAAGCAGAGCCAGCCGCTAGATGGGTCAGGCGAAGCCCAGGTTATGGCCGCGGCGGCAGCGGTTGACGGTGGGCGTGGAACTGAGCGCCGAGCGTAGGTGGTGTGGGCTCTGTACTCGAGCGGCGCCGGCGGCGGCCCGTGACCCTGTCTGAATCACAGCCGTATTCCCGTGGTCGCCGGCGAGATGCGTTGCCCATGGTCCACCTCTGCTAGGTACCGTAGTCGGATACGGCCCTTCTTCGCTTCATCCTGTCTACCTGGACGAACGCGAATAGAGCAAGGGCGGAGGACGGCCGGCCAGGGGGAACCCGCGCAGGACGGCGGCGGAATAAGGGATAGGGTTATGGCCAGGACTAATTCGGGGGAACGGGAGGGCATTTTTTCACACAGAAAAATAAAAGAATTTACAGTGTTTGGGGAATCGACATTGAACCGCTCGGTTCTGTGCAAACCGGCAGAATTAGCCCGTTTTCTTTGAAATCTCTCGGTTTGACCGGCTTTTTCATGGTTTGATAGTTTGAACGGTCCGCAGAACTTAACCAACCATTAAGGTCATCGGTTCTAGCTCTTTTTGGTCCAACCACTGGTTTGATCCGGTTTTTAAAACTATGATTTTTCCTGATTTAGTACTATTGAAGGTTCAGGACATTTAACCAAGGTCGGTTCTAGGAGTCGGTCAATCAGAACAAAATCAATCAGCTACCTCCTGACTGTCGAATCGCGTGACAGTTTACGTTTATGATATTTGTGTCGCTAAATTGGTGATCTCCTCTCGGCCATCCCTGCACATTGCACACCTAACCTAGTGTACGACACATGCAATTTAATATTTTCATGATGTCTGTCTATGATGTACATAATGTATTGGAAGAAGATACTCCTATCCATGATGCCTTCCTTCTCTTCCATGCCATCACCACCCCACCCCCTCTCCCTTCATGTCATTGCCCCAGCCATCTCACCTCCACACCACTACAAAGCCTGCTCTTGTCGCCTTCCCTTCCATCCATGGCATGGCCCGCACCCTCCTATCCCCGCTATCTCTCCACGCCATGGCGAAGCCCGTCGCTGTTGCCTCCCCTTCCTACCAAGGCATTGCCTGCACCCTCTTGTCCCCGCCATGACGTGCCAATGTTTTTCTCCCCTGCCACTGCGTCACCGGCCTCCTACTCTTTCCCGAAGACTGAAACATGTTTATACTTTTACCACCCTCACAAGTTGATGTCTTTGTCACATGGACCTGCTATAAAAGTTATTGCACGAGTGTTATGATCACTATGAAAGTGTGTAACTGGTGCACAATTCCCACCCTTACAAGTAGTATATGCATGATTCTTTGAGTTTGATTGGAGCGTCTAATAACTCAACGACCAGAGTTGGGACAAAATTGCAATGGAAGAGTCGCATGGGATGGTCGTGCATGAAGCGTGTTGGCATGCCATGAGTTTGCTTCCAACTCCTAAGCAAGTTTATGGCCGGACACCACGATGTCTAAAGAACAAACACCCCCCTTGAGTTGTTGGAAACAAACATCACCAACATCTCGTTACAACGGCCTCTCAAAGGGTTATCACTAGCTACTACTCCTTGATACTGGAGAGATGATTTCATCAAGTTGAGAAACCAATCTAGGGTTTATATCCCCCATTCCCCTTGATGACTAGGGTAAACTCTCCTCTACCTGCCGCTCCGGTGGTCGGTGGCGCGGAGAGGATCCCTCCACTTCGGTTAGTAGTTTAGGCTATGTTTTTTTAGTCGTTGTAGGTGCGGTGCTCGGACGGACGACGACACTTCTTTTTTGAGTTTCTTCCAGTTTTCGATCATCCTCGAGTTCGTCCATCTAAACGTAGTTGACGAAGCTCCAGCATAGATTCATGCTGTCTCATTGGGACGGTGAGGTTAGGGTTTCTCGTCATGTGGCGAGATTTGGTTTCATGTGCTTCAGACCTATTCAAGGGTTCAATGATTCACGCGCCTCCAGGGCGTTGGTCCTCAGGGGTGTGCACGAAGACTTTTCTGTTGTCATGGACAAGGTCAAAGGGGAGCGGCGACAACGGCGTGTCAGTTGCTCGTGTTGACGACGTAGTGGTCGCTCGGTGGTCTCGGAATATTGACGTAATTTTTTTTTTATATTTGACGTGCTTTGCACTTCCGATGAACTTTAAGAATATATCTGAATCATTTTCGAGAAAGAAAAAACTTTGGTGGACTTCCCACTACTTTTTTTCTTTTGAGTTGATGAAGGACTTCCCACTACTTATTTTGATGGCTTGCGCCCTCGTTCTCCTTTTCGTGTAGTTGGGCCCGCTGCCTAGTGAAAAAAAAGACACATAAAGAGAGAGAAAGCGCGCGTACGTGGCAATATTTTGGTCAATTAGGTCTCCTTCGCTCCCTCAAGGCCTCAAATCCCTCCGCCTCAAGAAGCCCAAATCCCCCTTCTCTCTCGAAGCATCTCCTATCCAAAGATCCAGATGCGCTCACCACCGTCGTCCGCATCCAAGCCGCCCCGCCGTTTCCCACTGCCGTCCGCATCCAAGCCGCCCCGCCGTGTCCCCTACCAGACTGTCGTGTCCCACCACCTCCCGTCGCCCCACCTCCCCTCCGTCCCGCCGTGTCCCCTGCATCACCACCGCCCGGCCGCCCCACGCCGCACTGCCCTGTCGTGCCCCCTCTTCCTCCCCTCGTATACCCCCAGCATGGTCGTGACGGCCGCGCTGACCATGACCATGACAGCAAGGATGATGGCGACGCGTGACCCATGGTGACCTTACCCCGGCTGATAGTTTGGATGACCACCGGATCTACCTGACATCGTATCCCCTCCTCTCCAACAGGTCTCTCTCACTCTACGGTTTTACTTTTGTGCCACAGCTCGTGTTTCCATCAAGAATTGCTCATATTACATATTGTCAATGCTTGCTCATTGTAGAGAGATATGTTTCTTTCACTATAAATCTGTGTATTCAGGAGATCAATAGATTACTTGGGGATAATCATGTCAAATTATTTTTGAACCATCAAGTAGTAGTTAGTGTTAATTTGAGTAATTTCTAAATGGTAAAAAAGAGTAAGTCCTGAAATAGATTGACATGAACAGCAAATAGAGAAACTCAATTAGAGTTGTTGAATTTCACATGATTGTGAATGTATCTATGGACACACTGCAAGTAGATTAACCTTCTCTTGTTATTAAAGTACCACTTTGAGTCTATATAACAGATAGTGGCATCTTATTAATGCAGTTAGCAGAGTTGTGATCTTGTTGTATCAGGAATTCAGGAGGTCTGATAAATTGTAATTTCTCTCCAACTAGGCATTCCCCTTTGATCTTAGTGCCATGTAAGTATGCACCATTGTCGCTCAGTGCCTCAATTTCAACAAAATGTAGGAAATTGAACTTTGTACTGAAGAATATATTGTGCAAACTGACCACTATGTCCATCTAGTATCTACTATTATGTCAATGTGATTTCGATCTCTAGTTGTATACTATGATGATTACGTTTTTGCTTTGTTTGCACAAAGGAAACCAATAGTTTTTCACCCTTTATTTATCATCGAGTTGCCTTCTTTATCTGCAGGAACATGTTCTTACCGGTGGTCAGGTCTGATGGTTGATGCATAATAGCATCTAATTCAGGCTCTTGCATGAAGGAGCTTCTTGAGGTGATGTTATGTAGTTTGAGCTTATGAACGTACTTGCTAGCCTTTGGAACTAACCACTTGGTGTTTCCCTATTCTTTTGCAGATTTTGGCAACTAAAAAAGGAGTGCCTATCAACGAAACCCCCCCATCTCCAGTTCCACCTTCTGCTTGTTCACCATCTCTTCCAGATGTTGGAAACAAGCCAAGAACCACCAGCTTTGTGTGCTCAGCAACATATAGATCATGTAAGTTCTCTACCCAATACCCATGAATTCTTGCGTTGCTGGTGCTTTCTACCCAATACCCATGACTGATGGCTGCTGGGCTGCCTGCTGTTCCCAGTCAATTAGCAATTTCAGAATTAAATTAATTGGGCACACAATTAATTTAGTGCAAATCATTATTGTATGTGTCTTTCTAGTTCGTCTAGTGATAATAATCTGGGACCGATTCGGTCTAGCCTAGCACATATATTTCAGGAAAGTAAGTATCACAGACTCAGCGTAGCCTAGCACATATCTTTTAGGAATGTGAGTATCACAGATTCAGTGTAGCCTACCACATATCTTTTAGATCAAGGTTAGGTTTTAGTGTTCTTTACTGGGCTGTGCTCACGACTCACAAAGCAGTATCATGTGTTGTGCAAGCTGCCGAAACACTAGGAGAGGTACATACTCAGCGTACTGCAATATTTAGAGCATTCAGTCATGAATCAAAATCCTTTTTATGGTAGGGATGAATCAAAATCTTAGTCTAATATTATGTCAAACTATCCTAAGCATGGTAATTAACGTTTGTCAATTTCGTTCCTGGTCCAGATGATTTACACAGCACAAAAACATCCATGTACATAGGCAGGTTGTCCCAGCAAGCAAAAATTTCACTACACACCGCTTTTAGTAATTATCACTAAAGCTTTGTTTCGTGCTTTGATATGCGAGTTTGATAGGAGCAGCAATGCTTTGGTGATAAAACTTTTGTTCCGTCAAAACTGAAAATATTAATCTGTCCTGTGAAATGATAATATATATTAATCAATTGTGGGTATTTTGGCAATTCTATGATGTTGTTGTACATAGGCAGGTTGTCCCAGCAAGCAAAAATTTCACTACACACCGCTTTTAGTAATTATCACTAAAGCTTTGTTTCGTGCTTTGATATGCGAGTTTGATAGGAGCAGCAATGCTTTGGTGATAAAACTTTTGTTCTGTCAAAACTGAAAATATCAATCTGTCCTGTGAAATGATAATATATATTAATCAATTGTGGGTATTTTGGCAATTCTATGATGTTGTTTATTGTCCTACTTTTTTTCTAAAGGTATAGCGTGATTTATACATGCAGACTTTGTCAAAAAAACGTGCAAGAACATTTTAGTAGAGCTTGGATGTAGATGAGGACATGAGGTAGTGTTTCAAAAGCTTCATCACGGCACATATATTGATGTACTTCTGAAAATGTACTTGTTTGAATTATATGTATCATATTTTGTTGACTACACTTTCTAGTATCTTCGTACAACAGTTAAATAAATCTACTGGAAATCTATAGTGGACGGTATGCTACAAAAATGGTGAGAAATGAATTTCTTTCTCGGTAAGTAACTTTGTTTTCCAGTGTGCAGCCAGGCTATTGGGTTTGGAGGGTTGATTCAACTTATAGAAGGGGCCGTATGCACCAAAGAGTAGTAGAGACGGAGATGCTCGTGGGGTCTGCGAAGCTATGGAGGCAGGTGAAGGTGTCATATGCATGTTTGCATCTTCTCTTCTCATGAATCTTATATGGAGAAATATAATTCAGGAAACAACTATGTAAGTGGAGCAATATCAGTTTTCACTAAATATGATCCACCAACTATATCAAGGTACTGTAATTTGAACCATTCAAATTATGTTAAATGTGGTAAATAGCCGAATTTTCTTGAAAAACATTGCCGTTATTTTCTAAAACATTGCCAAGCGTGGCAACGCGCCCCTTTATGTCCTACTATCTAAAATCTTCTTACGAGTACTTTGGTTAGGTACTAGCAAGCATGCGCGTCCACACACGCACGTACAACACAACACACATGCTCTGCTCCTGATTTGTCAATAGTATGCTGATGCTTTGCTTTGATCTGCTCTACCACTCTGAAATTTTTGCAATGGGGGCCACTTACTTTGCATGTGCTTGCTCATGCAGTGACCTGATTGATAGTTGTCTCTCTTCAACTAATGTCCAGATACAACAAGTTAGTCTTGATTTGTACAGGAGCCAAGTAGAATTGTCTGAACTCTTTTTTTGGGTTTTTACTTACCACACATCTGCCACGTGGTGACTGTCAGAACTCTAAATGCAATAGCGCAACAGTTTACTACTATGTGAGATTAAATGGGATTATGTGGGAAGTAGACGCAACAATGTTGATTGTGGGCTGCCTATGAACACCCACATAACAGATGCGTGCAGATGTGGGCATCCTGCTATTAGTCCCGCTTGTAGCTTGAATGTGTATCCCTAACAAAGTGAAGGGTCATGACAATCTTCCTGAACTATGACCATGTGTATCCATTGACCTATTTTTCATGCAAATTCTACTATCAGTATATAGGTTGCTTCCAAAGTAGTTTCAAAGACTTCAACATATCCAAACAAGTGGAATGTTGCATATGCTACTATTCGGTGCACTGATCCAGAAACTAGGGCTGGTGATATTGAGTTAGGTACCGACTTTGCATGTGTGTGCATAGATGAAACTATTCTGGATAATGAGGTGTTGGGGAAGTTGAAGTTTCTGATTGGTGATGCTTTTTCTTGAGGATACTTAATCGCCTGGCCTCGAGCTTTTGTAAGTCAAAAGTCTTCACCTAACTATAAGATCCAATTTTCTTTTGCATATTTCAAAATAGTATTTGTGTATATTTAATCACATAACTATAAGATCCAATTTTCTTTTGCAGATTAAAAAGAAGGATAATTGAGTTGCAGCTGAATTCTCTGGTTGGATCAAGAAGCAAATAAAATTAGAGAAATGTACTTTGCAATAACCGTAGTTTCTGTTGATAGATGAAAAAAAATGTAATATCATACACGAGATCTTTTTCTTTGTTAGAATTGATGCAAATGCTATGTTGTAATATTATCTGGAGATATGTTCTTTGTAGTCAAATTAATATGAATGATATGTTGCACCAATAATATTGGTATTTGTTTATTGTAATGCATATGTATCCGACACTGTTGTATATTCATCATAAATATCTTGATATTTTCAGTTTGTGTATGTCTCGCGCTTCAGTTTCTCTATCATTTTAATGGTGCCAATCATCAAAATAAAATAATTGACTATTTGAGCAATTGCAACAATTTTATTAAATAAATGTATATTCCATAAAATGGGTGCCTAATTTTTTGGTTAATCATTAAAAATTAAGTACATTAATTATGTTTCCATACTAAAATAGTAGTGTTACTGATGTTGTTACTGTAGTTACAAAATATGTTACTACATAGTTGACAATTATAAATTATAGTGCTATGATAATTGGATATTATGTTACAACTTGTGTTACTCTAGGTATGAAAACATGTTACCACCATGTTCTACGTATATGAAAATGTTACTACTAGTGTTACTATAGTTATAAAAATGTGTTACCAATGCATTTGGTAACACATAATATGCATGTTACTATAAACTAATAGTAACACAATTTTTAATGTATAGTAACAATTATTATATGTGACAGTGGACACCACCTAGTAACACGGTCTAATGGAACACATTCCAAAATGTGTTACTATGGGACTTAGTAACACTATTTTGGGTCTGTGGTAACACAACATGGTGTTACAAAAGCTCTGTCCTCTTGTAGTGTGAACTGCCTGTGGTTTCATACCTAAACTTCTTTACTCTATGTTGCTGAACTTCTTTTTACTTCTCTGGTGCTGAACATCTAGCCTTTTGTACTGCATGTTGTGATCTAGCTGAACTTCTGTGCTTATATGTGTGATGAACTTCTTGAGTTCCTGATGCTGAACTTCTTTTACTTTCTATTGCTTGTTTTAGATCAAAGATTATGTTCCAAAACAATGAGTGTGAATCTAATGTTGAAGATGTCGCACTATCTTTTTCTGCTCGCGGAATGCTTCGATCTAATGTAGCTGAGATTGCACTGTATTGTCTATGTGCGAAATACCAGGGATCGTATAAAATCATCCTGCCGTATTGGGTTCGTGTGAGTCAACCCTATAGTGATTTCTTTTCTGTTTTGTTCCTTACCATTTTATTTAAAACTTGTTTGTCTCATTTGTATTTTCATATGTTGCTGTTGTCTGCATTATTTTACGACAAGATTTTCAGAGGTCAATTTGATTCCCGTGTGAGGAAGTACTTCTTGGCGACTAGTCTAGATAGCATGGATGCACATGATTCTGTAAGCAATATCTTGTTCTTTGTCTCTGTATTAGTTTGCACTATGATCCACTCTGTTTATATTGTTTTATTTTTCTTTGTACTGTTTGATATTAATTTTCAGTTTTTCATGATTTGTGTGTTTCTGTTGCTTCAGGTTGTTTTCCCCACTTTTGACCCACCTGACATTCCTACTCACTTGGGTGGTGTTGGTCATTGGGTTTCAATATTTCTTGACCTGAAGAATTCAAGGTTCCAGCTTCTCGACTCCTACTATGGACCAAACGATGACTGTGCGGTACGTCTGTTTCGGCGGATGACTGATAACATCAAGAAGCTTTGGAACGATGCCAACAACGACAGGGAGACACCCTTCAGTCCTCTTTCTATTGACCATTTCCCTTTGGATTGGATTGATGTCCCCCAGCAAACCAACAAGTATGAGCTCCACTTTTCTCTTTATCACTTTTGTTTTAACTGTAGTTGTACATAAGCTGCAACGTCTTTTATTCGTTGGCTTTCTTTTTTGTACTAACACTATTCTTCTTTTTGTTTGATGGCAGTATCGACTGCGGATTCTTCATGCTTACGAATGTTAATTCGTTTGATGAAGGGGTTCTTGCAAACTATTCCCATGATAATATCGCAGATATCAGAAAGACGTGGTTGTACTCAATTGCTTCTTCTAACCTGTTTGAAACATACTTCCAAGGTCTGTTTGGCTACTATACATGTAAGTCTTGAAACTTGGACTGCTTACTTGTACTGCATCTTTTATTCTACATGAACTTCATTTTTATCATTTTTATTTTGCTTGTGTATTTTTTTCAATATTTTTTTCCATTCATTGCTTACTTGGACAAGAGCATTTCTTCTACTTGAACTTCAAAGATGATACCTTTTTATGCTTTTGTTAGCTGTAGTTGAATGTTTTCCAATTCATCAGTTTATGTTGAACTGTGCCTTGGGTTGTGCGTGAACTTCATTTAGTTTTTAAATGCAACACATTTTTTTAGGTCAGCTTGAGTAGTAACCATGTCATATATATTTGTTGGACTGTACATTGTGATGTACCTAAACTTCAATTATATTTAATGGTCTTTTTCTCTTCCTTTTATTTGACAGTGGACCCGTTGGACTTGACCGATTACCACTACTCATTCCTCGGGTCACAGGAATACCAGCCTAGGGAGGAATTGATGAGTACAACTCTGAGAGAAGATGATAGCTCTTGAACCATTATTCCTTCCAAGTTGGGGAAGCAAGCTGTCAGTATTTGTGCTGCTCCAATTACCCCTTGCTCCAGGAAGGTTGGTGCAGTCAAAGCAGATGTGATTTCGTTGGATGATGATTTTGAGAAGAATGCTTACCCGAAGAATGGTAAATTTGAAGGAAATATGCCCTAGAGGCAATAATAAAGTTATTATTTTTTCCTTATATCATGATAAATGTTTATTATTCATGCTAGAATTGTATTAACCGGAAACATAATACTTGTGTGAATACATAGACAAACAAAGTGTCACTAGTATGCCTCTACTTGACTAGCTTGTTAATCGAAGATGGTTATGTTTCCTAACCATAAACAAAAGAGTTGTTATTTGATTAACGGGATCACATCATTAGGAGAATGATGTGATTGACATGACCCATTCCATTAGCTTAGCACCCGATCGTTTAGTATGTTGCTATTGCTTTCTTCATGACTTATACATGTTCCTATGACTATGAGATTATGCAACTCCCATTTGCCGGAGGAACACTTTGTGTGCTACCAAACGTCACAACGTAACTGGGTGATTATAAAGGAGCTCTACAGGTGTCTCCAAAGGTACATGTTGGGTTGGCGTATTTCGAGATTAGGATTTGTCACTCCGATTGTCGGAGAGGTATCTCTGGGCCCTCTCGGTAATGCACATCACATAAGCCTTGCAAGCATTGCAACTAATGAGTTAGTTGTGAGATGATGTATTACGGAACGAGTAAAGAGACTTGCCAGTAACGAGGTTGAACTAGGTATTAAGATACCGACGATCGAATCTCGGGCAAGTAACATACCGATGACAAAGGGAACAACGTATGTTGTTATGCGGTCTGACCGATAAAGATCTTCGTAGAATATGTAGGAGACAATATGGGCATCCAGGTCCCGCTATTGGTTATTGACCGGAGACGTGTCTCGGTCATGTCTACATTGTTCTCGAACCGTAGGGTCCGCACGCTTAAGGTTTCGATGACAGTTATATTATGAGTTTATGAGTTTTGATGTACTGAAGGAGTTCGGAGTCCCGGATGAGATCGGGGACATGACGAGGAGTCTCGAAATGGTCGAGACGTAAAGATCGATATATTGGACGACTATATTCGGACTTCGGAAAGGTTCCGAGTGATTCGGGTATTTTTCGGAGTACCGGAGAGTTACGGGAATTCGCGGGGAGAAGTATTGGGCCTTATTGGGCCATACGGGAAAGAGAGAGGGGCTGCCTAGGGCAGGCCGCGCGCCCCCCAAGGCCTAGTCCGAATTGGACTAGGGAGAGGGGCTGCACCCCTTCCTTGTTTCCTACTACTACTACATGGAAGGACTCCTAGTTGGACTAGGAAAGGGGGAATCCTACTCCCGGTGGGAGTAGGACTCCCCTAGGGCGCGCCATAGAGAGGGACGTCCCTCCCCTCCTCCACTCCTTTATATACGGGGGCAGGGGGCACCACGTAGACACACAAGTTGATCTTCGTGATCGTTCCTTAGCCGTGTGCGGTGCCCCCCTCCACCATATTCCACCTCGGTCATATTGTAGCGGTGCTTAGGCGAAGCCCTGCGACGGTAGAACATCAAGATCGTCACCACGCCGTCGTGCTGATTGGAACTCCTCCCTGACGCTTTGCTGGATCGGAGCCCGGGGATCGTCATCGAGCTGAACGTGTGCCAAGAACTCGGAGGTGCCGGAGTAACGGTGCTTGGATCGGTCGGATCGTGAAGACGTACGACTACATCAACCGCGTTGTCACAACGCTTCCGCTGTCGGTCTACAAGGGTACGTAGATCACACTCTCCCCTCTCGTTGCTATGCATCACCATGATCTTGCGTGTGCGTAGGAAAATTTTGAAATTACTACGTTCCCCAACAGTGGCATCAGAGCCTAGGTTTTATGTGTTGATGTTATATGCACGAGTAGAACACAAGTGAGTTGTGGGCGATATAAGTCATACTGCTTACCAGCATGTCATACTTTGGTTCGGCGGTATTGTTGGATGAAGCGGCCCGGACCGACATTACGCGTACGCTTACGCGAGACCGGTTCTCCCGACGTGCTTTGCACAAAGGTGGCTAGCGGGTGACAGTTTCTCCAACTTTAGTTGAACCGAGTGTGGCTACGCCCGGTCCTTGCGAAGGTTAAAACAGCACCAACTTGACAAACTATCGTTGTGGTTTTTTGATGCGTAGGTAAGAACGGTTCTTGCTCAGCCGTAGCAGCCACGTAAAACTTGCAACAACAAAGTAGAGGACGTCTAACTTGTTTTTGCAGGGCATGTTGTGATGTGATATGGTCAAGACGTGATGAGATATAAGTTGTTGTATGAGATGATCATGTTTTGTTGAAGTTATCAGCAACTGGCAAAATCCTTATGGTTGTCTCTCTATTGCATAATATGCAAGCATCCAATAATTGCTTTACTTTATCGCTATGCGATAGCAATAGTTGCAAGAGCAATTGTTGGCGAGATGACCACGTGACGACACATTGATATAGATCAAGATGATGGAGATCACGGTGTCATGCCGGTGACAATATAGATCATGACAGTACTTTGGAGATGGAGATCAAAGAAGCAAGATGATGATGGCCATATCATGTCACATATTTTGATTGCATATGATGTTTATCTTTTATACATCTTATTTTTGCTTAGTTTGACGGTAGCATTTTAAGATGATCTCTCACTAATTATTAAGAAGTGTTCTCCCTGAGTATGCACCGTTGCGAAAGTTCTTCGTGCTGAGACACCACGTGATGATCGGGTGTGATAGGCTCTACGTTCAAATACAACGGGTGCAAAACAGTTGCACACGCGGAATACTCAGGTTATACTTGACGAGCCAAGCATATACAGATATGGCCTCGGAACGTGGAAACCGAAAGGTCGAGCGTGAATCATATAGTAGATACGATCAACATAGTGATGTTCACCAATGAAACTGCTCCATCTCACGTGATGATCGGACATGGTTTAGTTGATTTGGATCACGTGATCACTTAGAAGATTAGAGGGATGTCTATCTAAGTGGGAGTTCTTAAGTAATATGATTAATTGAACTTAAATTTATCATGAACTTAGTCCTGGTAGTATTTTGCAAATTATGTTGTAGATCAATAGCTCGCGTTATTGCTTTCATATGTTTATTTTGATATGTTCCTAGAGAAAAATTGTGTTGAAAGATGTTAGTAGCAATGATGCGGATTGGATCCGTGATCTGAGGTTTATCCTCATTGCTGCACAGAGGAATTATGTCCTTGATGCACCGCTAGGTGATAGACCTATTGCAGGAGCAGATGCTGACGTTATGAACGTTTGGCTAGCTAAATATGATGACTACTTGATAGTTTAGTGCACCATGCTTAACGGCTTAGAATCGGGACTTCAAAGACGTTTTGAATGTCATGGACCATATGAGATGTTCCAGGAGTTGAAGTTAATATTTCAAGCAAATACCCGAGTTGAGAGATATGAAGTCTCCAACAAGTTCTATAGCTAAAAGATGGAGGAGAATCGCTCAACTAGTGAGCATGTGCTCAGATTGTCTGGGTACTACAATCGCTTGAATCAAGTGGGAGTTAATCTTCCAGATAAGATAGTGATTGACAGAATTCTCTAGTCACCATCACCAAGTTAGTAGAACTTCGTGATGAACTATAGTATGCAAGGGATGACGAAAACGAATCCCGAGCTTTTCATGATGATGAAATCGATGAAGGTAGAAATCAAGAAAGAGCATCAAGTGTTGATGGTTGACAAGATCACTAGTTTCAAGAAAAGGG
The DNA here is from genome assembly GCF_056163025.1 of Triticum urartu. Taxonomy (NCBI): domain Eukaryota; kingdom Viridiplantae; phylum Streptophyta; class Magnoliopsida; order Poales; family Poaceae; genus Triticum; species Triticum urartu. The sequence goes on from NC_141878.1 coordinate 221,008,789, forward strand.
CAAAGGGAAGAAGGGGAACTTCAAGAAGAACGGCAAGCAAGTTGCTGCTCAAGTGAAGAAGCCCAAGTCTGGTCCTAAGCCTGAGACTAAGTGCTTCTACTGCAAAGGGACTGGTCACCGGAAGCGGAACTGCCCCAAGTATTTGGTGGATAAGAAGGATGGCAAAGTGAACAAAAGTATATTTGATATACATGTTATTGATGTGTACTTTACTAGTGTTTATAGCAACCCCTCAGTATTTGATACTAGATCAGTTGCTAAGAGTAGTAACTCGAAACAGGAGTTGCAGAATAAACAGAGACTAGTTAAGGGTGAAGTGACGATGTGTGTTGGAAGTGGTTCCAAGATTGATATGATCATCGTCGCACACTCCCTATACTTTCGGGATTAGTGTTGAACCTGAATAAGTGTTATTTGGTGTTTGCGTTAAGCATGAATATGATTTGATCATGTTTATTGTAATACGGTTATTCATTTAAGTAAGAGAATAAATTGTTGTTCTGTTTACATGAATAAAACCTTATATGGTTACACACCCAATGAAAATAGTTCGTTGGATCTCGATCGTAGTGATACACATAATCATAATATTGAAACCAAAAGATGCAAAGTTAATAATGATAGTGCAACTTATTTGTGGCACTACCGTTTAGGTCATATTGGTGTAAAGCGCATGAAGAAACTCCATGCTGATGGGCTTTTGGAATCACTTGATTATGAATCAGTTGATGCTTGTGAACCATGCCTCATGGGCAAGATGACTAAGACTCTGTTATTCGGAACAATGGAGCGAGCAACAGATTTGTTGGAAATCATACATACTGATGTATGTGGTCCGATAAATATTGAGGCTCGCGACAAGTATCATTATTTTCTGATCTTCACAGATGATTTGAGCAGATATGAGTATATCTACTTGATGAAACATAAGTCTGAAACATTTGAAAAGTTCAAAGAATTTCAGAGTGAAGTGAAAAATCATCGTAACAAGAAAATAAAGTTTCTACGATCTGATCGTAGAGAAGAGTATTTGAGTTACGAGTTTGGCCTTCAGTTTAAAACAATGTGAAATAGTTTCACTACTCACGCCACCTGGAACACCACAATGTAATGGTGTGTCCGAACGTCATAACCGTACTTTATTAGATATGGTGCGATCTATGATGTCTCTTACCGATCTACCACTATCATTTTGGGGTTATGCATTAGAGACAGCTGCATTCACGTTAAAAGGGCACCATCTAAATCTGTTGAGACGACACCGTATGAACTATGGTTTGGCAAGAAACCAAAGTTGTCATTTCTTAAAGTTTGGGGTTGCGATGCTTATATGAAAAAGTTTCATCCTGATAAGCTCAAACTCAAATCGGAGAAGTGCGTCTTCATAGGATACCCAAAAGAAAATGTTGGGTACACCTTCTATCATAGATCTGAAGGCAAGATATTCGTTTCTTAGAATGGATCCTTTCCAAAGAAGGAGTTTCTCTCGAAAGAAGTGAGTGGGAGGAAAGTAGAACTTGATGAGGTAACTGTACCTGCTCCCTTATTGGAAAGTAGTTTATCACAGAAATCTGTTCCTGTGACTACTACACCAATTAGTGAGGAAGCTAATGATGATGATCATGTAACTTTAGATCAAGTTACTACCAAATCTCGTAGGTAAACCAGAGTGAGATCCACACCAGAGTGGTACGGTAATCCTGTTCTGGAAGTCATGTTACTAGACCATGACGAACTTGCGAACTATGAGGAAGCGATGATGAGTCCAGATTCCGCGAAATGGTTTGAGGCCATGAAATCTGAGATATGATCCATGTATGAGAACAAAGTATGGACTTTGGTTGACTTGCCCGATGATCGGCAAGCCATAGAAAATAAATGGATCTTCAAGAGGAAGACGGACGCTGATAGTAGTGTTACTATCTACAAAGCTAGAATTGTCGCAAAAGGTTTTCGACAAGTTCAAGGTGTTGACTACGATGAGATTTTCTCACTCGTATCTATGCTTAAGTCTGTCCGAATCATGTTAGCAATTGCCGCATTTTATGAAATCTGGCAAATGGATAAACAAAACTGCATTCCTTAATGGATTTACTAAAGAAGAGTTGTATACGATGCAACTAGAAGGTTTTGTCGATCCTAAAGGTGTCAACTAAATATGCAAGCTCCAGCGATCCATCTATGGACTGGTGCAAGAATCTCAGAGTTGGAATATACGCTTTGATAAGTTGATCAAAGCATATAGTTTTATACAGACTTGCGGTGAAGCCTGTATTTACAAGAAAGTGAGTGGGAGCACTACAACATTTCTGATAAGTATATGTGAATGACATATTGTTGATCAGAAATAATGTAGAATTATTCTGCAAAGCATAAAGGAGTGTTTGAAAGGAGTTTTTCAAAGAAAGACCTCGGTGAAGCTGCTTACATATTGAGTATCAAGATCTATAGAGATAGATCAAGACACTTGATAAGTTTTTTCAATGAGTACATACCTTGACAAGATTTTGAAGTAGTTCAAAATGGAACAGTCAAAGAAAGAGTTCTTGCCTGTGTTGCAAGGTGTGAAATTGAGTAAGACTCAAAGCCCGACCACGGCAGAAGATAGAAATAGAATGAAAGTCATTCCCTATGCCTCAGCCATAGGTTCTATAAAGTATGCCATGCTGTGTACCAGATCTATTGTATACCCTACACTGTGTTAAGCAAGGGAGTACAATAGTGATCTAAGAGTAGATCACTGGACAACGGTCAAAATTATCCTTAGTGGAATAAGGAAATATTTCTCAATTATGGAGGTGACAAAAAGGTTCGTCGTAAAAATTTACGTCGATGCAAGTTTTGACACAGATCTGGATGACTCTAAGTCTCGATCTAGATACATATTGAAAGTGGGAGCAATAAGCTAGAGTAGCTCCGTGCAGAGCATTGTTGACATAGAAATTCGCAAAATACTTACGGATCTGAATGTAACAGACCCGTTGACTAAAATTATCTCACAAGCAAAACATGATCACACCTTAGTACTCTTTGGGTGTTAATCACATAGCGATTTGAACTAGATTACTGACTCTAGTAAACCCTTTGGGTGTTGATCACATATCGATGTGAACTATGGGTGTTAATCACATGGTGATGTGAACTATTGCTGTTAAATCACATGGCGATGTGAACTAGATTATTGACTCTAGTGCAAGTGGGAGACTGAAGGAAATATGCCCTAGAGGCAATAATAAAGTTATTATTTATTTCCTTATATCATGATAAATGTTTATTATTCATGCTAGAATTGTATTAACCGGAAACATAATACTTGTGTGAATACATAGACAAACAAAGTGTCACTAGTATGCCTCTACTTGACTAGCTCGTTAATCGAAGATGGTTATGTTTCCTAACCATAAACAAAAGAGTTGTTATTTGATTAACGGGATCACATCATTAGGAGAATGATGTGATTGACATGACCCATTCCATTAGCTTAGCACCCGATCGTTTAGTATGTTGCTATTGCTTTCTTCATGACTTATACATGTTCCTATGACTATGAGATTATGCAACTCCCGTTTGCCGGAGGAACACTTTGTGTGCTACCAAACGTCACAACGTAACTGGGTGATTATAAAGGAGCTCTACAGGTGTCTCCAAAGGTACATGTTGGGTTGGCGTATTTCGAGATTAGGATTTGTCACTCCGATTTTCGGAGAGGTATCTCTGGGCCCTCTCGGTAATGCACATCACATAAGCCTTGCAAGCATTGCAACTAATGAGTTAGTTGTGAGATGATGTATTACGGAACGAGTAAAGAGACTTGCCGGTAACGAGATTGAACTAGGTATTAAGATACCGACGATCGAATCTCGGGCAAGTAACATACCGATGACAAAGGGAACAACGTATGTTGTTATGCGGTCTGACCGATAAAGATCTTCGTAGAATATGTAGGAGACAATATGGGCATCCAGGTCCCGCTATTGGTTATTGACCGGAGACGTGTCTCGATCATGTCTACATTGTTCTCGAACCGTAGGGTCCGCACGCTTAAGGTTTCGATGACATTTATATTATGAGTTTATGAGTTTTGATGTACCGAAGGAGTTCGGAGTCCCGGATGAGATCGGGGACATGACGAGGAGTCTCGAAATGGTCGAGACGTAAAGATCGATATATTGGACGACTATATTCGGACTTCGGAAAGGTTCCGAGTGATTCGGGTATTTTTCGGAGTACCGGAGAGTTACGGGAATTCGCCGGGAGAAGTATTGGGCCTTATTGGGCCATACGAGAAAGAGAGAGGGGCTGCCTAGGGCAGGCCGCGCGCCCCCCAAGGCTTAGTCCGAATTGGACTAGGGAGAGGGGCTGCACCCCTTCCTTGTTTCCTACTCCTACTACATGGAAGGACTCCTAGTTGGACTAGGAAAGGGGGAATCCTACTCCCGGTGGGAGTAGGACTCCCCTAGGGCGCGCCATAGAGAGGGACGTCCCTCCCCTCCTCCACTCCTTTATATACGGGGGCAGGGGGCACCCCGTAGACACACAAGTTGATCTTCGTGATCGTTCCTTAGCCGTGTGCGGTGCCCCCCTCCACCATATTCCACCTCGGTCATATTGTAGCGGTGCTTAGGCGAAGCCCTGTGACGGTAGAACATCAAGATCGTCACCACGCCGTCGTGCTGACGGAACTCCTCCTCGACGCTTTGCTGGATCGGAGCCCGGGGATCGTCACCGAGCTGAACGTGTGCCAAGAACTCGGAGGTGCCGGAGTAACGGTGCTTGGATCGGTCGGATCGTGAAGACGTACGACTACATCAACCGCGTTGTCACAACGCTTCCGCTGTCGGTCTACAAGGGTACGTAGATCACACTCTCCCCTCTCGTTGCTATGCATCACCATGATCTTGCGTGTGCGTAGGAAAATTTTGAAATTACTACGTTCCCCAACAAAATCTGCTGCTGGTACTATTGTTGGGAGAGGTGGGAAGAATGCTATCATCACTAGGAGGAAACCGACAGTTGAGTCTGGCAACATAACTTCCTCAAAGAGAGCATCAAGATTGCCTTTGAAGTGGTGTTCTGCTGTTGCTCCCCTAAATAAATACATTTACCCTCATCTATCTGAGGCCCGGAGGTTGAGACAGTATGTGCTTAGTGAAGATGGTCTGAAGAAGTATTATGATTGAGTTTTATTCTTCTTATTTTTGTTGCTACCAGAGATGCTACTTTGTTCTGAACTTCTTTTGTTATAGTATCTGAACTTCTATTCATTTCTCCTTGCCTTGGAGTTGCACTTCTCATATTTTCCCCATCCTTTTAAATCTGCAGCACAAGCTACTACATGTTTACCATCCCTGGGAATGTGATTGACATCACATGACGTGTCCTTTATACTCTTTTCGGTGAAGGGCAGCAGATGGAAGGAGATGTAATGGATTATCTCATAAACTTGTGAAGTATAAGCCAGAGACCTCTGAGATCCTCTCTTATGCTGACAGGGTTGTGCTTAGTCCCTACTTCATACAGATTTTAGTTCTTTGCACCCCTATCTCCCTTTTTTGCTCTAGTTTTGGTGTACTGGCATTTGGGAGGTGTTTTAATTCTGTTTTTGTGAATGCATTACTGCCTGGAGTATGATTTTTTCACTACAACAGTTCCAAAATTCGATGCAAAAAAAATCAACTAAACTCCTCCCAATGTTTGTTCGCAAGGAAGAAGACCTTCTTAACGCAAAGATGGTTAGGTTTTCATAACTCTTGCTTTTTTAATTTTACGTTCATCCTTTTGCTGAGTTTGTCATGAAGTTTTTGTTCATCTCGGTAGTTTCCATACCTATGCTTTATAGTTTGTGTTCACCATTTCTTTCATTCTTGGAAGGTTTTTTTGATACTATTCAAGCCAATTAACACAATAGCGCACTACAGTGTGTATGTGCTGAATAGATATCATGGGAGCATTGACATCCTTGATTCACTTCCTTACACTAATACGGGAATGTCATGAACAAGTTTCCATGGAGACTGCCAAAATATCGTGAGTGTTTCTTAGCCTGTACTTCCTTTCATATTCTCTTGTTTAACACGAAGTTTATTATGCCTTCTGTTGACAAATTTTTTTTATGTCTCTGTTTTGGTAACACTGCTTGAACTGACTATCATTTGTCAGTTGAACTTCTGGTATTGTTTAGCTGGATCTTATGCAAGTGTCGCTTTTATGTACCTGAACTTAACTATTTTGGTTAACATGTTTTTGATTTCATCTTATTTGTCATTTCTGGCAGATCAAGAGATTTGTTGGGTTGCTCGAGGAGGTGTACGGCAAGGCTGCGTACAAAGCGAGCAAGCAGCCTAACAGGGTGAATATTGCAAAGAGGCCAACTTTTATCGATGTTCCAAAGCAAGTGAATAATGATTGTGGTTTCTTCATCGTGAAGTTCTGCTCTACATATGATGGCGATGAGCTTGTTGAAGATATCGGTGATGTGAAAGTATGTTTTGTCCTTGTTCTTGTCTCATTACCCTTTCATTTTTCTTGTGTGTTTTTGCTAAGACGCTCCTGATGTGGTTTTAGTTTTCCTTTACTAAACCATAATTTTGTTTCTTGTTTGTAGGCTGATGCAGATGACTGGAAGGCCGAGTTCATGAACACTCTAGTCTTTAGCGAGAAGAATGAAATTGTGGGTGCAGAGCTTCCTGCTGAGATCCGGTCATTGAGCCTATGAATTCGAAGCATTAGTTTCAGTGTAGATTTGATTTCGTAAAGATTTAGGTTTGATAATGATTGGAATGATTTCGTAAAGATTTGGTTGTAAGAATGGTTTAGTAATTTTTGTATCTATTGCTGCATCACTATTACTTAAGATATTGAGGACAAATGTATCTAGTGATAGGATGATTTGGCTTGTGAATGTATTGCATCGTTTTCAGTATCCATGTGTTGTATGTTTTTTCCTCAGCATATGTACTTGAACTTCTCACTGGGCTATGGTTGAACTGCTAGTTTTTTTGTGTTGTTTAATTTTGGGCCCCAACATATCATCTTTGACTTGAACTTCTGCCTGAGATCTTGCTAGGTTGCTGGTTTTAGATGGAGAGGATTTTCTATGTTGTGTAATGTATTGTTATTTTTTAACTCAACCAATATGTAGCCTTTTGCACAAAATCTATATGTGTTTTTTTGTGATTTTTCAACTGCGAATGATTTTCAACTATAATATCATGCAAAAATATTCTCATACACTCCTTTACGTTTCTTTATCTTTTGTCGGCATTCTACATGAACTTCTGCATGTATCCAAACAGAACTTCATATCTGAACGTGTTGTCTTAGGTTTACTAACCTTAGTTCATACGGCAATATTTATTTTTTAAGCATATTTTTTCCTACATCGATTTATATACCAAAACTTCTTTTGTAAGCTGACCTGAACTTCAGACTATATATCTTTCCATTTTATTGCTTCTTGCTCTTTTATGGAATACAACACCAGCACCTCCTCTCATAACATACCAGAACTTCTACTGTAAGCTTACTTGAACTTCATAGTGTATATTTCCATGTTATTCCTGCTTGCACTTTTATGGATTACATCACCAACACAACACTTCCTCTCATAATATACCAGGACTTCTGCAGTAATATTACTTGAACTTCACAATGTATATTTTCATTTTTATTACTGCTTGCTCTTTCATGCAATACATCACCAACACCTTCTCTCATAATATACCAGGACTTCTGCAGTAAGCTTACTTGAACTTCTACCGTACAATTTCCTTGAAATTTCAACAATAGAAGTTCAAGTAAGCTTCTCCTAAAATATTGTTTCAAAAGTGGAATAACATTCTACACATTGACATGACATAAGTTTGCTTTGTTTAATTGACCTAGTCTAATTGTTCATCAGCCTTGCGCTCCTCCTAGGCTTTGGTTGTAGTGGTTTTTTGCTTGACATGTACCTCTTCATCTTCCTCTTCCTCTTCCTCTTCATCGTCCTCTTCATCTTCCTATTCATCATCCTCTTCCTCTTCCTCTTGGTATTCCACTTCCTCCTCCTCTTCGTCTTCCTCTTCATCTTCCACCACTTAATTGTTGCTGGCTCTAGGTTTTGCTTTTTGTTTCTTCTCTAGCCTTTTGCCTGTCTTTTAAGCATCCGTGTGCTTTGGGCATGTTCTTGCATTGTGTGGTTTGTACTCCTTGCATATGCTACAAAGCTCGCTGCTAGCTTTCTGTGGGTGTGGTCCCTTGTTTTGTTCTATAACTTTGGGCTACTGTTTTTGAACTTTGGGTTGCTTGACCTCCTCGGCATTGTTTCTTTCTAAGTGTTGGACAAGTGAGTTTGTTGTGTCTTGCAACCTTTTTGCACACACTACATTGCATGTGTCTAAGTGGCACTCCGTTCTCATCGAGCATGACGACTCTACTTGCAGATGGTGGCTTTATTTGAGCTCTCTTGTCACTTTTCTTTGCAGCAGAAAATTTCTTCCTACCCTTTGTTTCAGAGTACAGTGGCAGTTTCATCGTCTCTTGCAGCCGTTGCTACATTAATTGGTCAACTCCCTGCTTGCATTGGTTGTCTTGAGCCATCCTTTCAACTTCATAATACTGAATGTCATCTTCAATTTTAGCATCCTCTTCAGCCATCCTTTCGCTAGCATCCGCTTGATTTGCTGAATGTATTGCATCAAGTTCTTCCACGAGCCTCTTGAGAACATAGAAGGCTCTATCATATTGCTGGTCACATCTCATCGCTTTCTTCTTAACCATCAAATTTAGCTGCAGCAAGATGTCTTGCTTCGATAGTCTTGAGCTGCCATCCGATGAAGTTGTGTTGTAGTCCCTTGTATCAAATGTTGGTTGTGATTTTGCAGTCTTTGTGTGCCGTTTGAGGATATACTTGTCTGGAAATTTGTCAGGCTTCAGGTAGTCCACTATGTTCACGATGTGAGGGCAGAACAGGCCTGCATTTTTGTGATGAATGCAAAATTCATAGTCTGTGAGCCAGCAATGGGTTTCATATATTTGATATGATACTACTAGTTTAGGTATTTAATGAGTTTGTTTTTACGCTCACCTGTGTGTGTCCAAAGCTTGCATTCACACTCGTATATTTCATTATCTGGGTCAGCTACAACCTGTAATTCATGCTTTGACCAGGCAAATCTTTCTTCATCATCATGGCCAGCCTTGTTGTAGTAGTACACAAGGTACTTAGTGGGCTCAACTATAGGCTTTGCGCGAAATAGCATGGCTTTTCTCATCCTACTCCTCATCTCGCTGTACACGGCTCTCGTGTACTTGATAGCCATGTCTTCCTCGTACTCGTAAGTTGTTTTTGTCACAGGATTGGTCTGCACATGTAAAAAAAAGATATTAGTCAAAGCAGAGTCATGGGTTTCATTTTTTTAAATACAGTGTGCACATGTTGAAGGAAGTCACTATATGATGGGGGTGTTTTTTTGTCTTAATACCATGCTGGTCATTGTTTGCTCGTTCTCCTTCTGCATACAAGTTTGTATGCAAGCATTTACCCGCCTAGCAAACTTGTGTAGGTTCTGGGTCCCCTTGACAAACCCTCTCTTGAGCGCGTGATTCATGCTCTTGCTTCGTTATGTAGAAGTCATTCTAGCACATAAATTGTTCTTGTAATATGTTGATATCCACATTTTCCTATCATTCCACAACTACATCATCATCTGGTCATTCCGCAGGTTGTACTTTTGCACGAGTTCAGGCCAGGCAGCTTCAAACTCCGTTGGCATTAGCGGCCAGTTTAAGATTGTTATGAACTCCTCTTTGAATGTTTTATACTTTTTGTATAGCAACGCGAGGTATTCCTTGAACTTCTTCAGGATATGCCAATGACATAGCTTGTGGACAGTGCTTGAGAATGATTGTGGTATAGCTTTCGCCATCGATGGGCACTTGTCTGCATGAATTTAAAAAATGAAACTTGCTTATTTTCACTGATGGTGAACTTATGTTGTACAATTACTTGAACTTCAGAGGTAGCATTAGGACTATCTAATAATGTCACATATTTTTTTCCTTACAACAGTGTTGTTGAACTTATGTTGTTCAAGTACTTGAACTTCACAGGTAGCAGTAGGACTATCTAATAATGTAACCCATTTTTTTTCTTACAGCAGTGTTGTTGAACTTCTGTGGTACCAGTGTTTGAACTTCACATACATAACTATATTTTTCCTGAACATGTTTCATATGTTTTTTCTTACAGCAGTGTGCTTGAACTTATATGATTCCTCTATTTAAACTTCACATCCAGAACTATATTTTTTTTCTAAACATGTGACATATAATTTTGCTTCTTATACTGTTTGTTGGACTTCTGTGCTAACAGTGGTTGAACTGCTTGCTTTACATTATTTTTAGATAAAACCAGTGTACCGAGTACAGATCCATGGACTGAAAAGATGATGAAACTTGTAGAGTTTTTTTAACTTACCTGTTAGAATGCAAGTTGGGTGTTTGTTGTTCATGCACACGACAAATGTATCGAACAGCCACTTGAATGACTTTGCATCTTCGTCTCTGATCAGGGTAATAGCAAATATCGTTGACTGCAAATGATGATTTTTTTCCAACAAACACTCCAAGCGGCATATGAAATCTGTTGGTCTTGTAAGTTGTGTCGAATGTTACGCAATCACCAAAGCCTTGATATGCTCCTCGACAGCTTGCATTGGACCAGATTTTTTTAATTGCTTTGTCGTTGTCTACTTTTTTGTCGTAGAAAAACTCATCATTGATTGCCTTCATGTCTTTGAAGAAAGATACAAGTTTCAATACATCATCCAAATCATCTTTCTTTGCATTCATGGCTTTCCTGCAAATTATATGCAAACATGCATTTGTTATTTTTGCTAGCAAAGGGTGGTGACTTAGGATGCTATGTACATTTGTAGTATGTGCATTTTTGAATACTTACTAGTTTAGTAGGTCTCGGCCGGCCATGCTTAGGAAGTAGCTTCCATCTTCATTTTCGGATAGCACGGACATGATTGTTGTATGCTTGACATCATGGTACTGTAGGAGCTTTACGTACTCCAAAATAGTGGGTCATAATTCTTGTGTGAGTGCAAGAATACCAGCATGTCATCATTCTCCATGAGCTGGTGATTACAATTGTACTCAATGTCCACTACCACACATGTGTTATCCTCCTGCACCTTCACACTCATTCTTGCATTGCAGCCTGTCATCTGTGATGTTTTCTTTCGCTTCCTGTCAGCCTCTGAAACAGAAGTTGTGTGTTTCCCTTGGAACACGCAAACAAACTACTTGTGATTGTCATTCCCTCCCGTCTTCCTGATTCCAAAACCAACGTGTCTGGCATATCTGTTATAAAATACCCTTGCTTTCTCTACATTCTGGAATCCCATCTTTAGTCTTGGTATTAGATAATCCGGGAGATCCGGCATCTATAGAAAAATAAAAAATAATCCAAACGTCATGTTAAAATGTAGTTTATGAACTTGTTATCCTGGAGGGAGCAGAAAATTTGCAGATAATACAAGATGCATATATAAATACCTAAATTTTTGTTTCAATTACATGCATGTATGATCGCAACTCCACCGGCGTCTGCTGCTGGCCCTCTGGGATGGGGCACAGCGGAGTTATCATAGCAGGATGCAGGAGTGGATCACGAGGAGGAAGGAGGGCTGAAGATGGCCTCTCTCTTGTTTGCGTCCTTTTTGCTTGAGCTGGTTGTGGAGGTATTGCGATCCTGGTTTCGGTTTGCTCTTTTGTTTTGTGAAGCAATCCATCTACCTTATGTCCCGTACAATTCTAAGTTGTAGCTGCAGCATCCAACGGCGGTAGAGTGCAGAGCACTCTCCTTCGTGTGTGTGTGTGTGTGTGTGTTCCTGTTGGATTTTTCCTGGGATCCGGTTTAGTTGCTTCCCTTTGTCATTGACGAGGCACACCAGGATAACCTCCAGAGTTACATGCAGGACTTGAGCTAACCCCCTCCTCCATCGGCATGCTTGGGAGTCTGCTGGTGGATACAAAGAATCCGCGGGGGATTTCCAGCGTCACCCAATTAGGTGGAGGCGCAAAGTTGAGCGGATAGGGCCATGACCCAGCATCTTCGAAGTCTCCATATGTTTCGGGTGTCATCCAATTTTGGTGTGGAGCAGGTTGGTGATGTTGTTGGTGAATTTGAGGTGTGACCCGTTGAGGGGGTGGTGCAACGCGTATAGGCTTAGGATTGTGTACTTGCTTTTGGGAACTTCTAAGCTTCTTCATGCGTCTCTCGTCTTGCTGCCATAAAAGAAAAAATGTTTATTAGCACACAAGTTACATCTACCTATACCTTTGTACTGAACTGAGCATTATTCATAGCCTGAACTTCTCATATAAAAGTGGTGTTCATGTACAACCTGAACTGAGGTGAGCATCTGCCCATACTTGTGTACCTGAACTGATCACTCTTCACAGAATAAACCTCACAATTATTTATTCTACACTATTTTGATTTCTTATGTACCTGAACTGAGCACTCTCCACAAACTGAACTGAGCACTCTACACTATTTTTGATTTTCTTATGTACCTGAACTGAGCACTCTCCACATACAGTTAAAAAACCTGACCTTCATGAGTTTGAATGGTTGAACCACTACTGCATACCAAACTGACCTTCATGTGATCATTTGTATGTTTTATTTTCCTTTTATATTTTGCACAAAACCAGATACATACTAACCTGAACTCTAGCAGACTTACCAGTTGAACTTCACATTTGTTTTCTACATATGAATGCATGCAGATTTTCTAATGTTTGTAGCCTGGACTGAGGCTCACACACCACCAGAACTTCATCTGGCCGTAAGAAAATAATAGATAGAAGGAAGTTCAACCATACCCTGTCTAGAAGTTCAGCCAACCTTTTTCCAGCAGTAGATAGGCCACCTTGAGAGCAATTCGTCGAGGAGCTAGGAGAGGAATTCCATGGCAATCCATGTCTTGCAGAGGGCGCGAAGTTCATCTGCATGAAGCAAGAAGTACGGGCAAGGCAAGATTGAAGGAGAAGGCAAGAAGAGTGAGGAAGTTCATGTACCGTTGGTAGATTTGAAGGTGCCGTTGATGCGGCCTCGGCCGCCGAGATGCTTCCTTGGCCGCGCCGTTCACCATAGGTTGCGCCTTGGTCATCGTGAGCTCTGCTAAGCCATTGGGCGGTGAGGATGGACCGAGGAGGAGGCTTCCAAAAGTCCATGGCGGTCGTTCGCCACAGAAATCTGGCGGCTTCGCCGGCTCTAGGCGACATGGGCTCCCTCGCACCGACGTCCATCATCGCTCGGTCGCCCGGCCCGGCTGTCGGACAGGAGGTGGAGATGGAGGGGGCGGAGATCGATCTGGTCGGCAACGGTGGTAGAGGGGACGGTGGCGGAGGAGCTAGATCCGGTCGCCGGCGGCGAGTCCCGGCAGAGGCGGGGGATGGCAGCTGCTCGAGGGGAGGAGAGGGGAGGAGGCGGGGGGAGGGATCCTACTACCTCTTCAGCATGCGTTGGTTTTCCCTTGAAGAGGAAAGGGTGATGCAGCAAAGTAGCGTAAGTATTTCCCTCAGTTTTTGACAACCAAGGTATCAATCATTTAGGAGACTACACGCAAGTCCCTCCTACCTGCACAAACAAATAAGAACCTTGCAACCAACGCGATAAAGGGGTTGTCAATCCCTTCACGACCACTTGCGAAAGTGAGATCTGATAAAGATAATAAGATAAGTATTTTTTGTATTTTGTTGTATAGATTGGAAAATAAAGATTGCAAAATAAAGGGCGGCAGAAATAGCAAGTAGATAGGAAAATAATATGATGGAAGATAGACCCAGGGGCCATAGGTTTCACTAGTGGCTTCTCTCAAGATAGCAAATTCTATGGTGGGTGAACAAATTACTGTCGAGCAATTGATAGAAAAGTGCATAGTTATGAGAATATCTAGGCATGATCATGTATATAGGCATCACATCCGCGACAAGTAGACCGAAACGATTCTGCATCTACTACTATTACTCCACACATCGACCGCTATCCAACATGCATCTAGAGTATTAATTTCATAAGAACAAAGTAACGCATTAGGCAAGATGACATGATGTAGAGGGATAAACTCAAGCAATATGATATAAACCCCATCTTTTTATCCTCGATGGCAACAATACAATATCTCCCTTGCTGCCCCTGCTATCACTGGGAAAGGACACCGCAAAATTGAACCCAAAGCTAAGCACTTCTCCCATTGCAAGAAAGATCAATCTAGTAGGCCAAACCAAACTGATAATTCGAAGGGACTTGCAAAGATATTAAATCATGCATAAAAGAATTCAGAGAAGAATCAAATATTGTTCATAGATAATCTTGATCATAAACCCAGAATTCATCGGATCTCGACAAACACACCGCAAAAAGAACTACATCGAATAGATCTCCAAGAGAATCGAGGAGAACTTTGTATTGAGATCCAAAGAGAGAGAAGCCATCTAGCTAATAACTATGGACTCGAAGGTCTATGGTAAACTACTCACATATCATCGGAGAGGCTATGGTGTTGATGTAGAAGCCCTCCGTGATCGATTCGCCCTCCAGCGGAGCACCGAAAAAGGCCCCAAGATGGGATCTCACGGGTGCAGAAAATTGCGGCGGTGGAAATAGGGTTTCGTGGCGCTCTCGGATGTTTTCGGGGTATATGAGTATATATAGGCGAAAGAAGTAGGTCGGTGGAGCCACGAGGGTGGGGTGCGCGTCTACCCCCTAGGCGCCCTCCTACCTCGTGGTCGCCTTGTTGCTTCCTTGACGTCCACTCCAAGTCTTCTGGATTGTGTTTGTTCCAAAAATAACTCGCCCGGATGTTTCATTCTGTTTGGATTCCGTTTGGTATTCCTTTTCCGCGAAACACTAAAATAGGCAAAAAAAATAGCAATTTGCACTGGGCCTTTGGTTAGTAGGTTAGTCCCAAAAATAATATAAAAGTGCATAACAAAGCCCATTAAACATCCAAAACAGATAATATAATATCATGGAATAATCAAAAATTATAGATACGTTGGAGATGTATCAAGCATCCCCAAGCTTAATTCCTGCTAGTCCTCGAGTAGGTAAATGATAAAAACAGAATTTTTGATGTGGAATGCTACCTAGCATAATTCTCAATGTAATTTTCTTTATTGTGGCATGAATGTTCAGATCCAAAAGATTCAAGACAAAAGTTTAATATCGACATAAAAATAATAATACTTCAAGCATACTAACAAAGCAATCATGTCTTCTCAAAGTAACATGGCCAAAGAAAGTTATCCCTACAAAATCATATACTCTGGCTATGCTCTATCTTCATCACACAAAGTATTTAATCATGCACAACCCCGATGACAATCCAAGCAATTTTTTCATACTTTTGATGTTCTCAAAAAAATTTCATCTTCACGCAATATATGAGCGTGAGCCATGGACACAACACTATATGTGGAATAGAATGGTGGTTGTGGAGAAGACAAAAAAGGAGAAGATAGTCTCACATCAACTAGGCGTATCAACAGGCTATGGAGATGCCCATCAATAGATATCAATGTGAGTGAGTAGGGATTGCCATGCAACGGATGCACTAGAGCTATAAGTGTATGAAAGCTCAACAAAAGAAACTAAGTTGGTGTGCATCCAACTTGCTTGCTCACGAAGACCTAGGGCATTTTGAGGAAGCCTGTCATTGGAATATACAAGCCAAGTTCTATAATGTAGAATTCTCACTAGCATATGAAAGTGACAACATAGGAGACTCTCTATCATGAAGATCATAGTGCTACTTTGAAGCACAAGTGTGGTAAAA
Source organism: Triticum urartu (assembly GCF_056163025.1). NCBI lineage: Eukaryota > Viridiplantae > Streptophyta > Magnoliopsida > Poales > Poaceae > Triticum > Triticum urartu. The sequence continues at coordinate 221,024,628 of NC_141878.1, forward strand.
GGATAGTAACATCGTCCCTTCTCTCTTTTTCTCTCATTTCTCTTTTTTTTCTTTTTTTTATTTGGGCATTTTCCCTTTTTTATGGCCTCTTCTTTTTTCTCTTTTTTTTCTTTTCGTCCGGAGTCTCATCCCGACTTGTGGGGGAATCATAGTCTCCATCATCCTTTCCTCACTTGGGACAATGCTCTAATAATGATGATCATCACACTTTTATTTACTTACAACTCAAAAATTACAACTCGATACTAGAACAAAATATGACTCTATGTGAATGCCTCTGGCGGTGTACCAGGATGTGCAATGAATCAAGAGTGACATGTATGAAATAATTATAAAGGTGGCTTTGCCACAAATATGATGTCAACTACATGATCATGCAAAGCAATATGACAATGATGTAACGTGTCATAACAAACAGTACGGTGGTAAGTTGCATGGAAATATATCTCGGAATGGCTATGGCCATAATAGGTAGGTATGATGGCTGTTTTGAGGAAGGTATATGGTGGGTGTATGATACGGGTGAAGGGTGCGCGGTATTAGAGAGGCTAGCAATGGTGGAAGGGTGAGAGTGCGTATAATCCATGGACTCAACATTAGTCATAAAGAACTCACATACTTATTGTAAAAATCTATTAGTTATTGAAATGAAGTACTACGCGCATGCTCCTAGGGGGATAGATTGGTAGGAAATACCACTGCTCGTCCCCGACCGCCACTCATAAGGAAGACAATCAATAAATAAATCATAATCCGACTTCATCACATAACGGTTTACCATACGTGCATGCTACGGGACACAAACTTTAGAACAAGTATTTCTCAAATTCACAACTACTCAACTAGCATGACTCTAATATCACCATCTTCATATCTCAAAACAATCATAAAGAATCAAACTTCTCATAGCATTCGATGCACTTTATATGATAGTTTTTATTATACCCAACTTGGATGTTCATCACATTAGGACTAATTTTATAGCCAAAGCAAATTACCATGTTGTTCTATAAGACTCTCAAAATAATATAAGCGAAGCATGGGAGATCAATAATTTCTATAAAATAAAACCACCACCGTGCTCTTAAAAAGATACAAGTGAAGCACTAGAGCAAAATTATCTAGCTCAAAAGATATAAGTCAAGCACATAAAGTATTCTAATAAATTCTGATTCATTTGTGCCTCTCCAAAAGGTGTGTACAGCAAGGATGATTGTGGTAAACTAATAAGCAAAGACTCAAATCATACAAGACACTCCAAGCAAAACACATATCATGTGGTGAATAAAAATATAGCCTCAAGTAAAGTTACCGATGGATGAAGACGAAAGAGGGGATGCCTTCCGGGGCATCCCCAAGCTTAGGATTTTGGTTGTCCTTAAATTTTACCTTGGGGTGCCATGGGCATCCCCAAGCTTAGGATCTTGCCACTCCTTATTCCAAAATCCATCAAATCTTTACCCGAAACTTGAAAACTTCACAACACAAGAATCAACAGAAAATCTCATGAGCTCCGTTAGTATAAAAAAACAAACCACCACTTCGAGAAGAGCAACCAAGACCGAGAAGATTCGTTAGAATTTTGAAACCAATCGTTTCCCCTAACTCTACCTCTTAAATCTTGGGACGAGATTTTTTTAGTGGAGGAGATTTGTAACACCCCGGGTGTCATGGTATAGTAAACTCCTGTTAATGGTGCCAAGTCATCATAATTAATTTTTTGCTAACCACTTTGTTCCAAACCGACCTCAAATTCAATTTTTGTAAGACAAGATAAATTATTATTTCTTCGGGAAGTAAAACAGAAATGTTCGATGAGTTGCAAATTTACACTAAATAATTATCATATAGAAACCCACATTTTTTTGAAATATTTAAATTGCCTTAACATATACAAAATAGGGCCAACAACATTTACTGGACCATTTCAATTTAGACAAATATTTAAAACCGTCCAAAATAAATGGAACTTGTTGTACTCACTCATCACATTGCCTACTATATATGTGCACGGTTTGTATCAAAACAAAACTCATTTGCTATTGATTAGAAGTGCAAACCGAATAGAAATTTAAAACAAAAAGGTAAAATAAGAAAAACAAAAGTCACAAGTGGTACTGTGCACTTGGGCCTGCACAGTACAACCCGGCCCAGCACCCCACGGCCTTTCTCCCACCTCACGGCAGGAGAGGCAGAGGGCGGCGTGGCGGCCATCCACCCCCACCATGGCCGCCGTTTCGTTCATCCCTCGCCCCCATGGTTGTTAAGACGGGCACCGTGACCCCTTGCAAACCCTAGCCCCCAAATCCCCCGCATCTTCCCCTTCCTCGCGCTATGCCCTCTCTGTTCGCCTCGTCGAACGCCTCCATGGCCGTCTCACCGTCGATCCCGTAGCCACTGGCCACCGTTCGCCGCACCAACTAGTCCAGGAGGACTACCACCGTCGACTTCATCCATCCAGAGCATCAAATCGAGCGGAGCCTTCCCGTGCGCTCTCCATCGAGCTTCTATTCATCGCGTAGATCGTCGGCCTCCGTTGTCGATTGCCTCGTCTCCGGTCAACCTCCGGCCTCCCCGTCGCTTCCGTAGGAACCATTGTGAGATCCCCTTCCAAAACCCCCCTCTTCCCCTCTTGATTCCGTCGATGTAGTCGTCGTCCCCTAGTTCGTGGCCGCCATGGCCGAGCTCGACCTCCCATGCGTGCCCGCACTGCTGCTTCCCGCCCTGGCCTCATCTCCTCGTGTCGTGGCGCGCCCGCAGCCGCCTTGCCGCGCTCGGCCGCCGCCGCCCACTGTTGCTCCGTGCTGCTGGTGATCGCAGCTGCTCTCTGCCACTGAACTGCTTCTGCTGCAGTATTGTTGCGCCGTTGCTGCTTCCCGCGGCCTCGCCCGCTGCTTCCTGCTGCCGTCGCAGCCCCAGGCGTGGCCGCGCGCGCCCCGCTCCCGCTCGCCGTCGGCCCCGCTAGCCGCCGGCCCTGCCTGATGCCGACCGCTCCCTGTTTCCCCCCAACCCTGGGGCGCTGCTTGCTAGCCGCTGACGCTCCTCTGAGACACCGCGTGCTTGAGCCCAGTCTTGGTCGGCTTTCAATGGATCCCCCTCCCCTTTTTAATTAGGGGCCTAATCCCCCTTTTAAACTAATCACCCTCTAAAAAAGGGCATGAGACTATTACATACGGGCCCCACTTTCAATTAAACTAAATTAACTACTCTGTTTAGTACCCGTGTCAATGACATAGGGGTCCCACCATTCACTATTCACCAGTTGACTAGTCAGCGTAGACCGCTGACTGGGTAGTCAACAGGGTCCAATGACCCCACTTGTAAGCCACTATGGCTAGCTCACAGTGTGTACACGTAACGTTTACCTATTTAATTTTGGTATTAAATAAATTCTAGGTTTTCAAAAAATGTTAAAACTTGCAAAAATTGTAGTAATTAAACTGTAACTGTCATGAATTTTTTTTCTACATGAAAGTAGATCGGAATGATGAGATGAATCTGAATACGCAGCCCGTTCGTCCGCCACGCATCCCTAGAATAGCAAACACGCAACTTTCTCCCTCCAGTTCATCTACCCGAAAACGGGAAACACCGGGGATACTTTCCCGGATATTTTCCCCCTTCGCTGGTATCACCTCCTACTACGTTAGGGAACACATGGCACTGTTAGTTGTCATGTCATGCATCGATATCCATCTGTTTGCATTGTATTCATTGTTTCTCCCCCCTCATCTCCCCGGTAGACTATGAGACTGACGCCGCTGCTGGTGCCCCGATCAACTATGTTGTTGACGACCCGTACTTGCCAGAGCAACCAGGCAAGCCCCCCCTTGATCACCAGCTATCGCCTATTCTTCCCTCTACTACTTGCATTAGAGTAGTGTATCAGGTTACTGCTTTTTGTTGATCCTATTCTGTTGCATAGCCTGTCATTGCTGCTACAGTTGTTGATACCTTACCTGCATTCCTAAATGCTTAGTATAGGATGCTAGTTTATCATCAGTGGCCCTACATTCTTGTCCGTCTGCCGTGCTATATATCGGGCCGTGATCACTAGGGAGGTGATCAAGGGTATATACTTATATACATATACATGATACATGTGATGACTAAAGACGGGTCGGCTCGTAGAGTACCCGTGAGTGATTCACAAATTGGGGGCTGAAAGGACCTTTGTCCCGATGGCCCTTTGGGTGGATCTTTGTGGAGGAGCGGCAGGGTAGGCTGAGACCACCTAGGAGAGAGGTGGGCCTGGCCCTGGTCGGCGTCCGTGGTTACTTTAAAATAACACGCTTAACAAGATCTTGGAATTTGATCTGAGTCTGGCCACTGGCCTATACGCACTAACCAACTACGCGGGAACAGTTATGGGCACTCGACATCATGGTATCAGCCGAAGCCTTCATGACGTCAGCGACTGAGCGGCGCGCGCCGGGTTGGACCACGTAATGCAACTTCCTTTGTAATGGAGGTTGCTAGGTCTGCTCACCGGCCGCGTATGCAACGTGCAGGTGTGCAATGGGAGATGGGCCCAGACCCCTACGCCATAGGATTTAGATCGGCGTCCTGACCTCTCTGTTGTGCCTAGGTAGGGCTAAGACGTGTTGATCTTCCGAGGCCAGGCATTACCCAGAAAAGTGTGTCCGGACAAAGGGGATCGAGCGTGTTGGGAAATGTGGTGCACCCCTGCAGGGGGGTTGATCTATTCGAATAGCCGTGTCCCTCGGTAAAAGGTCGACCCGGAGTTGTACCTTGACCTTACGACAACTAGAACCAGATACTTAATAAAAAACACCCTTCCAAGTGCCAAATACAACCGGTGATCGCTCTCTCACAGGGCGACGAGGGGAGGATCACCGGGTAGGGTTATGCTATGCGATGTTACTTGGTAAACTTACCATCTACTCTCTTCTACATGCTGCAAGATGGAGGCGGCCAGAAGTGTATTCTTCGTCAGGACTAGCTATCCCCCTCTTATTCTGGCACTCTGCAGTTCAGTCCACATATACTACCCCCTTTCATTGATACCAATGCATATGTAGTGTAGTTCCTTGCTTGCGAGTACTTTGGATGAGTACTCATGGTTGCTTTTCTCCCCCTTTTTCCCCTTTCTATATTCGATTGTTGCGACCAGACGTTCGAGTCCAGGAGCCAGACGCCACTGTCTATGACGACTGCTACTACTCGGGAGGTGCCTACTACTACGTGCAGGCCGCTGACGACGACCAGGAGTAGTTTAGGAGGATCCCAGGAAGGAGGCCTGCGCCTCTTTCGATATGTATCCTAGTTTGTGCTAGCCTTCTTAAGGCAAACTTGTTTAACTTATGTCTATACTCAGATATTGTTGTTTCCGCTGACTCGTCTATGATTGAGCTCTTGTATTCGAGCCTTCGAGGCCCGTGGCTTGTAATATGATGCTTGTATGACTTATTTTATTTGTAGAGTTGTGTTGTGATATCTTCCCGTGAGTCCCTGATCTTGATCGTACACGTTTGCATGTATGATTAGTGTACGATTGAATCAGGGGCGTCACAAGTTGGCATCAGAGCCAACTTCCTGTAGGAATCCCCCTCCACACTCCTTGGCCGAAGTTGAGTCTAGTCGATGAAAACTCTTTTAATAACGTGGCTGTGCGGCCCATGGGCCCTCCTCGCCATTGGGTGGTATTAGGATCTTTTATTCCTCATCTATACTCTGGGACTCTGATCTCTCTCTCTATTCGGGTTAAATGAATTTTACTTAATCTAACATTAGGATCTCGTGATCACTTTCACCTGGAGAGCACCTTATTACCGATGATCGTCTGTTGCACCAGAAGATTTCGAAGATAATCTCCAACGTTCTCTCAAGACACTTGTGCCACCGCCTTTGCAAATTTCCTAGCACTATTATATCGTTATGGGTAACTACATGCACTTGCCATTCTTACATTAGTCCCTAGTTGCTCTTGTTATTACAAGATACCCTAAAATACTCGTTGTTCCGAGAATCCTTGTGCCTACTGCCTTGCAGTTTCTTGTCACCTGAATCGGCCGACAAATTAATCCTCACACACACACACACACACTGAGGATTTGTTTCTCCCCAGTTCATGTGTTTCACCAATGTCTTCGAAATACTATTTGATCTTTCGAAAATCCTCAACAACCTATTGTTCTTGAAATTCTTGCTTGCTTGCATTATGGTTAATCCCATAAGTATAGTAATCTTATTGGCATCCTTTGTCACTATCATTCTTGAGTCTATTGATTCAATACGTTGCGAATGTTCACAATCATCAGTCGAATCCTAGGATTATCCTTCCGGCTCAGACGTCATTTGGGTATGAGCTGGTTTTTGACCAATAAATGGCTTGAATGGTTGTGCTTCTAAGTCTATTGAACTTATTCATTTTCAGTCAGACGATTGCTTCTTATCCCTTGATTTGGAAATCATAAATTTCTTTGCATCGAGCTTTGAATTACTCAATTGCTTCTATATTATGATGCCTTTGCATTCCTTCTTTCTCTGATTGAGAATCGATACACACATCAGCCCTGTTGTGGACCGCCATACCCATTGCTAGACTATTACCCGACAATGTCCTTCACAACCAAAATTCTTGTGAGTTCTTTACATGATACATAATGCCTTTAGTAAATTGTATCCTCTACTTTTTTCAACCATGCTCTATTTTTGAGCTTGTGTTATTTACTCCTGGAGTTCGTGGTATATGTTCCTAAGATGCCCTGATGGATTGAACCTATACCTTCCCTAAAACCGTATGAACCCGAAAGTTTTCACAAGTTATACCCTTCTGGTGTTTTACCAGATAATTTTCTACCCTACAACTTCTTTGAAGACGAGAATTGAATGAAAGGTTATGCATTAAAGAAGTGGTAGTCGACCTTGAACTTTGTGTTCATGCCCATGGACACAATGCAGATCTTATCATGGAAGCTTCTCATAAAAATACAATTACCCCCTTGTTATAAGTTCATCTTGTATCTGTGGTTTGATAATTTACATATGTGGTTTCAACCATTTTTGTTCTCCTTCGATTCCATTTCTCAGACAAGTCAAAGCACTTGCCTTCTGTAGATCAATACATCTCCGCAATCCCTATTTCGGTCCTCCTTTGAGTATTACCCTCTGGTATCTCTAGAATATCAAAGAACTATGTTGCTTCCTATGATTTTTCATCTAGTATTACTTCTCAGCGATTCTAGATTTTCCACGAGTTCTGAGTGGTTAAACACTCAAGGACACCGATAACTAAATCATTTCCGTACTACAATTCAACAACTCTTAGTAATCTTCTTTACTTACGAGTTTGTACCCGATCACGCCATTCCTTGCCTGTTTGGCTATATCATTATCATGATGATTTTAACTGTACTTCCTGGTCCTCGTAGCTTTCGACAAAGAACTAAGCTTACGTCGATCTTCCTCGTCATATCATTCAACTTGAACAGCAAGCTTGAGTTTGAGTTTGTGTCATGCCCTTGGTTCCGATAACCTTTCGCTTCATCATTCATTTGACTTGGTGTCATCGCCAATCGATTACATCTTCATGAACTCTCTCGGCAAATGTTTCGTGATCATCATCAACATTCTGAGCTCTTCCAAGATATCTATCGAATTCTTGATGAGGAATACCATCCTTGCCTCCTGATGGTTTGCATTACCATCGACAACGTTATTGCCCTCCCTCCAACACAAACATGTTCATGTTTTGTGTAGTACATTGAGTTCTCTTCTATCTACCTTATGTTATGTTCTACCTTGGAGTATTACCATATTTTACGTGAAGAATGTCGTGGGAATTTCATCATCGGTTAAGAAATTCCTGATACAAGTAATACTTGCCATCATTTCCGTTCATTTCTTGGTCCATGTGTTGTTTGTAACCGGGATACCAACAGTTGAACTATGATGTGTGGATTCAAAACTTATAACAACCCTATTGCTTTGAAGTTAATGGCCGACTGTTCATTCTTAGACTATTGGTTATTGAATCACCATTCTAACACTGATCATGCTACCTAAGCCCATACTTCGGGTGCTCGTTTCAACCAATGTTTAATTGTGTATTTTTTTCCTCAAGCATACATCATTATAACATTTGATATGACAAATGTTATCTCCTTGATCACATAATGGTGGAAATCTATCTTTTGGAAATCTCGATGGATTGTCGCTGAGTTCATCAGCCACCTCCTCATTCTCTCCTTGGTTTAATGACGAACTTTTGTTCCAGAACTTGCTTCCATAGTTCATTTCCCAAGAATCTTGCAACTACATCTTGTCAAATTGTGTTGCACCCCCTTCCTTCTCAGGCATCCTGAGTCTGAGGTATCCTGACACCAATCATATTTGAATCTTAGTCAGATATGATGATTGGAACATATTTGCAAGAGTTATAACACTGGTCTTTATATGACTCGGTAAGGTGATGTCATGCCTAGCACACCTGGCCGGAGAACCTATTGTTATAGTTTCCTATTTAGCAAGGTTAACCATTCTTCCATGAGGAAATCATAAGACTTATTCTATATGTTGTTCCTGATAAATCCATTGTGTATCCAAGTTCGATCTTTGCTTAAATACGATGTCTATACTATCTCGAAGCATGTATGTGGTACTCCGATCTTCAATAAGAACATCTGAAGCACAATGCTAATTTTTCTTTATCACTTATTCAAACATCGTTGTATGGGTAATGCCAAGAAATTTCTATCCCCTTACCTAAAGGGTTTACTACTTTATACCCTGTCATGGATATCATTCTCTACTTGTCCTTTAGAAGGATATACCCATGAAATATGTGTTTAAACACATTTTCCATTCCATTATTTTGTTTAACCTTTCTTGAAATCTGACTTAGCTGAGCAGTGATAATTCTCTGCTTAGGTAAACACCATGGTGTACAACTCGGTCAGTAAGACCCTGTTACTATTGTTGATGATATTCCGGTAACCACGGATGGACGAGAACTTTTGCCTATTGGTCCGCCTCGTTTCGACGAGCAGGAAAATGGTTCTCTTTGTCCCTCGCCCTTGGTACCGATGTTGTTGCCGACATAAATGACAGGCTATCCTCTGACATGCCTTGCTTACATGATCACGCAAGACGTCTCCGCCCTTCCTACTTTTAACCCACATGGTGGGCCCATAACCCATAGGTCCACAGAATCGAAACATGACTCTCCTGTACAACCCTGTTTCTAATGGTTATTCCTCGTGCTTGGCTTCGTATTTAATTCACGATCCACCTTCTTAGTGATCTATTTGTTGGAAATATGCCCTAGAGGCAATAATAAATTAGTTATTATTATATTTCCTTGTTCATGATAATCGTTTATTATCCATGCTAGAATTGTATTGATAGGAAACTCAGATACATGTGTGGATACATAGACAACACCATGTCCCTAGTAAGCCTCTAGTTGACTGGCTCGTTGATCAATAGATGGTTACGGTTTCCTGACCATGGACATTGGATGTCATTGATAACGGGATCACATCATTAGGAGAATGATGTGATGGACAAGACCCAATCCTAAGCATAGCACTAGATCGTGTAGTTCGTATGCTAAAGCTTTTCTAATGTCAAGTATCATTTCCTTAGACCATGAGATTGTGCAACTCCCGGATACCGTAGGAGTGCTTTGGGTGTGCCAAACGTCACAACGTAACTGGGTGGCTATAAAGGTACACTACGGGTATCTCCGAAAGTGTCTGTTGGGTTGGCACGAATCGAGACTGGGATTTGTCACTCCGTGTGACAGAGAGGTATCTCTAGGCCCACTCGGTAGGACATCATCATAATGTGCACAATGTGATCAAGGAGTTGATCACGGGATGATGTGTTACGGAACGAGTAAAGAGACTTGTCGGTAACGAGATTGAACAAGGTATCGGGATACCGGCGATCGAATCTCGGGCAAGTATCGTACCGATAGACAAAGGGAATTGTATACGGGATTGATTAAGTCCTTGACATCGTGGTTCATCCGATGAGATCATCGTGGAACATGTGGGAGCCAACATGGGTATCCAGATCCCGCTGTTGGTTATTGACTGGAGAACGTCTCGGTCATGTCTGCATGGTTCCCGAACCCGTAGGGTCTACACACTTAAGGTTCGATGACGCTAGGGTTATAAAGGAAGTTTGTATGTGGTTACCGAATGTTGTTCGGAGTCCCGGATGAGATCCCGGACGTCACGAGGAGTTCCGGAATGGTCCGGAGGTAAAGATTTATATATAGGAAATCCTGTTTCGGCCATCGGGACAAGTTTCGGGGTCATCGGTATTGTACCGGGACCACCGGAAGGGTCCCGGGGGTCCACCGGGTGGGGCTACCTGCCCCGGTGGGCCACATGGGCTGTAGGGGATGCGTCTTGGCCTACATGGGCCAAGGGCACCAGCCCCAAGAGGCCCATGCGCCTAGGGTTTCAAGAAAGAAAGAGTCCCACAAGGGGAAGGCACCCCTAGGTGCCTTGGGGGGGAGGGAAACCTCCCTTGGCCGCCGCCCCCCTAGGAGATTGGATCTCCTAGGGCCGGCGCCCCCCCTTTGGGCTCCCTATATATAGTGAGGCCTAGGGGCTGCCCATGACACGCGATTTGATCTCTCTCGTTGGTGCAGCCCTCCCTCTCTTTCTCCTCATATCCCGTGGTGCTTGGCGAAGCCCTGCAGGATTGCCACACTCCTCCACCACCACCACGCCATTGTGCTGCTGCTGGATGGAGTCTTCCTCAACCTCTCCCTCTCTCCTTGCTGGATCAAGGCGTGGGAGACATCGTCAGGCTGTACGTGTGTTGAACGCGGAGGTGCCGTCCGTTCGGCACTAGGATCTCCGGTGATTTGGATCACGACGAGTACGACTCCTTCAACCCCGTTCTCTTGAACGCTTCCGCTTAGCGATCTACAAGGGTATGTAGATGCACTCTCCTTCCCCTCATTGCTGGTTTCTCCATAGATAGATCTTGGTGATACGTAGGAAAATTTTGAATTTATGCTACGTTCCCCAACACTATTCTGGTATGAGACGCAATACTTACTCTCGCTGCTCTGAACCCCTTTCTCACTCTGATTCAGACTTCAAGCAACTATCTATCCGCTTGGAACCTCTTATTGTACCTGCATACCTTACTCTCGATGTATTTTATATGTTCAACTCAAGAGATACTCTTATGCTCATTCATGGGTTAACCCCAGATTGTTTCCCTCATAAGCATTCTGTCGTAGCCGAGCTGCCCCTTACCGATTCGTAAGTACGTTGTTGATCTGAAATAGAGGAATGAATACGTCAATGTAATGGATCAACCTCTTCGAGAAGAGCAACCAAGACCGAGAAGATTCGTTAGAATTTCGAAACCAATCGTTTCCCCTAACTCTACCTCTTAAATCTTGGGACGAGATTTTTTTAGTGGAGGAGATTTGTAACACCCCGGGTGTCATGGTATAGTAAACTCCTGTTAATGGTGCCAAGTCATCATAATTAATTTTTTGCTAACCACTTTGTTCCAAACCGACCTCAAATTCAATTTTTGTAAGAAAAGATAAATTATTATTTGTTCGGGAAGTAAAACAGAAATGTTCGATGAGTTACAAATTTACACTAAGTAATTATCATATAGAAACCCACATTTTTTTGAAATATTTAAATTGCCTTAACATATATAAAACAGGGCCAACAACATTTATTGGACCATTTCAATTTAGACAAATATTTAAAACCGTCCAAAATAAATGGAACTTGTTGTACTCACTCATCACATTGCCTAGTATTTATGTGCACGGTTTGTATCAAAACAAAACTCATTTGCTATTTATTACAAGTGCAAACCGAATAGAAATATAAAACAAAAAGGTAAAATAAGAAAAACAAAAGTCACAAGTGGTACTGTGCACTTGGGGCTGCACAGCACAATACAGCCCGGCCCAGCACCCCACGGCCTTTCTCCCACCTCACGGCAGGAGAGGCAGAGGGCGGCGTGGCAGCCATCCACCCCCACCATGGCCGCCGTGTCGTTCATCCCTTGCCCCCCTTGGTTGTTAAGACGGGCACCGCAACCCCTTGCAAACCCTAGCCCCCAAATCCCCTGCATCTTCCCCTTCCTCGCACTGTGCCCTCTCTGTTCGCCTCGCCGAACGCCTCCATGGCCGTCTCGCCGTCGATCCCGTGGCCACCGGCCACCGTTCGCCGCACCGACTAGTCCAGGAGGACTACCACCGTTGACTTCGTCCATCCAGAGCATCAAATCGAGCGGAGCCTTCCCATGCGCTCGACATCGAGCTTCTATTCATCGCGTACATCGTCGGCCTCCGTCGTCCATTGCCTCGTCTCCGGTCAACCTCCGGCCTCCCCGTCGCTTCCGTTGGAACCATTCTGAGCACCTCTTCCAAATCCCCCCTCTTCCCCTCTCGATTTCGTCGATGTAGTCGTCGTCCCCTAGTTCGTGGCCGCCATGGCCAAGCTCGACCTCCCATGCGTGCCCACGCTGCTGCTTCCCGCCCTGGCCTCACCTCCTCGTGTCGTGGCGCGCCCGCCACCGCATTGCCACGCTCGGCCACCGCCGCCCTCTGTTGCTCCACGCTGTTGGTCGCCGCAGCTGCTCTCTGCCGCTGAACTGCTTCTGCTGCAGTATTGCTGTGACGCCGCTGCTTCCCGCGGCCTCGCCCGCTGCTGCATGCTGCCGTCGCAGCCCCAGGCGTGGTCGCGCCCGCCCCGCTCCCGCTCGCCGTCGGCCCCGCCAGCCGCCGGCCCTGCCCGATGCCGGCCGCTCCCTGTTTTCCCCCAACCCCGGGGCGCTGCTTGCTAGCCGCCGGCGCTCCTCCGAGACACCGCGCGCGTGAGCCCAGTCGTGGCCGGCTATCAGTGGATCCCCCTCCCCTGTTTAATTAGGGGCCTAATCCCCCTTTTACAATAATCACCCTCTAAAAAAGGGCATGAGACTATTACATACGGGCCCCACTTTTAATTAAACTAAATTAACTACTCTGTTTAGTACCCGTGTCAATGACATAGGGGTCCCACTGTTCACTATTCACTAGTTGACTAGTCAGCGTTGACCGCTGACTGGGTAGTCAACAGGGTCCAATGACCCTACTTGTAAGCCACTATGGCTAGCTCACAGTATGTACACATAACATCGACCTATTTAATTTTCGAATTAAATAAATTCCAGGTTTTTTAAAAATGTTAAAACTTGCAAAAATCATAGTAATTAAACAGTAACTCCGATGAAAATGTTTTCTACATGAAAGTAGATTAGAACGACGAGACGGATCTGATTTTGCAACCCGTTCATCCGCCACGCATCTCTAGAATAGAAAACACGCAACTTTCTTCCTTTGGTTTATCTACCCGAAAATGCGAACCACCGGGGATACTTTCCCGGATGTTTTCCCCCTTCGCCGGTATCACCTCCTACTACATTAGGGCACACATGGCACCATTACTTGTCATGACACTACAAAAAAGACACATCCATGACATTTTGGGTCGAACGAAATTTTTCTCTGTCATACATATGACACTTCTATGACGATAATTGTGACAAAACCCGGTATCATCATAGATGTGGTGGGCTCCTACTTCTATGACAAAAAATCATGACAGAAAATGGGCTTTTCTTCCTAGGCGGGCCGGAGACGCAGCTGCATGACATTCTTTGGACCGTCCATGACGGAAAAAACCGTGGTAGAAGCGAGGGGGAGGAAAATTTCGGGGAGTTCCCGGTTACGGTGGGAGGTCGGGGGACGAGCGATGCGCGTTTCTCTCGTACACGTACGCGCGTGTGTGCGAGGCGTCGGCTCTAACTGAACCTGAGCGATTGCATTGCAGGCTACGCGTTACTGAACCCGAGCGATTGATCGATGGCTGTGAACTGCACCCGATCGAGCGATTCCTTCGCTACTGCTACTAACTTAAGCCGATCGATGCTGCCTCTGGGATGAACAGTGAGCATTGCCGGGGGGGGGGGGGTGGATGAACAGTGACAGTGAGCGGTGGCGTTGCCTCTGGATGAACAGGACCCCGTGGTGTGGTGGATGGCTGGATGAACAGTAGACGATGGAGGGGTGCCCGTGGAGGGGTGGTTGAACAGGACCCCGTGGTGTGGAGGGCTGGATGAACAGTAGACGGTGGAGGGGTGCCCATGGAGGGGTGGTTGAACAGTAGCCGGTGGAGTAGCGCGCGATGGAGGCTGGATGAACAGAAGCCCGTGTAGGCTGGAGGAGGTTGACGGTGAAGATGAACAGTATCCCGTGGAGTCTCGTTTTGCGGCATGCCACACCCCTCCCGATGAACAGGACCCCCATTTCGACCGTAGCGCTTCAACACAAGTCTGTTTCGTCCGTTTTGCGGTACGCCACACCCCTCCCGATCAACAGAACCCCGTTTCAACCGTAAGAGGTCCGTTTCGTCCGTTTTGCAGTACGCCACACCCCTCTCGATCAACAGGACCCCCGTTTCGACCGTAGGAGGCCCGTTTCCTTCGTTTTCCGGTACGCCAGACCCCTCCCGATCAACAGGACCCCGTTCCGAACGTAGGAGGTCCGTTTCCTCCGTTGTGCGGTACGCCATGCCTCGTTTCCATCGCCTGTTCCGTCCAAGCCCTCCCAATGAACACGACCACGCATTCCGTTCTGACCCAGCCGGTTGGCTCCCACATGTTCCGTTGCCTCCCAATGAACACGACACATTCCGTTGCCTCCCCATGAACACGACGCATTCCGTTGTCTCCCCATGAACACGACGACCACGCTGTTTCTCCGTTCCGACACAACCATGTACACGAGCCCTGGCCGTACGTATGCGCGAGTAGGTGTTCGAGACCCCGCCCGTATGTACACATACGTGGCCGTATTTCTTTCTTGCACCCTGGCCGCTTTACGTACGTGTACATGCTACGTGCGCGCCTCTACTACGACACGTACGCGCCTCTACTACGACACGTGCGCGCCTCTACATCCACCAGTATATATGTACGTACACGTTCGCGACCAGAATGACAACCCTACGTACGCTTGGACCAGGTGGGTCCCGACTGTCAGACACTTCCTTGCGTGCGAAGATGTAGCTGGTGGGTCCCAGCAGTCAGGGGGGCGAATCATTTTTTTTGCCCGGACGCACTTCCTTGCGTGCGAAGATGTAGCTGGTGGGTCCCAGCAGTCAGGGGCAACCATTTTTTTCATGAAATACGGTGGCCCGTCCGGTGGGTCCCCGCTGTCAGGTGGAGGAATAATTATTTTGCACGTAATAAGGAGGCACTTCCTTGCTGCGGCCGTGGACCCAGCTGTCAGCCTCTCCACATATAGTCCATATCCGATGGAAGCCATTCCTTGACCACATTGACCACACCGCGTCGAGAGCACCAGGGTGGTGGACGACGGTGAGGCCTAGGAAGGGGACGACGCGGAGCCGGGGAAGACGTGACAGTGGATGCCCACGTGTAGAGGAGTACGAGGGTTCACTGGTTCACTGCGGTGTGAGGGTGCTGTCGCCGCAGAATAACAAGGGGTGTGGGTGAGTAGAGGGATGGCCTGGCCAGCGGTGGGAGTAGTAGGAGGCGGTGAGGCCTCCGCCGCATCGCAACCGGCCACGGGAGGCAGGAGCACGAGGCACGACCGGTGCTGGTTTGGGCAGCTGAAGCAAGAAGACCAGAGGTTGAAAAAGCACTACGGCCGTTGGATGGACATCGTACGGTCACTGGAGCTAGAATCGTGCATATTGACTAAGTTGACAAAGCCCTCCGTCCCCGTCAACTTAGTAGGCCCACAAGTCAGCGCACCACTATACTGGGGCCCAGCTAACAGGGGGATTATTCATTTTTTTTGTGCGTAATAAGGAGGCACTTCCTTGCGTGCGAAGATATAGCTGGTGGGTCCGAGCTGTCAGCGGCGGTAACGTTTTTTTCGCGAAATACAAAGGCCCTTTCGGTGGGTCCCTGATGTCAGGTGGAGGAATCATTATTTTGCGCGTAATAAGGAGGCATTTCCTTGCGTACGGCCGTGGACCCAGCTGTCAGCCTCTCCACGTACATTCCACTTCAGATGCATGTCAGTCGTTGACCACGTTGACCAGGCCGCGCCGAGAGCACCAGGGCGGTGGACGATGGCGAGGCCTAGAAAGGGAACGACACGGAGGCAAGAAAGACTTGATAGTTGTTTCCTACGCGGAGGGGAGTACGACTTTACGAGGGTTTACTGGTTCGTCTGTCGTCGCCGGAGAATAACAGCATGTGTGGGTGAGTAGAGGGATGGCTAGGCTAGCGATGGGAGTACGGTGGGGCGGCGAGGCCTGCGCGGCAGCACAGCTGGCCGCGGGGAGGAGGGAGCAGGCAGTCCCGCCGGCTCTTGTTTGAGCGGCTGGAGCAGAAAGAGCAGAGATTGAAGAAGCACGACGGCCGTTCGATGGACATCCAACAGTCACTGCTTGTGCGCCAACCTTTTTTTAGAAAAGCCTCAAATCTGCGGAAAACAACATACAACCCATCTGCCATTATTTCTAATAATTTACAGCCCATTTTCTAATTTTTAAGGTTTTTTTGGAGCCCATATTCTTTTTGTTAGCATTACAGCCCATATTGTGGCCACGGTTAAAAAATTATACGAAATTTTGCATATTTCGGTGCGGTCCGAACTATTTTTAATCCTGAAATTTCGACTCACATTCAAACTGATTTTAAAAATAAATGTATATCAATATAAAATCCAACAAATTCTCGACGCATAAAAATTAATGTAATTTAAAATCTCGAAATGAAAAAAGATATTTGAAACTAATTGTCGACTTGATGTGTTTTAAAAATCTACAGCCCATTTCCCATTACTGATAGGCCATTTTCTCGGCCAGCCGAATGAAGCTCTCCTCATCTTGAAAGATTTGCAGCCCAACAGGCCTGACAAAGCGACTTACTTGGCAAATCACAAAAAAACTGGGCTGTGGCCATGGACCCAGCTGTCAGCCTCTCCACGTACAGTACTCTTCCAATGGAAGTCGGTCATTGACCACATTGACCACACCGCGCCGAGAGCACCAAGGCGGTGGACGATGGCGAGGCCTAGAGGGACGACGCAGAGCCGGGGAAGACGCGGTAGTGGATGCCCACGCAGAGAGGAGTACAAGGGTTCACTGGTTCGGCTGCGGCGTGAGGCTGCCATCGCCGCAGAATAACACGGGGTGTGGGTGAGTAGAGGGATACCCTGGGCCAGCGGTGGGAGTAGTAGGGGGCGGTGAGGCCTCCACGGCATCACAGCCGGCCATGAGAGGTAGGAGCACGCGGCACGACCGGCACTGCTTTGGACAGCTGGAGCAAGAAGACCAGAGGTTGAAGAAGCACTATGGCCGTTAGATGGACATCGTACGGTCACTGGAGCTAGAATCGTTCATATTGACTAAGTTGACAAAGTCCTCCGTCCTCGTCAACTTAGTGGGCCCACAAGTCAGCCACCCACTATGGTGGTTCCGGCAGCGCTGGGGGAAGAAGACGAGAGATTGAAGAAGAATGCCGGCCGTTGGATGTAAATCCAACGCCTTCTTAGGCTTCGACCTACTGGCCCACATGTCAGCCAGTCCATTTGTTTTTCTAGTCCATTTGGTGGGCTGGGTGAAACAATGATGTAGCATCTATGCAGCCCATTTAAATCCCATTTGCATTTTTCTCGAAATCCGCGGACTTGCTGGGTTGGGTGAAAATATCATGTTGGGCTAGACAGAGAAATGTTATAAAAACATAAACGCATGATTGCACGTGAGTAAAATCTTTGCAAGCTTATGTAAGCAATCACTAGGAGTTAACTTGCCAATTTATATATAAACAATTATTATTATTATTTTGTAAGAACTTTCAACTTACGAAATAAAATATTATTTTAATTTGATGAGTTAATAGTACGTGGGGTATTATTACTTTTTAGGCTAGACGTGGGACAGTTGAGTTGGTTCTAGGGGAAAGTACTGGGAGAAAACTCAGTTTACATCAAAAAAGAAAGTGGGAAAAAATTCAGAGACCTGTTGGGTCCACCTGAGGAGGGGAATATGTTGGGAGGAAGGAGATTCAAAGCACGGCAGCCGAGTGAACTAGTTTTTTTTACGGATAAGTGAACTAGTTTACATACATAAGCAAATAGCCACTAAAAAAGCAATCAGGTTAATGGATTCTTAAAAGAAATATTTCGGACAAAACAGATAATTACGACACATAGGCTAATGCATGAAACACTCAGATGATAAAGGTGCTTATAAATAGATAAAGTACAGCATCTAGACCTTCCTGGCACGCTTGATCATGACGCTACGGCTGTCCGTGTACTCGTCGGTTACGAGAAGCAGACACGCCCTCATGTCCAAGATCTGCCTGTACATGTCGTAGCATGCGTATGCGTCCTTGGCCGCGTAGGTTATGTAGGCTAGATTCAGAGGTACCTCCCACGTGTTCAGGTCGTCTTCTTTCATGTTGGCGTATCAGGGGTCGATGATGGTCTCAACGAAGTCAACCACGGAGTCCTTCTCCCGCCCGTTGCTGATGATTTTGTATTGCTTCTGAATGTCGACAAGCTTGTTGCACCAGATGGCCGAATCGTCGTGTTCTTCCTTCTCTCCACCGTAGCGAAGGTGCAGTCGGCGCTGCCGATAAAACGGGCGAATGCTCCAGAACCTGGTGCAGCCATAGGACTAAGGCGAGGCAGAGCTTCACCAAGTCCGTATCGTTGGTGTACATCACATTCAACTTGGTGCAACCATAGGACTGAACGGCGAGCTCAAAGGGGAACTCCTTGCTGAAGTCCATATCCAGCAGGCTCACCCCTCAGATCGCCATTGGAGTCTCTTCGAGTGAACGAGTGTGTAGGCGGCGGTAGCAGTTCGTTTTTCAGCTCTTGGGGATCTGGATTCAACAATAAGCTAAGTGTGTACAGGCGACAATAGTTACTACCCTCCCTCATCCGCTACACACCCAGCAAAAGATGCACCCTCGGCCACACGTCGGTTCACAAGCGGGTCTGTATTGGTACTATAATAACAGGAGTTAGTGGTCACTTTAATTAAATTTAATTAGCTTTAATAGAAATGTATACTTAAAACAAGCAATGCATTCGCTCGTTCTATCAGTGCCACAGTATCAACATGCACAACAATTAGAATTATTATTCTTAGGACGCACACGGTCAGCACATTTGTCACACTTTCACAAAGATAATACTACCAAGTTTGAACTGTTTGTTATGGTTGTTGTCCTCTGCATCATCATGCCGTGTTTCCCAGTTTGCAAGATTCAGAACCAACAAATAAGATCCAAATAATAAGTACAACAAAGATGCCTACACATCTCATTGATTCCTAGCTTGCAAGATTCAGAACCAACAAATAAGATCCAAATAATAAGTACAACAAAGATGCCTACACATCTCATTGATTCCCAGCTTGCAAGATTCAGAACCAACAAATAAGATTCACATAATAAGTACAACAAAGATGCCTACACATCTCACTGATTCCCAGCTTGCAAGATTCAGAACCAACCCATTAGAGCCTTTTGATAAAGTGAATATCGAGATTAAATCCATCTTGGCTAGCCATGTCATACAATCGAAGAACTTGGCGAATGCTCTTGACCGTCACAACATTTGTAGTTGAGTATTCTTTTTTGGACAGCATGTTTGCACAGCACAAACAAGGAGACAGGAGAGCATGATTTCACTTTAATAGCGGCCTCCTTGAACTCAACCTCCAGCTCTATTTGGATGAGGTCTGCCTGGAGTTTCATGATTCAATTCATGCGCCTTTTTCTGCAGTTCACCTGAAATGAAGCAAAGATTGCATCATTCAGCTAGCAAGAAGTACTTGCTCTTGTGAGCTGGCAGGTTCTTCTTTAGTAGTTGCACTAAAATTGAGGAACATTAAGGTTGGATGTCCGGCTCATGTAAGGTGCAACTATAATTTTCTTATCCCTTTGTGCAGTTCCACTAAAATAAAGTGCCATTGTGGTGATAGTGACGGCTCCATCTTGCAAAGGCTAATAAAATGTTGCACGAGATTACCAGCAGAACTTGACAGAGATTTTGGAAACTCCAATCACCATTTTGTGCAGTTCCACCAAAATTGAGAGATGTTGCCCACGTGACATTTTAGTTGAACTGCACAAGACACTCATTCCAAAAAAAGTGTTTTGTGCAGTTCACCAAAAGGTCACAATAGCAACAAGGTGAAATGGATATCCCTATCTGCATAAAAAGATAGAAAGTAAACAGTTGCTGGGCAGCAAACCTAATCCTGGAGACCTTGTACTATGTGAGGGCAGCAAATCTAATCCTGGAGACCTTTTACTATGTGAGGGCAGCAAATCTAATCCTGGAGACCTTTTACTATGTGAGGGCAGCAAATCTAATCCTGGAGACCTTTTACTATGTGAGGGCAGCAAATCTAATCCTGAGACCTTTTACTATGTGAGGGCAGCAAATCTAATCCTGAGACCTTTTACTATGTGAGGGCAGCAAATCTAATCCTGGAGACCTTTTACTATGTGATGGCAGCAAATCTAATCCTGGACATACTCTGTTGACTTGTCCACCAGCCGCCACTTTCTATCCTTTTTTCAACCAATAATAGATTTGTTCCTTATCCAGTTTGTACTGCGTTTTCCCATTATTTCCCTTTTCAACCAAGAGACCGGTTGGGTATTCGGTCTCTACTACTTTCACCATATTATTTCCTCTTTGAATCAAGTCCTAGATTCATGCTACAACTTTCCCCCCTTTCTTCGTTGTTTGAACAAAGCCCTAGATTTGAATGCATGAAGTAGCTTTACCTCTAATAATACTAAAAATTTAGGTGGCTTTGGAAGAGCTGATGGGAGTAGAAAAAGATGCACATGCAGACACGTGGGGAGCTGGGGCAATAGAGCAAGGCCGCTTTCGAAGAACTTATACCTGAGGGTCGCTGGGATGTCGGCGGCGGCAGGTCAGATCTGCCGACAATACGAGAGGAAGGAAGAAGTGTCGGAGGACCTCCCGAGCCGGCGCTGTCCCGGAGAGAACGGCACGGGCAGAGGATCAGGCCCCTCTGGCAGCTGTGGGTTTCCTCCCTCAGCGGCGATGACCGCGTGAACGATGCACCTTTTAGTCCTCTACACACACCGGCCGAAGGGATCCGGCCGGATCGGTGACCAGCGGTGAGCAGAGAGAAAATGTCGCTACCGCTGTCTTGTTTATATCTGGAGAGGATGAGAGAATGAAGAGAGCAACCCTAGTAAAGCAAGCGCTCAGGCCCCTGCATCCATATATAGTGGAGTGATTATCTTTTCTCTCTCCACAACAAGCGTTTCAATTTGTGTACATGGCATTAAAGAAAAGAAACACTCTATTTAAGGTGACTACTATATGACTCCTACTTACTACTAGTAGTACTACAGTATTGTTCACTTGTGCTCCCCGCCCCTCCATTCATTGAACAACCCCACGGGTGAATAAACATACAGTAAGTACTGTATTTATATAGAACGAACACGCTTGAACTATTTTCGCGTAGTTAAAAGTTGAGAGCGGGGCTTTTCCCGGGCAGTACGTGCGGCAGTTTTCGGGTAGGGCCAGAAGACTATTTTAATTTTTTTTCAAACTTCGAGACGGCCACATAGCATGGAGCCGACCCCAACGATTTTAAGCTTACAGGCACGGTACACGCTATCCTAGACTACTCTACACATGAAACTGCCACACGAGCATCTGGGCTGCGCTTGGCTCTTCGCCTCTTCGGGAAGTCGAACAATGATGGAATACTACTGCACTGGAGGAGTACTACAGTACGCTTCTGGCCATCTGACACCGATTGAACTGCTGCATGTCCACCGCGTGCGGGAGGGAGAGCGTGTAGCGAAAGCTTCTCCTAGTCTTGCCAGCCACCACGCTCATGGGCGAGGGAGGGACGCTCCTGCCGTTGCGTGTATGACAGGTGGGCCCGACAGGTGTGTGGCCAACCTGTCATACAGCCAAAGGCAGGTGCAGTTAAGTCCGCGAGGGAGAGGATAATCAAACTTCTCGTTGATGTACGAGTTGACGCGACACATCAAAGCACTTCACTCGATATATTTCAATAATTTGCGTGTGTGACTCCCAGATGCAGAGGCCGGGGGTCATCATCCTCCTTTTCGAGAAAAAACAGATGCGTGTGTGAGAGGACAAGTGCATGCGTGCACCTCTTCTCTTCCCGTATAACGTACTACTAAACTCAGAGTACAAGTTTTTGTGGGTGGCACGATGGTGCGTGAGAGAAGTCCTGAGAGATAGGTTTAATGCGTCTGAAAAAAAGACTAGCCTAGAGCTCGCCACACGGCTATTCCTGTTGAACACCCCATTAACTGTAAGATATGTATACGACGGTGCCAGTTATTGCACGTACATAGCAGTACTCCCTCCTTTCCGGTTTATAGGGCTTACTTCAAAAATCTCACCAACCAAGATGGTGAGTGGTGGAATATTTTTTGTAGTTTGCAAAAGCACCTAATTAATGCTCTTGTTTTTCTCAAAAATTTATGTTTATCAATGCATTAATTGCAATGCATGCATGCATCAAGTACATGCATTGGTCAATTTTCTCTTAATACTTGCATGCAATGATTTAATGCACCTTGGAATATGAACATGTGTTGGGGAACAACCAAATTGAGCCTGATAAAATGGAAAAACTAAAATTTTGAGATAAGCCCTATAAAACTGGAAAGGAGGGAGTAGAAAAAGAAGTACTCCATCCGGGAATAGTGCTGCACTTCGAAACTAGAACCGTCAATAAATTTTGAGCTTGCGTCTCGTCACATTCCAAATTACTCCACGCTATATTGAATTGCAAACCTATTCACACCGATCACAACATAAACGGTTTCCCACTTAGGAGCGTATTAGTACTCGGTTATAAATACTAGTATGCCAAGATGACTGCACATTCCTGCTCAACTCCTCATCCACAAAACAAACAAGTCATTCAGCATCCTTCCCTTGCGTCTGCCATGGCCAGCGTGAGTTCTGGGTCGAGAGATTGCTACCAGGGAGAGGCGAGCATGGAAGCGAAAGCACGAGAGATGTCCTGCTTCGCTGCGAGAGCAGCCGACATGTCCCGCCGCACGGAAGTAGCAACACAGAGGTCCTGCCGCGCCGCTGAAGCAGCATGGAGGTCCCGCCGCATCGTCGATGCAGCAGACTGGTCCGGCCGCGCCGCGGAAGCAGCAGAGATGTCCCACCGCGCCATGAATGCAGCAGAGATGTCCCGCCGTGCCGCGGCGGCCTGGGAAAATTTCTTGCGGGCATGCCGACTGTTACAGGCGCATGCATGCGATTGTCCATAGCCAGATGGATCAGATCTCCGGCTCGGCGAGGTTGCAGGATGACATGATAGCCTCGTTTGAATAGGCTACCGGCATCATCCGACAACTAAGGGAGGGCAATGAGAGGCTCTGGGCCGAGCGCGACCTACTGAGGAAGAAGATCGTCCGAAGTGCAGACCAGCAGGAGGAGACCAGTGCCTTGTTAAAGAGGACCGGCGTCATCGTCACGAAATTTATGGACGAGAATGACATGCTCCGCAACGAGCGCCAAAGGCTGGTGGAGGAACCCGTGGATGTTCTCAAGCAGTGTCTTGAGGACATGAAAGAGCTCATCACCGCTCGCCGCGGAGACTAGTTTCCTGGTTTCTTTTGATGTAATAATCAGTTTAGGATGTGGATTGTGTTGTTGGTTGTGAAATGTTGGGTTCTAGCACGGATGTTTGGCCTTTGTCGGCCTCTTGGGATGTTGCGATTTCAATCTGGTAGCTTTTAGTCCTTCGTGTTAGGCTGGAGTTGTGCTGAACTTCTTGTAAATTGTGGTAGTTTTCAGTAATGAAAATCGGAAGGGGCAAGCCCTTCTTTGATAAAAAAAATTAATCGTCCTTATATATTCATCAGTCTTGCTATAAGTCACAGTAAATGCTATATAGGTCCGTCGGATCTTACATCAAGATCCGTGCTTTCAGATTTTCTTTTTTCTCTCTTAAATCTCAGTCGAGTGAGACATAGCCACGCCATTAAACAGAGGCTCGGGAACCATTAATGGAGACCTTGGGAGAGAGGTGGACGACAGATGGAGGTCAAAGGGCTCTCCTCCCGATAAGCATGCACAGGGGTCTAATCGCACGCCTCTCGTACTCAAATAGCTACCCTGCACGGCGCCTCCTAGCTAATAAAAATGGGGATGCATGGCGGCACGTAAATGGTACTAGTAAGTAGAACGCCCACGGTTTCAATAATACTTGTGTTTCCGATTGTAACGTGACAGCACTTGTTCCAAAATGACTTTGTTAATTGTTAATGTGTGCGCCTTCGCAAATCGGACTGCAAAATAGCCACAAAGTTTCATGTTTTTAAAACCAAGTTTCTCAATGTTCTCGACCGAGCCACCATGCCCAGATGTTTGAATTTTATTCTCATTTTTTGCATGGGACCTACTCCCTCCTTCCATCTATATAGGGCCTAATGTGTTTTTCAAGACAGCCTTTGACTATTGACAAGATTAATAGCACATGCGATGTATACTATGAAAATTATATTACTGGAAGCTCCTTTGACATACAAAATTGAAGGTATGCTTTGTGTAAGTTGCATGCCATATATTATTGCTCTAACGTTTGGTCAAAGTTAGCCTCTAAAAATGCATTAGGACCTATATAGATGGAAGGAGGGAGTAGAAATTCACCCAAGGACACAAATGTGATTTTTCAACCAACTTTGGTGCACGGGAGCATGTGCTTGTAGTTAAAATTTGAATTATGCACATTAAATGACCAAAAACTCAATTAATGTGTAAATAAGGCCAAACGAAGCCGGAATAATTCCAAAATTTAAGAGGACACTCATGTAGTTATATGTTGCCTTTGTAAATAAACTCAAGGGGGAGAACATATATCGTTTCGCACTCAAAGGTGGCACGTCCCCTCTCAGAACCACGAGCCTTCTTGAGAGAAGCTTCGGTTTTCCAAAGCTTATACCAAAATCCGTTCCTATTCGGTCAATTTTTTTACCACAACATGGTAGTACCATGACATGACATCCATGCCAAGTTCCATGATTTTCAGACGTGTTTTGGATTTACAAGAATTTTAAAACCAAGTTTCTCAATGTTCTCGGCCGAGCCACAATGCCCAGATGTTTTAATTTTATTCTCATTTCTTGCATGGGACCTAGAAATTCACCCGAGGACACAAATGTGGTTTTTCAACCAACTTTGGTGCATGAGAGCATGTGCTTGTAGTTCAAATTTGACTTATGCACATTAAATGACCAGAAACTCAATTAATGTATAAAAAACGACAAACAAACCCGGAATAATTCCAAAATTTAACAGGCACTAATGTAGTTCTATGTTGCCTTTGTTAAGAAACTCAAGGGGGGCAGCGTATATTGTTTCACACTCAAAGGTGGCATGTTCCTTCATAGAACCACGAGCTTCCAAGTCGGCCCAATTTTTTTACCACAACATGTTAGTGCCATGACATGACACCATGCCAAGTTTCATGATTTCCAAGTGAGTTTTGGATTTACATGAATTTAAAATCAAAGTTTCTCGATGTTCTCGGCCGAGTCATGACGCCCAGATGTTTGAATTTCATTCTCATTTCTTCCATGGGACCTAGAAATTTAACCAGGGACACACATGTGATTTTTCAACCCACTTTGGTGCACCGGAGCATGTGCATGCAATTCATATTTAGATTATGCACATTAAAGTCCAGAAACTCAATTAATGTATAAAACGGCCAAATGAACCCGAAATAATTCCAAAATTTAACAGGGCACTCATATAGTTCTATGTTGCCTCTGTAAATAAAACCAGCGGGGAGGCAGCGTATATCGTTTCGCACACAAAGGTGGCACGTTCCCTCTCGGAACCACGAGGCTTGTTGAGAGAATCTCTGGTTTTGCAAGAGGCTTATACCAAAACTTGTCCCAATTCAGCCAAAAATTATACGTATGAAAACAGGGTTTAGATTATCCCAAACATCTCGCTACCTAGACCAATAATGTACTATGATTTGAATTTAACATAAAATGGATACAAATATTTGAATTGGAGAGCGTATGGTACATGTAGTTCATAGTGAAATATGATTACTGCTATATGTACGTTTTTTGTTATCAAGATAATATTTAAATTATTGTATAACTTGACAACAATCGTATTCAAATAAGGAAAATTGATTCAAATTTAGTCCATATGGTAGACGACAATATATATGTTCACATGGTGGAGTAAAATGTTCATATATGATGGAAGATCAAAATTTACGACTACATCAATTATAAACCGCAAGGTCACCTAACGATATATTCGAATTCAACATAACGTGGATTCAAAAATTGAAATTCGAGATCATGGCATATGTAATCATATAAAAAGGGACATTACTCTTTCTTTGGTGGGAATTGATTTTTTTTTTTGTTGTTGAGGGAAGTGCGAATCGATTTGGTACTATGCAGGGTAATCTTGTTCTCCCGTTTTTTTTACATTTTTCTTGTAGTTTTTTCAATGGCATCTATAGCAATATAGTAAAAGGGGACATGACTCTCTTGTGTCTTGTATGAATTGTATTTTTACATGTTAAGTTTGTTCTGCCGAACAAGTTATCCGCACCTTGTTATCCCGAAATTTTCAAGCTCGAGTATCTTTTGTCTCACCTGCTTTGAAACTCCCGCTTCTTCAACCCGCGCCGCGTCTTGTTATCCTGAAATTTGGACGCACACGAGAACTCCCTCCTCCGAAATCGCTCCCGCAGCCCAGACACGCGAAATCCCCCTTCTACCCCTCAGATGGAAATGAAGCTCCACGTCGCGGTGTCAAAACCGGTGGGGGTACGCTGGTAACTTACCCTATATTTTGGACAAGCGCGTCCCTAAGCTTGGCTCCCCCTTCCCCATTCGCCCCCCCATTTGTACACCGAGGCCGCCAAAACCCGCGAAACCCCACGCTCCTACGTCGGCCTCCCGACCGCCGCCTAGCCGAAGACTCTTCCCCGACTACGTCGTCCACCGCAATAGCTCGCCGTCCCTCATCCACCGCACCGGATGAGGATCCGTTGTCGATCTCGTCGTCCCGCCGGATCAGCCACCCCGTCCTCCACCTCCAAGGAGCTACCCCGACGTTCGCCTCATCTATCGCGCCACCTCAATCCCCACAGCGCCGTCTTGACCTGCCCCACCGGAACCGCAGCACCCTCACCAATTCCTCCGATGAAGCCGAGGCCAACTCGGCGCCACCAAGGAGGCGCTGCACTCACTGCTGCATTTTATATTATATTCGATCTCACGGGGCTGCCGGTGCTCGATACCGAGTAGACATGGCGTGTCTCCATCGACGGCGCCATCGCTGGCCACATCATCCACGGTGTCTCTCCCACATGTCGTTGCTTCCTCGGCGGCGACTTCCACAACGGCACTAGCTGCAGCTGCTCCGGCTCTCGCTCGCGTTGTGGCTCTGTTCTTGCTGTCGATCGCGCTGCTGCACTACTCCTGCTTTTGTTCGTGCTGCTGCTCTGCTCTTGCTCTCGCTTGCGCAGCTGCTGCTGCACGACCTCCGGCAGCTACAAGAGTTGCTGCTTTAGCACTCGCTCGCGGTGCTACTGCACGACTTGCTCTCTACTAGTGCGTTCCCTGCTCGAGCGTCTGCTGATTTAGATCACTGCTTCTCTGCTACTAGTGCTCGAACGCCCTAAACATCTATTGCAATGCTCTGTTACTAGTTCAATCAGTTTCGACAGTAAAATTTAGTTTCGACTGTGAAGTTCATTTTCTTCAGTTAAGTTCAGAGTGAAGAGTACTTATAGCATCTGTCAGAGCGGCCGTGGCGCGGCTGATGCGTTTTACATCTAGCACTTTTTGGTGATGTATTTTACATCATCTATTGCAGATGATATTAGGGTCCCACTTCAGATTAACGTTGTCTGTCTTGTCATGCTTCAGCCTCATCACCGTACACCTTAGCAGAGCTGCTCCAATGACGGAACCGTCCATCACAGCGGAGCAGTACCCTCGGTGCCGTTTCCAGAGGCCTCAGATCTTCTTCCCCGCCTCCGATAGTCACACCAGCATCATCACCATCCTCCACGTCCAACCCAATGATGTTGAGGTCCACAAGGCTATGCCAAAGAGGTTGTACACTCGTCGCATCACTTTGTTTCTCCATTCCTCTGTTCTTCCAATTCATGTGAGCCAAACACCCAGGTTGACTAAAATCCTATGTTTCCAAATGCTCTATTTTGCACGTGCATTCCTATCCTATTCCTGTGTTTTTCCTATCCCTGCGTTTATAGAATCCTCCAATTCTAAGGAGCCCTTACAGATTTACTTCATTTTCAGATAGGCGTCAAAGAAAACTCTGTGTGTTATGTCCTGCTCCTGCCATGCCGTCATCCACCCCACCTGAGGTGCACCATCGACAGAAGCATTCACTGCAGCAGAGATCCCCCTGTAGACTTCCTTTCGTCACCTCAGATCATCTTCCCTTTTGCTGGCAGCCACGCCAACTGCATTACCATCATCGACTGAGCAGATGAACCTGAGGACTACACAACTCCGGAAGAGAGGTCGCAGTCTTTCGTGTTTGCTTACGTTATACATCGGTTATTATTACCTGCTACTTTATCGTTCAATCTTGAGTTTTGAATTGCCCATGGGTCTCATATCGAGCCAGCAACGAATAGTATATGTCTACTATCTGGTTCATCTAGGGTCTTCTATGTGGTTCATGTTGGGTGGGCAACAAACAATAGATGATCCATTGTCTATCTTTTTAAACTGAAGCTATAATCTACTTGCTATCATTAGTTTTGGATCAATCCACTCGTTTGCTACCATCAGTCTTGATTTTTGCATGCACCCCTTAGGCCTTACAAAATCTAACTATTTTTTATTATGCATGTCAGATATTGTACACAATCGTACTGAACATGTAGAGAAAAAGATAAGACCGTTGCATGCGAATATAATGGCATGCAGACGCCGCTCCATGGTGGGCGAAGTGCCCCCCTCCTGCATTTCCAGATTGTATTCCAGAGGAAGATAACTTTTCAGATGGAGATTCAGAAGGAGCCGACCACGCCTGTTTACCACCTGAGGTGTTTGCTCTAACCTGGCATGCTGATGTTGGTCATATCATGCATATGGCGCCTTGCATTGCTTACATTATACATCTTATATGTCATCAGCTTAGTTTAGATTTTCTTTGTGTGAATGCCACTTGTTTGGTTTCTATATCATACTCCCACCATTCCTAAATATTTGTATTTTTAGAGATTTCAACAAGTGACTACATACGAAACAAAATGAGTGAATCTACACTCTAAAATATGTCTATATACATCCGTATGTGGTAGTCCATTTGAAATCTCTAAAAAGACAAATATTTAGGAACGGAGGGAGTATATGGGAATTATGCAATGCCATCTTCTTTAGTCAGGCATCATATACGTGAATCATGCACAATGCCATCCTATTTAGCCTGTCATCGTATATGTGAATTGTATCGTGCCATATTTTTTCCATAATGTATTCCATTTGTCAACAATGTTTATACATTCATCTACTCTTCCTGTGCATCAGCCATTTGAGTCGGTCATGGGAAAATCTGGAGTGAATACAAGGTCTTCTGAGAAGTCAGTGCTACCTATCGATGCAGATTTCTTGCTGGTTATAGATAGCTCCTCAGAGGATGATTCAGACAGAGATGACCAGTCGTATCCCCCCCCGAGGTGCATGCTCTAACTTGGCTGGGTTATATTGCTCATATCATGCATATGGTGTCTTGCATTGCCATGCCATCTGCTTAGATTAGACATGCTTTGTGTGAATGCCTCATGTTTGCTTTCTATATCAGATATGTGAATTATGCAATGCCATGTTTTCAGCCAGTTATCATATATGTGAATTATGCACCGCCATGGAGCCAGGCATCATATATGTGAATTATCTCATGCCATCTTTTTTTCATTACGTATTCCATTTGTCGACAATCTGTGTATATTGAACTACTCTTCATGTGTATCAGCCATTTGAGCCGGTTATGGAAAAATCTGGAGTGAAAACAAGGTCTTCAGAGCAGGCAATGGTACCTGTTGAAGCATATATCTCGATGGTTACAGGGAGCTCCTCAGAGGAGGATTCAGAGACAGATGACCAGTCCTATATCCCACCTGAGGTGTATGCTCTAAGTTGCAATGTTTATATTTCTCATATGATGCATATGGTGTCTTGCATTGCTTAGTTTAGACATCATATGCACAATATTGAATTCTATCTGCTTAGTTTAGAGATCATACATGCGAGTGCCAGCTGCTTATTATATGAATCAATTATGTCAATTATATCATGCCGTCCTGTATACTTAGACAACATGTATGTGAATTATTTCATCCCAACCTATTTTAGAAAGACATCATATAGTTTTGTCATGTCATCCTGTTTAGGTACTCATCATATGTTGAATTATGCCATTATATCCTGTTAAGTTATCCATCATATATCTGAAACTGTGTCATGCTATCCTGTTTAGTTAGGCATCATATATGTAAAATTGTGTCATGCTGTCCTGTTTGGTTAGACAACATATATGTGAATTACCACATCTGTCTATCATACAATGTCTGTACGTTCAATTTCTTTTCTTGTCTATCAGCCATTTGAATTGGAGGGGGTGATGACAGTATCTAAGGGAGCAAAAACCCGTTCTTCACAAAAGATAGTGCTACCCGTCGATGCAGATAGAACCATGGTTGTACTGGCCCACAAACTAGCCCCACCACACATAATCGAGACTCTTCCAGATTGCACACTTACACCGTTGGGCAAAGAACCAACTACAACCCATCTAACCGCAACCCCAGCGGATAGTAACCCACTTATAGTTGACAAAGCACCATGTCCACCACAGAGTACCCCCACATGAGCAGTTTGTAAAGCTACTGCAGTGCCCAAAGCACGAAGACCACCACAGCTAACCCAAACTCCACGTTTAAAGTAGAAGAGCAACTGTTCTCAGGTCAGATTCCGTAGCTATGGTCCATACTCCTTTGCTGTTGCATCACTGTATTTACTCATACCAACTACTTTCGAATTTGAAGGATCCAATTGAAACTCCTATGATGCAACAGGTATGTTTTAAACCTATTTCTTTAACTGGATTGCTGTTCTAACTTCTTGCTCTATGTTGATTTTAGTTTAAGTTGTATAAACAATTATGTTCTCATGTGATGCATATTACAAGTGCTGCCAATGCTGTGTAGTTTCTAACACTTATATTCTATCTATGCTGCTGTGTCTTAAAAATATATGAGTTGAACTGTGTCTCTATCTTGATTAGGGAACATAAACTAGAATGATATGGACAATACAGTGACCATAGTACATAGATATATGTTTGTTTCATGCTGTTATCCTATCCACCTTACTACTGAACCGGTTTACCAAAATGAGTTCGTATACTACAAGCTAAACCCGTGATGTGTCTGCTTGTTTCTCTTGTAGTATGCAAACAGAATATTGGAGAAGAGCACCCCGCTATGCAACGGTAGAGAAAGTAATGCAGATAAGGTTCAAGATAGTGAGACAACCCTGTTGGTCTCCAAGAAAGGTGATAAAAACGATCTTGTAGACAGTGAGAAAACCCCACAGTCCTGCGTTGATGTAGTGTTCGAGTTACTGGCCAGTACCGCTGGCACAAGCTCTTCGAACTCGCTGCCTGAATCACTTGGGCTTCTTCAGTCTCAGCTACAAGCTGAAAGGCATCAGTCAGCTGTGCTGCGGCAAGAAGCCGAAGGACTGAGGAAGTCCCTGCAGAATTCAGATGCATACTTTCTTGTGCAACAGCAAGCGCTGGAGGATTTAAGCGCCAAACAAGAGAAAGTTAATAAGCTTGCTAAGCATCTTGCCAGCATTATGGGTACCCAGGATATTGTTTCTTGAACTCTTCTGAAGTGGTTTTAGTTCTGGACTTGTTTTGCTGCGGCGTTTATATGCTGCTTTGTTCCCTATATTTGCACTGGTGGCGAACTTTGATGCCCAGTGGATGTAATATGTGTAGTAGCCGTGATAGCCTAGCATAAGTTGCGTGCTTATTTATTTCCTTGTTGTCTTTTTTATTTGTTTGCTTGTAGTCAGTGCAGTTCTTTTTCCGCGGTTTGCTAGTGGCTGCAATAATCTGTTTTTTAAAACTAGGCCATAATAACCATGGGCTAATATTTACTGTAGTGACACTGGGCCTCCTACGGGCCGTAGAAACAGTGGGCCTTCTATGGGTCGTAGAAACAGTAGGCCTTCTACGGGCCGTAGAAATAATGGGCCTTCTACGGGCCGTAGAAACAATGGGCCTTCTACGAGCCGTATCATCAATGGGCCTTATACAGGTCGTATGATCGATTGGCCAAACATGGGCCAATAACAGGCCGCATTATGGCCGTAAACGGGCTAGAGTTGGAATCGTCCGTTCATGGGCCGACCATAACGGGCCATCGTTAATAGGCCGTATTTGATGATGCTATGAAAACGGCCCAACGTATTAACGGACCACAAATGGGCCAACTGTAACCACGGGCTAAATTTGGCCCACAAGCAGAAAATGACATTAACGGGCCGTAAGTGTGACGCCCTGAGACCATTGCGCCAGGTGTCCTCCAGTTATTCGCTGTCGTTGCCATGTCTTTCGCTTGAGTGTTGCATCTTGTCATATCATCATGTGCATTGCATCATCATGTTTTCAAAACTTGCATTAGCCCGGGTCTCCCAGTTCCTTCCATTGTCCGTTCTGAGCCCAGACACACTTGCACGCGCCCGCGACATGTCCGAAATAGTATTTTATAAGAGGCCGAAAAATGTTCTCGAAATGGGATGAAAGTTGGCGTGCGGTGTTGTTATGTTTCCAGTAGGCCGCCTACCAAATTTCATCGCATTCGGAGTTCGTTTGATGCCCCAACGATTAACTATAGCGACAATATAGTCGGTCAAACGTTGGACATTTTCGGTCTCCGGAAACAGTCGCCGGGTCTCTCTCTCTTCTCTCTTCTCAGCCCATTGCCTTCTGCACTACATCTCACCGCCAGGCCCAGCCTAACCTCTCTCGTCAGCCCGCGGCCCTCCTCGCGCGCGCGTTGGAAAAGCTGCCCCAGACCCGACCCGGACAGTCGTCATCGTTGGGTCCGGATCATCCCCAAACATCTACAAAACATCATCGTTTCCTTGTTTGGACTCCCTAACCCATTCATCTCCGACCATCCAATTTTGATCGGATGATCCAAAATACTCCTCTCCTATCTCCCTGGGCTTTACTTGCTATTTTTTTCTCCTTGGAGAATTTGTTAAAGAAAGTTAGTAGAGAACGGAGGGGGAAATCCATTTAAGCCCAGCTACACCCAGCCGGCCACTAGGCCCAGCGAGGTCAGCCCACCTCCTCTCGATCCCTTGACGAAACCCTAGCCCGAAAACGCTCGCAGCCTCTCCTTCCCTCGACCCCCACTCTCTCCTCTTGTCTCGCTGCTCGCGCCGCCAGGAAGGAACGCGCGCGCCTGATCCTTTTCTCTCCCTCTCCATCGCTTGTGCTGTCGAATTCCACCAGGAAGACCAACCCCGCGCCGACGACCCTGCAAGCTGCTGCCGCACACCAAGTCCCGCGCCGCTGTCGTCTTCACGACCTGCATCGGTCCCTGCCGCGCCCCTGCATCGAGCAGCCAGAGCCGCTCGTCGCCGGACCCCGTCCGCTGCTGCCTGGATCCACGCGTTCGCCACCGTCGGCTACCTTGAGGAGCGCCGCCGCCCCGCAGCATATCCTGCTCTCTCTCTGACCTTGGACAGGGACCCCGACGACCCCATGGATGGCCGTCTCCGCCAAGCGTCCCGCTGCTTCATCACGGCCTTGCCTCTCCTCTGGCGCTCGACGCCACAGGCACACCAAGGGCGCCTCCCATAGCTGACGTTGCCCGCTGCTGCGCTTCTCCTTCTCCCATGTGCCGTCGCCGTCCAAGACTAGCAGGCCACCGCAATGCCTTTTGCCTCCTCATCCGCACTCTGCTCGTCCCGGACCTCCCCTGCAAGCGCTTGCCGCCGTGCCGAGTCCCTGCTCGCCTCCTCTGCTTCGCTTCAACACGAGGATGAGCCCCTGCCTCTGCCTCCCGCCGAGTTCGGGTGGTCCCTGTTCAAGCTACCTATGACCCGTGCTTCTCCGTGGCTTCGTGTTGGACTGTCAAGACCGCCAAGACCACAGGCGCCCGAACGACTACAAAGTTTTGCGTCAAGTACCTCTACTGCCATCATCAGAATCCCATGAACGCCAAGTACCTCGACGCCCGACGCCAAGAACAACTACCGACGCCGAAGACCCATGAACCAAAAATGTCAAGTTCGACAACTGTTGACGTGCACTTCGACAAGTACCACGCCGTCTTTGGAAGACCCGTGAACATCAAGTTCTCTGCCACGAACGGTTACAGTGTTGTGGATCCGGCAAGTACCCTCTCCGGATCACCAAGTTCGACTACCGATGACATATATCTCAACCGTCGCCTCCGAAAACCTTGGATTCGTCAAGTACCTCTCCGAAAACGAACGTGATCCACTACTTCCCTCGGCGTCCCGAGAACGTCTACTTCCCCTACACCGCTTTGAACTTGAACCCCTCCGATAACGCACGCTTCGAAGGTATAACCCCAAGACGACCGTCTGAGAACGTTTGCATGTGTTGTATGAGATGCACCCGTTGTCTGCACCGTGTCCGAGTTGTCACTTGCTCGGTCCTCCTCTTTTGCCGCTAACCCGTGGGGACCCGGTATCCGGGAGCACCCCACCATCCTTGCATGACACGCTCCCGTCACTTTTCCTTTTGCACCGGTATCCCTGTGAGCTACCGGAACCGATATGGTGCCGTGGCATCATTTTCGGATTCGTCGCCGTGGCACCCTTTCTTTCCGCCACGATGACAAATACTTCATAGTATGTTCATGTCAACCTTTTAAAAAATTGCATAAAACTTGCATATGCCATTCGCATCATGATAACAACATTTAAAATGGTTAAAAGTGTTGTTTGCTTAAATTACTAATTGCATATGGGGATTTACCGGATTTGTTGTTTATTATATCCGTCCCCATTTAAATTGTTTAGATGGTATAGTTTTGTTATGCTTCACCTCTTGCCATGTTAACCAACATTTAATATTGTTGAGTACATAAACGAGATTGAGCTAAATAAGTCATGTGGTGTTTCGTCAATATGCAACTCGTTGCATATTGAGCTCCACTTAATTTGTAGTGTTGTTTGTGCACTTTGCCATGCCATGCCCTCATTAAACCGGACATGCATCATACTTGGTTGTGCATCGTTCCATGCTTATGTGGTGGTTGTTTACTATGTTGTTTGCTTCTTTCCGGTGTTGCTTCTTCGGGTTAGTTCCGATAACGTCGCATTCGTGAGTATCCGTTCATCTACGTCCGTTTGTCTTGTTCATGGACGCATTATTCTTCCTTGCATGATTTCAGGCAAGATGACGATACCCTCGAAATCACTTCTATCTTTGCTTGCTAGATGCTCGCTCTATTGCTATGCCTATGCTGCGATACCTACCACATGCTTTATCATGCCTCCCATATTGCCATGTCAAACCTCTAACCCACCTTGTCCTAGCAAACCGTTGTTTGGCTATGTTACCGCTTTGCTCAACCCCTCTTATAGCATTGTTAGTTGCAGGTGAAGATTGGAGTTTGTTCCATGTTGGAACATGATTATTGTTGGGATATCACAATATCTCTTATTTAATTAATGCATCTATATACTTAGTAAAGG
This sequence comes from Triticum urartu, assembly GCF_056163025.1. NCBI lineage: Eukaryota > Viridiplantae > Streptophyta > Magnoliopsida > Poales > Poaceae > Triticum > Triticum urartu. Next base: position 221,060,454 of record NC_141878.1, read on the forward strand.
GTGGAAGGCTCGGCCTTATGCCTGGTGTTTTGTTCCACTCTTACCGCCCTAGTTTCCATCATACCGGTGTTATGTTCCTTGATTTTGCGTTCCTTACGCGGTTGGGTTATAATGGGAACCCCTTGACAATTCGCCTTGAATAAAACTCCTCCAGCAAGGCCCAACCTTGGTTTTACCATTTGCCACCTAGCCTTTTTCCCTTGGGTTCTGCAGACTCAAGGGTCATCTTTATTTTAACCCCCCCGGGCCAGTGCTTCTCTAAGTGTTGGTCCAACCTGAGCGATGTCCGGCGCCCCCTGGGCAACCAGGGTTTATGCCAACCCGACGTCTTGCTCATCCGGTGTGCCCTGAGAACGAGATATGTGCATCTCCTATCGGGATTTGTCGGCACATCTGGGGGGCTTTGCTGGTCTTGTTTTACCATTGCCGAAATGTCTTGTAACCGGGATTCCGAGTCTGATCGGGTCTTCCTGGGAGAAGGAATATCCTTCGTTGACCGTGAGAGCTTGTGATGGGCTAAGTTGGGACACCCCTGCAGGGTTTTGAACTTTCGAAAGCCGTGCCCGCGGTTATGGGCAGATGGGAATTTGTTAATGTCCGGTTGTAGAAAACCTGAAACTTATCTTAATTAAAATGCATCAACCGTGTGTGTAACCGTGATGGTCTCTTTCCGGTGGAGTTCGGGAAGTGAACACGGTGTTGGAGTTATGCTTGACGTAAATAGTCTTGGATCACTTCTTGATCATAGTTTCTCGACAGTGCCTTGCCTTCTCTTCTCGCTCTCATTTGCGTATGTTAGCCACCATATATGCTAGTGCTTGCTGCAACTCCACCTCATACCTTTTTACCCTTCCTATAAGCTTAAATAGTCTTGATCGCGAGGGTGTGAGATTGCTGAGTCCCCGTGACTCACAAATACTTCCAAAACCAGTTTGCAGGTGCCGATGAAACCGTGCAGGTGACTCAACCGAGCTCAAGGAGGAGCTCGATGAAGATCTTGTTCATCGTGTTGTATCGTTTCAGTCGATCAGTAGTGGAGCCCAGTTGGGGCGATCGGGGATCTGTAGCATTAGGGGTAGTCTTCTTCTATTTGGTTCCATAGTCGGACCTTGATTGTATCTGGTTGATGTAATGCTTTATTCATGTATTGTGTGAAGTGGCGATTGTAAGCCAACTATGTATCTCTTTACCTTATGTATTACATGGGTTGTGTGAAGATTACCTCACTTGCGACATTGCTTACAATGCGGTTATGCCTCTAAGTCGTGCTTCGACACGTGGGAGATATAGCCGCATCGTGGGCATTATAGTAAGTAAACGAATGCTGGAAATGAGCCCAAGAAGAAATGGGCTCTGAGAAGGCCGAAAGATAACATGGGCTGGAAACGGCCCAACAGAATAACGGGCCGTTAATGGGTATAAAGTGATACACTGTTCATTACGGGCCAGTTTCAGCACGGGCCGTTAATGGGTGTAAAGTGATACACTGTTCATTACGGGCCAGTTTCACCACAGGCCGTTAATAGGCCAAGAGTTACATAGGGCCTCATATGGGCCGAAAGACGTCATGGGCCATACATGGGCCAGAAGTGAAAATGGGATGGAATCATATTGGATGGCCCAGATGACGCTACTGGGCCTAATTCGGATAGGGCGTAACTGGCCTTGGGTTAGCGGGCTGTAAATGGGCTATATGCGAACATGCCATTAACAGGCTTTCCATGGGCCGGCCCGCCACCTTTTGACCAAGTCAAACGGGCCGGCTTTTTCACAGGAATGGGCCTCTGTTGGGCCATGCCATGTGTCGACGTATCATAGGCGCCTTCTGTCCAATGAGTGGATGACATCTGTCCCAACGATGAGCTGACACGTGTTTCCTCCAGCCAATGATGATTTTACATGTAGCAAATCCCCATTGGTCGGGGCTGTTAACAGGTTATCGGATCCAAAACCCGGCCCGATAGCTTAACGGTGTTCCGTTACGGTGGATGCCACGTGTCGGTCACCCTTGACGAAAGCACTTCTGTGACGCGCGATTTATCGTCATGGAAGTGCACACTTCCGTGATGATAATTTTCGTAATGTCATGGAACACTTATACGACAGCACAGGTATGACTATCTTGATTCTGTCATAAAATCGTCATGGATGTACATGCATGACAAAAACGCGACCTACTGTGACAAACACGTATCATCACGGAAGTGTATTTTTTTGTAGTGTGTCATGCATCGATGTGCATCTGTTTGCATTATATTCATTGTTTCTTCCCCCTCCTCTCCCCGGTAGACTACGAGACTGACGCCGCTGCTGGTGCCCCGATCGACTATGTTGTAGATGACCCCTACTTGACAGAGCAACCAGGAAAGCCCCCCCCCTTGATCACTAGATATCACCTATTCTTCCCTCTATTGCTTGCATTAGAGTAATGTATCATGTTACTGCTTTCCGTTGATCCTATTCTGTTGTGCCTAGGTAGGGCTGCGACATGTTGATCTTCCGAGGCCGGGCATGACCCAGAAAAGTGTGTCCGGACAAAGGGGATCGAGCGTGTTGGGAAATGTGGTGCACCCCTATAGGGAGGTTGATCTATTCGAATAGCCGCGTCCCTCGGTAAAAGGTCGACCTGGAGTTGTACCTTGACCTTATGACAACTAGAACCGGATACTTAATAAAACACACCCTTCCAAGTGCCATATACAATCGGTGCTCGCTCTCTCACAGGGTGACGAGGGGAGGATCACCGGGTAGGGTTATGCTATGCGATGTTACTTGGTGAACTTACCATCTACTCTCTTCTACATGCTGCAAGATGGTGGAGGCCAGAAGTGTAGTCTTTGAAAGGACTAGCTATCCCCCTCTTCTTCCGGCATTCTGCAGTTCAGTCCACATATACTACCCCCTTTCATTGATACCAATGCATATGCAGTGTAGTTCCTTGCTTGCAAGTACTTTGAATGAGTACTCATGGTTGCTTTGCTCCCCCTTTTCCCCCTTTCTATATTTGATTGTTGCGACCAGATGTTGGATTCCAAGAGCCATACGCCACTGTCGATGACGACTGCTACTACTCGGGATGTGCCTACTACTACGTGCAGGGTGCTGACGACGACCAGGAGTAGTTTAGGAGGATCCTAGGCAGCAGGCCTGCGCCTCTTTCGATCTGTATCCCAGTTTGTGCTAGCCTTCTTAAGGAAAACTTGTTTAACTTATGTCTGTACTTAGATATTGTTGTTTTCGCTGACTCGTCTATGATCGAGCTCTTGTATTCGAGCCCTCGAGGCCCCTGGCTTGTAATATGATGCTTGTATGACTTATTTTATTTGTAGAGTTGTCTTGTGATATCTTCCCGTGAGTCCCTGCTCTTGATCATACACATTTGCGTGTATGATTAGTGTATGATTGAATCGGGGGCGTCACAATACCCCCCGATACTAGCCATAGATTCATCAAAATAAGCAAACAACACACGAAAAACAGAATCTGTCAAAAACAGAATAGTCTGTAGTAATATGTAGGTTTAGAATACTTATGTAACCCCAAAAATTCTAAAAATAAATTGGTGGACATGAGGAATTTGTCTATTAATCATCTGCAAAAAGAATCAACCTAATCGCACTCTCCAGTAAAAAATGCCAGCTAGTCTCGTGAGCGCTAAAGTTTCTGTTTTTTACAGCAAGATCGCAAAGACTTCCCCCAAGTATTCCCAATGGTTCTACTTGGCATGAACACTGATTAAAAACATAAAACCACATCTAAACAGAATCTAGATGAATTATTTATTGCTAATCAGGAACAAAAAAAAGAAACAAAAATAAAATTGGGTTGCCTCCCAACAAGCGCTGTCGTTTAACGCCCCTAGCTAGGCATTACTGATCCAGGGTTGAGACCTGAGCACAGTACTTGAAGGATTTATAACAGAGTAGCAATCGCACACTTATTACATCGAGTGTCTCAAAAGAGAACTTATTACAATAAATATGGCTTAAGGCCATCTAATAACGATAACAGCGGAAGGCTTGGAAGATAAGTGAGTCCATCAACTCCAACGGCATCACTGAGTATAGAACCACGACCTAAAAGCACCTTAATCGTTGTCTGAAAAGTCTGCAACATGAACGTTGCAGCCCGAAACGGGTCAACACATGGAATATGCTGGCAATGTAACACATAGAGAGCAATGAAAGAATAAGATATACTATATGCATATTTGGCTGGTGGAAAGCTCTATGGTTATAGTTTTGCGAAAAGTCAATTTTTCCCTACTACAAAGGAATAAATTTTATTTAACTATCATGGTAGTTGTTAAACATTGAGAATGGTTGACAGCATTCTCAATCCCATTTAAGCATCATCATTAAACAAACCCAACAAAATTAATTAGAGTAACATGATGAGATTCGCATGATAATCTTCGTACTAGATACTCAAGTTGTCCATAACCAGGGACACGGCTAACCATGATTAGTTTATACACTCTGCAGAGGTTTGCGCACTTTTCCCCACAAGACTCGATCGCCTCCGTTTGATTTCTCGCACTACATGGTGTTTGAGAAATGGATGACCGAGACATAGTCTTTCAGAAGCGCTAGCACCTTATGATCGGGTAGACCGTTACACCTACTTTCCCCTACATCTGCTAGTCTACCACTGTAAGAGTTCACACGACTTAGTCAACTATGCTAGAGCCCATAGTAGCTTGTGGCTGCACACGGAAGTTTCTAGCATGAATAATCTCATGATCCCTTTGAGCCTGGGTGGCGGTCCAAAAGAAAACAGGCAACCGCTGGAATACCCAGGTCCCTCAATCCACCCAGATGTGTATTTAAGTTGCCACCTTAGATAAACCATTAATTTAACAATCTCACATCTGTCATGGATACACTTACCCAGTCCACGTCTACTAGCATAGCATAGCATAATAAGCAACGTAGAAGTAACTCCCAAAGGTTTGATAATAAACAGGTAATAGGTACTACCTCATCTACTTCCCAAAACCCACAATTTAATTAGATCCTAACCATGAAATGTGTGAGGATTGATCTAATGCAATAAAAAATGGGTAGTAGGAGGTATGATCAAAGTGTTACTTGCCTTGCTGATGATCCGCAAAACCTAGCGATTCGAAGTAGCAAGCGGCGCACTCCGGATACTCTATGGCAAACAAACAAGCATACAATAAGTACTCAACTAATGCACATGTAAAACTCAAATAAGAGATCTAACCAGAAAATTCAACTTAAGAACTCCGGTTGGCAAAATGAATCGAATCGAACGAAGCAACGAAAGACAAACGGCAAAAGAAACAGGTTTCGTTTACTATTCTGGATCTAGGGCAATTTTTATAGTGGCAAAAACTTGTTTGAGTTGGTTAAACGGAAAGAGAGTTTCGAGACGAAACTCCAGGCGCTTGAATCGCCTGATTCCGATAAACGAGCGAAAAGTTATACTAGAACGAAAAACGGACCAAGAATCGCGATCAGAAAAATCGCGGATTTAATCCGAGAAAAAGAAAAATGACGAACAGATTAACGAACGGACGTTCGTTAACTGGATCTAAATGGTGAACGCGTTCTTTAAAATGAACGAACGAGCGTACGCTCGCTAAATAAATAAACCAGAAAACCGATCTATTAAAAAAACGAAACTAAAAAAACTAAACAAAACCGACGGAAAACCGATCGGTTTTTGAGAAAAACCGGCGGCGGCAAGGTCTACCTCTGGCGAGCGGCGGGGTGGCACGGGGCGGCGGCGCGGCAGGCAGCGGCGCGGCGGCGGCGGCAAAGGCGGCGGGCTAGGGCGGCGGGGTTGGCGGCTAGGGTTTGGGGGTCCGGCTGGGCCTCCCCGGCTATATAAAGCCGGCCGGGCCAATTGTCCAGGTCGGACACGGCCCGGTAGGTCGGTTGCGTTTTTTTAAATAGTTATGCTCAAAAAAAACAAAAGGAATACTAAACTGACTCCAAAAATCCCGAAATAAATTTTCCCCGGCTTCTAAAATTAAGCAACACAGGATGAACATTTATTTGGGGCCTAAATGCAATTTTGAAAAACGTGCATTTTTCCTAAATTCAAATAAAATAGCAAATAAAACCAAAATAAAACCTTATTTGATTTTTTATTAAATCCTCAATATTTCTTTATTTTGGGAAAGTCATTTTATTCCCTCTCTCATATTTTTGTAATAGAAATAATAGAAGATAAAATAAATAAAATCAAATGATCCTATTTTCAAAATTTGAGAAAACTCAAATATGAAAATAACGAAATCCCCAACTCTCTCCGAGGGTCCTTGAGTTGCGTAGAATTTTCTAGGATCAGCCAAAATGCAATAAAATATGATATGCAATGATGATTTAGTGTATAACATTCCAAATTGAAAATTTGGGATATTACATAAACGCGGCATCAAAACAAGAGCATAACTGAAACAACTTTAGAAGAGCTCAAGAAACGTTATCCTGGGTATCCACCATGTTGGCAATAAGCTTAGCAAGCTGATTAGCTTTGTCCTGTTTGGCGCTAAAATCCTCCAACGCTTGCTGTTGCACGAGAAAGGATGCATCTGAATGCTCCAGGGACTTCCACGGTCCTTCCGCTTCTTGTCGCAGCACAGCTGATCGATGTCTTTCAGCTTGTAGTTGAGACTCAAGAAACCGAACTGATTTAGACAGTGAGTTTGAATAGCTTGTGCAAGCGGTAGTGGCCGGTAACTCCAACACTAAACCAAGACAGGATGTGTCACTATCCTGAACCTTATCTGCATTACTTCCTTTACCGTTGCTTAATAAGGCACTCTTCCCCAATATTCTGTCAGCATTCTAAAAGAAGAAACAAGCAGACACATAACAAGTTTAGCATGTACTAGTATATGAAACTCATTTCGGTGAACTAGTTCATTAGTAAGGTGGACAGGATTAAACTACCAAGTCTTCTATTGCCAAGTACTAGTACATAATAAAAGCATCAAACAAACATATATCTATGTCCTATGGTAGCAATGGAGTCTTAAATTAGAACAGTTGTTCTTCAGGTTTAGGCACTTGTTCTACATGAACAGAGTACATTAAGACGCAAGAATATAATACTTAAAAATAGAATATGAGCTCATAGACCTTACCACATTCTTGGTTCGGGACCAGTACAAAACAAGGCATTCCCAGTCATCGTCCAGTAAATGTGTCTCAAGAGAACATAAGGGAATTTGATGAGTTTCTTTGCCGGTGAAGTACACTTTCTTCAGGTAATTCCGATACTGCCACCAAGCATTCTTGAAGATAGAGAGGTATTAGCACAGGTTACCTCATCCTGAGTTTCCAAATCGGTCCTTCTCTATAGAGAAAATGGGAAAATTTGCTGTATTATAACCATCATGGAGGTAGGATGTATGGGACGAAGCAAAGTAATTGCCATGAATAACATTACTTACACATAACTCTTGGACAAACACCTGCAACTGGCATTTTCCTTCATCTTCAGTATAATATTTCCAAGATGGGAAGATACGCACATACGATTTAACAACATCAAATGCGATAGATGCTAAACTACGACTAGCTGGTTGTGCTTCCTCCACAGGAATAGGCGTACTAACTGGTGGAGTTGGGGTTCGCTGTGATAGTACTGGCCCTTTGGGCACTAGAGCTGCCTTACTAACTGCTCTTGTTTGGGAGCTCTATGGTGGAGATGGTGCTGTGTCAACAGGAACTGAGTTACTATTGGCTAGGGTTGGGGTTAGATTGGGTGAAGCTGGTTCTCTGTCCATCGTAGTAGGGGTACAATCTGCGGGAGTTTGGGTTATGTGTGGGAGGGCTGGTTCTTGTGCATGTACAACCGGGGTGCTATCTCCACCAAGAGGTAGCACTGTTTTATTTGAAGACCGTGTTTTTATTCCGCTAGATACTGCCATCACCCGCTCCAATTCAAATGGCTGATAAACAGGAAACATAGTTGAATGTACAAACATTGTATGAGAGATAGATGCAATAGATAGTGTGGAAAAAAGAGGGCATGGAATAGTTGACATGTATATTGTTTAACTAAAACGGATAGCATGACATAATTTCACATATATGATGTCTATCTAAACTGGATAGCATAGCATAACATAATTCAAAGATATGATGAATAACTAAACGGGATCGCATGACATAATTCACCTACATGTTATCTAAGTAATCAGGAACGCATCATTTAATTCACATATGTGATTTATATGCTAAACAGAGGGCATTTGATATGATGTCTGAACTAAGAACATGGTGTTGAATATTGTGTATATGATGTCTAAACTATGCAATGCAAGATACCGTATGCATGATATGAGTAGTATAACCATGCCAAGTTAGAGCATACACCTCAGTGGGGGAATAGGACTGGTCATCTGTCTCTGAATCCATCTCTGAGGAGCTATCGGGACGCAACAAGAGATCTGCTTCGACAGGTAGCACTGTCTGCTCTGAAGGCCTTGTTTTCACTCCAGATTTTTCCATCTCCCACCCAAATGGCTGATTCACAGGAAGAGTAGTTTAATGTACAAACATTGTCGACAAATGGAAATGTAATGAAGAAAAGGATGGGCAAGATATCATTGAAATATATGATGCCTGGTTAAACAGGATGGCATTGCACATTTCACATATATTATGGCTGGCTAAAAGACATGAGACTGCATAATTCCCATATATGACATAGAAACTAAACAGGTGGCATTACAGAACATGTCTAAACTAAGCAGATGACATATATGATGTCAAAAGTAGGCACTACAAGGCAACATATGCATGATATGACTAACATCATCATGCCAAGGTAGAGCAAACACCTTGGGGGGTAAATAGGAGTGGTCAGCGGCGTCAGAATCTGCCTCAGAACACATATCTTCCTCTGGATTACAATCTGGAGAGGGGTGGGGAGGGTTTTCCATTGAACCCACCACAGAGCGATGTCTTCATGACATTGTATTGCCGCGCAAAACTCTTCTCTTTTTCTCTACATGTTCAGCATTACTGTGTACAATATCTGACATGCATACGAAAACAATATGGTGAGATTATGTAAGGAGAGCATGCAGAAATTTAGAGTGATGGTAACAACTAGTGGATCGATGTTTTTCTGTTGAACCAAAATAGCCCTAATGGATCGACGTGAATGTATAGTAATGAGTGATGTAACAAGTGTACAACCTCTTTGCCGTAGCCGTGTCGACCTCAGCATCATTGGGTTGGTCGCTGAAGCAGTTGAGGCAGAGGTGGCTGTCCGAGGTGTGGAGGAAGATCTGAGGAAGCCGTAGATGGCTTCCAGGGCCCTACTCTGTTGTGATGGATCGTTCTGTCGTTGGAGTAGCTCCGGTGAGCCGTAAGACGTCAAGGATGAAGCAGCACAAGACAGACATCAGCAATCTCAAGTGGGATTCTAATAGCATCTCCAATAGATGATGTAAAATGGATGTAAAATTAACATCACCAAAAACCACCTGACTACAATAGATGAGGTAAAAACTGTTGACTCTGAACTTAACTGTCGAAACTGAAATTTACTTTGGAATCTGAATGCTACTGTCGAAACTAAACGCAATGGTAGCAGAGAGGCACTTGACATGTAGTTTAGGGAGGGCCTGCAGTTCATCTTCAACCTGCACCCCCCTGAGCCACCAGCCACCACCGGCCCGAGCGCCGCCTCGCCGCCCTGAAACAACTCGCCACCGCCGCCCTGGCCAGCCCTCTAGGCCCCCCGCCCCCACCCTGAACCCTAAGATAGATAGTGGGGTACCTCTCCGGCGAGCCCCTGTCCCCGCTGCGGGTGGTTCTTCCTTAACTCCGGTGAGCCCCCCAACCCCTGAAAATCGACTGACCCAAAAGTCGATTCAGTCGACTGAAGTGTGGCTTAATCGGAGCAGAGCAGCAGCACGAGCGAGGGGGAGAGCAGCAGCAGCAGCTGGGCGAGCGAGCGATCGAGCGAGAGCCGGAGCAGCAGCAGATCCGGCTAGTATGGACGCCACCGCCGAAGGGGCCTCGCACTGGGGGAGAGCCGCCGTGGAGATGTCGCCCGCGGCGCCGGCTTCAAGGTAGCCGCTCCATGGGGGTGAGGGATGGAGCACCGTCGGCGCTGGGAGGTCGAGTTAAGGAGAAGGTGCGATGCGATGAGTGTACAACCTCTTTGGTGGCGCCGAGTAGGCCTCGGCTTCGTCCGAGGAGTCGGTGAGGATGCTGCGGTTCCGGTGGAGCATATTAAGGTGGCGCTGTGGGGATGGAGCAGCCGCGATAGATGAGGCGATCGCCGGAGCAGCTCCTTGGAGGTGGAGGATGGGGCGGCTGAACCGGCAGGACGGCGAGATGGATGACGGATCCTCGTCCGGGGAGGTGGACAAGGGACGTCGAGCTGTTGCGGTGGACGACGTCGTCGGGGAAGAGGCTCCGGCTGGGCAGTGGTGACGTGGCGGACGAAGGAGGGTGGGGTTTCGCGGCTGGAGCGGAGAGGTTATGGCGGCCTAGGATTTCGAATGCCGAAAAGGGGGCGATGGGAGGGGGTGAAGCGTGACTTAGGAACGCGCTTGTCCAAAATGTAGGGTGTGTTACAAAAGTACCCCCCACCGATTTGAACTAGCGGCCCTTTTGGCTCAGGGTTAGAAGGGGGATTTCGCGTGTCGGGATTTGGCAGCTGGAGGGAGTTTTCGCGCGCGTTGTAATTTCGGGATAGCAAGGCGCGGGTTGTGAAGGCGCCAGTTTTTGGAGCACGATATCTGAATTTTCGAGATATAACAAGACGCGGGTTGAATTTTAGGGACAAGCCTAACGTGTAGTAATATTGTACTTGTACGTACCAAATCAATTCGCACTTCCCTCAACCAGAAAGAAAACGAAAAAAATAAAACTATTCACACCATACAAAGAGAGAGTCTTGCCCCGTTTTACTATACAAATGTTATTCAAAGCTACTCCCTCCTTCCATCTATATAGGACCTAATGCGTTTTTCGATGCTAACTTTGACCAAATATTAGAGCAATGATATATGACATGCAACTTACACAAATCACACCATTAAATTCGTCTGTGAAAGGTTCTTTCAATGATATAATTTTCACATTGTGCATGTCATGTACTATTAATCTTGTCAATAGTCAAAGGAAGTCTTAAAAATCTCATTACGCCCTATATAGATGGAAGGAGGGAGTATGAATCCATGTTATGTCCGATTAAATTTTTTTGCTTGTTGTATAATGCATGTAACCTACTCATACCAACATTTTAGTGCATTCCAAATGTCTATACTACCGCTGCAATTCGAACTAAATTTGAATTCGTTTCTCTATTTCAATAAGAATCTACAATCATGATTGTTGCCAACTTCAACCATCATAGTTTTCTTGCTATCCGCCAGATATAAATCAGACGGCCTATAATGCAGGATGGCAGGCACACCATCATCAACAACTCCGTTTTTTTATAAGAGTAGAGATAAAATATATTAAATGTACTATACCATGTTCATAACCACACCATGTGTATCACCGTTATATATATTCACACATCCGTCAGTTTGAAACACTATGATAAATTCTTCAAATATCCGAATTCTCTTTTTATAATGAAGTATATATGATCTCTATTCGTCTTTTACACCTACACAACCCTCTTATCTTTGTACCTAGCGCTAACTTTCTCTTGTGCATGCACACGCCCGCATCCCTCTCACCCTCCCTCAGCATTCTCTAGCTCCATCGCGCAAATTCGTCTTTTCACTTTAGGTCGTTCACCCACGGTGTGTGTAGGCCCCCAGCTCCTTCTTTATGGCACACATCGATCGATATGCCTCTCTAGCCAGGTGTGCCTAGCACAAACACAAGCTTCCCCTCTTCTCTTGTCACCGTCCATGCCTCACTCCCACCACTCTTTTCATCGTTCTCGTACTCGCAGACTCCTCCCCCTCGATATAGTATGCCTCTCATACCACCTCCTACATGCATCCCTCTCTCTCTATCCTTCTCCTCGTGCCTCATTTGCTTCTAACACACACATGCATGTATACCGATCTATCTCCCAACATATACCTAGATCGACTTTAACTACCCCCCCCATCGATCGACGTACCTCACAAGTTATGTCTCTCCTTTCTCTTACAAAGGGCAATTGATCTTCCTATGTAGTTACGTCTGCTTACCACAACCACATCGTCCCCCCTCATCATTCATGCATGCCTCCTGACCCGTCTCTCACATGCACGTGCACAGGCAACAAGCAACCACCTCCTCTCTTATTGATATTGCGGGCGTGCCCTCCGTTTGTCTAGCAAGCCTATCCCACCATTTGTTAGAAGCAACTCCACTACCACCCCCTCCAACACTCTAGCTCTGTCTCTCTCCCAACCTTATTCATCTCCTGCAAATATGCATGGATGCCGATCGATCTCCCTTAATACATGAGGCAGATCGATCTCCTTAATACATGAGGTAGGCCTCTCTCCTCCTCCACACATATACCAGCCATTGTACCTCTATAGTTAATTGGGCCTCCCTCTTCCTCCACCACACACCGATAGTCGAGCGCTGCAGGTAGGTATCCATGCCACAGAGACAAACTGCACATGTCCCATCTCACGTTCCAGTAGGCCAGCCACTCTATATCTTTGACGTGGGCACACACAAATTCGATGGCACTCTTTATCGATCGCGCGCGCACACACACACACATCATCCCTCTCTTCGATTCTATGGACACCTCAAGCCGATGATACCTCCACTCTCTTCTCGTGGATCGCCCCCTCTATATATATGTTATGTCCAGGACCCTATTTCACACACATTGCATATGTTAAATATTTTGATTGACCCCCCCACACACAAAAAAACTCTCAAGAACCCACACACTATATCTCTCTAGGTTTGTATCTCTCTCACACAACCCCACGTAGGTGGTGTACGTATACAAGAAGAGAATAGGTGCACCGTGAACATACTCATTCTTCATGCCCAGCCACACCCGCGCGGGTACACGGTGGAGCTCAATTCTTTACGAAATGGCAGCCCACGTGCTAATTTGAACGCCTGTAGCGGTTGTTTACCTAGGGAGGTCGTGTACCACGCGTGCACGAAACAAAGTTCGACTTGACGCGTTACTGCGTTATTTCTAAATAAAGTTATAGCGCTCAATGACACGTACACAGAATATAAAACGATTTTTATGGAGGAAAAGGTAGTCCGCTCTTCAGAGTATCTCACACAAGGCTCCAGTGGCCTCTCTCTCTCTCTCACCGTTGGTCACTGATCCGGCCGCATCCCATCCGCCGGGGGAAACGGAGTGTGGTGGCCTCTCTCTCTCACCGTTGGTACTGATCTGGCCACATCTCGTCCGCCGGGGGAAAGGGAGTGTGGTGGCCTCTCTCTCTCTCACCGTTGGTCACTGATCTGGCCGCATCCCCTCCGCCGGGGGAAAGGGAGGAAGTTCATCGTTTCTCCGTTCGATGGCGCCGAGGCAGCACGTCCCGATCTGCGATACACGCCATTCTCTCTGACCAAGCTCTGGCGCGGCAGGGCCTACGCCACCTACTCGCAGATTCCGCCCGCCGCCTCTCACCTAGTTACATTTCGATGACCTCCAGGTATCCCCTCCGGCCTTGCTCCACTGCCCGTTTTCCCACGTCGCTGCATGTGGATCTTCCATAGTTCTTTGCCCAAAACGTAGCTCGTCCAGCATACTTTCCATATTGCATTCTCGTCCTCACACCGTTTTAGACAAACACAACCGTGTTGTTATCTTCCCTTAGGACAAGGAATATGCTTCTTTTTTGTCGTCGCATGTGTCATCAACTGTTATTGGCTAGTAATTGTTTCCTTTCTACCTCTTTTTTGCAAACAGGGCTATCCATTTCACCTTGTTGCTATTGCGACCTTTTGGTGAACTGCACAAATCACTTCTTTCTTAAGAGTGTTTTGTCCATTTGTACTAAAATGTCACACGGGCAACGTCTCTACATTTCAGTGCGATTGCACAAAGGGAGATTGGTTTTGCTCTATCCTCCCCATCCAACTCCGAGCCTAATCTTCTCCAACTAGTTAGTCTTAAGAGAGACTGCAAAGGTGACCGGCTTCTATTTGTGTGTTAATTGTTTCATCAGCAGTCCTCTATTATCGTAATCACACTTGATATCTTTGGAACAGGGACGCTCAGCTCTATTTTAGTGGAACTGCACAAAATGATCGGAATGTTGCATGCTCCAGACAACTACTTTTTTCCCAACATGCCTTGTTGATTTAGACAGAGCCGGGGGGACGTTGCTGCCACTGAAAGCATGGATCAATTTTAATTTAACACCTTCTCACAACTTTGTCTTCAGTTGTGATGTAATTATTAGCTCTGATCTGCTAATAATTGACATGCATTAGCAAGGAAGTTAAGTTTTTTATTGTTTCCGAAAGAGCATCAATGGCAAGACACGCGAAACAAAAGCTGAAAGCTCACACCATTGTACAATTTCATGTCGCTGGAAAATTATTTGTATAGTACGTCAATTATGTAAACAAATGATGGAAGCTTGATAGCATTGCCAGAAGCCTCTTCATCATCCGGGTCCATGTGCCATGCACAAAATTATACTCCTTCGTTCCTAAATATTTGTCTTTTTACAAATTTCAAACGGGCATATTTTAGAGTGTAGATTCATTCATTTTGCTTCGTATGTGTACTCCCTCCGTTACTAAATATTCTATTCATCTTAACAGATATTTCAAAAAGTGACTACATACGGAGCAAAATGAGTGAATCTACACTCTAAAATATGTCTATATACATCTGTATGTGCCAGTCCATTTGAAATCTCTAAAAAGACAAATATTTGAGTAGTCACTCATTGAAATCTCTAGAAAGACAAATACTCCGGAGTATATTTAAGAACCGAGGGGGTAGTGCACAACCGCATGGGAGACTCAGCCCGGTCGTTGCGCCGCATTAATAGTGAGTAATGAGCAGTCAAATCATAGGCCCCACCTTTCCCACTGTAAGTTGCTCTGAAGAAGCAACCATCAATATGCTCTTCTTTGAAGCCGCTCATACTACTCCATCTGTCACTGTTTATACAAAGCGCTTCAGAAAAAAGAAGAAAATATCTGTGGGACCAAGGCGACTATCAATCGGCCTAAAAAATAGCATTGGTAGTTATAGCACGGCGTCTATTACTAGAGGGAATAATGCGTACACACATGCATGCAGTGCTTCCACCCTGGGTACACACATGCATGCACTTCGTAGTAGTACAGTACATGGAGAGAAAATTGTGGACTTGATTGCGGTTACCACGCCCTAATTTATTGAGCATTAAACCAAACGCGTCTAAAGTCTCTCTGGTGGTGGAAATGCATTGAGAGAAATGCATCATAATGAAGCGCGCCCTGTAAACTGTGACGGGGGGTGGAGTAGTATGAAGGTGCAAAACCAAGTACGCGTACTACTGCGCTTGGCTCTTCGCCCCTTCATGAAGTCGAACAATGATGGTACTCCGCATGTTGGGTACTACAGTGTAGGCCTCTGACAATCTGACACCGAATGGACTGATGCATGTCCACCGAGGGTAGGTTGCATTAGTCAAAAGGCGTAAGCGAGCTTCACCTTGTCCTGCAAGCTTCTCCTCGTTCTACGAGTTGACGGGACACACCAAAAAGTAGTGCTAGTCCATACTCCCTCCTTTCCGGTTAATATGGCTTAATATTTTTTGTGGGTAAATGAGAGAGCTTTATTCATATATAAGCATTCTTAGGACGATCAGCAGGACACTGGTCACTAGGAAGCGAGGTACCCCGCAAAAAAAAGAAGTAGGAAGCGAGGTGTTTCATCAAGCCAGCTCTCGGCCACATTCAAAGTGCAGCAAGCACGGTTCGCACGAAGATGCGCCGCAAGGTTTGCTGACCTGTTTACATGCTGAATAACAAAAAAGAGGAAATATTACTGAGCGCTACTATTTGTAACAGGATATGAGCCAGAATTAAGCAAGAATTGTGGCGAGTGTTCCATGCAATCAACTTCCATTATCACATGCGAGAACCCTCGAAGAGAACCAAATGTGTTGAAGATTGCTTTATCACATTTTAAAATTATAATAAGAGTGCAGACGCTCATCCATCCGGTTCCTAGTACTAGTATAGTACGTACCTTTATGAACTATAGTAGTAGTACTAGTAAACTTTGCGCTTGGATGTTCGGGAAGTTGAACAATAATAGCACTAGTAGTATAGTGTATGCTTCTGGCAATCTGACACCGAATCAACTGTTGCACGTCCACCGCCCGAGCGAGGGAGAGCTTGCATTAGTCAAAAGTTTCTCCTTGTCCTGCGAGCCACCGCGCGCAAGCTTCTCCCGTCCTGCAACCTTCTCCTCGTTCGGCAAGTTGACGGGACACAACAAAGTAATGCTAGTCCATGCTGCCTCCTCTCCGGTTAATATGGATTAATTTCAAACGAGATAAATACATTGTCTGTCACTGTATATTTGTAAAAATACGGTCAGTGGACTTCATAATACGCTCATTGCGCTCAATATATATATTTTCCGGTGTTCATACGGTCACTAGCTCACCCTGACTGAGTATGTGTGTGCATGCACGTGTAGGTTGAGCACTTGAGCGTGACCGTGTGTGTTCCGTCGTGTGCTCGGACATGCATGCATTAGGGCGTCGCGCGCATTTTTGCGTCCATGTGTACGTGTGACTGTTGCATACACGTAGGGGGAGTACGTGTAGGGGCCACTAAGGAGCAGTCAAATCACACAGTAAGTTAGTCGGGAGAAGCAACCATCATTTCACTCTTGAATGACACGTACGCAATATAAAATGGTTGATATGGAGAGAAAAAGAAAACCACTATATATACACTAGCAGGAGCCTAAGCTACAAGCCTGCTTGCTTAGGTTGCTCTCTTCACAAGCATAGAACGATGGGCCTGATCCCGCAGCTGGGGGAAGGGAACAATGTTCTACGTAGACCCGGTCGACATCGGCGAGGGAGAAAACCCACAGTGGGTGCGTCCCAATCGGGGGTCATCGCGGTATGGGCCGATGCCGCGTCCCAACCGCCCTTCTAGCTACAGCCCGACGTCCTAGGCAGTCCATCTTCCTTTTGGAGCCGGCTTGCTCCACTGCCGTAGCTCCATCTCCATGTCGATCTTTCTCTACTTCTACCGGCTTCTACTTGTGATGAGTTTGTCTCATGAACTAGTGCCAGTACTATTATTCTAATCACACTTCTTCAATATGTTTGCCATCAGGGATGCCCAGGTTGATTTTAGTGGAACTGCACAAAAGCATCGTATGATCCGAGGGTGCCAGCCGTCTTTCCTTCGACAGGTTCTACCTGGCCAGGAAATTAAATCAAGTTTAGGGTTTAGGGTTTAAGTCGTAGTGACCCCATCAGTAGTTTTTCTATCGTACATGCTCTCACAACTTTTTTCTTTAGTTGTGAAGTAAATATTGTCCATGATCTACGAATCATTGAGATGCATCAGCATGTGTGTTAGTTTTCCTTTGTATTTGATGGAATGTTGTAACGGGGCAACCTTGGAATAGGAATGAAAATGGAGTGGAAAAGTTTCCGTTTTTCCAGAGAAAAAATGGAAACGGAGAGAAACCAACGTTTCGTTTCGTTGGATCACGCCATCGAGCAAAACCAACGTTTAAATCACGTCTGTCGTGTTCGTGTCTCACCCTCCTCCACGGCTCGACCCCACACGGTCGCTTGGCATGCCACTCACCGCAAACCAAGTAGTATACCATAACTTTCCCGCCTGCTTGTCGATGGATCGCGCCATGGAGTACTAGCACTACTAGAAGAGATTGATGAGTTGGGGGAGGACAACTAGCTGTAGCACGGACTCCCAAGAACTTACTACTGGAAGAGATCACGCATGTTGTAGCCGGCTATTGCGACCTTTGAACGCGGAGCAGCCGCGTGCACCCGGAAGCGGCGTGGGCGACGCTCTCTCGGCCGACACGCCGCTTCAATGCCGACGCCAGTGAGAGGTCGCGTCCGCTTTGGCCGGGCATGAATGCGGCACTGACTGTTTCGGGCGGGAAGCACGCGCGGGTGATGAAGAGGGTTCGGGTTGGTCAGGACCAGCCGTGGCAGCGGTCCGGACGTGTGCAAACAAGAGATGCTGTACGTTAATATTGCTGCGTATATAATTAACAACGTAAATAATGTGCCTGTTGGACAAATATGATTGGAGATGGAGATGGAAATGGAATTTTACGTAAACACGGATATGCATGTCTATGTCTATGTGTGTGTGCGCGACGACTCTCGCGACCTGGAAGTGAGGGTGTGTTTTTGATCGAGTTTACTTAAGGGAGGGTAGTGTACCACACGTGAAGGACAGGAAGTGCGACCAGGACGCGTGGGCGTGGATCGTTAGTTCATCGGAAGTAGTACTAGTTTTCTTCACTGTACATTAAATAAAGAGTTTCGTTTCGTACTTACACAATTTAAAACGATTGTTATGGAGAGAAAAATAAAACCACTCCACTATATTTTAGTCGTATAAACGAGAGTACTATATGGACGCAGCTTCATTGACTTAGTGCACCTGCCTTTGGATTTACGATAGGTGGGCCCAAAATGTGGCTGGCTCACCTATCATACAGCCAAAAGCAGGTGCAGTGAAGGCACCGGAACTCAGTCCGTACTACAGTATTATATATATATATATATATATATATATATATATATAAGTGGGAGCCTCAGCGCTTGTTCACTAGGGTTTGCACTCTCCACACGCTCGCCGCACTACATATATGTTACACACTGGAGGCTCAGCGTTCATTTGCTAGGGTTTGCTATATTCACAGTCTCTCACCCTCTCTTCACCAGATCTAAACAAGACTGCGTTGGCCTCTTGTCTCTCTCTCTCCTCCCTCATAGCTGGTGAAGGAGGCATCCGTATCCCATCGCATCGGGAAGGGGAGGAGGTGCAGCATTCACTCTATCGCCTTCGGCGAGGGAGGCAATCCACTGCCGGCTGCGCTGTTCTCTTTCACCCAGCGCCTGTGCGGGAGGGCCACCGACCCCTTCTTCCTCGCTGCCGTACGTAGTGTGGGCAGATCCAGCCTCCCGCCGCACGCCTTGCCACATCCCGACGACCCTAAGGTATAAGTTTCTTTGAAACCGTCGTTGCTCTAGCTGCATGTGGATCTTTTTCGATCTGTAGTCGAATCTAGGTCTTGGTTCAAAGAGGAAAGAAGGGTGCGGTGGGCTGGAGCAAGAATCTAGGATGTGGTTCAATAAGGAAAGGAGGGGCAGAAAGTAGTATAGACTGGCTATCCAGCCGCTTTGTAGGTTGAAAAGGGAAAAGGGGGTAACCCAGTACACACGTCTGTAAGGAACCGATCTCTTTGTTGAAAATGGAAAGAAACTGGGGGGTCGGGTAGTTTGTGCATGACTAGATTTGCTGCCCTCACATAGGAAGAAGGTTCAAAGAGAACAAAAATGGGACCAACGCATATATGTTGCTTGGCTACATACTCTGCATCACCCATTTATACATGTGGACGCACATGGTACTGGCATGTCCCATGCAGCTATTTTGCTGTTGTTAATCTCCGAATTAACTACTGATCTGTTTTAAAAGAATTTCTCTGTTAATATGAATCAATGCAACCATTTTAGAAATGCTACTGTCCTATACTTTGTTTTCCATCAAGATAAGGTAGATGCTTCTTATTGTGGCCGCATGTTTCATCCTCCTTTATTGGCCAGTAATTGTTTTCTTTTTTGCCTCTTAAAACAGGGATATCTATTCAACTTGTTGCTATAGAAAACTTAAATGTCACACTGGCAACTTTGCTTGATTTCAGTGCAACTGCACAAAACTTGATTGGATTTCCTATTCGTGTTGGTAGATTCGTATTTTATGTTGGTTGTCTCATGAAAGGTCAGTACAGGCCTTCATCCACATGATTGTGCAGTGTGCTTTGAGATGTTGTGCTACTTGTATTGGTACTGTTTTGAATAAATGATGAATTGAAGCTATTGTATTGCTGTCTTTTCCCATTAAGTAGTGAACAAAAATGGGACCAACCCAGACATGATGCTTGTTGCTTTGTTACAACAAATTAAGCACCACCCCCCTTTATAAGCCAGTAATTGATGCCACTCTCAGAATTAACTACTGAATCTTATTTCAAAACTGCAACACTTGTTAGGGATTGGCGGGATTACCATTTTTGTGGCCGCATGTTTCATCCTCCTTTATTAGCCAGTAATTGATTCCTTTTTTTCCTATGTTTATACAGGGATATCTATTCAACTTGTTGCTATTGCGACATTTTGCTTCGCTATGCGAAACACTTTGCTTGATTTCAGTGCAACTGCACAAAATGAGATTGGATTTCCTATTCGTGTTGGCAAATTCGTATTTTATCGTTGTCGATCTCATGAAAGGTCAGTACAGGCCTTCATCCACATGATTGTGCAGTGTGCTTTGAGATGTTGTGCTACTTGTATTGGTACTGTTTTAAATAAATGTTGAATTGAAGCTATTGTATTGCTGTCTTTTCCCATTAAGTAGTGAACAAAAATAGAACCAACCCAGACATGATGCTTGTTGCTTTGTTACAACAAACTCTGCATCACCCCCTTTATAAGTAGATGGAAGCACATACTGTTGTTGCGCCCACTCTACCCTGGAACTGAATCTTAGTTCAAAACTGCAAACACTTATTAGGGATCGGCAAGAGTACCATTTCTGTTAGGGATCGGCCGGAGTACATGTTTAGGAAATGTATTGTTCAGATAATGTCTTTGTTATTATATATCAGTTACAGACTTACAGTGTTTTACAAATGGTACTATCCTGCTTTGTAGTTCTTTCTACATGTTTAACCAAGGTATTGTTAAGATAATGTCTCTATTAAAACGAATCAGTCGCATTGTTTTAGGAATGATACTTTTCTGCTTTTTCGTTCTTTATACATCTTGAAACAAGGCATTGTTAAGATAATGTCTCAGTTAATATGAATGAATCACACTGATTGAGAATTGCTACTCTCCTGCTTTGTTTCCCATTAAGATAAGGTAGATCAGTAGATGTTTTTCTTCTGGGAGTACAAGTCATCAACCGTTATTTCTCAGTAATTGTTTCCCTTATACCTTTTGTTGCTTACAGGGATATCAAAATTAAAGGTCTGTTTTATTCCGACTTCGATTTTAGTTCAACTCCACAAAAGGAGCCAATGTGTCCAAGGCAAACTACTGCATTACTGGGTCCAGTTGGTCGTTCCACTTTGCAGAAAGAAGTAGTCATTGTTTGCGCTACATTACAGAAGGAATGATCGAGAAGCTTTACAGAGTATTAGGCCTTCCACTATGTAGGCCAAAAGAGGTGCCAATTTCACCTTTTCTTAGTTTGGCACTGAATCCCTCCATTGCTACAGCCGGTGCCATAAATATTAGACACCGGTGACATGACTAGTCTGCAGAGACCATTGGAAATTTAACAACACGTGGAGTGCCCTGGGCAAGAAGTGCCCAAACAAGTACAAGAAGCGACAGGACTCCACGATCAAAGGCATTACATATTTTGAATGGGAAAAGCTTGTCAAAGTTTAATCATTGATGTTAGCAAGAAGCGATAGGACTCCACGATCATAGGCATTACATATTTTGAATGGGAAAAGCTTGTCAAAGTTTAATCATTGATGTTAGCAAGAAGACGTTAGTTTAATATATTGGAATTGGAAAACCTTGTCAAAATTTGCTCATTGATGTTAGCCAGAAGACATGCATTTGATATTTTTGAGTGGGACGCCCTTGCTGTGAGCAGCGTCGAGTGTTTTTTCCTATTCCTGTGTTCAGTTTAGAAGTAAATAGTTACTCTGTTGAGATATTCCTGTGTTAAGAGTTTGTTCTGAATATTGTCTATGTAATGCCAGGCCTTGTGTTTGATTGCAAAGTTGAGCTTGGAATGTTGTGGCATGCGGCATCACGAGCTGTTCACCGTACCTCCTGAGAATAATGCTTCGTATTGTTTTGCATGTCAATCTAATGCCAGTGATTTGCTTGTTAAGAAGATCATCCTCTTCTGTTGTTTTCGTGCTTAAGAAGTTCATCGTCTGGTGTTTCATTCATAGCCTATACGACAAGTCGGGTAGGTTAGACTTGAAACCATATGATCTTTCGACCAACTCATGATATTAGGCCGTGATTGGATCATCGTTTTCCAACCAAAACCGCTTGTAAAACTGACGCTTGTAAATATAAAGCAGATGGTCTCGGGCGAAGGCGCTTGGTTGGTCGATTTCGACTAGTAAAATATCGGAAGTACTTGACACACGATAAAAACGCTGAACGTCACTCGGTCGATTGCTAATCCAGCCGTTAGCTGCTGTTTCAGCCTTGCCCATGGATGGCATGATACGCACGTCGTGCATGTATCGTCTGGTAATGTTGTCCATATAGCAGTGCTTGTAAAATATACACTGGTCTCTCAAATTACACGCATAACCCGCCGGTTTTACTTACAGACCTCGGGCCCTCGGTTTCATTACGCCTGTATTTTACGCGTTGTTTTCGATGACGAGTAAATTACACTTATATGTTAATACAGGTTTGAAATAAACCAGAGCTCCCAAGCACGGCCTTACCGTTTCATGCCGTCTCAGTTTCTCGAAGGTGCTCATAGGTGTCCGATGATCCTGGCATCCTGAATGAGTAGCGGGCGTTGTATCAGACCATCCCTAGGGCCCGCGAGGCCCTCTCCGTTGTCCTTCGAGTTGTTGCGCTCGCCGTGGTGCCGAGCATTGTTAACATCATCAACGAACATGAGGATTCAGGAGATGACTTTATTTTGACTGGATGACACTAGGGACCCACTAGGGCCATAGCCGTACATATGCAAGTGCCTCCTTATTATGTACAACTATATATTTTTTGCTTTCTCCTGGTTTCCTGACATCACGGTCCCACACCATTGTCAACCTATGTAGTCAATATAAACGAGAGAATTGCACAAGGTGTGGCCGACAGCTGGGACCAAGCAGCTCGAGCAGTATTTGTGTTTTTGAGGCATGAGCACTGCAGAGTTTTTCTTGGCGATGATTTTGTTGTTGTTCGAAGGAGAGTAGGGTATTAACTGGGCGGGCTGTGGCCCGTCTAGCCCATGCCAGATATCCAGCCCAGATACTAATTTTTTCAAGATGAAAATGGCTAGCCCAGCTATACGTCTTTTTGAGGAATACACAGGCATGGTCAACTTGTTATTCTCCGCCCCGCTGGGCTGCAAATCTTTCCTAGGAGGGATGCGTTAGGCTTAACAGGAAAATGGGCTTTAAAAATAATAAATGGGATGTAATTATAAAAACTGGGCAGTAATTATAAAAAATGCACCAAACACGAAATTAGTTTATAAAATATTATTTATGGATTTTGAAAATCTTAAATTTTCATTGTTGCGCGCGCAATGTTTCGTTGGATTTTTACGTGATACAAATTTATATTTAATCTGACTAGAAATTTCAGGATAAAAATATTTCGGAGCCCATCAAAATGTGGGAAATTTTATTGAATTCTGTCTTCAACGGTTGGTTGAAATTATTAATCATTGTCCTAGCTAGAAAATGGGTTGTACTTTTAACAAACTATAAATGGGCTGTTGTAAATTCCATTAGAATTCCAAAATGGGCTGTACATTCTTACAAAACGCAAATGGGCTATAAGTTCTCTGCCACACACTTGTGGGCCTACTAAGTGACGCGTCCCCTAAAAAAATAAGTTGACGCGTATGCAAGGCTTTGCCAACTTATTATAGTCAACACACGGTTCTAGCAGTAGTGGCCGTTGGATGTCTATCCAACAGATGTCGTGCTTCTTCTTCAATCTCGGATATTCTTAGCTTCGGCCGCCCAAAAAATGATTCCTCCCCCTAACATCTGGGGTGCACCGTTTCAGAGGCTGACCTGTGGGCCTACTAAGTTGGAGCGTACCAAGGGCTTTGTCAACTTAGTCAATAATAAACGTTTCTAGCTTCAGTGACCGTACGATGTCCATCCAACGACCGTAGTGCTTCTTCAACCTCTGGTCTTCTTGGTCCAGCCGCCCAAAGCAGCGCCGGTCGTGCCGCCTGCTCCTGCCTCCCGTGGCCGGCTGTGCTGCCGCGGAGGCCTCACCGCCCCCATACTACTCCAACCACTGGCCAGGCCATCCCTCCAATCAGCACACCCCCTGTTATTCTGCGGCGATGGCAGCCTCACACCAAAGCCGAACCAGTGAACCCTCGTACTCCTCTCCGCGCGGGCTTGCACTGCTGTGTCTTCCTCGGCTCTGCGTCATCCCCTTCCTAGGCCTCGCTATCGTCCAGACCACCGCCCTGGTGCTCTCGGCGCGGCATGGTCAACATGGTCAACGACCGACTTCCATCGGAAGAGTACTATACATGGAGAGGCTGACAGCCGGGTCCAGGCGGCCACAAGGAAGTGCCTCCTTATTACGCGCAAAATAATTATTCCTCCACCTTACAACAGGGACCCACCGGACGGGCCACCTTATTTCACGAAAAAACGTTTCCCCCCTGACTACTCGGACCCACCGGACAGGCCAGCGTATTTCACGAAAAAAACATTCCCCCCGCTGTCAGCTTGGACCCACCGGAAGTGCCTCCTTATTACGCACAAAAAATGAATAACCCCCCTGCTAGATGAGACCCACCATGGTGGGAGGCTGACTTGTGGGCCTACTAAGTTGACTGGGACGGGGGCCTTTGTCAACTTTAGTTAATATGAACGATTCTAGCTCCAGTGATAGTACGATGTCCATCCAACGGCCGTAGTGCTTCTTCAACCTCTGGTCTTCTTGCTCCAGCCGCCCAAAGCAGCACCGGTCGTGTCGCATGCTCCTGCCTCCCGTGGCCGGCTGTGCTGCCGCGGAGGCCTCACCGCCCCCTACTATTCCCACCGCTGGCCAGGCCCTGCGGCGATGGCAGCCTCACACCGCAGCCGAACCAGTGAACCCTCGTACTCCTCTCCGCGCGGGCTTCCACTGCCGCGTCTTCCCCGGCTCCCCGTCGTCCCCTTCCTAAGCCTCGCCGTCGTCCACCGCCCTGGTGCTCTCGGCGCGGCGTGGTCAACATGGTCAAGGAACAACTTCCATCGGATGTGGATTGTACGTGGAGAGGCTGATAGCTGGGTCCACGGCCGCAGCAAGGAAGTGCCTCCTTATTACGTGCAAAATAATTATTCCTCCACCTGACAGCGGGGACCCACCGGACAGGCCACCGTATTTCGTGAAAAAATGTTTCCCCCCTGACTGCTGGGACCCACCAGCTACACCTTCGCACGCAAGGAAGTGCGTCCGGGCAAAAAAAAAACAAAACGATTCGCCCCCCTGGCTGCTGGGACCCACCAGCTACATCTTTGCACGCAAGGAAGTGCCTGACAGTCGGGACCCACCTAGTCGAAGCGTACGTAGCGTTGTCATTCTAGTCGCGAACGTGTACGTACATATATACTGGTCGATGTAGAGGCGTGCACGTGTCGTAGTAGAGGCGCGCACGTAGCATGTACATGTACGTACAGCGGTCAGGGTGCAAGAAAGAAAATACCGCCACGTATGTGTACATACGGGTGGGGTCTTGAACGCCTACTCGCACATACGTATGGCGAGGGCTCGTGTACATGGCTGGGTTGGAACAGAGAAACAGCGTCGTCGTCGTGTTCATGGGGAGGCAACGGAATGCATCATGTTCATGGGGGGGGGGGCAACGGAATGCATCGTGTTCATGGGGAGGCAACGGAATGCGTCGTGTTCATCAGGAGGGCTTGGACGGAACAGGCGATGGAAACGAGGCCTGGCGTACCGCAGAATGGAGGAAACGGCCTTGTGTTCGACCGGCCACGTTCGAAACGGGATCCTGTTCATCGGGAGGGGTGTGGTGTACCGCAAAACGGAGGAAACAGACCTCCTACGGTCGAAACGGGGGTCCTGTTGATCGGGAGGGGTGTGGCGTACCGCAAAACGGAGGAAACGGACCTCCTACGGTCGAAACGAGGGTCCTGTTGATCGGGAGGGGTGTGGCGTACCGCAAAACGGAGGAAACGGACTTGTGTTGGAGCGCTACGGTCGAAACGGGGGTCCTGTTCATCGGGAGGGGTGTGGCGTACCGCAAAATGGGACTCCACGGGATACTGTTCATCTCCACCGTCGACCTCCTCCAGCCTCCACGGGCTCCTGTTCATCCAGCCTCCACGGGCTCCTGTTCATCCAGCCTCCACGGGCTCCTGTTCATCCAGCCTCCACGGGCTCCTATTCATCCAGCCTCCACCACGCGCTACTCCACCGGCTACTGTTCAACCACCCCTCCACCGTCTACTGTTCATCCAGCCCTCCACACCATGGGGTCCTGTTCAACCACCCCTCCACGGGCACCCCTCCACCGTCTACTGTTCATCCAGCCCTCCACACCACGGGGTCCTGTTGAACCACCCCTCCACGGGCACCCCTCCATCGTCTACTGTTCATCCAGCCCTCCAGACCACGGGGTCCTGTTCATCCACCCCTCCACGGGCACCCCTCCACTGTCTACTGTTCATCTAGCCCACCACCACACCACGGGGTCCTGTTCATCCAGAGGCACCGCCACCGCTCACTGTTCATCCAAACCCCCCCGCAACACTCACTGTTCATCCCATGAATCGGCTTCAGTTAGCAGCAATAGCGAAGCAATCGCTCGATCGGGTTCAGTTAGCAGCCATCGATCGATCGCTCGGGTTCAGTAACGCGTAGCCTACAGTGCAATCGCTCGGGTTCAGTTAGAGCCCAACGCCTCGCTCGGGTTCAGTTAGAGCCAACGCCTCGCACACACGCGCGTACGTGTATGAGAGAAACGCGCATCGCTCGGCCCCCGACCTCCCACCGTAACCGGGAACTCCCCCAAATTTTCCTCCCCCTCGCTTCTACCACGGTTTTTTCCGTCATGGACGGCCCAAAGAATGTCATGCAGCTGCGTCTCCGGCCCGCCCAAGACGAAAAGCCCATTTTCTGTCATGATTTTTTGTCATAGAAGTAGGAGCCCACCACATCTATGATGATACCTGGTTTTGTCACAATTATCGTCATAGAAGTGTCATATGTATGACAGAAAAAAATTTCGTTCGGCCCAAAATGTCACGGATGTGTCTTTTTTTGTAGTGATAGTAGCTTGGATTGCGTCTAATTATCTGAACCTTGCCTGTTATCGACCCCTCTGGGGATAGTACTCTATTTGAATCCGTCTATGGGAACTGCTGCTACTTTTGTGTGCCCGTGAATCATGTGAGAACCATCGTAATTGTTACCGAAACAGATGCGTCCTCACTAGTTTTTTCATGAATATGGCATGGTAAGACATAAGTTGTCATGGTTTATCATACGAGCAGTGTGTGTTTTCATGAAATAGAGCACTCGTTCGAGAACCGTGTGCCGACGTATACATAAGTACTTGTAAACACTGTTGGTGCTACCCCACTTGTAAGCAGTTGTGCAAAACACGGCACATTGGCTCAGCTCTCTTCAACACTAGGCTATCGACCAGCTAACAATCAACAATCTGCCGTCTGACATATAAGCAACTATGTATCTTGTTACAGTGGTTCATGCAGTTAATTGAGGCCACAATGTAATAAATTCCAAACGTTCACACGCTAGTCCAGCGCTCATGTGGAACACTCACATTAAACTCGTCTTCATAAAAAACTTGAAAAGCATAAGTTAAGCAATTTTATACATCTCAATGATTCATAGAACATAACAAACATATACTAGTTCACAACAAAAGACAAAGTTGTGAGAAGGTTTAC
Organism: Triticum urartu; assembly: GCF_056163025.1. Lineage (NCBI taxonomy): Eukaryota > Viridiplantae > Streptophyta > Magnoliopsida > Poales > Poaceae > Triticum > Triticum urartu. The sequence goes on from NC_141878.1 coordinate 221,088,252, forward strand.
AAATCAGGAAGAAACAAGCAAGGCTTCTCTGAGCAAAGGGCCTCCCGGCAGGCTTAAATTTCCTGGAGTTCACTCTGGTTTTTTCTTGTTGCCACCATCCAGGGTTAGGTTCTATCATTCCAGAATAACCAATTATAATTGTGGCCTCAGCTGGAATGCTGAACTGAACCATGCAGTGTACTGACCAACTGAAATGCTTGTGCATTCCACTAAATTTAAGCACCGCTATTTGCAGAAATAAGCAGACCACAATGCCTCTTGTCCGCGCACCTGTCCAAAAAACCGCCATGCAGCCGTGCCAGCTAGTCCTCGGTCCATGGATGAACTGGTAGAAAGTGCATTCCGGACTAGGATGCAGTTGTTTTCGCTCGTCCCTACACTGCAATCAGGAAGTAAAACGTATGAATCAGCTTCTTTTAGATTGCGTTGGTCATTCTACCTTAGTCACTACCAATGTAGGGAAACCTTGAAGATGGGAGGTTAGACGACGGCAACGAGGGATATCCATCTCATTTTGCGTAGTTGTACTAAAACTGAGGTGTGTGCTTTTGATTGCGCGGATAGAAACGATACGGAGACAGACATCCCGAAACGATATGGAGACAGACATCCCTGTTTGCGCAAATACGAAATACGGTTATTTAAGCAGTGACAGATATTACTACTTTCCCCCGTTTCCTCTTAGAACCAAGTCCTAGATTCATGCTACAACTTTCCCACTTTCTTCCCTATTTGAACCAACGCTTTGAGTCGACTGTATGAACTAGCTTTACTTCTAATAATAGTAGAAGTCTAGGTGGCTTTGGAACAACGGACGGAATTAGAAAAGGATCCACACGAAGGGAGCTGGGGCAGTAGAGCAAGGCAGGTTTCGAAGGAATATATACCTGAGGGTCGTCGGCATGTGGCAAAGACGGCGTCGGGAGGCCGCATCTTGGCCACAATACCGTAGGGAGGAAGAAGGGGTCGGAGGCCCTCCCGAGTCGGCGCTCTCTCGGAGAGAACGGCATGGCCGCCGATCGGGATGCGCGGGCAGCCGTTGGTCTCCTCCCTCGCCGCCGACGACAGCGTGAACGATGCACCTACACCCCTGCCCCGGTCGAGGTTGTCCGGCCGGATTTGTGACCAGCCGTGAGCTGAGAGAGAGTGTGGCCACCTATGTGTTTCTTAGATCTAGAGAGCATGAGAGAGTGAATGAGAGGAGCCCTAGTAAAGCAATCACTAAGGCTCTTGCTTTTATATATAGTGGAGTGATTTTGTTGTACCAGCTTCAAAATAATGCGCTCCTACGTGTACCCGCGAGTGGGTGTGAGAGAACTAGTGCGTGCGTGCACCGCTTCTCTTCATGAGAGTACAATATACTATGCCCAAAGAATGTTCGCCGCAAGAGTAATAGTATAAGTGTGTGACGTGTGAGCTAAAATAAAATTTGTGCGCCGTCTATTGTTTTTTAGAAGTTATGAGGGTAGGTTGTGAAGAGCACATATGTGCATGACGTCTACCTGCAGATAGACGGTGGGTGCGACGTGCGAGTCTGCGAGAGGACTCAGGAGAGTCGTTACTCGTGAGGGTGCGTGTGCGTGTGCGTGAGAGAGAGAGGGGGCACATATCAATGCAATGCATGTGTCCGTAAATCATTATCTGAAAAACGTTCGCCACAAGCCTTTTCCTGACGAACGCCATAAGAACCATTAGATCGGCATCCGACAGTGTCAGTTTTGCCATGTCATTTAACAGAACAGCCACTCCTACACACAAATCTTCCACGTGAGTGTTAGCAACTGCCGTATGCTCCCTTCGTTCTGAAATGCAATGCATATAGCTTTATTGAAAATTCGAACCTCGCAAACTTTTACCGAGTTTTCGTGTACCAAATTGCACATGTAGAATACCATGTATATATCATTTCATTCATCTTCGAGAGGTAACTATAAAGATGGGTGAGGAGTCTACAAAGAAAGACCATCGTATCACCCGCAGCAATTTCAAGCATCCTTTAGTGTCGAGGAATATCATAGGAACTCTATATGATATGTTTTTTATAGGATTTTTTCCTTTAGAGCCAATTGGTTCATAGGAATAGATTCATATACTCCACATTTCAAAGCAAATAAACATGATATCATTTCTATAGCTTTAGAGCCACTTGGTTCATATGAATGGATTCCTATACTCCCTTAATTTCAAAGAAAATAAACATTAGCGTACATTCAATAGAAAAGTTCCTATGATATGAACCAAATTACATCTCTTTTCTAATCCCTCCTCATAGGAATTGAGATACATGTCATCTCTAGATTCAATAGAAAAGTTCCTATGATGTGAACCAAATGACTTCTCTTTTCCAATCCCTACTCATAGGAATTGAGATGCTCCATGTCACCTCTTTCCCTACAACTTCCATGTATACATCTTCTATTCCTAAATAGATAGTACAACCCACTAGTAGCTTTTTTCCAAAACATGCAACTATGGCACAAGAACTATATAGTGTGCTAATAACTTTGAAAGATGGTCGCTGGATGAAGCTAACCCGATAGTGCAGAGATAGGCAAATCCGAGCACTACTGGCCGTTGGATATCATCAACATTCCACCAGATCTACCACATGTACAATTTAGAAGACTCCATGGTTGAACTTAAGCATAATGCACAAACCTCAAAACACAAGCACTTCTCCTTTGTTCTAGAATCTTCTGTATCATAATTGATTATTTTTTTGTAAATGAATTGCCATTATTTGTTTTTTACTTTATGATTTACAATGCACAACCCCATGAATCTTAACATTTTTTATAAAACTAATTGATTTTGAATGAGATGAACTATAAGAACTAAACGAACATCTACATCATGCATATATGACTCAAAGCTTTACATGCTATAGTGTGTATTTATTCATAATTTGGTTTTGAAATCTCATGCGTTCAATACATGTGTACCTTACTAGTTTTGAGTAGAGTAGCAAATTTCATGCGGCCCCGGGTATATCAAAATGCAGGGCCCATGCATCATTGCCTTTCGGTCGAACCTACGTCCATAATTTTTTGTATGTACTATATCTCCACTGGTCCCCGAACCCAAAATGTTGCCTCGTTCCCATAAAACCAAGCAGATCACACATATTTAAGGCGTCGACTAGAAACCATTTACTACGACGTGGCCCCGCACGCCGTAGTACTCCTACAAACCCTACCGCCGCACTCATCATTGGTTTTCTTCAAGAGGACGAGGGAGAAGCCGATTTGTAGTGGCGGCGCTTTCAAAAAAAGGATCTGTAGTGGAGACCCCTACCCTAGGGTGCCCTAGGTAGCTGCCACACGCATCATTGTTTTCTCTTTTCTTTATTCTCTTGCACCCTAGAGTGAAATGATGGTTGCTTCGTCGGTCTAGCTTAATGCGGGAAAGGTGGGGCTTTGTGATTTGACCCCTCATCGCTCATTTTCTACTACTGCGGCGCTACGACCGGGGTGCCTCCAATTCCAACCGCTGCTCCGAACTGTAATTTGGTGCATCGCACGTGGAACAAGACGGTGGATGAGCCACATGTCGGCCAAAGGGGTCCTGTTAAGTGTGTCGCCATTTCGTGTGCGGACTAACCCTGCTTGAGTTGCTACACCAACACGATAGGAGCAGCCTACCACTTGGTTTTGCTCCTTGGTGAATCCCGACTATATTGATCTAAAAAGATACGTGCTGAACTACCCTCTCCGTCTCGGTTTTTTTATTTTTAGGCGTCTCGGTTTTTTTATTTTTAGGCGTCTCGGTTTATAGGACCTGCACGTAGTTCTAGGTCATCCATTTGACTAACTAAATATGAGTTACTATGTCACAAAAAGTATATCATTGGATTCTTAAGCGGATGTAGTTGTAATTAAAAGTCGAGGGCGGGGCTTTTCCTGCGTGGTAGGCGGGGCAGTTCCGCCTAGCGGTTCGACAGAGACGCGAGAAGACGAGGGAGTAGGCTGCTGCAAACATAGGGCTGTGTGATTTGACAGCGAGTTACTGCTGGACAGGTGGGCCCCCGTGATTTGACTTGCCATTATCATTTTAACTGTGACGCTACGACCGGCGTGAGTCTCCCGATTCCTGACCACCTCCATACAGGTGCCTCTCCCAATGCTCCACCATGTAGTAGAGGCTGGCTCTTGCATGAGAGCCCACTTCTCCACTTTTTCCTTGCCTCTCTTTCCTCCACATATGCAAAAATGCCATGTAAAGCGCACTATTGTACTTACATTTACTTGCTCCTATAGGTGCTTAAGCTTGCCACATAGGCATAAAGTCTGATGTGGCAAGTTAATCAAGAAGAGAGAGACTAGTTTGGTGACCCAAGGAAGAAACGGTGCTAAGCGCGTGTACCTAGGTGAAAAGACAATTTTGAGTCTATAGCTAATTAAATGAAGCAAACTTAGCAACACCATTTCATTGGAAGAGGTCACTCCTTGGCAAATGCAATAAATACTAGTACTCCCTGTGTCCCATAATATAAGAACGTTTTTGGCACTACACTAGTGTCAAAAACGTTCTTATATTATGGGACGGAGGGAGTACGAAGAAAGAGATAGGGAGGAGTAAAAAAATACACTTATAGCCAACCTTATAGCCAACCTTGTTGTAGTATGAGTGACTAAGTAATGACTATGTATGACATGCCAACATCAGATAGCCTAACGCACCGTGTTAAATCTCCAAGGGCGCGACCGCGCGAGCGACGCGACGGTCGTGGTAGGCACGACCATGATACGGGCTGCTGGCAGCCCTTGGATCTGAGATCAAACGGTCGCATGCTAAGTTGCTGAAAATTTGCAGAATAACCCTCCAGGATAGGATATTCACCCATAGGTCTAGAATCACACCACGCAACCGTTCGATCTCAGATCCAAGGGCTCTCGGAAGCCCGTATCATGGGAGAATGGAAAGCCACTACCCTGCCGTTCACACGCTGGCAGTTCGCTCCTACTCGTCCCCGCACGTCCTTCAATACTACGGCGGTTCGCTCCTAGTCGTCCCGTCCATTCACATTACGGCAGTTCCACTAATCCTAACCCTCCTCCTAAATCCATGGCGTCCCAAATCTCCACGATCGGCGGTGAGTACAAGGTTAGAACCATCACCGGCGACGAGTTCGACGTCATCTACACCCGTTCTTCCGCAACGGTGAAAGGACGCCTTTCTCGCTTCAGACGCATGTTCGAAAACTCAGATGATGAGTGGGTCGCTGGGCTAGATGTTGAGTACACCATAGTCCTGGGACGAGAGAAGGATCTAAAGGACGAAGAGAGGAAGAAGCCCGCCGTGATCTAGGTTTGCGTACATAACGTTTGCTTGGTCTACCACATATGCCATGCCGACATTGAGTGCCAGGATTTTAAGAACTTCCTCAAGGACAAAACAGTGAAATTCGTTACTGTAGACTTTAAGAACGACAAAGAAGTCCTGGGTTGGATAGGCCTCGTTGTAGGCAACCCCTTCAACCTCCAGAAGAATCGGCTGGTGCCCTCTCGTCAGCCTTCAATGCTGACCCTGGCAGGAGCCATGGTTCATCCTTCGTACTGTAAACTGGAGAAACCTCATTACACATTTCATCGTCATGCATGGCAGTGGAATGTACTAGATATAGACCACATCCACTATGCTGCAATGGATGGCTACCTTTGTTTCAATATCTACAAGGGTTGGATGAAGAGCAACAGCCAAGTGTGCGGTTCAAGCAAAGAAGTATCGGCCAAGAGGAAGAGGGACAATGACGAAGTCGAGGACGTGGACGAGGACTCCGGGTAAGGTGGCAGTGTCATTGCTCATGGTGGTTCTAAACTTCTAATGCAGTGTCTACCGGATTAGTTGCATAGTTTAATTTCAGGTGTGCTTAGTTTAATTTGAGGGGTGTGTTGTGCTGAGCCCCCAGCAGAACTATGTTATGTTTCTTCTCGTTACTTTAACTCTTCAGTATGTACATACTACTAGTATTTCTTTAATAGAATTTAGCACCCCAATTAAGCACGTACTAGCTTTTTAAATAGTACTATATACATAATTTGGCGACGAGCGTTCTCTATATGTACCACCTTTTTTTTAATTTCAATTTTTGCTCCATGACGAAATCCATCGATAGTACTACTGTACAAAAGTATACATTTTTCAAAAGGCTAGAGTACTGTTCATCACATATATAGCCAGTTAAATTCTCAACCTAGAACGACGTGCATGCCATGTAGTAAACCGATACGGAGGAAGTATAGTAAAAATGAGGTGATTTTACCGAGCGATCGGCGGAGGAGCATGGCTTGTCATGCGGTTCCACGTGTCGTGATGTACCAAGGCGATGCGCGTGTCCCTCTTGAGGCAGAAGCAATACTACGTGGTTTGAGATGATGGTGAACCGAAGTGTGTAATAATGGTTGCTTCGTCCGTTTGGGAAGGTGCGGCATTGTGATTTGACGTCTCATTGCTTATTACTACTACTGGGCCGGTACGAGTGGGGTGCGTCCCCCTGCTGTTCTGCACTGTTATTTGGTGCTTGACACGTCGATCCGGTTGCTATATGTCCCACATGTCGGCGACAAGAAGTACATAATTCATGAAAGGGAGCGTTGATGGATGAGTATACTACAGAATTCATGAAAGGGAGCGAATTAGTTTTGGAAAAATTTGTCTTTACGGAGTACATACCCACTAGGGTTTATAGGGCTCATCTAAAAAACATTAGTTTTTCCGTTTGATAATTCTCAATTCTACTATACTAGTAGTAGTACCATTACATGTTGGATTTCGAGGTGCGTTAGATCACCCGACGCAAGCAGTGTCAAGAGGAAACCACTACTTCGCCATGGCCGGCACCGGCTCGAGTTCATCCTAACATTCCCCTCTTCCATGGAGCCCTTGCAGGGTCGACGAAGGTCCTCGCAACAAAAGGATCCGGCAAGACACCTGATGTGTACGCCGGTGTCGCCTCCGCGATGGCCTTCATGGGACCCAAGCGGCGGCGGCCTCCCGTGTTCTACTTCTCCTCGATGATGGCGGCGGACGCGGAGGCTCTGGCCACCGACTCGTCGCTCTCCGCGCACCCGGCTTCTGTCGCTGCTTGCATGGCGTGGCCGCTAGCATGGGAGTCTCGGCCACAGAAATGGGAGACGCGGTACGATGCGGTGGTGTGGACGGCAGCAACGACGCCCGTGCACCGCTCCTCGTCGAGCTGGCCTGGAGCGGCGAGTTGTTGAACCGCACGCCGGCTTGGGGCGGCTACTGGCTCCGTCAGGCGAGGGGAGGGAGGTGGATCAGCGAGCTGCATAGCTCGTATCCGGCGGGCTACCCAGCCGGCTTGGATGCGGAATAACTACTCTTCGTAAGCCATTGTAAGAGTGGACAAAATGGTGGAGGAGATAGGGGAGCGGCGGAGGTGTGCGATTCTTGGCCGGCGTTTGGCCTCGTTTAAATAGGAGATTAAATAGATGGCGGACGGGATGAGCTCAGCCGGCGTTGCGTTTAACGCCGGCCTGGTCATGAACCGACGTGTGTCCAGAGTGGGTTTCTCAGCTTCCACACGGGCGGGTTTCATGGAGGCGTTTGAATGCGGCACGGAGGCGTGTTCAGACGGGCGTGCCGCGAGTGGTGCCCTCAACTCTGACCTAGGACACCGCGCCGTTCTTCCACTGACGTGTGGGCTCTTTGGGTGCATGGCCTGCATGTTAGTGACCCAACACAGGCAGCGCACAGTAGAGGAACCTTTGGTGGGCCAGGGTGGTCAGAAGCGGGCATTTCATAAACCGATGATTGTTCATTGAGTGTGACGTCATCTTTTTCATGTAGATAAGCCTACTATGTTGATAGCCCGTTCGATACGTTGTGATTCATAAAGACCGCTGCAAACATCAATGTTCTGCTTATCACAGATAAGATTGATTAATACCCATAACAATCCATGTCCTTAACAAAGGGTGCATGCACGTATAGGTTGAGCGTGTGTCTTGTGTCGTGTGCTGTGTGCATGCAGGCATGCGAGTGTTGTGTGCGTGCAAGGGTATGTTTCAGTGTTGCATGCATGGGTGCGTACGTGCGTGTGTTTGTGAGTGCATGTGTATGTGTCAGTGTTGCACGCCAGCATGTGTGTGTGTGTACGTGTCAGTGTTGCATACCTACATGCGTGCGTGTCTTGCGTGCGTGCATGTGTACGTGCGGGGTGAGGCTACACGTCAGTCGACTGACTTTTTCATCTCTGGTCATTAGATTTTCCAGCCGTTGGATACGAAATCAAGGGCCTCCAGTTTATCATCAAACTCCACCCCCCTGAGCCGCCAGCCACCACCGGCCGAACCGCCAGCCGCCGCCGCCCGCGGCCGGCCCGCCCTCCCCGAATCCACTCCCCACCGGCGGTCTGCCGCCGCACCGGCCATCCCTCTAGCCCCCCCAGCCGAGCTTTTTCTCTGGGAATGCCCACCCCAACGCCATATGAACACCCCCCAACCACCGGTGACTGCCAACCAGAGGTCTCACGACTTCGAATACCCACCGACCACTAATTTATTACCATTTCTGTCCTTCATATACGCGCTGACGGGTGGGCCCTATGGTAATGTTGGCTGCTGAATGTGGACCGTTTGACTGGTCAATTGATCATGTTATCAACAAATTACGGAGCTGTATGGTGAGCCAGTGACAGTACGATCACCCTAAAATGTACTCCTATTTTATTAACACAGTACAGACTCAAACTACCATTTCTTTCTTTCATATACGGGCTGACAGGTGGGCCCCACGGTTACGCACCCCGATGGTGCAACACTAGTTGCGCCGCGTGGAACATTTGACTGGTTAATTGATTGTGTCATCAACAAAATACGGAGTTGTACGGGTGAGCCAGTGACCGTATAATCATGATATGTATTTGTTTAACACGGTACAGACGCAAGGGCTCATATATATGCGTAAGCACTCACCGCTATAAGCGCACACACGCGAACCCTACCCCTATGAGCACCTTCGAGAGAGTGGGCCAGCATATATGATCTTGAGATTTTACGAAGTCACCATAGGTGCCTCGTAGTCGAGTGGAACGTCTCCTCCCACTGAACGTACATCGCCGGAAAATACTGAAATTAACACAAGATAAATGCGAGCACCGGGACTTTAACCTTGGTGGGCTCGAGAAACCATTGTCCTCTAACCATCCAACCACATGTTGGTTAGCACGGCAAAATGTATGTGGTGACCGTGATGAGCTTATTCTGAAGTCTAGTGACCATATCGTGCTTTCGCTTCAAATACAATGATCGTAAGTGTCGTCAACAAAATACGGAGCACGCATCAAATGCAAAGTCCGTCAGTGTCATCAACAAAATATGGAGACATATCGTGAGCTAGATATCGTTGTACTATTGTATATGCTTATTTTCTTAGTGGCCGATTGCGTGTGTGGTGTGGTGGGCACATCATTTCTAGATGTGGTGGGTCAACATGAAGACTGATGGGTCGGTTCCATCCTGCACCACATATAGGTTGGACCGAGATGTGTTATACGAAGACCCATGTGGAGGACTCAGCGTACAACACGAAGCTACCAGAGTCGCGGAGGACTCTATCCCCACTGGTGATAAGCCGAATATATATGATTTGTAACCCTAGGCCCTTAGTATGTTATACAAGTTTGGGGGCTAGTTCATCGATAGTATACACACACGCACAATGCCTGGTATTCACGTGTACTTTGTACACACCCCTATCACTAATATACAGTACCAGGAGTAGGCTCTTTCTTTAACTTCAAGGGTCCGATCCGAACTAGGGTAAAACTTTGCCTCGTATTACCATCCAGCCTAACAGCCAGGGATATCCTACCGAATGATACGATGAAATCATATCTGCCAACTACTAAGAGAGAGGTGTGTCGGGGGGGCAATGTGTGCGAGAGAGGCCTAAAGATAATGTGCGTGCGAGAGACACGTAGGCACATATATGTGCGTATAGAGGGCTAGTAGAGACCGTGCATGTGTATATATGCATGTGAGAGAAATAGTGTTCTCCAACTGAGATTAGTGAAAAGAGTGGTACATAGTAGTCAAAAAGAGAGAGAGAGAGAGACAGAGAGAGCATGTGCGTGAGACACCCCGACACCCTGAGAGAGATTGTGAGCATGTGTGAAAGAGAAATGCCGATGCATATGAAGTGTGTGCACTTATGCGTTAGATAGAGAGATATATAATGCGTTTGTGAGAACGGGGCGAGGCATAGTGCATCTACGTGTAAAAGGCGGTTCTACGCATTAAATTAAAATATAAATGGCATTATTATTTTTGGATGAGATCATGAATTTTGCAAATTGCGTATGGACGAAAATCGGTCTATCAGACACCCATACTCTATTGAATTATAGCATGTGCATGTGTTTATTTCATATTATCGATGCATAGAGTGAGAGCGGTTTGAAATACAGGCCATGGATGATTTTGCAATTCATATATAAACATTAATTAGTGCACTCCATGTTGTTATTGTGAAGCACTTTATACATTTGTCACTTGCATGGATACATTCCAAATTGCTAGCTAAGAAATAGAATACCTGTCGAATTCAACATAAAGGGGGTTTCGAAGATTCGAATTCATAGGAAGTGCATTTATCTATTTGAACTCGAGATAATGGCATTTGTAAATCAGATGTAAAAGGGGGCATCAATCTTTGTTGTGAGTTTGAACATGCTATATATATTCATACACATATCTAACTTTTTTTTTGCAACCAAGGAGATTATATCTGGAACCATGCATGAACTGAGGTAAGTTGCATATTTTTTTAATATATACTCGTGTACAATGTATATTCAAATGTACCCCCTCCATTCCAAAATAATCGTAGCTTTAGGATTTTCAAGAGTAAAGATTTGTGAAGTTTGACAAATCCTGAAAGTTCAATTCAAGAGAACCGAAAACGTTAATGCTTCTGCTCCCAAATATTGAACGAAGGGCCAAATAGGCCTCTGGTCACCCAAAACCGCGCGAGACTAATGTTTTGGTGGTAGGAAATTACTGTCCTGACTCTGGCCCATGTAGCCTATCGGCCCGATGTCCAAAGGTCTAAACCGGGGTAGGTTTATAACTTCACCAAGATGCCAGTCTTAACCGCCTCCGAGAAGCATCCATACGCCATGGGCGCCTACCCATGTGCTCGGCCGAAATCTATCCCGCCCACATTTGGGACACCTGACATGACTGTCCTACCCCCAACCCGCAATATGTCCGAAATTTTAGATGGGGGCAAAGTTTGTAACTTTCCCCAAATTTCAAACAAGCGCGTTTCAAACCGAAATAGTGTTCCCCCTTAGTTCCCCGCCTCCCTTCGTTTCCCCATTCATACTCTATGGGCGCGAAAACGCCCTCTCCACCAGCCGTGAAACCCCAGCCTCCTCCATCCTCCACCCCATAGCGGCCAATCCACCGCCGCCCTCCTCCACCACGCCGGAGCCGGTACCCCGACATCGTCGTCCAACGCAACCGCAACCGCAACGCCCTCAAGGACTTAGCAGCTGAAGCCGAGGCAGAGCTGCCTCCACGACGCCGACGCCGAGGTGCGCCATACCAGAACCACTCCGACCACGCCATCCTGCGCCTCACTGCTGCGGCTCCACTGTCGCAACCGTCCACTGCACCAGAGCTGTTCTCGCTACACCGTCGTTCGCCGTCTCGGATCTTCTTCCTCGCCGCCGACAAACGGCCACCTCACCACACTCAACAACTTGGCCATGGGTTCATCCAAGGCTGCACCGTTCTCCACAACTTCTGGTTTCCGGCGAACAACAAGAAGATCGTCGGAAAAACAGAAGGAGGACACAACACTGCGAGTAGAAAGAGGTACTCCTCTTCCCTTATTCGTGCAAATCTTACATCTCCGCTCACACCGTATTCATCCCACGAAAGAGATTAGTTGAGCGCCTATTACTGCATCTTCTTCGTGATACCAAATGCACAAGGTTTCCTCCCTTTTACTATTTCACCTTTGCTAGAGGTCAGTAGCCCGCCTGGATTTCAATTCAGGGTCAGTCGAACCGCAATTAAAAGAAGCAGCACCCGCTTAGGCGCGCGGAGCACCTAGTCCTTCTGTTCCCCGAGGAAGCGGCACATCAGTGTCTATCATAGGGGTGTGGGGCGCAGGAGCTGCTTGTGCCCGATCTGGAGGTCGGCAGGGCTTGAATGGATGGCCAGGGGGCGGTGCCAAGCATGGCGGTGAGGTCGAGGGGAGGGCGCAGGAAGGGGAGGAATACTGGGCCGGTGGTCGCTGGCGTTTCGAGGAAGATCGTCAACACTGACTGGCTGGAGGTAGATGAAGGCGATCTTCCCATTCTTTGTACATTGGACGGTGCAGAAAAAATGGACTGGCCTATTTGCTTTCAGTCGACTGTTATTTTCATAGAATCCTGTAGTAATTTAGTGTGCCATGCATGTTGTAGAGCTATCATATGTCTCCCGTCATTTATTTCTCACCGACCTGCTATCTGCTACCTTTACACTTTGCTAATTGTGCACACACTTCACCCATACTCACACTATTGTTTTTTATGCATGGGTATTTCAGACTCTGACGCAGTGTTGATGAATGCAGAAAAGAAAAGACAGAAGTCGCTCCAGTGTAATTCAAAGATAAGCACTAAGTGTTTCAGCTCTCTAATGGGTGCAGTGTCAGCAGTTGGAGACAGTAAACGTAGCTCTGCAGTTGATGATCTCAGTTGCCACACACAACCATCCCAGGTGCTTGCTTTAACTTCGTGCTGTCAAATGTGGTTGCATGTTGCATATGGTGCCTAGCTTGTATTGCTTCCAATTTGGTTAAATTGCATCTGCTTACTTTACACATTATACCTTTGATAATGACATGCCTTCCTGTTTTTGATACATACTACATATGTCTATTAACCATGTTCGTACATCAAACTAATGCTCTTTTGTATCCCTCATCAATCACTTATGATGAGACAGTCACCCGAGTGGGTTACTGTGAGACTCCCTACTCGTTTAAAGAGTGCAGTGTCATCCTCCCCACATGATTCTCAAGAAACAACAAGGCTAAATGAAGATAGTCAACGTAGCTCTCTAGTTGATCACCGCAATTCCCCCACACCACCATCGCAGGTGCTTGTTCTTACTTGGCAGTGTGATATGTGGTTGCATGTTGCATATGGTGTCTACCTTGTAATGCTTCTAATTAGGGTAAATTGCATCTGCTTAGTTAACACATTATACCTGTGAATATGACATGCCTTCCTGTTTTTGGTACATACTACGTCTTTCTATTAACCATGTTCTTACATCAAACTACTTTTCTTGTGTATCCCTCATCAATGCTCCTAATTTGTTAAACTGCATCTCCTTAGCTTACACATTATACATGTGAATATGACACGCCTTCCTATTTTTGGTACATACTACATCTGCCTATCACACCATGTTCTTACATCAAACTACTGTTCTTGTGTATCCTGCGTCTATCGCTTATGATGAGACAGTCACGTGCGTGGGTTAATATGAGACGCAATACTCTTATAAAGAATGCAAATTCATCCTCTCCACATGATTCTCAAGAAACAGCAAGCCTAAATGAAGATATTAAACATAGCTCTGTACCTGAAGACCGCACTTCCCCTACACCACCATCACAGGTGCTTGCTCTAACTTTGCAGTGTGATATGTGGTTGCATGTTGCATACAGTGTCTAGCTTGTAATGCTTCTAATTAGGGTAAATTGCATCTGCTTAGTTTACACACTATACCTGTGAATATGACATGCCTTCCTATTTTTGGTACACACTACATCTATGTGTTAACCTTGTTCTTACAGGAAACTACCTCTCTTCTGTATCCTGCATCAATCACTTACGATGAGTCACCTTTATTCATTGCATATTGCATATTATTTCTAGCCTGTTTCCATGTATTGCTTCTAATTTGGTCAAATACATTTGTTAGGGCACCCTTTTAATTTGGCAGAGTGCTATTGGTTTCATCTTTCATATGGTTTCTAGCTTGCATCGATTCTAACAAGTTCAAGCACCTTGTGCTTAGTTTACACTTTATACATCATACATGTCAATATGTCACGCCGTCCTGTTTTTCATACATATTCCATCCTCCTATCATGCGGCTGCCTTACATGAAAGTAGTGTTCGTCGGTATCATGCATCAGTGAGTTCTGAAGAGAAAATTTTATTCCTTTTTCTTGTGTGTTTGACTTGACAAGGCAAAATCAAGAAATATGAAGGAAAAGAGTAAGGAAGGCGATGATGGTGGTCCTCTGCAGCAACGTAAATGGAGCATCTGTACCGATTCTCCTTGTACTGATAGTGCATTACAAGGTCCAAGTCTTCGCTCCCCTACTCCACCATCCAAGGTGCTTGCTCTAACTTGGCAGTGTGATATCTGGTTGCATGTTGCATATGGTGTCTAGCTCGTATTGCTCCTAATTAGTGTAAACTGCATCTTCTTAGCTTACACATGATACATTTGAATATGACACGCTTTCCTGTTTTTGGTACATACTATATCTGTCTATCACACCATGTTCTTACATGAAACTACTCTTCTTGTGTATCCTGCATCATTCACTTATGATGGGACACCTTTAAGTTGGCATTGTGATATTGGTTTGCGTCTTGAATATGATTTCTAGCATGCATTGCTTCTAGTTTGATGAATGCCACCTATGACGAGACAGTTTTAACTTGGTAGAGTGATATTGATTGCACCTTCCATATGGTGGCTTGTAGTGTTTCTAATTTGTTGAAGTGCCTTCTGCTTAGTTACCACATCATAGGTGTGAATATGTCAAGCCGTCTATTTTTTCATACATATTCCATCCTCGTATCATGACTTTGCCTTTCATCAGAGTAGTGTTCATTAGTATCATGCATGAATGAGTTCTGAAGAGCGAATGATATTCATTTTTCTTGTCGGTATGACCTCACAATGCAAAATCAATAAAGCTGAAGGAAATTGGCAAAGGCATTGGATGATGGTGGTCCTTCCGAGCAACTAAAACGGAGGTTCTTTACAAATTCTACTCGGCCATCGTGCCAACAAGATTCGCAAGACAACACAAGGCTAGACAGTCAACGTAGCTGTGTAGATGATGAGCACATCTCCCCTACTCCACCATCACAGGTGCTTGCTCGAACTTGGCACTATTATATGTGGTTGCATGTTGCGTATGATGTCTAGCTTGTATTGCTTCTAACTTTGTTGAATTGCATCTGCTTACTTTACACATAATGCGTGTGAATATGACATGTGTTCCTGTTTCTACATCAGACTACTATTCTTGCATATCCCACATCGGTCACTTATGATAAGGCATCTTTAAGTCACCACTGTGATATTGGTTGTGTCTTGCATATGATCTCTAGCATGTACTGCTTCTAATTTGTTGAAACGACATACAGTTTGAACTTGGCAGAGTGATATTGGTTGCATCTTTCATATGGTGTCTAGATTGCAGTGCTTCTAATTTGTTGAAATGCCTTCTGCTTAGTTACCACATCATAGGTGTGAATATGTCACACCATCCTGTTTTTCATACATATTCCATCCTCGCATCATGTGTTTGCCTTTCATCCAAGTAGTGTTCGTCAGTATCATGCATGAATGAGTTCTGAAGAGCGAATTTTATTCCTTTTTCTTATCGGTTTGACTTCACAATGCAAAATCATTACAGCTGAAGGAAATTAGTCCGGCAGTGGATGATGGTGGTCCTTCGGAGCAACTCAAATAGGGGGTCTCTACAGATTCTACTCCGCCATCCTCCCAACAAGATTCGCAAGACAACACAAGGCTGGACAGTCAACATAGCTGTGTAGATGATGAGCACATCTCCCCTACTCCACCATCACAGGTGCTTGCTCTAACTTGACACTATTATATGTGGTTGCATGTTGCGTATGATGTCTAGCTTGTATTGCTTCTAACTTGAATTGCATCTGCTTACTTTACACATAATGCCTGTGAATATGACACGTGTTCCTGTTTCTAGAACATACATGTACATGATGAGCACATCTCCCCTACTCCACCATCACAGGTGCTTGCTCTTACTTGGAACTGTTATACGTGGTTGCGTTTTCCGTATGATGTCTAGTTTGTATTGCTTCTGATTATGTTGAATTGCATCTGCGTAGCTTACAACTTATACATGCAACGATCACTTACCCATAAGACACATTTAACTTGGGACTGTGATGTAGGTTGCATCTTGCATTGTCTTCTAGCTTGTACTGCTTCTAATTTCTTGAAATGGCACTTACGACGAGACACTTTTTACCTGATAGAGTGATATTGGTTGCATGTTCATATGGTTCCTAGCTTTCATTTCTTCTAATTTTGTTGAAATGCCTTCCGCTTACTATTTTTTCATACATATTCCATCCTCCTATCGTACATGTGAATATGAAACGCTATCTTTTTTTGTATATATTCCATCCTCCTATCCCGCGCTTGCCTTACATCAAAGTAGTGCTCGTCTGTATCATGCATCAACCAGTTATGAATAGCTAATTTTATTCATCTTCTTGTGGTTTTGACTTCATAAGGAAATATCAGAAAATAGGAAGGAAAAGAGTAAGTTAGGGGATGTTGGTGGTCCTCCGCACCGACGCAAACAGAGACTCTCTAGATTTGCCACTCCTACTGCTAAGAAGTTGAAGTCCCAAGTCTACATGATGAGTTCATCTACCGTACTCCACCATCGCAGGTGCTTGCTCTAAGTTGACAGTGTGATAATTGGTTTCATGTTGCATATGTTGTCTAGCCTGTATTTCTTCTATTTTGATTAAATTGCACCTGCTGAGTTTATACATTATACATGTGCATATGACATGGCTTTCTGTGTCTAGAATACACTGCATCTATCTATCATACCATGTTCTTACATCAAAGTACTGCTGTTGTGTATCCCGCATCAGTCACTCATGATTGGACGCTTTTAAAATGGCAGTTTGATAGTGGTTGCATCTTGCATTGATTTCTACGTTGTACTGCTTCTAATTTTTCAAATTGCCACTTATGGCAAGACACTTTTAACTTGGTAGAGTAATATTGGTTGCATCTTTCATATGGTGTCTAGCTTGCATTACTTCTATTTTCTTGAAAATCCTTCTGCTTAGTTTGCACATCGTAGCTGTGAATATGTCATGCCGTCCTGTTTTTATTACATATTCCATCCTCATACGGTTGTCTTACATCAAAGTATTGCTTTTCTGTATCATGCATCAATGAGTTCTGAAGAGTGATTTTATTCTGTTGTGTTGTGCGTACAGCTTGACATGGCAAAGTCAAAAAAGAGCAAGGAAAATAATATAGTAGGGAGTGTTGTTACTCGTCGGGTGAAATGGAAAAGGTTCTGCCGTCGAGATTCTGTTGGTACTTATAGTGCAGTAGAAGGTCCAAGTCCACCGGCTAAATCTACAAACACAGTATCACCTGCTCCACCAGCTGCAGCATCCGCTTCAACTGTACCAGCATCTCAACCAGTTACACGTTTGTTTGCTCCGGAACTGGCCAGTTCCCAAGCTGCCTTCACACCTAACACTACTTCTGAAGAACTGCTGACACAACAGGACTTGGCAAGATCAGATGAACCTCATGAGCATCAACACCAAGACGGTACCTGACCGAGTCAAGTTGCAGTTGCATGCTCCTTTATATGTACTCTCACAGTTTGATGTACACTAACACTTTCCATATTCGTTGTTGAACTAGCACCACGGCGCAAGCGAAAACAGACATCATGGATAATGCTTGACAGATTAACAAAATCTAAAGGAAGAAGAATGGAGATCCATTTTGAGGCAGGTTTAAAAAGGCCACGTGATGCTACAGAGTCAGCCAAGTTAGTATCAGAGGCAGCCGTTGCCGTTAGGTGTCATGCACGTATCCTCCCAACGTGGATCCAGTACAGGAATGAGAAAGACAATACCCAGTTTAACACCTTCCTTGACCATTTATCCGTAAGTAATGTTATTCATTGCAATTAGTAATATTGTCTTGCTCTGTCCCATACTTTCTAGCTTCCTCCTAATAAGACTCACATTCTTTTTTCAACAGATGAGGTTCAAGTTGGATCCGGAAGATGATGCAACTAAACAAGCATGCACTCATGTTTTTCAGTCTGCTCTGCGACAGTATCGGTACCACCTTACAAAATCTCACTTTGAAGACAAGGCTAATAATGAAATCGCCCAAACATCTCCAGTGGAATATATTGTAGATGAAGACTGGACAGCCCTCGTTAAACACTGGTCTGATCCAAAGTATCAGGTAGGCTATATGTATTTGATCAGACCACATATTGAACTTGTATTTATGTATGTGCCTTACAAGTGTATCTTCTTCTAGGCTAACTGTTTGAAGAATAAAACCAACCGTTCTAAAGTGAAATCCCAATAGACAACAGGATCTCGTAGCTATATTGCACACTGCGAGGCTCTTGTAAATAGCTGCTACTTCCTTCTTTTTTTGTGCCATATTATCGTATCTATATTGACTTGTTCCAAATACATAGGAAAGCCCATGCGGACCAAAAAGAACCTGAACCGAATGCAGTCCAAATCTTCAAGGATTACCACACCAGCAAGATGAAGGGCATGAGCACACTAGTTCAAGCCGATGTTGTAAGTCCTTACTCCTCCTGCCTTGAACTAATTGGTACTGTGATGTGTTCATTTAACTACTTGGTTTGCAGCCAATGTCAGTTACTTTGTTCACTTTTATTCACAGTTGTCTTAACGTATCATTTCACCTTACATGGTTTAAAAGAGATGAAGGATATTCTTTTAGTCTTGATCTGTAATCTAGTTGTTATGTTCACGTGCGCACACAATGATAAAATAGCATGTTTGTTTTATATCTGTTTGCCCATGATATGAATGATGTCATACTATGTTCATCCTACTTTAAACCATGTCTCTTTATCCTTACATGTCAACAAATGTGAGGAAATAGACAATACAGTAGGCATGCTACATGGACATATGTTCCGAAAGTGATTTTATTATGTAGTTGGCACTACAATACATGCTAATGTATTACAGTAGTTCACCAAAATAAGTTATGTATAAACGTTTAACCTACTTTGTTTGTTTTTATATCACTAGTAACTTATCTGGTACACTAATCTACAAGTTCAAAATTTCAGGAAGCTATGGAAAAAATGATTGAACAGCCACAACCACCTGAAGGTGACGAGGCTACTACAGGCACAATGTCACGTCTTGCTGCAGTGTGTCAGTATCTCTCCACTAACAGTACAAAAAGCACCTTCCTGTGTAATTCTGGGTTGGTTGTCAAGGTAACCTCGTCCAAATGGCCTACTGAACAAAATCTTCCTGCTAGACAGAGTGATATATCTGTGCTCCAGACACAAGTCTAATCCCTGATGGACGTTGTTTCGGAAACAAGAATAGTGGTTGAGAAATGTCGTCAAGATATGAATGGTTTTGAAACCAGACTATCAGACAATCGCTTCGTTGTTCAAGAGCAATGGTGGAAAAAAGGTGGAGATCATGCTGCTCCATCAGATTCTACAGCCTGAAACATTAGCACTCAGGTCAAATGATTTGTGCTTCTATACATCTGATGGTGCTTTTATCTGGAAGGACTGTAAACTTTATGCCAACAGGCCTTTTGTTGTATGGTTGGAATTTTTTTGTTGTGATACAACATTTATGATGCTGCCTCAGGCTACAGTAATTACGACGCTATTTTTGTATAGTGTAGGTTTATCTTAGTAATGTATTCGGCCGAAAGCTTCGTAGGAGCCCGACATGCCAACATTCGTCGGGCCCATTCCAATTGGGCTAAAAACGATTACGGGCCTAAATTGGCATGTAGCCCACTAAAAATATTTGGGCCTAAATCAGCATAAGCTTTCATATTTTTCTGGTAGGCCTATGCCCATAGTGGGCCTTTAACAGGCCTAAACATAATTTGGGCCCTTAGTAAAAATAGGCCGTTTACAGGTGTAAATATCTCGAGCACATAAAAAATATGGGCCTTTAATAGACCGAAAGTGAGATTGGGGCCTAATTGTGCCAAATAACCCACTGGACTTAGCAGGCCGAAATGGTGGCCCATTTACGATGCGGATCTTTGACAGGCCGAAATTCGGACGGGCCGTAAATGCGCCGACCTAATACACGGGCCTTTAACAGGCCGGAACTTCGGTCGAGCTAGATTATCGTCATTTTTATATGGGCCGTTAATGGGGCTGATATGACGTTGGGCCACATATGGCCCATGGTTTACATCCGGCGTTAACAGGCCGAAAATGACAATAGGCGAAAGTGGCCCAAAGCTATAGTGGGCCTCTAACAGGCCGAATGTCAGACATGGCCGAATATGACCCAAATCCTTCACGGTCGTTTATGGGCCGAAAGTTTTGATGGCCTGTAAATGGGCCCAAATGAAGCCGGGCCTTTAGCAGGCCGGAAATACATCGGGCCATAATTCGGCCCAATTACTTAGCGGACTGTTAACGGGCCAGAAGTGACCATGGGTCGCGTTGATGACAAGTTTAGGACAGGCCGTTGACGAGCCGATTTGACAGAGAATGTTGGGCCTTTAGCTGGGCCGGCCCATTATGGTCTGCAGAATCTTGTGGGCCTTTAGCTGGGCCGGCCCATTGTGGCCAGCAAAATCTTGTGGGCCTTTAGCTAGGCCGGCCCATTATGATTTGCAAAATCGTGTGGGCCTTTAGCTGGGCCGGCCCATTATGGTCCGCTAAATTTTGTGGGCCTTTAGCTGGGCCGGCCCATTATGGTCCGCTAAATCTTATGGGCCTTCAGTTGGGCTGGCCCATTTAAACTTTGTGGGCCACTTTTGGCCGGTCCACGTGTCAACATATCATAGGCCCATCTCAACTGTTGGATGAGTGACACCTGTGCCAACGCGGAGCTGACGCGTGGATCCATCACCCAATGAGAATTTTACATGTGGAAAATCGGCATAGGTCGTGGCTGTTAATGGGTTATCGGATCCAAAATCCGACCCGATAGCTTAACGGTGTTCCGTTACGGTGGATGCCATGTGTCGGTCACCCTTGACGAAAGCACTTCTCTGACGCGCGATTTATCGTCATGGAAGTGGACACTTCCGTGATGATAATTTTGGCAATGTCATGGAACACTTCTACGACGACACAGGTATGACTATCTTGATTCTGTCATAAATTTGTCATGGACGTACATGCATGACAGAAAACGCGACCTACTGTGACAAACACGTATCATCACGGAAGTGTATTTTTTTTGTAGTGGAAGGTTAAACTGATACACGACAGGCTCAAGGTAGCCCAGTCCAGGCAGAAGAGCTATGTGGATTCAAAACACAAGGAGACAGCTTACGAAGTCGGAGATAGAGTGTATCTTCGTGTATCACCACTTCGAGGAGTGAAGCGTTTTGGAGTTAAGGGAAAGTTAGCACCACGTTTTGTGGGACCATACAAAGTTTTGGAACGTATGGGAGAAGTTGCTTACAAGTTGGAATTGCCCGAAGGATTGTCAGAAGTTCACGATGTGTTCCACGTTTCTCAGTTGAAGAAGTGCCACGCAAAGATGGCTGATATTCCTCTAAGAGATATAGTGCCACTGGAAGCGATTTAGTTGGATTCTGATTTGACCTACGAGGAGAAACCAGTCAAGATTCTTGAGTTTGCCAGTCGTTTCACACGCAGCAAGGTTATCAAGTTCTGCAAAGTTCAGTGGAGCCACCATATCGAGGATGAAGCCACCTAGGAACGAGAGGAAGACCAATGGAAAGTTCACCCTCACCTATTTTCTAGCTGACCCGAATCTCGAGGGCGAGATTCATCTTAAGGGGGGTAGTTTTTTAACATCCCAAATTTTCAATTTGGAATGTTATACATTAGATCATGATTGCATATCATATTTTATTGCATTTTGGCTTGATCCTAGAAATTCTACGCAACTCAAGGACCCACGGAGAGAGTTGGGGATTTCGTTATTTTCATATTTGAGTTTTCTCAAATTTTGAAAAGAGGATCGTTTGATTTTAATTATTTTCTCTTCGAATATTTCTTTTATGAAAATAAAAGAGAGGGATAAAATGACTTCCCCAAAATAAAGGAATATTGGAGATTTAATATTAAAATCAAATAAGATTTTATTCAGAGTTTTTATCGCTATTTTATTTGAATTAGAAAAAATATGTGTTTTCCAAAATTGCATTAGAGGCCCAAATAAATGTTCACCTTGTCCGATAGATTTTTAGAGGACGGGGAAAAATTATTTCAGGATTTTTGGAGTCCGTTTAGTATTTCATTTCTTCGTTCTTCTGCGCGGAATTATTTAAAAAAAGCCAACAGACTTATCGGGCCGTGTCTGACCTGGACACTGCGCCCGGGCGGCCTTTTTAAGCCGAGGCCCCGCCGCCAGCCCACCCCGTCCCAAACCCTAGCCCCGACCGCGCCACCGCCACGCGCCGCCGCCGCTGCACACCGCGCGCCGCCGCCCGACCCCGCCGCCGGAGCCGCTCGCCGCCGCCGCCACCAACCCCGCCGCCGACGAGGTAGACGCCGCCGCCGATTTAGAGCATTTTTTCCTGTTTTTTTATTTAGTGAACGCCCATTCATACATTCGTTTTAACGAACGGTTTTCACCCGTTAGCCACAGACAACGAACTTCGTTCGTTAGCCTGTTCGTCAGTTTTCTTTTTCCAGGGTTTTTCTGCGATTATTTTCGATCGCGATTCCTGCCCTAATCTTCGTTCTAGTATAACTTTTCGCTCATTTATTGAAATCAGGCGATTCAAGTGCCTAGATCTTTGTCTCGAAGCCCTCTTTCTGTTTAACCAACTTGAACAAGTTTTTGCTACTGTAAAATTTGACTTAAGTCCAGATTAGTAAACGGATCTTGTTTCTTTCGAAGTTTGAGTTTCGTTTCTTCGTTTTGTTTGATTCTTTTTGCAAACCGGAGTTCTTAAGTTGAACTTTCTGGTTAGATTTCGTATATGAGTTTTACCCGTGCTTCTTGTTGAGTGCTTATTGTATGCTTGTTTGTTTGCGATAGAGTACCCGAAGTGTGAAGCGTGCCACTACGAGTCTCTAGGTTTCATGAATCATCAGCAAGGCAAGTAACACTTTGATCATACCCTTTTACTACCTAGATTTACTACATTAAATCCATCCTCAAACAATTGCATGGTTAGGATCTGATTAAATTGTGGGTTTTGGGAAGTACATGAGGTAGTACCTATTCACCTGTTTATTTTTTCAGACCTATGGGAGGTACTTCTATGTTGCTTATATTGCTATGCTATGCTTGTAGACGTGGATTGGGTTTGAGTGTATTCATGACATATGTGAGTTATTAATTAATGGTTCAACTTAAGGTGGCAACTTAAATACACATCTAGGTGGATTGCTTGTGGGTACATGGAGAATCCAGTGTTGTCCTAGGATATCCCGGAGGACCCGTGTGATCATCCTACGGCCCGCCACCCAGGCTCAAAGGGATCATAAGATTATTCATGCTAGAAACTTCTGTGTGCAGCTACAAGCCATTATGGGCTCTGGCATAGTTGAGTAAGTTGCGTGAAGCTCTCGAAGAGGTAGACTAGCAGATGTAGTGGGTTGTAGGTGGTACTGTCTATCCAGAGTAGAGAGTTAATGCTTCAGAAAGACTGTGTCTCGAATATCCGACCATGGATGTATTCGAGTCTTGTGGGGAAAAGTGCGCAAACCTCTGCAGAGTGTATAAACTAATCATGGTTAGTCGTGTCCCCGGTTATGGACATCTTGAGTATCTGGTTCTTGGATTATCATGTTGATCTCATCACTCTTAATATAATTTGATTGGGTTTAATGATGATGTTTAATTGGGATTGAGTTGGAGGAACCTTCTCAATGTTTAACAACTACCATGATAGTTAAATAAAATTTATTCCTTTGTTGTAGGGAAAAATTGCCTTTACGCAAAACTGTAACCCTAGAGCCTACCACCAGCCAAATATGCATGTAGTGATAACATTTATCCTGTTCATTACTCTTGTGTTACCTTGCCAGCATATTCCATGTGCTGACCCGTTTCGGGCTGCAACGTTGCTGTTGCAGACTTTTCAGACGACGAGTAAGGAGACATAGGTCGTTGTCTTTCACTCAGTGATGTCGTTGGAGTTGATGGACTCACTTTATCTTCCAAGCCTTCCGCTGTTATCGTATTAGATGGCCTTAAGCCATATTTATTGTAATAAGTTCTCTTTTGAGACTCGATGTAATAAGTGTGTGATTGCTACTCTGTTGTAAATCCTCAAGTACTGTTCGTGTTAGCATTACTGATCCAGGGATGACACTGATGCACAGAGATCAAACTATTTGAGGTCTGGTCGCTACATGGACAAGACCCATCCGTTGGCTTAGCATAATGATCATTTAGTTTGATTGATATTGCTTTCTTCATAACTTATACATATTCCTCTGACTATGAGATTATGCAACTCCCGAATACCGGAGGAACACCTTGTGTGCTATCAAACGTCACAACGTAACTAGGTGATTATAAATATACTCTACAGGTGTCTCCAAAGGTGTTTGTTGAGTCGGCATAGATCAAGATTAGGATTTTCACTCCCAGTATCGGAGAGGTATCTCCGGGCCCTCTCTCTAATGCACATCACTATAAGCCTTGCAAGCAATGTGACTAATGAGTTAGTTACGGGATGCTGCATTACGGAACGAGTAAAGAGACTTGACGGTAACGAGATTGAACTAGGTATGATGATACCAACGATCGAATCTCGGGAAAGTAACATTCCGATGACAAAGGGAATAACGTATGTTGTTATGCGGTTTGGCCGATAAAGATCTTCGTAGAATATGTAGGAGCCAATATGAGCATCCAGGTTCCGCTATTGGTTATTGACCGGAGATGTGTCTCGCTCATGTCTACATAGTTCTTGAACCCATAGGGTCCGCACACTTAACATTTGATGACGATTTGTGCTATGAGTTATGTGATTTGAGGACCAAAGTTTGTTCAGAGTCCCGGATGAGATCATGGACATGACGAGGAGTCTCGAAATGGTTGAGAGGTAAAGACTAATATATTGGAAGGTTATATACGAACACCGGAATGGTTCCGATAAGGTTCGGGGATTATTCGGAGCACCGGGAGGCTACCAGAACCCCCGGGATAGTTATTGGGCCTATTGGGCCATAGTGGAGGAGAGGAGGTGGGGCGCACCCCCTTGCCCCAATCCGATTTGGACAAGGGGAGGGGGCGCGACCCCCTCTTTCCTTCTCCCTCTCCCTCCTTTCCCCTTTCCCCCTCTCCATTGGAAGGAAAGGTGCAGATGAATCCTACTAGGTTTGGAGTCCTAGTAGGACTCCCCCCTTGGCGCGCCTCCCCCTTGGCCGGCCTCCTCCTCCCCACCTTTATATACGTGGGCAGGGGCACCCCAAAGCACAACAAACAATCTCTTAGCCGTGTGCGGTGCCCCCCTCCACAGTTTAACACCTCGGTCATATCGTCATAGTGCTTAGGCGAAGCCCTGTGCCGATAACTTCATCATCACCGTCACCACGCCATCGTGCTGACAGAACTCTCCTTCATCCCTCTACTGGATCAAGAGCTTGAGGGATGTCATCGTGCTAAAGTGTGCTGAACACGGAGGTGCCGTACGTTCGGTACTTGGATCGGTTGGATCGTGAAGACGTTCGACTACATCAACCGCGTTACTAAACGCTTCCGCTTTCGGTATACGAGGGTATGTGGACACACTCTCCCCTCTCATTGCTATGCATCTCCTAGTTAGATCTTGCATGATCGTAGGAATTTTTTTGAATTACTACGTTCCCCTACAGTTGTATCAGAGCCAGGTCTATGCGTAGATGATATATGCACGAGTAGAACACAAAGAGTTGTGGGCGATAATAGTTATACTGCTTACCACCAACGTCTTACTTTGATTCGGCGGTATTGTTGGATGAAGCGGCCCGGACCGATATTACATGACCGTGTTTATGAGACTGGTTCTACCGACGTGCTTCGCACACAGGTGGCTGGCGGGTGTCTGTTTCTCCAACTTTAGTTGAATCGAGTTTTACTATGGCCGGTCCTTGTTGAAGGTTAAAACAGCACACTTGACGAAAAATTGTTGTGGTTTTGATGCGTAGGTAAGAACGGTTCTTGCTAGAAGCCCGTGGTGGCCACGTAAAACTTGCAACAACAAAGTAGAGGACGTGTAACTTGTCTTGCAGGGCATGTTGTGATGTGATATGGTCAAGACCTGATGAGATATAAATTGTTGTATGAGATGATCATGTTTTGTAAAAGTTATTGGCAACTGGCAACAGCCTTCTGGTTGTCGCATTATTGTATGAAATGCAATCGCCATGTAATTGCTTTACTTTATCACTAAGTGGTAGCGATAGTCAGAGAAGCAATAGTTGGTGAGACGACAACGATGCTACGATGGAGATCAAGGTGTCAAGCCGGTAATGATGGAGATCATGATGGTGCTTTGGAGATGGAGATCAAAGGCACAAGATGATGATGGCCATATCTTTTTTTTTGATAGAAAGACTATAGGGGAACCCCCTACAGTATAATTGGTGCAACAAACCCAAATTGCAAGTACCATGCCTTGAACCTGGTGGGTGGGAAGGCATCATCCCCTTCACACCACTAGGTGAAAGTGCAACTATCCCTAGGTGGTTTTGGTAATTCATAACAACATATAGCTCATTGAGCTAATGCTATTCCAAGATGATTATTTCAGGAAATCTCAATGATTGGCATGGCATGGATTGAAAGTGGAACCCTCAAAATGCAAAGGACAAAGGATTGGCTCAAGCTCAAAAGCTCAAGACTCTTCATTTTATATTTTAGTGATCCAAGATCACATTGAGTCTTTAGTAAAAGCCAATACTATCAAGGAGGGATGAGGTGTTTCTTAATGAGCCTCTTGCTTCATGTGCTTAGTGATATGCTCCAAAACCCTCAACTACTTTCCCATATCCACATATGACCTAAACCCTAAGAAAAACTCGGTCCTACCGATTCTTCCTATCCGGCGCCACCGAGTTTCACTTGTCATTAGCCACTGCCAAACCCTAGCAATTCGGTCTTACCGATAGGGATCTCGGTCTCACCGAGATGGGGTTGCAAACTCTCTGTTTCCCTTTCGTAACTTTTCGGTCCCACCGAAAGAGCGAATCGGTCCCACCGAGATTGCAATGTAAACTCAGTGTTTCCCCTTTGTAACTTTTCGGTCTCACGAAGTTCCACTCGGTCTCACCGAAAGAGCAAATCGGTCCCACCGAGTTTGCCTGACCAACTCTCTGGTTAGCTAATTACCAAATTCGGTCTCACCGAGTTTGTGTAATCGGTCTCACCGAGATTACGTTATGCCCAAACCCTAACCATATCGGTCCTACCGAGTTGCATGTCAGTCCCACCGAAAATCACTAACGGTCACTAGGTTTACTTTTTCGGTCCGACCGAGCTTATCGATTCGGTCCCACCGAGATTGGAAAACTGTGTAACGGTTGGATTTTGTGTGGAGGCTATATATACCCCTCCACCTTCTTCTCATTCGAGGAGAGAGCCATCAGAACACACACACCATTCCAACTCATATGTTCTGAGAGAGAACCACCTACTCATGTGTTGAGACCAAGACATTCCATTCCTACCATATGAATCTTGATCTCTAGCCTTCCCAAGTTGCTTTCCACTCAAATCCTCTTTCCACCAAATCCAAATCCTATGAGAGAGAGTTGAGTGTTGGGGAGACTATCATTTGAAGCACAAGAGCAAGGAGTTCATTACCTACACACCATTTGTTACTTCTTGGAGAGTGATGTCTCCTAGATTGGCTAGGTGTCACTTGGGAGCCTCCGACAAGATTGTGGAGTTGAACCAAGGAGTTTGTAAGGGCAAGGAGATCGCCTACTTCGTGAAGATCTACCGCTAGTGAGGCAAGTCCTGTGTGGGTGATGGCCATGGTGGGATAGACAAGGTTGCTTCTTCATGGACCCTTTGTGGGTGGTTGCTTCTTCGTGGACCCTTCGTGGGTGGAGCCCTGTGTGGACTCGCGCAACCGTTACCCTTGGGTGGAGCCCTGTGTGGACTCGCGCAACCGTTACCCTTCGTGGGTTGAAGTCTCCATCAACGTGGATGTAGGATAGCACCACCTATCCGAACCACGGGAAAAACATCCGTGTCTCCAATAGCATTTGAATTCTCCAAACCCTTCCCTTTACATTCTTGCAAGTTGCATGCTTTACTTTCTGCTGCCAATATACTCTTTGAATGCTTGCTTGAATCATGTGATGATTGCTTGACTTGTCCTAAATTAGCTAAAATCTGCCAAGAACTAAAATTGGGAAAAGGTTAAGTTTTTATTTGGTCAAGTAGTCTAATCACCCCCCCTCTAGACATACTTTTGATCCTACAAGTGGTATCAGAGCTTTGGTCTCCATTTGCTTTGATCTCCATAGCTTTTGGTGGTCATAGCCTTGGTTTCACAACCTAGGAGAGTATGGCGTCTAGCGAGGGAAATTATCACCGTAGAGGTCCTTACTTTGATGGTACTAATTTTGCTAGTTGGAAGCATAAAATGAAAATGCATATTCTTGGACATAACCCCGCCGTTTGGGCTATTGTGTGTGTTGGTTTGTAAGGTGACTTCTTTGATGGGAGAGAACCGAACCGTGAAGCTACCGCGGATAAGTTGAAGATGTTGCAATACAATGCTCAAGCTTGTGATATTCTCTTCAACGGATTGTGCCTCAAAGAATTCAACAAAATCAGCCGCCTTGAGAATGCAAAGGAAATTTGGGACACTTTGATTGATATGCACGAAGGTACCGACTCCGTCAAGGAATCCAAGTTGTATGTGCTTCAAAGCCAACTTGACAAGTTCAAGATGAAGGATGGTGAAGGTGTCGCTGAAATGTACTCTAGCCTTGCTCTCATCACAAATGAGATTGCCGGCTTAGGAAGTGAAGAGATGACCGATAAATTCATCATCAAGAAGATTCTAAGAGCCTTGGATGGAAAATATGATACCGTATGCACATTGATCCAAATGATGCCCAATTACAAAGATCTCAAGCCAACGGAGGTGATTGGAAGAATTGTTGCTCATGAGATGTCACTTAAGGATAAAGAGGAACTTCACAACAAATCAAGTGGTGCCTATAAAGCCTCATGTGAAGCCCCTGCATCATCAAGTGAGAAACAAGACTTCAATGAAGAATTGAGCTTAATGGTGAAGAACTTCAACAAGTTCTACAAGAGTAGAAGCAAAGATAGAAGCTTCAAGTCAAGGTCCTACAATGATAAAAGATCTTCTAGTCGAGAGCGAAACTGCTACAATTGTGGAAGACCTGGACACTATTCCAATGAGTGTATGGCTCCCTACAAGAGAAGAGAAGATTCTCCAAAAAGAAGAAGCAAAGGATCACCACCAAGAGAGAGAAGGAGTAGAGATGATCGTTATGAACGAAGATACTCACGGAGAAGCAAGGATTCGGAAAGGAAGGAAAAATCATCAAGGAGCTACACAAGACGAAGACATCAAGCTCATGTTGGTGAATGGGTATCCGGCTCCGACAACCACTCCGAGAGAAGTTATTACTCTGGCTCCGAAGATACTCAAGATGAAGGTGTTGCCGGTCTAGCACTTGTGTCAACCAACTCCTACGACATATTTAACTCACCAAATGAAGGAATTGGAAGATGCTTCATGGCCAAAGGTCCTAAGGTAACACACCCCGAGTATGTTGATTTCAATAGTGATGAAGATGACTTGTTAGGTGATGATTTGCTTGGTGACAACTCTAGTGATGAATACTATGATGAAATGTCAATTAAACATGCTAATCAAGATAAAACGAATGACAATGATAAGGAGAAGATTGAGGCCCTAACTAAAGAACTAAACACTCTTAAGTTAGCTCATGAAACCATCTTCGAAGATCATCGAGAACTTTTAAGAGCTCATGAGAAATTATGCTTTGAGAAGCTCAATCTTGAGCAAGAGCATGAGTTCTTAAAAGCAATCAATGATGATCTCCGCAAGAAAAGTTCTTCTTACATTGCCAAGCGTTTACTCTTATCTACTTACATGCCTCAAGTCAAGTCTAGTAACAAGAAAGATTCTTCCTCTAGCAGTAACAATGATCATGTTAAATCCAATATTGTTGCTTCTAGTAGTTCTCTTGATTCCACTAATGATTCTCTTAGCCAAGTTACACTTGAGCAAGAAAATAGCTTATTGAAGGGAATTATAGAGAAAGGAGTGTACAAAAGCCTTGCCGGGAGTAAGCAATTCGAGGAAATTGTGCGCAAGCAAGTAATGCACCGGAAGAATCAAGGTGTTGGTTTTGAACGAAAGTTCAATGCCAATGGAGTTGAGTGGGAAGAAGATCAATACCCCAAGACAAAGTTTGTCCCTCAACAAGAGAAGTATGCTTCTTTCAAGGGGACACAAGCTCAAGATGATCTTCCACCACAAGACTACGAGCAAAAAGGCAAGGACAAGCTTCAAGAGGAAATTGATGCATTTGAAGAAGCTCCAAAGACCTTAGTCAAGTGGATTCACAAGACTACTTCAAGTTCCACTTCATCAAGTATGACTACAACTCCAAGGATTCCCATCAAGATGATGTGGATCCAAAAGAAGAAGAACTAGAGAGTTCTTGAGGGTGACTCCGCCAACATACTTCACTCTTATCATTTTGGCAAGAACAAGTGCAATCAACTTCCACATCTTGCACTAGTTCAAGGAGTCACAAACCCTCTTGTTGGTAAGACAAGGGACAAGGTAACCTAAAAAGTTTTCATGGACATCATCTTTTGTGTGCATCACTCTATGTCTATGGATATCCTTGCTTGTTCCTTGTGGGACTAACCCATGTAGGTATTGAAAGTGCAATTCACTCAAATGGATAGCTCCAAGTGATCTACATCAACATTGAGCATCCACATCTTCAACATCTACATGAAGTCATCATTGACAAAACCCAAGGTTAGTTCATCCCTCTTAGGGGGGATATCACATCTAGGGGTAGCTTTACTCTAAGACTTGAGCTAAAGCAACTCTAAAGATGTGAACAAAACAATGCTTTATGTAAAAGTGGTAACCCCACTTGAGCTTAAACGATGAGTATGACCTATGATCAAGTGTTCTCATTTGACTCCTAAGTCAATATACTCATATATAGATGACCTAGTCATCGCAAATTGATTGATAGATGCTAGAGTTGGTTGTGCATGCCTTTCCACATATTTCATTTGCCATCTTATTGTGTGAGCATGCTGGTTGCATATTTTACTCATTCGAGGACATCCACTTGTTGTTTTGATTGTTTGGTTTTATCGTCTTTTGCCAAGTGGATGGACAAGAATGCCTAAGAACCCCCTCTAGCTATCTATGCTTTTCTCGTCTCAAACTCTATTCATGCTGCATCACAAAATTTGATCAAGTCAGATTTGAACCACTCTGTGTGAGGAGCGCTCACAGTCCCCGATTCGTCATAGACTTAAACTTCCAAAACCTCTTTATGATTCTCGGTCTGACCGATACTCCACTTTCGGTCCTACCGAGATCATTAAGTTGATCTAGGTTTTCGATCTCGGTGCAACCGATTTGAACCTTTTGGTCACACCGAGTTTCAGTAACTGCACGCAGTTATGAATCTCAGTGCCACCGAGTCATTCCACTCGGTCACACCGGCAGGGTCGGGCTATATATAGTCACGGGCAAAATTTTGGAAAATTCTCCGAACCCCTTCACCCGCGCGATAGCCTACTCTGCCCTCGTGGTCTCCGGATCATCTTCTCGCCGCCAGCAGCCTCCAGTCGCTGGTCTCCGTCGCCGTCAACGGGAATTCTGCCCCGCCGTTGCCGCCGTAGCAAGTCTCTGCCGAACTAGGGTATGGACTTGATCACAGTGCTATTCCCCATCCAATTCCTAGCACATTGTGTTCTTCATGATTCTTGCCACGATCGAAACACTCCTATCCAGTCAAAACGCCCCTAGATTAGGTTTGATTCGAAAATTCTAGGGTTAGGTTTCCGCCGAAACCATCTCGGACCCACCGAGTTGAAAAACTCGGTCCCACCGATTTGGCTCTTGCCATTGCACAAGTGAGACTCAGTCTGACCGAGAATTACTTATCGGTGTGACCGATTTTTGAACTCAGTGAAACCCTAGCAGTCTCGATGCCACCGAACTGTGACTCGGTCCTACCGAGTTCACTAGTTTAGGTTCCAAAACTGCTTCGGTATCACCGAGTTTGAAAATCGGTAGATCCGAGATGATTTCAGTGGGAAACTAAAACTAAGTTTTTGGATCATTCTTTTGCAAAAATCTCTGCATTTTGTGATGCTCATCTTTTCTATCTCATCTATTATCTATTCACAGGGCCAGTAGTCAGTTTGCAGCATGTCTGATCAAAGTGATAGCCAAAATATGTCAGAGCAGCAAGTGGTGATGAGTGAGGGCACTAGTCCCTCCAGTTCATCTAATGAAGGCAGCAGGAGCACTCCTAGCAATTTGCCAAAGGCTGCCACGAGACAAAGGAAGAAGAGGACTTCAGATTCCGAAGATGAGGACTATGTGGCAGAGGAAGAGGCCACTTCCAAGAGAGTTGAGCTAGCTCAAGGCACTAAGCCAGGTCTGAAAATCAAAAGGCCAGCAGGCAGGCAGCCCATGTCAAAGGCAAGAGCCTCAACTGAGAAGCCCACTCCCCAAGAGCCAGTTGCAGCTGAGGGTAAGAAAAGAAAGGAAAGGGTGAAGAAGACTGTGGCTAGAGTGCTTGGCAAAGCTTCCATCATGGAAGAAGAAGAGGAAGAAGAGGTAGCTGCACCAGCGCCCAAGGCACCCAAGCTAATGGGAGATGCCATAAAATCAGGGGAGCTGCTTCCAAGGAAGTCAGCTCCAGAGCCAAAGCCTAAGAGAAATACAAGGATCATTCCTGCAGCTGAGAAGAACAAGGCCCCAGTGCCTGAGACTGTTGCTAAAGAAGAGGAAGAGAATGTCCTGAGAAAGCTAAAGCCCAAGATCCCAGACCACAATGATGCTCATCCTGTGGCTGAGGATATGAAGCTCAGGAGAGATTCAGGGCTGAGGAAGTGGAGAGAAGCAGACCCATATGCTTCAAGAAGAAGGACTGCCGTGGACTACAGGTTTCACACCAAGGAGCAGCAGGATTTCTATGAGACTGTTTTGCTAGATAAGAAGCCAATTGTCTGTGACATGAGATGGGTTGACTGGACCTACATCAAGGAGAAGGAGGAACACTACCCAGGAGTATATGACAGCTTTAATGCTTGTGGAGTAGCTGACTTTGTTGGGCAGAAGCTCACAAAGTGGAACGAGGAACTGATCATGCAATTCTACTCCACGGCACACTTTTATCCAGATGGGAGGATCACATGGATGTCTGAGGGTACAAGGTACCAATCTACAGTGGCTGAGTGGGCACAGATCATAAATGCCCCAGAGGAGCAAGATGATGACTTGGATATCTATGCCAAGAAGAAGATGGACCATAACTCCATGTCCAATATGTACAAGGAAATTCCCAATGAAGCTCTTGACACCTTCAAGTTTGGCTCTGTGCATTACCTTCTGTCAGGACTGCCTACGATCAATTGGATACTAAGGCACACCTTATTGCCTAAGTCTGGAGATCACAAGATGATCAGAGGCCATGCTATCAACTTGCTACATGTGTTTGATGTGCCTTAGAAGTTCAAGGTGATGAGCCTCATAGTGGAAACAATTAAGAGGACTGCAGCAGATCAGAAGAGGAGCTGCGGATATGCCCCTCAAATTCAGGAGCTCATCAACTCCAAGATGGGCACGGGCATATATCTATTGGACAAGGAACACCTGCCCATCCGTCCAGATTTCGAGGACAATGAAGTTGTGATGACTGAGAATGAGCCATCGTGTGCACAAGCTTACGCAAAGAAGGAGAAGGCGAGGAAGGAGAAAGCTGCCAAGATGCCAACTCAAGAGGAGGCATCTGAGTATTTCTTGAAGACTAAACAAGAGCAGCTTGGTTACTTGATTGCATCCACGCTGAGGATTGAGCAAAGTCTGGCCACCCTTACTCAGAATCAGCAGAGCCTAGAGAGAATCATGGAACAGAAGTTCTATGACTTGGATGTCAAGGTAACAGAAGTTCAGTCTGTAGTGGAGCAGCTCCAGGAGGACATGCAGGAGAGGAGAGGCAGGACTACTACTCATGCCTTTGCCAGAGTGCCAAGAGGTCCAAGGTCATCTGCCGTGCCAGTTGCTGACACAAGAGCCACCACCTCAGCACCAGCCACAGCCTCAGTTCCACCAGCTCCAGCATCTACTTCAGCTCCAACTCCAGCGACTACTTCAGCATCTACCGAAGCCTTCGTCCTTGGAGTGATCCGGACTCCACCACCACCACCTGAAGATCAAGCCTGAGCGTCGATTTAGCACTATGCATTTTCTAGGAACTTTTTGGTAACTTGTTGCCAAAGGGGGAGAAGATGTATAGATCATAGGCTTCGAGAGAGAGAGAGAGTGTTGCTTTTCTCTCTTGCTTTATTTGGTGGTTTTTCGAACTTGTTTGCTTTTGAGTGCCTGAGATACTACGTCATTATCCGTGAGACATTGATGATCATGTGTTTGATCATAAGCTACACTTAATGCTTGCTTAATACTTTTATCCTATCTATCTTGTGTGATCATTCACTTTTCTTGGTGATGAGTGCGTGTATTTCATTCTTATCATTTTGAGCGCTCCACCAAGATGTATGTGACATGGAAGAGTAACCCATGACTCTAACTCTTTGTGCATTTGCAGTCCAAAGCAAATTTTAAATATGCACAAATTTAGGGGGAGCTCTTACTTATCACATACTTCTCAAAGCGACGATATATTTCTTGCTTATTATCATTTGTCGAAGCTTTGATCTATATGTTGTCATCAATTACCAAAAAGGGGGAGATTGAAAGTGCAACTATCCCTAGGTGGTTTTGGTAATTCATAACAACATATAGCTCATTGAGCTAATGCTATTCCAAGATGATTATTTCAGGAAAGCTCAATGATTGGCATGGCATGGATGTGAAAGTGGAACCCTCAAAATGCTAAGGACAAAGGATTTGCTTAAGCTCAAAAGCTCAAGACTCTTCATTTTATATTTTAGTGATCCAAGATCACATTGAGTCTTTAGGAAAAGCCAATACTATCAAGGAGGGATGAGGTGTTGCTTAATGAGCCTCTTGCTTCATGTGCTTAGTGATATGCTCCAAAACCCTCAACTACTTTCCCGTATCCACATATGACCTAAACCCTAAGCCAAACTCGGTCCTACCGATTCTTCCTATCCGGCGCCACCGAGTTTCACTTGTCATTAGCCACCGCCAAACCCTAGCAATTCGTCCTACCGATAGGGATCTCGGTCTCATCGAGATGGGGTTGCAAACTCTCTGTTTCCCTTTCGTAACTTTTTGGTCCCACCGAAAGAGCGAATCGGTCCCACCGAGATTGCAATGTAAACTCAGTGTTTCCCCTTTGTAACTTTTCGGTCTCACCGAGTTCCACTCGGTCTCACCAAAAGAGCAAATCGGTCCCACCGAGTTTGCCTGACCAACTCTCTGGTTAGCTAATTACCAAATTCGGTCTCACCGAGTTTTGTAATCGGTCTCACCGAGATTACATTATGCCCAAACCCTAACCATATCGGTCCTACCGAGTTGCATGTCAGTCCCACCAAAAATCACTAACGGTCACTAGGTTTACTTTTTCGGTCCGACTGAGCTTATTGATTCGGTCCCACCGAGATTGGAAAACTGTGTAACGGTTGGATTTTGTGTGGAGGCTATATATACCCCTCCACCTTCTTCTCATTCGAGGAGAGAGCCATCAGAACACACACACCATTCCAACTCATATGTTCTGAGAGAGAACCACCTACTCATGTGTTGAGACCAAGACATTCCATTCCTACCATATGAATCTTGATCTCTAGCCTTCCCAAGTTGCTTTCCACTCAAATCCTCTTTCCACCAAATCCAAATCCTATGAGAGAGAGTTGAGTGTTGGGGAGACTATCATTTGAAGCACAAGAGCAAGGAGTTCATTACCTACACACCATTTGTTACTTCTTGGAGAGTGGTGTCTCCTAGATTGGCTAGGTGTCACTTGGGAGCCTCCAACAAGATTGAGTTGAACCAAGGAGTTTGTAAGGGCAAGGAGATCACCTACTTCGTGAAGATCTACCGCTAGTGAGGCAAGTCTTGTGTGGGTGATGGCCATGGTGGGATAGACAAGGTTGCTTCTTCGTGGACCCTTTGTGGGTGGTTGCTTCTTCATGGACCCTTCATGGGTGGAGCCCTGTGTGGACTCGCGCAACCGTTACCCTTGGGTGGAGCCCTGTGTGGACTCGCGCAACCGTTACCCTTCGTGGGTTGAAGTCTCCATCAACGTGGATGTAGGATAGCACCACCTATCCGAACCACGGGAAAAACATCCGTGTCTCCAATAGCATTTGAATTCTCCAAACCCTTCCCTTTACATTCTTGCAAGTTTCATGCTTTACTTTCCGCTGCCAATATACTCTTTGCATGCTTGCTTGAATCATGTGATGATTGCTTGACTTGTCCTAAATTAGCTAAAATATGCCAAGAACTAAAATTGGGAAAAGGTTAAGTTTTTATTTGGTCAAGTAGTCTAATCACCCCCCCTCTAGACATACTTTCGATCCTACACTAGGCTATTCCTTAGTCTGCTTGAAAACAGAGTGCGCTGACCAGCTCGCCTAGACGATGTTTGTATGATGGCCATATCATGTCACATATTTTGATTGCATGTGATGTTTATCCTTTATGCATCTTATTTTGCTTAGTTCGGTGGTAGCATTTTAAGATGATTCCTCACTAAATTTCAAGGTATAAGTGTTCTCCCTGAGTATGCAACATTGCTACAGTTCGTCGTGCCGAGACACCACATGATGATCGGGTGTGATAAGCTCTACGTTCACATACAACGGGTGCAAGCCAGTTTTGCACGTGCAGAATACTTGGGTTAAACTTGACGAGCCTAGCGTATGCAGATATGGCCTTGGAACACTGAGACCAAAAGGTCGAACGAGAATCATATAGTAGATATGATCAACATAGTGATGTTCACCATTGAAAACTACTCCATCTCACGTGATGATCGGACATGGTTTAGTTGATATGGATCATGTGATCATTTAGATGACTAGAGGGTTTTTTATCTAAGTGGGAGTTCATAGGTAATACGATTAATTGAACTTTAATTTATAATGAACTTACTACCTGATAGTTTTTTGCATATCTATGTTGTTGTAGATCAATGGCATGTGCTACTGTTCCCTTGAATTTTATTGCGTTCCTAGAGAAAGCTAAGTTGAAAGATGATGGTAGAAACTACACGGATTGGTTCTGTAACTTGAGGATTATCCTCATTGCTGCACAGAAGAATTACGTCCTGGAAGCACCGCTAGGTGCAAGACCCGCTGTAGGAGCAACTCCGGACGTTATGAACGTCTGGCAGAGCAAAGCTCATGACTACTCGATAGTTCAGTGTGCCATGCTTTACGGCTTAGAATCGGGACTTCAAAGACGTTTTGAACGTCATGGAGCATATGAGATGTTCCAG
This sequence comes from Triticum urartu, assembly GCF_056163025.1. NCBI lineage: Eukaryota > Viridiplantae > Streptophyta > Magnoliopsida > Poales > Poaceae > Triticum > Triticum urartu. The sequence continues at coordinate 221,125,923 of NC_141878.1, forward strand.
GAGTTGAAGTTAATATTTCAAGCAAATGCCTGAGTTGAGAGATATGAAGTCTCCAACAAGTTCTACAGCTGCAAAATGGAGGAGAATAGTTCTATCAGTGAACACATACTCAGAATGTCTGGGTACCACAACAACTTGACTCAGCTGGGATTTAATTCTTCAATCACTGCCACCAAGCTATAAAGGCTTTGTGATGAACTATAATATGCAAGGGATGGAAAAGACAATTCCCGAGCTCTTAGCGATGCTAAAGGCTGCGTAGGTAGAAATCAAAAGGGCAAAGGGGAGAAGGGGAACTTCAAGAAGAACAGCAAACCAGTTGTTGCTCAAGGGAAGAAGCCCAAGTCTGGACCTAAGCCTGAAACTGAGTGCTTCTACTACAAAGGGACTGGTCACTAGAAGCGGGACTGCCCCAAGTATTTGGCGGATAAGAAGGATGGCAAAGTGAAAGGTATATTTGATATACATGTTATTAATGTGTACCTTACTAATGCTCGTACTAGTGCCTGGGTATTTGATAAAGGTTCTGTTGCTCATATTTGCAACTCGAAACAGGGGCTACAGATTAAACAAAGATCGGCTAAGGACGAGGTGACGATGCGCGTGGGAAATGGTTCCAAAGTAGATGTGATCGCCGTCGGCACGCTACCTCTACATCTACCGTCGGGTTTAGTTTTAGACCTAAATAATTGTTATTTGGTGCCAGCATTGAGAATGAATATTATATCTAGATCTTGTTTAATGTGAGATGGTTATTCATTTAAATCAGAGAATGATGGTTGTTCTATTTATATGAGTAATATCTTTTATGGTCATGCACCCTTGATGAGTGGTCTATTTTTGTTAAATCTCGATTGTAGTGATACACATATTCATAATATTGAAGCAAAAGGATGCAAACTTAATAATGATAGTGCAACTTATTTGTGGCATTGCCGTTTAGGTCATATTGGTGTAAAGTGCATGAAGAAACTCCATGCTGATGGGCTTTTGGAATCACTTGATTATGAATCAATTGATGCTTGCGAACTATGCCTCATGGGCAAGATGACTAAGACTCTGTTCTCCGGAACAATGGAGCGAGCAACTGACTTATTGGAAATAATACATACTGATGTATGCGGTCCGATGAGTGTTGAGGCTCGTGGCGGGTATCGTTATTTTCTAACCTTCACAGATGATTTGAGTAGATATGGGTATATCTACTTAATGAAACATAAGTTTGATCGTGGAGGTGAATATTTGAGTTATGAGCTTGGTCTTCATTTGATACAATGTGGAATAGTTTTGCAACTCACGCCACCTGGAACACCACATCGTAATGGTGTGTTCGAACATCGTAACCGTACTTTATTAGATATGGTGCGATATATGATGTCTCTTACCGATTTACCACTAATGTTTTGGGTTATGCTTTAGCGATGGCTGCATTCATGTTAAATAAGGCATCATCTAAATCCGTTGAGATGACACCATATGAACTGTGGTTTGACAAGAAACCTAAGCTATCATTTCTTAAAGTTTGGGGATGCGATGCTTATGTGAAAAAGCTTCAACATGATAAGCTCAAACCCAAATCGGAGAAATGTGTCGTCATAGGATACCCAAAGGAGACTATTGGGTACACCTTCTATCACAGATCCGAAGGCAAGATATTCGTTGCTAAGAATGGATCCTTTCTAGAGAAGGAGTTTCTCTCGAAAGAAGTGAATGGGAGGAAAGTAGAACTTGATGAGGTAATTGTACCTTCTCCCGAATTGGAAAGTACTTCATCACAGAAATCAGTTCCAGTGATTCGTACACCAATTAGCGAGGAAGCTAATGATGATGATCATGAAACTTCTGATCAAGTTACAACCGAACCTCGTAGGTCAACCAGAGTACAATCCGCACCAGAGTGGTACGGTAATCCTGTTCTGGAGGTCATGCTACTTGACCATGACGAACCTACGAACTATGAGGAAGCGACGATGATCTCAGATTCTGCGAAATGGCTTGAGGCCATGAAATCTGAGATGGAATCCATGTATGAGAACAAAGTGTGGAATTTGGTTGACTTGCCCGATGATAAGCAAGCCATAGAGAATAAATGGATCTTCAAGAAGAAGACCGACGCTGACAGTAATGTTACTGTCTATAAAGCTCGACTTGTGGCGAAAGGTTTTCGACAAGTTCAAGGAGTTGACTACGATGAGACCTTCTCACCCGTAGCGATGCTTAAGTCTGTCCGAATCATGTTAGCAATTGTCGCACTTTATGATTATGAAATTTGGCAAATGGATGTCAAAACTGCATTCCTTAATGGATATCTTAAAGAAGAGTTGTATATGATGCAACCAGAAGGTTTTATCAATCCAAAAGGTGCTAACAAAGTATGCAAGCTCCAGCGATCCATTTATGGACTGGTGCAAGCCTCTTGGAGTTGGAATATACGCTTTGATAGTGTGATCAAAGCATATGGTTTTATACAGACTTTTGGAGAAGCCTGTAATTACAAGAAAGTGAGTGGGAGCTCCGTAGCATTTATGATATTATATGTAGATCACATATTGTTTTGTCTATCCTAAAGGTTCTAACAAAGTGTGCAAGTGAGGGAGTCCTGGATTAGGGGGTCCTCGGACTGTCGGACTATATACTTTGGCCGGACTATTGGACTATGAAGATACAAGATTGAAGACTTCGTCCCGTGTCCGGGTGGGACTCTCCTTTGCGTGGAAGGCAAGCTTGGCAATTTGGAGATGTAGATCTCCTCCCTTGTAACCGACTCTGTGTAACCCTAGCCCCCTCCGGTGTCTATATAAACTGGAGGGTTTAGTCTGTAGGACAACAACAATCATAATCATAGGCTAGCTTCTAGGGTTTAGCCTCTACGATCTCGTGGTAGATCAACTCTTGTAATACTTATATCATCAAGATCAATGAAGCAGGAAGTAGGGTATTACCTCCATCGAGAGAGCCCGAACCTGGGTAAACATTGTGTCCCCCTCCTCCTGTTATCATCCGCCTTAGACGCACAGTTCGGGACCCCCTACCCAAGATCCGCCGGTTTTGACACCGACATTGGTGCTTTCATTGAGAGTTACACTGTGTCGTCACCATAAGGCTTGATGGCTCCTTCGATCATCGGCAACGATATGATCCAGGGTGAGGTTTTTCTCCCCAGACAGATCTTTGCCTTCGATGGCTTCGCATTGCGGGCCAACTCGCTTGGCCATCTGAAGCAGATCGAGAGCTACGCCCCTGGCCGTCAGGTCAAGTTTGGAAACTTAAAATATACTGCCGACATCCACGGAGACTTGATCTTCGACGGATTTGAGCTCGTGTCAGGTGCGCTGCATAGCCACGACGAGCATGACTTAGCTCTGCTGCCGGACAGTGTTCGGGAGATCACACCTGTGGCAACTCCGGCCCTTGATCCGGAGCAGATCGCGCTGTCCGAGGACGGGTGGATGGACCCCGCCATGGAGGCTGCACACTCAGCGGCGACAGAGCCGAATACTGAGTTCACCTCCTACGAGACATGTGTTGCTGGACCCTTGGATTCGTCCCCGGCCACGGGCTCCGAACCGCATGCATCCGTGCCTATCGAATTTGATTGGGCGCTGATTATGGAGTTTTCCTCCGCGGATATCTTTCAGCACTCGCCCCTGGGCGACGTGCTGAATTCATTAAGGTCACTCTCCTTGTCAGAAACTATGTCCGGCTAGAGTGGGAAGCGGACGACGAAATTCCTTCCCCACCCACCACCCACTTAATAGCCACTGTCGACGACTTAACCGACATGCTTGATTTCGACACTGAAGACATCGACGATATGGACGACGATGCAGGAGAGGAACAGGAACCACCGCCCACAGGGCGCTAGACAGCCACTTCATCACACGATATATAAATGGTGGATACACCCAAAGAAAACAATGACGAGGAACGGAAGGATGCAACGAAGGATAATCCCCTCGAGAAGCAACCAAAGCTACGATGTAGGCACCGTTCCAAATCCTGCCTCGGCAAAAACAGGGATAATAGCGCAAGAAAGAATAATACCCCGGTCGACTCCAAAGCAAACAATGACCACATGGACCCAGTGAAAGAGCAGGATGAACCAGTGGACGACGAATATAGTACGGAGCCGCTGTCCGATCATGGCGACGCCGAGGGTAAAGCTCATCAACCTGGCTCCGGAGAGGAGAACAGTCCGGACGATGATGCACACATCATCCCAGAGAGGCACTTGGAGTAAGAGGACCTCCACAGAAGGCTTATTGCTACCGCAAGGAGTCTGAAGAAGTAGAAGCAAAGGCTTAAAGCCACGCAAAATACACTCAATAGTAGATTGAACAAAGTGCTCGACACTAAAGAAAAGTACGGTGGCAGCCGCCACACAAAGAGCTATCCAAAGCGCAAGCTGCTGCCTGAATTCGATGACGAGGCTTTAGAGCCTATACAGCTGAAAAATAAAACGACCGATCAACCGGATCGACCACCCTGTGGCCGCGATAGGGTGGCTAACGATGTCACGCATAAGTCAGCACACAATTCACGTGAGGACTTACACCAAAAAGCCGGTATGACCAGGTCCATCTACGGATCTAGGAAACGCGCTCCGGCACAGAATCAATACCGAACACTACAACTGTCAGAATGCCATGACACATCCAAATACAGGGGTGCCGCGCACCCCCTATGCTTCACCGATGAGGTTCTGGATCACGAGTTTCCAGAAGGATTCAAACCCGTGGACATAGAGGCATACGACGGAAGGACAGACCCTAGGGTCTGGATTGAGGATTTTATCCTTCATATCCACATGGCTCGCGGAGATGATCTCCACGCCATCAAATACTTGCCCCTCAAGTTGAAAGGACCATCTCGACACTGGCTGAAGAGCCTCCCTCGAAAACTCAATTGGAAGTTGGGAAGAGCTTGAGGATGCTTTTAGGGCTAATTTTCAAGGGACCTATGTCCGACCTCTGGATGCAGACGATTTAAGTCATATAATTCAACAGCCCGGAGAGTCAGCCCGAAAGCTTTGGAACAAATTGCTCACTAAGAAGAATCAAATTGTCGACTGCCCGGACGCCGAAGCCTTAGCGGCTTTCAAACACATTGTCCGGGACGAATGGCTCGCCAGACACCTCGGCCAGGAAAAACCGAGGACAATGGCAGCCCTAACAAGCCTTATGACCCGCTTTTGCATGGGCGAAGATAGTTGGCTGGCCCGTAGAGGCACTAGCGACCCAGGCACATTCGAAGTCAGGGATGGCAATGGAAAACCATGACGTAATAAAAGCAAGCGTCGAAACAATGAAGACATCCCAGACAACACGGTGGTAAACGCCGGATTCGGGGGCTCTCGACCCGGTCAACGGAAAAAGCCATTCAAAGGCAGCAGAGATGGACCGTCCAGCCTAAACAAGATTCTAGACAGATTATGTCGGATTCATGGCACCTCCGACAAACCAGCAAATCACACCAACAGAGAATGCTGGGTCTTCAAGCAGGCCGGCAATCTAAACGTCGAACACAAGGGGAGGGAAGACACCAAGTGAAGACAAGGATGAGCCTCGCCAGCAAAACACTAGGGGACAGAAAAAATTCCCACCAGATGTCAAAATAGTGAACATGATTCACGTAACGAAGAGGAGGAGCAAACGTGCACTCCAAGACGTATGCGCCGTGGAGCCCGTCACCCCCAAGTTCAACCCTTGGTCAGCCTGCCCGATCACTTTTGATCGCAGGGATTACCCTAGTAGTATCCGGCACGGAGGATTGGCTGCCTTGGTACTAGACCCAATAATTGACGAATACCATCTCACCCGAGTCCTTATGGACGGCGGCAGTAGTCTTAATCTGATATATCAGGACACAGTCCGCAAAATGGGGATAGACCCGACAAGAATTAGCCAAAGCAATACTACCTTTAAAGGAGTAATACCAGGCCCAGAGGCCTGTTGCACGGCCTCTCTAGTACTAGAGGTTGTATTCGGTTCTCCCGACAACTTCAGAAGTCAAAAGTTAACCTTCGACATCGCTCCATTCCAAAGCGTCTATCAAGCACTACTCGGAAGAACGGCCTTCGCTCATTTTAATGCAATACCGCATTACGCTTATCTTAAGCTTAAGATGCCTGGTCCACGTGGCATCATCATAGTTAGTGGAAACACAGAGCGTTCCTTACGTGCGGAAGAATGTGTGGAGGCTTTAGCAGCCGAACACTGAACAACCCCTCCAACCAGAATAAATGATCGGTCGTCAAGACCGCGGACATGGCTAGACGAGTCCGGCGCACCACTAGCTGTAACAGCTCAGATAAACCTAAGACTGGGTCGATGGATATACCCCCATAGGTGGTGCTAGGGGCTTCCCACATGTAAAAAGGACTACAGTTCGGCTTGACCTTATTTAGATTGAATTTAACGGTTTATTAAGAATAACCAATTTTTCGCACGAAAACTTTCACCTGGGCTTTTCTCTCTTACAGATGATCATCATGCTACACCCTTCCAGGATACGGCACAACGGAGACACACGCGCAGACATGCAGCAGGGCCCCGCTCAAAGGTTTCTTTTTAGATTAAGACCATGTGTAAACCTTTTTTACTGTCTCTTGTTGCTTCACACCCTTCGGATACTCAACATAACCATGAGGGATGCTGGCGTTATTGGCATTTCGTCACGTCAGACTAATGCACGTACCTGGAAATTCAGGGCTTATTATCGAGGGCGTTACTCAGCCCAGTATACGTTGTAAAGACCAAATACCTTAGGGAGTGTTCGGCGTCGCGAGTTTGGCCTTATATCCATCAGCTCCGAATCATGTCTTTGGTCAATAGTTGGGTTTGCTCGGCTCCCGTGTTTTGCTACCTTACGTTCTGCTCTATCGGCTAAGGTGGCACCGGGAGAACTACTGCGATTGTGCCCTGGTTCATCTGGATGAGCACCTCAGTAGAGAAAGCCAAAAACTGACTGTCATGATAAAGCGCGAGACTGGTCAACCCCTCAAGGACTCAGCAGAATCTTCGCGATTCCTCCACATTAACGAAGGACCGGTTTCCCGATCATGTATGTACGCGCATCGTATTCGGATAAGCGCGGAAGTACCAGGGGCTATATAGTAGCCCCACTATCAAACTCCTATGGCTAAGTGAAAGTGTTAAAGCAATATAGTCCAATTGCCTTGTTCACCGTGCTATCACCTCCTTAATGGACCAAGACGTTGGATCAAGTGTGAATCCGCGCTTTTCCGAACACCCCCGCATTATATGCGTGGGGCTGAAGCCGACGACTGCAAACTTTCAGGTTATATACATACATAAACGGCCGTACAGGAGGCATCATAATACTTTCAGGAAAAAGTATAAACACAACCTTTATAATCCAAATAGCATTGCTTTTACAATTGGGATACATGTCACTCGAACATGATACTCTTCGAGCACTGAGCCTCTATTAAATGAGCGTCTTCTAGGACTTCTTCAAAATAGTGCTTGGCCAAGACCTGTCCTACGGCCGGACCCCGGGTTGCAATGGCGGTGGCATCCATCTCCGCCCAGTATGTCTTAACATGGGCAAGAGCCATCAGCGCACCCTCTATGCACGCTGACCTCGTTACAGCGTCGATATGTGGCACAGCACCAAGGAATCGTTGCATTAAACCAAAATAACTATTCGGCCTTGGTCCTTCCGGCCAAAGATGATCCACGACAGACCTCATGGTAAGCCTGGACAACCTATCGAGCTCAGCCCACTCGACCATTTGCTCATTTAACAGCAGCGGACGTGTTGGACCACTGAACTGCGACCAGAACACTCTTTCCACTTCATGATCATTCTGATCTTTGAAAAACTCAGTCGCATCGGCAGCACTCATTGCCAGGTCCGAATACGCGTCTGCAGCACTCCATAATTGATCCAAAGGGGCATACTTCGGATCTCCGAACTTCGTCCGCAACAAAAAGGGCTTCCCAGCCGTGATATCTCCGGCCTGACAGAGCTCCTCCTTCGCCGCTCTGATTTTAGAGCGGGTTTCCTTGGCTGCTACCATGGCTTTCTTCAGGTCCGCCGCTTTCGCTTGGCTTTCCTTTTCAAGAAGCTCATACCGGTCGGCGGCATCCTTCAGCTCAACAGGCATCTTGGCTATTTTATCTTCGCTCTGGTGATGAGCAGCCCGTTCATCTCTTAACTCTTCATCCGCCTTTTGGGCGGCCGCATCACTTCTCCTGGCTTGTTCCTTGGCTCAGGCAAGCTCCGCCCGAAAGGTCTCCATGGCAGCAGCTCCATCTGCAGTCATAGCATGTTATAGATACTAGCATCATGCTCCCCTTAATATCCGTTGACCACCGGAGAATACATACCATGTGCCTCGTCAAGAGGCTTGTTCACAAGCACGATGTCGGCATCTGCCATATCAAGTTGCCGCCTCAGTCCGGCAAACTCAGCAGTCCGGCCAGCCATCGGACCGTCAGCCGCCTGCACATGAAAGCAGCGCGATCATTACCTGGGACTATGATCCTCTGTTTGCCACCTCGGGACAGTAACCAGAGTCTCAGGGGCTACTATCTGTATAGAGCACACCTAGCGTGTGCGATACCGTCAAAAAATTTATATGTTACTTTGCGTACCTCAAAGCCTCTTAACAGACTCATAAAAGCTTCATGCAACCCACTTTTGGCGGATGAAATCCTCTCAACCACCGTACCCATTAAAGTACGATGTGCCTCTGAGATAGCCGCTTGCTCCAAAAGACCCGTCAGTGTGTTCAGTTGTGCACTGGATAGTCCCAGACTCTTTCTGTCGCTCTCCTTAGGAGCTGAATGCTCCGGACTTCGGGTGGCCGAAGGGTTACCTTCTGGCCTCGGGGATCAGGAGAAATCCTCCGTGATGACACCTCAGGGTCGTCCACCCCAGGAGGCGGGGAGACAGGGGGAGGCGTTTCGCTCTCCATCATATCCGGAAGAAGATCCCCCAAAGAAGAACTCTGTTGAGAAGGGCTACGAGCCGGACTGCAAGATATATGTCTCGATTATTTGCCTTAGAGATAAAGCAGGATATATTTACCAAAAGTACTCTTGATTCACTTACAACTCGGTGGAGGGCTGGCCCCCTTGCGGGCACTGTGCGGTAAGGACGCCCTCCGGGGTAGGGCCCCCTGGCGAAGGTTTCTTCCCTCGTTTGGAAACCTTCATTTCCAAATCTTCAGATGCAGTCCTTTTCCTTCCTTGGGGAGAGGGGATTCTAGATTCTTCTCCCCGATTATCCTCCTTCGCGGAAACACTAATTCCCCTGGTTTGGATGAGTAATGCGTGAGGCCCGCTTTCGGCTTCTTTATTCCTCCCTTTATCTTCCCCTGATGGCACTTGATAAAGTGCATGCTCAAGCATCCTGGCTAGTACAGGATCCGGTGAGCCTTCCGGAAGGGGGGCCGAGCACCTGATCATCTTCGCCTTTCTTATCCAGTCCTGGCCAAGAGCAATTTTTTCAGAATGATGTTATGACAAATGAAAAGACGATGTGTTCTGCCGCAGAATTACTTACATGGGTATCTGGATGATTGCAGTTTAGACCCGCATCCTCGGTGGTGTTCGGACACTTTATTCGTGATCCGAAGAACAATCCATACATCCCTTCAAGCGTCACGCTGAAGAATTGCTGAATAGTTCGCGATCCTTCCGGGTTGAACTCCCACATACGGAGAGATTGATGTTGGCATGGCAAGACCCGACGAACTAGCATAACTTGCATTACATTGATGAGACTGACATCCCTCTTGAGGAGATCTCGGATGCGACTTTGCAATGTCGGCACGTCATTAACTGGCCCCCAGTCCAGCCCCTTGTTGACCCATGACGCCAGTTGTGGCGGGGGGGGGGGCGAATGGAAGGCGGGGGCAGCTACCCACTTAGTACTTTGGGGAGCTGTGATGTAAAACCACTCCCACTGCCATAAGTTGGACACCTCCGGGAAGGAACCCTTTGGCCATGGAGCATCGGCGCCTTTGCTTATTATGGCACCTCCGCATTCTGCGTGTCGCCCATCGATCATCTTCAGCTTCACATTGAAGGTCTTGAGCCATAAGCCGAAGTGTGGGGTGATGCGAAGGAAGGCCTCACACATGACGATAAACGACAAGATGTGAAGGATGGAATATGGGGCTAGATCGTGGAAATCGAGCCCGTAATAGAACATAAGCCCTCTAACAAAGGGATCAAGACTAAAGCCTAGCCCTCAGAGGAAGTGGGAAACAAATATGACACTCTCGTTAGGTTTGGGAGTGAGGATGACCTGCCCTTGAGCAGGCAGCCTGTGCGAGATTTCGGCGGTCAGATACCTGGCTTCCCTTAGCTTCTTGATGTCCCCCTCTATGATAGAGGAGGCCATCCATTGGCCTTGAAGGTTGGATCCGGACATGGTTGAAGGTCTGAAGCGCTTAGCCTGAGCCTTGGGTGTTGGAACTCGAGGTGTGGGAGGGGAAGGATCGAGCGCGAGAAGAAAAGGACATGCCTTGGCCCCTTTATAAAGAGGATGAATATCAAGCGTCCTCCGCGTGGCCGTTCGGAACTTGCCTAAAATCGAGGAGTCATACCAGTAGGCGCGATTGGGTTACCCACACCCGTATTGATGAGAATCCCGTGATAAGGGGACACGATCTCTTCTTCGACAAGACGTGCCAAGAAAACCGCCTCGCAATATGTGCAGTTGCTGGTTGAGAAAACGGTTCGAATAATGACCGGGCCATGGCGTGATGTCGCGTTATGAAAAGCTGTCAGCGGATTAGATTTGTGGAAATATTATACTCTCTACGGTGGTATGTGGAATTTGTTTTGCAGAGCCGGACACAATCCTTGTGTTTGAAATCTTCTATGGAGTATTCGGAGGGGGAACCCACCTTGCAATGCCGAAGACGATCTGCGCGCCGGACTCATCGTCATTGAAGCCTGGTTCAGGGGCTACTGAGGGAGTCCTGGATTAGGGGGTCCTCGGACTGCCGGACTATATACTTTGGCCGGACTGTTGGACTATGAAGATACAAGATTGAAGACTTCGTCCCGTGTCCAGGTGGGACTCTCCTTTGTGTGGAAGGCAAGCTTGGCAATTTGGATATGTAGATATCCTCCCTTGTAACCGACTCTGTGTAACCCTAGCCCCCTCCAGTGTCTATATAAACTGGAGGGTTTAGTTCGTCGGATAACAACAACCATAATCATAGGCTAGCTTCTAGGGTTTAGCCTCTACGATCTCGTGGTAGATCAACTCTTGTAATACTTATATCATCAAGATCAATGAAGCAGGAAGTAGGGTATTACCCCCATCAAGAGGGCCCGAACCTGGGTAAACATTTTGTCCCCTGCCTCTTGTTACCATCCGCCTTAGACGCATAGTTCGGGACCCCCTAACCGAGATCCGCCGGTTTTGACACCGACAGCAAGCTCCAGCAATCCATTTATGGACTGGTGCAAGCCTCTCAGAGTTGGAATATACGCTTTTGATAGTGTGATCAAAGCATATGGTTTTATATAGACTTTTGGAGAAGCCTATATTTACAAGAAAGTGACTGGGAGCTCTGTAGCATTTCTAATATTATATGTGGATGACATATTGTTGATTGGAAATAATACATAATTTCTGGATAGCATAAAAGGATACTTGAATAAGTATTTTCAATGAAAGACTGATAACCCACAAGTATAGGGGATCACAACAGTTTTCGAGGGTAGAATATTCAGCCCAAATTTATTTATTCGACACAAGGGGAGCCAAAGAATATTCTCAAGTATTAGCAGCTAAGTTGTCAATTCAACCACACCTGGAAACTTAGTATCTGCAGCAAAGTGTTCAGTAGCAAAGTAATATGATAGTAGTGGTAATGATAGCAAAAGTAACGGTAGCAAAAGTAATGATTTTGGTATTTTGTAGTGATGATAACAATAGCAACGGAAAAGTAAATAAGCGAAGAACAATATATGGGAAGCTCGTAGGCAATGGATTGGTGATAGAGAATTATGCCGGATGTGGTTCATCATGTAACAGTCATAACCTAGGGTGACACAGAACTAGCTCCAATTCATCAATGTAATGTACGCATGTATTCCGAATATAGTCATACGTGCTTATGGAAAAGAACTTGCATGACATCTTTTGTCCTACCCTCCCGTGGCAGCGGGGTCCTAGTGGAAACTAAGGGATATTAAGGCCTCCTTTTAATAGAGTACCGGACCAAAGCATTAACACATAGTGAATACATGAACTCCTCAAACTACGGTCATCACCAGGAGTGGTCCCGATTATTGTCACTTCGGGGTTGCCGGATCATAACACATAGTAGGTGACTATAGACTTGCAAGGTAGGATCAATAACTCACATATATTCATGAAAACATAATAGGTTCAGATCTGAGATCATGGCACTCGGGCCCTAGTGACAAGCATTAAGCATAGCAAAGTCATAGCAACATCAATCTCAGAACATAGTGGATACTAGGGATCAAGCCCTAACAAAACTAACTCGATTACATGATAAATATCATCCAACCCATCACCGTCCAGCAAGCCTACGATGGAATTACTCACGCACGGCGGCGAGCATCATGAAATTGGTGATGGAGGATGGTTGATGATGACGACGGTGGTGGATTCCCCTCTCCGGAGCCCCGAACGGACTCCAGATCAACCCTCCCGAGAGAGTTTAGGGCTTAGCGACGGCTCCGTATCGTAAAACGTGATGAATCCTTCTCTCCTATTTTTTTCTCCCCGAAAACGAATATATAGAGTTGGAGTTGAGGTCGGAGGAGCTCCAGGGGATCCACGAGGCAGGGGGCGCGCCTAAGGGGGCAAGCGTGCCCCCACCCTCGTGGCTAGGGTGTGGGCCCCGTGGCCTTGATTCTTTGCCAGTATTTTTTATTATTTCCAAAAATAATCTCCGTGGAGTTTTAGGTCATTCCGAGAACTTTTGTTTCTGCACATAAATAACACCATGGCAATTCTGCTAAAAACAGCGTCAGTCCGGGTTAGTTCCATTCAAATCATGCAAGTTAGAGACCAAAACAAGGGCAAAAGTGTTTGGAAAAGTAGATATGACAGAGACGTATCAACTCCCCCAAGCTTAAACCTTTGCTTGTCCTCCAGTAATTCAGTTGATAAACTGAAAGTGATAAAGAAAAACTTTTACAAAGTCTATTTGCTCTTGTTGTTGTAAATATGTAAAGCCAGCATTCAAGTTTTCAGCAAAGATTATGAACTAACCATATTCACAATAACTCTTCGGTCTCACATTTACTCATATCAATGGCATAATCAACTAGCAAGCAATAATAATAAATCTCGGATGACAACACTTTCTCAAAACAATCATAATATGATATAACAAGATGGTATCTCGCTAGCCCTTTCTGAGACCGCAAAACATAAATGCAGAGCACCTTTAAAGATCAAGGACTGACTAGACATTGTAATTCATGGTAAAAGAGATCCAGTCAAGTCATACACAATGTAAACTAACAGTAATGAATGCAAATGACAGTGGTGCTCTCCAACTGGTGCTTTTTAATGAGAGGATGATGACTCAAAATAAAAGTAAATAGATAGGCCCTTCGCAGAGGGAAGCTGGGATTTGTAGAGGTGCCAGAGCTCGATTTTAAAATAAAGGTGAATAATATTTTGAGCGGTATACTTTCATTGTCAACATAAAAACCAATAGATGGCGATATCTTCCATGCTACACACATTATAGGCGGTTCCCAAACAGAATGGTAAAGTTTGTACTCCCCCTCCACCAACAAGCATCAATCCATGGCTTGCTCGAAACAAGGAGTGCCTCCAACTAACAATAGTCCCAGGGGGAGTTTTGTTTGCAATTATTTTGATTTGATTTGCATAAAGCATGCGACTGGGCATCCCGGTGACCAGCCATTTTCTCATGAGTGAGGAGCGGAGTCCACTCCTCTTGAGAATAACCCGCCTAACATGGAAGATACGGACGACCATAGTTGATACATGAGCTATTCGAGCATACAAAACAGAATGTTTATTTGAAGGTTTAGAGTTTAGCACATACAAATTTACTTGGAACGGCAAGTAGATACCGTATATAGGTAGGTATGGTGGACTCATATGGAATAACTTTGGGGTTTATGGAATTGGATGCACAAGCAGTATTTCCGCTTAGTACAGGTGAAAGCTAGAAAAAGACTGGCAAGCGACCAGCTAGAGAGCAACAACAGTCATGGACATGCATTAAAATTAATCAACACTGAATGGAAGCATGAGTAGGATATAATGCACCTTGAACATAAATATCGTAGAGGCTATGTTGATTTTGTTTCAACTACATGCGTGAACATATGCCAAGTCAAGCCACTCGAATCGTTCAAAAGAGGATACCACCCTATCATACCACATCACAACCATTTTAATAGCATGTTGGCACACAAGGTAAAACATTATAAGCTCCTAGCTAATTAAGCATGGCATAAGCAACTATAATCTCTAATTGTCATTGCAAACATGTTTATTCATAATAGGCTGAATTAGGAATGATGAACTAATCATATTTGCAAAAACAAGAGAGGTCGAGTTCATACCATCTTTTCCCATCTCAATCGGTCCATCATATATCGTCATAATTGCCTTTCACTTGCATGATCGAATGATGTGAATAATAATAACAGTGCACGTGCATTGGACTAAGCTGGAATCTACGAGCATTCAATAAACAGGAGAAGACAAGGGAATATGGACTCTTGGTTAAATCAACAATAATGCATATATGAGTCACTTCAACAATTTAATTATGGTCTTCTCCTATCGACCCCCAAAGAAAAGAAAAGAAATAAAACTATTTACAGCGGAAAGCTCCCAACAAGCAAAAGAAGAACTAGAAATATTTTTTGGTTTTCTTTTTAGTTACTACTACAAGCATGGAAAGTAAACTAATTAAAAGATACAACTAATTTTTTTCTTAAGGTTTATTAAACACACAAGAAGAAAGCATAAAAAAGAGAAAATAAACTAGCATGGATGATACAATGAAAAAGTATGAGCATCGACATCTAGCAATGAGTGTGTGAACATGAATGTAATGTCGGTGAGAAATACGTACTCCCCCAAGCTTAGGCTTTTGGCCTAAGTTGATCTAATGCCGCGGATGGCCTGGCGGGTATCCAAAGTTGTATTTGGGGTCGTACTGAGATGCAGCAGTCATTGCATCGTGGGCTGCATCTTGGAGGCGAGCTATCTCAACCCTCCTCTTATACTATTCCGCCTCCTCTCTGGTTATAAAATATCTCCCTTTTGCCTGAAAGTCAAAGAAAGTAGAAGCAGGGATAGCAATGTGATAGGTGCGTCGTCTATCAAAGATTAGTCGATACTGGAGGAACTGATCGTTCCTTTCAACAAAATGATGACAAACCATAGCCTCATAATCCAAATAAGTAGGAGGCAACTCAATATCATCCTCACGTATGGCTATACCAAGAAAATTAGCTATACGGGTTGCATAAATTCCACCAAAGAAATCTCCATTAAATCTATTATGACGCAACCTACGTGCAACAATGGCTCCTAAATTATAACATTTATCTCCTAACACAGCACTCCTAAGAATACTGAGGTCAGGTACACATGTATGAAATGCCTCATCTTTACCATTTATGCACCTACCTATGAAGAGAGCAAAACAATGTATAGCAGAAAAATGAATGCTCCCTATGGTAGCTTGTGCTATATCTCTAGATTCCCCCACAGTTATACTAGCAAGAAAATCTCTAAACTCAGATTTGCGAGGTTCACTAGTATTGCGAGGTTCACTAGTACTACCCCATTGTGGAAGTTTGCAAGCAGTGGTAAAATCCTCTAAGTCCGTAGTATAAGAATTTTCATAAAGATCAAACAGGACAGTTTGAGAATTGCGTGAAGATGAAAATTCAAACCTCCTCACAAAGGAACTAGTGAGATAGTGGTACTGACGGCACTTTCTGCCTCGAAGCTCACAAGATTAGTGTTACGCAAATATGCGTTAAATTCTTCCTCAATTCCTGCTCGATCCATGAAGTCCTCTGAAGGCCATTCACAAGGCCGCACTGGGGCGTCCCTTGGTGGTTCATCATCAGCATCACGCATTGCAAGCCTGGGTCCTTGCTTTCTTGAGGACCGCCTTGTTACATTTTCCTAAACATATTTCTTCCTCTGACATTTCTCAAATTTTAGTAACTTCAAAATAAAAGTGAACCAAACTCAGAAATATTGATAGCAACTACTCCTACAAGTGCATAGAGGCAATATCATGCATCAAAACTACTTTTGACCGCATAAATTTGACATGCAAGCTCAAGAGCAGGGTCACCTAAGCAGAAAAAATATGCAATGAATAAAGTACTAGAACAAAAACGAATTGGACCATTGGAGGAGTTACATACCAAGGAACAAACCCCCAAAGCAGTTTTGCGAGAGGTGCTTTGAGCAAGGAGGTCAAAAATCGCAGCAAAATGAGCTAGAACTCGTGCTTGAGCTGGATTGTGATTTTTTGGGAGGAACAAGAAGTGTGTGGGTGCAGGAATAAGTGGAGGGGGGCCACCATGGGCCCACGAGGTAGGGGGCGCACCCAGGGGGTAGGGCGCGCCCTGGACCCTCGTGGCCAGGTGCTTGCCCCCGCTGCTGTGTTCTCAGTGCCAGATATTCTCAAATATTCCAGAAAAAATCATATTAAATTGGAAGGGCATTTGGAGAACTTTTATTTTAGGGGTATTTTTTATTGCATGGATAATTCAGAAAACAGACAGAAATTACTATTTTTCTTTATTCAATCTAAATAACAGAAAGTAAAAAGAGGGTACAGAGAGTTGTGTTCTCTAAATTCATCCATCTCATGCTCATCAAAAGGAATCCACTAACAAGGTTGATCAAGTCTTGTTAACAAACTCATTTTGAGTAACACGAAACTGGAGAATTTTCGAATAACACTAGGTTACCACAACGGGGATATGCACATCCCCAACAATAAGAATATCATATTTCTTCTTGACAGTAGGAAGGGGAAATTCAAAACCTCCAAAAATAATCGATGGAATTTTTCCAATAGAGTTTATACTGTGGACTTGAGGTTATTTCCTCGGAAAGTGTACCGTATGCTCATTACCATTAACATGAAAAGTGACATTGCCTTTGGTGCAATCAATAACAGCCCCTGCAGATTCAAAAAGGGTCTTCCAAGAATAATAGACATACTATCGTCCTCGGGAATATCAAGAATAACAAAGTCCATTAAAATAGTAACGGTTGCAACCACAACAGCAACATCCTCACAAATACCGACAGGTATAGCAGTTGATTTATTAGCCATTTGCAAAGATATTCCGATAGGTGTCAACTTATTCAAATCAAGTCTACGATATAAAGAGAGAGGCATAACACTAACACCGGCTCTAAGATCACATAAAACAGTTTTAACATAGTTTCCTTTAATGGAGCATGGTATAGTTGGTACTCCAGGATTTCATCTTTCAGTATGTTTCTTTTATTAGTGACAATATCTTTCATATACTTAGCATAAGGATTCATTTTGAGCATATCAGTTAATCGCATATGCAAAAAGATAGGTCTAATCATTTCAGTAAAGCGCTCAAAATCCTCATCATCCTTTTTCTTGGATGGTTTGAGAGGAAAAGGCATGGGTTTCTGAACCCATGGTTCTCTTTCTTTACCATGCTTCCTAGCAACAAAGTCTTTCTTATCATAACGTTGATTCTTTGATTGTGGGTTATGAAGATCAATAGCAGGTTCAATTTCTATATCATTATCATTACTAGGTTGAGCATCAACATGAACATTATCATTAACATTATCACTAGTTTCCTATTCATTACCAGAATGTGTTTCAGCATCAGAAATAGAGATATCATTGGGATTCTCAGGTGTGTCAATAATAGGTTCACTAGAAGCATGCAAAGTCCTATCATTTTTCTTTTTCTTCCTTTTAGAAGGACTAGGTGCATCTATATTATTTCTCTGAGAATCTTGCTCAATTCTCTTTGGATGGCCTTCAGGATATAAAGGTTCCTGAGTCATTTTACCACCTCTAGTCATAACTCTAACAGCATTATCATTCTTCTTACCATTTAATTCATTGAGAAAATCATTTTGAGCTTTAAGTACTTGTTCTACTTGAGTGGTAACCATAGAAGCATGTTTACTAATGAGTTTAAGTTCACCTTTAACTCTAGACATATAATCACCCAAGTGTTCAATCATATAAGCATTTTGTTTCAATTATCTACCAAAATAAGCATTAACGTCTTCTTGCTTAACCATAAAGTTATCAAACTCATCCAAATATTGACTAGCAAACTTAGTAGGAGGAATTTCAGCTTGATCATATCTATAGAGAGAATTTACCTTTACTACCTGTGTCGGGTTATCAAGACCATGTGTTTCTTTAATAGGTGATGGATTAAAACCATATATTTCTTCATCAGGGGGTAAGTTAAGACCATGTATTTCTTCAATAGGAGGTAAATTCTTAACATCTTCATCTTTAATACCCTTTTCTTTCATGGATTTCTTTGCCTCTTGCATATCTTCGGGACTGAGAAATAGAACACCCCTTTTCTTCGGAGTTGGTTTAGGAATAGGCTCAGGAACTGGCTCAGGAAGTGTTCAGTTATTTCCATCTGTCAACATATTATTCAATAGAATCTCAGCTTCATCCGGTGTTCTTTCCCTAAAAACAGAACGAGCACAACTATCTAGGTAATCTCTGGAAGCATCGGTTAGTCCATTATAAAAGATATCAAGTTTTCATTTTTCTTAAGAGGATGATCAGGCAAAGCATTAAGTAATTGGAGAAGCCTCCCCCAAGCTTGTGGGAGACTCTCTTCTTCAATTCGCACAAAATTATATATATATCCCTTAAGGCAGCTTGTTTCTTATGAGCAGGGAAATATTTCACAGAGAAGTAATAAATCATATCCTGGGGACTACGCACACAACCAGGATCAAGAGAATTAAACCATATCTTAGCATCACCCTTTAATGAGAACGGAAATATTTTAAGGATATAAAAGTAGCGAGTTCTCTCATCATTAGTGAACAGGGTGGCTATATCATTTAATTTAGTAAGATGTGCCACAACAGTTTCAGATTCATAGCCATAAAAAGGATCAGATTCAACCAAAGTAATTATATCAGGATCAATAGAGAATTCATAATCCTCATCAATAACAAAGATAGGTGAAGTAGCATAAGCAGGATCATAATTCATTCTAGCATTCAGAGTTTTTTGTTTAAGCTTAGCTAATAATTTCTTAATATCACTTCTATCATTGCAAGCAAGAAAGTCTCTTTTAGTTTCTTCATCCATAACATAGCCCTCAGGCACAACAGGTAATTCATATTTATTAGGAGAGCCTTCATCATCACTTTCATCAATATTATCAGTTTCAATAATTTCATTCTCTCTAGCCCTAGCAAGTTGTTCATCAAGAAATTCATCAAGTGGCACAGTAGTATCAAGCATAGAAGTAGTTTCATCATAAGTATCATGCATAGCAGAAGTGGCATCATCAATAATATGCGACATATCAGAATTAATAGCAGAAGCAGGTTTAGGAGTCGCAAGCTTACTCAAAACAGAAGGTGAATCAAGTGCAGAGCTAGATGACAGTTCCTTACCTCCCCTCGTAGTTGAGGGATAAATCTTGGTTCTTGGATCTTTCAAGTTCTTCATAATGATAAGAAGATATAAATCCCAAGTGACTCAAAGAATAGAGCTATGCTCCCCGACAATGGCGCCAGAAAATAGTCTTGATAACCCACAAGTATAGACTCAAAGAATATTCTCAAGTATTAGCGGCTGAGTTGTCAATTCAACCACACCTGGAAACTTAGTATCTGCAGCAGAGTGTTTAGTAGCAAAGTAATATGATAGTAGTGGTAACGATAGCAAAAGTAACGGTAGCAAAAGTAATGTTTTTGGTATTTTGTAGTGATGATAACAATAGCAACGGAAAAGTAAATAAGCGAAGAACAATATATGGGAAGCTCATAGGAAATGGATCGGTGATAGAGAATTATGTCAGATGTGGTTCATCATGTAACAGTCATAACCTAGGGTGACACAGAACTAGCTCCAATTCATCAATGTAATATACGCATGTATTCCGAATATAGTCATACGTGCTTATGGAAAAGAACTTGCATGACATCTTTTGTCCTACCCTCCCGTGGCAGCGGGGTCCTAGTGGAAACTAAGGGATATTAAGGCCTCCTTTTAATAGAGTACCGTACCAAAGCATTAACACATAGTGAATACATGAACTCCTCAAACTACGGTCATCACCGGGAGTGGTCCCGATTATTGTCACTTAGGGGTTGCCGGATCATAACACATAGTAGGTGACTATAGACTTGCAAGAAAGGATCAAGAACTCACATATATTCATGAAAACATAATAGGTTCAGATCTGAAATCATGGCACTCGGGCCCTAGTGACAAGCATTAAGCATAGCAAAGTCATAGCAACATCAATCTCAGAACATAGTGGATACTAGGGATCAAGCCCTAACAAATTACATGATAAATATCATCCAACCCATCACCGTCCAGCAAGCCTACGATGGAATTACTCACGCATGGTGGTGAGCATCATGAAATTGGTGATGGAGGATGGTTGATGATGATGATGGCGATGGATTCCCCTCTCCGGAGCCCCGAACGGACTCCATATCAGCCCTCCCGAGAGAGTTTAGGGCTTGGCGGCGGCTCCGTCTCATAAAACGCGATGAATCTTTCTCTCTGATTTTTTTCTCTCCGAACACGAATATATATAGTTGGAGTTGAGGTCGGAGGAGCTCCAGGGGGCCCACGAGGCAGGGGGCGCGCCCCCACCCTCATGGCTAGAGTGTGGAACCATGTCCTTGATTCTTTGCCAGTATTTTTTATTATTTCCAAAAATAATTTCCGTGGAGTTTCAGGTCATTCCGAGAACTTTTGTTTCTGCACATAAATAACATCATGGCAATTCTGCTGAAAACAGCGCCAGTCCGGGTTAGTTCCATTCTAATCATGCAAGTTAGAGTCCAAAACAAGGGCAAAAGTGTTTGGAAAAGTAGATACGACAAAGACGTATCAAAGACCTCGGTGAAGCTGCTTATATATTGGGCATCAAGATCTATAGAGATAGATCAAGACGCTTAATTGGACTTTCATAAAGCACATACCTTGATAAAGTTTTGAAGAAGTCCAAAATGGATCAGTCAAAGAAAGGTTTCTTGCCTGTATTACAAGGTGTGAAGTTGAGTTAAACTCAATACCCGACCACTGCAGAATATAGAGAGAAAATGAAAGTCACTCCATATGCCTCAGCCATAGGTTCTATCATGTATGCAATGCTGTGTACCAGACCTGATGTGTGCCTTGCTATAAGTTTAGCAAGGAGGTACCAAAGTAATCCAAGAGTGGATCACTGGACAATGGTCAAGAACATCCTGAAATACGTGAAAAGGACTAAGGATATGTTTCTCGTTTATGGAGGTGACAAAGAGCTTGTCGTAAATGGTTACGTCGATGCAAGCTTTGACACTGATCCAGATGACTCTATGTCACAAACCGGATACGTATTTATATTGAATGGTGGAGCTGTCAGTGGGTGCAGTTCCAAGCAGAGCATCGTGGCGGGATCTACGTGTGAAGCGGAGTACATAGCTGCTTCAGAAGTAGCAGATGAAGGAGTTCATATCCGATCTAGGTGTAATACCTAGTGCATCGGGTCCAATGAAAAATATTTTGCGACAATACTGGAGCAATTTCCTTGGCGAAGGAATCCAGATTTCACAAGAGAACCAAACACATCAAGAGACGCTTCAATTCCATCCGCGATCAAGTCAAGGAGGGAGACATAGAGATTTGTAAGATACATACGGATCTGAATGTTGCAGACCCGTTGACTAAGCCTCTCTCATGAGAAAAACAAGATCAGCACCAAGACTCCATGGGTGTTAGAATCATTACTATGTAATCTAGATTATTGACTCTAGTACAAGTGGGAGACTGAAGGAAATATGCCCCAGAGGCAATAATAAAGTTGTTAATTGTATTTCCTTATATCATGATAAATGTTTATTATTCATGCTAGAATTGTATTAACCGGAAACTTAGTACATGTGTGAATACATAGACAAACAGAGTGTCCCTACTATGCCTCTACTAGACTAGCTCGTTAATAAAAGATGGTTAAGTTTCCTGGCCATAGACATGTGTTGTCATTTGATGAACGGGATCAAATCATTAGAGAATGATGTGATGGGCAAGACCCATTCGTTAGCTTAGCATAATGATCGTTTAGTTTTATTGCTATTGTTTTATTCATCACTTATACATATTCCTCTCACTATGAGATTGTGCAACTCTCGAATATCGGAGGAACACCTTGTGTGCTATCAAACGTCACAACGTAACTGGGTGATTATAAAGATACTCTATAGGTGTCTCCAAAGGTGTTTGTTGAGTTGGCATAGATCGAGATTAGGATTTGTCACTCCGAGTATCGGAGAGGTATCTCTGGGCCCTCTCGGTAATGCACATCACTATAAGCCTTGCAAGCAATGTGACTAATGAGTTAGTTACGAGATGATGCATTACGGAATGAGTAAAGAGACTTGCCGGTAACGAGGTTGAACTAGGTATGATGATACCGATGATCGAATCTCGGGAAAGTAACATACCGATGACAAAGGGAATAACGTATGTTGTTATATGGTTTGACCAATAAAGATCTTCGTAGACTATGTAGGAGCTAATATGAGCATCTAGGTTCCGCTATTGGTTATTTACCCGAGATGTGTCTCGGTCATGTCTACATAGTTATCGAACCCGTAGGGTCCGCACGCTTAATGTTCGATGATGAATTTTATTATGAGTTATGTGATTTGATGACCGAAGTTTGCTCGGAGTCCCGGATGAGATCACGGACATGACGAGGAGTCTCGAAATGGTCGAGAGGTAAAGATTGATATATTGGAAGGTTATATACGGACACCAGAATGGTTACGATAAGGTTCCGGGATTTTTCGGAGTACCGGGAACCTACGTGAACCCCCCTCCCCCCCGGGAAAGCTATTGGGCCTAATGGGCCATAGTGGAGGAGAGGAGGCAGGCCACAAGAGGTGGGGCGCACCCCCCTTGCCCCAGTCTGATTTGGACAAGGGGAGGGGTGCGGCCCCCCTCTTTCCCTCTCTCTCTCTCCCTCCTTTCCCCTTTCCTCCTCTCTGTTGGAAGGAAAGGGGGCTAAATCCTACTAGGTTTGGAGTCCTAGTAGGACTCCCCCCTTGGCGCGCCTCCCCCTTGGCCGGCCTCCTCCACCCCCTCCTTTATATACGTGGGCAGGGGGCACCCCAAAGCACAACAGACAATCTCTTAGCCGTGTGCAGTGCCCCCCTCCGCAGTTTAACACCTCGGCCATATCGTCATAGTGCTTAGGCGACGCCCTGCGCTGGTAACTTCATCATCACCGTCACCACACCGTCATGATGATGTAAATCTCCTTCATCCCTCTACTAGATCAAGAGCTCGAGGGACGTCATCATGCTAAACGTGTGCTGAACACGGAGGTGCCGTACTTTCGGTACTTGGATCGGTTGGATCGTGAAGACGTACGACTACATCAAACGCGTTACGAAACGCTTCCGCTTTCGGTCTACGAGGGTACGTGGACACACTCTCCCCTCTCGTTGCTATGCATCTCCTAGTTAGATCTTGCGTGATCGTAGGAATTTTTTTGAATTACTACGTTCCCCAACAGACGGTACCCATGGATACGGCTAGCCATGGAATGTGAAAGTATGGTGGGAAAAGGAATAAACTTTATTTTAAGTTTAGGAACCGCCTATGAGATATCTAGCATGGAAAGTGTTGGGAATTACTCGGTCATTTTTGTTGATGGGAAAAGCATGCCTCTCAAGAAAATCTCTCAATTTTTGCTCTGAGCTCTGGCTCCTTTACAAATCTCCACTTCCCTCTGCGAAGGGCTTATCTATTTACTTTATGCAATTTTTATTTTTATTTGAGTCTCCATTTTCTCGTATAAAGCACCAACTAGGAAGCAGTATGATCATACTTGAGCATTGTATGTAGCTAATATTCGAGTGTGTTTCGTGAATGGATCAATGATTGAGCATGATGGGCTAGGGATAACTTTCTTTAGTGTTGATATTTTTAAAGACATGGTTGCTTGGTGATATGCTTGAGTATTGAAATCTTCATGTCAAAACTAGACTATTGCTTTGAACCATCTAAAAGTCCAAATGTACATGCTACAAAAGAAAAAAATATGTGATGAACATGTTAGGCAGCATTCCACATCAAAAATTCTGTTTTTATCATTTACCTACTCGAGGACGGGTAGGAATTAAGCTTGAGGATGGTGATACGTCTCCAAAGTATCTATAATTTTTTATTATTCCATGTTGTTATATTATCATTCTTGGATGTTTTACAATCAATTTATAGAAACTTTATATCATTTTTTGGCACTAACCTATTGACATAGTGCCCAGTGCCAGTTGCTGTTTTTTGCTTGTTTTTTACGTCGCGGAATATCCCTATCAAACAGAGTACAAACACATCAAAACTTTTTGGAGATTTTTTTTGGACCAGAAGACACCTTGGGGGCCAAGAAAGCACCTTGGAGGCTCGTGGGGACAACAAGACACCAGGGTGCGCCCAGGAGCCCAAGCGCGCCCTGGTGGGTTGTCGGGCCCACAGGGGTCTCTTGCACTGCCTCTTCGCCTTATAAATTACCAAATATTTCAGAAACCCTATGGGAGTAGATGAAACACAATTCTAGTCGTTGCAAGTTCCAGAACCACGAGATCTAATCTAACACCATCATGCAGGGGTTCATCATCCTCATTGGTGCCTCTCCGATGATGCGTGAGTAGTCCACCATAGAACTATGCGTCCGTAGGCAGTAGCTAGATGGCTTCTTCTCTCTTTTTGCTTCTCAATACAATTATCTCTTGGAGAACTATTTGATGTAAACCTTTTTGTGATGTGTTTGGGATCTGAAGAACTTTTATTTTATGATCAGATCTATATCCATGAATATTATTTGAGTCTTCTTTGATCTCTTATATGCATTATTATTTATAGCCTCGTATTTCTTCTTAGAATCTTTGGTTTAGTTAGGCCAACTAGATCGATTTTTCTTGCCATGGGAAGAGGTGCTTTGTGATGGGTTCGATCCTGTGGTGTCCTCTCCCAGTGACAGAAGGGGCAGTGAGGCACGCATGTATCGTTGCTATTAAGGATAACAAGATGGGGTCTAGCCCTACATGAATAGATCTTCTCTACATCATGTCATCGTTCTTATTGCATTACTCTGTTTCTCCATGAACTTAATACATTAGATGCATGTTGGGTAGCAGTCGATGTGTGGAGTAATAATAGTAGATGCAGGTAGGAGTCGGTTTACTAATCTTGGAGGTGATGCCTATATATGTGCCATGGATATCCTCATAATTATTCGATCTTCTATCAATTTCCCAACAATAATTTGTTCACCCACCGTATGCTATTTTCTCAAGAGAAGCCACTAGTGAAATCTACGGCCCCGGGGTCTATCTTTATCATATTGCTTTCAAATCTATTTTTATTCACATTTGTTTTCAGATCTTTTATTCCAAAAACCCAAAAATACCTTCCTACACTTTTTCTTTATTTATTTTATTTTGTGTTTTATTCAGATCTATTCGCCCAAAATCATACAAATTAATCTGTCTTTTTACCGAGGAGGGATTGACAACCCCTCTTACGCGTGGGTTTACGAGGATTTGTTCTTTGTGTGCAGGTACCATTTACATAGTGTTGCTTGGTTCTCCTACTGCATTGATACCTTGGTTTCATAACCGAGGGAAATACCTACCGTAGCTGTAATGCATCATCCCTTCCTCTTTGGGGAAATACCGACGCAGTTTCAAGCCGCATTAGAGATCTATTTGATGTAATGATTTTTTGCGGTGTGTTTGTTGGGATCCGATAAATTGTGAGTTTATGATCAGATCTATCCATGTTTATTATTTGAGTTTTCTCTGAACTCTTTTATGCATGATTGTTATAGCCTCGTATTTCTTTTCCCATTTATTGGTTTGGTTTGGCCAATTAGATTGATTTATCTTGCCATGGGAACAGGTGCTTTGTAATGGGTTTGATCTTGCGGTGCTCAATTGTAACACCCACAATGCGGCTATATCTCCCACGTGTCGGGGCACGACTTAGAGGCATAGCCACATGGTAGGCATGTCGCAAGAGGGGTAATCTTTACACATCCCATGTACTGAATAAGAAAGGGATAAAGAGTCGGCTTACAATCGCCACTTCACACAATACATAAATATATCATACATCATCCAGAATACAATCAAGGTCTGACTATGGAACCAAAATAAAAGAAGACAACCCCAAATGCAAGATCCCCAATCGTCCCAACTGGGGTCCACTACTGATCAACTGAAAACGAAACCACACAACGAACACGATCTTCATCGAGCTCCCACTTGAGCTCAGTTGCGTCATCTGCACTAGTATCATCGGCACCTGCAAGTATTTGGAAGTATCTGTGAGCCACGAGGACTCAGAAAATCTCACACCCACGAGATCAAGACTATTTAAGCTTATGGGTAGGGTAAGGTAATGAGGTGGAGCTGCAGCAAGCACTAAGCATATATGGTGGCTAACATATGCAAATAAGAGGGAGAAGAGAAGCAACGCAACGGTCGTGAAACTAGAAGTGATCAAGAAGTGATCCTGAAACTACTTACGTTCAAGCATAACACAAGACCGTGTTCACTTCCCGGACTCCGCGAAAGAGACCATCACGGCTACACACGCGGTTGATACATTTTAATTAAATTAAGTCTCAAGTTCTCTACAACCGGACATTAACAAATTCCCATCTGCCCATAACCGCGGGCACGGCTTTCGAAAGTTCAAAACCCTGCAGGGGTGTCCCAACCTTGCCCATCACAAGCTCTCACGGTCAACGAAGGATATTCCTTCTCCCAAGAAGACCCGATCAGTCTCGGAATCCTCGTTACAAGAAATTTCAACAATGGTAAACCAAGACCAGCAAAGCCGCCAGATGTGCCGACAATCCCGATAGGAGCTACACATATCTCGTTCTTAGGGCAACACCGGATGAGACATCCTATGAGTAAAACCAAACCTCAAGTTTCCCCGAGGTGGCCCCGCAGTCTACTCAGTTCGGACCAACACTTAGAGAAGCACTGGCCCGGGGGGGTTAAAATAAAGATGACCCTCGGGTTAGCCGACCCAAGGGAAGGGTAAAAAGTTGTTAGGCAAATGTAAAACCAAGGTTGGGCCTTGCAGGAGGAGTTTTATTCAAAGAGAACTGTCAATGGGTTCCCATAACACCCAACCGCGTAAGGGACGCAAAATCAAGGAACATAACACCAGTATGAAGGAAACTAGGGCGGCAAGAGTGGAACAAAACACCAGGCATAAGGCCGAGCCTTCCACCCTTTACCAAGTATAGAGATGCATTAATTAAATAAGAGATATTGTGATATCCCAACGTATTCATGTTCCAACATGGAACAAACTTCATCTTCACCTGCAACTAGCAACGCTATAAGAGGGGCTGAGCAAAAGCGGTAACATAGCCAAGCAACGGTTTGCTAGGATGGTTGACAAAGGTTAGAGGCTATCATGGCAATTTGTGAGGCTTGATATAACATGTGGTAGGTAGCGCGACATAGCAATAGAACGAACACTAGCAAGCAAAGATAGAAGTGATTTTGAGGGTATGGTCATCTTGCCTGAGATCCCGCAAGGAAGAAGAACGAGTCCATGAAGCAGACAAACGGACATAGTCGAATGGATCCTCACAACTCCAAAACGAAACCGAAGCTAATGAGAGAAGCAACCCGGAAAGAAGCAAACAACATATTAAACAACCATCACATAAACATGGCATGATGCACAACCAAGTATGATGCATGTCCGGTTTAAAGAGGCATGACATGGCAATGTGCACAAACAATCCTACAAATTAAGTGGGGCTCAATATGCAACTCCGTTGCATATTGATGAAACACCACGTCAATTATTTAGTTCGATCTCGTTTATGTACCCAACACTATTAAATGTTGATTAACATGGCAAGAGGTGAAGCATGAAGAAACTATCTATTTAGGCAAGTTTAAATGAGGCCAGAACAACAAGCAACAAGTCCAGAAAATCCCCAGATGCATATATTAGATTTGGTACGGTTATGTCCTGAAGCATATTTTAGAGTTATTAAACATGCAAGGTGAGAGCACCATGTTAAACTAGGCATTTTTCTACCCCATTTTCATATAAAGTTTATTAAATTTGGAGCTACGGTTATTAAGTTATGAATTAAATCATTTTAACATGGCAATTAAGCAAATAAATGCAAACTGCAGTTTAAACATTTTAAACATGGTGGAAAGTTGGATATTATGAAACTAGACACAATTCTAAGCATTTTTCATATATAAAGTATTTTAAACTGAGGCATAGTTAAAGAGGTATTATATGCATGAAGTACAAGGGTGGTTCTGTAAATCTGCAGTAAACTGGAAAAATAGGCAAATTCGTTCTATGGAAAAAACATGAAACGGGTCGGTTCTGTCTGGCCCAACAGAGCACAGTGGGGGGCTGGGCGGGTGCTCACATCGGGCCAGATCTGGCTGAAACTGGAACTGGGCCAGAGAGGAGACCACGGTTGGGCCTTAGCATCGAAGTGGCCCGGAGCATGGTTACGGTCAACGCGTGCCAGCAGATCGAGCACGGGCTGCGCTGCTCATTCCCCTCGGGTAAAACAGGGGCATGGACGAAGCAGAGGAGGTCGCAGCAGGCAACGGCGATGCAGGGAGCGACGACAGCGAATCTGACGGATGACACGTTGAGGAGGTGGCTGGCGGAGGCGGACCGGGTGGTCCTTGGGCAGGGACATAGGGAGGTCCTCGCTCGTGGACTCGAGCACATGGATGAGGACGGCTGTGGCGCTGCTGGTGGCTTGCTCGCCGGGGATGGCGCGGGCCACGACAGAGGAACAAGGGCGCTGCGGCGGGACTTGGCGCGGGCAACCGACGACTCCAGGCGACGAAGGACGATGAAGAGGAGGGCGCGAGGCATGGGCCCTGGTTCTGCTGGTGGCGGACGGTGCGAGGACACCGGCGAGCTTGTTCGGGCATCCAGGACGGGAAGCATGGCTGGGAGGCGAGGCGCTGGAAGGCACTCCGGCGAGGAGCGGGCAGACGGCGGAGCTGCGGTTCCATGGCAGCGATGTCGACCTGCAGAGGGCATTGTAGCAGGGTCAGAGAAGCTCACTGAAAGGAAAGCGAGAGGTGAGAATAGAAGAACGGGGCACCGACGGCGAGGTCCTGGTCGAGGTCCAGTGAGATCCCATCGGAGCTCTGGTTGGTGGCGAGGAACACAAGCCGAAGGAGCGGTTCCCCGTAGCTGCTTGAGCATCGGGCGGCCATGGAGATTTTACAGAGAACACAGGAGAGGGATGAGACGAAGGGAAGGAGCTCCGGAAGGAAAATAAGATGGCACGGGGTGGATCCGGGCGGTGGATCATCGGAGGGTCGCCGGGGCTCCATTTTGCGACGAGGCGGCAACGGCGGGGTCGAGCGGAGCAGGATCGAGGGAGGCACGGGAGCACTCGCTCTCATGCGGTGGATCGATGGAGGAAGTGGGTGGTTGGATGCATTTGATCGGGGGGATTCCAAGGAGGGCGGCGGCCGTTGTTGGATTGGATCGGCCAGATCCCGATGAAGGAGGGGGGTTGGTCAGCCGGCGGCGGAGACGGGATTGATGGGACAGCTTTCCTAGATTTTAGGGTTAGGTCCGGTTTATATAACAAGTGGAATTTTGGATAGAGGCATTTGGTCCCTCCGATCTTAATCGAGCGGTACCGGATAAATAGGCTAGGGAGACCAAAAAGAAAAACGGAGATGTTTTATAGGCGTTTGGGGATGATCCGGACCCGACGGTAACAAATGGTCCGGTCCGGGTTCGGGGAAGTTTCGGACATAGGCGAGGGGGCCTGACAAAAAGGCCATGGAGGCAAGGGGGTTAGGAGGGGTTTTTGGAGCCTCCGATCGCCACCGATGGATCCGATCGACATGGGGAATAGGTAGGCCTATGTGGGCTGGTTCTGACTGTGTAGAAGGTCGAGGGTTGCGGTAGATAAGAGAGAGAGAGACCCGGCAGCAGTTTTCGGACACCAGAAATGTCCGACGATTTGACCGACTATAATGTCGCTATAGTTATCCGTTGGGGCATCAAACGATCTCCGAATGCGATGAAATTTGATAGGCGTTCTATCTACACTATAACAACACCGCATGTCAACTTTCAACCCATTCTGAGAACATTTTCTGACCACTTATAAAATAATATTTCGGACATGCCGCGGGAGCGTGCGAGTGTGTCTGGGATCAGAATGGACAACGGAGAGAACGGGGAGAACCCGGGCGAATGCAAGTTTTAAGAAAACAATGCTGATGTAATGCGAATGATGACATGGCAAGATGCAACACGCAAGCGAAAGCCATGGCAACAACAACGAATAACTGGAAGACACCTGGCGCAATGGTCTCGGGGCGTTACATCAATCCCAGTTACAAAAAGGGACATGACACACATGTATCGTTGCTATTAAGGGTAAAAAGATGGGATTTATTTCATATGTGAGTTTATCTTGTCTACATCATGTCATCTTGCTTAAGACGTTACTCCATTCTTCTATGAACTTAATACACTAGATGCATGCTGGATAGCGATCGATGTGTGGAGTAATATTAATAGATGCAGAATCACTTCGGTCTACTTGTCTCGGACGTGATGCCTATATACATGATCATTGCATTGGATACGTCATAATTATTTGCTTTTCTATCAATTACCCAACAGTATTTTTTTACCCACCATATGCTATTTCTATCCGAGAAGCCTCTAGTGAAAACTATGGCCACCGGGTCTATCTTTTATCATCTATTAAAACCAAAAATACTTTTCTGCAATTTTCCTTTATTATTTTATTTTTTATTTTTGTCTGATCTATCTATCAAAAACTATACAATTTAATCTTGCTCGTAACCGTCAAGGGATTGACAACCCCTTGTTCGCGTTCGGTTGCAAGTATTTGTTATTTGTGTGCAGGTGTTGTTCACTAGTCGTTACTTGGTTCTCCTATTGGATTGATAACCTTGGTTTCACAACTGAGGGAAATACTTATCTCTACTATACTACATCATCTCTCATCTTCGGGGAAATCCCAACGCAGCTCACAAGTAGCAGGAAGAATTTCTGGTGCCGTTGCCAAGGAGACATCATCAATGACTATCAAGTACCTGCGCATAAACTTTCATCTCCTTGCATTTACATTATTTTCCATTTGCCTCTCGTTTTCATCTCCCCACTTCTAAAAAGTTGTTACAAAAATACCAAAAATAGCTTATGTTTGCCTTTTTGTGTGCTTTGTGTGTTTGTTTGTTTGCTTGCCCACTTTATCGTTATGGCTAGTTCTTCTCTTGCTACGTGCACTCCTAAGAATGAAGTTCTCAATTTTAAGCAAAGGGGTAGAGAATTTAAAATATGCTTGGTGTAGGATTTGCAATGCTCATAATAGATCAACTCGTAAGCAATCTACTATCGTTCTCCATCGCAATTTTAATATGGGTATTACTACTTGGTATAGATTTGTGCTTGACACTATTGCCGGGGGGAATTTCTTGTTGTGTCCCTCTATGGATGCTTTCAATGCTATGGGAAATTTAGTGGGATCACCACCTATCACTGTTAACAAAACATTTAACTTTGGAACATGTTATGCAAAGGTTAGATGCTATTGAAAAGAACATGCCTACCATAGAACATATTAACAATTTGGATAAAAAGATTCATAACCATGTCACTCAATTTGGATCAAAGTTATGAATTACTCTAAATATGTTAAAGAGAAAGAACAAATAATCAACGAAAGGTTAGAACAAAGTCCCACTAGGATCGATAACTTGGAAGAAATTTTTCTTAATTTGGATTCCGCCTTTTCCTCCGTTAAAACTATTGAAAAAACTCCTCCTATCAGGAATTGCAAGTTTATATATGTTCCTAAATACAAGGGTACCATGACTAGCAACAATAATGAAGATCTTAAAATGATTAGTGTTCACCCCAACTTCTCTTGATTGATAAAGGAACCAATATATAAAAATAAGTCTCTTGGTTTTGTCCCTAGGAGTGTGATTATTAAAAAAATATGCTAGAACTCCTAGGAAATATGGTTGTGTGATTGAGGAATTGAAAACCAAAGATGACAACTCTTGAAACTATGCATTATGCCTAGCTAGGGGCGTAAAACAATAGCGCTAGTTGGGAGGCAATCCAATAGTTATCTTTAATTTTTTTTTGTTTCCTTGTTGTATTTTAATAGACGCACAATTATGCTACTGTCATAATTGTGTTTTAGTGTTTGTGCCAAGAAAATACTTTGGGATGATTTGGGTGATAGTTGGGTCATCAAGAATATTTTTGGGTCATCAAGAATATTTTCTAACCTAGACAAGTTATCAGCTACGGGATTCTCAGCTCCCTTCCTATCAGTAATATGCAAATCAAATTCTTGTAGCAAAAGAACCTACCTAATGAGTCTAGGTTTAGCATCTTTCTTTTCCATAAGGTATTTAATAGCAACAGATCAGTGTGAACAATTACTTTATAATCAACTATGTAAGACCTGAATTTATCACAAGCAAACACAACTACTAAGAATTCTTCTTCAGTGGTAGCATAATTTCTTTGAGCATTGTCTAGAGTTTTTCTAGCATATGGATAACATTTAATTTCTTATCAACTCTTTATCCTAGAACAACACCAACAACATAATCACTAGCATCAAACATAATTTCAAAAGGTAGGTTCCAATTAGGTGGTTGAACAATAGGTGCAGAGATTAAGGCTTTCTTAAGTATTTCAAAGGCTTTCACACAATCATCATCAAAAACAAATGGAACGTATTTTTTCTAGAGATTAGTAAGAGGCCTAAAATTTTTAGAGAAATCTTTAATAAATCTCCTATAAAAACCGACATGACCAAGGAAACTTCTTATACCTTTGATATCTTTAGGACACGACATTTTCTCAATTGCATCAACTTTAGCTTTATCAACTTCAATACCACTTTCAGAAATTTTATGCCCCAATACAATACCTTCATTCACCATAGAGTGGCACCTCTCCCAATTCAAGACAATATTAGTTTCTTCACATCTCTGCAATACTCGATCAAGGTTGCTTAAGCAGTCATCAAAAGAAGTTCCATAAACAGAAAAATCATCCATGAAGACCTCAACAATATTTTCACAAAAGTCAGAGAATATAGCAGTCATACATCTTTGAAAGGTAGCGGGTGCATTACATAAACCGAAAGGCATACGCCTATAAGAAAAAGTACCAAAAGGGCATGTAAAAGTAGTTTTTTCTTGATCATCTTGTGACATGGGTATTTGGGAAAAACCAGAATATCCATCTAGAAAAATAGAAATGTGTATGTTTTGATAATCTTTCTAGCATTTCATCAGTAAATTGTAGAGGGTAATGATCTTTCCTAGTCGCTTTGTTTAATTTTCTAAAATTGATCACCATCCTATAACCTATTATTATTCTTTGTGGGATAAGTTCATTTTTATCATTAGGGATAACGATAATACCTCCCTTCTTAGGAACACAATGAACATGACTTACCCATCTACTATCAGCTATGGGATAGATTATACCTGCTTCCAGCAGCTTTAATATTTCATTTCTTACCACTTCCTTCATCTTAGGATTTAATCGTCGCTAGTGATCAATAACAGGCTTAGCATCTGGCTCCATATTAAGCTTGAGCTGACATAGAGTGGGACTAATGCCCTTAAGATCATCAAGAGTATATCCAATAGTGGCACAGTGCTTCTTCAGAGTTTTCAATAATCTCTTTTCTTCATCCTCTAAAAGGTTAGCACTGATAATAACATGATATATCTTCTTTTCATCAAGGTAAGCATATTTCAATGTATCAGGCAATTGCTTAAGCTCAAACATGGGATCACTCTTGGGTGGAAGAGGATCTCCAAGACTCTCAACAGGAAAATTGTATTTCAAAATAGGCATTTGTTTAAAGAATATCTCAACTATTTCATTTCTTTCATTCATATTGCTACTTCTTGAGCTTGCATTAGTTTTTCCTTGAAGAGGAAAGGGTGATGCAACACAGAAGAGATAAGTATTTCCCTCAGTTAAGAACCAAGGTATCAACCCCGTAGGAGAAGTGCGCAAGTCCCCAATATATGCACCTACACAAACAATCAAACACTTGCACCCAACGTGATAAAGGGGTTATCAATCCCTTCACGGTCACTTGCAAAGGTGAGATCTAATAGAGATAGATAAAACTAAACAAAAGATAAAATATTTTTGGTTTTTGTGGTTTATAGATCTGAAAATAAAAAATAAAAAATAGTAGACCGGAAACAAATAGGATGGAAAATAGACCCGGGGGCCATAGGTTTCACTAGAGGCTTCTCTCATGAAGGCAAATAATATGGTGGGTGAACAAATTACCGTCGAGCAATTGATAGAAAAGCGCAAAGTTATGACAATATCCAAGGCAATGATTATGAATATAGGCATCACGTCTGTGTCAAGTAGACCAACTCCTGCCTGCATCTAGTACTATTACTCCACACATCGACCGCTATCCAACATGCATCTAGAGTATTAAGTTCATAAAGAACGGAGTAACTCCTTAAGTAAGATGACATGACATAGAGGAATAAACTCAATCAATATGATGAAAACCCCATCTTTTTATCCTCGACGGCAACAATTCAATACGTGTCTCGCTACCCCTACTTTGTCACTGGGTGAAATCACGCAAGATTGAACCCAAAGCTAAGCACCTCTCCCATTGCAAGAAAAACCAATCTAGTTGGCCAAACCAAACTGATAGTTCGAAGAGAAATACAAAGATATCAAATCATGCATATAAGAATTCAGAGAAGATTCAAATAATATTCATAGATAAGCTAGTCATAAATCCACAATTCATCGGATCTCGACAAACACACCGCAAAAGAAGATTGCATCGGATAGATCTCCAAGAACATCGAGGAGAACATGGTATTGAGAATCAAAGAGAGAGAAGAAGCCATCCAGCTACTAGCTATGGACCCATAGGTCTGAGGTAAACTACTCACACTTCATCAGAAGGGCAATAGAGTTGATGTAGATGCCCTCCGTGATGGAATCCCCCTTCGGCAGGATGTCGGAAAAGGCCCCAAGATGAGATCTCACGGGAACAGAAGGTTGCGGCGAAGGAAAAGTATTTTCTAGGACTCCCCTGAGGGTTTTGGAATAAATGTGAATATATTGGATGAAGAGCTAGGTCAGGGAGTCACCGACAGGCCCACAAGGTAGCCTCCCCTAGGGCGCGCCCTCCACCCTTTTCGCTGCCTCGTGGCTCTTATGACTTGGACTCCAAGTCCCCTAGGTGTCTTCCGGTCCAAGATAAATCATCGTGAAGTTTCATTCCGTTTGGACTCCGTTTGATATTCCTTTTCTGCGAAACTCAAAAACAAGGAAAAAACAGAAACTGTCACTAGGCTCTAGATTAATAAGTTAGTCCCAAAATAATATAAAATAGCATAATAATGCATATAAAACATCCAAAACAAATAATATAATAGCATGGAACAATAAAAATTATAGATACGTTGGAGACGTATCACATATGCATATCATTTTCATGGTCTAGTAAATATTGTTCTAAGGGGTCATTAGGAGGCACATCAATGGAAGCAAGACCAATAATTTTGTATTTACTAGCCAATTCTTTATCATGAGGTTGTCTACGGAATTTGGAGAAATCAAACTCATGAGACACATCACCAAAATTAACACTAACAGTTTCGTTAGTACAATCAATCTTAGCATTAACCGTATTCAGGAAAGGTCTACCAAAAATAATGGGACAAAAATCATCTTGTGGGGAACCAAGAACTAGAAAATAAGTAGGGTATTTTATTTTCCCACACAAGACTTCAACATCTATAACAATCCCAAGTGGTGTGATAGTATCTCTATTAGCAATCTTAATAGTAACATCAATGTCTTCTATCTCAGCAGGTGCAATATCATTCATAATTTCTTGATCTAAGGTAAACAGGATAGCACTCACACTAGAACCGAAATCACATAAGCCATGATAACAATGATCTCCAATTTTAACAGAGACAACAGGCATGCCAACAACAGGTCTATTCTTATCTTTATCATCATGTTTAGCAATTCTAGCAGCTTCACCACAGAAATAAATAACATCAATATTATCAACCAAGAGATCTTTAACCATAGCAACATTAGCTTCAACTTTAATTTATTCAGAGGTTGTAGGTGTTCTTATGTAACTCTTGTGGACCACAGTTGATACCTTAGCATGTTCTTTTATCCTTACGGGAAAAGGGGGTTTCTCAATATAAGCAATAGGAATTACTGGGTTAACACCATAAGTAACAATTTCCTCTTCAGCTTTAGTAGGTTCTTCTACTTCTACTTCAATAGGTGGATGATATTTAAACCACTTTGCCTTGGGGAGATCAACATGAGTAGCAAATGATTCACAGAAAAAAACTATTATCTCAAAGTCAAGTCCATATTTAGTGCTAAAATTATGAAAAGCATCGGTATCCATAAAAGTTTTAACACAATCAAACTCAAGCTTTATACCTGACTCTTTACCTTCATCGAGTTCCTAACCTTCAGAGTTGCATTTAATTCTTTCCAAAAGACCCTAGTTGAATCCAATAGTCTTCTTCATAAAAGAACTAGTGCAAGAAGTATCAAGCATTGATTGATCATCATGAGAAAGCCGAGCATAAAAATTATGTATAATAATTTCTCTTGAGAGCTCATGATTGGGGCATGAATACAACACTGACTTAATCCTCCCCCAAGCTTGAGCGATACTTTCTCCTTCACGAGGCCAAAATTTATATATATAATTCTGATCATGATGAACCAGATGCATAGGATAAACTTCTGATGAAATTCCAATTTCAGTCGGTTCTAGTCCCATGTTCCGATATCATCACACAACATATACCATGTCAATGCCTTTCCCCCCAAAGATAAAGGGAAAACCTTCTAGTTAACTTCATCTCCGGGTAAACCTGCAAGCTTAAACAATCCACAAATTTTATCCACATATATCAGGTGCATATCAGGATGCAAGGTTCCATCTCCAACATAAAGATTAGCTAGCAGTTTCTCTATCATACCCGAAGGAATTTCATACTAAATATTTTTAGTAGGTGCGGTAGGTTGAGGAGCAACTCTTTGTTCTTCTAGTCGAGGTGAAGATACCCCAAACAAACCCCTCAAAGGATTATTTTCCATCGTGACAAGTGATAGTAAATTTTAGCACATAATATAAATGTTTCCTCACCAAATTCCATTCACCAAAGGCGCTTCACTCCCCGGCAACGGCGCCACAAAAGAGTCTTGATGACCCACAAGTATAGGGGATCAATCGTACTCCTTTCGATAAGTAAGAGTGTCGAACCCAACAAGGTGCAGAAGGAAATGACAAGCGGTTTTCAGCAAGGTATTTTCTACAAGCACTAAAATTATCGGTTACAGATAGTTTGGTAGCAAGGTAATTCATAACGGGTAACAAGTGAAAAGTGTAACAAAAGTGCAACAAGGTGGCTCAATCCCTTTTATAGCGAAGGGCAAGCAAGGACAAACTCTTATATAAAGCAAAGCGCTCCCGAGGACACATGGGAATTATCATCAAGTTAGTTTTCATCATGCTCATATGATTTGCGTTCGTTACTTTGATAATTTGATATGTGGGTGGACCGACGCTTGGCTGTTGTCCTTACTTGGACAAGCCTCCCGCTTATGATTAACCCCTCTCGCAAGCATCTGCAATTATGAAAGAAGAATTAAGATAAATCTAACCCTCGCAAGCATCTGTAATTATGAAAGAAGAATTAAGATAAATCTAACCATAGCCTTAAACATATGGATCCAAATCAACCCCTTAAGAAGCAACACATAAACTAGGGTTTAAGCTTCTGTCACTCTAGCAACCCATCATCTATTTGCTACTTCCCAATGCCTTCCCCTAGGCCCAAATCATGGTGAAGTGTCATCCAGTCAACGTTCACATAACACCACTAGAGGAAAGAAAACATACATCTCATCAAAATATCGAATGAATACTAAATTCACATGATTACTTATAACAAGAATTCTCCCATGTCCTTGGGAACAAAAGTAACTACTCACAAAGCATGTTCATGTTCATGATCAAAGGGGTATTGAATATCATTAAGGATCTGAACGTATGATCTTCCACCAAATAAACCAACTAGCATCAACTACAAGGAGTAATCAACACTACTAGCAACTGATACGTCTCCGTCGTATCTACTTTTCCAAACACTTTTGCCCTTGTTTTGGACTCTAACTTGCATGATTTGAATGGAACTAACCAGGATTGATGCTGTTTTCAGCAGAATTTCCATG
The DNA here is from genome assembly GCF_056163025.1 of Triticum urartu. NCBI lineage: Eukaryota > Viridiplantae > Streptophyta > Magnoliopsida > Poales > Poaceae > Triticum > Triticum urartu. The sequence goes on from NC_141878.1 coordinate 221,164,531, forward strand.
GTGCTATTTATGTGCAGAAACAAAAGTTCTCAGAATGACCTGAAACTTCACGGAGATTATTTTTGGAAATAATAAAAAATACTGGCAAAAGATCAAGACCAGGGGGCCCACACCCTAGCCACGAGGGTGGCGCGCCCCCTACCTCGTGGGCCCCCTGGAGCTCCTCCAATCTCAACTCCAACTCTATATATCGTTTTCGGAGAGAAAAAAATCAGAGAGAAAGATTCATCGCATTTTACAATACGGAGCCGCCGCCAAGCCCTAAACTCTCTCGGGAGGGCTGATCTGGAGTCCATTCGGGACTCCGAAGAGGGGAATCCGTCACCATCGTCATCATCAACCATCCCCCATCACCAATTTCATGATGTTCACCGTCGTGCGTGAGTAATTCCATCGTAGCCTTGCTCGACGGTGATGGGTTGGATGAGATTTATCATGTAATCGAGTTAGTTTTGTTAGGGTTATATCCCTAGTATCCACTATGTTCTGAGATTGATGTTGCTATGACTTTGCTATGCTTAATGCTTGTCACTAGGGCCCGAGTGCCATGATTTCATATCTGAACCTATTATGTTTTCATGAATATATGTGAGTTCTTGATCCTATCTTGCAAGTCTATAGTCACCTACTATGTGTTATGATTCGACAACCCCGAAGTGACAATAATCAGGACCACTTCCAGTGATGACCGTAGTTTGAGGAGTTCATGTATTCACTATGTGTTAATGCTTTGGTCCGGTACTCTATTAAAAGGAGGCCTTAATATCCCTTAGTTTCCGCTAGGACCCCGCTGCCACGGGAGGGTAGGACAAAAGATGTTATGCAAGTTCTTTTCCATAAGCACGTATGACTATATTCAGAATACATGCCTACATTACATTGATGAATTGGAGCTAGTTCCATGTTACCCTAGGTTATGAATGTTACATGATGAACCACATCCGGCATAATTCTCTATCACCGATCCATTGCCTATGAGCTTTTCATATATTGTTCTTCGCTTATTTACTTTTCCGTTGCTATTGTTACAATCACTACAAAATACCAAAAACATTACTTTTGCTATCGTTACCTTTTGCTACCATCACCACTACTATGATATTACTTTGCTACTAAATACCTTGCTGCAGATATTAAGTTTCTAGGTGTGGCTGAATTGACAACTCAGCTGCTAACACTTGAGAATATTCTTTGGCTCCCCTTGTGTCGAATCAATAAATTTGGGTTGAATACTCTACCCTCAAAAACTGTTGCGATCCCCTATACTTGTGGGTTATCAAGACTATTTTCTGGTGCCGTTGCCAGGGAGCATAGATCTATTCTTTGAGTCACTTGGGATTTATATCTGCTTATCATTATGAAGAACTTGATAGATCCAAAAACCAAGATTTATCCCTCAACTACGAGGGGAGGTAAGGAACTGCCATCTAGCTCTGCACTTGATTCACCTTCTGTTTTGAATAAGCTTGCAACACCTAAACCTGCTTCTGCTATTAATTCTGATATGTCGCATATTATTGATGATGCCACTTCTGCTATGCATGATACTTATGATGAAACTACTTCTATGCTTGATACAACTGTGCCACTTGGTGAATTTCATGATGAACAACTCGTTAGGGATAGAGAGAATGAAATTATTGAAACTGATAATACTGATGAAAGTGATTATGAAGGCTCTCCTAATAAATATGAATTACATGTTGTGCCTGAGGTCTATGTTATGGATGAAGAAATTAAACGAGACTTTCTTGCTTGCAATGATAGAAGTGATATTAAGAAATTATTAGCTAAGCTTAAACAAAAAACTCTGAATGCTAGAATGAAATATGATCCTGCTTATGCTACTTCACCTATCTTTGTTACTGATAAGGATTATGAATTCTCTATTGATCCTGATATAATTACTTCGGTTGAATCGGATCCTTTTTATGGCTATGAATCTAAAACTGTTGTGGCACATCTTACTAAATTAAATGATATAGCTACCCTGTTCACTATGATGAGAGAACTCGCTACTTTTATATCCTTAAAATATTTCCATTTTCATTAAAGGGTGATGCTAAGATATGGTTTTATTCTCTTGATCCTGGTTGTGTGCGTAGTCCCCAGGATATGATTTATTACTTCTCTGCTAAATATTTCCCTGCTCATGAGAAACAAGCTGCCTTAAGGGATATATATATAATTTTGTGCAAATTGAAGAAGAGAGTCTCCCACAAGCTTGGAGAGGCTTCTCCAATTACTTAATGCTTTGCCTGATCACCCTCTTAAGAAAAATGAAATACTTAATATCTTTTATAATGGACTAACCGATGCTTCCAGAGATTACCTGGATAGTTGTGCAGGTTCTGTTTTCAGGGAAAGAACACTGGATGAAGCTGGAATTCTATTGAATAATATGTTGACTCATAACCCACAAGTATAGGGGATCGCATCAGTTTTCGATAAGTAAGAGTGTCGAACCCAACGACGAGCTAAAGGTAGAACAAATATTCCCTCAAGTTCTATCGACCACCGATACAACTCTACGCACGCTTGATGTTCGCTTTACCTAGAACAAGTATGAAACTAGAAGTACTTTGTAGGTGTTATTGGATTGTTTTGCAAGATAATAAAGAGTACGTAAATAAAAAGTAGGGGCTGTTTAGATAAAGAAACAATAAAGTAAATATAGCGAGTGTGGAAAAGTGGTGGTAGGAGTTGCGAAATTGCCCCTAAGCAATTGACTACTTTACTAGACCGATAGCAAGTATTATGTGGGAGAGGACCCTGCTAGCATGTCATCCCTGACTTGGAATTCTATTCACTTATGATTGGAACTATTAGCAAGCATTTGCAACTACTAATGTTCATTAAGGTAAAACCCAACCATAGCATTAAGATATATTGGTCCCCCTTCAATCCCGTATGCATCAATTTCTATGCTAGGTTGAAGCTTCTGTCACTCTAGCCCTCCAATACATAGTCCTATCAACATAAAACTAACCCTATGGTGTGATCCACGCGCGCAATCATATGATGGGCACCAAAGGACAGCAAAATAACCACAAGCAAATTAAATCAATCATAGCAATTCATCAACCACCAATAGGACAACGAAAATCTACTCAGACATCATAGGATGGCAACACATCATTGGATAATAATATGAAGCATAAAGCACCATGTTCAAGTAGACGGTACAGTGGGTTGCGCGAGAGTGGACCGCTGTAGATAGAGGGGGGAAGGTGATGGAGATGTTGGTGAAGATGGCGGAGGTGTTGGTGTAGATCGCGGTGATGATGATGGCCCCCGGTGGCACTCCGGTGCCATCGGAAGCGAGGGGGAGAGAGCCTCCCTCCTTCTTCTTCTTCCTTGACCTCCTCCCTAGATGGGAGAAGGGTTTCCCCTCTGGTCCATGGCCTCCATGGCACGGGAGGGGTGAGAGCCCCTCCGAGATTGGATCTGTCTCTCTTTCTCTCTCTGTTTCTGCGTTTTCAGATTCTTCCCTTTCACCGTTTCTTATATTCCCGGAGATCCGTAACTCCGATTGGGCTGAAATTTTAATACGATCTCTATACGGATATTATATTTCTTGCGGCGAAAGAAGGGCATCAACCGCCTTACAGGTGGCCCACGAGGGTCAGGGGCACGCCCAGGGGGGCAGGTGCGCCCCCTGCCTTGTGGCCACCTCAGGCACCGTCTCGCGTGGATTTTTCTTCCCAAAAATCATATATATTCCAAAAAAATCTCCGTCAATTTTTATCCCGTTTGGACTCTATTTGATATGGATATTCTGCGAAACAAAAAACATGCAACAAACAGGAACTGGCACTGGGCACTGGATCAATATGTTAGTCCCAAAAATAGTATAAAAAGTTGCCAAAAGTATATTGTAGATACGACGGAGACGTATCAGCATCCCCAAGCGTAATTCCTGCTCGTCCTCGAGTAGGTAAATGATAAAAAAAGATAATTTTTGATGTGGAATGCTACCTAGCATAATCTTGATCATGTAATCTAATCATGGCATGAATATTAAGATATGAGTGATTCAAAGCAATAGTCTATCACTTGACATAAAAACAATAATACTTCAAGCCTACTAATAAAGCAATCATGTCTTTTCAAAATAACATGGCCAAAGAAAGTTATCCCTACAAAATCATATAGTCTGGCTATGCTCCATCTTCACCACACAAAATATTCACATCATGCACAACCCCGATGACAAGCCAAGCAATTGTTTCATACTTTTGACGTTCTCAAACCTTTTCAACTTTCACGTAATACATGAGCGTGAGCCATGGACATAGCACTATAGGTGGAATAGAGTATGATCGTGGAGAAGACAAAAAGGAGAAGATAGTCTCACATCAACTAGGCGTATCAACGGGCTATGGAGATGCCCATCAATAGATATCAATGTGAGTGAGTAGGGATTGCCATGCAACGGATGCACTAGAGCTATAAGTGAATGAAAGCTCCAACTGAAACTAAGTGGGTGTGCATCCAACTTGCTTGCTCATGAAGACCTCGGGCATTTGAGGAAGCCCATCATCGAAATATACATGCCAAGTTATATAATGAAAATTCCCACTAGTATATGAAAGTGATAACTCAAGAGGCTCTTTATATGAAGAACATGGTGCTACTTTGAAGCACAAGTGTGGTAAAAGGATAGTAACATTTCCCCTTCTCTATTTTTCTCTCATTTTTTTTGTTTTTTTTGTTTTTTTGGTGGGCTTCTTCGGCCTCTTTTATTTATTTTTAAAGTCCGGAGTCTCATCCCGACTTGTGGGGGAATCATAGTCTCCATCATCCTTTCCTCACTGGGGCAATGCTCTAATAATGATGATCATCACACTTTTATTTACTTACAACTCGATATTACAACTCGATATCTAGAACAAGGATATGACTCTATATGAATGCCTCCGGTGGTGTACCGGGATGTGCAATGATCTAGCGTAGCAATGACATCAAAAAACGGACAAGCCATGAAAACATCATGCTAGCTATCTTACGATCATGCAAAGCAATATGACAATGAATGCTCAAGTCATGTATATGATGATGATGGAAGTTGCATGGCAATATATCTCGGAATGGCTATGGAAATGCCATGATAGGTAGGTATGGTGGATGTTTTGAGGAAGGTATATGGTGGGTTTATGGTATCGGTGAAAGTTGCGCGATACTAGAGAGGCTAGCAATGGTGGAAGGGTGAGAGTACGTATAATCCATGGACTCAACATTAGTCATAAAGAACTCACATACTTATTGCAAAAATCTATTAGTCATTGAAACAAAGTACTACGCGCATGCTCCTAGGGGGATAGATTGGTAGGAAAAGACCATCGCTCGTCCCCGACCACCACTCATAAGGAAGACAATCAATAAATAAATCATGCTCCGACTTCATCACATAACGGTTCACCATACGTGCATGCTACGGGAATCACAAACCTCAACACAAGTATTTCTACTAATCCACAACTACCCACTAGCATGACTCTAACATCACCACCTTTATATCGCAAAACTATTGCAAGGAATCAAACATATCATATTCACTAATCTACAAGTTTTATGTAGGATTTTATGACTAACCATGTGAATGACCAGTTCCTGTCATCTCTCTAAATAGATATAAGTGAAGTAAGAGAGTTTAATTCTTTCTACAAAATATATGCCCATGCTCTAACAAATATAAGTGCAGCAAAAGAGCATTCTACAAATGACGGTTTTCTATGTAAAGAGAAACAGGCAATCCAAACTTCAAATGATATAAGTGAAGCACATGAAGCATTCTATAAAGCCATACTCAAAAGATATAAGTGAAGTGCAAAGAGAATTCTATAAATCAATCAAGGACTATATCATACCATCATGGTGCATAAAAGAAAAATGAAAACTAAATGCAAAAGACGCTCCAAGATTGCACATATCGCATGAACGAAACGAATCCGAAAACATACTGATACTTGTTGAAGAAAGAGGGGATGCCTTCCGGGGCATACCCAAGCTTAGACGCTTGAGTCTCCTTGAATATTTACTTGGGGTGCCTCGGGCATCCCCAAGCTTGAGCTCTTGCCTCTCTTCCTTCTTCTCACATCGAGACCTTCTAGATCATCGAACACTTCATCCACACAAAACTTCAACAGAAAACTCGGTAAGATCCGTTAGTATAATAAAGCAAATCACTACTCTAAGTACTGTTGCAAACCAATTCATATTTTGTTTTTTCATTATGTCGACTGTAGTATAACATTTTCATGCCTTAATCCACTAATATAAATTGATAGTTTCATCAAAACAAACAAACTATGCATCAAAACAGAATCTGTCTAAAACAGAACAGTCTGTAATAATGTGAACATTCACCATACTTCTGATACTTGAAAAATTCTACCAAAATTAGGAAAAATAAAAAATTTGTATAGGAAGACAGTTCAAAAAGAATCAGAACAATTTGACATTCCAGCTAAAAATTTAAAATCGCGCACTACATCCAAAGCTTCTGTCCTACACCGTACAAACCATCAAGCAAATGTAAACATCCTAAAGGCAAACATTGGCACATTATTTTTATAATACAAGGGGATAGTACAAGGGGATAATTTATTTTTATTGAAAAGTTTCTGTAATCAAGATTCACAAAATTTCCATGAGCATGAACAAAGTTCAAGGCTAGCTCCCACTTCAACAATGCTTGTCTTTCTCACTTTCGCTTTCCTTTTTGAAAAAGTTTTCGGCTCCCCTCTTTATTTTTGTTGTTTTTAAACTATATAAAAGCCCTCAATAGAAATAAATGACTCTCTAAAACTTCAGGGTTGTCTCCCTGGCAGCGCTTTCTTTAAAGCCATTAAGCTAGGCATATAGTGCTCAAGTAACGGATCCACCCGGATCCCAAGGTATATCAAAGCCAATTTTAATTAACAATGATTTGTAATTTAGTGATGAGCACAAGGTAACATATATCATGTAATGACGAAGTCTAACTCTCTTCCTATGCATCGGCATGACATAAAAGAACAATTCATGCACACAAAGTAAAGGCCAATGCATGGTATAAACAGTTTCTTGCAATTTTAACGTACTGGAAACATAGAGAGGTGGAGATATAATTACTCTCTCATAATAATTGCAAGTAGGAGCAGAAAGAACATGCATATTATATTCATCAAAATCATCATGTGTAGTAGTAAAAGGCAACCCATCAATATATTCCTTAATAAGAGCAAACTTCTCCAATATAGTGTAGTCGGGAGAATTCAAAAAGATAATAGGACTATCATGTGTGGGTGCAGTAGCAACAATTTCATGTTTAACATAAGGAACTATACCAAGTTCATCTCCATAAGCATAATTCATATTGGCATCTTGGCCACAAGCATAGCAAGCATCATCAAAAAGGGATATTTCAAGAGAATCGGTGGGATCATAACAATCATCATAGCAATCATCCTTCGGTAAGCACGAAGGGGAATTAAACAATGTATGAGTTGAAGAGTTACTCTCATTAGAAGGTGGGCACGGGTAGCTAGTCCGCTCTTCCTCATTTTGGTGTTCGCTCTCCTCCTCATCTTTTTCATCCAATGAGCTCACAGTTTCATCAATTTCTTCTTCCATAGACTCCTGTAAAATATTAGTCTCTTCTTGGACAGCGGAGACTTTCTCAATAAGCGCATTAATATAGGAATTATATTCATAATTATCAACGAAATATTTTAAGATAGCTAAATTTTCAGGCCTATAAACATCATCATCATAAGCTTCATGCTTTTCAAACAAAGATTCAATTTCATAAGCACCCTTAAAAGCAACAAATTCTTCTATTTGTTCCACGTCATAGTAATCATATATACCATTAGCATAAGAAGCTAAGGTTTAATTATCATTAAAATTCACATGAAAAGGGAAGGTGTGGAGCCTTCACCTTAGAGCAACAAGTATAATCATATCTCAAGCATAGTTGCCTAGCATACCAATTCAATATATGAATTTGATCCCATAATAGTTTCCCTTTTCTGTCAAGCGGTAATCCCTAAAGTATTCGCGTTGATCCAACGTTACTCCCATTACATAATTGAATGGGGTTTTCTCACGATTATTAAAGTAGTACATAATATTTTTCACATAACCAGCATCGAGGGTTTTAGGAGGTTCCCCGTCTCCATGAGTAGCAAGTACACCTAATTTTTTGGTATTTCGTGTTCCATATCCATAACTAAAGATAGAGAACAACTAAGAACATAAAATAAAAATTACTTAGTGATAAAGCAAACAAGCACACACGAGAATATTCACCCCACACTATTGCTCCCCGGCAACGGCGCCAGAAAAAGGTCTTGATAACCCACAAGTATAGGGGATGGCAACAGTTTTCGATAAGTAAGAGTGTCGAACCCAACGAGGAGCTAAAGGTAGAACAAATATTCCCTCAAGTTCTATCGACCAACAATACAACTCTATGCACGCTTGATGTTCGCTTTACCTAGAACAAGTATGAAACTAGAAGTACTTTGTAGGTGTTGTTGGATAGGTTTGCAAGATAATAAAGAGTACGTAAATAAAAAGTAGGGGCTGTTTAGATAAAGAAACAATAAAGTAAATATAGCGAGTGTGGAAAAGTGGTGGTAGGAGTTGCGAAATTGCCCCTAAGCAATTGACTACTTTACTAGACCGATAGCAAGTATTATGTGGGAGAGGCCACTGCTAGCATGTCATCCCTGACTTGGAAATGCACTTATGATTGGAACTATTAGCAAGCATCCGCAACTACTAATGTTCATTAAGGTAAAACCCAACCATAGCATTAAGATATATTGGTCCCCCTTCAATCCCGTATGCATCAATTTCTATGTTAGGTTGAAGCTTCTGTCACTCTTGCCCTCCAATACATAGTCCTATCAACATACAACTAACCCTATGGTGTGATCCACGTGCGCAATCATATGATGGGAACCAAAGGACAGGAACATAACCACAAGAAAATTAAATCAATCATAGCAATTCATCAACCACCGATAGGACAACGAAAATCTACTCAGACATCATAGGATGGCAACACATCATTGGATAATAATATGAAGCATAAAGCACCATGTTCAAGTAGAGGGTACAACGGGTTGCGAGAGAGTGGACCGCTGTAGATAGAGGGGGGAAGGTGATGGAGATGTTGGTGAAGATGCGGAGGTGTTGGTGTAGATCGTGGTGATGATGATGGCCCCGGTGGCACTCCGGTGCCACTAGAAGCGAGGGGGAGAGAGCCCCCCTCCTCCTTCTTCTTCTTCTTCCTTGACCTCCTCCCTAGATGGGAGAAGGGTTTGGTTTCCCCTCTGGTCCATGGCCTCCATGGCACAGGAGGGGCGAGAGCCCCTCCATGATTGGATATGTCTCTCTGTCTCTCTCTGTTTCTGCGATTTCAGATTCTTCCCTTTCACCGTTTCTTATATTCCCGGAGATCCGTAACTCTGATTGGGCTGAAATTTTAACACGATCTCTATCCGGATATTAGCTTTCTTGCGGCGAAAGAAGGGCATCACCCGCCTTACGGGTGGCCCATGAGGGTCAGGGGTGTGCCCAGGGGGGCAGGCGCGCCCCCAGCCTCGTGGCCACCTCAGGCACCGTCTCGCATGGATTTTTCTTCCCAAAAATCATATATATTTCAAAAAAATCTCCGTCAGTTTTTATCCCGTTTGGACTCCGTTTGATATGGATATTCTGCGAAACAAAAAACATGCAACAAACAGGAACTGACACTGAGCACTGGATGAATATGTTAGTCCCAAAATAGTATAAAAAGTTGCCAAAAGTATATGAAAGTTGTAGAATATTGGCATGGAACAATCAAAAATTATAGATACGACGGAGACGTATCATTGACAAATGAAAATAATTGGACACTTCCTGAGCCTATTCCTAAACCAACTCCAAAGAAAAGGGGTGTTCTATTTCTCAGTCCTGAAGATATGCAAGAGGCAAAGAAATCCATGAAAGAAAAGGGTATTAAAGCTGAAGATGTTAAGAATTTACCTCCTATTGAAGAAATACATGGTTTTAATTTACCGCCTATTGAAGAAATATATGGTTTTCACCTATTGAAGAAACACATGGTCTTGATAACCCGACACAGGTAGTAAAGGTAAATTCTCTCTATAGATATGATAAAGCTGAAATCCCATTCACCAAGTTTGCTATCCCATGCTTAGATGAGTTTGATAAATTTATGGTTAAGCAAGAATACTTCAATGCTTATTTTGGTAGAGAATTAAAACGCAGTGCTGATATGCTTGAACGCTTGGGTGATTATATGGCTAATGTCAAATGTGAACTTAAACTTATTAGTAAACATGCTTCTATGGTTACCACTCAAGTAGAACAAGTACTTAAGGCTCAAGATGATTTGCTCAATGAATTGAATAGTAAGAATAAGGACTATGCTGTTAGAGTGGCTACTAGAACTGGTAAAATGACTCGGAAACCTTTGTATCTTGAAGGCCACCCTAAGAGAATTGAGCAAGATTCTCATAGAAATAATATAGATGCACCTAGTCCTTCTAAAAGGAAGAAAAAGAAAAATGATAGGACTTTGCATGCTTCTAGTGAACTTATTGCTGAAACACCTGAGAATCCAAATGATATTTCTATTTCTGATGCTGAAACACAATCTGGTAATGAACATGAACCTAGTGATAATGTTAATAATAATGTTCATGTTGATGTTCAACCTAGCAATGATAATGATATAGAAATTGAACCTGCTGTTGATCTTGATAACCCACAATCAAAGAATCAATGTTATGATAAGATAGACTTTGTTGCTAGGAAACATGGTAAAGAAAGAGAATCATGGGTTCAAAAACCCATGCCTTTTCCTCCAAAACAATCCAAGAAAAAGGATGATGAGGATTTTGAGCGCTTTGCTGAAATGATTAGACCTATATTTTTGCGTATGCGTTTGACTGATATGCTTAAACTGAACCCTTATACTAAGTACATGAAAGATATTGTTACTAATAAAAGAAAGATACCGGAAGCTGAAATTTCCACCATGCTTGCTAATTACACTTTTAAGGGTGGAATACCTAAGAAGTTAGGAGATCCAGGAGTACCCACTATACCATGCTCCATTAAAAGAAATTATGTTAAAACTGCTTTATGTGATCTTGGAGCCAGTGTTAGTGTTATGCATCTCTCTTTATATCGTAGACTTGATTTAATAAGTTGACACCTACTGAAATATCTTTGCAAATGGCTGATAAATCAACGTCTATACCTGTCGGTATTTGTGAGGATGTGCCTGTTGTGGTTACAAACGTTACTATTTTAACGGACTTTGTTATTCTTGATATTCCCGAGGACGATAGTATGTCTATTATTCTTGGAAGACCCTTTTTGAATACTGTAGGAGCTGTTATTGATTGCACCAAAGGCAATGTCACTTTTCATGTTAATGGTAATGAGCATACGGTACACTTTCCGAGGAAACAACCTCAAGTCCACAATATCAATTCTATTCGAAAAATTCCATCGATTATTTTTGGAGGTTTTGAATTTCCTCTTCCTACTGTCAAGAAGAAATATGATATTCTTATTGTTGGGGATGTGCATACCCCCGTTGAGGTAACCTAGTGTTATTCAAAAATTCTTCGGTTCCATGTTATTCGGAATGAGTTTGTTAACAAGACTTGATCAAACTTGTTAATGGATTCCTTTTGATGATCATGAGATGGATGAAGTTAGAAAGCACAACCTTCTGTGCCCTCCTTTTACTTTCTGTTATTTATATTAAATAAAGTAGAAATAGTATTTTGTCTATTATCTGAATTATACGTGCAATATAAAAATACCCCAAAAATAAAAGTTCTCCAAATGCCCTGAAATTTAAATAAGATTTTTTCTGGAATATTTGAGAATATTTGGCACTGAGAACATAGCAGGGGGGCATCCACCTGGCCACGAGGGTGGAGGGCGCGCCTGCCCCCCTAGGCGCGCCCCCTGCCTCATGGGCCCACGATGGCCCTCCTCCACTTATTCATGCACCCACACATTCCTTCTTCCTCCCACAAACACCATTATCCAGCTCAAGCACGAGTTCTAGCCCCTTTTGCTGCGATTTTCGATCTCCTAGCTCAAGGCACCTCTCACAAAACTGCTTTGTGGGATTGTTCCTTGGTATGCGACTCCTCCATTGGTCCAATTAGTTTTTGTTCTAGTGCTTTATTCATTGCATATTTTTGCTGCTTAGGTGATCCTGTTATTTAGCTTGCATGTGAAATTTATATGGTTCCAAGTAGTCCTAATGCATGATATAGGCTCTAGGCACTTGTAGGAGTAGTTGCAATCAATTTTGTAGAGTTTGGTTTACTTTTATTTGAAGTTACTAAAAATTTCAGAAATTTTTCAGAGGAAGAAATATGTTTAGGAAAATATACCAAGGTGGTTCTTCAAGGAAACAAGGACCCAGGCTTGCAATGCGTGATGCTGATGCTGAGCCACCAAGGGATGGTCCAGTGCGGCCTTGTGAATGGCCTTCAGAGGACTTCATGGATCGAGCAGGAATTAAGGAAGAATTTAACGCATATTTGCGTAATGCTGATCTTGTGAGCTTTGAGGCACAAAAGTGCCGTCAGTACCACTATCTCACTAGTTCCTTTGTGAGGAGGTTTGAATTTTCATCTTCACGCAATTCTCAAACTGTCATGTTTGATCTTTATGAAAATTCTTATACTATGGACTTAGAGGATTTTACCACTGCCTGCAAACTTCCACAATGGGGTAGTACTAATGAACCCCACAAATCTGAGTTTAGAGATTTTCTTGCTAGTATAACTATGGGAGAGTCCAGAGATATAACACAAGCTACCATAGGGAGCATTCACTTTCCTGCTATACATTATTTTGCTCTCTTCATAGGTAGATGCATTAATGGTAAATATGAAGCATGTCACATGTGTGTCCCTGACCTCAGTATTCTTAGGAGTGCTGTGTTAGGAGATAAATCTTATAATTTGGGAGCCATTGTTGCATGTAGGTTGCATCTTAATAGATTTAATGGAGATTTCTTTGGTGGAATTTATGCAACCCGCATAGCTAATTTTCTTGGTATAACCATACGTGATGATGATATTGAGTTGCCTCCTGCTTATTTGGATTATGAGGCTATGGTTCGTCATCATTTTGTTGAGAGGAACAATCGGTTCCTCCAGTACCGACTAATCTTTGACAGACGACGCACCTATCACGTCGCTCTCCCTGCTTCTACTTTCTTTGACTTGTAGGCAAAAGGGAGATATTTTATAACCAGAGAGGAGGCGAAAGAGTATAAGAGGAGGGCTGAGATAGATCGCCTCCAAGCTGCAGCCCACGACGCAATGACTAATGCATCTTAGTACGACCCCAACTATTGCTTTGGATATCCGTCGGGCCAGCCGTGGCCATAGACCAAATTAGGCCAAAAGCCTAAGCTTGGGGGAGTACGTATTTCCCACCGACATTACATTCACGTTCACACACTCATTGCTATTTGTTGGTGCTCATACTTTTTCACTGTATTATCCATGCTAGTTTATTTTCTCTTTTTATGCTTTCTTCTTGTGTGTTTAATAAACCTTAAGAAAAACCAAAAAACTTTAGTTGTAGCTTTTAGCTAGTTTTAATTTCCATGCCTGTAGTAGTAATTAAAAAGAAAACCCAAAAAGATTTCATGTTCTTCTTTTGCTTGTTGGGAGCTTTCCCGTGTAAATAGTTTTATTTCTTTTCTTTTCTTTGGGGGTCGATAGGAGAAGATCATAATTAAATTGTTAAAGTGGCTCTTATATGCATTATTGTTGATCTGACAAAAGAGTCCATATTGCCTTGTCTTCTCCTGTTTATTGAATGCTTGCAGATTCTAGCTTAGTCCAATGCACGCGCACTATTATTATTATTCACATCATTCGGTCGTGCAAGTGAAAGGCAATTACTACAAAATACCAAAAACATTACTTTTGCTCTCGTTACCTTTTGCTACCATTACCACTACTATCATATTACTTTGCTACTAAATAGCTTGCTGCAGATATTAAGTTTCCAGGTGTGGTTGAATTGACAACTCAGCTGCTAACACTTGAGAATATTCTTTGACTCCCCTTGTGTCGAATCAATAAATTTGGGTTGAATACTCTACCCTCAAAAACTGTTGCGATCCCCTATACTTATGGGTTATCAGCAACCCGCAGGTACCAATCTAAGGTTTTGAGACAAAGATTGAATACAAGAGATGAACTAGGGTTTGAGAGAGATGGTGATGGTGAAGATGTTGATGAAGATTTGTCCTCCCATAATGAGAGGATCATTGGTGATGACGATGGCTTCAATTTCCCCCTCCGGGAGGGAAGTTTGCCTGGCGGAATCGCTCAATCGGAGCTCTAGATTGCTTCTGCCCAGGTTCCGCCTCGAGACAGCGATGCTTCATTCTGAAAGCCTTCTCTTTATTTATTTTCTAGGTCAAAATCCTTCATATAGCAGAAGATGGGCACCGGAGGCTGGCCAGGGGGCCCACAAGCTCAGGGGGCGCGCCATGGGGGTAGGAAGTGCCCCCAGGCTTGTGGCCACCTTGTGGGTCCCCTTCTGGTATTTCTTCACCCAATATTTTTTATATATTTCAAAATAATTCTTCATAAAGTTTCAGGACATTTGGAGTTGTGCAGAATAGGGATCTCAGAGTTGCTCCTTTCTGATCCAGAATTCTAGCTACCGGCATTCTCCCTCTTCATATCATTCATGCAAAATAAGAGAGAAAAGGCATAAGAATTGTATCATAAAGTGTAATAACAGTCTATAATGCAATAAATATCAACACAAAAACATGATGCAAAATGGACGTATCACTGGATTCCGGAAGATGTGGACCTAGACGTAATGAAGACTGCCTCTGCCGAAGACTTGACGTATACTCCAAGAGGTCTCCTGCCGCCTCCACGCGATCCCCAAGATACCGACCATGTAACCCTAGATACCCTACATGGCGTGTATATAAGAAAGGGATTTAGCCCGTAGAGGGGACCGAATCACAATTACATTCATCTAGCCGTAGAGGTAGAACACAACTTATGATCTTGAGGTAGATCACCTCTGTACTTGATAGATACATCTCCATCAATATAAACAAGAGCAGGACATAGGATTTTACCTCCATTAAGAGGGCTCGAACCTGGGTAAACATTGTCCCCCTTGTTCCTGTTACCACCGATCTGAGATCGACGGCTGGGGACCCCCTTCCCCGAGGTCTGCCGAATTTCACACTGACAGTTAGGCTGTCCAAGGGATTTCCGGATGGTACGTAAATGGTTGGGCCCTTGCCCCACCTCTGCTGCATTGGAGAGATGCATGACCGAGTTTTCCGGCTACCAGGTTACTAGGCGTTCAAGTCGTCCCCCGTGCCATTTGCTGGGTTTTTTCTGTTCGGGTGCAACGGGTAATGTAACGCCCCGAGACCGTTGCGCCAGGTGTCTTCGAGTTTTTCGCTGTTGTTGCCTTGTCATTCACTTGCGTGTTGCATCTTGCCATGTCATCATGTGCATTGCATCATCATGTTTTCAAAACTTGCATCCTTCCGGGTTCCCCCAGTTCCTTCTGTTGTCCGTTTTGAGCCCAGACACACTTGCATGCGCCCACGGCACCTCCGAATATTATTTTATAAGTGGCCGGAAAATGTTCTCTGAATGGGATGAACGTTGGCATGCGGTGTTGTTATGTTCTCAGTAGGCCGCCTGCCAAGTTTCATCGCATTCAGAGTCCGTTTGACGCCCCAACGGTTAACTATAGCGGCATTATAGCCGGTCTATCATCGGATGTTTCCGGTCTCCGGAAACGGTTGCCGGGTTGCATTCCTCCTCTCTCTTCTCAGTCCAACCACATACTTGACCTCGTTCACCTAACCCCTCTTTGCACAGTGCATCGACCCCTCGCGCGCGCCAGAAACTCCCCCGAACCCAACCCGGACAGTCATCACCATTGGGTCCGGATCATCCCCAAACATCTATAAAGTATCACCGGTTTCTCGTTGGACTCTCCTAACCTATTCATCTCGGACCGCCCGATTATGATGGGAGGGACCTAACCGCCCTAAACTGATCTGTATTGCTATATATAGTCCCCCTTTGTCCATTTCTAGTCAAACCCTAACTTCTAGGCAGCTTGTCCCTCGCACCGCCGCCAGCAGCATCTTCCTCGGGATCCCACCCGAGCCTATCCACACACAACCGCCACCTCGCACCACCAGATCCACCACACCACAACCAACTAACCAGTGCAGCTCCCCACCGTCGATCTGGAACGTCAGATCTAGATCGAACGACCCTCGTCACCCCAGTTCATCCCGCGGAGGCTCTGGATCCAGCAGCTCCGCGTAGCGCTGCAAGGCCCGAGCGCCTCGTCTCCTCCTCCCGTGCCTCCATCCAGGATGGATCGGGAGCGGCACCGCCCTGCGCCAGCTTGCCGGAGCAGAGCTCCTCCTGCCGACGCCCTCCGCCACCCAAGCGAGCCCCCATTGCGCCCTCTCCTTCCTTCGTTTTCCTCCTCTTTGTACCTCATCTCTCTCTCAGGTGAACCTGGCTGCCATGGACAGCCGTCGTCGGACCCGCCTCCATCGGCCTCCGTTCGGCGCGTCACCGCCGGGATCTGCTCGGCTCCTCGCCGAGCCGCCGCTTTCCTTCACCTGTTGCTGCCTTCAGGACCCCGCGTTGCCGAGGATCTGTCCCATCGTCGAAGACCTGCGCCGCTCCACCTCGTAAACGGACCAACCCGCTCGCTGCTTCTCATTCCCTTCTTCTCTCGTTCATTCTGGTTTCCTCTCTCACCTCCTGTTTCTCTTCTCCATGAAACTCGCAGGAACTCCACGGCCGTCCCCGAGCCCCAACTATGGACAACTGCTACTGGAGCTCATCTTCCCCATCATCGCGGGTGCCGCCACCGGCGAGAGTCCCAAGCCACCAACACCATGGACGGAATCCGTCCAGGATCTCGCCGCCGTCTGCTCCTGACTTCCCTGCCGTCCTTGCCTTTGTCCGCCTGAACAGTCATGCCGCGTTGCTCTGTTTCTGTCGAGCGAGATGGAGAACGCTCCTGCTGCTCTTGTCATGCGCCAGGTGGGCCACGCACCGGCCTCCAGCCCAGCTGCCATCCGCAACCCATCCCCACAAGGCTCGGCCGCTCCTGCGTCCAGCGCTCAAGGTAGGCCCCGCCACTGTTTTGGCCCAGCCAAATCCAGCCCAATGTGAGCATCACCCGAAAGACCTCTGTGCTCTGTTGGGCCAACAGATGCGGCCTGGTCCATGTTTTTTCCGCAGAACGAATTTAGACATTTTCCAGAGTTACCAGTTTTGCAGAAAAACCCTTGTTGTTCATGCATTTAATAACTAATTAACCATGCATCATATGTAAATAATTTATATATGTAAAATGACTAGAATTTAATCTAGTTTCACAATATCCAACTTGCATGCATGTTTGAAATGTTTAAATTGTTGTTTGCATATATTTTGCTTAATTGCCATGCTAAAATGTTTTATTTCATAACTTAATCACTGTAGCTCCAAATTTAATAAACTTTATATGTAAATGGGGTAGAAAAATGCATAGATTAACATGTTATACTTACTTTGCATGTTTAACAACTATAAAATATGCTTTAGGACAGAACAGTACCAAATCTAAAATATGCACATGAGGTTTTTTCCGGACTTGTTGCTTGTTGATCCGGCCTCATTTAAACTTGCCTAGATAGGTAGTTTTATTATGCTTCACCTCTTGCCATGTTTAATAACATTTAATATTGTTGGGTACATAAACAAGAGTGAACTAAATGATTGAATGTGGTGTTCCGTCAATATGCAACTCGTTGCATATTGAGCTCCGCTTAATTTGTAGAATTGTTTGTGCACTTTGCCATGCCATGCCTCATTAAACCGGACATGCATCATACTTGGTCGTGCATCATGCCATGTTTATGTGATGGTTGTTTACTATGATGCTTGATTCTTTCCGGGTTGCTTCTCTCGTTAGCTTCGGTTTCATTCCGGAGTTGTGAGGATTCGTTTGACTACATTGGTTCGTCTCCTTCATGGACTCGTTCTTCTTCCTTGCGGGATCTCAGGCAAGATGACCATACTCTCGAAATCACTTCTATCTTTGCTTGCTAGTTGTTCGCTCTATTGCTATGTCGCTCTACCTACCACTTGCTATATCATGCCTCCCGTATTGCCATGTGAAGCCTCTAACCCACCTTCCTAGCAAACCGTTGTTTGGCTATGTTACCGCTTTTGCTCAGCCCCTCTTATAGCGTTGCCAGTTGCAGGTGAAGATGAAGTTTGTTCCATATTGGAACATGGATATTGTTGGGATATCATTATTATATCTTATTTACTTTAATGCATCTATGTACTTGGTAAAGGATGGAAGGCTCGGCCTTATGCCTAGTGTTTTGTTCCACTCTTTCCGCCCTAGTTTCCATCATACTGGTGTTATGTTCCTTGATTTTGCGTTCCTTACGCGGTTGGGTGTTATGGGAACCCCTTGAGAGTTTACTTTGAATAAAACTCCTCCAGCAAGGCCCAACCTTGGTTTTACCATTTGACCACCTACCACCATATACCTTTCCCTCGGGTTCTGCAGACTCAAGGGTCATCTTTATTTTAACCCCCCCCCCCCCCCCGGGGCTAGTGCTCCTCTGAGTGTTGGTCCGAACCGAGCCGCCTGTGGGGCCACCTCGGGGAAACTCGAGGGTTGGTTTTACTCGTAGCTTGTCTCATCCGGTGTTTCCCTGAGAACGAGATACGTGTGACTCCTATCGGGATTTGTCGGCACATCGGGTGGCTTTGCTGGTCTTGTTTTACCATTGTTCAGATGTCTTGTAACAGGGATTCCGAGACTAATCGGGTCTTCCCGGGAGAAGGAATATCCTTCGTTGGCCGTGAGAGCTTGTGATGGGCTAAGTTGGGACACCCCTGCAGGGTATAAACTTTCGAGAGCCGTGCCCGCGGTTATGTGGCAAATGGGAATTTGTTAATATCCGGTTGTAGAGAACTTGACACTTAACTTAATTAAAATAAATCAACCGCGTGTGTAGCCGTGATGGTCTCTTTTCGGCGGAGTTCGGGAAGTGAAGACGGCCTTGTGTTATGCTTGAACGTAAGTAGCTTCAGGATCACTTCTTGATCACTTATAGCTTCTTAACCGTGTTTTGCTTCTCTTCTCACTCTTATTTGCGTATGTTAGCCACCATATATGCTAGTGCTTGCTGTAGCTCCACCTCAATACCCCTTTCCTACCCATAAGCTTAAATAGTCTTGATCTCGCGGGTGTGAGATTGCTGAGTCCTCGTGACTCACGGATACTTCCAAACAGTTGTAGGTGTCGAGGATACCAGTGCGAGTGATGCTAACGAACTCAAGTGGGAGTTCGATGAGGATTCGGGCCGTTACTATGTTTATTTTGCTGATGATCAGTAGTGGAGCCTAGTTGGGACGATCGGGGATATAGCATTTGGGGTTGTCTTCCTTTATTTTGGTTCCATAGTCGGACCTTTGATTGTACTTTGGATAATGTATGAATTATTTATGTATTGTGTGAAGTGGCGATTGTAAGCCAACTGAAAGTGCAACTATCCCCGGGTGGTTTTGGTAATTCCTAACAACATATAGCTCATTGAGCTAACATTATTCCAAGATTAATATTTCAGGAAAAGCTCAATGAATGGCATGGCATGGATGAGGAAAGTGGATCCCTCAAAATTCTAAGGACAAAAACTTTGGCTCAAGCTTCAAGATCAAGACTCTACATTTTATATTTTAGTGATCCAAGATCACATTGAGTCTATAGGAAAAGCCAATACTATCAAGGAGGGATGAGGTGTTGCTTAATGGCTTGCTTGCTCAAAGTGCTTAGTGATATGCTCCAAAACCCTCAACTACCTTCCCACATCCACATTTGACCTAAACCAAAAGTCAAACTCGGCCCCACCGATTCTATCTATCCGGCGCCACGGAGTTTCAAATGTCATAGCCACTGCCACAAACCCTAGCAATTCGGTTTCACCGATAGGGATCTCGGTCTCACCGAGATGGGATTGTAATCTCTCTGTTTCCCTTCATAACGTTTCAGTCTTACCGAGATGAGCGATCAGTCCCACCGAGATTGCAATGTAAACTCTCTGTTTCCCTTTTGTAACATTTCGGTCTCACCGAGATGAGCGAATCGGTCCCGCCGAGTTTACCTGACCAACTCTCTGGTTAGCTTATTACCAAAATCGGTCCCACCGAGTTTGTGTAATCGGTCACACCGAGATTACGTTATGCCCTAACCCTAACCATATCGGTCCTACCGAGTTGCATCTCAGTCCCACCGAAAATCCTAACGGTCACTAGGTTTGCTGAATCGGTCCGACCGAGTTTAACCATTCGGTCCCACCGAGTTTGTCAAATTGTGTGTAACGGTTAGATTATGTGTGGAGGCTATATATACCCTCCACCCACTCTTCATTTGTGGAGAGAGCCATCAGAACATACCTACACTTCCAATACACATTTTCTAAGAGAGAACCACCTACACTTGTGTTGAGGTCAAGATATTCCATTCCAACCATATGAATCTTGATCTCTAGCCTTCCCAAGTTGCTTTCCACTCAAATCTTCTTTCCACCAAATCCAAATCCTGAGAGAGAGAGAGAGTTGAGTGTTGGGGAGACTATCATTTGAAGCACAAGAGCAAGGAGTTCATCATCAACACACCATTTGTTACTTCTTGGAGAGTGGTGTCTCCTAGATTGGCTAGGTGTCACTTGGGAGCCTCCGACAAGATTGTGTGTAACATCCCAAAATTCTAGATTTTGAAATGTTATAATAAATAGATAGATTTGATTGATTGTTTGATTGATTGTGTGAAATTGAGTGAAATTCGAAACCTTTTTGAAAGTTAGATGAGAGGGAATAAAAGGACTTTCCCAAACTTTCATTTTTCATTCGTGATCTCCGTGAATTCAAATTCTTTTCACCACGAAACCCTGGAGAGAAGATGACATGACTTCTTCCATTTATTTAAATGACAAGGGGTGTTGAAAATATTTGAATTTCATTTGGAAAATATTTCCAATTTTGAAACTTTATGCAACTCAATGATTTCCAACTTTATTTAAACTTTATGCAACCTAGTGACCGTTAGAGATTTTCGGTGGGACTGACATGAAACTCGGTAGGACCGATATGGTTAGGGTTTGGGCATAACGTAATCTCGGTGAGACCGATTACACAAACTCGGTGAGACCGAATTTGGTAATTAGCTAACCAGAGAGTTGGTCAGGCAAACTCGGTGGGACCGATTTGCTCTTTCGGTGAGACCGAAAAGTTACAAAGGGGAAACACTGAATTTACATTGCAATCTCGGTGGGCCCGATTCGCTCTTTCGGTGAGACCGAAAAGTTACGAAAGGGAAACAGAGAGTTTGCAATCCCATCTCGGTGAGACCGAGATCCCTATCGGTAGAACCGAATTGCTAGGGTTTGGCAGTGGCTTATGACAAGTGAAACTCGGTGGCGCCGGATAGGAAGAATCGGTAGGACCGAGTTTGGCTTAGGGTTTAGGTCATATGTGGATATGGGAAAGTAGTTGAGGGTTTTGGAGCATATCACTAAGCACATGAAGCAAGAGGCTCATTAAGCAACACCTCATCCCTCCTTGATAGTATTGGCTTTTCCTAAAGACTCAATGTGATCTTGGATCACTAAAATATAAAATGAAGAGTCTTGAGCTTTTGAGCTTGAGCCAATCCTTTGTCCTTAGCATTTTGAGGGTTCCACTTTCACATCCATGCCATGCCAATCATTGAGCTTTCCTGAAATAATCATCTTGGAATAGCATTAGCTCAATGAGCTATATGTTGTTATGAATTACCAAAACCACCTAGGGATAGTTGCACTTTCAATCTCCCCCTTTTTGGTAATTGATGACAACATATAGATCAAAGCTTCGACAAATGATAATAAGCATGAAATATATCGTCGCTTTGAGAAGTATGTGATAAGTAAGAGCTCCCCCTAAGTTTGTGCATATTTAAAATTTGCTTTGGACTCCAAATGCACAAGGAGTTAGAGTCATGGGTTACTCTTCCATGTCACATACATCTTGGTGGAGCGCTTAAGATGATAAGAATGAAATACATGCACTCATCACCAAGAATAGTGAATGATCACATAAGATAGATAAGATAATAGCATTAAGCAAGCATTAAGTGTAGCTTATGATCAAACACATGATCATCAATGTCTCACAAGCAATGACATGGTATCTCAAGCACTCAAAAGCAAACAAGTTCGAAAAACCACCAAATAAAGCAAGAGAGAAAAAAACAACACTCTCTCTCTCTCTCCCCCTTTGGCAACAAGTTACCAAAAAGTTCCTAGAAAATGCATAGTGCTAGATCGACGCTCAGGCTTGATCTTCTGGTGGTGGTGGAGTCCGGATCACTCCAAGGACGAAGGCTTCTGTAGATGTTGAAGTAGACGCTGGAGTTGGAGCTGAAGTAGATGCTGGAGCTGGTGGAACTAAAGCTGTAGCTGGTGCAGAAGTGGTGGCTCTTGTGTCAGCAACTGGCACGGCAGACGACCTCGGACCTCGTGGCACTCTGGCAAAGGCATGAGTGGTAGTCCTGCCTCTCCTCTCCTGCATGTCATCCTGGAGCTGCTCACTGCAGTCTGAATCTCTGTCACCTTGACATCCAAGTCATAGAACTTTTGTTCCATGATCCTCTCTAAGCTTGCCTGGTTCTGAGTTAGGGTGGCTAGTCCTTTCTCAATCCGCAGGGTGGATGCAATCAGGTAACCAAGCTGCTCTTGTTTAGTCTTTAAGAAATACTCAGATGCCTCCTCTTGAGTTGGCATCTTGGCAGCTTTCTCCTTCCTTGCCTTCTCCTTCTTTGCTTGTGCTTGGGCAGACGATGGCTCATTCTCAGTCATGACCACTTGATTGTCCTCAAAATCTAGACGGATGGGCAGGTGTTCCTTGTCCAATAAATATATGCCCGTGCCCATCTTAGAGTTGATGAGCTCCTGAATTTGAGGTGCATATCCATAGCTCCTCTTCTGATCTGCTGCAGTCCTCTTGATAGTATCTACTATGAGGCTCATGACCTTGAACTTCTGTGGCACATCAAACACGTGAAGCAAGTTGATTGCATGGCCTCTGATCATCTTGTGATCTCCAGACTTGGGCAATAAGGTGTGCCTCAATATCCAATTGATGGTTGGCAGCCCTGACAGAAGATAATGCACTGAGCCAAATTTGAAAGTGTCAAGAGCTTCATTTGGAATTTCCTTGTACATGTTGGACATTGAGTTATGATCCATCTTTTTCTTGGCATAAATGTCCAAGTCATCTGCTTGCTCCTCTGGGACATTGATCAGTTGAGCCCATTCAGCAACTGTAGATTGGTACCTCGTACCCTCAGACATCCAAGTTATCCTCCCATCTGGATAAAAGTGTGCCGTGGAGTAGAATTGCATGATAAGCTCCTCGTTCCACTTTGTGAGCTTCTGCCCAACAAAGTCAGCAACTCCACAAGCACTAAAGCTGTCATACACTCCAGGGTAGTGTTCCTCATTTTCCTTCATGTAGGTCCAGTCGACCCATCTCATGTCACAAACAATGGGCTTCTTATCTAGCAGCACTGTCTCATAGAAGTCATGTTGTTCCTTGGTGTGAAATCTGTAATCCACAGCAGTCCTTCTCCTTGAAGCATACGGTTCTGCTTCTCTCCACTTCCTCAGCCCTGAATCTCTCCTGAGCTTCATGTCCTC
The DNA here is from genome assembly GCF_056163025.1 of Triticum urartu. Lineage (NCBI taxonomy): Eukaryota > Viridiplantae > Streptophyta > Magnoliopsida > Poales > Poaceae > Triticum > Triticum urartu. The sequence goes on from NC_141878.1 coordinate 221,188,349, forward strand.
AGCCACAGGATGAGCATCGTTGTGGTCTGGGATCTTGGGCTTGAGCTTTCTAAGAACTTGCTCTTCATCCTCTTCTTTAGCAACAGTCTCAGGCACTGGGGCCTTGTTCTTCTCAGCTGCAAGAATGCTCCTTGTATTCCTCTTTGGTTTTGGCTTGGAGGCAGCTTTGGGCTTAGATGCAGTAGCCCCTGATCTTATGGCATCACCCATCAGCTTGGGTGCCTTAGGTGCTGGTGCAGCTACCTCTTCTTCCTCTTCCTCTTCCATGATGGAAGCCTTTCCAAGCACTCTGGCTACGGTCTTCTTGACCCTTTCCTTCCTCTTCTTGCCTTCAGCAAGAACTAGCTCTTTGGGTGTAGGCTTTTTAGTTGAAGCTCTAGCCTTTGACATAGGCTGCCTGCCTGCTGGCCTTTTGATCTTTAGACCTGGCTTTGTGCCTTGAGCTGGCTCAACTCTCTTTGATGTGGCCTCTTTCTCTGCCACATAATCTTCATCTTCGGAGTCTGAAGTTCTCTTCTTCCTCTGTCTGGTGGCAGCTTTTGGCAGATTGCTTGGGGTACTTCTGCTGCCATCATCTGAAGAGCTGGAGGGACTAGTGCCCTCACACATCTGCACTTGCTGCTCTGACAAGTTCTGGCTGTCACTCTGATCAGACATGTTGAACAAGCTGACTGCTGACCCCTAGCTCGGCGGAGACTCGCTACGGCGGCAACGGCGGGGTAGAATTCCCGTTGACAGCGACGGAGACCAGCGACTGGAGACGGCTGGCGGCGAGAAGACGATCCGAAGACCACGTTGGCAGAGCAGACTATCGCGCGGGCGAAGGGGTTCGGAGAAATTTCCAAATTTTGCCTGTGACTATATATATAGCCCGACCCTGTCGATGTGACCGAGTGGAACAACTCGGTGTGACCGAAATGTTCAAATCGGTTGCACCGAGATCGAAAACCTAGATCAACTTAATGATCTCGGTAGGACCGAAAGTGGGGTATCGGTCAGACCGAGAATCATAAAGAGGTTTTGGAAGTTTAAGTCTATGACGAATCGGGGACTCCAAGCGCTCCTCACACAGAGTGGTTCGAATCTGACTTGATCAAATTTTGTGATGCAGCATGAATAGAGTTTGAGACGAGAAAAGCATAGATAGCTAGAGGAGGTTCTTAGGCATTCTTGTCCATCCGCTTGGCAAAGGAAATAAACCCAAACGATCAAAACAACAAGTGGATGTCCTCGAATGAGTAAAATATGCAACCAGCATGCTCACACAATAAGATGGCAAATGAAATATGTGGCAAGGCATGCACAACCAATTCTAGCATCTATCAAGCAATTTGCGATGACAAGGTCATCTATATATGAGTATATTGACTTAGGAGTCAAGTGAGAACACTTGATCATAGGTCATACTCATCGTTTAAGCTCAAGTGGGGTTACCATTTTTACATAAAGCATTGTTGTGTTCACATCTTTAGAGTTGCTTTAGCTCAAGTCTTAGAGTAAAGCTCCCCCTAGATGTGATATCCCCCCTTGGAGGGATGAACTAACCTTGGGTTTTGTCGATGATGACTTCATGTAGATGTTCAAGATGTGGATGCTCAATGTTGATGTAGATCACTTGGAGCTATCCATTTGAGTGAATTGCACTTTCAATACCTACATGGGTTAGTCCCACAAGGAACAAATAAGGATATCCATAGACATAGAGTGATGCACACACAAGATGATGTCCATGAAAACTTTTAGGTTACCTTGTCCCTTGTCTTACCAACAAGAGGGTTTGTGACTCCTTGAACTAGTGCAGGATGTGGAAGTTGATTGCACTTGTTCTTGCCAAAATGATAAGAGTGAAGTATGTTGGCGGAGTCACCCTCAAGAACTCTCTAGTTCTTCTTCTTTTGGATCCACAACATCTTGATGGGAATCCTTGGAGTTGTAGTCATACTTGATGAAGTGGAACTTGAAGTAGTCTTGGGAATCCACTTGACTAAGGTCTTAGGAGCTTCTTCAAATGCGTCAATTTCCTCTTGAAGCTTGTCCTTGCCTTTTTGCTTGTAGTCTTGTGGTGGAAGATCATCTTGAGCTTGTGTCCCCTTGAAAGAAGTATCATACTTCTCTTGTTGAGGAACAAACTTTGTCTTGGGGTATTGATCTTCTTCCCACTCAACTCCATTGGCATTGAACTTTCGTTCAAAACCAATGCCTTGATTCTTCCAGTGCATTCCTTGCTTACGCACAATTTCCTCGAATTGCTTGCTCCCGGCAAGGCTTTTGTACACTCCTTTCTCTATAATTCCCTTCAATAAGCTATTTTCTTGCTCAAGTGTAACTTGGCTAAGAGAGTCATTAGTGGAATCAAGAGAACTACTAGAAGCAACAATATTGGATTTAGCATGATCATTGTTACTGCTAGAGGAAGAATCTTTCTTGTTCTTGTTACTAGACTTGACTTGAGGCATGTAAGTGGATAAGAGTAAACGCTTGGCAATGTAAGAAGAACTTTTCTTGCGGAGATCATCATTGATTGCTTTTAAGAACTCATGCTCTTGCTCAAGATTGAGCTTTTCAAAGCGTAATTTCTCATGAGCTCTTAAAAGTTCTCGATGATCTTCGAAGATAGTTTCATGAGCTAACTTAAGAGTGTTTAGTTCTTTAGTTAGAGCCTCAATCTTTTCCTTACCATTGTCATTCGTTTTATCTTGATTAGCATGATTAATTGACATTTCATCATAGTATTCATCACTAGAGTTGTCAATAAGCAAATCATCACCTAACAAGTCATCTTCATCACTATTGAAATCAACATACTCGGGGTGTGTTACCTTAGGACCTTTGGCCATGAAGCATCTTCCAATTCCTTCATTTGGTGAGTCAAATATGTCGTAGGAGTTGGTTGACACAAGTGCTAGACCGGCAACACCTTCATCTTGAGTATCTTCGGAGTCGGAGTGATAGCTTCTCTCGGAGTGGCTGTCGGAGTCGGAGCCGGATACCCATTCACCAACATGAGCTTGATGTCTTCGTCTTGTGTAGCTCCTTGATGATTTTTCCTTCCTTTCTGAATCCTTGCTTCTCCATGAGTATCTTCGTTCATAACGATCATCTCTACTCCTTCTCTCTCTTGGTGGTGATCCTTTGCTTCTTCTTTTTGGAGAATCTTCTCTTCTCTTGTAGGGAGCCGTACACTCATTGGAATAGTGTCCGGGTCTTCCACAACTGTAGCAGTTTCGCTCTCGACTAGAAGATCTTTTGTCATTGTAGGACCTTGACTTGAAGCTTCTATCTTTGCTTCTACTCTTGTAGAACTTTTGAAGTTCTTCACCATTAAGCTCAATTCTTCATTGAAGTCTTGTTTCTCACTTGATGATGTAGGGGCTTCACATGAGGCTTTATAGGCACCACTTGATTTGTTGTGAAGTTCCTCTTTATCCTTAAGTGACATCTCATGAGCAACAATTCTTCCAATCACCTCCGTTGGCTTGAGATCTTTGTAATTGGGCATCATTTGGATCAATGTGCACGCGGTATCATATTTTCCATCCAAGGCTCTTAGAATCTTCTTGATGATGAATATATCGGTCATCTCTTCACTTCCTAAGCCAGCAATCTCATTTGTGATGAGAGCAAGCCTAGAGTACATTTCAGCGACACCTTCACCATCCTTCATCTTGAACTTGTCAAGTTGGCTTTGAAGCACATCCAACTTGGATTCCTTGACGGAGTCGGTACCTTCGTGCATATCAATCAAAGTGTCCCAAATTTCCTTCGCATTCTCAAGACGGCTGATTTTGTTGAATTCTTCGGGGCACAATCCGTTGAAGAGAATCTCACAAGCTTGAGCATTGTATTGCAACATCTTCAACTCATCCGCGGTAGCTTCACGGTTTGGTTCTCTCCCATCAAAGAAGTCACCTTGCAAACCAACACACACAATAGCCCAAACGGCGGGGTTATGTCCAAGAATATGCATTTTCATTTTATGCTTCCAACTAGCAAAATTAGTACCATCAAAGTAGGGACCTCTACGGTGATAATTTCCCTCGCTAGACGCCATACTCTCCTAGGTTGAGAAACCAAGGCTATGACCACCAAAAGCTATGGAGATCAAAGCAAATGGATACCAAAGCTCTGATACCACTTGTAGGATCGAAAGTATGTCTAGAGGGGGGTGATTAGACTACTTGACCAAATAAAAACTTAACCTTTTCCCAATTTTAGTTCTTGGCGGATTTTAGCTATTTTAGGACAAGTCAAGCAATCATCACACAATTCAAGCAAGCATGCAAAGAGTATATTGGCAGCGGAAAGTAAAGCATGCAACTTGCAAGAATGTAAAGGGAAGGGTTTGGAGAATTCAAACGCAATTGGAGACACGGATGTTTTTCCCGTGGTTCGGATAGGTGGTGCTATCCTACATCCACGTTGATGGAGACTTCAACCCACAAAGGGTAACGGTTGCGAGAGTCCACGGAGGGCTCCACCCATAAAGGGTAATGGTTGCGCGAGTCCACACAGGGCTCCACCCACGAAGGGTCCATGAAGAAGCAACCACCCACAAAGGGTCCATGAAGAAGCAACCTTGTCTATCCCACCATGGCCATCGCCCACACAGGACTTGCCTCACTAGCGGTAGATCTTCACGAAGTAGGCGATCTCCTTGCCCTTACAAACTCCTTGGTTCAACTCCACAATCTTGTCGGAGGCTCCCAAGTGACACCTAGCCAATCTAGGAGACACCACTCTCCAAGAAGTAACAAATGGTGTGTAGGTAATGAACTCCTTGCTCTTGTGTTTCAAATGATAGTCTCCCCAACACTCAACTCTCTCTCATAGGATTTGGATTTTGTGGAAAGAAGATTTGAGTGGAAAGCAACTTGGAGAGGCTAGAGATCAAGATTCATATGGTAGGAATGGAATATCTTGGTCTCAACACATGAGTAGGTGGTTCTCTCCCAGAACATATGAGTTGGAATGGTGTATGTGTTCTGATGGCTCTCTCTTCGAATGAAGAGGAGGTGGAGGGGTATATATAGCCTCCACACAAAATCCAACCGTTACACACAGTTTTCCAATCTCGGTGGGACCGAATCAACAAACTCGGTCGGACCGAAAATGTAAACCTAGTGACCGTTAGAGATTTTCGGTGGGACTGACGTGCAACTCGGTAGGACCGATATGGTTAGGGTTTGGGCATAACGTAATCTCGGTGAGACCGATTACACAAACTCGGTGAGACCGAATTTGGTAATTAGCTAACCAGAGAGTTGGTCAGGCAAACTCGGTGGGACCGATTTGCTCTTTCGGTGAGACCGAAAAGTTACAAAGGGGAAACACTGAATTTACATTGCAATCTCGGTGGGACCGATTCGCTCTTTCGGTGAGACCGAAAAGTTACGAAAGGGAAACAGAGAGTTTGCAATCCCATCTCGGTGAGACCGAGATCCCTATCGGTAGAACCGAATTGCTAGGGTTTGGCAGTGGCTTATGACAAGTGAAACTCGGTGGCGCCGGATAGGAAGAACCGGTAGGACCGAGTTTGGCTTAGGGTTTAGGTCATATGTGGATATGGGAAAGTAGTTGAGGGTTTTGGAGCATATCACTAAGCACATGAAGCAAGAGGCTCATTAAGCAACACCTCATCCCTCCTTGATAGTATTGGCTTCTCCTAAAGACTCAATGTGATCTTGGATCACTAAAATATAAAATGAAGAGTCTTGAACTTTTGAGCTTGAGACAATCCTTTGTCCTTAGCATTTTGAGGGTTCCACTTTCACATCCATGCCATGCCAATCATTGAGATTTCCTGAAATAATCATCTTGGAATAGCATTAGCTCAATGAGCTATATGTTGTTATGAATTACCAAAACCACCTAGGGATAGTTGCACTTTCAATATCCCTTTCATACCCAGTTTTTATGCATTAGTTTCACCCTCAAACATTGCATGAGTAGGATTGTTAACATGTGGGTATTGGGAAGTAGTTGATGAGGTAGGAACCTATGTCCCTGCATTCAAACCTTGGGAGCTACTATTACGTTATGCTTATAGTGCCATGCTATGCTCGTAGACGTGGATTTGGTTTTGAGAGTATTCAAGACTAATGTGAGATTGTTAATTAATGGTTTGCTTAAGGTGGCAACTTAAACACACATCTGGGTGGATTGAAGTACCTGGGTATTCCAGGATTGCCTGTCTAGGCACCTGGGTAGACCAGGATAGCCTGTTTTTTTATGGACCGCCACCCAGGCTCAAAGGGATCATGAGATTTTTCATACTAGGAACTTTCGTGTGCATCCACAAGCTATTATGGGCTCTAGCATAGTTGATTAAGTCGTGCAAACTCTTACAGGGTAGACTAGCAGATGTAGGGGAAAGTAGGTGTAACGGTCTATCCATCGTAAGGTGCTAGCGCTTCTAAAAGACTATGTCTCGGTCATCTGTCTTCTCAAACACCATGAAGTGCGAGAAACCAAATGGAGGCGATCGAGTCTTGTGGGGAAAAGTGTGCAAACCTCTGCAGAGTGTATAAACTAATCATGATTAGCCGTGTCCCCGGTTATGGACGTTTTGAGTATCTAGTACCTAGATTATCATGTGAATCTCATCATGTTACTTTAAATTAAGTTGTTGGGTTTAATGATGTTACTTAATTGGGATTGAGAATGCTGTCAACCATTCTCAATGTTCAACAACCACCATGATAGTTAAATAAAATTTATTCCTTTGCAGTAGGGAAAATTTGGCTTTTCACAAAAACATTATAACCATAGAGCCTTTCCACCAACCAAATATGCATGTAGTGATAGTCTTAAATCATCATTATCCTCTAGTGTGAATTTGCCAGTACATTCAATGTACTGACCCTTTGTGGCTGCAACGTCTCATGTTGCAGGATATCTTATGACGAGTAAGTGATACGTTAGGGTTACGATTTCTACACTCAACTTTACCGTTGGTGTTGATGGGAATCCACAACCTTGTTACTTCCGCTATTTTGGATTGAGGTAAAAGTATTTACGTTACTTTATACATGTGATTTACCTCTGTTATAAATCCTCGAGTACTGTGTGTGTCAGCATACCGATCCAGGGATGACACTTAAGCACAGAGACTTGATCCATTCGGGTCGGGTCGCTACAAGATGGTATCAGAGCACATGTTGACTGTAGGACGTGATCCTAGAAACTGGCAAGCCCATAGCAAATATTTTTCTCTACAACTTTCCCTTTCAAAAAGATCTTTTACCTCTCTTCTCTTCTGAGCTTATTCAAAAATTCCCTTTAGTGAGACCATACCCCTTTCCCCTTTTGACCACACGAAGAATTCGACTGATGAGACCACTCCAAGAAGTACCAGATATTGGACTAATACCACTTCGAAATGAAGAGTAATTTCCGTGCATCTGAATAATGGAAACTACAATGGTTGAAGACCGAAGACAAGTAGAATTTGAAGGCTCTGAAGAATCCCTAGATTTGTATGACCTAGGAAGGCTACCCTTATGGAACTTGACAGATTATGGAAGTTGTCCATGCCCGAGATCAGGGTGTATCGGAGAAAGACCGGAGCATGGAGAGTTAAAAAAACCTCAAAGTTTTGTTAAGAAAACCCTAAGGCAGGAGATATCAACTATGGAAGATAGCTCATGGAAATGACAAGAGCAGAAACACGGCTATCCAGGAGGTTATCGCCCGCTTATGCTATTGTCACCGTGCTGAGTTAAAGCATGCATATGCATGGAAGGATTGGATGGTAGAAGGCTGATGGAGCATCTATCAGCAAGAGGTGAAGTTTTAACCTTAGCTAAGAGTATCACCAGGATCTGGAGTGTTACATCAAGAAGTTAAGATGGACCTACAAGAAGCAATATTTTGACAAGGAAGTATTTCATGAGGAACTCAGGACCCTGAAGATGAGAGTAGCCAAGCTGGAGGAGCAAAACCTCGAGAAACCAGAGATTTGTCAGGAACTAGACCATGGTTCATGCCAAGGATGTTGAAACCTAGAAGTTTGAAATGCAACTACAGAATATTAAAGGATGTCACGAGAGACTTCACGTCAATAGAGATGATCTGGCAAAAGAACTGGAAAAGGACAAGCATGATTGGAAGAAGCCATTGGAGGCATGAAACAAGACTTGATGGGTTTGATGACTTTGAAGATTTATTGACCTTTAGAAGACCAAACCCCTGTTATATACCTATGTTAGATGCGACGTTTGTGAGTTGTCATTTGTTTGATGTTTTTCCGACAGCCACAGATGAAATTTGTCTTTTCAAAACCATTGTTTGTATTATGTGTATCCCTCTCTATCTCTCTTATCTCACCCCAAAACCCTTGGACCCAATAGAGGATGAATGGAGATGAGCTTGTATTTTCTGGACCGATGAGTCAATTGGACACGGACCGATGGATTCAGAACGTGGAGGATCACATGGAGAATAACCCTATAGTTGGACATGATATGACCCAGCATGCTCTTCAGTGCTTTGAAAGAGGTGCTACTACTTGGTGGAGGATGTACCAAACCATCAATGGATGGCAAGGAGTAACCACTTGGAAAGAATTTAAGTTGACTTTGCCAAAGTCTCGGCTTGTGTCCCAGAAGTTGAAGCCTTATGGAAAGGATATGAAGAAACCCTGTGCATGCAAGATTTGTGGAGAAATCGGACACACCCATAAAGAACACAAGGATGAATGCCCTAATTGTGAAGGAAGTCACCCAGTTGAAGAATGCCCAACTAGGCAGATTACTTGTTTCTTGTGTGAAGGGACTACCCACTATCCTGCTCAGTGTCACATTTACCCCATGGTACAACGAACCATCCAACAGAAGAAAGAAGTAATGAAAGGAGCCCTCATGGAAATTTTAGAAGAAGCTGTGATGAAGGAAAAGGTGGGGGACACACCCAAAGAAGAACCAATTAAACCCTGCACCAAGTCATGCTATTCATGTGGAGAAGAAGGACACATCTCCCAAAATTGTTTGAATGGGGATCTAGTAGAATTCCCGATAGAGGAAGTAGAATATGACCCACAAGAAATAGAAGCCATGATTGGCATGGAAAGGTCCAGGAAGAGAAGCAGATTGGATTCCTGGAAGGACCTGAGTCATATCACCTGTTACAGGTGCAAGGAGTCAGGGCACTACCTCAACAATTGCCCAAAAAGGAAACCTCGATACTTGTCAGAAGTAATATGTTTTAGTTGTAATGGAGCAGGGCACTTTGCCAGAGAATGCCCCAAGGAGAAGGAAACTTGTGCTAGATAGTTGAGTTCGCAACAAAAGAAATGGAGTAGTAGAAGTGAGAACATTTTCTTTTATATTGAGGTGTTGAGTTGAGACATGTAATGGAAAAGCGACAGATTGTAATCACTTGAGAATGAATAAAGTCAGCATCGTTGGTACTGATATGGATCTTATGAGTTGTTACTCTATGAAGAAGAATTTTGGCCATTCTGAGGATATGAGAAATATGGTCTATGGAAGATTTGTGCATTTTAAGGGTGGTAGTACCCTGTAAGAACCGTTGACCCCTGGAAAAGATAAGGATACTCCACTGAGTGGATTTCGGACAAAATGAATACGAGTATTGTCTCGATATGTGTGATACCCCAAGAGTGTGTGGGATGAAGTTGGAGACCATCAGTTGTTTGGACCAAATGTGATCAAGGAGTCAGAAGAGAATGTTAAGTTGATTCGAGATAGACTGAAGGTAGCTTAGTCTAGGCAGAAGAGTTATGTAGACTCAAAAACTCAAGGAGGTAGTCTATGAAATTGGCGACAGAGCATGTCTTCGTGTGTCCCCTCTGCGAGGAGTTAAACGATTTGGAGTTAAGGGAAAGTTAGCCCCGAGATTTGTAGGACCATACCGAGTTTTGGAGCGTATGGGAGAAGTGGCCAACAAGTTGGAGTCACCCGAAGGACTGTCAGGAGTTCATGATGTGTTTCATGTTTCCCAGTTGAAGAAGTGCCATGCAGAGATGGCCAATATTCCCCTGTAAGGACGCTTGACCCTGGAAAGGATAATGATGTTCCACGAAGTGGAATATGGACTTCATAAGTATAGGTTTTTAACTCGGTATGTGGGATATCCCATGAGGATGAAGAGATGAATTACTATTGGATATAAAGGAGGTATGATGTTGGAAATATGGATCAATGGAAATTCCATGATGAGTCTGAGTACTCACGTCTTGGTTTGGTGCCAATAGAAGGAAAAGAGACAGTACAATTGGATGAATTTTAAGGATGCTAGGAAGTTGGATGTTGGAATAATGATCAGTTGCCCCGAGGATGAGTTCAAGGATCACAAGTGATGAGATGGGCCATAACCCACAGGCCCCAAGACCTGCCAAGAAGCAAGCACATTCTTGCTGAAGGAAAAACCCTGGAGGAAGATACGACGTTTATCGGCAGACAATTTTATAGGAGTAACGCAAAACCTGAGAGTTTTGAAGGAATGATAGATGTTTGTTTGGCTTGCAGAATCCATGGAATTATCCGAACTTAGTTCGTCGACAAGAGAAATTCTGCAATGCTTGTGAGGATGACTGAGTGTTAGTATGCAAGATTCGCTAAACTGTATACATGGTAATGATTTGGGTGCGGGATGGATTGATCACCATACCGACTTACTCTTATTATTCGCCTTGCTATATGGGATGGTAAATCTGAGTGACTTGCCTATAGTAGAGAGACGACAATATTAAACCTTGTTTGAACCTTAGAATGGTATAGGTATTTTTCCCTTGTACAAGGCAGCTTTGCCAACCGTAGGTTATACGGTGAGGATCAACCAGACCCATTTCCTGCAGAAGGAACCATAAATTATTGACCACCATGAGATATCGATAGTTGTTTAGTTTTGGCGCCAGACCCGTCAGCTAAGAAGACCCAGTCACAGAAGAACCATACCAAGATGAAAGACAGAAGAATTGAGGAAAAGGTTATGCCACTACCGAAAGAGCCCAGATAAGGAATTATCCTGAAAATCTGAGAAGACCGACACTGTTAACAATATGGATGAAGTATATGAGTTTTGATGGAATCGTAACCATGCTTCTAAGGGTGGTAGCACCCCAGACCCCGGAGACGATTGATGAAATTTTAAAGAGACCCCGAACCTAACCTATTTCTTTCTAGCCTCTCCGAATCTCGAGGACGAGATTCCTTTTAAGGGTGGTAGGTTTGTAACATCCCAAAATTCTAAGTTTTGGAATGTTAAAATAAATAGATAGATTTGATTGATTGTTTAATTGATTGTGTGAAATTGAGTGAAATTCGAAACCTTTTTGAAAATTAAATGAGAGGGAATAAAAGGACTTTCCCAAACTTTCATTTTTCATTCGTGATCTTCGTGAATTTAAATTCTTTTCACCACGAAACCCTGGAGAGAAGATGACATGACTTCTTCCATTTATTTAAATGACAAGGGGTGTTGAAAATATTTGAATTTCATTTGGAAAATATTTCCAATTCTGAAACTTTATGCAAATCAATGATTTTCACGAGAGGAGATAAAATGACTTCTTCAAACTATATGAAATATGAGTTGGGAGTTTAAAGGATCAAATTCAAAGCCTTTTTGAATTTATTTTCAATTTGGAGTTATTTGAGTTTTATTCAAGTTATTTTTCTCCAAAAATAAAATATATGGAAAATAGGGTAACATGATTCCCTACATTAGAAAATTGGAGAAAATTTAATTTGAAATCATTTTGGTATTTTTTTAAATGATTTTCATTGGATTTTAATAGACCAGTAGCACTCTTTGATTTATCTGAATTTGTGTGGATTTTATTTGAAGTTATAAAAATGTTCACGTCATAGAAAATCTTTTTTTGAAAATTTTGATATATTATATGCCTATATAAAATTTTTATTTATTTTGTTTTTTCTGTTGCCTGGAAAATCTTTCTAAAAAAATAAAAAAAAATCCGCCGACTGGGCCGGCCCAGCTCCCAGGCCAGGCCACGGCCCAGCCCACGCCACCGCCATCCCCGAGCTCCCGAGCGGGAGACCTGCCGCCGCACGATTCCGCTGCCGCGCCGTGACCGCCTCGGCCTCCGTGCCCCCTCCTCCACGCCTCGACCTCCCCTCCTCCTTTATAAGCGCCGCCCGGATCCCTCTCTCTCCTCTTTCGCCGCCTGCTGCCGCATCGCCGTCGCCGGCGCTTGCCTCGCCGCCTCCGCCGTCGAGCGCCGCAGCCGCCGCCCGTGACGTCGTCGACCACCCCTGACGCCACCACTACACCCGCCGCCCAGCGCCGCCCCTCCCCGACCTCTTCGCTGGCCTCGACGACCGCCGGAGCCGCCGCCCCGATCGAATCCGAGTCACCGGAGAACCGCCGGAACCACCGCCGCCGCAGTAAATCCTAACCCCGATCAGCTGCCAGTTTTTAACAAAAAAACCGCCTCTGACCAGTCCGATCCAGATCGGGATTTAAAAAAATAAAAAAAATAAACCGTCTCGTTTTATTTAGCGAACGTTTTTCGTTTAGTTAATTTCAGTGAATAGATTCGTCCATTAGAATTCCGTAATGAGCGTTCGTTAATTAGATTTTTTTTTCTTTTTCTATTAGTTTTAGACAGGGACTTCTTTGTAGATATTTTATTTACAAATTAGCCCCTGGACTTCAAACACTCATAACTTTTTACTCGTTAGTCCAAATCCAACGAAACCAACGCTCACGTCTTCATTACGATCCCCTCTATCCAGTAATCCTACTCAAACATGTTTTTGAAAGTTTTAAAATATGAATTAGATCAGATTTGTATTCAAACTTCATTTGATCATAACTTGAGTTTCGTAGCTCCGTTTGAGTTGATTCTTTTTGCAAATCGAAGCTCTTGACCTAAACTTTCTGATAAGGCCAAATTCACATAATTTTGGTACTGTTAGAAATTGTTTTATGTTGCAAGAGCTATTTGCTTGGTTTTGATATTTTCCAAATCGACTTCTTCGATCTTTCTGGTCTTTTGAGTGATTGCTTATGTGTGGTTACTATTGCTTGGTTACGATAGATTGACGGGAGTGTGACGAGTAGAGCTATCAAGATTTTTGAGTGCGAATCATCTTCATCAACATTGCAGGCAAGTTCACACTTTGATCATATCCCTTTCATACCCAGTTTTTATGCATTAGTTTCACCCTCAAACATTGCATGAGTAGGATTGATAACATGTGGGTATTGGGAAGTAGTTGATGAGGTAGGAACCTATGGCCCTACATTCAAACCTTGGGAGTTACTATTACGTTATGCTTATAGTGCCATGCTATGCTCGTAGACGTGGATTGGGTTTTGAGAGTATTCATGACTGATGTGAGATTGTTAATTAATGGTTTACTTAAGGTGGCAACTTAAACACACATCTGGGTGGATTGAGGTACCTGGGTATTCCAGGATTGCCTGTCTAGGCACCTGGGTAGACCAGGATTGCCTTTTTTTTATGGACCGCCACCCAGGCTCAAAGGGATCATGAGATTTTTCATACTAGAAACTTCCGTGTGCATCCACAAGTTATTATGGGCTCTAGCATAGTTGATTAAGTCGTGCGAACTCTTACAGGGCAGACTAGCAGATGTAGGGGAAAGTAGGTGTAACGGTTTATCCATCGTAAGGTGCTAGCGCTTCTGAAAGACTATGTCTCGGTCATCCGTCTTCTCAAACACCATGAAGTGCGAGAAACCAAACGGAGGCGATCGAGTCTTGTGGGGAAAAGTGCGCAAAGCTCTGCAGAGTGTATAAACTAATCATGATTAGCCATGTCCCCGGTTATGGACGTTTTGAGTATCTAGTACCTGGATTATCATGTGAATCTCATCATGTTACTTTAAATTAAGTTGTTGGGTTTAATGATGTTACTTAATTGGGATTGAGAATGCTGTCAACCATTCTCAATGTTCAACAACCACCATGATAGTTAAATAAAATTTATTCCTTTGCAGTAGGGAAAATTTGGCTTTTCACAAAAACATTATAACCATAGAGCCTTTCCACCAGCCAAATATGCATGTAGTGATAGTCTTAAATCATCATTATCCTCTAGTGTGAATTTGCCAGTACATTCAATGTACTGACCCTTTGTGGCTGCAACGTCTCATGTTGCAGGATATCTTACGACGAGTAAGTGATACGTTAGGGTTACGATTTCTACACTCAACTTTGCCGTTGGTGTTGATCGGAATCCACAACCTTGTTACTTCCGCTATTTTGGATTGAGGTAAAAGTATTTACGTTACTTTATACATGTGATTTACCTCTGTTATAAATCCTCGAGTACTGTGTGTGTCAGCATACCGATCCAGGGATGACACTTAAGCACAGAGACTTGATCCATTCAGGTCGGGTCGCTACATTGTGGAGTTGAACCAAGGAGTTTGTAGGGGCAAGGAGATCGCCTACTTCGTGAAGATCTACCGCTAGTGAGGCAAGTCCTTCATGGGCGACGGCCGTGATGGAATAGACAAGGTTGCTTCTTCGTGGACCCTTCGTGGGTGGAGCCCTCCGTGGACTCACGCAACCGTTACCCTCCGTGGGTTGAAGTCTCCATCAACGTGGATGTACGATAGCACCACCTATCGGAACCACGACAAAAACATCCGTGTCTCCAATTGCGTTTGAATCCTCCAAACCCTTCCCTTTACATTCTTGCAAGTTGCATGCTTTACTTTCCGCTGCTCATATACTCTTTTTGCATGCTTTCCACAGTGCAATTTGCCAAAGGCTGCCACTAGAGCAAGCAAGAAGAAAACTTCAGAGTCTGAGGATGAGGCCACATCAAAGAAGAAAGTGGTTAAGAAGGAGTACAGCTCAGCTGCAGAAGATCAAAAGGCCAGCAGGAAGACAACCAATATCTAAGGCCAGAGCATCCTCTCAAGCATCTTTGGAATCTCAAACCAAAGAGTCTGCTGCAGAAGGAAATAAAAGGAAGGAAAGGGTCAAGAAGACCATGGCCAGAGTGATTGGAAAGGCCTCCATGATGGAAGAAGAGGAAGAAGAGGTTGCTGCACCAGCACCCAAGGCACAGAAGCTTATGGGTGATGCTATCAGGACAGGGGCTGCAACATCAAAGCCCAAAGAAGCACCCAAAGCTGCCTCCAAGCCCAAGACTGCACCAAAGAGAAATACCAGAAACATACCAGCTCCTGAGAAGAACGAGGCCCCAGTGCCTGAGACTGTTGCTGAAGAAGAAGATGAAGAGCATGTTCTGAGAAAATTGAAGCCAAAAATTCCAGACCACAATGATGCTCATCCTGTGGCTGAGAACATGAAGATCAGGAGAGACTCGGGACTGAGGAAATGGAGAGAGACAGATCCATATGCTACCAGGAGAAGGACTGTTGTTGATTACAGGTTCCACACAAAGGAACACCAGGATTTCTATGAGACAGTGCGGCTGGACAAGAGGCCTATAGTGTGTGAAATGAGGTGGGACGACTGGAAGTATATCAAGGAAAATGAGGAACACTATCCTGGTGTGTTTGACAGCTTCAGTGCTTGTGGAGTTGCAGACTTTGTTGGGCAGAAGCTCACAAAGTGGAATGAGGAGCTCATAATGCAATTCTACTCCACAGCACACTTCTATCCAGATGGCAGGATAGTATGGATGTTTCAAGGTACAAGGTACCACTCAACTATTGAGGAATGGGCAAATCTGATCAATGCTCCTAAGGAAAAAGAAGATGACTTGGATGTCTATGCCAAGAAGAAGATGGATCACAACTCTATGGCAAATATGTACAAGGAGATTCCTGAAGATGATCTTGAGACTCACCAGTTTGGGTCAGTAAAACACTTGCTGTCAGGTCTGCCTACAATCAATTGGATCCTTAGGCACACTCTCTTGCCCAAGTCTGGTGATCACAGAATGATCAGAGGCCATGCAATTAACTTGCTACATATATTTGATGTGCCACAGAAGTTCAAGGTCATCAGCCTTATAGTTGAGACTATCAAGAGGACTGCAGCTGACCAGAAAAGAAGTTGTGGATATGCCCCACAGATCTAGGAGTTGATAAACTCAAAGATGGGCACAGGCACATACTTTTTGGATAAGGAATACTTGCCTATCTATCCTGACTTCGAGGACAACCAAGTTGTGATGAATGAAGATGAACCCTCCACAAGCAAAGAAGGAGAAGGCAAAGATGGAGAAGGCTGCCAAGATGCCAACTCAAGAGGAGGCATCTGAGTACTTTTTGAAAAGCAAGCAGGACCAGCTTGGTTACTTGATAGCATCATCTCTGAGGATTGAGAAGGGGTTTGCCGCCCTAACTCAAAACCAGGAGAGCCTGGAAAGAATCGTGGAACAAAAATTCTATGATTTAGATGTCAAAGTAACTGAGATTCAGTCTGTTGTGGAGCAGCTACAGGATGACATGCAGGAGAGGAAGGGCAAGACAACCACTGATGCATTTGCCAGAGTGCCACGAGCTCAGAGATCTGCTGCAGTGCCTGTACCAGACACTAGAGTCACTTCATCTGCACCAGCTACAGCTCCAGCGCAACCAACTCCAGCACCTACTCCATCAGCTCCGTCTACTTCGACTGAAGCCTTCGTCCTTGGAGTTCTCCGGACACCACCACCTGAAGACCAAGCCAAAGAGACATTCTAGTGCTATGCATTTTCTATGAACTTTTTGGTAACTTGTTGCCAAAGGGGGAGAAAAATGTATAGATCATAGGCTTCGAGAGAGAGCATTGCTTTTTATTCTCTCTTGCTTTGGTGGTTGAACTTTGTTTATCTTTTGATTGCTTGAGATACTACGCTATTATCTGTGAGACATTGATGATCATGTGGTTGATCATAAGCTACACTTATGCTTGTTAGATGATATTATCTTACTTATCCTTATATGATCATTCACTTTGCTTGGTGATGAGTGCATGTATTTAATTCTTATCATTTTGAGCGCTCCACCAAGATGTATGTGACATGGAAGAGTAACCCATGATCCTAACTCATTGTGCATTTGCAGTCCAAAGCAAATCTTAAGATATGCACAAATTTAGGGGGAGCTCTTGCTTTTCACATACTTCTCAAAGCGATGATATCTTTCACTCTTATTATCGTTTGTCGAAGCTTTGATCTATATGTTGTCATCAATTACCAAAAAGGGGGAGACTGAAAGTGCAACTATCCCCGGGTGGTTTTGGTAATTCCTAACAACATATAGCTCATTGAGCTAACATTATTCCAAGATTAATATTTCAGGAAAAGCTCAATGAATGGCATGGCATGGATGAGGAAAGTGGATCCCTCAAAATTCTAAGGACAAAAAGTTTGGCTCAAGCTTCAAGATCAAGACTCTACATTTTATATTTTAGTGATCCAAGATCACATTGAGTCTATAGGAAAAGCCAATACTATCAAGGAGGGATGAGGTGTTGCTTAATGGCTTGCTTGCTCAAAGTGCTTAGTGATATGCTCCAAAACCCTCAACTACCTTCCCACATCCACATTTGACCTAAACCAAAAGTCAAACTCGGCCCCACCGATTCTATCTATCCGGCGCCACGGAGTTTCAAATGTCATAGCCACTGCCACAAACCCTAGCAATTCGGTTTCACCGATAGGGATCTCGGTCTCACCGAGATGGGATTGTAATCTCTCTGTTTCCCTTCATAACGTTTCAGTCTTACCGAGATGAGCGATCAGTCCCACCGAGATTGCAATGTAAACTCTCTGTTTCCCTTTTGTAACATTTCGGTCTCACCGAGATGAGCGAATCGGTCCCGCCGAGTTTACCTGACCAACTCTCTGGTTAGCTTATTACCAAAATCGGTCCCACCGAGTTTGTGTAATCGGTCACACCGAGATTACGTTATGCCCTAACCCTAACCATATCGGTCCTACCGAGTTGCATCTCAGTCCCACCGAAAATCCTAACGGTCACTAGGTTTGCTGAATCGGTCCGACCGAGTTTAACCATTCGGTCCCACCGAGTTTGTCAAATTGTGTGTAACGGTTAGATTATGTGTGGAGGCTATATATACCCTCCACCCACTCTTCATTTGTGGAGAGAGCCATCAGAACATACCTACACTTCCAATACACATTTTCTGAGAGAGAACCACCTACACTTGTGTTGAGGTCAAGATATTCCATTCCAACCATATGAATCTTGATCTCTAGCCTTCCCAAGTTGCTTTCCACTCAAATCTTCTTTCCACCAAATCCAAATTCTGAGAGAGAGAGTTGAGTGTTGGGGAAACTATCATTTGAAGCACAAGAGCAAGGAGTTCATCATCAACACACCATTTGTTACTTCTTGGAGAGTGGTGTCTCCTAGATTGGCTAGGTGTCACTTGGGAGCCTCCGACAAGATTGTGGAGTTGAACCAAGGAGTTTGTAAGGGCAAGGAGATCGCCTACTTCGTGAAGATCTACCGCTAGTGAGGCAAGTCCTTCGTGGGCGACGGCCGTGATGGAATAGACAAGGTTGCTTCTTCGTGGACACTTCGTGGATGGAGCCCTCCATGGACTCGCGCAACCATTACCCTCCGTGGGTTGAAGTCTCCATCAACGTGGATGTACGATAGCACCACCTATCGGAACCACGACAAAAACATCTGTGTCTCCAATTGCGTTTGAATCCTCCAAACTCTTCCCTTTACATTCTTGCAAGTTGCATGCTTTACTTTCCGCTGCTCATATACTCTTTTGCATGCTTGCTTGAATTGTGTGGAGATTGCTTGACTTGTGCTAAGATAGCTAAAATCTTCCAAGAACTAAAATTGGGAAAAGGCTAGATTTTTATTTGGTCAAGTAGTCTAATCACCCCCCCTCTCTAGACATACTTTCGATCCTACACCAACTCTTTATCCCTTTCTTATTCAGTACATGGGATGTGTGAAGATTACCTTGCGATAAGCCTACCATGTGGCTATGCCTCTAAGTCGTGCCCCGACACATGGGAGATATAGCCGCATTGTGGGTGTTACAAGTTGGTAATCAGAGCCATCCCCGACTTAGGAGCCCCTCTGCTTGATCGAATCGCTGACATTGTTGAGTCTAGAACAAAATGTTTTGAGTCTTAGGATTATATATATCGGAGAGTAGGATTCTTTTTACTCCTCAGTCCCTTCCTCGCTCTGGTGAGGCCTCCTGACGTAGAAGTTTTGACTCTTCTCTCCTCAAATTTCACGAAAAAATTTTAGGATCATGCGGGTATCTTGGAATCGTTCCGATAGTCATGTGACGAGAACATTGTTCTTGGTGCCTCCTGACATTTAGGGGTTGTGGCAGTGTCCCGGGGAGTTGAGCTCCGAGGTGTTGTCGTCACAATTTTATCGTTGCAGTTCTGGAATACCTGAGTTCGCCGGCATCAAAAATCTCTTTTATGCAGTTGTTGGTGAGATAACCTCGACGCCACCCAGTACTGGGGCGGGAGTTCGGGAGTATTGCCATAACTCGTATAACGGATGCTTTTCGAAGGTTGAGGTACATGATTTCTGAATGTTTCTTGGTTATGTGTTGAAGGATGGATACAGCTGGATGTAGGAATTGCTAGTTTGCGTGAGATATTATGCTTCCCCTGTATCCCCAACACCTGATTGCATAACCAGAAAGTTTCGGGAGTTTCATAAGTGGGAATTCAAGTAGCTCCTAGAATATTTTTTTGACAGACGCATGATATGGGATTGGGTAAATCTCTATCATATGGGTTTGTTCCGGCTTATTTTCTAAGCCAATCCTTTGTTTTGTTTTGAGTTGTGGTATTCGAGTTGCTTCGAAGTCAAGTGTTAATTCCATACCTTTCCTAAGCGGTATTCTCATATTTCTATGTGATTACTAATCCTTCATGATAATCGAGATTGTCATGTCAATCCTTTCCCAACCGGCGTGTTTCTCTTCAAGTGGATCCGATCATTTCAACATTCTTCGTTCTTTTTCTTCTCCGGTGGATTCAAGTAAAGCTTTCTCGATCATATCCTTTCCTCGTTTCAAATGACTTCTCATGTCGGTGCACCTCTTAATCATCCACTTCTCGTTATTCAATTGTTTCGGAGTGCTAAAGATACCTCAGAAGATTCACGGTTACATTCTCGATCCGTTCAAGTTATTTCGAGGTTGTTATCTCATTCAAGCCATTTAATTCAACCGGCGCAATCTCCCTTTCAAGTAATCGTTCAACGGTGTTTCTTTTGAGTGGGCCCTAACCCGTAGGTTTTTTCCTAGGATCTTACCTGACTCTTCTATTTTCCCGTGTTACTCTCAAATTCTTTTCCAAGTTTGACGTAAGAATGAATTATCATCAGTCAAATGTAGATCTTTCAAATTCTTTTCATTGTTGATTCAGCCTTTATATTCTTCATTATTCCGGAGTGTCTCAACAATTCATGGTGGTATTCCTCATCGTCATTCTCGGGTCTGTGAAGACCGAAGAAGAGTTTCTCTTAAATCTTATCCGTTCTCTCAAGATTCATGGTTCTAGCTTGCTGCCATCCTCTCATAATTTTTTTCGATTGTGAGAATTCTTTTCACCCATCCGGAGCAATTCAGGAGTCTTTTCAGTTTGATTCTCCGAAACCTATCATCTCAGAATTATTCATTCCAGCTTTCAGCTATCGTTTCTCCAAATCTTACCGGTGAATCGCTCAAATATCTCTCTAATCAATTCATGTTCTCTTCGTCATCTTGTATCTAAATTCACTCAAGTATCTTCGTGCATGTTTAATGCTTCCCGGAGAGCCATTCTCTTTTCTTCAGTCGTTTTCAATTCTTAGGGTAGTTTGTTCAAGATTCTGTTCCATGGTTATCATATTAATTCATTCCTTGTTTCAATCCTACCGGTGATTCGTTGAAGACTTTTCTCAAGTTTGTGCAATATCTCTCTTAATCCTTTCTACAAGAATAAGTAGTATGCCAAATCCGTTGCTTGTCATCAATTTAATTGATGAAGGATAAGCATAATGTAATTCTTATTCTTGTTTCATCCAAGCGATTAATTCCTTATTCTGGAGGTTCATCAAAACTCTTGATCTCATTTGCTTCAACTTTTCTTTTCTGGAGTTCCAAGTTTTCCGCTTTATCTCGTCGCGAAGCTCCATCTAAATCATTGCAAGGCTTCATGTCATTCTTTTCAACTTTCCCTTTCGTTTGATCATTCTTTTTATTACTGGAGTTCTTCATGGAGGCTCTACATGATGTTTCATCAAGGATTTAATTCCTTCTCGAAGTGTTCATCGAGATTTTTTTTCCTGAGGAGCTCAAGTTTCTTCATCTTGCATTTCAAAGTTCAATCCCTTCTCCCTTATCTTTTGAGGTGGTGTTATGTCATTCTTGATAATTTCCCTTCGTGTTTCATGATTCACAAGTTATCAAGAATGAGATATTTTAAAGCCATTAATCTCTTCGTTGGAGTTATCTTTTGTCAGATTTCACCTAAAACCTTCCCTAAGGAATGTTGCTATTATGGTTCTTATCAATGACCCAAGTTCTTCATTTATCCTCCCGGTGAAATGAATTTTTCATCTCCTTGTTGATATCAATCCAATCCATTGTTTCCGTTAGTGGCAAAATTTCACCTCATAATTTTGGGATGTTTTCAATAAGCCCACAACAAGCTTGTTCTTTTCGTTGGTGGTTTTCCAACAACTCCACTATAACCTTCTTGGAAGGGTGTTTTCCAAGATCATTTGTGGCAGAAGTTGTCATTTTCTTCTCAATTATTTCCTTTCCAACGACCCAACTTCTATTCTCTCGTTCCGGAGACATTGTAATGATCATGTTCTTTCCTTTCGCTTATCCATTCAACCGGAGTGTCGTGTCCTCTTTTCAAGTATTCTCTCATCTTGTCAAATTCATGTTCTATTCCTTCCATTTACAGTCGGAGTGTTGTCCAAATTATATCATTCTTTTCCTTCTCTATCTTGTTTTAACCAGAGTGTTGTGTCTATCATTCCTCTTCTAACCGGAGTCTCATCCAAGTGCTTTCATTTTTTTGCCAAGTTCATATTCTTTGCCTTCCATTTCCATCTGGAGTGTTGTCGTAATTGATCCTTATCGTTCCTTGTACATCTTGTTTCTACCGGAGTGCTTGCATGTACTTCTTGTCCATTGCAACCCTTTTTCTTATGTCTTTCAACCTACAAGGTTCTAGTAATGTTCCTTGTTCCTCTTTTCCAACGGAGTGTTTTCAACTTTGGTCATCTTCGCTATATGCCTTCTTTAAATTTGTTCAACCTCTCTAGGTTCTTTGGTTTCACTCATTTGTCCAAGAAGCAACTTAGCTTACATCTCCTCTTCCTTTTCTGCTTCTCTCCGGTGCCATCCTAGATATCAGGACGAGATCCTCTTATAGTGGTGGAGCGTTGTAATGCCCCGAGACCGTTGCGCCAGGTGTCTTCGAGTTTTTCGCTGTTGTTGCCTTGTCATTCGCTTGCGTGTTGCATCTTGCCATGTCATCATGTGCATTGCATCATCATGTTTGCAAAACTTGCATCCGTCCGGGTTCCCCCAGTTCCTTTCGTTGTCTGTTCTGAGCCCAGACACACTTGCACGCGCCCGCGGCACCTCCGAATATTATTTTATAAGTGGCCGGAAAATGTTCTCGAAATGAGATGAAAGTTGGCATGCGGTGTTGTTATGTTGTCAGTAGGCCACCTGCCAAGTTTCATCGCATTCAGAGTCCGTTTGACGCTCCAACGGTTAACTGTAGTGGCATTATAGCCGGTCCATCGTCGGACGTTTCCGGTCTCCGGAAATGGTTGTCGGGTTGCATTTCTCCTCTCTCTTCTCAGTCCAACCACACACTTGACCTCGTTCACCTAACCCCTCTTTGCACAGTGCATCGACCCCTCGCGCGCCCCGAACCCAACCCGGACAGTCGTCACCATTGGGTCCGGATCATCCCCAAACATCTATAAAGTATCATTGGTTTCTCGTTGGACTCTCCTAACCTATTCATCTCGCACCGCCCAATTACGATCAGAGGGGCCTAACCGCCCTAAACTGATCTGTATTGCTATATATAGTCCCCCTTTGTCCATTTCTAGTCAAACCCTAACTTCTAGGCAGCTTGTCCCTCGCGCCGCCGCCAGCAGCATCTTCCTCGGGATCCCACCCGAGCCTATCCACACGCAGCCGCCACCTCGCACCACCAGATCCACCACACCACAACCAACTAACCAGTGCAGCTCCCCACCATCGATCTGGAACGTCAGATCCAGATCGAACGGCCCCCGTCGCCCCAGTTCATCCCGCGGAGGCTCTGGATCCAGCAGCCCCGCGCAGCGCCGCAAAGCCTGAGCGCCTCGTCTCCTCCTCCCGTGCCTCCATCCAGGATGGATCGGGAGCAGCACCACCCTGCACCGGCTCGCCGGAGCAGAGCTCCTCCTGCTGACGCCCTCCGCCACCCAGGCGAGCCCCCATCGCGCCCTCTCCTTCCTCCGTTTTCCTCATCTCTGTATCTCATCTCTCTCTCTCTCAGGTGAACCTAGCCGCCATGAACAGCCGTCGCCGAACCCGCCTCCATCGGCCTCCGTTCGGCGCGTCGCCGCCGGGATCCGCTCGGCTCCTCGCCGACCCGCCGCTTTCCTTCACCTGCTGCTGCCTTCAGGACCTTGCGCCGCCGAGGATCCGTCCTGTGGTTGAAGACCAGTGCCGCTCCACCTCGTCAACGGACCAACCCGCTCGCTGCTTCTCATTCCCTTCTTCTCCCGTTCATTCTGGTTTCCTCTCTCACCTTCTGTTTCTCTTCTCCATGAAAATCGCAGGAACTCCATGGCCGTCCCTGAGCCCCAACCATGGACAACTGCTACCGGAGCTCATCTTCCCCATCATCGCGGGTGCCCGCCGCCGGCGAGAGTCCCAAGCCACCAATGCCATGGACGGAATCCGTCCAGGACCTCGTCGTCGTCCGCTCCTGACTTCCCCGCCGTCCTTGCCTTCGTCCGCCTAAACAGCCGTGCCGCGTTGCTTTGTTTCTGTCGAGCGAGATGGAGAATGCTCATGCTGCTCTTGTCGTGCGCCAGGTGGGCCATGCACCGGCCTCCAGCCCAGCTGCCATTCGCAACCCATCCCCACAAGGTTCGGCCGCTCCTGCGTCCAGCGCCCAAGGTAGGCCCAGCCACTGTTTTGGAACCGCCAATTCCAGCCCAATGTGAGCATCAACCGCAAGACCTATGTGCTCTATTGGGCCAACAGATACGGCCCGATCCATGTTTTTTTCCGCGAAACGAATTTAGACATTTTCCAGAGTTACCAGTTTTGCAGAAACACCCTTGTTGTTCATGCATTTAATAACTAATTAACCATGCATCATATGTAAATAATTTATATATGTAAAATGACTAGAATTTAATCTAGTTTCACAATATCCAACTTTCATGCATGTTTGAAATGTTTAAATTGCTGTTTGCATATATTTTGCTTAATTGCCATGCTAAAATGTTTTATTTCATAACTTAATCACCGTAGCTCCAAATTTAATAAACTTTATATGTAAATGGGGTAGAAAAATACATAGATTAAATGATGTACTTACTTTGCACGTTTAATAACTATATAATATGCTTTAGGACAGAACAGTACCAAATCTAAAATATGCACCTGAGGTTTTTCCGGACTTGTTGCTTGTTGACATGGCCTCATTTAAACTTGCCTAGATAGGTAGTTTTATTATGCTTCTCATCTTGCCATGTTTAATAACATTTAATATTGTTGGGTACATAAACGAGAGTGAACTAAATGATTGAATGTGGTGTTCCGTCAATATGCAACTTGTTGCATATTGAGCTCCACTTAATTTGTAGAATTGTTTGTGCACTTTGCCATGCCATGCCTCATTAAACCGGACATGCATCATACTTGGTCGTGCATCATGCCATGTTTATGTGATGGTTGTTTACTATGATGCTTGCTTCTTTCCGGGTTGCTTCTCTCGTTAGCTTCGGTTTCATTCCGGAGTTGTGAGGATTCGTTCGACTACGTTGGTTTGTCTCCTTCATGGACTCGTTCTTCTTCCTTGCCGGATCTCAGGCAAGATGACCATACCATCGAAATCACGTCTATCTTTGCTTGCTAGTTGTTCGCTCTATTGCTATGTCGCGCTAGCTACCACTTGCTATATCATGCCTCCCATATTGCCATGTCAAGCCTCTAACCCGCCTTCCTAGCAAACCGTTGTTTGGCTATGTTACCGCTTTTGCTCAGCCCCTCTTATAGCGTTGCTAGTTGCAAGTGAAGATGAAGTTTGTTCCATGTTGGAACATGGATATTGTTGGGATATCATTATTACATCTTATTTACTTTAATGCATCTATGTACTTGATAAAGGGTGGAAGGCTCGGCCTTATGCCTGGTGTTTTGTTCCACTCTTGACGCCCTAGTTTCCGTCATACCGGTGTTATGTTCCTTGATTTTGCGTTCCTTACGCGGTTGAGTGTTATGGGAACCCCTTGACAGTTCGTTCTGAATAAAACTCCTCCAGCAAGGCCCAACCTTGGTTTTACCATTTGCCCACCTACCACCATATACCTTTCCCTTGGGTTCTGCAGACTCAAGGGTCATCTTTATTTTAACCCCCCCCCCCCCCCCCCCCCGGGGGCCAGTGCTCCTCTGAGTGTTGGTCCGAACCGAGCCGCCTGCGGGGCCACCTCAGGAAAACTCGAGGGTTGGTTTTACTCGTAGCTTGTCTCATCCGGTGTTGCCCTGAGAACGAGATACATGCGACTCCTATCGAGATTTGTCGGCACATCGGGTGGCTTTGCTGGTCTTGTTTTACCATTGTCGAGATATCTTGTAACCGGGATTCCGAGACTAATCGGGTCTACGCCTGCCCATCCGGATAGGGGTGCGCTATGTCGGTTTGTCATGGGCCTGACGGTTCATGGGGTTGTTGTGCTATATATGGGGGCGTCGGCCGCCCATACTTTTTCTTTGCTCTCGCACCCGCAGGTATTGCAAGCTTCTTCCCAAGAAGGTGGTGCATACCAGACTATACTTGCATGTTTCCTTTATTGTCTTATTCCACAATTCATCCATGTTTCATCTCGAATTTGATATTAGTTTCATGATGGTTTATTAAATTCACTTTTGCAAGTTTTTATTATTGGTTCACTCCGGTTTCATTGTCGTATCATCTCACGTTGCATACAAATTTCATTATGGTATCAAATTGAATTTAACTTGCTTAGAACATGTTCAAGTTTGATCTTGTTTTAAAGATTTAAATGTCGTAAACACGAATCTGCAAATGGATTAATGGTTCAAAAGTTAAAAGTTTGACAAAATTTAGAATCAAACTAAATTTATTGATAAATGGATCGTGGGATGAAAGAATAAAATAGTTTAAGTGCAATAAATGTCTGCTCCTATGAAAACAATAGAATTCGGTAAAATACCCGTATGCAATACATGTATATGCACGCATGGTGTGCATGCAGAACAGCGATAGTAACCGGTTTCGTTAGAATTTTGTTTCGCCTTCTATGACTATTCCCTCTGTTACTAAATATAAGTCTTTTTAGATATTTTAATAGGGATTATATACGGGATGTATATAGACATATTTTAGAGTATAGATTTACTGATTTTGTTTCGTATGTAGTTTTAAAAAAACTTATATTTAGGAACGAAGGGAGTACATTATAGTGTGTTGTGTCTTGAGCGATTGTTATGATCACCCACCTCATGTCTAAATCCTAGCTTCACCCTTAGCTTGTTTCGATTGGATCAGGTTACCTTGAGGCCGTGCAGGAGAAAAACCCTGACGAACCGTGGCCGAGAATGGCCGCCTACGGACTGCGCCAGTCTTTGTCGTGTGCCAGTGCCTTCACTTCACTGGCACTTGACCTGCGAAGAAAGGTAGTACGCATTTGTCCTATCTCTTACCACACACCCCTTGTCTTGCTGTTTTTTTCGGGTGTGATATTGGGCGTCGTCATTCGTGGTGTACAACTCTCCAGTGTTCGATTCCAGGCATTTCGGAGTCTAGCCGTTCAACCAGATGTCAACCCTCCAACTCTACTTGTCAGTCAGTGGATTCCGAACTGATAGACAATCTAGCGTGCATCCAGGTAATTTCTGGTGAAAGCTCGTAGAAACTGGTATATGTAGGCTTTTCTTCTGTGGACTGGTGAACGCAGAAATGTCGAAGTGTCCAAACAGCAGAAGCTTCCATCCAGCTCCGAGATCTCCCATTTGCATCTTTGCATACGTACCGCAGATGTACGCCTTTTTCCAGTGGATGTCAAGGTCGATGGATCTTCTCCAAATTTATTCCATACTTTTCGCTGTTTGCCAATTGAATATTCTCTCTTTCATGAAAGGGCAATGTCACCGGTCCAACATAGCGGCAGGGATGCATGCTGCTTAGCAGGGAGCAGATCCGTGCACAACTGGGTTGTCGCAATCTGTCGTTTTTACTTCGAACAGAACGGAAATGTCTGTCACGTGCCCTCATACAATTCTTTTTTTTAGAGAAAAAGTGAGCGCCCGACTTTATAGATAAAGCCACCAGGCAGAGTCACAACACCAGCACATAACACCACATAAGTTTAGCAGAATAAGGATAAGAAGTACAAGTACAAGGCATCCAACCTAACATGGCACGCAGGTCAGCACGTCGAGCAACAGAAACATTTAGGAATCCGTCCTCCTAGAGCGCCGCAGCAGGGAAGACGCTGTAGATTTCATTTTAGATAACATGTCGTCGAAAGCCTCTAGGTCTCCTTTCTTAGTCAATGATCTCCACTGCTGCAAAAAGACATTGGCTTTAAATAAGCAACTCACATGATTAGCCGGGAAAATGTGTTCGATAGTGAACTTGTTTCTAGTAGTCCATAGCGACCAACAGATCGCTGCTCAGCCCACCAAGAATACTCTTTTAGACCAGCCTGATAGAGAATTAATACAACGCCGCAATTCCTCAAAAGAAGATGGGTTCCAATTAACACGAAGCCAAAGTCTAATGCAACTCCAAATGAATTTAGCCAGAGAGCAATGAAAAAATATATGTTCGGTATTCTCAAGAGCACCACATAACTCGCATCTGTCAGAGCCCGGCCCGTTCCTCTTCTTAATTTGATCAGCCGCAGGGACTTTACGACGGAAAGCTTGCCATAGGAAAATTTTAATCTTAAGAGGAATGCGAGCTGACCAGATGTCCTTAAACTTAGCAGTGTGGCCACCAGAGGTAAGTTTTGAGTACACCAATTTAACTGAGAAACGCCCCGAGGAGGAATGGGGCCAAACAACGGAGTCCTCTTCCTCCAAAAGCAAGGGGAAGCAGGCAGTAAGGCGTTGCCATTCTTCCAACTCTACAGGGGAAAAAGAACGCCAAAAATCTAAAACTCAGTCCTGAACCGAGAGCTCAAAAATAGAGATCTCAGGATCAGCACAAAACGAGAATAAAGTCAGATAGGCAACCGCAAGCGTGGTTTCCCCTACCCACCAGTCTAATAAAAAACGAGTAGATTTACCATTGCGAACTACAAATTTAACAAGAGATCGGAAGAACGGTCGAACTTTAACAAGCTGACGCCAAAATTGAGAACCACCAGATGAGGGGCGAACATAGGGCTCGGGGAAGGGAAGTATTTAGCTTTGAGAAGAGAGAGCCAAGTGGGACGTTCCTTGAGGTACATTATCTTCCACCACCATTTTAACATAAGGCACTTGTTCATGACCAGAGTATTAATGATGCCAAGGCCCCTCATGTTCTTAGGTCTACAAATGAGGTCCCACTTGACCATCCTATATTTGCGTTTATTATCGGAGGAATTCCAATAGAAAGCACCCATGTGCTTGTCGAAACCAGTGTGTATCCCTCCGGACAGTAGATAAAAGCCCATTAGAAACATCAGAAGGGAGGAGAGGCACGAGTTAGTAAGGGCAACCTTGCCCGCCTGAGAGTTATAGCGGCCTCTCCACAGCAAAACTCTATTGCCAACTTTAGTCACTGCCGGGGCGAAATCTTTTGCCAAAAGCTTGAGAGGGGAAATAGGTAAGCCCAAATATTTGAGAGGGTAAGACCCAAGAGAACAATTCAGAAGATGTGCCACCCGCTGAGCTTCCGAATCAGACACCCCAGTAACAATGACCTCGCTCTTAGAGAGGTTAATTTTAAGACCCGAAAGAGCTTCGAAGCATAGAAGAAGAAATTTTAGATTTGTGAGGTTGTTCTCATTAAGTTCAACCATAATGATGGTATCGTCCGCATACTGGAGGTGAGTGATACCATTAGGGATAAGGTGAGAGCTAACAGATGAAATGTGTCCAACAGACGCAACACGGGATAGGATATGGGATAAAGCATCCGCTACAAAATTAAAAAGCAACGGGGACGTCGGGTCCCCTTGTCTAAGGCCCCTACCATTAGAAAAAAAGTTACTAGTTTGACCATTCATAGCGACAGCCGTGTGTCCACCCGAGACAAGCTGCATCAGGCGGTGCACCACCGCACCCTCGAAGCCCTTAGCCAGCAGAACTTGGTGGAGGAAATTCCAACTCACCGAGTCATACGCCTTTTCGAAATCAAGCTTAAGGACCACCGCCTTAGTGCCCTTAATCCGCAGATCATGAATTATCTCATGTAAGCAAAGCACCCCATCCAAGATAAATCTCCCCTTTATGAACGCAGATTGGAAAGGGCTAATGACCCGATGGGCGATCGGAGAAACCCTAGTAGCCATGCCCTTAGCGGGAATCTTCGCAAAGTTGTTAATTAGAGCAATGGGCCTAAATTGGGAGATCAAGTCAGCACCTTTGACCTTAGGCATAAGGGTGAGTACCGCGTAGTTGAGTCTCGAAATGTCAACAGTTCCCAGCCAAAACCCTTGTGTAATAGCCTTAATGAGGCCTTTTAACTGAGGCCACAATTGCCGGAAGAAATGAATGGAGAAACCGTCAGGTCCTGAAGCCGCATTAGAGTTGGCGGTACGAATCGTCTTGAAAATTTCCTCTTCAGAAGGGGGGATCAACAAACTCTCATTTTCAGCGCTCAAAATCTGCTCGAGAGGAGACCAGAAGGACGGAGCTAACCTAAAACCCAGCTCAGGTTTAGCCGCTAACAGGTTAGAGAAGAATTGAGCCACATGGCGCAGAATCACCGAAGGTTCAGAGACCCTGACGCCGTCAATAAAGAGGCTATCAATCAGGCATCTCCGACGTCTACCATTTGCAATAGCGAAGAAATAGGCCATAGGCGAGTCACCTTTTAAGGTCCAGTTGATAGTGCCTCTCTGCTTTCAGTACACTTCCTCCTGCCGATGAAAACCCAAGAGAGCCTCTTCTAAGCCATAACGGATCTGCCATTCGGCCACAGACAGACCAGAAATATCTGCACGACCGTCAAGCTCGCCAATTTGAGCAGCCAGCCTAGCTTTGTGTAACGCCCCGGACACACCCGCCGGTGGTCGTTACTCCTGGCGGGATCTAGACTGGCCCGACAGATCAATACTAGTCTTTTCTGCGCACTTTGTCCTCACTCGTGCGCACCCAGGAGCAACTTCCCGGTCGGTCACCCATCCTGACACTACTCCAAGCTGAGCACGCTTAACTTTGGAGTTCTGTCCGAATGGGCTCCCAGAAAAGAAGGAATTCCTTATTGATATGAGTAGTCTATCATCCCTAATAATCCAGGCCATCACATACACCCCCACTCAGAGGAACCGACGTCCTCGTCGGGCCACAGGAACGTTCCCTCTTGGCACAAACGTCTGTGCTTCTAGTCCGGTACATGTGCCATGCCGGGTGCCACGACGGGTCACAAACGTCATGAACAACATGACCACGCACCTGTCCGCAACCATCCGTGTAACCGCGAGGGTCGGCTCTGATACCAACTTGTAACGCCCCGGACACACCCGCCGGTGGTCGTTACTCCTGGCGGGATCTAGACTGGCCCCACAGATCAATACTAGTCTTTTCTGCGCACTTTGTCCTCACTCGTGCGCACCCAGAAGCAACTTCCCGGTCGGTCACCCATCCAGTTGATAGTGCCTCTCTGCTTCCAGTACACTTCCTCCTGTCGATGAATACCCAAGAGAGCCTCTTCTAAGCCATAACGGATCTGCCATTCGGCCACAGACAGACCAGAAATATCCGCGCGACCGTCAAGCTCGCCAATTTGAGCAGCCAGCCTAGCTTTGTGTAACGCCCCGGACACACCCGCCGGTGGTCGTTACTCCTGGCGGGATCTAGACTGGCCCCACAGATCAATACTAGTCTTTTCTGTGCACTTTGTCCTCACTCGTGCGCACCCAGGAGCAACTTCCAGGTCGGTCACCCATCCTGACACTACTCCAAGCTGAGCACGCTTAACTTTGGAGTTCTGTCCGAATGGGCTCCCAGAAAGAAGGAATTCCTTATTGATATGAGTAGTCTATCATCCCTAATAATCCAGGCCATCACATACACCCCCACTCAGAGGAACCGACGTCCTCGTCGGGCCACAGGAATGTTCCCTCTTGGCACAAACGTCTGTGCTTCTAGTCCGGTACATGTGCCATGCCGGGTGCCACGACGGGTCACAAATGTCATGAACAACATGACCACGCACCTGTCCGCAACCATCCGTGTAACCGCGAGGTTCGGCTCTGATACCAACTTGTAACGCTCCGGACACACCCGCCAGTGGTCGTTACTCCTGGCGGGATCTAGACTGGCCCCACAGATCAATACTAGTCTTTTCTGCGCACTTTGTCCTCACTCGTGCGCACCCAGGAGCAACTTCCCGGTCGGTCACCCATCCAGTTGATAGTGCCTCTCTGCTTCCAGTACACTTCCTCCTGCCGATGAATACCCAAGAGAGCCTCTTCTAAGCCATAACGGATCTGCCATTCGGCCACAGACAGACCAGAAATATCCGCGCGACCGTCAAGCTCGCCAATTTGAGCAGCCAGCCTAGCTTTGTGTAACGCCCCGGACACACCTGCCGGTGGTCGTTACTCCTGGCGGGATCTAGACTGGCCCCACAGATCAATACTAGTCTTTTCTGCGCACTTTGTCCTCACTCGTGCGCACCCAGGAGCAACTTCCCGGTCGGTCACCCATCCTGACACTACTCCAAGCTGAGCACGCTTAACTTTGGAGTTCTGTCCGAATGGGCTCCCAGAAAAGAAGGAATTCCTTATTGATATGAGTAGTCTATCATCCCTAATAATCCAGGCCATCACATACACCCCCACTCAGAGGAACCGACGTCCTCGTCGGGCCACAGGAACGTTCCCTCTTGGCACAAACGTTTGTGCTTCTAGTCCGGTACATGTGCCATGCCGGGTGCCACGATGGGTCACAAACGTCATGAACAACATGACCACGCACCTGTCCGCAACCATCCGTGTAACCGCGAGGGTCAGCTCTGATACCAACTTGTAACGCCCCGGACACACCCGCCAGTGGTCGTTACTCCTGGCGGGATCTAGACTGGCCCCACAGATCAATACTAGTCTTTTATGCGCACTTTGTCCTCACTCGTGCGCACCTAGGAACAACTTCCCGGTCAGTCACCCATCCTGACACTACTCCAAGCTGAGCATGCTTAACTTTGGAGTTCTGTCCGAATGGGCTCCCGGAAAAGAAGGAATTCCTTATTGATATGAGTAGTCTATCATGCATAATAATCCAGGCCATCACACTTTGTCTCGCCTTGTCTCAGCATAGTGATTTTTGGACCAACCTCTAAGGAATCTACGGAGAAAATATGAGCATTGATGCCAATCATCCATCGGGCCAAAAGAACGGCGATTAGAAGATAGGAAAGCCGAGATCTTTTGCGCCAACGAGTCAGTGAAGCCCTCCCCTTGTAGCCAGGAAGCACCGAACTGAAACCTCGGGAAACCAACCGAGCACGAGCCATCGTCAAGAATCAGGGGGGCGTGATCAGATCCCACAATAGCAAGAGCTCTGAGATTAACACAGGGGAACAGCGAATCCTAACTAGTACATAGAAAAACCCTATCAAGGATAGAACGAATGGGGGAGGTTTGGCGATTAGTCCAGGTGTAACGGGCCCCAACCCTAGGAATTTCACGAATAGTCGTATCCCTAATGAAAGCATTGAAGGTATTAGCCAGAGGCCAAGAGAAATTAGAGAAGCTCTTATCAGAAGGATACCACATCAAATTAAAATCGCCCCCAATCAGGAGAGGCAGCTGACCGGATTCAATTTTATTACTAAGTTCATCCAGAAAAATGTATGACATAGAGTGGTCAGCCGGACCATAGACCACCATGATTTCTAGTAAAGACTTGAGAGTTCGATGAGATACCACCATGCTAGCCCAAAAGATGACATGGTCAAAAGCAACAAAATCGAAAACATCTTTTTTGGTACCAAGGAGAATATCACCCGAATGTCCAGCAGAGGCCACAAAGTTCCAATCATATCTATCTATCCCAGCAACGGCCGAGAGTTCGCTAGGGGAGAAAGAGGATTTGAGAGTCTCGACAAGGCCAATAAAATCAACATTTTCAGAACGCACCAGATCTTTAAGCTGGTCCCTGCGCCCCCTAGCGCCGAAACCTCTGATGTTCCAGAATAAGGCCTTCATCTGAAGGATAAGTTTTTAATTCTAAGACTCGACCTACTCGGAGCCTTGCAGGATTTAGCACGTTTCCCAGCCCCACGTTTAGGAACCACCGGGGAAGCCTGACACCTGTCATCTCCCCCCTCATCCCGACCGGCCACAACCAGTGGGGCATTCGTACCCACCCCAGCCTCCTTAGCTTTAGAAATGTTAGCCTGAGCTAATTCATTAGCCCTAATAATACCAAGTAAAGAAGAGGGGGATCCCAAACTAGAATCTAAGCAAATGCCCACATCATCTAAAATTCTAAGTAGATGTTCATCACATTGCGACGGAAGAACTAAACGAACAGGGGAGTGAACAGCCGGGAGGGAGGAGGAGGGGACTGGGCACGAACCTGAAGGAGGCAGATCCCGAGCCGCAGCACGCCGAGCAGCCCGATCAGACACCCGCTCGCCGCTGTTGGAGACGCGGCCGCTCTTGCGAGCCGTGGAGGCAGGCGAACACACAGGCATAGGGCAATCACGGCAGGGGGAAGCCGCAGCAGAAGACGGGCCTGAGGCCGTACCCAAGTCAGCATCAAGCCTGCGGCAAAGCCCAGCCGTAGACTGCCTAGAATCTCCAGATGTCCTGCTCTTTGCTGAATACTTCTTGACCGACGACTTCTTCTTCTTCTTTGACGCAAAGGGACCAGCCGGGGGCAAATCTTCAATGGCGGAAAGGGAAGGAGAGGCGGGGCGGGCAGGAAGATTAGAACACACCACCGAGAATGGTGTGCCCTTTGCCCCACCAGAGGCAGCATTCCCTCCACCCAAGTCAGGCATCGAGTCATGAGCCCCCCGGTGAGCCGGAGCATTCTCCTTCAGCAGATCCTAGTCTTCGGGGGATAGCCCATCCCACTCCGACTGGGTAAAGCGATGATCAGTACCATGCATAGAGTCGTCCGGGAATCCATCCCCATCTTTGCTCTTGTCGTCATTGCCGGAGGCCGGGGGCGGAGGAGGAGGAGGGGGCGACACCGGACCCGAGGCTCCCTCCACCCGAACCCGGAGCCGAAAACCACCAGCCGCAGGGAAGACATCAATGGAACCACGGATGCAAAGAGGGTCGACACACCAGACCCGGAGACGAGCCGGCCCAAGGATGGCCAGAGAATCTTGATCCACCTCAATAGGCTTGCCGATGAGAACCCCGAACGCCATCAGAAACGCCGTGGTGCGCACGTTAGGAGGGACATCTTCAACAAGCACCCAAACATCAGACAGGGAGGAGATAGCCTTGGACCCATTGGAAGCAGCTTTGACCGAAACCACCAGTTGGTTCAAAGGAAGCGTGAAGCTAGTACAGGAGGAAATCATGCGAAGACTTTCTTGGGAAGGGAATGTCGCAACAAACTCGAAATCAGAAAGTTGGCGGATTTGCCAATCCCACCCTCCCTCATCCCACGGTCGAAGCTCATCCAGAAGAACCTGGGGAGAGATGCGTTTAGACTGGACAAAGATGATGCCAACGTTGGACAGTGAAGGAATAGGAGCTGCCTCAGGGACCTCCCTGTCTAAGGAAAAAAAAGAACATCCAGGAAGGCCAAGACCATAGTGAACGAAAGCAGGAGGTTTGAGACGGTTCTGACAGTCCACCATGAGGTGGCCGTCTTCCCTGCAGATGAGGCAGAAGGGAGGCTTTTCACATCGGGATTGGAAGTGGCCAGGACGGTGACATGCGAAGCAGGTGAGAGTGGGGTTGGAGACCTGAGATTGAGGAGGGATGCGACCAAGACCGCGAGGAGGAGGAGGAATAATACCATCACCAGACGCACCAGGCCTAGATCCGGCGCCCCGCCCAGCAGCAGATCCGACGGGGCGGCGAACCGGAGCCCCCGACGCACCACGAGGCACGAAGCGGGACGGACCACCACCAGCCACCGCCGGAGCCTGCAGTGGCCCGCCACCCCGGGGGACAGCACCCAGCGGAGGAGGCGGCGGGGCCGGCCCCGACGAGCCCGCCCGACTGCCCGCCGCCGCCAACTCCCATGGGTGGACAACAGCCGCAGGAGCACCATGCGCGGGGGGCGAAGGGTCCGTCGGGCCAAATCCAGAGGTGCGGGGGGGAAGCACCGGCCATCGCCGCCGCATACCCCGCCTCCGAGGCGAGCGAGGCCTAGAGCTTAGCACGAAGCGTAGCCTCATACTCCAGATCAGCAGTTGCCTCATCGGAGCCATCACGCCCCCGCTTCTAGCCGGAGACCGCCTCGCTGGAGGACCCACGAGAGCGATCCATCATGGCCACCACCGCGAAAGAGAGGGAAAGGGGAGGAGGAGGAGAAGCAGATCTGACGAAGCAGCGAATGGGTAGGCGGCACCGACGCAAATCAGAGGAGGAGGCAGGAAACCCTAGAAATTGGGGAACCGCACCCTTCCGAACCCATATATACCCAGTCCGAGCCAGGCCCGGCTCGACATAAGGCACCACGGGAGGGGGGCTAGGCCTGGGCCAACCGCCGCCCAGAAGCCAAAGACGGGAGGGGGGAATCAGAAAAAGAAGCCAGAGCAGGGGCCAAAACAGGCCCACCAGGCCCAACACCAACCACAGGGGCCCGCGGCCCTGACGAAGGCACCAACGCCAGCCTCGATCCCAGATCTAGGGTTGGCTCTGGCACCGACGCCGCCGGAGAAGCGGGGGCCACGAACGAGGGCGAGCAGGCGAGGGAAACCACCGGAGAGGAGGATGCCGGCACCGCCACATCAACCCCACCAGAATCCAGCGACGCCCTATCTGGAGACCAGACCGAAGCACACCGACGCCCATGGGAGACGCGGCACCAACCATCCACCTCCACTACGGGCCCAACGAGCCGCCCCCGCCCACCAGGAGCAAATTTACGTCGACGACCCGCCGTCGAAGCCACAGAGATACCACCCACAGGGGTCGGACGAGGGGGGGGGGAAGGGGGGCCTCAGAGTCTGACCCGGATCCATCCGAATCGAGCGCCCAAAATATGTTAGCCCGGGGCGGAGCGAGGGAGACGGAGCGAGGCGGGGAGGCCAGGGAGAAGGGGGGTCGAGACACGCCACCGGTGAGGAACCCAAAGGAGTCCACAGAGGGGAGGGAGAAGGGGAGGTCGCACGAGGCAGGGACGCCGCCGGGGGGGGGGGAGACGGTGGCAGGCGTCGCCACAGGAGAGAGGGGGGAAGCGCCATCCGTTGTCTTACTCACTCCCCCTCATACAATTCCTTACAAATCAGAAGGGGAAGCTTCTATGGTTCTTTCTGAGGTTTTCAATTTATTGGTCTGTTGTTTCACCGGAACATGACACCTCCTCGCTAGTTTTCCACCAATATTCAAGCAATAACGATTCATCAGATTGTACACATTATTTTAGTTTAGTTTCACGAAAAGGCCGAAGGACATATAAGGTTGTACACAGAGAAATATCACTTTTTTGGAAATGGAGGTATACCCCCGACCTCTGCATCATGATGATGCATGCGGCCCTTTTATTAAAAATCCAGAAAGTATCATCATAAAGGTCTTACAGCTCACAAACGGAGCAAGTCATAGCACATAAATCTGAAAAATACAAAGGGCCAAAAACAACCGATACGGTGATAATAAGGACAAGCTCTCTAGCCTCCTATCCTGTTATGCGAACGCCATCCGAACCGGTTGAATATAGCCCGAGCCACCATCTCCCATTGGTTGCACCCAGTAACCAAAGGCTCCCTGGAGTCCATAGGAGTAAGTAAGGACCACGTACGGATCCAAGCTGTAGCTCTGAAGATAACATGCAAAAAAGTTAAGTTATGTTGTCTGTTAAAAATCATATCATTTCTGCAGTTCCATATAGCCCATAGTAACGCACATATTCCAATCCGAATACGAGCTATCGTGATCTGTTCAACCCTAGCTAACCACGTCCCAAACAAAGAAGCAATATCTACTGGGGGATTAATATTAAAAGCTATATGAATCATTCTCCAAAGTAACTTGGCAAGTGGGCATTCAATGAATAAATGTTGTATTGTCTCATCCTGAGCACAAAAACAACACCGCAAGTTGCCTACTCATCGCCTCTTAAGTAAGTTGTCCTTTGTGGGTATTACTTTCTTGTGGACAAACCACATAAAAAATTTAATCCGCAAAGGAACCTTAACCTTCCATATATGAAGTGACCTTGAGAGGGGGCCAGAATTAATCAGATCTGTATAAAAGGATTTCACAGTAAATATCCCATTTTTAGTTAACTTCCATTGTGTAGAGTCCGGCACGTCGGAGAGTCGAACTTCAATCAATATCCGAACCAAGTGCATCCAGGCTATCCATCTCTCACCCACTAACGTACTTCTGAACTGGATGTTCAAGGGAATAGTTTGAAGGACGATACCTACATAATCTTCCTTACATTGCACAATATTGTAAAGGGTAGGATATTGTAAGGCCAAAGGTGTCTCTCCTAACCATGTATCCTCCCAAAATCTTGTTGACATCCCGTTGCCAACCAAGAATTTGACACTACGAAAGAACATATCCTTCGTTCTCATAAGTCCCTTCCAGAACGGTGAATCAGTTGGTCTGATGGAACGGTGAATCAGAAATGTCACATGGAAACCAACATTCAAAGAAAAAAATGTGAAAACCATATTTGAAAATTTCAGAAAAATCTAAAAATGCGGGATGTTAATAGGGTGATGTTGTATTGCCATGCGAAATTTCAAGTTAAAACACATTACGAGATGTCAGTTATGAAAAAAATCATCAAAGAATACTGACTTACTATTCGACACTATTTAATGTTGATTTTTTTATTTTCATAGCTCACATCTTGTAATGTGTTTGAAGTTGAAATTCACATGGCAATGTAATATCACCTTTCTTAACATCATATATATATTTTCATGGCCCACTGAATGGTGGTTTCCATGTGAGAATATCACATGGAAACCAACATTCAAAGAAAACTTTGTGGAAACCATATGTGAAAGTTTTGAAAAAATGTTTCCAGAAACCATATGTGTGTTATCTACATTCATCTTTGCTATGGCACATAGCAACACAACTAACTTTTTTGTTCAAATTGATCGCAAGGCTCTTCATTAGCATTGAAGCAGGCCAAAGAATCCCAGTATTGTCAAATTTAAAGCAATTTTGAAGGTAGGAAAACTGGCGCATAAGTCAAAGTTCGATGACATGCTAATTCCCGAGAGTGATGGAAGAAGTGGTGGCTTGCTGCTTTTGTGGAGGAAGGAGGTAAAAATTGTGGTGAATGATATTAATGATGGGTTAGATTCATGTTCCCACTGGTTTCTATGGTGAACCGAGCCAGGAGAATAACTATAAATCATTGGAGTACATATGTGAATTGAATGGGAGGATAGATATAGCCTGGTTGTTGCTTGGTGATTTTAATGAAATATTATGCTCTGGAGAAAAAGAAGGTGAAGTTCCTATGGCCCAAAAAGACATGAGAGCATTCTAGGACTTGTTTATCTAGCCGTGGTCTCAAAGATCTAGGTTACACGGGTGCCTATTTCGCTCGGAGCAGAGCGAAGATGCGGGGGAGATTAGATGGAGCTCCGGCAAATGTAACATGGAATATCATATATCAAAATATGGCGGTTACTAATGGAGAAAATAATAAAAGTGATCATCGATTAGTGATTGTTGACATGCACTCCCTCCATCCCAAAATAAGTGTCTTAACCTTAGTACAACTTTGTACTAGAGTTAGTACAAAGTTGAGACAGTTATTTTGGGACGAAGGGAGTAATATTTATAAGGCGCCCATACTTCGGGAGGACCGCCATTTAATGCTTTGAGGCAAGATGGCTTGAGGAGGAAACAGTGGAGTCAATTGTGAGTAATGCATGGAGTAAAGCTACAACACCAGGTACGGGAAGGAAATTTTCACAATGAATAAATCATGGAATCGGAGGGAGCTGAAAGCACCATGTTAGCATATAAACCAACTGACAAAGAAATTGGAAAATATGAGGAGTGGGCTCTGTCTGATGAGAGTGTAGTGGAGCAGAAGGAAATCTTGTTGAAGATTGAGCTACTTCTCGAATAGGAGGAATTGAATTACCTGCTACATGGTAGGGCTACTTGGCTTCGACAAGACGACAACAATACAATTTTTTTCAAGAATTTTCCTAGTGCGAAAAAGAAAAATAATACTATCAAGTATCTTATTGATTATGCTAGAATGAAGTACGAGGATCTGGATGATGAGTAACCCTATCAAATTTGATTTCTCGGGGCTCTTTACCTCAAAAGTTGCAGATTGAAGCAGTGAGGGACTAGATAAGGTTAATAGAAGAGTGAAAAATGAAATGAATAGCAGACTTCGAGATGTTTTCATGAGGGACAAAGTTAAAAAAAAGTGTTGTTCCAAATTGGGGATATGAAGGCACCGAGCCTGGATGGCCTACATGGAG
Source organism: Triticum urartu (assembly GCF_056163025.1). Taxonomy (NCBI): domain Eukaryota; kingdom Viridiplantae; phylum Streptophyta; class Magnoliopsida; order Poales; family Poaceae; genus Triticum; species Triticum urartu. The sequence goes on from NC_141878.1 coordinate 221,228,259, forward strand.
TTTTTTATAAACACTTTTGCCTGATGTTGGGTGAGGAATTAACTGACTAAGTTCTTGAAGTGGTGAACACTAAAAGTATGCCGAAAGGATGGAATGATACCTTGATCATGCTCATTCCAAAGGTAGAAACTCCTAAAAGGATCTCTCTATTTGCCTATTAGTCTTTGCAATGTGGTGTACTAGGTGATCTCAAAATTTTTGGCAAATCATTTAAAAGTTTTACTTCTAGAAATTATTGGACATCACCAAAGAGCTTTTCTGCATGTCCGACTAATTATGGATATATTGTTGGCCTATGAGTCTATTCACATAATTAAAAAGAAGAGGGGTAAGAAGGGATTATGTGTTGTTAAACCCAATATGCATACGACATATGACGGCATAGAGTGGTCTTTTTTGGAGAAGATGACGATTAAAATGGGTTTTGACCCGGGATGGGTACAACTCATAATGGCATGTGTGAGATCAGTAAAGTATTCTGTAAGATTCAAATTGAACATGATTGAACAATTTATACCAACAAGGGGGATCTGCCAGAGGGGCCCTTTGTCACCGTATTTCTTTTCGATTGTCTAAGAAGGACTCTCTTTCATGATCAATCATGTTGAAGATGTGGGTGATATTGTTGGAATCCGGTTATTCACATATGTGCCCATGGTGTCTCACCTTCTGTTTGCGGATGATTCTCTGATCCTTATGAATGTGGATAGAAGGAATGTGTTGAAACTTAAAAATATTCTTGATACATACTGTGATGCAAAGTCAAGTATTTATTTTAGCCTTAACACAGATCTGGTGAGAAGGTGGAGGTTTGTGAAGTTTCAGATATCTTGATTGTTATTTTGGCCTACCAGCAATGGTTGGGGTGGATAAATCTAACTTCTTCAAACATCTTGCGGAAAGGGTTATTGCCAAAATATTTGGTTGGAAGGACAAAAATGCTATCACTAGGAGGGAAGGAAGCTTTTAAAGCAGTTGATCAAGTCATGCCAGTATTTGCAATGACGGTACTCAAAATTCAAAAAAACAAAGGAATTTATGATACTATTTCGCAAATTTTGTGGGGTGGTTAAGATGACCACTTGAAAATGCATTGGTTCACGTGGTGGAAATTATCCATACTGAAAAGCAAGATAAGGTATGGGTATAAGAGATTTACACACGTTTAACATGGAAATGTTAGCTAAACAATGTTGGAGATTATTACAGGACCTAGATTCTATTTGTGCCAAAGTTTTAAGAGCCAGATACTACCCTGATGGAAACCGATTAAGAGCAAAGTTGAATAGTGGAAGCTCATTTACTTGGCAAAGTATCATCATTGGGCTAGAAACATTTAGGAGGCTTGGAGGATAGGACATGGAACCCAAGTATACATATGGGAGGATCCCTTGGTGTCAACAAATCCAAACATGAAAATAATGACACCAAGAGGTAAGTTTTTGGTGACAAAGGTATGCGATCATCAACCCGATAACTGGTTTATGGGATGAAGATCTGATCAGAACTATTTCTTGGCCAATAGAACTCTAGAGATTACTATGGTACCATTAGGAATGGAAGATTTTGTTGCATGGCACAACACTAAGAGAGGGATGTTTAGTGTTCACTCACCATATTATGCGGAATGGAGCTATTGTTTTGGGTGGCATGAAAGAAACTTGCTTGGCGCTAAGGGGTCACATATACGCCCCGTGTGTAAGAAGCTATGGGAGCTTAATATCGCAGCAAAGTTAAAGATATTAGCGTGGCGAGCACTATATGTAGTAATCCCATGTCGAGGGGTGATTGAAAACATGCATATTATAAATTATAGTGTGTGCCCTCTTTGTCATGCAGGATGTGAGGATATTATATGCATTTGCATTTTTATTTTACCCGAGCCTGAGAGATATGGACAAAACTCAGTGTACATGAAATAATAGAACATTGAATGACTATGAATGGATTGGGGGTGGCGGTGTTCGAAAGCATCATGTGTATAAAGGGACCATGTAATTCTTCGGATGATGGCTATCGGAATTAATCTTAAATATTGCATGGCACATTTTGTGGGAGTGGAGGCAAATCGTTCACATGGTGCAAGTACAGACACCTCATTAATTTTTTAGCTTTGGCCATTAGGGCTCTTGCGGCAAATTATGCTCGTGCAAAGAAGAAGGTGGTTCCAACCTTCCAAGATTGCGACATGGCTAGACGTGCCCTCTGAAAGGCCTGATGAAAGTGAATGTTGATGCATCATTTGATGTTGATGCGGGAAGAGGAAGAACAATAGTCATTGTGAGAGACTTGCATGGAAAATTTGTGGTAGCATCCTGCTTGTGTCTTCCCTATGTCTCTAAGGCAATGGCGGATGAAGCATATGCTTTGAGAGAGTGTTTCACCCGAACTAAATGGACTAGCCTGAAAAGTCGTGTTATTCAATCAGATAATATGCAACTGACTGAAACTATGAGTGATGGAGGTATCTCAGCTTTTGTCGATGCGGCTATCTTGTTTGATTGTACCTTGCTGGCTACAAGTTTTGCTATGGTCAAATATGAAAACTGAATGCAATGAAGTAGTTCATATCCTTCTAGAGAATAGTTTTGAGAAGTTCGAAACCAATGTGTGGGATGGTGACTAATCTAGTTTTATCATGCTAGCAATGACAAACTATCTATCAGTTTCAGAAGTTCAATAATGCTAGCCGAATGACACTCTCTCAAAAATATACCTAAGAAATTTATGGCTTGTCTATAAAACTATATGTTGCAAACTACAACAGAAATCAAATTGCCATAGTGTGAATCGAATCTGTCCAATATTATGAATGGGAAGGTTGAATCTTCATCATTGTTAAAAGGGAGTTGTGTTTTTAAAGGTAATATAATAATATCGATGGTGATACCAATTACACCTAGCCTCTGCACAACATAATTTGAAGTCATAGTCAAGGTAGTTTTTATGCACATGACCAAAAAGTTAGAAAGAAGACGAAGAAGAAGAAGAAGAAAACCCACACGTCCAACAATGGACAAAAATAGAAAACACCATCATACACCGTCCTTGACAACACAGAAACTATGAGAAAACTAAAGTGAAAGAAATGTCTTCAGAAAGGAAACGACAAAAAAGCACCGACATCACCGAATCTAATCATTGAAGGCCAGATCGTGGGTTTTCACCCTAGAGAGCGCATCCGAGCAATCTTTAAAACAACTAGATTACCTGTTGCCCCATTGACGTAAAGACCAACTCTAGACTGGAAGTTAAGTGAACAATTTAAAACTGCAACCATTCAACGCTATGGGCAGCACGTCTAAAAAATGTTGGTTCTATAAATCATCCCTAAAGGCCATTAGCATGAATAATAATACATATGGGAAGGACATAAATGATTAGGTGTGAATGAACGAACAAAAACGAAAATATAAGCCAACTAGTAGCCTTTGGGATGTGGCTTTGGAGGTTGGTTGTCCTATCGTGCTGCTGCTCGGTCCTTCCGGGTTGAGGTTTCCCTAGTTGGCCCATCCTTTTGAGCGCATCATGGCACCAGACTCTGCTCGAGGTCCCGGGAACGTTGCTCTTTCGAGGAGCTATGGCTTGCCACCCGTCCTTTTGGTCGAGGTAGTGGCCTAATCACCCTTACTAGCCCGACATGCCTTGGTTGTTTGTACCAGGGTTGCACCATATGTCATTTGTGTGATCATTGATACTATTTGAAACTGCAAACTTTTGTAAAAAAAACATTGCAGCCAGCTAATGAGGCAATTTACGAAGAGCATATTTTGTGAATGATCCACAAAGGGATAGAAATAAATTCAACGATAGCGAGCACTTGCAGCATGGGCTGAGGGATATGCCAAGCCATGCCATTCGGCAGGGCAGCGGTGGTGAAAGGCCGGGAGAGATGGCAAAACACGCCATCCGGCAAGCCGCATAGATCAAAGTCCGGGTAGGCATGAAAAAGACTCCATCCGGCCCACCATAGTAGTAAAAATCCATGCAACGCTCAGAAGCCGGGCCTACATCCCAAAACACGCTTTCCGGCCAAGGGGACACAACAGCGGGAGGCTGTGGCATGACCCCACACCCCACTTAGTAGAACACAAGCACAAGCAAACCCAATGTTGGTATTGTGTTTGTATCAATGGTTATTTGAAGAATGTTTTTTATTCAAACTTATCACCACTCGCTGCACCTGTGGCGCAGTAGCCAACTGCAAAAAAGAAGGTGAGCAATCTATATGAGACACTATCTCACGAATGCATTCAGACAGGGTCCATTCATACACAAAGGGCGTCTTTGCACCCTTGCATGCCTTGTCCCTACCCGGGTCGAGAGTTCCGGATGAAGACACAATGACAGGGCCTCCTAGGGCGTCATGGGGTGCTTTCACTGGCAGGTCTTGTTTGGATCCGGAGAGCTTTGCCTTCCCAGCCTATTGTTGGCATTGCTTCTATCTGGCTAGCAAGCTTTTGGATGCCTCTGGTTAGTTTTTGGTTTTCCTCTTGCTTGTGTCATGAAAGTTGGGTGTCAGGTTGCCCCATGAGGCTTTTTCACCGGCTGGTGTCATTCGGATCTAGAAGGGGTTTCCTATTTAGCCTCTCGCCATTGATGGTCCTTCCAGCCTAGCATGTTTTGGGAGTCCTGCCTGGATTTCCGGCGCCATGGGACATAGCCGGTTTTGGTGCCCTTTGGCCTAAACCGTGTCAGGAAGGTGTCGAACTAGCACAGGACATCATCGGCCTGGGTGGGAGTACATACCTTGCCTGAGTTCTTCATTTGTTTTCTGCTCGTCTGTTGGTTGGTGCATGTTGACTAGCATGCCGCTTGTCTAGGCCGACTGTTTCAGTAATAGCACATAATAAAAGATAAAGGCCAGATTGGTTTTACAACATAAACAAAATCGGGTGCGGCAACGCGCGCCTTCTGTTCTGGTAGCATACTAAATCAAATGGAGGAGAGGAGTAGGGGAGTCCAGGGTGTCCGCCACATTAGGCTGACAACTCGTCCCATCCAAAAAAGCCTCGGACCCTTTCCTTCCCTCCTTGTTTCCCATCGGATGCCACACCTTCTTGTCAAGTTTCTCGCCGAAGCCCTCCACTTTAAAACTAAAAGCCACCCTTGGCCGCCCTCATCTCTGGCACACTCCATCAGCCCCACCTCGCATACACCATGTTGTGCCTCCCCTCCCCATTAAGTTTTCCATCAGGGTGCCGCATGTTGGGCCACCAAGGAGGATGAAAGCACCACCCGTCATCATGGCGCTGCCACACCCGCAGTCGCTTGCTACGATGTCGTCGTCCAGACTCTGAGATAATAGTGGTTGAAGCCCTCACCAAAGATGAATCAACCATGGAGCATGCCGAGGAAGAGCACCATGCTGATTTTGGTCAACATATTCTCTCGGCCGGCATTGATGCGTACATGTCGGCTACCTCGGGTGAAGCCGACATGTGGCTAGGAAGTCGTCAGCACATGAAGACCATGGGCTGCATGACAGGAAGTGGGATGAAGGGAACATCGTCACAACCTTCTCGATGCGCTCCTTGAAACAGGAGTAGCATCTTGATATGCTTCTTGCAAGTGATTGTGACTTCCATGGTGATGTTCTCTATGTTTTCCTTGTGTGTGGGGGGTAGGGGGCGCATGGAGAGAGGGATCAGGGACGCAGCGCTCGGCAAGGTGTCAATGGGTATAGCAGGGCGACGACATCGCGTGGTCGTGTGGAGAAGAAGTTGGGGGAGATTGCGGCTGGTGAGGCCCTGGTGGTAACCATGGGACAGTGATGTCCCCGGGGAGCACGGCTTCGCGGCAAGAGGTGGTTCGATGATGTCGAGCGCGAAGATTCGGTGGGGCATATATGATCCGTAGCAGGGTCGGGAAAAGACAGTAGAGTGAGGGACAGGGGAAGAGTAACAAGGACTTATAAATAGATGAGAAAATACCGAGAAGACGAAAAAAGTGAGTGGACGAAGAAAAAACAATGGATGAAATAAACCATGAAAGACTAAACACTGCGTGGTTTGAGGGTTTTTTCGCGCATAGCTTCAGTTGTATATAACTTTTACGATTTGCTAATGTGTTTTTGTATGTGGACGTTCATGTTCATATTGTCTTTTTCTGCGGATAGATATGTTCCTAAAAATATGCTAATTTGAAAGGTAGGAATTTTTATGGTAACCTATGAAATATGAACTCGAAAATGCCAACCTCGAGAGGAGTAGGCGATCTCACTGCATAATGCGAAAGTGCCCGTCTGGTCGAAGTAAGAAATAACATTAGATACTGGTCAAACAGCAGACCCGAGCATATGGAGGATAAGTGGAAAGTGGATTCCAGGTTCGAGAGGTTCCTCCGTCTGCCTCGGCTCCAAGGCGGCTACCAAGCTCGTAAGCAAGCGGTCTATTAATGATACTTAATGAAAAAGAGATCGGCATTACTCAATCACGGAGTTCTTACAATCATCAACCACCAACTCAAGGACCTTAGGAGGACCCGAACCGATCCAAGTCATAGTTCTACCTTCTAATCTAGCAAAAGTAGCAAGACAATCACTAACTTTATTTTGACTACGAATAACATGAGTAATACAAGTTTCTCGAAGACTTCTCAAATGCTTAATTCCCTTCACCAGTGAAGCATAGATTGATCTATCTATCTCCCTCTTCGGAATCATTGCGACCGTTGTAAGCGAGTCCATCTCGATGGCTATAGGAAGATCACTTCTTTGGATAGCAAGGGAAATCCCTTCCATACATGTATAGAGCTCCGCCTCCAAAGCATCCCGACAAGCGAACAATTGACTGCAGGCTGAAACAATAACAGAACCGGCCTCATCGCGCAAGATCATACCCGCGCCGGCTGATCCATTTTGTCCAAATGAGCCATCAGTGTTCAATTTAACCCATCCATGCACAGGTGGCCTCCACACCATAGTATTGTCCATAATAGTAGTACGTACTGTAGTTGTTTCATATGATATGAATGGTTTCCCTTTGCAAGGATCTGCATGCGTATTCAGCTTAGTCCCAATCAGAGAGTCAAGGTAACTCTAGAGAAACCTGCAAGAAGCATCAACAGGAGGCGCCGATTTCTGGTGCACTACTTCATTACGTATATACTAGCATCTCCAAAACGTCATTAGTAGCATACAACACTCTGGATCGTCCAGAGGGGCAAGGAGCTGCAACAACCACTCCTTCCCTGTATGAAAGATTGTATCAAACTTTTTCCATAGACTTATATAACTGACGAGCCAGCGGACACTTCAACATTGGATGGAAATTATCTTCAGTTTCCACGGCACAAATTGGACACATGCTTTGTTAGAAGGGAGAGAGAGAGGATTGGTGGAATAATTTTTTGTATTGCTTGAGCCTCGTGGCATATATATAGGAGTACAATGATCTACTTGGAGTACAAGACAAGCCAGAACCAATCCTAGTCTATCTTGTCTTTCCTAATAATCAATATACTCAACATCCCCCCGCAGTCACAACAGTAGTGACGCAGACGGTGAGACTGGAGAAGAATCCGAAGGCAAGACGACGGACACACACCCCCACAGTCATAACGGTCGATGCATCACGGAGTCATGGCTGGAGTGGAAACCGACAAGGTTGCTCAAGCAGGCGGTAGCCCTTTGTGTCGTTTGTCGATGTAGCCAAGAGCGGAGGGTGGTGTAGCCGTGGTCGAGGTAGCCGTGCGAAGAATGCCATGGTCGATGTCGAGTTGGGGAGCCGGTGTCGAGGATGTCACCGTGGAGCCGCGGGCGCAAGGAGGCGCCGAGTTAGCATGGGCGCAATGATGTCGAAGTAGTGGTGCGTCGGAAAGGAGATGTTGTTGACGACGTGTCGCGGTGGGTTTGCCAAGCCCGGGGACACATCATAGACAAAGGCACACACCGGTGTTGCCAGCACCGAGCATGCGTAGACGGACGAAGACGAAGTTGACGAAGCGCCGCACCAGGCTTGCCAGGCCCAGGGACACGTCATGGATGAAGGCACGCGGCGGTGTTGCCAGCACCGGGCACGCGGAGACTGGGACCTGCACAAGCTGTACGCCATGTCGAAGAAGTCGGAGAGGCTAGCAGAGAAGAACTCGATGACGATGCAGCGTCCAACGGCACGGGGCCGATGTCACCAATGGTGGTCGGAGTAGACGAAGTGGTCGGGGTAGATGACGATGACGCTGGCGACGGGCTGATGCTGGACGAAGATGAAGGGAGGTGGACGGGCGGTGGCGTCGGCTACGGGGGTAGCTGCGGTAGCAGCCGAAGAAGAGCGGCGACGGCCTGATGGCGGCGGTGGCTAAGTTAGGAGCGCGGCGGCGGTGCTCGAAGTAGGCGAGGAGAACCCAACAGCGTGACGAAGACCGGCGCGGACGATGGTGTTCCCGCGCCAAGGGAGGCGGCGCGGCGCATACCACGAGAAGTCGACACGCAGCGACCGCGGTGGACCGCGGGCCGCGGCGCTACGGCCCGAAGGGGCAACGCAACGGCGGCGGGCAGGTCAGGACGACAACTGAAGACCTCGGGGCGGTCATAGGGATCGCGGGCCACAGCGCTCCAGCCCGAAGGGGCGATGCATAGGCGGAGCGTGGGTCGGTGCAACCGCGGGGACGGCCTCGGGATGACGGCGTGGACCACGTGCCACGCTCGCTATGGCCCGTCAGTGCGACGCAGCAGCGACACGAGGATCGGTGCAACCACGGGGACGACCTGGAGCGGATGGTCCGGGGCGGCTGTGGACCGCGGGCCGCGGCACTACGGCCCGAAGGGGCGATGTAGTGGTGACGCAGGTCGGTGCAGCCGGGAGAAGAACCACGGGGCGGCGGCGCTGCGACCTGATGGGGCAACGCGGTGGCACCCCGTTGCTCAATCGGTAGAGGGGCGCGCTGAACTTGGGACGGTCTCCACGGGTCCTGCGGAGGCGCGCAACCGACGGGCCAGGTCGGTCGCCCGGCATAGATGAGGCGGATTGCAACGGCGGGCGGGTGATCAATCCGACCGTGCGCGAGGTCGGGGACACCGCTCGGTGGAGACGGGGTGGCGACGGAGTCCGAGATGAAGCCGGCGACGATGGACGGCATGCGAACGAGCGCGTCAGCACCGACACCCGGGCTACCAAAGCAGCGCCGGTGCCTGGGCAGCGAGTCCCAAGCGACCAACGGAGCAGCAGCGCCCGAGCTCAAGGCAGCCGACGAGCCTGACGCGGCCGGCCCGACGCAGCCGTGGACGAGGCCGTCGAGGCAACCCGCAGGGCCGTCGTGCAGACGCGACGGAGGCGGGTGGCGTGGATCGATTGGCGGGTCGACGCGCGAGCGGCGGCTATGATTGGCCACCGCAAAGCGCGAGGCCGTCGGGTGTAGGCGATGCAGGTGTCCCGGTCGGAGCAGGGAGGTGATAGCCGGCGCAGGGCGACAGGCAGACCGGCGCGTGGACGACAGCCTTGAGGGGCCACCTGTCGCGCGCGGCCGCTGGGTCGGTGAAGCAGCCGGCCGGTTGCGCCGATGTCGGAGTAGAGGCGCAGGGTGTCGATGGCGGCAGCGGGCGACGCAGACCGATCAAGTAAAGATCAGAAAACCAAAAAACGCCGATCAAAATGACCAACGAGAGAGCGAAAATAAAACAGAGCGAGAGCTCGGGAAAAAGACTCTTTAGGGCAGCCGGCCAACACGGCCGGCGAACGAACTCTAGGTACGGACGACGCGGCCCCAACGACGGTCATGGAGGCCGACCGCCCCAGGGGCGGCACGCGGATGCGGAAGTGACGAGGGCTAGGGTTTAGAACCCGGAAACTGATACCATGTTAGAAGGGGAGAGAGAGGATTGGTGAAATAATTTGTTGTATTGCTTGAGCCACGTGGGCATATATATAAGGGTGTGTTCAGTTGCTGTCATCAGATGGAACGTCATGGGTCCGTCCGGTTCCTATAGCCCATTCCCATGTTTAGTTAGTCGAACGGACCGGAACCCACCAATCCCATAAAACGGAATATTCGCACTATATGCGGAACCGAGGGATACCTCCGATTCGGGCGGACGACAAGGAACGATCCCCTCGCACGCACCTAGCCCTATCCTCTCGCGACTCCCTCTCTCAGCGCCGCCAACCCTCCCACATCGCCCCCACATCTCGATCTGCCCCCTCTGTCCCTCTCCGGCGCCGCAATCCCTCTCATCCCCGTCGTCTCTCCTCCGTCATGGCGCGCATCAGGATCTTGGTGGCGACCTAGCAGAGGGTGGGGACTGGCAGCGGGACGGGGGACTGGCAGGGGTGGCCACCTTCAGCGGGGCGGCAACTGGCGGCGCGGCGGTGAACTAGCAGGGGTGGCCACTTGCAGTAGGACGGCTGGAGCGCAAGGAACGACCGGTGCGGCTGCTGCGTCTGGTTCTGCTGCTAGCACTGAAGGGATGGTATGTCTGGTTTTCCTGCTAGCAGCGAATGAGCAGTGAAGGCAGCAATTGGCTGCTAGCAGTGAACTTGGCATGTACGGATGTAGTGCATTTGTTGGTGGATGATTTGTTATTGTGAACTCATGTATGGCAGTGAACTTGACATGTATGCATGTATGGATATATTGTTATGTTGTTTGTCTTTGAAATACAAATGAAATGCTACCAAAATTTTAGATTTTATGGGGTTCCATTTTTCATTCCATCTATCCAACCAAACACAAGAACGGAACCAATCCGTTTCGCATTTTTATTGGTACCAAACACAGAAATGGAACAGACCCGTTCCCGTGGAATGGAACCATTCCATTCTGTTCCACTTGGTTCCTCAACTAAACACACCCTAAGAGTACAATGATCTACTTAGAGTACAAGACAAGCCAGAACAAATCTTAGTCTATCTCGTTTTTCCTAATAATCAATATACTCAACAGGCTTGACACTTCCAAATTTATCTTATGCTTATTCTGCCAAGTTGGCAGAGAATTAGATATCAAGCGCCATGCAAAATTCCTCACCGTGGGAGGTACACCCGCAGACCATATACATTTCCATAGAGATCTACTACCCGATGGATTGCTCCTGAATGAAACTGCACTGGCCTTATGTGCTTCTTCAAATGCCAGATCATAAGCGCTTTTGACTGAGAAAAGACCAAACCGGCCGGGACCCCACGCTAGCACGTCCTCCTCTAGTCGAGGAGACGCGCGGATCTTTAGGATTTCAGTCACATCTGCAGGAACAAAGTGCTTTGACACGAGTTAAAGGTTCCAGGAACCATTGTCGTTCAAAAATTCAGTCACAAAATGGATACGACACGTCCCTTGTTGAGATATTGGTTTGTAAGAAAAGGACCGGGGGTCCAGTTGTCTCTCCAAACCCAAATGTTTCGACCATTGCCTACTCTCCACAACAGGCCCTTTTTTAGTAGGTCTAAACCATGACTGGCCGCCTGCCAAGGGGAAGAGGCATTCCTAGTAAAAACTGTATCTTCTAGTTTCCCATCTAGGTAGTATCTAGCTTTTAGAACCTGGGCACACAAGCTATCCGGATTAGCTATCAAATGCCATGCTTGACGTGCTAACAATGCTTGATTAAACATCCGAAAGTCACGAAAACCGGCCCCTCCTCTATCTTTAGGCTGAAGAAGATGATCCCAACCTTTCCAATGCACTTTCCTTTTTCCTTTCGAGGAGCCCCAATAAAAGTTCCTCATCATTCTCGCCAAATCATCACAGAGCGAGTACGGTAGTTTGAAGACCCCCATGACATAAGTTGGGAGAGCTTGGGCCACAGACTTTATAAGGACCGCTCTATCTGGTTGGGCTAAATGCCCATCACCCCATTGAATCAGCCTCTTAGTCAAGCTTTTCTGCAAATTCTGAAAGTGGCCCTTTGAGATGCGCCCATCGGGTGTAGGAAGACCCAAGTATCTCTCTTCAAAAACTGTATTTGTCACATTCAGCACAGCCCGTACTTGGTCATGTATCACAGCTGGACAGGAGGGGCCGAAAAACATGAAACACTTGTTGTAATTCAGGCTTTGCCCAGTGGCACCGCCATATAGGTTCAAAACTTTTTTAACTTCAAAAGCCTGATCCTGAGATGCTTCGAAGAACAAAAGAGTATCGTCCGCAAAAAGAAGGTGTAAAATACCCGGAGCTCTCCTACAAACCTTAACCGGAGTAATTGCCTCCGTAGCAACCCTATGCCTTAAAACAGCCGACAAGCCATCCGCCACGAACAAGAACAGAAACGATGATAAAGCCGAAGCCCACGCGTCGGTGCAAATGAATCCAAGAAGGTTCCGTTTAACCTGACAGAGTACCTCACCGATGTAACAGAGTTCATATTGTCTGTGCCTTCTATGTAAAAGTCTATTGATGCTACATTTTAAGGCAATGAAACGGGCCTGTCGAAAATATAGAGAGAGGCAAAGATTATGCGTGAGATGATGTGACTGCGTGAACGCATATACGTTATGTTTTGTGTTTCTTAAACAAGCAAGGTCTAATAAAGTCACTCTGTCTCGAATCCATCAAAAATGCAGAATACAGTTACTCAAAGTCCTCCGGGAGCAAGTTTAAGAAAAAAAATAAAAAAAAAAAGTTCCTTCACGAGCACAAGTTACAGAAATCTAGAAATGCCGTGGCCGTGTGCCCGTAACCTGCAATCCAGTTTTGAGCATACTGCAGCGTCGGCTCGGTCCCTATCTCGCAAACTGACCCAGCCGATACGGACCGTGGGCGGGTCAAAGTGCGTCGGACGACGGCGGTGTCACCAGACCAACGACAGCCCTCGTGACAGCATCCTTCAACGCCTCCTCGTCGAATTCGCCAGCAGCCTACAAGATTCACAGCCAGTCAATTCCACCGGTTATTTTTAATCTCGCACGTCGTTCATGCACACGTGTGGGCTAGAGAGGCAAAGAGGAATACATCCCGCGTTGCATTGGTAGCTAAAATAATAAGAAATATTTAAAGGCAATCCTAGAATCAGAGCGGTTTTACAAAACAAATCATACACGATTCCGAACGTACAAATATGACTACAGACACAATTTGTTCCACGCAAGAATTAGGTCATGTCCACCATTATTCGTAACCTTGTTCACAAAAAAATATTCAAAAAATCATGCCTGGCATTTCAAATTCGAAATTTCGTCAATTCTTGCAGTAAAACTTTTTCTATCCCATCCCTATTGATAATTCTTGAAGTAAAATCTTAGGACGACGATAACGTGTGGGCGTTAAAGGGTCTGTCCACACGTTTTGTGTGGTGTCTAAGAGGACCAGCCCACACGTCTATGTGTGGGCAAAAGAAGTAATGCTCACACGTCTTTTTTTCCTCGCGGTCCCTCTCACACGCCTACTTGTGGGCAAAATAGATAACGCCCACACGACCTCTCTCAACCACCTATCTCACGGTCCTGCATGTCCAGCGTGACAGTCACCATGCGTCCCACAGTTGGCATGGTCCTAACTCTCTTCAATGTCCATTTAATTGCAGTTGTCATGTTGTTGTACTACAGTTGCCATGTCTGACAACTACATTTGCCATGGTTGCTCAACTGCAGTTGCCATCTCAGATCAAGTGTCAGATGCCATTTTTTGGACAACTGCAGTTGTTGCCATGTATGGTCTGGTTACTACAGTTGCCATGATTTGAAAATTGTAGGATTTGTCACCTACTAACACTAGCCAGTTGCCATGTATGGTCTGGTTTACTACAGTTGCCATGATTTAAAAACTTCAGGAGTTGTCACTACTAACACTAGGCGATTGCCGTGTAGCGCCACAAAAAGATATCGCAAAATAACATGTTCGGGTAAAGAGAGAGTTGTCATCTGCTTACGAACACACTAGGGCAGTTGCCATGTACCTTGTAAAACACATGGCAACTGACATGTTCGGATAAAAGAGAGAGTTGCCATCTGCTTACAAGCACATTAGGACAGTTGCCATGTACCCTGCAAAACACATGACAAGTGACAGCTTTGAATGTGGGAGAGGAGACGTGTTTGGGCGAACTGATAAATGCCCACACACCAGCCATGTAAGTGAGTGAAAACTGACACGTGGACGAACTGCTAAACGCCCACATATCGATCCCTTCGTGTGGTGAAACGGACGTGTGGACGACCAGATAAATGCCCACACACCAGTCCAGTCCTACGTAGCACCATAAACATGCCAAGATTCAAGCATCCACAAACGGACGCGGATCCATGCATGTGGGCAAGATGCAAGCGCGCACACGTGTGGGCGTTAGTATTTCCGAAATCTTAAGGAGAGCGAGATTGGACAGGGCAGTTTGTGTGGACGGCATTAGTAGGTATTCTGGCCAAGCAAAGCATTGTTTCCGGCCAAAGTCAGTCAGTCAGTCATGGCGATTAAAACGACTCGGTTATGGTTGTCTTTCTATATTTTCTTGCGGTTGGGAACAAATTTAGATCATGAAAGGGATATGTATTTCGAGACGTATTAATAGCGGATGAAGCTTCTCTGAAACTGAAAGGAACAGGACGAGAAGGGACTTCGAATGGAAGAGGAAAAGGTACGATTGATGGCCGTGACGTCACCAGAGAAGGCGGTCTAAGTTTTCTCGCTGAGTTTTCGCCTGCAGGTCGCCGTCGGCGAAATACTCAGGAGCTACTACTCCGTTTGACTTTGACCTGGCTCTGAACCCACCAAATCTCACGTGTATGGCCTACACCCAACCGCGGCAATTATATATATATATATACATATATATATATACATATATATATATATATAAACAAAAATCATCGTGACGTACGTACGGCGCGTACCGTTGCACGGAGTGTCAAGCTCGCCTGAGCAATGCCGCCGTCGCCGGTGCCCTGCGGCTGCCTGGCGTCGACGGCGACCACCGAGAAACGGTGGCCGGCCGTGTCCTTGAGCAGCGCCAGCACGCGGGCCACTAGATCCGACAGGTCGCCTGCCGCCGCCACCCTTATGGTCACCTCACGGCACTGCCCCGTCGAGAACGACGAGGACGATGTTGACGCGCCGGCGCTGCTAGTGGCCACCTCAACTTGTACCCTCTTTGACGAGCCGCCTGCCTGAAGGGCTGCTTGGTCAGGCCTATCCCTGGAGTTGCCGTTGGTGATGCGTTGGTGTTGCTGGATCTGCGCCGCCGTCTCGAGGCTTCGGTTCCTGGCTTCCAGCTCGGAAATCTGGGCTATCAGAATGTTCATGTAGTCCAGAGTGTTGGCGAGGACTGTAGCTTTGTCTTTCTGCAGAAAGAAAAAGAATGTACAAAGCAAATTAACGTAAAAAAGCATATATGAGTTCATGATGAATATGTGCATAACGGAATGCATGTCATCACGTACCTTTGATCCGGGAGGAAGCAGCCCTCTCAGCGCCTCAAAGCTCTCGTTGAGCCTCTCCCGCCGCCTCCGCTCCGATATCATATGGTGCAGCTGGCTGCTCGTCGGGGCTGGGGGCGCGGCCTCCTCGTCTTCCTCCCGCCACCGCTGCGTCGTCGTCCCCGTGGTGCATTCCTGGCCGTTGTTGTTCAGCGTGTTCATCCTTCTCAGGATAGAGATGCCCATCTTGATCATCCGCTGCCCAGGCGCGTCCGACGCCCGCCGCGGCGCCCTTGGCGCCAGCGCCGCGTTGTACGGCCGGAACGCCGTCGTCGTCGAGCCACGGCGCGGCGACCGATGCGCGCGACGGTAGCCTAGCGGAGGCGTGGGCGTGTTAGGCATAGCCGACGACGAGGAGGAGGATGCGGAGATGACCGCGAGCATGGCCTGCGCCATCGCGACGTCGTCGGCCTCGGGGCTCGGGAAGTGGACGTGGCCGTGGACATGGGCAGGGCCGTGCCGGCTAAATGGCACGGGATGCGGCGGACGGGGCGGGTGAGGAAGAGGTCCCGCCGTTAGGTCCCGGGGAGACGTCGTGGTGGACGACGACATGGCCATCGTGCGCAGCAGCGACGTCGAGCCGTCTGCCGGGCTGTCCACGGAGATGGACGGCAGAGAGGAGGAGGAGGACGACGGCCGCGTCGGCGGGAGCTGGAGCAGTTCCTCAAGCAGCGACTGCTGGAAGAAATCCTCCGAGAATATCTGACCGAGGCCGGCCTGAAGGTTCATCTGTCCCGCCGGCGTCGACATGCCGACCTCGATCTCGCCGCTTTCGCATCCCATGAAGGCCGCCACCTGCCGCGCGCATAAGCACTGCTCAGCGTCGTTCAAATGCATGCATGTTATACTCAAGCGAGGGTAATCAGGCAAACCTTAATGCCAGCTTCCTGGTAGAACTGCAGCTGCACCGGCGACGACGCCGAGGCCGCCAGTTCGTGCTCCGACAGCTCCATGTACGCCCGGCCGTCCTCGTAAGCCCACCCTGGCACGCACCCGCTTACGGCCGCGCAGAGCGAACCCTTGTATGCGTCGAACAGAGCGCGCTCGCGGTCGACGTCACCGCTGCCGCCATCGCGGAGCCATGCGTCCAGGCACAACAGCTGGCGGCGAGCTCTGCTCATGGTTGCATTGCGTGCATTCGGGCGTTGCATGTAAGAGACGACCCATCCGAAGCAGCAAATAACTAATTGAAATCGAGGCTTAATTACCTGTTGGCGGCTGTGAAAGGAGGAGTAGGACGGTGGCCGCCGGCCGGGATCGGCGCCCAGACGCAGAGGTAGGCGCAGGCGGGGACGCGCGACGCCGCTTGCTGAAGGATGCGCAGCCGGGATTCCTGGCCAAGCACGAAGAGCGTGTCCATCATATTCCGGAAGCGGCACGCCGAGAGAGGGCCACCGCAGTGTCCTCCATTGCCTCCCGACGTCGATGATCGATGATGGTTCGTTGTCGCTGCCGTCGTAGACGTCTGGTCATGGGTATTATATATACGATGGAATCGGTCGGGGGTGGCGATGCAAATGTGTATGCATGCATGTGTGGACGTGAGTGGAGGGAAAAGTATTAGAGTAACAGTACCAGCTAGTAGTAGTAGTATAGTGCGGTTGGGGAGGGAGCTGGTTTGGCTCCGAGAGAATGGATGGAGACATGGGACGGGGGGTTGAAAAGTATGAAGATGCTGGAAAGTCGTTCAAAGGTGGTGACGGGCTTCAAAGAGGGTCAAACTAGGGTGGCAACGAGGGAGGGGGTTGCTGGATGGTTGATCTTTAGTTCAGCTTCTCAGCTCATCTCATCCTTGGCCTCTCCCAAACTCATATGGGTTAAGAGCATCTCCAGCCGGCCCCACAGGATGCCTTTCCAAGGCACTTTTTGGACGTCGGCGGATAAAAAACGCCCCACTCGAATCCCAGAGACACGTTTTTCGCCGGATTTCGCGAGATTTACGGCCGGCGCTATCACACCAAACCCAGCCCCCCGGGGGGCAGCTGGGGACGCCGGCAGATGACTTTTGCATGCACAGGGCCACTCGTCAGCCCCTCTCTCTCTCTCCTCTCTCCTCCCCTTTCTTTATTTTCTTTCTCCTCTCCTCTCCCTTTCCTTCCACACAGCACGCATGGCCGAGGCAGGGCTCGCGGACCATCTCCTTCCTCCTCGCTTGGGCGCCATGGCCACCATCCTCGCAAGATCCAGCCCATCTCCTCCGCGTCCGCCGAGTGGGCGTTCGGGTGGACCCGGTCGGCGCCGTCGCTCGCTGTCGAGTTCGTGGGCGGCCTGCTCAAGAGCTGGTGGGATTGGGGCCTCGGATGGCTGAGGCTTCGCCGGCGACCTGGAGATGAACGAGGAGGAGGCGGCCACGCTCGGCCGGGGCACCTGGGCGTGCGCTCTGGGGTCCGCCGCGTCGTCGCGTCCGACCACTCGCTGCCCACCATGCAGTGCCTAGAGCGCGAAGCTCGCGAACGACGCCGCCACGACTGCCCCCGCCGTCGCGGCGCCGGCCACGGCCCCTTGTGAAAGCAGGTGCGGCGTCTTGGCATTCTTCCGAGCGACCGAGCCGCTTGCAACTGAGCTGGTCGGCGGTGCCGAAACCGTCGCTGGTGTCGCTGGCGGCGTCATGCCCGGGAGTTGCGGAATGGATGAAAGCGTCAGGTCGAGGACCCTCGCCGGGTTGCTCCCCCACCGGCGTCGTCCCCTCCTGCTCAACTTAGCGCATGCGCATGCCGTAGCATTTTCAACGGAACCCCAAATCTCTCTCAAAAAGATGGATTCTTCATAAAAATTAATAGAAGAAACGTTTTGCGGGAAGTCTTTCAGCACGGCGCCGGTGGATTTGGCTCGTGGCCATAAGCGTTTTGGGTTGCCTTGAATGCATGGCATCAGCGTGACATCACTGACAATGGGGCCCCATGTCTAGTTAGTTTAAATTAAACACTCTATTAAAATATGTGAAAATGACATATGGGCCCCATTGACCCTACATGTCAGTGTCTGTGGCTGGATCTGCCCTGTGTAATAAAAGTAATTTGCTGTTTAATTCGAATTAAATAAATTCCAGGATTTTTAGAAATTGAATAACATTTACTAAATTAATAGAAAATAATCCATAAGTCAGATTAAAAAAGTTTTCTACATGTAAGTTGTTCAGAAAAAGAGACGAAACTGAATACGCTCCTCCGTCACGTGCCCCTAGCATAGAGAACATGTAACCGTCCCCCACCGTTACATCTGTCCGAGAAATGCAAACTTCGGGAAAACATTTCCGGATGTTTTCCCCCTTCACCGGTATCGTGTAGCACTATGATAGATCACCCCTAACACTGTGTGTTGTCGTGTCGTGCATCTGTCTTACATATGTGTGCTTTATATTTACTATTTCTTCCCCCTCTTCTCTCCGGTAGACCCCAAGACCGCTGCTGATGCCACTGTGATTGACGACGTCACCGACGTCCCTTCTTCCTTTTCAGCAGAGCTTCCAGGAAAGCAAACCCCCCTTGATTATTCCAATATCGCCTATTTCATTCTCTCTCATGCTTACATTAGATTTTGCTACTCTAATTGTTTGCTCCTATTCTGATGCATAGCCTGCTTTTGTAACATGATGATGTTACATACCTGCTTATCCTAAACTGCTTAGTATAGGTTGGTTAGTGATCCATCAATGATCCCTCACATTGTCCCTGTTGCCCCTGCTTCATCACCAATGGCTCGATACGTGATCGACGTCCAGGGCCCAACACAGCACATCACCCCCTTTGTTGCTCGGCTCTGCAGAGCTACTATCGAGTGCCGGGGGTGATACCTCATAACGCACTCCTGATGATAACTATGTAGTGTAGCTATTCGGTCGTGATCATCGAGGGTGATTCCTCCTTCACCACCCCTGATATGTCTCTGTCGTGCAACACCTCAAGTGTGAACCTCGAGGGTGATTCCTCCTAAGTTCACCTTGACGATTACATCAGGTGGATTCCATCGAGCGTGATTCCTCGGATTCCCCCTTGATGTTGTGGACACACAGTTACCTGGACTTTACTTGAGACCATTGTTGAAGTCGGGTTGGCCCTGATGGGTACCTGCGAGTTGATGTGAAACTCGGGTAGGCCCGGAGAGCACCCGCGAGATAATTACGAGGCACGACCGGGTAGGTAGACTGCCCTAGTGAGAGGGTTGGGCCTGGCCCTTGCCGTATTTCCTCGAGACGGGGCAACAGGGTCACATGATCATGAGTCTCTGCTCGTCTCCACGAGCTCCTAATACACTAAAGGTTTGGGTATTTAATCTGAGTTGGCCACTGGCCTATACGCACTAGCCGCCATGCGGGAATAGAGTTGGAGGTCATTGGAGACTTGGCTACATTATGAAGAATTAAGGGGACTTCATCATTCTTATTGTCTCAAGCCAAGTCAATTGAATCATCAAGTTTATATCTTATATCCAATGTGCCTCCTTGCGGTAACTTGTACTTAAATTGCTTACATTGAAAGTTACTTGCCCCCTTTGCATGTTTGGCTTTGTTCCTTGCATGTGTTTGTATATGTTGTGCTTCCAACTTGATTATCTTGAGCAATCAAGTATGTGTGTGTTGGTTTGCACATCATGTACGTGTGTGTCATGCGTTGAGCCTTTTGCATCTTGTTTATTTCTTAGTTGGCTCTTGTGAGAGATTAATGGAGTATCCCATTATGGGGGAGTTATGTGCTTTGTGCACTTCATAATCCTATAAAGGTGGGTACATGGGGAATACCACTTAGAATTGATATTGCAAGCTTATCTAGTCGCTATGTGGTATGTCTTCTCATGAGAAATTCAAATTCTAAGTTGTCCATTAATTATCTCTTGTTGGATCGTTTTTTTGCCTCTTGTTTATCTTTTATTGGTATCACATTATGGGGGAGTAATATGCTATGTGTATATTACTAGCCTAGAAAATGTGTACATTTGAGATATTATCACCTAGAATTGATATTGTAAATTATCTTGTTCCTAGGTGGCATGTGAGCTCTACAAGTTGCAATTTGCTTTTTGTTTGGTGTGAATATGATGTCGGATATCCTTGCTATCTACCACCAGGAATTATTTCCAAATACTTCTTGTCTTTTGATAATTGGTACTCACTTATGTGTGGTAGAAATTATTGATCATCTTTACATTGGCCTTTGCTTTTATTTGCTTTATCGCTTGCCTAGGATTGTGTCAACTCCCATTGTATTCCATACCACTTGTGGATCTTGTTATTTACTTGAGCTTGTCTAGTGTTTGTATAGATATAGTGAAAGTGGTGATCCCATCTTGTGCTTTTTGTATTCAAATGCAAGTTCTCTATAATGCACTAGTCTTGGGGGAGCTATCATATTTTCTATAAAACACTCATCTTGTGATCCTTATCAAGTGTGTGTCAGTGGAAGGCAAGTCGTTTCTTTTGGGCACTTTGTGCCATATTGAAACTTTGTAGAGAGCTTGGTTTGTTTGGAACCATCCTCTCTTTTGGGGGTTTGATATCCTTTATTTAGTGGGTATCAATGGATATCTCATTCCTTGATGTATCTTTTTTTGATATCCTCCAAGTGCTGATTTATTCATTTGGTATCTTTTCTTCACTTGGTATTTCTTTGTCTTTTGGTCTCGGTTCTTGAAAGTCTTGATCTTGCATATTTACTTCTTGTAGTTTCTTTGGCATGTTTTCTTTCTTTGACCCAATATATAGGGGGGACTCCACCAAGTCTCAAATTGGATGAGATGTGCATGAAATTCATTTTCATATCTATATGCACATATTTATGTGGAGTTTGTCCTACGTGTTGTTGGTTCTCTAACTCTTTGGTCCCAATGAGTTTGGGTACCATTTTGTTTGTGTTGTTGTTCTAGGAACAAGTGGAGATACATTGGATGCTCGGCTCACTCACAAGGAAGGTGTTTTCACCATGTGCTTATTGGAGTCAAGCTAGGATGATCAACTACTTTGTACCTTCAATTGGTATCTACTACATCCTTCCAATGTTATCTTGGTAACAAGTATCTTCATATACTTCATGCACACATTTCTTGTATCAGCCTTGTGTAGGTTGTATCATGGCATGTTATTCATTCATTCTTGTGATACTTGTTTTCTTTCTCAAAGCATCCCAACAATGATCTCTTGTTGCTAGTTGTGATGTCTTTGTTGTTCGTGTGTGGACTCATTTATATACAATAAGACCAATATCTAGCCATGAGCTATGCTTCCAAGCAAATATCTTATTGGTATATGTATGACCTCCCTTTTGATATCTTGTTCCTCGTGTTGTAACTATTTCGGGTGTACATCCTTCTTTGTAGATATATATCATCATGATTTCGTCTACCTAGAATCTTATACACTTGAGAGAAGTTGCATATCTAGTTGATATCCTTTCTTTCACGTCCACCTTGTCTTTCTTATGTTATTTCTTTGGTGGCTCCGTGAAAGCTTTTGCCTTGAGTGCGTGTCTTCTATCGTTGCATCTTGATGCACTCTTGTGTGTGGTGAAGATTATTTTCCTCATGCTTATCTTCACGAGGCTTTTGCCATCTTAATTGGTATCCCTCGTCTTGATGAGGCTTTCATCTTCTATCTTCACCATGGGTTGTCACAAGCATAGGTTCTTAATATGCTTATTAGTAAGCTTGTGAACCCATTTGCTAGTTGTGTGTGGGAATGATAGGCCTTGCACCGTGTGCCTCGTTCTTTCAAGACTTTATTGATGCCTAATGCTCATCCGTACATTAGTCTTCTCAAGTGCATTGCCTTGACTCACACACATCATTTTGGTTGAGCCCATTCTTAAGTTGCCTCTTTTATTACTTGTTGCTCAACCATGTGTGTGTTGCAAGTATTAGGCTTTGTTTCCTATATGCTCACTTGCACTTGTTGTAAGTTTCTATTGATTTTGGGGGAGCTATGATCCTATTTTGTGCACTTTGTATCCAAATACAAATATTCTTATGTGTGCACAAATCATGGGGAGCTTCTCTAGTTTCTTTAGAACACTCCTTTGCTCATTTCATAATATCCTTTATTCATGTGGCTCGTAGGATCTTTGGTCTAGTAGGTTCAATTGATATCCGTTGATTGCTTGCTTCAATTGGTACCTTTTGATTGCTTGTGTCTCTCTTTGTTATGTCCTTGTGGCATATCATTCCTTTAGAAATCTTGGTGCCTCAATATAGTTGGTCTCCCTCCAAGTATTACCTTTGGATATGTGTATGGCATTCCACTCTCTTGTTGAGAAATACACAACTTTTGGAGGAACACCTTTTATATTGGTCTTCTTAGCTTTTCACCCATTTTGGCAATCGATGCCAATGGGGGAGAAGTTTCAGAGAGTTTTGTGGAGGTTTCAGAGAGTTTTGTGGAGAAGTCTTTAGAGTTTTCTCCTTGCTTTGGTTTTGTTCCTAAGCATTTGCATCTCATACACAAGCTTTATTGGTTGTTGCATTGCATGGTGATGCATAATTCCTTGTATTAAACTCTCTTGAAAGTGATTGTCATCAATTACCAAAATGGGGGAGATTGAAAGAACATGCGGTGCCCCCATGTTTGGTTTTGGTAATTGATGACAATCTCTATGGACTAATGGTTGCCTTGAGTTATATTTGAAGGTTTTTGTCCATAGGCTTTTCTTGGAGTACATGTGTTGGTTTCAAGGAGAGTTTGTGTCGACCAAGGTGCTATTCAAGGAATTACCTAAAGATTGGTCTTGTGAGAGGTTGATCAAGACTAAGTCAAAGAGTGAATCAAGTTGACCAACCCACAAAGCGTAGAAGATGTACCGAGAGGGATCAAGTGATCCCATGGTATGGTAAGCATTGTCAATTACGCTTCGTGTACTAACCCATGGTCTTCGTGAGGATTCTTTTTGGGGTTAGGTTGCGGTGTGCAAGTTCAAGTGGAGCATCACGAAGAGATCAAATGCTTGAAGCTTGCCGTCCTTTGTGGTGATAATGGACTTGTGAAGATGTGCGGAAGAGTGGCTCACCCATAGTGGAGTATGGGGGAGCAATCAACTAGTCTTCATCAAGTCAACCCAATCAAGAAAGGTGGTCCAACTTGAGGGAGTCAAGATCGTCTTCATCTAGCTCAAGTGGACCATGTGCAAGGCAAAGGTTTGCCCTTGATAGGTTTTCTATTTTACCGGTCTCATGATGGTAGTTGGGAGACTAGGTTATAGGATCGATTGTCGTACTATCAAGGGGGGCTCTCGATGAGTAGCTTGATCGTATCGTTCGCTGAGATCTCAAACCATTGCATCCTTGCATCATCTTTCTTGGTTCTTGTTTGGTTCTCTTTGAGAGTCTTAGAGCTTTTGCTCATCTTGATGACAAGCTTGAGTTCATCGAAAATGGAGTTCGCTTGCATACTCTATGATGTTTTCGTTGTTGGAGGTTTTGCCGGTTCTTCTTGGTTGGAGGTTTCACTCCTCTATTTGTTGGCATACCTTCCCTGCCTCTTCTTACTATATCCAGTCGTTGTTTTAATGCTACTCGTCGTCTTGTTTCCAACAAGCTTGAGTTTGCTCAATTCGGAGCTCATATGCAGAAGTTATGGCAGTTCTTGTTCTCTTGAGTGTGGTTTTGTCAGGGTCCGCGTTGGAAAGGTTTGGGTGGATTCATCACGTACACGTCTCCTTCTTTTCCCCTCCTTCCTTGGAGCTTCCTCCGTTTTCTTGCCTCCCTTGTGTGGCTGCCGTTGTTGGTTGCGGTAGTACTGCTCCCAGGAAAGCGGTAGTACCGTAGGCATCAGCGGTAGTACCGTGCAGTGGCACGGTAGTACCGCAGGTGCCCAAGGTAGTACCGCTCCCCTGGAGCTGCACTACCGCTGCCCACCAGGCTAGTGCCGCCCCTTTGCGGTAGTAGGAGCGGATGTAATTTTTTACATCCGCACCTACCGCGGTAGTACCGCTCTCGCCGTGCGGTAGTACCGCGCTATGCGGTCAGGCAGTAGTACCGCCCCTCGGCAGTACTACTGTGTCGGGTTTTTGCTACTTCTGTTTCTTTGCGGAAGTAGGCACAGAAGTTTCCCTTTTTCCCTGGCTGGGACTTTTGCCTTGCGGTAGTACCGCATGGGGGGCGCGGTAGTACCGCGCGTGCGGAAGTTCTGCCCCCAGCTCCTGTGCGTCTGTTTATCGGTTCTGTGCTGGGGTTGCGGCAGTACCGTGGGTCGGTACGGTAGTACCGCACAGCCGTGCGGTAGTACCGCGCGGCCTTGCGGTAGTACCGCTGGCCGTGGGCTGGTTGGTGGGTAACGACTGGATTTTTCCCCACCTATAAAAGGGGGTCTTCTTCCCCAATGGACCTTATCCTTTTAGCTCGTGTTCTTCCCCCATTGTTGACCTTCTTCGAGCTTTCTAACTCTCAATCCCTCCAATGATTCTTGCTAGTTCTTGAGGGAAAAGAGAGAGGAGATCTAGATCCACGTTTCCACCAATCACTTTCTCCTCTTTGTGAGGGGAACCCCTTGGATCTAGATCTTGGAGTTCTTGGTGTTCTCCTTCTTGTTCTTCCTCTCATTTTCCTCCCTAGCACTAGTTGCTTCCGTGGGATTTGAGAGAGAAGGACTTGGGCACTCCGTGTGCCCTTGCCATTGTTGGGGAACGTTGCAGAAAACAAAAAATTTCCTACGGTTTCACCAAGATCCATCTAGGAGTTCATTTAGCAACGAGTGATCGGATTGCATCTACATACCTTTGTAGATCACGCGTGGAAGCGTTCAAAGAACGGGGATGAGGAAGTCGTACTCGACGTGATCCAAATCACCGGAGATCCTAGCGCCGAACGGACGGCATCTCCACGTTCAACACACGTACGGTCAGCATGACGTCTCCTCCTTCTTGATCCAGCAAGGGGAAAGGAGAGGTTGAGGAAGATGGCTCCAGCAGCAGCACGACGACGTGGTGGTGGTGTAGCTGCAGTACTCCGGCAGGGCTTCGCCAAGCTCTATGGAGGAGGAGGTGTTGGAGAGGGAGAGGGAGGCACCAAAGGCGTAGGTTAGAGGCCCTCCCTCCCCCCACTATATATAGGGGGCCTAGGGGGGGCGGCGGCCCTAGGAGATGCAATCTCCTAGGGAGGGCGGCGGCCAAGGGGTGGGGCTTGCCCCCAAAGCAAGGGGGCGCCCCCCTTTAGGGTTTCCCCACCCTAGGCGCATGGGCCCTAGGGGGAAGTGGCGCCCCAGCCCACTTTGGGCTGGATCCCTTCCCACTTCAGCCCATGGGGCCCTCCGGGATAGGTGGCCCCACCCGGTGGACCCCCGGGACCCTTCCGGTGGTCCCGGTACAGTACCGGTGACCCTGAAACTTGTCCCGATAGCCGAAATAGCACTTCCTATATATAATTCTTTACCTCTGGACCATTCCGGAACTCCTCGTGACATCCGGGATCTCATCCGGGACTCCGAACAACATTCGGGTTACTGCATATACATATCCCTACAACCCTAGCGTCACCGAACCGTAAGTGTGTAGACCCTACGGGTTCGGGAGACATGTAGACATGACCGAGATTGCTCTCCGGTCAATAACCAACAGCGGGATCTGGATACCCATGTTGGCTCCCACATGCTCCTCGATGATCTCATCGGATGAACCACGATGTCAAGGATTCAAGCAACCCCGTATACAATTCCCTTTGTCAATCGGTATGTTACTTGCCCGAGATTCGATCGTCGGTATCCCAATACCTCGTTCAATCTCGTTACCGGCAAGTCACTTTACTCGTACCGTAATGCATGATCCCGTGACCAGACACTTGGTCACTTTGAGCTCATAATGATGATGCATTACCGAGTGGGCCCAGTGATACCTCTCCGTCATACGGAGTGATAAATCCCAGTCTTGATCCGTGTCAACCCAACAGACACTTTCGGAGATACCCGTAGTATACCTTTATAGTCACCCAGTTACGTTGTGACGTTTGGTACACCCAAAGCACTCCTACGGTATCCGGGAGTTACACGATCTCATGGTCTAAGGAAAGGATACTTGACATTGGAAAACTCTAGCAAACGAACTATACGATCTTATGCTATGTTTAGGATTGGGTCTTGTCCATCACATCATTCTCCTAATGATGTGATCTCGTTATCAATGACATCCAATGTCCATAGTCAGGAAACCATGACTATCTGTTGATCAACGAGCTAGTCAACTAGAGGCTTACTAGGGACATGTTGGTGTCTAAGTATTCACACATGTATTACGATTTCCGGATAACACAATTATAGCATGAATAAAAGACAATTATCATGAACAAGGAAATATAATAATAATCCTTTTATTATTGCCTCTAGGGCATATTTCCAACAGCCATTGCATTTGGTGCATCGGTTTGAGTTCTCCACGGTGATACGTGGAAGTTACAAGTTGAGAAGCTTATTACTCTTGGGTGCTTGGTACCCTTGAGCTTGTTCCTCTTGGGTGCTTGGGCGCCCTAGACGGTTGGTGGTGTTCGGAGCTCAATCATTGTGGTGTAAAGCTCCGGGCAAGCTTCGGGGTCTCCAATTAGGTTGTGGAGATCGCCCCGAGCAATTTGACGTGTACCGGTGACCGCCCCCAAGGGTTGCCAAAGTGTACGGGTTCGGTGACCGCCCCCAAGGGTTGCCATTTGTACGGGTTCGGTGACCGCCCTCAAGGGTCCCTTAGTGGAATCACGGCATCTTGCATTGTGCGAGGGCGTGAGGAGATTACGGTGGCCCTAGTGGCTTCTTGGGGAGCATTGTGCCTCTACACCGCTCCAAACGGAGATTAGCATCCACAAGGGTGTGAACTTCGGGATACATCGTCGTCTCCGCGTGCCTCAGTTATCTCTTACCCGAGCCCTTTACTTATGCACTTTACTTTGTGATAGCCATATTGTTTCTTGTCATATATCTTTCTATCACCTAAGTAGTTTATCTTGCTTAGCATAAGTTGTTGGTGCACATAGGTGAGCCTAGTTGTTTTAGGTTTTGTGCTTGACAAATTAACTGTTAGGTTTATTCCGCATTTGTTCAAGCCTAAACCGTAATTATTTTAAAGCGCCTATTCACCCCCCCTCTAGGCGACATCCACGATCTTTCACCAGAGTAATCAACGTGTTGGGTAATGTGGTGCACCTCTGCAGGGAAGGTATCTATTCGAATAGTCGTGTCCATGGCAATAGATGCTCGGAGTTGTATCCCAATCTATTACAACTATAAATGGATACTTGAAATATGTGATGGATATGATGGCTCCCGGATTGCTTTCTCGCAGGGAGTCGAGGAACGATCTCTGGGCGTTAATTCTACAACATGCTTGTTACTTATAATATGCTATTATGTACTCTTCTAAATGCTGCAAGATGCTTGAAGATGCTAGTCTTTGATAGGCTAGGCTTTCCCTTCTCCTTTGACATTCTGCAGTTCAGTCCACAGATACAACTCATTCCTTTGATACTGATGCATACTTAGTATACATCTGATGTAAGTCTTGCGAGTACTTTGGATGAGTACTCACGGTTGCTTTGCTACCCTTTTCCCCCTTCGTTCTTCTCTTGGATGTTGCGACCAGATGGCGGATCCCAGGAGCCTGATGCCACCCCCGTCGACTACTACTTCTACCCCGGGGGTGCCTACTTCTACGTGGAGACCGTCAATGACCAGGAGTAATTAGGTGGTCCAGGTAGGGGGCCTTGCCTTTTCGATCGATGATGCTTTTGTGCTAGCCTTCTTAAGGCAAACTTATTTAACTTATGTCTGTACTCAAATATTGTTGCTTTCGCTGACTCTTGTGTATTCGAGCCCTCGAGGCCCCCGGCTTGTAATATAAAGCTTGTATTATTTTAATTTGTGTATAGAATTGTGTTGTGATATCTTCCCATGAGTCCCTGATCTTTATCGTATGCATTTGTGTGTATGATTAGTGTACGATTGAATCGGGGCATCACAGGCCGTGTCCCAAACTTGCGATACGCCCCACCGACGTGGGCTCGCATGCGGGGTTCATGCCGATTCGACAAGCTCCGATGGGTCCATTGTCACCAAAGCAGCTGACTAAGAGGGAGTAGAATTTTGTGAAGAATGGAAGTGAATGTATTTGAGAACAAGAGCTGCCAACACATCTATATGTAGGCAAAACTTAGTGCTGGCATTCTAGACAACGGCACAACAACACAAGATTAAGTATCTATGGTGTGTTTATAAATCACACGACAGCAATATCTTGCAACTGGTCACGGCAACTGGGCCCACATAGTAGTGACGTCAGAAGTACTAAGTGCTGCAATTTAGTCTATTTTGGGCAGCCCAATAACTATTTCAGAAATTCCTAATAAATCCTAGAGGCCCACTTAGCCCATTTGTGCAAGGCAAGGGATACTACTAAAGTTTAGTCCCACATTGCTAGTTTAGTGGGAGTTGGACCTCCTTATAAGGGAGGTTCTTTCCCCACTTGTACGAGCATGAGAATAAGAGGGATATCCACGTGCGCTCCTCCTCCGCCGCCCGCCTCGCCACGCCACGCCACGCCTCGTCACGACGCGCCGCGCCGCGCCGCGGGTTGCGGGAATGAGCCGAGCCGATATCTAAATTTTTGCCACGCACGACGTGTATACGAAAGGTCACATGGGAGTTGAAACGTTTTCTGTAGTGGACACTGAATTCGAACGGCGCGCCTCTTCGGCCGCTGCCTGTTCGCTTCGTCTCCCTTCATTGCTTCACCTCCTGTCGCAGCCTCTTCGCGTCCTTCTCCTGTGCCTATATAAGAGAGGTCGCTCCTCTCCAGAGAGACACAACAGAAGGTCCTCTTCCTCTCGCCACAAAGTTCCGACCACTGCGCTACTGCTACATTCTTCCCCATCCCGTCTTGCGGCGTGCACCGCAGGTCGGGACAGTAGGCCTCCGAAACCGCACCCTTTGAGTCCTGTACGGGAGAAGGGTGATAAGGTTTTTGGGGAGCGCTCAGCGCGACTACTGGCTGCTTCATCACGGACGATCCGGTCGCCGATGACTACTTCCCCGACGACGACTTCTTCCCCGACGTCCATGACCTCCTCGACGACATGGCAGGCGAGGACACCGACCCCAAGTCCAGCGCTTCTGCTGCTGCTGTCCCGTACGTGTTCTTGTCTTTCCTGTTAAAGGTTCTGCCGCAGTTCCTTGTTCTAGTCCTTATCCTACACATGATAGGTTCTACTTCATATATGCTACTTGCTATACTGTCTGCTTTAGATATGATAGGCTACGGTTCATATATGCAAAAGCTATTTACCTTCTCTCTGTCAGAACACATGACTTGTTTTATCTCTACTATATTAGTCATGCTTTATCTAGTATTTCTGTTAATAAAATCATTTGGTAAATTGCTCATATTTCCAACAATCCAAAAACCTTATTATACGCAATTTACCCCAAGTGGTTTTGTTGCTTCCATGAGACCTCCTATGTTTGAGGGTATCCACTATAAGAGGTGGCGCGTGAGAGCAGTCTTATGGTTTCAAACCATGAGTTGCTATGACGCCACTCTTGGCAAACCTGAAGGGGAGCTTGATGCTCAACAGGCACAAGCCTTTCAGAAAATGGATACTCTGTTTAAGGCTGCTCTCTTGAGTGTTCTTGGTGAGAACATAGTTGATGCTTATGCGTCAATTGATAATGGAAAAGATATGTGGGATGCACTCGAGGCCAAGTTTGGGGTCTCGGATGCTGGCACTGAGCTGTACATCATGGAGCAATTCTATGATTACAGGATGACTGAAGAGCGCTCTGTGGTTGAGCAAGCTCATGAGATACAGTCATTTGCTAGAGAACTTGAGCACTTCAGTTGTATGGTATCGGACAAGTTTGTTGCCGGAGGTATCATCACTAAGCTTCCTCCTTCATGGAGGAACTTTGCTACCTTGCTGAAGCATAAGAGGCAGGAGTTTTCCGTCCCAGATCTCATTGGCACTCTTGATGTGGAAGAAAAGGCAAGAGCAAAGGACACACGTGCTCGAGGTATTGAGGGAGGATCTAGTGCCAATGTGGTACAGAAGCAGAACTTCCAGCCCCACAAGTTCAAGAACAAGGGCAAGTTTGATGGAAAAGCAAAGTTTGATGGGAAGAACAAGGCTGTGCAACACACAAACTTCAAGAAGAAGAATGGCAAGAAGAAAGGTGCTTGTCATGTGTGTGGGGATCCTGATCATTGGGCTCCTAGTTGCCCTAATCGCTATGACAAGCGTCATCCTGGGAAAGGCGGCAAGACCGCTAATGTTGTCATTGAAGACACTGACATGAAGGATGCTGGGTATGGTATATTTCCCACTATTCTTTCAGTATGTCATTCTCCTGACTGGTTGATTGACACGGGTGCTAATGTGCATGTATGCGGTGATATTTCCATGTTTTCGTCTTATCAGACCGCAGGGACTTCAACCGTGCCGATGGGCAACGGTTCAAGTGCTTCTGTTCGTGGTGTTGGCACGGTCGATCTGAAGTTTACTTCGGGGAAGATCGTGCGGCTGAAGAACGTGCATTATATCCTCTCCGTCAATAAAAATCTTGTTAGCGGATCTCTTCTGTGTAGAGATGGATACAAGCTTGTCTTTGAGTCGAATAAATTTGTAATATCCAAGTATGGAACCTTTGTTGGTAAAGGCTATGAGTCAGGAGGCTTGTTTCATTTATCCTTATTAGACGTTTGCAATAAAGTTGTTAATCATATTTGCAACAATAGTGAATCCAATGTGTGGCATTCACGTCTTTGTCATATTAACTTTGGTTGCATGTCGCGACTAGTGAAGTTGAACTTAATCCCTAGTTTCACCACCGTTAAGGGATCTAAGTGTCAAGTGTGTGTGCAAGCTAAGCAACCTCGTAAGTCTCACACGACTGCGGAAATAAGAAATCTTGCACCACTAGAGCTCATACATTCAGATCTATGTGAAATGAATGGTGTGTTGACAAAAGGTGGAAAGAAATATTTCATGACGTTAATTGATGACTCCACTAGATATTGCCGTGTGTATCTTCTGAAATCTAAGGATGAGGCTTTGAACTTTTTCAAGATCTATAAAGCTGAAGTGGAAAATCAACTTGATCGGAAAATCAAGAGGCTTAGGTCCGACCGTGGTGGAGAGTATTTTTCCAATGAGTTTGATGCCTTTTGTGCGGAACATGGTATAATCCATGAGAGGACTCCTCCCTACTCACCTCAGTCAAATGGGGTGGCCGAAAGAAAGAACCGTACTCTAACTGATTTGGTTAACGCCATGTTAGATACATCGGGTCTCTCCAAGGCATGGTGGGGGGAGGTGATATTGACAGCATGTCATGTCCTGAACCGAGTCCCCACAAAGAACAAAGAGATAACTCCATTCGAGGAATGGGAGAAGAAAAGGTTAAAACTCTCTTATCTACGAACATGGGGTTGTTTGGCGTAAGTCAATGTTCCAATTCCAAAGAAGCGGAAACTTGGACCAAAGACTGTGGATTGTGTTTTCCTGGGATATGCTTTTCATAGCATTGGCTATAGATTCTTGGTTGCAAAATCTGAGGTACCTGACATACATGTCAGTACGATCATGGAGTCGAATGATGCGACTTTCTTTGAAGATATCTTTCCCATGAAGGATATGGCTACCTCATCTAATCAGGAGATGCCTAGTTCATCGAATCAGGAACCAGTTACAATTACCGAACCTGCCATTTTGATGGAACACTTTGAAAGTCCCGTGGAGGAGAACAATGAAGTTCCTACTAGGAGCAAGAGACAAAGGACTGCAAAATC
Organism: Triticum urartu; assembly: GCF_056163025.1. Classification (NCBI taxonomy): domain Eukaryota; kingdom Viridiplantae; phylum Streptophyta; class Magnoliopsida; order Poales; family Poaceae; genus Triticum; species Triticum urartu. The sequence continues at coordinate 221,260,327 of NC_141878.1, forward strand.
CTTTGGTGATGATTTTCTTGTGTATCTCATAGATGACATTCCCAGTTCTATTTCAGAGGCCTATGCATCTGAAGATGCTGACTACTGGAAGGAAGCGATTCGTAGCGAGATGGATTCCATCTTGGCGAATGAAACCTGGGAGATAACTGATCGTCCTTATGGGTGCAAACCTATAGGATGCAAATGGGTATTCAAGAAGAAGCTTAGGCCTGATGGTACTATTGAAAAGTACAAGGCTCGGCTCGTGGCTAAGGGTTATACCCAAAAGGAAGGTGAAGACTTCTTTGATACTTACTCACCTGTGGCTCGAGCACTATTCGAGTTCTACTTTCACTAGCTGCCTCACATGGTCTTCTCGTTCATCAAATGGATGTTAAGACTGCTTTCCTAAATGGAGAGTTGGACGAGGAAATTTATATGGAACAACCAGATGGGTTTGTACTAGATGGTCAGGAAGGGAAAGTGTGCAAGTTGCTGAAGTCTTTGTACGGACTTAAGCAAGCACCCAAACAGTGGCATGAGAAGTTTGAAAGAACTTTAACAGCTGCAGGCTTTGTTGTGAACGAAGCTGACAAATGTGTGTACTATCGCCATGGTGGGGGCGAGGGAGTTATCCTGTGTTTGTATGTTTATGACATACTGATTTTCGGAACCAATCTGAATGTTATTAATGAGGTCAAGGATTTCCTATCTCGTTGTTTTGAGATGAAGGATTTAGGAGTGGCTGATGTCATTCTGAACATCAAGTTGTTGAGAGACGATGATGGTGGGATTACTTTGCTTCAATCTCACTATGTGGAAAAGATCTTGAGTCGCTTTGGCTATAGTGACTGCAAGCCCTCTCCAACACCATATGATGCGAGTGTGTTACTTCAAAAGAATCGAGGAATTGCCAGAGACCAATTGAAATATTCTCAGATTATTGGCTCGCTTATGTACTTAGCAAGTGCTACAAGACCTAACATCTCTTTTGCTGTTAGCAAACTGAGTCAGTTTGTCTCAAAACCAGGAGATGTGCATTGGAAAGCTCTAGAGAGAGTTTTGCGTTATTTGAAAGGCACTGCAAATTATGGAATTCACTACACCAGGCATCCAAAGGTGCTTGAAGGGTATAGTGACTCGAACTGGATTTCAGATGCTGATGAGATAAAGGCCACGAGCGGTTATGTATTCACTCATGGAGGTGGCGCTGTTTCTTGGAAGTCTTGCAAGCAGACCATCTTAACGAGGTCAACAATGGAAGCAGAACTCACAGCACTAGATACAGCTACGGTTGAAGCAGATTGGCTTCGCCGGCTCTTGAATGACTTGCCGGTTGTTGAGAAACCTGTACCGGGTGTCCTTATGAACTGCGACAATCAAACTGTGATCACGAAAGTGAGCAGTTCAAAGGATAACATGAAGTCATCAAGACACATTCAGAGAAGGTTAAAATCTGTCAGGAAAATGAAAAACTCTGGAGTTATTGCGTTGGATTATATCCAAACGTCTAAAAATCTGGCAGATCCTTTTACCAAGGGTCTATCACGTAATGTGATAGATAATGCATCGAGGGAGATGGGTATGAGACCCACAATATGAGTTGTTCACAGTGATAACCTATTCTTTGTGATCGGAGATCCTGTGAATTAGATGTGGAAGACAAGCTGTTGGTCAACTGAGAGGAGAGTATCCTTACTATTCACAATACCACTCCATGAAGATGCAATACTCTCCTAATATGCATGGCAGGTTGATGTATATCTTAATGTGTTCTAAGTGGCTTATTTAAGCAGAGATGTTATCCTGCGGAACATCTTTTGAAGAACACACCTCTATGAGTCTGATTGTCAAAAGTCGCAATCTATGAGAGTAGGGTTCTCTCTAGTAAACTCATGAAAGGTGACGGAGTATGACGCATAAGCTCCACCCGCGTGGAAGATCCACGGTAGCCACGTATCGGTCAAGGCTTTATGTGAAGCTAGATTCGCAGAAAACTTGCAGTTCAAGGCCCAGTCCACTGTTCAAGTTGCTTACTAGTGTAGCATAGAGTTCTAGGTGGAAGTTCAACTTAACAGTCTCCACTGCAGTACCGGTATATAAAACAGTGTTTTGGAACCAAAGGCAAATTTCTGTGTGCCTCTGGGATCTGGTGGGGGATTGCTGGAATTTAGTCTATTTTGGGCAGCCCAATAACTATTTCAGAAATTCCTAATAAATCTTAGAGGCCCACTTAGCCCATTTGTGCAAGGCAAGGGATACTACTAAAGTTTAGTCCGACATTGCTAGTTTAGTGGGAGTTGGACCTCCTTATAAGGGAGGTTCTTTCCCCACTTGTACGAGCATGAGAACAAGAGGGATATCCACGCGCGCTCGTCCTCCGCCGCCCGCCTCGCCACGCCACGCCACGCCACGCCTCGTCACGACGCGCCGCGGGTTGTGGGTTGCGGGAATGAGCCGAGCCGATATCTAAATTTTTGCCACGCACGATGGGTATACGAAAGGTCACGTAGGAGTTGAAACGTTTTCTGTAGTGGACACTGAATTCGAACGGCGCGCCTCTTCGGCCGCTGCCTGTTCGCTTCGTCTCCCTTCGTTGCTTCACCTCCTGCCGCAGCCTCTTCGCGTCCTTCTCCTGTGCCTATATAAGAGAGGTGATAAGGTTTTTGGGGAGCGCTCAGCGCGACTACTGGCTGCTTCATCACGGACAATCCGGTCGCCGACGACTCCTTCCCCGACATCCACGACCTCCTCAACGACATGGCAGGCGAGGACACCGACTCCAAGTCCAGCGCTTCTGCTGCTGCTGTCCCGTACGTGTTCTTGTCTTTCCTGTTAAAGATTCTGCCGCAGTTCCTTGTTCTAGTCCTTGTCCTACACATGATAGGTTCTACTTCATATATGCTACTTACTATACTGTCTGCTTTAGATATGATAGGCTACGGTTCATATATGCAGAAGCTATTTACCTTCTCTCTGTCAGAACGCATGACTTATTTTATCTTTACTATATTAGTCATGCTTTATCTAGTATTTCTGTTAATAAAATCATTTGGTAAATTGCTCATATTTCCAACACTAAGAACGCCAGCAATAGCAAGTTATAGCTGGCGTACCAATTTGGACGAGGCCAGCACGATGGAAAACGACGTGCCATAAACGAAATTTGTGGCTAACCGTTTTCCACTAGTAAAATTATAATCCAAAACAAAGAGCAAGAGTGTTTGGATACGTAGATACATTTGGGACGTATCACTTGTTCGGGTTGTACTTGTTTATTTCAACTTTAAGGACCTCATGGGAAATCATGGTTATAATAAAGTGGTATTCTATGCAACAATCGTATATATGAAACAACGAAATGAGATAGATGAATTTGAATATGTGTTTGTGATACATCATGTCATGATCAGTGATAAATCGTGTAATAGTCTTGCTGTAGATTTTGGTTACAAGGATAACCACAAGCATATAATTTAGCACTGAATTAGACAATCCTCTATAACACTAAGCTTCGTAGTTTTAAAGAGCCCACATTTAATTGAGGTCTCCAATTGAGATTAGGCACCCGATTTTGACCGGGTCAATAATTTCTTAAAGTTTTCCCATTCAATTCTTTTATACTATACACTATGTTCCTTAATTTTTAAGGCCTCACAATTAATTGATCTTTCCAATTTAGAATTAGTTCAACTCAGTCAACAAAACTAAGCTCCCTAATTTTTAAGGCCTCATAATCGATTGAGGTCTCCAATTGGAATTGTTTACCGGATTTTGACCGGGTCAACAATTTCTCAAAGCTCCCCCATTCATTTATTTTATAGTACTATACACTATGCTTCTTAATTTTTAAGGCATTACAATTAATTGATGTCTATAAATTAAAATTGGGCCGCTCGATTTTGACCGGGTCAACAATTTCGCAAAGCTCTCCCATTCATTTTTTATAGTACTATATAGTATGCTTCCTAATTTTTAAGGTATCACAATTAATTGATGTCTACAATTCAGAATTTGGTCGCTCGATTTTGACCGGGTCAACAATTTCTCAAGGAGCTGTCCGATTCAATTATTTTAATTCACTATGTTCCCTAATTTTGAAGCTCTTTATTCGATTGAGGCATTCAATTTTAGATTTGATTTACTATTTTGATCGGACCAATGATTTTTCAAATCAATCAGCGGCAACCGGCCTATAGAAACATAGCAATCTCACGCACCCTCCCACCACCTTAGAGTCAAAAAATTAAACAAAATAATGACATCCACAATATAAAAAAATGTGGATATTCATTTCATGATGAATCTAACTATATTGGTTTGATATTATGGATTTTAATATATTTATCTATAAATTTGATAAAACTTAAAAATGTTTGACTTTTCAAAAAATTAATACACCTTGTATTTTGAAACAGAGTGGGCATTTTTTTAAAATACCGAACAGTATCAAGGCGCAGCAAAGCGCGTCCAATCCTTCTAGTTAATATGAATATCCATGCAAAAATTTATCCAATGGTCGCAGAAAGATCACTGCTAGAGGTATGCATGCACAAAATTAGCCTTGAGATCTTCGCCAGCTATAGAGATTCAGAGTTGAATTAAGTCAAAATTTAGTCTTAATTCGCTTGGGCCATATAGTCTAGCTCATTCGTATATCCTAGCTGATTAGGGGCAAATAACAGTCCAAGGTTGTCTCTAAGAGCAACTCTAGCAGACCCCGCAAAATCTCGACCCGCAAAGTGTGTTTGCAGTTTCACGAAGATTTCATTTGTGGGTCGAAAACTAGCGCGGCCGAAAACTAGCGCGGTCGAACAGAAACCGCAAATGAAACTGCATAATTTGAAAAAACAGTTTTGCCGGAGAAATTGCACCTCGTGGACGCGAGTAGTTCATCACATACTACATAGATTTTACATGATCAAACACTACAAACACTAGTTCATACTATATACTACACTAATACTAGTACTAGAGGGGTGGCGATCTCACGGCGGCGAGGTCGCGGCCATGGACGACGCCGTGGAGGAGCTCAATCCTCCTCGTCGGAGCTGCAGAGGTCGATGTACTTCACCCCCTGCTTCTCGCGGATGCGGCGCCACTCCTCGTCCTTCTCTTGGCGGTGAGGTTGGCGGCGACCGCCTGCCGTCACTGGAGGTCTTCGAGCTCTTCGGCGTGGCGCCGGCGCTCCGCCTCCTCGCGCACGCTCCACTCGGCAATGGCGGCCGCAACCGCGTCGAGTCGGAGACGAAGTCTTCCGGCCCGACGACTCCGCGGCGGCCGAGCGGAGCGGACTCCTCAGGCTCCTCCTTGACGGGGACGAACTTGAAGTCGTCCGGCTCCTCTGGCTCCTCCGACCACTCCCTTTTCACGGGGAGAAGGCCCGCGCCGGAAGAGGAGAAGCTCCCGGCGTAGGAAGATCTCGCCGCGGAGGAGAAGGACGTTCGCCGGCGGTCGTACTCCTCCGTCTCACGGACGCGGAAGCTCGCCGGCGGCAACAGGCCGCGGTTGGTCCACTTCCGGGCCCCGTGCTTCCTCGCGCCGTCCGGCCGGACGCGCCGCTCGCGCTCGGGGTCGCTTCCGTCGCCGAATCTGTTGCCGGAGCCGCGTCCGGAGCTCCACATGCGGCCTCACATGGCGGCTGGAGGCGGGGAAGGTGGTCGCCGACGGTGAGAAATGTGGAGAAGGGGGTGGGGAATTGTGTGGCTCGGCGACAACAGGGGATAGGGTTTGTACCCGCAAACACGCCGCGGAACCGTAGATATATTGGTCGGGGTATGCGGTTTGCAGGACGCGGTAAATTTTTTTACGGGTCGGACGAGTATGCGGGCTCTATTCTGGCCGAAAAATTAGGCCGAGCCCGCATACTCACCAGAATTTTACAATTTTGTGTGTTTTACGGGGTCTGTTAGAGTTGCTCTAAAAGACGCATGCCGAAGCTTTTGATTACCGCCAAACTGCAGATCGCTCCGAGGCTACCACAGAAAGTGTCCAGGTGAATCCTAATACTTGGCATTGACAGTATCTAATTTGGTGAAGAAACGTATTAGTAGCTCTGAAAAGGTAAAGGCAGATGAGTTGACGACATGATTCTCGGAAAAGTAGTAGGTGTTGATATTATTTATATTTGTCACTTTGTAAGCACGCAGCTGGTAGTTGAGTTGATTGGTTGACTGGAATCCAATCTAGCTTGTGTGCTCACAAGTGGAGTTTGCTTGATTCTAAGTCGCTTAGCCTGAATGCTACTCCTACATTGCTTTAGTTTCAGAATTTTGTGTTGTATTTGCTGTTGTCTTGTTTGCCACTATTGACCGGCCAGTTGAATCGATGCCGTACTCCCTCTCGATCGAGTAGCAATACTTCTTCAAGACTCTTTTATTTCTGAAATAGTTATCTAATATACGGGAACCAACATTCAAAGAAAACTTCGTGGAAGTTTGAAAGTTTCAAAACAACCTGGAATTTAAAGTTAAAACACATTATGGAATGCGAGCCATGAAAATACATAAATTCATCAATGAATAGTAACATTACAGTTTGGCACTATTCAATGTTGATTTGTTTTTTTAGAACTCACATCCTGCAATGTGTTTGAACTTGAAATTTTGCATAGCTATAGAACATCACCCTTTTAACATCCCGTATATTTTAGAACTTAAAAAGTTCATTTTCGCGCAGTTTTCACCGTTTACCACTGTTGGTTTTCATATGATATTCCCCTCTATGAGAATTGACACATGATAGAGAAAAGAAGAACACTTTAGTTGTAAGAGCATCTCTAGCTAATCCCCTAAAATATAGGGAAGTAAACGGCTGAGTAATGTTAGTGAAGTAAACTTTTACTTTAAGTTTTGGTCGTTTCTAGTTAGCCGATCCCCCATACTTAGTGGAGTAAAATTTGAAGGAAATATGCCCTAGAGGTAATAATAAAGTTATTATTTATTTCCTTATATCATGATAAATGTTTATTATTCATGCTAGAATTGTATTAATCGGAAACATAATACATGTGTGAATACATAGACAAACAGGGTGTCACTAGTATGCCTCTACTTGACTAGCTCGTTGATCGAAGATGGTTATGTTTCCTAACCATAGACATGAGTTGTCATTTGATTAACGGGATCACATCATTAGGAGAATGATGTGATTGACTTTGACCCATTCTATTACCTTAGCACTTGATCGTTTAGTTTGTTGTTATTACTTTCTTCATAACTTATACATGTTCGTATGACTATGAGATTATGCAACTCCCGTTTACCGGAGGAACACTTTGTGTGCTACCAAATGTCACAACGTAACTGGGTGATTATAAAGGTGCTCTACAGGTGTCTCCGAAGGTACTTGTTGGGTTGGCATATTTCGAGATTAGGATTCGTCACTCCGATTGTCGGAGAGGTATCTCTGGGCCCTCTCGGTAATGCATATCACTCAAGCCTTGCAAGCATTGCAACTAATAAGTTAGTTGCGGGATGATGTATTACGGAACAAGTAAAGAGACTTGCCGGTAACGAGATCGAACTAGGTATTGAGATACCGACGATCGAATCTCGGGCAAGTAACATACTGATGACAAAGAGAACAACGTATGTTGTTATGCGGTCTGACCGATAAAGATCTTCGTAGAATATGTAGGAGCCAATATGAGCATCCAGGTTTCGCTATTGGTTATTGACCGGAGACGTGTCTCGGTCATGTCTACATAGTTCTCGAACCCGTAGGGTCCGCACGCTTAAAGTTCGGTGACGATCGTAATTAGGGTTTTTGTGTTCTGATGTACCGAAGGTTGTTCGGAGTCCCGGATGTGATCACGGACATGACGAGGAGTCTTGAAATGGTCGAGACATAAAGATTGATATATTGGAAGCCTATATTTGGATATCGGAAACGTTCCGGGTGAAACCAGGATTTTACCGGAGTACCGGGGGGTTACCAGAACCCACCCCCCCGGGGGGGGGGTTAATGGGCCTACATGGGCCCTAAGGGAGAAGAGGAGGGCCGGCCAGGGCAGGCCGCGCGCCCCCTACCCTCCTAGTCCGAATAGGACAAGGAAGGGGGGCGGCGCCCCCCCTTTCCTCTTTCCCCCTTCCCCTTTCCTTCTCCAACAAGGCAAGAGGGGGAGTCCTACTCCCGGTGGGAGTAGGACTCCTCCAGGCGCTCCCTAGGGGCCGGCCGCACCTCATCCTCTCCCTCCTTTATATACGGGGGCAGGGGGCACCCCATGACACACAAGTTGATCTTCGTGATCGTTCCTTAGCCGTGTGCGGTGCCCCCTTCCACCATATTCCACCTCGGTCATATCGTAGCGGTGCTTAGGCGAAGCCCTGCGTCGGCAGAACATCATCACCGTCATCATGCCGTCGTGCTGACGAAACTCTCCCTCAACACTCGGCTGGATCGGAGCTCGAGGGACGTCACCGAATTGAACGTGTGCAGAACTCGGAGGTGCCGTACGTTCGGTACTTGGATCGGTCGGATCTGTAAGACGTACGACTACTTCCTCTACATTGTGTCAACGCTTCCGTTGCTGGTCTACGAGGGTACGTAGACAACACTCTCCCCTCTCGTTGCTATGCATCACCAGTGGCGTGTGCGTAGGAATTTTTTTGAAATTACTACGTTACCCAACAGTGGCATCCGAGCCAGGTTTTATGCGTTGATGTTATGCACGAGTAGAACACAAGTGAGTTGTGGGCGATATAAGTCATAGTGAGTTGTGGGCGATATAAGTCATACTGCTTACCAGCATGTCATACTTTGGTTCGGCATTACGCATACGCTTACGCGAGACTGGTTCTACCGACGTGCTTTGCACACGGGTGGCTGGCGGGTGTCAGTTTCTCCAACTTTAGTTGAACCGAGTGTGGCTACGCCTGGTCCTTGCGAAGGTTAAAACAACACCAACTTGACAAACTATCGTTGTGGTTTTGATACGTAGGTAAGAACGGTTCTTGCTAAAGCCCGTAGCAGCCACGTAAAACTTGCAACAACAAAGTAGAGGACGTCTAACTTGTTTTTGCAACGCATGTTGTGATGTGATATGGTCAAGACATGATGCTAAATTTTATTGTATGAGATGATCATGTTTTGTAACCGAGTTATCGGCAACTGGCAGGAGCCATATGGTTGTCGCTTTATTGTATGCAATGCAATCGCGCTGTAATGCTTTAATTTATCACTAAGAGGTAGCGATAGTCGTGGAAGCATAAGATTGGCGAGATGACAACGATGCTACGATGTAGATCAAGGTGTCGTGCCGGTGACGATGGTGATCATGACGGTACTTCGGAGATGGAGATCACAAGTACAAGATGATGATGGCCATATCATATCACTTATATTGATTGCATGTGATGTTTATCTTTTATGCATCTTATCTTGCTTTGATTGACGGTAGCATTATAAGATGATCTCTCACTAAATTTCAAGATAAAAGTGTTCTCCCTGAGTATGCACCGTTGCCAAAGTTCGTCATGCCCAGACACCACATGATGATCGGGTGTGATAAGCTCTATGTCCATCTACAACGGGTGCAAGCCAGTTTTGCACACACAGAATACTCAGGTTAAACTTAACGATCCTAGCATATGCAGATATGGCCTCGGAACACTGAGACCGAAAGGTCGAGCGTGAATCATATAGTAGATATGATCAACATATTGATGTTCACCATTGAAAGCTACTCCATTTCATGTGATGATCGGTTATGGTTTAGTTGATTTGGATCACGTGATCACTTAGAAGATTAGAGGGATGTCTTTCTAAGTGGGAGTTCTTAAGTAATATGATTAATTGAACTTAAATTTATCATGAACTTAGTACCTGATAGTATCTTGCTTGTCTATGTTTGATTGTAGAGAGATGGCCCGTGCTGTTGTTCCGTTGAATTTTAATGCGTTCCTTGAGAAAGCAAAGTTGAAAGATGATGGTAGCAATTACACGGACTGGGTCCGTAACTTGAGGATTATCCTCATTGCTGCACAGAAGAATTGCGTCCTGGAAGCACCGCTGGGTGCCAGGCCTGCTGCTAGAGCAACACCAAATGTTATGAACGTCTGGCAGAGCAAAGCTGATGACTACTCGATAGTTCAGTGTGCCATGCTTTACGGCTTAGAATCGGGACTTCAACGACGTTTTGAACATCATGGAGCATATGAGATGTTCCAGGAGTTGAAGTTAATATTTTAAGCAAATGCCCGGATTGAGAGATATGAAGTCTCCAATAAGTTATATAGCTGCAAGATGGAGGAGAATAGTTCTGTCAGTGAACATATACTCAAAATGTCTGGGTATCATAATCACTTGACTCAACTGGGAGTTAATCTTCCTGTTGATAGTGTCATTGATAGAGTTCTTCAATCACTGCCACCAAGCTACAAGAGGTTCGTGATGAACTATAACATGCAAGGGATGGAGAAGACGATTCCCGAGCTCTTCGCAATGCTAAAGGCTACGGAGGTAGAAATCAAAAAGGAGCATCAAGTGTAGATGGTCAACAAGACCGCCAGTTTCAAGAAAAAGGGCAAAGGGAAGAAGAAGGGGAACTTCAAGAAGAACAGAAAGCAAGTTGCTGCTCAGGAGAAGAAACCCAAATCTGTACCTAAGCCTGAAACTGAGTGCTTCTACTGCAAGCAGACTGGACACTGGAAGCGGAACTACCCCAAGTATTTGGCGGATAAGAAGGATGGCAAGGTGAACAAAGGTATATGTGATATACATGTTATTGATGTGTACCTTACTAGAGCTCGCAGTAGCACCTGGGTATTTGATACTGGTTTTGTTGCTAATATTTGCAACTCGAAACAGGGACTACGGATTAAGCGAACACTGGCGAAGGACGAGGTGACGATGCGCGTGGGAAATGGTTCCAAAGTCGATGTGATCGCAGTCGGCACGCTACCTGTACATCTACCTTCGGGATTAGTACTAGACCTAAATAATTGTTATTTGGTGCCAGCGTTGAGCATGAACATTATATCTGGATCTTGTTTGATGCGAGACGGTTATTCATTTAAAATCAGAGAATAATGGTTGTTCTATTTATATGAGTAATATCTTTTATGGTCATGCACCCTTGAAGAGTGGTCTATTTTTGATGAATCTCGATAGTAGTGATACACATATTCATAATGTTGAAACCAAAAGATGCAGAGTTGATAATGATAGTGCAACTTATTTATGGCACTGCCGTTTAGGTCATATCAGTGTAAAGCACATGAAGAAACTCCATACTGATGGACTTTTGGAATCACTTGATTATGAATCACTTGGTACTTGCGAACCGTGCCTCATGGGCAAGATGACTAAAACACCGTTCTCCGGTACTATGGAGAGAGCAACAGATTTGTTGGAAATCATACATACAGATGTATGTGGTCTGATGAATGTTGAGGCTCACGGTGGATATCATTATTTTCTCACCTTCATAGATGATTTAAGCAGATATGGGTATATCTACTTAATGAAGCATAAGTCTGAAACATTTGAAAAGTTCAAAGAATTTCAGAGTGAAGTTGAAAATCATTGTAACAAGAAAATAAAGTTTCTACGATCTGATCATGGAGGAGAATATTTGAGTTACGAGTTTGGTCTACATTTGAAACAATGCGGAATAGTTTCGCAACTCATGCCACCCGGAACACCACAGCGTAATGGTGTGTCCGAACGTCGTAATCGTACTTTACTAGATATGGTGCGATCTATGATGTCTCTTACTGATTTACCGCTATCGTTTTGGGGTTATGCTTTAGAGACAGCTGCATTCACGTTAAATAGGGCACCATCGAAATCCGTTGAGACGACGCCTTATGAATTGTGGTTTGGCAAGAAAGCAAAGTTGTCGTTTCTAAAAGTTTGGGGCTGCGATGCTTATGTGAAAAAGCTTCAACCTGATAAGCTCCAACCCAAATCGGAGAAATGTGTCTTCATAGGAACCCAAAGGAGACTGTTGGGTACACCTTCTATCACAGATCCGAAGGCAAGACATTCGTTGCTAAGAATGGATCCTTTCTAGAGAAGGAGTTTCTCTCGAAAGAAGTGAGTGGGAGGAAAGTAGAACTTGATGAGGTAACTGTACCTGCTCCCTTATTGGAAAGTAGTACATCACAGAAACCGGTTTCTGTGACACCTATACCAATTAGTGAGGAAGCTAATGATAATGATCATGAAACTTTAGATCAAGTTACTACCGAACCTCGTAGATCAACCAGAGTAAGATCCGCACTAGAGTGGTACGGTAATCCTGTTCTGGAAGTCATGCTACTAGATCATGATGAACCTACGAACTATGAAGAAGCGATGGTGAGCCCAGATTCCGCAAAATGGCTAGAAGCCATGAAATCTGAGATGGGATCCATGTATGAGAACAAAGTGTGGACTTTGGTTGACTTGCCCGTTGATCGGCAAGCAATTGAGAATAAATGGATCTTCAAGAAGAAGACTGACGCTGACGGTAATGTTACTGTCTACAAAGCTCGACTTGTTGCGAAAGGTTTTCGACAAGTTCAAGGGATTGACTACGATGAGACCTTCTCACCCGTAGCGATGCTTAAGTCTGTCCGAATCATGTTAGCGATTGCCGCATTTTATGATTATGAAATTTGGCAGATGGATGTCAAAACTGCATTCCTGAATGGATTTCTGGAAGAAGAGTTGTATATGATGCAACCAGAAGGTTTTGTCGATCCAAAGGGAGCTAACAAAGTGTGCAAGCTCCAGCGATCCATTTATGGACTGGTGCAAGCCTCCCGGAGTTGGGATAAACGCTTTGATAGTGTGATCAAAGCATTTGGTTTTGTACAGACTTTTGGAGAAGCCTGTATTTACAAGAAAGTGATTGGGAGCTCTGTAGCATTTCTGATATTATATGTGGATGACATATTACTGATTGGAAATGATATAGAATTTCTGGATAGCATAAAGGGATACTTGAATAAGAGTTTTTCAACGAAATACCTCGGTGAAGCTGCTTACATATTGGGCATTAAGATCTATAGAGATAGATCAAGACGCTTAATTGGACTTTCACAAAGCACATATGTTGACAAAGTTTTGAAGAAGTTCAAAATGGATCAAGCAAAGAAAGGGTTCTTGCCTGTGTTACAAGGTGTGAAGTTGAGTAAGACTCAATGTCCGACCACTGCAAAAGATAGAGAGAAAATGAAAGATGTTCCCTATGCTTCAGCCATAGGCTCTATCATGTATGCAATGCTGTGTACCAGACCTGATGTGTGCCTTGCTATAAGTCTAGCAGGGAGGTGCCAAAGTAATCCAGGAGTGGATCACTAGACAACGGTCAAGAACATCCTGAAGTACCTAAAAAGGACTAAGGATATGTTTCTCGTATATGGAGGTGACAAAGAACTCATCGTAAATGGTTACATTGATGCAAGCTTTGACACTGATCCGGACGATTCTAAATCGCAAACCGGATACGTGTTTATATTGAACGGTGGAGCTATCAGTTGGTGCAGTTCTAAACAAAGCGTCGTGGCGGGTTCTACATGTGAAGCGGAGTACATAGCTGCTTCGGAAGCAGCAAATGAAGGAGTCTGGATGAAGGAGTTCATATCCGATCTAGGTGTCATACCTAGTGCATCGGGTCCAATGAAAATCTTTTTTGACAATACTGGTGCAATTGCCTTAGCGAAGGAATCCAGATTTCACAAGAGAACCAAGCACATCAAGAGACGCTTCAATTCCATTCGGGATTTAGTCCGAGTGGGAGACATAGAAATTTGCAAGATACATACGGATCTGAATGTTGCAGACCCGCTGACTAAGCCTCTTCCACGAGCAAAACATGATCAGCACCAAGGCTCCATGGGTGTTAGAATCATTACTGTGTAATCTAGATTATTGACTCTAGTGCAAGTGGGAGACTGAAGGAAATATGCCCTAGAGGCAATAATAAAGTTATTATTAATTTCCTTATATCATGATAAATGTTTATTATTCATGCTAGAATTGTATTAACCGGAAACATAATACATGTGTGAATACATGGACAAACAGAGTGTCACTAGTATGCCTCTACTTGACTAGCTCGTTGATCGAAGATGGTTATGTTTCCTAACCATAGACATGAGTTTTCATTTGATTAACGGGATCACATCGTTAGGAGAATGATGTGATTGACTTGACCCATTCCGTTAGCTTAGCACTTGATCGTTTAGTTTGTTGCTATTGCTTTCTTCATAACTTATACATGTTCCTATGACTATGAGATTATGCAACTCCCATTTACCGGAGGAACACTTTGTGTGCTACCAAACGTCACAACGTAACTGGGTGATTATAAAGGTGCTCTACAGGTGTCTCCGAAGGTACTTGTTGGGTTGGCGTATTTCGAGATTAGGATTTGTCACTCCGATTGTCGGAGAGGTATCTCTGGGCCCTCTCGGTAATGCACATCACTCAAGCCTTGCAAGCATTGCAACTAATAAGTTAGTTGCGGGATGATGTATTATGGAACGAGTAAAGAGACTTGCCGGTAACCAGATTGAACTAGGTATTGAGATACCGACGATCGAATCTCGGGCAAGTAACACACCGATGACAAAGGGAACAATGTATGCTATTATGCGGTCTGACCGATAAAGATCTTCGTAGACTATGCAGGTGCCAATATGAGCATCTAGGTTCCGCTATTGGTTATTGACCGAAGACGTGTCTCGGTCATGTCTACATAGTTCTCGAACCCGTAGGGTCCGCACGCTTAAAGTTTGGTGACGATCGTAATTAGGGTTTTTGTGTTCTGATGTACCGAAGGTTGTTCGGAGTCCCGGATGTGATCACGGACATGACGAGGAGTATCGAAATGGTCGAGACATAAAGATTGATATATTGGAAGCCTATATTTGGATATCAGAAACGTACCAGGTGAAATCAGGATTTTACCGGAGTACCAGGGGGTTACCGTAACCCCCCCGGGGGTTAATGGGCCTACATGGGACCTAAGGGAGAAGAGGAGGGCAGGCCACGTGCCCCCTCCCCCCTAGTCCGAATAGGACAATGAAGGGGGGGGGGCGCCCCCCTTTCCTCTTTTCCCCTTCCCCTTTCCTTCTCCAACAAGGCAAGAGGGGGGAGTCCTCCTCCCGGTGGGAGCAGGACTCCTCCAGGCGCACCCTAGGGGCCGGCCGCACCTCCCCCTCTCCCTCCTTTATATATGAGGGCAGGGGGCACCCCATGACACACAAGTTGATCTTCATGATCGTTCCTTAGCCGTGTGCGGTGCCCCATTCTACCATATTCCACCTCGGTCATATCGTAGCGGTGCTTAGGCGAAGCCCTGCGTAGGTAGAACATCATCACCGTCATCACGCCGTCGTGCTGACGAAACTCTTCCTCAACACTCGGGTGGATCGGAGCTCGAGAGACGTCATCGAGTTGAACGTGTGCACAACTCGGAGGTGCCGTACGTTCGGTACTTGGATCGGTTGGATCGGGAAGACGTACGACTACTTCCTCTACGTTGTGTCAATGCTTCCGTTGCCGGTCTATGAGGGTACGTAGACAACACTCTCCCTCTCGTTGCTATGCATCACCATGATCTTGCGTGTGCGTAGGAATTTGTTTGAAATTACTATGTTACCCAACAAAATTTTATTTGGCTCATACATTTCATCAAACACTTACTATGCGCCTCTGAGGCTTGCAGCGACCATGATGACCACGCCAGCAACACTAGAGAGCACGTCGAACATGCCTGTGGAGGTCACGTGTGTCGTCGCCAGCAACATCGGAGAGCGCGTAAAGCAAGTAGCAACAAATCCATCAGATAGCATCAAGCGGAAGAGCTATTTCTGATGAATTGTGGAGAGCGACGACGACATACCTCGACAAAGTGGGTGTGCATGCTACAGTCGGAGATGGAAGTGATATTGGCAATGATTACCATGGGGCAGAGCTCCTCGAGCGCACTGCATACCTTGGTCATGTCGCCATGCTTCTTGCTGCACGTCATGCTCACCACCAGCAGCTTCCTTCGGCACGCGAAGCTCCAGAACCTCCACGGGCGACGATGTCACTGCTCCTGCCGCGGCGAGCAAGACATCGTTCATGGGCATAATAGACAAGGCGCGCTTCACCTTCTTCCTCTGTGCCGAGGAGACCCGCTCCATGGACAGGCCGTCGCCATAGTCATCCTTAGCACTGGCGGCGGACTCGAGCATGGAAACCTCGACCTCTATCTACCGTTCCTCTGCCTGTAGATGTTGGATGTACTCTATCGCGTCCTTGATGATCGGGTCCTTGTCCATCTGCAACAACGAGGGCACTAGATATGTTGTTGTGTTTCGGTAATGCGGGCTAGGATGCTTGCACTCACCTTGGTGATGTTGGGCACTACGCTGAGGTCACCGTGGAAGGGGTTGTGGCCAAGGTTAAGGGTGGTCGCGGAGTGGGGAACGACGTAGTCGTAAGGAGAGGCCACAACTTCTACTCCACGGGTGGACGGAGGAGAAAATTTAGGATTCGCAGTGTGGGAGAGTAAAAGTTTTCATGTAACAGTTTTACATGTTCGGTTAGGTGCGGTTTATAGTAAAACTTAATTTTACTTCTCTATAATTTGTTAGGATCGGCTAGAAATTCAATAAGTTGTAACGACAGACTAGAAGCAACAAACATAGGGCCGATCCACGGTTATGTTTACCGGGTCCGGTCGGAGTTGATAGGCACTAGACGCCTTGTAGCGGTTTCCTGACCTAGAGTCAGATCCCAGGGAACATGGGATTCTCTACCAAAAGCAAGTGGCGCATTGAACAGTTGAATTAAAGATACAAGGAACAGAGTCCGATCAAGGGAACATTAACTTAAAGATACACTGAATAGTTGATCATCACAACAAAGCAGGGAGCATGCGTTTATTGAAGGAAATATGCCCTAGAGGCAATAATAAAGTTGTTATTTATATTTCCTTATATCATGATAAATGTTTATTATTCATGATAGAATTGTATTAACCGGAAACTTAGTACATGTGTGAATACATAGACAAATAGAGTGTCCCTAGTATGCCTCCTACTTGACTAACTCGTTAATCAAATATGGTTAAGTTTCCTGACCATAGACATGTGTTGTCATTTGATGAACGGGATCACATCATTAGAGAATGATGTGATTGTAACACCCACAATGCGACTATATCTTCCACGTGTCGGGGCACGACTTAGAGGCATAGCCGCATGGTAGTTTTGTCGCAAGGAGGGTAATCTTCACACAATCCCATGTACTGAATAAGAAAGGGATAAAGAGTTGGCTTACAATCGCCACTTCACACAAATAACAAGTTAAACATACATCATCCATAATACAATCAAGGTCCGACTACAGAACCAAAATAAAAGAAGACAACCCCAAATGCTAGATCCCCCGATCGTCCCAACTGGGCTCCACTACTGATTGACTGGAAAAGACACAAAACAACGATCAAGATCTTCATCGAGCTCCCACTTGAGCTCGGTTGCGTGACCTGCACTGGTATCATCGGCACCTGCAACTGTTTGGAAGTATCTGTGAGTCACGAGGACTCAGCAATCTCACACCCGCGAGATCAAGACTATTTAAGCTTATGGGTAGGAAAGGGTAATGAGGTGGAGCTACAGCACTAAGCATATATGGTGGCTAACATACGCAAATAAGAGCGAGAAGAGAAGCAATGCAATGGTCGTGAAGCTAGAAGTGATCAAGAAGTGATCCTGAAACTACTTACACACAAACATAACTTCAAAACCGTGTTCACTTCCCGGACTCCACCGAAAAGAGACCATCATGGCTACACACGCGGTTGATTCATTTTAATTAAGTCAAGTGTCAAGTTATCTACAACCGGATATTAACAAATTCCCATCTACCATATAATCGCGGGCACGGCTCTCTAAAGTTTATACCCTACAGGGGTGTCCCAACTTAGCCCATCACAAGCTCTCACAGTCAATGAAGGATATACCTTCTCCAGGAAAGACCCGATCAGTCTCGGAATCCCGGTTACAAGACATTTCGACAATGGTAAAACAAGACCAGCAAGACCGCCCGAATGTGCCGACAAATCCCGATAGGAGCTGCACATATCTCGTTCTCAGGGCACACCGGATGGGCAAGACGTCGGGTTGGCATAGACCCTGGTTGCCCAGGGGGCGCCGGACATCGCCCACTTCGGACCAACACTTAGAGAAGCACTGGTCCGGGGGGGGGGGCGGGGTTAAAAATAAAGATGACCCTCGGGTTGGCCGACCGAAGGGAAAGGTAATAGGTTGTTAGGAAAAAGTAAAACCAAGGTTGGGCCTTGTTGGAGGAGTTTTATTCAAGGTGAACTGTCAAGGGGTTCCCATAACACCCAACTGCGTAAGGAACGCAAAATCAAGGAACATAACACCCGTATGATGGAAACTTAGGCGGCAAGAGTGGAACAAAACACATGCATAAGGCCGAGCCTTCCACCCTTCACCAAGTATATAGATGCATTAATTAAAATAAGAGGTAATGTGATATCCCAACATATCCATGTTCCAACATGGAAGAAACTTTAACTTCACCTGCAACTAGCAATGCTATAAGAGGAGCTGAGCAAAAGCGGTAACATAGCCAAACAACAGTTTGCTAGGAAAGGTGGATTAGAGGCGTGACGTGGCAATATGGGAGGCATGATATAACAAGTGGTAGGTAGCGCGACATAGCGATAGAGCGAACAACTAGCAAGCGAAGATAGAAGTGATTTCGAGGGTATGGTCATCTTGCCTGAAATCCCGCTAGGAAGAAGAACGAGTCCATGAAGAAGACAACGGGCGTAGTCGAACGGATCCTCACAACTCCGGAACAAAACCGAAGCTAACGAGAGAAGCAACCCGGAAAGAAGCAAGCAACAAACAACCATCACATAAACATGGCATGATGCACAACCAAAGATGATGCATGTCCGGTTTAAATATGCATGGCATGGCAAAGTGCAACAAGCAATACTACAAATTAAGTGGAGCTCAATATGCAACGAGTTGCATATTGAGGAAACACCACATTCAATTACTTAGTTCTCTCCATTGTATGTACTCAACAATATTCAATGTTATTAAACATGGCAAGAGGTGAAGCATAAGTAAACTAACTATCTAGTCAAGTTTAAACGAGGTCGGAAATAACAAACAACAAGTCCTGAAAATCCTCATATGCATATTATTATTTTCGTACTGTTTTGTCCTAAACATAATTTTAGAGTTTTTAAACATGCAAAGCAAGTACACCATGTTAAACTAGGAATTTTTCTACCCCATTTACATATAAAGATTATTTAAATCCGAGCTACGGTTAATTAGTTATGAATTAAAGCATTTTAGCATGGCATTGGAGCAAATTAAAGCAAACAACAATTTAAACATTTCAAACATGCATGAAAGTGGAATATTATGAATTTAGACACAATTCTAAGCATTTTTCATAGTTTTTACAAATGATGCATGGTTGGTGAGTTATTAAATGCATGTTGCTTGGGGGGTTTTCTCCAAAACAGCGTTATCTCGAATAAATACTAAATCCATCGAGACAAAAAAACATTACTCAAGCCGAAACTAAGATCTGGTCCAACATGCACAAGGGGCTGGAGGGGGGCTGCTCACCCATGGGCCATGGCCCAAGTCGAAGGGGAAGGAGGCCGGGGCACTGCTGGGCCGCGGCGAGGCCCACGCACGGTCAACGGGCAGGTGCGGATTGGGGACCTCCCGATCAAGCGAGGCGGCGGCGACTCTGGCGCTCCGGCGAGCAGGTGGTGGCGGGGCCAAGCGAAGGGCGTCGGAGGTGGGCCGATGCGGTGGGGACAACCCGTATCCGGGACGAGGGGGGTTGCCGGGGCCGGTTCCAGGCCGGATCGAGGCGGAGACGACAAGCATGGGCAGCGTGGCCCTCACGGCGGCCGACGCCGGCGAGCTCCTGCAGCCGGCGGTGCGATGTAGGGCTAGCGACGATGGGGAAGGCAGGGTCGGGCGGGCGGCGGGTCGAAGTTGACGAGAGGCAGCACTCCGGCGCGGTGCGCAACGGCGGCGGGGCCCGAGGTCACGGGCGGGAGGGGCGATGGCGGTGCTCCCCCGATCCAGCTCGGGGTCGAGCGGCAGGAGGCGCGGGCTTGCGCGAGGAATGAACGGCGGCGTTCGGGCGGCCCCGCGGGCCTGGGCGTGCCGCGCCTGGGCCCGGCGGGCTGCGGCGGTGGAGGGCGTGGGGCTGGGACGCGTGGCGGCCTTCTGTTGGTGGAGGGCGGCGGCTGCGGTGGCGCTGGCTGATGGAGGCGCGACAAGTGGCGGCTGGGCAGCGGTTGTGCGCGGAATTTGAGGAGGAGGTGGGAGGCTAGAGGTAGGGGAAGGCTAGGCTGCGAGATTTGGAAGGGGAGGTGGTTTAAACAGGCAGGTTTAGGGTTAGGGGGATTTTGGAGCGTTTCGGAGCACCCGATTGCGATCCGACGGTTCCGATCGAGAGGAGGGGTTTAGGTAGGTTAGGTGGGCAGTGGAGAGTGGGTTGGGATGAGAGGAGAGACGGAAATGCAGTCCGACAACCATTTCCGGAGACCGGAAACGTCTCATGATAGACCGGCTATAATGCCGCTATAGTTACACGTTGGGGCGTCAGACGGACTCCGAATGCGATGAAACTTGGCAGGCGACCTACTAACAACATAAAAACACCGCATGCCAACTTTCAACCCATTCCGAGAACATTTTCCGGCCACTTATAAAATAATATTTCGGACATGCCGCCGGCGCGTGCAAGTGTGTCTGGGCTCTGAACTGACAACGGAGAGAACTGGGGAACCCGGACGGATGCAAGTTTTGAAAACATGATGATGCAATGCACATGATGACATGACCAAGATGCAACACGCAAGCGAATGACAAGGCAACAACAACGAATAACTAGAAGACACCTGGCGCAACGGTCTCGGGGCGTTACAACACTCCACCACTACAAGAGGATCTCGTCCCGAGATCTAGGATGGCACCGGAGGGAAACGGAAGAGGAAGAGAAGAGGTAAAACTAAGTTGCTTCTTGGACAAACGAGTGAAACCACGAACCTTGCGAGGTTGGACAAATTGAAAGAAAGAATACAACAAAGATGAACAAAGTTGAAAACACTCCGTTAGAAAAGAGGAACACGGAACATTACTAGAACCTTGTAGGTTGAAATACATAAGAAAAGGGTTGCAATGGACAAAGAGTACATGCAAGCACTCTGGTTGAAAACGAGATGTACAAGGAACGATAAATATCAATTGCGAATACACTCTGGTTGGAAATGGAAGGTAAAGAATATGAGCTTGTCAAAATGAAAGCAATTGGATGAGAGTCCGGTTAGAAGAGGAATGATAGACACAACACTCCGGTTAAACAAGATAGAGAAGGAATAAGAATGATATACTTTGGGCAGCACTCCGACTGTAAGTGGAAAGAATTGAACATGATCTTGACAAAACAAGATGATGGGTCGAAGAGAGCAACATCACAATGCCTCCGGAACAAATGTAAGAATGGAATCAAAATAACGACGAAGAAAACAACATCTTCTACCTCAAATGAGCTTGAAAAAGTATCTTTAGGAGAAGGGTCGAACGGAGTTGTTGGAAAACCAACAACGAAAAGAGTATGATTGTTGTGGGCTTATGGAAAACAACTCAAAATTAAGGTGAAATTCTGCCACCAACAAAAACAATGATTGATTGTGAACAACGAAGAGATGAAAAACTTCTTCCACCAAGATGATAGAGAGATAACTTGGATCATTGATAAGCACCATAATAGCAACATTCCTTAGGAAAGGCTTTAGGTGAAATCTATACCAACATAACTCCAACAAAGAAATTGATGGATTTAAAATACCTCATTCTTGACAACATGTGAATCATGAAACAAGAATGGAAATTGACAAAAATGACATAACACCACATCAAAAGATAATGTAGAAAGAATTGCATTTCAAAATGCACGATGAAGAATACTTGAGCTCCTCTGAAAAGAATCTTGATGAACACTTCGAGAAGGAATTAAATCCTTGATGAACCATCATGTAGAGCCTCCATGAAGAACTCCGGTAATAAAAGGATGACCAAAAAGAAGTGAAGGATGAAAAGAATAAAATTGAAGCCTTGCAATGATTGGATGGAGCTTTGCGATGAGATAAAGCGGAAAACTTGGAACTCCGGAAAGAAAAGATGAAACATCTCGAACCGAGACATGTGACATGATGAACAACTCTGGAAAGAAAAAACTAGATCACTTGGATGAAACAATAATAAGAATTACGTTATGCGTATCGTTCATCAATTTAAATTGATGACATGCAACGGATTTGGCATACTACTTATTCTTCTTGAAAAGATTGAAGAGAGATATAGCACGAACTTGAGAAAAGTCTTCAACGATCCGCCGGTAGGATTTGGGAAGAACGAATGAATCTGTATGATAAGAAGGAAGAGAGCTCTTGAACGAACCACCATAAGAGTTGAAAATGAAAGTAGCAGAGGCACAATTCACCGGGAAGAATTGGAAAACGAAAGAAGATACTTGAGGGAATTTAGATACATGAGAACGAATAGATCACGAGCTAATTAGAGAATACTTGAATGACGCACCGGTAAGATTGGGGAAAGAGAGATGAATGCTGAGAATGAATAATTTTGAGATGAAGGGCTCCGGAGAATCAAACTGAAAGACTCCTGGATTGCTCCGAATGGTTGAAAGAATTCTCACAATCGAAAACAATTATGAGAGGATGGCATCAAGCTAGAACCATGAATCTTGAAGAGAATAGAGCAAGATTCAAGAGAAACTCTTCTTCGGTCTTCACAAACCCGAGAATGACGACGAGAAACACCACCATAAATTGTTGAGACACTCCGGAATGAATAATAGAAAGGTTGAACCAACGATGAAAAGAATTTGAAAGATCTTGGAGAAAGACATATGCCTGATGACAACTCATTCTTACATCAAACTTGGAAAGGAATTTGAGAGTAACTCCGGCAAAATAGAAGA
This sequence comes from Triticum urartu, assembly GCF_056163025.1. Taxonomy (NCBI): domain Eukaryota; kingdom Viridiplantae; phylum Streptophyta; class Magnoliopsida; order Poales; family Poaceae; genus Triticum; species Triticum urartu. The sequence continues at coordinate 221,283,316 of NC_141878.1, forward strand.
GTCAGGTAAGATCCCACGAAAAGACCTATGGTTTAGAGCCCACTCAAGAGAAACACCGTTGAAATGATTACTGAGGAAGAGATAAAGCACCGGTTGATTTAAATGGCTTGAACAAGATATCCACATGGAAATAACTTGAACGGATTGAGAATGGAAAACGTGAATCTTCTGAGAGATCTCCAGCACTCCAGAACAAATGAATAGTGAGAAGTGAATGATTAAGAGGTGCACCGACATGAGAAAGCATTTGAACCGAGGAAAGGATATGATCAACAAAGCTTGAATTGAATCCACCGGAGAAGAAAAGAGAACGAAGTATGATGAACTTGAAGCTATGTTAGTATCTTACTGAGAATCACCGGATAAGAACATTGACGGAAAAGAATGGAGAGACTTCCCATCAATAAAAACGATACTTGATTAGGAAATCTGAGTCCTTGAAGAAAAAGAAAGGGTGGGAGGGCGGGAAAACAAAGGCAACTTGGGGACAGATGAAACGAACAACGTTGGGAAAACTGAGAGGTGATCTTGCGAATGTTGAAATGATCGGATCCACTTGAAGAGAATTAAACCGGTTGGAAATAGAATTGAGATGACAATCTCGATAAATAAGAAGGGTTAGTATTCACATAGAAGTATGAGAACACACCACTTAGGAAAGGTATGGAATCAACATTTGACATTGAAGCAACTCGAATACCACAACTCAAAACAAAACAAAGGATTTGGCTTGCAAAATAAGCCGGAAACAAACATATGATAGACCCCATATCGTATCATGTGTCTATTGGAAAGATATCCTACGAGATACTTGAATTCCCACTTATAAACTATCGAAACTTTCTGGTTATGCAATCAGGTGTTGGGGATATGATACGTCTCCAACGTATCTATAATTTTTGATTGCTCCATGCTATGTTATCTACTGTTTTGGGCAATATTGGGCTTTATTATTCACTTTTATATTATTTTTGGGACTAACCTATTAACCGGAGGCCCAACCCAGAATTGCTATTTTTTTGCCTATTTCAGTGTTTCGAAGAAAAGGAATATCAAACGGAGTCAAAACGGAACGAAATCAACTGGAGAAGTTATTTTTGGAAGGAAAGCTACCGGATGGACTTGGACCCCACGTCAGGAGCCAAGGGAGGTGCTCACGAGGGTGGGGGGCGCCCCCCTAGGGCGCGCCCCCTGCCTCGTAGGGCTCCCGAAGCTCCACCGACGTACTTCCTGCACCCATATATACTCACGTACCCTAAAACTTCCAGAACAGACAATAGATCGGGAGTTCCGCCGCCAGAAGCCTCCGTAGCCACCGAAAACCAATCTACACCTGTTCTGGCACCCTGCCGGAGGGGGAATCCTTCTCCGGTGGCCATATTCATCATCCCGGTGCTCTCCATGATGAGGAGGGAGTAGTTCTCCCTCGGGGTTGAGGGTATGTACCAGTAGCTATGTGTTTGATCTCTCTCTCTCTCTCTCGTGTTCTTGAGGTGATACGATCTTGATGTATCACGAGCTTTGCTATTATAGTTGGATCTTATGATGTTTTCTCCCCCCTCTACTCTCTTGTAATGAATTGAGTTTTCCCTTTGAAGTTATCTTATCGGATTGAGTCTTTAAAGATTTGAGAGCACTTGATGTATGTCTTGCCGTGCGTATCTGTGGTGACAATGGGATATCACGTGATTCACTTGATGTATGTTTTGGTGATCAACTTGCGGGTTCCGCCCATGAACCTATGCATAGGGGTTGGCACACGTTTTCATCGTGATTCTCCGGTAGAAACTTTGGGGCACTCTTTGAGGTCCTTTGTGTTGGTTGAATAGATGAATCTGAGATTGTGTGATGCATATTGTATAATCATACCCATGGATACTTGAGGTGACATTGGAGTATCTAGGTGACATTATGGTTTTGGTTGATTTGTGTCTTAAGGTGTTATTCTAGTATGAACTCTAGGGCTGTTTTAGGAATAGCCCAACGGATTGATTGGAAAGAATAACTTTGAGGTGGTTTCGTACCCTACAATAATCTCTTCGTTCGTTCTCCGCTATTAGTGACTTTGGAGTGACTCTTTGTTGCATGTTGAGGGATAGTTATGTGATCCAATTATGATATTATTGTTGAGGGAACTTACACTAGTGAAAGTATGAACCCTAGGCCTTATTTCCTATCACTGCAATACCGTTTACGCTCACTTTTATCATTAGTTACCTTGCTGTTTTTATAATTTCAGATTACAAATACCATTGTATTGGGTGTGTTGGGGACACAAGAGACTCTCTGTTATTTGGTTGTAGGGTTGCTTGAGAGAGACCATCTTCATCCTACGCCTCCCACGGATTGATAAACCTTAGGTCATCCACTTGAGGGAAATTTGCTACTGCCCTACAAACCTCTGCACTTGGAGGCCCAACAACATCTACAAGAAGAAGGTTGTGTAGTAGACATCAAGCTCTTTTCTGGCGCCGTTGCCGGGGAGGTGACTTCTTGAAGTTATATCTTTAGATCTTGCAATCGAGTCTTTTAGTTTCTTGTTTTATCACTAGTTTAGTTTATAAAAGAAAACTACCAAAAATATGGAATTAAGGGTACCTCATATGCTTCATCTTTTTAATATCTATCATGAAAATAAGGATTCTGATAATTGTGCTCAAGTGCTAGAAGAAGAATTCATTAGAATGTTTGGCACTAAATATTTGAATGATGAGCATGATTGCAATGTTGTTAGTATGAATTCCTTGAATATCTATGATGCTAATGATATGCAAAGCCACAAGCTTGGGGAAGCTATGTTTGATGAAGATGATATTTTTTGCCCCCCAAGTTTTGATGAGCAAATTTATTATGATGAAAGCATGCCTCCTATCTATGATGATTATTGTGATGACACGTATGCTTTAAAGAATAATGATAACAATGAAACTTGTCATCTTGATTTCAATTTTCAATCCCATGATAGTTACCTTGTTCAGTTTGCTCCCACTATTATTCATGAGAAGAATTTTGCTTATGTGGAGAGTAGTAAAAATTTCTATGCAAGTAGATCATGAAAAGAATGCTTTAGGTGCTGGTTATATTGTTGAATTCATTCATGATGCTACTGAAAATTATTATGAGGGAGGAACATATGCTTGTAGGAATTGCAATAATATCCAGTTTCCTCTCTATGTGCTTAAAATTTTGAAGTTATGCTTGTTTTGCTCTCCTATGCTAGTTGATTATTGTTCCCATAAATTGTTTGCTCACAAAATCTCTATGCATAGGAAGTGGGTTAGACTTAAATGTTCTATTAATATTCTTCATGATGCTCTCTTTATGCTACAATTCTTATCTTTTATGTGAGCATCATTAAAATCATCATGCCTAGCTAGGGGCGTTAAATGATATCGCTTGTTGGGAGGCAACCCAATTTTATTTTTGTTCCTGTTTAGTAATAAATAATTCATCTAGCCTCTGTTTAGATGTGGTTTTGTGATCTTAATTAGTGTTTGTTTCAAGTAGAACCGTTGAGAAGACTTGGGCAAAGTCTTTTTGATCTTGTTGTAAAAAACAGAAACTTTAACGCTCACGAGAATTGCTGCCATTTTTATTTGAAGAGTGATATTTAGTTAATTATTTTTTAATATGATTAATAGATAAATTCCTCAGGTCCAGCAATTTATTTCAGAATTTTATGAGTTCCAGAAGTATACGTTTGATTCAGATTACTACAGACTGTTCTGTTTTTGTCAGATTCTGTTTTTCATGTGTTGTTTACTTATTTTGATGAATCTATGGCTAGTAAAAGAGTTTATAAACCATAGAGAAGTTGTAATAAAGTAGGTTTAACACCAATATAAATAAATAATGAGTTCATTACAGTACCTTGAAGTGGTGATTTACTTTCTTATACTAACGGAGCTTACGAGTTTTCTGTTAAGTTTTGTGTTGTGAAGTTTTCAAGTTTTGGGTACAGATTCGATGGACTATGGAATAAGGAGTGGCAAGAGCCTAAGCTTGGGGATTCCCAAGGCACCCCAAGGTAATATTCAAGGACAACCAAAAGCCTAAGCTTGGGGATGCCCCGGAAGGCATCCCATCTTTCGTCTTCGTTCATCGGTAACTTTACTTGGAGCTATATTTTTATTCACCACACGATATGTGTTTTGCTTGGAGCGTCAAATTGTTTTGTTAATATTTTCTTTCTATTATTTATAACAATGTTTTGCATCTTTTATTTCAATAAATGGCATTGATAGCCTTTACTATGCCTATTTTACAAGTCTTCATGTTGCTGTTTGAAAACAGAAAGTTTACCGCTGTTGCAATAATTTCCTAGAAAAGTCAGAATGTGATAAAATATTGAAACCTTTTGCATATTAAGCTCTGATAAATTTACTACAGTGGGAATTTTCTTTCATAATTTTTGGAGTTAGGGAAGTATGGATGTTGCTGCATTCTTTATAGACTGTCCTGTTTAGGAAGATTGCTGTTATGTTTGCATTGTTTGCATATGTTTGCTTCTTTAATGATTCTATTTGAGGATAGGACTATTAAATATGCAGAGGCGTTTAGTATGAAATGTTGAATAATAATTTTAGTGATTTGCTACAGTAGAGTATGATAAGGTTTTTGCAATGGTTTATACTAACTTATCTCACTAGTCCTTGTTGAGTTTTGTGTGGATGAATCTTTTGAGATTTAGGGAGACCGTGATATGAGAGGAATTAAGGAGACACAAAAGCTCAAGCTTGGGGATGCCCAAGGCATCCCAAGATAATATTCCAAGAAGTCTCAAGCATCTAAGCTTGGGGATGCCCCGGTTGGCATCCCACCTTTCTTCTTCAACAACTATCGGTTAGTTTCGGTTGATCCTAAGTTTTTGCTTCTTCACATGATGTTTGCCATTCTTAGAATGTCATTTTATTTTGCTTTTGCTGTTTGAATAAAATACCAAGATCTGAAATTCTTAAATGTTAGAGAGTCTTCACATAGTTGCATAATTATTCAACTACTCATTGATTTTCACTTATATCTTTCGGAGTAGTTTGTCATTTGCTCTAGTGCTTCACTTATATATTTTAGAGCATGGTGGTAGTTTTATTTTGAAGAAATAGATGAACTCTCATGCTTCACTTAGATTATTTTGAGAGTCTTAATAGCATGGTAATTTGCTTAAAATCCTAACATGCTAGGCATCCAAGAATAGTAAAAACTTTCATATAGAGTATTGAATACTAAGAGAAGTTTGATGCTTGATGATTGTTTTGAGACATGGAGGTAATAATATCAAAGTCGTGCCGGTTGAGTAATTGTGAATTTGAGAAGTGCTTGTGTTGAAGTTTGCAAGTCCCGTAGCATGCACATATGGTAAACGTTATGCAACAAATTTGAAACATGAGGTGTTATTTGATTGTCTTCCTTATGAGTGGCGGTCGGGGACGAGCGATGGTCTTTTCCTACCAATCTATCCCCCTAGGAGTATGCGCGTAGTGCCGAGGTTTTTGATGACTTGTAGATTTTTGCAATAAGTATGTGAGTTCTTTATGACTAATGTTGAGTCCATGGATTATACGCACTCTCACCCTTCCATCCTTGCTAGCCTCTTCGGTACCGTGCATCGCCCTTTCTCACATTGAGAGTTGGCGCAAACTTCGCCGGTGCATCCAAACCCCGTGATATGATACGCTCTTTCACACATAAACCTCCTTATATCTTCCTCAAAACAGCCACCATACCTACCTATTATGGCATTTCCATAGCCATTCCGAGATATATTGCCATGCAACTTTCCACCATTCAGTTTATCATGACACATTCATCATTGTCATATTGCTTAGCATGATCATGTAGTTAACATAGTATTTGTGGCAAAGCCACCGTTCATAATTCTTTCATACATGTCACTCTTTAGTCATTGCATATCCGGGTACACCGTCGGAGGCATTCATATAGAGTCATCTTTGTTCTAGTATCAAGTTGTAATCATTGAGTTGTAAATAAATAGAAGTGTGATGATCATAATTATTAGAGAATTGTCCCAAGTGAGGAATGAAAAAAGATAAAGGCATAAAAAAGAGAAGGCCCAAAAAAGGGAGAAAGGCCATAAAAAAGAGAAGGCCCCAAAAAAAGAGAGAAAAAGAGAGAAGGGACAATGCTACTATCCTTTTACCACACTTGTGCTTCAAAGTAGCACCATGATCTTCATAGTAGAGAGTCTCTTGTTTTGTCACTTTCATATAGTAGTGGGAATTTTTCATTATAGAACTTGGCTTGTATATTCCAACAATGGGCCTCCTCAAGTGCCCTAGGTCTTCGTGAGCAAGCAAGATGGATGCACACCCACTTAGTTTCTTTTGTTGAGCTTTCATACATTTATAGCTCTAGTGCATCCATTGCATGGCAATCCCTACTCCTTGCATTAACATCAATCGGTGGGCATCTCCATAGCCCATTGATTAGCCTTGTTGATGTGAGACTTTGTCCTTTTTGTCTTCTCCACATAACCCCCATCATTATTCTATTCCACCCAAAGTGCTATGTCCATGGCTCGCGCTCATGTATTGCGTGAAAGTTTATAGGTTTGAGATTACTAAAGTATGAAACAATTGCTTGGCTTGTCATCGGGGTTGTGCATGATGAGAGCATTCTTGTGTGACGAAAATGAAACATGACTAAACTATATGATTTTGTAGGGATGAACTTTCTTTGGCCATGTTATTTTGAGAAGACATAATTGCTTAGTTAGTATGCTTGAAGTATTATCATTTTTATGTCAATATGAACTTTTGTCTTGAATCTTTCGGATCTGAATATTCATACTACAATTAAGAAGAATTACATTGAAATTATGCAAAGTAGCACTCTGCATCAAAAATTCTGTTTTTATCATTTACCTACTCGAGGACGAGCAGGAATTAAGCATGGGGATGCTTGATACGTCTCCAACGTATCTATAATTTTTGATTGCTCCATGCTATGTTATCTACTGTTTTGGGCAATATTGGGCTTTATTATCCACTTTTATATTATTTTTGGGACTAACCTATTAACCGGAGGCCCAGCCCAGAATTGCTGTTTTTTTTGCCTATTTCAGTGTTTCGAAGAAAAGGAATATCAAACGGAGTCGAAACGGAACGAAATCAACTGGAGAAGTTATTTTTGGAAGGAAAGCTACCGGATGGACTTGGACCCCACGTCAGGAGCCAAGGGAGGTGCTCACGAGGGTGAGGGCGCCCCCCTAGGGGGCGCCCCCTGCCTCGTGGGGCCCCCGAAGCTCCACCGACGTACTTCCTGCACCCATATATACTCACGTACCCTAAAACTTCCAGAACAGACAATAGACCGGGAGTTCCGCCGCCAGAAGCCTCCGTAGCCACCGAAAACCAATCTAGACCCATTCCGGCACCCTGCCGGAGGGGGAATCCTTCTCCGGTGGCCATCTTCATCATCCCGGTGCTCTCCATGACAAGGAGGGAGTAGTTCTCCCTCGAGGTTGAGGGTATGTACCAATAGCTATGTGTTTGATCTCTCTCTCTCTCGTGTTCTTGAGGTGATATGATCTTGATGTATTGCGAGTTTTGATATTATAGTTGGATCTTATGATGTTTTCTCCCCCCTCTACTCTCTTGTAATGAATTGAGTTTCCGCTTTGAAGTTATCTTATCGGATTGAGTCTTTAAAGATTTGAGAACACTTGATGTATGTGTTGCCGTGCGTATCTATGGTGACAATGGGATATCACGTGATTCACTTGATGTATGTTTTGGTGATCAACTTGCGGGTTCCGCCCATGAACCTATGCATAGGGGTTGGCACACGTTTTCGTCGTGATTCTCCGATAGAAACTTTGGGGCACTCTTTGAGGTCCTTTGTGTTGGTTGAATAGATGAATCTGAGATTGTGTGATGCATATCGTATAATCATACCCACGGATACTTGAGGTGACATTGGAGTATCTAGGTGAAATTAGGGTTTTGGTTGATTTGTGTCTTAAGGTGTTATTCTAGTACGAACTCTAGGGCTGTTTTAGGAATAGCCCAACGGATTGATTGGAAAGAATAACTTTGAGGTGGTTTCATACCCTACCATAATCTCTTCGTTCGTTCTCCGCTATTAGTGACTTTGGAGTGACTCTTTGTTGCATGTTGAGGGATAGTTATGTGATCCAATTATGATATTATTGTTGATGGAACTTACACTAGTGAAAGTATGAACCCTAGGCCTTATTTCCGATCATTGCAATACCATTTACGCTCACTTTTATCATTAGTTACCTTGCTGTTTTTATAATTTCAGATTACAAAAACCTTTATCTACTGTCCATATACCACTTGTTTCACCATCTCTTCGCCGAACTAGTGCACCTATACAATTTACCATTGTATTGGGTGTGTAGGGGACACAAGAGACTCTCTGTTATTTGGTTGCAGGGTTGCTTGAGAGAGGCCATCTTCATCCTACGCCTCCCACGGATTGATAAACCTTAGGCCATCCACTTGAGGGAAATTTGCTACTGCCCTACAAACCTCTGCACTTGGAGGCCCAACAACGTCTACAAGAAGAAGGTTGTGTAGTAGACATCAAACTCTTTTCTGGCGCCGTTGCCGGGGAGGTGAGTGCTTGAAGGTATATCTTTAGATCTTGCAATCGAGTCTTTTAGTTTCTTGTTTTATCAGTAGTTTAGTTTATAAAAGAAAACTACCAAAAAATGGAATTAAGGGTACCTCATATGCTTCATCTTTTTAATATCTATCATGAAAATAAGGATTCCGATAATTGTGCTCAAGTGCTAGAAGAAGAATGCATTAGAATGTTTGGCACTGAATATTTGAATGATGAGCATGATTGCAATGTTGTTAGTATGAATTCCTTGAATATTTATGATGCTAATGATATGCAAAGCCACGAGCTTGGGGAAGCTATGTTTGATGAAGATGATATTTTTTGCCCCCCAAGTTTTGATGAGCAAATTTATTATGATGAAAGCATGCCTCCTATCTATGATGATTATTGTGATGACACGTATGCTTTAAAGAATAATGATAACAATGAAACTTGTCATCTTGATTTCAATTTTCAATCCCATGATAGTTACCTTGTTGAGTTTGCTCCCACTATTATTCATGAGAAGAATTTTGCTTATGTGGAGAGTAGTAAAATTTCTATGCAAGTATGAACCCTAAGCCTTATTTCCTATCATTGCAATACCGTTTACGCTCACTTTTATCATTAGTTACCTTGCTGTTTTTATAATTTCAGATTACAAAAACCTTTATCTACTATCCATATACCACTTTTTCACCATCTCTTCGCCGAACTAGTGCACCTATACAATTTACCATTGTATTGGGTGTGTTGGGGACACAAGAGACTCTCTGTTATTTGGTTGCAGGGTTGCTTGAGAGAGACCATATTCATCCCACGCCTCCCACGGATTGATAAACCTTAGGTCATCCACTTGAGGGAAATTTGCTACTGTCCTACAAACCTCTGCACTTGGAGGCACAACAACATCTACAAGAAGAAGGTTGTGTAGTAGACATCAGGATACAGGGGAAGCATAATATCTCACCCAAACTAACAATTCATACATCCAGTTGTATCCATCCTTCAACACATAACCAAGAAACCTTCGGAAATCGTGTACCTCAACCTTCGAAAAGCATCTGTTATACGAGTTATGGCAATACTCCCGAACTCCCGCCCTAGTACAGGGTGGCATCGAGATTATCTCACCAACAACTACATAAGAGAGATTTTCGATGTCGGCGAAACTCAGGTATTCCAGAACTGCAACGGTAAAATTGTGACGACAACACCTCAGAGCTCCACTCCCTGGGACACTGCCACAACCCTAAATGTCAGGAGGCACCAAGAACAATGTTCTCGTCACACGAATATTGGAACGATCCCAAGATACTTGCGTGATCCTAAAAAAATCATGAAATTTGAGGAGAGAAAAGTCAAAACTTCTACGTCAGGAGGCCTCACCAGAGCGACCAAGGGACTGAGGAGTAAAAAGAATCCTACTCTCCGATATATATAATCCTAAGACTCAAAACATTTTGTTTAGACTCAACAACGTCAGCGATTCGATCAAGCAGGGGGCTCCTAAGTCGGGGATGGTTCTGATACCAACTTGTAACACCCACAATGCGGGTATATCTCCCACGTGTCGGGGCACGACTTAGAGGCATAGCCACATGGTAGTTTTGTCGCAAGAGGGGTAATCTTCACACAATCCCATGTACTGAATAAGAAAAGGATAAAGAGTTGGCTTACAATCGCCACTTCACACAAATAACAAGTTAAGCATACATCATCCAGAATACAATCAAGGTCCGACTACGGAACCAAAATAAAAGAAGACAACCCCAAATTCTAGATCCCCGATCGTCCCAACTAGGCTCCACTACTGATCGACCGGAAAAGACACAAAACAACGATCAAGATCTCCATCGAGCTCCCACTTGAGCTCAGTTGTGTCACCTGCACTGGTATCATCGGCACCAGCAACTGTTTGGAACTATCTATGAGTCACGAGTACTCAACAATCTCACACCTGCGTGATCAAGACTATTTAAGCTTATGGGTAGGAAAGGGTAATAAGGTGGAGCTACAGCACTAAGCATATATGGTGGCTAACATACGCAAATAAGAGCGAGAAGAGAAGCATTGCAATGGCCGTGAAGCTAGAAGTGATCAAGAAGTGATCCTGAAACTACTTACGCACAAACATAACTCCAAAACCGTGTTCACTTCCCGGACTCCGCCGAAAAGAGACCATCACGGCTACACACGCGGTTGATTCATTTTAATTAAGTCAAGTGTCAAGTTATCTACAACTGGATATTAACAAATTCCCATCTGCCACATAACCGCAGGCACGACTCTTGAAAGTTTATACCCTGCAGGGCTGTCCCAACTTAGCCCATCACAAGCTCTCATGGTCAACGAAGGATATTCCTTCTCCCGGAAAGACCCTATCAGTCTCGGTATCCCGGTTACAAGACAGTTCGACAATGGTAAAACAAGACCCGCAAGACCACCCCAATGTGCTGACAAATCCTGATAGGAGCTGCACATATCTCGTTCTCAGGGCACAGTGGATGGGCAAGACGTCGGATTGGCATAGACCCTGGTTGCCCAGGGGGGCGCCGGACATCGCCCAGTTTGGACCAACACTTAGAGAAGCACTGGACCGGGGGGTTAAAAATAAAGATGACCCTCGGGTTGGCCGACCCAAGGGAAAGGTAATAGGTTGTTAGGCAAATGTAAAACCAAGGTTGGGCCTTACTGGAGGAGTTTTATTCAAGGCGAACTGTCTAGGGGTTCCCATAACACCCAACCGCATAAGGAACACAAAATCAAGGAACATAACACCGGTATGACGGAAACTAAGGCGACAAGAGTGGAACAAAACACCAGGCATAAGGCCGAGCCATCGACCCATTACCAAGTATATAGATGCATTAATTTAAATAAGAGGTAATGTGATATCCCAACATATCCATGTTCCAACATGGAACAAACTTCAACTTCACCTGCAACTAGCAATGCTATAAGAGGGGCTGAGCAAAAGCGGTAACATAGCCAAACAACAGTTTGCTAGGAAAGGTGGGTGATACGTCCATTTTGCATCATATATCGATATTTATTGCATTATGGGCTGTTATTACACATTACGTCACAATACTTATGCCTATTCTCTCTTATTTTACAAGGTTTACATAAAGAGGGAGAATGCCGACAGCTGGGATTCTGGGCTGGAAAAGGAGCAAATATTAGAGACCTATTCTGCATAGCTCCAAAAGTCCTGAAACTTCACGGAAGACGTTTTCAGAATATATAAAAAATACTCAGCGGAAGAAGTTCACCAGGGGGCCACACCCTGCCCACGAGGGTGGGGGGCGCGCCCCCCTACCTCGTGGGCCCCCCTGGTGTCCCTCCGGTGGCCATCTTCTGCTATATGAAGTCTTTCGATGGGAAAAAATCATAAGCCATCTTCTCGGACGAAACTCAGCCGCCACGAGGCGGAACCTTGCGGAACCAATCTAGGGCTCCGACAGAGTTGTTCTGCCGGGGAAACTTCCCTCCGAGAGGGGGAAATCATCACCATCGTCATCACCAACGCTCCTCTCATCGGGAGAGGGAAATCTCCATCAACATCTTCATCAGCAACATCTCCTCTCAAAACCCTAGTTCATCTCTTGTATCCAATTCTTGTCTCCAAATCCGGGATTGGTGCTAGTAGGTTGCTAGTAGTGTTAATTACTCCTTGTAGTTGATGCTAGTTGGTTTATTTGGTGGAAGATCATATGTTCAGATCCTATATGCATATTAATACCCCTCTGATTATGAACATGAATATGCTTTGTGAGTAGTTACGTTTGTTCCTCAGGACATGGGAGAAGTCTTGCTATTAGTAGTCATGTGAATTTGATATTCGTTCGATATTTTGATGAGATGTATGTTGTCTCTCCTCTAGTGGTGTTATGTGAAAGTCGACTACATGACACTTCACCATTATTTGGGCCTAGAGGAAGGCATTGGGAAGTAATAAGTAGATGATGGGTTGCTAGAGTGACAGAAGCTTAAACCCTAGTTTATGCGTTGCTTGGTAAGGGGCTGATTTGGATCCATATGTTTCATGCTATGGTTAGGTTTACCTTAATACTTTTGTTGTAGTTGTGGATGCTTGCAATATAGGTTAATCATAGGTGGGATACTTGTCCAAGTAAGGACAGTACCCAAGCACCGGTCCACCCACATACCAAATTATCAAAGTACCGAACGCGAATCATTTGATCGTGATGAAAACTAGCTTGACAATATTCCCATGTGTCCTCGGGAGCGCTTTTCTCTATATAAGAGTTTGTCCAGGCTTGTCCTTTGCTACAAAAAGGATTGGGCCACCTTGCTGCACTTTATTTACTTTTGTTACTTGTTGCTCGTTACAAATTATCCTATCACAAAACTATCTGTTACCACTTATTTCAGTACTTGCAGAGAATACCTTGCTGGAAACCGCTTATCATTTCCTTCTGCTCCTTGTTGGGTTTGACACTCTTACATATCGAAAGGACTATGACAGATCCCCTATACTTGTGGGTCATCACTGGGTTAGAGGCATGGCATGGCAATATGGGAGACATGATATAAAAAGTGGTAGGTAGCGCGACATAGCGATAGAGCGAACAACTAGCAAGCGAAGATAGAAGTGATTTCGAGGGTATGGTCATCTTGACTGAAATGCCGCAAGGAATAAGAACGAGTGCATGAAGAAGACAAAGGACGTAGTCAAATGGATCCTCACAACTCCGGAACGAAACCGAAGCTAACAAGAGAAGCAACCCGAAAAGAAGCAAGCAACATAGTAAACAACCATCACATAAACATGGCATGATGCACAACCAAGGATGATGCATGTACGGTTTAAATATGCATGGCATGGCAAAGTGCAACAAGCAATACTACAAATTAAGTGGAGCTCAATATGCAACGAGTTGCATATTGAGGAAACACCACATTCAATTACTTAGTTCTCTCCCGTGTATGTACTCAACAATATTCAATGTTATTAAACATGGCAAGAGGTGAAGCATAAGTAAACTAACTATCTAGTCAAGTTTAAATGAGGCCGGAAATAACAAACAACAAGTCCAGAAAATCCTCATATGCATATTATGAAGTTGGTACTGTTCTGTCCTAAACACAATTTTAGAGTTGTTAAACATGCAAAGCAAGTACACCATGTTAAACTAGGCATTTTTCTACCCCATTTACATATAAAGATTATTTAAATCCGAGCTATGGTTAATTAATTATGAATTAAAGCATTTTAGCATGGCATTGGAGCAAATTAAAGCAAACAAAAATTTAAACATTTCAAACATGCATGAAAGTTGGGTATTATGAATCTAGACACAATTCTAAGCATTTTTCATATTTAAAGTTTTTACGAATGATGCATGGTTGGTGAGTTATTAAATGCATGTTGCCTGGGGGGTTTTCTGCAAACCATTGTTCTCTGGAATAAATACAAAATCCGTCTAGACGAAAAAAACATCACACGGGCCGAAACTGAGATCTGGCCCAACATGCACAAGGGGCTGGAGGGGGGTCTGCTCACCCATGGGCCATGGCCCAAGTCGAAGGGGAAGCAGGCCGGGGTGCTGCTAGGCCAGGGTGAGGCCCACGCACGGTCAACGGGCAGGTGCGGATCGGGGACCTCCCGATCGAGCGAGGCGGCGGCGACTCTGGCGCTCCGGCGAGAAGGTGGCGGCGGGGCCGAGCGAAGGGCGTTGGAGGTGGGCCGATGCGGTGGCGACAACCCGGATCCGGGACGAGGGGGGTCGCCGGGGTCGGTTCTAGGCCGGACCGAGGCGGAGACGACGAGCACGGGCGGTGTGGCCCTCACGGCGGCCGATGCCGGTGAGCTCCTGCAGCGGGCAGCGTGACGTAGGGCTACCGACGATGGGGAAGGCAGGGTCCGGCAGGCGGCGACGCAAAGGCGGCGGGTCGAAGTCGACGGGAGGCGGCGCTCCGGCGCGATGCGCAACGACGGCGGGGCCCGAGGTCGCCGGCAGGAGGGGCGATGGCGGCGCTCCCCCGATCCAGCTCGGGGTCGAGCGGGAGGAGGCGCAGGCTTGCGCGAGGAATGAACGGCGGCGTTCCGGCGGCCGCACGGGCCTGGGCTGGCCACACCTGGGACCTGCGGGCTACGGCGTTGGAGGGCGCGGGGCTGGGACGCGTGGCGGTCTTCTGTTGGTGGAGGCGGCGGCTGCGGTGGCGCTGGACGATGGAGGCGCGACAAGTGGCGGCTGGGCAACGGCTATGGGCGGAATTTGAGGAGGTGGGAGGCTAGAGGTCGGGGAAGGCTAGGCTGCAGATTTGGAAGGGGAGGTGGTTTAAATAGACAGGTTTAGGGTTAGGGGGATTTTGGAGCGATTCGGAGCACCCGATCACGATACGACGGTTCCGATCGACAGGAGGGGTTTAGCTGGGTTAGGTGGGCTGTGGAGAGTGGGTTGGGCTGAGATGAGAGAGACGGAAATGCAGCCCGGCAATGTCCGCCGATAGACCGGCTATAATGCCGCTATAGTTACCCGTTGGGGCGTCAGACCGACTCCCAATGCGATGAAACATGGCAAGCGACATACTAACAACATAACAACACCGCATGCCAACTTTCAACCCATTCCGGGAACATTTTCCGGACACTTATAAAATAATATTTCGGACATGCCGCGGGCGCGTGCAAGTGTGTCTGGGCTCCGAACTGACAACGGAGAGAACTGGGGAACCCGGACGGATGCAAGTTTTGAAAACATGATGATGCAATGCACATGATGACATGACCAAGATGCAACACGCAAGCGAATGACAAGGCAACAACAACAAATAACTGGAAGACACGCAGCGCAACGGTCTCGGGGCGTTACAGTGATGGACAAGACCCATCCGTTAGCTTAGCATAATGATCGTTTAGTTTTTTCTGCTATTGCTTTCTTCATGATTTATACATGTTCCTCAAACTATGAGATTATGCAACTCCCGAATACCGAAGGAACACCTTGTGTGCTATCAAATGTCACTATGTAACTGGGTCATTATAAAGATGCTCTGCAGGTGTCTCCGATGGTGTTTGTTGAGTTGGTATAGATCGAGATTAGGATTTGTCACTCCGTGTATCGGAGAGGTATCTCTGGGCCCTCTCGGTAATGCACATCACTATGAGCCTTGCAAGCAATGTGACTAATGAGTTAGTCACAGGATGATGCATTACAGAACGAGTAAAGATACTTGTCGGTGACGAGATTGAACTAGGTATGATTATACCGACAATCGAATCTTGGGCAAGTAACATACCGATGACAAAGGGACCAATGTATGTTGTTATGCAGTTTGACAGATAAAGATATTCATAGAATATGTAGGAGCCAATATGAGCATCCAGGTTCCACTATTGGTTATTGACCGGAGATGTGTCTCGGTCATGTCTACATAGTTCTCGAACCCATAGGGTCCGCACGCTTAACGTTCGATGACGATTTGTATTATGAGTTATGTGATTTGATAACCGAAGTTTGTTCGGAGTCCCGGATGAGATCATATACATGGAGAGGAGTCTCGAAATGGTCGAGACATAAAGATTGATATATTGGATGATGTTATTCGGACATCGGATGAGTTT
This sequence comes from Triticum urartu, assembly GCF_056163025.1. NCBI lineage: Eukaryota > Viridiplantae > Streptophyta > Magnoliopsida > Poales > Poaceae > Triticum > Triticum urartu. The sequence goes on from NC_141878.1 coordinate 221,299,499, forward strand.
CGAGAGGTGCCGGATAATTATCGGAGTGCCGGAGGGTTATCGGAACCCCCCGGTGGAACTAATGGGCCTCGATGGGCCTTAGTAGGAAGAGAGGAAGGGCCAGGAGGGCCTGCCCCCCCTTGGGTCCGAACTGGACTAGGGGAAGGGGGCGGCGCCCCCCTTTCCTTCCCTTCCCCCTCTTCCTTCCTTCTTCCCCTCTTCCTTAGGTGGAAACCTACTAGGACTTGGAGTCCTAGTAGGATTCCCCTCTCCTGGCATGCCCTAGGAGGGCCGACCGGCCTCCCCTCCCCTCCTTTATATACGGGGGTAGGGGGCACCCTAGAACACAGGAGTTTCTCTTAACCATGTGCGGTGCCCCCCTCCATAGTTACACACCTCGGTCATATCATCGTAGTGCTTAGGCGAAGCCCTGCGCCGGTAACTTCATCATCACTGTCACCACGCCATCGTGTTGATGGAACTCTCCCTCGGCCTCAACTGGATCAAGAGTTCAAGGTACGTCATCGAGCTGGACATGTGCTGATCGCGGAGGTGTCGTATGTTCGATACTTGGATCGGTTGGATCGTGAAGACGTTCGACTACATCAACCGTGTTACTAAACGCTTCCGCTTTCGGTCTACAAGGGTACGTAGACACACTCTCCCCTCTCCTTTCTATGCATCTCCAAGATAGATCTTGCGTGATCGTAGGAATTTTTTTGAAATACTGTGTTCCCCAACAGTGGCATCCGAGCCAGCTCTATGCGTAGATGTTATATGCACGAGCAGAACACAATGAGTTGTGGGCGATAATAGTCATACTGCTTACCAGCAACGTCTTACTTTGATACGGCGGTATTGTTGGATGAAGCGGCCCGGACCGACATTACATGACCGTGTTCATGAGACTGGTTCGACCGACGTGCTTCGCACACAGGTGGCTAGCGGGTGTCTGTTTCTCCAGCTTTAGTTGAATCGAGTTTGACTAATCCCGGTCCCTGTTGAAGGTTAAAACATCACACTTGACGAAAAATCATTGTGGTTTTAATGCGTAGGTAAGAACGGTTCTTGCTAGAAGCCCGTAGCAGCCATGTAAAACTTGCAACAACAAAGTAGAGGACGTCTAACTTGTTTGTGCAGGGCATGTTGTGATGTGATATGGTCAACACGTGATGATATAAATTGTTGCATGAGATAATCATGTTTTGTATCAGTTATCGGCAACTGGCAGGAGCCATATGGTTGTCGCTTTATGGTATGAAATGAATTCTCCATGTAATTGCTTTAGTTTTTCACTAGGCGGTAGTGATAGTCGTAGAAGCAATAGTTGGCGAGACGACAACAATGCTACGATGGAGATCAAGGTGTCAAGCTGGTGACGATGGTGATCATGACGGTGCTTTGGAGATGGAGATCAAAAGCACGAGATGATGATGGCCATATCATATCACTTATTTTGATTGCATGTGATGTTTATCTTTTATGCATCTTATTTTGCTTAGTATGGTGGTAGCATTATAAGATGATCTCTCACTAAATTTCAAGGTACAAGTGTTCTCCCTGAGTATGCACCGTTGCTACAGTTCGTCGTGCCGAGACACCACGTGATGATCGGGTGTGATAAGCTCTACGTTCAGATACAATGGGTGCAAGCTAGTTTTGCACAAGCAGAATACTCAGGTTAAACTTGATGAGCCTAGCATATGCAGATATGGCCTCGGAACACTGAGACCGAAAGGTCGAGCATGAATCATATAGTAGATATGACCAACATAGTAATGTTCACCATTGAAAACTTCTCCATCTCACGCGATGATCGGACATGGTTTAGTTGATATGGATCACGTGATCATTTAGATAACTAGAGGAATGTCTATATAAGTGGGAGTTCTTAAGTAATATGATTAATTGAACTTTAATTTATCATGAACTTAGTACCTGATAGTATTTTCATGTCTATGTTGTTTTACATTAATGGCTTGTGGTACTATTCCTTTGAATTTTAATGCATTCCTAGAGAAAGCTAAGTTGAAAGATGATAGTAGCAACTACACGGACTGGGTCCGTAACTTGAGGATTATCATCATTGCTGCACAGAAGAATTATGTCCTGGAAGCACCGCTAGGTGAAAAGCCCGTTGTAGGGTCGACACCAGATGTTATGAACGTCTAGCAAAGCAAAGCTGGTGACTACTCGATAGTTCAGTGTGCCATGCTTTACGGCTTAGAATCGGGACTTCAATGACGTTTTGAACGTCATGGAGCATATGAGATGTTCCAGGAGTTGAAGTTAATATTTCAAGCAAATGCTCGGATTGAGAGATATGAAGTCTCCAATAAGTTCAGATATGAGAGATATGAACATATACTCAGAATGTCTGGGTACCACAACCACTTGACTCAACTGGGAGTAAATCTTCCTGATGATAGTTGTTGGAAATATGCCCTAGAGGCAATAATAAATTGGTCATTATTATATTTCCTTGTTCATGATAATCGTTTATTATCCATGCTAGAATTGTATTGATAGGAAACTCAGATACAGGTGTGGATACATAGACAACACCATGTCCCTAGTAAGCCTCTAGTTAACTAGCTCGTTGATCAATAGATGGTTACGGTTTCCTGACCATGGACATTGGATGTCGTTGATAACGGGATCACATCATTAGGAGAATGATGTGATGGACAAGACCCAATCCTAAGCCTAGCACAAAGATCGTGTAGTTCGTATGCTAAAGCTTTTCTAAATGTCAAGTATCATTTCCTTAGACCACGAGATTGTGCAACTCTCGGATACCGTAGGAATGCTTTGGGTGTGCCAAACGTCACAACGTAACTGGGTGGCTATAAAGGTGCACTACGGGTATCTCCGAAAGTGTCTGGGTTGGCACGAATAGAGACTGGGATTTGTCACTCCGTGTGACAGAGAGGTATCTCTGGGCCCACTCGGTAGGACATCATCATAATGTGCACAATGTGACCAAGGAGTTGATCACGGGATGATGTGTTACGGAACTAGTAAAGAGACTTGCCGGTAACGAGATTGAACAAGGTATCGGATACCGACGATCGAATCTCGGGCAAGTACAATACCACTGGACAAAGGGAATTGAATACGGGATTGATTGAATCCTCGACATCGTGGTTCATCCGATGAGATCATCGTGGAACATGTGGGAGCCAACATGGGTATCCAGATCCCGCTGTTTGGTTATTGACCAGAGAGTCGTCTCGGTCATGTTTGCATGTCTCCCTGACCCGTAGGGTCTACACACTTAAGGTTCGGTGACGCTAGGGTTGTAGAGATATTAGTATGCGGTAACCCGAAAGTTGTTCGGAGTCCCGGATGAGATCCCGGACGTCACGAGGAGTTCCGGAATGGTCCGGAGGTAAATATTTATATATAGGAAGTCCTATTTTGGCCACCGGAAAATGTTCGGGATTTTTCGATATTGTACCGGGAAGGTTCTAGAAGGTTCCGAAGTGGGGCCCACCTGCATGGGGGGACCCACATGAATGTGGGTAGTGGGGGCAAGGCCCCACATCCCTGGTCAAGGCACACCAAGATCCCCCCTTAGAAGGAATAAGATCATATCCCAAAGGGATAAGATCAAGATCCCTAAAGAGGGGGGATAACAATCGGTGGGGAAGGGAAATGATGGGATTTCTTTCCCCCACCTTTGCCAACGCCCCAATGGACTTGGAGGGCAAGAAACCAGCCCCCTCCGCCCCTATATATAGTGGGGAGGCGCATGGGAGCCGGACCCTAGCCCCTGGCGCCTCCCTCTCCCCTCGTAACACCTCTCGCTGAGCTTGGCGAAGCCCTGCCGAGATCCCCGCTGCTTCCACCACCACGCCGTCGTGCTGCTGGATCTCCATCAACCTCTCCTTCCCCCTTGCTGCATCAAGAAGGAGGAGACGTCTTCCCCAACCGTACGTGTGTTGAACGCGGAGGTGCCGTCCGTTCGGCACTAGGATCTCCGGTGATTTGGATCACGACGAGTACGACTCCTTCAACCCCGTTCTCTTGAACGCTTCCGCATAGCGATCTACAAGGGTATGTAGATGCACTCTCCTTCCCTCGTTGCTAGTTTCTCCATAGATAGATCTTGGTGACACGTAGGAAATTTTTTGAATTTCTGCTACGTTCCTCAACAGTGGTATCATGAGCTAGGTCTATGCATAGTTTCTATGCACGAGTAGAACACAAAGTAGTTGTGGGCGTCGATTTTGTCAATTTACTTGCCATTACTAGTCTTATCTTGATTCGGCGGCATCGTGGGATGAAGCGGCCCGGACCAACCTTACACGTACACTTACGTGAGACAGGTTCCACCGACTGACATGCACTAGTTGCATAAGGTGGCTAGCGGGTGTCTGTCTCTCCCACTTTAGTCGGATCGGATTCGATGAAAAGGGTCCTTATGAAGGGTAAATAGCAATTGGCATATCACGTTGTGGTTTTTGAGTAGGTAAGAAACGTTCTTGCTAGAAACCCATAGCAGCCACGTAAAACATGCAAACAACAATTAGAGGACGCCTAACTTGTTTTTGCAGGGTATGCTATGTGATGTGATATGGCCAAGAAGAATGTGATGAATGATATGTGATGTATGAGATTGATCATGTTCTTGTAATAGGAATCACGACTTGCATGTCGATGAGTATGACAACCGGCAGGAGCCATAGGAGTTGTCTTAATTTATTTATGACCTGCGTGTCAACATAAACGTCATGTAATTACTTTACTTTATTGCTAACCGTTAGCTGTAGTAGTAGAAGTAATAGTTGGCAAGACAACTTCATGAAGACACGATGATGGAGATCATGATGATGGAGATCATGGTGTCATGCCGGTGATGATGATGATCATGGAGCCCCGAAGATGGAGATCAAAAAGGAGCAATATGATATTGGCCATATCATGTCACTATTTGATTGCGTGTGATGTTTATCATGTTTTTGCATCTTGTTTGCTTAGAACGACGGTAGTAAATAAGATGATCCCTCATTAAAATTTCAAGAAAGTGTTCTCCCTAACTGTGCACCATTGCGAAGGTTCGTTGTTTCGAAGCACCACGTGATGATCGGGTGTGATAGATTCTAACGTTCGAATACAACGGGTGTAAGCCAGATTTACACATGCAATACACTTAGGTTGACTTGACGAGCCTAGCATGTACAGACATGGCCTCGGAATGCGGAAGACCAAAAGGTCGAACATGAGTCGTATAGAAGATACGATCAACATGAAGATGTTCACCGATGATGACTAGTCCGTCTCACGTGATGATCAGACACGGCCTAGTTGACTCGGATCATGTATCACTTAGATGACTAGAGGGATGTCTATCTAAGTGGGAGTTCATTAAATAATTAGATGAACTTAATTATCATGAACATAGTCAAAAGGACTTTGCAAATTATGTCGTAGCTTACACTTTAGTTCTACTATTTTAGATATGTTCCTAGAGAAAATTTAGTTGAAAGTTGATAGTAGCAATTATGCGGGCTGGGTCCGTAAACAGAGGATTGTCCTCATTGCTGCGCAGAAGGATTATGTCCTTAATGCACCGCTCAGTGAGTTGAACCTCGAACGTCGGTTGTGGATGTTGCGAACTTCTGACATACACGTTTTGATGACTACATGATAGTTCAGTGCGTAATGCTAAATGGTTTAGAGTTGAGGCACCGAAGACGTTTTAAAACGTCACGAAACATATGAGATGTTTCGAGGGATGAAATTGGGATTTCAGGCTCGTGCCCACGTCAAAAGGTATAAGACCTCCGACGATTTTCTTAGCCTGCAAACTAAGGGAGAAAAGCTCAATCGTTGAGCTTGTGCTCAGATTGTCTGAGTACAACAATCATTTGAATCGAGTGGGAGTTAATCTTCCAGATGAGATAGTGATGTTTCTCCAAAGTCATTACCACCAAGCTGCTAGAGCTTCATGATGAACTATAATATATCGGGGACATATGTGATGATCCTTGAGATATTCGCGATGTTTGACACCACAAAAGTAGAAATCAAGAAGGAGCATCAATCGTTGATGGTTGGTGAAACCACTAGTTTCAATAAGGGCAAGGGCAAGAAGGGATACTTCATGAAACGGCAAATCAGCTGCTGCTCTAGTGAAGAAACCCAAGGTAGAACCCAAACCCGAGACTAAGTGCTTCTGTAATAAGGGGAACAGCCACTGGAGTAGAATTACCCTAGATACTTGGTAGATAAGAAGGCCGGCAAGGTCGATAGAAGTATATTGGATATACATTGTGTTAATGTGTACTTTACTAGTACTCCTAGTAGCACCATGGTATTAGATACCGGTTCGGTTGCTAAATGTTAGTAAACTCGAAACAAAAGGCTACGGAGTAAACGGAGACTAGCTAAAGGTAAGCTGGCGATATGTGTTGGAAGTTTTTCCAAGCTTGATGTAATCAAGCATCGCACGCTCCCTCTACCATCGAGATTGGTGTTTGTGTTGAGCATAGACATGATTGGATTATGTCTATCGCAATACAGTTATTCATTTAAGGAGAATAATGGTTACTCTGTTTATTTGAATAATACCTTCAATGGTCTTGCACCTAAAATGAATGGTTTATCGAATCCCGATCGTAGTGATACACATGTTCATGCCAAAAGATATAAGATAGTAATGATAGTACCACATACTTGTGGCACTGCAATTTTAGTCACAATGGTATAAAACGCATGAAGAAGCTCCATGTTGATCGATCTTTGGACTCGCTTGATTTTGAATCACTTGAGACATGCAAATCATACCACATGAGCAAGATGACTGAAAGGCCTCGTTTTCAGTAAGATGGAACAAGAAAGCAACTTGTTGGAAGTAATACATCTTGATGTGTGTAGTCCAATGAGTGCTGAGGCATGTAGTGGATATCGTTATATTCTTACTTCACAGATGATTTGAGTAGATGCTAAGTATATTTACTTGATGAATCATGAGTCTGAATTATTAAAAGGTTCAAGTAATTTCAGGGTGAAGTTGAAGATCGTCGTGACAAGAGGATAAAATATCTATGATATGATCATAGATATGAATATCTGAATTACGAGTTTGGCACAGAATTAAGACATTGTGGAAATTGTTTCACAACTAATTCAGCCTGGAACACCATAGTGTGATGGTGTGTCCGAACATCATAACTGCACCCTATTGGATATGATGCATACCATGATGTCTCTTATAGAATTACCATGATAGTTTATGGGTTAGGCATTAGAGACAACCACATTCACTTTAAATAGGGCACCACGTAATTCCGATGAGATGACACCGTATGAACTATGGTTTAGAGAAACCTAAGCTGTCATTTCTTAAAAGTTTGGGGCTGCAACGCTTATGTGAAAAAGTTTCAGGCTGATAAGCTCGAACCCAAAGCGGATAAATGCATCTTCATAGAGTACCCAAAACAATTGGGTGTACCTCCTGTCTCAGATCCGAAAGCAATAGGGATTGTTTCTAGAATCGGGTCCTTTCTCGAGGAAAAGTTTCTCTCGAAAGAATTGAGTGGGAGGATGGTGGAGACTTGATGAGGTTATTGAACCGTCACTTCAACCAGTGTATAGCAGGGCACAGGGAGTTGTTCCTGTGGCACCTACACCAATTGAAGTGGAAGCTTATGATAGTGATCATGAAACTTCGGATCAAGTCACTACCAAACCTCGTAGGACGACAAGGATGCGTACTACTTCAGAGTGGTACGTAACCTGTCTTGGAAGTCATGTTGCTAGACAACAATGAACCTACGAGCTATGGAGAAGCGATGGTGGGCCCAGATTCCAAAATTGGCTTGAGGCCATAAAATCCGAGAGAGGATCCATGTATGAAAACAAAGTGTAGACTTTGGAAGAACTGCTTAATGGTCATAAGGCTGTTGGGTACATATGGATTTTAAAAGAAAGACGGACAATGGTGGTAAGTATCACCATTAAGAAAGCTCGACTTGTCGTTAAGATGTTTTCCGACAAGTTCAAGGAGTTGACTACGATGAGATTTTCTCACTCGTAGCGATGCTAAGAGTCTGTTGAATCATGTTAGCAGTTACTACATTGTTTATGAAATCTTGCAGATACGATGTCAAAATATTGTTTCCTTGACGATTTCCTTGAGGAAAGGTTGTATGTGATACAACCAGAAGGTTTTGTCAGTCCTGAAAAATGCTAACAAGTATGCAAAACTCCAGCAATCCTTCTAAGGACTGGAGTAAGCATCTCGGAGATGGAATGTACGCTTTGATGAGATGATCAAAGCTTGTGGGTTTATACAAAGTTTATGAGAAACTTGTATTTCCAAAGAAGTGAGTGGGAGCACTATAGAATTTCTGATGAGTATATGTTGTTGACATATTGTTGATCAGAAATGATGTAGAATTTCTGGAAAGCATATAGGGTTATTTAAAAAGTGTTTTTCAATGGAAAACTTGTATTTAGCTACTTGAACATTGAGCATCAAGATCTATAAGATAGATCAAAACGCTTAATGGTACTTTCAAATGAGCACATACCTTGACATGATCTTGAAGGTGTTCAAGATGGACCAGTCAAAGAAGGAGTTCTTGCCTGAGTTGTAAGGTATGAAGTTATGAAGTTAAAGCTCGACCACGGCAGGAGAAAGAGGAAGGACGAAGGTCGTCCCCTATGCTTTTGTCATGGGCTCTATACAGTATGCAATGCTGAGTACCGCACCTGATGTGTGCCTTGCCACATGTCTGGCAAGAGGGTACAAAGGTGATCTAGGAGTAGATCACCAGATAGCGGTCAAAAATTATCCTTAGAGGAATAAGGATATGTTTCTCGGTTATGGAGGTGATAAAGAGTTCGACGTAAAGAGTTACATCGATGCAAGCTTAGCACCTATCCGGATAGCTCTGAGTAGAGATACTGGATACGTATAATGGAGCAACAATTTGGAATAGCTCCAAGTAGAACAGTTATTTGAAATGGCTCCAAATATAGCGTAGAGATTTGCGAAGTACATACGGATCTGAATGTTGCAGACCCGTTGACTAAAACCTCTCTCACAAGCATAACATGATCAAACCCAGAACTCATTGAGTGTTAATCACATAGTGATGTGAACTAGATTATTGACTCTAGTAAACTCTTTGGATGTTGGTCACATGGCGATGTGACCTGTGAGTGTTAATCACATGGCGATGTGAACTAGATTATTGACTCTAGTGCAAGTGGGAGACTGTTGGAAATATGCCCTAGAGGCAATAATAAATTGGTCATTATTATATTTCCTTGTTCATGATAATCGTTTATTATCCATGCTAGAATTATATTGATAGGAAATTCAGATACATGTGTGGATACATAGACAACACCATGTCCCTAGTAAGCCTCTAGTTAACTAGCTCGTTCATCAATAGATGGTTACGGTTTCCTGACCATGGACATTGGATGTCATTGATAACGGGATCACATCATTAGGAGAATGATGTGATGGACAAGACCCAATCCTAAGCCTAGCACAAAGATCGTGTAGTTCATATGCTAAAGCTTTTCTAAATGTCAAGTATCATTTCCTCAGACCATGAGATTGTGCAACTCCCGGATACCGTAGGAATGCTTTGGGTGTGCCAAACATCACAACGTAACTGGGTGGCTATAAAGGTGCACTACGGGTATCTCCGAAAGTGTTTGAGTTGGCACGAATCGAGACTGGGATTTGTCACTCCGTGTGACGGAGAGGTATCTCTGGGCCCACTCGGTAGGACATCATCATAATGTGCACAATGTGACCAAGGAGTTGATCACGGGATGATGTCTTACGGAACGAGTAAAGAGACTTGCCAGTAACGAGATTGAACAAGGTATCGGATACCGACGATCGAATCTTGGGCAAGTACAATACCGCTGGACAAAGGGAATTGAATACGGGTTGATTGAATCCTCGACATCGTGGTTCATCCGATGAGATCATCGTGGAACATGTGGGAGCCAACATGGGTATCCAGATCCCGCTGTTGGTTATTGACCGGAGAGTCGTCTCGGTCATGTCTGCATGTTTCCCGAACCCGTAGGGTCTACACACTTAAGGTTCGGTGACGCTAGGGTTGTAGAGATATTAGTATGCGGTAACCCGAAAGTTGTTCGGAGTCCCGGATGAGATCCCGGACGTCACGAGGAGTTCCGGAATGGTCCGCAGGTAAAGATTTATATATAGGAAGTCCTATTTTGGCCACCGGAAAATGTTCGGGATTTTTCGGTATTGTACCGGGAAGGTTCTAGAAGGTCCCGAAGTGGGGCCCACCTGCATGGGGGGACCCACATGAACGTGGGTAGTGGGGGCAAGGCCCCACACCCCTGGTCAAGGCGCACCAAGATCCCCCCTTAGAAGGAATAAGATCATATCCCAAAGGGATAAGATCAAGATCCCTAAAAAGGGGGGATAACAATCGGTGGGGAAGGGAAATGATGGGATTTCTTTCCCCCACCTTTGCTAACGCCCCAATGGACTTGGAGGGCAAGAAACCAGCCCCCTCCACCCCTATATATAGTGGGGAGGCACATGGGAGCCGGACCCTAGCCCCTAGCACCTCCCTCTCCCCTCGTAACACCTCTCGCTGAGCTTGGCGAAGCCCTGCCGAGATCCTCGCTGCTTCCACCACCACGCCGTCGTGCTGCTGGATCTCCATCAACCTCTCCTTCCCCCTTGCTAGATCAAGAAGGAGGAGACGTCTTCCCCAACCGTACGTGTGTTGAACGCGGAGGTGCCGTCCGTTCGGCACTAGGATCTCCGGTGATTTGGATCATGACGAGTACGACTCCTTCAACCCCGTTCTCTTGAACGCTTCCGCATAGTGATCTACAAGGGTATGTAGATGCACTCTCCTTCCCCTCGTTGCTGGTTTCTCCATAGATATATCTTGGTGACACGTAGGAATTTTTTTGAATTTCTGCTACGTTCCCCAATAATAGTGTCACTGTCAGAGTTCTTCAATCATTGCCAGCAAGCTACAAAAGCTTCGTGATGAACTATAATATGCAAGGGATGGATAAGACAATTCTCGAGCTCTTCGCAATGCTAAAGGTTGCGGAGGTAGAAATCAAGAAGGAGCATCAAGTGTTGATGGTCAACAAGACCACTAGTTTCAAGAAAAAGGGCAAAGGGAAGAAGGGGAACTTCAGGAAGAATGGCAAGCAAGGTGCTGCTCAAGTGAAGAAGCCCAAGTCTGGACCTAAGCCTAAGACTAAGTGCTTCTACTACAAAGGGACTGGTCACTAGAAGCGGAATTGCCCCAAGTATTTGGCGGATAAGAAGGATGGCAAAGTGAAAGGTATATTTGATATACATGTTATTGATGTGTACCTTAGTAATGCTCGTAGTAGCTCCTGGGTATTTGATACTGGTTCTATTGCTCATATTTGCAACTTGAAACAAGGGCTACGGATTAAACGAAGATTGGCTAAGGACGAGGTGACGATGCGTCTGGGAAATGGTTCCAAAGTCGATGTGATCGCCGTCGGCACGCTACCTCTACATCTACCTCCGGGATTAGTTTTTGACTTGAATAATTGTTATTTGGTGCTAGCGTTAAGCATGCACATTATATCTAGATCTTGTTTAATGCAAGACAATTATTCATTTAAATCAGAGAATAATGGTTGTTCTATTTATATGAATAATATCTTTTATGGTCATGCACCCTTGATGAGTGGTCTATTTTTATTGAATCTCGATAGTAGTGATACACATATTCATAGTATTGAAGCCAAAAGATACAAGTTTAATAATGATAGTGCAACTTATTTGTGGCACTGCCGTTTAGGTCATATTGGTGTAAAGCGCGTGAAGAAACCCCATGTTGATGGGCTTTTGGAATCACTTGATTATGAATCACATGATGCTTGCGAACCATGCCTCATGGGCAAGATGACTAAGACTCCGTTCTCCGGAATAATGGAGCGAGCAACAGACTTATTGGAAATAATACATACTGATGTATGCGGTCCGATGAGTGTTGATGCTCGTGGCGGGTATCGTTATTTCTGACCTTCATAGATGATTTGAGAAGATATGGGTGTATCTAGTTAATGAAACATAAGTCTGAAACATTTGAAAAGTTCAAAGAATTTCAGAGTGAAGTGGAAAATCATCATAACAAGAAAATAAAGTTTCTACGATCTGATCGTGGAGGTGAATATTTGAGTTATGAGTTTGCTCTTCATTTGAAACAATGTGGAATAGTTTCGCAACTCACGCCACCTGGAACACCATAGGGTAATGGTGTGTCCGAACGTCGTAACCGCACTTTATTAGATATGGTGCGATCTATGATGTCTCTTACTGATTTACCGCTATTGTTTTGGGGTTATGCTTTAGAGATGGCTGCATTCATGTTAAATAAGGCACCATCGAAATCCGTTGAGACGACACCATATGAACTGTGGTTTGGCAAGAAACCCAAGTTTTCGTTTATTAAAGTTTTGGGGCTACGGTGCTTATGTGAAAAAGCTTCAACCTGATAAGCTTGAACCCAAATCGGAGAAATGTGTCTTCATAGGATACCCAAAGGAGACTGTTGGGTACGCCTTCTATCACAGATCTGAAGGCAAGATATTCGTTGCTAAGAATGGATCCTTTCTAGAGAAGGAGTTTCTCTCGAAAGAAGTGAGTGGGAGGAAAGTAGAACTTGATGAGGTTATTGTACCTACTCCCTTATTGGAAAGTAGTTCATCACAGAAATCAGTTCCAGTGATTGCTACACCAATTAGTGAGGAAGCTAATGATGATGATCATGAAACTTCTGATCAAGTTACTACCGAACCTCGTAGGTTAACCAGAGTAAGATCCGCACCAGAGTGGTACGGTAATCCTGTTCTGTAGGTCATGTTACTTGACCATGACGAACCTACGAACTATGAGGAAGCGATGATGAGCCCAGATTCCGCAAAATGGCTTGAGGCCATGAAATCTGAGATGGGATCCATGTATGAGAACAAAGTATGGACTTTGGTTGACTTGCCCGATGAATAGCAATCAATAGAGAATAAATGGATCTTCAAGAAGAAGAATGACGTCGACGGTAATGTTACTGTCTAGAAAGCTCGACTTGTTGCGAAAGGTTTTCGACAAGTTCAAGGAGTTGACTACGGTGAGACCTTCTCACCCATAGCGATGCTTAAGTCTGTCCGAATCATGTTAGCAATTGCCGCATTTTATGATTATGAAATTTGGCAAATGGATGTCAAAACTGCATTCCTTAATGGATATCTTAAAGAAGAGTTGTATATGATGCAACCAGAAGGTTTTGTCGATCGAAAAGGTGCTAACAAAGTGTGCAAGCTCCAGCGATCCATTTATGGACTGGTGCAAGCCTCTCGAAGTTGGAATATATGCTTTGATAGTGCGACCAAAGCATATGTTTTTATACAAACTTTTGGAGAAGCCTGTATTTACAAGAAAGTGAGTGGGAGCTTTGTAGCATTTCTATATGTGGATGACATATTGTTGATCCGAAATGATACTAAATTTCTGAATAGCATAAAAGGATACTTGAATAAGAATTTTTCAATGAAAGACCTCGGTGAAGCTACTTATATATTGGGCATCAAGATCTATAGAGATAGATCAAGACGCTTAATTAGACTTTCACAAAGCACATACCTTGATAAAGTTTTGAAGAATTTTAAAATGGACCAGTCAAAGAAAGGGTTCTTGCCTGTGTTACAATGTGTGAAGTTGAGTTAGACTCAATGCCTGACCACTGCAGAAGATAGAGAGAAAATGAAAGTCATTCCCTATGCCTCAGCCATAGGTTCTATCAAGTATGCAATGCTGTGTACCAGACATGATGTGCGCCTTGCTATTAGTTTAGCAGGGAGGTAGCAAAGTAATCCAGGAGTGGATCACTGGACAGCGGTCAAGAACATCCTGAAATACCTGAAAAGGACTAAGGATATGTTTCTTGTTTATGGAGGTGACAAAGAGCTCATCGTAAACGGTTACGTCGATGCAAGCTTTGACACTGATCAGGATGACTCTATGTCACAATCCGGATATGTATTTTTTATTGAATGGTGGAGCTGTCAATTGGTGCAGTTCTAAGCAGAGCGTCGTGGCGGGATCTATGTGTGAAGCGGAGTACTGATGTCTACTGCACAACCTTCTTCATGTAGACGTTGTTGGGCCTCCAAGTGCAGAGGCTTGTAGGACAGTAGCAAATTTCCCTCAAGTGGATGACCTAAGGTTTATCAATCTGTGGGAGGCGTAGGATCAAGATGGTCTCTCTCAAACAACCCTGCAACCAAATAACAAAGAGTCTCTTGTGTCCCCAACACACATAATACAATGGTAAATTGTATAGGTGCACTAGTTCAGCGAAGAGATGGTGATACAAGTGCAATATGGATGGTAGATAAAGGTTTTTGTAATCTGAAAATATAAAATCAGCAAGGTAACTAATGATAAAAGTGAGCGAAGACGGTATTGCAATGCGTTGAAACAAGGCCTAGGGTTCATACTTTCACTAGTGCAAGTTCTCTCAACAATAATAACATAATTGGATCATATAACTATCCCTCAACGTGCAACAAAGAGTCACTCCAAAGTCACTAATAGTGGAGAACAAACGAAGGGATTATTGTAGGGTATGAAACCACCTCAAAGTTATTCTTTCTGATCGATCTATTCAAGAGTCCGTAGTAAAATAACACAAAGCTATTCTTTCCGTTCAATCTATCCTAGAGTTCATGCTAGAATAACACCCTAAGACCCAAATCAACCAAAACCCTAATGTCACCTAGATACTCCAACATCACCTCAAGTATCTGTGGGTATGATTAGACGATATGCATCACACAATCTCAGATTCATCTATTCAACCAACACAAAGAACTTCAAAGAGTGCCCCAAAGTTTCTACCGGAGTTTCATGACGAAAACGTGTGCCAACCCTTATGCATAAGTTCACGAGGTCACGGAACTCGCAAGTTGATCACCAAAACATACATCAAGTGGATCACGTGAATATCCCATTGCCACCACAGATAAGCACATGCAAGACATACATCAAGGGTTCTCAAATCCTTAAAGACTCAATCCGATAAGATAACTTCAAAGGGAAAACTCAATCCATTACAAGAGAGTAGAGGGGGAGAAACATCATAAGATCCAACTATAATAGCAAAGCTCGCGATACATCAAGATCGTGTCGAATCAAGAACACGAGAGAGAGAGAGATCAAACACATAGCTACTGGTACATACCCTCAGCCCCGAGGGTGAACTACTCCCTCCTCATCATGGAGAGCATCGGGATGACGAGGATGGTCACCGTTGAGGGATCCCCCCTCCAGCAGTGTGCCGGAACAGGGTCCCGATTGGTTTTTGGTGGCTACAGAGGCTTGCGGCGGCAAAACTCCCGATCTAGGTTATTTTTTTGGAGGTTTTTGTATTTATAGGAATTTTTGGCGTCGGGAACAAGTCAGGGGGTCCCCGAGTCGTCCACGAGATAGGGGAGCGCGCCCAGGTGGTAGGGCGCGCCCTCCACCCTCGTGGACGGCTCGGGACTCTTATGGCCCAACTCTTTTACTCCGGGGGCTTCTTTTGGTCCATAAAAATCATCAAAAATTGGCACGTCAATTGGACTCTGTTTGGTATTCCTTTTCTGTAAAACTCAAAAACAAGGAAAAAACAGAAACTGACACTGGGCTCTAGGTTAATAGGTTAGTCCCAAAAATCATATAAAATAGCATATAAATGCATATAAAACATCCTAGATGGATAATATAAAATCATGGAACAAAAAAATTATAGATACGTTGGATACGTATCAAGCATCCCCAAGCTTAATTCCTGCTCATCCTCGAGTAGGTAAATGATAAAAACAGAATTTTTGATGTGGAATGCTACCTAACGTAATTATCAATGTAATCTTCTCTATTGTGGCAAGAATGTTCAGATCCATAAGATTCAAAACAAAAGTTTAATATTGACAAAAAAATAATAATACTTCAAGCATACTAACAAAGTAATCATGTCTTCTCAAAATAACATGGCCAAAGAAAGTTCATCCCTACAAAATCATATAGTTTGGCTATGCTCCATCTTTGTCACACAAAATATTCAGATCATGCACAACCTCGATGACAAGCCAAGCAATTGTTTCATACTTTAGTATTCTCAAACTTTTTCAACTTTCACGCAATACATGAGCGTGAGCCATGGACATAGCACTATAGGTGGAATAGAGTGGTGGTTGTGGAGAAGACAAAAAGGACGAAGATGGTCTCACATCAACTAGGCGTATCAATGGGCTATGGAGATGCCCATCAATAGATATCAATGTGAGTGAGTAGGGATTGCCATGCAACGGATGCACTAGAGCTATAAATGTATGAAATCTCAACAAAAGAAACTAAGTGGGTATGCATCCAACTTGCTTGCTCACGAAGACCTAGGGCATTTGAGGAAGCCCATCGTTGGAATATACAAGCCAAATTCTATAATGAAAAATTCCCACTAGTATATGAAAGTGACAACATATGAGACTCTCTATCATGAAGATCATGGTGCTACTTTGAATCACAGTTGTGGTAAAAGGATAGTAGCATTGCCCCTTCTCTCTTTTTCTCTCATTTTTTTGTTTTTTCTTTTTTTTCTTTTTTTGGCCTTCTCTTTTTCTGCCTTTCTCTTTTTTTCCTCACATGGGACAATGCTCTAATAATGAAGATCATCACACTTCTATTTATTTACAACTCAAAGATTACAACTCGATACTTAGAACAAAAATATGACTCTATATGCGTGCCTCTGGTGGTGTACCGGGATGTGAAGTGAATTAAGAGTGACATGTATGAAAGAATTATGAATGGTGGCTTTGCCACAAATACAATGTCAACTACATGATCATGCAAAGCAATATGATAATGATGAAGCGTGTCATAATAAACGAGACGGTGGAAAGTTGCATGGCAATATATCTCGGAATGGCTATGGAAATGCCATAATAGGTAGGTATGGTGGCTGTTTTGAGGAAGGTAAATGGTGGGTTTATGGTACCAGCGAAAGTTGCGCGGTACTAGAGAGGCTAGCAATGGTGGAAGGGTGAGAGTGGGTATAATCCATGGACTCAACATTAGTCATAAAGAACTCACATACTTATTGCAAAAATCTACAAGTCATCAAAACCAAGCACTACGCGCATGCTCCTAGGGGGATAGATTGGTAGGAAAAGACCATCGCTCGTCCCCGACCGCCACTCATAAGGTAGACCATCAAAGAAATACCTCATGCTTCAAATTTGTTACACAACGGTTACCATACGTGCATGCTACGGGACTTGCAAACCTCAACACAAGTATTTCTCAAATTCACAATTACTCCACTAGCATGACTCTAATATCACCATCTTCATATCTCAAAACAATCATAAAGAATCAAACTTCTCGTAGTATTCAATGCACTTTATATGAAAGTTTTTATTCTATCCCTCTTGGATGCCTATCATATTAGGAATAAATTCCTAACCAAAGCAAATTACCATGCTGTTTAAGACTCTCAAAATAATATAAGTGAAGCACTAGAGCAAATGACAAACTACTCCAAAAGATATGAGTGAAGATCAATGAGTAGTTGAATAATTATGTAACTATGTGAAGACTCTCTAACATTTAAGAATTTCAGATCTTGGTATTTTATTTAAACAACAAGCAAAAAAAATGACGCTCCAAGAAAAACACATATCATGTGGTGAATAAAAATATAGCTCCAAGTAAAGTTACCGATGAACGAAGATGAAAGAGGGGATGTCATCTGAGGCATCCCCAAGCTTAGGCTCTTGGTTGTCCTTGAATATTTCCTTGGGGTGCCTTGGGCATCCCCAAGCTTAGGCTCTTGCCACTCCTTATTCCATAGTCCATAATCTTTACCCAAAACTTGAAAACTTCACAACACAAAACTCAATAGAAAATTTGTAAGCTCCATTAGTATAAGAAAATAAATCACCACTTTTGGTAATGTTGTGAAATCATTATAAATTCATATTGGTGTAATATCTACTGTATTCCAACTTCTCTATGGTTCATACCCTCCGGCACTACTCATAGATGCATCAAAATAAGCAAACAACACATAGAAAACAGAATCTGTCAAAAACAGAACAGTCTGTAGTAATCTAGAGATTTTGAGTACTTCTATAACTCCAAAAATTCTGAAAAATTAGGAAGACCAGGATCAAAAGTATATTGATCTACTGCAGTTGGAATTGATATTTTATCGTTCTATGGTAAAAAATGTAAATTATTTTCGTGAGTGCATACTTTCTGTTTTTATCAGCAAGATCAAACAATAATCACCCAAGAAGATCCTAAAGGATTTACTTGGAACTTTATTCAAACAAAGGCTGTAAAACATGATTACTACAGTAGCTTAATAATGTGAACACACAAAAACAATAGGGGTAAATATTGGGTTGTCTCCCAAAAAGCGATTTTCTTTAATGCCTTTATAACTAGGCATGATGATTTCATTGATGCTCGCATAAAAGTTAAGAATTGAAACATAAAGAGAGCATCATGAAGAATATGACTAGCACATTTAAGTCTAACCCACTTCCTATGCATAGGGATTTTGTGAGCAAACAACTTATGGGAACAAGAATCAACTTGCATAGGAAGGTAAAGCAAGCAAAACTTGAAGATTTTCAACACATAGAGAGGAAACTTGATATTATTGTAATATGTAGAAGCATATGTTCCTCTCTCATAATAACATCATTCAAAGATTTAGTGCCAAACATTTTAATGTATTCTTCTTCTAACACTTTGGCACAATTATCAGAGACATTAAAAAGATGAAGCATATGAGGCAACCTCAATTCCATTTTTTGTAATTTTCTTTTATAGACTAAACTAGTGAGAAAACAAGAAACAAAAAGATTCGATTGCAAGATCTAAAGATATACATTCAAGCGCTAACCTCCCCGGCAACGGCGCTGTTGGTGTACAAAAGTAGGGGCTCTCCTTTGTACCCCTTTACTTGTGCATGGGCAGTCAGAGCCGCGCCCGCGGCCACACTGAGCAAGGCAGCGGAGGGAAGTCGGAGCATGATACGTCTCCGTCGTATCTACTTTTCCAAACACTTTTGCCCTTGTTTTGGACTCTAACTTGTATGATTTGAATGGAACTAACCCGGACTGACGCTGTTTTCAGCAGAATTACCATGGTGTTGTTTTATGTGTAGAAAACAAATATTCTCGGAATGACCTGAAACTCCACGGAACATCTTAGAAAAAACCATAAAAAAATCCTCGCCAAAGATGAAAACCAGGGGGCCCACACCCTTCTCACGAGGGTGGGGGGCGCGCCCCCCTAGGTCGCGCCCCCTACCTTGTGGGCCCCCTGTTGCGTCTCTGACTCCAACTCCACCTCCATATATTGAGTTTCGATGAGAAAAAAATCAGGGAGAAGAAATCATCGCGTTTTACGATACGGAGCCGCCGCCAAGCCCTAGAACCTCTCGAGAGGGCTGATCTGGAGTCCGTTCGGGGCTCCGAAGAGGGGGATTCGTCGCCGTCATCATCATCAACCATCCTCCATCACCAATTTCATGATGCTCACCGCCGTGCGTGAGTAATTGCATCGTAGGCTTGCTGGACGGTGATGGGTTGGATGAGATTTATCATGTAATCGAGTTAGTTTTGTTAGGGTTTGATCCCTAGTATCCATTATGTTCTGAGATTGATGTTGGTATGACTTTGCTATGCTTAATGCTTGTCACTAGGGCTCGAGTGCCATGATTTCAGATCTGAACCTATTATGTTTTCATGAATATATGTGAGTTCTTGATCCTATCTTGCAAGTCTATAGTCACCTACTATGTGTTATGATCCGGCAACCCCGAAGTGACAATAATCGGGACCACTCCCGATGATGACCATAGTTTGAGGAGTTCATGTATTCACTATGTGCTAATGCTTTGTTCTGGTTCTCTATTAAAAGGAGGCCTTAATATCCCTTAGTTTCCAATAGGACCCCGCTGCCACGGGAGGGTAGGACAAAAGATGTCATGCAAGTTCTTTTCCATAAGCACGTATGACTATATACAGAATACATGCCTACATTACATTGATGAATTGGAGCTAGTTCTGTGTCACCCTATGTTATGACTGTTACATGATGAACCGCATCAGGCATAATTATCCATCATTGATCCGGTGCCTATGAGTTTCCCATATACTGGTTTATGCTTATTTACTTTTCCGCTGCTACTGTTACAATCACTACAAAATACCAAAAACATTACTTTTGCTGTCTTTACTTTTGTTGCCGCTACCACCACTATCATATTACTTTGCTACTAAACACTTTGCTGCAGATACTAAGTTTCCAGGTGTGGTTGAATTGACAACTCAGCTGCTAATACTTGAGAATATTCTTTGGTTCCCCTTGTGTCGAATCAATAAATTTGGGTTGAATACTCTACCCTCGAAAGCTGTTGCGATACCCTATACTTGTGGGTTATCAAGACTAATTTCTGGCGCCGTTGCCGGGGAGCATAGCTCTATTCTTTGAGTCACTTGGGATTTATATCTGCTGGATACTATGAAGAACTTGAGAGATCCAAAAACCAAGATATATCCCTCAACTACGAGGGGAGGTAAGGAACTGCCATCTAGCTCTGCACTTGATTCACCTTCTGTTATGAGTAAGTTTGCGACACCTGCATCTGCTTCTGCTATTCGTTCTGATATGTCGCATGTTATTGATGATGCCACTTCTGCTATGCATGATACTTATGATGAAACTGCTTCTATGCCTGATACTACTGTACCCCTTAGCGAATTTCTTGATGAACAAATTGCTAGGGCTAGAGAAAAAGAAATTATTGAATCTGAATACGATGATGATAGTGATGATGAAAATATGCCTGTTATTCCTGAGGGTTATCATTTTGATATGGAATCTTCTGTCGCTATTTCTGCTTGCAAAGATAGATATGAGCTTAAGAGGTTATTAATTAAATGGAACAAAGAATCACTTAGAGATAAAATGAGACCTGACCCTGCTTTTGCTACTTCACCTATATGTGTTCCTGATAAGGATTATGAATTCTCTATTGATCCTAATATAATTACTTTGGTTGAATCTGATCCGTTTTATGGCTATGAATCTGAAACTGTTGTGGCACATCTTACTAAGTTAAATGATATAGTTGCCCTGTTTACTAATGATGAGAGATCGCGTTACTTTTATATACTCAAAATATTCCCATTCTCATTAAAGGGTGATGCTAAGATATGGTTTAATTCTCTTGATCCTGGTTGTGTGCGTAGTCCCCAGGATATGATTTATTACTTCTCTGCTAAATATTTCCCTGCTCATAAGAAACAAGCTGCTTTGAGGGAAATATACAACTTTGTGCAAATAAAAGAAGAGACTCTCCCACAAGCTTGGGGGAGGCTTCTCAAGTTACTTAATGCTTTGCCTGATCATCCTCTCAAGAAACCTGAAATACTTGATATCTTTTATAATGGACTAACTGATGCTTCCAGAGATTACCTGGATAGTTGTGCTGGTTCTCTTTTC
This sequence comes from Triticum urartu, assembly GCF_056163025.1. Lineage (NCBI taxonomy): Eukaryota > Viridiplantae > Streptophyta > Magnoliopsida > Poales > Poaceae > Triticum > Triticum urartu. The sequence continues at coordinate 221,321,049 of NC_141878.1, forward strand.
AGGGAAAGAACACCAGATGAAGCTGAAATTCTATTGAATAATATGTTGACAAATGAAAATAATTGGGCACCTCCCGAGCCAGCTCCTGAGCCAGCTCCTGAGCCAACTCCTGCTCCAATTACTGAGCCTATTCCTAAACCAACTCCGAAGAAGAGGGGTATTCTATTTCTCAGTCCCGAAGATATGCAAGAGGCAAAGAAATCTATGAAAGAAAAAGGTATTAAAGCTGAAGACGTTAAGAATTGACCTCCTATTGAAGAAATACATGGTCTTAATATACCGCCTGTTGAAGAAACATATTATCTTAATTTTTTATTTACTGAAGAACCCCCTGATCCCGATATCCTGACACAGGTAGTAAAGGTAAATTCTCTCTATAGATATGATAAAGCTGAAGTCCCTCCTACTAAAATTGCTAGTCAGTGCTTGGATGAGTTTGATAACTTTATGTTTAAGCAAGACGACTTCAATGCTTATTTTGGTAGTCAATTAAAAGAAAATGCTTATATGATTAGACGCTTGGGTGATTATATGGCTGATATTAAAGGTGAACTTAAACTTGTTAGCAAACATGCTTCTATGGTTAGCACTCAAGTAGAACAAGTACTTAAAGCTCAAAAAGAAGTGCTTAATGAAATGAATAGTAAGAAAAATGATTATGCTGTTAGAGTGGCTACTAGAACTGGTAGAATGACTCAGGAACCTTTGTATCCTGAAGGCCACCCTAAGAGAATTGAGCAAGATTCTCAAAGAAATAATATTGATGTTTCTAGTTCTTCTAAAAAGAAGAAGAAGAAAAATGATAGAACTGTGCAAACTTCTAGTGAACCTATTGCTGAACCACCTGATAATCCAAATGATATATCTATGTCTGATGCTGAAACACAATCTGGTAATGAACATGAACCTAGTAAAAATATTAATGATAATGTTCATGATGATGCTCAACCTAGTAATGATAATGATGTTGAAATTGAACCTGCTATTGATCTTGATAACCCACAATCAAAGAATCAACGTTATGATAAAAGGGACTTTGTTGCTAGGAAACATGGTAAAGAAAGGGAACCTTGGGTTCATAAACCCATGCCTTTTCCTCCGAAACCATCCAAGAAAAAGGATGACGAGGATTTTGAGCGCTTTGCTGAAATGATTAGGCCTATCTTTTTGCGTATGAGATTAACTGATGTGCTCAAAACAAATCCTTATGCTAAATATATGAAGGATAGCATTACTAATAAAAGAAAGATACCGGAAGCTGAAATTTCCACCATGCTTGCTAATTATACTTTTAAGGGTGGAATACCAAAGAAACTTGGAGATCCCGGAGTACCTACTATACCTTGCTCCATTAAAAAGAATTATATTAAAACTGCTTTATGTGATCTTGGAGCCGGTGTTAGTGTTATGCCTCTCTCTTTATATCATAGACTTGACTTGAATAAGCTGACACCTATTGAAATATCTTTGCAAATGGTTGATAAATCAACTGCTATACCTGTCGGTATTTGTGAGGATGTGCCTGTTGTGGTTGCAAACGTTACTATTTTAACGGACTTTGTTATACTTGATATTCCCGAGGATGATAGTATATCTATTATTCTTGGAAGACCTTTTCTTAATACTGCAGGGGCTGTTATTGATTGCAACAAAGGCAATGTCAGTTTTCATGTTAATGGTAATGAGCATATGGTACACTTTCTGAGGAAACAACCTCAAGTTCATAGTATCAATTCTATTGGAAAAATTCCATCGATTATATTTGGAGGTTTTGAATTTCCTCTTCCTACTGTCGAGAAGAAATATGATATTCTTATTATATGGGATGTGCATATCCCCGTTGAGGTAACTTAGTGCTATTCAAAATTTCTCCGGTTTCATGATTATCGGAATGAGTTTGTTAACAAGACTTGATCAACCTTGTTAGTGGATTCTTTTTGATGAGCATGAGATGGATGAAACTAGAAGCACAAACTTTTGTACCCTCTTTATACTTTCTGTAATTTATATTAAATAAAGTAAAAATAGTATTTTCAGTCTGTTTCCTGACTTATCCATGCAATATAAAAATATCTCGAAAATAAAAGTCCTCAGAATGCCATGCCAATTTAACATGATTTTTTCGGGAATATTTGAGGATTTACTGTGCAAAAATTACCGCGGGAGGAGCTGACACCTGGCCACGAGGGTGGTGGTCGCCCCCCTATAGGGCGCCCCCCCTGCCTCGTGGGCCCACGGTGGCCCTCCTCCACTTATCCCAGCACCCATCTTCTTCCGCTTTCTCACACAAACCCGAAAAACCAACTCAAGCACGAGTTCCAGCCACTTTTGTTGCGATTTTCGATCTCCTTGCTCAAAGCACCTCTCGCAGAACTGCTTGGGGAGATTGTTCCTTGGTATGTGACTCCTCCATTGGTCCAATTAGTTTTTGTTCTAGTGCTTTATTCTTTGCAAATTTGTGCTGCATAGGTGACCATGTTCTTGAGCTTGCATGTCAAATTTATATGGTTCCAAGTAGTTCTAATGCTTGATATAGGCTCTAGGCACTTGTAGGAGTAGTTGCTATCAATATTATTGAGTTTGGTTTACTTCTATTTTGAAGTTACTAAAAATTTCCGATTGTTTCAAAAAAATGATGAGGAGATTATTGAGGGGCTCATCGAGCCAAAGCTCGAAGGAAAAGGCACCGAAGCCTAAGTATAATTTGCCGTGCACCGCGGAGATTCGGGCATGTGAATGGCCTTCTGATGATTTCTTGAGAGCAGCCGGTATCTATGAAGATTTTCATGAATTGGCTCACAATGCAGGCCTCACCGCTTTCCTCCACGACCAATGCGATTAGTATCTCTTACTCACAAATACCTTTGTGCAAAACTTTCATTTTCATTCTAGGAACTCACCACCTATGGTGGAGTTTCATTTATATGATGAGCATAAGGAGATGTCACTTTATGATTTATGTCAGATTTGTTTAGTTCCTTTTGAGGGCAAGACAGAAGAACCACATCATGATGATGTGGCTGGGTTTATTGATAATATCACTGTAGGAGAAACTAGGAAGGTTTCCGACGCACGAATCACTAGCATACATTTTCCTGTTTTGCGTTACTTTGCATTATTTGCTAGTCGTTGTTTAATTGGATGCGGAAATTCTGCAAACCTTAGTATCCCTGATTTAATTATTCTGCTCCAAGGTTTATACAGTGACAACACTTTTAGTTTGGGCGGTATTATTGCTAGACGGTTAAATATGAACCGTACTAAGGGCCCCATCTTTGGAGGCATCTATGCCACACGGCTAGCCGCACATTTTAACATACCTATTAGGCATGCTGAGAAGGAAGAAAAGGTGCTGCCCCGTGTTTATCTAGATCATAAAAGTATGGTGGCACATGATTTTATTGTTAAAAATAGGGCAGGGGAGCTTAAATATCAATTGTTCTTTAATAAACATCATCCTGAGACTATTACCTTGCCTGCTCCTTCTTTGTTTGATTTGACTATAGGCACATACCTTGTTCCGTTGACGGCTATTCACGCCTACCGGAACCCTGCACCAGCCCCGGAACAGGAGCCACAAGATGAGCCTCCACGACAATCTGTTTATTCTTGGGATCCAGAGATGACTGTCAGCCAGTGGCAGTCAGAGTCTTCTTCTTCATCACAGTATGATCCCAACTATTCCTCCTCATCACAGTACGACCCCAACAACTATTATTATGGATATCCGCCAGGCCAGCCATGGCCATAGACCAACTTAGGCCAAAAGCCTAAGCTTGGGGGAGTACGTATTTGTCACCGACATTACATTTATGCTCACACACACTCATTGCTAGATGTCGGTGCTCATACTTTTTCATTGTATCATCCATGCTAGTTTATTTTCTTTTTCCTATTTTCTTCTTGTGTGTTTGTTAAACCTTAAGAAAAACCAAAAAAATTTAGTAGTAGTTTATTTTTCTGCTGTAGTAGTAATAATTAAAAAGAAAACCCAAAAATATTTCCCGTTCTTCTTTTGCTTGTTGGGAGCTTTCCCGTGTAAATAGCTTATTTCTTTTCTTTTCTTTGGGGGTCGGTAGGAGAAGACCATAATTAAATTGTTGAAGTGGCTCTTATATGCATTATTGTTGATTTAACCAAGAGCCCATATTGCCTTGTCTTCTCATATTTATTGAATGCCCGCAGATTCCAGCTTAGTCCAATGCACGTGCACTCTTATTATTATTCACACCGTTCGGTCGTGCAAGTGAAAGGCAATTATGATGATATATGATGGACTGACTGAGATGAGAAAAGCTGGTATGAACTCGACCTCTTTTGTTTTTGTAAATATGATGAGTCCCTCATTCTTGATTCAGCCTATTATGAATAAACATGTTTGCAATGACATTTAGAGATCATAGTTGCTCGTGCCATGCTTGATTAGCTATGAGTTATAATGATTTACCTTGTATGCCAACATGCTATTGAGATGATTATGATATGGTATGATGGGGTGGTATCCTCTTTTGAATGATTTAAGTGACTTGACTTGGCACATGTTCACGCATGTAGTTGAAACAAATCAACATAGCCTTCACGATATTTATGTTCATGGTGGATTATATCCTACTCATGCTTGCATCCAATGTTTATTAATTTTAATGAATGTACATGGTTGTTGTCGCTCTCTAGTTGGTCGCTTCCTAGTCTTTTGCTAGCCTTCATCTGTACTAAGCGGGAATACTGCTTGTGCATCCAATCCCTTAAACCCCAAAGTTATTCCAGATGAGTCCACTCCTATATGCGGTATCTACCTGCCGTTCCAAGTAAATTTGTATGTGCCAAACTCTAAACCTTCAAATAAACATTCTGTTTTGTATGCTCGAATAGCTCATGTATCAACAAAGGTTGTCCTTATCTTCCGTGTTAGGCGGGTTATTCTCAAGAGGAGTGGACTCCGCTCCTCACTCACGAGAAAATGGCTGGTCACCGGGATGCCCAGTCCCATGCTTTATGCAAACTAAATCAAAATTAATTGCAAACAAAACTCCCCCTGGGACCTGATGTATGTTGGAGGCACTCGTTGTTTCGAGCAAGCCATGGATTGATGCTTGTTAGTGGAGGGGGAGTATAAACTTTACCATTCTGTTTGGGAACCGCCTATAATGTGTTTAGCATGGAAGATATCGCTATCTCTTAGTTGTTACGTTGACAATGAAAGTATACCGCTCAAAATACAATTTATCTCTATTGCAAAATTGAGCTCTGGCACCTCTACAAATCCCTGCTTCCCTCTGCGAAGGGCCTATCCATTTACTTTTATGCTGAGTCATCACCCTCTTATTAAAAAGCACTAGCTGGAGAGCACAGCCGTCATTTGCATTCATCACTGTTAATTTATATTGGGTATGACTATGATTGGATCTCTTTTACCATGAATTACAATGTCTAGTCAGTCCTTAATCTTTAAAGGTGCTCTGCATTTATGTTTTGCGGTCTCAGAAAGGGCTAGCGAGATACCATCTTGTTATATCATATTATGATTGTTTTGAGAAAGTGTTGTCATCCGAGATTTATTATTATGACTTGCTAGTTGATTATGCTATTGATATGAGTAATTGTGAGACCTGAGAATTATTGCAAATATGGTTAGTTATGATCTATGCTGAAAACTTGAATGCTAGCTTGACATAGTTACAACAACAAAAGCAAACAGATTTTGTAAAAGTTTTTATTTTTTTCTTTCAGTTTGTCAACTGAATTGCTTGAGGACAAGCAAGGGTTTAAGCTTGGGGGAGTTGATACGTCTCTGTCGTATCTACTTTTCCAAACATTTTTGCCCTTGTTTTGGACTCTAACTTGTATGATTTTAATGGAACTAACCCGGACTGACGCTGTTTTCAGCAGAATTACCATGGTGTTGTTTTATGTGCAAAAAACAAATATTCTCGGAATGACCTGAAACTCCACGGAACATCTTAGAAAACACAATAAAAAATCATCGCCAAAGATGAAGACCAGGGGGCCCACACCCTTCTCACGAGGGTGGGGGGCGCGCCCCCTACCTCGTGGGCCCCCTGTTGCGTCTCCGACTCCAACTCCACCTCCATATATTGAGTTTCGATGAGAAAAAAAATCAGGGAGAAGAAATCATCGCGTTTTACGATACGGAGCCACCGCCAAGCCCTAAAACCTCTCGGGAGGGCTGATCTGGAGTCCGTTCGGGGCTCCGGAGAGGGGGATTCGTCACTGTTGTCATCATCAACCATCCTCCATCACCAATTTCATGATGCTCACCGCCGTGCGTGAGTAATTGCATCGTAGGCTTGCTGGACGATGATGGGTTGGATGAGATTTATCATGTAATCGAGTTAGTTTTGTTAGGGTTTGATCCCTAGTATCCATTATGTTCTGAGATTGATGTTGCTATGACTTTGCTATGCTTAATGCTTGTCACTAGGGCCCGAATGCCATGATTTCAGATCTGAACCTATTATGTTTTCATGAATATATGTGAGTTCTTGATCCTATCTTGCAAGTCTATAGTCACCTACTATGTGTTATGATCCGGCAACCCCGAAGTGACAATAATCGGGACCACTCCCAGTGATGACCATAGTTTGAGGAGTTCATGTATTCACTATGTGCTAATGCTTTGTTCCGGTTCTCTATTAAAAGGAGGCATTAATATCCCTTAGTTTCCAATAGGACCACGCTGCCACGGGAGGGTAGGACAAAAGATGTCATGCAAGTTCTTTTCCATAAGCACGTATGACTATATACGGAATACATGCCTACATTACATTGATGAATTGGAGCTAGTTCTGTGTCACCCTATGTTATGACTATTACATGATGAACCGCATCCGGCATAATTATCCATCACTGATCCGGTGCCTACGAGTTTTCCATATACTGGTTTACGCTTATTTACTTTTCCGCTGCTACTGTTACAATCACTACAAAATACCAAAAACATTACTTTTGCTGTCTCTACTTTTGTTGCCGCTACCACCACTATCATATTACTTTGCTACTAAACACTTTGCTGCAGATACTAAGTTTCCAGGTGTGGTTGAATTGACAACTCAGCTGCTAATACTTGAGAATATTCTTTGGCTCCCCTTGTGTCGAATCAATAAATTTGGGTTGAATACTCTACCCTTGAAAGCTGTTGCGATCCCCTATACTTGTGGGTTATTAGAGCATGAGACAACCAAAGCAACGCCAAGACTAGAGACACAAAGAGCAAGAGGGCGAGGTGGACTCCCCCGGCAAAACCCTTGCTGGGGTAGCCTCCGCAACCCTGATACGTCTCCAACGTATCTATAATTTTTGATTGCTCCATGCTATATTATCTACTGTTTTGGACATTATTGGGCTTTATTATCCACTTCTATATTATTTTTGGGACTAACCTATTAACCAGAGGCCCAACCCAGAATTGTTGTTTTTGCTTATTTTAGGGTTTCGAAGAACAGGAATATCAAACGGAGTCCAAACGGAATGAAACCTTCGGGAACGTGATTTTCTCAACGAGTAAGACCCAGGAGACTTGGACCCTACGTCAAGGCACGAAAGAGGAGGCCATGAGGTAGGGGGCGCCTGCCTACCCCAGGCGCGCCCTCCACCCTCGTGGGCCCCATATTGCTACACCGACGTACTCCTTCCTCCTATATATGCACGTACCCCCAAATGATCAAATACGGAGCCAAAACCCTAATTCCACTGCCGTAACTTTTTGTATCCACGAGATCCCATCTTGGGGCCTGTTCCAGAGCTCCGCCAGAGGGGGCATCGATCACGGAGGGCTTCTACATTAGCACCATAGCCTCTCTGATGAAGTGTGAGTAGTTTACCTCAGACCTACGGGCCCATAGTTAGTAGCTAGATGGCTTCTTCTCTCTTTTTGGATCTCAATACAATGTTCTCCCCCTCTCTTGTGGAGATCTATTCAATGTAATCTTCTTTTTGCGGTGTGTTTGTTGAGACCATTGAATTGTGGGTTTATGGTCAAGTCTATCTATGAATAATATTTGAATCTTCTCTGAATTCTTTTATGTATGATTGGTTATCTTTGCAAGTCTCTTCGAATTATCAGTTTGGTTTGGCCTACTAGATTGATCTTTCTTGCAATGGGAGAAGTGCTTAGCTTTGGGTTCAATCTTGCGGTGTCCTTTCCCGGTGACAGTAAGGGCAGCAAGGCACGTATTGTATTGTTGGCATCAAGGATAACAAGATGGGGTTTTATTCATATTGCATGAGTCTATCCCTCTACATCATGTCATCTTGCTTAAGGCGTTACTTTGTTTTTAACTTAATACTCTAGATGCATGCTGGATAGCGGTCGATGAGTGGAGTAATAGTAGTAGATGCAGGCAGGAGTAGGTCTACTTGTCTCGGACGTGATGCCTATATACATGATCATACCTAGATATTCTCATAACTATGCTCAATTCTGTCAATTGCTCAACAGTAATTTGTTCACCCACCGTAGAATACTTATGCTCTCGAGAGATGCCACTAGTGAAACCTATGGCCCCCGGGTCTATGTTTATCATATTGATCTCCTATTACTTAGTTATTTCCTAAGCTATTTACTTTACCTTTATTTTACTTTGCATCTTTATCACCAAAATACCAAAAATATTATCTTTATCATATCTATCAGATCTCACTCTCATAAGTGGCCTTATAGGGATTGACAACCCCTATTTGCGTTGGTTGCGAGGATTTATTTGTTTTGTGCAAGTACGAGGGACTCACGCGTAGCCTCCTACTGGATTGATACCTTGGTTGTCAAAAACCGTGGGAAATACTTACACCACTTTGCTACATCATCCCCTCCTCTTCGGGGAAAACCAACGCAGTGCTCAAGAGGTAGCAAGAAGGATTTTTGGCGCCGTTGCCGGGGAGGTCTTCGCAAAAGTCAACATACCAAGTACCCATCACATACCCTTATCTCCTGCATTACATTATTTGCCATTTGCCTCTCGTTTTCCTCCCCCCACTTCACCCTTGCCGTTTTATTCGCCCTCTCTCTCTATCCTCCCTCTCTTTCTCTATTTGCCTCTTTTTGCCCGCTTTGTTTGCTTGTGTCTTAGTTTGCTTGCTTGTCGCGATGGCTCAAGATAATACTAAATTGTGTGACTTCACCAATACCAACAACAATGATTTTATTAGCACTCCGATTGCTCCTCTTACCGATGCTGAATCTTGTGAAATTAATACTGCTTTGCTGAATCTTGTCATGAAAGATCCGTTTCCGGCCTTCCTAGTGAAGATGCCGCTACCCATCTAAATAGCTTCATTGATTTGTGTGACATGCAAAAGAAGAAAGATGTGGATAATGATATTGTTAAATTGAAGCTATTTCCTTTTTCGCTTAGAGATCGTGCTAAAGCTTGGTTTTCGTCTTTGCCTAAAAATAGTATTGATTCATGGAACAAGTACAAAGATGCTTTTATCTCTAAGTATTTTCCTCTCGCTAAGATCAACTCTCTTAGAAACGATATTATGAACTTTAAGCAACTTGATCATGAACATGTCACAAGCATGCGATAGAATAAATTAATGTTTTGAGTGGAAAGATGGATGAACTTATGAAATTATTTACTAATAAGAGTGTTTCTTCTGATCCTAATGATATGCCCTTGTCTACTTTGATTGAAAATAAAATGAATCTATGGATGTGAATTTTGTTGGTAGGAACAATTTTGGTAACAACGCGTATAGAGGAAATTTTAATCCTAGGACTTATCCTAGTAATCCCTCTAATAATTATGGTAATTCCTACAACAATTCTTATGGAAATTATAATAATATGCCCTCTGATTTTGAATCTAATATTAAAGAATTTATTACTTTGCAAAAGAATTTTAATGCTATGATTGAAGAAAAATTGCTTAAGATTGATGATTTGGCTAGGAACATTGATAGAATTGCTCTTGATGTTGATTCTTTGAAACTTAGATCTATTCCACCTAAGCATGATATCAATGAGTCTCTCAAAGCCATGAGAATTTCCATTGATGAGTGCAAAGAAAGAACCGCCAGGATGCGTGCTAAGAAAGATGCCTTTATAAGAGCGTGTTCTTCTAGTTGCTATGAAAATAATGATGAAGATATAAAAGTTATTGATGTGTCCCCTATTAAATCTTTGTTTTGAAATATGAATCTTGATAATGATGGGACTGAATATGATCCATCTTTACCTAGAAGGCGTTCTAAGAATTCGGAATTTGTTGATCTTGATGCTAAAATTGATAAAAGTGGGATTGAAGAAATTAAAACTCTAGATGTTGCTAAACCCACTATTATGGATTTCAAGGAATTTAACTATGAAAATTGCTCTTTGATTTATTGTATTTCCTTTTTGCAATCTGTGCTAAATTCTCCTCATGCTTATAGTCAAAATAAAGCATTTACTAAACATATCGTTGATGCCTTGATGCAATCTTACAAAGAAAAACTTGAATTGGAAGTTTCTATCCCTAGAAAACTTTATGATGAGTGGGAACCAACTATTAAAATTAAAATTAAATATCGTGAATGTTATGCTTTATGTGATTTGGGTGCTAGTGTTTCCACGATTCCAAAGACTTGATGTGATTTGTTGGGTTTCCGTGATTTTGATGATTGCTCTCTAAACTTGCACCTTGCGGATTCCACTATTAAGAAACCTATGGGAAGAATTAATGATGTTCTTATTGTTGAAAATAGGAATTATGTGCCCGTAGATTTTATTATTCTTGACATAGATTGCAATCCTTCATGTCCTATTATTCTTGGCAGACCTTTCCTTAGAACGATTGGTGCAATTATTGATATGAAGGAAGGAAATATTAGATTCCAATTTCCATTAAGGAAAGGCATGGAACACTTTCCTAGAAATAAAATTAAATTACCTTATTAATCTATTATGAGAGCCACTTATGGATTGCCTAACAAAGATGGCAATACCTAGATCTATTCTTGCTTGTTATGCCTAGCTAGGGGCGTTAAACGATAGCGCTTGTTGGGAGGCAACCCAATTTTATTTTTATTCCTTGCCTTTTGCTCCTGTTTAGTAATAAATAATTTATCTAGCCTCTGTTTTGGTTGTGTTTTTTGTGTTTAATTAGTGTTTTTGCCAAGTAGAACCGTTGGGAAGACTTGGGGAAAGTCTTGTTGAACTTGCTGTAAAAAACAGAAACTTTAGCGCTCAGGAGAACTGCTGCCATTTTTATTTGGAAAGTTCTATTTAGTTAATTATTTTTGAAGATGATTAATAGATAAATCCCTCACGTCCAGAAATTTATTTTAGAATTTTTGGGGTTCCAGATCTTGCGCTAGCTTCAGATTACTACAGACTGTTCTGTTTTTGACAGATTCTGTTTTCCGTGTGTTGTTTGCTTATTTTGATGAATCTATGGCTAGTAAAATAGTTTATATAACATAGAGAAGTTGGAATACAGTAGGTATAACACCAATATAAATAAAGAATGAGTTAATTACAGTACCTTGAAGTGGTCTTTTATTTTCTTTCGCTAACGGAGCTCACGAGATTTTCTACTTTAAGTTTTGTGTTGTGAAGTTTTCAAGTTTTGGGTAAAGATTTGATGGATTATGGAACAAGGAGTGGCAAGAGCCTAAGCTTGGGGATAACCATGACACCCCCAAGATAATCTAAGGACACCTAAAAGCCAAAGCTTGGGGATGCCCCGGAAGGCATCCCCTCTTTCGTCTACTTCCATCGGTAACTTTAGTTGGAGCTATATTTTTATTCGCCACATGATATGTGTTTTGCTTGGAGCGTCTTGTATTATTTGAGTCTTTGCTTGTTTACCACAATCATCCTTGCTGTACACACCTTTTGAGAGAGCCATATATGATTGGAATTTGTTAGAATACTCTTTGTGCTTCGCTTATATCTTTTGAGTTATATAATTTTGCTCTAGTACTTCACTTATATCTTTTAGAGCACGGTGGTGGATTTGTTTTATAGAGACTATTGATCTCTCATGCTTCACTTAGATTATTTTGAGAGTCTTTAATAGCATGGTAATTTGCTTAAAAAAATAATATGCTTGGTACACAAGATTAATAATAAAACTTTCTTATGGGTGTGTTGAATACTATGATAAGTTTGATGCTTGATAATTGTTTTGAGATATGAAGATGGTGATATTAAAGTTGTGCTAGTTGAGTAGTTGTGAATTTGAGAAATACTTGTGTTGAAGCTTGTGATTCCCGTAGCATGCACGTATGGTGAACCGTTATGTGATGAAGTCGAAGCATGATTTATTTATTGATTGTCTTCCTTATGAGTGGCGGTTGGGGACGAGCGATGGTCTTTTCCTACCAATCTATCCCCATAGGAGCATGCGCGTAATACTTTGCTTTGATAACTTGTAGATTTTTGCAATAAGTATATGAGTTCTTTATGACCAATGTTGAGTCCATGGATTATACGCACTTTTCTCACCCTTCCACCTTTGCTAGCCTCTCTAATACCGTGCACCTTTTCACCGGTATCATACAACCACCATATACCTTCCTCAAAACAGCCACCATACCTACCTATTATGGCATTCCCATAGCCATTCCGAGATATATTGCCATGCAACTCTCCACCGTTCCGTTTATTATGACACACTCCATCATTGTCATATTGCTTAGCATGATCATGTAGTCGGCATCGTATTTGTGGCAAAGGCATCGTTCATAATTCTTTCATACATGTCACTCATGAGTCATTGCATATCCTGGTACACCGCTGGAGGCATTCATATAGAGTCATATTTTGTTCTATATCGAGTTGTAATTGTTGAGTTGTAAGAAAAATAAAAATTCATAGTAGAGAGTCTCTCATGTTATCACTTTCATATACTAGTGGGATTTTTTCATTGTAGAACTTGGCTTGTATATTCCAATGATGGGCTTCCTCAAAATGCCCTAGGTCGTCATGAGCAAGCAAGTTCGATGCACACCCACTTAGTTTCTTTTTTTGAGCTTTCATATACTTATAGCTCTAGTGCATCCGTTGCATGGCAATCCCTACTCACTCACATTGATATCTATTGATGGGCATCTCCATAGCCCGTTGATACGCCTAGTTGATGTGAGACTATTTTCTCCCTTTTTGTCTTCTCCACAACCACCATTCTATTCCACTTATAGTGCTATGTCCATGGCTCACACTCATGTATTGCATGAAAATTGAAAAAGTTTTGAGAATGTCAAAAGTATGAAACAATTGCTTGGCGTGTCATCGGGGTTGTGCATGATTTAAATATTTTGTGTGGTAAAGATAGAGCATAGCCAGACTATATGATTTTGTAGGGATAACTTTCTTTAGCCATGTTATTTTGAGAAGACATAATTGCTTAGTTAGTATGCTTGAAGTATTATTATTTTTATGTCAATATGAACTTTTGTCTTGAATCTTTTGGATCTGAATATTCATAACACAATTAAGAAGAATTACATTAAAATTATGCCAAGTAGCACTCAGCATCAAAAATTCTGTTTTATCATTTACCTACTCGAGGACGAGCAGGAATTAAGCTTGGGGATGCTTGATACGTCTCCAACATACCTATAATTTTTGATTGCTCCATGCTATATTATCTACTATTTTGGACATTATTGGGTTTCTTATCCACTTTTATATTATTTTTGGGACTAACCTATTAACCGGAGGCCCAGCCCAGAATTGTTTTTTTTTGCCTGTTTTAGGGTTTCAAAGAAAAGGAATATCAAACGGAGTCCAAACGGAATGAAACCTTCGGGAACGTGATTTTCTCAACGAATAAGACCCAGGAGACTTGGACCCTACATCAAGGCACGAAAGAGGAGGCCACGAGGTAGGGGGCGCGCCTGCCTACCCCAGGCGCGCCCTCCACCCTCGTGGGCCCCTTGTTGCTCCACCGACGTACTCCTTCCTCCTATATATATCCACGTACCCCCAAACGATCAAATACGGAGCCAAAACCCAAATTCCACCGCCGTAACTTTCTGTATCCACGAGATCCCATCTTGGGGCCTGTTCCGGAGCTCCGCCGGAGGGGGCATCGATCACGGAGGGCTTCTACATCAACACCATAGCCTCTCTGATGAAGTGTGAGTAGTTTACCTCAGACCTACGGGTCCATAGTTAGTAGCTAGATGGCTTCTTCTCTCTTTTTGGATCTCAATACAATGTTCTCCCCCTCTCTTGTGGAGATCTATTCGATGTAATCTTCTTTTTGTGGTGTGTTTGTTGAGACCGATGAATTGTGGGTTTATGATCAAGTCTATCTATGAATAATATTTGAATCTTCTCCGAATTCTTTTATGTATGATTGGTTATCTTTGCAAGTCTCTTCGAATTATCAGTTTGGTTTGGCCTACTAGATTGATCTTTCTTGCAATGGGAGAAGTGCTTAGCTTTGGGTTCAATCTTGCGGTGTCCTTTCCCGGTGACAGTAAGGGCAGCAAGGCACGTATTGTATTGTTGGCATCAAGGATAACAAGATGGGGTTTTATTCATATTGCATGAGTCTATCCCTCTACATCATGTCATCTTGCTTAAGGCGTTACTTTGTTTTTAACTTAATACTCTAGATGCATGCTGGATAGCGGTCGATGAGTGGAGTAATAGTAGTAGATGCAGGCAGGAGTAGGTCTACTTGTCTCGGACGTGATGCCTATATACATGATCATACCTAGATATTCTCATAACTATGCTCAATTCTGTCAATTGCTCAACAGTAATTTGTTCACCCACCGTAGAATACTTATGCTCTCGAGAGATGCCACTAGTGAAACCTATGGCCCCCGGGTCTATGTTTATCATATTGATCTCCTATTACTTAGTTATTTCCTAAGCTATTTACTTTACCTTTATTTTACTTTGCATCTTTATCACCAAAATACCAAAAATATTATCTTTATCATATCTATCAGATCTCACTCTCATAAGTGGCCTTATAGGGATTGACAACCCTTATTTGCGTTGGTTGCGAGGATTTATTTGTTGTGTGCAGGTACGAGGGACTCACGCGTAGCCTCCTACTGGATTGATACCTTGGTTCTCAAAAACTGAGGGAAATACTTACGCTACTTTGTTGCATCACCCCTTCCTCTTCGGGGAAAACCAACGCAGTGCTCAAGAGGTAGCAATCCCCGACAAGAGCCTTGCCGGGGCAACTTGCCCAATGCTAGCAGAACGCGCCGCCCTTGAGCCAAGGGGTTCCAACGCCATCACCCACATTGGAACCAAGGCTTGGGAGGCACCTCCAGGGTGGGATGCAGATCTTTGTGGAGATCATAAATACAGAAGATCAGATGAGGACCAGAAGATGACGATCCTTGGCAAGATTCCTACCAAGGAAATCCACGAGACCCCCGGCAAGATCCTTGCCGGGGACAACCACGGTGCCATGGCAAGACCCTTGCC
This sequence comes from Triticum urartu, assembly GCF_056163025.1. NCBI lineage: Eukaryota > Viridiplantae > Streptophyta > Magnoliopsida > Poales > Poaceae > Triticum > Triticum urartu. The sequence goes on from NC_141878.1 coordinate 221,336,452, forward strand.
GGGCCCCCGGCAAGACCCTTGCCGAGGACATCTGCGGGGCCGCAGCCAGGCCCACAGCAGCCAAGACTCCATCGCCGCTCCCATGCAGCTGCTAGCTCAACCAGATGGGCAGGCATCTGCGTGGCAGCGTGCAGCCTCCACACCGACTCAGCAAGCACCTATGTGGTGGCATGCAGATCTTCGTGAAGACTTCGCCACCACGCCAGCCCAGCAGCCAGCCAACGTGGCGCTACAACGCCTCGTCAGCTCGGACGCGTGTCGGAGCCAGGCGAGGCGGCGATAGCTGGGACGAGCTTCCTTGCCGTCCCCGATAAAGCAAGAGGGGCATGTCGGTAGCACATTACATGTGTTTGTCCGACGGTGACAGAGGATACACTCAGCCACTATACACCTTTCCACCTCTTGTGTGCCACTGTGGCGACCCCTTTTTGGCTATAAAAGGAGGCCTGTGGTGTACTGGAGGGGGATTCAAATCTTTGGAACTAGAGACACACCGTAGCTAGTTCAAGGACTCGAGAACACTCAAATATACATAAAAGGAGGACTAGGGTATTACGCATCTCCGCGGACTGAACCTGGGTAAACGATCCTTGTGCTGACCGCCAGACCCGCTCTTTGCACAACCCCGCGCCCGCCAACCGTAGAAGGGATCCAGTGATTCCATAGGTGTCATTCCCACCGACATCTTTGGCGCGCCAAGTAGGGGGTGCAGTTGTGGAAATCTAGTCTGGTTGAAGCAACGGCTTCGTCATGGTCGTCACTCCAAGGAAGAAGATGACCGAACAAGTGGCGTCCTCGGTGGATGCAGTGAACGCTCACGCAGTGGCAAAAAAGCAAGTCATGCAAAACTTTGAGAAATTCCTTTTTATATATAAGGTTATCGTCCTCGATGATCTCGCCATGTGTATGGACAACCTGCACGCAATGGGGCCCTGCCACTATTGGCAACACCCTCGTTCTGTTTTGAGTCCGCTCAACAGTTCGAGCGGCTGCGTCCAGAACGGCAAGGTGACCTTCTGCGATTGGCAATGCTCTCGTTCTGTCTCGAGTCCGCTCGACATTTCGAGCGGTCGCGTTAAGAGTAGTGAGGTGGTTTGCCCGGCAGCAAGCACACCCGGCAGGCCATTGGGGATCCGTCCTCAAGGCGCCGCGGCCTGGGTTTCCGTGCCGGCAAGCCTACCCGATTAACGTAGGGTGGACATACAAAGGGAGATCAAACGGGAAAAATAACATGCATCGTTTCGACAGCACTCTAGAGTTATATTACATCAGTTGTTGTTGCGGTTCTAACTAAAGATAAAAAATGTCTTAGTCGTGAACCTGCAGCGGCGATAAGAAACGGGCTGCCTAGTCCCGACGCTGGCCTTCTATCCTCCGAACTCCATCGATGCGGCTGATGACGGGCTCGATAGGCTCCTCGAGCGTCACGAGGTCCACGTGCTCCGGCAAGCTCTCCAGCGCAGCGTCGAAGTCGAGGCCGGGGTTGAAGTACGCCACCTTGGTGAGGACCTTGGTCATTGCACCCCGGCAAAGCCTCCGGGCCTCATCGGCCAGAGAGGCCGCCCTGTTGGAGCGGAAATGCTCCAGGGCCCCGAGAACACCCTCGAAGAACAGGGTCAGCCTGGCGTTAGGACTCACGTTCGGCTCCGGGACGTACCTCACGTTTGGCATCCCCATGGTAGCAAGCTGAGTTGTGATTCTGCCAGCGACGCCGGCAAGGCAGTTGATCCAGAGGTTCTCGCCCTTCACAAAATCCTCATGGTTGGTGGCTTCGTTCTTCCGCAGCTGCCTCTCCTTCTCCAGATTCTTGGTCAGGGTCTCCTCCCAGGCCCCAACCTCCGACAACGTTCCCTCAAGACCCTCCAGCTTCAGCTTCAGGTCTTGGATGGAGTCGTTGGCCTTGGAGAGTAGCTCAGCCTTGCCGAGGATTGTGGTCTGCGCGTCAGCCAAAGCGCCTTTGGCCGCGTCCCTCTCCCTCGTCAGCTCCAGGATCTGCTTCTTCAGCCCGTCCCGCTCCACCTCCAGCTCGTTCACCTTGCTGGCATGGACCTGGGCCTAAGCATTGAGTGCCTCTTCGTGCCTCTGCTCTAGTTCCTGGGTTTGCTGCACGACAAGCTTCTTGGTCTCTTCGTCCTTGCCACAGAGTGTCGCAGCGAGTTTCTTGCTACCTCTTGAGCACTGCGTTGGTTTTCCCTTGAAGAGGAAAGGGTGATGCAGTAAAGCAGCATAAGTATTTCCTCAGTTTTTGACAACCAAGGTATCAATCCAGTAGGAGACCACGCGCGAGTCACCTCGTACCTACACAAACAAATAAGAACCTCGCAACGCGATAAAGGGGTTGTCAATCCCTTCACGGCCACTTACAAGAGTGAGATCTGATAGAGATAATAATAATAATAATAATAATAAGATAAATATTTTTGGTATTTTTATGATATAGATTGAAAGTAAATATTGCAAAATAAAGTAGATTGGAAACTTGTATGATGGAGAGTAGACCCGGGGGCCATAGGTTTCACTTGTGGCTTCTCTCAAGATAGCATAAGTATTACGGTGGGTGAACAAATTATTGTCGAGCAATTGATAGAAAAGCGAATAATTATGAGAATATCTTGGTATGATCATGTATATAGGCATAACGTCCGTGACAAGTAGACCGACTCCTGCCTACATCTACTACTATTACTCCACACATTGACCGCTATCCAGCATACATCTAGAGTATTAAGTTCATAAGAACAGAGTAATGCCTTAAGTAAGATGACATGATGTAGAGGGATAAACTCATGCAATATGATATAAACCCCATCTTTTTATCCTCGATGGCAACAATACAACACGTGTCGTTTCCCTTTCTGTCACTGGGATCGAGCACCGCAAGATTGAACCCAAAGCTAAGCACTTCTCCCATTGCAAGAAAGATCAATCCAGTAGGCCAAACCAAACTGATAATTCAAAGAGACTTGCAAAGATAAACCAATCATACATAAAAGAATTCGGAGAAGATTAAATATTGTTCATAGATAAACTTGATCATAAACCCACAATTCATCGGATCTCGACAAACACACCGCAAAAGAAGATTACATCGAATAGATCTCCAAGAGAATTGAGGAGAACTTTGTATTGAGATCCAAAGAGAGAGAAGAAGCCATCTAGCGACTAGCTATGGACCCGAAGGTCTGAAGTAAACTACGCACACATCATCGGAGGGGCCATGGAGTTGATGTAGAGGTCCTCCATGATCAATGCCCCCTCCGATGGAGCTCCGGAAAAGGCCCCAAGATGGGATCTCTTGGGTACAGAAGGTTGCGGTGGTGGAAATAGGATTTTGTGGTGCTCCTAGATGTTTGCGGGGTATATGGATATATATAGGAGGAAGAAGTAGGTCGGTGGAGCAACGTGGGGCCCACGAGGGTGGAGGGCACGCCTAGGGGGGTGGGTGCACCCCCCTGCCTCATGGCCTCCTCGATTATTTCTTGACGTCCACTCCAAGTCCCCTGGATCATGTTTGTTCCAAAAATAACGCTCCCGAAGGTATCATTCTGTTTGGACTCCGTTTGATATTCCTTTTCGGGGAAACACTAAAATAGGCAAAAAATAGCAATTTGGGTTGGGCCTTCGGTTAATAGGTTAGTCCTAAAAATAATATAAAAGTGTAAAATAAAGCCCATTAACATCCAAAACAGATAATATAATAGCATGGAACAATCAAAATTATAGATACATTGGAGACGTATCAAGCATCCCCAAGCTTAATTCCTGCTCGTCCTCAAGTAGGTAGATGATAAAAACAGAATTTTTGATATGGAATGCTTCCTAACATATTTCTCAATGTAATTTTTCTTTATTGTGGCATGAATGTTCAGATCCAAAAGATTCAAGATAAAAGTTTAATATTGACATAGAAATAATAATACTTAAAGCATACTAACTAAGCAATCATATCTTCTCAAAATAACATGGCCAAAGAAAGTTATCCCTACAAAATCATATAGTCTGGCTATGCTCTATCTTCATCAAACAAAATAATAAATCATGCACAACCCTGATGACAAGCCAAGCAAGTGTTTCATACTTTTGATGTTCTCAAACTTTTTCAATCTTTACGCAATATATGAGCGTGAGCCATGGATATAGCACTATGGTGTAATAGAATGGTGGTTGTGGAGAAGACAAAAAAGGAGAAGATAGTCTCACATCAACTAGGCGTATCAATGGGCTATGGAGATGACCATCAATAGATATCAATGTGAGTGAGTAGGGATTGCCAAGCAACAGATGCACTAGAGCTATAAGTGTATGAAAGCTCAACAAAAGAAACTAAGTGGGTGTGCATCCAACTTTCTTGCTCACGAAGACCTAGGGCAATTTGAGGAAGCCCATCATTGGAATATACAAGCCAAGTTCTATAATGTAAAATTCCCACTAGTTTATGAAAGTGACAACATAAGAGACTCTCGATCATGAAGATCATGGTGCTACTTTGAAGCACAGTGTGGAAAAGGATAGTAACATTGTCCCTTCTCTATTTTTCTCTCATTTTTTTATTTGGGCCTTCTTTCTTTTTTTCTTTTTGGCCTCTTTTCTTTTTTTCCTTTTTTTATTTTTCGTCTGGAGTCTCATCCTGACTTGTGTGGGAATCATAGTCTCCATCATCCTTTCCTCACTGGTACAATGCTCTAATAATGATGATCATCACACTTCTTTTTACTTACAACTCAAGAATTACAACTCAATACTTAGAACAAAATATGACTCTATGTGAATGCCTCCGGCAGTGTACCGTGATATGCAATGAATCAAGAGTGACATGTATGCAAAATTATGAATGGTGGCTTTGCCACAAATACGATGTCAACTACATGATGATGCATGGAAATATGACAATGATGAAGCGTGTCATAACAAACGAAACGGTGGAAAGTTGCATGGCAATATATCTCAGAATGGCTATGGAAATGCCATACTAGGTAGGTATGGTGGCTATTTTGAGGAAGGTATATGGTGGGTTTATGGTACCGGCGAAAGTTGCACGGTACTAGAGAGGCTAGCAAATGTGGAAGGGTGAGGGTGCGTATAATCCATGGGCCCAACATTAGTCATAAAGAACTCACATACTTATTGCAAAAATCTATTAGTTATCGAAACAAAGTACTACGCGCATGCTCCTAGGGGGATAGATTGGTAGGAAAATACCATCGCTCGTCCCCGACCGCCACTCATAAGGAAGGCAATCAATAAATAAATCATGCTCCGACTTCATCACATAACGGTTCACCATACGTGCATGCTACGGGAATCACAAACTTCAACACAAGTATTTCTCAAATTCACAACTAGTCAACTAGCATGACTCTAATATCACCATCTCCATATCTCAAAACAATTATCAAGTATCAAACTTCTCATAGCATTCAATGCACTTATATGAAAGTTTTTATTCTGCCTAAAGCAAATTGCCATGTTGTTCTAAAGGACTCTCAAAATAATATAAGTGAAGCACATAAAGTATTCTAATAAATTCCAATCCATGTGTGTCTCTCTCAAAAGGTGTGTACAGCAAGCATGATTGTGGTAAACTAAAAAGCAAAGACTCAAATCATACAAGACGCTCCAAGCAAAACATATATCATGTGGTGAATAAAAATATAGCTCCAAGTAAAGTTACCGATGAACGAAGACAAAAGAGGGGATGCCTTCCGGGGCATCCCCAAGCTTAGGCTTTTTGGTGTCCTTGGATTTTACCTTGGGGTGCCTTGGGCATCCCCAAGCTTAGGCTCTTGCCACTCCTTGTTCCATAATCCATCAAATCTTTACCAAAAACTTGAAAACTTCACAACACAAAACGTAACAGAAAATCTCGTGAGCTCCGTTAGTGAAAGAAAACAAAACACCACTTCAAGGTACTGTAATGAAATCATTATTTATTTATATTGGTGTTAAACCTACTGTATTACAATTTCTCTATGTTTTATAAACTCTTTTACTAGCCATAGATTCATCAAAATAAGCAAACAACACACGAAAAACAGAATCTGTCAAAAACAGAACAGTCTGTAGTAATCTGTAAGTAACGCAAACTTCTGGAACCCCAAAAATTCTAAAATAAATGGCTGGACGTGAGGAATTTATCTATTAATCATCTAAAAAAATAATTAACTAAATAGCACTCTCCAATAAAAAATGGCAGCAATTCTCGTGAGCGCTAAAGTTTCTGTTTTTTACAGCAAGATCAAAAAGACTTTCTCCAAGTCTTCCCAACGGTTCTACTTGGCACAAACACTAATTAAACACAAATACACAACCAAAACAGGGGCTAGATAAATTATTTATTGAATAACAGCAAGGAAAAATATTGGGTTGTCTCCCAACAAGCGCTTTTCTTTAAAGCCTTTTAGCTAGGCAAAAGATTTCAACGATGCTCACATGAAAGACAAGAATTGAAGCACAAAGAGAGCATCATAAAACATGTGAAAAACACATCTAAGTATAACATACATCATATGCATAGGCATCTTATATGCAAACAAATTATCAAGGCAAGCAAAAACTAGCATATGCAAGGAAGCAGGAAGAAACAATAGCAATCTCAACATAACGAGAGGTAATTTAGTAACATGAAAATTTCCACAACCATATTTTCCTCTCTCATAATAATGACATGTAGGATCATAGCAAATTCAACAATATAGCTATCACAAAACATATTCTTAATACGATCCACATGTATGCAAAGTTGACACTCTTCCAAAATAGTGGGATTAACATTAACTAAAGTCATTACCTCTCCAAACCCACTTTTATCAAAAACTTCATAAGATTGAACATTCTCCAAATATGTGGGATCTAAAGTTGACACTCTTCCAAACCCACCTTCAATATTGTTGCAAACATTATAATCAATCTCATATTCATCATGGGGTTTAAATAAATTTTCTAGATCATAAGAAGAATCACCCCAATCATGATAATTGCAACAAGTAGTAGACATAGCAAAACTAGCATCCCCAAGCTTAGGGTTTTGCAAATTATAAGCACACTTGATATTAATAGAATTTATACTATCATCATTGCAATCATGCTTTCTATTCAAAGATCCATCGTGAATCACTCCATAAAGTACTTCATCACAATTTTCATATTCACGAATTTTAAGCAAAACTTCATAAAGATAATCTAGTGCACAAAACTCACTACAATTGGTTCATCATAATTGGATGTCTTGAAAAGATTAGCAAGCGGATGAGGATCCATAGATCTTAGGTTCTCTGTTTAGCAATAAATAAACAACTATTCCAACCAAACAAGCAAACGAGCCAAGTAATACATCAAAGCAAATGGAAAGACGGACAGAAGAAGGGCGAATAAAATGGCAAGGGTGAAGTGGGGGAGAGGAAAACGAGAGGAAAATGGCAAATAATGTAATGCAAAGGATAAGAGTTGTGACGGGTACTTGGTATGTCTTGACTTTGCGTAGATCTCCCCGGCAACGGCGCCAGAAATCCTTCTTGCTACCTCTTGAGCACTGCGTTGGTTTTCCCTCGAAGAGGAAAGGGTGTTGCAGTAAAGCAGCGTAAGTATTTCCCTCAGTTTTTGAGAACCAAGGTATCAATCCAGTAGGAGACCACGTGCGAGTCACCTCGTACCTACACAAACAAATAAGAACCTCGCAACCAACGCGATAAAGGGGTTGTCAATCCCTTCACGACCACTTGCAAGAGTGAGATCTGATAAAGATAATAATAATAAGATAAATATTGTTGGTATTTTTATGATATAGATTGAAAGTAAAGATTGCAAAATAAAGTAGATTGGAAACTTGTATGATGGAGAATAGACCCTGGGGCCATAGGTTTAACTAGTGGCTTCCATCAAGATAGCACAAGTATTACGGTGGGTGAACAAATTACTGTTGAGCAATTGATAGAAAAGCGAATAATTATGAGAATATCTAGGTAGGATCATGTATATAGGCATCACGTCCGTGACAAATAGACCGACTCCTGCCTGCATCTACTACTATTACTCCACACATCGACCGCTATCCAACATGCATCTAGAGTATTAAGTTCATAAGAACAGAGTAACGCCTTAAGCAAGATGATATGATGTAGATGGATAAACTCATGCAATATGATATAAACCCCATCTTTTTATCCTCGATGGCAACAATATAATACGTGTCATTTCCCTTTCTGTCACTGGGATCGAGCACCTCAAGATTCAACCCAAAGCTAAGCACTTCTCCCATTGCAAGAAAGATCAATCTAGTAGGCCAAACCAAACTGATAATTCGAAGAGACTTGCAAAGATAAACCAATCATACATAAAAGAATTCAGAGAAGATTCAAATATTGTTCATAGATAAACTTGATCATAAACCCACAATTCATCGAATCTCTACAAACACACCGCAAAAGAAGATTACATCGAATAGATCTCTAAGAGAATCAAGGAGAACTTTGTATTGAGATCCAAAGAGAGAGAAGAAGCCATCTAGCTACTAGCTATGGACCCGAAGGTCTGAAGTAAACTACTCACACATCATCGGAGGGGCCATGGAGTTGATGTAGAGGCCCTCCGTGATCAATGCCCCCTTAGGCGGAGCTCCAGAAAAGGTCCCAAGGGATCTCTTGGGTACAGAAGGTTGTGGTGGTGGAAAGAGGGTTTCGTGGTGCTCCTGGATGTTTGCGGGGTATATGGATATATATAGGAGGAAGAAGTAGGTCGGTGGAGCAACAAGGGGCCCACGAGGGTGGAGCGCACGCCAAGGGGGGTGGGCACGCCCCCTGCCTCGTGGCCTCCTCGATTGTTTCTTGACGTCCACTCCAAGTCCCCTGGATCACGTTTGTTCCAAAAATAACGCTCCCGAAGGTTTCATTCCGTTTGGACTCCGTTTGATATTTCTTTTTGGTAAAACTCTAAAATAGGCAAAAAACAGCAATTTGGGCTGGGCCTCCGGTTAATAGGTTAGTCCCAAAAATAATATAGAAGTGTAAAATAAAGCCCATTAACATCCAAAACAGATAATATAATAGCATGGAACAATCAAAAATTATAGATACGTTGGAGACATATCATTTCTCCTCGCGAGCGGCAAGGTCCTCCTCCTGGGAGTTCAGCGTGGCCTGGTGCTAGCGCCGAGCGGCCTCGTACTTGGCGGCCTGTTGTCTCGCCGCCTCCTGGGCCTTCTCGATATCTGCCTGCTTCATGACAAGCTCCAGCTTGCGCTCGGCCAGCAGATCCTGGGCGGTCTTCAGTTCCTCATAGGCCTGGCGGAACCAAGCCCGCGTCTCGGCGACGCGTCCCTCGAGGTCCGCCTCCGCCTTGTTCACCGCCGCCATCCTGGACTTGGCCTTGTCCAGGCGGGCACAATGAAGTGGCTGGAGCTTAAGGAAGTTGGCGCTCATGCCCTGGAGGAGCCGCTCTTCCTGGGAACCGCAGCCACCGACGCTTGGTTCGTCAACGACCTCAAGCACTACAAAAAAAGACACATCCATGACATTTTGGGCCGAACAATTTTTTTTCCTGTCATACATATGACACTTCTATGACGATAATTGTGACAAAACCCGGTATCATCATAGATGTGGTGGGCTCCTACTTCTATGAAAAAAATCATGACAGAAAATGGGCTTTTCGTCCTGGGTGGGCCGAAGACGCAGCTGCATGACATTCTTTGGGCCGTCCATGACGGAAAAAACCGTGGTAGAAGCGAGGGGGAGGAAAATTTCGGGGAGTTCCCAGTTACGGTGGGAGGTCGGGGGCCGAGCGATGCACGCTTCTCTCGTACACGTACGTGCGTGTGTGCGAGGCCTTGGGCTCTAACTGAACCCGAGTGATTGCACTGCAGGCTACGCGTTACTGAACCCGAGCGATCGATCGATGGCTGTTAACTAAACCCGATCGAGCGATTCTTTCGCTACTGCTGCTAACTGAAGCCGATCGATTGGATGAACAGTGAGCGTTGCGGGGGGGGGGGGTGGATGAACAGTGAGCGGTGGCATTGCCTCTAGATGAACAGGACCCCGTGGTGTGGTGGAGGGCTGGATGAACAGTAGACGGTGGAGGGGTGCCCGTGGAGGGGTGGATGAACAGGACCCCATGGTGTGGAGGGCTGGATGAACAGTAGACGGTGGAGGGGTGCCCGTGGAGGGGTGGTTGAACAGGACCCCATGGTGTGGAGGGCTGGATGAACAGTAGACGATGGAGGGGTGCCCGTGGAGGGGTGGTTGAACAGGACCCCGTGGTGTGGAGGGCTGGATGAACAGTAGACGGTGGAGGGGTGGTTGAACAGTAGCCGGTGGAGTAGCGCGCGGTGGAGGCTGGATGAACAGGAGCCCGTGGAGGCTGGATGAACAGGAGCCCGTGGAGGCTGGAGGAGGTCGACGGTGGAGACGAACAGTATCCCGTGGAGTCCCGTTTTGCGGTACGCCACACCCCTCCCGATGAACAGGACCCCCGTTTCGACCGTAGCGCTCCAACACAAGTCCGTTTCGTCCGTTTTGCGGTACGCCACACCCCTCCCGATCTACAGGACCCCCGTTTTGACCGTAGGAGGTCCGTTTCCTCCGTTTTGCGGTACGTCAGACCCCTCCCGATGAACAGGATCCCGTTTCGAACGTGGCCGGTCGAACACAAGGCCGTTTCCTCCGTTCTGCGGTACGCCAGGCCTCGTTTCCATCGCCTATTCCTTCCAAGCCCTCCCGATGAACATGACGCATTCCGTTGCCTCCCCATGAACATGACTCATTCTGTTTCCTCCCCATGAACACGACGCATTCCGTTGCCTCGCCATGAACACGACGATGACGTTGTTTCTTCGTTCCGACCCAGCCATGTACACGAGCCCTGGTCGTACGTATGCGCGAGTAGGCGTTCGAGACCTCGCCCGTATGTACACATATGTGGCCGTATTTTCTTTCTTGCACCCTGGCCGCTGTACGTATGTGTACATGCTACGTGCACGCCTCTACATCGACCAGTATATATGTACGTACACGTTCGCGACCAGAATGACAACGCTACGTACACTTCGACCAGGTGGGTCCCGACTGTCAGGCACTTCCTTGCGTGCGAAGATGTAGCTGGTGGGTCCCAGCAGTCAGGGGGCGAAATACGGTGGCCCGTCCGGTGGGTCCCTGCTGTCAGGTGGAGGAATAATTTTTTCGCACGTAATAAGGAGGCACTTCCTTGCTGCGGCCGTGGACCCAGCTGTCAGCCTCTCCACGTACAGTCCACGTCCGATGGAAGCCGTTCCTTGACCACGTTGACCACGCCGCACCGAGAGCACCAGGGCGGTGGATGACGGCAAGGCCTAGGAAGGGGACGACGCGGAGCCGGGGAAGACGCAACAATGGATGCCCACGCGTAGAGGAGTACGAGGGTTCACTGGTTCGCTGCGGTGTGAGGCTGCCGTCGCCGCAGAATAACAGGGGGTGTGGGTGAGTAGAGGGATGGCCTGGCCAGCGGTGGGAGTAGTAGGGGGTGGTGAGGCCTCCGCCACATTGCAGCCGGCCACAGGAGGCAGGAGCACGAGGCACGACCGGCGCTGGTTTGGGCGGCTGGAGCAACAAGACCAGAGGTTGAAGAAGCACTACGGCCGTTGGATGGACATCGTACGGTCACTGGAGCTAGAATCGTGCATATTGACTAAGTTGACAAAGCCCTCCGTCCCCGTCAACTTAGTAGGCCCACAAGTCAGCCTCCCACCAAGGTGGGTCCCAACTAGCAGGGGGTATTCATTTTTTTGAGCGTAATAAGGAGGCACTTCCTTGCGTGCGAAGATATAGCTGGTGGGTCCGAGCTGTCAGCGGCGGTAACGTTTTTTTCACGAAATACAGAGGCCCTTTCGGTGGGTCCCTGATGTCAGGTGGAGGAATCATTATTTTGCGCGTAACAAGGAGGCATTTCCTTGCGTGCGGCCGTGGACCCAGCTGTCGGCCTCTCCACGTACAGTCCACTTCAGACGCATGTCGATCGTTGACCACGTTGACCAGGCCGCGCCGAGAGCACCAGGGCGGTGGACGACGGCGAGGCCTAGGAAGGGAACGACACGGAGGCATGGAAGACTCGGCAGTTGTTTCCCACGCGGAGGGGAGTACGACTGTACGAGGGTTTACTGGTTCGTCTGCCGTCGCAGGAGAATAACAGCAGGTGTGGGTGATTAGAGGGATGGCTAGGCCAGCAATGGGAGTACGATGGGGCGGTGAGGCCTGCGTGGCAGCACAGCCGGCCGTGGGGAGGAGGGAGCAGGCAGTCCCGCCGGCGCTTGTTTGAGCGGCTGGAGCAGGAAGAGCAGAGATTGAAGAAACACGACGGCCGTTCGATGGACATCCAACAGTAACTGCTTGTGCATCAACCTTTTTTAGGAAAGCCTCAAATCTGTGGAAAACAGCATACAGCCCATCTGCCATTATTTCTAATAATTTACAGCATGTTTGCTAATTCTTAAGGTTTTTTTTGGAGCCCATATTCTTTTTATTAGCATTACAGCCCATATTGTGGCCACGGTTAAAAAATTAATGAAATTTTGCATATTTCGGTGCGGTCTGAACTGTTTTTAATCCCGAAATTTCGACTCACATTCAAACTGATTTAAAAAAATGTATATCAATATAAAATCCAACAAATTCTCCACGCATAGAAATTAATGTAATTTGAAATCTCGAAATGAAAAAAAGATATTTTAAACTAATTGCCGGTTTGATGTGTTTTAAAAATGTACAGCCCATTTCTCATTACTGATGGGCCATTTTCTCGGCCAGCTGAATGAAGCTCTCCTCGTCTTGAAAGATTTGCAGCCCAACAGGCCTGACAAAGCGACTTACTTGGCAAATCACAAAAAAACTGGGTTGTGGCCGTGGACCCAGCTGTCAGCCTCTCCACGTACAGTACTCTTCCGATGGAAGTCGGTCGTTGACTACACCGCGCCGAGAGCACCAAGGAGGTGGACGATGGCAAGGCCTAGGAAGGGGATGATGCGGAGCTGGGGAAGACGCGACAATGGATGCCCACGCAGAGAGGAGTACGAGGGTTCACTGGTTCGGCTGCGGTGTGAGGCTGCCATCGCCGCAAAATAACAGGGGGTGTGGGTGAGTAGAGGGATATCATGGGCCAGCGGTGGGAGTAGTAGGGGGCGGTGAGGCCTCCGCGGCATCACAGCCGGCCACGAGAGGCAGGAGCACGCGGCACGACCGGCGCAGCTTTGGGCGGCTGGAACAAGAAGACTAGAGGTTGAAGAAGCACTACGGCCGTTGGATGGACATCGTACGGTCACTGGAGCTAGAATCGTTCATATTGACTAAGTTGACAAAGCCCTCCATCCTTGTCAACTTAGTAGGCCCACAAGTCAGCCTCCCACCATGGTGGGTCCCAGCTAGCAGGGGGATTATTCATTTTTCTGTGCGTAATAAGGAGGCACTTCCGGTGGGTCCGAGCTGACAGCGGGGGGGGGGGGGACGTTTTTTCGCGAAATACGGTGGTCCGTCCGGTGGGTCCCAGCAGTCAGGGGTAAACATATTTTCGAGAAATACGGTGGCCCGTTCGGTGGGTCCCAGCAGTTAGGGGGGAAACGTTTTTCCGCGAAATACTGGTGGCCTGTCCGGTGGGTCCCTACTGTCAGGTGGAGGAATAATTATTTTGCGCGTAATAAGGAGGCACTTCCTTGCGGCTGCCGTGGACCCAGCTGTCAGCCTCTCCACGTACAGTACTCTTCCGATGGAAGTCGGTCGTTGACCACATTGACCACGCCGCGCCGAGAGCACCACGGTGGTGGACGACGGCGAGGCCTAGGAAGGGGACGATGCGGAGCCGGGGAAGACGCGGCAGTGGATGCCCACGCGGAGAGGAGTGCGAGGGTTCACTGGTTTGGCTGCGGTGTGAGGCTGCCGTCGCCGCAGAATAACAGGGGGAGTGGGTGAGTGGAGGGATGGCCTACCCAGCGGTGGGAGTAGTATGGGACGGTGAGGCCTCAGCGGTAGCACAGCCGGCCACGGGAGGCAGGAGCATGCGGCACGACCGGCGCTGCTTTGGGCAGCTGGGGCAAGAAGACCAGAGGTTGAAGAAGCACTACGGCCGTTGGATGGACATCGTTGACCACGCCGCGCCGAGAGCACCATGGCGGTGGAGGACGGCGAGGCCTACGAAGGGAACGACACGGAGCCGGGGAAGACACGGCAGTGGCTGCCCACACGGTGGAGAGTACGAGGGTTGACTGGTTCGGCTGCCGTCGTCGGAAAATAACAGGAGGTGTGGGTGAGTAGAGGGATAGACAGGCTAGGGATGCGAGTATGATGGGGCCGTGAGGCCTTCCCGGCAGCACTGCCGGCCACGGGAGGCGGGAGCAGGCGGTTCCGACAGTGCTGGTTTGGGCGGCTGGGGCAGGAAGATCAGAGACTGAAGAAGCACGATTGCTGTTAGATTGACATCTAATGGTCTGACGCTGGTAGAGTCGATTGTTGACTAAGTTTCTTTTTTGAGAAACCTTGTGTATGCATGAACTTAGTAGGCCCACAAGTCAGCCTCCAAATCTGTGGCAGACAACATAAAGCCCATTTGCTATTTTTTATAATTTGCAGCCCATTTGCTAATTCTTAAGTAATTTATTACAGCCCATTTTCTGCCCAGGACCACGGTCAAAAAGTCCAACCTTATTTTGCATATTTTGGTGGAGTCCGAACTGTTGTAATCCCGAAATGATAAACATTTTTTAAGAACTTATTGATTTGCCAAAAAAATCGTTTTGTTTTTGTAAGCAAATAAGACGTGGGACAATTTAGTTGGTTTAAGGGAAAACCAGTGGTAAAAAATCAGCGCTGGGTGGGAAAAAACAACAAAAATAAGGATGTAAATATGAAAAGGGAATTTTATGTGTTTTCAATATAATGATACGTGTATATGAACTAGTAAAACTACAGGTAGAGATTACAAAACGGATGTAGGACATGCGTTTCAAGAGGAAAATAGAACTAGGCTGTGTGTTTGATTCAGTAAAAAAACTGCCTGCGGATGTTGTAAGACAAAATATAACTAACGCTGGTGGGCCAGAGGCCAGTAGATACCTGCTAGATCTTTGTGCCCCGTTGTCGTCATGGGCTGGGCCTATTAAAAACAAAACAACCCCGTGCAATCTATAGCCCAGTTGAAACTTGCTCGACCTGAAAAAACAATATACGTGCTCAATAAACGAGAGAATTCTGCAAGTACAGACTGATAACTAGGATGCAGCACGGATATTGTTTTTTTATCATGATAATAAGTGTATGCACTTGTTTCAAAAAAATTGGAGAACTGGGAATTCGAACGGCGGGTGCTTATGCTACCCATCAAATAAAAATCAGGTGCGTGAAAATTCGTTTCGAAACAAATGATTCAGCTTTATATCCACGTCAACCCTCGGCATGATGGTTGGAAGCAAATGTAAGTTCATACCAAAAGATTGTTAACAACAATACCAACTTGCGGACGACAAGGTAGTACAACTACCGATACCAAACTAACTTATAATCTTTTTACTCCTGGCCCTAGTGCTCGTCTGGTAGAAAATCTTGCAGAGGACCAGCTCCCGCTCCTTCTCTTGCTCCAGGTCCCCGAGGTGGTACTAGTGCATCACCCAGTTGGTCCTCTGCTGGTCGAAGTTCTTATTGGTGTGCAGCACCAGAACCTTTTTTGCTGCCCGTCTGCCGGCCGTTGACCATCGCCGGCAAGGTATTGCCGGTCTTGTGCCACATCGCATGCATGCCGCACTCCGACTGTATCTTGCGACGCGTCCACGCGCCCCTTTTGAACGCCCTGGAATTGCGCTGGAAGAAATGCTTCCTTAGGCCACTCAGTGTGATACCTGCAGTATTGTGGAATACAGGTTTTAGTGTACCTAGTTGGCATTTTCATAACATCTTTGGCATGTTGCAGTCACTTGTTTCACTTTTTATTAACTGTCAAATTGTAATTGCTTCACCAGGTCTGCGTCTAAAAGGAAAAATAGAGCTATAAACAAAGGAATATGTTTGTGCAAGTAGACGGCCGATCGGTGTCTTACCTGGAAGTTTCTCAGGTTGGGTGTAACATATGCCATGCTCACTCTCGATGGTTGGTATGAACAAATCGATGAGAGACTGAAATCTGGAGGGAACAGAGGAAGCTTGAAATATGAACATGTCAATGGGAGGGAGTAAGCCCCATGCATGCATGCATGCATGCATGCAACATGCAACACTCACACGTACACATGGACGCACGCAACACTCACGCACCCATGCGGCACACAGCACACGACGCAACACACACGCTCACGCTCAATTGCTCAACCTACTCCCTACGTCCATGAAAGACTGTACATTTAGAGATTTACACATTGACCAGGGCATAATTAACGCCCAAAAGTAGCAGACTTATGTGTGCATGCGACCATTGAGATAAGAAGATTAAATGAAGGCCGTTGCATGCTGTAATTAAGGATAGACATGTAGCCTATACCTACAGCACAAGTTGGTGCATTAGCCAATCAATATCGATTTAGATTAAAGGCTAAATGCATTGGAAGTGTAGATGTACATCATGTTGTACACTCTTTGTTGGAAGACCGAGGGAGGACACGTGCATGCACTCACATACACAGCCAGGGCGGTTCGCGCGCAAGGGTTGGACTCGTGTCGCGCCTGCGTAAAGTTTTGTTTAACTGATTTCTTTGCTCTGCCAACTGACAGGTGGGACCTAGAAACCAGGTGACAATTTAACCAGTCAACAAAGTGCCACGTCGACTATGTGGCCGGTCAGTAGGGCGCAATACGGTGCTCTATGATGATCTAGTGATCGCATAATCGCCGCAAAACTATATATAGTGACCGTAAAGAGCGTACTGTTACATACGTTGACCGCCAGTGTATTTTTCTCGTTTCAAATTAAGCCATATTAATCGGAAAGGACGCAGTATGGACTACTACTACCAGTACTAGTACTGCTTTGATGTGTCCCGTCAACTCGCCGAACGAGGAGAAGCTTGCTTACTACGCCTCTTCCTCGCCCACGCGCGCGGTGGTTCGCAGGATGAGGAGAGGGTTTTGACTACAGTGCCCTCTCCCTCTCCCTCTCCCTCACCCTCGCGGTGGACGTGCAGCAGTTAAATCGGTGTCAAATTGCCAGAAGCATATTGTACTGTAGTATCATCGTTGTTGGACCTTCCGAAGAGGCGAAGAGCCAAGTGCAAGGTTCACACGAGTATGAACTGTTGAACCTCCCGAAGAGGCAAAGAGCCAAGCGCAAGGTTTTATAGGAGTTGTCGTCCTAGTAGGAGTGTACTAGTACAACTATAGCGAACGATGCTACTGTATGATGCTTCCACGTCACGTATATCCAAAGCTGTGCCACCTTTTTTTTCTCAAAGAGCATGTTGGAGCCCGTGCAGCAACCACACAAGTTGCACGTACACATAACACATTTACTAGTAATAAATTCTAAAGGACAAATGCCAGTATGCCACACAAGTTCATCTCCAACTCATGTGATAAATTTGTGCACGACTAGTCTACATATATTCACAGTGCTACCGTTCACAATTACCGTACTCCACATACACGTTATAGATGGGCTACATGTCCTCCTCCAGGTTCCAGTCCCAGGTGTTCTTCATGGATGGCATGATCCATAGCGGTGGGCAACGGGAATCATTGTCGCAGCTTTCTAGTCCGATTCCACACGATGGAGACTCATCCAAGCTGAAGTGGCATAAATCAGGGATAGCGTGTCCCAGCATGTCGTTCATCCGGCGGTGCGCACTAAAGACACAACCATGCTTCTTGAACGGCAGACCTTCCGTGTCGTGCACGGAAGGTGGCATCCGCTTCACAATGGGGTAGCTGTCCCCGATGAAAAGCGAGTACTCTCCAAGAGTGTTCCTCGGCACCCACGTAGCATCACGGGGGTCGAACTTGGCGCCGTTCATCTGGTACATGCGGCATCCCAGATCTGGACACATGGTGACGTACATAGTCAAGGTCCATGCATAATAATGTTGTGCTCAAATGTGGCGGTCAGTAATACTGTGCAGCAAATAGTACTACTCCGGTATAGAGGAAGTAAAATAACCGGCTTATTATATATAGCCACTCTTGGCTACATGGATGAGATAGTAAGACATGGAAAAACAAAAATGGTGGCAGCTAGTGGGTTCAAGTCTTCAAGGGCCTAGCTAGCTATACGCGTCCTCCAAGGTAAAAAGTACTCCTACTAGTACTACAAAGTATACTACTAGTACAACAATGAAAGAGAAGGTGAGAGGGTTAAAAATGGAATACCTGGGTAGATGGTGACGGTCCGATCGTGGTAGATTATGTGACCATGTTGCACATCAGTGGTACCATGGGTAACGACTGCTAAGATAGTTGATCCCAATATGCCCAAGTCAGTTACAAGGTTCCAGGTTAGACCGAATCACGGATGCAAATGCACATTCAGGATCGGCGATCTTATTTTGATCGGGGGATGACTAGTCCCTGCAAAATAATGGAGTACCGTTAGGGATGCAAATGATGGTTTGTGCATTCCGTTTGTAATCTCTCGTACCATAGGATGTCAACCGGATGAAACAAGTCCCCTGGCTTGTCACCGTGAAGATGCGGCCTAGATGGCGCACGGCGTCTTCGAACGTGTAGGGGTACAAATCTGCCACCGCCAACATGCGCCAGCCTCTGCCGTTACGGCCTCCTGCATTGATGGCAATCCTTATGTCGAACACCGTGACGAGATAGTAATCGTCGTAGCCGCGTCGCTTTGTCGGAGGGTCCGCAATTGCTATCTTCTTCAATATCATGTAGGCATCATCATACGTATTCTTGCCTAGCCAGTCCGGAAGGCCGATCCCAATGGTGGAGAAGGGGTCTACCGGAACGGCCGCACTGCTGTGGATGTTGTGCAAAATCATGGTGGTATCCGGCCAGAGGTATGCAAGCCAATCTTCATTGGCACCGACCCAGACCTATATATAAGATGGTGGGCAGCAGAGAAATTACGGGATGGAAATGGGATAACTAAGTACTACATGATCAAACTCCATTACTGACCTGCTCATCGGAAAAAATCCGACTACCTCTGAATGTCGTCAACTCTAGCGGAGTCAACGTGCAACCATGGCCAGGGAGCGGTGGACTGTTCGAAGAATTGTCTCATAGAAGAACCTTCTCCTCGAGGACGCATGGAAGACCAACAAGCATGGCCTTTTCCCAAGCCTGTTTAAGCAGCGTCTTGAAAAAGTTGGTGCAGGAAGCACCGAGTCTTGCGGCGGTGAGGACGTCGGAGCGGCGTGTGATTTCTCCCAGAGAATCATCGTCCAAGGTCTCCCAGCCCCGACGAGGAGGAGAACCGCCTGGCGAATCCATGGGAGCAGCGACGAAATGCCTTCTCTTCGGGGGGAGGGGAACTGGCGAGGAGGAGAAAAGAGCATAGTAACCGCAGGGCCTCATCCCTTCCAACTGTAGATCGTTCCTCGGCGAAGGGGTGAGGCTATTATTTACTACTCTAAATTATAGCACTAGTAAATAATAGCACTAGTAAGAAATTTTTGGCACTAGGTAGTAGTTTTTGGTACCATGGAGTACTAGTACTAGCATTATGGAACGTTATGGGATTGCATTATACTGTAAATAATAGCACTAGTAAGAAATTTTTGGCACTAGGTAGTAGTTTTTGGCGTGGATTAAGAAATTTTGGGTATGTTTTTGCCATTTTTTGTACATGCCAACTAGTGTCAAAAAACGTCGTACATTATGTGACGGAGGAGTACGTACTCGTACTGTAGCAGTACTAGTACTACTTTTCTCAACTAGTAGTGCGATGTACTGTACTTCTAGTCTAGTCTTGTATAGTGCACCAGTTTTGAACTCTTGAATCTCAGGGCCAAGGAGCTACAGTTGGAAGTGGAGGGTACTACTATTCTCTAGAACCATTGCTGTACTATCAATGCAGGGGAAGTACACCTGCGTAGTGGCCTAGTGGGTACTCTCGGTGCTCTATTCAGCCGCTCCTCTCACGTAGCTGGCCTACTCAGCCGCTCCTCTCACGCACACACTAGCAGCCTGTTTATCAGCGACGGTTACTGCGGGGCAGAACATTTGAGTTATTTGATACAGCGAGACTAGGCTTTTCGCTTCCATTTGTGGAGGTGTAATGGATCTCGTCGAACTTTGTTAGTAGTTCCTTCTTTATGAATGAGATGAAGAGAAGCTTTTGCCTCCGTTTCAAAAAAACACGGCAAGAGGAATTTATTTTATAGTAGAGCCGATAATGGAGTGGAGTCCATGCATGCAACGCCACAAGCTACAGAGTAGTAGTAGAGCACTTTACGTACAGAGCCATATTGCACAGTTCCCAATGCCCCGCCAGGCTTTTCTGGCTCCTCGGGCTTAATTGGGAGGCGCTAGTTTAAATATGCTACTAGCTGGAAGCTGCAAGCGAGGTGCGGCTAGGGAGAACACGCGAGCCACGGGATGTTGGGAAGGAAAACCCGTTCACGTGGCTAGGCTGTCCAGTGCACCCAGATTGTGGGAGCGCGCGTCCATTTGACTTCAAAACTCAAACTACCCGTGTAAAATATTGGCTCGCAGCGAAGTGTAGTAGTACTATTTAAAAAAAAGTCCGCCGTGCGTTCGGCCGGGATCGAACCCACAAAACGAGGTATACACTCCCGCGACCACTAGTAGTACTCGTTGGAGTACAACGCAACCTAGAATCGCCTTTTGTCGCTAGTAGTACGTACATTGTTCCTTACAAGAAACCCCTAAGAGCATGGTTAATAGTATATCCAGCTGCTGGCTATAAGCCAGTGCCATGTCATCTACAGCCCATCTTATAGCCAACATGTAGTAGTAGTTGATTTCTTATAGCCCGCTGACTCAGCTCTATTGTACTTGCTCTAATAATGCAAGAAACGACTAAAATGCCAAGAAACTACTACCACTTGCATACGTGGCAGACTTAAGATAAGACTACCTCATCAACCATTGTACATGCTCGTACCAACAAAAATCCTCGAGTGACCTCCTACCTCCGGCCCGTCCACCTAGTCATCCTCGGCCATGGGACGCAGCTACCACCGCCGGCAGAAGGCGAGGTCAAAACCGCCGGCGGTGCGGAGCCCATGTTGCGGCAGCCCGGATGCCAGCTCCGTCCAGTGCTCGCGGCCGCTAGCTAGCCAAGATAGCTCCGTCCAGCTGCTTGTCTGCAAGGTTTGCTAGCTAGATTGGCAAGGCAGCGCGGCAGCTTGCTCGCGTGCGCCGCGCTAAGGCCAGCCATTTGGCTCGAGTGAAGGCCAGCGCGGCGGCTTGCTCGCTCGTGAGTCACGCTCGGGCCAGCCTGCCAACCCGTGCGGAGGCCAGCGCGGCGTCCGACCCGTAGGGCGAAGCGGCAGCCAACTCGCTCATCACCGGCCCCACCGACGAACACGCATCAGTACTGTTTGAAGTAATGTTCAGGAAAAATAATGATTTGAGGGGGAATAACATGATAGAAGGTCAGATGTGGGTCCCTCGTGTCAACGGTCAAACAAAATGTGTTGGTTTAAGCTGCCTCGTCAGCACGGACATGTGGGCCAACCCTGTCATAAATGGGTTTAAACGAACCTAATCAGTAGGAGTACTAGGTAGTTTTTGGCGTGGATTAAGAAATTTTGGGTATGTTTTTGCTATTTTTTGTACAATAGATTCCTCCTAGGGCTGGTTGAAAGTGGTAGTTTTTTGTTAAATACTCTACATATTGTAAGTAGGAGTGAAAGTTAAGCTTTGGAAGCCAATAAGCAAGGCTAGTTACATAGTGCATATGTGTACATGATTGAAAGTAAATATCAACCATGAGTGACTAATATCTTGACGGAAAACTCGAAACTATGGAATACTAGGAAAAGAAATGCATGGTTAGAAATACTAGCAATGTTCATGTCCATTGCAACGAATCATAATTAGAATAATACTTATTCACAAACTTGGTACAAAACACTCTAATTTTGATATACATATGTCACTAGAGATATATTATGTTTCAATTATAATATATTCCTTGGGCTGTTTTGGTGAGGTCAGGGAGGGATGTGGTTGGTTTTAAGATACTAATTATGGGCTTTTCTGCAAATTGGTAGACAAGTGGGATGTTGGTGAGAAAAGGCAACAACTTACCTCACAATCGTTAGATGTAGATCTAATGGTCAGAAACGACGGATGGCAGACACACCAGCATCACCAACTTAGTCTTGTGTAGGAGTACTAGCAAGATCCGTGCATTGCATGGAACATCAAGATGCATTTTTTTTATAGAACACTTGTTGTGATTGACCCTTGCGGGAGTAATCCCATGTGTAAAAACTAATGATATCTCGAGAAATATGAGATAAGGTGAAGAGGAGTGGGGTGTGGTGGTGGTTGGTGGTTGAACTGAGCGGAGGCATGGGGATTGACGACGCCGGCAGCGGCCACCAGGCCAGTTTGTTTCAGAGGCTTCCTTTCTTAATTGCTCAACAATGAGGTTTGTTGGAGATAAGGATGAATGAGGGAAGGCCTTGTCTGCAAATGTGGAGAGGGGTGCGGGTATCTTTTAGTTTAATTTCCATCCGTCGGATATAGATCGGAAGGTCTATATTGCAAGATGGCACACGTACCATCATCACCAACTCAGTTTTTTATAAGAGAAGAAATATAAGTATGGAGATACAAACGTATTATCGATACTTTCTTTCGTAAACTAGCATCTACATTCTATTCAACGCCTCGGCATGTGGGGCCTTAGCACAATGACTTCTCGACTGTGTAAAATGAAGATTTTCCCGTCGCCGACAAGGAGGGGGTGACGGCGGCGCGCTTTTTGGCTTGCTCTAGTCCTAGTAGTCATACTAGGTGGTCTAAGCACGTGTAGATTTATTCTTTTTCACGTCTCGTGTTTGCCGTACTGCCACGACTGTTCATGAATAGACGGTAAGTTATTCACGGGGAAACCCTTGTTGAGCGTGTTTGCGAGAGAGAGAGAGAGAGAGAGAGAGAGAGCGTGTGTGATATGTTAGAGACTGAGGCAATGATAACAGATTCTTTGTGTCTATGTGTGTGGAGGATAGAGAGAGACATTTACATGGGGCTTTGTGTTGTGTAACGTGGAGACACATATACATAATTAGAGAGTGAGTGTGTGAGATACACATGCGGACATGAGGAGAGATGAGGATCCAGGTAAATGGGTGTTTGTGCGTGTTTGTGTGTGTTTTTGCACGCGTTTGTGTGTGAGAGGGAGAGAGTGTATGTGGAGTAGAGAGACCACTGATGATGTAAACCTAGTATAAGGGAAGGGGAATGGTGTGACATGTGTAGTAGCGAGATAGCACGGGTGCAGGCGGGGGGAGCAGACTATTTGGAAGAGACATCGAGTGTGTGTGTGGGAGAGGGTGTGAGAGCAAGAGAAAGAGAGAGCTGGTGATGGAGAGAGAGAGGAAGAGAGGGGGCGAGAAGGGTCGTTTGTGTCCATAAATGGCGTATAGATAGGGAGACAATGTTGATGTTGTCCGAAATTGGCCTATGAACGGAGACGCAAGGGAAGCGAGTCATCGTGTGTGTGATAGGGACTTCATGAGAGATCTAGAATAGATGGTGTAGAGAACAATGTGCGAAATCGAGAACGATTATACATTAGGGAGCTATGCAAAGAGTCACGACATATATGTATACAGGGAAGGAGCTGGGGCGGGTCCGCATGTGGGAGAGATAGAAAGAGGAGAGTGGTGCACAAGGAGACAAAGTGTGCTTGTTTGCAGTGGGGGTGGTGTGTGAGGTGAGTGCGCGAGAACCACATAACTAGGGAGATAGACGTTTGGGGGCGACGTTTTTTGTGTATGGGAAATATACACTCTACATAGTGCATGTGCTTGGGTAAGAGAGATAGCGGGAGACCTAGAGAGTGAGGGAAGAGATGTGTGCATGCCCGAGAGACAAAGTGATAGAGACCTATGTGGGGGTCCGGACTTTACAAGAGAGAGGGGTGTTAATGTGCTCGTGTGCTGGTGTTTGGGGGAGAGAACGACTTCTCTCCGTGTGTGCGTGGTGGTGGGGGGTTGACTTCAGATAAAGAGTGAGGTGTCTATATTTGAGGGACTTTAGCGTAATTGAGATATTGTGCACTCATGGTTGATTAATTTGTTTGACAGTTTGTACTATGAGATAACGATACTTTTGAACATGCGTGATATACCTTGATGTACCAGAATTACAAACCTAAGATTGGAATTTTGGAATTAGACTCCATCATTAGCTTTTGTAATTCATTTAAACGGAGGTACATTTTTAAGCCGGGATTTCGTGATTTCAAATTCATATATCAAACCTAGAGATATACACACACGAGCATGTTCAAACTTTATAATCATCCACTTTATTCATACACATACACATTTTTGCTTTTGTCATCATATTTATGATAAACACATTTGGAATTTCATTTGAATTGGACCGTATGATGGTATTTGCTTGTAGTAGCTCAATGATCCATATTTGAATTGAATGGAAAATCTAAGTTTCGAGTTGGGGACATTGATTTTCAAAACTTGCACATTTTTTGCGTGCAAAACAAACAAATTGTCGGCCATGATATCATAGTTGGCCATACGAGAGCAGAATACTTATAATTCTAGGCACCAAAAGCTTTCAAACTTCCCACTCACATCGAAATATCACGCGCCCGAAAGTTTAGCCCTGTGATATTACTATTTTACCCCTGCCACATGAATGGAAAAGGGCTGCTTTGGTAACTCCATTGTTTTCCCCTCTTTGCCCCCAACATTCTTCCCCAGAGCCCCTCCCCTTCCCCTCCCCGACCCCCCCCCAACCACGGCAAGCCGCCGAATCTAGTCCTCCGCTGCAGCGGTGGACCTCACACCCCGCCGGATCTACCTTCCGCACCTTGGAACCCCCAACTGCCAACTCACCACTTCACCGGAGCCGCTTCAGCGACTGGCTTTTCCACCGCTCTAGATCTCCTTGACCGCCATCATGGTCCACTGCACCGGATCTGCTTAACCGGTGCCCTCGTCCACCACAGCATAGGCCCTTCACTGACTCCCTCGTCCGCCCCTTCGTTGGCCCTTCATACAAGCCCTCGTCCGCCGCAACAGATCCGCCTCACCGAAAGCACTGTACAACACGCCCGCCGAAGCCTTCGTCCACTGCACCGGACCCGCTCCACGGATGCCATATTCAACTCCACCGGCCCTGCTTTACCGACGCCGCAGCCTCACCAGGTTATTTCGATTTGTACTCCTTCGTTTTTTCTCTTTATCGTGCAACTGTTCACTTACCACAGATGAGCTTTCTTGTATGTCGACAGGCGCCGCAACCGTAGCACCGGAGCTGCTTCAGCGACGGCGACAGCCGGCCCAAACTCAACCGCAACACGAGCACCATCGATGATCCTTAGCTATCAAGTATGACAACGATACCCATACGCCACCGAGAATCAGGTACTATTATCCAATGGCCGGCGCCTACGTTCACTTTCCTAGCATAAGCACCGCACCTTTGAATTTCTTCAGGGCATCATTCAGTTTTTCATGAGACGCGTTATTCTGCTTGCACCTGTAGGGCCATACTTCTGGCAGTGAACATGTTACATGTGCTAAATTACATACCAGTGCACATATAGTTAATATGATTTAGTTTTGTTCTGATGCCACCTGTTGGTTCCATCAGACTTCTTAATGTTCTCTATGCTTAATTACACATCAGCAAACTAACATGTGGTTCCGCTGCTTTTTGTTCATTTTACCCTACATTTTCCGATGCTAGCTATTACATCACTGCTCCGAGCCTCTGTTCATTACTTGTTTGTGTGTTCTTGATCTTCCCAAGTTGCATGACTAATTTGATGCTTATATTAATTATGGAGCTGCCAACCCCATCAAGCAAAATATTTGTTCTTTTAGGGCTGGCACCTCGAACAAGCATAAAAATAGAGGGAAGCAGATATACTCCCTCCGATTCTATTTACTCTGCGCATAACTCTTGACCCGCATACCAAGGAGGGCACTGGTTTAATTTTTCTAGACTAATTTGCCAATTAATTAGGGCAGAGGAGGATGGGGCAGGGCACAAAACGAAACCAGCGCTAGGAATCGGCAACGCGCAGACTAATACGAGAAAACTGAGAAAAAGTATACGCAAAGTAAAAAGAATCGGAGGGAGTATTGTCGTGTATGCACACACCCTTCTTTCATTAGTTTAGATGAACCATTGATGATCAATTCGGACCAGTGCATGCGATTAAAATTAATTTTACCTAAATAGATGGTGCAGAATAAACTACAACAACTAGATTTGCAACCACGGGATGTTGACGATATCTTCAAAGAACATTGCACCAGCAGCTAGGCTTCACAACAACATATGGTAAGCCAGTGTGTTTTAGTACATGTGAAATGTAATGCGAGTGGGCTGCTTTCTTGGCTTGTGCCCTCAACGTGTAATCCTACCGAATTACAAATAGTTCAGTTGTCTGCTTTGCTGTATTGCTTGATTCGAATGCTTTTTTGTTGTTACGCTATACCTGAGTTGGCCAATATGTCAGCAGTGCCTGCTATACTATCGTAAAGAAATGCATGCCTATTTCATTTGAGTCCTTAACTTTTCCTCTCAACTTCATCACAAGACTGTCTTCGTAATTTATATGAGGCCACACTGTTAAGTGCTTTCTCAGATTATTTCAACTGCTTAGATGCCTTGGCAACTTAAATATAACGGTTGTACACTCCCTTTCAACTAGGGATGTCAACTGGGTCCGGTTTAATCCCGATTAAAGTCCACTAGTGGTATGATAGTTCAAAAGAGTTTTTGTTTTTTTTTTAGGAAAATGAACTAGGGAGGTAGCAAAAACTAACTAGATGGGACTGGCGGATTTCATTTATTTGCCACTTACATCCCTAGTTTCATCTTACCATTTTAATTTCTTTTCGGTTGATGCTGCTTCGAACCATTTAAATATAGTTTGCCATGCTCGGCAATAATTTGTCCGTCGTTTACCATGTAAGCTTACTGCCTGGATCATACGATAACTATCTCTTACTGATGTCCAGCGGAAACTTTTCAGGATGCCGTTCACACTAGGACACAATGTACAACCCCAGAATCTATTTGTGGAAGCAGTGCGCCATCCATGTTACCAGATGGTAGCAGTTCAGAGGCAACACCGCCGGAGAGCAGTCTGAGCACATATATTATAGTGCTTGAGGCTCTACTAGAGGCAGAAAGAGATGGTGTGGCTGCCATGAATGAGGTAATATTTATCTTGAGGCTGGAATTATGGAATTAGCGGCACGCATTATGCAAGCAACCCAAGAATTGGAGGAAGTAAGAATATTGCATTTGAAGACGGAGGAGGTCCTGCTGTTTCTGCTATCTAAAGCCCAAGATAATCCCGGTTCTTCTTTAGATACCAGTTGAAATTTTCATTAGATTATTGTACTTGCATGTTGTGTCATGTCTCTGAATGGATTATGTTGCAAGACCCCCTATGGTGTCCATGTGTTGTAATGATCTGAATTTTTTAGGCGAGGTAATCCTCAGTACTTGTATGATTGACATAAGGTGAACTGTTTGTCGTGTGAGCATATTGTATTGGATGAAATAACTGTTCAACTCAGAGTGTATGCAACCTACTGAATTCAAAGATCACGACATTTCTAAATCATAATCATATATAAAGGTGGAATAAATCTTTGTTGTGGTTTTGAAGAAATAAATAACAAAACATATAATTATCTGTGGATATTCGTAATCGAATACAAATTGGATTTAAATTTAGTTTGCCAGGTCCCAGGGCAAACGTGAATGCTAATTCTCCCAAGTTTTGAACAAAGCGGCTAAACACCCACTATAATTTGTGGGCTGCTCGAAGCAAGTGTTTGTGAGATGAAAATTACTGTCTACCCCTGACACTTGACATCCTTATCAACAGGATTTACACTGCTGTCGATAGGGGTAGACTAGTAACTTCAATCAGACGTGACACGACGGCCTCTGAGCCCATTCAGACACGGTGGGCGCCAAACATGGGCGGCAAAACACATTTGATTCAAGCTCGTCCGAAAGACATGTCTCTCTTCCTCCATTTCCCCATTCATACACGGTGGGCGGCAAAACAAACTCTCCTCGTCCGAAATCGATGTAGGCTTATATTTTAAATAGGGGCAGATGTGTAACTTCCATCAGACGTGACACAACCGCCCTACTTGTCAGCCCCATTCATACAGCATGGGCGCCAACCATGGGCGGCAAAACACCCTCTCCTCGCCCGAAATCAATGTAGGCTAATATTTTAAATAGGGGCAGATGTGTAACTTCCATCAGACGTGACACAACCGCCCTACCTGTCAGCCCCGTTCATACATCGTGGGCGCCAACCGTGGGCGGCAAAACACCCTCTCCTCGCCCGAAATAGTTACCGGCAAATATTTGGGAGGTGCGAGATTACCGTCCTATCCCCAACCGACGCGATGTTCGAAATTTTAAACGGGGGATAAGTTCGTAACTTTCCCCCATTTCAGAGAAGCGCGTCCCAAAGTTTGAGATCCCCCTCCCCTCCATTTCCCCATTCATACACCGTCAGCGGCACGACAACCTCCGCACTGCGGCCAGCCTCCTCCGTCCGCCACCCCATCCTCCACCTTGCCGGAGCCGCTACCCCTACCCCGTCGTCCACTGCAAGAGATGGACGTCTCTCATCCACGGCGCTGGACCAGGATCCTTTCATCGCCTCCTCTCGCTTCACCGACCCCGTCGTCCACCTTGCCGTTGCCGCTCCTACAACCGCCTCGTCCACAGCAACAGGATATATCCCCCGACCCGGCCGTCTGCCGTCTAAAGTCTTCTTCCCCGCCGCCGACAGCCATCGCACCCGCAGCACCCTCAACGTATCAGCATAGGCCTACATGGCGTCGTAAGAGAGATGGTACTCTTCCATATGTGCTTAAGTTATTGATCTCACCCGGAAAATAGATCGTAATTTGTTTACTGTACTTTTCTTGTCCGTACCAAATCGTAGTGGCTAGTTGAAAGCAAACATTGGTTGTGAAGTAGCTTTGTCCGGTTTGCACCTTCAGATCCACCATGGCATGGGCACTATACTCGTAAAGCTTATGGTTTCCCCCCTTTATATTCGCTACCATCATCGTAGGTGCTTCGTGTCGTGCTAGCACTGCTCCTCAAGACCTCAACCCAAAGCTTACATGTTGAAATACGAATCTGATATGATGCTCATATCACTAAAATAGAGAACGTTTAATTGGTCACCTAATGTTCCTATATTCATTTCGAAAAGCATGTGCGCCACCCACTGGTCCAGCTAGTTCCACTTTCCTAATTTTTCTCTTGATGCTTAGGGTTTTCCCCTTTTATCTACTCTACTATGATCTGCGTAGGGGCTTTCTGTCATACTAGCATTACTCCACCCTTCAAGCTAAACAACACAACACTCAGAATTCGTTAGCTTAGTTGTTCAAATATGATTGTGATATGATACTGATATTAGTTAACCGACACATTTAGTTGGTTAGCTAAAGGTCCCACTTGAGTTTCCAAATGCATGTCACGACATATAGAGAGACAGCATAATTGCATTACTTTGTCACTTGTTGATCGTAATTTCTTGTCCATACCAAATCTTAGTTGTTATTTCAAAGCAAACATCGGTTGCTAACTACCCTTTGCGCGGTTTGCAGCTTCAGATCTGCCATCCCACTGCCACGGTCAACACTGTACTCATCGTGCTTATGTTTTCCCCATTTTATGATGACCACAATCAGCCTACGTGGTTTGTGTCGTAATAGCACTGCTCCACCCATCGAGCTAAACAAGCTTAGTTGTACAAATTCATATATGATATTATTGCTGATATTAGTAAAACTGAGAGATGTTTAATTGGTTAGCTAAATGTTCCTACTTTAGTTTCAAAATGCATGTGAGCCACATATGGAGATACCGGAAAGAATAGTATTTCTATATGCGCTCTAGTTCATCATGGGTGGCCAACCGACATTGTATTAAAAGACTTGTAATATCTTCAATCTGCTTGCTCTTCTGCTCTTCTTTAAGATGATACTCTTCTCTTGTGGTCGACTGGTCAGGTCGAGTTGTTCTCCCTTAGTATATTTTGAATCTGTCAGGTCAGGTCGACTTGTTCTTCTTTACTATATGTTGAAGCTATCATCTGCGAAGTGTCATCACTTCTGGAGCTCTCATATTTTGAGTAGTAGGCCACATTATATTAATGCACACAACAAATTACAGCATGCATGGCATCTTTTAAAAGAATTGCAGAGATAGCACAAAGGGGTTTACAGGGAGGCAGTATTGGATTAGAATCACTTCTGCATTACAAAGAAAATCTCACTTGTTTTTATGTTTTCATGCATGTCAGATATTGAACATTATCAAAATGAGTATGAGAATGGGCGCACAAGAGGAATATTGCGGAATGATCCACTGCCTAACAAACTTGGCATGGTGGAGGATGGCCTATCTTATTCACCCATCAAGGTGCTTGCTCTAACTTTGCAAAGTTTTATTGGTCGCACATATTTTGCTTCTGACCTCTTGCATTACTTCTACTTTGTTACACCATCTGCTTAGTTTAAGCATCATATATGAGTATATGCCATACCTATCCATTTTCTGTACCTATTCCATGTGTCGTCACACTATGTTTTTTCAGTCAAATGTTGTTCTTTCGTAATAGGTGTCCAAAAGGAAGAGGGTGAGTGCAGGTCGTCAAGGAATACAAACTAGGCATTTGGAAAAGGTAGTGATACCTGTTAAATCAGATAGATCAGCAGCCATAGAAAACACAGGCCCAACTGTACCACACTTTACCCCTACTCTAGTGGCCAAACCCCTATTAGAACTGCTGGGAGCCCAGCGTCAGGTACTGTCTATGATATCAATTCAAAATTTGAACTCCTAAATTTCTGCTTGTGCCTTACCTTCTCTCTTGTATGAAAACTAATTTCAGATGAATCTCCTGGCTCAAAGGATCATACGATCTCAAAACAATAATGGGCTCTGCATTGCTCTTGTCAGTACCTCTCTCCCTTTTGCCTTGTAACGATGTACTTAATTAATTGCTATTTGATTATGTATCATCAGTCTGCACCTGAGCTTCATTATCCTCTGTTTCTTCCAATATTATTTGATCTATATTTACTCTTTGCAAAATGTAGAATAATGGCAACGCTTATAAAGAATTTTCTTTGGGGAATTTATTGAATTATCCTTCCATCAACATGGAGAAGGGCTTTGTCCAGCCCGTGTTAACATGTAATGTAAGTTCATACTTCTTAAGCCTTCAAACTTTGTTCTAGTATAGATTTGGATAGGCATCATTTCCTCCATTGTTGTTTGCTTTGCTGTTTACATCTAATTGGATGTTTGCAACAACTACCAGTTTCAAATTGTAGTTGTAAAAACATGTTCCTTATGCAGAACAGATCCATTTATTTGCTTATATAATTGTGAAACCTGTTATGTGTCTCCTTGTTTCTCTTTCAGACTCGTATCTCTTACGCCAGGCAGAACTTTAGGGAAGATAGTGAGCCAAACCATCTTGAGGACAGCGAGATGACCCCAAGGTCCTATCTTGATGAAGGCAGTGAGTTGAAGCTACTCACCAGCAGGTGTGAGACAACCTCTGTGCAGTCGCTGCCTCAATCAGTTCGACTTCTTCAGTCTCAATTTAAAGCGGAAAGGCTTGCTTCAGCTCAGCTCCGACTTGAAGTCAAAGATGCAATGAACATGTCAGAGGACTGCCGTGCACACTATCATGCCTTAAATCTAGTGTTGATGCATCTATCGTTGACACAACTGAGGTCTACTCAGCTTCTTCAGCTGTTTGGGGGGGCCCGACCTGGCTAGGCCTAGTGCCTTCTGAAGTGCTCTCAGTTTTGTGTATTCTTTTGTCGGCGCGTTTATTTGCACTGGTGGCAAACTTTGATGCCCAGTGGATGTAATATGTGTGATAGCCGTGATAGCCTAGCGTAAGTTGCTTGCTTATTTATTTCCTTGTTGTCTTGTTTATTTGTTTGCTTCTAGTCATTGCAGTTCTTTTCCGCGGTTTGCTAGTGGCTGCAATAACCTATTTTTTAAAACTAGGCCACAATAACCATGGGATAATATTTACTGTAGTGACACTGGGCCTCCTACGGGCCATAGAAACAGTGGGCCTTCTACGGGCCATAGAAACAATGGGCCTTCTATGGGCCGTATCATCAATGGGCCTTATACGGGCAGTATGATTGATGGCCAAACATGGGCCAATAGCAGGCCACAATATGGCCGTAAATGGGCTAGAGTTGGAATCGTCCGTTCATGGGCCGACCATAACGGGCCATCATTAATAGGCCGTATTTGATGACGCTATGAAAACGGCCCAACGTATTAACGGACCACAAACGGGCCGACTGTAACCACGGGCTGAATTTGGCCCACAAGCAGAAAATGACAGTAACGGGCCGTAAGTAAACGAATGCTGGAAATGAGCCCAAGAATAAATGGGCTTTGAGAAGGCCAAAGATAACATGGGCTGGAAATGGCCCAATGGAATAACGAGCCGTTAATGGGTATAAAGTGATACACTGTTCATTACGGGCCAGTTTCACCACGGGCCGTTAATGGGTGTAAAGTGATACACTATTCATTACGGGCCAGTTTCACCATGGGTCGTTAATAGGCCAAGATTTACATAGGGCCTCATATGGGCCGAAAGACGTCATGGGCCATACATGGGCCAGAAGTGAAAACGGGCTGAAATCATATTGGGTGGCCCAGATGACGCTACTGGGCCTAATTCGGATAGGGCGTAACGGGCCTTGGGTTAGTGGGCTGTAAATGGGCTATATGCGAACAAGCCGTTAACAGGCTTTACATGGGCCGGCCCGCCACTTTTTGACCAAGTCAAACGGGTCGGCCTTTTCACAGGAATGGGCCTCTGTTGGGCCGTGCCACGTGTCGACGTATCATAGGCGCCTATCTGACCCACTGACGAGCTGACACGTGTTTCGTCTGGCCAATAAGAATTTTACACGTGGAAATTTCCCATTGGTCGGGGCTGTTAACGGGTTATCGGATCCAAAACCCGACCCGATAGCTTAACGGCGTTTCGTTACGGTGGATGCCACGTGTCGGTCACCCTTGACGAAAGCACTTCTGTGACGCGCGATTTATCGTCATGGAAGTGGACACTTCCGTGATGATAATTTTGGTAATGTCATGGAACACTTCTACGACAGCACATGTATGACTATCTTGATTCTGTCATAAATTTTTCATGGATGTACATGCATGACAAAAAACGCGACCTACTGTGACAAACACGTATCATCACGAAAGTGTATTTTTTTGTAGTGAAGCCCGGCAGCGTCAAGCACCTCGTCGTCGAACACCTCCCCCTCGGCGGGCACCCTGGTGCTCGCCGTCCATGGGAGGTGGACGAACATGTCGTCGCTCACCTTTAGGTACTTGCCCGAGCCGGAGGCGGTAGAGGAGGAAGGATGGTCATCAACCAACTCCTCCTTGGCAGCGGCCTTGCCGGCCTCCGCGGCAGCGGCCTTGTCGGTCTATCCGGCAGGCCCCTTGGCGGCGTCCTCAGTAGCACCCTTGGTGGCGTCCTCAGCAGCACCCTTGGCGGCCTCCTCAGCGGCAATCTTGTCGACCTCGGCCGCGTCATCCCTGGCGACCTCCTCGATGACAGTGTCCACGTCCTCCCAGTCCGCCGAGGAAGGATTTGGATACCAAGAAGGGGAATGAGGCGAACTCAAGACCAAATTTTGAAAGAAGAAAAACGAGCGGGGACAGAAGGCAAACAACTCACCCGTGCCAAGTTGGGAAGAAGTGGCCCCCTCCCCACCAACATTCGGTGCCGGGACAGAGCCGCCGGCGCCCGGGTTGCCTCCTCCTCCGTGCGCTTGGGCTCGGTGCTTGGCGCCCTTGCCAGGGACGCCCCTCAGGGCGGCGTGGTTGATGGGGGCGGCGTGTTGGTGGTGGCCCTCGGTGGATCCTCCTGCTGCCGTCCTCCTCCTGCAACCACGGCAAGGTCAGCACCAAGAGATCGTGTCCCAGCACACGTTGATGGGGAGCGAGTGATGAACCCACGCTGGGGCTGAGCCGGGGGCTGCTATCCGGGCTGCTCTCCACCACCAGCGGCGTACTCGAGGTGCCCGCCGGGGGCTGGCCGCCTGACGAGGCCCTAGCCCACTTCACCACCCTCTGGGCCAACGTCTCCATATCCCCGCGAAGATGAAGACAAGTCAAGAAAAGCGGGATGGTCTGAGGGGACCGAGATGAAAAAAGACAAGATACTTACTCATCCTCCGCCTCCTCTTCCGTTGCCTTCCTCTTCCTCCTCGGGCTAAGGGACCCGAGGTCAAAGATGACCCCCGTGTCGTCGTCTGCGGGAGGAGGGGAAGCGGGTGGAGTCCGAGGACTCTTGGACGAAGAAGAGGCAGTCACTTTCTTCTTCGCCACTGCAGCCTTCACCGCCTTCCTCGCCGCCGTGGCCCTCATGTGGCGCACGGATGCCTCCTGAGTTTGTTGCGGTTGCGCGGCCCTGCCGGGCCGGACCGGCTCACCAGAGCTGGCCCTCTGCAGGACACACCCTCTCCCCATGGCCGGGGGGTCGACAGCCTCGACCTCCGCCCCGGATGACCCATCGACCACATCTTCAATGAGAGGGGCCCCGGTGCCAGCGCTTCTGGCCTCCTCAGTGGATTTCGCCCACTGGGCGAGCTCCTTCTCCTCCGCGGCCGTCGTGGCCTCGTCCTCCACGCCGTCAGCGCTGCCGGCCTCCTTGGCGAGCGCCGCCTCCGACGCCCTGGCGGCGATATAGTCCAGCTCCGCTTGGGTGGTGTCCTGGATGAGCAGCGGCTCGTCGCGGATGTACTTCTCTGACAAGGTGTCGAAGAACTTCTGCACCTGATCCGCCTTCAGCTCGGCCCAATTCGGGTCAAGGCCGTGCGCGTTAAAGTCCGGCATCATGGCGATGATGTCGGTTTGGCAGGAGTTGTTGCTCAGCGGGACCACCCTCGCCGGCAACCCAAACAGGGGCCCCTTGGCGACCTTGCCGGCCTTCGTGGCCTTGCCGGTCCTCTCGGTCCTGCCATCAC
This sequence comes from Triticum urartu, assembly GCF_056163025.1. Classification (NCBI taxonomy): domain Eukaryota; kingdom Viridiplantae; phylum Streptophyta; class Magnoliopsida; order Poales; family Poaceae; genus Triticum; species Triticum urartu. The sequence continues at coordinate 221,371,616 of NC_141878.1, forward strand.
GGTTCACGTCGAGCTGAAAAAGCCGCTGGGAGAAGTGGGCGTGCCCCATCACCGTGAAGTTGTGGTTCAAGCCGGGGCGAAGCCGCATGATGTCAGCCGCATTCCTGAAAAGCCAGGCCGGCCTCCCCTTGTTGTGCAGTGGAGTGATTCGGCGGCGGCTGAAATCCACCCCAATCATCTCCAAGGTGAGCCCGGCAATGGTGAGGCGATGGATCCTAGTGGTTGCGACCTTGAGTTTCTCAACCTGGGCGTCGACATCGCCCCAGTCGTCTCCGCGAACTGGCGGCGCCTGGCAAACCTGGCAAAATTCCTGTGGGTCCTCCTCCTCAATCTAGCGCCACCGGCTCCGCTACTCCTCCCACCTCTCCTTCTGAGCGTCCTCTGGATATGTCCCCTTCTCCTGGGTCCTTGGGATCCAGGCAACACAACCAGAGATGGCGCCTCCCTTCTAGATCCAAGGATAGAAGTAGTGGCGGAAAAGCGCCATGTTGCGATGCACTCCGGCGAAGCCCTCACAGAGATGGGCGAAAAGGGCCATGCACACCATGGCATTTGGAGTGAAATCCAGAAGGTGGAAGCCATAGGTGTGCATGAGATCATTGAAGAAATCGGAGAAAGGGGGCAGAGGCCGCAGGAAAAGTAATCGATGAAGAATGGGTACCGATTCGGGCCGGCCTTGGCGAAATCAGTGGGGATGATGCGCGTGGCCGAATGCCCCTTCGTCTCCCCCCATCTTGCACCCTCACAGGGGTTTGAAGTTGTCCCAGAGATGGACCGCATCGACCGTCGAGGGAAAGTAGGCGAGTTGCGTCCGCCGCGCCGCCAACTCACTCTCCGGCGGCTCCTTCCCCCCGGCGTTCTTGGCCACTCCTTTGCCTTTGCTGGTTTTGGGTGCCATGGCGGCTGCGAGAGGTGGAGGATGAAGGACAGCGAAGACGCGACGGCGGCGAGCAAGAGCTTGAGGAGGAAGAAAGAGGGGACGACGGTTCCGAGATTGGAGAAGGCACAGAGGGTAAATGAGCAGCGCGCCCGCGGTTATTCCTTTTTATGGGGAAGGCGCGGGCCGCCGCTTTACCATTTACTACGACATGACGCATGCATGCGGGAACCGCCCCACGCATGACCCCCACGTCAAAACCTGACCCTCCACGTCACGCGTTCAACGCGGATCGTGGGGAAGCGTAGCGAGCGAAGGAGTTACTACAAGTAAAAATCCGCCCGCCTGCCCGCGCACCGTTCTGGGCCTAGCCCAACAACGCGTCGCGCTTATGTGTGGCCCAGGCCCGGGAGCTCTTGTCCGTGTACAAAAGTAGGGGCTCTCCTTTGTACCCCTTTACTTGTGCACGGGTAGTCAGAGCCGCGCCCGCGGCCACACTGAGCAGGGCAGAGGAGGGAAGCCGGAGCACAAGACAACCGAAGCAACGCCAAGACTAGAGACACAAAGAGCAAGAGGGCGAGGTGGACTCCCCCAGCAAAACCCTTGCCGGGGCAGCGTCCGCAACCCCGGCAAGAGCCTTGCCTGGGCACCTTGCCCAATGCTAGCAGAATGTGCCGCCCCTGAGCGAAGGGGTTCCAACGCCATCACCCACATTGGAACCAAGACTCGGGAGGCACCTCCATGGTGGCATGCAGATCTTTGTGGAGATCATAAATACACAAGATCAGATGAGGACCAGAAGACGACGATCCTTGGCAAGATTCTTGCCAAGGAAATCCACGAGACCCCTGGCAAGATCCTTGCCGGGGACGACCGCGGTGCCACGGCAAGACCCTTGCCGGGCCCCCGGCAAGAACCTTGCCGAGGACATCTGCGGGGCCGCAGCTAGGCCCACAGCTGCCAAGACTCCACCGCCGCTCCCATGGAGCTGCTAGCTCAACTAGCTGGACAGGCATCTGCGTGGCAGCGTGCGGCCTCCACACTGACTCAGCAAGCACCTATGTGGTGGCATGCAGATCTTCGTGAAGACTCCGCCACCACGCCAGCCCAACAGCCAGCCAACGTGGCGCTACAACGCCTCGTCAGCTCGGACGCGTGTCGGAGCCAGGCGAGGTGGTGACAGCTGGGACGAGCTTCCTTGCTGACCCTGATAAAGCAAGAGGGGCACGTCGGCAGCGCATTAAATGCGTTTGTCCGACAGTGCCAGAGGATAGACTCAGCCACTATACACCTTTCCACCTCCTGTGTGCCACTGTGGCGACCCCTTTTTGGCTATAAAAGGAGGCCCGAGGCGTACTGGAGGGGATTCGGATCTTTGGAACTAGATACACACCGTAGCTAGTTCAAGGACTCAAGAACACTCAAATATACATCAAAGAAGGACTAGGGTATTACGCTTCTCCGTGGCCCGAACCTGGGTAAATGATCCTTGTGCTAACCGCCAGACCCGCTCTTTGCACAACCCCGCGCCCGCCAACCATAGAAGGGATTCTGGTGATTCCATAGGTGTCGTTCCTACCGGCAGGCGCCAGAAAAGAGCTTTATGTCTACTACACAACCTTCTTCTTGTAGACGTTGTTGGGCCTCCAAGTGCAGAGGTTTTTAGGACAGTAGCAAATTTCCCTCAAGTGGATGACCTAAAGTTTATCAATCCGTGGAAGGCATGGGATGAAGATGGTCTCCCTCAAACAACCCTGCAACCAAATAACAAAGAGTCTCTTGTGTCCCCAACACACCCAATACAATGGTAAATTGTATAGGTGCACTAGTTCAGCGAAGAGATGGTGATACAAGTGCAGTATGGATGGTAGATATAGGTTTTTGTAATCTGAAAAAATATAAAAACAGCAAGGTAACTAATGATAAAAGTGAGCGAAAACAGTATTGCAATGCGTTGAAACAAGGCCTAGGGTTCATACTTTCACTAGTGCAAATTCTCTCAACAATAATAATACAATTGGATCATATAACTATCCCTCAACATGCAACAAAGAGTCACTCCAAAGTCACTAATAGCGGAGAACAAACGAAAGGATTATTGTAGGGTACGAAACCACCTCAAAGTTATTCTTTCTGATCGATCTATTCAAGAGTCCGTAGTAAAATAACACGAAGCTATTCTTTCCATTCAATCTATCTAGAGTTTGTGCTAGAATAAAACCTTAAGACACAAATCAACCAAAACCCTAAAGTCACCTAGATACTCCAATGTCACCTAAAGTATCCGTGGGTATGATTATACGATATGCATCACACAATTTCAGATTCATCTATTCAATCAACACAAAGAACTTCAAAGAGTGCCCCAAAGTTTCTACCAGAGAGTCAAGACGAAAATGTGTGCCAACCCCTATGCATAAGTTTACGAGGTCACGGAACTCGCAAGTTGATCACCAAAACATACATCAAGTGGACCACGTGAATATCCCATTGTCACCACAGATAAGCACATGCAAGACATACATCAAGTGTTCTCAAATCCTTAAAGACTCAATCCGATACGATAACTTCAAAGGGAAAACTCAATCCATTACAAGAGAGTAGAGGGGAGAAACACCATAAGATCCAACTATAATAGCAAAGCTCACGATACATCAAGATCGTGCCGAATCAAGAACACGAGAGAGACAGAGATCAAACACATAGCTACTGGTACATACCCTCAACCCTGAGGGTGAACTACTCCCTCCTCGTCATGGAGAGAGCCGGGATGATAAAGATGGCCACCGGTGAGGGATCCCCCCTCCGGCAGGGTGCCGGAACAGGGTCCCGATTGGTTTTTGGTGGCTACAGAGGCTTGCGGCGGCGGAACTCCCGATCTAGGTTATTTTCTGGAGGTTTCTGTATTTATAGGAATTTTTGGCGTCGGGAACAAGTCAGGGGGGGTTCCCGAGTCATCCACGAGATAGGGGGTCACGCCCAGGGGGGTAGGGCATGCCCTCCACCCTCGTGGACGGCTCGGAACTCTTCTTGACCAACTCTTTTACTCCGAAGGCTTCTTTTGGTCCATAAAAAATTGTCAAAAATTGGCACGTCAATGGGACTCCGTTTGGTATTCCATTTTTTCTGTAAAACTCAAAAACAAGGAAAAAATAGAAACTGGCACCGGGCTCTAGGTTAATAGGTTAGTCCCAAAAATCATATAAAATAGTATATAAATGCATATAAAACATCCTAGATGGATAATATAATAGCATGGAACAATAAAAAATTATAGATACGTTGGAGACGTATCAAGTACATAACTGCTTCGGAAGCAGCAAATGAAGGAGTCTGGATGAAGGAGTTCATATCCGATCTAGGTGTAATACCTAGTGCATCGGGTCCAATGAAAATCTTTTGTGACAATACTAGTGCAATTGCCTTGGCAAAGGAATCTAGATTTCACAAGAGAACCAAGCACATCAAGAGATGCTTCAATTACATCCGCGATCAAGTCAAGGAGGGAGACATAGAGATTTACAAGATACATACGGATCTGAATGTTGCAGACCCGTTGACTAAGTCTCTCTCACGAGCAAAACATGATCAGCACCAAGACTCCATGGGTGTTAGAATCATTACTATCTAATCTAGATTATTGACTCTAGTGCAAGTGGGAGACTGAAGGAAATATGCCCTAGAGGCAATAATAAAGTTGTTATTTATATTTCCTTATATCATGATAAATGTTTATTATTCATGCTAGAATTGTATTAACCGGAAACTCAGTACATGTGTGAATACATAGACAAATAGAGTGTCCCTAGTATGCCTCTACTTGACTAGCTCGTTAATTTCATTTTTGGGGTTTTGTTTCTTTCTTGGTTTTAACGTTTTTTTGTTTTTCTTTATTTCTTTATCGGCTTCCACTGCTTTTCATTCTTTTTGCACTTGTTTCTTTGCTTTTTTTCCATTTTTCTTTTATCTTTGGTTTCTTTTTCATTTTCATTGTTTTTCATTTTTCTTTGTTTACCTTGGTTTTAATTTTAAATTTTTTGTATGTGTCAAGAATAGTTTTCTAATACATGTTTAATATATTTAAGTACAATTTTAATATTTTTCTAATAAATGGCCCAAAAAATATACAGATTTCTTAACATTCATTAATGCTTGATTAATATTTTTCAAATACAAGATTAATTTTTTTAATACATGGTCAAAAAATCTGTACACATTTTAACATTTTCAAATAATTGATTAACATTTTTCGAATATAAGGTTAATACTTATTTAATAAATGGACACGATTTTTCTATATACATTTAACATTTTACAAATGCTCGCTTACTTTTTTCAAATGCTTAATTAATATTTTCTAAATACATATCAACATTTTTTTGCACACATTGTATATTCTTTGTATACATGAGAAATATTTTCTCTAACATTTTTTCTATACATTTAATATTCTTGAAATATGTGTTTAACATTTTTCTTATATGCTTGATTAACATGTTTTCAATAGATGATCAACTTTTTACACACATATTGTATACATTTTTCCTATACATGGGAAACATTTCCTTTATACACATTTAACTTTTTTGAAATGCTTGGTTAACATTTTTTTAAAAATAGGTAAAAAATGTTGTTTATTAAGAATATTTGAAAGTATAAACAAAAGTAAAAAATGAAAATAAAAAACGTGAAAACAAACAAAAAAAGAGGCCGTGGCATCCCGCGCGTCTGGCCCGGCCTACTTACTGTGGAGCCTGACGCCAGAGCACTCTAGGTCTCGGCGAACCCTATTAGACGCCGAGGTACGTCAAACTCCTGCAGCTTCGCTGAAGCGCACGCTGGTGGGCCTCCCCAATCCGCGGCAGAGCGTGCTGCCCGTTCGCTGCTTTGGTTTTTCTTTCGCTTTCTTCTGTTGCCTTTTTGTTTTGTTATATTTATTTATCTTTTCATCTCTCAAAAAGAATTATTCATCTTTTCGGTTTTTCCTTTCTAGTTCTTTTGCATCATTTTTATTATATTCTTTCTAATTTTATCTTTCTTTTTTACATTAAGGAAATGTTTCGTCGTGCATTTTTTTCATTAATACTTTAATACGATGAACAATCTGTGTTTCTTCTGTTTATTTTTATTTTTTTCCTTTCTTGTGTATTATACAAGAGTTCATCGTGTATTACAAAAATGTTTACCGCGTATTAAGAAAATATATGTTGTGTACTTAAAAAATGTTTTGCATACATCACAAAAATGTTCAATGTATATTTTCAAATTGTTCAGGGTATATCACAAAAATGTTAAATATATATTTTCAAATTGTTCGGCATATATCACAAAAAAGTTTTAATGTGTACTGGAGAAATGTTCATCGTATATTACGAAAATGTTCAATATACATTAAAAAATGTTCAATGATCGAATTTTATTTTGGATCTATCACCGCATATAGTTCTTATGTATTCACGCACCCTATTAATCGCAATCACACGGAAGTTCAAGTGGTAAGGAACGCTAACTCGCATTCGTATGGTTTGGAGTTTGATTCCTCCATGCAACACTGGATTTTGGGATTTTTAGTACTTTGCTCACTGTGATGCCAGGAAATGCGTCGGTCCATTCAATTGCGCCCGTCGCGGATGCTCGTCTTCTTGATGAATGCGAGCGTCGGCTAGGGGCTCTCCTAGGTCTCGCTATTTGCAATGAGACCTCCTTGACGCCTTAGGTCTCGCTATAATCCACAAAAAAATGTCTCGTTATAAGCAATGCTACCTCCTCCTTGTGCCTTATGCGCCAGTGAGCGGCACCAGCGATCACGTGCATTATGGAGCCAACGGTTCATGGAGTTACCTGCTCATTGCTGGGCAATGGTGTTGAGACATATCTCTCTCGATGTGGTTTTGGTGATTGATGACAACGTGTTTGCGGACTAATCGTGTGCTTTGAGCATTTCAGAGATTCATCCCTAGCACGAGACGATTTCTTCCCCTCGGAGTGTCATTCAAGACGGTGTAGACCTTTTGTTTCTTTTTCGGTGGACTAGTTGCGTAGAGGGCACCGTACTATCAAGAGGGGGTCCGCTTTGGTATTGCTTGGGTGGAATCAACACGTACACATCCGCTTCTCACCCTCCGAGCCCTTCCGCTTCTATGGAGAGATCTTCTCTCTTCTTGTGGGCTTTGTCTGGTACCCAGCGGTAGTACCGCTTAGGGGTCACAAGTGGCAGTACCGCTCCGCAGCGGTAGTACCGCCGGTGACTCCCCAGCAGTACTACCGCTGGCTTGCCAGGTCCCTACCGCGTCGATTCAAGGGGTCTTTTTCTGTGTCGGATTATGCGGTACCTCGCTGCGGCAGTAGTGCAGCAGTACTGCCCATTTGTGGCAGTACCACCCTTCCACCGCGGCAGTACCGCCCGGTTCCGTCTTTCCCTTTACCCTTCTTTCTGTGCGGCAGTACCGCCGAAGGAAGCGGTAGTACCGCTGTCTCCCGCGGTAGTATCGCCCTCTGTGGGGCTGTTTGGGGGGGGGTAACGGTTGGATTGTTCCCCCAACTATATAAGGAGGTCTTCTTCCCCAAAGTTGACCTACATCTTCCCCCTCAAGCTCCATTAATGCTCCAAGCTCCATTTTCGCCCGATCTATCTCTCTAGCCAATCAAAGTTGTTGATTTGCTCGGGAGTGGTTGAGAAGGCTCCGATCTACACTTCCACCAAGAGTTTTTTGATTCCCCCCACCTATCCCTAGCAGATCTTGTTACTCTTGAGTGTTCGAGCACCCTAGACGGTTGAGGTCACCACGGAGCCATAGTCCATTGTGGTGAAGCTTCGTGGTATTGTTGGGAGCCTCCGATTAAGTTGTGGAGGTTGCCCCAACCTTGTTTGTAAAGGTCCGATTGCCGCCTCCAAGGGCACCAATAGTGGAATCACGGCATCTTGCATTGTGTGAGGGCATGAGGATAATACGGTGGCCCTAGTGGCTTCTTGGGGAGCATTGTTCCTCCACACCGCTCTAACGGAGACGTACTTCCCCTCAAAAGGAAGGAACTTCAGTAACACATCCTCGTCTTCACCAGATCCACTCTTGGTTATCTCTTATCTTTACTTGTGCAAACTCATTAGTGTTACTTCTCTTGCTTGCGTGTTTATTTGTTGTTGTTGCATCATATAGGTTGCTCACCTAGTTGCATATCTAGACAACCTACTTTGATGCAAAGTTTAATTTGGTAAAGAAAAGTAAAAAAAATTGTTAGTTGCCTATTCACCCCCTCCTAGTCAACCATATCGATCCTTTCAATTGGTATCAGAGCCTCGTCTCTTTACTAAGGACTTTGCCGTCCGAAGAGTATGGTTGATACAGTAGACGGTGTGGAGGAACACCCCGGTGTGAATCCAATCTCGTCTACGGGCGATGGGGGAACCTCGGTCTCTCGTGAGGAGTTCAATATGGCCTTGGAGACATTGAAAACCTCCATGACGACCGAGGTCGAAAGCATGTTTACTAAATTCATTGAAGGGCTTAAACTATCCACCGCACCATTGAAAGTGGGTGATCCCACTGACAAGGTGACGGATGCTATCTCCAACAAGGGGGAAGCTAGTAGTGAAAAGGCTCCTTCTTCTAGTGGTAAAAATGGCACCGACATCTTTGCTCATGTGGAACCACCTCTTGTTTATGGTGGACCGGTTCCTTCCACTCATTTGAATCATGCCGGTCCTCCCCCTAAGATTGTGAAAAATGAGGACTTTGATTCTTGGGTTTATCGCTTTAAGCGTCATTTAAATCATGTGAACACTAATCTTTCGAGAATCATTGAAGAAGGTTTCCATCTGCATGATCCAAGCAACTTCACTCCTCGAGAAGCCGCAGATAATCAATTCAATGAGAATGCTCTCTTTATCATTCAAGATGAAATTCCACCTGAAGATCTACCTCACCTTCGGCCCTTCGCCTTGGCCAAAGATGCATGGCTTCGTGTTGTCTCTCTCCACCGGGGAAGCGCAAGCATTCAACGCTCCAACTATGAAGTAGTGCAAGATGAAGCCGATGAGTTTGCAATGAAAGAAGATGAAGAACCTCGTGAGCTTTATCGGAGAGTAACCAAACTCGCGGTCTCACTCCGAGATCACGGGAGCAAGGACACAGATGACAATTGGATCAAGCGCAAATTCCTCAAGGCAATGATGCCTTACCACAAGGCCATGCCCTCTGTCATTCGTCAAAGGCCGGACTTCCACACTTTGACCTCAAGTGAAGTGTTGGATGAGTTTGTGGCTATGAACATCTTGGACAAGACCGCCGATAATGCGGTGCTTCGTTCTCAAAGGGCAAAGAAGCCCAACCTTGCATTGAAGGCCAAGGTTTGCGTTGAAGAAGAAGAAGAGGAAAGCAACCCCGAAGATACAAAGTATGCCTATCAAGAACACATGACACTTGCTTCAAGGCAATTTTGGAGTAAGAAAAACTCATGGCCAAACTTCAACAAGAACAACTCAAGTGGCACGAAGAGCAAGCAACGTGTAAGTACTTGCTACAATTGTGGCAATGTGAGTCATTTTGTTGCGGAGTGCCCGTATGAGAAGAGGGAAGACAATGGTGGCAAGCTCATTCGAAAGGAAAAAGCCAAGTCTTTCCCCAACAAGAGCAACTTCATCAAGAAAACCCCTCACAAGGCATTGGTGGTTCAAGAGGAGTACCATGAGGATGATGATGATGAAGAAGATGGTGAGTCGGTTGCCATGGCATCCGTTGCCATTGCAAAAGCTCCACGACTATCTCCCTTCGACTCACCCAATGAGAACATCACCGCCAAGTGCCTCATGGCTAAAGCCACCAACAAGGTAACTCCTAACATCAAAACTACCATCATTAATAATCCTTCCTTGACGGATTGCATTGATGAATGTGAGGGATCTAATGTGGAGGAAAATGAGTTTGAGTCCTTTATGGGTAAACTCAAGGGTAAATCCAAGAAGCATTTTGTTGCTCTCTTGGAACAACTTGGTGAAGCCAATGACGTGATCGAGTCTCATGAAGATACCATCTCCAAGATGGAGGGGCATAGTCGTGACTATGCCGATGAGATTTCGGATCTTTCCAATGCTCTTGAGGAAGAACGTGGTCTTCGTTTGGCTCTTGAGGAGTCACACAACGATGATCATGCTAAGTTAAAGAAAGATTTTGATCATGCTCTCGTGGTTTCTCATGTGCTAAACTCCGAGAAGGCCAAACTTGGGGTTGATCTTGCTAGACTCAAAGAGGAGTTTGATCTACTTGACAAGGCTCACAAGGTCTTGAAGGGTGCTCATGCTAGCCGCAAAAGAGTATCATGATCAACTCCAAGTAAAGCTAACCAAGGAGAAAGCCACCTTTCCTCGTATGATGTTAATTGATAATGCAAATGCTACTAACCCGTGTTGTGAGCATGTGCATCTTGTTGAGGAGAACGCTAAGCTAAAGGTGCAACTTGAGAAAGGTCTTGTGTCTTGCATACAAGGCAAGAAGAGTCTCAACGACCTCTTGACCAACCAAAAGGGAGTTGTGGCCAAGGAAGGGATTGGGTATTTGTCCAAGTCCAAGAACGAGAAGAAGAATGACAAGGCCAAACGACCTCCTCCTCTCAAGAAAACCTTTGTGAGGGAGGGTGAGGGTGCTACTAAGGAGAGGGATAAAAACTCCATGAAGGGTAGTGATGCCAAGAAGGGAAACGCTCCCCTTCCCAACAAGGCCGCCGACTTTAACCCTTCTTATGTGTTGTGCCGCGCTAGAGATGGGCATGTTTATGCCAAATTTGTTGGTTCTCCTTATGAGTACATTGAATGGTCTATTTGGGTTCCTAAGACCCTTGTTACTAACATCAAAGGACCCATTACAAAATGGGTACCTAAAACCAAGCATTGATCTCTTGTAGGTGTTTGCTTCCGGTGGGGGATCATGGTTGCTCGATAGTGGAGCTACTAATCATATGACCGGAAGCAAGGACTTGGTGGTGGACGTACAAAAGATTCCATCCATGCCCACCAATGTTGAGTGGGGTGATGCCTCGTCTTCTAAGGTATTGGGACTCGACAAAGTTGTCATTTCTCATGATCTTACGATCAAGAAGGTCATGCTTGTTGAGTCCCTTGCATACAATTTACTTTCCCTTCGTCAACTAGCACTCATGGGCTTTGCCACTTTCTTTGATATTGATTCCGTGGCCCTCTTGTGGAGCAAGACTCTTAAAGTAGCCTTTGTTGGGCATGTCGAGAACGGTCTCTATGTGATTATGTGATTAACTTTTCGAAGCGACCCACTAAGACCGCGACATGCCTAATGGCTAAAATTGACGTGGGATGGCTTTGGCATCACCGTTTAGCCCACGTCAATATGATATCTTTGCAAAGTCTTCTAAAGGGGGACCATGTCCGTGGACTAATAAATGTTAGTTTTGCCAAAGATCATGCTTGCAGTGCTTGCATCGAAGGAAAGCTACATGAGAAGGCTCACCCTCCCACAACTATCATCTACTCAAAGAGGCCTTTGGAGCTCCTTCACTTGGATCTCTTTGGACCTCCATCCTTTGATAGTCTTGGGGGTAGAAAGTATTGCTTGGTGATTGTGGATGACTATTCAAGATACACTTGGGTATATTTCTTCAAGAGGAAGAGCGAGACCCAACAAACTGTCATCGACTTTACAAATGAAGCTCAATGACAACACAATGCAAAGATTTTGACAATAAGAAGTGACAACGGCTCCGAGTTCAAGAACTACACCTTGGATGAGTTTTTGAGTGATGAGGGAATCAAGCATCAATATTTCACACCTTATACCCCTCAACAAAATGGTGTAGCGGAAAGGAAGAACCGGACGTTGATGGACGCGGCAAGGACCATGATGGTGGAGTTCAAGTCTCCCTACAACTTTTGGGCCGAAGCCATCAACACCGCATGCCATGCATCTAATCGGCTCTACCTCCGCAAGGGCTTGAACAAAACTCCATATGACATACTCACCGATAACAAGCCCAACCTCAAGTACTTCCGAGTGTTCGGGTGTAAGTGCTTCATTCTCAAGAAAGGTGTCTGTTTGTCTATATTTGAGGCTAGAGCGCATGAGGGCATATTTTTTGGTTATGCTACAAACTCTCATGCTTACTGTGTTCTCAATAAGTCCACGGGACTTATTGAGGAAACGTGTAACGTGGAGCTTGATGAGAATAACGGCTCCCAAGTGGAGCAAAGTGGTACTTGTGATGTAGGTGATGAAATTCCTCCCCAAGCCATAAGAAGAATGGGTATTGGTCATATCCTACCCATTGAGGAACCCCTTGTGGCCGAAGGAGAAGGACAATGTTCTACTCAAGTGGAACCTTCACCAACCCAAGACCCACACGCTTCCGAAGAACAAAGTGAGGGACCTCAACCTCAAGAACAAGACCAAGGGCAAGATCAATCTCAAGATGGTGTTGTAACATCAAGTGATGCCCAAGGTCAAGCACCCTCCTCCGAGCAAGTTCAAGATCAAGTCCCACGAGATCAAGAACAAGCTCAAGACAACGCTCAAGATGATCAAGTGACCACTCCTCGTCTCACCCCCAAGGAGGAATTGGAGTGTCGTGCCGCCAAGGTTGCTTCCAAGCTCTACACCAAGGATCATGTCATGACGAATGTGCTTGGAAGCTTAAGAAAGGGGGTAAGCACTTGTAGACAATTAGCAAACTATTGTGAACATCACGCGTTTGTCTCTTGTGTCGAACCCCACAAGGTCTATGAGGCGCTCGAAGATCCGGATTGGCTCAATGCCATGCATGAAGAACTCAACAACTTCGAGCGCAACAAAGTGTGGAGATTGGTGCCAAGACCGACGGTGAAGCACAATGTCATTGGAACCAAGTGGATATTTAAGAACAAGCAAGATGCTCATGGGATTATCATTCGCAACAAGGCTTGTTTGGTAGCACAAGGCTACTCCCAAGTCGAGGGTATCGACTACGGTGAAACCTTTGCTCCCGTTGCTCGTCTTGAATCCATTCGCATGTTGATTGCATATGCTTCTCATCATAACTTTAAGTTGCAACAAATGGATGTGAAGAGTGCTTTTCTTAATGGTCCTATTAATGAATTGGTTTATGTCAAGCAACCCCCCGGGTTCGAGGATCCCTACTTTCCCGATCATGTGTATCAACTCGATAAGGCACTCTATGGCCTTAAACAAGCCCCACGTGCGTGGTATGACCACCTTACCAAGTTGTTACAAGACCGTGGTTTTGAAGTTGGGCTAATCGACCCCACTCTTTTTACTAAGAAGGTCAAAGGGGAGTTGTTTGTGTGCCAATTATATGTTGATGATATTATCTTTGGTTCCCCTAACAAAGCTTTCAACGAGGAATTTGCTGCTCTCATGACCTCAAAGTTCGAGATGTATTCCATGGGAGAGTTGAAGTTCTTTCTCGGGTTCGAAGTGAAGCAAAGGAGAGAAGGAACTTTCATCAACCAAGCCAAATACACTCAAGACATGCTTAAGAGATTCAAGCTAAGTGATGTCAAGCCGGCGATCACTCCCATGCCCACCAAGTGCCAACTTGACATTGATCCCAATGGTAAAGCGGTGGATCAAAAGGTATATCGCTCCATGATTGGCTCCTTGCTTTACCTTTGTGCATCTAGACCGGATATCATGTTGAGTGTGGGAATTTGTGCACGGTTTCAAGCCACACCTAAGGAAAGTCACTATGTGCCGGTCAAACAATCTTTCGATATTTGGCTCATACCCCAAAATTTGGCTTATGGTACCCAAGAGGAGCAAATTTCAAGCTTGTAGGTTATTCAGACTCGTATTGGGCGGGAGACAAAGTGGATAGGAAGTCCACTTTCGGAGGGTGCCAGTTTCTTGGTTGCTCTTTGGTAAGTTGGTCTTCCAAGAAGCAAAGTTGTGTGTCTCTCTTGTCCACGGAAGCGGAGTATGTGGCTGCCGGTAGTTGTTGTGCACAACTTTTATGGATGAGGCAAACTTTAAAGGATTACGGTGTCACTTGTGACAAAGTGTCTCTTTGGTGTGACAATGAAAGTGCCATCAAGATTTCCCTCAACCCGGTGCAACACTTCAAGACAAAGCATATTGAGATTAGGTATCACTTCATCTGGGATCACATTAGGCAAGGGGAGATTGAGCTCAACTATGTCAACACTCATGATAACCTTGCAGATATCTTCACAAAGCCTTTGGATGAAGCAAGATTTCATGAGTTAAGGCATGAGCTAAATATCATTGATTCGAGCAATGTGACTTGAACCCCTGCACATCCCACCTCACTCAACTTGTTGTCTAGTTTAGGTGTAGGCATGGACATAGGGGGAGTGTTGTTCTCTCAATGAACTTTCCCTCCCCTCATAATGCATAAACTAACCAAACTCTTTCACATTAGCCATTTCTTTATGGCACTTGTGCTTCAAAGATGAGTGTTGGTCATGGGCCCAAGGTTAAAATCTTCGCGGTGCCATACCTCTAAACTCAAACATAGGTGGCCTCGGCCACCGCCCTCTCTTAGAGAGGTGTGTGTTTCTCGTTCTCTTTGTTGTTTTTGTGTGTGTGTTTTGTTCCCGTTTTCTTTTCGCTCTTTTTCGAGAGTTAAGCCCCTTTTTGCCTAGTCCTTGTTGCGGCTGAGCGGTACTACTGCTGTGATTGCGGTACTACAGCTTATGAGGGTTAAGTGGTACTACCGCCCTCACCAGCGGTACTGCCGCTGAGGGGCGGGCGATGGGGGTTATATCGGGGCGGGGGGGGGGGGGTTATTTTCTCCCCATACCCATTTGCCCCCACTCGCTCGTCTTCCTCGTCGCTCCAGCGACGCCTCGCCGCGGGAGGGCACCGACTGGCCGCCGTTTTCCGGCCGCTTCTCTCCATTTCCTCTGGTGGAGTCGTTCTCCATCCCGTCCTCCAGCCATGGATGCCGGTATTGCCTCCGTTCTTGGTTTCTCTTTGCCTAGATCTTGCATCTAGTTCTTAGGGGCAATAGGCATTGTTTTCTAGTTTTTTGGCTATGAAGAGGCTTGTGGTGGATGAATATTGCTTCTAGGCTCTTTGGATTGATGTTTGGTAGGATAAATTTTTGAATTTGGCATCCCGGTAGTGCCGGATGTGACCACAACAGTAGAAAACCGCCATTCCCCATTCGGGGCGGCACTACCGCTCACCTTGAGTGGTACTGCTGCACGAGCGGTACTGTCGCTCATCTTGAGTGGTACTGCCGCGGGTAGATTGCGGTACTACCGTCGGATGCCCAGTTCCAATATTTTCTATCTCACCTTGATCCTTTTTGTTTCGTTTGGTGGCTTATGCTCTTTCTTTCGTGTTGTTTCTGTTGCTTGTGTGTTTGGTTCCAGGTGATGATCTTCCTGAGCAGCAAGCCCGCCGTATCAACCCCAGTCGTGCATCTTCAAAGCGCTACCGCACTTCTGAGTCAGCAATTGGTTCCTCTAGTGCTCCACCACCGCCTGCGGGTGCTTCCTCTAGTGCGCCTCCTCCACCTCAACTCCAGAAGAAGCCTGCCAACAGGCCGAAGCCCAAGGGCAAGACTATGACTGAGATGACTACCAAGGAGTTCTGGGCAAAGCGTCGCCGTAACCCCTATGAGGAAGCCCAAGAACCCAATTTGGTTAACCGCCCATTCTGGAACCGCTTTCAGTTTGCCATTTTCTTTTATATGATCAAGGCCAAGAAGAATCTCTATGTTGATGTTCGCTCCATCAACACAGATGCCATGGAAAAGGATCCGGAATACTCAGGTGAAGCTCTTCAGATGTGTACCCAGCTGAACATTCTCAGGATCATGCAGTTCAACAAGGATTTCGATGCTGATTTGGTGGCTCAATTTTATGCCACTGTCCATCTTGGGACTGATGCAGAGAGGACTCTGGCTTGGATGACCAATGGCAAGCTGCTTTCTGTCAAGTGGAAGGCCTTCATGAGTTACTTCATGTGGAAGATCAAGGGCTTGAGACTCCAGTTGGTTTCCGCCCTCACCGCAATGCAACCTCCACTCACAAGCAAGCTCTGTGGCCCTACTGCACTGTGAAGGTCAACCCTGTGAATTAGAAGGAAACCTATGAGCTGCCTTCCTATCTCGACATCCTTCATCGTGTCTTTCGAGAGACTCTTTTCCCTCGCATCGGGAATCTGGATATGGTCCACTCCTATCTTGTGGACATGCTACTCTTCTGCCAGCATGAGAAGGAAGCAATCACTGGTGAGTCCCTAGACATCTCTCATGTTATGTGGTCTGAGCTTCTTTTTGCCATTTCTGAGCGCAAGTGCCCGATCTATGGTCACCTTATGTGCACAATTATATCTGCATATGCTAGGCTCGTCAAGTTTAACCTTAGTATTCCGCGTGTGCAACTGTTTTGCACCCGTTGTATCTGAACGTAGAGCTTATCACACCCGATCATCACGTGGTGTCTCAGCACGAAGAACTTTTGCAACGGTGCATACTCAGGGAGAACACTTATATCTTGATAATTTAGTGAGAGATCATCTTATAATGCTACCGTCAATCAAAGCAAGATAAGATGCATAAAAGATAAACATCACATGCAATCAATATAAGTGATATGATATGGCCATCATCATCTTGTGCTTGTGATCTTCATCTCCGAAGCACCATCATGATCACCATTGTCACTGGTGCGACACTTTGATCTCCATTGTAGCATCATTGTCGTCTCGCCAACTTATGCTTCTACGACTATCGCTACCGCTTAGTGATAAAGTAAAGCATTACAGGGCGATTGCATTGCATACAATAAAGCGACAATCATATGGCTCCTGCCAGTTGCCGATAACTCGGTTACAGAACATGATCATCTCATACAATAAAATATACATCATGCCTTGACCATATCACATCACAACATGCCCTGCAAAAACAAGTTAGACGTCCTCTACTTTGTTGTTGCAAGTTTTACGTGGCTGTTATGGGCTGAGCAAGAAGCATTCTTACCTACGCATCAAAACCACAACGATAGTTTGTCAAGTTAGTGATGTTTTAACCTTCTCAAGGACCAGACGTAGCCACACTTGGTTCAACTAAAGTTGGAGAAACTGACACCCGCCAGCCACCTATGTGCAAAGCACGTCGGTAGGACCAGTCTCGCGTAAGCGTACGCATAATGTCGGTCCGGGCCGCTTCATCCAACAATACTGTTGAATCAAAGGATGACATGCTGGTAAGCACTATGACTTATATCGCCCACAACTCACTTGTGTTCTACTCGTGCATATAACATCTACGCATAGCAACGAGAGGGGGGAGTGTTGTCCATGTACCCTCATAGACCGAAAGCGGAAGCGTTTGCACAACGCGGTTGATGTAGTCGTACGTCTTCACGATCTGACTTGTCAAGTACCGAATGTACGGCACCTTCGAGTTCAGCACACGTTCAGCTCGATGACGTCCCTCGAACTCTGATCCAGCCGAGCTTTGAGGGAGAGTTCCATTAGCACGACGGCGTGGTGACGATGATGATGTTCTACCGACACAGGGCTTCGCCTAAGCACCGCTACGATATTATCGAGGTGGACTATGGTGGAGGGGGGCACCGCACACGGCTAAGAGATCCAAGAGATCAATTGTTGTCTAGAGGTGCCCCTTGTCCCCGTATATAAAGGAGCAAGGGGTAGAGGCGGCAGGCCAGGAGGAGGCGCGCCAGGGAGGACTCCTACTCGCACCGGGAGTAGGACTCCCTCCTTTCCTAGTTGGAGTAGGAGAAGGGGGAGAGGATGGAAAGGGGGGCGCCGCCCCCTCCTTGTCCAATTCGGACTAGAGGGAGAGGGAGCGCGTGGCCTGCCCTGGCCGCCCCTCCTCTTCTCCACTAAGGCCCATCTTGGCCCATTAAACCCCCGGGGGGTACCGGTAACCCCCGGTACTCCAGTAAAATCCCAATTTCACCCGGAACACTTCCGATATCCAAATATAGGCTTCCAATATATCAATCTTTATGTCTCGACCATTTCGAGACTCCTCATCATGTCCGTGATCACATGCGAGACTCCGAACTTCCTTTGGTACATCAAAACACATAAACTCATAATATAACCGTCATCAAACATTAAGCGTGCGGACCCTACAGGTTCGAGAACTATGTGGACATGACCGAGACATGTCTTCGGTCAATAACCAATAGCGGAACCTAGATGGTCATATTGGCTCCTACATATTCTACGAAGTTCTTTATCGGTCAAACCGCATAACAACATACGTTGTTCCCTTTGTCATCGGTATGTTACTTGCCCGAGATTCGATCGTCGGTATCTTAGTACCTAGTTCGTTCTCGTTATCGGCAAGTCTCTTTACTCGTTCTATAATACATCATCCCGTAACTAACTCATTAGTTGCAATGCTTGCAAGGCTTATAGTGATGTGTATTACCGAGTGGGCCTAGAGATACCTCTCCGACAATCGGAGTGACAAATCCTAATATCGAAATACGCCAACCCAACAAGTTCCTTTGGAGACACCTGTAGAGCACCTTTATAATCACCCAGTTACGTTGTGACGTTTGGTAGCACACAAAGTGTTCCTCCGATAAACGGGAGTTGCATAATCTCATAGTCATAGGAACATATATAAGTCATGAAGAAATCAATAGCAGAATACTAAACGATCGAGTGCTAAGCTAATGGAATGGGTCAAGTCAATCACATCATTCTCTCCTAATGATGTGATCCCATTAATCAAATGACAACTCATGTCAATGGATAGGAAACATAACCATCTTTGATCAACGAGCTAGTCAAGTAGAGGCATACTAGTGACACTCTGTTTGTTTATGTGTTCACACAAGTATTATGTTTTCGGTTAATACAATTCTAGCATGAATAATAAACATTTATCATGATATAAGGAAATAAATAATAACTTTATTATTTCCTCTAGGGAATATTTCCTTCACTAATATAGTTTTTTGGTGTGTTTGTTCTGATGTGATGGATTGTCACTTAATTTATGACCAAATCTATCCCTGAATTCTTTTGAGAAAAAAAATGATTTCTTTGCTGCACAATTCTTACACATATATACTCCTCGATCTATTTTGTCTTTCTTTCGTGAAGTTTAATGGAAGATATCCAAGAGGGAGTTGTGAATGTTAGTTGGGTTCAATCTTGCAACTAATCTACCAAAGTGCTAGAAAGTGGAAGAGGCTTTCTATTGTATTGTATTGTATTGTTGTGGTAAGTGCATCTAGTGCCCCTTAGTGATTTTGGTGTATTGAAGACTTATTGGTTAAGGGACTAATGTGTTTATGAGTGTACACAGGTTCTGTAAATCTATGAGAAGTTTGATATTTACGAAGAAAGTCGACCCCTAAAAATGAATGTCTTCAATTGAAGACTTTGGTTTTCTTGAAGACTTTGAAAATGAGGAAATTGGTGTGACCTTAAAGACTTTCATATTGATGCGAGGATTATGAAGCGTGAAGACTTCTGTTTTTGTAGTTTCATTTTCTCTTTCTTGAGTCATAGGAAACACCGTACTGTTAAAGGGGGTCGAGGTAAAACTAAGGAAAAGTTTTCAAGTGATGCTCATCTCAAAGCCTACACATACCCAATTCTTTCGAGTGAAGCATTGGAAATCTCATACAGTTCAGTCAATTTCTTTAGTGATAAAGACGAAGATCTTCTGTTCTCTAAGGAATTTGTTCTGACCGAGGAGTTAGGAATTCGTCAGTGTGGATTGCGTACAAGTGAGGAACATGATAGCCCTGAGGAATTTGAGAGCTCAAATTTCCGACTGTTGTTGTGCTACGCGCCAGCTGCCCCAAATATCTTATCCACCTAACGGTCATATCTTTGAAGGGCATTTATGTCTTATCATGTCGGGTTGCTCCCTGGCTATAAATAGCCTCCCCTACAACCACTAGCTGGTCAGCTGCTCCGAGAGAAACTAACACTTGTCATTGAGAGCATCCCATCCTCCAAGGACTTTGAGCAAAAATCATCAAGTGAGGAAAAACCCAAACACAGCACCTAAAACCCAAAGTGATTGAGCATCACTGAAGAGATTGTTCCTGTGTGGAACCAATGCTTGTTACCTTTGAAGATTGTGCATCTTCCAGACGGTTAGGCGTCATGGTCTAGAGCATCCAAGAGGAATTGTGATCGCCGAGTGACCATGTCTGTGAAGGTATGGAAGTCACCTGTGAAGACTTGTCACGAGTGATTGGGCGAGGTATGTGTGACCTTAGCTCAGGGAGAATATGGTGAGGACTGTGTGTCCTGGACTATGTGTTCTCAGGTTTAAATACTTAGCCGCTCCAACCACACGTACAACTGTCATAGCAGTTGAAACTGGTCTACCAAATCATTGTCTTCACCGAGCTACTGATTCTATTTCCTCAACCCTTCCATTTCCTCATTCATGTGTTGATGAACTTGATCGTTACTGTTTGAAGACTTTGACTAAAGATTTTCTCAATTTCCTCAATCCTATTTCTTCAGTAATCTTATCTTTTGCCTGCTTATCATGTTTACATGCTACCTGTGCTCTGTGCTTGCTTCATATCATCCTGATGATTGTGTTACTGCCATGCTATGCTTGGACCTGAGTACTTATTCTGCTGCTTGTAGTTCGTCACTTAGCAAATTCCTCAAGTTGTATTTCCTCAGTGACGAATTTGTAAAAATCGCCTATTCACCCCCTCTAGTCGATATAATGCACTTTCAATTGGTATCAGAGCAAGATAGTCCCTTGTTCTGTGTGATTTTGGTTTAACCACCTGGAGTTTTAGTTATGTCGACTGCAGGCATGATCAAGGTCTCGGCCGGGTGTCCTACCTTCGACGGGATGGACTACCCCTACTAGAAGAATAAGATGCGCATGCATCTTGAGGCAATTGACAACGATCTCTGGTACGTTGGGGAAAATGGCGTTCCCTCCATCACTCCTTCCGTGAACGCTATTGATGTGAAGAGATTCAAGCAACTCGACTCTCAAGCGAAAAATATCATATGTGGCCATCTGAGCAAAGGATAGTACGGCAGAGTGAGTGCTTTGGAGACTGCAAAGCTTATCTGGGATAGGCTATCCAAGGTCAACGAAGGAGTCTCAACTCAACGTGACTATCGAGTTGACGTTCTTCGCAATCTCTTCAACCACTTCAAAAGACTCGACAATGAAAGTGTTCAACAAACATTAGATTACCTCACTGACATCTCAAATGAGCTTCAAGCACTTGGTTCCACTGACATCATCGACCATGAGGTGGTGAAGAAATTGCTGAGATCACTTGATTCCTCATTCGATAACTGACACTGATGATTCAAGAACGTGGAGACTACAAGTCACTAGATCCTGATGATGTCCTTGAGAGACTGAACACTCATGAATTCCAACAAGCTGAGAAGCACTACCAGGGAAAATCCTAGCAGTAGCGCCGGTTTTAGGTATAGCAATAGCGCGGGGCAGCGCACTACTGCTACGGTGCTACAGCTAAAGTGTAGCAGTAGCGTGTGTTTGCCCGCGCTACTGCTATACCTTCTTAGCTGTAGCGCTCTTGTTAGAAAGCGTTGCTGGTAGTTACTAGCAGCGCGCCTACCTAGCCGCGCTCCTACTATTATTAAGTATTTCTTTTTTGTTTTATGTCGTATTCATACGCCATTATACAAGTTTTCATACAGTAGCAATTTAGAGGTTTTTTTTTACATCATAATGAGTTATTACATCATTGGGTGAAAGAACCGCGGATTAGTTTAAAGTGCATGGATCCAAGTCACTTTGGATCCATGCACTTGAAAGTAATCCACATTTCTTTCACCCAATGACATAATAACTCATCATCATCATCATCATCATAATATCATTAACAACTTATCAACATAATACATAATTGTTATATAACAACCCCTCATCATCATCATTTTCGTCCATGAGACATCATGTAACAACTTGGTCACTAGCTATAATAACAACTCCTCCTCATCATCATCATAGTACTCATAATCACTACTCCTCCTCCTCAGCATCACCATCAACTCTAACACATTGTAGCACATAACTAAAACTTTCATCATCATCATAGTCATATATAATCAACACGAACTAATTGTTCTTAATACCTAGGACCTACTCCCGCTGCTCTCTCTCAGGTAAAATAACATAAAACATGTGTAGCACTCCTGCTTCAACATATTGGAGCATGCAGATGAACCTGTCTCCTAATTGTGGGCTACGCTTTTGATTGCTTCCCCCTGTACTTCTCTGCTGCGATCCTTCAAATTTTTGCTCCAGTCTTTGACTATTAAGACTTTCTCGCTTCGAGAAATGATGAATGCACTCATGTGCAATGCAGGATATCTTGGCCGTAAGCTAACCATTGTCATGTGACCTTTAGGATCGATCCAACGAGGCACAACACTCGTCGGGAGTCTCTGTTGAAGAACATCGTAGTAACATACTTAGCAATGAAGTTTAGCTTAAAAAATAATGTATGCAAAAGATGCACTGAGGATAAATAGTAAAAATCTTACCATCTTTCCTAAATAGATGTGATCGTAGTTCAATACGCACACTACTGTTTGCACGTTTTGAGTAATAATATCTCGAAGTCCAGGAAAATAACATGTCTTGACAGTATCAAGATCCTCAAGCCATGAAACATAATGACCTATCTCCTCGTAGTTTAGTTCAGCCCCGGGACAGTAGTAGGTGTTGTCTACCAAGCGCTGGACATGTTTGCTTGAATGGAAATAAGCTGTCAATAGAAATTAGTTGTCAACTATTTTTAAATAAAAAAATATAAATTACTTAATAAATAGGGTTGAGAAACTCACATAATGGTAAAACTGGAGGTGTCTGCACATCAACCTAGATGTCGATATTACCTTCAATTTCATCTTCCGGATGAATATCAAAGGTGATACACATATTAGGCTCAAATGCATAAGCCTTGCATAGTGCTCTCCAATTTTTGCATTCAAAATAGGTGTAGGTGTCTGCATTGTATAATTTCACGGCAAAAGTATAACCATGCTCGGTCCTCAAGTGAACTCTCTTTACCTCCATACTTTCCATAGTACTGAAACCAATCTTATCCAAGACATAAATTCTTGCATGGCAGGGGATACGCTAGTAGAATAGTAAAAAAATAAAATATAAGTTTAAGCAAAAGAAGCAGAAGTCATGCTTAATTATGAAAAAAGACTTGTCGTTGTGACTTACTATATCCACTTCGAAGTTCTCATCCAGCATGATGCTAAAGCGCCTACCACCAACTAGGTGAGGCCTGTCGCATAGTCCGCCCTCGTCTTCGCAATATTCGCACATACCGAATTCCCTTTCATCGTCAGACATTTCCTATGTTCATAGTTTAAACATTAATTGAAAATCGATCAAAGGCAACTACCGGGAAACTCAACACAGAGATCACTATTACTCAATATGCAATGGGTTGACTTTAGGTCTATCGAGTCTTCCCTCCTAAACTCTCATCTCGAAATGTCATGTATGGAGCCCCGACAGACTTAGTCAACTCGAAATGTCGTTTAATTCTCTTTCTAGCAAATCTGGGCACTCGATATTTCCTACATATTTCAGAAGAAGCCATGCTTAAATTCATGAAAAAAAATCCGGCATGACCTTTGCTAAAATAGGACATATCGAGCGCCTGAAATTTGCCGGAACGAAAATGAATCAACACTTTGGCAAAATATAGGCCACTCGGAAATGAATCAACACTTCGCCACATGAGCATAAACTAGTGCTCATTACATTTCAATGGTTCAGTATTGACAAAAACATTTCAATATATCTTATAACCCGAACATTTCATTTGGTTAAGAAGCATAACTAAATACCCTAATTCTACTCTATTCAACACCGAGGAGTGGAGAATGAGTAGGTGGAATTTTAGCTCACCGACTTGGGTGTAGACAAAGTAGAGGTAGCTCGGATGACGATCACTCCAAGGAGACACGACTCTACAAAGCCTGCATATTCCACCGAGTAAAATTTTAATTAGATCATCAAATCTCATATAGCATTCTTTGACGACAAAGTGATAATGACATAAATTCAACTAGTTCTATTAATTCAACTAGTTCAACTAAGCACTTACTAAAAATAAACTAGTTCTATAGTAAAATTTTAATTAGATCATCAAATCTCATATACCTAAATTTTCTTACTAAAAGTAAACTAGTTCTATTAGTTTAACTTGTTCAACTAAGCACTTACTATAAATAAAAATAATTAATTTTCTTACTAATTCAACTAGTTCTATTAAGCACTTACTACAAATAAACTAGTTCTATTAACCACTTCCTAAATAAACTATTTCTATTAAACACTTACTAAAAACAGTAAAAAAAACTACATTATGCAAGAACAGTAAAAAACAGTTTAGGGTTTAGGATAGATGGAGGGAGGAGGGGTGGGAGGAGGGAGGAGAGAGTAGGAGGGGGAGGAGGGCGATGGGAGGAGTGAGGAGGAGGAGGGAGGAGGGGGTGGGAGGAGGGGAAGAGAGGAGGAGGGGGAGGAGGGCTGCCGGTGGAGGGCTTGGCTGGAGGAGGAGGGAGGAGGAAGGAGGGGGTGATCAGAGAAGGAGGAAGGGGCGTGGTAGGGAGGAGGGAGAAGAGAGGGGGAGGAGGGAGGAGGGAGGAGGGAGGAGGAGAGATGGAGGGACTACCTCAGTGGGGGAGGAGCAGGAGCGTCGGCAGTGGTGGGCGACGACGATGGTCGGGGAACGGCGGCGGCGGATGATGGGGGGGGTGCGTGGGAGAGTGAGAGTGGAGTGGAGAGGGGAGAGTGAGGGGTGGCCGGTTGGGGAAGATAGGATTGGTTTAGCAGTAGCGCGCGTTGGGTAAAGCGCTACTGCTAAATGATATAGCAGCAGCACATTTAGGAAACAGGCGCTACTACTATACCTAGTCTGGCGGCAAGGTCGTGGCAATTCTAGTAGTAGCGTTGTTTCCTCCTGGTGCGCTACTGCTATGTGGATAGCAGTAGCACCTTTTTTTAAACTGTGCTGCTGGTAATATTCTGTCTATAAGGTTTTCCCTAGTAGTGAAGAGAGATCTCTACGGGCCAAGCTATGGAAGATCACGTGCACTAAAGGCCAAGGCAGTTTCCTCATCTGAAGGAGAAGATTCTGATAGCAGCCTTGGTGATCCTGAAGAACTAAGCTAGGAGCTAGCAATGCCCGTGAGGAAATTCCAGAAGTTCTCAAGACGTGGTCGCTTTGGAAAATCATCAAGAGGTGATGACATGAGATTAGATTCCTCATCCCGCGATTACAAGAAGAGGACTTGCGAAAAATGCAAGAAACCTGGTCACTACATAACTGATTGTCCTCAGTGGGCAAAGGAATCAAAGAAGAAGAAGTATAAGGATGATAGTTCAGATGACTCGAATAAGAAGAAGAAATCTTCAAAGTCCTCATCGTCAAAATCTTCAAAGTCTTCATCTTACAAGAAGAGCAGTTCCAAAAAGGCTCGGGCATTCATTGGCAAGGAAATGGATTTTGAAGCTGAATCTGAGGAAAATGTGGAAGAGGAGGCATCTGAAGAGTCAGACTCTGGTGTGGCGAGCCTAGTTCTCGCTACTCTTTCGTCAGCAAGTCCATCTTCAACTGTGAAGAAAATGTTGACACCAACACTGCTGACAATGGCCATGATGACTTTGTTCCCACCTATTGCTTCATGGCAAAAGATGCCAAGGTACTCAAATATCCCTCCTTTGAATCAAGTGAGGATGAATCTGATGAAAATCTCAAACTTAGCTATTCCAAACTTGCTAATATTGTCATGAAACAACAAAAGCTTTGGAAAAGGTTCAAACTTTGCTAAACAAAAGCGATGACCTATTGGGTGAGGAAATGGATCAAACTCAAACTCTGACTGATAATCTTCAGCGACTACAGTCTAAGTTTAATAATCTTCAAAGTCATCATCAAACTCTCTTAGCCGATCATGAGAAGCTCTCTTATGAATTTCTTCAAAGAAAGCAAGATCTTGAGAAGCTAAGGGTGAGTCATGAAGATCTTCAGAAGGAAAACGATTCATTGCGTGCTCAACAGATCAGTTCCGCTCAGGGAGAATTCATTCCACCATGTTTGAAATGCATTAAGTGACAATCTGCTAATTCTTCAACCGAAAGTTCAAATGCTTCTATTGTTACAAATTCTTCAACTATTTCTATGGTCACAAATTCTTGATCTGAGGATACCACAAGTATCACTGACGATAATGCAGAGTTGAAGGAATTGTATGTGACAGGCATGTACAAAAGCCTCAAAGGGCATCAAGCATTTTGTGATGTGCTCAAAAGGCAGATCTTGAACAGGAACCCTAGGAAAGAGGGTATTTCTTTGAGAGGAAACTCAATGCTGATGGGACCTACTGGAAACCTAAGTAGTATCCCAAAACCTCATGGGTTGCTGCGAAAGGACCTCCCGTAGATCCATCCACTCTATCTGGCTTTACATGTGAATCTTCATATTCATCTGATGAGTCATTTGACTCCAACTATCACTACAAAAAATGACACATCCGTGACATTTTGGGTCGAACGAATTTTTTGTCATGCTTATGACACTTCTATGATGATAATTGTGACAAAACCCGGTATCATCATAGATGTGGTGGGGTCCTACTTGTATGACAAACAATCATGACAGAAAATGGGCTTTTCGTCCTGGGTGGGCCGGAGATGCAGCTGCATCACATTCTTTGGGCCATCCATGACGGAAAAAACCATGGTAGAAGCGAGGGCGAGGAAAATATCGGGGAGTTCCCAGTTACGGTGGGTGGTCGGGGGCCGAGCGATGCGCGTTTCTCTCATACGTGTGTGCGAGGCGTTGGGCTCTAACTGAACCCGAGCGATTGCACTACAGGCTACACGTTACTGAACCCGAGAGATCGATCGATCCCTTGCTGTTAACTGAACCTGAGTGAGTCCTTTGCTACTGCTGCTAACTGAAGCCGATCGAACATTGCTGCCTCCTTCCCTTAATGAACAGTGAGCGTTGTTGAGGGGGTTTGGATGAACAGTTCCTGGTGGGGGTTGGATGAACAGGACCCCGTGGTAGTACATGCCGTTGCTGCTGGATGAACAGTACCCCGATTGATCGAGCTGGTGGATGAACAGGACCCCGTGGAGGGCTGGATGAACAGGACCCCGTGGAGGGCTGGTTGAATAGTAGCCGGTGGAGGGCTGGTTGAATAGTAGCCGGTGGATGGCTGGATGAACAGTAGTCCGTGGAGGGGTGGTTGAACAGGACCCCGTGGAGAAGGCTGGCTCAATAGTGGTCAGTGGAGGTGCGGTGGAGGCTGGATGAACAGGAGCCCGTGGATGAACAGTCGCAGGTGGAGGCTGGAAGAGGTCGACGGTGGATGAACAGGAGCCCGTGGAGGCAGTCGACGGTGGATGAACAGTAGCCCGTGGAGGCAGTCGACGGTGGAGATGAACAGTATCCCGTGGAGTCCCGTTTTGCGGTACGCCACACCCCTCCCAATGAATAGGACCCTGAGTTTCGACCGTAGTACTCCAACACAAATCCGTTTCCTCCGTTTTGCGGTACGCCACACCCCTCCCGATCAACAGGACCCCGTTTCGACTGTAGGAGGTTCGTTTCCTCCATTTTGTGGTACGCCAGACCCCTCCCGATGAACAGGATCCCGTTTCCACCGTGGCCGGTCGAACACAAGGCCATTTCCTCCGTTCTGCGGTACGCCAGGCCTCGTTTCCATCGGATGTTCCGTCCAAGCCGGTTGGCTCCCGATGAACACGACGACGCATTCTGTTTCGACCCAACCGGTTGCCTCCCCATGATCACGGCGACGGCGCAGCTTCTCCTTTCCGACCCAGCCATGTACACGAGCCCTGGCCGTACGTATGCGCGAGTAGGCGTTCGAGACCCCGCTCGTATGTAAGTACATGGCCGTATTTTCTTTCTTGCCCCCTGGCCGCTGTACGTACGTGTACATGCTACGTGCGCGGCTCTACTACGACACATGCGTGCCTCTACCTCGACCAGTATGTACGTACACGTTCGTGACCAGAATGACAATGCTACATACGCTTCGACCAGGTGGGTCCCAACTGTCAGGAACTTCCTTGCGTGCGAAGATGTAGCTGGTGAGTCCCAGTAGTCAGGGGGCGAATCTTTTTTCTGCCCGTAATATGGACACACTTCCTTGCGTGCGAATATGTAGCTGGTGGGTACCAGCAGTCAGGGGGAAACGTTTTTTTTCATGAAATATGATGGCCCGTCCGGTGGGTCCCTGATGTCAGGTGGAGGAATAATTATTTTGTGCGTAATAAGAAGGCACTTCCTTGCTGCGGCCGTGGACCCAGCTGTTAGCCTCTCCACGTACAGTACTCTTCTGATGGAAGTCGTTCCTTGACCACGTTGACCACGTCGCGCCGAGAGCACTAGGACGATGGACGACGAGGCCTAGGAAGGGGATAACGCAGAGCCGGGGAAGACGCGGTAGTGGTTGCCCACGTGGAGAGGAGTATGAGGGTTTACTGGTTCGGCTGCGGTGTGAGGCTGCTATCGCCGCAGAATAACAGGGGGTGTGGGTGAGTAGAGGGATGGCCATGCCAGCGGTGGGAGTAGTAGGGGGCGGTGAGGCCTCAACGAAATCACAACATACCACGGGAGGTAGGAGCACGCGACACGACCGGTGCTGCTTTAGGCGGCTGGAGCAAGAAGACCAGAGGTTTAAGAAGCACTACGACCGTTGGATGGACATTGTACGGTCACTGGAGATAGAATCGTTCATATTGACTAAGTTGACAAAGCCCTCCGTCCCCGTCAGCTTAGTAGGCCCACAAGTCAGCCTTCCATTATGCTGGGTCCCAGCTAGCAGGGGGAGTATTCATTTTTTGTGCGTAAAAAGGAGGCACTTCCTTGCGTTCAAAGATATAGCTGGTGGGTCCGAGCTGTCAGCGGCAGGAAAGTTTTTGTCGCCAAATACAAAGGTCCTTACGGTGGGTCTCAGATGTCAGCTGGAGGAATCATTATTTTGCACGTAATAAGGAGGCATTTCCTTGTGTGCAGCCATGGACCTAGCTGTCAGTCTCTCCACGTGCAGTCCACTTCAGATGCATGTCGGTCGTTGACCATGTTGACCACGCCGTGCCGAGAGCACCAGGGCGATGGACGACGGCGAGGCGATGGGAACGACACGGAGCCAGGGAAGACTCAACAGTTGTTTCCCACGTGGAGGGGAGTACGAGGGCTTACTGGTTCGTCTGCCATCGCCGGAGAATAACAGCAGGTGTGGGTGAGTAGAGGGATGGCTAGGCCAGCGATGGGAGTATGGTGGTGCGGTGAGGCCTGCGCGGCAGCACAGCCGGCCGCGGGAGGAGGGAGCAGGCAGTCCCGCCGGCTCTTGTTTGAGTGGCTAGAGCAGGAAGAGCAGAGATTGAAGAAGCACGACGTCCATTGGATGGACATCCAACAATTACTGCTTGTGCGTCAACCTTTTATTTAGGAAAGCCTCAAATCTGTTGAAAACAGCATACATCCCATCTGCCATTATTTCTAATAATTTACAACCCATTTGCTAATTCTTAAGGGTTTTTTTAGAGCCCATATTCTTTTTGTTTGCATTATAGCCCATATTATGGCCACAGTTAAAAAATTATACGAAATTTTGCATATTTCGGTGCGGTCCAAACTGTTTTTAATCCCGAAATTTCGAGTCACATTCAAACTGATTTTAGAAATAAATGTATATCAATATAAAATCCAACAAATTGTCCATGCATAAAAATCAATGCAATTTAAAATCAAAATGAAAAAAAGAAAATTTGAAACTAATTGCCGGTTTGATGTGTTTTAAAAATGTACAGCCCATTTCTCATTGCTGATAGGCCATTTTCTCGGCCAGCCGAATGAAGCTCTCCTCTTCTTGAAAGATTTGCAGCCCAACAGGCCCGACAAAGTGACTTACTTGACAAATCACAAAAAAACGGGGCTAGCCATTTTCAGAAAGAAAGAAAAAAAACTACTGGGCTGGTCTATGATAAACATAAAAGAAAAGGTTGTCTAGACAGACCAGAGTGCCCCGCACAGCCCAGTTGACACCCCGCTTCCGTCTCAAAAACAAATTAGATAAATGCCACTCCAATTATGGTGATTCATAAAAATTCCACTGTAATTTCCAAACTCTGAAAAATGCCACTGCAATTTTTGCAAACTTTGAAAAACACCACTGCAATTTTCGCAAACTTTGAAAAACGCCAGTCCAGACTTCAAAAAATGCCATTGGAAATGGCATGAAATGACATTTTTCAAAGTTTGGAAATTGCAGTGGCATTTCTCGGAATCACCAGATTTGGAGTGACATTTAACAAATTAACCCAAAACAAAAATAACTGGGCGAGCTGCTCGGTCCCTGGTGTCAGCCGCTCGTTTTGTGCAATTCTCTCATTTATTGACTACATTGACTATGGCATGGGACACAGATGTTAGAAATCCATTAGGAGGAGCCATTTTTTATTGGCTTGAAATAAGGAGGCACTTGCTTGCGTACTGCCATGACCTTGGTTGGTCCCTGCTGTCATCCTCTCCATGTACAATCATCCCCTAATTGTGTACGCGTCAACCTGGTAGGCCCACAAGTCAGCCTCTAAACCCATGGCGGATAAATACAACCCATTTAAACAAAATAACAGCACATTCCATACGTTCAAATGGAAAGTTCAACATTTAGAGCAAAGTAACAAGTCTGATCCAGATATAGAGTACTGAACTTCCATGTGGTCCCGTTCCAACATGTCAGTGAGACGACGACAAGTCCTTTCATACAATTTCCGAATGGACGTCTATGTAGGCCGGGGCGCCTCTTCGTGTACCGTGGCAACCACCGACTCTTCGCCTTTCCCTATCAATTTGGAACTGCTGTCGCACGCTCTTCCTCCCTCCTCCATTTGCCTTCACCCTTCCTTCTGCCATTGTTTGATCGTCTTCTCCATGGAGGGAACAGGCCGAAACAACCCCGTTATTCTTGCCCCGATCTGAATGATGACGCGGTGGAGGAACTCGTTGATCAGTGCGACGTCATCACCTCGGCTAGCATGGCAGGTTCGTTCAAGACCATTCTCGACTCAACTAATAACATCATTACAAGGAACCCAAGGGTCCAGGAGCGGTTTGATCTCCCCTATCTTCTTCACCGTGACCCTGCTCACTGGTGCGGGGACGACGGAAGCCTCGCCTTGTGCACGTTGATGCCGCTTGATAATGATACGTGTGATGTTAAGATGCCATCGTTTGAGGGCAAGGCTTGGGCAGGCGCAAATGAAGATTGGGTTGTTTATATTGGGTACAACTGCGAGTTGGAACTTGTGAATGTGTACACTCGTCACTGGGTTCCACTTCCAAAAATATCAGATTGCCCAGAGGTTAAGCACACAGATGATCTACGTGAGTTCAAATACGATCATGGTAACTGTCGTCTATGAAAGATAGCAATTTTTCAAGTTCCCAACCACTCTTGGGATTACATGAACTATGAAGTTGTTGCTATCTTCGACAAGCTTGTTGCCTTCCTTATTTCCACGCATCGATGGATATGCTGGAAAATCAATTTTTGTAAATGGATGAGTACTGTGATGCAATTCAATACAAGGGTCTTGTGTTTGCTGCCACCACTTGTGGCACTATTTTTGCATGGAATCATCATGCTTTCGGTACGTTTGTCTTCCACCATAATTATAATTGTTTCATCCACATGCATGCAACTTAACTAGTTTCCCTTTACTAATTAATCAACCTTCTTGTGTTTCCAAGGTCCTGTGAACATTCCACCACCTATACTTGAAAAAAATTATAACCAAGGGGGAGATGACGATGCTAATGATCACGAGCAGGACCCATATACTCAGTGGCGCCTGACAACTTATTTCGATGGATCTCCTCTTCTTGTCTGTATACAGGGCACTGCTGATGTTACTAAGGAAGCAGGTGTTGTCTCGCATGGTCGCACTCTCTGGACCTATTCCAACATCCGTTGCAGGGTATTGGGGATGGATACTAGTGTACTAGCGCCAACATCTTCTCCCTGGTTCAGTACTAAAAGTCTTGGAGGAAACTCGCTCTTCCTTGGACAAAACTATCCAATCATGGTGAAAGGTGATCCAGCTGCTGTTGACACAATGTTACTACCATTTATGAGAAGCAAATGTATCTATACCTCGGTCATTACTATGTTTCCCTACCATTGCAATATGGGTCCTGACATAGCCTGCTTCAGCCTGGATGATCAGTCCCGCGTTGGTCTCGAGACTGATAGTGGCTGGCCCTTCCCAGAGAATCACTTCTAGTTCAAAGCAAGCATTTCCAATGCCGAGGATTGGTTGAGATGAAGTTCATTTCATTTCTTGTTATTTGTTATGTGATGAGAACTTTAGTATTTACTAGAATGTATTGTCGTTTTCGTTGTGGGTTGATGACCTGTTGTATGTAATAAAATGACATGCCTACGATAGACATACTAAATTTATGAATGGCTTTCGAGTCGCTTCTCTGAGTGGGTGCTGCAACGAGGCAAAAATATATTTTCTGAATACATAATTGTACGTGCATTCAACAGGTTATCGGATGAGTCCAATCAACAATAGTACTACTACTATTTGTACTAGCTTCACATGCTTCACGCGTCAGGCGGGTGTTTTTACTGTAGCTGCGAATCCCATCATCCTAGGTCCTCAGATGAGTCCAGTAGAAATTGCATTCTGATGTTTGGGTTCAAACTTTCAAAATTGCTGCACTATCTCTACGTCTACGTATACGTAATACAACAAGTTTTAAACTTGAGACCAGCCACCCACCCTCATAAAGAACACTTTTTAACCTAGCACAGACTCCAGGAAATTTGGCCACAATGTGAGGTGGGCCATATGTTATTGTGAGGTGGAGTAGTACACTAGGGTGGCATGGGCCAGAACAAGCATTCACGTCCAGGAGTATGACACACGCCACCAGCACGACTTCCATCTGACACCATATTTCTTGGAGTCCATGCTACAACTATCTCTACAACCTCGTCGTGCATCTAACTCAGCCATCACGCGGCGGGCGAGGTGGGGGTTTGCCGATAGTCGGTTTCCTCAACTGCGGTCCCACTTGTAAGGCCAACTCCAACTCATGACCCCAAACAGACCTCTATGGCTTCGCTCGTGTGGGGGATAGAAGCCATCCCGCGCGGGCGCTAGGTCTGACAGGACGGCCTTGTCGTCAGTGTGTGATCTCTGTGGCAACCGTCCTCTCCCCACTAGCCTCTTCGTTGACATGTGGTCATGTTCCCACATGTTAGTGAGACGACGGCGAGTCCTTTTGTACAATTTCCGAACGGACGTCTATGTAGGCCGGGGCACCTCTTCGAGTACCGTGGCAATCGTCCACCGACTCTTCGCCTTTCCCTCTCGATTTGGAACTGCTGTCGCATGCTCTTCCTCCTCCTCCATTTGCCTTCACCCTTCCTTCTGCCATTGTTCAATCGTCTTCTCCATGGAGGACAGACCAGAAACGACCCCATTATTCTTGCCCCGATCTGAATGATGATGTGGTGGAGGAACTCATTGATCAGTGCGCCATCATCACCTCAACTAGCATGGTAGGTTCGTTCAAGACCATTCTCGAATCAACTAATAACATCATTACAAGGAACCAAAGGGTCCAGGAGCGGTTTGATCTCCGCTATATTCTTCACCGCGACCCTGCTCACTGGCGCGCGGACGACGGAGGCCTCGCCTTGTGCAAGTTGGTGCCGCTTGATAATGATACGTGTGATGTTAAGATGCCATCGCTTGAGGGTAAGGCTTGGGCAGGTGCAAATGGAGATTGGGTTGTTTATATTGGGTACAACTACAAGTGGGAACTTGTGAACGTGTACACCCGTCACCGGGTTCCACTTCCAAAAATCTCAGACTGCCCAGAGGTTGAGCACACCGGTATTCTACGTACGTTCAACTACGATCATCGTGATTGTCATCTACAAAAGATAGCAATTTGTCGAGTTCCCAACCGCTCTTGGGGTTATAGGAATGCTTGTGTTGTCGCTATCTTCGACAAGCTTGTTGCCGTCCTTCAAGGTTCAACTCGATGGATATTGCTCAAAAATCAGTTACTATACACGGATGAGTATTGTGATGCAATTCAATACGAGGGTCTTGTGTTTTCCGCCACCACTCGTGGCACTGTTTTTGCATGGAATCCTGATGCTTTCGGTATGTTTGTATTCCACCGTAATTATAATTGTTTCATCCACATGCATGCGCGTTAGCTAGTTTACCTTTACTAATTAACCTTCCTGTGTTTCCAAGGTCATGTGAACATTCCACCACCTATACTTGAAAATTTTTATAACCAAGAGGGAGATGACGATGCTGATGATCACGAGCATGAGGACCCATATAGGAGTACACAGTGGCGCCTGGCAACTTATTCCGATGGATCACCTCTTCTTGTCTGTATACAGGGCACCGCTGATGTGACTAAGGAAGTAGGTGTTGTCTCGCATGGTCGCACTCTCCGGACCTATTCCAACATTCGTTGTAGGGTATTCGGAATGGATACTAGTGTACTAGCGCCAACACCTTCTCCCTGGTTTAGTATTAAAAGTCTTGGAGGAAACTCGCTCTTCCTTGGACAAAACTATCCAATCATAGTGAAAGGCGATCTAGCTGCTGTTGACACAACGTTACTACCATTTCTGAGAAGCAATTGTATCTATACCTCGGGCATTGCTATGCTTCCCTACCGTGGATATCACAATATGGGTCGTGAAATAGGCCACTTTAGCCTGGATGATCAGTCATGCGTTGGTCTCAAGATTGGCAGTAGCTACCCCTTCCCAGAGAAACTCTTCTAGTTCAAAGCAAGCGTTTCCAACGCCGAGGAGTGGTTGAGCTGAAGTTCATTTCATTGCTTGTTATTTGTTGTATGATGAAAACTTTAGTATTTACTAGAATGTTTTGTTGGAACTAATCTATAATCCAACATGTATTCTCGTTGTCGTTGTGTGTTGATGACTTGTTGTATGTAATGAATGGTACATTTGCATATGCATGTCATAATCTCAATTTATAAATGGTTTTCGACTCACTTCTTGGACTGTTAGTGCCGTAGTAGTATAGCCAGGATCCGTAGTAGTATGAAGTTGCCACATCACATAGAGCCAACCGTTAGTTCTAGTTAGATCAACTAGAGCTAGGTGTCGCACGGAGGCCGAGAAATATGGTGATAGCGTGATTGCGTGAGGTGGGCTTGTACGTAGTAGTATGATGTAGGCACAGGGCTTGCCGTGTTTCCTACTCCTCCGGTCTAAATGTGGAGAAGATTTGGTCAAGCTCTTCCTCCTTTTGCCGACACGTGGGACATCTAGCATCCAGGTCGTGTCATGCAAGAAAATGGAGTGGTAGTTGAAGCCACGTGATGTGCATCTTGGGTTAAACTGTAAATAGTATCTTACTACTCTTGAGTAACTCCAAAAGCTGCCACCAAAGATCTTTATTGGATTTGTTTTTCATCACCAGCATGTCGAGGTGAAAGATGTGCAGGTTCAGTGGGTCCTCTTGCGTTTTCACTGACATGTGGGACCGCATGTGAGCAAACAGATGATGGCTCCATGCATCTGCTGGCTAGCTGAGAAGAGAGATAGAGGAGGGCTGAGCACAGACTCCAGGAAATTTGTTCTACATAACCAGCACCTCGTTATAGGCTCGATATAGTGGGTGGCATGGGCCATAACTAGCATTCACGTCTAGCAGTACGACACACGCCACCCACACACGAGTCCCATCCGACACCAATTTTCTTGGAGTCCATGCTACAGCCATCTCTTCTCCCTCCTGTTTTCTCAGCCATCGCACGGTGGGAGGGTGGGGGTTTGCCGATAATCAGTTTGCTCAACTGCGGTCCCACTTGTAAGTGAAAATGTAACACAACACGCATTCCCCCTTGAGCGGCATGCCAGACCAACCATGTGGGGGTGCGACGTATGCAAACACGGCAGGCTTTTCCTTTTGAACTTGTAACTTGTAAAATTTGGTTTTGCTCCATGGCGCGACCGATAGGTAGAAATAATGATTTTCCCTAGAGTAATGAGAAGTTTGGTTCTGGCGCGGTTCATGCATGGAGTACATACGAAAATTATGAAGTTGACGCGAAAGGTAAGATAATTACTAGTAGTACCATATACTACTACATGGATATGATGGAAAGATAAAGATACAAACGGATCCATCAACGACATCCTCACGCCCTAGTGCGCTGGGTCACCAACCGACGTGTGAGGAGCAGTGGCGTTGGCGGCGAGCTCAACGTGCTTCTGAACAATGCCGTCCAAGGTTGCCCTGTGGGTCAAGAAGGCCAACGACCTATCGTCCTCCTCTGGCACGTAGTAGTCCTTGTGGACGATTTGCGCGTAGACATGGGTGATTATGTCGACGGTGTCTTGCTGCATTAGGCGCTGCGCACCGAGCGCGACCTCGAGGTGGACATTCTCCGGTGCGACAGTGGGTAGTCGCAGGGCCACCAGTGCGTTGAAGATGTTGTCACCATAGAGGCCATTGAGGGTGGTGGGCATCGCAGAGCCTGTGCGCGTGGGCTGGAGGCGTACGTCAAGGTCGTCCGCGAGCTTCTTGACGACGGTGAACTTGTCGAGGAAGCCGATGAGGACCTTGTCGAACAAGGAGACAAAGCTATCGTCCAAGCGTCCTCTCACCCTGGCGGCCTCAAGCAAGACCTGGAGATGTTCCTCGGTGCCGGGCCGTAGGCCGGTGTCGTGGACCATCTGGCACAGCCGGCTGATGCTCGCGCTCATCGCGTCCATGGGTCTAGCTTCTAGTCAACTGATCTTGCGATTGGAGTGATCACTCTTGCCCTTGGTTAGGGTGCGTAGGATTTCGTAGATTGGACTGGCGGGGAGAAGTGCAGACTGCGTTGCATTCACGTGTGTGTAGTCCATCTGCTCCTCGGCCCTCTACTACACCTGCCTTTTGCTGTATGACAGGTGGGCCAGCCACCTGTTGGGCCCACGAGTCATTCACCCAAACGAAGGTGCAGTAAGTCAATGAAGTTGCGTCCCCCTCCATCCCAAAACACTTAGGCATGGTACATTAACTCCCTCCTCATTTATTATTTCATGACATATCAACCAATGAGAGATGTGGGCCGTGCATGCTTTCAGTGACTTGAGACTACCAAACATGACATGCAGTGGTTAGTTCATTGCATGTAATCCTATTAATTAGCAAAAAAAGACATTAAGTTCTCTCGCTTTCCCCTTTGTCTTGGTCATGGTGCACAACCTAAGAGCATGGTTAATACTTAATAGTATAGCCAGCTGCTGGCTATATGATGTTGCCATGTCATAGTAGAGCCATCACTTGTAGCCACTCATACAATAAGGTTAGCTATAAGGCTGGCTATAAGAGTACTACTTTTTCTCATCTTCTCTCTCTCTTTCTCCATATTTATTGTATATCAGCCTAGGAATCTGCATATAGCTAGGCTCTTGCATGAGAGCCCACTCCTCTTTTTCACTTGCTCTAAGATGACTTATACACCTAGACGGAGGGAGTAGTCTCAAGTCATTGGATGCATACGCACCCCACGTCTCGTATTGGGTGATTTCTTTTTTCGTGGCAAAAAACAGGGAACGAGGTGGGTAGTTAATGCACCGCGCCTAAAAGTTTTGGGATTACTATTTGGTTTTCGTAACGTGACTGATGCACTAGTATGGAGGGAGTACAATAGTAGTCTGATAGAAATTTTTTGTGGTAGCTTACAAAGCTGAGCACTCAGTGAGTACAATAGTAGTCTGATTGATGAGACTTCAGATTTGAGCCATCAATTGGAAGGAATAAAACAATACACCATGTATTTATTTATAGAGGGAGTAGTACATTTTTGTGACATGCATTACTAGATATTGCTAGTCAAATACTAAATCCAGATGGACATCGTAGTACTACTAAATCTAGACGGTGGTGCTAGTACTAGTAGTAGTACTACCAATGTAGTAGCATTGTACTACCCGTTTGCCAAATTATTACATGCTGCTCGTCGCAGTGAAGTGACAAGACCTTGCGCCGGAGATGACACCTGAGTATAGGCGCCGTGTTCGGCATAACACATAAGTCATCCTCAACGTCCGCAGTCACTATCATCATGGCTATAGAGCTAGTCTGCTTACAACTAGCCGTGTTCGACATAATTTCCCGTGCGTAGATGCCCGTGCATTGCATGGAACACCAAGATTGGGGGTGGACGGCGCTGGTAGCGGCCATCGCGCCATATTTTTCCATGGCCTTCTAGATGTGGTGGGAGGAGATAAGGCTGATTGTGGGAGACAAGGAGTTGTTTGTAAATAGGGAACAAGTGCGGGCATCTTTTTGCAAAATTGGAGAATTTTGGTTTGTATGCGCCAGATCTAGATCCGACGGCTATTCGTGAAAGATGGCAGGCACAACATCATCACCAACTCAGGATCTCTTTGACTTGCAGGAATTTGAAAACGCGGGAATAGGACACAACAATATTACAAGTTTCAAACTGATATTACAAATGTTAGGAGTAATGCCGCACCTACGAAGAGGGAATCTAGGAAGTTTACGTAAGAAATTTCGTTACTTTAGGTGGATGCAGCATTATGGTACAAACTAAAATCCACCTCCCTGACAAGTCACTAATGGGCAAATAAATTTTCGAGTCTCTGGCCACTTGATGTTTCAAAAAAAAATTCAGCTTCTACAGAGACTTTGTCATTTAGGCTTAGACGCTTGCGGTGATCAGCATGCCATTCATTGTTGCGCCAGAGAACGCCAAACCTCATTACCTTGAGCACACTTTCCTCCAGAACAAAGAACCTGGCCAATTTAATCTCAAATGTGCTGCCTCGGTAGTCGATCAAATCAATTTCTGTAAGATGGAGATCAAGGCATTCGATGAGATTGTTATAGGGCAGCACATTTTTCACTTTCGGATCTTTTTTATCTGCAAAAGAAGAGAACATATTAGAGCAGCTGGTTGTATAAGATTGTCGTGTGTCATCAAGAGGTACTAATATCATTTGCTCATACGATAGGGTTGGCTGGCTAGTGATATTTTCCCACTTTCTCTCTCTCTCTCTCTCTGTCTCTCTTTCTCTTTCCTCTCATTTACCTAGGAGCACATGAAGAGCTTGGGCATTTTATTCCTTCCACTATGTGGCCAATGCCATATTTCTAAAAAGTATGCCACATAATACGCATCGATGTCAAATCAAAAGACTTTGCCACCGCTCTCGCGATGTGAGAGAGTTGGCACCGCTGTGCACACAGACCCACATGTATAAAAAATCAATAAAACCAACTACACCAGCCTCTCACTCCCCCAAACAAGTGTTTTTTATTGCCTCAGTCCTCTCTCTCTCTCTCCCACGCAAGTGTTTTTTCATTGCGTGAGTTAATTTGGCACTGGAGCAAAGTAGGTGATCCAGATTGGGGCACTAGGTGAGCAATGGAGGGGCATCAATGCCAAATGCATCACAAGTGAATTTGGCATGTGTTTTGGCCTACATAGTGGAGGGCCGTTATAGCCCACTTTTGTAATACCTCATATTTAGTGTAAAATTTTGACCATAGATTTACCTAAGTAAATGCCGATGCATGTCACCAAAAATTATACCATTTGAAATTATGTTCAAATACGAATCCAATGATATATTTTTTAGTGACATGCATTAAAATTTTGTTATTTAAATCTATGGTTTAATTTTGATACTACAAAATAGGAAGCGTAAACCAGGACAAAGGTAGTACTTGCTCTTAGGGTAACCATAGAGTTACTAGTCTAAGTTACTTTCCACTATGACTAGCCTAGGCTACTATATTAGTACAACAAAATATGATGTAGATGATCATGTGAGAAAAAAATACTAAAAACATTTCTTCCGGTGCAGTGCGTAGATGACGTTTTCAACACTACACTTGTCATCGTAATTTGGGAAAATTACGAAAAAATTGAGCTATGTTGTGATTACCATTTACTAATAGGAAAGAAGTTCACCTTGATGAGTAGTTTCTCCGTGCACAGAAAGCATGTAAGGAATCCAACAACTTGATCCCGTTTGGGGCTGATAGATTTTATTGCCAAGATGTTCACTATGCGCATAGACTGGGTCAAGCTTGTGGGAATCATTTTCTGGAAGACGGTCGTAAATACATCAAGAAGAAATTTTAAAATGTGAATTTCAAGAAGATGGAGAAGAAGATGAGTGTTGTACCTGAACGATACGGATCCAATAAAGAGTTCAGAGAATTTGGCAGAGGAGTACACCAACGTTGTCAATTTTGGCGCGTCAATGACCCTGATTTTTGTTGGACCTTCTAGATCAGATACAAGCAATCTCTCAAGGAAAGGCGCATTCTCAATGACCATAACGTGGAACAGCTAGAGTGATCTCTTCCCAATTGATGTCTTGTTGCGGGGCCAGAAATACACATAAATCCATTGGAGATTCGTCGAGGCGATGTGGAGGCTAATGAACTCGTGGATCTGCTCAAGACAAAGGTACTCAAGCCCAGTACAGCTGTGGAGCAGGTGCTCCATAGCCTGCTTCGAGATGCCAATGTCGAAGAGGTCGAGCTACTTGAGTTGAGGGAGAAGAAGGGCGGGTGCGACATTAATCTGGGGAAGATAGCAGGAGCTAAAGCTGGCGCGGCGCAGCATTGGCCTGAGGCGGAGCACGGACGGCGACAGATAGCGACATCGTCCAGCTTCAAAGTTGAGCTCCTCGAGCTCATCTAGGGCGGCGTATAAGAACCACTCGTTGAACTTGGCTTGGGCCTTGTAGTTGGTACTGAACATGTGGATGTCAAGGCGTCTGGCTGGCCCAGGGTGCGATGAAAGGATCTTGGAGACTGCGGCCATGTGTTTGCAATCCCTATCGCAGAGGCAGTTGTCGATGGTGAGGTTGAGGGGGACGTGGAGCTAGAGGGGCCACCACCGCCGGGAGAGCAGGGCGGTCTGTACGACAGATTTGGTGGGTAGGAGGCCGATGATGACGAGCAGCATGTCATCGGGGAGGCTGCTAATGAAGTCCAGGCTCGTCGGATGCGGTTTTGGCTCGAGCCGCCTCCGCTTGTTGGTGCCTCGCCGTCCATCTCAACCGGCGGCGACGCCGGTGTACACGTGTGCTGGTGTGTGTTGTGTGCTGGCCTGCTGGGTGTGCGCGAGTGCGTCCTTCTGTGCATGCCGCCGCGTAGTGGTGAATTGTGCACGAGTGTGTCCTTCACGCGGAAGAAGTGTGTCCTTAATGCGCCCTCAATTTACTAGCGTGCGGGGTGCTACCCCGAGTGGTTTCAACTTTGTTTACTTCACCGCGTGTCAGATGGGCCTCTAGTTTACTTATTTTCACCCACTGCCACATGGGCCAGCACACGAAGATAGAGAACACGAGCTGACAAGGCAGCATGTGGAATGGTTGACCGGTCAACTAAACAATATATGGAGCTATACGCTGACACAATGAGTGTATAATCCGTCGGTATGGAGAGTCCGAGTGAGAGGGGAGGCCCATGAGAGATAGCAGAGAGAGAAAGAGCTACTCCCTCCGTTCGATAATGAAGTGCCAACATTTTTTTAAAGTCAAACTTTTGAAACGTTGACCAAGTTTATAAAGAAATTACTTATATCTATAATACCAAAGATAAATTATAGTATGAAGTAAGTACATGTTGTGATGAATCTAATGATCGTTCCAGATGTAAATGTTTTTCTCCACATAGACCTGGTCAAACTTTTATGAGGTTTGACTTTTCAAACATCCATATGCTTATGGACGTGAGAGAGTCCCTGACTAGAGAGAGAGAGAGAGAGTGAAATAGAAAGAGTGAGTGAAAAAAGTGTGTGTGCATGTGTGAAAGAGACATGGACAACACACAATAAAAGTAGAGAAAAGGCGTGTGTGTCTTATGCAAACATATCACACATGCATCTTCGACAACGGAAGCAAGGTGAGGAGATAGTGTGTGGTTGTGTGCAACCGAGAGAGAAAGACCCCTAGCATGTGTCCAAGAGGGGTATGACAAACAAGGGAGAGAGGTCGAGAGAGACGTACGGAGAAAATGCAGACATGGGGAGGAGATAGATCCCCTAGAGATCGTGATGGGACTACATGGGTGGGAGATCGAGTGACAAGGGGTGTGCGCGATAGAAGATACCCCGAGAGATATCGAGATATATGTATGGATGGAAGGAGACAATACGTGTGTTCCAGATGGCTAGTGAGAGATAATTATACTTAGGGGGAAGTGCATGCGCCTATGATGGAGTGAGGGATTATGGTACTTAGGGGGGTGCGTGTCACATAGAGAGACAACAAGGGCGAAGAGTGTTGGATGGGTCTATATGTAGCGCGAGCGAGACATGTGTATGTGTGAACCAGGGAGATATAAAGTTTGAGAAAGATAGAGGAGCCCCGATAAGGATGAGTGGTGCGTCAGATAGCTGAGAGGGGGAAAGAGATATTCCATCCGCTCGATAATGCAGTGCATGTAAATTTTTTAGAAGTCGAACTTTGGAAACTTTGATCAGG
This sequence comes from Triticum urartu, assembly GCF_056163025.1. Taxonomy (NCBI): domain Eukaryota; kingdom Viridiplantae; phylum Streptophyta; class Magnoliopsida; order Poales; family Poaceae; genus Triticum; species Triticum urartu. Next base: position 221,414,051 of record NC_141878.1, read on the forward strand.
TTTACGCAAATGTTATTTATATCTACAATACCAAAGATACATCATACGAAACTACATCTCATGATGAATCTAATGGTATATGTTTGTCATTCTAGATGTAAATGTTTTTCTCCACGTACATGGTCCAACTTTGTGATGTTTGACTTTTCAATAAATCTATATGCTATGGACCGAAGAGAGTGACTAAGTCAAGAGAGATCAAGTGCGTGTGAAGGAGAATGAGTGAGTGTGCAAAAAGAGTATGTGTGTGAAAGAGAAAGGGACAACAAACGATAAATTAGAGAGAGTGTGCGTTTTTTCGTTTCTTATGCAAACATATCACGCATGCATCTCCGAGATAGAAAAGCGAGGTGAGGAGATACACGAAGATAGCTAGTGTGTGATTGTTTGCAATGGAGAGAGACACCCCTACATCACATGTCCAATAGAGATCTGGCCAACAAGGAACAAAGGTCGAGAGGGACACATGGAGAACATGGATGCATGGGGACAGAGAGAGGGTGTGTTTGTGATAGAGAGATCCCCTTGAGATCGTGAGGAGACTATATGGGAGGGAGATCGAGGGAGGTGCGTGCACGATAGAAAGATGCCCCGAGAGAAATCGAGATAGACCATTCACATGTTTGTGATGGAGACTAAGATTAGCTAGTCATACACATATAGGGGGACTGCGTGTGCCTATGAGTGAGAGACCATCATACTTGGCTAGGCATGAGATTGTGTGTGTGTGTGCGTGTGAGATGGAGAGAGAACGAGGGAGAGACATAGAGTTTTAGATGGGTCTATCGAGTGCGAGTGATATATGCATGTGTATGTGTGACCCAGGTAGATGGAGAGTTTGACAGAGAGAGGGAAGAGCTCCGAGACGACAGAGTGGTGCGTGAGAGAGTTACGGGCAACGAGCCAAGGAATTTGTGTGCGTACGATGAGTGCACCCAAGATATTTAGCTTGGACTAGAGAATCATACATAGTGTACGAGAGAGACCTATAGATGGAGTATATATGCATGCGAACTAGAAAGACACCCCCCCCACACACACACAAAGAGAGAGAGAGACGGAGAGAGGGATAGGGACCAAAAAGGTTTGTGTGTTGGATGCATGTGATAGAATTGAAGATTGTCGGAGGGAGAGAGTGTTAGAATAAATCCGAGGCCACCATCGATCATCCGAGGACCAAAGCAATCACACAAGCACGACACCGAGATTTGTTAACGAGGTTCACCGATATGGCTACATCCCCGGGGCTTGCCTACGGGCGCTCCTCCCTGTGACACCGTCACAATACCGCACCCCGGCTACCCGAGCGCCGGCACACGCCATCGGCTCCCCCACGTACCGGTGCTATTATGTTGGCATAGGTTACATCGTGTGTCTACCCTCGATATATATATGAGAGGCCTAGGATACAGGTGTCCTATTAGGACACAACTCCTATCCTATCTACACACAGTGCAAAACCAAGTCCAACTGTAACCTACCTTGTACAATAATATTCGACACAATTCTAACAAACTCCACCTTGGCGAATATTCTCCACCATCTTGGATTCATCCATGCGTCGAACCTCCATGTACATTGGACTTGAGATACGCCATGAGCACCGCTGCTACTCCCAGACTCCATGTGACTCCACCTGCAACTGTAGTCCCTTCTCGTCTTCATCATAGTCAACACTCGAGCAAAAATTAAGTTCCTTATTACTCTACTTTGTGCTCCCAACTTCCGGAGTTTCCGTTCAACGCCATCACACACCGATAACTGTTTGCATGAAAGTGAACAACTCACATATTGGATGCCACATATAAGAGTTACCTGAACTCAACATCACCGCACTTTCATGACCGTCTAGCTGAAACTTGAAGGAATTTCACTGTCGCCTTGTGTCACCCTGAGTCAAATTCGCAGTTGTCTCACCTTTCTTCCTGGATAGTCTTTGACATGTCCCACAGCTATAGCACTCTGCCTCCTTCTGCCTTGTCATCCGCACTTTGCCATGTGCACTGAACACCACAGAATATACGGTCATGTACTCTCTCAACTTTTGACAATTTCAGACTCTCCACCACTTTCTCAGATTCTCCACGGTCAACTCTTGTCCATCAACTAGCATCAATAGACCCAGTCACCAACTTGAATCTGGTACTCGTCAACACTGCTTCAGCACCCCTGCACACTTTGTCTGACCACATGTCACACCATTAGTGCCCTGGCTTGTCGCTGTGTCCCATGCTTACCGCACGCCTCGACGCTATCACCGCGTCGAGCCTCTGCTGTCCTGGTCGAGTCTCCCGGGTAGCTAGCCCACACTGCCTCAACCCCCCACTGCAGAGAACCATCGATCATCACCGACCGATGCCGAGTATCACGCCTCCATCAGACCATTGGTACCCAGTCCGATCCACGTGTCTCTCGCTATCCCGCTGAAATAGACTTCGACTCTCCATGCATTTACGCCGTAGCCCCTCCATCAGCACAGAGTGAAGTTGTCCATCAGACTCCAGCTCCACCTTCAACATGACTGAAAGCACAAGTGCTCCCTAGGTGGTTTTGATAATTGATGACAACATATCTCTTGTTGGACTAACACTTCTATCTAGCATGTTTCAAATAAGTTCAACAATGGCATGGCATGGATGTGAAAGTGGAACCCTCAAAATGCTAAGGACAAAGGATTGGCTCAAGCTCAAAAGCTCAAGATTCTTCATTTTATATTTTAGTGATCCAAGATCACATTGAGTCCATAGGAAAAGACAATACTATCAAGGAGGGATGAGGTGTTGCTTAATGAGCCTCTTGCTTCATGTGCTTAATGATATGCTCCAAAATCCTCAACTACTTTCCCACATCCACATATGACCTAAACTCTAAGCCAAACTCGGTCCTACCGATTTTTCCCATCCGGCGCCACCGAGTTTCACTTGTCATTAGCCACTGCCAAACCCTAGCAATTCGGTTCTACCGATAAGGATCTCGGTCCCACCGAGATGGGGTTGCAAACTCTCTGTTACCCATTGCACCATTCTCGGTCCCACCGAGTTTGTGTAATCGGTCCCACCGAGATTGCAATTTAACTCAGTGTTTCCCCTTTGTAACTTTTCGGTCTCACCGAGTTCCACTCGGTTTCACCGAAAGAGCAAATTGGTCCCACCGAGTTTGCCTGACCAACTCTCTGGTTAGCTAATTACCAACTCGGTCTCATCGAGTTTGTGTAATCGGTCTCACCGAGATTACGTTATGCCCAAACCCTAACCGAATCGGTCGTACCGAGTTGCATATCAGTCCCACCGAAATTCCTAACTGTCACTAGGTTTACATTTTCAGTCAGACCGAGTTTACTCATTCGGTCCCACCGAGATTGGAAAACTGTGTAACGGTTGGATTTTGAGTGGAGGCTATATATACCCATCCACCTCCTTCTCATTCGATGAGAGAGCCATCAGAACGCACACACCATTCCAACTCATATGTTCTGAGAGAGAACCACCTACTCATGTGTTGAGATCAAGATATTCCATTCCTACCATATGAATCTTGATCTCTAGCCTTCCCCAAGTTGCTTTCCACTCAAATCTTCTTTCCACAAAATCCAAATCCTATGAGAGAGAGTTGAGTGTTGGGGAGACTATCATTTGAAGCACAAGAGCAAGGAGTTCATCATCAACACACCATTTGTTACTTCTTGGAGAGTGGTGTCTCCTAGATTGGCTAGGTGTCACTTGGGAGCCTCCGACAAGATTGTGGAGTTGAACCAAGGAGTTTGTAAGGGCAAGGAGATCGCCTACTTCGTGAAGATCTACCGCTAGTGAGGCAAGTCCTTCGTGGGCGTTGGCCATGGTGGGATAGACAAGGTTGCTTCTTCGTGGACCCTTTGTGGGTGGTTGCTTCTTCATGGACCCTTCGTGGGTGGAGCCCTCCGTGGACTCACGCAACCGTTGCCCTTGGGTGGAGCCCTGTGTGGACTCGCGCAACCGTTACCCTTCGTGGGTTGAAGTCTCCATCAACGTGGATGTAGGATAGCACCACCTATCCGAACCACGGGAAAAACATCCGTGTCTCCAATTGCGTTTGAAATCTCCAAACCCTTCCCTTTACTTTCTTGCAAGTTGCATGCTTTACACTCCGCTGCTCATATACTCTTTTCATGCTTTCTTGATATGTATTGTGGATGTTGAATTTGTGCCTAAACTCCACTTAAACCGAACGAGATTAAAAATTGCAACTTTAGCACTAAGTGTCTAATCACCCCCCTCTAGGCACATCTACTTCTAGATCCCACAAGTGGTATCAGAGCTTTGGTCTCCATTGCCTTGGTTTAATCACCATTGGAGGAAGATGGATGTGTCTACTCTAGGGAGTCTTAGACATAGAGTGCCCATTCTTGATGAAAAGTATTTTCATGAGTGGAAAAATGAGATGCTTGTAATCTTCAATCAATATCATTTGAACAAGTATATTGCTAGCCCTTGCGCACCCCATATTGATCCCTTGCATCCTACCCTAGATGAAGATATTGACATGATTCGCAATCTTAGAACTATTGAGCTCATCATTAGAGGATTGCCCAAAAATTTGATTGCTAGTTTTCCTACTCACAATTGTGCCTATACCATATGGAAATTTCTTGAGGAACGATTTCCCGATTATTCCTTGAAAACCTTGGATGAAATTCTCCATAAATCCATTGCCTTGAGTAAGATGAACTCTAGTGATCCTAGTTTTGGTAAATGTCTTCTTGAACTTGCCAATCTTAAGCATGCTAAAGGAGATGTTGGAATCATTAATGATATCATACTCAAAGCTATGAAATTCATAAAAGTAACCATTTTGATCATTTATCTAATGAATTACCCTCTCTAGGAAATGATGAGTCACAAGATCATGACGAACCTGAATATTATGATGATGATGATAGTGACTCCGATCTTGATAATGCAATGAGACATTTTGGTCTTATGGCAAACCTTCGGGGATATGAATCAGGAGGAAAGGAATGGGTTCTTGATAGTGGATGCACTGATCATATGACCGGAGATGAAGAGATGTTCCGTGAGCTTGCCGAAAACAACGGCCCTCGAAAATATGTCACCTTTGGTGATAATTCAAAGGGTAAAGTGGTTGGCCTTGGTAAGGTGGCCATCTCACATGATAGTTCCATTCAAAATGTCATGCTCGTTGAATCTCTTGGCTATAACTTACTTTCTGTATCTAGACTTGCTGATTTCGGGTTGAATGTGACTGCCAAGTATTTCGTCGGGACAATCATAAAATGGTCTTTACGGGCATGCGTAGAGGTGATCTTTACATCGTCGATTTCTCTAAAAAGGCACAACCTAAAACTTGCTTCGTTGCCAAATCCTCAAAAGGTTGGTTGTGGCATAGACGACTAGGTCACGTTGGCATGATAAACCTTGACAAGCTTATTAAAGGAAATCATATCCTTGGAGTTAACGATGTCATATTTGATAAGGATCGACTTTGCAGTGCTTGTCAAGCAGGTAAACAGGTTGGAGGAAGACATCTTGTGAAAAACATCATGACCACAAGGAGGCCACTCGAGCTGCTTCACATGGATCTTTTTGGCCCCAATGCCTACAAGAGTCTCGGTGGAAATTCCTTTGGTCTAGTTATAGTTGATGATTTTTCAAGATTTACGTGGGTGTTTTTCCTCAATGATAAATCGCAGGTCCAGAAGATCTTCAGAAACTTCGCTAGGAAAGCCCAAAATCAGTTTGATGTGAAGATCAAGAAGGTTCGGAGTGACAACGGAACAGAGTTCAAGAACGCAAATGTGGACTCCTTTCTTGACGAAGAAGGGATTTCACACGAGTTCTTGGCTACATACACACCTCAACAAAATGGAGTTGTTGAGAGGAAGAACCGGACGCTCATTGAAATGGCAAGGACAATGCTTGATGAATACAAGACGCCAAAGCACTTTTGGGCAGAAGCAGTTGAGACAGCTTGTCACGCAACAAATCGCTTATACCTTCACAAGCTACTCGGCAAGACGGCATACGAGCTCCTCACCGGTAACAAGCCTCAAGTTGGATACTTTCGAGTATTCGGCTCAAAGTGCTACATTCTTGATAAGCATCGTCGTTCAAAGTTTGCTCCTAAATCTCATGAGGGTTTTCTACTTGGTTATGGCTCAAACTCTCACACTTACCGTGTCTACAACAATTTCACCCGAAAGGTTGAAGAGACGGTAGATGTGAAGTTTGATGAATCTAACGGCTCGCAAGTAGAGCAATTGCCAATTGATGTAGGAGACAAAGACCCTTCAGAAGCAATTCAAGATTTGTCCATTGGCAAAATTCGTCCAACGGAGGTGAAGGAGAGTACTTCATCCGTCCAAGTGGAAGCTTCTACTTCACAACAAGGTGAACCAAGAATCGACACGGAAGCATCCACAAGTGGGACACACCAAGATGAAGAAAACGAGGAAGTACGTCAAGATGAACATCAACAACCTCCTTCTCCACCACGACAAGAGAACGACGACGTCAACAATGAAGAAGGCCAAGAAGAAGAACAAGATGAAGAAGATGCTCAACAAAGACCCAAGCAAAAGCTCTCACGAGTTCGAGCAAGAATTGCCAAAGATCATCCCGTCGAGCAAATCCTCAATGATATACAAACCGGGAGAATCACTCGCTCAAAAACTCGTTTAGCTAACTTTTGTGAAAACTATTCATTCATCTCGAGCATTGAACCAATGAAGGTTGAAGAAGCATTGGAAGATCCGGATTGGATAAACGCTATGCATGAAGAGCTACATAATTTTGAGAGAAACCAAGTTTGGACATTGGTTGAGAAGCCCGACAACAACCACAACATCATTGGTACAAAATGGGTGTTTCGCAACAAGCAAGATGAAGATGGACAAGTGGTCCGCAACAAAGCACGTCTCGTCGCCCAAGGATACACACAAGTCGAAGGTATGGACTATGGTGAGACGTACGCCCCCTTTGCTAGACTTGAGTCCATTCGCATCTTACTTGCCTATGCTAATCACGATAATATCACTTTGTACCAAATGGACATTAAAAGTGCTTTTCTAAATGGAGAAATAGAGGAGGAAGTTTATGTCAAACAACCTCCCGGCTTTGTCAATCCTAAGAAACCAAATCATGTTTACAAACTTCACAAAGCTCTTTATGGTCTCAAACAAGCTCCTAGAGCATGGTATAAATGCTTGACCAAGTTCCTTACTACAAGTGGTTTTGAAATTGGTAAAATTGACTCTACTCTTTTCACTAAAAAGGTTAATGGAGAACTTTTTGTATGTCAAATTTATGTTGATGACATCATATTTGGTTCAACTAACCCTCTCTTTAGTGAAAAGTTTGGAAAGCTAATGTCAGAGAAGTTTGAGATGTCTATGATGAGTGAACTCAAATTCTTTCTTGGATTGCAAATCAAGCAAACTAAGGAAGGTACATTTGTCTATCAAACAAAGTACACCAAGGACTTATTCAAGAAGTTCAATATGCAAGAATGCAAAGGTATGTCTACACCCATGCCTACTAGTGGACATAATGATTTGACCAAAGATGGTGAACCCGTTGATCAAAAGGTTTATCGCTCTATGATTGGTTCATTGTTATACCTATGTGCTTCACGTCCCGGTATTATGCTAAGTGTGTGCATGTGTGCTCGATATCAAGATGCTCCTAAAGATTGTCATCTTAAGGCTGTGAAAAGGATAGTGAGATATTTAATCCATACACCAAATTTTGGCATTTGGTATCCTAAGAGGTCTTCTTTTGATCTTGTTGGCTATTCCTACTCAGATTATGCCGGAGACAAGGTTGATAGAAAGTCCACTTCGGGTACTTGTCAATTTCTTGGTAGATCTCTTGTGTCTTGGTCTTCCAAGAAACAAAACTCGGTATCCTTATCCACCGCCGAAGCGGAATACATTGCCGCTGGTTCATGTTGTGCTCAATTACTTTGGATGACCCAAACTCTTAAAGATTATGGGATTTATGTGAAACATGTTCCACTGCTTTGTGACAATGAAAGTGCTATCAAAATTGGTCATAATCCTGTACAACATTCTCGAACTAAGCATATTGAAGTTCTTCATCACTTCATTCGAGATCATGTTGCTAAGGGTGACATAAATCTTAAGCATGTTCGCACCGATAAGCAGTTAGCGGATATATTCACTAAACCGCTTGATGAGAAAGTGTTTTGCAGGTTGAGAGGATAATTGAACATCATTGATGCCTCGAACTTGGAGTAGAAAACTCCATTGGATACATGCAAGATATGAGCTTATGACTAATCCATGATATATCTCTTATGATAACTATCTTATGTCTTGGATATATTTGTACCTTGCATGTTGTCTAACCCATGTAGGTGCTTGGTTGAAACTAATTCCTTGAGATTGCGACTCACTCACATCTTGAGCAACCTCTATATCACCAAGACTCTACACAATGGTGGTTGAAGACAAGGAAGCACAAAACCATTCAAACATATCCTTTGACAAATTCTATGTTAAGCTTCATGATTGTCATTTGATACACAAGTGCTCTTCCTTGCAAGAACTAACCCATGTAGGTATATGAACTCAAACTCCAAGTGGTGCTCCCAACTCTTGATGAGCTACATCAACGTTGAAGCACCCACACAAGTTCAACTACATGAGCAAGAACCACACCACCACCCAAGGTATGTTATTCCATCTTAGAGAAGCTTTACTCCAAGACATGAGTCAAAGCAACTCAACAAGATGTGAATACATCAAGATGCTTAAACGAAAAATGGTAACCCCATTTTGAGCTTAAACGATGAGTATGACCTATGATCAAGTGTTCTCACTTGACTCCTAAGTCAATATACTCTAACATAGGTGACTATGTCACCGCCCAACTCTAGATGAAGTTCTCTTGTGTTCTTTTCTGTGTTATTGCATTTGTCTCATGCATGTTTAGTTTCTTTTCTTTAACAAAAAAAAACTTCATCTAGATCTTTCAGTTTATTCTCTTTTCTCTTTGTGCTTGTTCTGCATTTTCTGCATTTAATTCATTGCAAATCTTTGTGAGATCTTACTTGTCTAGTGAGCTGAGGTGACAAGTGTGTTTCCATGTGTAAACTTGGTTTCACCGACTTGCAAATTTCGGTCCAACCGAATATTTTCGGTACCACCGAAATATGCCACTCGGTGCCACCGACTTTACAATCAGAAAACCAATTTTCCGCTTATTCGACATTTCTTCTGTTCCAGCTCCACTCAATGAATCTTGTCCTCTACAAGCATCACAATTTTATCCTCTGCCTTGTACTGAATCTCAAGGACCAAACCTATTCGACGGATTCCAGGAAAAACCTTCTTGGAAATTGATGTCAAAGGGGGAGAGAGAGAGATCACATCAAAGCCTGTAGGAAAGAGAGATCACACCAAGAGAGAAAAAGTATTAAGGGGGAGAGAAAGTCTCAAGGATCCCAGATGTTGTTAAGGGGGAGAGAAAAATACTCAAGGATCCCAGATGCTAAATGTTCAAGAGGAGAGATGCCACATGTCTTTTTGGGGGAAAGACATGTTCATATGAACTCATTTGAATTTAGTTCTATTCAGCTCTGATTTTCTGTCTCCTATCTTCTCCCAATATCCCATGTAAGATTCAGGGGGAGCAAGACACCTAAAGGAGAAGAAATCAGCCAAATTCATTGCATATCTTTATTCTTGGGGACATGTTGAATCCAATGTTATCACTCTCTACATGTCATCCCAGTCTTGGCATTCTTGTGGTTTCTTTTGTTTGCTCTGGCTAGTGGACGTACCTGTGTTATCTAACCTTGTTTGCAGGTCCATTCCATCCTAAGCCAACTCGAGACCACAAGGTAAGTATATGCATCAAGATCATGAGTATGAGGAGTTCTTGCTTATGTACATACTGTTTGCAAGAAGGACTCATGAGCATGAAGGTATTTTCCTTAATAATCTTTTGCTCTGATGCATATGGCCAAGATACATGTAACACATTGCCTACTCTGTCATGTTTATGCTCTCACATGCCTCTATATTTCATATTTACATGAGTGCATACATGTAGGGGGAGCCTATGCTTGCTACATGTTCTTCCAAAGCTTTACTTGCTGTTCTTTATATCCTTATCTAAAAGCTTTGATGTATGTTGCCATCAATTACCAAAAAGGGGGAGATTGAAAGCACAAGTGCTCCCTAGGTGGTTTTGATAATTGATGACAACATATCTCTTGTTGGACTAACACTTCTATCTAGCATGTTTCAGATAAGTTCAACAATGGCATGGCATGGATGTGAAAGTGGAACCCTCAAAATGCTAAGGACAAAGGATTGGCTCAAGCTCAAAAGCTCAAGATTCTTCATTTTATATTTTAGTGATCCAAGATCACATTAAGTCCATAGGAAAAGCCAATACTATCAAGGAGGGATGAGGTGTTGCTTAATGAGCCTCTTGCTTCATGTGCTTAATGATATGCTCCAAAATCCTCAACTACTTTCCCACATCCACATATGACCTAAACTCTAAGCCAAACTCGGTCCTACCAATTTTTCCCATCCGGCGCCACCGAGTTTCACTTGTCATTAGCCACTGCCAAACCCTAGCAATTCGGTTCTACCGATAAGGATCTCGGTCCCACCGAGATGGGGTTGCAAACTCTCTGTTACCCATTGCACCATTCTCGGTCCCACCGAGTTTGTGTAATCGGTCCCACCGAGATTGCAATGTAAACTCAGTGTTTCCCCTTTGTAACTTTTCCGTCTCACCGAGTTCCACTCGGTTTCACTGAAAGAGCAAATCGGTCCCACCGAGTTTGCCTGACCAACTCTCTGGTTAGCTAATTACCAAACTCGGTCTCACCGAGTTTGTGTAATCGGTCTCACCGAGATTACGTTATGCCCAAACCCTAACCGAATCGGTCGTACCGAGTTGCATATCAGTCCCACCGAAATTCCTAACGGTCACTAGGTTTACATTTTCGGTCAGACCGAGTTTACTCATTCGGTCCCACCGAGATTGGAAAACTGTGTAACGGTTGGATTTTGAGTGGAGGCTATATATACCCCTCCACCTCCTTCTCATTCGATGAGAGAGCCATCAGAACGCACACACCATTCCAACTCATATGTTCTGAGAGAGAACCACCTACTCATGTGTTGAGATCAAGATATTCCATTCCTACCATATGAATCTTGATCTCTAGCCTTCCCCAAGTTGCTTTCCACTCAAATCTTCTTTCCACAAAATCCAAATCCTATGAGAGAGAGTTGAGTGTTGGGGAGACTATCATTTGAAGCACAAGAGCAAGGAGTTCATCATCAACACACCATTTGTTACTTCTTGGAGAGTGGTGTCTCCTAGATTGGCTAGGTGTCACTTGGGAGCCTCCGACAAGATTGTGGAGTTGAACCAAGGAGTTTGTAAGGGCAAGGAGATCACCTACTTCATGAAGATCTACCGCTAGTGAGGCAAGTCCTTCGTGGGCGTTGGCCATGGTGGGATAGACAAGGTTGCTTCTTCGTGGACCCTTTGTGGGTGGTTGCTTCTTCGTGGACCCTTCGTGGGTGGAGCCCTCCGTGGACTCGTGCAACCGTTGCCCTTGGGTGGAGCCCTGTGTGGACTCGCGCAACCGTTACCCTTCGTGGGTTGAAGTCTCCATCAACGTGGATGTAGGATAGCACCACCTATCCGAACCACAGGAAAAACATCCGTGTCTCCAATTGCGTTTGAAATCTCCAAACCCTTCCCTTTACTTTCTTGCAAGTTGCATGCTTTACACTCCGCTGCTCATATACTCTGTGCATGCTTGCTTGATATGTATTGTGGATGTTGAATTTGTGCCTAAACTCCACTTAAACCGAAAGAGATTAAAAATTGCAACTTTAGCACTAAGTGTCTAATCACCCCCCTCTAGACACATCTACTTCTAGATCCCACAATGACTCTATGTAGCTGGCCACGCTACCCTACGCCCTGTCGACTTCAAGCTCTCTCATGTGTACACCGCCTTGAATCAACCCTGCGCCATAGTCTTGTCGAAGCCACACAAGCCCTCAAGCCTGCACCACGTGTTTCCATGCCCCAGAAGTCGGCCACCATCAGCATCACGCTCCTATGTCGTTGTCGCTAAAATCACCTCCATCTTCTGCTTTGACCGACATCCCTGTCGATCCATCCGACTGTCCAGTCCGACCCAGCCGAAATTATCCGACTACAACCATACTTCACCCTGCGTCGTGTCCGCCCACACATCTCCATGCATTGCTCGACGCCATGTGTATGCATGATCCTGCCACGACGCAGTCCAGACTCCTCCGACCCTTGTATGCACGTCGCCACCCTTGCTGCACACACTACAAGCACTCTCAGCAACTCGAGCCACCAGAAAACAAGCTCCATGCAAACTTAATGCCAATAGATACTTTTGCATATTTTTCTTGACATCGTTTGCGAGATACTTTTGTGTACGTAGGGACCCTTTTTTCCTCTGAACTTGTCCCGTGGTAGCAGCCTTCCGTGTACCCTTAGCATAATAGGACCAAAATCCATGATCCACACCAATGCTCCTGAACACCATGCATGCACGCCCAGACTTGTTCCTTTTTTCAACAAAATCTCTCGCTTCGTGCAGCTTTCCGCTCCTGGACCTTGTCCGTACCTCGCCTAGATAGCACGAAGCACGCCCGCATGGGCCTACTCATCAGCCTTGGCCAGCCTGCGTTCCATCCACGTTCCGCCGCGTGGGCTGCCCTCTGGCCCAATCCGCCTTCGACTCTGCTGCCCGCTGCCCGGCAACCTGGATCATGTTCCGCATGCATCTGTGCGCTTCTCACGCCCGATCGACCCGCCGCTGCCTCACGACGCCACGCGCATGCGCACGCGCAGCTGTTCTGCTGCGACTTCGATCTCGCCAGGGACAGCTGCTGCAATTGTTTGCTGCTTCCGATTGCTATTCCACCGCTGCCGATCCCGCCGATATCCTCGATCGCCTCGTGACGAACAAAAATCAGCACACGGCTCGGCCTCCTCTAGATCAACAATCCCGGCCTTCCAGACCTTGCAACCTTGCTCATGATACCACTTGTTAGAATAAATCTGAGGCCACCATCGATCATCCGAGGACCAAAGCAATCACACAAGCACGACACCGAGATTTGTTAACGCGGTTCACTGATAGGGCTACATCCCCGGGGCCTGACTACGGGCGCTCCTCCCCGTGACACCGTCACAATACCGCACCCCGGCCGCCGGCACACGCCGCCGGCTCCCCCGCGTACCGGTGCTATTATGTTGGCATAGGTTACATCGTGTGTCTACCCCCGATATATATGAGAGGCCTAGGATACAGGTGTCCTATTAGGACACAATTCCTACCCTGTCTACACACAGTCCAAAACCAAGTCCAACTGTAACCTACCTTGTACAATAATATTCGACACACTTCTAACAGAGAGAGAGAGAGAAAGAGTCCTGAAGAGGGGAAGGTCGCATTTTATGCATCAAAGACTGATATAAACCATGTCTCAATATATACTTGCATTCAAATATTTAAATTGGAGAACATGTTGTCTGCAATCCACACATGAACGGAGATATGTGTATATCAAACAAATTCATTAATTTGACTTTCAACATGTTCATGGAGTACTATAACACTGTACAACATGCTACTCGATTGAGGTGTTCAATTTTGGATTTAGTTCACTATTTTGACCTGGTGAACGAGCTATTTCATTGAATCGAGATATTTCATTTTGGGTTAGATTCCCGTTTTTGAGTGGGTCAACTATTTGTCATATAGTAAATCGCTAGCAACGAGCATGTAAAAACACATTACTCCCGAGCATCATCTCTCCATGTAAAAAAGAAGTGGCAAGCTAATATTTCAAAATTTGATTCGAATCGACTTGCTAAGGTAGACGTGGATGCTCGTTCTCCCAAAATTTGAACGAACCGTTAAACACCCTCTACTCGGTGGAATTCGCCCGAGCAAATAAATGGGAGACGCGAAATTACCATCCTATGTGGGACACGCGTCAATTGGCCCGTTGTACATCGAGGGTAGGTTCGTAACTTCATCCAAGCGCGCCTTCTCCTCGGCTGAAATGACATGTGCCGAATAATTCATAAACCATGGTCGGCAAAACACCCTCTCCTTGCCTGAAATAGCTCGTGCCCACTATTTCAAAACACGCTCTCCTTGCTCGAAATCGCTCGCGCCCACTATATTTGAAAACACGCCCTCCTATCCTGAAATCGCTCGCGCCCACTATATTTCAAAACATGCCCTCCTCGCCCGAAATCGCTCGCGCCCACTATTTGGGAGAAGCAAAATTACTCTACTATCCCCAACCCTCAGTACACAGACCCAAGCTGAGAAGCCTAAAGGCAGGGGTAGAACTGTAACTCCCCCCCACATTTCAGACAAATGCGTCTGTAAGACATGGTTCCCCCTCCCAATTCCCCATTCATACCTCATGGGCGCCAAATCACCTTCTCCTCTGAAGCTCCCTTCTCCCGAGCCGCGAAACCTCGGCCCCTCCTCCATGGCGCCCCCACCGCAACAAATTCACAGCCGCCCTCCTCTCCAATCCCAGAGACGCTGCCCATTTGTCGTCGTGCACTGGGCCGTGTGCCTCTTACTCCGTGCTGCCGGAGCTGCCTCGACGACGGCCGCGTGAACCGTACCGGAGTCGATTCACCCCCGCCGTTGTTCACGGTGCCGGAGCGGCTCCAACTTTGGACCCATCCAGAGTCCCAGCGCTGCTTCCCCGTAGCCATCAACCATCGCGACATCTCTGCTTCCCTGCCGCCGGTAGCCACGGCAACTGCGCCGGCCTCACCAACTAGGCAGCTAGAGCTGCCTACTTCACCGGGCCGCCAGATAGGTCGCACCCTCATCTCAAGGGAAGCAGCACCCCTTGAGCCGGCGGAGCTCCTAGGCTACCGGTTGGCTGGTGTCTAACGTAAGGGTGCGGGGTGCAAGTTCGCCGCGGAAGCAACGCTTAGATGGCTATCTTAGAGTTGCGTGGGTTGAAGGTACTTCTGTCGCCGGATCTGGATGACGGCGAGTCTTTGTGGATTGGCCCGGGGGCGGCGCAACCACGACAATGCAGTGGGGCGGGGAGCGGGGTTTTGGTCGGGGCCACGGACGGCGGAGGCAGGCTGCTCTGCCGGTGGTCGCTGGCTCTTCGGGGAAGATTCCGAACAGTGTCAGCCGGGAGGCACAATACGGCCATCAAGCCATCCGGCGTAGATCGGATAATACCAAAATAAAATAAAATCGTGTGACCCCAATTTAGTCTTCAGTCTACAGACGTGTGACCACTCTTGTACCTTGCTGTTGATCTCTTAGGGTATTTCTTCAGATCAGAGATATGTGTCGTTCTTATCATTATGCATTTTCTGCATCTTCAGCCACACCGTCTTCCGACTCATCGCAGCTGCTCCAACAAGGGAAGCATACACCAAAAGGGAGCTATAGTCCTCAGTCAACAGTTCCCTGCATCGAATGCGCATGCCCGACATGGACAACCACAACAACTGCAGGGCCATCGACAAGTCAGCACATGATGCTCACTCCTATGGATGGTGGCCAGATAGGTTGTACCATCATCTTACTTGTGTGCAATATTTATGGCTTTTTTATTCATCTAACCATGGAAAATAGATTATCACATTTCACTGTATATTCATGTTGATCTCTTACGGGTCTTGTTCAGGACTTAACGTTGTTCCATAGTTCAGCTAAGAGACTTGTTCTTTAGGTAACGATGTTCCATAGTTATCATCCATCAGCCAATGCTATCCCACAGGCTGGTGATTATAGTATTATGCCACTTCTAGTATAACCTATGTTGTTCCTTAATACTTTTGTGTGCCATCTAGTTAATCTCGAGTACAAACGATACATATTCTGTATCTTTCATCTGTGTTCTCCCTTTAGTTTTTAAGACCTGTTGCTGCTAGTTAACGCCAGTCCTACTATTTATGTCGTCTCCTACAGGCACTCATTACATAAATCTAACTACTAGTTGTCTTCCATGCATGTCAGATATAATTGCACACACTGATTTATCCACAAGAACCTCATGGAGCAATGTAACGGCCAACAAACTTGACGTCAATGATACGCAATATAGTGGAACATGTAAAGACAGTTCTTCACAAGACTTGCAGAAAGATGATGAATCCTATTCACCCCATAAGGTCCTTGCTCTAACTTGGCCCTTGATATGGGTACAACATGCATATAATGTCCTGGAGTGCATCTACTCTGTTGCAATGCCTTGTGCTTAGCCTGCTGATCATGCATGTAAATATGGCATGCCTTCTTGTTTTTTAGTACCTATTCCATTCATGATAACATGTTTTCAAATTCAAGTACTATCATTCTACCCTATCGCAATGCCATTCGCTTAGTTTGGACATCATGCTTCTCAATATCTTATGCATTGTTATTCATCAGTATGTACTTCATCTGTCTAACATACCATGTTTTTCTTACATTGAAGTGATGTTCTAGTGATCTCTTGCAACGCCATCTTAGTTTCCCAATCATACACGCATATGTTGCCTCAGTGTTTTTCTGTATGTATTCCGCTAGCATACAGTTTTACATTCAAGTAGTGTTTTTTTACACTGTTGTCCTGTCGTATCCCTAGCTCTTACATCATACTCCCTCCGTCCGGATTACATGTCGCAGAAATGGATAAAACTAGATGTATCTAGAACTGAAATACACCTAGACCCATCCATATTTCCGGATGGAGGGAATACATGTCAATATGTCATGCCTTTATATTCTTCTGTACCTATTCCGTCTTTGTTGTAGCATGTTTTATAATTGAAGCACCATTCTTCTATATAAGGCATGCAAGGGGAAGACGTCTATGTTAGAATCTGAAGGGTTACAAACCAGATCTTTGCAAACGATCCAAACGCCAGGAGATAATAAACCAACTCCGGGTTTCATAGATACTGCTCCAGCACAGAGAAACCCAACTCCCACTGATAATAAGCAGATTTCAGTGGCCAAAGAACTAGTCTGCTCCAGCCCAGCAAAAATATGTCAACTCCATTCTAAGAAGCGTGTGCATATCCTCGCATCATGAAATTTTATAGCATTCTGATAATATTTTCTATATGTTTCTTACACATATCTCTTTTAGAAAATAAGGTTAAACGATAGACTTTTTCCATTGGGATCGTATTCGAGGAAAATATCTTGCAGGAATTCTCTGTGCTCCAATGCTGATGTAAGTACATGTTGTATATCACTAGATTTTTACACCAACATGTATTTTGTTAATCTGCGTGAATCCAACCTTTATCTGATCTAAAATTAGTTGTAGCAAAATGTTAAAGGCGCCAATGTTGATTTTTGTAAGGAAAACTGCCTGGTAGTTTTGCATACTGAGCTGCATGAGTGTACTATCTCATATCATGCACATTACTAAATTGTAGTGCTGCTCTGGTTGGCCATTCATTCATTTTGTCAATGTTGCTTTCGAATTACCTTACCTGGCTGATGATAGTTGTGCCATATTGTGTTAATTTGGTGTAGGCTAGTTTCCCAAACGTTCGTTGTGTCAATGTTGCTTTCCTATTGTCTGACCTGGTCAATGATAGCAATGCTAGTGTGTTAATTTGGCGCAGGCTGCTGAAGATAAGAAGACAAACTCTGAAAACAGCAAGGCGACCCCATTGTTTATTTCCAATAAATCTAGGCCAGGTAATATGGCAATAACTCACGATTAATCTGTTCGGTTCCCCTCCTAATTTATGTTATGATGCAGTGGTTGAGACACTCTCCACTATCAATAATACAAGCCTGCCAAAATCGCCATCTGAATCTGTTCAGTTTCCTCTGTCCCAAATGCAACGGAAAAAATGTATGTTTGTGAACCAATTAATGGCTGAAGCAATGATGGAAATGGTGGAGGAATCAGAGGTGCACATTCGTGCGCAACAACAACTGATCAATGTTTTCAAAGACAGTGTAGTAAAGCAGCAAGAACTTGCCCACATGCTTATGGGCATCATCCGCGCTGAGTTGCAGATTGTGACGTTGTAGATCGTTAGGTTCTATTCATTTATTTGCACTGGCATCAATCTTTGATTGCCCAATGGATGTAATTTCCTGTAATATATGCTGGATGTGCAACGTTTTTCCATGTATGTCGTACCTTTGCTTGATCGGTTTTGGTCCTGTGCATAATTGCTCATTGTAATGGGCTCAAATTATCTAATTGGGCCTAAAGACACGTACAAACTTTAGTGGGCCCATTAAGTTAATGGGCCATTACCAGGACGAAAGTTAATGGTCGGCCCTCTTACCTCCTGGGTCGTTAACAAGCCGACATCGAAGTGGGCGACAGGTGGGCCCATTTGATTTCACGGGCCGTTAACAGGCTGTTACTAAGGTCGGGCTACATATGGCCCAACTATACTATGGGCCTTTAGCAGGCCGGACCATGAAGAGCATGGGCCTCTAAGAGGCCAAAAGTCAGGTCGTACAATAAATGGCCCAACTGTGTTGTGGGCCTTTAGCAGGCCGAAAGAGAAACCGGGCTGGTATTGGACCATGAAGAGCATGGGCTGTTAACAGGCCAAAACTCAGGTCCGACTACAAATGGCCCAACTCATTTATGGGCCGTCAATAGGCTGAAAGACACACTAGGCCGGGAATTGTCCCAACACTTAAATGGGTCGCTAAAAGGCCGAAACTAAGGTCCGACTACAAATGGCCCAATTCATTTATGGGCCGTCAATAGGCTGAAAGACACACCGGGTCGGAAATTGGCCCAACACTTAAATGGGCCGCTAAAAGGCCAAAAGATGTACATCCTGAAAATTGGCCCATCCCTTGAATGGGCCGTTAACAGGCCAAAATCACATCGCGCCGATATTGAGCCCAAATATATAGCGGGCTATTAATGGGCTCGAACTGACGATGGGCTGCAATGGTGTCAAATCTTTAATGGGCCGAATTGGAACATCTTGTATGGGCCGTGGGCTTAAATGGACCTGACACAAGTAGGCCTTATATGTGTCGGCCTGCTAATTTTTACGGGGGCGGCCTTTTTCACCGGAATGGGCCACTATTGGGCCGTGCCACATGTCGACCTATCATAGGCGCCTCCTGTCCAATGAGTGGATGACACCTGTCCCAACGGTGATCCAACACGTGTTTCCTCTCGCCAATGAGAATTTTACACGTGGAAAATCCCCATTGGTCCGGGCTGCTAATGGGTTATCGGATCCGAAACCGGACCCGATAGCTTAACGGTGACCCGTTACGGTGGATGACACGTGTCGGTCACCCTTGACGAAAGCACTTTCATGACGCACCATTTATCATTGTGGAAGTGGACACTTCCGTGATGATAATTTTGATAATGTCATGGAACACTTCTACGACAACACATGTATGACTATGTTGATTCTGTCATGGATGTACATGCATGACAGAAAACGTGACCTACTGGGACAAACATGTATCATCACAGAAGTGTATTTTTTTTTGTAGTGTATAAGCTTTTCAAAAATCAGAATGGTAAAGTATTTGCTAGATATGTTGGGACTAACTGCAGGAACGGTCCCCCTATGAAGAAAATTTGGGTTCCCAAAAGGTGCCTTGAAATTCTTCAGGTGAATGTCCTCATGACACCACCTGTGAAGAATAGGAACCTCAAATCAAATTCTTCATATGTACCGAAGTCTTTAAATGGATCCAAGTCCTCATACGGACCAAATTCCTCATATGGATCAAATTCCTCACATGGATCCAAATCCTCATATGAACATCATCGTGCTAGCGCTTCTGTTTCGCAGGGAAAATCTAAGAGCTATGAATATGTGCATTATTCTTCAAATCATTATGTTCATAAGTCCTTGAAGAATTTCTCTGCTTATTCATATGCCTACTCTAATCCCTTTTCTGTGAAACGAAGTGCACTGGCTTCAATGCCATAATTCTCTTATAGAACTCGCAGAATGATGAACTCTTTGCCACCCCTCCAGATGTGGGTGGTGAAGAAAAAGACCTAATATCTTATGCAGGGTCAGGTCTCCAGACGAACTTGAATGTCTAAAGAATTAGCTATAGACCTGAATATGCTTGAAAGGACGCAAGCTAATCATGAAGAAATGATTCACTCATTTCTCACGTCCTCATACTGCTATATACTAGTTTGTGCCCGTGCGTAGCCACAGGACAATGAAAACATAGTGATTAATTAATTGTTCTATTTAAGGAATGTGTGTCATGTGATTTCAATTTCTACACCAACAAATTGATTCTCTTTACTGCTTACTCCTTCATAGGCAATCATCGTGTCTCTATAACAACTTTCTCCTTGCAAGAAGATAAAACGACATTTTTTTACTCGCTCACAACTAACCATTTATACCCTTAACATTTCTTTCCCTTCACCTTTTTCTCACCACCATTTGTGAGCCCTCTTTTTAAAATCTTGTACCGTATATATTATATCTTTTATCAATTCAAAGTATTCATTCGAACTCCTTTTTGGCGATTAATTTTGCACACTAATCGGTTCGGAAATAAATGTACACACTCCATTCTTAGCACCACAATCAAGTATTGAAGTGGTTACTGAGATCAGATCTATAAATTTTCAAGACTTTGTAGATCATTTTCTTCTGTATTTCGTCATATGCTGTTACAATAGAAAAAAATAACCATATGCACAATCAAGCATTCACCCAAATGCAAATATATAGCAACATCCTCCCATTGGCAACTTTCAATACAATCATCCATGATCCTATTTAAGAGCAGTTTCTAAAACAGTTTAGCTAGTAAGAAACTATACCACTGCATCTGTTTGCACAGGAGATCTTAATACTTAGAGCTACCAACCGTATGGTAAGAAAACTCTACATGATGACAAAGAACGTATAGCGAACAACACACCAACTGGAAGTAGTGCAACCAGAGGTAGAAGAAATGTCGCTCCTTAGGCGACTAATAAAACCAATAAAAGGTAAAATAAGATGAGCATTTCAGAGATGCTAAATATGTAGTGATCTATAAAGTATATTTCTTTACAGAGGATTACTATAGTATTAGAGCTGTGACATACCTGAAACAGCTCATATCATGTTTTTGTTCCGTATTGTTCTTCTTTCCAAAATATTCAGATATTTTCTCATCTTCACAATGATTAATCCACCTTTTGGTCAGAGATCCTAGAATGCATCTGAAGCACCTTGTTGGAGGATGTAGTTGCACCAGAGAGTTGCATCTGTCACGAGCAAAGCACAACAAGGGATGATATCTATTGGTAAGGCCTCTCGTTGGGAAAAACAATCAAAAGCAAGATGTAAATTTCATACCAGATGCACAAAATTTTACAAGCCAATGTGCAACACATAAATCATAGGCAGAACAAGAACGTGTATTTAAATTCTTAATCTATATTGTCCATCATTGAAAAAAAATTATCAAATAACTTTGCAAAAATAATATTCCTATGCGGAACTCTGTGTAGTGAAACTTTGCTTGATGTATGATGCCAGTTGTGTTATTGCACAATCAGCTTGCAGTGTGCTCCCGCATATGCAAAGTTCTTCTCTGACTGTCCAATATTTACTTCAGAAACATGATTCAGAGATCCCTAGCAAAAAAGACTCGAAAACACAAATGTTTGCATCACAGAACTATAAAGCCGAGAGAGGCATTGTAGTGGTATATCACTTCTGAGCAAATTAACAGCCATCTAATTCTCTCAAATTTTTCCATTGATGATATCATCCACTGAGTCCTCTTACATTATACATAGTACGTCATCTCTTGCAATTATTATTCAGGCCCTATATATCATCTAAGAAAATGCAAGCACTTTTAATTGACACTTCTTTCTGCGGTTACAATGTTCAATTGACTCTGTTCAAAGTATATCTACTAAAGTTTGACTGTATTTAGAAGATAATGTCTACAAAACAAATATCCATGTGAGAATCAAAATTGACCATTAGTGTTGTTTGGAGAGTCTTTTGCTAAATATAAAATAAACCTACATGTTGTACATGCAAAAATGTGACTGAACGGATGCTACATGTAACTGTGAGTTTTTTCAAGCGACCTGGCTGCTTCCATTAAGGTATAGCTGCAAAAATGTACAAAACAAAAGAGTAGATAACTTTAAGCCTGCAATAATGAACATATACATGTTTTTTCTCCAAACAGTATAATACGAATCCCAATGCTAACAAAAGCGGAGTGAATCAGATCATGTCGATAGGCTTATGGAGCGACAACCTCGTGGCATTGTCCCCCAACCTCAACCTGCTCTCCATCCTCTCCTCTCATTCCTTGCACCGCTATCACTACTTTGCCTCCTGCTACTACTGTATTCATCATGTTGCACCATCATTGCTCCGCCTCTTCCTACTCTACTGCCAGCAGCTGGCATGGTCAACACCATCACTTTTGCAACACCACTTAATTATTGAGTATAGCTTGAGTAAATGCATTGTCCCAGATTGAGATTGATAATGTTGGATTGACAAAAAAATCCGTACATAGGGATACCTTTCTAACAATAGCAACACTAAAGATGATATGGTGCAACAATACCAATAAAGGGAGAAGATTACCTTAAGGTGTAAAGAAATACGATTGATCTCCTTAACACCCTCATATAAGTTTTCTCCTCCGACAGTCATGACAACACGACATCGCTAACTATATCATGATAATCCAGTCGAGGTGGAAATACAATTCTAATTAGACCATGTGAGCACAAAGAAAAATCTTCCAATTATATCAATTAGCATCATGCATACTTTTATTCTTGATAGAATGAATCAAAGAGGGAATGCATATGATTCAGATGGGCAAGCTACTTAGCAAGAAAATTCATCACCTATATTTCCCAGTTTCTTCTCAATGCCAAATAAAGCTATTGAGGGAGTCCTGGATTAGGGGGTGTTCGGGTAGCCAGACAATACCTTCAGCCGGACTCCAGGACTATGAAGATGCAAGATTGAAGACTTCGTCCCGTGTCCGGATGGGACTTTCCTTGGCGTGGAAGGCAAGCTTGGCGATGCGATATTCAAGATCTCCTACCATTGTAACTGACTCTGTGTAACCCTAACCCTATCCGGTGTCTATATAAACCGGAGGGTTGTAGTCCGTAGGACAGAATCAACTCTGTACACAACAATCATACCATAGGCTAGCTTCTAGGGTTTAGCCTCCTTGATCTCGTGGTAGATCTACTCTTGTACTACCCATATCATCAATATTAATCAAGCAGGAGTAGGGTTTTACCTCCATCGAGAGGGCCCGAACCTGGGTAAAACAAAGTGTCCCCTGTCTCCTGTTACCATCCGGCCTAGACACACAGTTCGGGACCCCCTACCCGAGATCCGCCGGTTTTGACACCGACATTGGTGCTTTCATTGAGAGTTCCACTGTGTCGTCGCCTTTAGGCCCGATGGCTCCTTCGATCTTCAACAACAATGCGGTCCAGGGTGAGACTTTTCTCCCCGGACAAATCTTCGTCTTCGGCGACTTCGCACTGTGGGCCAATTCGCTTGGCCACCTTGAGCAGATCGAAAGCTACGCCCCTAGCCATCAGGTCAGGTTTGGAAGCCTAAACTACACGGCTGACATCCGCGGAGACTTGATCTTCGACGGATTCGAGCCACAGCCAAGCGTGTCGCACTGTCTCGATGGGCATGATATAGCTCTGCCGCCGAACAGCGCCTTGGAGGCCACACACGCATCGGTTTCGACCATTGATTCGGAACCTACTGCGCCGATCGAGGATCAGCGGTTCGACGCTGCCTCAGGGGCTGCGATCTCATAGGCGATTGAGCCGAACTCCAGCCCCGCACTCCGCATGGCCCGTGACTCCGAGGAGCCGGATTCCTCTCCGAACTCCGAGCCCCCCGCACCCCTGCCAATCGAATCTGATTGGGCGCCGGTAATGGAGTTCACCGCAGTGGACATCTTTCAGCATTCGCCTTTTGGCGACATCCTGAATTCTCTTAAGTCTCTCTCTTTATCAGGAGAGCCCTGGCCGGTCTACGGTCAGCAAGGGTGGGATACGGATGGTGAGGAAATTCGAAACCCACCCACCACCCACTTTGTAGCCACTGTCGATGATTTAACCGACATACTTGACTTCGGCTCTGAAGACATCGACGGCATGGACAACGATATAGGAGACGAACAGGAACCAGCACCTGTAGGGCGCTAGAAGGCCACCTCGTCATATGACATATACATGGTGGATACTCCAAAAGACGGAGATGGCGATGGAACAATGGGGGATGACGCCCCCAAGAAACAACCAAAGCGCCAGCGTCAGCGGCGCCGCTCTAAATCCCACCAAAGCAAAAACGGTGATTCCGGCACGGGAGATAATACTACCCCGGACAGCGCCGAAGAACACCCACCTCAGCAAGATTCGGCATAGGAAGATGGAGAAGCCAGCCCTCATGAGAAAGCGGCAGACCGAGAGGTCGAGGACGATAACTATACGCCTCCCTCCGAAGACGAGGCAAGCCTCGATGACGACGAATTCGTCATACCATCAGACCTTGCCGAACAAGAGCGTTTTAAATGCAGGCTTTTAGCCATGGCAAGCAGCCTCAAGAAAAAGCAGCAATAGCTTAGAGCTGCCCAAGATTTGCTAGCTGATAGATGGACTGAAGTCCTTGCGGCCGAAGAGTATGAACTCGAACGCCCCTCCAAGAGTTACCCGAAGCGCAGGCCGCTACTCCGATCAAAGGAGGAAGCACCTACATCACCAGCGCATGACATGGCAGACCGGCCACCCCGTGGCCGCTACAGAGAGGCCTCTCAGCCCTCCACCCAAGCCATGCCCCGACGCCGCACAACTAAGGCACGGGAAAATGCGCCCGACCTGCGAGACATACTGGAGGATAAGGCAAGACAGACAAGATCGATCTACGGATCGCGTAGGCGCCCTACGGCATGTGACAATGATCTTCACTCCGGATACAACAAATCCGGCCGGGCCGAACACAACAGACATAGCTCTTCCGAGCTGCGTCACGATATAGCACAGTACAAAGGCGCCGCACACCCGCTATGCTTCACGAATGAAGTAATGGATCATAAAATCCCAGAGGGCTTCAAACCCGTAAACATCGAATCATACGATGGCACCACAGACCCGGCGGTATGGATTGAGGACTATCTCCTTCACATCCACATGGCACGCGGCGATGATCTACACGCCATCAAGTACCTCCCGCTCAAACTTAAAGGACCGGCCCGGCATTGGCTTAACAGCTTGCCAGCAGACTCAATCGGTTCTTGGGAGGACCTGGAAGCCGCATTCCTCGATAACTTCCAGGGCACTTACGTGCGGCCGCCGGATGCCGACGACTTAAGCCACATAATTCAGCAGCCAGAAGAATCAGCCAGACAATTCTGGACATGGTTCCTAACAAACAAAAACCAGATAGTCGACTATCCGGACGCAGAGGCCCTAGCAGCCTTCAAGCATAACATCCGCGACGAGTGGCTTGCCCGACACCTGGGACAGGAAAAGCTGAAATCCATGGCAGCCCTCACGACACCCATGACCCGCTTTTGCGTGGGAGAAGACAGCTGGCTAGCTCGCAGCAACAACTTATCAAAGAACCCTGGTAATTCGGATACCAAGGACAAAAGTGGCAGGACACGTCGGAACAAACAAAAACGCCGCGTTAACAGCGACAGCAATGAAGACACGGCAGTCAATGCCGGATTCAGAGGCTACAAATCCGGTCAGCGGAAAAAGCCATTCAAAAAGAATACTCAGGGCCCGTCCAGTTTGGACCGAATACTCGATCGCTTGTGCCAGATACATGGCACCCCCGAAAAGCCAGCTAATCACACTAACAGGGATTGTTGGGTGTTCAAGCAGGCAGGCAAATTAAGAGCCGAAAACAGAGACAAGGGGCTGCACAGCGACGACGAGGATCCCAAGCCGCCGAACAACAATGGACAGAAGAATTTTCCCCCACAAGTGCGGACGGTGAACATGATATACGCAACCCACATTCCCAAGCGGGAGCGGAAGCTTGCGCTGCAGGACGTATACGCGATGGAGCCAGTTGCCCCAAAGTTCAACCCATGGTCCTCCTGCCCGACCACCTTTGATCGAAGGGATCATCCCACTAGCATCCGTGGCTTCGCCGCATTGGTTCTCGACCCAATCATCGACGGATTTCACCTCACAAGAGTCCTCATGGACGGCGGCAGTAGCCTGAACCTGCTTTATCAGGACACAGTGCGGAAAATGGGCATAGATCCCTCAAGGATCAAACCCACTAGAACGACCTTTAAAGGGGTCATACCAGGTGTAGAAGCCAACTGTACAGGCTCAGTAACACTTGATGTGGTCTTCGGATCCCCGGATAATTTCCGAAGCGAAGAGTTAATCTTCGATATAGTCCTGTTTTGCAGTGGCTATCACGCCCTACTAGGACGAACCGCATCCGCAAAATTCAATGCGGTGCCGCACTACGCATATCTCAAACTCAAGATGCCAGGCCCTCAAGGAGTAATCACGGTCAACGGAAACACCGAACGCTCCCTCCGTACGGAGGAGCATACGGTGGCTCTCGCAGCGGAGGTACAAAGTAGCCTTCTTAGGCAATTCCCCAGTCTGGCCATTAAAAAGCCAGACACTGCCAAGCGCGCCCGGAGTAACCTACAGCAGGACCGCCTAGCACACCCTGAGCAAGCGTAGCAATGCGGCCCCAACCCCAGCTTTCGCGACCTAGCGAAACCAGTACCTCGCGTACATAACTACGCCCTTGAAATACCATGGGCACAGGGGAAGGGTCACAATAACGGCACACTCAAAATATGGCTTAAAACGTACCAGGGGCTGCTGGATTCTTTTTCTTTTCTTACTTTCAGGACTCCATACTTCGGACGACCTGTTCGGCAATTCGACTGCCGCACAAACGATGCAAGATCCAGGGAGGCAGACAAGCCATGCCGCATTATGGAATCCCCAGGTGGTCTCTGTTACGAGCGGTATACCTGTTTTAAATAAAATTCCGCGGCCTTTCCCTGGTCAGGACATAAGTAGTCCAATATCTTTTGCTTACCGCACTATTGTATCGTTCGGCTTTGATAAACATCCTCTCCATAAACAATGCTTAACTTTTTGTCTATTTTTTGCATTACTCTTTTCATATATATGTTCATTAATGACATGTTGCACCCGTACACTATGGTACGGCAAGTACGCCAGGGGCTTCAGTACCCTTCAATATGGCGTGAGAAGTCCGTACACTTTCACAAGTGTGGCACCCCGAACTTATAGCACTATATGCATCGGCTCCGAATCATGATTTGGGTCAATAGTTGGGTTTGCCCGGCTCCTATGTTTTGGTGCCTTACGTTCCGCTATATCGGCTAAGGTAGCACTAGGAGAACCACTGCGATTGTGCCCCGGTTGAGCTGGGTTAAGCACCTCAGTGGAGAAAGCTAAAACTGACTGTCATGATGAGGCGAGAGACCGGTCGCTGTTAGAGAGGTTTTTCGAGTCCCTAAAGGCTTACGCCGCTTCGAGCGAGGAGCTGGATAACCCCATCCAAGGCGTGGATAGCTTCTCGAACTCGGTCTTCCGAACTAGGG
Organism: Triticum urartu; assembly: GCF_056163025.1. NCBI lineage: Eukaryota > Viridiplantae > Streptophyta > Magnoliopsida > Poales > Poaceae > Triticum > Triticum urartu. The sequence goes on from NC_141878.1 coordinate 221,441,696, forward strand.
GCTTCGCCGAAATTTAAAATTATAAAGTTCTATGGCTAAGTGAGAGTGTTCAAGCATTATAGTCCGATTGCCTGGTTCGTTGTGTTGAGCGCCTCCCTCGAAGGACCCAACTATGGGAAAAAGAGTGCTCAGGTTTATCCCCGAACACCCCAGCACTAGTGGCATGGGGGCAGAAGCCGACGACTGGCCATCTCTCAATTTTTTGATAAACGGCCACACAAAAAAAATATTTTAAATTCAACAAGCATTGCTTAAGCGCCTATGAACAAGTTTTCAGCGCACATGATAAAAACGAGCGAGTTTATTCAAAAATTACATCCTTGGTACATTCATCTGCCACAAGGCAGGCACCCACAAGAACATCCTTGTAATAGTTCTCGGGCTTGCGATGCTCCTTCCCCGGCGGCGGCCCATCCTTCACAAGCTTCTCACCGTCTAGCTTACCCCAGTGCACCTTTACACGGGCAAGGGCCCTACGGGCACCTTCAATGCAGACGGAGCGCTTGATGACCTCGAGCCTTGGACAGACCTCCACCAGCCGCCGCACCAGCCTGAAGTAGCTCCCAGGCAGGGCCTCTCCGGGACACAGCCGAACTATGAAGCCCTTCATGGCCTGTTCAGCCACCTTGTGGAGTTCGACCAGCTATTTCAGCTGGTCGCTCAAGGGCACAGGGTGTCCGGCCTCAGCATACTGAGACCAGAACACCTTCTCCGTCGAGCTGCCCTCTTCAGCTCAGTAGAACGCGGCGGCATCGGATACGCTGCAGGGAAGATCTGCGAATGCCCCTAGAGAACTCCGGATTCGGGTAAGTAACAAGTAGTTTACTTTTATATTTCTGCTTTGCATAAAGAATGCCTTACTCGCTGCTATCTTCTTCATATCCTCCAACTCTCGGAGGGCCTTTTGGGCTTCGACCTTGGCAGACTTGGCAGTCTTAAGGGCCGTGCGAGCTCGGACGCTTGGGTCTTTGACTCAAGCTCCAAACTCTCATGTTTTTTCATGAGAGCCTGAAGCTCTTGCTGCACCTCGCCGACCTGAGTCCCAAGTTTCTCTCGCTCGGTGCGCTCTGGGGCCGTTTTCTTTTCGGCCTCGGATAGTGCCTGCTTGAGGGTCGCCACCTCAGTCGTGGCCCCTACAATAAGCAGTACAATCTTGTTATTTTTTGCAATCACGCCTCTCTATAGGAACCTTTTTATAAGGTATTTCTTACCTTCTTTCTCCTCGAGCTGCCGCTTGGCATGGCCGAGCTCTTGCTCGGACCGCTCGAGCCCCTGCTTCAGGGTACCCACCTCCGCAGTCAGTGCGGCGGTGGCTAGCAGCGAAGCCTGCATACGCATATTGACTCTTTATTGTTAGACTCTTGAGAAATTTAATAGATCCTCTATTCGGCTTTTCTTTCCGAATGCCAAACAGAGCATCAGGGGCTACTGTCTATGCGGTAATATTTTTACATATTTTTACTTACCTCGAAGCCTGTTAGGAGGCTAGCGCAAGCTTCACTCAGCCCGCTCTTAGAAGACTGAACCTTCTGGATCACCATACTCATAATAGTACGGTGCTCCTCGTCGATGGAGGCGCCTTCAAGCACCTCCGGTAGATTGTCCAGCGCCTCCGGTTGGACGAAGGCTGCCGGCTTAGAAGGCTTGCTCCTCTTGGAAGGAGTTCGCCTGCCACGGGCCGGAATTGTTGAAGATTCCGGCACGGTGTCCGGCTTAAAGACGGACTTGGAGCCCTGGGGGGTCTTGTCCCCTTCACTCCTGGGGTCCGGGAGGTCGCCTTGCGGCTCCTCCAGGACCACCTCCTCCTGCCCCGGAGCTTGTTGCGACGCCACTTCGGCGTCATCTGCAGTGCAGGGGGAGACAGCGGGCGGAACGGAGTTCACGTCCGATGAATCCAGGGAGCCGCTCGACGACTCGTTGAGTTCGGCCCGGGGCGGGCTACATGATTATATTCGACATTAGGGAAAGCTGTGCAACAAAAGGAATATCATGAGTTACTCTGGTATCTGAACACTTACGATTTCGCCGGACGCCTGGCCCTGTCCGGCCACTCCTCTTCGCCCTCGTCGGTGTCGGGGGCGTAGTCTGGCGGAGGGGTTTTCCTCTTCTTGGACCCTTCGGCCTCCCCCTATGGGGCGGCCTTCCTATTCTTTCCTCCCCCCGCTGGAGGGGGAGAGGTTTCTTCTTCCTCCTCCTCGTTTTCATGGGAAGAGGGCATCTCGGACTCGTCGGATGATGAGTCCGACAGCACCACATTACGAGTACTCTTTCGAGTCCCCGTGGTCTTCTTCTTCTTGGCCTTCTTTTCCGGCACCACATAAGGTGCCGGAGCCAGCAGCTTCACCAGTAGAGCTGGGGTTGGGTCTTCGGGCAGCGGAGCCGGACAGTTAATTGGTTCGGCTATCGCCCACCAAGCCTGTCAAAGGTAGGGGAGTTTAGATCCCGCATAGAGTCAATCTATGAAAAAAAGCTTAACATCCTGTAAAAGGTGTAAATGGCATACCTTGCTAGCGTGACGCTGCAAGCTATATCCGCGGTCCTCGGAGGCGGATGCGGGAGCCTCGGCGCCCCTGAATAGCATCTTCCAGGCGTCCTCGTACGTTGTGTCGAAGAGCCTGCTGAGGGTTTGATGTTGCGCCGAGTCGAACTCCCATAGATTGAAATCCCGTTGTTGGCACGGGAGGATCCGGTGGACGAGCATGACCTGGATTACATTAACTAGCCGGATTGGCTTGTTCACCAGGGACTGGATGCATGTTTGCAATCCGGCCACCTCTTTTTCGTCACCCCACGATAGGCCCGTCTCTTTCCAGGACACAAGCCGCGTGGGGGGTCCGGATCAGAACTCGGGGGCCGCGGTCCATTCCGGATCGCGTGGCTCGGTGATATAAAACCACCCGGATTGCCATCCCTTTAGGGTCTCCACGAAAGAGTCCTCGAACCATAGGGCATTGGTCATCCTGCCCGCCATGGCGCCTCCGCACTCTGCCTGACTGCCGCTCACCACCTTGGGCTTGACGTTGAAAGTCTTGAGCCAGAGGCCGAAATGGGGGCGGACGCGGAGAAAGGCCTCGCACACGACGATAAACGCCGAGATGTTGAGGATGAAGTTCGGAGCCAGATCGTGGAAATCCAGGCCGTAGTAGAACATGATCCCCCGGACAAATGGGTGGAGTGGAAAACCCAGTCCGCGGAGGAAGTGGAGGAGAAATACCACCCTCTCATGGGGCCTTGGGGTGGGGATGAGCTGCCCCTCCTCGGGAAGCTGGTACGCGATGTCCTTGGACAGATACCCGGCCTTCCTTAGCTTCTTGATTTTGCCCTCCGTAATGGTGGAGACCATCCATTTGCCTCCCGCTTTGGACATTGCTGGAGAAGGTTAAGGTGGGAAGTGCGGGCTCGGGCGCTGGAGCTCGAGTGCGCGAGAGATGGGTAGGCAAGGGAGGAAGAAGGCGTAGGTAAAAAGGGTAGATCCTTATCCCCTTATATAGGCGGATGCGGTTATGCGTCCCCACCTGCCTAATAAAACTCACTTGCCTCCCGAGCGCCGTGATAAATGGCGCGGTTGGGTTACCCACGTCCGTATTGATGAGAATCCCGTAAAAAGGGTACATGATCTCTGCTTTGACAAGACGTGCCAAGGAAACCGCCTCGCAAAACATGCTGAGGTGGAAAAGTAAAAATGATTCGAGTAAAGGACTTGGCTGTGGTGTGATGGTGCACTGCAGAATACATCCGCAGATTTGATTTGTGTTAATATTATTCTCTCTATGGCAATATGTGGAAACTTATTTTACAGAGCCGGACACTACTCTTGGTGATTACAATCTTCTATGAAGGACTTGGAGGAGGAACCCGCCTTGCAATGCCGAAGACAATTTGCGTGCCGGACTCGTCGTCATTGAAGCCTAGTTTAGGGGCTACTGAGGGAGTCCTGGATTAGGGGATGTTCGGGTAGCCGGACAATACCTTCAGCCGGACTCCAGGACTATGAAGATGCAAGATTGAAGACTTCGTCCCGTGTCCGGATGGGACTTTCCTTGGCGTGGAAGGCAAGCTTGGCGATGCGATATTCAAGATCTCCTACCATTGTAACCGACTCTATGTAACCCTAACCCTATCCGGTGTCTATAAACCGGAGGGTTGTAGTCCGTAGGACAGAATCAACTCCATACACAACAATCATACCATAGGATAGCTTCTAGGGTTTAGCCTCCTTGATCTCGTGGTAGATCTACTCTTGTACTACCCATATCATCAATATTAATCAAGCAGGAGTAGGGTTTTACCTCCATCGAGAGGGCCCGAACCTAGGTAAAACAAAGTGTCCCCTGTCTCCTGTTACCATCCGGCCTAGACACACAGTTCAGGACCCCCTACCCGAGATCCGCCGGTTTTGACACCGACAGCTACCAAATAACTTCCCCTTGTACTCGGAAGAATACAATGGTTAGCAAGTCAATTGTTCAGTAAAGGTGGTTGTGCAATGGGGGATTACTCAAGTGAATATATTGGACCGTTCCTAGAATTCAAGACCTAGACACCTCATCATTTTGTCTCTTTACACATTTACATGAAAGATAACAACTTCAAATTTCTACAGCTGGGCATGGTTTATCAGAGGGGTGCTTTGGTGGGATGGGGAGGCGGGGAGAGAGGCGCCATGTGATAGGACAACAATGGAGTGCGCCGATGTGGGAGTAGGAGGACATGGAGTGCGAGTGTAAGGAAGATAAGGTTACCTGGGCCGTCATCCATCGCTGCCGACGACACGACGCTCCTGCTGGTCGCCCACCCGGATCATGCTCCTCCTGGACACGATGAAGGGGAGATGAGATGTCAAGGGCATGCACCCACCAGTCCAATCTTTTGGATGTGCCGTGATGCCGTCGAGGTCGCCGTGGGTGGGAGAAGGGCGGCGGCCGCGATCCTACTGCTCCGATCTTTTGGCTTCCCTATGCTGCCGTTCGAGGTCGCCGTACGTGGGAGGAGAGCGGCAGCGGTGGCGGCAGCAGCGAATCCTCCATGGAGAGGCACGGGATCAGGAACGAGAGGTATGGGGAAGGGGAGTGGGACGTGGGACGTGTGTACGTGCGCTGATTTCTTTTCCTTTTCCTTTTTTTCATGCAAGAAAATGAGGGAGGAGATCTCCATTTTCTCGGGACAAGTTAACGTGTGCGTACGAGTATGAGGGTGGAGGAGGTCGAACCATCATGACGTTCGATTCTGTTTTCATGCCAATATATATATATATATATATATAAAGGGAGAAGATTACCTTAAGGCGTAAATAAATACGATTGATCTCCTTGACACCCTCATATAAGTTTTCTCCTCCGACAGTCATGACAACATGACATCGCTGACTATATCATGATAATCCAGTCGAGGTGGAAATACAATTCTAATTAGACCATGTGAGCACAAAGAAAAATCTTCCGATTATATCAATTAGCATCGTGCATACTTTTATTCTTGATAGAATGAATCAAAGAGGGAATGCATATGATTCAGATGGGCAAGCTACTTAGCAAAAAATCCATCACCTATATTTCCCAGTTTCTTCTCAATGCCAAATAAAGCTACCAAATAACTCCCCTTGTACTCTGAAGAATACAATGGTTAGCAAGTCAATTGTTCAGTAAAGGTGGTTGTGCAATGGGGGATTACTCCAGTGAATATATTGGACCGTTCCAAGAATTGGAGACCTAGACACCTCATCATTTTGTCTCTTTACACATTTACATGAAAGATAACAACTTCAAATTTCTGTAGCTGGGCATGGTTTATCAGAGGGGTGCTTTGGTGGGATGGGGAGGCGCGGAGAGAGGCGCCATGTGATAGGACAACGATGGAGTGCGCCGATGTGGGAGTAGGAGGACATGGGGTGCGAGTGTAAGGAAGATAAGGTTACCTGGGTCGTCGTCCATCGCTGCCGACGACACGACGCTCCTGCTGGTCGCCCACCCGGATCATGCTCCTCCTGGACATGATGAAGGGGAGATGAGATGGAAAGGTCATGAACCCACCAGTCCAATCTTTTGGATGCGCCGTGCTGCCGTCGAGGTCGCCGTGGGTGGGAGAAGGGCGGAGGCCGCGATCCTACTACTCCGATCTTTTGGCTTCCCTATGCCGCCGTTCGAGGTCGCCGTACGTGGGAGGAGAGCGGCAGCAGTGGCGGTGGCAGCGAATCCTCCATGGAGAGGCACAGGATCAGGAACGAGAGGTTTGGGGAAGGGGAGTGGGACGTGGGACATGTGTACGTGCGCTGCTTTCTTTTCCTTTTCCTTTTTTTTCGTGCAAGAAAATGAGGGAGGAGGTCTCCATTTTCTCGGGAGAAGTTAACGTGTGCATACGAGTACGAGGGTGGAGGAGGTCGAACCATCACGACGTTCGATTCTGCTTTAATACCAATAAAGGGAGAAGATTACCTTAAGGCGTAAAGAAATACGATTGATCTCCTTGACACCCTCATATAAGTTTTGTCCTCCGACAGTCATGACAACACGACATCGCTAACTATATCATGATAATCCAGTCGAGGGGGAAATACAATTCTAATTAGACCATGTGAGCACAAAGAAAAATCTTCCGATTATATCAATTAGCATCGTGCATACTTTCATTCTTGATAGAATGAATCAAAGAGGGAATGCATATGATTCAGATGGGCAAGCTACTTATCAAAAAATTCATCACCTATATTTCCCAGTTTCTTCTCAATGCTAAATAAAGCTACCAAATAACTTCCCCTTGTACTCTGAAGAATACAATGGTTAGCAAGTCAATTGTTCAGTAAAGGTGGTTGTGCAATGGGGGATTACTCCAGTGAATATATTGGACCGTTCCTAGAATTGAAGACCTAGACACCTCATCATTTTGTCTCTCTACACATTTACATGAAAGATAACAACTTCAAATTTCTGTAGCTGGGCATGGTTTATCAGAGGGGTGCTTTGGTGGGATGGGGAGGCAGGGAGAGAGGCGCCATGTGATAGGACAATGATGGAGTGCGCCGATGTGGGAGTAGGAGGACATGGGGTGCGAGTGTAAGGAAGATAAGGTTGAAGGAAATATTCCCCAGAGGCAATCATAAAGTTATTATTTATTTTCTTATTTCATGATAAATGTTTATTATTCATGATAGAATTGTATTAACCGGAAACATAATACATGTGTGAATACATAGACAAACAGAGTGTCACTAGTATGCCTCTACTTGACTAGCTCGTTAATCAAAGATGGTTAAGTTTCCTAACCATAGACAGGAGTTGTCATTTGATTAATGGGATCACATCATTAGGAGAATGATGTGATTGACTTGACCCATTCCGTTAGCTTAGCAATTGATCGTTAAGTTTGTTCCTATTGCTTTCTTCATGACTTATACATGTTCCTATGACTATGAGATTATGCAACTCCCGTTTACTGGAGGAACACTTTGTGTGCCACCAAACGTCACAACGTAAATGGGTGATTATAAAGGTGCTCCACAAGTGTCTCCAAAGGTACTTGTTGAGTTGGCGTATTTCGAGATTAGGATTTGTCACTCCGATTGTCGGAGAGGTATCTCTGGGCCCACTTGGTAATGCACATCACTATAAGCCTTGCAAGCATTGCAACTAATGAGTTAGTTGCGGGATGATGTATTATGGAATGAGTAAAGAGACTTGCCGGTAACGAGATTGAACTAGGTATTGAGATACCGATGATCGAATCTCGGGCAAGTAACATACTGATGACAAAGGGAACAACTTATGTTGTTATGCGGTCTGACTGATAAAGATCTTCGTAGAATATGTAGGAACCAATATGGGCATCCAGGTCCTGCTATTGGTTATTGACCCGAGAGGTGTCTCGGTCATGTCTACATAGTTCTCGAACCCGTAGGGTCCGCACGCTTAACGTTCGTTGACGATATAGTACTATATGAGTTATGTATGTTGGTGACCAAATGTTGTTCGGAGTCCGGGATGAGATCATAGACATGACGAGGAACTCCGGAATGGTCCGAAGATAAAGTTTGATATATGGGATAATAGTGTTTGGTCACCGGAAGGGGTTCCGGATGTTTCCCGAAATGTTTGGGTACGAGAACACTTTATTTGGGCCAAAGGGGAAAGCCCACAAGGTTTTTGGAAAGCGCAAAAGGAAGTTTTGCGGAGTCCAGGGGCCAGACGCCAGGGTCCCTGGGGTCTGGGTCCAGATGCCAGGAACCCTGGCGTCTGGCCCTGGAGTCCGAGAAGGACTCTTGCCTTTCGGGTGAAACCGACTTTGTGGAGGCTTTTGCTCCAAGTTTCGACCCCAAGGCTCAAGATATAAATAGAGGGGCAGGGCTAGCACCCAAGACACATCAAGAAACACCAAGCCGTGTGCCGGCAACCCCGTCCCCTCTAGTTTATCCTCCGACCTAGTTTTCGTAGTGCTTAGGCGAAGCCCTGCGGAGATTGTTCTTCACTAACGCCATCACCACGCGGTCGTGCTGCCGGAACTCATCTACTACTTCGCCCCTCTTGCTGGATCGAGAAGGCAGGGACGTCACCAAGCCGAACGTGTGCAGAACTCGAAGGTGCCGTGCTTTCGGTACTTGGATCGGTCGGATCGTGAAGACGTACGACTACATCAACCGCGTTGATATAACACTTCCGCGAACGGTCTACGAGAGTACGTAGACAATACTTTCCCCTCTCGTTGCTATGCATCACCATGATCTTGCGTGTGCGTAGGAAATTTTTGAAATTACTACGTTCCCTAACAGTGGCATCCGGTTTTATGCGTAGATGTCATATGCACGAGTAGAACACAAGTGAGTTGTGGGCGATATAAGTCATACTGCTTACCAACATGTCATACTTTGGTTCGGCGATATTGTTGGATGAAGCGGCCCGGACCGACATTACGCATACGCTTATGCGAGACTGGTTCTACCGACGTGCTTTGCACACAGGTGGCTGGCGGGTGTCAGTTTCTCCAACTTTAGTTGAACCGAGTATGGCTACGCCCGGTCCTTGCGAGTTTAAAACAACACCAACTTGACAAACTATCGTTGTGGTTTTGATGCGTAGGTAAGAACGGTTCTTGCTAAGCCCGTAGCAGCCACGTAAAATTTGGAACAACAAAGTAGAGGACGTCTAACTTGTTTTTGCAGGGCATGTTGTGATGTGATATGGTCAAGACATGATGCTAAATTTTATTGTATGAGATGGTCATGTTTTGTAACCAAGTTATCGGCAACTGGCAGGAGCCATATGGTTGTCGCTTTATTGTATGCAATGCAATCGCCCTGTAATGCTTTACTTTATCACTAAGCAGTAGCGATAGTCGTGGAAGCATAAGATTGGCAAGACGACAACGATGCTACGATGGATATCAAGGTGTCGCGCCGGTGACGATGGTGATCATGAAGGTGCTTCTGAGATGGAGATCGCAAGCACAAGATGATGATGGCCATATCATATGACTTATATTGATTGCATGTGATGTTTATCTTTTATGCATCTTATCTTGCTTTGATTGACAGTAGCATTATAAGATGATCCCTCACTAAATTATCAAAGTATAAGTGTTCTCCTTGAGTATGCACCGTTGCGAAAGTTCTTCGTGCTGAGACACCACGTGATGATCGGGTGTGATAGGCTCTACGTTCAAATACAACGGGTGCAAAACAGTTGTAGACGCGGAATACTCAGGTTAAACTTGACGAGCCTAGCACATAACAAATATGGCCTCGGAACACGGAGACCGAAAGGTCGAGCGTGAATCATATAGTAGATATGATCAACATAAGTGATGTTCACCATTGATACTACTCCATCTCACGTGATGATCGGACATGGTTTAGTTGATATGGATCACGTGATCACTTAGAGGATTAGAGGGATGTCTATCTAAGTGGGAGTTCTTAAATAATATGATTAAATTGAACTTAAATTTATGATGAACTTAGTACCTGATAGTATCTTGCTTGTCTATGTTGATTGTAGATAGATGGCCTGTGATGTTGTTCCGTTGAATTTTAATGCGTTCCTTGAGAAAGCAAAGTTGAAAGATGATGGTAGCAATTACACGGACTGGGTCCGTAACTTGAGGATTATCCTCATTGCTGCATAGAAGAATTACGTCCTGGAAGCACCGAAGTGCCAAGCCTGCTGCAGGAGCAACACCAGATGTTATGAACGTCTGGCAGAGCGAAGCTGATGACTACTCGATAGTTCAGTGTGCCATGCTTTACGGCTTAGAACCGGGTCTTCAACGACGTTTTGTACGTCATGGAGCATATGAGATGTTCCAGGAGTTGAAGTTAATATTTCAAGTAAATGCCCGGATTGAGAGATATGAAGTCTCCAATAAGTTTTATAGCTGCAAGATGGAGGAGAATAGTTCTGTCAGTAAACATATACTCAAAATATCTGGGTATCATAATCACTTGACTCAACTGGGAGTTAATCTTCCTGTTGATAGTGTCATTGACAGAGTTCTTCAATCACTGCCACCAAGCTACAAAAGCTTCGTGATGAACTATAATATGCAAGGGATGAATAAGACTATTCCCGAGCTCTTCGCAATGCTAAAAGCCACGGAGGTAGAAATCAAGGAGCATCAAGTTTTGATGGTCAATAAGACCACCAGTTTCAAGAAAAAGGGCAAAGGGAAGAAGAAGGGGAACTTCAAGAAGAACAGCAAGCAAGTTGCTGCTCAGGAGAAGAAACCCAAGTCTGGACCTAAGCCTGAGACTAAGTGCTTCTACTGCAAGCAGACTGGTCACTGGAAGCGGAACTGCCCCAAGTATTTGGCGGATAAGAAGGATGGCAAAGTGAACAAAGGTATATGTGATATACATGTTATTGATGTGTACCTTACTAATGCTCGCAGTAGCACCTGGGTATTTGATACTGGTTTTGTTGCTAACATTTGCAACTCGAAACAGGGGCTACGGATTAAGCGAAGATTGGCTAAGGACGAGGTGACGATGCGCGTGGGAAATGGTTCCAAAGTCGATGTGATCGCGGTCGGCATGCTACCTCTACATCTACCTTCGGGATTAGTATTAGACCTAAATAATTGTTATTTGGTGCCAGCGTTGAGCATGAACATTATATCTGGATCTTGTTTGATGCGAGACGGTTATTCATTTAAATCAGAGAATAATGGTTGTTCTATTTATATGATTAATATCTTTTATGGTCATGCACCCTTGAAGAGTGGTCTATTTTTGCTAAATCTCGATAGTGGTGATACACATATTCATAATATTGAAGCCAAAAGATGCAGAGTTGATAATGATAGTGCAACTTATTTGTGGCACTGCCGTTTAGGTCATATCGGAGTAAAGCGCATGAAGAAACTCCATACTGATGGACTTTTGGAACCACTTGATTATGAATCACTTGGTACTTGCGAACCGTGCCTCATGGGCAAGATGACTAAAACGCCGTTCTTCGGAACTATGGAGAGAGCAACAGATTTGTTGGAGATCATACATACAGATTTATGTGGTCCAATGAATGTTGAGGCTCATGGAGGATATCATTATTTTCTCACCTTCACAGATGATTTAAGCAGATATGGATATATCTACTTAATGAAACATAAGTCTGAAACATTTGAAAAGTTCAAAGAATTTCAGAGTGAAGTTGAAAATCATCGTAACAAGAAAATAAAGTATCTACGATCTGATCGTGGAGGAGAATATTTGAGTTACGAGTTTGGTCTACATTTGAAACAATGCGGAATAGTTTCGCAACTCATGCCACCCGGAACACCACAGCGTAATGGTGTGTCCGAACGTCGTAATCGTACTTTACTAGATATGGTGCGATCTATGATGTCTCTTACTGATTTACCGCTATCGTTTTGGGGTTATGCTTTAGAGACAGCTGCATTCACGTTAAATAGGGCACCATCGAAATCCGTTGAGACGACGCCTTATGAATTGTGGTTTGGCAAGAAAGCAAAGTTGTCGTTTCTAAAAGTTTGGGGCTGCGATGCTTATGTGAAAAAGCTTCAACCTGATAAGCTCCAACCCAAATCGGAGAAATGTGTCTTCATAGGAACCCAAAGGAGACTGTTGGGTACACCTTCTATCACAGATCCGAAGGCAAGACATTCGTTGCTAAGAATGGATCCTTTCTAGAGAAGGAGTTTCTCTCGAAAGAAGTGAGTGGGAGGAAAGTAGAACTTGATGAGGTAACTGTACCTGCTCCCTTATTGGAAAGTAGTACATCACAGAAACCGGTTTCTGTGACACCTATACCAATTAGTGAGGAAGCTAATGATAATGATCATGAAACTTTAGATCAAGTTACTACCGAACCTCGTAGATCAACCAGAGTAAGATCCGCACCAGAGTGGTACGGTAATCCTGTTCTGGAAGTCATGCTACTAGATCATGATGAACCTACGAACTATGAAGAAGCGATGGTGAGCCCAGATTCCGCAAAATGGCTAGAAGCCATGAAATCTGAGATGGGATCCATGTATGAGAACAAAGTGTGGACTTTGGTTGACTTGCCCGTTGATCGGCAAGCAATTGAGAATAAATGGATCTTCAAGAAGAAGACTGACGCTGACGGTAATGTTACTGTCTACAAAGCTCGACTTGTTGCGAAAGGTTTTCGACAAGTTCAAGGGATTGACTACGATGAGACCTTCTCACCCGTAGCGATGCTTAAGTCTGTCCGAATCATGTTAGCGATTGCCGCATTTTATGATTATGAAATTTGGCAGATGGATGTCAAAACTGCATTCCTGAATGGATTTCTGGAAGAAGAGTTGTATATGATGCAACCAGAAGGTTTTGTCGATCCAAAGGGAGCTAACAAAGTGTGCAAGCTCCAGCGATCCATTTATGGACTGGTGCAAGCCTCCCGGAGTTGGGATAAACGCTTTGATAGTGTGATCAAAGCATTTGGTTTTGTACAGACTTTTGGAGAAGCCTGTATTTACAAGAAAGTGAGTGGGAGCTCTGTAGCATTTCTGATATTATATGTGGATGACATATTGCTGATTGGAAATGATATAGAATTTCTGGATAGCATAAAGGGATACTTAAATAAAAGTTTTTCTATGAAAGACCTCGGTGAAGATGCTTACATATTGGGCATCAAGATCTATAGAGATAGATCAAGACGCTTAATTGGACTTTCACAAAGCACATACCTTGACAAAGTTTTGAAAAAGTTCAAAATGGATCAAGTAAAGAAAGGGTTCTTGCCTGTGTTACAAGGTGTGAAGTTGAGTAAGACTCAATGCCCGACCACTGCAGAAGATAGGGAGAAGATGAAAGATGTTCTCTATGCTTCAGCCATAGGCTCTATCATGTATGCAATGATGTGTACCAGACCTGATGTGTGCCTTGCTATAAGTCTAGCAGGGAGGTACCAAAGTAATCCAGGAGTGGATCACTGGACAGCGGTCAAGAACATCCTGAAATACCTGAAAAGGACTGAGGATATGTTTCTCATTTATGGAGGTGACAAAGAGCTCATCGTAAATGGTTACGTTGACGCAAGCTTTGATACTGATCCGCACGATTCTAAATCGCAAACCGGATACGTGTTTATATTAAATGGTGGAGCTGTCAGTTGGTGCAGTTCTAAACAAAGCGTCGTGGCGGGATCTAGGTGTGAAGCGGAGTACATAGCTGCTTCAGAAGCAGCAAATGAAGGAGTCTGGATGAAGGAGTTCATATCCGATCTAGGTGTCATACCTAGTGCATTGGGTCCAATGAAAATCTTTTGTGACAATACTGGTGCAATTGCCTTGGCGAAGGAATCCAGATTTCACAAGAGAACCAAGCACATCAAGAGACGCTTCAATTCCATCCGGGATTTAGTCCAGGTGGGAGACATAGAAATTTGCAAGATACATACGGATCTGAATGTTGCAGACCCATTGACTAAGCCTCTTCCACGAGCAAAACATGATCAGTACCAAGGCTCCATGGGTGTTAGAATCATTACTGTGTAATCTAGATTATTGACTCTAGTGCAAGTAGGAGACTGAAGGAAATATGCCCTAGAGGCAATAATAAAGCTATTATTTATTTTCTTATTTCATGATAAATGTTTATTATTCATGCTAGAATTGTATTAACCGGAAACATAATACATGTGTGAATACATAGACAAACAGAGTGTCACTAGTATGCCTCTACTTGACTAGCTCGTTGATCAAAGATGGTTAGGTTTCCTAACCATATACATGAGTTTTCATTTGATTAACAGGATCACATCATTAGGAGAATAATGTGATTGACTTGACCCATTCCGTTAGCTTAGCACTTGATCGTTTAGTTTGTCGCTATTGCTTTCTTCATGACTTATACATGTTCCTATGACTATGAGATTATGCAACTCCCGTTTACCGGAGGAACACTTTGTGTGCCACCAAACGTCACAACGTAAATTGGTGATTATAAAGGTGCTCTACAGGTGTCTCCAAAGGTACTTGTTGAGTTGGCATATTTTGAGATTAGGATTTGTCACTTCGATTGTGGGAGAGGTATCTCTGGGCCCACTCGGTAATGCACATCACTATAAGCCTTGCAAGCATTGCAACTAATGAGTTAGTTGTGGGATGATGTATTATGGAACGAGTAAAGAGACTTGCCGGTAACGAGATTGAACTAGGTATTGAGATACCGACGATCGAATCTCGGGCAAGTAACATACTGATGACAAAGGGAACAACGTATGTTGTTATGCGGTCTGACCGATAAAGATCTTCGTAGAATATGTAGGAACCAATATAGGCATCCAGGTCCCGCTATTGGTTATTGGCCCGAGAGGTGTCTCGGTCATGTCTACATAGTTCTCGAACCCGTAGGGTCCGCACGCTTAACGTTCGTTGACGATATAGTACTATATGAGTTATGTATGTTGGTGACCGAATGTTGTTTGGAGTCCGGGATGAGATCACGGACATGATGAGGAACTCCGGAATGGTCCAGAGATAAAGTTTGATATATGGGATAATAGTGTTTGGTCACCGGAAGGGTTCCGGAATTCACCGGAAGGGGATCCGGATGTTTCCCGAAATGTTTGGGTACGAGAACACTTTATTTGGGCCAAAGGGGAAAGCCCACAAGGTTTTTGGAAAGCGCAAAAGGAAGTTTTGCGGAGTCCAGGGGCCAGACGCCAGGGTCCCTGGCAATTGGGTCCAAACGCCGGGAACCCTGGCGTCTGGCCCTAGAGTCCGAGAAGGACTCTTGCCTTTCGGGTGAAACCAACTTTGTGGAGGCTTTTACTCCAAGTTTCGACCCCAAGGCTCAAGATATAAATAGAGGGGCAGGGCTAGCACCCAAGACACATCAAAAAACACCAAGCCGTGTGCCCGCAACCCCGTCCCCTCTAGTTTATCCTCCGTCCTAGTTTTCGTAGTGCTTAGGTGAAGCCCTGCGGAGATTGTTCTTCACCAACACCGCCACCACGCTGTCGTGCTGCCGGAACTCATCTACTACTTCGCCCCTGTTGCTGGATCGAGAAGGCGAGGACGTCACCGAGCCAAACGTGTGCAGAACTCGGAGGTGCCATGCTTTCGGTACTTGGATTGGTCGGATCGTGAAGACGTACGACTACATCAACCGCGTTGATATAACGCTTCCGCGAACGGTCTACGAGGGTACGTAGACAACACTCTCCTCTCTCGTTGCTATGCATCACCATGATCTTGCGTGTGCGTAGGAAATTTTTGAAATTACTACGTTCCCTAACAAAGGTTACCTGGGCCGTCGTCCATCGCTGCCGACGACACGACGCTCCTTCTTGTCTCCCACCCGGATCATGCTCCTCCTAGACACGATGAAGGGGAGATGAGATAGCAAGGGCATGCACCCACCAGTCCAATCTTTTGGGAGCGTCGTGTTGCCGTCGAGGTCGCCATGGGTGGGAGAAGGGCGGCGGCCGCGATCCTACTGCTCCGATCTTTTGGCTTCCCTATGCTGCCATTCGAGCTCGCCGTACGTGGGAGGAGAGCGGCAGTGGTGGCGGTGGCAGCGAATCCTCCATGGAGAGGCACGGGATCAAGAACGAGAGGTTTGGGGAAGGGGAGTGGGACGTGGGACGTGTGTACGTGCACTGCATTCTTTTCCTTTTCCTTTTTTTTCGTGCAAGAAAATGAGGGAGGAGGTCTCCATTTTTTCGGGAGAAGTTAACGTGTGCGCATGAGTACGAGGGTGGAGGAGGTCGAACCATCACGATGTTCGATTCTGCTTTAATAGTAGAGATATGCGTGTGTTGCATTATTTGATGAAATTATGTTTGATGAATTTGATGTCATATTCTTCACTGTGAAGTATATTAGTTCGTAAGATGTACTAATTCATCTGCACGATGAAACACCCAAATCTACTGAGTGGGTCCTCGACAGTGGATGTACAAATCACATGATCGCTAACAAGAACTTATTGATGGACTTTGCTCTATCTCCATCGCATCTGAAGCATATCACCTACGCTGACAAAGGAAAAAAAAGCAAGGTATTGGGTCTAGGTAGGGTTGCAATCTCAAAGGATCGACGCATGGACAAAGTCATGCTTGTCGAGTCCCTCGGATTTAACCTCATGTCTGTCTCAATGCTTTGTGACCTTAATATGGTTGTTGTCTTTGGTAAATATTATTGCATTGTGCTCATGGAATCTGACAATTCCAAAGTCTTCGAAGGCTTTAGGAGAGGAGACTTGTATATTGTTGATTTCTCTGCAGGACCACAGCCTGCCACATGTCTACTTGCAAAAGCTTCAGAAGGCTGGCTATGGCACCGACGAGTAGGTCATGCTGGCATGAGGAACTTACACACGCTCGCGAAGAAGAAGCACATCATTGGCATCGAGGGTGTCAAATTCCTCAAAGATCATCTTTGTGGGGCTTGTGAGGCTGGAAAGATGACCAGATCCAAGCACCCCTCTAAGACTATCATGACTACCACTCGTCCTTTTGAATTGCTTCACATGGACCTCTCTGGCCCTACTCATTATGCCACACTAACAAATGTAGCATTTCTATATGGCTTTGCTATTGTTGATGATTATTCTCGTTACACATGGGTGCATATCATTACGTACAAAACTGAAGTGCAGGAAGTCTTCAAATGATTTTCCTCAAGGGCCTCGACGAATTTCGATGTGAAGATCAATCATATCCGGAGTGACAACGGGACCGAGTTCAAGAATACTTGTCTTGATGACTATCTTGATGAACTTGGTATTACTCAGGAGTTATCTGCCCCATACACTCCACCGCAGAATGGCGTCGTGGAGCGCAAGAACAGGACTCTTGTTGAGATGGCTTGCACTATGCTTGATGAATACAAGACGCCTCACCACTTCTGGCCTAAGGCTATTAATACTGCATGTCACATCATCAACATAGTATATCTTCACAAATTATTCAAGAAGACCTCATATGAACTCCTCACTAACAAGAAAACCAATAGAGCACCTACCTCCTGTGTTAGATGAAATATCTCCTGAGGAATCCATCAAGTTCAAGGCTTGAGGATGTCATGCCTACTGAAGAATCTTCTGAAAAAGTTATTCCAGATCGTGAAGAAAATCATGCTGGTGCATCTGAGGAAAATGGCTCTGAAGAAAATGCTGAGCCCAATCAAAGTCGTCAACCCGCTCATCCTCGCGTAGCAAATGAAGTGCAGATTGAAAAAATCCTCAATGACATCAATGCACCAGGTCCTCTCACATGATCAAAAGCCCCACCAAAGTTGATGAGGCATTTCTGGAGCCTGAGTGGATTCAAGCTATGCAAGAGGAATTACATCAATTCGACCTCAACAATGTGTGGGAACTTGTCAAGCGACCAGATCCTCACAAGCACAATATCATCGGTACCAAATGGATCTACCGCAACAAGCAAGATGAAAATGGCCAAGTGGTGAGGAATAAGGCTCGTCTTGTAGCTCAGGGCTACACACAGGTTGAAGAAATTGATTTCGATGAAACTTTTGCACCTGTTGCTAGACTTGAAGCTATTCACATATTGCTCGCTTATGCTAACCATCATAATATCATCTTATATCAAATGGATGTGAAAAGTGAATTCCTCAATGGTAAGCTTGAGGAAGAAGTATATGTTTCTCAACCACCAGGTTTTGAAGATCCTAAGTATCCTGATAAAGTCTTCGGACTCAATAAGGCCATCTATGGCCTCATGCAGGCCCCTCGGGCATGGTATGATACACTGAAGGAATTCCTCATGAAGAAAGGCTTCAAAACTGATTCACTTGACCCAACTCTTTTCACCCAAACCTATGATGATGAATTATTCGTGTGCCAAATATATGTTGATGATATTATCTTTGGCTCTACTAACCAACATTACAGTGACGAATTTGCCTATATGATGAGTGACGAATATCAAATGTCTATGATGGGAGAACTGAAATTCTTCTTAGGCATTCAAATTCGTCAACAACGTAATGACATCTTCATATCTCAAGAGAAATGCCTCAAGGGTGTGCTGAAGAAATTCAGCATGCAAGATTGCAAAGGCGTCAAAATCCCTATGCCCACAAATGGCCATCTATGCACCAATGAAAATGGTATATACTTCGATCAAAAGGTATACCGCTCCATGATTGGCTCTTTATTGTATCTATGTTCATCTAGGCCAGATATTATGCTTAGTGTTTGCAAGTGAACTAGTTTTCAAGCTACACTGAAGGAATCACACCATAAGGCTGTGAAACATATTCTTTGATATCTACCTCACACTCCAACACTTGGATTATGGTATCCCAAGGGCTCGGCTTTTGATCTCATTGGATATTATTCAACTTTCCACTCCTTAAACACCCAAATGATTTTGTTCCTTGATTTGTTTCCCTAAGCTTTGTTTTTCTTCAAGATTCCTCAATTGTGTGGATTTTCAAATCTATACAACTCTGGAACCTAAGTCAAGAATGCTTAGTGAAATTCCTCAAGACACCTATGGTCAAATTCCTCAAACTTGATATTTTTGAAAATTTCTGAGAACGCATATGACCTCTCCAAATCTTTCACACCTATACTCGGTTCACAGGTACAAATTGTTCGCTATTGAATCACTAGGTTTTCATCAACTTAACTCATTTGCAGTGTTCCTCGAAGATAAGTTGCACACTTCCTCAAAAACATCCAAAGTTCAAAGTCCTCAAGTGAGGAAAATAGAAGATGGGAAAAGACCTCAGAAGGGAGGCAAGAGGCCAGAGACAAACACAACATTTGAAATCCTTGTGGATATCTATGATGAATATTGCACACATGATGAAGCTACTCATGGCAAAGAGAACAAGAATCAGCGCGAAGTGCGCATCCAGAGAATTGAGAGGAGATGGGCGAAGGAATGGAGGGAATATCGCTATGTTACTCCCAAATACATGAAGAAATTCGTTGTAAACCCTCCATGTCCTAGACCTCATTTGGCTCCTGGCCAAGAAGCTGATCCCACCAACATTAGGCATGGTGAGGACTTTCCAAAACAATGGGCCAAGCGCCAAGCAAAATTGGCTAAAGTTGCAAAAGAAGCAGTGAAGAAATTCTTGAGGATTCTCAAGCTGCTGCTGCTGAGGCCTCTACTAGTAAGCCTAAGAAGGCTATCCTGAAGAAATCTGCTATGAAACTGAGTTCCTCAACAACAATGCCCTCACGGCCAAGTTCTTCAACGTCAAAGCCCTGAAGGCAAATTCCTCAAGCAACTTCTTCAAGGGCAATGCCAATTCCCTCTGTTGCCACAAAATCCTCAGTTGCTACTGCTGCAAAGTCCTCACCACCAGTGCATCTTACAATGTGTCAACAGACTGCAGGCTTTTCAATTGCTTCTGGAGCATCTGCATCTTCCTCAGTTCCACCTTAGTCCGCAATAGGTCCAACCTTGCTGAAGGTTAAAACCACTGTTGGACGTGGATCGAGGCCAAGTCCTCATAAGAAGCAAGTGGCGTTCCAAGTTCTGTCTGATGACGATGAAGCTGATGATGAAGAACTTGCTAAAATCATCAGGGACAAGCAAGAAAGGGCTGCTAGAGCCAAAGGTAGTTCTGTGCCTCTCGTGTTGGATCCAAGGAAGATCCTGGACTTTATTGACATATGGCATAAGGATCCCAACACTCCACTGCCTGACTTGAACCTCACTCCTGGTCAAAGTCACATGATGAATGCCTTCATCAGCGAAGAGAAATGGAAATTTCAGAAGGCCAAACAGGTCAAGAAGGCTCAATACAAGAAAGAGAGATTTTTGAAGAACAACGTTCTGAATATGTCTCCTGAAGAACTTGTTAATATGCAGAAGGAGAACAAAGGTCTCAGTGATGAATTTGACACATATCATGCAGACTGGCTAGGTGCCAAAGTTAGATTTGTCAAGCTTGCCAAGAACCTCAAACCTAACATTGCAGCACCATCACAACAAGAAATTCCTCAGGCTGCAGCATCTGCTCAGCAAACTAAAGAAACTGCAAGCACAACTGATGAAAATCAGGCTGCTGAAGAAACTGAAAGTACCAGGGCTGCTGAAGAAATTCTAGCTACTGAAGAACATGCTAGGGCAACCACCAATGTTGCGCCTGAAGAACAACCCAGGCCACCTAAAGCATCTGTTGTGCCTAAAGAAACTGAGAATGCCATGGTGACTGCATGAGTCGTGCCTGAAGAAACTGAACCAACTCCATCTGCTACTCCTGTAAAATCTTCAAAGATGAAGAATATCACACTTCCTTCTGCATCAGAAGTGAAGAAAACCAAGGCTGCGGAGAAGGCAGCTGTGAAGAAGAGGAAAGCATCAACCTCTGCAGAGTCCTCGGCTCCCAAGAAAGTGAGGACTTTGACGAGTTTGTTCACTAATCCAATTGATGTTGTTCCGATCTCAGTTGTGCCATCAAAGGAGCTCATTCCTTTTGGTGAGGACTATGCCATTTCAGATGACACTGACGAAGAGAATTCTCCTATTGCTTCTTCAGAGCAGTTGGATGAAGAAATTGAAGTGGAAGATATCCCTTCCACCCCACTGGTATCATCACCTATGCCTCAGTTCACAACTGAAGAGGTGGGCCTTGAAGAAATTGAAGAAGACGTGGACATTGTCTCAACCACTCTAGTGTTGAATGATGAATATTGGGAAAATCTTCACCCGAATTCACCATTGGCCACGCCTCTGCATCCAATTCCTCAGTCCCCAGTGCAAACTGAAGAAATTCAAACGGGATCTGAAGGATGTCAAACTTATCTCCTTTCCATTCCTAAAGAAATTCCAGCTACAACAACTGAAGAAATGGAGCATCAAACCGCTGTTGAAGAACATGAAGCATCAATTCCCTAGACAACAACTCCAGAGATTATGACACAAGAGGTTGTGAAACCTTCAACTGCAAATCTTCAGCCCAAGCAGCATAATCCTCATGCAAAAAGGCCAAAATTCAAGGCTGACGATTTCTTTGTTGAGCATCATTTCTTCACTAACTTCAATCCGTATGACTCAGCAAGACTTCGATGCAAGCGGTTCTGGACTGCGAGCCAAATGAATTTTTATTCATCACTTCTGTTTGATAAGGACAAGGTATTTGAGCACCATCAAATTTCTCATGTTGACATGGAGTCCATTCCTTGCTTCCAACCTGTCTTGAATGTTCTTCACGAAGCAGGACTCCTGAATTTTCTGTGCTGACAACTGCGATTGGAATGAAGAGCTAATTCTTCAATTCTATGCTACTCTGCAACTCACTAGAAATATGGATGATGTTAATTCATGGGTGCTTGATTGGATGACTAAGAACACTCACTACAAAGCTCCGTCCTCTGAATTACTTCATGTCATTCCAGTCAGTCCTCCTACTGAAGGCGCAAGGCTGATTTATGAAGAAACTGAACTTCGTCATCATCTGATGCAAGTGCTCATGAAACCTTTGCGGCTAGGCCAAGCTCCCAGGACCACCTTCCTAGTGAAGGACTTGCTTTATGTGCCAAGGACAATCTACCGCATTCTGACCAAAACCCTCAGTCCGATCAAAGGCCACAACTCTGAATAAGAGGAAGTTGTTGGCATCATGAAGAAACTGCTATTCAACATCATACATGGGATTCCAATTAACTATCATGATTTCTTCATGAGGACTTTGGCAAATGTTGCACTGTCACCGTTTGAGTTGAAGCCCTATGCTCCATGGATTATGAAATTCATTAGAACCAGGTCTTCAATTCACTACAAGGGATTATCAGAATCTAATACAAAAAAATACACTTCTGTGATGATACGTGTTTGTCACAGTAGGTCACGTTTTCTATCATGCATGTACATCCATGATGATTTTATGACAGAATCAAGATAGTCATACCTGTGCTGTCGTAGAAGTGTCCCATGACAATACCAAAATTATCATCAAAAAAGTGTTCACTTCCATGATGATAGATGACGCGTCATGGAAGTGATTTCATCAAGGGTAACCGACATGTGGCATCCACCGTAATGGGTCGTCGTTAAGCTATCGGGTCCGGTTTTGGATCTGATAACCCGTTAACAGCCTGGACCAATGGTGATTTTCCATGTGTAAAATTCTCATTCGCCGAAGGAAACACGTGTCAGCTCATCATTGGGTCAGATAGGCACCTATGATATGTCGACACGTGCGACAGCCCACCAGTAGCCCATTTAGCTTACAAAGGCTGGCCCGTTTGACTTTGTCAATAGTTAGTGGGATGGCCCATGAAAAGCGTGTTAATGGTCTGTTCGCAAATAGCCCATTTTGGCCCGGTAACTCACGACCCATTAGGGCCTTCCCGAAATCGGCCCAATAGTGTCATGCGGGCCGTCGAATATAACACCAGCCCGTTTCACTTTCGGCCCATGTATGGCCCACAACGTCTTTCGGCCCATATGAGGCCTTTCGTATCTTTAGGCCCTTTAGTGGCCCACGGTGACTCTAGCCCATAATGTACAGTAAATTTCTGTGTACCCATTAACGGCCCATGATTCGCATGGGCCTTATCCAGCCCATGTTAGCTTTCAGCCTACTTACAGCCTTCTTGGGCTCCTTTCCGGCCCTCGATTACTTCCGGCCCGTTACCGGCGTGTTCCCCTAATGGGCCAACTTTGGCCCGTGGATAGAATCGGCCCGTTTGTGGCCTGTTAACCCGTTGCGCTGTTTCCAGCCCGTCCTATATTCTAGCCCATTAACGACCTGTTATGCCTGTGACAAAATTAAGCCTTTGCTGTCTTCCGGCCTGTTAATGGCTCGTTGCCGTGCTGGCCCGATACCAATTATGCCCGTTGAAAGGATTGATATGGTTGACTAGAGGGGGGGTGAATAGGCAACTACCAATTTTTAACTTAACTTTATCAAATTAAACTTTGCATCAAAGTAGGTTGTCTAGATGTGCAACTAGGTGAGCAACCTATATGATGCAGTACCAACAAGCAAACAAGCAAGCAAGAGAAGTAACACTAAAGAGCTTGCACAAGTAAAGGTAAGAGATAACCAAGAGTGGATCCGGTGAAGACGAGGATGTGTTACCGAAGTTCCTTCCCTTTGAAGGGAAGTACGTCTCCGTTAGAGCGGTGTGGAGGCACAATGCTCCCCAAGAAGCCACTAGGGCCACCGTATTCTCCTCACGCCCTCACACAATGCGAGATGCCGTGATTCCACTATTGGTGCCCTTGAAGGCGGCGACCGAACCTTTACAAACAAGGTTGGGGCAATCTCCACAACTTAATCGGAGGCTCCCAACAAAACCACGAAGGTTCACCACAATGGACTATGGCTCCGTGGTGACCTCAACTGTCTAGGGTGCTCAAACACCCAAGAGTAACAAGATCCGCTAGGGGATGAGTGGGGGAATCGAAAATCCCTTGGTGGAAGTGTAGATCGGGGCCTTCTCAACCACTCCCGAGCAAATCAACAAGTTTGATTGGCTAAAGAGATAGATCGGGCGAAAATGGAGCTTGGAGCATTTAATGGAGCTTGAGCAATAAATG
This sequence comes from Triticum urartu, assembly GCF_056163025.1. Taxonomy (NCBI): domain Eukaryota; kingdom Viridiplantae; phylum Streptophyta; class Magnoliopsida; order Poales; family Poaceae; genus Triticum; species Triticum urartu. Next base: position 221,465,647 of record NC_141878.1, read on the forward strand.
GAGCTTGAGGGGGAAGAGGTGGGTCAAAGGGAAGAAGGGGACCCCCTTTTATAGTGGGGGCAACAATCCAACCGTTGCCCCCCACCAACCAGCCCCGCATAGGGCGGTACTACCGCTAAGAGGGGGCGGTACTACCGCTAGGTCAGCGGTACTACCGCACCAGCCAGCGGCACTGCCGCGTAGAGAAGACTAGGAGGGAATAGGACCCAACGCGGTACTACCACGGCGGTAGGGGCGGTACTACCGCCTCTACAGCCGTAACTAGTGCCGCAAAACCCGACACGAGAAAAAGAGCCCTCGAGTTGAGGCGGTAGGAGCCAGACAGCCCAGCGGTACTACGACAGCGGGGTCACAGGCGGTACTACCGCTATGGAGCGGAACTACCGCTTATGACCCTTTGGCCGTACTACCGCTGGTAGTGCGGTACTACCGCTGGGACACATAAGAGAGAGAGAGAGAGAGAGAGAGAGAGAGGATCTCTCCAAAGAGGCTGAGGACGAGGCGATGGTGCCAGGCACCCCAGCGGTACTACTGCTGTGGAGTCACGGGCGGTACTACCGCTGTGGAGCGGTACTGCCGCTTGTGGCTCCTCGGCGGTACTAAGGCTGGGTTGCGCGGTACTACCGCTAGGACCCAGACAGGACAAAGAAAAGTGGAGAGATCTCTTCAATGGAATAGAAAAGCTCGGAGGGTGAGAAGCTGATGTGTACGTGTTGATTCCACCCATGCAATACCCCAGCGGACCCCCTCTTGATAGAACGGTGCCCTCTACGCAACTAGTCCACCGAGAGAGAAACGAAAGAGCTACACCATCTTGAAAGACACTCCGAAGGGAAGAAAATGTCTCGTGCCAGGGGTGAATCTGTGAACTATTCAAAGCACATGATTAGTCCGCAAACATGTTGTCATCAATCACCAAAACTACCTAGAGAGAGATATGCCGTAACAATCTCCCCCTTTTTGGTGGATCGATGACAACTAGGGATTTGTGCAAGGAAAAGAAATAAATGTAAGAAAACTAAGAACTACAAAATATAGACGGGCTCCCCCAGAATGTGTGCACCTAGTTAGAGGAGCATTCGGAAAGCAAGACACACACATCCGGGTCAACACTCCCCCTATATTTTATAGTCCAACAATACTAAGCACAAGATATATGAGAGAAGAGTATAAAACAGGACAAGCATGCAACTCATAATAAACTACAGTATTGAATAGACATAAGTAATAAGGTAGCGATAGGGAGCATATGTCTCACACCATATGTCTAGAACTTAGGTCTCACAGGCACCAAACCAAACCAAACAAAGACACCGAGAGAACACACCAGAAAACACAAGATGACACACACAAACTCAAAGCACGGCAACAACACAAATCCCTACACTCTCTCCCCCTTTGGCAGCAAGACACCAAAAAGGGCAAAGAGTGACACAACGACTCCAGGTGATGGGAAGATGAGGATCTCGAACATCACATCTCAGCGTGATCATCTGCATCTTCATCGTGGGTCGAAAACTGCTCGGCATCGGAGTCGGTCCAAGGGCACTGCTGATGAATCCATTCCTCCTCTTCAGTGATCTGACCCTCAGAACCACTGGCAACTGTCGCTCCCATCTGACGCATGAGCTCCTTGTGGCGCATCCTGGCATGCTTCTCCGCCACATGAGTCATGTACTGACCATGAGACTCCATGCAGAAAAGCTTCTTCATCTTGCGTTTAAGCTTCTGTGCCCACGATGGTTCTGTACTAGAGGGCCCAAAGTCCTCCTCGTGATCATCAGTGGCAGCCCCACCCTCGGTCCCCATGGCAGCAGCAGCAGCAGACGGACCCCCTGTTTGAGGCGCTGGGGTGACCCAATTGTCCTTCTTCCTCAGGCGCTTGATCTCATGAGAAACCAAGTCTCTAGTTTCTAGCAACACTCTGGGATAGATCTGTGCCCAGGCCCTCTCAATGAGCCTCATGATGAATGGACCATATATGGGGCACTTGCGCTCAGACACGGCAGAGAGAAGTTCAGACCACATGACATGAGAAATATCCAGGCTCTCTCCAGTGTTTGCGTCCTTCTCATGCTGACAGAACAGAAGCATGTCCACGAGATAAGAGTGGACCATATCCAGATTCCTGATGCAAGTAAAAAGAGTCTCACAGAAGATACGATGAAGAATGTCCAGATACAGAGACAGCTCATAGGTTTTCTTCTTAGTCACTGGGTAAACTTTCACAGTGCAGTAGGGCCAAAGGGCTTGCTTGTGGGTGGACGCATCATTGCGGTGAGGGCGGAAACCGACTGGAGTCTCAAGCCCGTGATCCACCACATCAAGTAACTCCATGAAAGCCTTCCACTTGACGGAAAGTAGCTTGCCATTGGTCATCCATGTCAGAGTTCTGTCGACATATGTCCCAAGATGAACGGTGGCAAAGAATTGAGCCACCAAATCTGCATCGAAATCCTTGTTGAATTGCATGATCCTGAGAATGTTCAGCTGAGTGCACATCTGAAGGGCTTCGCCAAAGTACTCCGGGTCCTTCTCCATAGCATCAGTGTCAATGGAGTGAACATCAACAAAGAGATTCTTCTTGGCCTTGATCACATCAAAATAGATGGAAAACTGAAATCGGTTCCAGAACGGGCGGTTGACCAAAGTGGGTTCTTGGTCCACCTCATAGGGATTGCTACGATGCTTTTCCCAAAACTCCTTGTTGGTCATCTCAGTCACAGTCTTCCCCTTTGGCTTGTTGGCGGATCTCTTCCATTGCTGAGGAGGTGGAGGAACACTTGCGGATGCACTTGCTGGAGGCGGTTAGGTGCTAGAGGAACCACCGGCTGGCTCAGAGGTGCGGTAGCGTTTTGATGTTGCACGCCCGGGGTTGATACGGCGAGCTTGATGCTCAGAAAGATCATCACCTGGAGCCAAACACAAGAACATGCAAAACAACCAGAAAGAACGAGCATAAGCCAACAAACACAACAAAAAGGATCAAAGTAAAGCAGGAATATGATGGAATTTGACAGGCACCGGTAGTACCGTGACATGCCCGCGGTAGTACCGCCCAAGCGGTAGTACCGTACCAAAGAGAGCGGTAGTACCGCTCGAGGTCAAGCGGTAGTACCGCTCCAAAGAGAGCGGTAGTACTGCTCGAGGCGGAGAAACAGCGGTTTCCTACAACACGAGGCGGAGAAACAACGGTTTCCTACTACCGTGGTCAGATCCGGCACTACCGGCCTGCCAAATTCAAAAATATTCCTACCAAACTCTAATCGAGATAGTCTAGTTTCCTTCTCCAACCAACTCAAGCCTAGATTTAGCCAAAAATCTAGAGATGCAACCACCATTGCCCCTAAGAAACAAGGTCTGAAAACGAGACAAAAGGAGAGAAGAAACGGGGGCAATACCGGCATCCATGGCAAGAGAATGAGGTGGGGAACGACTCCACCAAAGGAAATGGAGAGGGACACCCCGGAGACGGAGATCCGCCGGAGCCCTCTCGCGGCGAGTTGAGGCTAGAGAGAGGAAGAGGAAAGAGGGGGCGAAGCAAATGGTTATGGGGGAGAAGAAACCTCCCCCTGCCCCGATATAACCCCCTGGTCCCGTCCCTCAGCGGTAGTACCATGCTGGGGGGCGGCAGTACCGCTTATGAGCGGTAGTACCGTGCACCACCAGCGGTAGTACCGCCCAGCACGCCACGGCAACCTAACAACATGGCTTTTTCTCGAACAAAACAGCAAGAAAAGAGAGCACACCAGCAAACAACCAAGACACACCTCTTCAAAAGAGGGCGGTGGCCGAGGCCACCTATGTTTGATTCAAGAGGTATGGCGCCGCGAAGATTTTAACCTTGGGCCCATGACCAAAACTCGTCTTTGAAACACAAGTACCATCAACAATGCCTAAAGTGAAAGACTTGATCAATTTATGCATAATGGGGGGAGGGAGAGTTCATTGAGAGAACAACACTCCCCCTATGTCCATGCCTACACCTAAACTAGACAGCAAATTGAGCGTGGTGGGGTGTGCAAGGGTTCAAGCCACATTGCTCGAATCAATGATATTTAGCTCATGCCTTAACTCGCGAAATCTTGCTTCATCCAAGGGCTTCGTGAAAATATCTGCAAGGTTGTCATGAGTGTTGACATAGTTGAGCTCGATCTCTCCTCGCCTAATGTGATCCCGGATGAAGTGATACCGAATCTCAATATGCTTCGTCTTGAAGTGTTGCACCAGGTTGAGAGAGATCTTGATGGAACTTTCATTGTCACACCAAAGAGGCACTTTGTCACAAGTGACACCATAATCCTTTAAAGTTTGCCTCATCCATAGGAGTTGTGCACAACAACTACCGGCGGCAACATACTCCGCCTCAGTGGACGAGAGAGGCACACAACTTTGCTTTTTGGAAGACCAACTTACCAAAGAGCAACCAAGGAATTGGCACCCTTCGGAAGTGGACTTCCTATCCACTTTGTCTCCTGCCCAATCGGAATCCGAGTACCCTACAAGTTTGAAGTTTGATCCTCTTGGGTACCATAAGCCAAAGTTTGGGGTATGAGCCAAATATCGAAAGATTCGTTTGACCGCCACATAGTGACTTTCCTTAGGTGCGGCTTGAAACCATGCACTAATTCCCACACTCAACATGATGTCCGGTCTAGATGCACAAAGGTAAAGCAAGGATCCAATCATGGAACGATATACCTTTTGATCCACCACTTTACCATTTGGATCTAAGTCAAGTTGGCACTTGGTGGGCATTGGAGTGGAAGCCGGCTTAACGTCACTTAGCTTGAATCTCTTGAGCATGTCTTGAGTGTATTTGGATTGATTGATGAAGGTTCCTTCTCTTATTTGCTTCACTTCGAACCCTAGAAAGAACTTCAACTCTCCCATGGAGGACATCTCGAACTTTGAGGTCATGAGAGCGGCAAATTCCTCATTGAAAGCTTTGTTAGGAGAACCAAAGATAATGTCACCAATGTATAATTGGCACACAAACAACTCCCCTTTAACCTTCTTAGTAAAAAGAGTGGGGTCGATTAGCCCAACTTCAAAACCATGGTCTTGTAACAACTCGGTAAGGTGGTCATACCACGCACGTGGGGCTTGTTTAAGGCCATAGAGTGCCTTATCGAGTTGATACACATGATCGGGAAAGTAGGGATCCTCGAACCCGGGGGGTTGCTTGACGTAAACCAACTCATTAATAGGACCATTAAGAAAAGCACTTTTCACATCCATTTGTTTTAACTTAAAGTTATGATGAGAAGCATATGCAATCAACATGCGAATGGATTCAAGACGAGCAACGGGAGCAAAGGTTTCACCGTAGTCGATACCCTCGACTTGGGAGTAGCCTTGTGCTACCAAACGAGCCTTGTTGCGAATGATAATCCCATGGGCATCTTGCTTGTTCTTAAATATCCACTTGGTTCCTATGACATTGTGATTCCTGGTTGGTCTTGGCACCAATCTCCACACTTTGTTGCGCTCGAAGTTGTTGAGTTCTTCATGCATGGCATTGAGCCAATCCGGATCTTCTAGTGCTTCATAGACCTTGTGGGGTTCCACACAAGAGACAAACGCGTGATGCTCACAATAATTTGCTAATTGTCTACGAGTGCTTACCCCCTTTCTTAAGCTTCCAAGCACATTCGTCATGAGATGATCCTTGGTGGAGAGCTTGGAAGCAACCTTGGCGGCACGACGCTCTAATTCCTCCTCAGGGGTGAGACGAGGAGTGGTCACTTGATCATCTTGAGCGTCGTCTTGGGCTTTTTCTTGTTCTTGAACTTTCTCGGAGGAGAGAACTTGACCTTGGGCATCGCTTGATGTGTCAACACCGTCTTGAGCATGATCTTGCCCTTGGTCAGGTTCTTGAGGATGAGGGCCTTCATGATGTTCTTCGGAAGCGTGTGGGCCTTGGGCTGGTGATGGCTCCACTTGAGTGGAGCTTTGTCCTTCTCCTTCGGCCACAAGGGGTTCCTCAATGGGTAGGATAAAGCCAACACCCATTCTTCTTATGGCTTGGGGAGGAATTTCATCACCTACATCACAAGTGCCACTTTGCTCCACTTGGGAGCCGTTATTCTCATCAAACTCCACGTTACACGTCTCCTCAATAAGTCCCGTGGATTTATTGAGGACACGGTAAGCATGAGAGTTTGTAGCATAGCCAACAAATATGCCCTCATAAGCTCTAGCCTCAAATTTAGACAACTGAACACCTTTCTTGAGAATGAAACACTTACACCCGAATACCCGGAAGTACTTGAGATTGGGCTTGTTACCGGTGAGTATCTCATATGGAGTCTTGTTCAAGCCCTTGCGGAGGTAGAGCCGATTGGATGCATGACACGCGGTGTTGATGGCTTCGGCCCAAAAGTTGTACGGAGACTTGAACTCCGCCATCATGGTCCTTGCCGCATCCATCAACGTCCGGTTCTTCCTCTCCGCAACACCGTTTTGTTGAGGGGTGTAGGGTGCGGAATATTGATGCTTGATTCCCTCATCACTAAGAAACTCATCCAAGGTGTAGTTCTTGAACTCGGTGCCGTTGTCACTTCTTATTGTCAAGATCTTTGCATTGTGTTGACGTTGTGCTTCATTTGCAAAGTCAATGATGGTTTGTTGGGTCTCGCTCTTCCTCTTGAAGAAATACACCCACGTGTACCTTGAGTAGTCATCCACAATCACCAAGCAATACTTCCTACCTCCAAGACTATCGAAGGATGGAGGCCCAAAGGGATCCATGTGAAGGAGCTCCAAAGGCCTCTTCGAATAAATGATAGTCGTGGGAGGGTGAGCCTTCTCATGTAGCTTTCCTTCAATACAGGCACTGCAAGCATGATCTTTAGCAAAACTAACATTCGTTAGTCCACGGACATGGTCCCCCTTGAGGAGACTTTGCAAAGATCTCATATTGACATGGGCTAAACGGCGATGCCAAAGCCATCCCACATCAACTTTAGCCATTAGGCATGTCGCGGTCTTAGTGGGTCGCTCTGAAAAGTTAATCACATATAGACCATTCTCGACATGCCCAACAAAGGCTACTTTAAGAGTCTTGCTCCACAAGAGGGCCACGGTATCGATATCAAAGAAAGTGGCAAATCCCATGATTGCAAGTTGACGAACGGAAAGTAAATTGTATGCAAGGGACTCAACAAGCATGACCTTCTCGATCGTGAGATCATGAGATATGACCACCTTGCCAAGTCCCAATACCTTAGAAGATGAGGCGTCACCCCACTCGACATTGGTGGGCATAGATGGAACCTTCTGCACATCCACCACCAAGTCCTTGCTTCCGATCATATGATTTGTAGCTCCGCTATCGAGCAACCATGATCCCCCACCGGAAGCAAACACCTACAAGAGATCAATGCTTGGTTTTAGGTACCCATTTTTTAATGGGTCCTTTGATGTTAGTAACAAGGGTCTTTGGAACCCAAATAGACCATTCAATGTATTCATGAGGAGAACCAACAAATTTGGCATAAACATGCCCATCACTAGCATGGCATAACACATAAGACGGATTAAAATCGCCGGCTTTGTTGGGAGGGGTGGCATTGCCCTTCTTGACATTGCCGCCCTTTGCAATGTTCTTCTTCTTCTCCTTGGACACACTCTCTCCCTCCTTCACAAAGGTTTGCATGAGAGGAGGAGGTCGTTTGGTCTTGTCATTCTTCTTCTTGTTCTTGGAGTCGGGCATGTACCCAACCCCTTCCTTGGCCACGACTTCCTTTTGACTACTCAAAAGGTCGTTGAGGTTCTTTTCACCTTGTATGCATGACACAAGGCCTTTCTCAAGCTGCTCCTTCAACTTAGCATTTTCCTCAACAAGATGTATATGCTCACAACACGGGTTAGTAGCATTTGCATTGTCAATTAAAACCATATGAGGAAATGTGGCTTTCTCCTTAGTTAGCTTCACTTGGAGTTGATCATGAGACTCCTTCAGACTAGCGTGAATACCCTTCAAGGCCTTGTGGGCCTTGTCAAGTATACCAAACTCCTCTTTGAGTCTAGCAAGATCAACCCCAAGTTTGGCCTTCTCGGAATTTAGCACACGAGAAACAACAAGAACATGATCATGATCGTTCTTTAACTTAGCATGATCAACGTTGTGTGACTCCTCAAGAGCCAAACGAAGACCACGCTCTTCCTCAAGAGCATTGGAAAGATCCGAAATCTCATCGGCATAGTCACGACTATGCCCTTCCATCTTAGTGATGGTATCTTCGTGAGCCTCGATCATGTCATTGGCTTCACCAAGTTGTTCCAGGAGAGCAACAAAGTGCTTCTTGGATTTACCCTTAAGTTTTCCCATAAAGGCCTCAAACTCATTTGCCTCCACATTAGCTCCCTCATGTTCATCAACGCAATCCGTCGAAGAAGGATGATTAATGATGGTAGTTTTGATGTTGGGGGTTACCTTGTTGGTGGCTTTAGCCATGAGGCACTTGGCGGTGATGCTCTCATTGGGTGAGTCGAAGAGAGACACCCGCGGAGTCGTCGCAATGGCAACGGAGTCCATGGCAACCGGCTCATCACTTTCATCATCGTCATCATCCTCATTGTACTCTTCTTGTACCACCAATGCCCTAGGAGGCGTCTTCTTGGTGAAGTTGCTCTTGTTGGGGAACGACTTGGCCTTGTCCTTTCGGATGAGCTTGCCACCATTGTCTTCCCTCTTCTCATATGGGCATTCCGCTCACGTTGCCGCAATTGTAGCAAGTCCTTACACGTTGCTTGCCCCTCGTGCCACTTGAGTTGTTTTTGCTAAAGTTTGGCCTCGAGTTTTTCTTGCTCCAAAATTGCCTTGAAGCAAGTGCCATGTGTTCATGATATGCATACTTCGTATCTTCGGGATTGCTCTCCTCTTCTTCCTCTTCTTCTTCAACAGTGAGCTTGGCCTTCAATGCAAGGTTAGGCCTCTTTGCCCTTTGAGAACAAAGCACCGCATTGTCGGCGGTCTTGTCCAAAATGTTCATGGCCACAAACTCATCCAACACTTCGCTTGAGGCCAAAGTGTGGAAGTCCGGTCTTTGACGAATGACGGAGGACATGGCCTTGTGATAGGGCATCATTGCCTTGAGGAATTTGCGCCTGATCCAATTGTCATCCGTGTCCTTGCTCCCGTGATCTCGTAGTGAGACCGCGAGTTTGGTTACTCTCCGATAAAGCTCACGAGGTTCTTCATATTCTTTCATTGCAAACTCATCGGCCTCATCTTGTACCACTTCATAGTTGGAGCGTTGAATGCTTGCGCTTCCCCGGTAGAGAGAGACAACACAATGCCATGCATCTTTGGCCAAGGCGAAGGGACGAAGATGAGGTAGGTCTTCGGGTGGAATTGCATCTTGGATGATGAAGAGAGCATTCTCATTGAATTGATTGTCCACGGCTTCTCGAGGAGTGAAGTTGCTTGAATCATGCGGATAGAAACCTTCTTCAATGATTCTCCAAAGGTTAGTGTTCACATGATTTAAATGACGTTTAAAGCGGTAAACCCAAGAATCAAAGTCCTCATTTTTCACAATCTTAGGGGGAGGACCGGCATGATTCAAATGAGTAGAAGGAACCGGTCCACCATAAACAAGTGGTGGTTCCACATGAGCAAAGATGTCGGTGCCATTTTTACCACTAGAAGACGGAGCCTTTTCACTACTAGCTTCCCCCTTGTCGGGGATAACATCCGTCACCTTGTCGGTGGGATCACCCACTTTCAACGGTGCGGTGGAAAGTTTAAGACCCTCAAGAAATTTAGTAAACATGCTTTCAACCTCAGTCATCATGGAGGTCTTCAATGTTTCTAAGGCCACATTGAACTCCTCACGAGAGACCGAGGTTCCCCCATCGCCTGTAGACGAGATCGGATTCACACCAGAGTGTTCCTCCACACCATCTACGGTATCAACCATACTCTTTGGATGGTAAAGTCCTTAATAAAGAGATGAGGCTCTGATACCAATTGAAAGGATCGATATGGTTGACTAGAGGGGGGGTGAATAGGCAACTACCAATTTTAACTTAACTTTATAAAATTAAACTTTGCATCAAAGTAGGTTGTCTAGATGTGCAACTAGGTGAGCAACCTATATGATGCAGTACCAACAAGCAAACAAGCAAGCAAGAGAAGTAACACTAAAGAGCTTGCACAAGTAAAGGTAAGAGATAACCAAGAGTGGATCCGGTGAAGACGAGGATGTGTTACCGAAGTTCCTTCCCTTTGAAGGGAAGTTTGTCTCTATTAGAGCGGTGTGGAGGCACAATGCTCCCCAAGAAGCCACTAGGGCCACCGTATTCTCCTCACGCCCTCACACAATGCGAGATGCCGTGATTCCACTATTGGTGCCCTTGAAGGCGGCGACCGAACCTTTACAAACAAGGTTGGGGCAATCTCCACAACTTAATCGGAGGCTCCCAACAAAACCACGAAGCTTCACCACAATGGACTATGGCTCTGTGGTGACCTCAACCGTCTAGGGTGCTCAAACACCCAAGAGTAACAAGATCCGCTAGGGATGAGTGGGGGAATCGAAAATCCCTTGGTGGAAGTGTAGATCGGGGCCTTCTCAACCACTCCCGAGCAAATCAACATGTTTGATTGGCTAGAGAGATAGATCGGGCGAAAATGGAGCTTGGAGCATTTAATGGAGCTTGAGCAATAAATGGAGCTTGAGGGGGAATAGGTGGGTCAAAGGGAAGAAGGGGACCCCCTTTTATAGTGGGGGCAACAATCCAACCGTTGCCCCCCACCAACCAGCCCCACACAGGGCGGTACTACCGCTAGCTCAGCGGTACTGCCGCACCAGCCAGCGGCACTGCCACGCAGAGAAGACTAGGAGGGAATAGGACCCAACGCGGTACTACCGCGGTGGTAGGGGCGGTACTACCGCTCCTGAAACGGTACTACCGCCTCTACAACCGCAACTAGTGCCACAAAACCCGACACGAGAAAAAGAGCCCTCGAGTCGAGGCGGTAGGAGCCAAACAGCCCAGTGGTACTACAGCAGCGGGGTCACGGGCGGTACTACCGCTATGGAGCGGAACTACCGCTTGTGACCCTTCGGCCGTACTACCGCTGGTAGTGCGGTACTACCGCTGGGACACAGAAGAGAGAGAGAGAGAGAGAGAGAGAGAGAGAGAGAGAGAGAGAGAGAGAGGGAGGATCTCTCCAAAGAGGCTGAGGACAAGGCGGTGGTGCCAGGCACCCCAGCGGTACTACTGCTGTGGAGTCACGGGCGGTACTATCGCTGTGGAGCGGTACTGCCGCTTGTGGCTCCTCAGCGGTACTACGGCTGGGTTGCGCGGTACTACCGCTGGGACCTAGATAAGACAAAGAAAAGTGGAGAGATCTCTTCAATGGAATGGAAAAGCTCGGAGGATGAGAAGCTGATGTGTACGTGTTGATTCCACCCATGCAATACCCCAGCGGACCCCCTCTTAATATAACGGTGCCCTCTACGCAACTAGTCCACCGAGAGAGAAACGAAAGAGCTACACCGTCTTGAAAGACACTCCGAAGGGAAGAAAATGTCTCGTGCCAGGGGTGAATCTGTGAACTATTCAAAGCACATGATTAGTCCGCAAACATGTTGTCATCAATCACCAAAACTACCTAGAGAGAGATATGCCGTAACACCTGTTTATGGCCCATGTGGACCCATTTATTCGACGGCCCGAGGCCACCGATTCTATGGCCCGTTGGAGGCCCATTTATCCGATGGCTCGTAGGAGGCCCACGGATCCTATGACCTGTAGCAAGGTCAAGGTTATCATGGTCCATATATGGCCCATGGTTGTTGCCGGCACTAGCAAACCAGGGAAATGAAACTAACGCTAGGCTATTAAGGCGATTGCACAGATTACATCCACTAGGCATCATAGTTTGCCACTAGTGCAAATATAGGGAACACCCTACACTATACAAAAATGGCTTGCTGTTTTCTTGAGCCGGTGGCTGCACGTTAAGAACAAATTTTGTATCGCAAAAAAATAAATTACAACCATAAAACAAAAGGAAGGTTGGCATAAAAGTTAACAGTCTGGCAGATAAATGCACCACCAGAAGTTCAAAAGCTCAGTTCATTTGACCTGACTATTACGTTTTCATGTTGTATTGTCCAATGGAGCACCATAACCTTCACCTTCATTTCTCCTAGGCTCCTGAACAACATAGCAAATGTCTGATAGTCTGGTTTCAAAACCATGCATATCTTGACGACATTGAACAATGGTTGTCCTTGTTTCACAAAGGGTCTCTGTTGGAAATATGCCCTAGAGGCAATAATAAATTGGTTATTATTATATTTCCTTGTTCATGATAATCGTTTATTATCCATGCTATAATTGTATTGATAGGAAACTCAGATACATGTGTGGATACATAGACAACACCATGTCCCTAGTAAGCCTCTAGTTGACTAGCTCGTTGATCAATAGATGGTTACGGTTTCCTAACCATGGACATTGAAAGTCGTTGATAACGGGATCACATCATTAGGAGAATGATGTGATGGACAAGACCTAATCCTAAGCATAGCACTAGATCGTGTAGTTCATATGCTATAGCTTTTCTAATGTCAAGTATCATTTCCTTAGACCATGAGATTGTGCAACTCCCGGATACTGTAGGAATTCTTTGGGTGTATCAAACGTCACAACGTAACTGGGTGATTATAAAGGTGCACTACAGGTATCTCCGAAAGTGTCTGTTGGGTTGGCACGAATCGAGACTGGGATTTGTCACTCCGTGTAAGCGGAGAGGTATCTCTGGGCCCACTCGGTAGGACATCATCATATGCGCAATGTGACCAAGGAGTTGATCACGGGATGATGTGTTACGGAACGAGTAAAGAGACTTGCCGGTAACGAGATTGAACAAGGTATAGGGATACCGACGATCGAATCTCGGGCAAGTACAATACCGCTAGACAAAGGGAATTGTATACGGGATTGATTAAGTCCTTGACATCGTGGTTCATCCGATGAGATCATCGTGGAACATGTGGGAGCCAACATGGGTATCCAGATCCCGTTGTTGGTTATTGACCGGAGAGTCGTCTCGGTCATGTCTGCATGTCTCCCGAACCCGTAGGGTCTACACACTTAAGGTTCGGTGACGCTAGGGTTATAGAGATATTAGTATGCGGTAACCCGAAAGTTGTTCAGAGTCCCGGATGAGATCCCGGATGTCACGAGGAGTTCCGGAATGGTCCGGAGGTAAAGAATTATATATAGGAAGTGCTATTTCGGCCATCGGGACAAGTTTCGGGGTCATCGGTATTGTACCGGGACCACCGGAAGGGTCCCGGGGGTCCACCGGGTGGGGCCACCTGCCCCGGGGGGCCACATGGGCTGTAGGGGGTGTGCCTTGGACTATATGGGCCAAGGGCACCAGCCCCAAGAGGCCCATGCGCCAAGAGAGGAAAAAAAGGGGAGAGTCCTAAAAGGGGAAGGCACCTCCGAGGTGCCTTGGGGAGGATGGACTCCTCCCCACCCTTGGCCGCACCCTTCCTTGGAGGAAGGGGCAAGGGCTGCGCCTCCCCCTCTCCCTTGGCCCTATATATAGTGGGGAAAAAGGAGGAGCAAACCAATCTAAGGCCTGGCGCCTCCCTCTCCCTCCCGTGACACATCTTCCTCCTCCCGCAGCGCTTAGCGAAGCCCTGTTGGAATCCCGCTACTTCCACCACGCCGTCGTGCTGCTGGATCTCCATCAACCTCTCCCTCCTCCTTGCTGGATCAAGGCGTGGGAGACGTCTCCGTTCCGTACGTGTGTTGAACGCGGAGGTGCCGTCCATTCGGCGCTAGGATCATCGGTGATTTGAATCACGACGAGTACGACTCCATCAACCCCGTTCACTTGAACGCTTCCGCTTAGCGATCTACAAGGGTATGTAGATGCACTCTCCTTCCCCTCGTTGCTGGTTTCTCCATAGATAGATCTTGGTGACACGTAGGAAAATTTTGAATTTATGCTACGTTCCCCAACAGTGGCATCATGAGCTAGGTCTATTGCGTAGATTCTATGCACGAGTAGAACACAAAGAAGTTGTGGGCGTTGATTTTGTTCAATATGCTTGCCGTTACTAGTATTATCTTGATTCGGCGGCATCGTGGGATGAAGCGGCCCGGACCAACCTTACACGTACTCTTACGTGAGACAGGTTCCACCGACTGACATGCACTAGTTGCATAAGGTGTCTAGCGGGTGTCTGTCTCTCCTACTTTAGTCGGATCGGATTCGATGAAAAGGGTCCTTATGAAGGGTAAATAGCAATTGGCATATCACGTTGTGGTCTTTGCGTAGGTAAGAACCGTTCTTGCTAGAAACCCATAGCATCCACGTAAAACATGCAAACAACAATTAGAGGACATCTAACTTGTTTTTGCAGGGTATGCTATGTGATGTGATATGGCCAAAAGGATGTGATAAATGATATATGTAATGTATGAGATTGATCATGTTCTTGTAATAGATGATCATGGAGCCCCAAGATGGAGATCAAAGGAGCTATATGATATTGGCCATATCATGTCACTATTATTTGATTGCATATGATGTTTATCATGTTTATACATCTTATTTGCTTAGAATGATGGTAGTAAATAAGATGATCCCTTACAACAATTTCAAGAAGTGTTCTCCCCTAACTGTGCACCGTTGCTACAGTTCGTCGCTTCGAAGCATCACGTGTTAATCGGGTGTGATAGATCCTTTCGTTCACATACAACGGGTGTAAGCAAGATTTACACATGCAAAAACACTTAGGGTTAACTTGACGAGCCTAGCATGTGAAGACATGGCCTCGGAACACAGAGACCGAAAGGTCGAACACGAGTCGTATGGAAGATACGATCAACATGGAGATGTTCACTGACGATGACTAGTCCGTCTCACGTGTTAATCGGACACGGCTTAGTCGACTTGGATCATGTAATCACTTAGATGACTAGAGGGATGTCTATCTAAGTGGGAGTTCATAAGATGAACTTAATTATCCTGAACATAGTCAAAAGGTCTTCGCAAATTATGTCGTAGCTCACGCTATAGTTCTACTGTTTAGATATGTTCCTAGAGAAAAATTAGTTGAAAGTTGATAGTAGCAATTATGCGGACTAGGTCCGTGAACTGAGGATTGTCCTCATTGCTTCATAGAAGGCTTATGTCCTTAATGCACCGCTCGGTGTGTTGAACCTCGAACGTCGTCTGTGGATGTTGCGAACATCTGACATACACGTTTTGATAACTACATGATAGTTCAGTTAAACGGTTTAGAGTTGAGGCACCAAAGACGTTTTTGAAACGTCACGAAACATATGAGATGTTTTGAGGGCTGAAATTGGAATTTCAGGCTCGTGCCCACGTCAAAAGGTATAAGACCTCCGACGATTTCTTAGCCTACATACTAAGGGAGAAAAGCTCAATTGTTGAGCTTGTGCTCAGATTGTCTGAGTACAACAATCGCTTGAATCAAGTGGGAGTTGATCTTCCAGATGAGATAGTGATGTTTCTCTGAAGTCATTACCACCAAGCTGCTAGAGCTTCGTGATGAACTATAATATATCAGGGACATATATGATGATCCTTGATACATTCGCGATGTTAGACACCACAAAAGTAGAAATCAAGAAGGAGCATCAATTGTTGATGGTTTGTGAAACCTCTAGTTTCAAGAAGGGCAAGGGCAAGAAGGGATACTTCGTGAAACGGCAATTCAGCTGCTGCTCTAGTGAAGAAACCCAAGGTTGAACCCAAACCAGAGACTAAGTGCTTCTGTAATAAGGGGAACAATCACTGGAGCAGAATTACCCTAGATACTTGGTAGATTAGAAGGCTGGCAAGGTCGATAGAAGTATATTGGATATACATTGTGTTGATGTGTACTTTACTAGTACTCCTAGTAGCACCAGGGTATTAGATACCGGTTCGGTTGCTAAGTGTTAGTAACTCGAAATAAAAGCTATGAAATAAACGGAGACTAGCTAAAGGTGAGCTGACGATATGTGTTGGAAGTGTTTCCAATGTTGATATGATCAAGCATCGCACACTCCCTCTACCATCGAGATTGGTGTTTGCGTTGAGCATAGACATGATTGGATTATGTCTATCGCAATACGGTTATTCATTTAAGGAGAATAATGGTTACTCTGTTTATTTGAATAATACCTTCAATGGTCTTACACCTAAAATGAATGGTTTATTGAATCTCGATCGTAGTGATACACATGTTCATGCCAAAAGATAGTAATGATAGTACCACCTACTTGTGGCACAGCCACGTAAGTCATATCGGTATAAAACGCATGAAGAAGCTCCATGTTGATGGATCTTTGGACTCACTCATTTTTGAAAAGTTTGAGACATGTGAACCATGTCTATTGGTGTGTATGCATGAAGAAACTCCATGCAAATGGACCGTTTTGTACTCGCTTGATTTTGAATCACTTGAGACATGCAAATCATACCACATGGGCAAGATGACTAAAAGCCTCGTTTTCAATAAAATGGAACCAGAAAGCTACTTGCTGGAAGTAATACATTTTGATGTGTGCAGTTCAATGAGTGCTGAGGCATGTAGTGGATATCGTTATGTTCTTTCTTCACAGATGATTTGAGTAGATGTTGAGTGCATTTACTTGATAAATCACGAGTCTGAATTATTGAAAGGTTCAAGTAATTTCAGGGTGAAGTTGAAAGATCGTCGTGACAAGAGGATAAAAGATCTATGATATGATCATAGAGATGAATATCTGAATTACAAGTTTGGCACAGAATTAAGACATTGTGGAAATTGTTTCACAATTAATACAGCCTAGAACACCATAGTGTGATGGTGTGTCCGAACATCATAACTGCACCCTATTGGATATGATGCATACCATGATGTCTCTTATCGAATTACCATGATAGTTTATGGGTTAGGCATTAAAGACAACCACATTCACTTTAAATAGGGCACCACGTAATTCCGATGATATGACACCGTATGAACTATGGTTTAGAGAAACCTAAGCTGTCTTTTCTTAAAAGTTTGGGGCTACGACGCTTATGTGAAAAAGTTTCAGGCTGATAAACTCGAACCCAAAGCGGATAAATGCATCTTCATAGGACACCCAAAACAGTTGGGTATACCTCCTGTCTCAGATCCGAAAGCAATTGTTTCTGGAATCGGGTCCTTTCTCGAGGAAAAGTTTCTCTCGAAAGAATTGAGTGGGAGGATGGTGGAGACTTGATGAGGTCATTGAACCGTCTCTTCAACTAGTGTATGGCAGGGCACAGGAAGTTGTTCCTGTGGCACCTACACCAATTGAAGTGGAAGCTTATGATATTGATCATGAGATTTCGGATCAAGTCACTCCCAAACCTCGTAGGATGACAAGGATGCGTACTACTTCAGAGTGGTACGTAATCCTGTCTTGGAAGTCATGTTGCTAGACAACAATGAACCTACGAGCTATGGAGAAGCGATGGTGGGCCCGGATTCCAATAAATGGCTCGAGGCCATAAAATCCGAGAGAGGATCCATGTATAAAAACAAAGTATAGACTTTGGAAGAACTACTTGATGGTCGTAAGGCTGTTGAGTACAGATGGATTTTAAAAGGAAGACAGACAATGATGGTAAGTGTCACCATTGAGAAGGCTCGACTTGTCGTTAAGGTGTTTCCCGACAAGTTCAAGGAGTTGACTACGATGAGACTTTCTCACTCGTAGCGATGCTAAGAGTCTGTTGGAATTATATTAGCGATTACTGCATTATTTATGAAATCTTGCAGAAAGGATGTCAAAACATTGTTTCCTCGACGTTTTTCTTGAGGAAAGGTTGTATGTGATGCAACCGGAAGGTTTTGTCAATCCTGAAAGATGCTAATAAGTATGCAAAGCTCCAGCTATCCTTCTGAGGACTGGAGCAAGCATCTCGGAGTTGGAATGTATGCTTTGATAAGATGATCAAAGTTTTGGGTGTATACAAAGTTTATGAGAAACTTGTATTTCCAAAGAAGTGAGTGGGAGCACTATAGAATTTCTGATGAGTATATATTGTTGATCGGAAATGACGTAGAATTTCTGGAAAGCATATAGGGTTGTTTGGAAAGTGTTTTTCAATGGAAAGCCTGGATTAAGCTACTTGAGCATTGAGCATCAAGATCTATAAGGATAGATCAAAACGCTTAATAGTACTTTCAAATGAGCACATGCCTTGACGTGATCTTGAAGGTGTTCAAGATGGATCAGTCAAAGAAGGAGTTCTTGCCTGAGTTGTAAGGTATGAAGTTAAGACTTAAAGCTCGACCGCGGCAGAATAGAGAGAAAGGACGAAGGTCGTCCCCTATGCTTAAGACGTAGGCTCTACAGTATGCTATGCTGTGTACCGCACCTGAAGTGTGCCTTGCCATGAGTCAGTAAAGGGGTACAAGAGTGATACAAGAATGGATCACAGGACAGCGGTCAAAGTTATCCTTAGTAACTAGTGGACTAAGGAAGTTTCTCGGTTATGGAGGTGGTAAAAAGAGTTCGTCGTAAAGAGTTACGTCGATGCAAGCTTAACACCTATCCGGATAGCTCTAAGTAGAGATACCGGATGCATATAATGGAGCAACAATTTAGAATAGCTCCAAGTAGAACAGTTATTTGGAATAGCTCCAAATAGAGCGTGGTAGCTACATCTAGGAGATGACATAGAGATTTGTAAAGCACACACGGATCTGAAAGGTTCGGACCCGTTGACTAAAACCTCTCTCACAAGCAACATGATCAAACCTAAAACTCATTGAGTGTTAATCACATAGTGATGTGAACTAGACTACTGACTCTAGTAAACTCTTGGGTCTTAGTCACATGGCGATGTGACCCGTGAGTGTTAATCACATGGCAATGTGAACTAGATTATTAACTCTAGTGCAAGTGGGAGACTGTTGGAAATATGCCCTAGAGGCAATAATAAATTGGTTATTATTATATTTCCTTGTTCATGATAATCGTTTATTATCCATGCTATAATTGTATTGATAGGAAACTCAGATACATGTGTGGATACATAGACAACACCATGTCCCTAGTAAGCCTCTAGTTGACTAGCTCGTTGATCAATAGATGGTTACGGTTTCCTAACCATGGACATTGAAAGTCGTTGATAACGGGATCACATCATTAGGAGAATGATGTGATGGACAAGACCTAATCCTAAGCATAGCACTAGATCGTGTAGTTCATATGCTATAGCTTTTCTAATGTCAAGTATCATTTCCTTAGACCATGAGATTGTGCAACTCCCGGATACTGTAGGAATTCTTTGGGTGTATCAAACGTCACAACGTAACTGGGTGATTATAAAGGTGCACTACAGGTATCTCCGAAAGTGTCTGTTGGGTTGGCACGAATCGAGACTGGGATTTGTCACTCCGTGTAAGCGGAGAGGTATCTCTGGGCCCACTCGGTAGGACATCATCATATGCGCAATGTGACCAAGGAGTTGATCACGGGATGATGTGTTACGGAACGAGTAAAGAGACTTGCCGGTAACGAGATTGAACAAGGTATAGGGATACCGACGATCGAATCTCGGGCAAGTACAATACCGCTAGACAAAGGGAATTGTATACGGGATTGATTAAGTCCTTGACATCGTGGTTCATCCGATGAGATCATCGTGGAACATGTGGGAGCCAACATGGGTATCCAGATCCCGCTGTTGGTTATTGACCGGAGAGTCGTCTCGGTCATGTCTGCATGTCTCCCGAACCCGTAGGGTCTACACACTTAAGGTTCGGTGACGCTAGGGTTATAGAGATATTAGTATGCGGTAACCCGAAAGTTGTTCGGAGTCCCGGATGAGATCCCGGACGTCACGAGGAGTTCCGGAATGGTCCGGAGGTAAAGAATTATATATAGGAAGTGCTATTTCGGCCATCGGGACAAGTTTCGGGGTCATCGGTATTGTACCGGGACCACCGGAAGGGTCCCGGGGGTCCACCGGGTGGGGCCACCTGCCCCGGGGGGCCACATGGGCTGTAGGGGGTGTGCCTTGGACTATATGGGCCAAGGGCACCAGCCCCAAGAGGCCCATGCGCCAAGAGAGGAAAAAAGGGGAGAGTCCTAAAAGGGGAAGGCACCTCCGAGGTGCCTTGGGGAGGATGGACTCCTCCCCACCCTTGGCCGCACCCTTCCTTGGAGGAAGGGGCAAGGGCTGCGCCTCCCCCTCTCCCTTGGCCCTATATATAGTGGGGAAAAAGGAGGAGCAAACCAATCTAAGGCCTGGCGCCTCCCTCTCCCTCCCGTGACACATCTTCCTCCTCCCGCAGCGCTTAGCGAAGCCCTGTTGGAATCCCGCTACTTCCACCACGCCGTCGTGCTGCTGGATCTCCATCAACCTCTCCCTCCTCCTTGCTGGATCAAGGCGTGGGAGACGTCTCCGTTCCGTACGTGTGTTGAACGCGGAGGTGCCGTCCGTTCGGCGCTAGGATCATCGGTGATTTGAATCACGACGAGTACGACTCCATCAACCCCGTTCACTTGAACGCTTCCGCTTAGCGATCTACAAGGGTATGTAGATGCACTCTCCTTCCCCTCGTTGCTGGTTTCTCCATAGATAGATCTTGGTGACACGTAGGAAAATTTTGAATTTATGCTACGTTCCCCAACAGTCTCTGTTAGGGGATGGACTTGTATCTAGAGCGCAGATATAACATTGTTTTGAGCTTGCATATCATGATCATGAGGCAGTTTGGACAGATTGCTTTAACAACCAACCCTGTATTACGCTAGTGTGCTTTTGGCACTGTTAGTGGACAGGTACTGACCCACTGCATCAAGAGGTGACATTGTGGTTATAGTTGCCTTGTCACCTTCAGAAGGTGGTGGTTCCACCATTTTTTCCATAGCTTGCTGAGAAGTTGAGTTTTTACATTAGTAGTACCAAAACAGAAGATATTAAGGAGGCAGCAAAACCAAACAAAATAGCTTTGGTCTATATACAAAACTTATTCTGGTGAACCTGTGTAAAATATTAGTTGTATTTTACTGTAAAGTACATAATAAAACCAGGTTCCAAACATATAACCATGTACCATGGCTAATGTATTATCTATTTCTTCACATTTTATTGACATCTAAGGATAAAGAGACAAAGTTTATAATACGGTAAGCATAGTATGACATCATTCATATCACAAAACAACTGAGAACGGACAAACGGGCAATTGTAATGTTGTGTGGGCAAGTCCAACACGGAACTAGATTACAGATCAAGATCAAAGGAACATCACTCCTCTCTTTTAAACCTTGTAAGGTGCAATGATACGCTAAGACAGTTGTGTATAAAATTGAAAAGAGTAATAGACATTGGCTGCAAACCATGCAGTTCAATGCACAAGTCAGAGTAAGTAGTAGTTAAAAGGGATGAGGATTAAGGACTTACAACAGCGACTTTGACTGGTGTAGTCATGCCCTTCGTCTTGCTGGTGTGACAGTCCTTGAAGATTTCCACATCATTTGGTTCAGGTACTTTTTGGTCCTTGCGGGTTTTGCTCTGCATTTGGAACAAGTCAATATAGATATGATAATACGGTACAGCGAAAAGAGTGAAACAACAACTAATTACAAGAGCCTCGCAGTGTGCAATACAACTATGAGATCATGTCGTCTGTTGGAATTTCACTTTCATACGGCTGGTCTTGCTCTTTGAACAGTTCACCTACAAGAAGATAGATTTGTGAGGCACATGCGTAAATAGGAGATCAACATGTGATCTGATCACATACATATAACGTACCTGATACTTTGGATCAGACCAGTGTTTAACGAGGCCTCTCCAGTCTTCATCCGATATATTTTCCACTAGAGATGTTTGGGCAACTTCACTATTAGCCTTGCCTTCAAAGTGACTT
Source organism: Triticum urartu (assembly GCF_056163025.1). NCBI lineage: Eukaryota > Viridiplantae > Streptophyta > Magnoliopsida > Poales > Poaceae > Triticum > Triticum urartu. Next base: position 221,487,546 of record NC_141878.1, read on the forward strand.
TTCCTCAAGTTATACCGATACTATCATAGAGAAGACTTGAAAACATGGATGCAAGCTTGTCTGGTTGCATCATCTTGTCTATCCAACTTGAACCTCATATGTTGAAAATTATGGGAGTCTCATTATCAGCAACCTAGAAAGTATGGGATAGAGTAAGATGATATTACTAGTTTCCATACATAACCATACTTACAGATAAATGGTCGAGGAAGATGTTGAACTGGGTTTCATATTTGTCATTCCTATACTGAATCCATGTTGGGAGGATACATACATGACACCTAACGGCAACCGCTGCCTCTGATTCTAACTTGGCTAACTCTGTAGCATCACGTGGCTTTTTTAAACCTACCTCAAAATGGATCTCCATTCTTCCTCCTCTAGATTTAGTTAACCTATCGAGCATTATCCTTGATGTTTGTTTCCTCTTGCGCCTAGGTGCTAGTCCAACAACGAACCTAGGAAGTGTTAGTGTACATCAAACTGTGAGACTACACATAAAGAAGCATGGAACTGTAACTTGACTCCAGCAACTACCTTCTTGCTGTTGAAGCTCACAAAGTTCATCTGATCTTTCCAACTTGTCGTGGAATTGTCACGTCAGATGTCCTAGCGGAAGGACTTAGTCGTGAGGCCAACGCATCTATGTGGTAGCTTAAGAGGGGTTGAGCGGAATCGAGAAATGCAACACAAGACGAGGATTTAGACAGCTTCGGGCCCTGGGAAACATCATCCGGTAACAACCCTACATGCTGTTTGAGGCTAGATCTCATTATCATCACGAGGGAGTCGCCGTAAACCGGCTCTCCTCTAATTGTGTCTAGCCCTAGAGATTTTTGTTTTCTTGTCCCTCTTTGGGGAGCCCTGCCCCTCCTTATATAAGTTAAAGGGGCGGGTTACATGTAGAGTCCATCTCAGACTAAGACTTAAACTATTTTGACTTCCCTTCCTGGGCTTCTTAACGTCTGTCGGTTTAACATTGTCTGCCGGTTTAACATTGTCTGCCGGTTTAACATTGTCTGCCGGTTTATGATTGACTTAACACCTGCCGGTGCTACCATCTGTCTTAACTCTGCTGGTTTAACACTCGCCGGTTTACCGTCTGTCTTAGCCATCTATCTTGACTTTCTGTCTTAACTCTCCGCCGGTTTACCATCCGCCGGTTTACCAAGTCCCAGCCGGTTTACAACTCCAGCCGGGTCATACCGCGGGGTATATCCCCGACATTAGCCCCCCGTTTAATTTGGATTTATCTATGTTAAACTGATCCTGAGCATCTTTAAATCCTTGTCATTTCCTTCTAGAAAATCCAGGTCAATAGGCCAGCTTCATAATAAATTTGCTGACATTGGTGTGTCACAGAGAAATATTGTGAAGAATAACTTCTTTGACTCAGCTCCCAATGACTTAACAAAAATATTGGTCCTTGAAATCCTCATCTGATCTTCAGCCGGTTTAAGAATGTAAAACTTTGCCGGTTTAAGACTTGAACTTTCCAGTTTATCATTACCGGTTAACAAATATTGATGGCACCAGGTCATAATTGTAGTTAACATCAAGCTTGAAAATATATCTCTTATATGCCTATCACTTGTAGCCCCCAAGTCTTAAGAAGGTAGCATAGCAACAGCTTAAGACTTGCTTCAATATGAATGTCACAAGCTTGAAGAAATCCAGGTTGTTCATCTCAATCACCAGTCAGAACTGAGTATTCCACATATGTAGCCCCCAAGGGCCGGGTTGTCATGCTTGCAGCAACCTGGGACTTGAAATTGCCCTATGCTCATAAAAACTTCAACCAGTGAAGCCCCCAAGGGCCGGGTTATTTATACAATAATGAGCAGGGACTTTGTAAATATGATCATGTAAACTTGAGCAGCAATGTGTAGCCCCCAAGGGCCGGCTCAATAAGATAATATTGAGATGGGACTTGATATATTTTTCCATAACATTATATGATGTAACCCCCATTGTCGGTGTCAAAACCGGCGGATCTCGGGTAGGGGGTCCCGAACTGTGCGTCTAAGGCTGATGGTAACAGGAGGTAGTGGACACGATGTTTTACCCAGGTTCGGGCCCTCTTGATGGAGGTAAAACCCTACGTCCTGCTTGATTTATTCTTGATGATATGGGTATTACAAGAGTTGATCTACCACGAGATCGGAGAGGCTAAACCCTAGAAGCTAGCCTATGGTATGATTGTATGTTGTCCTACGGACTAAAACCCTCCGGTTTATATAGACACCGGAGGGGGCTAGGGTTACACAAGGTCAGTTACAAAGGAGGAGATATACACATCCGTATTGCCTAGCTTGCCTTCCACGCCAAGTAGAGTCCCATCCGGACACGAGACGAAGTCTTCAATCTTGTATCTTCATAATCCAACAGTCCGGCCAAAGGATATAATCCGGCTGTCCGGATACCCCCTAATCCAGGACTCCCTCAGTAGCCCCGGAACCAGGCTTCAATGACGATGAGTCCGGCACGCAGTATTGTCTTCGGCATTGCAAGGCGGGTTCTTCTCCATCTTTCGAATGTCTGTAAAGCAGTGTCCGGTCCCATAAATGTTTGGACCTCTTGGCTTCTGTGCCCAATAAGGGCTTTCTCCCACGCGTCGAATGAATACGAGGTGCCAGGGCATTTTTACATTCGCCCCCTAGCCAAATAAATAAATTGTCTATTAAAGGGATGGGGATCCTTAGATCCGATCCATACATCCTCCCCCAGCGAGAGTCCATCAGAGCGTGTTCTGGAAAGATCCATTCCAGCATGACCGACCTCCGCAGCTCCTTCTCCCGCCCCTGAAGCCCTAAGCCCGGTGATTGGGAGAGGTGTTCAGTCCCACACAGTCGTTTAGTCGAAGTGCAGACTAAGGGATTTCTCCCTCCGGCGTACATGGTGCCCGTTCGAGCCGGGCTTGCCACCTATAATGGCGGGGAGCAAGCGGAGAGCTTTCCCTGTCCCTCTATGGGGAAACGGGTCTGCCTTGTTCCCTATCTATTAAGGGGACTCGGATTTCCAATTCATCCATTCCTCCGCGGGCTCCTGGAGTTCTACGGCCTCCAATTACACAATTTCACCCCTGCCTCCATCCTACATATCGCCGGCTATGTAGCTCTCTGCGAGTTGTTCCTGGGCTGCGAGGCTCACTTCGAGCTGTGGAAAAGGCTATTTTGCCTCGTCCCTTGCACATAGAGGGGGTCACTTTATCAAGTGGGCGGAGCCGAAATATGGCGCATCGCCGATACCGTATACCTGTCTGGTACTCTGAAGAAGTCACCCGAAGACTGGCCTTCAGAATGGTTTTATATGGAGGGCGTTCCCCTTCCGGACCCTGTTCGGCGGGGTCTTCCTGAGTTCAACAATACTCCTCTGAAGAAACACCGAAGTTGGCGCCCACGGAGCCCCCAGGTGGAAGACAATGGAGAAGTCCTCTATCTGATGAACCGAATTAAACCACTGGCTCGATCAGGATTGACAGTAATCGAAGTTATGTCAATTTGCATAATGCGGGGAGTGCAACCACTTCAATATCGTGGGCACCCCTTGTGGTGTTATGGGGCAGATGATGCCACCCGCTGCGGGCGTAAGGGTCCGGACAATGCTGCCGCTTTAGTGAAAGTTCTGTCCGAATTGTTCAAGGGTGAGGAAGAGGAGTTCACACGCATCAAGCCATGGGATGGATTCTCCATGTACAATCCTCCAAGCTGGGTAAGTTATATCTCCCTGCTCCCATTTTTCCCGCACTCTTTGTCGTAAGTATTCACCTTGCCACTTTGCGGCAGGAACTGCGAAAAGCCATAAAGGAGGTCAGCAACCCTTCTCCACAACCAGAGGACCCTGACCGGGCCCTCGACTCCGGACTTGAAGAAGATTCGGTTATATTCGTGGAGCTGATAGACCGGCAGTTCTATCAGTTAAGCTGCGACGACGCCATGGTGGCCATTACGGCCGACTATCCCGGACTGCTCCCTGCGTCGCACGTAAGAAAAACCAAAAATCCCAACTCCAAAACTAGGATCCCCTTTTACACACTTCACCCACAATATATACATGGCATTTTTACAGGGAAGGAATTTGGGACGCCCTGCCGAACCCGCAGCAACGCGCCAACATGAGGCACCGAGGCCGGGTAGGCCAAAAAGGAAGGCGGTCAGGACGGATACGCCAGTGCAAAGGTATAAAAAACCCCGCTCCGTGGTTGTCGTCTTTCTCGAAAAATAATGACGCCCGTGTTTCTTTAACAGAAAAAATGCTCGCCGGAATATGTCCGGCGATGTTACTAATCACGCTTCCACCAGCCGGGCGCCAGGACCGGACATAGAGGCGGAAGCCGATATGGGGCGGGCGCCGGATAATCCCCCTACAGAGGACGCAGATAGATTATCCGCTACAAACTCAGAGGTGGAAAGCGCCATGAATCATAGGCGCCGCCGGGCCGTACTCCATGACGCTTGTTTCTCACCAGAGGCATTTGATGCCTTCAATTCTGGAGAGGCATACCTCCGAGCTGCTCAAGATGGTCTAGCCAGAGCCACGGATCAGTATGTAAAGGATGTACGGGTAAGTAAATGTGACGATTTATATGTATCAGTAGCCCCTGAGACTTGAAACAGTTAGCAGAACTGTTTTAAGGATCATCCTTATTGTGCAAGTTCTTACAGAGAAGAATACTAGGCTGTCACAGGAGCTAGAGGAATGCAAGACCCAACTACGGGCTGTTGTGGCCGCATTGCAGGAACCGAAAAAGTCGCCTGCTGGTAACATTTACTTTAAAGAATGATGGTTACCATATAATGTGCGGCATGGCTGCAGATCTAACAACAGATGTTGCAGATGAATCCGGAGAAAATTCGGAGGACCAGCATGTTATGCGACAGCTAGAGGCTGGCAAACGCGTGCTGACTGAGGTTAGGAGGGAGAAAAACAATCTCCAAGACGCCAATATTAAGCTGAGCATGGAACTAAAAGACGTTCGGGGCCAGCTTGCAGACTCCGAGAAGGAGAATAAGCGGCTTCGGCGCGGCATTTTCATTAAGTGCTTGAACAAATCCTTTTAAAGGAGCTCGGCGAAGAAGCCGACTAACAGCGTTATGTCTGTAGGTATGCTGACGGGTTGTCCCGCGGAGGAAATGCCCAGGTCTGCGGGTGATCTTCTATCTGAGCTATCACATCTGCACGAACAAGTTAGGCAGGTGATGCAGGGTGTTGCCCAGGCCTTGTGGCCGTCCGTCTCCCTGCCAGAGGGCGTTGTAGAGCTTGCGGAGAAGCTCAAGGGAGCACGGTGGCGCTTCCGATTATGGAAGATATCAGCCTGCCGACAGGGTGCTAGAGAAGCCTGGGCTATGGTGAAGACGCGGTATACCAAGGCAGACCCAAATCACATGGCCGAGGTCGGACCTGTGGGGCCCGACAGAAAAGAGATCCTCGTTAGCTTAGTTTGTGGGCAAGTAGAATTAGCCACAAAGTATTCCCAACAGGATTGTAAGCTAGACCGCCTGTTGGATGGTATAGAAGAGGAATTTAGTCAGTCTGCATGACTATGTAATTAAAGTGACATGTATAATGCCTTCTAGCCGGATTGTAGATCATTTGTCTTGGCAGACCTTTTCGCTTCAACCTTGGGACCCGATAGTCCGGAGTGTATCTGAATACCCGCTCAGTTATATAAGAAACGGGGTATGCCTGGAGACCAGGCGTAGGGGTCATTAGTGCTTGAACAGACAAGTGCCCAACTAGTTATGTTATATTACATGGGTAGTAAGAAACATCTTCCAGGGAGAATAGTTCTGTTAAGGGTTCCTTTCCCTGGGTAAGCATGCCCTAAAGTCCATGTCCGGACTGCAATAGGAAACGCAGGAAAAACATCTGGGGGCAGATATGGACAATAAATAAAAATCATATTTTGTTCACCGACCGAATATTCCCTTAAGAACGCTAGCTTTCGGCTTCACCCAGTCTGAGGTACACATCCGTCTGACCCGGCAGTAACAATCGCAGAGGTGCTCCCCTTATGCCCTAGCCGAATTAACGGGAACGTAGGGCATAAATACAAGAGCCAGGCAATCCAGCTTGGCCAAAACTTAAGTCATATCGATGCATATAATGGCGAAAAAAGGTACATGCGGAAGCATGGCACATGTGCGGGGCCTGAGGCCCAGATAAATAATTAAGCTTCTGTGAAAGAAGCCCCCAGGTATGATGAGTGCGGCTAGCGCATCTATAATGTGCAAGCGAGGCACAAGTTGGCCCTTGAAGGCCTAGAGAAAGAATAAAAGAAAGGAAGAAAGATAAACAAGACAGATAATGTATATGCAAAAAATGGACAATGGGAGGGGACGGACATAGAGTCCGGTGCTAGGCGTAGAATCTTTGGAGCCTGGCCGCGTTCCATGGGTTCGGCTCGAGTCGACTAGTCGATGTGTCCCGCAGTCGGTACGCTCCACCGGTCAGAACTTGGTCAATAATGAAGGGACCTTCCCATTTGGGCTCGAGCTTGTTCTTTTTTCTTATCCGGCAGGCGTAGAACTAGTTCGCCAACGTTATAAGTTTTGGCCCGTACTTCTCTGCTTTGGTATCTGCGAGCCTGTTGCTGATAAAATGCGGAACGGGCTTTGGCTATGTCGCACTCCTCCTCTAGGGTGTACAGACTGTCCTGCCAATCGAGGTCGGCTTCTCTTTCTTCGTACATGCACACTCGAGGTGAGCCATGAATTATGTCACAGGGCAAGACTGCCTCTGCATCATACACCATAAAGAAGGGTGTATATCCAGTACTACGATTCGGCGTGGTCCACAGCCCCCAGAGTACGGAGTCAAGCTCCTCTACCCAGTGCGTGTTTATACTCCGTTAAGGAACGCACTAATCTGGGTTTAATGCCGCTCATTATAAGACCGTTTGCTCGCTTGACCTGACCGTTGGTTTGTGGGTGATAGACTGAAGCATAATCGAGCTTGATGCCCATTTTGCTGCACCAGAGTTTTACCTCATCGGCTGTGAAGTTTATGCCGTTGTCAGTGATGATGCTGTGGGGGACGCCATAACGGTGTACGACCCCAGATATGAAGTCTATCACTGGTCCGGATTCGGCTGTTTTAACAGGTTTGGCCTCTATCCATTTGGTGAATTTATCCACCATGAACAGTAAGTATTTTTTCTTGTGGGTTCCCCCTTTAAGGGGTCCAACCATGTCAAGCCCCCAGACCATGAAGGGCCACGTAATGGGGATTGTTTGGAGGGCGGTGGGTGGCATGTGGCTTTGATTTGCAAAGAGCTGGCAACCGGCACAACGTTGGACCAAGTCCTGTGCATCTGCCCGGGCCGTTGGCCAATAGAATCCTATACAGAAGGCCTTGCTTACAAGAGCCCGGGCTGCGGCATGGTGACCGCCGAGTCCGGCGTGGATTTCTGCCAAAAGGTTCCGCCCTTCCTCTTCAGAGATGCACCTTTGAAGGACTCCGGTAGTGCTTTTTTTATACAATTCTCCCTCGTGGACTGTCGGTGTCAAAACCGGCGGATCTCGGGTAGGGGGTCCCGAACTGTGCGTCTAGGCGGATGGTAACAGGAGGCAGGGGACACAATGTTTTACCCAGGTTCGGGCCCTCTTGATGGAGGTAAAACCCTACGTCCTGCTTGATTAATATTGATGATATGGGTAGTACAAGAGTAGATCTACCACGAGATCAAGGAGGCTAAACCCTAGAAGCTAGCCTATGGTATGATTGTTGTTGGTCCTATGGACTAAAACCCTCCGGTTTATATAGACACCGGAGAGGGCTAGGGTTACACAGAGTCGGTTACAATGGTAGGAGATCTACATATCCGTATCGCCAAGCTTGCCTTCCACGCCAAGGAAAGTCCCTTCCGGACACGAGACGAAGTCTTCAATCTTGTATCTTCATAGTCCAGGAGTCCGGCCGAAGGTATAGTCCGGCTATCCGGACACCCCCTAATCCAGGACTCCCTCAGTAGCCCCTGAACCAGGCTTCAATGACGACGAGTCTGGCACGCAGATTGTCTTCGGCATTGCAAGGCGGGTTCCTCCTCCAAGTACTTCATAGAAGATTTTGAACACAAAGGTAGTGTCCGGCTCTGCAAAATAAGTCTCCACATATTGCCATAGAGAGAATAATATTTACACAAATCTAATCTGCTAGCGTATTCCATAGCGTGACATCACACCATGGCCAAGTCTTTATTCGTATCGTTTTACTGTCCCACCTCAGCGCGTTTAGCGAGGCGGTTTCCTTGGCACGTCTTGTCAAAGCAGAGATCGTGTCCCCTTATTGCGGGATTCTCATCAATACGGGCGTGGGTAACCCAACCGCACCATTGATTACGGTGCTTTGGGAGATAAGCGAGTTTTACCAGGCTGGTGGGGACGCATAGTCGCGTCCAACCATATAAGGGGATAAGGACCCACCTTTTCATCCACGCCTTCTTCCTCCTTTGCCTATCCATTTCCGTGCACTCGAGCTCCAGCGCCCAAGTCCGCACACCCCACCTCAACCTTCTCCAGCCATGTCCGGAGCGAGAGGCAAGTGGATGGTCTCCTCCGTTATGGAGGGACACATAAAAAAACTAAGGAAGGCCGGATACTTGTCTAACGACATTGGGCACCGGCTTCCCGAAGAGGGGCAGCTCATCCCCACCCCTAGGCCCCATGAGAGGGTGGTGTTCCTCCCCCATTTCCTCCGCGGACTGGGTTTCCCTCTCCACACATTTGTCCGGGGGCTCATGTTCTACTATGGCCTGGATTTCCACGATCTGGCCCCGGACTTTGTCCTCAACATCTCAGCATTTATCATCGTGTGCGAGGCTTTCTTCTGCATCCGCCCCCATTTCGGCCTATGGCTCAAGACTTTCAATGTCAAGCTGAAGGTGGTGCATGGCACCCAAGCGGAGTGCGGAGGCGCCATGGTGGGCAAGATGCCCAACGTCCTATGGCTCGAGGGCTCCTTCGTGGAGTCCATAAAGGGGTGGCAATTGGGGTGGTTTTACATCATCGAGCCACGCGACCCTGAATGGGTCGCAGCCCCCGAGTTCCGATCCGGACCCCCTATGCGGCTCACCTCCTGGAAAGAGATGGGCCTGTCGTGGGGTAAAAAAGGAGAGCTGACCGGACTCCAAACATGCATCCAAACCCTGGTGGACAAGAAGCTTAAACTTGTCAACGTAGTCCAGGTTATGCTCATCCGCCGGATCCTCCCGTGTCAACAACAGACTTTCAACCTGTGGGAGTTTGACCCGGCGCGGCACCGAACTCTGAGCAGGGTCTTCGACACGACATACGAAGATGCCTGGAAGGTGCTTTTCAAGGGCGTCGAGGCCCCCGCATCCGCTACCGAAGATCGCGGATTCAGCACGCAGCGTCACACTCGTGCGGTAAGCTGTTTTTACCTTTTACAGGGTATTGGTTTTTCATAGTTTGACTCCATGCGGGATCTAAGCTCCCTTACCTTTGACAGGATTAGCAGGAGACGTCCGGACAGATCAACTGTCCGGCTCCTTTGCCCGAAGGCCCAGCGGACGCTCATTTGGCGAAGCTGCTGGTTCCGGCACCCTATGTGGTGCCGGAGAAGAAGGCCAAGAAGAAGGCCAAGAAGAAGGCCACGGGGACTCGAAAGAGTGCCCGGCGCCAGGAGGTGTCGGATTCATCATCCGACGACTCCAAGACGCACTCCTCCCATGAAGACGAGGAGGAGGAAGAAGAGACCTCTCCCCCTCTAGCGGGAGGAGGGAAGAAAAGGAAGGTCGCCCCAACTGGGGAGGCCGAAGGGTCCAAGAAGGGGAAGACCCTTCCTCCGGACTACTCCACCAACGTTGACGACGACGAAGAGGAGTGGCCGCCCAGGGCCAAGCCCCTCGCGAGATCGTAAGTATTCGGACACCAGAGCAATTCATAGTGTTCCTTTCTTGCACAGCTCCTCCTTACGCCGAATATGACTATGCAGTCCGCCCAAGGCCGGGCTCGACGAGTCGTCGAGCGGCTCCCTGGATTCGTCGGACGTGAATTCACTTCCGCCCACTACCTCCCCCACCCTACGGACGACACCGAGGTGCTGTCCCAACAGGTTCCAAGCCAGGAGGAGGTGGTCCTGGAGGCGTCGCAAGGCGACCTCCCGGACTCCAGGCGCAAAGGGGATAAAACCCCCAAGGGCCCCGAGTCCGACCTTGAGCCGGACACCGCGCCGGAACCTTCAACGGTTCCGGACTCCGGTAGGCAGCCTCCTTCCAAGAGGAGCAAGCCTACCGAGCTGGTGACCTCCGTCCAACCGGAGGCACCGGACAATTTGCTAGAGGTGCTTAAAGGCGCCTCCATCGACGAGGAGCACCGCACTATTATGAGTGCGGTGATCCAGAAGGTTCTGTCCGCCAAGAGCGGACTGACTGAAGACTGTGCCAGCCTTCTAATAGGCTTTGAGGTAAGTAAAGAATATGTAAAAATATTACCGCATAGATAGTAGCCCTTGATGCTCTGTTCGGCGTTTGGAAAGAAAAGCTGAATAGAGGATCTAATAACATTCGCAGGAGTCTAACATAATCAAGTCAATATGCGTATGCAGGCTTCGCTGCTGGCCTCCGCCGCACTGACTGCGGAGGTGGATACGCTGAAGCAAAACCTCGCGCGGTCCGAGAATGAGCTCGGCCATGCCAAGAGGCAACTCGAGGAGAAGGAAGGTAAGTAATACCTTGCGCAAGTATATAGAGAAGATGTGGTTGCAAAAAATGACAGGATCAACATGCTATTATAGGGGCCACGACCGAGGTGGAAACCCTTAAGAAAGCGCTATCCGAGGCCGAAAACAGAGCGGCCGCGGAGCGCACAGAGAGAGGGAAGCAGGAGGCGCGGGTGGAGGAGGTGCAGAAAGAGCTCCAGGCTCTCGTGAAAAAACACGAGAGTTTGGAGCTTGACTCAAAGACGCTAGCGTCCGAGCTTGTGGCAGCCCTTGAAAGCGCGATGTCTGCCAAGGCCGAAGCCCAGAAAGCCCTCCAAGAAATTGAAGCGATGAAGAAGATAGCGGCGGGTAAGGCATTCATTATGCAAAGCAAGCACGTGAAAGTGAATTACTTATTACTTACCCGAGTCCGGAGCTCTCCAGGAGCATTCGCAGATTTGCCCCATAGTGCGACTGATGCCGCCGCCTACTACCGATCCGAGGAGGGGAGCTCGACGGAGAAGGTGTTCTGGTCTCAGTATGCTGAGGCCGGACACCTGGTGCCTTTGAGCGACCAGCTGAAGCAAATGGTCGAGCTCCACAAGGTGGCCGAACAGGCCATAAAGGGCCTCTTAGTTCGGCTTTGGCCTGGAGAGGCTCTGCATGGGAGCTACTTCGGGCTGGTGAGGCGGCTGGTGGATGCCTGTCCACGGCTTGAAGTAATCAAGCGCTCTGTCTGCATCGAAGGTGCCCGTAGGGCGCTTGCCCATGCTAAAGTGCACTGGGGCAAGATGGATGCGGAGAAGCTGGTGAAGGACGGGCTGCCGCCGGGCAAGGAGCATCGTGTCCCGGAAGCGTATTATGAGGGCGGCCTGAAGGGAGCCCGCCTTATAGCGGATGAATGCTCCAAAGATGTAATTTTTGAGTAAACTCGCATTTGTGATCCTGTACGCTGAAAACTTGTTCATATGCGCTAAGCAACGCTTTTGAATTTAAAATATTACCTTTTGTGCGACCGTTTATCGAATTTGAGAGATGGCGAGTCGTCGGCTTCTGCCCCCATGCCACGAGTGCTAGGGTGTTCGGGATAAACATGAGCGCTCTTTTTCCCATTCTTGGGTCCTTCGAGGGAGGCGCTCAACACAACGAACAAGGCAATCGGACTATAATGCTTGAACACTCTCACTTAGCCATAGAATTCTATAATTTTAAATTCCGGCGAAGCCCCTAGTGTTCGGAAGAACGAGTTCGGGGCGCTATCCACGCCTAGGCCGGACAAAGCCGACTCCTCGCTCTAAGCGGCATAAGTCTTTAGGGACTCGGAAACCTCTCGAACAGCGACCAGCTCTCGCCTCATCATGATGGTCAGTTTTAGCTTTCTCTACTGAGGTGCTTAGCCCAGCTCAACTGGGGCACAATCGCAGTAGTTCTCCTAGTGCTACCTTAGCCGATATAACGGAACGTAAGGTACCAAAACATAGGAGCCGGGCAAACCCAACTATTGACCCAAGACATGATTCGGAGCCGATGCATATAATGCTATAAGTTCGGGGTGCCGCACTTGTGAAAGTGTTCGGACTTCTCACACCGTATTGTGGGGTACTTAAGCCCCTCGCATATTGGTCATACCAAAGTGTACAGGTGCAACATGTCATTAATGAACATATATTCGTAAAAAAGAGTAATGCAATAATAGACGGAAGCTATGCATTGTTTATTTAAAAAAGTTGCGATCAAAGCAGAACGATACAAATAGTGCAATAAGCAAAAGATGGGACTATTTAACATGTCCTTTCCAGGGGCGAGCTGCGGAATGTTATGTGAAACAGGTATACTGCTCGTTATAGAGACCACCTTAGAGTTCCATAGTGCGGCATAGCTTTCTGCTTCCCTGGTAGTATCGTTTGTGCGGCAATTGTACTGCCGGACAAGCCTTCCAAAGAATGGAGTCCTGAAAATAAGAGAAAATTAAGAAATCGGCAGCCCCTAGTGCGGTTTAAGCCGCGTTTCGGGCGTGCCGTGATGGTGCCCCTCCCCCTGTGCCCATGGTATTTCCAGAGCATTGTTATGTACGCGCAACACTGGTTTCGCAAGTTCGCGAGGGCTGGGGTTGGGGCTGCATTGCTACGCTTGCTCGGAATGTGCCAGGCGGTCTTGTTGTAGGTTACTCCGGGCGCGCTTGACGGTGTCCAGATGTTTAATGGCCGGACTGGAGAATTGCCTTGAGAGGCTACTTTGTACTTCCGCTGCGATAGCCGCCGTATGCTCCTCCGTTCGGAGAGAGCGTTCGGTGTTTCCATTGACCGTGATGACTCCTCGAGGGCCTGGCATCTTGAGCTTGAGGTATGCATAGTGCGGCACCGCATTGAACTTGGCAAATGTGGTTCGCCCGAGCAGTGCGTGATAGCCACTGCGGAACGGGACTATGTCGAAGATTAACTCCTCGCTTCGGAAATTATCTGGAGATCCGAAGACCACTTCAAGTGTAACTGAGCCTGTATAGTTGGCCTCTACACCTGGTATGATGCCTTTAAAGGTCGTTTTAGTGGGTTTAATCCTTGAGGGATCGATGCCCATTTTCCGCACTGTATCCTGGTAAAGCAGGTTCAGGATGCTGCGGCCGTCCATAAGGACTCTAGTGAGGTGAAAGCCGTCAATAATTGGGTCTAGAACCAATGCGGCGAATCCGCCATGACGGATGCTAGTGGGGTGGTCCCTTCGATCAAAAGTGATCGAGCAGGAAGACCATGTGTTGAACTTTGGGGCGACTGGCTCCATCGCGTATACGTCCCTTAGCGCACGCTTCCGCTCCCTCTTGGGGACGTGGGTTGCGTATATCATGTTCACCGTCCGCACTTGTGGGGGAAAACCTTTCTGTCCACTGTTGGTCGGCGGTCGGGGCTCCTCCTCGTCATCGCTATGCAGCCCCTTGTCTCTGCTTTCAGCATTTAACTTGCCTGCCTGCTTAAACACCCAACAATCCCTGTTGGTGTGATTGGCTGGTTTTTCGGGGGTGCCATGTATCTGGCATGAGCGGTCGAGTACTCGGTCCAAACTGGACGGGCCCGAAGTATTTCTTTTGAATGGCTTTTTCCGCTGACTGGGTTTAGAGCCTCTGAATCTGGCATTAACTGTCGTATCCTCAGCATTGTCGCCATCAATGCGGAGCTTTTGCTTGTTGCGACGCGACCTGCCACTACTGTCCTTGGTGTCCGAATTACCAGGGCTCTTGGTCATGTTATTGCTGCGAGCTAGCCAGCTGTCTTCTCCCGCGCAAAAGCAGGTCATAAGTGTCGTGAGGGCTGCCATAGATTTCGGCTTTTCCTGTCCTAGGTGCCGTGCAAGCCACTCGTCGTGGATGTTATGCTTGAAGGCTGCTAGGGCCACTGCGTCCGGACAGTCGACGATTTGATTTTTCTTGGTTAGGAACCGTGTCCAGAATTGTCTGGCCGATTCCTCTGGCTGCTGAATTATGTGGATAAGGTCATCGGCGTCTGGTGGTCGCACATAAGTGCCCTGGAAATTGTCGAGGAATGCGGTTTAGAGGTCCTCCCAACAACCAATTGATTCTGCTGGCAAGCTGTTAAGCCAATGCCGAGCTGGTCCTTTAAGCTTGAGTGGGAGGTATTTGATGGCATGTAGGTCATCACCGCGGGCCATGTGGATATGAAGGAGATAGTCCTCGATCCATACCGCAGGATCTGTTGTGCCATCGTATGATTCGATGTTCACGGGTTTGAAACCCTCGGGGATTTGATGATCCATTACTTCATCTGTGAAGCATAGTGGGTGTGCGGCACCTCTGTATTGGGCTATATCACGACGCAGCTCAAACGAGCTTTGTCTACTGTGTTCGGCCCGACTGGATTTACTGTATCCGGAGTGACGATTACCGTCTTGTGCCGTGGGGCGCCCACGCGATCCGTAGATCGATCTTGTTTGCCTTGCCTTGTCCTCCAATATATCTCGCAGGTCTGGCGGATTTTCCCATGCCTTGGTATTTTTTGAGCGGCGCCGGGGTGCGGCTTGAGTGGAGGGCCAAGAGGCCTCTCTGTCGCGGCCACGGGGTGGCCGGTCGGCCGCATCATGCGCTGGTGATGTAGGTTTAGGTGCTTCCTCCTCTAATCGGGGTAGCAACCTGCGCTTTGGGTAGCTCTTGGAGGGGCGTTCAAGTTCATACTCTTCGGCCACAAGGACTTCAGTCCATCTGTCGGCTAGCAAATCTTTATCAGCTCTAAGTTGTTGCTGTTTTTTCTTGAGGCTGCTCGCCGTGGCCATAAGCCTGCGTTTGAAACGCTCTTCTTTGACGGGATCCTCCGGCATGACAAATTCGTCATCGTCGAGGCTTGCCTCGTCTTCGGAGGGAGGCATATAATTATCGTCCTCGACCTCTCTGTCTGCCACTCTCTCATGAGGGCTGGCTTCTCCATCCTCCTGTGCTGAATCTTGCTGGAGGTGGTTGTCTTCGGCACTGTCCGGGGTGTTATTATCTCCCGTGCCGGAATCACCGTTTTTGCTTTGGCAGGATTTAGAGTGGCGCCGCTGACGCTGACGCTTAGGCTGCTTCTTGGAGGGGTCATCCTCCGCTGTTCCATCGCCATTGCCTTCTTTTGGGGTGTCCACCATGTATATATCATATGACGAGGTGGCTTTCCAGTGCCCTATAGGTGCTGGTTCTTGATCGTCTCCTGCATCCGCGTCCATACCATCGATGTCTTCGGAGTCGAAGTCGAGCATGTCGGTTAGATCATCGACAGTGGCTACGAAGTGGGTGGTGTGTGGGCTTTGAATTTCTTCATCATCCGCATCCCAACCTTGCTAACCATAGTCCGGCCAGGGCTCTCCTGATAAAGAGAGAGACTTTAGTGAATTCAGAATATCGCCGAAGGGCGAGTGCTGAAAGATGTCCGCGGCGGTGAACTCCATGATCGGCGCCCAATCGGGTTCGATCAGTAGGGGCGCGGAGGGCTCGGAGTCTCGAGAGGAGTCTGGCTCCTTGGAGTCACGGGCTTCGCAGGGAATAGGGCTGGTGTTCGGCTCGATCGCCGTAGAGATTGCAGCCCCCGAGGCGGTGTCCAACCACCCATCCTCGATTGGTGCAGTTGGCTCCGAATTAAGGGTAGGAGCTGATGCGGGTGCGGCCTCTAGGGCACTGTTCAGCGGCAGAGCTAGATCATGCCCATCGTGACAGTGCGGCGTGCTCGGCTGCGGCTCGAACCCGTCGAAGATCAAGTCTCCGCGAAGGTCGGCCATGTAGTTCAAACTTCCAAATCTGACCTGATGGCCAGGGGCGTAGCTTTCGATCTGCTCCAGATGGCCAAGCGAATTGGCCCGCAGTGCAAAGCCTCCAAATACGAAGATCTGTCCGGGGAGAAAAGTCTCACCCTGGATCGCATCGTCGTTGATGATCGGAGGAGCCATTGGGACTAAAAGTGACGACACAGAGGAACTCTCAATGAAAGCACCAATGTCGGTGTCAAAATCGGCGGATCTCGGGTAGGGGGTCCCGAACTGCGCGTCTAGGCGGATGGTAACAGGAGGCAGGGGACACAATGTTTTACCCAGGTTCGGGCCCTCTTGATGGAGGTAAAACCCTAGGTCCCGCTTGATTCATATTGATGATATGGGTAGTACAAGAGTAGATCTACCACGAGATCAAGGAGGCTAAACCCTAGAAGCTAGCCTATGGTATGATTGTTGTTGGTCCTACGGACTAAAACCCTCCGGTTTATATAGACACCGGAGAGGGCTAGGGTTACACAGAGTCGGTTACAATGGTAGGAGATCTACATATCCGTATCGCCAAGCTTGCCTTCCACGCCAAGGAAAGTCCCTTCCGGACATGGGACGAAGTCTTCAATCTTGTATCTTCATAGTCCAGGAGTCCGGCCGAAGGTATAGTCCGGCTATCCGGACACCCCCTAATCCAGGACTCCCTCATGGACCCTGTAGGCCTTAGATCGCCGCACTATGCAACGTGCCTCATTTTGGTCCTCCGGAAGTTCCTGCCTAGTTAGGTAGGCCAGGAATGGTTCTGTCGATGGGGCGATAATGGCCATTATTACGTGGGCTGAAGGTGTTATTTCGGTGGAGGAGCCTCCGATTGTGTCAGAGTATTCGGTATCGGGCATTTTGGCCGGGTCCGGACTATTGTTACCGGTGTCCCCTTCCCATACTATGGATGGCTTGAACAGCCTTTCCAGAATATGTTGGGGGGGGACCGCATCGCGTTTTGCGCCGATGCAGGCGAGGATATCCGCCGCTTGATTGTTTTCCCGAGCCACATGGTGAAATTCGAGTCCCTCGAACCGAGCTGACATTTTTAGGACGGCGTTTTGGTAGGCCGTCATTTTCGGATCCTTGGTGTCAAAGTCTCCGTTTATTTGGGATATTGCAAGGTTTGAATCCCCGAGCACCTCCGGGCGTTGAATGCCCATGGAGACTGCCATCCGAAGACCATGCAACAGGGCTTCGTATTCGGCTGCGTTGTTGGAGTCTGTGTACAATATTTGTAGTACGTACTGAACGGTATCTCTGGTTGGGGACGTCAGGACAACGCCAGCCCCTAGACCAGCCAGCATTTTAGAACCGTTGAAGTGCATGATCCAATTGGAGTATGTGCCGTACACTTTAGGGATTTCGGCCTCCGTCCATTCAGTGACAAAGTCGGCCAATACCTGTGACTTAATGGCTCGTTGAGGTTTGTATGTTATGTCGAATGGGAGGAGCTCAATAGCCCATTTGGCAATCCGGCCCGTAGCGTCGCGGTTGTTTATAATATCATTAAGTGGCACTTCCGAGGCTACTGTAATCGAACACTCTTGAAAGTAGTGTCGCAGCTTCCGGGATGCCATGAATACCGCATAGGCTATCTTTTGATAATGTGGGTACCGTGATTTGCATGGAGTGAGGACAGTGGATACATAGTATACCGGCTTTTGAAGAGGGAATTTATGTCTGTCAGCTTCTTGTTCGACAACGAGCACTGCGCTTACAACTTGATGGGTTGCCGCAATGTACAATAGCATTGGTTCGCCGATATTTGGCGCGGCCAGGATTGGGTTGGTTGCCAAAATGGCCTTTATTTCTTCCAATTCGGCTGTGGAAGCGTCCATCCACTCAAAGTGTTCGGTGCGCCGGAGGAGACGATAAAGGGGTAAAGCCTTTTCTCCTAAGTGGGAGATAAAGCGGCTTAGAGCCGCCACGCATCCTGTTAACTTTTGGATTTGTTTGAGGTCTGTTGGGGTAGCCAACTGTGACAAAGCTCGGATTTTGGCCGGGTTAGCTTCAATACCTCTACTGGAGACAATGAAACCCAGGAGCTTTCCAGCTGGTACGCCGAAAACGCATTTTTCCGGATTGAGCTTAATGTTGTATGTTCGGAGGTTGTCGAATGTGAGCCTCAAGTCGTCTATCAAAGAGTCGACGTGTTTGGTTTTGACGACCACATCGTCTACGTATGCCTCTACTGTTTTGCCGATTTGTTTCTCCAGACATGTCTGAATCATGCGCTGATATGTTGCGCCGGCGTTTTTTAGCCCAAAAGGCATTGTGTTGAAACATAAGGGACCGTATGGTGTGATGAATGCCGTTGCGGCTTGGTCGGACTCCGCCATCTTGATTTGGTGGTAACAGGAGTATGCGTCGAGGAAACACAATGACTCGTGTCCTGCGGTAGCATTGATAATTTGATCGATGCGGGGGAGGGGGAAGGGATCCTTTGGGAAAGCTTTATTGAGGTCCTTGAAATCGACAGAAAGGCGCCAGGATTTATCTTTCTTTGGTACCATCACCAGGTTTGCTAGCCAGTCCGGGTGTTTTATTTCTCTGATGAATCCGGCCTCCAATAAAGCTAGTTCCTCTCCCATGGTCTGTCTCTTAGGTTCGGAGAAACGCCGAAGAGCTTGCTTGACCGACTTGAATCCCTTTAGGATATTGAGGCTATGCTCAGCCAGCCTGCGTGGGATTCCTGGCATGTCTGAGGGGTGCCAGGCGAATATGTCCCAATTCTCGCGCAGGAACTCTTGTAGTGCGGCGTCCACAGCGGGGTTTAACTGTGCCCTGATGGAGGCTGTTTTTGTAGGGTCCTTTGGGTGGACTTGGAATTTGACTATTTCATCCGCTGGTTTAAAAGAGGTGGACTCGGATCTCTTATCGAGTATCACGTCGTCCCTGTCCACTGTGGAGCATAGCGTGGTTAATTCCTCGGCCGAGAGGGCTTAGGATAATGCCTCGAGGGCCAGTGCGGCTATTTTGTTTTTGGCGCAGAGTGTTGTGTCCGGATCACTGGCGAGAGTGATGATTCCGTTGGGCCTGGGCATTTTGAGCTTCATGTACCCATAATGGGGTATAGCTTGGAAGATCGTGAACGCCTCATGTCCTAAAAGGGCGTGGTATCCACTGCTGAACGGGGCCACTTGAAATGTAATTTCTTCGGACCTATAATTCTCTGGCGTACCGAATACCACATCTAGTGTGATTTTCCCAACGCATCGTGCCTCCTGACTGGGTATGATTCCTCTGAAGGTTGTGCTACTTTGCTCAATGTGGTTCCAGTCTATTTCCATTTTTTGAAGAGTTTCCTCATAGATGAGGTTTAATCCGCTGCCGCCGTCCATGAGTACTTTGGTGAGTCGAAAGCCGTCCAGAATTGGACTGAGGACCAGTGCGGCTGGTGTTCGGGCTGTTCGGAATTTAGGTTCATCACTGGCATTGAAGGTAATAGCCGTGTCACTCCATGGATTTATTGCTGCTACATGGCAGATTTCGGCCATGCTGCGGAGTGTTCGCTTGCGCTTATTATTTGATGCAAATGTCTCAAAGACTGTTAACACCGTATTGTTATCCATGGGATGGTGCTCTGTGGCATTTGGGATAAGAAGATCCTCACCACTTTTGGCCACCTGCCGGAGTATCCAACATGCTCTAAGGCTGTGCGTTGGTATTGTATCCACTGTACTATGAATTTTGCAGGGTCCGTTAAGCCATCCCTCCAGTATGGTTCCATGCCATGTAGGGGATTTTTGTTTCTTTTCAACTAGCTCGGGTGTCTTACGATAGTGCACCCTTTTACTTCGAACTGGGTGTGTATTTGGAGCCGGATTATCCCAAAATTTTGTTTTGGTTTTCCAGGCGTTTTCCATCGCATAGTACTTTCGTACTATGGATGCCAAGTCAGCGAAGCGTGATATGTCACAGCGACTTAAGGCATTAAGGATTCCCTTGTCCGTGCAATTATTGCAGAAAAGTGAGATTGCGTCTTCCTCGTGACAGTCCTTGACCTTGTTCACCGAAAGGAGGAATCGAGATCAATAGTGATGTACTGTTTCCTAGGGCTCTTGCCTGATGTGGGAAAGATCGCTTATGTTTGGGTGGGTGGGTGGAATTGAATCTGAACCCTTACCTGATCTGGGATCCAGGGGCCGAGGAATTTCCAATTTTGGAAATTCTGGTTCTGGGGCATTGCCCGATAATCCTGGCCCGCTGCCTGACTCTAAGTTCAGGGATTGGATGCTTTCCTCCCGTGAACGGGTATCCGGCTCGGAGAGCTCAGGAATCCGGACATAGTTGGTCCTCAATATGGAGGAGTGGTCGCCGCATTGTTCCTCCACCACTACAATATGATGGGTGACCGGCAGAGAGTTAATCTCCCTTTGATCGGGTTTAAGCCCAATCCGATCATAGTCTGTAGCGACTCCCAGGGCGGCGATGCGATCTAAGAGCTCGTTTAGGGAGGCGAGCTCCATTGGATCCATTTGTTCGGTGAGTGCCGATTTGACGTGGAGGCTATTTTCGATGACCCGAGAAGTCATCGTCGGCGCGGCGGCCGAACAGGCGGTCATGATGAAACCGCCTAGCCGGAGAGTTTGGCCGACAGCCAAAGCTCCCCCAACAGTAGCACCATCTTTAAAGATGAGACGAGACATCCTTCCTTCTGGCGACGGCACAGTGGAACTCTCAATGAAAGCACCAATGTCGGTGTCAAAACCGGCGGATCTCGGGTAGGGGGTCCCGAACTGTGCGTCTATGGCTGATGGTAACAGGAGGCAGGGGACACGATGTTTTACCCAGGTTCGGGCCCTCTTGATGGAGGTAAAACCCTACGTCCTGCTTGATTTATTCTTGATGATATGGGTATTACAAGAGTTGATCTACCACGATATCGGAGAGGCTAAACCCTAGAAGCTAGCCTATGGTATGATTGTATGTTGTCCTACGGACTAAAACCCTCCGGTTTATATAGACACCAGAGGGGGCTAGGGTTTCACAAGGTCGGTTACAAAGGAGGAGATATACACATCCGTATTGCCTAGCTTGCCTTCCACGCCAAGTAGAGTCCCATACGGACACGAGACGAAGTCTTCAATCTTGTATCTTCATAATGCAACAGTCCGGCCAAAGGATATAATCCGGCTGTCCGGATACCCCCTAATCCAGGACTCCCTCACCCATCATGGGGCTTGAACCCATGTCCACAAGGTTGAGAGCTTTGTGCTTTACCAACCGAGCAGTGGATCCTTCAATAATAGATGAAAATTCATGTACCTTGAATTGTTGACAGGAGCAATTGGTAGCCCCCAAGGGCCGGCTCATTACGACGTGATGAGTCAGGTCTTCAAATAAGTGAGCAAACAATGATTTTACATTAGCCCCCAAGTGTCATGGTGCATGCTTGCAGCGACATGAGACTTGTGTATTTGATGTAATCCCAACTTGAATAATGTAGCCCCCAAGTGCCGGGTCGTAAGCCTGCAGCGACTCGGGACTATTCCTTCAATTGTAGAATAAATCATATCTATTGATAATATGATAGTCATTGCGCTAAAGCGACTTTGAAAACCATAATCATAATACTGGTTATTGATAACCATAATAAAATCCAGCCGTGTTGGCTATTAAAGATTTTGAATAATATAACCTTGTTTGAAAAACTGGTTCCTACCATATAAGCTGGTATATCCATACACATATGATACATGCTATGATGATGTAATGATGATGCAACGTATGATGCAATATATGATGATGTATATGTATGATCAAGAGGGTTTAAGCTATGGTTCGGATACGACCAGAGCCCTCAAGTAGTCATAATTGTGGCATTGCGCCGATCAAGAGGTGTAGCTATGGTTCGAATATGACCAAGCCCCCAAGTGACTTCCCTGGTGCCCTTATGCCTATCAAGAGGTGTAACTATGGTTCGAACCCATAGCCCCCAAGTGATTTCCCTTGTGGCCTTATGCCTATCAAGAGGTGTAGCTATGGTTCGGATACGACCAAGCCCCCAAATGATTTCCCTGGTGCCCTTATGCTGATCAAGAGGGTATAAGCTATGGTTCGGATACGACCAGAGCCCCCAAGTGATTTCCCTGGTGGCTTTAAGCCTATCAAGAGGTGTGACTATGGTTCGAACATAGCCCCAAGTGATATTGTGAGCTGTGCTCAAGGGATACCCATGTTTGAGCTATGCTGTGCAACAGACTCTCTTTGGCCCCTTATGATAATATTGGCTTGATAGCCGAATTACCGAAATAACCAGAGTTGTGCTCTTATGATAATATTGGCTTGATAGCCGGAATCAAGAGGGTAGTAATGGTATGTTCTCTTTGGTGAATACACCTATGTTTGAACAGGAAAACCCCCAAATGATATTGTGAGTTATGCTCAATGGGCACCTATGTTTGAGTTGTACTTTTGCAACAGACTCTCTTTGGTCCCTTTAATTTTTCCTGAGAGCTCGAACTTGCGAGAGATTATTATTTTTGAACAGGAAATTCTTAAACCGGATATTGAGAGCTTCAAAGCTTTGTGGGAGATAGCTTTCCCTTGAACCGGATTTTAAAACCGAAATCCTTCTTGTTAAGCCGGAAATTTTCTGACGACCTTTAAATTTGCACCAATATGGCGGTTTAGGGTCCTGCATCAGAGAACTTTGCAAGCCGGAGTAATTGCTCTTTTAAAGAAAGCAATATATAACATAAAAATATACTGGATGGATTTGACCTGATATGTCAGGCCAGCGTTTATCCACCACAGAGTTAATGATCACCATGGTGAAGCGGAAATCAATCATGGATGAGCCCGCCATGGGAGCAGACAGATGAGTCGGCCGCAATATTATAAGCCGGTACGGACGGGCGAGTTACTTCACAGGGACGGTCCCAGTGAGTTAAAGTAGTCCGGGCCACGAGGGCGGCGGCTTGCGCACATCCCTTTACCGGGTAATGAGGTACGGATGAATACCGGGTGCAATGTTGCCGGTACGCGCTCCATATCCGCGGTATAAACCACATTTGTAGTGAATCATTGTCCTGTGTACAAAAAATACAGCAGGGCGGAGTAATTGTTTGTCGAAGGAAATCAACACGTATTTAACGAAATATGTAAGATAAATATCACCTGATTTTTAGGCGGCAGATGATCGTTATGTGGCATCCGTAGGTAACCTTTCAGTACTGTTGCTAAATTCCGTTTGATCCTTACATACATCCGAAGGAATTTTTACTGATTACCTCGAGGACCTTGCCAAATGCTGCCACCGTTCTCATTCTCGATATCTTGCTGAGCTTTGACAAGTAGTGCAGCTGTGTTTGATTGATCAACAATAACCATATTCAACAGCCATGCATGCCACTCGCCAGTAGTCATCAGACCCTATTTATTTATTTATTTATTTACACGGCCGGTTCAGAAGCAAGTCACTGGCAAGGCCGCGGCGTAGAGCAGGTTGTAGGCGAACGGCCGTAGAGGAAACGACTCGGCGTCGACAGTCATCCAGCGGGAGCGGCAGAAACAAAACGACGCCTGAGTACAGCACCAAAGGCGCACCAAGGCTAGGCCGACGAGGTGTGCGAGGGCTGCTCCTGAGCAGAGGCATCAGGCGGCTCGTGATGCAGGATTTTCCGCAGAAGGAGGCCGGTTTACCGAGGCTTGGTGGGTCAAGAGGGCGTGTTACAGCAGAAGCGAGCGGAGGTGCTCTGGAGGAATCCCCATGCGGATGTACGAGCGTGGACCAGCTCGGCAGCGCAGTCTTGCATGAAAATACAGCCCAGTTCAATCATAGCAGCTCGTGCTTCTTCAGTCCACGTATTATCCAATGACCTTTTAAATGGAGTAAATAGCGTAAAACTACTACAATTTGGGTTAGGGTTTCAAAAAACTACCGAATTTATTTTTTTCGCTGATAACTATCAAGTTCGGGGTGGGCTGTTTCAAAAAGCCCTTAAAGATTAAACCGTTTTCTGACAGATATGGCCCACACGTCATGTTCCATGTGGCACAAAAGTCAACGCCGTTAACTGAACAGTTAAGTTGACCGTTATGACTGGTGGGGCCCACATGTCATACTCAATAAAATTTCCAATGAGAAAAAAGAATCGATTTTTATCCCTGACCAGTGCCGTCATCCACCTACCTCACGCGCGGACGAGCACGCACCAGGAGCGCAACCTACCGCCGCCGCCCATCGATCCCGCTTCCTGGTGCCCTCCGCCGTCGCCGGCGAGGTCGCCGCCGACCGCTGCACTCCATCCACCACCCGCCGCATGTTCCCTTCTCCGGCCTCAAAGATCGCCGGCTGCGGCCATTGATGTGCCGTCCGAGCTCAGCCCGGAACCGCGCCGCCGCGCCCCGCCGGCAGCAGGACCGCACCACCTCCTCCTACCTCTCCCCACGCCGGCAGCCGTATCACAGCCGGCTCCCACTCCTGCAAGAACGAACGCACACGCAAGCCCTGCGTGCTCTCCCGGAATCTGGGCGGTGACCGCTCCCGCCGAGCGCAGGCCCGACGCGCGAGAGGGTGGCCAGGTCGGGGAGAGCTACAACAGCCACCGGAATCGAGCCTTCAACGTTGGCCGGTGACGGCTGCGCCCCGCCGCCTGCAGCGTACGGGCCAGCAAATCTGCTCGCCATACGGCCATGGACGGTGCCAGCCTGCCTTCCACCTCAACCTGCGCCTCCCGACCCGCCATGGTCACACCTGAGGTCGCGCGCCGGATCCAGCAAGCTCTCCTCGCCGATGAGCCAGCAAGCTCTCCTCCCCGGCGAGCCACCAATCTCTCCTCCCCGGCGAGCTGCACGCACATAAGGTGCTCGACGAAATGGGGCATAGAGAAAATGATTCAAAAGAGAAGGTTGAGGCTGACAGGTGGACCCCACATGTAAGCTAACGGTCAAACAAACAGTCAAACAAACGGTCTGCTTAGGTGCGGGCCCTACCTGTCATAATCTGGATTGATTTTAAATCACACTGCGATTTGGGTTTTTGAAACAGTCAACCCCGGACTTGGTAGTTATCAGCGAAAATAATAATTTTGGTAGTTTTTTGAAACCTTAGCCTGAATTGTAGTAGTTTTATGCTATTTACTCCTTTAAATGCTTCAATAAGAAAGGTCCATGTAATATCCATGATGACTATCAGAGAACACCAATGGTATTTCATTCCATAATCCGTTTTCCATTAGTAGCTGGATGCATGCCTCCTCTTGTGTGCTATAAACTTCTTTCGGAGCCATTGACCTTCTATACCAAACCTGTGAATAATTTAAACACAGTCTATACTCCTGTTGGAAATCATCTCCAACAACTCTTGGTCTATAATATGGGCTACCACGTGACCCTTCCTGAATAACACTAGCAACTCATTGTTGTGTCCTTAAACAATGATTTTTCACAGTTTCAGTTTCTCAGGTGTGTTTCAGACAAGCTCGGCGGGTTCGCAGTAGCCGAGGCGTCTGTAACAGCGAGGCGGCTCGAGGCCGCGCCTAACGGGGGCAGAGCGAGGCCTGCTCTGGGGCAGCACCTCAGAAGCAGGCTACGGTCGCGAGGCCGGCGGGTCGCAGAGGCTCTCAGCAAGGCAACTTGATACGGTGGGTCACAATAGAGGCAGGCCACGGTGGCCCGACGGAGTCTCGGACGGTTTCAGAAGCGAAGACGGAGCGACGCAAGAATCGGTTTAGGTGAGTCCGAACGGGGTGGGTGTCAGGCGACTTGAAGCGGAGCTGTGACAATGGTGGCGGTTTTAGCGCTGGGCAGTGGAGATGCTCCGGGCCACGGTAGAAGCGGCGGTTCAACAGCCGTAATGGCGGAGTCCTTCCTAGAGAGGCGGAGGCACGAGGCCAGGGTGGCTCGACACGCTGGCGAAGCAACTTGGTGGTGGCGGAGATCAGCGGAGGTTGAAATACAGCTGTAGCGGGTTATCAGCAGATGGCCAAGCGGCGATTTGAAACGGCAGGGTGCCGCGGTAGTTCATTGGTAACCCGTGACTCGAGGTCGAAGCAGCTCGGAGTCGAACGGGTCGGCGAAAAAACGGAGTGATGCCAATGGTGACTCAGCGGGGGCAAGGTCCGCCGGCGACCTGCCGATGAGCTTCTGGCAGAGGCGACTGGAGACGAATCGGCAGGTGAAGCGGCGGCATCAATCGGTTTATCAAGGGAGACGACGGGCGGAGCCATGTGAGAAGGCGCGGGAGGCCAGCGCCGTCAGCGGCCGTGGCAAAGGGGCGGATGGCAAGGCCCAGCGGCTCAGAGGCGTTGGTAGGCGGCGACTCAACGAGCCACGGTGGCTTGAGGCAGATGCGGCCGGACTAGCGCAGCGGAAACCCGAGCGCGGAGGCCGGCAAGGGCGGCTTAACGTCGCAGGAGCGAGGCCCACGCAGGGCGGTTCAGCAGAAGCGGAGGCCGTGCGCGTGGCGGTTTGACCGGGGCGGCTCAACGACGAATAGCTGAGGCAGGCCGACTCGAAGGTGGCCGGTGGCGGCGATTTTAGGACGGGCGGCTCGAAGTGCAGCAGAAGTGTAGATGAAGACTTGGCTTGCTGGCGAAACGATGGCGTTCGGCGATTTATGGCAGTGGAGTTGAGTGGAGACGCGGCGGGTTGTATGAGACGCCGGCGAGGCATTGACAAGACCTGCTCAGCTGTGGTGGCCGGTTTACAAAGCAATTCGGCGACTCGACGGTGGTGGTTTGAAGCAGAGGCAGAACGAGAGCGGGTTGCTCGGCCTGATGGCGATTTGAAACGGCAGGGCGCCGCGGCGGTTCAGGCAAGGCGGTTTAGCACGCCACGAGCCCGTACAGTGAGACAGACTGGTGAATCAGCAGCCAGAAGAAACACGACGGACACCGGCGACTCTCGACGACAGAGCAATTCATAGAAGGCGGCCTCGCGGCAAGGGCGGAGGCACCCACGGTGGCTCTGCGATGCGGGAGCAGCGGGAGGTGACAGGCGGCGCCGGTTTACGGCGACAGGGCAGGGGCGCCGGCGGTCTGACCATGGAGACGGGAGAGACAACTCGGGGTCACGAGCCCGGGCGGTTTAGAAGCGAAGACCGCGGCTCCAGGCAGAATGGTGGCATAGCGAGTTGGACCGGCGCGGCAGCTTTCGGCGGAGCGAGGCCGTGGCCATGACGGCCGAATGATGGATGCGGACGGACCGGGGCGGGTCAAGGCACGAGTTCATGCTGACAGAGGCGACGGCTCAGCGCAAGGCCGCGGCAGAGGCGTCTGACTCAAGGCCGGGGGCAACTCGCCATCGACTTGGCAAAAACGAACTGGGGCGGTTGACCCTGAGTCCATGCTCATACTCTCCACACTACTAGAAATCCCCATATTTCCGACGGTGAAATCTAATAGCCGACGGGCCGTCGGCCATTACTGCAATAGCCGACGGTCTTGATAGTGGCCGACAGTTATTGCACACTCACGGGTATAACTACTAATAACCGACGGTATATTAAAATACCTGACGGGGAAAACCCAACTCTCGTTTATGCAATTTAATGCTCGACGGTTCATTGTAATATCCGACGGTTTTTGCTGTACCCACGGGGATTACATGTAATACCCGACGGTGAAATTTAATAGCCGAGTGTCAAAAAAACTCTCGGCTATGAGTGCAAATGACCGACGGTCGATATGTCACTCTCGGCTATTTGATTAGATACCCGACGAGAGATAGTAATAACCGATGGTTGACTTTCACCCTCGGTGATATGTTTCGATAGACGAATGCAATAAACATGTACATGGTCGATGGTTATATTGCAAATAATTTCCATATAAGTACATTTCCCACAATTAGATTCTAGCAGTGCTATAAGTTGCATTGTTATTTACCATTAATTAATATGATGATTCAAAATTTTAGTCCCAAACAATGCGAATATGATGGTTTAAAAAATGACATGTTTGAAAAATGTTCACTTACAAACTATCACAGGGAGAAACCCCATTGAGGGACCAGAGGAGATCGCCGCCTGGAGTAGATGAGGCAAAGGTGCTCAGCGTAGTCTTGTATATACATGTCTAGGTTGGGTCTTCACCATGTGGCACATGGCGTCTTGCCGAAGTGGAGTATGTTTTCGCTGTGGTCCAAATGGTACCAGTTGCTGGCAATCTTATTCTGAGCACGTCACTGGAATATGATTTAGTAAGCTCAATTAGTTCCTGCTCTCGAGATGCTCCGCACTCATTCCCCTGCTTTCAAGGTTTGGACACTTTTAGCCATCCAACGGGACGCACCAAACGCCCGTCGACCAGTCCGGACCACCAAAATCTGCTAAACATGAAGCAAATCTAGGGGAGCTTTGGGGGAGCCCAGACAATCCGCTTGTCTTAGTGTCGGTTTGACAACATGTCCTCACTGCCCGTGTGATTTTCTTTTAGGTCCGCCTAGCCCACGCATGGCCCACTCCTGCTGTCCGGATATGATTATGGTTGGATGACCGACTCCCTTAGCGTTGTCTGTGGACACATCCGGACATGTCCATGGACATTTGAAGCGTCTGTCTTAATGTATAGCTTTGAGTTGACCTAATCCTCTCACTCTCAGCACTAGCCGCCGCTTAGATATGTCACCGGTCATCGCCTAATGTATCAGCCCTCCTCACTTGACTCGCCTCTCTCTTCTCTGCCACTATTGTATTGGGATTTGACCCCGAATGCAAGCTCTCAAGCGCCAGGCAGCAAAAAGCCATGAGCTGGCTAAGGAAGCCCGGTTCGGTGGCTGGCAAGCCCGCATTGACACAGAAGACCGACGAGGACAAGCCGCCCGAGAGGTACCACACGCAGTTTGGCAGCGTGTTTAGTCCAATCCCATTGCTTGCAAGCACAAAACTTCTTTGACGCCGTATTGCAGCAGTGACACTCTCCTCTTGCAGCGGCGGTGGCCGGTGGTGCGTTGCTCCCGGCCTTAAGCAACGAGGCCGCTACAGATGAGGATTGTAGCAGCAGCGAAAACCACATCATCCGCGTGCAATGGCGTGAGGGGTTTGAAGTAACGAAAGGGGCAATTGGTAGCACACCGATTAAGCTATTAGGCTGGAGGAAAGCGGTGTCTGGGGTCCTAGGACATGTATCAAGTGAACAAAGTGGTTGACACGTGCTTGTGATCCATCGGGTGATAAAAAAATTGTTCTTCATTTTATTTGAGTTTAAAATGTTGCAAAGTATATTTCAATATCATACGTTGAATTTACTACATTGTATTTATTTTTATTTTATTTTTTTGTGAAATTACTACATTGTATTTAAATTGATGAAATATAATTATGATCAATGTTTTGATGTACAGAAGAATATATAAGAGGAATATATTAATTTACAGAGGACTGTATAAGAAGTAAAAAAAATCAAGTCATATTTACACGCGCGTTGAAAGTTTCAACGCACACAAGCGCGAAACGAAAAATCCTAAATAGCCCACTCGGCACGAACTTGCAGTCGCTTTCATCTAACCTCCCCTTGTAGCCGTCGTGGCCTATCCTCACCTCGCCGCCATAGACCAGCCATCACCTCCCCTGCTCCCCACCGCCTAGCTTCAGATCGACTCCTTCCATCACCTCTCCACAGCAGCTATGGCCGGGGAGGCTGGAGATGTTTTGCTCCTCTCACCCCTTTCTATCATCCCGTAATGTGCAAGTGCACCCAGATCTCTCGCCAGGTCTGGCGGCGTCGTGCAACACTCATGGGCTACGACTCTAGGTCAGTGCCTCCTTTCCCTTCCCCGGATTTCCTCTCTCCTCTTACCTTGTCTCTTCTTTCTTCTCTTTCTGCAAGGACAGTACGCTAGCGGTGGCGGCAGGCAATGGCGAGTGTACTGATGGTCGAGCGGCAGCGCGGGCTAATGGGTTCGTCTCTGTTCTCGTTCGCCATTTACTATACTGTACTACTCAACAAGTTAAGGTGTCCTGCAATCCCCATCTATTCTAGTTTAATTGATTTCTGATGTCAAATCTTAGATAGCTAAGATGTCAAAATTGGTACGATGCACACAACTATGCTGGAAATACTACCACAAGGGAATAGTATTAGTAGCTTCGCTTAATTTGTACACCTAGTTATTCAGGAACAAAGTAAGATGAGGAAATACGTGCATATTTAGATGATGCAAAACATTGCCATGGTTTGTGCTACACTAGACTATTTGAATCTTGGTAAGGTACCAGAAATATCTTCCCTGATAACAGAGGCCTAATGAACACAGGGTGGATTCAGACTGATGAGGCTGTCCAAGATTGCTCGGAACAAGGCGAAATTGGTGAAGCACGAAGCCCTTGTCGATGGCTTCAGTAAATCCAGTTTCAAAAACAATAAAATGAGAAACATTCAGATAAGGCTTCGTTGACAAACATATTATACTCTTCTGCAATTCAGGTTACTACACTGTGCTTGTCTGTTTGAGCTGTACAGAAATGAAGTGTTCGACTCGAGCATCAACACATAAGCCTCGCTTCATCCTTTATGGGTCAGTCTAACTTTCTGTTTCGTATGCAGTTACTATGCATACGTAGGCTCTCGTTTGTGTTGTCCTTGTAAAGTGTTTGATGAATTCCTTGCCTGTCAAAATCATATCCTTGGAACCTGAAGGTAGCTTGTGCCCCATATCCCTCTTGGCTCTCCAAATTCATGGCAGCCACATCCGTTATCTTCGAGAAATCTAGTATGATTTCATCTGCCATTTTATTGGCTTTTCCGTTAATCGGCAGCTGTGTAAAGGTACAACTACATGTTCAACAATTAGGAAAATAGTACCACAAATAACTGAATGTTGGGATGGGTAAATAGATTTTGTCTTGCGTGAATACACAGAAATACATGGAAGTATATTTAGAGGTCAAAAAGTACTAGTCTGTAGCCTTGTGGAAAAAGATGCAAAATAGTGAACCAGTTTATTTTTACTGTTTGTGTTTATATTTAAGTTTCTATTGCCCAATGCATGGTTTGGAAAGGAATGAATTACTGGTGTAACACGAGTAATTGTCGACGTACACTGAGTTCCTAAGTCCCACAGTAAGACGTGATTAGCTATATATCTCCATGCATAGATGTTTCTAGAACAATTACTTTTGTTCTCTGTAGCTTCCCTAAAAAAGTTTATTCCTTGTAGCTCAATCAAATTTCATTTACATTGCATTGTTTTTCATCTCTTTTACAACTAGTCTTGTCATTTCTTAGGGAGTGTCAAGCAATATTAGAAGCGGTCCGAGCTATTAAAATGATCATGACACTGATGATGAGGAGGATGACATCTATGGCAACGAGGGAGATGATAGCTGTGGCGATAAGCATTATGATAAAGTAAAGATCTGAAGTTTGTTGAAAATTTAGCTTATGCAAATTGTCTGGACCTCTCTGATACTATTTTTTTGATTCGACACTTCCTAGATGGATTGTTATTGTAAATGTAATTCATATGCAACTCATTAGGTTTGTAATACCTAGATTATGCTAAATGTTCTTTTGGTCATGTGCGGTTGTGTAATTATGAGATGTATCGGAAATGCCAATATTTTGAAATATTGTGTAATATATTGCACTTCCCTCTCAGTGAAATTAATCAGTGAGGGTTGACTAATGGCCTATGGCACAACAAACATCTTGGGTAAAAAAATGCATACATGCACTTTAGACAGTCGGCGACTTTCTAAATTGAAGGTGCGAGCTAACCTTTCTACTAAAGGAATCCCCAAAGGGCTGTATGCACCATCAGTAATTACACTAACCGATGGTTTGGCTCTCCTCTCAGTTGTGCATAACCCTGACGGGTTGTATATACCCTTGGCTATTAAGAAAACCGACGGTAAACAATAACCGTCGGATGATAAACACCTGACAGTGAACCGTCGACTATAAGCGCATTCGACCTACTGGGAGCCAGGTGTAGGCAACAACATATCCGACGGCTCACCGTCGGCTTATTACCGTGGGCAAAGATATAATATGATGGTACCGTCGGTTATTAGTATAATGGCCGACAAAGCATAGCTGACGGGAGATGGCCGACGGTGTACCGTCAGTTATAAGAGTCTCCGACGGTGAACTTAAATATCCGACGGTAATTGGACCATCGGCTAAAATGGGAAATCTAGTAGTGCCAGATCGTGGCTTCTCCCGCTCTCCCCCTTTTTATAAATCTCTTCCTGGAACCCACGCAAGTACTATGGTTGCACATGGGATCTTCACGTGGGTGGGCATCCATAGGCGCTACGGATATTTAATTTATACGTGTGTGACCCCGATCAGCACTAAGGACACTTGATTCATCATGCACGTTTGCTAGGTTGATCGATTCGGGAGATCTTGTGAGGTCGTAAACCGCCGCTGTGCGTGACACGTGATCGCTGTCTCCAATCAACTCGAATCCGGTTTGTATTTGAAGTAGCCACGGCGACTTCCAGATTACCATAAAGTGGCAGTTTATCTCGGCAAAACTGATCCCTTGCCGGTCGTCAGCGGTTCGACGGCGCGGACGGCGCACAGCCAAAAACATCTCTTGCCAGCTTTCGACCGGCTGTTGGACGTGGCGATGCATAGATGCAACCCTAAATCTTTCTCGATCTCAATCTTGTATATACTGTTGTGGAAACCTTCTTCAATCTTTGACCGATGAAACTCATAGTTGATGTGAATTCTTCTGCGTCTGTTCTTTATCATTGGACCAATTACGATCTTCTCGAACCCTGGAAAAGATCCCTCTAAGAACTTAACACCACCGTGCCAGACCCCATGGTGGGCGCCAACTGTTGTGGAATTG
Organism: Triticum urartu; assembly: GCF_056163025.1. Taxonomy (NCBI): domain Eukaryota; kingdom Viridiplantae; phylum Streptophyta; class Magnoliopsida; order Poales; family Poaceae; genus Triticum; species Triticum urartu. The sequence continues at coordinate 221,520,234 of NC_141878.1, forward strand.
TCATGTCAGATGTCCTAGCGGAAGGACTTAGTCGTGAGGCCAACGCATCTATGTGGTAGCTTAAGAGGGGTTGAGCGGAATCGAGAAACACAACACAAGACGAGGATTTAGACAGCTTCGGGCCCCGGGAAACATCATCCGGTAACAACCCTACATGCTGTTTGAGGCTAGATCTCATTATCATCACGAGGGAGTCGCCGTAAACCGGCTCTCCTCTAATTGTGTCTAGCCCTAGAGATTGTTGTTTTCTTGTCCATCTTTGGGGAGCCTTGCCCCTCCTTATATAAGTTACAGGGGCGGGTTACATGTAGAGTCCATCTCAGACTAAGACTTAAACTATTTTGACTTCCCTTCCTGGGCTTCTTAACGTCTGCCGGTTTAACATTGTCTGTCGGTTTATGATTGACTTAACACCTGCCGGTGCTACCATCTATCTTAACTCTGCCGGTTTAACACTCGCCGGTTTACCATCTGTCTTAGCCATCTGTCTTGACTTTCTATCTTAACTCTCCGCCGGTTTACCATCCACCGGTTTACCAAGTCCCAGCCGGTTTACAACTCCAGCCGGGTCATACCGTGGGGTATATCCCCGACACAACTCGTCCTGTGTCAAGAGTGCTTCGGAAGTAGAGTCAGGTGGCAAGGGAGCTTGGGGATGTGCTGCTAGCTGAGTTGACGAACGAGTAACTCGTGCAGCTAGTGGTGCTATGGAAGGTGTTGCAACAACTAGGGTTGTCTCTGCTTGTTTGGTGGCAGCTATTGGTTTCTATTTGGCTTGTTCTGCAGCTCTGTAGCACGGGATACCCTGTTTGTACAATTTTCTGCTGGACTTTGACCTTCTATTGCACCATCAGTACCAGCAGAATCTGCAGGATTCTTCCGCTTCCCTTTCTGTGTGTCCTTAGTACTAACACCATCCCTTGTCATTATGTGTTCCTTCCTCTTTCTCTGTGCCATATTAAGTTAAGCCGACAAGAAAAATGAATAACAATTTAGTTCTTCAGAACAAATTGATGTGTGATACAGATGAACTGAACTTTGATGTTAGACAACCACATGATAGGAGGATGTAATATGTACGAAAAACAGGACGTCATGATATAATCAGAACTATGCTGTGTAAACTAAGCAGAAGACATTTCACTAAATTAGAAGCAATGCAATGGAAGGTAGACACCATATGAAAGATGCTACAAATATCGCTCTGCCAAGTTAACAGTGTCTCGTCATAACTGGCGTTTAAACAAATGTGAAGCAATACAAGAAATAAATCATATGCAAGATGCAAACAACATCACACTACCAAGTTAAAGGTCTCTCATCATTAGGGCCATTGCATATTCACATCATTGCATATTCACAGCTTATGATGTGTAAACTAAGCAGAAGGCATTTCAATAAATTAGAAGCAATGAAAGCTCGACACCATATGAAAGATGCAACGAATATCACTCTACCAAGTTAAAATTGTCTCGTCATAAGTGACATTTCAAAAAAAATTAGAAGTAGTACAAGCTAGAAAAGAATGCGAGATGTAAGGAAAACACATGATACCAGGATGGAACATGTACGAAACAGGACGACATGGAATATTCGCAAATGTTTGTGTAAACTAAGCAGAAGCCATTTCAACAAATAGTAAGCAATGCAAGCTAGATACCGTATGCAACATGCAAGACAATATCACACTGCCAAGCTAGAGAAAGCACCTGGATGCCGGTTTCGCCGGAAGACCACCATCAGTCCCTGCCTTAATTTTTTTCCTTCCTCTTTCTTAGTTGTATTGCCTTGTCAAGTCAAACCCACAAGAAAAATGAATAAAAATTCGCTTTTTAGAACTCATTGATGCAGGATGCTGACAAGCACTACTTTAATGTAAGGCGACCGCATGATAGGACGATTGTATGTGTAAGAAAAAAGGACAACATTGCATATTGACAGCTATGATGTGTAAACTAAGCAGAAGGCATTTCAACAAAGTAGAAGCAATGAAAGCTAGACACCATATGGAAGATGCAACGAATATCACTCTACCAAGTTAAAGTTGTCTTGTCATAAGTGCCATTTCAACAAATTAGAAGTAGCACAAGCTAGAAAAGAATGCGAGATGTAACCTATACCACACTCCCAAGTCAAACATGTCTTATGATAAGTGATTGTTGCAGGTTACACAACAGTAGTACTTTGATGTAAGAACATGGTGTGATAAACATATATTGTATGCTCTAGAAACAGGAACACGCGTCTTATTCACAAGTATAATGTGTAAAGTAAGCAGATGGAATTCAACAAAATTAGAAGCAATACAATCTAGACATCATACAACATGAAACCACATATAACAATGCCAAGTTAGAGGGAGCACATGTGATGATGCACTAGGGAAGACGTGCTCATCATCAACACAACTACGTTGAGTGTCTGTGCATGTGTTGTCTTGCAAATCATCTTGGGGGTGGAGGAGTAGAATCTGTAGAGGCCCTCCATTTGGAAGGAGCACCTTTATCCGCTGCCTTGCTAAATTCCTTCCGCTTTATTGATTTTGAATTTTCAAGTAAAACCAATAAGAAAAAGCAATAAAATTCACTCTTTAGAACTCATTCGTGCATGATACTGGCGATCACTACTTTGATGTAAGGCAAACACATGATAACAGGATGGAATATGTACGAAAAACAGGACGGCATGGCATATTCACAACTGTTTGTGTAAACTAAGCAGAAGCCATTTCAACAAATAAGAAGCAATGCAAGCTAGACACCACATGAAAGATGCAACCAATATGACTCTGCCAAGTTAAAAGCGTCCCATCATAAATGGCATTTCAACAAATTAGAAGCAGCGCATGCTATAAATCATATGAAAGATGCAACTAATATCACACTGCATATACTAAAGGTGTCTCGTCATATTGATTGATGCGGGATACAAAAAAACAATAGTTTTATGTAACGACATGCTTAATATACATATGTACTATGTACTAAAAACAGGAAGACATGTCACGTTAATAGGTTTAATGTATAAACTAAGCAGAATAGCAAATGCAATTTAACTAGATTGGAAGAATAACAATCTAGACACCATATTCAACATGCAACCACATATCATGCTGCCAAGTTAGAGCAAGCACATGTGATGCTGGTATAGGGGAAATGCGATAATCAACTATAGAGCTACATTCACTATCTTCATCTAGCCTGACGATGTGGGGAGGCTGACGATGCATTCTTTAAATGAGGATCTTTTCTCACAGTAGTCCACTGGCCTGACTGCCTCATCATAAGTGATTGATGAGGGATACACAAGAACATTAGTTTGATGTAAGAACATGGTAAGCAGATATAATGTGTAAGCTAATCATGCCATATTCAAAGGTATAATGTGTAAGCTAAGCAGATGCAATTTAACCAAATTAGAAGCAATACAAGCTAAAAATTCGGCTGGAGTGGTGAGCATGATCATCGAGGACCTGAGAGCCTGATGGGAGGCGGGCTGCTTCGCCACCATCATGGCTTTTTAGTTGGCTTCCAGGTGATGCATGTCTGTGTTGGGCTTGTCACTGGCTCGTCCAGTGCCCTGACTAGCTATTTGTCTTCTGGTGCTCCCGGGATGGTCGTTCATGTAAAAAATATATTTCCTTATCTTAATAAAGACCGACTTCGTCCTTTTCAATATAAGCTAGACGCCATATGCAACATGCAACCACGTATGACACCGTGAATTTAAAGCAAGCACCTGGGATGGTGATTCACGGCGAGCGAGATCATCAACTCCAGGGCTATGTTTACCGTCTTCGTCTGTTGAACATCCAACCTTTAAAGCGTGGAAACGTGTCTTGCCTGCCAGCGAAGCAAGAAGGAGCGACTTCTCTCTTCTCTTTTCTCCTTCTGTCAAGGCAGAGTCTGAAATACCCTTGCATAAAAACATAATAGTGAGAGTATGAGTGAAGTGTGTGCAGAACTAGTGCACTGTAAAAGTAGCAGATAGCAGGTGGCTGAAAAATAAATGACAGGAGACATATGATAGCTCTACAACATTGCATGGGAAACAAAATTAGATTCTACTCCGTATGATTTTGTAATATATGAGCACCGGGATGGCTGGGAAATGCAGGTACTCCTCCAGCACACCACCACATGTGGTCCTATCAAAATAACAGTCGACTAAAAATAAATAGGCCAGTCGATTTTTTATGAACCATCCGATCTATAAGGAACGGGCAGATGGCCTTCCTCTACCTCCCGCCAGTTATTGTTGATGATATTTCTCAAACCGCCAGCAGCCACCGGCCTAGACCACTGCCTCTGCCGCCCCGCCCTCCCCTCAACCTGACACCGCCGCCGTGCTTGGCAGCGCCCCCGGCCATCCATTTAATCCTGGCCGACCTCCAGATCCGGCGCTAGCAACTCCTAGGCCCCACACACCCCTAAGATAAACACTGAGGCGCTGCTTCCCCGGCATAATAGGCGAACTAGCGCATGTTACACCGGGGAATGCTTCCTTTAATTGGGAATCAACTGACCAGGAATTGAAATCTAGGGGGCCGATGGACCTCTAGCTAAGGTGAAATAGTATATGAGGAGAAACCTTGTGCATCACGAGTTACTAGGAACATCTAGTTGCTGGGGAACGCAGTAATTTCAAAAAAATTCCTACGCACACAGAAGATCTATCTAGGTGATGTATAACAACGAGAGGGGAGAGTGTTGTACATGTACCATCATAGACCGAAAGAGGAAGCGTTATGACAACACAGTTGATGTAGTCGTACGTCTTAACGATTCGACCGATCCTAGCACCGAAGGTACGACACCTCCGCGATCTGCACACGTTCAGCTCGGTGACATCCCATGATCTCTAGATCTAGCTGAGGTCAAGGGAGAGTTTTGTCAGCACGACATCGTGATGACGGTGATGATGAAGTTACCGACGCAGGGCTTCGCCTAAGCACTACAACGATAAGACCGAGGTGGAAATCAGTGAAGGGGTCACCGCACACGGCTAAACAATCAACTTGTGTGTTCTAGGGTGCCCCCTACCCCCGTATATAAAGGAGCAAGGGGGAGGCCGGCTGGCCCTATAGGGGTGCGCCCCAAGTAGGATTCCTACTAGGAATAGGAATCCTATTCCTAGTAGGTTTCCAACAAGGAAGAGAGGGGGAAGGAAGGAGAGGGAGAGAGAGAGAAGGATAGGTGGCGCCGCCCCCTTCCCTAGTACAATTCGGACCCAAGGGGGAGGGGCACGCGGCCTGCCCTAGCCGCCCCTCTCTCTCTCCACTAAGGCCCATGAGGCCCATTAGTTCCCCCGCGGGGTTCCGGTAACCCTCCGGGCACTCCGGTTTTATCCGAAACTTCTCTGGAACATTTTCGGTGTCCGAATATAGTCGTCCAGTATATAAATATTTATGTCTCTACCATTTCGAGACTCCTCGTCATGTCCATGATCACATCCGAGACTCCGAACTACCTTCGGTACATCAAAACACATAAACTCATAATATCGATCGTCATCGAACGTTAAGCGTGCGGACCCTACGGGCTCGAGAACTATGTAGACATGACCGGGACTCACTTCTGGTCAATAACCAATAGAGGAACCTGGATGCTCATATTGGTTCCTACATATTCTACGAAGATCTTTATCGGTCAAACCGCATAACAACATACGTTGTTCCCTTTGTCATCGGTATGTTACTTGCCCGAGATTCGATCGTCGGTATCTCAATACCTAGTTCAATCTCGTTACCGACAAGTCTCTTTACTTGTTCCGTAATGCAACATCGCGTGACTAACTCATTAGTCACATTGCTTGCAAGGATTATAGTGATGTGCATTACCGAGAGGGCCCAGAGATACCTCTCCGATACACGGAGTGACAAATCCTAATCTCGATCTATGCCAACTCAAAAAACACCATCGGAGGCACCTATAGAGCATCTTTATAGTCACCCAGTTACGTTTTGACATTTGATAGCACACAAAGTGTTCCTCCGGTATTCGGGAGTTGCATAATCTCATCATCATAGGAACATTTTATAAGTCATGAAGAAAACAATAGCAATAAACTAAACGATCATAGTGCTAAGCTAATGGATGGGTCTAGTCCATCACATCATTCTCTAATGATGTGATCCCATTCATCAAATGACAACACATGTCCATGGCTAGGAAACTTAACCATCTTTGATTAACGAGCTAGTCAAGTAGAGGCATACTAGGGACACTCTGTTTGTCTATGTATTCACACATGTACTAAATTTTCGGTTAATACAATTCTAGCATGAATAATAAACATTTATCATGATATAAGGAAATAAATAATAACTTTATTATTGCCTCTAGGGCATATTTACTTCACTAGTATCAGGAAGAAGTGGTCAACTAGTGTCTTCTGTGGGATGAATACCGTGCAAGCAGACACGTAAGATTTGCACGAATAAGGAAAGAGGATTACCATTTCCGATTGCCAGTGCTGGGTCCTCCGGATGTCGCAACAATTTTATTGTTTTTACCTAGGGAACCGATGTTTTGGAGGAGGGTCGAGCGTTGGATGAACCCATGGCCAAATTGTTGACTATATTGCGGTGGTCGTCTGTCGGTGGAGGGGAAGCAGATCCGAGGCGGCGAAGGACGGTGTAGCGGGAACAACTCCGATGCGGTGGACGGTGGCGAAGTTGGAGCGGCGGCGGTGAGGCGCAGGACGGCGTGGTTGAACTGGCTCGGGTATGGACATCTCGGCCTCAGCTTCAACTACTAGCCATGGAGGGCACTGCGGTTACGGTTGCGGTGGACGACGACGTCGGGGAATCGGCTCCGGCGTGATGGAGGAGGGCGGTGGTTGATGGGTGGGATGGGGTGGCAGATGGAGGACGATAGAGTATGAATGGGGAATCGGATGGGGGGTGGGGTGCGGGGGGAGCTATTTCATCCACGGGCTCCTGTTCATCCAGCCTCCACCGCTCCTCCACCGGCTACTGTTCAACTAGCCCTCTCCACGGGGTCCTGTTCAACCACCCCTCCATGGCCTACTGTTCATCCAGGCCTCCACGGCTACTATTCAACCAACCCTCCACGGGGTCGTCCTGTTCATCCAGCACTCCACGGGGTCATGTTCATCCACCCCAACCGGCTCGATCGATCGGGGTCATGTTCATCCAGCAGCAATGGCCCCTACTACCATAGGGTCATGTTCATCCATCCCCCCGTAAGAACGCTCACTGTTCTTCAAGAGGCAGCAGGTTTGATCGGCTTCAGTTAGCAGCAGTAGTGAAGGAATCACTTGATCGGGTTTAGTTAACAGTCATATCGATCGATCGCTCGGGTTCCGTAACGCGTAGCCTGCAGTGCAATCGCTCGGGTTCAGTAGGCGAACGCCTCGCTCGGATTCAGTTAGATCCCAATGCCTCGCACCCACGCGCATCGCTCGGCCCCGACCACCCACCGTAACCGGGAACTCCCCGATATTTTCCTCGCCCTCGCTTCTACCATGGTTTTTTCCGTCATGGATGGCGCAAAGAATGTCATGCAGCTGTGTCTCCGGCCAGCCTAGGACGAAAATCCCATTTTCTGTCATGATTTTTTGTCATAGAAGTAGGATCCCACCACATCTATGATGATACTGGATTTTGTCACAATTATCATCATAGAAGTGTCATAAGCATGACAGAAAAAAATTCGTTCGGTCCAAAATGTCACGGATGTGTCTTTTTTTGTAGTGATCACCTTAGCTTTTTGCCTCCCATTGAAGTCCTCAAAAGGACTATTTCCTCAGTTGACGAAAAAGGCAAAGCTGTTGTTATTGATGAAGGCACCCGTCCATTGGATGGTCAGTTTCGCAAAGCTGCATCTTACTCCAACAATGATGACTCTACAACATAGGACTCTGTCACAAAAGCCTCAAAGCCAACTCCTCAAGCCACTGCCCCACGCGTGATGACTGATCGTGAGATTCTTCTAAGTTTTCATCAGAAGGTCGATCGGAATCACAAATGCGTCAATCATCAATTTGGCTTAATTCTTCAGAACATGACTATCACACAAAACATTGTAAAGAAGAATCATTACTATGCGCATGAAATCTTCGACCGCACTTGGGCTATTATATCTCATCTTTACAGTGATAAAGATCTCAAGCAGATGGGGTTTCAACAGGACTTTGACTGGTCTCATCCTCCTTTGAAGAAATTCAAGAAGGTCAAAGTTCCTCAGTCGGTCACAAGTTTATATTCTTCATCACGTGACACGGATGAAGCTGAAGATCTCAACGACACTGCGGCAGGCCCTACTTCAACGGACGACCCTAACAACGCTGGCACTCCTCCATCAACATCATGATGATATTCTTCAGGGGCGTTAGTCCTCATTTTTCGTCCATTTTGGTCATTTGATGACAAAGGGGGAGAAATTTGAGTTAGTCTTCAAGCGGGTCTTATATATGGGATGTTTTTTTAAAGTTACAACTCTTGCTCTTCTGAGGTGTTTGCTCTAATGAGTTGTAAACTTAAGTCTGATGGTGGTCTGATACTTTTAAACTGCTTTCTGCATGCTTATTTCCTCAAGTACCTTAATGCATGCATGCTGAATTTCGTCAGACATCATATTTCATCATGCATTTAAAATTCGTCATGTTATATGTTAAATGTCTGTATGAATTACAAGATATATGGGGAGATATCCATAATTTTACTCTACAATGTGCATTTGCAATTGAAAGGAAATTCCTCAAATATGCACATCTTTAGGGGGAGTTCTTCTATATCTTGCAATCAAATTCCTCAATATTAGTATTTACACTTCATATGTTTATCCCCATTGAAAACTTAACCTATTTGTCATCAATCACCAAAAAGGGGAGATTGTAAGTGCATCTAGTGCCCCTTAGTGATTTTGGTGTATTGAAGACTTATAGATTAAGGGCTAATGTGTTTATGAGTGTACACAGGTTCTATAAGTCTATGAGGAGTTTGATATTTACGAAGAAAGTCGACCTCTAAAAATGAATGTCTTCATTTGAAGACTTTGGTTTTCTTGAAGACTTTGAAAATGAGGAAATTGGTGTGACCTTGAAGACTTTGATATTGATGTGATGATTATGAAGCATGAAGACTTTTGTTTTTGTAGTTTCATTTTGTCTTTATTGAGTCATAGGAAACACCGTAATGTTAAAGGGGATCGGGGTAAAACTAAGGAAAAGTTTCCAAGTGATGCTCATCTCAGAGCCTACACATACCCAATCCTTTCAAGTCAAGCCATTGGAAATCTCATACTGTTCAGTCAATTTCTTCAGTGACAGAAACGAAGATCTTCTGTTCTTTGGGGAATTTGTTCTGACCGAGGAGTTAGGATTTCGCCAGTGCGGATTGCCTACAAGTGAGGAACATGACAGCCCTGAGAAATTTGAGAGCTCAAATTTCCGACCGTTGATGTGCTAAGCGCCAGCTGTCCCAAATATCTTATCCACCTAATGATCATATCATTGAAGGGAATTTATATCTTATCATGTCGGGCTGCTCCCCGGCTATAAATAGGCGCCCCCTACTGAAGGAAATATGCCCTAGAGGCAATAATAAAGTTGTTATTTATATTTCCTTATAGCATGAGAAATGTTTATTATTCATGCTAGAATTGTATTAACCGGAAACTTAGTACATGTGTGAATTCATAGACAAACAGAGTGTCCCTAGTATGCCTCTACTTGACTAACTCGTTAATCAAAGATGGTTAAGTTTCCTAACCATAGACATGTGTTGTCATTTGATGAACAGGATCACATCATTAGAGAATGATGTGATGGACAAGACCCATCCATTAGCTTAGCATTATGATCATTTAGTTTTATTGCTATTGCTTTCTTCATGACTTATACATATTCCTCTGACTATGAGATTATGCAACTCCCGAATACCGGAGGAACACCTTGCGTGCTATCAAACGTCACAACGTAACTGGGTGATTATAAATATGCTCTACAGGTGTCTCCAAAGGTGTTTGTTGAGTTGGCATAGACCGAGATTAGGATTTGTCACTCCGTGTATCGGAGAGGTATCTCTGGGCCCTCTCGGTAATGCACATCACTATAAGCCTTGCAAGCAATGTGACTAATGAGTTAGTTGCGGGATGATGCATTACGGAACGAGTAAAGAGACTTGCCGGTAACGAGTTTGAACTAGGTATGATGATATCGACGATCGAATCTCGGACAAGTAACATACTGATGAGAAAGGGAATAACGTATGTTGTTATGCGGTTTGACCGATAAAGATCTTCGTAGAATATGTAGGAGCCAATATGAGCATCCAGGTTCCGCTATTGGTTATTGACCGAAGATGTGTCTTGGTCTTGTCAACATAGTTCTCGAACCCGTAGGGTCCGCATGCTTAACGTTCGATGACGATTTGTATTATGAGTTATGTGATTTGATGACCGAAGTTTGTTCGGAGTCCTAGATGAGATCACAGACATGATGATGAGTCTCAAAATGGTCAAGAGGTAAAGATTCATATATTGGAAGGTTATATTCGGACATCGGAATGGTTCCGAGTGATTCGGGTATTTTTCTGGAGTACCGAGGGGTTACCGAAAGCCCCTGGGGAAGTATTGGGCCAGCATGGGCCTAAGGGAGAGAGAGGTAAGCCCGCGGGGGTGGCCACGCCCCCTCCTTCGGAGTCCGAATAGGACAAGGAGGAGGGGGCGGCGCCCCCCTTCCCTTTCTCTCTCCCTCTCCTTCCTATTCCCTCCGGTGGAAGAAAGGAAAAGGGGGGCCGAATCCTACTTGGACTAGGAGTCCAAGTAGGACTCCCCCCATGGCACGCCCCTCCTAGCCGCCGGCCTGTCTCCCCCTCCTTTATATACATGGGCAGGGGCACCCCAAAGGCACAAAAGACAATCTCTTAGCCGTGTGCGGTGTCCCCCTCCATAGTTTAGCACCTCGGTCATATCGTTGTAGTGCTTAGGCGAAGCCCTGCGCCGGTAACTTCATCATCACCGTCACCATGCCATCATGCTGATGGAACTCTCCCTCGACCCTCTACTGCATAAAGAGCTCGAGGGACGTCATCATGCTGAATGTGTGCTGAACACGGAGGTGTCGTACGTTCGGTACTTGGATTGGTTGGGTCATGAAGACGTTCAACTACATCAACTGCGTTACTAAACGCTTCCGCTTTCGGTCTACGAGGGTACGTGGACACACTCTCCCCTCGTTGCTATGCATCTCCTAGTTAGATCTTGCGTGATCGTAGGAAAATTTTGAATTACCACGATCCCCAACAGTGGCATCCGAGCTAGGTCTATGCGTAGATGATATATGCACGAGTAGAACACAATGAGTTGTGGGCGATAATAGTCATACTGCTTACCACCAACTTCTTACTTTGATTCGGCGGTATTGTTGGATGAAGCGGCCCGGATAGACATTACATGACCGCGTTCATGAGACTAGTTCTACCAACGTGCTTCGCACACAGGTGGCTAGCGGGTGTCTGTTTCTCCAACTTTAGTTGAATCGAGTTTGACTACGGTCGATCCTTATTGAAGGTTTAAAAATCACACTTGACAAAAAAATCGTTGTGGTTTTGATGCGTAGGTAAGAACAGTTCTTGCTAGAAGCCTGTAGCATCCATGTAAAACTTGCAACAACAAAGTAGAGGACATCTAACTTGTTTTTGAAGGGCATGTTGTGATGTGATATAAATTGTTGTATTAGATGACGAAGTTTTGTAAAAGTTACCGACAACTGGCAGGAGCCTTATGGTTGTCGCTTTATTTTATGAAATGCAATCGCCATGTAATTGCTTTACTTTATCACTAAGCGGTAGCGATATTTGTAGATGCAATAGTTGGTGAGACAACAACGATGCTACGATGGAGATCAAGGTGTCAAGCCGGTGACGATGGAGATCATGACGGTGCTTTGTAGACGGAGATCAAAGGCACAAGATGATGATGGCCATATCATGTCACATATTTTGATTGCATGTGATCTTTATCCTTTATGCATCTTATTTTGCTTAGTACGGCGGTAGCATTATAAGATGATCTCTCACTAAATTTCAAGGTAAAGTGTTCTTCCTGAGTATGCACCGTTGCTACAGTTCTCGTGCCGAGACACCACGTGATGATCGGGTGTGATAAGCTCTACGTTCACATACAATGGGTGCAAGCCAGTTTTGCACATGCAGAATACTCGGGTTAAACTTGACGAGCCTAGCATATGCAGATATGGCCTCGGAACACTAAGACCGAAAGGTCGAACGTGAATCATATATTAGATATGATCAACATAGTGATGTTTACCATTGAAAACTACGCCATCTCACGTGATGATCGGACATGGTTTAGTTGATATGGATCACGTGATCATTTAGATGACTAGAGAGATGTCTATCTAAGTGGGAGTTCTTTAGTAATATGATAAATTGAACTTTAATTTATCATGAACTTAGTACATGATAGTTTTTGCATATCTATGTTGTTGTAGATCAATGGCTCGTGCTACTGTTCCCTTGAATTTTAATGTGTTCCTAGAGAAAGCTAAGTTGAAAGATGATGGTAGCAACTACATAGACTGGGTCCGTAACTTGAGGATTATCCTCATTGCTGCACAGAAAAATTACATCCTGGAAGCACCGCTAGGTGCAAGACCCGCTGCAGGAGCAATTCGAGACGTTATGAACGTCTGGCAGAGCAAAGCTGATGACTACTCGATAGTTCGGTATGCCATGCTTTACGGCTTAGAATCGGAACTTCAAAGACGTTTTGAACATCATGGAGCATATGAGATGTTCCAGGAGTTGAAGTTAATATTTCAAGCAAATGCCCGAGTTGAGAGATATGAAGTCTCCAACAAGTTCTACAACTGAAAAATGGAGGAGAATAGTTCTATCAGTGAACACATACTCAAAATGTCTGGGTACCATAACCACTTGACTCAGCTGGGAGTTAATCTTCCTGTTGATAGTGTCATTGACAAAGTTCTTCAATCACTGCCACCAAGCTATAAAGGCTTCGTGATGAACTATAGTATGCAAGGGATGGAAAAGACAATTCCCGAGCTCTTCGCGATGCTAAAGGCCGCAGAGGTAGAAATCAAGAAGGAGCATCAAGTGTTCATGGTGAACAAGACCACTAGTTTCAAGAAAAAGGGCAAAGGAAAGAAGGGGAACTTCAAGAAGAATAGCAAGCCAGTTGCTGCTCAAGGGAGGAAGCCCAAGTGTGGACCTAAGCCTGAAACTGAGTGCTTCTACTACAAAGGGACTGGTGACTGGAAGTGGAACTACCCCAAGTATTTGGTCGATAAGAAGGATGGCAAAGTGAAAGGTATATTTGATATACATGTTATTTATGTGTACCTTACTAATGCTCGTAGTAGCGCCTGGGTATTTGATACTGGTTATGTTGCTCATATTTGCAACTCGAAACAGGGGCTACGGATTAAACGAAGATTGGCTATGATCGCCTTCGGCACGCTACCTCTACATCTACCATCGGGATTAGTTTTAGACCTAAATAATTGTTATTTGGTGCCAGCGTTGAGCATGAACATTATATCTAGATCTTGTTTAATGTGAGATGGTTAGTCATTTAAATTAAAGAATAATGGTTGTTCTATTTATATGAGTAATATCTTTTATGGTCATGCACCCTTGATGAGTGGTCTATTTTTGTTGAATCTCAATTTTAGTGATACACATATTCATAATATTGAAGCCAAAAGATGCAAAGTTAATAATGATAGTGCAACTTATTTGTGGCACTGCTGTTTAGGTCATATTGGTGTAAAGCGCATGAAGAAACTCCACGCTGATGGGCTTTTGGAATCACCTGATTATGAATCACTTGATGCTTGCGAACCAATCCTCATGGTCAAGATGACTAAGACTCCGTTCTCCAGAAGAATGGAGCAAGCAACTGACTTATTGGAAATAATACATACTGATGTATGCGGTCGGATGAGTGTTGAGGCTCGCGGCGGGTATCGTTATTTTCTGACCTTCACACATGATTTAAGCAGATATGGGTACATCTACTTGATGAAACATAAGTGTGAAACTTTTGAAAAGTTCAAAGAATTTCAGAGTGAAGTGGAAAATCATCGTAACAAGAAAATAAAATTTCTACAATCTGATCGTGGAGGTGAATATTTGAGTTATGAGTTTGGTCTTCATTTGAAACAATGTGGAATAGTTTCGCAACTCACACCACCTGGAACACCACAGTGTAATGGTGTGTTCGAACATCGTAACTGTACTTTATTAGATATGGTGCGATCTATGATGTTTATTACTGATTTACCGCCATCGTTTTGGGGTTATGCTTTAGAGACGGCCGCATTCACGTTAAATAGGGCACCATCTAAATCAGTTGAGACGACACTATATGAACTATGGTTTGGCAAGAAAACTAAGCTGTCGTTTCTTGAAGTTTGGGGTGCGATGCTTATGTGAAAAAGCTTCAACCTGATAAGCTCGAACCCAAATCAGAGAAATGTGTCTTCATAGGATACCCAAAGGAGACTATTGGGTACACCTTCCATCACAGATCCGAAGGCAAGATATTCGTTGCTAAGAATGGATCCTTTCTAGAGAAGGAGTTTCTCTCGAAAGAAGTGAGTGGGAGGAAAGTAGAACTTGATGAGGTAATTGTACCTTCTCCCGAATTGGAAAGTAGTTCGTCACAGAAATCAGTTCCCGTGATTCCTACACCAATTAGTGAGGAAGCTAATGGTAATGATCATGAAACTTCAGATCAAGTTACTACCGAACCTCGTAGGTCAACTAGAGTACGATCTGCACTAGAGTGGTACGGTAATCCTGTTCTGGAGGTCATGTTACTTGACCATGACGAACCTATGAACTATGAGGAAGTGATGATGAGCCCAGATTCCGTGAAATGGCTTAAGGCCATGAAATCTGAGATGGGATCCATGTATGAGAACAAAGTGTGGACTTTCGTTGACTTGCCCAATGATCGGCAAGCCATAGAAAATCAATGGATCTTCAAGAAGAAGACTGACGCTGACGGTAATGTTACTGTCTACAAAGCTCGACTTGTTGCGAAAGGTTTTTGACAAGTTCAAGGAGTTGACTACGATGAGACCTTCTCACCCGTAGCGATGCTCAAGTCTGTCCGAATCATGTTAACAATTGCCGCATTTTATGATTATGAAATTTGGCAAATGGATATCAAAATTGCATTCCTTAATAGATATCTTAAAGAAGAGTTGTATATGATGCAACCAGAAGGTTTTGTCGATCCTAAAGGTGCTAACAAAGTGTGCAAGCTCCAGCGATCCATTTATGGACTGGTGCAAGCCTCTCAGAGTTGGAATATACGCTTTGATGAAGTGACCAAAGCATATGGTTTTATGCAGGCTTTTGGAGAAGCCTGTATTTACAAGAAAGTGAGTGGGAGCTCTGTAGCATTTCTAATATTATATGTGGATGACATATTGTTGATTGCAAATGATATAGAATTTCTGGATAGCATAAAAGGATACTTGAATAAGAGTTTTTCAATGAAAGACCTCGGTGAAGCTGCTTATATATTGGGCATCAAGATCTATAGACATAGATCAAGACGCTTAATTGGACTTTCACAAAGCACATACCTTGATAAAGTTTTGAAGAAGTTCAAAATGGATAAGTCAAAGAAAGGGTTCTTGCCTGTGTTACAAGGTGTGAAGTTGAGTCAGATTCAATGCCCTACAACTGCAGAAGATAGAGAGAAAATGAAGGTCATTCCCTATGCATCAGCCATAGGTTCTATCATGTATGCAATGTTGTGTACTAGACCTGATGTGTGCCTTGCTATAAGTTTAGCAGGGAGGTACCAAAGTAATCCAGGAGTGGATCACTGGACAGCGGTCAAGAACATCCTGAGATACCTGAAAAGGACTAAGGATATGTTTCTCGTTTATGGAGGTGACAAAGAGCTCATCGTAAATGGTTACATCGATGCAAACTTTGACACTGATCCGGATGACTCTAAGTCACAAACTGGATACGTATTTATATTGAATGGTGGAGCTGTCAGTTGGCACAGTTCCAAGCAGAGCGTCATGGCGGGATCTACGTGTGAAGCGGAGTACATAGCTGCTTCGGAAGCAGCAAATGAAGGAGTCTGGATGAAGGAGTTCATATCTGATCTAGGTGTAATACCTAGTGCATCGGGTCCAATGAAAATCTTTTGTGACAATACTGGAGCAATTGCCTTGGCGAAGGAATCCAGATTTCACAAGAGAACCAAACACATCAAGAGACGCTTCAATTCCATCTGTGATCAAATCAAGGAGGGAGAGAGATTTGCAAAATACAAACAGATCTGAATGTTGCAGACCCATTGACTAAGCCTCTCTCACGAGCAAAACATGATCAGCACTAAGACTCCATGGGTGTTAGAGTCATTACTATGTAATCTAGATTATTGACTCTAGTGCAAGTGGGAGATTGAAGGCCCCAGAGGCAATAACAAAGTTGTTATTTATATTTCCTTATATCATGATAAATGTTTATTATTCATGATAGAATTGTATGAACCAAATACTTAGTACATGTGTGAATACATGGACAAACAGAGTGTCCCTAGTATGCCTCTACTTGACTAGCTCGTTAATCAAAGATGGTTAAGTTTCCTGACCATAGACATGTGTTGTCATTTGATGAACAGGATCAGATCATTAGAGAATGATGTGATGGACAAGCCCCATCCGTTAGCTTAGCATTATGATTGTTTAGTTTTATTGCTATTGCTTTCTTCATGACTTATATATATTCCTCTGACTATGAGATTATGCAACTCCCGAATACCAGAGGAACACCTTGTGTGCTATCAGACGTCACAACGTAACTAGGTGATTATAAAGACTAGACGTCAACCCGTGCGAGCCGCACGGGCTAGCTAATGAGACAATAACATAGTAGAAAATTTCCTAAATATTGGTCATATATACGTAAAAAAGGAAATAACTATGAATTCGTAGACTTTGTATTAAGCCATTGAAATGCTTTTCAACGTGAAAGTATGTTCTTTAATCATACGTTTAAAATTGAATTGAAGTAACATACACATATAACAACATGATAGTTATTTCCCTTCCCACAGAAAATTTAACTATTTCTTTAATATTTGCAAAGAGCTCCCAAATGTAAAAAATGTTGAAATGCTTAGGTTTCAAAAGTATTCATCCATTTGTTAACTACCGCAAGTGTATTAAATATATAAATATGTTCTGCAGAAATAAAAGCTAAAGCATACATTCAAATATGTTTGTCAAAGAAAATATAGTTGTGGGAACAAACAACATTCTGATATTGAATACAAAAACCAACAAATAAAACTGCTCAAACTTTCGTACATATAGTGCATAATTATTGAACCATAGAAATAAGCATGATCTCTATAATCATGAGATTCTACCAAACAATTAAATAACTATGAGCCCATGAGTTTCTGCCATGTTGTTACGATGAGAAACATATGGTTTCTTCATGTGTAATCATTCTAAATTATTTGAGTGGGATTGTTCGATGATTGTAGACTGTAAACATCACTAAACAACGAATTAGTTTTTCCAAATAAATTATCAAAAAATCTGTAAAAAAATCTAAACTCAGAGGAATTTTGCAACAACAGTACACCTCCGATATCATCTCTTGATTATACATCATTAAATGAATGTCTCTTCCCTGAGTGAGTTTGTAGCAGCCACTTACTTATTTCTCTAATCTCGCAAATCAAGTGCTAGTGATCTTAAATAATCAAATGGTTATACAAATCGGACGCATACCTGTAGATCACTAGTGCCTTGTGATGCACACTGGTTTACATGAAAATTTTGGACTATATATACCTTTACAAAGCATTAAACAAAACTGAAGTGTGTGTGTGTGTATCAAAAGGAAGATGAATAGAGTGGGCGAAGATTATTATAATTCTTTTTGTAAGACATATATAGTTTAATTGAAAACCTAATAGTAATTTCAGAAACAATTTTAGTTGTTTTCAACATGCAAAAAAATTGTGTGTTGTTTATAATCAGAAGAAAGAAAGAAAAATCTTGGAAGTATGAATGTGACCTTGCTTTGTAACTTCACGGCATAAGAACTTATAACAAATTAAAATCTTAACCATGCAATCATGCTTGACAAAATGATACATTAGGCACCTACGAAATGAGTCCATGATTTTTGGCATGTGTCTTGCATGAAATAGAGATGAAAAACGGATTTTTATTGGACATCGGAAGACAATATCTTTGAAAATATGACTATGTATCGAAGCTGGAATTAATATCATCTAAGTAAAAAACTTTTGCTGGTCAAAATGATAATTCCAATTTCATAAGACAGTTAACATATTTTTCAATGACTAATTTTCTTTGTTCTAAGCTACAAAACCACTTATGTCTACTTTGCAGTAGTATTTGGGTCAGAAACAGCCATATTACAATGTGGAGATTTTAAGATTAGTACATGTTTAGTCCATGAAAAATCAAATACTCTAATTGAAAAGAAAGATTAACTCTTAGTTGTCATTTAGTTTGTATTTAGTTAGGAACTGCATAGCCTAACAGTGTGATTCAACCAACGGAATAAAAAGTTTCTATAAGAACTGGGTGAGAAACTGAGTACAGACAACCTTCACACCTAGAGAAGCTTGACCAATGATGATATTGACAACCGACAAAGGCTACTGAACTATCAGTTTGCCCATATATTGGATCAAGTAAAAAAGTAGAAATTTCTCCAGAACTAGCACTTTTGGCAACATGGGCAAACTCAAAGACAACCCCTCGCAGTTTGTCCCATGGAAGATCTAATTAATGTTAACATGTATGAAGTCCGCTGATGATGTTGCACACCTATCGTGACCTTCACAGACGCCCCATTACCCCGACTGTCTGAGACCTTTTCCTGCAAGTATCGACCTGTTCATTGATATTGAGGATCAAGGAAAAAAATATCATGTTGCATATATTCTAAAATAAAATTTTCATAATATTTCACATCACTTTAGTGTTATAGTCATCTTGAAGACTTGAGCAGTTGCCTAAAACAAATCATGAAACTATATCATTGTTCTGTTTACTAATATATGTTATTTACTACACGAAAAATGCTATCTTTCATATAATATTTATAAAATTGTGATTCTTTGGTTCCATCACACTATCTATAGATGAAATCCAAATGTTGTTTGCTGATGATTTTAACATCTAAGTGCGATTTTATAGGCTCAAAGTGGTCTCCAACGTAAACACGATGACCTAAGGACCACCATATTGCTGCTGGCAGTACTCATGATGTTTGATCATAACCATGAGCTAAAGACTTGTACGTACAAATAATTTCCCATACTTAGCTTCATACTTACATTATGTTCCAGCAGTCATATGGGCATATTTCTGTCCTCAGTATCCATGAGCCTATGTCTCCTCGCCGCCAGTGAGCTGCAGAAAAACAACATTCATACATTTGAATAACTTAAAGATTTCCACTGGTATTTGCAGAAGATCAGAAAATAGCGTACAATTAAATGAAACAAACTTCCTTACTCGAGTCGAACACTACCAGGGAGATCAGCAAGAGTATGTGCAATCCCTGATTCAGGGATGACCTTAAGGCCATGGAGGCATGTACGACCTCTCCACCTTACCTGGGCATGTCGCAATAGATCATTTATCTCTATCTAATCATACTGAGAATTCAATCATCTGTGTATGCATCTATTTATTCCATATCCGTAGATGAAATCCAAATGTTATGATTTTAACCTCTAAGCGTGATTTTATAGGCTTAAAGTGTTCTCCACCATATAAACACCATGAGCTAAGGAGTGCCATATTGCTGCTGGTTGTGCTCATGATGTTTGATCATATCTGTGAACTAAAGACTTGTGCTTATAAATAATTTCCCACACTTAAATAGCTTCATACTTACATTATGTTCTAGAAGTCATATGGGCATCGTTCTATCTCTAAGTATCCAGGAGCCTATGTCTCCTCGCCAACAATGAGCTGTAGTAAAAGAACATGTGTGACACTTGAATAACTTAAATATTTCCACTGGTATGAGTAGATCATAAGAAAATAACGTACAATTGAATCAAACAAACTGCATTACTCTAGTCGAACCGTACCAGGGAGATCATCAAGAGTATGTGCAATCTCTGATTCAGGGATGACCTTGAGGACATGGAGGCATGATGGCCTCTGCACCTTGATTGGCAGGTCGCAATAGATCATTTTTCTCTCTATAATCATACTGAGAATCCGATCATCTATGTATGCATCTCTTTATTCCATATTCTCATCATCTAGTATCTAACTATGCATCCATAAATCCTATTATCCATTGATTCTATATTTGTGTCATCACCAAGCACCATAGAGATGAAGCGTTTGGGACATCGAGAAGAGATAAAACCTCAAATTAAAGGGGATGGAGCCTCGGCACCATACTGGCTGGAGGCAGTACAATTAGGGGTGCGTAATCTAGTTGGGGAGGGCATCCGGCCGCTGGCAAGTGGCAACGGCATAAACATAAAGTGGCCTGATACCTGATGGCAAGGGCGTTCACCGCTCAGCAATGATAAGCGTGGCGACACAACAAACCTCTCCTGGAGAAAGATGCAAGAAGTGAGATGCTAGGGTTATCGAAACTGAAGAACCCATGTACAACAATGGTCAGCGAATGCAACGATGAAGAAGCGGGGCCATGTGCGGGAAAAAAGAATGACAATACCTGTAGGATCTAGCGTTCGACAACTTATGAATGTTTTTTTCAAGGAAACAACTTGGGATTGCTGGGAGAGGACGCTCAGATTTCCTATATTTCTTATTTCTCAAGGAAACGGTGAGAGTGCAAGGTGAAAACGATTTTCTCAAGTCTTTTTCCCAAGAAAAACAACTTGGGATGGTTAGCGGGGGATGTTCAGATCTCCTATGCATCTTCTTTCCCAAAGAAGCAGGAGAGTCCAAGGTTAGAAATATTTGAGTCATGAGAGATTTCTAGAGAGAAACGTGAGAGAGAGGTGGATACAAATTGTTTTCTTTTTTGTTTTTCTAGGAGTCATGAGAGTTTGCCAAACAGAGACATGAGAGAGATGGATACATAAGATTTGTTTTTTTTTGGTTTTTTTGGCGGTTGAGATTGGTTTTATGATGGAATTCATGAGTCGATCTACACCGTAATAATTCGGTCCCACCAGATTAACGGCTCGTAAAATCTAATTTACGTGGGAATTTTTTGGAAGTCTAGAATTAGTAGAGGTATAGATAGATAGATAGATAGATAGATAGAGATAGAGATAGATATAGATATAGATATAGATAGATAGATAGATAGATAGATAGATATAGATAGATGCTCTACAGGTGTCTCCGAAGGTGTTTGTTGAGTTGGCATAGATCGAGATTAGGATTTGTCACTCTGTGTATCGGAGAGTTATCTCTGGGCCCTCTCGGTAATGCACATCACTATAAGCCTTGCAAGCAATCTAACTAATGAGTTAGTTGCGGGATGATGCATTACGGAACGAGAAAAGAGACTTGCCGGTAACGAGATTGAACTAGGTATGATGATACCGACAATTGAATCTCGGACAAGTAACACACCGATAACAAAGGAAATAACGTATGTTGTTATGCGATTTGACCGATAAAGATCTTCGTAGAATATGTAGGAGCCAATATGAGCATCCAAGTTCTGCTATTGGTTATTGACCAGAGATGTGTCTCGGTCATGTCTTACACGTCTCCAACGTATCTATAATTTTTGATTGTTACATGTTGTTATATTATCAATCTTGGATGTTTTATAATCATTTTATAGTCATTTTATATCATTTTATGGTACTAACCTATTGACATAGTGCCAAGTGCCAGTTGCTGTTTTTCCATGTTTTTTACATCGCATAAAATCAATATCAGACGGAGTCCAAGTGCCTCGAAACTTTACGGAGAATATTTATGGGCCAGAAGGAACACAGCAAGCCCTGGCTACGTCTGGGGGGTGCCTTGAGGGGGGCACAACCCACTAGGGCGCACCAGGAGGCCCATGTGCGCCCTGGTGGGTTGTGCCCACCTCGGGTGCCCCCCGGACCGCCTCTTTGCTCTATAAATACCCCAATATTTCAGAAACCCTAGGGGAGTCGACTAAAATCAATTTCAGCCGCCGCAGAGTCCAGAACCACCAGATCCAATCTAGACACCATCATGGATGGGGTTCACCACCTCCATTGGTGCCTCTCCGATGATGCGTGCGTACTTCTTTGTAGACCTTCGGGTCCGTAGTTAGTATCTAGATGGCTTCCTCTCTCTCATTTGATTCTCAGTACAATGGTCTCTTGGAGATCCATATGATGTGACTCTTTTTGAGGTGTGTTTGTTGGGATCAGGTGAACTTTGATTTTATGATCAGATCTATCTTTTTATATCCATGAAAGTATTTGAGTTTCTTTGATCTTATGCATGATTTCTTATAGCCTCGTATTTCTTCTCCTACATTTGGGTTTTGTTTGGCCAACTTGATCTATTTATCTTGCAATGGGAAGAGGTGCTTTGTAGTGGGTTTGATCTTACGGTGCTTGATCCCAGTGACAGAAGGGCAACCGACACGTATGTATCATTGCTACTAAGGACAAAACGATGGGGTCTATCTCTACATAGATAGATCTTGTCTACATCATGTCATCGTTTTTATTGCATTACTCTGTTTCTCCATGAACTTAATACACTAGATGCATGTTGGATAGCGGTCGATGTGTGGAGTAATAGTAGTAGATGCAGGCAGGAGTCGGTCTACTAATCTTGGACGTGATGCCTATGTAATGATCATTGCCTGGATATCGTCATGATTATTTGAAGTTCTATCAATTGCCCAACAGTAATTTGTTTACCCATCATTTGCTATTTTTCTCGAGAGAAGCCACTAGTGAAACCTACGGCCCCCGGGTCTCTTTCTCATATTATTTGCCTTCGCGATCTATTTTATTTGCCTTTTATTTCCAGATCTATTAAATCTAAAAATACAAAAATACCTTGCTGCAATTTTATTGGGCGTTCGGTCTATCAATATTTACAACTTTCTCCCGTCCACGTACCAATTTCTGGCACCGTTACCCGAAAGGGATTGACAACCCCTTTAACACGTCGGGTTGCGAGTATTTATTATTTGTGTGTAGGTGTTGTTTACGTTGTGTTGATTTGTTCTCCTACTAGTTCGATAACCTTGGTTTCATATCTGAGGGAAATACTTACCGCCGATGTGCTGGATCATCCCTTCCTCTTTGGGGAAATACAAACATAGTTTCAAGCGACATCAAAAGGAATTTATGGCGCCGTTGCCGGGAGGATCTTCAACATATATTAGGTTCCTAATCACAAATCTCATCTCCTCGCAATTTACATTATTTTCCATTTGCCTCTCATTTTCCTCTCCCCCACTTCACAAAAAATTGCCGTTTTATTTGCCCCTTTTTTTCGTTCGCCATTTTCCCGTCGGGTCTGTTTTTATGTGCAATCTTGTTTATTGTTATTATCATCATGGATAGTTCTTCCTCTATTGCGTGCACTCGCGAGAATGAGGTTCTCAACTTTAAACAAGGGGGGGGGGATTTAAAAGATGCTTGGTATAGACTTTGCAATGCTCATAATAGATCTATCCATAAGCAATCTACCGTTGTTCTTCTTCGTTGCTTTTATGTGGGCAACACCACTTGGTATAGATCCGTCCTTGATATGATTACCTGTGGAAATTTGTTGATGTGTCCCTCTCTTGATGCTTTTAATGCTATGGGAAATTTAGTAGGCTGGCCACCTCTTATGATTAAGGAAACAACTTTAACTCTTGAGCATGTCATGGAAAGATTAGATGCTATTGAAAAGAAAATGCTTACTGAAGAGCATATTGAAAATTTGGATAAAAATATGCGTAATTTTTCTACTAAAATTGGGTCAAAAGCGGAGGAAGTTTTTAAGTTATGAAACAAAAAGGGAACTATAATCCATGAAAGAATTGAAGAAAGCCCGTCTCGGATTGATAAACTCGAAGAAATCTTTAGTAATTTGAGTACAGCTTTTGCTTCCGCTAAAATTGTTGAGAAAACTCCCTAAAAATTGGCAAGACTACCCAAGCTACCAAAAGCAAGGGTGCAACTTCTAGTAAAGAGGATCTTAAGATGATTAGTATCCACCCGATTTTTCTTGAAGTCATAAGAGATCCCCTTGGCAAGAATGAATTATTTAAATTTGTTCCTATGAGTATTGTCATTGAAAATCTCTATGCTAAATCTCTAAGAGATCATAAGTGTTTGATTGAAGAGTTAAACAAAGATGAGAAAACTTAGATCCTTGCTTTATGCCTAGCTAAGGGCTGAATAAAATTTATTTTTTCTTTTTGCTTTATGTTCTTGAGTGTTAGAACAATTATACTACTGTTATGATTGTGTTTTTTATGTTTTAATTAGTGTTTGTGCCAAGTAAAGCCGTTAGGATCTTCTTGGGTGATAGTTGTTTGATCTTGCAGAAAAAACAAAAACTTTTGCGCTCACGAAAATAATTTTCATTTTTAACCATAGAGAGATAAAATACTCATTCCTTTTGAAGTAGATTAATATACAAATTGCTCAAGTCGTCCCAATTGTTCAGAATTTTTGGAGTTACAGAAGTATTTTTGGAGCCAGATTGCTACAAACTGTTCTGTTTTGATAGATTCTATTTTCTTTGCGTTGTGTGCTTGTTTTGATGGCTCTATGGTTTTCTTTGATGAGTTTTTGCCATATAAAAGTTGTAATACAGTATATATAATGCAAAAACAAAATATGAATTGGTTTGATACAGTACTTACATGTAACGCCCTGAGTCCGATGTGCCAGGTGTCTTCCAGTTATTCGTCGTTGTTGCCTTGTCATTGCTTGCGTGTCATGCATCTCATATCATGTCATCATGTGCATTTCATTTGCATACGTGTTCATCTCATGCATCCGAGCATTTTCCCCTTTGTCCGTTTTGCAATCCGGCGCTCCTATGTCATCCGATGTCCCTTCCTACCTCTTTTTGTGTGCGGGTGTTAAACGTTTTCGGATTCGACCGATACTTGTCATGCGGCCTTGGTTTACTACCGGTAGACCGCCTGTCAAGTTTCGTGCCATTTGGACTTCGTTTGATACTCCAACGGTTAACCGAGGGACCGAAAAGGCCTCATGTGTGTTGCAGCCCAACACCCCTCCAAAGTGGCCCAAAACCCACCTAAATCTCCTCCATCATCTAGGCCATTCGATCACGATCGCGTGGCCGCAAACCGCACCTCATTTGGACTCTCCTAGCTCCCTCTACCTATAAATATGTGGCTCTCCTCGAAAATCCACGCAGATCAAACCCTAACTTCGTCCTCCTCGCGCCGCCGAACGAAATCCCCACCGCGCCCGGACATGTCCAGCCGCCGCCCCGGCGAATCCCGCGCTGCCACCTCACCCAGCCGGCCTTCTCTCTCCTCCGCGGCCCGCCCAGGCCCGGGGCAAGCCCGGCGAAGCCCATCGGGGCCCGAGGCCGCACCCGTGAGAGCCCGCGTCGCCGGTCTGCGCGCCGCCGCCACGCCCTTTGCCGGATGCCGCCGGAGCCCCCGCTGACTCGCCGGCGTTCGTCATTGCGCCGCGCGCCACCTAAGGCACCTCGTCGCCGCCTCGGATCCACCGCCGACCGCCGCTCCGCCGCAGGAGCTCCGCCGCCACCACCGCGCCTCCCCGTGCCCGGTTCAGATCCGGCTCGGGCTCGACGCCCCTCGACGCCGGCAGACCGCATCGGCTGGTGAGCGCGCCCGCCCCTCCTGCCAGGGCCTCCCGCCGACCTCCTCCGCCGGATCCCGCACCCCTGCACCTCCCCGGGCGTCTTCTTCTCTGTCTCCGGCCCAACTCCGGTGAGGGATCCGACCAACCTCGAGATCCGTGCCAAGAACCCTAGATCTGGATGGGTAAAATATCTCTAAGTCCTTTTCCCCCCAGTATTTTTTCGGCATTTTCATCGCATCATAACTTCATCACCGTGGCTCTGATTCATGCGTGTAGCATATCAAAATGTTCGTCTCGATGAGTACATCATTTCATCTCATTGCATCATTTTCATTTAAGCTCATATTGATGCCTGAAATGCTGTTGGAAGAGGGCTATGTGATGATAGTTTCATATCTGTTTCAGCAAATGCACTTTTGTTAGTTTTGCCATGATTAATGTGTGCATGCTATGATCCTGAGCTCTACATGTGTTTTGTAGAATGTCATGCCATATTTACAGGGGTGTATGCCATGTATTTTTGTGATCTTCGTGGTGACTAGCACAAGCATGCAAAGTAGCTTACTCAATGTTGCTGAATTCAGGGACTTAGAATTTCACTAAGTCCTTGCCCTGTCATTATTTTTATGCCATATGTTCATGTTGTTTCCTAGTGATCCGTGCCTCTTTTGAGCATGACCACTAAGGATGTTTTGTAGAGTTTGTTGTGCTCTATCCATCCATGTCTTTGTTTGCAATTTTGGAGCACCCTAGCTTGAGTTAATCGAGCTCTACTTTTGCTATAAATTGTTCCTGGCAGATTGTTAACATGTTTAGCAATTTTGCCGAGCATATTGTTGTTGATCCGTGCATGCTATGTTGTTGTTCTTGCCATGTCTAGCTTCTATGCCATGTCTACTTGCTGGTTGTATGCTTAGTTTGTCATGCAATGCCTCGTAGTGAGTGCGTCGAGCTCGTAAACATGCCTACTTGATGTCTGTTTTGCATGCTCCAGTTTTTCACTAAGTCTGAATCTGTTTTCGATAATTGCTATGTTCACATGCTTGCAATTGTATTTTCTAATCCCTTTTGGCTCATGGTCACTAAGGGACTTTTGTTGTATGATTTGAGTAGCTTCATGCCATGCTTTGCTTTGCCATGATATGTTCCTGTAGCATATAGTTATTGTGCTCTACACATTGCTTCCTGATGATAAATTCCCGACATGCTGTTAATTTCACTAAGTCCGAAACCTGTTATCTTTTGCACTTTTGCCATGCTTGTTTGAGCTTGCTATTAAGTGAATTAGCCGTAGCTAAGTGTTCATCTTTTGTCAAGCATCATGAGTGGATCCCTGCCATGTATTTTGTTGTCATGTTGGAGTGCTGTAGTATGTTGTTTTTGATGCATTTAGATGGTCTCTTGCTGTTAATCGCAGACCGGTGCCATATTTGTTTTGCTTGCCATTTCCAAACCGTGCATCCGATTCCGGTGATCTTTATATCGGTTTCGACCGAAATCGACTCCTCTTTCCAGTGGAATTCTTGGTTTTACAAGTTGAGTCCAGGTTCAATCATTCCTTTCCAAATCATGCATATGCACCGCATATCGCATCCCGCATATCATGCCATGTTCATGTGTTGGTTGTTTACTATGTTGTGTGCTTCTTTCCGGTGTTGCTTCTTCGGGTTGGTTCTGATAACGTCGCGTTTGTGAGGACCCTTTGACTACGTCCGTTCATCTTCTTCATGGACTCGCTCTTCTTCCTTGCGGGATTTCAGGCAAGATGACCATACCCTCGAAATCACTTCTATCTTTTCTTGCTAGTTGCTCGCTCTATTGCTATGCCTATGCTACGATACCTACCAGTTTCTTATCATGCCTCCCATATTGCCATGTCAAGCCTCTAACCACCTTGTCCTAGCAAACCGTTGTTTGGCTATGTTACCGCTTTGCTCAGCCCCTCTTATAGTGTTGCTAGTTGAAGGTGAATATTGGAGTTTGTTCCTTGTTGGAACATGATTTTTGTTGGGATATCACAATATCTCTTATCTATATTAATGCATCTATATACTTGGTAAAGGGTGGAAGGCTCGGCCTTATGCCTGGTGTTTTGTTCCACTCTTGCCTCCCTAGTTTCCGTCATATCGGTGTTATGTTCCCGGATTTTGTGTTCCTTACACGGTTGGGTTATAATGGGAACCCCTTGACAGTTCGCCTTGAATAAAACTCCTCCAGCAATGCCCAATATTGGTTTTACCATTCGCCACCTAGCCTCTTTTTCCCTTGGGTTCCGCGAACTCAAGGGTCATCTTTATTTAAACCCCCCCTGGGCCAGTGCTCCTATGAGTGTTGGTCCAACCGAGTAGACTGCGGGGCCACCTTGGGGCAACTTGAGGGTTAGTTTTACTCGTGGTATGTCTCATCTGAGTGTGCCCTGAGAACGAGATATGTGCAGCTCCTATCGGGATTTGTCGGCACATTCAGGCGGTGTTGTTGGACTTGTTTTACCATTGTCGAGGATGTCTTGTAACCGGGATGCCGAGTCTGATCGGATTGTCTTGGGAGAAGGAATATCCTTCGTTGACCATGAGAGCTTGTGATGGGCTAAGTTGGGACACCCCTGCAGGGTTTTGAACTTTCGAAAGTCATGCCCGTGGTTATGGGCAGATGGGAATTTGTTAATGTCCGGTTGTAGAAAACCTGAAACTTATCTTAATTAAAACGCATCAACCGCGTGTGTAACCGTGATGGCCTCTTCTCGGCGGGGTCCGGGAAGTGAACACTGTGTTGGAGTAATGCTTGACGTAGGTTGTTCTAGGATCACTTCTTGATCATAGTTGTTCGACCGTGCTTTTGCCTTCTCTTCTCGCTCTCATTTGCGTATGTTAGCCACCATATATGCTAGTCGCTTGCTACAGCTCCACATCATACCTTTGCCTTTCCCATAAGCTTAAATAGTCTTGATCGCGAGGGTGTGAGATTGCTGAGTCCCCGTGACTCACAGATACTTCCAAAACCAGTTTCAGGTGCCGATGTTACCGAGCAGGTGATGCAACAAGCTCAAGGAGGAGCTCGATGAAGATCTTGTCCTTTGTGTTGTTTCGTTCTAGTTGATCAGTAGTGGAGCCCAGTTGGGGTCGATCGGGGATCTGTGTAGCATTTGGGGTAGTCTTCTTTTATTTTGGGTTCCATAGCCGGACCTTGATTGTATCTGGATGATGTAATGCTTTATTCATGTAATTGTGTGAAGTGGCGATTGTAAGCCAACTATGTATCCTTTTCCCCTTATTGTATTACATGGGTTGTTGTGAAGATTACCTCACTTGATGCATTGCTTTCAATGCGGTTATGCCTCTAAGTCGTGCTTTGACACGTGGGAGATATAGCTGCATCGAGGGCGTTACATTACAGTAGTGATTCGCTTTCTTTTACTAACGGATCTCACGAAGGTTTTGTTGAGTTTTGTGTGATTGAAGTTTTCAAGTTTTGGGTTATCTTACGATGGATGATGGAATAAGGAGTAAGAAGAGCCTATTCCAAAAGAGAGCAAGCAACTAAGCTCGGGGCATCCCCTCTTTCTTCTAACGACCATCGTTATTTTACTCGAAGCTATATTTTTATTCGTCACATACTATGTGTTTTGCTTGGAGCGTCTTGTATGATATGAGTCTTTGCTTGTTTTATTTTGTGTTTTAAGTCTTGATTCCTTGCTGGACACACCTATTTGAGAGAGCCAAAATTATGTCATGACTTGTTAGAATTGCTCTCTATGCTTCACTTAAATTTTTTATGAGCTATGGACTTGCTCTAGTGCTTCACTTATATCTTTTTTAGCACAACGTGCTTTAGTATTTTTTAAGAAATGATCTCTTGCTTCACTTAGATTTATTTGAGAGTTAGTAAAATTTTCAAGAAATTCTCTCTTGCTTCACTTAAATTAATTTGAGAGAAAGAAATTTTATGCTCATGATCTTCACTTATATTTGTTTGAGCTTATCAAAAGCAACATATGAAAATTAGTTCCAAAGTGATAGATATCCAAGAAGGATATAATAAAAACTTTCATGAAGATCATTGGACAAAATAAACTTGATTCTTAGTAATAGTTTTGAGATATGATGATGTGATATGTGAGTCATGTTGATGAGTAATTATGCTTTAGTAAGAATATTGGTGTTAAGGTTTGTGATTCCCTATGCAAGCACGAAAGTCAATAATTATGCAATGAAATTATATCCTACTTGTGGTGCATTATTCGGTGTTAATTATGCTTAATGCTTGCTTATGATATTATTCATTTCTTGGTTGGTCGCTTCTCAATATTTTGCTAGCCTTCATTTTGCACTAAGTATGATCGCTACTTGTGCATCCAAAAACCTTTAAACCAGCTTTGCCATATGAGTCCACTATATCAACCTATATGCAGTATTCTTTTGCCATTCTAAGCAAATTTGTATGTGCCATCTCTAATTTTCAAAATAAACTTCTCTTTTGTGTGTTCATTTCGCTCGCGGAGCGGTGAGGGGTGGCTAATATTTTCCATGCTAGATGTGCTATTCTCACGATGAGTGTTTATTCACTTGTCATTGCACGGGAGTAAGGAAAAGGTATTAGGGATGCTTAGTCCCGAAATGAAAAATGAATTTACTTTATGTTGTCAAATAATAAATTCCTTGGAAAGTGTTGGTATGGAGGGCAACCATGGATACGGCTAGCCATGGAAAGTGAAAGTATGGTGGAAAAAGGAACAAACTTTTTTTCTGTTTGGGAACCGCAGATGATATCTAGCATGGAAAGTGTTGGGAACTCTAAGTCGTTTTCGTTGGTGGGAAGGACACACTGATACGTCTCCAACGTATCTACTTTTCCAAACAATTTGCCCTTGTTTTCGACTCTAACTTTCATGATTTGAATGGAACTAACCCGGAGTGATGCTGTTTTCAGTAGAATTGCCATGGTGTTATTTTTGTGCAGAAATAAAAGTTCTCAGAATGACCTGAAAATCAAAGGAGATTATTTTTGGAATATATAAAAAATACTGATGAAGGAATCAAGGCCAGGGGGCCCACACCCTGTCCACGAGGGTGGGGGGTGCGCCTACCCCCCTGGGTGCACCCCTGCCTCGTGGGCCCCCTGGTGCTCCACTGACCTCAACTCCAACTCCATATATTCACATTCGGGGAGAAAAAAAATCAGAGAGAAGGATTCATCGCGTTTTGCGATACGGAGCCGCCGCCAAGCCCTAATCTCTTTCGGGAGGGCTGATCTGGAGTCTGTTCGGGGCTCCGGAGAGGGGAATCCGTCGCCATCATCATCATCAACCTTCCTCCACCATCAATTTCATGATGCTCACCGTCGTGCGTGAGTAATTCCATCGTAGGCTTGCTGGAAGGTGATGGGTTGGATAAGATTTATCATGTAATCGAGTTAGTTTTGTTAGGGTTTGATCCCTTGTATCCATTATGTTCTGAGATTGATGTTTCTATGACTTTGCTATGCTTAATGCTTGTCACTAGGGCCCGAGTGCCATGATTTCAGATCTGAACCTATTATGTTTTCATGAATATATGTGAGTTCTTGATGCTATCTTGCAAGTCTATAGTCGCCTATTATGTGTTATGATCTGTTAACCCCGAAGTGACAATAATCGGGATACTTACCGATGATGACCGTAGTTTGAGGAGTTCATGTATTCACTAAGTGTTAATGCTTTGGTCCATTACTCTATTAAAAGGAGGCCTTAATATCTCTTAGTTTCCAATAGGACCCCGCTGCCACGGGAGGGTAGGACAAAAGATGCCATGCAAGTTCTTTTCCATAAGCACGTATGACTATATTCTGAATACATGCCTACATTACATTGATGAACTGGAGCTAGTTCTGTGTCACCCTATGTTATAACTGTTACATGAGGAATCACATCCGACATAATTATCCATCACCGATCCGTTGCCTACGAGCTTTTCACATATTGTTCTTTGCTTAGTTAATTTTCCATTGCCACTGTTGCAATCACTACAAACCCAATACTGTTACTTTTGCTATCGTTACCGCTACTATCATATTACTTTGCTACTAAATACTTTGCTGCAGATGTTAAGTTTCTAGGTGTGGTTGAATTGACAACTCAGCTGCTAATACTTGAGAATATTCTTTGGCTCCCCTTGTGTTAAATCAATAAATTTGGGTTGAATACTCTACCCTCGAAAACTGTTGTGATCCCCTATACTTGTGGGTTATCACACACCTCCCAAAATGTTTTTATCTCTAAGTTTTTCGCTTTGAGCTCTGGCACCTCTACAAATCCCTAGTTCCCTCTGCGAAGGGCCTTTATTTTACTTTATGAAATTTTTATTTTGAATTTGAGTCTCCATCTTCTCTTATAAAAGCACCAACTAGGAGGCACTATGATCGTACTTGAGCATTGGGTGTAGTTTATATGAGAGTGTGTTTCATGATTATATCAATGATTGAGCATGATGGGCTAGGGATAACTTATTATAGCATTGATATTTTGAAAGACATGGTTGCTTGTCTATATGCTTGAGTATTTAAGTTATCATATCAAAACTAAACTATTGCTTTGAACAATATAAAAGTCCAAATGTCTGTGCTATAAAGAAAACAATATGATATGACATGATAGGCAACATTCCACATCAAAAATTCTGTTTTTATCACTTAATTACTCGAGGATGAGTAGGAGTTAAGCTTGGGGATGCTGATTGCTACCTCTTGAGCACTGCGTTGGTTTTCCCTTGAAGAGGAAAGGGTGATGCAGCAAAGTAGCATAAGTATTTCCCTCAGTTTTTGAGAACCAAGGTATCAATCCAGTAGGAGACTACACGCAAGTCCCTCGTACCTACACAAACAAATAAGAACCTCGCAACCAACACGATAAAGGGGTTGTCAATCCCTTCACGGTCACTTACGAGAGTGAGATATGGTAGAGATAATAAGATAATTTTTTTGGTATTTTTATGATATAGATTGAAAGTAAAGATTGCAAAGTAAAATAGATTGGAAACTTACATGATAAAAGATAGACCCGGGGGCCATATGTTTCACTAGTGGCTTCTCTCAAGATAGCATAAGTATTACGGTGGGTGAACAGATTGTTGTCGAGCAATTGATAGAAAAGTTCATAATTATGAGAATATCTAGGCATGATCATGTATATAGGCATCACGTCCGCGACAAGTAGACCGAAACGATTCTGCATCTACTACTATTACTCCACACATCGACCGCTATCCAGCATGCATCTGGAGTATTAAGTTCATAAGAATAGAGTAACGCATTAGGCAAGATGACATGATGTAGAGGGATAAACTCAAGCAATATAATATAAACCCATCTTTTTATCCTCGATGGCAACAATACAATACGTGCCTTGCTGCCCCTGCTGTCACTGGGAAAGGACACCGCAAGATTGAACCCAAAGCTAAGCACTTCTCCCATTGCAAGAAAGATTAATCTAGTAGGCCAAACCAAACTGATAATTCGAAGAGACTTGCAAAGATAACCAATCATACATAAAAGATTTTAGAGAAGAATCAAATATTGTTCATAGATAAACTTGATCATAAACACACAATTCATCGGATCTCGACAAACACACCGCAAAAAGAGTTACATCAAATAGATCTCCAAGAAGATCAAGGAGAACATTGTATTGAGATCCACAGAGAGAGAAGAAGCCATCTAGCTAATAACTATGGACCCGAAGGTCTGTGGTAAACTACTCACACATCATCGGAGAGAATATGGTGTTTATGTAGAAGCCCTCCGTGATCGATTCCCCCTCCGGCGGAGCTCCGGAAAAGGCCCCAAGATGGGATCTCTTGGGTACAGAAGGTTGCGGCGGTGGAAATAGGGTTTTGTGGTGCTCCTGGATGTTTTCGGGGTATATGGATATATATATATATATATATATATATATATATATATATATAGGACGAAGAAGTAGGTCAGTGGAGATACGAGGGGCCCACAAGGGTGGGGGCGCACCTAGGGGGGCAGGCGCGCCTCCCTGTCTCGTGGCCGCCTCGCTTCTTTCTTGACGTCTACTCCAAGTCCCCTAGATCACGTTTGTTCCAAAAATAACTCTCCCAAAGGTTTCATTCCGTTTGGATTCCGTTTGATATTCCTTGTTTCTGCGAAACACTGAAATAGGCAAAAAAACAATTTGCACTGGGCCTTGGGTTAGTAGGTTAGTCCCAAAAATAATATAAAAGTGTATAATAAAGCCCATTAAACATCCAAAATAGATAATATAATAGCATGGAACAACCAAAAATTATAGATATGTTGGACACGTATCAAGCATCCCCAAGCTTAATTCCTGCTCGTCCTCGAGTAGGTAAATGATAAAAACAGAATTTTTGATGTGGAATGCTACCTAGCATAATTCTCAATGTAATTTTCTTTATTGTGGCATGAATATTCAGATCCGAAAGATTCAAGACAAAAGTTTAATATTGACATAAAAATAATAATACTTCAAGCATACTAACTAAGCAATCATGTCTTCTCGAAATAACATGGCAAAAGAAAGTTCATCCCTACAAAATCATATAGAATGCTCCACTTTCGTCACACAAGAATGCTCTCATCATGCATACCCCCGATGACAAGCCAAATAATTGTTTCATACTTTAGTAATCTCAAACTTTTTTCAACTTTCACGCAATACATGAGCGTGAGCCATGGGTATAGCACTATGGGTGGAATAGAATATAATGATGGGGGTTATGTGGAGAAGACAAAAAAGGAGAAAGTCTCACATCGACGCGGCTAATCAAAGGGCTAGGGAGATGCCCATCAATTGATGTCAATGCAAGGAGTAGGGATTGCCATGCAACCACTAGAGCTATAAATGTATGAAACCTCAACAAAAGAAACTAAGTGGGTGTGCATCCAACTTGCTTGCTCATGAAGACCTAGGGCATTTGAGGAAGCCCATTGTTGGAATATACAAGCCAAGTTCTATAATGAAAAATTCCCACTAGTATATGAAAGTGACAAAACAAGACACTCTCTATCATAACGATCATGGTGCTACTTTGAAGCACAAGTGTGGAAAAGGAGGATAGTAGCATTGTCATTTTTTATTTCTTTTTTTCCTTTTTTTGGGCCTTCCCTTTTTTATTTGGCCTTTCTCTTTTTTTATTTGGGACAATGCTCTATTAATGATGATCATCACACTTCTATTTATTTATAACTCAATGATTACAACTTGATACTAGAACAAAATATGACTCTATATGAATGCCTCCGACGGTGTACCGGGAAGGGCAATGAATCAAGAGTGACATGTATGATAAATTATGCATGGTGGCTTTGCCACAAATACGATGTCAACTACATGATCATGCAAAGCAATATGACAAGGATGGAGCATGTCATAGTAAACGGAACAGTGGAAAGTTGCATGGCAATATATCTCAGAATGGCTATGGAAATGCCATGATAGGTAGGTATAGTGGCTGTTTTGAGGAAGGTATATGGTGGGTGTATGATACCGGCAAAAAGTGCGCGGTATTAGAGAGGCTAGCAATGGTGGAAGGGTGAGAGTGTGTATAATCCATGGACTCAACATTAGTCATAAAGAACTAACATACTTATTGCAAAAATCTATTAGTTATCGAAACAAAGTATTACGCGCATGCTCCTAGGGGGATAGATTGGTAGGAAAATACCATCGCTCGTGCCCGACCACCACTCATAAGCAAGACAACCAATAAATAAATCATGCTCCGATTTTGTCACATAACGGTTAAAAGTGTCATAAATAAAACGGTGAAAAGTTGCACGGCAATATATCTCGGAATGGCTATGGAAATGCCATAATAGGTAGGTATGGTGGCTGTTTTGAGGAAGATATAAGGAGGTTTATGTGTGATAGAGCGTATCATATCATGGGGTTTGGATGCACCGGCGAAGTTTGCACCAACTTTCAAGGTGAGAAAGGGCAATGCACGGTACCGAAGAGGCTAGCAATGATGGAAGGGTGAGAGTGCGTATAATCCATGGACTCAAAATTAGTCATAAAGAACTCACATACTTATTGCAAAAATCTACAAGTCATCAAAACCAAGCATTACGCGCATGCTCCTAGGGGGATAGATTGGTAGGAAAAGACCATCGCTCGTCCCCGACCGCCACTCATAAGGAAGACAATCAAATAACACCTCATGTTTCAAATTTGTTACACAACGGGTTACCATACGTGCATGCTACGGGACTTGCAATCTTTAACACAAGTATTTCTCAAATTCACAACTACTCAACTAGCACAACTTTAATATCACCATCCTCATATCTCAAAACAATTATCAAGTATCAAACTTCTCATAGTATTCAATGCACTTTTTATGATAGTTTTTATTATACCAATCCTGGATGCCTATCATATTAGGACCAATTTTATAACCAAAGCAAATTGCCATGCTGTTCTAAAGGACTCTCAAAATAATATAAGTGAAGCATGAGAGATCAATAATTTCTATAAAATAAAACCACCACCGTGCTCTAAAAGATATAAGTGAAGCACATAGAGTATTCTAATAAATTCCAATTCATGTGTGTCTCTCCCAAAAGGTCTATACAGTAAGGATGATTGTGGTAAACTAAAAATCAAAGACTCAAATCATACAATATGCTCCAAGCAAAACACATATCATGTGGTGAATAAAAATATAGCCTCAAGTAAAGTTACCGATGGAAGAAGACGAAAGAGGGGATGCCTTCCGGGGCATCCCCAAGCTTAGGCTTTTGGTTGTCCTTAAATTTTACCTTGGGGTGCCTTGTTCATCCCCAAGCTTAGGCTCTTTCCACTCCTTATTCCATAATCCATCAAATCTTTACCCAAAACTTGAAAATTTCACAACACAAAACTCAACAGAAAATCTCATGAGCTCCGTTAGTATAAGAAAACAAACCACCACTTAATGTACTGTAATGAACTCATTCTTTATTTATATTGGTGTTAAACCTACTTTATTCCAACTTCTCTATGGTTCATACTCTCCAATACTAGCCATAGATGCATCAAAATAAGCAAACAACACACGAAAAACAGAATCTGTCCAAAACAGAACAGTCTGTAGTAATCTGTAGGTTTAGAATACTTCTGTAACCCCAAAAATTCTGAAATAAATTGGTGGACGTGAGTAATTTGTATATTAATCATCTTCAAAAATAATCAACCTAATCGCACTCTCTAGTAAAAAATGGCAGCAAATCTCGTGAGTGCTAAAGTTTCTGTTTTTTACAGCAAGATTGCAAAAACTTCCCCCAAATCTTCCCAAACGTTCTACTTTGCACAAACACTAATTAAAAGCATAAAACCACATATAAACAGAGGCTATATGAATTATTTATTACTAAACATAACCAAAAATCAAGAAACAAAAATAAAATTGGGTTGCCTCCCAACAAGCGCTATCATTTAACGCCCCTAGCTAGGCATAAAAGCAAGAATAGATCTAGGTATTATCATCTTTGGTATGCAATCCAGAAGTGGCTCTCATAATAGATTCATAAGGTAATTTAATTTTATTTCTAGGAAAGTGTTCCATGCCCTTCCTTAATGGAAATTGGAATCTAATATTCGCTTCTTTCATATCAATAATTGCACCAATCGTTCTAAGGAAATGTCTACCAAGAATAATGGGACATGTAGGATTCCAATCAATATCAAGAACAATGAAATCTACGGGCAAATAATTCCTATTTGCAACAATAAGAACATCATTAATCCTTCCCATAGGTTTCTTAGTAGTGGAATCCGCGAGGTGCAAATTTAGAGAACAATCATCAAATTCACGGAAACCTAACACATCACACAAAGTTTTTGGAATCGTGGAAACGCTAGCACCCAAATCACATAAAGCATAGCATTAATGATCTTTAATTTTAATTTTAATAGTAGGTTCCCAATCATAATGAAGGTTTCTAGGGATAGAGACTTCTAATTCAAGCTTTTCTTCATAAGATTGCATTAAAGCATCAACGATATGTTTGGTAAAAGCTTTATTTTGACTATAAGCATGCAGAGAATTTAGCACGGATTGCAACAAGGAAATACAATCTATCAAAGAGCAATTATCATAATTAAATTCATTGAAATCCAAAATAGTGGGTTCATTGCTATGTAAAGTTTTGACCTCTCCAATCCCACTTTTACCAATTTTTGCATCAAGATCTAAAAACTCCGAATCATTGGGAAGCCTTTTAACTAAAGTTGACTCATCTCCAGTCCCATCATTATGAAGATTCATATTGATAAACAAAGATTTAATAGGAGACACATCCATCACTTTTAGATCTTCATCCTTATTATCATCCAAACTAGAAGAACACGCTTTTATAAAGCAATCATTTTTAGCACGCATCCTAGCGGTTCTTTCTTTGCACTCATAAATGGAAATTCTCATGGCTTTGAGAGACTCATTGATATCATGCTTAGGTGGAATAGATCTAAGTTTCAAAGAATCAACATCAAGAGAAATTCTATCCATGTTCCTATCCAACTCATCAATATTAGACATTTTTTCTTCAATCGAAGCATTGAAACTCTTTTGCGAACTAATAAATTGTTTAATGCTAGATTCAAAATCAGAGGGCATCTTATTATAATTTACATAAGAATTGTTGTATGAATTACCATAATTATTAGAGGAATTACTAGGAAACGGCCTATTATTAAAGTTTCCTCTATACATGTTGTTGCCAAAATTGTTCCTACCAACAAAATTCACATCCATAGATTCATTATTATTCTCAATAAAAGTAGA
Organism: Triticum urartu; assembly: GCF_056163025.1. Lineage (NCBI taxonomy): Eukaryota > Viridiplantae > Streptophyta > Magnoliopsida > Poales > Poaceae > Triticum > Triticum urartu. Next base: position 221,558,803 of record NC_141878.1, read on the forward strand.
CAAAGGCATATCATTAAGATCAGAAGAAACACTCTTATTAGAAAACAATTTCATAAGTTCATCCATCTTTCCACTCAAAACCTTAATTTCTTCTATAGCATGAACCTTTTTGCTAGTAGATCTTTCGGTGTGCCATTGAGAATAATTAACCATAATATTATCTAGGAGTTTAGTAGCTTCTCCTAAAGTGATTTCCATAAAAGTGCCTCCTGCGGCTGAATCTAAAAGATTTCTAGAAGCAAAATTTAATCTAGCATAAAAAATTGTATGATCATCCACAAATTCAAACCATGTGTAGGTCAATTACATATCATTAATTTCATCCTCTCCCATGCTTGTGCAACATGCTCATGATCAAGTTGCTTAAAATTCATAATATCGTTTCTAATAGAGATGATCTTAGTGGGAGGAAAATACTTAGAGATAAAAGCATCTTTGCACTTGTTCCAAGAATCAATACCATTTTTAGGCAAAGATGAAAACCAAGTTTTAGCATGATCTCTAAGCGAAAATGGAAATAGCTTCAATTTAACAATATCATTATCCACATCTTTCTTCTTTTGCATATCACACAAATTAACAAAGCTGTTTAGATGGGTAGCGGCATCTTCACTAGGAAGGCAAGAGAACGGATGTTTCATGACAAGATTCAGTAAAGCAGTATAATTTCACAAGATTCAGCATCGGTAAGAGGAGCAATTGGAGTGCTAATAAAATCATTAATGTTGGTATTGGAAAAATCACACAATTTAGTATTATCTTGAGCCATCGTGACAAACAATCCAACATACAAGCACACAAGAAGCGAGCGAAAAAGAGGCGAACGGAAAAAGAGGGCGAATAAAACTGCAAGGGTGAAGTGGGGGAGAGGAAAACGAGAGGCAAATGGCAAATAATGTAATGCGAGGGATAAGAGTTTGTGATGGGTACTTGCTATGTCTTGACTTGTGCGTAGATCTCCCCAACAACGGCGCCAGAAATCCTTCTTGCTACCTCTTGAGCACTGTGTTGGTTTTCCCTTGAAGAGGAAAGGGTGATGCAACTGTTTGGGAACGTAGCATAAATTCAAAATTTTCCTATGTGTCACCAAGATCTATCTATGGAGTCATCTAGCAACGAGGGAGGAGTGGATCTACATACCCTTGTAGATCGCGCGCGGAAGCGTTCAAGAGAACGGGGTTGATGGAGTCGTACTCGTCGTGATCCAAATTACCGATGATCCTAGCGCCGAACGGACGGCACCTCCGCGTTCAACACACGTACGGAACGGAGACGTCTCCCATGCCTTGATCCAGCAAGGAGGAGGGAGAGGTTGATGGAGATCCAGCAGCACGACGGCGTGGTGGAAGTAGCGGGATTCCAACAGGGCTTCGCTAAGCGCTGCGGGAGGAAGAAGATGTGTCACCGGAGGGAGAGGGAGGCGCCAGGCCTTAGATTGCTTTGCTCCTCCTTTTCCCCCACTATATATAGGGCCAAGGGAGAGGGGGAGGCGCAGCCCTTGCCCCTTCCTCCAAGGAAGGGTGCGGCCAAGGGTGGGGAGGAGTCCATCCTCCCCAAGGCACCTCGGAGGTGCCTTCCCCTTTTAGGACTCTCCCCTTTTTTCTCTCTCTTGGCGCATGGGCCTCTTGGGGCTGGTGCCCTTGGCCCATATAGGCCAAGGCACACCCCCTACAGCCCATGTGCCCCCCCGGGGCAGGTGGCCCCACCCGGTGGGCCCCCGGGACCCTTCCGGTGGTCCCGGTACAATACCGGTGACCCCGAAACTTGTCCCGATGGCCGAAATAGCACTTCCTATATATAATTCTTTACCTCCGGACCATTCCGGAACTCCTCGTGACGTCCGGGATCTCATCCGGGACTCCGAACAACATTCGGGTTACCGCATACTAATATCTCTACAACCCTAGCGTCACCGAACCTTAAGTGTGTAGACCCTACGGGTTCGGGAGACATGCAGACATGACCGAGACGTTCTCCGGTCAATAACCAACAGCGGGATCTGGATACCCATGTTGGCTCCCACATGTTCCACGATGATCTCATCGGATGAACCACGATGTCAAGGACTTAATCAATCCCGTATACAATTCCCTTTGTCTAGCGGTACGATACTTGCCCGAGATTCGATCGTCGGTATCCCTATACCTTGTTCAATCTCGTTACCGGCAAGTCTCTTTACTCGTTCTGTAACACATCATCCCGTGATCAACTCCTTGGTCACATTGCACATATGATGATGTCCTACCGAGTGGGCCCAGAGATACCTCTCCGCTTACACGGAGTGACAAATCCCAGTCTCGATTCGTGCCAACCCAACAGACACTTTCGGAGATACCCGTAGTGTACCTTTATAGCCACCCAGTTACGTTGTGACGTTTGGCACACCCAAAGTACTCCTACGGTATCCGGGAGTTGCACAATCTCATGGTCTAAGGAAATGATACTTGACATTGGAAAAGCTTTAGCATACGAACTACATGATCTTGTGCTAGGCTTAGGATTGGGTCTTGTCCATCACATCATTCTCCTAATGATGTGATCCCGTTATCAACGACATCCAATGTCCATGGTTAGGAAACCGTAACCATCTATTGATCAATGAGCTAGTCAACTAGAGGCTTACTAGGGACATGGTGTTGTCTATGTATCCACACATGTATCTGAGTTTCCTATCAATACAATTATAGCATGGATAATAAACGATTATCATGAACAAGGAAATATAATAATAACTAATTTATTATTGCCTCTAGGGTATATTTCCAACAGTCTCCCACTTGCACTAGAGTCAATAATCTAGTTCACATCGATATGTGATTAACACTCAAGGTCACATCCCCATGTGACTAACACCCAAGAGTTTACTAGAGTCAGTAGTCTAGCTCACATCACTATGTGATTAACACTCAATGAGTTCTAGGTTTGATCATGTTGCTTGTGAGAGAGGTTTTAGTCAACGGGTCCGAACCTTTCAGATCCGTGTGTGCTTTACAAATCTCTATGTCATCTCCTAGATGTAGCTACCACGCTGTATTTGGAGCTAATCCAAATAACTGTTCTACTTGGAGCTATTCTAAATTATTGCTCCATTATATGTATCCGGTATCTCTACTCAGAGCTATCCGGATAGGTGTTAAGCTTGCATCGACGTAACTCTTTACAACGAACTCTTTTACCACCTCCATAATCGAGAAAATTCCTTAGTCTACTAGCTACTAAGGATAACTCTTGTACCCCTTGACTGACTCATGGCAAGGCACATTTCAAGTGCGGTACACAGCATAGCATACTGTAGAGCCTATGTCTTAAGCATAGGGGACGACCTTCGTCCTTTCTCTCTATTCTGCCGTGGTCGAGCTTTAAGTCTTAACTTCATACCTTACAACTCAGACAAGAACTCCTTCTTTGACTGATCCATCTTGAACAACTTCAAGATCGTGTCAAGGTATGTGCTCATTTGAAAGTACCATTAAGCGTTTTGATCTATCCTTATAGATCTTGATGCTCAATGCTCAAGTAGCTTAATCCAGGCTTTCCATTGAAAAACACTTTCCAAATAACCCTATATGCTTTCCAGAAATTCTACATCATTTCTGATCCATAACATATACTCATCAGAAATTCTATAGTGCTCCCACTCACTTCTTTGGAAATACAAGTTTCTCATAAACTTTGTATAAACCCAAAATCTTTGATCATCTCATCAAAGTGTACATTCCAACTCCGAGATGCTCACTCCAGTCCTCAGAAGGATTGCTGGAGCTTTGCATCCTTATTAGCATCTTTTCAGGATTGACAAAACCTTTCGGTTGTATCACATACAACCTTTCCTCAAGAAAATCGTCGAGGAAACAATGTTTTGACATCCTATCTGCAAGATTTCATAAATAATGCAGTGACTGCTAATATAATTCCAACAGATTCTTAGCATCGCTACGGGTGAGAAAGTCTCATCGTAGTCAACTCCTTGAACTTGTCGAAAAACATCTTAACGACAAGTCGAGCTTTCTTAATGGTGACATTTACCATCATTGTCCGTCTTCCTTTTAAAATCCATCTACACTCAACAGCCTTACGACCATCAAGTAGTTCTTCCAAAGTCTACACTTTGTTTTCATACATGGATCCTCTCTCGGATTATATGGCCTCAAGCCATTTATCGGAATCCAAGCCCACCATCGCTTCTCCATAGCTCGTAGGTTCATTGTTGTCTAGCAACATGACTTCCAAGACAGGATTACGTACCACTCTGAAGTAGTACGTATCCTTGTCATCCCACGAGGTTTGGGAGTGACTTGATCCGAAGTCTCATGATCAATATCACAAGCTTCCACTTCAATTGGTGTAGGTCCCACAGGAACGACTCTTTGTGCCCTGCTATACACTAGTTGAAGTGACGGTTCAATAACCTCATCAAGTCTCCACCATCCTCCCACTCAATTCTTTCGAGAGAAACTCTTCCTCGAGAAAGGACCCGATTCTAGAAACAATCCCTTATTGCTTTCGAATCTGAGACAGGAGGTATACCCAACTGTTTTGGGTGTCCTGTGAAGATGCATTTATCCGCTTCGGGTTCGAGCTTATCAGCCTGAAACTTTTTCACATAAGCATCGCAGCCCCAAACTTTTAAGAAATGACAGCTTAGGTTTCTCTAAACCATAGTTCATACGGTGTCATCTCATCGGAATTACGTGGTGCCCTATTGAAAGTGAATGTGGTTGTCTTTAATGCTTTAACCCATAAACTATTGTGGTAATTCGATAAGAGACATCATGGTATGCATCATATCCAATAGGGTGCAGTTATGATGTTCGGACACACCATCACACTATGGTGTTCCAGGCTGTATTAGTTGTGAAACAATTTCCACAATGTCTTAATTCTGTGCCAAACTCGTAATTCAGATATTCATCTCTATGATCATATCATAGATCTTTTATCCTCTTGTCACGACGATCTTTCAACTTCACACTGAAATTACTTGAACCTTTCAATAATTCAGACTCGTGATTCATCAAGTAAATGTACTCAACATCTACTCAAATCATCTGTGAAGAAAGAACATAACGATATCCACTACATGCCTCAGCACTCATTGGACTGCACACATCAAAATGTATTACTTCCAACAATTTGCTTTCTAGTTCCATTTTACTGAAACCGAGGCTTTCAGTCATCTTGCCCATGTGGTATGATTTGCATGCCTCAAGTGATTCAAAATCAAGTGAGTCCAAACGGTCCATTTGCATGGAGTTTTCTTCATGCATACACACCAATAGACATGGTTCGCATGTCTCAAACTTTTCAAAAATGAGTGAGTCCAAAGATCCATCAACATGGAGCTTCTTCATGCGTTTTATACCGATATGACTTACGTGGCAGTGCCACAAGTAGGTGGTACTATCATTACTATCTTTTGGCATGAACATGTGTATCACTACGATCGAGATTCAATAAACCAGACATTTTAGGCGTAAGACCATTGAAGGTATTATTCAAATAAACAGAGTAACCATTATTCTCCTTAAATGAATAACCGTATCGCGATAGACATAATCCAATCATGTCTATGCTCAACGCAAACACCAATCTCGATGGTAGAGGGAGCGTACGATATTTGATCATATCAACATTGGAAACACTTCCAACACATATCGTTAGCTCACTTTAGCTAGTCTCCGTTTATTCCGTAGCTTTTATTTCGAGTTACTAACACTTAGCAACCGAACCGGTATCTAATACCCTGGTGCTACTAGGAGTACTAGTAAAGTACACATCAACACAATGTATATCCAATATACTTCTATCGACCTTGCCAGCCTTCTAATCTACCAAGTATCTAGGGTAATTCTGCTCCAGTGGTTGTTCCCCTTATTACAGAAGCACTTAGTCTCGGGTTTGGGTTCAACCTTGGGTTTCTTCACTAGAGCAGCAGCTGAATTGCCGTGTCATGAAGTATCCCTTCTTGCCCTTGCCCTTCTTGGAACTAGTGGTTTCACCAACCATCAACAATTGATGCTCCTTCTTGATTTCTACTTTTGTGGTGTCAAACATCGCGAATATCTCAAGGATCATCATATATGTCCCTGACACATTATAGTTCATCACGAAGCTCTAGCAGCTTGGTGGTAATGACTTCAGAGAAACATCACTAACTTATCTGGAAGATCAACTCCCACTTGATTCAAACGATTGTTGTACTCAGACAATCTGAGCACAAGCTCAACAATTGAGCTTTTCTCCTTAGTTTTGTAGGCTAAGAAAATCGTCGGAGGTCTTATACCTCTTGACGTGGGCACGAGCTTGAAATACCAATTTCAGTCCTCAAAACATCTCATATGTTTCGCGACATTTCAAAACATCTTTGGTGCTTCAATTCTAAACCATTTAACTGAACTATCATGTAGTCATCAAAACGTGTATGTCAGATGTTCGCAACATCCACAGACGACGTTCGAGGTTCAGCACACTGAGCGGTGCATTAAGGACATAAGCCTTCTATGAAGCAATGAGGACAATCCTCGGTTTACGGACCTAGTCCGCATAATTGCTACTATCAACTTTCAACTAATTTTTCTCTAGGAACATATCTAAACAGTAGAACTATAGCGTGAGCTACGACATAATTTGCAAAATCCTTCTGACTATGTTCAGGATAATTAAGTTCATCTTATGAACTCCCACTCAGATGGACATCCCTCTAGTCATCTAAGTGATTACATGATCCGAGTCAACTAGGCCGTGTCCGATCATCACGTGAGACGGACTAGTTAACATCGGTGAACATCTTCATGTTGATCGTATCTGCCATACGACTCATGCTCGACCTTTCGGTCTTCTGTGTTCCGAGGCCATGTCTGTACATGCTAGGCTCGTCAAGTTAACCCTAAGTGTTTTGCATGTGTTCCGAGGCCATGTCTGTACATGCTAGGCTCGTCAACACCCGTTGTATGTGAACGTTTGAATCTAACACCCGATCATCACGTGGTGCTTCGAAACACGAACTGTCGCAACGGTGCACAGTTAGGGGAGAACACTTCTTGAAATTGTTGTAAGGGATCATCTTATTTACTACCGTCGTTCTAAGCAAATAAGATGTATAAACATGATAAACATCACATGCAATCAAATAGTAGTGACATGGTATGGCCAATATCATATAGCTCCTTTAATCTCCATCTTGGGGCTCCATGATCATCTCGTCACCGGCATGACACCATGATCTCCATCATCATGATCTCCATCATCGTGTCTTCATGAAGTTGTCTCGTCATGTATTACTTCTACTACTACAGCTAACGGTTAGCAATAAAGTAAAGTAATTACATGACGTTTATGTTGACACGCAGGTCATAAATAAATAAAGACAACTCCTATGGCTCCTGCCGGTTGTCATACTCATCGACATGCAAGTCGTGATTCCTATTACAAGAACATGATCAATCTCATACATCACATATATCATTCATCACATCCTTTGGCCATATCACATCACATAGCATACCCTGCAAAAACAAGTTAGACGTCCTCTAATTGTTGTTTGCATGTTTTACGTGGCTGCTATGGGTTTCTAGCAAGAACGTTTCTTACCTACGCAAAGACCACAACATGATATGCCAATTGCTATTTACCCTTCATAAGGACCCTTTTCATCGAATCCGATCCGACTAAAGTGGGAGAGACAGACACCCGCCAGCCACCTTATGCAACTAGTGCATGTTTGTCGGTGGAACCGGTCTCACGTAAGAGTACGTGTAAGGTTGGTCCGGGCCGCTTCATCCCACGATGCCGCCGAATCAAGATAAGACTAGTAACGGCAAGCATATTGAACAAAATCAACGCCCACAACTACTTTGTGTTCTACTCGTGCATAGAATCTACGCAATAGACCTAGCTCATGATGCCACTGTTGGGGAACGTAGCATAAATTCAAAATTTTCCTATGTGTCACCAAGATCTATCTATGGAGTCATCTAGCAATGAGGGAGGAGTGGATCTACATACCCTTGTAGATCGCGCGCGGAAGCGTTCAAGAGAACGGGGTTGATGGAGTCGTACTCGTCGTGATCCAAATCACCGATGATCCTAGCGCCGAACGGACGGCACCTCCGCGTTCAACACACGTATCGAACGGAGACGTCTCCCATGCCTTGATCCAGCAAGGAGGAGGGAGAGGTTGATGGAGATCCAGCAGCACGACGGCGTGGTGGAAGTAGCGGGATTCCAACAGGGCTTCGCTAAGCGCTGCGGGAGGAAGAAGATGTGTCACGGGAGGGAGAGGGAGGCGCCAGGCCTTAGATTGGTTTGCTCCTCCTTTTTCCCCACTATATATAGGGCCAAGGGAGAGGGGGAGGCGCAGCCCTTGCCCCTTCCTCCAAGGAAGGGTGCGGCCAAGGGTGGGGAGGAGTCCATCCTCCCCAAGGCACCTCGGAGGTGCCTTCCCCTTTTAGGACTCTCCCCTTTTTTCTATCTCTTGGCGCATGGGCCTCTTGGGGCTGGTGCCCTTGGCCCATATAGGCAAAGGCACACCCCCTACAGCCCATGTGGCCCCCCGGGGCAGGTGGCCCCACCCAGTGGGCCCCCGGGACCCTTCCGGTGGTCCCGGTACAATACCGGTGACCCCGAAACTTGTCCCGATGGCCGAAATAGCACTTCCTATATATAATTCTTTACCTCCGGACCATTCCGGAACTCCTCGTGACGTCCGGGATCTCATCTGGGACTCCGAACAATATTCGGGTTACCGCATACTAATATCTCTACAACCCTAGCGTCACCGAACCTTAAGTGTGTAGACCCTACGGGTTCGGGAGACATGCAGACATGACCGAGACGTTCTCCGGTCAATAACCAACAGCGGGATCTGGATACCCATGTTGGCTCCCACATGTTCCACGATGATCTCATCGGATGAACCACGATGTCAAGGACTTAATCAATCCCGTATACAATTCCCTTTGTCTAGCGGTACGATACTTGCCCGAGATTCGATCGTCGGTATCCCTATACCTTGTTCAATCTCGTTACCGGCAAGTCTCTTTACTCGTTCCGTAACACATCATACCGTGATCAACTCCTTGGTCACATTGCGCATATGATGATGTCCTACCGAGTGGGCCCAGAGATACCTCTCCGCTTACACGGAGTGACAAATCCCAGTCTCGATTCGTGCCAACCCAACAGACACTTTCAGAGATATCCCTAGTGTACCTTTATAGCCACCCAGTTACGTTGTGACGTTTGGCACACCCAAAGTACTCCTACGGTATCTGGGAGTTGCACAATCTCATGGTCTAAGGAAATGATACTTGACATTGGAAAAGCTTTAGCATACGAACTACATGATCTTGTGCTAGGCTTAGGATTGGGTCTTGTCCATCACATCATTCTCCTAATGATGTGATCCCGTTATCAACGACATCCAATGTCCATGGTTAGGAAACCGTAACCATCTATTGATCAACGAGCTAGTCAACTAGAGGCTTACTAGGGACATGGTGTTGTCTATGTATCCACACATGTATCTGAGTTTCCTATCAATACAATTATAGCATGCATAATAAACGATTATCATGAACAAGGAAATATAATAATAACTAATTTATTATTGCCTCTAGGGTATATTTCCAACAGCAACAAAGTAGCGTAAGTATTTTCCTCAGTTTTTGAGAACCAAGGTATTAATCCAGTAGGAGACTACACGCAAGTCCCTCGTACCTACAAAAAAATAAGAACCTCGCAATCAACGTGATAAAGGGGTTGTCAATCCCTTCACGGTCACTTACAAGAGAGAGATCTGATAGAGATAATAAGATAAATATTTTTGGTATTTTTATGATATAGATTGAAAGTAAAGATTGCAAAGTAAAATAGATTGGAAACTTATATGATAAAAAATAGACCAGGGGGTCATAGGTTTCATTAGTGGCTTCTGTCAAGAAAGCATAAGTATTACGGTGGGTGACCAAATTACTGTCGAGCAATTGATATAAAAGTGCATAATTATGAGAATATCTAGGCATGATCATGTATATAGGCATCACGTCCGCGACAAGTAGACCGAAACAATTCTGCATCTACTACTATTACTCCACACATCGACCGCCATCCAGCATGCATCTAGAGTATTAAGTTCATAAGAACAGAGTAACGCATTAGGCAAGATGACATGATGTAGAGGGATAAACTCAAGAAATATGATATAAACCCCATCTTTTTATCCTCGATGGCAACAATACAATACGTGCCTTGCTGCCCCTGCTGTCACTGGGAAAGGACACCGCAAGATTGAACCCAAAGCTAAGCACTTCTCCCATTGCAAGAAAGATCAATCTAGTAGGCCAAACCAAACTGATAATTCGAAGAGACTTGCAAAGATAACCAATCATACATAAAAGATTTCAGAGAAGAATCAAATAATGTTCATAGATAAACTTGATCATAAACCCACAATTCATCGGATCTCAACAAACACACCGCAAAAAGAGTTACATCGAATAGATCTCCAAGAAGATCGAGGAGAACATAGTATGGAGATCCACAGAGAGAGAAGAGGTCATCTAGCTAATAATTATGGACCCGAAGGTCTGTGGTAAACTACTCACACATCATAGGAGAGGCTATGGTGTTTATGTAGAAGCCCTCTGTGATCGATTCCCCCTCCGGCGGAGCTCCAGAAAAGGCCCCAAGATGGGATCTCTTGGGTACAGAAAGTTGCGGCGGTGGAAAGAGGGTTTCGTGGTGCTCGTGGATGTTTTCGGTGTATATGGATATATATGAAGGAAATATGCCCTAGAGGCAATAATAAAGTTATTATTTATTTCCTTACATCATGGTAAATGTTTATTATTCATGCTAGAATTGTATTAACCGGAAACATGATATATGTGTGAATACATAGACAAACAGAGTGTCACTAGTATGCCTCTACTTGACTAGCTTGTTGATCAAAGATGGTTATGTTTCCTAGCCATAGACAAAGAGTTGTCATTTGATTAACGGGATCACATCATTAGGAGAATGATGTAATTGACTTGACCCATTCCGTTAGCTTAGCACTTGATCGTTTAGTTTGTTGCTATTGCTTTCTTCATGACTTATACATGTCCCTATGACTATGAGATTATGCAACTCTTGTTTACCAGAGGAACGCTTTGTGTGCTACCAAACGTCACAACGTAACTGGGTGATTATAAAGGTGCTCCACAGGTGTCTCCGAAGGTACTTGTTGGGTTAGCGTATTTCGAGATTAAGATTTGTCACTCCGATTATCGGAGAGGTATCTCTGGGCCCACTCGGTAATACACATCACTTAAGCCTTGCAAGCATTGCAACTAATGAGTTAGTTGCGGGATGATGTATTACGGAACGAGTAAAGAGACTTGCCGGTAACGAGATTGAACTATGTATTGAGATACCGACTATCGAATCTCGGGCAAGTAACATACCGATGACAAAGGGAACAACGTATGTTTTTATGCGGTTTTGACCGATAAAGATCTTCGTAGAATATGTGGGAGCCAATATGAGCATCCAGGTTCTGCTATTGGTTATTGACCGGAGACATGTCTCGGTCATGTATACATAGTTCTCGAACCCGTAGGGTCCGCACGCTTAAAGTTCGATGACGGTTATATTATGAGTTTATGTGTTTTGATGTACCGAAGGAGTACGGAGTCCCGGATGAGATCGGGGACATGACGAGGAGTCTCGAAATGGTCGAGACGTAAAGATCGATATATTGGACGACTATATTCGGACATCGGAAAGGTTCTGAGTGATTCGGGTATTTTCGGGAGTACCGGGGAGTTACGGGAATTCGTATTGGGCCTTAATGGGCCATACGGGAAAGGAGAGAAAGGCCTCAAAGGGTGGCCGCACCCCTCCCCATGGGCTAGTCCGAATTGGACTAGGGAGGGGGGCACCCCCTTCCTTCCTTCCTTCTCCTTTTCCCTTCCCTTTCCTCCCCTCCTACTCCTACTACTTGGAAGGGCTCCTAGTTCTACTAGGAAAGGGGGAATCCTACCCCGGGTGGGAGTAGGACTCCCCTAGGGCGCGCCATAGAGAGGGCCGACCCTCCCCCTTCTCCACTCCTTTATATACGGGGGCAGGGGGCACCCTAAAGATAGAACAATTGATCTCTTGATCTCTTAGCCGTGTGCGGTGCCCCCCTCCACCATAATCCACCTCGATCATATCGTAGCGGTGCTTAGGCAAAGCCCTGCGTCGGTAGAACAGCATCATCGTCACCACGCCGTCGTGCTGACGAAACTCTCCCTCAACATTCGGCTGGATCAGAGTTCGAGGGACGTCATCGAGTTGAACGTGTGCAGAACTCGGAGGTGCCATGCGTTTGATACTTGATCGGTTGGACCGTGAAGACGTACGACTACATCAACTGCATTGTGCTAATGCTTCCGCTTTCGGTCTACGAGGGTACGTGGACAACACTCTCCCCTCTCGTTGCTATGCATCACCACGATCTTGCGTGTGCGTAGGAAATTTTTGAAATTACTACGTTCCCCAACAGTGGCATCCGAGCCAGGTTTTATGCGTTGATGTAATATGCACGACTAGAACACAAGTGAGTTGTGGGCGATATAAGTCATACTGCTTACCAGCATGTCACACTTTGGTTCGGCGGTATTGTTGGATGAAGCGGCCCGGACCGACATTACGCGTACGCTTACGCGAGACTGGTTTTACCGCCGTGCTATGCACACAGGTGACTAGTGGGTGTCAGTTTCTCCAAGTTTAGTTGAACCAAGTGTGGCTACGCCCGGTCCTTGAGAAGGTTAAAACAGCACCAACTTGACAAACTATCATTGTGGTTTTGATGCGTAGGTAAGAATGGTTCTTGCTAAGCCCGTAGCAGCCACGTAAAACTTGCAACAACAAAGTAGAGGACGTCTAACTTGTTTTTGCAGGGCATGTTGTGATGTGATATGGTCAAGACGTGATGAGATATAAGTTGTTGTATAAGATGATCATGTTTTGTTGAAGTTATCGGCAACTGGCAGAAGCCTTATGGTTGTCTCTTTATTGCATAAGATGCAAGCGCCAAATAATTGCTTTACTTTATCGTTGTGCGATAGCAATAGTTGCAATAGCAATAGTTGGCGAGACGACCATGTGACGACACATTGATATAGATCAAGATGATGGAGATCATGGTGTCATGCCGGTGATGATGGAAATCATGACAATGCTTTGGAGATGGAGATCAAAGGCACAAGATGATGATGGCCATATCATGTCACATATTTTGATTGCATGTGATGTTTATCTTTTATACATCTTATTTTGCTTAGTTCGACGGTAGCTTTATAAGATGATCTCTCACTAATTATTAAGGTACAAGTGTTCTCCCTGAGTATGCACCGTTGCGAAAGTTCTTCGTGCTGAGACACCACGTGATGATCGGGTGTGATAGGCTCTACGTTCAAATACAACGGGTGCAAAACAGTTGCACACGCAGAATACTCAGGTTAAACTTGACGAGCCTAGCATATAACAGATATGGCCTCGGAACACTAAGACCGAAAGGTCGAGCGTGAATCATATAGTAGATATGATCAACATAGTGATGTTCACCATGGAAACTACTCCATCTCATGTGATGATCGGACATGGTTTAGTTGATATGGATCACGTGATCACTTAGAGGATTAGAGGGATGTCTATCTAAGTGAGAGTTCTTAAGTAATATGATTAATTTAACTTAAATTTATCATGAACTTAGTCCTGGTAGTATTAGCATATCTATGTTGTAGATCAATAGCTCGTGTTTAGCTCCCCTGTTTTATTTTTGATATGTTCCTAGAGAAAACTAAGTTGAAATATGTTAGTAGCAATGATGAGGATTGGATCCGTGATCTGAGGTTTATCCTCATTGCTGCACAGAAGAATTATGTCCTTGATGCAACGCTAGGTGACAAACCTATTGCAGGAGTAGATGCAGATGTTATGAACATTTGGCTAGCTCAATATGATGACTACTTGATAGTTTAGTGCACCATGCTTAAACGGCTTAGAATCGGGACTTCAAAGACGTTTTGAACATCATGGACCATATGAGATGTTCCAGGAGTTGAAGTTAATATTTCAAGCAAATACCCGAGTTGAGAGATATGAAGTCTCCAACAAGTTCTATAGCTAAAAGATGGAGGAGAATAGCTCAAGCAGTGAGCATGTGCTCAGATTGTCTGGGTACTACAATCGCTTGAATCAAGTGGGAGTTAATCTTCCAGATAAAATAGTGATTGATAGAATTCTCTAGTCACCATCACCAAGTTAGTAGAACTTCGTGATGAACTATAATATGCAAGGGACAACGGAAACGATTCCCAAGCTCTTCGTGATGCTGAAATCGATGAAGGTAGAAATCAAGAAAAGCATCAAGTGTTGATGGTAAACAAAACCACTAGTTTCAAGTAAAGGGAAGAAAGGGGAACTTCAAGAAGAACAGCAAGCAAGTTGCTGCTCAAGTGAAAAAACCCAAGTCTGGACCTAAGCCTGAAACTGAGTGCTTCTACTGCAAAGGGACTGGTCACTGGAAGCGGAACTACCCCTAGTAATTAGCGGATAAGAAGGATGGCAAAGTGAACATATGTATATTTGATATACATGTTATTGATGTATACTTTACTAGTGTTTATAGCAACCCCTTAGTATTTGGTACTTGTTCAGTTGCTAAGAATAGTAACTCGAAGCGGGAGTTGCAGAATGAATAGAGACTAGTTAAGGGTGAAGTGACGATGTGTATTGGAAATGGTTCCAAGATTGATATGATCATCATCGCACACTCCCTATACTTTCGGGATTAGTGTTTAACCTAAATAAGTGTTATTTGGTGTTTGCGTTGAGCATGAATATGATTTGATCATGTTTATTGCAATACTATTATTCATTTAAGTTAGAGAATAATTGTTATTCTGTTTACATGAATAAAACCTTCTATGGTTATACACCCAATGAAAATGGTTTGTTGAATCTCGATCGTAGTGATACACATATTCATAATATTGAAGCCTTGATTATGAATCAGTTGATGCTTGCGAACCATGCCTCATGGGCAAAGATGACTAAGACTCCGTTCTCCAGAACAATGGAGCGAGCAACTGACTTATTGGATATAATACATAATGATGTATGAGGTCCGATGAGTGTTGAGGCTCACGGCGGGTATCGTTATTTTTCTGACCTTCACAGATGATTTGAGCAGATATGGGTATATCTACTTGAAGAAACGTAAGTCTAAAACATTTGAAAAGTTCAAAGAATTTCAGAGTGAAGTGGAAAATCATCGTAACAAGAAAATAAAGTTTCTACGATCTGATCGCAGAGATGAATATTTGAGTTATGAGTTTGGGCTTCAATTAAAATAATGTGGAATAGTTTCACAAAACTCATGCCACTTGGAACACCACAGCGTAATGGTGTGTCCGAACGTCATAACCGTACTTTATTAGATATGGTGCGATCTATGATGTCTCTTACCGATTTACCACTATCATTTTGGGGTTATGCATTAGAGACAGCTACATTCACGTTAAATAGGGCACCATCTAAGTCCGCTGAGACGACACCGTATGAACTATGGTTTGGTAAGAAACCTAAGTTGTCGTTTCTTAAAGTTTGAGGTTGCAATGCTTATGTGAAAAAGTTTCAACCTGATAAGCTCAAACCCAAATCGGAGAAGTGCGTCTTCATAGGATACCCAAAAGAAAATGTTGGGTACACCTTCTATCACAGATCCGAAGGCAAGATATTCATTGCTGAGAATGGATCCTTTCTAGAGAAGGAGTTTCTCTCAAAAGAAGTGAGTGGGAGGAAAGTAGAACTTGATGAGGTAACTGTACCTGCTCCCTTATTGGAAAGTAGTTCATCACAGAAATCTGTTCCTATGACTACTACACCAATTAGTGAGGAAGCTAATGATGATGATCATGTAACTTTAGATCAAGTTACTACCGAACCTCGTAGGTAAACCAGAGTGAGATCCGCACCAGAGTGGTACGGTAATCCTGTTCTGGAGGTCATGTTACTTGACCATGATGAACCTACGAACTATGAGGAAGCGATGATGAGCCCAGATTCCGTGAAATGGCTTGAGGCCATGAAATCTGAGATGAGATCCATGTATGAGAACAAAGTATGGACTTTGATTGACTTGCCCAATGTTCAGCGAGCCATTGAGATTAAATGGATCTTCAAGAGGAAGACGGACGCTGATAGTAGTGTTACTATCTACAAAGCTAGAATTGTCGCAAAAGTTTTTCGACAAGTTCAAGGTATTGACTACGATGAGAGTTTCTCACTTGTATATATGCTTGAGTCTGTCCGAATCATGTTAGCAACTGCTGCATTTTATGAAATCTGGCAAATGGATAAACAAAACTGCATTCCTTAATGGATTTCTTAAAGAAGAGTTGTATATGATGCAACCAGAAGGTTTTGTCAATCCAAAAGGTGCTAACAAAATATGCAAGCCCTAGCGATCCATCTATGGACTGGTGCAAGCATCTCGGAGTTGGAATATACGCTTTGATAAGTTGATCAAAGCATATAGTTTTATACAGACTTGCGGTGAAGCATGTATTTACAAGAAAGTGAGTGGGAGCACTACAACATTTCTGATAAGTATATGTGAATGACATATTGTTGATCAGAGATAATGTAGAATTATTCTGCAAAGCATAAAGGAGTGTTTGAAAGGAGTTTTTCAAAGAAAGACCTCGGTGAAGCTGCTTACATATTGAGCATCAAGATCTATAGAGATAGATCAAGACGCTTGATAAGTTTTTCAATGAGTACATACCTTGACAAGATTTTGAAGTAGTTCAACAGTCAAAGAAAGAGTTCTTGCCTATGTTACAAGGTGTGA
Organism: Triticum urartu; assembly: GCF_056163025.1. Classification (NCBI taxonomy): domain Eukaryota; kingdom Viridiplantae; phylum Streptophyta; class Magnoliopsida; order Poales; family Poaceae; genus Triticum; species Triticum urartu. The sequence continues at coordinate 221,575,688 of NC_141878.1, forward strand.
AACTGAGTAAGACTCAAAGCCCGACCACGGCAGAAGATAGAAAGAGAATGAAAGTCATTCCCTATGCCTTGGCCATAGGTTCTATAAAATATGCCATGCTGTGTACCAGATCTATTGTATACCCTACACTATTTTTGGCAAGGGAGTACAATAGCGATCTAGGAGTAGATCACTGGACAACGGTCAAAATTATCCTTAGTGGAATAAGGATATGTTTCTCGATTATGGAGGTGACAAAAAGGTTCGTCATAAAGGGTTACGTCGATGCAAATTTTGACACTGACCCAGATGACTTTAAATCTCAATCTGGATACATATTAAAAGTGGGAGCAATTAGCTAGAGTAGCTCCGTGCAGAGCATTGTTGACATAGAAATTTGCAAAATACTTACGGATGTGAATGTGGCAGACCAGTTGATTAAACTTCTCTCACAAGCAAAACATGATCACACCTTAATACTCTTTGGGTGTTAATCACATAGCGATGTGAACTAGATTGTTGACTCTAGTAAACCCTTTGGGTGTTGGTCACATGACGATGTGAACTATGGGTGTTAATCACATGGTGATGTGAACTATTGGTGTTAAATCACATGGTGATGTGAACTAGATTATTGACTCTAGTGTAAGTGGGAGACTGAAGGAAATATGCCCTAGAGGCAATAATAAAGTTATTATTTATTTCCTTACATCATGATAAATGTTTATTATTCATGCTAGAATTATATTAACCGGAAACATGATACATGTGTGAATACATAGACAAACAGAGTGTCACTAGTATGCCTCTACTTGACTAGCTTGTTGATCAAAGATGGTTATGTTTCGTAGCCATAGACAAAGAGTTGTCATTTGATTAACAGGATCACATCATTAGGAGAATGATATGATTGACTTGACCCATTCCGTTAGCTTAGCACTTGATCGTTTAGTTTGTTGCTATTGCTTTCTTCATGAATTATACATGTTCCTATGACTATGAGATTATGCAACTCCCGTTTACCGGAGGAACAGTTTGTGTGCTACCAAATGTCACAACGTAACAGGGTGATTATAAAGGTGCTCCACAGGTGTCTCCGAAGGTACTTGTTGGGTTAGTGTATTTCGAGATTAAGATTTGTCACTCCGATTATCGGAGAGGTATCTCTGGGCCCACTCGGTAATACACATCACTTAAGCCTTGCAAGCATTGCAACTAATGAGTTAGTTGCGGGATGATGTATTACGGAACGAGTAAAGAGACTTGCCGGTAACGAGATTGAACTATGTATTGAGATACCGACTATCGAATCTCGGGAAAGTAACATACCGATGACAAAGGGAACAACGTATGTTTTTATGCGGTTTTGACCGATAAAGATCTTTGTAGAATATGTGGGAGCCAATATGAGCATCCATGTTCCGCTTTTGGTTATTGACCGGAGACATGTCTCGGTCATGTATACATAGTTCTCGAACCCGTAGGGTCCGCACGCTTAAAGTTCGATGACGGTTATATTATGAGTTTATGTGTTTTGATGTACCGAAGGAGTTCGGAGTCCCGGATGAGATCGGGGACATGACGAGGAGTCTCGAAATGGTCGAGACATAAAGATCGATATATTGGACGACTATATTTATACATCGTAAAGGTTCCGAGTGATTCGGGTATTTTCGGGAGTACCGGGGAGTTACGGGAATTCGTATTGGGACTTAATGGGCCATACGGGAAAGGAGAGAAAGGCCTCAAAGGGTGGCCGCACCCCTCCCCATGGGCTGGTCCGAATTGGACTAGGGAGGGGGGGCACCCCCTTCCTTCCTTCTCCTTTTCCCTTCCCTTTCCTTCCCTCCTACTCCTACTACTTGGAAGGGCTCCTAGTTCTACTAGGAAAGGGAGAATCCTACCCCCGGTGGGAGTAGGACTCCCCTAGGGCGCGCCATAGAGAGGGCCGTCCCTCCCCCTCCTCCACTCCTTTATATACGGGGGCAGGGGCACCCCAAAGACAGAACAATTGATCTCTTGATCTCTTAGCCGTGTGCGGTGCCCCCCTCCACCATAATCCACCTCGATCATATCGTAGCGGTGCTTAGGCGAAGCCCTACGTCGGTAGAACATCATCATCATCACCACGCCGTCGTGCTGACAAAACTCTCCCTCAACACTCGGCTGGATCAGAGTTCGAGGGACGTCATCGAGTTGAACGTGTGCAGAACTCGGAGGTGCCGTGCATTCAGTACTTGATCGGTCGGATCGTGAAGACGTACGACTACATCAACCGCGTTGTGCTAACGCTTGCGCTTTCGGTCTACGAGGGTACGTGGACAACACTCTCCCCTCTTGTTGCTATGCATCACCATGATCTTGTGTGTGCGTAGGAAATTTTTGAAATTACTATGTTCCCCAACAATATATAGGAGGAAGAAGTAGGTCGGTGGAGCTGCGAGGGCCCACGAGGCGGGGGGCGCGCCCAGGGGGCAGGAGCGCCTCCCTGCCTCGTGGATGCCTCGCTTCTTTCTTGACGTCTACTCCAAGTCCCCTGGATCACATTTGTTCCAAAAATAACTCTCCCGAAGGTTTCATTCCGTTTGGATTCCGTTTGATATTCCTTTTCTGCGAAATACTGAAATAGGCAAAAAAAGCAATTTGCACTGGGCCTTGGGTTAGTAGGTTAGTCCCAAAAATAATACAAAAGTGTATAATAAAGCCCATTAAACATCCAAAAACGATAATATAATAGCATGGAACAATAAAAAAATTATAGATAGTTGGAGACGCATCAGTGATACGTCTCCAACGTATCTATAATTTTTTATTGTTCCCTGTTGTTATATTATCAATCTCGGATGTTTTATAATCATTTTATAGTCATTTTATATCATTTTTTGGTACTAACCTATTGACATAGTGTCAAGTGCCACTTGTTGTTTTTTGCATGTTTTTTACATCGCAGAAAATCAATACCAAACGGAGTCCAAATGCCACGAAAATTTATGGAGATTTTTTATGGATCAGAAGACACCTAATGGGTCAAGGCTGCGCCTGGGAGTGCTCTGAGGGGAGCTGTAACATCCCAATTTTCAATTTGGATGTTATACATATGTCATCGTATGCATGTCATATTTTTATTTGCATTTTGGTTGTGATCCTAGAAATCTTAAGCAACTCAAGGACCCAAGGAAAGAGTTGGAGGTTTCACATATTTTCATATTTGATTTTTTTTTTCAAATTTGAGAAGGGGATCAATTTGGTTTTAATATTTTTCTCTCCAATTATTTCCAATATCAAAAATAAAAGAGAGAAGATAATATGACTTCTTCAAAAGAGAGGTATATTGGAGAAGAAATGTTAAAATCAAATTTATATTTTATCTGGATTTTATTTGCTATTTTATTAGAATTAGAAAAAAAATATTCATTTTGAAAATTGCATTTTAGGCCAGAAAAATGTTCACTTTGTTCTAAATTATAGGTTTAGATGATGAAAATTCTTTTTGGTATTTTTAGAATTTTTTTTATATTTTATTAGGATTTTCTTTGGGTGAAATTTTATTTAAAAAAAAGTTCGCTAACCGACTGGGCCAAAGGCCCAGCCGAGCAGGCCGGCCCGCGTCGCCCACCGCCTCCCTCTCCGACTCGGGACAGTAGTCCCGAGCTTCGCCACCGCCGCCGTGTCCGGCTCAAACACGAGCCGCCGCCGCCCCTCCCGCAAGGCACCCCCCTTTATATACCTGCCGCCCACGCGCCGCCGTCCAGAGTCGCCGTCCTGCGCCGCCGCCGCCGCTTTGCCTCACTGCCTCGCCGGAGTTCCGCTGCCGCCGTTGACCGCCGTCGTCGTGACCCGGTATAAAAACCGTCCTGGCCGCCTGTTCATTTTCGGGTTTTTTCGGTTCTTCGGTTTAGATCGGTTTATTTTTAGGGTTAGAGTTTTCTTGGTTTTCACGTTCGGATCTAATTTGCGGATTTTCGTCCGTTAATCCGCAGTAGCAAACAATGTTCGTTCGTTTGGTTCTGTTAGCGAATGTTCGTTCGATAGGTTTTTCTTTTTATTTTATTTTTCAGCCAGGGACCTATCCGTGAATACTTTTCTCACATATTAGTCCCTAATCTTCAAACCCTCGCAACTTTTTGCTCATTCGTCCAAATCCAATGAAACCAACGCCAAAATCTTCGTCTTGTTCCCCTCTTTCTAGATAATCAACTTAAACATGATTTTGAAAAATTAAAATTTGGTTTCAAGCAGATTTGGTTTCGAACTTCTTTTGATCGTAGTTTGAGTTTCATTGCTCCGAGTTGATTGTTTCTTTTTGCAAATCGAAACTCTTCAGTTGAACTTTCAGTTTGGATCTTTTCATTTGAGTTTTACCCTTGCATCTTACTTGAGTGCTTATGTATGCTATTGTTTGTTCGCGATATAGTTTCTGGAGTGCGAAGCGTGCTACTACGAGTCACTAGGGTTTTCAGATCGTCAGCAAGGCAAGTAACACTTTGATCATATCCCTTATTACCCAGTTTTTTATGCATTAGTCTCAATCCTCAAATATTGCATGAGTAGGATCTGTTTAACATGTGGGTATTGGGAAGTAGTTGTTGAGGTAGTACATATTGCCCTTTTATTCAAACCTTGGGAGTTACTACGTTACGCTTATTATACTTTGCTATGCTATGCTTGTAGACGTGGTTTGGTTTGAGTGATTCATGACAGTTGAGAGTATTATTATGAACTAAGGGTTTACTTAGGGTGGCTACTTTAACAGACATCTTGGTGGATTGGTTTTGTGGACACCTGGGGAAATCCAGTGTTGTCCAAAGGAGAATCTCGGGGTATCTGTGTGATTTTTCCTATGGTTTGCCACCCAGGCTCAAAGGGATCATTATGTTATTCATGCTAGAAACTTCAGTGTGCAGCCACAAGCCATTATGGGCTCTGGCATAGTTGAGTAAGTTGTGGGAATCCTTTCCATGATGGGCTAGCAGATGTAGGGGATTGTAGGTGTACCGGCCTATCTATCGGTTAAGGAAACCTCTTCGGAAAGACTGTGTCTCGATCATCTGTTTCTCAAACATCATGCGGTGCGAGCAATTCAATGGAGGCGATCGAGTCTTGTGGGGAAAAGTGTGCAAACCTCTACAGAGTGTATAAACTAATCATGGTCAGCCGTGTCCCCGGTTATGGACATCTTGAGTATCTGGTGCTTGAATTTCTATGTTGATCTCATCACTTTACTTAATTAACTTGTTGGGTTAATGATTATTAATTTGGGATTGAGATGGGGTTACCATTCTAATGTTTTCAAGAAACTTTGTAGTTAAATAAAATCGATTCCTTTGTTGTGGGGAAAAACTAGCTTTATGCAAATGATAACCATAGAGCCTCACCAGCCATATATGCATATAGTTATAGCTGTTACTTGTTCATTGCTATATAGTGTTATCTTGCCAGCATATTCCATGTGCTGACCTACACAGGCTGCAACATATTATGTTGCAGAGTTTTCAGACAAAGAGTAAAGTGCGCTAGGTCGTTGTCATGCACTCGGCTATGCTGTTGGAGTTGATGGACTCATTTACCTTCGAAGCTTACGCTGTTATCTTATTTAGATGGCCTTCGGCCATATTATTGTAATAAGTTCTCTTTTGAGACATTCGATGTAATAAGTGTGTGATTGAACTCTGTTATAAATCCCTGAGTACTGTGTGTGTCAGCATTACCGATCTAGGGATGACACTTATACAAAGTGATCTAACCGTTTGAGGTCGGATCGCTACAAGAGCACAACCCACCAGGGCTGGCGCGCCCTGGTGGGTTGTGCCCACCTCGGATGCCCCCCGGACCGCCTCTTTGCTCTATAAATACCCCAATATTCCAGAAACCCTAGGAGAGTCGACGAAAATCAATTCCAGCCGCCGCAGAGTCTAGAACCACCAGATCCAATCTAGACACCATCGCGGATGGGGTTTAGCACCTCCATTGGTGCCTCTCTGATGATGCGTGTGTAGTTCTTTGTAGACCTTAGGGTCCGTAGTTAGTAGCTAGATGGCTTCCTCTCTCTCATTTGATTCTCAATACAATGGTCTCTTGGAGATCCATATGATGTAACTCTTTTTGCGGTGTGTTTGTTGGGATCAGATGAACTTTGATTTTATGACGAGATCTATCTTTTTATATCCATGAAAGTATTTGAGTTTCTTTGATCTCTTTTATGCATGATTGCTTATAGCCTCATATTTATTCTCTGATATTTGGGTTTTGTTTGGCCGACTTGATCTATTTATCTTGCAATGGGAAGAGGTGTTTTGTAGTGGGTTCGATCTTACAGTGCTTGATCCCAGTGACAGAAGGGGAACCGACACATATGTATCGTTGCTACTAAGGATAAAACGATGGGGTCTATCTCTACATAGATAGATCTTGTCTACATCATGTCATCGTTCTTATTGCATTACTCCGTTTCTCCATGAACTTAATACACTAGATGCATGCTGGATAGTGGTCGATGTGTGGAGTAATAGTAGTAGATGCAGGCAGGAGTCGGTCTACTAATCTTGGACGTGATGCCTATGTAATGATCATTGCCTGGATACCATCATGATTATTTGAAGTTCTATGAATTGCCCAATAGCAATTTGTTTACCCATCGTTTGCTATTTTTCTCGAGAGAAGCCACTAGTGAAACCTACGGCCCCGGGTCTCTTTCTCATATTATTTGCCTTCGTGATCTATTTTATTTTCCTTTTATTTTCAGATCTATTAAATCTAAAAATACAAAAATATCTTGTTGCAATTTATTTTATTTGGCGTTCGATCTATCAATATTTACAACTTTCTCCCATCCATGTACCAATTTCTGGCACCGTTACCCGAAAGGGATTGACAACCCCTTTAACATGTCGGGTTGCGAGTATTTGTTATTTGTGTGCAGGTGATGTTTACGTTGTGTTGCTTGGTTCTCCTACTGGTTTGATAACCTTGGTTTCATATCTGAGGGAAATACCTACCGCCATTGTGCTACATCATCCCTCTTTGGGGAAATACCGATGTAGCTTCAAGCGACATCAAAGCGATCCTGTCGTCAAGGATCAAGAGATTATCCAATCGACGGATGACGCTCCGGAGGTGGATGATGTGCTCTTGATGCATAATATTTTCACGGGTGAGATACTTATTTTGCACACGAACCGTTTCAATGATGCGGAAGGCTTTAATCTCAGTAGGAGTAAGATGAGCATAGTAAGGTTTAAGGATATCTTCTTCTTCCTCCTCGGCTGACAGTGCTTTCTCAAACACCAGGGGTTGATCTACGGTAGCCTCCTTGCTCTCGTCTCCCTTGACGGCTTCTACGGGATCTTCTCTCTTTAGCTCAATCTTCATCAACCAAGCTTCCTCTTCTACATTGTTGGGGGGGGAGAAGATATGATGCCTGGCTTAACAGATCTGACCAAAAACAACAATAAAAGAGAATAGAAGATTTCTCCATGATATGGTGGTCAACAGGTTCGAGGGGTATATAAAGATTTTTTATCTTGGGAAACAAGCAAACTATAGAAAAAGGAGTCCGGAAGGTACCCAGGTGGGCAGAACCCACCTGGGCGCGCCTTGCAAGCCAGACACGCCCTGGTGTCTTGTGCCCACCAGGGAACGCTTCCTGGAAGTTTCTTATTTTCCTAATTTTCTAAATATTCCAAAACTGACAAAAAATATTTTTGCGGATTTTTCATAGTCCGTTTACTTACCGTATCACGTACCTCCTTATTTTCACGATTCTGGAGTGTTTTGAAAGGACTCTTTTATGTGTTCTTCCGGTGTCAAAGTTTGGATAGTATTACTTTCAACACTAATTGGCGTACCTGAGATATAATGTTTTATTTGTTGCCCATTAATAACCTTTGGGTTAGTACGTTCAGCATTATTTATTTTGATAGCTCCAGAACGATAAACCTCCTCGATAAAATAGGGTCATTCCCATTTTGAGAGGAGTTTTCCTGCAAAGAATCTGAAACGAGAGTTGTACAAAAGAACATATTCTCTGACTTTAAACTCACATTTTTGAATTCTTTTATCATGCCATCTTTTGTTTTTTTCTTTAAACAACTTGGCATTTTTCATAAGCTTGGGTTCTCCATTCATCTAATGAGCTAATATCAAATAACCTCTTTTCACCGCAAGTTTGAAATCATAGTTGTGTTCTTTGATTGCCCAATATGCTTTATGTTCTAACTCAAGAGGCAAATGACAAGCATTTCCATAAACCATTTTATAAGGAGACATACCCATAGGATTTTTATATGTTGTTCTATAAGCCCAAAGTGCATCATCTAATTTCTTATACCAATTCTTCCAGGACCTACTGACAGTCTTTTGCAAAATTAATTTTATTTCGTTATTGCTAAGTTCAACTTTACTAGTAGACTAAGGATGATAAGGTGATGAAATTCTATGGTTAACATCATACTTGGACAGCATTTTACGGAAAGCACCATGAATAAAGTGTGAACCACCATCAATCATTAAATATCTAGGGACTCCAACCTAGGAAAAATAACTTCCTTAAGCATTTTAATAGAGGTGTTGTGATCAGCACTACTGGTTGGAATAGCTTCTACCCATTTAGTAACATAATCGACATCAAACAAAATATGTGTATACCCATTAGAGGAAGGAAAAGGTCCAATGTAATCGAATCCCCAAACATCAAATGGTTTAATAGCAAGTGAATAATTCATAGGCATTTCTTGACGCTTACCGATATTATCTATTCTCTGAAATTCATCACAAGATAAGACGAACTTACGGACATCTTTGAAGAGAGTAGGCCAATAAAATCCAGATTGCAATACCTTGTGAGAAGTTCTATCTCCAGCATGATGCCCTCCATAAGCTTCGGAGTGACATTTCCGTAGGATTTGTCCCTGTTCATGCTCGGGTATACAACGTCTAATAATACCATCTACTCCTTCTTTGTAAAGATGTGGGTCATCCCAAAAGTAATGTCCTAAATCATAGAAGATTTTTTTTCTTTTGTTGGTATGTAAAGCTAGGTGGTAAATATTTAGCAACAATGTAATTAGCATAGTTAGCATACCAAGGAGTGTTATGAGCAACATTTATTGCAGCTAACTGCTCATCAGGAAAACTATCATCAATAGGTAGAGGGTCATCAAGCACATTTTCAAGCCTAGACAAGTTATCAGCTACAGGGTTCTCAGCTCCCTTTCTATCAGTGATATGTAAATTAAATTCTTGTAGCAAGAGAACCCATCGAATAAGTCTACGTTTAGCATCTTTCTTTTCCATAAGATATTTAATAGCAGCATGATCAGTGTGAACAATTACTTTTGAATCAACAATGTAAGATCTAAATTTATCACAAGCAAACACCACTGCTAAGAATTCCTTTTCAATAGTAGCATAATTTCGTTGAGCACTGTCTAGAGCTTTACTAGCATAATGGATAACATTCAATTTCTTATTAACTCTTTATCCTAGAACAACACCAACAGCATAATCACTAGCATCACACATAATTTCAAAAGGCAAGTTCCGATCAGGTGGTTGAACAATAGGTGCAGAAATTAAGGCTTTCTTAAGTGTTTCGAAGGCTTCTAAAAAATCATCATAAAAAACAAAAGGAACATTCTTTTGCAAAAGATTCGTAAGAGGCCTAGAAATTTTAGAAAGTCTTTGATAAATCTCCTATAGAAACCAACATGCCCTAGGAAACTATGAATACCTTTGATATCTTTAGGACATGGCATTTTCTCAATTGCATCAACCTTAGCTTTGTCCACTTCAATCCCTCTTTCAGAAATTTTATGACCCAAAACAATGCCTTCATTAACCATAAAGTGGCACTTCTCCCAGTTCAAGACAAGATTTGTTTGTTCACATCTCTGCAAAACTCGATCAAGATTGCTCAAACAATCATCAAAAGACTTCCCATAAATAGAGAAGTCATCCATGAAAACCTCAACAATATTTTCACAAAAGTCAGAGAATATAGCAGTCATACATCTTTGAAAGGTAGCAGGTGCATTACATAAACCAAAATTCACACGCATCTATAAGCATAAGTTCCAACGGGACAAGTGAAAGTGGTCTTCTCTTGATCAAGTTGAGAAACAAGTATTTGTGAAAAACCAGAATATCCATCAAGGAAGCAAAAATGTGTGTGCTTAGATAATCTTTCTAGCATTTGATCAATAAAAGGCAGAGGGTAATGATCTTTTCTAGTTGCTTTGTTTAATTTTCTGAAATCAATTACCATTCTATAACCTGTAACAATTCTTTGTGGAATAAGTTAATTATTATCATTAGGAACAACAGTAATACCTCCTTTCTTAGGGACACAGTGAACAGGACTTACCCATCTACTATCAGTTATGGGATAGATTATACTTGCTTCCAGAAGTTTTAAGATTTCTGTTCTTACCACTTCCTTCATTTTTGGATTTAACCGACGTTGGTGATCAACAACGGGTTTAGCATCAGTTTCCATATTAATCTTGTGCTGACATAGAGTGGGACTAATGCCCTTCAAATCATCAAGAGTATATCCAATAGGAGCTCGGTGCTTCCTTAGAACTTTCAATAATCTTTCTTCTTCATGTTTTGAAAGGTTAGCACTAATAATAATAGGATATATCTTCTTTTCATCAAGATAAGCATATTTGAAAGTGTCTGGCAATTGTTTTAATTCAAACACAGGATCACCTTTAGGTGGAGGAGGACCTCCTAGAGTTTCAATAGGCAAATTGTGTTTAAGAAAAGGACGCTGTTCAAAGAAAATCTTATCTATTTCATTTCTTTCATGCATATGTAAATCATTTTCATGGTCTAGCAAATATTGTTCTAAAGGATCAGTAGGTGGTACAGCAATAGAAGCAAGACCAATTATTTCATCCGCACTGGGCAATTCTTTTTCATGAAGCTTTCTACTAAACTTGGAAAAATTAAACTCATGAGATTCATCACCAAAACTAACGCCAACAGTTTGTTTCTCACAATCTATCTTAGCATTAACGGTGTTCAAGAAAGGTCTACCAAAGATAATGGGACAAAAGTCATCTTGTGGGGAACCAAGAACAAGAAAATCAGTAGGGTATTTTATTTTCCCACACAAGACTTCAACATCTCTAACAATCCCAATTGGTGATATAGTGTCTCTATTAGAAAGTTTAATAGTAACATTTATGTCTTCTATCTTTGCGCGTGCTATGTCATTCATAATTTCTTGATATAAGGAATAAGGAATATCACTCACGCTAGCACCTATGTCACATAACCCATGATAACAATGATCTCCTATTTTAACTGAGACAATGGGCATGCCAACAACATGTCTATGTTTATCCTTTTTATCAGGTTTGGCAATTCTAGCAGCTTCTTCACAGAAGTAAATAACATGCCCATCTAAATTTTCTTCTAAGAGATGCTTAACCATAGCAATACTAGGTTCTACCTTAATTTGTTCATCAGGTTTAGGTGTTCTAATATAACTTTTGTTGACCACAGTTGAAACTTTAGCATGTTCCTTTATCCTAACAGGGAAAAGTGGTTTCTCAATATAAGCAGTAGGGACAACTGGATCAACATTGTAAAGTATAGTTTCCTCTTTAACTGGACCAGTTCTTTAATTTCGTCTTTAATAGGTGGGTGATATTTAAACCAATTCTCTTTAGGGAGATCAACATGAGTAGCAAATGATTCACAAAAGGAGGCTACTATCTCAGAGTCAAGTCCATATTTAGTGCTAAACTTTTGAAAAGCATCGGTATTCATAAAAGATTTAACACAATAATACTTAAGCTTAATACCCGACTCTTTACCTTCGTCGAGTTCCCAATCTTCAGAGTTGCGTTTAATTCTTTCCAAAAGACCCCACCGGAATTCAATAGTCTTCTTCATAAAAGAACCAACACAAGAAGTATCAAGCATGGTTTGATCATTACGAGAAAGCTGAGCATAAAAATTCTGGATAATAATTTCTGTTGAGAGCTCATGATTGAGGCATGAATATAACATTGACTTAAGCCTCCCCCAAGCTAGAGCGATATTTTCTCCTTCACAAGGACAAAAATTATATATGTAATTCCGATCACGATGAACTAGATGCATAGGATAAATTTTTTGGTGGAACTCCAATTTCAATTGATTCCAATTCCAGGATCCAATATCATCGCATAGCCTATACCATGCCAGTGCTTTTCCCTTCAAAGATAAAGGGAAAACCTTCTTCATGACTTCATCTCCAGGTAAACCTGCAAACTTGAACAATCCACAAATTTGTTCCACATATATCAAGTGCATATCAGGATGTTCGGTTTCATCTCCTGCATAAGGATTAGCTAGCAGTTGTCCTATCATACCCGAAGGAATTTCATATTAAATATTTTTAGTAGGTGTACTAGGTTGAGGGGTAGCTAATTGTGGTTCCGGTCAAGGTGAAGATACCCCGAACAAACCCCTCAAAGGATTGTTTTCCATATTAATAAGTGATAGTAAATTTCAGCACACTATATAAATGTTTCCTTACCTATTTCCACTTACCAAAGGCGCTTCACTCCCCGGCAATGGTACCAGAAAATAGCCTTGATGACCCACAAGTATAGGGGATCAATTGTAGCTCTTTTTGATAAGTAAGAGTGTCGAACCAAACGAGGAGCAGAAGGAAATGACAAGTGGTTTTCAGCAAGGTAATGTCTCTAAGTGCTGAAATTGTAAGTAATAGAGTTGTTTGATAGCGAGATAATTTGTAACGAGCAAGTAACGATAGTAGTAATAAAAGTGCAGCAAGGTATCCCAATCCTTTTGAGGCAAAGGACAGGCCAAAATGGTCTCTTATGATATGCAAAGCGTTCTTGAGGGTACACGGGAATTTCATCTAGTCACTGTCACCATGTTGGTTTGATTCGTGTTCGCTATGATAATTTGATATGTGGGTGGACCGGTGCTTAGGTGTTGTTCTTACTTGAACAAACCTCCTACTTATGATTAACCCTCCCGCAAGCATACACAACTACGAGAAAAGTATTAAGAATAAATTCTAACCATAGAATTAAACTTTTGGATCCAATCGGTCCCTTACGGAATAGCGCATAAACTAGGGTTTAAGCTTCTGTCACTCTCACAACCCATCATCTAATTGCTACTCCACAATGCATTCCCTTAGGCCCAAATATGGTGAAGTGTCATGTAGTCGACGTTCACATGACACCCCTAAGGGAAGCACAACATACATACTATAAAAATATCGAACACTTATCAAGTTCACATGATTACTTGCAACATGATTTCTCCCCTGACCTCAAGAACAAAAGTAACTACTCACAAATGATAATCATGCTCAAGATCATAGGAGTATTAAATAGCATATTGGATCTGAATATATAATCTTCCACCAAATAAACCATATAGTGATCAACTACAAGATGCAATCAACACTACTAGTCACCCACAAGCACCAATCTGTAGTTCCGGTAACAAGATTGGACACAAGAGATGAACTAGGGTTTGAGATGAGATGGTGTTGTTGAGATGTTGATGGAGATTGCCCTCCCCAAGATGGGAGAGTTGTTGGTGATGATGATGACGATGATTTCCCTCTCCGGGAGGGAAGTTCCCCCGGCGGAATCACTCCGCCGGAGGGCAAAAGTGCTCCTGCCCAAGTTCCGCTTGAGACGGCTGCGCTCCATCCCTAAAGTCCTCCCCTTATTTTTTCTAGGTCAAAATGACCTATATACCAGAAGATGGGCACCGGAGGTGGGCCTGGGTGAGCACAATCCAGCAGGGCGCGCCTGGGCTCCTTGGTGGGCCCAGGTGGGTTGTGCCCACGTGGTGGGCCTCCTTTGATACTTATTTGCTCCAATATTCATAATATATTACATAAAAATTCTCCATGAAGTTTCAGCTTGTTTGGAGTTGTGCAGAATAGGTAGCCTGACATAGCTTTTCTAGGTCCAGATTTCCAGCTGCCAGAATTCTCCCTCTTTGTGTGTACCTTGTAAATTATGATAGGAAAGACACTAGAGTTACTCCAAAAAGCATTATTACGCATAAAAACATCATAAATAACAGTAGCAAAACATGATGCAAAATGGACATATCACGAGCTTCTTCTCAGGACGCTCATCGCCGGCCTGAACGACGTCTTCGGGAACGCTGCCTCCAACATCCCCCTCATCACCGACCCAACTTTTCCCAAGGTCGTGGCATACCTGAAGTTGGAGGAAGGAGGATGAGGATGTCCCGCACTCGGGCCACTCACATGGCCCTCGCTGCCGGCCCCCACGATGGCGCCCCGCCCACCGCCCCGGATCCTCAGCCACGGCCCGGTCCGGGCCCCTTCATGGCACCGCCCCCGCCCGGCTTCCCCTACCCGCAGCAGCCTACACCTGCCGAGCACCACGGTGGCCATTATGGCCGCGGTGGCCGCAAGCCACGGCAGCAAAAGTTGGCCGCCCAGGGTGGGGCCCCCCGCCAGCAGCAGTAGCCGCTCCCACCGCGCCCTGGCAAGCCGGTCAGAACCCCTGGACGGGGGTTGTCCACGCGTACTCCATGCATGTACCTCGCGCTCCCGTCCCCGGTTTCTTCGGCGCCCGCCCAGCCACTCATCAGGCGCTTCACGCGGCTCCTCAGCCGTACGTGCCCGTGCTGCCCTACGGCCCCTCCGTGCCCTATGGGGCGCCTTTGGCCGGCGGGTACCCCCCGCTCCTCGCGACGCCTTCACCACAACCACAGCCGTCGGCTCCGGCACTTCCACTGGTTCCCTGGGATCCAACGCTTCTAGCCGCTCTGCACTCCGCTCCCATGCCACAGCAGTACATCGGTGGTGGCGACTGGTACATGGACACCAGAACCATGGCTCATATGGCCTCCAACCCTGGTAACCTCCTTGTCGCCGACCCTGTTCACACCGTCGCTCGCATTACCGTGGCGACGGTTCCTCCATACCCACTACCCATTTTGGTCATGCTGCCTTTCCATCTAACTCCATGCCGTTATCACATTCTAATATTGTCTCTCCTGACATTATTAAAAATCTTTTTTCCGTTTGTTCTTTTACATGTGCAAATCTTGTCACCGTTGAATTTGACATGTTTGGCTTTCCTGTTAAGGATGCCCGTACCCGGATGGTGCTCCACCGATGTGATAGCCCCGACGAGCTCTACCCGGTCCACTCATCCGCTTCCTCCGCCGCCGCACCCATGGAGCTTTCCGCTGGAGTGGACCTTTGGCATGCTCGACTAGGACATCCAAACCCAGCCACCCTTCATCATATTCTTCGGAGTTTCTCCTTCACGTGTAATAAGATCGACGATCACACTTGGCATGCCTGCCGTCTCGGCATACATGTTCGTCTTCCATTTAGCACTTCTTCGCATGTTGCATCATATCCGTTTGAGTTAATTCATAGTGATGTTTGGACCTCTCTTGTTGCCAGTAACACGGGCTATCTTTATTATCTTCTTATACTTGGTGATTTTTCGCACTATGTGTGGACCTTCCCGTTGCGGCGGAAGTCGGACGTTGTTGCCACTCTCACCGCCTTCTACTCCTATGTTTCCACGCAGTTTGGAAGTCCCATCCATGCATTGCAAACAGACAACAGGAAGGAGTTTCATAATCTTTCCATCTGCAACCTTCTCACCACACACGGCATGATCTTTTGTCTCACTTGCCTGTACACCTCGCAACAGAATGTCCGCACCGAGCGCGTGCTTCACACTCTTAATGACTGCATCCGCATGCTTCTTTTTGATGCCAACGTGCCACCACATTTTTGGCCCGACGCACTTGCCACCGCATCACTACTCATCAACATCCGTCCTTGTCGCACTCGCGGGAATTTTGCACCTCATTGCTACCTCTTGAGCTTGCGTTGGTTTTTCCCTTGAAGAGGAAAGGGTGATGCAGGAAAGTAGCGTAAGTATCTCCCTCGGTTTTGAGAACCAAGCTATCAATCCAGTAGGAGACTACGCAACAAGACACCGAATACCTGCACAAACAAAAACCAACTTGCAACCAACGCGACAAAGGCGTTGTCAATCCCTTCACGGTTATTCGCAAAGTGAGATCTGATAGAGATGGATAAACGGTAAAGTAAAATTTTTGGTATTTTTGGTTTATGGAACGGAAAGTAAAGATTGCAAAAGAAAGTAAATAGGGAACTAGAATTGTACATCGGAAACTTCTATGATGTAAAATAGACCCGGGGGCCATAGGTTTCACTAGAGGCTTCTCTCAAGATAGAAATTATTATGGTGGGAGAACAAATTACTGCCGAGCAATTGATAGAAAATCGCAAAGTTATGACGATATCTAAGGCAATGATCATGAATATAGGCATCACGTCCGTGTCAAGTAGACCGAAACGATTCTGCATCTACTACTATTACTCCACACATCGACCGCTACCCAGCATGCATCTAGAGTATTAAGTTCATAAAGAACGGGGTAACTCCTTCAGAAAGATGACATGATGTAGAGGAATTAACTCAAACAATATGATGAAAACCTCATCCTTTTATCCTCGATGGCAACAATATAATATGTGTCGGTTCCCCTTCTATCACAAGGATCGAGCACCGCAAGACTGAACCCAAAGCTAAGCACTTCTCCCATTGCAAGAAAAACCAATCTAGTTGGCCAAACCAAATCGATAGTTCAAAGAGACTTGCAAAGATATCAAATCATGCATAAAATAATTCAGAGGAGATTCAAATAATATTCATAGATAAGCTGATCATAAATCCACAATTCATCGGATCTCGGTAAACACACCGCAAAAGAGTATTACATCGAATAGATCTCCAAGAACATCAAGGAGAACTTTGTATTGAGAATCAAAGAGAGAGAAGAAGCCATCAAGCTACTAACTATGGACCCGTAGGTCTGTGGTAAACTACTCATGCTTCATCGGAGAGGCAATGGTGTTGATGTAGAAGCCCTCCGTGATCGAATCCCCCTCCGGCAAGATGCCGAAAAATGCCCCAAGATGGTATCTCACGGCTACAGAAGGTTACGGCGGTGGAGAAGTGGTTTTGTGGCTCCCCTGGATGTTTTTGTGGTATAAGAGTATATATAGGAGGAAGATCTAGGTCAGGAGGTCGCCGAGGGGGCCCACAAGGTTGGGGGCACGCACTCCACCCTTGTGGCCGCCTCGCGGCTCTTCTGACTTGCACTCCAAGTCTCTTGGGTGTCTTCTGGTCCAAGAAAAATCATCGCGAAAGTTTTATTCCGTTTGGTATTCCTTTTGTGTGAAACTCTAAAACAAGGAAAAAACAGAAACTGGCACTTGGCTCTAGGTTAATAGGTTAGTCCCAAAAATCATATAAAATAGCATATTAATGCATACAAACATCCAAAACAGATAATATAATAGCATGGAACAATCAAAAATTATAGATACATTGGAGATGTATCAGGCATCCCCAAGCTTAATTCCTGCTCGTCCTCGAGTAGGTAAATGCTAAAAAACAGAATTTTTGATGTGGAATGCTACCTAACATATTTACCCATGTAATTCTCTATATTGTGGCATGAATGTTCAGATCCATAAGATTCAAAGCAAGAGTTTAATATTGACATAATTAAAAACAGGAATACTTCAAACATACTAACAAAATAATTATGTCTTCTCAAAATAACATGGCCAAAGAAAGCTTATCCCTATAAAATCATATAGTCTAGCTATGCTCCATCTTCATCACACAAAATATTCAAATCATGCACAACCCCGATGACAAGCCAAGCAATTGTATGCTTTTGACGTTCTCAAACCTTTTCAACTTTCACGCAATACATGAGCGTGAGCCATGGACATAGCACTATAGGTGGAATAGACGGTGGTTGTGGAGAAGAGAAAAAGAAGGAGATAGTCTCACATCAACTAGGTGTATCAACGGGCTATGGAGATGCCCATTAATAGATATCAATGTGAGTGAGTAGGGATTGCCATGCAACGGATGCACTAGAGCTATAAGTGTATGAAAGCTCAAAAAAGAAAACTAAGTGGGCGTGCATCCAACTTGCTTGCTCATGAAGACCTAGGGAGTTTGAGGAAGCCCATCGTTGGAATATACAGGCCAAGTTCTATAATGAAAAATTACCACTAGTATATGAAAGTGATATCATAGGAGACTCTATATCATGAATATCATGGTGCTACTTTGAAGCACAAGTGTGGCAAAAAGGATAATAACATGGTCGCTTCTCTCTTTTCTCGCATTTTTGCCTTTTTCATTTTTTTTCTTTTCTCTTTTTTTGGGCCTTCTCTTTTTTTGGCCTTTCTCTTTTTTTATTTCCTCACATGGGACAATGCTCTAATAATGAAAATCATCACACTTCTATTTACTTACAACTCGATACTAGAACAAAAATATGACTCTATGTGAATGCCTCCGGTGATGTACCGGGATGTGCAATGAATCAAGAGCGACATGTATAAAAAATGATGAACGATGGCTTTGCCACAAATACGATGTCAACTACATGATCATGCAAAGCAATATGACAATGATGGAACATGTCATAAAAACGGAACGGTGGAAAGTTGCATGGCAATATATCTCGGAATGGCTATGGAAATGCCATAACAGGTAGGTATGGTGGCTGTTTTGAGGAAGGATATGTGGTTGGTTTATGGTACCGGTGGAAGTTGCGCGGTACTAGAGAAGATAGCAATGGCGGAAAGGTGAGAGTGAGTGTAATCCATGGACTCAACATTAGTCATAAAGAACTCACATACTTATTGCAAACATCTATTAGTCATCGAAACAAAGTACTACATGCATGCTACTAGGGGGATAGATTGGTAGGAAAAGACCATCGCTCGTCCCTGACCGCCACTCATAAGGAAGACAATCAAAAAACATCTCATGCTCCAACTTCGTTACATAACGGTTCACCATACGTGCATGCTACGGGACTCACAAACCTTAACACAAGTATTTCTCAAATTCACAACTACTTACTAGCATGACTCTTATATCACCATCTTCATATCTCAAAACAATCATAAGGAATCAAACTTCTCATAGTATTCAATGCACTTCATATGAAAGTTTTTATTATATCCTACTTGGATGCCTATCATATCAGGACTAATTTTATAACCAAAGAAAATTACCATGTTGTTCTAAATACTCTCAAAATAATATCAGTGAAGTATGAGAGTTCATCAATTTCTATAAAATAAAACCACCGCCGTGCTCTAAAAAGATATAAGTGAAGCACTAGAGCAATTTTGCCTAGCTCAAAAGATATAAGTGAAGCACATAGAGTATTCTTAATAAATCATGATTCATGCATGTCTCTCCTAAAAGGTGTGTACAGCAAGGATGATTCTGGCAAACTAAAAAGCAAAGACTCGAATCATACAAGACGCTCCAATCAAAACACATATCATGTGGTGAATAAAAATATAGCCTTAGGTAAAGTTACTGATAAACGAAGACGAAAGAGGGGATGCCTTCCCGAGGCATCCCCAAGCTTAGGCTTTTTGACATCCTTGAATATTACCCTGGGGTGCCTTGGGCATCCCCAAGTTTAGGCTCTTGCCACTCATTATTCCATAGTCCATCAAATCCTTACCCAAAACTTGAAAACTTCACAACACAAAACTCCAACAGGAAATCTCGTAAGCTCCGTTAGTATAAGAAAATAAATCACCACTTTTGGTAATGTTGTGAACTCATTCTTTATTTATATTGGTGTAATATATACTGTATTCCAACTTTTCCATGGTTCATACCCCCCGATACTAGCCATAGATGCATCAAAATAAGCAAACAACACGCGAAAAACAGAATCTATCAAAAACAGAATAGTCTATAGCAATCTGGATATTTCGAATACTTATGTAACTCCAAATATCCTGAAAAATTAGGAAGTCCTAGATTTTTTTATTAATCCTCTTCAAAAAGAATCAGTATTTTATCGTGCTTCTGTTAAAAATGAAAACTAATCTCCTGGGTGCAAAAATTTCTGTTTTTCAGCAGGATCAAATCAACTATCATTGTAAGCTCTTACTTGGCACAAACACTAATTAAAACACATCTAACCAGAGGCTAGATGAAAAATTTATTGCAAAACAGGAACTAAAAGCAAGAACAAAAATAAAATTGGTTTGCCTCCCAACAAGCGCTATTGTTTAACACCCCTAGCTAGGCATAAAAACACGAATAGATCTAACCGTAATCGTAATGATGATAGGGCAAATCCCAAAAACTCATCTCATACTCCCTTCGTTAAGCAGCAAGTTTTATTTGTGGCAAGCAAAAGTAATCAAAAGGGCTAAATTTTAACGGGATAAGAATCCATAAGATCAATCTCGGGAGGAATTGGTTCCTCCTTCGGTCCTTCATATTGTATGACCAACTCGTCATTACAAGCATTCTTTTGGCAAAAAGTCATGAACTTATGTCCAAGAGAGAAACCCAACCCGTGGCTTTTAATAGCAAAATCATCATTAAGCTCAGAAATCTTATTAACTAAAGCATCAGTAGAAACCATCTTTCTTAAATTTTTGTTATAAGCAACATGATCTAAAGACCGTAAGCACATTATATCCTCTTGATTAAAGAGAATTCCCTCTATGGGGGGACGACCACCATCTACTTTATAATGAGCAAAAATTTCACTAGCTTCTGTCATAATAAATCTAAACTCATGAGCTAGGAATATAGAGGCGGCATGTTTAATAGAAGAATGCTCAATATTAGAAAACTCTAGAAAAATCCTTTGTATGGAAAGATGCATGTGAACAAATTGTCTTTCAAGTTCAACAACAAGCAAAGATATAACATCCGCAAGGCTACTAGTTTTACGGAGAATAGATCCACCCATAGTGGGGAGCGCACCAGCACAAGTAAAGAAATCTTGAATAACCCCTTTTCCAATAATATTTGTGTTACCAATGCAGAATTTCTTAGCATGCAAGATGGTAGTTTCGTCATGGGGTTCATAATTAGCAAAAGCATCAAAGTTTCCCCCATCCATACTACTATCCTTTTCAGTGATAACCTCCCCAATTTCAGACATGCTGGCGGAAAACGAGCAAATGAAGAAGACGAACGGAAGAGGGGCGAAGAAAAGGCGAATCTTTTCGAAAATCGTTTTAGAAGTGAGGGAGAGGAAAATGAGAGGCGAATGGCAAATAATGTAATGTGTGGAATGAGAGTTTATGATGGGTAATTGGTATGCCTTGGCTTGGCGTAGATCTCCCCGGCAATGGCGCCAAAAATTGGCAAGTTGACGGGAGATCAAATCTTGACTTGATTTGGTGTAAATCTCCCCTGCAACGGCGCCAGAAATCCTTCTTGCTACCTCTTGAGCTTGCGTTGGTTTTTCCCTTGAAGAGGAAAGGGTGATGCAGCAAAGTATCGTAAGTATTTCCCTAAGTTTTGAGAACCAAGGTATCAATCCAGTAGGAGACAACGCAACAAGCCACCGAATACCTACACAAACAAACACCAACTTGCAACCAACGTGATGCTACCTCTTGAGCATTGCGTTGGTTTTCCCCGAAGAGGAAGGGATGATGCAGCAAAGTAGCGTAAGTATTTCCCTCAGTTTTTGAGAACCAAGGTATCACTCCAGTAGGAGGCTACGCGCGAGTCCCTCGTACCTGCACAAAGCAAATAAATCCTCGCAACCAACGCGATAAGGGGTTGTCAATCCCTACACGGCCACTTAAGAGAGTGAGATCTCATAGATATGATAAGGTAATATTTTTGGTATTTTTTATGATAAAGATGCAAAGTAAAATAAAAGCAAATTAAAAACAAAGGAAATAACTAAGTATTGGAAGATTAATATGATGAAGATAGACCCGGGGGGGCATAGGTTTCACCAGTGGCTTCTCTCAAGAGCATAGGTATTCTACAGTGGGTGAATGAATTACTATTGAGCAATTGACAGAATTGAGAATGGTTATGATAATATCTAGGTATGATCATGTATATAGGCATCACGTCTGAGACAAGTAGACTGACTCCTGCCTACATCTACCACTATTACTCCACTCATCGACCGCTATCCAGCATGCATCTAGAGTATTAAGTTCATAAAAACAGAGTAATGCCTTAAGCAAGATGACATGATGTATAGGGATAAACTCATGCAATATGATGAAAACCCCATCTTGTTATCGTCGATGGCAATAATACAATACGTGCCTTGCTGCCCCTACTGTCACTGGGAAAGGACACCGCAAGATTGAACCCAAAGCTAAGCACTTCTCCCATTGCAAGAAATATCAATCTAGTAGGCCAAACCAAACTGATAATTCGAAGAGACTTGCAAAGATAACCAATCATACATAAAAGAATTCAGAGAAGATTCAAATATTGTTCATAGATAGACTTGATCATAAACCCACAATTCATCGGTCTCAACAAACACACCGCAAAAAGAAGATTACATCGAATAGATCTCCACAAGAGAGGGGGAGAACATTGTATTGAGATCCAAAAAGAGATAAGAAGCCATCTAGCTAATAACTATGGACCCGTAGGTCTGAGCTAAACTACTCACACTTCATCGAAGGGGCTATGGTGATGATGTAGAAGCCCTCCGTGAGCGATGCCCCCTCCGGCGGAGCTCTGGAGCAGGCCCCAAGATGGGATTTCGTGGATACGGAAAGTTGCGGCGGTGGAATTAGGGTTTTGGCTCCGTATCTGATCGTTTGGGGGTACGTAGGTATATATAGGAGGAAGGAGTACGTCGGTGGAGCAACAGGGGGCCCACGAGGGTGGAGGGCGCGCCTGGGGGGGGTAGGCGCGCCCCCCTACCTCGTGGCCTCCTCCTTTGTTTCTTGACGTAGGGTCCAAGTCTCCTGGGTCGTGTTCGTTGAGAAAATCACGTTCCCGAAGGTTTCATTTCGTTTGGACTCCGTTTGATATTCCTTTTCTTTGAAACCCTAAAATAGGCAAAAAAAAACAACAATCTTGGGCTGGGCCTCCGGTTAATAGGTTAGTCCCAAAAATAATATAGAAGTGGATAATAAAGCCCAATAATGTCCAAAACTGTAGATAATATAGCATGGAGCAATCAAAAATTATAGATACGTTGGAGACGTATCAAGCATCCCCAAGCTTAATTCATGCTCGTCCTCGAGTAGGTAAATGATAAAAACAGAATTTTTGATGCGGAGTGCTACTTGGCATAATTTTAATGTAAATCTTCTTAATTGTGGTATGAATATTCAGCTCCGAAAGATTCAGGGTAAAATTTTAATATTGACATAAAAATAATAATACTTCAAGCATACTAACCAAGAAATCATGTATTCTCAAAATAACATGGCCAAAGAAAGTTATCCCTACAAAATCATATAGTCTGGCTATGCTCTATCTTCATCACACAAAGTATTTAAATCATGCACAACCCCGATGACAAGCCAAGCAATTGTTTCATACTTTTGACATTCTCAAACTTTTTCAATCTTCACGCAATACATGAGCGTAAGCCATGGATATAGCACTATAGGCGAAATAGAATGGTGGTTGTGGAGAAGACAAAAGGGAGAAGATTGTCTCACATCAACTAGGCGTGTCAACGGGCTATGGAGATGCCCATCAATAGATATCAATGTGAGTGAGTAGGGATTGCCGTGCAACGGATGCACTAGAGCTATAAGTATATGAAATCTCAACAAAAGAAACTAAGTGGGTGTGCATCCAACTTGCTTGCTCATGAAGACCTAGGGCATTTTGAGGAAGCCCATCATTGGAATACACAAGCCAAGTTCTATAATGAAAAATTCCCACTAGTATATGAAAGTGATAACATAGGAGACTCTATATCATGAATATCATGGTGCTACTTTGAAGCACAAGTGTGGTAAAAGGATAGTAACATTGTCCCTTCTCTCTTTTTCTCTCATTTTTTATTTGGGCCTTTTCTCTTTTTTATGGCCTCTTTTCTTTCTTTCTTTTTTTTCGTCCGGAGTCTCATCCTGACTTGTGGGGGAATCATAGTCTCCATCATCCTTTCCTCACTGGGACAATGCTCTAATAATGATGATCATCACACTTTTATTTTCTTACAACTCGATACTTAGAACAAAATATGACTCTATATGAATGCCTCCAACGGTGTACCGGGATATGCAATGAATCAAGAGTGACATGTATGAAAGAATTATGAATGTGGCCTAGCCACAAATATGATGTCAACTACATGATCATGCTAAGCAATATGACAATGATGGAGTGTGTCATAATAAACGGAACGGTGGAAAGTTGCATGGCAATATATCTCGGAATGGCTATGGAAATGCCATAATAGGTAGGTATGGTGGCTGTTTTGAGGAAGGTATATGGTGGGTGTATGATAGCGGCGAAAGGTGCGCGGTATTAGAGTGGCTAGCAATGGTGGGAGGAAGAAAAGTGCGTATAATCCATGGACTCAACATTAGTCATAAAGAACTCATATACTAATTGCAAAAATCTACAAGTTATCAAAGCAAAGTATTATGCGCATGCTCCTAGGGGGATAGATTGGTAGGAAAAGACCATCGCTCGTCCCCGACCACCACTCATAAGGAAGACAATCAAAAAATAAATCATGCTCCGACTTCATCACATAACGGTTCACCATTCGTGCATGCTACGGGAATCACAAACCTTAACACAAGTATTTCTCAAATTCACAACTACTCAACTAGCATAACTTTAGTATCACCATCTTCATATCTCAAAACAATTACCAAGCATCAAACTTCTCATAGCATTCAACACACTCATAAGAAAGTTTTTACTATTCTTGAATCCCAAGCATATTAGGATTATTTAAGCAAATTACCATGCTATTTAAGACTCTCAAAATAATCTAAGTGAAGCATGATAGATCAATTAGTTTCTATAAAACAAATCCACCACCGTGCTCTAAAAGATATAAGTGAAGTACTAGAGCAAAACTATATAACTCAAAAGATATAAGCGAAGCACATAGAGTATTCTAACAAATTCCAAATCATGTATGGCTCTCTCAAAAGGTGTGTACAGCAAGGATGATTGTGGTAAACTAAAAATCAAAGAATCAAATCATACAAGACGCTCCAAGAAAAACACATATCATGTGGTGAATAAAAATATAGCTCCAAGTAAAGTTACCGATAGAAGTAGACGAAAAGAGGGGATGCCTTCCGGGGCATCCCCAAGCTTTGGCTTTTAGGTGTCCTTAGATTATCTTGGCGGTTCCATGGGAATCCCCAAGCTTAGGCT
The DNA here is from genome assembly GCF_056163025.1 of Triticum urartu. Taxonomy (NCBI): domain Eukaryota; kingdom Viridiplantae; phylum Streptophyta; class Magnoliopsida; order Poales; family Poaceae; genus Triticum; species Triticum urartu. Next base: position 221,600,890 of record NC_141878.1, read on the forward strand.
CTTGCCACTCCTTGTTCCATAATCCATCAAATCTTTACCCAAAACTTGAAAACTTCACAACACAAAACTTAAAGTAGAAAATCTTGTGAGCTCCGTTAGCGAAAGAAAACAAAAGACCACTTTAAGGTACTGTAATGAACTCATTCTTTATTTATATTGGTGTTAAAACTAATGTATTCAAACTTCTATATGGTTTATAAACTATTTTACTAGCCATAGATTCATCAAAATAAGCAAACAACACATGAAAAACAGAATCTGTCAAAAACAGAATAGTCTGTAGCAAAATATCTGGAACCCCAAAAATTCTAAAATAAATTTCTGGACGTGAGGAATTTATCTATTAATCATCTTAAAAAATAATTAACTAAATATCACTTTCCAAATAAAAATGGCAGCAGTTCTCGTGAGCGCTAAAGTTTCTGTTTTTTACAACAAGATATCAAGACTTTCCCCAAGTCTTCCCAACGGTTCTACTTGGAACAAACACTAATTAAACACGAAAAAACACAACCTAAACAGAGGCTAGATAAATTATTTATTACTAAACAGGAGCCAAAAGCAAGGAATAAAAGTAAAATTGGGTTGCCTCCCAACAAGCGCTATCGTTTAACGCCCCTAGCTAGGCATAAAAAGCAAGGATAGATCTAGGTATTATCATCTTTGGTATGCAATCCAGAAGTGGCTCTCATAATAGATTCATAAGGTAATTTAATTTTATTTCTATGAAAGTGTTCCATGCCCTTCCTTAACGGAAATTGGAATCTAATATTCGCTTCTTTCGTATCAATAATTGCACCAATCGTTCTAAGGAAATGTCTACCAAGAATAATGGGACATGTAGGATTCCAATCAATATCAAGAACAATGAAATCTACGGGCAAATAATTCCTATTTGCAACAATAAGAACATCATTAATCCTTCCCATAGGTTTCTTAGTAGTGGAATCCGCGAGGTGCAAATTTAGAGAACAATCATCAAATTCACGGAAACCTAACACATCACACAAAGTTTTTGGAATCGTGGAAACGCTAGCACCCAAATCACATAAAGCATAGCATTAATGATCTTTAATATTAATTTTAATAGTAGGTTCCCAATCATAATGAAGGTTTCTAGGGATAGAGACTTCTAATTCAAGCTTTTCTTCATAAGATTGCATTAAAGCATCAACGATATGTTTGGTAAAAGCTTTATTTTGACTATAAGCATGCAGAGAATTTAGCACGGATTGCAACAAGGAAATACAATCAATCAAAGAGCGATTTTCATAATTTAATTCCTTGAAATCCAAAAAAGTGGGTTTAGCAACATCTAGGGTTTTAATTTCTTCAATCCCACTTTCATCAATTTTAGCATCAAGATCTAAAAACTCTGAATTCTTGGAACGTCTTCTAGGTAAAGGTGGATCATATTCAGTCCCATAATTATTAAGATTCATACTGAAAAACAAAGATTTAATAGGGGATGCATCAATAACTTTTAGATCTTCATCTTTATTTTCATAGGAACTAGAAGAACATGCTCTTATAAAGGCATCTTTCTTAGCACGCATCCTAGCGGTTCTTTCTTTGCACTCATCAATGGAAATTCTCATGGCTTTGAGAGACTCATTGATATCATTCTTAGGTGGAATAGATCTAAGTTTCAAAGAATCAACATCCAGAGAAATTCTATCAACGTTCCTAGCCAACTCATCAATCTTAAGCAATTTTTCTTCAATCAAAGCATTGAAATTCTTTTGCGAAGTAATAAATTATTTAATATTATATTCAAAATCAGAGGGCATCTTATTATAATTTCCATAAGAATTGGTGTAGGAATTACCATAATTATTAGAGGGATTACTAGGATAAGGCCTAGGATTGAAATTTCCTCTATACGCGTTGTTACCAAAATTGTTCCTACCAACAAAATTCACATCCATAGATTCATTATTATTCTCAATCAAAGTAGACAAGGGCATATCATTAGGATCAGAAGAAACACTTTTACTAGCAAATAATTTCATAAGTTCATCCATCTTTCCACTCAAAACATTAATTTCTTCTATCGCATGCACCTTTTTATTAGTAGATCTTTCTGTATGCCACTGAGAATAATTAACCATAATATTATCTAGGAGTTTAGTAGCTTCTCCTAAAGTGATTTCCATAAAAGTGCCTCCCGCGGCCGAATCTAAAAGATATCTAGAAGCAAAATTCAATCCAGCATAAAATTTTTGTATAATCATCCACAAATTCAAACCATGAGTAGGGCAATTACGTATCATTAATTTCATCCTCTCCCAAGCTTGTGCAACATGTTCGTGATCAAGTTGCTTAAAATTCATAATATCATTTCTAAGGGAGATGATCTTAGCGGGAGGAAAATACTTAGAGATAAAAGCATCTTTGCACTTATTCCATGAATCAATACTATTTTTAGGCAAAGACGAAAACCAAGCTTTAGCACAATCTCTAAGTGAAAAGGAAATAGCTTCAATTTAACAATATCGTTATCCACATCTTTGTTCTTTTGCATATCACACAAATCAATGAAGCTATTTAGATGGCTAGCGGCATCTTCACTAGGAAGGCCGGAAAACGGATCTTTCATGACAAGATTTAGCAAAGCAGCATTAATTTCACAAGATTCAGCATCAGTAAGAGGACCAATCGGAGTTCTAATAAAATCATTGTTGTTGGTATTGGTAAAGTCACACAATTTAGTGTTATCTTGAGCCATCGTGACAAGCAAGCAATCCAACACACAAGCAAACAAAAAGCAAGCGGGCAAAAAGAGGCAAATAGAGAAAGAGAGGGAGGATAGAGAGAGAGGGCGAATAAAACGGCAAGGGTGAAGTGGGGGAGAGGAAAACGAGAGGCAAATGGAAAATAATGTAATGCGGGAGATAAGGATTGTGATGGGTACTTGGTATATTGATTTTTGCGTAGACTCCCCGGCAACGGCGGTAGAAATCCTTCTTGCTACCTCTTGAGCACTGCGTTGGTTTTCCCCGAAGAGGAAGGGATGATGCAGCAAAGTAGCGTAAGTATTTCTCTCAGTTTTTGAGAACCAAGGTATCAATCCAGTAGGAGGCTACGCGCGAGTCCCTCATACCTGCACAAAGCAAATAAATCCTCGCAACCAACGTGATAAGGGGTTGTCAATCCCTACCCGGCCACTTACGAGAGTGAGATCTGATAGATATGATAAGATAATATTTTTGGTATTTTTATGATAAAGATGTAAAGTAAAATAAAAGGAAAGTAAAAACAAAGGAAATAACTAAGTATTGGAAGATTAATATGATGAAGATAGACCCGGGGGCCATAGGTTTCACTAGTGGCTTCTCTAAAGAGCATAGGTATTCTACGGTGGGTGAACGAATTACTGTTGAGCAATTGATAGAATTGAGCATAGTTATGAGAATATCTAGGTATGATCATGTATATAGGCATCACGTCTGAGACAAGTAGACTGACTCCTGCATGCATCTACTACTATTACTCCACTCATCGACCGCTATCCAGCATGCATCTGGAGTATTAAGTTCATGAAAACAGAGTAATGCCTTAAACAGAGTAACGTATTACGTTCATAAACTCATGCAATATGATGAAAACCCCATCTTGTTATCCTCTATGGCAACAATACAATACGTGCCTTGCTGCCCCTACTGTCACTGGGAAAGGACACCGCAAGATTGAACCCAAAGCTAAGCACTTCTCCCATTGCAAGAAAGATCAATCTAGTAGGCCAAACCAAACTGATAATTCGAAGAGACTTGCAAAGATAACCAATCATACATAAAAGAATTCAGAGAAGATTCAAATATTGTTCATAGATAGACTTGATCATAAACCCACAATTCATCGATCTCAACAAACACACCACAAAAAGAAGATTACATCGAATAGATCTCCACAAGAGAGGCGGAGAACATTGTATTGAGATCCAAAAAGAGAGAAGAAGCCATCTAGCTAATAACTACGGACCAGTAGGTCTGAGGTAAACTACTCACACTTCATCGGAGGGGCTATGGTGATGATGTAGAAGCCCTCCGTGATCGATGCCCCCTCCGGCGGAGCTCCGGAGCAGGCCCCAAGATGGGATCTCGTGGATACAGAAAGTTGCGGCGGTGGAATTAGGGTTTTGGCTCCGTATCTGATCATTTCAAGGTACGTAGGTATATATAGGAGGAGGGAGTACGTCGGTGGAGCAACAGGGGGGCACGAGGGTGGAGGGCGCGCCTGGGGGGGGGGGGGTCAGCGCGCCCCCTACCTCGTGGCCTCCTCCTTTGTTTCTTGACGTAGGGTCCAAGTCTCCTGGGTCTTGTTCGTTGAGAAAATCACGTTCCCGAAGGTTTCATTCCGTTTGGACTTCGTTTGATATTCCTTTTCTTTGAAACCCTAAAATAGGCAAAAAAAATAGCAATTCTGGGTTGGGCCTCCGGTTAATAGGTTAGTCCCAAAAATAATATAAAAGTGGATAATAAAGCCCAATAATTTCCAAAACAGTAGATAATATAGCATGGAGCAATCAAAAATTATAGATACGTTGGAGACGTATCACGCGACAAAGGGGTTGTCAATCCCTTCACAGTTATTCACAAAGGGAGATCTGATAGAGAAGGATAAATGGTAAAGTAATATTTTTGATATTTTTGGTTTACGGAACGGAAAGTAAACATTGCAAAAGAAAGTAAATAGGAAACTAGAATTGTAGATCGGAAACTTGTATGATGGAAAATAGACCCAGGGGCCATAGGTTTCACTAGAGCCTTCTCTCAAGACAGAAATTATTCGATGGGTGAACAAATTACTGCCGAGCAATTTATAGAAAAGCGCAAAGTTATGACGATATCTAAGGAAATGATCATGAATATATGCATCACGTCCGTGTCAAGTAGACCAAAACTATTCTCCATCTACTACTATTACTCCACACATCGACCGCTATCCAGCATGCATCTAGAGTATTAAGTTCATGAAGAACAGAGTAATGCCTTAAGCAAGATGACATGATGTAGAGGAATTAACTCAAATAATATGATGAAAACCCCATCTTTTTATCCTCGATGGCAACAATACAATACGTGTCGGTTCCCCTTCTATCACTAGGATCGAGCACCGCAAGATTGAACCCAAAGCTAAGCACTTCTCCCATTGCAAGAAAAACCAATCTAGTTGGCCAAACCAAATCGATAGTTCGAAGAGACTTGCAAAGATATCAAATCATGCATAAAAGAATTCAGAGGAGATTCAAATAATATTCATAGATAAGCTGATCATAAATCCACAATTCATTGGATCTCAACAAACACACCGCAAAAGAGTATTACATCGAATAGATCTCCAAGAACATCAAGGAGAACTTTGTATTGAGAATCAAAGAGAGCGAAGAAGCCATCAAGCTACTAACTATGGACTCGTAGGTCTGTGGTAAACTACTCACGCTTCATCGGAGAGGCAATGGTGTTGATGTAGAAGCCCTCCGTGATCGAATCCCCCTCCGGCAGGATGCCAAAAAATGCCCCAAGATGGGAACTCACGGGTACAGAAGGTTGCAGCAGTAGAAAAGTGGTTTCGTGTCTCCCCTGGATGTTTTTGGGGTATAAGAGTATATATAGGAGGAAGATCTAGGTCAGGAGGCCGCCGAGGGGCCCACAAGGTTGGGGGGTGCCCCACCCCCTGGGCGCACCCTCCACCCTTGTGGCCGCCTCGCGGCTCTTCTGACTTACACTCCAAGTCTCCTGGGTGTCTTCTGGTCCAAGAAAAATCATCACGAAAGTTTTATTCCGTTTGGACTCCGTTCGGTATTCCTTTTCTATGAAACTCTAAAACAAGGAAAAAAACAAAAACTGGCACTAGGCTCTAGGTTAATTGGTTAGTCCCAAAAATCATATAAACTAGCATATTAATGCATATAAAACATCCAAAACAGATAATATAATAGCATGGAACAATCAAAAATTATAGATACGTTGGAGACGTATCACTAATCACCTCTTGTTCGGCACGCCACCCTCCTATGATGAGCTATGCATCTTCGGTTGCCTTTGCTATCCTAGAATCGCTTCCACTACTCCACATAAGCTCGCTCCTAGGTCCTTGGCCTGCATCTTTCTCGGCTACCCACTCAACACCAAAGCTACCGCTGCTATGATCCTATCTCTCATCGGGTGATCACTTCCCGACACGTTTACTTTGACGAGATGGTATTTCTGTTCTAGAAGGTACCTTCGGATGTCGCGGCCTTGCCCTCTCCCGGTGGCTCTCCGGTGAGCTCCTCAGGTGATGGCTGTCGGTGTCAAAACCGGCAGATCTCGGGTAGGGGGTCATCTCGGGTAGGGGGTCCTGAACTGTGCATCTAAGGATCGATGGTAATAGGAGGCAAGGGGCACAGTGTTTACCTAGGTTCGGGCCCTCTTGATGGAGGTAATACCCTACTTCATGCTTGATTGTCTTTGATGAGTATAGGGATTACAAGAGTTGGTCTACCACGAGATCGTAATGGCTAAACCCTAATTGTCTAGCCTGTATGATTATGATTGTGATTGCCTCTATGGACTAAACCCTCCGGTTTATATAGACACCAAAAGGGACTAGGGTTTGTACAGACTCGGTTTACAGAGAAAGGAATCTTCATAACTGCACGCTAAGCTTGCCTTCCACGCCAAGGAAAGTCCCATCCGGACACGGGGAAAGTCTTCCGTCTTGTATCTCCACGGCCCATTAGTCCGGCCCATATCACATAGCCCGGACGCCCGAGGAGCCCATAATCCTGGACTCCCTCGGTAGCCCATGAACTAGTCTTCGGCATTGCAAGGCGGGCTCCACCTCCGAACACTTCAAAGCAGTTGATCGTCAGTACCATATCCAGCTCTGTACAACAGTCATACCTCTGAATTACAAGGGCAGAATACATATAAGTTCTGTCTTCTGAAGATTTCACTGGTGAGACATTACGTCCCGCCATTTTATTATTTCAAACCGTTTTTCGACCTCCTGTTTCGTGTTTCGAGATGCAACCAACGACGACACGTCTTGTCAAAGCAGAGATCGTGCCCCCTTATTATGGGATTCTCATCAATACGGGTTTGGGAAACCCAGCCGTGCCATTTCGCACGACCACTTGGAAATAGGCGAGCTTTAAGGCTCGTGGGGGCGTATGATATTCACTGCCTTTATAAGGAGATAAGATTCCCCCTTTTTACCCCACGCCTTCCCCTTCCTCAGCCCATCCGCCCTCAAGCTCCAGCGTCCAAGCTTCAATTCTCTTCATTCCCAGAAAGTACTCCAGCCATGTCCAGATCTGGAGTGCAGGGCAAGTGGATGGCTTCCTCCGTCATGGAGAAAAACATCAAGGAACTCTGGGAAGCGGGGTGCCTGGCCAAGGAGATCGCCCACCGGCTTCTAGCCAAAAAGCAGATCATCCCCACTCCAAAGCCCGACGATAGGGTAGTGTTTACCCCTCATTTTCTTCGTGGACTGGGGTTTCCCCTTCATCCTTTCGTCCGTGGCCTCATGTTCTACTACGGGCTAGATTTCCATGATCTAGCCCCAAATTCTTTCCTCAACATTTCGGCATTTATCGTCTTATGCGAGGCATTCCTCTGTATTTCCCCCCACTTTGGCATATGGCTCAAGGTTTTCAATGTGAAGCCGAAAGTGGTGGACGGCCAGCACGCGGATTGCGGTGGCGCTATGGTGAGCAAACTGCCCAACATCACTTGGCCCCAGGGCACCTTCGTGGAGACCGTGAAGGGATGGCAGCAGTGGTGGTTCTATGTCACACAGCCCCGTGACTCCACATGGGCTGCTCCTGCGGAGTTTAAGTCCGGACCCCCAATGCGGCTGGCATCCTGGCTCAACAAGGGCCTGGACTGGGCATCATCTGACAAGGTAACGGTGTTGCAGAAGCGAATCAAGAGCATGGTAGATAAAAATACCAGCCTCGCCAGCGTGATCCAGGTGATGCTCTTCCGCTGGATTCTCCCCTGTCAAACGCGTCAAGAGCCCATGTGGAAGTTCAACCCGGCCAGTCCCTGGACCCTGCAGCGGTTCTTCAGCACGAAGCACGAAGACATGTGGAAGCTGCTCTTCAAGACCCAGAAGTCATGGCCGGGGACAACTGAAGACCTCGGCTACGACAACACCCACGCTGCGACCCACGTAAGTTCTTTGATAACCTTACTTTGTGTGTCCAAGGAGCACACTAAAACCCTCCATTTACTTTTGCAGGGCTGGACGAAGAAAGCAGAACGGATTCAGTGTCCAGCTCCGCTTCCCAAAGACCCAGCTATTCCTCTATTGACGAGGATGTTGGTGTAACGCCCTCGATGCGGCTATATCTCCCATGTGTCGAAGCACGACTTAGAGGCATAACCGCATTGAAAGCAATGTCGCAAGTGAGGTAATCTTCACACAACCCATGTAATACATAGGGGAAAGAGATACATAGTTGGCTTACAATCGCCACTTCACACAATTACATGAAAAAACATTACATCAACCAAATACACTCATGGTCCGACTACGGAACCAAAATAAAAGAAGAACCCCAAAAGCGACAAAGGGTCCCCGATCAACCCCAACTGGGCTCCACTACTGATCAACTAGAACGAAACAACATAAAGGACAAGATCTTCATAGAGCTCCTCCTGAGCTTGGTTGCGTCATCTGCATGGACTCATCGGCACCTGCAAACTGGTTTTGGAAGTATCTGTGAGCCACAGGGACTCAGCAATCTCACACCCTCGCGATCAAGACTATTTAAGCTTATGGGTAAGGTAAAGGTATGAGGTGGAGCTGCAACAAGCGACTAGCATGTATGGTGGCTAACATACGCAAAAGAGAGCGAGAAGAGAAGGCAACGCACGATCGATAAACTATGATCAAGAAGTGATCCTAGAACAACCTACGTCAAACATAACTCCAACACCGTGTTCACTTCCCGGACTCCGCCGGAAAGAGACCATCACGGTAACACACACGGTTGACTCATTTTAATTAAGTTAAGGTTCAAGTTATCTACAACCGGACATTAACAAATTCCCATCTGCCCATAACCGCGGGCACGGCTTTCGAAAGTTCAAATCCCTGCAGGGGTGTCCCAACTTAGCCCATGACAAGCTCTCACGGTCAACGAAGGAATAGACCTCCTCCCGAGACATTCCGATCAGACTCGGCATCCCGGTACAACAAGACATTTCGACAGGGTAAAACTAAACCAGCAACACCGCCCGAATGTGCCGACAAATCCCGATAGGAGCTGCACATATCTCGTTCTCAGGGCACACTCAGATGAGCGCTCCATACAACTAAAACCAAACCTCGAGTTTCCCCGAGGGGGCGCTGCACAGGACTCTAGTTTGGACCAACACTCAGAGGAGCACTGGCCCGGGGGGGTAAAATAACGATGACCCTCAGGAGCGCGACTCCCAAGGGAAAAGAAAAGGCTAGGTGGCAAATGGTAAAACCAATGTTGGGCATTGCTGGAAGAGCTTTACTTAAGGCGAACTATCAAGGGGTTCCCATTATAGCCCAACCGTGTAAGGAACGCAAAATCCGAGAACATAACACCGATATGACGGAAACTAGGGCGGAAAGAGTGGAACAAAACACCAGGCATAAGGCCGAGCCTTCCACCCTTTACCAAGTATATAGATGCATTAATTAAATAAGATATATTGTGATATCCCAACAAGTAAACATGTTCCAAAAAGGAACAACATCGCCATGTTCCAACAAGGAACAAAACTTCAATCTTCACCTGCAACTAACAAGGCTATAAGAGGGGCTGAGCACAGCGGTAACATAGCCAAACAACGGTTTGCTAGGACAAGGTGGATTAGAGGCTTGGTTCAACAATATGGGAGGCATGATAAGCAAGTGGTAGGTATCGCAGCATAGGCATAGCAAAAGAGCGAGCAACTAAGCAAGCAAAGATAGAAGTGATTTCGAGGGTATGGTCATCTTGCCTGAGATCCCGCAAGGAAGAAGAACGAGTCCATGAAGAAGACAAACGGACGTAGTCGAACGGTTCCTCACAAACGCGACGTTATCGGAACCAACCCGAAGAAGCAACACCGGAAAGAAGCACACAACATAGTAAACAACCACCACATAGACATGGCATGATGCACAACCAAGTATGATGCATGTCCGGTTTAATGAAGCATGGCATGGCAAAGCGCACAAACAATCCTACAAATTAAGTGGAGCTCATTATGCAACGGAGTTGCGTATTGAAGAAAACACCACATGACTTATTTAGTTCTCTCTCGTTTATGTACCCCAACAATATTAAATGTTGTTAGCATGGCAAGAGGTGAAGCACAACAAAACTACCTAACTAGGCAAGTTTAAATGAGGCGGGAACAACAAAACAACAAGTCCGGAAACTCCTCATATGCATATATTAGGTTTGGTACTGTTCTTCCCTAAATCAAATTTTATAGTTGTTTAACATGCAAATAAAGGTCACCATGTTAAACTAGGCATTTTTCTACCCCATTTACATATAAAGTTTGTTACAAACCGAGCTACGGTTAAATAGTTATGAATTAAATCATTTTAGCATGGCATAGGAGCAAATTTAATCAAACAACATTTTAAACATTTCAAACATAGATGAAACTTGGATATTATTACTCTACACAAAATTCTAAGAAACTTCCATATATTAAGTTTTTACATATGATGCATGGTTTGAGAGTTACAATATGCATGAAGTATAGGTTCCAATCTGTAAATATGCAGTGCACTGGAATAACAGCTAAATTTCTAGATCTGAAAAAAAAACACAGCAGGCTAAAACTGGGCGGACTGGGCGCTCACCATGGGCCAAGCCCAGTTAGTGAAGGAGGTTGGCGGCGGCCTCACGGGCAGGCCGGCTTAGGCGCGCAGCTGGGCCTCACCATGGGCCTCGGCCCACTCGGTGGAGGAGGGAGGACGGTAGGTCACGCAGCTGGGCCTCGCTGGAGACGCTGGGCCGACGTGGTGGAGCGGTCAATGCAGGCGTTGTGCTTGCTCCTGCTCGTCTCCTCGTATGGAGGCAGAGCAACGGCGACAGAGGGGTGCAGGAAGGCAGAGGTCACCGTCGCTGGTGGACTCCGGTGGGGCGGCGCGTTGACTTGGAGCCAGGGATGGGGCCGGGGTGCAGGGAGGCGCCGGATCTGGCCGAGAGTGACGAATGGAACAGGGTAGGTCGAAGCGGATGAGCGAGAAGAGAGCTCCGGCTCGTTGCAGAAGAGGAAATCGACAGGTTCAGGGGGCGAGGCCTCGCAGGTACGAGGGAGCACCAGGTCTAGGAGGGGGCTCGCGCCTGAGTCAACCCTGGCGAGCAGACGAGGTCTGGCAACGACAGGGAGGTCGGGACCCGACAGATCCAAGGCCAGGACGACGACGTCGGATGGAGACGAGGCCGGCAATTGTTGAATCTTCGAACGATCATGACTCCTGTGCAAAGAACACACGGTTGAGAGAGAGGTCAGAGAGAGATGGAGAGAAGAATAGGAGGAGGGACAAGAGAGGAGATGGGTGCGAAGCTCATCTGTTGGTAAACAGCGAAGGCGGTGCTGACTGAAGAAGCTGCGTGAGGCCGAGCGCCATGGCAGTTCAGGAGGAGGCACTCCGTCGCGGCTCGTCGGATGGAGCTCGAAGCAGAAGAGGGGTTCGGGCAGAGAAGGTGGCTGGGGATCGAGCTTTGGTGATGATCTTTTTGGTGGCGCGGAAAACATGGAAGGCGGTCGGAGGCTCTGGTTGGAGGGGGGTGGATCGGGATGGATGGTGGTTGGCTCGGTGAGGAAGCCGAGGAGGAGACCAGGTGGGCTGGCGGCGGCGGGCGGAATGGATGGATGGGATAGCTCCCCTGAATTTTAGGGTTGGACCTAGTATATATATGGCAGGTGGAAATAGTTAGGGGCTATCGGATCCCTCAGATCGTAATCGGATGGTCGCGAATAAAATAGCTAGGGAGTCCAAAAAAGAAAACGGTGACGTTTTGTAGACCTTTGGAGATGATTCGGACACAACGGTAGCGACAGCCTGAGTCGGGTCTGGGACAGCTTTCGGGCACGCGCGAGGAGGGTCGCGTGCTGACGAGAGAGGTTAGGTAGGGCCTGGCGGTCTACCTACACTATAACAAGACCGCACGCCAACTCTCATCCCATTCCGAGAACATTTTCCAGCCACTTATAAAATAATATTTCGGACGTGCCGCGGGCGCGTGCAAGTGTGTCTGGGCTCAGAACGGACAACCGACGGAACTGGGGGAACCCGGACGGATGCTGGTTTTGAAAACATGATGATGCAATGCACATGATGACATGATGAAATGCAACACGCAAGCAAATGACATGGCAACGCCGGCGAACAACTGGAAGACACCTGGCACATCGGTCTCGGGGCGTTACAACACTCCACCACTACGAGAGGATCTCGTCCCGAGATCTAGAATGGCACCGGAGAAACAATGAAAGAGAAAGAGGAGAGGTAAAACTAAGTTGCTTCTTTGACAAACGAGTGAAACCAAAGAACCTTGAGAGGTTGAACAAATTCGAGAAAAGAATACAACGAAGGTGAACAAGGTCGAAAACACTCCGTTAGAAAAGAGGGACAAAGAACATTGCGAAAAACCTTGAGGTTGAAGGGAGGATATATATATTGAACACATTCCGGTTAAGGAAGGGGATCAAGGAAGACCAAATTCGGGCAGCACTCCAGTTGAAAAGAGATGCAAGCCTTGATAAGGCGAAAAGAACTTGAACAAAGGGGCACAACTCTCCGGTTAAATGTATAAGCAAGAAAGGAACAAGGTCCTGGCAAGAACAAGAGGAAATGTTGAAGATAGCACCATCACAATGCCTCCGGAACAAAAGAAAGAATGGAATGGGGTGAACGAAGGAAAACAAGATCTCGAGGTAGCACGCTTACAACAGAAGCTAGAACGGAATTGTTGAAAAACCGACAACGAAAAGAATAAGCTTGATAGTGTCTTATGGAATACATCTCGAATTATGAGGTGGCAACCTGCCACTCACGGGAAAGAATTGGATTGATATGAACAAGGAGACGAGAAACTATATCACCGGGAGGATAAATGAAGAACTTGGGTCATTTATAAGCACCATAGATAGCAACAAACCTTAGGGAAGGCTTTAGGTGAAATATAACCCAAGGTAACCCCAATGACGAGATTGGTGTATTTAAATACCTCATCTTGATAACTTGTGAAACACGAAGCATGAAGGGAAATTATCAAGAATGACATAACACCACCTCAAAAGATATGCGTGAAAGAATTGCACTCCGGATAGCAAGATGAAGAAAACTTGAGCTCCTCAGAAAAGAATCTTGATGAACACTTCAAGAAAGAATATAAATCCTTGATGAACCATCATGTAGAACCTTCATGAGAACTCCGGTAAACAAAAGGTAACGAAAAGAAAGAGAAGTTGAGAACACAAGGTAAAACCTTGTAATGATTTAGATGAATCTCCGTGGTGAAATAATTGAGAGAACTTGGAACTCCGGGAAAAGAAAGATGAACAAAAGAAATAAAGAATTTGATGAGCCTCCGGAATAGGGAATTGAGTTCAGTCGATGCAACAAGAATAAGAATTACATTGTGCTTATCCTTCACCAATTAAATTGATGACAATCAACGGATTTGGCACACTACTTATTCTCGTATCAAGGATTAAGAGAGATATAACATAAATTTGAGAACGTCTTCAATGAACCACCGGTAGGATTGAAACAATGCATGAATTGACATGATAACGAATGACGAGAACTCTTGCACGAACCACCATAAGAATTGAAAATGAACGAAGTAGGGGTGAATCACCGGTAAGAATTAGCAAATGAGCGAAGGTGCTTGAGACAAACTAGATACATGAGAACGAAGAGATCAAGAACTGATTAGAGGATATTTGATTGATGCACCGGCAAGATAGGAGAATGATAACTGATAGCTGAGAATGAATAAACCTGAATAGATGGACTCCGGATAACAAACTGAGAAGACTCTTGAATTACTCCGGATAGGTGAAACGAATTCTCACAATCAAAACAATTACGACAGGATGGCAACAAGCTAGAGTCACGAATCTTGAAGAGAATGGAGCAAGATTAAAGAGAAACTCTCCTTCGGTCTTAAAAATCCGATAATGACGACGAGAAACACCACCAAGAATTATTGAGGCACCGGAATAAAGAAGAATATCAAAGTTGAGCCAACGATGAAAAAAATTTGTGAAAGATCTAGGAGAAGACATTTGACTGATGATAAATCATTCTTACGTCAAACTTCGAAAATAATTTGAGAATACCTCCGGGAAAATTAGAGGAGTCAGGTAAGATCCTGGGAAAAGACCTGTGGGTTAGGGCCCACTCAAGAGAAACACCGTTGAAATGATTTAAAAGAGAGGATTGCACCGATTGAATTAAATGGCTTGAATGAGGTAAACAACCTTGAAATAGGTTGAACGGATCTTGAATGACAAGACGAGCCTTTTGAGAAAATTTGAGCATGCCGGAATAAATGAATAGCGAGAAGTGAATTATTATGAAGTACACCGGTATGAGAAGGCATTGAAATGAGGAAAAGGGTAAGGTCAACAAAGCTTGACTTGAAACCACCGGATAAGATAAAAGAAACAAAGAATGATGAACTAGAAGCTCCGTTAGAATCTTCACGAAAATCACCGGATAAGAATACTGATGGAAAAGAATGGAGAGATTTCTCATCAATAAAATGGATACTTGATTAAGAAATCTGAGTCGTTGAAGAAAAACAAGGGAGGGAGGGCGGGGAAAAAACTAAGGCAACTTGGGATGGATGAAACGAACACCGTTGAGAAGATCTTACTGATGTTGAAATGACCGGATCCACTTGAAGAGAAAACACACCGGTTAAAAGAAATTGAAATGACAAACTCGATGATCAAGAAGGATTAGTATTCACATAGGAATATGAGAACACCACTTGGAAAAGGTATGGAATCAACATTTGACTTCGAAGCAACTCGAATACCACAGCTCAAAAACAAAACAAAGGATTGGCTTGCAAAATAAGCCGGAACAAACATATGATAGAGATTTCGTCCGAAGTTTTCGGGGTGGGGCCTACACGGGCTCGATCGTACAGCACCATCATGTACAAGGCAGTGCACATGACATATGAAGCGTCCCTGAGTCGGCATAGCTAAGGACTCTTTAAGACACAACGAGACCACTGAAAAACCGACCGTGGATAGGCGGACCACTAGACGTCGAACCCCAATTTCGTATCATACATCTGTCGGAAAGATATCCTAACAGCTACTTGAATTCCCACCTATGAAACTCCCGAAACTTTCCCAGTTATGCAATCAGGTGTTGGGGATACAGGGGAAGCATAATATCTCACCCAAAACTAGCAAATCCTACATCCAGCTGTATCCGTCCTTCAACACATAACCGAGAAAAACTTCAGAAACCATCTACCTCAACCTTCGAAAAGCATCCGTTATACAAGTTATGGCAATACTCCCGAACTCCCGCCCCAGTACTGGGTGGCGTCGAGGTTATCTCACCAACGAACTGCATAAAAGAGATTTTCGATGTCGGCGTACTAAACTCAGGTATTCCTGAACTGCAATGATAAAATTATGACGACAACACCTCAGAGCTCAACTCCCCGGGACACTTCCACAAAACCCCTGACAGGAGGCACCAAGACAATGTTCTCATCATAAAACCATCGGAACGATTCCAAGATACCCGCGTGATCCTAAAAATTTTTTTTAGTGAAATTTGAGAAGAGAAGAGTCAAAACTCTACGTCAGGATGCCTTACCAGAGCGATGAGGAGACTGTGAAGTAAAAGAATTCCTAAACTCTCCGATATATAATTCCTAAATGACTCAAAACATTTTTCTAGACACAACTCGGCCGCTAAAAACGATCAAGCAATGGGGCTCCTAAGGTCGGGGAAGGCTCTGATTACCAACTTGTAACGCCCCCGATGCGGCTATATCTCCCACGTGTCGAAGCACGACTTAGAGGCATAACCGCATTGAAAGCAATGTCGCAAGTGAGGTAATCTTCACACAACCCATGTAATACATAAGGGAAAGAGATACATAGTTGGCTTACAATCGCCACTTCACACAATTACATGAAAAAACATTACATCAACCAAATACACTAATGGTCCGACTACGGAACCAAAATAAACAAAGAACCCCAAAAGCGACAAAGGGTCCCCGATCGACCCCAACTGGGCTCCACTACTGATCAACTAGAACGAAACAACATAAAGGACAAGATCTTCATAGAGCTCCTCCCGAGCTTGGTTGCGTCATCTGCACGGACTCATCGGCACCTGCAAACTGGTTTTGGAAGTATCTGTGAGCCACAGGGACTCAGCAATCTCACACCCTCGCGATCAAGACTATTTAAGCTTATGGGTAAGGTAAAGGTATGAGGTGGAGCTGCAGCAAGCGACTAGCATGTATGGTGGCTAACATACGCAAAAGAGAGAGAGAAGAGAAGGCAAAGCACGATCGATAAACTATGATCAAGAAGTGATCCTAGAACAACCTACGTCAAACATAACTCCAACACCGTGTTCACTTCCCGGACTCCGCCGGAAAGAGACCATCACGGTAACACACGCGGTTGACTCATTTTAATTAAGTTAAGGTTCAAGTTATCTACAACCGGACATTAACAAATTCCCATCTGCCCATAACCACGGGCACGGCTTTCGAAAGTTCAAATCCCTGCAGGGGTGTCCCAACTTAGCCCATGACAAGCTCTCACGGTCAACGAAGGAATAGACCTCCTCCCGAGACGTTCCGATCAGACTCGGCATCCCGGTACAACAAGACATTTCGACAGGGTAAAACTAAACCAGCAACACCGCCCGAATGTGCCGACAAATCCCGATAGGAGCT
Source organism: Triticum urartu (assembly GCF_056163025.1). NCBI lineage: Eukaryota > Viridiplantae > Streptophyta > Magnoliopsida > Poales > Poaceae > Triticum > Triticum urartu. Next base: position 221,617,823 of record NC_141878.1, read on the forward strand.
GCACATATCTCGTTCTCAGGGCACACTCAGATGAGCGCTCCATACAACTAAAACCAAACCTCGAGTTTCCCCGAGGGGGCGCTGCACAGGACTCTAGTTTGGACCAACACTCAGAGGAGCACTGGCCCGGGGAGGGTAAAATAACGATGACCCTCAGGAGCGCGACTCCCAAGGGAAAAGAAAAGGCTAGGTGGCAAATGGTAAAACCAATGTTGGGCATTGCTGGAAGAGCTTTACTTAAGGCGAACTGTCAAGGGGTTCCCATTATAGCCCAACCGCGTAAGGAATGCAAAATCCGGGAACATAACACCGATATGACGGAAACTAGGGCGGCAAGAGTGGAACAAAACACCAGGCATAAGGCCGAGCCTTCCACCCTTTACCAAGTATATAGATGCATTAATTAAATAAGATATATTGTGATATCCCAACAAGTAAACATGTTCCAAAAAGGAACAACGTCGCCATGTTCCAACAAGGAACAAAACATCAATCTTCACCTGCAACTAACAATGCTATAAGAGGGGCTGAGCCCAGCGGTAACATAGCCAAACAACGGTTTGCTAGGACAAGGTGGGTTAGAGGCTTGGTTCAACAATATGGGAGGCATGGTAAGCAAGTGGTAGGTATCGCAGCATAGGCATAGCAAAAGAGCAAGAAACTAAGCAAGCAAAGATAGAAGTGATTTTGAGGGTATGGTCATCTTGCCTGAGATCCCGCAAGGAAGAAGAACGAGTCCATGAAGAAGACAAACGGACATAGTCGAACGGTTCCTCACAAACACGACGTTATCGGAACCAACCCGAAGAAGCAACACCGGAAAGAAGCACACAACATAGTAAACAACCACCACATAGACATGGCATGATGCACAACCAAGTATGATGCATGTCCGGTTTAATGATGCTTGGCATGGCAAAGCGCACAAACAATCCTACAAATTAAGTGGAGCTCATTATGCAACGGAGTTGCGTATTGAAGAAAACACCACATGACTTATTTAGTTCTCTCTCGTTTATGTACCCCAACAATATTAAATGTTGTTAGCATGGCAAGAGGTGAAGCACAACAAAACTACCTAACTAGGCAAGTTTAAATGAGGCGGGAACAACAAAACAACAAGTCCGGAAACTCCTCATATGCATATATTAGGTTTGGTACTGTTCTTCCCTAAATCAAATTTTATAGTTGTTTAACATGCAAATAAAGGTCACCATGTTAAACTAGGCATTTTTCTACCCCATTTACATATAAAGTTTGTTACAAACCGAGCTACGGTTAAATAGTTATGAATTAAATCATTTTAGCATGGCATAGGAGCAAATTTAATCAAACAACATTTTAAACATTTCAAACATAGATGAAAGTTGGATATTATTACTCTACACAAAATTCTAAGCAACTTCCATATATTAAGTTTTTACATATGATGCCAAAAACACAGCAGGCTGAAACTGGGCGGACTGGGCGCTCACCATGGGCCAAGCCCAATTAGTGAAGGAGGTTGGCGGCGGCCTCACGGGCAGGCCGGCTTAGGCGCGCAGCTGGGCCTCACCATGGGCCTCGGCCCACTCGGTGGAGGAGGGAGGCCGGTAGGTCACGCAGCTGGGCCTCGCTGGAGACGCTGGGCCGACGTGGTGGAGCGATCAACGCAGGCGTTGTGCTTGCTCCTGCTCGTCTCCTCGTATGGAGGCAGAGCAACGGCGACAGAGGGGCGCAGGAAGGCAGAGGTCACCGTCGCTGGTGGACTCCGGTGGGGTGGCGCGTTGACTTGGAGCCAGGGATGGGGCCGGGGTGCAGGGAGGCGCCGGATCTGGCCGAGAGTGACGAATGGAACAGGGTAGGTCGAAGCGGATGAGCGAGAAGAGAGCTCCGGCTCGTTGCAGAAGAGGAAATTGAGAGGTTCAGGGGGAGACGCCTTGCAGGTACGAGGGAGCACCAAGTCTAGCAGGGCCTCACGCCTGAGTCAACCCTGGCGAGCAGACGAGGTCCGGCAACGACAGGGAGGTCGGGACCCGACAGATCCAAGGCCAGGACAACGACGTCGGATGGAGACGAGGCCGGCAATTGTTGAAGCTTCGAACGATCATGGCTCCTGTGCGAAGAACACATGGTTGAGAGAGAGAGAGGTCAGAGAGAGATGGAGAGAAGAATAGGAGGAGGGACAAGAGAGGAGATGGGTGCGAGCTCATCTGTTGGTAAACGGCGACGGCGGTGCTGACTGAAGAAGCTGCGTGAGGCCGAGCGCCATGGCGGTTCAGGAGGAGGCACTCCATCACGGCTCGTTGGATGGAGCTCGAAGCAGAAGAGGGGTTCGGGCAGAGAAGGTGGCTGGGGATCGAGCTTTGGTGATGATCTTTTTGGTGGCAGGGAAAACATGGAAGGCGGTCGGAGGCTCTGGTTGGAGGGGGGTGGATCGGGATGGATGGTGGTTGGCTCGGTGAGGAAGCCGAGGAGGAGACCAGGTGGGCTGGCGGCGGCGGGAGGAATGGATGGATGGGATAGCTCCCCTAAATTTTAGGGTTGGACCTAGTATATATATGGCAGGTGGAAATAGTTAGGGGCTATCGGATCCCTCAGATCGTAATCGGACGGTCGCGAATAAAATAGCTAGGGAGTCCAAAAGAGAAAACGGTGACGTTTTGTAGACCTTTGGAGATGATCCGGACACAATGGTAGCGACAGCCCGAGTCGGGTCCGGGACAGCTTTCGGGCGCGCGCGAGGAGGGTCGCGGGCTGACGAGAGAGGTTAGGTAGGGCCTGGCGGTCTACCTACACTATAACAAGACCGCACGCCAACTCTCATCCCATTCCGAGAACATTTTCTGGCCACTTATAAAATAATATTTCGGACGTGCCGCGGGCGCGTGCAAGTGTGTCTGGGCTCAAAACGGACAACGGACGAAACTGGGGGAACCCGGACGGATGCAGGTTTTGAAAACATGATGATGCAATGCACATGATGACATGATGAAATGCAACACGCAAGCAAATGACATGGCAACGCCGGCGAACAACTGGAAGACACCTAGTACATCGGTCTCGGGGCGTTACAGTTGGTCCCGGCGCCATACCAGGCGCCGGAAAAGAAAGCTAATGAGAAGGGAAAGGAGGCCAAGAGCGGCCTTCACCATAAGGGTGCCTCGGACGTAGTGTCCGAGGACACCAGAACCCTCTCCTCCCCTAACGAAGAGGAAGAGGAGGAAGAGAGAAATTCCCCCTCTAAGGGGGAGAAGAAGAAAAGGGCAGCCTCCGCTGATCTAGAGGCAGAGGTGTCCAAGAAAGGGAGGATGTCCCTTACAGATGACTCCGAATCGGACGCCGACGAGTGGCGCCCCAGGCCGAAGCCCCTGGCCGGATTGTAAGTACTCAAAGGTGTGTGTGTGTGTGTGTGTGTATGTCCGGCTTTTCCGGCTTATAGTTGTAATGCATTTAAATTGTATGCTGCAGTCCGGTTAAGGCCCTCCCCCAGCGATCCTCCTCTTCCCGGAATTCGCTGGGTCCGAACATGATGGAGAGCGAATCGCCTCCACCAGCTTCCTAATACGTCTCCAACGTATCTATAATTTTTGATTGCTCCATGCTATTATATTATCTATTTTTGATGTTAATGGGCTTTATTTTACGCTTTTATATCACTTTTGGGACTAACATATTAACCGGAGGCCCAGCCCAAATTGTTGTTTTTTTGCCTATTTCAATGTTTCGCAGAAAAAGAATATCAAACGGGGTCCAAATGGAATGAAACCTTTGGGAACGTGATTTTCTCAACAAACGTGATCCAGGAGACTTGGAGTGGGTGTCAAGAAACAATCGAGGATGCCACGAGGCAGGGGCACGCCTACCCCCCTAGGCGCGCCCTCCACCCTCCTGGGCCCCTCGTTGCTCCACCGACCTACTTCTTCCTCCTATATATATCCAAGTACCCCCCAAACATCCAGGAGCACCACGAAAACCTAATTCCACCGCCGCAACCTTCTGTACCCGACAGATCCCATCTTGGGGCATTTTCCGGAGCTCTGCTGGAGGGGGCATTGATCACGGAGGGCCTCTACATCAACTCCATGGCCTCTCCGGTGATGTGTGAGTAGTTTACTTCAGACCTACGGGTCCATAGTTATTAGCTAGATGGCTTCTTCTCTCTCTTTAGATCTCAATACAAAGTTCTCCTTGATTCTCTTGGAGATCTATTCGATGTAATCTTCTTTTGCGGTGTGTTTGTCGAGATCCGATGAATTGTGGGTTTATGATCCAGATTATCTATGAACAATATTTGATTCTTCTCTGAATTCTTTTATGTAAGATTGGTTTATCTTTGCAAGTCTCTTCGAATTATCAGTTTGGTTTGGCCTACTAGATTGATCTTTCTTGCAATGGGAGAAGTGCTTAGCTTTGGGTTCAATCTTGCGGTGTCCTTTCCCAGTGACAGCAGGGGCAGCAAGGCACGTATTGTATTGTTGCCATCTAGGATAAAAAGATGGGTTTTATATCATATTGCATGAGTTTATCCCTCTACATCATGTCATCTTACTTAAAGCATTACTCTGTTCTTATGAACTTAATACTCTAGATGCATGTTGGATAGCGGTCGATGTGTGGAGTAGTAGTAGTAGTAGTAGTAGATGCAGAATCGTTTCGGTCTACTTGTCACGGACGTGATGCCTATATACATGACCATACCTAGATATTCTCATAACTATGCTCAATTCAGTCAATTGCTCGACAGTAATTCGTTTACCCACCATAATACTTATGCTCTTGAGAGAAGCCACTAGTGAAACCTATGGCCCCCGGGTCTATCTTCCATCATATTAGTCTTCCAACACTTAGTTATTTCTATTGCCGTTTATTTTACTTTGAATCTTTATTTCTCTACCATATCTCACTCTCGTAAGTGACCGTGAAGGGATTGACAACCCCTTTATCGCGTAGGTTGCGAGGTTCTTATTTGTTTGTGTAGGTGCGTGGGACTCGAGCATGATCTCCTACTGGATTGATATCTTGGTTCTCAAAAACTGAGGGAAATACTTACGCTACTTTACTGCATCACCCTTTCCTCTTCAAGGGAAAACCAACGCAATGCTCAAGAGGTAGCACTTCCTCCCCCACTGTCACGGATAACATGGAGGTGTCATCCCAAAGAACCCTTCTGGAACAGGGATAGGTGCCGGAGAATGCCAAGACGGTGCCAAAGGGTGACACCTCGGCTGTCAAGAACATGGGGGAACCGACCCCCATGGAGACTGGAGACGGGGGGGCATGTCCAGTTTGGCCCCCAACCAAATGTCATTCCGGAAACCCACACGGTTCCGGAAACAGATGAGCAACCCTCTTTGCAAGAAGGGGGCGCGCCTACCACACCTGCGACCTTTGTCAATGCGGAGGCGCCGGACACTTTGGTGAGAGCGCTTCAGAGCGCTACCATTGTGAAAGAACATCGTACCCTTATGGGTACGGTGATTGGAAAGGTTCAGTCCGTGAAAAGCGGACTGAGCGAGGCCTACACTAGCCTTTTAAGAGGCTTTGAGGTATGTTCTTTATAGTGCTTTTTAGCTGTATAAAAAGAATGCATGTGTATAGATACTAGCCCCTGAGACTCTGTTCGGTGTCCGGAAAGAAAAACCAAACAGAGGATCTAATAACTCATGCAGGAGGTTAACGTACATATCCGTTTGAACAAACAGGCTACTAAACAAGCATCAGCTGCCCATGCTACCGAACCGTCCGAGCTAAGGTGGAAGTTAGAAGAAAAGCAAGGTATGTGATATCTAAAACACGTCTGAAATGGTGTCAGCTCTTATGTGTTATATGAATGAGTTATATGATTATGTTTGTAGCTGACACGTCTGAGGTCGAGGCCCTCAAGAGTGCGTTGGCCGAGGCCAGGAAGGAGGCGGAGGAGGAGCGAGCCTCCCACCTTAAACATGAACGGCGAGTGGAGGAAGTCCAGCAGGAGCTCAAGGATGCCATAGGCAAATGCGACTCCTTAGAGCGCAAGAGTTCGGAGCAAAATTCCGAACTTGCCAAGGCACTCAAAAGTGCACAAGAAGCCTGGGCCGAAGCCCAAAGCACTGTCCGGGAGATCCAAGAGGCAAGGCAAATTGCGGCGGGTAAGGCCTTTAACATGCAGAGCAAATTTGTGAAGAAAAGGTATATCTTTCTAACCCGGATTTGGAGTTCTCCAGGAGTGTTGGCGGACCTGCCCTGGAGTGTTGCTGATGCCGCGGAGTTCTTCCGGGCCGAAGAGGGGAGCTCAATGGAGAAACTGGTCGCAGTACCTTGCGCCAGAGCATCCTGTGCCTCTCAGCGATCAGCTGAAGCAATGGACCGAACTACATAGGGTGGCTGAATTGGCCATGAGGTATTTGATAATCCGTCTTTGGCCCGCTAAACCCATGCCCAGTAGCTACTTCGGTCTCGTGAAGCAGTTGATTAGTGCCTGCCCTTGGCTTGATGCCGTGAAGCGGTCGGTCTGCATCGAAGGTGCGCAGATGGCCTTCGCCCGTGTCAAGGTGTAGTGGGCGAAGATGGACGTCGTCAAGCTTGCAACCGAGGGACCGCCCGCAGGCAAAGAGCACCGCACGCCGGAGCAGTACTTTGATGATGTCCTGAAAGGATCCCGCATTATAGAGGGCCAATGTTCAAAGGACATCATTTTTGAATGAATGTATCTATGTTGTTCAATCATGTATCATGAAACGAGGCTGATGTATGATATATTGTTTGTTTTATTAAAATATCTCCTCCTATGCGGCTGTTTACGACATCTGAGAGTTGGCCAGTTGTCGGCTTCATCCCCCTCGTAGGTAGTATGGGGGTGATCGGTATGACACTTAAATATGCTTGACCCAACATATTGGTCCGCGAAGGAGGTGTTAGTGTGGCGAACCAGGCAATCGGACTATGTGTCTTTATCGCCATCACTTGGCCATAGGATTTTTATAATGGGAATGTGGGCCCAGCCCCTAGTGTTGTTCGATTATCCGAACTTGGGTGCTATAAATGCCAGGCCGGGTGAAGTCCGGCCTATCGCATAATGTGGAAAATCGTGATAGATTTATACTTAGTCACCGAATAGCTGACCAGCTCTCGTCGCATCATGACAGTCAGTTTTCGACTTTCTCTACTGAGGTGTTTCTCCGGGTAAACCAGAAACACAATCGCAGTAGTTCTCCCTTTACTACCCTAGCCGATCAGACGGAACGTAAGGTAGCGAGCACAAGAGCCAGGCAACCCAACTATTGACCAAAGACATGATTTAGAGCCAATGAATATAATACTATATTCGGGACACCGAATTGCACTGTTAAAGTGTTCGGACTTTGTTTTAGTATTTAAAAGATGTACGCGGCTTAATAAAGCCCCTGGCAATTTAGGTCATACCAAGATGTACATGATAATCAGACAAAAACAGGGAAACATATGTTAAGAGATAAGCCAACGCCACGTAGGTTTGGGTTAAAAACTGTTTCATTGTAGTCTAATTGATACGTCGAAACTTATTGATACAAATAGTGTAATAAGCGACAAGGCTATTTTACATGCCAAACACAAGGGGAAGTTGTGCATGCGTCCTGAAAGCGGACGAGGTGATCTTTAAGGATCCTTTAGGTACTCTAGCACGTGTCTATGCTTCTTTTCTCCTTGGTATATTGTCCTTCGAGAGGATCATTGACCGGTGTAATAGGCCACGGAAGGAGGCCTTGGTACCGTCGAAAGGGTGGTGTGGGTTGTAAGGAACCTGGAAAAATAAAAAGAAAAGAAAAAGAGAAATTTGAGTGTCCTGATAGGGTCTAGCCGTATTGCAGACATTGTCCTTATTATGCCTCCATCCTTTCCCATGGTATTTTTAGTGCATAATTATGTACGAGTGGTACATATGCCACAATTTGGTAGGGGATGAGATGGAGGCCGAATTGCTAATCAAGCTCCTGACGAGCTGGACTGTCGTATAGTAGGGTAGTCCGGACTCGTTTGACAGTGTCCGAGGACTTGGCCGCCGACATAATAGTTGGCTTGATGAGGCCACCCTGTACTCCCGCTGCCAGGGCCGCGGTGTGCTCCTTAGTGCGGAGGGAGCATTCCATGTTTCCATTCACTGTTATAACTCCGCGTGGTCCGGGCATCTTGAGTTTGAGATAGGCATAGTGCGGGACTACATTGAAGCGAGCGAACGTGGTTCGTCCGAGCAGTGCATGGTAGCCACTGCGGAAGGGGACGATATCGAAGATCAAGTCTTCGCTGCGGAAGTTGTCCGGCGAACCGAAGACCACTTCCAATGTGATTGAGCCCGTGCAGCGGGCCTCTACATCGGGTATCACTCCTTTAAAGGTAGTTTTAGTGGGCCTGATTCTTGATGGATCAATACCCATCTTGCGGAATGTGTCCTGGTAGAGCAGGTTAAGGTTGCTGTCGCCGTCCATGAGGACTCGCGTAAGGTGGAATCCATCGATGATTGGATCGAGGACTAATGCGGTTGAACCTCCATGAAGGATACTTGTCGGATGGTCCCTGCGATCGAAGGTGATCGGACAGGCCGACTGAGGGAGTCCTGGATTAGGGGGTGTTCGGGTAGCCGGACTATACCTTCAGCCGGACTCCTGGACTATGAAGATACAAGATTGAAGACTTCGTCCCGTGTCCGGATGGGACTTTCCTTGGCGTGGAAGGCAAGCTTGGCGATGCGGATATTCAAGATCTCCTACCATTGTAACCGACTCTGTGTAACCCTAACCCTATCCGGTGTCTATATAAACCGGAGGGTTGTAGTCCGTAGGCAATCAACTCCATACACAACAATCATACCATAGGCTAGCTTCTAGGGTTTAGCCTCCTTGATCTCGTGGTAGATCTACTCTTGTACTACCCATATCATCAATATTAATCAAGCAGGAGTAGGGTATTACCTCCATCGAGAGGGCCCGAACCTGGGTAAAACAAAGTGTCCCCTGTCTCCTGTTACCATCCGGCCTAGACGCACAGTTCGGGACCCCCTACCCGAGATCCGCCGATCTTGACACCGACATTTGTGCTTTCATTGAGAGTTCCTCTGTGTCGTCGCCTTTAGGCCCGATGGCTCCTTCGATCATCAACAACGATGCAGTCCAGAGTGAGACTTTTCTCCCTGGACAGATCTTCGTCTTCGGCGGCTTCGCACTGCGGGCCAATTCTCTCGGCCACCTGGAGCAGATCGAAAGCTACGCCCCTGGCCATCAAGTCAGGTTTGGAAGCCTAAACTATACGGCTGACATCTGCGGAGACTTAATCTTCGACGGATTCGAGCCATAGCCAAGCGCGCTGCACTGTCTCGATGGGCATGATATAGCTCTGCCGCCGAACAGCGCCTTGGAGGCCGCACACGCATCGGCTTCGACCATTGATTCGGAGCCTACTGCACAGACCAAGGATCAGCGGTTGGACGCTGCCTCAGGGGCTGCGATCTCAGAGGCGATCGAGCCGAACTCCAGCCCCGCACTCCGCATGGCCCGTGACTCCGAGGAGCCGGATTCCTCTCTGAACTCCGAGCCCCCCGCGCCCCTGCCGATCGAATCCGATTGGGCGCCAATCATGGAGTTCACCGCCACGGACATCTTTCAGCACTCACCCTTTGGCGACATCCTGAATTCTCTAAAGTCTCTCTCTTTATCAGGAGAGCCCTGGCCGGACTATGGTCAGCGGGGATGGGATACGGACGATGAAGAAATTCAAAGCCCACCCACCACCCACTTGGTAGCCATTGTCAACAATTTAAATGACGTGCTCAACTTCGACTCCGGAAACATCGACAGCATGGATGACGATGCAGGAGATACCGACGAACCAATGCCCATAGGGCATTGGACAGCCACCTCATCTCACGATGTGTTCATGGTGGACACCCCTAAATGAAGCGACAACGAGGAAAAAGGGGATGGGACGAGAGATCGCCCCCCGAAAAACAATCAAAGCGTCGGCGAAAACGCCGACCCAAGCACCGCCTCGACAAAAACCCAGCCATAGAGCAGGACGAGCCGGTAGACGACGAGCAGGCCTTAGAGCAACCGTCCGAACAAGGCAACACGGATAGAGAAACCGAACATCCCTCCTCCGGCGAAAACGGCATTCCATACAACCTCACGCCGAATAAACCTATGGAGCAGAAGAATCTCCACGAGAGGCTCGCAGCAACTGCACGCAGCCTAAAAAAGCAGAAGCGGAAGCTAAAAACAGCGGAAGACGCACTCCGGATTAGATGGAGCAAAGTAACCAATACAACAGATAAGTACGGCGACAGTCGCCGCACTAAAAGCTATCCGAAAAGAAAGCTACTGCCCGAATTCGATGAAGAGGCCCTAGAGCCCTTGCATTCAAAAAATGAAAAAGCCACACTGTCGGATAGACGACCCCATAAAGCGGCAAGCGGCGCCGCACTTAAATCGGCATGCGACCCACTTAAGGATCCGCATCATGGCCCAGTCAAGTCCATTTATGGGCCAAGAAAGCAAGCTCTCGTAAGCAATGCTATGAAGCCATCAACAGAATCCGACACACCCAAATACAGGGCCGCCGCACACCCCCTATGTTTTACCGATGAGGTCCTGGACTATGAATTCCCAGAGGGATTCAAACCCGTAAACATAGAGGCATATGATGGAACAACAGACCCTGGAGTCTGGATCGAGGACTACATCCTCCACATACACATGGCTAGAGGAGATGATCTCCACGCCATAAAATATCTACCCCTTAAGCTCAAAGGGCCAGCTCGGCATTGGCTTAAAAGCCTTCCCAAAAACACAATTGGAAGCTGGGAAGAGCTCGAGGATGCTTTCCGAGAAAACTTTCAAGGGACCTATGTCCGTCCCCCGGATGCAGACGATCTTAGTCACATAACTCAACAACCTGGAGAATCAGCTCGGCAGTTCTGGAACAGATTCCTCACTAAAAAGAATCAGATAGTCGACTGTCCGGACGCCGAAGCCTTAGCAGCTTTCAGGCATAATGTCCGAGACGAATGGCTCGCCAGACACCTCGGCCAAGAAAAGCCAAGAACAATGGCTGCACTAATAAGCCTCATGACCCGCTTTTGTGCAGGGGAGGACAGCTGGTTGGCAAGGTGCAGCCCCAGCAACCCAAGTACATCCGAAACCAGGGATGGAAAAGGAAAACCGCGACGTAACAAGGACCGTCGCTGGACTAAGGACAAAAGTCCGAAGAGCACGACAGTCAATGCCGGATTCAAAGGCTCACGACAAAATCAGGAAAAATCGCCCCCCAGGATAACAGGGACGATCCATCCAACCTGAATAAAATCCTGGACAGGATATGTCAGATACACAGTACTCGCAGGAAGCCTGCTAACCATACCCATAGAGACTGTTGGGTTTTCAAACAATCCGGCAGACTCAATGCCGAACACAAGGGGCTCGACACACCAAGCGAAGACGAGGATGAACCCCAAAAGCAGAGCACCAGGAAACAAAAGAACTTCCCACAAGAAGTAAAAACAGTGAACTCACTTCACATAACAAAACGTGCGGCGCCCGTAAAGGTACGCACCACACGGTCCAAAGGGTCCTGCCACTGGTTGTCAAAACCGATCATCTTCGATCAGCTAGATTATTCTAGGAATATCAAGAATGTAGGCTGGACTGCCTTGATACTCGATCCAATAATTGGCGGACTCAAGTTTTCAAATGTCCTTATGGACGGCGGCAATGGACTAAACCTGATATATCAGGATACAATCCAGCACATGGGGATAAACCCAGCAAGAATCCGCCGCAGTAAAACCTCCTTTCAAAGGGTAATACCTGGTCCAGACACCCATTGTACGGGTTTTCTCCGGCTCACAGTCACATTCGGCTCTGCCGATAACCTCCGCCGCGAAAAGCTAACCTTCCATATCGTCCCGTTCTCAAGTCCCTATCAAGCACTACTGGGACGCGAAGCTTTCGCTCGCTTTAACGCAATACCGCATTATGCATATCTTACGCTCAAGATGCCCAATCCACGAGGCATCATATCTTTGAAGGGGAAGCACTAAAGTGCATCTCCCCAAGCGGAGGACTGTGCGGCCGCTTTGACAGCCCCACAGCAAAATGGCCTCACTAGCCAATAAACTTCAAAATAGGTCATTCAAGACCACGAACGCGGATAGACGAGTTCGGTGCACAATCATCATTGATGCAGGCCTATAGGCTATATACCCCCGCACTAGGGGCTCCACGCATATACAATAAGAGACAATAAATCTCAATCTCATATATCTTACTTTATACTTTGCTTATTTCAAACTTTTTTCGGCGCGACCCGTTTTAAACTCAGTTCCTCTCTTTTCTAGATGAACGTCGTTCGGCGCCCGTCCAGGATACGACACAACGGAGACACAGGCACAGACGTGCAGTGGGGACCCATCCTAAAGGATTCTTTTTAGATTAGGACCCTGCGTAAACCTTTTTTACTGTCTCTTGTTGCTACACATCCCCTGGTTTTTTCTTTCCAAGTATAACCAAGGAGGAGGCTGGCGTCTTGGCATGTGGCCACGTCAGAATTTTTGCATGTACCTGGACACTAGGGGCTTTTTTTAATAAAGAGTGTTGTTTCGCCCGCACTCATAAAGACCGAACACCTTAGGGAGTGTTCGGCGTCGCGAGTTTTGGCATTATATGCATCAGCTCCGAATCATGTCTTTGGTCAAATGTTGGGTTGCCCAGCTCCTGAGTTCGGCTACCTTAAGTTCCGCTCTATCGGCTAAGGTAGCACCAGGAGAACTACTGCGATTGTGCCCCCGGTTCGGCCAAGGCGAGCACCTCAGTAGAGAAAGCCAAAAACTGACTGTCATGATGTAGCGTGAGACTGGTCAGCCACTCGATGACCTATCGGAATCTATCGGATTCCTCCGCTTTAACGAAGGGCCGCTTCCCGGTCAGGCACATATGCGCCCCGAATTCGGACGAGCGCAGTTGCCACCAAGGAGCTACCTAAAGAGTCTCATTGTCAAACACCTATGGCTAAGTGAAAGTGTTAAAGCATTATAGTCTGGTTGCCTGGCCTGCTGCGCTATCACCTCCTTTGTAGGACCAAGACGTTGGGTTAAGTGTGAAAATGCATCTTCTGCGAGCACCCCCGCACTATGTGCGTGGGGGCTAAAGCCAACGACTGCCATCTTTCAGATTCTATATATATATATATATATATATATATATATATATATATATATATATATCTTAAAACGGCCGCATAGAAGGTGTTCCCAATACTTGGAGGCACAAGTATAAAAAAAGGCCACTACAGGTAATCAAAATATTACTTATAATTACATATGCTATCATAACATATACTTATAATTACATATACTTACCTACAATAGCTTACATCTGCCAAGAACTAAAATTGGGAAAAGTTTAAGTTTTTATTTGGTCAAGTAGTCTAATCACCCCCCCCCTCTAGACATTCTTTCAATCCTACAAGTGGTATCAGAGCTTTGGTCTCCATTTGCTTTGATCTCCATAGCTTTTGGTGGTCATAGCCTTGGTTTCACAACCTAGGAGAGTATGGCGTCTAGCGAGGGAAATTATCACCGTAGAGGTCCTTACTTTGATGGTACTAATTTTGCTAGTTGGAAGCATAAAATGAAAATGCATATTCTTGGACATAACCCCACCGTTTGGGCTATTGTGTGTGTTGGTTTGCAAGGTGCTTCTTTGATGGGAAAGAACCAAACCGTGAAGCTACCGCGGATGAGTTGAAGATGTTGCAATACAATGCTCAAGCTTGTGATATTCTCTTCAACGGATTGTGCCCCGAAGAATTCAACAAAATCAGCCGTCTTGAGAATGCAAAGGAAATTTGGGACACTTTGATTGATATGCACAAAGGTACCGACTCCGTCAAGGAATCCAAGTTGGATGTGCTTCAAAGTCAACTTGACAAGTTCAAAATGAAGGATGGTGAAGGTGTCGCTGAAATGTACTCTAGGCTTGCTCTCATCACAAATGAGATTGCCGGCTTAGGAAGTGAAGAGATGACCGATAGATTCATCATCAAGAAGATTCTAAGAGCCTTGGATGGAAAATATGATACCGTGTGCACATTGATCCAAATGATGCCCAATTACAAAGATCTCAAGCCAACGGAGGTGATTGGAAGAATTGTTGCTCATGAGATGTCACTTAAGGATAAAGAGGAACTTCACAACAAATCAAGTGGTGCCTACAAAGCCTCATGTGAAGCCCCTACATCATCAAGTGAGAAACAAAACTTCAATGAAGAATTGAGCTTAATGGTGAAGAACTTCAACAAGTTCTACAAGAGTAGAAGCAAAGATAGAAGCTTCAAGTCAAGGTCCTACAATGACAAAAGATCTTCTAGTCGAGAGCGAAACTGCTACAGTTGTGGAAGACCCGGACACTATTCCAATGAGTGTACGGCTCCCTACAAGAGAAGAGAAGATTCTCCAAAAAGAAGAAGCAAAGAATCACCACCAAGAGAGAGAAGGAGTAGAGATGATCGTTATGAACGAAGATACTCACGGAGAAGCAAGGATTCGAAAAGGAAGGAAAAATCATCAAGGAGCTACATAAAACGAAGACATCAAGCTCATGTTGGTGAATGGGTATCCGGCTCCGACTCCGACAGCCACTCCGAGAGAAGTTATCACTCCGACTCCGAAGATACTCAAGATGAAGGTGTTGCCGGTCTAGCACTTGTGTCAACCAACTCCTATGACATATTTGACTCACCAAATGAAGGAATTGGAAGATGCTTCATGGCCAAAGGTCCTAAGGTAACACACCCCGAGTATGTTGATTTCAATAGTGATGAAGATGACTTGTTAGGTGATGATTTGCTTGTTGACAACTCTAGTGATGAATACTATGATGAAACGTCAATTAATCATGTTAATCAAGATAAAACGAATGACAATGATAAGGAGAAGATTGAGGCTCTAACTAAAGAACTAAACACTCTTAAGTTAGCTCATGAAACTATCTTCGAAGATCATCAAGAACTTTTAAGAGCTCATGAGAAATTACGCTTTGAAAAGCTCAATCTTGAGCAAGAGCATGAGTTCTTAAAAGCAATCAATGATGATCTCCGCAAGAAAAGTTCTTCTTACATTGCCAAGCGTTTACTCTTATCCACTTACATGCCTCAAGTCAAGTCTAGTAACAACAACAAGAAAGATTCTTCCTCTAGCAGTAACAATGATCATGCTAAATCCAATATTGTTGCTTCTAGTAGTTCTATTGATTCCACTAATGATTGTCTTAGTCAAGTTACACTTGAGCAAGAAAATAGCTTATTGAAGGGAATTATAGAGAAAGGAGTGTACAAAAGCCTTGCCGGGAGTAAGCAATTCGAGGAAATTGTGCGCAAGCAAGGAATGCACCGGAAGAATCAAGGTGTTGGTTTTGAACGAAAGTTCAATGCCAATGGAGTTGAGTGGGAAGAAGATCAATACCCCAAGACAAAGTTTGTTCCTCAACAAGAGAAGTATGATACTTCTTTCAAGGGGACACAAGCTCAAGATGATCTTCCACCACAAGACTACAAGCAAAAAGGCAAGGACAAGCTTCAAGAGGAAATTGATGCATTTGAAGAAGCTCCTAAGACCTTACTCAAGTGGATTCCCAAGACTACTTCAAGTTCCACTTCATCAAGTACGACTACAACTCCAAGGATTCCCATCAAGATGGTGCGGATCTAAAAGAAGAAGAACTAGAGAGTTCTTGAGGGTGACTCCGCCAACATACTTCACTCTTATCATTTTGGCAAGAACAAGTGCAATCAACTTCCACATCTTGCACTAGTTCAAGGAGTCACAAACCCTCTTGTTGGTAAGATAAGGGACAAGGTAACCTAAAAGTTTTCATGGACATCATCTTGTGTGTGCATCACTCTATGTCTATGGATATCCTTGTTTGTTCCTTGTGGAACTAACCCATGTAGGTATTGAAAGTGCAATTCACTCAAATGGATAGCTCCAAGTGATCTACATCAACATTGAGCATCCACATCTTCAACATCTACATGAAGTCATCATCGACAAAACCCGAGGTTAGTTCATCCCTCTAAGGGGGGATATCACATCTAGGGGGAGCTTTACTCTAAGACTTGAGCTAAAGCAACTCTAAAGATGTGAACACAACAATGCTTTATGTAAAAGTGGTAACCCCACTTGAGCTTAAACAATGAGTATGACCTATGATCAAGTGTTCTCACTTGACTCCTAAGTCAATATACTCATATATAGATGACCTTGTCATCGCAAATTGCTTGATAGATGCTAGAATTGGTTGTGCATGCCTTGTCACATATTTCATTTGCCATCTTATTGTGTGAGCATGCTGGTTGCATATTTTACTCATTCAAGGACATCCACTTGTTGTTTTGATTGTTCGGTTTTATTTCCTTTCGCCAAGTGGATGGACAAGAATGCCTAAGAACCTCCTCTAGCTATCTATGCTTTTCTCGTCTCAAACTCTATTCATGCTACATCACAAAATTTCATCAAGTCAGATTCGAACCACTCTGTGTGAGGAGCACTCGGAGTCCCCGATTCGTCATAGACTTAAACTTCCAAAACCTCTTTATGATTCTTGGTCTGACCAATACCCCACTTTCGGTCCTACCGAGATCATTAAGTTGATCTAGGTTTTCGATCTCGGTGCAACCAATTTGAACCATTCAGTCACACCGAGTTGCAACAACTGTATACAGTTTTGCATCTCGGTGCCACCGAGTTGTTCCACTCGGTCACACCGACAGGGTCGGGCTATATATAGTCACGGGCAAAAATTTGGAAATTTCTCTGAACCCCTTCGCCCGCGCGATAGCCTGCTCTGCCAACGTGGTCTCCGGATCGTCTCCTCGCCGCCAGCCGCCTCCAGTCGCTGGTCTCCGTCGCCGTCAACGGGAATTCTACCCCGCCGTTGCCGCCGTAGCGAGTCTCCGCCGAACTAGGGTATGGACTCGATCTCTGTGCTATTCTCCAATCCGATTCTTAGCACGTTGTGATCATCATGATTCTTGCCACGATTGAAACACTCCTATCCAGTCAATGCGCTCGTAGATTAGATTTGATTCGAAAATTTTAGGGTTAGGTTTCCGCCGAAACCATCTCGGACCCACCGAGTTGAAAAACTCGGTCCCACCGATTTGGCTTATGCCATTGCACAAGTGAGACTCGGTCTGACCGAGAATTACTTATCGGTGTGACCGATTTTGGAACTCTGTGAAACCCTAGCAGTCTCGGTGCCATCGAACTATGACTCGGTCTGACCGAGTTCACTAGTTTAGGTGCCAAAACTGCTTCAGTATCACCGAGTTTAAAAATCGGTAGATCCGAGATGATTTCAGTGGAAACTAAAACTAAGTTTTTGGATCATTCTTTTGCAAAAATCTCTGCATTTTGTGATGCTCATCCACTCTATCTCATCTATAACCTATTCACAGGGTCAGCAGTCAGAGTTTGCAACATGTCTGATCAGAGTGACAGCCAGAACATGTCAGAACAGCAAGTGCAGATGAGTGAGGGCACTAGTCCCTCAAATTCTTCAGATGATGGCAGTAGAAGTACTCCTAGCAATCTGCCTAAAGCTGCCACCAGACAGAGAAAGAAGAGAACTTCAGATTCTGAGGATGAAGACTATGTGGTAGAAGAGGAAGCAACTTCCAAGAGAGTTGAGCCAGCACAGGGCACAAAGCCAGGCTTAAAAATCAAAAGGCCAGCAGGTAGGCCGCCTATGCCAAAGGCCAGAGCCTCAACTCAGATTCCTGAAAAGCCTGCAACCATAGAGCCAGTTGCTGCTGAAGGAAAGAAAAGGAAGGAAAGGGTCAAGAAGAGGAAGAAGAAGAGGTAGCTGCACCAGCACCTAAGGCACCCAAGCTGATGGGTGATGCCATAAGATCAGGGGCAGCTACTTCCAAGGCCAAGCCAGCTCCAAAGCCAAAGCCAAAGAGAAATACAAGAAGCATCCTAGCTGCTGAGGAGAACAAGGCCCCAGTGCCTGAGACTGTTGTTGAAGAAGATGATGAAGAGCATGTTCTGAGAAAGCTCAAGCCCAAGATCCCAGACCACAATGATGCTCATCCTGTGGCTGAGGACATGAAGCTTAGAAGAGATTCAGGGCTCAGGAAGTGGAGAGAAGCAGACCCGTATGCTTCAAGGAGAAGAACTGCTGTGGATTACAGGTTCCACACTAAGGAACAGCAGGACTTCTATGAGACAGTTTTGTTGGACAAGAAGCCAATTGTATGTGATATGAGATGGGTCGACTGGGAATACATCAAGGAAAACGAAGAGCACTACCCTGGAGTGCAGGACAGCTTCAAGGCATGTGGAGTAGAGGACTTTGTTGGGCAGAAGCTCACAAAGTGGAATGAGGAGCTTATCATGCAGTTCTACTCCACAGCACATTTTTATCCAGATGGTAGGATAACATGGATGTCTGAAGGTATGAGGTACCAATCTACAGTTGCTGAATGGGCTTAGCTGATTAATGCCCCAGAAGAGTAGGAAGATGACTTGGATGTATATGCCAAGAAGAAGATGGATCATAACTCTATGTCCAATATGTACAAGGAAATTCCAAATGAAGCTCTTGAAACTTTCAAGTTTGGCTCAGTACACTATCTTCTGTCAGGGCTGCCAACCATAAATTGGATACTGAGGCACACCTTATTTCCCAAGTCTGGAGATCACAAGATGATCAGAGGCCACGCGATCAATTTGCTACATATCTTTGATGTGCCACAGAAGTTCAAGGTGATGAGCCTCATGGTAGAGACAATCAAAAGGACAGCAGCAGACCAGAAGAGGAGCTGTGGATATGCCCCACAGATTCAGGAGCTCATCAACTCCAAGATGGGCACGGGCATATACTTATTGGACAAGGAACACCTGCCCATCCGTCCAGATTTTGAAGATAATCAAGTTGTTATGACTGAGAATGAACCATCATCTGCCCAAGCACAAGCCAAGAAGGAGAAGGCGAGGAAGGAGAAAGCTGCCAAGATGCCTACTCAAGAGGAGGCATCTGAATATTTCCTGAAAACCAAACAAGAGCAGCTTGGTTACTTGATTGCATCCACCCTGCAGATTGAGCAAGGACTAGCCACCCTAACTCAGAACCAGGCAAGCTTAGAGAGGATCATGGAACAAAAGTTCTATGACTTGGATGTCAAAGTGACAGAGATTCAGACTGCAGTGGAGCAGCTCCAGGATGACATGCAGGAGAGGAGAGGCAAGACTACAACTGATGCCTTTGCCAGAGTGCCACGAGGTCCGAGATCGTCTGCAGTGCCAGTTGCTGACCCCAGAGCCACCACGTCTGCACCAGCTACAGCTTCAGTTCCACCAGCTCCAGCATCCACTTCAGCCTCGACTCCGACCACGTCTACAGAAGGCTTCGTCCTTGGAGTGCTCCGGACTCCACCACCACCAGAAGATCAAGCCTGAGAGTCGATCTAGCACTATGCATTTTCTAGGAACTTTTTGGTAACTTGTTGCCAAAGGGGGAGAAAAATGTATAGATCATAGGCTTCGAGAGAGAGTGTTGCTTTTATTCTCTCTTGCTTTATTTGGTGGTTTTTCGAACTTTGTTTGCTTTTGAGTGCTTGAGATACTATGCCGTTATCTGTGAGACATTGATGATCATGTGTTTGATCATAAGCTACACTTAATGCTTGGAGAATGCTATTATCTTATCTATCTTATGTGATCATTCACTATTCTTGGTGATGAGTGCATGTATTTCATTCTTATCATTTTAAGCGCTCCACCAAGATGTATGTGACATGGAAGAGTAACCCATGACTCTAACTCTTTGTGCATTTGCAGTCCAAAGCAAATTTTAAATATGCACAAATTTAGGGGGAGCTCTTACTATGTGCGTGGGGGCTGAAGCCAACGACTGCCATCTTTCAGATTCTATATATATATATATATATATATATATATATATATATATATATATATATATCTTAAAACGGCCGCATAGAAGGTGTTCCCAATACTTGGAGGCACAAGTATAAAAAAGGCCACTACAGGTAATCAAAATATTACTTATAATTACATATGCTATCATAACATAGCATCTTTCGAGCACTGCGTCTCTATTACACGAGCGCCTTCAAGAACTTCCTGAAAATAGTGCTCGGAAGGTACTCGGCTTTTGTCTGAATCTCGGGACGCAACAACGGTGGTCTCCATATCTGCCCAGTATGTCTTAACACGGGAAAGAGCCATCCTAGAGCCCTCTATGCATGCTGACCTCTTCATTGCATCTATACGCGACACCGCGTCAACGAATTGCTGCACCAAGCTGAAATAACTCTTCGGCTCCGATCTCCCAGGCCATAGATGACCCATGACGTACTTCATGGCGAGTCCGGACAATCTATTCAGCTCGGCCCATTGAGCCAGGCGATCGTCCATTGTCAGTGGACGCTCTGGATTGTGAAACTGTGACCAGAAAAGCTTTTCCACTTCGCGATCTTCCAGATCTCGAAAGTGTTCGGTCGCATCAGCAGCACTTGCTGCCAAATCCAAATAGGTGTCCTCCACACTCCACATCCGGTCCAACGGAGCAAACTTCGGATCACAAACTGAAAGTGCAACTATCCCTAGGTGGTTTTGGTAATTCATAACAACATATAGCTCATTGAGCTAATGCTATTGCAAGATGATTATTTCAGGAAAGCTCAATGATTGGCATGGCATGGATGGTGAAAGTGGAACCCTCAAAATGCTAAGGACAAAGGATTGGCTCAAGCTCAAAAGCTCAAGACTCTTCATTTTATATTTTAGTGATCCAAGATCACATTGAGTCTTTAGGAAAAGCCAATACTATCAAGGAGGGATGAGGTGTTGCTTAATGAGCCTCTTGCTTCATGTGCTTAGTGATATGCTCCAAAATCCTCAGCTACTTTCCCACTTCCACATATGACCTAAACCCTAAGCCAAACTCGGTCCTACCGATTCTTTCTATCCGGCACCACCGAGTTTCACTTGTCATAAGCCACTGCCAAACCCTAGAAATTCGGTTCTACCTATAGGGATCTCGGTCTCACCGAGATGGGATTGCAAACTCTCTGTTTCCCTTTCTTAACTTTTCGGTCTCACCGAAAGAGCGAATCGGTCCCACCGAGATTGCAATGTAAATTCAGTGTTTCCTTTTTGTAACTTTTCGGTCTCACCGAAAGAGCAAATCGGTCCCACCGAGTTTGCCTGACCAACTCTCTGGTTAGCTAATTACCAAAATCGGTCTCACCGAGTTTGTGTAATTGGTCTCACCGAGATTACGTTATGCCCAAACCCTAACCATATCGGTCCTACCGAGTTGCATGTCAGTCCCACCGAAAATCTCTAACGGTCACTAGGTTTACCTTTTCGGTCCGACCGAGTTTGTTGATTCGGTCCCACCGAGATTGGAAAACTATGTGTAACGGTTGGATTTTGTGTGGAGGCTATATATACCCCTCCACCTCCTCTTCATTCATGGAGAGAGCCATCAGAACACATACACAATTCCAACTCATATGTTCTGAGAGAGAACCACCTACTCATGTGTTGAGACCAAGATATTCCATTCCTACCATATGAATCTTGATCTCTAGCCTTCCCCAAGTTGCTTTCCACTCAAATCTTCTTTCCACAAAAACCAAATCCTATGAGAGAGAGTTGAGTGTTGGGGAGACTATCATTTGAAGCACAAGAGCAAGGAGTTCATTACCTACACACCATTTGTTACTTCTTGGAGAGTGGTGTCTCCTAGATTGGCTAGGTGTTACTTGGGAGCCTCCGACAAGATTGTGGAGTTGAACCAAGGAGTTTGTAAGGGCAAGGAGATCGCCTACTTCGTGAAGATCTACCGCTAGTGAGGCAAGTCCTTCGTGGGTGATGGCCATGGTGGGATAGACAAGGTTGCTTCTTCGTGGACCCTTTGTGGGTGGTTGCTTCTTCGTGGACCCTTCGTGGGTGGAGCCCTCCGTGGACTCGCGCAACCGTTACCCTTCGTGGGTGGAGCCCTCTGTGGACTCGCGCAACCGTTACCCTTCGTGGGTTGAAGTCTCCATCAACGTGGATGTAGGATAGCACCACCTATCCGAACCACGGGAAAAACATCCGTGTCTCCAATTGCGTTTGAATTCTCCAAACCCTTCCCTTTACATTCTTGCAAGTTGCATGCTTTACTTTCCGCTGCCAATATACTCTTTGCATGCTTGCTTGAATTGTGTGATGATTGCTTGACTTGTCCTACAATAGCTAAAATCTGCCAAGAACTAAAATTGGGAAAAGGTTATTTTTTTATTTGGTCAAGTAGTCTAATCACCCCCCCCCCTAGACATACTTTCGATCCTACACAAACCTTCCTCCGCAGCATAAAGGGCTTTCCAGCCGCAATCTGTTCGGCCTGACGCAGCTCCTCTTTCACAGCTCTCATCGCAGAGCGAGCGTCCTTGGCATCGGCAACGGCCTTCTCTAAGTCCGTCTGTCTCGCCCGGTCTTCTTTCTCAAGAAGTTTGCAACTATCTGCATCACTCTTTAACTTCTCGGCCATCTCGGCCATCTCTTCTTTGCTTCAGCAGTGAGCAGCCTGTTTGGCTCTCAGCTCTTCAAGGGCCTTCTTGGCAGCCGCATCCCTTTTTCTGGCTTGCTCCTTAGCTCGGGCAAGTTCTGCCCTAAGATTCTCCACGGCGGCCGTACCATCTGCATCAAGCACATACATTGTAAGACACTAGCATGAAGCTCCTCTTACCTGATGCCGTCTGAAGAATTACATACCTTGAGCCTCATCAAGCCGCTTGTTGACAAGCGTGATGTCGGCATCTGCCACGTCCAGTTGCCGCTTTAGTTCGGCCACATCATCAGTTCGGCTTGATTCCGGACACCCCGCCACCTACATTCAAAGGCGACATCTTAGACCTGGGATTATGATCCTCTGCGTGCCGTCATTTCTTGACAACGCGCAGAGTCTCAGGGGCTACTATCTACACAGGCGCATCTTATTTATGCGCAACTGACAAAAGTGTACGTTGTCTAACGTACCTCAAAACCCGTTAGTAAACTTTTGACGGCCTCATGCAATCCGCTTTCTACGGATGAAATCCTTTCAATCACCGTGCCCATCAATGCACGGTGCTCCTCTGAGATAGAAGCTCGCCCCAGCAGAATCTTTAGCTCCTCCGGCCGAGCACCAGACGGTGCCGGACTTGTCCTATGGCCTCTTTCGAAGGCCGGACGCGGAGAACTTTGGGGGGCCGCACAGCCAACTCAGGGTCGCCCGCCTCGCTGGGCGGCATGGTAGGGGGAGGCGTTCCGCTCTCCATCATCTCCGGAAGAAGATCCCCCGAAGACGAGCTCTGCTGCGAAGGGCTGAGGTCTGAGCTACAAGGTAAAATTTCGGTTAATCTTTTCAGATATAAAATCAAGGATTTCTCTCATCCCTTAAAAGGAAAATCTTTTCTCCACTTACGGCTCGCTGGAGGGCTGATCCCCTTGAGGGCGTAGTCCGGCCAAGGAACTCCCTGGCGTCGGACCCTCTGACGAGGATTTTCTCCCCCGTTTCGAGGCCATGGTCTCCGGGTCGTCAGAGGCGGCTCTCTTCTTCCCCTTAGGAGAGGAATTGTCAGTTCCTCCCTTCAGAGCAGCCTCCCTCGAGGAGGCCATAGGTTCCTTGTCCTCCCCCTCCAAAGGCATTCTCTCTAGCATCCTGACTAGCACAGGATCCGGCCTGGTTTCAAGAAGGGGAGCCGGACACCTGATCAGCTTCGCCTTCGCTATCCACTCCTGTTTAAAAGGACGGCTCTTTTAGGGGCAAGTTTATGACAATTATACGGATAGAAGGTCCGGGCACAGGGTTGCTTACTTGAGTATCCGGGCGATTGCAGCTTAGGCCTGCGTCCTCGGTCAAATCCGGACACATCCCTTGTGATCCGAAGAATAGTCTATACATCTCCGCGGGCGTTGCGCCCATAAAATGCTGGAGAGCTCGTGGTCCCTCCGGATTAAACTCCCACAGACGAAGGGAGCGACATTTGCCGGGCAATGTTCGGCGAATCAGCATGACCTGCGTCACCTTGACCAGGTT
The DNA here is from genome assembly GCF_056163025.1 of Triticum urartu. Classification (NCBI taxonomy): domain Eukaryota; kingdom Viridiplantae; phylum Streptophyta; class Magnoliopsida; order Poales; family Poaceae; genus Triticum; species Triticum urartu. Next base: position 221,641,900 of record NC_141878.1, read on the forward strand.
GAGGTCTCCTTTTAAGAGATCCCTAATGTGGCCCTGCAACAGGGGCACGTCTTTGGATAACCCCCAATCTAATCCTTTGTTGACCCATGACGCTAGCCGTGGTGGGGGACCCGAGCGAAAGGCAGGAGGTGCCACCCACTTGGCACTCCTGGGAGCGGTGATATAGAACCACTCTTGTTGCCACAAGCCGAGCTCCTCTTGAAAGGTGCCCTCGGGCCATGGAGCATCGGCATTCTTACTGATGACAGCACCTCCGCACTCTGCGTGCCATCCCTCGATCATCTTTGGCTCCACTCCAAAAGTCTTGAGCCATAAACCGAAGTGAGGAGTAACGCGGAGGAACGCTTCGCACACAATGATGAATGAGGAAATGTGGAGGATGGACTCCGGAGCTAAGTCATGAAATTCCAGCCCGTAATAGAACAGCAGCCCCCTCACGAAAGGATCCATCGGGAAGCCTAACCCCTGAAGGAAGTGGGACATGAACACTACGCTCTCACCGGGCTGGGGATTGGGAATAGCCTGCCCTTGAGCAGGCAACCTATGCGGAATTTCGGCAGTCAAGAACTTAGCCTCTCTCAACTTTAGCACATCCTCCTCCGTGACGGAGGAGGGCATCCATCGGCCTTGAAGGTCGGAACCGGACATTGTCGAAGGTCCGAAGCGCCTGGAATCTGAAGCCTAGGGTGTTGGAACTCGAGGTGACGGGCGAACTCGTTTGAGATTGGAAAAGGGAGTAAGGCCTTGGTCTCTTTATAAGAGGTTGAATACCAGGAGCCCTCCCCGTAACCGTTTGGGACTCGCCTTTAATCGGGAAAACATGCTAACGGGCACGATTGGGTTACCCACGTCCGTATTGATGAGAATCCCGTAAAAGGGGGTACACGATCTCTGCTTTGACAAGACGTGCCAAGGAAACCGCCTCGCAAAACATGCTGAGGTGGAAAAGTAAAAACGATTCGAGTGAAGGACTTGGCCGTAGTGTGAAGGCGCACTGCGGAATACTTCAGCAGATTTGATTTGTGTTATTCTCTCTACGGCAATATGTGGAAACTTATTTTGCAGAACCGGACACTACTCTTGGTGTTTACAAATCTTCTATGAAGGACTTGGAGGAGGAACCCGCCTTGCAATGCCGAAGACAATTTGCGCGCCGGACTCGTCGTCATTGAAGCCTGGTTCAGGGGCTACTGAGGGAGTCCTGGATTAGGGGGTGTTCGGGTAGCCGGACTATACCTTCAGCCGGACTCCTGGACTATGAAGATACAAGATTGAAGACTTCGTCCCGTGTCCGGATGGGACTTTCCTTGGCGTGGAAGGCAAGCTTGGCGATGCGGATATTCAAGATCTCCTACCATTGTAACCGACTCTGTGTAACCCTAATGTCTATATAAACCGGAGGGTTGTAGTCCGTAGGCAATCAACTCCATACACAACAATCATACCATAGACTAGCTTCTAGGGTTTAGCCTCCTTGATCTCGTGGTAGATCTACTCTTGTACTACCCACATCATCAATATTAATCAAGCAGGAGTAGGGTATTACCTCCATCGAGAGGGCCCAAACCTGGGTAAAACAAAGTGTCCCCTGTCTCCTGTTACCATCCGGCCTAGACGCACAGTTCGGGACCCCCTACCCGAGATCCGCCGGTTTTGACACCGACACCGATCATGGGTTGAATTTTTGGGCGACTGGCTCTATGGCCAAAGGGTTCCTTCCTGGAGATATCCAACTTATGGCAGCGGGAGTGGTTTTACATTATAGCTCCCCGAAGTACTAAGTGGGTGGCTCCCCCGCCTTCCGTTCGGGCCCCCCACCACAACTGGCGTCATGGGTCAACAAGGGGCTAGACTGGGGGCCGGTTAATGACGTGCCGACATTGCAAAGTCACATCCGAGATCTCCTCAAGAGGGATGTCAGTCTCGTCAAAGTAATGCAAGTTATGCTAGTTCGTCAGGTCCTGCCATGCCAACATCGATCTCTCTGAATGTGGGAGTTCAACCGGGAAGGACCGCGAGCTATTCAGCAGTTCTTCGGCATGACGCTCGCAGATTTGTATGGATTGTTCTTCGGAGCACGAATAAAGTGTCCAGACACCACCGAGGATGCGGGTCTCAACTGCAACCGTCCAGATACCCAGGTGAGTAATTCTGCGACCGGACATGCTGTTTTTTATTTGTCACAACATCATTCTGAGAAAATTGATCTTGGCCAGGACTGGATAAGAAAGGCGAAGATGATCAGGTGTTCGGCCCCCCTTCTCGAAGGTTCCCGGATCCTGTACTAGCCAGGATGCTCGAGCATGCACTTTATCAAGTGCCATCAGGGGTAGATAAAGGGAGGGATAAAGAAGCCGAAAGCGGGCCTCACGCATTACTCGTCCAAACCGGGGGAATTAGCATCTCCATGAAGGAGGATGATCGGGGAGAAGAATCTAGAATCCCCTCCCCCCAAGGAAGGAAAAGGACTGTCTCTGACGACTTGGAAACGAAAGGTTCCAAATGAGGGAAGAAATCTTCGTCAGGAGGCACTGCCCCGGAGGGCGTCCTTACCGCACAGTGCCCGCAAGGGGGCCATCCCTCCATCAAGCTATAAGTGAATCAAGAGTACTTTTGGTAAATATATCCTGCTTTATCTTCAAGGACAATAACCGAGACATATATCTTGTAGTCCGGCTCGTAGCCCTTCTCGGCAGAGTTCGTCTTCGGGGGATCTTCTTCCGGAGATGATGCAGAGCGAAACGCCTCCCCCTGCCTCCCCACCTCCTAGGACGGACGACCCTGAGGTGTCATCACAGAGGGTTTCTCCTGATCCGCCCAGGCCAGAAGGTAACCCTTCAGCCACCCGTAGTCCGGAATATTCGTCTCCTACGGAGAGCAACAAAAAGAGTCCGGGACTGTCCGATGGGCAACCGGACGCACTAATGAGCCTTTAGGAGAAAGCGGCTATTTCAGAGGAGCGTCGTACTTTAATGAGTATGGTGGTTGAGAGGATCTCATTCGCCACAAGTGGGTTGCATGAAGCTTTTACGAGCCTGCTAAGAGGCTTTGAGGTACCCAAAGTAATATATAAGAATTTTTGATGGTACCGCACATGCTAGGTGTGGTCTATACAGATAGTAGCCCCTGAGACTCTGGTTGATATCCAGGGGCAGCAAACAGAGGATCATAGTCCTAGGTAAATAATCGCGCTGCTTTCATGTGCAGACGGCTGATGGTTCGGTGGCTAGCCGGACTACTGAGTTTGCCGGTTTGAGCCGGCAACTTGATGCAGCAGATGTCGACATTGCGCTTGTGAACAAGCGGCTTGACGAGGCACAGGGTATGTATTTTCGGGTGGTCAACAAATATTAAGAGGAGCATGATGCTAGTATCTATAATATGTTGTGACTGCAGATGGAGTTGCCGCCGTGGAGACCCTTCGGGCGGAACTTGCCCGAGCCAAGGAACAAGCCAGGAGGAGTGATGCGGCCGCCCTAAAGGCGGTAGAAGACTTAAGAGACGAACAGGCTGCTCATCACAAAAGCGAAGATAAAATAGCCAAGATGGCTGATGAGCTGACAGATGCCGCCGGCCAATATGAGCTTCTTGAAAAGGAAAGCCAGACGAGAGCGGCTGACCTAAAGAAAGCCATGGAGGTAGCCAAGGAAACCCGTTCTAAAATCAGAGCGGCAGAGGAGGAGCTCCGTCAAGCCGGAGATATCACGGCTGGGAAGCCCTTTTTGTTGCGGACGAAGTTCGGAGATCCGAAGTATGCCCCTCTGGATCGATTATGGAGTGCTGCAGACGCATATGCGGACTTGGCAATGAGTGCTACTGATGCGACTGAGTTTTTCAAAGATCAAGAAGATCACGAAGTAGAGAGATTGTTCTGGTCGCAGTTCAGTGCTCCGACGCATCCGCTGCTGTTAAATGAGAAAATGGCCGAGTGGGTTGAGCTTCGTAGGTTGTCCGGGCTTGCCCTGAGGTCTGTCGTGGATCATCTTTGGCCGGAAGGACCAAAGCCGAATAGTTATTTTGGTTTAGTGCAATGATTCCTTGGTGTTGTGCAGCATATCGATGTCGTAAAGAGGTCGGCGTGCATAGAGGGTGCGCGGATGGCTCTTGCCCGTGTTAAGACATACTGGGCAGAGATGGATGCCACCGCTATGGCAACCCAGGGTCCGGCCGCAGGCCAGGTCTTGGTTGAGCAGTATTTAGAAGAAGTCCTAGAAGGCGCTCGTTTAATAGAGGCTCAGTGCTCGAAGAGTATCATGTTCGAGTGACATGTATCCCAATTGTAAAAACAATGCTATTTGGATTATAAAGGTTGTGTTTATACTTTTTTCCTAAAAGTATTATGATGCCTCATGTGCGGCCGTTTTATGTATGTATATAACCTGAAAGTTTGCAGTCGTCGGCTTCATCCCCCACGCATATAATGCGGGGGTGTTCGGAAAAGCGTGTATTCACACTTGATCCAACGTCTTGGTCCATTAAGGAGGTGATAGTGTGGCGAACGAGGCAATCGGACTATATTGCTTTAACACTTTCACTTAGCCATAGGAGTTCGATAGTGGGGCTACTATATAGCCCCTGGTACTTCCGCGCTTATCCGAATACGGTGCGCGTACATACATGACCGGGAAACCGGTCCTTCGTTACTATGGAGGAATCGCGAAGATTCCGCTGAGTCCTTGAGTGGTTGACCAGTCTCGCGCTTTATCATGACAGTCAGTTTTCGGCTTTCTCTACTGAGGTGCTCATCCAGATGAACCAGGGCACAATCGCAGTAGTTCTCCCGGTGCCACCTTAGCCGATAGAGCAGAACGTAAGGTAGCAAAACACGGGAGCCGGGCAAACCCAACATGTGACCAAAGAGATGATTCGGAGCTGATGCATATAAGGCCAAACTCGCGACACCGAACACTCCCTAAGGTATTCGGACTTTACAACGTATATCGGGCTTAGCAAAGCCCTTGATAATGAACCCTGAATTTCCAGGTACGTGCATCAGTCTGACATGGCGAAAATGCCAATAACGTCTGCATCCCTCTCGGTTGTGCTAAGTATCCGGAGGGCATGAAGCAACAAGAGACAGTGAGAAAGGTTTACACGGGGTCTTAATCTAGAAATAAACCTTTGAGCAAGGCCCTGCTGCACGTCTGCGCATGTGTCTCCGTTGTGCCGTGTCCTGGAAGGGTGTAGCACAATTGTCATCGAACTATAGTCCATTTTACATGCAGGAAGCCCCTAGCGCCACCTATGGGGGTATATCCATCGACCCAATCTCGGGTTTGTCTGAACTGTTACAGCGAGGGGTGCGCCGGACTTGTCTAGCCGTGTCCGCGGTCTTGACGACCGATCATTTATTCTGGTTGGAGGGGTCGTTCAGTGTTCGGCTACGAAATCCACCGTACTTTCCTCTGCCTGTAAGGAACGCTCTGAGTTTCCGCTAACTATGATGATGCCACGTGGACCGGGCATCTTAAGCTTAAGATAAGCGTAATGCAGTATTGCATTAAAATGAGCGAAGGCTGTTCTTCCGAGTAGTGCTTGATAGCCGCTTCGGAATGGAGCGATGTCGAAGGTTAATTCTTCGCTTCAGAAGTTGTCGGGAGAACCGAATACAACCTCTAGTACTATAGAGCCCATGCATCAGGCTTCTGGGCCTGGTATTACTCCTTTAAAGGTAGTATTGCTTTGGCTGATTCTTGTTGGGTCTATCCCCATTTTGCGGATTGTGTCTTGATATATCAGATTAAGTCTACTGCCGCCGTCCATAAGGACTCGGGTGAGATGGTATCCGTCAATTATTGGGTCTAGTACCAAGGCGGCCAATCCTCCGTGTCGGATACTAGTCGGGTGATCCCTGCGATCAAAAGTGATTGGGCAGGCCGACCAAGGGTTGAACTTGGGGGTAACGGGCTCTATGGCGCGTATGTCTCGGAGTGTGCATGTGCTCCTCCTCTTCGTTACGTGAATCATGTTCACTGTTTTGACTTCTGGTGGGAATTTTTTCTGTCCCCCAGTGTTTTGTTGGTGAGGCTCAACCTCGTCTTCACTTGGTGTCTCCCTCCCCTTGTGTTCGGCGTTTAGCTTGTCGGCCTGCTTAAAGACCCAGCATTCTCTGTTGGTGTGATTTGCAGGTTTATCGGAGGTGCCGTGAATCTGACATAATCTGTCTAGAATCTTGTTTAGGCTGGACGGTCCATCTCTGCTGCCTTTGAATGGCTTTTTCCGTTGACCGTGTCGAGAGCCCCTGAATCCGGCGTTTACCGCCGTATTGTTTGGGCTGACTTCGTTGCTTCTACGCTTGCTTTTATTGCGTCGTGGTTTTCCATTGCCATCCCTGACTTCGGATGTGCTTGGGTCGCTGGTGCCGCTGCGGGCCAGCCAACTATCCTCGCCCGCGCAAAAGCGGGTCATAAGGCTTGTTAGGGCTGCCATTGTCCTTGGTTTTTCCTGGTCGAGCTGTCTGGCAAGCGATTCGTCCCGGACACTATGTTTGAAATCCGCTAAGGCTTCGGCGTACGGGCAGTCGACAATTTGATTCTTCTTAGTGAGGAATCTGTTCCAAAGCTTTCGGGCTGACTCTCCGGGTTGTCGAATTATGTGACTTAAATCGTCTGCATCCGGAGGTCGGACATAGGTCCCTTGAAAATTAGCCCTGAAAGCGTCCTCGAGCTCTTCCCAACTTCCAATTGAGTTTTCGAGGAGGCTTTTCAACCAGTGCCTAGCTGGTCCTTTCAACTTTAAGGGCAAGTATTTGATGGCGTGGAGATCATCTCCACGAGCCATGTGGATGTGAAGTATAAAGTCCTCAATCCAGACCCCAGGGTCTGCTGTTCCATTGTATGACTCTATGTTCACGGGTTTGAATCCTTCTGGGAATTCATGGTCCAATACCTCGTCGGTGAAGCATAGGGGGTGCGCGGCACCTCTGTATTTGGGTGTGCCTGATGGTTGTAGTGTTCGATTTTGATTCCGAACTAATATTCTGTCAGTATAGTCATTTCGGCGGCGATGATTCTGTGCCAAAACGCTCTTCCTAGGTCCGTAAATGGACCTGGTCAAACCGGATTTTTGTGTAGGTCCTCACGTAGGTTGTGTGCTGACTTGTGTACGTCATCGTTAGCCTCCCTGTCGCGACCACGGGGTGGCCGGTCTGGTTGATCCGCCATTTTATTTTCCGGTTGAGTGGGCTCTAAGGCCTCGTCATCGAATTCAGGCAACAACTTGCGCTTTGGATAGCTTTTTGTGTGGCGATTACCGTTGTACTTTTCTTCCGTCTCAAGCACTTTATTCCATCTGTTGTTGAGCGTATTCTACGCGGTCTTGAGCCTTTGCTTCTGCTTCTTCAGGCTCCGCGCGGTTTCAATGAGCCTTTTATGAAGGTTCTCTTGTTCCAAGTGTCTTTCAGGGATAATGTGTGCATCGCCGTCTGGACTATTCATGTCTCCGGAGACAGGTTGATGAGTTTTACCCTCGGGGTCATCGTGACCGGACAACGGCTCCATACTATGTTCGCCGTCCGCTGGTTCACCCTGCTCCACCGCTGGGTTCATGTGGTCGTTGTCTCCTTTAGGGTCGACCAGGGTGTTACTCTTTCTTGCACTGTTATCGCTGTTTTTGCCGGGGCGGGATTTGGAGCGGCGCTTACGCCGTCGCTTTGGTTGCTTCTCGAGGGAATTGTCCTTCGCTGCTTCCTCCCGCTCCTCGTCGTCATTTTCTTTGGGTGTATCCACCATGTATATATCATGTGATGAAGTGGCAGTCCAGCGCCCTGCAGGTGGTGGTTCCTGTTCGTCTCCCGCATCGTCGTCCATACCGTCGATGTCTTGGGAGCCGAAATCAAGCATGTCGGTTAAGTCGTCGACAGTGGCTATTAAGTGGGTGATGGGTGGGGAACAAATTTCTTCATCGTCCACTTCCCACTCGGGCTGAACGCAGTCCGGCCAAGGGCCTCCTGGTAGGGAGAGGGACCTTAATGAATTTAGCACATCACCCAAGGGCGAGTGTTGAAAGATATCCGCGGAGGAAAACTTCGTGATCGGCTCCCAATCAGATTTGATAGGTACGGACATAGGTGGTTTGGAGACCGTGGCCGGGGACGAATCCCAAGGTCTGGCAACACAGGTCTCATAGGAGGTGGAGTCAGTATTCGTCTCTATCGCCGCTGAGTGTGTGGCCTCCGTGGCAGGGTCCATCCACCCGTCCTCGAATGGCGCGATCTGTTCCGGATTGAGAGCCGGAGTAGTTACATGTGTGATCTCCCGAACATTGTCCGACGGCGGAGCTAAATCATGCTTATCATGACTGTGCGGCGCACCTGACATGGGTTCGAATCCGTCGAAGATCAAGTCTCCGCGGATGTCAGCGGTGTAGTTAAAGCTTCCAAACCTGACCTAATGGCCAGGGGCGTAGCTTTTGATCTGCTCCAGATGGCCAAGCGAGTTGGCCCACAGTGCGAAGCCGCCGGATACGAAGATCTGTCCGATGAGAAAAACCTCACCCTGGATTGCATCATTGCCGATGATCGAAGGAGCCATCAAGCCTTATGGTGACGACACAGTGGAAATCTCAATGAAAGCACCAATGTCGGTGTCAAAACCGGCGGATCTCGGGTAGGGGGTCCCGAACTGTGCGTCTAAGGCGGATGGTAACAGGAGGCGGGGGACACAACGTTTACCCAGGTTCGGGCCCTCACGATGGAGGTAATACCCAACTTCCTGCTTGATTGATCTTGATGATATGAGTATTACAAGAGTTGATCTACCACGATATCGGAGAGGCTAAACCCTAGAAGCTAGCCTGTGGTATGATTGTTGTTGTCCTACAGACTAAACCCTCCGGTTTATATAGACACCGGAGGGGGCTAGGGTTACAAGAGTCGGTTACAAGGGAGGAGATCTACATATCCGAATCGCCAAGCTTGCCTTCCACGGAATGGAGAGTCCCATCCGGACACGGGATGAAGTCTTCAATCTTGTATCTTCATAGTCCAACAGTCCAGCCAAAGTATATAGTCCGGATGTCTGAGGACCCCCTAATCCAGGACTCACTCAGACGATGATGGGTTGGATGAGATTTATCATGTAATCGAGTTAGTTTTGTTAGGGTTTGATTCCTAGTATCCATTATGTTCTGAGATTGATGTTGCTATGACTTTGCTATGCTTAATGCTTGTCACTAGGGCCTGAGTGCCATGATTTCAAATCTGGACCTATTATGGTTTCATGAATATATGTGAGTTCTTGATCCTATATTGCAGGTCTATAGTCACCTATTATGTGTTGTGATCCGTTAACCCCGAAGTGACAATAATCGGGATACTTACCGGTGATGATCGTAGATTCAGGAGTTCATGTGTTCACTAATGTTAATGCTTTGGTTTGGTACTCTATTAAAAGGAGGCCTTAATATCCCTTAGTTTCCAATAGGACCCCGCTGCCACGGGAGGGTAGGACAAAATATGTCATGCAAGTTCTTTTCCATAAGCATGTATGACTATATTCAGAATACATGCCTACATTACATTGATGAACTGGAGCTAGTTCCGTGTCACCCTATGTTATAACTGTTGCATGAGGAATCGCACCCGACATAATTATCCATAACTGATCCATTACCTACGAGCTTTTCTCATATTGGTCTTTGCTTAGTTACTTTTCCGTTGCCACTGTTACAATTACTACAAAACTGCTACTATTACTTTTGCTACCGTTACCGCTACTATCATATTGCTTTGCTACTAAATACTTTCTTGCAGATATTAAGTCTTTTAGGTGCAGTTGAATTGACAACTCAACTGTTAATACTTGAGAATATTCTTTGGCTCCCCTTGTGTCGAATCAATAAATTTGGGTTGAATACTCTACCCTCGAAAACTATTGCGATCCCCTATACTTGTAGGTTATCAAGACTATTTTCTGGCGCCGTTGCTGGGGACCATAGCTCTATTCTTTGAGTCACTTGGGATTTATATCTGCTGATCACTATGAAGAACTTGAAAGATAAAAGAACCAAGATTTTTCCCTCAACTATGAGGGGAGGTAAGGAACTGCCATCTAGCTCTGCACTTGATTCACCTTCTGTTTTGAGTAAACTTGCGACACCTAAACCTGCTTCCGCAATTAATTCTGATATGTCACATGTTATTGATGATGCCACTTCTGCTTTGCATGATACTTATGATGAAACTACTTCTATGCTTGATAATACTGTGCCATTAGGTGAATTTGTTGATGAACAACTTGCTAGGATTAGAGAGAATGAAATTATTGAAACTGATAATATGGATGAAAGTGATGATGAAGATTCTCCCCCTAGATATGAATTTCCTGTTGTGCCTCAGGGTTATGTTATGGATGAAGAAACTGCTAGAGACTTTTTAGCTTGCAATGGTAGATATGATCTTAAGAAATTATTAGCTAAACTGAAAGAAAAATCCTTGAATGCTAGAATGAAATATGACCCTGCTTTTGCTACTTCACCTATCTGTATTTTCGATAAGGATTATGATTTCTCTGTCGACCCTGAGTTAATTACTTTGGTTAAATCTGATCCTTTCCATGGCTATGAAACTGAAACTGTTGTGGCACATCTTACTAAGTTGAATGATATAGCCACCCTGTTCACTAATGATGAGAAAACTCGCTATTACTTTATCCTTAAGTTGTTTCCATTCTCATTAAAGGGTGATGCTAAAACATGGTTTAATTCTCTTGATCCTGGTTGTGTGCGTAGTCCCCAGGATATGATTTATTACTTCTCTGCTAAATATTTCCCCGCTCATAAGAAACAAGCTACTTTAAGGGAAATATATAATTTTGTGCAAATTGAAGAAGAGAGTCTCCCACAAGCTTGGGGAAGGCTTGTCCGATTACTTAATGCTTTGCCTGATCATCCTCTCAAGAAAAATGAAATACTTGATATATTTTATAATGGACTAACTGATGCTTCCAGAGACCACCTGGATAGTTGTGCTGGTTGTGTTTTCAAGGAAAGAACTGTTGATCAAGCTGAATTGCTATTGAATAATATGTTGAGTAATGAAAATGATTGGACACTTCCTGAACCAACTCCTAAACCAACTCCAAAGAAAAGGGGTATTCTATTTCTCAGTCCTGAAGATATGCAAGAGGCAAAGAAATCTATGAAATAAAAAGGTATTAAAGCTGAAGATGTTAAGAATTTACCACCTATTGAAGAAATACATGGTCTTGATAACCCGACACAGGTAGTGAAGGTAAATTCTCTCTATAGATTTGATGAAGCTGATATCCCTCGTAATAAGTCTGCTAGCCAATGCTTGGATGAGTTTGATAATTTTATTATTAAGCAAGAAAACTTCAATCCTTATGTTGGTAGACAATTGAAACACAATTCTTATATGATTGAACACTTGAGTGATTATATGTCTAGAGTTAAAGGTGAACTTAAACTTATTAGTAAACATGCTTCTATGGTTACCACTCAAGTAAAACAAGTACTTAAAGCTCAGAATGATTTGCTCAGTGAATTAAATAATAAGAAAAATGATAATGTTGTTAGAGTTGTGACTAGAGGGGGTAAAATGACTTGGGAACCTTTGTATCCTGAAGGCCACCCTAAGAGAACTGAGCAAGATTCTCAGAGAACTAATGTTGATGCACCTAGTTCTTCTAAGAATAAGAAAAAGAAAAATGATAGAACTTTGCATGCTTCTAGTGAACCTGTTGTTGACACACCTGAGAATCCCAATGATATTTCTATTTCTGGTGCTGAAACACAATCTGGTAATGAACATGAACCTAGTGATAATCTTAATGATGATCTTCATGTTGATGCTCAACCTAGCAATGACAATGATGTAGAGATTGAACCTGTGGTTGATCTTGATAACCCACAATCAAAGAATCAACGTTATGATAAGAGAGACTTTGTTGCTAGGAAGCACGGTAAAGAAAGAGAACCATGGGTTCAGAAACCCATGCCTTTTCCTCCTAAACCATCCAAGAAAAAGGATGATGAGGATTTTGAGCGCTTTGCTGAAATGATTAGACCTATCTTTTTGCGTATGCGTTTAACTGATATGCTTAAAATGAATCCTTATGCTAAGTATATGAAAGATATTGTTACAAATAAAAGAAAGATACCGAAAGCTGAAATTTCCACCATGCTTGCTAATTATAATTTTAAAGGTGGAATACCAAAGAAACTAGGAGATCCCAGAGTACCAACTATACCATGCTCCATTAAAAGAAACTATGTTAAAACTGCTTTATGTGATCTTGGAGCCGGTGTTAGTGTTATGCCTCTCTCTCTATATTCATAGACTTGAATTGAATAAGTTGACACCTACTGAAATATCTTTGCAAATGGCCATAAATCAACCACTATACCTGTCGGTATTTGTGAGGATGTGCCTGTTGTGGTTGCAAATGTTACTATTTTAACGGACTTTGTTATTCTTGATATTCCTGAGGACGATAGTATGTCAATTATCCTTGGTAGACCCTTTTTGAATAATGTAGGGGCTTTTATAGATTGCAATAAAGGCAATGTCACTTTTCATGTTAATGGTAATGAGCATACGGTACACTTTCCGAGGAAACAACCTCAAGTTCATAGTATCAATTCTATTGGAAAAATTCCAACAATTACTATTGGAGGTTTTGAATTTCCTCTTCCTACTATCAAGAAGAAATATGATATTCTTATTGTTGGGGATGTGCATATCCCCGTTGAGGTAACCTAGTGTTATTCAAAAATTCTCCGGTTTCATGTTATTCAGAAAGAGTTTATTAACAAGACTTGATCAACCTTGTTAGTGGATTCCTTTTGATGAGCATGAGATGGATGAAGTTAGAAAGCACAACTTTCTGTACCCTCCTTTTACTTTCTGTTATTTAGATTTAATAAAGAAAAAATAGTATTTTTGTCTGTTTTCTAAATTATCCTTGCAATAAAAAATACCCTGAAAATAAAAGTTCTCCAAATGCCCTGAAAATTGTATATGATTTTTTCTAGAATATTTAAGAATTATTGGCACTGAGAACACACCAGGGGGCCTCACCACTTGGCCACGAGGGTCCAGGGCATGCCCTACCCCCTGGGCGTGCCCCTGCCTCGTGGACCCCACGTGGGCCCCCTCCACTTATTCTTGCACCCACACACTTCGTCTTCCTCCAGAAAAAAATCATCCACCAGCTCAAACCCGAGTCTAGCTCATCTTGCTGCCATTTTCGATCTCCTAGCTCAAAGCTCCATTCACAAAACTGCTTTGGGGGATTGTTCTTCGGTATGTGACTCCTCCAATGGTCCAATTAGTTTTTGTTCTAGTGATTTATTTATTGCAAATTTTTGCTGCTTAGGTGACCCTGTTCTTGAGCTTGCATCAAATTTATGTGGTCAAAAGTAGTTTTAATGCATGATATAGTCTCTAGGCACTTGTAGGAGTAGTTTCTATCAATTTTGTGGAGTTTGGTTCACTTTTATTTTGAGTTACTAAAAATTTCAGAAATTTTTCAGAGAAAGAAAATGATGAAAAGATTGTTGAGGGGCTCTTCGAGCCGAAGCTCGAAGGATAAGCAAAGTGAAGAAAATAAGAAGCCCAAATGTAATCTCCCTTGCATTGCGGAAGTTCGGCCGTGTGGATGGCCTTGTGATGAGTTCTTGACCAGCGTGAACAGTATCTCCTCCTAACTAATATTTTAGTGCAAATTTTTTACTTTCATGCTAAGAAATCACCACCTTCGGTGGAATTTCACTTATATGATGAGGTTAAGGAGATGTCACTATATGATTTTTGTCGGGTCTGTAAGATACCCTTTGTGGGCAGCATAGAGGAACCACATTGTAATGATGTGGAGGTGTTTATTGGTATGATTGTTGTAGGGAAACGAGGAAAGTTTCTGAGGCAAGAATTACTAGCATACATTTTCCTGTTCTATGTTACTTTGCAATATTTGCTAGTAGATGCTTAATTGGTCGTGGGAACAGTGGAAACCTTAGGGCCCCTAATATTTTTATTTTGCGCCATGCCTTGTTTCGTGATGCTACTTTCAGTTTAGGCGCCATTGTTGCTAAACGGTTAAATCTGAATCGTACGAAGGGTCCCGTCTTAGGAGGCATCTTTGCCTCGCGCTTTGCTGCACACTTTAACATACCTATTAGGCATTATGAGAAAGAGGAAAAGTTGCTGCCTCCTATTTCTCTAGATTGTAAGAGTATGGTAGCGCATGATTTTATTGTTAAGGATAAGAAGAAGATGCTTGAATATAGATTGATATTTAATAAAAATTACTTTGACATTATTACCTTTCCTGCTCCCTCTTTGTTTGGCATATTTTCAGGCACGTACCTCATCTTGTTGGAGGCCGTTTATGCATACTGGAGCCCGACACCAGCTCCAGAGCCTGAGCCGGAACCACCACTTGACCCTTATCGACAGTCTGTTTATCAGTGGAATCCAGAGGAGATCGCCAACCAGTTGCACCCAGATGACACTCCTCCGCACACTGGAGAGGGTCACTTTGATCCATGGGCATAGACCAACTTAGGCCAAAAGCCTAAGCTTGGGGAAGTACGTATTTCTCACCGACATTACATTCATGTTCACACACTCATTCCAGTTGTCGGTGCTCATACATTTTCATTGTACTATCCATGCTAGTTTAATTTCTTTTTAAGCCTTCTTCTTGTGTGTTTGAAAAACCTTAAGAAAAACCAAAAAAATAGTTGTAGCTTTTAGCTAGTGTACTTTCCATGCTTGTAAGAGTAGTAATTAAAAATAAAACCCAAAAACATTTCTCGTTCTTATTTTGCTTGTTGGGAGCTTTCCCGTGTAAATAGTTTTGTTTCTTTTCGTTTCTTTAGGTGTCGAGAGGAGAAGACCATGATGAAAATGTTGAATGGCTCTCATATGCATTATTGTTGATCTAAAAAAGAGCCCATATTACCTTGTCTTCTCCCTTGTATTGAATGCTTGCAGATTCCAGCTTAGTCCAATGCACGTGCACTATTATTATTATCCACACCATTCAGTCGTGCAAGTGAAAGGCAATAATGACGATATATGATGAACTGATTGAGATGATAAATGCTGGTATGAACTCAACCTATCTTGTTTTTGTAAATATGATTAGTTCATCGTTCCTAATTCAGCCTATTATGAATGAAACATGTTTGCAATGACAATTAGAGATTATAGTTGCTCATGCCATGCTTAAGTAGCTAGGAGTTTATAATGGTTTGCCTTGCGTGCCAACATGCTATTAAAATGGTTGTGATGTGGTATGATAGGGTGGTATCCTCCTTTGAATGATTCGAGTGGCTTGACTTGGCACATGTTCACGCATGTAGTTGAAACAAAATCAACATAGCCTCCACGATATTTATGTTCATGGTGAATTATATCCTACTCATGCTTGCATTCAGTGTTGATTAATTTTAATGCATGTTCATGACTGTTGTCGCTCTCTAGCTGGTCGCTTCCCAGTCTCTTTCTAGCCTTCACTTGTACTAAGCGGGAATACTACTTGTGCATCCAATTCCATAAACCCCAAAGTTATTCCATATGAGTCCACCATACCTTCCTATATGCGGTATCTACCTGCCGTTCCAAGTAAATTTGTATGTGCCAAACTCTAAACCTTCAAATGAAATTCTGTTTTGTATGCTCGAATAGCTCATGTATCAACTAGGGTTGTCTATATCTTCCATGCTAGGCGGGTTATTCTCAAGAGGAGTGGACTCCGCTCCTCACTCACGAGAAAATGGCTGGTAACCGGGATGCCCAGTCCCATGCTCAAATCAAATCAAAATAATTGCAAACAAAACTCCCCCAGGATTGTTGTTAGTTGGAGGCACCCGTTGTTTCGGACAAGCCATGGATTGATGTTTGTTGGTGGTAGGGGGAGTATAAACTTTA
This sequence comes from Triticum urartu, assembly GCF_056163025.1. Classification (NCBI taxonomy): domain Eukaryota; kingdom Viridiplantae; phylum Streptophyta; class Magnoliopsida; order Poales; family Poaceae; genus Triticum; species Triticum urartu. The sequence continues at coordinate 221,657,795 of NC_141878.1, forward strand.
CCATTCTGTTTGGGAACCGCCTATAATGTGTGTAGTGATACGTCTCTGTCGTATCTATAATTTTTGATTATTCCATGCCAATATCATACAACTTTCATATACTTTTGGCAACTTTTTATACTATTTTTGGGACTAACATATTGATCCAGTGCCCAGTGTCAGTTCCTGTTTGTTGTCATTGCTACGCTAGATCATTGCACATCCCGGTACACCGCGGGAAGCATTCATATAGAGTCATATCTTTGTTCTAGTATCGAGTTGTAATATTGAGTAGTAAGTAAATAAAAGTGTGATGATCATCATTATTAGAGCATTGCCCCAGTGAGGAAAGGATGATGGAGACTATGATTCCCCCACAAGTCAGGATGAGAATCTGGACTTTTAAAATAAATAGAAGAGGCCAAAGAAGACCAAATAAAAAAAGAGGCCAAAGAAGCCCACCAAAAAAACAAAATAGAAAAAGAAAAGAAAAGAAAAGAAAAGAAAAAAAGAAAAACAATGAGAGAAAAAGAGAGAAGGGCAATGTTATTATCCTTTTACCACACTTTTGCTTTAGAGTAGCACCATGTTCTTCATATAGAGAGTCTCTTGAGTTATCACTTTTATATACTAGTGGGAATCTTCATTATAGAACTTGGCTTGTATATTCCAATGATGGGCTTCCTCAAATGCCCGAGGTCTTCATGAGCAATCAAGTTGGATGCACACCCACTTAGTTTCCAGTTTGAGCTTTCATACACTTATACTCCCTCCGGTCCTTTTTAGTTCGCGTATAAGATTTGACTGAAGTCAGGCCTCATAAAGTTTGACCAACTTTATAGAAAAAAGTACCAACATTCACAATCTGAAATCAATATCAATAGATGTGTCATGACTTAAAGTTTCATATTGTATAACTGTAGCATGGCAGATGTTGATATTTTTTTATATAAATACGGTCAAACTCTATGTGACTTCAGAGAATTCTAATATGCAGAGTAAAAAGGACAGGAGGGAGTAGCTCTTAGTGCATCCGTTGCATGGCAATCCCTACTCCTCACATTGACATCAATTGATGGGCATCTCCATAGCCCGTTGATTAGCCACGTCGATGTGAGACTTTCTTCTTTTTTGCCTTCTTCACACAAACCTCCATCATCATATTCTATTCCACCCATAGTGCTATGTCCATGGCTTGCGCTCATGTATTGCGTGAGGGTTGAAAAGGCTGAAGCGCGTTAAAAAGTATGAACCAATTGCTCGGCTTGTCATCGGGGTTGTGCATGATTTGAATGCTTTGTGTGGTGAAGATGGAGCATAGCCAGACAATATGATTTTGTAGGGATGAGCTGACATGAAGATTGTTTTCGATGGCTCGAGAGGTCATCGTCGGCGCAGAAGCCGAACAGGTGGTCATAAGAAAACCACCTAGCCGGAGGGTTTGGCCGACAGTCAAAGCTCCCTTAGCAACGGTGCCGTCTTTAAAGACAGGGCGAGGCATCCTTCCTGATGGCGACGACACAGAGGAACTCTCAATGAAAGCACCAATGTCGGTGTCAAAACCGGCAGATCTCGGGTAGGGGGTCCCGAACTGTGCGTCTAGGCCGGATTGTAACAGGAGGCAAGGGACACGAAGTTTTACCCAGGTTCGGGCCCTCTTGATGGAGGTAAAACCCCATGTCCTGCTTGATTAATATTGATGATATGGGTAGTACAAGAGTAGATCTACCACGAGATCGGAGAGGCTAAACCCTAGAAGCTAGCCTATGGTATGATTGCTATTCTGTATCTTGTCCTACGGACTAAAACCCTCCAGTTTATATAGACACCGGAGAGGGTTAGGGTTACACAAAGTCGGTTACAATGGTAGGAGATCTACATATCCGTATCGCCAAGCTTGCCTTCCACGCCAAGGAAAGTCCCTTCCGGACACGGGACGAAGTCTTCAATCTTGTATCTTCATAGTCCAGGAGTCCGGCTGAAGGTATAGTCCGGCCATCCGGACACCCCCTAATCCAGGACTCCCTCAGTAGCCCCCGAACCAGGCTTCAATGACGATGAGTCCGGCGCGCAGATTGTCTTCGGCATTGCAAGGCGGGTTCTCCTCCAAATTCCGTGTAGCTGTTGAATAAAGTCCGGTTTCTTGTAAATGTTGCGCTCCTTGGCTTCTACGCCCAATAATGGTCGTCTCCCACATGTCAAACGAATATGAAAAGTCTGAGTGTTTTTACATCCACACCCCTAGCCGCGCAAATGAGCCGCCCATTTAAGGGGACGAGGATTTAGATCCAAACCACACCTTCTCCCCCTCGCGAGTGTTCATCAGAGCACATCCGACAAAGGTCCATACCACCATGGACAACCATCGCAACTCCTCCTTTCGCCCTTCCAGCCCTCAGCCTAGATATTGGGAGAGATGCTCCATCCCGCACAGCGAGCTAGTGACGCTCCAGACCAAGGGATTTCTCCCCCTGGCCTATATGGTCCCAGTTCGAGCCGGTCTTGCCATCTATAATGGCGGAGAGCAAGCGGAGAGTGCCCCTAATCCCTCCAAAGGAGAGCGGGTATGCCTCGTCCCTTATTTAATAAGAGGGCTCGGATTTCCAATCCATCCGTTTCTCCGGGGGCTCCTAGAGTTCTCTGGCCTCCAGCTACACAATCTTACGCCTGCCTTCGTATTGCATATCGCGGGCTTCGTAGCCCTCTGCAAGCTGTTTTTGGGTGTTGAGGCTCATTTCGGGCTGTGGAAAGAGCTATTCTGCCTTGTGCCCCGTTCTCAAAAGGGTCAATATATCAAGTGGGCGGAGCCGAAGTGTGGCGCATTGCCGGGACCGGATATCTATCTGGAACCCCAAAGAAGGCGTCCGAGGACTGGCCTTCGAAATGGTTTTACATAGAGGACGTCCCGCTGCCGGATCCTGTCCGGATCAGCCTCCCTAAGTTCGACAGTGCTCCACTAAAGAAGCGCCTAAGTTGGCGTCCACGGAGCCCTCAGAGGGAAAGTGACAAGGACGTCCTTTACCTGATGGGCCGGATAAGATTGTTAGCTCATTACGGACTGACCATGATCAGGGTCATGGCCGCATGCATCATGCAAGGGGTGCAGCCGCTACAGTATAGAGGCCACCCCATGTGGGATTTCAACGGGGAGGATGACGCCACCCGCTACGGCCGTAAGGGACCGGATTCGGCTGCGGCCCTAACAAAGACCTTGTCCGCTTTGTACAAGGGAGAAGAGGAGGAATTTCTCCATGTCAACCCACATGGTGGATTTTCTATGTACAATCCCCCAAGCAGGGTAAGTGGTCACATTTACTTGCCCATCCGTTTTATATTCCCATTGTTAAATATTCAGTCTAACGACTTCAACGCAGGAACTGCGCCAGGCTGTTAAAGAAATAAACAGCCCTCCTCCACAACCCGAGGACCCAGGACGGTCCCTCGACCCGGCCTCTCAAGAGGATCCGGACTTACCTGTGGAGCTGATTGATGGAGTGTTCCATCAATTGAGCAAGGACAACGCCTTGGTGGCCATTACGGCCGATTACCCAGGGCTAATCCCGGCCTCCCAGGTAACTGAGATCAAAGTCCCAGTACCCCGAATAGGGGTCCGCCCTCTCGTGTTTTCAGTTTCCTGATTACAACCGAGCTTTGCAGGGGAGGTTTTTGAGACGGGAGGCTGAACCTGCGGCGACAAGCCAACGAGGGGCCGCAGGGCCCCGTGGGCAGAAAAGAGGTGCAGTCCGGACCGAGGCGTCAGCGCAAAGGTATGGCGCGCCCCCTTATCCCAGGTGTTATACCTTCAAGGCATATTAACACTTGTGCTCTCTTTAGGACAAAGAGACCTTGCCGGACTATATCCGGAGAGGCTGCCAATCGCGCCTCCACCAGCCAGGCTCCAAAGCCTGGTCCGGAGGCGGAGGCGAACACAAGGCGCGCACCGGACGCTCCTCCGACGGAGGATGTGGACAGGTTGTCTGCCACCAACTCTGAGGTGGAGAGTGCCATGAACCGCAGGCGTCGCCGGATAATTCTTCGCGACGCTTGTCTCTCCCGAGAGGCATTAGATGCCTTCAATTCGGGAGATGCGTACCTCCGTGCCGCTCAAAACGGTCTAGCCAGAGCCACGGAGCAATATGTAAAAGACATACGGGTAAGAAAATTTTGGTAATTATATATATACCAGTAGCCCCCGAGACTTGAAACAGTTAGAATAACTGATTTAAGGATCATTTGTTATGCAGGTTCTTACAGAAAAGAATTCCCTACTGTCCCAGGAGCTGGAAGAGTGCAAAGCCCATCTTGAGGCCGCACTAGCCGTGGCAGGGGAGCCCAAGGAGACCCCCTCTGGTAATATACACTTCGAAAGATAAGTATTTTGCGAAGCACGGCATGGGTGCGAATCTGACAAATGAAATTGCAGATGGCGCCGGATTGAGTCCGGAAAGTCAACAACTCCTACGCCAGCTGAAGGCTGGTGAGAAGGTGCTGACAAAGGTGAGGCGGGAGAAGAACAATCTCCAAGATGCAAACACCAAGCTCGGCGTCGACCTGAAAGATGTTCATGCCCAGCTGTCAGACTCCGTTAAGGAGAATCAGCGGCTTCGGCGCGGCATATTTAGTAAGTGCTTGAACGAACCTTTGAAAAAAGGTTCGGCAGGGAAGTCGACTAACAGAGTAATGTCTGTAGGTGTGCTAACAGGTCGTCCTGCAGAGGATATGCCCGGTTCTATGGGTGACCTTCTTCCCGAGCTCTCGCAACTACTCGAGCGAGTTCGGCAGACGATGCAAGGCGTCGCCCAGGCCTTGTGGCCATCCATCTCCATGCCCGAAGGTCTTGGAGAGCTTGTGGAGAAGCTAAAGGGAGCACGGCGGCGCTTCCGATTGTGGAAGATATCGGCATGCCGTCAAGGCGCTAGGGAGTCCTGGGCCATGGTGAAGACGCGGTACACAAAGGCTGACCCCAACCACATGGCCGAGGTCGGTCCTGTGGGGCCCAATGGGAAGGAGATCCCTGTAATCTTAGTATACGGCCAAGTAGAATTGGCCGCAAAGTATTCCCAGCAGGACTGTAAATTAGACAGCCTGTTAGATGGTATTGAAGAGGAATACAATCAGTCAGAATGACTATGTAATTTAATTGACATTTATAATGCCTTCTAGCCGGATTGTAGATCGTTTGTCATGGCCGACCTTTTCGCTTCAGCCTCGGGACCTGATGGTCCGGAGTGTGTCCAAATTCCCATGCGGTTATATAAGAACCGGGGAATGCATGGAGACCAGGCGTAGGGGTCATTAGTGCGTGAACAGACAAGTGCCCGACTAGTTATGTTATATTACATGGTTAGTAAGAAACATCTTCCAGGGAGAATAGTTCCATTAGGGGTTCCTTTCCCTGGGAGGCATGCCCTAAAGTGCATGCCCATTCTGCGAAAAAGACGCGGGAAAAAGCATCTGGGGGCGCATAAATAAATAAGTGAAAAGATCATCTTTTAGGTCACCGATCGAATATTCCCTTAAGAATGCTAGCTTTCGGCTTCACCCAGTCTGAGGTACACATCCGGCTAATCCGGCAGTAACAATCGCAGAGGTGCTCCCTTTACCGCCTAGCCGAATAATCGGGAACGTAGGGGTAAGCACAGGAGCCAGGCAACCCAGCTTGGCCAAAACTTAAGTCATATCGATGCATATAATGGTGAAATAAAAGGTACATGCGGAAGTGTAACACATGTGTTGGGCATGAAGCCCGTATAAATAAGCTTCTGTTAAAAGAAGCCCCCAGGTTTAATGAGTGCAAATAGCACGTCATTTGATGAGCCTTTAAAGGCTATAAGAGAAAGGAAGGGGAGAAGGAGAGAAATGTAAGACAGACAGTATATAAAAAATGGACAGAGGAAGGAGACGAACACAGAGTCCGGCGCTAGGCATAGAATCTTCGGAGACGGGCTGCGTTCCATGGGTTTGGCTCGAGTCAGTTATCCGATGCATCTCGCAGGCGGTACGCTCCACCAGTCAGGACTTGGTCAATTATGAAGGGACCTTCCCACTTGGGCTTGAATTTGTCCTTTTTCTTGTCCGGCAGGCGTAGAACTAATTCGCCAATGCTTTGGTATCTTCGAACCTGCTGTTGATAGAATGCGGAACGGGCTTTTGCCACGTCACGCTCCTCTCTCCAATGCGTCCAAACTGTCCTGCCGATCGAGCTCGGCTTCTCTTTCTTCACACATGCGCACTCGAGGTGAGTCATGAATTATGTCGCAAGGCAAAACTGCCTCTGCGCCGTACACCATAAAGAATGGTGTGTATCCGGTGGTGCGATTCGGCATGGTCCGCAGCCCCCAGAGTACGGAGTTGAGCTCCTCTACCCAGTGCGTGTTAGATTCCTTGAGGGACCGCACTAATCTGGGTTTGATGCCGCTCATGATAAGACCATTTGCACGTTCGACCTGGCCGTTAGTTTGTGGGTGATAGACAGAAGCATAATCGAGCTTGATGCCCATGTTTTTGCACCAGAGTTTTACCTCGTCGACCGTAAAGTTCATGTCATTATCAGTGATGATGCTGTGGGGGACGCCATAACGGTGTACAACCCCGGATATAGTCTATCACCGGTCCGGATTCGGCCGTCTTAACAGGCTTGGCTTCTATCCATTTGGTGAACTTATCCACCATGACCAGTAAGTATTTTTTCTTGTGGGTTCCGCCTTTAAGGGGTCCAACCATGTCAAGCCCCCAGACCGCGAAGGGCCAAGTGATGGGGATAGTTTGGAGGGCGGTGGGTGGCATATGGCTTTGGTTTGCAAAGAGCTGGCAACCGACGCATCGTTGGACTAAGTCCTGGGCGTCTGCCCGGGCCGTCGGCCAATAAAAGCCTGTACGGAAGGCCTTGCTTACAAGGGACCAAGCTGCAGCGTGATGACCGCCGAGTCCGGCATGAATTTCAGCCAGGAGGTTCCGCCCTTCCTCTTCGGAGATGCACCTTTGAAGGACTCTAGTAGTGCTTTTCTTATAAAGCTCTCCCTCGTGGACTTTGTAGGCTTTGGATCGCCGCACTATGTAGCGTGCCTAATTTTGGTCCTCGGGGAGTTCCTGCCTAGTAAGGTAGGCAAGGAGTGGTTCTGTCCATGGGGCGATGACGGCCATTATGACGTGGGCTAAAGGTGTTATTTCATTGGCAGAGCCTCCGGTTGTGTCAGAATGTTCGGTGTCGGGCAGTGCGGTTGGGTCCGGACTGTTATTGTTCGGCTCCCCTTCCCAAACTACGGATGGCTTGAATAGCCTTTCCAAGAAGATGTTGGGGGGGACTACATCGCGTTTTGCGCCGATGCGTGCCAGGACATCTGCCGCCAGATTATTTTCCCGGGCTATATGGTGAAATTCAAGCCCTTCGAACCGAGCTGACATTTTTAGGACGGCGTTGCGGTAAGCTGCCATTTTTGGATCCTTGGCATTGAAGTCTCCATTTATTTGGGATATTGCGAGGTTCGAGTCCCCGCGCACCTCTAGGCGTTGAATGCCCATGGATACTGCCATCCGGAGACCATGTAAAAGGGCCTCATATTCGGCTGCATTGTTGGAGTCTGTGTACATAATCTGGAGTATGTATTGAACTGTGTCTCCTGTGGGGGACGTCAAAACGATGCCAGCCCCTAGTCCGGCCAATCTTGGAGCCGTCGAAATGCATGATCCAATTTGAATATGTGCCATACTCTTTAGGGAGTTCGACCTCCGTCCATTCTGCGACAAAGTCGGCCAAAACTTGCGACTTGATGGCTCGCCGTGGCTTATAAGTTATGTCGAACAGGAGGAGCTCAATGGCCCATTTTGCAATCCGGCCTGTTGCGTCACGGTTGTTTATAATATCGTTAAGTGGTACTTCCGAGGCTACTATTATTGAACACTCTTGAAAGTAGTGTCGTAGCTTCTGGGATGCCATGAATACCGCGTAAGCAATCTTTTGATAATGCGGGTACCGTGATTTGCACGGAGTGAGGACAGTGGACACATAATAGACCGGCTTTTGAAGGGGGAATTTGTGTCCGTCCGTTACTCGTTCGACGATGAGCACTGCGCTTACAACCTGATGTGTTGCTGCAATGTACAATAGCATTGGTTCGCCAATGTTTGGCGCGGCCAGAACTGAGTTTGTTGCCAATATGGCTTTTATTTCGTCGAGTTCGGCCGTGGCTGCATCCGTCCATTCGAAGTGTTCGGTGCACCAAAGGAGGCGGTAAAGGGGTAGGGCCTTTTCTCCCAAGCGGGAGATAAAGCGGCTTAGAGCCACCACGCATCCAGTTAACTTTTGTATTTGTTTGAGGTCCTTTGGGATATCCAATTGTGACAGAGCTCGGATCTTGGCTGGATTTGCTTCAATTCCTCTACCGGATACAATGAAGCCCAAGAGCTTTCCGGCTGGGACGCCGAAAACGCATTTTCCGGGTTGAGCTTGATGTCGTATGTTCGGAGGTTATCAAATGTGAGCCTCAAGTCGTCTACTCGAGATTCGACATGTCTTGTTTTGATGACCACATCATCTACATATGCCTCCACTGTTTTGTCGATCTGGTTTGCCAGACATGTCTGAATCATGCGCTGATATGTTGCGCCGGCGTTTTTGAGCCCGAAGGGCATTGTGTTGAAGCAGAATGGGTTGTATGGTGTGATAAATGCCGTTGCGGCTTGGTCTGATTCTGCCATCTTGATTTGATGGTAGCCAGAATATGCGTCGAGGAAACACAACGAATCGTGTCCTGCGGTAGTGTCGATAATTTGATCGATGCGGGGGAGGGGGAAGGGATCCTTTGGGCAAGCCTTGTTAAGGTCTTTAAAATCAATGCACAGGCGCCAGGATTTGTCCTTCTTTGGTACCATCACCAGGCTTGCTAGCCAGTCCGGATGTTTTATATCTCTGATGAATCCGGCCTCCAATAGCTTTGCTAGCTCCTCTCCCATGGCCTGTCTCTTAGGTTCAGAAAAACGCCGAAGAGCTTGTTTGACAGGTTGGAATCCTTTTAGGATATTTAAGCTGTGCTCGGCCAGCCTGCGTGGGATTCCTGGCATGTCTGAAGGGTGCCAGGCGAAAATGTCCCAGTTCTCTCGTAGGAACTCTCGCAGTGCGGCGTCTACATCAGGGTTTAACTGTGCCCCGATGGAAGCTGTTTTATTGGGGTCCCTTGGATGGACCTGGAATTTGACTATTTCGTCCGCCGGTTTAAAGGAGGTAGACTTGGATCTTTTGTCAAGTACCACGTCGTCCCTATTCACCATGGAGCGCAGCGCAGTCAGTTCCTCAGCCGCTAGGGCTTCGGATAGTGCCTTGAGGGCCAGTGTGGCTGTGTTGTTTTCGGTGCGGAGTGCTATGTCCGGATCAATAGCGAGAGTGATGATCCCGTTAGGCCCAGGCATCTTGAGCTTCATGTACCCGTAATGGGGTATTGCTTGGAAGATTGTAAATGCTTCCCGCCCTAGTAGAGCGTGGTAACCGCTGCTGAACGGAGCCACATGGAACGTGACCTCTTCGGACCTGTAATTATCCGGCGTTCCGAACACCACATCTAGTGTGATTTTTCTTGTACAGCACGCTTCCCGACTAGGGATTATTCCTCTAAAGGTTGTGCTACTTCGCTCAATGCGGTTCCAGTCTATTTCCATTTTTGAAGGGTTTCTCATAAATGAGGTTCAATTCGCTGCCGCCGTCCATGAGTACCTTGGTAAGACGAAAGCCGTCCACTATTGGACTGAGGACCAATGTGGCTGGTGCTCGGGTTGTTCGGAATTTAGGTTCATCACTGGCGTTAAAGGTAATAGCCGTGTCACTCCATGGGTTTATTGTTTCTACTTGGTAGACTTCGGCAAGGCTGCGGAGTGTTCTTTTTCGCATACTATTTGATGCGAAAGTCTCAAAGACTGTTAATACCGTATTGGTGTCTCTGGGGTGGCTTTCTGTGGCCTCCGGAATTAGGAGATCTTCGCCAATTTTGGCCACCTGCCAGAGTATCCAACATGCTCTAAGGCTGTGAGTTGGTGTGGCGTCGTCTGTACTGTGAATTTTACAGGGTCCATTAAGCCATCCTTCCAGTACGGTTCCATGCCCTGTAGAGGGTTTTTGCTTTTTGGTGTTTGACCCGGGTGTCTGGCGATGATGCACCCTTTTATTTTGGACTGAGGCTCAGAGGCCGAGGAATTTCCGAACTCGAAAATTTGGATTCCTGGATGTTGTCCAATGAATCCAGCCCGTCGCCTGACTCTAAGTTCAGGTCTTGAGTGATATCCTCCCCTCCGCGGGTATCCGGCTTGGAGGGATCGGGAATCCGGACGTAGCTAGTCCTTAAGATAGATGAAGGGTCACCGCACTGCCCCTCTACCACGGCAACATGATGGGTGACTTGGGGAGAGTTAATCTCTCTCAGATCGGGTTTAGGCCCAATCTGGTCATAATCCGTAGCGACTCCCAGGGCGGCGATGCGATCCAAGAGCTCATTTATGGAGGAGAGCTCCATTGGATCTAACTGCTCGGCGAGTTCCGAGCTGACATGAAGATTGTTTTCGATGGCTCGAGAGGTCATCGTCGGCGCAGAAGCTGAACAGGCGGTCATAAGAAAACCACCTAGCCGGAGGGTTTGGCCGACAGTCAAAGCTCCCTTAGCAACGGTGCCGTCTTTAAAGACGGGGTGAGGCGTCCTTCCTGATGGCGACGACACAGAGGAACTCTCAATGAAAGCACCAATGTCGGTGTCAAAACCAGCAGATCTCGGGTAGGGGGTCCCGAACTGTGCGTCTAGGCCGGATTGTAACAGGAGGCAAGGGACACGAAGTTTTACCCAGGTCCGGGCCCTCTTGATGGAGGTAAAACCCTACGTCCTGCTTGATTAATATTGATGATATGGGTAGTACAAGAGTAGATCTACCACGAGATCTGAGAGGCTAAACCCTAGAAGCTAGCCTATGGTATGATTGTTGTTCTGTATCTTGTCCTACGGACTAAAACCCTCCGGTTTATATAGACACCGGAGAGGTGTAGGGTTACACAAAGTCGGTTACAATGGTAGGAGATCTACATATCTGTATCGCCAAGCTTGCCTTCCACGCCAAGGAAAGTCCCTTCCGGACACGGGACGAAGTCTTCAATCTTGTATCTTCATAGTCCAGGAGTCCGGCTGAAGGTATAGTCCGGCCATCCGGACACCCCCTAATCCAGGACTCCCTGAGTTAGTATGCTTGAAGTATTATTGTCTTAATGTCAAATGATAGACTATTGCTTTGAATCACTCGTGTCTTAATATTCATGCCATGATTAGATATATGATCAAGATTATTCTAGGTAGCATTCCACATCAAAAGTTATCTTTTTTATCATTCACCTACTCGAGGACGAGCAGGAATTAAGCTTGGGGATGCTGATATGTCTCCGTCGTATCTATAATTTTTGATTGTTCCATGCCAATATTATACAACTTTCATATACTATTGGCAACTTTTTATATTATTTTTGGGACTAACATATTGATCCAGTGCCCAGTGTCAGTTCCTATTTGTTGCGTGTTTTATGTTTCGCACAAACCCCATACCAAACGGAATAAAAATGGACGGAAAATATTTTTGGAATATTTGTGAAATATGGGAAGAAGAACCAACGCGAGAAGGTGCCTAAGGGGGCCACGAGGCAGGGGGCGCGCCCCTGACCCTCGTGGGCCCCCCGTAAGGCAGTTGCTGCTCTTCTTTGGCCGCAAGAAAGGTAATTTTCAGAGAAAAGTCTGGGCGAAGGTTTCAATCCAATCGGAGTTATGGATCTCCGAATATATAAGAAATGGTGAAAGGGCAAAATCCCAGGACGCAGAAACAGAGAGAGAGAGAGAGAGAGAGAGAGAGAGATCCAATCTCGGAGGGACTCTCGCCCCTCCCACGCCATGGAGGCCATGGACCAGAAGGTAAACCCTTCTCCCATCTAGGGAGAAGGTCAAGGAAGAAGAAGAAGAAGAAGAAGAAGGGAGGCTCTCTCCCCCTCGCTTCCGGTGGCGCCGGAACACCGCCGGGGCCATCATCATCACCGCGATCTTCACCAACACCTACGCCATCTTCACCAACATCTCCATCACCTTCCCCCCTCTATCTAAAGTGGTCCACTCTCCCGCAATCCGTTGTACCCTCTACTTGAACATGGTGCTTTATGCTTCATATTATTATCCAATGATGTGTTGCCATCCTATGATGCCTGGGTAGATTTTCGTTATCCTATCGGTAACTGGTGAATTGCTATGATTGGTTTAAATTGCTTGTGGTTATGTTGCTGTCCTTTGGCCCATCATATGAGCGCGCGTGTGGATCACACCATAGGGTTAGTTGTATGTTGATAGGACTATGTATTGGAGGGCAAGAGTGACAGAAGCTTCAACCTAGCATAGAAATTGATGCATACGGGATTGAAGGGGGACCAATATATCTTAATGCTATGGTTGGGTTTTACCTTAATGAACGTTAGTAGTTGCGGATGCTTGCTAATAGTTCCAATCATAAGTGCATAGAATTCCAAGTCAGGGATGACATGCTAGCAGTGGCCTCTCCCACACAAAACTTGCTATCGGTCTAGTAAAGTAGTCAATTGCTTAGGGGCAATTTCGCAACTCCTACCACCACTTTTCCACACATTCTATACTAACTTTATTGTTTCTTTATCTAAACAGACCCTACTTTTTATTTACGCGCTCTTTATATTCTTGCAAACCTATCCAACAACACCTACGAAGTACTTCTAGTTTTATACTTGTTCTAGGTAAAGCGAACGTCAAGCGTGCGTAGAGTTGTATCGGTGGTCGATAGAACTTGAGGGAATATTTGTTCTACCTTTAGCTCCTCGTTGGGTTTGACACTCTTACTTATCGAAAGAGGCTACAATTGATCCCCTATACTTGCGGGTTATCATGTAGCATGGAAGATATCGAGATCTCTCGGTTGTTATATTGACAATGAAAGTATACCACTCAAAATATTATTTATCTCTATTTCAAAATCGAGCTCTGGCACCTCTACAAATCCCTGCTTCCCACTGAGAAGGGCCTATCTATTTACTTTTATGTTGAGTCATCATCTTCTTATTAAAAAGCACCAATTGGAGAGCACCGCTGTCATTTGTATGCATTACTATTAGTTTACATTGAGTATGACTATGACTGGATTTCTTTTACCATGAATTACAATTTCTAGTCAGTCCTTGATCTTCATAGGTGCTCTGCATTTATGTTTTGCGGTCTCAGAAAGGGCTAGCGAGATACCATCTTGTTATATCATATTATGATTGTTTTGAGAAAGTGTTATCATCCGAGATTTATTATTATTTCTCGCTAGTTGATTATGCCATTGATATGAGTAAACATGATACCTAAATGTTATTGTGAATATGGTTAGTTCATAATCTTTGTTGAAAACTTGAATGCTGGCTTTACATATTTACAACAACAAGAGCAAACAGAGTTTGTAAAAGTTTTTCCTTATCACTTTCAGTTTGTCAACTGAATTGCATGAGGACAAGCAAATGTTTAAGCTTGGGGGAGTTGATACGTCTCCAATGTATCTACTTTTCCAAACACTTTTGCCCTTGTTTTGGACTCTAACTTGCATGATTTGAATGGAACTAACCCGGACTGACGCTGTTTTCAGCAGAATTGCCATGGTGTTATTTTTGTGCAGAAATAAAAGTTCTCAGAATGACCTGAAACTTCACGGAGAATATTTTTGGAATATATAAAAAATACTGGTGAAAGAATCAAGGCCAGGGGGCCAACACCCTGTCCACGAGGGTGGGGGCGCGCCCACCCCCCTGGAGCGCGCCCCCTGCCTCGTGGGCCCCCTGATGCTCCACCGACCTCAACTCCAACTCTATATATTCACGTTCGGGAGAAAAAATCAGAGAGAAGGATTCATCGCGTTTTATGATACGGAGCCGCCGCCAAGCCCTAATCTCTCTCGGGAGGGCTGATTTGGAGCCCGTTCGGGGCTTCGGAGAGGGGAATCCGTCGCCATCGTCATCATCAACCTTCCTCCATCACCAATTTCATGATGCTCACCACCGTGTGTGAGTAATTCCATCGTAGGCTTGTTGGACGGTGATGGGTTGGATGAGATTTATCATGTAATCGAGTTAGTTTTGTTAGGGTTTGATCCCTAGTATCCATTATGGTCTGAGATTGATGTTGCTATGACTTTTCTATGCTTAATGCTTGTCACTAGGGCCCGAGTGCCATGATTTCAGATGTGAACCTATTATGTTTTCATGAATATATGTGAGTTCTTGATCCTATCTTGCAAGTCTATAGTCAACTATTATGTGTTATGATCCGTTAACCCCGAAGTGACAATAATCGAGATACTTACTAGTGATGACCGTAGTTTGAGGAGTTCATGTATTCACTAAGTGTTAATGCTTTGGTCCGGTACTCTATTAAAAGGAGGCCTTAATATCCCTTAGTTTCCAATAGGACCCCACTGCCACGGGAGGGTAGGACAAAAGATGTCATGCAAGTTCTTTTCCATAAGCACGTATGACTATATTCGGAATACATGCCTACATTACATTGATGAACTGGAGCTAGTTCTGTGTCACCCTATGTTATAATTGTTGCATGAGGAATCGCACCCGACATAATTATCCATAACTGATCCATTACCTACGAGCTTTTCTCATATTGGTCTTTGCTTAGTTACTTTTCCGTTGCCACTGTTACAATTACTACAAAACTGCTACTATTACTTTTGCTACCGTTACCGCTACTATCATATTGCTTTGCTACTAAATACTTTCTTGCAGATATTAAGTCTTTTAGGTGCAGTTGAATTGACAACTCAACTGTTAATACTTGAGAATATTCTTTGGCTCCCCTTGTGTCGAATCAATAAATTTGGGTTGAATACTCTACCCTCGAAAACTATTGCGATCCCCTATACTTGTGGGTTATCAGTGGCTATGAAGTGGGAAGTGGGTGGGAAGTAAAATTCCCTATTTTCAGCCCCTAGTCCGGGTTGGGCGTAATTCGGGAGCGGTTCCTCTGTGATGACGAGGGATCGCATTAAGTCCAGTGCCTCGTTTAAGAGTGGGGTTTGGACGAGGTCGAAAGTTTCTGGTCCGAAGACGTGAGCCTCTAGGGTTCGGAATGAGTGTCTGGAGAAGAGTCTGGCTTTGCAATGATTGCCGGAGATGCTATTCTCTCTGATTTTTCGGTGTTGAGCTCTAAGGCCGCAGAGTGTCCGGCGGGCTCTAGACTCCCGTCTTCGGACCTGATGACGCGCTCCGGATCTAAGGCCGGAGCGGTGGTTGGGGCCGCGAACCCTTGGAAGATCAAGTCTCCTCGGGTGTTAGCAACATAGTTTAGATTTCCAAAACTGATCTGGTGACCAGGGCGTAGCTGTCGATCTCCTCTAGGTGGCCAACCGAGTTGGCACGCAGTGCGAAGCCATCGAATACAAAGATCTGGCCGGGGAGAAAAATCTCCTTCGCGGCAGCATTGTTGTAGATGATTGATGGAGTCATCGAGCCTTTCGACGACGGCACAATGGAACTCTCAATGAAAGCACCAATGTCGGTGTCAAAACCGGCAGATCTCGGGTAGGGGGTCCCGAACTGTGCGTCTAAGGATCGATGGTAACAGGAGGCAAGGGGCACAGTGTTTACTCAGTTTCGGGCCCTCTTGATGGAGGTAATACCCTACTTCCTGCTTGATTGACTTTGATGAGTATAGGGGTTACAAGAGTTGATCTACCACAAGATCGTAATGGCTAATCCCTAATTATCTAGCCTGTATGATTATGATTGTGATTGCCTCTACGGACTAAACCCTCTGGTTTATATGGACACGGGAAGGGAATAGGGTTTGTACAAAGTCGGTTTACAGAGAAAGGAATCTTCATATCTGCACACTAAGCTTGCCTTCCACACCAAGGAGAGTCCCATCCGGACACGGGGAAAGTCTTTTGTCTTGTATCTCCATGACCCATTAGTCCGGCCCATATCACATAGCCCGGATGCCTGAGGAGCCCATAATCCTGGACTCCCTCAACGGCCGCTCGAGAGCATCTCTCCGGCCGCCTCTCGGCTTTGAGGGCGCCCCTCGCGCCACGGGTCGAGTTCCTTCCCGTTTGGATGCCTTAGGGGCCGTGCCCCTCCTCCGGTCGGCACCCCCAACCCCGGCGCCTTTGGCGTCCGCCGCGCCCGCGGCCTCTCCGGTGCCGCCAACGCCCCCGGCGTCCCCCCTGGCGTTCACGACGCCCCCGGCATCCTCGACACCTCCCGCGCCCTCGGCCCTCGGCGTCCCCTGCGGCGGGTCCTTCATCATCCTCACCCGCCGCCGACCCGGACCCGCTACCCCGCACGATGACTCGCTCTCGGGCCGGCACTCTTCGCCCGAGCATGCGGTACACCAGCGATGAGTACCTTCTCGCAGATTCCGCATCTGAGTTGTCCCCTCTCCCATCGTCATCTCGAGCCGCTCTCCGGGATCCACATTACCTTGCTGTGAATGTAGGAAGAGTTTGATGATCTACAGTGGAACCGCACCTAGCAGCTCGTTCCTCGGCCGCTGCGTGCCTACATCATCACGGGAAAGTGGGTCTTCCGGCACAAGACTCGTTCGAATGGCACTCTCGAGCGCTACGAAGCTCGCTGGGTGGTTCCAGGCTTTCGGAAACGCACGGGCGTGGACTTCACCGACACCTTTGCCCTGAATGTCAAACCGGGCACAATCTGCACCGTGCTTCAGTTGACCATCTCCCGGGCCTAGCCCGTGCATCAATTGGACGTTTCCAACGCCATCTTGCATGACCATCTCACCGAGAAGGTTTTCTGTAAGTGGCCCACCGGCTTCTTCAATGCCACATGCCCCGACCACGTGTGCTTGCTCTCCCGTTCCCTTTACGGGTTGAAGCAGGCGCCCCGGGCCTGGTACCAGCACATCGCTGCATTCCTGCAGATGCCTGGCTTCACATCCACTCGCTCTAATGCGTCCCTCTTTGTGTATCATCACGGAGCTGCCACGGCCTACTTGTTGCTCTACATCGACGACATCATCCTGACGGCATCCACTGCCGAGATCCTTCAGCGGCTCACTGCTCGTCTTCGCGATGAGTTTGCCCTCAAGGAATTGGGCCCCCTACACTACATCCTCGGCATTGACGTGGTTCGACGGCCAGATGGGTTCTTTCTGCATCAGCAGCGATATGCCCATGAGCTTCTTGAGCGTGATGGCATGCTTAACTGCAAGCTTGCCGCCACTCCTGTTGACACCAAGGCCAAGGTTTCAGCTCTGGAGGGCTCTCCCGCGTCCGATGCGGCATTCCATCGCTCCATCATGGGCGCTCTGCAGTACCTGACCCTGACGCGCCCCGACTTGCAGTATGCTGTTCAGCAGGTCTGTCTTCACATGCATGCTCCGCGCAACTCTCACTGGACCCTGGTGAAGTGTGTCCTCCGTTAAATACGTGGCACCCCATCCGTGGGACTCATGTTGACGACTTCCGCCTCCACCGACATCGTTGCCTACTCTGATGCAATGTTAAATAAGGCATAAAATTTAGACGCATTGTTGGATAGGGAATTTTTTCAGTGTTAAATAGGGCAAAAAGTTTGGGTCCCGATAACGCCCACACGTGTGGGCGTTAAGGGGTCTGGCCACATGTTTCGTGTGGTATCTAAGAGAACCAGTCCACACGTCTATGTGTGGGCAAAACAACTAATGACCACATGTCTGGTCTTTTGCCTCGCGATCCCTCCCACACGCCTAAGTGTGGGAAAATAGATAACGCCCACACGCCCGTACATCCGACCTCCTACCTCACGGCCCCGCACGCCCCGCGTGACAGTCACCACACGTCCCCGCGGTTTCCATGGTGAAAGGACATGCGGTGCTCCCATGTGTGGTTTTGGTAATTGATGACATTCTCTATGGACTAATGGTTGCATTGAGTTATATTTGAAGGATTTGTCCGTAGGCATTTCTTGAAGTCCATGTGTTGGTTTCAAGGAGTTTATGTGTTGATCAAGGTGCTATTAAGGAATTATCCAAAGATTGGTCATGTGAGAGTTGAGCTTATTGCAAGCATGTCTTGAAGAAGAATATTGTGTGATCATTCATGCTAACCTTCAAGGCATCATCCAAATGAAGAGAGTTGGCAAGGTTCAAGGTTGATCAAGACTAAGTCAAGAGTGAATCAAGTTGATCAACTCACAAAGCGTAGAAGATGTACCGAGAGGGATCAAGTGATCCCATGGTATGGATTTGTCCATGGGCATTTCTTAAAGTCCATGTGTTGGTTTCAAGGAGTTTATGTGTTGACCAAGGTGCTATTAAGGAATTATCCAAAGATTGGTCATGTGAGAGTTGAGCTTATTGCAAGCATGTCTTGAAGAAGAAGATTGTGTGATCATTCATGCTAACCTTCAAGGCATCATGCAAATGAAGAGAGTTGGAAAGTTTCAAGGTTGATCAAGACTAAGTCAAGAGTGAATCAAGTTGATCAACTCACAAAGCGTAGAAGATGTACCAAGATGGATCAAGTGATCCCATGGTATGGTAAGCATTGTCCATTACGCTTTGTGCACTAACCCATGATCTACGCATGAGTTCTATGTGGAGTTAGGTTTGTTTCCATGGGTTTGCATCAAGAGGAAGATCTCATACAACCCATGGATGATGACATCAAGTGGTGATCGTCATCAAGTTTGCGGTGTGGAAGTTCAAGTGGAGCATCATGCAGAGATCATCCTTGAAGCTTGCTGCCCATTGTGGTATCAATGGACTTGTGAAGGTGTGCCGAAGGAGTGACTCACCCATAGTGGAGTATGGGGGAGCAATGAACTAGCCTTCATCAAGCCAACGCAATCACGAAAGGTGGTCCAACTTGAGGGAGTCAAGATCGTCATCATCTAGCTCAAGTGGACTTCATGCAAGGCAAAGGTTTTCCTTTGATAGTATCTCTATTTTACCGGTCTCATGATGGAGACTGGGTTATAGGATCAATTGCCATACTATCAAGGGGGGGGGCCTCAAGTGAGTAGCTTGATTGTATCGTTTGTAGAGAGCTCAAACCATTGCATGCTTGAATCATCTTTCTTGGTTCTTGTTTGGTTTTCTCCTTGTGAAATTTGGAGCTTATGGTCATCTTCTTGACAAGCTCAAGTTCATCAAAAACGTAGTTCACATGCTTCTTCTATTGTGTTTTCGGTGTTGGAGGTTTTACCGGTCTTATTCGAGGAAGGGTTCTCACCATTTTCTTATGGGCCTTTTCTAATTTTCTTCTTATTTTTATTTCTATTAAGATTGTGTTATCCCTTATTGTTAGATTTTCAACAAACTTGGTTTCATTGAATTTGGAGTTCGTTTGCAGAAGTTGTGTCAGTTTTGGTGTCCTTAAAAAGGCTGCAGCGGTACTACCGCTCATGGGAGTGGTACTACCGCTTGGAGGGGATGTAAATTTTTTACTACCGCTCTTGGGAGGGTACTACCACAACTACTTCCGTGGCTACTTCCGCTCTGGACCAAAAACCCATCTTAAGTCCAGCGGTGGTAGGCACGGATGTATTTTTTAGTACCGCTCGCAAGTAGTAGTACTGCTACCCTTAGTGGCAGTACCGCTACCCCTAGTGGTAGTACCATGAGGACAAGTGGTAGTACCGCTCCGGCGGTTCTACCGGCCTTTTTCCTCCTCGATGTTGTTTTTCAAAGGGTTTCCACCGCCCTAGCGGTAGTACCGCTCCCATGAGCGGTAGTACCGCTCTATGCGGGCTGTGAGCATAACGGTTAGTTTTTTCCCCACCTATAAAATGGGGTCTTCTTCCCCAATGAACCTTATCCTTGGAGCTCATGTTCTTCCCCCATTGTTGACCTTCTTCGAGCTTGCTATCTCTCAATCCCTCCATGGATTCTTGCTAGTTTTCGGGGGAAAGAGAGAGGAGATCTAGATCCACATTTTCACCAATCACTTTCTCCTCTATGTGCGGGGAAACCCTTGGATCTAGATCTTAGAGTTCTTGGTGTTCTCCTTCTCATTCTGCCTCTCATTTCCCTCCCTAGCATTAGTTGCTTTGGTGGGATTTGAGAGAGAAGGACTTGGGCACTCTGTGTGCCCTTGCCATTTCATTTGGTGCATTGAATTGAGTTCTCCACGGTGATACGTGGAAGTTACAAGTTGATAAGCTTATTACTCTTGGGTGCTTGGTACCCTTGAGCTTTTTCCTCTTGGGTTCTTGGGTGCCCTAGACGGTTGGTGGTGTTAGGAGCTCAATCATTGTGGTGTAAAGCTTAGGGCAAGCGTCGGGGTCTCCAATTAGGTTGTGGAGATCACCCCGAGAAATTTGATGGGTTTCGGTGACCGCCAAGGGTTGCCAAAGTGTACGGGTTTGGTGACCGCCCCCAAGGGTTGCCATTTGTATGGGTTCAGTGACTGCCCTCAAGGGGCCCTTAATGGAATCACGGCATCTTGCATTGTGCGAGGGCGTGAGGAGATTACGGTGGCCCTAGTGGCTTCTTGGAGAGCATTGTGCCTCCACACCGCTCCAAAGAGATTAGCATGTGCAAGGGTGTGAACTTTGGGATACATCTTCGTCTCTGTGTGCGTTGGTTATCTCTTACCTGAGCCCTTTACTTACGCACTTTACTTTGTGATAGCCATATTGTTTCTTGTCATATATCTTTCTATCACTTAGTTGTTTATGTTGCTTAGCATAAGTTACTGGTGCACATAGGTGAGCCTAGTTGTTGTAGGTTTTGTGCTTGAAAAATTAACCGCTAGGTGTATTCCGCATTTGTTCAAGCATAAACTGTAATTATTTTAAAGCGCCTATTCAACCCCCCTCTAGGCGTCATCCACGATCTTTCAATTGGTATCAGAGCCTCGTCTCTCTTTGTTAGGCTTAACCGCCTAGCGAGTAAAGATGTCGACTAGGGGATTAGGATTCTCTGACACTCTTAGTTTCGATGGCACAAATTTTGATGTTTGGGTAATTCACATGCTTAATCTCTTTAGGGTCATGGACCCAAATTTAGAGTGAATTTTAGATATGGCTTTTTCTCCTCCAAAGGATCCCTAAATATTATCTTTAGAGGATGAGAAAAACTCTCATCTCAATGCTCAAGCTTCTAATGTGCTTTTCGATGCTTTGAGCAATGTAGTTACATTTCAACTCATGTCGTTCCGGGATGCTCATGAGTTGTGGACAAAGCTTCAAGATAAATATGGTGTGTCCAAGATTTGTGGGTATGATTGTTATCCCCCCACCTCCGGCCGTGTTGCCTTCTCAACTTCTTCTACTTCACCTACATGTGGATTGCCACAAGGTAATGTTATGGTGAGTAGTGTTAGTCATTGCAATGATGATAGTGTGCTTATCGTTGATGACTCTTCATCACTATCTTGTTGCAATGCTCCATCGTTAGACTTTAACACTTCGTGCACCTTACATGTTTCTCATGCTTGTGTTGATAGTCCGTGCATATCATGTAGAAATTGCCTGACTAAATCTCATGATGATATGCTTGCTATATCTTGTTGCCATGATAAAAATGCATGTATCTCCTTGAGTTGCTATGCTAATAATGTAGAGGAAACCCAACACTCCATGGAACAAGATGTGGTCTTGAATGTTGCTTCAAGGGATCCTACATCATCATCTATTGCTTTTTGCCTTATGGCTAAGGCTTCAAAGGTATCTGCTACTTTGAACCCCAATATGTCGCTTGTTGATGATGTTAATGCTAATGATGACGAGGATAATGATGAAGAGAATGATAATGTTGCTTCCTTAAAAATTAAGGGAAAATGATATTTAAAGCTCTTCATAATAATAAAATTGCTCATTCCAACTTCACGAAAATCATGTCTATTGCCATTGAGGGCAATAGATACATTGAGGAGTTGGAATCTCATCTCGAGGAGCATGAGGTCACCATTGATAAAATGGAAGGTCATGAGCGTGATTACGCTAATGAGATCGCGGACCTCTCTCAAGATCTTGAACTTGAACAAACGACCAAGGAATCTCTTGAGGATACCTTTGCTCTAGAATTATCTAGAATAAAGGAATCTCATGATAGAGCACTTGAGATGGCCAATGATTTCAAAACTAAAAATGTTAAGCTTGAAGTTTCTCATGCTAGACTCCTTGAGGATTTTGAGCACCTCGAAAATGGCTCAAGGGTCATCAAGGGTGAGCTCATCAAACTCACCGAGTCTCATGCTCAAATTGAAGCTTGTTATTTAAAAGAGCTTGCCAAGTTTTCCTCTCCTATTGTTGTTAATGATGATGCTTGTGCTACTAACTCTATTACTTGTGAAGCATCCATTTTGAAGGAGAATGTTGAGCTACGGGATCAACTTGAGTTGCTATCTAGAAATTATGGGAAATTGGAAGAAAGCCATGAAAAGCTCTCAAGCTCTCATGATGATCTTCTAGTATACCATAATGTGCTAAAGATAGCTCACAAGGCCATGATTGCTAAGGTAACATCTAGGGAGCCTCATCTGGATACTAGCACTACTTTTAGTCAAAATGGTATATTGCCTTGTGCTAGTCCTCATAATTCATCCATGCATAGCATTGGTACATCTTGTGATGAATTGCTTTCCTTGCCTTGTTGCTATAAAGATGAACCTTATATTTCCTCTAGTGATTATGTTGAGACTAACCATGTAGAGGAAATCAAAGAGCTCAAGGCCCAAGTCACTTGTTTGAAGAAAGACTTGGAAAAGTGTCATGAAGGGAAGGCCACACTCAACAATATCTTGAGTGTGCAAAAATCCCCCAATGGCAAAGGTGGACTTGGATTCAACTCCAATAAGAAGAAGTCCAAGAGTAACAAGAAGAAGGGCCAAAAACAAGTCAAGAATTCAGCCAAGATCATTTGCTTCAAGTGTAAAATTGAAGGGCATCATGTTAGATCCTTCCCTTTGAAGAAGAAGACCATTAGTGACAAGCAACAAGGGAAGCGGCCACAAGTTCATTCTCATGCTCAACCTCAAGTTGAAGAAAGGCCTCTTCCCAAGAAAACTCAAGCTAATGCTTCTCAAGTTGGGAAGTCAAGTGAGAACAAAGTGAAGGGTAGACGTTGCTACCTATGTCGTGAGAAAGGTCACCTTGCTTCCTCATGAAATAGTGGTAACTTATCCAACCCAATTATTATTGATGATATCTATTCTCTTGGGAAGGATAAGGTTGGCAATGTGTTTTCCAGGTTGCCTCTTTTACATGTTGCTCAACTATGTGTTTGTTGCAAGTGTTAGTCTTTGTTTCCTATATGCTCACTTGCAATTGTTGTAAGTTTCTATTGATTTTGGGAGAGCTATGATCCTATTTTGTGCACTTTGTATCCAAATACAAAAATTCTTATGTGTGCACAAATCATTGGGAGCTCTATAGTTTCTTTAGAACACTCCTTTTTCTCATATCATAATATCATTTATTCATGTGGCTCATAGTATCTTTGGTCTAGTTGGTTCAATTGATATCCTTTGATTGCTTGCTTCAATTGGTATCTTTTGATTGCTTGATTGCTTGTGTCTCTCTTTGTTATGTCTTTATGGCATATAATTCTTTAGCAATCTTTGTGCCTCAATATAGTTTGTGTTCCTACAAGTATTTATCTTTGGATATGTGTATTGCATTCCACTCTCTTGTTGAGAAATACACAATTTATGGAGGACCACAATTTATATTGGCCTTCTAAGCTTTTCCCCATTTTGGCAATCGATGCCAATTGGCGGGGGAGTTTCAAAGAGTTTTGTGGAGAAGTTAAGAGAGTTATTTCTTCTTGCTTTGGCTTTTGTCTCCTTAGCATTTGCATCTCATACGCATGCATTATTGGTCGCTGCATTGCATGGTGATGCATAATTCCTTATATAAACTCTCTTGAAAGTGATTTTCATCAATTACCAAAATGGGGAAGATTGAAAGGACATGCGGTGCCCCCATGTGTGGTTTTGGTAATTGATGACATTCTCTATGGACTAGTGGTTGCATTGAGTTATATTTGAAGGATTTGTCCATAGGCATTTCTTGAAGTCCATGTGTTGGTTTCAAGGAGTTTATGTGTTGACCAAGGTGCTATTAAGGAATATCCAAAGATTGGTCATGTGAGAGTTGAGCTTATTGCAAGCATGTCTTGAAGAAGAAGATTGTGTGATCATTCATGCTAACCTTCAAGGCATCATCCAAATGAAGAGAGTTGGAAAGGTTCAAGGTTGATCAAGACTAAGTCAAGAGTGAATCAAGTTGATCAACTCACAAAGCATAGAAGATGTACCGAGAGGGATCAAGTGATCCCATGGTATGGATTTGTTCGTAGGCATTTCTTGAAGTCCATGTGTTGGTTTCAAGGATTTTATGTGTTGACCAAGGTGCTATTAAGGAATTACCCAAATATTAGTCATGTAAGAGTTGAGCTTATTGCAAGCATGTATTGAAGAAGAAGATTGTGTGATCATCCATGCTAACCTTCAAGGCATCATCCAAATGAAGAGAGTTGAAAAGGTTCAAGGTTGATCAATACTAAGTCAAGAGTGAATGAAGTTGGTCAACTCACAAAGCAAAGAAGATGTACCCAGAGGGATTAAGTGATCCCATGGTATGGTAAGCATTGTCCATTACGCTTTGTGTACTAACCCATGATCTACGTGTGAGTTCTACGTGGGGTTAGGTTTGTTTCCATGGGTTTGCATCAAGAGGAAGATCTCATACAACCCATGAAGTATGACATCAAGTGGTGATAGTCATCAAGTTTGCGGTGTGAAGTTCAAGTGGAGCATCATGCAGAGATCATCCTTGAAGCTTGCCGCCCATTGTGGTGTCAATGGACTCGTGAAGGTGTGACGAAGAGTGAGTCACCCATAGTGGAGTATGGGGGAGCAATCAACTAGCCTTCATCAAGCCAACGCAATCACGAAAGGTGGTCCAACTTGAGGGAGTCAAGATCGTCATCATCTAGCTCAAGTGGACTTCATGCAAGGCAAAGGATTGCACTTGATAGGTTCTCTATTTTACCGGTCTCATGATGGAGACCGGGTTATAGGATCGATTGCCGTACTATCAAGGGGGGCTCTCAAGTGAGTAGCTTGATCGTATCGTTTGTAGAGAGCTCAAACCATTGCATGCTTGCATCATCTTTCTTGGTTCTTGTTTGGTTTTCTCCTTGTGATATTTGGAGCTTATGGTCATCTTCTTGACAAGCTCAAGTTCATCGAAAACGGAGTTCACATGCTTCTTCTATTGCGTTTCCGGTGTTGGAGGTTTCACCCGTCTTATTCGAGGAAGGGTTCTCACCATTTTCTTATGGGCCTTTTCTAATTTGATTCTTATTGTTATTTCTATCAAGATTGTGTTAGCCCTTGTCGCTAGCTTTTCAACAAACTTGGTTTTGTTGAATTCAGAGTCTGTTTGCAGAAGTTGTGTCAGTTTTGGTGTCCTTTAAAAGGTTGCAGTGGTACTACCGCTCATGGGAGCGGTACTACTGCTTGGAGGGGATGTAAATTTTTTACTACCGCTCTTGGGAGGGTACTACCGCTTGGAGCGGTACTACCGCGGCTACTTCCGTGGCTACTTCCGCTCCAGACCAAAAACTTGTCTTAAGTCCAGCGGTGGTAGGCAGAGATGTATTTTTTAGTACTGCTCGCAAGCAGTAGTACCGCGAGGACAAGTGGTAGTATCGCTCCGATGGTTCTACCGGACTTTTGCCTCCTCAATGTTTTTTTCAAAGGGTTTCCACCGCCCTAGCGGCAGTACTGCTCTGTGTGAGCTGTGAGCATAACGGTTGGTTTTTTCTGCACCTATAAAAGGGGGGGGTCTTCTTCCCCAATGAACCTTATCCTTGGAGCTCGTGTTCTTCCCCCATTGTTAACCTTCTTCGAGCTTGCTATCTCTCAATCCCTCCATGGATTCTTGCTAGTTTTGGGGGGAGAGGAGATCTAGATCCACATTTCCACCAATCACTTTCTCATCTATGTGAGGGGAACCCCTTGGATCTAGATCTTGGAGTTCTTGGTGTTCTCCTGATGGGGAACATAGCATGCAATTTCAAAAGATTTCCTACGATCACGCAAGATCTATCTAGGAGATGCATAACAATAAGAGGGGGAGAGTGTGTCCACGTACCCTCGTAGACCGAAAACGGAAGCGTTAGGTTTATGCAGTTGATGTAGTCGAACGTCTTCATGATCCAACCGATCCAAGTACTGAACATACATCACCTCCGTGTTCAGCACATGTTCAGCTTAATGACGTCCCTCGAGCTCTTGATCCAGTAGAGGGTCGAGGGAGAGTTATGACAACATGACGGTGTGGTGACGGTGATGGTGATGTGATCCGCGCAGGGCTTCACCTAAGCACTACGACAATATGACCGGAGGAGTAAACTGTGAAGGGGGGCACCGCACACGGCTAAGAGAAATCTTGGTGTGCCTTTGGGGTGCCTCCTGCCCACGTATATAAAGGAGGGGAGAGAGGCCGACAGTAGGAGGGGCGCACCCCACCCTCGTGAGAAGGGTGTGGGCCCCCTGGTCTTCATCTTTGGCGAGGATTTTTATTGTTTTTTCTAAGATGTTCCGTGGAGTTTCAGGTCATTCCAAGAATATTTGTTTTCTGCACATAAAACAACACCATGGCAATTCTGCTGAAAACAGCGTCAGTCCGGGTTAGTTCCATTCAAATCATACAGGTTAGAGTCCAAAACAAGGGCAAAAGTGTTTGGAAAAGTAGATACGACGGAGACGTATCAGAGAGGGAGAGGGAAAGGGAAGGGGGGTGCCGCCTTGTCCTATTCGGACTCCCTAGGAGGGGGGCACGCGGCCACCCCCCGCGGGCTTCCCTCTCTCTCTCTCCCTTAGGCCCATGTTGGCCCAACACTTCCCCGGGGGGTTCCGGTAACCCCTCGGTACTCTAGAAAAATACATGAATCACTCAAAACCATTCCGATGTCCGAATGTAACCTTCCAATATATGAATCTTTACCTCTCAACCATTTTGATACTCCTCGTCATGTCTGTGATCTCATCCGGGACTCCGAACAAACTTCGGTGACCAAAACACATAACTCATAATACAAATCATCATCGAACGTTAAGCGTGCGGACCCTACGAGTTTGAGAACTATGTAGACATGACCGAGACACATCTCCGGTCAATAACCAAAGGCAGAACTTGGATGCTCATATTGGCTCCTACATATTCTATGAAGATCTTTATCGGTTAAACCGCATAACACCATACGTTATTCCCTTTGTCATCGGTATGTTACTTGCCCGAGATTCGATCGTCGGTATCCTCATACCTAGTTCAATCTCGTTACCGGCAAGTCTCTTTACTCGTTTCGTAATGCATCATCCCACAACTAACTCATTAGTTACATTGCTTGCAAGGCTTATAGTGATGTAAATTACCGAGAGGGCCCAGAGATACCTCTGCGATACTCGGAGTGGCAAATCCTAATCTCGATCTATGCCAATTCAATAAACACCTT
This sequence comes from Triticum urartu, assembly GCF_056163025.1. Lineage (NCBI taxonomy): Eukaryota > Viridiplantae > Streptophyta > Magnoliopsida > Poales > Poaceae > Triticum > Triticum urartu. The sequence continues at coordinate 221,685,259 of NC_141878.1, forward strand.
CGGAGACACCTGTAGAGCATCTTTATAATCACCCAGTTATGTTGTGACATTTGATAGCACACAAGGTGTTCCTCTGATATTCGGGAGTTGCATAATCTCATGGTCAGAGGAATATGTATAAGTCATGAAGAAAGCAACATCAATAAAACTAAATGATCATTATGCTAAGCTAACGGATGGGTCTTGCCCATCACATCATTCTCTAATGAAGTCATCCCTTTCATCAAATGACAACCCATGTCTATGGTCAGGAAACTTAACCATCTTTGATTAACGAGCTAGTCAAGTAGAGGCATACTAGGGACACTCTGTTTGTCTATGTATTCACACATGTACTAAGTTTCTGGTTAATACAATTCTAGCATGAATAATAAACATTTATCATGATATAAGAAAATATAAATAAAAACTTTATTATTGCCTCTAGGGCATATTTCCTTCAGTCTCCCACTTGCACTAGAGTCAATAATCTAGATTACATAGTAATGATTCTAACACCCATGGAGTCTTGGTGCTGATCATGTTTTGCTCGTGAGAGAGGCTTAGTCAACAGGCCTACAACACTCAGATCTGTTTGTATCTTGCAAATCTCTATGTCTCCCTCCTTGACTTGATCGTAGATGGAATTGAAGCGTCTCTTGATGTGTTTGCTTCTCTTGTGAAATCTGGATTCCTTCGCTAATGCAATTGCTCCAGTATTGTCACAAAAGGTTTTCATTGGACCCGATGCACTACGTATTACACCTAGATCAGATATGAACTCCTTCATCCATACTCCTTCATTTGCAGCTTTTGAAGCAGCTATGTACTCCGCTTCACACGTAGATCCCACCACGGCTCTCTGCTTGGAACTACACCAACTAACAGCTCCACCATTCAATATAAATACGTGTTCGGTTTGTGAGTTAGAGTCATCCAGATCAGTGTCAAAACTTGCATCAACGTAACAATTTATGATAAGCTCTTTGTCACCTCCATAAATTACAAACATATCCTTAGTCCTTTTCAGGTATTTCAGGATGTTCTTGACCGATGTCCAGTGATCCACTCCTGGATTACATTGGTACCTCCCTGCTAAACTTATAGCAAGCCACACATTAGGTCTGGTACACAGCATTGCATACATGATAGAACCTATGGCTGAGGCATAGGGAATGACTTTCATTTTCTCTCTATCTTCTGCAGTGGTCGGCCATTAAGTCTGACTCAACTTCACACCTTGTAACACATGCAAGAATCCTTTCTTTGACTGATCCATTTTGAACTTCTTCAAAACTTTATCAAGGTATGTGCTTTGTGAAAGTCCAATTAAGCGTCTTGATATATCTCCATAGATCTTGATGCCCAATATATATGCAGCTTCACCAAGGTCTTTCATTGAAAAATTCTTATTCAAGTATCCTTTTATGCTATCCAGAAATTCTGTATTATTTCCAATCAACAATATGTCATCCACATATAATATTAGAAATGCTACAAAGCTCCCACTCACTTTCTTGTAAATATAGGCTTCTCCAAAAGTCTGTATAAAACCATATGCTTTGATCACACTATCAAAACGTATATTCCAACTCCGGGAGGCTTGCACAGTCCATAAATGGATCGCTGGAGCTTGCACACATTGTTAGCACCTTTAGGATCGACAAAACCTTCTGGTTGCATCATATACAACTCTTCTTTAAGATATCCATTAAGGATTGCAGTTTTGACATCCATTTGCCAAATTTCATAATCATAAAATGCGGCAATTGCTAACATGATTTGGACAGACTTAAGCATCGCTACGGGTGAGAAGGTCGCATCGTAGTCAACTCCTTGAACTTGTCAAAAACCTTTCGCAACAAGTCGAGCTTTATAGACAGTAACATTACAGTCAACGTCAGTCTTCTTCTTGAAGATCCATTTATTCTCTATGGCTTGCCTATCATCGGGTAAGTCAACCAAACTCCACACTTTGTTCCCATACATGGATCCCATCTCTGATTTCATGGCCTCAAGCCATTTCAGGGAATCTGGGCTCATCATCGCTTCCTCATAGTTCGTAGGTTCGTCATGGTCAAGTAACATGACCTCCAGAACAGGATTACCGTACCACTCTAGTGCGGATCGTACTCTGGTTGACCTATGAGGTTCGGTAGTAACTTGATCTGAAGTTTCATGATCACCATCATTAACTTCCTCACTAATTGGTGTAGGAATCACTGCAACTGATCTTCTATGATGAACTACTTTCCAATTCGGGAGAAGGTACAATTACCTCATCAAGTTCTACTTTCCTCCCACTCACTTCTTTCGAGAGAAACTCCTTCTCTAGAAAGGATCCATTCTTAGCAACAAATATCTTGCCTTCAGATCTGTGATAGAAGGTGTACCCAACAGTTTTTTTGGGTATCCTAAGAAGACACATTTCTCGGATTTGGGTTCGAGCTTATCAGGTTGAAGCTTTTTCACATAAGCATCGCAACCCCAAACTTTAAGAAACGATAGCTTAGGTTTCTTGCTAAACCACAATTCATATGGTGTCGTCTCAACTGATTTAGATGGTTCCCTATTTAATGTGAATGCAGCCGTCTCTAAAGCATAACCCCAAAATGATAGCGGTAAATCGGTAAGAGACATCATAGATCGCACCATATCTAATAAAGTATGGTTACAACATTCGGACACACCATTACGCTGTGGTGTTCCAGGTGGCGTGAGCTGTGAAACTATTCCACATTGTTTCAAATGAAGACCAAACTCATAACTCAAATATTCACCTCCACGATCAGATAGAAACTTTATTTTCTTGTTACGATGATTTTCCACTTCACTCTAAAATGCTTTGAACTTTTCAAATGTTTCAGATAATGTTTCATTAAGTAGATATACCCATATCTGCTCAAATCATCTGTGAAGGTTAGAAAATAACGATACCCGCCATGAGCCTCAACACTCATCGGACCGCATACATCACTATGTATTATCTCCAACAAGTCATTTGCTCGCTCCATTGTTCCAGAGAACGGAGTCTTAGTCATCTTGTCCATGAGGCATGGTTCGCAAGCATCAAGTGATTCATAATCAAGTGATTCCAAAAGCCCATTAGCATGGAGTTTCTTCATGCGCTTTACACCAATATGACCTAAACGGCAGTGCCGCAAATAAGTTGCACTATCATTATTAACTTTGCATCTTTTGGCTTCAATATTATGAATATGTGTATCACTACAATTGAGATTCAACAAAAATAGACCACTCATCAAGGGTGCATGACCATAAAAGATATTACTCATATAAATAGAACAATCATTATTCTCCGATTTAAATGAATAACCGTCTCGCATCAAACAAGATCAAGATATAATGTTCTTGCTCAACGCTGGCACCAAATAACAATTATTTAGGTCTAAAACTAATCCCGGGGGTAGATGTAGAGGTAGCTGCCGACGGCGATCACATCGACTTTGGAACCATTTCCCATGCGCATCGTCACCTCGTCCTTTGCCAATCTTCGTTTAATCCGTAGTCCCTGTTTTGAGTTGCAAATATGAGCAACAAAACCAGTATCAAATACCCAGGCGCTACTACGAGCATTAGTAAGGTACACATCAATAACATGTATATCAAATATACCTTTCACTTTGCTATCATTCTTATCCGCCAAATACTTGGGGCAATTCAGCTTCCAGTGACTAGTCCCTTTGCAGTAGAAGCACTCAGTTTTAGGCTTAGGTCCAGACTTGGGCTTCTTCCCTTGAGCAGCAACTGGCTTGTTGTTCTTCTTGAAGTTCCCCTTCTTCCCTTTTGCCCTTTTTCTTGACACGAGTGGTCTTGTTACCATCAACACTTGATGCTCCTTCTTGATTTCTACCTCCGTAGCCTTTAGCATCGCGAAGAGCTCAAGAATTGTCTTTTCCATCCCTTGCATATTATAGTTCATCACAAAGCCTTTATAGCTTCGTGGCAGTGATTGAAGAACTCTGTTAATGACACTATCATCAAGAAGATTAACTCCCAGCTGAGTCAATTGATTATGGTACCCAGACATTCTGAGTATGTGTTCACTGACAGAACTATTCTCCTCCATTTTGTAGTTGTAGAACTTGTTGGAGACTTCATATCTCTCAACTCGGGCATTTGCTTGAAATATTAACTTCAACTCCTGGAACATCTCATATGCTCCATGACATTCAAAATGTCTTTGAAGTCCTGATTCTAAGCCGTAAAGCATGGCACATTGAACTATCAAGTAGTCATCAGCTTTACTCTGCCAGACGTTCATAACGTTCGGAGTTGCTCTTGCAGCGGGTCTTGCACCTAGCGGTGCTTCCGGGACGTAATTCTTCTGTGCAGCAATGAGGATAATCCTCAAGTTACGGAACCAGTCCGTGTAGTTGCTACCATCATCTTTCAACTTAGCTTTATCTAGGAATGCATTAAAATTCAAGGGAGCGATAGCACGGGCCATTGATCTACAACAACATAGATATGCAAAACCTATCAGGTACTAAGTTCATGATAAATTAAAGTTCAATTAATCATATTACTAAAGAACTCCCACTTAGATAGACATCCCTCTAGTCATCTAAATGATCACGTGATCCATATCAACTAAACCATGTCCGATCATCACATGAGATGGAGTAGTTTTCAATGGTGAACATCACTATGTTGATCATATCTACTATATGATTCACGTTCAACCTTTCGGTCTCAGTGTTCCGAGGCCATATCTGCATATGCTAGGCTCATCACGTTTAACCCGAGTATTCTGCATGTGCAAAACTGGCTTGCACGCGTTGTATGTGAACGTAGAGCTTATCACACCCAATCATCACGTGGTGTCTCGGCACGACGAACTGTATCAACGGTGCATACTCAGGGAGAACACTTGTACCTTGAAATTTAGTGATGGATCATCTTATAATGCTACCGCCGTACCAAGCAAAATAAGATGCATAAAAGATAAACATCAGATGCAATCAAAATATGTGACATGATATGGCCATCATCATCTTGTGCCTTTGATCTCCATCTCCAAAGCATTGTCATGATCTCCATCGTCATTGGCTGGACACCTTGATCTCCATCGTAGTGTCGTTGTTGTCTCGCCAACTATTGCTTCTACGACTATCGCTACCGCTTAGTGATAAAGTAAAGCAATTACATGGCGATTGCATTTCATACAATAAAGCAACAACCATCAGGCTCCTGCCAGTTGCTGATAACTTTTACAAAACATGGTCATCTCATACAACAATTTATATCTCATCACGTCTTGACCATATCACATCAAAACATGCCCTGCAAAAACAAGTTAGACGTCCTCTACTTTGTTGTTGCAAGTTTTACGTGGCTCCTACGGGCTTCTAGCAAGAACCGTTCTTACCTACGCATCAAAACCACAATGATTTTTCGTCAAGTGTGTTGTTTTAACCTTCAACAAGGACCGGCCATAGTCAAACTCGATTCAATTAAAGTTGGAGAAACAGACACCCACCAACCACCTGTGTGCGAAGCACGTCAGTAGAACCAGTCTCATGAACGCGGTCATGTAATGTTGGTCCGAGCCGCTTCATCCAACAATGCCGCTGAATCAAAGTAAGACGTTGGTGGTAAGCAGTATGACTATTATCGCCCACAACTCTTTGTGTTTTACTCGTGCATATCATCTACGCATAAACCTGGCTCTGATACCACTGATGGGGAACGTAGCATGCAATTTCAAAAATAATCCTACAATCACGCAAGATCTATATAGGATATGCATAGCAACAAGAGGGGGAGAGTGTGTCCATGTACCCTCGTAGACCGAAAGCGGAAACGTTAGGTTAACGCGGTTGATGTAGTTGAACATCTTCATGATCTAACCGATCCAAGTATCGAACATATAGCACCTCCGTGTTTAGCACACATTCAGCTCAATGACGTCCCTCGAGCTCTTGATCCAGTAGAGGGTCGAGGGAGAGTTCCGACAGCACGACGGCGTGGTGATGGTGATGTGATACGCGTAGGGCTTCGCCTAAGCACTACGAAAATATGACCGGAGGAGTAAACTGTGGAGGGGGGCACCGCACACGGCTAAGAGAAATCTTGGTGTGCCTTTTGGGGTGCCCTCTGCCCACATATATAAAGGAGGGGGGAGAGAGGCCGGCGGCCAGGAGGGGCGCGCCATGGGGGGAGTCCTACTTGGACTCCTAGTCCAAGTAGGACCCCCCCCCCCCATTTTCCTTTCTCCACGGAGGGAATAGGAAGGAGAGGGAGAGGGAAAGGGAAGGGGGCGCCTCCCCCTCCTCCTTGTCCTATTCAGACTCCCTAGGAGGGTGTGACGCCCCCGATTTAATCGTACACTAATCATACACGCAAACGTGTACGATCAAGATCAGGGACTCATGGGAAGATATCACAACACAACTCTACAAATAAAAATAAGTCATACAAGCATCATATTACAAGCCCATCGCCCATTCCACACCTGCACGTTGTGTGGGAGGCCGGAGAGCAGACCTAGCAACCTCCATTACAAAGGAAGTTGCATTACGCGGTCCAACCTGGCGCGCCCCGCTCAGTCGCTAACGTCACGAAGGCTTCGGCTGATACCACGATGTCGAGTGCCCATAATTGTTCCCGCGTAGTTGGTTAGTGCGTATAGGCCAGTGGCCAGACTCAAATCAAATACCCAGATCTCCTTAAGCGTGTTAATTGAATTATCCACGGGCGCCGACCAGGGCCAGGCCCACCTCTCTCTTAGGTGGTCTCAACCTGCTCTGTCGCTTCGCCTCAAAGTAACAGTTGGGGGCCGTCGGGAACCCAGGCCCACCACTACCTGGGTGGAACCACCTGCCCCTTCAACCCCCAACATCGGAATCACTTGCGGGTACTCAACAAGCCGACCCGACTTTAGTCACAACATGTAATATGTATAAAGTATATAATATATATACCCGTGATCAACACCCGACGTGATCATGGCCCGATAGTATAGCATGGCAGACTGACAAGAATGTAGGGCCACTGATGGTAAACTAGCATCCTATACTAAGCTTTCAGGATTGCAAGTAAGGTATCAACAGTTGTAGCAACAATGACAGGCTATGCATTAGAATAGGATTAACGAAAAGCAGTGACATGCTACACTACTCTAATGCAAGCAGTAGAGAGAGAATATGTGATATCTGGTGATCAAGGGGGGGGGGGCTTGCCTGGTTGCTCCGACAAGAAGGGTTCGTCGTCGATGTAGTCGATCACAGGGGTACCGACAACGGTCTCGGGGTTTATCGGAAAGAAGTAACGGAGGGGAACACAATAAATAATAGAGCAATCAAAGCATCACAAAGCATAACATGGCAATACGTGGTGGTAGAGGTGACCTAACGTGGTATTAGGTGCTACTGGCGAAGGGGGAAAACATCTGGGAAAGTATCCCCGGTGTTTTGCGTTTTCGGACAGCTGAGCCGGAGGGGGAAAGTTGCATGTTCGCTATGCTAGGGATGTGTGGCGGACGAACGGGCTGCATATCTGGATTCGTCTCGTTGTTCTGAGCAACTTTCATGTACAAAGTTTTTCCAACCGAGCAATGGTTTATTTTATATTAATTTTAAAATATTTAAATCATTTTTAGGATTTAACTAATTATTTTAATTCAACATTATCCAGAATAGTGCTTGCTGACGTCAGCATGACGCCAGCAGTCAACAGAGGGGTTGACTGGGTCAAACTGACGTGTGGGTCCCACATGTCATACTCTATTAACTAATTAATTAAATTAATTAGTTTAATTAGCAGATTAGTCAGGTTAATTAAGTAATTAGCTAATCTAATCAGGATTAATTAAGTTAATTTATTAATTAATTAATATTTAATTTTTTTATTCTTTAAAAAACGTTTTGGGCTAGGCCCCGTTTGTCATAGGGCCAAAGGCATTAACGGGCGTCGGGCGGTGGTTGCGGGCACACAGGCCAGGGGCGGGCGCCGCCCAGCGCCGGCGGCCACGGCACTGGCAGGCGGCCGGAGCGGCGCGGAGACGGAGGGAGCCAACGGACCAAGGCGATGACGTTGAGTGCGCACGCGGGGCGCGGCCCGGCGCTGCGAGGCAAGGGGCAGTGGGGAGTGGCGCGGGTAGAGCAGAGGAGAGGCCATGGGTGTGCGGGCGGTCATCGGAGAAGGAGGGAGGGCGTTGGGGCCAAAGTGGCTGGAGCGGGACGGCGGGCGTGGCAGCGGCCACGGCGTTGGACCGGGAAGGCGCGGGCCTCGCGTGAGGAGCGGCGCAAGGAGCAGAGCAGCGCGGGAGGCGAGCACATGCCAGGCAGGGCGATGGCGAGGAAAGCAGGGGGAAGGGGGCAGCGGTCGCGGCTGTGCAGAGCAGCGGCAGACGCGATTCGAGGGCGAGCGGCGGCAACAGCAGAGTAGCAGGGCCGACGAGCGGGGTGGTTGCGGCGAGCAGGGCTGCCGAGGGGCGAAGTCGGCACGGCGCGGTAGGAGCCATGAGCGGGGGAGGCGCGCGGGGCGCCGTGGTGCGCGCCGGCGCACGCGCGCGCGATGCGAGTGAGTGGCGGACAGCGGCTGTACAAGACGAGGGAAAGGACGGTAGGAGGGGGTTCCTCACATGGGAGCTGCAGGGGGAGGCAGTGGGCTCGGGGAGGTGGCGGCGGTGTTGTTGCCGGCGATGGTGGGCGGCGAAGGGAAGCGCCGTTCGGGGAAGGTGCCGGCGTCGTGGTCGAGCGGCTCGGGGCTCGGGGCGGTCCGGCAGGGAGGAGGACGAGGAGGCGACGACGACGGTGGGGCGGTCCAACGAGGTGCGGGGCTCCGGGCGGCGACGACACAAGCGGTGGCGACAGCGAGCGCCCGGTCTGGATCGGGGGAAGCAGAGGGAGGCGAACGTGGAGGGGGAAGTGGGGTGACTCGGGGGTAGGTTTTACCGGGGTGGGGCGTTATGGAGGAGTGAGGGGCGGCCTGGGCCGATTTGGTGGCCAGCTGGGCCGGTTGGCCCAGTGGGGGGGTCCTGTTTGTTTTACGTTTCTTTTTGGTTGTTTGTTTTTCTTTTCTTTATTTATTATTTTTCGTTTTAGTAGTAACACTTTATTTTAGTTTTTTTATAAAATATAACTATAGCTCCTAAAATATGGTTTCAGAACAACCCTCTACCATAAAAAGTTGGGTGGTTAAATAAACTAATTTAATATTTGTTTAATATTTAAAATCATTTAAATAATTGTTTTTCTATGGTTTTATTCATTTAGAGTATTTAATCATTCCATAAAGGTGTGGGTTCTCCACCATAATTACCTATGCATTAGTTGGCACAACCCGAACATTTTAGTTTTAACATTTGAAAAACTTTACTGTTTGACTTGATTTTGAATTTGAATTTGAATCGATTTCGAATCAACGCGAGTTTATCAACAGTTATCGAGGTGACATGGCATCATTGGCATGGAATTACTATAGCTTAATTATCCGGGCGTCACAAATCTCCTCCACTACAAGAAATCTCGTCCCGATATTTAAGGTATGGAGTAAGGGGGAAAGGTCCGGTTACGAAGTTCTAACGAGTCTTCTCGGTCTTGGTTGCTCTTCTCGAAGAGGTCGGTCCATAGCATTGATGTCTTCATTTATCGGCTTCGGGTCATCATGATGAAGTCAACATCCTTTCTTCGGTTACTCCATCGTACTTACGAAAAGGATAAGGGGTAGCTCTTCAACAATAGAATGTTATAAGGAAAAATGGGGGGTATCCCAAGAATGAACACGGGAGTTTCTCTTAAGTTGAAAAAATGAAACACATTGAGAGCAAAGTAAGAAGGTACCATAAGAAGTTTCAAGTTGATCGACAATCGCCGTTGTCTGAAACAACGCGTGAAGGGGTTCAGAGAAACGAGAATTAGTTTTGTGTCTGATACCAGAATTGACGATCTCTCGGAAGGTGGCTCATGAATTACCTACGAGGACATGCGCGAGGAGTATCTTTGGGAACAGGGGGTGTACAGGAGAGTCAGGTTTTGATCCTGTGGAGCTGTGGGTTATGGGCCCACCATGTGGGTTAGAAGTAGACAGAGCGGTGACATCTTACACGGTTATGATAGCAAGGCACGTCAGAGAATAACATGTCAGTTATGTCGGCAACAATATCGATACCAAGGGCGAGGGATGAAGAGAACGATTTTCCTGCTCGTTGAAACGAGGCGGACCAATAGGCAAAGTTCTCATCCATCGGTGGTTACCAGAATGCCGTCAACATAAGCAACAGGATCTTACCGACACGGTTGTACACCAAGGTGTTTACAAAAGCAGGAGAATATTACTACACCAAGGTGTTTACAAAAACAGGAGAATATTACTGCTTAGATCATATAGATCACCAGTAAGGCTAAACAAAACAATGGAAAGGAAAAGGTGATCATCATATTAAACAGAACAATGGAAAGGAAAATGTGTTTAAACACATAATTCAGGGATATATCCTTCCCAAGGACAAGCAGAGCATGATATCCATGGCAGGATATCATGTAGGAAAACCCTTTAGGTAAGGGGAGAGAAATTTCATGATATTACCCATACAACGGTGTTTGGATAATTGAGCAGGAAACATTTAGCATTGGCTTCAAATGTTCTTGTTGAAAATCGGAATACCATAGACATGCTTCAAGATAGCATTGACATGGTCAACATGTGAAGATCAGACTTTGGAAACACAAAAGATCCATCAGGAATAACTTGTAGAATAAGTCTTACAATTTCCTCATGGAAGAATGGATAACCTTGCTGAAAAGGAATCTATAACAACAGGGCCTCGGGCCAGGTGTGCTAGGCACGACATCACCTTACCGGGTCACATAAAGACGAATGTGATAACTCTTGGAAATATGTTCCAACCATCATATCTGGCCGAGATTCAAATCTGAGTGGTGTGAGGATAACTCAGACTCAGGATGCCTGAGAAGAAAGGTGCAACACAAATTGTCAAGATGACATTGTAAAATTCTCGAGAAATGAACTACGGACATGAGTCCCAAAACAAGAGTTCATCATTAAGCCAAGGAGAGGATGAGGAGGTGGCTGATGGACTCAGCGACAATTCATCAAGGTTTCTAAAAAGATGGATTTCCACAATCATGTGAACAAGGAGATAATATTGGACATACCAAAGTAGATAACAAAGTATGTTCGAGGAGACCATCCATGAGTAAACATTGATCGAAATGTGCACCTGGAAGGATGGACTAAATAGCACGGTCGATGTTAGAATGGTGATTCAATAACCAATAGACTAAGAATCAAGATATCAACCAATAACCTCAAGCAATAGGGTTGCTAGAAGTTTTGAAATTACACATCACAGTACATTTGTCGGTATTCCAGCTAGAAATACATGGGGACCAAGAAAAGAATGGTGATGGTGATAAGTATCACTTATATCAATAATTCAAGAGGTGGTGAAATTCACATGACATCCTTGACATAAGAGATGGTAATACTCCAAGGTAGAACATATCACAAGCTAGATAGAAAGGAACTCAAGGCAGTACACAAAACATGAGTAAGTTTGTGTTGGAGGGAGGGCATTAACGCTGTCGATATAACACAATCCATCGAGGGGCAAGGATGGTATTTCTCATCAAGAATTCGATAGATATTTTGGAAGAGCTTAGAATGTTGATGATCACGACACATTTGTCGAGATATTTCATGAAGGTGTAATCGATCGACGATGGCATCAAGTCAAAGAAGCGAATGGCTATTGGAACCATGGGTATGACACAAACTCACAATCAAGTATTGTTGTTCAAGGCAATAATATATGATAAGGAAGATCGACGTAAGCTTAGCTCATTGTCGAAAATTGTGCTCCAGAAAGAAGAACCAAGTAGCACAATTAAAATTAGCACAGTTAAAAAGGTCGCACGATAATGATATAACCGATCAGGCTAGGAATGACTAGAAGGATTAATAAACTCATAAGCAATGAAAATTACTTAGAGTTATTGAATCGGAGTGTGGAATCGATTCACTTATCGGTGTTCTTGAGTGAAATAACTCAGAACCTGGGGGAAATCTGAACTCGGTGAGGAGCAACACTAGAAGAAGACCCATAGGAAGCAACATAGTTCTTTGATATTCTCGAGATACTGGAGGGTATACTCGAAGGTAGAACCGAATAGAGGTTGGATAGATGCATTGACCTGCAAAAGACAAGTACTTCAACTTGTCTGAGAAATGGGATCAAAGAAGAAGAATATGGTCGGAACAATAGCTGCAAGGGATCCAATTTAATGACACCGAAAGAATTACCCAAATGATTAAATATTTTGCAAGAAGCTTCCATGATAAGTTCCACATCGGGTCCATGGGCATGAACACAAGTTCAAGGTCGACTCCCACTTCTTCAATGTATAACCTTTCATTCACCTCTCTCTTTTCGAAAATTAAATTAGTTGTTGAAAGTTTTACCCGGTGCAATACCAGATAAGTATGACCCATGAAATCTTTCGGGTTAACACGGATTAGGGAAGGCATAGGTCCAAGGGTTCAACCCATCAGGGCATCTTAGGAACATATATCACAAACTTTAGAGTAAATAACACAAGCTCGATAGTAGAGCATGCTTGAGAAAGCAGATGATACAATTTACCAAAGGCATTATGTATCCAAGGAAAGGCTCACAAGCTTATTAAATATGAAGGACGTTGTTGGATAAAACCCGACAAAGGGTCTGGTGGTCCACAAGGGATCCAATGTGAGCATCAATACTCAACCAGAGGAAGAAAGAATGCAAGGAGATCAGATTATAGAAACATCTGACTAACTCAAAGCTCAAATGCAAAGGAATTATGAATTCCAAGACAAGGGATCAGAAGCAAGGCTCTATTAGAGAAGGATAAGTAGAATAGCCTTAGGGGGTACAATCGATGGCAATTTGATTGGTCGAGATCCAGCTCATGTTTTAAAATGACGTCTGAGACGGAAGGATGAATTCTAGGATCTGATTGAGGATTGCGAGCATTCGCAACATATTGAGTCAAGGGACTCGAAATGATAGTAACAAAGAATGTCAATAGAGATTACTAGATATATGGAATTAACCATAACGCGGGAAGGCAAGGAACTCAAAAGCAATAGGCTGCTGAGGATTTTCAAAAGATCGAATAGCATTTCAAAGAATTTTATGAAACGCATGAACCATTGGGGATGAACGAATCCCTGATAAATATGAGGAATTATTCGTAATGGCTTTCATGCGGTAATGAACTGCAAAGCAGTAAGCTCAAAGTATTCTCGGAACAATCGAGAGTATTTCGAGGCTTCTTGTAATAACAAGAACAACGGGGGATGAATGTATGAATGACAAATGAAGGTAGTTATCCATAAGGGTATATCAGTGGAAGGGAATTGTAAAGTCGATGGGCATAAGGGTCTTGGAAAAACCTCGAAGAGTATCTTCTGAATCTTTTGGTGAAGCAAGCAATCGTCCGGACCGAGGGGCTCTCCGGGAGAAAGTATTTACGAGAACCTAGAGTCGCAGTTAGTAAAATCATTTAACCCGAATAGAAGAGAGATCAAAGTCCCAGAGCATAGATGAGAAATAAAAGATCCTAATACCACCCAATGGCGACTTGGGCCCATGGGCCGCACATCCATGTTAGTAAAACAATTTTCATCGACTAGACTCAACTTCAGCCGAGGAATGTGGAAGGGGGATTCCTACAGGCAGTCTGCTCTGATACCAACTTGTGACGCCCCCGATTTAATCATACACGCAAACGTGTACGATCAAGATCAGGGACTCACGGGAAGATATCACAACACAACTCTACAAATAAAAATAAGTCATACAAGCATCATATTACAAGCCAGGGGCCTCGAGGGCTCGAATACAAGAGCTCGATCATAGACGAGTCAGCGGAAGCAGCAATATCTGAGTACAGACATAAGTTAAACAAGTTTGCCTTAAGAAGGCTAGCACAAACTGGGATACAGATCGAAAGAGGCGCATGCCTCCTATCTGGGATCCTCCTAAACTACTCCTGGTCGTCATCAGCGGCCTGCACATAGTAGTAGGCACCTCCAGTGTAGTAGGAGTCGTCGTCGACGTGGCGTCTCGCTCCTGGACTCCATCATCTGGTCGCAGCAATCGGGTATAGAAAGGGGGAAAAGGGGGAGCAAAGCAACTGTGAGTACTCATCCAAAGTACTCGCAAGCAAGGAGTTACACTACATATGCATGCATTGGTATCAAATGGAAAAGGGGTAGCATATGTACATATGCATGCATTGGTATCAAATGGAAAAGGGGTAGCATATGTGGACTGAACTGCAGACTGCCGGAATAAGGGGGGATAGCTAGTCCTTTCGAAGACTATGCTTCTAGTAACCTCCATCTTGCAGCAGAAGAAGAGAGTAGATGGTAAGTTCACCAAGTAACATCACATAGCATAATCCTACCCGGTGATCCTCCCCTCGTCGCCCTATGAGAGAGCGATCACCGGTTGTATCTGGCACTTGGAAGGGTGTGTTTTATTAAGTATCCAGTTCTAGTTGTCATAAGGTCAAGGTACAACTCCGGGTCATCCTTTTACCGAGGGACACGGCTATTTGAATAGATCAACTTCCCTGCAGGGGTGCGCCACATTTCCCAACACGCTCGATCCCCTTTGTCCGGACACACTTTTCTAGGTCATGTCCGGCCTTGGAAGATCAACACGTCGCAGCCCTACCTAGGCACAATAGAGAGGTCAGCACGCCGGTCTAAATCCTATGGCGTAGGGGTCTGGGATCATCGCCCATTGCACACCTGCACGTTGCGTGGGTGGCTGGAGAGCAGACCTAGCAACCTCCATTACAAAGGAAGTTGCGTTACGCGGTCCAACCTGGCGCGCGTCGCTCAGTCGCTGACATCATGAAGGCTTCGGCTGATACCACGACGTCGAGTGCCCATAAATGTTCCTGCGTAGTTGGTTAGTGCGTATAGGCCAGTGGCCAGACTCAGATCAAATACCCATATCTCGTTAAGCATGTTAATTGAATTATCCACGGACGCCGACCAGGGCCAGGTCCACCTCTCTCTTAGGTGGTCTCAACCTGCCATGTCGCTCTGCCTCAAAGTAATAGTCGGGGCCGTCGGGAACCCAGGCCCACCACTACCTAGGTGGAACCACATGCCCCGTCAACCCCCAACATCGGAATCACTTGCGGGTACTCAATGAGCCGACCCGACTTTAGTCACAACATGTAATATGTATAAAGTATGTAATATATACCCGTGATCAACACCCGACGTGATCATGGCCCGATAGTATAGCATGGCAGACTGACAAGAATGTAGGGCCACTGATGATAAACTAGCATCCTATACTAAGCTTTTAGGATTGCAGGTAAGGTATCAACAGCTGTAGCAACAATAACAGGCTATGCATCAGAATAGGATTAATGGAAAGCAGTAACATGCTACACTACTCTAATGCAAGCAGTAGAGAGAGAATAGGCGATATCTGGTGATTAGGGGGGGCTTGCCTGGTTGCTCCAGCAAGAAGGGTTCGTCGTCGATATAGTCGATCACGGGGGTATCGACAGCGGTCTCGGGGTTTATCGGAAAGAAGTAACGGAGGGGAACACAATAAATAATAGAGCAATCAAAGCATCACAAAGCATAACATGGCAATACATGGTGCTAGAGGTGACCTAACGCGGTATTAGGTGCTACCGGCGAAGGGGGAAAACATCCGGGAAAGTATCCCCGGTGTTTTGCATTTTCGGACAGATGAGCTGGAGGGGGAAAGTTGCGTGTTCGCTATGCTAGGGATGTGTGGCGGATGAACGGGTTGCGTATCCGGATTCGTCTCATCGTTCTGAGCAACTTTCATGTACAAAGTTTTTCTAACCGAGCAGCGGTTTATTTTATTTTAACTTTAAAAGATTCAAATCATTTTTAGGATTTAATTAATTATTTTAATTCAACATATCCAGAATAGTGCTTACTGATGTTAGCATGATGTCAGCAGTCAACAGAGGGGTTGAGTGGGTCAAACTAACGTGTGGGTCCCACATGTCATACTCTGTTAACTAATTAATTAAATTAATTAGTTTAATTAGCAGATTAGTCAGGTTAATTAAGTAATTAGCTAATCTAATCAGGATTAATTAATTAATTAATTAAATATTATTTCATTATTGTTTTTTTATTCTAAAAAAATGTTCTGGGCTGGGCCCCGTTTGTCATAGGGCCAAAGGCCTTAACGGGCGTCGGGTCACGGGCGTCGGGCGGTGGTTGCACGCACACAAGCGAGGGGAGGGCGCAGCCGCAACGGGGGCCGCCCAGCGCCGGCGGCCACGGCACCGGTAGGTGGCCGGAGCGACGCGGAGGCGGAGGGAGCCGACGGCCCAAGGTGACGACGTTGAGTGCACGCGGGGGGCGCGGCCCGGCGCTGCGAGGCAAGTGGCAATGGGGAGCGGCGCGGGTAGAGCTGAGGCGAGGCCGCGGGTGTGCGGGCGGTCGCCGGAGAAGGAGGAGAGGGCGTTGGGGCCGGAGTGGCTGGAGCGGGACGGCGGGTGCGGCAGCGGCCACGACGTCGGACCAGGAAGGCGTGGGCCTCGCGTGAGGAGCGGCGCAAGGAGCAGAGCAGCGCGGTAGGCAGGCACAGGCCAGGCGGGGCGATGGCGAGCCAAGCAGGGGGAAGGGGGCGGCGGGCGCGGCTGTGCAGAGCAGCGGTAGACGGGATCCGAGGGCGAGCGGCGGGGCCGACGAGCGGGGCGTTTGCGGCGAGCAGGGCTGCCGAGGGGCGAAGTCGGCGCGGCGCGACATGAGCCATGAGCGGGAAGGCGCGCGGGGCGCCGTGGTGCGCGCCGACGCACACGCGCGCAATGCGAGTGAGTGGCGGACAACGGTCGTACAAGACGAGGGAAAGGACGGTAGGAGGGAGTTCCTCACATGGGAGCTGCAGGGGGGCAGTGGGCTCGGGGAGGTGGCGGCGGTGTTGCCGGCGATGGTGGGCGGCGAAGGGCAGCGCCGTTCGGGGAAGGTGCCGGCGTCGGGGTCGAGCGGCTCCGAGCTCAGGGCGGTCCGGCAGGGAGAAGGACGAGGAGGCGACGACGACGATGGGGCGGTCCGACGAGGTGCGGGGCTCCAGGCGGT
The DNA here is from genome assembly GCF_056163025.1 of Triticum urartu. NCBI lineage: Eukaryota > Viridiplantae > Streptophyta > Magnoliopsida > Poales > Poaceae > Triticum > Triticum urartu. The sequence continues at coordinate 221,702,365 of NC_141878.1, forward strand.
GGCGTCACAAGCGGCGGCGACGGCGAGCGCCCGATCTGGATCGGGGGAAGCAGCGGGAGGCGAACGTGGAGGGGGGAAATGGGGCGACTCGGGGGTAGGTTTGACCGGGGTGGGGCGTTATGGAGGAGTGAGGGGGCGGCCTGGGCCGGTCTGGTGTCCAGCTGGGCCGGTTGGCCCAGTGGGGGGTCCTGTTGTTTACGTGTCTTTTTGGTTGTTTGTTTTTTCTTTTCTTTATTTATTATTTTCCGTTTTAGTAGTAACACTTTATTTTAGTTTTTTTATAAAATATAACTATAGCTCCTAAAATATGGTTTCAGAACAACCCTCTACCATAAAAAGTTGGGTGGTTAAATAAACTAATTTAATATTTGTTTAATATTTAAAATCATTTAAATAATTGTTTTGCTATGGTTTTATTCATTTAGAGTATCTAATCATTTCATAAAGGTGTGGGTTCTCCACCATAATTACCTATGCATTAGTTGGCACAACCCAAATATTTTAGTTTAACATTTGAATTTTTTTACCGTTTGACTTGATTTTGAATTTGAATTTAAATCGATTTCAAATCAATGCGAGTTTATCAACAAGAAATCGAGGTGACGTGGCATCATTGGCATCCGGGCGTCACAGAGGGGGGCGCGCGGCCACCCCCCATGGGCTTCCCTCTCTCTCCCTTAGGCCCATGTTGGCCCAACACTTCCCCGGGGGTTCCGGTAACCCCTCGGTACTCCGGAAAAAAATACCCGAATCACTCGGAACCATTGCGATATTCGAATATAACCTTGCAATGTACGAATCTTTACCTCTCGACAATTTCGAGACTCCTCGTCATGTCCGTGATCTCATCCGGGACTCCGAACAAACTTCAGTCACCAAAACACATAACTCATAATACAAATCGTCATCGAACGTTAAGCGTGCGGACCCTACGAGTTCGAGAACTATGTAGACATGACCGAGACACATCTCCGGTCAATAACCAATAGCGGAACCTGGATGCTCATATTGGCTCCTACATATTCTACGAAGATCTTTATCGGTCAAAGCGCATAACAACATACGTTATTCCCTTTGTCATCGGTATGTTACTTGCCCGAGATTCGATCGTCTGTATCCTCATACCGAGTTCAATCTCGTTACCGGCAAGTCTCTTTACTCGTTCCGCAATGTATCATCCCACAACTAACTCATTAGTTACATTGCTTGCAAGGCTTACAATGATGTGCATTACCGAGAGGGCCCAGAGATACCTCTCCGATACTCGGAGTGACAAATCCTAATCTCGATCTATACCAACTCAACAAACACCTTTGGAGACACCCGTAGAGCATCTTTATAATCACCTACTTACGTTGTGACGTTTGATAGCACACAAGGTGTTCCTCCAGTATTCGGGAGTTGAATAATCTCATAGTCAGAGGAATATGTATAAGTCATGAAGAAAGCAACAACAATAAAACTAAATGATCATTATCTAAGCTAACGGATGGGTCTTGTCCATCACATCATTCTCTAATGGAGTGATCTCGTTCATCAAATGACAACACATGTCTATGGTCAGGAAACTTAACCATCTTTGATTAACGAGCTATTCAAGTAGAGGCATACTAGGGACACTCTGTTTGTCTATGTATTCACACATGTACTAAGTTCCAGGTTAATACATGTAACACCCCGGATATGACTTTCCCAATATGTATTCCAACTCTTGCCGTTTCCGGCTTTAAGTTATTTTATTTTATCGGGTTCGGGTTTTTTGTCTCCGTGTGTTGTTGACGTTGTCATGCATCTCATAGCATGTCATCATGTGCATTGCATTTGCATACGTGTTCATCTCTTGCATTCGAGCATTTTCCCCGTTGTCCGTTTTGCATTCCAGCGCTCCGTTCTCCTCCGGTGGTCATTTCTAGCTTTCTTTCGTGTGTGGGGATTAAACATTTCCAGATTGGACCGAGACTTGCCAAGCGGCCTTGGTTTACTACCGGTAGACCGCCTGTCAAGTTTCGTATCATTGGGACTTCGTTTGATACTCCAACGGTTAACCGAGGGACCGAAAAGGCCTCGTGTGTGTTGCAGCCCAACACCCCTCCAATTTTGCCCAAAACCCACCTAAACCCTCTCCATCATCTAGAGAGTTCGATCACGATCGCGTGGCCGAAAACCACACCTCATTTGGACTCTCCTAGCTCCTCCTATGCCTATATAAAGACCCCCCATTCGAAATCACGGACGAAACCCTAGAAAAACTACACCCGCCGCCGCCGGACGAAATCCGGACGGCCGGACGTGTCCGCCCCGCTCCCCCTCGGCCAATCTCCACATGACACCTGTCCCTGGGCCGGTCCCCACATCGCCGCCGACCGCGCGGGCCCATTAGGCCCGTGGCCGGCCCTCCCGGCCCGGCTCCCGGGCGCCGCCGCCCGCGCGCGCCTCCTCCTTCCTCGCCCGAGCCAGCCGCCGCTCTCCGCCATCAACTTCGGTGCCTGCGAGCTCCGCCGCCGCACCATCTCCGCCCGCTCGTCGACGCCGCCTCTGCCGCCAAGCCCGACGCCGCCGCAGATCCGGTGCCGCCCCGCGACGCCCCGCCTCCTTGAAGCTCCGGTCGACCCCCTCCTCGACGCCGGCGACTTCTCCGGTGAGAGATCCGGCCCCCCCGCCTCGTCTCCGGCGAACGACGTCTCCGGCGACCTAGATCCGGCGGCTTACTACAGTGCTCCCGATCCGCTGCTACAGTAAACCCTAGGGGTTGTTTTTTCCCTAAGTCCCTAAATATCTTAGCTATTTTCATCATGTCGTAACTCTGCATCCGTAGCTCCGTTTTGGGCATATATCATATCAAAATGTTCGTCTCAGAGAGTACATCATTTCATTCCATTGCATCATTTTAATTTGAGTTCATCTTGATGCCCGAAATGTTGTTAGAAGAGGGCTACTTGAGATAATTGTCAGATCTGCTGCTCCATTTAGGTATTTGTCATTTTTGTCATGATTATTGTGTGCATGATATGCCCATGAGCTCTACATATGTTTTGTTAAGGGTTTTTCCATCTTTTCAGAGGCGCAACCCATGTATTTTTGTGATGTGTGTGGTGACTAGCACAAGCTTGCCAAGTGAGGCACTTGGTAATGCTGATTTCAGGGACTTAGCATTTCCACTAAGTCCTTGAGCTGTTTATCTCATGATGCCATATGTTCATGTTGTTTCCTAGTGATCCGTGCCTCATTTGACGATGATCAGTAAGGATGTTTTGTTAATCTTATAGTGCTCTATCCTTCCATGTCTTTGTTTGCAATTATGGAGCACCCTAGCTTGAGTCAATCGAGCTCTATTTTTGCTACTTCGTGAATCTGGGCAGATTGTCTACTTGTTAGTGATTTTGCCGAGGATGTTGTAGTTGATCCGTGCATGCTATGCTATTGTTCTTGCCATGTCTAGCTTGCATTTTGTGTATTCTTGATGGGTGTATGCTTAGATGGTCATGACTTGCTCCATAGTGAGTGGATCGAGCTCGTAAACATGCCTACTTGATATCTGTTTTCAGCATGTTCCAGTTTTCACTAAGTCTGAGAACTGATTATGTTTTTGCCATGTTCATATGCTTACAATTGTATTTTCTGATCCGTTTTGGCTCAAGGTCACTAAGGGACTTTTGTTAAGCTCTTTGAGTAGCTCCATGCCATGCTTTACTTTGCCATGTTCAGGTCCTGTAGCATGTAGTTTTGTTGCTCCGAGGTGTGCTACCTGATCTGAAATTTAAGACAAGTGTTAATTTCACTAAGTCTGAAATCTGTTTGCCATATGCATTTTTACCATGCTTGTTTGAACCTGTTAATGGATGAATTGGCCGTAGCTCAGTGCTAGACTTTTGTTAAGCATCTTGAATGCATCTCTGCCATGTATTTTGTTGTCATGCTTGGGTGCTGTAGCATGTTCATCCTGTTGCATTTAGATGGCTACTTGCTGTAAATCGCAGACCGGTGTCATATTTGAATTGCTTGCCATTTCCAAACCGTAACTCCGATTCCAGCGTTCTTTATATCGTTTTCAAGCGATTTAATCTCATCTTTCCAGTGGCACACTTGGATTCCCAAGTTGAGGCCAGGTTCATGCATCCCTTGTCAAATCTTGCATATGCATCCCGCATCGCATCCCCCATAGCATACCATCCTTGCATCATATTGTTTGATCCTTGCACGTGGTTGATTATGTCCTTGTTGTTTGCTTGTCTTGTTTGGGTAGAGCCGGGAGACGAGTTCGCTAACGAGGAGCCCGTTGAGTTTGCTTTCGAGGATCCAGTCAACTCTAACCACTTTGCAGGCAAGATGATCATACCCTCGAAATCACTACTATCTTTGCTATGCTAGATTGCTCGCTCTTTTGCTATGCCAATGCTACGATGCCTACCACTTGCATTCAAGCCTCCCAAATTGCCATGTCAAACCTCTAACCCACCTTGTCCTAGCAAACCATTGATTGGCTATGTTACCGCTTTGCTCAGCCCCTCTTATAGCGTTGCTAGTTGCAGATGAAGATTGGAGGCCGTTCCTTGTTGAAACATTTTTTTACTTGTTGGGATATCATTATATTGCCATGTTATCTTAATGCATCTATATACTTGGTAAAGTGTGGAAGGCTCGGTCTCTCGCCTAGTGTTTTGTTCCACTCTTGCCTCCCTAGTTTCCGTCATATCGGTGTTATGTTCCCGGATTTTGCGTTCCTTACGCGGTTGGGTTATAATGGGAACCCCTTGATAGTTCGCCTTGATTAAAACTTTTCCAGCAATGCCCAACCTTGGGTTTACCATTTGCCACCTAGCCTTTTTTCCCTTGGGTTTCGGGAGCCCGAGGGTCATCTTATTTTAAACCCCACTGGGCCAGTGCTCCTCTGAGTGTTGGTCCAAACTAGAGTCCTGTGCAGCGCCCCCTCGGGGAAACTCGAGGTTTGGTTTTAGTTGTATGGAGAGCTCATCTGAGTGTGCCCTGAGAACGAGATATGTGCAGCTCCTATCGGGATTTGTCGGCACATTCGGGCAGTGTTGCTGGTCTTGTTTTAACCTGTCGAAGTGTCTTGAAGAACCGAGATACCGAGTCTGATCGGAACGTCTTGGGAGGAGGTCTATTCCTTCGTTGACCGTGAGAGCTTGTCATGGGCTAAGCTGGGACTCCCCTGCAGGGATTTGAACTTTCGAAAGCCGTGCCCGCGGTTATGGGCAGATGGGAATTTGTTAATGTTCGGTTGTAGATAACTTGAACCTTAACTTAATTAAAATGAATCAACTGAGTGTGTTACCGTGATGACCCCTTCTCGGCGGAGTCCGGGAGGTGGACACGGTGTTGGAGTTTAGGAATTCTTTTTACTTCCCAGTCTCCTCATCGCTCTGGTAAGGCATCCTGACGTAGAGTTTTGACTCTTCTCTTCTCAAATTTCACAAAAAAAATTTAGGATCACGCGGGTATCTTGGAATCGTTCCGATGGTTTTATGACGAGAACATTGTCTTTGTGCCTCCTGTCAGGGGTTTTGTGGAAGTGTCCCGGGGGGTTGAGCTCTGAGGTGTTGTCGTCATAGTTTTATCGTTGCAGTTCTGGAATACCTGAGTTTAGTACGCCGACATCGAAAATCTCTTTTATGCAGTTCGTTGGTGAGATAACCTCGACGCCACCCAGTACTGGGGCGGGAGTTCGGGAGTATCGCCATAACTTGTATAACGGATGCTTTTCGAAGGTTGAGGTAGATGGTTTCCGAAGTTTTTCTTGGTTATGTGTTGAAGGATGGATACAGCTGGATGTAGGATTTGCTAGATTTGGGTGAGATATTATGCTTCCCCTGTATCCCCAACACCTGATTGCATAACCAGAAAGGTTCGGGAGTTTCATAGGTGGGAATTCTAGTAGCTCTAGTTTCTTCGTCCACGGATATTTGGTTTGAGATTGGGATTTCTTACCGATTATTCGTTCTTGATCCGTACCTTGTTGATTTATTTCTCTACCTTAATTCTAAGTGGCTTCTCAATTTATGGATATGTAACCATTTCAAGAGGAATGCATTCGTTCATTTTGTTCGGATGTGAAGACTATATGTTGCAATTTTCATTCCGTTGGATTCAGCTTCAATATTTGTCTAACAATCTGCTAATGGATGTCAACCTCTTCAGGATGGCTCCTCCAACGCGCACGACTCCGAATCCTGATCCGCCACCACCTCCACCTCCTCCGGAGGCATGGCAAGCTGTGATGGCCGCAACCAATGCAAACACACAGTTGATCATGCAAATTCTTCAAGAGCGCAATCAAGGCAACCAAGGGAACCAAGGCAACAATCAGAATCACTTTGCTACACTCAACCAGTTCCTTGCTAACGGGCCAAAGACTTTCAGCAATTGTGTTGAGGCAATTGATGCTGACGATTGGCTTGTGGATCTGTGCAAGCATTTCGAGTGCAGTAACGTCAGGCCTGAGGACTTTGTCAAATTCGCTTCCTTCCAACTCAAAGATCAAGCTGCAGAATGGTTCCAGCAGTACAAGGATTCCAGAGGTGGACGTGTTATCACTTGGGATGAATTCCGTCAAGATTTCAGAGCTCACCATATCCCTCAGAGCGTGGTTGAAAGCAAGCGTGAGGAATTCCGCAACCTGAAGCAAGGCTCTTTGTCTGTCTATGACTACAACAAGTTGTTTCAGAAGCTCGCCCGCTTTGCCAAGCAGGACGTCCCTGATGAGAAGAGCATGATATACCAGTTCAGGGGTGGTCTTAGAGAAGAAATTCAGCTCGCTCTTGTCCTCTTTGAGCCCTTGAGGTACGATGAGTTCTACAACATGGCATTGAAGCAAGAGGCTGCTCAATTGAGGTGTGATGCTTCCAAGAAGCGAGTCAGAGATGTTACTCCTTCTTCCTCTACTCAAGTGGCCAAGCAGCAGAAGTATTGGCTTCCTCCTCCTCCGTTTCGTCAGCTGTATCAGCAGAAGAGCAAAGGTGGCAGTGGTTCTTCCCACCCACCCAACCCTGGCTTTCAGAACAAGACTTCGTCTCAAGCTCCAAGATCGAGTGCTCCGTACCACCGTCCGCTTTCAGAGGTCACGTGCAACAAGTGCCAACAGAAGGGTCACTATGCCAACAAGTGTTTCAACCAGAGGCGTCTTCCTCCTCCTGTCAGATCGGCAAGTACAGCTGTGGTCAAGCATAACCCCAAGTACGCCAAGGTCAATATGGTGAATGCAGCTCAGGCAGAGGATTCATCAGATGTCATCATGGGTAACCTTCCTGTTAATGATATTCCAGCTAAAGTTCTTTTTGACACTGGTGCATCGCATTGTTTCATTTCCAAACCTTTTGCATCGAAGTATGAGTGCGACTATCAGTATCTGCAAAATTCTTTGCAAATCGTGTCACCGGCCAAGCAAATGACAGCTAATTTCTGCGTCCCGGATATTACTATCACGTTGGGCGACTACAAATTTTTAGCTTCTCCTATTATTCTGGGTGATTCGGATATTGATCTTATTCTCGGAATGGATTGGCTTTCTAAGCACAAGGCTCATCTTGACTGTGCAGCCAGGCAGATTCAATTGACTCATTCGTCTGAGGATGTAATTGTGTTTGCAGCTCGTGATGATACCATCCGTCTGTTTTCTCTCAATGAGAAGGGTGAATTAGATGCTATCTCGCAAATTCCAGTCGTTTGCGAATATCAAGACGTCTTTCCAGAAGAGCTTCCAGGAATGCCTCCGCACCGGCCAGTTGAATTCGTCATTGATCTTGAGCCTGGCACGGAACCAGTGTGCAAGCGTGCTTACAAGCTCGGGCCTGAAGAGTTGAAGGAGCTGAAGAAGCAACTCAATATTCAAGAAAGAATGGGTCTCATCCGGCCTAGTTCTTCACCGTGGGATTGTGGTGTTTTTTTTGTGAAGAAGAAGGATGGAACGGACCGACTTTGTGTGGATTACCGTCCATTGAACAAGAAGACCATCAAGAACAAATACCCACTTCCCAACATCAACGAGCTGTTCGAACAACTCAAAGGTGCCCAAGTATTCTCCAAGCTTGATCTTCGTATGGGTTATCATCAGATCCGAATCCGTGAGCAAGATATTCCCAAGACGGCTTTCAGGACAAGCTATGGTTCATATGAATACACTGCATGTCTTTTGGCCTCGTCAACGCTCCTCCGACTTTCTCTCGCATGATGAACTTCATCTTCAACGCCTACACCAATGACTTCGTTTTGGTCTATCTCGACGACATTCTGGTTTTCTCTAAGAACAAGGAAGATCATGCCAAGCACTTGCGTTTGGTACTCGATAAGTTGAGGGAACACAATTTCTATGCCAAGTTCTCCAAGTGTGAATTTTGGCTCGATGAGGTTCTTTATCTTGGTCATATCATCTCTGCCAAGGGCATTGCGGTGAATCCTGAGAAGGTGTCTGCAATTGTGAATTGGGAACCTCCTCAGAACGTGAAGCAACTCCGTAGCTTCCTCGGTCTCGCAAGCTACTTTCGAAGATTCGTTGAAAACTTTTCTAAGATCGCGAAGCCTCTCTCTAATCTTCTACAGAAGCACGTCAAGTACATTTGGTCTCCGGAGTGTGACATTGCTTTCAACACTTTGAAAGAGAAATTGATCAATGCTCCAGTTCTGACTCCGCTTGATGAATCCAAGCCGTACGAGGTCTTTTGTGATGCCTCTCTCCAAGGTCTTGGCACAGTGTTGATGCAAGAGAAGAAAGTTGTTGCTTATACCCCTCGCCAGTTGAAGCCCAATGAGAAGAATACCCCACTCATGATCTCGAGTTGGCGGCAGTTGTGCATGCTCTTTTGACTTGGAGACATCTCTTATTGGGAAGAAAAGTGGACATTTTCACTGATCACAAGAGTCTCAAGTACATCTTCACTCAGCCTAATCTCAACCTCAGGAAAACTCGATGGGTCGAAATGATTCAAGAGTATAATCTGAGTATCGAGTATACTCCAGGCAAGGCCAATGTGATTGCTGACGCATTGAGCAGAAAGGCTTATTGCAACAGTCTGATTCTCAAGCCTTATCAACCCGAGCTTTGTGAAGCTTTTCGCAAACTTAATCTGCAAGTTGTTCCTCAAGGTTTCCTCGCCAACCTTCAAGTCTATCCTACCTTGGAAGACCAGATTCGTCAAGCCCAGCTTCTTGATGCTATGGTGAAAAAGGTGAAGATTGGGATTGCCAAGAGTCAACCCAAGTACAAGTGTTACCGCCTTGATGACAAGGATACTCTCTTCTTCGAGGATCGTATTGTTGTACCCAAAGGTGACCTCCGTAAAGTGATCATGAACGAGGCTCACAATTCTCTCCTCTCCATCCACCCTGGGAGCACGAAGATGTATCAGGACCTCAAGCATGCTTATTGGTGGACTCGAATGAAGCGCGAGATTGCTCAGTTCGTGAATGAATGTGATGTTTGCAGAAGAGTGAAGGCAGAACACCAAAGGCCAGCTGGTCTCCTCCAACCTCTTGCCATTCCAGAATGGAAGTTTGACCACATTGAGATGGACTTTGTGACTGGGTTTCCAAAGTCCAAGCATGGCAATGATGCTATATTCGTTGTCATCGACAAACTCACCCAAGTGGCTCACTTTCTGCCTATCAAAGAGTCAATCACTGCAGCTCAATTGGCGGAACTCTATACCTCTCGAATTGTCTCTCTGCATGGTATTCCACAAGTGATCTCTTTAGACCGTGGCAGCATCTTTACCTCCAAGTTTTGGGATTCTTTTCAGAAGGCCATGGGCATGAACATCCGCTTCAGCACAGCTTTCCATCCTCAAACTAGCGGTCAAGTCGAGCATGTCAACCAGATTCTTGAAGATATGATCAGGGCTTGTGTGATCTCCTTCGGCATGAAGTGGGAGGATTGTCTTCCTTATGCTGAATTCTCCTACAACAACAGTTTTCAAGCAAGTTCGGGCAAGGCCCCATTTGAAATTTTGTATGGCAGGAAGTGTCGTACCCCTCTCAACTGGTCCGAAACCGGTGAACGTCAGCTTTTGGGTAATGACTTAATCACAGAGGAAGAGGAAATGTGCAAAGTCATTCGAGATAACCTCAAAGCAGCCCAATCCCGCCAGAAGAGCTACTATGACAGTAAGCACCGTGATTTGGCCTTCGAGATCGGAGATCATGTTTACCTCCGCGTCTCTCCTATGAAAGGTACTCGTCGCTTCGGTATCAAAGGGAAGCTTGCCCCCAGATACGTGGGACCTTTCAAGATTGTCAGCAAGAGAGGCGACCTCGCCTATCAACTCGAGCTTCCTTCAAACTTTGCAAATGTTCATGATGTGTTCCATGTCTCTCAGCTCCGAAAGTGCTTCAAGACTCCTGACCGCACCGTCAACTTCGAGGACATTGAGCTCCAAGAAGATCTCTCTTACCGTGAGCACCCAGTTGCTATTCTGGAAGAGACTGAACGCAGGACTCGCAATAAGTCAATCAAATTCCTCAAAGTCAAGTGGTCACACCATTCCGACCGTGAAGCTACCTGGGAATGCGAGGATCACCTCCGTTTTGAGTACCCGGCGTTCTTTCAGTCCTAGATCTCGGGACGAGATCCTTTCGTAGTGGTGGAGTGTTGTAACACCCCGGATATGACTTTCCCAATATGTATTCCAACTCTTGCCGTTTCCAGCTTTAAGTTATTTTATTTTCTCGGGTTCGGGTTTTTTGTCTCCGTGTGTTGTTGTCGTTGTCATGCATCTCATAGCATGTCATCATGTGCATTGCATTTGCATACGTGTTCATCTCTTGCATTCGAGCATTTTCCCCGTTGTCCGTTTTGCATTACGGCGCTCCGTTCTCCTCCGGTGGTCATTTCTAGCTTTCTTTCGTGTGTGGGGATTAAACATTTCCGGATTGGACCGAGACTTGCCAAGCGGCCTTGGTTTACTACCGGTAGACCGTCTGTCAAGTTTCGTATCATTGGGACTTTGTTTGATACTCCAACGGTTAACCGAGGGACCGAAAAGGCCTCGTGTGTGTTGCAGCCCAACCCCTCCAATTTGGCCCAAAACCCACCTAAACCCTCTCTATCATCTAGAGTGTTCGATCACGATCGCGTGACCGAAAACCACACCTCATTTGGACTCTCCTAGCTCCTCCTATGCCTATATAAAGACCCCCCATTCGAAATCACGGATGAAACCCTAGAAAAACTCCACCCGCCGCCGCCGGACGAAATCCGGACGGCCGAACGTGTCCGCCCCGCTCCCCCTCGGCCAATCTTCACGCGACACCTGTCCCTGGGCCGGTCCCCACATCGCCGCCGACCGCGCGGGCCCGTTAGGCCCATGGCCGGCCCTCCCGGCCCGGCTCCCGGGCGCCGCCGCCCGCGCGCGCCTCCTCCTTCCTCGCCCGAGCCGGCCGCCGCTCTCCGCCATCAACTCCGGCGCCGGCGAGCTCCGCCGCCGCACCATCTCCGCCCGCTCGCCGACGCCGCCTCTGCCGCCAAGCCCGACGCCGCCGCAGATCCGGTGCCGCCCCGCGACGCCTCGCCCCGCCTCCTTGAAGCTCCGGTCGACCCCCTCCTCGACGCCGGCGACTTCTCCGGCGAGAGATCCGGCCGCCCCGCCTCGTCTCCGGCAAACGACATCTCCGGCGACCTAGATCTGGTGGCTTGCTACAGTGCTCCCGATCCGCTGCTACAGTAAACCCTAGGGGTTGTTTTTTTCCCAAGTCCCTAAATATCTTAGCTATTTTCATCATGTCGTAACTCCGCATCCGTAGCTCCGTTTTGGGCATATATCATATCAAAATGTTCGTCTCAGAGAGTACATCATTTCATTCCATTGCATCATTTTAATTTGAGTTCATCTTGATGCCCGAAATGCTGTTAGAAGAGGGCTACTTGAGATAATTGTCAGATCTGCTGCTCCATTTAGGTATTTGTCATTTTTGCCATGATTATTGTGTGCATGATATGCCCATGAGCTCTACATATGTTTTGTTAAGGGTTTTTCCATCTTTCCAGAGGCGCAACCCATGTATTTTTGTGATGTGTGTGGTGACTAGCACAAGCTTGCCAAGTGAGGCACTTGGTAATGCTGATTTCAGGGACTTAGCATTTCCACTAAGTCCTTGAGCTGTTTATCTCATGATGCCATATGTTCATGTTGTTTCCTAGTGATCCGTGCCTTGTTTGAGGATGATCAGTAAGGATGTTTTGTTAATCTTATAGTGCTCTATCCTTCCATGTCTTTGTTTGCAATTATGGAGCACCTTAGCTTGAGTCAATCGAGCTCTATTTTTGCTACTTCGTGAATCTGGGCAGATTGTTTACTTGTTAGTGATTTTGCCGAGGATGTTGTAGTTGATCCGTGCATGCTATGCTATTGTTCTTGCCATGTCTAGCTTGCATTTTGTGTATTCTTGATGGGTGTATGCTTAGATGGTCATGACTTGCTCCGTAGTGAGTGCATCGAGCTCGTAAACATGCCTACTTGATATCTGTTTTCAGCATGTTCCAGTTTTCACTAAGTCTGAGAACTGATTATGTTTTTGCCATGTTCACATGCTTACAATTGTATTTTCTGATCCGTTTTGGCTCAAGGTCACTAAGGGACTTTTGTTAAGCTCTTTGAGTAGCTCCATGCCATGCTTTACTTTGCCATGTTCAGGTCCTGTAGCATGTAGTTTTGTTGCTCCAAGGTGTGCTACCTGATCTGAAATTTCAGACAAGTGTTAATTTCACTAAGTCTGAAATCTGTTTGCCATATGCATTTTTACCATGCTTGTTTGAACCTGTTAATGGATGAATTGGCCGTAGCTCAGTGCTAGACTTTTGTTAAGCATCTTGAATGCATCTCTGCCATGTATTTTTGTTGTCATGCTTGGGTGCTGTAGCATGTTCATCTTGTTGCATTTAGATGGCTACTTGCTGTAAATCACAGACCGGTGTCATATTTGAATTGCTTGCCATTTCCAAACCGTAACTCCGATTCCAGCGTTCTTTATATCGTTTTCAAGCGATTTCATCTCATCTTTCCAGTGGCACACTTGGATTCCCAAGTTGAGGCCAGGTTCATGCATCCCTTGTCAAATCTTGCATATGCATCCCGCATCGCATCCCGCATAGCATACCATCCTTGCATCATATTGTTTGATCCTTGCACGCGGTTGATTGTGTCCTTGTTGTTTGTTTGTCTTGTTTGGGTAGAGCCGGGAGACGAGTTCGCTAACGAGGAGCCCGTTGAGTTTGCTTTCGAGGATCCAGTCAACTCTGACCACTTTGCAGGCAAGATGATCATACCCTCGAAATCACTACTATCTTTGCTATGCTAGATTGCTCGCTCTTTTGCTATGCCAATGCTACGATGTCTACCACTTGCTTTCAAGCCTCCCAAATTGCCATGTCAAACCTCTAACCCACCTTGTCCTAGCAAACTGTTGATTGACTATGTTACCGCTTTGCTCAGCCCCTCTTATAGCGTTGCTAGTTGCAGGTGAAGATTGGAGGCCGTTCCTTGTTGAAACATTTATTTACTTGTTGGGATATCATTATATTGCCATGTTATCTTAATGCATCTATATACTTGGTAAAGGGTGGAAGGCTCGGCCTCTCGCCTAGTGTTTTGTTCCACTCTTGCCGCCCTAGTTTCCGTCATATGGGTGTTATGTTCCCGGATTTTGCGTTCCTTACGCGGTTGGGTTATAATGGGAACCCCTTGATAGTTCGCCTTGATTAAAGCTTTTCCAGCAATGCCCAACCTTGGTTTTACCATTTGCCACCTAGCCTTTTTTTCCCTTGGGTTTCCGGAGCCCGAGGGTCATCTTATTTTAAACCCCCCTAGGCCAGTGCTCCTCTGAGTGTTGGTCCAAACTAGAGTCCTGTGCAGCGCCCCCTCGGGGAAACTCGAGGTTTGGTTTTAGTTGTATGGAGAGCTCATCTGAGTGTGCCCTGAGAACGAGATATGTGCAGCTCCTATCGGGATTTGTCGGCACATTCGGGCGGTGTTGTTGGTCTTATTTTAACCTGTCGAAGTGTCTTGAAGAACCGAGATACCGAGTCTGATCGGAACGTCTTGGGAGGAGGTCTATTCCTTCGTTGACCATGAGAGCTTGTCATGGGCTAAGTTGGGACTCCCCTGCAGGGATTTGAACTTTCGAAAGCCGTGCCTGCGGTTATGGGCAGATGGGAGTTTGTTAATGTCCGGTTGTAGATAACTTGAACCTTAACTTAATTAAAATGAATCAACTGAGTGTATTACCGTGATGGCCCCTTCTCGGCGGAGTCCGGGAGGTGGACACGGTGTTGGAGTAATGTTTGCGCAGGTTGCTCTCTAGTTTCTCGTTCGCGCTTTGCCTCCTCTTCTCGCTCTCTTTTGCGAACAGGATAGCCACCATATTTGCTAGTCGCTTGCTGCAGCTCCACATATTTACCTTGCCTTACCTATAAGCTTAAATAGTCTTGATCGCGAGGGTGCGAGATTGCTGAGTCCCTGTGGCTCACAGATTACTATTACATTAGATGCAGGGCCTGATGATTGCGCTCCAGGTGACGCGCTTGAGCTCAAGTGGGAGTTCAACGAAGACTCTCAACGATACTATGTTTCTTTTCCTGATAATCAGTAGTGGTGCCCAGTTGGGGTGATCGGGACCGTGTCGCATGTTGGGTTATCTTTTATTTTGGCGCCGTAGTCGGGCCATGAGTGTTTGGATGATGTAATGTTATTTATGTACTTGATTGACGTGGCGAGTGTAAGCCAACTATGTTATCTCCCCTTTTATTATCTATATTACATGGGATGTTGTGAAGATTGCCTAACTTGCGACATATGCCTTCAATGCGATTATGCCTCTAAGTCGTGTCTCGACACCTGAGAGATATAGTCGCATCGAGGGTGTTACAATACAATTCTAGCATGAATAATAAATATTTATCATGATATAAGAAAATATAAATAACAACTTTATTATTGCCTATAGGACATATTTCCTTCATCTCCTTCTTATTCTTCCTCTCATTTCCCTTCCTAGTATTAGTTGCTTTGGTGGTATTTGAGAGAGAAGGACTTGGGCACTCCGTGTGCCCTTGCCATTGCATTTGGTGCATCGATTTGAGTTCTCCACGGTGATACGTGAAAGTTACAAGTTGAGAAGCTTATTACTCTTGGGTGCTTGGTACCCTTGAGCTTGTTTCTCTTGGGTGCTTGGGCGCCCTTGACGGCTGGTGGTGTTTGGAGCTCAATCATTGTGGTGTAAAGCTCCGTGCAAGTGTCGGAGTCTTCAATCAGGTTGTGGAGATCACCCCGAGCAATTTGGCGGGTTCCCGTGACCGCCCCAAGGGTTGCTACGGGTTCAGTGACCGCTCCCAAGGGTTGCCATTTATACAGGTTCAGTGACCGCCCTAAAGGGTCCCTTAGTGGAATCACGACATCTTGCATTGTGCGAGGGCATGGGGAGATTACGGTGGCCCTAGTGGCTTCTTGGGGAGCATTGTGCCTCCACACCGCTCCAAATGGAGATTAGTATCCGCAGGGGTGTGAACTTCGGGATACATCGTCGTCTCCGTGTGCCTCGGTTATCTCTTACCCGAGCCCTTTACTTAAGCACTTTACTTTGTGATAGCCATATTGTTTCTTGTCATATATCTTGATATCACTTAGTTGTTTATCTTGCTTAGCATTAGTTTTTGATGCACATAGGTGAGCCTAGTTGTTGTAGGTTTTGTGCTTGATAAATTAACCGCTAGGTGTATTCCGTATTTGTTCAAGCCTAAACCGTAATTAATTTAAAGCGTCTATTCACCCCCCCTCTAGGCGACATCCATGATCTTTCACATGGTTCGGACCCTTTTCCATGTTCGTTTATCTGCAATTGCCATGTTGCTGAACTACAGTTGCCATGTTTGCTCAACTTCAGTTGCCATGGTTGCTCAACTGCAGTTG
This sequence comes from Triticum urartu, assembly GCF_056163025.1. Lineage (NCBI taxonomy): Eukaryota > Viridiplantae > Streptophyta > Magnoliopsida > Poales > Poaceae > Triticum > Triticum urartu. The sequence goes on from NC_141878.1 coordinate 221,718,273, forward strand.
CCATCTCAGGTCAAGTGCCAGACGCCATTTTTGGACAACTGCATCTGTTGCCATGTATGGTCTGGTCTACTACAGTTGTTATGATTTGAAAACTTTAGGAGATGCCACCTACTAACACTAAGCAGTTTCCATGTAGCACTACAAAAAGACATGGCAAAATAACATGTTCGGGTAAAGAGATAGTTGCCATATGTTTACAAGCACACTAGGGAAGTTGACATATACCCCTGCAAAACACATGGCAACTGACAACTTTGGGTATTTGAAAACTTTAGGAATTGCCACCTACTAACACTAGGCAGTTGCAATGTAGCACTACAAAAAGACATGGCAAAATAACATGTTCGGGTAAAGAGAGAGTTGTCATCTGCTTACAAGCACAGTAGGCAGTTGGCATGTACCCCTACAAAACACATGGCAACTGACAACTTTGGGTTGGGAGAGGAAACAGGCGTGTGGGCGAACTGATAAACGTCCACACACCAGCCCCTTTGCATGCGTGAAAACTGACGTGTGGGCGAACTGCTAAACACACATAAACTAGCCCTTCCATGTGGTGAAACAGACATGTGGGCGCGCGGATGAATGCCCACACATCAACCTAATTTTACGTGGCATAAAAAATCTGGCAAAACATGCCAAGATTCGAGCGAGATGGAAACGTCAATAAGTGTGGGCATTATCTTTTTTAAAACGTTTTAAGACTGTATTAAATAAGGAATTTTCTCTACGTGTAGTGAGCTGATTGCACCGTGTTAATTTTTTTCTTTCAATTTGGGCTCTGGTGTTTAATTTCGTTAGCCTTCCTCCTCCGCTCGTGTCGTCGTCTCCACCACCTCCTAACCACGTATCTGTCTTCCTCTCCCTCTCGTTCTCCATCTCGTTACCTCTCTGCTGCCAACCCGACCTAAGGTGCGTCCTCGCGACCCAACCCGCTCAAATCCCAGCCAACTAGCGCCCATCCGGGGAGAATTGGGTTGATCCTTGTGCTGTGTTTGTTCCCATCCTCGGATCCTGGACCAAGATCCGACCGAGAGCCCAGATCTGCTGGTAGAGTTCAAGCGGGAAATATTGCAAGCCTTTTCTTATTCAGGCATTTAGGAGAGTGCAATTTTAGTGGGGTTGGCGCGTTTGATGCGGCGGTGTTGATTGGAGTGATCCATCGGTCTAGATTGGTCCTATGGCCTCTCGTGGTCACTTTCTTCCTCCTTTGTTTCTTTGGACGGTTTCCTTGATGTTGCCATTTCCTGCAGGTTGTTCGTCGCCAGCATGGGTCTGGCGAAGGATGGCGCCGAGATGGAGGAGGGGACATTGGAGATTGGCATAGGTAAGTCTTGACCAAGGCAAACCGAAGCTTGTGGTTTGTATATTGCTCTTGAGAATTACAGCCTAGATTGTTTAGCTTTCTTGTGTTACTCCAATGGCGAACGGATAGGTTTGCTACATTAGTGCTCTGCTGGGCATATAAAGATAATAGATGCCGGACGATTGGCATGCTGCTAGAGTGCACTCATTCGATGAAACTGAGATGTTTTTTCGACCCGATGAAACTCAGATTTTATCAATATTTAAAGTAAATATGCTGGCAGGCAGTAAAGGTTGTCCTGTTCGTTTATTCTTGATCCTGACAGGAATGTGCTGCAAATTAGTATCGGCAATGTTCTCCTGAACCATGGTCCTGAGGTCCTTGCCTTTCTCCGTTGTATCTTTGCTTTTCTCTCATAGTTTCACACTAGTTGTACTTACACTCGGTACGGTATGGCCTATCTAGCCCCCCCCCCCCCCCCCCCCCCCCCCCCGGCCGGTGTTGCTTCCTATCTTTCGCAGCAAAGATGATAATGAAGTTCTGCTTGTCATGCAGAGTATAGAACTGTCTCCGGTGTGGCAGGGCCATTGGTTATTTTGGACAAAGTAAAGGTATGATTTGTCATTCTTCTCTATATAGCTATAGCTGCTAATGTTACTGAAATTATGGTTGGATCAAATAGCCATTCTCACACTCAGTAATTTCCCCCTGTATAAACCTATTTTAGGGCCCAAAGTATCAGGAGATTGTGAACATCCGATTGGGAGATGGCACCACTCGTCGTGGTCAAGTCCTCGAAGTTGATGGTGAAAAAGCTGTTGTGCAGGTTGTTTCCTTTCTATGGACCATATTCTCTTGATTGAAGAATGCCAGTTGAGTTTTACACGATGCTGCATTTGATCTGATTTTTTACATAGTTTGCTTAGGGATCCAATGCATTAAATTATATTTGGTTACATGGTACTTGACCTTTTTTGGATACTGAGCTGCCTGCCTCTTAAGGTATTTGAAGGTACTTCAGGGATAGACAACAAGTATACTACTGTGCAGTTCACAGGCGAGGTACCTGTTATTCACATCTTTGCTTCTGATTCTTTGTCGTTCAATCATTAAATGCTTTATTTCTTTCTATGCAATAATTACCCAGATCATCAAACTATAGCTATACAATTTCAGCATGAACAATAAATGACATCAGCCATCTTAAAGTTGGATATGGAAACTGAACCCAGAAAATGCTAGGCATGAACATTTAGTGATATCAAACGTCTTCCTGCTGAATAACTTTATTTTTCGAATGAGGCTTTGTTGACTCGTCTCAACTTCACCACTTTATTTCTTTGCATATGACACCGTTTTGTGTTACAGGTTTTGAAAACTCCCGTCTCACTTGATATGCTTGGACGCATTTTTAATGGTTCTGGAAAACCTATTGATAATGGCCCCCCTATATTGCCCGAGGCTTACTTGGATATTTCTGGTGAGTTATTTCATGTTATCGTAAACTTTCTTATGCTTAGGGTAGACAAGTGGCATGGAAACTTCTTAGGAGAACTGGAGATGAGTTAAATAATCTATTCTTTGTGGAAGGCTCCATCTCAACTTATGGTAACCTTATAATATCTGAGAGATGGCTGATATTATCCCAGGAAGTTCTATCAACCCAAGTGAGAGAACCTATCCAGAAGAGATGATTCAAACAGGAATATCCACCATTGATGTCATGAACTCGATTGCTCGAGGGCAAAAAATTCCTCTTTTCTCTGCTGCTGGACTTCCTCATAATGAAATTGCTGCTCAAATTTGTCGCCAAGCTGGCCTCGTTAAAAGGTTGGAGCAAAGCAAGCATGCAGCAGAGGTAATGGACATATCCTTTATAGCAGGGGTGGTTACGGACATTGGCCTACCAATGCATAAAGTCAATCTCAGTTTCCTGAGCATCATTTTCTTTGCACTGAGCTGCATCCTTCATGGAATGTGTGGATAGTTATAATAAGTTTCTCTTGCTTGCGCCATTGAGAACTAACATAAGGGTGTTTACAGACAATCACTTAACTAAGCAACTAAGCACGCAGTCAATCTTATGTTCCTGAGCATCATATTCTTTGCACTGAGCTTGCAAGTTGCATCCTTCATAAAATATATGCGTAGTTATAATAGTTCTCTGACTTTTGTGACTTTTTTTAACTTTTTGGCAAGGGGAAGACCGACTGTTTGTGGGTAGAGTTAGACTTATTACCTGTTGAATAGGTCTCTGGAAATTATACAAAGAGCTTCAAAGTTATGGATTGCTCTCATACTGTGTAAAGCAACCATGCCGAAAGTTTTGGTTTTGTTATTTTGTCTGCAGATTGGTGTTTCTTCTACTCATCTTGCTATGGTTTATATTAGGGAGGTGAAGAAGACAATTTTGCAATTGTGTTTGCTGCTATGGGAGTAAACATGGAAACGGCACAATTTTTCAAGCGTGACTTCGAAGAAAATGGTTCGATGGAGCGGGTCACCCTTTTCCTGAATTTGGTAAAATTTGATTTGCTATTTTTTTGGTGAATTTGTTATTAGAATGTGCAAATCAGATCTTTGAGGTTGTAGTTGTGTTTAATATATTTGACCCGAGCAATACTAAGAAAGCATACCATGAAACCTGAATCCCTTGTCTTGATTGTTTCGCAGGCAAATGACCCCACTATTGAGCGTATTATCACTCCTCGAATTGCCCTAACAACTGCTGAATATTTGGCATATGAATGTGGGAAGCATGTTCTTGTGATTCTGACAGATATGAGCTCATATGCCGATGCACTTCGCGAGGTAGCGTGTTTTCTCTATGATTTTCTTATCTCATCATATTCTGTGAGCTTCAATCTGTTCAGTTATTTGTTCTTTGAGTAGAATGACTTCTCAGGACGACGTAGTATCAAGTGAAAACTTGATTTCAGTAAAAATCTGGAAACTTGGATCCCACCCCGTTAGATCTGTAGTGAACGGCATCTGCTCAAAGGCGGAGCTCCCTCCAGCAACTTAAACACACATTAGCACAAAACCCCCTCTCCTATTCGCCATCTAGGGCCATAGCCCTTGACTGTTCGTGAGATGGATTTGTCTTCATTCCTGTTATGCGTCACGATGGAGCCTCAACCACCGGCTAGCCCTTGCCATACGCCGGCTGCAACGAGACCTCCGTCGGCAGCGACTTGCCCTCCACCGACCTCGATGGGCTCTCCATCGGCTGCGACTCTCCCTCCACCAGTCACGTCTGGCACCATGACTTGCCTTTCGCTGATCACGACGGGGCTGCCGTCGGCTCGCCCTATGCAGGCCGTGACTGACTCTTTGGAGTACTCCTCACCTCTACCCCTCAATCTTGATCGCCATGCCTCTATTTGGTCCCCTGACCTCCCCTCCTATTTGATTTGAGGCAAGCCGGTGCTTTTAATTTTGGTGTAGAACAAGATGAAATTCAGAGCTTCGCTGTTATCTTTTGACCTATTGAGGGCATGAAATTTATGTGGTATGAGCTTTTGAGATTTCTGTATCTCTGAATGTTTAAGTTTGAGAATTTTCTAGTGTTTGTACTGACAATCTAAATTGTAGCAAATGTTTCATCTGAAGAGAATTGGTAACAAGCAGCAAACTTATTTACATTTTATGCAAAGAACTGGCCATTAAACTCTCGCATTCACTATTTAATTGGGTGATGATTTGGGCCACTTTGTAGGTTCTTTTCTCCTGTAGAAATGAAACAACCCATTATGCTGAGTATGCTTGTGATCTTTTAGGAATAGAAACTGCTATTTGCTGAAAGCCTGCAAGCTTTTTTATGCTTACTGCATTTCAGGAATATGAACTGCTCTTTGCTGCAAGCATGCAACCTTCTGATGCTTACTGCATTTTCAGTTCTTACTTTCTTCTATACTTATTACTAGAAAGTGTAATCATGTAGCTAGTTGCAATGGTGTTTCCATCATTATTCAGATCTGTACAAACAAGTCACTCCATTAATCATATATAAACTAAAGCAAAAAATCCCGTTGAATCTTGAGTGGTAATACACCAACATTCAGCTACAAGTTTACAAAGGAGGAGCAAAAGTCAGAGAGAAAATTCTGCACATCAAGAATTAGGAGGAGCTACAACTTCACACTGAACCAGATACTACCTACACGGAATTTACATGAAAATTGCAGCACACTTTTGCGGGACGGGCTCCCTACATACACATACAGGACACGACCACGGTGCTGCTCGAGTGTTGGGACCCCATCTCGAGGTGAGCTTCAGCGCCTGCACCGCCACAGCTATGAGCCCCGCTTGCTGTAGTCGCCTCACCTTGCGAGCCCTCCCCGCCGAGGGGAGCTTCAACGTGGTGCGTGGCTGCGCCGCTGCCGTTGGGAGCGCTGTCTGTGGCCGCCGCGCCGCAGGAGCTGTCCCCGCCAAGGGGAGTCGGCGTGGTGCATGGACGTGCCGCCGCATTTGGCAGCGCTGGCTGTGGCGCCTCCCCTCGGTAGCCATCTGGCATGGGGCGCGCCGGCGTCGCCGCCATGGCTATTTCGCTGGGGGATAGGAACGGTAGAGGATAAGTCAATGCTCAAAAACCTGACAACATTACTAGGAAGGAGGGGGTTTTGTGCTAATGTGCGTTTAAGTTGCTGGTGGGAGCTCCGCCCTTGAGTAGATGCCGTTCGCTACAGATCCAACGGGGTGGGATCCAAGTTTCCAGATTTTCACTGAAATCAAGTTTTCACTTGATACGTGGCCTTTCAGGACAGTGTCATCCGTCATCTTTTGTATATGGTCGAAGACTCAACGATTTTGATTTTCTTAATTACGTGTGAACTTTATTTATGTTTAGGTCTCAGCAGCACGAGAAGAGGTACCTGGTAGGCGTGGTTATCCTGGGTATATGTATACTGATCTGGCCACCATATATGAGCGAGCTGGGCGTATCGAGGGAAGGAAAGGATCAATTACCCAAATTCCTATTCTTACAATGCCTAATGATGGTAAGCAACAGACCAGTTGCATTGCTAGAGTTATTATCTTTAATCCTACATTATTTCCATTCGAGGAAGCCTCTTTTTTTGCAGTTGCAATTTTCAGCCCACTTTGTGTGGTATGTGTTATGTCCGGCCTGTCATATGGAAGGCCCATCGGGCAATCTTAGCCCACAAGTTATCTTAGGTTAATTCGTGTGCAAGTTATCTAGGTTATAAATATAAGTTGTAAGACTCTTTTCAGATCAGGCAATAAGAAGAATATTATCTCCTATTGCCCGGCTCCCCGAGGAGCCGGAAACCCTAGCCGCCAACAGCCCTAACCGCCGCCACCCTTCTCCTAGCTCGCGACGGCGCCCTGCCGCCGGCGCGCCCGTTCCTCGCCACGTCCCCCTCCATCCTTCCCTTACCACCTACGCCCTAGACCTGGTAGAGTACTTGATTCTACCAATTTGGTATCCAGAGACACCAGGCCGATCATGTCACAATCTCCATCACCGCCGCTACCATCCACCTCCACCCCGCTCTCGCTGCCGCCGGCCACTGCCACCGCGATGGCGGAGATCGCATCCGGCACCACCATCACCACCGCGCCCATCACCATCACGGCGGACCCGCCTCTGCTCCTCTCGCCCGAGGAGATGTCGGGCACCCTGCGGGAGCTTGTCCAGGCGGTCAGGGGTATTACCCTCTACCTCGCCGGGAACCAGCCCCCACCATCGAGCACCACCGCCTACGGGCCGCCGCCGCTACAGTGGCCCGCCCCGGCCTTCCAGGCGCCCTACGGAGGGGCGTCCCAGCCGCCGCTGCTGCTGCCGCACTACTCGGCTGCGGGACAGCCGTGGCCAGCATGGCCGGCCTCCACCGCGCCGCTGGGGGGCCAGACCCAGCAGCTTCTTCCGGCGTCACCGCCGGCCCCCACGCCGCAGGCGCCGGTGCAGCAGATCCACCAGGCGCCGCCGCCATCGACATTACCACCACCCGCGCCTAGGGCTACGGGTCGGCCCCTGCACCAGGTGCAGTTTCCACCGTCACCATCGCCGATCCCCGCTTGGGCGACCGGCTCGTCTCCGGGCCCGGTCTACTCCACGGCGCCGGAACACCCGACGCCCTCTCTGCGGTTTGATCACCCCTCCAGCTCGGCGAACTACGCCCCAGCGCTTGCCGACCCAGCATACGCGCTGGCGGCGACTGCGGCCGCCCCCGGGAACGGCGGGCCAACACCCCCTCGATTCGCCAAACTGGACTTCGCCACTTACGAGGGCATGGAGGACCCCCTCAACTGGCTCAACCAGTGCGAGTAGTTCTTTCGAGGGCAGCGGACGCTTGCTTCGGATCGTACCTGGCTCGCGTCCTATCATCTCCGAGGCGCGGCGCAGACCTGGTACTACGCCCTCGAGCAGGACGAGGGCGGCATGCCACCATGGGAGCGCTTTCGGGAGCTCTGTCTCCTCCGGTTCGGGCCTCCTATCCGCGGGAGCCGACTGGCGGCCCTCGGCCGCTTACCTTTCACATCCACGGTGCAGGACTGCGCCGACCGCTTCCAGGCCCTGGCGTGCCACGCGCCGGGCGTCTCCGCAACTCAGCGCGCCGAGTTATTTGTGGGCGGTCTGCCGGACCATATCCGCATGGACGTGGAACTTCGGGGACCCCAGGATCTCCAGTCGGCCATGTATTACGCCCGCGCGTTCGAGCGCCGCGCGGTGGCCATCCAGCAGGAATCACCGTCCCAGACTGCTGGGTCGCTACCCGGACCGGATTCCGCGCAGGGTCGGCCTGTGCAGGCTAGGGTCGGCCTGTGCAGGCTTCTGCGGCACCCCTCGCCGCGACCGCGGGGCGCCCGTTCCGCCGGCTCACCCCAGCTGAGATACTCGAGCGTCGCCGCCAAGGGTTGTGCTTCAACTGCGACGAACCCTACAAGCCCGACCACGCCTGCCCGCGACTCTTCTACCTGGAGGTGGCAGACTACATTCCGAAGGACGCCGTCGCCGCCGACCTGGCCGCCCCAGATGTCGAGAAGGTGTTTGACGCTGGTTGATTATCTCGAGGAGTTCAAGCAAGCGCTTCCCCACCTTACAGCTCGAGGACGAGCTGTTTGTGCAGGCGGGGAGAAGTGTTATGTCCGGCCTGTCATATGGAAGGCCCATCGGGCAATCTTAGCCCACAAGTTATCTTAGGTTAATTCGTGTGCAAGTTATCTAGGTTATAAATATAAGTTGTAAGACTCTTCAGATCAGGCAATAAGAATATTATCTCCTATTGCCCGGCTCCCTGAGGAGCCGGAAACCCTAGCCGCCAACAGCCCTAACCGCCGCCACCCTTCTCCTAGCTCGCGACGGCGCCCTGCCGCCGGCGCGCCCGTTCCTCGCCACGTCCCCCTCCATCCTTCCCTTACCACCTACGCCCTAGACCTGGTAGAGTACTTGATTCTACCAGTATGTTGCACCCTATCCATTAGAAATCCACTTAACTAGAACTCTATCAGGTGGGAAAAAAACTAGAAATCTAAGTATCCGCTGCCTCAGTGTTGTTTGATGTCTACCCAGTGGATTAGTAGTCTTGCTTCCTGGCAGATCGCAGTGTCATGCCTGACCTTTTGTTCATTCCTCAACAGATATCACTCATCCAACTCCTGATCTTACGGGATACATTACCGAAGGGCAGATATATATTGACAGACAGCTTCATAATAGACAGGTGCACTTGCATGTTCTTTTTTGTCGTCGCTTTTCCTCCTGTTATAAGCATTGATTGTTCCTTCAATACATGATTGTGAGGGATTTTTTTTATTAATCTAACGGATTAACGTAAGTATTGTGTTGCTTTCTCAGATATACCCACCCATCAACGTCCTGCCATCTCTTTCTCGTCTGATGAAGGTACTTTTGTAGCTAGTCAAAATTTGTGGTATTTAGTGTTTCTTAGTTTGGGATCACATGGAGAATTATGTCATAATTCTTTACGTGCAGAGTGCTATTGGTGAAGGTATGACACGCCGGGATCATTCAGATGTGTCCAATCAGGTATTCGTTTGAGCATTTGAGATCATTTTTATGTCTCATTCACCGTGTGATATCTGTTGATGGGCTAACATGACCTTCTGTTCAGCTGTATGCCAACTACGCCATTGGGAAGGATGTTCAAGCCATGAAAGCAGTTGTCGGAGAGGAGGCTCTTTCATCTGAGGACCTGGTCTGTTGCTAGTTAATTTAGTGGTGCATTGATTATCTTTCAGTACAAAACTAATGATATGATTCTTATCGTGCAGCTCTATTTAGAATTCCTTGACAAGTTTGAGAGGAAATTTGTAGCGCAAGGAGCATACGATACTCGGAACATTTTTCAGTCACTTGATCTGGCATGGACATTGCTACGCATATTCCCCCGTGAACTTCTCCACCGTATTCCTGCGAAGACCTTGGATCAGTTCTACAGCAGAGATGCCACCCATTGATCCATTTTGTTCATAAAAATTCATTTTTTTTCATGATGAACAGCTTGAATAAGAGAAGAACCCAAACTTGTATCATTTTCCTACGTTATATAGTCAGATCCTATTCTTTCCAGTCTGTATGCACAAGTTGTACCCACATGTCTTGTGCACTGGCAGCTTTGTAATTCCATGTAGCCTCCATTCACAAGCTAGACCTCTTTCTGGTTTCATTTCCCTGTATTCTGCAGCAAAACTGAAAAGCACGCCTACATGCCTGAAGATGTTGGTTATATATTTTTGGACTTCTGGAAAATGTAAACAATATTGATTTGTTCTTTGTCAAGGATTTGAAGTAAATTGATTGATACAAGAAATTGCATGTTTGTTTGGCGACTCATGGTAACAACTAATCATATTCAATGGAGTTGCTAACAAATGTCACCTCATAAATAGGTTGACATGTGAACAATGAGAGTGTATCTTGGGTAACATAAACTAAGTGCAGCTGATGCACTCATCTTACAAAAATTCAAAATTTCCAAGTGTTTTGCAACATAGATACAAAATGAATCTACCAGGACATAGAAACATCCAAATATGAGAACAACCTACTCGAGCAACAAATGAAAAAGATAAGCCTGGCTATAAATAGCGGCAGTACTTAAATTTAAGTTGAATTATTTATCTAGCCCACTATCACAACAATTTTTTTTGCGTGTCAAATACATATCACAATTATATCATGTATAGTTCCGGATACTCTTAGAGCATCTCCAACAGGCGCGTCGCGCTAAATTTTTTTGCAGCACTGAAATAGCGTTTTAGCGCATGGGGGATGGTGGTTGCTTTTCGAGGCGCTGCAAAATTTAGCACGCAGATGTAGCACTTTACCAGGCACAGTAAAATCTAGCGCGCCCGACCAGCCGGTGCCTGGAATTTTTTTAAACAACAAATGCAAAAAAAATATGAAACAACACATAGTTCAAATTCATAGCATAGTTCAAGCCCCAAACCACAAGCTAGTTCATACAATGCTAAACTCCTCGTCCTCCTCGGTGGTGTAGTCCGATGATGTAAACGCGTCGAGCCACTGAGGATCTTCATCGTCCCAGGTCGACGCAGGTCCCAGCTCGATTTGGGCTTTCGCCAGTTCCTTCCGCGCACGCTTGTTCGCCTGGCGCACGACTCGCTCCGTCCTCCTCTGCGCCGAGAACTCGTTCTCGGCGACGACATTCTGCGGAAAGCGCTCGCGCCACACCGCCATGGCGTGCTCGTCTGCCTCGGCGATGAGGAGTGATAGAGGCAAATGTGTCCCGTCTTTTGATGAGATGGTGGCTATCGTTTTGAAGGAAGTCGACTTTGACGATCCGACTACGAACGTGCGAGAACGTCGCGCCTTAGCAATCGCTAAACCAACTCCGAGAGGTTATTGACCACGCCGGAGCACGATCAACCTGACCACGAAGGTCTGTTTCCTGCAGGCAAACGAAGAACAAGCAAGAAACTAAGATTGCAATCTGGATATTGCAAATATAAGAGGAAATCTTTATTAATCAAAGGTGGGGTTCTGTGACGTCTTGGTCTGGTCGTTGAACACACACGAAGTACGCGAAGTTGCAGCTATGACGAACTTTTAATCTAAACAAAATTCAAGGAAAAAGCTACTAGATGGATCTACTTATATAGGAGCAAGGGGTGGCGACCAAGGAGGTGGGAGGACGTCCCAAGGCATCTTAAAATTAACCCTAGGTCATACAAGGCTCATGGGCCCTAGTGAAGGTGATGCAACACCTTTGGGCTTGTAGTTTGACTCGGATTCTGCTGCAATGTCAGATTGTTTTGTCCATAACTCAACGCTCCGGATGAATTTGAAGGTGAATCCAATTGTGTTGGAAAGAGCACGAAATCTACTTTCAAAACAAAAAAAAGAATCACCCAATTCGGAGTCCGTATGAAAAGGTTGTTGGCGTTTTGAGTCAGGTATGTCTGTGCAGTCCGAATCTGAATCCAGAACGTGAGAGACTTGGACTCTATCTTCTCTTGACCCAAAAGTGACGTGAGAGGACTTTTTGAATAGCACCTAAACTTCTCTTTTTCCCTTATCTTCATATGTGAATTGTACAAATGTCCCATACACCTGCAATTAGACATGGCACAAAAGTTTGTGAAGTATTTTTGTCCTGGATGACATAAATAAATTATTGCATAGTTTGCATTAGAAATCACCTCACAAATATACATGTATGCAATATTTTTGGTCTTATCCAAGGTAGTCATGTCCTCATCATCCTCCCCTTCTTGAAAACAAAGCCGTCCTTGGCGTTGCTTAATCTGAAATGTGGCTAACAAAAGAGTCAAGATGTACATGTTGTATATGTATATGTCATCCATTTTTACTTTCCTTGATTTTTGCGCAAATGACACATGTATACATGAGTAATTTTCATAGTTCATAAAATCTGAAGCCAAAATATTATCACAAGAAGTGGAAGGCATGAAAATATTGCAACTCAGTTTGCACATATAAGTGAAGCTCTTATTCATATCAAAGGATTGACAATGTTCATCATTAGACCATCCCAACATTGGTGAATAAACCTTACTTGCATCAAATTTACATGCTACAACATGCTTAAATAAGCAAACATGCAATAAGTCATTTGACATAGAATCATCACCAAGATTAGAGGTCATATCAAAATGATTAAACATTGGTTCTTTTGCATCAACAGTTAATTCAATGGTGAAAGTGCGTTATATCGACTAGAGGGGGGGGGGGTGAATAGGTGATTTTTATGAAAGTCTTCAAAACGTGAGAGTTATGAAGACAAACAGTGAAGATTATGCCTATTACTATGCAGCGGAAGTTAGATTACACTAGGGCAGCCATGGTCATGTATTCAATAGAGTGAAAGCGCAATGACAAACAGCTTCAGTGTAATAAGGATCAGGTAGGAAGAAGTTATGAAGCCGAACAGATCATACATTCATGTTGTGAAGACAAAAGATAAAGCAAGCATGCAATGGCTTCACAATGAATAACTGTAAATGAAGGGAAGTGAAGATGAAACCAGTGACACGTTGAAGACAATGATTTGTTGGACCAGTTCCAGTTGCTGTGACAACTGTACGTCTGGTTGGAGCGGCTAGGTATTTAAACCGAAGGACACACAGTCCTGGACACCCAGTCAAGGACACTTAGTCCAAGACACCCAGTCCTCACCGTTTTCTCCTTGAGCTAAGGTCACACAGATCTCGCCCAATCACTCTGGTAAGTCTTCAAGGTAGACTCCCAAACCTTCACAGACTTCGTTCACTGGCAATCCACAATTTCTCTTGGATGCTCAGAACGCGACGCCTAACCGTCTGGAGGATGCACAGTCCTCAAGTGTAAAAAGTCTTCAAATCACACAGACACGAAGACTTAAGTGATGCCCAATTTACTCTGGCTCTGGGTGGTTAGGGCTTTTCTCCTCACTGGGAATTTTTCTTTCAAAGGCTTCGAGGTGGGTTGCTCTCAAACGACAAAAGCCGTGCGCTGAAATCTGAGCAGCCAACCATTTAAGGTTGTGGGGGGATGGACTATTTATAGCCACTTGGCAACCCGACCTGATCTGTCCGAAATGACCCTGGGTCACTAAGGAACTGACACGTGTACCAACGGTCGGATTTCGAACTCACACGGCAACTTTTACTTGGGCTACAAGTAAAGCTGACTTGTCTGACTCTGGACAAGATTTTCTCTCAAAGTCTTCGCTCGAAGACATAGGATTTGAATTTGGCATCACTTCAGTCATTCTGACTGGTTCTCTTCGACCCCACTTAACAGTACGGTGGTTCCTATGACACAACATGAATGAAATAAAACTACGAAGGATCTAGGTCTTCGAGTTCCAAAAGCTTCATAGGGAGTCTTCTCATGTCATTGTCTTCAATATGAATATCTTCATAAACCACCATTGTCTTCAATGTCTTCGTACATTTTTAGGGGTCATCTCTGGTAGTGAAACCGAATCAATGAGGGACTTCTACCTGTGTTTTCCTGCAATTCTCACAAACACATTAGTCCCTCAACTAGGTTTGTCGTCAATACTCCAAAACCAACTAGGGGTGGCACTAGATGCACTTACAATCTCCCCCTTTTTGGTGATTGATGACAAACTAGTTGAAGTTTTCAACGGGAAACATAATTTGCGAAATTGTAAAAGAATTGTCTTCATAAGTTGCAAGGGCTCCCCCTGAAGATGTGCATATAAGTAATTTGCTTCTTGAATGCAAATGCACATGGCAGGTTGTACTTGTGGAGATCCACTTCAACTTATGACAATCCACTATGCATGTGAAAAGTATATGAAGATAATGACATGCATAATGGAAAATGGACGTCTGCAGAATGAGATGAGTGCGGAATTTATCGTCGCACATGCGGAATTTATCTTCGCATAACGGAGTGACAAGCAGGTAGCAGACGGCCATCAAGGCTAAGTGTTACAACTCAAGGAAGCAAATGTAGCAAAAACGGGAGTTGTAAGCACGAAGCAAAATGTAGCAAGATATGAAGGCACCCGCCCATAGTGACCCGCTTGAAGACTATTACCATCATATGCTTCTCCCCCTTTTGTCAGTGATGACCAAAAAGGTTTGAAGACATAGAGGTTTCTACGCGTTCCCAGGCGCAGCAGGGTCGGTGGAGTTGTTTGGCGGCGGTGCAGACGAGCTTGGTGCAGATTCGACGCGCGTTGAAGCAGGTGGAGATGATGTCGCGTCGTCTTCTTCTTCAATAATCCGGGCAGACACGGTGGCAGCAGAAGAAGAGAACTCTGACTCTTCAAGTGATGGTGTGCTGCGCATCACCGCTCTTCTCGGAGGCGTGGAGTCAAATTTGAAGTGCTCTGTGAAGCCATCCTCATGCAGTTCAGCTTCAGGGCACATCATGGTGAGGCCCTTCCAAGTGCGGCGACAGGTCTCGTGTGTGACAAATGCATTCTTTGTTGCCATATTTCTGATGCGATTGACGTCTTGCATGATGCTTCTCATCTGCCTCTTGAGCCAGTCGTGATGCCTATCTTGTTTTTGGTGAAGAGCCACAAGAAGCTCTCTGTCATTGAGTGCACGAGCGCGCTTCTTGGGTCTCTTTGCAGCTGTGCTGTTGGTGGCTTCAGTTGATGCAGGGGCACATGTGGTGCCAGCCATTGGATACACTCGGGAGAGAGCTTCAACACCTTCAATATTTTGAGTGAAGCTCTGGTGTTCTGCATTCTGAAGACTTAGTGGTTGCTTGGCCGGCTCGGGATATATTGCTTCAGCAGATGTGTCCACATCTGGCAAAAATATCCTATGATTGCGGGCTGAGGGTTGATAGGATATTGCAGAGTGAAGCTTGATCAGCCTCATAACCCAAGGAGCATAAAACTTTAATCCAAACAGTTTTGAAGCAGATGCTGCAAATTGACGGATGAAGAGATCCTGTGCATTGAAGCATTTGCCATGAAGAATGCAGAAGATGAGAGTCTTCATTGCACCATCAATCGTTGCATATCGAGAGTGTCCCTTGACTGGCCAGAGAGTCCGCCTTATGATGTGATATATTGTTCTGGGCAGGTACTCTAAGTCTTCAACGAAGAACCTAGTTGGATAGGGTGCATTTGGAGGAAATGGCTTCATCATTGAGAGCATCTGACTCATATCTGGCTCAGGACGCTGAAATATGCTCTCAATTGCTTCAGCATGGAGTTGGCACCCTTCTTCAAAGAATTCGCCAGGAGTGGGAAGGCCAGTAAGCTCAATTAGGTCAAAAGCATTGGCTTCATGATGGATATTGCCTGTCATCCACTCCAGGATCCATGTCTTCGGATCTCTGTTATAGCCTTTGATATGCAAAGTGGCATAGAACTGGAGCAGAAGCTCTTCGTTCCAGTGCTCTTCGTCAGTGATAAATGGCAGCAAACCCACTTGCTTGAAGCAATCCAGTGCTTCTTCCAGACCAGGCAGACCTACAACAGCTTCAACCTCAAGGCGCTTGTGAGGAAAGATGCGGCCTTGGTTGTAGAGGATGCATGAATAATAGCTGCGCTGTTGATGGCTCCAGAACCTATCTGATACAATCCGTTCCCTTGAATAAGGGTTCTTGGAGCGGTCGAAGAACGTGTTATCTGCCCTGAAGCCGTTGATGTTGAAGGAACCATGAGCTGATGCAGGACCTGGGAACCTTGGTAGTCGTGGGATCGGCTTCTGGACCTGGGGCCTGTGCGCAATATGATAGTTGAATTGTGGTCCGGCAGCAGACTCAGGCACAGAATGTTCAGGAGCAGTAGCTTCGGTGTCTTCTGAAGCTGTTGTTGGGAAGGGCTCCACATTTGCTTCGGCGTTGTTTGTGGCAGCCTCAACATTTTCAGCTTCAGGCACGTTCTCCTTGAGAACTTCTTCTTGTTGGTGCGGGGGAGTTGGAGCTTGTGGTATTTCTGCTTGCTCTTCGGCTGATGGAGCCGAAATGTCTTCAGCAGCCTGAGCCCTTGGCCCTTTGCGAAGCCTATGGAGTGTAGGCGCTGGTGGAGTTGCAGTGGGATGGGGCTCATCTTCCTCATGTGGGCTATCTGCCCATGACGCATTTTGTGTGATTGGCGTCAATGGACGACCAATACTGATCTGTTCGCTTGTCTCAAGCTGAGGAAGGGCTGCATCACCTTGCACATTGTCTTGGGGATCAATGTCTTCAGCAGCATTGGGGTTGGCTGCTGGAATGTCTTCAGCGTGCGGAGCCTCTATGTAAGCAGGCTCATGCACTGTCAACTGACGATCTGCGTCAGGATAGCGGACGCAGAGTGGTTCAACTATCAGGGGCTCTGTGGGAGCAGCCCGAGATTTCTTTGTCTTGCGCTTCTTGATGATGGGTTCAGAAGGAGAGGCTTCAGAATGTTTTCTCTTCTTAGCTTTAGCCTCTGCAGTCCGTGTCTTCTTGTGCTGTGAGGCGGTTGATCGACTCTTTGGCTTCGAGCCAGTCGTTGCAGCGGGGAAGACAATCGGAGCATCAGGTTCTGACCTTGGCGCTTCAGGTTCGGTCACAGCCACCTTCTTTTTCTTCTTCGCGGCCATCCTGGGGTCAATGTCGGGACGTCCAAGCGCCTTGCGCTTTTCTGCCTCATTGTAGGCCTGCACGCAGTGATCAGCCAAAGTCTTCATGCGTTCTCGCGAGCCTTGAGCTTCAGCACGCGTCTTCAGGAAGCTCTCTTTCAGCTCATGCAACATAGTTTTGAAGCTTTTCACTTCTTGCACACTGAGCTTGGCCACGTGCTTCTTGAACTGAGCCTTTTCATAATCAATTTTCTACTTCAGTTCTACAATGCGCTGGGCTATTGCAAGTTCTGAAGCAATTGCACCTTGAAAGGCAACGCTGAGGCCTATGGGTAGCTGCAGATCATTGAAGCTTATGTCTGGTGTGTCAAACCATTCATCGATGAAGTTGTGGATGATGGTGACATCAAACAGAGGCAGATTGTTGAAGATTTCAGCCTCCTCCTTGCTCTTGATGAGCTGCTCAAGAGCATCATCTCCAAGATCTTCATCGCTTGAGAGATCAATGGCTTCGCAGCGCAGAATGTCAGCAGCTGTGAGCTCTTTGCCTGTGTGTGGCTGAGGCTTCTTGGCTTCTTGGGGCTTGGACACTCGTGATAAGTCTTCTGACTGCACACTGGCTTCAGGAGGTGCAGTTGCTAAAGGCTTCACTCTTGCGATCTTGGGAGAAACGGCTGGCTTTGAAGCTTTTGGAGCTTTTGGCTTCTTCTGCTTTGGCTTCGGAGCAGCAGGGGCGTCATCTGACTCAGTATCTGCTGGAGGGTCATTCACAGCAGTCCCTTGGACTAGGATGCGAGTGATGAGGCCTGCAAGATTGGCATACGGCCCGATGATATTGGGATCGGCGTTGCGTGTGCCATCTGCCCTTGGTGAGGAGGGACCAGGGTTGAAGTCAAGCCCAAATTTCTTCTTGTTTATCTTTGCTGACTGTTGTGCAAACTGAAAGTTGCGCTTGAAGAGATTATCATCGCGACACCAGAGAAGTGATGACGGATGTGCATCAGCTGGCTGTGGTCCTCTCACCATGCATGGATAGAAGCCTTGAGCAATGGCTTCGTCTCTGGACCTAGGTACGAGATTTTTGTATAATACATCTCCCCAAGGTCTCTTGATGGCGCACTTCTCCGCATATTCCTGAGTGACGAAGCGGTAGTGGAACCATTGCTCTGCCCAATATCTTCGAATCCATTGGATTCGTGTCTTGCGCTGACCATAGCTTTCTTCAGGATCAGTTTTGTACATTTCTGCCAGTTCATCAGGCAGATCTTTGGACGTTTCACCACGTCGCTGTCTGCCTCCCTTCCTTGCTACTGTTTCTGAAGCCATGAATAACTTGGAAGGCTTCAAGATGTTCAAAGGCTTCAAAGGATTCCTTTTGCAAGAACTGGCTTCAGGCGAGTTGATGTGATGCTGCAAGTACTCTGCAAATGAATGCAGACTATGAGAACCAAAGGATTCTCCCACGGACATGTACCTGTGACAGCATTAAGGTGCGAGGGAAGGGGAAGAGGTCATATGCATTCTCAGAAGATTTTGAAGATAAATCGGTTTAGAAGACATTGACCTTATTATGCGAAGACATTCACTTATAGATAAGAAGTTGGTTCCAGATTTGTACGAACCCATAGATCAGTACAAGTGAGGAATCTAACTACTTTATGAAGCACAAGTGAATATACTAGGCATGTTATGAGATGCAGCAAGAGATTTAACTGGTGTGAAGAGAAACTTTTTATGGCAGAAAGTGACTGAACTGTAGGATCAAAAGAAGCTGTAAAAAGAGGTTTTATTTACCACACTTGGAACTGCTAGACGAAGTGAGAGTTGAGGCCGAGCAGTTCGATCCTCCGTGCCCTAACTTGGCGACGGAAGACACCTACGACGACGGCGGAGAAAGTGATGTCCGCTGTCGGCGTGAAAACGGCGTCGGAGAGGTTGCGGCAATGAAGCGCTTCGTCGCCGGCGTCGTCGAGTGCTAGCGGTGGCGCTAGGGTTCGTGCGAGGGTGGAAGAAGGAGATAATGACCGCAGTGAATCGTATATTTATAGGGATAGAGGCGGCACTGCGCTATTACGCAGGTACCCCTGGCGGTTCGCATTTGAGGCACGCGTGGCCAGTTAGATTATCGGGATTTGTTCCACGTCCCACACACGCCTAAATTATCGGGCGGTCGTTTCTGCTTCTCCGGATCTTATGTGGAGGAATAAGCATTAAAACTGACTTTTATGGTTGTCTCAATGTCTTCGGCTGACAAGGACACAGTGAAGACATTCGACAGTTTCAACAGAATGCATATGACTTGGAGAGATAGAGTTTGAGATAGAAAGCATAGAGAGGTTAGGGTCCGATCACATTCACTTAGTTCAAAAGATTCAACCAAGAAGACATAGCTATAAGGGAATGCTGTAGAGGACAGAACATCAGTACATATATATCCATATAATCAACGCAGTGAAGATAATCATGAAGACATACAGAGAATGAAGCCAAACCAATTGTGAAGACATTGAGAGGTGACGCCATGAGAGAAACACTTCAAAATGGAACGTTTGGTGGTGGCGTTACCCACCGTATAGGAAGTATTAGACCCAGACACGGCGCACAATTATCGTGGCGCTCCGAAGTCAAATTCCACATTAATGTATTCACACTTAGAATGTATGTCTTCATTGATTGAAGATATACGCTACTTCGTGTGTTGCACATCTAAGTCATCAATATGCATAAGTGTTAGGATGTGTGCCTGATCACAGGACATTTGAGGATTCCAAGATATTTAGCTCACACCGTAACTTGCAAAATCTCTTCTCATCCAAGGGCTTTGTGAAGATATCTGCCAATTGCTCTTCAGTGTTGACGTGTATGATATCAATGTCTTCCTTCACAACATGATCTCTGAGAAAGTGATGACGAATTTCAATGTGCTTTGTCTTCGAGTGCTGAACTGGGTTGTTGGCAATCTTGATGGCGCTTTCGTTGTCGCAGTAAAGTGGCACTTGCTTCAGATGAATGCCATAATCCTTGAGTGTTTGCTTCATCCACAGAAGCTGAGCGCAGCAAGATCCAGCAGCAATGTATTCAGATTCAGCAGTGGAGAGAGATACACAGTTCTGCTTCTTTGAAGACCAACATACAAGTGATCGTCCCAGAAAATGACATGTGCCTGATGTAGATTTGCGATCAACTTTGTCACCAGCATAATCAGCATCCGAAAATCCAACCAGATCAAACTCTGAGCCCTTTGGATACCATAATCCTAGAGTTGGGGTGTGAGCCAAATATCGAAGAATTCGCTTCACAGCTAAGTGATGCGACTCCTTTGGTGTCGCTTGAAATCGAGCACACATGCAAACACTAAGCATGATATCTGGCCTAGATGCACATAAATAAAGCAAAGACCCAATCATGGAGCGGTATACCTTTTGATCGAACTCTTTACCATTGTCGTCGGGACCCAGATGATGCTTGGCTGGCATTGGTGTTGTGAAGCCTTTGCAGTCTTGCATACCGAACTTCTTCAGGCACTCTTTAAGATATTTCTCTTGAGATATGAAGATGCCGTTGCGTTGTTGCCGTATTTGAAGACCGAGAAAGAACCTCAGCTCCCCCATCATGGACATCTGATATTGCTCTTGCATCATGTATCCAAACTCTTCACTATACTTCTGATTGGTGCAGCCGAAGATAATGTCATCCACATATATTTGGCACACAAACAGTTCACCATCATATGTCTTCGTGAAAAGAGTGGGATCCAGGGAACCAGGTATGAAGCCTTTGCTTTTCAGAAAGTACTTGAGTGTATCATACCAGGCCCTAGGGGCTTGTTTGAGGCCATACAGTGCCTTGTTGAGCTTGTATACCATATCAGGATGTTTTGGATTTTCAAAGCCAGGTGGTTGTGCAACATACACTTCTTCTTCAATCTTGCCATTGAGAAAGGCACTTTTCACATCCATCTGATAGAGAAGTATGTTATGATGATTTGCATAGGCCAGCAGTATGCGTATGGCTTCAAGCCTAGCCACAGGAGCAAATGTTTCATCGAAGTCAATGCCCTCCACTTGAGTATATCCTTGAGCAACTAGACGAGCTTTGTTTCTGACAACTTGACCATGCTCATCTTGCTTGTTGCGGTATATCCATTTGGTGCCTATTATGTTGTGCTTCCGTGGATCAGGATGCTTAACCAGTTCCCATACATTATTCAGCTCAAACTGGTGAAGCTCTTCTTGCATAGCTTGAATCCATTCAGGTTCCATGAAGGCTTCTTCAACTTTCTTGGGTTCTAATATTGAGACGAATGCGAAATGCCCACAGAAGTTTGTTAGCTGAGTTGCCCTTGAACGAGTAAGTGGACCAGGTGCATTGATGCTGTCCAGTATTTTGTCAATTTGTACTTCATTTGCAACACGAGGGTGTGTGGGGCGAAGACTTTGCTCTTGCTGATCTATGTGGTCATTTGAAGGTATATCTTCAGGCTGAGCATTGTCTTCATGTGGATCAGGTGCTGAGATGATAAGTTCTTCTTCAGGTTGAGCTTCAGAAGGTACAATTTCTCCAGTTCCCATAAGCTTGATTGATTCATTTGCTGGAACTTCATCTAGCACATTTGGCAATTGCTCTCTTTGTGATCCATTGGTTTCATCAAATCGCACATCCACTGTTTCAACCACTTTGTAGTGGAAGAGATTGAAGACTCTGTAGGAGTGCGAATCCTTTCCATATCCAAGCATGAAACCTTCATGTGCTTTTGGTGCAAACTTTGAGGTGTGGTGTGGGTCCTTGATCCAGCATTTTGCGCCAAATACTCTGAAATAACTGACATTTGGCTTCTTGCCAGTTAGGAGTTCATAGGATGTCTTGTTCAGAAGCTTGTGAAGATAAACACGATTGATTGTATGGCATGCAGTATCAATGGCTTCAGTCCAGAATTTTCTTGGAGTCTTGTATTCATCTAGCATTGTTCTGGCCATCTCAATGAGTGTTCTGTTCTTGCGTTCGACGACGCCATTCTGCTGTGGCGTGTATGGAGCTGAGAATTCATGTGTGATGCCCAAGGTGTCCAGATATGTATCAAGACCAGTGTTCTTGAATTCAGTGCCATTGTCACTTCTGATG
The DNA here is from genome assembly GCF_056163025.1 of Triticum urartu. NCBI lineage: Eukaryota > Viridiplantae > Streptophyta > Magnoliopsida > Poales > Poaceae > Triticum > Triticum urartu. The sequence goes on from NC_141878.1 coordinate 221,740,198, forward strand.
TGCTTTATCTTGGCGCCAAAATTGTTCATAGCTCGATTTGCGAAGCGTCTGAAGACATCCTGCACTTCAGTCTTGTAAAGGATTATGTGCACCCAAGTATATCTAGAATAATCATCAACAATTACGAAGCCGTAGAGGCATGCAGAAGTAGTAAAAGTTGAGTAGTGAGTGGGACCGAAAAGATCCATGTGAAGCAGTTCGAAGGGTTGAGTAGTGGTCATGATTGTCTTCGAAGGATGTTTTGCCCTTGTCATCTTCCCTGCTTCACAGGCACCGCATAAGTGATCTTTCTTGAACTTGACGCCTTCGATGCCTATGACGTGCTTTTTCTTCGCAAGGGTGTGGAGGTTCCTCATGCCAGCATGCCCAAGCCTTCGATGCCAAAGCCAGCATTCTGAAGCTTTTGCAAGAAGACATACTGCAAGTTGTGGTCCTGCTGAGAAATCTACCACATACAAATCACCTTTCCTATACCCTTCAAACACTAGAGATTTGTCAGATTCCATTAGCACCAGGCAGCGATATTTGCCAAACATTACAATCATATTCAAATCGCAAAGCATTGAGACAGACATTAAGTTGAAGCCAAGGGATTCAACAAGCATGACTTTATCCATGTGTTGATCCTTTGAGATTGCAACTCTACCTAGACCCAATACCTTACTTTTACCAGTGTCAGCGAATGTAATGTGGCTCTTGTCGGATGGACGTAAAGTTGAGTCCATAAGAAGGCTTCTTCTGCCAGTCATGTGATTTGTACACCCACTGTCAATAATCCATTCTGAAGACTTTGAAGTCGCTGGTATCGTACCCTACAGTGCAGTTAGGGGGATAGGCTTCACGAAGAGTGTTGTGAAGCATAAACATTTGACGAACCAGTGGGTTATGAAAACTTAGATCCAGATTAGGACTAATGGGGAGAGTAGCATGCGATTTAGGAACGAAGTACATAATGATGCCATTTGGGCAGTTTATCTTGCGCCCCACAAGATTTTTATGGTCCCCAGCAATAGCATCAGAAGATTTTGTTTTTGTGCTGGAGACCTTTCCCTGCAAAAAAAAGTTAAGCTTTCTTAACCACCCACATCTTCAAGGGTGGCTTAGAAGCTATGAGTCTAAGAGCAGCATCTGAGAATTTTGGCTTTGAAGCCTTAGCAAACAGTCTAGCAGGGGGACAATAATACTCATAGGCATAAGCAGAATAATTTTTGGTCATATGAATATGACGGTTCGATGAACCGCTCTCATATTCATATGCCTGAGTATGGTTTCCCTGCAAAACATTTGCGTTAGTGTGACTCAGGTGAGTCCTCTGTCTGTATGAAGCCTTTGGACCGAGGTTTGTTTTCTTCAAGTGAGGTGTCATGAAGACATTCACAGGAAGATTTTCCAGACATGTTTTCGGAACCCAGATCTTCTTCATAGCCGGTCCATTCCTGTAGTTAGTACCAATGTACCTGGCAAACACTTCACCATTCTGATTCTTAAACAGTTTATAGTTTGCATCAAAGGATTCATCAATGATAATTGGGTTAGCACAAGTGAAGCCAGACAGATTGGATGGATCTGCTGAGGATTCCTTTGCAGCAACCCATGTGGTTTTGGGGTACTGCTCAGGTTTCCAGTAAGACCCATCTGCATTAATTTTCCTCACGAACCCAACACCCTCTTTCCTAGGGTTTCGGTTCAGAATCTGCTTCTTAAGGACATCACATAATGTCTGATGCCCTTTCAGACTTTTGTACATCCCTATTTCAAGCAATGTCTTCAACCTAGCATTCTCATCAGCAATAGCAGTGGTATCCTCAGCAGAGGGGTTAGTTACCACGTCAACAATTGAAGATATTGAAACGGTAGTAGCAGTGGAACATTCAGCAACAGAAGCAGCATTATCACGCTCAATGCATTTAAGACATGGTGGTTCAAATCCTTCCTGAGCGGGACTGATCTGTTCAGCGCGAAGTGACTCGTTTTCCTTTTGAAGATCTTCATGAGCCACCGTCAATTTCTCAAGTTCTTGCTTCCTTTGAAGATAATCATAGGAAAGCTTTTCATGAGTTGTTGAGAGAGTATCATAACGATCTTCAAGTTCCTGATACTTAACGTGAAGGTTTTTTATGTCTTCAATTAAGGATTCAGATCGAGTCATTTCAGCACCCAACAGATCATCGCTTCTGTCTAACAATTTTTGAATATGTTCCATAGCTTTCTGTTGTTCAGTTGCAATTTTAGCAAGTGTTTTGTAGCTAGGTTTTGAATCACATTCAGAGTCATCGTCACTTGATGTTTCATAGCGAGTAGTGCGTGTGTTTACCTTGGCACCGCGTGCCATGAAGCAGTAGGTAGGAGTGGAGTCGTTCTTGTCATTTGCGTCAGTGTCGGTGATGCAGTCATTGTCTTCAGTATTGAAGATGGACTTGGCGACGTATGCTGTAGCCAGACTCGCAATGCCAGAATCAGACTCCTCCTCAGACTCCACCTCTGCCTCCTCAGATGCGGACTCCTCCTCTGAATCCATCTCCTTTCCAACAAACGCACGTGCCTTGCCAGATGAGCTCTTCTTGTGTGATGAAGACTTTGATGAAGTTTTGGAAGAAGACTTTGAGTATTTCTTCTTCTTCTTGTCGTCAGAATCATATTCCTTGCTCTTCTTCTTCCTTCTGTTCTCATTTTCCCACTGTGGACACTCAGAGATGAAGTGTCCAGTTTTCTTGCACTTGTGACATGTTTTCTTCTTGTAGTCATGAGCAGAAGCTTCATCATTCCTTGAGCTTGATCGTGAGGATTTCCTGAAGCCTTTCTTCTTAGTGAATTTTTGGAACTTCTTCACTAGCATTGCAAGTTCTCTTCCAATGTCTTCAGGATCATCAGAACTGCAGTCAGATTCTTCTTCAGATGAGGAGACAGCTTTTGCCTTCAAGGGACGAGTTCGCCCATAGTTTGGGCCGTAGATATCTCTTTTCTCAGAAAGTTGAAACTCATGTGTGTTGAGCCTCTCAAGTATGTCAGACGGATCGAGTGTCTTGAAATCAGGACATTCTTGAATCATCAGGGCCAGGATGTCAAACGAACTATCAAGTGATCTCAGCAGCGTCTTGACGATTTCATGTTTGGTGATCTCAGTGGCGCCGAGGGCTTGAAGCTCATTTGTGACGTCAGTGAGCCGGTCAAATGTGTGCTGGACATTCTCATTGTCATTTCGCTTGAAGCGGTTGAAGAGGTTGCGAAGAACACTGATTCTTTGATCTCTCTGGGTTGAGATGCCTTCATTGACCTTTGAGAGCCAGTCCCAGACTAGCTTGGATGTCTTCAAAGCACTCACACGGCCATACTGTCCTTTGGTCAGATGACCACATATGATATTCTTGGCAGTGGAGTCCAGTTGAGTGAACTTCTTGACATCAGCAGCAGTGACACCTTCTCCAGCCTTGGGAATGCCGTTCTCGACGACATACCATAAGTCGATGTCAATGGCTTCAAGATGCATGCGCATCTTATTCTTCCAGTAGGGATATTCAGTTCCATCGAAGATGGGGCAAGCAGCGGAGACTTTGATTATCCCTGCAGTCGACATAACTAAAACTCCAGGTGGTTAAACCGAATCACACAGAACAAGGGAGCACCAGGCTCTGATACCAATTGAAAGTGCGTTATATCGACTAGAGGGGGGGGGTGAATAGGCGATTTTTATGAAAGTCTTCAAAACGTGAGAGTTATGAAGACAAACAGTGAAGATTATGCCTATTACTATGCAGCGGAAGTTAGATTACACTAGGGCAGCCATGGTCATGTATTCAATAGAGTGAAAGCGCAATGACAAACAGCTTCAGTGTAATAAGGATCAGGTAGGAAGAAGTTATGAAGCCGAACAGATCATACATTCATGTTGTGAAGACAAAAGATAAAGCAAGCATGCAATGGCTTCACAATGAATAACTGTAAATGAAGGGAAGTGAAGATGAAACCAGTGACACGTTGAAGACAATGATTTGTTGGACCAGTTCCAGTTGCTGTGACAACTGTACGTCTGGTTGGAGCGGCTAGGTATTTAAACCGAAGGACACACAGTCCTGGACACCCAGTCAAGGACACTTAGTCCAAGACACCCAGTCCTCACCGTTTTCTCCTTGAGCTAAGGTCACACAGATCTCGCCCAATCACTCTGGTAAGTCTTCAAGGTAGACTCCCGAACCTTCACAGACTTCGTTCACTGGCAATCCACAATTTCTCTTGGATGCTCAGAACGCGACGCCTAACCGTCTGGAGGATGCACAGTCCTCAAGTGTAAAAAGTCTTCAAATCACACAGACACGAAGACTTAAGTGATGCCCAATCTACTCTGGCTCTGGGTGGTTAGGGCTTTTCTCCTCACTGGGAATTTTTCTTTCAAAGGCTTCGAGGTGGGTTGCTCTCAAATGACAAAAGCCGTGCGCTGAAATCTGAGCAGCCAACCATTTAAGGTTGTGGGGGGATGGACTATTTATAGCCACTTGGCAACCCGACCTGATCTGTCCGAAATGACCCTGGGTCACTAAGGAACTGACACGTGTACCAACGGTCGGATTTCGAACTCACACGACAACTTTTACTTGGGCTACAAGTAAAGCTGACTTGTCTGACTCTGGACAAGATTTTCTCTCAAAGTCTTCGCTCGAAGACATAGGATTTGAATTTGGCATCACTTCAGTCATTCTGACTGGTTCTCTTCGACCCCACTTAACAGTACGGTGGTTCCTATGACACAACATGAATGAAATAAAACTACGAAGGATCTAGGTCTTCGAGTTCCAAAAGCTTCATAGGGAGTCTTCTCATGTCATTGTCTTCAATATGAATATCTTCATAAACCACCATTGTCTTCAATGTCTTCATACATTTTTAGGGGTCATCTCTGGTAGTGAAACCGAATCAATGAGGGACTTCTACCTGTGTTTTCCTGCAATTCTCACAAACACATTAGTCCCTCAACTAGGTTTGTCGTCAATACTCCAAAACCAACTAGGGGTGGCACTAGATGCACTTACAAATGGGTGCACTCAAAATTGTTGGTATTTCAGTTGTTTGATCACATGACGCATTCATGACAGTAACAAGATTCTCTAAAATAGGTGGTGTGCTCAAATCAAGAGGTAACTCAACACATGATGCATTCAAGTTAACTAGGGATGCATCATTCTCATGTGAAGTTATATCATCAATACCTTTACTGTTACCTTGTCGCAAAGACGTAGCTGATGTAGGTACAGACGTTGACAATGTACCATACTCTTAAGATGATGTCGCGCTCACAATCTGAGGTGGGGCTGCTCTAGTAGGTGCATTGGTGGAGGAACCAACCGGCGGTGGTGAGCATGAACTGAAATAGTAGTTGTTGTAGTCACCCAATACATTCTCCTGTATCCGTCTCTCAAAGATACAAGCACGAACATACATACCAGTAATGCAACGAGGAATATACTGAAATCTTGCCTGAATATCATGGTTCAAACCACCAAAAAAATCTATTCATTGTATCAGCCTCAGATTCTTCTATGTCACAATGATGCATATAAGATTTGAACTCTTGGTAGTAAGCATGAACAGTGTTGTTGCCTTGTTTAAATTGTTCAAATTTGCGAAGCAATTCACGCCGATAGTGAGGAGGGAAAAATTGTTGTCTCATTACATATTTCAAATCTTTTCAAGTTGTGGGTTGGTTATCAATGTTTTTCTTACAATGCAAACTCCACCAAACAGAAGCAAAACCAGTAAATGCTCTAGTGGCAGCTCGTACTCGCTCAAGTTCAGAAAAGTCATGGTGACTAAAAACTTGTTCTACTTCAAGCTCCCAAGCTAGATAAATAGCAGGATTAAATCTACCCTCAAATGATGGTAAAAAGATAACCTCACCATGTGCTTGTGTGTGTTCTCCCAACTCTCGTGATGGTGAAGATGGGTCCATCGTCCAAGAAGTTCTATCTCCGGAACCTGTCATGATTAGTAGAAACAAGAAACAAAATTCGAGAATAATGTTCCTATGAACTACTAGGATGTGGTTGTAAAGTGTTCACAGTAAAGCAAATATCAATATCTTACAAGTTCTTACCATGCGGCAGGTGGTGACAGGCAACCAGCGGTGTCAAATAACCCTGAAAATTGTTTAAAGCGATTGCTAGGGGAACGTATGTATACACGGTGTAGAAATATGTGGAGCTGGATTGGCTATATATGGTAGCAAAAGATTAGCAATAATCAATTCAGAGATGCAATGGTGAATAAACGCTCAACGGTGGTATTGTGCTGGTCCTAGGCTAGACCGGACTAGAGACGCGAGCCTAGAACACTAATGAGGTCACGCCGTAGCACAACTAGCATCAATAAAGGATATGAAGTAGCTCTGAATAGCAAAATATAAGTGAAGATCACAATAGCCATAAAGATAATGATGTGAAACAACAGCCAAGCAGGCTATATCAACGAGTTTCTCTCTAACTTTCCTCTGGAAAAGTTTGTGCCAATTTTTTGATAATTGTTTTGAAGAATGATATTGACTCAAGCTTTCAAACGCAAAAGGATTCACTCAATTCCGAGTTGATATGAGGAGTCAAAAATATTCTAAAACTGGCGTGAAAAACTGGAATAAGCCGTGTTTGTGAACTTCGAAGGGCAAAAAGACCTATTTAGAAGCTGATTTTGAGGTGCTAAATATTGAACTAGCTTCTGCAACTATTTAGATGCGGCTGGTCGCTAGCTTTCATTTGAGTACTCACAGAGTCAAAACGGACTCCGTATGAGGAAGTTATGCCTGTTTTACTGAATAGTGCACAAAACAGATTCCAATCCAAATTCAACTACGAGATTGAGTCTAGATAGATCCGATTTTTTTCTTCTCTCTTTTGTTTCCTCACATTTTCTTTTTCTTTCTCTTTTTTTCTCTGACTTTTTTTTTACTTTTTTCTCTCTCGTTTTTTTCTCTGTCTTTTTTCTCTGTCTCCCTCTTTCCAAAACAAACTAGATAAGATGCAGATTGGATCAAGCGAAGATGTGAACGATCTCAACTATGATTATAACAATGAACGGTGGGTAGCACGTGGTGGAAATTGATGGATTGATGGTGGACAACGGAAGGGATAACGAAGCAGCGGTGTCGCGACTAATTTGAACAGAACTCGAAACTCTAAACGAACTAGACACTAAGACCAGCAACTCGACACGATGATGCAACCGATAATTCAACTATGCAAGCAATGAAAAGAAAATTGCAAAGGCTCAGACTGACTTGGACAAAGGATGAATAGATCTACCTTTTTTGTGGCTTTTTCTTGGACAATAGGTAAGAAAGTAAATCTAATCTAGGAAAAATTGGAAATTCTCACCGAGCAACCTGAAAACTGATACCACTTGATAGAGGCAAAGGTGTGCCGTCTTTCGATGAGATGGTGGTTATCGTTTTGGAGGAAGTCGACTTTGACGATCCGACTACGAACGTGCGAGGAAGTCGCGCCTTAGCAATCGCTAAACCAACTCCGAGAGGTTATTGACCACGCCGGAGCACGATCAACCTGACCACGAAGGTCTGTTTCCTGTAGGCAAACGGAGAACAAGAAAGAAACTAAGATTGCAATCTGGATATTGCGAATATAAGAGGAAAGCTTTGTTGATCAAAGGTGGGGTTCTGTGACGTCTTGGTCTGGTCGTTGAACACAAACAAAGTACGCGAAGTTGCAGCTATGACGAACTTTTAATCTAAATAAAACCCAAGGAAAAAGCTACTAGATGGATCTACTTATATAGGAGCAAGGCGTGGCGGCCAAGGAGGTGGGAGGACGTCCCAAGGCATCCTAAAACTAACCCTAGATCATACAAGGCTCATGGGCCCAAGTGGAGGTGATGTAACACCTTTGGGCTTGCAGTTTGACTCGGATTCTGCTGCAACGTCAGATTGTATCGTCCATAACTCAACGCTCCGGATGAATTTGAAGGTGAATCCAATTGTGTTGGAAAGAGCATGAAATCTACTTTCAAACAAAAAAGAATCACCCAATTCGGAGTCCGTATGAAAATGTTGTTGGCACTTTGAGTCAGGTATGTCTGTGAAGTCCGAATCTGAATCCAGAACGTGAGAGACTTGGACTCTATCTTCTCTTGGCCCAAAAGTGACATGAGAGGACTTTTTGAACAACACCTAAACTTCTCCTTTTCCCTTTATCTTCATATGTGGATTGTACAAATGTCCCATACACCTGCAATTAGACATGGCACAAAAGTTTGTGAAGTTTTTTTGTTCTGGATGACATAAATAAATTATTGCATAGTTTGCATTAGAAATCACCTCACAAATATACATGTATGCAACATTTTTGGTCGTATCCAAGGTAGTCATGTCCTCATCAAGGAGGCTGCACTCCCGCCTCCGCTGGAGGTGGCGATCCTCGTCGGTGATTAGTCGCGGGGAAGGCCAAAATAGCATGTTGAATGGGAAAAGTCCTCAACCAATTTACAAAGTCAGACTTCCTTGGTTCCTCACAAGCGTCATATACAGTGGAATTAAAAAAAACCACAACTTCAAACGTTTCTTGCATAACTGTTGGGGATATTCCCCACGGCGTAAGACCCGACATGATATGACCCGGTTTAGGCCTGGTTACTTTGACCTGGCGTTCGGATACGCTACCGAGTCTCAGGAGTTCACTGGAAGGAGAAGGACCAGACAAAAGGTCCGGCCCATAGTGCTGGCTTACAGACATGCCTACATTCTGACTCAGGGATGTTGGGGAACGCAGTATTTCAAAAAAATCCCTACGATCACGCAAGATCTATCTAGGAGATGCATATCAATGAGAGGGGAGAGTGTGTCTACGTACCCTCGTAGACCGAAAGCGGAAGCATTTAGTAACGCGATTGATGTAGTCGAACCTCTTCGCGATCCAACCGATCAAGTACCGAACGCACGACACATGCGTGATCTGCACACGTTTAGCTCGGTGATGTCCATCGTAATCTTGATCCAGCTGAGGCCGAGGGTGAGTTCCGTCAGCACGACATTGTGTCAACGGTGATGATGAAGTTACTGACGCAGGGCTTCGCCTAAGCACTACGACAATATGACCGAGGTGTAAAACTGTGGAGCGGGGCACCATACACGGCCAAAGATCAACTTGTGTGTCTATGGGGTGTCCCCCTCCTCCGTATATAAAGGAGGGGAGGAGGAGGACGGCCGGACACAAGGGGCGCGACCAAGGGGGGGATCCTACTCCAAGTAGGAATCCCCCCTTTCCTAGTGCAAGTAGGAGAAGAAGGAAGGAGAGGGAGAGGGAGAGGGAAAGATGGGCCGCCCCCTCCCCTAGTCCTATTCGGACTCCCCTTGGGGGGGGCCACCTCCTGGTTGCTGCCCTCTCTCTCCCCTAAGGCCCACTAAGGCCCATTACTTCCCCGGGGGTTCCGGTAACCCCTTCGGCACTCCGGTTTTATCCGAAACCTTCCGGAACACTTCCGATATCCGAATAACATGGTCCAATATATCAATATTTATGTCTCGACCATTTCGAGACTCCCCATCATTTCCGTGATCACATCCGGGACTCCGAACAACCTTTGGTACATCAAATCACATAACTCATAATACATATCGTCATCAAATGTTTAAGCGTGCGGACCCTACGGGTTCGAGAATTATGTAGACATGACCGAGACACATCTCCGGTCAATAACCAATAGCGGAACCTGGATGCTCATATTGTTTCCTACATATTCTACGAAGATCTTTATCGGTCAAACCGCGTAACAACATACGTTGTTCCCTTTGTCATTGATATGTTACTTGCCCGAGATTCAATCGTCGGTATCATCATACCTAGTTCAATCTCGTCACCGGCAAATATCCTTACTCATTCTGTAATGCATCATCCCACAACTAACTTATTAGTCACATTGCTTGCAAGGCTTATAGTGATGTGCATTACTGAGAGGGCCCAGAGATACCTCTCCGACAATCGGAGTGACAAATCCTAATCTCGATCTATGCCAACTCAACAAACATCATCGGAGACACCTAGAGCATCTTTATAATCACCCAGTTACGTTGTGACATTTGATAGCACACTAAGTGTTCCTCCGGTATTCGGGAGTTGCATAATCTCATAGTCATAGTAACATGTATAAGTCATGAAGAAAGCAATAGCAATAAACTAAACGATCATAGTGCTAAGCTAACGGATGGGTCTAGTCCATCACATCATTCTCTAATGATGTGATACCGTTCATCAAATGACAACACATGTCCATGGCTAGGAAACTTAACCATCTTTGATTAACGAGCTAGTCAAGTAGGGGCATACTAAGGACACTCTGTATGTCTATGTATTAACACATGTACTAAGTTTCTGGTTAATAAAATTCTAGCATGAATAGTAAACATTTATCATGATATAAGGAAATATAAATAACAACTTTATTATTGCCTCTAGGGCATATTTCCTTCAGTCTCCCACTTGTACTAGAGTCAATAATCTAGATTACACAGTAATGATTCTAACACCCATGGAGTCTTGGTGCTGATCATGTTTTGCTCGTGAGAGAGGCGTAGTCAACAAGTCTGCAACATTAAGATTCGTATGTATCTTGCAAATCTCTATGTCTCCCTCCTTGACTTGATCGTGGATGGAATTGAAGCGTCTTTTAATGTGCTTGGTTCTCTTGTGAAATCCAGATTCCTTTGCCAAGGCAATTGCACCAGTATTGTCACAAAAGATTTTCATTGGACCTGATGTACTAGGTATTACACCTAGATCGGATATGAATTCCTTCATTTGCTGCTTCCGAAGCAGCTATGTATTCCGCTTCACACGTAGATCCCGCCACAATGCTCTGCTTAGAACTGCACCAACTGACAGCTCCACCATTCAATAAAAATATGTATCTAGTTTGTGACTTAGAGTCATCCGGATCAGTGTCAAAGCTTGCATCGACGTAACCATTTACGACGAGCTCTTTGTCACCTCCATAAACGAGGACCATATCCTTAGTCCTTTTGAGGTATTTCAGGATGTTCTTGACTGCTGTCCAGTGATCCACTCCTGGATTACTTTGGTACCTCCCTGCTAAACTAATAGCAAGGAACATATCAGGTCTGGTACACAGCATTGCATACATGATAGAACCTATGACTGAGGCATAGGGAATGACTTTCATTTTCTCTCTATCTTCTGAAGTGGTCGGGCATTGAGTCTGACTCAACTTCACACCTTGTAACACAGGCAAGAACCCTTTCTTTGCTTGATCCATTTTGAACTTCTTCAAAACTTTATCAAGGTATGTGCTTTGTGAAAGTCCAATTAAGCGTCTTGATCTATCTCCATAGATCTTGATGCCCAATATATATGCAGCTTCACCAAGGTCTTTCATTGAAAAATTCTTATTCAAGTATCCTTTTATGCTATCCAGAAATTCTGTATTATTTCCAATCAACAATATGTCATCCACATATAATATTAGAAATGCTACAAAGCTCCCACTCACTTTCTTGTAAATATAGGCTTCTCCAAAAGTCTGTATAAAACCATATGCTTTGATCACACTATCAAAACATATATTCCAACTCCGGGAGGCTTGCACAGTCCATAAATGGATCGCTGGAGCTTGCACACATTGTTAGCACCTTTAGGATCGACAAAACCTTCTGGTTGCATCATATACAACTCTTCTTTAAGATATCCATTAAGGATTGCAGTTTTGACATCCATTTTCCAAATTTCATAATCATAAAATGCGGCAATTGCTAACATGATTTGGACAGACTTAAGCATCGCTACGGGTGAGAAGGTCGCATCGTAGTCAACTCCTTGAACTTGTCAAAAACCTTTCGCAACAAGTCGAGCTTTATAGACAGTAACATTACAGTCAGCGTCAGTCTTCTTCTTGAAGATCCATTTATTCTCTATGGCTTGCCTATCATCGGGTAAGTCAACCAAACTCCACACTTTGTTCCCATACATGGATCCCATCTCTGATTTCATGGCCTCAAGCCATTTCACGGAATCTGGGCTCATCATCGCTTCCTCATAGTTTGTAGGTTCGTCATGGTCAAGTAACATGACCTCCAGAACAGGATTACCATACCACTCTGGTGCGGATCTTGCTCTAGTTGACCTACGAGGTTTGGTAGTAACTTGATCAGAAGTTTCATGATCATCATCATTAGCTTCCTCACTAATTGGTGTAGGAATCACGGGAACTGATTTCTGTGATGAACTACTTTCCAATAAGGGAGAAGGTACAGTTACCTCATCAAGTTCTACTTTCCTCCCATTGACTTCTTACTAGTGCGCGTCGGTCCTAAACAAACGGTTTTTAACCCCTTTCTGCGACGACATTTGGAACCGCCGCGAAGTGAGTGTGGGGCGATAGGGGGGGGTCCTTCCCACACGACCCAGAAACCGTCGGGGATAGGGCCCCTACAGTACTCCTACTCGTTTCTGCTTGCATTGCCATCACAGTCGGTATTCTGTGGTGCTACATTTATGATGCGCGGCCCATCACAAACGGTTCACTATTATAGAACGTGTATGATGCGTGGCCCATCAAAAATGATTCACTGTTAAGAAGATTAGCTAATCGTCGTACGAGTGTCGGACTGGATTACGAAGTGTCAGACCGTCGTAACATCATCGTACACGACAACTATCACACATGCTATCCTGTGGTGCAATGTTTACGATGCATACTTCATCAGAAACAGTTCATGGTTGCGAATTGTGTACAATAAGGCAACTAACACAAATGTTTAGTTTGCCTGCACCGTTTGTGATATTGTCTGACATTGCACACGATGTGCAAACGACAACTGTGTGCATGCTTGCACATGTTTCCTCTCTGTGAACCGTCTCGGATTATGGTGCATATCACAAATGTTTGTGTTTTACTAACCGTGTGTGTCGTAACAACCTGGAGAGCGTAATTTCACCCTAATTTAATTGCTAATTTTCCAAATTGTACCAGATTTGGATTTGAATTTGAATGTATGCTACAACTATATTCATATCCATCAGGTTCAAACAACCAATGCATTATTCGATTCATAGGTACATATGTTCAAGAGTTACATAAGAACCAAATAAACAATGATGAACCACAGTTGTATACTTGTACTATTAAAGAAGGTAAAGAAAGAGGCGAAATATATTCCGGTTGCTGAACAAGGTGAAGCGGAATGCCCATATTGTGCCCTCCTCCATGCAGAAGGCACGCACGGCTCTAGTCCAACCCCTTGTGATGGTCGACCGCCCATCCTTCACGGTCTTCATGAAAAAAATCTAGATAATCATCGTGTTCTGGTAGAAATACTTTAACCTTTGCATGCCCACCAATCATGTAGCTTGAGAGGTAATCTTGAGTAAACTGCTTTGGCAGCCACTGCAAAGGAAAAAGATTCAGACATTGTCATCTAACACAACTCATTATGGGCAGTAAAAAGAAGGCTGCAGAGTTCTTACTTACCATCCTGCAGTTCGCTGCTGTCTTGGATAAAGTGTAAACAAATAGTTTAATTGCCATCTTTGGACCCATTTTACTAACAATCTTTATCAGCTTCCTCACTTGATGCTGGTTCATCGATATCTCATTGCCCCATACGCAGAAAGGGTCGAAGCACGGATCTTTACCAATGACATATGTACCTAAAAGCACCAAGTTAATATTAGAAGCTAAACATCAATTGCACAATGATGTAGCACAACACTCTTTTAGAAGCTAAACAACAATTGCTAGGGTTTCGAGCGAGGGAGGGTGTGTGTGTGTGTGTGTGCACGCCCGAGAAGGTTTTGGTGTGTGTGTGTGTGTGTGGAGGGGGGGGGGGTGTTTGAGGAAATGACGCGGGTACTGAAAATTTTACTACGCGAATGTCAAACGCGGGATTGAAATGCCGGGCTATTGGAAATTTTGATGATAGTGCATCGCACACGGTCCAGAGATAACAACCGTGTGTTATGAAACAAAAAAACCCTCGAGGCGGGCAGATATTTTCTAGGGATGTAGGCGGAATTGGGAACAAGAAACATCGCACACGGTCCGGAGATAACAACCGTGTGTTATGAAACAAAAAAAAACCCTCAAGGCGGGCATATATTTTTGAGAGGGGGAGCCTCATGGAGCCCAATGTACTGTGCGGATGTGTGCGTGCCAGGTGCACTAGCGTGGCACACGGTTAGTTTGAGTGAACCGTGTCTGTTGCATCATCTGACTTATCTAATGTTCATAAATTTGGCGAAAAATGACGCAGGAGAGGGTCAGAACACGAACACACTTGCATGTGGACCAAATTTATGTATCAAAAGGGTGGTTTGATTTTCAAATACCAAATGCAACTTCGATGTGGCACCTCTCTCGCAAAGAGCACTGTATTGCTTGCCCCCACCCCCCCTCGTGTCGGCGCAAAGGGAATCCTAAGCTATGAATGCATGCCCCCTCCCACCAACCGAGGTTCGCCCTATTAAAGTGCGAAGTAGCTAGCAGCCCCTTCCTCCCTCGTGTAGGCACGAAGGGAATCCTAAGCTATGAATGCATCCCCCCAACCGAGGTTCATTCACCTAGCAAAGTGCGAAGTAGCTAGAAGCCCCCCTCCCTCGTTTTGGCACGAAGGGAATCCTAAGCTATGAATGCATGCCCCCCCAACCAAGGTTCACCCTAGCAAAGTGCGAAGTAGCTAGCAGCCCCCTCCCTCGTGTCGGCATGAAGGGAATCCTAAGCTATGAATGCATGCCCCCTCCCCCCAACCAAGGTTCACGTAGCAAAGTGCGAAGTAGCTAGCAGCCCCCCTCATGTCGGCACGAAGGGATTCCTAAGCTATGAATGCATGCCCCCCAACCGAGGTTCACCTAGCAAAGTGTAAAGTAGCTAACAGCCCCCTCCCTCGTGTCGGCACGAAGGGAATCCTAAGCTATGAATGCATGGCCCCCAACCGAGGTTCACCCTAGCAAAGTGCGAAGTAGCTAGCAGCCACCCCTCCCTCGTGTCGGCACGAAGGAAATCCTAAGCTATGAATGCATGCCCCCTCCCGACCGAGGTTCACCTAGCAAAGTGCGAAGTAGCTAGCAGCCCCCCTCCCGTGTCGGCATGAAGGGAATCCTAAGCTATGAATGCATGCCCCCTCCCCCCAACCGAGGTTCCCCTAGCAAATTTGTGAAGTAGCTAGCAGCCCCCACCCCCCTCGTGTTGCCACGAAGGGAATCCTATGCTATGAATGCATGCCCCCCAACCGAGGTTTACCTAGCAAAGTGCGAAGTAGCACCCCCCTCACACACACACTTTCAGTTGGCGGGCCAGAGAGGCATATATATCACCAATATGGGTCGTAAAACAGACCAAGAATAATCCACCTTGGTCGTACAACCTCTCTCTTGTTGTTGGTCAAAGTGATGGCCGTCCATGCTACCCCGGAGATGGGATAGCTCACCAATAATCACGCAAGTAGCTAGTCCCCGAAGACAACCACTACATGCGTGTGGCCCAAACATATGTATGGAGAGGTGTGTTTTTGAGTAACAATGGAACAACTTTGATGTGGCACCGTGATTTCGAACTAGAAATCCCCAGACTGAGTGAGGGTTAGGTTGACGATGCATATGTATGTTACACCATACTTCAAGCCAACAACAGGGATTCATGCATGCATGCGTGCATAGTATATGCGCTCAAACTTAATTAGGTCTGATTCTCACCATGACATATACTATGATAACACAAAACAAATGAATAATCCGCCATGGATGCCCACGCGGGCCCATGAATATATAGGCTTGTCGCCGATAACCACGCGAGGGAGTGTACCGTTCGAAGGCAACCACTACATGCATATGTATGGAGGTGACGCGTGCATGCATGTTTGAATACACAACATTGATGTGGCACACGTGTCAAAAATCGTACACTATCTCCCCACACAGAGCGAGATCGGTTCATGATGTGTCATTGCACTAGCCTCTTCGACTCGATGGAAGGGATTCATGCGTACACATGCATGCGTGTGTGCTCAAGCTGTATCATGCATGTCATCCCAGAGCAAAAATAATAATCCCCTCCTAAGTCAAATTAACCTCTCTTGTTGTCAGGCAAAAAGTAGTGATGGACCAAGCGGGCCCACAAATGGAAAGCATCGATATCGCTGATAACCGCTTAAGTGGGTGCGAGAGGACAACCACCACCGCTTTGCATGTGGGCCAAGCATATATATGTTGAATACCCAAAATGCACAACTTTGATGTGCCACATGCCTCAAAAACCGTAAACCATGCACCCACACAGAGCGAGGTTCATATCAAGCGTACTACATATGATGGTCCCCTTCCCCCCTCTTCACCGCATACTATATGCTCCTGCCGTAATATATGTAACCCAAAAGAATCCTCATCGATGGTGAAATTAATTAACCTCTCCCGATGTAGGTCAAAGTGATGCATGCATGCATCAACGATGGCATCATGGGCACGCAAATGGAAGCATCATGGGCCCAAAAAGGTGTCGTGTGATGTTTGAATAACCAATTTCACAATTTTGATGTGGCACGTGCCCCACAAACCAAAAAGTCCCGACACTGAGTGAGGTGTACTTGTTCACGGACGCGTACGTATAGTATATATGCTAGCCCCCTCCCACCTCTTCGACGCGTACTATATACCACCATAACACAAACAAAAAAGATTCCACCTTGTTGGTCAAATTAACCTCACTGCCGACTGTTCGTCAAAGTGATGGACGACGATCTCGCGGGCCCACAGAAAGGGTCACATGCAAGTATCGAGTGTCGTGTAGGACAATGATGAGCCACAAGTGTAGGGGATCTATCGTAGCCTTTTCGATAAGTAAGACTATCATACCCAACAAGGAGCAGAAGGAAATGATGAGCGATTTTCAGCAAGGTATTCTCTGCAAGCACTGAAATTATTGGTAACAGATAGTTTTGTGATAAGGTAATTTGTAACGAGTAGCAAGTAATAAAAGTAAATAAGGTGCAGCAAGATGGATCAATCCTTTTTGTAGAAAAGGACAAGTCTGGACAAACTCTTATATGAAGTAAAGCGCTCCCGATGACACATGGGAATTATCATCAAGCTAGTTTCATCACGTTCATATGATTCACGTTCGGTACTTTGATAATTTGATATGTGGGTGGACCGGTGCTTGGGTGCTGTACTTACTTGGACAAGCATCCCACTTATGATTAACCCCCATTGCAAGCATCCACAACTACAACAGAAGTATTAAGGTAAACCTAGCCATAGCATGAAACATATGGATCCAAATCAGCCCCTTACGAAGCAACACATAAACTAGGGTTTAAGCTTCTATCACTCTAGCAACCCATCATCTACTTATTACTTCCCAATGCCTCCCTCTAGGCCCAAACAATGGTGAAGTGTCATATAGTCGACGTTCACATGACACCACTAGAGGGATGACAACATGCATCTCATCAAAATATCGAACGAGTACCAAATTCACATGACTACTTATAGCAAGACTTCTCCCATGTCCTCAGGAACAAACATAACTACTCACAAAGTATATTCATGTTCATAATCAGAGGGGTATTACTATGCATAATGGATCTGAACATATGATCTTCCACCAAGTAAACCAATTAGCATCAACTACAAGGAGTAATCAACACTACTAGCAACCCATAGGTACCAATCTGAGGTTTGGATACAAAGATTGGATACAAGAGATGAACTAGGGTTTGAGATGAGATGGTGCTGGTGAAGGTGTTGATGGAGATTGACCCCCTCCTGATGAGAGGATCGTTGGTGATGACGATGGTGATGATTCCCCCCCCCCGAAGGGAAGTTTCCTCGGCAGAACAGCTCTGCGGGAGCCCTAGATTGGTTCCACCTCGTGGCGGCGGAGTTTCTTCCCCAAAGCTTGCTTATTATTTTTTCTCGGACGAAAGACCTCATATATCAGAAGATGGGCATCGGAGGTCCACCAGGGAGCCCACGAGGCAGGGGGCGTGCCCAAGGGGGTAGGGCGCGCCCCCACCCTCGTGGCCAGGGTGTGGGCCCCCTCAGGTACTTCTTTCTCCCAATATTTTTTATATATTCTGAAACATGCTCCCGTGAAGTTTCAGGACTTTTGGAGCTATGCAGAATAGGTCTCTAATATTTGCTCCTTTTCCAGCCCAGAATCCCAGCTGCCGGCATTCCCCCTCTTCATGTAAACCTTGTAAAATAAGATAGAATAGGCATAAGTATTGTGGCATAATGTGTAATAACAGCCCATAATGCAATAAATATCGATATAAAAGCATGATGCAAAATGGACGTATCAGACAACCATCGACTGCATGTGGCCAAAACATTTATGTATGACAGGGTTGTGTAATGTTTTAAATAACGAGTTCACGACTCTGATGTGGCACCGGCGTGCCTAACAAAACGGCCAACCCACACGGTGGCTCACAACTCGTAGTGTACTGCGAGCCACCCGCCAGCCCCAGACGCACACACCCACACACACACCACGAATCTACCGCAACTACGATGCATGTTAAATTAATTATCCCACGGTGAACATACATGTTACCAAATGAGGGACGTTTTAATTTCAAAAAAATCACAGAGATCATTAAGACGTTTGAGTACATTGATTGATTGATTTTCTACGGGTATAATGTGCAAAAATCAATTTTGAGCTACATGCACACGTGACAGTGCACCTAAATGGATTGCAAAAACACATGTCTCACTGGGTCCATGTTTACTCCCCGTGCAAAAAATTTCAAACATTGAGAATCTTGATTTTTAAATTCTAGTACATCCAAAACTTATTTGAAGTTCATGAAACTTATCGTGTTGTCATATGGACACCAATACAAAGTGGCATTGTACTTTTTTCGTCAAATTTGAGACCAGTTTTGATGTAATCTTTATCTAATTACAGACACGAGATTATTAGTAATTGGGAACCAATATCCCAAACGGATTATTTATTCGAACCGTGAGTGTTAGACCAACAATGGATACGTGCCATGCTTCGGTTAAGCAATAAAGCGGCAGCATTAATCATCCAAATAGAAAAATAATATACGTGCCGCTGCGCGACCCATGTGGCGTGCGAGCTGGCGTGAGTTGATGGGACCCGTCCGCCGCGCAGGTAGACGGGGAGGCGTGCGCGCAGGTGTGTGAATTGACGGAGGTGTGCTCGCTGCGCAGTGTCATCGGGAGGCATGTGAGTAGCTGTGTGAAACTTTGGTAGGCATGCCAGCAGTCCGGTGCGCAGGCTCACCGGGAGGCGAGCCATCGGTTTGACCACCGCCCGCCTCTCTCCCAGTACTCCCACTACTCCATATTAATGGTGCGCCCGTGCGGCCGCACCCCCATACTTGCTACGCACACACAATCCTCTCTCTCCTCTTGCATCCTCGACACCGCTCTGAGTCCTCAAAGCCGTCAGTGTATGAGGATGCCACCGAAGCATCTCATCAGAGGGAGTGGCGACACCGGGGGTGCTAAAGAATTGGAGCACGGCATGGAGATGGAGACAGAGGTTGCCGCCACCGACAACAAGTTATCGCTGCACCCTGACATCGTCGACGGCGTCGAGCTTCCGCAGCCGGAGGCGGAGTTCCACACCGACTCCGACGACCACTCCAGCGATGACTCCAACGACGACGAACAACTGGTTAGTCATCTATACCCATTTATGTGTCAAATAGATCATAGGGTTTCTCTGGTTACTCCTACCTCCCCCTTTTTGGAATAGAAATCCTATGGTTATGTTCTCCCAATCCATGAAATTTGAGTAAGTTTTGTTAGATCTGTGTATTGTATTGATTGTTTGAATGGTACAGGTGATAAGTGATTAGTTGTTTCATCTGTGCAAATGATTTCTGCTAGTAATCCGACTAGGGTTAGTGTTCGTGCTAATAATTCCTAGCCAGGGCTTGACAATTGATTTTCAGTGACCTACATATGTTTGTGCCATTATTTTCTTCAAGATTGGTCTGTACATAGACGACCGCACTTAAAAATCAAACCATAATCTCTGGATATGTATAAATAAATAGCCATAAATTCCTAATCCTACTTCACGTCATGTAATCATTGATTTGATGCCAAATTTGTTTTACTATTTGTATAGGTGCTGTCTGACGATGTGGACAACGAGGATGAAGATGTCCAGAGGAGGTACAACAGGCAAATCCCAAGGGAGCTTTATGCGGGAATGCACAGCAGGCGTATTAGGACCTAGAACGGCGGCTATGGATGCCCATTTTGCAACCAGAAGCTTCATGACACGTATCTAAGTGTTCTGGCGTATACAAGAGGACGGGCCGTTGGCTCCTTCAAGCAGAAGTATTCTCGCAGCGTGGTGCACGGCGCATACGCCTAGTACCTGGAGAAGCTTCAGGATCGTGCCGGCCTGTGAGATGAGATGTGGGATGGATGGAACTATATATGTACGCTTGAGTATGCTTAATACTATTGAACTATGTACTACTTATGGTTGAACTATGCTTATCTATGTGTACGCTTATTATCTATGTCTGAGTATGTTAAATATTTCGCCAAATTTTGGTAAAAATTACAACGGGAGACCAATAAACTAGGACGGAGGTAGTACGTCAATCACACACAGTTCCCAAAATTGGAACCGTGTGCAATGACTTTCATTTTGCCTGCTGCGTGAATCACACACGGTTCGCTCTGGCAAACTATCGCCCCCAAATTCTTTGTAGGACAGAAAACCCTCACCACCCAATTCAAAAAATAAGAAAGAAAACCCTCACCATCCCCACATCACAAAAACCCTCACCCCGCCCGCCACCCCCTCGTCCCCTTCGGTACGTTCCCCATTCACACCCGCAAAAGCTCCTCTGCGTCTATGCCATGGCACCGCCTATCGCGGCGGTAAACACTTAGCTCGACGCTTGCCGCCGCCACCAGGCTGCCGACAAAGCCCATCGCATTTCGCCACTTCCGCTTGCCACCTCCTATCGCCATCGACTTTCTCAACGCTACTCACGGTCGACCCAGCTCCGCTCGGTTGGGGAATCTGCCGTATTGAGGGTTCTTTCTCATGGACGACAAGGTGACTAGTTTAACGAGATATTATCTCATCTTTTATCCCAATTCATCTACCTCCTTTAATCACTGATACGTCTCCATCGTATCTATAATTTTTTATTGTTCCATGCCAACATTATACAACTTTTATATACTTTTGGCAACTTTTTATACTATTTTTGGGACTAACACATTGATCAGTGCCCAGTGCCAGTTCCTGTTTGTTGCATGTTTTTTGTTTCGCAGAAAATCCATATCAAACGGAGTCCAAACGTGATAAAAACTAACAGAGATTTTTTTGGAATATATGTGATTTTTGGGAAGAAGAATCAACGCGAGACGATGCCCGAGGGGGCAACGAGGCAGGGGGGTGCACCCTGGGTCCTCGTGGCCACCCCGTAAGGCGGTGGGTGCCCTTCGTTCGCCGCAAGAAAGCCAATATCTAGATAGAAATCGTGTTAAAATTTCAGCTCAATCGGAGTTACGGATCTCCGAGAATATTAGAAACGGTGAAAGGCCAGAATCTGAAACGTAGAAACAGATCCAATCTCGGAGGGGCTCTCGCCCCTCCCATGCCATGGAAGACAAGGACCAGAGGGGAAACCCTTCTCCCATCGAGGGAGAAGGTCAAGGAATAAGAAGAAGGGGGTCCCTCTCCCCCTCTCTCCTAGTGGCGCCGGAACATCGCCGGGGCCATCATCGCGACAACAATCTACACCAACACCTCCGTCATCTTCACCAACATCTCCATCACCTTCCCCCATCTATCTATAGCGGTCCACTCTCCCGCAACCTGATGTACCCTCTACTTGAACATGGTGCTTTATGCTTCATATTATTATCCAATGATGTGTTGCCATCCTATGATGTCTGAGTAGATTTTCGTTGTTCTATCGGTAATTGGTGAATTGCTATGATTGATTTAATTTGCTTGTGGTTATGTTGCTATCCTTTGGTGCCCATCATATGAGCGCGCGCGTGGATCACACCATAGGGTTAGTTGTATGTTGATAGGACTATGCATTGGAGGGCAAGAGTGACAGAAGCTTCAACCTAGCATAGAAATTGATGCATACAGGATTGAAGGGGAACCAATATATCTTAATGCTATGGTTGGGTTTTACCTTAATGAACGTTAGTAGTTGCGGATGCTTGCTAACAGTTCCGATCATAAGTGCATAGAATTCCAAGTCAGGGATGACATGCTAGCAGTGGCCTCTCCCACATAAAACTTGGCATCGGTCTAGTAAAGTAGTCAATTGCTTAGGGACAATTTCGCAACTCCTACCACCACTTTTCCACACTCGCTATACTAACTTTATTGCTTCTTTACCTAAAACAGCCCCTAGTTTTTATTTACGTGCTCTTTATATTCTTGCAAACCTATCCCGTTACACCTACAAAGTACTCCTAGTTTTATACTTGTTCTAGGTAAAGCGAACGTCAAGCGTGCATAGAGTTGTATCGGTGGTCGATAAAACTTGAGGGAATATTTGTTCTACCTTTAGCTCCTCGTTGGGTTCGACACTCTTACTTATCGAAAGCGGCTACAATTGACCCCGTATACTTGTGGGTTATCAAGACCTTTTTCTGGCGCCATTGCCCGGGAGTTATAGCGTGGGGTGAATATTCTCGTGTGTGCTTGTTTGCTTTATCACTAAGTAATTTTTATTTGCTGTTCTAAGTTGTTCTCTATCTTTAGTTATGGGTAGGAAATGCAAAATACCAAAATAATTAGTGGTACCTACTTAACCAATGGTTGAAGAACCACTCAAAATCTATCACACTCCTGAAGCTTTTTACTTGGATCATCTTCGATCCCTATATGCTCATGCTGAAACCCCAACTAGCTTAGTTGAGGGCAAATCTTTAGATGAGCATGCTTGTTATGTGCGAAACCGCTTATCTCAAAAAGGGAAACTTTTACTGGATCAAATTCATCGTTTGCAATGCTATGCTTGAAATTTATGTGAAATATATGATTTTACTTGTTGTTCTGAAGACCCTAAGAAACACCTTCCCTACCAATGTGAATTTAGTGATAATGGAATCGTATCTTCGTATGATAAGGGTGTTTATAATTACTATGATGTTCAACAAATTGAAGAATTTGTTGCTTTTAAGGGTGCTTATGAAATTGCTTCTTTGATTGGAAAGTATGATGCTACTCTTTAAAAATGTGAAATTTTAGTCATACTTAAATATTGTTATGATAATTATGCTTCTAATGCCTATGTTAAACCATATATTGAGTACTCCTCCGCTGTCCAAGAAGAGACTAATATCTCGCAGGAGTCTATGGAAGAAGGAATTGATGAAACTGTGGGCTCATTGGATGAAAAAGATGATGAGGAGAGAGAAGAACAAAAGGAGGAAGAGTGGATTAGCTACCTGTGCCCACCTTCTAATGAGAGTAACTCTTCAACTCATACATTGTTTAATTTCCCTTCGAATTTACCGAAGGATGAATGCTATGATGATTGTTATGATCCCGTTGATTCTTTTGAAATATCCCTTTTTGATGATGCTTTCTATGCTTGTGGCCAAGATGCCAATATGAATTATGATTATGGAGATGAACTTTCTATAGTTCCTTATGTTAAACATGAAATTGTTTATATTTCACTCACACATGATAGTCCTATTATCTTTTTGAATTCTCCCGACTACACTATATCAGAGAAGTTTGCCCTTATTAAGGATTATATTGATGGGTTGCATTTTACCATTGCATATGATAATTTTGATGAATATAATATGCATGTGCTTGCTGCTCCTACTTGCAATTATTATGAGAGAGGGACTACATCTCTGCCTCTCCATGTTTCCAATATGATAAAATTGCAAGAGACTGTTTATACTATCCATTGGCCTTTACTATGTGTGCATGAATTGTTCTTTTATGACATGCCGATGCATAAGAAGAGAGTTAGATTTCGTTTTTGCATGATATATGTTACTTTGTTCTCACCACTAAATCACAAATCATTTTTAATTAAAATTGGCTTTGATATACCTTGGGATCCGGGTGGATCCATTACTTGAGCACTATATGCCTAGCTTAATGGCTTTAAAGAAAGCGCTGCCAAGGAGACAACCTGGAAGTTTTAGAGAGTCATTTATTTCTTTTGTGTACTTTTATAAAGTTTAAAAACAAAAATAATGTGCCAAGATTTGCCTTTAGGATGTTTACATTGCTTGTTGGTTTGTGCGGTGCAAAATGGAAAGTTTGGCTGTAGTGCGCGATTTTACATTTTTTACTGGAACGTCAAACGGTTCTGAAACTTTTTGCACTGTCTTTCTATACAAATTGTTTATTTTTCCTAATTGCTTCAGAATGTTTGGAGCTCGAGAAGTATGGTGAATGTTCAGATTACTACAGACTATCCTGCTTAAGACAGATTCTGTTTTTGATGCATAGTTTGCTTGTTTTGATGAAACTATCGATTTATATCAGTGGATTAAGCCATGGAAAAGTTATATTATAGTAGCTACAATGAAAAAACAAAATATGAATTGGTTTGCAATAGTACTTAGAGTAGTGATTTGCTTTACTATACTAACGGATCTTACCGAGCTTTCTATTGAGTTTTGTGGATGAAGTGTTCGAAGATCGAGGAGGTCTCGATGTGAGGAGAAGGAGGAGAGGCAAGAGCTCAATCTTGGGGATGCCCAAGTCACCCCAAGTAAATATTCAAGGAGACTCAAGCGTCTAAGCTTGGGGATGCCCCAGAAGGCATCCCATCTTTCTTCAACAAGTATCAGTATGTTTTCGGATTCGTTTCGTTCATGCGATATGTGCAAATCTTGGAGCGTCTTTTGCATTTAGTTTTCACTTTTCTTTGATGCACCATGCTGGTATGAGATAGTCCATGGTTGATTTATAGAATGCTCTTTGCACTTCACTTATATATTTTGAGTATGGCTTTATAGACATGATTGCTTTATTAGTATGCTTGAAGTATTATTGTCTTAATGTCAAATGATGGACTATTGCTTTGAATCACTCGTGTCTTAATATTCATGCCATGATTAGATTACATGATCAGGATTATGCTAGGTAGCATTCCACATCAAAAATGTATCTTTTTATCATTTACCTACTCGAGGACGAGCAGGAATTAAGCTTGGGGATGCTGATACGTCTCCATCGTATCTATAATTTTTGATTGTTCCATGCCAATATTATACAACTTTTATATACTTTTGGCAACTTTTTATACTATTTTTGGGACTAACATATTGATCCAGTTCCCAGTGCCAGTTCCTGTTTGTTGCATGTTTTTTGTTTCGCAGAAAATCCATATCAAACGGAGTCCAAACAGGATAAAAACTAACAGAGATTTTTTTGGAATATATGTGAATTTTTGGAAGAAGAATCAACACGAGAGGATGCCCGAGGGGGCCACGAGGCACGGGGCACGCCCCAGGGGGTCAGGCGCGCCCTGGGCCCTCGTGGCCACCCCGTAAGGTAGTCGGTGCCCTTCATTCGCCGCAAGAAAGCCAATATCCGGATAGAAATCGTGTTAAGATTTCAGCCCAATCGGAGTTACGGATCTCTAGGAATATAAGAAACGGTGAAAGGCCAGAATCTGAAACGCAGAAACAGAGAGAAACAAAGAGAGACAGATCCAATCTCGGAGGGGCTCTCACTCCTCCCATGCCATGGAAGCCAAGGACCAGAGGGGAAACCCTTCTCCCATCGAGGGAGAAGGTCAAGGAAGAATAAGAAGAAGAAGAAGAAGGGGACCCCTCTCCCCTCTCTCCCGGTGGCGCCGGAACGCCGCTGGGGCCATCACCGTGACAACAATCTACACCAACACCTCCTTCATCTTCACCAACATCTCCATCACCTTCCCCCATCTATCTACAGCGGTCCACTCTCCCTCAACCTGCTGTACCCTCTACTTGAGCATGGTGCTTTATGCTTCATATTATTATCCAATGATGTGTTGCCATCCTATGATGTCTGAGTAGATTTTCGTTGTCCTATCGGTAATTGGTGAATTTCTATGATTGATTTAATTTGCTTGTGGTTATGTTGCTGTCCTTTGGTGCCCATCATATGAGCACGCGCGTGGATCACACCATAGGGTTAGTTGTATGTTGATAGGACTATGCATTGGAGGGCAAGACTGACAGAAGCTTCAACCTAGCATAGAAATTGATGCATACAGGATTGAAGGGGGACTAATATATCTTAATTCTATGGTTGGGTTTTACCTTAATGAACGTTAGTAGTTACAGATGCTTGCTAATAGTTCCAATCATAAGTGTATAGAATTCCAAGTCAGGGATGCCATGCTAGCAGTGGCCTCTCCCACATAAAACTTGGTATCGGTCTAGTAAAGTAGTCAATTGCTTAGGAACAATTTCGCAACTCCTACCACCACTTTTCCACACTCGGTATGCTAACTTTATTACTTCTTTACCTAAAACAGCCCCTAGTTTTTATTTACATTCTCTTTATATTCTTGCAAACCTATCCCATTACACCTACAGAGTACTTCCAGTTTTATACTTGTTCTAGGTAAAGCGAACGTCAAGCGTGCATAGAGTTGTATCGGTGGTCGATAAAACTTGAGGGAATATTTGTTCTACCTTTAGCTCCTCATTGGGTTCGACACTCTTACTTATCGAAAGAGGCTACAATTGATCCCCTATACTTGTGGGTTATCAATCACCCGGCGGAAATCACCATGAATTCATTTTTATTCGAGCTGATTTGATGGTTTTCTCTCATTCATAGAATGTACAGTGCGCTGACACTCCAGGACTTGGCGATCGCCGCCAGAGATTCCAACTCATCGTACCAGATAACTTGAGGACGCGCGCAGTATGTTCAATCTCACCCTAAATCTGTTGGCATGGCCTACTTTCCTGAACACATTCTAAATATTGCTACATTTGGATAAAACATGCCACATGCACCACATATGTCAAAGGGGATTTCCCCCCTCTTCTTTCTATATTAGGAAAATTAATGATGTTTTTTCTTTCGATTACCCTCATATTTCCATGACATCATGTTTACCCTATCTGTTTAATTATAGTCTTTTGTCCTTCGATTTCAACCGATGTACAGTTCTTTCAATTTGGGCCCATATTTGCATGTTACCATATTTTATTTAACAATCCTACCATTTTCTGTAGGACATCCCTTGCTATGCAACGAATTATGTAGTGCACAATTTTTTCCCTTTACATACATCAAGGCTCCACGAATGTCATACTGCACACAAACCATGGATTTACAATCGTTGCTACTATAAGACTTGATGAACGTGGTGACTCCTATTTTGGCACTGGCTTTTGGAATGAAATTGCAAAGTTTTATGTACTGAAAGCTGGCACTAAAATGGCACTGCACATAGAAGGTCCTGGTCATGAGATATATGCTAACTTCCCCGACAAAATCATCCGTCCAGACTTTGTTCGAAGTAAGTTTTCTGTTGAACTATGTGCATATGTTGACTTACCCATCAATGTCAAATGAATTGTGTAGTATTTAAGCAACCAATTGTTATTCCATTTTCTTACTATATTCCTACCTAATAACTTCTAGTTACCAATACACTTTTCTATTGCCCTATTTTAACTAAATATTCCCTGTACTCTCATTTCTATCAGAAAGCGCCACTGACAAGGAGACTCCGGAGGTGGAGAACGGGGCTGCCAGCAAGCGGAGGTGGGGCGAGCTAGAACCGCAAGCGACTCCAGCAGGCCTAGACTTAATCAACAGCTTCCCCGATGATATGTTGAGAGTCATCATCTCCCTCCTCCCAATCAAATATGGGGTGCGGACAACCCTCCTTTCCTGGCGGTGGTGCCCCCTATGGAACTCCAGCCCTCTCGACCTCATCGACACCCACGAGCTCTGTTATGGTCATCGCAAAAGCTTGGATGCGTTCTCCAAGATCCTCGGCAGTCACCTTGGCCCAACCAAAGGCCTTAGAATGGGCAAGTTTCGTTCCAATGGCAAGGACCGAGCCAAGCTTGACGACTGGTTCCGATCCCCCGCCCTAGATTAGCTCGAGGAGCTCACTTTTGATGATGGGCATATGCGGTCACTGCCAATGTCCGCACTCTGCACTCCGCCTCATGCCCATGCTGCGCGTCGCCAAGTTCAGGAACTGCCATTTCCCGCCCCTTAATGACGCACCCGCTCTTATTCTACCACGACTGAAGCACCTCGAGCTCGTCGCCGTCTGCCTCTCAAAGGGTGACATGGAGCGCCTGCTCTATGGCTGTACTGCACTCGAGTACCTTCGTTTTCAGGCGATCAATGGGTTGAGTACCTTCCACATCACCTCCATGACTCTCCGGACTATTTATGTGTGTTGCTGGTGCAGCAAGAAGACATCACAAAAGGTGGACCATAGTATGGTCATCCAGGACACACCTTCACTTGAGAGATTACTAGTAGTTGATCAAGAAGGTCCAACAAGAATCAATGTCATTTCTGCGCCGAAATTGACAATGGTGGGCTACTCTCTGACAAATACTCCAAACTTCTTATTGGATCCACACCCATTCAGGTACAAAAGCCGCCTTCTACCTCTCCTTCTACAAATTAACATTATTTCTATTTTTGAAGATGTTTGTTCGTCTGTCATTCAGAAAATGATTCCGACAAGCTTGACCCCGAAACTGCCCACAGTGAAGGTCTTGGCACTAGAATCTATCGGGCCCGACCTGGAGCAAGTTGTCAGCTTCCTCAGATGCTTTCCGTGCCTGGAGAAGCTATATATCGAGGTGATGTTCCTTTCCTGTTAAATGTTAACCATAAGGGAGTTCAATTTGTGACACCTTATCCCAAGTTTACAATGACAATGTAATACGATTTCTGAAGGTTCTTTTGGAGGATTTCAGTACATACATGCCCCCATAATGGTTGCTTGATCCATATGGTTACAATCAATAAGCATTTCTCCTTTGGATTCATCTGTACTAGTTTTATTAGGGAACTTCTCATCCACTCCAACCTCTTGTGAAGAAGGCTACATTTTTCTAGAATGTAATCAAATGCCCATGTTAATCATGTCAGATCGAAGATGGCATGTTAGTGCATTTTACAAATCCTGCAAACCAAATAGCTAGGCCTGTAGTAATGTTTAAAACTGCATGTAGGCACTAACACGTTTTCTTCTTTTGCAGATAAGATTAGGCCCAGTGGTGGATAATGTGATACAATATAACAATCACATCGAATGCCTAGATCTGCATCTCTCATAAATTACTTTGAACTCCTGCTAAGGGACCTTACCGGAGATTATATTCGCCAGGTTCTTTGTTCTCAGAGCAAGGGTGCTGAAGGAAATGAGGTTTTCCCTACATTTATTTCGCAAAAATGAATGGTCCGTTGATCAGCACCGGCGCCTGCAGCAGAATGGAGTAGGCTCCAAAAATGCTGAATTTCATTTTGGAACTTTAGATGATAGAGTAATCGGAAGTCATTGGGTCAACCCCATACATGACTTCTCAGTGGCTGACCCCTTTGCAAAAATTGTGAGGTTTCGAAGCCAGACTTAGAAGCGGTGATATTAGTTTGAACCTCTCTGATATCCATGTTCAGCGCATCAGCACGAGCGTTTGCAGCTGATGAGCTGAATTTCATTTCTAATATCAGTTTGAACCTTGTAATCTTCGAATTTGAGCCATATAACTATGGAATTTGAACCTTGTAACATTTCGAGCTTTTGTAGTACAATCATTGAAATGGCATCGTATGAGACTCGTATATTTCTAGCACTATTTTGACCTTAATATGCAATGGTCTTAGATTTTATTAACCATTCTCGAATAAGTTTACCTTGTTGATCTCACAGCACACGATCTGTATAGCTAACTCGACTGCGATCTTCGACATTATTGCACACAGTTGGTTTCTTCCATCGTGTGCACTGTAGAGCGCAGAATTAATTATCGCACTCGAGTGTCCATCATCACCCTTCTGTGTAGCTTTGACCTCATCACCCAAGGGTAAACTTATGACCGATGTCATTCCACACACTTCATTTTTACAAAGCTTTTTGCCAATAAACGTCCATGATTTGTCCCTCTTCTAGCCGACGCATGGCCAAACTAGCCGGGGAGGAAGCTTGCGCGGTAAACATCGCGGTAGCGCGGGAACAGGCGCACTGACGATACATTTGGCGCCTCTTCAAGCCCACGCCTGGGGTGCGGTGTTGTCAAGCGTGCACTGGATTCTGGAATCCTCCACTATGAACGCCGTGACAAGATGTGATGATTATAGGCCGGCCGACCCCCATTTATTACAGCGGCCATTTAACCTACCCTTGTGTCTCTTCAACCTTTCGATCGCACCCCACCATTGCAAGAAGCACACCCACCACGAGAAATTCTTAGAGGGTATCCTGTGCGACTCCAATGGCGCTCTGAGCGGCTGCCGACGACGAGCAGTAGTTCACCATGCGTGCCGTGGTGGACACCCACAGAAGGTTCATGGACCTCTCGGTGGTGTACACCAACAACCCGGTCTGGGCGGAGCACTCCATCCACATCATGGTGTTGTTGCTTGCCGAGGAGAAGTACAAGGTGGTCGGGTTCGACCTCGAGTACACCCGCGCTCGTGCCGGGTCTCGTCCCAAGGTCGTCGTCGCCCAGATGTGCGTGCACCACCATGTCCTCATCTACCACTACTGCCTGGCCACAAGGCCTTGCGAGCGTTTTGCTAGGTTTTTCAACAGCCCCCACTACATGTTTGCTATGGTGGATATTGAAGGAAATATGCCCTAGAGGCAATAACAAAGTTATTATTTATTTCCTTATATCATGATAAATGTTTATTATTCATGCTAGAATTGTATTAACCGGAAACATAATACATGTGTGAATACATAGACAAACAAAGTGTCACTAGTATGCCTCTACTTGACTAGCTCGTTAATCAAAGATGGTTAAGTTTCCTAACCATGAACAATGAGTTGTTATTTGATTAACGGGATCACATCATTAAGTGAATGATCTGATTGACATGACCCATTCCATTAGCTTAGCACCCGATCGTTTAGTATGTTGCTATTGCTTTCTTCATGACTTATACATGTTCCTATAACTATGAGATTATGCAACTCCCGTTTGCCGGAGGAACACTTTGGCTGCTACCAAACTTCACAACGTAACTGGGTGATTATAAAGGAGTACTACAGGTGTCTCCAAAGGTACATGTTGGGTTGGCGTATTTCGAGATTAGGATTTGTCACTCCGATTGTCGGAGAGGTATCTTTAGGCCCTCTCGGTAATGCACATCACTTAAGCCTTGCAAGCATTGCAACTAATAAGTTAGTTGCGGGATGATGTATTACAGAACGAGTAAAGAGACTTGCCGGTAACGAGATTGAACTAGGTATTTGGAATACCGACGATCGAATCTCGGGCAAGTAACATACCGATGACAAAGGGAACGATGTATGTTGTTATGCGGTCTGACCGATAAAGATCTTCGTAGAATATGTAGGAGCCAATATGGGCATCCAGGTCCCGCTATTGGTTATTGACTGGAGACGTGTCTCGGTCATGTCTACATTGTTCTCGAACCCGTAGGGTCCGCACGCTTAAGGTTACGATGACAGTTATATTATGAGTTTATGCATTTTGATGTACCGAAGGTTGTTCGGAGTCCCGGATGTGATCACGGACATGACGAGGAGTCTCGAAATGGTCGAGACATAAATATTGATATATTGGAAGCCTATGTTTGGATATCGGAAGTGTTCCGGGTGAAATCAGGATTTTACCGGAGTATCGGGAGGTTACCGGAACCCCCCGGGAGCTATATGGGCCTTAGTGGGCTTTAGTGGAAAAGAGAAGGGGCAGCACAAGATGGGCCGCGCGCCTCCCCCCTCCCCTAGTCCTATTAGGACAAGGAGAGGTGGCCGCCCCCCCTCTCTCTTTTCCCCCTCCGCGAATCCTATTCCAACTAGGATTGGGGGGGGGGGAATCCTACTCCCAGAGGGAGTAGGACTCTCCTGGCGCACCCTCCTTGGCCGGCCAGCCTCCCCCCTTAGTCCTTTATATACGGAGGCAGGGGCACCCCAGAGACACACAAGTTGATCCACGTGATCTATTCCTTAGCCGTGTGCGGCGCCCCCAGCCACCATAGTCCTCGATAATATTGTAACGGTGCTTAGGCGAAGCCCTGCAGCAGTAGCACGTCAAGATCGTCACCATGCCGTCGTGCTGACGGAACTCTTCCCCGACACTTTGCTGGATCGGAGTCCGGGGATCGTCATCGAGCTGAACGTGTGCTAGAACTCGGAGGTGCCGTAGTTTCGGTGCTTGATCGGTCGGATCATGAAGACGTATGACTACATCAACCAAACGCTTCCGTTGTCGATCTACTAGGTATGTAGATCATACTCTCCCCTCTCGTTGCTATGCATCACATGATCTTGCGTGTGCGTAGGAAATTTTTTGAAATTACTACGAAACCCAACAGTGGCATCCGAGCCTAGGTTTTATATGTTGATGTTATATGCACGAGTAGAACACAAGTGAGTTGTGGGCGATATAAGTCATACTGCCTACCAGCATGTCATACTTTGGTTCGGCGGTATTGTTGGATGAAGCGGCCCAGACCGACATTACGCGTACGCTTACGCGAGACCGGTTCTCCCGACGTGCTTTGCACAGAGGTGGCTTGTGGGTGACAGTTTCTCCAACTTTAGTTGAACCGAGTATGGCTACGCCCGGTCCTTGCGAAGGTTAAAACGGAGTCAAATTGACAAACTATCGTTGTGGTTTTGATGCGTAGGTGAGATTGGTTCTTACTTAAGCCCGTAGCAGCCACGTAAAACTTGCAACAACAAAGTAGAGGACGTCTAACTTGTTTTTGCAGGGCATGTTGTGATGTGATATGGTCAAGGCATGATGCTGAATTTTATTGTATGAGATGATCATGTTTTGTAACCGAGTTATCGGCAACCGGCAGGAGCCATATGGTTGTCGCTTTATTGTATGCAATGCAATCGCGATGTAATGCTTTACTTTATCACTAAACGGTAGCGATAGTCGTGGAAGCATAAGCTTGGCGAGACGACAACGATGCTACGATGGAGATCAAGGTGTCACGCCGATGACGATGGTGATCACGATGGTGCTTCGGAGATGGAGATCACAAGCACAAGATGATGATGGCCATATCATATCACTTATATTGATTGCATGTGATGTTTATCTTTTATGCATCTTATCTTGCTTTGATTGACGGTAGCATTATAAGATGATCTCTCACTAAATTATCAAGTAGTGTTCTCCCTGAGTATGCACCGTTGCGAAAGTTCTTCGTGCTGAGACACCACGTGATGATCGGGTGTGATAGGTTCTACGTTCAAATACAACGGGTGCAAAACAGTTGCACACGCAGAATACTCAGGTTAAACTTGACGAGCCAAGCATATACAGATATGGCCTCGGAACACGGAGACCGAAAGGTCGAGCGTGAATCATATAGTAGATATGATCAACATAAACATGTTCACCAATGAAACTACTCCATCTCATGTGATGATCGGACATGGTTTAGTTGATTTGGATCACGTGATCACTTAGAGGATTAGAGGGATGTCTATCTAAGTGGGAGTTATTAAGTAATATGATTAATTGAACTTAAATTTATCATGAACTTAGTCCCTGATAGTATCTTGCTTGTTTATGTTGATTGTAGATAGATGGCTCGTGCTGTTGTTCCGTTGAATTTTAATGCGTTCCTTGAGAAAGCAAAGCTGAAAGATGATGGTAGCAATTACACGGACTGGGTCCGTAACTTGAGGATTATCCTCATTGCTGCACAGAAGAATTACGTCCTGGAAGCACCGCTGGGTGCCAGGCCTGCTGCAGGAGCAACGCCGGATGTTATGAACGTCTGGCAGAGCAAAGTTGATGACTACTCGATAGTTCAGTGTGCCATGCTTTACGGCTTAGAATCGGGACTTCAACGACGTTTTGAACGTCATGGAGCATATGAGATGTTCCAGGAGTTGAAGTTAATATTTCAAGCAAATGCCCGGATTGAGAGATATGAAGTCTCCAATAAGTTCTATAGCTGCAAGATGGAGGAGAACAGTTCTGTCAGTGAGCATATACTCAAAATGTCTGGGTATAATAATCACTTGATTCAGTTGGGAGTTAATCTTCCGGATGACTGCGTCATTGACAGAATTCTCCAATCACTGCCACCAAGCTACAAGAGCTTCATGATGAACTATAATATGCAAGGGATGAATAAGACTATTCCCGAGCTCTTCGCGATGCTGAAAGCTGCGGAGGTAGAAATCAAGAAGGAGCATCAAGTGTTGATGGTCAACAAGACCACTAGTTTCAAGAAAAAGGGCAAAGGGAAGAAGAAGGGGAACTTCAAAAAGAACGGCAAGCAAGTTGCTACTCAAGAGAAGAAACCCAAACCTGGACCTAAGCCTGAAACTGAGTGCTTCTATTGCAAGCAGACTGGTCACTGGAAGCGGAACTGCCCCAAGTATTTGGCGGATAAGAAGGATGGCAAGGTGAACAAAGGTATATGTGATATACATGTTATTGATGTGTACCTTACTAATGCTCGCAGTAGCACCTGGGTATTTGATACTGGTTCTGTTGCTAATATTTGCAACTCGAAACAGGGACTACGGATTAAGCGAAGATTGGCTAAGGACAAGGTGACGATGCGTATGGGAAACGGTTCCAAAGTCGATGTGATCGCAGTCGGCACGCTACCTCTACATCTACCTTCGGGATTAATATTAGACCTGAATGAGTGTTATTTGGTGCCAGCGTTGAGCATGAACATTATATCTGGATCTTGTTTGATGCGAGACGGTTATTCATTTAAATCGGAGAATAATGGTTGTTCTATTTATATGAGTAATATCTTTTATGGTCATGCACCCTTGAAGAGTGGTCTATTCTTGTTAAATCTCGATAGTAGTAATACACATATTCATAATGTTGAAACCAAAAGATGTAGAGTTGATAATGACAGTGCAACTTATTTGTGGCACTGCCGTTTAGGTCATATCGGTGTAAAGCGCATGAAGAAACTCCATACTGATGGACTTTTGGAACCACTTGATTATGAATCACTTGGTACTTGCGAACCGTGCCTCATAGGCAAGATGACTAAAACACCATTCTCTGGTACTATGGAGAGAGCAACAGATTTGTTGGAAATCATACATACAGATGTATGTGGTCCGATGAATATTGAGGCTCGTGGCAGATATCGTTATTTTCTCACCTTCACAGATGATTTAAGCAGATATGGGTATATCTACTTAATGAAACATAAGTCTGAAACGTTTGAAAAGTTCAAGGAATTTCAGAGTGAAGTTGAAAATTATCGTAACAAGAAAATAAAGTTTCTACGATCTGATCGCGGAGGAGAATATTTGAGTTACGAGTTTGGTGTACATTTGAAAAATTGTGGAATAGTTTCGCAACTCACGCCACCCGGAACACCACAGCGTAATGGTGTATCCGAACGTCGTAATCGTACTTTACTGGATATGGTGCGATCTATGATGTCTCTTACTGATTTACCGCTATCGTTTTGGGGATACGCTCTAGAGACGGCCGCATTCACGTTAAATAGGGCACCATCAAAATCCGTTGAGACGACGCCATATGAACTGTGGTTTGGCAAGAAACCAAAGTTGTCGTTTCTGAAAGTTTGGGGCTGCGATGCTTATGTGAAAAAGCTTCAACCTGATAAGCTCGAACCCAAATCGGAGACATGTGTTTTCATAGGATATCCAAAGGAGACTATTGGATACACCTTCTATCACAGATCCGAAGGCAAGACTTTTGTTGCTAAATTCGGAAACTTTCTAGAGAAGGAGTTTCTCTCAAAAGAAGTGAGTGGGAGGAAAGTAGAACTTGACGAGGTAACTGTACCTGCTCCCTTATTGGAAAGTAGTACATCACAGAAAACTGTTTCTGTGACACCTACACCAGTTAGTGAGGAAGTTAATGATAATGATCATGAAACTTCAGAACAAGATACTACTGAACCTCGTAGATCAACCAGAGTAAGATCCGCGCCAGAGTGGTACGGTAATCCCGTTCCGGAAGTCATGATGCTAGATCATGATGAACCTACGAACTATGAAGAAGCAATGGTGAGCCCAGATTCCGCAAAGTGGCTTGAAGCCATGAAATCTGAGATGAGATCCATGTATGAAAACAAAGTATGGACTTTGGTTGACTTGCCCGATGATCGGCAAGCAATTGAGAATAAATGGATCTTCAAGAAGAAGACTGACGCTGACGGTAATATTACTGTCTACAAAACTCGACTTGTCGCAAAAGGTTTTCGGCAAGTTCAAGGGATTGACTACGATGAGACCTTCTCACCCGTAGCGATGCTTAAGTCTGTCCGAATCATGTTAGCAATTGCCGCATTTTATGATTATGAAATTTGGCAGATGGATGTCAAAACTGCATTCCTGAATGGATTTCTGGAAGAAGAGTTGTATATGATGCAACCAGAAGGTTTTGTCGATCCAAAGGGAGCTAACAAAGTGTGCAAGCTCCAGTGATCCATTTATGGACTGGTGCAAGCCTCTCGGAGTTGGAATAAACGTTTTGATAGTGTGATCAAAGCATTTGGTTTTATACAGACTTTTGGAGAAGCCTGTATTTACAAGAAAGTGAGTGGGAGCTCTGTAGCATTTCTGATATTATATGTGGATGACATATTACTAATTGGAAATGATGTAGAATTTCTGGATATCATAAAGGGATACTTGAATAAGAGTTTTTCAATGAAAGACCTCGGTGAAGCTGCTTACATATTAGGCATTAAGATCTATAGAGATAGATCAAAACGCTTAATTGGACTTTCACAAACCACATACCTTGACAAAATTTTGAAGAAGTTCAAAATGGATCAAGCAAAGAAAGGGTTCTTGCCTGTGTTACAAGGTGTGAAGTTGAGTAAGACTCAATGCCCGACCACTGCAGAAGATAGAGAGAATATGAAAGATGTTCCCTATGCATCAGCCATAGGATCTATCATGTATGCAATGCTGTGTACCAGACCTGATGTGTGCCTTGCTATAAGTCTAGCAGGGAGGTACCAAAGTAATCCAGGAGTGGATCACTGGACAGCGGTCAAGAACATCCTGAAATACCTGAAAAGGACTAAGGATATGTTTCTCGTATATGGAGGTGACAAAGAGCTCATCGTAAAAGGTTACGTTGATGCAAGCTTTGACACAGATCCGGACGATTCTAAATCGCAAACCGGATACGTGTTTACATTAAAAGGTGGGGCTGTAAATTGGTGCAGTTCTAAACAAAGCGTTGTAGCGGGATCTACATGTGAAGCGGAGTACATAGCTGCTTCGGAAGCAGCAAATGAAGGAGTCTGGATGAAGGAGTTCATATCCGATCTAGGTGTCATACCTAGTGCATCGGGTCCAATGAAAATCTTTTGTGACAATACTGGTGCAATTGCCTTGGCAAAGGAATCCAGATTTCACAAGAGAACCAAGCACATCAAGAGACGCTTCAATTCCATCCGGGATCTAGTCCAGGTGGGAGACATAGCGATTTGCAAGATACATACGGATCTGAATATTGCAGACCCGTTGACTAAGCCTCTTCCACGAGCAAAACATGATCAACACCAAGGCTCCATGGGTGTGAGAATCATTACTGTGTAATCTAGATTATTGACTCTAGTGCAAGTGGGAGACTGAAGGAAATATGCCCTAGAGGCAATAATAAAGTTATTATTTATTTCCTTATATCATGATAAATTTTTATTATTCATGCTAGAATTGTATTAACCGGAAACATAATACATGTGTGAATACATAGACAAACAAAGTGTCACTAGTATGCCTCTACTTGACTAGCTCGTTAATCAAAGATGGTTATGTTTCCTAACCATGAACAATGAGTTGTTATTTGATTAAAGGGATCACATCATTAAGTGAATGATCTGATTGACATGACCCATTCCATTAGCTTAGCACCCGATCGTTTAGTATGTTGCTATTGCTTTCTTCATGACTTATACATGTTCCTATAACTATGAGATTATGCAACTCCCGTTTGCCGGAGGAACGCTTTGGGTGCTACCAAACGTCACAACGTAACTGGGTGATTATAAAGGAGTACTACAGGTGTCTCCAAAGGTACATGTTGGGTTGGCGTATTTCGAGATTAGGATTTGTCACTCCGATTGTCGGAGAGGTATCTCTGGGCCCTCTCGGTAATGCACATCACTTAAGCCTTGCAAGCATTGCAACTAATAAGTTAGTTGCGGGATGATGTATTACAAAACGAGTAAAGAGACTTGCCGGTAACGAGATTGAACTAGGTATTTGGAATACCGACGATCGAATCTCGGGCAAGTAACATACCGATGACAAAGGGAACGACGTATGTTGTTATGTGGTCTGACCGATAAAGATCTTCGTAGAATATGTAGGAGCCAATATGGGCATCCAGGTCCCGCTATTGGTTATTGACCGGAGACGTGTCTCGGTCATGTCTACATTGTTCTCGAACCCGTAGGGTCCGCACGCTTAAGGTTACGATGACAGTTATATTA
This sequence comes from Triticum urartu, assembly GCF_056163025.1. Taxonomy (NCBI): domain Eukaryota; kingdom Viridiplantae; phylum Streptophyta; class Magnoliopsida; order Poales; family Poaceae; genus Triticum; species Triticum urartu. The sequence goes on from NC_141878.1 coordinate 221,778,808, forward strand.
TGAGTTTATGCATTTTGATGTACCGAAGGTTGTTCGGAGTCCCGGATGTGATCACGGACATGACGAGGAGTCTCGAAATGGTTGAGACATAAAGATTGATATATTGGAAGCCTATGTTTGGATATCGGAAGTGTTCCGGGTGAAATCGGGATTTTACCGGAGTATCGGGAGGTTACCGGAACCCCCCGGGAGCTATATGGGCCTTAGTGGGCTTTAGTGGAAAAGAGAAGGGGCAGCCCAAGATGGGCCGCGCGCCTCCCCCCTCCCCTAGTCCTATTAGGACAAGGAGAGGTGGCCGGCCCCCCTCTCTCTTTTCCCCCTCCGCGAATCCTATTCCAACTAGGATTGGGGGGGGGGATCCTACTCCTAGAGGGAGTAGGACTCTCCTGGCGCACCCTCCTTGGCCGGCCAGCCTCCCCCCTTAGTCCTTTATATACGGAGGCAGGGGCACCCCACAGATACACAAGTTTAACCACGTGATCTATTCCTTAGCCGTGTGCGGCGCCCCCAGCCACCATAGTCCTCGATAATATTGTAGTGGTGCTTAGGCGAAGCCCTGCAGCAGTAGCACGTCAAGATCGTCACCACGCCGTCGTGCTGACGGAACTCTTCCCCGACACTTTGCTGGATCGGAGTCTGGGAATCGTCATCGAGCTGAACGTGTGCTAGAACTCGGAGGTGCCGTAGTTTCGGTGCTTGATCGGTCGGATCGTGAAGACGTACGACTACATCAACCAAACGCTTCCGTTGTCGATCTACTAGGTATGTAGATCATACTCTCCCCTCTCGTTGCTATGCATCACATGATCTTGCGTGTGCGTAGGAATTTTTTTGAAATTACTACGAAACCCAACAGACATCACCAACGATGTAAAGGCGCTCGAGAATTCGGGCATCGCCTGCCAGAATCTTGTCGACATCCAGGGCCAATACAAGATCAGGGTCAATAAGGAGCATGAGAAGGACTCACTGGTTCACCTCGCCGAGGCCATCATCGACCCCTACTACAGAGACATGAATGATTCGTGCAACAAGGACATGCATGCCTGGCACTCGGCTTGGATGGAGAAACTTGACAAAGCTCACGTCGCGTACGCGGCCAAGGAGGCGTACATGAGCTACGACATGTACAGGCGGATCGTTGATATGAGTAAGTCCCTCCTTCCCCAAAACGGCCAGGGATCCAGCCGGAAGTAGAGCAATGGCAAGCGTCATCGCAACAATAAGTAGATGATTAGATCCTCGTTTCTCCTACTTTAGTATGCATGTAATTGCTTTCTTTGGTGTGTGGAAATGTTATGTGTGTAGTCACTTGTGTAATTGTATGCTTAATTTGGTTATGCAATCCTGTCCTTTTAAGTATATATGTTGATGCTCTGTAGACAGAGCATATATGTTGTGCGGACAAAGAAAATCACATTGCACACGGGCTAAACAATGAACCTGCCGGTGATGTTTTCAAGAATCACTCACAATTGTATACCAGCAATCATTTGCTCACAACACACACGGCTTGTTAGCAGTAATCGTCTGTGTTGTTATCGGTCTTCGCACATGTTTTCGATTACACACCTGTTTGCCTCGTATCACACACATCTTGTTCATTTGAACCATTTCTGTTCTCATGTCTCAACGCAAACAGTTCATCCGAATGAACCGCATGCCGTATATCGCACACACCTTTGATCTGGCTGACTGTTTCTTTTCTGTTGCCTAATCACAAACAGTTCATCCGAGTGAACTGTATGTTGTACATGGCACACACCTTCATCTGGCTGCCCATTTCTTTTGTTCCTCCTCATCGCAAATGGTTAATTGAGCTAAACCGTATGCCCTGCATCGCACACGCAACTAAAATCTGAACCGTGTTTGATGCATCCTCCATCGCAAACGTTTTGCACCTTTTTTGACGGTTATTTTACACCATCGTTTGTGATTATGGCATCGCACACAGTTTCATCGAAGGGTCTCTGATCGCAGTGTCGCGTTAGCAGCATCCTACAGTAGTGTCTTTCGAGAGAAACTCATTCTCTAGAAAGGATCCATTCTTAGCAACAAATATCCTGCCTTCGGATCTGTGATAGAAGGTGTACCCAACAGTCTCCTTTGGGTATCCTATGAAGACACATTTCTCCAATTTGGGTTTGAGCTTATCAGGTTGAAGCTTTTTCACATAAGCATCGCAACCCCAAACTTTAAGAAATGACAACTTGGGTTTCTTGCCAAACCACAGTTCATATGGTGTCGTCTCAACGGATTTTGATGGTGCCCTATTTAATGTGAATGCAGCAGTCTCTAAAGCATAACCCCAAAACGATAGCGGTAAATTAGTAAGAGACATCGATTGCACCATATCTAATAAAGTGCAGTTACAACGTTCGGACACACCATTACGCTGTGGTGTTCCAGGTGGCGTGAGTTGCGAAACTATTCCGCATTGTTTCAACTGAAGACCAAACTCATAACTCAAATATTCACCTCCATGATCAGATCATAGAAACTTATTTTTCTTGTTACGATGATTTTCCACTTAACTCTAAAACTCTTTGAACTTTCCAAATGTTTCAGACTTATGTTTCATCAAGTAGTACCCATATCTGCTCAAATCATTTGTGAAGGTCAGAAAATAACAATACTCACCACGAGCATCAACACTCATCGGACCGCATACATCAGTATGTATTATTTCCAATAAGTCTGTTGCTCGTTCCATTGTTCCGGAGAATGGAGTCTTAGTCATCTTGCCCATGAGGCATGGTTCACAAGCATCAAGTGATTCATAATCAAGTGATTCCAAAATCCCATTAGCATGGAGTTTCTTCATGTGCTTTACACCAATATGACCTAAACGGCAGAGCCACAAATAAGTTGCACTATCATTATTAAACTTATATCTTTTGGCTTCAATACTATGAATATGTGTATCACTACTATCGAGATTCAATAAAAATAGACCACTCATCAAGGGTGCATGACCAAAAAAGATATTACTCATATAAATAGAACAACCATTATTCTCTGATTTAAATGAATAACCGTCTCGCATAAAATAGGATCCAGATATAATGTTCACGCTTAACCCTGGCACCAAATAACAATTATTCAAGTCTAATACTAATCCCGATGGTAGATGTAGAGGTAGCGTGCCGACTGCGATCACATCGACTTTGGAACCATTTCCCACGCGCATCGTCACCTCGTCCTTAGCCAATCTTCGCTTAATCCGTAGCCCCTGTTTCGAGTTGCAAATATGAGCAACAGAATCAGTATCAAATACCCAGGCGCTACTGCGAGCATTAGTAAGGTACACATCAATAACATGTACATCAAATATACCTTTCACTTTGCCATCCTTCTTATTCTCCAAATACTTGGGGCAGTTCCGCTTCCAGTGACCAGTCTCTTTGCAGTAGAAGCACTCAGTCTCACGCTTAGGTCCAGACTTGGGCTTCTTCACTTGAGCAGCAACTTGTTTGCAGTTCTTCTTGAAGTTCCCCTTCTTCCCTTTGCCCTTCTTTTTGAAACTAGTGGTCTTGTTGACCATCAACACTTGATGCTCCTTCTTGATTTCTACCTCCACAGCTTTTAGCATTGCGAAGAGCTCGGGAATTGTCTTATCCATCCCTTGCATATTATAGTTCATTATGAAGCTTTTGTAGCTTGGTGGCAGTGATTGAAGAACTCTGTCAATGACACTATCATCAGGAAGATTAACTCCTAGTTGAGTCAAGTGGTTGTGGTACCCAGACATTCTGAGTATATGTTCACTGACAGAACTATTCTCCTCCATCTTGCAGCTATAGAACTTATTGGAGACTTCATATCTCTCAATTCGGGCATTTGCTTGAAATATTAACTTCAACTCCTGGAACATCTCATATGCTCCATGACGTTCAAAACGTAGTTGAAGTCCTGATTCTAAGCCGTAAAGCATGGCACACTGAACTATCGAGTAGTCATCAGCTTTGGTCTGCGAGACGTTCATAACATCTGCTGTTGCTCCTGCAGCAGGCTTTGCATCTAGCGGTGCTTCTAGGACGTAATTCTTCTGTGCAGCAATGAGGATAATCCTCAAGTTACGGACCCAGTCTGTGTAGTTGCTACCATCATCTTTCAACTTAGCTTTCTCTAGGAACGCATTAAAATTCAAAGGAACAGTAGCACGGGCCATTTATCTACAACAACATAGATATGCAAAATACTATCAGGTACTAAGTTCATGATAAATTAAAGTTCAATTAATCATATTACTTAAGAACTGCCACTTAGATAGACATCCCTCTAGTCATCTAAATGATCACATGATCCATATCAACTAAACCATGTCCGATCATCACGTGAGATGGAGAAGTTTTCAATGGTGAACATCACTATGTTGATCATCTCTACTATATGATTCACACTCGACCTTTCGGTCTCAGTGTTCCGAGGACATATCTGCATATGCTAGGCTCGTCAAGTTTAACCTAAGTATTCCACTTGTGCAAAACTGGCTTGCACCCGTTGTATGTGAATGTAGAGGTTATCACACCCGTTCATCACGTGGTGTCTCAACACGACGAACTGTAGCAATGGTGCATACTCAGGGGAGAACACTTATACCTTGAAATTTAGTAAGAGATCATCTTATAATGCTACCACCGTACTAAGCAAACTAAGATGCATAACAGATAAACATCACATGCAATCAATATTAGTGATATGATATGGCCATGATCATCTTGTGCCTTTGATCTCCATCTCCAAAGCACCGTCATGATCACCATCATCGCCGGCTTGACACCTTGATCTCCATCATAGCATCATTGTCGTCTCGCCAACTATTGCTTCCACGGCTATCACTACCGCTTAGTGATAAAGTAAAGCAATTACATGGCTATTGCATTTCATACAATAAAGCGACAACCATATGGCTCCTGCCAGTTGCTGATAACTTTGTTACAAAACATGATCATCTCATACAACAATTTATATAATCATGTCCTGACCATATCACATCATAGAATGCCCTGCAAAAACAAGTTAGACGTCCTCTACTTTGTTGTTGCAAGTTTTACATGGCCGCTACGGTCTTAGCAAGAACCGTTCTTACCTACGCATCAAAAACCACAACGATTTTTCGTCAAGTGTGCTGTTTTAACCTTCAACAAGGACCGGGCGTAGTCATACTCGATTCAACTAGCCACCTGTGTGCGAAGCACATCGGTAGAACCAGTCTCATGAACACAGTCATGTAATGTCGGTCTAGGCCACTTCATTCAACAATACCGGCGAATCAAAGTATGACATGCTGGTAAGCAGTATAACTATTATCGCCCATAACTCTTTCTGTTCTACTCGTGCATATAACATCTACGCATAGACCTGGCTCGGATGCCACTGTTGGGGAATGCAGTATTTCAAAAAAATTCCTACGATCCCGCAAGATCTATCTAGGAGATGCATATCAACGAAAGGGGAGAGTGTGTCTACGTACCCTCCTAGACCGAAAACGTAAGCGTTTAGTAACGCGGTTGAAGTAGTCGAACGTCTTCGTGATCCAACCGATCAAGTACCGAACGCACGGCACCTCCACGATCTGCACACGTTCAGCTCAGTGACGTCCCTCGTACTCTTGATCTAGCTGAGGCCGAGGGTGAATTCCGTCAGCACGACGGCGTGTTGACGGTGATGATGAAGTTACCGACGCAGGGCTTTGCCTAAGCACTACGATAATATGACCGAGGTGTAAAACTGTGGAGGGGGGCACCGCACATGGCTAAAGATCAACTTGTGTGTCTATGGGGTGCCCCTCCCCTGTATATAAAGGAGGGGAGGAGGAGGCCGGCCGGCCACAAGGGGCGTGCCCAAGGGGGGGGGGAATCCTACTCCAAGTAGGAATCGGTCCCCCCTTTCCTAGTGCAAGTAGGAGAAGAAGGAAGGAGAGGGAGAGGGAGAGGGAAAGAGGGGCTGCACCCCCTCCCCTAGTCCTATTCGAACTCCCCTGGGGGGGGCGCCACCTCCTGGCTTCTGCCCTCTCTCTCCCCTAAGGCCCACTAAGGCCCATTACTTCCCAGGGGGGTTTCGGTAACCCCTTCGGCACTCCGGTTTTATCCAAAACCATCCAGAACACTTCGGTGTCTGAATAACATGGTCCAATATATCAATCTTTATGTGTCAATCATTTTGAGACTCCTTGTCATGTCCGTGATCACATCCGGGACTCCGAACAACCTTCGATACATCAAATCACATAACTCATAATACATATCGTCATTGAACGTTTAAGCGTGCGGACCCTATGGGTTCGAGGACTACGTAGACATGACCGAGACACATCTCCGGTCAATAACCAATAGCGGAACCTAGATGCTCATATTGCTTCCTACATATTCTATGAAGATCTTTATCGGTCAAACCGCATAACAACATATGTTGTTCCCTTTGTCATCGGTATGTTACTTGCCCAAGATTCGATTGTCAGTATCATCATACCTAGTTCAATCTCGTCACTGGCAAGTCTTTTTACTCATTCCGTAATGCATCATCCCGCAACTAACTCATTAGTCACATTGCTTGCAAGGCTTATAGTGATGTGCATTACTGAGAGGGCCCAGAGATACGTCTCTGACAATCGGAGTGACAAATCCTAATCTCGATCTATGCCAACTCAACAAACACCATCAGAGACACCTGTAGAGCATCTTTATAATCACCCAGTTACGTTGTGACGTTTGATAACACACTAAGTGTTCCTCCGGTATTTGGGAGTTGCATAATCTCATAGTCATAGGAACATGTACAAGTCATGAAGAAAGCAATAGCAATAAACTAAACTATCATAGTGCTAAGATAACGGATGGGTCTAGTCCATCACATCATTCTCTAATGATGTGATCCCGTTCATAAAATGACAACACATGTCCATGGCTAGGAAACTTAACCATCTTTGATTAACAAGCTAGTCAAGTAGAGGCATACTAGGGACACTCTGTATGTCTATGTATTCACACATTACTAAGTTTCCGGTTAATACAATTCTATCATGAATAATAAACATTTATCATGATATAAGGAAATATAAATAACAACTTCATTATTGCCTCTATGGCATATTTCCTTCAAGGGGAAGGCCCAAAGGTGGCTTGGGAGTCAAGCAGGATTAATAAGAGTTAGGGTAGAACATGGGTAAGACAACAACCCGGAGTCATGTGTAACCCATGGACCCAACCTATTATATAAAGGGGAGTTCCTGGGACGTCAACGGATAAGTTACAATCCCTCGAAAGCTAGGTAGCGAGAAAACATGCTTGTAATCAGGATCATCATCAATATCAACCAAGCAGGAGTAGGCTTTTACCTCCACTATGAGGGGCCGAACTAGGGTAAACTTTTTTCCTTCGTTTCCGATCAACCTTGTTCAAGCTACCATCTAGTTGCGATGGCTTCACAACTTAGTTATTTCACGAGGACTGATGGGTAATGAAGCATGAAAATCAAAAACATTCCCGTGAACACCCAAGATCTAATCTAGGAGATGCATATCAACGAAAGGGGAGTGTGTCTACATACCCTTGTAGACCAAAAGCGGAAGCGTATAAAATGCGGTTGATGTAGTCGTACTCTTCACGATCCAACTGATCTAGTGTCGAACGAACGACACCTTCGAGTTTAGCACACATGTGGCTTGATGGCTTCTCGTCCTCCTTGATCCAGCAAGCAAAGGGGGATAAGTAGATGGGATCTCAACCAACACGACGACATGGTGGTGATGGTGGTGGTGGAGCACTGGCAGGGCTTCGCCAAGCCAAACCGGGACGAGGTGATGGGAGAGACAGGGTGGGGCTATGCCAGGGAAGGGGTTTGGTGGTTCTGCCCCCTGCGCCCCTCCCCTCTTTACACAAGCTATGGAGATGCACATCAATTGATGTCAATACGAGGAGTATGGATTGCCATGCAACAGATGCACTAAGAGCTATAAGTGTATGAAAGCTCAAACCGAAAACTATGTGGACATGCATCCAACTTGCTTGCTCATGAAGACCTCGGGCATTTGAGGAAGCCCATCATCGGAATATACAAATCAAGTTATATAATGAAAAAAATTCGCACTAGTATATGAAAGTTACAACATATGAGACTCTCTATATGAAAAACATGGCGCTACTCTGAAGCACAAGTGTGGAAAAGGATAGTAACATCGCCCCTTCCGTCTTTTCTCTCATTTTTTGTTTTATTTTTATTTTTTAGGGCTCTTTTTGGACTCTTTTCTTTTCTCTTTATTTCGTCCGGAGTATCATCCCGAGTTGTTGGGGGATCATAGTCTCCATCATCCTTTCCTCACTGGGACAATGCTCTGATATGATGATCATCACACTTATTTACTTACAACTCAATATTACAACTCGATAAAACTGATAGAAGATGACTCTATATGAATGCCTCTGGCAATGTATCAAGATGTGCCATGATCTAGCATAGCAAATATATCAAAAAAATAGACAAGCCATGAAAATATCATGCTAGCTATCTTACTATCATGCAAAGCAATATCACAATGAATGCTCAAGTCATGTATATGATGATGATGGAAGTTGCATGGCAATATATCTCAGAATGGTATTTCCCTCAGTGAAGAAACCAAGGTTATCAAACCAGTAGGAGAACCAAGCAACACAACGTAAACAACACCTGCACACAAATAACAACACATCGCAACCCGACGTGTTAAAGGGGTTGTCAATCTCTTTCGGGTAATGATGCCAGAAATTTGTAGTAGATTGAAATAATAGATCGCAAATAAAATAAAGTGCAGCAAAGTATTTTTGTATTTTTGGTTTAATAGATCTGAATAAAAATGCAAACAAAAAGTAGATCGCAAGCAAATATATGAGGAAGAAGACCTGGGGGTCGTAGGTTTCACTAGTGGCTTCTCTCGAGAAAGATAGCAAATGGTGGGTAAACACATTACTGCTGGGAAATTGATAGAACCTCAAATAATTATGAGGATATCTAGGCAATGATCATTACATAGGCATCACGTCCAAGATTAGTAGACCGACTCCTGCCTGCATCTACTACTATTACTCCACACATCGACCGCTACCCAGCATGCATCTAGTGTATTAAGTTCATGGAAAAATGGAGTAATGCAATAAGAACGATGACATGATGTAGACAAGATCCGTTTATCTATTGTGTAGATATAGATCCCATCTTTTTATCCTTAGTAGCAACGATACATACGTGTTGGTTCCCTTTCTGTCACTGGGATCAAGCACCGTAAGATCGAACCCACTACCGGGCACCTCTTCCCATTGCAAGATAAATAGATCAAGTTGGCCAAACAAAACCCATATATCAGAGAAGAAATACGAGGCTATAAGAGATCATGCATATAAGAGATCAAAGAAACTCAAATAACTTTCATGGATATAAAAATATATGACTGATCATAAACTCAAAGTTCATCAGATCCCAACAAACACACCGAAAAAAGAGTTACATCATATGGATCTCCAAGAGACCATTGTATTGAGACTCAAGAGAGAGAGAGAGAGAGATGAAGCCATCTAGCTACTAACTACGGATCCAAAGGTCTACAAAGAACTACTCACACATCATCAGAGAGGCACCAATGGAGGTGGTGAACCCCATCCGAGATGGTGTCTAGATTGGATCTGGTGGTTCTGGAGTCTGCGGCGGCTAGATGAATATTTCGTCGACTCCCCTCAGGTTCTGGTATTTTTGGGGTATTTTTGCCTGGGCCTCCTAGCGTGCCCTGGTGGGTTGTCCCCTCCTCGAGGCTCCCTCCAGGTGCAACCAGGGCCCAACATGTCCCTTCTGGCCCATAAAAAATCTCCGTAAAGTTTCGTGGCATTTAGACTCCATCTGATATTGATTTTCTGCGATGTAAATAACAGGAACTGGACCTTGGACTATGTCAATAGGTTAGTACCAAAAAATGATATAAAATGACTATAAAATGATTATAAAACATCCAAGATTCATAATAAAACAGCATGGAACAATGAAAAATTTTAGATACGTTGGAGACGTATCAGCATCCCTAAGCTTAACTCCTACTCGTCCTCGAGTAGGTAAGTGAAAAACAGAATTTTTGATGTGGAGTGCTGTTTAACATGTCATATCATATTCTTTTCTTTATAGCATGGACATTTGGACGTTTTATGTGATTCAAAGCAATAGTCTAGTTTTGACATAATAATTTAGATACTCAAGCATATCAACAAGAAACCATGTCTTTCAAAATATCAATGCTAAAATAAGTTATTCCTACAAAATCATATAGTCTTGTCATGCTCTATCTTCTTAACACAAAGTATTTATCATGCATAACCCCGATGACAAGCCGAGCAATTGGTTCATACTTTTAACGCGCTTCAGCTTATTCGACTCTTACGCAATACATGAGCGCAAGCCATGGATATAGCACTGCGGGTGGAATAGAGTATGATGATAGGGGTAAATATAGAGAAGACAAAAAAGTGAGAAAGTCTCACATCGATGCGGCTAACCAACGGGCTATGGAGATGCCCATCAATCGATATCAATGTGAGGAGTAGGGTTTGTCATCCAACGAATGCACTAAGAGCTATAAGTGTATGAAAGCTCAATATGAAAACTAAGTGGGTGTGCATCTAATCCTATAATGAAAAATTCCCACTAGTATATGAAAGTGACAACATAGGAGACTCTCCATACGAAAAACATGGTGCTACTTTGAAGCACAAGTGTGGTAAAGGATATTAACAATGCCCCTTCTCTCTTTGTTTTTTTCTTTCTTTCCCCCCTTTTTTTTCTTTCTCTTTTTCTCTCTCATTGTCCGGAGCCTCATCCTGACTTGTGGGGGGATCATAGTCTCCATCATCCTTTCCTCACTGGGGCACTGCTCTAAAAATGAATAATGATGATCATCACACTTCTATTTAATTATAACTCTAAAGAAATAAAAATTACAACTAAATACCTATGACAAAGTATGACTCTATATGAATGCCTCTGGCATGTACCAGGATGTGCAACAATGTAGCGTAACATGTATGAAAAATGATGAACGGTGGCTGAGCCACAACTACTATGTCAGCTATACGATCATGCAAAGCAATATGATAGTGAATGCTCAAGTCATCAAACGAAAGCAGTGGAAGTTGCATGGCAGTATATCTCGGAATGGCCATGGAAAAGTCATAATAGGTAGGTATGGTGGCTGTTTTGAGGAAGATATAAGGAAGCTTATGTGTGATAGAGCATATCATATCACGGGGTTTGGATGCACCGCGAAGTTTGCACCGAGTCTTGAGGTGAGAAAGGGCCATCCACGACACTGGAGAGGCTAGCAAATTGCGAAAAGGTAGGAGTGCTTATAATCCATGGACTCACATTAGTCATAAAGAACTCACATACTTATTGCGAAAGTTTATTACCCCTCGAAGCAAAGTACTACTACGCATGCCCCTAGGGGGGAGGTTGGTAGGAGTTAACCATCACGCGCCCCAACCCTCACGCAAAGGAAGACACTCAATAATAAGTCAGGCTCCAACTTCTTAGCATAACTAGAGACTTGATACATCTCCAACATATCTATAAATTTTGATTGTTCCATGCTATCATATTATCTATTTTGGATGTTTTATATGCATTTATATGCTATTTTATATTATTTTTAGGACTAATCTATTAACCTAGAGCCCGATGCCAGTTTTTGTTTTTTCCTTGTTTTTGAGTTTTACAGAAAAGGAATATCGAACGGAGTCCAAATGAGCTGAAAATTTACGATGATTTTTTATGGACCATAAGAGGCCCATGGAGCATTGGAGTTGGACCAGAAGCTTCACGAGGAACCGGCAAGGGTGGAGGGCGCTTCCCCTAGCTTGCCGCTGCCTCATGGACCCCCGTGACTTATTTCTGACGCAAAAAATTCCTATAAATACCAAAACTCCTAGAAAGAAACCTAGATCGGTAGTTCCGTCGCCGCAAGCCTCTGTAGCCACGAAAAACCAGTCGGGAGCCTATTTCGGCACCCTGCCAGAGGGGGAAACCATCACCAGTGGCCATCTTCATCATCCCGGTAGTCTCCATGATGAGGAGGGAGTAGTTCACCCTCGGGGCCGACGGTATGTACCAGTAGCTATGTGTTTGATCTCTCTCTCCCTCTCTCTCTCTCTCGTGTTCTTGATTTGGCAAGATCTTGATGTACCACGAGCTTTGTTATTGTAGTTGAATCATATGGTGTTTCTCCCCCTCTATCTTCTTGTGATGAATTGAGTTTTACCTTTAAGGTTTCACTATTATCGGATTGAATACTATTATGGATTTGAGAACACTTGATGTATGTCTTGCATGAGATACCCGTGGTGACAATGGGGCATTCTATTGATTCACTTGATGTATGTTTTGCACTCAACTCGCGGATTCCTGAGGTGACATTGGGGTAATCTATGCATGGGGGTTGATGCACGTTTTCGTCCTTGTTTCTCCGGTAGGAATCTTGGGGCACTCTTTGAGGTTCTTTACGTGGGATTGAATATTATGAATCTTAAGTTGTTTGATGCATATCGTATAATTGACCCACATATACTTGTGGTGACATTGAAGTATCTAGGTTACGTTAGGCTTGATTGATGTGTGTCATATGGTGTTATTTTACTACAAACTCTAGGGCTGTTTGTGACACTTATAGGAATAGCTCAATGGATTGATCGGAAAGAATAACTTTGAGGTGGTTTCGTACCCTACAAGCAATTTCAGCTTATGTTCTCCGTGATAGGAACTTTGGAGTGACTTTTGTCGCACGTTGAGGGATTGCTATATGATTTAATTATGTTATCATTGTTGACAGAACTTTCACTAGTGAAAGTATGAACCCTAGGCCTGGTTTTCAAGCATTGCAATACCGTTTTTGCTCACTTTTGTTACTAGTTACCTAGCTGTTTTCATATTTTCAGATTACAAAAACCTATATCTACCATCCATATTACACTTGTATCACCATCTCTTCGCCGGACTAGTGCACCTATGCAATTTACCATTGTATTGGGTGTGTTGGGGACACAAGATACTCTTTGTTATTTGGTTGTAGGGTTATTTGAGAGAGACTGTAACACCCTCGATGCGGCTATATCTCCTACGTGTTGAAGCACGACTTAGAGGCATAACCGCATTGAAAGCAATGTCACAAGTAAGGCAATCTTCACCACATCCCATGTAATATAGATAATAAAGGGAAAGGTACATAGTTGGCTTACACTCGCCACATCAAACAAAGTACATAAATAGCATTTCATCAACCAATACAATCATGGTCCGACTACGGTACCAAAATAAAAGATCAACCCAACATGCAACACGGTCCCGATCGCCCCAACTGGGCACCACTACTGATCATCAGGGAAAGACACATAGTAACAGCGTGAGTCTTCGTCGAACTCCCACTTGAGCTCAAGCGCATCATCTGGAATGGAGTCATCAGGCCCTGCATCTGGTTTGGAAGTAATCTGTGAGCCACAGGGACTCAGCAATCTTGCACCCTCGCAATCAAGACTGTTTAAGCTTATAGGTAAGGCAAGGTAATATGTGGAGCTGCAGCAAGCGACTAGCATATGGTGGCTAACCTGTTCGCAAAAGAGAGCGAGAAGAGAAGGAAAAGCACAAACGAAGAACTAGAGAACCAACTACGGCAAACATTACTCCAACACCGTGTTCACTTCCCGGACTCCGCCGAGAAGAGACCATCACGGTAACACACATAGTTGATTCATTTTAATTAAGTTAAGGTCCAAGTTATCTACAACCGGACATTAACAAATTCCCATATGCCCATAACCGCGGGCACGGCTTTTGAAAGTTCAAATCCTTGTAGGGGAGTCCCAACTTAGCCCACGACAAGCTCTCACGGTCAACGAAGGATATATCTTCTCCCGAGACATTCCGATCAGACTCGGTATCCCTGTTCTACAAGACAACTTCGACAAGTTAAAACAAATCCAGCAACAACGCCCGAATGTGCCGACAAATCCCGATAGGAGCTGCACATATCTCGTTCTCAGGGCACACTCAGATTGTCTAAACTTCTGCTAGGCCAGCCCAGAGTTGCCCCTGGTGGCCACCGGCGGCTGACGAGGTGGACCAACACTCAGAGGAGCACTGGCCCGGGGGGTTTAAAATAAGATGACCCTTGGGCTCCGGAAACCCAAGGGAAAAAGAGGCTAGGTGGCAAATGGTAAAACCAAGGTTGGTCCTTGCTGGAAGAGTTTTATTCAAGGCGAACTGTCAAGGGGTTCCCATTATTACCCAACCGCGTAAGGAACGCAAAATCCGGGAACATAACACCGATATGACGGAAACTAGGGCGGCAAGAGTGGAACAAAACACTAGGCAAAAAGGCCGAGCCTTCCACCCTTTACCAAGTATATAGATGCATTAAGATAACAAGATAATATAGTGATATCCCAACAAGAAAATAATGTTCCAACAAGGAACGATCTCCAATCTTCACCTGCAACTAGCAACGCTATAAGAGGGGCTGAGCAAAGTGGTAACATAGCCAATCAACGGTTTGCTAGGACATGGTGGGTTAGAGGTTTGACATGGCAATTTGGGAGGCATGATAAGAAAGTGGTAGGCATCGTAGCATAGGCATAGCAAAAGAGCGAGCATCTAGCAAAGCAAAGATAGAAGTGATTTCGAGGGTATGATCATCTTGCCTGCAAAGTTGTCAGAGTTGACTGGATCCTCGAAAGCAAACTCAACGGGCTCCTTGTTAGCGAACTCGTCTCCCGGCTCTACCCAAACAAGACAAACAAGCAAAAGGAATACAATCAACCACGTGCAAAGCTCAAACAACATGATGCAAACATGGTATGCTATGCGGGATGCGATATGTGATGCATATGCAAGATTTGACAAGGAATGAAGGAACCTAGCCTCAACTTGGAAATCCAAGAGTGCCACTGGAAAGGTGAGGTGATTTCGTTTGAAATCGATATAAAGAGCGCCGGAATCGGATGCACGGTTTGGAAACGGCAAGCAAAACAAATATGGCACCGGTCTGCGATATACAACAAGTAGCCATCTAAATGCATCAAGAAAATTATGCTACAACACTCAAACATGGTAACAAAATACATGGCAGAGATCCACTCATAAAGCTTAACAAAAGATGAACGTTGAGCTACGACCAATTCATCCATTAACAGGTTCAAACAAGCATGGCAAAAGTGCAATTGATAAACAGATCTCGGACTTAGTGAAATTAACACAAGCCTGGAATTTCAGATCAGGTAGCACACTTTGAAGCAAGAAAACTAGATGCTACAGGAACGTAACATGGCAAAGCAAGGCATGGCATGGAGCTACTCAAAGAGCTTAACAAAAGTCCCTTAGTGACCTTGAGCCAAAAGGGATAAGAAAATACAATTGCAAGCATGTCAACATGGAAAAAACATAATCAGATCACAGACTTAGTGAAAAACTGGAACATGCAAATATCTTAACGAGTAGGCATGTTCACGAGCTCGATGTACTCACTACAGAGCATGGCATGACAATCTAAGAATACAACCGTTAAGAATACACATTGTATAAGCTATACATGGCAAGAACAACAACATAGCATGCACGGATCAGCTACAACATCCTCGGAAAAATCGCTAACAAGTAGACAATCTGCCCAGATTCACGAAATAGCAAAAGTAGAGCTCGATTGACTCAAGCTAGGGTGCTCCATAATTGCAAAAAAAGACATGGATGGATAGAGCACTACAATATTAACAAATCATCCTTACTGATCATCCTCAAAAGAGGCACGGATCACTAGGAAACAACATGAACATATGGCATATTGATAAAAAGAGATCAAGGACTTGGTGGAATTTCCAAGTCCCTGAAATCAGCATTAACGAATGCACCACTTTGCAAGCTTGTGCTAGTCACCACACACATCACAAAAATACATGGATGGCACCTCTGTAAAGATGGCAAAGCATATAACAAAACTCATGAAGAGCTCAGGGGCATATCATGCACACAATAATCATGGCAAAAATGACAAATAACTATTTGGTGCAGCATATCTGACAATTAACTCAAATAGCACTCTTCCAACAGCATTTCTGGCATCAAGATGAACTCAAATGAAAATGATGCAATGAGATGAAATGATATACTCTCTGAGGCGAACATTTTGATATGCTACACGCCCAAAACGGAGCTACAGATGCAAAGTTACGGCATGATGAATAATGCAATAATAATTAGGATTCCGGGAGAAAGTCAACCGAGGCAAAATTCCAGATCTGGATCTGGCCGGGCGCGGAAACCGAGGTCAGCCGGATTCACTATAGATCACCGGAGTAGCTTCGGGGAGGAGGTGGAGGACGCCGGAGAGGGCCGGGTCGCCGGATCCGGCAGGCGGAGGAGGCGCGCCTGGGCGCGGTCGGCCGGTGGCGAGCTGCGCGAGGCTGGGCGGTGAGGGGCGCCGTCTCCCTACTCCGGCCGGCGAGGTCGCGGCGGCCGGCCGGGCAAAGTGCGGCGGCGCGCGAGCGGAGTCGGCGCCGGGGAAGAAGGGGGCGCGGGGCGCGCGCGGATCTGGCCCGGGCAGTGCGGCGGAGGGCTGGCTTCGGGCCGGGATGGGCTGGCGGCGGGAAGAGGCGGCGATGTGGGGCTCGGGCCACGTGGCAAGCTGCGGCTGGTCCGGGCAAGCGGCGGACAATGTCCGGCCGTCCGGATTTTGTCCGGCGGCTGGAGGAGGAGGGGGGCTAGGGTTTCAACCGTGATTTCGAAAGGGGGTGATATTTATAGGCATAGAGGGAGCTAGGAGTGTGCAAATGAGGTGCGGTTTTCGGCCACGCGATCGTGATTGAATGCTCTAGATGATGGAGAGGGTTTTGGTGGGTTTTGGGCCAAAATGGAGGGGTGTTGGGCTGCAACACACGCGAGGCCTTCTCGGTCCCTCGGTTAACCGTTGGAGCATCAAACGAAGTCCAAATGGTACGAAACTTGACATGCGGTCTACCGGTTGTAAACCAAGGCCGCTTGGCAAGTCTCGGTCCAATCCGGAAATGTTTAGCCCCCACACATGAAAGAAAGGTAGAAAGGACCACCGGAGGAGATAGGAGCGCCGGAATGCAAAACGGACAACGGGGAAAATGCTCGGATGCATGAGACGAACACGTATGCAAATGCAATGCACATGATGACATGATATGAGATGCATGACAACGACAACAACACACTGAGACAAAAACACGAACCTGAGGAAATAAAATAACTTAGCGCCGGAAACGGCAAGAGTTGGAGTACATATTAGGTAAATCATATCTGGGGTGTTACAACACTCCACCACTACGAAAGGATCTCATCCCGAGATCTAGGAATGGAAGAAGGCCGGGTACTCAGAACGGAGGTGATCCTCGCATTCCCAGGTGGCTTCACGGTCGGAATGGTGTGACCACTTGACTTTGAGGAATTTGATTGACTTATTGTGAGTCTTGCATTCAGTCTCTTCAAGAATAGCAACGGGGTGCTCACGATAAGAGAGATCTTCTTGGAGATCAATGTTTCGAAGTTAACGGTGCGGTCAGGAGTCTTGAAGCACTTGCGGAGCTGAGAGACATGGAACACGTCATGCACATTTGCAAAGTTTGAAGGAAGCTCGAGTTGATAGGCGAGGTCGCCTCTCTTGCTGACGATCTTGAAAGGACCCACGTATCTAGGGGCAAGCTTCCCTTTGATACCAAAGCGACGAGTACCTTTCATTGGAGAGACGCGGAGGTAAACATGATCTTTGATCTCGAAAGCCAAATCACGGTGCTTACTATCATAGTAGCTCTTCTGGCGTGATTGCGCTGCTTTGAGGTTATCACGAATGACTTTACACATCTCCTCTGCCTCTGTGATTAAGTCATTTCCCAAAAGTTGACGTTCGCCGGTTTCTGACCAGTTGAGTGGGGTACGGCACTTCCTGCCATACATAATTTCGAATGGGGCCTTGCCCGAACTTGCTTGAAAACTGTTGTTGTAGGAGAATTCGGCATATGGAAGACAATCCTCCCACTTCATGCCGAAAGAGATCACACAAGCCCTGAGCATATCTTCAAGAATCTGATTGACACGCTCGACTTGACCGCTAGTTTGAGGGTGGAAAGCTATGCTGAAGCAGATGTTGGTGCCCATGGCCTTTTGAAAAGAATCCCAAAACTTGGAGGTAAAGATGCTGCCACGGTCTGAAGAGATCACCTGTGGAATACCGTGCAGCGAGACAATCCGAGAGGTATAGAGTTCCGCCAATTGAGCTGCAGTGCTAGACTCTTTGATAGGCAGAAAGTGAGCCACTTTAGTGAGTTTGTCGATGACAACGAATATAGCATCATTGCCACGCTTGGACTTTGGAAACCCAGTCATGAAGTCCATCTCAATGTGGTCAAACTTCTATTCTGGAATGGCAAGAGGTTGGAGGAGACCAGCTGGCCTTTGGTGTTCTGCCTTCACTCTTCTGCAAACATCACACTCATTCACGAACTAAGCAATCTCGCGCTTCATTCGGGTCCACCAATAAGCCTGCTTGAGGTCCTGATACATCTTCGTACTCCCAGGGTGGATGGAGAGGAGTGAATTGTGAGCCTCGTTCATGATCACTTTACGAAGGTCACCCTTGGGCACAATAATACGATCCTCAAAGAAGAGAGTATCCTTGTCATCAAGGCGGTAGCACTTGTACTTGGGTTGGCTCTTGGCAATCCCAATCTTCACCTTCTTCACCATAGCATCAAGAAGTTGAGCCTGACGAATCTGCTCTTCCAAGGTAGGAGAGACTTGAAGGTTGGCGAGGAAACCTTGAAGAACAACTTGCAGATTAAGTTTGCGGAAAGCTTCACAAAGCTCGGGTTGATAAGGCTTGAGAATCAGACTGTTGCAGTAAGCCTTCCTGCTTAAAGCGTCAGCAATCACATTGGCCTTGCCTAGAGTATACTCGATACTCGGATTATACTCTTGAATCATTTCGACCCAACGAGTCTGCCTGAGGTTGAGATTAGGCTGAGTGAAGATGTACTTGAGACTCTTGTGGTTAGTGAAAATGTCCACTTTTCTTCCCAATAAGAGATGTCTCCAAGTCAAAAGAGCATGCACAACTGCCGCCAACTTGAGGTCATGAGTGGGGTAGTTCTTCTCGTTGGGCTTCAACTAACGAGAGGTATAAGCCACAACTTTCTTCTCTTGCATCAACACTGCACCAAGACCTTGAAGAGAGGCATCGCAGAAGACCTCGAACGGTTTGGATTCATCTGGAGGAGTCAGAACTGGAGCAGTGACCAATTTCTCTTTCAAAGTGTTGAAAGCGATGTCACATTCCGGAGACCAAACGTACTTGACGTGCTTCTGAAGAAGGTTTGAAAGAGGCTTCGCGATCTTTGAAAAGTTCTCAACGAACCTTCGACAGTAACTTGCGAGACCAAGGAAGCTACGGAGTTGCATCACGTTCTGAGGTGGTTCCCAATTCACAATTGCAGATACCTTCTCAGGATTCACCGCAATGCCCTTGGCAGAGATGATATGCCCAAGATAAAGAACCTCATCGAGCCAAAACTCGCACTTTGAGAACTTGGCGTAGAACTGATGTTCCCTGAGCTTATCGAGCACCAAACGCAAGTGCTTGGCATGATCTTCTTTGTTCTTCGAAAAGACCAGAATGTTGTCGAGATAGACCAAAACGAAGTCATTTATGTTGGCGTTGAAGATGAAGTTCATCATGCGAGAGAAAGTCGGAGGAGCGTTGACGAGGCCAAAAGACATGACAGTGTATTCATATGAACCATAGCTTGTTCTGAAAGCCGTCTTGGGAATATCTTGCTCACGGATTTGAATCTGATGATAACCCATACGGAGATCAAGCTTGGAGAATACTTGGGCACCTTTGAGTTGTTCGAACAGCTCGTTGATGTTGGGAAGTGGCTACTTGTTCTTGATAGTCTTCTTGTTCAATGGACGGTAGTCAACACAAAGTCGGTCCGTTCCATCCTTCTTCTTCACAAAGAGTACTCCACAACCCCACGGAGAGGAACTAGGTCGGATGAGACCCATTCGTTCTTGAATATCGAGTTGCTTCTTCAGCTCCTTCAACTCTTTAGGTCCGAGCTTGTAAGGACGCTTGCAAACCGGTTCCGTGCCAGGCTCAAGATCGATGACGAATTCAACTGGCTGGTGCGGAGGCATTCCTGGAAGCTCTTCTGGAAAGACGTCTTGATATTCGCAAATGACTGGAATTTGGGAGATGGCATCCAGTTCACCCTTCTCATTGAGAGAAAACAGACAGATGGTGTTATCCCGAGCGGCAAAGACAATTACATCCTCAGATGAATGAGTCAATTGAATCTGCCTGGCTGCACAATCAAGCTGGGCCTTGTGCTTAGAAAGCCAGTCCATTCCCAGAATAAGATCAATATCCGAGTTACCAAGGACCATCGGAGAAGCCAAAAACTTAAAATCACCCATCATGATAGAAATATCCGGAATCTCGTAGTTTGCGAGCAAGCATCTACCCGGAGAGACAACTGCTAACGGTTTATGCATAACTTGAGAATACCACCCATGCTTAGATGCAAAAGGTCTCAAGATGAAACAATGCGATGCACCAGTGTCAAAAAGTACTTTTGCAGGAACATCGTTAACAGGAAGGTTACCCATGATGACATCTGACGAGTCCTCTGCCTGAGCTGCATTCACCATGTTAACCTTGGCGTACTTGGGGTTATGCTTGACCACAGTTGTACTTGCCGATCTCACAGGAGGAGGAGGAGGGAGACACCTCTGATTGAAGCATTTGTTGGCATAGTGAACCTTCTGTTTGCACTTGTTGCACGTGACCTCTGAAAGCGGACGGTGATATGGAGCACTCGATCTTGAAGCTTGAGACGAAGTCTTGTTCTGAAAGCCAGGGTTGGGTGGGTGGGAAGATCCACTGCCACCTTTGCTCTTCTGCTGATATGGCTGACGGAACGGAGGAGGAGGAAGCCAATACTTCTACTTCTTGGCCACTTGAGTAGAGGAAGAAGGAGTAGCATCTCTGAATCGCTTCTTGGAAGCATCACACTTCAGTTGAGCAGCCTCTTGCTTCAATGCCATGTTGTAGAACTCATCGTACCTCAATGGCTCAAAGAGAACAAGAGCTAGCTGGATTTCTTCTTTGAGACCACCCCTGAACTGGTATATCATGCTCTTCTCGTCAGGGACGTCCTGCTTAGCAAAGCGGGCGAGCTTCTGAAACAACTTGTTGTAGTCATAGACAGACAAAGAGCCTTGCTTCAGGTTGCGGAATTCCTCACGCTTGCTTTCAACCATGCTCTGAGGAATATGATGAGCTTTGAAGTCTTGACGGAATTCATCCCAGGTAATCACATGGCCTCCTCTGGAATCTTTGTACTACTGAAACCATTCTGCAGCTTGGTCTTTGAGTTGGAACGAAGCGAACTTGACAAAGTCCTCAGGCCTGACGTTACTGCACTCGAAATGCTTGCATAAGTCCACGAGCCAATCGTCAGCATCAGTTGCCTCAACACAATTGTTGAAGGTCTCTGGCTGGTTAGCAAGGAACTGGTTGAGTGTAGCAAAGTGATTCTGATTGTTGCCCTGGTTTCCTTGGTTGCCTTGGTTCGCTTGATTGCGCTATTGAAGAATTTGCATGATCAACTGCGTGTTTGCATTGGTAGCGGCCATCACAGCTTGCCATGCCTCCGGAGGAGGTGGTGGTGGTGGATCAGGATTCGGAGTCGTGCGCGTTGGAGGAGCCATCCTGAAGAGGTTTACATCCATTAGCACATTGATAGATAAAATTGAAGCTGAATCCAACGGGTAGAAATTGCAACATATAATCTTCACATCCGAACAAAATGAACGAATGCATTCCAATTGACATGGTCACATATCCATAAATTGAGAAGCCACTTAGAATTTAGGTAGAGGAATAAATCAACAAGGTACGGAGCAAGAACGAATACTCGGTAAGAAATCCCAATCTCAAACCAAATATCCGTGGAAGAAAAGCTAGAGCTACAAGAATTCCCACCTATGAAACTCCCGAACCTTTCTGGTTATGCAATCAGGTGTTGGGGATACAGGGGAAGCATAATATCTCACCCAAATCTAGCAATTCCTACTTCCAGCTGTATCCATCCTTCAACACATAACCGAGAAAAACTTTGGAGACCATCTACCTCAACCTTCGAAAAGCATCCGTTATACAAGTTATGGCAATACTCCCGAACTCCCGCCCCAGTACTGGGTGGCGTCGAGGTTATCTCACCAACAACTGCATAAAAGAGATTTTCGATGTCGGCGAACTAAACTCAGGTATTCCAGAACTGCAACAATAAAATTGTGACGACAACACCTCGGAGCTCAACTCCCCGGGACACTGCCACAACCCCTAAATGACAGGAGGCACCAAGAACAATGTTCTTGTCACAAATCCATCGGAACGATTCCAAGATACCCGCGTGATCCTAAATTTTTTTTAGTGAAATTTGAGAAGAGAAGAGTCAAAACTCTACGTCAGGATGCCTTACCAGAGCGATGAAGGGACCGGGGAGTAAAAAGAATTCCTAAACTCTCCGATATATAATTCCTAAATGACTCAAAACATTTTTCTAGACTCAACAACGGCTGCTAATAACGATCAAGCAGTGGGGGCTTCTAAGGTCGGGGAAGGCTCTGATTACCAACTTGTAACGCCCTCGATGCGGCTATATCTCCTACGTGTCGAAGCACGACTTAGAGGCATAACCGCATTGAAAGCAATGTCGCAAGTAAGGCAATCTTCACCACATCCCATGTAATATAGATAATAAAGGGAAAGGTACATAGTTGGCTTACACTCGCCACATCAAACAAAGTACATAAATAGCATTTCATCAACCAATACAATCATGGTCCGACTACGGTACCAAAATAAAAGATCAACCCAACATGCGACACGGTCCCTATCGCCCCAACTAGGCACCACTACTGATCATCAGGGAAAGACACATAGTAACGGCGTGAGTCTTTGTTGAACTCCCACTTGAGCTCAAGCGCGTCATCTGGAACGGAGTCATCAGGCCCTGCATCTGGTTTGGAAGTAAACTATGAGCCACAGGGACTCAGCAATCTCGCACCCTCGCGATCAAGACTATTTAAGCTTATAGGTAAGGCAAGGTAATATGTGGAGCTGCAGCAAGCGACTAGCATATATGGTGGCTAACCTATTCGCAAAAGAGAGCGAGAAGAGAAGGCAAAGCGTGATCGAATAACTAGAGAACAACCTGCGGCAAGCATTACTCCAACACCGTGTTCACTTCCCAGACTCTGCCGAGAAGAGACCATCACAGTAACTCACACAATTGATTCATTTTAATTAGGTCAAAGTTCAAGTTATCTACAACCGGACATTAACAAATTCCCATCTGCCCATAACCGCGGGCACGACTTTCGAAAGTTCAAATCTCTGCAGGGGAGTCCCAACTTAGCCCATGACAAGCTCTCACGGTTAACGAAGGATATACGTTCTCCCGAGACATTCCGATCAGACTCGGTATCCCGGTTCTACAAGACAACTTCGACAAGTTAAAACAAATCCAGCAACACCGCCCGAATGTGCCGACAAATCCCGATAGGAGCTGCACATATCTCGTTCTCAGGGCACACTCAGATTGTCTAAACTTCCGGTAGTCCAGCCCAGAGTTGCCCATTATTACCCAACCGCGTAAGGAACGCAAAATCCGGGAACATAACACCGATATGACGGAAACTAGGGCGGCAAGAGTGGAACAAAACACTAGGCAAAAAGGCCGAGCCTTCCACCCTTTACCAAGTATATAGATGCATTAAGATAACAAGATAATATAGTGATATCCCAACAAGAAAATAATGTTCCAACAAGGAACGATCTCCAATCTTCACCTGCAACTAGCAACGCTATAAGAGGGGCTGAGCAAAGTGGTAACATAGCCAATCAACGGTTTGCTAGGACATGGTGGGTTAGAGGTTTGACATGGCAATTTGGGAGGCATGATAAGAAAGTGGTAGGCATCGTAGCATAGGCATAGCAAAAGAGCGAGCATCTAGCAAAGCAAAGATAGAAGTGATTTCGAGGGTATGATCATCTTGCCTGCAAAGTTGTTAGAGTTGACTGGATCCTCGAAAGCAAACTCAACGGGCTCCTCGTTAGCGAACTCGTCTCCCGGCTCTACCCAAACAAGACAAACAAGCAAAAGGAATACAATCAACCACGTGCAAAGCTCAAACAACATGATGCAAACATGGTATGCTATGCGGGATGCGATATGTGATGCATATGCAAGATTTGACAAGGAATGAAGGAACCTAGCCTCAACTTGGAAATCCAAGAGTGCCACTGGAAAGGTGAGGTGATTTCGGTTGAAATCGATATAAAGAGCGCCGGAATCGGATGCACGGTTTGGAAACGGCAAGCAAAACAAATATGGCACCGGTCTGCGATATACAGCAAGTAGCCATCTAAGTGCATCAAGAAAATTATGCTACATCACTCAAACATGGTAACAAAATACATGGCAGAGATCCACTCATAAAGATTAACAAAAGATGAACGTTGAGCTACGACCAATTCATCCATTAACAGGTTCAAACAAGCATGGCAAAAGTGCAATTGATAAACAGATCTCGGACTTAGTGAAATTAACACAAGCCTGGAATTTCAGATCAGGTAGCACACTTTGAAGCAAGAAAACTAGATGCTACAGGAACTTAACATGGCAAAGCAAGGCATGGCATGGAGCTACTCAAAGAGCTTAACAAAAGTCCCTTAGTGACCTTGAGCCAAAAGGGATAAGAAAATACAATTGCAAGCATGTCAACATGGAAAAAACATAATCAGATCACAGACTTAGTGAAAAACTGGAACATGCAAATATCTTAACGAGTAGGCATGTTCACGAGCTCGATGTACTCACTACAGAGCATAGCATGACAATATAAGAATACAACCATTAATAATACACATTGTATAAGCTAGACATGGCAAGAACAACAACATAGCATGCACGGATCAGCTACAACATCCTCGGCAAAATCGCTAACAAGTAGACAATCTGCCCAGTTTCACGAAATAGCAAAAGTAGAGCTCGATTGACTCAAGCTAGGGTGCTCCATAATTGCAAAAAAAGACATGGATGGATAGAGCACTACAAGATTAACAAATCATCCTTACTGATCATCCTCAAAAGAGGCACGGATCACTAGGAAACAACATGAACATATGGCATATTGATAAAAATAGATCAAGGACTTGGTGGAATTTCCAAGTCCCTGAAATCAGCATTAACGAATGCACCACTTTGCAAGCTTGTGCTAGTCACCACACACATCACAAAAATACATGGATGGCACCTCTGTAAGATGGAAAAGCATATAACAAAACTCATGAAGAGCTCAGGGGCATATCATACACACAATAATCATGGCAAAAATGACAAATAACTATTTGGTGCAGCATATCTGACAATTAACTCAAATAGCACTCTTCCAACAGCATTTCTGGCATCAAGATGAACTCAAATGAAAATGATGCAATGAGATGAAATGATATACTCTCTGAGGCGAACATTTTGATATGCTACACGCCCAAAACGGAGCTACAGATGCAAAGTTACAACATGATGAATAATGCAATAATAATTAGGATTCCGGGAGAAAGTCAACCGAGGCAAAATTCCAGATCTGGATCTGGCCGGGCGCGGAAACTGAGGTCAGCCAGATTCACTATAGATCACCGGAGTAGCTTCGGGGAGGAGGTGGAGGACGCCGGAGAGGGCTGGGTCGCCGGATCCGGCCGGCGGAGGAGGCACGCCGGGGCGCGGTCGGCCGGCGGCGAGCTGCGCGAGGCCGGGCGGCAAGCTGCGCGAGGCCGGGCGGCGAGGGGCGCCGTCTCCCTACTCCGGCCGGCGAGGTCGCGGCGGCCGACCGGGCAAAGTGTGGCGGCGCGCGGGCGGAGTCGGCGCCGGGGAAGAAGGGGGCGCGGGGCGCGCGCGGATCTGGCCCTGGCGGTGCCGCGGAGGGCCGGCTTCGGGCCGGGATGGGCCGGTGGCGGGAGGTGGCGGCGATGTGGGGCTCGGGCCATGTGGCAAGCTGCGGTTGGTCCGGGCGAGCGGCAGACAATGTCCGGCCGTCCGGATTTTGTCCGGCGGCTGGAGGAGGAGGGGGGCTAGGGTTTCAACCGTGATTTCGAAAGGGGGTGATATTTATAGGCATAGAGGGAGCTAGGAGTGTCCAAATGAGGTGCGGTTTTTGGCCACGCGATCGTGATCGAATGCTCTAGATGATGGAGAGGGTTTTGGTGGGTTTTGGGCCAAAATGGAGGGGTGTTGGGCTGCAACACACACGAGGCCTTCTCGATCCCTCGGTTAACCGTTGGAGCATCAAACGAAGTCCAAATGGTACGAAACTTGACAGGCGGTCTACCGGTTTTAAACCAAGGCCGCTTGGAAAGTCTCGGTCCAATCCGGAAATGTTTAACCCCCACACACGAAAGAAAGGTAGAAAGGACCACCGGAGGAGATAGGAGCGCGGGAATGCAAAACGGACAACAGGGAAAATGCTCGGATGCATGAGACGAACACGTATGCAAATGCAATGCACATGATGACATGATATGAGATGCATGACAACGACAACAACACACGGAGACAAAAACCCGAACCCGAGGAAATAAAATAACTTAGCGCCGGAAACAGCAAGAGTTGGAGTACATATTAGGTAAATCATATCCGGGGTGTTACAGAGACCATCTTCATCCTACGCCTCCCACGGATTGATAAACCTTAGGTCATCCACTTGAGGGAAATTTGCTGCTGTCCTACAAAACTTTGCACTTGGAGGCCCAACAACGTCTACAAGGAGTAAGTTGCGTAGTAGACATCAAGCTCTTTTCTGGCGCCGTTGCCGGGGAGGTGAGTTCTTGAAGGTATATCTTTAGATCTTGTAATCGAATCTTTTAGTTTCTTGTTTTATCACTATTTAGTTTATAAAATAAAATTACAAAAAATGGAATTGAGGTTGCTTCATATGCTTCATCTTTTTAATGTCTTTTGTGAAAATGATGGAAAGGAAAATTGTGCTCAAGTGTTAGAAGAAGAAGTCAATAAAATGTTTGGCACTAAATATTTGATTGGTGAGAATGATTGCAATGTTGTTAGTATGGATTCTTTGAATATCCATGATGCTAATGATATGCAAAGCCACAAGCATGGGGATGCTATGTTTGATGAAGATGATATTTTTAGTCCCCCAGGTTTTGATGAGAATATTTATTATGATGATACCATGCCTCCTATTTATGATGATTATATTGATGAAAGTGGATTTGGAGAGGTCATGACTTTATTTAATGATGATTCCACTATTTTGGAAGAGGTTCCAATTGATTATGAGGACAAAGTTGCTATCTATGATGATTATTGTGATGACATGTGTGCTATAAAGAATAATGACAACCATGAAACTTGTCATCATGATTTTAATTTTCAATTGGATTATGCCTCACATGATAGTTATTTTGTTGAGTTTGCTCCCACTACTATTCATGAGAATAAATTTGCTTATGTGGAGAGTAATAAAATTTCTATGCTTGTAGATCATGAAAAGAATGATTTGTGTGGTTGTCTCGTCGTTATACTATGCTTTCACAACTTGACTTTAAAATATTTGGTTTGGAGACCATCAAAGATCAATATGTGCATGATGCTGAATTTGAAGATGTATTGCATAATTGTAAAGAATGGAGAACATGGAACAAGTTCGTCGTTAATGATGGATTTGTATTTCGTGCTAACAAGCTATGCATTCCAGCTAGCTCTGTTCGTCTTTTGTTGTTGCAGGAGGCACATGGAGGAGGATTAATGGGACATTTTGGCGTGAAGAGAATGGAGGATATACTTGCTACACATTTCTTTTGGCCAAAGATGAGACATGATGTTGAGCATTTTGTTGCTTGCTGCACTACATGTCAAAAAGCTAAGTCACGACTCAATCCTCACGGTTTATATATGCATTTGCCTGTACCTAGTGTTCCTTGGGAGTATATATCTATGAATTTTGTTTTAGGATTACCTCAAGCAAAGAAGGGGAGGAATAGCATATTTGTTGTCGTGGATACATTTTCAAAAATGGCACAATTCATACCATGTCATAAAAATGATGCTGATGCTAATGTTGCTGACTTATTCTTTTGTGAAATTATTCGCTTGCATGGTGTGCCAAATACTATTGTTTTAGATCGTGATACTAAATATCTTAGCCACTTTTGGAGATGTTTATGGGCTAAGTTGGGGACTAAACTGTTTTTTAGTACTACATGTCACCCCCAAACTGATGGACAAACTGAAGTAGTCAATAGGATATTGTCTACTATGCTTAGGGATGTTTTGAAGAATAATAAGAAAATGTGGGAAGAATGCTTGCCTCATATTGAATTTGCTTATAATCGTTCGCTACATTCTACTACTAAGATGTGCCCTTTTAAACTTGTGTATGGTTTCCTACCTTGTGCACCTATTGATTTGTTGCCTCTTCCATCTTCGGAGAAGGTTAATTTTGATGCTAAACAACGTGCTAAATTGATCTTAAAAATGCATGAGTCAACTAAGAAAAACATTGAGCGTATGAATGCTAAATATAAACTTGCTGGAGATAAAGGTAGAAAATAGGTTGTGTTTGCACCTGGAGATCTTGTTTGGTTACATTTGCATAAGGATAAATTTCCTAATTTGTGCAAATCAAAGCTAATGCCACGTGCTGATGGTCCTTTTAAGGTGTCAGAGAAAATAAATAATAATGCATATAAACTTGAGCTGCCTGCAGATTTTGGGGTTAGTCCCACTTTTAACATTGTAGATTTGAAGCCTTATTTGGGTGAGGAAGATGATATTCCGTCGAGGATGACTTCATTTCAAGAAGGGAAGGATGATGAGGACATCAATACCATTGTTCCACCCACATCCCTGCTGCTATACATACTATACCAATTACTAGGGCTCGCGCACGCCAATTGAATTACCAGGTACTTTCGTTTCTTGGTAAAGATTCTAATGTTCATGAGAATATGATGCTGCCTAAATTGGATACATTTGTTTTGCTTACAAATGAAGGGGCTAGCTTGGACAAGAAAGATGAACCTTGGAGCAAGTTCAAGCATGGACATGATGGCATGCGCAAGGGGAACAGGAATGAAGTTTCAAGTGATGATTTCATGACTTTGAAGCCACCATAAGGCTTGGACGAAATATACAAGATGCCACTTCCCAAATTTCGTCCAGAGGATATTATAGGTGCTGTGTCACCTTATTACTGGGCTAGGGCCATGTAATTTCTAAATACTTGAGTATAGGCTATTTTTAGAGTCCGTATGTGTGGGGAAACAAGAGATAGGGTTGGTTTCGTACCCCTCCTCCAAGGGCCACGAAATTCCCCCCTCTTCCTCCATATATACAGCCCTTAGGGCACCTTTTATACTTTGGGTTTTGTTTAGATTAAAATTTCACCATAGGTGCAACTTTGCGTACTTCGTTTGTGTTCAACGACCAGACCAAGACGTCACAGAACCCCATCTTGATCAATAAAGCTTTCATCTTATATTCACCTTGATAGTGGTGGGGTGTCCCAATCTTTTGGTGAGATGATAACTATCGATTTGGTCGAGACGACTTTGACGATCCGACTACAAACGTGCATGACATTGCGCCTTAGCAATCGCTAAACCAACTCTGAGAGGTTATTGACCACGTCAAAGCACGATCAACCTGACCACGAAGGTCTATTCGTGCAAGCAATCGAAGAACAAGCAAGAATAGACCTTTGTGGTCAGGTTGATCGTGCTTCGGTGTGGTCAATAACCTCTCGGAGTTGGTTTAGCAATTGCTAAGGCACAATGTCATGCACATTTGTAGTCGGATCGTCAAAGTCGTCTCCACCAAATTGATAGTTATCATCTCACCAGAAGATCGGGACACCCCGCCTCTATCAAGTGGTATCAGTTTTCAGGTTGCTCGGTGCGAATTTCAAATTGATAGTTATCAACTCACCGAAAGATTAGATTAGATTTATTTTTCTTACCATTGTCCAATAAAAAGGCACAAAAAAGTTAGATCTATTCATCAATTGTCCAAACCAGTCTGAGCCTTTGCAATTTTCTTTTTATTGTTTGCATTATTGAATTATCGGTTGCATCATCATGTCGAGTTGCTGGTCTTAGTGTCTAGTTCCTTTAGAGTTTTGAGTTCTGTTCACATTAGTCACGTCGCCACTGCATCATTATCCCTTCCGCTGTCCACCATCCCATCCATCAATTTACACCACGTGCTACCCACAGTTCATTGCCATAATCATAGTTGAGGTCGTTCACATATTCGCTTGATCCAATCTGCAATTTATCTAGTTTTAATTTGGAAAGAGGGAGAGAGAGAGAGAAAAAAGACAGAGAAAAAAGAGAGAGAAAAAAGTTCAAAAAATTCAGGGAAAAAAAGGAGAGAAAGAAAAAGAAAAAAGTGTGAGTAAAAAAAGAGAGAAGAAAAAAAAACAAAATTCGAATATATCTAGAGTGAATCTCGTAGCTGAATTCGGATTGGAATCTGTTTTGTGCACTATTCCGTAAAACATGCATATCTTCCTTGTAGACATATCTATGCCCACATCAACGATGCTCTTTTGGAGAGGCAATGAGCAGAGGGGAGTGGAAGGCTGCACCAAAGATCGATGATAGTAAGGCTAGCACGGTAGCCAGAACCAATTCCCTCGGGGAGACAACAATGTAGTTATGAAACTCTAATGTGTTGGTCCAGTATAAACTTAATAATCAAGGAAACCATATGAGATGGAATAGGACCATCCAGTCCTCGATTAGGCGATAGTGGGTCATGGCTTTACAAGGCATGTTGGTCGGGAGATCACTGGTTTGGTGCCCGTATTCGCACAGTGCAGTAAGGGGCTAATCCCCAACTATTAAAGCCGGATGACGATGGCCCGACCTGCCCTCATTTTCTCCCTTCCAACCCGATCCGCGCCGCCACCACACCCCCGTCCATGTCCCCATTCGCTCTAACCTCGTCTTCCACCATCCATCATGGTATGTGAGAAAGTTACTTATTAGAAGATGCTCATGCCGGGCATAAGTGCGCGCCGCCGAGGTGTTGGGGCATGTAGTATTTCAAAAAATTTCCTATGATCACACAAGATCTATCTAGGAGATGCATAGCAACGAGAGGGGAGAGTGTGTCTACGTACCCTCATAGACCGAAAGCGGAAGCATTGAGTAACACGGTTGATGTAGTCGAATGTCTTCACGATCCAACCGATCAAGTACCGAATGCACGGCACCTCCGTGATCTGCACACATTCAGCTTGGTGATGTCCCTCGTACTCTTGATACAGCTGAGGCTGAGGGAGAGTTTCGTCAGCACGATGGCGTGGTGACGGTGATGATGAAGTTACCGACGCAGGGCTTCGCCTAAGCACTACAACGATATGACCGATGTGGAAATCTATGGAGGGGGGCACCGCACACGGCTAAGACAACTGTCAACTTGTGTGTCTATGGGGTGCCCCCCTCCCACGTATATAAAGGATTGGAGGAGGGGAGGACCGGCCCTCTCTATGGCGCGCCCCAAGTGGGATTCCTACTCCTAGTAGGAGTAGGTTTCCCCCCTTCCCTAGTTGGAGTAGGAGAAGAAGAAAGAGGGAGAAGGAGAGCAGGAAAGGGGGGCCGGGCCCCTCCCCAATTCGTATTGGGCTAGGGGGGGGTGCCCCCCACTTGGCCGCCTCCTTCTCTCTCCCACCATGGCCCATTAAGGCCCATTGACTCCCCGGGGGGGGGGGGAGGGGGGTTCCGGTAACCTCCCGGTACTCCGGTAATTGCCCGAACTTATACGAAACCATTCCGGTGTCCAAACATAGCCTTCAAATATATCAATCTTTATGTCTCGACCATTTCGAGACTCCTCGTCATGTCCGTGATCACATCCGGGACTCCGAACTACCTTCGGTACATCAAAATACATTGTCGGTGTCAAAACCGGCGGATCTCGGGTAGGGGGTCCCAAACTATGCGTCTAAGGCAGATGATAACAGGAGGCAGGGGACACGATGTTTACCCAGGTTCGGGCCCTCTTGATGGAGGTAATACCCTACGTCCTGCTTGATTGCTCTTGATGATATGAGTATTACAAGAGTTGATCTACCGCGAGATCAGAGAGGCTAAACCCTAGAAGCTAGCCTATGGTATGATTGTCTGTTGTCCTATGGACTAAAACCCTCCGATTTATATAAATATGGGAGAGGGCTAGGGTTACACAAGGTCGGTTACAAACGAGGAGATGTACATATCCGTATTGTCTAGCTTGCCTTCCACGCCAAGTAGGGTCCCATCCGGACACGAGACGAAGTCTTCAATCTTGTATCTTCATAGTCCAACAGTCCGGCCAAAGGATATAGTTCGGCTGTCCGGAGACCCCCTAATCCAGGACTCCCTCAGTAGCCCCTTAACCAGGCTTCAATGACGATGAGTCCGGCACGCAGTATTGTCTTCGGCATTGCAAGGCGGGTTCCTCCTCCGAATACACCATAGAAGAGTTTGAATACAAGGATAGTGTCCGACCCTGCAAAATAGGTTCCATATACCACCGTAGAGAGAATAACATTTCTACAAATCTAATCTGCTGACATGTTTTGATAGCATGACATCACGTCACAACCCGGTTTTTATTTGAACCGCTTTTCTTAACCAGCTCCGCACATATCGCGAGGCGGTTTTCTTGACACGTCTTGTCAAAGCAGAGATCGTGTTCCCCTTATCACGGGATTCTCATCAATACGGACATGGGTAACCCAACCGCACCATCAATTACGGTGCCTGGGGAATAAGCAGTTTTGCCAGGCAAGTGGGGAGACACATCGCCTCTTCCGCCCTTATAAAGGGAGAAAGATTTACTTTTTTCACCCACGCCTTCTTCCTCCTCGCTTACCCATTCCCGCACACTCGAGCTCTAGCGCCCAAGCTCGCGTTCTTCTTATCAAACCACTCCAAGCATGTCCGGAGCAGGAGGCAAGTGGATGGTCTCCTCCGGCACGGAGGAGAACATCAAAAAGTTACTGGAAGCCGGATACTTGGCCACGGATATCGCACACCTGCTGCCAAATGCGGGGCAGATCATCCCCATGCCCGAACCCCATGAGAGGGTAGTTTTTCTTACCCATTTCGTCCGCGGACTGGGATTTCCTGTCCACCCGTTTGTCCGCGGGCTCATGTTCTACTATGGGCTGGATTTTCATGATTTGGCCCCCAATTTCATCCTCAACATCTCGGCATTTATCATCGTGTGCGAGGCCTTCCTCCACATCAGGCCCCACTTCGGCCTATGGCTGAAAACCTTCAATGTCAAACCGAAGGTGGTGGGTGGCCAGCAAGCAGAGTGCGGAGGCGCCATGGTGGGCAAGATGCCTAATTTCACCTAGCTCGAGGGCACCTATGTGGATAGCATAAAGGGATGGCAATCGGGGTGGTTCTACATCACCGAGCTGCGCGACTCCAACTGGGTGGCGGCCCCCAAATTTCAATCCGGAATCCCCACGCGGCTCACCTCCTGGGAAAAGAAGGGCCTGTCCTGGGGTTCTTCGGTAGAGCTGACCGGACTCCAGACCTGCATCCAGAACATGACGAACAAGAAAATCAAGCTCGTCAACATGGTCCAGGTTATGCTCTTCCGCCGGATCCTTCCGTGTCAACGACGGGCATTTTTTTTGTGGGAGTTCGACTCGGCCAAGCACCAGACGCTGCGAGAGCTCTATAACACGACGCACGAGGACGTCTGGAGGGTGCTGTTCAAGAGCGTCGAGATTCCTCCTCCCTCACCGAGGACCGCGGACTCAGCGCAAAGCGCCGTGCCCATCCGGTAGGCTTTTATATCTTCTAGGGTATTTATTTGCCCCAGTTTAGTTATGTGCTGGATCTAAGCTTTCATGTAATTAACAGGACTGGATAGAGACAGCGGAGCAGCTTGATTGCCCAGCCCCCCTACCCGAAGATCCTGCAGACGCTCTTCTAACGAAGATGCTGACTCTGGCACCTTACGAGGTGCCGGCAAAGAAGGCCAAGAAGAAGGCCACGGGGACCCGAAAGGGTCTCCGGCGCAAGGTTGTATCGGATTCATCGTCCGATGACTCCGACGCGCACTCCTCCCACGGAAATGAAGAGGAGGAGAAAAGTTCTCCCCCCCCAGCCGGGGAGACAAGAAAAGGAAGGCCGACCCATCCGGGGAGGCCGAAGGGTCCAAGAAGGGAAGGACCCTCCCTCCAGACTATGCCACGACGGCCGCCGACATCGGCGACGAGTGGCTACCCAGGGACAAGCCCCTGGCAAAGTCGTAAGTGTCCGGACACCATAGTACTTTATGGTATGTTTTATTGCACTGCCTCTCCTCATGCCGAACATGATTATGCAGTCCGTCCCGAGATCATCTCGACATACCCTCGTCGAGCGGCTCTTTGGACTCGTCGGATATGAACAATGGTTCTCTTCTGACCGCTTCCACCCCTCGCCCTACGGACAACGCCGAGGTGTTGTCTCAAAAGGCACCGAGCCAAGGGGAGGTGGTCCTGGGGGCGCCTCGCGGCGACTTCCCCGACCCTGGGTACCAAGGGAGCGAGGCTCCTACGGTCTTCGAGTTCGGACCCCAGCCAGACACTGTGCCGGAACCTTCGATGGTTCCGGACTCCAGCAGGCGGTCCCCCCGTTAAGGGGGGCCAACCATCCGTGTCGGTGTCCTCTGTCCAACCAGAGGCACCGGACAACTTGCTGGAATCTCTTCACAGTGCTTCCATCGATGAAGAGCACCGCACTATTATGAGTGCGGTAGTCGAGAAGGTTCAGTCTGCCAAAAACGGACTGACCGAAGCTTGCGCTAGCCTCCTAACAGGCTTTGAGTAAGCAATCAAAATATAAGAAAATATTACCGCATAGATAGTAGCCCTTGATGCTCTATTCGGCGTTCGTGAAGAAAAGCCGAATAGAGGATCAAATGATAACTCAGGAGTCTAATTAGAGTATGTCTATGTGTATGTGCAGGCTTCACTGCTGGCCGCTGCCGCACGTACTACGGAGGTCTCTGCGCTGAAGGAGGCCCTGAAGCGGTCCGAGGACGAGCTCGGCCTTACCAAGAGGCAGCTCGAAGAGAGCAAAGGTAAGATATACCCCTCTCTATATAGTTAAAAAGAAGTTCGGGTGTAAAGTAATAGGATCATCATGAATTTGTCAGGGGCCACGACCGAGGTGGAGACCTTGAGGAAGGCGTTGTCTGAGGCCAAAGACAAAGCGGCCAAAGAACACATTAAACGGGAGAAACAAGAAGCCCGAGTAGGCGAGGTGCAGCAAGAGCTCGTGGCTCTCACGAAAAAGCACGAGTCCTTGGAGCTTGACTCCAAGACGTGAGAGTCCGAGCTCGCGCAGGCGCTTGAAAGCGTCCGGAGCGCCAAGGCCGAAGCCCACAAGGCCCTCCAGGAGATTGATGCGGTGAAGAAGATAGCAGCGGGTAAGGCATTCAATATGCAAAGCAAGCATGTGAAGGAGACTTTCCTTTTTCTTACCCGAGTTCGGAGCTCTCCAGGAGTGTTTGCAGATCTTCCCCGCAGTGTACTGGATGCCGCGGAGTTTTACTAGGCTGAGGAGGGGAGCTCAACGGAGAAGTTGTTCTGGTCTCAGTATACTGGGACCGAACACTCCGTGTCCTTGAGCGACCATCTGAAGCAGTTGGTCGAACTTCACAAGGCGGCCGAACAGGCCATGAGGGGCCTTATAGTCCGGATGTGGCCTGGCGAGCCCCTGTCCGGCAGCTACTTCGGTCTGGTGAGGCGGCTTGTGGAAGCCTGCCCACGGCTTGAAGTCATCAAGCGGTTCGTCTGCATCGAGGGTGCACGCAGGGCTTTTGCCCGGGCGAAGTTGCACTGGGCGAAGCTGGACGCCGTGAAGCTGGTGAGGGAGGGGTCGCCGAAGGGCAAGGAGCATCGCTGCCCCGAGAATTACTATGAAAGTGTCCTGAAGGGTTCCCGCTTAGTGGCAGATGAGTGTGCCAAGGATGTAATTTTTGAATGAACATGCCCATGTGATCCTGTAATATGAAACGAGTTCTTTTGCGCCATGCGACGCTTTCTTAATTTAAAATATTACCTTCTGTGCGGCCATTTATAAAATCTGAGAGTTGGCCAGTCGTCGGCTTCTATCCCCATGTAACTAGTATTGCGGTGTTCAGGATAAACCTGAACACTCTTTACCCCAATTTTGGGTCCTTCCAGGGAGGTGTTCAGCGCAATGAACCAGGCAATAGGACTATAATGCTTTATCACTCTCACTTAGCCATAGAAGTCTATGATTTTAAATTTTTGGCGAAGCCCCTGGTATTCGGAGGGCCGAATTTGGGGCGCTATACACGCCTAAGCCGAACAAGGCCGACTCCTCGCCTGAAGCGGAAAAAATCTCTAAGAACTTGATGTTGGGGAACGTAGCATAAATTCAAAATTTTCCTACGTATCACCAAGATCCATCTATGGAGAAACCAGCAACGAGGGGAAGGAGAGTGCATCTACATACCCTTGTAGATCGCTAAGCGGAAGCGTTCAAGTGAACGGGGTTGATGGAGTCGTACTCATCGTGATTCAAATCACCGATGATCAAGTGCCGAACGCACGGCACCTCCGCATTCAACACACGTACAGCCCGGAGACGTCTCCCATGCCTTGATCCAGCAAGGGGAGAGGGAGAGGTTGATGAAGATTCAGCAGCACGACGGCGTGGTGGTGGATGCAGGGCGTCACAGTAGCAGGGCTTCGCCTATACTACGAGAGAGAGACGTAACGGGGAGAGAGGGAGGCGCCAGGGGCTGGTGTATGAAGTTCCTCCTCTCCCCCACTATATATAGGAGGGCCAAGGGGGGTGGTGCGCCAGCCTAGGAGATCCAATCTCCTAGGTGCGGCTGCCCAAAGGAGGTTTCCCTCCCCCCCAAGGCACCTAGAGGTGCCTTCCACTAGTGGGACTCCTCCCATATGGAAACCCTAGGCGCATGGGCCTATAGGGGCTGGTGCCCTTGGCCCATATAGGCCAAGGCGCACCCCTTACAGCCCATGTGGCCCCCCGGGACAGGTGGCCCCACCCGGTGGGCCCCCGGGACCCTTCCGGTGGTCCCGGTACAATACCGATAACCCCGAAACTTGTCCCGATGGCCGAAACAGCACTTCCTATATATAATTCTTTACCTCCGGACCATTCCGGAACTCCTCGTGACATCCGGGATCTCATCTGGGACTCCGAACAATATTCGGGTTACTGCATACACATATATCTTCATAACCCTAGCGTCACCGAACCTTAAGTGTGTAGACCCTACGGGTTCGGGAGACATGCAGACATGACCGAGACGTTCTCTGGTCAATAACCAACAGCGGGATCTGGATACCCATGATGGCTCCCACATGTTCCACGATGATCTCATTGGATGAACCACGATGTTAAGGACTTAATCAATCCCGTATACAATTCCCTTTGTCTATCGGTATGTTACTTGCCCGAGATTCGATCGTCGGTATCCAATACCTTGTTCAATCTCGTTACCGGCAAGTCTCTTTACTTGTTCCATAACACATCATCCCGTGATCAACTCCTTGGTCACATTGCGCATATGATGATGTCCTACCGAGTGGGCCCAGAGATACCTCTCCGTTTACACGGAGTGACAAATCCCAGTCTCGATTCATGTCAACCCAACAGACACTTTCAGAGATACCTGTAATGCACCTTTATAGTCACCCAGTTACGTTGTGACGTTTGATACACCCAAAGCATTCCTACGGTATCCGGGAGTTGCACAATCTCATGGTCTAAGGAAATGATACTTGACATTAGAAAAGCTATAGCATATGAACTACACGATCTAGTGCTATGCTTAGGATTGGGTCTTGTCCATCACATGATTCTCCTAATGATGTGATCCCGTTATCAACGACATCCAATGTCCATGGTCAGGAAACCGTAACCATCTATTGATCAACGAGCTAGTCAACTAGAGGCTTACTAGGGACATGGTGTTGTCTATGTATCCACACATGTATCTGAGTTTCCTATCAATACAATTATAGCATGGATAATAAACGATTATCATGAACAAGGAAATATAATAATAACTAATTTATTATTGCCTCTAGGGCATATTTCCAACACTTGAGACCTCTCGAACAGCGACCAGTCTCTCGCCATATCATGACAGTCAGTTTTTGGCTTTCTCTACTGAGGTGCTCGTCTAGAAGAACCGGGACACAATCGCAGTAGTTCTCCAACCGCTACCTTAGTCGATATAGCGGAACATAAGGTACCAAAGCATGGGGGCCGGGTGACCCAACATTTGACCAAAGACATGATTCAGAGCTGATGCATATAATGCTATAAGTTCGGGGTGCCGCACTATCGAAAGTGTTCGGACTTCTTGCGCCGTATTATGGGGTAAACAAGGACCCCTGGCGAACTGACCGTTCCCGCACGTGCGGGTGCGGATTGTCGTAAATGGACATATAAGAGAGAGAAAAACTTAAATAATGCGGGGCGTGCCCTGATCGTGCCCCCGCCTATGTCCATGGTATTTTCAATGCGTAGTTATGTACATGCGGCACGGATTTAGTCGCTTCACTGGGACTGGGACGGGGGCCGAATTGCTAGGCGAGCTCTGATCGTGCCTGGCGATCCTGTTGCAACTTGTTTCGGACTCGCTTGAAGGTGTCCGGGGGCCGTGACGCCGAATGAGTGGTTTGCCTAAATAGGCTGCTTTGTGCTTCTGCTGCAAGGGCCGCAGTGTGCTCTTCCATACGGAGTGATGTGAAATCCATCAGTGATGGGGTCTAGGACCAGTGCGGCGGATCCGCCATGACGGATGCTAGTGGGGTGGTCCCTGCTATCGAAGGTGATCGGAACAGCAGACCATGGATTTAACTTTGGGGTGACGGGCTCCATCGCATAGACGTCGCTTAGTGCACGCCTATATCATGTTCACCGTCTTCACTTGTGGGGGGAACCCCTTCTGTCCTCCTATGTTCGGCGCCCGGGGCTCCTCCTCGTCATCGCTATGCGGCCCCTTGTCCTTGTTCTCGACATTTAACTTGCCGGCCTGCTTGAACACCCAACATTCTCTGTTGGTGTGATTGGCTGGCTTGTCGAGGGTGCCATGGATTTGACACGAGCGATCCAGTATGCGATCCAGACTGGACGGAGCCGGAGTATTTCTTTTAAATGGCTTTTTTCGCTAACCGGATCTAGAGCCTCTGAATCCGGCATTGATTGTCGTATCTTCGGTGTTATCGCCGTTATTGCGGCGCTATGGTCTATTATGACGCTGCCTACCGTTAACATCTTTGGTATCCGGGGTATCCGGATTCCTCGATGTGTTGTTGCTACGAGCCAGACAGCTGTCCTCGCCCACGCAAAACCGGGTCATGAGTGTCGTGAGGGCTGCCATAGATTTCGGCTTCTCCTGGCCGAGGTGGCAGGCGAGCCACTCGTCGCGGATGTTATGCTTAAATGCCGCTAGGGCCTCTGCATCCGGACAGTCTACAATTTGATTTTTCTTAGTCAGGAACCGTGTCCAGAATTGTCTGGCCTATTCCCCTGGCTGCTGGGTTATGTGGCTCAAGTCAGCAGCATCCGGTGGCCGCACATAAGTGCCTTGGAAGTTGTCAAGAAATGTGTCTTCTAGATCCTCCCAACTGCCGACGGAATCTGCTGGCAAGCTATTCAGCCAATGCCGAGCTAGTCCTTTGAGTTTTGAGTTTTAGTGGGAGGTACTTGATGGCATGTAGATCATCACCGCGAGCCATGTGGATGTGAAGGAGGAAATCCTCAATCCATACAGCAGGATCTGTTGTGCCATCATATGATTCGATATTTACGGGTTTGAAACCCTCCGGGAATTCATGATTCATAACTTCATCAGTGAAGCATAGGGGGTGTGGGGCACCTCTGTGTCGGGCTATATCTTGACGTAGTTCGTATGAGTCTGGCTGATGAAGTTATGAATCATGAATTCCGGCGGATCTTGGGTAGGGGGTCCCGAACTGTGCGTCTAAGGCAGATGGTAACACGACGCAGAGGACACGGTGTGTACCCAGGTTCGGGCCCTCTTGATGGAGGTAACACCCTACGTCCTGCTTTATTGTTCTTGATGATATGAGTATTAGAAGAGTTGATCTACCGTGAGATCAGAGAGGCTAAACCCTAGAAGCTAGCCTATGGTATGATTGTTTGTTGTCCTACGGACTAAAACCCTCCGGTTTATATAAACACCGGAAAGGGCTAGGGTTACACAAGGTCGGTTACAAAGGAGGAGATGTACATATCCGTATTGCCTAGCTTGCCTTCCACGCCAAGTAGGGTCCATCCTGACACGAGACGAAGTCTTCAATCTTGTATCTTCATAGTCCAATAGTCCGGCCAAAGGATATAGTCCGGCTGTCCGGAGACCCCCTAATCCGGAGACTCCCTCACACATAACTCATAATACCGATCGTCATCGAACGTTAAGCGTGCGGACCCTACAGGTTCGAGAACTATGTAGACATGACCGAGACTCACTTCCGGTCAATAACCAATAGCGGAACCTGGAAGCTCATATGGGTTCCTACATATTCTACGAAGATCTTTATCGGTCAAACCGCATAACAACATACGTTGTTCCCTTTGTCATTGGTATGTTACTTTCCCGAGATTCGATCGTAGGTATCATCATACCTAGTTCAGTCTCGCTACCGGCAAGTCTCTTTACTCGTTCTGTAATGCATTATCCCGTAACTAACTCATTAGTCACATTTCTTGCAAGGATTATAGTGATGTGCATTACCGACAGGGCCCAGAGATACCTCTGACAATCGGAGTGACAAATCCTAATATCGATCTATGCCAACTCAACAAACACCATCGGAGACACCTGTAGAGCATCTTTATAATCACCCAGTTACGTTGTGACGTTTGATAGCACACTAAGTGTTCCTCTGGTATTCGGGAGTTGCATAATCTCATAGTCATAGAAACATGTATACTTTATGGAGAAAGCAATAGCAATAAACTAAACGATCATAGTGTTAAGCTAACAGATGGGTCTAGTCCATCACATCATTCTCTAATAATGTGATCCCGTTCATTATGACAACACATGTCTATGGCTAGGAAACTTAACCATCTTTGATTAACGAGCTAGTCTAGTAGAGGCATACTAGGGACACTCTGTTTGTCTATGTATTCACACATGTACTAAGTTTCCGGTTAATACAATTCTAGCATGAATAATAAATATTTATCATGATATAAGGAAATACAAATAACAACTTTATTATTGCCTCCAGGGCATATTTCCTTCAGTCTCCCACTTGCACTAGAGTCAATAATCTAGTTCACATCGTCATGTGATTTCATACCAATAGTTCACATCTTTATTTGGTTTGTTCACATCTTCACGTGACTAATACCCAAAGGGTTTACTAGAGTCAATAATCTAGTTCACATCGCTATGTGATTAACACCCAAAGAGTGATCATGTTTTTCTTGTGAGAGAAGTTTAGTCTACGGGTCTGCAACATTCAGATCCGTATGTATTTTGCAAATTCCTATGTCTACAATACTCTGACAGAGCTACTCTAGCTAATTGATCCCACTTTCAATATGTATCTAGATCGAGACTCTAGATCGAGACTTAGAGTCATCTAGATCGGTGTCAAAAGCTTGCATCGACGTAACTCTTTACGACGAACTCTTTTATCACCTCCATAATCGAGAAATATTTCCTTAGTCCTTCAAGGATAATTTTGACTGCTGTCCAATGATCTACTCCTAGATCACTATTTTACTCCCTTGCCAAAATCATGCTAAGGTATACGATAGGTCTAGTACACAGCATAGCATACTTTATAGAACCTATAACTGAGGCATAGGGAATGACTTTTCATTCTCTTTCTAATTTCTGCCGTGGTCGGGTTTTGAGTCTTAACTCAACTTCACACCTTGCAACACAGGCAAGAACTCCTTCTGTGACTGTTCCATTTTGAACTACTTCAAAAACTTGTCAAGGTATGTATCCATTGAAAAATTTATCAAGCATCTTGATCTATCTCTATAGATCTTGATGCCCAATATGTAAGAAACTTTACTGAGGTCTTTCATTGAAAAATTCTTATTCAAGCATCCTTTTATGCTATCCAGAAATTCAGTATCATTTTCGATCAACAATATGTCATCCACATATAATATCAGAAATGCTACAGAGCTCCCACTCACTTTCTTGTAAATACAGGCTTCTCCAAAAGTCTGAAACTATATGATTTGATCAACTCATCAAAGCGTATATTCCAACTCCAAGATGCTTGCACCAGTCCATAGATGGATCGCTGGAGCTTGCACACTCTGTTCGCACCTTTAGGATTGACAAAACCTTCTGGTTGCATCATATACAACTCTTGTTTAATAAATCCATTAAGGAATGTACTTTTGAAATCCATTTGCCAAATTTCATAAAATGCGGCAACTTCTAACATGATTCGTACAGACTTTTAAGCATCGATACGAGTGAGAAAATCTCATCGTAGTCAACACCTTGAACTTGTCGAGAACCTTTTGCGACAATTCGAACTTTGTAGACAGTAACACTACTATTAGTGTACGTCTTCCTCTTGAAGATCCATTTATTCTGAATGGCTCACCGATCATCGGGCAAGTCAATCAAAGTCCATACTTTGTTCTCATACATGGATCCCATCTCAGATTTTATGGCCTTAAGCCATTTCGCGGAATCTGGGCTCATCATCACTTCCTCATAGTTCATAAGTTCATCATGGTCTAGTAACATGACTTCCAGAACAGGATTACCATACCACTCTGGTGCGGAACGTACTCTGGTTTACCTACGAGGTTCGGTAGAAACTTGATCTGAAGTTTCATGATCATCATCATTAACTTCCTCACTAATTGGTGTAGGCATCACTGGAACTGATTTCTGTGATGAACTACTTTCCAATTCGGGAGAAGGTACAATTACCTCATCAAGTTCTACTTTCCTCCCACTCACTTCTTTCATGAGAAACTCCTTCTCTAGAAATGATCCACTCTTGGTAACAAAGATCTTGCCTGTGAATCTGTGATGGAAGGTGTACCCAACAGTTTCTTTTTGGTATCCTATGAAGACGCACTTCTCCGATTTGGGTTTGAGCTTATCAGGCTAAAAGTTTTTCACATAAGTATCGCAACCCCAAACTTTAAGAAATGACAACTTAGGTTTCTTGCTAAACACAGTTCATACGGTGTCATCTCAACGGATTTTTAGACGGTGCCCTATCTAATGCATAACCCCAAAACGATAGTGGTAAATCGGTAAGAGACATCATAGATCACACCATATCTAATAAAGTACGATTATGACGTTCAGACACACCATTATGCTGTGATGTTCCAGGTGGCGTGAGTTGCGAAACTATTCGACATTGTTTCAACTGAAGGCCAAACTCGTAACTCAAATATTTTGTCTCCGCGATCAGATCGTAGAAACTTTATTTTCTTGTTACGATGATTCTGCACTTCATTCTGAAATTCTTTGAACTTTTCAAACGTTTCAGACTTGTGTTTCATGAAGTAGATATACTCATATCTTCTCAAATCATCTGTGAAAGTCAGAAAATAACGATACCCGCCGCGAGCCTCAACACTCATCGGACCGCATACATCGGTATGTATTATTTCCAATAAGTCAGTGGCGCTCCATTGTTCTGGAGAACGGAGTCTTAGTCATCTTGCCCATGAGGCATGGTTCGCAAGCATCAAATGATTCATAATCAAGTGATTCAAAAAGTCCATCCGCATGGAGTTTCTTCATGCGCTTTACACCAATATGACCTAAACGGCAGTGCCACAAGTATGTTGCACTATCATTATCAACTTTGCATCTTTTGGCATCAATATTATGAATATGTGTATCACTACGATCGAGATTCAATAAACCATTTGAAGGAAATATGCCATAGAGGCAATAATAAAGTTATTATTTATTTCCTTATTTCCTGATAAATGTTTATTATTCATGCTAGAATTGTATTAACCGAAAACTTAGTACATGTGTGGATACATAGACAAACAGAGTGTCACTAGTATGCCTCTACTTGACTAGCCTGTTGAATCAAAGATGGTTAAGTTTCCTAGCCA
This sequence comes from Triticum urartu, assembly GCF_056163025.1. Taxonomy (NCBI): domain Eukaryota; kingdom Viridiplantae; phylum Streptophyta; class Magnoliopsida; order Poales; family Poaceae; genus Triticum; species Triticum urartu. The sequence continues at coordinate 221,823,074 of NC_141878.1, forward strand.
TAGACATGATTTGTCATTTGATTAATGGGATCACATCATTAGAGAATGATGTGATTGACTTGACCCATTCCGTTAGCTTAGCACTTGATCGTTTAATATATTGCTATTGCTTTCTTCATGACTTATACATGTTCCTATGACTATGAGATTATGCAACTCTCGGATACCGGAGGAACACTTTGTGTGCTATCAAATGTCACAACGTAACTAGGTTATTATAAAGGTGCTCTACAGGTGTCTCCGATGGTACTTGTTGAGTTGGCATAGATCGAGATTAGGATTTGTCACTCTGATTGTCGGAGAGGTATCTCTGGGCCCTCTCGCTAATGCACATCACTATAAGCCTTGCAAGCAATGTGACAAATGAGTTAGTTGCAGGATGATGCATTAGGGAACGAGTAAAGAGACTTGCTGGCAACGAGATTGAACTAGGTATTGAGATACCGACGATCGAATCTCGGGCAAGTAACATACTGATGACAAAGGGAACAACGTATGTTCTTATGCGGTTTGACCGATAAAGATCTTCGTAGAATATGCGGGAGTCATGTCTCGGTCATTGACCGGAGACATGTCTCGGTCATGTCTACATAGTTCTTGAACCAGTAGGGTCCGCATGCTTAACGTTTAGTGATGATCGGTATTATGAGTTTATGTGTTTTGATATACCGAAGGTAGTTCGGAGTCCCGTATTTCATCATGGACATGACGAGGAGTTTCGAAATGGTCGAGACGTAAAGATCAATATATTGGAAGCCTATGTTTGGACATCGGAATGGTTCCGGATGAGTTCTGGCATTTTTCGGAGTACTGGGAGGTTAACGGAACCCCCCGGGGAGTATGTGGGCCTTATTGGGCTTTAGGGAAAAGAGAGAGGGGCTGCCTAGGGCAAGCCGCGTGCCCCCAAGGCCTAGTCCGAATTGGACTAAGGGGGAGGGGCGGCACCCCCTCCTTCCTTCTCTTCTCTCTTTCCCTTCCTTCTCTCCTACTCCTACTTGGAAAGGGGGGAATCCTACTCCCGGTGGGAGTAGGACTCCCTAGGGCGTGCCATAGTAGAGGGCCGGCCCTCCCCCTCCTCCACTCCTTTATATACGGGGGAGGGGGGACCCCATAGACACACAAGTTGATCATTGATCTCTTAGCTGTGTGCGATGCCCCCTCCACCATAATCTACCTCGGTCATCTCGTAGCGGTGCTTAGGCGAACCCTGTTCCGGTAGCATCATCATCACTGTCATCACGCCATCGTGATGATGAAGCTCTCCCTCGACACTCTACCGGATCGTGAGTTCGTGGGACGTCACCAAGCCGAACGTGTGCAGATCGCGGAGGTGCCGTACTTTCGGTACTAGGATCGGTTGATCGTGAAGACGTACGACTACATAAACCGCGTTGTCATAACGCTTCCACTTACGGTCTACGAGGGTACGTAGACAACACTCTCCCCTCTCATTTCTATGCATCACCATGATCTTGCGTGTGCGTAGGAATTTTTTTAAATTACTGCATTCTCCAATAGTGGCATCCGAGCCAGGTCTATGCGTAGATGTTATATGCACGAGTAGAACACAAAGGAGTTGTGGGTGTGGGTATATACATATTGCTTGCCGTCACTAGTTGATTCTTGATTCGGCGGTATTGTTGGATGAAGCGGCCCAGACCGACATTACGCGTACGCTTACGCGAGACTGGTTCTACCGACGTGCTTCGCACACAGGTGGCTGGTGGGTGTCAGTTTCTCCAACTTTAGTTGAATTGGATTCAATGAACAGGGTTCTTTCTGATGATCAAAAAGCAATCACTATACCGCGTTGTGGTTTTTGATGCGTAGGTAAGAACGGTTCTTGCTCAGCCCGTAGCAGCCACGTAAAACTTGTAACAACAAAGTAGAGGACGCCTAACTTGTTTTTGTAGGGCATGTTGTGATGTGATATGGTCAAAACATGATGAGATATAAATTGTTGTATGAGATGATCATGTTTTGTTAAAGTTATCGGCAACTGGCAGGAGCCTTATGGTTGTCTCTTCATTGCATAAGATGCAAGCGCCATATAATTGCTTTACTTTATCGCTATGCGATAGCAATAGTTGAAAAAGCAATAGTTGGTGAGACGACCATGTGACGACACATTGGTAGAGATCAAGATGATGGAGATCATGGTGTCATGCTGGTGACGATAGAGATCATGACAGTGTTTTGTAGATGGAGATCAAAGGCACAGGATGATGATGGCCATATCATGTCACATATTTTGATTGCATGTGATGTTTATCCTTTATGTATCTTATTTTGCTTAGTTTGGCAGTAGCATTATAAGATAATCTCTTACTAAATTTCAAGGTATGAGTGTTCTCCCTGAGTATGCACCATTACGACAGTTCGTCATGCCGAGACACCACGTGATGATCGGGTGCAAGCCAGTTTTGCACACGCGGAATACTCGAGTTAAACTTGACGAGCCTAGCATATGCATATATGGCCTCGGAACACTGGAGACCAAAAGGTCGAGCGTGAATCATATAGTAGATATGATCAACATAGTGATGTTCACCATTGAAAACTAATCCATCTCACGTGATGATCAGACATGGTTTAGTTGATTTGGATCACGTGATCATTTAGATGACTAGAGGGATGTCTATCTAAGTGGGAGTTCTTAAGTAATATGATTAATTGAACTTTAATTTATCATGAACTTAGTCTTGATAGTATTCGCATAACTATGTTGTAGATCAATAGCTCGCGATGTAGCTCCCCGTTTATTTTGATATGTTCCTAAAGAAAAACTATTTTGAAAGATGATAGTAGCAATGATGCGCACTAGGTCCGTGATCTGAGGATTATCCTCATTGTTGCACAGAAGAATTATGTCCTTAATGCACCGCTAGGTGACAGACCTATTGCAGGAGCAGATGCAGACGTTATGAATGTTTGACAAGCTCGGTATGATGACTACTCGATACTTTAGTGCACCATGCTTTACGGCTTAGAACCGGGACTTAAAAAATGTTTTGAATGCCACGGAGCATATAAGATGTTCCAAGAGTTAAAATTGGTATCTCATACTCATGCCCGTGTCAAGAGGTATGAGACCTCTGACAGTACTTTGCCTACAAGATGGAGGAGAATAGCTCAATGAGTGAGCATGTGCTCAGAATTAACGTCTGAGTACTACAATCACTTGAAACAACTGGGAGTTAATCTTCCCAATAAGATAGTGATTGACAGAGTTCTCTAGTCACTATCACCAAGTTACTAGAACTTCGTGATGAACTATAATATGCAAGGGATAACGAAAACTATTCCCAAAGCTCTTCGCGATGCTGAAATCGGCGAATGTTGAAATCAAGAAAAAAGCATCAAGTGTTGATGGTTGACAAGACCACTAGTTTCAAGTAAAAGGGCAAGGGAAAGAAAGGGAACTTCAAGAAGAACGACAAGCAAGTTGCTACTCAAGTGAAAAAGCCCAAGTCTGGTCCTAAGCCTGAGACTAAGTGCTTCTACTGCAAAGGGACTGGTCGCTAGAAGTGGAACTGCCCTAGATATCTGGCGGATAAGAAGGATGGCAAAGTGAAAAAAGGTATATTTGATATACATGTTATTGATGTGTACTTCACTAGTGTTTATAGCAAACCCCTCGGTATTTTATACTAGTTTAGTTGCTAAGAGTAGTAACTCGAAACGGGAGTTGCAAAATAAACAAAGACTAGTTGAGGACGAGGTGACGATGTGTGTTGGAAATGATTCCAAGGTTGATAAGATCACCATCGCACACTCCCTTTACCTTCGGGATTAGTGTTGAACCTGAAATAAATGTTATTTGGTGTTTGCGTTGAGAATAATATGATTGGATCATGTTTATTGCAATACGGTTATTCATTTAAGTCAAAGAATAATTGTTATTCTGTTTACATGAATAAAACCTTCTGTGGTCATACACCCAAGGTGAATGGTTGATTGAATCTTGATCGTAGTGATACACATATTCATAATATTGAAACCAAAAGATGCAAAGTTAATAATGATAGTGCAACCTATTTGTGGCACTACCGTTTAGGTCATATTGGTGTAAAGCGCATGAAGAAACTCCATCCTGATGGACTTTTGGAATCACTTGATTATGAATCACTTGATGCTTGCGAACGATGCCTCATGGGAAAGATGACTAAGACTTCGTTCTCCAGAACAATGGAGCAAGCAACTGACTTATTGGAAATAATACATATTGTTGTATGTGATCCGATAAGTGTTGAGGCTTGCGGTGGGTATCGTTATTTTCTGACCTTCACAGATGATTTGAGCAGATATGGGTATATCTACTTAATGAAACATAAGTCTGAAACATTTGCAAAGTTCAAAGAATTTCAGAGTGAAGTGGAAAATCATCGTAACAAGAAAATAAAGTTTCTACAATCTGATCACGGAGGCGAATATTTGAGTTACGAGTTTGGTCTTCATTTGAAACAATGTGGAATAGTTTTGCAACTCACGCCACCTGGAACACCACATCATAATGGTGTGTCCGAACATTGTAATCGTACTTTATTGGATATGGTGCGATCTATGATGTCTCTTACTAATTTACCACTATCGTTTTGGGGTTATGCATTAGAGACAGTTGCATTCATGTTAAATAGGGCACCATCTAAATCCGTTGAGATGACACCGTATGAACTATGTTTTGGCAAGAAACCAAAGTTGTCATTTCTTAAAGTTTGGGGTTGCGATGCTTATGTAAAAAAGTTTCATCCTGATAAGCTCAAACTCAAATCAGAGAAATGTGTCTTCATAGGATACCCAAAGGAGACAGTTGGGTACACCTTCTATCACAGATCCGGAGGCAAGACATTCGTTGTTAAGAATGGATCCTTTCTAGAGAAGGAGTTTCTCTCGAAAGAAGTGAGTGGGAGGAAAGTAGAACTTGATGAGGTAACTATACCTGCTCCCTTATTGGAAAGTAGTTCATCACAGAAATCTGTTCCTATGACTCCTACACCAATTAGTGAGGAAGCTAATGATGATGATCATGTAACTTCAGATCAGTACAAAAAAAGACACATCCGTGACATTTTGGGCCGAACGAAAAAAATTTCTGTCATACATATGACACTTCTATGACGATAATTGTGACAAAACCCGGTATCATCATAGATGTGGTGGGCTCCTACTTCTATGACAAAAAATCATGACAGAAAATGGGCTTTTCGTCCTGGGCGGGTCGGAGACACAGCTGCATGACATTCTTTGGGCCGTCCATGACGGAAAAAACCATGGTAGAAGCGAGGGGGAGGAAAATTTCAGGGAGTTCCCGGTTACGGTGGGAGGTCGGGGGCCGAGCGATGCGCGTTTCTCTCGTACACGTACGCGTGTGTGTGCGAGGCGTTGGCTCTAACTGAACCCGAGCGAGGCGTTGGGCTCTAACTGAACCCGAGCGATTGCACTGCAGGCTACGCGTTACTGAACCCGAGCGATCGATCGATGGCTGTTAACTGAACCCGATCGAGCGATTCCTTCGCTACTGCTGCTAACTGAAGCCAATCGATGTGATGAACAGTGAGCGTTGCGGGGGGGGGGGGGGTTGGATGAACAGTGAGCGGTGGCGTTGCCTCTGGATGAACAGGACCCCGTGGTGTGGTGGAGGGCTGGATGAACAGTAGACGGTGGAGGGGTGGATGAACAGGACCCCATGGTGTGGAGGGCTGGATGAACAGTAGACGGTGGAGGGGTGGTTGAACAGGACCCCGTGGTGTGGAGGGCTGGATGAATAGTAGACGGTGGAGGGGTGCCCGTGGAGGGGTGGTTGAACAGGACCCCGTGGTGTGGAGGGCTTGATGAACAGTAGACGGTGGAGGGGTGGTTGAACACTAGCCGGTGGAGTAGCGCGCGGTGGAGGCTGGATGAACAGGAGCCCGTGGAAGCTGGATGAACAGGAGCCCGTGGAGGCTGGAGGAGGTCGACGGTGGAGATGAACAGTATCCCCTGGAGTCCCGTTTTGCGGTATGCCACACCCCTCTCGATGAACAGGACCCCCGTTTCGACTGTAGCGCTCCAACACAAGTCCGTTTCCTCCGTTTTGCGGTACGCCAGACCCCTCCCGATGAACAAGATCCCGTTTCGAACGTGGCTGGTCGAACACAAGGCTGTTTCCTCCATTCTGTGGCACGCCAGGCCTCGTTTCCATCGCCTGTTCCGTCCAAGCCCTCCCTATGAACACGACGCATTCCGTTGCCTCCCCATGAACACGACGCATTCCGTTGCCTCCCCATGAACACGACGGCGACAATGTTTCTCCGTTCCGACCCAGCCATGTACACGAGCCCTCGCCGTACGTATGTGCAAGTAGGCGTTCGAGACCCCGCCCGTATGTACACATACATGGCCGTATTTTCTTTCTTGCACCCTGGCCGCCGTGTGCTATGTGCGCGCCTCTACTATGACACGTGCACGCCTCTACTACGACACGTGCGCGCCTCTACATCGACCAGTATGTACGTACACGTTCGCGACCAGAATGACAACGCTACGTACGCTTCGACCAGGTGGGTCCTGACTGTCAGGCACTTCCTTGCCTGCGAAGATGTAGCTGGTGGGTCCCAGCAGTCATGGGATGAATTGTTTCTTTTTCCCGGACGCACTTCCTTGCGTGCGAAGATGTAGCTGGTGGGTCCCAGCAGTCAGGGGGAAACATTTTTTTCGCGAAATACAGTGGCCTGTCTGGTGGGTCCTGCTATCAGGTGGAGGAATAATTATTTTGCACGTAATAAGGAGGCACCTCCTTGCTGCGGCCGTGGACCCAGCTGTCGGTGTCAAAACCGGCAGATCTCGGGTAGGGGGTCCCGAACTGTGCATCTAGGCGGATGGTAACAGGAGGCAGGGGACACGATGTTTTACCCAGGTCCGGGTCCTCTTGATGGAGGTAAAACCCTACGTCCTGCTTGATTAATATTGATGATACGAGTAGTACAAGAGTAGATCTACCACGAGATCAGAGAGGCTAAACCCTAGAAGCCAGCCTATGGTATGATTGGTGTTCGTCCTACGGACTAAAACCCTCCGGTTTATATAGACACCGTAGAGGGCTAGGGTTACACAGAGTCGGTTACAATGGTAGGAGATCTACATATCCGTATCGCCAAGCTTGCCTTCCACGCCAAGGAAAGTCCCTTCCGGACACGGGACGAAGTCTTCGATCTTGTATCTTCATAGTCCAGGAGTCCGGTCGAAGGTATAGTCCAGCTATCCGGACACCCCCTAGCGCTCCTTGGCTTCTACGCCCAATAATGGCCGTCTTCCACGTGTCAAACGAATATGAAAAGTCAGGGTGTTTTTTTAGATTTACACCCCTAGTCGCGTGAATGAGCCGCCTATTTAATGGGACGAGGATTTAGATCCAAACCACACCTTCTCCCCTCCGCGAGTATTCATCAGAGCGTATCCGACAGAGGTCCATTCTATCATGGTCGGCCGCCGCAGCTCCTCCTCTCGCCCTTCTAGCCCTCAGCCTGGAGATTGGAAGAGGTTCTCCATCCCGCACAGCGAGCTAGCGACGCTCCAGACCAAGGGATTTCTCCCCCCGGCCTATATGGTCCCGGTTCGAGCCGGACTTGCCACCTATAATGGCGGAGAGCAAGCAGAGAGCGCCCCCAATCCCTCCAAAGGAGAGCGGGTATGCCTTGTCCCTTACTTAATAAGAGGGCTCGGATTTCTGATTCATCCGTTTCTCCGGGGGCTCCTGGAGTTCTATGGCCTCCAGCTGCACAACCTCACGCCTGCCTCCATATTGCATATCGCGGGTTTCGTAGCCCTTTGCGAGCTGTTTTTGGGCTGCGAGGTTCATTCCGCGCTGTGGAAAAGGCTATTCTGCCTTGTGCCCCGTTCTAAGAAGGGGTTAATATATCAAGTGGGCAGAGCCGAAGTGTGGCGCATCGCCGGGACCGGATATCTATCCGGAACCCCAAAGAAGGCGTCCGAAGACTGGCCTTCGGAATGGTTTTATATAGAGGACGTCCCGCTGCCGGATCCTGTCTGGATCGGCCTCCCTGAGTTCTATAGTGCTCCCCTAAAGAAGCGCCTCAGCTGGCGTCCACGGAGCCCTCAGAGGGAAAGCGACAAGGACGTTCTTTACCTGATGGGCCGAATAAGATTGTTAGCTCATTCCGGACTTACCATGATTGGGGTCTTGGCCGCATGCATCATGCGAGGGGTGCAGCCGGTTCAGTATAGAGGCCGCCCCATGTGGGACTTTAATGGGGAGGACGATGCCACCCGCCACGGCCGTAAGGGGCTGGATTCGGCTGCCGCTCAAATAAAGATCTTGTCCACTTTGTACAAGGGAGAAGAGGAGGAATTTCTCCGCGTCAACCCTCAGGGTCGATTTTCTATGTACAATCCCCCAAGTTGGGTAAGTGGACACTTTTACTTGCCCATCCGTTTTATATTCCCATTGTTAAATATTCAGTCTAATGACTTCAACGCAGGAACTACGCCAGGCTGTTAAAGAAATAAACAGCCCTCCTCCACAACCCGAGGATCCGGGACGGTTCCTCGACCCGGCCTCTCAAGAGGATCCGGACTTGTCTGTGGAGCTGATTGATGGGTTGTTTCATCAATTGAGCAAGGACAACACCTTGGTGGCCATTACGGCCGATTACCCAGGGCTACTCCCAGCCTCACAGGTAACTGAGACCGAAGTCCCAGCACTTTGAAAAGAGATCTATCCTCGTGTGTTTTCGATTACCGTATGACAACCGTGTTTTGCAGGGGAGGTCCTTGAGATGGGAGGCCGAGCCTGCGGCGACTAGCCAACGAGGGGCGGCAAGGCCCCGCGGGCTGAAAAGAAGCGCGGTCCGGACTGAGACACCGGCGCAAAGGTATAGCGCGCCATCTTATTCCCAGGTGTTATTCCTTCAAGGCATACTAACGCTCGTGCTCTCTTCAGGACGAAGAGGCCTCGACGGACTATATCCGGAGAGGTTGCCAATCGCGCCTCCACCAGCCAGGCTCCAAAGCCTGGTCCGGACGCGGAGGCGAACACGAGGCGCGCACCGGACGCTCCTCCAACAGAGGATGTGGACAGGCTGTCTGCCACCAATTCCGAGGTGGAGAGTGCCATGAACCACAGGTGTCGCCGGATAGTTCTTCGCGACGCTTGTTTCTCCCAAGAGGCATTGGATGCCTTCAATTCGGGAGATGCGTACCTCCGTGCCGCTCAAAATGGTCTAGCCAGAGCCATGGAGCAATATGTAAAAGACATACGGGTAAGAAAATTTTGGTAATTATATATATACCAGTAGCCCCCGAGACTTGAAATAGTTAGAATAACTGATTTAAGGATCATTTGTTATGCAGGTTCTTACAGAAAAGAATACCCTACTGTCCCAGGAGCTGGAAGAGTGCAAAGCCCAACTTGAGGCCGCACTAGCCGCGGCAGGGGAGCCCAAGGAGACCCCCTCTAGTAATATACGCTTCGAAAGATAAGTATTTTGCGAAGTGCGGCATGGGTGCAAATCTGACAAATGAAATTGCAGATGGCGCCGGATTAAATCCGGAAGAGCAACAACTCTGATGCCAGCTAAAGGCTGGTGAAAGCGTGCTGACAAAGGTGAGGCGGGAGAAGAATGATCTCCAAGATGCCAACACCAAGCTGGGCGTTGAACTGAAGGATGTTCGTGCCTAGCTGTTGGACTCCGTGAAGGAGAATCAACGGCTTCGACGCGGCATATATAGTAAGTGCTTAAACGAACTTTGAAAAAAGAGTTCGGCGAGGAAGTCGACTAACAGAGTAATGTCTGTAGGTATGCTAACAGGTCGTCCTGCGGAGGTAATGCCCGGTTCTACGGGTGACCTTCTTCCCGAGCTCTCACAATTGCACGAGCGAGTTCGGCAGGTGATGCAAAGCGTCGCCCAGGCCTTGTGGCCATCCGTCTCCATGCCCGAAGGCCTTGGAGAGCTTGTAGAGAAGCTGAAGGGAGCGCGGCAGCGCTCCTGATTGTGGAACATGTCTGCCTGCCGTCAAGGCGCCAGGGAGGCCTGGGCCATGGTGAAGACGCGGTACACGAAGGCTGACCCAAACCACATGGCCGAGGTTGGACCCGTGGGGCCCGATGGGAAGGAGATCCCTGTGAGCTTAGTATACGGCCAACTAGAATTGGCCGCAAAGTATTCCCAACAGGACTGTAAACTAGACAGCCTGTTAGATGGTATTGAAGAGGAATACAATCAGTCAGATTGACTATGTAATTATAATTGACATGTGTAATGCCTTCTAGCCGGATTGTAGATCGTTTGTCATGGCCGACCTTTTCGCTTCAACCTCGGGACCTGACGGTCCGGAGTGTGTCCGAATACCCTCGCGGTTATATAAGAACCAGGGTATGCATGGAGACTAGGCGTAGGGGTCATTAGTGCTTGAACAGACAAGTGCCCAACTAGTTATGTTATATTACATGGTTAGTAAGAAACATCTTCCAGGGAGAATAGTTCTGTTAGGGGTTCCTTTCCCTGGGAGTCATGCCCTAAAGTGCATGTCCATTCTGCGGAAAGAGACGCAGGAAAAACATCTGGGGGCGTATAGATAAATAAGTGAAAAAAGGATCATCTTTTAGTTCACCGACCGAATATTCCCTTAAGAATGCTAGCTTTCGGCTTCACCCAGCCTGAGGTACACATCCGGCTGACCCGGCAGTAACAATCGCAGAGGTGCTCCCTTTACCACCTAGCCGAACAATCGGGAACGTAGGGGTAAGCACAGGAGCCAGGCAACCCAGCTTGGCCAAAACTTAAGTCATATCGATGCATATAATGGTGAATAAAAGGTACATGCGGAAGTGTGACACATGTGTTGGGCATGAAGCCCGTATAAATAAGCTTCTGTTTAAGGAAGCCCCCAGGTTTAATGAGCGCGGATAGCGCATCACTGTATGAGCCTTTAAAGGCTATAAGAGAGAGAGATGAGAAGGAGAGAAATGTAAGACAGAAAGTATACAAAAAATGGACAGAGGAAGGAGACGAACACAGAGTCCGGCGCTAGGCGTAGAATCTTCGGAGACGGGCTGCGTTCCATGGGTTCGGCTCGAGTCGGTTATCCGATGCATCTCACAGGTGGTACGCTCCACCAGTCAGGACTTGGTCAATTATGAAGGGACCTTCCCACTTGGGCTTGAGTTTGTCCTTTTTCTTATCCGGCAGGCGTAGAACTAATTCGCCAACGTTGTAATTTTTGGCCCGTACTTCTCTGCTTTGGTATCTTCAAGCCTGCTGTTGATAAAATGCGGAACGGGCTTTTGCCACGTCACACTCTTCCTCCAAGGCGTCCAAACTGTCCTGCCGATCGAGCTCGGCTTCTCTTTCTTCGTACATGCGCACTCGAGGTGAGTCATGAATTATGTCGCAGGGCAAAACTGCCTCTGCGCCGTACACCATAAAGAATGGTGTGTATCCGGTGGTGCGATTCGGCGTGGTCCGCAGCCCCCAGAGTACGGAGTCGAGCTCCTCTACCCAGTGCATATTAGATTCCTTAAGGGACCGTACTAATCTGGGTTTGATGCCGCTCATGATAAGACCATTTGCACGTTCGACCTGACCGTTAGTTTGTGGGTGATAGACGGAAGCATAATCGAGCTTGATGCCCATGTTTTTGCACCAGAGTTTTACCTCGTCGACCGTAAAGTTCGTGACGTTATCAGTGATGATGCTGTGGGGGACGCCATAACGGTGTACAACCCCGGATATAAAGTCTATCACCGGTCCGGATTCGGCCGTCTTAACAGGCTTGGCTTCTATCCATTTGGTGAACTTATCCACCATGATCAGTAAGTATTTTTTCTTGTGGGTTCCGCCTTTAAGGGGTCCAACCATGTCAAGCCCCCAGACCACAAAGGGCCAAGTGATGGGGATAGTTTGGAGGGCGGTGGGTGGCATATGGCTTTGGTTTGCAAAAAGCTGGCAACCGACGCATCGTTGGACTAAGTCCTGGGCATCTGCCCGGGCCGTTGGCCAATAAAAGCCTGTACGAAAGGCCTTGCTTACAAGGGACCGAGCTGCAGCGTGATGACCATCGAGTCCGGCATGAATTTCAGCCAGGAGGTTCCGCCCTTCCTCTTCGGAGATGCACCTTTGAAGGACTCCGGTAGCGCTTTTCTTATAAAGCTCTCCCTCATGGACTTTATAGGCTTTAGATCGCCGCACTATGCAGCATGCCTCATTTTGGTCCTCGGGGAGTTCCTGCCTAGTAAGGTAGGCGAGGAATGGTTCTGTCCACGGGGCGATGACGGCCATTATTACGTGGGCTGAAGGTGTTATTTCATTGGCAGAGCCTCCAATTATGTCAGAGTGTTCGGTGTCGGGCAGTGCGGTTGGGTCCGGGCTGTTATTGCCGGATTCCCCTTCCCATACTACGGATGGCTTGAACAGCCTTTCCAAGAAGTTGTTTGGGGGGGACTACATCGCGTTTTGCGCCGATGCGTGCCAGGACGTCTGCCGCCTGATTATTTTCCCGGGCTATATGGTGAAATTCGAGCCCTTCAAACCGAGCTAACATTTTTAGGACGGCGTTGCGATAAGCTGCCATTTTTGGATCCTTGGCATCAAAGTCTCCATTTATTTGGGATATTGCGAGGTTCAAGTCCCTGCGCACCTCTAGGCGTTGAATGCCCATGGATGTTGCCATCCGGAGACCATGTAAAAGGGCCTCATATTCGGCTGCATTGTTGGAGTCTGTGTACATTATCTGCAGTATGTATTGAACTGTGTCTCCTGTGGGGGACGTCAAAACGATGCCAGCCCCTAGACCGGCCAACATTTTGGAGCCGTCGAAGTGCATGACCCAGTTTGAATATGTGCTGTACTCTTTAGGGAGTTCGGCCTCCGCCCATTCTGCTACGAAGTCGGCCAAAACTTGCGACTTGATAGCTCGCCGTGGCTTGTAAGTTATGTCGAACGGGAGGACCTCAATGGCCCATTTTATAATCCGGCCCGTCGCGTCGCGGTTGTTTATAATATCGTTAAGTGGCACTTCCGAGGCTATTGTTATTGAACACTCTTGAAAGTAGTGTCGCAGCTTCCGGGATGCCATAAATACCGCGTACGCAATCTTTTGATAATGCGGGTACCGTGACTTGCACGGAGTAAGGACAGTGGACACATAGTAGACCGGCTTTTGAAGGGGGAATTTGTATCCGTCCGTTTCTCGTTCAACGACGAGCACTGCGCTTACGACCTGATGGGTTGCTGCGATGTATAATAGCATTGGTTCGCCAATGTTTGGCGCGGCCAGGACTGGGTTAGTTGCCAAGATGGATTTTCTTTCGGCGAGTCCGTCCGTGGCTGCATCCGTCCACTCGAAGTGTTCGGTGCACCGAAGGAGGCGGAAAAGGGGTAGGGCCTTTTCTCCCAAGCGGGAGATAAAGCGGCTTATAGCCGCCACGCATCCGGTTAATTTTTGTATTTGTTTGAGGTCCTCCAGGATATCCAATTGTGACAGAGCTCGGATCTTGGCTGGATTTGCTTCAATTCCTCTATCGGATACAATGAAGCCCAAGAGCTTTCCGGCTGGAACGCCGAAAACGCATCTTTCCGGGTTGAGCTTGATGTCGTATGTTCGGAGGTTACCGAATGTTAGCCTCAAGTCGTTTACTAGAGATTTGACATGTCTTGTTTTAACGACCACATCATCTACGTATGCCTCCACTGTTTTGCCGATCTGGTTTGCCAGACATGTCTGAATCATGCGCTGATATGTTGCGCCGGCGTTTTTGAGCCCGAAGGGCATTGTGTTGAAGCAGAATGGGCCGTATGGTGTGATGAATGCCGTTGCGGCTTGGTCTGACTCTGTCATCTTTATTTGATGGTAGCCGGAGTATGCGTCGAGGAAACACAATGAATCGTGTCCTACGGTGGCGTCGATAATTTGATCGATGCGGGGGAGAGGGAAGGGATCCTTTGGGCAAGCCTTGTTAAGGTCTTTAAAATCAACGCACAGGCGCCAGGATTTGTCCTTCTTTGCTACCATCACCAGGTTTGCTAGCCAGTCCGGGTGTTTTATATCTTTGATGAATCCGGCCTCCAGTAGCTTGGCTAGTTCCTCTCCCATGGCCTGTCTCTTAGGTTCGGAAAAACGTCGAAGAGCCTGTTTGACTGGCTTGAATCCTTTTAGGATATTTAAGCTATGTTTGGCCAGCCTGCGTGGGATTCCTGGCATGTCTGAAGGGTGCTAGGCGAAAATGTCCCAGTTCTCTCGTAGGAACTCTCGCAGTGCGGCGTCTACATCAGGGTTTAACTGTGCTCCAATGGAAGCTATTTTATTGGGGTCCGTTGGATGGACCTGGAATTTGACTATTTCGTCCGCCGGTTTAAAGGAGGTGGACTTGGATCTTTTGTCGAGTATCACATCATCCCTATTCACCGTGGAGCGCAGCGCAGTCAGTTCCTCAGCCGCTAGGGCTTCGGATAGCGCCTCGAGGGCCAGTGCGGCTGTCTTGTTTTCGGCGCGGAGTGCTATGTCCGGATCACTAGCGAGAGTGATGATTCCATTAAGCCCGGGCATCTTGAGCTTCATTTACCCGTAATGGGGTATTGCTTGTAAGATTGTAAACGCTTCCCGCCCTAGCAGAGCGTGATATCCGCTACTGAACGGGGCACTTGGAACGTGACCTCTTCAAACCTATAATTATCCGGCATGCCGAACACCACATATAGTGTGATTTTTCCTGTACAGCGCGCTTCCCGACTGGGGATTATTCCTCTAAAGGTTGTGTTGCTTCGCTCAATGCGGTTCCAGTCTATTTCCATTTTTTTAAGGGTTTCCTCATAAATGAGGTTCAATCCGCTGCCGCCATCCATGAGTACCTTGGTAAGACGAAAGCCGTCCACTATTGGACTGAGGACCAATGCGGCTGGTGCTCGGGCAGTTTGGAATTTAGGTTCATCACTGGCGTTAATAGTGATAGCTGTGTCACTCCATGGGTTTATTGTTGCTACTTGGTAGACTTTGGCAAGGCTACGGAGTGTTCTTTTTCGCATATTATTTGATGCGAAAGTCTCGAAGACTGTTGATATCATACTGGTGTCTCTGGGGTGGCTTTCTGTGGCTTCTGGAATTAGAAGATCTTCGCCAATTTTTGCCACCTGCCGGAGTATCCAACATGCTCTAAGGCTATGAGTTGGTGTGGCGCCCTCTGCACTGTGAATTTTACAGGGTCCATTAAGCCATCCTTCCAGCACGGTTCCGTGCCCTGTAGAGGGCTTTTGCTTTTTGGTATTGAACCCGGGTGTCTGGCGATGATGCACCCTTTTATTTCGGACTAGGTTTGTATTCAAGGCCGGATTGTCCCAAAATTTTATTTCGGTTTTCCAGGCGCTTTCCATCGCACAGTACTTTCGTACTATGGAAGCCAAGTCAGCGAAGCGTGTAATATCACGGCGACTTATGGCGTTGAGGATTCCCTTGTCCGTGCAATTATTGCAGAAGAATGAAATTGCGTCTTCCTCGCGGCAATCCTTTATCCTGTTCATAACCAGGAGGAATCTAGCCCAGTAATGATGTACTGTTTCTTCGGGCTCTTGCCTAATTTGAGATAGATCACTTATGTATGGGTGGGTGGGTGGAATCAAATCCGAAACCTCACCCAATCTGAGACCCAGGGGCCAAGGAGTTTCCGAACTCGGAAGTTTGGATTCTTGGATGCTGTCCAATGAATCTAGCCCATCGCCCGACTTTAAGTTCAGGCCTTGAGTGATGTCCTCCCCTTCACAGGTATCCGGCTTGGAGGGATCGGGAATCCGGACATAGCTAGTCCTTAGGATAGATGAAGGGTCGCCACACCGTCCCTCTACCACGGCGACGTGATGGGTGACCTGGGGAGAGTTAATCTCTCTCAGATCAGGTTTAGGCCCAATCTGGTCATAATCCATAGCGACTCCCAGGGCGGCAAAGCAATCCAAGAGCTCGTTTAGGGAAGAGAGCTCCATTGGATCTAGCTGCTCGGCGAATTCCGAGCTGACCTAAAGATTGCTTTCGATGACCCAAGAGGTCATCGTCGGTGCAGCAGCCGAACAGGACGGTCATAAGGAAACCACCTAGCTTGAGAGTCTGGCCAACAGCCAAAGCTCCCTTAGCAATGGTGTCGTCTTTAAAGACGGGATGAGGCATCCTTCCTGATGGCGACAGCACAGAGGAACTCTCAAGGAAAGCACCAATGTCGGTGTCAAAACCGGCGGATCTCGGGTAGGGGGTCCCAAACTGTGCGTCTAGGCGGATGGTAACAGGAGGCAGGGGACACGATGTTTTACCCAGGTTCGGGCCCTCTTGATCGAGGTTAAACCCTACGTCCTGATTGATTAATATTGATGATATGGGTAGTACAAGAGTAGATCTACCACGAGATCAGAGAGGCTAAACCCTAGAAGCTAGCCTATGGTATGATTGTTGTTCGTCCTACGGACTAAAACCCTCTAGTTTATATAGACACCGGAGAGGGCTAGGGTTACACAGAGTCGGTTACAATGGTAGGAGATCTACATATCCGTATCGCCAAGCTTGCCTTCCACGCCAAGGAAAGTCCCTTCCGGACACGGGACGAAGTCTTCGATCTTGTATCTTCATAGTCCAGGAGTCCGGCCGAAGGTATAGTCTGGCTATCCGGACACCCCCTAATCCAGGACTCCCTCACTAGTTGTCAGCCTCTCCACATACAGTCCACGTTTGATGGAAGCCGTTCCTTGACCACGTTGACCATGCCGCGCCGAGAGCACCAGGGCGGTGGACGACGGCGAGGCCTAGGAAGGGGACGACACGGAGCCGGGGAACACGCGGCAGTGGATGCCCACACGTAGAGGAGTACGAGGGTTCACTGGTTCGCTGCGGTGTGAGGCTCCTGTCGCCGTAGAATAACAGGGGGTGTGGGTGAGTAGAGGGATTGCCTGGCCAGCGGTGGGAGTAGTAGGGGGCGGTGAGGCCTCCGGCGCATCGCAGCCGGCCACGGGAGGCAGGAGCACGAGGCACGACCGGCGCTGGTTTGGGCGGCTGGAGCAAGAAGACCAGAGGTTGAAGAAGCACTACGGCCGTTGGATGGACATCGTACGGTCACTGGAGCTAGAATCGTGCATATTGACTAAGTTGACAAAGCCCTCCGTCCCCGTCAACTTAGTAGGCCCACAAGTCAGCCTCCCACCAAGGTGGGTCCCAGCTAGCAGGGGGTATTCATTTTTTTAGCGTAATAAGGAGGCACTTTCTTGCGTGCGAAGATATAGCTGGTGGGTCCGAGCTGTCAGCGGTGGTAATGTTTTTTTTGTGAAATACAGAGGCCCTTTCGGTGGGTCCCTGATGTCAGGTGGAGGAATCATTATTTTGCGTGTAATGAGGAGGCATTTCCTTGCGTGCGGCCGTGGACCCAGCTGTCGGCCTCTCCACGTATAGTCCACTTCAGATGCATGTCGGTCGTTAACCATGTTGACCAGGCCACGCCGAGAGCACCACGGCGGTGGACGACGGCGAGGCCTAGGAAGGGAACGACACGGAGGCAGGGAAGACACGGTAGTTGTTTCCCACGGGGAGGGGAGTACGACTGTACGAGGGTTTACTGGTTCGTCTGCCATCGCCGGAGAATAACAATAGGTGTGGGTGAGTAGAGGGATGGCTAGGCCAGCGATGGGAGTACGGTGGGGCGGTGAGGCCTGCGCGGAAGCAGAGCCGGCTACGGGGAGGAGGGAGCAGGCAGTCCCGTCGGCGCCTGTTTGAGCGGCTGGAGCAGGAAGAGCAGAGATTGAAGAAGCACGACGGCCGTTGGATGCCATCCAACAGTCACTGCTTGTGCGTCAACCTTTTTTTAGGAAAGCCTCAAATTTTTGGAAAACAGCATACAGCCCATCTGCCATTATTTCTAATAATTTACAGCCCATTTGCTAATTGTTAAGGTTTTTTTGGAGCCCATATTCTTTTTGTTAGCATTACAGCCCATATTGTGGCCACGGTTAAAAAATTATACGAAATTTTGCATATTTCGGTGCGGTCCGAACTGTTTTTAATCCCGAAATTTCGACTCACATTCAAACTGATTTTAAAAATAAATGTATATCAATATAAAATCCAAAAAATTCTCCACGCATAAAAATTAATGTAATTTCAAATCTCGAAATGAAGAAAAGATATTTGAAACTAATTGCCGGTTTGATGTATTATTAAAATGTACATCCCATTTCTCATTACTGATGGGCCATTTTCTAGGCCAGCCGAACGAAAGCTCTCCTCGTCTTGAAAGATTTGCAGCCCAACAGGCCTGACAAAGCGACTTACTTGGCAAATCACAAAAAAACTGGGCTGTGGCCGTGGACCCAGCTGTCAGCCTCTCCATGTACAGTACTCTTCCGATGGAATGTCGTTGACCACGCCGCGCCGAGAGTACCAAGGCGATGGACGACGGCGAGGCCTAGGAAGGGGACGACGCGGAGCCGGGGAAGACGCAGCAGTGGATGCCCACGCGAAGAGGAGTATGAGGGTTCACTGGTTCGGCTGCGGTGTGAGGCTGCTATCGCCACAGAATAACAGGAGGTGTGGGTGAGTAGAGGGATGGCCATACCAGCGGTGGGAGCAGGAAGATCAGAGATTGAAGAAGCACGTCGGCCGTTGGATGGACATCCAACACTAACTGCTGCTAGAATCGTGTGTTCACTGACAAAGCCTTGCGTAAACAAGTCAGCCTCGAAATCTGTGGCGTGTACAGCCCATTTGCTATTATTTTTATAATTTTTACTCATTTTCTAATTCATATGGAATTTATTGCAGCCCGTTTTCCATTTTTAGAATTGCTGGCCATTTTCTGGTCAGTTCCAGGGTCAAAAAATTAACTAAATATGTGGGAAATTTTGAAAATTCGCAAATTTTTGCTGGGGAACGAAATATTCTTAATCCGAAAATTAATAGCCATACTAAAACAAATTTAAAAATAAATTAGTACTATGTCATGTTAAATCCAATGAAATATGTATAAGATATCAGTGAAGAACAAAAACAAAAAAAGAAACTTATATCCCAGTTGCTATAATTTTTTTTGGAATTTTCAACCCCTTTCGATATTACTTTTAACAGACATTGACCATACTCTTAAGCCAGGCCGGAATGCATCCCTCCTCATCTTGAAAGATTTGCAGCCCAGTAATTCGGAGAAAACAAATAGGCCTAGCTTGGGTATTCTTCAAAAAGAAATACTGGGCTACCTATTTTCCCAAAGAACTGGTGCATGAGCATTTAGCTTTATTTATTTATTTATTTATTTACTTATTTATGTTTAGGGGACCATGAGCATGTACCTGGGCCAGATTCATGTGAGAGCCTCCCTTCTAGTTAATTATGGGCTTCTCTATTATGCCTTCATCAGTGGGCTGCATGTTATCAACAAGTGGAAAATGTGTTCCGAGTTTCAAAAAAAATGTGTTCCGTACGATAAATAGTATGCGCTACGTACGGTACAGGGCACTAAAGGATCGAACCATGCAACGACTTCCAAAACATTGTGTTTGTCGTTCTAACAACACATTTATTCAACCAACAGACGAAATATACTACCGATTGTACATTGAAAACAGGAGCAGCAGCAACCAGGGCTGGGGGTGCAACAGAAGCAGTAAGCATCCCAGAAGAGTGAAGATGCAGCTCTCTCTTCCAAACCAAACATCAGCCATCATTACAAAAGGGCTACCAAAAAAGAACAAGTGTATGCATCAAACTAAATAAAGATCCTACTACACCAAGTGTACGCATCTAACTAACTGGCTCAGTTAGACGTTACTATTTATTAAGCTGTGGAGATTGGCTGACGGCTTGAACCAGATGGGTGCCTGACGGGGGAAACTCCAGCCAGCAGGTCAAAGTCTGATACTTGCGACCCTCTCTCCTACTTTGTGCTACAGAGCGTGGCGGCACATATCAGGGTATGGTGCATGCAGAGATGCATGGTACGCTGTGTACACACAGTTTTGCCTGATGAAGAAACTGCGCTGCCATCATGATCCTTGTCGTCGGTTATCTCCTGGTTAATCGGATAATTCAGTCCGACAAACAGAGAGCGTGTGCCAAGGCTACTTACCAGCCTCCAGTCAAAAATTCCTGAAGGCCCAGAGAAGCTAGGATCCTGCTCAAAGACCTTGCAGTGACTGTGATTGTATTCCGCGAAAAAACACGTCCGGTGCGTGCGAACGATCATCAATCTTTCGCCGTCGTCTGATTGAGCCAGGAACCACCTGCAACTGACATGCCGCTTTTCTTTGAAAGGTTCTGGGATTAGGAAGGGTAGGGACACTAGGCGGCCTACAACATCATATCAAGTTGGAGTCAAATAAAAAAGGGCTCTTCGTTTAGTCAATCTTAAGAACAGCATGTTATGAGCATGAATATTTTTTCAGCAAATGTTGACAGTAATATAAGCAAGCCATCATGATATCATAGGAAAGTAACATACTGCTGTAACAGCCGTTTGTAGCGATGACTAGAGTAGGCCAGCAATACGTCCAGCCATAGAAGGAGTCGACAGCGTAAATGAAGCCCTTGTGTTCAATGGCATCAAAGAACCATGGAGGATGTATGATCCTGCGATGGACGTGCAGATTTATCCACTTACCGTAGTGACCTGTCAGATAGGCGAGACCGCGGTTGAAGAACCCAATTAGCCTGAAGTCTTTATAATTCACAGATCTTGTGGGCACTTGGTAGATTACAACCTTGAGCAAATCAAACTTGGTATCATGTTCGCTACTGTAAGATTTCGAGTATTCTGGGCTGCGGTGCCAAAGCAGTGCAGTGTTAATCGAAGGAAGGGGATCAATCGCCGGGTGTAGACCTCCACGAGCATCCAGCTGCCGTGACCGTCAACGAGCACCATCCAAGACGTGTTCATGCCGACCCAGTACATACCGTTAATGTAGTTGAGGCTTACGGGGATCGGATCGCAGTCAAGGGGGTTGATGCTCGCCACCCTACGATCGTTATGCTACGTGACACGCCGTTTCTGAAGATCAGGCGGCATCAGCAAGCAAGGAGCTGGCTTAAAAAGCTCTAGCCTAAGGGCTTTGAGTAAAAGGTACAGCCCCGACGAGCACGCGGCGAGCGGCATGGTACTGAGATTGTCCACACGTGAAACAATGAGCTTGATTACCTCTGTGGGGAGCGAATTCCAGCCACTCTTTCGGAAGACGCTGCTCGGTTCTGCCATTGTTAGTGCTTGGGTTTTGGACGAGGGGGAGGCGCCTTAGCGGGGATGGAAGATTGGACAAGATTATGTGCGGACAAAGATGGAGAAGTGAATATGTGCTGCGGGAAGTGGACAGGTGATGATGACTACAACATGCCGCTTGACTTACGAGACACATACCAGCAGCGTAGGGTCATGTCGATGCCAGACAACTTGCTTGAGCGATCACAGTACTGGTACTCCCTACAATGCTATGCCCTAACTTGCTTGAGTAGAGTAGTAGAGTAGGACTCTGCTCTACTACTAGCACCGGAGGAGTAGTATATTCTAATCAAAAATAGTTACAAACTTCAATGCCCGAGCGTGGAACGACTATGAACCATGCTCAAAGACTGTGTCTACGTGGTGTTTGTACATGGGCGACAACCTCAAGGCCAACAGTGCAGCTCCCGTTGCACCGTATGTGTTTCTGTCCTTCCTGTTCGAAATCGTGGTAAAATTCATGTTTCTACTCTGTATCCTACTACTATGCTAGTCCACATGATTAGTTGCGAATGACGACTTCTTCCCCGACCTCGGCAACCTCATCCTCGACGACATGGGCGACAACGTCAACGCCGGCAACCAGTGAGATACAGGGTGTAGGAAGCGGTTTGGGAATTTGCATGCCTTTCCAACTAGTGAGATACTCCGTACAAAGTACGACAGAGAAATAACCACAGAGAAGGAAGCTAAAAGTAAACAATCAAACGAGCATTTTTGCATTTGTTTTGCATTGAATCGTTTCACAAGCTTGACTAGTGTTGTTTTTCTACTTTTACAAAAACCGCATCGTAATGTTAAAAGGTGCATTTGCACGTACATAAGTAATAGTAGTACTCCCTCCGTCTAGGTGTATAAGTCTTCCCTCCTTCTTGGTCACGGTGCACAACCGAAGATGACTTATTGACCTGGACGGAGGGAGTAGCACAGTCTGCAAGCATATATCGAGAGAGACGTGTAGTGCGATAGTGGAAAAAAATTACTCGTATATGAGACCAGGTCTCACGGTTAGCAGGGGAGACTCGTCCTGATGGATGACACGTGGCTTTTAAGTGGGGGTGGGGGATGCTTTGTGATTTGTGAATGCCACGTGTCATCCATCAGGATGGGTCTCGCATGAGACCTGGTCTCATAGAATTCTTTTCCTGCGATAGTATATAGTAAAGTTTGTGCTATATGCACGTACTTGCAAAATGCGTACGAATACACAAGGTTTCCAAACTTTCGCTTTCACATACTTAATTAAGGACGCTAAAAATTCCTGAATGTTCGGGATTTATCATTTGCGTCCCAAAACTAATGAGATCGCCTTACGAAACAAAAATTATACTCCTCCTAAAAGTCACGGCGCTCGCAGGAGCGCTTGCGGCGCGCCATGAGTGCCCTGGTGCGCGGCCGTTTCCCAATGCGCCGACACAACGCCTCTTCCTCAGCCTCACAATTCGCGAGGTGCTGATTGGCGGCTTGCTGGCGGGCAAGCGCGATCTCACCGGTGTGGTGATCCGGCGCCAACAGGTACTCCTCCTCGCTGGAAGCGTGCACCCGGTCCACGTACAGCCAAGCGTAGATGAGGCGCTTGGGCCCGACTGCACTCAGGGCGTCGGCACGGGCGTCCTCCGCCACCCTCACGGCCCTCGCACGAGCCTTCTACCAAAGAGCCAATTGCCTGACTCTCTCGGACGCGACATAGGCCTCCCAGGCAGCTTGTTCCGCGGTGCGCTTCTCTTCCTCGGCCTTCTTCTTTGGCGGGGAGCCGATGCGTCCTCTGGCGCGCGTGCTGGCGAGATTGGGAACACCGACGTGTCCACCTCGACGCGTCGCGGCGAGGAGCGGAACACCGACACGTCCTCCTCAACTAGTGGCAGCGAGGAACGGAACGGCTACGCGTCGCGTAGCGATGAGGAGCGGAACACCGACGCGTCCTCCTCGACTAGTGGCGGCGAGGAACGGAACGGCGATGCATGACCGTCCGCGCGATGCAGTGAGGGGCTCCTAGGGCTTGGGAGGGGCGATGCCATGGTGGTCGACGTGAGAGGGAGGGGGAGGAGATAGCGATGTCGTGGGAGGCGCAGTATTTATAGCGAGCAATGGCACACCTACGTAAGATATGGACTAAGCTGCACTGACTTAACTGCCGGTCCAGTTGCGTTACTGACATGTGGGCCAGACCCCTATTGGGCCCATATGTCAGTGACCGAATGCACCTGCAGTTAAGTAATAGCTACGTGGGCATATTTGTTGGAGTAAATTACGGGGGAGCGAAGGGGTGGAAATATTGCTGGTCACAACGGATTGGACGAGCGTGGGGGGAGGAGAGTCATGCATGCAGATTTTTTCACACGGGGTGGAGTGGTGGGACCGGCGGAGGGAGAAGGAGAGTTTGGCAGGCATATTGTTTCCACACATGGAGAGGAAAAAATTGGAGACGAACGGGCTTCCTGCAGGTATGGGGAACGGTGCATAATAAGTCATCTTGCATGCCGGGCTAGGTATAGTCTCAAGTCATTAAAAACAAACACGCCCCACGCATGTTCATATTTCAAGGTGCACTAAATTATTGCATGCGATGATTAAGGCTGGCCATAATGGTGGTATCTTAGCTGGTATCATGCACACGGGAATAGCAAACATGCTGATGTGGCAAAGAATTAAAGAAGAGAGGGGGTTAGAGTAACTAGAGTTCATGCATGCATTGGTAAACACATTTTTTTGTGGAGAACGACAGCACTAGTTGAGTACTTTTGCAGACTTCAAAAACTATTCCACAATGTGTCAACATTCACAATGTGAAATCAATATTTTTACACTCATTATAAAACGTAGTTCTTATACTAGTACTAGTTGAGTACTCATTATAATCAGTACTCCCTCCGTCTAGGTGAGCAAGTCATCTTAGATTGTGCACTGTGACCAAGGAGGAGGGGGAAATGAGAGATCTTAATGTTTATAATCAGTACTCCCTCCGTCTAGGTGAGCAAGTCGTCTTAGATTGTGCACTGTGACCAAGGAGGAGGGGAAAATGAGAGATATTAATGTTTATTTGCTAATTAAAAGCATTGCATGCAATGAACTAACCACTGCATGTCGTGTTTGGTAGTCTCATGTCATTAAAAGCATGCACACCCACATCTCCTATTGGTTGATATGTCAAGAAACAAGAAACGAGGTAGAAGTTAATGCATCGCACCTAAGGCTGCTTGTAATGGGTAGTATCATAAGTTAGTATCATACATATGATAGTAGTGTGTGATACTACCTCCCTAATGCATAGTATCATGTACTAGTATCATAGATGACTTTATTTATTGCCATGCATGACACATAGTAGCATTGCATTTATTATAATACGGTATCATGACATGATACTCAACCATCTCTTTTTTCATTTAATGATATGCCACATCATCAAAATTGCCTACTTGGCATGCATGCTACTAGTTATGATACTCCCATTATGACCAGCCTAAGTGTTTTGGGAGTATTGTAGATATTGATATTTTTAGTATAAATTTGGTCGTGGGATTTCATTGATGCATGTCAAAGTGTTGACAGGTATGCTATGCGTGACCTGAAGATGAAAGCATTGAGCATCTTGAAGTTGATCAACATTCTTCAATTGTCAAAGATTAGCCGTTCGGCCAATAAGGTGGCACACTTAATCGCTAAGTATAACTTTGACAATAGATTAGATGGTATTCTTATAAATAACGTACCTCCCTGTGTGGTGAATATTGTATCGAATGAGTGTACTGGTGTGGCTGGTTAATTAATATAAGGTGGTGTTCAAAAAAAAGTATAAATTTGGTCAAACACTTTGCAAACGGTTGACGGGAGTAAAAAAGGACCAGAGGGAGTATCATGCATGCGGAGTAGGCAAAAAAATTGCTTGTCTAAAAACAGGCAAAAAAATTGCTCATTTATAGCCGGTCGAAGTCTCAAAGGGCGCGACCACGCGAGGGAGGCGAAGGTCGTGGGAGGCACGACGTTTGACGGAATTAATTGAAGTTACATCCACACGCCGGCATGGCGTGCAAACAGGCAGAAGCTATACCGTCAGGCCTACGATATGGGTCTAGTACACATGACATCTAGTGGGTCCCGCATAGTTCTCGAGAACTCTTTGGGGGCTTGTAGCCGTTTATCCACCGGGCAAGCCAGCAACCCCACGCCGTTCGCACGCCCTACTCGTCCTCGTCTTCTACCTTACAACAGTTCGCTCCCAGTCGTCCCGTCCTTTCACATTAGTTCGCTCCTAGTTTTTTTTGCGGGGTACAACAGTTCAACTTCTCCTAACCCTCCTCCAAAATCCATGGCCTCCCAAATCTCCATTGTCGCCGCTGAGTACCAGGTTAGAGCCATCACCGGCGATCAGTTCATCGTCATCTACACACATGGATCCGAGACGGTGAAAGCATGGCTTGCTCGCTGCCTACGCATGTTCAACAGTTCAACGGATGAGTGGCTCGCTGGGCTAGATGTTGAGTACACCACAGTCGTGGGACAAGAGAAGGATCTAAAGGACGAAGAGAGGAAGAAGCCCGCCATGATCCAGGTTTGCGTACATAATGTTTGCTTGGTCTACCACATATGCCATGCCGACGTTGAGTGCCAGGATTTTAAGAACTTCCTCAAGGACAAAAGAGTGAAATTCGTTACTGTAGGCTTTAAGAACGACAGTGACGTCCTGCGTCAGATAGGTCTCGTTGTAGGCCAGCCCTTCGATCTCCAGAAGGCAAGCCTGGTGTCCTCCTCTCAACCTTCAATGCTGACCCTGGCAGCAGCCATGATTGATCCTTCGTACGCTAAACTGAAGAAACCTCATCACGAGTTTCATCATGCATGGGAGTCGAAGACATTAGTTGAAGATCACATCCTGTACGCAGCAATGGATGCCTACCTTTGTTTAAATATCTACAAGGGTTGGATGAAGAAGCAGAGTCCAGTGTCCGGTTCAAGCAAAGAAGCGTCGGCGAAGAGGAAGAGGAAGAGGGACGAGGACGAAGTCGAGGACGTGGACTCAGACTCCAAGTAGGTGGCAGTGTCGTCACTCATGCTGGTTCTACTGCAGTGTCGAGCGTACTAGTTGCTTATTAGTTTATTTTCAAGGGTGTGTTGTGTTGAGGCCCCAGCAGAACTATGGGGCTGTTTGGATTGTGACTATCTTTGCCATATGTTGCCACATGATTTTTGCCACATTTGTCACACTTGCCTTACTTGAGTTGCTCAAATTGTTAGCCATACTTTGGCTTGCCTAAGGGAATCTTGCCACACTTTTTGTGTGTATGACCTGTGGGGTTCACTTCTCATAAAAAATTCCTTGTCTCAAGTGTGGCTAGAACCAAACACCTACCTAACTTGGTCAAACTTGCCTAAGGTTAGGTGTGGCAAAGTGTGGCAATGTGTGGCTAGGAACCAAACAGCCCCTATGTTTATGTTCTTTCTCGTTATTTGAACTCTTTAGTACGTACAATAGTACTAGTACTATGTCTTACTACTGTTCTTCTTGCAGTTGGTACTACTGCTCGTATCTTCGTGTTCCTACTGTACTTAATACGTTCGTACTAGTAGTATAATTTGGGTCAGTTGATTTGTGAAAGAAGTTCGACGGAGCGAAGGAAGAAGACGACAGAAGAGGTGGAAGAAGCCCTTCTAGCCATCCATGTTGCATCAAACGGCTCACATGAGTCGACTGACCCAAATTGCTCCTTCAGATTGCAGGATCCACGTGGCATTCAAGGTCTTGAAGGTAGATTCCGCGTCCGCACCCGGTTTGCGGGCTCGACGCGCGCGCGACCGACTTCCGCCGTGACAGCCACCATGCGCGCCTCCTTCGTGCGGGCGGAGACCACAATGACACGCTAGTTCCTCCTCGCCGGCGTGCTGGAGCACGTGCTCGTCCTCCTCTTCGTATGCTGCGTGCATAGACGCGGCTCCACCAGCTTCTCGCGTGCTTGGCAGCGCGGCGGCATCGCGAGGAGGGACTGCAGACGACGTGAGCAGGCGAGCCTTCGGCTTCATGGCACAGGGATGGCGGCGACACGGCGGTGATGGGCGAGAAATTGTTGGCCGGAGCAGGCGGGCGCCGGCAATGCGCAACGGCGGCGGCATATTGATGAGTGCGCGTGTCGGAGCTTACTTTAGTTTTATATATAAGGTTGGTCAAACTTAAAAGAAAACCGTGCTAGTACACGTAAACATTAGACTTAGGCAGCGCTTTTATTAGTTACTAGCTTATGTTCTTGCCCATTGTGACCAGCCTTAGTACCACGGCCACGATATGGAATCCTGTGCAAGAGCGTGAACCGCGGCCGCGCGGTCGATCGAACGGTGCGTCACCGTGTCGCGCTCGAAGGACATCCACCGAACCTTTTTGTGTGTGTGAAAACAATCCTCGAATATTACTCAACTTTTTTTCCTGTGAAAGTTCTTGACACTGCAATATTTCCATATATTTGAATTTAGCTCCAGTTCGTGTTTATTTGGATTTGGACGTTTTAGGTGCGCCCTAGTTTTTTTAATACTGATTTTGTGTATGTGACTAAGAGAGAACGTGTGTATGTGTCCATATGTGTGTTGTGGCGGAAGGGCAATGTGGAGACGGTGTGCGTGTGATACAGACATAGAGAGGTGTGAATGTGCAAATGATCGTGCATGAGTGAGACATAGACAGATACCGATATGTTGTGTATACATGAGAGAACGGTCTTCTAGTTTACTTGTGTGTGTGTGTGTGTGAGAGAGAGAGAGAGAGAGAGGGAGAGAGAGACAGAGAGAGGAGCATCCGTAACACAACAACCATCTCTCTCGATTTGTCCGTCCCTCGCACGGTCGCATGCAACACATGCATCAACGTGCACATTTTGACACCCTCACCCGGCCCCTGCCCACCTCAAGGCCCGCACAATCTCTTCGTGAATACCCATTTCTCTCCTTAGGTTTGTTTTCTCTCAATATCTGACACACACACACACGCGCGCGCACACACACACACAGAGAGAGACACAACACAACACACACACACACACACACACACTTCCCCGAGCACACAATTCATCCCCATCCAAGGTTATACTGCAACCACTCTCGCTTGTGCTTCTTTGCACCCCAACATGCACAACACCTCAATCTTCAAAGAGGGCAACGAGCAGATCGAAGACGGCAACCACACCGCGCTAGAGAATGCGGGGTCATTTGGAAGCAGGGTGATGTGACGACGGCTGACTGACTCCTCCCCCACCCTCTCTCTCTCTCTTGCACAAAATTACCAATCCCTCTCTCCCCCGCACAAAATTGCCAATCCCTCAACCCACGAGATCCTTCCCCTCTCGTCCATGTTTTTCCTGCTCTCTCATCAAACATGTTGTCTCTTCTCCTTCCACATATACAGAATCCAGATGCACACGCATCTCATGTATATTACATGTATGCATCTTTCTCATAGACCTAACTTCTTCCTCTCTCTTTCTCTCTCTATCTCTCTCTCTCTGTCTCTTAGGTTTGTCTCCTACTCTCTCTTCCACATACATACAATCTTTCCCTCCCTATCTGCTCCATCTTCAAAAGCTCTCTCTGCACGTTTCATTCACACATTGGCATATGTCCAAATGTTGCTTCTATAATGGCTGATGTAGAGTTATGGTTGTTCTTGTTGCATCCTACAAAGTAATAACTATGAAATGCATTTAGATTCTCATTTGACTGGGATTATGTGAGTTTGAGCATGTTGTGAAGTACTATAGACCTTGTATACATCTTGGGATTCGACAATGATTGTAACTATTGAATTGTATAGACCATTACATTCGAAGTCAATAGCCTAATATATTTATTTCACAATTTCAACAAATGATTAGTTCACTACAAACTAAGAAAACAAATGTGTACTCCCTCCGTTTTTATTTAAGTCTGCGTATTAGCATTGGTCAAAGTCAAGTTTTGTAAACTCTCAGAAAGCTTATAACAAAAAATATTAACATATACAATAACAAATAAATACCATTAGATTCATTATTGAATGTACTTTCACATCATACATATTTGTTATGGTAAATTTTTATATTTTTCTATAAACTTGGTCAAACTTTAGGAAGTTTGACTTCGGTCAAACCTAATATGTAGAGTTTACTACTACTACTCACTAGTTGCTTAGCCGAATCACTCAACACGCCACACGGGGAGTCCAGTGTCACAAAATTTTGAGGTCGGCGGGAAAATCTCCCGCGACCCTGATTCGAGCAGTGGGAAGTTACCATCATAGCCTTCGGAACAGGCCTACGGATGACGCTTGGTAGGGGGCTGTTTTCGTAACTTTAGGTTCACCCTACCCAGCCAACTCCACCCCGGCACCCAGAGTAGTATACCTGAATACTCCCCAATTTCTATCCCCACCGCAAAATAGACTTCTCCACGGCACCGCAGCCTTCGTGCTCCTCCCTTTACATCGGCGCACTCATCCACCGCAGCACATCTGCCTAATCGACGACCTCGTACGCCGCACTGGAGCCGGTCCACCGTCGTCGTCGTACACGGAGCCTCTTCCCCGGCATCGTCTTCCACGGTCTCGTATCTGCTTCCCAGAAGCCGACGCCAAGCGTAGAAGTACCACCGTCGTGGACAATGAACTGACTCCTGTTGCCGACCATGACTCATAGAGGCCGCCACGACCATCGTTCTCCTCCTCGATTGGTAATGTGTGTATTGAATCACTTAGCAGTACATGTGCAGTTCCAATTTTGTTCATACCTACCCTTCAAATTTCCTGGGTGCTATTGTTCCCGTAAAAGTAATTGGTTATAGCCTCCATTGTCCAACAGAATATCAGCTTGTAATTGTGCGTCGCTCCTGTATCGCGCTCTGCTTGGGTAGTTTTTTCATTCGCAACCAGTAGTGTGGCAAATGATGGAAAGGTTTTTAGAACTAGCAAAATGCCCATGCGTTGCACGCATCAAGATGCATTTGTATGAGTAGTTTATCTTGTTGGAGATGCTCTAACATGGCAGACGAGTGCTTTAATGTTACCCACAAGATGCGCGAGTATTACTAGTAGTATATTTTTCTTGCCATGTTGAGATTTTAAAACCACGAGTGTGAACATGCAGAGGAGCAATGAAGATCAAACACGGGATATTCGGGACATCTTCAAGGAGCGTGGCAAGTTAAAGAGGAGCTGCACCGAACCTGTAAAACGAGCTTTGGTAAGTAACACCCTTTCAATTACTTCCATGTAGCCTCATGTTCTTCGATGTGTATATGTTGTAGTTTCTGTTTCTCTTAAGCGTGGTGTTCTTCGATGTGTAATAAGAAGAGTCTTAATCATCCTAATGCTTTTGTTTTTAGCTTGATGTAGGAAGTGGGTGTTCTCACCTTGTAGTCTGTTTTTATTTATTTATTCCTTTTGAATTCACTTCTCCGAGTTCTGTTTATCTGGCTTCTACTAAATGGATCTAGGTTGCTCTGAGAATTGATCTAAAAAAGAAGTAACTTCATGTCAGGATGTAGTTCCTGCGAGGAGGGAAGTATGGTCAACCTCGAGATCATGTTTCCAAATGAGGCTGGATTACACACAAGGTGCCAGTTCCCTAATGATGCTGGATTAGACACAAGGTGCAAATTCCCAGATGATGTTGGATTACACACAAGCCAGGTGGAGCCGTCAGTTGTTCGTGTCCTCGTGGCATTAGTAAAGGCTGAAAGAAAGCATGCAGCAGCCCTTGAGAATGTAGCTGAGTTCCTGAAGAAGCGAAAAGAGCAATCAGATGCTCTCTTCACCCAAGCCAAAGAAGAGATGGAAGAAGCCAGAAATAAGCTAGCAGAGGCAGAGCAGGCTAGGCGTCTCCTGCTATCTAAAACTGTTGTCAATACAAAATTTCCTTCATAATAGCTAGGTTCAAATGTTTATCCAGTCAGCATGCCTGTTGTGATGTCCATGCATCTAGTGATGTGGCACAAAATGTGTTTTTTCAGGTCATGTAATAACAGCAATTATTTTCCAAACAATAACAGACGAAGCATTGGACATGGTATAGTTCACGCGCAAGCCCGACATTCCAAGTTCAACTTCCACATCAAAATCATGTTCATAGATATCTGCACATTCATACATAATGTCCACAACAATGATTCACTTCAAAGCCAAAAAAATGTGAGGAGAATTATAAATAAAGAAAATCCTCTACTAGTTCCTGCTACCAGTGCGAGCACAACAAGTCAAGACCATGCGTAAATTAACTATATTGTAGTAATTTTTCGTGTTCTAAAATGCCCGCCGGCTCGTGGAAGGACGTGTTGCCGCCACACGCGCGGATTCAATGAAGGAAGGCGGGGCAGCCTTAAGCTGGTTGCACGCGGCGAGGAGGCGTGCTCAGCCGGGCCTGCAGCGAGTGCGGCTGTAGCGACCAGACCTCAAACGGTCCAATCTATGTGCTCAGGTGTCATCCATGGATCAGTAATGCTGACACCACACAGTACTTGAAGGATTTATAACAGAGTAGCAATCACACACTTATTACATTGAAAGTCTCAAGAGAGAACTTATTACAATAAATATGGCTTAAGGCCCTCTAATGACGATAACAGCGGAAGGCTTTGAAGATAAGTGAGTCCATCGACTCCAACGGCATCACTGAGTATAGAACCACGACCTAAAACTCCTTAATCATCGTCTGAAAAGTCTGCAACATTAACGTTGTAGCCGGAAACGGGTCAGCACATGGAATATGCTGGCAAAGTAACACATAGAGAGTAATGGAATGAAATAGGCTATTCTATATGCATATTTGGCTGGTGGAAAGCTCTATGGCTATAGTTCTGCGTAAAACCAATTTTTCCCTACTGCAAAGGAATAAATTTTGTTTAACTATCATGGTAGTTGTTAAACATTGAGAATGGTTGACAACATTCTCAATCCCAATCAAGCATCATCATTAAACGAAACCCATCAAAATTAATTTTAGAGTAACATGTTGAGATTCACATGATAATCCAGGTACTAGATACTCAAGATGTCCATAACCGGGGACATGGCTAATCATGATTAGTTTATACACTCTGCAGAGGTTTGTGCACTTTTCCCCACAAGACTCGATCGCCTCCGTTTGGTTTCTCGCACTGCATGGTGTTTGAGAAGACGGATGACCGTGACATAGTCTTTCAGAAGCGCTAGCACCTTACGATCAGGTAGACCGTTACACCTACTTTCCCCTATATCTGCTAGTCTACCACTGTAAGAGTTCGCACAACTTAATCAACTATGCTAGAGCCCATAATAGCTTGTGGCTGCACACGGAAGTTTCTAGCATGAATAATCTCATGATCCCTTTGAGCCTGGGTGGCGGTCCATAAAAAAACAGGCAATCCTGGAATACGCAGGTGCCTCAATCCACCCAGATGTGTGTTTAAGTTGCCACCTTAAGTAAACCATTAATTATCAATCTCACATCTGTCATGGATACTCTCAACCCCAATCCACGTCTACGAGCATAGCATGGCAATAATAAGCACACGTAGAAGTAACTCCCAGGGGTTTGATAATAACAGGTAATAGGTGCTACCTCATCTACTTCCCAAACCCACAATTTAATTCGATCCTAATCATGCAATGTGTGAGGATTGATCTGATGCAATAAAACTGAGTAGAGGGAAAACATGATCAAAGTGCTACTTGCCTTGCTGATGATCCGGGAAACCTAGCGATTCGAAGTAGCAAGCGGCGCACTCCGGGTACTCTATCGCAAACAAAAAAGTATACAATAAGTACTCAACTAATGCACAGGTAAAACTCAAATAAGAGATCTAACCAGAAAGTTCAACTTAAGAACTCCGGTTGGCAAAAAGAATCAAATCGAACGAAGCAACGAAAGACAAACGGCAAAAGAAAAAGGCTTCGTTTACTATTCTGGATCTAGCGCAATTTTTATAGTGGCAAAAACTTATTTGAGTTGGTTAAACGGAAAGAGGGTTTCGAGACGAAACTCCACGCGCTTGAATCGCCTGATTCCGATAAACGAGCGAAAAGTTACACAAAAACGAAAATCGAATTAGAAATCGTGAGCTGAAAAATCGCGGATCTAATCCGAGAAAAAGAAAAACGACGAACGTTCATTAAAATGAACGAACGGACGAACGTTCACTAATTAAATAAACCGGAAAAACCGATCTATTTTAAAAAACCGAAACTAAAAAAAGAACAAAACCGTTGAAAAAACCAAACGGTTTTTCGGGAAAAACCGGCGGCGGCGAGGTCTACCTCCGGCGACGGATCCGGCGGGCGGCGGCGCTCCGGCGGCGGCGGCGGTCGGCGGCGCGGGCGGCGGGGTGGCGACGGCGGCTGCGGCGGGCTAGGCGGCTAGGGTTTGAAGGGGGGTCCGGCTGGGCCTCCCCGGCTTATAAAGCCGGACGGGCCTAGTGTCCGGGTCGGACACGGCCCGTTAGGTCGGTTGCGTTTTTTTATGTAAATAGTTACGCTCAGAAAAAAAAATCAAAAGGAATACTAAACGGACTCCAAAAATCCCGAAATAAATTTTCCCCAGTTCTTAAATCAAGCCGCACAGGATGAACATTTATTTGGGGCCTATATGCAATTTTGAAAAACATGCATTTTTCCTAAATTCAAATAAAATAGCAAATAAAACCAAAATAAAATCTTGTTTGATTTTACTATTAAATCCCCAATATTTCTTTATTTTGGGAAATTCATTTTATTCCCTCTCTCACATTTTTATAACGGAAAAAATTGAAGATAAAATAAATAAAATCAAATGATCCTATTTTCAAAATTTGAGAAAACTCAAATATGAAAATAACGAAATCTCCAACTCTCTCCGAGGGTCCTCGAGTTGCGTGAAATTTCTAGGATCAACGAAAATGCAATAAATATTTTATGCGATGATGATCTAATGTATAACATTCCAAATTGAAAATTTAGGATGTTACAAACCTACCCCCCTTAAGATGAATCTTGCCCTCGAGATTCGGGTTGGCTAGAAAATAGGTGAGGGTGGTCCTTCAGCAAATCTTCCTCTCGTTCTAGGTGGCTTCATCCTCCGTGTGATGGCTCCACTGAACCTTGCAAAACTTGATAACCTTACTGTGGGTGACTCGACTGGCATACTCTAGAATCTTAACTGGTTTCTCCTCATAGGTCAAATCACTGTCCAACTGAATAGCTTCGAGCGGTACCGTATCTCCCAGCGGTATATCAGCCATCTCTGCGTGGCACTTCTTCAACTGGGATACATGGAACACGTCGTGAACTCCTGACAATCCTTTGGGCAATTCCAACTTATAGGCAACTTCTCCCATACGCTCCAAAACCTTGTATGGGCCTACAAAACGTGGCACTAACTTTCCCTTAACTCCAAAGCACTTAACTCCTCGAAGTGGAGATACTCGAAGATAAACTCGGTCTCCGACTTCGTAAACTGTCTCCTTGCGTTTAGAATCTGCATAGCTCTTCTGCCTGGATTGAGCTACCTTAAGCCTATCGCGAATCAATTTCACTTTCTGTTCAGAGTCCTTTATCAGATCCGGTCCAAACAACTGGCGGTCTCCAACTTCGTCCCAAGACAATGGGGTCCTGCACCTCCTTCCGTACAAGGCTTCGAAAGGTGCCATCTTCAAACTGGATTGATAGATGTTGTTGTAAGAGAACTCTGCATATGGCAAATTCTCATCCCAGCTAGATCCGTAATCTAGTGCACAAGATCTTAGCATATCCTCCAAAATCCGATTGACTCTCTCAGTCTGTCCATCTGTCTGCGGGTGGAAAGTTGTGCTAAACTCCAGTCTGGTACCCAAAGTCTCATGCAACTGATTCCAGAACTTTGAGGTAAATTGGGTTCCTCTATCTGATACTATACTCCTTGGAACTCCATGCAGACAAACGATTCTAGTCATGTATATCTTTGCCAACTTTGCACTGGTATAGGTAGTCTTCACTGGAATGAAATGAGCTACCTTTGTCAAACGATCGACTACAACCCATATCGAGTCATAGCCTAAACGTGTTCTGGGCAATCCTGTAATAAAATCCATGCCTAGCTTATCCCACTTCCATTCGGGTATCGGCAATGGCTGTAGCAATCCGGCTGGCTTCTGATGCTCTGCCTTTACTCTCTGATATACATCACAAACTGCTACATATTCCGCAATATCCTTCTTCATTCCGGCCCACCAGAAAATATCTTTCAAATCCAAATACATCTTGGTATTTCCTGGGTGAATCGAATACGGTGAATCATGGGCCTCTTGTAAAATTAGCTTTCTAATCTCCGAATCATTTGGTACATAGACACGGTCTTCAAACCA
The DNA here is from genome assembly GCF_056163025.1 of Triticum urartu. Lineage (NCBI taxonomy): Eukaryota > Viridiplantae > Streptophyta > Magnoliopsida > Poales > Poaceae > Triticum > Triticum urartu. The sequence goes on from NC_141878.1 coordinate 221,858,599, forward strand.
TAAGGTATCGTGCTCATCCTCACGAAATCCCTTAGCCTTTCCCTTGCTCATTTTCTCCTTTATGGAGGCAATCTCCTTGTCAGTCTTCTGGGCTTCTCTGATCTTATCCATCAAAGTAGACTGAATCTCCAATGCTGCTACATAGCCTCTTGGAACTATTTCCAAACATAGCTCTCGAAGATTTTCAGCTAACTCCCTTGGTAAATCTCCCGTCATTAGGGTGTTGACATGGCTGTTACGGCTCAACGCGTCAGCTACTACGTTAGCCTTTCCGGGGTGATAATGCAATTTCATATCATAATCCTTGATGAGCTCCAACCATCTTCTTTGTCTGAGGTTCAACTCCTTCTATGTGAAAATATACTTCAAACTCTTGTGATCCGTGTACACCTCGCAATGGTTTCCAATCAGAAAATGTCTCCAAGTCTTCAACGCATGCACTACGGCTGCTAACTCCAAATCATGCGTAGCATAATTCAACTCATGGGGCTTAACCTGTCATGAGGCATATGAAACAACTCTTCCTTCCTGCATAAGCACTGCTCCAAGTCCTCGACGTGAAGCGTCGCAATACACCTCATAATCCTTGGTCTCGTCTGGCAAAATCAACACTGGTGATGTAACCAAACGTTTCTTCAACTCCTGGAAACTAGCCTCACATTCCTCAGTCCATATGAACTTGGTATCCTTCTTCAACAACTCTGTCATAGGCTTCGCAATTTTTGAGAAATTCTCAATAAACCTCCGGTAGTATCCTGCGAGTCCAAGAAAACTCCGGATCTCTCCAACTGTTGTTGGCACTTCCCACTTGGTCACGGTATCAACTTTAGTGGGATCTACTGCTATACCTTCTCCGGATATAACGTGTCCGAGAAATCCAACTTCCTTCAACCAAAACTCACATTTGCTGAACTTGGCATATAGTTGATGTTCTCTGAGCTTTCCAAGAACCAAACGCAAATGCTCCTTATGCTCCTCTTCATTCTTCGAGTAAACCAGGATATCATCAATGAACACTACGACGAACTTATCCAAGAACTCCATAAACACTTTGTTCATCATATTCATAAAATATGCAGGTGCGTTAGTCAGACCAAATGACATAACGGTATACTCATACAGCCCATACCTGGTGGTAAAAGCTGTCTTAGGTATATCCTGTTCTCGAATCTTCAACTGGTGATATCCTGATCGCAGATCGATCTTGGAAAATACCTTAGCTCCTTGCAATCGATCAAACAGATCATTGATCATCGGTAGTGGGTACTTGTTCTTGATGGTTACTTCATTCAAACCTCGATAATCAACAACCATCCTTAACGATCCATCCTTCTTCTCCACCAGAAGTACTGGCGATCCCCAAGGCGATGAACTTGGGCGAATGTATCCTTTATCCAGCAACTCCTTAATTTGCTTCTTAATCTCCACCAAATCCTTTGCAGACATCCTATATGGTCTCTTTGATATTGGCCCTGTGCCTGGCAAAAGCTCAATCAAAAACTCAATATCTCTATCCGGTGGCATGCCTGGCAACTCTTTCGGAAATACATCGGGGAAATCCTTTACTACTGGTACTTCCTCCTGCACAACTCCTGTTAAACAATTTACTTGAGTCCTCTTCGGCACATGCCGGGATACATACTTGATCCTTCTTCCTTCTCGGGTGGTAAGCAAGATCGACTTACTAGCGCAATCGATGTTTCCTCCATACATCGACAACCAATCCATACCCGGAATTACATCCAAACCTTGTGATTCCAATATTATCAAATCTGAGGGGAACACATGCCTACCTATACTTAATGGCACTTGAAAACATCCTTGGCTAGCCATATACTCCGCTCCTGGTGAGCTTACTAACATAGGTGTTCTAAGTACTTTGGTGGGCAGGTTATACTTATCCACAAATCCCCTTGATATGTATGAATGCGATGCACCAGTATCAAAAAGAACGAGTGCAGTAAATGACTTAACCAAAAACTTACCGATTACTGCATCCGGATGCTCTTCAACCTCCTCCACGTTAACGTGGTTCACTTGTCCCCTGTTGAAAGGGTTTGGCTTCTTCCCAGAGCTTCCATTGCCATTTCCATTCTGTGATTCAGGACATTCATTGGCATAATGTCCGGTCTTCTGGCACTTAAAAGAAGTGACTTGGCTCAGGTCTCTCTTGGCTGGGGTCGATGGGTTGGTGCGGTTCTGGCCGTTGCTTCCTCCATTCCCATTACCATTCTTGGTGCCATTGTGATTGTGCGAGCTACCTCCTCCATGGGTATGCTGAAAATGTCCTCCCGGTCTAGGGGTAAAACGTGGCTTCTGCTGAGCTCCTGAAGTGTGCTTCCCTTGTCCATACTTCCTCTTGTGATTCTCAATCTGCTGCTGCTTCCCTTCAATCATGAGAGCACGATCTACCAACTCCTGGTAGCTGTTGAAGGTGGCTACCATCAACTGCATGCTTAACTCATCATTCAGTCCTTCCAGAAACTTCTCCTGCTTAGCTGCATCCGTAGCAACGTCATCTGGGGCATAACGTGCTAGTTTACTAAAGTCCTCCACATACTGGCCAACTATCCGTCCTCCTTGGCGCAAGTTGCGAAACTCTCGCTTCTTCATGGCCATAGCTCCTGCTGAAACATGGGCAGTCCGAAACGCCTACTGAAACTGGTCCCACGTAACAGTGTCGACAGGAAAAGTGGCTGTGAAATTCTCCCACCATGATGTTGCGGGTCCTTCAAGCTGATGTGCGGCAAACTTCACCTTTTCTGCATTCGTGCATCCTGTTGTGGTCAACTCTCTAGCTGTCTTGCGGAGCCAATCATCTGCCACTATCGGCTTAGTGCTACTGGAAAACACCGGCGGATTCAGCCTAAGAAAACGGGCTAAGTGATCAACAGGTGGTGGTGGTGGTGGTGGGTTGTTGTTGTTGTTGTTCCCCTGATTCTGATTCTGGACTAGCAACTGCATCAATGTGTTCTACTGTTGGATCAACCGGGTGAGCTCCGGTGGAAAGGTAAATCCGGGGTAACGTCTCGGAGGCATCTGAGGGTTTAGAAAAGATGAGATTTAAGAATAGAGGGGGTCTAAAGAGAAAACACTACCCATATGCACATGAGGCAAAAGCAAACAATTCACTTCATTCAATCAATCAAACAAGGGCATACAAACGATCTAACTATCGCAAAAGTGACCGGACTACTATATTTACATGGTGGACTACTACTACTACTGATGAGGTGGTCTACTAGAAATATTCTTCGGTTGCAGACTCCATTATATCTGCTCCAGCTTCATCAACATAGTCATCATCGCTATCATCTGGATCCGAGTCGGTGTCGTCGATGATGATGTAGTCTTTCGGGCGAATCTCCTTGGGTTCTTCGTCTTCTTCTACTGGAGTAGGATCTCCCATAAATATTCCGATCTTCTTGATCAGATCATCATTCTTCTCCACTAATACTTTGATTTCCTCTTTGTAATCTTCACGTGTAGCCTTGAGTTCTTCCTCCAGTTCCTTGATTGTTGTCTTTGCCTTCTTCAGATCTATCATGTCGGCGCACATCTGGTTCTCCTGATGTCGAATGTGCTGGTTTAACTCTTGGATAAAAGCTGCGACTGATCTATCCTTCCTGGTGCAGATCATCTCCCAGTGCTCATCTCGGCGCCCACAAATCTGGTAGATAGTATCCTTGAGATCATTGCGGTAGACTTCTCCAATACGTCCCATGGCGATGTGAGCTGCCATGCTCTTTCGTAGACTCCAAGTTGGTGCATCAAAAGAAAACTCTATGGGCTCGGTGACTCGCATGAATGTCCTTCCTGGAACTTTAACTTGAATCATCCAGCGCTCTTCTTCAGGTAGAGTGGCGTTCTAGGTTCCGGTGAAGCTTGGTACTCCTATGTTCAGATATCTAGTGACTTCCTTCAAGTGACGTCCAAAGGGTGTATCTTCATCCGGTTGCGTGAACTTCTTCCTTGCACCCACCATCCTAAAAGAGTACAAAAGATGAGAAGTCAAAAAGAGAAGAGAGAGTGAGTAGTGATCTAGGTCTTTAGCTTAGTGGTCGTGTCCTACAGTCAACCTGGCTCTGATACCATCTTGTAGCGACCAGACCTCAAAGGGTCCAATCTCTATGCTCAGGTGTCATCCCTGGATCAGTAATACTGACACCACACAGTACTTGAAGGATTTATAACAGAGTAGCAATCACACACTTATTACATCGAAAGTCTCAAGAGAGAAATTATTACAATAAGTATGGCTTAAGGTCATCTAATAACGATAACAGTGGAAGGCTTGGAAGATAAGTGAGTCCATCAACTCCAACGGCATCACTGAGTATAGAACCATGACCTAAAACTCCTTAATCGTCATCTGAAAAGTCTGCAACATTAACGTTGCAGCCCGAAACGGGTCAGCACATGGAATATGCTCGCAAAGTAACACATAGAGAGTAATGGAATGAAATAGGCTATTCTATATGCATATTTGGCTGGTGGAAAGCTCTATGGTTACAGTTTTGCGTAAAGCCAATTTTTCCCTACTACAAAGGAATAAATTTTGTTTAACTATCATGGTAGTTGTTAAACATTGAGAATGGTTGACAGCATTCTCAATTCCAATTAAGCATCATCATTAAACAAAACCCATCAATATTAATTTTAGAGTAACATGTTGAGATTCACATGATAATCCAGGTACTAGATACTCAAGATGTCCATAACCGGGGACAGGCTAATCATGATTAGTTTATACACTCTGCAGAGGTTTGCGCACTTTTCCCCACAAGACTCGATCGCCTCCATTTGGTTTCTCGCACTGCATGGTGTTTGATGAAACGGATGACTGAGACATAGTCTTTCAGAAGCGCTAGCACCTTACGATCGGGTAGACCATTACACCTACTTTCCCCTACATCTGCTAGTCTACCACTGTAAGAGTTCGCACAACTTAATCAACTATGCTAGAGCCCATAATAGCTTGTGGCTGCACATGGAAGTTTCTAGCATGAATAATCTCATGATCCCTTTGAGCCTGGGTGGCGGTCCATAAAAAAACAGGCAATCCTGGAATACGCAGGTGCCTCAATCCACCCAGATGTGTGTTTAAGTTGCCACCTTAAGTAAACCATTAATTATCAATCTCACATCTGTCATGGATACTCCCAAACCCAATCCACGTCTACGAGCATAGCATGGCAATAATAAGCACACGTAGAAGTAACTCCCAGGGGTTTGATAATAACAGGTAATAGGTTCTACCTCATCTAATTCCCAAACCCACAATTTAATTAGATCCTAATCATGCAATGTGTGAGGATTGATCTAATGCAATAAAACTAGGTAGAGGGAAAACATGATCAAAGTGTTACTTGCCTTGCTGATGATCCGAGAAACCTAGCGATTCGAAGTAGCAAGCGGCGCACTCCGGGTACTCTATCGCAAACAAACAAGCATACAATAAGTACTCAACTAATTCACAGGTAAAACTCAAATAAGAGATCTAACCAGAAAGTTCAACTTAAGAACTCTGGTTGGCAAAAAGAATCAAATCGAACGAAGCAACGAAAGACAAACAGCAAAAGAAAAAGGCTTCGTTTACTATTCTGGATCTAGGGCAATTTTTACAGTGGCAAAAACTTATTTGAGTTGGTTAAACGGAAAGAGGGTTTCGAGACGAAACTCCAGGTGCTTGAATCGCCTGATTCCGATAAACGAGCGAAAAGTTAGACTAAACCTAAAATCGGATCAGAAACCGCGATCTGAAAAATCGCGGATTTAATCCGAGAAAAAGAAAAACGACGAACGTTCGTTAAAACGAATGTACGGACGAACATTCGCTAATTAAATAAACCAGAAAAACCAATCTATTTTAAAAAAAACCAAAACTAAAAAAACGAACAAAACCATCGGAAAAACTGAACGGTTTTTTGGGAAAAACCGGCGGCGGCGAGGTCTACCTCCGGCAACGGATCCGGCGGGCGGCGGCGGCGAAGGCAGCGGCGGCGGGCTAGGCGGCTAGGGTTTGAGGGGGGTCCGGCTGGGCCTCCCCGGCTTATAAAGCCGGACGGGCCTAGTGTCCGGGTCGGACACGGCCCGTTAGGTCGGTTCCATTTTTTATATATAAATAGTTACACTCAGATAAAAAATCAAAAGGAATACTAAACGGACTCCAAAAATCCCGAAATAAATTTTCCCCGGTTCTTAAATCAAGCCGCACAGGATGAACATTTATTTGGGGCCTAAATGCAATTTTGAAAAACGCGCATTTTTCCTAAATTCAAATAAAACCAAAATAAAATCTTGTTTGATTTTACTATTAAATCCCCAATGTTTCTTTATTTTGGGAAAGTCATTTTATTCCCTCTCTCACATTTTTATAACAGAAATAATTGAAGATAAAATAAATAAAATCAAATGATCCTATTTTCAAAATTTGAGAAAACTCAAATATGAAAATAACGAAATCCCCAACTCTCTCCGAGGGTCTTGCGTGAAATTTCTAGGATCAACCAAAATGCAATAAATATGATATGCAATGATGATCTAGTGTATAACATTCCAAATTGAAAATTTGGGATGTTACAGCGGCCCTCTTGGCCGGCGCGCCAGTTCAATGCCTGCGCTATGAGAGGTCGCGTCCGTGTCAGAGCAATCACTCCCTCCAGTCCTTTTTGTTTGGCTATAACAAAATCTCGTTTTCCATTCACATTTTAGTGGTAGGAGTTGTGCGTGTGTGTCTGTGAGAGAGAGAGAGAGAGGAGACGGTAGTCGGGGTTTTCTGATCGGTAAACAAATGAATAATGTCAGTCTGGGATGGAGACGAAAAGGAGACCGCAACAAATGTTGTGTCTACAGGAGAGATAGAGAGAGTAATATTAGTGGTATGATTCATATGTAGAGACATATAGGGTGTGTGAGAGAATCCCATAGAGAGAAAGACAAAGTGAAAGACGAGTGGAGACTGTGTGTTTAGCGGTGAAAAAGAAAGCTTAGGTACCGAGCGATACCAGAGAACAGTAGAGACGTGAGAGATAATGAAAACCGTGTAATTTATAATGATAGGGAGAGTGTGACACTTCTCAAGGGAGACGTCGAGAGACCATGTTTGCGAGGATAGGAGCAACATGAAGTGAGCGTGCGGGTGAGCTGGAGAAAAGAGAGTGATAGCTACCTGAAGGAGCATGCATGCGAGAGAGATGGGCGTGAAAGGAGTGAACAAAAAAGGGATTCAAATATTTGAATTCGAGATGATGATACATGTAATCCATACTCGAACCAAAATTGATCTATCAAACATGCATACTCATATGAATTCACGCACATCTATGTTATTTAATATGTAGATATTACTGATCCATACATTTTAGTAGAACAAAATTTAGTTAAATTTTTTGGAATTCAACCTTAAGATTTCGAGATCGTTGTATTTTTAGATTATATTATACATATAAAGGAGAAGAATTCTTTGTTGTGCTTTTGAAAGTATATATATAAAAAAATGATGTATATAGAATGTAATTCCAATTGAAAATGGGTCCCGCCCGAAAAAAATTAGAATACAAACGGGATTCGAATTGAGTTGGCACGGTAAATGTGCACTCTGCAAAATTTGAACGAAGCAGGGAAAGTTGAAGTAACCGCCCGAAACCAAAATCCGTGAGATGGAAATCACTACTGCCTATCCCTGCCACGCAAAGCCTATAGGCTGGATTTCTATAGGTTTCGATAGGGGTAGGTTTGTAATTTCACCCAAACGTGACGTAACCGCCTCTCACCCGGATTCATACACGGTGGGCGCCAAAACACAGTGTGTCCTCGGCCGAAATCGACTCCCTCCCCGATTCATATTCATACACGGTGGGCGCCAAAAACAAACTCTCGTCGGCAAATATTCGGTGTATGCGAGATTACCGTCCTATCCCCAACCGACTAGTGTTGCTGTGATGTAGTAGAAGTTTGTAAATTTCCTCGCATTTGAGACAAGCGCGCCCTGAATACATGGTTCCCCCCTTCCTCTCTACCTCCCTTTTCCCCATTCGTACTCCGTGGGCGCCAAAACACCCTCTCCACCCCACCCTCCTCCATCCGCCGCCGTCCGCCACCCCATCCACCGCCGTCCTCCTCCACCATGCCGGAGCTGATACCCCGACGCCGCCGTCCATTACAAGAGATCGACCTCTCTCATCCACGGCTTCGGACCGGGATCCTTGCATCCCGTCCTCTCGCTTCATCCCCGCCGTCGTCCACCTTGCCGGCGCCGCTCCTACGACCGTCTCATCCACCGCGCCCCGCCGCCACCGTCTACCCTCCTAGATCTGCTTCCACGCCGCCGACAGCCATCGCTACCGCAGCACCGTCAAATTCTCAGCAGATGCGTACACTGCGCCGCACCAAAGGCGGTACTCTTTCGTATCTGCTCAACTTATTTATCGCAGCAAGAAAATAGATCGCCACTGCTTTACTCTGATTTCTTGTCTTGGTTGCGAAGTTGCCTTTGTCTGGTTTGCACCTTCAGATCCGCCATGGCACGCTCAACACCATACTCGCAATGCTTATGGTTTTCCCCGTTTATATTCCACACTAGTTAAATCACAGTAGACTAAATTTCCAAATTGGGTCACTCGACTTTTCAGAGCTCGCCGGAGTTCACCGGTGCGATCAAAGGGGCTCGGGTGGTTGTGGGGCCTCGCCGAACGAAGAAAAATCGACGCGGGTGGGGGTGGGGGTGGGGGTGGCGGAGGAACACAGGTGGTGGGGGCCAGTGGTCCTGCCGGCGGCCCGTGCGGTGTTTTGTATGGGAAGAATCGGAGACGAGGAAGAAGAAGGGTTAGGAGATGTAGGATCTTCATCCAACCGCCTGAAATGGTTGAGAGACAGCTAGGAGTTGCATTCTTAATGCGCTCTGGTTCATCATGTGTGGGCACTGCGCAACCAACATTTTATTATCCAAAATCTGCTTGCTCTTCTTTACCATGTTCCTCTTCCGTTCTTCTTTAATATGTACTCTCTCCGTTCCTAAATACAAGTCTTTGTATAGATTCCACCATGGACTACATATGGAGCAAAATGAGTGAATCTACACTCTAAAATGTACCTGGATACATCTGTATGTGATCCATAGTGGAAATCTCTACCAAGACTTATATTGTGGAACAGAGGGAGTATGATAGTAGTACAGTATGTTCCTTGTACTAAAGATGAGCAGGGACATTTGCAGTGTAGAGGTCTATACGGTCGGTTGTGATGGACACTTTGAGCATCTTTGATTCGTAGGATCTTGTAAACATAGGAATAGGATTTTTAGTGGCCTGCCCACTTGAATCCTATAAGAATAGCAAGGAAATGCGGGGAGCTGTGTCGCCTTTGAGAGTTACATTGATATTAACAGTACCGCACCTTCACTTGAAGAGAGCTGGTATCCGAAGCCTTTCTAGCCGTACCGGCAATACTAGCACATATATTCCAGCAAGTTCCACTTTGCTGATTTTACTCTGATGCTTAAGGTTTTCCCGTTATATCTACACTATGATCTGTGTAGCTGCTTTGTGTCGCACTAGCAGCAGTCCACTCTTGAAGCTAAACACTGCAATGACTTACAAAATTGGCGCCAAGGCATTGAGTGCCATTCTGGATGCAATGAAACTCATACGCTCCCCACCTGTTGATTCTTGTTCAGAATATCATCCTAATGACTATTCTAACCTTGGGGAGTCAAAGGCAGATGGCCTGTCTTGTTCACCCATCAAGGTGCATGTTCTAATTTGGCAATGTTTTATTGATTGCGGGTATCTTGCATATGTTGTCTTGCATTTCTTCTACTTTGTTGCACCACCATCTGCTTAGTTTACTCATCATATATGTCGAGATGCCATGCCCATCCATTATCAATACATATTCCATCTGTCATCATACCATGTTTTTTCACTCAAATGATGTTCTTGTGCATCAGACATCAAAAAGGAAGAGGGTGCTTGCCGAACCTGAAGGAGCACCAACAAAGTCCTTAAAAAACATGGTGGTGCCGGAGAAATCAGACAGCACCCCACTTATATTGGCTGTACAACCAGTGACACAAAACGTAGGACCAACACCAGCAGTCTGTACCCATACTTCACTGGCCACACCACTAGCCCCACCACACAGGACCTGCACTCCAGCAAAAGGTATACCGATTTCATTTGCCATAGCACCAGCTGTACCACAGAAAAATCCCACTCCAGCAAAAAGTACAGCAAGTCCACCGGCCGAAGACCTATCCCAACTGTAGAGACGGCCAATTCCTGTAGATTGGAACCCCATTCCATTTATTCCCAGTTTAAAAGACAATGCTTTCAATGTTGTTAGGGACTACGTGCATATATTCCCATCATGGGAAGATTATTGTGAAGACAAACACCATTTTCACATCTTCCTGTCCAACTTACGTGTAAGTGATATTATTCATGGCTATTATTTTCCTGTTTTCTGCTGATTGAACACATCAATGATTTACATTACATTGTTGTAACTAGGCGAGGGTCAATCTGGATAGTCATGACGAGCAAAGCTTGCTTGTGCTTTTCAAGGAAGCATTGCAGCAGTATCGGTGTTACCTGAGGAAATCACACTTTGATGGACAGTCTATAAACGAATTTCTGGTGAAGTCTCCTGTGCTAAATTTAGAAGACATTGAATGGAAAAACCTTGTTATGCACTGGTCTCGTTCCCAGGATGAGGTACTGTCTATGAAATCACATGACAATTTGAACTTCTACTTTTCTGCATGTGCCTTACGGATCTTTTTGCAGGAAATCTGCTCGAAGAAGAATTCCGGTTTGACAAGAATGACAGGATATCTCAAATATGTTGTCTGCTGCTTTGCTCTTGTTAGTACATGTTGTCATGTATCATTGTACTTGCATACATACCTGGTTCATTATGTGACAGCAGTATGCATGATAGCTTGCTTATCAATTGTTTGCTCCAAATTATCTGATCTGTATGAATGGTTACATTAGTGTAGAATATATCCAATGCCAATGTTTTTTTAGCTCTGCATTGTTCTTGTAAGTACATGCTATCCTTTATCAGTGTACTTATAATGACAGGTAGTTGTTCACGTACCATCACTCTGCAGCTTATTTTCCTTTGCCCTCCATTTTCTACACATCAGATCTATATTTACTCTTACCATAAGGTTGGTACTGAAGAAGTTTAGCTGTGCATTGCTCTTGGCTGTACCTTTTGCCTGTATCGCCGCACTTACATTTATAGCTACTTGGTTATGTAGCATCACTCTTCATCCTATCTTAAATATTCTCCATTTTTTTGTATATTATCACATCTATATTTACTCTTAACAAAATGTAGAATAAAGGCAATGCTTTTGAAGAAGATTATGTGGTAAACTTCCTGAATTGCCCCCCCCCCATCAGCATGGACAAGGCCTTTATAGAGCCCGCCTTCACCAATAATGTAAGTTGGTCCATCTCAAGCCTTCAAACTTTGTTGTATATATTTGGTTAGGCATGACTGCAACAGCTGTTTATTTTTGGTGTTTGCATCAAATTGCTTGTCTAAAGTTTATTATATGTAGTTCATAAACAAAAGTTCGTCCTTTCTCAATTTAAGTTTTCAGTTGTACAACCAAGTTCCTTCTTCATACCATGTAAATTAAACTATACAGAGCAAGTGATCTTCTTTTGCACTACATGTATGCTTCTGTTCTTCATCTATAATCAAGTGGTGTGGTGAACCTACCCACTACAGCACAATGTCATATTCTGCAATGTCTTAACTATGAAAAATGTCATATCATTCTACTATTATTTAAACCGTCTATTTATTTGCCAATCTGAAATGGTATAAATTGACAGCACACTAACCATTGATACTTATGAGTTCTTGATCTATAGTCCAGTGGTGTCATGAAGCTACCAACTCCTTCACAATGTCATTTCCTGCCATGTCTTGACCTGAACAATACCATATTGTGTTAATGCAAATTTAAACGGTATCACTTTATTCGTAAGTAAGAAATGTGATGAATTGTCAGCACTGATACTTTTATGTGCAAAACTTGTCATATGTCTGCTTGTTTATCTTTCAGAGTGAGGAAGATATAAGTGTTGAACAAGCGCAGTCTCATCATCTTGCTCAGCTGCTTGCGCTGCAGCTCCCCAGTAGGGCTAACCTTTCTTGAACTCTATTGAAGTGCTATCGGTTTTGTATATTATTTTGTCGGCGTGTTTATTTGCACTGGTGGCGATCTTTAATGCCCAGTGTATGTAATCTGCTGTCTGCTTGTGCTTTATTATCATGGCAAACTTTGATGCCCAGTGGATGTAATATGTCGTAATTTCTTTATTGTATAGTATAGGTTTTTTCTTATTCACGATGCTGCAGTTATTTTATTATATATATATATCCTGTCTTCGCAGTAAACCGGCCAAACCGTAAAATTGCGGTACATAATCGGGCCGTCATGCAATCACGATGTAGGTTGGGCCTGAAACGTGCCGATCAGCTCACGGGCCGGCAGCAGCCCGAAATGAATCCCGGCCCATGATTGTGCGAATCAAATCACAGGCTTTTAACAGGCCGAAAAATTTTCTCGGCCCTTGTTTGGCCCAATTAGATATCGGCTATGAGCAGGACGGATGCAAACCGGGTCGTAGTTAGGCCCAACTATATGACGGGCTTTTAACAGGCTGAAATTAATATAGGGCCGAAATGTTAAAAGGGCCCTTAACAGGCCAAAAGTAATATTAGGCCGAATTACTAAGTGGGCCTTTAGCAAGTGGGTCCAAAAGCATAGTGTCCAGTTGACGGGCCGAATCTGATATGGGCCATAATTAGGCCCAAAACCTCTTAAAGGGTCGGACCTGGTCAGGGACGTAATTTGGCCCAGAATGTGGTAGGCTTTTAACGGGCCGGATCTCATATGGGCCACTATTAGGCCCGGAGTGTGGCAGGCCATTAATAGACCGTATCAAATATGGGCCGGCATTTGGCCCAAAACATGGCAGCCAGTTAACGGGCCAGCCTACTAGGGTCCTCAAAATCTTGTGGGCCTACAGCTGGGCCGGCACATTAATGTTGGCGAAATCTCGTGGGCCTTTAGCTGGGCCAGCCCATTATGACCCGCAAGAATTTTGTGGGCCTTTACCTGGGCCGGCCTATTATGGCACACAAAAATCTTGTGGGCCTGTACCTGGGCCGGCCCATTATGGCCCGTGAAATCTTGTGGGCCTTTAGCCGGACCAGCCCATTATGGTCCGCAAAATCTCATGGGCCTTTAGCTGGGCCGGCCCATTATGGTCCGCAAAATCTTGTGGGCCTTTAGTTGGGCCGGCCCATTTAAACTTGTTGGGTCATGTCACATATCGACGTATATAGGCGCCTTCTGTCCAGTGAGTGGATGACATCTGTCCCGACGATGAGCCGACACGTGTTTCCTCTAGCCAATGATGATTTTACACGTGGAAAATCCCCATTGGTTGGGGCTGTTAATGGGTTATCGAATCCAAAACCCGACCCGATAGCTTAACGGCGTTCCGTTACGGTGGATGCCACGTGTCGGTCACCCTTGACGAAAGCTGTGACGCGCGATTTATCGTCATGGAAGTGGACACTTCCATGATGATAATTTTGGTAATGTCATGGAACACTTCTACGACAACACAGGTATGACTATCTTGATTCTGTCATAAATTTGTCATGGATGTACATGCATGACAAAAAAAGCGACCTACTGTGAGAAACACGTATCATCACGGAAGTGTTTTTTTTGTAGTGGATCAAGTTACTACCGAACCTCGTAGATCAACCAGAGTGAGATCCGCACCAAAGTGGTATGGTAATCCTGTTCTGGAGGTCATGTTACTTGACCATGACGAACCTACGAACTATGAGGAAGCGATGATGAGCCCAGATTCCGCAAAATGGCTTGAGGCCATGAAATCTGAGATGGGATCCATGTATGAGAACAAAGTGTGGACTTTGGTTGACTTGCCCGATGATCGGCAAGCCATAGAAAATAAATGGATCTTCAAGAGGAAGACGGACGCTGATAGTAGTGTTACTATATACAAAGCTCGAATTGTCAGCAAAAATGTTTTTGACAAGTTCAAGGTGTTGACTACGATGAGATTTTCTCACTCGTATTGATGCTTAAAAGACTGTCTGAATCATGTTAGTAGTTGCCGCATTTTATAAAATCTGGCAAATGGATGTAAAACTGCATTCCTTAATGGATTTCTTAAAGAAGAGTTGTATATGATGCAACCAGAAGGTTTTCTCGATCCTAAAGGTGCTAACAAAGTGAGCAAGCTCCAGCGATCCATCTATGGACTAGTGCAAGCATCTCGGAGTTGGAATATATGCTTTGATAAAGTGATCAAAGCATATGGTTTTATACAGACTTGCGGTGAAGCCTGTATTTACAAGAAAGTGAGTGGGAGAACTACATCATTTCTGATAAGTATATGTGAATGGCATATTGTTGATCGGAAATAATGTAGAATTTTCTAGAAAGCATAAATGAGTGTTTGAAAGGAGTTTTCCAAGAAAAGACCTCGGCGAAGCTGCTTACACATTGAGCATCAAGAACTATAGAGATAGATCAAGACGCTTGATAAGATTTTTCAATGAGTACATACCTTGACAAGATTTTGAAGTAGTTCAAAATGGAACAGTCAAAGAAGGAGTTCTTGCCTGTGTTGCAAGGTGTGAAGTTGAGTAAAGACTCAAAACCCGACCACAGCAGAAAATAGAAAGAGAATTTAAAGTCATTACCTATGCCTCAGTCATAGGTTCTATAAAGTATGCTATGTTGTGTATTAGTCCTATTGTATACCTTAGCATGATTCTGGCAAGGGAGTACAATAATGATCTAGGAGTAGATCACTGGACAACGGTCAAAATTATCCTTAGAGGACAAAGGAAATATTTCTCGGTTATGGAGGTGATAAAAGAGTTCGTCATAAAGAGTTATGTTGATGCAAGCTTTTTACATCGATCTAGATGACTCTAAGTCTCAATCTGGATACATATTGAAAGTGTGAGCAATTAGCTAGAGTAGCTCCATGCAGAGTATTGTAGACATAGAAATTTGCGAAATACATACGGATCTGAATGTTGCAGACGCGTAGACTAAACTTCTCTCATAAGCAAAACATGATCACTCTTTGGGTATTAATCACATAGTGTTCTGAACTAGATTATTGACTCTAGTAAACCCTTTGGGTATTAGTCACATGAAGATGTGAACTAATCACATAAAGATGTGAACTATTGGTGTGAAATCACATGACGATGTGAACTAGATTATTGACTCTAGTGCAAGTGGGATACTAAAGGAAATATGCCCTAGAGGCAATAATAAAGTTATTATTTATTTCCTTATTTCATGATAAATGTTTATTATTCATGCTAGAATTGTATTAACTGGAAATTTAGTACATGTGTGGATATATAGACAAACAGAGTGTCACTAGTATGCCTCTACTTGACTAGCTCGTTGAATCAAAGATGGTTAAGTTTCCTAGCCATAGACATGAGTTGTCATTTGATTAACGGGATCAAATCATTAGAGAATGATGTGATTGACTTGACCCATTCCGTTAGCTTAGCACTTGATCGTTTAGTATATTGCTATTGCTTTCTTCATGACTTATACATGTTCCTATGACTATGAGATTATGCAACTCCCGGATACCGGGGGAACACTTTGTGTGCTACCAAACGTCACAACGTAACTTGGTGATTATAAAGGTGCTGTACAGGTGTCTCCGATGGTACTTGTTGAGTTGGCATAGATCGAGATTAGGATTTGTCACTCCGATTGTCGGAGAGGTATCTCCGGGCCCTCTCGGTAATGCACATCACTATTAGCCTTGCAAGCAATGTGACTAATGAGTTAGTTGCGGGATGATGCATTATGCAACGAGTAAAGAGACTTGTCGGCAACGAGATTAAACTAGGTATTGAGATACCGACGATCGAATCTCAGGCAAGTAATATACCGATGACAAAGGGAACAACGTATATCATTATGCGGTTTGACCGATAAAGATCTTCATAGAATATGTGGGAGCCAATATGAACATCTAGGTTCTGCTATTGGTTATTGACCAAAGACATGTCTCGGTCATGTCTACATAGTTCTCGAACCCGTAGGGTCCGCATGCTTAACGTTCGGTGATGATCGGTATTATGAGTTTATGTGTTTTGATGTACCTAAAGTAGTTTGGAGTCCCGGATTTGATCACGGACATGATGAGGAGTCTCAAAATGGTCGAGACGTAAAGATTAATATATTGGAAGCCTATGTTTGGACATGGGAATGGTTTCGGATGAGTTCTGGCATTTTCCGGAGTACCAGGAGGTTACCGGAACCCCCCAGGGAGTATATGGGCCTTATTGGGATTTAGGGAAAAGAGAGAGGAGCTGCCTAGGGTAGGCGATGCCCCCCCCCCCCAGGCCTAGTCCGAATTGGACTAAGTGGGAGGGGCGATACCCCCTCCTTCCTTCTCTTCTCTCTTTCCCTTCCTTTTCTCCTACTCCTACTTGGAAAGGGGGGAATCCTACTCCCGGTGGGAGTAGGACTCCCTAGGGAGCGCCATAGTAGAGGGCCGGCCCTCCCCCTCCTCCACTCCTTTATATATGGGGGAGGAGGGCACCCCATAGACACACAAGTTGATCATTGATCTCTTAGCCATGTGCGGTGCCCCCCTCCACCATAATCCACCTCGGTCATATCGTAGCGGTGCTTAGGCGAAGCCCTGTTCCGGTAGCATCATCATCACCGTCATCACGCCATCGTGCTGACGAAGATCTCCCTCGACACTGATGACCCACAAGTATAGGGGATCTATCGTAGTCCTTTCGATAAGTAAGAGTGTCGAACCCAACGAGGAGCAGAAGGAAATGATAAACGGTTTTCAGCAAGGTATTCTCTGCAAGCACTGAAATAATAGGTAACAGATAGTTTTGCGATAGGATAATTTAAAACGAGTAACAAGTAACAAAAGTAAATAAAGTGCAGCAAGGTGGCCCAATCCTTTTTGTAGCAAAGTACAAGCCTGGACAGACTCTTATATGATTAAAGCGCTCCCGAGGACACATGGGAATTATCGTCAAGCTATTTTTCATCACGTTCATATGATTCACGTTCGGTACCTTGATAATTTGGTATGTGGGTCGACCAGTGCTTGGGTGCTGCCCTTACTTGGACAAGCATCCCACTTATGATTAACCTCTATTGCAAGCACCCGCAACTACAACAAAGTATTAAGGTAATCCTAACCATAGCATGAAACATATGGATCCAAATCAGCCCCTTACGAAGCAACGCATAAACTGGGGTTTAAGCTTCTGTCACTCTAGCAAACCATCATCTACTTATTACTTCCCAATGCCCTCCTCTAGGCCCAAATAATGGTGAAGTGTCATGTAGTCGATGTTCACATAACACCACTAGAGGAGAGACAACATACACCTCATCAAAATATCGAACGAATACCAAATTCACATGACTACTAATAGCAAGACTTCTCCCATGTCCTCGGGAACAATCGTAACTACTCACAAAGCATATTCATGTTCATAATCAGAGGGGTATTAATATGCATAAAGGATCTGAACATATGATCTTCCACCAAATAAACCAACTAGCATCAACTACAAGGAGTAACTAACACTACTAGCAACCCACAGGTACCAATCCCGGACTTAGAGACAAGAATTAGATACAAGAGATGAACTAGGGTTTTTGAGAGGAGATGGTGCTGGTGAAGATGTTAATGGAGATTGCCCACTCCCGATGAGAGGTGCGTTGGTGATGATGGTGGCGATGATTTCCCCCTCCCGGAGGGAAGTTTCCCCGGCAGAACAGCTCCGCCAGAGCCCTAGATTGGTTCCGCCAAGGTTCCGCCTCGTGGCGGCGGAGTCTCGTCCGAAAAGATGGCTTATGATTATTTCCTCATCGAAAGACTCCATATAGCAGAAGATGGCCATCGGAGGGCCACCAGGGGGCCCATGAGGTAGGGGGCGCGCCCCCCACCCTCGTGGGCAGGGTGTGGCCCCCTTGGTGAACTTCTTGCGCTCAGT
The DNA here is from genome assembly GCF_056163025.1 of Triticum urartu. Taxonomy (NCBI): domain Eukaryota; kingdom Viridiplantae; phylum Streptophyta; class Magnoliopsida; order Poales; family Poaceae; genus Triticum; species Triticum urartu. The sequence continues at coordinate 221,876,689 of NC_141878.1, forward strand.
ATTTTTTATATATTCTGAAAACGTCTTCCGTGAAGTTTCAGGACTTTTGGAGCTGTGCAGAATAGGTCTCTAATATTTGCTCCTTTTCCAGCCCTGAATCCCAGCTGCCGGCATTCTCCCTCTTTATGTAAACCTTGTAAAATAAGAGAGAATAGGCATAAGTATTGTGACATAATGTGTAATAACAGCCCATAATGCAATAAATATCGATATAAAAGCGTGATGAAAAATGGACGTATCAACTCCCCCAAGCTTAGACCTCGCTTGTCCTCAAGCAAAAGCCGAAATCGAAAAATATGTCCACATGTTTAGAGATAGAGGTGTCGATAAAAATAAAATACAGACATGAGGGCATCATGATCATTCTTAGAACAACAACTTATATAATTCTTGTCATATGATCTCTTATGCTAGAGTAATAATTCAATCACAATTTCAAGTATGAATCATAAACTTCATTGAAAACTAACAAACTATAATCTCAGTCATTGGAGCAACTGCAATTTATCATAATATAGGAAAGAGTCAATATAAGAGCTTTTCAGCAAGTCCACATACTCAACTATCATTTAGTCTTTCACAATTGCTAACACTCACGCAATACTTATGGGTATGGAGTTTCAATCGGACACAGAGAAAGATAGGGGCTTATAGTTTTGCCTCCCAACGTTTTACCTCAAGGGTAATGTCAACAATAATAGTTCATGAAAACTTACATCCAATTAGCCATATATACCAGGATCTTTCCAACATGTTGTGCTTGCCAAAAGATAAAATGTAAAAAGGAAGGGTGAAGATCACCATGACTCTTATGTAAGGTAGGAGATAAAGGTAAAAGATAGGCCCTTCGCAGAGGGAAGCAGAGGTTGTCATGTGCTTTTATGGTTGGATGCACAAAATCTCAATGTGAAAGAACGTCACTTTATATTGCCACATGTGATATGGACCTTTATTATGCAGTTTGTCGCTTTTACTTCTTCCATATCACACGATCGTATAAAGCTTATTTCCTCCACACCAATCAATCATACATATTTAGAGAGCAATTTTTATTGCTTTCACCGATGACAACTTACTTGAAGGATCTTACTCAATCCATAAGTAGATATGGTGGACTCTCATGGCAAAACTGGTTTAAGGGTGTTTGGAAGCACAAGTAGTATCTCTACTTGGTGCAAAGGATTTGGCTAGCATGAGGGGGAAAGGCAAGCTCAATCATGTTGGATGATCCAAGACAATATAATTTATCTCAGATGTAAGAAAACATAACCCATCACGTTGTCTTCCTTGTCCAACGTCAACTCTTTTAGCATGTCATATTTTAATGAGTGCTCACAATCATAAAAGATGTCCAAGATAGTATATTTATATGTGAAGACCTCTCTTTTTTTATTACTTCCTATTAATTTCAACGATGACCAAAACTATGTTTGTCAACTCTCAGCAACTTTTATTCATCATACTCTTTCTATGTGAGTTCATTACTCTCCAGAAGATCCATATGATCTCTTTGTTTCTTTTTATTTCTTTCTCTTTTCTTTTATTCACTTAAGATCATGGAAAAATAATCAAGCCCTTGACTCAACACTAATCTTTATTATATATAGCTCACGGACTCGATTACATAGAAGGATCATAAAGCAAAACTCACAAGTAGATCATACTAAAACTTTTATTCTACTAGATCAAGATATTATCAAAAGGATCGAACTAAGAAAAGCGGTAAGGATAAAAGTGATGGTGATACGATATCGGGGCACTCCCCCAAGCTTGGCAGTTGCCAAGGGGAGTGCCCATACCCATGTGATTACACTAGTAGAAAACGGAGCTTTAGCGCCGGTTCGTAAGGGCCTTTAGTGCCGGTTCCATAACTGGCACTAAAGGGTGGGCACTAAAGCCCCCCCCTTTAGTACCGGTTCGGCACGAACCGGCGCTAAAGTTGCACCACGTGTTACCAACCGGTACTAAAGGTTTTTTTTGAAAATTTTGGAAAAAAATTGATTTTTTGATTTTTAATTTTTCTGAATTATTTGATGATTTAGTCTCTAATCACCTCTCTTAACTGCTCAAGTGTGGATCACTCATTCCAAATCGCCTGACTTCCCGGCCGGTCACCCATCCTCTCACTCCCCCAGCCTGAGCACGCTTAACTTCGGAGTTCTATTCCCCCTACATTCCAAGTCTGCACTTGTTGTTTTCCTGACAAATGTAAGCTGTCAATCCTATTAACCCTCAGCAGTTTAGCTTGAGCATTACGTCACACATTTCACCGTTTGAGTTTGAAACTATTATTCTAAAAAATAGTAATTATTTAGTAACACTAATATTTCTTGAATAAGTTTGACCATAGTTTGACCATAGTTTGACCACAGTTTGACCATAGTTTGACCAGATTTGACCAAAATTTAAAAAATTGAAACAATTATTTAGTAACATAATATTCTTGAATAATTATGTAGTAACATTAATACTTCTTTAATAAGTAGTTTGACCAGATTTAACCAATTTTTTTAAAAAAACTGAAATTTGACCATATCTTTTTTTCATTTTGGAATTTGAGGATTCTAAAAAATTGCAAACAGGTCGTAGTGCAAAAGTTATATTATACGTTTTTTCCGACATCGTATGCAAAATTTATAGCCGTTTTACATTTTCCCTACACTTTTTGCAAAACATGTCCAAATTTAAGTTTTCAAATTTTCCTAACTAGTAGATGTAGTAATATAACTACCTCTCGAAGGATTTTATTTTTTGAAGTTTTTATCATTTTCTTTTGATTTTTTCAGAACTGAAATGGCGACACACGGGGGGGGGGGGGGTAGAGTTTGAAAATTGGCCTATAGTGCCGGTTTGTGTCACAAACCGGTACTATAGGTCAGACCCCTTTAGTACCGGCTCGTGGCACAAACCGGTACTAAAGGTTAGCCCTTTAGTACCGGTTTGTGACACGAACCGGTACTAAAGGTGATCGTGGGGCCCCGGCCTGACGCCAGCCTGCCATCACCCCTTCAGTACCGGTTCGTGGCACGAACCGGTACTAAAGGTTCAACACGAACCGGCATTAATGCATAGCCGTTCGAACCGGCACTAATGGTACCATTAGTACCGGGCTAAAATCAAACCGGCACTAATGTGTCTCACATTAGTTCCTTTTTCTACTAGTGTTGTCTCCTTTATTGGTGAAGAAGGTGGAGTTGTTGGTGATGGATAGTCGCACATCGAGCGTAGGAGGTCTTCTAACTTGCGGATAATGCCTTTGAGTGCGATGATACGCTCCTTCAACAAAATATTTTCACGTGTGAGATACTTATTTTGTATACGAGCTAACTCGATCATCTTGAAAGCTTCGATCTCAGTTGGGGTAAGAAGGTTTTGATCAAGTTGAAGGATGTCTTCTGTCGCCGGAACTTGGTCCTCCGTGGTCTTCTTGATCCCTTCATCCTTGTTGATCTCCATGGGTTCTTCTCTCTTCAGCTCTATCTTCATTGGCCAAGCATCGTTGCCCTCATGGTCGGAGGAGGAGGGAGACGACATAATGCCTCGCCTTGATAACCCTGACAGAAAACAGCTCAAAACAAAGACAAGAGATATTTGCGTGATACGGGGGTTAAAACCTTCGGGAGAATATATATAATGAATTTTTACCGACCAAAATACGTGTCATGTACGAAAACGGAGTCCAGAGAGCACACGAGGTGCCCACGAGGTAGGGGGCGCGCCCAGGGGGTGGGGCGCGCCCTCCACCCTCGTGGAGGCCTCGTGTCCTTCCCGGACTGCTTCTTATTTTTCTATTTTTCTAAATATTCCAAAACGGAAGAAAATTGCCATTAGAACAGTTTTGGAGTCGTTTTACTAACCGTACCACATACCTATTCGTTTTCGGAGTCCGAAATGTTCCAGAAAGTGTCCCTTATGTATTCCTCCGGGGTTACAGTTTCAATAACGTTGGTTTCAAAATTTATAGGATTACCTAAGGTATAATGTTTAATTCTTTGACTGTTCACCACCTTCGTATTTGTGCCTTCGAAGTTGTTGATTTTTATGGCACCAAAATGATAGACCTCCTCGATAATGTAAGGACCTTCCCATTTAGAGAGAAGTTTTCCTGCAAAAAATCTTAAACGAGAGTTCTATAGCAATACATAATCACCTATATTAAACTCACGCTTTTGTATCCTTTTGTCATGCCATCTTTTAACTTTTTCTTTAAATAATTTGGCATTCTCATAGGCTTGGGTTCTCCATTCATCAAGTGAGCTAATTTCAAATAGCCTCTTCTCACCGGCAAGTTTGAAATCATAATTGAGTTCTTTAATAGCCCAATAAGCCTTATGTTCTAGTTCGAGAGGTAAGTGACATGCATTTCCATAAACCATTTTATACGGAGACATACCCATAGGATTTTTATATGCAGTTCTATAGGCCCATAATGCATCATCAAGTTTCTTGGACCAATTCTTTCTAGATCTATTAACAGTCTTTTGCAAAATTAATTTGAGTTCTCTATTACTCAATTCTACTTGACCACTAGACTGCGGGTGATAAGGAGATGCAATTCTATGATTAACATCATACTTAGCAAGCTTTTTACGGAAAGCACCATGAATAAAATGTGAACCACCATCAGTCATTAAATATCTAGGACTCCAAACCTTGGAAAAATAACTTCTTTAAGCATCTTAATAGAGGTGTTATGATCAGCACTACTAGTTGGAATAGCTTCTACCCACTTAGTAACGTAATCAATAGCAACTAAAATATGTGTATATCCATTAGAGGAAGGAAAAGGTCCCATATAATCAAAGCCCCAAACATCAAATGGTTCAATAACAAGTGAATAATTCATAGGCATTTCTTGACGTCTACTAATATTATCAATTCTTTGACATTCATCACAAGACAAGACAAACTTACGGGCATCCTTGAAGAGAGTAGGCCAATAAAAACCAGATTGTAATACCTTATGTGCAGTTCTATCTCCAGCGTGGTGTCCTCCATAAGCCTCGGAGTGACACTTGCATAGGATATGTTCCTGTTCATGCTCAGGTACATAACGTCTAATAATACCATCTACTCCTTCTTTATAAAGGTGTGGGTCATCCCAAAAGTAATGTCTCAAATCATAGAAGAACTTTTTCTTTTGCTGGTATGTGAAACTAGGTGGTATAAATTTAGCAGCAATGTAATTAGCATAATCAGCATACCATGGAGCAGTATGAGAAGCATTTATGCCATTTAATTGTTCATCAGGAAAGCTATCACCAATAGGTAGTGGGTCATCAAGAACATTTTCTAACCTAGACAAGTTGTCTGCAATGGGGTTCTCAGCTCCCTTTCTATCAATGATATGCAAATCAAATTCTTGTAGCAAGAGAACCCATCTGATAAGTCTAGGTTTAGCATCTTTCTTTTCCATAAGATATTTAATAGCAGCATGATCAGTGTGAATAGTTACTTTAGAATCAACAATATAAGGTCTAAACTTATCACAAGAAAATACAACTGCTAGGAATTCCTTTTTAGTAGTAGCATAATTTATCTGGGCATTGTCTAGAGTTTTACTAGCATATTGAATAACATTTAATTTCTTATCAACTCTTTGCTCTAGAATAGCACCTACAGCATAATCACTAGCATCACACATAATTTGAAAGGGTAAATTCCAATCAGGTGGCTAAACAATCGGTGCAGAGATCAATGCTTTCTTAAGTATTTCAAATGCTTCTACGCAATCATCATCAAAAACAAATGGTATATCTTTTCGTAATAAATTAGTTAGAGGGCGAGAAATTTTTGAGAAGTCCTTAATGAACCTCCTATAAAAACCGGCATGACCAAGGAAACTTCTTATACCTTTGATGTCCTTGGGACATGGCATCTTTTCAATAGCATCAACTTTAGCTTTATCAACTTCAATACCTCTTTCAGAAACTTTATGCCCCAAGACAATACCTTCATTAACCATGAAGTGGTACTTCTCCCAATTCAAGACAAGGTTAGTTTCTTCACATCTCTACAAAACTCGATCAAGGTTTCTTAAGCAATCATCAAAAGAGGATCCATAGACGGAGAAATCGTCCATGAAAACCTCACAAATCTTTTCACAAAAGTCAGAGAATATAGCCATCATGCATCTTTGAACGGTAGCAGGTGCATTACATAAACCAAAAGGCATACTTCTATAAGCAAAAGTACCAAAAGGGAAAGTATAAGTAGTCTTTGATTGATCATTGGCTGACACAGGTATTTGAGAGAAACCAGAATAACCATCAAGAAAGCAAAACTGTGTATGTTTGGATAATCTTTCTAGCATTTGATCGATAAAAGGTAAGGGGTAATGATCTTTTTAGTAGCTTTATTTAATTTGCAAAAATCAATTACCATCCTATAACCTGTAATAATTCTTTGCAGGATCAACTCATCTTTATCATTAGGAACGACAGTAACAACTCCCTTCTTAGGGACACAATGGACAGGACTTACCCACTGACTATCATCATTGGGATAAATTATACCTGCCTCAAGAAGCTTTAGTATTTCATTTCTTACCACTTCCTTCATCTTAGGATTTAGCCGTCGTTGATGATCACAATCTGGTTTGGCATCTTCCTCTAAATTTATTTTGTGTTGACACAGAGTGGGACTAATGCCCTTAAGGTCATCAAGAGTATATCCAATAGCAGCACGGTTCTTCTTCAGAGTTTTCAATAATGTCTCTTCTTCATGCTTGTAACACCCCGGTTGTAACTTTCCCAATTTGTACTCCAACTCTTGCCGTTTCCGGCGTTAAGTTATTTTATTTTCTCGGGTTCGGGTTTTTGTCTCCGTGTGTTGTATCATTGTCATGCATCTCATATCTTGTCATCATGTGCATTGCATTTGCATACGGGTTCGTCTCATGCATTCGAGCTTTTTCCCCGTTGTCCTTTTGCATTCTGGCGCTTCGTTCTCCTCCGGTGGTCATTTCTACCTTTCTTTCGTGTGTGAGGATTAAACATTTCCGGATTGGACCGAGACTTGTCAAGCGGCCTTGGTTTACTACCGGTAGACCACCTGTCAAGTTTCGTATCATTTGGACTTCGTTTGATACTCCAACGGTTAACCGAGGGACCGAAAAGGCCTCGTGTGTGTTGCAGCCCAACACCCCTCCAATTTGGCCCAAAACCCACCTAAGCCTTCTCCATCATCTAGAGCGTTCGATCACGATCGCGTGGCCGAAAACCGCACCTCATTTGAACTCTCCTAGCTCCCTCTATGCCTATATATAGATCCCCCTCCGAAATTCGCGGGCAAAACCCTAACTCTCTTCCTCTCCTCGCGACCGGACAAAATCCCACCGATGGACATTGTCCGCTTCCCCCGCCAGCCACTCCGGGCGTGCCACGTGGCGTCCCGGCGCCCCACTTCACCGCCTCCTCCGCCGACCCGCCGCGGCCCGTCGTGGGCCCCCACGGGCACAGTCACCGCCACTCGCACCCGGCTCGCCGCGCCGCCCCACGCGTCGCCCCGCCGCCGTCTTCCTCGAGCCCAGCCGCGTCGCCGTCCACCGGCCGCCGCGCCACCGCGGGTCCCCGTCGTGCAAGCCGCCGCAGCGCGCCGCCCCCGCCGGCGCCTCCCTCCTCCGGCCAGATCCGGTCGAGGAGCGACCAGATCCGGCGACTACGACCTCGCCGGCCGCCGTCTTCGTCATCTTCGGCGAGCAGCGCCACCGCCTCGTTTTGCGTGCCGGGTCAAACCCTAGATCCGGAGATCGAAATTCTACAAAGTCCCCGTGTTTTTTTTAGTTTCAAGTGCCCATGTTCATCGTGCCGTAACTTTGCATCCGTAACTCCATTTTTGGCATGTAGCATATCAAAATGTTCATCTCAGAGAATACATCATTTCATTCCATTGCATCATTTTCATTTGAGTTCATCTTGATGCCCGAAATGCTGTTAGAAGAGGGCTACTTGATTTAATTGTCAGATCTGCTGCTCCATTTAGATATTTGTCATTTTTGCCATGATTAATGTGTGCATGATATGCCCATGAGCTCTACACGTGTTTTGTTAAGGGTTTTGTCATCTTTCCAGAGGTGCAACCCATGTATTTTTGTGATGTGTGTGGTGACTAGCACAAGCTTGCAAAGTGAGGCACTTGGTAATTCTGATTTCAGGGACTTAGCATTTCCACTAAGTCCTTGAGCTGTTTATCTCATATGGCCATATGTTCATGTTGTTTCCTAGTGATCCGTGCCTCTTTTGAGGATGATCAGTAAGGATGTTTTGTTAATCTTGTAGTGATCTATCCATCCATGTCTTTTTTTCAATTATGGAACACCCTAGCTTGAGTCAATCGAGCTCTACTTTTGCTACTTTGTGAATCTGGGCAGATTGTCAACTTGTTTGCAATTTTGCCGATGATGTTGTAGTTGATCCGTGCATGCTATGCTATTGTTCTTGCCATGTCTAGCTTGCATTTTGTGTATTCTTGATGGATGTATGCTTAGACTTTCATGACTTGCTCTGTATTGAGTGCATCGAGCTCGTAAACATGCCTACTTGAGTTATGTTTCATCATGTGCCAGTTTTCACTAAGTCTGAAAACTTATTATGTTTTTGCTATGTTCACATGCTTGCAATTGTATTTTCCGATCCCTTTTGGCTCAAGCTCACTAAGGGACTTTTGTTAAGCTCTTTGAGTAGCTCCATGCCATGCTTTACTTTGCCATGTTCAGGTCCTGTAGCATGTAGCTTTGTTGCTCCGAAGAGTGCTATCTGATCTGAAATTCTAGACAAGTGTTAATTTCACTAAGTCTGAAATCTGTTTGCCATATGCATTTTTGCCATGCTTGTTTGAACCTGTTAATGGATGAATTGGCCGTAGCTCAGTGCTAGACTTTTGTTAAGCATCATGAATGCATCCCTTCCATGTATTTTTATGCCATGTTTGGGTGCTGTAGCATGTTCATCTCATTGCATTTAGATGGCTACTTGCTGTAAATCGCAGACCGGTGTCATATTTGAATCGCTTGCCATTTCCAAACCGTAACTCCGATTCCGGCGTTCTTTATATCGTTTTCAAGTGATTTCATCTCATATTTCCAGTGGCACACTTGGATTCCCAAGTTGAGTCCAGGTTCATGCATTCCTTGTCAAATCTTGCATATGCATCCCGCATCGCATCCCGCATAGCATACCATCTTTGCATCATGTTGTTTGAGTTGCACGTGGTTGATTGTGTCCTTGTTGCTTGTTTGTCTTGTTTGGGTAGAGCCGGGAGACGAGTTCGCTAACGAGGAGCCCGTTGAGTTTGCTTTCGAGGATCCAGTCAACTCTGACAACTTTGCAGGCAAGATGATCATACCCTCGAAATCACTACTATCTTTGCTATGCTAGATTGCTCGCTCTTTTGCTATGCCAATGCTACGATGCCTACCACTTGCTTTCAAGCCTCCCAAATTGCCATGTAAAAACCTCTAACCCACCATTTCCTAGCAAACCGTTGATTGGCTATGTTACGGCTTTGCTCAGCCCCTCTTATAGCGTGGCTAGTTGCAGGTGAAGATTGAAGGCTGTTCCTTGTTGGAACATTTATTTACTTGTTGGGATATCATTATATTATCTTGTTATCTTAATGCATCTATATACTTGGTAAAGGGTGGAAGGCTTGGCCTCTCGCCTAGTGTTTTGTTCCACTTTTGCCGCCCTAGTTTCCGTCATATCGGTGTTATGTTCCCGGATTTTTGCGTTCCTTACGCGGTTGGGTTATAATGGGAACCCCTTGATAGTTCGCCTTGATTAAAGCTTTTCCAGCAATGCCCAACCTTGGTTTTACCATTTGCCACCTAGCCTCTTTTCCCTTGGGTTTCCGGAGCCCGAGGGTCATCTTATTTTAACCCCCCCGGGCCAGTGCTCCTCTGAGTGTTGGTCCGACCGAGTAGACTGCGGGGCCACCTCGGGGCAACTTGAGGGTTGGTTTTACTCGTAGGATGTCTCATCTGAGTGTGCCCTGAGAACGAGATATGTGCAGCTCCTATCGGGATTTGTCGGCACATTCGGGCGGTGTTGCTGGTCTTGTTTTAACCTGTCGAAGTGTCTTGAAGAACCGAGATACTGAGTCTGATCGGAACGTCTTGGGAGGAGGTCTATTCCTTCGTTGACCGTGAGAGCTTGTCATGGGCTAAGTTGGGACTCCCCTGCAGGGATTTGAACTTTCGAAAGCCGTGCCCGCGGTTATGGGCAGATGGCAATTTGTTAATGTCCGGTTGTAGATAACTTGAACCTTAACTTAACTAAAATGAATCAACTGAGTGTGTTACCATGATGGCCTCTTCTCGGCGGAGTCCGGGAAGCGGACACGGTGTTGGAGTAATGCTTGCGCAGGTTGTCCTCTAGTTTCTCGCTCGCGCTTTGCCTCCTCTTCTCGCTCTCTTTTGCGAATAAGTTAGCCACCATATTTTGCTAGTCGCTTGCTGCAGCTCCACATATATTTGTACCTTGCCTTACCTATAAGCTTAAATAGTCTTGATCGCGAGGGTGCGAGATTGCTGAGTTCTTGTGGCTCACAGATTACTATTACATCAGATGCAGGGCCTGATGATTCCGCTCCAGGAGACGCGTTTGAGCTCAAGTGGGAGTTCGACGAAGACTCTCAACGTTACTATGTTTCCTTTCCTGATGATCAGTAGTGGTGCCCAGTTGGGGGTGATCGGGACCGTGTCGCATGTTGGGTTATCTTTTATTTCGGCGCCGTAGTCGGGCCTTGAGTGTTTGGATGATGTAATGTTATTTATGTACTTGATTGACGTGGCGAGTGTAAGCCAACTATGTTATCTCCCTTTTTATTATCTATATTACATGGGATGTTGTGAAGATTGCCTAACTTGCGACATATGCCTTCAATGCGATTATGCCTCTAAGTCGTGCCTCGACACGTGGGAGATATAGTCGCATCGAGGGTGTTACAATGCTCTGAAAGGTTAGCACTAATAATAACATGATATATCTTTTTCTCATCAAGATAACCATATTTAAGAGTATCGGGTAACGGTTTAAGCTCAAACACGGGATCACCCTTGGGTGGAGGAGGATCCCCTAGGATTTCAACAAGCAAATTGTGTTTCAGGATGGGTTCCCGTTTAAAGAATACTTCATCTATTTCCCTTCTTTCATTCATAAACATATCATTTCCGTGGTCTAGCAAATATTGTTCTAAAGGATCACTAGGAGGTACGGCAATAGAAGCAAGACCAATAATTTCATCTTTACTAGGTAATTCCTCTTCACGATGTTGTCTACAAAATTTAGAGAAATTAAATTCATAAGACATATCACCTAAACCAATAGTAACAACATCCTTTTGCAAACTATCTTAGCATTAACAGTGTTCAAGAAGGGTCTACCAAATATAATGGGACAAAAGCTATCTTGTGGGGAACCAAGAATAAGAAAATCAGAAGGATATTTAGTTTTCCCACACAAGACTTCAACATCTCTAACAATTCCCATTGGTGAAATAGTATCCCTATTGGCAAGTTTAATTGTGACATCAATATCTTCTATCTCAGCAGGTGCAATATCATGCATAATTTCTTTGTATAAGTCAAAAGAAATTGCACTAGCACTAGCACCCATATCACATAAGCCATGATAGCAATTATCTCCTATTTTAACAGAAATAACAGGCATGCCTACCAAAGATCTAGGTTTATCTTTAGCACAAGGTTTAGCAATTCTAGCAGTCTCATCACGGAAATGAATAACATGCCCATCAATATTATCAGACAAGAGATCTTTAACAATAGCAATATTAGGTTCAACTTTAATTTGCTCAGCAGGTGTATAAGTTCTAATATTGCTTTTCTGAACCACAGTTGAAGCTTTAGCATGATCCTTTATCCTAACAGGAAAAGGTGGTTTCTCAACATAAGAAGTAGGAACAATAGGATCATTATAAGTGATAGTCTTTTCTTCAACTTTAATAGGTGCAGCTACTTTTACTTCTATGGGAGGACGATATTTAAACCACTTCTCCTTAGGGAGATCAACATAAGTAGCAAAAGATTCACAGAAAGAAGCTACTATCTCAGAGTCAAGGCCATATTTAGTGCTAAACTTACGGAAAATATCGATGTCCATAAAATATTTAACACAATCAAACTTAGGTGTCATACCTGACTCCTTACCTTCGTCGAGGTCCCAATCTTCAGAGTTGCGTTTAATTCTTTCCAATAAATCCCATTTGAATTCAATAGTCTCCGTCATAAAATAGCCAGCACAAGAAGTATCGAGCATGGTGCGATTGTTATCAGAAAGTCGAGCATATAAATTTTGAATAATCATTTCTCTTGAGAGCTCATGATTGGGGCATGAATATAAGATTGATTTAAGCCTCCCCCCAAGCTTGAGCGATGCTTTATCCTTCGCGAGGCCAGAAATTATATATATAATTGCGATCACGATGAACAAGATGCATAGGATAAAACTTCTGATGAAATTCCAATTTCAATCGTTTGTAGTTCCATGACCCCGTATCATCACATAGCCTATACCATGTCAATGCATCTTCCTTCAAAGATAAAGGGAAGACCTTCTTCTTAATAACATCTCCGGGTACACCTGCAAGCTTAAATAATCCACAAACTTCATCCACATATATTAGGTGCTCATCAGGATGCACTATTCTGTCTCTTGCAAAAGGATTAGCTAGCAGTTTTTCTATCATACCCGGAGGAATTTCAAAGTAGACATTTTCATTTTCAGTAGGTTCAGTAGGTTGAGGAGCAACTCTTTGCTCTACTGGTCGGGGTGAAGATACCCCGAACAAGCTGCACAGAGGATTACTTTCCATAGTAACAAGTGACAGTAAATTTCAACACACTATATAAATTTTTCCTTACCAAATTCCACCTACCAAAGGCGCTTCACTCCCCAGCAACGGCGCCAGAAAAGAGTCTTGATGACCCACAAGTATAGGGGATCTATCGTAGTCCTTTCGATAAGTAAGAGTGTTGAACCCAACGAGGAGCAGAAGGAAATGATAAGCGGTTTTCAGCAAGGTATTCTCTGCAAACACTGAAATAATAGGTAACAGATAGTTTTGTGATAGGATAATTTGTAACGAGTAACAAGTAACAAAAGTAAATAAAGTGCAGCAAGGTGACCCAATCCTTTTTGTAGCAAAGGACAAGCCTGGACAAACTCCTATATGATGTAAAGCGCTCCCGAGGACGCATGGGAATTATCGTCAAGCTAGTTTTCATCACGTTCATATGATTCACGTTCGGTACCTTGATAATTTGGTATGTGGGTGGACCGGTGCTTGGGTGCTGCCCTTACTTGGACAAGCATCCCACTTATGATTAACCTCTATTGCAAGCACCGCAACTACAACAAAAGTATTAAGGTAAACCTAACCATAGCATGAAACATATGGATCCAAATCAGCCCCTTACGAAGCAACGCATAAACTAGGGTTTATGCTTCTGTCACTCTAGCAACCCATCATCTACTTATTACTTCCCAATGCCTTCCTCTAGGCCCAAATAATGGTGAAGTGTCCTGTAGTCGACGTTCACATAACACCACTAGAGGAGAGACAACATACATCTCATCAAAATATCGAACGAATACCAAATTCACATGACTACTAATAGCAAGACTTCTCCCATGTCCTCAGGAACAAACGTAACTACTCACAAAGCATATTCATGTTCATAATCAGAGCGGTATTAATATGCATAAAGGATCTGAACATATGATCTTCCACCAAATAAACCAACTAGCATCAACTACAAGGAGTAATTAACACTACTAGCAACCCACAGGTACCAATCCCAGACTTAGAGACAAGAATTGGATACAAGAGATGAACTAGGGTTTTGAGAGGAGATGGTGCTGGTGAAGATGTTAATGGAGATTGCCCTCTCCCGATGAGAGGAGCGTTGGTGATGACGATGGCGATGATTTCCCCCTCCCGGAGGGAAGTTTCCCCGACAAAACAGCTCCGCCAGAGCCCTAGATTGGTTCTGCCAAGGTTCCGCCTCGTGGCGGTGGAGTCTCGTCCGGAAAGATGGCTTATGATTATTTCCTCATCGACAGACTCCATATAGCAGAAGATGGCCATCGGAGGGCCACCAGGGGGCCCACGAGGTAGGGGTGCGCCCCCCACCCTCGTGGGCAGGGTGTGGCCCCCTTGGTGAACTTCTTACGCTCAGTATTTTTTATATATTCTGAAAACGTCTTCCGTGAAGTTTCAGGACTTTTGGAGCTGTGCAGAATAGGTCTCTAATATTTGCTCCTTTTCCAGCCCTGAATCCCAGCTGCCGACATTCTCCCTCTTTATGTAAACCTTGTAAAATAAGAGAGAATAGGCATAAGTATTGTGACATAATGTGTAATAACAGCCCATAATGCAATAAATATCGATATAAAAGCATGATGCAAAATGGACGTATCAGACACTGTGCTGGATCGTGAGTTCGTGGGACGTCACCGAGCCGAATGTGTGAAGATCGCGGAGGTATCGTACTTTCACTTACGGTTGATCGTCAAGACGTATGACTACATCAATTGCGTTGTCATAATGTTTTCGCTTACGGTCTACGAGGGTACGTAGACAACACTCTCCCCTCTCGTTGCTATGCATCAGCATGATCTTGCGTGTGCGTAGGAAAATTTCTGAAATTACTGCGTTCCCCAACACCATTTATATTAAGTGTATGACCATAGAAGGTTTTATTCACGTAAACAGAACAACAATTATTCTTTGACTTAAATGAATAACCGTATTGCAATAAACATGATCCAATCATATTCATGCTCAACGCAAACACCAAATAACATTTATTTTAGGTTCAACACTAATCCCGAAGGTAAAAGGAGTGTGCGATGGTGATCTTATCAACCTTGGAATCATTTCCAACACACATCGTCACCTTGCGCTTAACTAGTCTGTGTTCATTTTGTAACTCTTGTTTCGAGTTAATAATCTTAGCAACTTAACTGGTATGAAATACCCTGGGGTTACTATGAACACTAGTAAAGTACACATCGATAACATGTATATCAAATATACTTTTGTTCACTTTTCCATCCTTCTTATCCGCCAAGTATTTGGGGTAGTTCCGCTTTCAGTGACCATTTCCTTTGCAGTAGAAGCACTCAGTTTCTGGCTTAGGTCTAGCTTTGGGCTTCTTCAGGAAGTGGCAACTTTCTTGCCATTCTTCTTGAAGTTCCCTTTCTTTCCCTTGTCCTTTTACTAGAAACTAGTGGTCTTTTCAACCATCAACACTTGATGCTTTTTCTTGATTTCTACCTTCACCAATTTAAGCATCGCGAAGAGCTTGGGAATCGTTTCCGTTATCCCTTGCATATTATAGTTCATCATGAAGTTCTAGTAACTTGGTGATAGTGACTAGAGAACTCTGTCAATCACTATATTATCTGGAAGAATAACTCCCACTTGATTCAACTGATTGTAGTACTCAGACATTCTGAGCACATGCTCACTAGCTGAGCTATTCTCCTCCATCTTGTAGGCAAAGTAGAGGTCTCATACCTCTTGACTCGGGCATGAGTCTGAAATACCAATTTCAGCTCTTGGAACATCTTATATGCTCCGCGGCGTTCGAAACGTTTTTGAAGTGCCAGTCCTAAGCCGTAAAGCATGGCGCACTAAACTATCAAGTAGTCATCATACCGAGCTTTGCCAAACATTCATAACGTTTGCATCTGCTCCTGCAATAAGTCTGTCACCTAGCAGTGCATCAAGGACATAATTCTTTTGTGCAGCAATGAGGATAATCCTTAGATCATGGAGCCAGTCTGCATCATTGCCACTAACATCTTTCAACATAGTTTTCTCTAGGAACATATCAAAAATAAAACAAGGGAGCTATACGCGAGCTATTGATCTACAACATAGATATGCAAAAACTATCAGGACTAAGTTCATGATAAATTAAAGTTCAATTAATCATATTACTTAAAAACTCCCACTTAGATAGACATCCCTCTAATCATCTAAGTGATCACGTGATCCATATCAACTAAACCATGTCCGATCATCACGTGAGATGGAGTAGTTTTCAATGGTGAACATCACTATGTTGATCATATCTACTATATGATTCATGCTCAACCTTTCGGTCTCAGTGTTCCGAGGCCATATCTGCATATGCTAGGCTTCGACAAGTTTAACCCGAGTATTCTACGTGTGCAAAACTGGCTTGCACCCGTTGTATGTGAACGTAGAGCTTATCACACCCGATCATCACGTGGTGTCTCGGCACGACGAACTATAGCAACGGTGCATACTCAGGGAGAACACTTATACCTTGAAATTTAGTGAGAGATCATCTTATAATGCTACCGCCGTACTAACCAAAATAAGATGCATAAAGGATAAACATCACATGCAATCAATATAAGTGATATGATATGGCCATCATCATCTTGTGCCTTTGATCTCTAACTCCAAAGCACCGTCATGATCACCATCGTCACCGGCTTGACACCTTGATCTCCATCAAAGCATCGTTGTCATCTCGCCAATTGCTTCTACGACTATCGCTACCGCTTAGTGATAAAGTAAAGCAATTACACATTTCATACAATAAAGCGATAACCATATGGCTCCTGCTTGTTGCCGCTAATTGTGTTAGAAAATATGATCATCTCATACAACAATTTATATAATCACGTCTTGACCATATCACATCATAATATGCCCTGCAAAAACAAGTTAGACGTCCTCTACTTTGTTGTTGCAAGTTTTACGTGGCTTCTACGGGCTTCTAGCAAGAATCGTTCTTACCTACGCATCAAAACCACAACGTAGTATAGCGATTGCTTTTTGTTCTTAAAAAAGAACCATGTTCATTGAAACCGATTCAACTAAAGTTGGAGAAACAGACACCCACTAGCCACCTGTGTGCGAAGCACGTCGGTAGAACCAGTCTTGCGTAAGCGTACGCGTAATGTCGGTCTAAGCCGCTTCATCCAACAATACCGCCGAATCCTGAATCAACTAGTGATGGCAAGCAATATGTATATACCCACGCCCACGAATCCTTTGTGTTCTACTCGTGCATATAACATCTACGCATAGACCTGGCTCGGATGCCACTGTTGGGGAACGCAGTATTTCAAAAAAATTCCTACGATCATGCAAGATCTATCTAGGAGATGCATAGCAACGAGAGGGGAGAGTGTGTCTACGTACCCTCGTAGACCGAAAGCGGAAGCGTTGAGTAACGCGGTTGATGTAGTCGAACGTCTTCACGATCCAACCGATCAAGTACCGAACGCACGGCACCTCTGTGATCTGCACACGTTCAGCTCGGTGACGTCCCTCGTACTCTTGATCCTGCTAAGGCCGAGGGAGAGTTTCATCAGCACGACGGCATGGTGACGGTGATGATGAAGTTACCAACGCAGGGCTTCGCCTAAGCACTACAACGATATGACCGAGGTGGAAATCTATGGAGGAGGGCACCGCACACGGCTAAGACAACTGTCAACTTGTGTGTCTATGGGGTTCCCCCTCCCCCGTATATAAAGGAGTGGAGGAGGGGAGGGCCGGCCCTTTCTATGGCGCGCCCCAAGGGGGATTCCTACTCCTAGTAGGAGTAGGTTTCCCCCCTTCCCTAGTTGGAGTAGGAGAAGAAGAAAGAGGGAGAAGGAGAGCAGGAAAGGGGGGCAGGCCCCCTCTCCAATTCGTATTGGGCTGGGGGGAGGGCGCCCCCCACTTGGTCGCCTCCTTCTCTTTCCCACCATGGCCCATTAAGGCCCATTGACTCCCCGGGGGGTTCCGGTAACCCCCGGTACTCCGGTAATTGCCCGAACTTATACGAAACCATTCCGGTGTCCAAACATAGCCTTCAAATATATCAATCTTTATGTCTCGACCATTTCGAGACTCCTCGTCATGTCCGTGATCACATCCGGGACTCCAAACAACCTGTTTGTCTATGCAAGGGACACTCTGTTTGTCTATGTATACACACATGTACTAAGTTTTCGGTTAATACTGTTCTAGCATGAATAATAAACATTTATCATGATACAAGGAAATATAAATAACAACTTTATTATTGCCTCTAGGACATATTTCCTTCACGAGGCACATCGCCCGACCTGCATTGCAGCTGGCTAACCTTCGAGCTCTCCGAGCCGAGCTCAAAGGAGGAGGAGACAGGTAGGGATGAACAAAGCAGGGGGAGGAGATGGAGGTTGACCGCGCCGTTGGGTTTTTGGTGGCGGACGCTATGGTGGACAGGGGCGATGACATCCACCTCCTTCACTAACTTGCCAAAGCCGAGGAGGCGGAGCACCTCACAGTGGATAAGCGAACCGAGTCTGAGCGTGCGATCCCTCCCACATTTGCCGAGCTCGTCACGGACTCCACCATTGTGGCCAAGAACCGTGCCATCCTTGAGTAGCTCAAGTCCGAGGGGGTGGTGGTGGGGAACTACCGCAAAATCCACCTCTGCGATGTGAAGCGGGAGTGTATCTTCGCCGACGAGGAGGAGGACGAGGCACCCTTGATTCACCCCGCTACCAACGACCGTGAGACCGGCGAAAGGGGCCATCAAGCTTTCCTTTGGCGAGGAGTAGGAGTAAGGTAGTATCTACTTTGCAATTTCTATTCAAATGTAGCTTGTTTTTATCTATCTATCTATATACAAACTACGTATGAAAGCATTGTTGCATGGATTTGTATGGATTGACAAATGCGAGCCGGCCAGTTCTTATCCACGTCTTCACGCGTTCGTGGACATATGAAGGCACCTACACCGGGCGTTAGGCGTGAATGTTAGGATTAATATCCTGCTTGATTGGCAGTTAGACTAACAAATCCTAGCGTCTACCTGTGCCAAACATGGAGGCAGACGCTTCGCTTCTCTTTTGCCTACAGTACTTAGAGCTGTGCATGTAGTGAATCAGTTTTTTTTTACTGATTTTACGATTAATTAGCAGCCATTGTTAGTGGTAAAGAAAGTATTTCAACAAAAACACTAAAGTTGATTTTTTTAATATATTTTATGATACCCCTTCCGACCTATACTAATTGTCACTGATTTAGTACAGTTGTATTAAATCAACACAATCAATATTGATCGCTTGTAAATCGATGATAATTAATATGAAGCGGAGGGAGTTTTTTTTCTTGGTAAGCGTTTGTGCAAGCGCCCTGCAATGAAGATCCTCTAAAGAATCACATTAAGGTATATCTAGCAGGATGCCGCAAAAAAAAGGTATATCTGGCAGGAGATGCTCTTATATTCCATTTCTACCATTGGCACTGAGATATCAATCTGCGAAGCCTTTGCCATCACTGTGCGAGTCGCTAGCCTCACGAGTCAGGCGTAGCACGTGACCTGACCTTCTCACTCACTTAGCGAACAAGCAAACGCCAGGCAGGAAAGCGCCGCCTTCCCACTTGGCAGCATAACGCGGTGCAGAAAAGAGCCACCAAGCCGCGTAGCGTCAACTCAGCTGGCGCCTTATCCACACGTGATCTCAGCTAGCGGCTAGGAGCATGAAAGCTACCCCAAGCCGCGTCTTATCCGCTCGAGCGGCACACAAAGCTCCGTAAGATGCGTTTCCAAAGCGCGTCTTCGCGCCTGACGAGTAGACGCGACGCAGGAAAGCGCCGGACCGTAGGACGCGGCTAAGAAAACGGCTGTCATCTTATGTTGCCAGAGCTGCCGCACCCGGTTTGTAGCACGTGTGCCATGTGTGTGTGTGTGTGTGTGTGATCCGTTATCAGTTACAGTAGTACTTTGAAACTGAATTACGTTGGTTTGTTTGGAAAAGTTGTGGATTCAATAGAGCACAATGTTTACGAAAATTGCTAGGCGTGGACGAGCTCGCGCGATCCCGGCATCGTCACGCGTTTGTTCGCCTAGAGATGCGGGACTGCCGTGGTATTTCAGATGGTAGACAAGGTGTCAATTAATGCGTGTACGCAACAGCAAGGGACACAGTGAGAGCTGATGTTGGCGACAGACGTCAAAGGGCGGTGACGGTGTTTTCTGCCGTCTCGTTAGTTCCCTGGTTTCGCCCCACTGGATCCCTCGCATGCAGCACGGAGGCGTGCATTGACTATTCCAATGCTCAGAGCCACCACTCGAACGGCTAATGTCGTGCTTAATGTGCTTCCGGTCTGACAACATCTTTCCGTAATTTGTTTTTATTTTATATCAGCACAGGTGGCCTCGCGAGGGAGTGTTTGGGTGAAGTGCAAATACTGGGCTGAACTACTGCTGGTGAATTAGCTGCCATGTTTTATCATTTACCCCAGCAAAATTGTTTTTAGCAACTTCAGTATGCCTTCACACCCAAAAATAAATAAATTAGGAGGCTTGCAATTGTTTTTGTAGTAGTGAAAAATTCACGGTATTATGCACCGTGCGAACATTTTAATTACAGTCTTTTTGGCACCAAGGGCGGAAAGGCAAGCCTAAATAGTGGGAAAATGTAGCATATACAAAAAAAACACGTCACTTGTTGTAAATGCTAGTGTTAGTGGAAAGAGCGTACATGAAATTTTCAAAGAGAAATGGAGCAGGCGTATATTGCTGGTGAAAAAACAAATTAGGAGATATTTTTTCCTGGTAACAGTTGGTGTTTGAATTCATTTTACTTTTTCGCATGTGGAAATGTCACATATTTTTTCGTCCTGAATGTTTGTATGTAGCAGTTGGATGTGCCAAACAACGCAAAGCTTTTTTTTTTTTGCCATTATTTTCAACACTGAAAAAAACACCAAGGAAAAATCAGCAAATGTACATACAGGGATGGTTTATTATGTGCGTGTTTGATGTGTTTATGGGACTTGTTAGTGTTGTTATGACAAAAAATACAAGGTTGTCCAGGCAAACAAGGTCCATAATTTAATGAACAGCCATATGCTTTTATCATGAACAATTCAACTTAAAATCCGAGCAAGGCGGAACCTAAATTTATTTTCCATACAAACCTACCAGTATACCACTCTTAGCACAAGCATTTCTATCCTAATGCACGTAAAACGGAACCTGTTTTTATTATTATTTCAAACAAACCTACTAGCGCACTTATCTTCAGCTTATCAACTCTAATCACCGACCATAGATTTTTTATGCATGAAGCCTTGCCTGCTTAGCTGGGTTGGTGTGGATCCATGGGTGACTTTCGTGGTTGACTCGCAGCAGTTGCCCGTCCGAGTGCAGTCATCATCGTCGGCAAACCTATGATCTTCGGGATCATATGTAGCCCCCTCTTCCACAACTGAGAGACGGGATTGAACTTCAGGTTCTTCTTCGAGATCTCCATCCGCCATTGACACGCCATCAACCCTACTGTGAACTAAAGCTTGCATGCGGAGTCAACATTTTGAGATCTGCATTTTCACTACTAGAAGATGACAAGGGGGGAGAACACCAGTCCAAAGATGATATGTACGTACCGCGATCAAAGAACCTCTATGGGAGAAACTTTCATGCTCTGGATTACTGCTCGTGTGGTGCTCCTGCTGATTGGCGCCTCCAGGGGCATCCGAAGCAGAGCTGGAAGAGACATGCCTGGTAGACCGGTCGAAGGAGGTGCAGACATCTCTGAACTCGTACGCACACACACCTCTGCTCTCTCCTTTCATTGTGTCCTATGGTCGCGATCTCCATAGCCATGAGCTTCTCGCCTTAGACGGCGCCCCAAGAAAGACAATAGATTTGTTTTTACTTATCAGCGTCGGTCGGGTGACCATGGTCCCATAATCTGGTACACACGTATCCATTCCGCACACGGCGTCTGCCTTACAGATGCACAAGGCGGACGTTGTTACAGTGCCAACATATACCTGTACCAATGGAATATCATAATCCTAGTCCGGCATTACCCGTTATTTTACACAGTTCCGTCTTCGCACGTTACTACTGGACGTATGCAGTCGGCCTGTCTCCGTACGCTCGCATTGAATACAGTACGCGAGCGTTATTGATTCGTTCGTCCAGCTAGTAGGAGCGCGAGAGCCCGTCCATGCCATCGCCACTCTCACAGTGTTTAGGCATATCCTATATGATATACTAGGCGAAGTGGATAGTGCTCGGGGTGCAGATGCAGAGTCGATATGATAGTATAGGGAACGGCGTGGACATAAACTGGATACCGACATAAGTAGGTGCATCGGCAGTACATACAAAAATGTAGATTTATGCAAAATCAAAAGCGTGAACCCTGCAGTAAAGTGCACTACCCTCATTCCGAAACATGGTGTGCGTGTGTATGTTAAGTTCCCCGAATTTCCATCAAGTCTAACTATACATATCCCACGGCAAGAGGGATGAGCGATCCACAAATCTTGTTATATATGATTTCAGATGTGTAGCAGTCAAGTCAAGGATCATAAGGTCATAAAAGTACGCTATATGCCAAAAATACATAGGAGCTCTTAGGTGCTCCAGACCCCTATATGAATATTAAATATAAAAATTACTATTTTTCTTTAAAAAGTCTGAAATTTGAGGATATCAAATCTGGGTTTCCAATCCAGTGTAAAGTTTCGTGAAAAAAATACCAGAAAACGTATCTGTGGCGAAGAAAATACTGTCCGAACAAAAATCTATCCAAACAGTTTTTCTTCTTCCTCTATATTAGGATTTTTTTTGCCACGAATACGTTTACTGGTATTTTTTCACGAAATTTCGCAATGAAGTAGATCGAACACCTAAGTATGGTATCCCAAAATCCCAGTTTTTTTTCTTCAAATTTCTCGTAGTTTTTCAAACTTAATGTTCACATAGGAGGTGGAGCACCCAGGTGCTACAAATCCTCTTTCGCTATATGCTCGCTACTCTTTCCTATAAAAGAACACAAATAATAAGTGTCACACATTAGGTGCGTGACACTCCGGTCCTGACATTTTTTGATGGCAATTTCAGTCACGCAAGGATGGCAAATTCCAGTGGCACATGACAAGTTTCTATCAAAAACAAACTAAAATGCGAAAGTTGTCATCCTCGTGTAACTAAACTTGTCATCGAAAACGTTCAGAGTTGCTTCTTCAACACTTATCAGGGTTCAAATACTAAAGGTAAGAAAATAGAGAGTAACCATTACTAGTACAAGATAGTATTTTTCACAAATAAAACATAATTGTAGGTGGCTACACTCGCACATGCACACATAAGCATCTCATATACTCCCAAAAATAACAGTTCCATATTTACCAAGGAAGTAACATAAATTTGTTTGTTTGCAATGTATAATCTAGCTAGAAAAATTATAACCCCTCTGTTACTTTTATAAGATGTTTTTGGAGTCCATGATAGTGTAAAAAAACGTCTTATATTAAGTTACAGAGGAAGTATATTTGTAGATAACAACAATGTCACACCCTATGCCTGGGGTTCAAAATCATAATTGATACCGACGAAATAGAAAACACTCTTATCAAGAGTACAATTGAATTATCTACTCCATCCTATCCATATTAATAGTTCTACATATATTAAAAAAAGCTATGGCTTGATAATTGATAATTTCTCCTTTTCAGTTTATAAGGCATATGCATATTCTAGACTATCAAAATTTTAAGGTAATGCTCCTCATATAGTAAAGTATATACAAGCCACGTAGACGACTTTAGCCCAAAAGACACCCATCCAAGAAGAGTAATTAAAATCAAAACCGAAGAATCTCCTAAGCTTGATGCCAACAGTTGTCACCTGCCTTCAACACCACCGTAGCGGCCACCGCTAATCTCCAACTTTTCAAGCCTCCAAAGTAGCTTGCCAAGGTCAAACCTGTTTGCCGACAACGTAGATCATCATTGGCATCGGTCTTGGACAACCTCTCATGCTTCTTGCTAATCCAGAGCCAACATCAACGCAACGATGAAGCCCAAGGACACAAGTCCGCCGCAAGGAGGCCGCCGCCCACTAGTGCAGAACCGGGCAATAGCACCGGTTCGTAAAGCCCTTTAGTGCCGGTTCCATAACCGGCACTAAAGTGTGGTCACTAAAGGTCCCCCCCTTTAGTACCGGTTCAGCACGAACCGGTGCTAAAGGGCAACCACGTGGCACGAGCCAGCTCCGGGGGCCGGGAGCCCTTTAGTACCGGTTGGTAACACCAACCGGTACTAAAATGTTTGGGGGGTTTTGGTTTTATGATTTCTTTTTCATTTAATTTTGTGTTTTCCATTTTAATTTTTTTTCGTTTGCTGGTATTTTACGATACTACACATTGTACACGTTATGCATATATATATATAAATAGAATTTCTAGTAGAACCAATCATATATATATCATCAATGTCTCACAAACCACCATATTAATTCACACATACACACATGTATAGCTATATACAATTTCTCCTACATATGCATGTTGCCTTCGGAGCCAGTGGCATTAGCCTAATTGGTGCCTTCGGAGCACGATGACAATTGGAAATGGTTCATGACCTGGTCGATGGGGACGGTAGCGGGTAATAGTATTCTCCCTTCGGATTTATGACCTGGTCGAGCAAAAATCCCGCTATTTCCTCTTGAAGTGCTTCTACACGCTCCGTTTCTAGGAGCTTGTCCCGCACCTCTTTGAACTGTTAAGAAGGAGATCAATATGCATGTGTATTAGTTGTGTGACTAGATATCGATAATGGTGTAAAAATTATGAATAGTGTTTTGACAAGCGTACCCATTCCTGTCTTTGAGATCTGCTCCTTTCGGACGCCATCATGCGAATGTTCTCACAAACGCAGAATGCACACAGATCAATCCCCTGCGCCTGCTTCAGGGCCTTTATTACGAGAATGGAATTTAATTTGATCAGATAATAATTAATCAAGCATGATAATTAAAGATATGGCAGCTAGCTAGCTAGCTAGTACTACTTAATTACTTACCTTGGGTCAAAACCATTTCAGCTGTCGTTTCCATTCGCCTTCCGTGACGCTGATGAACCTTGCCCAAGCCCTGTCCGCCGACAAAGAAAATGAATAAAGGGGTTATTAAATAGTTCATATCATGAAATGACGAACTAAATAGGACGAGATATATAGTTAATAATGATTGAAATTACCTGTTGACTATCCCAAACAAGATGTTATAGTCACTATTTGCTTTGAGTAGTGAGTCCAGTATTTGAACTGTTCCGGCGTCAACTTTAATGATACACAAGATCCAGTGAAATCTGCATGCACACACGTTTGCATGTCTTAATTAAGCGGGCATATGTAAGCAAAAATATGTAGCTAGCTAGTAGGCAAAAACAGAGAATTTGTAGTACAAGAAAGTGTGACTCACTGGAAGTTGTAAGGAAGTAGTATATCTTCATTGTATTTGAGGCGCTTCAAGAACTCTAGCATACTGTCCTCTACCTGCTTTTCATAATGCTTGTTTATTTTCCATGTGTATTCATTAACGGTGTTTGGGTCAATGAACCCAATGCCATAGCGTCCACCTTTTCTCATTTCATACATCTTCATCTTGCATAATACCACAGAAAAGAATATAGTGAGGATAATTACAGGTAATGATTGATCAAAAGGATCACTACAGCTAGCTTGAGACTTAAATTACAGAAAGAAATCACTTACAGACAATAGCAACTGACAATAGATTTGTCGAGTGCGTCTTGATTGTATAACTGAAACAGTTCAGAATACTCAACGGTCACAGGATTCTCATGGTAGTAATGATCCTTCTTGACTTGCACCATGAGGGACTCTCGATCGGATCTCTTGGTAATGTCCATGTACCATTGATGCAATTCATACATTCTCATTGGGAGCTTCTTGACCTCTTCTGGCTTGACCAAAGGTTGGCCCCGGGCATATTTCCGTTTTATTTCCTCCTCTGTAAGCACATGCATGTCCTCGATCTTGAGGAGTTGTCCAACAGTGATGTTGAGAGTTTCAGCCTGCATTATATGCTCCTGGGTTATTACCACATCGCCCACCTCAGGAACGTAAACTGTTTACCCACAATAATATTGGGCGCGCGTACTGTCACGTGTTGTTCGCGGCACAACAAGCGAGGGGGGGGGGTCGATTGCGCCGCCTGTTCTCCCAGCTGGGCAACGGTTTTCCCGCATTTTTTGACAGCTGCTTGTTGTTTGCTCGAGCTCGAGCTCGCCTTCTTCTGTAGACGTTGTCGATGTAACTTCCTGATGTGGCGCTCATAGTCTGTGTCAATAGGCTTAGGAGCTGGTGGTTGAGCCATACGAATGAAGTGGTCAACTACTTCCACAGGCACTTTCTCCCTTGGCGACGGTAGCGGTTTTGGTCCAAAATGGGCGTCGACTTCTGCCCGCACTATGGCATTGGTTTGCTCCTCGGTCCTGTTGTAAGCCCTCTCAGGAAGAGGAGTAGTGAGGTTTGGACCATATTTATATCGCTTGCCTCCGCCTGTACTTCCTGTACTATGACCTCGACTCGTACCGCTACGCACCATAGCTGCGGGGTGTCTCTTCTGCGATTGCTGAGGCGGCGGAGACGGCTGATGGGGCTGAGTTGGACGAGGAGGAGTGGCCTGAAGCTGTGCCGGACTTGAAGTGGCCTGAGGTTGTGCCGGACTTGGAGGAGGAGTGGATGTCTGACGCTGTGTCGGACTTGAAGGAGGAGTGGCCTGACACTTTGCCGGACTTGGAGGAGGAGTGGCCTCACACGTTGGTGGACTTGGAGGAGCGGGAGTCTGCTGACTCGGTGGCAAACTTCGACGAGGAGTCGGGTGACGCGGTGTCGGTGGCCTTCGAAAGATGATGCAATCCTTTCTCCATAGGATGATACGATGTTTGGCATCTCCGAGTGTGTGCTCCTCGTCACCTCCAGGAATGTCAAGCTCTAGCCCCGAATATTGGTCCACCACCTCATCAACCACGACACGAGCATAGCCTGCTGGAATCGGGTTGCAATGAAAGGTTGCATCGGGGGAATTTGTATAAGCAACGCCGTCCGCCACCTTCAAGGATATGTTCTTAATTTTGAAGTGTAGCTCGCAGTTAGTGTTCTCCGCAATGACATCCACGGGGTATCTATCCAGCATTGCGTCAAACGGGACGGAACCCACGCTGCTTCTCGGCATGGATGGGGCGGTGGTATCCAATGCTGGATCATCCGCTAGCTGCTGCAGCTGCTGAGACCCCATTTGCTGGCTAAGTGAGTCGATCTGCTCCTGCTGCCGCTGGAATTTGATTGCCAAGTCCGCGTGCGCTGATTCTAGGCCTTGAAGGCGTTCATAGTCGAGCTTCCTCTGCTCCTCCTCCATCTTCCTCTCCTTCTCCTCCGCAATCTTCTTTCTCGCACGGGTTCTGTAGTCGGCGTTCCAGTCCGAAAACCCCTCATACCACGGAATGACGCACATGCCTCGTCTTCTTCCCGGGTGTTCAGGATTTTCTAGGGCACGCATAAGCTCGTCATTCTCTCTGTTGGGCTCGAACAACCCGGATCGAGCCTCTTCTATTGCAACAAGTAGCTTATCTTCGGCTCCGTCCAGACATGCCTTCTTGGAAACTTTGCCTGTCTCCGGGTCCAACTCCCCCCCATGCGCATAGAACCAAGTCCTGCACCAGGGGGGCCATCTCAATGTTTCTGGAGTGACACTTGCATCCAACATCTCTTTCTCAGACTTATCCCACTTAGGCATTCCCACCGCATAGCCACCTGGCACCAGCTTATGGAACTTATCCTTTTTTGCGGCATTGGCCTTATTTATTCTTGACCGTTCCTTACATAATTCTGAATCCTTAAATTTCACGAAATCATCCCAATGAACACTTTGATTCTCTAGTGTTCCCTCGAATACTGGAGTCTTCCTTCCTCCCTTGACGTACTTGTCCCATTCACGATTCTTGTGGTTCTTGAATGCAACCGCCATCTTCCTAAGAGCAGTGTCCTTGACTTTCTGCACATCTGCTTCTGTGAAATGATCTGGTAGGATGAAATGTTCCATGAGAGTATCCCAAAGCAGACTTTTTTGTCTGTCGTTGACAAAAGTGAGATCTGGACGTGGCTTTGCTGGCTCTCTCCATTCTTGAAGGGAGATCGGGAGTTGGTCCTTCACAAGAACTCCGCACTGACGAACGAACTTGTCCGCAATCTTCTTAGGCGCTAATGGTTCGCCATTAGGTTTGATTGCCTCGATATTATACTTTACGCCCTCCTTCAACTTTTTGTTCGGGCCTCGTTTCGTCCTGTTTCCTGAAGATTTGCTCGATCCGGATGGCTGAAAGAAGAAAGATCGATTCGTTAATATATCTTCAACTCATTTAAAACATGTGATGATCACCAGATGCCTGCTTATATAAATATATATACCTCTCCGGTGTTGTCATAATCGTAGTTCATGACTTCATCAATTCGGTCGTCGCGATCGAATGTCATATCACCCTCTCCGGTGTTGTTTAGAAATTCGGAGCCGTCATAATCTTCTTCATTTTGATCATCATCTGGCCCGCGTATTATATCGAATATGGTCTGTTCTCCCTCTCTGTCGGTATTGTCCGCCATAGCTTTTATTTAACTATGCCAAAAGAAATATAAAACAATTTAGTATTCAAATTACATCGTCTCGAATAATAGATATAATCTCGAATACATCGTCTTGAATAATAGATATAATCTCGAATACATCGTCTCGAATAATAGATATAATCTCGAATACATCGTCTCAAATAATAGATATAATCTCGAATACATCGTCTCGAATAATATATAATCTCGAATACATTGTCTTGAATATTATATATCGAGTACATCACTGGCTAGGTAGCTAATAAAGATCGAATACTATAGAAGAATCTAGGACTCATCGTATTCAGGGAACCCATGGCCAGGATAGCTGTCGTCGTCCTCTTCTTTTCATTGTCTTCCATCATAACCCTTCTTTCTCCGTGCTTGGTCCAAACATTATAGTGGGGCATGAAACCGGACTTAAACAGGTGGACGTGAATGGTTCTTGACGTAGAGTAATTGTGACCATTCTTACAGCGAGCACATGGACAAGGCATAAAACCATCCGCCCGCTTGTTTGCCTTAGCCGCAAGCAGAAAAGTATGCACGCCCTCAACGAACTGGGGAGAGCATCGGTCATCGTACATCCATTGCCGGCTCATCTTCATTACACAACACCGAATAGACCAAATTAATACAAGTTCATACATAAAGTTCATACAACACTTAAATGCAACAAACAAATAACTCTCTAGCTAAAGCATTTAAATGCAACAACAAATACGATCAAGATCGCAACTAAGGTAACAATGGATCCAACAGCATAATGATACCAAGCCTCACTATCGATGGCATATTTTCTAATCTTTCTAATCTTCAAGCGCATTTTCTCCATCTTGATCTTGTGATCATCGACGACATCGGCAACACGCAACTCCAATTCCATCTTCTCCCCCTCAATTCTTTTCAATTTTTCTTTCAAGTACTCGTTTTCTCTTTCAACTAAATTTAACCTCTCGACAATAGGGTCGGTTGGAATTTCCGGTTCACATACCTCCTAAAAAAATTTCTATGTCAACTTGATGGGTATAATTTGTCATAAACACGAAATGCAACTAGTTTTAGAAGAGAATATATATACCACATCTGAATCATAACAAGGACGAGGGCTGACGGGGACGGATATCAAAACCATGGCACTATATGTATAACAAACAACGTACGGGTAAGATAATTATACGAGTAACTATATATCCAAATCACACAAACATCAATTTTTATATAAAATTTCATGAACAAGAGGCTCACCACAAGGTGGTGCCGGCGACGGGACGGTGCGGGCAATCGACGGTGGTTACGGCGGAGATTTAGAAGGCACTAAGTAAACCACACCTACATATGCAAACTAAGTGTTATTTTTGACCTCAAATTGCATATAAATCAAATACTAGCACATATATATATATATATATCCTCCCAAATTACTAAACTCACAAATTAATCACTATATAAAGCATTGCAAAAGCTAATCTAGCAATGAGAGATGAAAGGACAAAGTTGCTAACCGTTGTGATCATTTGAATGGATGGGGGCTTCAAATCTTGACAAATTTTGGGCAAAATGTGTGATGAGTTCGAGAGAAAGAGGGGAAAAACAGAAAGGAGAGGGGAAAGGGGAAGAACAGAGCGAGCTCGGGTGGACGAAGGGTTTATGTAGGACGACCTTTAGTACCGGTTCATGCCAAGAACCGGTACTAAAGGGGCTGGAGGGGCCCCAGTCTGACAACATCCTGCCACCACTCTCATTAGTACCGGTTTGTGGCACGAACCGATGCTAAAGGTTCGCCACGAACCGGTACTAATGAAAGCGGCCCGGCTAGCCGTTGGAACCGGCACTAATGTATACATTAGTGCCGGCTCAAATACGAACCGGCACTAATATGCTTCACGTTTGACCCTTTTTCTACTAGTGGCCGCCACAACATCCCCGCTTGAACGAACTAGCACTTAGATCGATCACCAACCACATAGCATAACACCGCGCATCAGGGAAGCACTCGGAGCTCCCTTATTCACCGTTTTGTCGCCCTCGGACTAATGAAATACGAATTATATGCCAAGTATAGATTTAGAATTAAAAATGTCATTATTGTCGCAAGCATATGACTCATCACGAAATAAAGAAATAGAAAATTTGTGTGTTTGATCTTTTCAAACAATAGAACGAGTAACAATTCATATTTAATATATAAATAAAACATTAGTATAGAATACAAAATACAAATCAATCATCTAATTTCAGGTAGATATTACGTATAGAGGGTATTCATATACTATAATATGAATCAAATGAGGTATGGATAAAAAAGACTACTTCTTTTGGACCCTAAAAATAAAGAAGTGAATATTCAATTTTTTAATTTTTAAGTAAGGAATAAATCATGCATACATCTAAACAACCTTTTATTAAATCAAAGCAACCCTTTAGTAAGTCCAAGCAAACTTTAATAAATCCAAGCATCCCTTTCGTAAATCCAAGCAAACTTTTCGTAAATCTAAACAACATTTTCCTAGGTGCCCTCGAATTAGCCCGGGAGATCGTATTGATTACAGAAACATGAGTTTATTTAATAGACTAGTGAAAAAGGAAAAATATTATCAAGACGAATAAATAGAGTAACCTTGAAACGATAACGATTAATTACTCTTGCTATAAAACAAGCTCATATTTTATCTTTCTTACCGTTTGTAACAATGAGAATGCGAACTCAATGGTAAAAAAAATTTATTAATGAAATAGCACATACATTTTTCGTCTGGCAAATTACCATGGGAAAAGAGAACCAACTAGTGATTGGATGATTAGGAAGAGAGTGATATCCTCAGCCCAACAGGGATCAAATCTTAGGTTTACATTTTGTGTCTCATATAGCAGAATATTCTTTGAGTGGAAGTCAACATTTTCGTCTATAGAGAGGTGCCTATGTTTTTTTTTCCATACGATCAATGAAAATGGATAAGGTTTCACTATAGATAACGGAACAAAGACCAGAAAACGTCCATAGCGCAAAGAAAGGAAAAATAAGTGAAAGACAAGCTAGGCGTCTATGTGATTTTATCAATCTCAAGATCCATCGGCCGAGTCTTTTGAGGACGCTTATAGGGGTACTTGCATACTCATAAGGGATCAATGTATCTACATGTTTGTGAGAGTCTGTATTTGTAGTGTGTTTCTAAAAGAAAATTATGTGAAAATTAACCACGTTCGGCACTTGGCCTGCTTGCTTGGGCATTAGAGCAGAAGATTTATCTCTTGTGCTAAGAAAAAGAGAGCACGTGGAAGCAGTTGACCCAACCAAGCAGTCATTATCGTTAATTGTTTAAGCAGAAAGGAAGCTCCCTCTTGAGGAAAGCTCCCGCGGGCCACGGGAACGCAGAGAGTGACACGTCGCCTTAAAGAATAACCGCTTGTGGCGAAGCCAGTACGTACTCCGCCCGTCCGCCGTCGACATGCTCCGCAGCTGCAGCCCGCGTGGGTTCCAACGCATACCTATAAATAAGCACACGCACGAGCACGACACTAAGTAACACTCTCACTCTCTCACTCCAGCGCAATCCTCAAGCTAGACACTAGCTATCGACCGGCAGCCAGCAGCTATGGACATGAGCCTCGAGCACTCGAGCTCTCCCTCCTCCTCATCCACTACCGAGCGCGCCGGGACGGCGTGGCCGTGGCCGCCGAAGCGCCCCGCGGGCCGCACCAAGTTCCGGGAGACGCGGCACCCCGTGTTCCGCGGCGTGCGCCGCCGTGGCAGCGCCGGCCGGTGGGTCTGCGAGGTGCGCGTGCCCGGGGAGCGCGGCACGCGCCTCTGGCTCGGGACGTACATCACGGCCGAGGCGGCCGCGCGAGCGCACGACGCCGCCATGCTCATGCTCCGGGGCCGCTCCGCCGCGTGCCTCAACTTCCGGGACTCCGCGTGGCTGCTCGCGGTGCCGCCCGCATTCACCAACCTCTCTGACGTCCGGCGCGCGGCCGTCCAGGCCGTCGCGGACTTCCTGCGCCGTCCGGAGGCCACCAGTGCCGCTGCCGCGGTGCAGGAGGTCACCTCCAGTGTGTCCGCCCCGTCGTCGGCGGTGTGCAGTGTGCCCTCGTCAGAGACGGCGCAGGCTTCCCCTGATGCCGCTTTTGAGGCGCCGGCCGCACTGGACATGGACGTGTTTGACCTCGACTGCTTGTTTGGGGAAACGGACTCCGACGCGTACTACTACGCGAACCTTGCGCAGGGGCTGCTCATGGAGCCACCGCCGACTGTGGCCACCGGGTCGTACTGGGACAATGGAGACTGCGCCGACGGCGGAGCCGGAGCTGATGTCGCGCTCTGGAGTTACTAGTACTAATATCAACAATCTCCAGCATATATTCGAGTTGAAGCCGCTTCGATTATGATCCACGTCCCGAGACAGTCCATCGATGGCGCGCGGCATCGAATTGGATGGAATGGATGATGTTCCTGCATATTTCTTCTCAGGTTCTGCGTGTCTCCTCATTCCTCTCATGGCAAAAAGACGTACAAGCAGTTTTTCTGGTGGGCCCACCTGCTACCGGCCCGGAGGGAGACAATGACACGCGGTTATAGTGTCTCTTGACTCTTCTTCGTACCGAGTGTCGACTTCCTTCCTTGTCGACCGGCCCCTTTGGTATATCCTACTTGCTACTACTATAGAACCAAGTGGGAATGTGGTTCCATACGAAGCATCCCCTTATTTTTTTATTCAATTAATTGTTAGAAGAAATAGTGCTAGCAAGATTACCAGGGTTCTCCCTACAATTTTCTGGAGAAAAAACTCAGTCAGTAGGAGTATGTAATAATCGTTGGATTAATGAGCATTTTTTTTGATTATTTTAAGCTAAAATAATATCATCACATCTGTGCTCCTGAAAGTAGCTTTCGTATGCATACCAGAAATGGAACAGATCAACTGATAAACACTTGAACGTATATCTTGTTAGCGTATGAAGCAATCACAAGTACGGATGACAAGAGGAAAATGATCCGAGGATACGTATTTGTCGGGACGACCACAACGTTCGCTTGTTCGCATGCTCACGGCCATGGTGACGAAGGCATTGTACTCTATAAGTAACCATACGTTGTTGTCTTGAAATTAATCAATCACATAGAAACAGACACATCGACAGTCAAGACGCTCCAAAAAAACTTTATTGTTGCCTACCCTGTGCAATTGCAAGAAGTGTAGTTTCGATGTGTGCTCTCCCGTGCGGCCGTGCATATGGTCCTCCGGACAAGGAAGCCAAAGGCAGCACGGCAAAAGTAATGACATCGCAAGGAAGCAAAACGAAGATGCAATATACTATTCTCTCTGTTTGGAATTATTTGTCTTGGAAATGGATGTATCTAGAACTAAAATACATCTAGATACATCCATTTTCAAGACAAGTAATTCCGAACGAAGGGAGTAGTAGGGAAAAGCATGCTTTACTATGCCCGCTCTATTGTAACCGGCAAGTAATGAAGGTTTTGTCGATAAAGAAGTCAAAAACATATTCATCAATAAGGCTTGGTCACACATACCATTTTATGTCACCGAATGAATACTTTGTAAGGTGTTAGGAAAGTGATATAGACAAAACCTCGATGGTGATATCCGGTCTATTGTTGAGGCCCGATCTTTCACGACACTCCACCTTCAGTAGCAATAACCTCTCGCTTGCGCATGCGATGTACGTAAAGTAGAGGGACTAGGCATTACGGTTCAGCACGAGATAACTATAAGATTGTAAGTAGGTCTAGAGGGGGGGGGTGGATTAGACTACTTGGCAAATAAAATACTAGCATTTTCCCAATTTAATTCTTGGCAGATTTTAACAATTCTAGCAAGTCTACTAGCACTCTACAGATGCAAGTGTAAGATAGTAGCAACGGAAAGTAAAGACTTTGCATATGAAAGTAGAGAAAGGGTTTGGAGATACTCAAACGCAACGAAGACACAATGATTTTTCTCGTGGTCCTGATAGATAGTGCTATCGTACATCCGCGTTGATGAAGATTTTAATCCACAGATGGTAGCGACCGAGCGAGTCGATGAAGTGTCCACAAACAAGCAATCTGGTCTATGCCATCATAGTTTACGCCCACAAAGGACTAACCTCACTCGGGGTAGATCTGCATGAAGTACGCGATCTCCTTACCCTTATAAACTCCTTGGTTGAACTTCACAAACTTGGAGGCTCCCAAGTGACACCTAACCAATTTAGAAGACACCACTCTGCCAAAGGTAATAGATGTTGTTGTTGATGATGAACTCCTTGCTCTTGTGCTTCAAAAGATAGTCTCCTCAATACTCAAATACTCTCATAGATTTTAGCTATGTGGTAGGAGCGAGATTAGAGTGGAAAGAAACTTTGGGAGGCTAGAGATCAAGGATCAAATGTTGGAGTGGAATCCGCTTGATCCCAACACAAGTGTAGGTGGTTCTCTCTCATAAAATGGATACCGAAGTAGTTGAACTGGTTGCTCTATGAGAGTTGGTGGAATGGGTGGGGTTATATATAGGTAGCACCAAAAATCCAACCGTTACATACCTTTATGCACTACTCGGTGGGACTAGTGAAAACACTCAGTGAGACCGACTAGTATGAAAGATCTAAACTATATGCCTTTCAGTGGGACCGGATGGAACAACTCGGTGGGACTGAATGGTGATGACCTAATCACTTCCGGTGTCACTGACTGAGTTCATTCTGAAATTTTGAAGTGAATGCAATTGGTTACAGAAGGTTGGAAAGTGCTCTTTGGTGGAAACCTATGGTCATCTTGGTGAGACCGAGTTGCTAGGGGTTAGTCAGTGGCTATGTCAAGTGTATCTCTGTGAGTCCGGGTGAATGTGTATCGTTGGGACCCAGAATGACTTTCGGGTTTTGGACATAGATGGATGTGATAGCGTGACTGAGGGTTTTGGAGCAATATCTCTAAGCACTTGAGCAGTTAGGCCATGATCAAAACATCATCCCCTTATAATAGTATTAACTTTCCTATGGACTCAATGTGATGATGAATCACCTAACCAAAAATGTAGAACCTTGAAGCTTTGCCAATCATGTCCTTTGCATTTTGAGGGTTCCACATTCACATCCCATTGACATACCTAAATTGAACTTCCCTAAAATATTCCTAGGCATTAGTTCAATGATGTATATGTTGTTATGAATTACCAAAACCACTCGGGAATTAGCTTCACTTTCAAAAACCAATCACGATGATGGTACGCGCACGACAATTTCTACTCATAAATCGCAACACGGAGGTTTTCTAAAGCTTCCTCCAAAACTTAGGAAATTCTAGACAACTTCCCCAAAACTCGATACGGGTATTTCCCTAAAAGTTTGTTAGGCTCTTGTAAATGTATGAACCTGAAACCATGAGAGCCCCCAAGGCGATTAGGGCTTTGCGGATACTGACGGCTAATGAGATCGGTGGGGTGAAAGGGAGATCGCAGGCTGGAGATGGCAACAACTTCCCGAGATCGGCGACAGGAAGGCAACGAAAGCCCTGGCTCCTAAGTCCGCCAAAGCACGTCTCGATAAACAACTAAGGAAACTAGATACTTGTAACTCCCGGATAATTACGGTACAGTGAACCTATGCTAATGATGCCACGTTACCTCCGTTACTGTTTCTAATCTCGCTTTAGTTCAAAAACCGGTTCAAAAATCAAATTCAAAATATGGCAAACGATAAAAGTTTTCAAACATCAAAACTAAAATGTTTGGAGTGTGCCTAATAATGCCTAGGTATTTAAGGTGAAGGAAACACACTTTTACAGAATGCGTAAATATTTTAAATTGAAATAAAAAAGAAAAGGAAATAAATAAAAGAAAGGAATAAAAACAGAAAACAAACAAATACAAAAAAGGGCAACAAACCCCCCACTGGACCAGGCGGCCCAGCTCACAGGCCAGGTGAAAGTGCTAGTGATCGACTAGAGGGGGGTGAATAGGCGATTTTTATGAAAGTCTTCAAAACATGGAAGTTTCGAAGACAAACGATAGAAATAAACCTATTACCATGCAGCGGAAGGTAGACTACACTAAGCAAACCATAGTCAAGTATTCAATGGAGTGAAAGCACAATGACTAATAGCAGCTAGGCAGTAAAGATCAGGTAGGAAGATATTGTGAAGCCAATCAGAACAAGCAATCACTCAATGAAGACAAAAGATAAAGAAATCATACCATGACTTCACAAGGACAAACACTAAGTAAAGGGAAGGGAAGGATGAAACCAGTGACTCGTTGAAGACAATGATTTGTTGGACCAGTTCCAGTTGCTGTGGCAACTGTACGTCTGGTTAGGGAGGCTGAGATTCAACTCAGAAGACCTCGTCTTCACCTTATTCCCCTTGAGCTAAGGACACCCAGTCCTCGCCCAATCACTCTGGTAAGTCTCAAGGTATACTTCCAAACCTTCACAGACTTCGTTCACCGGCGATCCACAATGACTCTTGGATGCTCAGAACGCGACGCCTAACCGGCTGGAGGATTCACATTCCTCAAGTGTAATAAGTCTTCAGATCACAGAGACACGAAGACTTAAGTGATGCCTAACACTCTTTGGCTCTGGGTGTTTAGGGCTTTATCCTCGCAAGGAATTCTCTCTCAAAGGCTTCGAGGTGGGTTGCTCTCAAACGACAAAAGCCGTGTACTAACTCTGAGCAGCCAACCGTTTATGGTTGTAGGGGGTGGCCTATTTATAGCCACAAGGAAACCCGACCTAATTTGTCCGAAATGACCCTGGGTCACTAAGGAACTGACACGTGTTCCAACGGTCAGATTTCAAACACACACGGCAACTTTACTTGAGCTACAAGCAAAGCTGACTTATCCAACTCTGGACAAGATTTGCTCTCATAGTATTCACTCGAAGACATAGGATTTTGTTAAGCATCAGTTCAGTCATTCTGGTTGGTTCACTTGGACCCCACTTAACAGTACGGTGGTTCCTATGACTCAACAAGGAAGAAAAAGAACGGCGAAATAACTAAGTCTTCACACTCCATAGTCTTCATGCGATGTCTTCTCTTGTCATAGTCTTCAATGTGAATGTCTTCACATACCACCTTTGACTTCAATGTCTTCATTCATTTTTAGGGGCCATCTCTGGTAGGAAAACCGAATCAATGAGGGACTTCTACCTGCATTATCCTGCAATTCTTACAAACACATTAGTCCCTCAACCAGGTTTGTCGTCAATACTCCAAAACCAACTAGGGGTTGCACTAGATGCACTTACAATCTCCCCCTTTTTGGTGATTAATGACAAACTGGTTGAAGTTTTCAACGGGGAATAAAGTATGTGAAATTGTAAAGGATAGGGTATTGTCTTCATAAGTTGCAAGAGCTCCCCCTGAAGATGTGCATATAAGTAATTTGCTTTTGGAATGCAAATGCACATGGCAGGTTGTACTTGTGGAGATCCTCTTCAACTTATGATGACAAGTCATTATGCAAGATATGATGTAACGAAGATAATGACATGCATAATGAAAAATTGGACGTCTGCAACATGATCTAAGTGCGGAATTTATCGTCGCACATGCGGAATTTATCATCGCATCACAGAATAGCAAATAGGTAGCAGACGACCATCGAGTTTAAGTGTTACAACTCAAAGAACCAAATGTATCGAAAACGAGAGTTGTAAGCACTTGGCAAAAGTAGCAAAAGGTAAATTAACCACCCATATGGACCCGCTTGAAGACTATAAACTCATATGCTTCTCCCCCTTTTGTCAGTGAGGACCAAAAAGGTTTGAAGACATAGAGTGCCTACTCGTTCCCATGAGGTGCAGGCGAGGCAGCAGGGTCGTCGTTGAGATCCGGTGGTGCAGAAGAACTTGGTGCAGTGTCGTCACACGCTGAAGTTGGAGGAGGTGAGGTTGCATCATCTTGGTCATCGATGACTCTGGCATTTACGGTCGCAGCTGATGACGAGTATTCAGAGTCTTCAAGTGAGGGAGTCCGACGCAAGTGAGCATTTCTGGGAGGAGTTGAGTCAAACTTGAAGCGTTCGGTGAAGCCATCGTCATGCAGACCAGCTTCAGCACTGAGTAGGGTCAAACTCTTCCACGACCTCCGACAGGTTTCATGAGTGACAAAGGCATTCTTGGTGGCAAGATTGCGAATGCGGTTGACATCCACCAAGAGGCTTTGCATCTGACGCTTAAGCCAGTCGTGATGTTTGTCATGTTTCTGATGCAACGCGACTAGAAGCTCTCGGTCATTGAGGACACGAGATCGTCTTTGAGGCCTTTGCGCAATGGTGCTACCAGTGGCATCAGTTTGAGCACGAGGGGCACGTGTGTTTCCAGCAAGGGGATAAACATGAGACACTGCTGGAATTCCTTCAATGGGCTGGGTGAAGCTTTGGTGATCAGCATTGTGAAGATAAATGGGATCCTTAGAAGGCTCTGGGTAAATGGCTTCAACTGACAGATCAACCTCGGGCAAGAATATAAGATGATTGCGCGCAGACGGCTGATAGTTGAAGGCTGAGTGACGCTTGATCAGACGCATGACCCATGGAGCATAGAATTACAACCCAAAGATGTCGGAGCCAGACGCAGCCAACTGCCTGATGAAGAAGTCTTGAGCATTGAAGCTGATTCCATTGAAGATATAGAAAACCAAAGTATTCATTGCTCCTTCAAGCTTCGCTGCAGATGAGTGTCCTTTGACAGGCCATAGTCTTCCTGATGATGTGGTAAATGGTGCGAGGCAGGTACTCTAGGTCTTCAACAAAGAACTTAGATGGGTATTCAGCGTCATGAGGCAGAGGCTTCATCATGCTCAGCATTTGACTCATGTTGGGTTCTAGCTTCTGAAAGATGCTTTCCAAGAAATTTTGATGTTGTTGACAACCTGGTTCATAGTATTCACCAGGAGTGTGCAGGCCTGTGAGCTCAATGATATCAAGAGCTTTAGCTTCATGATGGACATTGCCTGTCATCCACTCAAGGACCCAAGTCTTCGGATCCCTGTTGTAGCCTCGAATATGAAGAGTGGCATAGAATTGATGCAGTAATTCTTCGTTCCAGTGCTCTTTGTCAGTGACAAACTGCAACAGACCAGCATCTCTGAAACAATTCAATGCTTCTTCAAGGCAGGGCAGACCAGCTATAGCTTCAGAGTCGAGGCGCATATGTGGAAATATGCGCCCTTGATTGTATAGGACACAGGAATAGTAGCTGCGCTGCTGATAGCTCCAGAACCGATCTGAGGAAATGCGCGGTCTTGTATAGGGGTTCTTGGAGCTGTTGAAGAAGGTATTATGTGCCACGAAGCCATTCGCATTGAAGACCCCAGGTGAAGTGGCAGTGCCTGGGAATCGTGGAAGTCTTGGCTTGGTCTTTTGGACTTGAGGCCTGTGCTCAACGTGGTACTCAAATTGTGGACCAGCAGCAGGCGGAGGAGTCAGAATGGGCCATCGAACCATAACTGGCTGACGATGATCAAATGCCAGCTCCATTGTGTGAGGTCTTGGAGGGGGAACCGGGGCATTGGCATTGTCTTCATGGGCTTCAGGGGCCACATATGCTTCAGGTGCTTGGACTTCAGGTGCTGCATTGACTTCTGGTGCCACATTGGCTTCTGGCGCCGTACTGGCTTCAGCCATGACAATGTCATTGGCGGTAGCGGCAATATTGGTGGCCGCCTCAGAGTTGTTG
The DNA here is from genome assembly GCF_056163025.1 of Triticum urartu. Taxonomy (NCBI): domain Eukaryota; kingdom Viridiplantae; phylum Streptophyta; class Magnoliopsida; order Poales; family Poaceae; genus Triticum; species Triticum urartu. Next base: position 221,916,844 of record NC_141878.1, read on the forward strand.
ACCTCCACTTCAGAAGCTGGAGGGTCGGTCACGTTCTCCTCGAGAACAACATCTTGGTGAGATGGGGTGTAGCAACTCTTGAAACTCTTGGGGCTTCTTTGTAACGCCCCGAGACCGATGCTCGAGAAGACCTCCATATATTCCGGGTTTCGCCGTGTGTTTCATTTGTGCCTCCCCCCCTTTTTTTGGCATTGCATCATGTCATCATGCCATCATCTCATAAATATTTTGCAACTCAACTAAATAAATTGCATGGATTTTCGGTCCATTTAAATCGAGGGAATTCACATGGTGATTCTCTTTAAAACATATCCTCCCGATAGTAGGGAGATATATATTCAATATTTCTTTAATTTTAAATTCACTATAACACACTTGCAATTCCTAATGGCTTTGTTATCACAACCCTTGGCCTCGAACTTAGTCCGTAAATTCTTTCGTCATTTTCCGGAGCTCCACCAAAAATCCGAACATTTTTGGACCTTCCTTTTACCAAGTCCCAGTTCAAACCCTTTCGAAGTAAATTCAAATGAGTTTGAATTTGTATCTTTCAATCTTGCCGTTTCTATTTTTTCTTGGGTCAAACTCATTTTTGTGAGTCCGGGAAAATTATCCGCGTGTCCAACTTCTTCCCCTAACCCCTTTTTCTTTTTCTTTCTCTTTAATTGTTTTCTGCTAAAGGAAATAAGAGAAGGGAGGAGAGAGGAGCAGCCCAGCAGGCCTCCGGCCACTTCCCTCCCCACGCTGGTCGACCTCCTAGGCCCAGCCACAGTCAGGCTTACCCACCTTGGGCCAAGGCCCATCTAATCCTAACCCTAACGCCAGGTGAGGCCTCCCACTCGATCCCCTGGCCCGATCTCTCACGAATCCCTCTCCCTCCGCCGCCAGACCCATCTCCTCGTTCCCCATCTTCCATCTCTCCCTCCTCTCGCTCTCCTCGCATCGCACCAGAGGAGGAGACCCGCAGCCCGATCCCCATCCCTTGACCTCACCACTCGGCGGCGACCAAAGCCAGGGCGCCACCCACCTCCCTCCGCCGTCAAGCTCCAGCACCACGTCGACACTCCGCCTCCTGCCGACTGGCCCCGGCCACCAGTGCGCCACGGCAAGCCCCGCCGCCATTTCCGGTCGCTGACGGCGACCACGACCAGCGCCTGCGCCTCCCTGCTGCCGAAGCCTCGTCGCCAAGTCCCGCCTGTGCCCTCGGGACTCGCCGGACCCCTTCCTCTGCTCCAAGTCCGCCGTGCCTCCTCTCCTCTACATCGTCTCCCCATCACCATGGCCTGTTTCACCTCGCCGCTGCTGCTCTGCTTCGCTCCGCCTCCCTGCATACAAGCACCCAGCGCCGCCACTCGTCGACCTCCTCTGCTCCAGTCGTGGACAGCCCCCGCCTGACCTGCGCTGCTGCAGCTTCGCGCTTGCTACCGTGCCCTGCTGCTGCTTCGTCCGACCGTGGACGACCTCCGTCGAGCTCGCCCGGCCACCTTCGACCTCGGCGTGGCCCTGCCTTCACTAGCATCCGCCTCCTGCCAGCCGTTTTCATGAGTTCGGGGAGCCCCAAGTCATGTTCGTGGCCTCGTTGGCTGTTGATGCTACGTTGTTGACCTTCTCCATCGTCTACCGGGGCTCGTCAAACCCTGTACCCGGAGCCCAAGTCAGAAGAATCCGTGGACGTGCTTCTCACTTGTGCCAGTTTGGATCATCAAGAACCTTTCGGGATTCGCCAAGTACCATTACGCCCAGAGGCCACGGATCCGTGAAGTTCCACTACCGTCGACCCTCGAAGAACCCGCGGACGACAAGTTCCTCGGTGTGACCCCGAACACCTACGGAGTGTGTACAACTACGAAACGAGAACAACTACTTCCTCTACTTTGCACCGAACGGGAATCGTCCCGTTTGCACGCTTCGAAGGTATAACCCCGAGACGACGCTCGTGAACGAACGCATGCATGTTGTATGAGATGCACCCTTGTTTTGCCTCGAGTCTTAACTATTGGTGCACGTTGCCCCTCTTTTGCCTTGCCACCGACATGTGGGAACCCGGTTACTGGGATCAGCCCACCATCTTTTGCACGCTCTCGTCACTTCCTTTTGCACTGGTATCCCCGTGGGCTACCGGATAACCGATATGTTGCCATGGCATCATTTTCGTATTCGTTGTTGTGGCACCCCTTTCATTTCCGCCACGGTGACAAATGCTTCATAATATGCTCATGTCAACTCTTAATAAAAATTGCATAAAACTTGCTCATGTCATTCGCATCATGATAATAACATTTAAATGTTTAAAATTGTTGTTGCACCAAATTGATAAATGCATATGGGGATTTACCGGATTTGTTGTTTGTTATATCCGGCCCCATTTAAATTGTTTAGATGGTATAGTTTTGTTATGTATCACCTCTTGCCATGTTTAAACAACCTTTAATATTGTTGAGTACCTAACCGGGAGAGAACTAAATACTTGAATGTGGTGTTTCGTCAATATGCAACGGAGTTGCATATTGAGCTCCACTTAATCTATGGGATTGTTTGTGCACTTTGCCATGCCATCCCATGTATCTTTAAACTGGACATGCATCATACTTGTTTGCACATCGTGCCATGTCCATGTGTTGTTTATTTACTATGTTGTGTGCTTCTTTCCGGTGTTGCTTCTTCGGGTTGGTTCCGTTAACGTCGCGTTTGTGAGGAACCGTTCGACTACGTCCGTTTGTCTTCTTCATGGACTCGTTCTTCTTCCTTGCGGGATTTCAGGCAAGATGACCATACCCTCGAAATCACTTCTATCTTTGCTTGCTAGTTGCTCGCTCTTTTGCTATGCCTATGCTGCGATACCTACCACTTGCTTATCATGCCTCCTATATTGTTGAACCAAGCCTCTAACCCACCTTGTCCTAGCAAACCGTTGTTTGGCTATGTTACCGCTTTGCTCAGCCCCTCTTATAGCGTTGTTAGTTGCAGGTGAAGATTGAAGTTTGTTCCTTGTTGGAACATGGAGATGTTGTTCCTTGTTGGAACATGTTTACTTGTTGGGATATCACTATATATCTTATTTAATTAATTCATCTATATACTTGGTAAAGGGTGGAAGGCTCGGCCTTATGCCTGGTGTTTTGTTCCACTCTTGCCGCCCTAGTTTCTGTCATATCGGTGTTATGTTCCCGGATTTTGCGTTCCTCACGCGGTTGGGTTATAATGGGAACCCCTTGACAGTTCGCTTTGAATAAAACTCCTCCAGCAAGGCCCAACCTTGGTTTTACCATTCGCCACCTAGCCTTTTTCCCTTGGGAGTCGCGCATCCCGAGGGTCATCTTTATTTTAACCCCCCCGGGCCAGTGCTTGTCTAAGTGTTGGTCCAAACTAGAGCCACTTGCGGCGCCACCTCGGGGAAACTTGAGGGCTGGTTTGAGCTGTACGTAGTGTTCATCCGGTGTTGCCCTGAGAACGAGATATGTGCAGCTCCTATCAGGATGTCGGCGCATCGGGCGGTCTTGCTGGTCTTGTTTTACCATTGTCGAGGATGTCTTGTTGTACCGGGATACCGAGTCTGATCAGAATGTCTCGGGAGGAGGTCTATTCCTTCGTTGACCGTGAGAGCTTGTCATGGGCTAAGTTGGGACACCCCTGCAGGGATTTGAACTTTTGAAAGCCGTGCCCGCGGTTATGGGCAGATGGGAATTTGTTAACGTTCGGTTGTAGAAAACCTGAAGTTAACCTTAATTTAAAATATATCAACAGCGTGTGTAACCGTGATGGTCTCTTTCCGGCGGAGTCCGGGAAGTGAACACGGTGTTGGAGTTATGCTTGACGTAGGTTGTTCTAGGATCACTTCTTGATCATAGTTTCTCGACCGTGCTTTGCCTTCTCTTCTCGCTCTCATTTGCGAATATATTAGCCACCATATATGCTAGTCGCTTGCTGTAGCTCCACCTCATACCTTTTACCTTACCCATAAGCTTAAATAGTCTTGATCGCGAGGGTGCGAGATTGCTGAGTCCCCGTGACTCACAGATACTTCCAAAACCAGCTTGCAGGTGCCGATGAGTCCGTGCAGATGACGCAACCAAGCTCAAGAGGAGCTCGGTGAAGATCTTGTCCTTTATGTTGATTTCGTTCTAGTTGATCAGTAGTGGAGCCCAGTTGGGGTCGATCGGGGACCGTGTCGCATTTGGGGTTCTTCTTTTATTTTGGTTCCGTAGTCGGACCTTGATTGTATCTGGATGATGTAATGCTTTATTCATGTAATTGTGTGAAGTGGCGATTGTAAGCCAACTATGTATCTCTGTCCTTTATATATTACATGGGTTGTGTGAAGATTACCTCACTTGCGACATTGCTTTCAATGCGGTTATGCCTCTAAGTCGTGCTCCGACACGTGGGAGATATAGCCGCATCGAGGGCGTTACATTCTTCTTCATCTTCTGCTTCATCGGCTGATGCAGCCGGAACATCTTCAGCCATTTTGGCTTCGGATTCAGACACGTGTATTGTGGGAGTGACTTGGGGCCTTGGTCCTTTGCGAAGCCTGCGTAATGCGGGCGACGCTTGTGGAGATGGAGTGTGCTGGGCCACAAAGTCATCATCATGTTGCATTGTTGGGGTAGCTTGCGGTTGGGGAGAGCTTGGAGTGTCTTGTCTCTGTGGGTGATCAGTCCACGATGCATCCTGAGCAGTTGGCGTCAGAGGACGACCAATGCTGATGAGTTCGCTGTGCATAAGCACAGGAGATGATACCAATTAGTGCTCGATCTGAGGAAGGACTTCATCATCTTCAACATTGTTATGGTGACCAATGTCTTCAGTAGCGGTGGGGTCAACTGCTGGAATGTCTTCAGGTTCAGGAGCCTCTGTGGAAGCAGGCTCATGAATTACCATCCGTCGTTCATGAAGCGAAGAGGCAGGACGAGCAACCGAGATGGGCTCAATAATAAGGGGCTCTGTGGGAGCAGCCCGATCTTTCTTGGTTTTGCGCTTCTTCTTGGAGGGAGCGACATCAGAAGCTTTAGGATGTTTCCTCTTTCTGGCTTCAGCCTCGGCAACCCTTGTCTTCTTTAATTCTGAAGCCACTGTGGGGACCTTAGGCTTCGAGCCTGTCATACTGGCTAGGAAGACAATGGGATGTGCTTCCTGCCTTGTTCCTTCGAGTTCGGCCACAGCTGGCTTCTTCTTCTTCTTCTTCTTCTTCTTCTTCTTCTTTACAACCATCTTGGGATCGATGCCAGGACGCCCAAGAGCCTTGCGCTTTTCAGCTTCATTGTAGACTTGCACGCACTTGTCAGCCAGACTCTTCATGCGCTCACGAGAACCTTTAGCTTCTTCCCGTTTCTTGAGAAAGGCTTCCTTGAGCTCGTGCAGCATAGTCTTGAAGTTCTTGACATCTTGCACGCTGAGCTTTGCCATGTGTTGCTTGAACTGAGCTTTCTCATAGTCGATCTTTTTCTTCAGTTCAATGATGCGCTGAGCTAGAGCTAGCTCAGAAGCAATGGCGCCAGTGAAAGCGACGCTGAGGCCAATTGGAAGTTGCAGATCATCAAAGCTGAGATTGGGGGTTTCAAACCACTCATCAATGAAGTTGTGGATGATTGCCATGTCAAAGAGAGGCAAATCATTGAAGATTTCTGCTTCTTCCTTGCTCTTAATCAGTTGCTCAAGAGTGTCATCTGCAAGATCTTCATCGCTGGACAGATCAATGGCGTCGTTGCGCAGAATAGCAGCAGCAGTCAGTTCTTGGCTGGTGGGTTGCAAGGGCATCTTTACTCTCGAGGGCTTGGAGATGCGTGACAAATCTTCAGACTACACACTGTGTTCAGGAGGTGCAGTGGCCAGAGGTTTTGCCTGTAAGACCTTTGGTGCAGGAGCAGGCTTTGAAGCTTTAGGCTTCTTCAGTTGCTTTGGCTTCGGCGGTGCAGGCGCTTCATCAGATTCAGCATCATCTGCAGGCTCATCCACGGCTGTCCCTTGAACCATGATATGAGTGATGAGACCTTCCAGGTTGTAGAAGGGCCCAACAAGATTGGGTTCAGCTTCGCGTGTGCCATCAGCACGAGGAGCAGAGGGGCCTGGATTGAAGTCTAAGCCTCGTGACTTCTTGTTCTCTTTGGCCGAGTTCCTAGCAAAATGAAGGTTGCGCTTGAACAAATTATCATCGCGGCACCATAGTAATGAAGATGGGTCTGCATCCGCAGGCTGCGGTCCACGGACCATGCAAGGATAGAAGCCTTGTTCAATGGCTTCAGCCCTAGACTTGGGTTGAAGATTTCTGTATAGAATGTCTCCCCATGGTCGTTTGATGGCATTCTTCTGAGCATACTCCTGGGTCACGAACTTGTACTTGAACCACTGTTCTGCCCAATATCTTCGAATCCATTGGATCCGAGTTTTTCACTGATTGTAGTCCTCCTCTGGATCTGTCTTGTACAACTCATAGAGGTCAGGAGGCAAATCTCTTGAGGTGTTGCCACGACGCTGTCTGCCACCCTTTCTTGTAGGTTTCTCTGGTGCCATGAAGCTTAAACTGAAGGGCTTCAACACGTTTAAAGGCTTCAAAGGCTTCCGCTTTCTGGTCAAACAGGAACTGGCTTCGGGAGAGTTAATGTCATGCTGTAAGAATTCTGCAAACGAATGCAGACTATGAGAACCAAGGGATTCTCCCACGGACATGTACCTATGACAGCATTAAGGTGCGAGGGAAGGGGAAGAGGTCATATGCATTCTCAGAAGATTTTGAAGATAAATCAGTTTAAAAGACATTGACCTCATAGTGCAAAGACATTCACTCATAGATAGAGAGTTGGTTCCAGATTTGTACGAATCCATGAATAAGTACAAGTGAGGAATCTAACTACTTTGTGAAGCATAAGTGAACATACTAGGCATATTATGAGATGCAATATGAAATAGATCCAACTTGTGTGAACAGAAACTGCTTGTGGTAGAAAGTGATGAATCTATAGGATCAAAGGGGCCGTAAAAAGGAAGTTTTATTTACCACACGAAGAACTGCTAGACGGAGTGGGAGAGGAGGCCGAGCAGTTCGATCGTCCGTGCCCTAACTTGGTGACGGAGGACACCTACGGCGACGGCGGAGAAGACGATGTCCGCGGCTGGCGTGAAGACGGCATCGGTGAGGTCGCGACAGCTAAGCGCTTCGTCGCCGGCATCGTCGAGGGCTAGCGGTGGCGCTAGGGTTTGTGCGAGAGTGGAAGAAAGGATAATGACTGTGGTGAGGCGTGTATTTATAGGGATAGGGACGGCTCAGTGTTATTACACAAGTGCCCCTGGCGATTCACATCTGAGGGACACGTGGCCATCATGCAACATATCGGAGGTTGTTCCACGTTCCCACGCACACCTGGATTGTCGGGTGGTCGTTCCCACTTCTTTGGGTTTCAGGTGAAGGAATTAGCATTGAAAACGGACTTAATGTTTGTCTCTGTATCTTCTGCTGACTAGGACGCAGAGAAGACATTCGATAGTTTCAATAGAATGCGTATGATTTGGACAGATAGAATTTGAGATAGAAAGCATAGAGAGATTAGGGTCCGATCACATTCACTTAGTTCAAAAGATTCAACAAGGAAGACGTAGCTATAAGTGAATGCTGTAGAGGACGGAACACTAGTATGTATATATCAGAAGACAATCAAGTCAACATAGTGAAGATAATCATGAAGACAAGTTGAAAATGAAGACACACAAAATGGGAAGACATAGCACATGTAACGCCATGGGTAAAACACTTCAAACAGAAGAATTTGGTGGTGGCGTTACCCACCGTATAGGAAGTATTAGACCCAAACACGGCGCACAATTATTGTGGCGCTCCGAAGTCAAATTCCACGTTAATGTATTCAAACTCAGAATGTAAGTCTTCATTGATTGAAGATATACTTTACTTCGTGCGTTGCACATCTAAGTCATCAACATGCATAAGTGTTAGGATGTGTGCCTAATCACAGGACATTCGAGGATTCCAAGATATTTAGCTCACACCGTAACTTGCAAAACCTCTTCTCATCCAAGGGCTTGGTGAAGATATATGCCAATTGCTCTTTAGTGTTGACGTGTATGATATCAATATCTTCCTTCACAACATGATCTCTGAGAAAGTGATGACGAATTTCAATGTGCTTTGTCTTCGAGTGCTGAACTGGGTTGTTGGCAATCTTGATGGCGCTTTCGTTGTCGCAGTAGAGTGGTACTTGCTTCAGGTGAATGCCATAGTCTTTAAGTGTTTGCTTCATCCATAGAACCTGAGCGCAGCAAGATCCAGCAGCAATGTATTCAGATTCAGCAGTGGAGAGAGATACACAGTTCTGCTTCTTTGAAGACCAACATACAAGTGATCGTCCCAGAAAATGACATGTGCCTGATGTAGACTTGCGATCCACCTTGTCACCAGCATAATCAGCATTCGAGAATCCAACTAGATCAAACTCTGAGCCCTTTGGATACCATAATCCTAGTGTTGGGGTGTGAGCCAAATATCTGAGAATTCGCTTCACAGCTAAGTGATGCGATTCCTTTGGTGCCGCTTGGAACCGGGCACAGATGCATACACTAAGCATGATATCTGGCCTAGATGCACATAAATAAAGTAAGGAACCAATCATGGAGCGGTATACCTTTTGATCGAACTCTTTACCATTGTCATCGGGACCCAGATGATGTTTGGCTGGCATTGGCGTCGTGTAGCCTTTGCAATCTTGCATTCCAAATTTCTTCAAGCAATCTTTGAGGTATTTCTCTTGAGATATAAAGATGTCGTTGCGTTGCTGACGTATTTGAAGACCAAGGAAGAACTTCAGCTCACCCATCATGGACATCTGATATTGCTCTTGCATCATATATCCAAACTCGTCAGTGTATTTCTGATTGGTGCAGCCGAAGATAATCTCATCCACATATATTTGGCACACAAACAGTTCACCATCATATGTCTTCGTGAAGAGAGTGGGGTCGAGGGAACCAGGTTTGAAGCCTTTGCTCTTCAGGAAGTCTTTGAGTGTGTCATACCAAGCCTTAGGGGCTTGTTTGAGGCCATACAATGCCTTGTTGAGCTTGTACACAATATCAGGATGTTTTGGATCTTCAACGCCAGGCGGTTGTGCAACATACACTTCTTCGTCAATCTTTCCATTGAGAAAAGCGCTCTTCACATCCATTTGATGTAGAAGAATGTTATGATGATTTGCATAGGCCAGCAGTATGCGTATGGCTTCAAGTCTAGCCACAGGAGCAAATGTCTCATCGAAGTCAATCCCTTCAACTTGAGTATATCCTTGAGCAACGAGACGAGCTTTGTTTCTGACAACTTGACCATGCTCATCTTGCTTGTTGCGATATATCCATTTGGTGCCTATTATATTGTGCTTGCGAGGATCAGGACGCTTAACCAGTTCCCATACATTATTCAGCTCAAACTGTTGAAGCTCTTCTTGCATAGCTTGAATCCATTCAGGTTCCATGAAAGCTTCATCAACTTTCTTGGGTTCAGATATTGAGACAAATGCGAAGTGTCCACAGAAATTTGCTAGCTGTGTTGCCCTTGAACGAGTGAGTGGACCTGGTGCATTGATGCTATCAATTATTCTCTCAAGCTGCACTTCATTTGCAACACGAGGATGTACAGGACGAAGATTTTGCTCTTGCTGATCATTTTCATCTTAGAAGGATTGTCTTCAGGCTGAGCATTGTCTTCAGGTTGATCAGGTGCGGAGATGATAAGTTTCTCTTCAGGCTGAGCTTCAGATGGTATGATTTCTCGAGTTCCCATAAGTTTGATTGATTCACCAGATGGAACTTCATCTAGCACATTTGGCAGGTGCTCTCTTTGCGAGCCGTTAGTCTCATCGAACCGCACATCCACAGTTTCAACCACTTTATAGTGAAAGAGGTTGAAGACTCTGTAGGAGTGCGAATCCTTTCCATATCCAAGCATAAAACCTTCATGTGCTTTTGGTGCAAATTTTGAAGTGTGATGTGGATCCTTGATCCAGCACCTGGCACCAAATACTCTGAAGTAACTGACATTTGGCTTCTTGCCAGTAAGGAGCTCATAGGAAGTCTTGTTCAGAAGCTTGTGAAGATAAACACGGTTGATGATATGGCATGCAGTATCAATGGCTTCAGGCCAGAATTTTCTTGGAGTCTTGTATTCATCAAGCATCGTCCGAGCCATCTCAATAAGTGTTCCGTTCTTGCGTTCGACGACGCCATTCTGCTGTGGCGTGTACGGAGCTGAGAATTCATGTGTGATGCCCAAAGTATCAATATATGTATCTAGCCCAGTGTTCTTGAATTCAGTGCCATTGTCACTTCTGATGTGCTTTATCTTGACGCCATAGTTGTTCATGGCTCGATTGGCGAAGCATCTGAAGACATCCTGCACTTCAGTCTTGTAGAGGATTATATGCACCCAAGTATATCTTGAATAATCATCAACAATGACAAAGCCATAGAGACAAGCAGTAGTAGTAAGAGTTGAGTAATGAGTGGGACCGAAAAGATCCATGTGGAGCAGCTCGAAGGGTTGAGTCGTTGTCATGATTGTCTTCGAGGGATGCTTGGCCCTCGTCATCTTTCCTGCTTCACAGGCACCGCATAAGTGATCCTTCTTGAACTTGACGCCCTCGATGCCTATGACATGCTTCTTTCTTGCAAGAGTGTGCAAGTTCCTCATGCCAGCATGCCCTAGCCTCTGATGCCAGAGCCAGCATTCTGAAGCTTTTTCTAGAAGACATACGACAAGATGTGGTCCTACTGAGAAATCTACCATGTACAGATCATCTTTCTGATACCCGTCAAACACTAGAGACTTGTCAGATTCCATTAGAACAAGGCAACGATATTTTCCAAACATCACAATCATGTTTAAATCGCAAAGCATTGAGACAGACATTAAGTTGAAACCAAGGGATTCAACAAGCATGACTTTATCCATGTGTTGATCCTTTGAGATTGCAACTCTACCTAGACCCAATACCTTACTTTTACTAGTGTCAGCAAATGTGATGTGACTTTTGTCAGATGGACGTAAGGTTGAGTCCATAAGAAGGCTTCACTTGCCAGTCATGTGATTGGTACACCCACTATCAATAATCCATTCTGAAGCAGCTAGTGTCGTACCCTACAGTGCAGTTAGGGGGATAGGCTTCACGAAGAGAATTGTGAAGCAAAAACATTTGACGAGACAGTGGATTATGAAAGCTTAGATCGATATTAGGACTGATAGGGCAAGTAGCAAGCGACTCAGGAACAAAGTACATAATAAGACAATTTGGGCATTTGATCTTGCGCCCTACAAGATGTTTAAGGTCCCCAGCAATAGCGTCAGACGATTTTGGTTTTCGGCTGGAGACCTTTCCCTGCAAAACAGAGTTAAGCTTTCTTAGCCACCCACATCTTCAAGGGTGGCTTCGAAGCAATGAGTCTAAGTGCAGCATCTGAGAACTTTGGCTTTGGAGCCCTAGCAAAAAGTCTTGCAGGTGGACAATAGTACTCATAAGAATAAGCAGAATAGTTCTTGGTCTTATGAACATGGCGGTTTGATGAGCCGCGCTCATATTCATAGGCTTGAGTATGGCTTCCCTGCAAAACATTTGCATTAGTGCGACTCAGGTGAGTCCTCTGTCTATATGAAGCCTTTGGGCCGTATGAAGCCTGTGGTCTGGGGTTTGTCTTCTTCACTTGTGGTGTCATGACGACATTCACAGGAAGATTCTCCAAACACCTTTTCGGCACCCAGACCTTCTTCATAGGTGGCCCATTCCTGCAGTTAGTACCAATATACCTGGCAAACACTTCACCATTCTGATTCTTAAACAGTTTATAGTTTGCATCAAAGGATTCATCAATAACAATGGGATTAGCACAAGTGAAGCCAGATAGGGTGGATGGATCCACTAAAGGTCCCTTTGCAGCAACCCATGTGGTTTTGGGGTACTGCTCAGGTTTCCAGTAAGAGCCATCAACATTCATTTTCCTTTCGAACCCAACACCCTCTTTCCTAGGGTTTCGGTTCAGGATCTGCTTTTTGAGGACATCACATAGTGTCTGATGCCCTTTGAGACTTTTGAACATCCCTGTTTCAAGCAATGTCTTCAACCTAGCATTCTCATCAGCAATAGCAGTGGCATCCTCAGCAGAGGGGTTAGTTGGCACATCAGCAGTTGAAGATATTGCAATGGTAGCAGCAGTAGAACAACCAGCAACAGAAGTAGCGTTGTCACGCTCAATACATTTAAGACGTGGTGGTTCAAATCCTTCCTGAGCGGTATTGATCTGTTTGGCGTGAAGTGACTCGTTTTCCTTTTGAAGATCTTCATGAGCCGCTCTCAATTTCTCAAGATCTTGCTTTCTTTGAAGATAATCATAGGAAAGCTTTTCATGAGTTGTTGAGAGCGTTTCATGACGACTTTAAAGTTCCTCATACTTAACGTGAAGATTTTTTATGTCTTCAATTAAGGACTGAGATCGAGTCATTTCAGCGACTGACATGTCATCGCTTTTGTCTAACAGCTTTTGAATATGTTCCATAGTTTTCTATTGTTCAGTTGCAATTTTAGCAACTGTTTTGTAGCTGGGTTTGGAACCACAATCAGGGTCATCTTCACTGGAAGTTTGATAGTGAGTAGTGCGTGTGTTTACCTTGGCACCGCGTGCCATGAAGCAGTAGGTAGGAGCGGAGTAGTCCTTGTCATTTGCATCGGTGTCGGTGATGGAGTCATTGTCTTCAGTGTTGAAGATGGACTTGGCAACGTATGCTGTAGCCAGACTTGCCACACCAGAATCGGACTCCTCCTCAGACTCCACCTCTGCCTCCTCAGAAGTGGATTCCTCCTCCGAATCCATTTCCTTGCCAACAAACGCACGAATCTTGCCAGATGAGCTCTTCTTGTGTGATGAAGACTTTGAGGAAGACTTGGAAGAAGACTTTGAGTATTTCTTCTTCTTCTTCTTGTCGTCAGAATCATACTCCTTACTCTTCTTTTTCTTCTTGTTCTCATTGTCCCACTGCGGACACTCAGAGATGTAGTGACCAGGTTTCTTGCACTTGTGGCATGTTCTCTTCTTGTAGTCATGAGCAGAAGCTTCATCATTCCTTGAGCTTGATCTCGAGGACTTTCCGAAGCCTTTCTTCTTGGTGAATTTTTGGAACTTCTTCACAAGCATAGCAAGCTCCTTTCCAATGTCTTCAGGATCATCAGAACTACTGTCAGATTCTTCTTCAGATGAGGAGACAGCTTTTGCCTTCAAGGCACGAGTTCGCCCATAGTTGGGACCGTAGATATCTCTTTTCTCAGAAAGCTGAAACTCATGTGTGTTGAGCCTCTCAAGTATGTCAGACGGACCGAGTGTCTTGAAGTTAGGACATTCTATAATCATCAGGGCTAGGGTGTCAAACGAGCTGTCAAGTGATCTCAGGAGTGTCTTGACGACTTCATGCTTGGTGATCTCAGTAGCGCCGAGGGCTTGAAGCTCATTTGTGATGTCAGTGAGTCGATCAAACGTGAGCTCGACATTCTCATTGTCATTTCTCTTGAAGCGGTTGAAGAGGTTGCGAAGGACACTGATTATCTGATCTTTCTGGGTTGAGACGCCTTCGTTGACCCTGAAGAGCCAGTCCCAGACTAGCTTAGATGTTTCCAAAGCACTCACGCGGCCATACTGTCCTTTGGTCAGATGACCACAGATGGTGTTCTTGGCAGTGGAGTCCAGTTGAACGAACTTCTTGACATCAGCAGCGGTGACACCTTCACCAGCCTTGGGAACGCCATTCTTGATGACATACCATAGGTCGACATCAATGGCTTCAAGATGCATGTGCATCTTATTCTTCCAGTAGGGATATTCAGTTCCATCGAAGACGGGCACGCAGCGGAGACTTTAATTATCCCTGCAGTCGACATAGCTAAAACTCCAGGTGGTTAAACTGAATCACACAGAACAAGGGAGTACCTTGCTCTGATACCAATTGAAAGTGCTAGTGATCGACTAGAGGGGGGGGGGTGAATAGGCGATTTTTATGAAAGTCTTCAAAACATGGAAGTTTCGAAGACAAATGATAGAAATAAACCTATTACCATGCAGCGAAAGGTAGACTACACTAGGCAAACCATAGTCAAGTATTCAATGGAGTGAAAGCACAATGACTAATAGCAGTTAGGCAGTAAAGATCAGGTAGGAAGATATTGTGAAGCCAATCATAACAAGCAGTCACTCAGTGAAGACAAAAGATAAAGCAATCATACCATGACTTCACAAGGACAAACAGTAAGTAAAGGGAAGGGAAGGATGAAACCAGTGACTCGTTGAAGACAATGATTTGTTGGACCAGTTCCAGTTGCTGTGACAACTGTACGTCTGGTTAGGGAGGCTGAGATTCAACTCAGAAGACCTCGTCTTCACCTTATTCCCCTTGAGCTAAGGACACCCAGTCCTCGCCCAATCACTCTGGTAAGTCTTCAAGGTAGACTTCCAAACCTTCACAGACTTCGTTCACCGGCGATCCACAATGACTCTTGGATGCTCAGAATGCGACGCCTAACCGGCTGGAGGATTCACAGTCCTCAAGTTTAATAAGTCTTCAGATCACAGAGACAGGAAGACTTAAGTGATGCCTAACACTCTTTGGCTCTGGGTGTTTAGGGCTTTATCCTCGCAAGGAATTCTCTCTCAAAGGCTTCGAGGTGGGTTGCTCTCAAACGACAAAAGCCTTGTACTAACTCTGAGCAGCCAACCGTTTATGGTTGTAGGGGGTGGGCTATTTATAGCCACTAGGCAACCCGACCTGATTTGTCCGAAATGACCCTGGGTCACTAAGGAACTGACACGTGTTCCAACGGTCAGATTTCAAACACACACGGCAACTTTACTTGAGCTACAAGCAAAGCTGACTTATCCAACTCTGGACAAGATTTGCTCTCATAGTCTTCACTCGAAGACATAGGATTTTGTTAAGCATCACTTCAGTCATTCTGACTGGTTCACTTGGACCCCACTTAACAGTACGGTGGCTCCTATGACTCAACAAGGAAGAAAAAGAACGACGAAACAACTAAGTCTTCGCGCTCCATAGTCTTCATGCGATGTCTTCTCTTGTCATAGTCTTCAATGTGAACGTCTTCACATACCACCTTTGACTTCAATGTCTTCATTCATTTTTAGGGGTCATCTCTGGTAGGAAAACCGAATCAATGAGGGACTTCTACCTGTGTTATCCTGCAATTCTCACAAACACATTAGTCCCTCAACCAGGTTTGTCGTCAATACTCCAAAACCAACTAGGGGTGGCACTAGATGCACTTACACCAGGCCAGCCCACCTGGCCCATCCAGCCGGCCCGGCCCCCCTGCCGTCCCCCTTCCCTGTTCTCCCGACCAGGGTTGGAACAGGCGTGCTCCCGCCCGACCACCTTGCCGGCACCGACACCGGAAGGGGATAAGGCCGCCCCGAACCCACCTCCTCGGTACCTTCTCCCACTCACCGCCGCTCTCCCTCTCGGCCTCTCCCTCTCCCCTCAGATCCACCTCGTCGCTTCCTCCTTCCCCACCGCATCCGATCGCCGCCATGGACTCACCGCCGTAAAACGCACGGCCACAGCCATCGCCTCGCCTCGCCAACGTGTCCGTCGTCTTCGCCATCGTCTTCCTCGTCAACCGGTGGCCGTAGCTGGAGCTCGGAGGCGCTGCTGCACCGGTTCCCCTTCTTCCACATCTCCGGTCGCCGCCGCTCATCCCCGGCTCTAACGACATTTCTGCAGCTCCTAACCACCACGGGCCATCGTGTGAGCCACTCGGTGAGCCTCTCTTCCTCCCTCATCTCTCTGACCGTCCTCGCACGCGCGCTAGCTGCTTCTCCCAGCGCATGTCGCCGGCGTGACTCCGACGACCAATTGGTCGCAGGCTGGAGTCCAACATGCTCGTTGTGTTGCGTAGCACCTCCCGCGTCTGTTAGTTCACGCTTTAGCGCACTGCTGCTCCGTTGCATCGAGCGCCCAAACCCCACCGCCGCCTCCAATCGTCGCCAACGCAGTTCCGGCCAGCCGTGAGCCCAACCGACCACCCCACGCGACACAACATTGAGCCCTCGTTCGAACGCAAGCAAAACCGCGTGAAACGGTGCCCCGTAGCGATTTTCCGAGCGTCTCCGGCGAGCTCGCCGCCACGGGAGGCCACCGGAGCAACTCCGGCGCCAGCCATCTGCGTGGCTCGGCGGGCCCCACCCCCTGGGTCACTGCCAGTGGGCCATGGGGGGCCCCGTTGACTGGGTTGAACCAGTCAACTGCTGATTGGGCAGCCCAGTGGCACTGACATGCGGGCCCCACCACGTATTTAAATTAATTAAAACGTTTTTATAAATAAAACTAATTAATTAACCTAATTAGTCACTGACATGTGGGGACCTACTGCTAGTTAACTCTGTCTAATTAAAATAAACCTCTGTTAGCCCCACTATCTATGATGAGTGGGCCCCACTGGTCATTTTGACCAGTCAACTAGTGTGTTGACTGCTGACGTCATCCCCACGCAATGCTGATGTCATAATTCCTTTTTTGTTAATTTAAATGAAAAAATTTTCTACATGAAAGTTGCTTAGAACGACGAGACGAATCCGAATACGCAGCCCGTTCGTCCGCCACACATCCCTAGCATAGCGAACACACAACTTTTCCCCTCCGGTTCATCTGTCCGAAAACGCGAAACACCGGGGATACTTTCCCGGATGTTTCCCGCCTTCACCGGTATCACCTCCTACTACGTTAGGGCACACCTAGCACCGTTACTTGTCATATCATGCATCGATATGCATGTGTTTGCATTGTATTCATTGTTTCTTCCCCCTCTTCTCTCCAGTAGACTACGAGATTGACGCCACTGCTGGTGCCCCGGTCGACTACGTTGTTGATGACCCCTACTTGCTAGAGAAACCAGACAAGCCCCCCCTTGATCACCAGATATCACCTATTCTTCTCTCTACTGCTTACATTAGAGTAGTGTAGCATGTTACTGCTTTCCGTTAATCCTATACTGATGCATATCCTATCCTTGCTACTACTGTTGTTATCTTTACCTGCAATCCTAAATGCTTAGTATAGGATGCTAGTATTCCATCAGTGGCCCTACATTCTTGTCCGTCTGCCATGCTATACTATCGGGACATGATCACTCGGGAGGTGATCACGGGAATATACTTATATACCAAATACATAATATATGATACCTGTGGCGACTAAAGTTGGGTCGGCTCGTAGAGTACCCGCGAGTGATTCCGGTGTGGGGGCTGAAAGGACAGGTGGTTCCATCCCGGTAGTGGTGGGCCTGGGTTCCTAATGGCCCCGACTATTACTTTGTGGTGGAGCGACAGGGCAGGTTGAGACCACCCAGGAGAGAGGTGGGCCTGGCCCCGGTCAGCGTCCGCGGTTACATCAATTAACACGCTTAATGAGATCTAGGTATTTGATCTGAGTCTGGCCACACACCTATATGCACTAACCAACTACGCGGGAACAGTTATGGGCACTCGACGTCGTGGTATCAGCCGAAGCCTTCGTGACATCAGTGACTGAGCGGCGCGCGCCAGATTGGACCGTAAGCCTGCGCTTGTATTAAGGGGGCTAGGTCCGCTTCCGGCCACATACCCAACGTGCAGGTGTGCAATGGGCGATGGGCCCAGACCCCTGCGTGCATAAGATTTAAACCGGCATGCTGACCTCTCTATTGTGCCTAGGTAGGGCTGCGATGTGTTGATCTTCCGAGGCCGGGCATGACCCAAGAAAGTGTGTCCGGCCAAAGGGGATCGAGTGTGTTGGGAAATGTGGTGCACCCCTGCAGTGAAGTTTATCTATTTGAATAGCCGTGTCCCTCGGTAAAAGGACGACCCGGAGTTGTACCTGACCTTATGACAACTAGAACCAGATACTTAATAAAATACACCCTTCCAAGTGCCAGATACAACCCGGTGATCGCTCTCTCACAGGGTGACGAGGGGAGGATCGCCAGGTAGGATTATGCTATGCGATGATACTTGGTTAACTTACCATCTACTCTTTTCTCCTGCTTCAAGATGAAGGCTGCCAGAAGCGTAGTCTTCGATTGGACTAGCTATCCCCCTCTTATTCTGGCATTCTACAGTTCAGTCCACATATACTACCCCTTTCATTGATACCAATGCATATGTAGTGTAGCTCCTTGCTTGCGAGTACTTTGGATGAGTACTCACGGTTGCTTTGCTCCCCCTTTTCCCCTTTCTATACCGGTTGATGCGACCAGACGTTGGAGTCCAGGAGCCAGACGCCACCATCGATGATGACTCCTACTACACTGAGGTGCCTACTACTATGTGTAGGCCGCTGACGACGACCAGGAGTAGTTTAGGAGGATCCCAGGCAGGAGGCCTGCGCCTCTTTCGATATGTATCCCAGTTTGTGCTAGCCATCTTATGGCAACTTGTTTATTTATGTCTATACTCGGATATTGTTGCTTTCACTGACTCGTCTATGATCGAGCTCTTGTATTTGAGCCCTCGAGGCCCCTGGCTTGTAATATGATGCTTGTATGACTTATTTTATTTGTAGAGTTGTGTTGTGATATCTTCGTGAGTCCCTGATCTTGATCATACACGTCTGCGTGTATGATTAGTGTACGATTGAATCGGGGGCATCACAAGTTGGTATCAGAGCTGACTGCCTGTAGGAATCCCCCTTGGCCGAAGTCGAAGTGTAGACATTACAAAACTTTTACTAACATGGCCGTGTGTCTTACGGGCCCGTGTCACCATTTTGGTGGTATTAGGATCTTTTACTCCTTGATCTTTACTCTGGGACTATGAACTCTCTTCTACTTGGGTTAAACGAATTTACTAACTCTAACATTAGGATCCCATGACCACATTCACCCCAAAGTTGGATAAGCCCTAGTTATTCCTTAGAGTAGTATATTGAACAATATTCACACTGTCATTTGACTCCTTTGAAACATCTTTGTTTTCAGATGGAACCCATGAGGCAGGTCGTGCGCCACACGACGGCCATTGGTGTCTCAGGATCACCTTCTGTGTTAGCTGAGATGATGACCTATCTGGGTTATCGCTGGCACCCTGAGTACACCGTATGAGCAGTACCAGGACTTTAACCAGGAGCAACACCGTGCCATTGTCCACCTCGACTCTCGGGAGTATGACTCCACTACCGTGCTACACACTGCTCATGGTGTTGGGTGACTATCGATATGGCAGTACAAGATGTTGCTTATGCTGCTCTGACACGTCTTTGTGGAGAGTATCGAGAGTTGGACATCTCCCCTTTCAGGCACATTACTATCGCATCCGATGTTGGTGCGGAGGGGTACTACACTGCTGCCTACTCCACTGTCACCCGAGAGCCCTTCTACCATCAGAACCTGGTTCTGCATGCTGATGGGCTGGATAGAGCTAACCGAGCTCCTCGCCACGAGTTGTACACCACCCGTCAGCACCTTTACCATGCTCTGACGCTGTTGCACCCTCTTGTCTGATCTGGTGATCTGTCGTGATCTGTGATCTACCCAACCAGGACCGTGATGCCCCAGGGTGTCAGCTGGCCAGATGTGGGAGGCTACTCTCCTGCACTTTATCCTCTTCTGCCACCTGAGCGTCGGGTTCTGCACCAGAGTATCCGCGGACCCCAGGCTACTGACGTGGAGGACTTCCCGTCGCGTCACTACCAGCTGTCAGGCTACACCTACCTCCATAGTTCCTCCTGGTACTGATGTATTCTTGCCTATTAGTATTAGATGCATTCGTCACGAGCCTGTGTGCCGCCTATGATGTCTTTAGCCTATGTACTGAACTCTGTGTACCGAACTCTATGCATGATCCCTTTTGTAAGATATGCCGACTACTATGTAGTATCTATCATGCTCCTTTTCATTATGCATGTTTCATCGTGAATGATTCTTGTCTTTGTAAATTTCCCAATGCTGAACTACCCCTATTATATATTAGCAGGATGGTTAGACCAGGTGGTCGTGGTCGTGGTGGCAATCCCCCCCCCCCACCGCCTGAGTACATGGCTGGTATGATGCAACAGTTTGAGCTGAATCGCTAGTTCATGGAGAAAATTATGGCTCAGTTTCCTCGCCCCAATATGAACCAACAGCCAGCCCAGGTGGCTTTGCAAGATTTCATGCGCCTCAACCCAACTGTGTACCGCAGCTCAACTCAGCCTCTAGATGCTGATGAGTGGCTCCGTGACATCACCTATGAGATGGAGTCTGCTGATGTAGCCCCTGTCAGCTATGTCACCTTTGCTTCATTCTTCCTGAAAGGACCCACAGCTCAATGGTGGGACAGCCACATGCGTACTCTGCCGGTTGAAACAATCATCACCTAGCCAGACTTCCAAGCTGCTTTTCGTGCCCGCTTCATTCCTCAGGGAGTCATGGACCGGAAGAAGCACGAGTTCCGCAACCTCACCCAAGGCAACAAAACTGTGGAAGCTTATCAGCAGGAGTTTCTGTACTTGTCCCTCTATGATGAAGAAGACATTGCAACTGATGCACGCAGATAGGATAAGTTCCGTGATGGCCTTCAAGTTGACATCAAGCTCGCAATTCTAGTGCATGACTTTGCTGATTTCGCCACCTTGGTGAACAAGTCCATCAATGTCGAAACTGGTCTGCAGGAACACCAGAGCTCTCATAGGCGCAACCGTGACACGGGCTCATCTTCGGGCCTGTCCTCGCAGAAGCATAGGATATGGATTCCCAACAGCATGTACCAGCCAACTCCACCTGCTCCAAGGCACTCCTATGCTGCACCTCGTCTGCCTCCTCCGCCACCTAGGCAGCCAAGGCTTCCAGCTCCACCACCCCGGGCTCCTGTTCCCACTCCCAACAATGATCTGTGCTACAAGTGTGGTCAACCAGGTCACCGTGCGAGGGACTGCTACCAGAATCAGAACCAACTAGCCCTTCCCGCAGCTGGCCGTGGAAGCAACCATCCCCGCAACACCAATGCCAAGTCTTATGGTTGTGTTCATGCTAACCACGTTGATCTCAATGAAGCTCAAGACCAGCCTGCTACTGTGATGGGTACACTCCTCGTTAATTCAGTACCTGCATCTTTTTTATTCGATTCAGGAGCATCGCATTCATTCATGTCAAAAGATTTTGCATACAAGAACGACGTTAAATGTGAGGAGATGAACACTTCAGTAGTGGTAAAAACCCCTGTGGGACAATGTCAAACCTCCATGGTTGGCATCGACGTCCCCGTGGAAATCGAAGGGCTGGAATTCTATGCCTCTCCCATTATCCTGAAGTCATCTAACATCGACCTCATTTTGGGGATGGATTGGTTGAAAGCGCATACTGCTTCTATAGTTTGCGCCACTAAGACCGTCCATCTGCTACACCCTTCTAAGGAAATAGTTACTTACCAGGCTCATCTGGTGCAAAATGCCGAGGCACGTCTTTATTCCTTGAATGCATTGAACGCTGAACCACTCGAGGGCATTGAAAACATTCCCATCATTTGCGAATTCCAAGACGTCTTTCCAGAAGAACTTCTAGGGATCCCCCCTGCTAGAGCTGTCGAATTCATCATCGACTTGAAACCAGGCACCACTCCTATAGCCAAACGACCCTACAAGATGCTGCCGCATGAACTCATTGAGCTTAAGGAGGAAATTGACAAATCTCTTCGCAAAGGTTTCATTTGCCCTAGTTGCTCTCCTTAGGGAGCACCTTCTCTCTTTGTTAAGAAGAAGGATGGGACAAACCGATTAGTCCAAGACCACCGTCCTATTAACCAAGCCACTATCCAGAACAAATATCCCCTCCCTCAGATCAATGATCTGTATGATCAACTGGTTGGTTCATCAGTGTTCTCCAAACTCGACTTGAGGTTGGGTTACCACCAGATCCGTGTTCGTGAAGAGGATATCCCAAAGACCGCCTTCGTGACTCGATATGGATCATATGAGTACACTGTCATGTCTTTCGGCTTAACCAATGCTCCAGCCACCTTCTCTCGTTTGATGAACTATATATTCATGGATTACCTCGACAAGTTCGTCGTAATTTATCTGGATGATATCCTTGTATTGTCCAAGAACAAAGAAGAACATGCTGAACATCTTCGTCTTGTACTGGAAAAGCTTCGAGAACATCAACTCTACGCTAAGTATTCCAAGTGTGAATTCTGGCTTCCCGAAGTAACCTATCTCGGGCATGTCATCTCCAAGGATGGTATTTCTGTCAACCCTGAATGAGTCCAGGCTATTCTTGATTGGACTCCTCCGAAGAATGTCAAGCAAGTCAGAAGTTTTCTCGGTCTTGACAGCTATTGCCGTCAATTCTTTGAGAACTTCTCCAAGATTGCCAGGCCTCTATCTAACTTGTTGCATAAGGGCGTCAAGTTTCAATGGACAGGCAAGTGTCAGGAAAGTTTCCAGGCACTCAAAGACAAGTTGACTTCTGCCCAGTGCTTGCTCCACCTGATACTAAGAAGGACTTCGTCATTTACTGCGATGCTTCCCATCAAGGATTAGGCTGTGTCCTAATGCAAGATCACAAAGTGATTGCTTATGCCTCTCGTCAATTGCGCCCTCATGAAGAAAACCACGTAGTTCATGACCTCGAGCATGTTGCTGTCATTCATGCTCTGAAGCAGTGGCGACATTACCTTCTCAGTAATCGTTGTGAGATCTTCACCGACCACCAAAGTCTGAAGTATCTGTTTACTCAGCTAGACCTGAACCTCCTTCAGCAGAGATGGATGGAGACTGTTGCAGACTTTGATGTGGGTATATCCTATACCCCAGGCAAGGCTAATGTAATGGCTGATGCCTTAAGCCGCAAGTCTTACTACAACCACCTCCAGGTTCGAAAAGTTCAGCCCTCGCTTGTCGAAGAATTTAGAAAGCTGAACCTTCATATTGTCCCTCCTGGTGCACTCGCCCCCTCCCCCAGAGTTCCAAAAGATGAATCTTCATGTTGTTACTAAGGGTTCTCTAAATACCCTGGCTGTCGTACCAGATCTCGTAGACGGTATCAAGACTATTCAATTTTATGACTCTGAAGTCGAGAAGATTAAACGCTATCTCGCAGAAGGAAAGCCCTCATTCTTCACTATCGCCAATGATGGCGCCTTGTACTTCAAAGGCCGCCTAGTGGTACCATGTTCGAGGAAAAACCTGGATCAGACTAGATGGGTTATGAAACAAGCTCATGATACGCCTTTGTCTATTCAACCCGGTAGTACAAAGATGTACCAAGACATTCATCAGAGATTCTGGTGGTCTAATATGAAGCAAGACATTGCTCGATATGTTGCTGAGTGTGATGTTTGCCGTCGTATTAAAGCAGAGCATCAAAGGCCTGCTGGAACTCTGCAACCTATCTCTATTCCTGAATGGAAATGGGACCATGTTGAAATGGACTTGGTCACTGGATTTCCCATATCGCAGAAAGGTAATGATGCTATTCTTGTCATCATTGACCGGCTTTCTAAAGTTGCACATTTTTGGCGGTCAAAGAAACAATCACTGCTAGTCAGCTTGCAAGTCTCTACATGTCTAGAATTGTTTCACTTCACGGTATTCCACTGGTTATCAGTTCAGACCGTGGCAGTTCAGACCGTGGCAGCTTGTTCACTTCAAGATTCTGGGCAAGTGAGGGAGTCCTGGATTAGGGGGTCTCCGGATAGCCGGACAATATCCTTTGGCCGGACTGTCGGACTATGAAGATACAAGATTGAAGACTTCGTCCCGTTTCCGGATGGGACTCTCCTTGGCGTGGAAGGCAAGCTAGGCAATACGGATATGTAGATCTCCTCCCTTGTAACCAACTCTGTGTAATCCTAGCCCCCTCCGGTGTCTATATAAACTGGAGGGTTTAGTCCGTAGGACAACATACAATCATACCATAGGCTAGCTTCTATGGTTTAGCCTCTACATCTCGTGGTAGATCAACTCTTGTAATACTCATATCATCAAGAACAATCAAGAAGGACGTAGGGTTTTACCTCCATCAAGAGGGCCCGAACCTGGGTAAACATCATGTCCCCTGCCTCCTGTTACCATCCGCCTTAGACGCACAGTTCGGGACCCCCTACCCGAGATCCGCCGGTTTTGACACCGACATTGGTGCTTTCATTGAGAGTTCCACTATGTCATCACCATAAGGCTTGATGGCTCTTTCAATCATCGGTAGCGATGAGGTCCAGGGTGAGGTTTTCCTCCCCGGACAAATCTTTGTATTCGGCGGCTTCGCACTGCGGGCCAATTCGCTTGGCCATGTGGAGCAGATCGAGAGCTACGCCCCTGGCCATCAGGTCAGATTCAGAAACTTAAACTACACCGCCGATATCCGCGAAGACTTGATCTTCGACGGATTCGAGCCTGTGTCAGGTGCGCCGCACAGTTACGACGAGCACGACGTAACTCCGGCGTCGGAAAGTGTTCGGGAGATCGCATCTGCAACTACTCTGGCTTTCAATCCGGATTAAATTGCGCCATCCAAGGATGGAGGGACAGACCCCGCCATGGAGGCCGCACTCTCAGTGGCGATGGAGCCGGATACTGATTTCACCCCTTACGAGAGCCGTGTCACCGAACCATTGGATTCGTCCCCGGCCACGAACTCCGAGCCGCCTGCATCCGCGCCTATCGAATCCGACTGGGCGCCTATCATGGAGTTCCCCTCCGCGGATATCTTTCAGCACTCGCCTTTCGGCGATGTGCTAAATTCATTAAGGTCTCTCTCCTTCACAGGAGAACCTTGGCCGAACTATGTCAGGCTAGAATGGGATGCGGACGACGAAGAAATTCGCTGCCCACCCACCACCCACTTAGTAGCCATTGTCGATGATTTAACCGACATGCTCAACTTCGACTCCGAAGACATCGACGGCATGGACGAAGACGCAGGAGACGAACAGGAACCAGCGCCCACAGGGCGCCGGACAACCATATCATCACATGACATATACATGGTGGATACACCCAAAGAAGGCAATGGCGAAGAGACAGCGGAGGATGGCTCCTCCAAGAAGCAACCCAAGCGCCGATGTCAGCGGCGCTGCTCTAAGTCCCGCCATAGCAAAAATAGCGATAACAGCGCAAGAGAAAATAACACTCCAGTCGACTCTAGAGGAAACAACGACCACATTGCCCCGGTGGCAGAGCACGATGAAGCTGCAAGCGGTGAACATAGTACGGATCCGACGTCCGAATACGGCGACGCCGAGGATAAACCTCATCAAACCCCCTCTCGGGAGGAAAAAAGTCCGGACGAAGATGCACACATCATACTGGAAACGCACTTGGAGCAAGAGAACCTCTGCAGAAGGCTTATTGCCACAGCGAGGAGTCTGAAGAAGCAGAAGCATAGGCTTAAGGCTGCACAAAATACGCTCAACAGCAGGTGGAACAAAGTGCTCGACAACGAAGCAAGGTATGGTGGAAGTTACCACACAAAGAGCTATCCAAAGCGCAAGCTACTACCTGAATTCGATGATGAGGCCTTAGAGCCCACACAGCCAAAAAATGAAATGGCCAACCGGCCGGATCCACCACCTTGTGACCGTGACAGAGTGGCTAACAAAGTCGCACATAAGTCAACACACGATCTACGTGAGGACTTGCGACAAAAGTCCGATACGACCAGATCCATCTATGGATCTAGGAAGCGTGCTCCGGCACAAAATCAAAACCGAATACTACAACCGTCCGAACGCCATGGCACATCCCAATACAGGGGTGCTGCACACCCCCTATGTTTCACCGATGAGGTGCTGGACCACGAATTCCCAGAAGGATTCAAACTAGTGTACATAGAGGCGTACGACGGGACCACAGACCCTGGGGTCTGGATAGAGGACTTTATCCTACATATCCATATGGCTCGCGGAGACGATCTCCATGCCATCAAATACTTGCCCCTCAAGCTTAAAGGACCAGCTCGACACTGGCTGAAAAGCCTCCCCGAAAACTCAATTGGAAGTTGGGAGGAGCTCGAGGACGCTTTTCGGGCTAATTTTCAAGGGACCTATGTCCGACCTCCGGATGCAGACGATTTAAGCCATATAATTCAACAGCCTGGAGAGTCCTCCCGAAAGCTTTGGAATAGGTTTCTCACTAAGAAGAACCAAATCGTCGATTGTCCGGACGCTGAAGCCTTAGCAGCTTTCAAACACAGCGTCCGAGACGAATGGCTTGCCAGACACCTCGGCCAAGAAAAACCGAGAACAATGGCAGCCCTAACAAGCCTCATGACCCGCTTTTGCGCGGGCGAAGATAGTTGGTTAGCCCGCAGTAGCACCAGCGACCCAAGCACATCCGAAGTCAGGGATGGCAATGGAAAACCACGATGCAATAAAAACAAGCGTCGAAATAAAGAAGATAGCCCAGATAATACGGCGGTCAACGCCGGATTCAGGGGCTCTCGACCAGGTCAGCGGAAAAAGCCTTTCAAAGGCAGCAGAGACGGACCGTCTGGCCTAAACAAGATTCTTGACAAATTATGTCAGATTCATGGCACCCCCGATAAACCTGCAAATCACACCTACGGAGAGTGCTGGGTCTTCAAGCAGGCCAGTAAGCTAAACGCCGAACACAAGGGGGGGGACACCAAGCGACGACGAGGACGAACCTCGCTAGCAAAGCACCGGAGGACAGAAAAAATTCCCACCAGAGGTCAAAACAGTAAACATGATCCATGTGACAAAGAGGAGAAGCAAATATGCACTCCGAGACACACGCGCCATAGAGCCCGTCACCAATAGGTTCAACCCCTGGTTGGCCTGCCCGGTCACTTTTGATCGCAGGGATCACGCGACAAGCATCCGGCACGAAGGATTGGCTGCCTTGGTGTTAGACCCAATAATAAACGGATCCCATCTCACACGAGTCCTCATGGACGGCGGCAGTGGTCTAAATCTGATATATCAAGACACAGTCTGCAAAATGGGGATAGACCCGACACAAATAAGCCACAGTAATACTACCTTTAATGGAGTAATACCAGGCCAAGAGGCCCGCTGTACGGGCTCTCTATTGCTAGAGGTTGTATTCGGTTCTCCCGATAACTTCCGAAGCGAAAGGTTAACTTTCCACGTCGCTCCATTCCGAAGTGGCTATCAAGCACTACTCAGAAGAACGACTTTCGCTCGTTTTAATGCAATACTGCATTACGCTTCTCTCAAGCTTAAGATGCCCGGTCCACGTGGCTCCATCAAAGTTAGCAGAAATACTGAGCGTTTTCTACGCACGGAAGAGTGTGCGGCAGCTTTAACAGCCGAGCACTAGACAACCTCACCAACCAGAAAAAATGAGAGGTCATCAAGACCACGGGCACGGTTAGATGAGTCTGGTGCACCATTACATATACATGAGATTGGTTTGATGATCAAACCCTCCCAGACGGTACCAGGGGCTGCCCGCGTGTAATCAGGGCTAGTCTGGCTCAACTTGACTTATCCTGAATTTTAATAGTTTATTGACAATAACCAATTTTTTGGCACGATAACTTTCACCTAAGTTCTTCTCTTTTACACATGACAATTGTGCTACACCCATCCAGGACACGGCACAACGGAGACACATGCGCAGACGCGCAGTAGGGACCCGCTCAAAGGTTTCTTTTCAGATTAAGACCCTGCGTAGACCTTTTTTACCGTCTCTTGTTGTTCACATCCTCTGGATACTCAATACAACCAAGGATGCTGACGTTATTGGCATGTGGCCACGTCAGGATATTGCACGTACCTGGACACTCGGGGTTTATTATTAAGGGCATCGTTCAGCCCGACATATGTTATAAAGACCGAATACCTTAGGGAGTGTTCGGCGTCACGAGTTTGGCCTTATATGCATCAGCTCCGAATCATGTCTTTGGTCAAATGTTGGGTTTTCCCGGCTCCCACGTTTTGGTACCTTACGTTCCGCTATATCGGCTAAGGTAGCATTGGGAGAACTACTGCGATTGTGCCCTGGTTCATCCGGATGAGCACCTTAGTAGAGAAAGCCGAAAACTGACTGTCATGATAAAGCGCGAGACTAGTCAGCCACTCGATGACTCAACGGAATCTTCGGGATTCCTCCGCATTAACAAAGGGTCATGTACATATGCGCCTCATATTCGGCCGAGCGCATAAGTACCAGGGGCTACATAGTAGCCCCATCGTCAAACTCCTATGGCTAAGTGAAAGTGTTAAAGCAATACAGTCCGATTGCCTCGTTCGCTGCGCTACCACCTCCTTAATGGACCAAGACGTTGGATCAAGTGTGAATACACATTTTCTGCGAACACCCCCGCATTATATGCGTGGGGGCGGAAGCCGACGACTGCAAACTTTCAGGTTATATACATATCTACATAAAACGGCCGCACAGGAGGCATCATAATACTTTCAGGCAAAAGTATAAACATAGCCTTGATAACTCAATAAAACATTGTTTTTACAATGGGAGTACATGTCACTAGAACATAATATTCTTCGAGCACTGAGCCTCTATCGAATGAGCGCCTTCAAGAACTTCTTCAAAGTAGTGCTTGGCAGCCACTCGGCCCACGGCCGAACCCTGTGTTGCAATAGCGGTGGCCTCAATATCTGCCCAGTATGTCTTGACACGGGCAAGTGCCATCCACGCACTCTCTATGCATGCCGACCTCTTCATAGCGTCGATATGCGGCACATCGCCAAGGAATTGTTGCACTAAACTAAAGTAACTATTCGGCCTTGGCCCTCCCAGCCATAGATGATCCACAACAGACCTCATGGCAAGTCCGGACAACCTATGGAGCTCAGCCCACTCGGCCATTTACTCATTCAACAGCAGCAGACGCACTGGAGCATGGAACTGTGACCAGAACAACTTTTCCACTTCACGATCTTTTTGATCCTTGAAGTACTCGGCTGCATCAACAGCACTTGCTTCCAAATCCACGTATGAGTCTGCAGAACTCCATAGTTGATCAAGAGGTGCATACTTCGGATCTCCGAACTTAGTCCGCAACAAAAAGGGCTTCCCAGCTGCGATATCTCCAGCTTGATGCAACTCCTCCTTCGTCGCTTGTATTTTGGAGCGGGCTTCCTTGGCTGCTACTATGGCCTTCTCCAGGTCCGTCGCCTTCACACGGTTTTCTTCTTCAAGAAGCTGGTAACGGTCGGTGGCATCTTTCAACTCAATGGCCATCTTGGCCATTCTTTCATTGCTCTGGTAGTGTGCGGCCTGTTCGGCCCTCAGCTCTTCGTCCGCCTTTAGAGCGGCCGCATCGCTATTTCTGGCTTGCTCCTTGGCTCGGGCAAGTTCTGCCCGAAGGGTCTCCACAGTGGTAGCTCCATCTGCAGTCACAACATATTAAAGATACTGGCATCATGCTCCTATTACTATGTGTTGATCACCGGAGAAATCACTCACCCCGTGCCTCGTCAAGCCGCTTGTTGACAAGCACGATGTCGGCATCTGCCGCATCAGGTTGCCGCTTTAGCTCAGCAAACCCATCAGTTCGGCTAGCCACCGGAGCTTCAGCCACCTACACATAAAGGCAGTCTGGTTATTACCTGGGACTATGGCCCTCTGTTTGCCGCCGTTTTCGACAACAACCAGAGTCTCTGGGGATACTATCTGCATAGGGCACACCTAACGCATGCGGTACTGTCAAAAACATACACTATTTCATGTACCTCAAAGCCTTTCAGCAGACTCATAAAAGCTTCATGCAATCCACTTTCAGCAGGTGAAATCCTTTCAATTACCGTACCCATTAGCGTACAATGCGCTTCTGAGATGGCCGCTTGCTCCAGAAGATCCTTCAGTGCGTCCGACCACACACTGTACGGTTTCGGACTCTTTCTGTTTCTCTCTTTAGGATCCGAATACTGAGGACTCCGGGAAGCCAAAGGATTACCCTCTAGCCTTGGCGGATCAGGAGAGACCCTCCGCGACGACACTTCAGGGTCGCCCGCCTCATGAGGCGGGGTGGCAAGGGGAGGTGTTTCGCTCTCCATCATCTCCGGAAGAAGATCCCCCGAAGACGAACTCTGTTGAGAAGGGCTACGATCCGAACTACAAGATATAAGCTTCGGTTATTGTCTTCAGAAGTAAGGTAGGACACTTTCACTATTAAAGTACTTTTTGATTACTTACAACTCGGTAGCGGGCTGATCCCCTTGCGGACATTGTGCGGCAAGAACACCCTCCGAAGCAGGACCCTCTGGCGAGGATTTCTTCCCCCGTTTGGAAGCCTTTGTTTCCGGATCTTCAGAGGTGGTTCTCTTCCTTCCTCGAGGAGAGGGAATATCAGATTCTTCTCCCTAGTTATCCTCCTTCGCGGAGGTGCTAATTCCCCCGCTTGCGGCCTCTTTATTCCCCCTTCATCTTCCTTTGAGGGCACCTGATAAGGCGCCGGCTCGAGCATTCTGTCCAGTACTGGATTGGCCAAGCCTTCGGGAAGGGGGGCCGAACACCTGATCATCTTTGCCTTTGTTATCCAGTCCTGGTCAAAGAGCGACTTTTCAAAATGATGTCATGATAAAAAAAGGGACAATGTGTTCGGCCATGGGATTACTTACTTGGGTAGCAGGGCGGTTGCAGCTCAGACCTGCATCCTCGGTGGTATCTGGACACTCTATTTGGGGTTCGAAGAACAATTTGTACATCTCCTCGAGCGTCATGCCGAGGAAGTGCTGGATGGTTCGCGGTCCTTCCGGGTTGAATTCCCACATACGGAGGGGTCGACGTTTGCAAGGCTGGACTTGACGAACTAGCATAACTTGCATTACCATAACCAGGCTGAAATCTCTCTCGAAGAGATCTCGGATACGGCTCTGCAATATCAGCACATCCTTTGCTGGACCCCAGCTCAGCCTCTGCTGATCCATGACGTCAGTTGTGGTGGGGGGCCTGAGGGAAAGGCATGGGCGGCTACCCACTTGGCACTTCAGGGAGATGTGATATAAAACCACTCCCGCTACCACAAACTGGACACCTGTGGGAAGGAACCCTCTGGCCATGGAGCATTAGCACTTTTGCTTATTACGGCACCTCCGCACTCTGCGTGTTGCCCCTCGATCATCTTCGGCTTCACATTGAAGGTCTTGAGCCACATGCCGAAGTGAGGGGTAATGCGGAGGAAGGCCTCACATACGACGATGAACGACGAGATGTGAAGGAGGGAATCCGAGGCCAGATCATGGAAATCCAGCCCATAATAGAACATGAGCCCCCTAACAAAGGGATCCAGAGTGAGGCCTAGTCCTCAGAGGAAGTGAGAGATGAACACAACACTCCTGTTGGGTTCGGGAGTGGGGATGACCTGCCCTCGGGCGGGGAGCATGTGCAAAATTTCGGCGGTCAGATATCTGGCCTCTCTCAGCTTCTTGATATCTTCTCTGTAACAGAGGAAGGCATCCACCGACCTTGGAGGTTGGATCCGGACATGGTTGAAGGTCCGTAGCGCCTGACCTGAGCCTGGGGTGTTGGAACTCGAGGCGGGGGAAGGATTCGATTGAGCACGAGAGGAAAAAAGGATAGGTCTTGGCCTCTTTATAAAGAGGGTGAATGTCAAGCGTCCTCCTCACGGCCGTTTTGGACTCGCCTAAAATCGAGGAGCCATAATAACGGGCACGAGTGGGTTACCCACGTCTGTATTGATGAGAATCCCGTAATAAGGGGGACACGATCTCTTCTTTGACAAGACGTGTCAAGAAAACCGCATCGCAATATGTGCAGGGCTGGCTGGGAAAAACGGTTCGGATAAGGACCGGGTCATGACATGACGTCGTGCTGTCAAAACACATCAGCAGATTAGATTTGTGGAAATATTATTCTCTCTACGGTGGTATGTGGAACTTGTTTTGCAGAGCCGGACACTATCCTTGTGTTCAAAATCTTCCATGAAGTATTCGGAGGAGGACCCGCCTTGCAATGTCAACGACAAAACTGCGCGCCGGACTCATCGTCATTGAAGCCTGGTTTAGGGGATACTGAGGGAGTCCTAGATTAGGGGGTCCCCGGACAGCCGGACTATATCCTTTGGCCAGACTGTCGGACTATGAAGATACAAGATTGAAGACTTCGTCCCATGTCCGGATGGGACTCTCCTTGGCGTGGAAGGAAAGCTAGGCAATACGGATATGTAGATCTCCTCCCTTGTAACCAACTCTGTGTAACCCTATCCCCCTCCGGTGTCTATATAAACTGGAGGGTTTAGTCCATAGGACAACATACAATCATACCATAGGCTAGATTCTAGGGTTTAGCCTCTACAATCTCGTGGTAGATCAACTCTTGTAATACTCATATCATCAAGAACAAATCAAGCAGGACGTAGGGTTTTACCTCCATCAAGAGGGCCCGAACCTGGGTAAACATCGTGTCCCCTGCCTCCTGTTACCATTCGCCTTAGACGCACAGTTCGGGACCCCCTACCCGAGATCCGTCGGTTTTGACACCGACAGCAAGTTTCTAAGAAGCTATGGGGACTCATCTGTCGTTCAGTACTGCGTTTCATCCTTAGTCGCAAGGGAAAGTTGAACATGTCAACCAAGTTCTCGAAGACATGCTTCGAGCTTGTGTAATTTCCTTTGTCAAGAAATGGGAGGAATCTCTCCCGTATGCTAAGTTCTCTTATAATAATATCTATCAGGCTAGTCTGAAGATGGCCCCCTTCGAAGTGTTATATGGACGAAAGTGTCGAACCCCTCTGAACTGGTCAGAAACTGGGGAACGTCCACTCTTCGGTCCGGATATTATCCAACATGCCGAAGAACGAGTCCGCATTATTCGCGAGAATCTCAAGACTGCTCAGTCACGTCAGAAAAGTCAGTATGACCGTCATAACAAAGACATGGTCTATCAACCTGGCGAAAAGGCTTATCTTCGAGTTACACCAATGAAGGGTGCTTCGGGATCAAGGGCAAGCTAGCTCCTCGGTATATCGGTCCCTTCACTATTCTCGAAATGCGTGGAAAAGGGGCATATCAATTGGAGCTTCCGCCGAACCTTTCTCAGGTTCACGATGTGTTCCACGTGTCACAGCTCCGCCGCTGCTCCAAGGACCCAGTCCGAGCAGTGGATCATGAAGTGCTCGAATTGCAACAGGACCTCTCCTATAAAGAGCATCCGATCTGCATTCTCGACCAAGCTGAACGCCGCACACGTCAGAAGGCGATCAAGTTCCTCAAGGTCCAGTGGTCACATCACTCTGAAGATCAAGCCACTTGGGAGCGCGAGGACCGCCTGCGTGATGAATACCCGCACTGTTTCCTTCTACCTCCTAAATCTCGGGATGAGATTTCTTGTAGTGGAGGAGTTTTGTAACTCTCGGATAATTAAGCTACAGTGAACCTATGCTAATGATGCCACATCACCTTCATTACTATTTCTAATCTCGCATTAGTTCAAAAACCGGTTCAAAAATCAAATTCAAAATATGGAAAACGACAAAAGTTTTCAAACATCAAAACTAAAATGTTTGGAATGTGCCTAATAATGCCGAGGTATTTAAGGTGAAGGAAACACACTTTTACAGAATGCCTAAATATTTTAAAATGAAAAAAACAGAAAAGGAAATAAATAAATAAAAGGAATAAAAATAGAAAACAAACAAATACAAAAAGAAAAAAAGAAGAAGGGCAACAACCCCCCCACTGGACCAGGCGGACCAGCTCACAGGCCATGCTGGCCCACCTGGCCCATCCACCCGGCCCGGCCCCCTGCCGCCCCCTTCCCCGTTCCCCCGACCAGGGTCAGAACAGAGGCGCGCTCCTGCCCGACCACCTCGCCGGCACCGACGCCGGAAGGGGATAAGGCCGCCCCGCCCTCGCCTCCTCGGTATCTTCTCCCACTCACTGCCGCTCTCCCTCTCGGCCTCTCCCTCTCCCCTCAGATCCACCTCGCCGCTTCCTCCTTCCCCACCGCATCCGGGCGCCGCCATCGACTCGCCACCGTAAAACGCGCGGCCACAGCCATCGCCTCACCTCGCCAAGATGTATGTTGTCTCCGCCATCGTCTTCCTCGTCGACCGGTGGCCGTAGCTGGAGCTCGGAGGCGCTGCTGCACCGGTTCCCCTTCTTCCACATCTCCGGTCGCCGCCGCTCATCCCTGGCTCCGACGACGTCTTTGCAGCTCCTAAACCACCATGGGCCATCGTCTGAGCCACTCGGTGAGCCTCTCTTCCTCCCTCATCTCTCTGGCCGTCCTCGCACGCGCGCTAGCTACTTCTCCCACGTCGCCCGAACACACCGCAGCCCGCACACGTCGCCCACGTGACTCCGACGACCAATTGGTCGCAGGCTGGAGTCCAACGTGCTTGTTGCATTGCGTAGCACCTCTCGCGCCCGTTAGTTCATGCTTTAGGGCGCTGCTACTCCGTTGCGTCGAGCGCCCGAACCCCACCGCCGCCTCCACTCGTCGCCGGCGCAGTTCCGTCCAGCCGCGAGCCCAACCGACCATCCCACGCGATGCAGCGTTGAGCCCTCGTTCGAACGTAAGCAAAGCTGCGTGAAACGGTGCCCCGTAGCAATTTTCCGAGCGTCTCCGACGAGCTCGCCGCCGCGGGGAGGCCACCAGAGCAATGCCGGCACTAGCCATCTGCATGGCTCGGCGGGCCCCACCCCTGGGTCACTGCCAGTGGGGCATGGGGGGCCTCGTTGACTGGGTTGACCCAGTCAACTGCTGATTGGGCAGCCCAGTTGCACTGACATGCTGGCCCCACCGCGTATTTAAACTAATTAAAACATTTTTATAAATAAAACTAATTAATTAACCTAATCAGTCACTGACATGTGGGGCCCTACTGCTAATTAACTATGTATAATTAAGATAAACCTCTGTTAGCCCCACTGTCTATGACGAGTGGGCCCTACTGGTCATTTTGACCAGTCAACCAGTGTATTGACTGCTGACGTCATCCCCATGCAATGCTGATGTCATAATTCCTTTTCTGTTAATTTAGATAAATTCAGAAAATGATTAAAACTTTAGAAAAACATAGAAAATAAACCGTAGCTCAAATGAAAATATTTTCTACGTGAAATTTGCTCAGAATGACGAGAAATCCGAATACGCAGCCCATTCGGCCGCCACACATCCCTAGAATAGGGAACACACAACTTTTCCCCTCCGGTTCATCTGTCCGAAAACGCGAAACACCGGGGATACTTTCCCGGATGTTTCCCCCCTTCGCCGGTATCACCTCCTACCGCGTTAGGGCACACCTAGCACCATTACATGTCATGTCATGCATCGATATGCATCTGTTTGCATTGTATTCATTGTTTCTCCCCCCTCTTCTCTTTGGTAGACTACGAGACTAACGCCGCTGCTGGTGCCCCGGTCGACTATGATGTTGACGACCCCTACTTGCCAGAGCAACCAGGCAAGCCCCCCCTTGATCACCAGATATCACCTATTCTTCTCATTACTACTTGCATTAGAGTAGTGTAGCATGTTATTGCTTTTCGTTAATCCTATACTGATGCATAGCCTGTCCTTGCTACTACTGTTGTTACCTTTCCCTGCAATCCTAAATGCTTAGTATAGGATGCTAGTATTCCATCAGTGGTCCTACATTCTTGTCCGTCTGCCATGCTATAATATCGGGCCGTGATCACTCGGGAGGTGATCACGGGAATATACTAAAGGAAATATGCCCTAGAGGCAATAATAAAGTTGTTATTTATATTTCCTTATATCATGATAAATGTTTATTATTCATGCTAGAATTGTATTAACCGGAAACTTAGTACATGTGTGAATACATAGACAAACAGAGTGTCACTAATTTGCCTCTACTTAACTAGCTCGTTGAATCAATGACGGTTATGTTTCCTAACCATAGACATGAGTTGTCATTTGATTAACGGGATCACATCATTAGAGAATGATGTGATTGACTTGACCCATCCGTTAGCTTAACACGATGATCGTTTAGTTTGTTGCTATTGCTTTCTCCATAACTTATACATGTTCCTATGACTATGAGATCATGCAACTCCCGAATACCGGAGGAACACTTTGTGTGCTAGCAAACGTCATAGCGTAACTGGGTGATTATAAAGGTGCTCTATAGGTGTCTCCGATGGTGTTTATTGAGTTGGCATAGATCAAGATTAGGATTTGTCACTCCGATTGTCGGAGACGTATCTCTGGGCCCTCTCGGTAATACACATTACTATAAGCCTTGCAAGCAATGCAACTAGTTGCAGGATGATGTATTACGGAACGAGTAAAGAGACTTGCAGGTAATGAGTTTGAACCAGTGTAACACCCACAATGCAGATATACCTCCCACGTGTCAGGGCACGACTTAGAGGCATAGCCGCATGGTAGGCATGTCGCAAGAGGGGTAATCTTTACACATCCCATGTATTGAATAAGAAAGAGATAAAGAGTCGGCTTACAATCACCACTTCACACAATACATAAATAATCATACATCATCCAGAGTACAATCAAGATCCGACTACAAAACCAAAATAAAGAAAGACCACCCAAAATGCTAGATCCCCGATCGTTCCAACTGGGCTCCTCTACTGATCATCCAGAAAAGAAACATAGTAACGACCCGAATCCTCATCGAACTCCCACTTGAGTTCGGTAGCGTCCCCTGCACTGGTATCATCAGCACCTGCATCTGTTTGGAAGTATCTGTGAGTCACAGGGACTCAGCAATCTCACACCCTCGCGATCAAGACTATTTAAGCTTAAGGGTAGGAAAAGGGTAATGAGGTGGAGCTGCAGCAAAGCACTAAGCATATATGGTGGCTAGCTTACGGAAATGAGAGTGAGAAGATAATCAAAGCACGGTCGAGAAGCTAAAAGTGATCAAGAAGTGATCCTGAAGCTACTTACGTTCAAGCATAACAAGAGACCGTGTTCTCTCCCCGGACTCCGCCGAAAAGAGACCATCACGACTACACACGTGGTTGATTCAATTTAATTAAGTTAAGTGTCAAGTTTTCTACAACCGGACATTAACAAATTCCCATCTGCCCATAACCACGGGCACGGCTTTCAAAAGTTCAAAACCCTACAGGGATGTCCCAACTTAGCCCATCACAAGCTCTCACGGTCAACGAAGGATATTCCTTCTCCCAGGAAGACCCGATCAGTCTCGAAATCCCGGTTACAAGACTTTTCGACAATGGTAAAACAAGACCAGCAAGACCGCCCGAATGTGCCGACAAATCCTGATAGGAGCTGCACATATCTCGTTCTCAGGGCACACCGGATAAGCTAAGCGTACAAGTACCAACATAACCCAAGTTGCCAAGGGACGGTCCCGCACGGTGCTCTAGTTTGGACCAACACTCAGAGGAGCACTGGCCCGGGGGTTTAAAATGAAGATGACCCTTGAGTCTGGAGAACCCAAGGGAAAAGTCTTAGGTGGCAAATGTTAAAACCAAGGTTGGGCCTTGCTGGAGGAGTTTTATTCAAAGCAAACTGTCAAGGGGTTCCCATAACAACCAATCGCGTGAGGAACGCAAAATCCGGGAACATAACACCGATATGACGGAAACTAGGGCGGCAAGAGTGGAACAAAACACCAGGCATAAGGCCGAGCCTTCCACCCTTTACCAAGTATATAGATGAATTAATTAAATAAGATATATAGTGATATCCCAACAAGTAAACATGTTCCAACATGGAACAATCTTCAACTTCACCTGCAACTAGCAACGCTATAAGAGGGGCTGAGCAAAAGCGGTAACATAGCCAAACAACGGTTTGCTAGGAAAGGTGGGTTAGAGGCTTGACATGGCAATATGGGAGGCATAATATAACAAGTGGTAGGTAGCACGACATAGCAACAGAGCGAGCAACTAGCAAGCAAAGATAGAAGTGATTTCGAGGGTATGGTCATCTTGCCTGAGATCCCGCAAGGAAGAAGAATGAGTCCTTGAAGAAGACGAACAGACGTAGTCGAACAGATCCTGACAACTCTGGAACGAAACCGAAGCTAACGAGAGAAGCCACCTGGAAAGAAGCAGGCAACATAGTAAACACACAAGCATAAACATAGCATGATGCACAACCAAGGATGATGCATGTCCGGTTTAAATATTCATGGCATGGCAAAGTGCACAAACAACACTACAAGTTAAGTGGAGCTCAATATGCATCGGGATGCATATTGACAAAACACCACATTCCATTATTTAGTTCACTCCCGATTAGGTACTCAACAAAATTAAATGTTGGTTAACATGGCAAGAGGTGAAACATGAGTAAAATACACAACTAGGCATTTTAAATGAGGCTGGAAACATCAAACAACAATTCCGGTAAATCCTCATGTGCATTAGCAATTTAATGCAACAACAATTATAACCATCTTTAAATGTTGTTATCATGATGCGGATGACATATGCAAGTTTATGCAAGTTTTATGAAAATGTTGATAAGAGCATTTTATGAAGCATTTGTCATCGTGGCGGAAACGAAAGGGGTGCCACGACAACGACAACGGAAATGGTGCCATGACAACATTCCAGTTCCGGTAACTCGATTGAGATGCCGGTGCAAAAGAAAGTGTGACGGGAGCGTGTCATGCGATGAACAGTGGGGTGCTCCCAGTTACCGGGTTCCCACATGTCGATGGCTCAGAAATGGGTAACACGCAAAGATACACCGTACGCGGCGAGCAACAGTTACATGAAACCATCTCATACACACATCACATGCATACGGTCCACGGGCGTTGTTCCGGCGGTTATACCTTCGAAGCATGCGTTTCCGGGGCGGAACGAGTTTGACAGGATGTAGTTCTTCTCGCGACGATAGTCGTTCACGTTCATAGTGGAAGTATTCGTTCACGTTCGTAGTGGAAGTAGTCGTTCACGTTCGTTCAGAGAGGTACTTGATGACTCCAAGCCCTTCGCGGTCGACGGTAGTCGTGCACGGGTCTTCGGTGATAGTAGGCGTACACATGTTGTAGTCGAACTTGATGTTGCGTAACACGTGTCTTCGCCGATGTTAGTGGTACACTAGTCGGTGGTAGTGGAACTTGACGGGTCCGAGGTCTCCGGCCGTAGTGGTACTTGCTGTTACCGGTAGTCGAACTTGAGGTGCTCCTGGCGTCTGACTTGCGGCGTTGGACAGAACCATGGCGAGGTTCAGCACGAGAGGAGGGACGCGGGTAGCAAGGCAGCAGCAGAGCAGCCATGGATGGTAGCAGCGCCATGGGAGGCAGCCGAAGGGAGCAACTCGGGCGTCAGGGTGCAGGACGGAGCAGAAGCAAGGCAGGCTTGCAGAGCAACAGCAGTGAGGCGAACCAGGCCGGCGGAGGCGCTGGAGGCTGGTGACGAAGCAACAGAGGCGTGGGCGTCAGACCATGGACATCTCTGGCCGAAGCCAAAGCCATGACGGGGCGACCTGGGATGAGGCAGAGGAGCAGTCGCGCGGGTCGAGCGAAGGGGCGCCGACTGGCGTTGGACTTGGTGGCATGCAGGTCTGGAAGAGATGTCGACCTTGATGCAGGGGAGAGGAGGAGGCGCAGGTGATGTGGACGAACGCAACGCCTACCCCTGACGCTGGCTGCGCAGGCACCAGGCGGAGGAAGAGAAGGGGGCGCCGGGTGAGGCTCGGTTGTCGCTGGCGGCGCTGGGGGATCGGGCGCGGGGGCTCCTCCCCTAGCTCGAGGTGGAAGAGCGGAGGAGAGGGAGACGAGGGGAGGAAGAGCGATGGTTGCGAGGGAGAGATGGGGATCGGGCTGAAGGAGTCTGGCGGCGCTGGGAGATCAAAGAGAGGGAGAGGGTTCGAGCGGGATGACTGCGCCTGTGTCTAGGGTTAGGAAGGGCGCCGACAGGGCCTAGGGGCAAACGGGCCGGCTGCGGGAATGGATGGCCTCGGGTGGGCCGGCGTGAGAGGTTGGGAGGCCCAGGAGGCCGGCGGAGCAAGCTCTCTCTCCCTCCCTTATAATCTTCTATTTATTGCATAAACAAAAATAGAGAGAAAAGTAGAGAGGGTTAGGTGTTGAAGTAGGGATGGAGGAACATATTTCTGGAAAACATGAAATATGCCCGGTTTAATCAAATTAGTTTGGGAATTTTTACAGACTATAAATTTAAACATGTTCAAATTTAATTCAAACTTGCATGAATTTATAACCTAACCAAACTGAAGCCAAATGGGCTTAAATTTTATAGGATGACCCTACATAATAAATATGATTTATGGGCAAAAGATGAACATTTATTTGAGCAATTCTATTTGCAACTCAAATAAATAGAGAAAAGGGAAAGAAGGAAGTGGCATAGGGATTTGAAACTTGGGTGAAACCAAGTTGGAAGTGAGCGTGGGGTTGATGGAAGGATCAAGTGAAGAAAAGAAGTTCCAATGCACATGAGCAACTAAATTAAACAAACACAACAATGGCATGGAGAAGATGCATGATGCAAAATAAAATAAAACAAACATCACAAGCGAGCAAGCACGCATGAACATGATGGATGCAAATGCACATGGCAATATACATGAAGATGGAATGCCAAGGTGAGAATAAAAGATAACACAAGCATGATGATGCAACAATTTATAACAAAACACGGCGACAAGGAGAAACATGGACGGCGTTTGGAGCGTCGGTCTCGGGGTGTGACAACACTCCAGCACTACAAAGGATCTTGTCCCGAGATCTAGGATGGCACCAGAGAGAAAACGAAAGATGAAGAGGTAAAACAAAGTTGCTTATTTGACAAACGAGTGAAACCAAAGAACCTTGAGAGGTTGAACAAATTGAAAGAAGGAATACACGAAGACGAACAAAGTTTAATATACTCCGTTAGAAAAGAGGAACACGGAACATTATGAGAACCTTGTGGGTTGAAAGACATAAGAAAAGGTTACAATGGACAAGAAGTGGATGCAAGCACTCCGATTGAAACAAGATGCAAGACTTGATAAGACAAAAAGAACTTGAGCATATGACACAACACTCCGGTTAAAAGAAGATAGAGAAGGCATAAGAATGATATAATTTGGACAACACTCCGGTAGAAAAGAGAAGAAAGCTTGATAAGATGAAAAGAAATTGAAGGGATGACACAACACTTCGGTTGAATGGATAAGCAAAGGAAAGAACATGGTCTTCACAACTCAAAATTATCAACAACGAAAGGATAAGCTTGTTGTGGGCTTATGGAAAACATCTCAAAACTGAGGTGAAATTCTACCACTAACGAAAACAATAGATTGGATTGATATCAACAAGGAGACGAGAAGCTTATTTCATTGGGAGGATAGATGAAGAACTTGGGTCATTTATTAGCACCATAAATAGCAACAATCCTTAGGGAAAGCTTTAGGTGAAATATGACCCAAGATAATTTCAAGGAAGAAAATGATGGGTTTAAATATCTCATTCTTAACAACTTGCGAATCATGAAACACGAAGGGAAATTGTCAAGAATGACATAACACCACCTTAAAAGATGAGATATGAAAGAATTGCACTTCGCAATACAAGATGAAGAATGCTTGAACTCCTCAAAACAAGACATGTGTTGAACACCATGTTTATTTTAGAGTATAGCTTGGCGGATCTGAACTTTGAAAGAGATCTTGAAGAACAATTAAAGAATGAAAAGAATCCTTGATGAACCACCATGTAGGAAACTCTTGAATAACTCCGGATGGATAAAAAGAAGGTTGCAAGGAAAGGAGGCTTGAAAAAGAATAAGATGAATCCTTGCATTGATTAGATGGAGCTTCAGAACGAGATAATGCGGAAAACCATGGAACTCCGGAAAAAAGATGAAGCATCCCGAATCGAGAAATGTGACATGATGAAGAACTCTGGAAAGGGAAAACTAGATCACTTGGATGAAACAATAATAAGAACTACGTTATGCGTATCCTTCACCAATTTAAATTGATGAAAAGCAACGGATTTGGCATACTACTCATACTCGTAAAAGGATTAAGATAGATATAGCGCAAACTTAGGAAGGTCTTCAACTCACCGTTAGGATTTAAAAAAAAACCCGAATGAATTGATATGATAACCAAGGAATAGAACTCTTGAATGAACCACCGTTAGAATTTGAAAAAAAATGAATGAATTGATATGATAACCAAGGAATAGAACTCTTGAATGAACCACCGTAAGAATTGAAAATGAAAGTAGCAAAGGCACAAATCACCGGGAAGAATTAGAAAAATGAAAGAAGATACTTGAGGGGATTTGATACGTGAGAACGAAGAGATCATGAATTGATTAGAGGATATTTGAGCGATGCACCGGCCGGTAGAATTAGAGAATGAGAACTGAAAGCTAGAATGAATACTTCTGAGATGATGGGCTCCGGGGAATCAAACTGAAAAGACTCCTAAATTTCTCCGGATGGGTGAAAAGAATTCTCACAATCGAAAACAATTATGAGAGGATGGCAACAAGCTAGAACCATGAATCTTGAAGAGAATGGAGCAAGATTGAGAGAAAAATCTTCTTCGGTCTTCAAATGTAGAGAATGACAATGAGAAACACCACCACAAATTGTTGAGATACTCTAGGATGACGAATAGAAAGGTTGAGCCAACAATGAAAAGAATTTGACAGATCTTGGAGAAATACAAATGACTGATGATAATTCATTCTTATGTCAAACTTTGAAATGAATTTGAGAATAACTCCGGGAAAATTAGAAGAGTCGGTAAGATCCTGGGAAAAGACCTGTGGGTTAGGGCCCACTCAAAAGAAACTCCATTGAATGATTGCATGAAAAGAGAGATTGCACCGGTTGAATTAAAATGGCTTGAATGAGATAACAACCTCGAGATAGCTTAAGCGAATTAGCAATGGAAACGCGAATCTCCTGAGATATCTTAAGCACTCCGAAATAATTGAATAGCGAGAAGTGGATGATTAAGAGGTGCACTGGCATGAGAAAACATTTGAAATGAGGAAAAGATATGATCGACAAAGCTTGACTTGAATCCACCGGAGAAGAAAACGAATGACGAATGACAAACTTGAGGCTTCCTTAGTATCTTCCTGAGAATCACCGGATAAGAACATTGATTGAAAGGAATGAAGAGACTTCTCACAAATAAAAGGATACATGATTAAGAAATCTGAATCCTTGAAGAAAAAGGGTGGGTGGGTGGGAAAACAAAGTCAACTTGGCAGATGGAATGAACACCATTGAGAAAACTTAGAGTTGATCTTGCGGATGTTGAAAATGACCAGATCCACTTGAAGAGAAGCACACCGGTTGGAAAGAATTGAAAAGACAACCTTGA
The DNA here is from genome assembly GCF_056163025.1 of Triticum urartu. Classification (NCBI taxonomy): domain Eukaryota; kingdom Viridiplantae; phylum Streptophyta; class Magnoliopsida; order Poales; family Poaceae; genus Triticum; species Triticum urartu. The sequence goes on from NC_141878.1 coordinate 221,960,081, forward strand.
TGATCAAGAAGTATTAGCATCCACATAGAAATATGAGAACACCACTTGGAAAAGGTATGGAATCAACACTTGACTTCGAAGCAACTCGAATACCACAACTGAAAACAAAACAAAAGATTTGGCTTGCAAAAAAAAACCGGAAACAAACATATGATAGACACCAAATCGTATCATGTGTCTGTTGGAAAGATATTCTAGGAACTACTTGAATTCCCACTTATAAACTCCCAAAACTTCCTGGTTATGCAATCAGGTGTTGGGGATACATGGGAAGCATAATATCTCACCCAAACTAACAATTCCTACATCCAGCTGTATCCATCCTTCAACACATAACCAAGAAACCTTCGGAAATCATTTACCTCAACCTCTGAAAAGCATCCGTTATACGAGTTATGGCAATACTCCCGAACTCCCGCCCCAGTACTCGGTGGCGTCGAGGTTATCTCACCAACAACTGCATAAAAGAGATTTTCGATGTCGGCGAACTGAGATATTCCAGAACTGCAACGATAAAATTGTGACGACAACACCTCGGAGCTCAACTCCTGGGGACACTGCCACAACCCCTAAATGTCAGGAGGCACCAAGAACAATGTTCTCATCACAAAACCATGGGAACGATTCCAAGATACCCGCGTGATCCTAAAAAAATCGTGAAATTTGAGGAGAGAAGAGTCAAAACGTCTACGTCAGGAGGCCTCACCAGAGCGACGAAGGACTGAGGAGTAAAAAGAATCCTACTCTCTGATATATATAATCCTAAGACCCACAACATTTTCTTCTAGACTCAACAACGTCATTGATTCGATCAAGCAGGGGGCTCCTAAGTCGGGGAAGGCTGTGATTACCAACTAGTAACACCCACAATGCGGCTATATCTCCCACATGTCGGGGTACGACTTAGAGGCATAGCCGCATGGTAGGCATGTCGTAAGAGGTGTAATCTGTACACATCCCATGTATTGAATAAGAAAGGGATAAAGAGTCGGCTTGCAATCGCCACTTCACACAATACATAAATAATCATACATCATCCAGAATACAATCAAGGTCCAAATACGGAACACAAAATAAACAAAGACCACCCCAAATGCTAGATCCCCGATCGTCCCAACTGGGCTCCTCTACTGATCATCCAGAAAAGAAACATAGTAATGGCCCGAATCCTCATCGAACTCCCACTTGACTTCAGTAGCGTCCCCTGCACTGGCATCATCGGCACCTGCATCGATTTGGAAGTATCTGTGAGTCACGGGGACTCAGCAATCTCACACCCTCGCGATCAAGACTATTTAAGCTTAAGGGTAGGAAAAGGGTAGTGAGGTGGAGCTGCAGCAAAGCACTAAGCATATATGGTGGCTAACTTACGCAAATGAGAGTGAGAAGAGAAGCAAAGCACAGTCGAGAAGCTAAAAGTGATCAAGAAGTGATCCTAAAGCTACTTACGTTCAAGCATAACACGAGACCGTGTTCTCTTCCCAGACTCCGCCGAAAAGAGACCATCGCGGCTACACACGTGGGTTGATTCATTTTAATTAAGTTAAGTGTCAAGTTTTCTACAACCGGATATTAACAAATTCCCATCTGCCCATAACCGCGGGCACGGCTTTCGAAAGTCCAAAACCCTATAGGGGTGTCCCAACTTAGCCCATCACAAGCTCTCACGGTCAACGAAGGATATTCCTTCTCCCAGGAAGACCCGATCAGTCTCGGAATCCCGGTTACAAGACTTCTCGACAATGGTAAAACAAGACCAGCAAGACCGCCCGAATGTGCCAACAAATCCCGATAGGAGCTGCACATATCTCGTTCTCAGGGCACACTGGATAAGCTAAGCGTACAGGTACCAACAAAACCCAAGTTGCCAAGGGATGGTCCCGCACTGTGCTCTATTTTGGACCAACACTCAGAGGAGCATTGGCCCGGGGGTTTAAAATAAAGATGACCCTTGAGTCTGCAGAACCCAAGGGAAAAGGCTTAGGTGGCAAATGTTAAAAGCAAGGTTGGCCCTTGCTGGAGGAGTTTTATTCAAAGCGAACTATCAAGGGGTTCCCATAACACCCAACCGCGTAAGGAATGCAAAATCAAGGAACATAACTGAAGGAAATATGCCCTAGAGGCAATAATAAAGTTATTATTTATTTCCTTATATCATGATAAATGTTTATTATTCATGCTAGAATTGTATTAACCGGAAACATAATACATGTGTGAATACATAGACAAACAGAGTGTCACTAGTATGCCTCTACTTGACTAGCTCGTTAATCAAAGATGGTTATGTTTCCTAACCATGAACAAAGAGTTGTTATTTGATTAACGGGATCACATCATTGGTTGAATGATCTGATTGACATGACCCATTCCATTAGCTTAGCACCCGATCGTTTAGTATGTTGCTATTGCTTTCTTCATGACTTATACATGTTCCTATGACTATGAGATTATGCAACTCCCGTTTACCGGAGGAACACTTTGGGTACTACCAAACGTCACAACGTAACTGGGTGATTATAAAGGAGTACTACAGGTGTCTGCAAAGGTACATGTTGGGTTGGCGTATTTCGAGATTAGGTTTTGTCACTCCGATTGTCGGAGAGGTATCTTTGGGCCCTCTCGGTAATGCACATCACATAAGCCTTGCAAGCATTGCAACTAATGAGTTAGTTGCGGGATGATGTATTACAGAACGAGTAAAGAGACTTGCCGGTAACGAGATTGAACTAGGTATTGGATACCGACGATCGAATCTCGGGCAAGTAACATACCGATGACAAAGGGAACAACGTATGTTGTTATGCGGTCTGACCGACAAAGATCTTCGTAGAATATGTAGGAGCCAATATGGGCATCCAGGTCCCGCTATTGGTTATTGACCGGAGACGTGTCTCGGTCATGTCTACATTGTTCTCGAACCCGTAGGGTCCGCACGCTTAAGGTTACGATGACAGTTATATTATGAGTTTATGCATTTTGATGTACCGAAGGTTGTTCGGAGTCCCGGATGTGATAACGGACATGACGAGGAGTCTCGAAATGGTCGAGACATAAATATTGATATATTGGAAGCCTATATTTGGACATCGGAACTGTTCCGGGTGAAATCGGGATTTTACCGGAGTACCGGGAGGTTACCGGAACCCCCCCGGGAGCTATATGGGCCTTAGTGGGCTTTAGTGGAAAGGAGAAAGGGGCAGCCCAAGGTGGCTGTGCGCCTCCCCCCTTCCCCTAGTCCTATTAGGACTAGGAGAGGTGGCCGGCCCCCTCTCTCTCTTTCCCCCCTCAAGGAGTCCTATTCCAACTAGGATTGGGGGGGGGATCCTACTCCCAGAGGGAGTAGGACTCTCCTAGCGCGCCACACTTGGCCGGCCAGCCTCCCCCCTCTAGTCCTTTATATACGGAGGCAGGTGCACCCCAGAAACACACAAGTTGATCCACGTGATCTATTCCTTAGCCGTGTGCGGTGCTCCCAGCCACCATATTCCTCGATAATACTGTAGCGGAGTTTAGGCGAAGCCCTGCTGCTGTAGTGCGTCAAGATCGTCACCACGCCGTCGTGCTGACGGAACTCTTCCCTAACACTTTGCTGGATCGGAGTCCGGGGATCGTCATCGAGCTGAACGTGTGCTCGAACTCGGAGGTGCCGTAGTTCGGTGCTTGATCGGTTGGATCGTGAAGACGTATGACTACTTCCTCTACGTTGTGTCAACGCTTCCGCAGTCGGTCTGCGAGGGTACGTAGACAACACTCTCCCCTCTCGTTGCTTTGCATCACCATGATCTTGCGTGTGCGTAGGAAATTTTTGAAATTACTACGAAACCCAACAATGGCATCCGAGCCTAGGTTTTATGGTTTGATGTTATTTGCACGAGTAGAACACAAGTGAGTTGTGGGCGATATAAGTCATACTGCCTACCAGCATGTCATACTTGGTTCGGCGGTATTGTTGGACGAGACGAGCCGGACCAACATTACGCGTACGCTTACGCGAGACCGGTTCCCCCGACGTGCTTTGCACACAGGTGGCTTGCGGGCGACTGTCTCTCCAACTTTAGTTGAACCAAGTGTGGCTACGCCCGGTCCTTGCGAAGGTTAAAACGGAGTCTATTTGACAAACTATCATTGTGGTTTTGATGCGTAGGTGAGATTGGTTCTTGCTTAAGCCCGTAGCAGCCACGTAAAACTTGCAACAACAAAGTAGAGGACGTCTAACTTGTTTTTGCAGGGCATGTTGTGATGTGATATGGTCAATGCATGATGCTGAATTTTATTGTATGAGATGATCATGTTTTGTAACCGAGTTATCGGCAACTGGTAGGAGCCATATGGTTGTCGCTTTATTGTATGCAATGCAATCGCGATGTAATGCTTTACTTTATTACTAAACGGTAGTGATAGTCGTGGAAGCATAAGATTGGCGAGACGGCAACGATGCTACGATGGAGATCAAGGTGTCGCGCCGGTGACGATGGTGATCATAACGGTGCTTCGGAGATGGAGATCACAAGCATAAGATGATGATGGCCATATCATATCACTTATATTGATTGCATGTGATGTTTATCCTTTTATGCATCTTATCTTGCTTTGATTGACGGTAGCATTATAAGATGATCTCTCACTAAATTATCAAGAAGTGTTCTCCCTGAGTATGCACCGTTGCCAAAGTTCGTCATGCCTAGACACCACGTGATGATCGGGTGTGATAAGCTCTACGTCCATCTACAACGGGTGCAAGCCAGTTTTTGCACACACAGAATACTCAGGTTAAACTTGACGAGCCTAGCATATGCAGATATGGCCTCGGAACACGGAGACCGAAAGGTCGAGCGTGAATCATATAGTAGATATGATCAACATAGTGATGTTCACCAATGAAACTACTCCATCTCACGTGATGATCGGTTATGGTTTAGTTGATTTGGATCACGTGATCACTTAGAGGATTAGAGGGATGTCTTTCTAAGTGGGAGTTCTTAAGTAATATGATTAATTGAACTTAAATTTATCATGAACTTAGTCCTGATAGTATTTTGCAAATTATGTTGTAGATCAATAGCTCGCGTTGCTGCTTCCCTGTGTTTATTTTGATATGTTCCTAGAGAAAATTGTGTTGAAAGATGTTAGTAGCAATGATGCGGATTGGATCCGTGATCTGAGGTTTATCCTCATTGCTGCACAGAAGAATTATGTCCTTGATGCACCGCTAGGTGACAGACCTATTGTAGGAGCAAATGCAGATGTTATGAACGTTTGGCTAGCTCAATATGATGACTACTTGATAGTTTAGTGCACCATGCTTAATGGCTTAGAATCGGGACTTCAAACACGTTTTTAACGTCATGGACCATATGGGATGTTCCAGGAGTTGAAGTTAATATTTCAAGCAAATACCCGAGTTGAGAGATATGAAGTCTCCAACAAGTTCTATAGCTAAAAGATGGAGGAGAATCGCTCAACTAGTGAGCATGTGCTCAGATTGTCTGGGTACTACAATCGCTTGAATCAAGTGGGAGTTAATCTTCCAGATAAGATAGTGATTGACAGAATTATCTAGTCACCATCACCAAGTTAGTAGAACTTCATGATGAACTATAATATGCAAGGGATAACGGAAACAACTCCCAAGATCTTCGTGATGCTGAAATCAACGAAGGTAGAAATCAAGAAAAACATCAAGTGTTGATGGTTGACAAGACCACTAGTTTCAAGAAAAGGGCAAAGGGAAGAAGGGGAACTTCAAGAAGAACGGCAAGCAAGTTGCTGCTCAAGTGAAGAAGCCCAAGTCTGATGCTAAGCCTGAGACTAAGTGCTTCTACTGCAAAGGGACTGGTCACTGGAAGCGGAACTACCCCAAGTGATTGGCGGATAAGAAGGATGGCAAAGTGAACATAAGTATATTTGATATACATGTTATTGATGTGTACTTTACTCGTGTTTATAGCAACCCCTCAGTATTTGATGCTAGTTCAGTTGCTAAGAGTAGTAACTCGAAATGGGAGTTGCAGAATGAACAGAGACTAGTTAAGGGTGAAGTGACGATATGTGTTGGAAGTGGTTCCAAGATTGATATGATCATCATCGCACACTCCCTATACTTTCGGGATTAGTGTTGAACCTGAATAAGTGTTATTTGGTGTTTGCGTTGAGCATGAATATGATTCGATCATGTTTATTGTAATACGGTTATTCATTTAAGTAAGAGAATAAATTGTTGTTCTGTTTACATGAATAAAACCTTATATGGTTACACACCCAATGAAAATAGTTCGTTGGATCTCGATCGTAGTGATACACATAATCATAATATTGAAACCAAAAGATGCAAAGTTAATAATGATAGTGCAACTTATTTGTGGCACTGCCGTTTAGGTCATATTGGTGTGAAGCGCATGAAGAAACTCCATGCTGATGGGATTTTGGAATCACTTGATTATGAATCACTTGATGATTGCGAACCATGCCTCATGGGCAAGATGACTAATACTCCGTTCTCCGGAGCGAGCAACTGACTTATTGGAAATAATACGTACTGATGTATGCGGTCCGATGAGTGTTAAGGCTCACGGAAAGTATCGTTATTTTCCAAACTTCACAGATGATTTGAGCAGATATGGGTATATCTACTTGATGAAACAAAGGTCTGAAACATTTGAAAAGTTCAAAGAATTTCAGAGTGAAGTGGAGAATCATCGTAAAAAAAATGAAAGTTTCTACGATATGATCACAGAAGTAAAATATTTGAGTTACGAAGTTTGGTCTTCAATTAAAACAATGTGGAATAGTTTCACAAACTCATGCCACCTGGAAGACCACAGCATAATGGTGTGTCCGAATGTCATAACCGTACTTTATTAGATATGATGCGATCTATGATGTCTCTTACCGATCTACCACTATCGTTTTGGGGTTATGCATTAGAGACAGCTGCATTCACGTTAAATAGGGCACCATCTAAGTCCGTTGAGATGACACAATCTGAACTGTGGTTTGGCAAGAAACCAAAGTTGTCGTTTCTTAAAGTTTGGGACTGCGATGCTTATGTGAAAAAGTTTCAACATGATAAGCTCGAACCCAAATCAGAGAAGTAAATCTTCATAGGTTACCCAAAAAGAAAATGTTGGGTACACCTTCTATCACAGATCCGAAGGCAAGTTATTCATTGCTGAGAATGGATCCTTTCTAGAGAAGGAGTTTCTCTCGAAAGAAGTGAGTGGGAGGAAAGTAAAACTTGATGAGGTAACTGTACCTGCTCCCTTATTGGAAAGTAGTTCATCACAAAAATCTGTTCTTGTGACTACTACACCAATTAGTGAGGAAGCTAATGATAATGATCATGTAACTTCAGATCAAGTTACTACCGAATCTCGTAGGTAAACCAGAGTGAGATCCGCACCAGAGTGGTACGGTAATCCTGTTCTGGAGGTCATGTTACTTGACCATGACGAACCTACGAACTATGAGGAAGCGATGATGAGCCCAGATTCCGCGAAATGGTTTGAGGCCATGAAATCTGAGATATGATCCATGTATGAGAACAAAGTTTGGACTTTGGTTGACTTGCCCGATGATCGGCAAGCAATTGAGAATAAATGGATCTTCAAGCGGAAGACGGACGCTGATAGTAGTGTTACTATCTACAAAGCTAGAATTGTCGCAAAAAGTTTTCGACAAGTTCAAGGTGTTGACTACGATGAGAGCTTCTCACTCGTATCTATGCTTGAGTCTGTCCGAATCATGTTAGTAATTGCCGCATTTTATGAAATATGGCAAATGGATAAACAAAACTGCATTCCTTTATGGATTTATTAAAGAAGAATTGTATATGATGCAACCAGAAGGTTTTGTCAAATCCGAAAGATGCTAACAAAATATGCAAGCTCCACCGATCCATCTATGGACTGGTGCAAGCATCTCGGAGTTGGAATATACGCTTTGATAAGTTGATCAAAGCATATAGTTTTATACAGACTTGCGATGAAGCCTGTATTTACAAGAAAGTGAGTGGGAGCACTACAACATTTCTGATAAGTATATGTTAATGACATATTGTTGATCGGAAATAATGTAGAATTATTCTGCAAAGCATAAAGGAGTGTTTGAAAGGAATTTTTCAAAGAAAGACCTCTATAAAGCTGCTTACATATTGAGCATCAAGATCTATAGAGATAGATCAAGACGCTTGATAAGTTTTTTCAATGAGTACACACCTTGACAAGATTTTGAAGTAGTTCAAAATGGAACTGTCAAAGAAAGAGTTCTTGCCTGTGTTGCAAGGTGTGAAATTGAGTAAGACTCAAAGCCCGACCACGGCAGAAGATAGAAATAGAATGAAAGTCATTCCCTATGCCTCAGCCATAGGTTCTATAAAGTATGCCATGCTGTGTACGAGATCTATTGTATACCCTACACTGTGTTAAGCAAGGGAGTACAATAGTGATCTAAGAGTAGATCACTGTACGAGATTGAACTAGGTATTGAGATACCGACGATCGAATCTCGGGCAAGTAACATACCGATGACAAAGGGAACAACGTATGTTGTTATGCGGTCTGACCGATAAAGATCTTCGTAGAATATGTAGGAGCCAATATGGGCATCCAGGTCCCGCTATTGGTTATTGACCGGAGACGTGTCTCGGTCATGTCTACATTGTTCTCGAACCCGTAGGGTCCGCACGCTTAAGGTTACGATGACAGTTATATTATGAGTTTATGCATTTTGATGTACCGAAGGTTGTTCGGAGTCCCGGATGTGATAACGGACATGACGAGGAGTCTCGAAATGGTCGAGACATAAAGATTGGGGGGGTCCTATTCCAAATAGGATTGGGGGGGGGGGGGAATCCTACTCCCAGAGGGAGTAGGACTCTCCTGGCGCGCCACACTTGGCCGGCCAGCCTCCCCCCCTCTAGTCCTTTATATACGGAGGCAGGTGCACCCCAGAAACACACAAGTTGATCCACGTGATCTATTCCTTAGCCGTGTGCGGTGCTCCCAGCCACCATATTCCTCGATAATACTGTAGCGGAGTTTAGGCGAAGCCCTGCTGCTGTAGTGCGTCAAGATCATCACCACACCGTCGTGCTGACGGAACTCTTCCCCGACACTTTGCTGGATCGGAGTCCGGGGATCGTCATCGAGCTGAACGTGTGCTCGAACTCGGAGGTGCCGTAGTTTCGGTGCCTGATCGGTTGGACCGTGAAGACGTACGACTACTTCCTCTACGTTTTGTCAATGCTTCCGCAGTCGGTCTGCGAGGGTACGTAGACAACACTCTCCCCTCTCGTTACTTTGCATCACCATGATCTTGCGTGTGCGTAAGAAATTTTTGAAATTACTACGAAACCCAACAATAACACCGATATGATGGAAACTAGGGCGGCAAGAGTGGAACAAAACACTAGGCATAAGGCTGAGCCTTCCACCCTTTACCAAGGATATAGATGCATTAATTAAATAAGAGATATTGTGATATCCCAACATATCCATGTTCCAACATGGAACAATCTTCAACTTCACCTACAACTAGCAATGCTATAAGAGGGGCTGAGCAAAAGTGGTAACATAGCCAAACAACGGTTTGCTAGGAATGGTGGGTTAGAGGCTTGACATGGCAATATGGGAGGCATAATATAGCAAGTGGTAGGTAGCGCGACATAGCAACCGAGCGAGCAACTAGCAAGCAAAGATAGAAGTGATTTCGAAGGTATGGTCATCTTGCCTGAGATCCCGCAAGGAAGAAGAATGAGTCCATGAAGAAGACGAACGGACGTAGTCGAACGGATCCTCACAACTCCGGAACGGAACCAAAGCTAACAAGAGAAGCAACCCGGAAAGAAGCAGGCAACATAGTAAACACACAAGAATAAACATGGCATGATGCACAACCAAGGATGATACATGTCCGGTTTAAATATGCATGGCATGGCAAAGTGTACAAACAACATTACAAGTTAAGTGGAGCTCAATATGCATTGGGATGCATATTGGCAAAACACCACATTGCATTATTTAGTTCACTCACGATTAGGTACTCAACAAAATTAAATGTTGGTTAACATGGCAAGAGGTGAAACATGAGTAAAATACATAGCTAGGCATTTTGAATGAGGCCGGAAACATCAAACAACAATTCCGGTAAATCCTCATGTGCATTAGCAATTTAATGCAACAACAATTATAACCATCTTTAAATGTTGTTATCATGATGCGGATGATATATGCATGTTTATGCAAGTTCTATGAAAATGTTGATAAGAGCATTTTATGAAGCATTTGTCATCATGGCGGAAACGAAAGGGGTGCCACGGCAACGACAACGGAAATGGTGCCACGGCAACATTTCGGTTCCGATAACTCGATTGAGATGCCGGTGCAAAAGAAAGTGTGACGGGAGCGTGTCATGCAATGAACGGTGGGGTGCTCCCGGTTACCGGGTTCCCACGTGTCGATGGCTCAGAAACGGGTAACGCACAAGAGATACACCATACGCGGCGAGCAACACTTACATGAAACCATCTCATACACACATCACATGCATAGGTCCACGGGCGTCATTCCGGCGGTTATACCTTCGAAGCGTGCGTTTTCAGGGCGGAACGAGTTTGATGGAATGTAGTTGTTCTCACGACGATAGTCGTTCACGTTCATAGTGGAAGTAGTCATTCACGTTTGTAGTGGAAGTAGTGCTTCACGTTCGTTTAAAGAGGTACTTGATGACTCCAAGCCCTTCGCGGTCGACGGTAGTCGTGCACGGGTCTTCGGTGATAGTAGGCGTACACATGTTGTAGTCAAACTTGACATTGCGTAACACGTGTCTTCGCCGACGTTAGTGGTACACTAGTAGGCGGTAGTGGAACTTGACGGGTCTGAGGTCTCCGGCCGTAGTGGTACTTGTTGTTACCGGTAGTCAAACTTGAGGTGCTCCTGGCGTCTGACTTGCAGCGTTGGACAGAACCATGGCGAAGTTCAGCACGAGAGGAGGGACGCGGGCAGCAAGGCGGCAACAGAGCAGCCGTGGATGGCAGCAGCGCCATGGGAGGCAGCCGAAGGATGTCGGGGTGCAGGACGGAGCAGAAGCAAGGCAGGCTTGCGGAGCAACAGTAGTGAGGCGAACCAGGCCAGCGGAGGCGTTGAAGGCTGGCGACGAAGCAACAAAGGCGCGGGCGTCGGGCCATGGACGTCTCTGGCCAAAGCCAAAGCCATGACGGGGCGACCTGAGATGAGGCAGAGGAGCAGTCGCGCGGGTCGAGTGAAGGGGCACCGGCTGGCGCTGGACTTGGCGGCCTACAGGTCTGGAAGAGATGTCGACCTTGACGCAGGGGAGAGGAGGAGGCGCAGGTGATGTGGATGAACGTGGCGCCTACTCCTGGCGCTGGCTGCGCAGGCACCAGGCGGAGGAGGAGAAGGGGCGCGCCGGGGGAGGCTCGGTCGTCGCCGGCGGCGCTGGGGGGATCGGGCGCGTGGGCTCCTCCCCTGGATCGAGGTGGAAGAGCGGAGGAGAGGGAGACGAGGGGAGGAAGGGCGATGGTTGCGAGGGAGAGATGGGGATTGGGCTGAAGGATTCTGGCGGCGCTGGGAGATCGAAGAGAGGGAGAGGGTTCGAGCGGACTGCACCTGCGGCTAGGGATAGGAAGGGCGCCGACGGGGCCTAGGGGCAAATGGGCCGGCTGCGGGAATGGATGGCCTCAGGTGGGTCGGCGTGAGAGGTTGGGAGGCCCAGGAGGCCGGCGGCCCAAGCTCTCTCTCCCTCCCTTATGATCTTCTATTTATTGCATAAACAGAAATAGAGAGAAAAGTACAGAGGGTTAGGTGTTGAAGTAGGGATGGAGGTATATATTTCTGGAAAACATGAAATATGCCCGATTTAATCAAATTAGTTTGGGAATTTTTACAGACTATAAATTGAAACATGTTCGAATTTAATTCAAACTTGCATGAATTTATAACCTAACCAAACTGAAGCCAAATGGGCTTAAATTTTATAGGATGACCCTACATAATAAATATGATTTATGGGCAAAAGATGAACATTTATTTGAGCAATTCTATTTGCAACTCAAATAAATAGAGAAAAGGGAAAGAAGGAAGTGGCATAGGGATTTGAAACTTGGGTGAAACCAAGTTGGAAGTGAGCATGGGGTTGATGGAAGGATCAAGAGAAGAAAAGAAGTTCCAATGCACATGGGCAACTAAATTAAACAAACACAACAATGGCATGGAGAAGATGCATGATGCAAAATAAAATAAAACAAACATCACAAGCGAGCAAGCACGCATGAACATGATGGATGCAAATGCACATGGCAACATACATGAAGATGGAATGCCAAGGTGAGAATAAAAGATAACACAAGCATGATGATGCAACAATTTATAACAAAACACGGCGACAAGGAGAAACATGGACGGTGTCTGGAGCGTCGGTCTCGGGGCGTCACAACTAAGTATTGAGATACCGATGATCGAATCTCGGGCAAGTAACATACCGCCGACAAAGGGAACAACGTATGTTGTTATGCGGTTTGACCGATAAAGATCTTCGTATAATATGTAGGAACCAATATGAGCATCTAGGTTCCGCTATTGGTTATTCACCGGAGATGAGTATCGGTCATGTCTACATAGTTCTTGAACCCATAGGGTCCGCACGCTTAACGTTCGGTGACGATCGGTATTATGAGTTTATGTGTTTTGATGTACTGAAGGTAGTTTGGAGTCCCGAATGTGATCACGGACATGACGAGGAGTCTCGAAATGGTCGACACATAAAGATTGATATTTTGGACGGCTACATTCGGACACCGGAAGGGTTTCGAGTGATCTTGGAGAAAACCGGAGTGCCGGAGGGGTTACCGGAACCCCCCCGAGGGGACTAATGGGCCTTAATGGGCCCTAGTGGAGAGAGAGGGGCCGGCCAAGGCAGGCCACGCGCCCCTCCCCTTGAGTCCGAATAGTACAAGGAAGGGGGGGCGGCGCCCCTTGCCTTTCCCCTCTCCCACTCCTTCCTCCCCTCCTAGTTGGACTAGGACAGGGGCGTCCTACTCCTACTAGGAGGACTCCTCCTCTTGGCGCGCCCTCCTAGGGCCGGCCGACCTCCCCTTGCTCCTTTATATAGGGGGGTAGGGGGCAGCCCATGACAAACAAGTTGATCATTGATCTTTTAGCCGTGTGCGGTGCCCCCCTCCACCATAATCCACATCAGTCATATCGTAGCAGTGCTTAGGCGAAGCCCTGCATCGGTAGCTTCATCAACACCGTCATCATGCTGTCGTGCTGACGGAACTCTCCCGCGAAGCTCTACTAGATCATGAGTTCATGGGACGTCACCGAGCTGAACGTGTGCAGATCACGGAGGTGTCGTACGTTCGATACTAGGATCGGCCGATCGTGAAGACGTACGACTACATCAACAGTGTTGTCATAACGCTTCCGCTTACGGTCTACGAGGGTACGTGGACGACACTCTCCCCTCTCGTTGCTATGCCTCACCATGATCTTGCGTGTGTGTAGGATGTTTTTTGAAATTACTATGTTCCCCAACAGTGGCATCCGAGCCAGGTTTATGCGTAGATGTTATATGCACGAGTAGAACACAAAGGAGTTGTGGGCGTGGGTATATACATATTTCTTGCCGTCACTAGTTGATTCTTGATTCGGCGGTATTGTTGGAGGAAGCGTCCCAGACCGACATTACACGTACGCTTATGCGAGACTGGTTCTACTGACGTGCTTCGCACACAGGTGGCTAGTGGGTGTCAGTTTCTCCAACTTTTGTTGAATCGGATTCAATGAACATGGTTCTTTCTGAAGATCAAAAAGCACTCACTATAACACGTTGTGGTTTTTTATGCATAGGTAAGAAAGGTTCTTGCTCAGCCCGTAGCAGCCACGTAAAACTTGCAACAACAAAGTAGAGGACGTCTAACTTGTTTTTGCAGGGCATGTTGTGATGTGATATGGTCAAGACATGATGCTAAATTTTATTGTATGAGATGATCATGTTTTGTAACAGAGTTATCTGCAACTGGCAGGAGCCATATGGTTGTCGCTTTATTGTATGAAATGCAATCGCCATGTAATTGCTTTGCTTTATCACTAAACGGTAGCGATAGTCGTAGAAGCAATAATTGGCAAGACGACAACGATGCTACGATGGAGATCAAGGTGTCGCGCCGGTGACGATGGTGATCATGACGGTGCTTTGGAGATGGAGATCAAAGGCACAAGATGATGATGTACATATCATATCACTTATATTGATTGCATGTGATGTTTATCCTTTATGCATCTTATTTTGCTTAGATCGACGGTAGCAATATAAGATGACCTCTCACTAAATTTCAAGGTACAAGTGTTCTCCCCGAGTATGCACCGTTGCTACAGTTCGTCATGCCGAGACACCACATGATGATCGGGTGTGATGAGCTCTACGTTCACATACAACGGGTGCATGCAAGCTAGTTTTGCACATGCAGAATACTCGGGTTAAACTTGATGATCCTAGCTTATGCAGATATGGCCTCGGAATACTGAGTCCGAAAGGTCGAGCATGAATCATATAGTAGATATGATCAACATAGTGATGTTCACCATTGAAAACTACTCCATCTCACGTGATGATCGGACATGGTTTAGTTGATATGGATCACGTAATCACTTAGATGATTAGAGGGATGTCTATCTAAGTGGGAGTTCTTAACTAATTTGATTAATTGGACTGTAATTTATCATGAACTTAGTACCTAATAGCATTTTGCATGTCTATGTTGTTGTAGATAGATGGCCCGTTCTATTGTTCCGTTGAATTTTAATTCGTTCCTAGAGAAAGCTAGGTTGAAAGATGATGGTAGCAACTACACGGACTGGGTCCGTAACTTCAGGATTATCCTCATTGCCGCATAGAACAATTACGTCATGGAAGCACCGCTAGGTGCCAAACCTGCTGCGGGAGCAACACCAGATGTTATGAACGTCTGGTAGAGCAAAGATGATGACTACTCGATAGTTCAGTGTGCCATGCTTTACGGCTTAGAAACGGGACTTCAGCGACATTTTGAATGTCATGGAGCATATGAGATGTTCCAGGAGTTGAAGTTAATTTTTCAAGCAAATGCCCGGATTGAGAAATATGAAGTCTCCAATAAGTTCTATAGCTGCAAGATGGAGGAGAATAGTTCTGTCAGTGAACATATACTCAAAAATTTTGGGTATAACAATCACTTGATTCAAATGGGAGTTAATCTTCCAGATGATAGCATCATTGACAGAATTCTTCAATCACTGCCACCAAGCTACAAAAGCTTCATGATGAACTATAACATGCAAGGGATGGATAAGACAATTCCCGAGCTCTTCGCAGTGCTAAAGGCTGTGGAGGTAGAAATCAAGAAGGAGCATCAAGTGTTGATGGTCAACAAGACCACCAGTTTCAAGAAAAAGGGTAAAGGGAAGAAGGGGAACTTCAAGAAGAACGACAAACAAGTTGCTTCTCAAGTGAAGAAATCCAAGTCTGGACTTAAGCGTGAAACTGAGTGCTTCTACTGCAAAGGGACTGGTCAATGGAAGCGGAACTGCCCCAAGTATTTGGCGGATAAGAAGGATGGCAAGGTGAACAAAGGTATATGTGATATACATGTTATTGATGTGTACCTTACTAATGCTCGCAGTAGTGCCTGGGTATTTGATACTGGTTTTGTTGCTAATATTTGCAACTCGAAAGAGGGACTGCAGATTAAGTGAAGATTGGCTAAGGACGAGGTGACGATGCGCGTCGGAAATGGTTCCAAAGTCGATGTGATCGTAGTCGGCACGCTACCTCTACATCTACCTTTGGGATTAGTATTAGACCTGAATAATTGTTATTTGGTGCCAGTGTTGAGCATGAACATTATATCTGGATCTTGTTTGATGTGAGACGGTTATTCATTTAAATCAGAGAATAATGGTTGTTCTATTTATATGAGTAATATCTTTTATGGTCATGCACCCTTGAAGAGTGATATGTTTATATTAAATCTCGATAGTAGTGATACACATATTCATAATATTGAAGCCAAAAGATGCAGAGTTGATAATGATAGTGCAACTTATTTGTGGCACTGCCGTTTGGGCCATATTGGTGTAAAGCGCATGAAGAAACTCCATTCCAATGGACTTTTGGAATCACTTGATTACGAATCACTTGGTACTTGCGAAGCATGCCTAATGGGCAAGATGACTAAAACTCCGTTCTCCGGAACAATGGAGCAAGCAATGGATTTGTTGGAAATCAAACATACTGATGTATGTGGTCTGATGAATATTGAGGCTCGCAGCGGGTATCGTTGTTTTCTCACCTTCACAGATGATTTGAGCAGATATGGGTATATCTACTTAATGAAACATAAGTCTGAAACATTTGAAAAGTTCAAAGAATTTCAGAGTGAATTAGAAAATCATCGTAACAAGAAAATAAAGTTTCTACGATCTGATTGTGGAGGAGAATATTTGAGTTATGAGTTTGGTCTTCATTTGAAACAATGTGGAATAGTTTCACAACTCACGCCACCTGGAACACCACAGCGTAATGGTGTGTCCGAATGTCGTAATCGTACTTTACTAGATATGGTGCGATCTATGATGTCTCTTATTGATTTACTGCTATCATTTTGGGGTTATGCTTTAGAGACGACTGCATTCACGTTAAATAGGGCACCATCGAAATCCGTTGAGACGACTCCTTATGAACTATGGTTTGGCAAGAAAACAAAGTTGTCGTTTCTTAAAGTTTGGGGTTGCGATGCTTATGTGAAGAAACTTCAATGTGATAAGCTCGAACCCAAATAGGAGAAATGTATCTTCATACGATACCCAAAGGAGACTGTTGGGTACGCCTTCTATCACAGATCCGAAGGCAAGATATTCGTTGCTAAGAATGGATCCTTTCTAGAGAATGAGTTTCTCTCGAAAGAAGTGAGTGGGAGGAAAGTATAACTTGATGAGGTAACCGTACCTGTTCCCTTATTGGAAAGTAGTTCATCACAGAAATCTATTCCTGTGACTCCTACACCAATTAGTGAGGAAGCTAATGATGATGATCACGTAACTTCAGTTCAAGTTACTACGAAACATCGTAGGTAAACTAGAGTAAGATCTGCACCAGAGTGGTACGGTAATCCTGTTCTGGAGGTCATGTTACTTGACCATGACGAACCTACGAACTATGAGGAAGCGATGACGAGCCCAGATTTCGCAAAATGGCTTGAGGCTATGAAATCTGAGATGGGATCCATGTATGAGAAAAAAGTGTAGACTTTGGTTGACTTGCCCGATGATCGGCAAGCCATCGAGAATAAATGGATCTTCAAGAAGAAGACTGACGCTGACGATAATGTTACTGTCTACAAAGCTCGACTTGTTGCAAAAGGTTTTCAACAAGTTCAAGGAGTTGACTACGATGAGACTTTCTCACCTGTAGCAATGCTTAAGTCCGTCCGAATCATGTTACCAATTGCCGCATTTTATGATTATGAAATTTAGCAAATGGATGTAAAGACTGCATTCCTGAATCTGGAAGAAGAGTTGTATATGATGCAACCTGGAGGTTTTATCGATCCAAAGGATACTTACAAAATGTGCAAACTCCAGCGATCCATTTATGGACTGGTGCAAGCATCTCGGACTTGGAATAAACGTTTTGATAGTGTGATCAAAGCATATGGTTTTATATAGACTTTTGGAGAAGCCTGTATTTACAAGAAAGGGAGTTGGAGCTCTGTAGCATTTCTAATATTATATGTGGATGACATATTGTTGATTGGAAATGATATAGAATTTCTGGATAGCATAAAAGGATACTTGAATAAAAGTTTTTCAATGAAAGACCTCGGTGAAGCTGCTTATATATTAGGCATCAAGATCTATAGAGATAGATCAAGACGCTTAATTGGACTTTCACAGAGCACATACCTTGATAAAGTTTTGAAGAAGTTCAAAATGGATCAAGCAAAGAAAGGGTTCTTGCCTGTGTTACAAGGTGTGAAGTTGAGTCAGACTCAATGCCCGACCAATGCAGAAGATAGAGAGAAAATGAAAGGTGTTCCCTATGCTTCAGCCATATGATCTATCATATATGCAATCTGTGTACCAGACCTGATGTGTGCCTTGCTATCAGTTTAGCAGGGAGGTACCAAAGTAATCCAGGAGTGGATCACTGGACAGCAGTCAAGAATATCCTGAAATACCTGAAAAGGACTAAGGATATGTTTCTCGTATATGGAGGTGAGAAAGAGCTCATCGTAAACGGTTACGTCGATGCAAGCTTTGATACTAATCCGGATGACTCTAAGTCACAAACCGGATATGTGTTTTTATTAAATGGTCGAGCTGTCAGTTGGTGCAGTTCCAAGCAGAGCGTCGTGGCAGGATCTATGTGTGAAGCGGAATACACAGCTGCTTCGGAATCAGCAAATGAAGGAGTCTGGATGAAGGAGTTCATATCCGATCTAGGTGTCATACCTAGTGCATCAGGTCCAATGAAAATC
Organism: Triticum urartu; assembly: GCF_056163025.1. Lineage (NCBI taxonomy): Eukaryota > Viridiplantae > Streptophyta > Magnoliopsida > Poales > Poaceae > Triticum > Triticum urartu. The sequence goes on from NC_141878.1 coordinate 221,978,610, forward strand.
TTTTGTGACAATACTGGTGCAATAGCCTTGGCAAAGGAATCCAGATTTCACAAGAGAACCAAGCACATCAAGAGACGTTTCAATTCCATCCGTGATCAAGTCAAGGAGGGAGACATAGAGATTTGCTAGATACATACGGATCTGAATATTGAAGACCCGTTGACTAAGCCTCTCTCACGAGCAAAACATGATCAACACCAAGACTCCATGGGTGTTAGAATCATAATAATGTAATCTAGATTATTAACTCTAGTGCAAGTGGGAGACTGAAGGAAATATGACCTAGAGGCAATAATAAAGTTGTTATTTATATTTCCTTATATCATGATAAATGTTTATTATTCATGCTAGAATTGTATTAACCGGAAACTTAGTACATGTGTGAATACATAGACAAACAGAGTGTCACTAGTTTGCCTCTACTTAACTAGCTCATTGAATCAATGATGGTTATGTTTCCTAACCATAGACATGAGTTGTCATTTGATTAACGGGATCACATCATTAGAGAATGATGTGATTGACTTGACCCATCCGTTAGCTTAGCACGATGATTGTTTAGTTTGTTGCTATTGCTTTCTCCATAACTTATACATGTTCCTATGACTATGAGATCATGCAACTCCCGAATACCGGAGGAACACTTTGTGTGCTACCAAACGTCACAACGTAACAGGGTGATTATAAAGGTAATCTACAGGTGTCTCCGATGGTGTTTGTTGAGTTGGCATAGATCGAGATTAGGATTTGTCACTCTGATTGTCGGAGAGGTATCTCTGGGTCCTCTCGGTAATACACATCACTATAAGCCTTGCACGCAGTGCAACTAATGAGTTAGTTGTGGGATGATGTATTACAGAACGTGTAAAGAGACTTGCCGGTAACGAGATTGAACCAGGTATTGAGATACCGTCGATCGAATCTCGGGCAAGTAACATACCGATGACAAAGGGAACAACGTATGTTGTTATGCGGTTTGACCGATAAAGATCTTCGTAGAATATGTAGGAACCAATATGAGCATGCAGGTTCTGCTATTGTTTATTGACCGGAGACGAGTCTCGTCATGTGTAGATAGTTCTCGAACCCGTAGGGTCCGCATGCTTAACATTCGGTGACGATCAGTATTACAAGTTTATGTGTTTTGATGTACCGAAGGTAGTTCTCAGTCCCGGATGTGATTACGAACATGAAGAGGAGTCTCAAAATGGTCGAGACATAAAGATTGATATATTGGACGGCTACATTCGGACACCGGAAGGGTTTCGAGTGATCTCGGAGAAAACTGGAGTGCCCAAGGGGTTACCGGAACCCCCCAGGGGACTAATGGGCCTTAATGGGCCCTAGTGGAGAGAGAGAGGGGCCGGCCAGGGCAGGACACACGTCCCCTCCCCTTGAGTCCGAATAGGACAAGGAACGAGGGGGGGGGGCAGCGCCCCCCTTGCCTTTCCCCTGTCCCACTCCTTCCTTCCCCTCCTAGTGGGACTAGGAAAGGGGAGTCCTACTCCCACTAGGAGGAGGACCCCTCCTCTTGGCGCGCCCTCCTAGGGCCGGCTGGCCTTCCCCCTTGCTCCTTTATATACGGGGGCAGGGGGCACCCCATGACACACAAGTTGATCATTGATCTTTTAGCCGTGTGCGGTGCCCCCCTCCACCATAATCCACCTCGGTCATATCGCAGCGGTGCTTAGGCGAAGCCCTGCGTCGGTAGCTTCATCAACACCGTCATCACGCCATCGTGCTGATGGAACTCTCTCGCGAAGCTCTACTGGATCATGAGTTCGTGGGACGTCACCGAGCTAAACGTGTGCAGATCGCGGAGGTGCCACACGTTCGGTACTAGGATCGGTCGATTGTGAAGACGTATGACTACATCAACCGCGTTGTCATAACGCTTCCGCTTACGGTCTATGAGGGTACATGGACGACACTCTCCCCTCTCGTTGCTATGCATCACCATGATCTTGCGTGTGCATAGGATTTTTTAGAAATTACTACGTTCCCCAACATATAATTATATACCAAATACATAATATATGATACCTGTGGTGACTAAAGTCGGGTCGGCTCGTAGAGTACCCGCGAGTGATTCCGGTGTGGGGGCTAAAAGGACAGGTGGTTCCATCCTGGTAGTGGTGGGCCTGGGTTCCTGATGGCCCCCGACTGTTACTTTGTGGTGGAGCGACAGGGCAGGTTGAGACCACCTACGAGAGAAGTGGGCCTGGCCCTGGTCGGCGTCCACGGTTACATCAATTAACACGCTTAACGAGATCTGGGTATTTGATCTGAGTCTGCCACTGGCCTATACGCACTAACCAACTACGCGGGAACAATTATGGGCACTAGACGTCTTGGTATCAACTGAAGCCTTCGCGACGCTAGCGACTGAGCGGCGCGCGCTGGATTGGACCGTAAGCCTGCGCTTGTATTAAGGGGGCTAGGTCTTCTTTCGGCCGTGTACGCAACGTGCATGTGTGCAATGGGCGATGGGCCCAGACCCCTGCACGCATAGGATTTAGACCGGCGTGCTGACCTCTCTGTTGTGCCTAGGTAGGGTTGCAACATGTTGATCTTGCTAGGCCGGGCATTGTCGGCATTCTGGGAATGGGGGTCCCCATACTTGCCTGCCTGCGGCCTGCGTCATGGCTCAAGTGGGGGCCCAGCGTGGCCCATCTTCATCAGCTCAAGCTCAAGACCCTCGCGAGGGACCAAGCCTCGCGGGGCGGACGACCGGAAGCTTCCTCAGAGGCAGCCTCATCAGGCAGGCTCGCAAGGAGGCGGAGAGATCAAGGCAGGGGTACCTCGCAAGGAGCCCGTGATGCAAGCCATGACGATCGAGACCAGGCGGGCGCCGGCCTGCGTAGTGTCCTTGTTTCCCCTTTGGTGCAAAGGGGGGAAGCACAGGCCAAGGCATCGGGCAAAAGTTACCATTCCGGTGCAACGAGACCAAGACCAGCAGAGCGGGAGGACGGAGGTCACCGTGAAGCCCAAGACGGCGTCATCACCAGTGCTTTTGGCAACCGAAGACCACCTTTGGTCAGGATAACTTGTACTAGATGTTCCCCTCCAAAATGGCCAATTGTTGGCGCCCTTCCCGCTCATTATTTGGGGAGAGGCCCAGGGCCTCCATAAATAGAGCTAACCACCACAGAGTAGGGGGATGACATCGAGAGATCGGACAGAAGGGAGAGATCAAGAGATCTGGTAGAGCTCTAGCAGAGTGAGAGAGAGGCGACTGAACTCACCCAAGCAGTTCATCGCACCAGCTCAAGAACACCTCTAGCTAGGCTGTTCTTCCCTTGTACTGTTCATCATCAGCCCCTGAGGCAATCCACCACACCACACACTGGAGTAGGGTATTACACCACAACGGTGGCCCGAACCAGTATAAACCTCATGTCCCTTGTGTCGTTCGTTGTTTCCAGCTTAGATCACACGAGGAGATTGGACATATATCGGTAGGGGGGAGATCTCCGCGTGCACCCCAGTGTTCGAACCTCAAGGGTCTGTCGGAACCCGAAATCCGACAGGCATGACCCAGGAAAGTGTGTCAGGCCAAAGGGGATCGAGCGTGTTGGGAAATGTGGTGCACCCCTACAAGGAAGTTTATCTATTCAAATAGTCGTGTCCCTCGGTAAAAGGACAACCCGGAGTTGTACCTTGACCTTATGACAACTGGAACTAGATACTTAATAAAATACACCCTTTCAAGTGCCAGATACAACCCGGTGATCACTCTCTCACAGGGCGAAGAGGGGAGGATCGCCGGGTAGGATTATGCTATGCGATGATACTTGGTTAACTTACCATCTACCCCCTTCTCCTACTTCAAGATGAAGGCTGCCAGAAGCGTAGTCTTCGATAGGACTAGCTATCCCCCTCTTATTCTGGCATTCTATAGTTCAGTCCACATATACAACCCCTTTCATTGATCCCGATGCATATGTACTATAGCTCCTTGCTTGCGAGTACTTTGGATGAGTACTCAAGGTTGCTTTGCTCCCCCTTTTCCCTTTTCTATACCGGTTGATGCGACTAGACGTTGGAGTCCAGGAGCCAGACGCCACCGTCGACGATGACTCCTACTACACTGGAGGTGCCTACAACTACATGGATGCCGCTGACAATGACTAGGAGTAGTTTAGGAGGATCCCAGGCAGGAGGCATGCGCCTCTTTCGATATGTATCCTAGTTTGTGCTAGCCATCTTATGGCAACTTGTTTACTTATGTCTGTACTCAGATATTTTTGCTTCCATTGACTCATCTCTGATCGAGCTCTTGTATTCGAGCCCTCGAGGCCCCTGGCTTGTAATATGATGCTTGTATGACTTATTTTATTTGTAGAGTTGTGTTGTGATTGTGGGAGTCCTGGATTAGGAGGTCTCCGGACAACCGGACTATCTCCATTGGCCAGACTGTTAGACTATGAAGATACAAGATTGAAGACTTCGTCTTGTGTCCGGATGGGACTCTACTTGGCGTGGAAGGCAAGCTAGGCAATACGTATATGGATATCTCCTCCTTTGTAACCGACCTTGTGTAACCCTAACCCTCTCCGGTGTCTATATAAACCGGAGGGCTTTAGTCCGTAGGACAACAATCACAACATACAATCATACCGTAGGCTAGCTTCTAGGGTTTAGCCTCTCTGATCTCGTGGTAGATCTACTCTTGTAACACCCATATCTTCAATATTAATCAAGCAGGACGTAGGGTTTTACCTCCATCAAGAGGGCCCGAACCTGGGTAAAACTTCGTGTCCCTTGCCTCCTGTTACCATCCGGCCTAGATGAACAGTTCGGGACCCCCTACCCGAGATCCATCGGTTTTGACACCGACATTGGTCTTTCATTGAGGGTTCTGCTTTGTCGTCGCCACGAGGAAGGATGTCTCGTCCCGTCTTTAAAGACGGCACTATCGCTGAGGGAGCTCTGGCTATCGGCCAAACTCTCCGGCTAGGTGGTTTTCTTATGACCGCCTGTTCGGCCGCTGCGCCGACGATGACTTCTCGGGTCATCGAAAGCAATCTTCACATCAACTCGGAACTCGCCGAGCAGTTAGATCCAATGGAGCTCTCTTCCCTGAACGAGCTCTTGGATCGTATCGCCGCCCTGGGAGTCGCTACAGACTACGATCAGTTTGGGCCTAAACCTGATCTGAGAGAAATTAACTCCCCCCAGGTCACCCATCATGTTGCAGTGGTGGAAGAACAATGCGGCAAAACTTCATCTATCTTAAGGACTAGCTACGTCCGGATTCCCGATCCCTCCAAGCCGGATACCCGCGGAGGGGAGGATGTCACTCAAAGCCTGAACCTAGAATCAGGCAGCGGGCCAGATTTACCGGAAAACATCCAGGAATCCAAACTTTCGAGTTCGAAAACTCCTTGGCCACTAAGCCTCAGATTGGGTGAGGATTCGGATTTAATTCCATCCACCCACCCAAACGTACGCGATCTATCCCAAATTAGTCAAGAGCCAGCAGAGACAGTACACCATTACTGGGCCAGATTCCTCCTGGTCAAGAACAGGATAAAGGACTGCCGCGAGGAAGACGCAATTTCACTCTTCTGCAATAATTGCACGGACAAGGGAATCCTCAACGCCATAAGTCGTCGTGAAATTACACGCTTTGCCGACTTGGTGTCCATAGTACGAAAGTACTGTGCTATGGAAAGCGCCTAGAAAACCGAAATAAAATTTTGGGATAATCCGGCCCTGAATACAAACCTAGTCCGAAATAAAAGAGTGCATTATCACAATACACCTGGGTTAACTACCAAAAAGCAAAAGCCCTCTACGGGGCAAGGAACCGTACTGGAGGGATGGCTCAAGGGACCCTGCAAAGTTCATAGTACAATGGATGCGATACCAATGCACAGCCTTAGAGCATGCTGGATACTCCGGCAGGTGGCCAAAAGTGGTGAGGATCTACTCCTCCCAAAAACCAAAGAGCACCACCCCGAGGACAACAGTACGGCTTAACGGTCTTCGAGACCTTTGCATCAAATAAAAGACGGAAGCGAACACTCTGCAGCATGTCCAGAATCTGCCACATAGCAGAAATAAATCCTTGGAGCGACACGGCTATTACCTTCAATGCCAGTGACGAACCTAAATCCCGAACAGCCCGAGTACCAGCTGCACTGGTCCTCAGTCCAATCGTGGACGGCTTTCGACTCACCAAGGTACTCATGGACGGCGGCAGCAGATTAAACCTCATCTACGAGGAAACTCTTCAAAATATGGAAATAGACTGGAGCCGCATTAAGCAAAGCAGCACAACCTTTAGAGGAATCATCTCCATTCGGGAAGCACGCTGCGCCAGAAAAATCACACTAGACGTGGTATTCAGCACGCCGGATAATTACAGGTCCGAAGAAATTACATTCCAAGTGGCCCCGTTCAACAGCGGATACCACGCTCTATTAGGGCGGGAGGCATTCACAATCTTCCAAGCCATACCCCATTACGGGTACATGAAGCTCAAAATGCCCGGGCCCAATGGAATCATCACTCTTGTTAGTGATCCGGACATAGCACTCCACGCCGAAAATAAGACAGCTGCACTGGCCCTTGAGGCACTATCCGAAGCCCTAGCGGCCGAAGAACTAACTGCGCTGCGCTCCAGGTAAACAGGGATGACGTGATACTCGATAAAAGATCCAAGTCCACCTCCTTTAAGCCGGCGGACGAAATAGTCAAATTCCAAGTCCATCCAACGGACCCTACAAAAACAGCTTCCATCGGGGCACAATTAAACCCTGATGTTGACGCTGCACTGCGAGAGTTCCTATGCGAGAACTGGGATATTTTTGCCTGGCACCCTTTAGACATGCCAGGAATCCCACACAGGCTGGCTGAACACAGCCTAAATATCATAAAAGGGTTCAAGCCAGTCAAGCAGGCTCTTCGACGTTTCTCCGAGCCTAAAAGACAAGCCATGGGAGAGGAACTAGCCAAGCTATTGGAGGCCGGATTCATCAGAGACATAAAACATCCAGACTGGCTAGCAAACTTGGTGATGGTACCAAAGAAGGACAAATCCTGGCGCTTGTGCATCGATTTTAAGGACCTTAACAAAGCCTGCCCAAAGGATCCCTTCCCCCTCCCCCGCATCAAACAAATCATCGATGCTACCACAGGACACGATTCATTGTGTTTCCTCGACGCATACTCCGGCTACCACCAAATCAAAATGGCAGAGCCAGACCAAGCTGCAACAGCATTCATCACACCATACGGCCCATTCTGCTTCAACACAATGCCCTTCGGGCTAAAAAACGCCGGTGCAACATATCAGCGCATGATTCAGACATGCCTAGCAAACTAGATCGGCAAAACAGTGGAGGCATACGTGGATGACGTGGTCATTAAAACCAAGCATGTCGAAACTCTAGTAGACGACTTGAGGCTCACGTTCGACAACCTGCAAACATATGACATCAAGCTCAATCCGGAAAAATGCGTCTTTGGCGTACCAGCAGGAAAGCTCCTGGGATTCATTGTCTCCAGTAGAGGTATTGAAGCTAATCCGGCCAAAATCCGAGCATTGTCACAGTTGGCTACCCCAACAGACCTCAAACAAATACAGAAACTAACTGGATGCGTGGCGGCTCTAAGCCGCTTTATCTCCCGCTTGGGAGAAAAGGCATTACCCCTTTATCGCCTCCTCCGGCGTACCGAACACTTCGAGTGGACGGACGCCGCCACGGCCGGACTCAACGAAATAAAAGCCATGTTGGCAACAAACCCAGTCCTGGCCGCGCCAAACATTGGCGAACCAATGCTATTATACATTGCGACAACTCATCAAGTGGTAAGCGCAGTGCTTGTCGTCGAGCGAGAAGTGGACGGACACAAATTTCCCATTCAAAAGCCGGTTTACTATGTGTCCACTGTCCTTACTCCATGCAAATCGCGGTACCCGCATTATCAAAAGATAGCGTACGCGGTATTTATGGCATCCAGGAAGCTGTGGCACTACTTTCAAGAGTGTTCGATAACGGTAGCCTCGGAAGTACCACTTAACGATATTATAAACAACCGCGACGCGACGGGTCGGATTGCCAAATGGACCATTGAGCTCCTCCCGTTCAACATAACTTACAAGCCACGACGAGCTATTAAATCGCAAGTTTTGGCTGACTTCGTCGCTGAATGGACGGAAGCCGAACTCCCTAAAGAGTACGACACATATTCAAACTGGATCATGCACTTCGACGGCTGCAAAATGTTGGCTGGTCTAGGTGCCGGCGTCGTTTTGACGTCCCCAACAGGAGACACAGTTCAATACGTACTGCAGATAATGTATACGGACTCCAACAATGCAGCCGAATACGAGGCCCTTCTACATGGTCTCCGGATGGCAGTATCCATGGGCATTCAACGCCTAGAGGTGCGCAGGGATTCAAACCTTGCAATATCCCAAATAAATGGAGACTTTGATGCCAAGGATCCAAAAATGGCCGCTTATCGCAATGCCGTCCTAAAAATGTCAGCCCGGTTCGAGGGGCTCGAATTTCACCATGTGGCTCGGGAAAACAATCAGGCGGCGGATATCCTCGCCCGCATTGGCGCAAAACGCGATGCGGTCCCTCCCAACATTTTTCTGGAAAGGCTTTTCAAGCCATCTGTAGCATGGGAAGGGGACACCGGTAACAACAGTCCGGACCCGGCCAAGATACCCGATACCGAACTCTCTGACACAATCGGAGGCTCCGCCACCGAAATAACACAACCAGCCCATGGAATAATGGCTATTATTGCCCCATGGACAGAACCATTCCTGGCCTACTTAACTAGACAGGAACTCCCGGAGGACCAAAATGAGGCACGCTGCATAGTGCGGCGATCAAAGGCCTACAGGGTCCACGAGGGAGAATTGTACAAAAAAAGCGCTACCGGAGTCCTTCAACGGTGCATCTCCGAAGAGGAAGGACGGAACCTTTTGGCAGAAATTCATGCCGGACTCGGCGGTCATCACGCCACAGCCCGGGCTCTTGTGAGCAAGGCCTTCCGTACAGGATTCTATTGGCCAACGGCCCGGGCAGACGCACAGGACTTAGTCCAGCGTTGCGCCGGTTGCCAGCTCTTTGCAAATCAAAGCCATATGGCACCCGCCCCTCCGAACAATCCCCATTACATGGCCCTTTGCGGTCTGGGGGCTTGACATGGTTGGACCCCTTAAAGGTGGAACCCATAAGAAAAATACTTATTGGTCATGGTGGATAAATTCACCAAATGGATAGAGGCCAAACCGGTTAAAACAGCCGAATCCGGACCGGTGATAGATTTCATATCCGGGGTTGTACATCGCTACAGTGTCCCCCACAGCATCATCACTGACAACGGCACGAACTTCACGGCCGACGAGGTAAAACTCTGGTGCAGCAAAATGGGCATCAAGCTCGATTATGCTTCAGTCTACCATCCACAAACCAACGGTCAAGTCGAACGAGCAAATGGTCTTATAGTGAGCGGCATTAAACCCAGACTAGTGTGCTCCTTAATAGAGTCTGGCACACACTGGGTAGAGGAGCTCGACTCCGTACTCTGGGGGCTGCGGACCACGCCGAATCGTAGTACCGGATCCACACCATTTTTATGGTGTACGGCGCAGAGGCAGTCCTGCCCTGTGACATAATTCATGACTCACCTCGAGTGTGCATGTACGAAGAAAGAGAAGCCGAGCTCGATCGGCAGGACAGTCTGGACACCTTGGAGGAAGAGCGCGACGTAGCCAAAGCCCATTCCGCATTTTACCAGCAACAGGCCTGCAGATACCAAAGAAGAGAAGTACGAGCCAAAACTTATAATGTTGGCGAACTAGTTCTCCGGCTGCCGGATAAGAAAAAGAACAAGCTAGAGCCCAAATGGGAAGGTCCCTTCGTCATCGACCAAGTTCTGACTGGTGGAGCGTACCGACTGCGGGATGCATCGACTAGTCGACTCGAGCCGAACCCATGGAACGCAGCCAGGCTCCGAAGACTCTACGCCTAGCACTGGACTTTATGTTAGTCCCTTCCCTTTGTCCATTTTCTGCATATGCGTCGTTTGTCTTGTTTCCCTTTCTTTCTTTTATTCCTCTAGGCCTTCAAGGGTCACCTTGTGCCTCACTTGTACACTACAGAGGTGCTAGCCGCACTATCTACACCTAGGGGCTTCTTTCACAGAAGCTTAAATTATTTACCTGGGCATCACGCCCAACACATGCGTTATACTTCCGCATGTACCTTTTTTCACCATTATATGCATCGATATGACTTAAGTTTTGGCTAAGCTGGGTTGCCTGGCTCTTGTATTTATGCCCTACGTTCCCGTTAATTCGGCTAGGGCATAAGGGGAGCACCTCTGCGATTGTTACCGCCGGGTCAGCCGGATGTGTACCTTAGACTGGGTGAAGCCGAAAGCTAGCGTTCTTAAGAGAATATTCGGTCGGTGAACAAAAGATGAATTTTATTTATTAACCATATCTGCCCCCAGACATTTTTACTGCGCTTCTTGTCGCAGTCCGGACATGCACTTTAGGGCATGCCTACCCAGGGAAAGGAACCCTTAACGGAACTATTCTCTCTGGAAGATGTTTCTTACTACCCATGTAATATAACAGAACTAGTTGGGCACTTGTCTGATAAAGCACTAATGACCCCTACGCCTAGTCTCCACGCATGCCCCGGTTCTTATATAACCGAGAGGGTATTCGGATACACTTCGGACTATTGGGTCCTGAGGTTGAAGTGAAAAGGTCCGCCACGACAAATGATCTACAATCCAGCTAGAAGGCATCATATATGTCACTTTACAATTACATAGTCAATTTGACTGGTTGAATTCCTCTTCAATGCCATCCAATAGGCTGTCTAGTCTACAGTCCTGTTGGGAATACTTTGCAGCCAATTCTACTTGGCCGTACACTAAATTTACAGGGATCTCCTTGCCATCAGGCCCCACAGGTCTGACTTCGGCCATGTGGTTCGGGTCAGCCTTCGTGTACAGTGTCTTCACCATCGCCCAAGCTTCCCTGGCGCCCTGACGGCAGGCCGATATCTTCCATAATCGGAAGCGCCGCCGTGCTCCCTTCAACTTTTCTGCAAGCTCGCCAAGGCCTTTGGGTAGGGAGATGGACGGCCACAAGGCCTGGGCAATGCCTTGCATCACCTGCCGAACTAGTTCGTGCAACTGTGCGAGCTCAGGAAGAAGATCACCCGTCGAACTAGGCATCTCCTCGACAGGACGACCTGTTAACATACCTACAGACATAACTCTGTCAGCCAGCTTCCCCGCCGAACTCTTTTTAAGTTCATTCAAGCACTTACTAAATATGCCACGCCGAAGCCGTCGATTCTCCTTAACAGAGTCTGACAGTTGGGCTCAAACATCTTTCAGTTCCACGCCCAGCTTGGTGTTGGCATCTTGGAGATCATTCTTCTCCTGCCTCACCCTTGTAAGCACGCTCTCACCAGCCTTCAGCTGGCGTTTGAGCTGTTGCTTATCTAGATTCACTCCAGCGTCATCTGCAATTTTTTTGTCAGATTTGCATATAAAGCCGCACTCTAACATGATACTTATCATTTGACGAATATGTTACCAGTGGGGGTCTCTTTGGGCTCCCCTGCGGCGGACAGTGCGGCCTGAAGTTGGGCTTTGCACTCTTCCAGCTCCTGGGACAGTTGAGTATTCTTTTCTGTAAGAACCTACATAACAAATGATCCTTAAATCAGTTATCCTAACCATTTCAAGTCTCAGGGGCTATTGATATATATAATCATCAAATTTTCTCACCCGTATATCTTTTACATACTGCTCCATGGCTCTGGCTAGACCATCTTGAGCGGCACGGAGGTGCGCGTCTCCCGAGTTGAAGGCATCCAATGCCTCTGGGGAGAAACAAGCGTCACGAAGAATAGTCCGGTGACGCTTGTGGTTCATGGCACTTTCCACCTCGGAATGGGTGGCGGACAGTCTATCCGTATCCTCTATTGGAGGAGCACCCAGCGCACGCCTTGTACTCGTTCCCACCTCTGAGTCTGGCCTTGGAGCCCAGCTTGTGGAGGCGCGATTGGTAGCCTCTCCGGGTATAGTCCGGCGAGCGCTCTTTTTCCTCAAAAGAAGGCATGGGCGTTAGTATGCCTCTGTAAATAATGTCTTGTAATAAAAACGGCGCGCCATCCCGCTGCGCCGGTGCCTCAATCCGGACTGTGGATCTTTTCAGCCTGCCTGGCCTAGCAGCCCCTTGTTGGCTAGTTGCCACGGGCTCGGCCTTTTGCCCCGAGGACCTCCCCTACAAAACACGTCTGTTATACGGCAATAAAAAGAGCACAAGGATGGATCCCTTTTTAAGTGCTGGGATTTCAGTCTCAGTCACCTGTGAGGCTGGAACTAGCCCAGGGTAATCGGCCGTAATGGCCACCAAGGTATTGTCATTACTCCCTTGGTAAAATACCCCGTCGATCAGCTCCACGGATATGTCCGGATCCTCCTGTGGGGGAGGGTTGTTTATCTCCTTTACTGCCTGGCGCAGCTCCTGCGATGAAATCGCTAGAATGAATACTTAAACTACGGGAATACAAAACGGATGGGCGAGAAAAATATCCGCTTACCCAGCTTGGAGGATTGTACATGGAGAATCCGCCCTGCGGGTTGACACGGAGGAATTCCTCCTCTTCTCCCTTGTACAAAGTGGACAAGATCTTTATTAGATCAGCAGCCGATCCCGGCCCTTTGTGGCCGTGGCGGGTGGCGTCATCCTCCCCGTTGAAATCCCACATGGGGTGGCCTCTATACTGGAGCGGCTGCACCCCCCGCATAATGCATATAGCGATGACCTTGGTCATGGTCAATCAGGATCGAGCTAAAGAGCTTATCCGACTCATCAGATAAAGATTGTCCCGGTCATCTTCCTCCAAGGGGCTCCATGGACGCCAGCTCTGACGCTTCTTCAAAGGGGCGTTGTCAAACTCTGGAAGGCCGGTCCGAATAGGGTCCGGAAGGGGGACATCTTCTATATAAAACCATTCTGAAGGCCAGTCTTCGGACGTCTTCTTTGGGGTCCCGGATAGGTATCCGGTCCCGGCGATATGCCACACTTTGGCTCCGCCCACTTGATATATTGACCCCTTCTTAGAACGGGGCACAAGGCAGAACAACTTCTTCCACAGAGCTAAATGAGCCTCGCAGCCCAAAAATAACTCGCAAAGGGCTATGAATCCCGCGATGTGCAACAGGGAGGCAGGCGTAAGGTTGTGCAGCTGGAGGCCATAGAACTCTAGAAGCCCTCGGAGAAACGGATGGATTGGGAATCCGAGCCCTCTTACCAGATAAGGGACAAGGCACACCCGCTCTCCCTTGGAGGGATTGGGACGGCTCTCCGCTTGCTCTCCGCCATTATAGGTGGCAAGCCCGGCTCGAACTGGGACCAGGTATGCTGGGGGAAGAAATCCCTTGGACTGAAGCATCACCAATTTGCTATGCGGGATGGAACATCTCTCCCAATCTCCAGGCTTGGAGCTAGGGGTGTGAGAGGAGGAGCTGCGTCGACCGGCCATGGTGGAATGGATCTCTGTCGGGTACGCTCTGATGAAGACTCGGCAAGGGAGGATGATGTGATTTGGATCTGAATCCTCGTCTTTTTAAATAGGCAGCTCATTTACATAGCTAGGGGGTAAATGTGAAAATGCCCTGGCTCTTCACATTCACTCGACACGTGGAAAGTGGCCATTATTGGGCATGGAAGCCAGGAAATAAAACCATCACAAGGAACCGGACATTATTTTGACAGGTACACATAATTTGGAGAAGGAACCCACCTTGCAATGCCGACGACAACTGCGCGCCGGACTCATCATCATTGAAGCCTGGTTCAGGGGCTACTGTGGGAGTCCTGGATTAGGGGGTCTCCGGACAGCCGGACTATCTCCATTGGCCGGACTGTTAGACTATGAAGATACAAGATTGAAGACTTCGTCTCGTGTCCGGATGGGACTCTACTTGGCGTGGAAGGCAAGCTAGGAAATACGTATATGGATATCTCCTCCTTTGTAACCGACCTTGTGTAACCCTAACCCTCTCCGGTCTCTATATAAACCGGAGGGCTTTAGTCCGTAGGACAACAATCACAACATACAATCATACTGTAGGCTAGCTTCTAGGGTTTAGCCTCTCTAATCTCGTGGTAGATCTACTCTTGTAACACCCATATCTTCAATATTAATCAAGCAGGACGTAGGGTTTTACCTCCATCAAGAGGGCCCGAACCTGGGTAAAACTTTGTGTCCCTTGCCTCCTGTTACCATCCGGCCTAGACGCACAGTTCGGGACCCCCTACCCGAGATCCGCCGGTTTTGACACCGACAGTGATATCTTCCCGTGAGTCCCTGATCTTGATCGTACACGTTTGCGTGTATAATTAGTGTATGATTGAATCGAGGGCATCACAATACCTCTAGGGGTGCTTGATGATCGTGTTGATGGGGCGCCAGAGAAATGGATGGTGGTGGGGAAGGTCATGCATCGCAACATACTCCAGATCCAGACCATCTCCAATCCCCTCTACCATGTGTGGTGAAACCCTAAGGGCCTGATCTTCCATACTGTGGGGGGATAACATATTAATTGTGGAGTTCATGAGGCAACATGATCAGGGCCGCGTGTGGGAGGGATCTCTAGGGAAACTCATCAAACAAGTGGTGATCCTATCGTATTTCAACGAGTGCATGTGCCTGTCAATACTCAAGTTTGGCAAACTTTAGCTTTGGGCTAGAGTTGTGAACCTCCCCTTCAATATGTGGGCCGAAGCATGGAGTAAGATGATTGCAAAACAGATTGATATGGAGGCCACTTCGATCCACTTTGACCACGGTGGAGGTTATATGCAAGTTTGGGTTAATCTTGATGTGGCCAAGCCGCCGAGGAGGTCTATTCTCACTGAGTCTGCAAGGAGAGGAACTACTAATATCTATGACATTCAATAAGAAAATATTCCTGGGTTCTGCCTTTCTTGTGATCATCTAGGCAACTTCGATCTATTCAGTCCAATGCCTGGAACCAGAGACGAGAACGATGTTCTGCTTTTTGGCAAGGGTCTGAGCCTGTTGGATGAGAGGAGAAGGGCTAGTGATGACTGATATTTTTACACTCCTCCACCCTTTGTTTTAATCAAGATATTTCAAATAAACCAAGATATTTACCACTAATGACTAATGAATGCAAAGGATTCCACAAATCCTGTCTTTATTGTGTTTCTATAGGAAATGGGCCAAATATGGAAGAAATCAAGTGAGAACATGGAAATGAGTGAAGGAGGAGATAGAAGAAATCAGGAGGAGAAGCACCAAAAGGAACAGTGCAAAAGACGACATTCCATGCGACCATGATTACTTGCATGAGCGGTCGTATGGCATGGAAACAGAGGCCTCTCGTCCACTTGGACAACTTCTATAAAGGGGTCAAGGCCAAAATGTCAATAGAACATCCACGAGCGAAGCCAGAACAGAGTCTTCCTCATCCATCTCCATCAACCCTAGCTATCACCATTTCCATCTCCATAGCCACCATCACCACCATAGTTCATCTTCCACTAGATCATACTTGTAATCCTGCTCACACACGACATTCATTGTAAGACATATTATCAATCAATCAATCAATCTCCATGATGTGTTCTTCAATCACTACTACAGGATGCTGCTAATGCGACACTACAATTAGAGACCCTTCGACGAAACTGTGTGCGATGCATTAATCACAAACGGTGATGTAAAAAACCCATCAAAAAAGATGCAAAATATTTGTGATGGCGGATACATCAAACACGGTTCAGATTTTAGTTGCGTGTGTGATGTGGGGCATATGGTTCAGTTCAATGAACTATTTGCGATGAGGCAGAGGAACATAAATGGGCAGCCAAATGAAGGCATGTGCGATATACGACATACAGTTCAGTCAGATTAACTGTTTGTGATGAGGCAAAACAACAGAAACGGGCAGCTAGACGAAGGTGTGTGCGATTGAGGGCATACACTTCAGACGGATGAACTGTTTGCGATTAGGCAACACAATAGAAACGGTCAGCCAGATCAACGTGTCTACGATTGATGACATACATTTCACATGGATGAACTATTTGTGATTAGCCACAACAAACAAATCAACATGTGTGTGCTAGATGGGCACAAATTCTAATTAAAAGAAGCATGCGCGATGGTAATAACATGCGCGCACGGTTGTTCGAACAAGACATGTGCTGACATCACGTATTGCGGTGCACCCTATGGTGCAAAATCCACGTACGTGGCTGAGAACGCGTGCCCACGTTACGCCATCCGGGAATAGTGCTGCACTTATATAGAATCGTCAATAAATTTTGAGCCTGTGTCTCGCCACATTCCAAATTACTACCATGCTATATTTAATTGCAAACCTGTTCACACCGATCAAAACCTAAACGGTTTCCCACTTAGGAGCGTATTAGTACTCGGTTATAAATACTACCTACCTCAAGATAACTGCACATTCCTCCTCAACTCATCCACAAAAACAAACAAGTCATTCATCATCGTTTCCTTGCGTCTTCCATGGCCAGCGTGAGTTCCGTGTCGATAGATTACTACCAAGGAGAGGCAAGCATGGAAGTGGAAACACGAGAGATGCCCCCTCGCCGCGAAAGTAGCCGACATGTCCCGCCGCGCAGTCGTAGCAGGATAGAGGTCCCGTCACGGCGGCAAAGCAGCACAGAGGTCCCGCCACACCGTCGATGCAGCATACTGGTCCAGCCGTGCCGCGGAAGCAACATAGATGTCCCGCCACGCCGCGAATGCAGTAGAGATATCCTCCCGCACCGCGGTGGCCTGGGAAAATGTCTCACAGGCAGGCAAGGACTCTCACAGGCGCATGCATGTTATGCTCGATGACCTGATGGGTCAGATCTTTGACTGGATGAAGCTGAAGGACGAGATGAATGCCTCGTTTGAAAATGTTACCAGCGTTGATACGTCCATTTTGCATCATGCTTTTATATCGATATTTATTGCATTATGGGTTGTTATTACAAATTATGTCACAATACTTATGCCTATTCTCTCTTATTTTACAAGGTTAAATGAAGAGGGATAATGCCGGCAGCTGGGATTCTGGGCTGGAAAAGGAGCAAATATTAGAGACCTATTCTGCATAGGTCCAAAAGTCCTGAAACTTCACGGAAGATGTTTTCAGAATATATAAAAAATACTCAGTGGAAGAGATTCACTAGGGGGCACACCTTGCCCACGAGGGTGGGGGGCGCGCCCTACCCCCCTGGGCACGCCCCCCTACCCCGTGGGCCCCCTAGTGGCCCTCTGGTGGCAATCTTCTGCTATATGAAGTCTTTCGATGGGAAAAAAATAAGAAGCCATCTTCTCGGATGAAACTCCGTTGCCACGAGGCGGAACCTTGGCGGAACCAATCTAGGGCTCTGGCGGAGCTGTTCTGCCGGGGAAATTTCCCTCCCGAAGGGGGAAATCATCGCCATCGTCATCACCAACGCTCCTCTCATCGGGAGAGGGCAATCTCCATCAACATCTTCATCAGCACCATCTCCTCTCAAAACCCTAGTTCATCTCTTGTATCCAATTCTTGTCTCCAAGTCCGGGATTGGTGCTAGTAGGTTGCTAGTACTGTTAATTACTCCTTGTAGTTGATGCTAGTTGGTTTATTTGGTGGAAGATCATATGTTCAGATCCTATATGCATATTAATACCCCTCTGATTATGAACATGAATATGCTTTGTAAGTAGTTACGTTTGTTCCTGAGGACATGGGAGAAGTCTTGCTATTAGTAGGCATGTGAATTTGGTATTCGTTCGATATTTTAATGATATGTATGTTGTCTCTCCTCTAGTGGTGTTATGTGAACGTCGACTACATGACACTTCACCATTATTTGGGCCTAGAGGAAGGCATTGGGAAGTAATAAGTAGATGATGTGTTGCTAGAGTGACAGAAGCTTAAACCCTAGTTTACGCGTTGCTTGGTAAGGGGCTGATTTGGATCCATATGTTTCATGCTATGGTTAGGTTTACCTTAATACTTTTGTTGTAGTTGCGTATGCTTGCAATAGAGGTTAATCATAAGTGGGATGCTTGTCCAAGTAAGGATAGTACCCAAGCACCGGTCCACCCACATACGAAATTATCAAAGTACCGAACGCGAATCATATGAGTGTGATGAAAACTAGCTTGATGATATTCCCATGTGTCTTCGGGAACACTTTTCTCTATATAAGAGTTTGTCCAGGCTTGTCCTTTACTACAAAAAGGATCGGGCCACCTTGCTGCACCTTATTTACTTTTGTTACTTGTTGCTCGTTACAAATTATCCTATCACAAAACTATGTATTACCACTTGTTTCAGTACTTGCAGAGAATACCTTGCTGGAAACCGCTTATCATTTCCTTCTGCTCCTCGTTGGGTTTGACACTCTTACTTATCGAAAGGACTACGATAGATACCCTATACTTGTGGGTCATCAAGAATCTTTTCCGGCGCCGTTGCCGGGGAGTCAAGCGCCTTTGGTATGTGGAATTTGGTAAGGAAAAATTTATATAGTGTGCTGAAATTTACTGTCACTTGTTACTATGGAAAGTAATCCTCTGAGGGGCTTGTTCGGGGTATCTTCACCCCGACCAGTAGAGCAAAGAGTTACTCCTCAACCTACTGAACCTACTGAAATGAAAATGTCTGCTTTGAAATTCCTTTGGGTATGATAGAAAAACTGCTAGCTAATCCCTTTTTAGGAGATGGAACAAAACATCCTGATGAGAATCTAATATATGTGGATGAAGTTTGTGGATTATTTAAGCTTGCAGGTGTACCCGGAGATGTTGTTAAGCAGAAGGTCTTCCCTTTATCTTTGAAGGGAGATGCATCGACATGGTATAGGCTATGTGATGATATGGGGTCTTGGAATTACAAATGATTGGAATTGGAATTTCATCAGAAGTTTTATCCTATGCATCTTGTTCATCGTGATCGCAATTATATATATAATTTTTAGCCTCGCGAAGGAGAAAGTATCGCTCAAGCTTGGGGGAGGCTTAAATCAATGTTATATTCATGCCCCAATCGTGAGCTCTCAAGAGAAATGATTATTCAAAAAAATTATGCTCGACTTTCTGATAGCAATCGCACCATGCTTGATACTTCTTGTGCTGGCTCTTTTATGATGAAGACTATTGAATTCAAATGGGATTTACTGGAAAGAATTAAACGTAACTCTGAAGATTGGGACCTCGACAAAGGTAAGGAGTCAGGTATGACACCTAGTTTTGATTGTGTTAAATCTTTTATGGATACCGATGTTTTCCGTAAATTTAGCACTAAATATGGACTTGACTCTGAGATAGTAGCTTCTTTCTGTGAATCTTTTGCTACTTATGTTGATCTCCCCAAGGAGAAGTGGTTTAAATATCATCCTCCCATAGAAGTAAAAGTAGCTGCACCTATTAAAGTTGAAGAAAAGATTGTCACTTATAATGATCCTATTGTTCCTACTTCTTATGTTGAGAAACCACCTTTTCTTGTTAGGATAAAGGATCATGCTAAAGCTTCAACTGTGGTTCGTAAAAGCAATATTAAAAATTATACACCTCATGAGCAAATTAAAGTTGAACCTGATATTGCTATTGTTAAAGATCTCTTGTCTGATAATATTGATGGGCATGTTATTTAATTCTATGATGAAACTGCTAGAATTGCTAAACCTTGTGCTAAAGATAAACCTAGACATGTGGTAGGCATGCCTGTTATTTCTGTTAAAATAGGAGATCATTGTTATCATGGCTTATGTGATATGGGTTCCAGTGCTAGTGCAATATCTATTAGCCTATATAGAGAAATTATGCATGATATTGCACCTGTTGAGTTAGAAGATATTGATGTCACAATTAAACTTGCCAATAGAGATACTATTTCACCAATGAGAATTGTTAGAGATGTTGAAGTCTTGTCTGGGAAGACTAAATATCCTGCTGATTTTCTTGTTCTTGGTTCCCCACAAGATAGCTTTTGTCCCATTATATTTGGTAGACCCTTCTTAAACACTCTTAATGCTACCATAGATTGCAAAAGGGATGTTGTTACTATCGGTTTAGATGATATGACTCATGAATTTAATTTCTCTAAATTTAGTAGACAACACCGTGAAGAAGAATTACCTAGTAAGTATGAAATTATTGGTCTTTCTTCTATTGCCGTACCTCCTAGTGATCCTTTAGAACAATATTTGCTAGACCATGAAAATGGCATGTTTATGAATGAAATAAGGGAAATAGATGAAGTATTCTTTAAACATGAACCTATTCTGAAACACAATTTGCATGTTGAAATCCTAGGGGATCCTCCTCCACCCAAGGGTGATCCCGTGTTTGAGCTTAAACTGTTACCTGATACTCTTAAATATGCTTATCTTGATGAGAAAAAGATATATCATGTTATTATTAGTGCTAACCTTTCAGAGCATGAGGAAGAGAGATTATTGAAAACTCTGAAGAAGCACTGTGCTGCTATTGGGTATACTCTTGATGATCTTAAGGGCATTAGTCCCACTCTATGTCAACATAACATAAATTTGGAAGAAGATGCTAAACCAGTTCGTGATCATCAGCAATGGCTGAATCCTAAAATGAAAGAAGTGGTAAGAAAGGAAATACTAAAGCTCCTTGAGGTAGGTATAATTTATCCCGTTGCTGATAGTCAGTGGGTAAGTCCTATCCATTGTGTCCCTAAGAAGGGAGGTATTACTGTCGTTCCTAATGATAAAGATGAACTGATTCCTCAAAGAATTATTACAGGTTATAGGATGGTAATTGATTTATGCAAATTAAATAAGGCAACTAAAAAGGATCATTACCCCTTACCTTTTATCGGTCAAATGCTAGAAAGATTATCCAAACATACACATTTTTGCTTTCTAGATGGTTATTCTGGTTTCTCTCAAATACCTGTGTCAACCAAAGATCAATCAAAGACTACTTTTACTTGCCCTTTTGGTACTTTTGCTTATAGACGTATGCCTTTTGGTCTATGTAATGCACCTGCTACCTTTCAAAGATGCATGATGGCTATATTCTCTAACTTTTGTGAAAAGATTTGTGAGGTTTTCATGGACGATTTTTCCGTCTATGGATCTTCTTTTGATGATTTCTTGAGCAACCTTGATTGAGTTTTGCAGAGATGTGAAGAAACTACTCTTGTCTTGAATTGGGAAAAGTGCCACTTTATGGTTAATGAAGGTATTGTCTTGGGGCACAAAGTTTCTCAAAGAGGTATTGTAATGCTCACGATGCGGCTGTATCTCCCACGTGTCAAAGCACGACTTAGAGGCATAACTGCATTGAAAGCAATGTCGCAAGTGAGGTAATCTTCGCAAACAACCCATGTAATACATAAGGGAAAAGATACATAGTTGGCTTACAATCGCAACTTCACACAATTACAAGAATAAAGCATTAGAACAACCATATACAATCAAGGTCCGACTACGGAACCAAAATAAAAGAAGAACCCCAAATGCGACAAGGTCCCTGATCGACCCCAACTGGGCTCCACTACTGATCAACTAGACCGAATCAACATAAAGGACAAGATCTTCATCGAGCTCCTCTTGAGCTTGGTTGTGTCATCTGCACGGTCTCATCGGCACCTGCAAGCTGGTTTTGGAAGTATCTGTGAGCCACGGGGACTCAGCAATCTCGCACCCTCGCGATCAAGACTATTTAAGCTTATGGGTAAGGTAAAGGTATGAGGTGGAGTTGCAGCAAGCGACTAGCATATATGGTGGCTAACATACGCAAATGAGAGCGAGAAGAGAAGGCAAAGCACGGTCGATAAAAGTATGATCAAGAAGTGATCCTAAAACAACCTACGTCAAGCATAACTCCAACACCGTGTTGACTTCCCGGACACCGCCGAAAAGAGACCATCACGGTTACACACGCAGTTGACTCATCTTAATTAAGTTAAGGTTCAAGTTATCTACAACCGGGCATTAACAAATTCCCATCTGCCCATAACCGCGGGCACGGCTTTCAAAAGTTCAAATCCCTGCAAGGGTGTCCCAACTTAGCCCATCACAAGCTCTCACGGTCAACGAAGGAATAGACCTCCTCCCGAGACATTCCGATCAGACTCGGTATCCCGTTTCTACAAGACATTTCGACAGGATAAAACTAAACCAGCAACACCGCCCGAATGTGCCGACAAATCTCGATAGGAGCTGCACATATCTCTTTCTTAGGGCACACTCAGATTGTCCTAGGTACGGGTAGGCCAGCCCAGAGTTGCCCCTGGTGGTCACCGGCAGCTGACAGGTTGGACCAACACTCAGAGGAGCACTGGCCCGGGAGGGTAAAATAATGATGACCCTCAGGAGCGCGACTCCCAAGGGAAAAGAAAAGGCTAGGTGGCAAATGGTAAAACCAATGTTGGGCATTGCTGGAGAAGTTTTACTCAAGGCGAACTATCAAGGGGTTCCCATAATAGCCCAACCGCGTAAGGAACGCAAAATCCGGGAACATAACACCGATATGACGGAAACTAGGGCGGCAAGAGTGGAACAAAACACCAGGCATAGGGCCGAGCCTTCCACCCTTTTCCAAGTATATAGATGCATTAATTAAATAAGATATATTGTGTTATCCCAACAAGTAAACATGTTCCAACAAGGAACGATCTCCATGTTCCAACAAGGAACAAAACTTCAATCTTCACCTGCAACTAACAACGCTATAAGAGGGGCTGAGCAAAGCGGTAACATAGCCAAACAATGGTTTGCTAGGACAAGGTGGGTTAGAGGCTTGGTTCAACAATATGGGTGGCATGATAAGCAAGTGGTAGGTATCGCAACATGGGCATAGCAAAAGAGCGAGCATCTAGCAAAGCAAAGATAGTAGTGATTTTGAGGGTATGATCATCTTGCCTGAAATCCCGCAAGGAAGAAGAATGAGTCCATGAAGAAGACAAACGGACGTAGACAAACGGGTCCTCACAAACACGACGTTACCGGAACCAACCCAAAGAAGCAAACACCGGAAAGAAACACACAACATAGTAAACAACCAACACATGAACATGGTATGATATGCGGGATGCGGTATGCGATGCATATGCATGATTTGACAAGGAATGCATGAACCTGGCCTCAACTTGGAAATCCAAGTGTGCCACTGGAAAGATGAGATGAAATCGCTTGAAAACGATATAAAGAACGCTGGAATCGGAGTTACGGTTTGGAAAATGACAAGCAATTCAAATATGGCACCAGTTTGCGATTTACAGCAAGTAGCCATCTAAATGCAATGAGATGAACATGCTAAAGCACCCAAACATGGCAAAAAATACATGGCAGGGACGCATTCATGAAGCTTAACAAAAGATGAACACTGAGCTACGGCTAATTCATCCATTAACAGGTTCAAACAAGCATGGCAAAAATGCATTTGGCAAACAGATCTAAGACTTAGTGAAATTAACACTTGTCTGGAATTCAGATCAGATAGCACTCTTTGGAGCATGAAAACAATATGCTACAGGACCTGAACATGGCAAAGTAAAGCATGGAATGGAGCTACTCAAATATCTTAGCAAAAGTCCCTTAGTGACCTTGAGCCAAAAGGGATCAGAAAATACATTAGCAAGCATGTGAACATGGCAAAAACATAATCAGATCACAGACTTAGTGAAAACTGGAGAATGCTGAAACAGATATCAAGTAGTCATGTTAACGAGCTCGATGCACTCACTACAGAGCAAGGCATGACAATCTAAGCATACACCCATCAAGAATACAAAAAATGCAAGCTAGACATGGCAAGAACAATAGCATAGCATGCATGGATCAACTACAATATCCTCGGCAAAATCGCTAACAAGTAGACAATCTGCCCAGATTCACGAAATAGCAAAAGTAGAGCTCGATTGACTCAAGCTAGGGTGCTCCATAAATGCAAACAAAGACATGGATGGATAGAGCACTACAAGATTAACAAGACATCCTTACTGATCATCCTCAAAAGAGGCAGGGATCACTAGGAAACAACATGAACATATGGCATAATGAGATAAACAGCTCAAGGACTTAGTGGAAATGCTAAGTCCCTGAAATCAGCATTACCAAGTGCCTCACTTTGCAAGCTTGTGCTAGACACCACACACATCACAAAAATACATGGGTTGCACCTCTGGAAAGATGGAAAAACCCTTAACAAAACATATGTAGAGCTCATGGGCATATCATGCACACAATAATCATGGCAAAAATGACAAATATCTAAATGGAGCAGTAGATCTGACAATTATCTCAAGTAGCACTCTTCCAACAGCATTTCGGGCATCAAGATGAACTCAAATGAAAATGATGCACTGAGATGAAATGATGTACTCTCTGAGACGAACATTTTGATATGCTATATGCATGAATCGGAGCTATGGATGCAAAGTTACGACATGATGAACATGGCCATATGAAACTGGGAATCTCGGGGACTTAGTGAAATTTCGAGGAGAAAAAGTCAACCTCTCAGATCCGGATCGGGGCGGCGCGCGAACCGAGGCTCGTCGGAGATCCTCGCCGGAGAAGAGGACGGGGTCGCCGTGTTGGAAATATGCCCTAGAGGCAATAATAAAAGTATTATTATTATATTTCTTTGTTCATGATAATTGTCTTTATTCATGCTATAACTGTATTATCCGGAAATCGTAATACACGTGTGAATACATAGACCATAATATGTCCCTAGTAAGCCTCTAGTTGACTAGCTCGTTGATCAACAGATAGTCATGGTTTCCTGGCTATGGACATTGGATGTCATTGATAACGGGATCACATCATTAGGAGAATGATGTGATGGACAAGACCTAATCCTAAGCATAGCACAAGATCGTGTAGTTCATTTGCTAGAGCTTTTCCAATGTCAAGTATCTTTTCCTTTGACCATGAGATCGTGTAACTCCCGGATACCGTAAGAGTGCTTTGGGTGTATCAAACGTCACAGCGTAACTGGGTGACTATAAAGGTGCACTACAGGTATTTCCGGAAGTGTCTGTTGGGTTGACACGGATCGAGACTGGGATTTGTCACTCCATATAACGGAGAGGTATCACTGGGCCCACTCGGTAATGCATCATCATTATGAGCTCAAGGTGACCAAGTGGTTGATCACGGGATCATGCATTACAGTACGAGTAAAGTGACTTGCCGGTAACGAGACTGAACAAGGTATTGGTATACCGACGATCGAGTCTCGGGCAAGTAACATATCGATTGACAAAGGGAATTGTATACGGGGTTGTTTAATCCTCGACATCGTGGTTCATCCGATGAGATCATCGTGGAGCAAGTGGGAGCCAACATGGGTATCCAGATCCCGCTGTTGGTTATTGACCGGAGAGTCGTCCCGGTCATGTCTGCATGTCTCCCGAACCCGTAGGGTCTACACACTTAAGGTTCGGTGACGCTAGGGTTGTGAAGATATGTATATGCAGTAACCCGAATGTTGTTCGGAGTCCCGGATGAGATCCCGGACGTCACGAGGAGTTCCGGAATGGTCCGGAGGTAAAGAATTATATATATATAGGAAGTGCTGTTTTGGCCATCGGGACAAGTTTCGGGGTTATCGGTATTGTATCGGGACCACCGGAGGGGTCCCGGGGGCCCACCGGGTGGGGCCACCTGTCCCGGGAGACCACATGGGCTGTAGGGGGTGCGCCTTGGCCTGCATGGGCCAAGGGCACCAGCCCCAAAAGTCCATGCGCCTAGGTTTCCACAAAAGGGAAGAGTCCCAATGGTGGAAGGCACCTCTAGGTGCCTTGGGGGGGGAGGGAAACCTCCCCTTGGCTGCCGCACCTAGGAGATTGGATCTCCTAGGCTGGCGCACCACCCCCCTTGGCCCTCCTATATATAGTTGAGGAGAGGGAGGACTTCATACCTCAGCCTTTGGTGCTTCCCTCTCCCCTGTTACATCTCTCCCTCGTAGTACACGGCGAAGCCCTGCTACTGTGACGCCCTGCATCCACCACCACGCCGTCGTGCTGCTGGATCTTCATCAACCTCTCCTCCCCCCTTGCTGGATCAATAAAGGAGGAGACGTCATCCGCTCCGTACGTGTGTTGAACGCGGAGGTACCGTCCGTTCGGTGCTAGGATCTCCGGTGATTTGAATCACGTCGTGTTCGACTACATCAACCCCATTCTTCGAACGCTTCCGCTCGCGATCTACAATGGTATGTAGATGCATCTAATCACTCGTTGCTAGATGAACTCCTAGATGGATCTTGGTGAAACGAGTAGGAAAAATTTTGTTTTCTGCAACGTTCCCCAACAGTGGCATCATGAGCTAGGTCTATGCGTAGTTCTCTTGCGCGAGTAGAACACAATTTGTTGTGGGCGTAGATGTTGTCAACTTTCTTGCCGCTACTAGTCTTATCTTGCTTCAACGGTATTGTGGGATGAAGCGGCCCAGACCAACCTTACACGTATGCTTACGTGAGACCGGTTCCACCGACTAACATGCACAAGTTGCATAAGGTGGCTGGCGGGTGTCTGTTTCTCCTACTTTAGTTGGAGCAGATTCGATGAACAGGGTCCTTATGAAGGGTAAATAGAAGTTGACAAATCACGTTGTGGCTTTCACGTAGGTAAGAAAACGTTCTTGTGAGAACCCTACTTCAGCCACGTAAAACCTGCAACAACAATTAGAGGACGTCTAACTTGTTTTTGCAGCAAGTGCTTTGTGATATGATATGGCCAAAGTTGTGATGAATGATGAATGATCTATATGTGATGTATGAGATGTTCATGCTATTGTACAAGGAATCACAACTTACATGTCGATGAGTATGACGGTGACAGGATGATCATGGAGCCCCAAGATGGAGATCAAAGGAGCTATGTGATATTGGCCATATCATGTCACTATTATTATTTGATTGCATGTGATGTTTATCATGTTTTGCATCTTGTTTACTTAGAACGACGATAGTAAATAAGATGATCCCTTACAACAATTTCAAGAAGTGTTCTCCCCTAACTGTGCACCGTTGCTACAGTTCGTCGTTTCGAAGCACCACGTGTTAATCGGGTGTGATAGATCCTTACGTTCACATACAACGGGTGTAAGACAGTTTTACACATGCAAAAACACTTAGGGTTAACTTGACGAGCCTAGCATGTACAGACATGACCTCGGAACACAGAGACCGAAAGGTCGAACACGAGTCGTATGGAAGATACGATCAACATGAAGATGTTCACCGGCGATGACTAGTCCGTCTCACGTGTTAATCGGACACGGCTTAGTCGACTCGGATCGTGTAACACTTAGATGACTAGAGGGATGTCTAATTTGAGTCGGAGTTCATTAATAATTTGATTAGATGAACTTAATTATCATGAACTTAGTCTAAAATCTTTACAATATGTCTTGTAGATCAAATGGCCAACGTTGTATTCAATTTCAACGCGTTCCTAGAGAAAACCAAGATGAAAGACGATGGCAGCAACTATACGGACTGGGTCCGGAACCTGAGGATCATCCTCATAGCTACCAAGAAAGATTATGTCCTACAAGCACCGCTAGGTGATCCACCCGTCCCACAGAACCAAGACGCTATGAACGCTTGGCAGACACGTACTGATGACTACTCCCTCGTTCAGTGCGGCATGCTTTACAGCTTAGAGCCGGGGCTCCAAAAGCGTTTTGAGAGACATGGAGCATATGAGATGTTCGAAGAGCTAAAAATGGTTTTTCAAGCTCATGCCCGGATCGAGAGATATGAAGTCTCCGACAAATTCTTCAGCTGTAAGATGGAGGAAAATAGTTCTGTCAGTGAGCAGATACTCACTATGTCTGGGTTACATAACCGCTTGACTCAGCTGGGAGTTAATCTCCCGGATGACGCGGTCATTGACAGAATCCTCCAGTCGCTTCCACCAAGCTACAAGAGCTTTGTGATGAACTTCAATATGCAGGGGATGGTAAAGACCATTCCTGAAGTATTTGCTATGCTGAAATCAGCAGAGGTAGAAGTCAAGAAGGAACATCAAGTGCTGATGATGAATAAAACCACTAAGTTCAAGAAGGGCAAGGGTAAAAAGAACTTCAAGAAGGACGGCAAGGAAGTTGCTGCGCCCGGCAAGCAAGCTGTCGGGAAGAAGTTAAAGAATGGACCCAAGCCTGAGACAGAGTGCTTTTATTGCAAAGGGAAGGGTCACTGGAAGCGGAACTGCCCCAAATACTTAGCGGACAAGAAGGCCGGCAACACCAAAGGTATATTTGATATACATGTAATTGATGTGTACCTTACCAGTGCTCGTAGTAACTCCTGGGTATTTGATACCTGTGCCGTTGCTCATATTTGTAACTCACAGCAGGAGCTGCGGAATAAACGGAGACTGGCGAAGGACGAGGTGACGATGCGCGTCGGGAATGGTTCCAAGGTCGATGTGATCGCCGTCGGCACGCTACCTCTACATTTACCTACGGGATTAGTTATAAACCTCAATAATTGTTATTTAGTGCCATGTTTGAGCATGAACATTGTATCAGGATCTCGTTTAATACGAGATGGCTACTCATTTAAATCCGAGAATAATGGTTGTTCTATTTATATGAGAGATATGTTTTATGGTCATGCTCCGATAGTCAATGGTTTATTCTTAATGAATCTCGAGCATATTACTACACATATTCATAGTGTGAGTACCAAAAGATGTAAGGTTGATAATGATAGTCCCACATACTTGTGGCACTGCCGCCTTGGTCACATAGGTGTCAAACGCATGAAGAAGCTCCATGCAGATGGACTTTTAGAGTCTCTTGATTATGAATCATTTGACACGTGCGAACCATGCCTCATGGGAAAAATGACCAAGACTCCGTTCTCAGGAACAATGGAGCGAGCAACCAACTTATTGGAAATCATACATACTGATGTGTGCGGTCCAATGAGTGTTGAGGCTCGCGGTGGCTATCGTTATGTTCTCACCCTCACTGATGACTTGAGTAGATATGGGTATGTCTACTTAATGAAACACAAGTCTGAAACCTTTGAAAAGTTCAAGGAATTTCAGAGTGAGGTTGAGAATCAACGTGACAGGAAAATCAAGTTTCTACGATCAGATCGTGGAGGAGAATACTTGAGTCACGAATTTGGCACACACTTAAGAAAATGTGGAATAGTTTCACAACTCACGCCGCCTGGAACACCTCAGCGTAATGGTGTGTCCGAACGTCGTAATCGCACTCTATTAGATATGGTACGATCTATGATGTCTCTTACCGATTTACCGCTATCTTTTTGGGGCTATGCTTTAGAGACTGCCGCATTCACTTTAAATAGGGCTCCGTCGAAATCCGTTGAGACGACACCGTATGAATTATGGTTTGGGAAGAAACCTAAGCTGTCGTTTCTAAAAGTTTGGGGATGCGATGCTTATGTCAGGAAACTTCAACCTGAAAAGCTCGAACCCAAGTCGGAAAAATGCGTCTTCATAGGATACCCTAAAGAAACTGCTGGGTATACCTTCTACCTCAGATCCGAAGGCAAGATCTTTATTGCCAGGAATGGATCCTTTCTAGAGAAAGAGTTTCTCTCGAAAGAAGTAAGTGGGAGGAAAGTAGAACTTGATGAAGTATTGCCTCTTGAACCGGTAAATGGCGCAACTCAAGAAAATGTTCCTGAGGTGCCTGCACCGACTAGAGAGGAAGTTATTCATGATGATCAAGATACTTCTGATCAAGCTCCTACTGAAATTCGAAGGTCCACAAGAACACGTTCCGCACCAGAGTGGTACGGCAACCCTGTCTTGGAAATCATGTTGTTAGACAATGGTGAACCTTCGAACTATGAAGAAGCGATGGCGGGACCGGATTCCGACAAATGGCTAGAAGCCATGAAATCCGAGATAGGATCCATGTATGAAAACGAAGTATGGACTTTGACTGACTTGCCCGTTGAACGGCGAGCCATAGAAAATAAATGGATCTTTAAGAAGAAGACAGACGCGGATGGTAATGTGACCATCTATAAAGCTCGGCTTGTCGCTAAGGGTTATCGACAAGTTCAAGGGGTTGACTACGATGAGACTTTCTCACCGGTAGTGAAGCTAAAGTCCGTCCGAATCATGTTAGCAATTGCCGCATTCTACGATTATGAAATATGGCAAATGGACGTCAAAACGGCATTCCTTAATGGTTTCCTTAAGGAAGAATTGTATATGATGCAGCCGGAAGGTTTTGTCGATCCTAAGAATGTTGACAAGGTGTGCAAGCTCCAACGCTCGATTTATGGGCTGGTGCAAGCATCTCGGAGTTGGAACATTCGCTTTGATGAGATGATCAAAGCGTTTGGGTTTACGCAGACTTATGGAGAAGCCCGCGTTTACAAGAAAGTGAGTGGGAGCTCTGTAGAATTTCTCATATTATATGTAGATGACATACTTTTGATGGGAAATGATATAGAACTCTTGGACAACATCAAGGCCTACTTGAATAAGAGTTTTTCAATGAAGGACCTTGGAGAAGCTGCTTATATATTAGGCATCAAGATCTATAGGGATAGATCAAGACGCCTCATAGGTCTTCCACAAAGCACATACCTTGATAAGATTTTGAAGAAGTTCAAAATGGATCAGTCCAAGAAAGGGTTCTTGCCTGTTTTGCAAGGTGTGAGATTGAGCTCAACTCAATGCCCGACCACGGCAGAAGAGATAGAAGAAATGAGTGTCATCCCCTATGCCTCAGCCATAGGTTCTATTATGTATGCCATGCTGTGTACCAGACCTGATGTAAACCTTGCCGTAAGTTTGGTAGGAAGGTACCAAAGTAATCCCGGCAAGGAACACTGGACAGCGGTCAAGAATATCCTGAAGTACCTGAAAAGGACTAAGGAAATGTTTCTCGTTTATGGAGGTGACGAAGAGCTCGTCGTAAAGGGTTACGTCGACGCTAGCTTCGACACAGATCTGGATGACTCTAAGTCACAAACCGGATACGTGTATATATTGAATGGTGGAGCAGTGAGCTGGTGCAGCTGCAAGTAGAGCGTCGTGGCGGGATCTACATGTGAAGCGGAGTACATGGCAGCCTCGGAGGCAGCACATGAAGCAATATGGGTGAAGGAGTTCATCACCGACCTAGGAGTCATACCCAATGCGTCGGGGCCAATCAAACTCTTTTGTGACAACACTGGGGCTATTGCACTTGCCAAGGAGCCCATGTTTCACAAGAAGACAAGGCACATCAAGCGTCGCTTCAACTCCATTCGTGAAAATGTTCAAGATGGAGACATAGAGATTTGTAAAGTACATACGGACCTGAATATAGCAGATCCGTTGACTAAACCTCTCCCTAGGGCAAAACATGATCAACACCAGAATTCCATGGGTGTTCGATTCATCACAATGTAACTAGATTATTGACTCTAGTGCAAGTGGGAGACTGTTGGAAATATGCCCTAGAGGCAATAATAAAAGTATTATTATTATATTTCTTTGTTCATGATAATTGTCTTTATTCATGCTATAATTGTATTATCCGGAAATCGTAATACACGTGTGAATACATAGACCATAATATGTCCCTAGTAAGCCTCTAGTTGACTAGCTCGTTGATCAACAGATAGTCATGGTTTCCTGGCTATGGACATTGGATGTCACTGATAACGGGATCACATCATTAGGAGAATGATGTGATGGACAAGACCTAATCCTAAGCATAGCACAAGATCGTGTAGTTCGTTTGCTAGAGCTTTTCCAATGTCAAGTATCTTTTCCTTTGACCATGAGATCGTGTAACTCCCGGATACCGTAAGAGTGCTTTGGGTGTATCAAACGTCACAACGTAACTGGGTGACTATAAAGGTGCACTACAGGTATTTCCGAAAGTGTCTGTTGGGTTGACACGGATCGAGACTGGGATTTGTCACTCCATATAACGGAGAGGTATCACTGGGCCCACTCGGTAATGCATCATCATTATGAGCTCAAGGTGACCAAGTGGTTGATCACGGGACTGAACAAGGTATTGGTATACCGACGATCGAGTCTCGGGCAAGTAACATACCGATTGACAAAGGGAATTGTATACGGGGTTGTTTAATCCTCGACATCGTGGTTCATCCGATGAGATCATCGTGGAGCATGTGGGAGCCAACATGGGTATCCAGATCCCGCTGTTGGTTATTGACCGGAGAGTCGTCCCGGTCATGTCTGCATGTCTCCCGAACCCGTAGGGTCTACACACTTAAGGTTCGGTGACGCTAGGGTTGTGAAGATATGTATATGCAGTAACCCGAATGTTGTTCGGAGTCCCGGATGAGATCCTGGACGTCACGAGGAGTTCCGGAATGGTCTGGAGGTAAAGAATTATATATAGGAAGTGCTGTTTTGGCCATCGGGACAAGTTTCGGGGTTATCGGTATTGTATCGGGACCACCGGAGGGGTCCCGGGGGCCCACCGGGTGGGGCCACCTGTCCTGGGAGACCACATGGGCTGTAGGGGGTGCGCCTTGGCCTGCATGGGCCAAGGGCACCAGCCCCAAAAGTCCATGCGCCTAGGTTTCCACAAAAGGGAAGAGTCCCAATGGTGGAAGGCACCTCTAGGTGCCTTGGGGGGGAGGGAAACCTCCCCTTGGCTGCCACACCTAGGAGATTGGATCTCCTAGGCTGGCGCACCACCCCCTTGGCCCTCCTATATATAGTTGAGGAGAGGGAGGACTTCATACCTCAGCCTTTGGTGCTTCTCTCTCCCCTGTTACATCTCTCCCTCGTAGTACACGGCGAAGCCCTGCTACTGTGACGCCCTGCATCCACCACCACGCCGTCGTGCTGCTGGATCTTCATCAACCTCTCCTCCCCCCTTGCTGGATCAAGAAAGGAGGAGACGTCATCCGCTCCGTACGTGTGTTGAACGCGGAGGTACCGTCCGTTCGGTGCTAGGATCTCCGGTGATTTGAATCACGTCGTGTTCGGCTACATCAACCCCGTTCTTCGAACGCTTCCGCTCGCGATCTACAAAGGTATGTAGATGCATCTAATCACTCGTTGCTAGATGAACTCCTAGATGGATCTTGGTGAAACGAGTAGGAAAAATTTTGTTTTCTGCAATGTTCCCCAACACGCCGGAGGATGACCGGGAACGGCACCGGCGAAGGGGCACCGGCGACGACGCGCGGCGGCGGCACGGCGCCCGGAGCGCACCGGCTCGGCGGAGGAGGAGTGGAGCGCCGGCGAGCAACAGACGGGCGGCACGGGATCCGGCTCGGCGGCGTGGGCGCCGGCGGGAGAAGCGCGCGGCGGCGGGGAACGGCGAGTGGCGGCGGAGGCGCGCGGGATCCGGCTCGGCGGCGCGGGCGCCGGCGGGGAACGGCGAGTGGCGCCGGAGGCGCGCGGGATCGGCGGCGCGGATCTGGCCCGGGGCGGCTCGGGCGGGCCGGCCGCGGGCTTCGCGGGCCCGGCCGCGCGGGAGGAGAGAGAGAGGGCGGCGGGAGGTGAGGTGGCGCGCTCCAGTTGGTTGGCGGCGGCGGCAGGATGATTTGGCGCGCTGTGATTGGCCGGAGCGACGTGGAGGCTGGACATGTCCGGCGCGGTCGGACATGTCCGTCGGCGCGAGGAGGAAGACGTTAGGGTTCATCTGCGAATTTTCGGGGGGAGGTGCAAATATATAGGTAGAGGGAGCTAGGAGAGTCCAAACGAGGTGTAGTTTTCGGCCACGCGATCGTGATCAAACGACCGAGATGATGGAGGGGAGATAGGTGGGTTTCGGGCCACTTTGGAAGGGTGTTGGGCTGCAACACACACGAGGCCTTTTCGGTCCCTCGGTTAACCGTTGGAGTATCAAACGAAGTCTAAATGGTACGAAATTTGACAGGCGGTCTACCGATAGTAAACCAAGGACGCTTGGCAAGTCTCGGTCCAATCCGGAAATGTTTAACCCCCACACATGAAAGAAAGGTACAAATGACCACCTGAGGAGAACGGAGCGCCGGAATGCAAAACGGACAACAGGGAAAAGGCTCGGATGCATGAGACGAACATGTATGCAAATGAGATGCACATGATGACATGATATGCAATGCATGACACGCAAGCAATGACAAGGCACAACAGCGAATAACTGGACGACACCTGGCACATCGGTCTCGGGGTGTTACAACACTCCACCACTACGAGAGGATCTCGTCCCGAGATCTAGAATGGCACCGGAGGGACAACGGAAGAGAAAGAGAAGATGTAAAACTAAGTTGCTCCTTTGACAAACGAGTGAAACCAAAGAACCCTGAAAAGGTTGGACAAATTAAAAGAAAAAAATACAATGAAGAAGAACAAAGTTGAAAGCACTCCGGTAGGGAAGAGGAACAAGGAAGAACAAATTCGTATGGCACTCCGGTTAAAAGAGATGTAAGACTTGATAAGGCGAAAAGAACTTGAGCAAAAGGGCACAACACTCCGGTTAAATGGATAGGCATGAAAAGAACATGATCTTTGACAAAATGAGATGATGGGTGAAAAGAACAACCTCAATAGACCTCCAGGAGAAAGAATAGAATAAGGATAATTGAGACAAAAGAATGTAGAAGACAATGCCAATTTCTGCTACAAAAGAGCTTAAAAAGGCATCTTTATGAGAAGGGTTGAACGGAGTTGTTGGAAAAGCCAACAACGAAAAGGATAAGCTTGATATGGTCTTATGGAATACATCTCAAATTATGATGTGACAACCTGCCACTCACGGGAAAAAATTGGATTGAAAAGAACAAGGAGACGAGAAAGCTAACACCGGGAGGATAAAAGAAGAACTTGGGTCATTTATAAGCACCATAATAGCAACATCCTTACGGAAGGTTTAAGGTGAAATATAACCCAAGATAACTCCAATGATGAGATTGATGGATTTACAATATCTCATTCATGACAACATGTGAATCATGAAACATGAATTCAAAATATCAAGAATGACATAATACCACCTCCAATGATACAGTTGAAAGAATTGCACTTTAAAATGCAAGATAAAGAATACTTGAGCTCCTCTGAAATAATCTTGATGAATACTTTGAGAACGAATTAAATCATAGATGAACCATCATGTAGAGCCTCCATGAAGAATTCCAGTAAACAAAAGAATGATCAAAACGAAAGAAAGAGAAGTTGAAAATACAAGGTGAAACCTTGCGATGATTTAGATGGAGCTTCGTGGTGATATAATTGCGAGAGCTTGGATCTTCGGGAAATGAAAGATGAGCACTTGAAACCAAGAATTTAATCATCGTGAATAAACTCCAGGAGAAAAGATTAACATATGGAAGAAACAAGAATAAGAATTAAATTATGCTTAACCTTCACCAATTTAATTGATGACAAGCAACGGATTCGACATATTACTTATTCTCGTAGAAAAGATTAAGAGAGATATAGCGTCAAACTTGAGAAAGTCTTCAACGATCCACCGGTAGGATTTGGAAACAACGAATAAATAGATATGATACACGAAGGAAGAAAACTCTTGAACGAACCACCGTTAGAATTGAAAAAGAACAAATAAAACATAATGAAACACCGGGAAGAATTAACAAATGAACGAAGATGCTTGAAAGAATTTAGATCCATGAGAACGAAGAGATTACGAGCTGATTAGAGAATCCTTGATTTAGACACCGGTATGATTTAGAGTATGCGAGCTGAAAGCTGGACTGAATCAATCTTAGATGATGGGCTCCGGATAATCCGACAGAAAATACTCTGAATTACTCCGGATGAGTGAAAAGAATTCTGACAATCGAAAACAACTATGAGAGGATGGCATAACGCTAGAACCACGAATCTTGAAGAGAAAGGAGCAAGATTAAAGAGAAACTCTTCTTCAGTCTTCAAATGTTGAGAATGATGACGAGAAACACCACCATGAATTTATTTAGACACTTCGGAATAATCAAAACGAAGAGGTTAAACCAGCGATGAAAAGAATTTGAAAGATCTTGGTGAAAAGCATTTGACTGATGATAATTCATTCTTACGTCAAACTTTCAAAAAGAATTTAGGATAGCTCCGGTAAAATTAGAAGAGTCAGGTAAGATCCTGGGAAAAGACCTGTGGGTTAGGGCCCACTCAAAATAAACACCGTTGGAATGATTACTTGAAAGATATTGCACCAGTTGAATTAAATGACTTGAAAGAGATAACAACCTCGAAATAGATTGAACTGATCTTGAATGAAAAAAACGAGCCTTCTGAGATATCTTGAGCACTCCGGGACAATAGAATAGCGACAGGTGAATGATTAAGAATTGCACCGACATGAGAAAGCATTGAAATACGGAAAAGAATATGATCAGCACCGAAAGCTTGAATTGGATTCACCGGAGAAGAAAATGAATGAAGAATGATGAACTAGTAGAACATCTTCTTGAGAACCACCGGGTAAGAATAGAGAAACTTCCACCAATAAATGGATAGTTGATTAAGAAATCTGAGTCCTTGAAGAAACACAAGGGAGGGAGGGCGGGAAAAACAAAGACAACTTGGAGATGGATGAAACGAACACCGTTGAGAAGAAGTGATAATTGGTCTTGCGAATGTTGAAGTGAACGGATCCACTTGAGGAGAAGCACACCGGTTGAGAAGAGGATTGACATGACAATCTCGATTATCAAGAAGGATTAGTATTCGCATTGGAGTATGAGAACACCATTTGGGGAAGGTATGGAATCAAACACTTGACATCGAAGCAACTCGAATACCACAACTCAAAACAAAACAAAGGATTGACTTGCAAAATAAGCCGGAACAAACATATGATAGAGATTTCGTCCAAAGTTTTCATGGTGGGGCCTACTCGGGCTCGATCGTATAGCACCATCATGTACAAGGCAGTGCACATGACATACGAAGCGTCCACGAGTCGGCATAGCCAAGGACTCTTTAAGACACAATGAGACCACTGTAAAACCGACCGTGAATAGGCGGACCACTAGACGTCGAACCCCAATTTCATATCATACATCTGTCGGAAAGATATCCTAAGAGCTACTTGAATTCCCACTTATAAACTCCCGAAACTTCCCGGTTATGCAATCAGGTGTTGGGGATACAGGGGAAGCATAATATCTCACCCAAATCTAGCAAATCCTACATCCAACTGTATCCATCCTTCAACACATAACCGAGAAAACTTCGGAAATCATCTACCTCAACCTTCGAAAAGCATCCGTTATACAAGTTATGGCAATACTCCCGAACTCCCGCCCCAGTACTGGGTGGCGTCGAGGTTATCTCACCAACGAACTGCATAAAAGAGATTTTCTATGTCGGTGTACTAAACTCAGGTATTCCAGAACTGCAACGATAAAATTGTGACGACAACATCTCAGAGCTCAACTCCCCGGGACACTTCCACAAAACCCCTGACAGGAGGCACCAAGACAATGTTCTCGTCACAAAACCATCGGAATGATTCCAAGATACCCGCGTGATCCTAAAATTTTTTTAGTGAAATTTGAGAAGAGAAGAGTCAAAACTCTACGTCAGGATGCCTTACCAGAGCGATGAGGAGACTGGGGAGTAAAAATAATTCCTAAACTCTCTGATATATAATTCCTAAATGACTCAAAACATTTTTGTAGACTCAACAACGGCTGCTAATCCGATCAAGCAGTGGGGGCTCCTAAGGTCAGGGAAGGCTCTGATACCAATTTGTAACGCTCTCGATGCGGCTATATCTCCCACATGTCGAAGCACGACTTAGAGGCATAACCGCATTGAAAGCAATGTCGCAAGTGAGGTAATCTTCGCAAACAACCCATGTAATACATAAGGGAAAAGATACATAGTTGGCTTACAATCGCCACTTCACACAATTACAAGAATAAAGCATTACAACAACCAAATACAATCAAGGTCCGACTACGGAACCAAAATAAAAGAAGAACCCCAAATGCGACAAGGTCCCCGATCGACCCCAACTGGGCACCACTACTGATCAACTAGAACGAATCAACATAAAGGACAAGATCTTCATCGAGCTCCTCTTGAGCTTGGTTGCGTCATCTGCACGGTCTCATCGGCACCTGCAAGCTGGTTTTGGAAGTATCTGTGAGCCACAGGGACTCAGCAATCTCGCACCCTCGCGATCAAGACTATTTAAGCTTATGGGTAAGGTAAAGGTATGAGGTGGAGCTGCAGCAAGCGACTAGCATAAATGGTGGCTAACATACGCAAATGGGAGCGAGAAGAGAAGGCAAAGCACGGTCGATAAAAGTATGATCAAGAAGTGATCCTAAAACAACCTACGTCAAGCAAAACTCCAACACCGTGTTCACTTCCCGGATACCGCCGAAAAGAGACCATCACGGTTACACATGCAGTTGACTTATCTTAATTAAGTTAAGGTTCAAGTTATCTACAACCGGACATTAACAAATTCCCATCTGCCCATAACCGCGGGCACGGCTTTCAAAAGTTCAAATCCCTGCAGGGGTGTCCCAACTTAACCCATCACAAGCTCTCATGGTCAACGAAGGAATAGACCTCCTCTCGAGACATTCCGATCAGACTCGGTATCCCAGTTCTACAAGACATTTCGACAGGGTAAAACTAAACCAGCAACACCGCCCGAATGTGCCGACAAATCCTGATAGGAGCTGCACATATCTCTTTCTCAGGGCACACTCAGATTGTCCTAGGTACGGGTAGGCCAGCCCAGAGTTGCCCCTAGTGGTCACCGGCAGCTGACAGGTTGGACCAACACTCAGAGGAGCACTGGCCCCGGGGGGGGGGGGGTAAAATAATGATGACCCTCAGGAGCGCGACTTCCAAGGGAAAAGAAAAGACTAGGTGGCAAATGGTAAAACCAATGTTGGGCATTGCTGGAGAAGTTTTACTCAAGGCGAACTGTCAAGGGGTTCCCATAATAGCCCAACCGCGTAAGGAACGCAAAATCCGGGAACATAACACCGATATGACGGAAACTAGGGCGGCAAGAGTGGAACAAAACACCAGGCATAGGGCCGAGCCTTCCACCCTTTTCCAAGTATATAGATGCATTAATTAAATAAGATATATTGTGTTATCCCAACAAGTAAACATGTTCCAACAAGGAACGATCTCCATGTTCCAACAAGGAACAAAACTTCAATCTTCACCTGCAACTAACAACGCTATGAGAGGGGCTGAGCAAAGCGGTAACATAGCCAAACAACGGTTTGCTAGGACAAGGTGGGTTAGAGGCTTGGTTCAACAATATGGGTGGCATGATAAGCAAGTGGTAGGTATCGCAGCTTGGGCATAGCAAAAGAGCGAGCATCTAGCAAAGCAAAGATAGTAGTGATTTCGAGGGTATGATCATCTTGCCTGAAATCCCGCAAGGAAGAAGAACGAGTCCATGACGAAGGCAAACGGACGTAGACGAACGGGTCCTCACAAACACGACGTTACCGGAACCAACTCGAAGAAGCAAACACCGGAAAGAAACACACAACATAGTAAACAACCAACACATGAACATGGTATGATATGCGGGATGCGGTATGCGATGCATATGCATGATTTGACAAGGAATGCATGAACCTGGCCTCAACTTGGAAATCCAAGTGTGCCACTGGAAAGATGAGATGAAATCGCTTGAAAACGATATAAAGAACGCTGGAATCGGAGTTACGGTTTGGAAAATGGCAAGCAATTCAAATATGGCACCGGTCTGGGATTTACAGCAAGTAGCCATCTAAATGCAATGAGATGAACATGCTACAGCACCCAAACATGGCAAAAAAATACATGGCAGGGACGCATTCATGAAGCTTAACAAAAGATGAACATTGAGCTACGGCTAATTCATCCATTAACAGGTTCAAACAAGCATGGCAAAAATGCATTTGGCAAACAGATCTCAGACTTAGTGAAATTAACACTTGTCTGGAATTCAGATCAGATAGCATTCTTTGGAGCATGAAAACAATATGCTACAGGACCTGAACATGGCAAAGTAAAGCATGGCATGGAGCTACTCAAATATCTTAACAAAAGTCGCTTAGTGACCTTGAGCCAAAAGGGATCAGAAAATACATTAGCAAGCATGTGAACATGGCAAAAACATAATCAGATCACAGACTTGGTGAAAACTGGAGAATGCTGAAACAGATATCAAGTAGTCATGTTAACGAGCTCGATGCACTCACTACAGAGCAAGGCATGACAATCTAAGCATACACCCATCAAGAATACACAAAATGCAAGCTAGACATGGCAAGAACAATAGCATAGCATGCACAGATCAACTACAACATCCTCGGCAAAATCGCTAACAAGTAGACAATCTGCCCAGATTTACGAAATAGCAAAAGTAGAGCTCGATTGACTCAAGCTAGGGTGCTCCATAAATGCAAACAAAGACATGGATGGATAGAGCACTACAAGATTAACAAAACATCCTTACTGATCATCCTCAAAAGAGGCAGGGATCACTAGGAAACAACATGAACATATGGCATAATGAGATAAACAGCTTAAGGACTTAGTGGAAATGCTAAGTCCCTGAAATCAGCATTACCAAGTGCCTCACTTTGAAAGCTTGTGCTAGACACCACACACATCACAAAAATACATGTGTTGCACCTCTGGAAAGATGGCAAAACCCTTAACAAAACATATGTAGAGCTCATGGGCATATCATGCACACAATAATCATGGCAAAAATGACAAATATCTAAATGGAGCAGCAGATCTGACAATTATCTCAAGTAGCACTCTTCCAACAGCATTTCGGGCATCAAGATGAACTCAAATGAAAATGATGCAATGAGATGAAATGATGTACTCTCTGAGACGAACATTTTGATATGCTATATGCATGAATTGGAGCTATGGATGCAAAGTTACGACATGATGAACATGGCCATATGAAACTGGGAATCTCGGGGACTTAGTGAAATTTCGACGAGAAAAAGTCAACCTCTCAGATCCGTATCGGGGCGGCGCGCGAATCGAGGCTCGTCGGAGATCCTTCCCGGAGAAGAGGACGGGGTCGCCGGAGGATGACCGGGAATGACACCGGCGAAGGGGCACCGGCGACGACGCGCGGCGGCGGCACGGCGCCCGGAGCGCACCGGC
Organism: Triticum urartu; assembly: GCF_056163025.1. Classification (NCBI taxonomy): domain Eukaryota; kingdom Viridiplantae; phylum Streptophyta; class Magnoliopsida; order Poales; family Poaceae; genus Triticum; species Triticum urartu. Next base: position 222,019,740 of record NC_141878.1, read on the forward strand.
TCGGCGGAGGAGGAGTGGAGCGCCGGCGAGCAACGGGCGGGCGGCGCGGGATCCGGCTCGGCGGCGCGGGCGCGGGCGGGGAACGGCGAGTGGCGGCGGAGGCGTGCGGGATCGGCGGCGCGGATCTGGCCCGGGGCGGCTCGGGCGGGCCGGCCGCGGGCTTCGCGGGCCCGGCCGCGCGGGAGGAGAGAGAGAGAGGGCGGCGGGAGGTGAGGTGACGCGCTCTGGTTGGTTGGCGGCGGCGGCGGGATGATTTGGCGCGCTGTGATTGGCCGGAGTGACGTGGAGGCTGGACATGTCCGGCGCGGTCGGACATGTCCGTCGGCGCGAGGAGGAAGACGTTTGGGTTCATCCGCGAATTTTCGGGGGGAGGTGCAAATATATAGGTAGAGGGAGCTAGGAGAGTTCAAATGAGGTGCGGTTTTCGGCCACGTGATCGTGATCGAACGACCGAGATGATGGAGGGGAGATAGGTGGGTTTTGGGCCACTTTGGAAGGGTGTTGGGCTGCAACACACACGAGGCCTTTTCGGTCCCTCGGTTAACCGTTGGAGTATCAAACGAAGTCCAAATGGTACGAAACTTGACAGGCGGTCTACCGGTAGTAAACCAAGGCCGCTTGGCAAGTCTCGGTCCAATCCGGAAATGTTTAACCCCCACACATGAAAGAAAGCTAGAAATGACCACCGGAGGAGAACGGAGCGCCGGAATGCAAAACGGACAACGGGGAAAAGGCTCGGATGCATGAGACGAACATGTATGCAAATGAAATGCACATGATGACATGATATGCAATGCATGACACGCAAGCAATGACAAGGCACAACAACGAATAACTGGACGACACCTGGCACATCGGTCTCGGGGCGTTACAGGTATTGAGGTTGATAAAGCCAAGGTTGATGCTATTGAGAAGATGCCATGTCCCAAGGACATCAAAGGTATAAGAAGTTTGCTTGGTCATGCCGGATTTTATAGGAGGTTCATTAAGGACTTCTCAAAAATTTCTCGGCCTCTAACTAATTTATTACAAAAAGATAAACCATTTGTTTTTGCTGATGATTATGTAGAAGCATTTGAAATACTTAAGAAAGCATTGATCTCTGCACCTAATGTTCAGCCACCTGATTGGAATTTACCCTTTGAAATTATGTGTGATGCTAGTGATTATGCTGTAGGTGCTGTTCTAGGGCAAAGAGTTGATAAGAAATTAAATGTTATTCAATATGCTAGTAAAACCCTAGACAATGCTCAAAGAAATTATGCTACCACTGAAAAAGAATTCTTAGCAGTTGTATTTGCTTGTGATAAGTTCAGACCTTATATTGTTGATTCTAAAGTAACTATTCACACTGATCATGCTGCTATTAAATATCTCATGGGAAAGAAAGATGCTAAACCTAGACTTATTAGATGGGAGCTGAGAACCCCGTTGCAGACAACTTGTCTAGGTTAGAAAATGTGCTTGATGACCCACTTCCTATTGATGATAGCTTCCCTGATGAGCAATTAAATGTCATAAATGCTTCTCATATTGCTCCATGGTATGCTGATTATGCTAATTACATTGTTGCTAAGTTTATACCACCTAGTTTCACATACCAGCAAAAGAAAAAGTTCTTCTATGATTTGAGGCATTACTTTTGGGATGACCCGCATCTTTATAAATAAGGAGTAGATGGTGTTATTAGATGTTTTGTACCTGAGCATGAACATGAACAGATCCTACGCAAGTGTCACTCCAAATCTTATGGAGGACACCATGCTGGAGATAGAACTGCACATAAGGTATTGCAATCTGGTTTTTATTGGCCTACTCTCTTCAAGGATGCCCGTAAGTTTGTCTTATCTTGTGATGAATGTCAAAGAATTGGTAATATTAATAGACGTCAAGAAATGCCTATGAATTATTCACTTGTTATTGAACCATTTGATGTTTGGGGCTTTGACTATATGGGGCCTTTTCCTTCCTCTAATGGATATACACATATTCTAGTTGCTGTTGATTACGTTACTAAGTGGGTAGAAGCTATTCCAACTAGTAGTGCTGATCATAACACTTCTATTAAAATGCTTAAAGAAGTTATTTTCCCAAGATTTGGAGTCCCTAGATATTTAATGACTGATGGTGGTTCACATTTTATTCATGGTGCTTTCCGTAAAATGCTTGCTAAATATGATGTTAATAATAGAATTGCATCCCCTTATCACTCACAGTCTAGTGGTCAAGTAGGATTGAGTAATAGAGAGCTCAAATTAATTTTACAAAAGACTGTTAATAGATCTAGAAAAAATTGGTCCAAGAAACTTGATGATGCATTATGGGCCTATAGAACTGCATATAAAAATCCTATGGGTATGTCTCCGTATAAAATGGTTTATGGAAAAGCATGTCACTTACCTCTCAAACTAGAACACAAGGCATATTGGGCTATTAAAGAGCTCAACTATGATTTTAAACTTGCCGGTGAGAAGAGGTTATTTGATATTAGCTCACTTGATGAATAGAGAACCCAAGCCTACGAAAATGCCAAGTTGTTTAAAGAAAAAGTTAAAAAATGGCATGACAAAAGGATACAAAAGCTTGAGTTTAATGTAGGTGATTATGTATTGCTATACAACTCTCGTTTAAGATTTTTTGCAGGAAAACTTCTGTTTAAATGGGAAGGTCCTTACGTTATCGAGGAGGTCTATCGTTCTGGTGCCATAAAAATCAACAACTTCGAATGTACAAATCCGAAGGTGGTGAATGGTCAAAGAATCAAACATTATATCTCAGGTAATCCCATAAATGTTGAAACCAATGTTATTGAAACCGTAACCCCGGAGGAATACATAAGGGACACTTTCCGGAACGTTTCAGACTCCGAAAAGGAATAGGTATGTGGTACGGTAAGTAAACCGACCCCAAAATAGTTTTTAAGGCAATATTTCTCTGTTTTGGAATATTTAGAAAATAGAAAAATAAGAAGCAGTCCGGGAAGGACACAAGAGCTCCACGAGGGTGGAGGACGCGCCCTACCCCCTGGGCGCGCCCCCTACCTCGTGGGCACCTCGTGTGCTCTCCGGACTCCGTTTTCGTACACGACACGTATTTTTGTCGGTAAAAATTCATTATATAATCTCCCGGGGGTTTGACTCCCGTATCACGCAATTATCCTCTGTTTGTGTTTCGAGATGTTGCTGCTGCAGATTAGAGCAAGATGTATTCGCAAGAGTCAGTCGGGGAGAGCCGGGTGTCTCATCCGGCACCGAGATCAACGACAAACAACAATGTTGACCTCTTTGGGCCAGCAATGGAGGAAGAGATGGAGGCTGATTTGAAGAGGATAGATTCCATGGAAGAGGATCAAGAAGTCACTTCCCGCCTCCAAGCTGGATTCACAATGGGAGAACTGCATAGCTTGGCTATTCCAAACTCGGTTATCCCTTCCAATGTTAGATTTCTTTCTTATGAGAATATGAAAAAGAGTGTCACAGGTTCTCCCGCAGCTATGCAGCACCCTTGGGTGCAGGGAGCTTTGGCTGTTACAGGAAAACTCTGAAAGGAAATAATGGACCTCAAGCAGCAAGTCAACAAGCTCGAGGAGGAGAATCGTATCCTGAGGGGCATCATCGCCAAGAATATCACATCACCATCCCCGAAAAAGGAAACATAATCACATGGGTATGGGCACTCCCCTTGGCAACTGCCAATCTTGGGGGAGTGCCCCGGTATCGTATCACCATCACTTTTATCTTTACCGTTTTTCTTAGTTCGATCCTTTTGGTAATATCTTTATCTAGTAGAATAAAAGTTCTTAGTATGATCTAGTTGTGAGTTTTGCTTTATAATCCTTCTATGTAATCGATCCCATGAGCTATATAATAAAGATTAACGTTGAGTCAAGGGCTTGATTATTTTGCCATGATCCTAAGGGAACAAAAGAAAATAGAAAGAAATAAAAAGAAACAAAGAGATCATGTGAGTCTTATGGAGAGTAATGAGCTCACATAGGAAAAAGTATGATGAATAAAAGTTGTTGAGGGTTGACAAACATAGTTTTGGTCATCGTTGCAATTAATAGGAAGTAATAAAGAAAGAGAGGTCTTCACATATAGATATACTATCTTGGACATCTTTTATGATTGTGAGCACTCATTAAAATATGACATGCTAAAGAGTTGATGTTGGACAAGGAAGACAACGCAATGGGTTATGTTTTCTTACATCTGAGATAAATTATATTGTCATGGATCATCCAACATGGTTGAGCTTGCCTTTCCCTCTCATGCTAGCCAAATTCATCGCACCAAGTAGAGATACTACTTGTGCTTCCAAATACCCTTAAACCAGTTTTGCCATGAGAGTCCACTATACCTACCTATGGATTGAGTAAGATCCTCTAAGTAAGTTGTCATCGGTGCAAGCAATAAAAATTGCTCTCTAAATATGTATGACTTATTAGTGTGGGAGAAAATAAGCTTTATACGATCATGTGATATGGAAGAAATAAAAGCGACGGACTGCATAATAAAGGTCCATATCACAAGTGGCAATATAAAGTGACGTTCTTTCGCATTAAGATTTTGTGCATCCAACTACAAAAGCGCATGATAATCTCTACTTCCCTCTACGAAGGGCTTATCTTTTACTTTTATCCCCCACATTGCATAAGAGTCTTGGTGATCTTCACCCTTCCTTTTTACATTTTATCCTTTGGCAAGCACAGTATGTTGGAAAGATCCTGGTATATATGGCTAATTGGATGTGAGTTTTCATGAACTATTATTGTTGACATTACCCTTGAGGTAAAACGTTGGGAGGCAAAACTATAAGCCCCTATCTTTCTCTGTGTCCAATTAAAATTCCATACCCATAAGTATTGCGTGAGTGTCAGCAATTGTGAAAGACTATATGATAGTTGAGTATTTGGACTTGCTGAAAAGCTCTTATACATTGACTCTTTCCTATGTTATGATAAATTGCAATTGCTCCAATGACTGAGATTATAGTTTGTTAGTTTTCAATAAAGTTTACGATTCATACTTGAAATTGTGATTGAATTATTACTCTAGCATATGACATCATATGACAAGGATTATATAAGTTGCTGTTCTACGAATGATCATGATGCCCTCATGTCCGTATTTTATTTTTATCGACACCTCTATCGCTAAACATGTGGACATATTTTTCGATTTGGCTTTTCGCTTGAGGACAAGCGAGGTCTAAGCTTGGGGGAGTTGATACGTCCATTTTGCATCATGCTTTTATATCGATATTTATTGCATTATGGGCTGTTATTACACATTATGTCACCATACTTATGCTTATTCTCTCTTATTTTACAAGGTTTACATGAAGAGGGAGAATGCCGGCAGCTGGGATTCTGGGCTGGAAAAGGAGCAAATATTACAGACCTATTCTGCACAGCTCCAAAAGTCCTGAAACTTCACGAAAGACGTTTTCAGAATATATATAAAAATACTCAGCGGAAGAGATTCACCAGGGGGGCCACGCCCTGCTCATGAGGGTGGGGGCACGCCCTACCCCCTGGGCGCGCCCCCTACCCCGTGGGCCCCCTGGTGGCCCTACGGTGGCCATCTTCTGCTATATGAAGTCTTTCGATGGGAAAAAAAATAAGAAGCCATCTTCTTGGACGAAACTTCGCCGCCACGAGGCGGAACCTTGGCCGAACCAATCTAGGGCTCTGGCAGAGCTGTTCTGCCAGGGAAATTTCCCTCCCGGAGGGGGAAATCATCGCCATCGTCATCACCAACGCTCCTCTCATCAGGAGAGGGCAATCTCCATCAACATCTTCATCAGCACCATCTCCTCTCAAAACCCTAGTTCATCTCTTGTATCCAATTCTTGTCTCCAAGTCCGGGATTGGTGCTAGTAGGTTGCTAGTAGTGTTAATTACTCCTTGTAGTTGATGCTAGTTGGTTTAATTGGTGGAAGATCATATGTTCAGATCCTATATGCATATTAATACCCCTCTGATTATGAACATGAATATGCTTTGTGAGTAGTTATGTTTGTTCCTGAGGACAAGGGAGAAGTCTTGCTATTAGTAGTCATGTGAATTTGGTATTCGTTCGATATTTTGATGAGATGTATGTTGTCTCTCCTCTAGTGGTGTTATGTGAACGTCGACTACATGACACTTCACCATTATTTGGGCCTAGAGGAAGGTATTGGGAAGTAATAAGTAGATGATGGGTTGCTAGAGTGACAGAAGCTTAAACCCTAGTTTATCCGTTGCTTCGTAAGGGGCTGATTTGGATCCATATGTTTCATGCTATGGTTAGGTTTACCTTAATACTTTTGTTGTAGTTGCGGATGCTTGCAATAGAGGTTAATCATAAGTGGGATGCTTTTCCAAGTAAGGACAGTACCCAAGCACCGGTCCACCCACATACCAAATTATCAAAGTACCAAACCCGAATCATATGAGTGTGATGAAAACTAGCTTGATGATATTCCCATGTGTCCTCGGGAGCACTTTTCTCTATATAAGAGTTTTTCCAGGCTTGTCCTTTGCTACAAAAAGGATTGGGCCACCTTGCTACACCTTATTTACTTTTGTTACTTGTTTCTCGTTACAAATTATCCTATCACAAAACTATCTGTTACCACGTGTTTCAGTACTTGCAGAGAATACCTTGCTGGAAACCGCTTATCATTTCCTTTTGCTCCTCGTTGGGTTCGACACTCTTACTTACCGAAAGGACTACGATAGATCCCCTATACTTGTGGGTCATCAGCGTCATCCAGGGACTAGGGGAGGACAAGGCGAAGCTCCGCACCGAGTGCGACCTACTGAGGGCAAAGATCGCCAGAACGACGAAGCAGCACGAGGAGACCACTGCCTTGTTGAAGAGAACCGGTGTCATCGTCAAGAAACTTATAGACGAGAATGCCATGCTCCGCATCGAGTGCCAAAGGCTGGTGGAGGAATCCGTGGATGCTCTCAAGCAGCCTCTTGAGGACACGAAAGAGCTCATCATCGCTCGCCGCGGGAACTAGTCTCTGCGGCTTGTAGCAACACGTCAAGAAAGTAGAGATCAGTGAGTCAGATCATTGTCTGCGTCTTCCTTCTTCTTTTGCCCTTGTGTATTTTGGGAGTTGCCTCATGTGGCCTTTTTAATTATCTTCCTAAATATATAATACAATTATTATCCACTATCATCGTCCTTATGTTCATCAGTCTTGCTATAAGTCGCAGTCGATGCTATATTGGTCCGTTGGATCTTACATCAAGATCTGTGCAAAACTTTCTTTTTAGATTTCTTTTCTCTCTCTTAAATATCAATCCAGTGAGACATAGCCATGCCAATAAATAGAGGATTGGGCGCCATTACTGGAGACGTTGGGAGAGAGGTGGGCGGCGGATAGAGGTCAAAGGGCTCTCCTCCCGATGAGCACGCTTAGGGGTCTGATCGCACGCCTCCCATACTCAAATAGCTACCCCGCACGACACCTCCTAGCCAATAAAAAGGGATGTGTTGTGGCACGTAAATGGTAAGTAGAACGCCCACAGTTTCAATAATAATTGTGTTTCCGATTTGTAACATGACAACACTTGTTCCAAAATGACTTTGTTGATTGTTAATGTGTGTGATGTCTACTATGCAAATTTATTCTTGTAGACTCGTGTTGGGCCTCCAAGCGCAGAGTTCTGTAGGACAGTAGCAATTTTCCCTCAAGTGGATGACATAAGGTTTATCAATCTGTGGGATGCGTAGGATGAAGGTGGTATCTCTCAAACAACCCTGCAACCAAATACAAGAAATCTCTTGTGTCCCCAACAAACCTAATACAATGGCAAATTGTATAGGTGCACTAGTTCAGCAAAGAGATGGTGCCGAAAGTGTAATATGGATGGTAGAAATATATTTTTATAATCTGAATAAATAAAAAAGGCAAGGTAGCAAATACTAAATGGGCACAAAAACGGTATTGCAATGCTTGAAAATGAGGCCTAGGGTTCGTACTTTTGCTAGTGCAATCTCTCAACAGTGCTAATATAATTGGATCATATAACCATCCCTAAAAGTGCAACGATGAATCGCTCCAAAGTTCTTATCTACCGAAGATCATAAGAAGAAATCGTTTGTAGGGTACGGAACCACCTCGAAGCTATTCTTTCCGATCGATCTATCTAAGAGTTTGTACTAAAATAACACCAAATAGTTTCAGATTCATAATGCTCAATCCAACACAAAGAACCTCAAAGAGTGCCCCAAGATTTCTATCGGAGAAACAAAAGACGAGAACGTGCATCAACCCCTATGCATATATTACCCCAATGTCACCGCGGGAATATGCGAGTTGAATGCCAAAACACATATCAAGTGAATCAATATGATACCCCATTGTCACCACGAGTATTCATATGCAAGACATATATCAAGTGCTCTCAAATCCATAAAAGTATCCAATCCGATAAAACAAAATCTCAAAGGGAAAACTCAATTCATCACAACAAGATAGAGAGGGGAAAAACACCATATGATCCGACTATATTAACAAAGCCCGGGATACATCAAGATCGTGACATCTCAAGAACACGAGAGAGAGAGAGATTAAACACATAGCTACTGGTACAAACCCTCAGCCCCAATGGTGGACTACTCCCTCCTCACCGTGATGGCCGCCGGGTGTCGGTGGGAAACGACACCTATGGGGTCACTGGGATCCCTTCTACAGTTGGCGGGCACGGGGTTGTGCGAAGAGCGGGTCTGGCGGTCAGCACACAAATCGTTTACCCAGGTTCGGGCCGCGGAGATGCGTAAAACCCTACTCCTGCTTTATGTATATTTAGGTCTTGTTGTGTCCTTGAACTAGCTGTCGTGGCTCTCTAGTCCAAAAGATCTGAATCCCCCTCCAGTATGCCCTGGGCCTCCTTTTATAGACAAAAAGGGGTCGCCGCCGTGGCACACAGGAGGTGGAAAGGTGTACAGGGGCTGAGTCTATTCCCTGGCACCATCGGACAAACACATTTAATGCGTTGCCGATGTTCCCCTCTTGCTTTATTGGGGACGACAAAGAAGCTCGACCCAGCTGTCGTTGCCTCGCCTGGCTCCGACGCGCGTCCAAGCTGACGAGGCGTTGTAGCGCAATGTTGGCTGGCTGCTGGGCTGGCACGGTGGTGGAGCCTTCATGAAGATCTGCATGCCACCACGCAGGTGCTTGCTGAGTTGGTGTAGAGGCCGCACGCTGCCACGCAGATGCCTACTCAGCTGGTCGAGCTGGCAGCTGTATGGGGGCGGCGGTGGAGTCTTAGCGGGCGCGGCCCTGGCTGCGGCCCCGCAGGCGTCTTCAGCAAGGGTCTTGTAGAGGGCCCTGCAAGGGTCTTGCTGCAGCACCGCGGTCGTCCCCGGCAAGGATCTTGCCGGGGGGTCTCATGGATCTCCTTGGCAAGGATCTCGCCAAGGATCGTCGTCTTCTTGTTTTCATCTGATCTTGTGTGTCTATGATCTCTACAAAGATCAGCATGCCACCATGGAGGTGCCTCCCGAGCCTTGGTTCCAATATGGTGTGGGAACCCCTTGGGCTCAAGGGTGCCGCGCTCTGCTAGCGTCAGGCATGTTGCCCCGGCAAGGATCTTGCCGAGGCTGCGGAAGCCACCCCGGCAAGGGTTTTGCCGGGGGAGTCCACCTTGCCCTCTTGCTCTGTCTGCGTCTCTAGTCTTGGCGTTGCTCTGGTCGTCTTATGCTCCGGCATCCCTCCTCTACCCTGCTTAGTGTGGCCATGGGCGCGGCTCTAACTGCCCGTGCACAAGTTAAGGGGTGTAAAAGGAGAGCCCCTACTTTTGTACACTGACAGGAGCCCCCGGGCCTGGGCCCCACATAAGTGCGACGCGTTGTTGGGCTAGGCCCAGAACGGTGCGCCGGCAGGTGGGGCTGATTTTTACCGCTGTAATTTCTCTGTCCGCTGCGCTTCCCCACGACCCGTCTTGAACACGCGACGTGGAGGGCCATGCGTGACATGGGGTTCGTGTGTGGGGCGGTTTCCGCACGCATGCGTCACATCGTGGTAAAGAGGCGGCTCACGCCTTCCCCGTAAAAAGAGGAAAGCGCAGAGGCACGGCTCATTTATTGTGTGGGCTCGGGTCATGGTCTTCAAGGCGCCCGCGCCCCACGACCACGGGGTGGAGAACGGTCGTCTCTTCTGTCCCCTCGATTTCTGCTCGCCCGCCACGTGTCCCCTATGCTCTGAAGATGGTAGGAGGTGGGTGCGGGCCTTGAATGGTGAGGTGGGGAAATGGGCCGCTGCTAATTGGGGCAGTGGGTCGGCCTCGATTCTCTGCGCCCCTGATGGTTGGATTGGCTGAGTGGGGCAGCCGAGTCCCGACCCCACACCTTTCGAAGAAGGGGGAGGGGATGGCACCCCACAATCTTTCATCATTCCTCTCCTTCCACCTCGGCTCCACTCTTTCATCTGCCATGGCAAGAGGGGTCGCCGGTCCTTCGACGGTGGCGGTGAGGGTCTCTGCTCGACAGCGCGTCCCTCCTTCCCAAGAGCCCGCGGCGGAGGAGCCGGCCACGAGAGGAAGGGGGAGGGGTGAGGCCGAGGCCGGCGTGGCGCTCGGGGAAGAGGGGGATGGGGCAGCGCACCGGCCTTGCCTCCTCCAGTGATGCCTCGCCCAATGGAGGGCCACGTCAGGGACCAGCCTCGTGAGTTCTTCATTAGGCTGCATCGGCCACCGTGCCGTCTCCTTCGTCTTCCTGCGCCATTTGCTCAGGAGATGGAGCTCGATCCGCCCCGACCCTGAGGTTGCACATGAGGGGCTGCGGGAACGGCGGCACGCGGGTCGACGTTGACTTTCCCGCCCCTCAGGTCATGTATCTTCGCCGCGGATGGAAGACCTTTGCTAGCATCCATAGCCTGACGGCGGGGCTCATTCTCTATTTCAAATTAATGGAGAACGGCATGCTCTTCGTCAAGGTCTTTGGAGACTCTGGAACTCGCCTGAAGTGCTGTGTGGAGAGCTCCTCCGATGATGAAGACCCCTCTTCAAGCGGGAGTGATGAGGAGGACAGCGACAGCGATGACGAGCGCTCGAGCGAGGGCACGTCGACCTCGTCTCCGACTGACCGCGTCGCCCCTCCCTCCGCCGTGCGCTCTGCGGAGGGCCTTCCTCGTCAAGCTCTCCATCGGCGCGTTCCCCGTTCCTTCCTTTTTGCCTTCACCTGCTGCACCTGGGAGGAAAGGGGCAAGAACGGGGATCACGGGGCACTTATCTTTTCTAGTTTGTAAGCCTGCGGACACTCATTAGATTTCAAAATTTGTAATCCCCTTGCTCGTGTACCCATTCCGTATGAATTGTACTTGTTTTTAACGTATGATTGAAAAGAAGGGTGTCTGCCGGGTTTTGTTTGCGCATGGGCGAGGGCCACACCGAGGAACGCATCCTCGTTATCTTAAGATAAACATGGTCTCCCGGCAACAGGCCTTGCCATCCTCCTGCTCTATGGCCTGACTACGCTCACGCTCTCAGCGGAGGTAGGGGCCGAGTAGGATTAGGCCTTTCACTCGCCCTCTTCCCACCGCTCTACAACCAAGTTCCGGTCCAAATAGAGCTTTCGGACACGGGACGGAGGGGGCAAGATGGTACGAGAGCGAGCGAAGCCTTATACGTTCAAGGTTCATACGGGGGCACGAAGTGGGGGAGAAAAATGTATCTGACATTGCAGCCCCTGGCAACCTTGGCCTGTGACGGTTAGATCCTTGTGTCTGCTGCCTCCGGCAACCTTGGTTTGCCGGGGCTGGAGCATCGGCCCGTTCTTTTTCCTCCCAATAGCTCAGCAGAAATGTCCATGTACCCTGCAAACCAAAGAAGACGGAAAGGAACAGAGTGACGCACACTCGACCTCTATGCTAGGGGTTAGCCGTTACTAAGCACTATCAACCCTAACCGAGGGAGAGACTCAACCTAGCATGCATGCTATAACTTAGGGCACCAGCGCTTCATTTATTTATGCTCAGGGTCTGCGCCTGGCTTTGTACAAAGGGTTACATGCTCTGCCGGCAAGGCTTGTACAAAAGGTGGTTTGCCAGGGGGCCCAGCAACCGCGCCTTATGGGTAGAACTTGCGAAGATGTTCGATGTTCCAGGAGTTGCTCACTGGAACCCCATCCTCGGTCTCTAGGCGGACTGCGCCAGGCCTGGTGACTCGTATTACCTGATAAGGGCCTTCCAACTTCGGCGTCAACTTGTTGGAATTCTTGGCCAACTGAACGTGCCGAAGAACAAGGTCGCCTTCCTCAAAGCTTCGGGCATGAACCTTGCGGCTATGGTAGCGACACAAGGCTTGCTGGTAGCGCGCTGCTCATACAGCCGCCCGAAGACGATCTTCCTCAAGGAGTGTCTTGTCATCTTGCCGCAACTGCTCTTGGTCAAACTCATCATAAGCGAGCACTCGAGGCGACCCGTATGTGAGTTCCATCGGGAGAACTACTTCTGCCCCGTAAACAAGGGAGGAGGGTGTCTGACCGGTGGCTCAATTTGGCGTCGTTGTGATTGACCAAAGAACCGCCGGCAATTCATTAATCCAGCCTCGTCCACACCTATGTAGCCTGTCAAAAGTCCTTGTCTGGAGGCCTCGCAACACTTTAGCATTCACCCTCTCAGCTTGGCCGTTGCTTCATGGATGTGCAACAGAAGCAAAATAGACCTTGCTGCCGAGGTCCTGGATGTATTGCATGAAGGCGTGGCTCGTGAACTGTGTGCCGTTGTCGGTGATGATCCTGTTTGGCACACCGAAACGGCAGACTAGCCCCTTGAAGAATTTGACGACTGATTGTGCTGTCACCTTTCTCACCGTCTCCACCTCCGGCCACTTTGTGAACTTGTCGATTGCAACGTACAAGTACTCAAAGCACCCGACAGCACGGGGAAAGGGGCCCAGTATGTCGAGCCCCCAGACCGAGAATGGCCAGGAGAGAGGGATTGTTTGGAGCGCTTGAGCTGGTTGATGGAGCTTCTTCGAATGGAACTGACACGCTTCACACTTGTTCACTAGTGCCATTGCATCCTGGAGGGCAGTGGGCCAGAAGAAACCTTGCCAGAATGCCTTGCCGGCAAGGGCCCTTGACCCTATGTGGGAGCCACATATGCCTCCGTGTATCTCTGCCAACAACTCCAGTCCTTCCTCCCGGGGAATGAACTTCAATTTCACGTCGTTTGGTCTTTTTCTATACAGGACGTCGTCGACGAACTGGTACATGGCAGACTGGCGGGCAACTTTCTCCGCTTCTTCCTGCTCCTTAGGGAGTTCCCTGTTTGGAGGAATTGAACGGTATGTTGTGCCCATGCCGGAGCCTGAGGCTCGACGGCAAGGACTAAAGGCACTTCCTCTGCCATGGGAGCAGCCGTCTCTACAGCCAGGACTTGACGCCCCACCGGAGTCGGTCGCCCCACGGTTGGCTGAGTGCCCACGGCAACATCCTTGCCGGCGGCTCCTGGGAGCTCGGCGGGAAAGTACTTCTCGGGGCCTGATTTCCTTCGCTTGTTCTGCTCTGTTGATGGTTCAACGGATGGTTGAGTCAGCCGAAGCACAAAAATACCTGGTTCCACAGGTAGTTTGAAGGCGGCGTGCTTCGACAGGTAGTCGGCGATGTCGTTCTCCACTCGGGGAACATGCTCCGCCTGTATACCGTCAAAGCGCTCCTCCAACTTCCTCACCTCATCCACATGGGCCTCCATCAATGGGCTTTGATAATCTTTATTGACTTGCCTGACAACAAGCTGCGAATCACCCCTGGCGATGAGCTTCTTGATCCCGAGGTCTGCCGCAATCCTAAGACCGGCAAGCAACCCCTCGTATTCAGCAGTGTTGTTTGTGGACATCTCCCTGGGAAAGTGCATCTGGATTACATACTTGAGGTGCTCTTCGGTGGGTGCGACGAGCAGCACACCAGCACCATCGCCATGCAGTGAGAAAGCCCCGTCAAAGTACATAATCCAGTTGCGACTTGCCTCCTTGTCGGGGAGGGTGGTCGCCTGGATCTCTTCGTCTGGCGTCGAGGTCCACTCGGCAATGAACTCTGCCAAGACTCTGCTCTGGATTGTAGAAGTACTTTCAAACTTCAAACCAAAGCTCGACAGCTCCACAGCCCACTCCACAATCCTCCCAGTTGCGTCTAGGTTATGCAATATCCGTTGCAACGGGAGGCGGGTGACGACGGTGATCTCGTGTGCCTGGAAGTAATGACGCAGCTTCCCCGAGGCCATAAGGAGGCCGAAGAGCAATTTCTACACACCGGAGTACCTTGACCTAGCCCCCTGCAAGAGGGAGCTGACAAAGTAAACCGGGTGCTACATCATTTTCATGTTTGACAGCACTTCGTCTGGTTGCGCAGGCCCTGCCCCGCCAGCGTCGGACCCTGCCGGGGGCCTTGCCTCTTTGTCGGCCTCCCTCTGCGACACTGACCACTTGGTTCGTTGCCGCCAGGTATAGCAGCAATGGTTCTTGGGGTTTGGGTGCAACCAGTATCGATGTAGAGGAGAGGCATTTCTTCAAATCCTGCAGCGCTGCTTCGGCCTCTGGGGTCCATTCCATTGGGCTCACCTTTTTCAAGATTTCGAAAAAGGGAAGGGCATGCTCAGCAGACCTGGAGATGAATTTTCTCATGGCGGCAACGCAACCAGTGAGCCGACACACGTCCTTGATCCACTTGGGTGCCCTAATCTGCTCAATAGCCTTGATCTTGTCTGGATTTGCCTCGATCCCACGCTGTGACACAAAGAACCCGAGAAGTTTTCCGGACGGAATGCCGAAGACACACTTCTCAGGGTTCAACTTGAGGTTGATCTTGCGTAGATTCACAAACGTCTCTTCCAGATCTTGTACAAGTGTCGCCCTGTCTTTGGTTTTGACCACTATGTCATCCATATAAGCTTCCATATTTCTATGTAGCTGGGGCTCAAAACCAATCTAGACCACCCTTGCAAATGTCGAGCCAACATTCTTCAACCCGAAAGGCATCCGTAAAAAGCAATATGTGCCACATGGGGTGATGAACGCTGTCTTCTCTTCGTCTTCTCTCGCCATAAAGATTTGGTGGTACCCCGAGTAGGCATCAAGGAATGATAGAAGATCACACTCGGCCGTGGAGTCAACAATCTGGTCAATGCACGGCAATGGGAAAGGGTCCTTGGGACAAGCCTTATTGATATCTGTGTCGTCAATACACAGCCTGCACTTCCCATTCGCCTTGCGCACTACTACTGGATTGGCCAACCACGTCGGATGGAGTACTCCTCTCACCAAGCCTGCCGCTTCCAACTTCCTGATCTCCTCCGTAATGAACTCCTGCTGTTCCAAAGCTTGCTTCCCGACCTTCTGCTTGACGGGTCGCGCATGAGGACAAACAACAAGATGGTGCTCAATCACCTCTCTGGGAACGCCGGTGATGTCGGATGCTTGCCATGCAAACACATCGACATTCGCCCGCAGGAAGGTGACGAGCGTGCTTTCCTATTTGTTGTCTAGGGTGGAGCTTATGGTGAAAGCCCCTCCTGTGCCGTCCTCCTCGACAGACACCCTCTTGGTCTCTGGTGGCGCAGCTATGGATTGCTTTCTCTTTTCGGTGGAGCTCTCTGGCACGTCCTCGACGGGAGCACAACACTCCAAAGAGGTGCGCTTGCCGGAGTGGGTGCGAGAGGTCTTGCCGATCTTCTTCCCTGCGGCTCCAGCGGCAGGAGCGAGTGCCTTGGCAACAGTCGCTGCAACTGCTTCCCGGTAGAGTTGGTCAGCGTAGATCAGTGCATCCTTCTTGTCGGAGGGGACGGTGATGATGGTCATTGGCCTCGGCATCTTCAGCGTGTTGTAGGCGTAATGCGACGCCGCCATAAACTTGGCTAGTGTCGGGCGGCCGAGAATCCAGTTGTAGGGCAAGGGGATCTCAGCTACATAAAAAACAATCCTCTTCGTCCTGTAGTTTAACTCGTCTCCAAACGTCACGGGCAGCATGACCTTACCCTTCGGCTGACTCCTCCCCGGGTTGACCCCTTGAAACGTGCCCGTCTCTTCGAGGTCTCCATCAGGAATCTGGAGCCTTTTGATCACAACGGGCGAGATCAAGTTCAGACTGGCCCCGCCGTCAACTAGCATCTTCGTCACCTTGAGGTTGCGTATTGTTGGCAAGACCAACAACGACGAACACCCGACCGCGGTGGTGCGATCAGGGTGGTCCTCGGTGTCGAAAATGATAGGTGTGCTGGACCATTTTAGTGGCCTCTGAGCATCGAGGGATGGTTCCGTTGCTGTAATCTCACGTGCGCACTGCTTGAGTTGGCGGTGAAAAGTGTGCAACGAGGTGCCACCATCGACGCACATGGCCTCCGTAGCCTTCTGGAACTCGTGCTCACCAGACTCGTCATCTTTGTCATGATCATCATCATCTTCTTGCTTCTTGTCGCGGCCCCGAGCGGGCCTCTCTTGCTGATTATCCTTTCCGCGATGGCCTCCTTGGCCGCCATGCTTCTTGACAGACCCATCGGCACCATCCTGGCCCTTCTCCTTGTCCCGCCTCTCATACTCAGCTTTTTTCTTCTCAACAAGCAGCTCGACTTGCCAGCAGTTCTAGAGGTCGCGGCCCTTGGTGCGGTGGATCTTGCAATATTGCTTATCGGAGCCTCCTGGCTTGTTGGCAGCCGCCAAGGCCCGGCAAGCGGCGCACCCGGCAATTTCCTTGCCGGGGTCGTCTGCCTTGGCCTTCTTGGCAGCGCCGGTGTCCTCGGATCCCTCGACGGCAAGCACGGTCTTGCCCTTGCACTTCCTGTTGCGGCGCCGACCCTTTTTCGTCAGGGTCACCGCGTCTTCCTCTGTGGAGTCAGTTTCTGTGCCGGCATCCTCGCCAGGGTACTTCCTCCCCTCTTCCGCTTGAGTGCACCTATCGGCCAGAACATAAAGTTCGGCCACATCTTTGACCTTGTTCATCACCAGCTCTTCACACATCTTGCGGTTGCGCACATTCTAATGAAATGTGCTGATCACAGCGGCAGGATGAATGTCTGGGATGTTGTACTGCACTCGGCTGAACCTCTCTATGTACTTGCACATGGTTTCATCTTCCTTCTAGGGAATGATATGCAAATCGCTTGCCTGGCCATGAGCTTGGTGGCCTCCGGTAAAGGCGCCAACGAACTCATGGCACAAGTCCGACCAAGAAGAAATGGAATCCGTCGGCAAGTGCATCAGCCATGACATGACATTGGGTTTTAGTGCCAGCGGGAAGTAATTGGCAAGCACCTTGTCATCGCGGGCTCCAGCAGCTTGCATCGCGATGATGTAGATGCTGAGGAACTCTGACGGGTGGATCTTCCCGTTGTACTTCTCGCCAACGTCTGGCTTGATCATGCGGTGGGAGGGCCACTGGAACTGCCGCAGGTCATGGGTAAAGGCTGGGCAACCCACCTCGTAGGGTAGGTCGCCAGAGCCCCCCAATGTTGGGTGGTCCATAGTGGGCCCCGCCCGCCTATCTGACTGGTGGCGCACATTGCGCCAGCGCTCGATGGTGGTCCGAGCGTCTTCACGGACTCGCTCCCGAAGAACTTGGCACTGATCGCGGTGGGTCCGTGGGTCAGACGACACTATAGAAATGTTATCACAAGCGCCGTCACGACGGATCGACACCCGCGGTGGCTGGCGTGGAGGAGGAGAGTGCACCGTGGCTGCAGCGCCCCCGATCCTTCCACCACTGGCATGCGGCGGCTCGATGGAGCGCCGGCCAAAGGGCCCCGCCGGTCGTGGCTCATCTTTGTTGGCAACGCCAACGAGGCTTCGGATGGTGGCTCTCCACTCATCGAGTTTCTCCGCAGCAGGAGGAAAGTCGAGGAGCAACTGCGCGTGCTACGTCTTGAGCTTGCGTTGGTTTTCCCCGAAGAGGAAGGGATAAAGCAGCAGAGTAGCGTAAGTATTTCCCTCAGTTTTTGAGAACCAAGGTATCAATCCAGTAGGAGGCCACGCTCAAGTCCCTCGTACCTGCACAAAACGATAGCTACTCGCAACCAACGCGATTAGGGGTTGTCAATCCCTTCACGGTCACTTACGAGAGTGAGATCTGATAGATATAATATTTTTGGTATTTTTGGTATAAAGATGCAAAGTGAAAGTAAAAGGCAAAGTAAAAAGCAAATCAAGATTAAAGTGATGGAGATTAATATGATGAGAATAGACCCAGGGGCCATAGGTTTCACTAGTGGCTTCTCTCACGAGCATAAGTATTCTACGGTGGGTGAACAAATTACTATTGAGCAATTGACAGAATTGAGCATAGTTATGAGAATATCTAGGCATGATCATGTATATAGGCATCACATCCGTGACAAGTAGACCGAAACGATTCTGCATCTACTACTATTACTCCACTCATCGACCGCTATCCAGCATGCATCTAGAGTATTAAGTTAAAAAATAGAGTAACACTTTAAGCAAGATGACATGATGTAGAGAGATATATTCATGCAATATGAAATAAACCCATCTTGTTACCCTCAATGGCAACGATGCAATACATGCCTTGCTGCCCCTTCTGTCACTGGGAAAGGACACCGCAAGATCGAACCCAAAGCTAAGCACTTCTCCCATGGCATGAACTACCAATCTAGTTGGCCAAACCAAACGGATAATTCGAAGAGATTTGCAAAGATAACCAATCATACATAAAAGAATTCAGAGAATATTCAAATATTATTCATAGATAGACTTGATCATAAACCCACAATTCATCGGTCTCAACAAACACACCACAAAAATAAGATTACATCGAATAGATCTCCACAAGAGAGGGGGAGCACTTTGTATTGAGATCCAAAGAGAGAGAAGAAGCCATCTAGCTACTAACTATGGACCCGAAGGTCTAAGGTAAACTACTCACACTTCATCGGAGAGGCTATGATGATGTAGAAGCCCTCCGTGATGACGGCCCTCTTCCGGCGGAGCTCCGGAATAGGCCCCAAGAAGGGATCTCGTGGATACAGAAAGTTGCGGCGGTGGAATTAGGTTTTTGGCTCCTGTTCTGATCGTTTGGGGGTACGTAGGTATATATAGGAGGAAGGTGTACGTCGGTGGAGCTCCGAGGGGCCCACGAGGGAGGGTGGCGCGCCCTTGGGGGGGGGGCGCCCCCCACCCTCGTGACCGCCTCTTTTGTTCCTTGGAGGAGGGTCCAAGTCTCCTGGATCACGTTCGGTGAGAAAATCACGTTCCCGAAGGTTTTATTCCGTTTGGACTCTGTTTGATATTCCGTTTCTTCGAAACACTGAAATAGGCAAAAAACAGCAATTCTGGGCTGGGCCTCCGGTTAATAGGTTAGTCCCAAAAATAATATAAAAGTGGAATATAAAGCCCAATATAGTCCAAAATAGTAGATAATATAGCATGGAGCAATCAAAAATTATAGATACGTTGGAGACGTATCAGGCATCCCCAAGCTTAATTCCTGCTCCTCCTCGAGTAGGTAAATGATAAAAAGAGAATTTTTTATGCGGAGTGCTACTTGGCATAATTTCAATGCAAATATTCTTAATTGTGATATGAATATTCAGATTACAAAGATTCAAGACAAAATTTTATATTGACATAAAAATGATAATACTTCAAGCATACTAACAAAGCAATTATGTCTTCTCAAAATAACATGGCCAAAGAAAGTTATCCCTACAAAATTAGATAGTCTGGCTATGCTCTATCTTCACCATACAAAATATTTAAATCATGCACAACCCCGATGACAAGCCAAGCAATTGTTTCATACTCTAACTTTTTCAAAACTTTTTCAATCTTCACGCAATACATGAGCGTGAGACATGGACATAGCACTATAGGTGGAATAGAATGGTGGTTGTGGAGAAGAAAAAAAGGGAGAAGATAGTCTCACATCAACTAGGTGTATCAACGGGCTATGGAGATGCCCATCAATAGATATCAATGTGAGTGAGTAGGGATTGCCATGCAACGGATGCACTAGAGATATAAGTATATGAAAGCTCAAAAAGAAACTAAGTGGGTGTGCATCCAACTTGCTTGCTCATGAAGACCTAGGGCAATTTGAGGAAGCCCATCATTGGAATATACAAGCCAAGTTCTATAATGAAAGATTCCCACTAGTATATGAAAGTGATAACATGAGAGACTCTCTACTATGAAGATCATGGTGCTACTTTGAAGCACAAGTGTGGTAAAAGGATAGTAACATTGTCCCTTCTCTCTTTTTCTCTCATTTTTTTATTTGGGCCTTTTATTTTTTTATGGCCTCTCTTTTTTTTCGTCCGGAGTCTCATTCCGACTTGTGGGGGAATCATAGTCTCCATCATTCTTTCCTCACTGGGACAATGCTCTAATAATGATGATCATCACACTTTTATTTTTCTTACAACTCAACAATTACAACTCGATACTTAGAACAAAATATGACTCTATATGAATGCCTCCGGCGGTGTACCGGGATATGCAATATGAAAATGATGGAGTGTGTCATAATAAACGAAACGGTGGAAAGTTGCATGACAATATATCTCGGAATGGCTATGGAAATTCCATAATAGGTAGGTATGGTGGCTGTTTTGAGGAAGGTATATGGTGAGTGTATGATACCGGCGAAAGGTGCGCGGTATTAGAGAGGCTAGCAAAGGTGGAAGGGTGAGAGTGAGTATAATCCATGGACTCAACATTAGTCATAAAGAACTCATATACTTATTGCAAAAATCTAGAAGTTATCAAAGAAAAGTATTACGCGCATGCTCCTAGGGGGATAGATTGGTAGGAAAAGACCATCGCTCGTCCCCGACCGCCACTCATAAGGAAGACAATCAATAAATAAATCATGCTCCGACTTCATCACATAACGGTTCACCATATGTGCATGCTACGGGAATCACAAGCTCCAACACAAGTATTCTTGAAATTCACAACTACTCAACTAGCATGACTTTAATATTATCACCTCCATATCTCAAAACAATTATCATGCTTCAATCTTTTCTTAGTATTCAACACACTCAAAAGAAAGTTTCACAAATCTTGAATACCAAGCATATTATTATTAAGCAAATTACCATGCTATTAAGAGTCTCTCAAAATAATTTAAGTGAAGCATGAGAGATCAATAGTTTCTTTAAAACAAATCCACCACCGTGTTCTAAAAGATCTAAGTGAAGCACATAGAGCAAAATTACATAGCTCAAAAGATATAAGTGAAGCATATAGAGCAAAACTACTTAGCTCAAAAGATATAAGTGAAGCACATAGAGCAAAATTACTTAGCTCAAAAGATATAAGTGAAGCACATAGAGCAAAATTACTTAGCTCAAAAGATATAAGTGAAGCACATAGAGCAAAATTACTTAGCTCAAAAGATATAAGTGAAGCACATAGAGTATTCTAACAAATTTTAATTCATGTATGGCTCTCTCACAAGGTGTGTACAGCAAGGATGATTGTGGCACACTAACAAACAAAGACACAAATAATACAAGACGCTCCAAGCAAAACACATATCATGTTGGTGAATAAAAATATAGCTCCAAGTAAAGTTACCGATAGAAGTAGACGAAAGAGGGGATGCCTTCCGGGGCATCCCCAAGCTTTGGCTTTTAGGTGTCCTTAGATTATCTTGGGGGTGCCATGGGCATCCCCAAGATTAGGATCTTGCCACTCCTTGTTCCATAATCCATCAAATCCTTACCCAAAACTTGAAAACTTCACAACACAAAACTTAAGGTAGAAAACTCGTGAGCTCCGTTAGCGAAAGAAAAGAAAAGACCACTTCAAGGTACTGTAATGAACTCATTATTTATTTATATTGGTGTTAAACCTACTGTATTCCAACTTCTCTATGGATTATAAACTATTTTACTAGCCATAGATTCATCAAAATAAGCAAACAACACACGAAAAACG
The DNA here is from genome assembly GCF_056163025.1 of Triticum urartu. NCBI lineage: Eukaryota > Viridiplantae > Streptophyta > Magnoliopsida > Poales > Poaceae > Triticum > Triticum urartu. The sequence goes on from NC_141878.1 coordinate 222,041,632, forward strand.
GAATCTGTCAAAAACAGAACAGTCTGTAGTAATCTGTAGCTAGCGCAAGATCTGGAACCCCAAAAATTCTAAAATAAGTTTCTGGACATGAGGAATTTATCTATTAATCATCTTCAAAAAGAATTAACTAAATAGCACTCTCCAACTAAAAATTACAGCCGTTCTCGTGAGCGCTAAAGTTTCTGTTTTTTTTACAGCAAGTTCAACAAGACTTTCCCCAAGTCTTCCCAACGGTTCTACTTGGCACAAACACTAATTAAACACAAAAAACACAACCATAACAGAGGCTAGATAATTTATTTATTAAATAACAGCAAGGATAAATATTGGGTTGTCTCCCAACAAGCACTTTTCTTTGAAGCCTTATAGCTAGGCATACTATTTCAATGATGCTCACATGAAAGACAAGAATTGAAGCATAAAGAGAGCATCATAAAACACGTGACAAAAACATCTAAGTCTAACATACTTCCTATGCATAGGCATCTTATAGGCAAACAAATTATCAAGGCAAGCAAGAACTAGCATATGCAAGGAAGCGGAAAGAAACAATAGCAATCTCAACATAATGAGAGGTAATTTAGTAACATGGAAATTTCTAGTACCATATTTTCCTCTCTCATAATAATTACATGTAGGATCATAATCAAATTCAACAATATAGCTATCACATAAAAAATTTCCAACACGATCCACATGCATGAAAAGTTGACACTCTTCCAAAATAGTGGGATTAACATTATCTAAAGTCATGACCTCTTCAAACCCACTTTTATCAAAAACTTCATAAGATTGAACATTATCCAAATATGTGGGATCTAAAGTTGACGCTCTTACAAACCCACTTTCAGTATTATTGCAAACACTATTATCAATCTCATAATCATCATGGGGAGTAAATAAATTTTCAAGATTAAAAGAAGAATCACCCCAATCATGATCATTGCAACAAGTAGTAGACATAACAAAGCTAGCATCCCCAAGCTTAGGGTTTTGCATATTATTAGCACAATCTACATCAAGAGAATTTATAGTAAAATCATTGGAATCATGCTTTTCATTAAAGGAGCTATCCTGAATCACTTCATAAAGTAATTCATCACACTTTTCAGATTCACAAGCAAAACCTCATAGAGATAATCTAGTGCACAAAACTTACTAGCAATTGGTTCATCATAATTGGATCTCTTAAATAGATTAGCAAGCGGATGAGGATCCATAGATCTTAGGTTCTCTGTTTAGTAATAAATAAACAACTATTCCAACCATACGAGCAAACAAGAAACGTGCAAAAAGAGGCAAATAGAGAGGGAGGATAGAGAGAGAGGGCGAATAAAACGGCAAGGGTGAAGTGGGGGAGAGCAAAATGAGAGGCAAATGGCAAATAATGTAATGCAAGAGATAGTTATTGTGATGGGTACTTGGTATGTTGACTTTTTGCGTACTCCCCGGCAACGCCGCTAGAAATCCTTCTTGCTACGTCTTGAGCTTGCGTTGGTTTTCCCCGAAGAGGAAGGGATGATGCAGCAGAGTAGCGTAAGTATTTCCCTCAGTTTTTGAGAACCAAGGTATCAATCCAGTAGGAGACCACGCTCAAGTCCCTCGTACCTGCACAAAACGATAGCTACTCGCAACCAACGCGATTAGGGGTTGTCAATCCCTTCACGGTCACTTACGAGAGTGAGATCTGATAGATATAATATTTTTGGTATTTTTGGTACAAAGATGCAAAGTGAAAGTAAAAGGCAAAGTAAAAAAGCAAAGCAAGATTAAAGTGATGGAGATTAATATGATGAGAATAGACCTGGGGGCCATAGGTTTCACTAGTGGCTTCTCTCAAGAGCATAAGTATTCTACGGTGGGTGAACAAATTACTATTGAGCAATTGACAGAATTGAGCATAGTTATGAGAATATCTAGGCATGATCATGTATATAGGCATCACGTCCGTGACAAGTAGACCGAAATGATTCTGCATCTACTACTATTACTCCACTCATCGACCGCTATCCAGCATGCATCTAGAGTATTAAGTTAAAAACAGAGTAACACTTTAAGTAAGGTGACATGATGTAGAGAGATAAATTCATGCAATATGAAATAAACCCCATCTTGTTATCCTCGATGGCAACGATGCAATACGTGCCTTGCTGCCACTTCTGTCACTGGGGAAGGACAGCGCAAGATCGAACCCAAAGCTAAGCACTTCTCCCATGGTAAGAACTACCAATCTAGTTGGCCAAACCAAACAGATAATTCGAAGAGACTTGCAAAGATAACCAATCATACATAAAATAATTCAGAGAAGATTCAAATATTATTCATAGATAGACTTGATCATAAACCCACAATTCATCGGTCTCAACAAACACACCGCAAAAAGAAGATTACATCGAATAGATCTCCACAAGAGAGGGGGAGAACTTTGTATTGAGATCCAAAGAGAGAGAAGAAGCCATCTAGCTACTAACTATGGACCCGAAGGTCTGAGGTAAACTACTCACACTTCATCGGAGAGGCTATGATGATGTAGAAGCCCTCCGTGATGATGGCCCTCTTCCGGCGGAGCTCCGGAACAGGCCCAAGATGGGATCTCGTGGATACAGAAAGTTGCGGCGGTGGAATTAGGTTTTTGGCTCCTGTTCTGATCGTTTGGGTACGCATGTATATATAGGAGGAAGGAGTACGTCGGTGGAGCTCCGAGGGGCCCACGAGGCAGGGGGCGCACCCTAGGGGGGCGCCCCCCACCCTCGTGACCGCCTCTTTTGTTCCTTGGAGCAGGGTCCAAGTCTCCTGGATCACGTTCGGTGAGAAAATCACGTTCCCGAAGGTTTTTTTCCGTTTGGACTCCGTTTGATATTCCGTTTCTTCGAAACACTGAAATAGGCAAAAAAACAGCAATTCTGGGCTGGGCCTCCGGTTAATAGGTTAGTCCCAAAAATAATATAAAAGTGGAAAATAAAGCCCAATATAGTCCAAAACAGTAGATAATATAGCATGGAGCAATCAAAAATTATAGATACATTGGAGACGTATCAGCGCGCGTGCCAAAGCTTCCGCTGGCATGGATGGTGGCGAAAGCTGCATGGACTGTGATGCGCTCCGACTTCTAACCACGTTAGAAGGAGCTCTATCACGGCCTGGTGGCTATATGCCATTTCCGCCAGCACTTAGGCGCGTGTGGTGGCCTTCTACGTCCCGCGAATGATGCACATGACTCTTCCCACGACGGTGCCCAGGGTCACCAGTGTGGTGACGCTGCTCGTCGCGCACAACCTGGGAAGAGCGCGTCCGGGGCGCCGGCATAGGAGCCTCGGAAGTCGCCATGCGGCCCGTGGGTGGCATGACGCCGCCCCTGGAGGGCCCCGCACCGCCTGCGGGGGGCCTGGCTCTATCTTTGGATTAGGTGGCGTGTGCCCCGTTGTCTCGCGCACGAACGACGCCGCTCGTCAGGCTTTGGCTGCCAGAGCGATGCGGGTGTTCACGAGCCGCGCCTCGGCTTCTGTCCGCGACCGCCCCACCACTCGCCCGCACTGGTACGGGCCGTTCGGCCCCCGACGAGCCGATCGCCGTGATCGTCTTCTTCTTGGGACCCATGGCGATGAAGAACCGCTAAACTAACTGCTAGACCAGATTGTCACAACTACGCACCCCCTACCTGGCGCGCTAGAGATGTCGGTGGGAAACGACACCTATGGGGTCACTAGGATCCCTTCTATGGTTGGCGGGTGAGGGAGTCCTGGACTAAGGGGTCCTCGGGCGTCCGACCTGTTATCTATGGGACGGACTGATGGGATGTGAAGACATGAAGGCCGAAGACTGTACCTGTGTCCAGATTGGACTCTCCTTGGCGTGGAAGGCAAGCTTGGCAACCGACTATGAAGACTCCTTCCTATCTAACCGATTCTATGTAACCCTAGATCCCCCCAGTGTCTATATAAACCAGAGGGGTTAGTCCGGAAAGGATATACTCATTACCATAGTCATACAGGCTAGGCTTCTAGGGTTTAGCCATTACGATCTCGTGGTAGATCAACTCTTGTAACACTCATATTCATCAAGATCAATCAAGCAGGACGTAGGGTATTACCTCCATAGAGAGGGCGCGAACCTGGGTAAACATCGGGTCCCCCGTCTCCTGTTACCATCGATCCTAGACGCACAGTTTGGGACCCCCTACCCGAGATCCGCCGGTTTTGGCACCGACATTGGTGCTTTCATTGACAGTTCCACTGTGCCGTCAATGAAAGGTTCGATGGCCCCTTCAATCGCATATAGTGACACTGTCCAAGGAGAAACCTTCCTCCCTGGATAGATTTTCGTGTTCGGCGGCTTCGTACTGCGGGCCAACTCGATCGTCCATTTGGAGCAGATCGATAGCTACGCCCCTAGCTACCTGGTCAGATTCGGAATCTTGAACTACGTCGCGGATATCCGTGGAGACTTGATCTTCAATGGATTTGAGACCGCAGCGATCGCTCCCCCCCGTCCCGATGAACATGACTTAAATCTGTCATTGGATCACATCCAGGAGATGGTCCCTGTCGCTGCAACAACCTTAGAACCAAAGCAGATCGTGCCATCCGGGGCCACCGAGTCTGCGGTGTTGGAGCCGCACACGGACTCGGCACCCCGTAATATTTGCGTCAATGGAACTCCGGACTCGTCTCTAGTTATAAGTCCTGGACCGGATACGCCTGCGGACACCGAGCTGGTTCAGTTATCGATTTTCGAATTTAGCGCCGCAGACATCTTTTAGCACTCACCTTTGGGTGATGTGCTAAACTCTTTAAAGAACTTGTCCTTGGAGAAGGACTCACACCCGAACTATGTTCGGTTCGAGCTAGAGTCTGATGATGGGAAATTTCGCTTCCCACCCACCACCCACTTCATAGCCACTGTCGAGGACTTAACCAACATGCCCGCTTCTGGCTCCGAAGACATTGATGGCATAGACGACAATGCCGATAAGGAGCAAGGCCAAGACCCGCCAGTCATCAGGCGGGGGACGGCCACCCCTTCATATGATGTGTACATGATCGATACACTTAAAAAACCTCGCGGCAAGGAGAAGGGAGATCCAGTTAAAACTCCTGAGACACTGTCTAAGTTTTGACGCCCCAAACGTCGCCCCAAGTCACGCCGCAACAACGATGGAGCTGGAGAAAATAGAACTTCGGACAGCGCCGAAAGCAATGAAGACCCTGTGGGAGCAATATTCGAGCAGGAGGAACAAGAAAATGGGCAAGCCAGCCCCGATGAACAGGCCCCGCCCAGCGACGATTCAGAGGACAACAACTACCTTCCGCTCTCCGAAGATGAGGTAAGCCTCGGTGACGAAGACTTCATCGTACTCGAAGAGCCCCTCGAGCAGGAGCGCTTCAGGCGCAGGCTGATAGCTACGGCAAGGAGCCTGAAAAAGAAGCAGCAAAAGCTTCAAGCTAACCAAGACCTACTCAATGTTAGATGGACCGAACTCCTGGTCACTGAGGAATACGGCCTCAGTGGCCTAGCCAAAAGCTACCCAAAGCAGAGATCGCTACACCAGTCCGATGACAGGGCGTTGGAGCCCATACCATCGTCACACAATGCGGCAGGTCGCCGACAACTCTGTCCGGATAAAGAGGCAACTCAAGCCGAACACCAGACCGCCCCACCTCGCCGTAAAGGCAAGAACAACGCAGGTCACGATTACCCAGACAACCTGCAGAGGGACTTGGACAATAGAGTAGGAAACACAAGACCAAACTACGGATCGCGACAGCATGCTTCGACACGCGATGATGGCTACCTATTCGGACGTGTCAAGCCTCACCACGCCCGATCTGAAAACCGTAAAGGGACTCTTTCGGAGTTACGTCGCAGTGTGGTCCAACATAGAGGCGCCGCACACCTGCCTTGCTTCACTAATGAAGTAATGGATCATGAATTCCCTGAAGGATTCAAACCTGTCAATATTGAATCATACGACGGGACAACCGATCCCGTGGTATGGATAGAAGATTTCATCCTCCACATCCACATGGCCCGTGGGGACGACCTCCACGCCATTAAATACCTCCCACTAAAACTAAAAGGGCCAGCTTGGTACTGGTTAAATAGCCTGCCTGAAAACTCCATAGGCAGCTGGGAGGACTTGGAAGAGGCCTTCCTCGATAACTTCCGAGGAACACATGTCCGGCCACCAGATGCCGATGACCTAAGTCACATTGTCCAACAGCCTGGAGAATCAACCAGGGAGCTCTGCAATCGGTTCTTAGTCAAAAAGAACCAAATCGTCGACTGTCCGGACGCGGAAGACCTTGCGGCTTTCGGACACAGCATCCGGGACGAATGGCTTGCATGCCACCGGCCAAGACGGACCTAAATCCATGACAACCCTCACTGCTCTGATGACCCGCTTTTGTGCGGGAGAAGACAGCTGGCTCGCTCGTAGAAGCAATAGCGCCAGCAACCAGGGCACCTCCAAAATCCGAGACGGCAATGGCAAGCCACGAGGAAGCAAAAACAACAGTCACAATGACAATGAAAGATCAGGCGACACAACGGTCAACACCGTTTTCAGCAACCCCAAGCCCGATCAGTGGAAGAAGCCATTCAAGGAGAATCGAGATGAAGCATCCAACCTGGACATGATATTGGACTGACCCTGCCAGCTTCATGGCTACCCCGATAAACCAGCTAATCATACCAACAGAAACTACTGGGTATTTAAACAGGCCGGCGAGCTCAATGCCGAACACAGGGGGAGGAGGCCACCAAGCGACAGGGATGAAGGAAAGGTTCACCAACGAAACACCGGGGGTCAGAAGCAGTCTCCACCCGAGGATCAACTACTCCTAGAACAGAAATAGCAACCCAGCCTCCGCCGTCCACTCCGTACACCTACAAAGTTTGTACCGCGCATACATCATTACACACTCAAGATACCATGGGCATTGGCGGAAGCACAATACGGACAAGCCTGCAAGCACTCCAGTAACTTTTATTATTATTATTATTATTTATTTTATTTTTATTTCTTCCTTCGCTATCCTTTAAAAACAGGTGACGAACATGATAAACATCGGAAACTGGCTCTATCGGAGTTCAGATCCGTACACTCACCTAAGGGGCTATTTCCATCAAGGATTCCCCCCACCGAGGACTGGCGGCGCAGACGTGCGACAGGAGGTCCAAAATAACTTTTTGTAGACCGCACTCTCTATTTCTCGAGACTGTACTATGCTTGTTCCTCCGCCTCCAACCCCAAGCATGTCAAATAGCCGGGGGGTGGCCTTTATATATATATATATATATATATATATATATCATAAGTAATCATTAGCGTATCGCTCAGTTCCCATTAAACAATATCCGAACTAACCACCCGCATTGTTTCCCCAACAAATATGGCTCCTATTATTATTTCATTGAAATACCTTGGCATAACCTGCCAGGGGCTTGGTGTGGGAACAAATGAGTTGCCAATAAAAGTTCGAACAACTCTATAGCATACTTCGGCGTCGCAAGTTTGGCCTTATATGCATTAGCTCCAAATCATTGTCTTGGGTCAATAGTTGGGTTGCCCGGCTCCTATGCTTGCTACCCTACGTTCCGCTCTATCGGCTAGGGTAGTTACTGCGATTGTGCCCTGGTCTAAACCGGATGAGCACCTCAGTAGAGAAAGCCGAAAACTAACTGTCATGATGCGGCGTGAGCTGGTCAACCACTTGACGACTTCTTGGAATCTTTAGCGATCCTCCATGTAACATGAGGGATCTTTTTCAGATCAATTATGTAAGGCACCATATGCCGCATACATACCAGGGGCTATGTCGTAGCCCCACAATAAAACTCCTATGGCTAAGTGAAAGCGTTAATGCCCTATAGTCCGATTGCCTAGTTCGCCGCATTTATCACCTCCTTCATGGACCAAGACGTTGGATAAAGAGTGATTAAATGCCTTTCCGAACACCCCCGTACTTCCTACGAGGGGGCTGAAGCCGATGACTTAAAAACTTTCAGATCATATCAAAACGGCTGCACATGAGGAATTCAAGCTTTGAAGCAAAACATAAATAGATTAACTATAAAATTTTCTTTTACAATTTTCATACACCTCACTCGAACATTACGTCTTTCGAGCACTGACCCTCTATAAAGCGGGCAGCCTCTAGGACGTCTTCAAAATAATGCTCCGGTTCTGGGTGGACCTTGCCTTTGGGCGGACTCTTCGTCGCAACATCGATGGCCTTCATCTTCCCCCAGAATGTTTTGTCTCGGGCAAAAGCCATTCGCGCACCCTCAATGCATGATGATCGCTTCACAGCATTGATACGCGGCACCGCGTCAACAAGCCTCTGCAGCAAACTGAAATAGCTATTCGGAACAGGCTCGGTTGGCCACAACCAGATTATGACATTCTTCATGGCAGCGCGGGATATCCTATGAAGTTCGGCCCATTGGGACATCTGTTCATTGAGAAACAGAGGGCACTTTGATGCGCCAAACTGCGACCAAAAAAGCTTCTCCGTTGCATATCCATCTCGCGCTTGGTAATACTGCGCCGCATCAGCAGAACTCTTCGGCAAGTCCAAGAACTCATCCGGAGAACTCCATACTTGGTTAAGCTGGGCATAGTTCGGGTCACCGAACTTAGTTTGGAGCAGAAAGGGCTTTCCAGCCGCAGTCTCCCTCGCATGTCAAACCTCCTCACGGGCTGCTCTGGATTCCGACCGCGCTGCTCTAGCCTCTTGTAAGGCCTTGTCTAGATCAGCCGTTAAGGCTTTACTCTCTTTCCCTAGAAATTCACAGCGGCCGGTAGCATTCTCCAGTTCGAGCATCATACTGGATATGTTCTCCTCATCTTGGCGCCGTGCAACTTGTTTGGCTTTTAATTCAGTCGATGCCTTTTTGGTAGCAGCATTACTGCGACGGGCCTGCTCCTTGGCCCGGGCCAGATCCACTCGAAGAACTTCAATGGCGGCAACACCATTTGCAGCCATGCATATTCCAGCATCTAAACCTCAGCATCATGCTTATACCACAAAAATGTATGAGGATTGCCCCGAATACATACCTTGCGACTCGTCAAGACGTATATTGATTAAAGCAAGATCATCCCCTGCCACATCAAGCTTCCACTAAAAATCGGCAATTTTCATAGTTCGGGAAGCGGCCAAGGGGGTAGCAGCTTGTGTTCAAAGTTGATCAGGTTACTCCTCAAACGATCCTTTTCGATCCTCCGTTTTGCTTCCCATCGGAAGCCAACCCGAGTATCAGGGACTACTACCTATACACAGACGCATCTTTGCAAATGAAACATAGCTGAAAACGTTATGTCACAAACCTCGAAGCCCTTCAGTAGGCTCATGAAGGCCTCATTTAATCCGCTCTTCATGGACGAAATCTTTTCAATCACTATACCCATCAAGGTACGCTGTTCCCCCGAGACGGATGCCTTCCGCAACATGTACCGCAACATATCCGGAGTCCCTGGGTCTCCGGAAGCTGCTCCAAAAGCACAATCATCCTTTGAAGGAATCTACTCACCCATCTTCAAAATCTCTGTCGGCTATGAACCAGACAGTCCGGGGCCTTTGTTATCATCATCCCCGGAATCCTGGATGGTCGGAGGTCTACCTTTGGGTACTGCCTCTTCTGTCCCCTGGTCTAAAGGGACCCTCCGTGATGACACTTCAGAGTCATCCGCCTTATTGGGCGAGGAGGTTGGAGGAGGCGTCTCACTCTCCATCATCTCTGGGAGGAGACTCCCCCACTACTAGGAAAAGGCCTACTAATGGCACACTGGTTTTGCCTACTAATGGCGCATTACCAGTACGCCACTAGTAGCATGCCACTAGTATATCTTACTAATGGCGCACCACAGGTGCGCCATTAGTATCTGGTATACTAATGGCGCACCAACTAGTGCGCCATTAGTATGTAACAGCATGCGCCATTAGTGTGCCTCCCGGGGGGCCATACGTAAGCATGGCTTTGTCATACTAATGGCGCATTCTCTGTTGATGCGCCATTAGTATCCTTTGGCATACTAATGGTGCACCTGGTGGTGATGCGCCATTAGTATGAATATTTGGTTTTTTTTCCTTTTCTGATTTTTGCGCAGGTTACAAAATATATTATTAGACAGAATATAAAATATATTATTAGACAAAATATAGACAGCAGCACACAGCAACATCAGATTCATCGAATACAATAGAAGATTTGTCTCCGAATACAATTCATCATATTAGTCTCCGAATTCAAAAGACCGAACAAAGATAAAACATTACAAGTCTCAAGACCGCGAGTATCGAGTTTGTCGGAAGTAATACTAATCCTAACAAGTCCTACTAATCATCATCATACAACTTCTACTCGTTATTCATAACAAGTCATACGATCATCATCTTGATAGTCTTTGAACCAACCCTACTTAATTGTTCTTAGCACATGATCATTAGTATTAGGCAGGACCTAAATACCCTATTTAAGCTAAAATAGCATAAAACAATATAGACCCTGACTCTCCATTATGGAGAATGGAGAACATCCTGTCTCCAATTCTTGCGCTTCGCTTCCTTTTGCTTCCAAGAAGCTCCTTACGACTGTCCATACATTTTTTTCCATCCTTTGATTTTCATGTCTCCACTTCTTTTAGAAATTTCGTATGGACAGTTGAGATTCGTAGGACGACCTGGCTGTATGTTCAAAACATTAACACTACCTTTCAGATACATCATATGAGGCACACAATTCTCTGGGATTATCTGTTGAAAAACATAGTAATAACTTCATAGTTAGCAATGATGTACTAGTTTTAGAAGTATGCAAAAGATGCACGGATGTCGTAATAGTAAAAATCTTACCAGGGTATCTCCATGGTAGTTACCGTAGTTGAACACATGCACTAGTGGCACGTATTTACCATAATGTTGAGGAGTTTGATTGTAGATATTGTAATTCTCAAAAGTACAAAATCCGACCAAATGATTTTTCTCCTTGTAAGTTGTTAATTCGGAGCCATCGGTGTAGTGGGTTTTGTCTACCATCTCCCGCACATTCTTTGAACAATAAAAATAAGCTGTCAATGGAAATAAGCTATCAACTATTTTGAAATAAACAATATAAATTAGCTAATAACTATGTTTGAGAAACTCACATAGCGGTAGAACTGGAGGCGTATAAACAAGGACCCAAATGTCCATATTGTCTTGGTTGATGTCAGGATTACCAAGATCCATGGTGATAAGCATACCCTCATCAAAACCATACATCTTGCAAAATGCTTCCCAATTTTTGCAACCAAAATGGGTTACGCTCTCAGAATTATATAGATTTACTTCAAAGTCCACATCGTGATGAGTCCTTAGGTGAATTTTCTTTCTTTCAGAAATTTCATGGTCTTCAAAATCCATCCTCTCCAAGACATAGCGTCTTGCATGGCATGGGATAAGCTATACTCGAATTGTAAAAGATGAAAATTACACGTTGAAATAGTTGAAGTCATGCTTAATTATGAAAATAACACTTGTCGTCGTTGTGTACCGTTTCAACTTCGAAGGTCTCCTCGAGCTTAATGCTGAAGCGCCGATCATCGTCCAGGTGAGGCATGTCGCACAGACCTCGATCGTCGTGGCACTAGTCGCACTCCGCCGGGAGACTTTCATCGTCCAATGATGATGACGACATATCCTGGGACAGCTCCCAGAATTGCTTGCCGCCCGAACCACCGGCCTCATCGTTGTGGGCCATGTTTCGCTCTAAATAGGAAAAAAGTTTGGTCAAAAAGTTGGTTATTGTAAAGGAACAAGATCATGGTCTCATCATTTAGGGTTTGTCGACACCGAGGCACCCTAAAAGCCAAAGCTTTCATCATTTAGGGTTTGTCGACGCCGAGGCACCCTAAAAGCCTAAGCGTACATCATTTAGGTTCTCATCGACACCGAGGCATCCGGGGCAGCCAAGTTAAGTTTTCATCATTTAGGGTTTATCGATGCCGAGGCACCCTAGGTTGGGCCTAATCACTTGGCACTAATCACTTGGCTCTATTGCCACCTATGGTTTAATACAGCAAGAATAAAGGGGCAGTTGATCCTACTTAATTAAGTACTAAGATACCCCGGCCCATGCATTAGTAGCAAGTACCTCATATGTCCAATTTTTAGCAAAGTCATGCTAAAATTCATGGAAAATTTCAGCATGACCTTTGCTGAAAATAGGACATATGGAGTACCCGAATTTGCCGAAACGGAAGTTAATCAACATTCCGGCAAACTCAAGGGCCTCTCGGGGTACCTGCAAAATCATCACGACACGAAGGGCCTCTCAAGGGCCTCAAGCAGCAGCGGCGTCTCCCAGGACCCCATTTTTTTGCTAAATTTCTTTGAGCAACAATCAGAGCAGAAAACTCAGCATATTTCTATACAACAGCACTGTAAAGATGAAGAACAGTTCTACAGCAGCCCATTTATATACAATAGCATCTTTGGTCATACCAATTTCTGAAACAATTCAAATCTGAACTGTATCTTTGGTCATACAAATCTATGAAACTATACAAATATGAAATATATATTTGGTCATACAAATTTATGGAACTAATCAAATCTGAACTGTATCTTTGGTCATACAAATCTCTGAAAATTTTCTAAATCTGTGGTCATACAAATTTATGGAACTAATCAAATTATGATAGCTGGACACATAAATTATGATAGATTGTGATAGCTTGGGGAATAGATTATGATAGATTGTGATGCATGGACTTGTTCTACTCCAGGTTTTCAATTTACAAACACATACAAGCACAAGCAGTGCCAGAGATGATATTTGCTAGATATAATTTCGGTAATGAGATTTAAATAGAGCTGTGGTGATGTAACCTAGGTGAATATACACGAAATAAGGTTTACTGGTGCTACCCAATGCTAGTAATCAAGCAGTAACATAAAATGCTAGTAAGTTCACTGGGAGTAAGTTCCTCTCTCGCGCGCACACAGCAACCCAGAAAAACACAAGACAAGCAGTAGAATCTCTGCTCTACCGGGAGGCAACGAAGTGGCCAAGGTCACAGGGGGCGATACCTGAGCGGAAGCCCTAGGCTAGCGTGAGGGGGCGGAGCGCTGCTGCTGTTGCTGTTGCTCGGGGACGGCGAGGTCGGAGTGGGCGGCGCGGGAAGGCGGCGGGAGGATGGGGAGGGGGTTCCGCCGATCCGGCCGGAGGGGCGAGAGGTGGGAGGAGACGAGGCGGCGGCGCGGTCGGGTGGGTGCATGGGGCACACCTCCCTGGTCCGGACTGGCCACGCTGCTCGGGGACGGCGAAGGAGGCGAGGGGGCGGTGAGGGGGACGGCGAACACGGCCGGGGGGCAGCGGGTGAGATCGATGAGGCAGGGGAGAGATTAGAGAGATTGGGGATTTAGTGTGGGGGGAAGCTTTCTAATGGCGCACCACCCCCTCATGCGCCATAAGTACGACTATTCTAATGGCGCACCGAGGGGTGGTGCGCCATTAGAATTTAGTGTGGGGGAAGCTTTCTAATGGCGCACCACCCCCTCGTGTGCCATAAGTACGACTATTCTAATGGCGCACCACCCCTCGGTGTGCCATTAGAATTTTGTTTTAATCATAACAGTAATATTTTTTATAAAAACAGCAATAATTTTTTAAAAAATATGTTCAAATTTGTTACTTGAAAATATCATCGGCGGCGGCAGTGGAGCGGGGGAGGGTGTGGGGGGTGCCCGTTGGCGGCGGTGGAGCGGGGGAGGGTGCGGGGGGCTGGGTGCTCATCGGCGGCGGTGGAGCGGGGGAGGGTTGCGGTGGGTCGTCGGCGGTGGTGGAGCTAGCGGGGGAGGGTGCGGGTGGGATCGAGATGGAGGGGGATCGAGATCGAGATGGAGGGGGAATCGAGATCGAGATGGAGGGGGATCGAGATCAAGTGCCCTCATGAATTCAAAAAGTGCCCATGAAATTTAAAAATATTCATGATATCAAAAAGTGCCCATGAAATACAATCGAGAAATGAAGACTACGATTTAAATACAATCGATCTTAGCTAGCTATCTGTTCACAATCTTCTTGCCCTTCTTTTTCGCAAATGGAGTTCTTCTGTGGAACGGACGTCCTTTAGGTAGGGTGGTCCTGTTCCTTCTTGTGGTGTGTGCTGCTACTTCATCGTCGTCGTCATGTTCGATCTTCGGGTCGCCATACTTGTCGAAGTCTTGCTCATTGGCTACTCCATCCATTCCGATGATCTTCCTTTTGCCTCTCCTCACAACAACATGACTGGGCTTTGACGGGTCGGTAATGAAGAAGCATTGGTCCACTTGGGTAGCCAGTACCCATGGCTCATTTTTTGCGGTGACGTTTGCGCCCGCGGTCTTGGATTTGGCTTCGGGTATAACCATGGTGGTGAAATACCGGTCTTCTTTTAGGACGCTCTTGGCCCATCTGACACGGAACATTGGGACCTTCTCTCCAGCGTAGCTCAGCTCCCAGATCTCCTCGATCCTTTCGTAGTATCTGTCCTTGTCGTTACCAGTGTAGGATTCCATCGTTACCCCGGAGTTCTGATAACCATCGCTCTTCATGTCCTTGTCCTCGGTGTAGAATGTGTAGCCGTTGATATCGTACGCCTCATAGGTCATCAGGTTGTGCTCGGCGCCCTGTGACAAGGCAAATATGAGTTGTTCTTCCACGGAAGAATCTTCATGTAAAGGGTACGACAGAAGCTTCTGCTTGAACCAACGCGTGAAACATGAGTTGTGCTCTTTGAGTATATCTCCGTCCGTCCTCTGTTGGCCTCGGTCATTGTATGTCTTCTCAATAAAGGTTTTGTGCTCTACCACCCAAGGATCGACCACGTCTATGTGTTGTAGCGCGACTAGGTTTGCTCTTTCAAAGTCGGCGAGTCGACCCTCGAAGTCGACATGCATTTCGCGGCGACCCTCACGGTGACCCCATCCAGCGAGCCTGCCAAGGTGCCTGTTGACGGGCAGACCAATGGGGTTCTCGATGCCTAGATAATTCGTGCAGTAGGAGATGCACTCTTCGGTCAGAAAGCCCCTGGCTATACTTCCCTCTGGACGTGACATGTTGCGAATGTATCCTTTGATGACACCATTCATCCTTTCGAACGGCATCATGCTGTGCAGGAACGTCAGCCCGAGTTGGATGATATCCTTCACGATATGGACTAGAAGATGCACCATAACGTCGAAGAATGCGGGCGGGAAGTACATCTCAAGATCGCATAGTATCACCACGATCTCTTCCTGTAGCCTTCTGAGTTGCCTCACGCCAATCGACTTCCGAGAGATGATGTCGAAAAAGTTGCATAGGCCAAATGGCGTTTCACGGACGTGCGCGTCCATGATCCCACGGATTGCAACTGGAAGTATCTGCGTCATCAGCACGTGACAGTCGTGAGACTTCATCCCGCTGAACTTCTGCTTCGCTGGGTCTAGGTATCTGCTTATCTTCCTCGCATAACCGTAAGGAAGTTTTACTCCTAGGAGGCAGGTGAAAAACTGCTCGATCTCCTCCTCACGAGGGTAGTCATTTCCGGTCTTCTTGGCCTTTTTGCCTTTGAAACGACTTTCTGTGTCCTGCTTTGCCTCATCATCATTAGCGTGAAGCTCCTGCCTGATGCCCATTGATTTCAAGTCTGCCCTTGCTTTCGGCCCATCTTTGGTCCTCTCTGGCATGTTGAGCAGGGTACCAAGCAGACTCTCGCACACGTTCTTCGTGATATGCATGACATCAAGGCTGTGAGGCACACGGTGGATCTTCCAGTACGGCAAGTCCCAGAAAACAGACCTCGTTTTCCATACCTTCAGCAGCGGCTCTAGCGCCTTTCGCTTCTTTCCCGGCTTTGGCGCCTTTTGCTTCTTTCTCGGCAGTGGGCAGTCTTTCCAATTTTTCAATAGCTCGTATATTTCCTCGCCGCTCCTCGTACACGGGCGTTTTCGGGGTTCGGTTTCACCATCGAACATATCCTTGCGTTTCCTCCACGGGTCATCGTCGCGAAGCCACCTTCGATGTCCCATGAACATGGTTTTCAAAGACCCGGGATCTCTATCTAGCTGGCGATACGTTGTGTCATCCATGCACCTTACGCATCCAGAAAATCCATGGACTACCTGCCCCGCGAGATATCCGTAACCAAGATAGTCGTGCACCGTCGTGAGCAGTGCGGCTCTCATAGGGAAATATTCTTTCTCTGCGGCGTCCCACGTATTGGCTGGCGTTTTCCACAGCGTGTCTAGCTCCTCCTTCAGCAGCCCCAGATACAGATTGATGTCGTTCCCTGATTGTTTCGGCCCTTCAATTAGCACACTCATGTGAATGTACTTCCTCTTCATGCACAACCAGGGGGAAGGTTGTACATCCACACAAACACAGGCCAGGTGCTATGTGTGCTTCTCTGGCTGCCAAATGGATTGACTCCATCGGTGCTCGCGCCCAGCACGATGTTCCTTGGATCCTTCCCAAATTCTGGGTATTCGAAGTTCAATGCTTGCCACTGGCTCGCATCCTTAGGGTGACTCAACATCTTGTCTTTTTTATTTATCTCCGGATCATTTCCGTCATCTTCCCGCTTCTTCTCCTCCCTTCCGCGTGCCAACGCAGGAGCTTTGCTACCTTAGGGTCCGCGAAATACCGCTGCAGACGAGGAGTGATCGGAAAGTACCACACCGATTTTCGAGGAGCTTTCTTCCTCTTCTTGTATCGAGTGACGCCGCACACCGGACATATGGTAGACTCCGCGTGCTCGTCCCGATAAATGATACAATTGTTCATGCACACATGGTATTTCACGTGCGGTAAATCCAGAGGACACATGATTTTCTTCGCCTCCTCGAAACTGGTCGGGCACTTGTTCCCCTTGGGAAGATGTTCGTGCCAGAATGACATGTTCTCGTCGAAGCATGCGTCGGTCATTTTGTGTTTTACCTTCATCTCCAGAGCCATGAGAGTTACTTTCAGGCGGGTATCCTCGGGCCTGCATCCTTCATACAATGGAGTAACCACGTCTATCTCCAGTTGATCCAGCTTGGCTTTCTCTCGAGCGGCAGCTCTTGCGTTATCCGTCTGCTTGAGAAGCAACTCTTGAATATGAGGGTCCTGCACCCAGCCTCCATCGTCGTCTGCTCTGGCATCTTCATCTTCATGATCATGCCCTTCGTCTTGATCTTCCTCATCATCATGTACGACATCTTCTACATGATGACTGTGTACAGCATCACCGTCGTGATCATGTCCTGGAGATTCTTCGTCTTCTCGCCCGCCCTCGCCGCAGTGGTACTTGTCTTGTTGCCCTTCCTCATTTCTTGCCTGGCCCCGGCCATGGACGACTTCATAGTCATCTTCATCACCTTGCCACCGATAGCCATCCATGAAACCACGCAAGAGCAAGTGGTCCCGCACCTGCCCGGAATCCGGGTCCGCAATAAGGCTCTTCAGCTTGCATCTTCGACACGGACATCTTATCTCCGTCTCGTTCTTTTGAAGCATCTCGGCCTTCACGGAGCTCAAAAACCTATTCACGATGCCTTCAGTCATCGTGCGGACCATGGTCACCTGCGGGGTAGAGCAAAACGATATTTTAGAACCAAGAAAAAATTTGGCATGACCTTCCCTAAAAATAGGACCAAAAAGAATGCATAGTGCCAAAATTCTCGCCGAAACGGAAATGAATCAAAACATTCTGGCAAAATATTGGCAACTATCGCATTTCAAATACCGGTACCTTCAAACACAAACATATATGCAACACCACAAACACATGCAACACCACAAACATACATAGATCTAGCTAGGCCACAAAAAGTGCATGTGCACGTTGTTGGAGCGAGGTAGGGAGAAAAAAAGTAGATCTACATCATGAAGATAGCTTTCCCCTTACTTACCTATCAAAAAAAGGTAATTTCACCACTTAATTTTGATGAATCTATGGTGGAAATGAGGTGAGGAGGAGGAGGCAGCCGAAAGCTTGGAGAAGGAGGTGGAGGGAATGAAGTGGGGAAAGTGAGTGGGTAGGTGTGGGGCTATCCAAAATATCTTGTTGGGGTCCCAGGTTACTAATGGCGCACCACAAGGAAATGCGCCATTAGTAACCCTGGTTACTAATGGCGCACCTGCAGGTGGTGCGCCATTAGAAGTTTTGCAAAAAAGTAAAAAATATAAATATATATACTAATGGCGCACCGTGTAATAGTGCGCCATTACTAGTTTAAACTAGTAATGGTGCACTATGAAACGGTGCGCCATTAGTAGTTTTGCAAAAAAAAGAATAAGAAAAAAATTACAGTAATGGCGCACTCTCTGCCTGGTGCGCCATTACTAGTTAGAACTAGGAATAGCGCATTGTCGACCTGATGAGCCATTAGTATGTATGAAAAAATGGGAAAAAATTAATACTAGTGGCGCACCCTGTTTCTGGTGCGCCATTAGTGTCTTCCACACTAATGGCGCATCACCAACAGGTGCGTCATTAGTATATAGTAGTGGCGCACTACTTCCCTGGTGCGCCATTAGTATCAATCTATCTATAGCCCTTTTCCTAGTAGTGCCCGGAGAATAGGATCGCCCAGAAAAATTCTGTGATGGCGTGTAAAAATGCATAAATGCGTTACGTGTATCTTCGGTAATAATAACGGAGCGGGACGCTATCGAAGTACTCTGGATTCTCTTACGGTTTGGCCGAGGGCTTGTCCCCCTGTTGGAGCTGCTCAATGGCTTCACTTTCCAAACCCAATCCGATCGATGATGGCACCTTGCCCTTCTTGGAAGACTGCCCCTCCCAATCTTCGGAGGCGACCCTTTTTCTCCTATTTGGAGAAGGGATACTAGGTCCTTTTCCGCCTCCACCTTCGGCCGATGAAAGGTCGATTTCTCAGGACTCAGTGCCCGACTTATCTCCGGAACCAAGGTCAGCTTGGGTCTTTTCTCCCTCCCCTGCTGGTGCCTGGTATGGCACCGAGGCCAGCATCCTTGGTAACACAGGATTAGCTGAGTCTTCGGGAAGGGGAGCCGGACACCTAATCCGCTTCACCTTCTTTATCCAGCCCTGAAAAAGGATGATACTGTTGGTATCTTGCCACTAGGTATCTGACTATAAGGTATCCGGATGGTTACAGTCTAGGCCGACATCTTTGGTGGTGTCCGGCCATTGCCTCCGTTTCCCAAAGAATAATCTCCACATTCCTTCACGCGTTGTGCCGAAGAAGTGCTAAAGAGTCCGTGGCCCTTCTGGATTGAGCTCCCATAGGCGGAGAGGCCGTCGCTGGCATGGCAGAGTCCGAAGAAGTATCATTACTTGAACGACGTTGGCTATGTCGATGTCCCTCTCAATGAGGCTTCAGATGCGACTTTGCAGAGTTCGCACATCATTAGTTGATCCCCAATGCAGCCCCTTGTTAATCCATGATGCAAGCTGAATTGGGGGGGCTGGATCGAAATGCGGGCGCAGTTACCCACTTGGAGCTGCGGGGCTCGGTGATATAGAACCACCCCTGCTGCCATAGATCGGAAGATTTGGCGAAGGATCCTTTCAGCCAAACGGCGCTAGCAAGCTTGCTCACTATAGCACCGCCGCACTCGGCCTGCTCCCCCTCTACCACTTGCGGCTTCACATTGAAGGTCTTGAGCCACAAGCCGAAGTGCGGAGGAGTTCGGAGGAGGGCTTCGCACGTGACGATAAACGCCGAAATAAGAAGAATAGAGTCCGGGGCCAAATCGTGAAAGTCTAGCCCGTAATAGAACATGAGCCCTTGGACGAAGGGGTTAAGTGCAAACCCCAACCCGCGGAGGAAGTGGGACACGAACACGACCCTCTCGCCAGATTTGGGGGTGGGAATAACCTGCCCCTCGGCAGGAAGCCGATGATGGATTTCAGCGGTCACGTACCTCGCTGCTCAAAGCTTTGCAATGTCTTCCTCCACAAAAGAAGAAGCTACCCACCGGCCTTGACGGCTGGATCTGGACATGATAAGGGCTGGTGGCGACCGAAACCCGGGTTTTGGAACTCAGGGTAGCAGGGGTTGAGAAAGAGGCAAGCGTGGAAGAAAAAGACGGGTCTGTACCCCTATATAAAGGCTGCAGATATCAAACATCTCCTGGGCCTAAAATATTTGCTTGTTTCCAAGGAGTTGTACCCGAGTGACGGTTGGGTTACCCACGTCCGGGTTTAAAGGAATCCCTTAAAAAGGGAGGCACGATCTCCGCTTGGATAAGACGTGCCAATAAGGCCACGTCTTGGGATGTGGGGCAACGGGCCGGCAAAAAGGGTTTGCAAGTAGTGGCCGGACAGGCGTGGTGTCTTATTACCAAAAAGTAGTCGGTGGGTTGGACCCGTAAAATATTATGTCCTCTGCGGTTGTGCATACAAATCCGGATACAATCATTACATCTGAAGATCAACTAGGAGATCGGAAGGGGGAACCCGCCTTGCAATTCCAAAGACAATCTGCGCGCCGGACTCCTTGTCATTGAAGCCAGGTTCAGGGGCTAGTGAGGGAGTCCTGGACTAAGGGGTCCTCGGGCGCCCGACCTGTTATCTATGGGCCGGACTGATGGGCTGTGAAGACATGAAGGCCGAAGACTGTACCTATGTCCGGATTGGACTCTCCTTGGCGTGGAAGGCAAGCTTGGCAACCGACTATGAAGACTCATTCTTATCTAACCGACTCTATGTAACCCTAGATCCCCCCGGTGTCTATATAAACCGGAGGGGTTAGTCCGGAAAGGATATACTCATTACCATAGTCATACCGTCTAGGCATCTATGGTTCAGCCATTACGATCTCGTGGTAGATCAACTCTTGTAACACTCATATTCATCAAGATCAATCAAGCAGGACGTAGGGTATTACCTCCATAAAGAGGGCCCGAACCTGGGTAAACATCGTGTCCCCCGTCTCTTGTTACCATCGATCCTACACGCACAGTTCGGGACCCCCTACCCGAGATCCGCCGGTTTTGACACCGACAACGGGCGCGGGGTTGTGCGAAGAGCGGGTCTGGCGGTCAGCACACAAATCGTTTACCCTGGTTCGGGCCGCGGAGACGCGTAAAACCCTAGTCCTGTTTTGATGTATATTTATGTGTTCTTGTGTTCTTGAACCAGCTGTCGTGGCTTTCTAGTCCAAAAGATCCGAATCCCCCTCCAGTACGCCCCGGGCCTCCTTTTATAGACAAAAAGGGGTCGCCACAGTGGCACACAGGAGGTGGAAAGGTGTACAGGGGCTGAGTCTATCCCCTGGCACCGTTGGACAAACGCATTTAATGCACAGCCGACGTGCCCCTCTTGCTTTATTGGGGACGGCAAAGAAGCTCGTCCCAGCTATTGTCGCCTCGCCTGGCTCCGACGCGCGTCCAAGCTGACGAGGCATTGTAGCGCCACGTTGGCTGGCTGCCGAGCTAGCGCGGTGGTGGAGCCTTCACGAAGAACTGCATGCCACCACGCAGGTGCTTGCTGAGTTGGTGTAGAGGCCGCGCGCTGCCACGCAGATGCCTGCTCAGCTGGTCGAGCTGGCAGCTGTATGGGGGCGGCGGTGGAGTCTTGGCGGGCGCGGGCCTGGCTGCGGCCACGCAGGCATCCTCGGCAAGGGTCTTGCCGAGGGCCTGTCAAGGGTCTTGCTGCGACACCGCGGTCGTCCCCAGCAAGGATCTTGCCAGGGGTCTTGTGGATCTCCTTGGCAAGGATCTCGCCAAGGATCGTCGTTTTCTGGTTTTCATCTGATCTTGTGTGTCTATGATCTCTACAAAGATCTGCATGCCACCACGGAGGTGCCTCCCGAGCCTTGGTTCCAATATGGTGTGGGAACCCCTTGGGCTCAAGGGTGGCGCGCTCTGCTGTCGTCAGGCAAGTTTCCCTGGAAAGGATCTTGCCGAGGCTGCGGAAGCCACCCCGGCAAGGGTCTTGCCGGGGAGTCCACCTCGCCCTCTTGCTCTCTCTGCGTATCCGGTCTTGGTGTTGCTCTGCTCGTCTTGTGCTTTGGCATCCCTCCTCTGCCCTACTTAGTGTGGCCGTGGGCGCGGCTCTGACTGCCCGTGCACAACTTAAGGGGTGTAAAAGGAGAGCCCCTACTTTTGTACACCGACACCAGGATGACGAAGATGGCCACCGGTGATGATTTCCCCCTCCGGCAAAGTGCCGGAACGGGGTCTAGATTGGTTTTTGGTGGCTACAGAGCCTTGCAGTGGCGGAACTTCTGATCAAGGGTGACCCCCGAGGGTTTTGGAATATTTGGCAATTTATAGGGAGAAGAGGGGGTGCGGGAGGCCACCGAGGTGGGCACACCCCACCTGGGCGTGCCTGGGCCCCCAGGCGCGCCCTGGTGGGTTGTGCCCCCCTCTGGGAACCCCCCCAGATGCTGCTCTAGCCCAATCGATGTCTTTTGGTCCATAAAAAATCCACAAAAAGTTTCGCGGTGTTTGGACTCTGTTTGATATTGATTTCCTGTGATGTAAAAAACAAGCAAAAACCAGCAACTGGCACTGGGCACTGGGTCAATAGGTTAGTCCAAAATATGATATAAAGTTGCTATTAAATGATTGTAAAACATCGAAGAATGATAATATAACAGCATGAATACTTCATAAATTGTAGATACGTTGGAGATGTATCAGTATCCCCAAGCTTAATTCCTACTCGCCCTCGAGTAGGTAAATGATAAAAGAAATAATTTATGAAGTGTGAATGCTAGCAAAGTGCACAAGTTTGATCAATGACAATTTCAATCACTTTTCCTAGCATGATAACAACAATTGTTTCTTATAAAACTTCTCATGTTAAAGTTGCAACCAATTCACATGTTAAGGTGCAGACAATGAATTCTCTTGAAACTCGACAACCTATGTTCTCAGTCACCAAGCAATTGTAATTCAACTTATTCAACAGAGTTTAAGTAAGAGCTCCACATACTCAACCATCATATAGTCTTCTATGATTGCTAACACTCACCGCATACACATGAGCAAAACGTTTCAACTGGACACATAGAAAGATAGGGGCTTATAATTTCGCCTCCCAACATATTCACCTCAAGGATGATGTCAACAATAATAACTCATGCTACCCATATCCAACCAAATATATGTGCCTAGATCTTTCGTCGCCACATGATGCTTGCCAAAAGATAAAAATAAAAAGGAACAGAGAGAAAAACTTTGACTCTTGCATGAAAGTAAATACATAAAAGTAAAAGATAGGCCCTTTGCAGAGGGAAGTAGAGGTTGCCATGCGCTTATTTGTTTGTATTCTCAACCCCTTAGTGCAAAAGAACGTCACATTATATTGCCCCTTATGATAGCAACCTTTATTATGCAGTCTGTCGCATTTATTCTTTGCCATCACAAGTTCGTAAACGCTCAATTTTCTCTTACACTAAATGATCTAACACTTTTAGAAGCAATTTTTATTTCCTTATTGCACCGATGACAACTTACTTGAAGGATCTTGTTCAATCCTTAGGTAGGTATGGTGGACTCTTGAAAATAAGATTTGGGTTTAAGGGTTTTTGGATGCACAAGTAGTATCTCTACTTGGTGCGGAATTTTTGGCTAGCAAAGATGGGGGGCAAGCACCACATGTTGAAGGATCTATGACAATATAACTTCTATGTGAATATGAACAAACGTAAACCATTACGTTGTCTTCCTTGTCCAACGTCAACAATTTTGGCATATAATATTTTGATGGGGGCTCACAGTCACAAAATTTTCCAAGATAGTGTATTTGCATGTGAAAGTTCTCTTCCTTATACTAATTATTCATGGATTGCTTATATGACCAATATTGTGATTGTCAAGCTTCAAAATATTTCACTTTCTAAACCCAATGTGAAGCTACCACTAGGAATGATATAATTTCAACTTCATGATATTCAATTTATTCAACAATTTACTCATAGGATATAAGTGAAGCACAAGAGTAAATGACAAGCTACTCCAAAAAGATATAAGTGAAGATAAAGCAAGCAATTATGTAAATGGGTAGCTATTTGAAGGCTCTCTCTTATTTAAAAGTTTCAGATCTAAGTATTTTATTAAAACAGAAAGCGAAACAAGGCAAAATGACATTCCAAGAATTTAGGCTCAACCGATACTAACCGATAATTGTTGAAGAAGAAAGGTGGGATGCCTACCGGGGAATCCCCAAGCTTAGATTCTTGAGACTTCTTGAAATATTATCTTGGGATGCCTTGGGCATCCCCAAGCTTGAGATTTTATGTATCCTTAATTCCTTTTATATCACGGTTTCCCTAAATCTTAAAGACTTCATCCACACAAAACTCAACAAGAACTCGTGAGATAAGTTAGTATAAACCAATGCAAAAACTTTATCATTCTCTACTGTAGAAAATCAATAAAATTATTATTCAACATTGCATACTAAATGCCTCTACATATTTAATACTCCTATCCTCAAATAGAATCATTAAACAAGCAAACATATGCAAACATAACAGCAATCTGCCAAAACAGTACAGTCTGTACATAATGTAAGAGTATCAATACTTCTTTAACGCCAAAAATTATGAAAATTTACAACACTGTAGAAAATTTATTAGATCTTATTTTTAAAAAAGTTTAAACAGTTTATCACATTCTGAATTTTCTAGGGAATTTTTTCAACTGTGATAAACTTTCTGTTTTGAAACAGCAACATGTATACCTGTAAAATAAGCATGGTGAAGGTTATCCTTGACATTTTTATTGAAGAGAAGGATGCAAAACATTATTATAAATAACAGCAATAAAATCATAACAAAATAAAATGATGCTCCAAGTAAAACTCATATCATGTGACGAATGAGAACATAGCTCCGAGTGAGGTTACCGATAATGTTGGAGACGAAAGAGGGGATGCCTTTCGGGGCATCCCCAAGCTTAGTTGCTTGGATATTCCTTGGATATTAACTTGGGGGTGCCTTGGGCATCCCCAATCTTAGGGTCTTGTCACTCCTTATTCTTCTCATATCGATATCTCACCCAAAACTTAAAAACTTCAATCACACAAAACTTAACGGAACTTCGTGAGATAGGTTAGTATGATAAAGAGCAAACCATTTCACTTTGGTACTGTCAAAGACAAGATTCATAATTGTTTCCACACAATTCCTACTGTAGCATATAATTTCCATAATTTATATTGATCAATATAAGACATAGAAACTAGAAAACAAGCAAACTATGTATTGAAAACAGAATCTGTCAAAAACAGAATAGTCTGTAGTAATCTGTACTCCAACCATACTTCTGATACTCCAAAAATTCTGAAAACTTAGGAAAACCTGGGCAGTTTGTCTATTAATATTCTGAAAAAATAATCAGCACTTTATCACGCTTCTGTTAAAAATGAGAATTATTTTCCTAAGCGCAAAAGTTTCTGTTTTTCAGCAAGATGAAATCAACTATCACAGTAGACCATCCCAAAGGTCTTACTTGGCACTTTATTGAAACAAAAGAAATAAAACATGATTACTACAGTAGCCTAATTATGTTAACACACAAAAATAGTAGGTAAATGTGTTGGGTTGTCTTCCAACAAGCGCTTTTCTTTAATGCATTTTAAGCTAGGCATGATGAGTTCAATGATGCTCGCATAAAAGATAAGGATTGATACATAACAAGAGCATCATGAATCATAAGTTCATCCCTCATAATAATTTTTAGTAGCATCATGAATAGATTTATCAATATAACCATCACATAAAGTATTATTTTCATGATCTAAAAGCATAGAAAAATTATTACTCTCCATATAAGAAATTTTATTCTCATTCACAATAGTGCGAGTATCATATGAAACTTGAATACTAAAAATTGTTCCCACAATAAGAGAGTAATGTCTAGTAAAAGGATATTCAAAATTATGACAATAGTTATCACTACTTTTTATAACATGAGTATCATCACAATAATCATCATAAGTAGGAGGCATGCAATCATCATAGCAAATTTGATGATTCAAAGTAAGGGGACTAAAAAGATCATCTCCATTAAGCAGATCACCCCTAAGGTTGGGAAAAACATTAATTGCAGCAAATAAATTCTCAAACATGTCATTCTCATCAAACATAGCATCCCCAAGCTTGTGGCTTCGCATATCATAAGCAAAAGCATTCTCATCATTAATAGTATGAATAGAACTAACGGTATAGTAATTGCTATCATCATAATTTCCTAAGTTAGTGCCAAAAAGATTTCCAAGATTATAAGAAGTATCATTATCTTCCCAATCATAATCATCACAACAAGCAATGGGTATAAGAAAATCATCATCAATAGTGCTCTCGGACATTGTGCCATAAGACATAGAAGCAATATCATCATCAAGTGCATCATCCCCCACAATTATTTTTGATTCATTTTCATGAGGCACAACAATAATAGGAGCAACATTATTTAGGAGAGATGCCTTTTTACCTCTTTTCTTCTTCTTCACCACATCATGTGTGGGTTTAATTAATTTTTTCAAGCTTCTTATTGATGAGATTGGTTGAATAGGAAGCTCCTCCTCATCACCTATTTCATCATAAGAGACAATAGGAGGGAAAGTAGAAATCTTTACCCTTTCATTAGTATTCCTTTTATAGTCTATTGGTTTTCCCATCTTTCTATAGTTGGCAATATAAGCATTCTCACTGCAATTTACCATGCAAAACATATAGATATTTTTTAGTTTAGCTTCAATGTCGTCCGTGAGAATGAATACTTCAAACCAACTATTTTTATATGTCAATTCTTCACTCCCCAAAAATAGACAAATCTCATTATAAAGTTCAAGGGTGATCAAATCATTACAATATTTGGCCATGATTTGATCATGAAAAAGTTTGCATCGAAAATTAATATGACCAACCATATTGCAAAGTTCATAAGTAATAGCACAAAGAGAACATAATTTTCTAGAAAATTCATCTATCACTTTGAGCAAAGAATTGGTTCTATCGTGTTTATGCTTCTTGCAAAATCTATCTTCCCTATAAGGCACATCTTCACAAACTTTATGCACTCCATAAAAATTGACATTCTTGTAAGAAACATTTTTGTCGTGACTTGTGCAATCAACATTAGCATTTTGGATATTCAAAGAATTCATACTAACAACATGGCAATCATGCTCATCATTCAAATATTTTCTGCCAAACATTTTATTGACTTCTTCTTCTAACAATTGAGCACAATTTTCGGAACCATCATTTTCAAGAAAGATATTATAAAGATGATCAATAATATGATGCAACCTCGATTCCATTTTTATGTAGTTTTCTTATATAAACCAAACTAGTGATAAAACAAGAAACTAAAAGATTCGATTGCAAGATCTAAATATATACCTTCAAGCACTCACCTCCCTGGCAACGACACCAGAAAAGAGCTTGATGTCTACTACGCAACTTTATTCTTCTAGACTTGTTCTGGGACTCCAAGCGCAGAGTTTTGTAGGACGGTATCAATTTTCCCTCAAGTGGATGACCTAAGGTTTATCAACCCGTGGGAGGCGTAGGATGAAGGTGCTCTCTCTCAAACAACCTTGCAATCAAATACAAGAAATCTCTTGTGTCCCCAACACACCTAATACAATGGCAAATTATATAGGCGCACTAGTTTGGCGAAGAGATGGTGATAAAAATGTAATATGGATGGTAGAAATATATTTTTATAATCTGAATAAATAAAAACAACAAGGTAGAAAATAGTAAACGGGCACAAAAACGGTATTGCAATGCTTGAAAATGAGGCCTAGGGTCTGTACTTCCGCTAGTGCAATCTCTCAATAGTGCTAATATAATTGGATCATATAACCATCCTTCAAAGTGCAATGAAGAATCACTCCAAAGTTCCTATCTAGTAGAGAACATAAGAAGGAATCATGTGTAGGGTACGAAACCACCTCGAAGCTATTCTTCATGATCGATCTATCCAAGAGTTCATACTAAAATAACACCAAATAATTTCAGATTCATAATGCTCAATCCAACACAAAGAACCTCAAAGAGTGGCCCAAGATTTCTACCGGAGAAAGAAAAGACGAGAACGTGCATCAACCCCTATGCATAGATTACCCCAATGTCACCGTGGGAATCCGCAAGTTGAATGCCAAAACACATATCAAGTGAATGAATATGATACCCCATTCACACCACGAGTATTCATATGCAAGACATATATCAAGTTCTCTCAAATCCATAAAAGTATTCAATCTGATAAAACGAAATCTCAAAGGGAAAACTCAATTCATCACAACAAGATAGAGAGGGGAAAACACCATATGATCCGACTATATTAACAAAGCCCACGATACATCAAGATCGTGACATCTTAAGAACACAAGAGAGAGAGAGATTAAACACATAGCTACTGGTACAAACCCTCAGCCCCGAGGGTGGACTACTCCCTCCTCATCGTGATGGCCACCGAGATGATGAAGCTGGCCACCGGTGATGATTTCCCCTCCGGCAGAGTGCCAAAACGGGGTCTAGATTGGTTTTCGATGGCTACAGAGCCTTGCGGTGGTGGAACTGATGATCTAGGATTACCCCCGAGGGTTTTGGAATATTTGGAAATTTATAGGGCGAAGAGGGGGTGTGGAAGGCCACAGGTGGGCACAACCCACCTGGGCGCGCCTGGGTCCCCATGCGTGCCCTGGTGGGTTGTGGCCCCCTCGGGGCACCCCCAGGTGCTGCTCTGGCCCAATGGATGTCTTCTGGTCCATAAAAAATCCACAAAGAGTTTCGCGGTGTTTGGACTCCGTTTGATATTGATTTCCTGCGATGTAAAAAACAAGCAAAAAACAACAACTGACACTGGGCACTAGGTTAATAGGTTAGTACAAAAAATGATATAAAGTTGCTATAAAATGATTGTAAAAATCCAAGAATGATAATATAATAACATGAATACTTCATAAATTATAGATACGTTGGAGAGGTATCAGTGTACGCCTTCGCAAATCGGACAATTTTTTTACCACAACATGTTGGTGCCATGTTATGACACCATGCCACGTTTCATGATTTCAGGCGTGTTTTGGATTTACGGGAATTTTAAAACCAAGTTTCTTGATGTTTCCGGCCGAGCCAAGACGCCCGGATGTTTGAATTCCATTCCATTTCTTGCATGGGACCTAGAAATTCGCCCAAGTACACATAAATGATTTTTCAACTAACTTTGGCGCACTGGAGCATCTGATTGTAGTTCAAATTCGAATTATGTGCATTAAATGCCTATAAATTCAATTAATGTATAAAAAAGGACAAAAGAACCCGGAATAATTCCAAAATTTAGCACGAAACTCCTATTTGGTCTAAGCTACCTGTGTAAAAAAGTCAATGCGGGAGAAGGCGGTGTATGTCGTTTCGCACACGAAGGTGACACGTTCCCTCTCAGAACCACTAGCCTTCTTGAGAGAAGCTCTGGTTTGCAAGAAGCTTATACCAAAGCTTGTCCCAATTCGGCCAAAAAATTTACCACAATATGTTTGTGCCATGTCATGACACCATGCCAAGTTTCATGATTTTCATGAGTGTTTTTGGATTTACACGAATTAAAAAACCAAGTTTCTCAATATTTCTGGCTGAGCCACGATGCCCAGATGTTTGAATTTCATTCCCATTTCTTGCATGGGACCTAGAAATTCACCCAAGGACATACATGTGAATTTTCGACCAACTTTGGTCCACTGGAGCATGTGCTTGTAGTTCAAATTTGAATTATGAACATTAAATGCCCGAAAACTCAATTAATGTATAAAAAAGGTCAAACGAACCTGGAATAATTCCAAATTTTAACACGACACTCATATAGTTCTATGGTGCCTCTGTAAAAAATCAAGGTGGGGAGGCAGCATATATCATTTCGCACACAAAGGTGGCACGTTCCCCCTCGGGAACCACGAGTCTTCTTGAGAGAAGCTCCGATTTGCAAGAAGCTTATACCAAAACTTGTCCAAATTCGGATAATTTTTTGCCACAACATGTTGGTGCCATGAAATGACACCATGCCAAGTTTTATAATTTTCAGGCGAGTTTTGAATTTATAGGAATTTAAAAAACCAAGTTTCTCACTGTTACCGGCTGAGCCACGATGCCCAGATGTTTGAATTTCGTTCCCATTTCTTGCATGGGACCTAGAAATTCACCCAAGGACACACATGTGATTTTCAACCAACCTTAGTGCACTGGAGCATGTGTTTGTAGTTCAAATTGGAATTATTCACATTAAATGCCCAGAAACTCAATTAATGCATAAAAAGGGCCAAACGAACCCGGAATAATTCCAAATGTTAACACGACACTCATATGGTTCTATGTTTGCTTTGTAAAAAAATCAAGAGGGGGACATCGTATGTCGTTTCGCACACAAAGGTGACATGTTCCCTCTTGAAACCACACGCCTTCTTGAGAGAAGCTACAATTTGCAAGAAGCTTATACCAAAACTTGTCCCAATTCCGCCAATTTTTTTTTACCACGGCATGCTGGTTGCATGAATTGACACCATGCCAAGTTTCATGATTTTCAAGCGAGTTTGGGATTTACAAGAATTTAAAAACTAAGTTCATCAATGTTTCCGGCCGAGCCACAACACCCAGATGTTTGAATTTCATTCCCATTCTTGCATGGGACCTATAAATTCAGCCAAAGACACACATGTGATTTTTCAACAACCTTTGGTGCACTCGAGCATGTGCTTGTAGTTCAAATTTGAATTATGCACATTAAATGCCTAGAAACTCAAATAATGCATAAAATGCCAAACGAACCTAGAATAATTCCAAATTTTAACACGACACTCATGTAGTTGCATGTTCACTGTAGATAAATGTTCTAGCAATCCAACCACCATCCTTTCCCTCTGTAACACCATTTTGTATTTCAAAACAGAATGAAAAAAATCAGGTATACCACAAACAGTTTAGTAGCAAGAATTGTGTGGGATGCGATATAAAATATCTTGGCGCACCGTCCTCTCTGGCTTACGCAGGAAGCTTCGTCGTCTACAGTTCACCGCCCGCGCTTGAACCACACTAGCGCGCCAGTTTTTCACGGCACCGAGCGAAATTTTTCTGCCATCGTGGAAATATCTATCTCCCCGCCCCCTACCACCAAAAGCCACATTTCCACAGTTTCTCCTTGCTTTCCAAGTTCAAACCTTCACTGCTGCTTACTGGCAGCTCAGTCTCCTCGCCGGTGACTGATACGTCTCCAACGTATCTATAATTTTTTATTGTTCCATGCTATTTTATTATCAATCTTGAATGTTTTATAATCATTTTATAGCCATTTATATCATTTTTTGGTACTAACCTATTGAAATAGTGACAAGTGCCAGTTCCTATTTTTTCCATGTTTTTTACATCGCAGACAATCAATATCAGACGGAGTCCAAATGCCACGAAACTTTACAGAGATTTTTATGGGCCAGAAGGAACATGTTGGGCCCTGGTTGCACCTGGGGGAGTCTCGAGGAGGGGACAACCCACCAGGACGCGCCAGGAGGCCCAGGCGTGCCCTGGTGGGTTGTGCCCACCTCGGGTGCCCCCCGGACCGCCTCTTTGCTCTATAAATACCCCAAAAATACCAAAACCCTAGGAGAGTCAACAAAATATTCATCCAGTCGCCGCAGAGTCTAGAAACACCAGATCCAATCTAGACACCATCTCGGATGGCGTTCACCACCTCCATTGGTGCCTCTCCGATGATGCGTGAGTAGTTCTTTGTAGACCTTCGGGTCCATAGTTAGTAGTTAGATGGCTTCAGCTCTCTCTCTTGATTCTCAATACAACGATCTCTTGGAGATCCAGATGATGCACTTTATTTTATTTGTGATCTATTATTTCAATCTAG
This sequence comes from Triticum urartu, assembly GCF_056163025.1. Lineage (NCBI taxonomy): Eukaryota > Viridiplantae > Streptophyta > Magnoliopsida > Poales > Poaceae > Triticum > Triticum urartu. The sequence goes on from NC_141878.1 coordinate 222,073,480, forward strand.
TACAAATTTCTGGCATCATTACCCGAAAGGGATTGACAACCCCTTTAACACGTCGGGTTGCGAGGTGTTGTTATGTGTGTGCAGGTGTTGTTTACGTTGTGTTGCTTGGTTCTCCTACTGGTTCAATAACCTTGGTTTATTCACTGAGGGAATATCTACCGTCGTTGTGTTGCATCATCCCTTCCTCTTTGGGGAAATACAGACGTAGTCCTAGCAGACATGAGCTTTTCTGGTGCTATAGTCCGAGAGCAATCAAAAGGAATTTCTGGTGCCGTTGCCGGGGAGGATCTTCAACATATACTAGGTTCCTAATCACAAATCTCATCTCCTTGCAATTTACATTATTTGCCATTTACCTCTCCTTTTCCTCTCCCCCACTTCACAAAAAGTTGCCATTTTATTCGCCCTCTTTTTTGTTCGCCATTTTCTCGTCAGATCTCATGTTTGCTTGTGTTGCCATGTGTTTTCTATTTGCTTGCATCTTCGCTTGCTAAAAATCTGTTGATATGGATCCTCATCCACTTTCTAATCTTTTCAAAAGATTCAATTATGATGAACCAATTGGTAGTGATTTGAGTGCACTAGATTCTTTATGAAGTTTTGCTTGAGATTCGTGAATCTGAAAATTGTGATGAAGAAATTTATGAAGTTATTCATGATAGATCCTTGAATGAAAAGCATGATTGCAATGATTTTACTATAAATTCTATTAATGTCAATTGTTCTAATAATATGCAAAACCCCAAGCTTGGGGATGCTAATTTTTCTATGTCCACTACTTTTTGCAATGATCATGATTGGGGTGATTCTTCTTATGATCTTGAAAATTTATTTAAGCCTCATGATGAATATGTTTGCAATAATATTGAAAGTCGGTTTGTAAGAGTTTCAACTTTAGGTAAAACTAATCCCACATATTTGGAGAGTGTTCAATCTTATGGATTTTTTTATGAAAGTGGGTTTGGAGAGGTCATGACTTTATTTGATGATAATCCCACTATTTTGGAAGAGTGTCAACTTTGCATACATGTGGGTCATCAAGAGAAAATTTTCTATGATAGTTATATTATTGAATTTGATTATTATCCTACATATAATTATTATGAGATAGGAAAATATGGTTGTAGAAATTTTCATGTTATTAAATTTCCTCTCGTTATGTTGAGATTGTCAATGTTTTATTCCTCTCCTTTGCGTATGCTAGATATTTCTTGTCTTGACAATTTGTTTTCCTATAAAATTCCTATGCATAGGAAGTATGTTAGACTTAAATGTTTTTGTCAAAATGTTTCATGATGCCCTCTTTGTGTTTCAATTATTATCTTTCATGTGAGCATCGTTGAAAGCTTATGCCTAGCTAGGGGCGTAAAACGATAGCGCTTGTTGGGAGTCAACCCAATGAATACGTTTTATTTTTGCTTTTTTGCTTTATGTTCTTGAGTGTTAGCACAATTATGCTACTGTTATGAATGTTTTTTATGTTTTAATTAGTGTTTGTGCCAAGTAAAGCCTTTAGGATCTTCTTGGGTGATAGTTGTTTGATCTTGCTGAAAAAAACAGAAACTTTTACGCTTATGTAATTAATTTTCATTTTTTACTAGAGAGAGATAAAATATCCATTCCACTTGCAGTAGATCAATATAGAAATTAGTCAGGTCTCCCTAATTTTTTTAGAATTTTTGGAGTTACATAAGTATTCGAAATAGTCAGATTGCTATAGACTGTTCTGTTTTGTCAGATTCTGTTTTCTTTGTGTTGTGTGCTTATTTTCATGGCTCTATGGTTTTCTTTGATGAGTTTTTGCCATAGAAAAGTTGGAATACAGTAGATATAATACAAAAACAAAATATGAATTGGTTTGATATAGCACTTATAGTAGTGATTTATTATTCTTATGCTAATGGATCTCATGAAGGTTTTTGTTGAGTTTTGTGTGATTGAAGTTTTCAAGTTTTGGGTTATCTTACGATGGATGAAGGAAGGATGGAAGAGCCTAAGCTTGGGGATTCCCCGGCATCCCAAGATATTATCCAAGAATGAGCAACCAACTAAGCTTGGGGATGCCCCCGAGTAGCATCCCCGCTTTCTTCCAACAACTATCGGTATTTTACTCGAGACTATATTTTTATTCGTCACATGATATGTGTTTTGCTTGGAGCGTCTTGTATGATATGAGTCTTTGCTTGTTTTATTTTGTGTTTTAAGTCATCAATCCTAGCTGGACACACCTTTTTGAGAGAGCCAAAATTATGTCATGACTTGTTAGAATTGCTCTCTATGCTTCACTTAAATTTTTATGAGCAATGGACTTGCTCTATTGCTTCACTTATATCTTTTTTAGCACGGTGTGCTTAGTATTTTTGAAGAAATGCTCTCTTGCTTCACTTAGATTTATTTGAGAGTTATTAAAATTTTGAAGAGATTCTCTCTTTCTTCACTTATATTATTTTGAGAGAAAGAAAATTTGTTATGCTCATGATCTTCACTTATATTTGTTTGAGCTTATGAAAAGCAACACATGAAAAATAGTCCCAAAGTGATAGATAACCAAGAAGGATAAAGAAAATAAATGTGTCATGAAGATCATTGGACAAAATAAAATTGATTCTTAGTAATAGTTTTGAGATATGATGATGTGATATGTGAGTTATGTTAATGAGTAATTATGCTCTAGTAGGAATATTGGTATTAAAGTTTGTGATTCCCGAAGCATGCACGTATAGTCTCCCGTTATGCTATGATATTGGAGCATGATTTATTTTTGATTGTATTCCTTATGAGTGGCGGACGGGGACGAGCTATGGTCTTTTCCTACCAATCCACCCCCCTAGGGGCATGCGTAGTAGTACTTTGCTTCGAGGGATAATAAACTTTTGCAATAAGTATATGAGTTCTTTATGACTAATGTGAGTCCATGGATTATATGCACTCTTACCTTTCTGTAATTTGCTAGCCTCTATGGTACCGTGCATTGCCCTTTCTCACATCAAGACGTGATGCAAACTTCGCAGGTGCATCCAAACCCCGTGATATGATACGCTCTATCACACATAAGCCTTATTATATCTTCCTCAAAACAGCCACCACCTACCTATTATAACTTTTCCATGGCCATTCCGGGATATATTTCCATGCAACTTCCACCACTTTCGTTTGATGACTTGAGCATTCACTGTCATATTGCTTTGCATGATCATATAGCTGACATAGTAGCTGTGCCTCAGCCACCGTTCATCATTTTTCATACATGTTACGCTACATCGTTGCCCATCCTGGTACATGCCAGAGGCATTCATATAGAGTCATACTTTGTCATAGGTATTTAGTTGTAATTTTTATTTCTTTTGAGTTATAATTAAATAGAAGTGTGATGATCATCATAATTCATTTTTAGAGCAGTGCCCTAGTGAGGAAAGGATGATGGAGACTATGATCCCCCCACAAGTCGGGATGAGGCTCCGGACAATGAAAGAAAAAAAAGAGAAAGAATAAAAAGAAAAAAAGAATAAAAAGAAAAAGGGGGAAAGAAAGAAAAAAATAAACAAAGAGAGAAGGGGCATTGTTAATATCCTTTACCACACTTGTGCTTCAAAGTAGCACCATGTTTTTCATATGGAGAGTCTCCTATGTTGTCACTTTCATATACTAGTGGGAATTTTTTATTATAGGATTAGATGCACACCCACTTAGTTTTCATATTGAGCTTTCATACACTTATAGCTCTTAGTGCATTCGTTGCATGGAAAACTCCTCACATTGATATCGATTGATGGGCATCTCCATAGCCTGTTGGTTAGCCACATCGATGTGAGACTTTATCACTTTTTTGTCTTCTCTATATTTACCCCTATCATCATACTCTATTCCACCCACAGTGCTATATCCATGGCTTGCGCTCATGTACTGTGCAAGAGTCGAAAAAGCTGAAGCGTGTTAAAAGTATGAACCAATTGCTCGGCTTGTCATCGGGGTTGTGCATGATAAATACTTTGTGTTAAGAAGACAGAGCTTGACAAGACTATATGATTTTGTAGGGATAACTTATTTTAGCATTGATATTTTGAAAGACATGGTTATTTGTTGATATGCTTGAGTATCTAAATTATTATGTCAAAACTAGACTATTGCTTTGAATCACATAAAAAGTCCAGATGTCCATGCTATAAATAAAATAATATGATATGACATGTTAAACAACACTCCACATCAAAAATTCTGTTTTTATCACTTACCTACTCAAGGACGAGTAGGAGTTAAGCTTAGGGATGTTGATACATCTCCAATGTATCTATAATTTTTTTATTGTTCCATGTTGTTTTATTATGAATCTTGGATGTTTTATAATCATTTTATATCATTTTTTGGTACTAACCTATTGACATAGTCCAAGTGCCAGTTCCTGTTTTTTACATCGCAGAAAATCAATATCAGATGGAGTCAAAATGCCACGAAACTTTACGGAGATTTTTTATGGGCCAGAAGGAACATGTTGGGCCCTGGTTGCACCTGGGGGGAGTCCCGAGGAGGGGACAACCCACCAGGGCATGCTAGGAGGCCCAAGCGCGCCCTGGTGGGTTGTGCCCACCTCGGGTGCCCCCCGGACCGCCTCTTTGCTCTATAAATACCCCAAAAATACTAGAACCCGAGGGGAGTCGACAAAATATTCATCCAGCCGCCGTAGAGTCCAGAACCACCAGATCCAATCTAGACACCATCTCGGATGGGGTTCACCACCTCCATTGGTGCCTATGATGATGCATGAGTAGTTCTTTGTAGACCTTCGGGTCCATAGTTAGTAGCTAGATGGCTTCATCTCTCTCTCTCTTGATTCTCAATACAATGGTCTCTTGCAGATCCATATGATGTAACTCTTTTTGTAGTGTGTTTGTTGGGATCTGATGAACTTTGAGTTTATGATCAATCATATCTTTTTATATCCATGAAAGTTATTTGAGTTTCTTTGATCTCTTATATGCATGATCTCTTATAGCCTCGTATTTCTTCTTCGATATTTGGGTTTTGTTTGGCCAACTTGATCTAATTATCTTTCAATGGGAAGAGGTGCCCGGTAGTGGGTTCGATCTTACGATGCTTGATCCTAGTGATAGAAAGGGAACCGACATGTATGTATCGTTGCTACTAAGGATAAAAAGATGGGATCTATATCTACACAATAGATAAATGGATCTTGTCGATATCATGTCATCATTCTTATTGCATTACTCCGTTTTTCCATGAACTTAATACACTAGATGCATGCTGGATAGTGGTTGATGTGTGGAGTAATAGTAGTAGATGCAGGCAGGAGTACTTCTACTAATCTTGGACGTGATGCCTATGTAATGATCATTGCCTAGATATCGTCATAATTATTTGAGGTTCTATCAATTGCCCAGCAGTAATGTGTTTACCCACCGTTTGCTATCTTTCTCGAGAGAAGCCACTAGTGAAACCTACGACCCCCGGGTCTTCTTTCTCATATATTTGCTTGTGATCTAATTTTCCTTTGCATTTTTATTAAGATCTATTAAACCAAAAATACAAAAATACTTTGCTGCACTTTATTTTATTTGCGATGTATTATTTCAATCTACTACAAATTTGTGGCATCGTTACCCGAAAGGGATTGACAACCCCTTTAACATGTCGGGTTGCGAGGTGTTGTTATTTGTGTGCAGGTGTTGTTTATGTTGTGTTGCTTGGTTATCCTACTGGTTCGATAACCTTGGTTTCTTCACTGAGGGAAATACCTACTGTCGTTGTGCTGCATCATCCCTTCCTCTTTGGGGAAATACTAACGTAGTCCTAGCAGACAGGAGCTTTTCTGGCGCTATAGTCAGAGAGCAATTAGTGACCCTTCTTCTTGCAGCGCCGCCTCCTCGTTGGCAACCCTTCTTCTTGCAGCGTCGCCTCCTCGCCAGCGACCCTTCTTCTTGCTGCGTGGCCTCGTCGATATGGTCAGGCAATCCACACCCCACCCACACCATCCTCCTCCTTCCCCATCCCACATGCCCCGACCGACAGCGTGACACCTTCCGCCCAAATCACCGGCCCCGTCCTCCAATTAAGCACCGCCCACATCCATTTTGCACACATTATATCGTGGAGCTCAGTAGCATCTGGCAACGGAGAAGCAAATCGCGGCCATACACGCGGACAAGGTCACTATGTCTGCCATGTGTGCTGACCACCAGACCTTGGAGGAGCACCTCGTCTTCGAGGCCACCATCGACACTGCCACACTGTTGTCTACTTTAAAATACAGCTCATGTTGTTTTCTCGAGGCCACTGCTAGTGCCTTCTTGTGATTTTTCCTCTGTAATGTTAATATGCAATCTGATATTCTGAAAGGTAAACACATGAAACCTTTCTTGATGCAATGTCATGCCACCAAGATGATGTGGTAAAAAATTGGCATGTTTGACGAAAGTTTGAACACACACCCCTCACAAACTGAAGCAACTCACTAGAAGGCTTGTGGTTCTGAGAGGGAACAATGTGTGTTAGATGACGAATAGGAGATAGCTTCTCCTTACGGCCTTCAATTTATTTTCTACATTTAACGTGCACTAATACAACTGTCATGTGAGAATTTGGAAAAATTTAGGGGTCAGTTGACCATTTAAAGACATTTAAGAGATTTTCTAGCCATTTAATGACCATAATTAAAATTTGAACTACATGTACATGCGACAGCTAACCATAACGGTTTGAAAAATCATATTTGTGTACACATGTGTGAGTTAATTCCATTTGCGGTAAATTAGAAAGAATTTTCAAACATATTGGTCTCACGGCATGGACACATGCATGGAGTGCCATGGCATTTTAATTCCAAAAAATAAAAAAAATGATCAGAAAAACATGAAACCTTGCTTGATGTAATGTCATGCCACCAAGATGATGTGGTAAAAAAATTGGCCTGTTTGACGAAAGTTTGGACACACACCCCTCACAGACCGGAGCAACTCACTAGAAGGCTCGTGGTTCCGAGAGGGAACAATGCATGTTTGATGACGAACGAGAGATAGCTAGCTTCCTCTTACGGCCTTCAATTTTTTTCTACGTTTAACATGCACTAATACAACTGTCATGTCAAAATTGGAAAATTTTAGGGGTCATTTGACAAAACATTTAAGTGATTTTCTAGCCATTTAATGACCGTAATTCAAATTTGAACTATATCTGCATGCAATGACTAACCATAATGGTTTGAAAAATTATATTTGTGTGCTTGTGTGCAAGTTAATTCCATGTGCAGTAAATTAGAAGGAGTTTTCAAACATATTGGTCTCATGACATGAACACATCATGGAGTGCCATGGCATTTTAATTCCAAATAATAATAAAATTATCAGAAAAACATGAAACCTTGCTTGATGTAATGTCATGCCACCAAGATGATGTGGTAAAAAAATTGGCCTGTTTGACGAAAGTTTGGACACACACCCCTCACAGACCGGAGCAACTCACTAGAAGGCTCGTGGTTCCGAGAGGGAACAATGCATGTTTGATGACGAACGAGAGATAGCTAGCTTCCTCTTACGGCCTTCAATTTTTTTCTACGTTTAACATGCACTAATACAACTGTCATGTCAAAATTGGAAAATTTTAGGGGTCATTTGACAAAACATTTAAGTGATTTTCTAGCCATTTAATGACCGTAATTCAAATTTGAACTATATCTGCATGCAATGACTAACCATAATGGTTTGAAAAATTATATTTGTGTGCTTGTGTGCAAGTTAATTCCATGTGCAGTAAATTAGAAGGAGTTTTCAAACATATTGGTCTCATGACATGAACACATCATGGAGTGCCATGGCATTTTAATTCCAAATAATAATAAAATTATCAGAAAAACATGAAACCTTGCTTGATGTAATGTCATGCCACCAAGATGATGTGTTAAAAATTGGCCTGTTTGACGAAAGTTTGGACACACACCCCTCACAAACCAGAGCAACTCACTAGAAGGCTCGTGGTTCCGAGATGGAACAATGCATGTTTGATGAAGAACGGGAGATAGCTTCCCCTTACAGCCTTCAATTTTTTTCTATGTTTAACATGCACTAATACAACTGTCATGTGAAAAATTAGAAAATTCCAGCGGTCGTTTGACCTTTTAGAAACATTTAAGTGATTTTCTAGCCATTTAATGACCGTAATTCAAATTTGAACTACATCTACATTCATATTTGTGTGCGATTTAATTCCTTGTGCAGTAAATTAGAAGGAATTTTCAAACATATTGGTGTCACGGCATGGACACATGCATGGAGTGCCATGGCATTTTAATTCCAAAAAATAAAAAATGACCAGAAAAACATGAAACCTTTCTTGATGTAATGTCATGCCACCAAGATGATGTGATAAAAAAGTTGCTTTGCATGTTTGATGATGAACCAGAGATAGTTTCCTCTTACGGCCTACATTTAAGTGATTTTATAGCCATTTAATGACCATAATTCAAATTTGAACTACATATACATGCAATGACTAACCATAACGGTTTGGAAAAACATATTTTTTTGTACTTGTGTGCAAGTTAAAAAATCATCAGACGATGTAAATACATGGTGTTCAAAAAAGAAAATTTTAAGATCTCACAAGAGAACCGCCCCCCACACGACTGGCACTCTATTTCGCGGCTCGAGGTTTGGTAGGTGAGTGGCGGAGGTCATTAATCAGACACAGTTCTGTATTGGAAACCGTCAGCTATTAAATTCACACACGGATTTTGCTACGAGAATCGTGCGTAATTCAAACTACAATACTCGTAAATTCCGGCGACCGGCGTGTGTACTGTTCCCGTCGATCTAGATTTTGGCCGCCAATAAATACTACCTTGCTCACATCGTTCCGCATGCATTCTCATCTACATCCTCCCCTCGCTCGCCCTCTCACTCTCTCAAATCTCTGCCATGGCGACGCCGGTCTGCCCACGCGCCGATGAGGAGTCGCTGCCCCTCAAGGACGCTCACTCGAATAGCAGCAACAAGGACCCCTACGCGCCGCCGGACGAGGTTGCGTCAGACCCCCAACTTTGGATTGGTTTTGGGGCCAGTACAATCTTTGTCTGTGGAAGTCGCTGCCGCTGGCTGAGAAAGCTAGGCAAGTGGTGTTCAAGAAGGAGATGGCGGAGGAGGAAGCCAGGTACCAGGCGGTCTGTGAAGCCCGTGATGCCTCCAGGAAAAAGGAGGCGGTGGAGCTTTGGGGGCGGGTGCGTCATCGTGCGGAGCAGGTGTACGAAGACGAGTATTTCGCGAGGAAGGTCAAAGGCGCTGGGCGCCTCATCGCTGTGTGGAGGTGGGATGATAAGCTCCAGCGTACCACCGACGAGGAGCCCCGGTGGGCGCCCAATGAAATGGCAATATCGTTCGCGCTCGTCTGCCGGCAAGAGGCAGATCGGTACGTGAAGCGCTGTGAGGTGGAGGAGGCAGAGTACTGCCTCCGCACTGGGAAGACGCCATGCACCAGGGAGCTGCTGGCGAGTGGCTACCGGAATACTGGCCCCAGGAGGGATTATTAGTTTTAGTATTGTTCGTTTTCAATTTTGTGCATTGTACCTAGTAGTTAAGTATCATCACATATATGTGATGATATTATATATATTCTTTGATGAACTAATGAGCAATTAATATATATATATATATATTATGAATTCCATTTTCTATCTGTTTTTGTATACTAATTTGAATCTAGCTGTTATCATCCACATATACAAAATGGAAAGTGTATATACACACATTGAAACAGAGCAATAAATAGAGTAATACTATGATTGTTGTGAATACATAGCTATCCACGTCGAAACAACTCAACAAAATAAAACACGTCCATGAGACCATGACCAGCAGCCCTTGCCTACGGTAGCTCTTGGCTCTGCCTGAACTCTGCAGACGTTCGCCCGAGTGGTTGACACGCTCGCGATACATTTGGAGCACGGTCTCGAGCTCCAACTTGGCTATTTCATCGGAGATCACCAGCTCGAGGATGCGACGGCCATGTTCCTCTACTGCACCCAGGTGGACATCTAGGCTAAGGAGGCGGTCGATCCTACCGACCAGGGCGTTGGCATCGAGTCGGCCACGGACAAGGCGAATGGCGCGACCCATGCGAATGGTGCGGCGGGTGCCCAGTGCAAGTACGGCGCAGAGGGCCTATGGCCACTCCTGGAGAGGAATGGGGGTACTGACGGGATGTGTACCTAGCAGGGACGCCCTGTCGACAGTAGGCAAGTGCCGATGGATCCTCTCTTGCTGTGTGGCGCGCCGCGCCTCTCGCTCTGCGGCGCTCCAATGGTCTCGCCATGCGGCGAGCTGCAGCCTATCGACATAGACGTGGCTAGCTTGCTCTGCGGTGCGCCATCGATCATGTTGTGTGGCGAGCTGCAGCCTCTCGGTACTGACATGCCTATCTTGATCCGCGGTGCTGAAGCACCATGCGCCAAGGGTCTGCTAAACCCAGGCGATGACGTGCATCACGACGTCTAATTCCTGCTCGTCCTCGAGTAGGTAAATGATAAAAAAGATAATTTTTGATGTGGAATGCTAGCTAGCACAATCTTGATCATGTAATCTAATCATGGCATGAATATTAAGACACGAGTGATTCAAAGCAATAGTCTATCATTTGACATTAAGACAATAATACTTCAAGCATACTAATAAAGCAATCATGTCTTTTCAAAATAACATGTCCAAAGAAAGTTATCCCTACAAAATCATATGGTCTGGCTATGCTCCATCTTCACCACACAAAATATTCAAATCATGCACAACCCTGATGACAAGCCAAGCAATTGTTTCATACTTTTGACGTTCTCAAACCTTTTCAACTTTCACGCAATACATGAGCGTGAGCCATGGATATAGCACTATAGGTGGAATAGAATATGATGATGGAGGTTGTGTGGAGAAGACAAAAAGGAGAAAGTCTCACATCGACGCGGCTAATCAACAGGCTATGGAGATGCCCATCAATTGATGTCAATGCGAGGAGAGGGGATTGCCATGCAACGGATGCACTAAGATCTATAAGTGTATGAAAGCTCAAACTGAAACTAAGTGGGTGTGCATCCAACTTGCTTGCTCATGAAGACATAGGGCATTTGAGGAAGCCCATCGTTGGAGTATACAAGACAAGTTATATAATGAAAATTCCCACTAGTATATGAAAGTGATAACTCAACAGATTCTCTATATGAAGAACATGGTGCTACTCTAAAGCACAAGTGTGGTAAAAGTATAGTAACATTGTCCCTTCTCTCTTTTCCCTCATTTTTTTCTCTCTCTTTTTTTGTAGGATTCTTTGGCCTCTCTCTCTCTCTTTTGGGCTTCTCTGGCCACTTTTATTTTGATAACCTCACATGTGACAATGTTCTAATAATGATGATCATCACACTTTTATTTACTTACAACTCAATATTACAACTCGATACTAGAACAAAATATGACTATATGAATGCCTCTGATGGTGTACCGGGATGTGCAATGATGCATGAGTGACATCAAAAAATGGACAAGCCATGAAAACATCATGCTAGCTATCTTATGATCATGCAAAGCAATATGACAATGAATGCTCAAGTCATGTATATGATGATGATGATCATGATGGAAGTTGCATGGCAATATATCTCGGAATGGCTATGGAAATGCCATAATAGGTAGGTATGGTGGCTGTTTTGAGGAAGATATAAGGAGGCTTATGTGTGATAGAGCATATCATATCACGGGGTTTGGATGCACCGACGAAGTTTTCACCGACTCTCAAGGTGAAAAAGGGCAATGCATGGTACCGAAGAGGCTAGGAATGATGGAAGGGTGAGAGTGCGCTTAATCCATGGACTCAACATTAGTCATAAAGAACTCACATACGTATTGCAAAAATCTATTAGTCATTGAAACAAAGTACTACGCGCATGCTCCTAGGGGGATAGATTTGTAGGAAAAGACCATCGCTGGTCCCCAACCGCCACTCATAAGGAAGACAATCAATAAATACCTTATGCTCCAACTTCGTTACATAACAGTTCACCATACGTGCATGCTACGGGAATCACAAACTTCAACACAAGTATTTCTACAATCCACAACTACCCACTAGCATGACTCTAATATCACCACATTTATATCGCCAAACTATTGCAAGGAATCAAACATATCATATTCAGTGATCTACAAGTTTTATGTAGGATTTTATGACTAACCATGTGAATGACCAATTCCTGTCATCTCTCTAAATAGATATAAGTGAAGCAAGATAGTTTAGTTTTTTCTACAAAATATATGCCCACGCTCTAACAAATATAAGTGAAGCAAAAGAGCATTCTACAAATGGCGATTTTCTATGTGAAGAGAAATAGGCAATCCAAACTTCAAATGATATAAGCGAAGCACATGAAGCATTCTATAAAGCCATACTCAAAAGATATAAGTGAAATGCAAAGAGCATTCTATAAATCAACCATGGACTATCTCATACCAACATGGTTCATAAAATAAAAGTGAAAACTAAATGCAAAAGATGCTCCAAGATTTGCACATATCACATGAACAAAACGAATCCGAAAACATACCGATACTTGTTGAAGAAAGATGGGATGCCTTCCGGGGCATCCCCAAGATTAGACGCTTGAGTCTCCTTAAATATTTACTTGGGTTGCCTTGGGAATCCCCAAGCTTGAGCTCTTGCCTCTCTTCCTTCTCCTCACATCGAGACATTCTCGATCTTCGAACACTTCATCCACACAAAACTCAACAGAAAGCTCGGTAAGATCCGTTAGTATAATAAAGCAAAACACTACTCTAAGTACTGTTGCAAACCAATTCATATTTTTTTGAATAGTAGCTACTGTAATATAACTTTTCCATGGCTTAATACACTGATAGAAATCGATAGTTTCATCAAAACAAGCACACTATGCATCAAAAACAGAATCTGTCTTAAACAGGACAGTCTGTAGTAATCTGAACATTCACCATACTTCTGGTACTCCAAAAATTCTAAAACAATTAGTAAAAATAAAAAATTTGTATAGTAAGACAGTACAAAATGTTTCAGAACCGTTTGACATCGCAGTAAAAAATGTAAAATCGTGCACTACAGCCAAAGTTTCTGTCTTGCACCGCACAAACCAACAAGCAATGTAAACATCCTAAAGGCAAATCTTGGCACATTATTTTTATTTTCAAACTTTATAAAAGCACACAACATAAATAAATGACTCTCTAAAACTTCTGGGTTGTCTCCCTGGCAGCGCTTTCTTTAGAGCCATTAAGCTAGGCATATAGTGCTCAAGTAATGGATCCACCTGGATCCCAAGGTATATCAAAGCCAATTTTAATTAACAATGATTTGTGATTTAGTAGTGAGCACAAATTAACATATATCATGCAACAACGAAGTCTAACTCTCTTCCTATGCATCTGCATGTCATAAAAGAACAATTCATGCACACATAGTAAAGGCCAATGCATAGTATAAACAGTTTCTTGCAATTTTATCATATTGGAAACATGGAGAGGCAGAGATGTAGTTCCTCTCTCATAATAATTGCAAGTAGGAGAAGCAAGCACATGCATATTATATCTATCAAAATCATCATGTGAAGTAGTAAAATGTAACCCATCAATATAATCCTTAATAAGGGCAAACTTCTCTGATATAGTGTAGTCGGGAGAATTAAAAAAGATAATAGGACTATCATGCGTGGGTGCAATAGCAACAATTTCATGTTTAACATAAGGAACTATAGAAAGTTCATCTACATAAGCATAATTCATATTGGCATCTTGGCCACAAGCATAGAAAGCATCATCAAAAAGGGATATTTCAAAAGAATCAATGGGATCATAACAATCATCATAGCATTCATCCTTTGGTAAGCTTGGAGGGAAATTAAACAATGTATGAGTTAAAGAGTTACTCTCATTAGAAGGTGGGCATGGGTACCTAATCCGCTCTTCCTCCTTTTGTTCTTTGCTCTCGTCCTCATCCTTTTCATCCAATGAGCTCACAGTTTCATCAATTTCTTCTTCCATAGACTCCTGCAAAATATTAGTCTCTTCTTGGACAACGGAGACTCTCTCAATAAAATCATCAATATCGGAATTGAATTCATAATTCTTGTAGCAAAATTTAAGTATAGCAAAATTTTCAGGTATGTAAAGAACATCATCAAGATTTTCACACTCTTTAAACAAAGATTCAATTTCATAAGCACCCATAAAAGCAACGAATTGTTCTATTTGTTCCACATGATAGTAATCATATATACCATTAGCATAAGAAACTAAGGTTCCATCATCATTAAATTTGCATGAAAAGGGAAGGTTTGGAGCCTTCATCCTAGAGCAACAAGTATAATCATATCTCAAGCATAGCTCCCGAGCATACCACTTCAATATATGAATTTGATCCCATACTAATTTCCCTTTTTGAGTCAAGCGATAATCCCTAAAGTTTTCACATTAATCCAATGTTACTCCCATTATAAAGTTGAATGGGGTTTTCTCAGGATTTTCAAAGTAGTACATAATATCTTTCACATAATGAGCATCGAGGGTTTTAGGAGGTTCCCCATCTCCATGAGTAGCAAGTAAACATATTTTTTGGTATTTCATATTCCATATCCATAAGTAAAGATAGAGAACAACTTAGAATAGCAAAGAAAAATTACTTAGTGATAAATCAAACAAGCACACACAAGAATATTCACCCCACACAATAACTCCCCGGGAACGGCGCCAGAAAAAGGTCTTGATAACCCACAAGTATAGGGGATCAATTGTAGCCACTTTCGATAAGTAAGAGTGTCGAACCCAATGAGGAGCTAAAGGTAGAACAAATATTCCCTCAAGTTTTATCGACCACCGATACAACTCTACGCATGCTTGACGTTCACTTTACCTAGAACAAGTAGAAAACTAGAAGTACTTTGTAGGTGTAACGGGATAGGTTTGCAAGAATATAAAGTGCACGTAAATAAAAACTAGGGGCTGTTTTAGGTAAAGAAGCAATAAAGTTAGTATAGCGAGTGTGGAAAAGTGGTGGTAGGAGTTTCGAAATTGTCCCTAAGCAATTGACTACTTTACTAGACCGATAGCAAGTTTTATGTGGGAGAGGCCACTGCTAGCATGTCATCCCTGACTTGGAATTCTATGCACTTATGATTGGAACTATTAGCAAGCATCCCCGACTACTAACGCTCATTAAGGTAAAACCCAACCATAGCATTAAGATATATTGGTACCCCTTCAATCCCGTATGCATCAATTTCTATGCTAGGTTGAAGCTTCTGTCACTCTTGCCCTCCAATACATAGTCCTATCAACATACAACTAACCCTATGGTGTGATCCACGCGCGCGCTCATATGATGGGCACCAAAGGACAGCAACATAACCACAAGAAAATTAAACCAATCATAGCAATTCACCAATTACTGATAGGACAACGAAAATCTACTCATACATCATAGGATGGCAACACATCATTGGATAATAATATGAAGCATAAAGCACCATGTTTAAGTAGAGGGTACAACGGGTTGCGGGAGAGTGGACTGCTGTAGATAGATGGGGGAAGGTGATGGAGATGTTGGTGAAGATGACGGAGGTGTTGGTGTAGATTGTGGTGATGATGATGGCCTCGGCGGCGTTCCGGCGCCACCGGAAGAGAGGGGGAGAGGTCCCCCCTTCTTCTTATTCTTCCTTGACCTTCTCCCTAGATGGGAGAAGGGTTTCCCCTCTGGTCCCTGGATTCCATGGCATGGGAGGGGCGAGTGCCCCTTCGAGATTGGATATGTCCCTCTGTCTCTCTTTGTTTTTGCGTTTCAGATTCTGGCCTTTCACCGTTTCTTATATTCCCGGAGATTTGTAACTCCGATTGGGCTGAACTTTTAACATGATTTCTATCCGTATATTAGCTTTCTTGCAGCGAAAGAATGGCACCAATCGCCTTACGGGGTGGCCATGAGGGCCCAGGGCGCGCCTGACCCCCTGGGGCTTGCCCCCTGCCTCGTGCCCCCTCGGGCATCGTCTCGCGTTGATTCTTCTTCCCAAAAATCACATATATTCCAAAAAAAATTCTGTTAGTTTTTATCCCGTTTGGACTCCGTTTGATATGGATTTTCTGCGAAACAAAAAACATGCAACAAATCGGAACTGGCACTGTGCACTGGATCAATATGTTAGTGCCAAAAATAGTATAAAACGTTGCCAAAAGTATATGAAAGTTGTATAATATTGGCATGGAACAATAAAAAAATTATAGATACGATGGAGACATATCAGCTCGTCCATCGCATTGCCGGGGAGTGCCTCGGCCTCGACAGGTCATGGTGCCTGCTCATTTTCCTCGTCGACGAGGTTGATGGCAGAGGCGGCGCTTTAGTGGGTTGTCATGCTTGGAAAAGGTGGATGTGCTATAGGCTGCGCTTGTTGCCTCCGTGCGTCGCGCGCCGCCTAGGTTTATGTGCAGTATTGCTGGGTGGCGGGAAACCGGTGAGGAAATGGCGGGAAATTGTGGCGTGTTCATAAAATGCCATCAACTAATGGAAACTTAACATAGAAGGAACATCGAGCTAGCACAAGAAGTAGATGATGATCAGATGATCGTTTATCCTAGTTAATTATTCATGTAATAGTTTACTTTGGTGTGTGGAAATGTCATGTGTGTACTAGCCACCTATGTAATTGGATGTTTGTCGCGTATTACACACATCTTGTTTATGTGAAACATTTCTATTCTCTTGGCTCAACACACATAGTTTATCGGAATGAACTGTATGCCCTCCATTGCACACACCTTGATCTGGTTGAACCATTTCTGTTGTGTTGCCTAATCGAAAATAGTTCATCCGAGTGAACCGTATGCCGTATATCGCACACACCTTGATCTGGCTAAATGTTTATTTTGTGTTGCCTAATCACAAATAGTTCATCCGATTGAACTGTATGCCATATATCGCACACACCTTCATCTGGCTGCCAATTTCTTTTGTTACTCCTCATCGCAAACAGTTCATTGAACTGAACCGTATGCCCTGCATCACACACGCAACTAAAATATGAACCGTGTTTGATGTATCCGTCATCGCAAACGTTTTACACCTTTTTTGACGGTTTTTTACACCACTATTTGCAATTATTGCATCGCACACAGTTTCATCGAAGGGTCTCTAATCGTAGTGTCGCGTTAGCACCATCCTGCAGTAATGTATCTTCCTTTCTGATCTGCTCTACCTAGCTGCCTCTAGTCTTCGTGCTTTCACTATATTGCTTACTTGAATATGGCCTATCTAGAGTAGTTTATCTTCCGCTGCATATCATATAGGTTCAATTTGATGATTGTCTTCAAAGACCTCATGTTTTGAAGACTTTCATAAAAATTGCCTATTCACCCCCCCTCTAGTCGATACTAGCACTTTCAAGTTTGATGCCGAAAATTGGCATGCCAAAATTTGGCAAATGCCAAATATTGGCTAGTGTTTGGTGGTTGGTTACCAACTTTACTAGCCAACCTCACAAGAAGTTGCCAATTTTTGACAACTTCTAGATTGCCAATATGTAACATCCCAAATTTTCAATTTGGAATGTTATACAATAGCTCATCATTGCATATCATATTTTATTGCATTTTGGTTGATCCTAGAAATTTCACGCAACTCAAGGACCCTCGGAGAGAGTTGGGGATTTCGTTATTTTCATATTTGGGTTTTCTCAAATTTTGAAAATAGGGTCATTTCATTTTATTTATTTTATCTTCAATTATTTCTATTATAAAAATATGAGAGAGGGAATAAAATGACTTTCCCAAAATAAAGAAATATTTAGGATTTAATAAAAAAATCAAATAAGATTTTATTTTGGTTTTATTTGCTATTTTATTTGAATTTAGGAAAAATGCGCATTTTTCAAAATTACATTTAGGCCCCAAATAAATGTTCATCATGTGCGGCTTGATTTTAGGAGCCGGGGAAAATTTATTTCGGGATTTTTGGAGTCCTTTTAGTATTCCTTTTGTTTTTTTTTCTGAGCGTAATTTAAAAAAAACGCCCGAACCGACCTACGGGCAGTATCCGGCCCGGACTCCTCGGGGGGGGGGGGGGGGTGGCTTTTTATACCGCGACCCCGGGCCGAGGCAGCCCAGAGCCGCGCCGAGCCGCCCCAAAACCTAAGCGCCACCGCCGCCGGAGTTCGCCGCCGACGAGGTTGGCCGCCGCTGCCGTTTTTTTTCTTCAGAAAAACCGTTCAGTTTTTCCGTCGGTTTTTCGTCGATTTTTTTAGATTCGTTTTTTAGATAGATCAGTTTTTTCGGTTTAGTTTATTTAGCGAGCGTTCGCTCGTTCGTTCGTTTTAACGAACGCGTTCATCGTTTAGATCCAGATAACGAACGTTCGTTCGTTAATCTGTTCGTCGTTTTCCTTTTTCTCGGATTAAATCCGCGATTTTTCTGATCGCGATTTCTGATCCAATTTTCGTTCTAGTATAATTTTTCGCTCGTTTACAGGCGATTCAAGCGCCTGGAGTTTCGTCTCGAAACCCTCTTTCCGTTTAACCAACTCAAACAAGTTTTTGCCTCTGTAAAATTTGACCTAGATCCAGAATAGTAAACGAAGCATGTTTCTTTTGTCGTTTGTTTTTCGTTGCTTCGTTCGATTTGATTCTTTTTGCCAACCAGAGTTCTTAAGTTGAACTTTCTGGTTAGGTCTCTTATTTGGGTTTTACATGTGCGTTAGTAGAGTACTTATTGTATGCTTGTTTGTTTGCGATAGAGTACCCGGAGTGCGCCGCTTGCTACTTCAAATCGCTAGGTTTCGCGGATCATCAGCAAGGCAAGTAACACTTTGATCATACCTCCTACTACCCGGTTTTTATTACATTATATCACCCTCACACATTGCATGATTAGGATCTAATTAAAATGTGGGTTTGGGAAGTAGTTGAGGTAGTACCTATTACCTGTTTATTATCAAACCTTTGGGAGTTACTTCTACGTTTGCTTATTATGCCATGCTATGCTAGTAGACGTGGATTGGGTGAGTGAAATCCATGACAGATGTGAGTTTGTTAAATTAATGGTTTATCTAAGGTGGCAACTTAAACACACATCTGGGTGGATTGAGGCACCTGGGTATTCCAGCGATTGCCTGCTTTTCTTTTGGACCGCCACCCAGGCTCAACGGGATCATGAGATTATTCATACTAGAAACTTCCGTGTGCAGCCACAAGCTACTATGGGCTCTAGCATAGTTGACTAAGTTGTGCGAACTCTTACATTGGCAGACTAGCAGATGTAGGGGAAAGTAGGTGCAACGGTCTACCCGATCGTAAGGTGCTAGCGCTTCTGAAAGACTATGTCTCGGTCATCCGTTTCTCAAACACCAGGTAGTGCGAGAATCCCAACGGAGGAGATCGAGTCTTGTGGGGAAAAGTGCGCAAACCTCTGCAGAGTGTATAAACTAATCATGGTTAGCCGTGTCCCCAGTTATGGACAATTTGAGTATCTAGTACTTGGATTATCATGTGAATCTCATCATGTTACTCTAAATTAATTTGTTGGGTTTTTAATGATGATGTTTAATTGGGATTGAGAGCGTGTCTACACTCTCAATGTTTAACAACCACCATGATAGTAATTAAAATGTATTCCTTTGCAGTAGGGAAAAAATGGCTTTACGCAAAACTGTAACCATAGAGCTTTCCACCAGCCAAATATGCATGTAGTATAGCCTTATTCCATTATTGCTCTCTATGTGTTACATTGCCAGCATATTCCATGTGCTGGCCCGTTTCGGGCTGCAACGTTCATGTTGCAGACTTTTCATACGACGATTAAGGTGCCTTTAGGTCGTGGTTCTATACTCAGTGATGCCGTTGGAGTTGATGGACTCACTTATCTTCCAAGCCTTCCGCTGTTATCGTTATTAGATGGCCTTAAGCCATATTTATTGTAATATGTTCTCTTTCGAGACACTCGATGTAATAAGTGTGTGATTGCTACTCTGTTATAAATCCTTCAAGTACTGTGTGGTGTCAGCATTACTGATCTAGGGATGACATCGGAGCACAGAGATTGGACCGTTTGAGGTCTGGTCGCTACAAGATGGTATCAGAGGACACGCTGACTGTAGGACACGACCACTAAGCTAAAGCCCTAGATCACTACTCACTCTTCTTATTCCGACTCCTCATCTTTTCTACTCTTTTAGGATGGCGGATGCAAGGAACAAGTTCACACAACCGGAAGAAGATACACCCTTTGGACGCCACTTGAAGGAAGTCACTAGATATCTGAACATAGGAGTACCAAGCTTCACCGGGACTTACAACGCCACTTTACCGGAAGAAGAGAGCTGGATGATTCAAGTTCAAGTTCCAGGAAGGACGTTCATGCCAGTCACTGAGCCCATAGAGTTTTCTTTTGATGCACCAACCTGGAGTCTAGGAAAGAGCATGACAGCTCACAGTGTCATGGGACGCATTGGAGAAGATTACCGCAATGATCTCAAGGATACTATCTACCAGATTTGTGGGCGTTGAGATGAGCAATGGGATATGATCAGCACCAAGAAGGATAGATCAATTGCAGCGTTTATCCAGGAGTTAAACCAGCACATTCGACGTCAGGAGAACCAGATGTGCGCCGACATGATAGATCTAAAGAAGGCGAAGACAAGAATCAAGAAACTGGAGGAAGAACTAAAGGCTACACGTGAAGATTATGAAGAGGAAATCGAAGTATTAGTGGAGAAGAATGACGATCTGAGCAAGAAGATTTGAATATTTATGGGAGGCCCTACACCAGTAGAAGAATACGAAGAACCCAAGGAGATTCGCTCGGAAGACTACATCATCATCGACGACACCGACTCGGATCCAGATGATAGCGATGATGACTATGTTGATGAACCTGGAGCAGATATCATGGAGTCTGCAACCGAAGAGTATTTCTAGTAGACCACCCCATCAGTAGTAGTAGTCCACCATGTAAATATAGTAGTTCGAGCACATTTGCGATAGTTAGATCGATTGTATGCCCTTGTTTGATTGAATGAAGTGAATTGTTTGTTTTTGCCTCATGTGCATATGGGTAGTGTTTTCTCTCTAGACCCCTCTCTGTTCTTAATCTCATCTTTTATAAACCCTCAGATGCCTCCGAGATGTGACCCCGGATTTACCTTCCCGCCGGAGCTCACCCAGTTGATCCAGCAGCAGAACACATTGATGCAGTTGCCAGTCCAGAATCAGAATCAGGGGAATAACAACAACAACCCACCACCACCACCTGTTGATCACTTAGCCCGTTTTCTTAGGCTGAATCCGCCGGTGTTTTCCAGTAGCACTGAGCCGATAGTATAAGATGATTGGCTCCGCAAGACATCTAGGGAGTTGACCACAGCAGGATGCACAGATGCGGAAAAGGTGAAGTTTGCCGCACATCAGCTTGACGGACCCGCAGCATCATGGTGGGAGAATTTCACCGCCACTTTCCCTATCAACACTGTCACATGGGACCAGTTCCAGCAGGCTTTCCATACTGCCCATGTTTCAGCAGGAGCTATGGCCATGAAGAAGCGAGAGTTTCGCAGCTTGCGCCAAGGAGGACGGATAGTTGGCCAGTATGTGGAGGACTTTAGAAAGCTAGCACGTTATGCCCCAGATGACGTTGCTACGGATGCAGCTAAGCAGGAGAAGTTTCTGGAAGGTCTGAATGATGAGTTGAGCATGCAGTTGATGGTAGCAACCTTCAACAACTACCAGGAGTTGGTAGATCATGCTCTTATGATTGAAGGGAAGCAACAGCAGATTGAGAATCGCAAGAGGAAGTATGGACAAGGGAAGTACAATTCTGGAGCTCAGCAGAAGCCATGTTTTACCCCTAGACCGGGAGGACATTTTGAGCATACCCATGGAGGAGGTAGCTCGCATAATCATAATGGCACCAAAAATGGTAATGGGAATGGAGGAAGCAACGGCCAGAACCGCACCAACCCATCAACCCCAGCCAAGAGAGACCTGAGCCAAGTCACTTGCTTCAAGTGCCAGAAGACCGGACATTATGCCAATGAATGTCCTGAAGCCCAGAATGGAAATAGCAATGGAAGCTCGGGGAAGAAGCCTAACCCTTTCAACAGGGGACAGGTGAACCACGTTAACATGGATGAGGTTGAAGAGCAGCCCGATGCAGTAATCGGTAAGTTTTTGGTTAAGTCATTTACTGCACTCATTCTTTTTGACACTGGTGCATCGCATTCATACATATCAAGAGAATTTATGGATAAGTATAACCTGCCCACCAAAGTTCTTAGAACACCTATGCTAGTAAGCTCACGAGGAGCGGAGTATATGGCTAGTAAGGGATGTTTTCAAGTGCCATTGAGTATAGGTAGGCATGTGTTTCCCTCGGATTTGATCATTTTGGAATCACAAGGTTTGGATGTAATTCTGGTATGGATTGGCTGTCGATGTATGGAGGAAACATCGATTGTGCCAGTAAGTCAATTTTGCTTACCACCCCAGAAGGAAGAAGGATCAAGTATGTATCCCGGCATGTGCCGAAGAGGACTCAAGTAAATTCGTTAACAGGAGTTGTGCATGAGGAAGTACTAGTAGTGAAGGATTTCCCTGATGTGTTTGCAGAAGAGTTGCCAGGCATGCCGCCGGATAGAGATATTGAGTTTTTGATTGAGCTTTTGCCAGGCACAGGGCCAATACTAAGAGACCATACATGATGCCCGCAAAGGATTTGGAAGAGATTAAGAAGAAGATTAAGGAGTTACTGGATAAAGGTTATATTCGCCCAAGTTCTTCGCCTTGGGGATCGCCAGTACTTCTAGTGGAGAAGAAGGATGGATCGTTAAGGATGGTTGTTGATTATCGAGGATTGAATGAAGTAACCATCAAGAACAAGTACCCACTACCGATGATCAATGATCTGTTTGATTGATTGCAAGGAGCTAAGGTATTTTCCAAGATCGATCTGCGATCAGGATACCATCAGTTGAAGATTCGAGAACAGGATATACCTAAGACGACTTTTACCACCAGGTATGGGTTGTACGAGTATACCGTTATGTCATTTGGTCTGACTAGAGTTTAGTACAGCTTTCCATCCACAAACAGATGGACAGACCGAGAGAGTCAATCAGATTTTGGAGGATATGCTGAGAGCTTGTGCGCTGGATTATGGATCTGGTTGGGACAAGAATTTGCCATACGCAGAGTTCTCTTATAACAAAAGTTATCAATCCAGTTTGAAGATGGTCCCTTTCGAAGCCTTGTATGAAAGGAGGTGCAGGACCCCATTGTCGTGGGATGAAGTTGGAGACCGCCAGTTGTTTGGACCGGATCTGATTAAGGAGTCTGAACAGAAAGTAAAACTGATTCGCGATAGGCTCAAGGTAGCCCAGTCCAGGCAGAAGAGCTATGCAGATTCTACACGCAAGGATTCAGTTTACAAAGTTGGAGACCGAGTTTATCTTCGAGTATCTCCACTTCGAGGAGTTAAGCGTTTTGGAGTGAAGGGAAAGTTAGCACCACGTTTTGTAGGACCATACAAAGTTTTGGAGCGTATGGGAGAAGTAACCTACAAGTTGGAATTGTCCGAAGGATTGTTAGGAGTTCACGACATGTTCCACGTTTCCCAGTTGAAGAAGTGCCACGCGGAGATGGCTGATATACCGCTGAGAGACACAGTACCGCTGGAAGCAATTCAGTTGGACAGTGATATGACCTATGAGGAGAAACCAGTCAAGATTCTTGAGTATGCCAGCCAAGTCACCCGCAACAAGGTTATCAAGTTTTGTAAAGTTCAGTGGAGCCACCACACGGAGGATGAAGCCACCTGGGAAGGAGAGGAAGATCTGTTGAAGGACCACCCTCACCTATTTTCTTGCCAACCCGAATCTCGAGGGCGAGATTCATCTTATGGGGGTAGGTTTGTAACATCCCAGATTTTCAATTTGGAATGTTATACAATAGCTCATCATTGCATATCATATTTTATTGCATTTTGGTTGATCCTAGAAATTTCACGCAACTCAAGGACCCTCGGAGAGAGTTGGGGATTTCGTTATTTTCATATTTGGGTTTTCTCAAATTTTGAAAATAGGATCATTTGATATTATTTATTTTATCTTCAATTATTTCTATTATAAAAATATGACAGAGGGAATAAAATGACTTTCCCAAAATAAAGAAATATTGAGGATTTAATAAAAAAAAATTGAATAAGATTTTATTTCGGTTTTATTTGCAATTTTATTTGAAGGAAAAATGCGCGTTTTTCAAAATTGCATTTAGGCCCCAAATAAATGTTCATCCTGTGCGGCTTGATTTTAGGAGCCGGGGAAAATTTATTTCGGGATTTTTGGAGTCCGTTTAGTATTCCTTTTGTTTTTTTTCTGAGCGTAATTTAAAAAAAAACACCCGAACCGACCTACGGGCCATATCCGGCCCGGACTCCTCGGGGGGGGGGGGGCTTTTTATACCGCGACCCCGGGCCGAGGCAGCCCAGAGCCGCGCCGAGCCGCCCCAAACCCTATGCGCCGCCGCCGCCACTGCATGCCGCCGCCGCCGGAGTTCTCCGCCGATGAGGTTGGCCGCCGCCGCCGTTTTTTTTCATGAAAACCGTTCGGTTTTTCCGTCAGTTGTTCGTCGATTTTTTTTAGATTCGTTTTTTAGATAGATCGATTTTTGTTCGGTTTAGTTTATTTAGCGAGCGTTTGCTCGTTCTTCGTTTTAACAAATGCGTTCATCGTTTAGATCCAGATAACGAACGTTCGTTCGTTAATCTGTTTGTCGTTTTTCTTTTTCTCGGATTAAATCCGTGATTTTTCTGATCGCGATTTCTGATCTGATTTTCGTTCTAGTATAACTTTTCACTCGTTTATCGGAATCAGGCGATTCAAGCGCCTGGAGTTTCGTCTCGAAACCCTCTTTCCGTTTAACCAACTCAAGCAAGTTTTTGCCTCCGTAAAATTTGACCTAGATCCAGAATAGTTAACAAAGCCTGTTTCTTTTGTCATTTGTTTTTCGTTGCTTCGTTCGATTTGATTCTTTTTGCCAACCGGAGTTCTTAAGTTAAACTTTCTGGTTAGATCTCTTATTTGGGTTTTACCTGTGCAGTATTTGAGTACTTATTGTATGCTTGTTTGTTTGCGATAGAGTACCCGGAGTGCGCCGCTTGCTACTTCGAATCGCTAGGTTTCGCGGATCATCAGTGAGGAAGTCCTGGATTAGGGGCTCTCCGGACAGCCGGACTATATCCTTTGGCCAGACTGTTGGACTATGAAGATACAAGATTGAAGACTTCGTCCCGTGTCCGGATGGGACTCTACTTGGCATGGAAGACAAGCTAGGCAGTACGGATATGTATATCTCCTCCTTTGTAACCGACCTTGTGTAACCCTAACCTCTCCGGTGTCTATATAAACCGGAGGGTTTTAGTCCGTAGGACAACAGACAATCATACCATAGGCTAGCTTCTAGGGTTTAGCCTCTCTGATGTCGTGGTAGATCTACTCTCGTACTACCCATATCATCAATATTAATCAAGCGGGACGTAGGGTTTTACGTCCATCAAGAGGGCCCGAACCTGGGTAAAACATTGTGTCCCCTGCCTCCTATTACCATCCACCTTAGGCGCACAGTTCGGTTCCCCCTACCCGAGATCCGCCGATTTTGACACCGACAATCAGCAAGGCAAGTAACACTTTGATCATACCTCCTACTACCCAGTTTTTATTGCATTAGATCAACCCTCACACATTGCATGATTAGGATCTAATTAAAATGTGGGTTTGGGAAGTAGATGAGGTAGTACCTATTACCTGTTTATTATCAAACCTTTGGGAGTTACTTCTATGTTTTCTCATTATGCCATGCTATGCTAGTAGACGTGGATTGGGTGAGTGAAATCCATGACAGATGTGAGTTTGTTAAATCAATGGTTTATCTAAGGTGGCAACTTAAGCACACATCTGGGTGGATTGAGGCACCTGGGTATTCCAGTGATTGCCTGTTTTTCTTTTGGACCGCCACCCAGGCTCAAAGGGATCATGAGATTATTCATACCAGAAACTTCTGTGTGCAGCCACAAGCTACTATGGGCTCTAGCATAGTTGACTAAGTTGTGCGAACTCTTACATTGGCAGACTAGCAGATGTAGGGGAAAGTAGGTGCAACGGTCTACCCGATCGTAAGGTGCTAGCGCTTCTGAAAGACTATGTCTCGGTCATCCGTTTCTCAAACACCAGGTAGTGCGAGAATCCCAACGGAGGAGATCGAGTCTTGTGGGGAAAAGTGCGCAAACCTCTACAGAGTGTATAAACTAATCATGGTTAGCCGTGTCCCCGGTTATGGAAAATTTGAGTATCGAGTACTTGGATTATCATGTGAATCTCATCATGTTACTCTAAATTAATTTGTTGGGTTTTTAATGATGATGTTTAATTGGGATTGAGAGCGTGTCTACACTCTCAATGTTTAACAACCACCATGATAGTAATTAAAATGTATTCCTTTGCAGTAGGTAAAATTTGGCTTTACGCAAAACTGTAACCATAGAGCTTTCCACCAGCCAAATATGCATGTAGTATAGCCTTATTCCATTATTGCTCTCTATGTGTTACATTGCCAGCATATTCCATGTGCTGACCCGTTTCGGGCTGCAACGTTCATGGTGCGGACTTTTCAGACGACGATTAAGGTGCCTTTAGGTCGTGGTTCTATACTCAGTGATGCCGTTGGAGTTGATGGACTCACTTATCTTCCAAGCCTTCCGCTGTTATCGTTATTAGATGGCCTTAAGCCATATTTATTGTAATAAGTTCTCTTTCGAGACACTCGATGTAACAAGTGTGTGATTGCTACTCTGTTATAAATCCTTCAAGTACTGTGTGGTGTCAGCATTACTGGTCCAGGGATGACACCGAAGCACAGAGATTGGACCGTTTGAGGTCTGGTCGCTACACAATAGTTGGCTTGCCAAGTATTGGCAGTGCCAAATGATGGCATCAAACTGGCTTTGCACAGGCAGACGCTACTGCCTAAGGAGCTGGATCAATTTCTTTTTCATGAAGTATGTAGCTAGCTTTGCACTAACAACTACTCCCTGCGTTCCTAAATACTAGTCTTTCTAGAGATTTCAATATAGACTACATACGAATGTATATAGACATAGTTACTGAAGGAAATATGCCCTAGAGGCAATAATAAAGTTGTTATTTATATTTCCTTATATCATGATAAATGTTTATTATTCATGCTAGAATTTTATTAAGCGGAAACTTAATACATGTGTGAATACATAGACAAATAGAATGTCACTAGTATGCCTCTACTTGACTAGCTCGTTGAATCAATGATGGTTATGTTTCCTAACTATAGACATGAGTTGTCATTTGATTAACGAGATCACATCATTAGAGAATGATGTGATTGACTTGACCCATCCATTATCTTAGCACGATGATCGTTTAGTTTGTTTCTATTGCTTTCTCCATAACTTATACATGTTCCTATGACTATGAGATCATGCAACTCCCGTATACCGGAGAAACACTTAGTGTGCTATCAAATGTCACTATGTAACTGGGTGACTATAAAGATGCTCTCCTGTGTCTCTGATGGTGTTTGTTGATTTGGCATAGATTGAGATTAGGATTTTTCACTTTGAGTATCAGAGAGGTATCTCTGGGCCTTCTCGGTAATGCACATCACTATAAGCCTTGCAAGCAATGTGACTAATGAGTTAGTTGGGGGATGATGCATTATGGAACGAGTAAAGAGACTTGCTCGTAACGATATTGAACTAGGTATTGAGATACCGACGATCGAATCTCAGGCAAGTAACATACCGATGACAAAGGGAACAACGTATATCGTTATGCGGTTTGACCGATAAAGATCTTCTAGAATATGTGGGAGCCAATATGTACATCTAGGTTCCGCTATTGGTTATTGACCGAAGACGTGTCTCGGTCATGTCTACATAGTTCTAGAACCCATAGGGTCCGCACGCTTAACGTTCGTTGACGATCGATAATATGAGTTTATGTGTTTTGATCTACCGAAGATAGTTCGGAGTCCCGGATGTGATCACGGACATGACGAGGAGTCTTGAAATGGTCGGGACATAAAGATTGATATATTGGATGAGTATATTTGGACACCGGATGAGTTCCGGGGGTCACTGGATAATTATCGGAGTGCTGGGGGTTATCGGAACCCCCGAGGGATCTAATGGGCCCACATGGGCCTTGTGTGAGAGAGAGGAGGGGGCCTTAGGGCTGGTTGCACGCCCCCCCTTGAGGAGTCCGAATTGGACAAGGAGGGGGGCAACGCCCCCTATTTCCGTCCCTCTCTCCCTCTCCTTCCTTCCCCCTTCCTCCTCCTAGTTGGACTAGGAAAGGGGGAGTCCTACTCCTACTAGGAGGAGGACTCCAGCCCTCCTTGGCATGCCCCAAGGGACGGCCGGCCTCCCCCCTTGCTCCTTTATATACGGGGGCAGGGGGCACCCTAGGACACACAAGTTGATCATTGATCTCTTAGCCGTGTGCGGTGCCCCCCTCCACCATAATCCACCTCGGTCATATCGTCGTAGTGCTTAGGCAAAGCCCTGTGCCGGTAGCTTCATCATCCATCATCATGCCATCGTGCTGATGAAGTTCTCCCTCGACACTCAGCTGGATCGAGAGTTCGTGGGACGTCATCGACCCGAACGTGTGCAGATCGCGGAGGTGTCGTACTTTCGGTACTAGGATCGGTCGGATTGTGAAGACGTACGACTACATCAACCGCGTTGTCATAACGCTTCCGCTTACGGTCTATGAGGGTATGTGGACAACACTCTTCCCCTCTCGTTGCTATGCATCACCATGATAGATCTTGCGTGTGCGTAGGATTTTTTTTGAAATTACAGCATTCCCCAACGGTGGCTGCTACCTCTTGGGCACTGCGTTGGTTTTCCCCGAAGAGGAAGGGATGATGCAGCAAAGTAGCGTAAGTATTTCCCTCAGTTTTTGAGAACCAAGGTATCAATCCAGTAGGAGGCTACGCGCGAGTCCCTCGTACCTGCACAAAACAAATAAATCCTCGCAACCAATGCAAATAGGGGTTGTCAATCCCTATAAGGCCACTTGCGAGAGTGAGATCTGACAGATATGATAAAGATAATATTTTTGGTATTTTTATGATAAAGATGCAAAGTAAAATAAAGGCAAAGGAAATAGCAAAGGAAATAACTAAGTAGTAGGAGATCAATATGATAAGGATAGACCCGGGGGCCATAGGTTTAACTAGTGGCTTCTCTCGAGAGCATAAGTATTCCACAGTGGGTGAACAAATTACTGTTGAGCAATTGATAGAATTGAGCATAGTTATGAGAATATCTAGGTATGATCATGTATATAGGCATCACGTCCGAGACAAGTAGACCGACTCCTGCCTGCATCTACTACTATTACTCCACTCATCGACCGCTATCCAGCATGCATCTAGACTATTAAGTTAAAAAAAGAGTAACGCCTTAAGCAAGATGACATGATGTAGAGGGATAGACTCATGCAATATGAAGAAAACCCCATCTTGTTATCCTCGATGGCAACAATACAATACGTGCCTTGCTGCCCCTACTGTCACTGGGAAAGGACACCGCAAGATTGAACCCAAAGCTAAGCACTTCTCCCATTGCAAGAAAGATCAATCTAGTAGGCCAAACCAAACTGATAATTCGAAGAGACTTGCAAAGATAACCAATCATACATAAAAGAATTCAGAGAAGATTCAAATATTATTCATAGATAGACTTGATCATAAACCCACAATTCATCGATCTCAACAAGCACACCGCAAAAAGAAGATTATATCGAATAGTTCTCCACAAGAGAGGGGGAGAACATTGTATTGAGATCCAAAAAGAGAGAAGAAGCCATCTAGCTACTAACTATGGACCCCCAGGTCTGAGGTAAACTACTCACACTTCATCGAAAAGGCTATGGTGTTGATGTAGAAGCCCTCCGTGATCGATGCCCCCTCCGGCGGAGCTCCGGAATAGGCCCCAAGATGGGATCTCGTGGATACAGAAAGTTAAGGCGGTGGAATTAGGGTTTTGGCTCCATATCTGATCATTTGGGGGTACGTAGGTATATATAGGAGGAAGGAGTACGTCGGTGGAGCAACAGGGGGCCCACGAGGGTGGAGGGCACGCCTGGGGGGTAGGCGCGCCCCTACCTCGTGGCCTCCTCTTTTCTTTCTTGGCGTAGGGTCCAAGTCTCCCGGGTCTTGTTCGTTGAGAAAATCACGTTCCCAAAGGTTTCATTCCGTTTGGACTCCGTTTGATATTCCTTTTCTTCGAAACCCTAAAACAGGCAAAAAACAGCAATTCTGGGCTGGGCCTCCGGTTAATAGGTTAGTCCCAAAAATAATATAAAAGTGGATAGTAAAGCCCAATAATGTCCAAAACAGTAGATAATATAGCATGGAGCAATCAAAAATTATAGATACGTTGGAGACGTATCAAGCATCCCCAAGATTAATTCCTGCTCGTCCTCGAGTAGGTAAATGATAAAAACAGAATTTTTGATGCGGAGTGCTACTTGGCATTGTTTTAATGTAATTCTTCTTAATTGTGGTATGAATATTCAGATCCGAAAGATTTAAGACAAAAGTTCATATTGACATAAAAATAATAATACTTCAAGCATACTAACAAAGCAATTATGTCTTCTCAAAATAACATGGCTAAAGAAAGTTATCCCTACAAAATCATATAGTCTGGCTATGCTCCATCTTCACCACACAAAATATTAAATCATGCACAACCCCGATGATAAGCCAAGCAATTGTTTCATACTTTTGACATTCTCAAAACTTTTTCAATTTTCACACAATACATGAGCGTGAGCCATGGACATAGCACTATAGGTGGAATAGAATGGTGGTTGTGGAGAAGACAAAAAGGCAGAAGATAGTCTCACATCAACTAGGCATATCAACGGGCTATGGAGATGCCCATTAATAGATATCAATGTGAGTGAGTAGGGATTGTCATGCAACGGATGCACTAGAGCTATAAGTATATGAAAGCTCAAAAAGAAACTAATTGGGTGTGCATCCAACTTGCTTGCTCATGAAGACCTAGGGCATTTTGAGGAAGCCCATCATTGGAATATACAAGCCAAGTTCTATAATGAAAAATTCCCACTAGTATATGAAAGTGATAACACGAGAGACTCTCTACTATGAAGATCATGGTGCTACTTTGAAGCACAAGTGTGGTAAAAGGATAGTAGCATTGTCCCTTCTCTCTTTTTCTCTCATTTTTTTATTTGGGCCTTTTTATGGCCTCTTTTCTCTTTCCTTTTTTTTATTTTTCGTCCGGAGTCTCATCCCGACTTGTGGGGGAATCATAGTCTCCATCATCCTTTCCTCACTGGGACAATGCTCTAATAATGATGATCATCACACTTTTATTTTCTTACAACTCAACAATTACAACTCGATACTTAGAACAAAATATGACTCTGTATGAATGCCTCCGGCGGTGTACCGGGATATGCAATGACTCATGAGTGACATGTATGAAAGAATTGTGAATGGTGGCTTTGCCACAAATACGATGTCGACTACATGATCATGCTAAGCAATATGACAATGATGGAGTGTGTCATAATAAACGGAACGGTGGAAAGTTGCATGGCAATATATCTCGGAATGGCTATGGAATTACCATAATAGGTAGGTATGGTGGCTGTTTTGAGGAAGGTATATGGTGGGTGTATGATACCGGCGAAAGGTGCGCGGTATTAGAGAGGCTAGCAAAGGTGGAAGGGTGAGAAAAGTGCGTAGAATCCATGGACTCAACATTAGTCATAAAGAACTCATATACTTATTGCAAAAATCTACAAGTTATCAAAGCAAAGTATTATGTGCATGCTCCTAGGGGGATAGATTGGTAGGAAAAGACCATCGCTCGTCCCCGACCGCCACTCATAAGGAAGACAATCAATAAATAAATCATTCTCCGACTTCATCACATAACGGTTCACCATACGTGCATGCTACGGGAATCACAAGCTTCAACACAACACTACAAAAAAAAGACACATCCGTGACATTTTGGGCCGAACGAATTTTTTTCCGTCATACATATGACACTTCTATGACGATAATTGTGACAAAACCCGGTATCATCATAGATGTGGTGGGCTCCTACTTCTATGACAAAAAATCATGACAGAAAATGGGCTTTTCGTCCTGGGCGGGCCGGAGACGCAGCTGCATGACATTCTTTGGGTCGTCCATGACGGAAAAAACCGTGGTAGAAGCGAGGGGGAGGAAAATTTCGGTGAGTTCCCGGTTACGGTGGGAGGTCGGGGGCTGAGCGATGCGCGTTTCTCTCGTACACGTACACGCGTGTGTGCAAGGCGTTGGCTCTAACTGAACCCGAGCGAGGCGTTGGGCTCTAACTGAACCCGAGAGATTTCACTGCAGGCTACGCGTTACTGAACCCGAGCGATCGATCGATGGCTGTTAACTGAACCCGATCGAGCGATTCCTTGGCTACTGCTGCTAACTGAAGCCGATCGATGGGATGAACAGTGAGTGTTGCGGGGGGGGGGGGGGTTGGATGAACAGTGAGCGGTGGCGTTGCCTCTGGATGAACAGGACCCCGTGGTGTGGTGGAGGGCTGGATGAACAGTAGACGATGGAGGGGTGCCTGTGGAGGGGTGGATGAACAGGACCCCGTGGTGTGGAGGGCAGGATGAACAGTAGACGGTGGAGGGGTGCCTTTGGAGGGGTGGTTGAACAGGACCCCGTGGTGTGGAGGGCTTGATGAACAGTAGACAGTGGAGGGGTGGTTGAACAGTAGCTGGTGGAGTAGCACGCGGTGGAGGCTGGATGAACAGGAGCCCGTGGAGGCTGGAGGAGGTTGACCGTGGATGAATAGTAGCTCGTGGAGGCTGGAGGGGGTCGACGGTGGAGATGAACAGTATCCCGTGGAGTCCCGTTTTGTGGTACGCCACACCCCTCCCGATGAACAGGACCCCCGTTTCGATCGTAGCGCTCCAACACAAGTCCGTTTCCTCCGTTTTGCGGTACGCCACGCCCCTCCCGATCAACAGGACCCCCGTTTCGACCGTAGGAGGTCCGTTTCCTCCGTTTTGCGGTACGCCACACCCCCACCCGATCAACAGGACCCCCGTTTCGACAGTAGGAGGTCCGTTTCCTCCGTTTTGCGGTACGCCACACCCCTCCCGATCAACAGGACCCCCGTTTCGACCGTAGGAGGTCTGTTTCCTCCGTTGTGCGGTACGCCAGGCCTCGTTTCCATCGCCTCTTCCGTCCAAGCCCCCCCGATGAACACGACCACGCATTCCGTTCTGACCCAGCCGCATTGCCTCCCGATGAACACGACGCATTCCGTTGCCTCCCCATGAACACGACGACGATGATGCTGTTTCTCCGTTCTGACCCAGCCATGTACACGAGCCCTCGTCATACGTATGCGCAAGTAGGCGTTCGAGACCCCGCCCGTATGTACACATACGTGGCCGTATTTTCTTTCGTGCACCCTGGCCACTGTACGTATGTGTACATGCTACGTGCGCGCCTCTACTACGACACGTGCGCACCTCTACATCCACCAGTATATATGTACATACACATTCGCGACCAGAATGACAATGCAACGTACGCTTCGACCAGGTGGGTCCCGACTGTCAGGCACTTCCTTGCGTGGGAAGGTGTAGCTGGTGGGTCCCAGCAGTCAGGGGGGAAATGTTTTTTCATGAAAAATGGAGGCCCGTCCGGTGGGTCCCTGCTGTCAGGTGGAGGAATCATTATTTTCCGCATAATAAGGAGGCACTTCCTTGATGCCGCCGTGGACCCAGCTGTCAGCCTCTCCACGTACAGTCCACGTCCGATGGAAGCCGTTCCTTGACCATGTTGACCACACCGCGCCGAGAGCACCAGGGCGGTGGATGACGGCGAGGCCTAGGAAGGGGACGACGGGGAGCCGGGGAAGACGCGGCAGTGGAAGCCCTCGCGCGCGCGGAGAGGAGTACGAGGGTTCACTGGTTCGGCTGCGGTGTGAGGCTGCCGTCGCCGCAGGGCCTGGCCAATGGTGGGAATAGCAGGGGCGGTGAGGCCTCCGCGGCAGCACAGCCGGCCACGGGAGGCAGGAGCATGCAGCATGACCGGCGCTGCTTTGGGCGGCTGGAGCAAGAAGACCAGAGGTTGAAGAAGCACTACGGCCGTTGGATGGACATCGTATGGTTAATGGAGCTAGAATCGTTCATATTGACTAAGTTGACAAAGCCCTTCGTCCCCGTCAACTTAGTAGGCCCACAAGTCAGCCTCCCACCAAGGTGGGGCACAGCTAGCCGGGGGAGTATTCATTTTTTTGTGCGTAAAAAGGAGGCACTTCCTGTGGGTCCGAGATGACAGCGGGGGGAATGTTTTTTTCGCGAAATACGGTGGCCCGTCCGGTGGGTCCCAGTAGTCAGGGGAAACGATTTTTTTCGCAAAATACTGGTGGCATGTTCGGTGGGTCCCTGCTGTCAGGTGGAGGAATAATTATTTTGCATGTAATAAGGAGGCACTTCCTTGCTGGGGCCATGGACCCAGCTGTCAGCCTCTCCACGTACAGTCCACGTCCGATGAAAGCCGTTCCTTGACCACGTTGACCACGCCGCACCGAGCGCACCAGGGCGGTGGACAACGGCGAGGCCTAGGAAGGGGACGAAGTGGAGTCGAGGAAGACGTGGCAGTGGATGCCCACGCGTAGAGGAGTACGAGGGCACTGGTTCGCTGCGGTGTGAGGCTGCCGTCGCCGCAGAGTAACAGGGGGTGTGGGTGAGTAGAGGGATGGCCTGGCCAGCGGTGGGAGTAGTAGGGGGCGGTGAGGCCTCCGCCGCATCGCAGCCGGCCACGGGAGGCAGGAGCACGAGGCACGGCCGGCGCTTGTTTGGGCGGCTGGAGCAAGAAGACCAGAGGTTGAATAAGCACTACGGCCATTGGATGGATATCGTACGGTCACTGGAGCTAGAATCGTGCATTATTGACTAAGTTGACAAAGCCCTCCATCCCTGTCAACTTAGTAGGCCCA
The DNA here is from genome assembly GCF_056163025.1 of Triticum urartu. NCBI lineage: Eukaryota > Viridiplantae > Streptophyta > Magnoliopsida > Poales > Poaceae > Triticum > Triticum urartu. The sequence goes on from NC_141878.1 coordinate 222,108,603, forward strand.
CAAATCAGCCTGCCACTATACTGGGTCCCAGCTAACAGGGGGAGTATTCATTTATTTTGTGCGTAATAAGGAGGCACTTCCTTGCGTGCGAAGATATAGCTGGTGGGTCCGAGCTGTCAGCGGCGGTAACGTTTTTTTCGCGAAAGACAGAGGCCCTTTCGGTGGGTCCCTGATGTCAGGTGGAGGAATCATTATTTTGTGCATAATAAGGAGGCATTTCCTTGCGTGCGGCCGTGGACCCAGCTGTCGGCCTCTCCACGTACAGTCCACTTCAGATGCATGTCGGTCGTTGACCACGTTGACCAGGCCGCGTCGAGAGCACCAGGGCGGTGGACGACGACGAGGCCTAGGAAGGGAACGACACAGAGGCAGGGAAGACTCGATAGTTGTTTCCCACGCGAAGGGGAGTACAACTGTACGAGGGTTTACTGGTTTGTCTGCCGTCGCCGGAGAATAACAGTAGGTGTGGGTGAGTAGAGGGATGGCTAGGCCAGAGATGGGAGTACGGTGAGGCAGTGAGGCCTGGGCGGGCAGCAGAGTCGGCCGCGGGGAGGAGGGAGCAGGCAGTCCCGCCGGCGCCTGTTTGAGCGGCTGGAGCAGGAAGAGCAGAGATTGAAGAAGCACGACGGCCGTTGGATGGACATCCAACAGTCACTGCTTGTGCGTCAACCTTTTTTTAGGAAAGCCTCAAATCTGTGGAAAACAGCATACATCTCATCTGCCATTATTTCTAATAATTTTCAGCCCATTTGCTAATTCTTAAGGTTTTTTTGGAGCCCATATTCTTTTTGTTAGCATTACAGCCCAAATTGTGGCCACGGTTAAAAAATTATACGAAATTTTGCATATTTCGGTGCGGTCCGAACTGTTTTTAATCCCGATATTTCGACTCACATTCAAACTGATTTTAAAAATAAATGTATATCAACATAAAATCCAACAAATTCTCCACGCATAAAAATTAATGTAATTTAAAATCTTGAAATGAAAAAAAGATATTTGAAACTAATTGCCGGTTTGATGTGTTTCAAAAATGTACAGCCCATTTCTCATTACTGATGGGCCATTTTCTCAGCCAGCCGAATGAAAGCTCTCCTCGTCTTGAAAGATTTGCAGCCCAACAGGCCTGACAAAGCGACTTACTTGGCAAATCACAAAAAAACTGGGTTGTGGCCATGGACCCAGCTGTCAGCCTCTCCATGTACAGTACTCTTCTGATGGAAGTCGTTCCTTGACCACGTTGACCACCCGTGCGGAGAGCACCACGGCGGTGGACGACGGCGAGGCCTAGGAGGGGACGACGCGGATCCGGGGAAGACGCGGCAGTGGAAGCCCGCGCGGAGAGGAGTACGAGGGTTCACTGGTTCGGCTGCGGTGTGAGGCTGCCGTCGCCGCAGGGCCTGGCCAGCGGTGGGAATAGTAGGGGGCGGTGAGGCCTCCGCGGCAGCACAGCCGGCCATGGGAGGCAGGAGCATGCGGCATGACCTGTGCTGCTTTGGGCGGCTGGAGCAAGAAGACCAGAGGTTGAAGAAGCACTACGCCTGTTGGATGGACATCGTACGGTCACTGGAGCTAGAATTGTTCATATTGACTAAGTTGACAAAGCCCTCCGTCCCCGTCAACTTTGTTGGCCCACAAGTCATCCTCCCGCTATGGTGGGTCCAAGCTAGCAGGGGGTATTCATTTTTTGTGCGTAATAAGGAGGCACTTCCTTGCGTGCGAAGATATAGCTGGTGGGTCCGACATGTCAGCGGGGGGAACATTTTTTTCGCGAAATAAAGAGGCCCTTCCGGTGGGTCCCAGCTATTAGGAAGTGGGTCACACCCTCGCCGGCACGCGCACCGCAGCCGATTGCTCATCGCAACCCGCTGCCGTTGATGTGGTGCCACTGCTGCAAATCATGCAGAGTCATCCGTCGCGTCTCAACCACAATCCGCAACCCTGGCTGAGTCTTCTACAAATGCACTAATCATGGGGTAATAATATGTTTAAGTGTTGTCCTGCTGCTTTCAGTTGCTGATTTTTGAATAGTTTGGTTGATGATCTACCAATTTGATTCGTGCAGAAAAGGGAAGATTCGTGTGATTTGTATTTCTGGGAAGTTGCTGATGTGGGGGAATGCAACTATGCTGATTATTTGGTTAGCCGAGGAATCCCAATACCAGCAGGTTGGGGTGTTGGACAAGTAACTAAAGGAACGGCAGAAGAGGAAGATGCAGAGCAGAAGGTTAAAGATGCAGTTCCTCTGATCATGGCCAAGCAACAGCTATTGAACGGCCTTGACAGCAATGAGGAGATGAAAGTGCTTGTGAAGATAATGGGCAAAATCGATGTGCTCTGTAGGATGATTGTCTCTTTATTTGCAGTGTATGTAGCACTCGTGATGTATTCAGTGGCTACAACATGAGCACTTTGCTGAAACTAGTAATGAATGAAACCTGTGTAGCAGGCTGGGCGTAGTGTTTTGAACATCTAATGATTTCTATTAACGGAAATCAGGGGGTATCCCCTTTTGCTCAAATAAATAAATAAATAAATAGCAGAGGCCCTGTCGGGTCAGCTTTGTTCTCATTCGAAGACGTCGAGCAAATTGCAGTCCAAAAGCAAACTATGTCATCAAATTCAAGTTTCATAGCCAAATATGAGTACCACTAAACAACAATGTCATCATGTTTTAGTTGTCATACAATCACCAAACACAAATCAGCATACATAACAAGTGATGTTCTCATAGAAAAATACTAAACAACATGTTCATCAGGTTTCAGTTTTCATAGCAAACACAATTTCACATAGTAGATAAAAACGTCTTCTGACAGGCAAATACGACAAAAGCAATGTAATCATCATCCGCAGCAGCAGCGTCAACATATTTGCCATGTGTATCAGTCTGAATCGTAATTCCCCATGGTGTCATCTTCTTCTTCGTCCTCAACGTCCTGGAACGTTGGCTTCTTCTTGATCAACTCTTGTATGTCCACAACACGACAGGCAATCTTTCCGCCGGCGTCATTAACGTGATGGTTCTCAAAGATATTAAGAACATATGTGTTATCTTGTACATCAGGAGCAGTGTAAGCATCATCTTGTTGTGCAACTTCATTAAACGAATTCCTCTGCTCAAACCTTTGCAATACTCTCCAGTCATCGCTACGTGCAAATGTGTCTTCCAAGAAAAATATCTGTGTTGCTTGATTTGCCAAAATAAAAGGCTCGTTGGTCTGGTACGACGCCTTGACATTGATGGATTTGAAATAATCCTTAGCTCTGGGTTTTGCGATCCTGGAAAACAGGTTATACCAACGACAGCACAACAGAACCACACACCGATGATACTTGAAACTGGAGATATACTGCAACTGAACAATGTCTGTTATGTTAGCATACATTTCAGTTGTCTCTTTGGCATATGTATCCGTGCTCATGATGGCATTGTTTTGTGTCTTCCTGCCTTCGTCTCATGCAAGGGTGTTGTAGCGCACATCTACAACAACGCAAGATTCATAATGTCTTACCCGAGTATCAGGACCCATTGCTAGTGAGTAAAGGGCATCATCAACTGCCTTCCCATCCTCCCGCATTTTTTAATCTATGGTTAGAAAATAGACAAGCTGATCATCTTATGTACTCAATATATTAAAAAAAACTGACAGTGCACTTCAAAAGCTTACATGATTCTTGAACCATTTTGCAAATCCTGCCATAACCAGTTTGTCAATGTTTCTTGGATTTTGCGGCAGTAACTCCTCTTTGTAGATGTTTCACAACATAGTGATCGCGTCAAACATCTAAATATATAAGAATGTGCTGAAAGTTTAGTATAAGCTGCAGTACTACACTTACTTGATATAAGGTAGTATCCCAGGACAGTTATTCAACACATACCAAACCATTTTGTCCAAATCTTTAGGTTTGTCCTCTTGTCGACTCTTCCCTGTAACTCGAACAGAATAATCGAAAACATTGAGACCGGGATTGTCTTCACCCACCTCTTTGCGAAGCTGATAAGCTGTTTCAATGTATTTTGAGCAGAATGTCAACGCTTCTGTAGCAATGTAGGCCTCTGCAATGGAACCCTTGGGTCTAGCTCTGTTCCTAACATAGCCCTTGAAAGTTCCTAGACGCCTTTCAATAGGGTACATCCAGCCATACTGTACTGGACCTCTAAGTAGTGCCTCATCAGGTAGATGAATAGCCAAATGCACCATCACATCAAAGAAGGCTGGAGGATATATCTTCTCAAGGTCGCATAGGATAGTTGGTATCTTGTCTCTAAGACGCTCCAAAGCATCTATCCTGATATTCCTACTGCAGAGTTCCCTGAAGAATTGTCCCAACTCTGCAACTGCTCTGTATAAGTCAGGGCGGCCCAATCCTCTAAGGATAACAGGTAAAACCCTTTGAAGTAGGACGTGGCAGTCATGAGTTTTCAACCCTTGTACCTTGTTTCCATCTGCACTGACTCTCCTTTCAGGGTTGGAAGCAAATCCATGTGGGAATCTCACACGTGACAGGACCTCGCAGAATTCTTTTCTTTTTACCTTGTCCAAGACGTACACAGCTGGTGCCATATCCCATGGTTTACCTTCATCTTGCACCTGCAAATCCTGTCTCATACCCAGGTGTGTCAAATCAATCCTAGATTTTTAGGTATCTTTCGTCTTGCCTTCAATATTAAGAAGTGTGCCAATAATGCTGTCACATATATTTTTCTTGATGTGCATCACATCAAGATTATGCCGCAGATCCAAATCTTTCCAATACTCCAAGTCCCACAAAGTGGACCTGCGGGTAAACAATAATCTCTCTTCTGCCCTACCACGCTTCCTTTTCCCGCTACCATTATTAGGATGGTTTCCTGGTGTAATATGCCTGACCTTCTCTAATTCCACTTGCAACTCATCGGCGGTGAGCCTCTTTGGTGTCATGCTTTGCATTGAACACATGTCTTCGGTATTTTCTAGGAAGCGGCTTGTCCTTGGCAAGGAAATGGCGGTGTCCAATGTAACAGATCTTGCTAAGTATTGCGTATGACAACGGATTCCTGTCACAGCGAACACATGCATTGTAACCATGTGTCGTTCACCTTGACATAGTGCCTAAAGCCGGAGAATCATGGATGCACCAAATTATAACAGCACGCAGAAAGAAATCAGCTGGTGGGCTGCTATATAGGTCTCGAGTGAGAACACCCTTCCATAGCTGTTGAAGTTCCTCCACAAGAGGCTCCATGAACAAATCAAAATCCTTTCCAGGAATTTTTGGACCTGGGATGAGCAAGGCCATCATGTAGTTTGATTCTTTGGTGCAGACATTTGGAGGCATGTTGTAAGGGATAACAAGCACTGACCACATGCTATATGTGGCGCTCTGGTGGCCAAATGGGTTAAATCCATCTGAAGCTAAGCCAAGTCTTATGTTTCTCGGGTCGGCATCAAACTCTTTGTGTTTATCATTGAATTTTTTCTACTCACTACCATGAGATGGATGGCTCATTACATTCTGATCTCTGTACTCCTGGTTCCTACAATGTCATAGTACATCCTCTCTTGTTTCAGCATCATGAAACAACCTCTGCAATCTTGGTGTAATTGGAAAATGTCTCAGAACATTATGAGGAATCCTCTTCACAGCATCGCCATCTTTCCATCTTGATGATTTGCATTTCGGGCATTCACTTAAGTTGGCATAATCCTTCCGGAACAGAACACAATTATTCTTACAAACATGGATCATATCATATCCAATTCCAACTGCACGAAGGAAATTCTTCATTTTACTGTAGGTGTGTGGCAGCTCAGACGCATCTGGGAAAGATTCGCGGAAAGCAGCCAACATCGCATCAAATGATTTGTTGGTCATCCGCTCAGATGTCTTCACCTGAAGAAAGGTGACCATAGCTGAGAATACTGACAGGTTATTTCCTGGGGTGACAGCAACGTTGCATTGTTCCAACATGCGGGCCCACCGTTTTTCTTCTGCAGGTGAAAGTTCATGGAATGCACGAGCATTTCGTAGCATTGTTTCAATGTTGGTCAAACTCACTGGCTCCGCCACCACCTCCTCCTCCTCCTCCTCTTCCACCTGAGCATCAGGCAGATCAAGATGGTGATCTGCTGCTTCCATGTAGTCAATAACATTGATGTTCACTGCTTCACCATGATGAACCCACCTAGTATATGTGACCGACATAACATACAAGTGTAGATGATTTTGCACAGTTGACTAGGGTCTTGTAACTAAATTCATACAACTGCTACACGGGCAGAGCACATCTGATTTCGGACCACCGTACTCAGCTCTGATAAAGTTCATGAAGTTTTCAACCCCCTCGACATATGCAGCGGAGAATCTTCGAGCAGAAGTTATCCAAGTCCTGTCCATCTGTTAGACATACAAATTAGTTCTTCTACTAGATATTACAGGAAAAATATATATGCTTTTTTATGAAGTCTAGAAAAAAAATACATAGGTCGATGTCTAAAGCTATGGCAAGATATTTGGACGAGCAGATCTAAGTAACGAAATATATGTAAAGCTAATTCAGCAAAAAAGATTTGAGTGCCAAATTATGGCAGGCTGTTTCAGCAGTCAATGAGGCCGAGCACACAGCCATCGAACTATCGAAGGCCACCGCAGCAGCAAAGATCGAGTATAAAATGATGTAGAGCTATTTCACCTAACAGATTGGCTACTAGACCATGGCAATCTACGTCACAATAAATATATGGCAGGATATTTTAGCAACTAATCGGCCATGGCATGCCATCTCAGCTAAGCAGATTGAGCGCAGAACAGGGCAAGGAAGCTTCTTAAGCAGAGCATATTGACAGTAAACTACTTCGGCAAACAGTGAGATTAACAGCGTCTATCAGCTAACATTCAGCGCTACACCGACATGAACGGGGCCTCAGTCTAGAATGCGCGTACCGTGGGAGAAGCTGACTGCCGTGCGTCTCCACACGAACGTCACCAGCGGTGGCGGCGCTGACTGCCGTACGCCTCCACAAGAACGTAGCCAGAGGTGGCGGCGTGGCTAGAGGACGGCAGTCTACGAGCGCGTACTGTGGGAGCGAGAGGATCGCCGAACCGCGACGCCGACGTATCGGTGCGGTGGGGAGGGCAGCTTTGGCGGAGCGAATGGAGTGGAGGGGGACAGGGGGGAGGGGGCTTTGGGGAATATTATTGGCTAGTTGGCCGAAGGGCGGTTGAATCGGATTTGGGGGGAATTTTTGGGTGTGGGGGGGGGGGAGGATTTTCACGCAGTGGGCGGGGGGAGTTTGGCGCATGGTCGGTTTCTCCAAGTGCAGTCCCATGTGTCAGTGAAGAGGCAAGCCGAAGCGTTTTCCGTTTGCATGAGCCGTGTGCAGGACCGAACGTGTGTGGGGTGCAATTCGACCGCGACAGGAGTGCTATGAGTGTACCGCATTTTTTCCTTTTAAACTAGGTGCTTCGCCCCCACACAAAAAATCTGTTGCTTCGCGCGATCCATCGATACTACTACTAGTAATCCGGTAATCCCAACTAAAACTGCACGGCCGGGTCTTTTCCCGCGCGATATGCTGGGAGGTTGGCTTAGTTGGGTTTTTTAGGACGAGTAATGCTACACCTACGTAATCCCAGTTACGTAATTAATGTAATGTGAAACGTGTGAGCTGTTGATTGTAGATTGGGGGGAGGGAGGGGCCCACCACCATGAAAATTAGGGGAGGAGAGAGAGAGGCAATTTATGTTAACCCTTTCGTAGGTTCCCGTAGATGTAGAAAGATGTGTCCGATCCTGCAATATAGGCTGTCCGATCTATATCTAACGGATAGGACGGAAACTATGACAATTTACCCTCACTCCTCTCCACATTTGCAGATAAGGCTTTCCCTCGTTCATCCTTTTCTACCACAAGATCTTGATCTTCCGTGCAACGCACGGGCATCTTGCTAGTACTCCTACAATATGTATATTATTGTGAAAGTTCATATACACCGGCCGAGATTAATGCAAACACGGCAGATTTTCATTACATTTCGAACTTTTATAGGACAAAAAAATAAAAGAAACATGACCCTAAACCTATTCAACGGCGGCGACTGACGTCCTCCATCTGTGATCTCCATGTACGGGGGCGGGGCTCAAGACCCGTGAAGTGAAGGTGCGGTCTCCGGCGAGGAAAAGTAGAACACGGGAGACGGACCGGCCAGTTGGCACACCATGCCCTGCCGCCTCCCATGCCCTACTCATCCTCGGAGGAGTCCCCGACCTTGGTGGTGCCGGACGTTGGACGGCGGCAAGTAGGACGCATGGCTGATGGTGCTCCCGTCATCGGCCGCCAACATGGCCACTGCTTGTGCGGCGACTTCAGCAAGGGCGGCGACCTCGAGCTCCATCCCCAAAGACAAGCTCTCCCGTATAGCATTCGCTCTTGCGGTCATGGCAGATGTGGTTCCAGGTAGGAGGACAATGCGCTATGGTGTGGAGGTTAGCTAGGCGTTGCCACTTTAGGTAGCGCATTCCGGTGAGGCCAAGCGTCCGGGTGCGTCATTAAGTCACCGGAGTTGTTCCTCGGGCACCGAGCCTCTTAATGACAACATACGAACAGACGACATGAATGCGGGTAGCTGGCGCCGGCTGGGAACGCACCACGCGACGGCGCGAGGGACGAGGGTTTTGGTGTGCCAGGGTAGTCAGCTGCGGTCGTGGCAACGTTGGAGATGCCCTTTGCTCACATGCGTTCCCCGCATGTCATTGAAAAAGCAAGACGACCAGGCATGGTCTCAGATTCAGAGGATGCAGTTGGCCGCGCTACACCACTCCGCGGACGCGTCGCGGCGCCCCATGCATTCTCGACGAGCTGGGTGTTGGGGTGTGTTTGGATTGTGGCCAAAGTGCACCTTGCCAAAATTTTGGTCATGACCAAAAGATTGGTCTTTGTTTGGATGGTTGCCATTTTTCTGGCATGCCAATGAACTCTAGCCAACTCTAGTTCATTTTTCTTGCCAATGTCGGCCAAATCATGGGCAACCAATACCTCAACCAAAATTTTGGTCATGACCCAAAGATTCGTCTTTGTTTGGATGGCTGCCATTTCTTTGGCATGCCAATGAACTCTAGCCAACTCAAGTTCATTTTTCTTGCCAATGTCGGCCAAATCATGGGCAACCAATACCTCAACCAAAATTTTGGCTACCCAATGCTTTGATGGGGAAACCTTGGGCACAAACCAAACATACGGTTGGTCGTGCCACAGCACTAACGCCACCCTCGGTGAACTGAAACCGACCGTGTCTAGCGACGATATGAGCGTGTCGCTCACCGCGGTCGCCGTGTCCAGAGGCGGTGCTGGAGCTGCGCCCCGTTGTTGGCCCCAACGACCCACATGAACGGTTGTCGGTGGAGAGGAGGTCATGGGCCAGCTCCTCCATTGGACTAGTCTGCGCTACGTCGTCCCAACGGGTGTGCCCCACATGTCTGTTTCCCTGTTTTCCTGGCCATATTCGAGCGTCAGTGCTCTGCGTTGCGCATTAGGCCTTTCACTATGTAGCCAAGCGAGACAACTTATTGTTTATTTGAGCCGTTCAAGTATAATCATGTGGCGTTTGCTTATTTCTCATTGCTCTCCATCCCTCTTCTCCATCGATCATGTCGCCCTCCAGTCGAGTCCATCCTCCCGCATGCCTCATTTGAACATTCCGCCGAGTATCATTCGCATGTACCCACCCTAGTCCTCTTTCAATAGATTTCCGGACCCCGAGATGAAATCGAGAGGGAACGAGTGGGGGCACGTGATACCTAAGGCGGATTCAAAATTTTGAACCGGTGATCATAGCATCCGCAAATCATATATAAAGGGTATTCAATGTTCGTTTCATTTTTGAACGTATAATATACTCCCTCCTATCCTTTCTACTCCCTCCTTCCATCTATATTGGGCCTAATGCATTTTTCAAGACCGCCTTTGACTATTGACAAGATTAATAGTACATGACATGTATAATGCGAAAATTATATCATTGGAAGCTCCTTTCACATACGGATTTGATGGTATGCTTTATTTAAGTTGCATGTCATATATTATTGCTCTACCTTTTGGTCAAAGTTAGCCTCGAAAACGCATTAGGCCCTATACAGATGGAAGGAGGGAGTAGTTTACATATAAGTTTTATGTGTAGTCCAAGTATATCTACTTTGATAAAAAAAAAGGTATCAACATTCAACAACGCCCAATCAATATTGTTAGATTCGTACGTACTCCTAGATTTGTACTCGAGATGGTTTCCAATTTGACTATTGACAAGATTGATAGTACATGAGATGTATAATGTGAAAATTATACCATTGGAAACTCCTTTCACATACGAATTTGACTGTATGCTTTGTGTAAGTTTCATGTCATATATTATTACTCTAACATTTGGTCAAAGTTAGCCTCGAAAAACGCATTAGACCCTGTATGCTTTGTGTAAGTTGCATGTCATATATTATTACTCTAACATTTGTGTAAGTTGCATGTCATATATTATTACTCTAACATTTGGTCAAAGTAGTATAGTGGAAGTGGATCCTCTGACGTAGGTATCCCTGCCTTACCCTCCCTTTCGGTCACTTACTGGCGGACCCCATGCTTGCTAGGCCCCGCATGTTAGTTACTCAATGGGTTTGGCCACGTCAGGGGATCCTCATCCGTAGTAATACTCCCTCTGTTTTTATTTACTCCGCATAAAACGGAGGGAGTGGTGGTATAATAAATGACGCGGGCGGGGGAGGGGGAGGGACGTCGGTTTGCTCTCAACTACGGTCCCACAAGCGAGCGAAAACGCAAGACGAAGCGTGTTCCATTCGGTGGGCGACGTGGAGGGTCCAGCGTGGCGGGCTGCAACGCGAACGCGACAAGAGCGATGTACAGTCAAAACAGATTAACCGGTCGTCACCGGAACCACTATTCACACCAGAACCCTCGCTGCTCGGCCTACTCCAGCCACTGCCCTAAAACCACACCAAATCTCCAGCCCATTCCCCCACCTTTCAATCCCCTAGCCAGCACCAAGCGTCCCCTAGTTCATCGGAAAGCCATGGTGCGCCGCAAGATCACTTACTATAATATGCTGACGCCAGAGCGCCGCGCAGAAATCGCGGTGGCGGTCGGCGCCACAGACCTCCATTCCCAAGCTCGCTTTGCGGCGGGCCAATCCCCGAGTTCTCTGGAGCCAAGCTATGAGGAGGAGGAAGCTGATCCAATGTTCATGGCGGAGGTCGCGGCGCAGAAGGCCCCCGACGGGTATGAGACGATGGACATCGAATTCGTACCGGCGTCCGAGTTCCGCATGGTGCAGGCGGACCAGCGGTTCAACATGGCGATACTAAAGGAGGACCGGGAGGCAGAGGCTCAACTCGGAGCGCGCGCATGCCATTGCCATCGAGGCTCTCCTGCAGGCGGAACCGGATGTCGTGGATGTGAACCGGGCGGCGGAGGCTCAACATGAGGCGGAGCGCGCGGATGCCGCTGCCATCAAGGCCCTCCTGCAGGCGGAACCGGACGTCCTGGACTTGAACCGGGCGGTAGAGGCTCGACTCGACACAGAGCGCGCAGATGCCGCTCTCATCGACGCCCTCCTGCAGGAGGAACCGGTCGTCCTGGACTTGAACCGGGTGGCGGAGGCTCGACTCGACGCAGAGCGCGCGGATGCCAATACCATCGAGGCCCTCCTGTAGGCGGAACCGGACGTCCTTGACTTGAACCGGGTTGTGCTCTCGTCCGTGCAGAGCGCCCACACGCTCCGCTTGAACGAGTAGCTGGAGGCCGAGGACAACCATGGTGCGGAGACACACGTCGGCAGCGACGGCTGGTTCGCGCCGGCAGCCAAAGACGATGAGGCCGTCTCTTTTCGCGAGCAGTGATAGTTATTCTTTATGTTGTTGTTTTCATGTATCTTTTGCTATGTAAAAACATATATTTGTTATGCAAGTCGCCTTACTTGGGTCAGTCTACCATTTCAGGCGGTTGGATGAATATCCTACGTCTCCTAACCCTTCTTTCCTTCTTCCTCACCTCTTCTTCTTCCCCAACAGACCACCGCACGGGCCGTACGGATACTCCCCAACATGCGGTTGGATAAACATACTCTATGAACGAAAATTATGTGTCAGCGATAGGATGGCTGAGTTTGGTGTGTTCACATGCGACAACACGTGTCAGTGAGGGTGCGTTCCCTTGGTTGGATTTGCGGCGTGCAGGAGCGACTGTGTGAGGATGTGGTGTGACCACGGCGTGCAGGAGCGACCGTGTGAGGGTGCGGTGCGACCGCGATAGCCGTGTGCAAGTGTACCTCCTTCTCATTTTGAAAACTTTAGGCAAGCTTGGCAAAAATGTGTGGCGAAGTTTGGCAATGCAAGGCCTAGACCCAAACAGGATAAGTACGTACTCCCTCCGTTTCTTTTTAGTACGTACTAGGAGTACTAGTGTTAAAAAAGAAAGGCTGGGTTTTCCTTCGCGGGATTTAATCGATACAAATCCTCGTTTCACGTGTCAATTAATGTGTATTTTCTTCTCCAAAGACCAAAGAGCTAACCATCTCACTCATCATCGCTTGATTAATGCAGCGCCATGCAAACCAACCTTCTCACTTCCGCATGCATGCAGGGGATATTAATGTCCTTGGTTGCTAACCCCATCAATTTTGCCTCGATTAGTGTTAGTGGCCCTTTCCAAATTGTAATTTTGATATACTGGCCTTGTGTACAAAAAAAATGGAGGTAGTAACTATATTTGACTTCCTTCCCCATTGCGGTGATGTCGACGATATTTTTTTTGTGGTGGTTTGGCGAAGTGCATTCGACGGAGAACACCATTTGCATCCAGGAAGTCCTTTACTAGTACTACTAGGAGTAACTAATGTGGTGAGATGGCTTCTCGAAGAAGACGATGGAGAAGCGGAGTCAGCGAAGAGTGAAATGATGGTTGCTTCGTCCGTGCTTTTGTGATTTGACGCCTCACTGCTTTGTGATTTGTGATAGAAGGGACAGGGGAGTAGACTCTGTGCTCTATACTGTAGTACTACATGCGTCCAAGCATGGGAGAAAGAGGAGAGACGTTGCATTTTTCTATTCCTTCAATCAATCAATCACGGAGCTTCGGTTCCATCTTTTTCACTTTGGCAACACCGTCCACAATGGTTCCCACGATGCCAAAAGCTATTTTCACATTTGGCTACACATTGTGGATGCCCTTAACCGTACCACTTGGTTTTGCTCCTGTGTGCTATCTATACAAATCTCAATTATATTGATCTAAAAAATTATAGAATCGAGATTAGTAAAAAGGAGGTGATTTTGCCACGCGGATGGCGGGGGAGGTTTCTTATTTGAGCAATGCTACATCCACGTAATGGTTTACGTAAAGTTACAAACTGATGTGATGTGGGACTATTTGATTGGATTAAAGGAGAGGAATAGGCCCACCCCACCTGAAAATCAGGGGGCATATATAGATTAGATGGAAAGTATACGTAGCAGCTACGTAGCCCTTTGTAAGTCTAGGATTAGGCTTCTTATTTTCGGAGGACGTTGTCCTGGCGGTTTGCTAACATGCGGTCCCACATGTCAGTGCTTTACCAAGCCGATCCGCGTCTCACATGAGGCAGAACAACGGCAGAAGCAACACGTGGTTAAGTTGAAGAAGATGAGGGAGAAGTGGATTCAGCAACGAGGGAAATGATGGTTGCTTCGTCCCTCCAACTTAACTGCAGGAAAGGTGTAGCTTTGTGATTTGACTCCTCATTGCTCATTACTATGCCGGCGCCATGACTGTGGTGCTTCACCCCGGCTGCTCTGCACTGTATTCCGGTATGGCACGTGGACCCGGTAGCTTGATGTCCCACATGTCGGCGAAAGGGACTAGAAGATTTATGAAAGCAAGCGCTCCACTCTTACGACGGAGGAGTAGATGACACGACGGCCCAGTGAACTGTCACTTGTATTGTATAGTACTAGTATAGTTTTGTTGTTTCGCACGATCCATCAATACAAACCCGATTAAACAGGAAAGGGCGGGATTTTTCCCGCGCAATAGATGATACTGGCCATACATTTCAAAGGCAATTTTAATGTATGCAAACTGAATAATTATAAGTAACAATATGATATCTAGTAAAACTAAAAACACATATGATTTATTGTGTTAGAGTGTAGTAGTAGTGCTGTATTGCATAGTTGTTAGATGTAACATGCGAGAACATGTAGAGATGTAGTTTTGGAGGGCCTACAGAGAGAAAAGTGTAATACGGTCACCAAACTTCAGAATAAGCTGACTACGGTCACTATATACATTTTGCGGTGATTATACGGTCACTTACTCACAGCTCAGCATCGGATTGCACTCTGTTGACCGGCCAAATAGTCTGCGTGGCGCCATGTTGACTAGTTAAATTGACCACGTTCGTTGTGGGTCCCACCTGTCAGTTCGCATAGGCAAAAGGTCAGATAAACACAAATTTACGCAGGCGCGACAAGGCTCCAACCCGTGCGCGGGAATCACCTGGTTGTGTATGTGTCTGTCAGGGCCTGATGTGTGCGCATGCACGTGTAGGTTGAGCACTTGAGCGTGAGAGTGTGTGTTGGTCGTGTGGTGTACTGGTGTGTGCATGCATGCATGCGTGTGTGCGTGTGAGTGTTGCGTGCGTGCATGTGTGCGTGTGTACATGTGAGTGTTGCGTGCGTGCGTGGGTGCATATGTTTGTGTGAGTGTTGCGTGGATGCAGTTCATGTGCATGCGTGCGTGTGTGTATAATCACCACACCAGCTCATGTGTGTTAAAACAGACGGCTCAACATACCAATACAAGGCCACCTTGTCCGCTGTGCCCGCGGTCATGACTTCGAACTACCGTCCAAATATTTTTTGTCGTTTGTTTTCATTCTTACTAGGAAGATGCCCGTGCGTTGCACGTAACATCAAGATGCATTTGTATGACTTGTTTATCTTGTGAGAGAAAATGATGAACGAGGGAAGGCCTTATTTGCAAATGTGGAGAGGTGTGTGGGTACCTTTTTGCAAAATTGCCATAGTTTCTTTCCTATCCGTCAGATATAAATCGGACGGCCTATATTGCAGGATGGCAGGCACACCATCATCACCAACTCTGTTTTTTATAAGAGTGTATTTTATGTATTTTATAAGAGTGTATATGTACAATAGATACAAGTCGACAGGTGGGCACGATGGTAGTGAGATAATGTGATGCAACACTAGAGGTGCCACGTGGAGCATTTAACTGGTCAACTAGTCATGTCATGAGCAAATACAGAGTTGTATGGTGAGCCCATGACTGCATAATAACCACTAAACATAAATGGTGACCGTAATGAGTGGATTCTGAAGTCCAATGTACGTATCATGCTTTTGCTTCAAATACAATGATCGTCATTGCATATATCGCGAGAGAAAGATGAAACATGCCTGAATTTTCTGGGGGGCTTACTTTTAGAGGACCTGGAGATAGTTTTGTATGCATACGTGAAAGGGCATACAGGGGGTATGCGATGGAGAGAGAGATGCTCTTCATTTCTCTTTATTATGACTAACTTTGTATATAGTATAAAAATATACAAATTCACAGTGTGGAATAAATATCATTGTGGGCACCATGCAATGCAAATTAGCGTTCGTACTCCTCCATATAACTTTGTAATGTTTTATATATGTAGAAACTCTAAAATATTTTTTTGGACACACTTTATTCAAAAGGAATGTTGTACGCGAAATAAACGTGAAGAGAGGGCTTTTTAGATCAATGGGGTACGTGATGTAACATGTGTGAATGTGTAGTTGATGCATTTGGCGGGGCCTAGAGAGGTATGTGTGTGTATTACGTATTCAAGAGAGGCATGGATAGAGGGGCCGACAGGGGGCGTGGGAGAGATAGCACGAGAAATGAGAGTGGTCTAGAGAGAGAGAGACGAATATGACGAATGAGACGTGGGGGCAGATGGTGTGTCACCGCGTGGGTCGAGGTGAGGCCCTTCGTTCTGTTCCGTCCTGCGCCACATTGGTTGGCCCGTGACGCATTTAGGAAGACCCATGGATGACTAGTCGTACAAGACAAAGATAGCAGAACTATGAAGGACTCTGTGTCCACTGACAAAGCCGGCTAGGATTTGTAACCCTAGGTTCTCGGACTAAGGTAACCCTTTTATCTCTGATATTACTATTCATCCAACCTAACTTTAAGGGGCATCCTGCAGAATGCTCTGTTAGAATCATACTCGTCGATTAGGAAGAGAGGTGTGAGACAATGCGTGAGAGACAGGCGTAAAGATAGTGTGCGTACATGAGACACGTAGGCAGGTCCATGTATATAGAAAGGGTCGATGAGGATTGTGCGTGTGTATGTTTGCGAGAGGAAGAGTGCTTGTGATAAAGGTTAGTGAAAACAGTTGTAAATGGTTACGAGAGAGAGGGAGGGTTATATCTAGAGCATGTGTGCGAGAAAGACACCTCGGGAGAGAGTGTGTGAGCATGTGTGAGAGACCACCGATGGAGAGTGAAACTACACGTAAAAGACTGCTCTCCACATTGATTAAAGATATAAATTGTATCCAAATATTAGGATGGGATCATGATATTTGCAATTCGCGTAAGGAGCGGTCATTGATCCATCAGACATCTAGATTCTATCGAATTTGAGCATGTCTATGTTATTATTCGACACAATTGATCCACATAGTTAGTATTTTGAACTCCAGACAATGCATCGCTTTAGCAATCGAATATAAACGTGAGTATAGTTCATGTTGTGTGTGTAAAGCACATTATACATATGAAAGTTACACAATGGACATTATAAATAGCTACTACCTATGAACTAGCATACATTTGAAATCAACTTAAGGTGGTTTAAAAAAATCGAATTCAACATGAAGTCCATTCAATTATTTGAATTTGATATCATGGCATTTGTAAACCATACCTAAATTATGGGGGCACCAATCTTTGCTCTGATTTTGTACATAATAGCATATGTAGTCGTGTACAAAATAGATTCAAATTTAGCTCCTCCATTCCAAAATAATCGTAGTTATAGGATTTTCAAGTGTCAAAATTTCAAAAAGAAGCGGATAATTTAATGAGGTTTTCAAACATACAAGGTCAAATATAACGTTGTATATTTAGGTCAATCCTCATAGTTCAAGAGTACTCTAAACGTGAATGCTTGTGTTTCAAAATATTGAACGAAGCGCCAAAAGAGCCTCTACTCGCCCGAAACCGCGTGAGACTAATGTTTGGTAGTACATGGAAATAACTTTTCTAATAACTCTGACCCGTGAAACCTACCGGCCCGACGTCCAAACGTCTAAACTGGGGTAGGTTTGTAGCTTCATCTAGAGGCCACGCAACCGCATCCGAAAAACATTCATACACAATGGCGCCTAAGCACACATGCGCGCGGCCGAAATCTTTCCCGCCCACTATTTGGGACACCTGGGATAACCATCCTACCCCCGACCCACGGTAGGTCCCAAATTTAAGAGGGGGGCAAAGTTTGTACTTTCCCCAAATTTCAAACAAGCGCGTCCCATCTTCTATTCAAAAAAGCCAAAAACAAGCGCGTCCCAGACCGAAACATGGTTCCCCCCACCCGTCTGATTCCCCATTCGTACTCCGTGGGCGCCAAAACTACCTCTCCACCAACCGCGAAACCCTGGCATCCTCCGTCCGCCACCCCATCCCACCCATCAACCTCCGCCCTCCTCTATCAAGCCAGAGCCGATACCCCGACGTCGTCGTCCACCGCAACCTCAACCGCAACGCCCTCCACGGCTAGTAGTTGAAGCCGAGGCCGAGCCGTCCGTACCCGAGCCAGTTCAACCACGCCGTCCTGCGCCTCACCGCTGCCGCTCCAACTTCGCCACCCTCCACCGCACCGGAGCTGTTCCTGCTATGCCGTCCTTCGCCGCCTTGGATCTGCTTCCCCTCTGCCGACATACGGCCACGGCAACACAGTCAACAATTTGGCCATGGGTTCGTCCAAGCATGCACCCTCCAGAACATCGGTTTCCCTGGTAAAAACAAGAAGATCGACGCGACATGTGGGGGTGACCACACCGGCAACCGAAAAAGGTACTCCTCTTCCCTTATTCGTGAAAATCTTACGTCTTTGCTTGCATGGTATTCATCCCATAGAAGACACTAGTTGACCGCTTCTTCTTGATACTAGATGTTCCTAGTAACTCGTGATGCACAAGGTTTCTCCTCATATACTATTTCACCTTAGCTAGAGGTCCGTCGCCCCCCTGAATTTCAATTTCTGGCCACTTGATTCCCAATTAACGGAAGCATTCCCCGGCGTAACAGGCGCTAGTACGCCTATTACACCAGGGAAGCAGCGCCTTGGTGTTGATCATAGGGGTGTGTGCGGCCTAGAGCTACTGGCGCCCGATATGGAGGTCGGCCAGGATTAAAGGGATGGCCTGGGGGCGCTGCCAAGCACGGCGGTGGTGTGAGGTCGATGGGAGGGCGGGGCGGCGGAGGCAGGGGTCTGGGCCGGTGGTCGCTGGCGGTTCGAGAAAGATCATCAACAGTGACTGGCGGGAGGTAGACGAAGGCCATCTGCCCATTCCTTATAGATCGGACGGTTCATTAAAAAAATCGACTGACCTATTTATTTTCAGTCGACCGTTATCTTAGATATGACCACATGTGGTGGTGTGCTGGAGGAGTACCTGCATTTCCTGTGCTCATATATTACAAAATCATACGGAGTAGAATCTAATTTTGTTTTCCATGCAATGTTGTAGAGCTATCATATGTCTCCTGTCATTTATTTTTCAGCCACCTGCTATCCGCTACTTTTACAGTGCACTAGTTCTGCACACACTTCACCCTTACTCTCACTATTGTGTTTTTATGCAAGGGTATTTCAGACTCTGCTGCCATGAGAGAAGCCAAAAAGAAAAGAGATAAGTCGCTCCAGCTTGTTGTGCGGCTAGGCAAGACGTGTTTCAACGCTTTAATGGGTGCAGTGTCAACAAATAGAGACGGGGAACATAGCTCTGGAGTTGATGACCTCGCTCGCAATGAACCACCATCCCAGGCAAGGTTGTCAGAATCGTGATTTTGAATCGGATCGGAGTTCCAATGGTAGGATCGCAAATCGTAGAATCTTCACTATTAGGATCGTAGAAACGTAGATTCTATGAACTAAAATCGTAGAATCATAGGGGTTAGTTTGGATCGTAAAGTCGTAGAATTGTATAGCAGAATCGCGATTCTCACAGGTGCTTGCTTTAACTTCACGGTGTCATATGTGGTTGCATGTTCCATATGGTGTCTAACTTGTATTCGAAAGACCGAAGTCGATAAGATAAGGAAAGATATTTTTTTACATGAACCACCATCCCATGAGCACCAGAAGACAAATAGCTAGTCAGGGCACTGGCCGAGCCAGTGACAAGCCCAGCAAAGATAGGCATCACCTGGAAGCCAACTAAAAAGCTGCGATGGTGGCGAAGAAGCCCGCCTCCCACCAGGCTCTCAAGTCCTAGATGATCATGCTCACCACTCCAGCCAGATGTCTAGCTTGTATTGCTTCCAATTTAGTTAAATTGCATCTGCTTAGCTTACACATTATACCTTTGAATATGACATGCCTTTCTGTTTTTGGTACATACTAGTACATCTGTGTATTAACCATGTTCTTACATCAAACTAATGTTCTTGTGTATCCCTCATCAATCACTTATGACGAGGGAGGCAGGCAAGGGGAGTACTCCTCATTTAAAGAATGCAGCGTCAGCCTCCCGACATGATTCTCAAGAAATAGAAATGCTACGTGAAGATAGTGAACATAGCTCTGTAGTTGATTACAGCATTTCCCCTACACTAGCATCGCAGGTGCTTGCTCTAACTTGGCAGCGTGATATGTGGTTGCATGTTTCATATGGTGTCTAGATTGTAATTCTTCCAATCTGGTTAAACTGCATGTGCTAGTCTGCTTAGCTTATACATTATACCTGTTAATGTGACATGCCTTCCTGTATTTAGTACACAGTACATCTGTCTGTTAAGCATGTCCTTACATAAAACTATTGTTTTTTTGTATCCCGCATCAATCAACATGACGAGACACCTTTAGTATATGCAGTGCGATATTAGTTGCATCTTTCATATGATTTATAGCATGCGCTGCTTCTAATTTGTTGAAATTCCATTTATGATGGGACGCTTTTAACTTGGCAGAGTCATATTGGTTGCATCTTTCATGTGGTGTCTAGCTTGCATTGCTTCTTATTTGCTGGAATGGTTTCTGCTTAGTTTACACAAATAGTTGTGAACATGCCATGCCGTCCTGTTTTTCGTACATATTCCATCCTGGTATCATGTGTTTGCCTTACATCAAAGTAGTGATTGTTAGTATCATGCATGAATGAGTTCTGAAGAGACAATTTTATTGCTTTTTCTTGTCGGTTTTACTTGACAATTCAAAATCAATAAAGCGGAAGGAAGTTAGCAAGGCAGCGGATAAAGGTGCTCCTTCCGAACGGAGGGCCTCTACAGTTTCTACTCCTCCACACCCCCAGGATGATTTCCAAGACAACACATGCATAGACACTCAACAAAGTTGTGTTTATGGTGAGCACGTCTCCCCTAGTGCAGCATCACCGGTGCTCCCTCTAACTTGGCACTGTTATATGTGGTTGCATGTTATGTGTGATGTCTAGCTTGTATTTCTTCTAATTTTGTTGAATTCCATCTGCTTACTTTACACATTATACTTGAGTAAGACACGTGTTCCTGTTTCTAGAACATACAATATATGTCTATCACACCATGTTCTTACATCATATTACTACTGTTGTGTAACCTGCAACAATCACTTATCATAAGACACGTTTGACTTCGGAGTGTGATATAGGTTAGATCTCACATTCTTTTCTAGCTTGTACTACTAATTTGTTGAAATGGCACTTATGATGAGACAGTTTTAACTTGGTAGAGCGATATTCGTTGCATCTTTCATATGGTGTCTAGCTTTCATTGCTTCTAATTTGTTGAAATGCCTTCTCCTTAGTTTACACATCATAAGCTGTGAATATGCAATGGCACTAACATGGTAGTGTGATGTTGTTTGCATCTTGCATATGATTTATTTCTTGTACTGCTTCACATTTGTTTAAAAGCCATTTATGATGAGACACTGTTAACTTGGCAGAGCAATATTTGTAGCATCTTTCATATGGTGTCTACCTTCCATTGCATTGCTTCTAATTTGGTGAAATGTCTTCTTCTTAGTTTACACATCATAGTTCTGGTTATCTCCTCCGTCCTGTTTTTCATACATATTACATCCTCCTATCATGTGGTTGTCTAACATCAAAGTTCAGTTCATCTGCATCATGCATCAATTTGTTCTGAAGAACTAAATTGTTATTCGTTTTTCTTGTCGGCTTGACTTAACATGGCACAGAGAAAGAGGAAGAAACACATAATAACAGGGAATGAGAAGCGGATGAATCCTGCAGATTCTGCTTGCACTGATGGTGCAATAGAAGGTCAAAGTCCAGCAGAAAATTCTACAAACATGGTATCCCATGCTACACGAGTTGCAAAAAAAGACAAACAGAAACAAATAGCTGCCACCAAACAAGTAGAGACATCCCTAGTTCTTGCAACACCTACCACAGTACTACCAGCTGCACGACGTACTCGTGCGTCAGCTGAGCTAGCAGCACGTTCCCAAGCTCCCTTGCCACCTAACACTACTTCCCAAGCACTCTTGACACAAGAAAAGTTGGCAATATTAGATGAACCTTGTGACCTTCAACAGCAAGAAGGTAGTTGCTGGAGTCAAGTTACAGTTGCATGCTTCTTTATATGTAGTCTCACAGTTTGATGTACACTAACACTTCCTATGTTTGTTGTTGGACTAGCACCTAGGCGCAAGAGGAAACAAACATCAGGGATAATGCTTGATAGGTTAACTAAATCTAGAGGAGGAAAAATGGAGATCCGTTTTGAGGCAGGTTTAAAAAGGCCACGTGATGCTACAGAGTCAACCAAGTTAGTATCAGAGGCAGCGGTTGCTGTTAGGTGTCATGTACGTATCCTCCCAACATGGATTCAGTACAAGAATGACAAAGACGAAACCCAGTTCAACACCTTCCTCGACCATTTATCTGTAAGTATGGTTATGTATGGAAACTAGTAATATTGTCTTGCTCTGTCCAATACTTTCTAGGTTGCTGATAATGAGACTCCCATAATTTTCAATAGATGAGGTTCAAGTTGGATAGCCAAGATGATGCAACCAGACAAGCTTGCACCCATGTTTTCAAGTCTGCTCTGCAACAGTAACGGTATAACTTGAGGAAAACTCACTTTGAAGGCAAGGCTAACAGTGAACTTGCCCAAACATCTCCAGTGGAAAATATATCTGATGAAGACTGGAGAGGCCTCATTAAACACTGGTCCGATCCGAAGTATCAGGTACATTATATATATGTCATCAGATCACATGTTGAAGTCCTATTTACGCATGTGCCATACAAATCTATCTTCTGGTAGGTGAATTGTTCAAAGAACAAGGCCAACCGTACGAAAGTGAAATTCCAACAGACGATAGGATCTCGTAGCTATATTGCACACTACGAGGCTCTTGTAATTAGCTGTTGTTTCACTCTTTTCGCTGTACCATATTATCAGATCTATATTAACTTGTTCCAAATGCAGAGGAAAGCCCGCAAGGACCAAAAAGTACCTGAACCAAATGTTGTGGAAATCTTCAAGGACTGTCACACCAGCAAGAAGAAGGGCATGACTACACCAGTCAAAGCCGCTGTTGTAAGTCCTTAATCCTCATGCCTTTTAACTACTACTTACTCTGACTTGTGCCTTGAACTGTATGGTTTGCAGCCAATGTCTATTACTCTTTTCAATTTTATACACAATTTTCTTAGCGTATCATTGCACCTTACAAGGTTTAAAAGAGAGGAGTGATGTTCCTTTCATCTTGACCCGTAATCTAGTTCCGTGCTGGACTTGCCCACACAACGTTACAATTGCATGTTTGTCTGTTCTCAGTTGTTTTGTGATATGAATGACGTCATACTATGCTTACCGTATTATAAACTTCGTCTCTTCATCCTTAGCCCTCAATACAATGTGAAGAAATAGACAATACATTAGCGATGGTACATGGTCATATGTTTGGAACCTGGTTTTATTATGTACTTTGCAATAAAATACAACTAATATTTTACATGGGTTCACCAGAATAAGTTTTGTATATAGACCAAAGCTATTTTGTTTGGTTTTGATGCCTCCTTAATATCTTCTGTTCTGGTACTACTAATGTAAAACCTCAACTTTTCAGCGAGCTATGGAAAAAATGGTGGAACCGCCACCTTCTGAAGGTGCCGAGGCAACTATAACCACAATGTCAGCTCTTGCTGCAGTGGGTCAGTACCTGTCCACTAACAGTGCCAAAAGCACGTTCCTGCGTAATACTGGGTTGGTTGTTAAGGCAATATTGTCCAAACTGCCGCATGATCAAGATATGCAAGCTCAAAGCAATGTTGTATCTGCGCTCCAGACATAAGTCCATTCCCTAACAGAGACCCTTTGTGAAACAAGGAGAAACATTGCTCAATGTCGTCAAGATATGCATGGTTTTGAAACCAGACTATCATACATTTGCTATGTTGTTCAGGAGCCTAGGGGAAATGAAGGCGAGGGTTATGGTGCTCCATCGGAAAATACAGCATAAAAACGTAATAGTCAGGTCAAATGAACTGAGCTTCTGAACTTCTGGTGGTGCATTTATCTGCTAGACTGTTAAGTTTTATGCCAACCTTCCTTTTGTTATATAGTTGTAATTTGTTTTGGTGCGATACAAAATGTATTCTTAACGTGCAGCCACCGCCTGAAGAAAACAACAAGCCATTTTTGTATAGTGTAGGGTGTTCCCTATATTTGCACTGGTGGCGATCTTTGATGCAGAGTGGATGTAATCTGTGCAATCGCCTTAATAGCCTAGCATTAGTTCCGGCCTTATTTATTTCCTAGTCTTCTTTTTCCCTGGTTTGCTAGTGGCCGCAACTACCATGGGCCATATACGGGCCATAGGATCCATGGGTCACCTACGGGCCGTCAATAAATGGGCCTGTAATCGGTGGGCCTCGGGCCGTCGGATAAATGTGTCTACATGGGCCATAATCAGGCATAATTGGTATCATCCCAGCACGGTAACAGACCATTAACAAGCCGTAGGACAGCAAAGGCTTAATTCTGTCACAGGCATAACGGGTCGTTAATGGGCTAGAATATAGGATGGGCTGGAAACGGGGCAACAGGTTAACAGGCCAGAAACGGGCTGACTCTTGCCATGGGCCGATTATGGCCCATTAGGGTAACAGGCCAGTAACGGGCCGGCTCTTGCCATGGGCCGAATTTGGCCCATTATTGGAACAGGCCAGTAACGGGTCGGGAGTAATCGAGGGCTGAAAAGGAGCCCAAGAACGTATGGGCCATCAATAGGCCGAAAGCTAACACGGGCTGGAAACGGCCCATGTAAATCACGGGCTGTTAACGGGTATAAAGAAAATTACTGTTCATTATGGGCTAGACTCACCGTGGGCCTGTAATGGGCCGAAAGATACGAAGGCCTCATATGGGCCGAAAGACATCGTGGGCCATACATGGGCCGAAAGTGAAATGGGCTGGTATTATATTCGACGGCCCACATGACGTTGTTGGGCCGATTTCCTTTAGGGCCTAACGGGCTGTAAAATGGGCTATTTGCGAAGAGACCGTTAACAGGCTTTTCATGGGCCAGCCCGTTAACTTTTGACCAAGTCGAACGGGCCGGCTTTGAAAGCTAAATGGGCCACTATTGGGCCGTGCCACATGTCGACATATCATAGGCGCCTATCTGACCCACTGACGAGCTGACAAGTGTTTCGTCCGGCCAATAAGAATTTTACACGTGGAAATTTCCCATTGGTGAGGGTTGTTAACGGGTTATCGGATCCAAAACCCAACCCGATAGCTTAACAGTGTTCCATTATGGTGGATGCCACGTGTCGGTCACCCTTGACGAAAGCACTTCTGTGACGCGCGATTTATCGTCATGGAAGTGGACACTTCCATGATGATAATTTTGGTAATGGCATGGAACACTTCTATGACAGCACAGGTATGACTATCTTGATTCTGTCATAAATTTGTCATGGATGTACATGCATGACAAAAAAGCGACCTACTGTGAAAAACACGTATCATCACGGAAGTGTATTTTTTTGTAGTACAAGTATTTCTAAAATTCACAACTACTCAACTAGCACAACTTTATTATTACCATCTCCATATCTCAAAACAATTATCAAGTATCAAACTTCTCATAGTATTCAACACACTCATAAGAAAGTTTTATTGTTAATCTTGTATACCAAGCATATTAGGATTTTAAGAAAATTACCATGCTATTAAGACTCTCAAAATAATCTAAGTGGAGCATGAGAGATCAATAGTTTCTATAAAACAAATCCACCAGCGTGCTCTAGAAGATATAAGTGAAGTACTAGAGCAAAACTATATAACTCAAAAGATATAAACGAAGCACATAGAGTATTCTAACAAATTCCAATTCATATATGGCTCTCTCAAAAGGTGTGTACAGCAAGGATGATTGTGGTAAACTAAAAAATAAAGACTCAAATAATACAAGACGCTCCAAGCAAAACACATATCATGTGGCGAATAAAAATATAGCTCCAAGTAAAGTTACCGATAGAAGTAGACGAAACAGGGGATGCCTTCCGGGGAATCCCCAAGATTTGTTTGTTAGGTGTCCTTAGATTATCTTGGGGGTTCCATGGGCATCCCCAATCTTAGTCTCTTGCCACTCCTTGTTCCATAATCCATCAAATCTTTACCCAAAACTTGAAAACTTCACAACACAAAACTTAAAGTAGAAAATCTCATGAGCTCCGTTAGCGAAAGAAAATAAAAGACCACTTCAAGGTACTGCAATGAACTCATTCTTTATTTGTATTGGTGTTATACCTACTGTATTCCAACTTCTCTATGATTTATAAACTATTTTACTAGCCATAGATTCATCAAAATAAGCAAACAACACACGAAAAACAGAATCTGTCAAAAACAGAACAGTCTGTAGTAATCTGTAGTTAGCGCAAGATATGGAACCCCAAAAATTCTAAAATAAATTGCTGGACGTGAGTAATTTATCTATTAATCATCTGAAAAAATAATTAACTAAATAGAACTTTCCAAATAAAAATGGCAGCAGTTCTCGTGAGCGATAAAGTTTCTGTTTTTTACAGCAAGTTCAACAAGACTTTCCCCAAGACTTCCCAACGGTTCTACTTGGCACACACACTAATTAAACACAAAAAACAAAATCAAAACAGAGACTAGATAAATTATTTATTACTAAACAGGAGCAAAAATCAAGGAATAAAAATAAAATTGGGTTGCCTCCCAACAAGCGCTATCGTTTAACGCCCCTAGCTAGGCATAACAAGCAAGAATAGATCTAGGTATTGCCATCTTTGGTAGGCAATTATTCAATTAGGCATCTACCATCTTTAGGAATTTATTTCTTTTTATTAGTTATCAAACTTTTAGGCACAAGATCTAAAAATTCATTTGTAACAAATGGTTCCTTAATGATAGCAAAAAGATTGGGATGAATACTTATAGATTTGAGATCCGCATCCTTACTGGAGGATTCACCCTTATTTTTAGGAACGTACATAAGCTTGGCAACTTTAGTGGAAGGACTTGGAGTATTCCTTACGGAAGAAAAAGCGGTTCCCAAGTTGGTAATGATATTCTCAAGTTTATCGATCCTAACAGAATCATGATTTATTTTCTCATTAACTATGGGTTCCTTTTCTTTAATATCTTTCAAAGTAACTCCTACTTTAGATCCATATTGAGAGATTCAGATGTGGATCTTTTTATCCAAATTTTCAATTAATTCTACGGTAGCAACCTTATTTTCAATAATTTCAAGCGTTTGCATTACATGCTCCAAAGTTAATATAGTTCCATTAACCAAGGGAGGAGGTGAGCCAAATAAATCTAACATAGCATTATAAGAATCAAAAGTATGGATACCCAAAAATTTCCCTCCGGTAATAGTATCAAGAACATAACGGTGCCAAGGAGTAATGCCTACATAAAAATTGCGAAGAAGAACGGAAGTAGATTGCTTCCTAGTAGATCTATTTTGAGCATTGCAAATTCTATACCAGGCATCTTTTAGATTTTCTCCCTCCCTTTGCTTAAAATTTAGAATTTCATTCTCAGGAGACAACAAAGAAGATAAGGGACTAGCCATAATGACAAGCAAGCAAACTAACACACAAGAAAACAAAAAGCAAGTGGGCAAAAAGAGGCAAATAGAGAGGGAGGATAGAGAGAGAGGGCGAATAAAACGGCAAGGGTGAAGTGGGGGAGAGGAAAACGAGAGGAAAATGGCAAATAATGTAATGCGGGAGATAAGGGTATGTGATGGGTACTTGGTATGTTGACTTTTGCGAAGATCTCCCTGGCAACGGCGCCAGAAATCCTTCTTGCTACCTCTTGAGCCCTGCGTTGGTTTTCCCCGAAGAGGAAGGGATGATGCAGCAAAGTAGCGTAAGTATTTCCCTCAGTTTTTGAGAACCAATGTATCAATCCAGTAGGAGGCTACGCGCGAGTCCCTCGTACCTGCACAAAACAAATAAATCCTCGCAACCAACACAAATAGGGGTTGTCAATCCCTACAAGGTCACTTACAAATAAATCCTCGCAACCAACACAAATAGGCAGGTACTGGGTCTCGGCCCAGTCGACGAGGAAGTCGGCCAGTGCTTGGGACTTGATGGCGGTGCGGGGCTGGTAGAAGATCGTGTAAGGGGCCAGCTCGATGGCCCATTTCGCCACCCGGCCGGATGCGTCCCGGCTGCCTATGATCTCGGCCAGCGGGGCGGTGCATACGACCGTGATGGGGTGCTCTTGAAAGTAGGGCTTCAGTTTCTTGGCGGTGAAGTACACGCCGTAACACATCTTCTGGTAGTGCGGGTAGTTCTGCTTTGAAGCGGACAACACCTCGCTCAAATAATACACCGGCCTCTGGACTGGCTGGGCCCGGCCTTCTTCTGGGCGTTGGACTACGATGACGGTGCTGAGCACCCGGCTGGTTGCGGCGATGTAAAGGAGCATGGGCTCTTTATCAGTCGGCGCCGCGAGGACAGGCGGCGTGGCCAGCATCTTCTTCAGCTCATGAAAAGCTTGGTCGGCCTGGTCGTTCCACTCGAAGTGAGTGCTCTTCTTCATGAGGTGGTAGAGGGGGAGAGCTTTCTCTCCGAGCCGGCTGATGAAGCGGTTCAAGGAGGCCAAGCACCCGGTGAACTTCTGAATGTCTCGAAGCTTGGTGGGGATCGCCATCCTCTCGATGGCCTTGATCTTCACCGGGTTGCATTCGATGCCGCGTTCAGAGACCAGGAAGCCTAGGAGCTGGCCGGCTAGCACTCCAAACACGCATTTCTCGGGGTTGAGCTTGATTTGTAACTGGCGCAGGTTCTCAAACGTTTCCTTGAGGTCTCCCAGTAAAGTGCCGCGCTTTTCCGTCTTCACCACGATGTCGTCCACGTAAACGTGAGCGTTTCTGCCGAGCTGCTTGAGGAGGCACTTCTGCATGCAACGCTGAAAAGTGGCACCGGCATTTCTTAAGCCGAATGTCATAGTCAGGTAGCAGAAGGCTCCAAATGGCGTGATGAAGGCGGTCTTCAAGCGGTCGTCCGGATCCAGCTTTATCTGGTGATATCCGGAGTAAGCATCCAAGAAACTCAACAGCTCGCATCCGGCTATGGAGTCTATCACTTGGTCAATCCTTGGCAGGGCAAAAGGATCTTTGGGACAGGCCTTGTTGAGGCTCATGTAGTCTATACACATGCGCCACTTGTTATTATTCTTTAGCACAACGACCGGGTTGGCAAGCCATTCTGGAAAGAAAACTTCCATAATGAAGCCAGCTGCCAGAAGCCGGGCTATCTCCTCTCCCACAATCCTGCGCTTCTCCTCCGACAGTCAGCGGAGGGGTTGTTTGACTGGCTTTGCGTCTTCTCGGACGTGTAGTTTGTGCTCGGAGAATTTCCTCAGAACACCTGGCATGTCCTTGGGGGACCATGCAAAGATGTCCCGATTCTCACGGAGGAAATCGGCGAGCTCACCTTCCTATTTACTGTTCAGGTTTGCCCCGATGACGGCAAACCTCTCTGGGTGCTCGGGGTCAAGAGGTATCTTCTTCGTCTCCTTGGCCGGCTAGAAAGATCCTTGAGCATCATGCTCCTTGGGGTCGGGGGACACGGCCGACTGCTTGCCGACTATGGCCACGACTCGGTCCAACATCTTCTTTTCTTCGGCAATCACAAGGGACTCGGCCAGCCGGCTGCTGGCTGCCGCGCATTCAGAGGACTTCTTGTAATCGCCGGCTACGGTGATGACGCCTTTGGTGCTTGGTATCTTCATCTTGAGGTATGCATAGTGGGGAACTGCCATGAATTTGGCCAAGGCAGGTCGGCCAAGCAATGCATGATAAGGGCTCTCCAGGTCCACCACTTCTAACCAGATCGCTTCCTGGCGGAAATGCTCCTTGTCCCCAAAAAGTACATCGATCTTGATCTTGCCAATGGGGGAGCAGGATAAGCCGGGTACGATGCCATGAAACACTGTCCGAGTAGGCATGAGCTGCTTCGTCTTGACGTTTAGCTTCTACAGGGTGTCACGGTACAGGATGTTGATGCTGCTCCCGCCGTCTATCAACACACGGGAGAAGCGGGCAGCGCGTCTGTCCGTCGCGAGGGTGGCTTCCAGGACCAGGGCATAAGAACCGGGAGACGGCATCACCTCTGGATGGTCGGCCCGGCTCCAGCTGATGGGCTTTTCTGACCAATGCATGTGTCTGGCGGGGTCGGCAGCGACCACGCTAACTTCCTGGTGCTCTCGGCGTTTGCTGCGCTGGTCTTCGGGCTGGCTTGTAAAGACGATGTAGGTTGCTTGCTCGTCAGGGAACTCGTCATGCACGGCTCCGACTGCGGGCCGAGCTGCCGGAGGCGGCGGGCCGGCAGGCGGAGGCGGCGTGAGCCCCTCGCCTTTGGAGATTCGGGTGAGCCAATGGCACTTCCAGGTCGTGTGGTTGGACGGCTTCGCGCCGCTGTGGAACTTGCACGGGGCATCGAGAGTTTGCTCGTAGGAGAAAGCCGGCTTCCAAGCCGGCCGGCCGTCCTTGGGTTTCTTAGGCGTGGGCCGCCCTTCAGGCGGCACGTCTTCAACTGTGACCACCTGCCGACTAGCGGGAGGCGGCGCGGGGCCCTTGCGCTTGTGGTCGTTCGAGTGTGAGCGTCGGCCGGAATCCCCAGCCGGCATCTTGGGCGCCGGGTTGAGTACTTTTCCGGACGCGTCTACCCGAAGCTCGGTCTTCATCGAGGAGTCGGCGGTGGCATACTTGTCCGCTATGTCCAGAAGCTCATCGAGGGTAGCCGGCTCGTCGCAGAGGAGCTTGTGCTTGAAGAGGGTGCCATCTCGGCATCCGGCTGTAAAGTAATCGATGGCTTGCACCTCGTGCACCCCCTCGCAAGAATTGCGGAGCTCGGCCCAACGCGTGAGGTAGTTGCGAGTGGACTCAGTGGGGCCTTGTACGCACAAGGAGAGCTGTCTGGGCTTGGGAGCCCGCTTGTAGGTGCTGGTGAAGTTGCGGATGAATGCTTCGGTGAAATCTAGCCAGCTGTTGATGCTGAGAGGCTTGAGGTTGTTGAGCCAGGTTCGCGTCGTGCCTTGCAGCATGAGGGGCACGTACTTCACGGCAACGCGCCGGTTGCCGTTGGCTATGCTGACTGCCGTGGAGTAGTCGATTAGCCAATCTTCCGGCTTCACGGAGCCGTTGTACTTGGGTGTGTCTCTTGGGAGCGAGAACCCTTTGGGGAAAGGCTCGTCGCGGATGCGGGGGCCGAAACAAGGCGGGCCGACATCGTCTTCTTCTTCCAACGCCAGGGATCGCGCTAGGCGGTCGATCCGATGGCGGGCGTCGTTCTTGCCGACTCCTTCGCGGCGACCTAGTCGGCCGCTGAGAGTCGGGTGCGGCACTGGCAGCGGGGTGGGATATCTCTCTCCACGGGGTCGAGGCGGAGGCGGGTTGCCCCACCATTCCATGGCTCGGGGATGGCCGTCCGCGTCTCGCTCGATGGAGATTCGGGTCCGGCTACGGCTGGCAGCCGGCTCTTTCTCGCGCCGCGCGCGGGTGTTGCTCATAGCCGGCGTCCGGGACGTCGCGCCGTGATCTCGGCGCGGGGGAGGGCTTTCCGCGCGGGCGTCGGCTTCATGTCGCTGCGCGGCTGCGTCAATCAGTTGCTGGATGCGCCGGGTCATGTGGGGGAGGTCTTCGGCCTCCAAGCCGTCCAACTCGTCTACGGCCGCCTGGGCAGCACGCAAGTTCTCGAGCAGAGTGGCATAGACCGGGCGGTCGACTCCCAGTGCGTCGGCGATGACGGCGCCGCGTTGCTTGACAAGGCCGGCCCGGCTTGGCCCGCCCGGGGCCGGCGTGCCGAAGGCGGCGCGGCCAGCTTCGCGCTGATTGGCCTCAGTGAGGCGTCTCATGGAGGCCAGCCTCCGGCCCTCTGCGAGGAGGGCGAGGCGGCGTGCCTCCAGTGCTTCGTCGTCGGCATTGGCCGGGAGGGGGGCGGACAAGTCATGGGCGCTCTCGTCGGCCGGGCCGCCGTGGCCAACAACCATCACTTCGGTGGTGACAGCATCACAGCCGTCAGCTCGAGGAAGCGGGTCGTTGTAGATCATGACGTTGGTGGGGAAGGTGTCGTAGGAGGCCGTGTCGGAGTCGACAGGCATCGGGTCGGTGGAGCCAACCGACTCCAGATCCGCAGCGGGCTCGCTGGAGACATGGAGCTGACCGAGAAGGTTAGCGAGGTGGTCGGTGCCCGCGTCGGAGGCGAGCTCGTCGGAGATGAGGGTTTCGTCGAGGAGATCGGCGAGGCTGCTCGCCGCGCAGATGCTAGTGACGCCTTGCAACGCGTCGTGGCAAGCGCCATCGGGCGTGCCGGGCTGGCTACGCTCGCTGGGGAGGAAGAGGGTTCCCGTCCAGAACAGGTCTCCGGACGACGGTGCACCTGGCCGCACGGTGGGCGCCAAATGTCGGGTGGTAGGTGCGACATATGCCAACGGGTGGCTTATCATTGTGGGAGCCAGTAAGACATTGCCGGTGCCTGGAAACGGGATGAGGCGAAGACATGCACGCTGGCGGATCTTACCCAGCTTCGGGGCTCTCCGTGGAGATAACACCCCTACTGCTGCTCTGCCGGGTCTCCGCATGATCACTAGATGGACAAGTAGCTACACAATGCTCCTTGAGCTGTTCGGTGGGAGGAGGAAGAAGGGCATGGCTAGCTTGCTTCTTCTCCTTGCGTGGTGTCTAGAACTAGCAGGGGGTCGAACCCTTTGCACGGGTGCCCCGGGGGTTTATATAGGCCTACCCCCGGGGGTACAATGGTAATCCGACTGGGCACGGGGCCCAGCCGTCTGTGACTGCGCTCGCTGGCTTCCGTGCCGGCTACTGGGGCCCGCCGACTGGTGGGTCCCACCGGCTGCCGGCCCCTTGGTCGACAGGCAGGCCCCACTGTCCAGGGCCTGGTCGGCGGCGGGTTACTGTGGCTCCATCTTGGTGATGTGGGCTTCGTCGTGGTAGGCGCGGCTACAGTGCCGCCGCCCGCCGGGCGATCGCTGTAGCCTCATCGCGTCTTGTCTCCTTAATGGGGCATCTCCTTCGAGGGAGGCGGCAAGCCGGCTGCTGGGAGCCGACTCTGTCTTGGGCCGACTAGTTGGAGGCGCGGCCGCCTTCGGGCGCCTCTCTGCCCGAAGGGGCCCACCATCTGTGGGCCGCGCTGGCGGCCAGTCGTGGGTGACATCAGGGTCAACATGGCAATAGTGCCGCGCCGGACGGGTCATGGCTACTCCGTACGGCGCACTGTGCTAGGCGTGCTCCGGGATACCGGGGTGGCAGGCTTCACTATAGCCACGCCCCGTCGCACGGCCGTTAGGTGGGTGCAAATTTTGAGGGTACGGTCTCGACCGCTTTATGGGAGCCGGCTTCCTGGAGTCGGCCTTCTCATGGCCGGCTTCCCGAAGTCGGCCCTCCTGTGGCTTTCTTTAGGAGGGCTAAAGTCGGGCCGCCTTCCGAAAGCCGGCCTGGATGGCAGCCAGCAAGGGGAAGGCGGCTCCACGTCTTGGATTCTTGAGAGCCGGACAGGCTCGTAATTTTCTCAGAAGGGCCAGGGGAAGCCGGCTAGGCTACCCATGGCTATTTACTCCGACAGTAGTCCCCGAAGCTGAGCGAGTTTCGAGGCTGATAAGGGGACGAGAAGCTTGGTCAGCTTCCTATCCTGCGGGGCCGGCTTTGCTCGTGCGCGCCGACTTCAGAGAGCTCCGGCTCTCGTAGGTGGGAACGCGGGCCACATGGCGAGGAAATCCTGCCAACGCACGCGCGCGACAGGACGTCGCCGCAGGCCCGGGCCCGCCACTCGCACGCCTCGGTCCGAGCGCGGATCTTCCGTGGCCCACATGGACCGCTTGCATTCCCGCGGTGGTTTTATTCTGCCATCATGGCACAGTAATCGCGGGACGTGGGGGAGTGGGCACGATCGATCCCCACACTTCCCCATGCCGCGCCTCCTCGGCTCCGCCACGTGAGCCTATAAGTAGAGGGAGGGGGGAGAGACAGAGGTTCGCACGCTCTCTCTCGCTCCGCCCCCTCTCGTCCTCCTTTCTTCCTCTCGCTGCTGCCGCAGCCTCTCGTCTCAGCGCCGCCGCGCCGCCCCATCGTCTTGCTTCCATGGCGCTGTCGAGCTCGTGGGACGGCTCCAACGTCCATGACGATCACGTGGAGTTCCTCCGCCAGACTCGGCGCCTGCCCGACGCCAACCTCGTGCGGGTCCGCCTGGCGCCGGAGACGGAGATCTCGCCGGCACCGGAGGAGGGCGAGCGGGTCGTCTTCCGCTCGCACTTCCTTCGTGGCTTTGGCCTTCCGGCGAGCGGGTTTCTGCGCTCCTTCCTTGAGTTCTACAACCTTCAGCCGCATCACCTCACGCCCAATGCGGTGATGCTGCTGTCGGCCTTCGTCTCCCTCTGCGAAGGCTTCTTGGGGCTGCTCCCCATGCTGGAGCTCTGGGGAGAGTTCTTCCAGAGCAAACTCGGCACCGTCGTCGCAGGTGTGCCCGCCCCCTGCGGAGCCTTCATCGCCATGAGGAGGGCGGGCGAGAACAACCCGTTCCCGCCCATCCCCCTGATCCAGTCGGTGAAGACCTGACAGAAGTCATACTTCTACGTGAAGAACGTCGCCGACCAAGGAGACCACGTCAATCTGCCGGCTTACGTAGCCGGCCCGCCGGCTGGGAGGCAGCCCTCATGGAGATTCCGATCCCGGTCACTGTCTCCAGCCGGGAACGCCGCCGTCTCCCGGCTTCGGGTGATGATCCACTCGGAAGGCTTGAGCGGGGCCGACTTGGTGGCCGCCTTCGTGGAGCGCCGGATATCTCCCCTTCAGAGCCGGCCCCACATGATGTGCCAGATGAGCGGCCGCTTCGACCCAAGCCGGCTGAGCACCAGGGAGATGCCTCATGCGGAGGTGTCTTACATGGTAAACTATATCTCCAACTGCAAGCTCGCCGAGGACTGGCGATACGGCAAGGTGCCGTATTCTCGCGCCAACCCTCCGCCCGTGGTAAGTTTTCTTCTCTTTCTTCTTTTCGTTGGTAGCCGGCTTTATGATGGCCGGCTTCTAATCAGTCGGTCCTTCTTAGCAGAACCCCCTTCTTCCGCCGACGTCCGGGTCAGCGGGGATAGAACGCCAGTATGCCCCCGACCGCACGGCGGACGACGTCGACGATCCGGACTTGGGGGCGGCCGCCATGGAAGACGCCGTCGTGGGGGACGACGCCGAGCCCGGGGGCTCAAGGCTCACCGCAAGCTTCGAGGACTGGCTGGACGATGCTGAAGCCGAAGTCGCCCCATGTCGCCAGCCGGCGGCCGACCATCAGGGCGCGGGCTCGTCCATCGCGCCGGTTGCCGGTGGTAGCGCACAGAAGCGCCGGGCCACTTCAGGCCTCTTCGGCAGTCGGCCGAAGAAGTCCAAAGCCTCCACCGCGGCGACCAAGCAAGAGGAGGCGGCTGCGAAAGCGGCCCGCTTCCGCAAGGTGGTGAAGCAGCCTCAGGCGGTCTCAGTGTAAGTCGTCAATTGCCTTGTCGCATGCTCTTCATCATTCTCTTCTTGTTAGAGCATTCTTCTTAATTTCTTCCGCTTGCTGGACAGGGCCTCGCTTTCCCTTGAGCGTGGTCCAGGCGGCTCCGTAGTTGGGCCGACTGGAGGTTCTTCAAGCTCCCGCCGCGTGGACCCCCGCGCCGACCTCAGGGAGGCCACAGAGCGGAATGCCCGTGAAGCGCGGGAGGAGCGCGAGGCGGCGGAGAAAGCGGCCGCCCAGGCGGCGAGGGAGCAGGCCGACGCGGCAGCCAAGGCCCAGATGGAGGCGGCGACCGCGGAGACGGAGGTGGAGGGTTCACGCAACCAGCCTCCGCTGCTCGCCATCCCCCTCCGAGCCGTGGCCCCCGACACCCCATTGCCCTTGGCGGAGGAGATCGTCCAAGACCCGCCGCTGATGGAGAGGGGGGAGGACCCCGTGGCCCTTGCGAGGAGAGCGCCGCCAGCGGCGCCAACCGGACCGGGCCAAGGCGGCCAATCGTCAGCGGTGCCAGAGGGGCCGGCCGGGGGTGAGCCGGAGAACAGAGCCGGCCTCGAGGTGCAACCGGTGACGGGCCGGCGCACAGGGGGAGGCGCTGCTCCGCCGGAGTTGCGCCGAGTCGCGGGCGCAGGCCAGTCGGCGGAAGATCTGGAGGCGGCCAGCACTGCCATGTCCGAGTGGACTCCCAGCAGAGGAACTGGCGAGCTGAATGTGGCGGCTCAAGGGGTCCGGAGCCGGCTGCAAGCTAAGGCTGCCCTGCTGCAACAGTTCACCCAGGAGTTCCTGTCGACGCGATCCACCATCCGGGTGAGTCCTTCATTCTTGACCGCTTTGCTCTCTTGATTTCTTCCGTGGGGGCGCGTCAGCGCACCCACTGGGTGTAGTCCCCGAGATTCGGGCCGACTACTGCGCAGTCGGGTCGGTTCTTTCTTGACGGCTACCTTATTTTTGCCTCTTGTCTGAACTTCCAGGAATATCACAACCTCCGTGCTGCCGCCTTCAACTCCCAGGCTTGGGAGTTGAGCCGGAGGACCGATGACCTGGCCGATAGCCAAAATAAGTACTCGATCTTGCCTGTCTCCTGTGGGGGCGCGTCAGCGCACCCACTGGGTGTAGTCCCCGAGATTCGGGCCGACTGCTGAGCAGTCGGGTCGGATCTTTCTTGACGACTCTTTCCTTATTGGTTTTTCTTTTTCTTTGTCTTCAGGGGCCAACGCCGACTTGAGGAAGGAGCTCGGCGAAGCGAAGGCCGCCCTTCATACCAAGGATGCCGAGTACGCTGCCTTGGTCCAGGAGCGTGATCGCCTGGCCAAGAAGCTGGCCGACCAGGAGAACAGCCACAAGGCGGCCCTGCAGGCGACGCGGGATAGCGAAGCCGCCCTGAAGGCAGAGTATGAGACCGAGGCGGCGAGCTGGGCTGAGACCCGGCGAGCCCTGGATGAAGGCTTCGGCCGGTTCGAGGATTGGATCGACGGTAAGCCGCCTTCCTCGCCCCTCTCCTGCCCCTTGCCGCCTGGGTTTTTGGCTTAACTTGAGCTGCTGCTCATTTTTTGGTGCAGACTACTTCCCCGGCTACTCCGCCTTCGCCGCCCAAAGCATTGAGGCCCATCGCGAGGCGCGCCGTCAGGCGGGGGCCAACATCACGCCGGATGCGAACCGGACGCTTGAGGAGCAGCTCTTGGCTGTCCAGGCGCGGTTGCAGCTGGCTCATCGGATGCTTCGCCGGCTCCAACGTGCCGGGGCGCAAGTGTTGGCTGCCCTCTGGCCCGACGAGACGATCCCCCGCACCCCAAGCCGAACTGCCGACTGGCTAGAGGTCGCAGTCGGTCGCTTTGAGGATTGGAAGGCGTCGGCGGCCCGCCTCGGAGCCGGGCGGGCGTTGGAGTTCGTTCGGGCTTGGTACCCAGGGTTGAGCCTGGAACAGCTGCGCACTTGGCGGATGGAGGCCGATGCGGAGCTGGAGGAGGTGAGGCCGGCTATCGCCCAGCGGGCCTCGACGATCGCCGAGTGCACCGACATTAGCTTTTTCGCACCCAAAATCGATGATGACGGTGTTGCTCAGCCGAAGGAGTGGTTCGGGCTAAACTCGGCGGTGGGCGAGGACTTGGCAGAGGAGATTGCCTCCAGCGACGAGGGCGAGGATGGCGAAGAGGAGGACGGCGAAGACGTCGAGCCGGCTGGTGGAACAACCGGCCGAGCTCAGGCCGACCGTGCCTCCAGCAACGAGGCGCGTGGAAGCGCGCCCTCTGTGGGAGGCGGTGACCAAGCCGAAGTTCGCCAGCCGGCCGCTCCTTCAGCCGGCACGACCGTCTCCGCCAACCAGTCCGGCTCGTCGGTCGCTCCGCCAGCTTGACCTGCCATCTTTATCTTTCCTGCTCGTTGTCTTTTGAACAATCTTCATTAAGTTTTCGCAGTTCCACCCACTGGGGGTGTATCCAAACTATGTTGAATGCTGGCCTCTCGGAGGTCTTTTATGTAAATATTATTATGTGCATGTTTGGTTTCCATTCGCGTATGCTTTTTATCCTTAGGCTTTTTCCTTTGCCGCCTTCCCTCTTTGGGGAGGCAAGTACTTGAGCTTTCTTGGATTGAAGTGAAGTGGATGGACACCGGCCGGCCGGCTACTCTGGTAGCCATTCGGCGGTGGGAGAAAAACCGGCTTTTGTTATATTAG
This sequence comes from Triticum urartu, assembly GCF_056163025.1. Lineage (NCBI taxonomy): Eukaryota > Viridiplantae > Streptophyta > Magnoliopsida > Poales > Poaceae > Triticum > Triticum urartu. The sequence continues at coordinate 222,146,568 of NC_141878.1, forward strand.
TCCGTTAGTCCCTAGCCGTTTTTCGTGTGGGTGCCCGTTCCTGCCTTTAACTCTTGCCAGTCAGACAGCCGGTTCTTCGAACTGCAACTTTTGGCAAGAGAAATCTTGGGAGCCGGCACACTACTTGTCTGACTGCGGGTAGGACTTCTAATATAACTCCAGTTGGCCAGTCCCCGGGCCGACTAGTCGAACCCGGTGCCGGATGGAATAAGTAAATGAAATGACAGAGTCATAAGTATGATACTTTTCATTCATAGATAAGAGATGGCAGTCCCCGAGCCCTCCTCGGGGGGCCTATTGTCTCGTACTTAATACAAAAGTTAGCGTGATACATACTGCATTTCAACTGTAAAATCTTCGAAGGAGGTTGGCGTTCCATGGTCGTTCCGACTCCTTGCCGGAGTCGTCTCTCTTGCGTGCCTTCAGCTTCTGTGCATCGATCAGGTAGTAGGAGTCGTTGCCTAGAGCTCTGCTGATGACGAAGGGGCCTTCCCAAGGGGCTGAGAGCTTGTGCTGGCCGGCTGTTCGCTAGATCAGCCGGAGCACAAGATCGCCCTCTTGGAAAGATCTTGGCCTGACCTTCCGGCTGTGGTAGCGGCGCAAACCCTGCTGGTAGATGGCAGACCGGCTGAGGGCTAACAGCCGGCTTTCTTCCAGTAGGTCGACGCCGTCTTCTCGTGCTTCCTTGGCCTCCGCTTCCGTGTACATGGTTACTCGAGGCGAGTCAAACTCGATGTCAGTTGGGATGACCGCCTCGGCACCATACACAAGGAAGAAAGGGGTGAAGCCGGTTGACTTGTTTGGTGTAGTGCGCAGACTCCAGAGGACAGCCGGCAGCTCATCGAGCCAACAACCGGCTGAGCGCTCCAGAGGTACGACCAGTCGGGGCTTGATGCCGGAGAGGATGAGGCCGTTGGCTCGCTCGACCTGGCCGTTTGACTGCGGGCGGGCGACGGATGCTAAGTCCAGCCGGATACCTTGGGCTGCGCAGAAACGTGCCAAGGCTCCTTTGGCAAAATTCGTGCCATTGTCAGTGATGATGCAGTGCGGCACACCGTACCGAGTTGTTATGTCTGCGATGAACGTCACAGCAGTCGGCCCATTTAGCTTCTTGATCGGCTTTGCCTCAATCCACTTGGTGAATTTGTCCACGGCGACGAGCAAATGCGTCATGCCGCCGCGCGCCGTCTTGAATGGGCCCACCATGTCCAGTCCCCAAACGGCGAAGGGCCAAGTGAGGGGAATGGTCTTGAGTGCCGAAGCCGGCATGTATTGCTTGGAACTGAAGAGTTGGCACCCCTTGCAATGTTTAACTAATTCTTTGGCGTCATCCAAAGCAGTCCGCCAGAAGAAACCATGGCAGAAGGATTTGGCGACAAGTGATCTTGAGGCCGCATGGTGGCCGCATTCTCCTTGGTGAATGTCTCTGAGGATTGCAATGCCCTTCTCTTACTCGACGCACCGTTGGAAGATTCCAGTGACACTGCGCTTGACTAGTTCTCTGTTGACGATTGTGTATGCTCCGGCTCGATGTTGGACTTGTCTTGCTTCTGTTTCGTCAGCCGGCAAATCTTGGTTTACTAAGAAGTTAAGGATGGACTGAGCCCATGACGGAGCCGCGACTTCTCCTACTGCCAATGTGGCCACTGCCACCAGGGTGGGCGGGCTAGGTGGTGAAATGCTGGAGTCGGCCGTCGGCTGTTGCGTTGGTGCAGTCCCTGGGCCGGCTACTGCAGTCCCCGAGCCGGCTGCTGCAGTCCCCGAGCCGAGTGTGGCAGTCCCCGAGCCAGTTTCCGAAGTCGCCGGGCCGATTACTGAAGTCCCGGGGTCGCCTGCTTGATTCTTTGAGCCGGACCCGGCCGCGTCGGGGTCAGGCGGCACGAAGATGGAATCAGACTCTGGAGACGGCTTGATGGACGGCTTGAGGAGGCGTTGTAGAGCGACGCCGGTTGGAATTGCTTGCCGAGTGGAGCCTATTCGAGCCAGGGCATCGGCTGGCTCGTTGTCGGCTCGCGGTACGTGGAGGAACTCACATCCTTCAAAGTATCCGCTAAGTTGTTGAACCAGGAAGCGGTAGCTTGCCATATTTGCGTCCTTGGCGTCCCAGTCCCCGGATGATTGCTGGACCACCAAGTCCGAGTCGCCATAACATAGGATCCGGCGGATGCCGAGTTCCTTGGCAAGCCGGAGCCCGTGTATGAGCGCCTCGCACTTGGCCACGTTGTTGGAGGCGGCAAAGTGAATTTGCAGCGTGTATCTGAGCTTGTCGCCTTTGGGAGAGGTAAGGACGATGCCGGCTCCCAAGCCGGTGCGCATCTTGGACCCGTCAAAGTGCATGCGCCAATGGGTGGAGTCGGGAGCCGGCGGCAGGTACTGGGTCTCGGCCCAGTCGATGAGGAAGTCGGCCAGTGCTTGGGACTTGATGGCGGTGCGGGGCTGGTAGAAGATCGTGTAAGGGGCCAGCTCGATGGCCCATTTCGCCACCCGGCCGAATGCGTCCCGGCTGCCTATGATCTCGGCCAGCGGGGCGGTGCATACGACCGTGATGGGGTGCTCTTGAAAGTAGGGCTTCAGTTTCTTGGCGGTGAAGTACACGCCGTAACACATCTTCTGGTAGTGCGGGTAGTTCTGCTTTGAAGCGGACAACACCTCGCTCAAATAATACACCGGCCTCTGGACTGGCTGGGCTCGGCCTTCTTCTGGGCGTTGGACTACGATGACGGTGCTGAGCACCTGGCTGGTTGCGGCGATGTAAAGGAGCATGGGCTCTTTCTCAGTCGGCGCCGCGAGGACAGGCGGCGTGGCCAGCATCTTCTTTAGCTCGTGAAAAGCTTGGTCGGCCTGGTCGTTCCACTCGAAGTGAGTGCTCTTCTTCATGGGGCGGTAGAGGGGGAGAGCTTTCTCTCCGAGCCGGCTGATGAAGCGGTTCAAGGAGGCCAAGCACCCGGTGAACTTCTGAATGTCTCGAAGCTTGGTGGGGATCGCCATCCTCTCGATGGCCTTAATCTTCACCGGGTTGCATTCGATGCTGCGTTCGGAGACCAGGAAGCCTAGGAGCTGGCTGGCTGGCACTCCGAACACGCATTTCTCGGGGTTGAGCTTGATTTGGAACCGGCGCAGGTTCTCAAACGTTTCCTTGAGGTCTCCCAGCAAAGTGTCGCGCTTTTCCATCTTCACCACGATGTCGTCCGTGTAAACGTGAGCGTTTCTGCCGAGCTGCTTGAGGAGGCACTTCTACATGCAACGCTGAAAAGTGGCACCGGCATTTCTTAATCCGAATGTCATAGTCAGGTAGCAGAAGGCTCCAAATGGCGTCATGAAGGCGGTCTTCAAGAGGTCGTCCGGATCCAGCTTTATCTGGTGATATCCGAAGTAAGCATCCAAGAAACTCAACAGCTCGCATCCGGCTGTGGAGTCTATCACTTGGTCAATCCTTGGCAGGGCAAAAGGATCTTTGGGACAGGCCTTGTTGAGGCTCGTGTAGTCTATACACATGCGCCACTTGTTATTCTTATTTAGCACAAGGACCGGGTTGGCAAGCCATTCTGGAAAGAAAACTTCCATAATGAAGCCGGCTGCCAGAAGCCGGGCTATCTCCTCTCCCACAATCCTGCGCTTCTCCTCAGACAGTCGGCGGAGGGGTTGTTTGACTGGCTTTGCGTCTTCTCGGACGTGTAGCTTGTGCTCGGCGAATTTCCTCGGAACACCCGGCATGTCCTTGGGGGACCATGCAAAGATGTCCCGATTCTCACGGAGGAAATCGGCGAGCTCGCCTTCCTATTTGTTGTTCAGGTTTGCCCCGATGACGGCAAACCTCTCTGGGTGCTTGGGGTCAAGAGGTATCTTCTTCGTCTCCTTGGCCGGCTGGAAAGATCCTTGAGCATCATGCTCCTTGGGGTCAGGGGACACGGCCGACTTCTTGCCGGCTATGGCCACGACTCGGTCCAACATCTTCTTTTCTTCGGCAATCACAGGGACTCGGCCAGCCGGCTGCTGGCTGCCGCGCATTCAGAGGACTTCTTGTAATCGCCGGCTACGGTGATGACGCCTTTGGTGCTTGGTATCTTCATCTTGAGGTATGCATAGTGGGGAACTGCCATGAATTTGGCCAAGGCAGGTCGGCCAAGCAATGCATGATAAGGGCTCTCTAGGTCCACCACTTCAAACCAGATCGCTTCCCGGCGGAAATGCTCCTTGTCCCCAAAAAGTACATCAATTTTGATCTTGCCAATGGGGGAGCAGGATAAGCCGGGTACGATGCCATGAAACACTGTCCGAGTAGGCATGAGCTCCTTCGTCTTGACGTTTAGCTTCTCCAGGGTGTCACGGTACAGGATGTTGATGCTTCTCCCGCCGTCTATCAACACACGGGAGAAGCGGGCAGCGCGTCTGTCCGTCGCGAGGGTGGCTTCCAGGACCAGGGCATAAGAACCGGGAGACGGCATCACCTCTGGATGGTCGGCCTGGCTCCAGCTGATGGGCTTTTCTGACCAATGCATGTGTCTGGCGGGGTCGGCAGCGACCACACTAACTTCCTGGTGCTCTCGGCGTTTGCTGTGCCGGTCTTCGGGCTGGCTTGTAAAGACGATGTAGGTTGCTTGCTCGTCAGGGAACTCGTCATGCACGGCTCCGATTGCGGGCCGAGCTGCCGGAGGCGGCGGGCCGGCAGGCGGAGGCGGCGCGAGCCCCTCGCCTTTGGAGATTCGGGTGAGCCAATGGCACTTCCGGGTCGCGTGGTTGGACGGCTTCGCGCCGCTGTGGAACTTGCACGGGGCATCGAGAGTTTGCTCGTAGGACAAAGCCGGCTGCCAAGCCGGCCGGCTGCCCTTGGGTTTCTTGGGTGCGGGCCGCCCTTCAGGCGGCACGTCTTCAACTATGGCCACCTGCCGACTGGCGGGAGGCGGCGCGGGGCCCTTGCGCTTGTGGTCGTTCGAGTGTGGGCGTCGGCCGGAATCCCCAGCCGGCGTCTTGGGCGCCGGGTTGAGTACTTTTCCGGACGCGTCTACCCGAAGCTCGGTCTTCATCGAGGATTCGGCGGTGGCGTACTTGTCCGCTATGTCCAGAAGCTCGTTGAGGGTAGCCGGCTCGTCGCAGAGGAGCTTGTGCTTGAGGAGGGTGCCTTCTCGGCATCCGGCTGTAAAGTACTCGATGGCTTGCACCTCATGCACCCCCTCGCAAGAATTGCGGAGCTCGGCCCAACGCGTGAGGTAGTCGCGAGTGGACTCGGCAGGGCCTTGTACGCACAAGGAGAGCTGTCTGGGCTTGGGAGCCCGCTTGTAGGTGCTGGTGAAGTTGCGGATGAATGCTTCGGTGAAATCTAGCCAGCTGTTGATGCTGAGAAGCTTGAGGCAGTTGAGCCATGTTCGCGCCGTGCCTTGCAGCATGAGGGGCACGTACTTCACGGCAACGCGCCGGTTGCCGTTGGCTATGCTGACCGCCGTGGAGTAGTCGATTAGCCAATCTTCCGGCTTCACGGAGCCGTTGTACTTGGGTGTGTCTCTTGGGAGCGAGAACCCTTTGGGGAAAGGCTCGTCGCGGATGCGGGGGCCGAAACAAGGCGGGCCGACATCGTCTTCTTCTTCCAACGCCAGGGATCGCGCCAGGCGGTCGATCCGATGGCGGGCGTCGTTCTCGCCGAGTCCTTCGCGGCGACCTAGTCGACCGCTGAGAGTCGGGTGCGCCACTGGCGGCGGGGTGGGATATCTCTCTCCACGGGGTCGAGGCAGAGGTGGGTTGCCCCACCATTCCATGGCTCGGGGATGGCCATCCGCCTCTCGCTCGATGGAGATTTGGGTCTGGCTGCGGCTGGCAGCCGGATCTTTCTCGCGCCGCGCACGGGTGTTGCACGTAGCCGGCGTCCGGGACGTTGTGCCGTGATCTCGGCGCGGGGGAGGGCTTTCCGCGCGGGCGTCGGCTTCATGTCGCTGCGCGGCTGCGTCAATCAGTTGCTGGATGCGCCGGGTCATGTGGCGGAGGTCTTCGGCCTCCAAGCCGTCCAACTCGTCTACGGCCGCCTGGGCGGCATGCAAGTTCTCGAGCGGAGTGGCATAGACCGGGCGGTCGACTCCCAGCGTGTCGGCGATGACGGCGCCGCGTTGCTTGACAAGGCCGGCCCGGCTTGGCCCGCCCGGGGCCGGCGTGCCGAAGGCGGCGCGGTCAGCTTCGCGCTGATAGGCCTCAGTGAGGCGTCTCACGGAGGCCAGCCTCCGGCCCTCTGCGAGGAGGGCGAGGCGGCGTGCCTCCGGTGCTTCGTCGTCGGCATTGGCCGGGAGGGGGGCGGACAAGTCGTGGGCGCTCTCGTCGTCCGGGCCGCCGTGGCCAACAACCATCACTTCGGTGGTGACAGCATCGCAGCCGTCGGCTCGAGGAAGCGGGTCGTTGTAGATCGTGACGTTGGTGGGGAAGGTGTCGTAGGAGGCCGTGTCGGAGTCGACAGGCATCGGGTCGGTGGAGCCAACCGACTCCAGATCCGCAGCGGGCTCGCTGGAGATATGGAGCTGAACGAGAAGGTTGGCGAGGTGGTCGGTGCCCGCGTCGGAGGCGAGCTCGTCGGAGATGAGGGTTTCGTCGAGGAGATCGGCGAGGCTGCTCGCCGCGCAGATGCTGGTGACGCCTTGCAGCGCGTCATGGCAAGCGCCATCGGGCGTGCCGGGCTGGCTACGCTCGCTGGGGAGGAAGAGGGTTCCCGTCTAGAACAGGTCTCCGGACGACGGTGCACCTGGCCCCACGGTGGGCGCCAAATGTCGGGTGGTAGGTGCGACATATGCCAACGAGTGGCTTATCATTGTGGGAGCCAGTAAGACATCGCCGGTGCCTGGAAACGGGATGAGGCGAAGACATGCATGCCGGCGGATCTTACCCAGCTTCGGGGCTCTCCGTGGAGATAACACCCCTAGTGCTGCTCTGCGGGGTCTCCGCATGATCACTAGATGGACAAGTAGCTACACAATGCTCCTTGAGCTGTTCGGTGGGAGGAGGAAGAAGGGCACGGCTAGCTTGCTTCTTCTCCTTGCGTGGTGTCTAGAACTAGCAGGGGGTCGAACCCTTTGCATGGGTGCTCCGGGGGGTTTATATAGGCCTACCCCCCGGGGGTACAATGGTAATCTGACTGGGCGCGGGGCCCAGCCGTCTGTGACTGCGCTCGCCGGCTTCCGCGCCGGCTGCTGGGGCCCGCCGACTGGTGGGTCCCACCGGCTGCCGGCCCCTTGGTCGACAGGCAGGCCCCACTGTCCAGGGCCTGGTCGGCGGCGGGTTACTGTGGCTCCATCTTGGTGATGTGGGCTTCGTCGTGGTAGGCGCGGCTACAGTGCCGCCGCCCGCCGGGCGATCGGTGTAGCCTCACCGCGTCTTGTCTCCTTAATGGGGCGTCTCCTTCGAGGGAGGAGGCAAGCCGGCTGCTGGGAGCCGGCTCTGTCTTGGGCCGACTAGTTGGAGGCACGGCCGCCTTCGGGCGCCTCTCTGCCCAAAGGGGCCCACCATCTATGGGCCGCGCTAGCGGCCCATCGTGGGTGACATCAGGGTCAACATGGCAACAGTGCCGCGCCGGACGGGTCATGGCTACTCCGTACGGCGCACTGTGCCAGGCGTGCTCCGGGATACGGGGGTGGCAGGCTTCACTGTAGCCACGCCCCGTCGCACCGCCGTTAGGTGGGTGCAAATTTTGAGGGTACGGTCTCGACCGCTTTATGGGAGCCGGCTTCTTGGAGTCGGCCTTCTCATGGCCGGCTTCCCGAAGTCGGCCCTCCCGTGGCTTTCTTCAGGAGGGCTAAAGTCGGGCCACCTTCCGAAAGCCGGCCTGGATGGCAGCCAGCAAGGGGAAGGCGGCTCCACGTCTTGGATTCTTGAGAGCCGGGCGGGCTCGTAATTTTCTCAGAAGGGCCAGGGGAAGCCGGCTAGGCTACCCATGGCTATTTACTCCGACAATGGCCCATGCTGTTGTTCCGTTGAATTTTAATGTGTTCCTAGAGAAAGCTAAGTTGAAAGATGATGGTAGCAACTACACGTACTGGGTCAGTAACTTGAGGATTATCCTCATTGCTGCACAAAAGAATTACGTCCTGGGAGCACCGCTAGGTGACAAATCCACTGCAGGAGCAACGCCAGATGTTGTGAACACCTGGCAGAGCAAAGCTGATGACTACTCGATAGTTTAGTGTGCCATGCTTTACGACTTAGAACCGGGACTTCAACGACGTTTTGAACGGCATGGAGCATATGAGATGTTCTAGGAGTTGAAGTTAATATTTCAAGAAAATGCCTGGATTGAGAGATATGAAGTCTCCAATAAGTTCTACAGCTGCAAAATGGAGGAGAATAGTTCTGTCAGTGAACATATACTCAGAATGTCTGGGTAGCACAACCACTTGACTCAGCTGGGAGTTAATCTTCCTGATGATAGTGTCATTGACAGAGTTCTTCAATCACTGCCACCAAGCTACAAGAGCTTCGTGATGAACTATAATATGCAAGGGATGGATAAGACGATTCCTAAGCTCTTCGCAATGCTAAAAGTTGCGGAGGTAGAAATCAAGAAGAAGCATCAAGTGTTGATGGTCAACAAGACCACCGGTTTCAAGAAAAAGGGTAAAGGGAAGAAGGGGAACTTCAAGAAGAATAGCAAGCCAGTTGCTGCTCAAGTGAAGAAACCCAAGTCTGGACCTAAACCTGAGACTGAGTGCTTCTACTGCAAAGGGACTGGTCACTGGAAGCGGAACTGCCCCAAGTATTTGGCGGAGAAGAAGGATGGCAAAGTGAAAGGTATATCTGATATACATGTTATTGATGTGTGCCTTACTAATGCTTGCAGTAGTGCCTGAGTATTTGATACTGGTTCTGTTGCTAATATTTGCAACTCGAAACAGGGGCTACGGATTAAGCGAAGGTTGGCTAAGGACGAGGTGACGATGCTTGTTGGAAATGGTTCCAAAGTCGATGTGATCGCCATCGGCACGCTACCTCTACATCTGCCTTCTGGATTTGTTTTAGACCTAAATAATCGTTATTTGGTGCCAGCGTTGAGCATGAACCTTATATCTGGATCTTGTTTGATGCGAGACGATTATTCATTTAAATCAGAGAATAATGGTTGTTCTATTTATATGAGTGATATCTTTTATGGTCATGCACCCTTGATGAGTGGTCTATTTTTACTAAATCTTGATAGTAGTGATACACATGTTCATAGTATTGAAGCCAAAAGATGCAGAGTTGATAATGATAGTGCAACTTATTTGTGGCACTGCCGTTTGGGTCATATTGGTGTAAAGCGCATGAAGAAACTCCATTCTGATGGACTTCTGGAATCACTTCATTATGAATCACTTGGTACTTGCGAACCATGCATCATGGGCAAGATGACTAAAACTCCGTTCTCCGGAACAATGGAGTGAGCAACAGAGTTATTGGAAATCATACATACTGATGTATGTGGTCCAATGAACATTGAGGCTCCCGACGGATATCGTTATTTTATCACCTTCACAGATGATTTGAGCAGATATGAGTATATCTACTTAATGAAACATAAGTCTGAAACATTTGAAAAGTTCAAAGAATTTCAGAGTGAAGTGGAAAGTCATCGTAACAAGAAAATAAAGTTTCTACGATCTCATAGTGGAGGAGAATATTTGAGTTATGAGTTTGGACTTCATTTTAAACAATGCGGATTAGTTTCGCAATTCACACCACCCAGAACACCACAGCGTAATGGTGTGTCCGAACGTCGTAATCGTACTTTACTAGATATGGTGCGATCTATGATGTCTCTTACTGATTTACTGCTATCGTTTTGGGGTTATGCTTTAGAGACGGCTGCATTAACGTTAAATAGGGAACCATCTAAATCCGTTGAGACGACACCTTATGAACTATGGTTTCGCAAGAAACCCAAGTTGTCGTTTCTTAAAGTTTGGGGCTGCGATGCTTATGTGAAGAAGCTTCAACCTGATAAGCTCGAACCCAAATCAGAGAAATGTGTCTTCATAGGATACCCAAAGGAGACTGTTGGGTACACCTTCTGATGTAGGGTGGAACCCTAGTTGGTCAATCTTTCATGAAAGGAGCGGATCCCGCGTGGAGCACGAAGAACACGAGGAGAAATCACGGGGGGAAACACGAGAGAATCACTCAAATCAACAAGAAACAATCACACATGTGCTAGATCCTCGGAACACAAAGAGATACATGATCCAAAGTCAACAAGGGACGATATATAGGGTAACCGGTTCTTCTCTATGAGGAGGTCTTGATGGAGGCCACCCGTGAGAGGGTCTTGAATCCAAGGTGGATCTTCTCCGTAGAGGTGCGCGGTCTCTCTCGTGGAGTAGATCCGTATGGATGAGCAAAGCTCTATCTCTAATGAGCTACTACTTTGCTAACCCTAACTAGGTGGAGGTGGAGGAGTATATATAGTCTAAGCCACGAAGGGGTAAGCGGGAGAGGGATACAAGGCCAAAGGCCTGCAGCTGCGCACAGGCAGGTACCGGACGTCCGGTGGGGGTTGGACGTCCTATGGCTCAGGACGGTCCGGACGTCGGGAAGTCTTCGGACTTCCGCTAATATCGTTCTGTGGAGGTGGCACCGGTCGTCCGGGCGCTGAAGGGTGTCGGACGTCCGGTGGCTAGCGGTCGTTCGGCCGCTGTACAGTTGGGGCTGGGCCATCTGGCTTGTGCAACTTCCAGGCATCGGACGTATGGTCCAGACCGGTCATCTGGTGGCTGTAGTCTCCGGGCAACTCCTTCTCTTGTTCCTCGTGCTTGGTGTCCTCGCCGTCTTGTCCATGGTCTTCCTCTTGGTTCATGGTCATGCATAGCACATATGTTTGAGGTAGTAGCCATGTCTCACGTGAGGAAAGTGATGGTTCGGAGAGGAGCGAGCTCACCTTGTGTCCAATGGTGTATAGTCGAGGTCTCATCTTATGTATCCTTGGGTCATGGGGAGTGGTCGAAGTGGACATGGGGATGATCGTAGGATGCTCCGCATCATCTCCCCCCTTGGGAAAGATCCGACCTCAGATCGTGATCCTCATCACCATGGAAACAGTTGTCGTGGACGGACTTGTATTTGGAAGTAGTTGAAGACATGGCGCAATCCAAGTACTCCAAGGTGTCTCCGGAGGGATAGACATGCAAAAAGAGCAAACACAAGCGACACTCGGAAATACAATGGTTAGCGCACACAAAGTGTCCATCAAGTAAGTACGAGTCCGTTCGGCAAGATTGTTCGTGGCAAAGCACATGAAGCTTATCAAGATGATATAGAATGATATGCAAAGCTTTCATGGGAGCAAAAGCATTTGTTGTATGCACAAAGGTGTTGTGAATGTGATCAATGCAACCATTGTGCAAAATGATGTCATAATGTGATGGTGTATCAAAAGCATGAACATGGTAATTGGTGCTCAATGTAATTATGTTGTCATCAATTGATGGTGGGAAATATGATCATGATGTATGAATAAGCCATCAAAGAAGATCACAACAAATTTGCTAAGGAAATGCACAAGCTCATATATCATGGATGACATGGGAATATGAAAGTGCGTTATATCGACTAGAGGGGGGGTGAATAGGCGATTTTTATGAAAGTCTTCAAAACGTGAGAGTTGTGAAGACAAACAGTGAAGATCATGCCTATTACTATGCAGCGGAAGTTAGATTACACTAGGCCAGCCATGGTCATGTATTCAATAGAGTGAAAGCGCAATGACAAACAGCTTCAGTGTAATAAGGATCAGGTAGGAAGAAGTTATGAAGCCGAACAGATCATACATTCATGTTGTGAAGACAAAAGATAAAGCAAGCATGCAATGGCTTCACAATGAATAACTGTAAGTGAAAGGAAGTGAAGATGAAACCAGTGACACGTTGAAGACAATGATTTGTTGGACCAGTTCCAGTTGCTGTGACAACTGTACGTCTGGTTGGAGCGGCTAGGTATTTAAACCAAAGGACACACAGTCCCGGACACCCAGTCAAGGACACTTAGTCCAAGACACCCAGTCCTCACCATTTTCTCCTTGAGCTAAGGTCACACAGACCTCGCCCAATCACTCAGGTAAGTCTTCAAGGTAGACTCCCAAACCTTCACAGACTTCGTTCACTGACAATCCACAATTTCTCTTGGATGCTCAGAACGTGACGCCTAACCGTCTGGAGGATGCACAGTCCTCAAGTGTAATAAGTCTTCAAATCACACAGACACGAAGACTTAAGTGATGCCCAATTTACTCTGGCTCTGGGTGGTTAGGGATTTTCTCCTCACTAGGAATTTTTCTTTCAAAGGCTTCGAGGTGGGTTGCTCTCAAACGACAAAAGCCGTGCACTGAAATCTGAGCAGCCAACTGTTTATGGTTGTGGGGGGTGGACTATTTATAGCCACTTGGCAACCCGACCTGATCTGTCCGAAATGACCCTGGGTCACTAAGGAACTGACACGTGTACCAACGGTCGAATTTTGAACTCACACGGCAACTTTACTTGGGCGACAAGTAAAGCTGACTTGTCTGACTCTGGACAAGATTTTCTCTCAAAGTCTTCGCTCGAAGACATAGGATTTGAATTAGGCATCACTTCAGTCATTCTGACTGGTTCTCTTCGACCCCACTTAACAGTACGGTGGTTCCTATGACACAACATGAATGAAATAAAACTACGAAGGATCTAGGTCTTCGAGTTTCAAAAGCTTCATAGGGAGTCTTCTCATGTCATTGTCTTCAATATGAATATCTTCATAAACCACCATTGTCTTCAATGTCTTCGTACATTTTTAGGGGTCATCTCTGGTAGTAAAACCGAATCAATGAGGGACTTCTACCTGTGTTTTCCTGCAATTCTCACAAACACATTAGTCCCTCAACTAGGTTTGTCGTCAATACTCCAAAACCAACTAGGGGTGGCACTAGATGCACTTACAATCTCCCCCTTTTTGGTGATTGACGACAAACTAGTTGAGGTTTTCAACAGGAAACATAATTTGTGAAATTGTAAAAGAATTGTCTTCATAAGTTGCAAGGGCTCCCCCTGAAGATGTGCATATAAGTAATTTGCTTCTTGAATGCAAATGCACATGGCAGGTTGTACTTGTGGAGATCCACTTCAACTTATGACAATCCACTATGCATGTGAAAGTATATGAAGATAATGACATGCATAATGGAAAATGGACGTCTGCAGAATGAGATGAGTGCGGAATTTATCGTCGCACATGCGGAATTTATCTTCGCAAAACGGAGTGACAAACAGGTAGCAGACGACCATCAAGGCTAAGTGTTACAACTCAATGAAGCAAATGTAGCAAAAAACGGGAGTTGTAAGCACGAAGAAAAATGTAGCAAAATATGAAGGCACCCGCCCATAGTGACCCGCTTGAAGACTATAACCAGCATATGCTTCTCCCCCTTTTGTCAGTGATGACCAAAAAGGTTTGAAGACATAGAGGTTTCTACGCGTTCCCAGGCGCAGCAGGGTCGGTGGAGTTGTTTGGCGGCGGTGCAGACGAGCTTGGTGCAGATTCGACGCGCGTTGAAGCAGGTGGAGATGATGTCGTGTCGTCTTCTTCTTCAATAATCCGGGCAGACACGGTGGCAGCAGAAGAAGAGAACTCTGACTCTTCAAGTGATAGTGTGCTGCGCATCACCGCTCTTCTTGGAGGCGTGGAGTCAAATTTGAAGTGCTCTGTGAAGCCATCCTCATGCAGTTCAGCTTCAGGGCACATCATGGTGAGGCCCTTCCAAGTGCGGCGACAGGTCTCGTGTGTGACAAATGCATTCTTGGTTGCCAGATTTCTGATGCGATTGACGTCTTGCATGATGCTTCTCATCTTCCTCTTGAGCCAGTCGTGATGCCTATCTTGCTTTTGGTGAAGAGCCACAAGAAGCTCTCTGTCATTGAGTGCACGAGCGCGCTTCTTGGGTCTCTTTGCAGCTGTGCTGTTGGTGGCTTCAGTTGATGCAGGGGCATGTGTGGTGCCAGCCATTGGATACACTCGGGAGAGAGCTTCAACACCTTCAATATTTTGAGTGAAGCTCTGGTGTTCTGCATTCTGAAGACTTAGTGGTTGCTTGGCTGGCTCTGGATATATTGCTTCAGCAGATGTGTCCACATCTGGCAAAAATATCCTATGATTGCGGGCTGAGGGTTGATAGGAGATTGCAGAGTGAAGCTTGATCAGCCTCATAACCCAAGGAGCATAAAACTTTAATCCAAACAGTTCTGAAGCAGACGCTGCAAATTGACGGATGAAGAGATCCTGTGCATTGAAGCATTTGCCATGAAGAATGCAGAAGATGAGAGTCTTCATTGCACCATCAATTGTCGCATATCGAGAGTGTCCCTTGACAGGCCATAGAGTCCGTCTTATGATATGATATATTGTTCTGGGCAAGTACTCTAAGTCTTCAACGAAGAACCTAGTTGGATAGGGTGCATTCGGAGGCAGTGGCTTCATCATTGAGAGCATCTGACTCATATCTGGCTCAGGACGCTGAAATATGCTCTCAATTGCTTCAGCATGGAGTTGGCACCCTTCTTCAAAGAATTCGCCAGGAGTGGGAAGGCCGGTAAGCTCAATTAGGTCGAAAGCATTGGCTTCATGATGGATATTGCCTGTCATCCACTCCAGAATCCATGTCTTCGGATCTCTGTTATAGCCTTTGATATGCACAGTGGCATAGAACTGGAGCAGAAGCTCTTCATTCCAGTGCTCTTCATCAGTGATAAATGGCAGCAAACCCACTTGCTTGAAGCAATCCAGTGCTTCTTCCAGGCCAGGCAGACCAGCAACAGCTTCAACCTCAAGGCGCTTGTGAGGAAAGATGCGGCCTTGGTTGTAAAGGATGCATGAATAATAGCTGCGCTGTTGATGGCTCCAGAACCTATCTGATACAATCCGTTCCCTTGAATAAGGGTTCTAGGAGCGGTCGAAAAACGTGTTATCTGCCCTGAAGCCGTTGATGTTGAAGGAACCAGGAGCTGATGCAGGACCTGGGAACCTTGGTAGTCGTGGGATCGGCTTCTGGACCTGGGGCCTGTGCGCAATATGATAGTTGAATTGTGGTCCGGCAGCAGACTCAGGCACAGAATGTTCAGGAGCAGTAGCTTCGGTGTCTTCTGAAGCTGTTGTTGGGGAGGGCTCCACACTTGCTTCGGCGTTGTTTGTGGCAGCCTCAACATTTTCAGCTTCAGGCACATTCTCCTTGAGAACTGCTTCTTGTTGGTGCGGGGGAGTTGGAGCTTGTGGTATTTCTGCTTGCTCTTCGGCTGATGCAGCCAGAATGTCTTCAGCAGCCTGAGCCCTTGGCCCTTTGCGAAGCCTACGGAGTGTAGGCGCCGGTGGAGTTGCAGTGGGTTGGGGCTCATCTTCCTCCTGTGGGCGATCTGCCCATGACGCATCTTGTGTGATTGGCATCAATGGACGACCAATACTGATCTGCTCGCTTGTCTCAAGCTGAGGAAGGGCTGCATCACCTTGCACATTGTCTTGGAGACCAATGTTTTCAGCAGCGTAGGGTTCGTCTGCTGGAATGTCTTCAGTGTTGGGTTCATCCACAGTCAACTGACGATCTGTGTCAGGATAGCGGACGCATAGGGGTTCAACTATCAGAGGCTCTATGGGAGCAGCCCGAGATTTCTTGGTCTTGCGCTTCTTGATGATGGGTTCAGAAGGAGAGGCTTCAGAATGTTTTCTCTTCTTAGCTTCAGCCTCTGCAGTCCGTGTCTTCTTGTGCTGTGAGGCGGTTGATCGACTCTTTGGCTTCGAGCCAGTCGTTGCAGCGGGGAAGACAAGCGGAGCAGTTTCTGACCTTGGCGCTTCAGGTTCGGGCACAGCCGCCTTCTTTTTCTTCTTCACGGCCATCCTGGGGTCAATGCCGGGACGCCCAAGTGCCTTGCGCTTTTCTGCCTCATTGTAGGCTTGCACGCAGCGATCAGCCAAAGTCTTCATGCGTTCTCGCGAGCCTTGAGCTTCGGCACGCGTCTTCAGGAAGTTCTCTTTCAGCTCGTGCAACATGATCTTGAAGTTTTTCACTTCTTGCACACTGAGCTTTGCCACGTGCTTCTTGAACTGAGCCTTTTCATGATCAATTTTCTGCTTCAGTTCTACAATTCGCTGGGCTATTGCAAGTTCTGAAGCAATTGCACCTTGAAAGGCAACGCTGAGGCCTATGGGTAGCTGCAGATCATTGAAGCTTATGTCTGGTGTGTCAAACCATTCATCGATGAAGTTGTGGATGATGGCGACATCAAACAGAGGCAGATTGTTGAAGATTTCAGCCTCCTCCTTGCTCTTGATGAGCTGCTCAAGAGCATCATCTCCAAGATCTTCATCGCTTGAGAGATCAATGGCTTCGCAGCGCAGAATGTCAGCAGCTGTGAGCTCTTTGCCTGTGTGTGGCTGAGGCTTCTTGGCTTCTTGGGGCTTGGACACTCGTGATAAGCCTTCTGACTGCACACTGGCTTCAGGAGGTGCAGTTGCTAAAGGCTTCACTCTTGCGATCTTGGGAGAAGCGGCTGGCTTTGAAGATTTTGGAGCTTTTGGCTTCTTCTGCTTTGGCTTCGGAGCAGCAGGGGCGTCATCTGACTCAGTATCTGCTGGAGGGTCATTCACAGCAGTCCCTTGGACTAGGATGCGAGTGATGAGGCCTGCAAGATTGGCATACGGCCCGATGATATTGGGATCGGCGTTGCGTGTGCCATCTGCCCTTGGTGAGGAGGGACCAGGGTTGAAGTCAAGCCCAAATTTCTTCTTGTTTATCTTCGCTGACTGTTGTGCAAACTGAAAGTTGCGCTTGAAGAGATTATCATCGCGGCACCAGAGAAGTGATGACGGATGTGCCTCAGCTGGCTGTGGTCCTCTCACCATGCATGGATAGAAGCCTTGAGCAATGGCTTCGTCTCTGGACCTGGGTACGAGATTTTTGTATAATACATCTCCCCACGGTCTCTTGATGGCGCACTTCTCCGCATATTCCTGAGTGACGAAGCGGTAGTGGAACCATTGCTCTGCCCAATATCTTCGAATCCATTGCATTCGTGTCTTGCGCTGACCATAGCTTTCTTCAGGATCAGTTTTGTACATCTCTGCCAATTCATCAGGCAGATCTTTGGACGTTTCACCACGTCGCTGTCTGCCTCCCTTCCTTGCTGCTGTTTCTGAAGCCATGAATAACTTGGAAGGCTTCAAGATGTTCAAAGGCTTCAAAGGCTTCCTTTTGCAAGAACTGGCTTCAGGCGAGTTGATGTGATGCTGCAAGTACTCTGCAAATGAATGCAGACTATGAGAACCAAAGGATTCTCCCACGGACATGTACCTGTGACAGCATTAAGGTGCGAGGGAAGGGGAAGAGGTCATATGCATTCTCAGAAGATTTTGAAGATAAATCAGTTTAGAAGACATTGACCTCATTATGCGAAGACATTCACTTATAGATAAGAAGTTGGTTCCAGATTTGTACAAACCCATAGATCAGTACAAGTGAGGAATCTAACTACTTTATGAAGCACAAGTGAATATACTAGGCATGTTATGAGATGCAGCGAGAGATTTAACTGGTGTGAAGAGAAACTTCTTATGGCAGAAAGTGACTGAACTGTAGGATCAAAAGAGGCTGTAAAAAGAGGTTTTATTTACCACACTTGGAACTGCTAGACGAAGTGAGAGTTGAGGTCGAGCAGTTCGATCCTCCGTGCCCTAACTTGGCAACGGAAGACACCTACGGCGACGGCGGAGAGAGCGATGTCCGCTGTCGGCGTGAAAACGGCGTCGGAGAGGTTGCGGCAGTGAAGCGCTTCGTCGCCGGCGTCGCTGAGTGCTAGCGGTGGCGCTAGGGTTCGTGCGAGGGTGGAAGAAGGAGATAATGACCGCAGTGAATCGTGTATTTATAGGGATAGAGGCGGCACTGCGCTATTACGCAGGTACCCCTGGCGGTTCGCATTTGAGGCACGCGTGGCCAGTTAGAGGAAGATTGGGATTTGTTCCATGTCCCACGCACGCCTAAATTGTCGGGCGGTCGTTCCTTCTTCTCCGGATCTTATGTGGAGGAATGAGCATTAAAAATGGACTTTTATGGTTGTCACTATGTCTTCAGCTGACAAGGACACAGTGAAGACATTTGACAGTTTCAACAGAATGCATATGACTTGGAGGGATAGAGTTTGAGATAGAAAGCATAGAGAGGTTAGGGTCCGATCACATTCACTTAGTTCAAAAGATTCAACCAGGAAGACATAGCTATAAGTGAATGCTGTAGAGGACAGAACATCCGTACATATATATCCATATAATCAACACAGTGAAGATAATCATGAAGACATATTGAGAATGAAACCAAACCAATTGTGAAGACATTGAGAGGTAACACCATGAGAGAAACACTTCAAAATGGAACGTTTGGTGGTGGCGTTACCCACCGTATAGGAAGTATTAGACCCAGACACGGCGCACAATTATCGTGGCGCTCCGAAGTCAAATTCCACATTAATGTATTCACACTTAGAATGTATGTCTTCATTGTTTGAAGATATACGCTACTTCGTGTGTTGCACATCTAAGTCATCAATATGCTTAAGTGTTAGGATGTGTGCCTGATCACAGGACATTTGAGGATTCCAAGATATTTAGCTCACACCGTAACTTGCAAAATCTCTTCTCATCCAAGGGCTTTGTGAAGATATCTGCCAATTGCTCTTCAGTGTTGACGTGTATGATATCAATGTCTTCCTTCATAACATGATCTCTGAGAAAGTGATGACGAATTTCAATGTGCTTTGTCTTCGAGTGCTGAACTGGGTTGTTGGCAATCTTGATGGCGCTTTCGTTGTCGCAGTAAAGTGGCACTTGCTTCAGATGAATGCCATAATCCTTGAGTGTTTGCTTCATCCACAGAAGCTGAGCGCAGCAAGATCCAGCCGCAATGTATTCAGATTCAGCAGTGGAGAGTGATACACAGTTCTGCTTCTTTGAAGACCAACATACAAGTGATCGTCCCAGAAAGTGACATGTGCCTGATGTAGACTTGCGATCAACTTTGTCACCAGCATAATCAGCATCCGAAAATCCAACTAAATCAAACTCTGAGCCCTTTGGATACCATAATCCTAGAGTTGGGGTGTGAGCCAAATATCGAAGAATTCGCTTCACAGCTAAGTGATGCGACTCCTTTGGTGTCGCTTGAAATCGAGCACACATGCAAACACTAAGCATGATATCTGGCCTAGATGCACATAAATAAAGCAAAGACCCAATCATGGAGCGGTATACCTTTTGATCGAACTCTTTACCATTGTCGTCGGGACCCAGATGATGCTTGGATGGCATTGGTGTTGTGAAGCCTTTGCAGTCTTGCATACCGAACTTCTTCAGGCACTCTTTAAGATATTTCTCTTGAGATATGAAGATGCCGTTGCGTTGTTGCCGTATTTGAAGACCGAGAAAGAACTTCAGCTCCCCCATCATGGACATCTGATATTGCTCTTGCATCATGTATCCAAACTCTTCACTATACTTCTGATTGGTGCAGCCGAAGATAATGTCATCCACATATATTTGGCACACAAACAGTTCACCATCATATGTCTTCGTGAAAAGAGTGGGATCCAGGGAACCAGGTATGAAGCCTTTGCTTTTCAGAAAGTACTTGAGTGTATCATACCAGGCCCTAGGGGCTTGTTTGAGGCCATACAGTGCCTTGTTGAGCTTGTATACCATATCAGGATGTTTTGGATTTTCAAAGCCAGGTGGTTGTGCAACATACACTTCTTCTTCAATCTTGCCATTGAGAAAGGCACTTTTCACATCCATCTGATAGAGAAGTATGTTATGATGATTTGCATAGGCCAGCAGTATGCGTATGGCTTCAAGCCTAGCCACAGGAGCAAATGTTTCATCGAAGTCAATGCCCTCCACTTGAGTATATCCTTGAGCAACTAGACGAGCTTTGTTTCTGACAACTTGACCATGCTCATCTTGCTTGTTGCGGTATATCCATTTGGTGCCTATTATGTTGTGCTTCCGTGGATCAGGATGCTTAACCAGTTCCCATACATTATTCAGCTCAAACTGGTGAAGCTCTTCTTGCATAGCTTGAATCCATTCAGGTTCCATGAAGGCTTCTTCAACTTTCTTGGGTTCTAATATTGAGACGAATGCGAAATGCCCACAGAAGTTTGTTAGCTGAGTTGCCCTTGAACGAGTAAGTGGACCAGGTGCATTGATGCTGTCCAGTATTTTGTCAATTTGTACTTCATTTGCAACACGAGGGTGTGTGGGGCGAAGACTTTGCTCTTGCTGATCTATGTGGTCATTTGAAGGTATATCTTCAGGCTGAGCATTGTCTTCATGTGGATCAGGTGCTGAGATGATAAGTTCTTCTTCAGGTTGAGCTTCAGAAGGTACAATTTCTCCAGTTCCCATAAGCTTGATTGATTCATTTGCTGGAACTTCATCTAGCACATTTGGCAATTGCTCTCTTTGTGATCCATTGGTTTCATCAAATCGCACATCCACTGTTTCAACCACTTTGTAGTGGAAGAGATTGAAGACTCTGTAGGAGTGCGAATCCTTTCCATATCCAAGCATGAAACCTTCATGTGCTTTTGGTGCAAACTTTGAGGTGTGGTGTGGGTCCTTGATCCAGCATTTTGCGCCAAATACTCTGAAATAACTGACATTTGGCTTCTTGCCAGTTAGGAGTTCATAGGATGTCTTGTTCAGAAGCTTGTGAAGATAAACACGATTGATTGTATGGCATGCAGTATCAATGGCTTCAGTCCAGAATTTTCTTGGAGTCTTGTATTCATCTAGCATTGTTCTGGCCATCTCAATGAGTGTTCTGTTCTTGCGTTCGACGACGCCATTCTGCTGTGGCGTGTATGGAGCTGAGAATTCATGTGTGATGCCCAAGGTGTCCAGATATGTATCAAGACCAGTGTTCTTGAATTCAGTGCCATTGTCACTTCTGATGTGCTTTATCTTGGCGCCAAAATTGTTCATAGCTCGATTTGCGAAGCGTCTGAAGACATCCTGCACTTCAGTCTTGTAAAGGATTATGTGCACCCAAGTATATCTAGAATAATCATCAACAATTACGAAGCCGTAGAGGCATGCAGAAGTAGTAAAAGTTGAGTAGTGAGTGGGACCGAAAAGATCCATGTGAAGCAGTTCGAAGGGTTGAGTAGTGGTCATGATTGTCTTCGAAGGATGTTTTGCCCTTGTCATCTTCCCTGCTTCACAGGCACCGCATAAGTGATCTTTCTTGAACTTGACGCCTTCGATGCCTATGACGTGCTTTTTCTTCGCAAGGGTGTGGAGGTTCCTCATGCCAGCATGCCCAAGCCTTCGATGCCAAAGCCAGCATTCTGAAGCTTTTGCAAGAAGACATACTGCAAGTTGTGGTCCTGCTGAGAAATCTACCACATACAAATCACCTTTCCTATACCCTTCAAACACTAGAGATTTGTCAGATTCCATTAGCACCAGGCAGCGATATTTGCCAAACATTACAATCATATTCAAATCGCAAAGCATTGAGACAGACATTAAGTTGAAGCCAAGGGATTCAACAAGCATGACTTTATCCATGTGTTGATCCTTTGAGATTGCAACTCTACCTAGACCCAATACCTTACTTTTACCAGTGTCAGCGAATGTAATGTGGCTCTTGTCGGATGGACGTAAAGTTGAGTCCATAAGAAGGCTTCTTCTGCCAGTCATGTGATTTGTACACCCACTGTCAATAATCCATTCTGAAGACTTTGAAGTCGCTGGTATCGTACCCTACAGTGCAGTTAGGGGGATAGGCTTCACGAAGAGTGTTGTGAAGCATAAACATTTGACGAACCAGTGGGTTATGAAAACTTAGATCCAGATTAGGACTAATGGGGAGAGTAGCATGCGATTTAGGAACGAAGTACATAATGATGCCATTTGGGCAGTTTATCTTGCGCCCCACAAGATTTTTATGGTCCCCAGCAATAGCATCAGAAGATTTTGTTTTTGTGCTGGAGACCTTTCCCTGCAAAAAAAAGTTAAGCTTTCTTAACCACCCACATCTTCAAGGGTGGCTTAGAAGCTATGAGTCTAAGAGCAGCATCTGAGAATTTTGGCTTTGAAGCCTTAGCAAACAGTCTAGCAGGGGGACAATAATACTCATAGGCATAAGCAGAATAATTTTTGGTCATATGAATATGACGGTTCGATGAACCGCTCTCATATTCATATGCCTGAGTATGGTTTCCCTGCAAAACATTTGCGTTAGTGTGACTCAGGTGAGTCCTCTGTCTGTATGAAGCCTTTGGACCGAGGTTTGTTTTCTTCAAGTGAGGTGTCATGAAGACATTCACAGGAAGATTTTCCAGACATGTTTTCGGAACCCAGATCTTCTTCATAGCCGGTCCATTCCTGTAGTTAGTACCAATGTACCTGGCAAACACTTCACCATTCTGATTCTTAAACAGTTTATAGTTTGCATCAAAGGATTCATCAATGATAATTGGGTTAGCACAAGTGAAGCCAGATAAATTGGATGGATCTGCTGAAAGTTCCTTTGCAGCAACCCATGTAGTTTTGGGGTACTGCTCAGGTTTCCAGTAAGAGCCATCTGCATTGATTTTCCTCATGAACCCAACACCCTCTTTCCTAGGGTTTCGGTTCAGAATCTGCTTCTTAAGGACATCACATAATGTTTGATGCCCTTTCAGACTTTTGTACATCCCTGTTTCAAGCAATGTCTTCAACCTAGCATTCTCATCAGCAATAGCAGTGGTATCCTCAGCAGAGGGGTTAGTTACCACATCAACAGTTGAAGATATTGAAACGGTAGTAGCAGTGGAACATTCAGCAACAGAAGCAGCATTATCACGCTCAATGCATTTAAGACATGGTGGTTCAAATCCTTCCTGAGCGGGACTAATCTGTTCAGCGCGAAGTGACTCGTTTTCCTTTTGAAGATCTTCATGAGCCACCCTCAATTTCTCAAGTTCTTGCTTCCTTTGAAGATAATCATAGGAAAGCTTTTCATGAGTTGTTGAGAGAGTATCATGACGATCTTCAAGTTCCTGATACTTAATGTGAAGGTTTTTTATGTCTTCAATTAAGGATTCAGATCGAGTCATTTCAGCACCCAAAGATCATCGCTTCTGTCTAACAATTTTTGAATATGTTCCATAGCTTTCTGTTGTTCAATTGCAATTTTAGCAAGTGTTTTGTAGCTAGGTTTTGAATCACATTCAGAGTCATCGTCACTAGATGTTTCATAGCGAGTTGTGCGTGTGTTTACCTTGGCACCGCATGCCATGAAGCAGTAGGTAGGAGTGGAGTCGTTCTTGTCATTTGCGTCGGTGTCGGTGATGCAGTCATTGTCTTCAGTATTGAAGATGGACTTGGCGACGTATGTTGTAGCCAGACTCGCAATGCCAGAATCAGACTCCTCCTCAGACTCCACCTCTGCCTCCTCAGATGCGGACTCCTCCTCTGAATCCATCTCCTTTCCAACAAACGCACGTGCCTTGCCAGATGAGCTCTTCTTGTGTGATGAAGACCTTGATGAAGTTTTGGAAGAAGACTTTGAGTATTTCTTCTTCTTCTTGTCGTCAGAATCATATTCCTTGCTCTTCTTCTTCCTTCTGTTCTCATTGTCCCACTGTGGACACTCAGAGATGAAGTGTCCAGTTTTCTTGC
Organism: Triticum urartu; assembly: GCF_056163025.1. Taxonomy (NCBI): domain Eukaryota; kingdom Viridiplantae; phylum Streptophyta; class Magnoliopsida; order Poales; family Poaceae; genus Triticum; species Triticum urartu. Next base: position 222,170,238 of record NC_141878.1, read on the forward strand.
ACTTGTGACATGTTTTCTTCTTGTAGTCATGAGCAGAAGCTTCATCATTCCTTGAGCTTGATCGTGAAGATTTCCTGAAGCCTTTCTTCTTAGTGAATTTTTGGAACTTCTTCACTAGCATTGCAAGTTCTCTTCCAATGTCTTCAGGATCATCAGAACTGCAGTCAGATTCTTCTTCAGATGAGGAGACAGCTTTTGCCTTCAAGGCACGAGTTCGCCCATAGTTTGGGCCGTAGATATCTCTTTTCTCAGAAAGTTGAAACTCATGTGTGTTGAGCCTCTCAAGTATGTCAGACGGATCGAGTGTCTTGAAATCAGGACGTTCTTGAATCATCAGGGCCAGAATGTCAAACGAACTATCAAGTGATCTCAGCAGCGTCTTGACGATTTCATGTTTGGTGATCTCAGTAGCACCGAGGGCTTGAAGCTCATTTGTGATGTCAGTGAGCCGATCAAAGGTGTGCTGGACATTCTCATTGTCATTTCGTTTGAAGCGGTTGAAGAGATTGCGAAGGACACTGATTCTTTGATCTCTCTGGGTTGATATGCCTTCGTTAACTTTGGGGAGCCAATCCCAGACCAGTTTGGATGTCTTCAAGGCACTCACACGGCCATACTGTCCTTTGGTCAGATGACCACAGATGATATTCTTGGCAGTAGAGTCCAGTTGAACGAACTTCTTGACATCAGCAGCAGTGACACCTTCTCCAGCCTTGGGAACGCCGTTTTCGACGACATACCATAGGTCGACGTCAATGGCTTCAAGATGCATGCGCATCTTATTCTTCCAGTAGGGATATTCAGTTCCATCGAAGACGGGACAAGCAGCGGAGACTTTGATTATCCCTGCAGTCGACATAGCTAAAACTCCAGGTGGTTAAACCGAATCACACAGAACAAGGGAGCACCTCGCTCTGATACCAATTGAAAGTGCGTTATATCGACTAGAGGGGGGGTGAATAGGCGATTTTTATGAAAGTCTTCAAAACGTGAGAGTTGTGAAGACAAACAGTGAAGATCATGCCTATTACTATGCAGCGGAAGTTAGATTACACTAGGCCAGCCATGGTCATGTATTCAATAGAGTGAAAGCGCAATGACAAACAGCTTCAGTGTAATAAGGATCAGGTAGGAAGAAGTTATGAAGCCGAACAGATCATACATTCATGTTGTGAAGACAAAAGATAAAGCAAGCATGCAATGGCTTCACAATGAGTAACTGTAAGTGAAAGGAAGTGAAGATGAAACCTGTGACACGTTGAAGACAATGATTTGTTGGACCAGTTCCAGTTGCTGTGACAACTGTACGTCTGGTTGGAGCAGCTAGGTATTTAAACCAAAGGACACACAGTCCTGGACACCCAGTCAAGGACACTTAGTCCAAGACACCCAGTCCTCACCGTTTTCTCCTTGAGCTAAGGTCACACAGACCTCGCCCAATCACTCAGGTAAGTCTTCAAGGTAGACTCCCAAACCTTCACAGACTTCGTTCACTGACAATCCACAATTTCTCTTGGATGCTCAGAACGCGACGCCTAACCGTCTGGAGGATGCACAGTCCTCAAGTGTAATAAGTCTTCAAATCACACAGACACGAAGACTTAAGTGATGCCCAATTTACTCTGGCTCTGGGTGGTTAGGGCTTTTCTCCTCACTGGGAATTTTTCTTTCAAAGGCTTCGAGGTGGGTTGCTCTCAAACGACAAAAGCCGTGCACTGAAATCTGAGCAGCCAACTGTTTATGGTTGTGGGGGGTGGACTATTTATAGCCACTTGGCAACCCGACCTGATCTGTCCGAAATGACCCTGGGTCACTAAGGAACTGACACGTGTACCAACGGTCGAATTTTGAACTCACACGGCAACTTTACTTGGGCGACAAGTAAAGCTGACTTGTCTGACTCTGGACAAGATTTTCTCTCAAAGTCTTCGCTCGAAGACATAGGATTTGAATTAGGCATCACTTCAGTCATTCTGACTGGTTCTCTTCGACCCCACTTAACAGTACGGTGGTTCCTATGACACAACATGAATGAAATAAAACTACGAAGGATCTAGGTCTTCGAGTTTCAAAAGCTTCATAGGGAGTCTTCTCATGTCATTGTCTTCAATATGAATATCTTCATAAACCACCATTGTCTTCAATGTCTTCGTACATTTTTAGGGGTCATCTCTGGTAGTAAAACCGAATCAATGAGGGACTTCTACCTGTGTTTTCCTGCAATTCTCACAAACACATTAGTCCCTCAACTAGGTTTGTCGTCAATACTCCAAAACCAACTAGGGGTGGCACTAGATGCACTTACAGATTACAAGATGCAACAAGGCAATCATAATGTGAGTCAATCCATGCATAAGATGCAAACTTGTCATGTGTATGATATGTCCATCGAGCATGACATGTGTGAGCACAATCAACAAATATGGAGGTGTTGGTGTACCAATGCTCGATGTCGTGGCATGAATGGAGGTTCGAAGGTGCATCCAATAAGTTCGAGCGCTCCTCAATGTGAAGGTCCATAGAGCCAATCTCCAATGTCGCTCCGCCGTTTGTGAGATGTATCATGTAGACAACAAGAAGGAGACAACAATGAAAGAGTGACCCATCCAATATGCGTATTTGAGGATGGCTCAAAGGGAAGGAGTTCACCTTTATGAGAATGTCAAAAATGTTGGTGTCTCGCATCGTGTATGCCTTCACATGACCAAGTTGTCTCATGATGGTACCACCTTGTGAATCCTTCAAAATGAAAGAATAAGACAAACACTCGGAAAAACAAATGAGGTTAGCGGAAGTGCAAAACCTATCATTCGTGTGGTAAGATACCCAAAAAGTGTATGCATCATGCTCATCATAAGAAAGGACAAGGGAGCATTTCATAGTATGGAGGCATATGATGCGAGAATAACCAAATACAATAGGCTCAACCAAACAAGCATGCATCACAAGTAATATGTCCAAGTCTCCAAGAGCAATAAGCATAGATGCAACAATTGTAGGCAAGCGACAATGAACAAGATATATCATGTGAGAGGCATGAACATATATGTCATCAACCCAAGAAAGAGAGTAAGAATGGGACATGGGTGATGCGACAAAGAAAGCAATCATAGTGATCAAGTCAAGCAAGCTAGTAGTGCAAAGATGCAACGTACTAGAAGGGATCATGGAAATCATGTCATGTGTGCAAATAGTGGTCATGAATAATGCACAAGACATATCACAAGCATGAAGGCAAGATATGAGCAAAATATCGTCAATGTATTGGTGAGAGGCCATATGTAAATAGCAATGGGACATCATGACTCTCCCAACACAACAAGCATCAATAGCATGAGGCACATGGTAAACATGGCAATAGCAACAAGGATCTCCACAAAGCATGCAAATACACATATGAGTAGTAAAATGGTGAATCATGGGTAGATGCAAGCAAGGGTCACAATTGCATGGCAAGGACATAGAAATAGGCATAACATGCAAAGTGAACATGGTACGATGGGTATAAATGGACAAGTAGTATATAGCCCATAGCCGTGTGAGAACCAAGTAGAAGAGATGCACGTAGTCCTTGCGCAAAAGGAACGGTGGTAAGGATAGTCCATGGGATCCCAAATCGTCGTTGCTCTCAAGAGCTCATTTCGTCAACTCTTGGGATTGAGAGGTTGACGAGTATACGTGAGTACCTACACAAAACAAAGACAAAGGGAAAATTGTGTGTGCATGGTATATGTACACATCATCCATCATGATGCGCACGTGCAAGTGTTGGTTAGCACAAAATAGCCAATGCTCAAATAAATGAGATGCGTGATATAGAAACATATCATCCATCATGATAGGTTTGTTGTTATGTATAGCATAATGGAGACTCAAATTGTGTAATGCATCACAAGAAATATGTAGAGCATTGTTATTCATGGAATGCATACGGTGCAAGCAATTACGAGAATCATGCAAAGTATGGAATGCATCAAAATCTCCTAATGTATGAGGAAACTATGGGGGTCTCCTCATGAGAATTAATGGAAACATCACATGGAGAATATTGACAACATCCAAAACAAAGCATATTTGGTTCTATGTGATCATGGCATGGCATAGTAGATGAATTGCGCAAATCATGTAAAGGAAGCATGGCAATATCATCACATGAAAAAAAAGCCAATGACCATCATCTCGTCATCTATGCCGTAAGTGCAAATGGGATTTATGTTAATGGGGCATGCACTGCTACTATGTTGAGATTAAAATGATGCATTATGGGAGATCTCACTCATAGCATATGACAACTTTAATGGATTGTCAAACATGAAGTGACCAATAGAATTTTCACATGATATCCTATGGAGCATAGCATCACAACTAGGCAAGTCAACATGCTCGTCATCATATTCATCATAAATGGGTGGCACATCGAAACATGACATAGTATGCCATGAATCCATAAGGTGATCATCATCATGCAAGCAATCATTTGCAAGATAGTCCACTAGTGGGACAAGAGAAGCACCATCACCAATGTTACCTTTAGAGCATCACTCACGTTTTGTAGGTGAGGTGTCGAAGACCAAGTCGTGTTCATCTTCATCTTGATGGAACCATGTGGGGTGTGCATCATCATCCACCATGGCCATCGTCGTCTCCATTGGAGGTATGGACTCATCGAGGGTAGGCATGTCGTCATGTAGGAGACCTAGCTCCAAAGAAGAAAACACACTCGGAGTAGAGGGTAAGTCGTTAGAAATCATAATGGCCTCACATGCCGTGTCAACTACCTCACTCACAAAGTGTTGTAGCTCACTCACTCCCGGTATGATGCTCTCACTCATATGGTTGGTGGAGTCACTCAAATGGCTCTCAACCTCACATAGGATGTGCGGCATTCTCTCATGTGTGGGCCTAGTGGTGGTCACACTCATCCTCTCATAGGAAATGCTTTCAATGTCACGTATGGTGGAGTCACTCATGTGTAACATCCCAAATTTTCAATTTGGAATGTTATACATTAGATCATCATTGCATATCAAATTTTTTGCATTTTGGTTGATCCTAGAAAATTCTACGCAACTCAAGGACCCATGGAGAGAGTTGGGGATTTCGTTATTTTCATATTTGAGTTTTCTCAAATTTTGCGAATAGGATCATTTGATTTTATTTATTTTATCATCAATTATTTCTATTACAAAAATATGAGAGAGGGAATAAAATGACTTTCCCAAAATAGAGAAATATTGAGGATTTAATAATAAAATCAAACAAGATTTTATTTCGGAGTTTTTCGGTGTTTTATTTGAATTTAGGAAAAATGTGCGTTTTTCAAAATTTCATTTAGGCCCCAAATAAATGTTCACTTTGTTGGGCTTGATTTTAGAAGCCCGGGAAAATTTATTTCGGGATTTTTGGAGTCCGTTTAGTATTTCTTTTTATTTTTTTCCGAGCGGAAATAAATTTAAAAAAACGAACCGACCTAACGGGCCGTGTCCGACTAGGACTCTGGCCCGACTAGGATTTATAAACCGAGGCCCAGCCCTGGGGAACCCTAGCCGCCCTAGCCCCCAACCCTAGCCGCCGCCCGGTCCCGCCGCCGCCCGCGCCGCTGCCCGCCGCCCCGCGCCGCCGTCGCCGGACGCCGCAGCCGCCGCCGCCGAAGTTCGCCGCCGCGCCTCGTTTTTCATGCCTTCGGTTTTTAAAAAAAAACCGAGTGGAAATAAATTTAAAAAAAACCAACTTAAACAAGATTTTGCTACTGTAAAATTTTCCCTAGATCCAGATTACTAGAACGAAGTTGTTTTCTTCCGCCGTTTGACTTCCGTTGCTTCGTTCGATTTGATTCTTTTTGCCAACCGGAGTTCTTAAGTTGAATCTTCTGGTTAGATCTCTTATTTGAGTTTTACCTGTACATTAGTTGAGTACTTATTGTATGCTTGTTTGTTTGTCTGCGATAGAGTATCCGGAGTGCGCCTCCTGTTGCTTCGAATCGCTAGGTTTCCCGGATCATCAGCAAGGCAAGTAACACTTTGATCATACCTTTTCTACTACCCAGTTTTATTGCATTAGATCAATCCTCACACATTGCATGCTTAGGATCTAATTAAATTGTGGGATGGGAAGTAGATGAGGTAGTACCTATTACCTGTTTATTATCAAACCTTTGGGAGTTACTTCTACGTTTGCTTATTATGCCATGCTATGCTAGTAGACGTGGATTGGGTGAGTGATATCCATGACAGATGTGAGATTGATAATTAATGGTTTATCTAAGGTGGCAACTTAAACACACATCTGGGTGGATTGAGGCACCTGGGTATTCCAGGACTTGCCTGTTTTCTTTTGGACCGCCACCCAGGCTCAAAGGGATCATGAGACTATTCATACTAGAAACTTCCGTGTGCAGCCACAAGCTATTATGGGCTCTAGCATAGTTGACTAAGTTGTGCGAACTCTTAAAGTGGTAGACTAGCAGATGTAGGGGATGTAGGTGGTACGGTCTACCCGATCGTAAGGTGCTAGCGCTTCTGAAAGACTATGTCTCGGTCATCCGTCTTCTCAAACACCATGTAGTGCGAGAAAACAAACGGAGGCGATCGAGTCTTGTGGGGAAAAGTGCGCAAACCTCTGCAGAGCGTAACAAACTAATCATGGTTAGCCGTGTCCCCGGTTATGGACATCTTGAGTATCTAGTACTTGGATTATCATGTGAATCTCAACATGTTACTCTAAATTAATTTTGTTGGGTTATGTTTAATGATGATGCTTAATTGGGATTGAGAATGCTGTCAACCATTATCAATGTTTAACAACCACCTTGATAGTAATTAAAATTTTATTCCTTTGAAGTAGGGAAAAATTGGCTTTACGCAAAACTGTAAGCATAGAGCTTTCCACCAGCCAAATATGCATATAGTATAGCTGTTTCATTCCATTACTCTCTATGTGTTACCTTGCCAGCATATTCCATGTGCTGACCCGTTTTCGGGCTGCAACGTTAATGTTGCAGACTTTTCAGACGATGATTAAGGAGTTTTTAGGTCGTGGTTCTATACTCAGTGATGCCGTTGGGGTTGATGGACTCACTTATCTTCCAAGCCTTCCGCTGTTATCGTTATTAGATGGCCTTAAGCCATATTTATTGTAATAAGTTCTCTCTTAAGACATTCGATGTAATAAGTGTGTGATTGCTACTCTGCTATAAATCCTCCGAGTACTGTGTGGTATCAGCATTACTGATCCAGGGATGACACTGGAGCACAGAGATCAGACTGTTTGAGGTCTAGTTGCTACCGAGATGGTATCAGAGCACACGCTGACTGTAGGACACGACCACTAAGCTAAAGACCTAGATCACTACTCACTATCTTCTCTTCTGACCTCTCATCTTTTCTATTCTTTAGGATGGCGGATGCAAGGAACAAGTTTACGCAACCGGATGAAGATGCACCCTTTGGACGTCACTTGAAGGAAGTCACTAGATACCTGAACATAGGAGTACCAAGCTTCACGGGAACCTACAATGCCACTTTACCTGAAGAAGAGCGCTGGATGATTCAAGTTCAAGTTCCAAGAAGGACGTTCATGCCAGTCACTGAGCCCATAGAATTTTCTTTTGATGCACCAACTTGGAGTCTAGGAAAGAGCATGGCAGCTCACATCACCATTGGACGCATTGGAGAAGTTTACCGCAAGGATCTCAGGGATACTATCTACCAGATTTGTGGGCGCCGAGATGAACACTGGGAGATGATCAGCCCCAGGAATGATAGATCAATTGCAGCTTTTATCCAAGAGTTAAACCAGCACATTCGACGACAGGAGAACCAGATGTGCGCCGACATGATAGATCTGAAGAATGCTAAGACCAGAATCAAGGAACTGGAGGAAGAACTCAAGGCTACACGTGAAGATTATGAAGAGGAAATTGAAGTATTCGTGGATAAGAATGCCGACCTAACAAAGAAGATTGGAATATTTATGGGAGGCCCGACGCCAGTAGAGGAAGACGAAGAACCCAAGGAGATTAGCCCGGAAGACTACATCATCATCGACGTCACCGACTCGGAAGCAGATAGTAGCGATGATGACTATGTTGATGAAGCTGGAGCAGATATTATGGAGTCAACAACCATAGAATATTTCTAATAGACCACCTCACCAATAGTAGTAGTCCACCATGTAAATATAGTAGTCCGAGCACTTTTGCGATAGTTAGATCGATTGTATGCCTTTGGTTGATTGATTGAAGTGAATTGTTTGCTTTTGCCTCATGTGCATATGGGTAGTGTTTTCTCTTTAGACCCTCTCTATTCTTATATCTCATATTTTCTAAACCCTCAGATGCCTCCAAGACGTGACCCCGGATTTGCCTTTCCACCGGAGCTCACCCAGTTGATCCAGTAGCAGAACACATTGATGCAGTTGCTAGTCCAGAACCAGAATCAGGGGAACAACAACAACAACCCACCACCACCACCACCACTTGTTGACCACTTAGCCCGTTTTCTTAGGCTGAATCCGCCGGTGTTTTCCAGTAGCACCGAGCCGATAGTAGCAGATGATTGGCTCCGCAAGACAGCTAGGGAGTTGACCACAGCAGAATGCGCAGATGCGGAGAAGGTGAAGTTTGCCGCACATCAGTTAGAAGGACCCGCATCATCATGGTGGGAGAATTTCACAGCCACATTCCCAGTCGACACTGTCACATGGGACCAGTTTCAGCAGGCTTTCCATACTGCCCATGTTTCAGCAGGAGCTATGGCCATGAAGAAGCATGAGTTTCGTAACTTGCGCCAAGGAGGACGGACAGTTGGCCAGTATGTGGAGGAGTTTAGTAAGCTAGCACGTTATGCCCCAGATGACGTTGCTACGGATGCAGCTAAACAAGAGAAGTTTCTGGAAGGACTGAATGATGAGTTGAGCATGCAGTTGATGGTAGCCACCTTCAACAACTACCAGGAGTTGGTAGATCGTGCTCTTATGATTGAAGGGAAGCATCAGCAAATTGAGAATCGCAAGAGGAAGTATGGACAAGGAAAGTACAATTCGGGGGCTCAGCAGAAGCCATGTTTTACCCCTAGACCGGGAGGACAGTTTCAGCATACCCATGGGGGAGGTAGCTCGCACAATCACAATGGCACTAAGAATGGTAATGGCAATGGAGGAAGCAACGGCCAGAACCACACCAACCCATCAACCCCAGCCAAGAAGGACTTGAGCCAAGTCACTTGCTATAAGTGTTCGAAGCCAGGACATTATGCCAATGAAAGTCCTAAAGGCCAAAATGGCAATGGAAGTTCTGGGAAGAAGCCGAACCCTTTTCAACAGGGGACAAGTGAACCACGTTAGCGTGGAGGAGGTTGAAGCTCAGCCCGATGCAGTAATAGGTAAGTTTTTGGTTAAGTCATTTACTGCACTCGTTCTTTTTGATACTGGTGCATCGCATTCATACATCTCAAGGGGATTTGTGGATAAGTATAACCTACCAACCCAAGCCCTTAGGTCACCCATGTTAGTAACCTTGCCAGGAGCAGAGCATGTGGCTAGTCTATGGTGTGATCGGTTACCATTAAGGATTGGTAACTATGTTTTTCCCTCAGACCTAGTAGTATTGGAATCTCTAGGATTGGATGTGATATTAGGCATGGATTGGTTATCAAAGTATGAAGGGAATATTGAGTGTGCTAGTAAGTCAATTTTTCTTACCACACCAGAAGGGAGAAGGATCAAGTATGTATCCCGGCATGTGCCAAAGAGGACCCAAGTCAATTGCCTAACAGGAGTTGTGCAGGAGGAAGTACCGGTGGTAAGGGATTTCCCTGATGTATTTCCAGAAGAGTTGCCAGGCATGCCACCAGATAGAGATATTGAGTTTTTGATTGAGCTATTGCCAGGCACTGGGCCAATATCAAAGAGACCATATAGGATGCCAGCAAAGGATTTGGTGGAAATTAAGAAGCAGATTAAGGAGTTACTGGATAAGGGATATATTCGCCCAAGTTCTTCGCCTTGGGGATCGCCAGTACTTCTAGTGGAGAAGAAGGATGGATCGTTAAGGATGGTTGTTGATTATCGAGGATTGAACGAAGTAACGATCAAGAACATGTACCCACTACCAATGATCAACGATCTATTTGATCGATTGCAAGGAGCTAAAGTATTTTCAAAGATCGATTTGCGATCAGGATACCACCAGTTGAAGATTCGAGAACAGGATATTCCGAAGACAGCTTTTACCACCAGGTATGGGTTGTATGAGTATACCGTTATGTCATTTTGTCTGACTAACGCGCCTGCCTATTTTATGAACATGATGAACAAAGTGTTTATGGAGTTTTTGGATAAGCTCATCGTAGTGTTCATTGATGATATCCTGGTATATTTGAAGAATGAAGAGGAGCATAAGGAGCATTTGCGTTTGGTACTTGGAAAGCTCAGAGAACACCAATTATATGCCAAGTTCAGCAAATGTGAGTTTTGGTTGAAGGAAGTAGGATTCCTCGGACACGTTATATCCGGAGAAGGTATAGCAGTAGATCCCGCTAAAGTTGAAACCGTGACCAAGTGGGAAGCCCCAACAATAGTTGGAGAGATCCGGAGTTTTCTTGGACTCGCAGGATACTACCGGAGGTTTATTGAGAATTTCTCAAAGATTGTGAAGCCTATGACGGAGTTGTGGAAGAAATATACCAAGTTCATATGGATGGAAGAGTGTGAGGCTAGTTTTCAGGAGTTGAAGAAACGCTTGGTTACCTCACCAGTGTTGATTTTGCCAGACCAGACCAAAGATTATGAGGTGTATTGTGACGCTTCACGTCGAGGACTTGGAGCAGTGCTTATGCAGGAAGGGAGAGTTGTTTCATATGCCTCAAGACAATTGAAGCCCCATGAGTTGAATTATGCCACGCATGATTTGGAGTTAGCAGCTGTAGTGCATTCATTGAAGACATGGAGACATTTCCTCATTGGAAACCATTGTGAGGTGTACATGGATCATAAGAGTTTGAAATACATTTTCACACAGAAGGAGTTGAATCTCAGACAAAGGATATGGTTGGAGCTTATCAAAGATTATGATATGAAATTGCAGTATCACCCCGGAAAGGCTAATGTAGTAGCTGATGCGTTAAGCCGTAAGAGCCATGTCAATACGTTAATGATGGGAGGGATACCCAAGGAGTTAGCAGAAAATCTTCGTGAACTATGTGTGGAAATAGTTCCGAGAGGCTATGTAGCAGCACTAGAGATTCAGTCAACTTTGATGGATAGAATTAGAGAAGCTCAGGAAACTGACAAAGAGATTGCCGCTATAAAGGAGAAACTGAGCAAAGGAAAAGCTAAAGGATTTCATGAGGATGAGCACGATACCCTATGGTTTGAAGACCGTGTTTACTTGCCCAATAACCCGGAGATCAGGAAGTTGATTTTGCAAGAGGCACACGATTCACAGTATTCAATTCACCCAGGAAATACCAAGATGTATTTGGATTTGAAGGATATTTTCTGGTGGACGGGAATGAAGAAGGATATTGCGGAGTATGTAGCAGTTTGTGATGTATGCCAGAGAGTAAAGGCAGAGCATCAGATGCCAGCAGGATTGTTACAACCACTGCCGATACCCGAATGGAAGTGGGATAAGTTAGGCATGGATGTTATCATGGGATTGCCCAGGACTCGTTTAGGCTATGACTCAATTTGGGTTGTAGTTGATCGATTGACGAAAGTAGCTCATTTCATCCCAGTAAAGACCACTTACACCAGTGCTAAGTTGGCAAAGATATACATGACCAGAATAGTATGTCTGCATGGAGTTCCGAGGAGTATCGTATCAGATAGAGGAACCCAGTTTACCTCAAAGTTCTGGAAGCAGTTGCACGAAACTTTGGGTACTAGGCTAGAATTTAGTACAGCTTTTCATCCATAGACAGATGGACAGACCGAGAGGGTAAATCAGATTTTGGAGGATATGCTGAGAGCTTGTGCGCTAGATTATGGATCTAGTTGGGACGATAATTTGCCATATGCAGAGTTCTCTTACAACAACAGTTACCAAACCAGTTTGAAGATGGCCCCTTTCGAAGCTTTGTACGGAAGGAGGTGCAGGACACCGCTGTCATGGGACGAAGTCAGAGACCGCCAGTTATTTGGACCTGACTTGATTAAAGAGTCTGAACAGAAGGTGAAATTGATTCGCGATAGGCTCAAGATAGCCCAGTCCAGACAGAAGAGTTATGCAGATTCTAAACGCAAGAAGACAGTTTGCAAAGTCGGAGATAGAGTTTATCTTCGAGTATCTCCACTTCGGGGAACAAAGCGTTTTGGAGTTAAAGGGAAGTTAGCGCCACGATTTGTAGGACCATATCGAGTTTTGGAACGTATGGGAGAAGTGGCCTACAAGTTGGAATTGCCCACAGGATTGTCAGGAGTACATGATGTGTTCCACGTTTCTCAGTTAAAGAAGTGTCACGCGGAGATGGCTGACGTACCGTTGAGAGATACAGTGCCTTTGGAAACTATTCAGTTGGATAATGATTTGACCTACGAGGAGAAACCAGTTAAGATCCTCGAGTTTTCCAGCCGAGTTACTCGCAGCAAGGTTATCAAGTTTTGCAAAGTTCAGTGGAGCCACCACATGGAGGATGAAGCCACCTGGGAGCGAGAGGAAGATTTGGTCAAAGACCACCCTCACCTATTTTCTAGCCAACCCGAATCTCGAGGGCAAGATTCATCTTAAGGGGGGTAGGTTTGTAACATCCCAAATTTTCAATTTGGAATGTTATACATTAGATCATCATTGCATATCATATTTTTTGCATTTTGGTTGATCCTAGAAAATTCTATGCAACTCAAGGACCCATGGAGAGAGTTGGGGATTTCGTTATTTTCATATTTGAGTTTTCTCAAATTTTGAGAATATGATCATTTGATTTTATTTATTTTATCATCAATTATTTCTATTACAAAAATATGAGAGAGGGAATAAAATGACTTTCCCAAAATAGAGAAATATTGAGGATTTAATAATAAAATCAAACAAGATTTTATTTCGGAGTTTTTTGGTGTTTTATTTGAATTTAGGAAAAATGTGCATTTTTCAAAATTGCATTTAGGCCCCCAAATAAATGTTAAATTTGTCGGGCTTGATTTTAGAAGCCCGGGAAAATTTATTTCGGGATTTTTGGAGTAAGTTTAGTATTTCTTTTTATTTTTTCTGAGCAGAAATAAATTTAGAAAAAAACGAACCGACCTAACGGGCCGTGTCCGACTAGGACTCTGGCCCGACTAGGCTTTATAAGCCGAGTCCCAGCCCCGGGGAACCCTAGCCGCCCCAGCCCCCAACCCTAGCCGCCGCCCGGTCCCGCCGCCGCCGCCGCCACCCGCGCCGCCGCCGCTGCCCGCCGCCGCGCCGCCGTCGCCGGACGCCGCCGAGGTTTGCCGCCGCGCCTCGTTTTTCGTGCCTTCGGTTTTAAAAAAACAATCGGTTTTCGTCGGTTTAATAGATTCGGTTTTTTTAAAATAGATCGGTTTTTTCGGTTTATTTATTTTAGTGAGCGTTCGTCGTTTTTCTTTTTCTCAGATTAAATCCGCGATTTTTCTGATCGCGATTCCTGATCCGATTTTCGTTTTAGTTTAACTTTTCGCTCGTTTACCGGAATCAGGCGATTCAAGCGCCTAGAGTTTCGTCTCGAAACCCTCTATCCGTTTAACCAACTTAAACAAGATTTTTCTACTGTAAAATTTGCCCTAGATCCAGATTACTAGAACGAAGTTGTTTTCTTCCGCCGTTTGACTTCCGTTGCTTCGTTCGATTTGATTCTTTTTGCCAACCGGAGTTCTTAAGTTGAATCTTCTGGTTAGATCTCTTATTTGAGTTTTACCTGTACATTAGTTGAGTACTTATTGTATGCTTGTTTGTTTGTCTGCGATAGAGTATCCGGAGTGCGCCTCCTGTTGCTTCGAATCGCTAGGTTTCCCGGATCATCAGCAAGGCAAGTAACACTTTGATCATACCTTTTCTACTACCCAGTTTTATTGCATTAGATCAATCCTCACACATTGCATGCTTAGGATCTAATTAAATTGTGGGATGGGAAGTAGATGAGGTAGTACCTATTACCTGTTTATTATCAAACCTTTGGGAGTTACTTCTACGTTTGCTTATTATGCCATGCTATGCTAGTAGACGTGGATTGGGTGAGTGATATCCATGACAGATGTGAGATTGATAATTAATGGTTTATCTAAGGTGGCAACTTAAACACACATCTGGGTGGATTGAGGCACCTGGGTATTCCAGGACTTGCCTGTTTTCTTTTGGACCGCCACCCAGGCTCAAAGGGATCATGAGACTATTCATACTAGAAACTTCCGTGTGCAGCCACAAGCTATTATGGGCTCTAGCATAGTTGACTAAGTTGTGCGAACTCTTAAAGTGGTAGACTAGCAGATGTAGGGGATGTAGGTGGTACGGTCTACCCGATCGTAAGGTGCTAGCGCTTCTGAAAGACTATGTCTCGGTCATCCGTCTTCTCAAACACCATGTAGTGCGAGAAAACAAACGGAGGCGATCGAGTCTTGTGGGGAAAAGTGCACAAACCTCTGCAGAGTGTAACAAACTAATCATGGTTAGCTGTGTCCCCGGTTATGGACATCTTGAGTATCTAGTACTTGGATTATCATGTGAATCTCAACATGTTACTCTAAATTAATTTTGTTGGGTTATGTTTAATGATGATGCTTAATTGGGATTGAGAATGCTGTCAACCATTCTCAATGTTTAACAACCACCTTGATAGTAATTAAAATTTTATTCCTTTGAAGTAGGGAAAAATTGGCTTTACACAAAACTGTAACCATAGAGCTTTCCACCAGCCAAATATGCATATAGTATAGCTGTTTCATTCCATTACTCTCTATGTGTTACCTTGCCAGCATATTCCATGTGCTGACCCGTTTTCGGGCTGCAACGTTAATGTTGCAGACTTTTCAGACGATGATTAAGGAGTTTTTAGGTCGTGGTTCTATACTCAGTGATGCCGTTGGAGTTGATGGACTCACTTATCTTCCAAGCCTTCCGCTGTTATCGTTATTAGATGGCCTTAAGCCATATTTATTGTAATAAGTTCTCTCTTGAGACATTCGATGTAATAAGTGTGTGATTGCTACTCTGCTATAAATCCTCCGAGTACTGTGTGGTGTCAGCATTACTGATCCAGGGATGACACCGGAGCACAGAGATCAGACTGTTTGAGGTCTTGTCGCTACATCATGTCACCCGTGGGGTGGTGGCTCTCCTCACATGGCAATTGGGGCATCTCTTCATATGTGGGTGTCATAGAGATGTAGGTGAAAATGTCTCCATGCTCAATCATGTCGTAGTCGTAGCCGTGGATGAAGGCCGAAGATGGCACATCATCACTCTCCTCTAAGACCAAAGATAAGGTTTCATGTGCGGTCTCATAGCTTGACTCGGAGAATGAGTCCTTTTGGGGCGTCGTCTTCATGTAGTTGAAGAGGTTCATGCTCGTCGTCGTGGTCGAAGGGGATGGCCCTTGCTCGACCTTCTTGTCACCATCTTGTTGTTGGAGGCCCATATGATGTGGCACCTCATAGCTCATCTCCATGGCCGAAGGGAATTTCCCATGCTCGGCCATCTTCTTTGAGGGGCTTCCGAAGATGGAAGTGTCGCCCTCGCTCGTAGGTGGTCGCCTTGTAGTTGAAGATGTCGATGTAGGAGAACTTATGGGAAGTAGGCGAAGATGTCGTACGTCCAAAGGAGAAGATGCCTTGATAGCACTTGACGAAGATGCTGAAGTGGTGGTGGTAGTAGCCATAGCTCCATCTTGGTGGTGCTTGTCTCGTGGTCTTCTCTTTTGCTCATGAAGCTTGGACTTGGCGTGAAGTAGGGCTTGTTGGGACTTGTACATTTGCGCTTGGCGAGCATCTTCATGATGATGTTGTCGTTGTCGTACTTGAGCTCGTAGTAGTTGTCGTTCGTCGTCGTCGTGCACATGATGCTTGGAGGTGACTTGCCCTTCACGACGAGTTGTATCACGAATGTGATGATGCTCGCCATGGAGATGTGGACGTGGGCGACTTGAGCTTGTATAATTTTTGCGCTCCAAAGACTTGTGACTTGAACATCGCCGCCTTGAGGATGATGAAGGCGAAGAACGGTTGATCAACAAGGTCCGAATCTCCTCCATCCGTGCATCTTGCTCCTCCTTTTGTGCGGAAATCTTGTTGTCGATGTAGTCCCTTTTCCTTGCTTCGGAGTGACAAATGTCGACGGAGATGTTCTCGATGCGCTCTCGCAATCTTGATTGTGCGCCTTGCTTTGTCATTGTAAATCGAAGATTGACGCTTTGGTGATGTAGTTGTTCACGCCGTCATTGTTGTTGAAGACCGAAGATGAAATGCCTTGCCTATCCATCACAAGACTCGAGCAAATATGAGTGGAAGAAAGGAGAGAACTATACAAAATGTACCTTGACCGATTTTGAGAATGGATCAATGATCACTCAATGATGTAACAAGGAAATAGCACAATTGGTACCGATCTCGTCGATTTCTCACACCTACGCAAATAAGGCTTATGGTGGAGTTTGGTGAGGATAGTGGTACAAAAATTTGATGCAAAATGTTAGCAAGAGTCAATAATGTTGAAAGAGATTCACAAATTCGCAAATTTAACAAGTAGACCAATAGCAATATATGGCACACAGAAACGCACACACAGATAGATAAATGGGGTCGCACAACCAAGGAATGAGCACAAAATGTGGAATCCACGGAAAATGCTCGTGTTGCATAACTCAAGAGAGACGCTAGCACGATTGCTAAATAGGCGGATACGACACTTGTGCACAACCTATAAGAGACAAAAATGCAATGACTTCTATCCCAAGTATGCTATATATGTAAAATTCCGATGGTATGATCCAAGATGCTCGGATATGACAATCTTATATGCAATGTGGTATGATGCTATGGCACTTGCTTACAAGCTTCTTTGCTCTTTCTCTTTTGCTTAAAAGCTTTATTCTTCTTTTTTTGTGTATGGCCACTTTTGCACAATGCACAAACCAAGATAGCAATTGTATATATGCGGGAACAAACTTGTGGCACAAGGGATGATATGATACCAATATGATATGGTATGTATGCAATGGAACGTGTAGATCACTAGTGTGCACAAGTAACGTTGCCGGCAATTCTCAAATGGCTAGTCTCGATAGGCAAGTGACGCAAAATGGTCTAGGGGTTATCAATGCAATGGCAAGGGGAATATACAATGGAGGGATACCATGATACCAAGATGATACCGATATGGAGGTTACCATCAAAGGTTTCTCGTTTGTAAGCCACGGACGGATGATGGTGAAGTGGTCAAAGTTGATGATGACCTCGTGGTGATGATGAGTGTCGATGATCTTGATGGAGATACCAAGATGATGGAGACTCATTCCTAAGTAGCTGAAACACCTTAGGAAACGGAAAAAACCGCGAACTCAAAATCTCAAATGACAAATGTCAAATGGTGGTAGCGGAATGCGGTGGTGGTGTTGCGGAAGCTCAATGGAATTGCGTAAATGCAATGATGGGTTATGCGATTAGGCAATGCGAAAGTGGAGTTTATGGGGTTGTGTGAGTCAGAGTTGAAGGTCACCGTCTCTAAGTAGCTGAAACACCTTAGGAGACACAACTCACAACTCAAACAAAATTGGGTTAAGTTGGGGTGGCGGGAGTGTATGGTGGGCAAGATTATGCGGAAGTGGTGGTGGTGGTTGAAGAAGAAGCAACCATCCCTAAGTAGCCTAAACACCTTAGGATACTCAAATCACAACTCAAACAACCACTAATGCTATGGGGATCAATATGGATTAGGTTGCGGAAGTCGGTAGTGGTGTAGCGGATGATGTGGTGGAAGGCCTAGGCAAAGATGCCAAAAATCAAAAAAATTTATGGAGTCAAATGATGTTGATGGTCTTTTTGTGAGAAGGGGGATGTCAAGAGCTTCAAAACGAGCTAAAGAACATCAAAATCGGAGTTCGGATGAATTAGTTATGGCCGAAACAAAAATCAGCCGAAGTCAAATATCTACTGGTAGCGGACGTCCGGAAATGGACGGATGTCCGGTCGCCGGACGTCAAGTCGGGTCGGAAATCCGCAAATTCTGCTCGGGTTAGGGGTCCCGGATGTCCGGTAAGTACCGGTCGTCCGGTGGTTCCTAGGACTCCGGACGTCCGGTAAAGTGATGGTCGTCCGGCGTATCGGGGTCAACGGGAGATGCGAGTTTTGGGACGCGGTTTTGGGCGGAAATTGATGATTTTGGGGTCAAAATTGATGAGATTTTGTGGATGGGAAGTGAGGAAACTTGGGGAAATGCTATATCCACTTGAAACCAAGCAAATCCATGAATCAAAATCAACAAAACATTATCAAACCAACAAATCACAAAAAAAATTGGGGCTATTTTTGGTGGGGATTTTCAAAATTGGGGAAGAACACAACAAAATTAGGCCAGAAAACGAAGAGGGGAGGCTCCGAAATCGTGATCAACGTGGCTCATGATACCAACATGATGTAGTATGGCAATCTTAATGTTGTATCATGCTATGGTTCTTGCTTAAAAGCTCTTTGCTTATCTTTCCCTTTTTCTTAAAAGTTTGTTTGGCTCTTTGTTGTTTGAGATCTTTTCTCATGCAATGCTTCACGAACCAAGATAGCAATTGAGTATGTGATAACACTTTGTGACACAAGGGATGATATGCACCAATGATATGTATGTATGCTATGGAAGTATGATCACTATTGTGCACAAGTCACATTGCCGGCAATACTCAAATGCTAGTCTCGATGGGTAAGTGACACAAAAGATAAGGTTATGATGGCCGATATTTCACAAAAGGAGCAGATCCCGCGTGGAACACGAAGAACACGAGGAGAAATCACGAGGGGAAACACGAGAGAATCACTCAAATCAACAAGAGACAATCACACATGTGCTAGATCCTCGGAACACAAAAAGATACACGATCCAAAGTCAACAAGGGACGATACATAGGGTAACCGGTTCTTCTCCATGAGGAGGTCTTAATAGGGGCTATCCGTGAGGAGGTCTTGAATCCAAGGTGGATCTTCTCCGTAGAGGCGCGCGGTCTCTCTCATGGAGTAGATCCGTATGGATGAGCAAAGCTCTATCTCTAATGAGCTACTACTTTGCTAACCCTAACTAGGTGGAGGTGGAGGAGTATATATATTCTAAGCCACGAAGGGGTAAGTGGGAGAGGGATACAAGGCCAAAGACCTGCAGCTGCGCACAGGCAGGTACCAGACATCCGGCGGGGGTCGGACGTCCGATGGCTCGGGACGGTCCGGACATCCAGAAGTCTTCGGACTTCCGCTAATATCGTTCTGTGGAGGTGGCACCGGTCGTCTGGGCGCTGAAGGGTGTCGGACGTCCGGTGGCTAGCGGTCATCCGGTCACTGTAGAGTTGGGGATGGGCCTTCTGTCTTGTGCAGTTTCCAGGCGTCGGACGTCTGGTCCAGACCGGTTGTCTGGTGGCTGTAGTCTCCGGGCAACTCCTTCTCTTGTTCCTCGTGCTTGGTGTCCTCGCCGTCTTGTCCATGGTCTTCCTCTTGGTTCCTGGTCATGCATAGCACATATGTTTGAGGTAGTAGCCATGTCTCACGTGAGGAAAGTGATGGTTCGGAGAGGAGCGAGTTCACCTTGTGTCCAATGGTGTATAGTCGAGGTCTCATCTTATGTATCCTTGGGTGATGGGGAGTGGTCGAAGTGGGCATGGGGATGATCGTAGGATGCTCCACGTCACCTTCTATCACAGATCCGAAGGCAATATATTCATTGCTAAGAATGGATCCTTTCTAGAGAAGGAGTTTCTCTTGAAAGAAGTGAGTGGGGGGAAAGTAGAACTTGATGAGGTAATTGTACATGCTCCCTTATTGAAAAGTAGTTCATCCCTGAAATCAGTTCCAGTGATTCCTACACCAGTAAGTGAGGAAGTAAATGATGATGATCATGAAACTTCTGATCAAGTTACTACCGAACCTCGTAGGTCAACCAGAGTGAGATCTGCACCAGAGTGGTACGGTAATCCTGTTCTGGAGGTCATGTTACTTGACCATGACGAACCTACGAACTATGAGGAAGCAATGATGAGCCCATATTCCGCAAAATGGCTTGAGGCCATGAAATCTGAGATGGGATCCATGTATGAGAACAAAGTGTGGACTTTGGTTGACTTGCCCGATGATCGGCAGGCCATGGAGAATAAATGGATCTTCAAGAAGAAGACTGACACTGACGGTAATGTTACTGTCTACAAAGCTCGACTTGTTGCAAAAGGTTTTCGACAAGTTCAAGGAGTTGACTACGATGAGACCTTCTCACCCGTAGCGATGCTTAAGTCCGTCCGAATCATGTTAGCAATTGCCGCATTTTATGATTATGAAATTTGGCAAATGGATGTAAAAACTGCATTCCTTAATGGATATCTTAAACAAGAGTTGTATATAATGCAAACAGAAGGTTTGTCGATCCAAAAGGTGCTAACAAAGTGTGCAAGCTCCAACGATCCATTTATGGACTGGTGCAAGCCTCTCGGAGTTGGAATATACGCTTTGATAGTGTGTTCAAAGCATATGGTTTTATAAAGACTTTCAGAGAAGCCTGTATTTACAAGAAAGTGAGTGGGAGCTCTATAGCATTTCTGATATTATATGTAGATGACATATTGTTGATTGGAAATGATACTGAATTTCTGAATAGCATAAAAGGATACTTGAATAAGGATTTTTCAATGAAAGACCTCGGTGAAGCTACTTAAATATTGGGCATCAAGATCTATAGAGATAGATCAAGACGCCTAATTGGACTTTTACAAAGCACATACCTTGATAAAATTTTGAAGAAGTTCAAAATGGATCAGGCAAAGAAAGGGTTCTTGCCTGTGTTACAAGGTGTGAAGTTGAGTCAGACTCAATGCCCGACCACTGCAGAAGATAGAGAGAAAATGAAAGTCATTCCCTATGCTTCAGCCATAGGTTCTATCATGTATGCAATGTTGTGTACCAGACCTAATGTGTGCCTTGCTATTAGTTTAGCAGAGAGATACCAAAGTAATCCAGGAGTGGATCACTGGACAGCGGTCAAGAACATCCTGAAATACCTGAAAAGGACTAAGGATATGTTTCTCGTATATGGAGGTGACAAAGAGCTCGTCGTAAACGGTTACGTCGATGCAAGCTTTGACACTGATCCAGATGACTCTAAGTCACAAACCGGATACATGTTTTTTATTAAATGGTGGAGCTGTCAGTTGGTGCAGTTCCAAGCAGAGCGTCGTGGCGGGATCTACGTGTGAAGCGGAGTACATAGCTGCTTTGGAAGTAGCAAATGAAGGAGTCTGGATGAAGGAGTTCATATCTGATCTAGGTGTCATACCTAGTGCATCGGGTCCAATGAAAATCTTTTGTGACAACGCTGGTGCAATTGCCTTGGCAAAGGAATCCAGATTTCACAAGAGAACCAAGCACATCAAGAGACGCTTCAATTCCATCCGCGATCAAGTCAAGGAGGGAGACATAGAGATTTGCAAGATACATACGGATCTGAATGTTGCAGACCCATTGACTAAGCCTCTCTCACGAGCAAAACATGATCAGCACCAGGACTCCATGGGTGTTAGAATCATTACAATGTAATCTAGATTATTGACTCTAGTGCAAGTGGGATACTGAAGGAAATATGCCCTAGAGGCAATAATAAAGTTGTTATTTATATTTCCTATACCATGATAAAGGTTTATTATTCATGCTAGAATTGTATTAACCGGAAACTTAGTACATGTGTGAATACATGGACAAACAGAATGTCACTAGTATGCCTCTACTTGACTAGCTCGTTGAATCAATGATGGTTATGTTTCCTAACCATAGACATGAGTTGTCATTTGATTAACGAGATCACATCATTGGAGAATGATGTGATTGACTTGACCCATCCGTTAGCTTAGCACGATGATCGTTTAGTTTGTTGCTATTGCTTTCTCCATAACTTATACATGTTCATATGACTATGAGATCATGCAACTCCCGAATACCGGAGGAACACTTAGTGTGCTATCAAACGTCACAACATAACTGGGTGACTATAAAGATGCTCTACAGGTGTCTCCGATGGTGTTTGTTGAGTTGGCATAGATCAAGATTAGGATTTGTCACTCCGATTGTCGGAGAGGTATCTCTGGGCCTTCTCGGTAATGCACATCACTATAAGCCTTGCAAGCAATGTGACTAATGAGTTACTTGCGGGATGATGCATTACGGAACGAGTAAAGAGACTTGCTAGTAACGAGATTGAACTAGGTATTGAGATACCGACGATCGAATCTCGGGCAAGTAACATACCGATGACAAAGGGAACAACATATATCGTTATGCGGTTTGACCGATAAAGATCTTCGTAGAATATGTGGGAGCCAATATGAACATCCAGGTTCCGCTATTTGTTATTGACCGGAGACGTGTCTCGGTCATGTCTACATAGTTCACGAGCCCGTAGGGTCCGCACGCTTAACGTTCGGTGACGATCGGTATTATGAGTTTATGTGTTTTGATGTACCGAAGATAGTTCGGAGTCCCGGATGTGATCACGGACATGATGAGGAGTCACAAAATGGTCGAGACATAAATATTGATATATTGGATGACTATATTCGGACGCCGGATGAGTTCCGGGGGTCAAAGGATAATTATCGGAGTGCCAGGGGGTTATCGGAACCCCCGGGGGATCTAATGGGCCAACATGGGCCTTGTGAGAGAGAGAGAGGGGGGCTTAGGGCTGGCTGCGCCCCCCCCTTGAGGAGTCCGAATTGGACAAGGAGGGGGGCGGCGCCCCCTCTTTCCCTCCCTCTCTCCCTCTCCTTCCTTCCCCTTCCTCCTCCTAGTTGGACTAGGACAGGGGGAGTCCTACTCCTACTAGGAGGAGGACTCCTCCCCTCCTTGGTGCGCCCCAAGGGACGGACGGCCTCCCCCTTGTTCCTTTATATACGGGGGCACGAGGCACCCTAGGACACACAAGTTGATCATTGATCTATTAGCCGTGTGCGGTGCCCCCCTCCACCATAATCCACCTCGGTCATATCGTCATAGTGCTTAGGCGAAGCCCTGCACTGGTAGCTTCATCATCACCGTCATCACACTGTCATGCTAACGAAGCTCTCCCTCGACACTCAGCGGGATTGAGAGTTCGTGGGACGTCACCGAGCCGAACGTGTGCAGATCGCGGAGGTGCCGTACTTTTGGTACTAGGATCGGTCGGATCGTGAAGACGTACGACTACATCAACCGCGTTGTCATAACACTTCCACTTACAGTCTACGAGGGTACGTGGACAACACTCTTCCCCTCTCGTTGCTATGCATCACCATGATAGATCTTGCGTGTGCGTAGGAATTTTTTTGAAATTACTGCGTTCCCCAATAGTTAGAGTGTAGATTTACTCATTTTGCTCTGTATGTAGTTATATTAGAATCTCTAAAAAACTTATTTAGGGACTGAGGGAGTACACGCATATACATGCCTGGGTGCAAATCAGTTGATCTCATTGGAATAAGCGTGACGCGGGCAACCCTGCTGCTACTTGTCTGTCCAACGTCGTTGGTGAATACTCGTGTGGTGCGGTGAAGGATCCTGTCTCGCAAGCCGGCATGCACGAGGAGACGAGATGGATTGATTGGGCAGAAGATAGGATGACATGTGAGCCAACATAGTCAGTGAGAATAGTAGATGACCCCGACTGGGATTGTCTTTTCCCCGGTGTGCCAAATAACATCGAACAGATTGGGGGTTGAGATTGACCGAATCACATGTACTGATTTCAGGGATTTGAAGTTTAGGGTTTGATTAAGACCACCTCTACAAACTCAAGGTTTAAAACAGACTTTACACTTTGGGAGCGACTACAATAGAATCTGCACCTTAGGTGCAAAACCCGTCACACTTCAAGTTTGCTCTGATAGGATTAAGGGCATTCAAAAATTCAAGATGATATGTTGGTTCAGTCTCTTGAAGGTGCTCATAGGGGTAGGGTGAGCATGTGTGTGTTCATAGAGGTGAGGGTATGCACGTATATACGAGCGCTTGCGTCTATACTGTGTTAAGATTTTTTTAAAGAATGTAGTAGCCCATGGGAATTTGGAGCCCAACAAAACTACCGGGGGGAGGACCCCTCTCTGAGCATACAGCTCACCTGGGAGGAACTAAAGAAGATAGATAAGAGCATCTCCAGCCGTTGGCCCCCCAGGGGGCTCAAAAATCACCACCCGGCGCTAAAAATCGGCTTGGGGGTGATCAGGTTCCCAGCCACCACCCCCCGGGTCGCCCCCAGACGCCCTTTTTTAAAAACATTTGAAAAAAATTTGGCTAAAATTCGGCAAAGATGAAAAAGATTTGGAAAATAGGACATAAACTTCGGTGTTCTACATTTCTTTACATAGAAAACATTGAGCCGCGACTACAAGCCAAAGAACTCACTAAACGCGGCGATGTCGCTGATACGTCTCCGTCGTATCTACTTTTCCAAACACGTTTGCCCTTGTTTTGGACTCTAACTTGCATGATTTGAATGGAACTAACCCAGACTGACGCTGTTTTCAGCAGAATTGCCATGGTGTTATTTATGTGCAGAAACAAAAGTTCTCGGAATGACCTGAAACTTCACGGAGATTATTGATGTCTACTACACAACCTTCTTCTTGTAGATGTTGTTGGGCCTCCAAGTGCAGAGGTTTGTAGGACAGTAGCAAATTTCCCTCAAGTGGATGACCTAAGGTTTATCAATCCGTAGGAGGCGTAGGATGAAGATGGTCTCTCTCAAGCAACCCTGCAACCAAATAACAAGGAGTCTCTTGTGTCCCCAACACACCCAATACAATGCTAAATTGTATAGGTGCACTAGTTCGGCGAAGAGATGGTGAAACAAGTGGTATATGGATAGTAGATAAAGGTATTTGTAATCTGAACTAATAAAACAGCAAGGTAAAGAATGATAAAAGTGAGCGTAAACGGTATTGCAATGCTAGGAAACAAGGCCTAGGGTTCATACTTTCACTAGTGCAAGTCCTCTCAACAATACTAACATAATTGGATCACATAACTATCCCTCAACATGCAACAAAGAGTCACTCGGTATTGCAATGCTAGGAAACAAGGCCTAGGGTTCATACTTTCACTAGTGCAAGTCCTCTCAACAATACTAACATAATTGGATCACATAACTATCCCTCAACATGCAACAAAGAGTCACTCCAAAGTCACTAATAGCGGAGAACGAACGAAGAGATTATGGTAGGGTACGAAACCACCTCAAAGTTATTCTTTCCAATCAATCTGTTGGGCTATTCCTATAAGTGTCACAAACAGCCCTAGAGTTCGTACTAGAATAACACCTTAAGACGCAAGTCAACCAAAACCCTAATGTCACCTAGATACTCCAATGTCACGTCAAGTATCCGTGGGTATGATTATACGATAAGCATCAGACAATCTCAGATTCATCTATTCAACCAACACAAAGGACCTAAAAGAGTGCCCCAAAGTTTCTACCGGAGAATCGGGATGAAAACGTGTGCCAACCCCTATACATAGGTTCCCAATGTCACGAAACCCGCAAGTTGATCACCAAGACATACATCAAGTGTTCTCAAGTCTTTAAAGACTCAATCCGATAAGATTACTTCAAGGGGAAAACTCAATTCATTACAAGAGAGAAGAGGGGGAGGAGAAACATAGGATCCAGCTATAATAGCAAAGCTCGCGATACATCAAGATAGTATCATCTCAAGAACACGAGAGAGAGAGAGATCAAACACATAGATACTGGTACATACCCTCAGCCCCGAGGGAGAACTACTCCCTCCTCATCATGGAGAGCGCCGGGATGATGAAGATGGCCACCGGTGAGGGTTCCCCCCTCCGGCAGGGTGCTGGAACAGGGTCCCGATTGACTTTTGGTGGCTACGGAGGCTTCTGGCGGCGGAACTCCCGATCTAATCTCTGTTCTGGAAGTTTTAGGGTACGACGATATATATGGGTGCAGGAAGTACGTCGGAGGAGCCATAGGGGCCCCACAAGGCAGGGGGGCGCGCCCTAGGGGGGTGGGCGCCCCCACCCCCGTGGGCAGCTCCCGTATCTTCTGACGTAGAGTCCAAGTCTATCTGGTGGCTTTCCTTCCAAAAATAACTTCTCCAGTTGATTTCGTTCTGTTTCGACTCCGTTTGATATTCCTTTTCTTCGAAACACTGAAATAGGCATAAAACAGCAAATCTGGGCTGGGCCTCCGGTTAATAGGTTAGTCCCAAAAATAATATAAAAGTGGATAATAAAGCCCAATATTGCCCAAAACAGTAGGTAATATAGCATGGAGCAATCAAAAATTATAGATACGTTGGAGACGTATCAAGCATCCCCAAGCTTAATTCCTGCTCGTCCTCGAGTAGGTCAATGATAAAAAAATATAATTTTTGATGTGGAATGCTAGTTGGCATAATTTCAATGTAATTCTTCTTACTTGTGATATGAATATTCAGATCCGAAAGATTCAGGACAAAAGTTCATATTGACATAAAAATAATAATACTTCAAGCATACTAACTAAGAAATTATGTCTTCTTAAAATAACATGGCCAAAGAAAGCTATCCCTAAAAAATCATATAGTCTGGCTATGCTCCATCTTCACCACATAAAATATTTAAATCATGCACAACCCCGATGACAAGCCAAGCAATTGTTTCATACTTTTGATGTTCTCAAACTTTTTCAATCTTCACGCAATACATGAGCGTGAGCCATGGACATAGCACTATAGGTGGAATAGAATGGTGGTTGTGGAGAAGACAAAAAGGAGAAGATAGTCTCACATCAGCTAGGTGTATCAACGGGCTATGGAGATGCCCATCAATAGATATCAATGTGAGTGAGTAGGGATTGCCATGCAACGGATGCACTAGAGCTATAAGTATATGAAATCTCAAAAAGAAACTAAGTGGGTGTGCATCCAACTTGCTTGCTCATGAAGACCTAGGGCAATTTGAGGAAGCCCATCATTGGAATATACAAGCCAAGTTCTATAATGAAAGATTCCCACTAGTATATGAAAGTGATAACATGAGAGACTCTCTACTATGAAGATCATGGTGCTACTTTGAAGCACAAGTGTGGTAAAAGGATAGTAACATTGTCCCTTCTCTCTTTTTCTCTCATTTTTTTATTTGGGCCTTTTCTCTTCTTCTTTTTATGGCCTCTCCCCTTTTCTTTTTTTTTCGTCCGGAGTCTCATCCCGACTTGTGGGGGAATCATAGTCTCCATCATCCTTTCCTCACTGGGACAATGCTCTAATAATGATGATCATCACATTTTTATTTACTTGCAACTCAAGAATTACAACTCGATACTTAGAACAAGATATGACTCTATATGAATGCCTCTGGCGGTGTACCGGGATGTGCAATGACTCATGAGTGACATGTATGGGAGAATTATGAACGGTGGCTTTGCCACAAATACGATGTCAACTACATGATCATGCAAAGAAATATGACAATGGTGGATCATGTCATAATAAACGGAACGGTGGAAAGTTGCATGGCAATATATCTCGGAATGGATATGGAAATGCCATGATAGGTAGGTATGGTGGCTGTTTTGAGGAAGGTATATGGTAGGTGTATGATACCGGCGAAAGGTGCGCGGTATTAGAGAGGCTAGCAAAGGTGGAAGGGTGAGAGTGCGTATAATCCATGGACTCAACATTAGTGATAAAGAACTCACATACTTATTGCAAAAATCTATTAGTTATCGAAACAAAGTACTACGCGCATTCTCCTAGGGGGGTAGATTGGTAGGAAAAGACCATCGCTCGTCCCCGACCGCCACTCATAAGGAGGACAATCAATAAATAAATCATGCTCCGACTTCATCACATAACGGTTCACCATACGTGCATGCTACGGGAATCACAAACTTCAACACAAGTATTCCTCAAATTCACAACTACTCAACTAGCATGACTCTAATATCACCATCTCCATATCTCAAAACAATCATCAAGCATCAAACTTCTCTTAGTATTCAAAACACTCATAAGAGAATTTTATTATTAATCTTGTATACCTAGCATATTAGGATTTTAAGCAAATTACCATGCTATTTAAG
The DNA here is from genome assembly GCF_056163025.1 of Triticum urartu. Lineage (NCBI taxonomy): Eukaryota > Viridiplantae > Streptophyta > Magnoliopsida > Poales > Poaceae > Triticum > Triticum urartu. Next base: position 222,198,469 of record NC_141878.1, read on the forward strand.
ACTCTCAAAATGATATAAGTGAAGCATGAGAGTTCATCTATTTCTTCAAAATAAAACTACCACCATGCTCTAAAAGATATAAGTGAAGCACTAGAGCAAATGACAAACTACGAAAGATATAAGTGAAGATCAATGAGTAGTCGAATAATTATGCAACTATGTGAAGACTCTCTAACATTTAATAATTTCAGATCTTGGTATTCTATTAAAACAGCAAGCAAAGCAAAATAAAATGACATTCTAAGAATAGCAAACATCATGTGAAGAAGCAAAACTTAGGATCAACCGATACTAACCAATAGTTGTTGAAGAAGAAAGGTGGGATGCCAACCGGGGCATCCCCAAGCTTAGATGCTTGAGACTTCTTGAAATATTATATTGGGGTGCCTTGGGCATCCCCAAGATTGAGCTTTTGTGTCTCCTTAATTCCTCTCATATCACGGTCTCCCTAAATCTCAAAAGCTTCATCCACACAAAACTCAACAAGGACTCGTGAGATAAGTTAGCATAAACCATTGCAAAAACCTTATCATACTCTACTTTAGCAAATAACTAAAATTATTATTCAACATTGCATACTAAATTCCTCTGCATATTTAATAGACCTATCCTCAAATAGAATCATTAAAGAAGCAAACATATGCAAACAATGCAAACATAACAGCAATCTGCCTAAACAGGATAGTCTGTAAAGAATGCAGCAACATCCATACTTCCCTAGCTCCAAAAATTATGAAATAAAATTCACACTGTAGTAAATTTATCAGAGCTTAATATGCTAAAGTTTTCAACATTTTATCACATTCTGACTTTTCTAGGGAATTATTGCAACAGCGGTAAACTTTCTGTTTTCAAACAGCAACATGTGGACTTCTAAAATAGGCATAGTAAAGGCTATCAATGCCACTTTTATTGAAATAAAAGATGAAAAACATTGTTCTAAATAATAGAAAGAAAATCCTAACAAAATAAATTGACGCTCCAAGCAAAACACATATCATGTTGTGAATAAAAATATAGCTTCAAGTAAAGTTACCGATGAACGAAGACGAAAGAGGGGATGCCTTCTGGGGCATCCCCAAGCTTAGACTCTTGGCTATCCTTGAATATTACCTTGGGGTGCCTTGGGAATCCCCAATATTAGGCTCATGCAACTCCTTATTCCATAGTCCATCGACTCCTTACCCAAAACTTGAAAACTTCACAACACAAAACTTAACAGAAAACTCGTAAGCTCCGTTAGCGAAAGAAAACAAAACACCACTTCAAGGTACTGTAATGAACTTATTATTTATTCTTGTTGGTGTTAAACCTACTGTATTACAACTTCTCTGTGGTTTATAAACTATTTTACTAGCCATAGATTCATCAAAATAAGCAAACAACACAATGAAAACAGAATCTGTCAAAAAACAGAACAGTCTGTAGTAATCTGAATCAAACGTATACTTCTGGAATTCATAAAATTCTAAAATAAATTGCTGGACCTGAGGAATTTATCTATTAATCACCTGCAAAAATAATTAACTAAGTAGAACTCTCCAAATAAAAATGGCAGCAGTTCTCGTGAGCGCTAAAGTTTATATTTTTTTTACAGCATGATCAACAACACTTTCCCCAAGTCTTCCCAAAGGTTCTACTTGGCACAAACACTAACTAAAAGCATAAAACCACATATAAACATAGGCTAGATGAATTATTTATTACTAAACAGGAGCAAAAAGCAAGGGACAAAAATAAAATTGGGTTGCCTCCCAACAAGCGCTATCGTTTAACGCCCCTAGCTAGGCATGATGATTTCAATGATGCTCACATAAAAGATAAGAATTGTAACATAAAGAGAGCATCATGAATAATATGACTAGCACATTTAAGTCTAACCCACTTCCTATGCATAGGGATTTTGTGAGCAAAAAACTTGTGGGAACAAGAATCAACTTGCATAGGAAGGTAAAACAAGCATAGCTTCAAAACTTTAAGCACATAGAGAGGAAACTTGATATTATTGCAATTCCTACAAGCATATATTCCTCCCTCATAATAATTTTCAGTAGCATCATGAATGAATTCAACAATATAATTATCACACAAAGCATTATTTTCATGATCTACAAGCATAGAATTTTTATTACTCTCCACATAAGCAAATTTCTTCTCATGAATAATAGTGGGAGCAAACTCAACAAAATAACTATCATGTGATTTAAAATTAAGATCAAGATGACAAGTTTCATGGTTATCATTATTCTTTAAAGCATACGTGTCATGACAATAATCATCATAGATAGGAGGCATGATTTTATCATAATAAATTTTCTCATCAAAACTTGGGGGACAAAAAATATCATCTTCATCAAACATAGCTTCCCCAAGCTTGTGGCTTTGCATATCATTAGCATCATGGATATTCAAGGAATTCATACTAACAACATTGCAATCATGCTCATCATTCAAATATTTAGTGCCAAACATTTTATAGATTTCTTCTTCTAGCACTTGAGCACAATTATCCTTTCCATCATACTCACGAAAGATATTAAAAAGGTGAAGCGTATGAGACAAACTCAATTCCATTTTTTAATTTTCTTTTATAAACTAAACTAGTGATAAAACAAGAAACTAAAAGACTCGATTGCAAGATCTAAAGATATACCTTCAAGCACTCACCTCCCCGGCAACGGCGCCAGAAAAGAGCTTGATGTCTACTACACAACCTTCTCCGTGTAGACGTTGTTGGGCCTCCAAGTGTAGAGGTTTGTAGGACAGTAGCAAATTTCCCTCAAGTGGATGACCTAAGGTTTATCAATCCATAGGAGGCGTAGGATGAAGATGGTTTGTCTCAAGCAACCCCGCAACCAAATAGCAAGGAGTCTCTTGTGTCCCCAACACACCCAATACAATGCTAAATTGTATAGGTGCACTAGTTCGGCGAAGAGATGGCGAAACAAGTGGTATATGGATAGTAGATAAAGGTATTTGTAATCTGAAATAATAAAAACAGCAAGGTAACAAATGATAAAAGTGAGCGTAAACAGTATTGCAATGCTAGGAAACAAGGCCTAGGGTTCATACTTTCACTAGTGCAAGTCCTCTCAACAATACTAACATAATTGGATCACATAACTATCCCTCAACATGCAACAAAGAGTCACTCCAAAGTCACTAATAGCGGAGAACGAACGAATAGATTATGGTAGGTACGAAACCACCTCAAAGTTATTCTTTCCAATCAATCCGTTGGGCTATTCCTATAAGTGTCACAAACAGCCCTAGAGTTCGTACTAGAATAACACCTTAAGACACAAATCAACCAAAACCCTAATGTCACCTAGATACTCCAATGTCACCTCAAGTATCCGTGGGTATGATTATACGATAAGCATCACACAATCTCAGATTCACCTATTCAACCAACACAAAGGTCCTAAAAGAGTGCCCCAAAGTTTCTACCGGAGAATCATGACGAAAACGTGTGCCAACCCCTATGCATAGGTTCCCAATGTCACGAAACCCGCAAGTTGATCACCAAGACATACATCAAGTGTTCTCAAGTCTTTAAAGACTCAATCCAATAAGATTACTTCAAGGGGAAAACTCATTTCATTACAAGAGAGAAGAGGGGGAGGAGAAACATAGGATCCAACTATAATAGCAAAGCTCGCGATACATCAAGATAGTATCATCTCAAGAACACGAGAGAGAGAGAGAGAGAGATCAAACACATAGATACTGGTACATACCCTTAGCCCCGAGGGAGAACTACTCCCTCCTCATCATGGAGAGCGCTGGGATGATGAAGATGGCCACCGGTGAGGGTTCCCCCCTCCGGCAGGGTGCCGGAACAGGGTCCCGATTGACTTTTGGTGGCTACGGAGGCTTCTGGCGGCGGAACTCCCGATCTAATCTCTGTTCTAGAAGGTTTAGGGTACGACGATATATATGGGTGCAGGAAGTACGTCGGAGGAGCCACGGGGGCCCCACGAGGCAGGGGGACCGCCCTAGGGGGGTGGGCGCGCCCCCCACCCTCGTGGGCCGCTCTCGTATCTTCTGACGTAGAGTCCAAGTCTATCTGGTGGCTTTCCTTCCAAAAATAACTTCTCCAGTTGATTTCGTTCCGTTTCGACTCCGTTTGATATTCCTTTTCTTTGAAACACTAAAATAGGCATAAAATAGCAAATCTGGGCTGGGCCTCCGGTTAATAGGTTAGTCTCAAAAATAATATAAAAGTGGATAATAAAGTCCAATATTGCCCAAAACAGTAGATAATATAGCATGGAGCAATCAACAATTATAGATACGTTGGAGACGTATCAATTTTTTTTGGAAATAATAAAAAATACTAGCAAAAGATCAAGACCAGGGGGCCCACACCCTAGCCATGAGGGTGGGGGCGCGCTTGCCACCCCTGGGTGCGCCCCCTACCTCGTGGGCCCCCTGGAGCTTGATACGTCCATTTTGCATCATGCTTTTATATCGATATTTATTGCATTATGGGCTGTTATTACACATTATGTCACAATACTTATGCCTATTCTCTCTTATTTTACAAGGTTTACATAAAGAGGGAGAATGTCGGCAGCTGGGATTCTGGGCTGGAAAAGGAGCAAATATTAGAGACATATTCTGCACAACTCCAAAAGTCCTGAAACTTCACGGAAGACGTTTTCAGAATATATAAAAAATACTCAGCGGAAGATATTCACCAGGGGGGCCACACCCTGCCCATGAGGGTGGGGGGCGCACCCTACCCCTGGGCGCGACCCCTACCTCATGGGACCCCTGGTGGCCCTCCGGTGGCCATCTTCTTCTATATGCAGTCTTTCGATGGGAAAAAATCTAAGCCATCTTCTCGGACGGAACTCCGCTGCCACGAGGAGAAACCTTGGCGGAACCAATCTAGGGCTCTGGCGGAGCTGTTCTGCCGGGGAAACTTCCCTCCCGGAGGGGGAAATCATCGTCATCGTCATCACCAAAGCTCCTCTCATCGGGAGAGGGCAATCTCCATCAACATCTTCATCAGCACCATCTCCTCTCAAAACCCTAGTTCATCTCTTGTATCCAATTCTTGTCTCCAAGTCCGGGATTGGTGCTAGTAGGTTGCTAGTAGTGCTAATTACTCCTTGTAGTTGATGCTAGTTGGTTTAATTGGTGGAAGATCATATGTTCAGATCCTATATGCATATTAATACCCCTCTAATTATGAACATGTTTATGCTTTGTGAGTAGTTACTTTTGTTCCTGAGGACATGGGAGAAGTCTTGCTATTAGTAGTCATGTGAATTTGGTATTCGTTCGATATTTTGATGAGATGTATGTTGTCTCTCCTCTAGTGGGGTTATGTGAACGTCGACTACATGACATGTAACACCCCGGATGTAACTTTCCCAATTTGTACTCCAACTCTTGCCGTTTCCGGCGTTAGGTTATATTTATTTCTCGGGTTCGGGTCTTTGTCTCCGTGTGTTGTTTTCTTTTTCATGCATCTCATATCATGTCATCATGTGCATTGCATTTGCATACGTGTTCATCTCATGCATTCGAGCATTTTCCCCGTTGTCCGTTTTGCATTCCGGCGCTTCGTTCTCCTCCGGTGGTCATTTCTAGCTTTCTTTCGTGTGTGGGGATTAAACATTTCCGGATTGGACCGAGACTTGCCAAGCGGCCTTGGTTTACTACCGGTAGACCGCCTGTCAAGTTTCATATCATTTGGACTTCGTTTGATACTCCAACGGTTAACCAAGGGACCGAAAAGGCCTCGTGTGTGTTGCAGCACAACACCCCTTCAATTTGGCCCAAAACCCACCAAACTCTGCTCCATGTCCTAGAGCGTTCGATCACGATCGCGTGGCCAAAAACCGCACCTCATTTGGACTCTCCTAGCTCTACTTATGCCTATAAATAGCCCCCTCCATTTTCGGATCATCTCCTTACCCGAAACCCTACCCTAAAAAAATTTCCAGATCCGCCGCCGACGGACGTGTTCGGAGCGGACCGGACAACGTCCGCCGCCGTGCCCAGCCACCCGCCGATCGCCACGTGGCACGCCTGCCCGCGCCGCCGCCGAAGCCCGCTCGGCCCGGGGAGAGCCCCCGAGGCCCGAGCCGCCGCCGCCCTTCGTCTTCGCGCCTGGTGGCCGGCGCCGCCACGGGCCGCACCGCGCCGCCGCGGGAGACCTCGCCTCTCCGCCGGCCGGTGGCCGCCACCCCACGCCCGAGCCGGCTCCGCCGTGCTCCTCAGAACGTGAAGCAACTCCGCAGTTTCCTCGGTCTCGCAAGCTATTGCCGAAGATTCGTTGAAAACTTTTCTAAGATCGCAAAGCCTCTCTCAAATCTTCTTCAAAAGCACGTCAAGTACGTTTGGTCTCCGGAGTGTGATATTGCTTTCAACACTTTGAAAGAGAAGTTGATCACTGCTCCAGTTCTGACTCCGCCTGACGAATCCAAGCCGTACGAGGTATTTTGTGATGCCTCTCTCCAAGGTCTTGGCGCATTTTTGATGCAAGAGAAGAAAGTTGTTGTTTATACATCTCGTCAGTAGAAGCCTAGTGAGAAGAACTACCCCACTGATGATCTCGAGTTGGCGGCAGTTGTGCATGCTCTTTTGACTTGGAGACATCTTCTATTGGGAAGAAAAGTGGACATTTTCACTGAAAACAAGAGTCTCAAGTACATCTTCAGCCTAATCTCAACCTAAGGCAAACTCGATGGGTTGAGATGATTCAAGAGTATAATCCGAGTATTGAGTATACTCCAGGCAAGGCCAATGTGATTGCTGACGCTTTGAGCAGAAAGGCCTACTGCAACAGTCTGATTCTCAAGCCTTATCAACCCGAGCTTTGTGAAGCTCTCCGCAAACTTAATCTGCAAGTTGTTCCTCAAGGTTTCCTCGCCAACCTTCAAGTCTCTCCTACCTTAGAAGACCAGATTCGCCAAGCCCAGCTTCTTGATGCTATGGTGAAAAAGGTGAAGATTGGGATTGCCAAGAGTCAGTCCAAGTACAAGTGCTACCGCCTTGATGACAAGGACACTCTCTTCTTCGAGGATCGTATTGTTGTGCCCAAAGGTGAACTTCGTAAAGTGATCATGAACGAGGCTCACAATTCTCTCCTCTCCATCCACCCTGGGAGCACGAAGATGTATCAGGACCTTAAGCAAGCTTATTGGTGGACTCGAATGAAGCGCGAGATCGCTCAATTCGTGAATGAATGTGATGTCTGCAGAAGAGTGAAGGCAGAACACCAAAGGCCAGCAGGTCTCCTCCAACCTCTTGCCATTCCAGAATGGAAGTTTGACCACATTGAGATGGACTTCGTGACTGGGTTTCCAAAGTCCAAGCGTGGCAATGATGCTATATTCGTTGTCATCGACAAGCTCACCAAAGTGGCTCATTTTCTGCCTATCAAAGAGTCGATCACTGCAGCTCAATTGGCGGAACTCTATACCTCTCGCATTGTCTCTCTGCACGGTATTCCTCAAGTGATCTCTTCAGACCGTGGCAGCATCTTTACCTCCAAGTTTTGGGATTCTTTCCAGAAGGCCATGGGCACCAACATCCGTTTCAGCACTGCTGTCCATGCTCAAACAAGCGGTCAAGTCGAGCGTGTCAACCAGATTCTTGAAGATATGCTCAGGGCTTGTGTGATCTCCTTCGGCATGAAATGGGAGGATTGTCTTCCTTATGCTGAATTCTCATACAACAACAGTTTTCAAGCAAGTTCGGGCAAGGCCCCATTTGAAATTCTGTATGGCAGGAAGTGTCGTACCCCTCTCAACTGGTCTGAAACCGGTGAACGTCAGCTGCTGGGTAATGACTTAATCAATGTAGAAGAAATGTGCAAAGTCATTCGTGATAACCTCAAAGCAGCCCAATCCCGCCAAAAGAGCTACTATGATAGTAAGCACCGTGATTTGGCTTTCGAGATCGGAGATCATGTTTACCTCCGTGTCTCTCCTATGAAAGTTACTCGTCGCTTCGGTATCAAAGGGAAGCTTGCCCCTAGATACGTGGGACCTTTCAAGATTGTCAGCAAGAGAGGCGACCTCGCCTATCAACTCGAGCTTCCTTCAAACTTTGCAAATGTTCATGACGTGTTCCATGTCTCTCAGCTTCGAAAGTGCTTCAAGACTCCTGACCGCACCGTCAACTTCGAGGACATTGAGATCCAAGAAGATCTCTCTTATCGTGAGCACCCAGTTGCTATTCTCGAAGAGACTGAACGCAAGACTCGCAACAACTCAATCAAATTTCTTAAAGTCAAGTGGTCTCACCATTCCGACCGTGAAGCTACCTGGGAACACGAGGATCACCTCCGTTCTGAGTACCCGGAGTTCTTTCAGTCCTAGATCTCGGGACGAGATCTTTTCGTAGAGGTGGAGTGTTGTAACACCCCGGATGTAACTTTCCCAATTTGTACTCCAACTCTTGCCATTTCCGGCGTTAAGTTATATTTATTTCTCGGGTTTGGGTCTTTTTCTCCGTGTGTTGTTTTCTTTTTCATGCATCTCATATCATGTCATCATGTGCATTGCATTTGCATACGTGTTCATCTCATGCATTCGAGCATTTTCCCCGTTGTCCGTTTTGCATTCCGGCGCTTCGTTCTCCTCCGGTGGTCATTTCTAGCTTTCTTTCGTGTGTGGGGATTAAACATTTCCGGATTGGACCGAGACTTGCCAAGCGGCCTTGGTTTACTACCGGTAGACCGCCTGTCAAGTTTCGTATCATTTGGACTTCGTTTGAAACTCCAACGGTTAACCGAGGGACCGAAAATGCCTCGTGTGTGTTGCAGCCCAACACCCCTTCAATTTGGCCCAAAACCCACCAAACTCTGCTCCATGTCCTAGAGCATTCGATCACGATCGCGTGGCCAAAAACCGCACCTCATTTGGACTCTCCTAGCTCTACTTATGCCTATAAATAGCCCCCTCCATTTTCGGATCATCTCCTTCCCCGAAACCCTACCCTAAAAAAAATTCCAGATCCGCCGCCGACGGACGTGTCCGGAACGGACCGGACAACGTCCGCCGCCGCGCCCAGCCACCCGCCGATCTCCACGTGGCACGCCTGCCCGCGCCGGCGCCGAAGCCCGCTCGGCCCGGGGAGAGCCCCCGAGGCCCGAGCCGCCGCCGACCTTCGTCCCGCGCGCCCGCCGCCCTTCGTCTTCGCGCCCGGTGGCCGGCGCCGCCACAGGCCGTACCGCGCCGCCGCGGGCGACCTCGCCTCTCCGCCGGCCGGTGGCCGCCGCCCCATGCCCGAGCCGGCTCCGCGGTGCTACTCCTCGCCGCCCCGGGCCACCGCCTCCTCCGGCGCCGACCTCGCCGCCCGCCGACGCCGGCAAGTCCCCGGCGAGCTCCTCCACAGTCCGGCCGCCACTGTTCCGGCGAACCCCGGCGACCTCCTCGGGAAGCGTGCTGGATCTGAGATCTAGAAGGAGGCGGTTGACTTTCTCTCCCGAACCCTAGTTTTTCGGGCATACTTTGACCAGTGATACCTCCGCATCCGTAACTCTGTTTTGGACATATAGTATATCAAAATGATCATCTCGACGAGTACATCATTTCATTCCATTGCATCATTTTCATTTGAGTTCATCTTGATGCCCAAAATGCTGTTAGAAGGAGGCTTCGTGAGTTAATTGTCAGATCTGCTAGTTCATCTTAGACTTTTGTCATTTTTGCCATGATTATTGGGTGCATGATATGCCTGTGAGTCCTTCATATGTTTTGTTAAGCATTTTGTCTTCTTTCCAGAGGTGCAACCCGTGCATTTTTAGGATGTGTGTGGTGACTTGTGCAAGCTTGCAAAGTGAGGCACCCGGTAAATCTGTTTTCAGAGATAGTTGTTTTCACTAAGTCTGGGATTATTTAGTTCATGATGCCATATGTTCAGCTTGTTTCCTAGTGATCCGTGCCTCTTTTGAGGATGATCAGTAAAGGAGTTTTGTTAATCATGTTATGTTCTATCCATCCATGTCTTTGTTTGCAATTATGGAGCACCCTAGCTTGAGTCAATCGAGCTCTACTTTTGCTTCATTGTGAATCTGGGCAGATCGTCAACTCGTTTGCGATTTTGCCGGCGTTGTTGTAGTTGATCCGTGCATGCTATGCCATTGTTCTTGCCATGTCTAGCTAGAATTTTCTGCCTTCTTATTGGATGTATGCTTTCCTTGCCATGACTTGCACCCTAGTGAGTGCATCGAGCTCGTTTACATGCCTTCGTGAGTTATATTTCAGCATTTCTCAGTTTTCACTAAGTCTGAAAACTGATTGTGTTTCATCTATGTTCGTGTGCTTGTTAGAGTATTTTGTGAACCCTTTTGGCCCCAGGTCACTTTGGGTCTTTTGTTAATCTTGTTGAGTAGCTCCATGCCATGTTCTTACTTGTCATGTTCAGGTCTTGTATCACGTTGTTTTGCTGCTCAGAAAAGAGCATCGTGATCTGAAATTTCAGACTAGTGTTTATTTCACTAAGTCTGAAATCTGTTTTGCTTTTTCGTTTTTGCCATGCTTGTTTGAACCTTATAATGGATGAATTGGCCGTGGCTCAGTGCTAGTGTTTTGATAAGAATCTTGTGTACATCCCTGCCATATGTTTTGTTTTCATGTTTGGTGGCTGTAGCATGTTCATTGCATTGCGTTTAGATGCCTACTTGCTGTAAATCGCAGACCGGTTCATTTCGTAAAATGCTTGCCATTTCCAAACCGTAGCTCCGATTCCAATGATCTTTATATCGTTTTCAAGCGATTTCATCTCATCTTTCCTGTGGCACCATTGGAATTCCATGTTGAGGCCAGGCTCATGCATTTCCTGTCATATCTCGCATTTTGCATCCCGCATCGCATCCCGCATAGCATATCATCTTTTCCTCATATTGCTTGGTCTTGCACGTGGTTGATTGTATCCTTATTGCTTGTTTGTCTTGTTGGGTAGAGCCAGGAGACGAGTTCGCTACCGAGCAGCCTGTTGAGTTTGCTTGTGAGGATCCAGTCAACTCTGACAACTGTGCAAGCAAGATGATCATACCCTCGAAATCACTACTATCTTTGCTATGCTAGTTTGCTCGCTCTTGCTATGCCAATTCTACGATGCCTACCTTTTGCTTGTCAGCCTCCCAATTGCCATGTCAAACCTCTAACCCACCTTGTCCTAGCAAACCGTTGATTGGCTATGTTACCGCTTTGCTCAGCCCCTCTTATAGCGTTGCTAGTTGCACGTGAAGATTGGAGGTCGTTCCTTGTTGGAACATCATTTATTTACTTGTTGGGATATCATTATATTGATATGTTATCTTAATGCATCTATATACTTGGTAAAGGGTGGAAGGCTCGGCCTCTCGCCTAGTGTTTTGTTCCACTCTTGCCGCCCTAGTTTCCGCCATATCGGTGTTATGTTCCCGGATTTTGCGTTCCTTACACGGTTGGGTTATAATGGGAACCCCTTGATATTTCGCCTTGATTAAAGCTTGTCCAGCAATACCCAACCTTGGTTTTACCATTTGCCACCTAGCCTTTTTCTTTCCCTTGGGTTCTGCAGACTCAAGGGTCATCTTATTTTAACCCCCCGGGCCAGTGCTCCTCTGAGTGTTGGTCCAAACCGTCAGCCGCCGGTGGCTACCAGGGGCAACTCTGGGCTGGCCTACCGGAAGTTTAGACAATCTGAGTGTGCCCTGAGAAAGAGATATGTGCAGCTCCTATCGGGATTTGTCGGCACATTCGGGCGGTGTTGCTGGTCTTGTTTTAACCTGTCGAAGTGTCTTGAGTTACCGAGATACCGAGTCTGATCGGAACGTCTTGGGAGGAGGTCTATTCCTTCGTTGACCGTGAGAGCTTGTCATGGGCTAAGTTGGGACTCCCCTGCAGGGTTTGAACTTTCGAAAGCCATGCCCGCGGTTATGGGCAGATGGGAATTTGTTAATGTCCGGTTGTAGATAACTTGAACCTTAATTAATTAAAATGAATCAACTGAGTGTGTTACCGTGATGGCCTCTTCTCGGCGGAGTCCGGGAAGTGGACACGGTGTTGGAGTTATGCTTGTGCAGGTTGTTCCCTAGATTCTCGCTCGTGCTTTGCCTCCTCTTCTCGCTCTCTTTTGCGGATAAGTTAGCCACCATACATGCTAGTCGCTTGCTGTAGCTCCACATGTATTTGCCTTATCCATTCCTATAAGCTTAAATAGTCTTGATCGCGAGGGTGCGAGATTGCTGAGTCCCTGTGGCTCACAGATACTATTACACCAGATGCAGGTCCAGCTGATTCCGCTCCAGGTGACGAGTACGAGCTCAAGTGGGAGTTCGACGAGGACTCTCAGCGTTATTATGTTTCCTTTCCCGATGATCAGTAGTGGTGCCTAGTTGGGGTTTGATTCAGGGCCTTGTCGCATGTTGGGTTTTCTTCTATTTTGGCGCCGTAGTCGGGCCATGAGTGTTTGTATGATGGATGTTATTTATGTACTTTGATGTGACGTGGCGAGTGTAAGCCAACTATGTATCTTCCCCTTTCATTATATATTACATGGGTTGTTGTAATGATTGCCTGACTTGCGACATTGCTTTCAATGCGGTTATGTCTCTAAGTCGTGCCTCGACACGTGGGAGCTATAGCCGCATCGAGGGCGTTACAAGTTGGTAATCAGAGCCTTCCCCGACCTTAGGAGCCCCATTGCTTGATCGTTTTTAGCAGACGATTTGTGTCTAGAAAAATTTTTTGAGTCATTTAGGAATTATATATCGGAGAGCTTAGGAATTCTTTTTACTTCCCAGTCTCCTCATCGCTTTGGTAAGGCATCCTGACGTAGAGTTTTGAATCTTCTCTTCTCAAATTTCACTAAAAAAAAATTTAGGATCACGCGAGTATCTTGGATTTGTTCCGATGGCTTATGATGAGAACATTGTCTTGGTGCCTCCTGTCAGGGGTTTAGTGGAAGTGTCCCGGGGAGTTGAGCTCTGAGGTGTTGTCATCATAATTTTATCGTTGCAATTCTGGAATACTTGAGATATGTTCGCCGACATCGAAAATCTCTTTTATGCAGTTCGTTGGTGAGATAACCTCGACGCCACCCAGTACTGTGGCGGGAGTTCGGGAGTATCGCCATAACTTGTATAACGGATGCTTTTCGAAGGTTGAGGTAGATGGTTTCCGAAGTTTTCTTGGTTATGTGTTGAAGGATGGATACAGCTGGATGTAGGATTTGCTAGTTTGGGTGAGATATTATGCTTCCCCTGTATCCCCAACACCTGATTGCATAACCGGAAAAGTTCGGGAGTTTCATAGGTGGGAATTCTAGTAGCTCTAGTTCTTCTTCCACGGATATTGGTTTGAGATTGGGATTTCTTACCGATTATTCGTTCTTGATCCGTACCTTGTTGATTTATTTCTCTACCTTAATTCTACGTGGCTTCTCAATTTATGGATATGTGACCATTTGAAGAGGAATGGATTCGTTCATTTTGTTCGGATGTGAAGACTATATGTTGCAATTTTCATTCCGTTGGTTTCAGCTTCATTTATCTGTCTATGTGCTAACGATGGTCAACCTCTTCAGGATGGCTCCCGCTAAGAGCACCAGTCAGAACCAGAATCAAGATCCGCCACCACCTCCACCTCCTCCAGAGGCATGGCAAGCTGTGATGGCCGCAACCAATGCAAACACTCAGCTGATCATGCAAATTCTCCAAGAGCGCAATCAAGGCAGTCAAGGGAATCAAGGCAGCAATCAGAGTCACTTTGCTACACTCAACCAGTTCCTTGCTAACGGGCCAAAGACTTTCAGCAATTGTGTTGAGGCAACCGATGCTGACGATTGGCTTGTGGATCTGTGTAAGCATTTCGAGTGCAGTAACGTCAGGCCTGAGGACTTTGTCAAGTTCGCTTCCTTCCAACTCAAAGATCAAGCTGCAGAATGGTTCCAGCAGTACAAGGATCCCAGAGGTGGACGTGTTATCACTTGGGATGATTTCCGTCGAGATTTCTGAGCTCATCATATTCCGTAGAGTGTGGTTGAAAGCAAGCGTGAGGAATTCCGCAATCTGAAGCAAGGTTCTTTGTCTGTCTATGACTACAACAAATTGTTCCAGAAGCTTGCCCGCTTTGCCAAGCAGGACGTGCCTGATGAGAAGAGCATGATATATCAGTTCAGGGGTGGTCTCAGAGAAGATATTCAGCTAGCTCTTGTTCTCTTTGAGCCCTTGAGGTACGATGAGTTCTACAACATGGCACTGAAGCAAGAGGCTGCTCAGTTGAGGTGTGATGCTTCCAGGAAGCGAGTCAGAGATGTTACTCCTTCTTCCTCTACTCAAGTGGCCAAGCAGCAGAAGTTTTGGCTTCCTCCTCCTCCGTTCTGTCAGCCGTATCAGCAGAAGAGCAAAGGTGGCAGTGGTTCTTCCCACCCACCCAACCCAGGCTTTCAGAACAAGACTTCGTCTCAACCTCCAAGATCGAGTGCTCCGTATCACCGTCTGCTTTCAGAGGTCACGTGCAACAAGTGCCAACAGAAGGGTCACTATGCCAACAAGTGTTTCAATCAGAGGCGTCTTCCTCCTCCTCCTCCTGTCAGATCGGCAAGTACAGCTGTGGTCAAGCATAACCCCAAGTACGCCAAGGTCAACATGGTGAATGCAGCCCAGGCAGAGGACTCGTCAGATGTGATCATGGGTAACCTTCCTGTTAACGATGTTCCTGCAAAAGTTCTTTTTGACATGGGTGCATCGCATTGCTTCATTTCCAGACCTTTTGCATCTAAGCATGGGTGGTTTTCTCAAGTTATGCATAAGCCATTAGCAGTCGTCTCTCCGGGTAGATGCTTGCTTGCTAACTACGAAGTTCCGGATATTTCTATCTCGATGACATTCTGGTTTTCTCCAAGAATAAGGAAGATCATGCCAAGCATTTGCGTTTGGTTCTCGATAAGCTCAGGGAACATCAGTTCTACGCCAAGTTCTCCAAGTGTGAATTTTGGCTCGATGAGGTTCTTTATCTTGGTCATATCATCTCTGCCAAGGGCATTTCTGTGAATCCCGAGAAGGTGTCTGCAATTGTGAATTGGGAACCTCCTCAGAACGTGAAGCAACTCCGCAGTTTCCTCGGTCTCGCAAGCTATTGCCGAAGATTCATTGAAAACTTTTCTAAGATCGCAAAGCCTCTCTCAAATGTTCTTCAGAAGCACGTCAAGTACGTTTGGTCTCCGGAGTGTGATATTGCTTTCAACACTTTGAAAGAGAAGTTGATCACTGCTCCAGTTCTGACTCCGCCTGACGAATCCAAGCCGTACGAGGTCTTTTGTGATGCCTCTCTCCAAGGTCTTGGCGCAGTTTTGATGCAAGAGAAGAAAGTTGTTGCTTATACATCTCGCCAGTAGAAGCCTAATGAGAAGAACTACCCCACTGATGATCTCGAGTTGGCGGCAGTTGTGCATGCTCTTTTGACTTGGAGACATCTTCTATTGGGAAGAAAAGTGGACATTTTCACTGATCACAAGTGTCTCCAGTACATCTTCACTCAGCCTAATCTCAACCTAAGGCAAACTCGATGGGTTGAGATGATTCAAGAGTATAATCCGAGTATTGAGTATACTCCAGGCAAGGCCAATGTGATTGCTGACGCTTTAAGCAGAAAGGCCTACTGCAACAGTCTGATTCTCAAGCCTTATCAACCCGAGCTTTGTGAAGCTTTCCGCAAACTTAATCTGCAAGTTGTTCCTCAAGGTTTCCTCGCCAACCTTCAAGTCTCTCCTACCTTAGAAGACCAGATTCGCCAAGCCCAGCTTCTTGATGCTATGGTGAAAAAGGTGAAGATTGGGATTGCCAAGAGTCAGTCCAAGTACAAGTGCTACCGCCTTGATGACAAGGACACTCTCTTCTTCGAGGATCGTATTGTTGTGCCCAAAGGTGAACTTCGTAAAGTGATCATGAACGAGGCTCACAATTCTCTCCTCTCCATCCACCCTGGGAGCACGAAGATGTATCAGGACCTTAAGCAAGCTTATTGGTGGACTCGAATGAAGCGCGAGATCGCTCAATTCGTGAATGAATGTGATGTCTGCAGAAGAGTGAAGGCAGAACACCAAAGGCCAGCAGGTCTCCTCCAACCTCTTGCCATTCCAGAATGGAAGTTTGACCACATTGAGATGGACTTCGTGACTGGGTTTCCAAAGTCCAAGCGTGGCAATGATGCTATATTCATTGTCATCGACAAGCTCACCAAAGTGGCTCATTTTCTGCCTATCAAAGAGTTGATCACTGCAGCTCAATTGGCGGAACTCTATACCTCTCGCATTGTCTCTCTGCACGGTATTCCTCAAGTGTTCTCTTCAGACCGTGGCAGCATCTTTACCTCCAAGTTTTGGGATTCTTTCCAGAAGGCCATGGGCACCAACATCCGTTTCAGCACTGGTTTCCATGCTCAAACAAGCGGTCAAGTCGAGCGTGTCAACCAGATTCTTGAAGATATGCTCAGGGCTTGTGTGATCTCCTTCGGCATGAAATGGGAGGATTGTCTTCCTTATGCTGAATTCTCATACAACAACAGTTTTCAAGTAAGTTCGGGCAAGGCCCCATTTGAAATTCTGTATGGCAGGAAGTGCCGTACCCCTCTCAACTGGTCTGAAACCGGTGAACGTCAGCTGCTGGGTAATGACTTAATCACAGAGGCAGAAGAAATGTGCAAAGTCATTCGTGATAACCTCAAAGCAGCCCAATCCCGCCAAAAGAGCTACTATGATAGTAAGCACCGTGATTTGGCTTTCGAGATCGGAGATCATGTTTACCTCCGTGTCTCTCCTATGAAAGGTACTCGTCGCTTCGGTATCAAAGGGAAGCTTGCCCCTAGATACGTGGGACCTTTCAAGATTGTCAGCAAGAGAGGCGACCTCGCCTATCAACTCGAGCTTCCTTCAAACTTTGCAAATGTTCATGACGTGTTCCATGTCTCTCAGCTTCGAAAGTGCTTCAAGACTCCTGACCGCACCGTCAACTTCGAGGACATTGAGCTCCAAGAAGATCTCTCTTATCGTGAGCACCCAGTTGCTATTCTCGAAGAGACTGAACGCAAGACTCGCAATAAGTCAATCAAATTTCTTAAAGTCAAGTGGTCTCACCATTCCGACCGTGAAGCTACCTGGGAACGCGAGGATCACCTCTGTTCTGAGTACCCGGAGTTCTTTCAGTCCTAGATCTCGGGACGAGATCTTTTCGTAGTGGTGGAGTGTTGTAACACCCCGGATGTAACTTTCCCAATTTGTACTCCAACTCTTGCCGTTTCCGGCGTTAAGTTATATTTATTTCTCGGGATCGGGTCTTTTTCTCCGTGTGTTGTTTTCTTTTTCATGCATCTCATATCATGTCATCATGTGCATTGCATTTGCATACGTGTTCATCTCATGCATTCGAGCATTTTCCCCGTTGTCCGTTTTGCATTCCGGCGCTTCGTTCTCCTCCGGTGGTCATTTCTAGCTTTCTTTCGTGTGTGGGGATTAAACATTTCCGGATTGGACCGAGACTTGCCAAGCGGCCTTGGTTTACTACCGGTAGACCGCCTGTCAAATTTCGTATCATTTGGACTTCGTTTGATACTCCAACGGTTAACCGAGGGACCGAAAAGGCCTCGTGTGTGTTGCAGCCCAACACCCCTTCAATTTGTCCCCAAACCCACCAAACTCTGCTCCATGTCCTAGAGCGTTCGATCACGATCGCGTGGCCAAAAACCGCACCTCATTTGGACTCTCCTAGCTCTACTTATGCCTATAAATAGCCCCCTCCATTTTCGGATCATCTCCTTCCCCGAAACCCTACCCTAAAAAAAATTCCAGATCCGCCGCCGACGGACGTGTCCGGAGCGGACCGGACAACGTCCGCCGCCGCGCCCAGCCACCCAACGATCGCCACGTGGCACGCCTGCCCGCGCCGCCGCCGAAGCCCGCTCGGCCCGGGGAGAGCCCCTGAGGCCCGAGCCGCCGCCGACCTTCGTCCCGCGCGCCCGCCGCCCTTCGTCTTCGCGCCCGGTGGCCGGCGCCGCCACGGGCCGCACCGCGCCGCCGCGGGCGACCTCGCCTCTCCGCCGGCCGATGGCCGCCGCCCCACGCCCGAGCCGGCTCCGCCGTGCTACTCCTCGCCGCCCCGGGCCACCGCCTCCTCCGGCGCCGACCTCGCCGCCCGCCGACGCCGGCAAGTCCCCGGCGAGCTCCTCCACAGTCCGGCCGCCACTGTTCCGGCGAACCCCGGCGACCTCCTCGGGAAGCGTGCTGGATCTGAGATCTAGGAGGCGGTTGACTTTCTCTCCCGAACCCTAGTTTTTGGGCATACTTTGACCAGTGATATCTCCGCATCCGTAACTCCGTTTTGGACATATAGTATATCAAAATGTTCGCCTCGATGAGTACATCATTTCATTCCATTGCATCATTTTCATTTGAGTTCATCTTGATGCCCAAAATGCTGTTAGAAGGAGGCTTCGTGAGTTAATTTTTAGATCTGCTAGTTCATCTTAGACTTTTGTCATTTTTGTCATGATTATTGTGTGCATGATATGCCTGTGAGTCCTTCATATGTTTTGTTAAGCATTTTGTCTTGTTTCCAGAGGTGCAACCCATGCATTTTTAGGATGTGTGTGGTGACTTGTGCAAGCTTGCAAAGTGAGGCACCCGGTAAATCTGTTTTCAGAGACAGTTGTTTTCACTAAGTCTGGGATTATTTAGTTCATGATGCCATATGTTCAGCTTGTTTCCTAGTGATCCGTGCCTCTTTTGAGGATGATCAGTAAAGGAGTTTTGTTAATCATGTTATGTTCTATCCATCCATGTCTTTGTTTGCAATTATGGAGCACCCTAGCTTGAGTCAATCGAGCTCTACTTTTGCTTCATTGTGAATCTGGGCAGATCGTCAACTCGTTTGCGATTTTGCCGGCGTTGTTGTAGTTGATCCGTGCATGCTATGCCATTGTTCTTGCCATGTCTAGCTAGAATTTTCTGCCTTCTTATTGGATGTATGCTTTCCTTGCCATGACTTGCACCCTAGTGAGTGCATCGAGCTCGTTTACATGCCTTCGTGAGTTATATTTCAGCATGTCTCAGTTTTCACTAAGTCTGAAAACTGATTGTGTTTCATCTATGTTCGTGTGCTCGTTAGAGTATTTTGTGAACCCTTTTGGCCCCAGGTCACTTTGGGTCTTTTGTTAAGCTTGTTGAGTAGCTCCATGCCATGTTCTTACTTGTCATGTTCAGGTCTTGTATCACGTTGTTTTGCTGCTCCGAAGAGAGCATCGTGATCTGAAATTTCAGACTAGTGTTTATTTCACTAAGTCTGAAATCTGTTTTGCTTATTCGTTTTTGCCATGCTTGTTTGAACCTCATAATGGATGAATTGGCCGTGGCTCAGTGCTAGTGTTTTGATAAGCATCTTGTGTAAATCTCTGCCATGTCTTTTGTTGTCATGTTTGGTGGCTGTAGCATGTTCATTGCATTGCGTTTAGATGCCTACTTGCTGTAAATCGCAGACCGGTTCATTTCGTAAAACGCTTGCCATTTCCAAACCGTAGCTCCGATTCCAATGATTTTTATATCGTTTTCAAGCGATTTCATCTCATCTTTCCTGTGGCACCCTTGGAATTCCAAGTTGAGGCCAGGCTCATGCATTTCCTGTCATATCTCGCATTTTGCATCCCGCATCGCATCCCGCATAGCATATCATCTTTTCCTCATATTGCTTGGTCTTGCACGTGGTTGATTGTATCCTTATTGCTTGTTTGTCTTGTTGGGTAGAGCCGGGAGACGAGTTCGCTACCGAGGAGCCCGTTGAGTTTGCTTGTGAGGATCCAGTCAACTCTGACAACTGTGCAAGCAAGATGATCATACCCTCGAAATCACTACTATCTTTGCTATGCTAGTTTGCTCGCTCTTGCTATGCCAATTCTACGATGCCTACCTTTTGCTTGTCAGCCTCCCAATTGCCATTTCAAACCTCTAACCCACCTTGTCCTAGCAAACCATTGATTGGCTATGTTACCGCTTTGCTCAGCCCCTCTTATAGCGTTGCTAGTTGCACGTGAAGATTGGAGGCCGTTCCTTGTTGGAACATCATTTATTTACTTGTTGGGATATCATTATATTGATATGTTATCTTAATGCATCTATATACTTGGTAAAGGGTGGAAGGCTCGGCCTCTCGCCTAGTGTTTTGTTCCACTCTTGCCGCCCTAGTTTCCGTCATATCGGTGTTATGTTCCCGGATTTTGCATTCCTTACACGGTTGGGTTATAATGGGAACCCCTTGATATTTCGCCTTGATTAAAGCTTGTCCAGCAATACCCAACCTTGGTTTTACCATTTGCCACCTAGCCTTTTTCTTTCCCTTGGGTTCTGCAGACTCAAGGGTCATCTTATTTTAACCCCCCCCCCCCGGGCCAGTGCTCCTCTGAGTGTTGGTCCAAACCGTCAGCCACCGGTGGCTACCAGGGGCAACTCTGGGCTGGCCTACCGGAAGTTTAGACAATCTGAGTGTGCCCTGAGAAAGAGATATGTGCAGCTCCTATTGGGATTTGTCGGCACATTCGGGCGGTGTTGCTGGTCTTGTTTTAACCTGTCGAAGTGTCTTGAGTTACCGAGATACCGAGTCTGATCGGAATGTCTTGGGAGGAGGTCTATTCCTTCGTTGACCGTGAGAGCTTGTCATGGGCTAAGTTGGGACTCCCCTGTAGGGTTTGAACTTTTGAAAGCCGTGCCCGCGGTTATGGGCAGATGGGAATTTGTTAATGTCCGGTTGTAGATAACTTGAACCTTAATTAATTAAAATGAATCAACTGAGTGTGTTACCGTAATGGCCTCTTCTCGGCGGAGTCCGGGAAGTGGACACGGTGTTGGAGTTATGCTTGCGCAGGTTGTTCCCTAGATTCTCGCTCGTGCTTTGCCTCCTCTTCTCGCTCTCTTTTGCGGATAAGTTAGCCACCATACATGCTAGTCGCTTGCTGCAGCTCCACATGTATTTTCCTTATCCATTCCTATAAGCTTAAATAGTCTTGATCGCGAGGGTGCGAGATTGCTGACTCCCTGTGGCTCACAGATACTATTACACCAGATGCAGGTCCAGCTGATTCCGCTCCAGGTGACGAGTACGAGCTCAAGTGGGAGTTCGACCAGGACTCTCAGCGTTATTATGTTTCCTTTCCCGATGATCAGTAGTGGTGCCTAGTTGGGGTTTGATTCAGGGCCTTGTCGCATGTTGGGTTTTCTTCTATTTTGGCGTCGTAGTCGGGCCATGAGTGTTTGTATGATGGATGTTATTTATGTACTTTGATGTGACGTGGCAAGTGTAAGCCAACTATGTATCTTCCCCTTTCATTATATATTACATGGGTTGTTGTAATGATTGCCTGACTTGCGACATTGCTTTCAATGCGGTTATGTCTCTAAGTCGTGCCTCGACACGCGGGAGCTATAGCCGCATCGAGGGCGTTACATGACACTTCACCATTGTTTGGGCCTAGAGGAAGACATTGGGGAGTAATAAGTAGATGATGGGTTGCTAGAGTGATAGAAGCTTAAACCCTAGTTTATGCGTTGCTTCATAAGGGGCTGATTTGGATCCATATGTTTCATGCTATGGTTAGGTTTACCTTAATACTTTTGTTGCAGTTGCGGATGCTTGCAATAGAGGTTAATAATAAGTGGGATGCTTGTCCAAGTAAGGCAGTACCCAAGCACCGGTCCACCCACATACTAAATTATCAAAGTACCGAACGTGAATCATATAAGCGTGATGAAAACTAGCTTGACGATATTCCCATGTGTCCTCGGGAGCGCTTTTCTCTATATAAGAGTTTGTATAGGCTTGTCCTTTGCTACAAAAAGGATTGGGCCACCTTGATGCACTTTATTTACTTTTGTTACTTGTTGCTCGTTACAAATTATCCTATCACAAAACTATCTGTTACTACTTATTTCAGTACTTGCAGAGAATACCTTGCTGGAAACCGCTTATCATTTCCTTCTGCTCCTCGTTGGGTTCGACACTCTTAGTTATCGAAAGGACTACGATAGATCCCCTATACTTGTGGGTCATCAAGACTCTTTTCTGGCGCCGTTGCTGGGGAGTGAAGCGCCTTTGGTAGGTGGAATTTGGTAAGGAAAAATTTATATGGTGTGCTAAAATTTACTGTCACTTGTTACTATGGAAAGTAATCCTCTGAGGGGCTTCTTCGGGGTATCTTCACCCCGACCAGTAGAGCAAAGAGTTGCTCCTCAACCTACTGAACCTACTGAAAATGAAAATGTCTTCTTTGAAATTCCTTCGGGTATGATAGAAAAACTGCTAGCTAATCCTTTTTTAGGAGATGGAACAAAACATCCTGATGAGCATCTAATATATGTGGATGAAGTTTGTGGATTATTTAAGCTTGCAGGTGTACCCAGAGATGTTGTTAAGAAGAAGGTCTTCCCTTTATCTTTGAAGGGAGATGCATCGACATGGTATAGGCTATGTGATGATATAGGGTCTTGGAATTACAAACGATTGAAATGGGAATTTCATCAAAAGTTTTATCCTATGCATCTTGTTCATCGTGATCGCAATTATATATATAATTTTTGGCCTCGCGAAGGAGAAAGCATCGCTCAAGCTTGGGGGAGGCTTAAATCATTGTTATATTCGTGCCCCAAACATGAACTCTCAAGAGAAATGATTATTCAAAATTTATATGCTCGGCTTTCTGATAGCAATCGCACCATGCTTGATACTTCTTATGTTGGCTCTTTTATGATGAAGACTATTGAATTCAAATGGGATTTATTGGAAAGAATTAAACGCAACTCTGAAGATTGGGACCTCGACAAAGGTAAGGAGTCAGGTATGACACCTAGTTTTGATTGTGTTAAATCTTTTATGGATACCGATATTTTTCGTAAATTTAGCACTAAATATGGACTTGACTCTGAGATAGTAGCTTCTTTCTGTGAATCTTTTGCTACTTATGTTAATATCCCCAAGGAGAAGTGGTTTAAATAGAATCCTCCCATAGAAGTAAAAGTAGTTGCACCTATTAAAGTTGAAGAAAAGATTGTCACTTATAATGATCCTATTGTTCCTACTGCATATGTTGAGAAACCACCTTTTCCTGTTAGGATAAAGGATCATGCTAAAGCTTCAACTGTGGTTCGTAAAAGCAATATTAAAACATATACACCTCCTGAGTAAGTTAAAGTTGAACATAATATTGCTATTGTTAAAGATCTCTTGTCTGATAATATTGATGGGCATGTTATTTATTTCCGTGATGAAACTACTAGAATTGCTAAACCCTGTGCTAAAGATAAACCTAGACTTGTGGTAGGCATGCCTGTTATTTCTGTTAAAATAGGAGATCATTGTTATCATGGCTTATGTGATATGGGTGCTAGTGCTAGCGCAATACCTCATTCCTTATACAAAGAAATTATGCATGATATTGCACCTGCTGAGATAGAAGATATTGATGTCTCAATTAAACTTGCCAATAGAGATACTATTTCACCAATGAGAATTGTTAGAAATGTTGAAGTCTTGTGTGGGAAAACTAAATATCCTGCTGATTTTCTTATTCCTGGTTCCCCACAAGATAGCTTTTGTCCCATTATATTTGGTAGACCCTTCCTGAACACTGTTAATGCTACCATAGATTGCAAAAGGGATGTTATTACTATTGGTTTAGATGATATGGATCATGAATTTAATTTCTCTAAATTTAGTAGACAACACCGTGAAGAAGAATTACCTAGTAAGGATGAAATTATTGGTCTTGCTTCTATTGTCGTACCTCCTAGTGATCCTTTAGAACAATATTTGCTAGACCATGAAAATGACATGTTTATGAATGAAAGAAGGGAAATAGATGAAGTATTCTTTAAACAGGAACATATTCTGAAAAATAATTTACCTATTGAAATCTTAGGGGATCCTCCTCCACCCAAGGGTGATCCCGTTTTTGAGCTTAAACCGTTGCCTGATACTCTTAAATATGCTTATCTTGATGAGAAAAAGATATATCCTGTTATTATTAGTGCTAACCTTTCAGAGCATGAGGAAGAGAGATTATTGAAAACTCTGAAGAAGCACCGTGTTGTTATTGGGTATACTCTTGATGATCTTAAGGGCATTAGTGCCACTCTATGCCAACATAAAATTAATTTGGAAGAAGATGCTAAACTAGTTCGTGATCATCAACGACGGCTGAATCCTAAAATGGAAGAAGTGGTAAGAAAGGAAATACTAAAGCTCCTTGAGGCAGGTATAATCTATCCCGTTGCTGATAGTCAGTGGGTAAGTCATGTCCATTGTGTCCCTAAGAAGGGAGGTATTACTGTTGTTCCTAATGATAAAGTTGAATTGATTCCTCAAAGAATTATTACAGGTTATAGGATGGTAATTGATTTCCGCAAATTAAATAAGGCAACTAAAAAGGATCATTACCCCTTACCTTTTATCGGTCAAATGCTAGAAAGATTATCCAAACATACACATTTTTGCTTTCTAGATGGTTATTCTGGTTTCTCTCAAATACCAGTGTCAGCCAAAGATCAATCAAAGACTACTTTTACATGCCCTTTTGGTACTTTTTCTTATAGACGTATGCCTTTTGGTATAATGCACCTGCTACCTTTCAAAGATGCATGATGGCTATATTCTCTGACTTTTGTGAAAATATTTGTGAGGTTTTCATGGACGATTTCTCCATCTATGGATCTTCTTTTGATGATTGCTTGAGCAACCTTGATCAAGTTTTGCAGAGATGTGAAGAAACTAATCTTGTCTTGAATTGGGAAAAGTGCCACTTTATGGTTAATGAAGGTATTGTGTTGGGGCACAAAGTTTCTGAAAGAGGTATTGAAGTTGATAAAGCCAAGGTTGATGATATTGAAAAGATGCCATGTCCCAAGGACATCAAAGGTATAAGAAGTTTCCTTGGTCATGCCGGATTTTATAGGAGGTTCATTAAGGACTTCTCAAAAATTTCTCGACCTCTCACTAATTTATTACAAAAAGATATACCATTTGTTTTTTATGATGATTGTGTAGAAGCATTTGAAATACTTAAGAAAGCATTGATCTCTGCACCTATTGTTTAGCCACCTGATTGGAATTTACCCTTTGAAATTATGTGTGATGCTAGTGATTATGCTGTAGGTGTTGTTCTAGGGCAAAGAGTTGATAAGAAATTAAATGTTATTCAATATGCTAGTAAAACCCTAGACAATGCTCAAAGAAATTATGCTACTACTGAAAAGGAATTCTTAGTAGTTGTATTTGCTTGTGATAAGTTCAAACCTTATATTGTTGATTCTAAAGTAACTATTCACACTGATCATGCTGCTATTAAGTATCTCATGAAAAAAAATGATGCTAAACCTAGACTTATTAGATGGGTTCTCTTGCTACAAGAATTTGACTTACATATTGTTGATAGAAAGGGAGCTGAGAACCCCGTTGCAGACAACTTGTCTAGGTTAGAAAATATGCTTGATGACCCACTACCTATTGATGATAGCTTTCCTGATGAGCAATTAAATGTCATAAATGCTTCTCATACTGCTCCATGGTATGATGATTATGCTAATTACATTGTTGCTAAGTTTATACCACCTAGTTTCACATACCAGCAAAAGAAAAAGTTCTTCTATGATTTGAGGCATTACTTTTGGGATGACCCACATCTTTATAAAGGAGTAGATGGTGTTATTAGACGT
The DNA here is from genome assembly GCF_056163025.1 of Triticum urartu. NCBI lineage: Eukaryota > Viridiplantae > Streptophyta > Magnoliopsida > Poales > Poaceae > Triticum > Triticum urartu. Next base: position 222,224,167 of record NC_141878.1, read on the forward strand.
TGTGTACCTGAGCATGAACATGAACAGATCCTACGCAAGTGTCACTCCGAAGCTTATGGAGGACACCATGCTGGAGATAGAACTGCACATAAGGTATTGCAATCTAGTTTTTATTGGCCTACTCTCTTCAAGGATGCCCATAAGTTTGTCTTATCTTATGATGAATGTCAAAGAATTGGTAATATTAGTAGACGTCAAGAAATGCCTATGAACTATTCACTCGTTATTGAACCATTTGATGTTTGGGGCTTTGATTATATGGGACCTTTTCCTTCCTCTAATGGATATACACATATTTTAGTTGTTGTTGATTACGTTACTAAGTGGGTAGAAGCTATTCCAACTAGTAGTGTTGATCATAACACTTCTATTAAAATGCTTAAAGAAGTTATTTTTCCAAGATTTGGAGTCCCTGGATATTTAATGACTGATGGTGGTTCACATTTTATTCATGGTGCTTTCCATAAAATGCTTGCTAAATATGATGTTAATCATAGAATTGCATCTCCTTATCACCCACAGTCTAGTGGTCAAGTAGAATTGAGTAATAGAGAGCTAAAATTAATTTTGCAAAAGACTGTTAATAGATCTAGAAAAAATTGGTCCAAGAAACTTGATGATGCATTATGGGCCTATAGAACTGCATATAAAAATCCTATGGGTATGTCTCCGTATAAAATGGTTTATGGAAAAGTATGTCACTTACCTCTCGAACTAGAACACAAGGCATATTGGGCTATTAAAGAACTCAATTATGATTTCAAACTTGCCGGTGAGAAGAGGTTATTTGATATTAGCTCACTTGATGAATGGAGAACCCAAGCCTATGAAAATGCCAAGTTGTTTAAACAAAAAGTTAAAAGATGGCATGACAAAAGAATACAAAAGCGTGAGTTTAATGTAGGTGATTATGTATTGCTATACAACTCTCGTTTAAGATTTTTTGCAGGAAAACTTCTCTCTAAATGGGAAGGTCCTTACGTCATCGAGGAGGTCTATCGTTCCGGTGCCATAAAAATCAACAACTTCGAAGGCACAAATCCGAAGGTGGTAAACGGTCAAAGAATCAAACATTATATCTCAGGTAATCCCATAAATGTTGAAACCAATGTTATTGAAACCGTAACCCCGGAGGAATACATAAGGGACACTTTCCGGAACGTTTCAGACTCCGAAAAGGAATAGGTATGTGGTACGGTAAGTAAACCGACTCCAAAACAGTTTTTAAGGCAATATTTCTCTGTTTTGGAATATTTAGAAAAATAGAAAAATAAGAAGCAGTCCAGGAAGGACACGAGGGCTCCACGAGGGTGGAGGGCGCGCCCTACCCCCCTGGGCACGCCCCCTACCTCATGTGCTCTCCGGACTCCGTTTTCGTACACGACACGTATTTTGGTCGGTAAAAATTCATTATATAATCTCCCGGAGGTTTTGACTCCCGTATCACGCAAAAATCTCCTGTTTTTGTTTCGAGTTGTTTTTCTGACAGATCCAGGTTGTCATGTCATCTTCAAGTGCCCCCAAGGACCAGTTCTTCGAGAAGGTCATCAACCCCTACCCCGCAGAAGTGCTGCAACACCCTCAAACCATTGAGATGCGTGAGGGGTTGTTGCACATCCGCGATGTTGAGGGACCAAGGAAGACCGGAAGCACGGAGGCAAGGCTCGAGGCATTGGAGCAAGAAGTTTTCAAGTGTCAGGAGATGGTGGAGTGTGGACTCGATTCCAATCACATCATGATCACAGAGTTCACCAACAACCACAAGCTGGACGTCAAGGACATTGGGGAGGCGATCTTCAAGCTTCATGAGAAAAACGAGCACCTCCAAGCCCAGATCTATGACCTGCAAAATCAAAACTGTGAGTATGAATATAGATTCAAGAGGATGAGTTTGGCTGCAGATTTGAGGTTCCAGGAGACTCGTTCATCCTTCTATGATGGTGAGCCTATGCCTTGGAAGAAGGATGACAAGCCTACGCCATTAACAAAATCACCACCGTCTCCACCAACAAAGAAGAATTGAGTAACTAGTATGGGCGCTCCCCTTGGCAACTGCCAAGCTTGGGGGAGTGCCACGGTATCGTATCACCATCACTTTTATCTTTACCGTTTTTCTTAGTTCGATCCGTTTAGTAATATCTTGATCTAGTAGAATAAAAGTTCTTAGTGTGATCTAGTTGTGAGTTTTGCTTTATAATCCTTCTATGTAATTGAGTCCGTGAGCTATATAATAAAGATTAGTGTTGAGTCAAGGGCTTGATTATTTTGCCATGATCCTAAGTGAATAAAAGAAAAGAGAAGAAATAAAAATAAACAAAGAGATCATATGGATCTCATGGAGAGTAATGAGCTCACATAGAAAGAGTATGATGAATAAAAGTTGTTGAGAGTTTACAAACCTAGTTTTGGTCATCATTGCAATTAATAGGAAGTAATAAAGAAAGAGAGGTCTTCACATATAGATATACTATCTTGGACATCTTTTATGATTGTGAGCACTCATTAAAATATGACATGCTAAAGAGTTGATGTTGGACAAGGAAGACAATGTAATGGGTTATGTTTTCTTACATCTGACATAAATTATATTGTCATGGATCATCCAACATGGTTGAGCTTGCCTTTCCCCCTCGTTCTAGCCAAATTCATCGCACCAAGTAGAGATACTACTTGTGCTTCCAAATACCCTTAAACCAGTTTGCCATCAGAGTCCACCATACCTACCTATGGATTGAGTAAGATCCTCTAAGTAAGTTGTCATCGGTGCAAGCAATAAAAATTGCTCTCTAAATATGTATGACTTATTAGTGTGGGAGAAATAAGCTTTATACGATCGTGTGATATGGAAGAAATAAAAGTGACAAACTGCATAATAAAGGTCCATATCACAAGTGGCAATATAAAGTGATGTTCTTTCGCATTGAGATTTTGTGCATCCAACTATAAAAGCGCATGACAACCTCTGCTTCCCTCTGCGAAGGGCCTATCTTTTACTTTTATCTCCTACCCTGCATAAGAGTCATGGTGATCATCACCTTTCCTTTTTACATTTTATCCTTTGGCAAGCACAGTATGTTGGAAAGATCCTGGTATATATGGCTAATTGGATGTGAGTTTTCATGAACTATTACTGTTGACATTACCCTTCAGGTAAGACTTTGGGAGGAAAAACTATAAGCCCCTATCTTTCTCTGTGTTCGATTGAAACTCCATACCCATAAGTATTGCATGAGTGTCAGCAATTGTGAAAGACTATATGATAGTTGAGTATGTGGACTTGCTAAAAAGCTCTTATATATTGACTCTTTCCTATGTTATAACAAATTACAATTGCTCCAATGACTGAGATTATAGTTTGTTAGTTTTCAATGAAGTTTACTATTCATACTTGAAATTGTGATTGAATTATTACTTAGCATAAGAAATTATATGACAAGAATTATATAAGTTGCTGTTCTAAGAATGATCATGATGCCCTCATGTCCGTATTTTATTTTTATCGACACCTCTATCTCTAAACATGTGGACATATTTTTCGATTTCGGCTTTCGCTTCAGGACAAGCGAGGTCTAAGCTTGGGGGAGTTGATACGTCCATTTTGCATCATGCTCTTATATCGATATTTATTGCATTATGGGCTGTTATTACACATTATGTCACAATACTTATGCCTATTCTCTCTTATTTTACAAGGTTTACATAAAGAGGGAGAATGCCGGCAGCTGGGATTCTGGGCTAGAAAATGAGCAAATATTAGAGACTTATTCTGCACAGCTCCCAAAGTCCTGAAACTTCATGGAAGACGTTTTCATAATATATACAAAATACTCAGCGGAAGAAATTCACCAGGCGGGCACACCCTGCCCACGAGGGTGGGGTGCGCCCCCCTACCTCGTGGGCCCCCTGGTGGCCCTCCGGTGGCCATCTTCTGCTATATGAAGTCTTTCGATGGGAAAAAGCCATAAGCCATCTTCTCGGATGAAACTCCGCCGCCACGAGGCGAAACCTTGGCGGAACCAATCTAGGGCTCTGGTGGAGCTGTTCTGCCAGGGAAACTTCCCTCCCGGAGGGGGAAATCATCACCATCATTATCACCAACCACTGTTCAAGATATCTTCCGATATGCCGATAAATCAGCCGATTTATCGCTTACCGCTATCAGACCGATAAGATAAATCGGCCAATAAATGAGCCGATATGGCGATAAATCGGCCAATATGCTGATAAACTAGCCGATTTACCCCTTATCATGGGTCGACCGATAAGTTCCCGATAAGCGATATCCCCAACATTGTCACCAACGCTCCTCTCATCGGGAGAGGGCAATCTCCATCAACATCTTCATCAGCACCATCTCCTCTCAAAACCCTAGTTCATCTCTTGTATCCAATTCTTGTCTCCAAGTCCGGGATTGGTGCTAGTAGGTTGCTAGTAGTGTTAATTACTCCTTGTAGTTGATGCTAGTTGGTTTAATTGGTGGAAGATCATATGTTCAGATCCTATATGCATATTAATACCCCTCTGATTATGAACATGTTTATGCTTTGTAAGTAGTTACTTTTGTTCCTAAGGACATGGGAGAAGTCTTTCTATTAGTACTCATGTGAATTTGGTATTCGTTCGATATTTTGATGAGATGTATGTTGTCTCTCCTCTAGTGGTGTTATGTGAACGTCGACTACATGACACTTCACCATTGTTTGGTCCTAGAGGAAGGCATTGGGGAGTAATAAGTAGATGATGGGTTGCTAGAGTAACAAAAGCTTAAACCCTAGTTTATGCGTTGCTTCGTAAGGGGCTGATTTGGATCCATATGTTTCATGCTATGGCTAGGTTTACCTTAATACTTTTGTTGTAGTTGCGGATGCTTGCAATAGAGGTTAATCATAAGTGGGATGCTTGTCCAAGTAAGGGCAGTACCCAAGCACCGGTCCACCCACATAATAAATTATCAAAGTACCGAACGCGAATCATATAAGTGTGATGAAAACTAGCTTGACGATATTCCCATGTGTCCTCGGGAGCGTTTTTCTCTATATAAGAGTTTGTCCAGGCTTGTCCTTTGCTACAAAAAGGATTGGGCCACCTTGCTGCACTTTATTTACTTTTGTTACTTGTTGCTCGTTACAAATTATCCTATCACAAAACTATTTGTTACCACTTATTTCAGTACTTGCAGAGAATACCTTGCTGGAAACCACTTATCATTTGCTTCTGCTCCTCGTTGGGTTCGACACTCTTATTTCTCGAAAGGACTATGATAGATCCCCTATACTTGTGGGTCATCAGAGCTCCTCCGACCTCAACTCCAACTCTATATATTCGTGTTCGGAGAGAAAAAATAAAGGAGAGAGATTCATCGCGTTTTACGATACGGAGCCGCCGCCAAGCCCTAAACTCTCTCGGGAGGGCTGATCTGGAGTCCGTTCGGGGCTCCGGAGAGGGGAATCCGTCGCCATCATCATCATCAACCATCCTCCATCACTAATTTCATGATGCTCACTGCCGTGCGTGAGTAATTCCATCGTAGGCTTGCTAGACGGTGATGGGTTGGATGAGATTTATCATGTAATCGAGTTAGTTTTGTTAGGGTTTGATCCCTAGTATCCACTATGTTCTGAGATTGATGTTGCTATGACTTTGCTATGCTTAATGCTTGTCACTAGGGCCCGAGTGCCATGATTTCAGATCTGAACCTATTATGTTTTCATCAATATATGTGAGTTCTTGATCCTATCTTGCAAGTCTATAGTAACCTACTATGTGTTATGATTCGGCAACCCCAAAGTGACAATAATCAGGACCACTTCTGGTGATGACCGTAGTTTGAGGAGTTCATTTATTCACTATGTGTTAATGCTTTGGTCCGGTACTCTATTAAAAGGAGGCCTTAATATCCCTTAGTTTCTGCTAGGACCCCGCTGCCACAGGAGGGTAGGACAAAAGATGTCATGCAAGTTCTTTTCCATAAGCATGTATGACTATATTCAGAATACATGCCTACATTACATTGATGAATTGGAGCTAGTTCTGTGTCACCCTAGGTTATGAATGTTACATGATGAACCACATCCGGCATAATTCTCTATCACCTATCCATTGCCTACGAGCTTTCCGTATATTGTTCTTCGCTTATTTACTTTTCCGTTGCTATTGTTACAATCACTACAAAATACCAAAAACATTACTTTTGCTATCGTTACCTTTTGCTACCATTACCGCTACTATCATATTACTTTGCTACTAAATACTTTGCTGCAGATATTAAGTTTCTAGGTGTGGTTGAATTGACAACTCAGCTGCTAATACTTGAGAATATTCTTTGGCTCCCCTTGTGTCGAATCAATAAATTTGGGTTGAATACTCTACCCTCGAAAACTGTTGCGATCCCCTATACTTGTGGGTTATCAAGACTATTTTCTGGCACCATTGCCGGGGAGCATAGCTCTATTCTTTGAGTCACTTGGGATTTATATCTGCTTATCATTATGAAGAACTTGAGAGATCCAAAAACCAAGATTTATCCCTCAACTACGAGGGGAGGTAAGGAACTGCCATCTAGCTCTGCACTTGATTCACCTTCTGTTTTGAGTAAGCTTGTGACACCTAAACCTGCTTCTGCTATTGATTCTGATATGTCGCATATTATTGATGATGCCACTTCTGCTATGCATGATACTTATGATGAAACTACTTCTATGCTTGATACAACTGTGCCACTTGGTGAATTTCTTGATGAACAACTTGCTAGGGCTAGAGAGAATGAAATTATTGGAACTGATAATACTGATGAAAGTGATTATGAAGGCTCTCCTAATAAATATGAATTACCTGTTGTGCCTAAGAGCTATGTTATGGATGAAGAAACTAAAAGAGGCTTTCTTGCTTGCAATGATAGAAGTAATCTTAAGAAATTATTAGCTAAGCTTAAACAAAAAACTCTGGATGGTAGAATGAAATATGATCCTGCTTATGCTACTTCACCTATCTTTGTTACTGATAAGGATTATGAATTCTCTGTTGATCCTGATATAATTACTTTGGTTGAATCTGATCCTTTTTATGGCTATGAATCTGAAACTGTTGTGGCACATCTTACTAAATTAAATGATATAGCCACCCTGTTCACTAATGATGAGAGAACTCGCTACTTTTATATCCTTAAAATATTCCCGATCTCATTAAAGGGTGATGCTAAGATATGGTTTAATTCTCTCGATCCTGGTTGTGTGCATAGTCCCCAGGATATGATTTATTACTTCTCTGCTAAATATTTCCCTTCTCATAAGAAACAAGTTGCCTTAAGGGATATATATATAATTTTGTGCAAATTGAAGAAGAGAGTCTCCCACAAGCTTGGGGGAGGCTTCTCCAATTACTTAATGCTTTGCCTGATCACCCTCTTAAGAAAAATGAAATGCTTGATATCTTTTATAATGGACTAACCGATGCTTCCAGAGATTACCTGGATAGTTGTGCTGGTTCTATTTTCAGGAAAAGAACACCGGATGAAGCTAAAATTCTATTGAATAATATGTTGACAAATGAAAATAATTGGACACTCCTGAGCCAACTCCTGAGCCTATTCCTAAACCAACTCCGAAGAAAAGGGGTGTTCTATTTCTCAGTCCTGAAGATATGCAAGAGGCAAAGAAATCCATGAAAGAAAAGGGTATTAAAGCTGAAGATGTTAAGAATTTACCTCCTATTGAAGAAATACATGGTCTTAATTTACCGCCTGTTGAAGAAATATATGATTTTAATCCATCACCTATTGAAGAAACACATGGTCTTGATAACCCGACACAGGTAGTAAAGGTAAATTCTCTCTATAGATATGATAAAGCTGAAATCCCATTTACTAAGTTTGCTAGCCCATGCTTAGATGAGTTTGATAAATTTATGGTTAAGCAAGAAGACTTCAATGCTTATTTTGTTGCTAGGAAACACGGTAAAGAAAGAGAACCATGGGTTCAAAAACCCATGCCTTTTCCTCCCAAACCATCCAAGAAAAAGGATGATGAGGATTTTGAGCGCTTTGATGAAATGATTAGACCTATCTTTTTGCGTATGCGATTAACTGATATGCTCAAAATGAATCCTTATGCTAAGTATATGAAAGAAATTGTCACTAATAAAATAAAGATACCGGAAGCTGAGATTTCCACCATGCTTGCTAATTATACTTTTAAAGGTGGAATACCAAAGAAACTTGGAGATCCAGGAGTACCCACTATACCATGTTCCATTAAAAGAAACTATGTTAAAACTGCTTTATGTGATCTTGGAGCCGGTGTTAGTGTTATGCCTCTCTCTTTATATCGTAGACTTGATTTGAATAAGTTGACACCTACTGAAATATCTTTGCAAATGGCTGATAAATTAACTACTATACCTGTCGGTATTTGTAAGGATGTGCGTGTTGTGGTTGCTAACGTTACTATTTTAACGGACTTTGTTATTCTTGATATTCCCGAGGACGATAGTATGTCTATTATTCTTGAAAGACCCTTTTTGAATACTGCAGGGGCTGTCATTGATTGCACCAAATGCAATGTCACTTTTCATGTTAATGGTAATGAGCATACGGTACACTTTCCGAGGAAACAACCTCAAGTCCACAGTATCAATTCTATTGGGAAAATTCCATCGATTATTTTTAGAGGTTTTGAATTTCATCTTCCTGCTGTCAAGAAGAAATATGATATTCTTATTGTTGGGGATGTGCATATCCCTGTTGAGGTAACCTAGTGTTATTCGAAAATTCTCCGGTTCCATATTATTCGGTATGAGTTTGTTAACAAGACTTGATCAACCTTGTTAATGGATTCCTTTTGATGATCATGAGATGGATGAATCTAGAAAACACAACTCTCTGTACCCTCTTTCTACTTTCTATTATTTATATTAATAAAGCAAAAATAGTAATTTCTGTTTGTTTTCTGATTATCCGTGCAATATAAAAATACCCTGGAAATAAAAGTTCTCCAAATGCCCTGAAATTTAGATATGATTTTTCTGAAATATTTGACAATATTTGGCACTGAGAACACAGCAGGGGGCATCCACCTGGCCACGAGGGTGGAGGGCGCGCCCCCTGCCTCGTGGGCCCACGGTGGCCCTCCTCCACTTATTCCTGCACCGACACACTCCTTCTTCCTCCCACAAACACCATTATCCAGCTCAAGCACGAGTTCTAGCTCATTTTGCAGCGATTTTCGATCTCCTTGCTCAAAGCACCTCTCACAAAATTGCTTTGGGGGATTGTTCCTTGGTATGTGACTCCTCCAATGGTCCAATTAGTTTTTGTTCTAGTGCTTTATTCATTGCATATTTTTGCTGCTTAGGTGACCCTGTTCTTGAGCTTGCATGTCAAATTTATGTGGTTCCAAGTAGTTTTGATACATGATATATGCTCTAGGCACTTGTAGGAGTAGTTGCTATCAATTTTGTTGAGTTTGGTTCACTTTTATTTTGAAGTTACTAAAAATTTCAGAAATTTTTCAGAGGAAGAAATATGTTTAGGAAAATGTACCAAGGTGGTTCTTCAAGGAAACAAGGACCCAGGCTTGCAATGCGTGATGCTGATGATGAGCCACCAAGGGATGCTCCAGTGCGGCCTTGTGAATGGCCTTCAGAGGACTTCATGGATCGAGCAGGAATTAAGGAAGAATTTAACGCATATTTGTGTAATGCTGATCTTGTGAGCTTCGAGGCGAAAAAGTGTCGTCAGTACCACTATCTCACTAGTTCCTTTGTGAGGAGGTTTGAATTTTCATCTTCACGCAATTCTCAAACTGTCCTGTTTGATCTTTATGAAAATTCTTATACTATGGACTTAGAGGATTTTACCACAGCTTACAAACTTCCACAGTGGGGTAGTGCTAGTGAACCTCGCAAATCTGAATTTAGAGATTTTCTTGCTAGTATAACTGTGGGAGAGTCTAGAGATATAGCACAAGCTACCATAGGGAGCATTCATTTTCCTGCTCTACATTATTTTGCTCTCTTCATAGGTAGATGTATTAATGGTAAAGATGAAGCATGCCACATGTGTGTCCCTGACCTCAGTATTCTTAGGAGTGCTGTGTTAGGAGATAAATCTTATAATTTGGGAGCCATTGTTGCACGTAGGTTGCATCTTAATAGATTTAATGGAGATTTCTTTGGTGGAATTTATGCAACCCGCATAGCTAATTTCCTTGGTATAACCATACGTGAGGATGATATTAAGTTGCCCCCTACTTATTTGGATTATGAGGCTATGGTTCGTCATCAATTTGTTGAGAGGAACGATCAGTTCCTCCAGTACCTATCACGTCGCTCTCCCTGCTTCTACTTTCTTTGACTTTCAGGCAAAAGGGAGATATTTTATAACCAGAGAGGAGGCGGAAGAGTATAAGAGGAGGGCTGAGATAGCTCGCCTCCAAGCTGCAGCCCACGATGCAATGACTGCTGCATCTCAGTATGACCCCAACTACAACTTTCGATATCTGCCAGGCCATCCGTGGCATTGGACCAACTTAGGCCAAAAGCCTAATCTTGGGGGAGTACGTATTTCTCACCGACATTACATTCATGTTCACACACTCATTGCTAGATGTCGGTGCTCATACTTTTTCATTGTAATATCCATGCTAGTTTATTTCCTTTTATTGCTTTCTTCTTGTGAGTTTAATAAACCTTAAGAAAAACAAAACAAAAAATTAGTTGTAGTTTTTAATTAGTTTACTTTCCATGCTTGTAGTAGTAATTAAAAAGAAAACCCAAAAAGATTTCCTGTTCTTCTTTTTGTTGGGAGCTTTCCCGTGTAAATAGTTCTATTTCTTTTCTTTTCTTTGGGGGTCGATAGGAGAAGACAATGATTAAATTGTTGAAGTGGCTCTTATATGCATTATTGTTGATCTGACAAAAGAGCCCATATTGCCTTGTCTTCTCCTATTTATTGAATGCTTGCAGATTCCAGCTTAGTCCAATGCACATGCACTATTATTGTCCTCCACATCGTTCAGTCGTGCAAGTGAAAGGCAATTATGACGATATATGATGAACTGATTGAGATGGGAGAAGCTGGTATGAACTCGACCTCTCTTGTTTTTGTAAATATGATTAGCTCATCATTCCTGATTCAGCCTATTATGAATAAACATGTTTGCGATGACAATTAGAGATCATAGTTTCTTATGCCATACTTAATTAGCTAGGAGCTTATAATGGTTTACCTTGCATGCCAACATGCTATTAAAATGGTTGTGATGTGGTATGATAGGGTGGTATCCTCTTTTGAACGACCCGAGTGGCTTGACTTGGCACATGTTCACGCATGTAGTTGAAACAAAATCAACATAGCCTCTACGATATTTATGTTCATGGTGCATTATATCCTACTCATGCTTGCATTCGGTGTTGGTTAATTTTAATGCATGTTCATGACTGTTGTCGCTCTCTAGCTGGTCGCTTCCCAGTCTTTTTCTAGCCTTCACCTGTACCAAGCGGGAATACTGCTTGTGCATCCAATCCCATAAACCCTAAACTTGTTCCATATGAGTCCACCATACCTACCTATATACGGTATCTACCTGCCGTTCCAAGTAAATTTGTATGTGCCAAACTCTAAACCTTCAAATAAATATCATGTTTTGTATGCTCGAATAGCTCATGTATCAACTAGGGTTGTCCGTATCTTCCATATTAGGCGGGTTATTCTCAAGAGGAGTGGACTCCGCACCTCACTCACGAGAAAGTGGCTGGTCACCGGGATGCCTAGTCCCATGCTTTATGCAAATGAAATCAAAATAATTGCAAACAAAAGTCCCCTTGGGACTCTTGTTAGTTGGAGGCACTCGTTGTTTCGAGCAAGCCATGGATTGATGCTTGTTGGTGGAGGGGGAGTATAAACTTTACCACTCTGTTTGGGAACCGCCTATAATGTGTGTAGCATGGAAGATATGTTGGTTGTTATGTTGACAATGAAAGTATACCGCTCAAAATATTATTCATCTCTATTTCAAAACCGAGCTCTGGCACCTCTACAAATCCCTGCTTCCCTCTGCGAAGGGCCTATCTATTTACTTCCATGTTGAGTCATCATCCTCTTATTAAAAAGCACCAGTTGGAGAGCACCATTGTCATTTGCATTCATTACTGTTAGTTTACATTGAGTATGACTTGACTGGATCTCTTTTACCATGAATTACAATGTCTAGTCAGTCCTGGATCTTTAAAGGTGCTCTGCATTTATGTTTTGCGGTCTCGGAAAGGGCTAGCGAGATACCATCTTGTTATATCATATTATGATTGTTTTGAGAAAGTGTTGTCATCCGAGATTTATTATTATTGCTTGCTAGTTGATTATGCCATTGATATGAGTAAACATGAGACCTAAGTGTTATTGTGAATATGGTTAGTTTATAATCTTTGCTGAAAACTTGAATGTTGGCTTTACATATTTACAACAAGAGCGGACAGAGTTTGTAAAAGTTTTTCTTTATCACTTTCAGTTTGTCAACTGGATTGCTTGAGGACAAGCAAAGGTTTAAGCTTGGGGGAGTTGATATGTCTCCGTCGTATCTACTTTTCCAAAACACTTTTGCCCTTGTTTTTGACTCTTACTTGCATGATTTGAATGGAACTAACCCGGACTGACGTTGTTTTTAGCAGAATTGACATGGTGTTAATTATGTGCAGAAACAAAAGTTCTCGGAATGACCTGAAACTTCACGGAGATTATTTTTGGAAATAATAAAAAAAATACTGGCAAAAGATCAAGACCAGGGGGCCCACACCCTAGCCACGAGGGTGGGGGCGCGCCTGCCACCCCTGGGCGCGCTCCCTACCTCGTGGGCCCCCTGGAGATCCTTCGACCTCAACTCCAACTCTATACATTTGTGTTCGGAGAGAAAAAATCAAGGAGAAAGATTCATCACGTTTTATGATAAGGAGCCGCCGCCAAGCCCTAAACTCTCTCGGGATGGCTGATCTGGAGTCCGTTCGGGGCTCAGGAGAGGGGAATCTATCGCCATCGTCATCATCAACCATCCTCCATCACCAATTTCATGATGCTCACCGCTGTGCGTGAGTAATTCCATCGTAGGCTTCCTGGACGGTGATGGGTTGGATGAGATTTATCATGTAATCGAGTTAGTTTTGTTAGGGTTTGATCCCTAGTATCCACTATATTCTGAGATTAATGTTGCTATGACTTTGTTATGCTTAATGCTTGTCACTAGGGCCCGAGTGCCATGATTTCAGATCTGAACCTATTATGTTTTCATCAATATATGTGAGTTCTTGATCCTATCTTGCAAGTCTATAGTCACCTACTATGTGTTATGATCTGGCAACCCCGAAGTGACAATAATCGGGACCACTTCCGGTGATGACCATAGTTTGAGGATTTCATGTATTCACTATGTGTTAATGCTTTGGTCTGGTACTCTATTAAAAGGAGGCCTTAATATCCCTTAGTTTCCGCTATGACCCCGCTGCCACGGGAGGGTAGGTGTGACGCCCCCGATTCGATCATACACTAATCATACACACAAACGTGTACGATCAAGATCAGGGACTCATGGGAAGATATCACAACACAACTCTACAAATAAAATAAGTCATACAAGCATCATATTACAAGCCAGGGGCCTCGAGGGTTCGAATACACGAGCTCGATCATAGACGAGTCAGCGGAAGCAACAATATCTGAGTACAGACATAAGTTAAACAAGTTTGCCTTAAGAAGGCTAGCACAAACTGGGATACAGATCGAAAGAGGCGCAGGCCTCCTGCCTGGGATCCTCCTAAACTACTCCTGGTCGTCGTCAGCGGACTACACGTAGTAGTAGACACCTCCCGAGTAGTAGTAGTCGTCGTCGACAGTGGCGTCTGCTCCTGGGCTCCAACGTCTGGTCGCAGCAATCGGGTATAGGAAAGGGGAAAAGGGGGAAGCAAAGCAACCGTGAGTACTCATCCAAAGTACTCGCAAGCAAGGAGCTACACTACATATGTATGCATTGGTATCAAATGGAATAAGGGTATCATATGTGGACTGAACTGCAGAATGCCGGAATAAGAGGGGGATAGCTAGTCCTATCGAAGACTACGCTTCTGGTAACCTCCATCTTGCAGCAGGAGAAGAGAGTAGATGGTAAGTTCACCAAGTAGCATCGTGTAGCATAATCCTAACCGATGATCCTCCCCTCGTCGCCCTGTGAGAGAGCGATCACCGGTTGTATCTGGCACTTGGAAGGGTGTGTTTTATTAAGTATCCGGTTCTAGTTGTCATAAGGTCAAGGTACAACTCCAAGTCGTCCTGTTACCGAAGATCACGGCTATTCGAATAGATTAACTTCCCTGCAGGGGTGCACCACATAACCCAACACGCTCGATCCCATTTGGCCGGACACACTTTCCTGGGTCATGCCCGGCCTCGGAAGATCAACACGTCGCAGCCCTACCTAGGCACAACAGAGAGGTCAGCACGCCGGTCTTAATCCTATGGCGCAGGGGTCTGGGCCCATCGCCCTTTGCACACATGCACGTTGCGAACGCGGCCGGAAGCAGACCTAGCCTAGCAGGCATTCCAGTCCAATCCAGCGCGCGCCGCTCAGTCGTTGATGTCACGAAGGCTTTGGCTGATACCACGACGTCGAGTGCCCATAATTGTCCCCGCGTAGATGGTTAGTGTGTATAGGCCAGTAGCCAGACTCAGGTTAAATGCCAAGATCTCGTTAAACGTGTTATTTTGAAATAACCGCGAAAGCCGACCAGGGCCAGGCCCACCCCTCTCCTAGGTGGTCTCAACCTACCCTGTCGCTTCACCACAAAGATCCACTCAGAGGGCCGTCGGGACAAACGTCCTTTCGGACCCAATCCCTGAATCACTCGCGGGTACTCCTACGAGCCGACCCGTCTTTAGTCACCACAAGTATCATGTATTATGCATAAGTATATACCCGTGATCACCTCCCGAGTGATCACGGCCCGATAGTATAGCATGGCAGACGGACAAGAATGTATGGCCACTGATGAGAAACTAGCATCCTATACTAGGCATTCAGGATTGCAGGTAAGGTATCAACAGTTGTAGCAACAATGACAGGCTATGCATCAGGATAGGATTAACGGAAAGTAGTAACATGCTACACTACTCTAATGCAAGCAGTATAGAGAGTAGAGTAGGCGATATCTGGTGATCAAGGGGGGGGGGCTTGCCTGGTTGCTCTGGCAAGAGAGAGGGATCGTCAACACCGTAGTCGTACTAGGTAGCAGTGGCATCGGTCTCGGTGTCTAGCGAGAGAAGAGGGGGAAGAAACAATAAATATTAAGCAAACAGATGCATAGTGATGCATGACATGACAAGTATCGGTGCTAGGGGTGCCCTAACGCGGTACGAGGCGGTATCGGTGAAGGGGGAAAACATCCGGGGAAGTATTCCCGGTGTTTCGCGTTTTCGGACAGATGAACCGGAGGGGGAAAGTTGCGTGTTTGCTATGCTATGGATGTGTGGCGGACAAACGGGCTGCGTATCCGGGTTCGTCTCGTCGTTCTGAGCAACTTTCATGTAGAAAGTATTTTCATCCGAGGTACGGTTTATTTTATATTAATTTTCAAAGTTTTATGCATTTTTTGAATTTAATTTAATTAATTCAAAAAAGAATTATTACGTCATCGTGACATCAACGTGATGTCAGTGGTCAAAGTTGACCGTTGACCAGTCAACTGACGGGTGGGTCCCATTCGTCATAGTCTGTTTACCCTAACTAATAGGTTACTTGGTTTTAGTTAGATAGTTAGGTTAATTAAGTTTAATTAAACTAGTTTAAGTAAGTTAATTAATTAATTATTATATTTTTATGTTACTCATTTTTATTTTTATTCTTATTTTCGTTCTGGAAAAAGAGGGACACGGTCCCAGGTGGCAGTGGCCTAAGGGGTTAAACGGGGCTCGGCTAACGGGCGCAGATGCCCGATATTGGGCGAAGGCCGTAGCCCGGTCCGGCGAGGCACGCAGGACCACGGCGAGCGGCGCCGGCAGTGGTCAGGGAGGCGTCGAGCAATAGGTGGCGGCGGCGCTGCGTTGGGGACCCGGTACAGGCGACCCCAGGGCGCGTGGATGGGCTCTCTAGAACGTCCGCATCGCGGCGCATCCAGCGGTAGCGGTGGCGTGGCCGGAGATGTCCGGCAGCGACGGCCGCGAGGTCCGTGGCATAGGAGGCTGCAGTAGGGCGGGCCAGGCCGACGCAGGCGTGCGAGGGTGCAGCCAGACGCGGCGGCTGGGCTGCAGCGGCGCGGGGCATCGCGTGGAGGCATGGCTAGCAAGGAGGCACGGAGGAGAGGGCAGTAGTGAGCAGAGGCGGACGGCAGGGCGCGCGGCGCGGTCTTCACGGGGCGAGGCAGCGGAGAGGGGAAGAGGAGGCCGAGGGCCTCACCGCGAGCCGTAGGGGAATGGCAGCGGTTGTCAGGGAGGAAGACGGGGACGACGTGCGATGAGGCGACGCCGGTGCGGTTGAGGCCGGGGAAGCGATCCGGCGAAGTCCGGCGGCGTCGTCGCGGCTCGGGTTGGGGGCGACGGGATCGGGCGACGGTTGCCCAGACCGGATCCGCGCGGGGTGGAGGCTTTGTGGAGGCGGGCGTCGGCAACGGCGGGGACTGCGCGGCGACGGCGACGCGGTCGTCGGGGTTCGGCGACGAGGGCGGAGGCGCCATGGCACGCGACGGCAGCGGGGGGTCGGGGGCGTCGGTTGCCCCCCGATCCAGATCCGTTCGTGGGGGGGAGGAGCGAGAGGGGTTGTGGGAGGGCGCGAGTGGGAGGGTGCGGCGCTAGGGTTTGGGTGGTGGGGTGGTTTCCAGCCCGGGGGGTTCGGCGCGGGTGGGCTGGCCTGATGGCCTAGCTGGGCCAAGGCCCAGCGGGGGGGAGGGGGTTCCTTGTGTTTTCTTTGGTTGTTGTCTTTTCCTTTTCTGTTTTATTTCTAGTTTCTTTTATTTTTTTAGTTTTTACAAAAATCACCAGTAGTACCTAAAGTAGTATTTATAAACAAACTGCTGTTACATCAATTCTTCACCCATAATAAAATATCTTAATATTTTATAAAATCCAATAGGTATTTGTTTAATTGTTTTCACTACTATTTTAATTAGTTTAGAGCCCTTAAACATTTTATCAAGGTTTGGTTTCTCCATCGTATTTACACATGATTTATTTGACCCACCTTGAACATTTTGGTTTCATTGTTTGAAAACTTTTATTATTTGCCTTTAATTGAATTTGAATTTGAATCGGTTTCGAACTAACACGAGATTAGTGATAGTAATCGAAGTGACGTGGCATCATTAGCAGAGAATTACGGTAGCTTAATTATCCGGGCGTCACAATTCTCCTCCACTACAAGAAATCTCGTCCCGAGATTTAAGAGGGGGGTAAGGGGGAAGAATAGGTTACGAAATTCTAATGATTCTTCTCGGTCTTAGTTGCTCTTCTCGAAGAGGTCGATCCATTACGTTTATGTCTTCGTTCCACTGCTTCAGGTCATCATTATGAAGTCGTAATCCTTTCTTCAGGGGTTCCTTCGTACTTATGAATAGGTAACGGGGCAGATCGACAATGACAGAATGCCATAGGGGTAATAATCTGGGATTAACCCATGAATGGGCATATGAGAACCTCTCGAGTTGAACAATTAAAACACATCGAGAGTAAAGTTCGAAGGTACAATAAGAAGTTTCAAGCAGCCAGGCAATCGTTCGATGCCCAGACAGAAGGTGAAAGGGGTTCAGAGCAACGAGAACAAGTATTGCGTCTGATACCAGAACAGATCACTAGGAAGGTGGCCCGTGAATTACATATGAAGTCAAGCGCGAGGAATAACTTTGACAACAGGATGCACAGAAGAGTCAGGTTTCGATCCTGTGGAACTGTGGGTTATGGGACCACCACGTGGTTAAAGTAGGAAGGGCATTGACATCTTGCACGGCCATGATAGCAAGGCATGTCAGTGAATAACCGGTCAGTTATGTTGGTAGCATCATTGGTACCAAGGGCGAGGGACAAAGAGAACCATTTTCCTGCTCGTTGAACGAGGCGGACCATTAGGCAAAGTTCTCGTCCATCGGTGGATACCAGAATGTCATCAACAATAGTAACAGGGTCTTACTGACAGAGTTATACATCGAGGTGTTTACATAAGCAGGAGAATATTCCTGCTTAGATCATATAGATCACAAGAAACTTTAAACCAACCAATGGAAGGGAAAATACGATTATCAGATTAAACAGGACAATGGAAAGGAAATTGTGTTTAAACACATATTTCAAGGGTATATCCTACCCAAGGACAAGCAGATCATGATATCCATGACATGATATAATGTAGAAAACTCTTTAGGTACGGGAGAGAATTTTCATGACATTATCCATACAGCGGTGTTTGGATAATTGAGCAGGAAACATTTAACATTGGGCTTCAATTGTTCCTGTTCAAAATCGGAGTACCACAGACATGCTTCAAGATAGCATGGACATGGTCAACAGGTGAATATCAGACTTTGGAAACACAAAGGGTCTATTAGGAATAACTTGTAGAATAAGTCTTACAATTTCTTCATGGAAGAATGGATAACCTTGCTGAAAAGGAAACTATAACAATAGGTCCTCCGGCCAGGTGTGCTAGGCATGACATCATCTTACCGGGTCATATAAGGACCAATGTTATGACTCTTGGAAAATATTCCAACCATCATATCTGACCGAGTTTCAGATCTAATTGGAGTCAAGATACCTCAGACTCAGGATGCCTGAGATAAAAAGGTACGACAAGAATTGACGAGAAGACCTCGTAAGATTCTCGGGAAATGAACTATGGAAGCGAGTTTCGAAACAAGAGTTCATCAGTAAACCAAGGAGAGGATGAGGAGGTGGCTGATGAACTCAGCGACAAATCATTGGGATTTCCAAAAGATGGATTTCCACAATTATGCGAACAAAGAGATAACATTTGTCAGATCAAATGATATAGTGAGGTATGCTCGAGGAAAACATACACAATTAAACATTGGTAGAAGGTGCACCCGAACTACGGTCTTAGGTAGCATAATCAATGTTAGAAGGTGATTCGATAACAAATGGCCTAAGAATGAGATGTCGACCATTAACTTCAAATCAATAAGGTTGCTAGAAGTTTTAAAATTACTAGTCCATTTGTCGGTATTCCGGTTAGGAACAACACGGGGACCAAGACAAGAATGGTGTTGGCGATAAGTATCACCTATATCAAGAATTATCAAGAGGTGGTGAAATTACCACGACATTCTTGACATAAAAGGTGGTAATATTCCAAGGTAAAGAAGAACAAATGCTGGATAGCAAGGATCTCAAGATATAACACAAAACACGAATAAGTTTGTGTTGAATAGAAGGCAATAAAGTGGTCGATGATAACACAAACCATTGAGGGGCGAGGATGGTATTTCTCATCAAGAATTCGATATATAACTTGGAAGAGCTCAAGATGTTGATGATGACCACGACACATTTGTCGAGAGATTTCATGAAGATGTAACCGGTTGGCGATGACATCAAGTCAAATGATGATGCAGCGAAAGTCAAATAATACTTGAAGAAGAACTCATAAGAAGTTATGTAGTTTCGTGATAATCTCGAGATACCAGAGGGGGAAATACTCGATGACAGATCAAAGTAGAGGTTGGACTGGGGTATTGCTCTACAAAAGACAAGCGCTTAAACTTGCACGCGAAATGGTATTTAAAGGAGAACATGGTCGGAACCACGATTGCAAAAGGCCAGATCCCAGATATAAGATGAACTTATACCAAAGGAATAATTTAATTTAAGAGAAGCTTTAACGATAAGATCTACATCGTGTCCATGGGCACGAACACAAAGTTCAAGGTCGACTCCCACTTCTCCGGTGCATAACCTTTCATTCACTTCTCACTTTTGAAGAAGTTGTAGTGTTGAAATTTCATCTGGCAAAATACCAGAAGTGTATGACTCATGAAAAATTTCGAGTTCACATAGTTTAGAGAAGGCATATGTTCAACCCATAGGGGCTTCTTAGAAACATATACCACAAGTTTCAAGGGTAAATATCACAAGCTCGAAAGTAGAGCAAGGTTGAGAAAGTACATGATACAATTTACCAAAGGCATTATGTATCCGAGGGAAGGCTCACAAGGTTATTGAATATGAAGGACACTGCCGGATAAAATCCATTAAAGGATCTGCCGGTCCATAATAGAGCTGACGTGAGCATCGGCACACAACTAGAGGAAGTAACAATGCAAAGGCATTGGATTATGGAAACAACTGACTAATCCAGAGCTCAAATGCAAAGGAATTATGATTCTCAAATCAAGGGATCAGAAGCGATGTTCTGATTAGGGATGGATAAGTTGAATAGCCTTAGGGGTACAATCGACGGCAATTGGATCTGTTGAGAACCAGCTCATGTTTAAAATGACGTCTGAGCCGGAAAGATAATTTAAAAGGATCAAGTGATGATTGCGTGCATTCGCACTCATGTTGAATCAAAGGGATCAAAATGACGGTGCCTAAGGATACTAACGAATATTGCCAGACATATGGAAAGCATCCATCATGCAAGCAGACAAGTATTGCAGAGCAATAAGCTACTAAGGATTTTTGGAGGATCGAATAGTATTTCGATGACCATTGTGAAACACATGAACAACTGGGGGATGAGCGGATACTCGATAAGTGCGAGAATTATCCGTATGGGTATTCAGGTGACAAAGAACAACAAGGCAGTAAGCCCAAAGGATTATCGAAACAACGACGAGTATTACGGGGTATCTTGTAATAACAAGACCAACTGGGAATAAAAGTAAGAACGACAGGTGTAAGTATTTATCCATAGGGATTTTTCGGTGGTAGGGAATTGCAAAAGCAACAGGCACAAGGTCTCGAGAAAATATCGGAGAGTATTGTCAGAATCTTCTATTGAAGCAGTCAACCATCCGTAATGAAAGGGTTCTCCGGCAGGAAGTGATAACAAGAACCGAGAGTTGGATTTTAGCAAAATCATTTAACCCAAATAGAAGAGAGATCAGACTCCTAGGGTA
The DNA here is from genome assembly GCF_056163025.1 of Triticum urartu. Classification (NCBI taxonomy): domain Eukaryota; kingdom Viridiplantae; phylum Streptophyta; class Magnoliopsida; order Poales; family Poaceae; genus Triticum; species Triticum urartu. Next base: position 222,245,263 of record NC_141878.1, read on the forward strand.
AGGATCGAGGAGTAAAAGATCCTAATACCACCCAGATGGCGATGTGGGCCCGTAAGGCACACAACCATGTTAGTAAAAGTTTTTTGTCATGTCTAGACTCAACTTCGGCCAAGGAGCGTGGAAGGGGGATTCCTACAGGCAGTTGGCTCTGATACCAACTTGTGACGCCCCCGATTCGATCATACACTAATCATACATGCAAACGTGTACAATCAAGATCAGGGACTCACGGGAAGATATCACAACACAACTCTACAAATAAAATAAGTCATACAAGCATCATATTACAAGCCAGGGGCCTCGAGGGCTCGAATACAAGAGCTCGATCATAGACGAGTCAGCAGAAGCAACAATATCTGAGTACAGACATAAGTTAAACAAGTTTGCCTTAAGAAGGCTAGCATAAACTAGGATACAGATCGAAAGAGGCGCAGGCCTCCTGCCTGGGATCCTCCTAAACTACTCCTGGTCGTCGTCAGCGGACTACACGTAGTAGTAGACACCTCCCGAGTAGTAGTAGTCGTCGTCGACAGTGGCGTCTGCTCCTGGGCTCCAATGTCTGGTCGCAGCAATCGGGTATAGGAAAGGGGAAAAGGGGGAAGCAAAGCAACCGTGAGTACTCATCCAAAGTACTCGCAAGCAAGGAGCTACACTACATATGTATGCATTGGTATAAAATGGAATAAGGGTATCATATGTGGACTGAACTGCAGAATGCCGAAATAAGAGGGGGATAGCTAGTCCTATCGAAGACTACGCTTCTGGTAACCTCCATCTTGCAGCGGGAGAAGAGAGTAGATGGTAAGTTCACCAAGTAGCATCGTGTAGCATAATCCTAACCGACGATCCTCCCCTCGTCGCCCTGTGAGAGAGCGATCACCGGTTGTATCTGGCACTTGGAAGGGTGTGTTTTATTAAGTATCCGGTTCTAGTTGTCATAAGGTCAAGGTACAACTCCAAGTCGTCCTGTTACCGAAGATCACGGCTATTCGAATAGATTAACTTCCCTGCAGGGGTGCACCACATAACCCAACACGCTCGATCCCATTTGGCCGGACACACTTTCCTGGGTCATGCCCGGCCTCGGAAGATCAACACGTCGCAGCCCTACCTAGGCACAACAGAGAGGTCAGCACGTCGGTCTAAATCCTATGGCGCAGGGGTCTGGGCCCATCGCCCTTTGCACACATGCACGTTGCGAACGCGGCCGGAAGCAGACCTAGCCTAGCAGGCGTTCCAGTCCAATCCGGTGTGCGCCGCTCAGTCGTTGACGTCACGAAGGCTTCGGCTGATACCACGACGTCGAGTGCCCATTACTGTCCCCGCGTAGATGGTTAGTGCGTATAGGCCAGTAGCCAGACTCAGATCAAATACCAAGATCTCGTTAAACGTGTTATTTTGAAATAACCACGAACGCCGACCAGGGCCAGGCCCACCCCTCTCCTAGGTGGTCTCAACCTACCTTGTTGCTTCGCCACAAAGATCCACTCAGAGGGCCGCCGGGACAAACGTCCTTTCGGACCCAATTTGTGAATCACTCCCGGGTACTCCTATGAGCCGACCCGTCTTTAGTCACCACAAGTATCATGTATTATGCATAAGTATATACCCGTGATCACCTCCCGAGTGATCACGGCCCGATAGTATAGCATGGCAGACGGACAAGAATGTATGGACACTGATGAGAAACTAGCATCCTATACTAGGCATTTAGGATTGCAGGTAAGGTATCAACAGTTGTAGCAACAATGACAGGCTATGCATCAGGATAGGATTAACGGAAAGTAGTAACATGCTACACTACTCTAATGCAAGCAGTATAGAGAGTAGAGTAGGCGATATCTGGTGATCAAGGGGGGGGGGCTTGCCTGGTTGCTCTGGCAAGAGAGAGGGGTCGTCAACACCGTAGTCGTACTGGGTAGCAGCGGCGTCGGTCTCGGTGTCTACGAAAGAAGAGGGGGAAGAAACAATAAATATTAAGCAAACAGATGCATAGTGATGCATGACATGACAAGTATCGGTGCTAGGGGTGCCCTAACGCGGTACGAGGCAGTACCGGTGAAGGGGGAAAACATCCGGGGAAGTATTCCCGGTGTTTCGCGTTTTCGAACAGATGAACCAGAGGGGGAAAGTTGTGTGTTTGCTATGCTAGGGATGCGTGGCGGACGAACGGGCTGCGTATCCGGGTTCGTCTCATCGTTCTGAGCAACTTTCATGTAGAAAGTATTTTCATCCGAGGTACGGTTTATTTTATATTAATTTTCAAAGTTTTATGCATTTTTTGAATTTAATTTAATTAATTTGAAAAAAGAATTATTACGTCATCGTGACATCAACGTGACGTCAGTGGTCAAAGTTGATCGTTGACCAGTCAACTGACGGGTGGGTCCCATTCGTCATAGTCTGTTTACCCTAACTAACAGGTTAATTGGTTTTAGTTAGATAGTTAGGTTAATTAAGTTTAATTAAACTAGTTTAAGTAAGTTAATTAATTAATTATTATATTTTTATATTACTCATTTTTATTTTTATTCTTATTTTCGTTCTGGAAAAAGAGGGACACGGGTCCCAGGTGGCAGTGGCCCAAGGGGTTAAACGGGGCTCGGCTAACGGGCGCAGATGCCCGATATTGGGCGAAGGCCGTAGCCCGGTCCTGCGAGGCATGCAGGACCACGGCGAGCGGCGCCGGCAGTGGTCAGGGAGGCGTCGAGCAGCAGGTGGCGGCGGCGCTAGGTTGGGGACCCGGTACAGGCGACCCCAGGGCACGTGGATGGGCTCTCTAGAACATCTGCATCGCGTCGCGTCCAGCGGTAGCGGTGGCGTGGCCGGAGATGTCCGGCAGCGACGGCGGCGAGGTCCGTGGCATAGGAGGCTGCAGTAGGGTGGGCCAGGCCGACGCAGGCGTGCGAGGGTGCAGCCGGACGCGGCGGCTGGGCTGCAGCGGCCCGGGGCATCGCGTGGAGGCATGGCTAGCAGGGAGGCGCGGAGGAGAGGGGCAGTAGTGAGCAGAGGCGGACGGCGGGGCACGCGGCGCGGTCTTCGCGGGGGCGAGGCAGCGGAGAAGGGAAGAGGAGGCCGAGGGCCTCACTGCGAGCCGTAGGGGAATGGCCGCGGTTGTCGGGGAGGAAGACGGGGACGACGTGCGATGAGGTGACGCCGGTACGGTTGAGGCCGGGAAAGCGATCCGGCGAAGTCCGGCGACGTCATGGCGTCTCGGGTCGGGGGCGACGGGATCGGGCGACGGTTGCCCAGACCGGATCCGCGCGGGGCGGAGGCTTTGAGGAGGCGGGCGTCGGCGACGGCGGGGCCAGCGCGGCGACGGCGACGCGGTCGTCGGGGTTCGGCGACGAGGGCGGAGGCGCCATGGCGCGCGACGGCAGCGGGGGGGTCGGGGGCGTCGGTTGCCCCCCGATCCAGATCCGATCGTGGGGGGGAGGAGCGAGGAGCGAGAGGGGTTGTGGGGGGGTGCGAGTGGGAGGGTGCGGCGCTAGGGTTTGGGTGGTGGGGCAGTTAGTAGCCCGGGGGGTTCGCCGCGGGTGGGCTGGCCTGATGGCCTAGCTGGGCCAAGGCCCAGCGGGGGGAGGGGGTTCCTTGTGTTTTTTTTGTTGTTGTCTTTTCCTTTTCTGTTTTATTTCTAGTTTCTTTTATTTTTTAGTTTTTATAAAAATACCCACTAGTACCTAAAGTAGTATTTATAAACAAACTGTTGTTACATCAATTCTTCACCCATAATAAAATATCTTAATATTTTATAAAATCCAATAGGTATTTGTTTAATTGTTTTCACTGCTGTTTTAATTAGTTTAGAGCCCTTAAACATTTTATTAAGATTTGGTTTCTCCATCGTATTTACACATGATTTATTTGACCCACCTTGAACATTTTGGTTTCATTGTTTGAAAACTTTTATTATTTTCCTTTAATTGAATTTGAATTTGAATCAGTTTCGAACTAACACGAGATTAGTGATAGTAATCGAAGTGACGTGGCATCATTAGCAGAGAATTACTGTAGCTTAATTATCCGGGCGTCACAGTAGGACAAAAGATGTCATGCAAGTTCTTTTCCATAAGCACGTATGACTATATTCGGAATACATGCCTACATTACATTGATGAATTGGAGCTAGTTCTGTGTCACCCTAGGTTATGACTGTTACATGATGAACCACATCCGGCATAATTCTCTATCACTGATCCATTGCCTACGAGTGTTCCATATATTGTTCTTCGCTTATTTATTTTTTCGTTGCTATTGTTACAATCACTACAAAATACCAAAAACATTACTTTTGCTATCGTTACCTTTTGCTACCATTACCACTACTATCATATTACTTTGCTACTAAATACTTTGCTGCAGATATTAAGTTTACAGGTGTGGTTGAATTGACAACTCAGCTGCTAATACTTGAGAATATTCTTTGGCTCCCCTTGTGTCGAATCAATAAATTTGGGTTGAATACTCTACCCTCGAAAACTGTTACGATCCGCTATACTTGTGGGTTATTAGTCGCCCTCGTCGCCGCCATCATCATCGTCCTTCTCCTTCTTCACGCTGCTGGAGCCCTGCCCGGGGTCTCCCTGGCGGACAGGGTTGTCCGGTGGTGGCGCGTCGTCGTCGCTGTCTTCAAGCACGATGACGCCCCTTCGTCGTGCCCACGGCGGCGCGCGGTGATCTCTGCCAGGGCGCGGCACTGGCGCTCCATCTCTAGCCGCGCCCAATCTTCCCGCGCCCACTTTATGGCCGCGTCGTCGTCGAGCCCCGGCTCCGTCTTCACTGCGGTGAGCCCCGGCTCCGTCTTCGGCTTGACAAGGCGGGAGAAGCTGAGGAGGAGGCACGCCCGCCCTCGTTGATGACGATGCCGGCGTTGCGGGTGCGCTGACCTAGCGGCGTATCCGCGGGCTCGGCCTTGACGCTGAAGAGTGTCGGCGACCCGGAGGAGTGGGAGGAGGATCGGGAGGAGGAGCAAGGGAAGCCGGTCCTCCTCGGCATCCATTGGCCGCCACTCCGGCATGGGACAGGAGCAGCCGGTTACGTCAGCGGCGGGTCATTGCCGCCCTCGAGGTGCTCGAGGATGACGTGGAGCATGCGGCCAGGGGCGCCCCACCACAGGCGCGACCGTCGCTGTTTTTGCTCCCCCGCACCACCGGCGCATTGTTGATGGAGGCCAGCCGCTCCGCCTACCGGCGTTCGAAGTACGCCGCCCACGCCTCGTGGTTGCCAGCGGCGTACACCGAGAGGGCCCGCTGCTCCTCCGACGGGGATGCTCGCGCACGCTCGATCTCGGCGCGGAAGTAGTCAGGGCGCGTGACGTCGGGCGGCGGGGGGACGGGGACGCCGTCGGTGCTGAGCCTCCACCGCCCGGCGCGCGCATGTCGGGAGGCGCCGGGTAGTTGGCTTTGTGTAGGAGATGGAGTTCCCACTCGTGCAGAGAGCAGCGGCCGAAGCCATTGGCCGACGCCCCATCGCCGTGGAACCTTTCGCCCATCGTCTGCGGCAGCTGTGAACGGGGATGGACAGGAAATATAGCTCGTCGGCGGCGGCTGTGCACGGGGAGAGAGAGGGGCCGCGGGCAGGTGTGTCCACCAGCAAGGGAGGTGCTGCTTTATATAGCGGCCGGGGGGTGGTGTCGTGTGTACGCGCGGCGGGAGGGGGCGCGTCGCCTGACCGCGCCACCCATGAGAAATTAATGTAAGGCTGACCGACGACAGCTTTGGCATTGATTCCCCCAAGATTCTCCGCGGGAAACCGAGGCGATGTGAGGACGGCGAGGCGCGGGGGTCGCTGACTCGGCGTGCCCGCTGTTCTTTCGCGCCAAAAACGATTGCACCGGCGCCCCGGGCGCCTCCCAGCGCGTCAGGGTCGGCTTTGGTCCGCTGTCGTCAGTTTCGGACCTAACCGGCAAAAAATAAGCTTCTGAGGGCATGACTGGGTCATTTTTTAGGGGCCTAACCGGCGAAAAATGAGCTTCTGAGGGCGTGACTGGGTCGTTTTTTAGACGCCGGCGCCGAAAAAAGGGCCTCAGGGGGCCTGTTGGGGGCGCGGCTGGAGATGCTCGAAGTATACCGATATTTGATTTTGGAAATAGTTAGCATTAATGTCTCACTACCACATGAAATTACATGGGACTACAATAATACACGAACACTACCTTTTGCTTTCCAAATCTGAATTTTTTTTCGGACACACGAAGTTATTGCCATATTCTCGAAATAGGCTTCTTCCGAATGAAGCAGAGAGGAGTACCTACAAAGTGCTGCGAGTTTGATTACTGAACACACAGAATACATCACCAACCTCCAGGTTCAACTTACATGCTATTTTACAAAGGGCTGTAACATACCCGAGTAACAACATATACATGATCCCGTACACATTAGACTCACCCCAGTACGGCGAACTCCAGGATAGCATTGCGGACTATCTACACAACATCTATTTTACAACATCTATTTTACAGAGGGCTGCAACATACCAGAGTAACCACATATACAGCCCATACACAAAAGACTCGCTCTCGGCACGGCAAGCTCTAGGATAGCATTACGAACTATCTACACAACATCTAGCATGGCGCTCTCCACCACTTACCACTGATAACTACCTATTCAAGACGTGCTGACTTGCTCACCTCCAAACTCACCGTGGCACGGCGACGGTGATTTGGATAGACACGATCTCTTAAGCTTGTTCGCTTCTGTCTTGAGCCTTGAGATCTCCATAGCATTGTTCATCTTCTGTGTGATGGCAGACCGCATGACGTTGCGCATGAGATAGGCATGTAGATCGTGATGATGGACAGCCATAGCCAGCGACCGAACTTGCGTGCCAAGTTCTTGGTCCTTGGTTTCTTTGTGAGCAATCTTCTCCTCCAGCTTTCTCATGGAATCCTGTGGTTCAACGCAACTATTTTTTGCGTGGAGTAAAGTTTCCACGCGTGATCTCAGGTCCTTGACATCAAAACCATCTGCCTCAAGCAAAGCAAGGCCCGCCATCTTCTGCTCGAGTAGTCTACTATCGTCCAGAGCATTCAGCCTGTTTATGCTTTCTGCTAAAATAGCAAAAGAGAGCATCAAACCTAATGCCAGTCCTTCACAGATCTCTTGACCATGCTGCTCGAACTGATGGAAATTTGGTCGCTGTGGTGCTTTCCTGAATATTTCCAGTCCCTCAAGGTGTGCCCACATTGGGGAGGTCTTCACAAATGGAAGATGCTGGCATGCCAAAGCTTCTGAAACCCGGCCATTCGTGTCCATGATACTCTCATGCACAGCTGCTGATTCCGACAACAAGGGACAGCAAGAATCATGTGCTTCACCTGTGTAGCCCTCTTGCTCAAGATCATTTCTTCCATTACCTGCTTCTGAACCTGGAAATGGAAGTATCATGGTACAAGTGCTAGTGATAACATAGTGAAAGTGTCTTGGACTTTGCTGTAATCAGTGCGCATTGCTAACTGTTAGGAATCAGAAAGCATACCTCCGGTGTCCTTTCGTGATGTCGGGTCAATACAACTCAGTTCATCCATTTCTGGAAGTGTTTCACACCCAGCAGTCACATCATTAGGCAGTTCTGCCACTGCAAGAAATTTGCTAGTTAGTATTTGCAGTGTATGTTGTACCAATATACGTTAAATAGTCTGAAACTTACTGTCTTCCTCAGTAGCTTTAGCAGGAGCAGTTATCCCTTTCATTGGCTGTATCTAGTATTTACAAATGTAAAGGAAAATAAGAACAAATGATATTTCGAAATTCGAATGGTGTTAGGACTGGTAGATAATTAAGGGGGTGTGTTAAAAGTAACAACTCACAGTTTCAGGGTTCTCCCCTAGAACCACTGTTGTTTGAGAAGAAACACCTTTCTCCATTTGCCTGGACAGTTCAGTCCCAGTTCCAACAGTTGATTGCTTATCCTGACCGCTTAATACATTTTTTGACCCTTCAATGATGCGAAAATCTGAGCCAAGTGATCGCGTTCCTAATAGTGGGCCCTGTGGGACAGGTCTTGGTTCACCAAAACCTTCAAACAGAGAAGCCTGAATCTGTCGATTTTGTGCCATAGAGGGTACGATAATCATCTGAGAAGATGATTGTTCAAGATGACAGCCTGGAGCAAGTGTAGATGAACTCAGAGAGCCAAATGCCGCCATTTGTGGCAGTGAAGTAAGGGACAACCCAGATCTCAATGCCACTGCTGCATTTCCTTGCTTATGAATAATTTCATTGTTTTCCTTACGAATGGACAAAACAGGAGAAATTTGTTCTGATGTCACATCTTCATCCTTCAACTTTTTGTCACGACGAGAACCAGGTTTATTACTTACTTTATCCGAGTCATCATAGAAGGCGGGAATTGGCCTTTTTCGAGAAGTTAATCGAGGACCATTACAAGGTTTCTGGAATGGATGCATCTCATGGACATAAGTTTGGAGCGAAGGCTAGCACACAGGGAAAAATAACACATATCAGTACAATATACCATAATCTACAGTCTTCAAGTGCAGATTTGAGGTAACATTGAACAACATCATTGTTTGTTTGGAACCTAGAGCAGGGATAATATTCCAACTACGAATAAATTAACATGCATATTCCAAATTCATTTGTAGCTGCTTCTTGTTTCAAGTGCAGATATGTTTGCCTAAACATACAAGATGCAGATATGGCTATCGTAACAGGACTATTTCTAATTGTCTATCAATTAACTAGGCTTAACGGATTAAAGAACCAACAGATGGAAAGTGTTATTAGCCCTGATCCAAACGGTGCAAAATTAAGGTGGGATAAATGATTTGCAGAAAAAAAAAGGTGGGCTAAGTGAATAACATGTTGCAATAATAGTGATAAAAGGAGCCAAAGAAAGGCAATATTGACAAATTTCTTTGAAACCTGAATGACAAAAACTAAGTATAATATAGTTGTTGAAGTCAACTATAGTTTGTTTGAGCCCACCTGCTCCTTCATAGAATACACACTTAAAAAAATGCTATGAAATACATGCAATGACAGAACTAAATAGCATTATATTTTCTATCAAGGAAAAAAACACTAGAAAAGAAAGACAGAAGACAAAATACGGAATATGCACTATGTGTACCTTTTTCAAGCAGCGTACCCATTTTTTACCATCCCAGTCAAACCGTGGCCGTAGCTGCGTACTTTCCACCGTCAGAACATCCACAGGTTCCACGTCATCCATGTCTGTCTTGGGATTCTTCAAGTTCACTACATACTTCTTGTTGATTTCAGAACCTAAAACCTTCACAATAATAGCAGGCCGCCAGCCACCTTCATGAAGGACCTCAACATGAGATGCAGGAGAAAATCTGTACCTAGAATCCATATTGGTGATGTCGCGTGATGGCCGGATATATTGTGAATCTAGAATCTCAGTGGCCGATTCATCATCCTTCCCAATATGCATGTACTGTACTAGAAAATGTGTAGCACCAATCACTTTAAGAATAGTAGCTGGATTCCAGGATCCACTAAATTTTCTTGCAAAATGACTCACTTCAACTTGATTCCCCTCACTGAACAAAGGACTTCCCTTGCCCTGTACACAACGAGAGTACTAAACACTTCATTTCCTTCCTTATCATTATCAAGAAAACAATACCTTCTTTAACAGACGTTGAAAGAGAAAGTCAGCTTTTCTCCACACTTTAATGTCAGTTACCATGAAAGTTCTCCACACATATGCGCATTTCAAATGCCAATTTCGAGGACCATGATATTTCAAATATCTCAGTAAGACGTATTCTAGGGATTCATCCTAGAGCCAATTCTAAAATTCAGTTTATAAGCTCGCAGACGCCGCCGCACCAACTGGAATATAAATTCAATACGAGTGCATCTATTCTGAAAACCCTCAATTTTTTAAATTGCACTGCATGTACGGAAAATCAATATTGAGGCACTGACGTTTTTGGCCCTTAAAGTTCTTAAATTTGCATCAACTATTCTGACAAGTCTGGGTAGTGTAAGCATAAGCCATTTTAAGTGAGCCTAATATAATAGTAATGTAGATGTACTCCAGTTTGCTAGACTGCATTAATTGTGACCATGATCATGGATCAGTATGCGAATGCGACCAAGATCAAGTCTTCTCACCTGGATCTTGATGCTATGGAATGGCCTTGTCCGAATAAAATAGCATAGTCCAAAATGAAGACAAATATCCAACTCAAAATAAAATAAAAATAAAACAAATAAATGAAAATATATACTCGCTTTAGGTCTCTTATTTCGGTGACAAATTTAAGTCTGTACAGTTCACAATGCAAGTCGCCAAGTTGCTTTATTTATTTGCACGTAACTTTAGTTTTAATTTTTTAGAAAATAGTTAACCCATTCAAGAGAGTTTAGATAATTTAAAGGATGATTATTCATGTTTTAGATTTGATAAACAAAGTGTTGCATGCAACAATCCATTAGGGGGTAACCACAAAAGCAAAGAAAACAATGCATTCGGATTTGAGGACAGAAGCGCAGTGAATATACTCCAAGCACCTGAAAATACTAAAGTGAAATGTTTCTATCCATAATCAACAATCTTAATCCAACAGATGGACGCAAAGATTGTATAGCAGAGGTCAGAGCCTCAGAGGGAGACTCATCCAGCCCACCACTTACCACCTCTGCAGCCGGGACCCACCGCCCACACTGGAACACGCGGTGCGGCCGCAGATCCGTCTCCTCGAACTGCAGCGTCTCCCGCAACGTGGGGAACGTGACCCTGTACGCCCTCCGCCGGCGATCTCCCGTCACCATTGGCGGGACAACGGCGGCGACTACGCCGGCCCACCACCCGTCGCTGTGGAACGCCTCCACCATCTCGTGAATCACGAACTCCCTTTCCTCGGGCGGCGGCCGCGGCCGCACGTTGGCGGCGGCCGCGGTCTCCCTGAGCGGCTCAGCCTCCTCGCCCAGGAGCGTGGAGTAGGACACCGTGTAGCGCCCGTGGCCGCCGTCTGAGAGCAGGTGACTGGCGACGGTGGCCTCGTAGAATGAGCCGGCGAAACCGGGGTCGTCTCTGCGCACCTCCACCGCCGCGCCGATCGGCATCATGAACGCCTCGTCCTCCGACGACTCGGAGGGATTCGGAGGGCGCCTCTTGGGACGGCCGCGCCCCATGGGAGCTAGCGAGCTGCTTTGGAGCTCGTGGGTTCTTGGGAGTGTGCGACGGTCTGAGGGAGGGAGAAGGCTGGCGGAGGCGACGATGGGGGAGGGTGCCTTTTGTGCTGGGTGGTGAGAGCAACTCGACTTCCGAGGTGTGGTGTGGGGATGGAACAGTTGGTGCGACTGACGCGTGGCTACTCTGGCGGGGCGATGGAAGTACTACTCGACTAGTCGGGAGAGCCAGGTATGTGGTTAAGGCCAACTCCACCGCGAACTTATCCTGTTTGACCCCGTTCGTTTTGGGGTAAAATAGACAATAGATGTGGCTCAACGTGCGACGGCCCGGATCTATCTTGTTTGTTTCGTGTCCGAGCCAACCTATTTCGAGCGTAAACTTGCGCCGGGTTTAGGTCGCGACGGACAACAAATGGACGCGCGCCTCGTCCGCGTCGAGGCCGCGTGGCAGGCGGTCACCTACCTTCCACCCGCCCACATCAATGCACACGAGCGGGCGGCCCCACCTGTCATCCGCACGTCGAACGGTCGCCGTCCTTCTTTAAGTGGGAAGCGTGGACGGGTCGTCGTCCACACTGCCCCACGCCACCCCGCAGCCTCCTCGAAACCCGACAGCGCCTAACCCAAACCCTAGCGAAGAACTCGCCGGCCGGTCGCCCGCAGCCATGGGCCTCTGGAACTACGGCCGCAAAGGCAAGCACGACCGCGAGGCTGGTTCCTCGTCGGGACACCGCCGTGGCTCGGTGAAGAAAGAGGAGCCCGCGTCACCATCACCACCACGTCGGGCCCCCGCACTGCCCGCCTTCTTCATCGCGCCCACGGCCACCGGCGAGCGCCACCGGCACTACATCGAGGCGGCCGTCTGCCGCCGTTATTGGGAGACGAGGACGCCGCTGCCCTGGAGCGACGTCCACCTCCACAATAACTGGCACCTGTCGGCCGACCGCGTGCCGATCCCGCCCGTCCCGCAGAGCGGCCGTGCGCACCGCCAGGAGATCGAGCACCGCCGCCGCCTCCTCCCGGACGACCTCTACTACGACGAGAGGTACACCCCCGACTCACCATTGTGGGACACGTGGCTCCGTGATGAGCACGACGTGCGGCGAGCGTCGTTCTTCGCCGGCACATCAACGGGGCCGCGACGGCCACGTGAGCCCCAAGCGGCTTCCCAGGCGCGCGGGCGTACGCGGGCCCGTGGCCTGACGCCCACGCCATCGCCGTCGCCATCTCCATCGCCACCCCCACCTCCTTGTTGGGGAACGTAGCAGAAATTCAAAATTTTCCTACGTATCACCAAGATCTATCTATGGAGAAACCAGCAACGAGGGGAAGGAGAGTGCATCTACATACCCTTGTAGATCGCTAAGCGGAAGCGTTCAAGTGAACGGGGTTGATGGAGTCGTACTCGTCGTGATTCAAATCACCGATGATCCTAGCGCCGAACGGACGGCACCTCCGCGTTCAACACACGTACGGAACGGAGACGTCTCCCATGCCTTGATCCAGCAAGGAGGAGGGAGAGGTTGATGGAGATCCAGCAGCACGACGGCGTGGTGGAAGTAGCGGGATTCCAACAGGGCTTCGCTAAGCGCTGCGGGAGGAGGAAGATGTGTCACGGGAGGGAGAGGGAGGCGCCAGGCCTTAGATTCGTTTGCTCCTCCTTTTTCCCCACTATATATAGGGCCAAGGGAGAGGGGGAGGCGCAGCCCTTGCCCCTTCCTCCAAGGAAGGGTGCGGCCAAGGGTGGGGAGGAGTCCATCCTCCCCAAGGCACCTCGGAGGTGCCTTCCCCTTTTAGGACTCTCCCCTTTTTCCCATCTCTTGGCGCATGGGCCTCTTGGGGCTGGTGCCCTTGGCCCATATAGGCCAAGGCACAACCCCTACAGCCCATGTGGCCCCCCGGGGCAGGTGGCCCCACCCGGTGGACCCCCGGGACCCTTCCGGTGGTCCCGGTACAATACCGATGACCCCGAAACTTGCCCCGATGGCCGAAACAGCACTTCCTATATATAATTCTTTACCTCCGGACCATTCCGGAACTCCTCGTGACGTCCGGGATCTCATCCGGGACTCCGAACAACATTCGGGTTACCGCATACTAATATCTCCATAACCCTAGCGTCACCGAACCTTAAGTGTGTAGACCCTACGGGTTCGGGAGACATGCAGACATGACCGAGACGTTCTCCGGTCAATAACCAACAGCGGGATCTGGATACCCATGATGGCTCCCACATGTTCCACGATGATCTCATCGGATGAACCACGATGTCAAGGACTTAATCAATCCCGTATACAATTCCCTTTGTCTAGCGGTATGTTACTTGCCCGAGATTCGATCGTCGGTATCCAATACCTAGTTCAATCTCGTTACCGGCAAGTCTCTTTACTCGTTCCGTAACACATCATACCGTGATCAACTCCTTGGTCACATTGCGCATATGATGATGTCCTACCGAGTGGGCCCAGAGATACCTCTCCGTTTACACGGAGTGACAAATCCCAGTCTCGATTCGTGCCAACCCAACAGATACTTTCGGAGATACCTGTAATGCACCTTTATAGTCACCTAGTTACGTTGTGACGTTTGATACACCCAAAGCACTCCTACGGTATCCGGGAGTTGCACAATCTCATGGTCTAAGGAAATGATACTTGACATTAGAAAAGCTTTAGCATACGAACTACACGATCTTTGTGCTAGGCTTAGAATTGGGTCTTGTCCATCACATCATTCTCCTAATGATGTGATCCCGTTATCAACGACATCCAAATGTCCATGGTTAGGAAACCATAACCATCTATTGATCAACGAGCTAGTCAACTAGAGGCTCACTAGGGACATGGTGTTGTCTATGTATCCACACATGTATCTGAGTTTCCTATCAATACAATTATAGCATGGATAATAAACGATGATCATGAACAAGGAAATATAATAATAACTAATTTATTATTGCCTCTAGGGCATATTTCCAACAGTCTCCCACTTGCACTAGAGTCAATAATCTAGTTCACATCGCCATGTGATTAACACTCACAGGTCACATCGCCATGTGACTAACATCCAAAGAGTTTACTAGAGTCAGTAGTATAGTTCACATCACTATGTGATTAACACTCAATGAGTTTTAGGTTTGATCATGTTGCTTGTGAGAGAGGTTTTAGTCAACGGGTCCGAACCTTTCAGATCCGTGTGTGCTTTACAAATCTCTATGTCATCTCCTAGATGTAGCTACCACGCTCTATTTGGAGCTATTCCAAATAACTGTTCTACTTGGAGCTATTCTAAATTGTTGCTCCATTATATGCATCCGGTATCTCTACTCAGAGCTATCCGGATAGGTGTTAAGCTTGCATCGACGTAACCCTTTACGACGAACTCTTTTACCACCTCCATAACCGAGAAACTTCCTTAGTACACTAGTTACCAAGGATAACTTTGACCGCTGTCCCGTGATCCATTCATGGATCACTCTTGTACCCCTTGACTGACTCATGGCAAGGCACACTTCAGGTGCGGTACACAGCATAGCATACTGTAGAGCCTACGTCTTAAGCATAGGGGACGACCTTCGTCTTTTTCTCTCTATTCTGCCATGGTCGAGCTTTAAGTCTTAACTTCATACCTTATAACTCAGGCAAGAACTCCTTCTTTGACTGATCCATCTTGAACACCTTCAAGATCATGTCAAGGTATGTGCTCATTTGAAAGTACCATTATGCGTTTTGATCTATCCTTATAGATCTTGATGCTCAATGTTCAAGTAGCTTAATCCAGGTTTTCCATTGAAAAACACTTTCCAAATATCCCTATATGCTTTCCAGAAATTCTACGTCATTTCTGATCAACAACATATATTCATCAGAAATTCTATAGTGCTCCCACTCACTTCTTTGGAAATACCAGTTTCTCATAAACTTTGTATACACCCAAAATCTTTGATCATCTCATCAAAGCATACATTCCAATTTTGAGATGCTTACTCCAGTCCTCAGAAGGATTGCTGGAGCTTTGCATACTTATTAGCATATTTCAGGATTGACAAAACCTTCCGGTTGTATCACATACAACCTTTCCTCAAGAAAATCATCGAGGAAACAATGTTTTGACATCCTATCTGCAAGATTTCATAAATAATGCAGTAATCGCTAATATAACTCCAACAGACTCTTAGCATCGCTACGAGTGAGAAAGTCTCATCGTAGTCAACTCCTTGAACTTGTCGGAAAACATCTTAACGACAAGTCGAGCTTTCTTAATGGTGACATTTACCATCATTGTCCGTCTTCCTTTTAAAATCCATTTGTACTCAACAGCCTTACGACCATCAAGTAGTTCTTCCAAAGTCTACACTTTGTTTTCATACATGGATCCTCTCTCGGATTTTATGGCCTCGAGTCATTTATCGGAATCCGGGCCCACCATCGCTTCTCCATAGCTCATAGGTTTGTTGTTGTCTAGCAACATGACTTCCAAGACAGGATTGCGTACCACTCTGAAGTAGTACGCATCCTTGTCATCCCACGAGGTTTGGTAGTGACTTGATCTGAAGTCTCATGATCAATATCATAAGCTTCCACTTCAATTGGTGTAGGTGCCACAGGAACAACTCTTTGTGCCCTGCTATACACTAGTTGAAGTAACGGTTCAATAACCTCACCAAGTCTCCACCATCCTCCCACTCAATTCTTTCGAGAGAAACTTTTCCTCGAGAAAGGACCCGATTCTAGAAACAATCCCTTATTGCTTTCGGATCTGAGACAGGAGGTATACCCAACTGTTTTTGGGTGTCCTATGAAGATGCATTTATCCGCTTTGGGTTCGAGCTTATCAGCCTGAAACCTTTTTCACATAAGCGTCGCAGCCCCAAACTTTTAAGAAATGACAGCTTAGGTTTCTCTAAACCATAGTTCATACGGTGTCATCTCATCGGAATTACGTGGTGCCCTATTTAAAGTGAATGTGGTTGTCTCTAATGCTTAACCCATAAACTATTGTGGTAATTCGATAAGAGACATCATGGTATGCATCATATCCAATAGGGTGCAGTTATGATGTTCGGACACACCATCACACTATGGTGTTCCAGGCTGTATTAGTTGTGAAACGATTTCCACAATGTCTTAATTTTGTGCCAAACTCGTAATTCAGATATTCATCTCTATGATCATATCATAGATCTTTTATCCTCTTGTCACGACGATCTTTCAACTCCACACTGAAATTACTTGAACCTTTCAATAATTCAGACTCGTGATTCATCAAGTAAATGTACTCAACATCTACTCAAATCATCTGTGAAGAAAGAACATAACGATATCCACTACATGCCTCAGCACTCATTGGACTGCACACATCAAAAATGTATTACTTCCAACAAGTTGCTTTCTTGTTCCATTTTACTGAAACGAGGCTTTCAGTCATCTTGCCCATGTGGTATGATTTGCATGTCTCAAGTGATTCAAAATCAAGCGAGTACAAAACGGTCCATTTGCATGGAGTTTCTTCATGCATATGCACCAATAGACATGGTTCGCATGTCTCAAACCTTTCAAAAATGAGTGAGTCCAAAGGTCCATCAACATGGAGCTTCTTCATGCGTTTTATACCGATATGACTTACGTGGCAGTGCCACAAGTAGGTGGTACTATCATTCCCATCTTTTGGCATGAACATGTGTATCACTACGATCGAGATTCAATAAACCATTCATTTTAGGTGTAAGACCATTGAAGGTATCATTCAAATAAACAGAGTAACCATTATTCTCCTTAAATGAATAACCGTATTGCGATAGACGTAATCCAATCATGTCTATGCTCAACGCAAACACCAAATAACAATTATTTAGGTTTAACACCAATATCGATGGTAGAGGGAGCATACGATATTTGATTAAATCAACATTGGAAACACTTCCAACACATACCATCAGCTCACCTTTAGCTAGTCTCCGTTTATTCCGTAGCTTTTATTTCGAGTTACTAACACTTAGCAACCGAACCGGTATCTAATACCCTGGTGCTACTAGGAGTACTAGTAAAGTACACATCAACACAATGTATATCCAATATACTTCTATCGACCTTGCCAGCCTTCTTATCTACCAAGTATCTAGGGCAATTCTGCTCCAGTGGCTGTTCCCCTTTATTACAGAAGCACTTAGTCTCGGGTTTGGGTTCAACCTTGGGTTTCTTCACTAGAGCAGCAGCTGAATTGCCGTTTCATGAACTATCCCTTCTTGCCCTTGCCCTTCTTGAAACTAGTGGTTTCACCAACCATCAACAATTGATGCTCCTTCTTGATTTCTACTTTGGTGTCAAACATCGCGAATATCTCAAGGATCATCATATATGTCCCTGATATATTATAGTTCATCACGAAGCTCTAGCAGCTTGGTGGTAATGACTTCGGAGAAACATCACTATCTTATCTGGAAGATTAACTCCCACTCGATTCAAATGATTGTTGTACTCAGACAATCTGAGCACAAGCTCAATAATTGAGCTTTTCTCCTTAGTTTGCAGGTTAAGAAAATCGTCGGAGGTCTTATACCTCTTGACGTGGGCACGAGCCTGAAATTCCAATTTCAGCCCTCAAAACATCTCATATGTTTCGTGACGTTTCAAAAACGTCTTTGGTGCCTCAACTCTAAACCGTTTAACTGAACTATCACGTAGTTATCAAAACGTGTATGTCAGATGTTCGCAACATCCACAGACAACGTTCGAGGTTCAGCACACTGAGCGGTGCATTAAGGACATAAGCCTTCTATGAAGCAATGAGGACAATCCTCGGTTTACGGACCTAGTCCGCATAATTGCTACTATCAACTTTCAACTAATTTTTCTCTAGGAACATAACTAAACAGTAGAACTAAAGCGTGAGATACGACATAATTTGCAAAATCCTTTTTGACTATGTTCAGGATAATTAAGTTCATCGTATGAACTCCCACTCAGATAGACATCCCTCTAGTCATCTAAGCGATTACATGATCCGAGTCAACTAGGCCGTGTCCGATCATCACGTGACACGGACTAGTCAACGTCGGTGAACATCTTCATGTTGATCGTATCTTCTATACGACTCATGCTCAACCTTTCGGTCTTCTGTGTTCCGAGGCCATGTCTATGCACATGCTAGGCTCGTCAAGTCAACCTAAGTGTATTGCGTGTGTAAATCTGTCTTACACCCGTTGTATGTGAACGTAAGGATCTATCACACCCGATCATCACGTGGTGCTTCGAAACGACGAACTGTAGCAACGGTGCATAGTTAGGGGGAACACTTTCTTGAAATTATTATGAGGGATCATCTTATTTACTACCGTCGTTCTAAGCAAACAAGATGTATAAACATGATAAACATCACATGCAATCAAATAGTGACATGATATGGCCAATATCATGTAGCTCCTTTGATCTCCATCTTGGGGCTCCATGATCATCTATTACAAGAACATGATCAATCTCATACATTACATATATCATTCATCACATCCTTTTGGCCATATCACATCACATAGCATACCCTGCAAAAACAAGTTAGACGTCCTCTAATTGTTGTTTGCATGTTTTACGTGGCTGCTATGGGTTTCTAGCAAGAACGTTTCTTACCTACGCAAAACCACAACGTGATATGCCAATTGCTATTTACCCTTCATAAGGACCCTTTTCATCGAATCCGATCTGACTAAAATGGGAGAGACAGACACCCGCTAGCCACCTTATGCAACTAGTGCATGTTTGTCGGTGGAACCGGTCTCACGTAAGAGTACGTGTAAGGTTGGTCTGCGCCGCTTCATCCCAGGATGCCGCCGAATCAAGATAAGACTAGTAACGGCAAGCATATTGAACAAAATCAACGCCCACAACTACTTTGTGTTCTACTCGTGCATAGAAACTACGCATAGACCTAGCTCATGATGCCACTGTTGGGGAACGTAGCAGAAATTCAAAATTTTCCTACGTATCACCAAGATCTATCTATGGAGAAACCAGCAACGAGGGGAAGGAGAGTGCATCTACATACCCTTGTAGATCACTAAGCGGAAGCGTTCAAGTGAACGGGGTTGATGGAGTCGTACTCGTCGTGATTCAAATCACCGATGATCCTAGCGCCGAACGGACGGCACCTCCGCGTTCAACACACGTACGGAACGGAGACGTCTCCCATGCCTTGATCCAGCAAGGAGGAGGGAGAGGTTGATGGAGATCCAGCAGCACGACGGCGTGGTGGAAGTAGCGGGATTCCAACAGGGCTTCGCTAAGCGCTGCGGGAGGAGGAAGATGTGTCACGGGAGGGAGAGGGAGGCGCCAGGCCTTAGATTCGTTTGCTCCTCCTTTTTCCCCACTATATATAGGGCCAAGGGAGAGGGGGAGGCGCAGCCCTTGCCCCTTCCTCCAAGGAAGGGTGCGGCCAATATCGATGGTAGAGGGAGCATACGATATTTGATTAAATCAACATTGGAAACACTTCCAACACATACCATCAACTCACCTTTAGCTAGTCTCCGTTTATTCCGTAGCTTTTATTTCGAGTTACTAACACTTAGCAACCGAACCGGTATCTAATACCCTGGTGCTACTAGGAGTACTAGTAAAGTACACATCAACACAATGTATATCCAATATACTTCTATCGACCTTGCCAGCCTTCTTATCTACCAAGTATCTAGGGCAATTCTGCTCCAGTGACTGTTCCCCTTTATTACAGAAGCACTTAGTCTCGGGTTTGGGTTCAACCTTGGGTTTCTTCACTAGAGCAGCAGCTGAATTGTCGTTTCATGAACTATCCCTTCTTGCCCTTGCCCTTCTTGAAACTAGTGGTTTCACCAACCATCAACAATTGATGCTCCTTCTTGATTTCTACTTTGGTGTCAAACATCGCGAATATCTCAAGGATCATCATATATGTCCCTGATATATTATAGTTCATCACGAAGCTCTAGCAGCTTGGTGGTAATGACTTCGGAGAAACATCACTATCTTATCTGGAAGATTAACTCCCACTCGATTCAAATGATTGTTGTACTCAGACAATCTGAGCACAAGCTCAATAATTGAGCTTTTCTCCTTAGTTTGCAGGTTAAGAAAATCGTCGGAGGTCTTATACCTCTTGACGTGGGCACGAGCCTGAAATTCCAATTTCAGCCCTCAAAACATCTCATATGTTTCGTGACGTTTCAAAAACGTCTTTGGTGCCTCAACTCTAAACCATTTAACTGAACTATCACGTAGTTATCAAAACGTGTATGTCAGATGTTCGCAACATCCACAGACAACGTTCGAGGTTCAGTGCACTGAGCGGTGCATTAAGGACATAAGCCTTCTATGAAGCAATGAGGACAATCCTCGGTTTACGGACCTAGTCCGCATAATTGCTACTATCAACTTTCAACTAATTTTTCTCTAGGAACATAACTAAACAGTAGAACTAAAGCGTGAGATACGACATAATTTGCAAAATCCTTTTTGACTATGTTCAGGATAATTAAGTTCATCGTATGAACTCCCACTCAGATAGACATCCCTCTAGTCATCTAAGCGATTACATGATCCGAGTCAACTAGGCCGTGTCCGATCATCACGTGACACGGACTAGTCAACGTCGGTGAACATCTTCATGTTGATCGTATCTTCTATACGACTCATGCTCGACCTTTCGGTCTTCTGTGTTCCGAGGCCATGTCTATGCACATGCTAGGCTCGTCAAGTCAACCTAAGTGTATTGCGTGTGTAAATCTGTCTTACACCCGTTGTATGTGAACGTAAGGATCTATCACACCCGATCATCACGTGGTGCTTCGAAACGACGAACTGTAGCAACGGTGCACAGTTAGGGGGAACACTTTCTTGAAATTATTATGAGGGATCATCTTATTTACTACCGTCGTTCTAAGCAAATAAGATGTATAAACATGATAAACATCACATGCAATCAAATAGTGACATGATATGGCCAATATCATGTAGCTCCTTTGATCTCCATCTTGGGGCTCCATGATCATCTATTACAAGAACATGATCAATCTCATACATTACATATATCATTCATCACATCCTTTTGGCCATATCACATCACATAGCATACCCTGCAAAAACAAGTTAGACGTCCTCTAATTGTTGTTTGCATGTTTTACGTGGCTGCTATGGGTTTCTAGCAAGAACGTTTCTTACCTACGCAAAACCACAACGTGATATGCCAATTGATATTTACCCTTCATAAGGACCCTTTTCATCGAATCCGATCCGACTAAAATGGGAGAGACAGACACCCGCTAGCCACCTTATGCAACTAGTGCATGTTTGTCGGTGGAACCGGTCTCACGTAAGAGTACGTGTAAGGTTGGTCTGGGCCGCTTCATCCCGCGATGCCGCCGAATCAAGATAAGACTAGTAACGGCAAGCATATTGAACAAAATCAACGCCCACAACTACTTTGTGTTCTACTCGTGCATAGAAACTACGCATAGACCTAGCTCATGATGCATAACCCTAGCGTCACCGAACCTTAAGTGTGTAGACCCTACGGGTTCGGGAGACATGCAGACATGACCGAGACGTTCTCCGGTCAATAACCAACAGCGGGATCTGGATACCCATGATGGCTCCCACATGTTCCACGATGATCTCATCGGATGAACCACGATGTCAAGGACTTAATCAATCCCGTATACAATTCCCTTTGTCTAGCGGTATGTTACTTGCCCGAGATTCGATCGTCGGTATCCAATACCTAGTTCAATCTCGTTACCGGCAAGTCTCTTTACTCGTTCCGTAACACATCATCCCGTGATCAACTCCTTGGTCACATTGCGCATATGATGATGTCCTACCGAGTGGGCCCAGAGATACCTCTCCGTTTACACGGAGTGACAAATCCCAGTCTCGATTCGTGCCAACCCAACAGATACTTTCGGAGATACCTGTAATGCACCTTTATAGTCACCCAGTTACGTTGTGACGTTTGATACACCCAAAGCACTCCTACGGTATCCGGGAGTTGCACAATCTCATGGTCTAAGGAAATGATACTTGACATTAGAAAAGCTTTAGCATACGAACTACACGATCTTTGTGCTAGGCTTAGGATTGGGTCTTGTCCATCACATCATTCTCCTAATGATGTGATCCTGTTATCAACGACATCCAAATGTCCATGGTTAGGAAACCATAACCATCTATTGATCAACGAGCTAGTCAACTAGAGGCTCACTAGGGACATGGTGTTGTCTATGTATCCACACATGTATCTGAGTTTCCTATCAATACAATTATAGCATGGATAATAAACGATTATCATGAACAAGGAAATATAATAATAACTAATTTATTATTGCCTCTAGGGCATATTTCCAACAGTCTCCCACTTGCACTAGAGTCAATAATCTAGTTCACATCGCCATGTGATTAACACTCACAGGTCACATCGCCATGTGACTAACATCCAAAGAGTTTACTAGAGTCAGTAGTCTAGTTCACATCACTATGTGATTAACACTCAATGAGTTTTAGGTTTGATCATGTTGCTTGTGAGAGAGGTTTTAGTCAACGGGTCCGAACCTTTCAGATCCGTGTGTGCTTTACAAATCTCTATGTCATCTCCTAGATGTAGCTACCACGTTCTACTTGGAGCTATTCTAAATTGTTGCTCCATTATATGCATCCGGTATCTCTACTCAGAGCTATCCGGATAGGTGTTAAGCTTGCATCGACGTAACCCTTTACGACGAACTCTTTTACCACCTCCATAACCAAGAAACTTCCTTAGTACACTAGTTACCAAGGATAACTTTGACCGCTGTCCCGTGATCCATTCATGGATCACTCTTGTACCCCTTGACTGACTCATGGCAAGGCACACTTCAGGTGCGGTACACAGCATAGCATACTGTAGAGCCTACGTCTTAAGCATAGGGGACGACCTTCGTCTTTTTCTCTCTATTCTGCCGTGGTCGAGCTTTAAGTCTTAACTTCATACCTTATAACTCAGGCAAGAACTCCTTCTTTGACTGATCCATCTTGAACACCTTCAAGATCATGTCAAGGTATGTGCTCATTTGAAAGTACCATTATGCGTTTTGATCTATCCTTATAGATCTTGATGCTCAATGTTCAAGTAGCTTAATCCAGGTTTTCCATTGAAAAACACTTTCCAAATATCCCTATATGCTTTCCAGAAATTCTACGTCATTTCCGATCAACAACATATATTCATCAGAAATTCTATAGTGCTCCCACTCACTTCTTTGGAAATACCAGTTTCTCATAAACTTTGTATACACCCAAAATCTTTGATCATCTCATCAAAGCATACATTCCAATTTTGAGATGCTTACTCCAGTCCTCAGAAGGATTGCTGGAGCTTTGCATACTTATTAGCATATTTCAGGATTGACAAAACCTTCCGGTTGTATCACATACAACCTTTCCTCAAGAAAATCATCGAGGAAACAATGTTTTGACATCCTATCTGCAAGATTTCATAAATAATGCAGTAATCGCTAATATAACTCCAACAGACTCTTAGCATCGCTACGAGTGAGAAAGTCTCATCGTAGTCAACTCCTTGAACTTGTCGGAAAACATCTTAACGACAAGTCGAGCTTTCTTAATGGTGACATTTACCATCATTGTCCGTCTTCCTTTTAAAATCCATTTGTACTCAACAGCCTTACGACCATCAAGTAGTTCTTCCAAAGTCTACACTTTGTTTTCATACATGGATCCTCTCTCGGATTTTATGGCCTCGAGTCATTTATCGGAATCCGGGCCCACCATCGCTTCTCCATAGCTCATAGGTTTGTTGTTGTCTAGCAACATGACTTCCAAGACAGGATTGCGTACCACTCTGAAGTAGTACGCATCCTTGTCATCCCACGAGGTTTGGTAGTGACTTGATCTGAAGTCTCATGATCAATATCATAAGCTTCCACTTCAATTGGTGTAGGTGCCACAGGAACAACTCTTTGTGCCCTGCTATACACTAGTTGAAGTAACGGTTCAATAACCTCACCAAGTCTCCACCATCCTCCCACTCAATTCTTTCGAGAGAAACTTTTCCTCGAGAAAGGACCCGATTCTAGAAACAATCCCTTATTGCTTTCGGATCTGAGACAGGAGGTATACCCAACTGTTTTTGGGTGTCCTATGAAGATGCATTTATCCGCTTTGGGTTCGAGCTTATCAGCCTGAAACCTTTTTCACATAAGCGTCGCAGCCCCAAACTTTTAAGAAATGACAGCTTAGGTTTCTCTAAACCATAGTTCATACGGTGTCATCTCATCGGAATTACGTGGTGCCCTATTTAAAGTGAATGTGGTTGTCTCTAATGCTTAACCCATAAACTATTGTGGTAATTCGATAAGAGACATCATGGTATGCATCATATCCAATAGGGTGCAGTTATGATGTTCGGACACACCATCACACTATGGTGTTCCAGGCTGTATTAGTTGTGAAACGATTTCCACAATGTCTTAATTTTGTGCCAAACTCGTAATTCAGATATTCATCTCTATGATCATATCATAGATCTTTTATCCTCTTGTCACGACGATCTTTCAACTCCACACTGAAATTACTTGAACCTTTCAATAATTCAGACTCGTGATTCATCAAGTAAATGTACTCAACATCTACTCAAATCATCTGTGAAGAAAGAACATAACGATATCCACTACATGCCTCAGCACTCATTGGACTGCACACATCAAAAATGTATTACTTCCAACAAGTTGCTTTCTTGTTCCATTTTACTGAAACGAGGCTTTCAGTCATCTTGCCCATGTGGTATGATTTGCATGTCTCAAGTGATTCAAAATCAAGCGAGTACAAAACGGTCCATTTGCATGGAGTTTCTTCATGCATATGCACCAATAGACATGGTTCGCATGTCTCAAACCTTTCAAAAATGAGTGAGTCCAAAGGTCCATCAACATGGAGCTTCTTCATGCGTTTTATACCGATATGACTTACGTGGCAGTGCCACAAGTAGGTGGTACTATCATTCCCATCTTTTGGCATGAACATGTGTATCACTACGATCGAGATTCAATAAACCATTCATTTTAGGTGTAAGACCATTGAAGGTATCATTCAAATAAACAGAGTAACCATTATTCTCCTTAAATGAATAACCGTATTGCGATAGACGTAATCCAATCATGTCTATGCTCAACGCAAACACCAAATAACAATTATTTAGGTTTAACACCAATATCGATGGTAGAGGGAGCATACGATATTTGATTAAATCAACATTGGAAACACTTCCAACACATACCATCAGCTCACCTTTAGCTAGTCTCCGTTTATTCCGTAGCTTTTATTTCGAGTTACTAACACTTAGCAACCGAACCGGTATCTAATACCCTGGTGCTACTAGGAGTACTAGTAAAGTACACATCAACACAATGTATATCCAATATACTTCTATCGACCTTGCCAGCCTTCTTATCTACCAAGTATCTAGGGCAATTCTGCTCCAGTGGCTGTTCCCCTTTATTACAGAAGCACTTAGTCTCGGGTTTGGGTTCAACCTTGGGTTTCTTCACTAGAGCAGCAGCTGAATTGCCGTTTCATGAACTATCCCTTCTTGCCCTTGCCCTTCTTGAAACTAGTGGTTTCACCAACCATCAACAATTGATGCTCCTTCTTGATTTCTACTTTGGTGTCAAACATCGCGAATATCTCAAGGATCATCATATATGTCCCTGATATATTATAGTTCATCACGAAGCTCTAGCAGCTTGGTGGTAATGACTTCGGAGAAACATCACTATCTTATCTGGAAGATTAACTCCCACTCGATTCAAATGATTGTTGTACTCAGACAATCTGAGCACAAGCTCAATAATTGAGCTTTTCTCCTTAGTTTGCAGGTTAAGAAAATCGTCGGAGGTCTTATACCTCTTGACGTGGGCACGAGCCTGAAATTCCAATTTCAGCCCTCAAAACATCTCATATGTTTCGTGACGTTTCAAAAACGTCTTTGGTGCCTCAACTCTAAACCGTTTAACTGAACTATCACGTAGTTATCAAAACGTGTATGTCAGATGTTCGCAACATCCACAGACAACGTTCGAGGTTCAGCACACTGAGCGGTGCATTAAGGACATAAGCCTTCTATGAAGCAATGAGGACAATCCTCGGTTTACGGACCTAGTCCGCATAATTGCTACTATCAACTTTCAACTAATTTTTCTCTAGGAACATAACTAAACAGTAGAACTAAAGCGTGAGATACGACATAATTTGCAAAATCCTTTTTGACTATGTTCAGGATAATTAAGTTCATCGTATGAACTCCCACTCAGATAGACATCCCTCTAGTCATCTAAGCGATTACATGATCCGAGTCAACTAGGCCGTGTCCGATCATCACGTGACACGGACTAGTCAACGTCGGTGAACATCTTCATGTTGATCGTATCTTCTATACGACTCATGCTCGACCTTTCGGTCTTCTGTGTTCCGAGGCCATGTCTATGCACATGCTAGGCTCGTCAAGTCAACCTAAGTGTATTGCGTGTGTAAATCTGTCTTACACCCGTTGTATGTGAACGTAAGGATCTATCACACCCGATCATCACGTGGTGCTTCGAAACGACGAACTGTAGCAACGGTGCACAGTTAGGGGGAACACTTTCTTGAAATTATTATGAGGGATCATCTTATTTACTACCGTCGTTCTAAGCAAACAAGATGTATAAACATGATAAACATCACATGCAATCAAATAGTGACATGATATGGCCAATATCATGTAGCTCCTTTGATCTCCATCTTGGGGCTCCATGATCATCTATTACAAGAACATGATCAATCTCATACATTACATATATCATTCATCACATCCTTTTGGCCATATCACATCACATAGCATACCCTGCAAAAACAAGTTAGACGTCCTCTAATTGTTGTTTGCATGTTTTACGTGGCTGCTATGGGTTTCTAGCAAGAACGTTTCTTACCTACGCAAAACCACAACGTGATATGCCAATTGCTATTTACCCTTCATAAGGACCCTTTTCATCGAATCCGATCTGACTAAAATGGGAGAGACAGACACCCGCTAGCCACCTTATGCAACTAGTGCATGTTTGTCGGTGGAACCGGTCTCACGTAAGAGTACGTGTAAGGTTGGTCTGCGCCGCTTCATCCCAGGATGCCGCCGAATCAAGATAAGACTAGTAACGGCAAGCATATTGAACAAAATCAACGCCCACAACTACTTTGTGTTCTACTCGTGCATAGAAACTACGCATAGACCTAGCTCATGATGCCACTGTTGGGGAACGTAGCAGAAATTCAAAATTTTCCTACGTATCACCAAGATCTATCTATGGAGAAACCAGCAACGAGGGGAAGGAGAGTGCATCTACATACCCTTGTAGATCGCTAAGCGGAAGCGTTCAAGTGAACGGGGTTGATGGAGTCGTACTCGTCGTGATTCAAATCACCGATGATCCTAGCGCCGAACGGACGGCACCTCCGCGTTCAACACACGTACGGAACGGAGACGTCTCCCATGCCTTGATCCAGCAAGGAGGAGGGAGAGGTTGATGGAGATCCAGCAGCACGACGGCGTGGTGGAAGTAGCGGGATTCCAACAGGGCTTCGCTAAGCGCTGCGGGAGGAGGAAGATGTGTCACGGGAGGGAGAGGGAGGCGCCAGGCCTTAGATTCGTTTGCTCCTCCTTTTTCCCCACTATATATAGGGCCAAGGGAGAGGGGGAGGCGCAGCCCTTGCCCCTTCCTCCAAGGAAGGGTGCGGCCAAGGGTGGGGAGGAGTCCATCCTCCCCAAGGCACCTCGGAGGTGCCTTCCCCTTTTAGGACTCTCCCCTTTTTCCCATCTCTTGGCGCATGGGCCTCTTGGGGCTGGTGCCCTTGGCCCATATAGGCCAAGGCACAACCCCTACAGCCCATGTGGCCCCCCGGGGCAGGTGGCCCCACCCGGTGGACCCCCGGGACCCTTCCGGTGGTCCCGGTACAATACCGATGACCCCGAAACTTGCCCCGATGGCCGAAACAGCACTTCCTATATATAATTCTTTACCTCCGGACCATTCCGGAACTCCTCGTGACGTCCGGGATCTCATCCGGGACTCCGAACAACATTCGGGTTACCGCATACTAATATCTCCATAACCCTAGCGTCACCGAACCTTAAGTGTGTAGACCCTACGGGTTCGGGAGACATGCAGACATGACCGAGACGTTCTCCGGTCAATAACCAACAGCGGGATCTGGATACCCATGATGGCTCCCACATGTTCCACGATGATCTCATCGGATGAACCACGATGTCAAGGACTTAATCAATCCCGTATACAATTCCCTTTGTCTAGCGGTATGTTACTTGCCCGAGATTCGATCGTCGGTATCCAATACCTAGTTCAATCTCGTTACCGGCAAGTCTCTTTACTCGTTCCGTAACACATCATCCCGTGATCAACTCCTTGGTCACATTGCGCATATGATGATGTCCTACCGAGTGGGCCCAGAGATACCTCTCCGTTTACACGGAGTGACAAATCCCAGTCTCGATTCGTGCCAACCCAACAGATACTTTCGGAGATACCTGTAATGCACCTTTATAGTCACCTAGTTACGTTGTGACGTTTGATACACCCAAAGCACTCCTACGGTATCCGGGAGTTGCACAATCTCATGGTCTAAGGAAATGATACTTGACATTAGAAAAGCTTTAGCATACGAACTACACGATCTTTGTGCTAGGCTTAGAATTGGGTCTTGTCCATCACATCATTCTCCTAATGATGTGATCCCGTTATCAACGACATCCAAATGTCCATGGTTAGGAAACCATAACCATCTATTGATCAACGAGCTAGTCAACTAGAGGCTCACTAGGGACATGGTGTTGTCTATGTATCCACACATGTATCTGAGTTTCCTATCAATACAATTATAGCATGGATAATAAACGATTATCATGAACAAGGAAATATAATAATAACTAATTTATTATTGCCTCTAGGGCATATTTCCAACAGTCTCCCACTTGCACTAGAGTCAATAATCTAGTTCACATCGCCATGTGATTAACACTCACAGGTCACATCGCCATGTGACTAACATCCAAAGAGTTTACTAGAGTCAGTAGTATAGTTCACATCACTATGTGATTAACACTCAATGAGTTTTAGGTTTGATCATGTTGCTTGTGAGAGAGGTTTTAGTCAACGGGTCCGAACCTTTCAGATCCGTGTGTGCTTTACAAATCTCTATGTCATCTCCTAGATGTAGCTACCACGCTCTATTTGGAGCTATTCCAAATAACTGTTCTACTTGGAGCTATTCTAAATTGTTGCTCCATTATATGCATCCGGTATCTCTACTCAGAGCTATCCGGATAGGTGTTAAGCTTGCATCGACGTAACCCTTTACGACGAACTCTTTTACCACCTCCATAACCGAGAAACTTCCTTAGTACACTAGTTACCAAGGATAACTTTGACCGCTGTCCCGTGATCCATTCATGGATCACTCTTGTACCCCTTGACTGACTCATGGCAAGGCACACTTCAGGTGCGGTACACAGCATAGCATACTGTAGAGCCTACGTCTTAAGCATAGGGGACGACCTTCGTCTTTTTCTCTCTATTCTGCCGTGGTCAAGCTTTAAGTCTTAACTTCATACCTTATAACTCAGGCAAGAACTCCTTCTTTGACTGATCCATCTTGAACACCTTCAAGATCATGTCAAGGTATGTGCTCATTTGAAAGTACCATTATGCGTTTTGATCTATCCTTATAGATCTTGATGCTCAATGTTCAAGTAGCTTAATCCAGGTTTTCCATTGAAAAACACTTTCCAAATATCCCTATATGCTTTCCAGAAATTCTACGTCATTTCTGATCAACAACATATATTCATCAGAAATTCTATAGTGCTCCCACTCACTTCTTTGGAAATACCAGTTTCTCATAAACTTTGTATACACCCAAAATCTTTGATCATCTCATCAAAGCATACATTCCAATTTTGAGATGCTTACTCCAGTCCTCAGAAGGATTGCTGGAGCTTTGCATACTTATTAGCATATTTCAGGATTGACAAAACCTTCCGGTTGTATCACATACAACCTTTCCTCAAGAAAATCATCGAGGAAACAATGTTTTGACATCCTATCTGCAAGATTTCATAAATAATGCAGTAATCGCTAATATAACTCCAACAGACTCTTAGCATCACTACGAGTGAGAAAGTCTCATCGTAGTCAACTCCTTGAACTTGTCGGAAAACATCTTAACGACAAGTCGAGCTTTCTTAATGGTGACATTTACCATCATTGTCCGTCTTCCTTTTAAAATCCATTTGTACTCAACAGCCTTACGACCATCAAGTAGTTCTTCCAAAGTCTACACTTTGTTTTCATACATGGATCCTCTCTCGGATTTTATGGCCTCGAGCCATTTATCGGAATCCGGGCCCACCATCGCTTCTCCATAGCTCATAGGTTTATTGTTGTCTAGCAACATGACTTCCAAGACAGGATTGCGTACCACTCTGAAGTAGTACGCATCCTTGTCATCCCACGAGGTTTGGTAGTGACTTGATCTGAAGTCTCATGATCAATATCATAAGCTTCCACTTCAATTGGTGTAGGTGCCACAGGAACAACTCTTTGTGCCCTGCTATACACTAGTTGAAGTAACGGTTCAATAACCTCACCAAGTCTCCACCATCCTCCCACTCAATTCTTTCGAGAGAAACTTTTCCTCGAGAAAGGACCCGATTCTAGAAACAATCCCTTATTGCTTTCGGATCTGAGACAGGAGGTATACCCAACTGTTTTTGGGTGTCCTATGAAGATGCATTTATCCGCTTTGGGTTCGAGCTTATCAGCCTGAAACCTTTTTCACATAAGCGTCGCAGCCCCAAACTTTTAAGAAATGACAGCTTAGGTTTCTCTAAACCATAGTTCATACGGTGTCATCTCATCGGAATTACGTGGTGCCCTATTTAAAGTGAATGTGGTTGTCTCTAATGCTTAACCCATAAACTATTGTGGTAATTCGATAAGAGACATCATGGTATGCATCATATCCAATAGGGTGCAGTTATGATGTTCGGACACACCATCACACTATGGTGTTCCAGGCTGTATTAGTTGTGAAACGATTTCCACAATGTCTTAATTTTGTGCCAAACTCGTAATTCAGATATTCATCTCTATGATCATATCATAGATCTTTTATCCTCTTGTCACGACGATCTTTCAATTTCACACTGAAATTACTTGAACCTTTCAATAATTCAGACTCGTGATTCATCAAGTAAATGTACTCAACATCTACTCAAATCATCTGTGAAGAAAGAACATAACGATATCCACTACATGCCTCAGCACTCATTGGACTGCACACATCAAAAATGTATTACTTCCAACAAGTTGCTTTCTTGTTCCATTTTACTGAAACGAGGCTTTCAGTCATCTTGCCCATGTGGTATGATTTGCATGTCTCAAGTGATTCAAAATCAAGCGAGTACAAAACGGTCCATTTGCATGGAGTTTCTTCATGCATATGCACCAATAGACATGGTTCGCATGTCTCAAACCTTTCAAAAATGAGTGAGTCCAAAGGTCCATCAACATGGAGCTTCTTCATGCGTTTTATACCGATATGACTTACGTGGCAGTGCCACAAGTAGGTGGTACTATCATTCCCATCTTTTGGCATGAACATGTGTATCACTACGATCGAGATTCAATAAACCATTCATTTTAGGTGTAAGACCATTGAAGGTATCATTCAAATAAACAGAGTAACCATTATTCTCCTTAAATGAATAACCGTATTGCGATAGACGTAATCCAATCATGTCTATGCTCAACGCAAACACCAAATAACAATTATTTAGGTTTAACACCAATATCGATGGTAGAGGGAGCATACGATATTTGATTAAATCAACATTGGAAACACTTCCAACACATACCATCAGCTCACCTTTAGCTAGTCTCCGTTTATTCCGTAGCTTTTATTTCGAGTTACTAACACTTAGCAACCGAACCGGTATCTAATACCCTGGTGCTACTAGGAGTACTAGTAAAGTACACATCAACACAATGTATATCCAATATACTTCTATCGACCTTGCCAGCCTTCTTATCTACCAAGTATCTAGGGCAATTCTGCTCCAGTGGCTGTTCCCCTTTATTACAGAAGCACTTAGTCTCGGGTTTGGGTTCAACCTTGGGTTTCTTCACTAGAGCAGCAGCTGAATTGCCGTTTCATGAACTATCCCTTCTTGCCCTTGCCCTTCTTGAAACTAGTGGTTTCACCAACCATCAACAATTGATGCTCCTTCTTGATTTCTACTTTGGTGTCAAACATCGCGAATATCTCAAGGATCATCATATATGTCCCTGATATATTATAGTTCATCACGAAGCTCTAGCAGCTTGGTGGTAATGACTTCGGAGAAACATCACTATCTTATCTGGAAGATTAACTCCCACTCGATTCAAATGATTGTTGTACTCAGACAATCTGAGCACAAGCTCAATAATTGAGCTTTTCTCCTTAGTTTGCAGGTTAAGAAAATCGTCGGAGGTCTTATACCTCTTGACGTGGGCACGAGCCTGAAATTCCAATTTCAGCCCTCAAAACATCTCATATGTTTCGTGACGTTTCAAAAACGTCTTTGGTGCCTCAACTCTAAACCGTTTAACTGAACTATCACGTAGTTATCAAAACGTGTATGTCAGATGTTCGCAACATCCACAGACAACGTTCGAGGTTCAGCACACTGAGCGGTGCATTAAGGACATAAGCCTTCTATGAAGCAATGAGGACAATCCTCGGTTTACGGACCTAGTCCGCATAATTGCTACTATCAACTTTCAACTAATTTTTCTCTAGGAACATAACTAAACAGTAGAACTAAAGCGTGAGATACGACATAATTTGCAAAATCCTTTTTGACTATGTTCAGGATAATTAAGTTCATCGTATGAACTCCCACTCAGATAGACATCCCTCTAGTCATCTAAGCGATTACATGATCCGAGTCAACTAGGCCGTGTCCGATCATCACGTGACACGGACTAGTCAACGTCGGTGAACATCTTCATGTTGATCGTATCTTCTATACGACTCATGCTCGACCTTTCGGTCTTCTGTGTTCCGAGGCCATGTCTATGCACATGCTAGGCTCGTCAAGTCAACCTAAGTGTATTGCGTGTGTAAATCTGTCTTACACCCGTTGTATGTGAACGTAAGGATCTATCACACCCGATCATCACGTGGTGCTTCGAAACGACGAACTGTAGCAACGGTGCACAGTTAGGGGGAACACTTTCTTGAAATTATTATGAGGGATCATCTTATTTACTACCGTCGTTCTAAGCAAATAAGATGTATAAACATGATAAACATCACATGCAATCAAATAGTGACATGATATGGCCAATATCATGTAGCTCCTTTGATCTCCATCTTGGGGCTCCATGATCATCTATTACAAGAACATGATCAATCTCATACATTACATATATCATTCATCACATCCTTTTGGCCATATCACATCACATAGCATACCCTGCAAAAACAAGTTAGACGTCCTCTAATTGTTGTTTGCATGTTTTACGTGGCTGCTATGGGTTTCTAGCAAGAACGTTTCTTACCTACGCAAAACCACAACGTGATATGCCAATTGCTATTTACCCTTCATAAGGACCCTTTTCATCGAATCCGATCCGACTAAAATGGGAGAGACAGACACCCGCTAGCCACCTTATGCAACTAGTGCATGTTTGTCGGTGGAACCGGTCTCACGTAAGAGTACGTGTAAGGTTGGTCTGGGCCGCTTCATCCCACGATGCCGCCGAATCAAGATAAGACTAGTAACGGCAAGCATATTGAACAAAATCAACGCCCACAACTACTTTGTGTTCTACTCGTGCATAGAAACTACGCCTAGACCTAACTCATGATGCCACTGTTGGGGAACGTAGCAGAAATTCAAAATTTTCCTACGTATCACCAAGATCTATCTATGGAGAAACCAGCAACGAGGGGAAGGAGAGTGCATCTACAGACCCTTGTAGATCGCTAAGCGGAAGCGTTCAAGTGAACGGGGTTGATGGAGTCGTACTCGTCGTGATTCAAATCACCGATGATCCTAGCGCCGAACGGACGGCACCTCCGCGTTCAACACACGTACGGAACGGAGACGTCTCCCATGCCTTGATCCAGCAAGGAGGAGGGAGAGGTTGATGGAGATCCAGCAGCACGACGGCGTGGTGGAAGTAGCGGGATTCCAACAGGGCTTCGCTAAGCGCTGCGGGAGGAGGAAGATGTGTCACGGGAGGGAGAGGGAGGCGCCAGGCCTTAGATTCGTTTGCTCCTCCTTTTTCCCCACTATATATAGGGCCAAGGGAGAGGGGGAGGCGCAGCCCTTGCCCCTTCCTCCAAGGAAGGGTGCGGCCAAGGGTGGGGAGGAGTCCATCCTCCCCAAGGCACCTCGGAGGTGCCTTCCCCTTTTAGGACTCTCCCCTTTTTCCCATCTCTTGGCGCATGGGCCTCTTGGGGCTGGTGCCCTTGGCCCATATAGGCCAAGGCACAACCCCTACAGCCCATGTGGCCCCCCGGGACAGGTGGCCCCACCCGGTGGACCCCCGGGACCCTTCCGGTGGTCCCGGTACAATACCGATGACCCCGAAACTTGCCCCGATGGCCGAAACAGCACTTCCTATATATAATTCTTTACCTCCGGACCATTCCGGAACTCCTCGTGACGTCCGGGATCTCATCCGGGACTCCGAACAACATTCGGGTTACCGCATACTAATATCTCCATAACCCTAGCGTCACCGAACCTTAAGTGTGTAGACCCTACGGGTTCGGGAGACATGCAGACATGACCGAGACGTTCTCCGGTCAATAACCAACAGCGGGATCTGGATACCCATGATGGCTCCCACATGTTCCACGATGATCTCATCGGATGAACCACGATGTCAAGGACTTAATCAATCCCGTATACAATTCCCTTTGTCTAGCGGTATGTTACTTGCCCGAGATTCGATCGTCGGTATCCAATACCTAGTTCAATCTCGTTACCGGCAAGTCTCTTTACTCGTTCCGTAACACATCATCCCGTGATCAACTCCTTGGTCACATTGCGCATATGATGATGTCCTACCGAGTGGGCCCAGAGATACCTCTCCGTTTACACGGAGTGACAAATCCCAGTCTCGATTCGTGCCAACCCAACAGATACTTTCGGAGATACCTGTAATGCACCTTTATAGTCACCCAGTTACGTTGTGACGTTTGATACACCCAAAGCACTCCTACGGTATCCGGGAGTTGCACAATCTCATGGTCTAAGGAAATGATACTTGACATTAGAAAAGCTTTAGCATACGAACTACACGATCTTTGTGCTAGGCTTAGGATTGGGTCTTGTCCATCACATCATTCTCCTAATGATGTGATCCCGTTATCAACGACATCCAAATGTCCATGGTTAGGAAACCATAACCATCTATTGATCAACGAGCTAGTCAACTAGAGGCTCACTAGGGACATGGTGTTGTCTATGTATCCACACATGTATCTGAGTTTCCTATCAATACAATTATAGCATGGATAATAAACGATTATCATGAACAAGGAAATATAATAATAACTAATTTATTATTGCCTCTAGGGCATATTTCCAACACTCCTCGCATGGCGGCGGAGGAGGAGGCCCGGCTCATGGCGCGTGTGATGGAGGACTCCATGCACACGCACGACGAGCGCCAATGGGCGGACCTCGAGGCGATGATGGCCCTCTCCGCGGCCGGCAACGTCGCCATCCCCGAGCCAGAGATGGCGCCTCGGGAGGAGGTGGTGGAGGAGCCGCCGGTGGCCGCGTTCCACCCTGACCTGGTGGGCCAGGGGTGGAGCTGGTCGTGCTCTGCTGAGAAGATGGCGGCCGCCCTGAGGGCCGTGAACTGGTGCCCCACGCCACCGCGGTCGCCGGAGCGGGAGGCCTCGCCTCGGGAGGAAGTGGTGCAGACACCACCAGCCACCTTGCAGCCCGCCGCCCCTGTGCACCACGGACCGCCGGCCCACCTATGGACGCCACCGGAATACATCGACCTCGTCAGCGACGATGACGACACCGGTGGCCAGTGAAGACGGCCACGGCCACGGCCACGGCCTCGACGGGCGCGGCAGGAGCGCGCGGGAGGCGTTTTTTTGGTTTTATGTTAATGCCATTTTGTTGCCGTAACCCCTATATATATGTTTTATGTTTTTTTAACTGCGTTTATTTACCCTTTTAGTCATTTCATTTAAGTTTTTAAAAAAAATTATTCACGTCCACCCCGAACAGGTTTTGGGGTGCGGCCGCGCGTTGGGCGCACCCACGACCCATCAGACAAACGCGGACATGGGCGAACCCATCGGTGCCCCAAAGGGACAAAATCCGAACAAAACGGACGTCCGTTTGGGATCGCGCGGTGGAGTTGACCTAATGTCACCGAAATCCCGCTTTCCTCTTTCCTGTCCTGCTCCAACCAAACTAGGTGCGGCGGACTAATTGACAAAAATAACCTAAAAAGGCGTAAAAGCAACTGCGGGAAGTACTACTCGACTAGTCGGGAGAGCCAGGTATGTGGTTAATGTCACCGAAATCCCGCTTTCCTCTTTCCCGTCCTGCTCCAACCAAACTAGGTGCGGCAGACTAATTGACAAAAATAACCTAAAGCATAAAAGCAACTCCAAAGCGCGACTCATTTTGTCCATGCGTGTCCGTTTAGGTCGGTGCGAACAGAAAAGTTGGCCCAACGCGTCGATCCAAACGAACATGCGTCCGTTTTTCGTCCGTCTGCCCACCCATTCCCGGCCCATTTTTGAGCCGGATTTGCGTCGACGCGGACACGAGACGGACGTGCGCGCCCGCCTATTCCTCCCTCTGGCCCACTGGTCGATGGCACATTGGTCACCCTCTCTCATTCCAACAGCAAACCCTCGCCCGCCTCCTTCATCGCCGACGCCACCGTCCATTTTTTTGGTGCCTCTGCCAGCTGTCGGTGCCGCAACATCCACCCCTGTGATGCCGCCACCTCCCACGTCGCCACCACCGCCTTCTTGCCGCCGGTGATCCGAAAGCTTCCCACCCCCACTCCTCGATACTACTCGGGTGACACTATATATCCTCAATGGACCACTATTGTGAAGAAAATCCCCAACCCTGTCGGAGAGAAGAGAAAAAGATTTGCCCAAGAGCAAGAGAGTACTAGGAAGGACTTCGAGCATGCCTTTGGTGTTTTGCAATCTCGATGGGGCATTGTTCGGTATCTTGCTAAGACTTGGAGCACGAAGAAACTGTGGGAGGTGATGACTGCTTGTGTGATCATGCACAATATAATTGTAGAAGGTGAGCGCCCGGGAACGTCTCTACGATCAAGGGTTCCAGTTTCAGGGTGAGAATGTTGTGCCTGAGCATGGAGGAGCGGCAACATCTGAACAGTTCACTCAATTTCATCATGACATGCGTGATTAGGAAACTCACATGCAACCGCAAAATGATTTGGTTGAGCATATGTGGATTCATGTTGGCAACCAATAGATGTATCTTTTCTATTCGGCTTGTAAAACTATGTGAGACTATTTTACTTTTATTTGGCTTATAAAATTATGCTATTTATTTGGTTGTGGACTATATGTTTGCTTGTGAAATAATGTAAAATTTATGTGTGAAATAATGTTTGGTTGTGGACTATATGTTTGGTTGTGGACTATATGTGCTATTTGTTGAGAAAGGGCAGTCAGCCGGCCACGCCAGCATATATGAGTCGGCGCGTTGGGCGCACCGCCGGCCCAAATCTCAAACAGAGCGGACGCCGAGCGAACGGCCGTCCCAAACAGACAAAACCGCCGTTCGTTTGGGTCGACGCGTTGGAGTTTCTCTAACAAATTCATAAAATAAATCATGGACGAAACTATTTCACCGACTAACCTTTTTTGATAACGCCCAACGCATCAGCGTTATACGACACAACATAGCGTCCGTCTGACAGGCTTACAGAGCTAGCCAGCGTGGCACCCCGGGGTTAGGCGGGGCCAACCCCTGGTTAGGTAGGGCCCCAGTTTTAGGCGCTACAGTATATTGTGTAGCGCTTATCACGTAGACGTTATCATGTCAGTTAGTGACCGACGCAAGTCGGCCCACCGTATCCCACTCATTCCTGCCAGGAATAGAAAGGGTCGGCCGTGCTTTCTCCCTCTCCCCCTTTCAATCCTCCATTCAAACCTCACAGATCTGAAAATTTTCTCCGTGGATTTGTGCCTCAATCTCTCCCATAAGGTATTCTCCTCTGACCCCCCTTTCATCCAAAATATCCTTTGCATTGTTCATGTTAGAGTGTTCTCGGGATCCACCACAAAACAAAAGCGACAGTACTAACTCATAAAAGGTTCACACACACAAATCAAGTATTGAACAATATTACTTACTACACATAAGCAAAGTTGCACTAATTAAACTCTGCAGACTATTTCTTGCCACCGACCTACGGGATGTGCACCACAAAACTGACTAAGCCATGTACTTCGTGAGAGATGTCTATCGGCACCTTCACCATCTCGTCACCCTTGGAGAACCTAATAGTGTGGTCTTTCCATTCATAAACATGACGATGAAGACAAGTCGCATCAGATTTGTCGAAAAACATTAGAAGAACCACACACTTCGTAATTGAAGGCACATCTACAAAATTGTTGTGGTGAAGTACACCCTCGAGAACATGCCTGACAACAATACTACAGCAAAATACTTGTTCATGACATGCGGCTACAAGGACACGATACCTGCATAGTTTAGTAGTGCACATCCGTAGGTCTTCCAGTTCATATGGCATGACTTTGAGAACTTCATCTTCACAGCAGACCTAGTTCTAATTCAAACGGAAACCAATATTTTATTACTGCCTCCGTTCACAAATATAAGATGATTTTGGATATTTTACTCCATAGAAGACTACATATACGCACAGAAATGAGTGAACAAAGACACTAAAACATGTCTACATCAGATACACAACAAAGTTAGAACATCTTATATTTGTGAACATAGGGATTACTGACAATATCCATAACCCAAGTTACTGAGGCTATTATATTCTCTTGCAAGGCATGAGAGCTAAAATCTTGCATTTCCTATAGCCAACGTTGATGTTCATAAAGTAGTTGAAAGTAATCTAAAAAAATCAGTGTTATGTGCAAAAACCATATGCATGTCAACCTCTCACATCTTTTGGTTAAAAGAGCCATTTAGAACTGTCATTTGGCACATAAAAATCACATGCAAGATCGCCCAGAAAGTTATACAACCAGTACTACATGTACATTACACAAACCTCGCATATTAGCAAGCACTTTGCAAGTTAAATCAAAAAATACGATCAAGACCGTCAAAAAGATCATCAACAAGAGATATTACCTCAACCGGCTTAACGAGGGATCCTGGAGAGGTGGCCTTGGCCAAGGTGATGGCCTTGAGCTTGTCTGTGGTCGCCTCGGCAGGGTGCTTCTGCTTCTTCGATGTCTGAGCCCCGATGATTTTGGCCAGATCCATGGACATCACTTTGGACGGTGCTCCAGCGTCCATTAAGAAATTGTCAAATAGAAATAGAAGTAAAGAAAAACTATAATCATAAACCCAAAAGAAGAACAAAGAGGGAGTTAGGATTGGTCACGTGGTTGCAAAAGATGAAGGGAACGGAAGTATAGCAACACCATTGATGCGCTCACCTTTCCTTCTTTGGGAGAGAAGAACAATGGCAGAAGCGGTTT
The DNA here is from genome assembly GCF_056163025.1 of Triticum urartu. Taxonomy (NCBI): domain Eukaryota; kingdom Viridiplantae; phylum Streptophyta; class Magnoliopsida; order Poales; family Poaceae; genus Triticum; species Triticum urartu. Next base: position 222,285,236 of record NC_141878.1, read on the forward strand.
TCTTGAAGAAATGAAGAACAAGATGAGGGAGAAGCGAGTTGAAGTTTTTGAAGAGAGGAAGATGAGGGAGTAGAGTGAAATGATGATTGCTTCGTCCATCTAACTTACTGTTGGAAAGGTGGAGTTTTGTGATTTAACGGCTCATTGGGCATTACTGCGGTGCTACGACCGGGGTAAGTCTACCATGCAGTTGTGCATTCTAATACAGAGTAATTTGGTTCATGGCAAGTACCCCGATGCTGGCTGTCCCATACATCAGTAAAAGTGAGTAGTAAGGTTCTCGACGACAGTGGAGGAGGATCCGTGCGGTAGAGCATCTCCACTATTTCTTACAAAAATTTTTATTACAGCAAACTGTTTCCACTATTACGATGTAGGAGTGCGAAACACGGCATCCACTTGAACTTGCACTACCAGTACTCCTACTACTAGGCATGTGGACTGGTTCATACGGCAGTCTTATCTTGTTTCTAGTGTAGTAAGATATGACCATAAAAATGATGTATAGTAAACTGATTATACCCACCCAAAGAAAAGTAACTGATTATAAATAAATATGTGGTGGGGGATATTGCTGCGAGTGTTTCAACATATTTTTGATTTACATCGCGGCTAGTATTCGTGAATACGGTCCTGGGTGGGTCCCCTGCGTATACTTGCCTCCCATCACGTGCTACCTCGGTGTACAGGCAACCTGTGGTGTATTATTTTTAGCAGACAAGGCAATCAGAGAAATAGAATCAAGGGATGGAGGCGGCAGCCGCCCCGAAAGGGTATCTCTGGAGGATTGACATCCAGTGACATGTTGTTCGCATGTTAACTATGACGCTAGTGTAACATGCCTCCTTTTTGGACCGTCCGATCGAGAATGAACAGTGAGATCAATATCAATAGTACTCAGGCTACGCTGCACGGAAAGTATGCTGCTATAGTACTCGACTGAATAGGAACCACATGATGCACGCATCTATCATGCTTTTTGCTACAATGACTGATCTAGACAGTCTAAGTTTGATACAACAGTCATGTTACGTCGTGACATGCCCATGCAGAGGACGCCTAAACAACACCGAAGTCCCTCTGCTTCTCTAGGCGCATGACCGTGGTGATGCAGGGTGCCACTGCCCGTAGAGCCCACTCCCGGTCAATGGGAGCTAGCTTGTCAAAGAATATGTCCAATGGCACAAATGGATTCCGATGACGAAGCCCCGATAGGATTCGCTCGACAAGAGTGACGGCCACTTGCACCTCCTCCTTGTCCAGCACCGCCCCCACCACCGCGCGGAGACGATTCAGGTCTTCGGAGATGTAGATGAAGAAGGAGACCAGGTCAGGAAGCCGTATCTCAGTGAAGTCGATAGGGTGGTCGAACTGGTTTAGCCCGATGGTCGGCATGGTCACGCTGACACGACGGTAGGCATCACGCAGCCGCAACACGTGCGTGGCAACATAGTCCAGCAAGTGGTTTAGGAGACACTAGACCTTGTCACGATCGGCCTGCTCGTGCTCTAGTCGGCTCGTCATTAGGGCAACCCGACCGCCTAACATATCTCCTGCTCTCTGCAACAACACCGCTGATGCCTCAAGCATCTTTGTGGTGGACTCCTGCCACTTTTGAATCTCCGTGAACTCCCGCTCATAATGGAGGAGCATGGCACTCTTCTCCTTCCTGAGCTCATGGAGCTCCAAGTCCTTGGCCCTGAGCTCCGCATCCTTGGCCTGGAGCTCCTCTGTTAGGTGTCTCACCTCAGACTCCATGATCTGGTGCGCCGCCATGGAACCTGGTATAAGCAATGGGGAAAGAAAGTAAAGGGGGTGAAACGACTGAAAGGCAATGCAATCTACGGGAAGGCGGAGGGATCCAACTGAGGGGCGGGATAAATCTTTTGGTTTTCACAATGGTAAACCACAGCCAATTCCTTTTCACATCAGGGAGCAATGGGTTTTACTGGTGGAGTCATCATGACTAATTCTTGCCGCACCTACTCCTGTCAAAAAATATTCATGCCGTGCCTAAAGACCAAATCAATGCAGCGGTGGATATTTTAATTTACCTAGTGGCAAGGAGGGAAAAAATGTGTGAAAAAACAAATGTGGCGGCGGCCTAGATGATTGGTCGCACTAGTCCAACTAGCTAGTCAGCGTGCTTCACTGATGTACTCGGCGGGAAAGGTGGAGTATTGTGATTTGATGACTCATTACTTGCTTCGGTTCTACGATCGAGGAGGTCCCAGAAACCGTGTGGTAGGGCCTCCCATGTCTCAGCAAGGAAGAAAATATGCATGCACCACCAGGGAGGACCCTGGAATCACGCGGTAGGGTGCGCCACATCTCAGCACAGAGGAAAATGTGCGTGGAAAAATATATGAGACGTAGCTATGGTTCGAACTCGGGACCCAGCCAGTCGGTCGAAAATACCCCACTAGCCACACAACTTCATCATGCTAACTGGCACGGAGAATAGATGTGGTTAGCTCCGTCTCGACCAGCCACAAGGTCTCTTGTTCCTAGGTGATTCATCTATTTTCCAAGCAATTTTTAGCTATAATAACACCACGGCCATCTTACGGCGCTCTTCGTGTTTGCCCGTGCATCTAAAGGTTGTAGATGGAGAGGAGAGAGAGATATCATAGACATGGGACCCGCCAGTAAGTGAGTCAACTTTCATGCACGTGCTGTTGAGCCACTCCCTCTACTATACTCAATGTAATACATTATAAAATCAAGTTATGCGACAAAGCCAACGACCGTTGCTATTTCTAGCTATCGACGTACACTTTGTAGTCTAGGTTGCCAGTTTGAATCTCGTCCTTCTAATTTTCTATTTTTAGGTCCAAATTTGTTCCATGACAAGTGAGACCTCCGTGTGTTGTACCGATCTTTCTGTGTATGAGGTTTTTTTGCACAAAAACTTTGCGTGGTTAGACAAGTTACGACACCAGTTACCTGTATTTTACAAGTTTAGGAACAAAAGTGACAATGGTGGAGAATATCACGTGCTCCCCGCATCTTAGATGCTACGGTGATACGTGATTCTACGTTGTTGCATTTGATATCCAATGGCATGTGAGTAGTCTTCGTACTTATGCGCAATTCCCAAACTCTTCGAGGGCTTTTTTCCAAAAAAACATTCAGACCTCCTCTGAGCTACTGGATCTTGGTCCAACGGATCCTTGGAGCTCGTATCGCTGCAGCATCTAAGGTGTGGGAGCACCCGATATTGTCACATATGAGAGAATATAAGGTGCTCCCCGTAGCTTAGCCGCTACAGTGATCCGAGCTTCTAGACTATTGGATATGAGATCCAATGCCATGCGTGTAGTATTTATACTTTTGCACAATATCCAAACTCTTTGAGGACTATATTGCAAAAACATTGGGAGCCCTTAGATCTCCCAGGAGCTTGTATCACTGTAGTATCTAACATGTGGGAGCACCACATATTCTCCCGGGCGAGAGAACACCAGCTGCTTTCGCAGTTTGGATGCTACGGTGCTTTAAGGCCATTCGATCTGAGATCCAATGGCATCTGAGTAGTCTTTGTACTTATGAGTAGTTCCCAAACTCTTTGAGGTTTTTTTTTGCAAAAAACATTCAAACCTCCTAGGAGATGTTGAATCCCATATCCAGTGTCTTCGAGGAGCTCGTATCACCATAGCATCTAAGGTGTGGTGGCATGATACGTCTCCAACGTATCTATAATTTTTTATTGTTCCATGCTATTATATATATTATGTTTTGGATGTTCAATAGGCTTATTTATACACTTTTATATTATTTTTGGGACTAACTTATTAACCGGAGGCCCAGCTCAAATTGCTGTTTTTTTGCCTATTTCAGTGTTTCGCAGAAAAAGAATATCAAACGGAGTCCAAACGGAATGAAACATTCGGGAGCATGATTTTTGGAACAAACGTGATCTAGAGGACTTGGAGTGGACATCAAGAAACCAACAAGGAATCCACGAGGCACGGGGGCAAGCCTACCCCCTGGGCGCGCCCTCCACCCTCGTGGGCCCCTCGTGGCTCCACCGACCTACTTCTTCCTCCTATATATACCTACGTACCCTGAAAACATCGGAAAGCACCACGAAAACCTAATTCCACCGCCCTAACCTTCTGTACCCGTGAGATCCCATCTTGGGGCCTTTTCCGGCGCTCCGCTGGAGGGGGCATTGATCACGGAGGGCTTCTACATCAACACCATAGCCTCTCCGATGATGTGTAAGTAGTTTACCTCAGACCTTCGGGTCCATAGTTATTAGCTAGATGGCTTCTTCTCTCTCTTTGGATCTTAATACAAAGTTCTCCTCGATTCTCTTGGAGATCTATTCGATGTAATCTTCTTTTGCGGTGTGTTTGTCGAGATCCGATGAATTGTGGTTTATGATCAAGATTATCTATGAACAATATTTGAATCTTCTCTGGATTCTTTTATGTATGATTGGTTATCTTTGCAAGTCTCTTCAAATTATCAGTTTGGTTTGGCCTACTAGATTGATCTTTCTTGCAATGGGAGAAGTGCTTAGCTTTCGGTTCAATCTTGCGGTGCTCGATCCCAGTGACAGTAGGGGAAACGACATGTATTGTATTGTTGCCATCGAGGATAAAAAGATGGGGTTTATATCATATTGCATGAGTTTATCCCTCTACATCATGTCATCTTGCTTAAAGTGTTACTCCGTCCTTATGAACTTGATACTCTAGATGCATGCTGGATAGCGGTCGATGTGTGGAGTAATAGTAGTAGATGCAGGCAGGAGTCGGTCTACTTGTCACGGACGTGATGCCTATATACATGATCATACCTAGATATTCTCATAACTATGCTCAATTCTATCAATTACTCGACAGTAATTTGTTTACCCACCGTAATACTTATGCTATCTTGAGAGAAGCCACTAGTGAAACCTATGGCCCCCAGGTCTATTTTCCATCATACAAGTTTCCAATCTATTTTATTTTGCAATCTTTACTTTCAATTTATATCATAAAAATACCAAAAATATTTATCTTGCAAGTGGCCGTGAAGGGATTGACAACCCCTTTATCGCGTTGGTTGCGAGGTTCTTATTTGTTTGTGTAGGTACGAGGTGACTCGCGCGTGGTCTCCTACTGGATTGATACCTTGGTTCTCAAAAACTGAGGGAAATACTTACACTACTTTGCTACATCACCCTTTCCTCTTCAAGGGAAAACCAACGCATGCTCAAGAGGTAGTAAGAAGGATTTCTGGCGCCGTTGCTGGGGAGATCTACGCCAAGTCAAGACATACCAAGTACCCATCACAACTCTTATCCCTCGCATTACATTATTTTCCATTTGCCTCTCATTTTTCTCTCCCCACTTCACCCTTGCCGTTTTATTCGCCCTCTTTTCCTTTCGCCCTCTCTTTCCGTTCGCCTTTTCTTCGCTTGTTTTCTTGTGTGTTGGATTGCTTGCTTGTCACGATGGCTGAAGATAATACTAAATTGTGTGACTTTGCCAATACCAACAATAATGATTTTATTAGCACTCTGATTTCTCTTCTTACCAATGCTGAATCTTGTGAAATTAATACTGCTTCGCTGAATCTTGTCATGAAAGATCCGTTTTCTGGCCTTCCTAGTGAAGATGCTGCTACCCATCTAAACAACTTTGTTGATTTGTGTGATATGCAAAAGAAGAAAGATGTGGATAATGATATTGTTAAACTTAAGCTATTTCCGTTTTCGCTTAGAGATCGTGCTAAAGCTTGGTTTTTGTCTTTATGACTAATGTTGAGTCCATGGATTATACGCACTCTCGCCCTTCCACATTTGCTAGCCTCTCTATTACCGCGCACTTTTCACCAGTATCATACACCCACCATATACCTTCCTCAAAACAGCCACCATACCTACCTATTGTGGCATTTTCATAGCCATTCCGAGATATATTGCCATGCAACTTTCCACCGTTCCGTTTGTTATGACACGCTTCATCATTGTCATATTGCCATGCATGATCATGTAGTTGACATCGTATTTGTGGCAAAGCCACCATTCATATTTTTTTCATACATGTCACTCTTGATTCATTGCATATCCCGGTACATCGCCGGAGGCATTCACATAGAGTCATATTTTGTTCTAAGTATTGAGTTGTAATTCTTGAGTTGTAAGTAAAAAAGAAGTGGGATGATCATCATTATTAGAGCATTGTCCCAGTGAGGAAAGGATGATGGAGACTATGATTCCCCCACAAGTCGGGATGAGACTCCGGATGAAAATTAAAAAAATAAAAAGAAAAGAGGCCCAAAAGAAAAAAAAGGCCCAAATAAAAAAATGAGAGAAAAAGAGAGAAGGGACAATGTTACCATCCTTTTTCCACACTTGTGCTTCAAAGTAGCACCATGATCTTCATGATAGAGAGTCTCCTATGTTGTCACTTTCATAAACTAGTGGGAATTTTATATTATAAAACTTGGCTTATATATTCCAATGATGGGCTTCCTCAAATTGCCCTAGGTCTTCGTGAGCAAGCAAGTTGGATGCACACCCACTTAGTTTCTTTTGTTGAGCTTTCATACACTTATAGCTCTAGTGCATCCGTTGCATGGCAATCCCTACTCACTCACATTGATATCTATTGATGGGCATCTCCATAGCCTGTTGATACGCCTAGTTGATGTGAGACTATCTTCTCCTTTTTGTCTTCTCCACAACCACCATTCTATTCCACCTATAGTGTTATGTCCATGGCTCATGCTCATGTATTGAGTGAAAGTTGAAAAAGTTTGAGAACATCAAAAGTATGAAATAATTGCTTGGCTTGTCATCGGGGTTGTGCATGATTTAATATTTTGTGTGATGAAGATAGAGCATAGCCAGACTATATGATTTTGTAGGGATAACTTTCTTTGGCCATGTTATTTTGAGAAGACATGATTGCTTAGTTAGTATGCTTGAAGTATTATTATTTTTATGCCAATATTAAATTCTTATCTTGAATCTTTCGGATCTAAATATTCATGCCACAATAAAAAGAATTACATTGAGAAATATGTTAGGAAGCATTCCACATCAAAAATTCTGTTTTTATCATTTACCTACTCGAGGACGACCAGGAATTAAGCTTGGGGATGCTTGATACGTCTCCAACGTATCTATAATTTTTTATTGTTCCATGCTATTATATATTCTGTTTTGGATGTTTGATGGGCTTATTTATATACTTTTATATTATTTTTGGGACTAACCTATTAACCGGAGGCCCAACCCAAATTGCTGTTTTTTGCCTATTTCAGTGTTTCGCCGAAAAAGAATATCAAATGGAGTCCAAATGGAATGAAACCTTCGGGAGTGTGATTTTTGGAACAAACGTGATCCAGAGGACTTGGAGTGGACGTCAAGCAACCAATGAGGAAGCCACGAGGCAGGGGGCGCGCCCTCCACCCTCGTGGGCCCCTCGTGGCTCCACCGACCTACTTCTTCCTCCTATATATACCTATGTACCCTGAAAACATCGCATAGCACCATGAAAACCTAATTCCACCGCCATAACCTTCTGTACCCGTGAGATCCCATCTTGGGGCCTTTTCTGGCGCTCCTTCTGAGGGGGCATCGATCACGGAGGGCTTCTACATCAACACCATAGCCTCTCCGATGATGCGTGAGTAGTTTCCTCAGACCTTCGGGTCCATAGTTATTAGCTAGATGGCTTCTTCTCTCTCTTTGGATCTCAATACAAAGTTCTCCTCGATTCTCTTGGAGATCTATTCGATGTAATCTTCTTTTGTAGTGTGTTTGTCGAGATCTGATGAATTGTGGGTCAAGATTATCTATGAACAATATTTGAATCTTCTCTGAATTCTTTTATGTACGATTGGTTATCTTTGCAAGTCTCTTCAAATTATCAGTTTGGTTTGGCCTACTAGATTGATCTTTCTTGCAATGGGAGAAGTGCTTAGCTTTGGGTTCAATCTTGCGGTGCTCGATCCCAGTGACAGTAGGGGAAACAACACATATTGTATTGTTGCCATCGAGGATAAAAAGATGGGGTTTATATCATATTGCATGAGTTTATCCCTCTACATCATGTCATCTCGCTTAAAGCATTACTCCGTTCTTGTGAACTTAATACTCTAGATGCATGTTGGATAGCGGTCGATGTGTGGAGTAATAGTAGTAGATGCAGGAAGGAGTTGGTCTACTTGTCACGGACGTGATGCCTACATACATGATCATACCTAGATATTCTCATAACTATGCTCAATTCTATCAATTGCTCGACAGTAATTTGTTTACCCACTGTAATACTTATGCTATCTTGAGATAAGCCACTAGTGAAACCTATGGCCCCCGAGTCTATTTTCCATCATACAAGTTTCCAATCTATTTTATTTTGCAATCTTTACTTTCAATTTATATCATAAAAATACCAAAAATATTTATCTTATTATTATTATCTCTATCAGATCTCACTCTTGCAAGTGGCCGTGAAGGGATTGACAACCCCTTTATCGCGTTGGTTGCGAGGTTCTTATTTGTTTGTGTAGGTACGAGATGACTCGCACGTGGTCTCCTACTGGATTGATACCTTGGTTCTCAAAAACTGAGGGAAATACTTACGCTGCTTTGTTGCATCACCCTTTCCTCTTCAAGGGAAAACCAACGCATGCTCAAGAGGTAGCATGGCACGTGATATTCTTACGAATGAGAGAATATCAGGTGCTCTCCCATCTTAGATGCTACATTGATACGAGCTTCAAGGCTGCTGAATCTAGGATCCAATGGCATCTGAGTAGTTTTTGTACTAATTGTGTGCAATTCCCAAACTCATTAAGGTTTTGTTGCCAGAATATTCAAACCGCCTGTGAGCCGCTGAATCTCAGATCTAACGGCTCCCAGGAACTTGTATCACCATGTAGCATCTAAAGTGTGGGAGCACCTGATATTTTCCGGGGGGCACAACCCATCGGTGTTTGGGAGGGTGGGGCCAAATGTTTAAAAAATATAATCTAAACCCTCCTAAAAAAGACCTTCACAATTTTATCTAAGGTTGGGAGGTTACCCCCCGACAATTTGCATAGCTCCGCCTATGCAAGAGACGTAGAGGGAGAGTCTATGTGTCAGAGAGATGACGCAAGAAAGTGAGGTCAAATCGAGTCATATATAGAGGATATAGAGGGAGAGATTGAGTGAGTGTGGGCTTGCATACACTCGAATGTGGAAGACGAGACAGAGAGATATTGTGTGATGAAGTTGTAGTGAGGGCTGGAGGGAGATACTTACCGAGAGAGTGGCCTAGATATACTTTGTGTTTGTGCGTGCGGCATGGAGGTTTTTTTTACAGAGGCAACATATGTGTCTAGAGGGAGAGAGGGGGAGAGGAAGAGAGAGAGAGAGAGAGCTCGTCATGGAGGGAACAATGGGGTTCTATGTGAGAAACACATTTGTTGAGAGCGTGAGGGTGGGTGTGATATAAATGGACATCAAAACATGAAGAGAAACTATGAGCGTGTGTCGGATACCAATAGCTCTATTAACAAAGAGATGAAGATTGATCGATACATAAAGTATGTGTGGTGAGGAGGGGGGGGGGTCGACGGAGAGACCTAAACACAACATTTGAGTGTACGTAGTAGGAGAATTAATATTCACGTTTCAGTCTAGTGTACATTGTAAAAATAGAATTGGGGACCATGCATGGCTTACATTTTATTTTTTAATTCGTGCCATACATGCATGGTTTGGAAAAAGTAGATGCACTATGCTGACTCGATTGTTGTAGTAGTTGTGTGTGTGGTCATATGCTTGAATACATACAAATTTTTCTCACCACCATACCATCCATCTTTTAAATTTGAATTTTCATTCAAAAACTTAGTGTGGATACCATGAAATGTGAAATCCACGTTGAGATCACTATATCACAAACTCACTCTAATTTAAGAACTCGTATAAATCAATTACCATCCCTTTTGGAATGACCAATTATTTGCATGGAAAATACGGGCATTGTAATACATATAGATTCGTTCGATAATTTTAAAAAAAGATTCCTTTCGCATTCTCGAATGGTAGCACCCGACAGCGTACCGGCCATACTAGGCTCGTGTCGAGGTGGTGGCATTCATGGTACACACATTAACCAACCCCAAACAAAAGAACATCGATAAAAACTTAGCGCCTCCACTCGATCCCTGCGAAATTCTCCTTATGTCCCCGATCCATAATGATTACTGAGGGAGTCCTGGATTAGGGGGTCTCCGGACAGCCGGACTATATCCTTTGGCCGGACTGTTGGACTATGAAGATACAAGATTAAAGACTTCGTCCCGTGTCCAGATGGGACTCTCCTTGGCGTGGAAGGCAAGCTAGGCAATACAGATATGTAGATCTCCTCCCTTGTAACCGACTCTGTGTAACCCTAGCCCCCTCCGGTGTCTATATAAACCGGAGGGTTTAGTCCGTAGGACAACAGACAATCATACCATAGGCTAGCTTCTAGGGTTTAGCCTCTACGATCTCGTGGTAGATCAACTCCTGTAATACTCATATCATCAAGAACAATCAAGCAGGACGTAGGGTATTACCTCCATCAAGAGGGCCCGAACTGGGTAAACATCGTGTCCCCTGCCTCCTATTACCATCCGCCTTAGACGCACAGTTCGGGACCCCCTACCCGAGATCCGCCGATTTTGACACCGACATTGGTACTTTCATTGAGAGTTCCACTGTTCCGTCACTGTAAGGCTTGATGGATCCTTCAATCATCGGTAACGATGCGGTCCAGGGTGAGGTTTTCCTCCCCGTACAGATCTTCATATTCAGCGGCTTCGCACTGCGGGCCAATTTGCTTGGCCATCTAAGCAGATCGAGAGCTATGCCCCTGGCCATCAGGTCAGATTCGGAAACTTAAACTACACTGCCGACATCCGCGGAGACTTCATCTTCAATGGATTCGAGCCCATGCCAGGTGCGCCGCACAGTCACGATGAGCATGACGTAACTCTACCGTCGGACAGTATTCGGGAGATCGCACCTGCAACTACTCCAGTCGTCAATTCAGAGCAAATTGTGCCATCCGAGAGCGTAGGGATAGACCCCACCATGGAGGCCGCACTTTTAGTGGTGATAGATCCGGATACTGACTTCACCCCTTACGAGAGCCGTGTTGCCGAACTACGGGACTCGTCTCCGGCCACGGACTCCGAGCCGCCTGCATCCGTGCCCATCGAATCCGACTGGGCGTCGATCATGGAGTTCACCTCCGCGGATATCTTTCAGCACTCGCCTTTCGGCGATGTGCTAAATTCATTAAGGTCTCTCTCCTTGTCAGGAGAACCTTGGCCGAACTATGTCTGGCTAGAATGGGATGCGGATGGCGAAGAAATTCGTTGCCCACCCACCGCCCACTTAGTAGCGACTGTCAACGATTTAACCGACGTGCTCGACTTCGACTGCGAAGACATCGACGGTATGGACGATGATGCAGGAGACGAACAGGAACCACCGCCCACAGGGCGCTGGACTGCCACCTCATCATATGATATATACATGGTGGACACCCCCAAAGAAGGCAATGGCGGCGAGACAGTGGAGGATGACCACTCCAAGAAGCAACCCAAGCGCCAAAGTCACCGGCGCCGCTCTAAGTCCCGCCACAGCAAAAGTAGTGATACCGGCATAGGAGATAATAAAACTCCAGATAGCACCGAAGACAACCACAACCCCCTCCAGTACGATGTAGAGTGGCAGGATGAACAAGCTAGCCCTCCAGAGCAGGCGGTAGATGGAGAACCGGAGGAGGACAATTATATGCCTCTCTCCGAAGACGAGGTGAGCCTCGGCGACGAAGAATTTATCGTGCCTGAGGATCCCGTCGAGCAGGAGCGCTTCAAGCGCCGGCTTATGGCCACAACAAATAGCCTGAAGAAAAAGTAACAACAGCTACAAGCTGATCAAGACTTGCTAGCAGACAGATGGACCGAAGTCCTTGCGGCCGAGGAATACGAACTCGAGCGCCCTTCCAAGAGTTACCCAAAATGCAGGTTGCTACCTCACCTAGAGGAGGAAGCATTGAAACCTCCATCACCAGTGTATGATGCGGCTGACCGGCCACCGCGTGGCCGAGACAGAAAGGCGTTTCAGCCTAAAGTTCAGCCTGCACCCCGCCGCCACTCAATCAAAAATACCAAGGCCCGGGGCAACACACGGGACCTGCGAGACGTATTGGTCAGCAGGGCAAAACTTGCAAGGTCAATATATGGGTCACGGGTGCGCGCGCTAACACGGGACGATGATCGTCGCGCCGGATACACCAAAGGTAAATACGGCCGGGCCGAATACAGCAGACAAGACTCATATGAACTGCGTCGTGATATAGCCCGACACAGAGGCACCGCACACCCCCTATGCTTCACTGATGAAGTTATGGATCACGAATTCCTGGAGGGTTTTAAACCCGTTAATATCGAATCGTATGATGGTACAACAGATCCCGCTGTATGGATCGAGGATTTCCTCCTTCACATCCACATGGCTCGCGGTGACGATCTACATGCCATCAAGTACCTCCCACTAAAACTCAAAGGACCAGCACGACATTGGCTGAATATCTTGCCAGCAGACTCCGTCGGCAGTTGGGAGGATTTGGAAGACACATTCCTTGACAACTTCCAGGGCACTTATGTGTGACCACCGGATGCTGATGACTTGAGCCATATAACTCAGCAGCCAGGGGAATCGGCCAGGCAATTCTGGACATGGTTCCTGACCATGAAAAACCAAATCGTCGACTGTCCGAATGCAGAGGCCCTAGCGGCATTTAAGCATAACATCCGTGACGAGTGACTTGCCCGCCACCTTGGCCAGGAGAAGCCGAAGTCTATGGCAGCCCTCACGACACTCATGACCCGCTTTTGCGCGGGCGAGGATAGCTGGCTGGCTCGCAACAACAACACATCAAGGAATCCGGGCACTATGGATACCAAAGATGCCAACGGCAGACCATGTCGTAACAGACCAAAGCGCCGCAACAACGGCGATAACAAGATGATATGGCAATCAATGCCGGATTCAGAGGCTCTAGATCCGGTCAGCGGAAAAGCCATTTAAAAGAAGTACTCCGGCTTCGTCTAGTTTGGCTCGCATACTGGATCGCTCGTGTAAAATCCACGGCACCCCCGACAAGCCAGCCAATCACACCAACAGAGAATGCTGGGTGTTCAAGCAGGCCGACATGTTAAATGCCGAAAGCAAGGACAAGTGGCTGCATAGTGATGACGAGGAAGAGCCCCGGACACCAAACACGAGAGGACAGAAAGGGTTCCCCCCACAAGTGAAGATGGTGAACATGATATACGCAACCCACATTCCCAAGAGGGAGCGGAAGCGTGCACTAAGGGACGTCTCAAGTCCTTAAAGACTTTTTCCGCTTCGGGCGAGGAGTCGGCCTTGTGCGGCTTAGGCGTGTATAGCACCCCAAATTCAATCTTCCAAATACTAGGGGCTTTGCCAAAATTTAAAATTGTAGACTTCTATGGCTAAGTGAGAGTGATAAAGCCTTATAGTCCGATTGCCTGGTTCGTTGCGCTGAACACCTCCCTTGAAGGACCCAAAATTGGGGTAAAGAGTGCTCAGGTTTATCCCAAACACCCCAGTACTAGTTACATGGGGGCAGAAGCCGACGACTGGCCAACTCTCAGATTTTATAAACGGTCGCACAGAAGGTAATATTTTAAATTAAAAAAGCGTTGCATAGCGCAGATGAACTCGTTTCACATTACAGGATCGCATGAACATGTTCATTCAAAAATTACATCCTTGGCGCATTCATCCTCCACTAGGCGGGAACCCTTTAGGATACTCTCATAATACATCTCGGCGCAGCGATGCTCCTTGCCCTCCGGCGGCCCCTCCTTCACCAGCTTCACGACGTCCAGCTTCGCCCAGTACACCTTCGCCCGGGCAAAAGCCCTGCGCGCACCCTCGATGCAGGCCTCCACAAGCCGCCTCACCAGACCGAAGTAGCTGCCGGACAGGGGCTCGCCAGGCCACATCCGGACTATAAGGCCCCTCATGGCCTGTTCGGCCGCCTTGTGAAGCTCGACCAATTGCTTCAGCTGGTCGCTCAAGGGCATTGGGTGTTCGGTCCCAGTATACTGAGACCAGAACAACTTTTCCGTTGAGCTCCCCTCCTGAGCTCGGTAAAACTCCGAGGCATCAAGTACACTGCGGGGAAGATCTGCGAACGCTCCTTGAGAGCTCTCAACTCGGGTAAGTAAAAGGAAAGTTTCCTCCACATGCTTGCTTTGCATAAAGAATGCCTTATCCGCTGCTATCTTCTTCACCGCATCAATCTCCTCGAGGGCCTTGTGGGCTTCAGCCTTGGCGCTCCGGGCGCTTTCAAGCGCCTGCGCGAGCTCGGACTCTCGCGTCTTAGAGTCAAGCTCCAAGGACTCGTGTTTTTTGGCGAGAGCCTCAAGCTCTTGCTGCACCTCGCCCACTCGGGCTTCTTGCTTCTCCCGCTCGATGCGCTCCTTGGCCGCTTTGTCTTCGGCCTCGGACAGCTCTTTCTTCAGGATCGCCACTTCGGTCGTGGCCCCTGACAAATTCATGATGATCCTATTATTTTACAACCGAACTTCTTTAAAAAAAGCATAGACAAGGTATTGCTTACCTTTGTTCTCCTCGAGCTGCGTCTTGGTAAGGCCAAGCTCGTTCTCGGACCACTCCAGGTCCTGCTTTAGTGCAGAGACCTCCGCAGTACGTGCGACAACGGCTAGCAGTGAAGCCTGCACATACACATAGATATATTCAGCTTAGACTCCCGAGTCATCATTTTATCCTCTATTCAGCCTTTCTTCTCGAACGCCGAACAGAGCATCAGGGGCTACTATCTATGCGGTAATATTTTCTTATATTTTGATTGCTTACCTCAAAGCCTGTTAGGAGGCTGGCGCAAGCTTCGATCAGTCCATTTTTGGCGGACCGAACTTTCTCGATCACCGCACTCATGATAGTGTGGTGCTCTTCATTGATGGAAGCGCCGCGAAGCGCTTCCAGCAAGTTTTCCGGTGCCTCTGGATGGACAGAGGACACCGGCACGGGCGGCTTGCCCCCCTTTACGGGGGGTCGCCCGCCGGAGTCCGGAACCACCGAAGATTCCCGTGCAGTGTTTGGCTAGGGGCCGAACCTGGAGCCCATGGGAGTCCTGCTCCCTTTGCGCCCAGGGTCCGAAAGGTCGCCTCGAGGCGCCCCCAGGACTACCTCCCCTTGGCTCGGTGCCATTTGAGACAACACCTCAGCGTTGTCCGTAGGGCGAGGGGTGGATGCGGTCGGAAGAGCCGCTGTTCATATCCGACGAGTCCAATGAACCGCTCGACGAAGACACGTCGAGATGAGCTCGGGACGGACTGCATAATCATGTTAGGCATGAGGAGAAGCAGTGCAATAAAGCACACCATGAATTACTATGGTGTCCGGATACTTACGACTTCGCCAAGGGCTTGACCCTGGGTAGCCACTCGTCGCCGCTGTAGGCGGCCGTCGTGGAGCAGTCCGGAGGGAGGGTCCTTCCCTTCTTGGACCCTTCGGCCTCCCTGGTTGGGTTAGCCTTCCTTTTCTTTTCTCCCCCGGTTGGGGGGAGAACTTTCCTCCTCCTCGTTTTCATGGGAGGAGGGCACGTCAGAGTCATCGGACGACGAGTCCGATACAACCTTGCGCCGGAGACCCTTTCGGGTCCCCGTCGCCTTCTTCTTGGTCTTCTTCGCCGGCACCTCGTAAGGTGCCGAAGCCAGCATCTCCGCTAGGAGAGCATCTACAGGATCTTTAGGCAGGGGGGCTGGGCAATCGAGCTCCTCCACTGTCTTTATCCAGTCCTGTTAATGACATGGAAGCTTAGATCCCGCACATGATTTAACTGGGGCAAATAAATACCCTGTGAGATATCAAAACTTGCCGGATTGGCATGGCGCTTTGCGCTGAGTCCGCGGTCCTCGATGAGGGAAGGAGGTACCTCGGCGCCCTTGAACAGCACCCTCCAGACGTCCTTGTGCGTCGTGTCGTAGAGCTCTCGCAACATCTGGTGCTTGGCCGGGTCGAACTCCCACAAATTGAATGCCCGGCGTTGACACGGGAGAATCCGGCGGAAGAGCATGACCTGGACCACATTGACGAGCTTGATTTTCTTGCTCATCATGTTCCTGATGCAGGTTTGGAGTCCGATCAGCTCTACCGAAGAACCCCAGGACAGGCCCTTCTCTTTCCAGGAAGTGAGCCGCCTGGGGATTCCGGATCGAAATTTGGGGGCCGCCACCCAGTTGGTGTCACACGGCTCGGTGATGTAGAACCACCCCGATTGCCACCCCTTTATGGTCTCCACGTAGGAGCCTTCAAGCCAGGTGACATTAGGCATTTTGCCCACCATGGCGCCTCCGCACTCTGCTTGCTGGCCAACCACCACCTTTGGTTTGACATTGAAGGTCTTCAGCCACAAGCCGAAAATGGGGCTTGATGCGGAGGAAGGCCTCGCACACGAGATAAACCCCGAGATGTTGAGGATGAAATTGGGGGCTAGATCATGAAAATCCAGCCCGTAGTAGAACATGATCCCGCGGACAAACGGGTGGAGAGGAAATCCCAGTCCGCGGATGAAGTGGGTAATAAAAACTACCCTCTCATGGGGTTCGGGCGTGGGGATGATCTGCCCTGCATCTGGCAGCCGGTGCGCGATATCCGCGGCCAGATATCCGGCTTCCCGTAACTTTGTGATGTTCTCCTCCTTCACCATCCACTTGCCTCCCGCTCCGGACATGCTTGGAGTGGTTTGAGAAGAAAGACGCGAACTTGGGCGCTGGAGCTCGAGTGTGCAAGAATGGGTAAGGAAGGAGGAACAAGGCATGGGTGAAAAGAGTGAATCCTAATCCCTTTATAAGGGCGGAAGAGGCGATGCGCCTCCCCACTTTCCTGGTAAAATCGCTTATTCCCCGGTTGGGTTACCCACGTCCATATTGATGAGAATCCCGTAATAAGGGGAACACGATCTCTGCTCTGACAAGACGTGTCAAGAAAACCGCCTCACGATATGTGCGGTGCTGGTTGAGAAAACGGTTTGAATAATGACCGGGTCATGGCGTGATGTCATGCTATCAAAACGTGTCAGCATATTAAATTTGTGGGAATATTATTCTCTCTACGGTGGTATGTGGAACTTGTTTTGCAGAGCCGGACACTATCCTTGTGTTCAAAAATATTCCATGGAGTATTCGGAGGAGGAACCCACCTTGCAATGCTGAAGACAACTGCGCGCCGGACTCATCGTCATTGAAGCCTGGTTCAGGGGGTACTGAGGGAGTCCTGGATTAGGGGGTCTCCGGACAGCCGGACTATTGGACTATGAAGATACAAGATTAAAGACTTCGTCCCGTGTCTGGATGGGACTCTCCTTGGCGTGGAAGGCAAGCTAGGCAATATGGATATGTAGATATCCTCCCTTGTAACTGACTCTGTGTAACCCTAGCCCCCTCCGGTGTCTATATAAACCGGAGGGTTTAGTCCGTAGGACAATAGACAATCATACCATAGGCTAGCTTCTAGGGTTTAGCCTCTACGATCTCGTGGTAGATCAACTCTTGTAATACTCATATCATCAAGAACAATCAAGCAGGACGTAGGGTATTACCTCCATCAAGAGGGCCCGAACCTGGGTAAACATCATGTCCCCTGCCTCTTGTTACCATCTGCCTTAGACGCATAGTTCGGGACCCCCTACCCGAGATCCGCCAGTTTTGACACCGACAATTACTATCCATGAACAATGAAGGGATGCTTTAGTAACTAGTACACATTACCTACTGTGCCGAGCACGTTCAAGTCCCTCGATCGCCGTTATCCAAGGTCACCCGTCAACTCCATTGCCTACTACACTAGGGTGAGTATAGAATGGACCTTTGTTTGTTCGTGCCTACTAGAGTATCACGCAATGCACTGGTATAGAGGGTGTATCTTTTTACTCTGCATATATAATTCATTTGAAGACTAACTAAGCAATGTTTGACCAAATTCTATCTTAAAAAATATGAACATCTACAACACTAAAGATGTATCGCTTGAAATTTTGTTTCATGATGCATGTAATGATATTTGTTTCGAATCCTCGTTTTCAAATTCCAGAAAAATCCAAAACTCACCTGAAATTCATGAAACTGTGCATGGTCTCGTGATATGGCACAAATAGGCCGTGGTAAATTTTTGTTCAATTTGAGACAAGCTGCTATGAAAAGTTGAACAACCAAGGTATTTTGGAACAAAGAACTATCATGTTAAGGCGAATGGTTTTACTATTCAAACTGTGGGAGTTAGACCAATGTGCCGCCACGTGTTCCGCTTCTCAAAGGCAGGTGCCGTCCGAGCAAACGTGTGAGCCAATTGGAGGCATTCGAGTAGGCCGACACGCAGGCTCACCGGGAGGAAGCCCTTCTGACCTGCCTCCGCCACCCACCTTCATCCCAACTGCCCCCACTTTTAGTGGCACCCACGCTGCAATTTAAATCATCACCGAACTCCTCGATCTCGCTACAATCTTCTCTTTGCCTCTCCGATTCTCTTGTCATATGCCTCCAGTCAGCCTGACCTCGCCGTACGCCATGGCGCATCATGATAGGATACCCCTAGTCCTCCAGTTTCCCAAGGAAGACCCTAAGGAGCTTTTGGATGATCTTGACCTGGTCGTGCGGGAAGTCGCCGCATCTGTCCCCGCACCCGTTCCAGCTCTCGTCGCCGCGCTTGCGCCACCTCCCATCCCTGTGGCATTGATGGGCTGGGAGCCGCACATTTTCGCCCAACTTGAAGCCGCGGGGATCCACGAGGTCCCCGCTAACTTGCACGCGCCCATGCACCTGCCAGGGCATGTGCTTGTGCATGCACTAACGCATGCGCCCATTCCTGTGCCCATGCACACGAATGTGTCCGCCGCACCTTTGCCCTTGCCTGTCCCCATGACCATGTGCTAGTGAAACCCTCAGCGTCTTGGGTTGCCATCGTCGACCGCTTCCTTGTAGCACCGTCAGTCGCCACCTCCCGACGATTGATTGGCTCCTGGAGACCGATGTCCAGAACATTTTGGCCATCCTTGAAGTTTGGGCCATCTTCTAGGAGTACGCCAACACCGACGCAAGATGACGGCATTGTCTACGCTGCAATTAGTTTTATTCATTTATTTATTTTAGTTCAGTGGGGGTATGAATGTAAGGTCACAGTCAGACTGAGTGAAATCTATGGTTTGATCGATTGAGTGTTCCGCTAGAGCCTTGATACCTCCTTTTATTGATCTGGTATTGGAACAGAAAAGAGCATCCCGCACCTATTTCCCCATAGGTGACCTTGTGTTACCGAACCCACGATAGGAAGACTCCCTTGAAACGATGGTCTCTAGCAAGATTTTCTCAAAAGTGTCAAATCTAGCTTTTGAACGGATCAACAAGCAAATAGTGATTCAAACACTTAATAAAAAGAGGTACGGGTATGAGGTCTTATGCTTACAACCTTGTATTTACGCGGGGATCAGATAGGATATTGATCTGTGCGCTAGAAGTCACCCATCGAGATGTGCTCGTTACAGATCGAAATGGGGGATGTGTCCAAATAACATCTTGACTGGCACGAGTCCTACGTCAAGAAGCAGTTGTCCTACCACAGGCCCTATCTATCATGTGGGGTTGCCTCGGTAATTAAGATAATGAAATCAGACAAGAGCTTTGGGTGTTTAAGGACTACACCTCATTTATCCCCAAGGATATGATCCATGTTACCCTAATGAACCTTATTGTCACCATTGTTTAATATAACACTTCACGGTCTCCTTGCTCCTAGCCTCACTAGTGCTTGATCTTCATGATCCTGGGTACCTGTAGGGATGCAGATCGTGGACAAGACAAGAGACATCTTCATGGAACAATTTTATTTCACAGATACGGACGTTATGTCAAATTCTTCCATGATCCCTTCAACAAATGCCTTGCATTCCAAGGCTCGTGCCTCAATCCATACCTTACTGAACTACTCACACATGGAGATCAGATCCCGAGAAGAAAACATTGAAGACCACATCTTGAGATTGATTTATTACAACATGTCTTACAATGGATTGTACGCCCAAGATGCGACTATATCTCCCACGTGTTGAGGCATGACTTAGAGGCATAACCGCATGTTGGTATTGTCGCAAGAAGGGTCATCTTAACACAATCCCATGTACAAGAACAAGGAAGTAAATAGTTGTCTTACAATCGCCACGTCACACAATGATCAAATTATTCATACATCAATCGGAGTACACACAAGGTCCGACTATGGACGGATCCAAATGAAAAGAAGACAGCCCCAGATGCGAAATCCCGATCGTCCCTACTGGGCACCACTACTAATCATCCAGAAAGGAAACATAGTAACGGCCAAGGTCTTCGTCGAACTCCCACTTGAGCTCGGTGGCATCACCTGCATTGGTTTCATCTGCACCTACAACTATTGTTGTAGTATCTGTGAGTCACGAGGACTCAACAATCTCAAAACCCGCGAGATCAAGACTATTTAAGCTTAAGGGTAGGATGTGGTTATAAGGTGGAGTTGCAGCAAGCACTAAGCAAAAATGGTGGCTAGCATACGAGTACAAGAGTAAGATAGAAAACTACGCAACGAGCGCAGAGCTAGAAGTGATCCTGAACTACTTACGTTCATACATAACCCCACCATGTTCTCTTCCCGAACCACATCGAAAAGAGACCATCACGGTTACACACATGGTTGGTGTATTTTAATCAAGTCAAGTGTCAAGTTCTCTACAACTGGATATTAAAAAATTCCCATCTGCCACATAACCGCGGGCATGGCTCTCGAAAGTTTAAACCCTGTAGGGGTGTCCCAACTTAGCCCATGAAAAGCTCACGATCCACGGAGACAATCCTCCATCGCGGCACCCTCCGATCAGACTCGGAATCCCGGTGCACAAGACATTTTGATAATGGTAAAACAAGTCCAGCAAGACCTCCCGACATGCCGACACCCTGATAGTAGTCGCGCGTATCTTGTCTCATGCCACGATGGATGAGCTAGACGCACGGATGCTAAAATAACCCAAGTTGCCTTGGGGGGGCCCCGCACAGTGCTCTAGTTTGGGCCAACACTCATGAGGAGCATTGGCCCGGGGGTTGATTAAGAATCCACGGGTTAATTATTCCCTATGCAAATTTTAGTTGTTATTAGGCAAATGGTAAAACCAATGATGGGCCTTGCTGGAAGAGTTTTATTCAAAGCGAACTGTCAAGAGGGGCCCATAATCCCTCACTGTGTTAGGGACGCAAAATCAAGGAACATAACACCGGTATGACGGAAAGTAAGGCGGCAAGAGTGGAACAAAACACCGAGCAAAAGGCCAAGCCTTCCACCCTTTACCAAGTATATAGATGCATTAATTAAATAAGAGATATTGTGATATCCCAACATAACCATGTTCTAACATGGAACAACCTGCACTGCACCTGCAACTAGCAACGCTACAAGAGGGGCTGAGCAAAAGCGGTAACATAGCCAAACAGCGGTTTGCTAGGAAAGGTGGGTTAGAGGCTTGACATGGCAATAAGGGAGGCATGATAAACAAGTAGTAGGTAGTGCGACATAACGATAGAGCGAACAACTATCAAGCAAAGATAGAATTGATATCGGGGGTAATGATCATCTTGCCTGCAAAGTTCTCAGGGTTGTCGAAAGCTTGCTCCTCGTAAACATACTCGACAGGATCCTCATTCATGAACTCGTCTCCTAGCTCTACCCAAAGCAAGAACATAAGCAAGGGAACAACAATCAATCACGGTGCAATGCGCAAGCAACATGATGCAAGACATGGCATGGAATGCAAGGTATGATGTGCAATGCATACGGGTACTCCAGAAGGGGAAAGATTATCATGGCATCAACTTGGAAAACCAAGCATGCCACTGGATAGGTTGGAAGATTTTGAATGAAATGATATGAAGATCACCGAAATCGGATGCATGGTTTGCAAAAGACAAGCAAAACAAGATATGACGCAAACTGCTTAAAACAACAACATGACCACTTAGATGCAAGGTTAAAATATGCTACAACAACCAAACATGAAAACACAATACATGACAGTGAAGTACATGTGAAGCTCTACAAATCATGAACATTGAGCTACTGCTAGAAACCCCTAGAACAACTCTATAACAGCATGGCAAAAATGCAAAAGCTAACACCTTATCAGACTTGACAGAAATTCATGTATCATGACAAACAGTATCAGGTAACAAAGTTTATGCATAGCAAACTATATGCTATAGGAACATATTACATTACACAAGATCATGGCATTATAGTACTAAATGCACTTAATAAAACTCCCTTACTGAACTTGTCTCAAAGACCCACAGAAAAGATGGTAGCATCAATGCAAACATGGCAAATGTTATGAACATATTTCAGACTTTGAGGAAATCATGGCATGGCAAAAATAGATTCATGATAACAACTTTGCAAGCTTGTGGCACTCATCACAATGTACTTTATGGCATGGAATAAAATCTAGCATGAAGTAGACATGAAAATGAAGCTATCCATGTGCAAAACAACCTCATATCATACTTGAATTAAATCACACAAAAATGCCAAAAATAGTAACATGATGTAAAATGACATGTTCATGAACTTGATCAAATGCAAAAAATAATGCCACCACTGGATTGGTGGGATTTTTCTACCCCAAAAACATATATAATATGTGGGGGTTACTGGAGAAAAATCATCACAAAAGCTATAAGTGAAAACCTGCCGAAAATGGCTATTGACAGAATTGCCAGTATTCCAGAAATGGAATCTCCAGATTTGGACTTGCTTGAAATGGAAAGAGAGGACTTTCTAGAAATGGAATGCTCTGGAGTAAAAGAACAAAAAGAAATAAGAGAAGGAGGGGGTGAGGATGACATGTGGCCCCTACTGGGAGGTGTGTATGGCAGGTGGGGCCACCCTGTCATACTCAGACTTATTGCAAATAAATTGGGACCACTGGATTGGTGGTATTTTTCTATCCCAAAACATATATAATATGTGGGGGTTACCGGGGAAAAATCATCAAAAAAGCTGCAAGTGAGAACCTGCCTAAAATGGCTATTGACAGAATTGGCAGTATTCCAGAAATGGAATGTCCAGATTTGGACTTGCCTGGAATGGAAAGAGAGGACTTTCTAGAAATGGAATGCGCTAGAGTAAAAGAATAAAAAGAAATAAGAGAAGGAGGGGGTGAGGATGACATGTGGCCCCTACTGGGAGGTGTGTATGGCAGGTGGGGCCACCCTGTCATACTCACACTTATTGCAAATAAATTGGGGGGTTTAAACCGCGCCTGCGGGGATCGAACCCGGGTCACCTGGGTAGAGGCGTGGCGCGGGAACCAGCAGGGCTGGCTAGGCTCATGCTAAACAGTTGGGGCTTGACCTCTTTTGAACTAGCCATGAGCGCGGCCACCTGGTGCTACTGAGGCAGAGGCGGTGGTGCGTCGCTGGCGACAGCAACAGCAACGGCAGGGCTCGGCAAGCGGCAGCGGGTGTGCGAGAGTGGCATGGGAGTGCGGTGTATGCATGCGGGGCTGCTACAAGACGTGCGCGCGTGGGGTGGTCGAGCACTGTCGGCGTTCTGGGAACGGGGGTCCCCAGACTTGCCTGCCTGCGGCCCGCGGCGTGGCTGAGCCAGCAGGCCGTACAGCCCATCATCACCAACAAAGCATCCAAGACCCTCGCGAGGGTCCAAGCCTCACGAGGCGGACGACACAAGACCTCCTCGGGAGTGGCCTAACCAGGCAGGCTCACAAGGAGCTAAAATATCAAGGCGGGGCAAACCTCACGAGACACTTGTGACGTGAGCCATGACGCACGGCACCAGGCGGGTGCCAGCGCGCGCATCGTCCTTGTTTCCTCTTTGGTGCTAAGGAGGCCAGTGCAGGCGAGGAGTACCGAGGTATCAGGCAAAGGTTGCTATATTGGTGCAACGAGACCAAGACCAGGAGGACGGCAAGACGGAGGTCATCGTGGAGCCAAAGACAGCGTAACCACCAGAGCCTTTGGCAGGCGAAGACCACTTTTGTCAGGATAGCTTGTACTAGTTGTCCCCCTTCGAATTAGCCTGCCATTGTTGGCTCCCTTCCTGCTCGATATTTGGGAAGAGGACCAGGGACAGTATAAATAGGATTAGCCACCACCTTAGAGAGGGGACGGATCATTCGGACCACCCTCACACACACAAGCTCACCGAGCTCAAGAACACCTCAACCTCAGGAGGCTGTTCTTCCCTTATACTGTTCATCATCAGCCCTAGAGGCAACCCACCACCACCACACTGCAGTAGGGTATTACACCACAACGGTGGCCCGAACCAGTATAAATCTTGTGTCTTTCTGTGTTGCGAGTTCATCGAGTTCGTCCATGAGATCTTAGTGAGCTAGGGCGTAGATTGGTGGGAGGGAAAGACTTCACGCACACCCCAGTGTTCGAACCTCAAGGGTTTGCCAGAACCCCACATCCGACATTTGGCGCGCCAGGTAGGGGTGCACCGGAGCTCCTCCTCCACCGGCCTGCTCGTCGACGGTCCTCAACCTCGATGTCCGGTGACTCCCGGGCCGGCTTCGACCGCTGGGCAGCCTGGCCAGCCCGGGCAGCGCCGCCTGCCCATGAAGGTCTCGACCCCGCACTCCAGGAGGCACAGGCGCCGCCAAACTCCGCCAGGCGCGGGCAGCACAGCCAGGCGTCATCCACCCTCACCCCACAGCAGGTACGGTCCGCCGCAAGAGCCATGCCGCAGCAACGGCACCGTACTCACGATGGGAGCAAGCAAACATGCGGGCAGCGCTCACCGTGGCAAGCGAGCTGCCGCAGTGCAGGCTGATGGAAAGAGGTCGGGACACACTGCTGGAACGTGTTGCCGAGTTGCTGGATGCAGCAGCGTTGGGAGCACCGCCCTTCTGCTATCAACTTCCTTCCCAGGCCACTGCCGGGCCGCGCAGCGATCCTCACCACATCCACGCGCCATCAACTACGCCCAGGGGCTCCATCAACATCAGCACGGCCGGCGACGTAGGGGGCTCGGACTCCCCCATGCCGCCCACGGCGGGCACAGGCGCAAGCGTCGCCCCCCACGGTCCCAGTAGGATGCCATACAGTCATCCCCTGGGCGCCACCATGGATCGAGCAACATGGAGCGTGGGGCACCACAGCGAGGTGTTCGGGGTGACGGCCCCGAAAGCCTACATACCCCGCATGATGGACCAAGGGTACGCACCAGAGGACGACCCTGGCTCATTCATTGGAGAAGATTGGGGAGAGGGGGCGCTAGGAGTCGAGGCCTTCCAAGAACCAACGGAGGACCGCAACGATCGCATCGACAGCGGCAACTACAGGGTACCGCTAATCTCTCAAAAGCAGGCTTATGCTAACCATGGACTACAGATGAATCAGGTGGCAGCGTCGATCGACGACCCTGGCGTGGCGGCATCCGTTCCAACAAGGGAGACACGTTGGGGGCCGCCAGGAGGGAGCCAGGAGCAAGGCCCCTCCCGAAGGCACGCGAAACTAGGGGACACCCGGAGGTAGGCCCATTGCCGGGGTGGCCTCCACGACCCTTCCCCCGGCAGAGGACCCGTGGTCGCCAAGGGAACCGCTGGCGTCCCCTTTCCCTCCTTTGTGTCGTTCGGGTGACCGGTCGGCTCAAAAGAGGTCGAGGGTGGCGCAAGGCGGGGCCCTCGTCCGGCGATATGAAGCAAGGCCGGTACCTGTGAAGAAGGCCCAGTGCCTGTGAAGCTCGCTGCCCGTGACACTCTCACGTAATAATGAGTTGGGGCTGTACACGCCCCAGAATCTCAGGAGCGCCGGCCTCAAGCCTTGGGGCTCCCTCCCACGCCTAGTGGCAGCACTTAGCTCCGCGCTGGTGAGAAGACTTGAAGACCTGAAGACTAGACTAGGTGCCGGACGCGGCCTTTTGCTTTGGATCTCTCTTTCTGTGGCTTTGCTTTCTGGATCTGGACTTAAGTTGAAGCTGAATCCTTATCGATGCGCGTGGGGGTGCCTTTTTCGACCGTTTCTTGCCTTCTGAATCTCGTTTGGTTTGGGACTCTTCTCCGATGCCTTTTCCTCGCAAAGCTCCTCGCGAGCCGGACCGCGCAAAATGCACGCTCGTCAAGCACGTGCTAGCACTGCACCTGGTGCTCACCTCTTACGTGACCCCCTCAAACGGGGCGATAAGCTCCGTAGGATTCTTAGGAACTCGTCGCCTCACGACCCAGCCCTGCGCTGGTCCTGACTAAGGTAAACCACGTCGGGAAGCTCACCCCCAGCTTCATGAGCTCACGAGGACACATACCCACACCACATAGAAAAGTAAAACTGCAATTTGCTTACACGAGGGGCTCCCCCTCTCAAAATGCTCTTACAAGTCTTCCAAGGGCCACGCCCGAGTTCTGCGTGCAGGATGAAACGACAAGCGGACATAGGATCAGCCGGAGATATCACTCGCTACATCACCCGCGGACGCGTCACTCGTGTCGTCATCATCTTGATCGGTATCGCCGTCGTCGTCGGCGACGCCCCCATCACCGTCGTTGACCACGTCACCTTCATCTGCGACGACCACCACCGCTTCATCCTCCGAGGTGAAGGCCTTGACCAACGTGTCGACGTGGTCCTCTACCCAACGCGCCAGGTCGCCCCGGACGGCCATGGGTATGGGGGAAATGGCGGCGTCGAAGTCGAAGTTGGGGTCGGCGTTCAGGAGGTGGATGAAGACACGAGAGAAGGCGCGCTGAAGCAGGCCACGACCCCTCTCCTCCACCAGCTGCCGAGCTCTGGCGGATTGAGCCTCCAGGCGCGTCACCACCTCGGTGAAGAAGATCAGGTGGCTGGCGTAGTCGTTCGAGTGAGGGGCCGGGGCGTCCACGTCGCAGATGAAACCCAGGGCGGTGTTGGCCCTGTTCTGAAGGTCTTGAAGCATAGGAGCATGCTTGCGCTCCAGCGTTCAGTGCTGAAGCACTTCCTCCCTGTTTTGTCATGCGACGGCCTCGACGTCGTCAACTCGTCTCCGGAAGGAAAGCAGCTCGGCACGGGCGGAGGCCAAGTCCGCCTACGCTGTAACCAGGGCGGCGGCTGTGGCCTCTGCATGCCTCTCGGCCTTGTCCAACCTGGGTCTGAGGGCGGGGGCCCTGCCCTCACCCTCCAGTCCGGCGAGCTGCAGCCTCAAGTCGTACCTGCCCCCCAGATCTGCACGAACCTCGACCACCCGGCGATTGATCTCCTCCTCGACTCCGGCCTCGTGGGGCCCGACGACATCTTCTGCTTGAGCGACTTATGCTCCCTTGTCTCCAGCCGCTCGCGAGGCTGCGCTCCACGGCTTCCAGGGCCAGCGCCTCCTCGCGCTGCCGGACCTCCTCTTTCTCCGCAGGCATCCCCCTCAACGATGCAAGAGCGGCCTCGCGCGCCTCAACCTGCTGCTCAAGGGACGCGCTCCAGGCCTGAAGCTCCCATGCGCGCTCCTCCACAGCCTCGCGGAGGCAATCGGCCTCGCGAGCTTCTTCCAAAGCTTGTGAGCGGGCGTCATTGGCAATCTTGAGAGACGCCTCGGCCTTCGCGTTCTCGAGGTCGCGCTGATAGCGACCAAGGTTGATGGCCACTCGCAGCTTGCGCCGCTCCTCCACCAACCGAAGATCTTCAGCCTCAAGACGAAATCGACACCAGCAAACTCTTCACCAAGGCGATTCATCGCGCCCATCGCCTCCTAGAAGAGCTCGTGGCGGACTACGCTGCGCCCACACTCGAGCTCGAACGCTCGACCCACCCCGTCCTCCACCTCGGGCGCTGCTGGTGGAGCATCAAGTGGAGCGCCACCTCCCGGTTGGGGGCTGGGGCTGGCACGGTCCCAGGCACCAGCCGGGTCCCTCGCGAGGGGCTTTCCCCTTCTCGGCGGCGGAGAGATTCCCTCGTAGTGCCATGGGTTTCACTGCAGGTGATGGATCGAGGCAAGGAAGAAGCAACAAAGGCAAGTGCAGCCTGCGCCAGCCTTTTTATCAGGTCAGCAGTTGCTGAGGCAACATGTGGAAGCGGAGACGCCCACGTCCAATCAACCGCCACGCGTCAATCGAGGCTGCAAGCTTTTGGGGTCCGCGGTGCTCCGAACCTGGCCCTTGGCTTCGCCGGAAGCCAAGCCCGAGCGCACCTTGGGCCCGGGGGCTACTGTCGGCGTTCTGGGAACGGGGGTCCCCAGACTTGCCTTCCTGCAGCCCGCGGCGTGGCTGAGCCAGCAGGCCGTACGGCCCATCATCACCAACAAAGCACCCAAGACCCTCGCGAGGCGGACGATGCAAGACCTCCTCAGGAGTGGCCTAGCCAGGCAGACTCACGAGGAGCGGAGATATCAAGGCGGGGGCAGACCTCACGAGACACTCGTGACGTGAGCCATGACACACGGCACCAGGCGGGCGCCAGTGTGCGCAGCGTCCTTGTTTCCTCTTTGGTGCTAAGGAGGCCAGCGCGGGCGAGGAGTACCGAGGCATCAGGCAAAGGTTGCTATATTGGTGCAACGAGACCAAGACCAGGAGGACGGCAAAGACGGAGGTCATCGTGGAGCCCAAGACGACGTCACCACCAAAGCCTTTGGCAGGCGAAGACCACTTTTGTCCAGATAGCTTGTACTAGGTGTCCCCCTTCGAATTAGCCCGCCATTGTTGGCTCCCTTCCCGCTCAATATTTGGGAAGAGGACCAGGGCCAATATAAATAGGACTAGCCACCACCTTAGAGAGGGGACAGATCATTCAGACCACCCTCACACACACAAGCTCACCGAGCTCAAGAACACCTCAACCTCAGGAGGCTGTTCTTCCCTTGTACTGTTCATCATCAGCCCTAGAGGCAATCCACCACCACCACACTGCAGTAGGGTATTACACCACAACGGTGGCCCGAACCAGTATAAATCTTGTGTCTTTCTGTGTTGCGAGTTTGTCGAGTTCGTCCGTGAGATCTTAGTGAGCTAGGGCGTAGATTGGTGGGAGGGAAAGACTTCGCACGAACCCAGTGTTCGAACCTCAAGGGTTTGCCGGAACCCCACATCCGACAAGCACGAGCTCGAGCTCGTCTCGGGCGACGGCGAGGTTTGGGGTAGGATATGGGCGAGGCCCTGAGCGTGTGCGCGAATGAAGGCAAAGCACTATCGTTGCTGCATGCGCACGGTGAAGGGCACAAGGCAAACGGAAAGGGTCGCTGCACGGGCAGCCACGAACGCAAAAAAAAAACAGCATCACTGGCCGGAGCACGGAGAACTGGAAGATGGCATGGCCCTAGCAATGACTCCGGTGACCGAAACGTGGTAGGAAAAGAGAGAGGGGGAGCGGGTATACCTAACTCACCCTAGGACACAACGACGTCGATGGAGACGAGCTAGCGGCGACGTGGTCGAGCTTTGAACTTCGACGCGCCTCTTGGCCGAGAAGAAGATAGGAGCAGAGGAGGAGCCGCGCGCGGGACTTAGCGTATCCCTCAATGAAGGAGTGGACAAAGCGACGAAGGGGACGACGGGGAGGCGTTCTAGAGCGCGCAATCGAAGGAGGCGCCCGGCGATGTGTGTTACACCGGCGACGAGCACGAGCTCGTCTCGGCCATGGCAGATCGAGGAAAGCAGGGGCGCATGGGCATCTACCTGGAGCAGCGGCGGCACAGAGAGGTTAAGGGGAAACCCTAGGGGCGCGGGGACACGGCTTTATAGAGGGGCGTGGGCGACCTGGCTCGGCCACGGTGGACATGGCGACGAAAAAGGTAGAGAGGGAGGTAGAAGGAAGGTGGGTGATGGTGGCAGCAGCTGTCGCTGACAGACGGTGCCGGGCGGGCCACGTGGGTGCACGCTAGCAGGGGCGAGTGGGTGCGTGGGTGAAAAACGGCGAAAGGGTCACTTGCGGGGCTGCTGGGCTGGCTGGCGCGTGAGCCAGCTGGGCCGGCCTGGTGGCCGAGGCACAGGTGCTCCTACTACTCCTTTCCAATTTTCTTCAAACCAAAAACAAATGGAAAAGTGCAGGGGAAAAGGATAGGAGTTTTAGAATAATGAAAATATTCTCATGATCCTGGATTTATGCCCTATTTAACAAAATTGGTTTGGAGATTTTTAAAGGAAGTAAAATAATTCAAGTTTGAATTTAATTCAAACTTGAGCCATTTTAAAACCTAACCAAAATAGTTCCAAAATAGGTGAAACTTGGAAGAGGGGTTTAGGACATGATGCAAGATTTATTGGGGAAAAATTAACATTAATGGAGGCTAAAATATTAGCTTGCCAAAAAGGAAAGGAAGAGGTCCACAAAGGAAAGGAAGAGGTGGGGAGATGAGGGGGGATGTGATGATGCCATGACTCACTTAATAACATGCCACAATGCAATATGCTACACATGAAGATGCACATGATGATGATGATGACAAGTAAAATGACCCCAAGCACAATGCAACATATGATGAGGCCATAATGCAATAATGGATGGCAAAAGAAATATGACAAGTAATGACAAGTCAATGCAATGGGAAGCAAAGTGATACGTCTCCGTTGTATCTATAATTTTTGATTGTTCCATGCCAATATTATTCAACTTTCGTATACTTTTTGGCAACTTTTTATATTATTTTTGGGACTAACATATTGATCCAGTGCC
The DNA here is from genome assembly GCF_056163025.1 of Triticum urartu. Lineage (NCBI taxonomy): Eukaryota > Viridiplantae > Streptophyta > Magnoliopsida > Poales > Poaceae > Triticum > Triticum urartu. Next base: position 222,315,944 of record NC_141878.1, read on the forward strand.
CAGTGCCAGTTCCTGTCTATTGCATGTTTTTGGTTTCGCAGAATATCCATATAAAACGGAGTCCAAACGGTATAAAAACGGACGGAGCTTATTTTTGGAAAATATGGAAAATTCAGAAGGAAAATCAACGCGAACCAGTGCCCGAGGTGGTCACGAGGCAGGGCCCCCCCTAGGGCGCGCCCCCTACCCTTGTGAGACCACCGTAAGGCGGTTGACGCTCTTCTTTTGCCGCAAGAAAGCTAATATTCAGAAAAAAATCACGGTGAAGGTTTCAGGCCAATTGGAGTTACGGATCTCCATATATATACGAAACGGTGAAACAGAGCCAGAACAGAACGCAGAACCAGAGAGAAACAGAGAGATAGATCCAATCTCGGAGGGGCCCTCGCCCCTCCCATGCCATGGAGGCCAAGGACCAGAGGGGAAACCCTTCTCCCATCTAGGGAGGAGGTCAAGGAAGAAGAGGAAGAAGGGGGCCCCTCTCCCCCTCTCCTCCGGTGGCGCCGGAACGCCGCCGTGGCCATCATCATCATCACCGCGATCTACACCAACACCTCCGCCATCTTCACCAACATCTCCATCACCTTCCCCCCTCTATCTAAAGCGGTCCACTCTCCCGCAACCCGCTGTACCCTCTACTTGAACATGGTGCTTTATGCTTCATATTATTATCCAATGATGTGTTGCCATCCTATGATGTCCGAGTAGATTTTCGTTGTCCTATCAGTGGTTGATGAGTTGCTATGATTGATTTAATTTGCTTGTGGTTATGTTGCTGTCCTTTGCTGCCCATCATATGATTGCGTGCGTGGATCACACCATAGGGTTAGTTGTATGTTGATAGGACTATGTATTGGAGGGCAAGAGTGACAGAAGCTTCAACCTAGCATAGAAATTGATGCATACGGGATTGAAGGGGGACCAATATATCTTAATGCTATGGTTGGGTTTTACCTTAATGAACATTAGTAGTTGCGGATGCTTGCTAATAGTTCCAATCATAAGTGCATAGAATTCCAAGTCAGGGATGACATGCTAGCAGTGGCCTCTCTCACATAATACTTGCTATCGGTCTAGTAAAGTAGTCAGTTGCTTAGGGGCAATTTCGCAACTCCTACCACCACTTTTCCACACTCGCTATATTTACTTTATTGTTTCTTTATCTAAACAGCCCCCACTTTTTATTTATGTACTCTTTATTATCTTGCAAACCTATCCAACAACACCTACAAAGTACTTCTAGTTTCATACTTGTTCTAGGTAAAGCGAACGTCAAGCGTGCGTAGAGTTGTATCGGTGGTCGATAGAACTTGAGGGAATAATTGTTCTACCTTTAGCTCCTCGTTGGGTTCGACACTCTTACTTATCGAAAACTGTTGCGATCCCCTATACTTGTGGGTTATCACAAAGCAAACCCAAAATGAAACCCACAAAGAGGAAAACCACTTAGTATTGAACATGACAAGGTTGGATACATCTCCAAATATGGAAGTTTTACATCTGGGGTGTTACAACTCTCCCCCACTACAATAGGATCTCGTCTCGAGATCTAGGACTGAAAGAACTCCGGATATTCGAAACGGAGGTGATCCTCGCGCTCCCAAGTCGCTTCTCGGTCGGAATGGTGAGACCACTTAACTTTGAGGAATTTGATTGACTTGTTGCGAGTTTTGCGCTCGGTTTCTTCAAGAATGGCAACAGGATGCTCATGATAAGACAAGTCTTCTTGGAGGTCAATTTCTTCGAAGTTGATAGTGCGCTCGGGCATCTTAAAGCACTTGCGTAGCTGTGACACGTGAAACACATCGTGCACATTTGAGAAGTTGGACGGAAGCTCAAGTTGATAGGCAAGGTTGCCTCTTTTGCCAATGATCTTGAAAGGACCCATGTATCTCAGGGCAATCTTCCCTTTGATACCGAAGCGTCGAGTGCCTTCCATTAGAGAGACGCGGAGGTAGACATGGTCTCCGATCTCGAAAGCCAAGTCACAGTGCTTGCTATCATAGTAACTCTTCTGGCATGATTGCACGGCTTTGAGATTTTCACGGATGACTTTACAAATTTTTCAGCTTCTGTGATCAAGTCATTGCCAAGAAGTTGGCGTTCACCAGTCTCGGACTAGTTGAGAGGAGTACGACACTTTCTGCCATATAGAATTTCAAATGTGGCCTTGCCCGAATTGCTTGGAAGCTGTTGTTTTAGGAGAACTCGGCATATGGGAGGAAATCTTCCCACTTCATACCGAAAGAGATGACACAAGCTCTGAGCATGTCTTCGAGGATTTGATTGACTCTCTCGACTTGGTCACTTGTTTGAGGATGGAAAGCCGTGCTGAAGCGAATGTTGGTGCCCATGGCCTTCTGGAAGGAGTCCTATGAAAATGCTTCTGCGGTCTAAAGAGATCAATTGCGGGATTCCACGCAACGAGACAATTCTGGAGGTGTATAGCTCTGCCAACTGATCTGTCGTGATAGATTCTTTGATTGGAAGGAAATGAGCCATTTTTGTAAGATTGTCGATGACGACAAAGATAGCATCATTCCCTCGCTTGGACTTGGGAAAGCCAGTGAAAAAGTCCATTTCTATATGATCAAACTTCCATTCTGGAATAGCAAGAGGTTGGAGGAGACCAGCTGGTCGTTGATGTTCCGCTTTCACCCTTCGATAGACATCACTTTCATTCACGAATTGAGCAATCTCTCGCTTCATTCGAGTCCACCAATACGACTGCTTGAGGTCATGGTACATCTTCGAACTGCCTGGGTGGATGGAGAGGAGAGAATTGTGCGCTTTGTTCATTATGACCTTCCTTATATCACCTTTAGGAACCACAATCCAGTCCTCGAAGAATAAGGTGTCCTTGTCATCAATGTGATTGCACTTGTATTTGGAAAGGCCCTTGCAATACCATGTTTCACCTTCTTCACCATGGTATCAAGGAGTTGAGCCTCACGAATTTGGTCTTCCAAAGTTGGAGTGACTTGAAGGTTGTCAAGAAGACCTTGAGGAACAACTTGGAGGTTGAGATTTCGAAATGCTTCACAAAGATCCAGTTGGAATGGCTTGAGAATTAAGCTGTTGCAATAAGTCTTTCTGCTCAAAGCATCTGCGATCACATTCGCCTTGCCTGGAGTGTATTCAATGCTTGGATTGTACTCTTGAATGATTTCGACCCAACAAGTTTGCCGGAGGTTGAGGTTGGGTTGAGTGAATATATATTTGAGGCTCTTGTGATCGGTGAAAATGTCCACTTGCCTTCCCAACAAGAGATGTCTCCATGTTATTAATGCATGAACAACTGCCGCCAACTCAAGATCAAGAGTGGGGTAGTTCCTTTCATTTGGCTTCAATTGACGAGAAGTATATGTTGGGGAACGTAGTAATTTCAAAAAGAATCCTACGCACACGCAATATCATGGTGATGCATAGCAACGAGAGGGGAGAGTATCGTCTACGTACCCTCGTAGACCGTAAGCGGAAGCATTATGAGAACGCGGTTGATGTAGTCGTACGTCTTCACGATCTGACTGATCCATGTACCGAACATATGGCACCTCCGAGTTTAGCACACGTTCAGCTCGGTGACGTCCCACGAACTCCGATCTAGCAGAGCCTCGTGGGAGAGTTCCGTCAGCGCGACGGCGTGATGACAGTGATGATGATGCTACCGACGCAGGGCTTCGCCTAAGCACCGCTAGATATGGCCGAGGTGGATTATGGTGGAGGGGGCACCGCACATGGCTAAAAGATCAACTAATCAACGTGTGTCTCCATGGGGTGCCCCTGCCCCCGTATATAAAGGAGGAAGGAGGAGGAGGCCGGCCCTAGAGGGGGTGCGCCAAATGTGGGGTGTCCTACTAGGACTCCCAAGTCCTAGTAGGATTCCCCTTTTCCTTTCCGGAGTAGGAGATAAGAAAGAAGGAAAGAGAGAGGGAGTAGGAAAGGGCAAGGGCGCCGCCCCCTTTCCCCTAGTCCAATTCGGACCCATGGGGGGGGGGGCGCACCTCCTTCCCTTTGTCCTGCCTCCTCTATTCCCGTATGGCCCAATAAGGCCCAATACTTCTCCCGGCGAATTCCTGTACAAGCGAAAGAGGATTTACAGTCCCACGAAGCCTGCCAGAACCTTTTTCTTGCTTGATTTTTATACGATTTTTTGAGCAACTAGCTGTAAGTGCATCTAGTGCCACCCCTAGTTGGTTTTGGAGTATTGACGACAAACCTAGTTGAGGGACTAATGTGTTTGTGAGAATTGCAGGAAAACACAGGTAGAAGTCCCTCATTGATTCGGTTTTACTACCAGAGATGACCCCTAAAAATGTACGAAGACATTGAAGACAATGGTGGTTTATGAAGATATTCATATTGAAGACAATGACATGAGAAGACTCCCTATGAAGCTTTTGAAACTCGAAGACCTAGATCCTTCGTAGTTTTATTTCATTCATGTTGTGTCATAGGAACCACCGTACTGTTAAGTGGGGTCGAAGAGAACCAGTCAGAATGACTGAAGTGATGCCTAATTCAAATCCTATGTCTTCGAGCGAAGACTTTGAGAGAAAATCTTGTCCAGAGTCAGACAAGTCAGCTTTACTTGTAGCCCAAGTAAAGTTGCCGTGTGAGTTCAAAATTCGACCGTTGGTACACGTGTCAGTTCCTTAGTGACCCAGGGTCATTTCGAACAGATCAGGTCGGGTTGCCAAGTGGCTATAAATAGTCCACCCCCACAACCATAAACGGTTGGCTGCTCAGATTTCAGTGCACGGCTTTTGTCGTTTGAGAGCAACCCACCTCGAAGCCTTTGAAAGAAAAATTCCCAGTGAGGAGAAAAGCCCTAACCACCCAGAGCCAGAGTAAATTGGGCATCACTTAAGTCTTCGTGTCTGTGTGATTTGAAGACTTATTACACTTGAGGACTGTGCATCCTCCAGACGGTTAGGCGTCGCGTTCTGAGCATCCAAGAGAAATTGTGGATTGTCAGTGAACGAAGTCTGTGAAGGTTTGGGAGTCTACCTTGAAGACTTACCTGAGTGATTGGGCGAGGTCTGTGTGACCTTGGCTCAAGGAGAAAACGGTGAGGACTGGGTGTCTTGGACTAAGTGTCCTTGACTGGGTGTCCGGGACTGTGTGTCCTTTGGTATAAATACCTAGCCGCTCCAACCAGACGTACAGTTGTCACAGCAACTGGAACTGGTCCAACAAATCATTGTCTTCAACGTGTCACTGGTTTCATCTTCACTTCCTTTCGCTTATAGTTATTCATTGTGAAGCCATTGCATGCTTGCTTTATCTTTTGTCTTCACAACATGAATGTATGATCTGTTTGGCTTCATAACTTCTTCCTACCTGATCCTTATTACACTGAAGCTGTTTGTCATTGCGCTTTCACTCTATTGAATACATGACCATGGCTGGCCTAGTGTAATCTAACTTCCGCTGCATAGTAATAGGCATGATCTTCACTGTTTGTCTTCACAACTCTCACGTTTTGAAGACTTTCATAAAAATCGCCTATTCACCCCCCCTCTAGTCGATATAACGCACTTTCAATTGGTATCAGAGCAAGGTGCTCCCTTGTTCTGTGTGATTCGGTTTAACCACCTGGAGTTTTAGCTATGTCGACTGCAGGGATAATCAAAGTCTCCGCTGCTTGTCCCGTCTTCGATGGAACTGAATATCCCTACTGGAAGAATAAGATGCGCATGGATCTTGAAGCCATTGACGTCGACCTATGGTATGTCGTCGAAAACGGCGTTCCCAAGGCTGGAGAAGGTGTCACTGCTGCTGATGTCAAGAAGTTCGTTCAACTGGACTCTACTGCCAAGAATATCATCTGTGGTCATCTGACCAAAGGACAGTATGGCCGTGTGAGTGCCTTGAAGACATCCAAACTGGTCTGGGATTGGCTCTCCAAAGTTAATGAAGGCATATCAACCCAGAGAGATCAAAGAATCAGTGTCCTTCGCAATCTCTTCAACCGCTTCAAACGAAATGACAATGAGAATGTCCAACACACCTTTGATCGGCTCACTGACATCACAAATGAGCTTCAAGCCCTCGGCGCTACTGAGATCACCAAACATGAAATCGTCAAGACGCTGCTGAGATCACTTGATAGTTCGTTTGACATTCTGGCCCTGATGATTCAAGAACGTCCTGATTTCAAGACACTCGATCCGTCTGACATACTTGAGAGGCTCAACACACATGAGTTTCAGCTTTCTGAGAAAAGAGATATCTACGGTCCAATCTATGGGCGAACTCGTGCCTTGAAGGCAAAAGCTGTCTCCTCATCTGAAGAAGAATCTGACTGCAGTTCTGATGATCCTGAAGACATTGGAAGAGAACTTGCAATGCTAGTGAAGAAGTTTCAAAAATTCACCAAGAAGAAAGGCTTCAGAAAATCTTCACGATCAAGCTCAAGGAATGATGAAGCTTCTGCTCATGACTACAAGAAGAAAACATGTCACAAGTGCAAGAAAACTGGGCACTTCATCTCTGAGTGTCCACAGTGGGACAATGAGAACAGAAGGAAGAAGAAGAGCAAGGAATATGATTCTAACGACAAGAAGAAGAAGAAACACTCAAAGTCTTCTTCCAAGTCTTCATCAAAGTCTTCATCACACAAGAAGAGCTCATCTGGCAAGGCGCGTGCGTTTGTAGGCAAGGAGATGGATTCAGACGAGGAATCCGCATCTGAGGAGGCAGAGGTGGAATCTGAGGAGGAGTCTGATTCTGGCACTGCGAGTCTGGCTACAGCATACGTCGCCAAGTCCATCTTCAACACTGAAGTCAATAATTGCATCACCGACACCGACGCAAATGACAAGAACGACTCCACTCCTACCTACTGCTTCATGGCACGCGGTGCCAAGGTAAACTCACGCACCACTCGCTATGAAACATCCAGTGACGATGACTCTGAATGTGATTCAAAACCTAGCTACAAAACACTTGCTAAAATTGCAACTGAACAACAGAAAGCTATGGAACATATTCAAAAACTGTTGGACAGAAGCGATGATCTGTTGGGTGCTGAAATGACTCGATCTGAATCCTTAATTGAAGACATAAAAAACCTTCACGTTAAGTATCAGGAACTTGAAGATCGTCATGATACTCTCTCAACAACTCATGAAAAGCTTTCCTATGACTATCTTCAAAGGAAGCAAGAACTCGAGAAATTGAGGGTGGCTCATGAAGATCTTCAAAAGGAAAACGAGTCACTTCGCGCCGAACAGATCAGTCCCGCTCAGGAAGGATTTGAACCACCATGTCTTAAATGCATTGAGCGTAATAATGCTAATTCTGTTGCTGAATGTTCCACTGCTACTACTGTTCCAATATCTTCAACTGTTGATGTGGCAACTAACCCCTCTGCTGAGGATACCACTGCTATTGCTGATGAGAATGCTAGGTTGAAGACATTGCTTGAAACAGGGATGTACAAAAGTCTGAAAGGGCATCAAACATTATGTGATGTCCTTAAGAAGCAGATTCTGAACCGAAACCCTAGGAAAGAGGGTGTTGGGTTCATGAGGAAAATCAATGCAGATGGCTCTTACTGGAAACCTGAGCAGTACCCCAAAACTACATGGGTTGCTACAAAGGAACTTTTAGCAGATCCATCCAATTTATCTGGCTTCACTTGTGCTAACCCAATTATCATTGATGAATCCTTTGATGCAAACTATAAACTGTTTAAGAATCAGAATGGTGAAGTGTTTGCCAGGTACTTTGGTACTAACTACAGGAATGGACCGGCTATGAAGAAGATCTGGGTTCCGAAAACATGTCTGGAAAATCTTCCTGTGAATGTCTTCATGACAACTCACTTGAAGAAGACAAACCTCGGTCCAAAGGCTTCATACAGACAGAGGACTCACCTGAGTCACACTAACGCAAATGTTTTGCAGGGAAACCATACTCAGGCATATGAATATGAGAGCGGTTCATCGAACCGTCATATTCATATGACCAAAAATTATTCTGCTTATGCCTATGAGTATTATTGTCCCCCTGCTAGACTGTTTGCTAAGGCTTCAAAGCCAAAATTCTCAGATGCTGCTCTTAGACTCATAGCTTCTAAGCCACCCTTGAAGATGTGGGTGGTTAAGAAAGCTTAACTTTTTTTCAGGGAAAGGTCTCCAGCACAAAAACAAAATCTTCTGATGCTATTGCTGGGGACCATAAAAATCTTGTGGGGCACAAGATAAACTGCCCAAATGGCATCATTATGTACTTCGTTCCTGAATCGCATGCTACTCTCCCCATTAGTCCTAATCTGGATCTAAGTTTTCATAACCCACTGGTTCGTCAAATGTTTATGCTTCACAACACTCTTCGTGAAGCCTATCCCCCTAACTGCACTGTAGGGTACGATACCAGCGACTTCAAAGTCTTCAGAATGGATTATTGACAGTGGGTGTACAAATCACATGACTGGCAGAAGAAGCCTTCTTATGGACTCAACTTTACGTCCATCCGACAAGAGCCACATTACATTCGCTGACACTGGTAAAAGTAAGGTATTGGGTCTAGGTAGAGTTGCAATCTCAAAGGATCAACACATGGATAAAGTCATGCTTGTTGAATCCCTTGGCTTCAACTTAATGTCTGTCTCAATGCTTTGCGATTTGAATATGATTGTAATGTTTGGCAAATATCGCTGCCTGGTGCTAATGGAATCTGACAAATCTCTAGTGTTTGAAGGGTATAGGAAAGGTGATTTGTATGTGGTAGATTTCTCAGCAGGACCACAACTTGCAGTATGTCTTCTTGCAAAAGCTTCAGAATGCTGGCTTTGGCATCGAAGGCTTGGGCATGCTGGCATGAGGAACCTCCACACCCTTGCGAATAAAAAGCACGTCATAGGCATCGAAGGCGTCAAGTTCAAGAAAGATCACTTATGCGGTGCCTGTGAAGCAGGGAAGATGACAAGGGCAAAACATCCTTCGAAGACAATCATGACCACTACTCAACCCTTCGAACTGCTTCACATGGATCTTTTCGGTCCCACTCACTACTCAACTTTTACTACTTCTGCATGCCTCTATGGCTTCGTAATTGTTGATGATTATTCTAGATATACTTGGGTGCACATAATCCTTTACAAGACTGAAGTGCAGGATGTCTTCAGACGCTTCGCAAATCGAGCTATGAACAATTTTGGCGCCAAGATAAAGCACATCAGAAGTGACAATGGCACTGAATTCAAGAACACTGGCCTTGATACATATCTGGATACCTTGGGCATCACACATGAATTCTCAGCTCCATACACGCCACAGCAGAATGGCGTCGTCGAACGCAAGAACAGAACACTCATTGAGATGGCCAGAACAATGCTAGATGAATACAAGACTCCAAGAAAATTCTGGACTGAAGCCATTGATACTGCATGCCATACAATCAATCGTGTTTATCTTCACAAGCTTCTGAACAAGACATCCTATGAACTCCTAACTGGCAAGAAGCCAAATGTCAGTTATTTCAGAGTATTTGGCGCAAAATGCTGGATCAAGGACCCACACCACACCTCAAAGTTTGCACCAAAAGCACATGAAGGTTTCATGCTTGGATATGGAAAGGATTCGCACTCCTACAGAGTCTTCAATCTCTTCCACTACAAAGTGATTGAAACAGTGGATGTGCGATTTGATGAAACCAATGGATCACAAAGAGAGCTATTGCCAAATGTGCTAGATGAAGTTCCAGCAAATGAATCAATCAAGCTTATGGGAACTGGAGAAATTGTACCTTCTGAAGCTCAACCTAAAGAAGAACTTATCATCTCAGCACCTGATCCACATGAAGACAATGCTCAGCCTGAAGATATACCTTCAAATGACCACATAGATCAGCAAGAGCAAAGTCTTCGCCCCACACACCCTCGTGTTGCAAATGAAGTACAAATTGACAAAATACTGGACAGCATCAATGCACCTGGTCCACTCACTCGTTCAAGGGCAACTCAGCTAACAAACTTCTGTGGGCATTTCGCATTCGTCTCAATATCAGAACCCAAGAAAGTTGAAGAAGCCTTCATGGAACCTGAATGGATTCAAGCTATGTAAGAAGAGCTTCAATAGTTTGAGCTGAATAATGTATGGGAACTGGTTAAGCGTCCTGATCCACGGAAGCACAACATAATAGGCACCAAATGGATATACCGCAACAAGCAAGATGAGCATGGTCAAGTTGTCAGAAACAAAGCTCGTCTAGTTGCTCAAGGATATACTCAAGTGGAGGGCATTGATTTCGATGAAACATTTGCTCCTGTGGCTAGGCTTGAAGCCATACGCATACTGCTGGCCTATGCAAATCATCATAACATACTTCTCTATCAGATGGATGTGAAAAGTGCCTTTCTCAATGGAAAGATTGAAGAAGAAGTGTATGTTGCACAACCACCTGGCTTTGAAAATCCAAAACATCCTGATATGGTATACAAGCTCAACAAGGCACCGTATGGCCTCAAACAAGCCCCTAGGGCCTGGTATGATACACTCAAGTACTTTCTGAAAAGCAAAGGCTTCATACCTAGTTCCCTGGAACCCACTCTTTTCACGAAGACATACGATGGTGAACTGTTTGTGTGCCAAATATATGTGGATGACATTATCTTCGGCTGCACCAATCAGAAGTATAGTGAAGAGTTTGGATACATGATGCAAGAGCAATATCAGATGTCCATGATGGGGGAGCTGAAGTTCTTTCTCGGTCTTCAAATACGGCAACAACGCAACGGCATCTTCATATCTCAAGAGAAATATCTTAAAGAGTGCCTGAAGAAGTTCGGTATGCAAGACTGCAAAGGCTTCACAACACCAATGCCAGCCAAGCATCATCTGGGTCCCGACGACAATGGTAAAGAGTTCGATCAAAAGGTATACCGCTCCATGATTGGGTCTTTGCTTTATTTATGTGCATCTAGGCCAGATATCATGCTTAGTGTTTGCATGTGTGCTCGATTTCAAGCGACACCAAAGGAGTCGCATCACTTAGCTGTGAAGCGAATTCTTCGATATTTGGCTCACACCCCAACTCTAGGATTATGGTATCCAAAGGGCTCAGAGTTTGATTTAGTTGGATTTTCGGATGCTGATTATGCTGGTGACAAAGTTGATCGCAAGTCTACATCAGGCACATGTCACTTTCTGGGACGATCACTTGTATGTTGGTCTTCAAAGAAGCAGAACTGTGTATCACTCTCCACTGCTGAATCTGAATACATTGCTGCTGGATCTTGCTGCGCTCAGCTTCTGTGGATGAAGCAAACACTCAAGGATTATGGCATTCATCTGAAGCAAGTGCCACTTTACTGCGACAACGAAAGCGCCATCAAGATTGCCAACAACCCAATTCAGCACTCAAAGACAAAGCACATTGAAATTCGTCATCACTTTCTCAGAGATCATGTTGTGAAGGAAGACATTGATATCATACACGTCAACACTGAAGAGCAATTGGCAGATATCTTCACAAAGCCCTTGGATGAGAAGAGATTTTGCAAGTTACGGTGTGAGCTAAATATCTTGGAATCCTCAAATGTCCTGTGATCAGGCACACATCCTAACACTTAAGCATATTGATGACTTAGATGTGCAACACACGAAGTAGCGTATATCTTCGAACAATGAAGACATACATTCTAAGTGTGAATACATTAATGTGGAATTTGACTTCGGAGCGCCACGATAATTGTGCGCCGTGTCTGGGTCTAATACTTCCTATACGGTGGGTAACGCCACCACCAAACATTCCATTTTGAAGTGTTTCTCTCATGGCGTTACCTCTCAATGTCTTCACAATTGGTTTGGTTTCATTCTCAATATGTCTTCATGTTTATCTTCACTGCGTTGATTATATGGATATATATGTACTGATGTTCTGTCCTCTACAGCATTCACTTATAGCTATGTCTTCTTGGTTGAATCTTTTGAACTAAGTGAATGTGATCGGACCCTAACCTCTCTATGCTTTCTATCTCAAACTCTATCTCTCCAAGTCATATGCATTCTGTTGAAACTGTCAAATGTCTTCACTGTGTCCTTGTCAGTTGAAGACATAGTGACAACCATAAAAGTCCGTTTTTAATGCTCATTCCTCCACATAAGATCCGGAGAAGAAGGAACGACCGCCCGACAATTTAGGCGTGCATGGGACATGGAACAAATCCCAATCTTCCTCTAACTGGCCACGCGTGCCTCAAATGCGAACCGCCAGGGGTACCTGCGTAATAGCGCAGTGCCACCTCTATCCCTATAAATACATGATTCACTGCGGTCATTATCTCCTTCTTCCACCCTCGCACGAACCCTAGCGCCACCGCTAGCACTCGACGACGCCGGCGACGAAGCGCTTCACTGCCGCAACCTCTCCGACGCCGTTTTCACGCCGACAGCGGACATCGCTCTCTCCGCCGTCGCCGTAGGTGTCTTCCGTTGCCAAGTTAGGGCACGGAGGATTGAACTGCTCGGCCTCAACTCTCACTTCGTCTAGCAGTTCCAAGTGTGGTAAATAAAACCTCTTTTTACAGCCTCTTTTGATCCTACAGTTCAGTCACTTTCTGCCATAAGAAGTTTCTCTTCACACCAGTTAAATCTCTCGCTGCATCTCATAACATGCCTAGTATATTCACTTGTGCTTCATAAAGTAGTTAGATTCCTCACTTGTACTGATCTATGGGTTCGTACAAATCTGGAACCAACTTCTTATCTATAAGTGAATGTCTTCGCAAAATGAGGTCAATGTCTTCTAAACCGATTTATCTTCAAAATCTTCTGAGAATGCATATGACCTCTTCCCCTTCCCTCGCACCTTAATGCTGTCACAGGTACATGTCCGTGGGAGAATCCTTTGGTTCTCATAGTCTGCATTCATTTGCAGAGTACTTGCAGCATCACATCAACTCGCCTGAAGCCAGTTCTTGCAAAAGGAAGCCTTTGAAGCCTTTGAACATCTTGAAGCCTTCCAAGTTATTCATGGCTTCAGAAACAGCAGCAAGGAAGGGAGGCAGACAGAGACGTGGTGAAACGTCCAAAGATCTGCCTGATGAATTGGCAGAGATGTACAAAACTGATCCTGAAGAAAGCTATGGTCAGCGCAAGACACGAATCCAATGGATTCGAAGATATTGGGCAGAGCAATGGTTCCACTACCGCTTCGTCACTCAGGAATATGCGGAGAAGTGCGCCATCAAGAGACCGTGGGGAGATGTATTATACAAAAATCTCGTACCCAGGTCCAGAGACGAAGCCATTGCTCAAGGCTTCTATCCATGCATGGTGAGAGGACCACAGCCAGCTGAGGCACATCCGTCATCACTTCTCTGGTGCCGCGATGATAATCTCTTCAAGCGCAACTTTCAGTTTGCACAACAGTCAGCGAAGATAAACAAGAAGAAATTTGGGCTTGACTTCAACCCTGGTCCCTCCTCACCAAGGGCAGATGGCACACGCAACGCCGATCCCAATATCATCGGGCCGTATGCCAATCTTGCAGGCCTCATCACTCGCATCCTAGTCCAAGGGACTGCTGTGAATGACCCTCCAGCAGATACTGAGTCAGATGACGCCCCTGCTGCTCCGAAGCCAAAGCAGAAGAAGCCAAAAGCTCCAAAAGCTTCAAAGCCAGCCACTTCTCCCAAGATCTCAAGAGTGAAGCCTTTAGCAACTGCACCTCCTGAAGCCAGTGTGCAGTCAGAAGGCTTATCACGAGTGTCCAAGCCCCAAGAAGCCAAGAAGCCTCAGCCACACACAGGCAAAGAGCTCACAGCTGCTGACATTCTGCGCTGCGAAGCCATTGATCTCTCAAGCGATGAAGATCTTGGAGATGATGCTCTTGAGCAGCTCATCAAGAGCAAGGAGGAGGCTGAAATCTTCAACAATCTGCCTCTGTTTGATGTCGCCATCATCCACAACTTCATCGATGAATGGTTTGACACACCATACATAAGCTTCAATGATCTACAGCTACCCATAGGCCTCAGCGTTGCCTTTCAAGGTGCAATCGCTTCAGAACTTGCAATAGCCCAGCGAATTGTAGAACTGAAGCAGAAAATTGATCATGAAAAGGCTCAGTTCAAGAAGCATGTGGCCAAGCTCAGTGTGCAAGAAGTGAAAAACTTCAAGATCATGTTGCACGAGCTGAAAGAAAACTTCCTGAAGACGCGTGCCGAAGCTCAAGGCTCGCGAGAACGCATGAAGACTTTGGCTGATCGCTGCGTGCAAGCCTACAATGAGGCAGAAAAGCGCAAGGCACTTGGGCGTCCCGGCATTGACCCCAGGATGGCCGCGAAGAAGAAAAAGAAGGCGGCTGTGCCCGAACCTGAAGCGCCAAGGTCAGAAACTGCTCCGCTTGTCTTCCCCGCTGCAACGACTGGCTCGAAGCCAAAGAGTCGATCAACCGCCTCACAGCACAAGAAGACACGGACTGCAGAGGCTGAAGCTAAGAAGAGAAAACATTCTAAAGCCTCTCCTTCTGAACCCATCATCAAGAAGCGCAAGACCAAGAAATCTCGGGCTGCTCCCATAGAGCCCCTGATAGTTGAACCCCTCTGCGTCTGCTATCCTGACACAGATCGTCAGTTGACTGTGCATGAGCCCAACACTGAAGACATTCCAGCAGACGAACCCTACGCTGCTGAAGACATTGGTCTCCAAGACAATGTGCAAGGTGATGCAGCCCTTCCTCAGCTTGAGACAAGCGAACAGATCAGTATTGGTCGTCCATTGACGCCAATCACACAAGATGCGTCGTGGGCAGATCGCCCACAGGAGGAAGATGAGCCCCAACCCACTGCAACTCCACCGGCGCCTACACTCCGTAGGCTTCGCAAAGGGCCAAGGGCTCAGGCTGCTGAAGACATTCCGGCTGCATCAGCCGAAGAGCAAGCAAAAATACCACAAGCTCCAACTTCCCCGCACCAACAAGAAGCAGTTCTCAAGGAGAACGTGCCTGAAGCTGAAAATGTTGAGGCTGCCACAAACAACGCCAAAGCAAATGTGGAGCCCTCCCCAACAAAAGCTTCAGAAGACACCGAAGCTACTGCTCCTGAACATTCTGTGCCTGAGTCTGCTGCCGGACCACAATTCAACTATCATATTGCGCACAGGCCCCAGGTCCAGAAGCCGATCCCACGACTACCAAGGTTCCCAGGTCCTGCATCAGCTCCTGGTTCCTTCAACATCAACGGCTTCAGGGCAGATAACACGTTTTTCGACCGCTCCAAGAACCCTTATTCAAGGGAACAGATTGTATCAGATAGGTTCTGGAGCCATCAACAGCGCAGCTATTATTCATGCATCCTTTACAACCAAGGCCGCATCTTTCCTCACAAGCGCCTTGAGGTTGAAGCTGTTGCTGGTCTGCCTGGTCTGGAAGAAGCACTGGATTGCTTCAAGCAAGTGGGTTTGCTGCCATTTATCACTGATGAAGAGCACTGGAACGAAGAGCTTCTGCTCCAGTTCTATGCCACTGTGCATATCAAAGGCTATAACAGAGATCCGAAGACATGGATTCTGGAGTGGATGACAGGCAATATCCATCATGAAGCCAATGCTTTCGACCTAATTGAGCTTACCGGCCTTCCCACTCCTGGCGAATTCTTTGAAGAAGGGCGCCAACTCCATGCTGAAGCAATTGAGAGCATATTTCAGCGTCCTGAGCCAGATATGAGTCAGATGCTCTCAATGATGAAGCCACTGCCTCCGAATGCACCCTATCCAACTAGGTTCTTCGTTGAAGACTTAGAGTACTTGCCCAGAACAATATATCATATCATAAGGCGGACTCTATGGCCTGTCAAGGGACACTCTCGATATGCGACAATTGATGGTGCAATGAAGACTCTCATCTTCTGCATTCTTCATGGCAAATGCTTCAATGCACAGGATCTCTTCATCCGTCAATTTGCAGCGTCTGCTTCAGAACTGTTTGGATTAAAGTTTTATGCTCCTTGGGTTATGAGGCTGATCAAGCTTCACTCTGCAATCTCCTATCAACCCTCAGCCCGCAATCATAGGATATTTTTGCCAGATGTGGACACATCTGCTGAAGCAATATATCCAGAGCCGGCCAAGCAACCACTAAGTCTTCAGAATGCAGAACACCAGAGCTTCACTCAAAATATTGAAGGTGTTGAAGCTCTCTCCCGAGTGTATCCAATGGCTGGCACCACACGTGCCCCTGCATCAACTGAAGCCACCAACAGCACAGCTGCAAAGAGACCCAAGAAGCGCGCTCGTGCACTCAATGACAGAGAGCTTCTTGTGGCTCTTCACCAAAAGCAAGATAGGCATCACGACTGGCTCAAGAGGCAGATGAGAAGCATCATGCAAGACATCAATCGCATCAGAAATCTGGCAACCAAGAATGCATTTGTCACACACGAGACCTGTCGCCGCACTTGGAAGGGCCTCACCATGATGTGCCCTGAAGCTGAACTGCATGAGGATGGCTTCACAGAGCACTTCAAATTTGACTCCACGCCTCCAAGAAGAGCGGTGATGCGCAGTACACCATCACTTGAAGAGTCAGAGTTCTCTTCTTCTGCTGCCACCGTGTCTGCCCGGATTATTGAAGAAGAAGACGACGCGACATCATCTCCACCTGCTTCAACGCGCGTCGAATCTGCACCAAGCTCGTCTGCACCGCCGCCAAACAACTCCACCGACCCTGCTGCGCCTGGGAACGCGTAGAAACCTCTATGTCTTCAAACCTTTTTGGTCATCACTAACAAAAGGGGGAGAAGCATATGATGGTTATAGTCTTCAAGCGGGTCACTATGGGCGGGTGCCTTCATATTTTGCTACATTTTGCTTCGTGCTTACAACTCCCGTTTTTTTGCTACATTTGCTTCATTGAGTTGTAACACTTAGCCTTGATGGTCGTCTGCTACCTGTTTGTCACTCCGGTTTGCGAAGATAAATTCCGCACTCATCTCATTCTGCAGACGTCCATTTTCCATTATGCATGTCATTATCTTCATATACTTTCACATGCATAGTGGATTGTCATAAGTTGAAGTGGATCTCCTAAAGTACAACCTGCCATGTGCATTTGCATTCAAGAAGCAAATTACTTATATGCACATCTTTAGGGGGAGCCCTTGCAACTTATGAAGACAATTCTTTTTACAATTTCACAAATTATGTTTCCCGTTGAAAACTTCAACTAGTTTGTCATCAATCACCAAAAAGGGGGAGATTGTAAGTGCATCTAGTGCCACCCCTAGTTGGTTTTGGAGTATTGACGACAAACCTAGTTGAGGGACTAATGTGTTTGTGAGAATTGCAGGAAAACACAGGTAGAAGTCCCTCATTGATTCGGTTTTACTACCAGAGATGACCCCTAAAAATGTATGAAGACATTGAAGACAATGGTGGTTTATGAAGATATTCATATTGAAGACAATGACATGAGAAGACTCCCTATGAAGATTTTGAAACTCGAAGACCTAGATCCTTCGTAGTTTTATTTCATTCATGTTGTGTCATAGGAACCACCGTACTGTTAAGTGGGGTCGACAAGAACCAGTCAGAATGACTGAAGTGATGCCTAATTCAAATCCTATGTCTTCGAGCGAAGACTTTGAGAGAAAATCTTGTCCAGAGTCAGACAAGTCAGCTTTACTTGTAGCCCAAGTAAAGTTGCCGTGTGAGTTCAAAATTCGATCGTTGGTACACGTGTCAGTTCCTTAGTGACCCAGGGTCATTTCGGACAGATCAGGTCGGGTTGCCAAGTGGCTATAAATAGTCCACCCCCACAACCATAAACGGTTGGCTGCTCAGATTTCAGTGCACGGCTTTTGTCGTTTGAGAGCAACCCACCTCGAAGCCTTTGAAAGAAAAATTCCCAGTGAGGAGAAAAGCCCTAACCACCCAGAGCCAGAGTAAATTGGGCATCACTTAAGTCTTCGTGTCTGTGTGATTTGAAGACTTATTACACTTGAGGACTGTGCATCCTCCAGACGGTTAGGCGTCGCGTTCTGAGCATCCAAGAGAAATTGTGGATTGTCAGTGAACGAAGTCTGTGAAGGTTTGGGAGTCTACCTTGAAGACTTACCTGAGTGATTGGGCGAGGTCTGGGTGACCTTGGCTCAAGGAGAAAACGGTGAGGACTGGGTGTCTTGGACTAAGTGTCCTTGACTGGGTGTCTGGGACTGTGTGTCCTTTGGTTTAAATACCTAGCCGCTCCAACCAGACGTACAGTTGTCACAGAAACTGGAACTGGTCCAACAAATCATTGTCTTCAACGTGTCACTGGTTTCATCTTCACTTCCTTTCGCTTACAGTTATTCATTGTGAAGCCATTGCATGCTTGCTTTATCTTTTGTCTTCACAACATGAATGTATGATCTGTTTGGCTTCATAACTTCTTCCTACCTGATCCTTATTACACTGAAGCTGTTTGTCATTGCGCTTTCACTCTATTGAATACATGACCATGGCTGGCCTAGTGTAATCTAACTTCCGCTGCATAGTAATAGGCATGATCTTCACTGTTTGTCTTCACAACTCTCACGTTTTGAAGACTTTCATAAAAATCGCCTATTCACCCCCCCTCTAGTCGATATAACGCACTTTCACTAGCGCGAAAGCCGTAAAAAATCAAGATCCATCTCCAGGTAACTCCATCTTTTTCAGCTCTGCTCCCGAAAAGAGAAAGGAAAGGAGACTGAGATAGGGGTTGTCCTTGGTTTTTCCAAGGAAAGCCTGATTTAGCATGTAACGTGAACATGAGCAGACACCCCTCCGGTACTAAAAAAAATACCCGAATCACTCAGAACCTTTCCGATGTCCGAATATAGCCTTCCAATATATCGATCTTTATGTCTCGACCATTTCGAGACTCCTCGTCATGTCCCCGATCTCATCCGGGACTCCGACCAAACTTCGGTCATCAAATTACATAACTCATAATACAAATCGTCACAGAACGTTAAGCGTGCGGACCCTACGGGTTCGAGAACTATGTAGACATGAACGAGACTCATCTCCGGTCAATAACCAATAGAGGAACCTGGATGCTCATATTGGTTCCTACATATTCTATAAAGTTCTTTATCGTTCAAACCGCATAACAACATACGTTGTTCCCTTTGTCATCGGTATGTTACATGCCCGAGATTCGATCGTCGGTATCTCAATACCTAGTTCAATATCGTTACCAGCAAGTCTCTTTACTCATTCCGTAATGCATCATCCCACAACTAACTCATTAGTCACATTGCTTGCAAGGCTTATAGTGATGTGCATTACCGAGAGGGCCCAGAGATATCTCTCCGACAATCGGAGTGAGAAATCCTAATCTTGATCTATGCCAACTCAACAAGTACCATCAGAGACACCTGTAGAGCACCTTTATAATCACCCAATTACGTTGTGACGTTTGGTAGCACGCAAAGTGTTCCTCCGATATTCGGGAGTTGCATAATCTCATAGTCATAGGAACATGTATAAGTCATGAAGAAAGCAATAGCAACAAACTAAACGATCAAATGTAAGCTAACGGAATGGGTCAAGTCAATCACATCATTCTCTAATGATGTGATCCCATTAATCAAATCACAACTCATGTCTATGGTTAGGAAACTTAAACCATCTTTGATTCAACGAGCTAGTCAAGTAGAGGCATACTAGTGACACTCTGTTTGTCTATGTATTCACACATGTACTAAGTTTCTGGTTAATAAATTTTTAGCATGAATAATAAACATTTATCATGATATAAGGAAATAAATAATAACTTTATTATTGCCTCTAGGGCATATTTCCTTAAGTCTCCCACTTGCACTAGAGTCAATAATCTAGTTCACATCTTTATGTGATTAGTTCACATCTCCATGTGACTAATACCCAAAAGGGTTTACTAGAGTCAATAATCTAGTTCACATCGCTATGTGATTAACACCCAAAGAGTGATCATGTTTTGCTTGTGAGATAACTTTAGTCTACGGGTCTGCAACATTTAGATCCGTGTGTATTTTGCAAATTTCTATGTCTACAATGCTCCGCACGTAGCTATTCTAGCTAATTGCTCCCACTTTCAATATGTATCCAGATTGAGACTTCGAGTCATCTAGATCGATGTAAAAAGCTTGCATCAACGTAACTCTTTACGACGAACTCTTTTTATCACCTCCATAACCGAAAAATATTTCCTTAGTCCTCTAAGGATAATTTTGACCGCTATCCAGTGATCTACTCCTAGATCACTATTGTATTCCCGTGCCAGAATCATGCTAAGGTATACAATAGGACTGGTAAACAGCATATCATACTTTATAGAACCTATGACTGAGGCATAGGGAATGACTTTTCATTCTCTTTCTATTTTTTGCTGTGGTCGGTGTCGTGGTTTTGTCACGGCAGATGTCCTTGTGAAAGGACTTAGTCGTGGAGCCATCGCTATGGGTTAGCTTAAAGGGGTTAAAGGGGACAAGGGCGCGAGAGTTTTATACTGGTTCGGCCCCTTACGATGAAGGTAAAAGCCTACTCCAGTTGTGATGGAATTGCTAGGGTTTCGATTACCAGCGAACGAATCTGCTTTGCCTGGCTCTTGAGTTGTTGTGTGTTGTCCTTAAACCGCCGGCGGGTCATCCCTTTATATACATAGGTCGACACCCGTCGGTTTACAGAGTCCAGAGGCCGGATCATCAACGTGTCCAACTCGGTCTCTATTCCTCCTATCTTACAATACAAGTTACATGATAATGTCGGTTTATATCTACAGGCCTTAACCCGCCTTTGGGCCTTGGGCCTTCATAAAGCGCCACCATCCTTTGTCTTCCTAGGCTTCTAATCCTCGTAGAGTTAACCCGACCACTCCTGGCCAGTTTACGTCCAGTAGTAATATCCCCAACATTAGGCCCTAGATTGATTTGAACTTGTTCATGTCAATCCTCAATACTTAGAAAAATTCCTTCCCTTGCACCTTCGCATAAATCTTGTAAACTGCCCTGACATCCTCCTCCGAATTTGTAGTAAACCACCGTGACATCACCTGTTTATTTAAAGCCGAAGATACCCCTTTTTATTAATGAGCATCCGACAATCGAGGCAACAATCTCGTTATCTATCCATTTTTTGGGCTCCTCGATTCCTGCGCCTGTCGCTTATCTCTTTGTCCTTATAAATAGGGCAGAGGACCCCTTCCTTTTCCTTCCGTTGCCCTCTCCTCTCTTCTTCCTCCTCGCGACGCCTCTGCACCTGAGCGCCGCCGCCGTCATCAAGCTTCGTCTCTGCCTCATCATTAGCCGCTGCATCGACCTGATCGCTCCAGAGAGACACGACAGACCTCCGCTACTTCGATAGCTACTGTAAGCCTTCCCCCCTTTATCTGTAGATCCACTTAGGGTTCATACGAGTTCATGGTGCTCCCTTCCTGTTCTTCATCAGTCCATATATAGAAAACCTAAGACTTGATGCGTTTCATGTAACAACTATGGTAGTCCTTATCTCAGCCATTAAACGAAACCTTATACACATAAAAACTTGATCTAGATCTTTACTGCTTCAGGACCATACTGTTTTTAGGTCGAAATATTTTTCCTTTTCTTGACTTGCGGTAGATCCAAAACGCGAATGAGATTCTGTGAAACCTCTTTTTCTTCACTTAGCCATTTTTTGCTTCAGATCTGTACCTTCCTTACCTGCACAGGCGGTTTACCTCTGTAGAAAATAATCTATCATATACCATTAGCCCCCTTGTAAACTGTTCATCGCTTTACCACTTAAAAACACTCTATGATAGGTGGTTTATAACCTCCTCTGATTTATCAATATTACATGCTTGAATTCCTTTTTCCTCAACCTGTTGTACCTTATGCATTGTCATTAATGAATCATAAACCGGCATTATTTCTTTCCAGCTCTTCACTTGCAATGGCCAAACAATTCTATTCCTGTAACTCGGTCCCTTCCCGGGTTACAGAGGAGTAACTGAACGGATGTGTCAAAATCAGTACCTTACCGAAGAAATATGAAATCCGGTGGCGAGTTCCTCGTCCGGAAAATCCTCCTACTCCCAGAGAGGGTGAAATAGTGGTGTTTGCTGATCATATAGGCCGTGGTTTTCAACCGCCTGGATCCAAGTTTTTCCGAGATGTACTTGCCAGCTTTCAGATCCACCCTCAAGATATTGGACCCAACTCTATATCCAATATCTGCAACTTTCAGGTTTTTTGTGAAGCGTATCTACAAGAAGAACCAACTGTCGAGCTGTTCCGGGATTTCTTCCACTTAAAACCGTCGCACTAAATTTGTAGACGGGCCCAATACTGAACTTGGTGGCGTCTCCATTCAGAAAAGGAAGGATGTTAGTTTTCCTCACGCCAAATTTCAAAGTCACCCAAAGGAGTGGAATCAAACTTGGTTCTATTGCAAGGACACCTCTCCTGAAGATGAGAACCGTCTGCCGGGTTACCGTGCTCAGCGGCTCGCCAATACTCATCCGCTTCCGCAACGACTAAGTGCCAAGGAACGTGCGTCGTACGCACCACAACTCGCCAAGCTTAGAGCTTTCATGGCCAATGATTTAACAGGTGTGGACTTCGTCTATTGCTGGATATCCTGGAGTATCTTGCCGTTAAGTCACCGCTCTGGTTTAATGTGCGAGTACACCGGTGACGTAAAAGACTGCCAACATCAGATTAATATTCAGCTAACAAATGAGGAAGTTACTGAGTCTGTCAAGAAAATGCTGAATGAACCGGAAGCTGTCTGTAGCAAGACCGGGTTAAGTCCCTTTTACCTACAGAATAAACCGCCCGCTGTAAGATTTGTTTTACTTCCGCTTTACACCTGATATCTTTGAACTGTGCAACTTTTAATACCCTCTGCCCATTGTTTAAATAGGGTGATGACCCGTTCTGGAAAAAGAAATCTCAGGAGAAAACGGTGAGGCCTTCTCGACCTAAAACGAAAGCTGTCAAGAAAACCATGAAGAGGAAGGCAACTGAACCCATCGGTTTAGAGCTTGATGACGACCCTGATGAACCGGAAGTAGAGGTAGAACTTGATTCACTTTTCATGCACCTCATTGACAATGATATTTATCAGGAGGATGCTGAGGGCAGCCAAGTTGACGATGCGGAGGTAATTATCCTTTCCTATGGTTCAGACCCTCTGCCAACACAAAAAATCCGTCAAGCAGTCCGGGAAGTAAGATTTTCTCACCCTCTTGCTCAATTGGATCCAAAATTTCTTTTAAAGAAGTAGCAGCACAAGGATCGCCGCACAACCCGGCACAGCGGCCAAACAGTCACTTTGACCGGTTTACCGAACACCCCGGTTCGAAAACACCGACCTGAGGTCTCACCTACCTCTGACACTTCTTATCCCAAGGTAGGCTATTTCCGACAACCTCTTAATCCACCCGATTCAAATTATCAGGTAACACCTCCTTCATCATCCGGCGAATCGACGGCCACACAACTCCCTCCTCTTAAGACCGTTGCTGGGTAAGTATTTCAACTCAATCCTTTGACGTTTTATACTTTCTATGCTATGCTAACCTTTGCGTCTGTTCTTTTTAGAGCCAAGGCTAGACCCAGTAAGAAGGCTCAAGTGAATAACCCGTCTGATGACCATGTGATGATTGAACCGGAGCTAAGTATGGAACCGGAAGGTCCAAATACTGAGGCCACATTTGATGAACCGCCCCCTGAAGATCATAATGTTGATGAACAAGCGGAAGTTGATACCGCTACGCAAGCTGATAAACAGGCAAGTCCAGTCCGGACTGATGACGGACCTTCTAGTCCAGTGAAGGCTACTAACTTTCCATCAACTCCAGAAAAGGCTGCTGGTGACAAGGAAGATGAGGTTATCATTACTGGTGTTGTCCACACCTCTCCTGGCCATCCTGTTGCATTGGCAAAACATAGTGCCAAGGAAGAACATGCTGCCATGGAAAAAGGCAAGTGGAGCACCGATTTATCAAGTTATGCCACCTTAATGCCGAGGAGCTCCATTCTGGTGTTCTGAATCGTCTGTACACAAACCGTGACTATGAAGCCAGTTTAGTGAATATGATGAGGGAACATTATGAAGTAAGTAAAAATCCTTTTCTCTCTTAAGTCCAATTGCAAGTACCAATTCCAGTAGCTCCCAAGGGCCGATTTATGATAGTAATAAAAAACCGGGACTTCATAATACCATACTTCTGCATACTTATCCTCCAAGGGTCGGTTGATCCGTTAAAAATGAACCAGAGCTTTAGCACTGTATCCTTGCAACTTTCACCTGTGTAGTCCCCAAGGGCCGGTTTACCTTTCCAAAGTGAACCGGGACTTTTAATTACTGTTACTTTTGAGCAGATGTACATTAGCCCCCAAGTGCCAAGAATAATGCTTGTATTATATGCTTGGGACTTGAAATAATTTTCTAAAATGAAGCGAATAGGCATTAGCCCCCATGTGCAAAGTGCATAACTTGTTATACGCTTGGTACTTCAAATATACATAGCCCATTGATGATATATCTTGTCTTTGTAGGCCAAGCTGAGTAAGAAGGATGCCCAAATCGCTGACCTTCAGGAGAACATTAAATCTCAGCAAGCGGAGGCTTCCAAAGCCAAGGAAGAACTGACTAATGCCTTAGCAGCCATGGAGAAGCTGAAGGAAACCTTTAAGAAGGAGTGTGCAGATTGGGACACAGAGAAGGCCGCTTTAGCAAAGAAGGCCGAAGACACAGAAGCAGCCCTGAAACCGGTGGTCGAAGAACTCACCGGTTTAAAGCGGCAAATAAACGCTATGACTTCTGCTGTGTTTGGTAAGCATCCTCATCTGACGTTTTTCAAGTCACCTTTTCCTTATTAGCTACCGGTTTACTGATGCTTACAATGTCACAGGGACCCGTATTACCCATCTGGGCTCTGATATGCGGATGAAGCTGAAGGCTGCCTATACGTTGATAGAGCAGCTATATTCCGGATCCCAACGGGCTATCTGCACTGCTGCTTATAACAGGCCTCCTCCAACACTGATAAAAGAAACTATCAAGAAGCTGTCCATGTTGCCTGCCCTGTTGGATGAACTCAAAAGATCAGCTGCAAGGTCAGGCACGCTGACTGCGCTAATCCGAGCAAGGCATGGATTCTAGATCTTGAACCAGCAGATATTGGCCAAGGCTATCCCAGCATAAAGGAAGACGGTTCAGAATTCAACAGTGATGATCTCTGAAGACTAACAATGGAAATGCGACCCATAGCGAGCAAATTGGCGGATGAAACGGATCTGTCTCATTATCAGCCGGTTTATGATGTTGATCAGAAAAGATATCCTGCGCCGATACATGATGTAGAGGATCTTGTTCCGCCAATTCGTAAGCACAGTTATGCCCCTGACATTGATCCTTCCCCCTTATAAGTGAAGAAGCCCTGTTCCAAGCTTTAACTGGAATCGATTGGACAACAATTGATTTCCAGCCACTAGGTAGAGAGGAGGAGGATGCACCTACTCAAGATGATCCATAATATTCAAGTTGTCCTGGTGATGAATCCTGAACCAGAGGCCACTTTAGCCCGTCGTAGCCTACCCTTTATTGCTGAAACAATTATCCCGTGTGGGCTGAAAAACGCCTTGTAATAGGCTAGTTCAAAACACCTTGTCTGTTATGCCATCGAGCATACTTATGTTGCTGGATACTGATAACTCGCCATGCTTTTGGGATTGTTATTTATATTCATAATCTGCAGTGGCTGTATGTTAACTTGTTCCTGCATACAAGAGATTGAAAAAGGGTCCTGGCGGTTTACCGCTGGACGGGTCATGATGCCCAAAAATAGAACCTGGATGTAGGACCAAGGCTGTCTATAAGATGGAAAAATACTTGTTACCTCGTTCTTTTCACCCATGGCTGTGTAAAAAAGAGGTGATAACACCAAGCTGGAGTATAGATGATTCCTTGCAGGTTTGCCGGTTTATGATAAAACTATACCGGGTTATGATAAACACTGGTTTAACCATATAACACTAGTGACTAGTAGTCAAAACCAGATCGGAACAGAAAAAGCTGGATTATAGCTGATCATGTACTAACAATTTAGCATTGTAAGTCATGCCGGGTTATAATAAACACCGGTTTATCAGAAAATACTTATGAATATCAAAAAAGAACAACTTTGCAAAAAACACAAGAAGAATATGCAAGGCTTTTCATGGGCTGCCAGTCCCTAAAACAAGGCTTTTCATGGGCTGCCAGGCCACTGAGTTAAACCATTTTTCAAAGCCTTTTAAGATGGACCTCAATCTTTAACCAATCATCGTTTTAACTTTGACAAGTTCAGGGTCTATAAGATTGACTTGTCAAACGTTCGAGGGGTCATATCAGGTTTACCTGGACGGAGTGGCTTACTTAAAGAGGCAGGATAACCCGGGGTTTTAGGTGAATACACCTGGCTTCCAAGCCTGGCTTGATAGCCTATTGCAAAGGTGCAGACTCTTTGTTCTTTGAGAAGCAAAGAGCCCCTAAGCAACATTTGAGCTGTGCTCGGTGGGTGCCTATGTTTGAGTTGTGCCGGTGCAACACTCTCTTTGGCCCCACATAATTTCCTGTTGGCTTTAAGCCTATCAAGAGGTGTAGCTATGGTGTAAATACAACCAAGCCACCTAGTTATTTTCCTTTGGCTTTAAGCCTATCAAGAGGTGTAGCTAAGGTTCAGATATGACCAAGCCCCCTAGTGATTTCCTTTTATATGTGTGGCTTTATAAGCCGGATCAACAGAACTCCGCTTTGTAAACAGAAGCCCCCATGAAAACACATGATGTAAAACAAATAGAGACCCCGCTTTAGCTGAGGCTCCGGTTTATTATACTGACTATAATATATACATTGTCATAATTATGTACATGAAAAAGAGCCTATGGCTCAAGTATAGTAAGGCTGAAGATGAGCTATATTCCACGGCCGCTGGGTCTCCTCCTCTGATTTACGTGAGTCTTTGTGCCCTCAAACATCGATAAGGTAGTATGATCCATTGTGCAAATTTTTGCTGACCACAAAAGGCCCTTCTCAAGGTGGGGATAACTTGTGCATATCAGTCTGATCCTGGATGAGCCGGAGCACCAGATCGCCTTCTTGAAAAGTCCTGGTTTTAATCCAGCGGCTGTGATAACATCGCAAATCTTGTTGGTAAATCGCCGAACGTGCTGCCGCAAGATCACACTCCTCATCTAACAGGTCCAGTGAGTCCTGACATGCTTTCTCGTTATCAGCGTCAACATAAGCCGTCACGTGGGGCGAGTCATGACGTATGTCACTAGGGAGAACTGCTTCTGCTCCGTAAACCATGAAGAAAGGCGTGTAACCCGTAGATCTGTTTGGTGTGGTGTTGATGCTCCATAACACGAAAGGTAACTCCTCCACCCAAACAACCCGGCATCCGCTTTAAAGGAACCATAAGCCGGGGCTTGATACCTCTCAAAATTTCTTGATTGGCCCTTTCTGCCTGACCATTAGATTGGGGGTGAGCCACCGATGACACGTCAAGCCGGATGTGCTCTCGTTGACAAAATTCCTCCATAGCACCCTTGGATAGATTAGTACCATTATCAGTAATAATGCTGTGTGGAAAACCAAACTGGAATATCACCTTTTTGATGAATTGAACCGCCATGGCTGCATCACACTTACTGACTGGCTCTGCCTCTACCCACTTGGTAAACTTATCAATTGCTACCAACAGGTGAGTCTTCTTATCCTTGGACCTCTTAAAAGGTCCAACCATATCGAGCCCCCAAGTTGCAAACAACCAAGTTATTGGAATCATTCTTAACTCTTGGGCCGGAACATGGGCACGGCGTGCAAACTTTTGACAACCATCACACCTCTTTACCAAATCCTCAACATCAGCATGAGCCGTCAACCAATAGAAGCCGTGATGAAAGGCCTTAGCCACCAAGTATTTTGAACCGGAGTGGTGACCATAGTCTCCCTCGTGGATCTCGCGCAAGATCTCACAACCTTCTTGAGGGGAGACACAACGCTGAAATGCTCCTGTGACGCTACAATGATGTAGCTCCCCATTGACAATGGTCATTGACTTGGATCGCCGGATTATCTGTCGGGCTGAGATTTCGTCATCTGGAAACTCGCCCCGGTTCATGTATGCCAGGTACGGGACCGTCCAATCCGGAATAACATGAAGAGCCGCCACCAATTGAGCCTTCGGGTCAGGCATGGCCAAATCCTCCTCCGTCGGTATCTTCACTGACAGATTATGCAGTACATTGAGGAAGGTATTGGGTGGCCCCGGTTTACGTTGAGAGCCTAAGCGACTTAAAGCGTCTGCTGCTTCATTCTTTCGCCAGTCTATGTGGTCCACTTGATAAACCTTGAAGTGACTAGCCACTGCATACACCTCTCGTCTATATGCTGCCATAAGTGGATCCTCGGAATCCCATGTGCCAGATACCTGCTGAGCCACCAGGTCCGAGTCACCAAAGCGCTTAACATGGCTTAAGTTCATTTCCTTAGCCATCCGAAGACCATGGAGCAAGGCCTAATACTCAACTGCATTGTTAGTACAAGGGAACATTAAACGGAGAACATAACAAAACTTATCGCCTCGTGGGGAAGTTAATATGACTCCAGCCCCCGAGCCCTCCAATTGCCTGGACCTATCAAAGTGAATAGTCCAATAAGTGTTGTCTGGCTTTTCCTCCGGTGCCCGCGACTCTGTCCAATCATTGATGAAGTCCACAAGTGCTTGGGATTTGATTGCTGTGTGAGGTGTATATTTGAGCCCGTGAGGTCCAAGCTCAATAGCCCACTTAGCAATCCGGCCAGTTGCTTCTCTGTTTTGGATGATATCTCACAGTGGGGCTGAACTAACCACTATGATAGGATGACCTTGAAAATAATGCTTGAGCTTTCGGCTTGCCATAAAAACTCCATACACCAGTTTCTTCCAATGTGGGTATCTCTATTTGGACTCTATAAGCACCTCGCAGATATAATAAACCGGCCGTTGAACCAGATACTCTTTCCCAGCCTCCTTGCGCTCCACAACAATAGCCACACTAACAGCTCAGGCATTAGTAGCCACATATAGCAATAAAGGCTCCTTACCAACCGGAGCCGCAAGGACAGGTTGTCGGATGTGGGGTTCTGGCAAACCCTTAAGGTTCGAACACTGGGGTGCACGCGAAGTCTTTCCCTCCTACCGATCTACGCCCTGGCTCTCTAAGATCTCGCGGACGAACTCGACGAACTCACAACATAGAAAGACACAGGATTTATACTGGTTCGGGCCACCGTTGTGGTGTAACACCCTACTCCAGTGTGGTGGTGGTGGATTACCTCTTGGGCTGATGATGAACAATACAAGAGGAAGAACAGCCTCCTGAGATTGAGGTGTTCTTGTGCGTGGCTAACCTGTGCGGGTGAGAGAGTGATCTAAGATGTCGTCCTCTCGTCCTCGCCTCTCTTTTCTATGGTGGTGGCAAGCCCTACTTATAGAGGCCCTGGTCCTCTTCCCAAATATTGAGCGGGAAGGGAGCCAACAACGGCGGGCTAATTTGAAGGGGGGCAACTAGTACAAGCCATCCTCACAAAAGGTGGTCTACGCCTGCGAAAGGCTCTGGCGGTGACGCCGTCTTGGGCTCCACGATGACCTTCGTCTTACCGTCTTTCTGATCTTGGTCTTGTTGCACCAAAATGGCAACCTTTGCCTGATGCCTCAGTACTCCTCGCCTGCGCTAGTTTCCTTTGCATCAAAGAGGAAATAAGGACGCTGCGTGCGCTGGCGCCCGCCTGGTGTTGATCGTCATGGCTCACGTCACGAGAGCCTCATGAGGTTCGCCTCGCCTTGATATCTCCGCTCCTCGTGAGCCTGCCTGGATAGCCTGCTCCAAAGGAGGTCTCATGTCGTCCTCCTCGCGAGGCTTGGCCCCTCGCGAGGGTCTTGTGTGCCTTGTTGGTGAAGATGGGCCGTACGGCCTGCTGGCTCAGCCACGCAGCGGGCCGCAAGCAGGCAAGTCTGGGGAGCCCCGTTCCTAGGACGCCGACAGTAGCCCCCGGGCCCAAGGTGCGCTCGGGCTTGGCTTCGCGGCGAAGCCAAGGGACAAGCACGGAGCATCATGGGCCCCCAAAGCCTGCGGCCTTGGTTGACGCGTGGCGGTTGATTGGTCGTGGGCGTCTCCGCTTCCCCATGCTGCCTCGGCAACTGCTCGCCCTGACAAAAGGCTGGCGCAGACAGCACTTACCTTCATTGCTTCTTCCCTGCCTTGCTCCAGATCCCCTTCCTTGCTCTCCTCCACCGCTATCTCCAGTTCCGCTCCGATCTCATTCCGCAGCTGTGATCCATGGCGCCACACAAGGCCAAGGCTTCCTCAGCACCGGCTTGGTATGAGTCGGCCCTTGAGGCGCCCACCGTCACGGAGAAGAGCCTCGCCTCCGTGCGCCTGCTGACGGCGGGCGAGAGCAATGAGTGGGGGAAGACCGAGCTCCAGCTTGCCTCCGACGTGGCGGAGCCCGAGGAAAGCACCTTCTTCCCCTTCTTCTCGAGCAGCGTCACTATCGGGTTGGTTCCTCCCTTCTCCGATTTCTTTTACGAAGTCCTCGACCACTACGGGCTGCAGGCGCTGCATCTCCATCCCAACTCTGTCCTCCTCCTTTCCATCTTCGCCTACTACTGCGAGGCATACCTGGGCATGATGTAGTCTGTGGCGCTCCTGCGCCATTTCTTCTTCCTCCGTGTCAGTGAGGGTAACATCTTCGGATGCGCCAACTTCGTTGCATCCGGCAAGGCCAACTCGATCTCGAGCACCGAGAAGAGGGCCGATAACATTC
Source organism: Triticum urartu (assembly GCF_056163025.1). Taxonomy (NCBI): domain Eukaryota; kingdom Viridiplantae; phylum Streptophyta; class Magnoliopsida; order Poales; family Poaceae; genus Triticum; species Triticum urartu. The sequence continues at coordinate 222,346,741 of NC_141878.1, forward strand.
GATCCAAATGGGTCATGTTGGACACCAAGTGCACCAATCCGCGTGTGGCATTGCCCACGGCGGCGCCCTCTTTCCATGGGGGATGGCCCAGGGCGGAGCTTGCTGATGAGTGGGTGTCGTTGGTGTTGGGGCAGATGGTGACCGACCTGAAGCCGGGCAACGCGAGGGCGGCAAAGGTGACGGGGGTCATGCTTCTGAGGGAGTTCTTGACCCTGCGAGTAGCTCCACTCCAGGCACGTGCACGCCCCCTATGGGAGCTTGAAGAAGAGGGGAACATGACTCGCCTGAGGCCAGGGGCCCTTCTTGACGATGAATTGGCTGCTGTCTTGCGCCTCATAGTTGGGGACAATCAGGAGTACCCACCAAGCGCCTTTGTCCCCCTGTTCCAGCGCAAGGATCGAGAGGAATTCGTCACCTCCAGGCCATCCTTTGATGCGCGTGGGCTAGTGCCGCTGGCGCTCCTAGGAGCCGCCACAGCACTGAAACTGGTGGAGGTGTCTTCTGGCGAGCCCCGCGGGGAGGGGGAAGAGGAGGTGGACCCGGAGAAGACTCTGGAAGAGGTGGGGGAGACTTCCCCTCTAAGCAAGGCCGAGATCCTCCATGCCCTTCCTGACGATGCCGAGGCCGACGCCCGCCAAGGGGAGAGGGAGCAGCCCCCCGTCCAGACGAGGGGCAGGTCATCATTGGTGCCTCGCGATGCCGCCTCCGCCCCGATGCTGTCGGGCTTCAGGCTTCCTAAGCGAAAGTATGTCGCGGTGGATCAGTAAGTGTCTCGAGCTTCGCCTTGTCCCTGTTTGCACTCTTCATTCCTGATGTTGGCCCTTGGTTGGTCAGGCTGACGTCTTCTGCGAAGAAGGTGAAGGAAGATGTGGCGCCCGTGCCTCCTTCCTCAGGGAAAGGTGGGAGCAGCGCTCGCATCTCCCCATCTCGGTCGTCCTCACGGGGCCAAGAGAAGCATCGCCACGTGGAACCAGCTCCCATGGCCCCGCTAGCTCCAGAGGCGCCGGTGCCTGGCGTGGCTGATGAGGTCCCAGCTGCTCCGGAGGTCGCGTTCCCCCAGGCCCTGGTGATGATGTCGCCTCCTCCCACTGTTGCACCCCCGCTCCCAGGTTCTTCTGCTCCCGCTGCTACTCTGGAACATGCTCTCTCAGCGATGACCCAGCTGCAGGCGGATCTCCTGGGAGCAGACCCACGCCTTGTGGCCGGGCGCCTGGAGCTGGCTTTAGGCTGGCTCCATTCCGACTTGGCGGTTCGCGCGGCACTGGGCCAGGCCGCTACGGCTTCTGAGAAGGAGAAGTAGGGTGCTGCCAACGCCACAGCTGGTCGTGAGATGGCGTTGAAAGACGATGAGGTCACCTGCGACCGTTGCCAGGCGCTGGAGGACGAATTGCAAGGCCTGCGCACCAAGCTCACCGAAGAAGCACGCTGCCACCAAGCGAAGGAGGGGGAAATGAAGGCCCGGGAGGATGCCGTCAAGAACCGTGACGCTGAGCTGGCGGAGTTGGGGTGGACACAGGCCGCCGAGCGCGACCGGTTGGAGGAGCTAGAGCGGGAGGTGAAGGCGAGGGAGGCTGAGCTCGACGCCAAGGCGCGAGTCCTGACCGAAGACCGTGCGGCCTTTGCCGATCTTGAGAAGAGGTCCCGCAAGGCACCGAGGACGCTTTACGAGCACGGCCTGGAGAGGTCACTGGCCACCGACGAGCACGGCCCCGCCTAGCTGCTGCCTCTCTTGGTGCAGGCGCTCGAGGAAGTCGTTGACGGTGTTGGTCCTATGGCGGAGGCGGAGGCTCGTGTTCTGTCTTCAGCTGCATTGACTCGCGTCTTCAGCCACCTGCACCTTCGCGACCCTGACGCTTGCCTTGATGAGCTGCTGGAGCCTGTGGCTGAAGACCAATACGAGGCCGCTGCCGCAGCCATGCAAGGTCAGGTGGATGCCTTGTTGGAGAAGTTCTGTGGCTTTGTCTCTGCTCCTCTGTCCAGCGACGTCACCGATCCTGCAGCTGGTGGTGAAGGCGGAGACGACGTTGCTCACGAGGTAGTGCCTTGCGCAGGTGATGGCGGCGTCCAAGGGTGACCTGCGGCTACTCTCCTGTTTCGTTCCTGCAACATGCGTTAGGCCTCGGGGAGGCGTTTAGACTTTTAATTTGGTATCGTGAGGACGATGTGTGAGGACAATATGTTTGTAATATTTGCTTCAAGATTTTGTGATTTCCTTCCTATTTGCTTTGCGTTCTGCGTCGGCAGGGCCCGGCCCCGCGCATACCTCAACCGCCATTGGGCCGACCGGAGACCAGGACGGACCAAGGAGTGAGGGGCTACGTGACCAGTTAGGCTCCTGAGTCGCGATGCTCAGGAGTCCCCCTTGACGCGCAAACAACTTATAGGGAGAGTTCACGAGGATAGTCTGATGTTCTACATCGGCAGGGCCCGGCCCCGCGCATACCTCAACCGCCATTGGGCCGACCGGAGACCAGGATGGACCAAGGAGTGAGGGGCTACGTGACCAGTTAGGCTCCTGAGTCGCGATGCTCAGGAGTCCCCCTTGACGTGCAAACAATTTCCATACCTGCCCTCGCCGAGGCCTCGGGAGGGGCACGTGATGCCCAGGTCCAGGAGACCTGGTTGGGTGGCGTGCGCTTGGGTGTGGCCCGAGCACAGCCCCCATGCCCAGCCCCCTCGCGCGGCTCTCCCGAGGGGAGGCGTTGCAGTGAGGCAGGACGCTGAGCTCTGGGCTCCCTGAGGTTGGTACGACCGTGGGGCCACCCTCAGTTGTTTATCACCAGTGCGGAGCATAGTGCTTCCGCTTGTGCACGGGCATAGCCGCTCCTCGGCAGTGTCGACGGCCAACGCGGAGCATGGTGCTTCCACTTGTGCGTGGGGCAGGGTCCCCCTCCGGGAGGAGCCCCCGGGGCGTGTACAACCCCACCCTGACACGTGGCTTGCACGGCAGGGCTGCGAGGTGTATCTGGGCACTCGTGAGCCAGCGCGGGACTCATGAGGCCCTACCTCAAGGCGGGTTGCGCCTGGTCTTGAGTCTTGGTGACTGTGTGTTCCTGCAAGGTGGTCAGGTGCAAGCACTCTACGTCCTCAGGCCCCGGCCCTCGAGCGAGCTCAGCGCCGTTGGTATGCCAGGTCGCGACGCCGTGGTCAAGAACAGGGGGTGAGGGCTGGAGAGCCAGTAAGAGCTCCTGAGTTGCGATGCTCGGGAGCCCCCCTTTTAACGCGCAAGCGAACTGCACGGGGTGAATGTATCCGCGGCGGGTGGCTATCGAGCAGGCGATAGCCGTAGGAAGGTTAAGCAGGGAAGGCAAATCAGCTTGAGTAAATGCAGGAAGATACACGTCACTGGGTCCGGCCCGAGCGGCTTGGGGATGACGCAGCCCGAGGGGCGCCCCCAGCAAGGTAAGCTAAAGACATAAGCAAATGGGATACATGTCGTAGGGACGAACCCACGTGGCCTGGGAATAATGCAGCCCAAGGGGCGCTCCCAGCTTAACGAGCTTGGAAGATGTCACCTGGTTCTGTAGACGAAGCAGAGTTGGTGCAGCTGAAGGCGTGCATTGAAGAAATGACTCCTCATGAGCCACCAGAGCCCTGAGCCTCGGGAGGCTCTGGGGGCTCAGGAGGCTCCCTGAAGATCGTCTCCATTCCCTCCAGGACAACATGGTGCCTGGCCTCTTGAGCCACTAGGTCACGCCGCATGGTGTGCTGATAGGCCAATGTCGTGCTCGGCATGCCGAGGGGCATGCGAACATAGCTGTGTGGCGGCCTCCGCAACGGCCCACACGTGAAGGCCAGAAGCGCTCTTGAGACGCGACCCTGTTGAGCCCTGGAATGTCGACGCAGACACACAGCTCGGTACTCTCGCCTGGGTGATGCGCCACGCCCTGCGAGCATCTATCGCCGCGCATGGCCCTTGCGTCTTGCAGTTCTTGTGTGGTCTTGGCGATGAACTCCTGAGTGGCGGGCACCCCTTGCCCGATGTTCTCCGGAGGAAAACGTGCCACGTAGCACGCCTCTAGGTGGTGCCCAAGCGCCTCCCTTGTGAGGTGGGCAAGGTCTGAAGCCCTCTAGAAGAGAGCCCCCCGAGCCCTGCCGGAGGAGGGCGTCGGGCGCGCCTTCCTATGTGATGGAGGGAGGCGCCCCTGGTACGGACGCTGATCCTGACGAGGCTCCTGCCACGACACCATCCTCCTGAGGTCCTGCGCGGCGCGACTGCTTCTTCTTGGGGATGTCCTCCGGAGGACCCTCACTTCTGCTGTCGGGGTCGTCGATTGCTGCAGCTCGGAAGGCGCGCTCGAGGGAGCACACCGCATCCCTCTCTTCACACGAGACCGTGATGACCCCTCCACTTCCACGCATCTTGAGGACGTTGTAGCCATGGTGGGTGACCGCCATGAGCTTCGCCAGGGCCGGATACCCAAGGATGGCATTGTACAGCAGGTGGATGTGCGCGACGTCGAAGTCGATGAGCTCAGTGCGGTGGTTGTCGCGTGTGCCGAAGGTGACAGGCAGGCGGACCTGCCCTATCGGTGTGGTGGAGCCGTCGGTCACTCCCGAGAAAGGTTTGGTAGGTTGGAGCTGCTCATATGGCACTTGGAGGTTGTCGAAAGTGTCGACGGACAGGATGTTGAGTCCTGCACCGCCGTCAATGAGAGTCTTGGTAACCTGCACATTGCTGATGAGTGGGGAACACAACATCGGGAGGACGCCGGCGGTGGCCACGCACTTGAGCTGATCTGCCGAGTTGAAAGTGATGGTGCACTGGGACCACTTGACCGAGCGCGCGACCTCAAGCTTGGGGAGCGCCACGTTCACCTCACGAGCGAATCGTTTGAAGATGCGTTGAGAGGCTGGGGCCTGGGCGCCGCCCAAGATGCAGGCGATTGCACGCGGCTCCTGGAAGCCCCAAGCCCCCTCGTCCTGATGATGGTCGTCGTTCCTTCTTGGCAGCGGCAGTGGGGGAAGACCGGTGTTTCCTTGGGGGCGATCCTCACGAGGCTGGTCCCTCTAGGGCCCCTCGCGAGGATGGTCCTGCCAGCGGTCCTCACGAGGCATGTCGCGCCATTCCTGGCGTGGGCCGCGGTCGTCCCAGCGTCCGCCCCTCGTCCTCCTCCCCGGCCGTAGCCCCAGTCGCCGCGCTCAGGGCGTTGACCGTAGCGTCCCTCGGCTGTTCTTGGATGACTCGGGCTGATCTCCGCCCCATTTGGTGTTGTGGGTGTTTAGGTTGTGGAAGGCGCAGAACGGTCGGCTGTTCTTGGATGACTCGGGCTGATCTCTGCCCCGTTTGGTGTCGGGCTCCGCAGCTAGCACTACTGCTTCCTTGCGCTTCACGTCCTTGCCTTGTCTTTCTTCTCCTCTGTGCCTGCGGCTGGCAGCTCAAGGAGGGAAAGGCGCGCCTCCTCAGCTCTTGTGCACCTGGTCGCCAGGTTGAACAGCTCCTGTGATGTGCAGAGCTCCTCGTGGATGGCGAGCTCTTCCTTCATCTTGACATCACGGACACCGTCGGAGAACGCGGAGATGATGGCCTCATCCATGACCTTGGGGATCTTGAGGCAGGTGTTGTTGAAGCACTGGACGTACTTCTGGAGGGTCTCCCCTGGTTATTGCTTGATGCGGCACAGATCGGTCACGGCCGGCTGGCGGTCGCGAGTGCCCTGGAAGTTGGCGATGAAGCGGTCGCGCATCTCGTCCTAGAAGGAGATCGAGCCATGCTGCAAGTTCATGAGCCAGGTGCGGGCCCCATCCTTGAGAGCCATGGGAAACCAGTTCTCCATGACTTTCTCATTGCCGTTGGGTGCTTCGTTGCTCAGCTCGTAGAGCTGTAGGAACTCTGCGGGGTAGGCGGTGCCGTCGTAGCAAGGAGGCAGATCCGGCTTGAACTAGCCTGGCTAGGCGACGCTGCGGAGCTCGGGGGTGAAGGCGCGGCAGCCGGCTGTGGTTACCGAGGCCTACCTCAGAGGTGGAGCTCGGTCATGTCGAGGTCCGCGCGGTGCCTCCGCAAGCGGCGCACGGTCTTGACGAGGCAGTGCGGGAAGCGTGGGTGCAGCTTCTCGCGGCCGTGGGATTTCTTGGCAGCTTCTCTCTTCGCGCGCGGGCACCGGTCATGGCGGATCGCATCATGGGGCCGCGCGCCTTGGTGCCAAGGCCTCGTCTTTGAGCTGGGTGGTGGAGGCGTGCCTTGGGCCTCATTGCCCATGGCTGGCTGAGGGTGAGGCCAAGAGAGGGACGATGCCGGGGAGCCCCCTGCGGCGCGGACGAGCTCGGCGACGCGGTTGAGCCACTCCACGTAGAGGTCGTCGACTGGGTGGTAGCGTAGGAGCTCGTTTGCGGCAAGGAGTGTGGCCCACGCCTCCATGGAGGCGCGGTGTGTGTGAGACGAAGAACTGGCTCGGGCCAGCGATGGAGTGGCGGTGGGGCCGTCCTGCCGCACCGAAGGATGCAGCGAAGACACTTGCTGCTCATTCCTCACCGGGCCAGTGGCAGCATAGGCGGCGGGGGATGGAGAACGACGTGGTGGCCCGCCGATGGGAGCTGTCTGAGCAACGCGGGCGGTGAGAGCAGCCCGATGCTCAGCTCGAGCACGGTGAGCGTCTGCCATGGAGACGATGGAGTGGTGGAGCGACGACTTGATGGAAGGAAAGCTTCGGCACACCCCTACCTGGCGTGCCAAATGTCGGATGTGGGTGAGGGAGTCCTGGATTAGGGGGTATCCAGACAGCCGGACTATATCCTTTGGCCGGACTGTTGGACTATGAAGATACAAGATTGAAGACTTCGTCCCGTGTCCGGATGGGACTCTCCTTGGCGTGGAAGGCAAGCTTGGCAATATGGATATGTAGATCTCCTTCCTTGTAACTGACTCTGTGTAACCCTAGCCCCCTCCGGTGTCTATATAAAGCGGAGGGTTTAGTCCGTAGGACGGACAACATACAATCATACCATAGGCTAGCTTCTAGGGTTTAGCCTCTCTGATCTCGTGGTAGATCAACTCTTGTACTACTCATATCATCAAGAACAATCAAGCAGGACGTAGGGTTTTACCTCCATCAAGAGGGCCCAAACCTGGGTAAACATCGTGTCCCCTGCCTCCTATTACCATCCGCCTAGACGCACAGTTCGGGACCCCCTACCCGAGATCCGCCGATTTTGACACTGACAGTGGGGTTCCAGCAAACCCTTAAGGTTCGAACACCGGGGTGCACGTGAAGTATTTCCCTCCTACCGATCTACGCCCTGGCTCGCTAAGATCTCGCGAATGAACTCGACGAACTCGCAACACAGAAAGACACATGATTTATACTGGTTCGGGCCACCATTGTGGTGTAACACCCTACTCCAGTGTGGTGGTGGTGGATTGCCTCTTGGGCCGATGATGAACAATACAAGGGGAAGAACAACCTCCTGAGGTTGAGGTGTTCTTGTGCGTGGCTAACTTGTGCAGGTGAGAGAGTGATCTAAGATGCCGTCCTCTCGTCCTCGCCTCTCTTTTCTATGGTGGTGGCTAGCCCTACTTATAGGGGCCCTGGTCCTCTTCCCAAATATTGAGCAGGAAGGGAGCCAACAACGGCGAGCTAATTTGAAGGGGGACAGCTAGTACAAGCCATCCTGACAAAAGGTGGTCTCCGCCTGCGAAAGGCTCTGGCGGTGATGCCATCTTGGGCTCCATGATGACCTCCGTCTTGCCATCCTTCTGGTCTTGGTCTTGTTGCACCAAAATGGCAACCTTTGCCTGATGCCTCGGTACTCCTCGCTTGCACTAGTTTCCTTTGCATCAAAGAGGAAATAAGGATGCCGCGCGCGCTGGCGCCTGCCTGGCACCCGCCTGGTGTCGATCGTCATGGCTCACGTCACGAGAGCCTCGTGAGGTTCGCCTCGTCTTGATATCTCCGCTCCTCATGAGCTTGTCTGGCTAGGCTGCTCCAAAGGAGGTCTCATGTCGTCCGCCTCGCGAGGCTTGGCCCCTCGCGAGGGTCTTGGGTGCCTTGTTGGTGAAGATGGGTCGTATGGCCTGCTGGCTCAGCAACGCAGCGGGCCGCAGGCAGGCAAGTTTGGGGACCCCCGTTCCCAGGACGCCGACATAGGTGGCTCAGCTAACTATCTTTTCAGATCTGCACGTGCTTCATCAGCAGCATCACTCCAGACGAAGTGATCCATTTTCTTTAACATCTGATACAAAGGGATAGCCTTCTCTCCAAGGCGACAGATAAACCGGCTTAAGGCTGCAATCCGGCCCGCCAGATGTTGAACATCGTTAATGCATGCTGGTTTAGCCAGAGACGTGATAGCTGTGATCTTCTCTGGATTAGCTTCAATCCCTCTGTTATACACCAGAAAACCCAAAAGCTTGCCTGCCGGTACACCAAAGACACATTTGGCCGGATTAAGCATCATCTTATAAACCCGGAGGTTATCAAAAGTTTCCCTCAAGTCACCTATCAATGTCTCCTCCTTTCTGGATTTCACCACAATATCATCCACATATGCATGTACGTTGCGCCCAATCTGTTTATGTAGACAATTTTGAACACAACGTTGATAAGTTGCCTGGGCACTCTTGAGCCCGAAAGGCATAGATACATAGCAGAAGGCTCCAAAGGGAGTTATGAAGGTTGTCTTCTCCTGGTCCTTAACTGCCATTTTGATCTGATGATAACCAGAATAAGCATCCAGAAAACACAAACAGTCACAACCTGCTGTAGTATCAATAATTTGATCGATTCGAGGGAGAGCAAAGGGGTCAGCTGGACAGGCTTTGTTTAAATCTATGTAATCCACACACATACGCCAAGTGCCTTTTTCTTAAGTACCAGCACCGGATTAGCTAACCACTCAGGGTGAAAGACCTCCACAATAAACCCTGCTACCAAGAGCCGGGCTACCTCCTCATCAATAGCCTTACGCCTTTCTTCGTTGAAGCGGCGAAGAAACTGCTTGACCGGTTTAAACTTAGGATCTATATTAAGGGTGTGCTCAGCGAGTTCCCTTGGTACACCTGGCATGTCAGAAGGCTTCCACGCAAAGATGTCCTAGTTCTCACGGATGAACTCGATGAGCGCGCCTTCCTATTTTGGATTCAAGTTAGCACTGATGCTGAACTGCTTGGATGAATCGCCAGGAACAATGTCAACCAGTTTAGTCTCCTCAGCCGATTTAAACTTCAGTGCCGGATCATGCTCAGTAGATGGTTTTTTTAGAGAAGTCATATCTGCTGGATCAACATTGTCTTCGTAAAATTTCAACTCCTTCGTGGCACAAACCGACTCAGCATAAGTTGCATCCCCTTCTTCACATTCCAAAGCAATCTCCCGGCTTCCATGCACTGTAATGGTGCCCTTATGACCTGGCATCTTAAGATGCAAATAAACATAACAAGGTCTTGCCATGAACTTAGCATAAGCCAGCCGTCCGAACAGGGCATGATATGGACTCTTGATTTTCACCACTTCAAAAGTCAACTCCTCTGATCTTGAATCATGCTCGTCTCCAAAAGCAACTTCCAGAGCTATCTTGCCAACTAGGTATGCTGATTTACCAGGCACTACCCCATGAAACACAGTGTTCGACGGTTTAAGATTCGTATCTGTTAACCCCATGCGACGAAAGGTTTCATAGTAAAGGATGTTAATACTACTTCCTCCATCCATAAGCACCTTGGTAAATTTATACCCCCAGCCAGGGGTGCCACCACTAAAGCCAGATGACCCGGATTGTCAACCCGGAGTGGATTATCCTCTCGACTCCATAGGATGGGTTGTTCGGACCAGCGCAGATAACGAGGTACCGCCGGTTCAACAGAGTTCACAGCTCTTTTATGAAGCTTCTGATCACGCTTATATAAGCTAATGGTGAAGACATGATACTGCTCGCTATTCAACTATTTTGAATTGCTCTGATAACCTGATTGCTGCTGCTGTTGATTCCCCTGATGGTTGTAACCTCCCTGGTTGCCCTGGCTGTTCTGATTGCCATGTCCGGTTTGGTTGCCCTGGAACCCTGAACTGGAGCTGCCACCACCATAACCCGACCCGTGGAAACCGCCTCCTGAACCGCCGGGCGGTCCTTATCATATTGAAAAAGATTTGAATTTTTGAATCCCGCATAACAAAGCAATCTTTCCAAAGATGCGTAGCGGGTCTCCTTTGATCCGTGCTTTGGGCAAGGCTGATTTAACAGGCGCTCTAGATTGGGGCCTGACCCTCCACCCCGCTGGGGCGGTTTACCCTTACGCCGCTGACCGTTATCCTGGGCGTTGGTGTTAGCCACAAAGTCCAAGCTATTATCTGCCTTGCGTTTACCATTGTTCCCATGACCCGCCGGATTATGCTGCTGCCCCTTGGCGTTGCCACTCTTCTTTCCCTTCCCTGTCTTGTCATCCTCAGACTCGGGGTGCTTGGTACTATCAGAGTCGGCATACTTCCCCAGGGCCGCCATAAGTGTTCCCATGTCATTACAATGGTGTTTAAGTCGTCCCAATTTCAGCTTCAAAGGCACAAACCATCAATTGTCTTTCAATGTTAAAACAGCTGTGTCAGCGTTGATGTGGTCTGACGAATGCAAAATCTCCGAAACCCGGCGCACCCAGTGGGTTGTTGATTCTCCTTCCTCCTGGACACAGGCAGCTAAGTCCTTGATGGACATGGGCTTCTTGCACGTATCTTTGAAATTCTGGATAACCCAGGTCCTTAACTCGGCCCATGATCCAATAGAGTTGGCTGGCAGATTTTTCAACCACGTGCGAGCTGTTCCCTCCAACATCATGGTAAAGTATTTGGCACACGCCGCTTCATCCACATCCAGCATGTCCATTGCCATCTCATAACTCTCTACCCATGACTCAGGGAATAAATCGGAGGTGCAATTCGGCACCTTACGCGGGCCCTTGACATCCTTGGGTAACCGTACATTGCGCAGCGCTGGGACAAGACATGGCACTCCCAAAGAACAGGAAGTAACCCCTGTGAGGGAGTCCTGGATTAGGGGGTCTCCGGACAGCCGGACTATATCCTTTCGCCAGACTGTTGGACTATGAAGATACGAGATTGAAGACTTCGTCCCATGTCCGAATGGGACTCTACTTGGCGTGGAAGGCAAGCTAGGCAATACATATATGTATATCTCCTCCTTTGTAACCGACCTTGTGTAACCCTAGCCCCTTCCGGTGTCTATATAAACCGGAGGGTTTTAGTTCGTAGGACAACATACAATCATACCATAGGCTAGCTTCTAGGGTTTAGCCTCTTTGGTCTCGTGGTAGATCAACTCTTGTAATACTCATATCATCAAGAACAATCAAGCAGGACGTAGGGTATTACCTCCATCAAGAGGGCCCGAACCTGGGTAAACATCGTGTCCCCTGCCTCCTGTTACCATTCGCCTTAGACGCATAGTTCGGGACCCCCTACCCGAGATCCGCCGGTTTTGACACCGACATTGGTTCTTTCATTGAGAGTTCCACTGTGTCGTCACCATAATGCTTGATGGCTCCTTCGATCATCGCTAGTGATGCAGTCCAGGGTGAGGCTTTCCTCCCCGGACAGATCTTCGTATTCGGTGGCTTCGCACTGCGGGCCAATTCGCTTGGCCATCTGGAGCAGATCGGAAGCTACACCCCTGGCCATCAGGTCAGATTTGGAAACTTGAACTACACGGCCGATATCTGCGGAGACTTGATCTTCGACGGATTCAAGGCCATGCCGGACGCGCCGCACAGTCGCGACGAGCATGACGTAACTCTGCCGTCGGACAATGTTCGGGAGATCGCATCCGCAACTACTCCGACCATCAATCCGGAGCAAGTCGCGCCATCCGAGAGCGGAGGGATGGACCCCACCATGGAGGCCGCACTCTCAGTGGCGATAGAGCCAGATACCGACTTCACCCCTTACGAGAGCCGTGTCGCCGAACCACTGGATTCATCTCCGGCCATGGAATCTGAGCTGCCTACATCCGTGCCTGTCGAATCCGATAGGACGCCGATCATGGAGTTCACCTCCGCGGATATCTTTCAGCACTCACCTTTCGGCGATGTGCTAAATTCATTAAGGTCTCTCTCCCTGTCAGGAGAACCTTGGCCGAACTATGTCCGGCTAGAATGGGATGCGGACGACGAAGAAATTCGCTGCCCTTCCACCACCCACTTAGTAGCCACTGTCGACGACTTAACCGACATGCTCGACTTCGACTCCGAAGACATCGACGGTATGGACGACGATGCCGGGGACAAACAGGAACCACCACCCACAGGGCGCTGGACCGCCACTCCATCACATGATCTTTACATGGTGGATGCATCCAGAGAGGGCAATGGCGAAGAGACAGTGGAAGATGCACCCTCCAAGCAACCCAAGCATCGACGTCAGCGGCGCCGCTCTAAGTCCCGCCATAGCAAAAACAGCGATAACAGCGCAAGAGGAAATAATAGTCCAGTCGACTCCAGAAGAAACAATGACTGCACCACCCCGGTGGCAGAGCACGATCAAGATGCAAACTGCAAACTTAGTACGGATCCGACGTCCGAGCACAATGACGCCAAAGATAAGCCTCATCAATCCCCGTCTAGGGAAGAAAACAGTCCGGACGAAGATGCATGCATCATCCCGGAAACACACTTGGAGCAAGAGAACCGCCGCAGAAGGCTCATTGCCACAGCGAGGAGCCTAAAGAAACAGAAGCAAAGGCTCAAGTTCGCACAAGATACGCTCAACAGCAAGTGGAACAAAGTAACAAAATATGGTGGAAGTTACCATAAAAATAGCTATCCAAAGCGCAAGCTATTACCGGAATTCGATGATGAGGCCTTAGAGCCCATACAGCCGAAAAGTGATACGGCCAACCGGCCGGATCCACCACCCAGTGAACGCGATAGAGCGGCTAACAAAATCGCGCATAAGTCAACGCACGATCTACGTGAGAACTTGCGTCAAAAATCCGACGCGACCAGATCTATCTATGGATCTACGAAGCGCGCTACGGTACACAACCAACACCGAATACTAACACCATGGCGCATCCCAATATAGGTGTGCCGCACACCCCTTATGTTTCACTGATGAGGTGCTGGATCACGAATTCCCGGAGGGATTCAAACCGGTGAACATAGAGGCGTACGACGGAACCACAGACCCTGGAGTCTGGATAGAGGACTTCATCCTCCATATTCATATGGCTCGTGCAGACGATCTCCATGCCATTAAATACTTGCCCCTCAAGCTTAAAGGGCCAGCTTGGCACTGGCTGAAAAGCCTCCCCGAAAACTCAATTGGAAGTTGGGAGGAGCTCGAGGACGCTTTTTGGGCCAATTTTCAAGGGACTTATGTCCGACCTCCGGATGCAGCCGATTTAAGTCATACAATCCAACAGTCCGGAGAGTCCACCCGAAAGCTTTGGAACAGGTTCCTCACCAAGAAGAACCAAATCATCGACTGTCCGGACGCCGAAGCCTTAGCAGCTTTCAAACACAGCGTCCAAGACGAATGGCTCACCAGACACCTCGGTCAAGAAAAACCAAGAACAATGGCATCCCTAACAAGCCTCATGACCCGCTTTTGCGCGGGCGAGGACAGCTGGTTGGCCCGTAGCAGCACCAGCGACCCAAGCACATCCGAAGTCAGGGATGGGAATGGTAAACCACGACGCAACAAAAACAAGCGTCGAAATAAAGAAGGTAGCCCAGATAACACGGCGGTAAACGCCGGATTCAGGGGCTCCCGACCAGGTCAGCGGAAAAAGCCTTTCAAAGGTAGCAGAGAAGGACAATCTGGACTAAACAAAATTCTTGACAAACTCTGTCAGATTCACGGAACCCCAGACAAACCTGCAAATCATACCCATCGAGAATGCTGGGTCTTCAAGCAGGCCGGTAAGCTAAACGCTGAACACAAAGGGGAAGAGACACCAAGCGAATATGAGGATGAACCTCGCCAGCAAAACGCCGGAGGACAGAAAAAGTTCCCACCAGAGGTTAAAACAGTAAACGCGATCCATGTGACAAAGAGGAGAAGCAATCATGCACTCCGATGCACACGCGCCATAGAGCCCGTCACCCCTAGGTTCAACCCTTGGTTGGCCTGCCCGATCACTTTTGATCGTAGGGATCACGATACAAATATCCGGCGCGAAGGACTGGCGGCCTTGGTGTTAGACCCAATAATAAATGGGTACCATTTCACAAGAGTCCTCATGGACGGCGGCAGTGATCTAAATCTGATATATCAGGACACAGTCCGCAAAATGGGGATAGACCCGACACAAATAAGCCACAGTAATACTACCTTCAAGGGAGTAATACTAAGCCAAGAGGCCCGCTCTACGGGCTCTCTACCACTAGAGGTGGTATTCGGTTCTCTCGATAACTTCTGAAGCGAAACGTTAACTTTTCACATCGCTCCATTCCGAAGTGATTATCAAGCACTACTCAGAAGGGCGGCTTTCGCTCGTTTTAACGCAATATCGCATTATGCTTTTCTCAAGCTCAAGATGCCCGGTCCACGTGGCATCATCACTGAGGGAGTCCTGGATTAGGGGGTCTCCGGACAGCCGGATTATATCCTTTGGCCGGACTGTTAGACTATGAAGATACAAGATTGAAGACTTCGTCTCGTGTCCGGATAGGACTCTACTTGGTGTAGAAGGCAAGCTAGGAAATACGGATATGGATATCTCCTCCTTTGTAACCGACCTTGTGTAACCCTAACCCTCTCCAGTGTCTATATAAACCGGAGGGTTTTAGTCCGTAGGACAACATACAATCATACCATAGGCTAGCTTCTAGGGTTTAGCCTCTCTGATCTCGTGGTAGATCTACTCTTGTACTACCCATATCATCAATATTAATCAAGCAGGACGTAGGGTTTTACCTCCATCAAGAGGGCCCGAACCGGGGTAAAACATTGTGTCCCCTGCCTCCTGTTACCATCCAGCCTAGACGCACAGTTCGGGACCCCCTACCTGAGATCCGCCGGTTTTGACACCGACATTGGTGCTTTCATTGAGAGTTCCTCTGTGTCATCACCTTTAGGCCCGATGGGTCCTCCGATCATCAACAATGATGCGGTCCAGGGTGAGACCTTTCTGCCCGGACAGATCTTCGTGTTCGGCGGCTTTGCACTGCGGGCTAATTCGCTTGGCCATCTGGAGCAGATTGAAAGCTACGCCCCTGGCCATCAGGTCAGATTTGGAAGTTTGAACTACACAGCCGACATCCGCGGAGACTTGATCTTCGACGGATTCGAGCCACAGCCGGGTGCGTTGCACTATCACGATGGGTATGACCTAGCTCTGCCGCCAAACAGTACCCCAAAGGTCGCGCCCGCATCAGCTCCGACCCTTAGCTCGGAGCCAACTGCACCAATCGAGGTCGGGTGGCTAGACACCACCTCAGGGGCTGCAGTCTCAACGGCGATCGAGCCGAACACCAGCCTAATCCTCTGCGAAGCCCGTGACTCCAAGGTGCCGGACTCTTTTCCGGAGTCCGAATCGTCCGCGCCCCTGCCAATCGAATCCGATTGGGCACCGATCATGGAATTCACCGCCACGGATATCTTTCAGCACTCGCCCTTCGGCGACATTCTGAATTCACTAAAGTCTCTCTCTTTGTCAGGAGAGCCCTAGCCGAACTATGGCCAACATGATTGGGATGCAGACGACAAAGAAATTCGACGCCCACCCACCACCCACTTCGTAGCCACTGTCGATGATTTAACCGACATGCTCGACTTCGACTCCGAAGACATCGACGGTATGGACGACGATGTAGGAGACGAACATGAACCAGCGCCTATAGGGCACTGGAGAGCCACCTCGTCAAATGACATATACATGGTGGATACACCAAAAGAAGGCAATGGCGACGAGATAACGGAGGATGACCCATCCAAGAAGCAACCCAAGTGCCAACGTCAGCGGCGCCGCTCTAAGTCCCGCCAAAGCAAAAGTGGTGATACCGGCACAGGAGATAATAACACTCCGGATAGTGCCAAAGACAACAACAATCCCCTCTAGCAAGATTTAGAGCAGGAGGATGGAGGAGCCAGCCCTCCTGAGAGAGCGGCAGACGGAGAGGAGGAGGATGATAATTACATGCCCCCCTTCGAAGACGAGGCAAGCCTCGGCGATGATGAATTCGCCGTACTAGAGGATCCCGTCGAACAAGAGCGCTTCAAGCGCCGACTTATGGCCACGGCAAATAGCCTGAAGAAAAAGCAACAATAGCTTCAAGCTGATCAAGATCTGCTAGCTAACAGATGGACTAAAGTCCACGCAGCCGAGGAATATAAACTCGAGCGCCCCTCCAAGAATTACCCGAAGTGCAGGTTACTACCCCGACTGGAGGAAGAAGCATATGATACGGCTGATCGGCCACCTCGTGGCCGCGATAGAGAGGCATTCCAGCCAAAAACTCAGCTTCCACCCCGACGCCATTCAATTAAAAAGGCATGGGGAGATACGCCAGACCTGCGAGACATATTGGAGGACAAAGCAAAGCATGCAAGATCGATCTACGGATCACGAGGGCGCACAAATCTGCTAGACGATAAACGTCATGCCGGATACAGTAAAAGCAAATCCGGCCAGGCCGAACACAGCGGGCAAGACCCATTCGAGTTGCCTCACGATATAGCCCAATACAGAGGCGCCGCACACCCCTTATGCTTCACAGTCGAAGTAATGGATCATGAATTCCCAGAAGGTTTCAAACCTGTAAATATTGAATCATACGACAGCACAACAGATCCCGCAGTATGGATCAAGGATTTCCTCCTCCACATCCACATGGCCCGCGGTGATGACTTACACGCCATCAAATACCTCCCACTAAAGCTCAAAGGACCAGCGCGGCATTGGCTTAACAGCTTGCCAGCGGACTCCATTAGCTGTTGGGAAGATCTGGAAGCCGCATTCCTCGACAACTTTCAGGGCACTTATGTGCGACTACCAGACGCCGATAACTTGAGCCACATAATTCAGCAGCCAGAAGAGTCGGCCAGGCAATTCTGGACTCGGTTCCTTACAAAGAAAAATCAAATCGTTGACTGTCCGGATGCAGAGGCCCTAGCGGCTTTCAAACACAACATCCGAGATGAGTGGCTAGCCCGGCACCTTGGTCAGGAAAAG
Organism: Triticum urartu; assembly: GCF_056163025.1. Taxonomy (NCBI): domain Eukaryota; kingdom Viridiplantae; phylum Streptophyta; class Magnoliopsida; order Poales; family Poaceae; genus Triticum; species Triticum urartu. The sequence goes on from NC_141878.1 coordinate 222,363,856, forward strand.
CCGAAATCTATGGCAGCTCTCACGACGCTCATGACCCGCTTTTGTGAGGGAGAAGACAGCTGGCTGGCTCGCAGTAATAACATATCAAAGAACCATGGTACCTCCGATACCAAGGACGGCAATAGCAGGTCATGTCGCAACAAACATAAGCGCCGCATTAACAGCGAAAATACCGAGGATCGGCAGTCAATGCCGGATTCAAAGGCTCTAAACCCGGTCAGCGGAAAAAGCCATTCAAACAAAGTACACTGGGTCCGTCCAGCTTGGACCGTATACTCGATAGCTCGTGTCAAATACACGGCACCCCAGACAAGCCAGCCAATCACACCAACAGGGATTGTTGGGTGTTCAAGCAGGCCCGCAAGTTAATTGCCGAAAACAAGGACAAGGGGCCGCATAGCGATGACGAGGAGGAGCCCCGGCAGCCGCACACCGGAGGACAGAAGAGGTTTCCCCCGCAAGTGCGGACAATGACCATGATATACGCAACCCACATCCCCAAGAGGGAGTAGAAGCATGCGCTCAAGGACGTATATGCATTGGAGCCAGTCGCCCCAAAGTTCAACCCTTGGTCCTCCTGTCCGATCACCTTCAATCGCAGGGACCACCCCACTATTATCCATCATGGCGGATTCGCCGCACTGGTCCTAGACTGAAAGTGCAACTATCCCTAGGTGGTTTTGGTAATTCATAACAACATATACCTCATTGAGCTAATGCTATTCCAAGATGATTATTTCAGGAAAGCTCAATGATTGGCATGGCATGGATGTGAAAGTGGAACCCTCAAAATGCTAAGGACAAAGGATTGGCTCAATCTCAAAAGCTCAAGACTCTTCATTTTATATTTTAGTGATCCAAGATCACATTGAGTCTTTAGGAAAAGCCAATACTATCAAGGAGGGATGAGGTGTTTCTTAATGAGCCTCTTGCTTCATGTGCTTAATGATATGCTCCAAAAACCCTCAACTACTTTCCCATATCCACATATGACCTAAACCCTAAGCCAAACTCGGTCCTACCGATTCTTCCTATCCGGCGCCACCGAGTTTCACTTGTCATTAGCCACTGCCAAACCCTAGCAATTCGGTTCTACCGATAGGGATCTCGGTCTCACCGAGATGGGGTTGCAAACTCTCTGTTTCCCTTTCGTAACTTTTCGGTCTCACCGAAAGAGCAAATCGGTCCCACCGAGATTGCAATGTAAACTCAATGTTTCCCCTTTGTAACTTTTCGGTCTCACCGAGTTCCACTTGGTCCCACCGAAAGAGCAAATCGGTCCCACCGAGTTTGCCTGACCAACTCTCTGGTTAGCTAATTACCAAATTCGGTCTCACCGAGTTTGTGTAATCGGTCTCACCGAGATTACGTTATGCCCAAACCCTAATCATATCGGTCCTACCAAGTTGCATGTCAGTCCCACCGAAAATCACTAACGGTCACTAGGTTTACATTTTCGGTCCGACCGAGCTTATTGATTCGGTCCCACCGAGATTGGAAAACTGTGTAACAGGTTGGATTTTGTGTGGAGGCTATATATATACCCCTCCACCTCCTTCTCATTCGATGAGAGAGCCATCAAAACACACACATCATTCCAACTCATATGTTCTGAGAGAGAACCACCTACTCATGTGTTGAGACCAAGACATTCCATTCCTACCATATGAATCTTGATCTCTAGCCTTCCCAAGTTGCTTTCCACTCAAATCTTCTTTCCACCAAATCCAAATCCTATGAGAGAGAGTTGAGTGTTGGGGAGACTATCATTTGAAGAACAAGAGCAAGGAGTTCATTACCTACACACCATTTGTTACTTCTTGGAGAGTGGTGTCTCCTAGATTGGCTAGGTGTCACTTGGGAGCCTCCGACAAGATTGTGGAGTTGAACCAAGGAGTTTGTAAGAGCAAGGAGATCGCCTACTTCGTGAAGATCTACTGCTAGTGAGGCAAGTCCTGTGTGGGCGATGGCCATGGTGGGATAGACAAGGTTGCTTCTTCGTGGACCCTTTGTGGGTGGTTGCTTCTACGTGGACCCTTCGTGGGTGGAGCCCTGTGTGGACTCGCGCAACCGTTACCCTTGGGTGGAGCCCTGTGTGGACTCGCGCAACCGTTACCCTTCGTGGGTTGAAGTCTCCATCAACGTGGATGTAGGATAGCACCACCTATCCGAACCACGGAAAAAACATCCGTGTCTCCAATTGCGTTTCAGTTCTCCAAACCCTTCCCTTTACATTCTTGCAAGTTGCATGCTTTACTTTCCGCTGCCAATATACTCTTTGCATGCTTGCTTGAATTGTGTGATGATTGCTTGACTTGTCCTAAAATAGCTAAAATCTGCCAAGAACTAAAATTGGGAAAAGGTTAAGTTTTTATTTGGTCAAGTAGTCTAATCACCCCCCTCTAGACATACTTTCGATCCTACATAGACCCAATCATTGACGGATTTCACCTCACTCGAGTCCTTATGGATGGCGGCAGCAGCCTGAACCTTCTTTATCAGGACACAGTGCGCAAAATGGGTATAGACCCCTCAAGGATCAAACCCACAAAAACGACCTTTAAAGGCGTCATTCCAGGTGTAGAGGCCCATTGCACAGGCTCAATTACACTGGAAGTGGTCTTCGGATCCCCGGATAACTTCCGAAGCGAAGAGTTAATCTTCGATATAGTCCCATTCCGCAGTGGTTATCACGCGCTGCTCGGGCGAACTGCATTTGCTAGATTCAATGCGGTACCGCATTATGCATACCTCAAGCTCAAGATGCCAGGACCTCGCGGAGTTATTACAGTCAATGGAAACACAGAGCGCTCTCTCCGAACAGAGGAGCCCACCGCGGCCCTCGCAGCAGAAGCGCAAAGCAGCCTCTCAAGGCAATCAACCAGTTCGGCGCTTCAAAGCCCGGACACCTTCAAGCGCGCTCGGAGCAATCGGCAAATAGACCGCCTGGCACGATCTGAGCTCGTGTAGCAATACGGCGGCCACCCCAATCCTAGCCCAACGGCGAAACTCGTGCCACGCGTACATAATTACGCATTAAAAATGCCATGGCCACAGGTGGGGAGGGGGGCACAACTGCGGCACGCCCCAAGACGCGGCTTAAACCGCACCAGGGGCTTCCCGTTTGGTTATTTTCCTTTTTTCAGGACCTTAATCTCTGGAAACACTGTCCGGCAGCACTATTGCCGAACACATGATGCAGCAACCAAGGAGGCAGACAGCTACGTCATACCACGGAATTCCCAGGTGCATTACAGTAACGACCGAAATATTCAATTTAATATCATTCCTCAGCTTTCCCTTGGAAGGGACATAGTCCTACTCTTTGCTTATCACACTATCTGTATCACTCTGCTTTAACGCAATTTTTTGAATAAACAATGCATGACATTACGACTATTATTGCATTCTTGTTATATATATATATATGTGTGTGTATTCATTAATGATGCCTTGCAACCGTACACTTTGGTACGGCCAATACACCAGGGGCTTACGTACCGCACAATACGGTGTGAAAAGTCCAAACACTTTCACAAGTGCGGCACCCCGAACTTATAGCTTATATGCATCAGCTCCGAATCATGTCTTTGGTCAAATGTTGGGTTTGCCCGGCTCCTATGTTTTGGTACCTTACGTTCCGCTCTATTGGCTAAGGTAGCGCTAGGAGAACTACTGCGATTCTGCCCCGGTTCTGCTGGGTTCAGCACCTCAGTAGAGAAAGCTAAAACTGACTGTCATGATAAGGCGAGAGACTGGTCGCTGTTCGGCGATGTTTTCGAGTCCCTAAAGACTTATGCCGCTTAGAGCGAGGGGCCGGCCCTGTCCGGCTTAAAGGCGTGTATCGCGCCCCACATTTGGCCTTCCAATACCAGGGGCTTCGCCAAAATTTAAAATTATAGAATTCTATGGCTAAGTGAGAGTGATAAAGCATTATTAGTCCGGTTGCCTTGTTCGTTGTGCTGAGCACCTCCCTCGAAGGACCCAAACATGGGAACAAGAGTGCTCAGGTTTATCCGAAACACCCAGCACTTGTGGCATGGGGGCAGAAGCCGAGGACTAGCCATCTCTCAGATTGGATAAACAGCCAAACAGAAGGTAATATTTTAAATTCAAACAAGCGTTGCATAGCGCATATGAAACAAGTTTTCATAAATACAGGATAAAACGAGCAAGTCTCACTCAAATATGACATCTTTTGAACACTCGTTCGCTATGACACGGGCACCCGGCAGAACACCCTCGTAGTACATCTCGGGGTGGTGGTGCTCCTTGCCCTCCGGCGGCCCCTCCTTGATCAGCTTCACGGCGTCTAGCTTGACCCACTGCAATTTCACATGGGCGAAAGCCCGGCGTGCACCCTCAATGCAGACAGATCGCTTGACGACCTCCAGCCGCGGGAAGGCATCCACAAGCGGCCTCACCAGGCCGAAGAAGCTGTTCGGAAGGGCGTCGCCAGGCCACAGCCGGACTATAAAGCCCTTCATGGCCTGATCGGCCGCCTTATGTAGCTTGACCATCTGCTTCAGCTGGTCGCTCATTGGCACCGGGTGTTCGGCCTCAGCATACTGAGACCAGAACAACTTCTCCGTTGAGCTTCCATTCTCGGCCTGGTAAAATTGTGCGGCATCGGACACGCTGCGGGGCAAATCTGCGAATGCTCCTGGAGAGCTCCGGATTCGGGTAAGTAATCAGTAATTTACTTTTACATGCTTGCTTTGCATATAGAATGCCTTACCCGCCGCTATCTTCTTCATTGCATCGATCTCCTGGAGGGCCCTTTGGGCTTCGGCCTTGGCACTTTTTGCGCTCTCGAGGGCCGCGGCAAGCTCAGACTCCCACGTCTTTGAGTCAAGCTCCAACGCCTCGTGCTTCGCCACGAGAGCCTGGAGCTCTTGCTGCACCTCGCCCACCGGAGCCTCGTGCCTCTCTCGCTCGGTGCGCTCCTTGGCCGCGTTATCTTCGGCCTTGGTTAGCGCTTGCTTCAGGGTCGCCACCTCGGTCGTGGCCCCTGGCGAATATACGATGATCCTGTCATTTTGCAATCGCGTCTTCTTTTATATATACATATCTGTAGACAGGGTATTACTTACCCTTGTTCTCCTCGAGCTGCCTCTTGACAAGGCCAAGCTCTTTCCTGGACCCCTCGAGGTCCTGCTTTAGTACGGTGACCTCCGCAGTCAGTGCGGCGGACGCCAGCAGCGAAGCCTGCATATGCATATTGACATACTTATATTAGACTCCTGCGATATTATTTGATCCTCTGTTCGGCTTTTCTTTGTGAACACCGAACAAAGCATCAGGGGCTACTGTCTATGCGGTAATATTTCTACTACATTTTAAAACACTTACCTCAAAGCCTGTTAGAAGGCCGGCATAGGCTTCAGTCAACCCGCTCTTGGCGGACCGAACCTTCTGGACCACCGCACCCATAATAGTACAGTGCTCCTCGTCGATGGAAGCGCTGCGAAGCGCTTCCAGCAGATTGCCCGGCGCCTCTGGATGGACAGAGGTCACCAGCACAGGCGTCTTGCCCCTCTTAGAAGGAGGCCGCCTGCCCGAGCCCGGAACCACTGGAGGTTCCGGCGTGGTGTTCGGCTGAGGGCCGAACTCGGAGCTCTCAGGGGCCCCGTCCCCTCGGCTCCCGGAGTCCGGAAGTTCGCCTTGAGGCGCCTCCGGGACTGTCTCCCCTTGATCCGGTGCCTCTTGAGATAGCACCTCGGCATCGTCGGCAGGATGAGGGGAGGTGGCGGTCGGGACTAGATCGCTATCCATGTCCGACGAGCCCAGGGAGCCGTCCGATGATACATCGATACTGGCTTGTGGCGGCCTGCATAATTATGTTCGGTGTTAGGGAAAGCAGTGCGACAAAGGAATGCTATGAGTTACTCTGGTATACGAATACTTACAATCTCCCCAGGGGCTTGGCCCTGGGCAACCACTCGTCTTCGCCTTTGTCGGTGGCGGTGGAACTGTCCAGATGGAGAGTTGAGGGAGTCCTGGATTAGGGGGTGTTCGGATAGCCGAACTATACCTTCAGACCGGACTCCTGGACTATGAAGATACAAGATTGAAGACTCCGTCCCGTGTCCGGAAGGGACTTTCCTTGGCATGGAAGGCAAGCTTGGTGATACGGATGTTTAGATCTCCTACCATTGTAACCGACTCTATGTAACCCTAGCCCTCTCCGGTGTCTATATAAACCGGAGGGTTTTAGTCCGTAGGACAACATACACATCAACAATCATACCATAGGCTAGCTTCTATGGTTTAGCCTCTCTGATCTCGTGGTAGATCAACTCTTGTAATACCCATATCATCAATATTAATCAAGCAGGACGTAGGGTTTTACCTCCATCGAGAGGGCCCGAACCTGGGTAAAACTTCATGTCCCTTGCCTCCTGTTACCATCTGGCCTAGACGCACAGTTCGGGACCCCCTACCCGAGATCCACCGGTTTTGACACCGACACTGGTGCTTCCATTGAGAGTTCCTCTGTGCCGTCGCCGTCAGGCCCGATGGCTCCTACGATCATCAATGGCGATGCAGTCCAGGGTGAGACCTTCCTCCCCGGACAGATCTTCGTCTTTGGCGGCTTCGCACTGCAGGCCGATTCACTTGGCCATCTAGAGCAGATCGAAAGCTACGCCCCTGGCCATTAGGTCAGATTCGGAAGTTTAAACTACGCGGCCGACATCCGCGGGGACTTGATCTTCGACAGATTCGAACCACTGTCGAGCGCGCCGCACTGTCACGACGAGCATGATCTAGCTCTGCCACCGAACAGTGCCCTGGAGGCCGCACCCGCATCGGCTCCGACCCCTAGTTCGGAGCCGACCGCACCGATCGAGGGCGGGCGGTTGGACGCCACCTCGTCACCTCGTCACATGGTGGACGCACCCAAAGATGACGACGAGGAGCGGAAGGACGCACCGAAGGATTGTTCCCTCGAAAAGCAGTCAAAGCGGCGACGTAAGCGCTGCCCCAAATCCCGCCTTGACAGAAATAGTGATCACACTGATCCAGCACTGGAGCAGGGCGAGCCGCTGCCAGACAACGGCAATCCGGATAATCAAACCGAACATGCAAATCCTATCAATGATAATGGTCCGGACGACATAACGCCGGACAGGCACTCGGAGCAGCAGAATGCCCGTAAAAGGCTCGTTGCCACCGCAAGGAGCCTCAAAAAGCAGAAGCGGAGGCTCAAGGCCGCGCAAAACACGCTCCAATTCAGATGGAGCAAAATACTCAACACTGTAGCAAGGTACGGCAAGAATCGCCCCTCCAAGAGCTACCCAAAGCGGAAGCTGCTACCCGAATTCGATGAGGAGGCCTCAGACCCCCCACAACCAAATATCAAAGCAGCCACCTGGTTAGATAGACGACCCCTCTACCACCACAGAACGGCATTCAACGCCGCTCACAATACAACACGCGACCCATGCGAGGGCTCGCACCCAAAGGACGGTGCAACAAGATCCATCTACGGACCATGCAAGCGCGCCCCAGCATACAATGCAACACAACAAACATCTAAACAACGCGGCACGCCCAGCTACAGGGGTGCCACACACCCCCTATGTTTCACCGATGAGGTGCTGGACCATGAATTTCCAAAGGGATTCAAGCCCGTAAACATAGAGGCATACGACGGAACAACAGACCCTGGGGTCTGGATTGAGGACTATATCCTTCATATACATATGGCTCGAGGGGATGACCTCCATGCCATCAAGTATTTACCTCTCAAACTCAAAGGGCCAGCTCGTCACTGGCTCAAAGGCCTCCCCAAAAGCTCCATTGGAAGTTGGGAAGAGCTCGAAGACGCCTTTCGGGCAAACTTTCAAGGGACTTATGTCCGACCTCTGGATGCGGACGACCTGAGTCACATAACTCAACAGCCCGGAGAGTCAGCCCGAAAGCTTTGGAATAGGTTCCTTACTAAAAAGAACCAGATTGTCGACTGTCCGGACGCCGAAGCCTTAGCAGCTTTCAAGCACAGCGTCCGCGACGAATGGCTCGCCAGACACCTCGGCCAAAACAAGCCAAGAACGATGGCCGCATTAACAAACCTCATGACCCGCTTTTGCACGGGTGAGGACAGCTGGCTAGCCAGATGCAGCACCAGCGACCCCAGTACATCTGAAGTTAGAGATGGAAATGGGAAATCACGACGCAACAACAATAACAAACGCCGGAATAAAGAAGACAACACGAAGGGCACGGCAGTAAATGCCGGATTCAAAGTCCCTCGGCCAAACCAAAAGCCGCCCCCCAAAGGCACCAGGGATGAACTGTCCAGCCTCAACAAAATTCTGGACCAAGTATGTTAGATCCATAGTACCCCTGGCAAACCTGCTAATCATACCCACAGAGAATGTTGGGTCTTCAAGCAGTCCGGCAAGCTCAACGCCGTACACAAGGGGGAGGATACACCAAGTGAAGACGAGGACGAACCTCCCAAGCAAGACAAGGGGGAACAAAAGAAATTTCCACCCGAAGTCAAAACAGTAAACGTGTTACACGTGATCAAGAGAAAAAACAATGCGACACTCCTAGAAAAATATACCCAAGTGCCTGTCACCGCGAAGTCCCGCCACTGGTCGTCTCAACCGATCACCTTCGACCATCGCGATTATGCATCAAGTATCCGGCACGCAGGACGGGTTGCCCTGGTATTAGACCCAGTAATTGGCGGATACCACTTCACACGAGTCTTGATGGATGGCGGCAGTAGCCTAAACCTAATATATTAGGATACAATCCGCGGGATGGGGTTAGACCCAACACAAATTTGCCATAGCAATACTACCTTTAAAGGAGTAACGCCAGGCCCAGGGGCTCGTTGTACGGGATCCCTCCTACTACAAGTTATATTCGGCTCCCCCGATAACTTCCGTCGCAAGCATTTAACTTTCCACATCGCTCCGTTTAAAAGTGGCTATCAAGCACTGCTCGGACGCAAAGCTTTCACTCGTTTTAATGCAATACCACACTACGCCTCCCTAACACTCAAGATGCCCGGTCCACATGGCATCATTTCAGTGCATGGAAATATCAAGCAATCTCTGCGCGCCGAAGAGAGTGAGGCTGACTTGGCAGCCGCACACTAAAGGCGCCCGGACCAGCAAAAGCATCCAATAGGTCGTCAAGACCTCAGACACAACTAATCAAATCTGGCGCCACTACTTATACCGAATAAATGATCACACCCTTATTTTTCAATACATGGGGCTCAACGCGCGCAAACAAGTGGAAATTTCTTCTTATCTTGAACTATACATGGTTTCTTTAGAAAACTATCCTTTTGCACGACAACTTTTTTACCTAAATTCCTCTCTTTTACAGATGATCATCGTGCTACACTCGTCCAGGATATGGCACAACGGAGACACAGGCGCAGACGTGCAGCAGGGACCCGCCCCAAGGATTCTTTTTAGATTAAGACCCTGCGTAAACCTTTTTTACTGTCTCTTGTTGATACATATCCACCGTTGAGAAGGATGCTGACGTCTTGGCATGTGGCCACGCCAGAACAATGCACGTACATGGACACAAGGGGCTTCTTACAAAGGCCATTCTTCAGGCCCAGTTTATACCACAAAGACCGAATACCTTAGGGAGTGTTCGGCGTCGCGAGTTTGGCCCTATATGCATCAGCTCCGAATCATTGTCTTTGGTCAAATGTTGGGTTTGCCCGGCTCCTGTGTTTTGGTGCCTTACGTTCCGCTTTACCGGCTAAGGTAGCACCAGGAGAACTACTGCGATTGTGCCCTGGTTCATCCGGACGAGCACCTCAGTAGAGAAATCCGAAAACTGACTATCATGATCTACCGTGAGACTAGTCAACCACTCGATGACCCATGGGAATGTTAGAATTCCTCCGCCTTAACGAAGGGCCGCTTTCCGGCCAGGCATATACGCACCCCGGGAACGGGAGAGTGCGGAGCCACCAGGGGCTATCTAGTAGCCCCACTGTCAAACTCCTATGGCTAAGTGAAAGTGTTAAAGCATTATAGTCCGGTTGCCTCGCTCGCTCCGCTATCACCTCCTTAATAGGACTAAGACGTTGGGTTAAGTGTGAACACGTGTTTCTGCGAACACCTCCGCATTATATGCGTCGGGGTTGAAGCCGACGACTGCAATCTTTCAGGTTATACACATGTATACATAAACGGCCGCCCAGGAGGCATCACATTACTTTCAGGCAAAAGTATAAAAGTAGCGTTATAAAAATTTATAAAAGCATTTCGCTTACAATGAGGTTACATGTCACTCAAACATAATATTTTTTCAGCACTGGGTCTCTATCAAACGAGCACCCTCAAGAACTTCCTCAAAGTAGTGCTCAGCAGCCCTTCGACCTATGGCCGAATCCTGCGCTGCAACAGTGGTAGCATCCATCTCTGCCCAGTATGCTTTAGCACGGGCAAAGGCCATCCGTGCGCCTTCTATTCACGCCGACCTCTTCATCGCATTTATGCGCGGCACCACGTCAAGGACCTGCTGCACCAAGCTGAAATAGCTGCTCGGTTTTGACTTTCCCGGCCATAGCTGATCCACAACAGACCTCATGGAGAGTCCGGACAACCTATTTAGTTCGGCCCATTCGGCTAATTGGTCCGTCAACGAAAGCAGACGCTCGGGAGAAAGGAATTGCTTCCAAAACAGCTGGTCTACTTCACGGTCCGTCTGACTCTGGAAGTACTTGGCCGCATCGGCAGTGCTCGCCGCCAAATCCATATACGCATCCTCCGAACTCCATAGCCAATCCAAAGGGGCATACCGTGGATCTTCGTACTTCCTCTGCAGCGTAAAGGACTTCCCGGCTACAATATCCCCAGCTTCCCGCAGCTCCTCCTTGTTTGCCCTCATAGCAGAGCGGAGGTCTTTTCCCATCGCACAGCCTTCTCAAGGTCCGATGTCTTCACCTGGTTTTCCTTTTCAAGAGCACGGCAACGGTCTACGGCGGCTTTTAATTCTATGGCCATATTGGCCATCTTCTCTCGGCTCTCGCCATGTGCGGCCTTCTCGGCTCACAACTCTTCGGCGCCTTCAAAGCAGCCGCATTACCCAATCTTGCTTGTTCCTTGGCTCGGGCAAGTTCCGCCCGCAAGGCTTCAACAGTGGCAGCTCCATCTGCAGTCATAACATGTTAAAAACACTGGCATCATACTCTTCCTATGTGGCGTTTACCAGACAAGGATACTTACCCTGTGCCTCGTCAAGCTTTTGTTAACAAGCTCGATGTCGGCATCTGCCGCATCCAACTGCCGTTCTAAACGGGCAAACTGGCTAGTCCGGCTGGCCACCGGAGCTTCCATCTCCTGCACATAGAGGCAGTATGGTTATTACCTGGGAATATGATCCTCCATTCGTCATCGTTTCTGATGAGAACCAGAGTCTCAGGGGCTACTATCTACACAGGGCACACCTAGCATGTGCAGGACTATTGCACATTCCTTTTACGTACCTCAAAGCCTGTCAGTAGACTCATAAAAGCTTCATGCAATCCACTTTCGGCGGACGATATCCTCTCCATCACCATATTCATTAGCACACGGTGATCATCTGAGATGGCCGCTCGCTCCACCAACTCCCTCAGAATGTCCGATCGCACACTAGACGGCGCCGGACTCTTTTGTCTACTCTCTTCAGGAGCCGGACACTGGGAGCCTCGGGGATCAATAGGATTACCTTCTGGCCCCACCGGACTCGGAGAGGCCCTCCGCGATGACACTTCAGGGTCGCCCGCTTTCGGAGCGGAGGAGTCCGGAGGAGGCGTCTCGCTCTCCATCATCGCTGGAAGAAGATCCCCTGAAGACGAGCTCATTTGAGAGGGGCTAAGGCCCGAACTGCACAAATATATGCGGTGGTTATTTTCTCAGAAGAAAAGGATGGCATATGTGTACTATTAAAGTTTTCGGGTCACTTACGACTCTCGAGAGAATTAATCCCCCCGCGGACTTTGTGCGGCAGTAGCGCCCCCCAAGGTAGGGCCCCCGGTGGAAGATTTCTTCTCCCGTTTGGAAGCTTCGGCTTCCGAATTCCCGAGCGCGGTCCTTTTCCTCTTCCGGTCGTCTTCCTTCACGGAGACGCCCGCTCCCTCGGTTAGAATAGGCAGCGTTGGGGGCCCGTGTTCGCCCGCATTATCCTCCACAGTATCTTCCTTCAAGGGATCCGGGCAAGGTGCGGTCTGGAGCATCTTTTCCAATACCGGATTCTCCAAACCCTCAGGGAGGGGGGTCAAACACCGAATCAACTTCGCCTTTGTTAGCCAGTTCTGGTCGAAAAAACAAACTCTCAGAAATAGCTTCGTAACAAAGGAAAGATAATATGTTCGGCTGGAAGATTCCTTACCTGTTCGGCGGCGCAGTTACTGCTCAGGCCCATGTCCTCGGTGATTTCCGGACACTCTACTTGAGGTCCGAAGAATAGCTTATGCATATCCTCGTGCGTCAGGCCGAGAAAATTTTGAATGGCACGCGGACCCTCGGGATTGAACTCCCACAAGCGAAGGGCCGGACGTTTGCAAGGCTGGACTTGACGAACCAGCATAACTTGTATTACCGCAACCAAACTGAGATCTTCGTTGAAGAGATCTCGAATGCGGCTCTGTAGTAAAGGCACGTCCTGGGCTGGACCCCAGCTCAGTCCTCTGCTGATCCATGACATCAGTCGTGGTGGAGGGCCCGAGCGAAAAATGGGGGCGGCCACCCACTTGGCACTTCTAGGAGTCGTGATGTAGAACCACTCCTGTTGCCACAATGCAGACACCTCTGGGATGGAACCTTTGGGCCACGAAGCTCCCGTCATCTTGCGTATTGAGGCACCTCCCCACTCTGCATGTTGCCCTTCGATCATCTTCGGCTTTACTTCAAAGGTCTTGAGCCATAAGCCAAAGTGGGGGGTAACCCGGAGGAAGGCCTCGCATACGACAACAAAAGTCGTGATATGCAGGAAGGTGTCCGGAGCTAGATCATGGAAATCTAGCCCGTAATAAAACATCAAGCCCCTGACGAAAGGATCCAGTGCAAAATCTAGACCTCGGAGGAAGTGGGAGACGAACACGACGCTCTCGTTGGGTTTGGGAGAGGGGACGGCCTACCCCCGGGGAGGTAGCCGATGCGACATTTCGGCGGTCAGATACCTGGCCTCCCTCAACCTTTTGATGTATTCTTCCGTGACGGAGGAGGGCATCCATCGGCCTTGAAGGCTGAATCCGGACATGACTGAAGGTTCGGAGCACCTGACTTGAGCTTTGGGCATTTGAGCTTGAGGCGGGGGAAGGATTCGATTGAGCACGGGAGGGAAAAGTAAAAGCTTTGTCCCTTTATAAAGAGGGTGGATATCAAGCGTCCTCCCCGTGTCCGTTTGGACTTGCCTATGATCTAGGAGTCCTAGAAGCGGTTAGGTTACCCACGCCCGTATTGATGAGAATCCCGTAATAAGGGGACACGATCTCTGCTTTAACAAGAGTGCCAAGGAAACCACCTCGCATAACGCGCTGAGGTGGGTAATTAAACGACTCGGATAAAGGCTTGGTCGTGGTGTGTCACACCACGGAATACGTCAGCAGATTAGATTCATGTAAATATTATTCTCTCTATGGCAGTATGTGGAAACTTATTTTGCAGAGCCGGACACTATCTTTGTGTTTAAGATCTTCTATGAAGTACTTGGAGGAGGAACCCGCCTTGCAATGCCGAAGACAATTTGCGCACCGGACCCGTCGTCATTGAAGCCTGGTTCAGGGGCTACTGAGGGAGTCCTGGATTAGGGGGTGTTCGGATAGCCGAACTATACCTTCAGACCGGACTCCTGGACTATGAAGATACAAGATTGAAGACTTCGTCCCGTGTCCGGAAGGGACTTTCCTTGGCGTGGAAGGCAAGCTTGGTGATACGGATGTTCAGATCTCCTACCATTGTAACCGACTCTATGTAACCCTAACCCTCTCCGGTGTCTATATAAACCGGAGGGTTTTAGTCCGTAGGACAACATACACATCAACAATCATACCATAGGCTAGCTTCTAGGGTTTAGCCTCTCTGATCTCGTGGTAGATCAACTCTTGTAATACCCATATCATCAATATTAATCAAGCAGGATGTAGGGTTTTACCTCCATCGAGAGGGCCCGAACCTGGGTAAAACTTCGTGTTCGTTGCCTTCTATTACCATCCGGCCTAGACGCACAGTTCGGGACCCCCTACCCGAGATCCGCCGGTTTTGACACCGACAAGAGTCCTTCCCTTCTTGGACCCTTCGGCCCCCCCAGTTGGGGCGGCCTTCCTTTTCTTATCTCCCCCAGCCGGAGGGGGAGCATCTTCTTCTTCTTCCTCGTCTTCGGGGGAGGAGTGCGCCGCAGAGTCATCGGACGGTGAGTCCGACGACGCCTGGCGTCGGGAACTCTTTCGGGTTCCCTTGGCCTTCTTGGTCTTCTCCGGCACCGTGTAAGGAGCCAGAGTCAGCATCTTCGCCAGAAGAGCGTCTGCTGGGCCTTCGGGCAAAGGAGTCGGACAGTTGATCTATCCGGCCGTCTCCTGCCAGTCCTGTCAAAGGTACGGGAGTTTAGATCCCGCATGGAGTCAATATATAAAAAATAAGTATCCTGTGAAAGGTAGAGCAGCTTACCGCACTGGCTTGGCGCTTCGCGCTGAACCCGCGATCCTCAGTAATGGGAGGGGGGACCTCGGCGCTTTTGAACAGCACCCTCTAGGCATCTTCGTGAGTTGTGTCGAAGAGCCTGTTCAGAGTTCGGTGCTGCGCTGGGTCGAACTCCCACAAGTTGAACTCCCATTTTTGGCACGGGAGGATCCGGCGGTGGAGCATGACCTGGACCACGTTGACGAGTTTGAGCTTCTTGTTCACCATGTTTTGAATACATGTTGGGAGTCCGGTCAGCTCTCCCGAACTACCCTAGGATAGGCCCTTCTCTTTCCAGGAGGTGATCCGCATGGGGATGCCAGATCGGAACTCGGGGGCTGCTGCCCATGCAGGGTCGCGCGGCTCGGTGATGTAGAACCACCCTGATTGCCACCCCTTTATGGTTGCCACAAAGGAGCCCTCGAGCCATGTTACATTGGGCATCTTGCCCACCATGGCGCCTCTGCACTGCGCCTGGTGGCTGCCCACAACCTTTGGCTTGACATTGAAGGTCTTCAACCATAAGCCGAAGTGGGGCTTGATGCGGAGGAAGGCCTCGCACACAACGATAAACGCCGAGATGTTGAGGATGAAGTTCGGGGCCAGATCATGGAAATCCATGCCGTAATAGAACATGAGCCCCTGGATGAATGGGTGGAGAGGGAATCCCAGTCCGCGGAGGAAATGGGTGAGGAACACTACCCTCTCATGGGGCCTGGGGGTGGGGATGAGCTGCCCCTCATCTGGGAGCCGGTGCGCGATGTCGTCGAGCAGGTATCCGGCTCTCCTCAGCTTCTTGATGTCTCCATCCGTGACGGAGGAGACCATCCACCTGCCTCCCGCTCCGGACATGGTTTGAGAAGGTTGAGGTGGGAAGTGCGGAGTTGGGCGCTAGAGCTCGAGTGTGCGAAAACGGATGAGCAAAGGAGGAAGAAGGCGTGGATAGAAAGGTGAATCCTTATCCCTTTATATGGGCGGACGAAACTAAGCGTCCCCACTTGCCTGGTAAAACTCGCTTATCCCCCAAGCGCCGTAATCGATGGTGCGGTTGGGTTACCCACGCCCGTATTGATGAGAATCCCGTAATAAGGGGACACGATTTCTGCTTTGACAAGACGTGTCGAAAAACTGCCTCGCGTTATGTGCGGGGCTAGTTAAAGGAAACAGTTCGAATAATCATCGGGCCATGACATAACGTCATACTGTCAAAACAAGTCAGCAAATTAGATTTGCGAAAATATTATTCTCTCTACCGAAGTATGTGGAACTTATGTTGCAGGGTCGGACACTATCCTCGTATTCAAATTCTTCTGTGATGTATTCGGAGGAGGAACCCGCCTTGCAATGCCGAAGACAATACTGCACGCCGGACTCATCGTCATTGAAGCCTGGTTCAGGGGCTACTGAGGGAGTCCTAGATTAGGGGGTCTCTGGACAGCCGGATTATATCCTTTGGCCGGATTGTTAGACTATGAAGATACAAGATTGAAGACTTCGTCTCGTGTCCGGATAGGACTCTACTTGGCGTGGAAGGCAAGCTAGGCAATACGGATATGGAAATCTCCTCCTTTGTAACCGACCTTGTGTAACCCTAACCCTCTTCGGTGTTCTATATAAGCCGGAGGGTTTTAGTCCGTAGGACAACATACAATCATACCATAGGCTAGCTTCTAGGGTTTAGCTTCTCTGATCTCGTGGTAGATCTACTCTTGTACTACCCATATCATCAATATTAATCAAGCAGGACGTAGGGTTTTACCTCCATCATGTGGGCTCGAACCTGGTAAAACATTGTGTCCCCTGCCTCCTGTTACCATCCGGCCTAGACGCACAGTTCGGGACCCCCTACTCGAGATCCGCCAGTTTTGACACCGACAATCATAGTTAGCGGAAATACCGAACGTTTTTTACGTACGGAAGAGGACGCGGCGGCTCTAACAGCCGCGAACTAGACAGCCTCACCAGCCAGAAAAAATGGCGGGTGGTCAAGACCACAGACACGGTTAGACGAATCCGGCGTTCCATCATATATACATGAGATTGGTTTTCGAACCCTCATATAACGGTACCAGGGGCTTCCTGCATGTAATCAGGGCCAGCCCGACTCAACTAGGCTTTTCTTGAATTTTTATAGTTCATTGACAATAACCAATTCTTCTTTTTGATACGGCAACTTTCACCGAAGTTCTTTCCTTTTGCAGATGACAAACATGCTACACCCGTCCAGGACACGGCACAACAGAGACACAGGCGCAGACGTGCAGCAGGGACCCGCCCAAAGGTTTCTTTTTAGATTAAGACCCTGCGTAAAACTTTTTTACTGTCTCTTGTTGCTCACATCCTCCGGATACTCCACACAACCGAGAAGGATGCTAGCGTTATTGGCATGTGGCCATGCCAGAATTTTGCACGTACCTGGACACATGGGGTTTCTCATTAAGGGCATTGTTTAGCCCGGAATACGTTGTAAAGACCGAACACCTTAGGGAGTGTTCGGCGTCGCGAGTTTGGCCCTATATGCATCAGCTCCGAATCATGTCTTTGGTCAAATGTTGGGTTTGCCCGGCTCCCACGTTTTGGTACCTTACGTTCCATTATATCGACTAAGCTAGCACTAGGAGAACTACTACGATTGTGTCCTGGTTCATCCGGATGAGCACCTTAGTAGAGAAAGCCGAAAACTGACTGTCACGATATAGAGAGAGACTAGTCAACCACTCGATGACTCATCAGAATCTTCGGGATTCCTCCGCATTAACGAAGGGTCGTTTCCCGGTCATGTGCGTACGCGCCCCGTATTCGGACGAGCGCAGAAGTACCAGGGGCTATATAGTAGCCCCACTGTCAAACTCCTATGGCTAAGTGAAAGTGTTAAAGCAATATAGTCCAATTTCCTCGTTCGCTGCGCTATCACCTCCTTAACGGACCAAGACGTTGGATCAAGTGTGGATATGCATCTTTTGCGAACACCCCCGCATTATATGCGTGGGGGCGGAAGCTGACGACTGCAAACTTTCAGGTTATACACATATATACATAAATGGCCGCACAGGAGGCACCATAGTACTTTTGGGCAAAAGTATAAATACAGCCTTGATAATTCAATAAAACAATGTTTTTACAATGGGAATACATGTCACTTGAACATAACATTCTTCGAGCACTGAGCCTCTATTGAACGAGCGCCTTCAAGAACTTCTTCAAAGTAGTGCTCGGCAGCCACCCGGCCTACGACCGAACCCTGTGTTGCCACAGTGGTGGCCTCCATCTCCGCCCAGTATGTCTTGACACGGGCAAAGGCCATCCGCGCACCCTCTATGCATGCCGATCTCTTTACAGCATCGATGCACAGCACAACACCAAGGAACTGTTGCACTAAGCTAAAGTAGCTATTCGGCCTTGGCCCTCCAGGCCACAGGTGATCCACAACGGACCTCATGGCAAGTCCGGACAACCTATGGAGCTCGGCCCACTCGGCCAATCGCTTATTCAACAGCAGCGGACGGATTGGAGTGTGAAACTGTGACCAAAACAGCTTTTCCACTTCGGAACCTTTCTGATCCTTGAAGTACTCGGCCGCGTCAGCAGCACTTGCAGCCAAATCCATGTATGCGTCCACAGAACTCCATAGCCGGTCCATAGGAGCATACTTGGGATCTCCGAACTTAGTCTGTAACAAGAAGGGCTTCCCAGACACGATATCTGCAGCTTGATTCAGCTCCTCCTTCGTCGCTCTAATTTTGGAGCAGGCTTCATTGGCAGCCACCTGGGCTTTCTCCAGGTCCGTCGCCTTCACCCAGTTTTCTTCTTCAAGAAGCCGGTAACGGTCAGTGGTATCTTTTAACTCTATAGCCATCTTGGCTATTTTTTCCTTGCTCTCACAATGAGCGGCCTGTTCGGCCCTTAACTCTTCGGCCGCCTTTAGAGCGGCCGCATTGCTACTCCTTGCTTGCTCCTTGGCTCGGGCACGCTCCGCCCGAAGGGTCTCCACGGTGGCAGCTCCATCTGCAATCATAACATATTAAAGATATTGGCATCATGCTACTCTTATTATGTGACGATCACCAGAAAAATCACTCACCATGTGCCTCGTCAAGCCGCTTGTTGACACGCACGATGTCGGCATCTGCCTCATCCAGTTGCCCCTTTAGCTCGGCAAACCCATCAGTCCGGCTAGCAACCCAAGCTTCAGCCACCTACACATAAAGGCGGTCTGGTTATTACCTGGGACTATGATCCTCTATTTGCCGTTGTTTTCAATGACAACCAGAGTCTCAGGGGCTACTATCTGCATAAGGCATACCTAATGTATGCAGTACTGTTAAAAACATACATTGTTTCATGTACCTCGAAGCCTTTCAGCAGACTCATAAAGGCTTCATGCAAACCGCTTTCAGTGGATGAAATCCTTTCAATTACCGTACCCATTATCGTACGATGCGCTTCCGAGACGACATCTTTCCCTAGAAGATCCTTCAGCGCGTCCAACCGCACACTGTACGGACCCTTGCTGTCGCTCTCCTTAGGAGCCGGATACCGGGGATTCCGGACGGCCAAAGGGTTACCCTCTGGCCCTACTGGATCCAGAGATACCCTTCGCGACGACACTTCAAGGTCGCCCGCTTCTTGAGCCGGGGTGTCCGGGGGAGGCGTTTCGCTCTCCATCATCTCCGGAAGAAGATCCCCCGAAGATGAACTCTGTCGAGAAGGGCTACGATCCGGACTACAATTTATAAGCATCGATTATTGTCTTCGGAAGTAAGGTAGGATGTTTTCACTATTAAGTACTTTTCGATTACTTAGAGCTCGGTAGAGGGCTGATCCCCGCGCGGACATTGTGCGGCAAGAATACCCTCCGAGGCAGGACCCTCTGATGAAGATTTCTTCTCCCGTTTGGAAACCTTGGTTTCCGGATCTTCAGAGGTAGTCCTCTTCCTTCCCCGGGGAGAGAGAATGTCAGATTCTTCCCTTTGATTGTCCTCCCTCACGGAGGAGCTCATTCCCCCGGCTAGAATAAGTAGCGAGTGAGGCCCGCTTTCGCCCTCTTTATTCCCCCCATCATCTTCCTTTGAGGACACTGGATAAGGCGCCGGCTCGAGCATCTTGTCCAGTACCGGATTGTCCAAGCCCTCAGGAAGGGGGGTCGAACACCTGATCATCATCGCCTTTGTTATCTAGTCCTGGTCAAAAGGCGGATCTTTAGAATGATTCCATGATAAATAAAAGGACAACAGGTTCGGCATGGGATTACTTACTTGGGCAGCAAGGTGGTTGCAGCTCAGGCCCACATCCTCGGTGGTGTCCGGACACTCTATATGGGGTCCAAAGAACGATTTGTACATCTCTTCGTGCATCATGCCGAGGAAATGTTGAATAGCACGCGGTCCTTCCGGGTTGAATTCCCACATGCGGAGGGGCTGGCGTTTGCAAGGATGGACTCGACGAACCAGCATAACTTGCATTACCATAACCAGACTGAAATCTCCCTCGAAGAGATCTCGGATACGGCTCTGCAGTATTGGCACGTCCTTGGCTGGACCCCAGCTTAGCCCCCTGCTGATCCATGACATCATTTGTGGTGGGGGACCCGAGCGAAAGTTGGGGGCAGCTACCCACTTGGCACTTCGGGGAGCTGTGATGTAAAACCACTCTCGCTGCCACAATCCGGACACCTCTGTAAAGGAACCCTCCGGCCATGGAGCGTCAGCAATTTTGCTTATTAAAGCACCTCTGCACGCTGCGTACTGCCCCTCAACCATCTTCGGCTTCACATCGAAGGTCTTGAGCCACAGGTCGAAGTGAGGGGTAATGCGGAGGAAGGCCTCACATACGACAATAAATGACGAGATGTGAAGAATGGAATCCGGGGCGAGATCATGAAAATCCAGCCCGTAATAGAACATAAGACCCCTAACAAAGGGATCCAGAGCGAGGCCTAGTCCTCGGAGCAAGTGGGAGATGAACACAACGCTCTCGGTGGGTTCGGGAGTAGGGACGACCTGCCCTCGAGCAGGCAGCCTATGCGAAATTTCGGCGGTCAGATATCTGGACTCTCTCAACTTCTTGATGTCCTCCTCTGTGATGGAGGAAGGCATCCACCGACCTTGAAGGTTGGATCCGGACATAGTTGAAGGTTCAAAGCACCTGACCTGAGCTTTGGGTGTTAGAACTCGAGGCGGGGGAAGGATTCGATTGAGCGCGGGAGGGAAAAAAGAAAAAGCCTTGTCCCCTTTATCAACAGGGAGAATATCAGGCATCCTCCTCGTGGCCGTTTGAGACTTACCTAAGATCTAGGTGTCATACCAACAGGCATGGTTGGGTTACCCACGTTTGTATTGATGAGAATCCCGTGATAAGGGGAACACGATCTCTGCTTTGACAAGACGTGTCAAGAAAACCGCCTCATGTTATGTGCAGAGCTGGTTAAGGAAAATGGTTCGAATAATGACCGGGCCATGGCATGATATCATGTTGTCAAAACGTGTCAGCAGATTAGATTTGTGGAAATATTATTCTCTCTACAATGGTATGTGGAACTTATTTTGCAGGGTCAGACACTGTCCTTGTATTCAAACTCTTCCATGGTGTATTCGAAGGAGGAACCCGCCTTGCAATGCCGAAGACAACACTGCGCGCCGGACTCATCGTCATTGAAGCCTGGTTCAGGGGCTACTGAGGGAGTCCTAGATTAGGGGCTCTCCGGACAGCCGGACTATATCCTTTGGCCGGACTGTTGGACTATGAAGATACGAGATTAAAGACTTCATCCCGTGTCCAGATGGGACTCTACTTGGCGTGGAAGGCAAGCTAGGCAATACAGATATGTATATCTCCTCCTTTGTAACCGACCTTGTGTAACCCTAGCCCCCTCCGGTGTCTATATAAACCGGAGGGTTTTAGTCCGTAGGACAACATAAGATCATACCATAGGCTAGCTTCTAGGGTTTAGCCTCTTTGGTCTCGTGGTAGATCAACTCTTGTAATACTCATATCATCAAGAACAATCAAGTAGGACGTAGGGTATTACCTCCATCAAGAGGGCCCGAACATGGGTAAACATCGTGTCCCCTGCCTCCTGTTACCATCCGCCTTAGACGCACAGTTCGGGACCCCCTACCCGAGATCCGCCGGTTTTGACACCGACACCCTGGTTCCATCGATGTTGTTGGACGAACCGGAGTGAACTGATGAACCGGCGTGAGCTAACGAACCAGAGCTTCGTGTTGTGCCGCTAACTCGGCTTCCCGACGTGCCCTAGCGCGATCCACTACATCCTGGGCATTGCCACCGCCACCCGCCGGGTTATTGCCATGGGGCGGATTATGATTCCTCGCACTGCTTGATACGGCCGGCTCATCGATATGCCTGCTGTAGCTCCAGCTTGGGCGGGGAGTGGAATGAATCCTTTCATGGCTATATGAATAGGCCCGCTGCTGAGTCAAAGCCGTCTGTAGGAGCTCCCTAACCCGTCATGTCTCAACTGCTACGGGGGACTCGCCATCAATCGGGAGAGCTGCCAATCATGAAGCGGCTGCGACGATGTTATCCAATGGGTTAGAGTAATGACCCGGAGGTGTTGAGACACGATGTGATGGAAGGTCGTTTTGACGAGGCGGAGGAGGCGGATCTGTCGTACGAGGCTGAACCAGTGCCCTGGTCCCAGGTGCCTCCGCCTGGTTCACCACAGGTTGGTTGCTGGTGCCCGCTCCGGGTGTGTTAAAGAGATTGCTCGCCTCCAAGACCGACGGAAGGCGCGATCGGTATCTTCTCCTCATACGTCATCCGACGCACTCTGATCCAGCATAAGCCGGTATGCCTGAGCCTCCAATCCGGCCCGCTCTGTAGCCATCCTGGTGTTCTCTGCTGCCAGGTCCGCTTTAGCTTGAGTTATCTGATCCTTCACCTTTGCAATCTCTGCGTTGTGCTGGTCCCAGTTTGCCGCGTCCACCTCCACTGCCAGCAACGTTGCTAAAGCGTCGAATAGATTGGACAAAACCTGAGCCGGAGGCGACGCAGAGCCCCCTGCTCCCGTTGGTGTTGTTGTGGCTAAACATGAGATCATTGCCGCGGCGGTAGAAGAGTGTTGCACTGGTTGTGTACCGACCATGAAGACCGCGACCCGGCTTGGCAGATCGAGGGGATCCGGAATACTGTTGCCATCGGAACATCCACTAATCCGGCCATCCTGTAGCTGGTACAACGACTCGGTTTCTCCGGTTGAAGACTCGTCATCAGAGCAAACAACGGTTCCGCCACCAGATGTCGATCTATCCTCATATTCCGCTCCATGGATGACACCTATGAAGACATGCTTTATGGCGGGCTAAACCTGGGCAGAGCTTGCACGC
Source organism: Triticum urartu (assembly GCF_056163025.1). Lineage (NCBI taxonomy): Eukaryota > Viridiplantae > Streptophyta > Magnoliopsida > Poales > Poaceae > Triticum > Triticum urartu. Next base: position 222,386,855 of record NC_141878.1, read on the forward strand.
TGAGCCATCTCGACGATGTCGGTGCAGATGTCCGGCTCAGGGCCCGGTTCGCCGATCTTGCCGATGAAGACGTGAATTCCACCAAAGGGGACCCGGTACCCGTATTCAATTGAACCGGCCTCGGGACCCCATCCTGCATCATCGATGTAGAGCTTGCCGCGATGACTTTTAGTGATCCGGACCACAGCGTATCCCTTGAGTCCTTCAAAGCTGCCCTTCAAGAACTCCAAACCATCGGGCGATAGCCCCACGGTGGGCGCCAACTGTCGTGGTTTTGTCATGGCAGATGTGCTTGTGAAAGGACTTAGTCATGGAGCCATCGCTACGGGTTAGCATAAAGGGGTTAAAGCGGACAAGGGACGCGAGAGTTTTATACTGGTTTGGCCCCTTACAATGAAGGTAAAAGCCTACTCCAGTTGTGATGGAATTGCTACGGTTTCGATGACCAGGGAGCGAATCCGCTTTGCCTGGCTCTCGAGTTGTTGTGTGTTGTCCTTAAACCGCCGTCGGGTCGTCCATTTATATACATAGGTCGACGCCCGTCGGTTTACAGAGTCCCGAGGCTGGATCACCAACGTGTCCAACTCGGTCTCTATTCCTCCTATCTTACAATACAAGTTACATGATAATGTCGGTTTATATCTACAGGCCTTAACCCGCCTTTGGGCCTTGGGCCTTCATAAAGCGCCACCATCCTTTGTCTTCCTGGGCTTCTAATCCTCATAGAGCTAACCAACAATATGTCATTCACATATACTTATCAAAAATGTTGTAGTGCTCCCACTCACTTTCTTGTAAATACAGCCATCACCGCAAGTCTGTATAAAACCATATGCTTTGATCAACTCATCAAAGCGTATATTCCAACTCCGAGATGCGTGCACCAGTCCATAGATGGATCGCTGGAGCTTGCTCACTTTGTTAGCATCTTTAGGATCGAAAAAACCTTCTGGTTGCATCATATACAACTCTTATTTAAGAAATCCATTAAGGAATGCAGTTTTGACATCCATTTGCCAGATTTCATAAAATGCGGCAACTGCTAACATGATTCGGACAGACTTTTAAGCATCGATACGAGTGAGAAACTCTCATCGTAGTCAACACCTTGAACTTGTCGAAAACATTTTTTTGACAATTCGAGCTTTGTAGATAGTAACATTACTATCAGTGTCTGTCTTCCTCTTGAAGATCCATTTATTCTCAACGACTCACCGATCATTGGGCAAGTCAATCAAAGTCCATACTTTGTTCTCGTACATGGATCCCATCTCAGATTTCATGGCCTCAAGCCATTTTGCGGAATCTGGGCTCATCATCACTTCCTAATAGTTCGTAGGTTCGTCATGGCCAAGTAACATGACTTCCAGCACAGGATTGTTGTACCACTCTGGCGTGGATCTTACTCTGGTTGACCTACGAGGTTCTGTAGTAACTTTATCAGAAGTTTCATGATCATCATCATTAGCTTCCTCACTTACTGGTGTAGGAATCACTGGAACTGATTTCAGTGATGAACTACTTTCCAATAAGGGAGAAGGTACAATTATCTCGTCAAGTTCTACTTTCCTCCTACTCACTTCTTTCGAGAGAAACTCCTTCTCTAGAAAGGATTCATTCTTAGCAATGAATGTCTTGCCTTCGGATCTGTGATAGAAGGTGTACCCAACAGTCTCCTTTGGGTATCCCATGAAGACACATTTCTCCAATTTGGGTCGAGCTTATCAGGTTGAAGCTTTTTCACATAAGCATCGCAGCCCCAAACTTTAAGAAACGGCAACTTGGGTTTCTTGCCAAACCACAGTTCATAAGGTGTCGTCTCAACGGATTTAGATGGTGCCCTATTTAACGTGAATGCAGCTGTCTCTAAAGCGTAACCCCAAAACGATAGTGGTAAATTGGTAAGAGACATCATAGATCGCACTATATCCAATAAAGTATGATTACAATGTTCGGACACACCATTATGTTGTGGTGTTCCAGGTGGCGTGAGTTCCGAAACAATTCCACATTGTTTCAAATGAAGACCAAACTCGTAACTCAAATATTTCGTTACTACGATCAGATCGTAGAAACTTTACTTTCTTGTTACGATGATTTTCCACTTCACTCTGAAATTCTTTGAACTTTTCAAATGTTTCAGACTTATGTTTCATCAAGTAGATATACCCATATCTGCTCAAATCATCTGTGAAGGTCAGAAAATAATGATACCCGCCGCAAGCCTCAACACTCATCGGATCGCATACATCACTATGTATTATTTCTAATAAGTCAGTTGCTCGCTCCATTGTTCCAGAGAACGGAGTCTCAGTCATCTTGCCCATGAGGCATGGTTCGCAAGTATCAAGTGATTCATCATCAAGTGATTCCAAAAGCCCATCAACATGGAGTTTCTTCATGCACTTTACACCAATATGACCTAAATGGCAGTGCCACAAATAAGTTGCACTATCATTATTAACTTTGCATCTTTTGGCTTCAATATTATGAATATGTGTATCGCTATGATCGAGATACAATAATCCATTTATTTTAAGTGTATGACCATAGAAGGTTTTATTCATGTAAATCGAACAACAATTATTCTTTAACTTAAATGAATAATCGTATTGAAATAAACATGATCCTATCATATTATGCTCAAAGCAAACACCAAATAACATTTATTTAGGATCAACCCTAATCCCGAAAGTAGAGGGGGTATGCGATGGTGATCTAATCAACCTTGGAATCTCTTCCAACACTCATCGTTACTTTCCCCTCAACTAGTCTCTGTTCATTATGTAACTCCTATTTCGAGTTACTAATCTTAGCAACTGAATCAGTATCAAATACCTAGGGGTTACTATGAACACTAGTAAAGGACACATCAATAATCTGTATATCAAATATACCTTTGTTCACTTTGCCATCCTTCTTATCCGCCAAGTATTTGGGGTAGTTCCGCTTCCAGTGACCATTCCCTTTGCAGTAGAAGCACTCAGTTTCATGCTTAGGTCTAGCTTTGGGTTTCTTCACGGGAGTGGCAACTTGCTTGCCATTCTTCTTGAAGTTTCCTTTGTTTCTCTTGCCCTTTTACTTGAAACTAGTGGTCTTGCCAACTATCAACACTTGATGCTTTTCTTGATTTCTACCTTCATCGACTTCAGCATCGCGAAGAGCTCGGGAATTACTTTCCTTATCCCTTTCATATTATAGTTCCTCACTAAGTTCTAGTAACTTGGTGATAGTGACTAGAGAACTTTATTAATTACTATCTTATCTGGAAGATTAACTCCCACTTGATTCAAGCAATTGTAGTACCCAGACACGGGCATGCTCAGTGGTTGATCTATTCTCCTCCACCTTATTAATTACTATCTTATCTGGAAGATTAACTCCCACATGCTCAGTGGTTGATCTATTCTCCTCCACCTTGTAGGCAAAGTACTATCAGAGGACTCATACCTCTCGACACGGGCATGAGTATGAAATACCAATTTCAACTCTTAGAACATCTTATATGTTCCGTGGCATTCAAAACATTTTTAAAGTCCCGGTTCTAAGCCGTAAAGCATGGTGCACTAAACCATTAAGTAGTCATCATACTGAGCTTTGCCAAACGTTCATAACGTGTGCATCTGCTCCTGCAATAGGCCTGTCACCTAGTGGTGCATCAAGGACATAATTCTTCTATGCAGCAATGAGGATAATCCTCAGATCACGGATCCAATCCGCATCATTGCTACTAACATCTTTCAACATAGTTTTTCTCTAGGAAGATATCAAAAATAAAGGGCAGCTACATCGCGAGCTATTGATCTATAACATAGTTATGCAAATACTATTAGGACTAAGTTCATGATAAATTGAAGTTCAATTGGTCATATTACTTAAGAACTCCCACTTAGATAGACGTCCCTCTAGTCATCTAAATGATCGCGTGATCCAAATCAACTAAACCATGTCCGATCATCACGTGAGATGGAGTAGTTTTCAATGGTGAACATCACTATGTTGATCATATCTACTATATGATTCACTCTCGACCTTTCGGTCACCAGTGTTCCGAGGCCATATCTGCATATGCTAGGCTCGTCAAGTTTAAACTAAGTATTCCGTGTGTGCAAAACTGGCTTGCACCCGTTGTATGTGAACGTACAGCTTATCACACCCGATCATTACGTGGTGTCTCGGCACGACGAACTGTCGCAATGGTGCATACTCAGGGAGAACACTTATACCTTGAAATTTAGTGAGAGATCATCTTATAATGCTACCGCCGAACTAAGCAAAATAAGATGCATAAAGGATAAACATCACATGCAATCAAAATATGTGACATGATATGGCCATGATCATCTTGCGCCTTTGATCTCCATCTCCAAAGTACCGTTATGATCTCTATCGTCACCAGCATGACAGCATGATGTCCATCATCTTGATCTCTATCAATGTGTTGTCTCATTGTCGTCTCGCCAACTATTTCTTTTGCAACTATTCCTAATGCATAGCGATAAAGTAAAGCAAGTACATGGCACTTGCATCTTATGCAATAAAGAGACAACCATAAGGCTTCAGCCAGTTGCCAATAACTTTAACAAAACATGATCATCTCATACAACAATTTAGATCTCATCACATCTTAACCATATCACATCACAACATGCCCTGCAAAAACAAGTTAGATGTCCTCTACTTTGTTGTTGTAAGTTTTACGTGGCTGCTACGGGTTGAGCAAGAACCATTCTTACCTACACATCAAAACCACAATGCGGTATAGTGATTGCTTTTTGATCTTCAGAAAGAACCCTATTCATTGAAACCGATTCAACTAAAGTTGGAGAAATAGACACCCACTAGCCACCTGTTTGCAAAGCACGTCGCTAGAACCAGTCTCACGTAAGCATACGCGTAGTATCAGTCAGAGCCACTTCATCCAACAATACTGCTGAATCAAGAATCAACTAGTGATGGCAAGCAATATATATATACCCACGCCCACAACTCCTTTGTGTTCTACTCGTGCATATAACATCTACGCATAAACCTGGCTCGGATGCCAATGTTGGGGAACGTAGTAATTTCGAAAAAATTTATACGCACACGCAATATCATGGTGATACATAGCAACGAGAGGGGAGAGTATCGTCCATGTACCCTCGTAGATCGTAAGCGGAAGCGTTATGAGAACGTGGTTGATGTAGTCGTACGTCTTCACGATCTGACTGATCTAAGTACCGAACGTATGACACCTCCGAGTTCAGCACACGTTCAGCTCGGTGACGTCCCACGAACTCCGATCCAGCAGAGCTTCGAGGGAGAGTTTCGTCAGCACGACGGCATAATGACAGTGATGATGATGCTACCGACGCAGGTCTTCGCCTAAGCACCGCTAAGATATGACCGAGGTGGACTATGGTCGAGGGGGGAACCGCACACTGCTAAAAGATCAACTGATCAACTTGTGTCTCCATGGGGTGCCCCCTGCCCCCATATATAAAGGAGGGAGGAGGAGGAGGCAGGCCCTAGAGGGGGCACGCCAAGTGTGGGAGTCCTACTAGGACTCCCAAGTCCTAGTAGGATTCCCCTTTTCCTTTCCGGAGTAGGAGAGAAGAAAGAAGGAAAGAGAGAGGGAGTAGGAAAGGTGTAGCGACCCGACCTCAAACGGTCAAGTCTTTGTGCTTTAGTGCCATCCCTAGATCGGTAATGCTGACACACATAGTACTCGAAGGATTTATAACAGAGTAGCAATCACACACTTATTACATCGAATGTCTCAAGAGAGAACTTATTACAATAATATGGCTTAAGGCCATCTAATGAGATAACAACGGAAGGCTTGGAAGATAAAGTGAGTCCATCAACTCCACCGGCATAGCTGAGCTGCATGGCAACGACCTAACAAACCTTACACCTCGTTCAAAAAGTCTGCAACATAATATGTTGCAGCTCGAAAACGGGTCAGCACATGGAATATGCTGGCAATATAACACGGTAGAGCATGAACAGAATAATGCTAATACTACATGCATATTTGGCTGGTGGAAAGCTCTAGGGTTATAGTTTTTGCGAAAAGCCAATTTTTCCCTACAACAAAGGAATAGATTTTAAGTTAACTATCATGGTGGTTGAAACATTGAGAAGGTAACCCCAACTCAATCCCAATTAAAGTGATTAACAACCCAACAAATTTAATTAAAAGTGATGAGATACATGTGATAACCCAAGTACTAGATACTCAAGATTGTCCATAACCGGGGACACGGCTAACCATGATTAGATTGTACACTCTGCAGAGGTTTGCACACTTTTCCCCACAAGACTCGATCGCCTCCGTTGGATTTCTCGCACTACAAGGTGTTTGAGAAATGGATGACCGAGACACAGTCTTTCAGAAACATTTACTCCCTACTCCGGGTAGACCATACCAAACCTACAAAACCCACTACCTACTGATCTACCTCTTCAAGAGCTTCACGTAACTTACTTAACTATGCTAGAGCCCATAATAGCTTGTGGCTGCACACGGAAGTTTCTAGCATGAATCATCTCAGATCCCTTTGAGCCTGGATGGCGGTCCATAGGAAGATCACATAGTTTCCCCGGGATTTCCAAAAAAATAGACAACACTGGGTTCCCCAGGTGCCTCAATCCACCCAGATGTTTATTTAAGTTGCCACCTTAAGTTAAACCATTAATTAACAATCTCACATCTGTCATGGATTTCACTCAAACCTGAACCACGTCTACGAGCATAGCATAGCATAGCATAGCAATATAAGCAACGCATAGAAGTAACTCCCAAGGGTTTGATAGTAACAGGGTAATAGGTTCTACCTCAATAACTACTTCCCAACCCACAAGTTAATGACATCCTAATCATGCAATGGTTGAGGATTGGAACTAATGCATAAAAACTGGGTATGAAAAGAGTGACCAATGTGTTACTTGCCTTGCTGACGATCCGCAAAACCTAGGGACTCGTAGTAGCATGCTTCGCACTCCAGGTGTTCTATCGCAAACAAACAATAACATACATAAGCAACAAGCAAAGATGCGCAAGAAAAACTCAAATAAAAGAGGTTGACCGGAAAGTTCAACTTAAGAACTCCGGTTAGCAACGAAACTCAAATGGCGAAAGAAACAAGATCTGTTTACTAATCTGGACCAAGGTCAAATTTTACAGTAGCAAAAACTTGTTCAAGTTGATTAAACAGAAATAGGGTTTCGAGACGAAGATCTAGGTGCTTGAATCGCCTGATTCCGACTAACAAGCAAAAAGATAAACATAAACTAAGATTGGAACAGAAATCACGATCGAGAAAAATCATGGATAAATCCGATAAAACGAAAACTGACGAATAGACTAACGAACGAGCATTTGTTAGATGTAACTAACGGGCGAAAACCGTTCAAACGAATGTACGGACGAACATCCGCTAACTAGAAGAACCGAGAAAAATCGGCAAACCGAAAAAAACAGATCTAGGGTTTCTAAAAAAACGAACGGTTTTTAAAAAAACGGTGGCTCGGAACTGGCGCGGTACCTCCGGCGAGGGCTCCGGCGGGGCGGGCTTGGGCGGCGGCGGCGACTCGCGGGAGGCGGGGCTCGGCGGCGGCGGCAAGCGGCGGCGGCGAGGCAGGCGGCGGCGGCGGCTGCGGCTCGGGGCGGCGGTGGCTGCAGTGGTGGTGGTTTGGGGCGGCGGGGGTGGCGGCTTATAAAGGGGGCTGGGGCGGCGACTTGGGGGAGGGGGCAAGACGCGGCAGAGGCGGAGTCCGGCTCGGACTCCGGTCCGAGCGGCGGCGGGGCGGCGCACGCACGCGGGGGCAGTGGCGGCTCGGGCCGGCCTGGCTCGGCTTGGCCTTAGGCCCAGTTGGGCGCGGGAAACATTTTTTTAAATAATTACGCCGACAAAAATAAAATCTTAGAAAATAAAATAAAAACCTAAAAATGCCAAAACAAATTTTCACCGTCTAAATAAAATATTTAGAACGAGATGAACCTTTTCTTGGCCCTAAAATCCAATTTTGAAAACATGCAATTTTTCTAATGCAAATAAAATCAAATAAATGATTTTAATATTTTTCCTCCAATATTTCAATTATTTTGGAGAAGTCATATTATCTCCTCTCATATATTTTAATATGAAATATTTTTAGGAAGGAAAAATAATTAAAATCCAAATCCTCGTTTCATTATTTGATAAAAATCAAATATGAAAACCGGGGAAATCCCCAACTCTCTCCGAGGGTCCTTGAGTTGCTTAGGATTTTGAGGATTGCAAAACGAAAATGCAATAAAATATGATATGCATGGATGACCTATGTATAACATTCCAAATTGAAAATTTGGGATGTTACAAACCTACCCCCCTTAAGATGAATCTCGCCCTCGAGATTCGGGTTGGCTAGAAAATAGGTGCGGGTGGTCTTTGAGTAGATCATCCTCTCGTTCCCAGGTGGCTTCATCCTCGGTATGGTGGCTCCACTGAACTTTGCAAAACTTGATAACCTTGCTGCGAGTGACTCGGCTGGCAAACTCAAGAATCTTAACTGGCTTCTCCTCATAAGTCAAATCACTATCAAGCTGAATCGCCTCCAAGGGTACTGTATCTCTTAACGGTATATCGGCCATCTCAGCATGACACTTCTTCAGCTGTGAAACGTGGAACACATCATGAACTCCTGACAATCCCTCAGGTAATTCCAACTTGTAGGCAACTTCTCCCATCCGCTCTAAAACACGATACGGTCCTACAAATCTTGGGGCTAACTTTCCCTTAAATCCAAAATGTTTCACTCCTCGCAAGGGTGATACTCGCAGGTATGCTCTGTCTGCAATTTCATAGGTTACCTCCTTGCATTTTGAATCTGTGTAACTCTTCTGCCTGGACTGAGCAATCTTCAGTCTATCGTGAATCAATTTAACCTTCTCTTCAGACTCTTTGATTAAGTCTGGTCCAAACAACTGTCGGTCTCCTACCTCATCCCACATCAACGGCGTTCTACATCTGCGTCCATACAGAGCTTCAACGGTGCCATCTTCAAACTGGCTTGATAGCTATTGTTGTATGAGAACTCTGCGTAAGGCAAATTGTCGTCCCAACTAGATCCATAATCTAGCGCACAGGCTCTCAACATGTCCTCCAGTATCTGGTTGACTCTCTCGGTCTGTCCGTCCGTCTGCGGGTGAAATGCTGTACTGAACTCCAATCTTGTACCCAAGGTCTGGTGTAACTGATGCCAAAACTTTGAAGTAAACTGTGCTCCTCAATTTGATACGATGGTCCTCGGAACTCCATGCAGACATACAATCTTGGACATATATATCCTGGCCAACTTCGCACTCGTAAAAGTGGTTTTTACTGGGATGAAGTGAGCCACTTTGGTCAAGCGATCAACTACTACCCATATTGAATCATATCCTGCTTTGGTCCTGGGCAATCCGGTGAAAAATTCCATGCCAAGTTTATCCCACTTCCATTCGAGTATCGGCATAGGCTGTAACAGTCCTACTGGCTTCTGATGCTCTGCCTTCACTCTCTGACATACATCACATACGGCTACGTACTCGGCAATATCCTTCTTCATACCAGTCCACCAGAAACGTTCCTTCAAATCCAAATACATCTTGGTGTTTCCGGGGTGTATCGAGTATGGTGAGTCATGAGCCTCCTGAAGTATTAACTTCCTGATCTCTGGGTTATTGGGCACATAAACTCGATCTTCAAACCATAAGGTATCGTGCTCATCCTCACAAAAACCTTTGGACTTTCCTTTATCTCGGCAATCTCTTTGTCATCCTTCTGAGCTTCTCGAATCTTGCCCAACAATGTAGAATGAACCTCCATTGTTGCAACGAAACCTCTTGGAACAATCTCCAACCGAAGTTCCATGATATCCTCTGCTAATTCCTTCGGCAATCCCTTACTTTCAAGGATATTAGCATAACTCTTTCGGCTCAAAGCGTCTGCTACGACATTGGCCTTTCCGGGATGATAATGTAGCTTCATATCGTAATCCTTTATAAGCTCCAACCATCTCCTCTGTCTAAGGTCCAGCTCCTTCTGTGTTAAAATGTACTTCAAACTCTTATGATCCGTGTACACATCACAACGGTTTCCAATAAGTCAATGTCTCCAAGTCTTCAATGCATGCACTACGGCTACTAGCTCCAAATCATGCGTGGCATAGTTCAACTCATGAGGTTTTAGTTGTCGTGAGGCATATGAAACAACTCTTCCGTCTTGCATAAGTACACATCCAAGTCCTAAGCGAGAGGCATCGCAATACACTTGGAAATCCTTATGTATATCTGGCAGTGTCAGCACTGGGGCTGTAGTCAAATGTTTCTTCAACTCCTGGAAACTTGCCTCGCAATCTTCTGTCCATTTAAACTTAGTATCCTTCTTCAATAGTTCAGTCATTGGCTTCGCAATCTTGGAAAAATTCTCAATGAATCTCTGGTAGTATCTTGCGAGTCCAAGGAAACTGCGGATCCCGCTAACTGAAGTGGGTGCCAACCATTCAGTGACTGACTGAACCTTGCTAGGGTCCACTACTATTCCTTCCCCTGATATAACATGTCCAAGGAATACGACTTCCTTCAACCAAAATTCGCATTTGCTAAACTTAGCATACAACTGGTGTTCCCTGAGTTTCTCGAGAACTAATCGCAAATGCTCTTTATGCTCCTCTTCATTCTTCGAGTATACCATGATATCATCTATAAACACCACAACAAACTTGTCCAAATATTCCATGAACACCTTGTTCATCATGCTCATGAAATAGGCAGGGGCGTTAGTCAGTCCAAACGACATGACCGTATACTCGTATAATCCATACCGCGTGGTGAACGCTGTCTTTGGTATATCCTTCTCTCAAATCTTCAACTGATGGTATCTTGATCGCAAATCAATCATCGAGAACACTTTAGCTCCTTGCAGCTGATCAAACAGATCGTTGATCATCGGCAGTGGGTACTTGTTCTTAATCGTCACTTAATTTAAAGCTCGATAATCAACAACCATCCTTAGGGATTTATCCTTCTTCTCAACCAAAAGCACTGGGGCTCCCCAAGGTGATGAACTTCTTCGAATGTACCCTTTCTCCAATAACTCCTTGATCCGTTTCTTAATTTCCTCCAGATCATTCGCGGGCATCCGATAGGGTCTCTTGGATATTGGCCCGGTACCTGGCAATAGATCTATTAGAAACTCAATGTCTCTATCCGGTGGCATGCCTGGTAACTCCTCTGGAAAAACATCCGGGTAATCCTTCACTACAGGCACTTCCTCCTGAACAACTCCCGTAAGGGCATTCACTTGGCTCCTCCTAGGCACATGCCTAGATACATACTTAATCCTTTTTCCCTCCGGGGTGGTGAGATAAATCGACTTACTAGCACAGTTAATGCTTCCTCCATACTTTGACATCCAGTCCATACCCAATATCACATCCAAACCTTGTGACTCCAAGATTATTAGGTCGAACGGAAAAACATGTGTACCAATGGTTAGGGATATCTGGTTGCACCATCGGCTAGCCATGTATTCTGCTCCAGGTGAACTCACTAAGAGAGGGGTCCTAAGGGTTTGGGTTGGTAGTTTAAACTTATCCATGGATCCCCTTGATATGTATGAATGCGATGCACCAGTATCGAAAAGAACAAGAGCGGTAAATGACTTAACCAAAAACTTACCTATTACCGCGTCCGACTGCTCTTTAACCTCCTCCACGTTAATGTGGTTCACTTGTCCTTTGTTGAATGGATTAGGCTTCTTCCCCGCGCTCCCATTTCCGTTTCCATTCCTTCCTTTAGGGCAATCATTGGCATAGTGCCCTGTCTTCCCGCACTTAAAGCAAGTAACTTGACTTAGATCTCTTTTGGAGGGTGTGGCTGGGTTGGAGTGGTTCTGATTGTTGTTAGCTCTGTTCCCATTCCCATTCTTAGCACCATTGTGGTTATGCGATCCCCCTCCGGCGTGGTTGTGATCTCCATGGTTATGAACTAGTCCTCCCGAGTTCGGGGTTAGGCGAGGCTTCTGCTGAGCTCCTGAGTTATACTTCCCTTGTCCGTACTTCCTCTTACGGCTATCAATCTGCTGCTGCTTCCCTTCAATCATAAGAGCCTTGTCTACCAACTCCTGGTAGTTGTTGAAGGTTGCTACCATCAACTGCATTCTCATCTCGTCATTCAGCCCTTCCATAAACTTCTCCTGCTTCGCGGCATCTGAGGCCACATCATCAGGGGCATAGCGTGATAACTTGCTAAACTCATCCGCGTACTGAGCCACAGTACGGTTCCCCTGGCGTAAGTTGCGGAACTACTGCTTCTTCATCCGCATAGCTCCGGTTGAGACATGGGCTGTGCGGAAAGCTTGCTGAAACTGGTCCCATGTCATCGTGGCTATGGGGTAGGTGACAGTCTAATTCTCCCACCATGATGCTGCTGGTCCATCCAACTGATGTGCGGCAAAACGCACCTTCTTAGCATCAGTGCATCCCGCAGTGGTTAACTCCCTTCCAATCCTGTGGAGCCAATCATCTGCAACTATAGGCTCGGTGCTACTGGAAAACACCGGCGGTTGTAACCTTAGAAAGCGGGCTAGGTTGTCCACTGGTGGCGGGTTGTTGTTGTTGTTGTTGTTGTTGCCCTGGTTCTGAACTAGCAATTGCATCAAAGTATTCTGCTGCTGGATCAACTGGGTGAGCTCCGGTGGGAAAACAAAACCGGGGTCATGTCTCGGAGGCATCTGATGGGTTTAGATGGAAGAGATCAGAATAGAAAAGGGGTCTAATGAGAAAGCACTACCCATATGCACAAGAGACAAACACAATCATTTCACTCAATCAATCAAGCAAGGGCATACAAGCGGTCTGGAACTATCGCAAAAGTGCTCAACTACTACTAAATACATGGGGGAAATACTACTAATATATGGTGGTCCTCTAGAAATTTTGATCGGTGGAAGACTCCATGATATCTGCTCCAGCTTTGTCTTCTAAGTCATCATCACTTGGATCGGAATCGGTGTCGTTGATGATGATGTAGTTGTCCGGGCAAGTGGAATCGTCATCTTCTACTCCTGGTGCTAGACCTCCCATGAATACTCTGATCTTCTTAACCAGGTCGTCATTCTTCTCCAGTAGTGTCTTGATTTCCTCCTCATATCCATAGCGTGTAAACTTGAGTTCTTCCTCCAGCTCAATGATCCTAGTCTTCGCCTTCTTCAAGTCCATCATGTCCGCGCACATCTGGTTCTCCTGGCGTCGAATGTGCTGGTTTAACTCCTGGATGAAAGCTGCAATGGATCTATCCTTCTTAGTGCTGATTACTTCCCATTGCTCGTCTCGGTGCCCACATATTTGGTAGATAGTGTCCCTAAGTTCCCTGTTGTAGACTTCTCCAATGCGTCCCATGGTAATGTGGGCTGCCATGCTCTTGCCTAGACTCCAGGTGGGTGCTTCGAAAGAAAATTCTATGGGTTTAGAAGTTGGTGAGAACGTCCTTCCTGGAACTTGTACTTGAATCATCCAGCGCTCCTCTTCTGGCAAGGTAGCGTTGTATGTCCTGGTGAAGCTTGGTATTCCAATGTTCAAGTACCTAGTGACTTCCTTCAAGTGGCGTCCAAAAGGTGTGTCTTCATCCGGTTGGGCAAACTTGTTCTTCATCTCCGTCATCCTAAAGAGTAGAAATTGAAGAGGAGTCAGAAATGAGAAGAAAGTGTGACCTATGGTTTAGCTTAGTGGTCGTGTCCTACACTCAGCGTGTGCTCTAATACCATCTTGTAGCGACCCGACCTCAAACGGTTAAGTCTCTGTGCTTCAGTGTCATCCTTGGATCGGTAATGCTGACACACACAATACTCGAAGGATTTATAACAGAGTAGCAATCACACACTTATTACATCGAATGTCTCAAGAGAGAACTTATTAAAATAATATGGCTTAAGGCCATCTAATGCGATAACAGCGGAAGGCTTGGAAGATAAAGTGAGTCCATCAACTCCAACGGCATAGCTGAGCTGCACGGCAACGACCTAACGAACCTTACTCCTCGTCTGAAAAGTTTGCAACATAATACGTTGCAGCCCGAAAACGGGTCAGCACATGGAATATGCTGGCAATATAACACGGTAGAGCATGAACAGAATAATGCTAATACTACATGCATATTTGGCTGGTGGAAAGCTCTAGGGTTATAGTTTTTGCGAAAAGCCAATTTTTCCCTACAACAAAGGAATAGATCTTAATTTAAATATCATGGTGGTTGAAACATTGAGAAGGTAACCCCAACTCAATCCCAATTAAAGTGATTAACAACCCAACAAATTTAATTGAAAGTGATGAGATACATGTGATAACCCAAGTACTAGATACTCAAGATTGTCCATAACCGGGGACACGACTAACCATGATTAGATTGTACACTCTGCAGAGGTTTGCGCACTTTTCCCCACAAGACTCGATCGCCTCCGTTGGATTTCTCGCACTACAAGGTGTTTGAGAAACAGATGACCGAGACACAGTCTTTCAGAAACATTAACTCTCTACTCCGGGTAGACCATACCAAACCTACAAAACCCACTACCTGCTGATCTACCTCTTCAAGAGCTTCACGTAACTTACTTAACTATGCTAGAGCCCATAATAGCTTGTGGCTGCACACGGAAGTTTCTAGCATGAATCATCGCAGTTCTCTTTGAGCCTGGGTGGCGGTCCATAGGAAGATCACACGGGTTCCCCGGGATTTCCAAAAAAACAGACAACAATGGGTTCCCCAGGTGCCTCAATCCACCAAATGTTTATTTAAGTTGCCACCTTAAGTTGAACCATTAATTAACAATCTCACATTTGTCATGGATTTCACTCAAACCCGAACCACGTCTACGAGCATAGCATAACATAGCAATATAAGCAACGCGTAGAAGTAACTCCCAAGGGTTTGATAGTAACAGGGTAATAGGTTCTACCTCAATAACTACTTCCCAACCCACAAGTTAATGACATCCTAATCATGCAATGGTTGAGGATTGGAACTAATGCATAAAAGCTGGGTATGAAAAGAGTATGATCAATTTGTTACTTGCCTTGCTGACGATCCGCAAAACCTAGGGACTCGTAGTAGCACGCTTTGCACTCCGGGTGTTCTATCGCAAACAAACAATAACATACATAAGCAACAAGCAAAGACGCGCAAGAAAAACTAAAATAAAAGAGGTTGACCTGAAAGTTCAACTTAAAACTCCGGTTAGCAAAAAGAATAAAATCAAACGGAGCAACGAAACTCAAACGGCGAAAGAAACAAGATCCGTTTACTAATCTAGACCTAGGTCAAATTTTATAGTAGCAAAAACTTTTTCAAGTTGATTAAACGGAAAGAGGGTTTCAAGATGAAGATCTAGGCGCTTGAATCGCCTGATTCCGACTAACGAGCGAAAAGATAAACAGAAACTAAGATCGGATCAGAAATCGCGATCGAGAAAAATGACGGATAAATCAGATAAAAAGAAAACTAATGAATAGACTAACGAACGAGCGTTCGTTAGCTGTAACTAACGGGCGAAAACCATTCATTAAAATGAACGTACGGACGAACGTCCACTAACTAGAAGAACCGAGAAAAACCGGCGAACCGGAAAGAAAACAGATCTAGGGTTTCTAAAAAACCGAACGGTTTTTTAAAAAAACCGACGGCTCAGAACTGGCGCGGTACCTCCGGCGAGGGCTCCAGCGGGGCGTGCTTGGGCGGCGGCGGCGACTAGCGGGCGGCGGGGCTCGGCGGCGGCGGCAAGCAGCGGCGGCGGCGAGGCAGGCGGCGGCGGCTGCGGCTCGGGGCGGCGGTGGCTGCGATGGTGGTGGTGGTTTGGGGCGGCGGGGTGGCGGCTTATAAAGGGGGTGGGGGCGGCGACTTGGGGGAGGGGGCAAGATGCGGCGGAGGCGGAGTCCGGCTCGGACTCCGGTCCGAGCGGCGGCGGGGCGGCGCATGCGCGCGGGGGTGGTGGCGGCTCGGGCCGGCCTGGCTCGGCTGGGCCTTAGGCCCAGTCGGGCGCGGGAAACATTTTTTTTAATAATTACGCCGATAGAAATAAAATTCTAGAAAATAAAATAAAAACCTAAAAATGCCAAAACAAATTTTCACCGTCTAACGAAAATATTTAGAACGAGATGAACCTTTTCTTGGCCCTAAAATGCAATTTTGAAAACGTGCAATTTTTCATTTGCAAATAAAATCCAAATAAAATAAAATCAAATCAAATCAATGATTTTAATATTTTTCCTCCAATATTTCAATTATTTTGGAGAAGTCATATTATCTCCTCTCATATATTTTAATATGAAATATTTTTAGGAAGGAAAAATAATTAAAATCCAAATCCTCGTTTCATTATTTGATAAAAATCAAATATGAAAACCGGGGAAATCCCCAAATCTCTCCGAGGGTCCTTGAGTTGCTTAGGATTTTGAGGATTGCAAAACGAAAATGCAATAAAATATGATATGCATGGATGACCTATGTATAACATTCCAAATTGAAAATTTGGGATGTTACAAAAGGGCAAGGGGGCGCCGCCCCCTTTCCCCTAGTCCAATTCAGACCCATGGGGGGCGCCTCCTTCCCTTTGTCCTGCCTCCTCTATTCCCGTATGGCCCAATAAGGCCCAATACTTCTCCTGGCGAATTTCCGTAACTCTCCGGTACTCAGAAAAATACCCAAATCACTCGGAACCTTTCCGATGTCCGAATATAGCCTTCCAATATATCGATCTTTACGTATCGACCATTTCGAGACTCCTCGTCATGTCCCCGATCTCATCCGGGACTCCGAACAAACTTCGGTCATCAAATCACATAACTCATAATACAAATCGTCACAGAACGTTAAGCGTGCGGACCCTACGGGTTCGAGAACTATGTAGACATGACTGAAACTCATCTCTGGTCAATAACCAATAGCGAAACCTGGATGCTCATATTGGTTCCTACATATTCTACGAAGATCTTTATTGGTCAAACCGCATAACAACATACGTTGTTTCCTTTGTCATCGGTATGTTACTTGCCCGAGATTCGATCGTCGGTATCTCAATACCTAGTTCAATCTCGTTATCGGCAAGTCTCTTTACTCGTTTCGTAATGCATCATCCCGCAACTAACTCATTAGTCACATTGCTTGCAAGGCTTATAGTGATTTGCATTACCGAGAGGGCCCAGAGATACCTCTCCGACAATCGGAGTGACAAATCCTAATCTCGATCTATGCCAACTCAACAAGAACCATCGGAGACACCTGTAGAGCACCTTTATAATCACCCAGTTACGTTCTGATGTTTGGTAGCACATAAAGTGTTCCTCCGGTATTCGGGAGTTGCATAATCTCATAGTCATAGGAACATGTATAAGTCATGAAGAAAGCAATAGCAACAAACTAAACGATCAAATGTAAGCTAACGGAATGGGTCAAGTCAATCACATCATTCTCTAATGATGTGATCCCGTTAATCAAATGACAACTCATGTCTATGGTTAGGAAACTTAACCATCTTTGATTCAAAAAGCTAGTCAAGTAGAGTCATACTAGTGACACTCTGTTTGTCTATGTATTCACACATGTACTAAGTTTCCGGTTAATACAATTCTAGCATGAATAATGAACATCTATCATGATATAAGGAAATAAACAATAACTTTATTGTTGCCTCTAGGGCATATTTCCTTCAGTCTCCCACTTGCACTAGAGTCAATAATCTAGTTCACATCTTTATGTGATTAGTTCACATCTCCATGTGACTAATACCCAAAACGGTTTACTAGAGTCAATAGTCTAGTTCACATCGCTATGTGATTAACACCCAAAGAGTGATCATGTTTTTCTTGTGAGAGAAGTTTAGTCTATGGGTCTGCAACATTCAGATCTGTATGTATTTCCCAAATTTCTATTTCTACAATGCTCTGCACGTAGCTATTCTAGCTAATTTCTCCCACTTTCAATATGTATCCAGATTGAGACTTAGAGTCATCTAGATCGATGTAAAAATCTTGCATCGACGTAACTTTTTACGATGAACTCTTTTTATCACCTCCATAACGGAGAAATATTTCCTTAGTCCTCTAAGGATAATTTTCACCGCTGTCCAGTGATCTACTCCTAGATCACTATTGTATTCCCTTGCCAGAATCATGCTAAGGTATACAATAGGACTGGTAAACAGCATAGCATACTTTATAGAACCTATGACTGAGGCATAGGGAATGACTTTTCATTCTCTTTCTATTTTCTGCTATGGTCGGGTTTTGAGTCTTTACTCAACTTCACACCTTGCAACACAGGAAAGAACTCCTTCTTTGACTGTTCCATTTTGAACTACTTCAAAATCTTGTCAAGGTATGTACTCATTGAAAAAACGTATCATGCATCTTGATCTATCTCTATAGATCTTGATGCTCAATGTGTAAGAAGTTTCATTGAGGTCTTTCTTTGAAAAACTCTTTTCACACACTCCTTTATGCTTTCCAGAAAATTCTACATTATTTCCGATCAACAATATGTCATTCACATATACTTATCAGAAATGCTGTAGTGCTCCCACTCACTTTCTTGTAAATACAAGCTTCACCGCAAGTCTGTATAAAACCATATGCTTTGATCAACTCATCAAAGCATATATTCCAACTCCGAGATGCTTGCACCGGTCCATAGATGGATTGCTAGAGCTTGCTCACTTTGTTAGCATATTTAGGATCGACAAAACCTTCTGGTTGCATCATATACAACTCTTCTTTAAGAAATCCATTAAGGGATGCAGTTTTGACATCCATTTGCCAGATTTCATAAAATGTGGCAACTGTTAACATGATTCGGACAGACTTTTAAGCATCGACACGAGTGAGAAACTCTCATCATAGTCAACACCTTGAACTTGCCGAAAACATTTTTTCGACAATTCGAGCTTTGTAGATAGTAACACTACTATCAGCGTCCGTCTTCCTCTTGAAGATCCATTTATTCTCAGTGACTCACCGATCATCGGGCAAGGCAATCAAAGTCCATACTTTGTTCTCATACATGGATCTCATCTCAGATTTCATGGCCTCAAGCCATTTTGCGGAATCCAGGCTCATCATCGCTTCCTCATAGTTCATAGGTTCGTCATGGTCAAGTAACATGACTTCCACAACATGATTGCCGTACCACTCTAGCGTGGATCTTACTCTGGTTGACCTATGAGGTTCTGTAGTAACTTGATCAGAAGTTTCATGATCATCATCATTAGCTTCCTCACTTACTGGTGTAGGAATCACTGGAACTGATTTCATTGATGAACTACTTTCCAATAAGGGAGAAGGTATGATTACCTCATCAAGTTCTACTTTCCTCCCACTCACTTCTTTTGAGAGAAACTCCTCCTCTAGAAAGGATCCATTCTTAGCAACAAATGTCTTGCCTTCGGATCTGTCATAGAAGGTGTACCCAATAGTCTCCTTTGGGTATCCTATGAAGACACATTTCTCTGATTTGGGTTCGAGCTTATCAGGTTGAAGCTTTTTCACATAAGCAACACAGCCCCAAACTTTAAGAAACGACAACTTGGGTTTCTTGCCAAACCACAGTTCATAAGGTGTCGTCTCAACGGATTTAGATGGTGCCCTATTTAACGTGAATGCAGCTGTCTCTAAAGCATAACCCCAAAATGATAGTGGTAAATCAGTAACAGACATCATAGATCGCACTATATCCAATAAAGTATGATTATGATTTTCGGACACACCATTATGCTATGGTGTTCCAGGTGGCGTGAGTTGCGAAACTATTCCACATTGTTACAAATGAAGACCAAACTCGTAACTCAAATATTTTGTTACTGCGATCAGATCGTAGAAACTTTACTTTCTTGTTACGATGATTTTCCACTTCACTTTGAAATTCTTTGAACTTTTCAAATGTTTCAGACTTATGTTTCATCAAGTAGATATACCCATATCTGCTCAAATCATCTGTGAAGGTCAGAAAATAATGATACCCACCGCGAGCCTCAACACTCATCAGATCGCATACATCACTATGTATTATTTCCAATAAGTCAGTTGCTCGCTCCATTATTCCGGAGAACGGAGTCTTAGTCATCTTGCCCATGAGGCATGGTTCGCAAGTATCAAGTGATTCCAAAAGCCCATCAACATGGAGTTTCTTCATGCGCTTTACACCAATATGACCTAAACGGCAGTGCCACAAATAAGTTGCACTATCATTATTAACTTTGCATCTTTTGGCTTCAATATTATGAATATGTGTATCACTAAGATCGAGATACAATAAAACATTTATTTTAAGTGTATGACCATAGAAGGTTTTATTCATGTAAACGGAACAACAATTATTCTTTGACTTAAATGAATAACCGTATTGCAATAAACATGATCCTATCATATTATGCTCAATGCAAACACCAAATAACATTTATTTAGGTTCAACACTAATCCCGAAGGTAGAGGGAGTATGCGATGGTGATCTTATCAACCTTGGAATCTCTTCCAACACTTATCGTTACTTTGCCCTCAACTAGTCTCTGTTCATTATGTAACTCCTGTTTCGAGTTACTAATCTTAGCAACTGAATCGGTATCAAATACCTAGGGGTTACTATGAACACTAGTAAAGTACACATCAATAATCTATATATCAAATATACCTTTGTTCACTTTGCCATCCTTCTTATCCGCCAAGTATTTGGGGTAGTTCCGCTTCCAGTGACCATTCCCTTTGCAGTAGAAGCACTCAGTTTCATGCTTAGGTCTAGCTTTGGGTTTCTTCACGGGAGTGGCAACTTGCTTGCCATTCTTCTTGAAGTTTCCTTTGTTTCTCTTGCCCTTTTACTTGAAACTAGGTGTCTTGTCAACCATCAACACTTGATGCTTTTCTTGATTTCTACCTACGTCGATTTTAGCATCGCGAAGAGCTCGGGAATTACTTTCGTCATCCCTTTCATATTATAGTTCATCACTAAGTTCTAGTAACTTGGTGATAGTGACTAGAGAACTTTATCAATTACTATCTTATCTGGAAGATTAACTCCCACTTCATTCAAGCAATTGTAGTACCCAGACAATCTGAGCACATGCTCACTGGTTGAGCTATTCTCCTCCACCTTGTAGGCAAAGTACTGTCAGAGGTCTCATACCTCTCGACACGGGCATGAGTATGAAATACCAATTTCAACTCTTAGAACATCTTATATGTTCTGTGGCGTTCAAAACGTTTTTGAAGTCCTGGTTCTAAACCGTAAAGCATGGTGCACTAAACTATTAAGTAGTCATCATACCGAGCTTTGTCAAACGTTCATAAAGTGTGCATCTGCTCCTGCAATAGGTCTGTCACCTAGCGGTGAATCAAGGACATAATTCTTCTATGCAGCAATGAGGATAATCCTCAGATCACGGATCCAATCCACATCATTGCTACTAGCATCTTTCAACATAGTTTTTATCTAGGAACATATCAAAAATAAACGGGGAGCTACATCGCGAGCTATTGATCTATAATATAGTTATGCAAATACTATCAGGACTAAGTTCATGATAAATTAAAGTTCAATTAATCATATTACTTAAGAACTCCCACTTAGATAGACATCCCTCTAGTCATCTAAATGATCACATGATCCAAATCAACTAAACCATGTCCGATCATCACGTGAGATGGAGTAGTTTTCAATGGTGAACATCACTATGTTGATCATATCTACTATAAGATTCACGCTCGACCTTCCGGTCTCCAGTGTTCCGAGGCCATAGCTGCATATGCTAGGCTCGTCAAGTTTAACCTAAGTATTCCGCGTGTGCAAAACTGGCTTGCACCCGTTGTATGTGAACGTATAGCTTATCACACCCGATCATCATGTGGTGTCTCGGCACGATGAACTGTCGCAATGGTGCATACTAAGGGAGAACACTTGTACCTTGAAATTTAGTGAGAGATCATCTTATAATGCTACCGCCGAACTAAGAAAGATAAGATGCATAAAGGATAAACATCACATGCAATCAAAATATGTGACATGATATGGCCATGATCATCTTGCGCCTTTGAGCTCCATCTCCAAAGTACCGTCATGATCTCTATCGTCACCGGCATGACACCATAATCTCCATCATCTTGATCTCTATCAATGTGTCGTTACATGGTCATCTCGCCAACTATTGCTTTTGCAACTATTCCTATCGCATAGCGATAAAGTAAAGCAATTACATGGCACTTGCATCTTATGCATTAAGGAGATAGCCATAAGGCTTCTGCCAGTTGCCGATAACTTTAACAAAACATGATCATCTCATACAACAATTTATATCTCATCACGTCTTGACCATATCACATCACAACATGCCCTACAAAAACAAGTTAGACGCCGTCTACTTTGTTGTTGCAAGTTTACGTGGCTGCTACGGGCTGAGCAAGAACCGTTCTTACCTACGCATCAAAAGCCACAACGCGGTATAGTGATTGCTTTTTGATCTTCAGAAAGAACCCTGTTCATTGAATACGATTCAACTAAAGTTGGAGAAACATACACCCACTAGCCACCTGTTTGCGAAGCACGTCGGTAGAACCAGTCTCGTGTAAGCGTACGCGTAATATCGGTCTGAGCCGCTTCATCCAACAATACTGTTGAATCAAGAATCAACTAGTGACGACAAGCAATATGTATATACCCACGCCCACAACTCCTTTGTGTTCTACCCGTGCATATAATATCTACGCATAAACCTGGCTCGGATGCCAATGTTGGGGAACGTAGTAATTTCAGAAAAATCCTACGCACACGCAATATCATGGTGATGCATAGCAACGAGAGGGGGGAGTATCGTCCATGTACCCTCGTAGACCGTAAGTGGAAGCGTTATGAGAACGCGGTTGATGTAGTCGTACGTCTTCATGATCCGACTGTTCCAAGTACTGAACGTACGGCACCTCCGAGTTCAGCACACGTTCAGCTCAGTGATGTCCCACGAAGTCCGATCCAGCAGAGCTTCGAGGGAGAGTTCCGTCAGCACGACGGCATAATGATGGTGATGATGATGCTACCGACGCAGGGCTTCGCCTAAGCACCGCTACGATATGACCGAGGTGGATTATGGTGGAGGGGGGCACCGCACACGGCTAAAAGATCAACTTATCAACTTGTGTCTCCATGGGGTGCCCCCTGCCCCCGTATATAACTAGATCGATAACTAGATCGGTAATCATTATTGCAATTTTATAAGGGAGAGGCATAAGCTAACATACTTTCTCTACTTGGACCATATGCACTTATGATTGGAACTCTAGCAAGCATCCGCAACTACTAAAGATCATTAAGGTAAAACCCAACCATAACATTAAAGCATCAAGTCCTCTTTATCCCATACGCCCCCTTACTCGGGTTTGTGTTTCAGTCACTCACGCAACCCACTATAAGTGAATCATGAATGTATTGCAACACCCTACATCGGGGATCCCTCATGCTTGCGCGACACAGAGAGCACCATAGGACAGCACCAATAATAAAACATGCAACTCAAACCAATCTTTATCATCAAATAGCCCATAGGACAAAACAGATCTACTCAAACATCATAGGATAGCCATACATCATTGGGAAATAATATATAGTGTTGAGCACCATGTTTAATTAGAGATTACAGTGGGTAAGAGAGAGGTTACACCGCTACATAGAGGGGGGAAGAGTTGCTAATGATGGCGGTGAAGTTGTTGGTGAAGATTGCAGTGATGATGATGGCCCCCGGTGGCACTCCGGTGCCACCGAAAGCGAGGGGGAGAGGGCCCCCCTTCTTCTTCTTCTTCCTTGAACTCCTTCCTAGATGGGAGAAGGGTTTCCCCTCTATTCCTTGGTCTCCATGGCATGGGAGGGGCGAGAGCCCCTTCGAGATTGGATCTGTCTCTCTGTCTCTCTTTGTTTCTACGTTCTCAGATTCTTCCCTTTCACCGTTTCTTATATTCCTGGAGAACCGTAACTCCGATTGGGCTGAAATTTTAACACGATCTCTATCCGGATATTAGCTTTCTTGCGGCGAAAGAAGGGCACCAACCGCCTTACGGGGTGGCCACGAGGGTCAGGGGTGCGCCCCCTGCCTCGTGGGCCCCTCGAGCATCGTCTTGCGATGATTTAACTTCCCAACAATCACATATATTCCAAAAAAATCTCCGTCCGTTTTTATCCCGTTTGGACTCCGTTTGATATGGATTTTCTACGGAACAAAAAACATGCAACAAACAGGAACTGGCACTGGGCACTGGATCAATATGTTAGTCCCAAAAATAGTATAAAAAGTTGCCAAAAGTATATGAAAGTTATAGAATATTGGCATGGAACAATAAAAAATTATAGATACGACAGAGACGTATCATGTTCCCTTTTTCATCGGTATGTTACTTGCCCGAGATTCATCGGTATCTCAATACCTAGTTCAATCTCATTACCGACAAATCTCTTTACTTGTTCCGTACTGCATTGATACGTCTCCAACGTATCTATAATTTTTGATTGCTCCATGCTATTATATTATCTATTTTGGATGTTAATGGGCTTTATTTTATACTTTTATATCATTTTTGGGACTAACCTACTAACCAGAGGCCCAACCTAAATTGTTGTTTTTTTGCCTATTTTATGGTTTCAAAGAAAAGGAATATCAAACGGAGTCCAAACGGAATGAAACCTTTGGGAACGTGATTTTCTCAACAAACGTGATCCAGGAGACTTGGAGTGGCCATCAAGAAACAAGGGAGGAAGGCATAATGCAGGGGGCGCGCCTACCCCCTGGGCGCGCCCTCCACCCTCGTGGGCCCTCCGTTGCTCCACCGACGTACTTCTTCCTCCTATATATATATATCCACGTACCCCCAAACATCCAGGAGCACCACGAAAACCTAATTCCACTGCCGCAACCTTCTGTACTCGAGAGATCCCATCTCGGGGCCTTTTCCGGAGCTCCGCCGGAGGGGGCATTGATCACGGAGGGCCTCTACATCAACTCCATGGCCTCTTCGGTGATGTGTGAGTAGTTTACTTAAGACCTACGGGTCCATAGTTATTAGCTAGATGGCTTCTTCTCTCTCTTTGGATCTCAATACAAAGTTCTCCTCGATTTTCTTGGAGATCTATTCGATGTAATCTTCTTTTGCGGTGTGTTTGTCGAGATCCGATGAATTGTGGGTTTATGATCCATATTATCTATGAACAATATTTGATTCTCCTCTGAATTCTTTTATGTATGATTGGTTTATCTTTTCAAGTCTCTTCAAATTATCAGTTTGGTTTGGCCTACTAGATTGATCTTTCTTGCAATGGGAGAAGTGCTTAGCTTTGGGTTCAATCTAGCGGTGTTCGATCCCAGTGACAGAAACGGAACCGATACGTATTATATTGTTGCCATCGAGGATAAAAAGATGGGGTTTATATCATATTACATGAGTTTATCCCTCTACATCATGTCATCTTCCTTAAAGCATTACTCTGTTCTCTTGAACTTAATACCCTAGATGCATGCTGGATAGCGGTCGATGTGTGGAGTAATAGTAGTAGATGCAGAATCGTTTCGGTCTACTTGTCTCGGACGTGATGCCTATATACATGATCATACCTAGATATTCTCATAACTATGCTCAATTCTATCAATTGCTCGACAGTAATTTGTTTACCCACCGTAATACTTATGCTCTTGAGAGAAGCCACTACTGAAACCTATGGCCCCCGGGTCTATCTTTCATCATATTAATCTTCCAATACTTAGTTATTTCCTTTGCCGTTTATTTTACTTTGCATCTTTATTTCTCTTTATCATAAAAATACCAAAAATATTATCTTATCATATCTATCAAATCTCACTCTCGTAAGTGACCGAGAAGGGCTTGACAACCCCTTTATCGTGTTGGTTGCGAGGTTCTTATTTGTTTGTGTAGGTGCGTGGGACTTGAGCGTGATCTCCTACTGGATTGATACCTTGGTTCTCAAAAACTGAGGGAAATACTTACGCTGCTTTACTGCATCACCCTTTCCTCTTGAAGGGAAAACCAACACATTGCTCAAGAGGTAGCAAGAAGGATTTCTGGCGCCGTTGCCGGGGAGATTTGCGCCAAGTCAAGTCAATATTTGACTCCCACAACGAGTCATTTCTGGCGCCATTACCAAGTCAAAATATACCAAGTACCCATCACAAACTCTTATCCCTCGCATTACATTATTTGCCATTTGCCTCTCGTTTTCCTCTCCCCCACTTCACCCTGCCATTTTATTCGCCATCTCTTTTCCGCTCTCCTTTCTTTCGCCATGTCGGAATCAAAAAGGGTTGGGGTTTCTCTCCCTAGTTTTAGTACTTTTGACAATCCTTCTATTCTCTCTAAACTCATAAAAAATGATGCTATGGAAAGACCTATCGAAGTTATCAATGAGAATCTTAATAATTTTGACGAAGATGATTCCAGAATTTTTCATTATTTACTCGATGAATCTTTGAAAGATGCTTGGGATAGAATATTAAGGATCCGGGCCAGCTATGTGCCCCAATACCAAATTGAAATTTACTTAAAGAGCTTTTATGTTGCCCTACCTTGTTCGTTTAAGCAGGTCCTAGATTCTATTTTTGAAGAAGGTTTTCTTGAAGGGGACGCCATAGATACTTATGAAAAGTTGAAAACCATATTTGGGCACCCCATGAATGAGAGGGTTGAATCCACATCTCTTTTGCTCTCCTACCAAAACGAATCTATCAAAGAGATGAAAGCTAGCTTAGATGCAAATTTCCATAAAATGCTTAATCTTTATTCTACCATTAGCAACCATGTGCTTTATAAAAATAGAAATATTAATGCCATAGATAATAATTTTGCTCTTTTATTCCCTAAAACCAAAGATGGCAATACCTAGATCTATCTTCGCTTTTATGCCTAGCTAGGGGCATTAAACGATAGCGCTTGTTGTGAGGCAACCCAATTTTATTTTTATTCCTTGATTTTTGCTCCTGTTTAGTAATAAATAATTTATCTAGCCTCTGTTTTGGTTGTGTTTTTTGTGTTTAATTAGTGTTTGTGCCAAGTAGAACCGTTGGGAAGACTTGGGGAAAGTCTTTTTGATCTTGCTGTAAAAAACAGAAACTTTAGTGCTCACGAGAATTGCTGCCATTTTTATTTGGAAGGTTCTATTTAGTTAATTATTTTTGCAGATGATTAATAGATAAATTCCTCACGCCCAGCAATTTATTTTAGAATTTTTGGGGTTCCATAACTTGCGTTAGCTACAGATTACTACAGACTGTTCTGTTTTTGACAGATTCTGTTTTTTTCTTGTGTTGTTTGCTTATTTTGATGAATCTATGGCTAGTAAAAGAGTTTATAAACCATAGAGAAGTTGGAATAAAGTAGGTTTAACACCAATATAAATAAATAATGAGTTCATTACAGTATCTTGATGTGGTGTTTTGTTTTCTTTCGCTAACGGAGCTCACGAGATTTTCTATTTTGAGTTTTGTTTTGTGAAGTTTTCAAGTTTTGGGTAAAGATTTGATGGATTATGGAACAAGGAGTGGCAAGAGCCTAAGCTTGGGGATTCCCATGCCACCCCAAGGTAAAATTCAAGGACACCAAAAAGCCTAATCTTGGGGATGCCCCGGAAGGCATCCCCTCTTTCGTCTTCGTCTATCGGTAACTTTACTTGGAGCTATATTTTTATTCTCCACATGATATTGATACGTCTCCGTCGTATCTATAATTTTTGATTATTCCATGCGAATATTATTGAACTTTCATATACTTTTGGCAACTTTTTATACTATTTTTGGGACTAACATATTGATCCAGTGCCCAGTGCCAGTTCCTGTTTGTTGCATGTTTTTTGTTTCACAGAATATCCATATCAAACGGAGTCCAAACGGGATAAAAACTGACGGAGATTTTTTTGGAATATATATGATTTTCGGGAAGAAAAATCCACGCGAGACGGTGCCCGAGGTGGCCACGAGGCAGGGGGCGCACCTGCCCCCCTGGGCGTGCCCCTGGCCCTCGTGGGCCACCCGTAAGGCGGTTGGTGCCCTTCTTTCGCCGCAAGAAAGCTAATTTCCGGATAGAGATCGTGTTAAAATTTCAGCCCAATCGGAGTTACGGATCTCCGGGAATATAAGAAACGGTGAAAGGGAAGAATGTGAGAACGCAGAAACAGAGAGAGACAGAGAGACAGATCCAATCTCGCAGGGGCTCTCGCCCCTCCCGTGCCATGGAGGCCATGGACCAGAGGGGAAACCCTTCTCCCATCTAGGGAGGAGGTCAAAGAAGAAGAAGGAGGGGCTCTCTCCCCCTCGCTTCCGGTGGCACCGAAGTGCCACCGGGGGCCATCATCATCACCGCGATCTACACCAACACCTCCGCCATCTTCACCAACATCTCCATCACCTTCCCCCCTCTGTCTACAGTGGTCCACTCTCCCGCAACCCGCTGTACCCTCTACTTGAACATGGTGCTTTATGCTTCATATTATTATCCAATGATGTGTTGCCATCCTATGATGTCTGAGTAGATTTTCGTTGTCCTGTCGGTGGTTGATGAATTGCTATGATTGATTTAATTTGCTTGTGGTTATGTTGTTGTCCTTTGGTGCCCATCATATGATTGCGCGCGTGGATCACACCCTAGGGTTAGTTGTATGTTGATAGGACTATGTATTGGAGGGCAAGAGTGACAGAAGCTTCAACCTAGCATAGAAGTTGATGCATACAGGATTGAAGGGGGGCCAATATATCTTAATGCTATGGTTGGGTTTTACCTTAATGAACATTAGTAGTTGCGGAAGCTTGCTAATAGTTCCAACCATAAGTGCATAGAATTCCAAGTCAGGGATGACATGCTAGCAGTGGCCTCTCCCACATAATACTTGCTATCGGTCTAGTAAAGTAGTCAATTACTTAGGGACAATTTCGCAACTCCTACCACCACTTTTCCACACTCGCTATATTTACTTTATTGTTTCTTTATCTAAACAGCCCCTACTTTTTATTTACGTACTCTTTATTATCTTGCAAACCTATCCAACAACACCTACAAAGTACTTCTAGTTTCATATTTTTTCTAGGTAAAGCGAATGTCAAGCGTCCGTAGAGTTGTATCGGTGGTCGATAGAACTTGAGGGAATATTTGTTCTACCTTTAGCTCCTCGTTGGGTTCGACACTCTTACTTATCGAAAACTGTTGCGATCCCCTATACTTGTGGGTTATCAAGACCTTTTTCTGGCGTCGTTGCCGGGGAGCAATAGCGTGGGGTGAATATTCTCGTGTGTGCTTGTTTGCTTTATCACTAAGTAATTTTTATTTGTTGTTCTTAGTTGTTTTCTATCTTTAGCTATGGGTAGGAAACGCAAAATACCAAAAAAATTAGTTCTACCTACTAAACCAATGGTTGAAGAACCACTCAAAATCTATCACACTGTTGAAGCTTATTACTTGGATCATCTTCGATCC
Source organism: Triticum urartu (assembly GCF_056163025.1). Lineage (NCBI taxonomy): Eukaryota > Viridiplantae > Streptophyta > Magnoliopsida > Poales > Poaceae > Triticum > Triticum urartu. The sequence goes on from NC_141878.1 coordinate 222,416,345, forward strand.
CTATGTGCTCGTGCTGAAACCCCAACTAGCTTAGTTGAGGGCAAATCTTTAGATGAGCATGCTTATTATGTGCGACACCGAATATCTGAAAAAGGGAAAACTTTACTGGATCAAATTCATCGTTTGCAATGCTATGCTTGGAATTTATGTGAAATATATGATTATACTTGTTGTTCTGAAGACCCTAAGAAACACTTTCCCTACCAATGTTTGTTTAGTGATAATGGAATCATATCTTCGTATGCTAAGGGTGTTTATAGTTACTATGATGTTCAACAAATTGAAGAATTTGTTGCTTTTAAGGGTGCTTATGAAATTGCTTCTTTGATTGAAAAGTATGATGCTACTCTTTACAAATCTGAAAATTTTGCCATACTTAAATATTGCTATGATAATTATGCTTCTAATGCCTATGTTGAACCATATATTGAGTACTACTCCGCTGTCCAAGAAGAGACTAATATTTTGCAGGAGTCTATGGAAGAAGAAATTGATGAAACTGTGAGCTCATTGGATGAAAAAGATGAGGAGGAGAGCGAAGAACAAAAGGAGGAAGAGCAGATTAGCTACCTGTGCCCACCTTCTAATGAGAGTAACTCTTCAACTCATACATTGTTTAATTCCCCTTCGTACTTATCGAAGGATGAATGCTATGATAATTGCTATGATCCCGTTGATTCTCTTGAAATATCCCTTTTTGATGACGCTTGCTATGCTTGTGGCCAAGATGCCAATATGAATTATGCTTATGGAGATGAACTTGCTATAGTTCCTTATGTTAAACATGAAATTGTTGCTATTGCACCCACACATGATAGTCCTATTATCCTTTTGAATTCTCCAAACTACACTATATCGGAGAAGTTTGCTCTTATTAAGGAATATATTGATGGGTTGCCTTTTACCGTTACACATGATGATTTTGATGAATATAATATGCATGTGCTTGCTGCTCCTACTTGCAATTATTATGAGAGAGGAACTATATCTCCACCTCTCTATATTTCCAATATGATAAAATTGCAAGAAACTATTTATACTATGCATTGGCCTTTACTTTGTGTGCATGAATTGTTCTTTTATGACATGCCTATGCATAGGAAGATAGTTAGACTTCGTCATTACATGATATATGTTACCTTGTGCTCACCACTAAATTATAAATCATTGTTAATTAAAATTGTCTTTGATATACCTTGGGATCCGGGTGGATTCACTACTTGAGCACTATATGCCTAGCTTAATGGCTTTAGAGAAACGTTGCCAGGGAGACAACCTGGAAGTTTTAGAGATTCATTTATTTCTGTTGTGTGCTTTTATAAAATTTAGAAATAAAAATAATGTGCCAAGGTTTTCCTTTAGGATGTTTACATTTGCTTGATGGTTTGTACGGTGCAGGACAGAAACTTTGGCTGTAGTGCGCGATTTTAAATTTTTATCTGGAACGTCAAATGGTTCTGATTCTTTTTGAACTGTCTTCCTATACAAATTGTTTATTTTTCCTAATTTTGGTAGAAATTTTCAAGTATCAGAAGTATGGTGAATGTTCAAATTATTACAGACTCTTCTGTTTTATACAGATTCTGTTTTTGATGCATAGTTTGCTTGTTTTGATGAAACTGTCAATTTATATCAGTGGATTAAGCCATGAAAAAGTTATATTACAGTAGACACAATGCAAAAACAAAATATAAATTGGTTTGAAACAGTACTTAGAGTAGTGATTTGCTTTATTATACTAATGGATCTTACCGAGTTTTCTGTTGAAGTTTTGTGTGGATGAAGTGTTCGATGATCGAGAAGGTCTCGGTGTGAGAAGAAGTAAGAGAGGCAAGAGCTCAAGCTTCGGGATGCCCGAGGCACCCCAAGTAAATATTCAAGGAGACTCAAGCGTCTAAGCTTGGGGATGCCCAGGAAGGCATCCCCTCTTTCTTCAACAAGTATCGGTATGTTTTTGGATTCGTTTCGTTCATGCGATATGTGCAATCTTGGAGCGTCTTTTGCATTTAGTTTTCATTTTTCTTTTATGCACCATGCTAGTATGAGATAGTCCTTGGTTGATTTATAGAATGCTCTTTGTACTTCACTTATATCTTTTGAGTATGGCTTTATAGAATGCTTCATGTGCTTCACTTATATCATTTGAAGTTTGGATTGCTTGTTTCTCTTTACATAGACAACCACCATTTGTAGAATGCTCTTTTGCTTCACTTATATTTGTTAGAGCGTAGGCATATCTTTTGTAGAAAGAATTAAACTCTCTTGCTTCACTTATATCTATTTAGAGAGATAACAGGAATTGGTCATTCACATGGTTAGTCATAAAATCCTACATAAAACTTGTAGATCACTGAATATGATACGTTTGATTCCTTGCAATAGTTTTGCGATATAAAGATGGTGATATTAGAGTCATGCTAGTGGGTGGTTGTGAACTGTAGAAATACTTGAGTTGAGGTTTGTGATTCCCGTAGCATGCACGTATGGTGAACCGTTATGTAACGAAGTTGGAGCATGAGGTATTTATTGACTGTCTTCCTTATGAGTGGCGGTCGGGGACGAGCGATGGTATTTTCCTACCAATCTATCCCCCTAGGAGCATGTGCGTAGTACTTTGTTTCGATGACTAATAGATTTTTGCAATAAGTATGTGAGTTCTTTATGACTAATGTTGAGTCCATGGATTATACGCACTCTCACCCTTCCACCATTGCTAGCCTCTCTAGTACCGCGCAACTTTCGCCGGTACCATAAACCCACCATATATACCTTCCTCAAAACAGCCACCATACCTACCTATTATGGCATTTCCATAGCCATTCCGAGATATATTGCCATGCAACTTCCATCATATACATGACTTGAGCATTTATCGTCATATTGCTTTGCATGATCGTAAGATAGCTAGCATGATGTTTTCATGGCTTGTCCATTTTTTGATGTCATTGCTATGATAGATCGTTGCACATCCCGGTACACCACCGGAGGCATTCATATAGAGTCATATCTTTGTTCTAGATCGAGTTGTAAGTAAATAAAAGTGTGATGATCATCATTATTAGAACATTGTCCCATGTGAGGTTATCAAAATAAAAGTGGCCAAAGAAGCCCCACAAAAAAAGAGAGAGGCCAAAGAATCCTACAAAAAAAGAAAACAAAAAGAAAACAAAACAAAAAATGAGAGAAAAAGAGAGAAGGGGCAATGTTACTATCCTTTTACCACACTTGTGCTTCAGAGTAGCACCATGTTCTTCATATAGAGAGTCTCTTGAGTTATCACTTTCATATACTAGTTGGAATTTTCATTATAGAACTTGGCTTGTATATTCCAACGATGGGCTTCCTCAAATGCCCTAGGTCTTCATGAGCAAGAAAGTTGGATGCACACCCACTTAGTTTCAGTTTGAGCTTTCATATACTTATAGCTCTAGTGCATCCGTTGCATGGCAATCCCTCTTCACTCACATTGATATCTATTGATGGGCATCTACATAGCCCGTTGATACGCCTAGTTGATGTGAGACTATCTTCTCCTTTTTGTCTTCTCCACAACCATCGTTCTATTCCACCTATAGTGCTATGTCCATGGCTCACGCTCATGTATTGCGTGAAAGTTGAAAAGGTTTGAGAACGTCAAAAGTATGAAACAATTGCTTGGCTTGTCATTGGGGTTGTGCATGATGTGAGTATTTTGTGTGGTGAAGATGGAGCATAGCCAGACTAAATGATTTTGTAGGGATAACTTTCTTTGGCCTTGTTATTTTGAAAAGACATGATTGCTTTGCATCACTCGTATCTTAATATTCATGCCATGATTAGATTACATGATCAAGATTATGCTAGGTAGCATTCCGCATCAAAAATTATCTTTTTTATCATTTACCTACTCGAGGACGAGTAGGAATTAAGCTTGGGGATGCTGATACGTCTCTGTCGTATCTATAATTTTTGATTGTTCCATGCCAATATTATTGAACTTTCATATACTTTTGGCAACTTTTTATACTATTTTTGGGACTAACATATTGATCCAGTGCCCAGTGCTAGTTCCTGTTTGTTGCATGTTTTTTGTTTCACAAAATATCCATATCAAACGGAGTCCAAACGGGATAAAAACTGACGGAGATTTTTTTGGAATATATATGATTTTTGGGAAGAAAAATCCACGCGAGACGGTGCCCGAGGTGGCCACGAGGCAGGGGGGCACGCCCCTGACCCTCGTGGGCCACCCGTAAGGCGGTTGGTTCCCTTCTTTCGCCGAAAGAAAGCTAATTTCCGGATAGAGATTGTGTTAAAATTTCAGCCCAATCGGAGTTACGCATCTTCGGGAACATAAGAAACAGTGATAGGGAAGAATCTGAGAACGCAGAAACATAGAGAGACAGAGAGACAGATCCAATCTCGGAGGGGCTCTCGCCCATCCTGTGCCATGGAGGCCATGGACCAGATGGGAAACCATTCTCCCATCTAGGGAGGAGGTTAAGGAAGAAGAAGAAGGAGGAGGGGGCTCTCTCCCCCTTGCTTCCGGTGGCACCGGAGTGCCACCGGGGGCCATCATCATCACCGTGATCTACACCAACACCTCCGCCATCTTCACCAACATCTCCATCACCTTCCCCCTCTATCTACAGCGGTCCACTCTCCCGCAACCCGCTGTATCCTCTACTTGAACATGGTGCTTTATGCTTCATATTATTATCCAATGATGTGTTGCCATCCTATGATGTCTGAGTAGATTTTCGTTGTCCTATCGGTGGTTGATGAATTGCTATGATTGATTTAATTTGCTTGTGGTTATGTTGATGTCCTTTGGTGTCCATCATATGATTGCGCGCGTGGATCACACCCTAGGGTTTGTTGTATGTTGATAGGACTGTGTATTGGAGGGCAAGGGTGACAAAAGCTTCAACCTAGCATAGAAATTGATGCATACGGGATTGAAGGGGGACCAATATATCTTAATGCTATGGTTGGGTTTTACCTTAATGAACATTAGTAGTTGCGGATGCTTGCTAATAGTTCCAATCATAAGTGCATAGAATTCCAAGTCAGGGATGACATGCTAGCAGTGGCCTCTCCCACATAATACTTGCTATCGGTCTAGTAAAGTAGTCAATTGCTTAGGGACAATTTCGCAACTCCTACCACCACTTTTCCACACTCACTATATTTACTTTATTGTTTCTTTATCTAAACAACCCCTACTTTTTATTTACGTACTCTTTATTATCTTGCAAACCTATCCAACAACACCTACAAAGTACTTCTAGTTTCATATTTTTCTAGGTAAAGCGAATGTCAAGCGTCCGTAGAGTTGTATCGGTGGTCGATAGAACTTGAGGGAATATTTGTTCTACCTTTAGCTCCTCGTTGGGTTCGACACTCTTACTTATCGAAAACTGTTGCGATCCCCTATACTTGTGGGTTATCAGATATGTGTTTTGCTTGGAGCGTCTTGTATGATTTGAGTCTTTGCTTTTTAGTTTACCACAATCATCCTTGATGTACACACCTTTTGAGAGAGACTCAAATGATTTGAAATTTATTAGAATACTCTATGTTCTTCACTTATATCTTTTGAGCTATATAGTTTTCGCTCTAGTTCTTTACTTATATCTTTTAGAGCACGGTGGTGGATTTATTTTATAGAAACTATTGTTCTCTCATGCTTCACTTATATTATTTTGAGAGTCCTTTAGAACAACATGGCAATAATAAAAACTTTCATATAAGTGCATTGAATACTATGAGAAGTTTGATACTTGATAATCGTTTTGAGATATGGAGATGGTGATATTAGAGTCATGCTAGTTGAGTAGTTGAGAATACGAGAAATACTTGCGTTGAAGTTTGTGATTCCCGTAGCATGCACATATGGTGAACCGTTATGTGATGAAGTCGGAGCATGATTTATTTATTGATTGTCTTCCTTATGAGTGGCGGTCGACGACGAGCGATGGTCTTTTCCTACCAATCTATCCCCCTAGGAGCATGCGTGTAATACTTTGTTTTGATAACTAATAGATTTTTGCAATAAGTATGTGAGTTCTTTATGACTAATGTTGAGTCCATGGATTATACGCACTCTCACCCTTCCACCATTGCTAGCCTCTCTAGTATCGCGCAACTTTTGTCGGTACCATAAACCCACCATATACCTTCCTCAAAACAGCCACCATCATTGTCATGATTATGGCATTTCCATAGCCATTCCGAGATATATTGCCATGCAACTTTCCATCGTTTCGTTATTATGACACGCTTCATCATTGTCATATTGCTTGCATGATCATGTAGTTGACATCGTATTTGTGGCAAAGCCACCGTTCATAATTCATTCATACATGTCACTCATGCATCATTGCACATCCCGGTACACCGCCGGAGGCATTCACATAGAGTCATATTTTGTTGTAAGTATTGAGTTGTAATTTTTGAGTTGTAAGTAAATAAAGTGTGATGATCATCATTATTAGAACATTGTCCCAAGTGAGGAAAGGATGGTGGAGACTATGATTCCCCCACAAGTCGGGATGAGACTCCAGACGAAAAAAAAGAGAGAGAAAAGAGGCCAAAAAAAAGAAAAGAAAGAAGGCCCAAATAAAAATAAAAATGAGAGAAAAAGAGAGAAGGGACAATGTTACTATCCTTTTTCCACACTTGTGCTTCAAAGTAGCACCATGTTCTTCATATAGAGAGTCTCCTATGATATCACTTTCATATAGTAGTGGGAATTTTTCTTTATAGAACTTGGCTTGTATATTCCAATGATGGGCTTCCTCAAAATGCCCTAGGTCTTCGTGAGCAAGCAAGTTGGATGCACACCCACTTAGTTTGTTTTGTTGAGCTTTCATATACTTATAGCTCTAGTGCATCCATTGCATGACAATCCCTACTCACTCACATTGATATCTATTAATGGGCATCTCCATAACCCGTTGATACGCCTAGTTGATGTGAGACTATGTTCCCCTTTTTTGTCTTCTCCACAACCACCATTCTATTCGACCATATAGTGCTATATCCATGGCTCATGTTGCATGAAGATTGAAAAAGTTTGAGAACATCAAAAGTATGAAACAATTGCTTGGCTTGTCATTGGGGTTGTGCATGATTAAATATTTTGTGTGGTGAAGATAGAGCATAGCCAGACTATATGATTTTGTAGGGATAACTTTCTTTGGAGACATGATTGCTTAGGCAGTATGCTTGAAGTATTATTATTTTTATGTCAATATTAAACTTTTATATTGAATCTTTCGAATCTGAACATTCATACAATAAAGAAAAATTACATTGAGAAATATGTTAGAAAGCATTCCACATCAAAAATTCTTCTTTTATCATTTACCTACTCGAGGACGAGCAGGAATTAAGCTTGGGGATGCTTGATACGTCTCCAACGTATCTATAATTTTTTATTGCTCCATGCTATTATATTATCTATTTTGGATGTTAATGGGCTTTATTTTACACTTTTATATCATTTTTGGGACTAACCTACTAACCGGAGGCCCAGCCCAAATTGTTGTTTTTTTGCCTATTTTAGGGTTTCGAAGAAAAGGAATATCAAACAGAGTCCAAATGGAATGAAACCTTCAGGAACGTGATTTTCTCAACAAACGTGATCTAGGAGACTTGGAGTGGCCGTCAAGAAAGAAGGGAGGAAGGCACGAGGCAGGGGGGCGCGCCTACCCCCCTGGGCGCGCCCTCCACCCTCGTGGGCCCTCCGTTGCTCCACCGACGTACTTCTTCCTCCTATATATATCCACGTACCCCCAAACATCCAGGAGCACCACGAAAACCTAATTCCACTGCCACAACTTTCTGTACTCGAGAGATCCCATCTCGGGGCCTTTTCTGGAGCTCCGCCGGAGGGGGCATTGATCATGGAGGGCCTCTACATCAACTCCATGGCCTCTTCGGGGATATGTGAGTAGTTTACTTCAGACCTACAGGTCCATAGTTATTAGCTAGATGACTTCTTCTCTCTCTTTGGATCTCAATACAAAGTTCTCCTCGATTTTCTTGGAGATCTATTCGATGTAATCTTATTTTGCGGTGTGTTTGTCGAGATCCGATGAATTGTGGGTTTATGATCCAGATTATCTATGAACAATATTTGATTCTCCTCTGAATTATTTTATGTATGATTGGTTTTTCTTTGCAAGTCTCCTCGAATTATCAGTTTGGTTTGGCCTACTAGATTGATCTTTCTTGCAATGGGAGAAGTGCTTAGCTTTGGGTTCAATCTTGCGGTGTTCGATCCCAGTGACAGAAAGGGAACCGATATGTATTGTATTGTTGCCATTGAGGATAAAAGATGGGGTTTATATCATATTGCATGAGTTTATCCCTCTACATCATGTCATCTTCCTTAAAGCATTACTCTGTTCTCTTGAACTTAATACTCTATACATGATGGATAGTGGTCGATGTGTGGAGTAATAGTAGTAGATGCAGAATCATTTCGATCTACTTGTCTTGGATGTGATGCCTATATACATGATCATACCTAGATATTCTCATAACTATGCTCAATTCTATCAATTGCTCGACAGTAATTTGTTTACCCACCGTAATACTTATGCTCTTGAGAGAAGCCACTAATGAAACCTATGGCCCCCGAGTCTATCTTTCATCATATTAATCTTTCAATACTTAGTTATTTCCTTTGCTGTTTATTTTACTTTGCATTCTTATTTCTCTTTATCATAAAAATACCAAAAATATTATCTTATCATATCTATCAGATCTCACTCTCGTAAGTGACCGAGAAGGGCTTGACAACCCCTTTATCGCGTTGGTTGCGAGGTTTTTATTTGTTTGTGTAGGTGCGTGGGACTTGAGCGTGATCTCCTACTGGATTGATACCTTGGTTCTCAAAAACTTAGGGAAATACTTACGCTGCTTTACTGCATCACCCTTTCCTCTTCAAGGGAAAACCAACGCATTGCTCAAGAGGTAGCATGCATCATCCCACAACTAACTCATTAGTCACATTGCTTGCAAGGCTTATAGTGATGTGCATTACCGAGAGGGCCCAGAGATACCTCTCCGACAATCGGAGTGACAAATCCTAATCTCGATCTATGCCAACTCAACAAGTACCATCAGAGACACCTGTAGAGCACCTTTATAACCACTCAGTTACGTTGTGACATTTAGTAGCACACAAAGTGTTCCTTCGGTATTCGTGCATAATCTCATAGTCATAGGAACATGTATAAGTCATGAAGAAAGCAATAGTAACAAACTAAACGATCAAATGCTAAGCTAACGGAATGGGTCAAGTCAATCACATCATTCTCTAATGATGTGATCTCATTAATCAAATGACAACTCATGTCTATGGTTAAGAAACTTAACCATCTTTGATTCAACGAGCTAGTCAAGTAGAGGCATACTAGTGACACTCTGTTTGTGTATGTATTCACACATGTACTAAGTTTCCGGTTAATACAATTCTAGCATGAATAATAAACATTTATCATGATATAAGGAAATAAATATAACTTTAGTATTGCCTCTAGGGCATATTTCCTTCAGTATAGGCCACAACTTTTCTTCTCTTGAATTAACACACTGCCGAGACCTTGCAACGAGGCATCACAGAAAACTTCGAATGGCTTGGACTCATCAGGAGGAGTTAGGACATGAGCTGAGACGAGTTTCTCTTTGAGAGTGTTGAAAGCAACGTCACACTCAGGAGTCCAGGAATACTTGACATGCTTTTAGAGGAGGTTGGATAGAGTCTTAGCAATCTTTGAGACATTCTCAACAAATCTTCGGCAATAGCTTGCAAGCCCAAGGAAACTGCAGAGCTGCTTGACATTCTGAGGAGGCTCCCAATTCACAATTGCAGAAACCTTCTCCAGATTAACAGAAATGCCCTTGGCGGAGATGATGTGGCCAAGGTAAAGAACTTCATCAAGCCAAAACTGACATTTAGAGAACTTTGCATAGAACTGATACTCCCGAGCTTGTCGAGCACCAATCGCAAATGTTTGGCATGATCCTTCTTATTCTTGGAGAAGACCAAGATATCATCGAGATACACCAGGACGAATTCATTGGTGTAGGGGTTGAAGATGAAGTTCATCATGCGAGAGAATGTTGGAGGGGCATTTGCAAGCCTGAAAGACATGACAGTATATTCATAAGAACCAAAGCTTGTTCTGAATGCTGACTTAGGGATATCTTCTTCACGAATGCAAATCTGATGATAACCCATACGGAGGTCAAGCTTGGAAAACACCTTTGCACCTTTGAGTTGCTTGAATAGCTCATTGATGTTGGGAAGTGGGTACTTATTCTTGATTGTCTTCTTGTTCAATGGGAGGTAATGGACGCAAAGTCGGTCCGTGCCATCCTTCTTCTGGACAAAATAACAGCACAACCCCATGGAGATGAACTTGGTCTGATCAGACCCAGACGCTCTTGTTCATCGAGCTGTTTCTTCAATTCTTTCAGCTCTTTTGGCCCAAGCTTGTAGGGGCGCTTGCAAACGGGTTCTGTACCGGGCTCAAGATCAATAATGAACTCGACTGGCCGGTGAGGAGGCATACCCGGAAGCTCTTCAAGGAAGACATCTTGATACTCACAAACAACTGGAATCTGAGAAATTGCGTCTAACTCGCCCTTCTCATTGAGGGAGAACAACAGAATGGTTTCATCATGAGCAGCATAAATGATCACATCCTCAGAAGGGTGCATCAATTTAATCTCCCTGGCAGCACAATCAAGAGAAGCCTTGTGCTGAGAAAGCCAATCCATGCCGAGGATGAGATCAATATAAGAGTCACCGAGAACAATTGGGGAAGCCTGGAATAATTGCCCATCTTGATGGTGACATCCGGAACGAATACATTAGAGCTCATCAAAACACCCAGAGAAACGACACGCAAAGGCTTCGATAGTACTTGTGAAAACAAGTCAAGCTTCCAAACGTAAGGTCTTGAAATGAAAGAACGCGATGCACCAGAATCAAATAAAACTTTAGCATGAATATCATTAAGTGGGAGATTACCCATCATCACTTCTGAGGAAACCTCTGCTTGAGCTGCAATCATCTTGTTCACCTTTGTAGACTTGGGATTATGCTTGACAACTGCATTACTTGCTGATCTGACCAGAGGAGGAGGCGGAAGGCGCTTCTGGGTGCACTTGTTTGAGTAATGCCCTTTCAAACCACACCTGTGACAAGTGACCTCTGAAAGCGGACGGAAAGGTGGAGGAGGACCACCTGCCCTCGGAGCCTGAGACTTGTTCTGATAGCCTGGGTGTTGGGGAACGCAGTAATTTCAAAAAAATTCCTACGCACACCCAAGATCATGGTGATACATAGTAGCGAGAGGGGAGAGTGTTATCCACGTACCCTCGTAGGCCATAAGCGGAAGCGTTATGACAACGCGGTTGATGTAGTCGTACGTCTTCACGATCTGCACACGTTTGGCTCGGTGACGTCCCATGAATTCACGATCCAGCAAAGTGTCGAGGGAGAGCTTCATCAGCATGACGGCGTGATGACGGTGATGATGATTCTACCAGAACAGGCCTTCACCTAAGCACCGCTACGATATGACCGAGGTGGATTATGGTGGAGGGGGCACTGCACACGGCTAAGAGATCAATTATCAACTTGTGTGTCTACGGGGTTCCCCTCCCCCATATATAAAGGAGTGGAGGAGGGGGAGGGCCGGCCCTCCTATGGTGCGCCCCATGGGGAGTCCTACTCCTGCTACCTCTTGAGCAGTGTGTTGGTTTTCCCTTGAAGAGGCAAGGGTGATGCAGCAAAGTAGCGTAAGTATTTCCCTCATTTTTTGAGAACCAAGGTATCAATCCAGTAGGAGGCCACACGCAAGTCCCTCGTACCTACACAAACAAATAAGAACCTCGCAACCAACGCGATAAAGGGGTTGTCAATCCCTTCATGGTCACTTACGAGAGTGAGATCTGATAGAGATAATAATGATAAGATAAATATTTTTGGTATTTTTATGATATAGATTGAAAGTAAAGATTGCAAAGTAAAAATAGATTGGAAACTTATATGATGGAAGATATACCCGGGGGCCATATGTTTCACTAGTGGCTTCTCTCAAGATAGCATAAGTATTACGGTGGGTGAACAAATTACTGTCGAGCAATTGATAGGAAAGCGAATAATTATGAGAATATCTAGGCATGATCATGTATATAGGCATCATGTCCGTGACAAGTAGACCGACTCCTGCCTGCATCTACTACTATTACTCCACACATCGACCACTATCTAGCATGCATCTAGAGTATTAAGTTCATAAGAACATAGTAATACATTAGGTAAGATGACATGATGTAGAGGGATAAACTCAAGCAATATGATATAAACCCCATATTTTTTATCCTCGATGGCAACAATACAATACGTGTCGTTTCCCTTTCTGTGACTGGGATCGGGCACCGCAAAATTGAACCCAAAGCTAAGCACTTCTCCCATTGCAAGAAAGATCAATCTAGTAGGCCAAACCAAACTGATAATTCGAAGAGACTTGCAAAGATAACCAATCATGCATAAAAGATTTCAGAGAAGAATCAAATATTGTTCATAGATAGACTTGATCATGAACCCACAATTCATCGGATCTCGACAAACACACCGCAAAAAGAGTTACATCGAATAGATATCCAAGAAGATCGAGGAGAACTTTGTATTGAGATCCAAAGAGAGAGAAGAAGCCATCTAGCTAATAACTATGGACCCGAAGGTCTGAAGTAAACTACTCACACATCATTGGAGGGGCCATGGGGTTGATGTAGAGGCCCTCCGTGATCAACGCCCCATCCGGCAGAGCTCCGGAAAAGGCCCCAAGATGGGATCTCTTGGGTACAGAAGGTTGCGGCGGTGGAAATAGGGTTTCGTGGTGCTCCTGGATGTTTTCGGGGTATGTGAACATATATAGGAGGAAGAAGTAGGTCGGCTGAGCCACGAGGGGCCCACGAGGGGGAGGGCGTGCCCGGGGGGTAGGCGCACCCCCTGCCTCGTGGACTCCTCGTATGTTTCTTGACGTGCACTCCAAGTCCTCTGGATCACGTCTGTTCCAAAAATCACACTCCCGAAGGTTTCATTCCGTTTGGACTCTGTAGTGGAATTGTCACAGAAGATATCCTAGTGAAAGGACTTAGTCGTGGAGCCATCACAACTAGGAAGCTTAAAGGGGTTAATTGGGACAAAGGACACGAGAGGTTTATACTGGTTCGGCCCCTTACGGTGAAGGTAAAGTCTAGTCCAGTTGATGTGGTATTGCTAGGTTTCGATGACCAAGGAGCAAAAACACGCTAGCTTGGCTCTCGATCTGTTGTTTCTTGCCCTAAGCCGCCGCCGGGTCATCCCCTTATATACACAGGTTGACGCCCTGTGGCCTATAGAGTCCCGGCCGGCTCATACAACGTGTCCGGCTCGGTGATGTCTTTTACATGCCTTACTTTACAAGTCTTAGTCATACATGATGGTTTACACTCACAGGCCTTAAGCCGCCTCTGGGCTTGGGCCTACTACAAGCCTTATCATAAACTGTCACTTTGTATACTCTTCGGGCTTCTTTTAAGTAACCCGCCATTGTGATTGACCCGGCCCCTCCTGGGCGGGTCATGCCTGGTAGTCATATCCCCAACATTAGGCCCCAGGTTGATTTGAACTCTGTTCTTGTCAATCTTCAACACTTAGAAAAAATCCATCTATTACCGCTGCGAAAGCCTTGTAATCCGCCATGACGTCATCTCCGGATTTTTCGAAAACCCGCCACCATGTCATTCTTAACGGATCTTTATCTTTAATGTCTTTCCGTAAATCGAGGCACCTGGGTAGCTGGATAACCATGCTTCGGCCTCCTCATTTTTCGCGCTCACTTATTAGTCTTTCCTTATAAATAGCCGCGACCGGTCTTCTTTTCCATCGTCTTCTTCCTCTCGCGACTTTCAACGCTTGAACTCCGCCGCCGCTGCAGCGCTCACCGTCGTCCTTAACCTTGGCCGCTGCATCAACCTGAGTTTGTCCAGAGAAACGGTGGCGATCCTCCGCAGTAGATCTGCGTCCGTAAGTCCTTGCTTTCTCATACCCTAGATCTTCATTAGGGTTTGCGAGCTCCTTCTGTGTTCTTAGCTATTCATCGCAGATTCTTTGTAGTTTCTCCACCGCATCCTTCTTTGATCTAAAAGAAGTATGGAACTCATGCGGTAGTTATTTTGCATCCATTTCAGATGCTAGTAGATCCCTTTTTCTTGTACAAAGGCCTCCTTAGAACTGATGAACTTCTCTGTGCTGTTTTTTTAGGTCTAGATTTATTTTTCTTTTTTGAACCATCTTGATCCAAAATAATAGCAACAGCTTGTGAAACTTGTTTATCTCAGTACTTAGTCCATTCTGTCTCAGGAAACCTTCGAATATCTTTAGCCATGGCGGCTTATCATGTCGACTCATTTTTCCTTTATATATCATTAGCCCTTACTTAAGCCGCCATTACTCATCTGTACTATAATCATTTAACCTGTAATTCCACCAATTAATTTGAACCGGCAAATTACTTTCTTTCCAGCTTGTCCTTTTTCATTATGCCGTCAAAGGCGCCAACAGTCTACAACTGGGTCCCTTCCACAGTCACTGATGACACTTTGTAGGACTTTGTCACCATCGGATACTTGCCGGAGAAGAACATTATGTCCTATCGTGCTCCTGACCCGGCCGAAGAACAACCTCAGCCCAAAGACGGGGAAGTCATCATCTTTACTGATCACATGAACCAGGGTTTTTCAGCACCCAACTCAAAGTTCTTCAGAGATGTTCTGCATTTTTTCAAGCTTCATCCACAAGATCTTGGACCCAACTCCATATCAACATCTGCAATTTCCAAGTTCTCTGTGAGGTTTATCTTCAAGAAGAACCTACTGTTGAACTCTTCAGAGAGTACTTCTATTTGAACCGCCAGAATGAATGCACCAACGGCCTCAGCTTGGAACTTGGTGGAATCTCGATTCAGCGCCGACAGGGTGCTGTCTTTCCCTTAGTAGTCTTACCAAGCCATCCCAAGGATTGGAACCAAACTTGGTTTTATTGCAAAGACACGTCGCCAGCGGATGAAAGACCAATGTTGGGTTATCGCACGGAGCGCCTTGACTCTAAGTTTGTGCTCCCCGACAAGCTTACTGCCGCTGAACGCAAGAAACTTATCCCATCCATCAAAAGGATTCAAGCCTTATTAGGAAACGGCCTAACTGGAGTTGATCTGATCCGTTGTTGGATCGCATGGCGGGTCATCCCTCTGAGCCGCCGCTCTGCCTTGATGTATACCTATGCCGGAGGACCAGATGACCCTCTGCGTCATAGCTCTCTGCAACTGACTCAAGAAGCCATTGTTGAAATGTCAACCACCCTCGTCAACAGTAAATACGAGGGCTGCAGTAAAGTTGGATTCAATCCTTTCTGCAAACTTAACCCGGCACCAGAGGTAAATCCCCTTGACCCCCTTTTTCCTTCAGTATTTAAGTATTTTCATGGCTTTTAACCTATTATTGGCCTGCATGCCAAATCTAATTTTTGGAAGGCAAAATACAATCATCAAGCTACCAAGGCTAGAGCCGCTGCCATAGCCACCAAGAAGACAACCCGAAAGTCCAAGAAGAAAAGAACTGCTTCTGATATGTTCAAGCTGGATGATGTTTCTGAGTCGGAGGTAGCCCTTGACTCTCCTGGCCTGCTTTTTAACAACCTTATTGACACTGACTATTGCCAGGACGACACGGGGGCCAGCCAGGCAGTAGAAGAAGAGGTAACTATTTCCTCCGACTCGGAACCTTTGCCAAGATAGAAACCTCGACTGGTAACCCGGAAAGTAAGGTTTTCACACCCTTTGGCTCATTTGGATCCTCATTTTCTTTTTAAAAAACAGCAACATGAGAGCCACCGTCAGGCCCGGACCAGTGACGATAATGTACTGCCCTCCGGCTTACCAAAAACTCCTCGGAAACTCTAGAATGAGGTTTCTTTCACCTTTGTATCTTGCTTTTATCAATGAATCTATTTCCTTGCTCTCTTAATTGTGATTTTACTATTGCAGGAGGTTTCTCGTTCGTCCGGCGATTCTTCACAAACTCAATTTTCGGCTTTCAAGACTGCCCCCGGGTAAAGAAAATTATCTTTCTTCTGCATCTTTAGGTCTGTATCATTATACTGACTCATGAAATTCTTATTAGCGGACAAGCAAAGCCCAAGAAAACCAGGGTGGCTAAGCCGGCGGAAGACCTGAAAGACCCTGCTCCTGAACCGGCAATACCAACTGCTCCTGAACAATCTGAAGCACCAGAAGACCCTGCTGTCAACATTCAATCAGACCTTCCTGAACCGTCAGCTGATGAAGCTATTCTCAATCCATCCACTGTTGGGTTGTCCAGCTCAGCTAACCCGCCGGCGCCTTCTGACAATGTCGTTCTAATCACTCGTAGCAGATACGTTTAGCCGGGTAACCCAACCGTACTAGCCAGGCACTCTGCCAAGCAAGAAGCTTTGGAAAGGCAGAAGGTATGGTTTGATGTCTCTCACTATGCTCACCTGAGCATTAGTGACATGTTATCTCGATACCTTAGTCATGTGCATTCCAGACGTGACTCTAAAATCGAAATGGTCAAACAGCTGCAACTGAAATATGAGGTACGCTCCCCGGCTTCCATTAGTTTACATATACTCTGCCAGCCCCCAAGTCTCCGGATTATGATGAACCTGAATGATATCTAGACTTATGATATAGGTTGATGCTATGTCTTAGATTTTCCCTAAGTCCAGTGGATTAGCATAAATTTCACCTGTAGTCCCCAAGGGCCAGTTTAATTCATCATGAATGAACCGGTACTTGACTTCATAACTGACTTGAATTAAGCCAAACAAATGTTGTTATCCGGCTCAAGAGGAAAAGACTTTCTTAATATCATGCATTAGCCCCCAAGTGCCAAGCATTGTTACTTGTAACACACTTGGGACTTTACTCATAGAAGAGTCATTTTTGCAGTTAAAATTGCGTTGGCAGACATTAGCCCCCAAGTGCCGGGTGGTGTTGCATTGCAAAGTACTTGGGACTTTAATCATTGTGACCTTTATTGGAATAAATTTTTGACACACCTATGCATGTCTTGTAGACCGCCATCAATGAATTGGGTTCCCAACTGACTAATGCAAAGACCCGGTTGGCGGCTCAAGATATTGAAATAAAGAATGCCGACTCCAAACTCCAATTGAGCCTATCTGAAGCGGAGAAACTGAAGACCAGTTTCGAGGTGGAGAAAAAATCTTGGGCTGATGAGAAAACCTTGCTGGTACAGCGTGCCGAGACAGCCGAGGTGGCTCTCCAGGAGGTTACCACCGAGCTCACCGGTTTAAAAAACCGTGTGTCTCAGATGGTCTCTGCAATCTTTGATGAGTCATTGCATTACTTACTGAAACTCTATTTTTGCTAGATATATAAGCCGCCTGCTTAACCTCTTAAAATACTCGTAGGACCCCGGAGTAGCAATCTGAGCCAAAACAGCTTGATAAAACTCAAGGCGGTTTATACCCTGGTGGAGCAACTGTACACTGGAGCTCAATGGGTGCTTGCCATTATTTCCCCAGCCAACCAAGGACCAAACCTCTTGAGTGACGTCTTGAATAAATTATCTATCCTACCCGCCAGATTCCAAGAGGTCAAGCGGTCTTGTGCAAGAGCCGGAGCTCTAACTGCTCTAAGTCGCTCCAAAGCCTGGGTGCCGGAACTAGACCCGGCAGATGTAGCCAAGGGGTATCCCAGCCTTAAGGAAGACGGGACCCCATTTGATCAAGATGATTTTGCTGCTTGTGTGAGGGGAGTTCGTCCTCATGCTACTATCCTTGGCGATGAGACCAACATTGATAAGTATCAGCTGGGTTTTGATGTTCATAATAAAAAGATGGCGACTCCTTCGTATAAAGTGACAGATCTCATCCCGCCGGTTCGCCAACACACCTTTGCCCTGGAAATTGACCCGGCTGGTCTAATTGATGATGAAGCTGAGTTTATTGCTCTTCATGGCCTTGATTGGTCCAAGCCCAGTTTCCAACCAGTGGAAGAAGATGAACCGGCGAGGGAGGAGTCGTAATGAACCAACTAATCTGGCTAAGATTTTAATGAACCAGCCTTTAGCTTAGCATCTGCTTAGGAGACAAAACAGTTTTAACCTTTTGGTCTCCCAACGCCTTGTAATAGTCTAGCTTTAAAACCTGCATGTTCTGCCTATGCCATCGTGCATATCATACTGCGTACAACATTTTATCCGTCACGTCAATATATGCTTTATGTCCTTTATCATATCTGCAGTGTTTAAACTTGTTCCTGTATGTAAAAGATGAGAAACTGTCCTGGTGGCTTATGGATGGATGGGTCAAAACACCCAATACATAACTTATGAAATTTCCATGGTGGAATAATCATGGCCAGATGTAAAGGTAAACAAGGCTGAAAAGCCTTTTGATTAAAGACAAAACACAAATAAGTCTGTTTATGAACGATAATGTCATACATGTGTTCTTTGATTCTGGACTGCCGGCTTATGTGACCCGGACAGTAAGGGTGACAACCCAATCTTTTTGGAAGTCAATACTTCCAAATGCCTGATGACTGTTATACCGTGGCAGCTCATTGTCAAATAACCGAGCCGGTTTAATTTGAAACCATACTTACAGTTAGATTCGAGACAACAAAAAACCAGTAAAACAAAAGAGTATCTTTCAATAAATCAAGCATTAAGAAAAATTTGGAGGCTTCTGATTCGAATACGATCAGTAAACCGGACCAAAGGGGTTAATCTAGGATTCGAATACGATCATGTAGCCCCCAGTGGCTTTGGCGTTGCGCCGATCAAGAGGGTACCGACAGCTATGTTCTCTTTGGTTCGAATACGACCTATGTTTTTGAACAGGAAGCCCCCAAATGACCTTGAGAGGTTTTTAATGACCCTGATTCGAATACGATCCAAGTCGGACCCAAAAGGGGTTAAGCTATGATTCGTATACGATCAAGAAGCCCCCTAGTGAGTTTGGCTTTGCGCCGATCAAGAGGGTTACGACAACTATGTTCTCTTTGGTTTGAATACGACCTATGTTTGAACAGGAAGCCCCATAGTGACCATGAGGTTTTAACGGCTAGATTCGAATACGATCAGCCTCCACTTGGTCGTCTTATACTTAAGATAACAAAGATACGTGATCATTAAGGCAAAAAGGACAGAGGTCCTGCTTTATTATTTATCACAATATATACAACGTCAAAGTACGTACATTAAGAGAGCCGATGGCTCAAGTGTAGTATGGCCGAAGTTGAGCAATATTCCACGGCCGGCGGGTTTCTTCCTCCGACTTACGTGAGTCTTTGTGCTCTCAAACGTCGATAAGGTAGTATGACCCATTATTCAAGTTCTTGCTGACCACAAAGGGCCCTTCCCAAGGTGGGGATAGCTTGTGCGCATCAGACTGATCCTGGATGAGACGGAGCACCAAATCACCTTCTTGAAAGGTTCTTGACTTAACCCGGCGGCTATGATAATGACGCAGGTCCTGTTGGTAAATTGCTGAGCGGGCTGCTGCTAAGTCACGCTCTTCATCCAATAAAACAAGCGCATCCTGACGGGCTTGTTCGTTCTCAGCTTCAACGTAAGACGCCACTCGGGGCGAGTCATGACGGATGTCACTGGGCAGGACTGCCTCTGCTCCATAGACCATGAAGAAAGGTGTATAACCCGTGGATCTGTTAGGGGTAGTATTGATACTCCATATCACAGAGGGTAACTCTTCCACCCAACAACCCGGCGTCTGTTGTAAAGGGACCATAAGCCGGGGTTTTAGACCTTTCAGGATTTACGGATTGGCTCTTTCAGCTTGACCATTGGATTGGGGGTGAGCTACTGATGAAACGTCAAGCCGGATATGTTCCCGTTGACAGAACTCTTCCATAGCTCCTTGGGATAGGTTGGCGCCATTGTCAGTAATAATGATGTGTGGAAAACCAAAATGAAAGATCACTTTCTTCATGAATTGAACCGTCGTGGCTGCATCACACTTACTGACCGGCTCCGCCTCAACCCATTTTGTAAACTTGTCTACTGCCACCAAAAGGTGCGTCTTTTATCTTTGGATCTTTTGAAAGGTCCAACCATATCAAGCCCCCAGAGTGCAAATGGCCAAGTAATTGGAATCATCTGCAATTCCTGAGCCGGCACGTGCGCCCGTTGTGCGAATTTTTGACATCCATCGCACCTACTGACCAGATCCTCTGCATCAGCGTGAGCCGTTAGCCAGTAAAAACCATGACGGAAAGCCTTGGCCACAAGAGATTTTGAACTGGCATGATGGCCACAATCTCCTTCATGGATCTCACGAAGAATTTCTTGACCTTCCTCAGGAGAAACACAACGTTGAAATGCTCTGGTGACACTGCGATGATACAACTCACCATTGGAAATTGTCATTGACTTGGACCGCCGGGTTATCTGTCTAGCCAAGGTCTCATCCTCCGGCAATTTACCCCTGGTCATATAAGCCAAATGCGGCACTGTCCAATCCGGAATGACATGAAGAGCCACCACCAATTGTGCTTCCGGGTCTAGAACAGCCAAGTCTTCCTCTGTAGGCAACTTGACAGAAGGGTTACGAAGAACATCTAAAAAAGTGTTAGGCGGCACCGGCTTACGCTGAGATCCCAACCGGCTTAAAGCATCAGCTGCTTCGTTCTTTCTGCGGTCAATGTGCTCCACTTGATAACCCGTGAAGTGTCCAGCAATAGCGTCAACCTCATGGTGATAAGCCGCCATGAGAGGGTTGCTACGTCTTGAGCTTGCGTTGGTTTTCCCCGAAGAGGAAGGGATGATGCAGCAGAGTAGCGTAAGTATTTCCCTTAGTTTTTGAGAACCAAGGTATCAATCCAGTAGGAGGCCACGCTCAAGTCCCTCGTACCTGCACAAAACGATAGCTACTCGCAACCAACGCGATTAGGGGTTGTCAAGCCCTTCACAGTCACTTACGAGAGTGAGATCTGATAGATAGAATATTTTTTGTATTTTTGGTATAAAAATGCAAAGTAAAAAAGTAAAAGCAAAGTAAATAGCAAAACAATATTAAAGTGATGGAGATTGATATGATGAGAATAGACCCGGGGGCCATAGGTTTCACTAGTGGCTTCTCTCAAGAGCATAAGTATTCTACGGTGGGTGAACAAATTACTGTTGAGCAATTGACAGAATTGAGCATAGTTATGAGAATATCTAGGCATGATCATGTATATAGGCATCACGTCCGTGACAAGTAGACCGAAACGATTCTGCATCTACTACTATTACTCCACTCATCGACCGCTATCCAGCATGCATCTAGAGTATTAAGTTAAAAATAGAGTAACGCCTTAAGCAAGATGACATGATGTAGAGAGATAAATTCATGCAATATGAAATAAACCCCATCTTGTTATCCTCGATGGCAATGATGCAATACGTGCCTTGCTGCCCCTTCTGTCACTGGGAAAGGACACCGCAAGATCGAACCCAAAGCTAAGCACTTCTCCCATGGCAAGAACTACCAATCTAGTTGGCCAAACCAAACGAATAATTCGAAGAGACTTGCAAAGATAACCAATCATACATAAAAGAATTCAAAGAAGATTCAAATGTTATTCATAGATAGACTTGATCATAAACCCACAATTCATCGATCTCAACAAAAACACCGCAAAAAGAAGATTACATCGAATAGATCTCCACAAGAGAGGGGGAGAACTTTGTATTGAGATTCAAAGAGAGAGAAGAAGCCATCTAGCTACTAACTATGGACCCAAAGGTCTGAGGTAAACTACTCATACTTCATCAGAGGGGCTAGGATGATGTAGAAGCCCTCCGTGATGACGACCCTCTTCCGGCGGAGCTCCGGAACAAGCCCCAAGATGGGATCTCGTGGATACAGAAAGTTGCGGAAGTGGAATTAGGTTTTTGGCTCCTCTTCTGATCGTTTGGGGGTACGTGTGTATATATAGGAGGAAGGAGTACGTCGGTGGAGCACCAAGGGGCCCACGAGGCAGGGGCGCGCCCTAGGGGCCGCCCCCCACCCTCGTGACCTCCCCTTTGATCCCTTGCAGTAGGGTCCAAGTCTCCTGGATCACGTTCGGTGAGAACATCACGTTCCCAAAGATTTTATTCCGTTTGGACTCCGTTTGATATTCTGTTTCTCCGAAACACTGAAATAGGCAAAAAACAGCAATTCTGAGCTGGGCCTCCGGTTAATAGGTTAGTCCCAAAAATAATATAAAAGTGGAGAATAAAGCCCAATATAGTCCAAAACAGTAGATAATATGGCATGGAGCAATCAAAAATTATAGATACGTTGGAGGCGTATCAAGGGTCCTTGGAATCCCACTTGCCTGATACTTGCTGAGCCACCAAATCTTAGTTGCCAAGGCACCGTACCCGGCTTAAACTCATTTCTTTAGCCATTCGAAGACCATGGAGTAAAGCCTCATACTCAGATGTGTTGTTAGTACAAGGGAACATCAACCGCAACACATAACAAAACTTGTCACCTCGAGGGGAAGTTAAAACAACTCCAACCCCCGAGCCCTCCAATTTCCTGGACCCATCAAAATGAATTGTCCAATATGTGTTGTCTGGCTTCTCTTCAGGTATTTGCAACTCCGTCCAATCGTTAATGAAATCCACCAGTGCTTGAGACTTGATGGCTATACGTGGCATGTACTTTAAACCGTGAGATCCAAGCTCGATGGCCCACTTGGCGACTCGTCCTGTGGCTTCTCTATTTTGAATAATATCTCCTAAAGGAGCAGAGCTAACCATAGTGATAGGATGACCCTGAAAGTAATGCTTAAGCTTCTGGCTTGCCATGAACACCCCGTAAACGAGTTTATGCCAATGTGGGTATCTCTGTTTGGAATCAATGAGTACCTCGCTGACATAGTAAACCGGCCGCTGAACTGGATATTCCTTACCAGCCTCTTTGCGTTCCACAACAATGGCCACACTAACAGCACGTGTGTTAGCGGCCACATATAACAACAGTGGCTCCTTATCAACAGGAGCAGCAAGAACCGGCGGCTCAGCAAGCTGTCTTTTCAGATCTTCAAAGGCAGAATTAGCAGCATCACTCCAGACAAAATCATTTGTTTTCTTCATCATTTGATATAACGGCATAGCCTTCTCACCTAACCGGCTTATGAACCGGCTTAGAGCTGCGACACGACCCGCCAGCCGCTGAACATCATTGATGCACGCCGGCTTAGCCAAAGATGTAATCGCCTTAATTTTCTCTGCGTTAGCCTCAATGCCTCTGTTAGACACCAAAAAACCCAAAAGCTTGCTAGCTGGGACTCCAAAAATGCACTTGGCCGGGTTAAGCATCATCTTGTAGACCTGGAGGTTATCGAAGGTTTCCTTCAGATCATCTACCAGAGTTTCCTTATCTCTGGATTTCACCACTATGTCATCCACATAAGCATGAACATTACGCCCAATCTGATTATGAAGACAGTTCTGCACACACCGCTGATAAGTCGCCTAGGCACTCTTAAGCCCAAAGGGCATGGACACATAGCAAAAGGCTCCAAATGGAGTAATGAAAGTCGTCTTCTCCTGGTCCTTAACCGCCATCTTGATCTGATGGTAACCAGAATAAGCATCCAAAAAGCTCAAACGCTCACAACCTGCTGTAGCATCAATGATTTGATCAATACGAGGGAGAGAAAAAGGATCAGCCGGACAAGCTTTGTTTAAATCTGTGTAATCCACACACATACGCCAGGTGTCGTTCTTTTTTAGTACAAGTACCGGGTTACCCAACCACTCTGGGTGAAAAACTTCAACAATAAACCCGGCCGCCAAGAGTCGGGCCACCTCTTCTCCAATAGCCTTGCGCCTTTCCTCGTTGAACAGCCGAAGAAACTGTCTGACCGGCTTAAACTTTGGATCAATATTGAGAGTGTGCTCAGCGAGTTCTCTCGGTACACCCGGCATGTCAGAAGGCTTCCATGCAAAGATGTCCCGGTTCTCATCGATGAACTCGATGAGCGCGCTTTCCTATTTGGGATCCAAGTTAGCACTGATAATGAATTGTTTGAATGAGTCGCCAGGCACAAAATCAATCATCTTGGTATCATCAGCTGATTTAAACTTTAGCGCCAGCTCATGCTCCGTAGTTGGCTTCTTCAAAGATGTCATGTCTGTCGGGTCAACATTGTCTTTGTAGAACTTTAACTCCTCCATCGCGCAAACAGTTTCTGCGTAAGCAACATCACCTTCCTCACACTCTAAGGCTATTTTCCAGCTTCCATGTACTATGATAGTACCTTTATAACCTGGCATCTTGAGCTGCAGATAAACATAACACGGCCACGCCATGAATTTTTCATAAGCCGGTCGTCCAAACAGGGCGTGATATGGGCTCTCGATTTTAACCACCTCAAAGGTTAATTTCTCAGCCCTGGAATCATGTTCATCTCCAAAAGCTACCTCCAGCTCAATCTTACCCACTGGATACGGCGACTTACCAGGCACCACTCCATGGAAAACAGTGTTGGACGTCTTAAGACTTTTGTCAGTCAACCCCATGTGATGGAATGTCTCATAATAGAGGATGTTGATGCTACTGCCTCCGTCCATGAGCACTTTAGTGAATTTATATCCACCAACCTGAGGCGCCACCACCAACGCCAGGTGACCCGGATTGTCAACCCGGGGCGGGTGATCCTCTCTGCTCCACGGAATAGGTTGCTCAGACCATCTCAAATAATGAGGAACCGCTGGCTCAACAGCGTTGACTGCTCTCTTATGAAGTTTCTGGTCCCTTTTGCATAAGCTGGTGGTGAACACATGATACTGCCCATTACTTAGCTGCCTGGGGTTACTCTGAAACCCGGATTGGTGCTGCTGCTGACCTCCTTGGCCAGATTGTTAATTATAACCACCTTGGTTACCTTGAGGGCCCTGCCCATGGAAACCGCCACCGCCTGTATTGCCGCCCGGGCCGTGAAAGCCGCCACCGCCTGAGCCGCTGCCAGGCCCATGATTACCGTCAAACATGTTGGAATTCTTGAAAGCCTTCATGATCGTACAGTCTTTCCATAGATGGGTGGCCGGCTTCTCTCGGGTGTCGTGTTTTGGACGGGGTTCATTTAGCAACTGCTCGAGGGTGGGACCTGACCCGCCTGACCGAGGAGGTGGCCTTCCCTTACGTTGTTGATTGTTGCCTTGTGCGTTGGTGTTATCCACAAACTCCAGACTACCGTCAGCCTTACGTTTATTACCTCCTTGATTTGCCGGGTTATGCTGGTGACCTTTTTCGTTGTCGTTCTTCTTTCCCTTCCATGCCTTCTCTTCGTCAGACGCAGGATCTTTGGTACTATCAAAGTCGGCGTATTTGACCAGAGCCGCCATCAGCTGGCCCATGTCATTGCAATCACGCTTGAGCCGCCCCAGCTTTTGTTTTAGAGGTTCAAAACGGCAATTTTTCTCCAACATTAAGAACGCGGAGCTGGCATCCATCTTGTCAGATGAATATATTATTTCCTTCACCCGGCGCACCCAATGGGTCATGGATTCACCTTCCTCTTGCTTGCAATTAGTCAAATCCACAATCGACATGGGTTGCTTGCATGTATCTTTGAAGTTCTGAATAAACCGGGCCTTTAACTCGGCCCATGAGCCAATGGAATTGGGTGGCAACCCCTTCAACCAAGTGCAAGTTGTTCCATCCAACATCATGATGAAGTACTTGGCCATCGCTGCATCACTGACCTCCAGCAACTCCATGGCCATCTCATAACTTTCGATCCATGCCCCGGGTTGTAAGTCAGTTGTGTAATTAGGCACCTTCCGAGGCCCCTTGAAATCCTTTGGTAAACGCTCATTACGTAGAGTCAGCACCAAGAAAGGGACACCTCATGTCCTTGTGGCCACGCCTGCTTCAACAGAAGTCGTCGGATAAACCGGAAAAGCTTGGTGAGCCGCCTGCTCAGCTGCCTGTTGAACCGCCCGCTCGACCTCTTGGCAGATCCTATCCTGGTTAACCAAGTTAAGAGCTCCATCACGCGTCGGGTCATACCTACGTGGCTGGTCACGGCGTTGGGCGTTGCTGGACATGGCCGCTGAATCCATATGACTACTATAGCTCGGGCTCCGGCTCGGGCGAGGGGTTGAATGAATCATGTCCCGACTATAAGAGTATGATTCCTGCTGTGCCAGAGCTGTCTGAAGAATTTCTCTGATCCTTCGCGTTTCGATCACCGTCGGCGAGTCGCCTTCCATGGGGAGAGCCGCCAAACGTGTCGATGCAGTGATTAGATTCTCAAGATGGCTAGGAAAATGACCCGATGGTGTTGGTGTATAACGAGGCGGAGCAGTATTCACACGAGGGGGTTCCATTGCCCGTGGGTGACCCGGTGCCCCAGCTCCAGGTGTTGTAATCCGGTTTGCCTCCGGCGGGTTACTGGGACCGGCTCCAGGTGTGTAGAAAAGGTTCCTAGGATCGTAAGTCAGAGGCAGTCATGATTGAGCCTTCTGGTGCCTTCTCCTCATGACCTCGTTTGATGCGTTCAGATCCATCGTGAGCCGAAAAGCCTCTGATTGAAGTTGCTGAGCCCAGGCGTCCAAAGCCGTCCGCTCCGCTGCCATCCTGACGTCCTCCGCCGCCAGGTTTTCCTTGGCTTGTGCTACCTCATCACGTAGCCGTGCCACCTCCGCATCATGCTGAGCCTTATCCACCGGTTCAACCACGGCGGTCAATAGGGCCGTCATCGTATCCATGAGATCCATCAGCACCTGAGCCGGCGGGCGCACAGGGTCTCCTGACCCAGTCGCGGTCGTCTCGGAGGTTATTGCTGCCGCAGCCGTAGAGTTTTGAGTGGGCTGTGTACCAGTCACGAAGACCCCCGCTCTGTTTGGCGGCTCAAAGGGGTCCAGAATACTGCTGCCATCGGAACAGCCCCCAAGCCCGCCATCTTGTAGTTGATACAATGAATCTATCTCGCCTGTGGACGACTCACCATCAGAACAGATAACCGTCTCACCGCCATCCATAGATCCTTCAGAGAACTCCCCTCCATGGATGCAACCCACGAAGGCACGCTTCACGACGGGCTGAGTCCGGGCGGGTCTCGCACGCTGAGCCGTCTCGATGAGGTCTGTGCAGATGTCCGGCTCAGGGTCCGGCTCGCCGATCCGGCCGATGAAGACGTGGATTCCACCAAAGGGGACTCGGTACCCGTACTCAATTGAGCCGGCGTCGGGGCCCCAGCCTTTGTCGTTGATGTAGAGCTTGCCGTGACGAATCCTGGTCATCCGGCCCACAACGTATCCCTTGAGCCCTTCGAAGCTGCCCTTCAAGAACTCAAATCCATCGTGTGTTGGCCCCATGGTGGGCGCCAACTGTCGTGGAATTGTCATGGCAGATGTATTAGTGAAAGGACTTAGTCGTGGAGCCATCGCAACTAGGAAGATTAAAGGGGTTAATTGGGACAAAGGACACGAGAGGTTTATACTAGTTCGGCCCCTTATGGTGAAGGTAAATCCTAGTCCAGTTGATGTGGTATTTCTAGGTTTCGATGACCAAGGAGCGAAAACACGCTAGCTTGGCTCTCGATCTGTTGTTTCTTGCCCTAAGCCGCCGCCGGGTCGTCCCCTAATATACACGGGTTGACGCCATGCGGCCTACAGAGTCCCGGTCGGCTCATACAACGTGTCTGGCTCGGTGACGTCTTTTACATGCCTTACTTTAAAAGTCTTATTCATACATGAAGGTTTACACTCACGGGCCTTAAGCCGCCTCTGGGCTTGGGCCTACTACAAGCCATCACTTTGTATACTCTCCGGGCTTCTTTTAAGTAACCTGCCATTGTGATTGACCCGGCCCCTCCTGGGCGGGTCATGCCTGGTAGTCATATCCCCAACAGACTCCGTTTGATATTCCTTTTCTGCAAAAAATTAAAATGGGCAAAAAAACAGGAATTTTCACTGGGCCTTGGGTTAATAGGTTAGTCCCAAAAATAATATAAAATTGTAAAATAAAGCCCATTAACATCCAAAACAAATAATATAATAGCATGGAACAATCAACAATTATAGATACGTTGGAGACGTATCAAGCATCCCCAAGCTTAATTCCTGCTCGTCCTCGAGTAGGTAAATGATAAAAACGGAATTTTTGATGTGGAATGCTTTCCAACATGTTCTTCAATGTATTTTTCTCTATTGTGGCATGAATGTTCAGATCCGAAGGATTCAAGATAAAATTTTATTGTTGACATAAAAATAGTAATACTCCAAGTATGTTAATCAAGAAATTATGTCTTATCAAAATGCCATAGCCAAAGAAAACTTATCCCTACAAAATCATATAGTTTGTCCATGCTTCATTTTCGTCAAACAAAATGCTCCCATCATGCACAACCCCGATGACAAGCCAAGCAATTGTTTCATACTTAGCCTTTTCGAACTCTTTCAACTTTTACGCAAATGAGCGCGAGCCATGGACATAGCACTATGGGTGGAATAGAATATGATGATTGAGGTTGTGTGACAAGACAAAAAGGGAGAAAGTCTCACATTGATGTGGCTAATCAATGGGCTATGGAGATGCCCACCGATTGATGTCAATGCGAGGAGTAGGGATTGCCATGCAACGGATGTACTAGAGCTATAGATATATATGAAAGCTCATCAAAGAAACTAACTGGGTGTGCATCCAACTTTCTTGCTCACGAAGACCTAGGGCATTTGAGGAAGCCCATCATTGGAATATACAAGCCAAGTTCTATAATGAAAAATTCCCACTAGTATATGAAAGTGACAAAATAAGAGACTCTCTATCATGAAGATCATGGTGCTACTTTGAAGCACAAGTGTGGAAAAAGGATAGTGACATTGTCCCTTCTCTCTTTTTCTCTCATTTTTTTTGTTTGGGCCTTCTCCTTTTTTATGGCCTCTTTTCTTTCTTTTTTTTCGTCCGGAGTCTCATCCCGTCTTGTGGGGGAATCATAGTCTCCATCATCCTTTCCTCACATGGTACAATGCTCTAATGATGATCATCACACTTTTATTTACTTACAACTCAAGAATTACAACTCGATACTTAGAACAAAATATGACTCTATGTGAATGCCTCCGGCGGTGTACCGGGATTGCGATGAATCAAGAGTGACATGTATGAAAAATTAAGCATGGTGGCTTTGCCACAAATACGATGTCAACTACATGATCATGCAAAGAAATATGACAATGATGATGCGTGTCATAATAAATGGAATGGTGGAAAGTTGCATGGCAATATATCTCGGAATGGCTATGGAATGCCATAATAGGTAGGTATGGTGGCTGTTTTGAGGAAGATATAAGGAGGCTTATGTGTGATAGAGCGTATCATATCACGGGGTTTGGATGCACCAGCAAAGTTTGCACCAACTCTCAAGGTGAGAAAGGGCAGTGCACAGTACCGAAGAGGCTAGGAATGATGGAAGGGTGAGAGTGCGTATAATCCATGGACTCAACATTAGTCATAAAGAACTCACATACTTATTGCAAAAATCTACAAGTCATCAAAACCAAGCACTACGCGCATGCTCCTAGGGGGATAGATTGGTAGGAAAAGACCATCGCTCGTCCCCGACCGCCACTCATAAGGAAAGCAATCAAAGAACACCCCATGCTTCAAATTTGTCACACATCGTCTACCATACGTGCATGCTACGGGACTTGCCAACTTCAACACAAGTATTCATAAATTTCACAATTACTCAACTAGCACACCTCTAATATTACCACCTTTATATCTCAAAACAACTATCAAGCATCCAACTTCTCTTAGCATTTAAAATTTATAACCAAAGTAAATTACCATGTTGTTCTAAAGGACTCTCAAAATGATATAAGTGTAAAATAGGTTAGTAGGTTAGTCCCAAAAATAATATAAAAGTGTAAAATAAAGCCCATTAACATCCAAAATAGATAATATAATAGCATGGAACAATCAAAAATTATAGATACGCCGGAGACGTATCAACTCCCACCGGGAGTAGGATTCCCCCCTTCCCTAGTTGGACTAGGAGTGGAAGGAAGGGGGGGAGAGGGGGAAGGAAAGGGGGGCCGACCCCCCCCCACCCAATTCGGTTTGGGCTTGGGGGGCGCCCCCTCCTAGGCCTCCCTCTCTTCTCTCCCACTATGGCCCAATAAGGCCCATATACCTCCCGGGGGGGGTCCGGTAACCTCCCTAATGCTCCGGTATATGCCCGAACTCACCCGGAACCATTTCGACGTCCAAATATAGTCATCCAATATATTGATCTTTATGTCTCGACCATTTCGA
The DNA here is from genome assembly GCF_056163025.1 of Triticum urartu. NCBI lineage: Eukaryota > Viridiplantae > Streptophyta > Magnoliopsida > Poales > Poaceae > Triticum > Triticum urartu. The sequence continues at coordinate 222,446,730 of NC_141878.1, forward strand.
GACTCGTCGTCATGTTCGTGATCATATCCGGGACTTCGAACTATCTTCGGTACATCAAAACACATAATACCGATCGTCACCAAACATTAAGAGTGTGGACCCTACGGGTTCAAGAACTATGTAGACATGAACGAGACACGTCTCCAGTCAATTAGCAATAGCGGAACCTGGATGCTCATATTAGTTCCTACATATTCTACGAAGATCTTTATCGGTCAAACGGCATAACGATATATGTTGTTCCCTTTGTCATCGGTATGTTACTTGCCTGAGATTCAATCGTCGATATCTCAATACCTAGTTCAATCTCGTTACCGGCAAGTCTCTTTACTCGTTACGTAATGCTACATCCCATAACTAACTCATTAGGTACATTGCTTGCAAGGCTTATATTGATGTGCATTACCTAGAGGGCCCAGAGATACCTCTCCGACAATCGGGGTGACAAATCCTAGTCTCAATCTATGCCAACTCAACAAACACCATCGGAGACACCTGTAGAGCACCTTTATAATCACCCAGTTATGTTGTGACGTTTGGTAGCACACAAAGTGTTCCTCCAGTATTCGGGAGTTGCACGATCTCATAGTCATAGGAACATGTATAAGTTATGGAGAAAGCAACAGAAACAAACTAAATGATCATCGTGCTAAGCTAACGGATGGGTCAAGTCAATCACATCATTCTCTAATGATGTGATCCTATTAATCAAATGACAACTCATGTCTATGGTTAGATAACATAACCATCATTGATTCAACGAGCTAGTCAAGTAGAGGTAAACTAGTGACACTCTATTTGTCTATGTATTCACACATGTACTAAGTTTCTGGTTAATACAATTCTAGCATGAATAATAAAAATCTATCATGATATAAGGAAATATAAATAACAACTTTATTATTGCCTCTAGGGCATATTTGCTTCAGTCTCCCACTTGCACTAGAGTCAATAATCTAGATTACATTGTAATGATTCTAACACCCATGTAGTCTTGGTGCTGATCTTTTGCTCGTGAGAGAGGCTTAGTCAACGGGTCTGCAACATTCAGATCCATATGTATCTTGCAAATCTCTATGTCTCCCTCCTTGACTTGATCGCGGATGGAATTGAAGCATGTCTTGATGTGCTTGGTTCTCTTGTGAAATCTGGATTCCTTTGCCAAGGCAATTGCACCAGTATTGTCACAAAAGATTTTCATTAGACCCGATGCACTAGGTATGACACCTAGATCGGATATGAACTCCTTCATCCAGACTCCTTCATTTGCTGCTTTCGAAGCAACTATGTATTCCGCTTCACACGTAGATCCCGCCACGACGCTCTGCTTGGAACTGCACCAACTGATAGCTCCACCATTTAATAAAAACACGTATCCGGTTTGTGACTTAGAGTCATCTGGATCAGTGTCAATGCTTGCATCGACGTAACCTTTTACGACGAGCTCTTTGTCACCTCCATATACGAGAAACATAGATTTCATTCATAGAGATTAAGCAGTCGTTCTCACCGGGAAGCGAGACAGCCTTGGACCGCCGCCCGCCTCGCTCCCATTGGTCTGTATTAATGGCGCGGCCGAGCGGCCGCACCCCCCATCCTCGCCACACACAAAATCCTCTCTCTCCGCCCGCATCCTCGACGCCGCTCTGAGTCCTCAAAGCCGTCAGTGTATGAGGATGCTGCTGAAGCGCCCCATCGGAGGGAGTGGCGACGGCAGGGCTACTGAAGCACTGGAGCATGGCGTGAATATGGAGATAGAGGTTTCCATTGCCGCTGACGAGGTGGAGAACGAGGCTGCCAACAAGCGGAGGCGGGTCGAGAAAGAACCGCAAGTGACTCCAGCAGGCCTAGACTTCATCAACAACCTCCCCGATGATATGTTGATAGTCATCATATCCCTCCTCCCAATCAAATATCGGGCGAGGAAGGACGCCCTTTCCTGGCGGTGGTGCCTCCTATGGCTGCTCACCCCTGTCGACCTCCTCGATGCCCACGAGCTCTGCCATGGCTATCGCCAAAGCTTGGATGCATTCTCCCAGATCCTCGGCAGTCACCATGGCCCAATCAAAGGCCTTATCACAGGCAAGTTCTGCTCCAATGGCAAGGTCGAGCCAAGCTTGACGAGTGGTTCCGATCCCCCGCCATAGATCAGCTCAAGAAGCTCAGTTTTAATGATGGGCATATCTGCTTGCTGCCAACGTCTGCGCTCCGCTTCGCGCTCAGGTTGCGCCTCGCCAAGTTCAAGAACTACCATCCCCCCCTTAATGACGCGCCCGCTCTTTTTCTACCACGACTGAAGCACCTCAAGCTCGTTGCCGTATGCATCCCAAAGGATGACATGGAGCGCCTGCTCCATGGCTGTACTGCACTCGAGTTCCTTCATCTTCAGGTGATGAATTGGTCGAGTACCTTGCACATCACCTCCGGGGCTCTCCGAACTATTTATGTGTGTTGCTGGTGCTACAACGAGAGATCACAAAAGGTATACCACAATATGGTCACTGAAGACACACCTTCACTTGAGAGATTACTTGTAGTTGGTCAACAAGGTCCAACAAGAATCAATGTCATTTCTGCACCGAAATTGACAGTGGTGGGCTACGCGTCTGTCAGATACTACTACTTTCAGGTACAATAGTCGCCTTATACCTCTCCTTCTTGATATCAAAATTATTTCTAGTTTTGAAGATGTATGTTCGTATGTCATCCACCAAAGCTTCACCCAGATTCCGGGCACAGTGAAGGTCTTGGCACTAGAATATGTTGGCCCCAACCTGGACCAAGTTGTCAGTTGCCTGAGATGCTTTACGTGCCTGAAGAAGCTGTATATCGAGGTGATGTTCCTTTCCTGTTAAATGTTAACCATAAGGGAGTTCAATTTTTTCACCTTTTCCCAAGTTTACAATGACAATGTACTACAATTTCTGAAGGAATTTTGGAGGATTTCAGGACATACACCCCCACCCCATATTGGTTGCTTGATTCATATGGTTACAATCCATAAGCATTTCTCTTTAGATTCATCTGTACTAGTTTTCTTATGGAATTTTCCATCCAATCCAACCTCTTGTGAAGAAGGCTACATGTTTATAGATTGTAATCAAATGCCCATGTTAATCATGTCAGATCGAAGATGGCACGTTGGTGCATTTTACAAATCCTGCAAACCAAATAGGACTGTAGTTGTGTTCAAAACTGCATGTAGGCACTAACACGTTCTCTTCTTTTGCAGATAATAATAGGCCCGGAGGTGGATAATGTTTATAACGACAATCACATCGAATGCCTGGATCTTCATCTCTCAAATATTACTTTAAACTCCTACTGAGGGACCTTACCGGAGATTACACTCACCGGGTTCTTTCTTGCTAGAGCAAGGGTGTTGAGGGTACTGAGGTTGAACACACATTTAATTAGGAAAGATGAATGGTATGTATGATCAGAGCCGGCAGATACTGCAGAATGGAAGAGGCTCCAAAAAAGCTAAACTTCGTATTGGAAGAGCATATGACAGAGTAAGTGGAAGTCATTGTGTCAAACCCATACATGACTTGTCAGCGGCTGATCCCTTTGCAAAAATGGCGAAGTATGCAATGTGTGAAATTGGGCATTGTAATCTTTGAATTTGAACCTTGCAATATTTATGGTATTTGTTATATTGAACTGTTTCTATTCTCTTGTCTCAACGCAAACAGTTCATCTGAGTGAACCGCATGTCGTATATCGCAAACACCTTGATCTGGCTGACCATTTCTTTTGTGTTGCCTAATCACAAACAGTTCATCCGAGTGAACCGTATGTTGTACATCGCACACACCTTGATCTGGCTGACTGTTTCTTTTGTGTTGCCTAATCACAAATAGTTCATCCGAGTGAATCGTATGTTGTACATCGCACACACCTTCATCTGGCTGCCCATTTCTTTTGTTCCGCCTCATCGCAAACGGTTAATTGAACTGAACCGTATTCCCTACATCACACACACAACTAAAATCTGAACCGTGTTTGATGCATCCTCCATCGCAAACGTTTTGCACCTTTTTGACGGGTTTTTTACACCACTGTTTGTGATTATGGCATCGCACACAGTTTAGTTGAAGGGTCTCTAATCGTAGCGTCACATTAGCAGCATCCTGCAGTAGTGTATGGTTATAGTCCAAATTGTTACAGACTATTCTGTTTTTGACAGATTCTGTTTTCAATACATAGTTTGCTTGTTTCCTAGTTTCTTTGGCTTATATTGCTCAATATAAATTGTGGAATGATAAGGTACAGAAGGAATTGTGTGAGAACAATTATGAATCTTGTCTTTGACAATACCAAAGTGAATGGTTTGCTCTTTATCATACTAACCTATCTCACGAAGTTCCATTAAGTTTTGTGTGATTGAAGTTTTCATGTTTTGGGCGAGATATCGATATGAGGAGAATAAGGAGTGACAAGACCCTAAGCTTGGGGATGCCCAAGGCATCTCCAAGGTAATATTCAAGGAAGATCCAAGCAACTAAGCTTGGGGATGCCCCAGAAGGCATCCCCTCTTTCGTCTCCAACATCATCAGTAACCTCACTTGGAGCTATATTTCTATTCGTCATATGATATGAGTTTTTCTTGGAGCGTCATTTTCTTTTGTTAGTATTTGCTTATGTTATTTAGAGTAATTTTTTGTATCTTCTATTTCAATAAAAGTGTCAAGGATAGCCTTTACATGCTTATTTTGCAAGTCTATATGTTGTTGTTTTGAAAACAAAAGGTTTTCTATCATTGTCTCAATTGTTCTAGTAAGTCAGAACATGATAAAATCTTGAGTTTTTTACACAATAAGCTAAAAAAAATTACTACAGTGTGCTAATTTCTTAGAATTTTTGGATCTAATTGAATCTTTTTGTTCCTTGTTTTATCACTAGTTTAGTTTATAAAAGAAAACTACAAAAAATGGAATTGAGTTTGCCTCATACACTTCATCTTTTTAATATCTTTCGTGAGAATGATGGAAAGGAAGAGTGTGCTCAAATGCTAGAAGAAGAAGTCTATAAAATGTTTGGCACTAAATCTTTGAATGATGAGCATGATTGCAATGTTGTTAGTATGAACTCCTTGAATATCCATAGTACTAATGATGATTGCACCAATCATGATGAAAATGTCTCTTATAAGCATGTCAACTTTTGTGGAGTGCATAGAGTTTGCAAGTATACACCAAATAGGGAAGATAGATTTTGCAAGAGGCATAAGTATTTGGAAACTAAGTGGTTGCAAGAGAGGATAGATGTGTGTACTGAAAATTTAAAATTTCTTCACCATACTTGTGAACTTTGCAATGAACATGGTCATTTAAATCTTAAATGCAAATTGTTTCATGATCGTATCGTGTCCAAAAATTGTGATGATTTGATTTCCCTTGCACATCATAGTGAACTTAGTTTGCTTTTAGGTTATGAAGAAATGAAACATATAACTAAGCATATTCCAGAATATAACCTTAAGAAATTCCTCGATATTGATCTAGAAGAAATTATTATGTACTGTGCGGTGAATTGCATTGAAAATCCTTATATTGTCAATTACATAAAAAAGAAAACAAATAGAGGATGAAGAGAATACTAATGAAAGGGAAGAGGCTTCCCAATATTCTCCTACTATTTCTTATGATGAATCAGGTAACGAGGAGGAGCCTTCTATTCAACCAATCTCATCAATAAAGAGCTCCAAAAAGAGTAATAAACCCACACATGATGTGAAGAAAAAAAATAAAAGACGGAGAATCAAAGGTAAAAAGGTATCCCTCCCAAATGATGTTGCTTCTATTACTCATTGTGATAATGATAATTGCTATACTACTATTGGTGCTATCCATACTATTAATGATGAGAGTGACTATGCTTATGATATGAAAAGGCCCAAGCTTGGGGATGCTATGTTTGATGAGAATGACATGTTTGAGAATGTATTTGCTGCAATTAATGTTTGTCCCAAGCTTGGTGATGCTACGTTTAATGAAGATGATATCTTTAGTCTCCCAAGTTTTGATGAGCAAATTTATTATGATGATAGCATGCCTCCTATGTATGATGGTTATATTGATGAAAGTGGGTTTGGAAGAGTGTCAACTTTAGGAAGTAATGATCCCACTATTTTGGAGGATGTTGAATCTTATTTAGACAATTATGAAAGTGGATTTGGAGAGGTCATGACTTTATTTAGTAATGATTCCACTATCTTGGAAGAGGTTTCAATTGATTATGATGAGAACAAAGTTGCTACTTATGATGATTATTGTGATGATACTTATGCTATGAAAAGTAGATATGATTATATTTATAAAACTTGTCATGATTATGATTACCCTTTTTCTGAACATTACTCCTTTAATGTGGAAACAGTTTATAGTATTCGAGTTTCTTATGATGCTCCCACTATTCCGAATGAGAAGAATTCTGCTTATGTGGAGAATAATAAAATTTCTATGCTTGTAGATCATGAAAAGAATGCTTTATGTGATAGTTATATTGTTAAATTCATTCATGATGCTACTGAAAATTATTATGAGGTAGGAATATATGCTTGTAGGAGTTGCAATAATATCAAGTTTCCTCTCTATGTGTTGAAAATCTTGAAGTTATGCTTGTTTTACCTTCTTATGCAAGTTGATTCTTGTTCCCACAAGTTGTTTTCTCACAAAATCCCTATGCATAGGAAGTGGGTTAGACTTAAATGTGCTACTCATATTCTTCATGATTCTCTCTTTATGTTACAATTCTTATCTTTTATGTGAGCATCATTGAAACCATCATGCCTAGCTAGGGCGTTAAACGATAGCGCTTGTTGGGAGGCAACCCAATTTTATTTTTGTTCCTTGCTTTTTGCTCCTGTTTAGTAATAAATAATTCATCTAGCCTATGTTTAGATGTGGTTTTATGTTTTAATTAGTGTTTGTGCCAAGTAAAGCCTTTAGGATCTTCTTGGGTGATTGTTATTTGATCTTGCTGTAAAAAAATAGAAAGTTTGCGCTCACGAGAACAATTTTCATTTTTTACCAGAGAGCGATAAAATACCAATTCCATATGCAGTAGATTAATAAAAAAATTCCCAGGACTTCCTAATTTCTCATGATTTTTGTGAGTTCCAGAAGTATACTTTTGATATAGATTACTATAGACTGTTCTATTTTTGACAGATTCTGTTTTATATGTGTTGTTTGCCTATTTTGATGAATCTATGAGTAGTATCGGAGGGTATGAACCATAGATAAGTTGGAATATAGTAGATATTACACCAATATGAATTTAGAATGAGTTCACAACAGTACCTAAGTGGTGATTTATTTTCTTATACTAACGGAGCTTACGAGTTTTCTGTTAAGTTTTGTGTTGTGAAGATTTCAAGTTTTGGGTAAAGATTCGATGGACTATGGAACAAGGAGTGGCAAGAGCCTAAGATTGGGGATGCCCAAGGCACCCCAAGGTAAAATCCAAGGACAACCAAAAGCCTAAGCTTGGGGGTGCCCCGGAACGCATCCCCTCTTTCATCTTCGTTCATCGGTAACTTTACTTGGAGCTATATTTTTATTCACCACATGATATGTGTTTTGCTTGGAGCGTCATTTTATTTTATTTTGTTTTGCTTTCTGTTTGAATAAAATACCAAGATCTGAAATTATTAAATGTTAGAGAGTCTTCACATAGTTGCATAATTATTCGACTACTCATTGATCTTCACTTATATCTTTCGGAGTAGTTTGTCATTTGCTCTAGTGCTTCACTTATATCTTTTAGAGCACGGCGGTGGTTTTATTTTATAGAAATAATTGATCTCTCATGCTTCACTTATATTATTTTGAGAGTCCTTTAGAACAACATGGAATTATAAAAACTTTCATATAAGTGCATTGAATACTAAGAGAAGTTTGATACTTGATGATTGTTTTGAGATATGGAGATGGTGATATTAGAGTCATGCTAGTTGAGTAGTTGTGAATTTGAGAAATACTTGTGCTGAACTTTGTGATTCCTGTAGCATGCACATATGGTGAACCGTTATGTGATGAAGTCGGATCATGATTTATTTATTTATTGCCTTCCTTATGAGTGGCGGTCGGGGACGAGCGATGGTCTTTTCCTACCAATCTATCCCCCTAGGAGCATGCGCGTAGTACTTTGTTTTGATAACTAATAGATTTTTGCAATAAGTATGTGAGTACTTTATGACTAATGTTGAGTCCATGGATTATACGCACCCTCACCCTTCCACATTTGCTAGCCTCTCTAGTACCGCGCAACTTTCGCCGGTACCATAAACCCACCATATACCTTCCTCAAAACAGCCACCATACCTACCTATTATGGCATTTCCATAGCCATTCCGAGATATATTGCCATGCAACTTTTCACCGTTCCGTTTGCTATGACACGCTTCATCATTGTAATATTGCTTTGCATGATCATGTAGTTGACATCGTATTTGTGGCAAAGCCACCGTTCATAAATCTTTCATACATGTCACTCATGAGTCATTGCACATCCCGATACACTGCTGGAGGCATTCATATAGAGTCATATTTTGTTCTAAGTATTGAGTTGTGATTCTTGAGTTGGAAGTAAAAATAAGTGTGATGATCATCATTATTAGAGCATTGTCCCAGTGAGGAAAGGATGATGGAGACTATGATTCCCCCACAAGTCGGGATGAGACTCTGGACGAAAAATAAAAAAAAGGAAAAAAGAAAAGAGGCCAAAAGAAAAAAAAGAAAGAAGGCCCAAAAAACAAAAAACAAAAACATGAGAGAAAAAGAGAGAAGGGGCAATGCTATTATCCTTCTACTACACTTGTGCTTCAAAGTAGCACCATGATCTTCATGATAGAGTCTCCTATGTTGTCACTTTCATATACTAGTGGGAATCTTTCATTATAGAACTTGGCTTGTATATTCCAACGATGGGCTTCCTCAAAATGCCCTAGGTCTTCGTGAGCAAGCAAGTTGGATGCACACCCACTTAGTTTCTTTTTGAGCTTTCATACACTTATAGCTCTAGTGCATCCGTTGCATGGCAATCCCTACTCACTCACATTGATATCTATCGATGGGCATCTCCATAGCCCGTTGATACGCCTAGTTGATGTGAGACTATCTTCCTCCTTTTTGTTCTCTCCACAACCACCATTCTATTCCACCTATAGTGCTATATCCATGGCTCACGCTCATATATTGCATGAAGATTGAAAAGGTTTGAGAACATCAAAAGTATGAAACAATTGCTTGGCTTGTCATCGGGGTTGTGCATGATTTAAATATTTTGTGTGATGAAGATAGAGCATAGCCAGACTATATGATTTTGTAGGGATAGCTTTCTTTGGCCATGTTATTTTGAGAAGACATGATTACTTTGTTAGTATGCTTGAAGTATTATTATTTTTATGTCAATATTAAACTTTTGTCTTGAACCTTATGGATCTGAATATTCTTGCCACAGTAGAGAAGATTACATTGATAAATATGTTAGGTAGCATTCCACATCAAAAATTCTGTTTTTATCTTTTACCTACTTGAGGACGAGTAGGAATTAAGCTTGGGGATGCTGATACGTCTCCAACGTATCTATAATTTTTGATTGTTCCATGCTATTATATGATCTGTTTTGGATGTTTATGGGCTTTATTATACACCTTTATATTATTTTTGGGATTAACCTATTAACCGGAGGCCCAGCCCAAATTGTTGTTTTCTTGCCTATTTCAGTGTTTCAAAGAAAAGGAATATCAAACGGAGTCCAAATGGAATGAAACCTTCGGGAGAGTTATTTTTGGAACTGAAGCAATCTAGGAGACTTGGAGTATACGTCAGGGAAGCTTCGAGGTGGCCACGAGGTAGGGAGGCGTGCCTGCCCCCTGGGCGCACCCCCCACCCTCGTGGGACCCACGTGGCTCCCTTGACCGACTTCTTTCACCTATATATGTCCATATACCCTAAAAACATCGGGGAACAGAATAGATTGGGAGTTTCGCCGCCAGAAGCCTCCGTAGACACCAAAAACCAATCTAGACCCGTTCCGGCACCCTGCCGGAGGGGGAAATCCCTCTCCGGTGTCCATCTTCATCATCCCGACGCTCTCCATGACGAGAAAGGAGTAGTTCTCCCTCGGGGCTGAGGGTATGTACCAGTAGCTATGTGTTTGATCTCTCTCTCTCTCTCGTGTTCTTGAGGTGATACGATTTTGATGTATCGTGAGCTTTGCTATTATAATTGGATCTTATGATGTTTCTCCCCCTCTACTCTCTTGTGATGGATTGAGTTTTCCCTTTGAAGTTATCTTATAGGATTGAGTCTTTAAGGATTTGAGAACACTTAATGTATGTCTTGCATGTGTTTATCTGTGGTGACAATGGTATATCACGTGATCCACTTGATCTATGTTTTGGTGATCAACTTGCGAGTCCCGTGACCTCATGAACTTATGCATCGAGGTTGGCACACGTTTTCGTCTTGACTCTCCGATAGAAACTTTGGGGCACTCTTTGAAGTTATTTGTGTTGGTTGAATAGATGAATTTGAGATCGTGTGATGCATATCGTATAATCATACCCATGGATACTTGAGGTGACATTGGAGTATCTAGGTGACATTAGGGTTTTGGTTTATTTGTGTCTTAAGGTGTTATTCTAGTACGAGCTCTATGATAGATTGAACAGAAAGAATAGCTTCATGTTATTTTACTACGGACTCTTGAATAGATCGATCAGAAAGGATAACTTTGAGGTGGTTTCGTACCCTACCATAATCTCTTCGTTTGTTCTCCGCTATTAGTGACTTTGGAGCGACTCTTTGTTGCATGTTGAGGGATAGTTATATGATCCAATTATGTTATTATTGTTGAGAGAACTTGCACTAGTGAAAGTATGAACCCTAGGCCTTTTTTCAACGCATTGCAATACCGTTTGTGCTCACTTTTATCATTAGTTACCTTGATGTTTTTATATTTTTCAGATTACAAAAACCTATATCTACTATCCATATTGCACTTGTATCACCATCTCTTCGCCGAACTAGTGCACATATACAATTTACCATTGTATTGGGTGTGTTGGGGACACAAGAGACTCTTTGTTATTTGGTTGCAGGGTTGTTTGAGAGAGACCATCTTCATCCTACGTCTCCCATGGATTGATAAACCTTAGGTCATCCACTTGAGGGAAATTTGCTACTGTCCTACAAACCTCTGCACTTGGAGGCCCAACAACGTCTACAAGAAGAAGGTTGTGCAGTAGACATCAATATGCATAGGCATTTAGTATGCAATGTTAAATAATAACTTTAGTTATTTGCTGCAGTAGAGAATGATAAGGTTTTTGCATTGATTTATACTAACTTATCTCATGAGTTCTTGTTGAGTTTTGTGTGGATGAAGTTTTTAAGATTTAGGGAAACTGGGATATAAAAGGAATTAAGGAGACATAAAGGCTCAATACTGGGGATGCCCAAGGCATCCCAAGATAATATTTCAAGAATTATCAAGCATCTAAGCTTGGGGATGCCCCGGTAGGCATCCCACCTTTCTTCATCTACAATTATCGGTTAGTGTCGGTTGAGCCTAAGTTTTTGCTTCTTCACACGAGTTGTGCTATTCTTTGAATGTCATTTTTTTGCTTGCTGTTTTAATAAAATACTTACATCTAAAAGTTTTAAATAAGAGAGGGAGTCCTCAATTAGCCACCTCACTACTTAACTACTCGCTTGATCTTCACTTATATCTTTTTGGAGTAGTTTGTCATTTACTCTTGTGCTTCACTTATATCCTATGAGTAAATTGTTGAATGAATTGAATATCATGAAGTTGAAATTATATGTTCATATCATGCCTAGTGGTAGTTTCACATTGGGTTTAGAAAGTGAAATATTTTGAAGCTTGACAATAACAATATTGGTCATACAAGCAATTCATGAATGATTAGTATAAGGAAGAGAACTTTCACATACAAATATATTATCTTGGACATCTTCTATGATTGTGAATACCCATTAATTTTTTTCACACTTGAGCAAATTAGTTGAACTTGGACAAGGAAGACAACGTAATGAGTTATGGTTGTGTATATTTGCATAGAAGTTATATTGTTATGGATCCTCCAACATGTGGTGTTTGCCTAGGATATTTTGCTAGCCAAAAATTCATACTAAGTAGAGATAGTGCATCCAAAAACCCTTAAACCCAGTTTCTTGCCATGAGTGTCCACCATACCTACCTATGAGTTGAATAAGATCCTTTGAGTAAGTTGTCAACTATGCATAAAGCAATAAAAATTGCTCCTAAATATGTTTGATCTTTTATTGTAAGGGAAAATTGAGTGTTGTACGAACTTGTAATGGCAAAGTAATAAAAGCGACGGACTGCATAATAAAGGTTGCTATCATAAGGGGCAATATAACGTGACGTTCCTTTGAATTAAGTGCTTGGGCATCCAAAAATAAAAAGCGCATGACAACCTCTGCTTCCCTCTGCGAGGGACCTATCTTTCACTTTTTAGTATTTAGTTTTATGCAAGAGTCAATAGTATGAATTCTCATTTCAACCTCAATTATTCTCTAGTTGGCAAGCATCATGTGGTGGGGAAAGATCTAGGCACATATGGCTAGTCAAATATATTTGATCATGATTTATTATTGTTGGCAATTATCTCTATGATAAATGAGCTGGGAGGCGAAATATTAAGCCCCTATCTTTCTCTGTGTTCGATGGATGCCATTTGTTCTAAGAATATGCTTTGAGCACTAGCAATCATAGAAGACTATATGATGATTGAGTATGTGGAGCTCTTGCTTAGATTTAGTTGAATAAGTTGAATTGCAATCATTGTTTGAACCTTCACATGTGAATTGGTTGCTACTTTAACATGAGAAGTTTTATGAGAAAGAATTGTTGTTATGATGCTAGGACAAGTGATTTAAATTATCATTGATCAAACTTATGCACTATATATGCTAGCATTCACACTTCATAAATTATTTCTTTTATCATTTACCTACTCGAGGACAAGTAAAAAGTAAGCTTGGGGGTGCTAACACGTCTCCAACGTATTTATAATTTATGAAGTATTCATGCCATGTTTACAACAATTTTATATGGTTTTAGTATGATTTGCATGGAACTAACCCAGACTGGCGCTATTTTCAGCAGAACTACCGTGCTATTATTTTTTATGCAGAAATAAAAGTTCTCCAAATGCAAAGAAACTTTTTGACAATTTATTTTGGAACAAAAGAGGCACTAGAAGCTTCGTGGGAGGACCAGAAGGTGAAGGAGGTGAGCACAAGACACCTGGGTGTGCCACGAGGCCCAGGCGCGCCCAGGTGGGTTATGCCCACCTCGAGGCCCATCTTCACGGGATTCCAACGCTAAAAAATCCTATAAATAGAGAAACCATTAGAAATAACACTAGATCAAAAGTTCCGTCGCTGCAAGCCTCTGTAGCCATGAAAAACCAATCTAGAACTCGTTCCGACACCCTGCCAGAGGGGGAAATCGTCACTGGTGGCCATCTTCATCTTCCCGTTGGCCACCATGATGAGGATGGAGTAGTCCACCATCGGAGTTGAGGGTTTGTACCAGTAGCTATGTGTTTAATTAATCTCTCTCTCTTGTGTTCCTGAGTTGGCATGATCTTGCTGTATCGCGGGCTTTGTTAATATAGTTGGAGCATATGGTGTTTTCCCCTCTCTATCTTATTGTGATGAATTGTGTTTTCCCTTTGAGATTTTGTTTTACCGGATAGAATACTTTTATGGATTTGAGAGCACTTGATGTATGTCTTGCTATGAATACCCGTGGTGACAATGGGGTATCATATTGATTCACTTGATATGTGTTTTGGCACTCAACTCGCGGATTCCTGAGGTGACATGGGGTAATCTATGCATAGGGGTTGATGCACGTACTCGTCTTTGTTTCTCCGGTAGAAATCTTGGGGCACTTTTTGAGGTTCTTTGTGTTGGATTGAGTATTATGAATCTGAAATTGTTTGATGCATATTGTATGATCAACTCACGGATACTCGCGGTGACATTGGAGTATCTAGGTGACATTAGAGTTGGTTGATGTGTATCATATGGTGTTATTTTAGTACGAACTCTTGGTTAGATCGATCGAAAAGAATAGCTTGGTGTTATTTCAGTACGAACTCTAGGATAGATTGATCAGAAAGAATAGCATTGATGTGGTTTCATACCCTACAAACAATTTCTTCTTATGTTCTCCGCTAGATAGGAACTTTGGAGTGATTCTTAATCGCACGTTGAGAGATGGTTATATGATCCAATTATATTAGCATTGTTGAGAGATTGCACTAGCGAAAGTACGGACCCTAGGCCTCATTTTCAAGCATTGCAATACCGTTTGTGCTCACTTTTGTTACTTGCTACCTTGCTATTTTTTATTGTTCCTACTGCAAAAATCAATATCTACTATCATTACACTTGTATCACCATCTCTTCGCCAAACTAGTGCACTTATACAATTTACCATTATATTTGGTGTGTTGGGGACACAAGAGACTCTTTATTATTTGGTTGCAGGGTTGTTTGAGAGAGACCATCTTCATACTATGCCTCCCACGAATCGATAAACCTTAGGTCATCCACTTGAGGGAAAATTGCTACTGTCCTACAAAACTCTGTGCTTGGAGGCCCAACACGAGTCTACAAGAATAAAGTTGCATAGTAGACATCAAACAGCAATCCATGTCCCTCACATCATACCCGTGCAGTCGTAGCTGGATTGGATTTATATGCGCTAAATGCTTAGAAAATGCACATAATCCCCTAAATATGGTAAATGAGCCCGGAAAAGTGCCAAATTTGAACACGGAGATTTGCAGGGTGTCTGTTCATCATAGAAAAAACTCAAGGGCAAAGAACGATGAAAACTTCGATTCCCCTTCAATCTTGGTGATTTCCCTCCCAAAAGTATGGAACTTGCTCGGTGATGGTTCGATTTAGGAAGGGTGTGCATGACGACATGAGCCAAACCTTCTCAAATTTTCACCAGTGCACAATGAGGCCATACCATGGCACCATGCAAGGCATCATGTTTTTCAAGCATTTATTTCATTTTACTATAGTTGAAAAACCAATAAACAAACGTTTGTGGTTGAGTATTGCCACACATTTCATCGAAATCTCTGCCCATTCCTTGTAAAAGGCATGAGAATTTACTAAATAGCATGAGCATGGTTTTTCAGACCGTTCTTGTGCACCCTTTCATGCACCGATTGTTTGAATTTGAATTATGTGCATTAATGCCTAGAAAATGCACACAATCCCCCAAAAATGGTAAATGAACCCGGAAAAGTGCCAAATTTGAACACGGTGATTTGCAGGGTGTATGTTCATCGTAGAAAAAACTCATGGACAAAGGATGAAGGAAATTTGGATTCCCTTCAATCTTGGTGATTTTCCCCTCAAAACCATGAAAATTCCTCGGTGATGGTTCAATTTCTAGAAGGCGTGCATGGTGACATAAGCCAAACATTCTCAAAATTTTACCAGGGGACGGTGAGGCCATACCATGGCACCACGCCAGGCGTCATGTTTTCCAAGCATGTATTTCATTTTTCTATAGTTGAAAACCAATAAACGACACGTTTGTGGTTGACTATTGCCACACATTTCCTTGAAATCTCTGCCCATTCCTTGTAAAAGTCATCAGAATTTACTAAATAGCATGATCATGGTTTTCCAGATCATTCTTGTGCACTTTTCATGAATCGATTGTTCGAATTTGAATTATGTGCATTAATGCCTAGGAAATGCGCATAATCCCCTAAATATGGTAAATGAGCCTGGAAAAATGCCAAATTTTAACACGTTGCATTGGAGGGGTGTCGGAGGAAATAACCATGGGTAGCCTAGCCGGCTCCCCCTGGTCCTTCTGAAAAAATTACGAGCCCATCCGGCCCTCAAGAATCCAAGACATGGGGCCGCCTTCCCCTCGCCGGCGGTGTCCCCGGCCGACTATCAGAAGGCGGCCCGACTTCAGCCTTCGTGAAGAAAGCCGTGGGAGGGCCGGCTCCGAGGAGCCGGCTGCGAGAAGGCCGACTCCAAGAAGCCGGCTCCCATAAAGTGGTCAAGATCGTACCCTCGAAGTCTGCACCCACATAACGGCGATGTGACGGGGTGTGGCTATAGTAGGGCTGGCCACCCCCGAATCCCGGAGCACGCCTGGCACTGTGCTCCGTACGGGTGGCCATGACCCGTCCGGCGCGGCACTGTTGCCACGACGACCCTGATGTCATCCACGACGGGCTGCCAGAGTGGCCCACGGGCGGTGGGCCCCTTTAGGCAGAGAGACACCCGAAGGCGACCCGGCCTCCCCCAGTCGGCCCAAGACAGGGCCGGCTCTCCACAGCCGGCTTACCAACCCCTCGAGGGAGACGCCCCATTAAGGAGACAAGACGCGGTGAGGCTACAACGATCCCCGCCGGACGACGGCATTGTAGCCACGCTTACCTCGGCGAAGCCCTCGTCACCGAGATTGAGCAACAGTAACCAGCCACCGACAAGGCCCTGGGCAGTGGGGCCTGCCTGTCGACCAAGGAGCCGGCAGCCGGCGGGACCCACCAGTCGGCGGGCCCCAGCAGTCGGCGCGGAAGCCGACGAGAATAGACACAGACGGCTGGGCCCCACGTCCAGCCGGATTACCATTGTACCCCTGGGGGGTAGGCCTATATAAACCCCCCGGGACACCCATGCAAAGGGTTGATCCCTGCTAGTTTTAAACACCACACAGGGAGGAGAAGAGAGCGGGCAGAGCCCTTCTTCCTCCTCTCGCCAAACAGCTCAAGGAGCATCGTGTAGCTACTTATTCATCTAGTGATCATGCGGAGACCCCGCAGAGCAGCAGTAGGGGTGTTATCTCCACGGAGAGCCCCGAAGCTGGGTAAGATTCGCCGGCGTGCATGTCTTCGCCTCATCCCGCTTCCAGGCACCGACGACGTCTTACTGGCTCCCACAATGATAAGCCACCCGTTGGCATATGTCGCACCTACCACCCGACAAGGGGGTATGTAGATCGTTGGAAAAAACTGAATGACAAACTAGGACGGAAATTTGAATTCCCCTTCAATCTTGGTGATTTCCCCCTCAAAACCATGAAACTTCCTCGATGATGGTTCGATGTAAGAAGGGCGTGCATGACGACATAAACCAAACCTTCTCAGCTTTTTACCAGGGCACGGTGAGGCCATACCATGTCACCATGCCAGGTGTCATGTTTTTCAAGCATGTATTTCATTTTTCTATAGTTGAAAAACCAATAAATGACGCGTTTGTGGTTGACTATTGCCACACATTCCCTTGAAATCTCTGCCCATTCCTTCTAAAAGGCATGAGAATTTACTAAATACCATGAGCATGGTTTTCCAGACCGTTCTTATGCACCTTTTCATGCACCGATTGTTCGAATTCAAATTTGGCTGGCGAACCTCGGCATGATCGCCGCCTCCCGCAGAGGGCACGCTAGCACGCGCCTTGTTGCTTGAGGCACGATCAGGCTAAGGCTGGCTGGCCGCTTCACCGGCCGGCTCAACGTCTTCGCCCTCCTCTCCTTCGTCGTAGTGTGCCGGGGACTGGCCGCCTGGAGTTATATTAGAAGTCCTACCCGCGGTCAGACAAGTAGTGTGCCGGCACACAAGCCTTCTCTTGCCAAAAGTCGCAGTTCGAAGAACCGGCTGTCCGGCTGGCAAGAGTTAAAGGCAGGAAAGGACGCCCACACGAAAAAAACGGCTAGGGACTAACGGACTAATATAACAAAAGCCGGTTTTTCTCCCACCACCGGCCGACTACCAGAGTAGCCGGCCGGCCGGCTTCCATTCACCTCACTTCAGTCTAAAAAAGCTCGAGTACTTACCTCCCCAAAAGGGGAAGGCGGCAAAGGAAACAGCCTAAGGACAAAAAGCATACGTAAATGGAAGCCAAACACGCACACAATAATATTTACATAAAAGACCTTCAAGAGGACGGCATTCAACATAGTTTGGATACACCCCCAGTGGGTGGAACTGCGAAAGCTTAATAAATTTGATCAGAAGGCAACAAGCAGGAAAAAACAAGGACGGCAGATTAAGCCAGGGGAGCGACTGACGAGCCGGGCAGGTCGATGGAGACGGCAGTGCCGGCTGGAGGAGTGGCCGGCTGGCGAACCTCGGCATGATCACCGCCTCCCGCAGAGGGCACGCTAGCACGCGCCTTGTTGATTGAGGCACGCTCAGGCTAAGGCTGGCTGGCCGCTTCACCGGCCGGCTCAACGTCTTCGCCCTCCTCTCCTTCGTCGTCTTCGCCTTCATCGCTGGAGGCGATCTCCTCTGCCGAGTCTTCACCCGCTGCCGGGTCCAGCCCGAACCACTCCTCCGGCTGGGCAACGCCGTCATCATTAATTTCAGGAGCAAAGACGCTAATGTCAGTGCACTCGGCGATCGTCGAAGCGCGCTGAGCGATAGCCGGCCGCACCTCCTCCAGCTCTGCATCAGCCTCCAGCCGCCAGGTGCGCAGTTGGTCCAGGTTCAGCCCCGGATACCAGGCTCGGACGAACTCCAACGCCCGCCCAGCTCCAAGCCGGGCCGCCGATGCCTTCCAGGCCTCGAAGCAGCCAACCGCAACCTCCAGCCAGTCGGCAGTCCGACTCAGGGTGCGGGGAATCATCTCGCTTGGCCAGAGGGCGGCCAACACCTGCGCCCCGGCGCGCTGGAGGCGGCAGAGCATACGATGAGCTGGCTGCAGCCGGGCTTGGACCGCCAAGAGTTGCTCTTCGAGCATCCTACTCGCGTCTGGCGCGACTTCAGCCCCCGCCTATCGGCGCGCTTCGCGATGGGCCTCGATGGTTTGGGTGGCGAAGGCGGAGTAGCCGGGAAAGTAGTCTGCGCGGAGAACTAAAAACAGCACAAGTCAGAACACAAATCAGGATCAAGGGGCAAGCAAGGAGTGAAGAAGGCAGCTTACCATCGATCAGATCCTCGATACGACCGAAGCCCTCGCTCAGTGCCTGCTTCGCCTCAGCCCAGCCCGCCGCTTCGGTCTCAAACTCGGCCCTCAGGGCGGCCTCGCTATCCCGCGCCTCCTTTAGGGCCGCCTTGTGGCTCTCCTCCTGGTCAGCCAACTTCTTGGCCAAGTGGTCACGCTCCAGGACCAAGGCGCTGTACTCGGCTTCCTTGGCGCGCAGGGCGGCCTGGGCCCCGCTGAGCTGCTCCCTCAAGTCGGCATTGGCTCCTGCAAGCATGAAGACAGGAAAAATTAATAAGGAAGAAGTCGTCAAGGAAGATCCGACCCGGTTGCTCAGCAGTCGGCCCGAATCTCGGGGACTACACCCAGTGGGTGCGCTGACGCGCCCCCACAGGAGATGAACGAAACGAAGCACGCACTCCGGCTGCTGGTCAGATCCTCGGTTCTCCGACTCAGCTCCTGAGCCTGGGAGTTGAAGGCGGTAGCGCGGAGGTTATGATACTCTTGGAAGATCAACAGGAGGCGATAATAAGATAGTCGTCAAGGAAGATCCGACCCGACTGCTCAGCAGTCGGCCCGAATCTCGGGGACTACACCCAGTGGGTGCGCTGACGCGCCCCCACGGAAGAAATCAAAGAACAAAACAGCCCAAGTCAGAAGACTCACCCGGATGATGGCCCGCGTCGCAAGGAACTCTTGGGTGTATCGCTGCAGTGAGGCGGCCTGAGCTTGAAGCCGGCTCCGGACCTCCTGGGCCGCCGCGTTCAGCTCGCCCGTCCCCCCGCTGGGGGTCCACTCGGACGCGCTGGTGCTGGCCGCCTCCAGGGCCTCCGCCATCTGGCCGGCGCCCGCAGCTTGGTGCAGTTCCGGCGCGGAGGCGCCACCTCCTGCGCGCCGGCGCAATTCCGGCTGCACCTCAAGGCCGGCCCCTGCCTCCGGCTCGCCCCTGGCCGACTGCTCTGGCGCCGTAGCCGATTGGCCGCCTTGGCCCGCTCCGGTCGGCGCTGCCGGCGGCGCCTTCTCCATGAAGATCATGGAGTCCTCCCTCCTCTCCCTCACCGGCGGGTCTCGGTCGACCTCCTCCGACGGGGGCACTGGGATGCTGGGGGCCACGGCACTAAGGGGAATGACGAGCAGCGGAGGCGGGTTGTGCGAGGCCTCCGCCTCCGTCTCCGCGGCTGCCGCATCCGCCCGGGCCTTGGCCGCCGCGTCGGCTTGCTCCTTCATCGCCTGGGCGGTCCTCCGCTCCGCCGCCTCCCGCTCCTCCCACGCCTCCCGTGCGTTCCGCTCCGTGGCCTCCCTAAGGTCGGCGCGGGGATCCACGCGACGGGAGCCTGAAGACCCTCCAGTCGGCCCGACTACGGAGCCGCCCGGATCCCGCTCAAGGGAAAGCGGTGCCCTATCCGGCGAGCAAAGAAAGGTTTAGAAGAGTTTCGGTCGAAAGGGACAACGAAAAATATATATACAAGGCATTCGACGACTTACGCCGAGATCGCCTGCGGCTGTTTTACCGCCTTGCGGAAGCGGGCTGCCTTCGCGGCCGCTTCATCTCGCTTGGTCGCAGCTGTGGAAGCCTTGGATTTCTTCGGCCGGCTGCCGAAGAGGATCGACGCGGCCCGGCGCTTCTGATCAGGCGCCTTGATGATCAGGCGCCGGCTGGCGGCGCGGGGCGACTTTGACCTCGGCATCGTCCGGCCAGTCCTCGAAGCCGGCCCCGAGCCCCGCGCCTCCGGCCTCGTCACCTTCCCCCACGATGGCGTCTTCCATGGCGGCCGCTCCCAAGTCCAGATCGTCGGTGTCGTCCACCGTGCGGTCGGGGAAGAGCTGGCGCTCTACCCCTGCGGCCCCGGTTGTCGGTGGAAGAAGAGGGTCCTGCTAAGGGAAAACCAACTGATCAGAGGCCGGCTATCATGAGGCCGGCTACCAAAGGAAGAAAGGAAGGAAAAACTTACGACGGGCAAAGGGTTGGCGTGAGAGTACGGCTCCTTGCCGTATCGCCAATCCTCGGCGAGCTTGCAGTTGGAGATATAGTTCACCATGTAAGACACCTCTGCATGAGGCATCTCCACGAAGGTCGCCTCCCAGCCGGCGGGCTGGCTTCATAAGCCGGCAGGTTGACGTAGTCGCCTTGCTGAGCGACGTTCTTCACGTAAAAGTAAGACTTTTGCCAGAGCTTCACCAACTAGATCAGCGGGATGGGCGGGAACGGGTTGTTCTCGCCCGACCGCCTCATGGCAATATAGGCTCCACAGGGGGCGGGCACGCCCGCGACGACGGTGCCGAGCTTGCTCTGGAAGAATTTCCCCCAGAGCTCGAGCGTGGGGAGGACTCCAAGAAAGCCTTCGCACAGGGTGACGAAGGCCGACAGCAGCATCACCGCGTTGGGCGTGAGGTGATGCGGCTGGAGGTTATAGAATTCAAGGAAGGCTCGAAGGAACCCGCTCGCCGGAAGGCCGAAGCCGCGCAGGTAGTGCGAGCGGAAGATCACCCGCTTGCCCTCCTCCGGTGCTGGTGAAATCTCCTTCTCCGGCGCTTGACGAACCCGCACGAAGTTCTCGCCCGGCAGGCGCCGCGTCTGATGGAGGAACTCGACGTGGTCCTCATGGACGTTGGAGCCATCCCACGAGCTTGACAGCGCCATGGGGCAACGCGGCGAGAAGCAAGACGATGCGACGGCGGAGCGGCGCAGCAATAGGTGGCTGCGGCGGCAGAAAGAAGAAGAAGGAAGACGAGGAGGGGCGGAGCGAGGGGGAACGTGCGAGCCTCTGTCTCTCCCCCTCCTCCCCCTACTTATAGACCCGCGCGGCGAAGCCGAGGAGGCGTGGCATGGGGGAACGTGGGGATCAACTGTGCCCACTCCCCCACGTCCCGCGATTATTGTGCCCTGATGGCATAATAAAATCGCCGCGGGAAGGCGAGCGGTCCGTGCGGGCCGCAGAAGATCCGCGCTTGGGCCGAGGCCTAGGAGTGCCGGGCCCCGGCCTGCGGCGGCGCCCCATCACGCGCGTGCACCGGCAGGGTTTCCTTGCCACGTGGCCCACGGGATGGCCTGCGGTCAGCTCGCGGGTCGACCGCGTTCTCGCCTACGAGAAACGTGGCTTTCCGAAGACGGCGCGCACAAGCGCAACCGGCCCCTCAGGATAGGAAGCTGACCGAGCTTCTCGTCCCCTTGTCTGCCTCAAAGCTCGACCAGCTTCAGGGACTACTGTCGGAGGAAATAACCATGGGTAGCCTAGCCGGCTCCCCCTGGTCCTTCTGAAAAAATTACGAGCCCATCCGGCCCTCAAGAATCCAAGACATGGGGTCGCCTTCCCCTCGCCGGCGGTGTCCCCGGCCGACTATCGGAAGGCGGCCCGACTTCAGCCTTCGTGAAGAAAGCCGTGGGAGGACCGGCTCCGAGGAGCCGGCTGCGAGAAGGCCGACTCCAAGAAGCCGGCTCCCATAAAGTGGTCAAGATCGTACCCTCGAAGTCTGCACCCACATAACGGCGATGTGACGGGGCATGGCTACAGTAGGGCTGGCCACCCCTGAATCCCGGAGCACGCCTGGCACTGTGCGCCGTACGGGTGGCCATGACCCATCCGGCGTGGCACTATTGCCACGACGACCCTGTGTCATCCACGACGGGCTGCCAGAGTGGCCCACGGGAGGTGGGCCCCTTCAGGCAGAGAGACACCCGAAGGCGACCCGGCCTCCCCCAGTCGGCCCAAGACAGGGCCGGCTCTCCACAGCCGGCTTACCAACCCCTCGAGGGAGACGCCCCATTAAGGAGACAAGACGCGGTGAGGCTACAGCGATCCCCGCCGGACGACGGCACTGTAGCCACGCTTACCTCGGCGAAGCCCTCGTCACCGAGATTGAGCAACAGTAACCAGCCACCGACAAGGCCCTGGGCAGTGGGGCCTGCCTGTCGACCAAGGAGTCGGCAGCCGGCGGGACCCACCAGTCGGCGGGCCCCAGCAGTCGGCGCGGAAGCCGGCGAGAATAGACACAGACGGCTGGGCCCCACGTCCAGCCGGATTACCATTGTACCCCCGGGGGGTAGGCCTATATAAACCGCCCGGGACACCCATGCAAAGGGTTGATCCCTGCTAGTTTTAAACACCACACAGGGAGGAGAAGAGAGCGGGCAGAGCCCTTCTTCCTCCTCTCGCCAAACAGCTCAAGGAGCATCGTGTAGCTACTTATTCATCTAGTGATCATGCGGAGACCCCGCAGAGCAGCAGTAGGGGTGTTATCTCCACGGAGAGCCCCGAAGCTGGGTAAGATTTGCCGGCGTGCATGTCTTCGCCTCATCCTGCTTCCAGGCACCGGCGACGTCTTACTGGCTCCCACAATGATAAGCCACCCGTTGGCATATGTCGCACCTACCACCCGACATTTGGCGCCCACCGTGGGGCCAGGTGCACCATCGTCCGGAGACCTGTTCTGGACGGGAACCTTCTTCCTCCCCCGCGAGCGTAGCCAGCCCGGCACGCCCGATGGCGCTTGCCACGACGCGCTGCAAGGTGTCACCAATGTCTGCGCAGCGAGAGGCCTCGCCGATCTCCTCGACAAGACCCTCATCTCCGACGAGCTCGCCTCCGACGCGGGCACCGACCACCTCGCCAACCTCCTCGGCCAGCTCCACTTCTCCGGCGAGCCTGCTGTGGACTTGGAGTCGGTTGGCTCCACCGATCCGATGCCTGTCGACTCTGACACGGCCTCACTCGACACCTTCCCCACCGACGTCACGATCTACAACGACCCGCTTCCCCGGGCCGATGGCTGCGACGCTGCCACCACCGAGGTGATGGTCATCGGCCACGGCGGCGCTGCTGACAAGAGCGCCCACGACGCCCCGCACACGGCGATCCACGACTTGTCCATCCCCCTCCCGGCCGATGCCGACGCTAAAGCACTGGAAGCTCGCCGTCTCGCCCTCCTCGCGGAGGGCCGGAAGTTGGTTTCCATGAAACGCCTCGCTGAGGCCCACCGACACGAAGCCGACCGTGCCGCCTTTGGCACGCCGCCCCCAGGCGGGCCCAACCGGGTCGGCGTTGTCAGACAGCGCGGCGCTATCATTGCCGACACGTTAGGAGTCGACCGCCCAGTCTACGCCACTCCACTCGAGAACCTGCGCGCCGCCCAGGCGGCCGTAGACGAGCTAGACGGACTGGGGGCCAAAGAACTCCCCCACATGACCCGACGCATCCAGCAGCTAATCGATGCAGCCGCGTAGCGGCACGAAGCCGACGCCCGCGCGGAAAGCCCTCCCCCGTGCCGAGATCACGGCGCGACATCCCGGACGCCGACTACGGGTAGAGACCGCGCGCGGCGCGAGAAAGAGCCGGCTGCCAGCCGAAGCCAAACCCGAATCTCCATCGAGCGAGACGCAGAAGGCCACCCCCGGGCTGTGGAGTGGCGAGGCAACCCACCTCCGCCTCGGCCCCGTGGAGAGAGATATCCCACCCAGCCGCCTGTTGCGCATCCGACTCTTAGCGGCCGGCTGGGTCGCCGCGAAGGAGTCGGCGAAAACGACGCCCGCCATTGGATCGACCGCCTGGCGCGATCCCTGGCGCTGGAAGGAGAAGACGATGTCGGTCCGCCTTGCTTCGGTCCCCGCATCCGCGACGAGCCCTTCCCCAAAGGGTTCTCGCTCCCAAGAGACACGCCCAAGTACAACGGCTCCGTGAAGCCGGAAGATTGGTTGATCGACTACTCCACGGCGGTTAGCATAGCCAATGGCAACCGGCGCATTGCCGTGAAGTACGTGCCCCTCATGCTGCAAGGCACGACGCGGACCTGACTCAATAGCCTCAAGCCATGCAGCATCAACAGCTGGCTGGATTTCACAGAAGCTTTCGTCCGCAACTTCACCAGCACCTACAAGTGGGCTCCCAAGCCCAGACAGCTCTCCTTGTGCGTACAAGGCCCCGCCGAGTCTACTCGCGACTACCTCATGCGTTGGGCCAAGCTCCGCAACTCTTGCGAGGGGGTGCACGAGGTGCAAGCCATAGAATACTTCACTGCCGGGTGCCGAGAAGGCACCCTCCTCAAGCACAAGCTTCTCTGTGATGAGCCGACTACCCTCGACGAGCTTCTGGACATAGCGGAAAAGTATGCCACCGCCGACTCCTCAATGAAGACCGAGCTCCGGGTAGACTCGTCCGGGAAAGTACTCAACCTGGCGCCCAAGACGCCGGATGGGGATTCCGGCCGACGCCCACACCCGAACGACCACAAGCGCAAGGGCTCCGCGCCGCCTCCCGCCAGTCGGTAGGTGGCCACAGTCGAAGACGAACCGCCCGAAGGGCGGCCCGCGCCCAAGAAACCCAAAGGCGGCAGGCCGGCTTGGCAGCCAGCCTTCTCCTACGAGCAAACTCTCAACGCCCCGTGCAAGTTCCACAGCGACGCGAAGCCGTCTAACCACACAACCCGGAAGTGCCATTGGCTCACCCGAATCTCCAAAGGCGAAGGGCTCGCGCCGCCTCCACCTGCCGGTCCTCCGCCTCCGGCTCCGCAGCCGCCGACCGTTCGGCCCGCAGTCGGAGCCGTGCATGATGAGTTCCCCGACGAGCATGCCGCCTATGTCATCTTTACAAGCCAACCCGAAGACCGGCGCAGCAAACGCCGAGAGCACCAGGAAGTCAGCATGGTCGCTGCCAACCCCGCCGAGCACATGCACTGGTCAGAAAAGCCTATCAGCTGGAGCCGGGCCGACCACCCAGAGGTGATGCCATCTCCCGGCTCTTATGCGTTGGTTCTGGATGCCACCCTTGCAACGGACAGACGTGCCGCCCGTTTCTCCCGCGTGTTGATAGACGGCGGGAGCAACATCAACATCTTATGCCGTGACACCCTGGAGAAGCTGAATGTCAAGACAAAGCAACTCATGCCTACTCGGACAGTGTTCCATGGCATCGTACCCGGCCTATCCTGCGCCCCCATTGGCAAGATCAAGATTGATGTACTCTTTGGGGACAAGGAGCATTTCCGCCGGGAAGCGATCTGGTTTGAAGTGGTGGACCTGGAGAGCCCCTACCATGCATTGCTTGGCCGACCTGCCTTGGCCAGGTTCATGGCAGTTCCCCACTATGCGTACCTCAAGATGAAGATGTCAAGCACCAAGGGCATCATCACCATAGCCGGCGATTACAAGAAGTCCTCCGAGTGCGCAGCAGCCAGCAGCCGGCTGGCCGAGTCCCTTGTGATTGCCGAAGAGAAGAAGATGTTGGAACGGGTCGTGGCCATGGCCGGCAAGCAGTCGGCCCTATCCCCCGATCCCAAGGAGTATGATGCCCAAGGATCTTTCCAGCCGGCCAAGGAGACGAAGAAGATACCTCTTGACCCCGAGCACCCAGAGAGGTTTGCCATCATCGGGGCAAACCTAAACAGCAAATAGGAAGGTGAGCTTGCCGACTTCCTCCGTGAGAATCGGGACATCTTCGCATGGTCCCCCAAGGACATGCCGGGTGTTCCGAAGGAATTTGCCGAGCACAAACTACACATCCGAGAAGACGCAAAACCAGTCAAACAACCCCTCCGCCGACTGTCGGAGGAGAAAAGAAGGATTGTGGAAGAGGAGATAGCCCGGCTTCTGGCAGCCGGCTTCATTATGGAAGTTTTCTTTCCAGAGTGGCTTGCCAACCCGGTCCTCGTGTTAAAGAAGAACAACAAGTGGCGCATGTGCATAGACTACACGAGCCTCAACAAGGCCTGCCCCAAAGATCCCTTTGCCCTGCCGAGGATTGACCAAGTGATAGACTCCACGGCCGGATGTCAGCTGTTGAGTTTCTTGGATGCTTACTCAGGATACCACCAGATAAAGTTAGATCCGGCTGACCGTCTGAAGACTGCCTTCATCACGCCATTCGGAGCCTTCTGCTACCTGACTATGACATTCGGCTGGAGAAATGCCGGTGCCACTTTTCAGCGTTACATGCAGAAGTGCCTCCTCAAGCAACTCGGCAGAAATGCCCACGTCTACGTAGACGACATTGTGGTGAAGACGGAGAAGCGCGGTACCTTGCTGGAAGACCTCAAAGAAACATTTGAGAACCTATGCCGGTTCCAAATCAAGCTCAACCCCGAGAAATGCGTGTTCGGAGTGCCAGCCGGCCAGCTCCTAGGCTTCCTGGTCTCCGAACGCGGCATCGAATGCAACCCGGTGAAGATCAAGGCCATTGAGAGAATGGCGATTCCCACCAAACTTCGAGACGTCCAGAAGTTTACCGGGTGCTTGGCCTCCCTGAACCGCTTCATCAGTCGGCTCGGAGAGAAAGCTCTCCCCCTGTACCGCCTCATGAAGAAGACCACTCACTTCGAGTGGGATGACCAAGCCGACCAAGCTTTTCACGAGCTGAAGAAGATGCTGGCCACACCGCCGGTCCTGGCGGCGCCGACTGAGAAAGAGCCCATGCTCCTCTACATTACCGCAACCAACCGGGTGGTCAGCACCGTCATCGTAGTCCAATGCCCAGAAGAGGGCCGAGCCCAGCCGGTCCAGAGGCCGGTGTACTATTTGAGCGAGGTACTGTCTGCCTCGAAGCAGAACTACCCGCACTACCAGAAGATGTGCTATGGCGTGTACTTCACCGCCAAGAAGCTGAAGCCCTACTTCCAAGAGCATCCCATCACGGTCGTATGCACCGCCCCGCTTGCCGAAATCATAGGCAGCCGGGATGCATCCGGCCGGGTGGCGAAATGGGCCATCGAGCTGGCCCCTTACACGATCTTCTACCAGCCTCGCACCGCCATCAAGTCCCAAGCATTGGCCGACTTCCTCGTCGACTGGGCCGAGACCCAGTACCTACCGCCGGCTCCCGACTCCACTCATTGGCGCATGCACTTCGATGGGTCCAAGATGCGTGCCGGCTTGG
Organism: Triticum urartu; assembly: GCF_056163025.1. NCBI lineage: Eukaryota > Viridiplantae > Streptophyta > Magnoliopsida > Poales > Poaceae > Triticum > Triticum urartu. The sequence continues at coordinate 222,474,571 of NC_141878.1, forward strand.
GAGCCAGCATCGTCCTCACCTCTCCCAAAGGAGACAAGCTCAGTTACACGCTGCAAATTCACTTTGCCGCCTCCAACAATGTGGCCGAGTACGAGGCGCTCATACACGGGCTCCGGCTTGCCAAAGAGCTCGGCATTCGCCGAATCCTATGTTATGGCGACTCGGACTTGGTGGTCTAGCAATCATCCGGCGGCTGGGATGCCAAGGACGCAAATATGGCAAGCTACCGCTTCCTCGTTCAGCAGATCAGTGGGTATTTTGAAGGATGCGAGTTCCTCCACGTACCGCGAGCCGACAACGAGCCAACTGATGCCCTGGCTCGAATAGGCTCCACCCGGCAAGCAATACCAACCGGTTTCTCTCTACAACGCCTCCTCAAGCCGTCTATCAAGCCGTCTCCAGAGTCCGATTCCATCTTCGTGCCGCCTGACCCCGACGCGGCCGGGTCCGGCTCGAAGAATCAAGCAGGTGACCCGGGGACTTCGATAGTCGGCCCGGGGACGTCAGTAGGCGGCTCGGGGACTTCCGTAGTTATGCCCGACCCGGGGACTGCCACACCCGGTTCGGGGACTGCGGTAGTCGGCCCGGGGACTGCTCCAACACAACAGGTGGCGGCCGACTCCAGCGTTTCACCACCCAGCCCGCCCGCCCTGGTCGCAGTAGCCGTGTTAGCAATAGAAGAAGTCGTGGCTCCATCATGGGCCCAGTCCATCCTCAACTTCCTAATAAACCAAGACCTGCCGGCTGACGAAACAGAGGCAAGACAAGTCCAACGCCGAGTCGGAGCATACACAATCATCAACAGAGAGCTCGTCAAGCGCAGTGTCACTGGAGTCCTCCAGCGATGCGTCGAGCAAGAGAAGGGCATCGCAATCCTCAGAGATATCCACCAAGGAGAATGCGGCCACCATGCGGCCTCAAGATCACTCGTCGCCAAAGCCTTCCGCCATGGTTTCTTTTGGCCGACTGCTTTGGACGACGCCAAGGAGTTAGTTAAACATTGCAAAGGGTGCCAACTCTTCAGCTCCAAGCAACACATGCCGGCTTCAGCACTCAAGACCATTCCCCTCACTTGGCCCTTTTCCATTTTGGGACTGGACATGGTGGGCCCATTCAAGATGGCGCGCGGCGGCATGACACATCTGCTTGTCGTTGTGGACAAATTCACCAAGTGGATTGAGGTAAAGCCGATCAAGAAGCTGAATGGGCCGACTGCCGTGACATTCATCGCAGATATAACAACTCGGTACGGCGTGCCACACAGCATCATCACCGACAATGGCACGAATTTCGCCAAGGGAGCCTTGGCACGTTTCTGCGCGACGCAAGGCATCCGGTTGGACTTAGCGTCCGTTGCCCACCCGCAGTCAAATGGCCAAGTCGAGCGAGCCAACGGCCTCATCCTGTCCGGCATCAAGCCCCGACTGGTCGTACCACTGGAGCGTTCGGACGGCTGTTGGCTCGATGAGCTGCCGGCCGTCCTCTGGAGTCTGCGCACTACCCCAAACAAGTCAACCGGCTTCACTCCTTTCTTCCTCGTATATGGTGCCGAGGCGGTCATCCCAACCGACATCGAATTCGACTCACCTCGGGTAACCATGTACACGGAGGCGGAGGCCAAGGAAGCACGAGAAGACGGCGTCGACCTGCTGGAAGAGGGCCGGCTGTTAGCCCTCAGCCGGTCCGCCATCTATCAGCAGGGCCTGCGCTGCTACCATAGCTGGAAGGTCAAGCCAAGATCCTTCCAAGAGGGTGATCTTGTGCTCCGGCTGATCCAGCGAACAGCCGGCCAGCACAAGCTCTCGGCCCCTTGGGAGGGCCCCTTCGTCATCAGCAGAGCTTTAGGCAACGACTCCTACTACCTAATCGATGCGCAGAAGATGAAGGCACGAAAGAGAGACGACTCCGGCAAGGAGTCGGAACGACCATGGAACGCCAACCTCCTCCAAAGATTTTACAGTTGAAATACAGTATGTATTACGCTAACTTTTGTACTAAGTATGAGACAATAGGCCCCCCGAGGAGAGCTCGGGGACTGCCATCTTTTATCTATGAATGAAGAGTATCATGCTTATGACCTTGTCATTTCATTTACTTTTTCCGTCCGGCACCGGGTTCGACTAGTCGGCCCGGGGACTGGCCGCCTGGAGTTATATTAGAAGTCCTACCCGCGGTCAGACAAGTAGTGTGCCGGCACACAAGCCTTCTCTTGCCAAAAGTCGCAGTTCGAAGAACCGGCTGTCTGGCTGGCAAGAGTTAAAGGCAGCAAAGGACGCCCACACGAAAAAAACGGCTAGGGACTAACGGACTAATATAACAAAAGCCGGTTTTTCTCCCACCACCGGCCGACTACCAGAGTAGCCGGCCGGCCGGCTTCCATTCACCTCACTTCAGTCTAAAAAAGCTCGAGTACTTACCTCCCCAAAAGGGGAAGGCGGCAAAGGAAACAGCCTAAGGACAAAAAGCATACGTAAATGGAAGCCAAACACGCACACAATAATATTTACATAAAAGACCTTCAAGAGGACGGCATTCAACATAGTTTGGATACACCCCCAGTGGGTGGAACTGCGAAAGCTTAATAAATTTGATCAGAAGGCAACAAGCAGGAAAAAACAAGGACGGCAGATTAAGCCAGGGGAGCGACTGACGAGCCGGGCAGGTCGATGGAGACGGCAGTGCCGGCTGGAGGAGTGGCCGGCTGGCGAACCTCGGCATGATCACCGCCTCCCGCAGAGGGCACGCTAGCACGCGCCTTGTTGATTGAGGCACGCTCAGGCTAAGGCTGGCTGGCCGCTTCACCGGCCGGCTCAACGTCTTCGCCCTCCTCTCCTTCGTCGTCTTCGCCTTCATCGCTGGAGGCGATCTCCTCTGCCGAGTCTTCACCCGCTGCCGGGTCCAGCCCGAACCACTCCTCCGGCTGGGCAACGCCGTCATCATTAATTTCAGGAGCAAAGACGCTAATGTCAGTGCACTCGGCGATCGTCGAAGCGCGCTGAGCGATAGCCGGCCGCACCTCCTCCAGCTCTGCATCAGCCTCCAGCCGCCAGGTGCGCAGTTGGTCCAGGTTCAGCCCCGGATACCAGGCTCGGACGAACTCCAACGCCCGCCCAGCTCCAAGCCGGGCCGCCGATGCCTTCCAGGCCTCGAAGCGGCCAACCGCAACCTCCAGCCAGTCGGCAGTCCGACTCGGGGTGCGGGGAATCGTCTCGCTTGGCCAGAGGGCGGCCAACACCTGCGCCCCGGCGCGCTGGAGGCGGCGGAGCATACGATGAGCCGGCTGCAGCCGGGCTTGGACCGCCAAGAGTTGCTCTTCGAGCGTCCGACTCGCGTCCGACGCGACTTCAGCCCCCGCCTGCCGGCGCGCTTCGCAATGGGCCTCGATGGTTTGGGCGGCGAAGACGGAGTAGCCGGGAAAGTAGTCTGCACGGAGAACAAAAAACAGCACAAGTCAGAACACAAATCAGGATCAAGGGGCAAGCAAGGAGTGAAGAAAGCGGCTTACCATCGATCAGATCCTCGATACGACCGAAGCCCTCGCTCAGTGCCTGCTTCGCCTCAGCCCAGCCCGCCGCTTCGGTCTCGAACTCGGCCCTCAGGGCGGCCTCGCTATCCCGCGCCTCCTTCAGGGCCGCCTTGTGGCTCTCCTCCTGGTCGGCCAACTTCTTGGCCAAGCGGTCACGCTCCAGGACCAAGGCACTGTACTCGGCTTCCTTGGCGCGCAGGGCGGCCTGGGCCCCGCTGAGCTGCTCCCTCAAGTTGGCATTGGCTCCTGCAAGCATGAAGACAGGAAAAATTAATAAGGAAGAAGTCGTCAAGGAAGATCCGACCCGGCTGCTCAGCAGTCGGCCCGAATCTCGGGGACTACACCCAGTGGGTGCGCTGACGCGCCCCCACAGGAGATGAACGAAACGAAGCACGCACTCCGGCTGCTGGTCAGATCCTCGGTTCTCCGGCTCAGCTCCTGAGCCTGGGAGTTGAAGGCGGCAGCGCGGAGGTTATGATACTCCTGGAAGATCAGACAGGAGGCGAGAATAAGATAGTCGTCAAGGAAGATCCGACCCGACTGCTCAGCAGTCGGCCCGAATCTCGGGGACTACCCCCAGTGGGTGCGCTGACGCGCCCCCACAGAAGAAATCAAAGAACAAAACAGCCCAAGTCAGAAGACTCACCCGGATGACGGCCCGCGTCGCAAGGAACTCTTGGGTGTATTGCTGCAGCGAGGCGGCCTGAGCTTGAAGCCGGCTCCGGACCTCCTGGGCCACCGCGTTCAGCTCGCCCGTCCCCCCGCTGGGGGTCCACTCGGACGCCCTGGTGCTGGCCGCCTCTAGGGCCTCCGCCGTCTGGCCGGCGCCCGCAGCTTGGTGCGGTTCCGGCGCGGAGGCGCCACCTCCTGCACGCCGGCGCAATGCCGGCTGCACCTCAAGGCTGGCCCCTGCCTCCGGCTCGCCCCCGGCCGGCTGCTCTGGCGCCGTAGCCGATTGGCCGCCTTGGCCCGCTCCGGTCGGCGCTGCCGGCGGCGCCTTCTCCATGAAGATCACGGAGTCCTCCCTCCTCTCCCTCACCGGCGGGTCTCGGTCGACCTCCTCCGACGGGGGCACTGGAATGTTGGGGGCCACGGCACGGAGGGGAATGACGAGCAGCGGAGGCGCGTTGTGCGAGGCCTCCGCCTCCGTCTCCGCGGCTGCCGCATCCGCCCGGGCCTTGGCCGCCGTGTCGGCTTGCTCCTTCGTCGCCTGGGCGGTCCTCCGCTCCGCCGCCTCCCGCTCCTCCCACGCCTCCCGTGCGTTCCGCTCCGTGGCCTCCCTAAGGTCGGCGCGGGGATCCACGCGACGGGAGCCTGAAGACCCTCCAGTCGGCCCGACTATGGAGCCGCCCGGACCCCGCTCAAGGGAAAGCGGTGCCCTGTCCGGCGAGCAAAGAAAGGTTTAGAAGAGTTTCGGTCGAAAGGGACAACGAAAAATATATATACAAGGCATTCGACGACTTACGCCGAGATCGCCTGCGGCTGTTTTACCGCCTTGCGGTAGCGGGCTGCCTTCGCGGCCGCTTCATCTCGCTTGGTCGCCGCTGTGGAAGCCTTGGATTTCTTCGGCCGGCTGCCGAAGAGGATCGACGCGGCCCGGCGCTTCTGCGCGCCGCCGCAGGCAGCCGGCGCGGCGAACGAGCTCGCGCCTTGATGATCAGGCGCCGGCTGGCGGCGCGGGGCGACTTTGACCTCGGCATCGTCCGGCCAGTCCTCGAAGCCGGCCCCGAGCCCCGCGCCTCCGGCCTCGTCACCTTCCCCCACGATGGCGTCTTCCATGGCGGCCGCTCCCAAGTCCGGATCGTCGGCGTCGTCCACCGTGCGGTCGGGGAGGAGCTCGCGCTCTACCCCTGCGGCCCCGGTTGTCGGTGGAAGAAGAGGGTTCTGCTAAGGGCAAACCAACTGATCAGAGGCCGGCTATCATGAGGCCGGCTACCAAAGGAAGAAAGGAAGGAAAAACTTACGACGGGCAGAGGGTTGGCGCGAGAGTATGGCTTCTTGCCGTATCGCCAATCCTCGGCGAGCTTGCAATTGGAGATATAGTTCACCATGTAAGACACCTCTGCATGAGGCATCTCCATGAAGGTCGCCTCCCAGCCGGCGGGCCGGCTTCATAAGCCGGCAGGTTGACGTAGTCGCCTTGCTGAGCGACGTTCCTCACGTAAAAATGAGACTTCTGCCAGAGCTTCACCGACTGGATCAGCGGGATGGGCGGGAACGGGTTGTTCTTGCCCGACCCCCTCATGGAAATATAGGCTCCGCAGGGGGCGGGCACGCCCGCAACGACGGTGCCGAGCTTGCTCTGGAAGAATTCCCCCCAGAGCTCGAGCGTGGGGAGGACTCCAAGAAAGCCTTTGCACAGGGTGACGAAGGCCGACAGCAGCATCACCGCGTTGGGCGTGAGGTGATGCGGCTGGAGCTTATCGAATTCGAGGAAGGCTCGAAGGAACCCGCTCGCCGGAAGGCCGAAGCCGCGCAGGCAGTGCGAGCGGAAGAACACCCGCTTGCCCTCCTCCGGTGCTGGTGAAATCTCCTTCTCCGGCGCTTGACGAACCCGCACGAAGTTCTCGCCTGGCAGGCGTCGCGTCTGACGGAGGAACTCGACGTGGTCCTCATGGACGTTGGAGCCATCCCACGAGCTTGACAGCCCCATGGGGCAATGCGGCGAGAAGCAAGACGATGCGACGGTGGAGCGGCGCAGCAATAGGTGGCTGCGGCTGCAGAAAGAAGAAGAAGGAAGACGAGGAGGGGCGGAGCGAGGGGGAACGTGCGAGCCTCTGTCTCTCCCCCTCCTCCCCCTACTTATAGACCCGTGCGGCGGAGCCGAGGAGGCGTGGCATGGGGGTACGTGGGGATCAACTGTGCCCACTCCCCCACGTCCCGCGATTATTGCGCCCTGATGGCGTAATAAAATCGCCGCGGGAAGGAGAGCGCTCCGCGCGGGCCGCAGAAGATCCGCGCTTGGGCCGAGGCCTAGGAGTGGCGGGCCCGGGCCTGCGGCGGCGTCCCATTGCGCACGTGCACCGGCAGGGTTTCCTTGCCACGTGGCCCGCGGGATGGCCTGCGGTCAGCTCGCGGGTCGACCGCGTTCCCGCCTACGAGAAACGAGGCTTTCCGAAGACGTCGCGCACAAGCGCAACCGGCCCCTCAGGATAGGAAGCTAACCGAGCTTCTCGTCCCCTTGTCTGCCTCGAAGCTCGACCAGCTTCAGGGACTACTGTCGGAGGAAATAACCATGGGTAGCCTAGCCGGCTCCCCTTGGTCCTTCTGAAAAAATTACGAGCCCATCCGGCCCTCAAGAATCCAAGACATGGGGTCGCCTTCCCCTCGCCGGCGGTGTCCCCGGTCGACTATCGGAAGGCGGCCCGACTTCAGCCTTCGTGAAGAAAGCCGTGGGAGGGCCGGCTCCGAGGAGCCGGCTGCGAGAAGGCCGACTCCAAGAAGCCGGCTCCCATAAAGCGGTCAAAATCGTACCCTCGAAGTCTGCACCCACATAACGGTGATGTGACGGGGCATGGCTACAGTAGGGCTAGCCACCCCCGAATCCCGGAGCACGCCTGGCACTGTGTGCCGTACGGGTGGCCATGACCCGTCTAGCGCGGCATTGTTGCCACGACGACCCTGATGTCATCCACGACGGGCTGCCAGAGTGGCCCACGGGCGGTGGGCCCCTTCAGGCAGAGAGACACCCGAAGGCGACCCGGCCTCCCCCAGTCGGCCCAAGACAGGGCCGGCTCTCCACAGCCGGCTTACCAACCCCTCGAGGGAGACGCCCCATTAAGGAGACAAGACGCGGTGAGGCTACAGCGATCCCCGCCGGACGACGGCACTGTAGCCACGCTTACCTCAGCGAAGCCCTCGTCACCGAGATTGAGCAACAGTAACCAGCCGCCGACAAGGCCCTGGGCAGTGGGGCCTGCCTGTCGACCAAGGAGCCGGCAGTCGGCGGGACCCACCAATCAGCGGGCCCCAGCAGTCGGCGCGGAAGCCGGCGAGAATAGACACAGACGGCTGGGCCCCACGTCCAGCCGGATTACCATTGTACCCCCGGGGGGTAGGCCTATATAAACCCCCCGGGACACCCATGCAAAGGGTTGATCCCTGCTAGTTTTAAACACCACACAGGGAGGAGAAGAGAGCAGGCAGAGCCCTTCTTCCTCCTCTCGCCAAACAGCTCAAGGAGCATCGTGTAGCTACTTATTCATCTAGTGATCATGCGGAGACCCCGCAGAGCAGCAGTAGGGGTGTTATCTCCATGGAGAGCCCCGAAGCTGGGTAAGATTCGCCGGCGTGCATGTCTTCGCCTCATCCCGCTTCCAGGCACCAACGACGTCTTACTGGCTCCCACAATGATAAGCCACCCGTTGGCATATGTCGCACCTACCACCCGACAAGGGGGTATGTAGATCGTTGGAAAAAACTGAATGACAAACTAGGACGGAAATTTGAATTCCCCTTCAATCTTGGTGATTTCCCCCTCAAAACCATGAAACTTCCTCGATGATGGTTCGATGTAAGAAGGGCGTGCATGACGACATAAACCAAACCTTCTCAGCTTTTTACCAGGGCACGGTGAGGCCATACCATGTCACCATGCCAGGTTTCATGTTTTTCAAGCATGTATTTCATTTTTCTATAGTTGTAAAACCAATAAATGATGCGTTTGTGGTTGACTATTGCCACACATTCCCTTGAAATCTCTGCCCATTCCTTGTAAAAGGCATGAGAATTTACTAAATACCATGAGCATGGTTTTCCATACCATTCTTGTGCACCTTTTCATGCACCGATTGTTCGAATTTTAATTATGTGGATTAACGCCTAGAAAATGCACATAATCCCCTAAATATGGTAAAGGAGCCCGGAAAAATGCCAAATTTGAACACATTGCATTGGAGGGGGTATGTTGATTGTAGAAAAAAACTGAATGACAAACTAGGAAGGAAATTTGGATTCCCGACCCCTTCAATCTTGGTGATTTCCCCCTCGAAACCATGAAAGTTCCTCAGTGATGGTTCAATTTATGAAGGGCGTGCACGACGACATAAGCCAAACCTTCTCAAATTTTTACCAGGGCACGGTGAGGCCATAGCATGGCACCATGCCAGCCGTCGTGTTCGTCAAGCATGTATTTCATTTTTCTATAGTTGAAAAACCAATAAACGACGCGTTTGTGGTTGAATATTGCCACACATTTCCTTGTAATCTCTGCCCATTCCTTGTAAAAGGCATGAGAATTTACTAAATAGCACGAGCATGGTTTTCTAGACCATTCGCGTGCACTTTTCCATGCACCGGTTATTTGAATTTGAATTATGTGCATTAATGCCTAGAAAATGCACAAAATCCCCTAAATATGGTAAATGAACCTGGAAAAATGCCAAATTTGAACACGGTGATTTGCAGGGTGTATGCTCACCGTAGAAAAAAACTCATGGACAAAGGACGAAGGAAATTTGGAATCCCCCTCAATCTCGGTGATTTACTATCGCACACGATTCATCTTCGTCGCATCTGCGAACCATGTGTGTTCACCCATACATGCAAAAGGAAAAAAAGAAAACCCTCGCCCCCTGCCCACTTCGTCCCCACCCACTCGCCGCGGACTCCTCCGCAACTCTACACCTCATCAACTTCTATCACGGCAGCCACCTGGCGGGCTGAGGTCACACTCCAAACAGCATGGGATTTCACCCCTACCACTTGCCGCCGCCTATTGATGCGGCTTGAACTACGTCGGTATTTCCCCAAAGAGGAATGGATGATGCAACACAACTATGGTAGGTATTTCCCTCAGTGATGAGACCAAGGTTATAGAACCAGCAGGAGAACCACGCAACAGTACATGAACGACACGTGCACACAATTAACAAATACTCGCAACCCAACGTATTAAAGGCGTTGTCAATCCGTTTTGGGTAACGGCACCAGAAATTGGCAAGTAGACGGGATAAAAATATGATAGATTGGATAAATGCAAATAAAAGAAAATAGAATTCAGCGAGGTATTTTTGGGTTTTTGGATTAATAGATTTGAAAATAAAAGCAAATAAAAATAGATCGCAAAGTCAAATATAATAAAGAAGAGACCCGGGGGGCGTAGATTTCACTAGTGGCTTCTCCCGAGAAAATTAGCAACGGTGGGCAAACAAATTACTGTTGGGCAATTGATAGAACTTCAAATAATCATGACGATATCCAGGCAATGATCATTATATAGGCATCACGTCCAAGATTAGTAGACCAACTCCTGCCTGCATCTACTACTATTACTCCACACATCGACCGCTATCCAGCATGCATCTAGTGTATTAAGTTCATGGAGAAACGGAGTAATGCAATAAGAACAATGACATGATGTAGACAAGATCTATTTATGTGGAAATAGACCCCATCTTGTTATCCTTAGTAGCAACAATACATACGTGCCATTTCCCCTTCTGTCACTGGGATCAAGCACCGTAAGATCGAACCCATCACAAAGCACCTCTTCCCATGGCAAGAAAAATCGATCTAGTTGGCCTAACTAAACCAAAGATTCAAATAAGAAATACGAGGCTATAAGTAATCATGCATATAAGAGATCAAAATACTCAAATAACTTTCATGGATAAAAACATAGATCTGATCATAAACTCAAAGTTCATCAGATCCCAACAAACACACCACAAAAAGAGTTACATCAAATAGATCTCCAAGAGACCATTGTATTGAGAATCAAGAGAGAGAAAGGAATCCATCTAGCTACTAACTACAGACCCGTAGGTCTACAAAGAACTACTCACGCATCATCGAAGAGGCACCAATGAGGATGATGAACCCCTCCGTGATGGTGTCTAGATTGGATCTGTGGTTTCTGGAACTTGCGGTGGCTGCATTGATTTTTGTCAACTCCCCTAGGGTTTCTAGAATGTTGGGGTATTTATAGAGCAAAGAGGCAATGTGGGAGGCCACCGAGGTGGGCACAACCCACCTTGGCGCGCCTGGGGGGTTGTGCCCCCTCGGGGCACCCCTAGGTGCTTCTTTGGCCCATTGGGTGACTTCTGGTCAATAAAATCCACAAAAAAATTTGATGCATTTGGACTCCGTTTGATATTGATTTTCTGCAACGTAAAAAACAAGCAAAAAACAACAACTGGCACTTGGCACTATGTCAATAGGTTAGTCCCAAAAAATGATATAAAATGATTATAAAATGAATGTAAAACATCCAAGAATGATAATATAATAGCATAGAACAATCAAAAATTATAGATACGTTGGAGACATATCACCTATCCGCACCGACTTGCACCGACATTCTAGACTCTGGTTGATTGGGGTTTTCTGCTGGATTGGGCTAGGGATTTTTATCATGGAGAAGGTAACCAATTTAGTGAAATATTCACTCATCTCTTATCGCAGTCCGTGTCGTTGTTAATCAATTGGAGGAAATCGCCGTGGATTCATTTTTCTTCTAGCTGATTCGAGGGTCATTCATGTGTCCACAGTGCGCGCACAAATCGGGCAAGTGTGGTTGCGGCCAGTCGGAAACGAAGTTCTATCTCACCACTCCGGATGACTTCGGGGAGTGCTCGGTATGTTCAATCTCACCCTACCACGGTCGGCATGGCCTAAATTTGTGAACATATACCGTCTATTGCTACATTTGGATAAAAGGTACGGTGCCACATGCAGCCTAGACACCGAAGCCGATTTTTCTCCTATATTAGCAAAATTAATGATGTATTTTTCACTCAGTTACTCTCATATTTGCATCAAATCTTTGTTACATTATCTATTTTTAATTATCTATTTTTGTACTTTGCTTTCAACTTTATATTGTTCTGTTCTATCAGTTATTCCCATATTTGCATCTTGCTCTGTTATTTCAATATATCTAATTTACGATCTTAATTTTCATTTCAAGTAGTACATCCCTTGCTTTGCAAGAACACGAGTAGAAGGAAATCTTGGGCTTTACTTTGTTGATGACTCCATGGATGTCATATTAACAACGCAGCATGGATTTACAATGACAATTAGCGTAAAACTTGATAAAGATGGTCACTCCTATTTTGATGCGGACCTTTGGAGAAAAATTTCTAAGTTTTATGAATTGAAAGCTGGCAATAAAATTCTAGTGCGTTGTAACGCCCCGAGACCGATGTGCCAGGTGTGCTCCAGTTATTCGTTGTTGTTGCCTTGTCATTGCTTGCGTTTCATGCATTGCATATCATGTCGTCATGCGCATTTCTTTTGCATACATGTTCGTCTCATGCATCCGAGCATTTTCCCCGTTATCCGTTTTGCAATCCGGCGCTCCTATGTCACCCGGTGTCCCCTTTTACCTCTTTTCGTGTGCGGGTGTTAAACGTTTTCGGATTGGACCGAGACTTGTCATGCGGCCTTGGTTTACTACCGGTAGACCGCCTGTCAAGTTTCGTGTCATTTGGACTTCGTTTGATACTCCAACGGTTAACCGAGGGACCGAAAAGGCCTCTTGTGTGTTGCAGCCCAACACCCTTCCAATTTGGCCCAAAACCCACCTAAACCTCCTCCATCATCTCGGTCGTTCGATCACGATCGCGTGGCCGAAAACCACACCTCTTTTGGACTCTCCTAGCTCCATCTACCTATAAATATGTGTGCCTCCCGAATTTTTTTCACGCAGACGAAACCCTAGCCCCGCTCCTCCTCGCCGTCGGACATGTCCGCGCCTGCCGGACGCGTCCAGCCGCCACCTCACTGCGGCGAATAGCATCACACCACGTCAGCGCCGTCGCGCCCTCCTCCAATCCCACCTCGCCACGTCGCTAGCGCCGCGCCTCCTCTCTCTCCCCGCGCCGTCGCGGCCCTGTGGGCCCACGGCCGGCCCGCCCGCGCCCGCGCCGGGCCCGAACCGCGCCCCGCGCGCCGCCCGTCCCTGCCGCCCGCTCCATGTGCTCCGCCGCCGCGCCATCTCGCCGGAGCCCCGTTGCCTCGCCGCGCCTCCGCCACAGCTCGCCGAAAACCCCGGTGCCGTTCGCCCGAGCGCCTCCCTATGCGAGGGCTCGAACCAGATCGAGCTCGCCGCCCCTTCGTCGCCGGCAACTGCTCCGGCCGGCGAGCACGCCCGCCGCCCCTGCCATGGCCGCCCCGCTCGCCGCCGACGCCGGATCCGGCGAGATCCGGTCGAGGGCGCCCCAGATCCGTCCTTCCCCGGCCTCCCCGACCTCTCCCTCGACCTCTACCGTCGTCTCCATCGTCTCCGATGACTTTCCGGCGAGATCCACGCCGCCGTTGACTTTTGCTCCGAGGTGGTGATATTTCTGCTAAGTCCCCCAGATTCCAGTATTTTTGGGCATTTTCATCGCATCATAACTCATCATCCGTGGCTCCGTTTTGAGCATATAGCATATCAAAATGTTCGTCTTGACGAGTACATCAATTCATCTCATTGCATCATTTTCATTTGAGCTCATCTTGATGCCCGAAATGCTGTTGGAAGAGGGCTATGTGAGGAATTTGTCAGATCCGTTTTAGCAAATGGCATTTTGTCATTTTTGCCATGTTTAATGTGTGCATGCTATGATCCTGAGCTCTACATGTGTTTTGTTATATGCCATGCCATCTTTACAGAGGTGCTTGCCATGTATTTTTGTGATATGTGTGGTGACTAGCACAAGCTTGCAAAGTAGCGTAATCGGTAATGCTGATTTCAGGGACTTAGAATTTCACCAAGTCCTTGTCCTGAATTTGTCGTTATGCCATATGTTCATGTTGTTTCCTAGTGATCCATTGTGGTTCTCTATCCATCCATGTCTTTGTTTGCATTTATGGAGCACCCTAGCTTGAGTCAATCGAGCTCTACTTTTGCTATATCGTGAATCCTGGCAGATCATTGACAAGTTTAGCGATTTTTGCTGAGGTCGTTGCTATTGATCCGTGCATGCTATGTTGTTGTACTTGCCATGCCTAGCTTCTATGCCATGTATTCTTGATGGGTGTATGCTTAGTTTGTCATGCCATGCTTTGTAGTGAGTGCATCGAGCTCGTAAACATGCCTACTCGTTAACTGATTTGCATGCTCCAGTTTTTCACCAAGTCTGAGATCTGTTTATGTTTTTGCCATGTTCACATGCTTGCAATTGTATTTTATGATCCCTTTTGGCTCAAGGTCACTAAGGGACTTTTGTTAAGTGCTTTGAGTAGCTTCATTACATGCCTTGATTTACCATGTTAAGTTCCTGTAGCATATAGTTTTCATGCTCTAAAGTGTGCTTCCTGATGATAAATTCCAGACTTGTGTTAATTTCACTAAGTCTGAAACCTGTTATCATTTGCACTTTTGCCATGCTTGTTTGAACCTGTTAATGAGTGAATTAGCCATAGCTCAGTGTTCATCTTTTGTCAAGCATCTTGAGTGGATTCCTGCCATGTATTTTGTTGCCATGTTTGAGTGTTGTAGCATATTTATCTTGATGCATTTAGATGGCTACTTGCTGTTTATCGCAGACCGGTGCCATATTTGTTTTGCTTGCCATTTCCAAACCGTGCATCCGATTCTGGTGATCTTTATATCGATTTCAACCGAAATCATCTCACCTTTCCAGTTGCACTCTTGGATTTCCATGTTGAGGCCAGGTTCAATCATTCCTTTGCACATCATGCATATGCACCGCATACCGCATCCCGCATATCATACCATGTTCATGTGTTGGTTATTTACTATGTTGTGTGCTTCTTTCCGGTGTTGCTTCTTCGGGTTGGTTCCGGTAATGTCGCGTTTGTTAGGACCCGTTCATCTATGTCCGTTTGTCTTCTTCGTGGACTCGTTCTTCTTCCTTGCGGGATTTCAGGCAAGATGACCATACCCTCGAAATCACTTCTATCTTTGCTTGCTAGTTGCTCGCTCTTTTGCTATGCCTATGCTGTGATACCTACCACTTGCTTATCATGCCTCCCATATTGTTGATCCAAGCCTCTAACCCACCTTGTCCTAGCAAACCGTTGTTTGGCTATGTTACCGCTTTGCTCAGCCCCTCTTATAGCGTTGTTAGTTGCAGGTGAAGATTGAAGTTTGTTCCTTGTTGGAACATGGAGATGTTGTTCCTTGTTGGAACATGTTTACTTGTTGGGATATCACAATATCTCTTATTTAATTAATGCATCTATATACTTGGTAAAGGGTGGAAGGCTCGGCCTTATGCCTGGTGTTTTGTTCCACTCTTGCCGCCCTAGTTTCCGTCATATCGGTGTTATGTTCCCGGATTTTGCGTTCCTTACGCGGTTGGGTTATAATGGGACAGTTCACTTTGAATAAAACTCCTCCAGCAAGGCCCAACCTTGGTTTTACCATTCGCCACCTAGCCTCTTTTTCCCTTGGGTTAGGCCAGCCCAAGGGTCATCTTTATTTTAAACCCCCGGGCCAGTGCTTGTCTAAGTGTTGGCCCAACCCAGAGCACCGTGCGGGGCCGTCCTTTGGAAACTTGGGTTACGTTGGCTCCCGTATGCTTAGCTTATCCGGTGTGCCCTGAGAACGAGATATGTGCAGCTCCTATCGGGATTGTCGGCACAGCGGGTGGTCTTGCTGGACTTGTTTTACCATTGTCGAGGATGTCTTGTAACCGGGATTCCGAGCCTGATCGGGTCTTCCCGCTAGAAGGAATATCCTTCGTTGACCGTGAGAGCTTGTGATGGGCTAATTTGGGACACCCCTGCAGGGATTTGAACTTTCGAAAGCCGTGCCCGCGGTTATGGGTAGATGGGAATTTGTTAATGTCCGGTTGTAGAAAACCTGAAGTTGACCTTAATTAAAATACATCAACCGCGTGTGTAACCGTGATGGTCTCTTTCCGGCGGAGTCCGGGAAGTGAACACAGTGTTGGAGTAATGCTTGACGTAGGTTGTTCTAGGATCACTTCTTGATCATAGTTGTTCGACCGTGCTTTTGCCTTCTCTTCTCGCTCTCATTTGCGTATGTTAGCCACCATATATGCTGGTCGCTTGCTGCAGCTCCACCTCATACCTTTTACCCTTCGTATAAGCTTAAATAGTCTTGATCGCGAGGGTGTGAGATTGCTGAGTCCCCGTGACTCACAGATACTTCCAAAACCAGTTTGCAGGTGCCGATGTTTCCGAGCAGGTGACGCAACCAAGCTCAAGGAGGAGCTCGTTGAAGATCTTGTCCTTTATTTTGTTTCGTTCTAGTTGATCAGTAGTGGAGCCCAGTTGGGACGATTGGGAATCTGTGTAGCATTTGGGGTAGTCTTCTTGTATTTTGGGTTCCGTAGTCGGACCTTGAGTGTATTTGGATGAATGTAATGCTTTATCCATGTATTGTGTGAAGTGGCGATTGTAAGCCAACTATGTATATTTTTCCCTTATGTATTACATGGGTTGTGTGAAGATTACCTCACTTGCGACATTACTTTCAATGCGGTTATGCCTCTAAGTCGTGCTTCGACACGTGGGAGATATAGCCGCATCGAGGGCGTTACATGCGTGCACCATAGCCTAGTCTAATTAACATGGATGTTTACTTCTCCAACGTCATCAGCCGATCAAAGTCTGATTGAGGTTAGTGTTCTTTCAACTTTCTCCATGCTGGTGATACGTCTCCAACGTATCTATAATTTTTTATTGCTCCATGCTATATTATCTACTATTTTGGACATTATTAGGCTTTATTATTCACTTTTATATTATTTTTGGGACTAACCTAATAACCGGAGACCCAGCCCAAAATTGCTGTTTTTGCCTGTTTTAGGGTTTCGAAGAAAAGGAATATCAAACGGAGTCCAAACGGAATGAAACCTTCGGAAATGTGATTTTCTCATCAGATAAGATCCAGGAGACTTGAACCCTCCGTCAAGAAAGCCACGAGGCGGTCACGAGGGTGGAGGGCCCCCCTAGGGCGCGCCCCCTGCCTCGTGGGCCCCTCGAAGCTCCACCGACGTACTTCTTCCTCCTATATATATCCACGTACCCCCAAACGATCAGATACAGAGCCAAAAACCTAATTCCACCGCCGCAACTTTCTATATCCACGAGATCCCATCTTGGGGCATGTTCCGGAGCTCCGCCGGAGGGGGCATCGATCACGGAGGGCTTCTACATCATCATCCAAGCCTCTCCGATGAAGTGTGAGTAGTTTACTTCAGACCTACGGGTCCATAGTTAGTAGCTAGATGGCTTCTTCTCTCTTTTTGGATCTCAACAATGTTCTCCCCCTCTCTCGTGGAGATCTATTCGATGCAATCTTATTTTTGCGGTGTGTTTGTTGAGAGTGATGAATTGTGGGTTTATGATCAAGTCTATCTATGAATAATATTTGAATCTTCTCTGAATTCTTTTATGTATGATTGGTTATCTTTGCAAGTCTCTTCGAATTATCAGTTTGGTTTGGCCTACTAGATTGGTTGTTCTTGCCATGGGAGAAGTGCTTAGCTTTGGGTTCGATCTTGTGGTGTCCTTTCCCAGTGACAGAAGGGGAAGCAAGGCACGTATTGTATCATTGCCATCAAGGATAACAAGATGGGTTTTTTATCATATTGCATGAAACTATCCCTCTACATCATGTCATCTTGCTTAAGGCGTTACTCTGTTTTTAACTTAATACTCTAGATGCATGCTGGATAGCGATCGATGAGTGGAGTAATAGTAGTATATGCGGAATCGTTCCGGTCTACTTGTCTCGGACGTGATGCCTATATACATGATCATACCTAGATATTCTCATAACTATGCTCAATTCTGTCAATTTCTCAACAGTAATTTGTTCACCCACCGTAGAATACTTATGCTCTTGAGAGAAGCCACTAGTGAAACCTACAGCCCCCGGGTCTCTTTCTCACCATATCAATCTCCATAACTTTATTATTGCTTTGCTTTTACTTTTTACTTTGCATCTCTATACCAAAAATACCAAAAAAATATTATTTATCATCTCTATCAGATCTCACTTTTGTAAGTGACCGTGAAGGGATTGACAACCCCTAAGCGCGTTGGTTGCGTTGAGCTATTGTTTTTGTGTAGGTATGAGGGACTTATGCATAGCCTCCTACTGGATTGATACCTTGGTTCTCAAAAACTGAGGGAAATACTTACTCTACTTTGCTACATCATCCTCTCCTCTTCGGGGAAATCCAACGCAGTGCTCAAGAGGTAGCAAGAAGAATTTCTGGCGCCGTTGCCGAGGAGTCTGCGCAAAATTCAACATACCAAGTACCCATCACAATCCCTATCTCCCGCATTACATTATTTCCCATTTGCCTCTCGTTTTACTCTCCCCCCAATTCACCCTTGTCGTTTTATTCGCCCTCTCTCTCTATCCTCCCTCTCCCTCTCTATTTGCCTCTTTTGCCCGGCTACCTTTTTGTTTGCTTGTGTGTTAGTTTGCTTGCTTGTCGTGATGGCTCAAGATAATACTAAATTGTGTGACTTCACCAATACCAACAACAATGATTTCCTTAGCACTCCGATTGCTCCTCTTACCGATGTTGAATCTTGTGAAATTAATACTGCTTTGCTGAATCTTGTCATGAAAGATCCATTCTCTGGCCTTCCTAGTGAAGATGCCGCTACCCATCTTAATAGCTTCGTTGATTTGTGTGACATGCAAAAGAAGAAAGATGTCGATAATGATATTGTTAAATTGAAGCTATTTCCTTTTTCGCTTAGAGATCGTGCTAAAGCTTGGTTTTCGTCTTTGCCTAAAAATAGTATTGATTCATGGAACAAGTGCAAAGATGCTTTTGTCTCTAAGTATTTTCCTCCTACTAAGATCATCTCTCTTAGAAACGATATTATGAATTTTAAACAACTTGATCACGAACATGTTGCACAAGCTTGGGAGAGAATGAAATTAATGATACATGATTGCCCTACTCATGGTTTGAATTTGTGGATGATTATACAAAAAATTTATGCCGGATTGAATTTTGCTTCTAGAAATCTTTTAGATTCGGCCGTGGGAGGCACTTTTATGGAAATCACTTTAGGAGAAGCTACTAAACTCCTAGATAATATTATGGTTAATTATTCTCAATGGCATACTGAAAGATCTACTAAAAAGGTGCATGCGATAGAAGAAATTAATGTTTTGAGTGGAAAGATGGATGAACTTATGAAATTATTTGCTAATAAGAATGTTTCTTCTGATCCTAATGATGTGCCCTTATCTACTTTGATTGAGAATAATAATGAATCTATGGGTGTGAATTTTGTTGCTAGGAACAATTTTGGTAACAACGCGTATAGAGGAAATTTCAATCCTAGGCCTTATCCTAGTAATCCCTCTAATAATTATGGTAATTCCTACAACAATTCTTATGGAAATTATAATAAGATGCCCTCTGATTTTCAATCTAATATTAAAGAATTTATTTCTTTGCAAAAGAATTTTAATGCTATGATTGAAGAAAAATTGCTTAAGATTGATGATTTGGCTAGGAACGTTGATAGAATTGCTCTTGATGTTGATTCTTTGAAACTTATATCTATTCCACCTAAGCATGATATCATTGAGTCTCTCAAAGCCATGAGAATTTCCATTGACGAGTGCAAAGAAAGAACCACTAGGATGCGTGCTAAGAAAGATGCCTTTATAAAAGTGTGTTCTTCTAGTTCCTATGAAAATAATGATCAATATCTAAAAGTTATTGATGTGTCCCATATTAAATCTTTGTTTTGCAATATGAATCTTGATAATGATGGGACTGAATATGATCCACCTTTACCTAGAAGGCGTTCCAATAATTCTGAATCTTTTGATCTTGATGCTAAATTTGATAAAAGTGGGATTGAAGAAATTAAAACCCTAGATATTGCTAAACCCACTATTATGGATTTCAAGGAATTTAATTATGAAAATTGCTCTTTAATTGATTGTATTTCCTTGTTGCAATCCGTGTTAAAATCTCCTCACTCTTATAGTCAAAATAAAGTGTTTACTAAACATACCGTTGATGCCTTGATGCAATCTTATGAGGAAAAACTTGAATTGGAAGTTTCTATCCCTAGAAAACTTTATGATGAGTGGGAACCTACTATTAAAATTAAAATTAAAAACTATGAGTTTTATGCTTTGTGCGATTTGGGTGCTAGTGTCTCTACTATTCCCAAAACTTTGTGTGATTTACTAGATTTCCGTGATTTTGATGATTGCTCTCTAAACTTGCATCTTGCGGATTCCACTATTAAGAAACCTATGGGAAGAATTAATGATGTTCTTATTGTTGCAAATAGGAATTATGTTCCCGTAGATTTTATCGTTCTTGATATAGATTGCAATCCTTCTTGCCCTATTATTCTCGGTAAACCTTTCCTTGGAACGGTTGGTGCAATTATTGATATAAAGGAAGGGAATATTAGATTTCAATTTCCATTAAAAAATGGCATGGAACACTTCCCTAGAAATAAAATAAAATTACCATATGAATCTATCATGAGAGCCACTTATGGATTGCCTACCAAAGATGGCAATACCTAGATCTATTCTTACTTGTTATGCCTAGCTAGGGGCGTTAAACGATAGCGCTTGTTGGGAGGCAACCCAATTTTATTTTTATTACTTGCTTTTTTCTCCTGTTTAGTAATAAATAAATTATTTAGACTCTGTTTTGGTTGTGTTTTTTTTGTTTAATTAGTGTTTGTGCCAAGTAGAACCGTTGGGAAGACTTGGGGAAAGTCTTGTTGAACCTGCTGTAAAAAACAGAAACTGAGAACTGCTGTAATTTTTATTTGCAGAGTGCTATTTAGTTAATTATTTTTGCAGATGATTAATAGATAAATTCCTCACGTCCAGAAATTTATTTTAGAATTTTTGGGGTTCCAGATCTTGCGCTAGCTACAGATTACTACAGACTATTCTGTTTTTGACAGATTCTGTTTTTCGTGTGTTGTTTGCTTATTTTGATGAATCTATGGTTAGTAAAATAGTTTATAACCCATAGAGAAGTTGGAATACAGTAGGTATAACACCCATATAAATAAAGAATGAGTTCATTACAGTACCTTGAAGTGGTCTTTTGTTTTCTTTCGCTAACGAAGCTCACGAGTTTTCTACTTTAAGTTTTGTGTTGTGAAGTTTTCAAGTTTTGGGTAAAGATTTGATGGATTATGGAACAAGGAGTGGCAAGAGCCTAAGCTTGGGGATGCCCATGGCACCCCCAAGATAATCTAAGGACACCTAAAAGACAAAGCTTGGGCGTGCCCCAGAAGGCATCCCCTTTTTCGTCTACTTCTATCGGTAACTTTACTTGGAGCTATATTTTTATTCACCACATGATATGTGTTTTGCTTGGAGCATCTTTTATGATTTGAGTCTTTGATTATTAGTTTACCACAATCATCCTTGCTGTACACACATTTTGAGAGAGCCATACATAATTTGGAATTTGATAGAATACTCTATGTGCTTCATTTATATCTTTTGAGTTATATAATTTTGCTCTAGTGCTTCACTTATATCTTTTAGAGCATGGTGGTGGATTTGTTTTATAGAAACTATTAATCTCTCATGCTTCACTTATATTATTTTGAGAGTCTTAATAGCATGGTAATTTTCTTAATAATAAAATGCTTGGTATTCAAGATTTGTAAAACTTTCTTTTGAGTGCGTTGAATACTAAGAAAAAAATTGATGCTTGATAATTGTTTTGAGATATGAGGATGGTGATATTAGAGTCATGCTAGTTGAGTAGTTGTGAATTTGAGAAATGCTTGTGTTAAAGTTTGTGATTCCCGTAGCATGCACGTATGGTGAACTGTTATGTTATGAAGTCGGAGCATGATTTATTTATTGATTGTCTTCCTTATGAGTGGCGGTCGGGGACGAGCGATGGTCTTTTCCTACCAATCTATCCCCTAGGAGCATGCGCGTAATACTTTGCTTTGATAACTTCTAGATTTTTGCAATAAGTATATGAGTTCTTTATGACTAATGTTGAGTCCATGGATTATACGCACTTTCCTTCCTTCCACCATTGCTAGCCTCTCTAATACCGCGCACTTTTCGCCGGTATCATACACCCACCAAATACCTTCCTCAAAATAGCCACCATACCTACCTATCATGGCATTGCCATAGCCATTCCGAGATATATTGCCATGCAACTTTCCACCGTTCCGTTCATTATGACACGCTCCATCATTGTCATATTGCTAGCATGATCATGTAGTTGACATCGTATTTGTGGCAAAGCCACCGTTCATAATTCTTTCATACATGTCACTCTTGATTCATTGCATATCCCGGTACACCGCCGGAGGCATTCATATAGAGTCATATTTTATTCTAAGTATCGAGTTGTAATTGTTGAGTTGTAAGAAAAATAAAAGTGTGATGATCATCATTTTTAGAGCATTGTTCCAAGTGAGGAAAGGATGATGGAGACTATGATTCCCGCACGAGTCAGGATGATACTCTGGATGAAAAATAATAAAAATAATAAAAAAGAGGCCATAAAAAAAGAGAAGGCCCAAACAAAAAAATGAGAGAAAAAGAGAGAAGGGACAATGTTACTATCCTTTTACCACACTTGTGCTTCAAAGTAGCACCATGATCTTCATGATAGAGAGTCTCTCATTATGTCACTTTCATATACTAGTGGGAATTTTTCATTATAGAACTTGGCTTGTATATTACAATGATGGGCTTCCTCAAAATGCCCTAGGTCTTCGTGAGCAAGCGAGTTGGATGCACGCCCACTTAGTTTCTTTTGAGCTTTCATATACTTATAGCTCTAGTGCATCCGTTGCATGGCAATCCCTACTCACTCACATTGATATCTATTGATGGGCATCTCCATAACCCGTTGATACGCCTAGTGGATGTGAGATTATCTTCCCCTCTTTTTGTCTTCTCCACAACCACCCTTCTATTCCACATATATTGCTATATCCACGGCTCACGCTCATGTATTGCGTGAAGATCGAAAAAGTTTTGAAAATGTCAAAAGTATTAAACAATTGCTTGGCTTGTCATCGGGGTTGTGCATGATTTAAATACATTGTGTGGTGAAGATAGAGCATAGCCAAACTATATGATTTTGTAGGGATAGCTTTCTTTCGCCATGTTATTTTGAGAAGACATAATTGCTTTGTTAGTATGCTTGAAGTTTATTATTTTTATGTCAACATGAACTTTTGTCTTGAATCTTCTGAATCTGAATATTCATACCACAATTAAGAAGATTTACATTGAAATTATGCCAAGTAGCACTCCGCATCAAAAATTCTGTTTTTATCATTTACCTACTCGAGGACGAGCAGGAATTAAGCTTGGGGGTGCTTGATACGTCTCCAATGTATCTATAATTTTTGATTGCTCCATGCTATATTATCTACTGTTTTGGACATTATTGGGCTTTATTATCCACTTTTATATTATTTTTGGGACTAACCTATTAACCGGAGGCCCAGCCCAGAATTGTTGTTTTTTTTACCTATTTTAGGGTTTCGAAGAAAAGGAATATCAAACGGAGTCCAAACGGAATGAAACCTTCGGAAACGTGATTTTCTCATCAGATAAGATCCAGGAGACTTGAACCCTCCGTCAAGAAAGCCACGAGGCGGTCACGAGGGTGGAGGGCGCCCCCCTGCCTCGTGGGCCCCTCGAAGATCCACCGACGTACTTCTTCCTCCTATATATATCCACGTACCCCGAAACGATCAGATACGGAGCCGAAAACCTAATTCCACCACCGCAAATTTCTGTATCCACGAGATCCCATCTTGGGGGCCTGTTTCGGAGCTCCGCCGGAGGGGGCATCGATCACGGAGGGCTTCTACATCATCATCCAAGCCTCTCCGATGAAGTGTGAGTTGTTTACTTCAGACTTACGGGTCCATAGTTAGTAGCTAGATGGCTTCTTCTCTCTTTTTGGATCTCAATACAATGTTCTCCCCCTCTCTTGTGGAGATCTATTCGATGTAATCTTATTTTTGCGGTGTGTTTGTTGAGACCGATGAATTGTGGGTTTATGATCAAGTCTACCTATGAATAATATTTGAATCTTCTTTGAATTCTTTTATGTATGATTGGTTATCTTTGCAAGTCTCTTCGAATTATCAATTTGGTTTGGCCTACTAGATTGGTTGTTCTTGCCATGGGAGAAGTGCTTAGCTTTGGGTTCGATCTTGCGGTGTCCTTTCCCAGTGACAGAAGGGGCATCAAGGCACATATTGTATCGTTGCCATCGAGGATAACAAGATGGGGTTTTTATCATATTACATGAAACTATCCCTCTACATCATGTCATCTTGCTTAAGGTGTTACTCTGTTTTTAACTTAATACTCTAGATGCATGCTGGATAGCGGTCGATGAGTGGAGTAATAGTAGATGCAGAATTGTTTCGGTCTACTTGTCTCGGACGTGATGCCTATATACATGATCATACCTAGATATTCTCATAACTATGCTCAATTCTGTCAATTTCTCAACAGTAATTTGTTCACCCACCGTAGAATACTTATGCTCTTGAGAGAAGCCACTAGTGAAACCTATGGCCCCGGGGTCTCTTTCTCATCATATCAATCTCCATCACTTTATTATTGCTTTGCTTTTACTTTGCTTTTACTTTTTACTTTGCATCTCTATACCAAAAATACCAAAAATATTATTTATCATCTCTATCAGATCTCACTTTCGTAAGTGACCGTGAAGGGATTGACAACCCCTAAGCGCGTTTGTTGCGTTGAGCTATTGTTTTTGTGTAGGTACGAGGGACTTGTGCGTAGCCTCCTACTGGATTGATACCTTGGTTCTCAAAAACTGAGGGAAATACTTACGCTACTTTGCTGCATCATCCTCTCCTCTTCGGGGAAATCCAACGCAGTGTTCAAGAGGTAGCAGCTGGCATATTACTTAGCAAAATCGGGGTATTTGTTCTGACTAATTGATCACTATTTAAGCAACCAATTGTGATTTCATTTTCTGACTTCGTTCCTAGGCAGTGACAAATTCTATTTACCAATTTATGTAGACTATATATTCTTCCGCCATGTTCTGAATAAATAATACCTTTCCACCTTTTAAGCAGGATATGTTGGATGCATATATATTGCTAATTACAAGAATATAACAAACCACGCATGCACAAAAGAGCTACACTGTGCACCTGACGCTGACCCAACATGCACATTAGTCATCGTCCATCAGCGTGTCGATCATGGGCTCAGTGGGAGCGGAGGCCGTCAAGTCGATGACCTACACACCTTGATCGATCGAGGCTGGGGCAAACTCGACATGGGGAATCGCAGGTACTGCCTCGGGCGCAGCGCTCGACAGGGCTACCGCGACCGCCGGGTTTGCCCGGTGACGTCCGACGAGACGACATTGGCTCTCGCTAGGGCTGCCATGACGGCCCCCAGGCATGCCCCGGTGACGTCCATCATTGCGCCCTCCTCCATCTGGGACATAAGTATGTGCCTCGTGTGGCGGCCGCCACTGCAGCAGTTGTCCTTGCGTCGTCGAGGTCCCTCCTCCACCGCCCGCACCATCTGTCGCACTCTGCGCCGAGCCAGCAATATCGCCCGCTTGCGATCCCTGTCCGCTTTTATGACGACCCTGGCTAACTTCGTGGCTTGCTTGTGCCGCGTTTCTTGCTTCCTGTGGCCGTCGCCGGGAGAGGCGGCGGCATGGCCGTCCACCGCCAAGCCGACCATCATTCCTTCAGCTTCGATTTCGCTGTCATGCGACTCCATTCCGTCGTCGGCCGTTGGGGGTATGCCGGTATATATGTGTGGGTAACTAGATAGCAACTGGATCAATAGCGAGTCGCCGGCGGCAGCCATTGCTGTGGTTATTATAGCTACCAGCTGGCTAGGGGATTAGGGATTTTACAATTCACCCATGTGGAGCGCGGGAAGCATTCGCCGGAGAGCAGGAACACTAAGTGGAGCACACAACCCGAATATTGTATGTGGTGTCACGTGTTATCTATCACACATGTGTTAACATAAGGAAACATATGTGTAACTTACTAGTCATCGCACACGAGTACTCGCAGACGCATCGTGTGCGATACTCCTAGCCACCGCAAGCAACTAGTTTGCATTTTTCAAAGTTTGTTGTACACACAGAATCGCACACGAATTAACTGTAGTAACCGTATGTGTTATAATTTCTCATTGCAAACAGTTCATCCGAGTGGGCTGTTTGTCGCGTATCACACACATCTTGGTTACATGAATCATTTTTGTTCCTTTGGCTCATCGCAAACAGTTCATCTATGTGAACTGTATGACACATATCACACACATGTTGTTAAGTTGAACCGTTTATGTTGTGCTCCCTAATCAAAAACAGTTCGGCCGAGTGAACCGTATGCCGTATATCACACACAACTTGATCTGGCTAATCGTTTTTGTTGCATTCCCTAATAGCAAACAGTTCATCGGAGCGAACTGTATGTCGTATATCACACACACCTTGATATGGCTGCCCGTTTCTATTGTTCTGTCTCATTGCAAACAATTCGTATGGATCAACCCTATGCCCCACATCGCACACACAACTAAAATCTGAACCGTGTTTGATGTCTTCGCCATCGCAAAAGTTTTGCATCTTTTTTGACTTTTTTACATCACTGTTTGTGTTAATGTATCACACACAATTTCGTCAAAGGGTCTCTGATCGGAGTGTCGCATTAGCAACATCCTGCGGTAGTGTAACCCATGTAGGTATTGAAAGTGCAAAACTCAAGGATTGCTCACAACTCTTGATGGACTACATCAACATTGAGCATCCACATCTACACTATCTACATGAAGTCATCATCGACAAAACCCAAGGTTAGGTCATCCCTCTTTGGGGGGATATCACATCTAGGGGGGAGCTTTGCTCTAAGACTTGAGCTAAAGCAACTCTAATGGTGTGAACACATTAATGCTTTATGTACAAGTGGTAACCCCACTTGTGTTTAAACGATGAGTATGACCTATGATCAAATGTTCTCATTTGGCTCCTAAGTCAATATACTCATATATAGATGACTATGTAATCGCTATTGCTTGATAGTTGCTAGAATTGGTTGTGCATGTCTGACACATATTTCATTTGCTATCTTATTGTGTGAGCATGTTGGTATGCATATTTCTCATTTGAGGACATCCATTTGTAGTTTGGTTTATTTGGCCAAATGGATGTACAAGAATGCCTAAGTACCCTCTCTACCTATCTATCTCAACTCCTCTAAATTCTTTCAGGCTATATCATGAAAACTTGAACAAGTCTCTTTCGGGCCCTCTAGGTGAGGAGCACTCAAAGCCACCGATCCGACTAGGGCTGACTTCCAAAACCTTCTAAGTGATTTTCGATTAGACCAATTCACAACCATCTGGTCCCACCAAAACTACTTGGAATGATCTGTTTTTTCCATCTCAGAGATACCGATTTGAAATCCTCGGTGCCACCGAGTTGTTTCGCTCGGTCTCACTGACAGCTCACGGGTATATATAATCGCGCGGGCCATACGTTGGAATTTCTCAGCATTTACGTCTCTCGCACCTCGTCGTTGCGTCACCTGTGGTCCTCGAATCATCTTCATGTCTCTAGCGCGCCCTTGCCGCCGGACTCCATCGCCGTCAACGGCATTCTCCTTCGTCATTGCCGCTGTAGAGGATCTCCACCAAGTTAGGGTGAGATTCGACCCCCTACTACTTCAACATCCGATTCAATGCACTAGAGTACTTGCGCCCGCAAATTTCTAGCCCATCTACTTCACAAGTGCAATGTCAGCATGTTAGATGCCAGTGACAACCAGAATATGTTAGAGGAGCAGAATGTTCACTTGAGTGCAAGTTCAAGTCCTGAGGGCAGTTTTTATGAGGGAGAGAGGATCTCTCCAGATTTGCCAAGGGAAGCCACCAAATCCAAGAAGAAGAAAACTTCTGATGATGAGGATGAATATTTTGTTGCAGGAGAGGCAACATCAAAGAATAAGAAAGTTGTGCTTGCAAAAGAATATGGCACTGCTGCAAGCACCAAGCCATCTGCTAGCTCCAAGGAGAGAACTATTGTGAGGAAGGTTCCTGTTTCCAAGAAGGACAAGATCTTGGAGGATGTAGAAGGAGCCAACCAAGAAAAGGAAGGAAATGAAAAGGCTAGTTCATGTTATCGGCAGACGACCATCAATGTATGAAGATCCAGATGAGCATGAGGAAGAGGAAGAGCCAACTGGTAACCCACCTCCTACCAAGCAATAGAAGCTCATGGCAGACGCTATGAAGAGTGCAGCCCCCTGCAAGTCCAAGCCCAAGATTCCCACTTCCAAGGCAAGAGGGAAGACAATCAGAAACATCTCTGCCGCTATGGGAGTCCTGGATTAGGGGGTCTCTGGTCAGCCGGACTATCTCCATTGGCCGGACTGTTAGACTATGAAGATACAAGATTGAAGACTTCGTCTCGTGTCCGGATGGGACTCTACTTGGCATGGAAGGCAAGCTAGGCAATACGTATATGGATATCTCCTCCTTTGTAACCGACCTTGTGTAACCCTAACCCTCTCCGGTGTCTATATAAACCGGAGGGTTTTAGTCCGTAGGACAACAATCACAACATACAATCATACCATAGGCTAGCTTCTAGGGTTTAGCCTCTCTGATCTCGTGGTAGATCTACTCTTGTAACACCCATATCATCAATATCAATCAAGCAGGACGTAGGGTTTTACCTCCATCAAGAGGGCTCAAACCTGGGTAATTACCATCCGGCCTAGACGCACAGTTCGGGACCCCCTACCCGAGATCTGCCGGTTTTGACACCGACATTGGTGCTTTCATTGAGAGTTCCTCTGTGTCGTCGTTGTTAGGCTTGATGGCTCCTACTATCATCGATAGCGATGCGGTCCAGGGTGAGACTTTTCTCCCCGGACAGATCTTCGTATTCGGCGGCTTCGCACTGCGGGCCAATTCGCTTGGCCATCTGGAGCAGATTGAAAGCTATGCCCCTGGCCATCAGGTCAAATTTGGAAGTTTGAATTACACGGCCAACATCCGTGGGGACTTGATCTTCAACGGATTCGAGCCACAGCCGGGCGCGCCGCACTGTCGCGATAGGTATGACCTAGCTCTGCCATCGGATGGTACCCCAGAGGCCGCGCCCGCACCAGCTCCGACCCTTAGCTCGGAGCCAACTGCGCTAATCGAGGACGGGTGGCTAGACACCACCTCAGGGGCTGCAGTCTCAACGGCGATCGAGCCGAACACCAGCATAATCCTCTGCGTAGCCCGTGACTCCAAGGTGCCGGACTCTCCTCCGGACCCCGAACCATCCGCGCCCCTGCCAATCGAATCCGACTGGGCGCCGATCATGGAATTCACCGCTGTGGATATCTTTCAGCACTTGCCCTTCGGCGACATTCTGAATTCACTAAGGTCTCTCTCTTTGTTAGGAGAGCCCTGGTCGGATCATGGCCAACAGGACTGGGATACGGACGACGAAGAAATTCGACGCCCACCCACCACCCACTTTGTAGCCACCGTCGATGATTTAACCGACATGCTCGACTTCGACTCCGAAGACATCGACGGTATGGACGACGATGTAGGAGACGAACATGAGCCAGCACCTATAGGGCACTGGAAGGCCACCTCGTCGTATGACATATACATGGTGGATACACCCAATGAAGGCAACGGCGACGAGATAGCAGAGGATGACCCCTCCAAGAAGCAACCCAAGAGCCGACGTCAGCAGCGCCGCTCTAAGTCCCGCCAAAGCAAAAGTGGTGATACCGGCACAGGAGATAATAACACTCCGGATAGCGCCAAAGACAACAACAATCCCCTCCAGCAAGATTTAGAGCAGGAGGATGAAGGAGCCAGCTCTCCTGAGAGGGCGGCTGGCAGAGAGGAGGAGGATGATAATTACATGCCCCCCTCTGAAGACGAGGCAAGCCTCGGTGACGATGAATTCACCGTACCAGAGGATCACGTCGAACAAGAGCGCTTCAAGCGCAGGCTTATGGCCACGGCAAATAGCCTGAAGAAAAAGCAGCACCAGCTTCAAGCTGATCAAGATCTGCTAGCTGACAAATGGACTGAAGTCCTCGCGGCCGAGGAATATAAACTCGACCGTCCCTCCAAGAGTTACCCAAGGCGTAGGTTACTACCCCGACTGGAGGAAGAAGCGTATGATACGGTTGATCGGCCACCTCGTGGCCGCGATAGAGAGGCATTCCAGCCAAAAGCTCAGCCTCCACCCCAACGCCATCCAAATAAAAAGGCATGGGGAGATACGCCAGACCTGCGAGACATATTGGAGGACAAAGCAAAGCATTCAAGATCGATCTATGAATCATGAGGGCGCACCACTCTACGAGACGGTAAACGTCACGCCGGATACAATAAAAGCAAATCCGGCCGGGCCGAACACAGCGGGCAGGACCCATACGAGCTACATCACGATATAACCCAATACAGAGGCGCTGCACACCCCTTATGCTTCGCAAACGAAGTAATAGAACATCAATTCCCAGAAGGTTTCAAACATGTAAACATTGAATCATACGACGGCACAACAGATCCCGCGGTATGGATTGAGGACTTCCTCCTCCACATCCACATGGCCCGCGGTGATGACTTACATGCCATCAAGTACCTCCCACTAAAACTCAAAGGACCAGCACGACATTGGCTTAATAGCTTGCCAACGGACTCCATTAGCTGCTGGGAAGATCTGGAAGCCGCATTCCTCGACAACTTTCAGGGCACTTATGTGCGACCACCAGACGCCGATGACTTGAGCCACATAATTCAGCAGCCAGAAGAGTCGGCCAGGCAATTCTGGACTCGGTTCCTTACAAAGAAAAACCAAATCGTTGACTGTCCGGATGCGGAGGCCTTAGCGGCTTTCAAGCACAACATCCGAGACGAGTGGCTAGCCCGGCACCTTGGTTAGGAAAAGCCGAAATCTATGGCAACCCTCACGACGCTCATGACCCACTTTTGTGCGGGAGAAGACAGCTGGTTGGCTCGCAGTAACAACATATCAAAGAACCATGGTACCTCAGATACCAAGGACGGCAACAGCAGGTCACGTCGCAACAAGCATAAGCACCGCATTAATGGCGAAAGTACTGAGGATATGGCAGTCAATGCCGGATTCAAAGGCTCTAAACCCGGTCAGCGGAAAAAGCCATTCAAACAAAGTACGCCGGGTCCGTCCAGTTTGGACCATATACTCGATCGCTCATGTAAAATACACGGCACCCCAGACAAGCCAGCCAATCACACCAACAGGGATTGTTGGGTGTTCAAGCAGGCCGGCAAGTTAATTGCCGAAAACAAGGACAAGGGGCCGCATAGCGATGATGAGAAAGAACCCCGGCAGCCGCACACTGGAGGACAGAAGAGGTTTCCCCCGCAAGTGCGGACGGTGAACATGATATACGCAACCCACATCCCCAAAAGGGAGCGGAAACGTGCGCTCAGGGACGTATATGCGTTGGAGCCAGTCGCCCCAAAGTTCAACCCTTGGTCCTCCTGTCCGATCACCTTCAATCGCAGGGACCACCCCACCAGTATCCATCACGGCAGATTCGCCGCACTGGTCCTAGACCCAATCATCAATGGATTTCACCTCACTCGAGTCCTCATGGACGGCGGCAGTAGCCTGAACCTGCTTTATCAGGACACGGTGCGCAAAATGGGTATAGACCCCTCAAGGATCAAACCCACAAAGACGACCTTTAAAGGCGTCATTCCAGGCGTAGAGGCCCACTGCACAGGCTCAATTACACTGGAAGTGGTCTTCGGATCCCCGGATAACTTCCGAAGCGAAGAGTTAATCTTCGATATAGTCCCGTTCCGCAGTGGTTATCACGCGCTGCTCGGACGAACCGCATTCACTAGATTCAATGCGGTACCACATTATGCATACCTCAAGCTCAAGATGCCAGGACCTCGTGGAGTTATTACAGTCAATGGAAACACAGAGCGCTCTCTCCGAACAGAGGAGCACACCGCGACCCTCGCAGCAGAAGCGCAAAGCAGCCTCTCAAGGCAATCTACCAGTTCAGCGTTTCAAAGCCCGGACACCTTCAAGCGCGCTCGGGGCAATCGGCAAATAGACCGCCTGGCGCGATCTGAGCTTGCGTAGCAATACGACGGCCACCCCAATCCCAGCCCAACGACGTTGTTCGTGTCGTGCGTACATCATTACGCATTAAAAATACCATGGGCACAGATGGGGAGGGGGAGGCACAACTACTGCACGTCCCAAAACGCGGCCTAAACCGCACCAGGGGCTTCCCATTTGGTTATTTTTCTTTTTCTTTCAGGACTTCAATCTCTGGAAACACTGTCCGACAGCTCTATTGCCGAACACATGATACAACAACCAAGGAGGCCGACGACTATGGAATTCCCAGGTGGATTACAGATTTCATATAATTCCTCAGCTCGCCCTTGGAGGGGACATAGTCCTACTCTTTTGCTCATTACACTATCTGTATCACTCCGCTTTAATGCAATTTTTTAATATACAATGCATGACATTACGATTATTATAGCATTTTTGTTATATGTATACATATCTATGTGTTCATTAATGACGCCTAGCAACCGTACACTCTGGTACGGCCAATGCACCAGGGGCTTACGTACCCACAATATGGTGTGAAAAGTCCGAACACTTTCACAAGTGCGGCACCCTGAACTTATAGCATTATATGCATCAGCTCCGAATCATGTCTTTGGTCAAATGTTGGGTTTGCCCGGCTCCTATGTTTTGGTACCTTACGTTCCGCTCTATCGGCTAAGGTAGCGCTAGGAGAACTACTGTGATTGTGCCCTGATTCTGCCGGGCCGAGCACCTCAGTAGAGAAAGCTAAAACTGACTGTCATGATAAGGCGAGAGACTGGTCGCTGTTCGGCGAGGTTTTTCGAGTCCCTAAAGACTTATGCCGCTTAGGGCGAGGGGCCGGCTCCGTCCGGCTTACAGGCATGTATCGCGCCCTGAATTCAGCCTTTCGAATACCAGGGGCTTCGCCGAAATTTAAAATTATAGAATTCTATGGCTAAGTGAGAGTGATAAAGCATTATTAGTCCGGTTGCCTTGTTTGTTGTGCTGAGCACCTCCCTCGAAGGACCCAAACATGGGAACAAGAGTGCTCAGGTTTATCCCGAACACCCCGGCACTCGTGGCATGGGGGCAGAAGCCGAGGACTAGCCATCTCTCAGATTGGATAAACAGCCAAACAGAAGGTAATATTTTAAATTCACACTAGCGTTGCATAGCGAAAACGATACAAGTTTTCATACATACAGGACAAAACGAGCAAGTCCCATTCAAATATTACATTTTGTGAACACTCATCCGCGATAAGATGGGCGCCCGGCAGAACACCCTCGTAGTACATCTCGGGGTGGCGGTGCTCCTTGCCCTCCGGCGGCCCCTCCTTGATCAGCTTCACGGCGTCTAGCTTGACTCACTGTGTTTTTACACGGGCGAAGGCCCGGCGTGCACCTTCAATGCAGACGGATCGCTTGACGACCTCCAGCCATCGGCAGGCATCCACAAGCCGCCTCACCAGGCCGAAGAAGCTGTTCGGAAGGGCGTCGCCAGGCCACAACCAGACTATGAAGCCCTTCATGGCCTGATCGGCCGCCTTATGTAGCTCGGCCATCTGCTTCAGCTGGTCGCTCATTGGCACCGGATGTTCGGCCTCAGCATATTGAGACCAGAACAGCTTCTCTGTCGAGCTTCCGTCCTCGGCCTGGTAGAATAGTGTGGCATCGGACACACTGTGGGGCAAATCTGCGAATGCTCCTGAAGAGCTCCGGATTCGGGTAAGTAATCGGTAATTCACCTTTACATGCTTGCTTTGCATATAGAAAGCCTTACCCGCCGCTATCTTCTTCATCGCGTCGATCTCCTGAAGGGCCTTCTGGGCCTCGGCCTTGGCACTCTTCGCGCTCTCACGGGCCGCGGCAAGCTCAGACTCTCTCGTCTTCAGGTCAAGCTCTAATGCCTCGTGCTTGGTCACGAGAGCCTGGAGCTCTTGCTGCACCTCGCCCACCCGAGCCTCGTGCCTCTCTCGCTCGGTGCGCTCCTGGGCCGCCTTTTCTTCGGCCTGGGACAGCGCTTGCTTCAGGGTCGCCACCTCGGTCGTGGCCCCTGGCAAACATACAATGATCCTGTCATTTTAGCAATCGCGTCCTTTTTCTCATCTACAGACGGGGTATTACTTACAATTGTTCTCCTCGAGCTGCCTCTTAGCAAGGCCGAGCTCTTTCTGGGACCCCTCGAGGGCCTCCTTTAGTACGGCGACCTCCGTAGTCAGTGCGGCGGATGCCAGCAGCGAAGCCTGCATATGCATATTGACATACTTATATTAGACTCCTGCGATATTATTTGATCCTCTGTTCGGCTTTTCTTTGTGAACACTGAACAAAGCATCAGGGGCTACTGTCTATGCGGTAATATTTTTACTACATTTTAAAACACTTACCTCAAAGCCTGTTAGAAGGCCAGTACAGGCTTCAGTCAATCCGCTCTTGGCGGACTGAACCTTCTAGATCACTGCACTCATGATAGTGCGGTGCTCCTCCTTGATGGAAGCGATGCGAAGCGCTTCCAACATAGTGTCTGGCGCCTCTGGGTGGACAGAGGTCACCGGCACAGGCGTCTCACCCTCCTTAGAAGGGGACCGCCTGCCCAAGCTCGGATCCATTGGAGGGTCCGGCGCGGTGTTCGGCTGAGGGCCGAACTCGGACTTCTCGGGGACCCCGTCCCCTCGGCTCCCGGAGTCCGGAAGGTCGCCTTAAGGCACCTCCGGGACTGTCCCCCCTTGACCCGGTGCCTCTTGAGACATCACCTCGGCGTCGTCGGCCGGATGAGGGGAGGTGGCGGTCGGGACTGGATCGCTATCCATGTCTAACGAGCCCAGGGAGCCGTCCGAGGATACCTCGATATTGGCTCGGGGCGGCCTGTACAATTGAGTTTGGCGTTAGGGAAAGCAATGCGACAAAGGAATCCTATGGGTTACTTTGGTATCCGAACACTTACGATCTCCCCTGGGGCTTGCCCCTGGGCAACCACTCGTCTTCACTTTCGTCGGCGTCGGTAGAGCTATCCGGAAGGAGCGTCCTTCCCTTCTTGCACCCTTCGGCCTCCCCAGTTGGGGCGGCCTTCCTTTTCTTGTCTCCCCTAGTCGGTGGGGGAGCCTCTTCTTCCTCTTCCTCGTCTTCGGGGGAAGAGTGCGCCACAGAGTCATCGGACGGTGAGTCCGACGACGCCTGGTGTCGGGAACTCTTTCGAGCTCCCTTGGCCTTCTTGGTCTTCTCCGGCACCTTATAAAGGGCCGGAGTCAGCATCTTCGTCAGAAGAGCGTCCGCGGGGCCTACGGGGAAGGGAGCCGGACAGTTGATCTGTCCGGCCATCTTCTGCCAGTCCTGTCAAGGTTACGGGAGTTTAGATCCCGCATAGAGCCAATATATATATATATATATATAAAACAAATATCCTGTAAGAGGTAAAACAACTTACCGCACTGGCGTGGCGCTTCGCGCTGAATCCGCGATCCTCAGTAATGGGGGGAGGGACCGCGGCGCCCTTGAACAACACCCTCCAGGCATCTTCATGAGTCGTGTCAAAGAGCCTGTTCAGAGTTCGGTGCTGCGCCGGATTGAACTCCCACAAGGTAAACTCCCGTTGTTGGCACAGGAGTATCCGGCGAACGAGCATAACCTGGACTATGTTGACAAGCTTGAGCTTCTTATCCACCATGTTCTGAATACATGACTGGAGTCCGGTCAGCTCTTTTGAATTACCCCAGAACAGGCCCTTCTCTTTCCAGGAGGTGAGCTGCATGGGGATGCCAGATCGGAACTCGGGGGCCGCTACCCATGCGGGGTCGCGCGGCTCGGTGATATAGAACCACCCCGATTGCCACCCCTTTATGGTGTCCACGAAGGTGCCCTCGAGCCATGTGATGTTGGGCATCTTGCCCACCATGGCGCCTCCGCACTCCGCCTGGCGGCCGCTCACGACCTTCGGCTTGACATTGAAGGTCTTCAGCCATAAGCCGAAGTGGGGCTTGATGCGGCGGAAGGCCTCGCACACGACGATAAACGCTGAGACGTTGAGGATGAAGTTTGGGGCTAGATCATGGAAATCCAGGCCGTAATAAAACATGAGCCCCTGGACGAAGGGATGGAGAGGGAATCCTAGTCCGCGGAGGAAATGGGTGAGGAATACCACCCTCTCATGGGGCTCGGGGGTGGGGATGAGCTGTCCCTCATCTGGGAGCCGGTGCGCGATGTCGTCGTGCAGGTATCCGGCTCTCCTCAGTTTCTTGATGTCTCCCTCTGTGACGGAGGAGACCATCCACTTGCCTTCCGCTCCGGACATGGTTGGAGAAGGTTGAGATGGAAGTGAGGACTTGGACGCTAGAGCTCGAGTATGCGGGAGCGGATGAGCAGAGGAGGAAGAAGGCGCGGATAGGAAGGTGAATCCTTATCCCTTTATATGGACGGACAAAATTAAACGTCCCCACTTGCCTAGTAAAACTCGCTTATCCCCCAAGCACCGCCATTGATGGCGCGGTTGGGTTACCCACGCCCGTATTGATGAGAATCCCGTAATAAGGGGACACGATCTCTGCTTTGACAAGACGTGTCGAAAAACTGCCTCGCGTTATGTGTGGGGCTCGTTAAAAGAAATGGTTCGAATAGTCACCGGGCCATGACATGACGTCATGCTGTCAAAACAAGCCAGCAAATTAGATCTGCGAAAAAACATTATTCTCTCTACGGTGAAATGTGGGACTTATTTTGCAGGGTCGGACACTATCCTCGTATTCAACTTCTTCTGTAATGTATTCGGAGAAGGAACCCGCCTTGCAATGCCGAAGACAACTGTGCGCCGGACTCATCGTCATTGAAGCCTGGTTCAGGGGCTACTGTGGGAGTCCTGGATTAGGGGGTCTCCGGACAGCCGGACTATCTCCATTGGCCGGACTGTTAGACAATGAAGATACAAGATTGAAGACTTCGTCTCGTGTCCGGATGGGACTCTACTTGGCGTGGAAGGTAAGCTAGGCAATACGTATATGGATATCTCCTCCTTTGTAACCGACCTTGTGTAACCCTAACCCTCTCCGGTGTCTATATAAACCGGAGGGTTTTAGTCCGTAGGACAACAATCACAACATACAATCATACCGTAGGCTAGCTTCTAGGTTTTAGCCTCTCTGATCTCGTGGTAGATCTACTCTTGTAACACCCATATCATCAATATCAATCAAGCAGGACGTAGGGTTTTACCTCCATCAAGAGGGCCCGAACCTGGGTAAAACTTCGTGTCCCTTGCCTCCTGTTACCATCCGGCCTAGACGCACAGTTCGGGACCCCCTACCCGAGATCCGCCGGTTTTGACACCGACAGCCGCTGAAAAGAACAAGGCCCCAGTGCCCGAAAGAGGAGAGTAAGAAGAGGATGCCCCAATGCTCATGAAGCTGAGACCCAGATTACCAGAGCATAATGATGCTCATCCAGTTGTTGAAAACATGAAGGAGAGGAAAGACAAAGGATTGAGGAAATGGAGAGAGGAAGACCCCTACTCCATCAGAAGGAAGAATGCAGTTCGTCACCGCTTCTACACCAAAAAACAACAAGATTTCTATGAGACAATTTTGCTTGATAAGAAGCCCATGGTCAGTGACATGAAGTGGTGGAGTGGAAGTACATTGATCTGCATGAGGACAACCTCCCCCGCGTTCATGAGGACTTTAGGACTGTTGGTATTAGTGCATCCATAGGGAAGAAGTTGACTGCATGGAATGATGAAATTATCATGCAATTTTACTCTACAGCTCACTTCTATCCCAATGGAAGAATTGTCTGGCTGACTAAAGGAGTGAAGTACCAGTCTAGTG
The DNA here is from genome assembly GCF_056163025.1 of Triticum urartu. NCBI lineage: Eukaryota > Viridiplantae > Streptophyta > Magnoliopsida > Poales > Poaceae > Triticum > Triticum urartu. The sequence continues at coordinate 222,511,943 of NC_141878.1, forward strand.
TGCTTGAGTGGGCCACATTGCTTGGTGTGCCTGAGGGTGATGAGAATGACATTGATGTATATGCTAAGCCAAAGATGGACCACAATTCCATGGCTAACATGTACACGGAGGTACCTAAGAAGTACAAAGAATCTCACAAACTTGGCCAAGATAACATATACTCTTGTATGATCATTCTCCTACCCAAGCCAAATCTGAGAGAGAGATTGAGTGTTGAGGAGACTATCAAATGTACCGGAGATATCCATTTCATATGCTCTTGTATGATCATTCACTTGTTTACTTGGTGATGAGTGCTATTTGTGTTGCAATCATACCATTTTGAGCGCTCCACCAAGCTGTATGTGGCATGGAAGAGTAACCCATGATCCTAATCGATTGTGCATTTGCATTCAAAAGAAATTTTTTAATAATGCACAAATTTATGGGGAGCTCTTGCTTATTACATACTTCTCAAAGCGACGATGTATTTCATTCATTATATCATTTGTCGAAACTTTGATCTATATGTTGTCATCAATTACCAAAAAAGTGGAGATTGAAAGTGCAATTAATCCCAGGATGGGTTTGGTAATTAATAACAACAAATATTTCATTAATCTAATGAACATTGATGATATATTTTAGAAAAGATCAATAATTGGCATGGCATGGACTAGTGGATGTGGACTCCTCAAAATGTGAAGGGCAAGAATTGGCTACCCAAGACTCTACATTTTTGGCTTAGTGATCCAAAGTCACATTGAGTCCCCTAGGAAAGCTAATACTATTAAAAGGTGATGAGGTATTGTTGATGAGGTTGTTGCTCAAAGTGCTCAGTGATATTGGTCCAAAAATCCTCCATCACTTTCCCACAAACATATTTGTCCAAACCCTAATTCATCATTTTGGTCCCACCGATACAGTTCAGTTCGGACCCACTGAGATGATCATTATATTGCCACAACCAGAACCCTAACAAATCGGTCTGACCAAATTGGTTCTTGATTCCACCAAGAAGGCCTTGCCAAGTTTCTGTGATGAAGTCATTTCATTTCGAAATCACCGAGACAAAACAATCGGAACCAAGACGCGACTCTGCCATAGCCACTGCACTTCCGTCCCACCGAGATGGTATAATCGGTCTCACCTAAAACTCTAACGGTCAAGTCTTTTGCACTAGTCGGTCTCACGGAGATTTTTATATCGGTGCCACCGAGTTGGGTCAAAGACTTGTAACAGTTGGATTTTTGGTGCTGCCTATTTAGACCCTCCACTACCACTTACTCTAAAAGAGAGCCATCAGAATGAAACACAACTTCCACCATTAATTTTGAGAGAGATCCACCTACTCATGTGTTGAGATCAATAGATTCCATTCCTACCATTTGAACCTTGATTTCTAGCCTCTTCAAGTCGCTTTCTACTCCAATCCTTCTCCTAACCAAGCCAAATCTATGAGAGAGAGAGATTGAGTGTTGAGGAGACTATCATTTGAAGCACAAGAACAATGAGTTCATCATCAACACAACATCTATTACCTTTTGGAGAGTGGTGTCTCCTAGATTGGTTAGGTGTCACTTGGGAGCCTCCAAGATCATGTGGAGTTGAACCAAGGAGTTTGTAAGGGTAAGGAGATCGCCTACCTCATGAAGATCTACCCGAGTGAGGCTAGTCCTTCGTGGATGGAATCCATGGTGGAATAGACAAGGTTGCTTCTTCATGGACCCTTCGTGGGTGAAGCCCTCCGTGGTCTCGCGCAACCGTTATCCTCCGTGGGTTGAAATCTATATCAACGTGAACGTACGATAGCACCACCTATCAGAACCACACCAAAAATCATCATGTCTTCATTGCTTTTGAAATCTCCAAACCCCTCCTTTACTTACATGTGCAATGTTTTACTTTTCGCTGCTACACTCTTAGAATTGCATGTGTAGGGTGATACTTTGCTAGATATGCTAAAATCTGCCCACAACTAAAACTGAAAAAATGTTAGATTCTTATTTGGTCAAGTAGTCTAATCATCCCCTCTACACATACTTGTCTAATCATCCCCTCTACGCATACTTGCGCCCCTACACGGTGGTTCATCCTCTCGTGGTGCTAGTTTTGGTCGTGCCGACCGCCGTGGACCCGGTTCGGGTCAGCGTGCGTCTGATGGGCCTGTCTCGCTTTGGTCGTAGTTGAGATCTCTGAAGGTGGCAATCCCATGCACACGATGCTGGACAGAGGTTCGTCGAGCAGATCCAGGTGAAAACCATGCTCCCGGCTAGTTGCCAATGCCGCGATGGCGGCGTTCTTCTGCATCGCCCCCTTCTTGAAGACATCGTCATGAAGAAGCTCCAGACCTCTATCCGATACCTTCGGGGGAAACCCTAGATCACTCATTTGGATGAAAGCGGCACTCTGTATTGTTCCCTCCTTGGGGTCGTCATTCTTGAAAGTGTGCATTAGCTCGAGGGACCAGTGGACGGTTTCAACGCTGGAACAACGTTTCATGTGGCGCATCGACGATTTGGAGTCTCGGTGGCGTGATGCAGCAGGGTCTCAGCGACGAATGCTTGATGATGAACGCGCGTAGGGAGGTGGCGTTGTCTGGCGCTATGGTGAAGTAGATGGCAAGCCTGACAAGGTCGATGCGTCAGTGCCTGCTCTAAAGATGGATCGATGGAAGATGGTGACGACGACCTCTACAGCGTGTGCATGTGATAACTACTGAGAGTGCGCGAGACCGGTGTGTGCACAAGACCTGGCAATGCGGCTTGGTTGGGGCCTCCAGCTTTAGATGTTGGGCTTTTGTGAGGGCTGGGTATGCGGCTCAGACAATCTGCACCTCTTTATCAAGTTGATAGGAGTAGCGATAAATGTTACCAAGATGATGACTTCAGACTTACGGATGTATTACTTTATATGACTTTGGTGAATAATTAATAATGTCTGTGTGCATCATCCTGATGCAGAGGCTGGGGGTCATCCTTCTTTTTGAAAAAAGAAACGAAAATTATTTTACAACGAGATATGGCCTTGCTCTACATTAGTAACGAGTGAAGGGTTGAAATGAAAGAACATACCGACTTTCCGAGGGCCGTTTTTGTAGTAGAGATATCCCGAGGGCCGTTTTTGTAGTAGAGATATCCCGAGGGCCTCTGCAGAACGGGCGTTTTCAGTTTCCACTCCGGTGCCGGCCGTCATATCACTAGTCCACTGCCGCCGGCGACGTGGATTGATCGCTCTACATCAATCGAGACCGAATAAATTTCCTGGCTGCCTCCGTCAACATCCCCGGCCGATCTACCGCCGTGCGCCGCCACCCTAGTTCCGGAGGTACGCTGGAGCTCTACCTTCTCCCTCCCCGGCATTTCAGGATAGAGGTGTTAGCTTTTCTTACCAAAATTGGACTCGCCAGCCCACTACGGTCTACGAGTCGCCTCCAATTCAAATGCTGTAGAAACCCTTGCTCCATCCCCTTTCTGCCTGACCGTCGCCGCCCCGTCCCTGTCCTCAAAACCCTAGCTCGCCCTAAACCGTGGCAAGCACCGCCGCCCCTCATCCTGCGCTGGCGTTCGTCTTCCGAAGCGGCGGAGGTGCAGGAGGGCCCCGATCTAGGTCAGACCTCACTGACCGGCACGCTGTGCTCACAACTCGCATACTACCAACATCAGTTCATTTTCCATTCGTTTTTTTTTTTTGGGATCCCAACCTCCATAGCGCACGATCGAGTTCGAGTCCAGCCCTTCTTATAGAGAAGGGCAATACTTATCTGTACCATGCTACACAATGATTGCTTGGCTAATGGGGCCATTAGTTGATCTGATGATGGCCACCTGTGGTTTATTTTATTTGGGATGGGGGACAGGGCTGGGGCCTGATGGTCACCATCACATGCCAACCTGGTCTTGTGGCCGTTGGAAACGGCGTAGATTAACCCGATTGAACGGTCGTTCGACACGTGGTGGCGGTCTCCACCGCTCTATTTTTTTATTTATAAGGTTTTATTCAGGCTTTGTATAGCGAACATTTTGTATTTGAATTGTATGGTATGTCTTCACTGTTTTATCTAGTGTTGTCAAGTGATGTTTTATCGTCTATCGGGTGCTGATTAGTATCTTCATGGTGTGATAAATATTTTCTAGGTGTTATTGAGTCTCTCACATGCTATCATTTCTATTATTGAGATGAGATCTTCTGTGAGCTTTCGTAGAAAATTTAGTACTACTTTTTTTTTTCAAGCACATGGTGCTATTTATGTTGATTTCTTCTGTATATCTTCAAAGATCTGGAACTCTCATTTGTTTCCTAGTTGAGCCAAATGAAGATTTTAGTGCAATAAACAAAAATTGAAGGGTGCAATCTGACCCTCGCCACACCCGGGGATCGAACCTGGTTGTGCAGCATATTCTCTCTTTGTCCAGCACCGCGACCACTGCGGGTTACCTTAATATATTGAAATTTATAACAAAGACACTATTTGACACATTATTTCAGTACCTCGGTTGCAAATATTCCCATATTATATAGATGCTCGATATGTCCGTAAATCCCTTCCTTTTAATTTTGACTAACAAACACACTTTTGTTACATGCGCTTACTTCATTTCTTTAAAAGGATCTGGTCCTGATTTCTCTCTTTTTTGCCTTGGGATATGCGCTTGTATAGGTTGATATAGACAGCAAGAGGGCATCATATTGTACCAGAAAGCGCCAAAGAAGTACAGATTGCAGCACAAGCGATGGAACTTAATAGTCGAGAAAATAAGGCTCCGCCGGGGTAAGAACTAACTACTTTACCCGGTAAAAAGAAGTGCTCTGCTTGTAAAGAGACATCACACAATTTGGATCAATGCAGGATAAAAGACAAATTGGGTACTATGGCCCAGCTATTTGGACATTCTACAAGGTTCCCGTTCTACATGATTCAACCTTCAAAGGAAGTTGTCGAAAATGAAAAATTCTATCATCACTGCCTGCTGATCACATCTAATGCCTGTAACTTGGACCCGACAAGAGTGAAAACTGAACTAAACAAGTTCTGGAAGCTGACTGATGACTGGCATATAAAGAGAGAAGGTAGGCAGAATTTCGTAGCATCCTTCAACTCAGAGGATGACCTACTAAGCTGTTTAAAGCCTCCCAATGTAGAAACATTTCTGGATGAAAAGGAGGTGAATTTCACTGTAGCACGGTGGGATGAAGGTGATGGGGAAAAGCTGGACTTGATCAGAGAGTGGCTTTTGGTCTATGGGGTCCCAGGTGCATATAGAAACTGGAAGGAGCTATATCAAGTTGCATCTGCAGTTGGAGTTTTGCTTGAGGTGGATGAGGAAAGTTTGGAAAGTGGAGATAAGGAGCCTATTAGGTTGAGGATAGCATTGGGAAGTCTTGTTGGTGCTCCTTTCTCTTGCCACTTTGTGTTTGGATGGTCTTCTAGACTAGTCAAGTTCATGATTGGAGACAAAGTAAAAAGGATAGAAGGGCAATGGAAGGAAGTAGAAGAACGGAATGTTAGCGCCATGAAGGAATATGCAGATATAAGAGAAGAAGGTATTGAGGTACCTCCAGAAACACTGAACAAAGGAATGGATTTAGAGGGCACTGGAGTAGATTTCTTAGGCAATTATTCTTTGGATTTTGGAAGTTGCTCAGGCAAGGAACGTGAAGAAGAACTGAAGACCACAGAAACAGCTACATTGCTGGAAGTGGCGAAGTTCATTGCAGAGTTGAGAGCTGATGAAGAGATAAAGGAAAACAGCATAAGTGCTATGGCAGCCACCACAACAAACTCAATGAAAGCAACAAAGGGGGGGCAATCCCCAAGTGAAAGCTCAGCAAGAGGTGATCATATGTCGTGTTTGGAAGATTGTTGCGACAAGGATCATCAAAAGAAACTGAAGACTGATATGGCTACATTGCCTTAAGTGTCAAAGTTCACTGAAGACTTAAGAACTGATGGAGAGATCAAAGAAAACAACGCAAGTGAGTGGGCACCAGAACGAACTCTGAAAGAGCTACAGAAGACATTCCAAAAGCTGAAGGTTGGCAATTCATAAGCGGAAGTTCAACTTCAACGAGCTTCATTGAAAGGGTCCCCAGAGGTGAGTGAAAACTGCGCATTTGCGAACTTTGCTGTGCTATATTTATCAAATATGCTATGAAAAATTCCTTTCCAAATCAAATCAAAAGGAAAATACTTACAAGAGCATGGGCTAAAATTGTTTCCGAAAATGGAAATAAATGAATTCTCAGTTCTTGAAAAAGATAATTTAAAATATCATGTATGTTGTGAATTTTCTTGGCACAATATCAATTGGTTGACACTTTGTTTGCTGACATCATTTCTGATCTGCCCATGAAGGTATGCACAAGCCACCTATAAAGAATGTGTACACAAGGAGAGATCGGAAGCAAAAAGAATCGACAGAAGGTTCCACTTTGTTTGCTGATATCAGTTCTAACAGTGCCCATGAAGGTATACAGAAGCCACCTATAAAAATTGTATTCGAGAGAAGAAGTGATCCCAAGCAAAAAGGATCCACAGGGGGGCAACTTGCTTCAAAGGAACTGAACAAAGGAATGAACCCAGGGAGCAGCAGTCACGCCACAAGGATTGCAACCTTAACATGCAATATTTTGGACTCAAAAAATTTATTAGAGAAGCAACACGAGAAAGAAATGAAAATGGCAGAAACAGCTTTACTAGGAAAAGGACCAGAGTCGACTGAAGAATCTGGAGGTGGAGAGAATAAAGACAACAATGTAAGGACCAGTACAGCGTACTACATGAGAAACAAAACAGCAGCGAAGACTCTGGGAGCTGAAGGAGCGCAATGTATCAAGGGAAGTTCAGCGTGCATGATTAGAGTAACTCAAACAAAAGGTGAGTAAAAATCCTATGTGCATAAAATTGTTATACTTGTATACCTTCAAATCTGTTCTGAACTAAGTCTTCTATCACAATTTAGAAGGAAAACACCCAAATGGCATTTGACTACCAGTCTCTTTAGAAAATGAAAAGAAAACTGATTTTCAGTTTTTGAGTGACACAATCAGGAATATAAGAATCGGTGTGTACACCAACACATGGACTGTAGAGAGCGTGCAAGATGACAGCCTTACTAATTGTGGTGGGCCATGTGTTTACGTGAACATAAGGAAACCATCTTACATTACTGCTTTACAAAAAAGCTTACATAAGATAAGAATATGAACTTGAACAAAAGAAGGTTAAAACAGATTAAATACAAAAACAACTAGGGAGATGTGAGATGAGTTATGCGGAAAACAGAAACTGCTTTACTAATTTGCGGAGGGAACATTACCCTGATGGACAAAATTCCCATTTAGAAATGAGAAGAGTTTGATTATTGATACTATGTTTTACTGTCTTCAACCATTTTATGTATTGATTAATTTCTGATCCAACGCATTGATGCTTTTTTAGAACATTGATTTTGATATGGTTGTGTTTAAAAAGTAAAATAGGAGTTTAGTTCCAACCCTTTTGCTATAAAAGTTCGGCAGCGTTCTGATGGAACAGGAGAAACATCCCTGATTTATTGAAGTTTTGGGCTAGAAAATATTTTGCTAATATGTACTTTGTTTGCACTGTCTCTGAAGGTGTTGACATGGCTGCAACGACACTAGAAGGAGCTCGGTTTGATGGAAAGCAGCCTGTGTCTAAGATGACTACGCGGTATGTGATCTGATATTTTACTTCTGCCTGTTTGTTTCTCGTCTTGTCTTATTGTTTCATTTATATTTATGGATATTTGATTACTTCCAACATGACATGGTATAGGCTAACTCAATTTTACGAGGAGTTCAACACATATAATGAAATCTATGACAGTTTCGTTGAGATGGGTCTTCGAGAAAATCTGCTGAAAGGAATATATGCATATGGTAATTCCTACTTTATTTGTTAATATGTTGAGATGCTTATTTGCGTATACAATTATTTCTTGACTCGACATGTATTATAGTGAAGTCTTAATGCGATTTTTCTTGAAGGTCTGGCGATGCCTTCTGCAATCCATCAACGGGGAATTGTCCCATTGTGCAAGGGTCTGGATGTTATCCAGCAGTCACTGTCTGGAACAACTGTGACACTTGCCTGTGGAGTTCTCCAGCGACTCGATTATGGATCCACGGAATGCCAAGCTTTGGTTCTTGTACCAACGCGTGACTTGGCACAGGACACCGTGAAAGTTATTGGAGCACTTGGTCAGTGGCTAGGTGTCAAAGCTCATGCTTGTCTTGGAGGAACTAGTATTCGTGAGGACAAGCAAATTTCGTCGAGCAGCAATCAGGTTATTGTCGCCACTCCTGGCCGCGCTCTTGACATGCTAAGAAGACGAGCGCTTTGTCCAGATAACATCAGAATGTTTGTCTTGGATGAAGCTGATGAAATACTCGCAGGAGGTTTAAAGAACCAGGTTGGTTTTGCATCCTCATACCAGCTCAGTTTACAGTGATCCCAATGGTTGCAAAACTTCTCTCGTACTACTTGTTCTTTTAATTTGAAACGATAAAAATAGATCTTGTTCAGCTCATGCAATTCTATGGTGGCATCTATTTTCGTAAACTGTGACCATTCATCTTTCTTGCAGATCTATGATATTATCCAGCTTCTCCCAGCCAAAATCCAGTTTGCTGTATTCTCTACCACCATGTCCAATGAAGCTCTTGAACTTTGCCGGAAGTGCATGAATAAGCCTATGAAGGTCATAGTGCCAAAAGATGAAGAACTTGAGGGTTTTAGTGTTAAGCAGTTCTATGTTAAGGCTGAGAATGAAGAATCAAAGTTTCAAAAATTATGTGATCTTTTTGACACCATGGCCGTCACGCAAAACATCATCTTTGTCAACGCACGTCGGAAGGTCAAGCCACTGACTGAAAAGATCAGAGGCAGGGGGTACACTGTCTCGGCAAGCCATGGTGGTATGGACCAGCACTCCAGAGATGTTGCCGTCCAGGATCTCCAGTCGGGATCATCCCGTGTCCTCGTCACCACCGACCTTCGTGGCGCTGACGCATTGCAGGTCCCTGTTGTCATCAACTATGATCTGCCAACACAACCAGCACAATACCTTCGTCATGTTCGACGAAGTGGACAGCCTGGAGGGATTGGTGTCGCTATCAGCTTTGTTGCTCGTGCTGATGAGCGTGTCCTGTCTGGCATCCAAAGGTTCTGCAATACTCAGATGGCGGAGTTACCCTCCAACGTCGCTGACCTCTTGTGAGCAATTCTGTAGTTGGATATGGTGCACAGATGGCTATCTAGACTTCTTTTTTCTATCGTTGGCCTGGAGAGCTGCGCAACAGCTGCATTTTGTTGAATTGTGGGAATCGTCTTGTGGGATTGAAACGTGTTGAGTTCTCCGGTATTATGTCATGGTGGTTCGAAACTGAATTCGATGTGGTGCAAATAGTTGTTTGAAATGTTTTGGTGGTTCATCTGTTGTTTACTATTGTTATATTGTGTTGGTGCACATATGCTGCTAGTGAGCAACGTTATGCGCACAGGTTACAGAATCCTTAAGCCAGGACAAATAATGCAGGTCAGACTTGGATTGAACCTTGGACCAGATTACATAGCAAGTTGGTCACCTATAATATCAAAGAATGTTCTGCTGAATGAATCTGATGTTAGTACCACAATTTGCAGGCAATAACAACTACTGGTGGGTACCATGATCTTTCTGTTCTGTATTGTAAAGGCAACACCAGCGCAGTCCAGACACTTTTGGACATCCAATGCCGTGCATCAAACGCTTGACGCCTCGGACCCAGCCAAAACTGAAGTGGAGCCGACACATGTGGACAATTCCACCACTGTCTCCACGCAAAAGGCTGCCCTTGCCCTTTGGTGGTGGTTACCCACAAGACCAGCACCGCAACACGTAACACCCACCGCCAAAACAGAATAAGAGGGAGGACGCTTTGGCGGAGGCCGGTCACCGAGTACCTCCTCCACCAAAGTGTGTGAACCGGCGGGTGCCAGCCATGCAATCACCGCTCCTGCAGCCGCCACCGCTCTGCCTAGCGCAGCTGTATCCACCATACTACTACTAAACCCAGCGCACCTTTATGGAGCCTCAGTCACAATCGTCGACGCTTGTCCTTGTGCGGATGCCGGCTCCCTCGTCCTTCGGTGCCCAGTCTCTGTTTGCTTCAATGTCTCAACCGGGCGCGATAGTGGATGAGAAGGAGGCAATGATGAACATGATTCACGACAGCGGTGACCACAAAGACGGGAAAGTGGAGGACTCTTGGCCGGAGTCGGACACCCAACAAATGGACACCCAGATACAATCACCCACCAGAAGCACACTTAACAGCAGACGACGACTAGTCAGATGGTGATCCAGACGACTTCTGGGCGCTGAGTGCATACCCAAAGAAGAAGAGGGGAGAAAATTCAACATGAAGGAGGATGAATTGTTGGTTGATGTGTGGTTGTCCACAAGCACCGATCCAATTCATGGCACAGAGCAAAGGGACAAAACCATTTGGACAAGTGTGCATGTTTGGTTCTATGAGCAAAGACACTATGATCTGTATCGCAAGGAGAAAATCCATGAGCATAATTCGAAATCAATCACTAATTGATGGTACACCATTCAAGAGTCCATGAGCAAGTATTGTGGCTTTTACAAACAATTGAAAATCCAGTGGCCAAGTGGCGCGTTACTCAACGTGCTCGTCAGTTTTTTGTTGCTCTATGTGTTGGTCATTTGGCCGGATATACAACATGTGTTGGATTCGGCCAGATATGCTCTATGAGTTGGTATTTGGCTGGATATGCTATGCCAAGTATCTAGTAGTGGTTTCTTCCCCGTACGCTATGCATTTATTGTCCGGTCTGTATGTATTTTTTATTTTTCAACTAATACAGTGTTAGTTCTATGTTAACCTTCTTTTAGGTACTTCCTAGGATTTTCTTTGTAGGAAACCCCAAAAATATAAATAGGCGTATTTTCCCATGAAGATGCTACATTTTGTTGGTCTTATTTATGGGATAGCGAATCCATTTTTGTGTGCACTTAATTGTCAGGTTGGACGCATTGGGTGTCGGTGTCAAAACCGGCAGACCTTGGGGAAGGGGGTCCCGAGCTGTGGATCTCGGATCGGTGGTAACAGGAACAAGGAAGATCATGTTTACCCTGGTTTGGGCCCTTTTGATGGAGGTAAAACCCTACGTCATGCTCTTGTTTATATTGATGATGATGTATCGAGTACAAGCTTGATCTACCTCGAGATCGTAAGTTGTGTTCTAACCCTAGGGCTAGGAGAATGTAATTGTGTTTCGGTACCCTCCACGGGCTAAACCCTTTGGCTTATATACACGCCAAGTAGGGCATCTAGGGTTACATGGTCGGTATCTAGGGGAGCGCATGGAGGCGGTAGGAGATGGCTTGGAGTATACGTCAAGTCTTCGGCAGATGCAGTCTTGATTACGTCTAGCGTGTAGCTTCCAGAGTCCATCAGATAGAGAATGAGGCGCACAGGCCCAACCCGAGGACTACGGGCCAACTCAGTTGACACCCCTTAGTCCATGACACCGTTAGTAGCCCCCGAACTGGTCTTCTATCCCGAGGACAGCTTCCTTGATGTAGACAACTTTGGATTCGAAGTCCTTGGCTCAACAGACGAGTTCCCCTTCTTTGGCGATTCGAGATACTTTTCCTCTAAAGGTCACCATGGACCACCCCTCAAAGGAGTGACGTCCCCTGATCGTGACCTAGCCGAACTCACTCAGCGCCCGAAGACGCAAGGTTACTTAACCGCGAAGGCCTACCGTGTAGGTGTGAACAATGCTTTCTAGCCTGGCAACTTTATCAAAGCGGCACCACCCATGACTGGACAGACGATTACTACCCACCCATATCATGGCCTGAGGCAATCCTCTTATTGGCATGTCCCATCGAAATGGAGATCGTGCTCATTTTCTTAGGGATATCATTAAGATTTTGTTTCTCCCCGTATGCATAATGACATCTTTTGTGGGGAGTGGTGATTTCAACGACACGTCAGAAGGACTCTTGGGCTTTTATCAGCCCATATAAGAGTAACGAGATAGCGACAAAAAAAGCATGCTCTCATTCCTCCTTGCCCGCTGCCTCTCGAACTCCAGCGCTCAAATCCAATCCCGACCCCATCTTGCATAGCACATCCTAATCTCCGTCACCAGCAATGGCAGATGCCAACCTCAAGGGGCACTAGGATGGTTCCTCTGTTACAGAGGGCACCATCTCGGAGCTGCGCAGTGTGGGGTACATCCCCACCGAGGTCAACACCAGAGCGCCAGACTCAAACTAGTGGGTGCCCGCTCCCAATCCAGGGGAGAGGGTGGTCTTCGTCCCCCACCTCGTTAGAGGCCTGGGGTTCCCATCACCGAAAGTGCAACTAATCCCTGGGTGGTTTTGGTAATTCATAGCAACATATATCTCATTGAACTAATATCCATTCAAGTTAAAGATTTCAGGATGTCCAATGATTGGCAAGGAAAGGACTAGTGATTGTGGACCCGTCAAAATGCTAAGGACATGGATTGGCAAAATCTCAAGATTCTACATTTTTGGTTAAGTGATCCAAGATTACATTGAGTCCATAGGAAAGCCAATACTATTAAAAGGGGATGAGATTTCGATTATGACCTATTTGCTCAAGTGCTTAATGATATTGCTCCAAACCTCAACCACTTTCTCTATCCAAATGTGTCAAAAACCCTACATTCCAACTCGGTACCACCAAAACTTCCCTATCTGTACCCACCGAGTTCATCTAGACACGGCCACATCCAAACCCTAATAAATCAGATCCATCAATATGGATCTCGGTCTCACCGAGATGGCCTTGCCAATTCTCCAGAACCCGTTGCAATTATTTTGGTCCTACCGAGTTTTGTGATGTGCCACCAAGATGGCTTGCCAACTTTCCGTTGCCTTATTGCTTCACTTCGGTCCTACCGAGTTGATGCAATCGGTGCCACCGAAACGAGGTTTGCCCTAACCATTGCACATTGGTCCATACGAGTTGTTTCCAGTTGGTCCCACTGAGACCTCCAACCTTCATATCTTTTACACAGGTCGGTGCCACCGGGATTTCTAATCGGTGCCACCGAGGTGAGTCAAAAGTGTGTAGCGGTTGGATTTCATGTGGAGGCTATATATACCCCTCCACCCCCTCTTACTCACTGAGAGAGCCATCAGAACGTGCCTACACTTCCACTACTCATTTTCTGAGAGAGAACCACCTAATCATGTGTTGAGATCAAGAGATTCCATTCCTACCATTTGAATCTTGATTTCTAGCTTTCTGCAAGTTGATTTCCACTCAAATCCTTCTTCCACCATAGCCAAATTTGTGTGAGAGAGTGGAGTTGGGGAGACTATCATTTGAAGCACAAGAGCAAGGAGTTCATCATCATCACACCATCTATTACCTTTTGGAGAGTGGTGTCTCCTAGATTGGTTTGGTGTCGCTTGGGAGCCTCCGACATGATGTGGAGTTGAACCAAGAAGTTTGTAAGGGCAAGGAGATCGCTTACTTCATGAAGATATACCTGAGTGAGGCGAGTCCTTCATGGACGATGTCCATGGTGGGATAGACAAGGTTGCTTCTTCGTGGACCCTTCGTGGGTGGAACCCTCTGTGGACTCGCGCATCCGTTACCCTTCGTGGGTTGAATCTCCATCAACGTGGACATACGATAGCACCACCTATCGGAACCATGCCAAAAATCACCGTGTCCCCATTGTGTTTGCCTTCTCCAAACCCCTCCTTTACTTACATGTGCAATGTTTTTTTGCGCTGATATACTCATAGAATTGCATGTGTAGGGTGTTGCTTGACTTGTCATAATTGCTAAAATCTGCCTACAACTAAAATTGGGAAAAAGGTTAGGTTTTATTTGGTCAAGTAGTCTAATCACCCCCCTCTAGACATATTTTTGATCCTACATCTACGGGCTAGATTACCACCATCTAGCCCCAAACTCTATCCTCCACCTCACCTGCTTCATTACAGTCTGCGAGGCCTTCCTTCGCATCAAGCCGCACTCCGGCCTATGGCTGAAGATCTTTGGCATCAAGCCGAAGTCCAGCACCTTCGAGCTCGCGCAGTGCGGAGGTGTGATGATCAGCAAGAACTAGAAGGTCGGCTGGTTTAAAGGCACCTTCGTGGAGACCATCAAAGAGTGGCAACGCGAGTGGTTTTATGTCACCGAGCTGCTTACTGCTGGCTAGGCCGAGGTTCCGGCATTTTTGGTCGGGCCTCGAAGAAGCTTATGTCCTGGAAGAAGAAGGGCATTGCCTAGGGGAATCCAGGGAAGATGGAGGCACTGTCCCAGATCCAGTGGAGGACTAATCAGAAAAACCTCCAGCTGGTAGATGTGGTAAACATCATGCTCCACAGGCGTGTCCTCCCGCTCCAATATCGGGCCACCCCGATGTGGGCGTACAAGCCCGAGGAGGTGGTGCCCATCCACCACTTCTTCCGCTCCACCTTGGCCGGAATGTGGAAGCTGTTGTTCAAGCCGTTCGAGGATCATTTCCCCCTTGAAGGGAGAGACCTCGGCTTCAAAGCCAGCCACGACACCCCCGAGTTAATATTTCGACACACAACCTTACAGTTCACGTTTCCTTTTGAATCTTAGAGACTCCGGCTAATCAATGGATCCCATAATTGCAAAAGTGGATCCTTAAGGCACAGCAAATGTTGTGCCCGGCACCACTACCCGAGGAGGAGAGAAACCCCCTGCTCACAACCCTCTTAGTCCAGGAGCCGCATGTGGTGATCCCCAAGGGGTCAAAACCTCCAAGGGGCAAGGTAGGCCTTCGGATACGGGAGACCTCGGACATCCGATCCGAAGAGACCCATGCCTCCTCCACTCATGAGGACGACGAGGAGGAGGACAAGGGGGAAGAAAACCCTTCCCTTAAGGGGAAGAGCGCGACATCTGAGGACGCCGAGGCAAAAGCGCGGTCGAAGGGCCAAAAGAGGCCGTGCAAGGCTTCCGCCAAACCCTCTCTACCGAAGAAGGCTACCTTGTCCGTCGAGTTGGATGATGACCTCCTCGAGTTGGGGAGGGATAAACCGGTACCCCAAAGGTATGTCATCATAACCATATTTGTTATTTGAAAGCTTGTTCATCTAGCGGAACTTATAAGGGTTATTTTCTTCAGTCCGCCAAAGGTATGCCTCAGTGGCGATACCTCAAGTGGGATACTGACAGCTAGGGGGATGCCCAAGCCCGCCACTTCCCCTCCCGGTCTCGAGGGGCTGGGGGAAGCAACATCCGGTCCAACCCCCCTAGTTAACATCATGGGGGCCGTGGCACCGGTTGCCATGGCCGAGGTCGAAACCTTGTCCAAACAGGGCCGAGGGGACGAGATCCCTGAGGTTGCCAAGGAGGGGCTGGACTGGACATCAGCCCAGCCAAGGCCAACTCCGGCGCCAACGCTACAACCAGAGGCCTTTGTTCCCAACACCTTGGTGTTGGGTTCAGAGGTTCTACCGCCCCGCCTCCCGCCCCAGGGTGGGTTGCTGTGGGATGGACCGAGGAGATGGAGGTAGCCTTAATGGGCTCCTCCATCAAGGGAGAGCACCGCACACTGATCGGCGCGGTGCTATAGGGCTTCTGGTCCGCGGAGGCCGGGATGCACGAGGTCTACAAGGGCCTCGTCAAGAGCTTCGAGGTATACTCCTTTATATTTTATGTTAAAGGCAACCTCCATGCTTAGAATTATTTTTGAACTTGAGCTTTTTGGCCGAAGATGTTTTTGCTTATGTCATAATGCAACATTTGTAAAGCGTGGCCAGTGAGTAGCCCCGAGCCCAAGGCTAGCTTTAAGAAACTGGCTCAAAGCAGAGCCTGATAAGGCGTTTAATAAGTAGCCTCAAAGACTCTGGCGGGCCTTGAAAAATGTTTGTCCGGAGGATTGATATCGGGAACGGGGGCTAAGTTAGGATTGCTTGTTTGCAAGTCTCGACCTCGGCTCCGAACTCTGCCTCCAAGGAGATTGCGGAGATGAACCGGAAGCTCCAGAGGTCTGAGAAGGACCTCGATCTGATGAACAAGTAGATCGAGTTGTCTCGAGGTAAGCTATAAATCCGAGATGTTGTCAAATTTATTTTGAGTAAAAGTAGATTTGAATTATAAAGCTAATACCAAGCTGTTTAAATGACAACTGCTATGGCCGAGCTTGAGGGGCTCAAGGCCGAGCCCGGGAAATCTCGACAGGAGGCCAAGCAGCAGAAGGCTGTGTCCACCAAGGCTAAGAAGGACCTAGCCGCTAAAAAGGTGGCCAGGGGTAAAGACCAGGCGTGGGTCCTAGAAGTGGAGGAGACCCTGAAGGGCGTGTACCAGGAGTGCGACACCCTTCAGGACAAGGAGAAAAAGGCGAGCGAGGAGGTCAAAAAGCTATGCCTAGCGCACGCCGAGATCCAGACCTAGGTCCGGGCTAACCTCGAAGTGCTCCAGCAAGTGGAGCAGATCGCTGCGGCTAAGCCGTTTTTACTTCAATGTGTTTTTGGAAGTGATACGTCCATTTTGCATCATGTTTTCCTACAGTTATTTATAATGTTTTTATCCATAATAATGCTTTTTGAAGTAATTCTAATGCCTTCTCTCTCATAATATGCAAGGTATACACAAAGAGGGAGAATTCCGGCAGCTCGAAATCTGGACCTGGAAAAGCTACGTCAGGCTACCTATTCTGCACAACTCCAAACAAGTTGAAACTTCACAGAGAATTTTAATGGAATATATGATGGATATTGGAGCAAATAAGTGCCGGAGGAGGCCCACCAGGTCGTCACAACCCACATGGGCACGCCCTGGTGGGTTGTGCTCACCCAGGCCCACCTCCCGTGCCCATCTTCCGGTATATAAGTCATTTTGACCTAGAAAAAAAATAAGGAGAGGACTTTCAGGATGGAGTGCCGCCGTCTCGAGGCGGAACTTGGGCAGGAGCACTTTTGCCCTCCGACGGAGCGATTCCGCCAGGGGAACTTCCCTCCCGGAGGGGGAAATCATTGTCATCATCATCACCAACAACTCTCCTGTCTTGGGGAGGGCAATCTCCATCAACATCTTCAACAACACCATCTCATCTCAAACCCTAGTTCATCTCTTGTGTTCAATCTTGTTACCGGAACTATAGATTAGTGCTTGTGGGTGACTAGTAGTGTTGATTACATCTTGTAGTTGATTACTATATGGTTTATTTGGTGGAAGATTATATGTTCAGATCCAATATGCTATTTAATACCCCTCTCATCGTAAGCATGATTATCATTTGTGAGTAGTTACTTTTGTTCTTGAGGTCACGGGAGAAATCATGTTGCAAGTAATCATGCGAACTTGATATGTGTCCGATATTTTGATAATATGTATGTTGCGATTACCTTAGTGGTGTCATGTGAACGCCGACTACATGACACTTCACCATATTTGGGCCTAACACTACTAGAATCAGGATCTTTGCCGTTAGCTAGCTCTTTACCGTCAGCCAGCCGACGTCAAAGAAGGTCTTTGCCATAAGCTTACACAAAACTAGCGACAAAGAAAGAGCTAACGACAAAGATCATGTTTGCCATCAGCAATCTCTTTGTCATCCGCTAGCGGACAGCATAGAAGCTTTGCCGTCTGCTAGCAGACGACAAAGAGGGAGGGTGGCCCACTAATGAGTACCACCTAACGGCCACTTTCTTTGTCGTCCACTAGCAGACGACAAAGAGTGGCAGCTAACGGCTACGTTCGGCCCACCCCACCTCCCACTCTCCATCTCTATTTCTCTCTCACTCCACCGTGCCGACCCCGACCCTAACCGCCGCCGCTCCCGACCCCCACCATCCTTGCCGCCCTTGACCCCCCTACCGCCTTGCCATGCCGGTCCACCACCCGCCACCCCATGGTCCGGTGTGCCCCCGCGGCCCCTACAACCACCGCCCCGACGCCCTCACCGCCCTCGCCACCCCGCTGTCTCTCACTTGTCAGGACCCCGATTCCAAGTCACATCGATCTAGCCGGTAACACCTCATATCACTTTGCGGCCTCACGCACGGTATCCCACGGGTGTCGCCTTACCATGGCCCGGGACCGTTTGCGCCTTTTGGCTCACGTATATGATAGTGTCGCTAGCATCCATATGACAGAGAACCCGGGCCGACATGGCTAGTCGTGAACCCAAAGCGGCACAGACCTATGGAGACAGGCATACATGAATCACATCGAGCATGTCGGTCATCAGCGAGTGATACCGGGCTGTAGCACTGGGCTAACAGGACTCCGGGGAACCCGGGCTGTAGCAGGCTAGGCAGGACTCCGGATATCACCGCGTGACATTTCCCCGAAGGGACAGACATAGGAACGAAGTGAAACACATGCCGGCCAGTCAAGTGTCCTGAACAGTAGTGCTGGGCTAGCAGGACTCCGGTGAACCGGGCTGTAGCGGACTACTATGGCTCGAGGAACACTAGACTACATTTCCCCATAAGAAAGGCTGCCAAGGATAAACAACTAGATTGTCAGATCCCACTCATACCAAGCATTTCAATCATACACACAATATGCCCGATATGAGTACATACAACATGGCATCACAACAAAACTCTACAACTCAAGTACTTTATTTAAAGGCTCCAAGGAGCCATACACAACATGTTCATACAAGTAGGGTCACATGACCCGACACTCAAGTCATACAATCATACAAGCACATGCGGAAGCAACTAGTCTGAGTACAGACTCTAGAAAGAAAGAAGGCTTCTCGAAGCCTGTCTATCTACATAGGGCCCTCCATGGCCAGGATCACCACCTGGGTGGCTAGTCACTCATCGACGTCAAGGTCTACATAGAACCCATCGGAGGGGGCGGTGTTGTCGTCTGAAAACAGTAATTAAGCAAACATGAGTACAAAGGTACTCAGAAAGTCTTACATCAGAACCTAATATACATGCTCATTCTCAAGAAGGTGGTGGGGTTATTGCAGCAAGCCAGCTTTGACTCTTGGCTAAGCTATCCTACAGAACTTCACTAGTAAAATAATTTTCGCACACGAGTCCACTACTCACCAACACAATACTCCACCGGGGATCCTCCCTCGTCATCCTACGAGAGGGCCATCCTCGGTACTCACACTTATCTTGAGTCTTTTAGTAGTATCCATTAACTTGTCTATGAACTGTATAGGCAACCAAGTAGTCCTTTACCGCGGACGCGGCTATTTGAATAGTTTTATACCTTGTAGGGGTGTACTTCGTCACACATGTTTCCACCACTTAGCGTCTGCACACGACATGTGCTCGGTAGACTTCAAGCGAAAACCGACGTGGGTGTAGACCACGACCTGACTAACCTCACAAGTCTCTAGTCCAGGTTTATCGCCTATTCAGGTTCCATCCGCAAGGAAATCCGGCCGGGGTGTCCTCAACGGCCCCAAACGATGTGTACAGGGTCCCGAGACGCCAAACGGGCACCCGGCATACCCGGCCACAGTGTATCTACCGCATCATAGCCCACCCCTAGGGTCAGCGCTACGCACGGCCGCCAACACATGTCCTACAAACGCCAGAAACTAGTTGCAACTCCTGGACAGAGGGCGAGAGGGGTCAGTAAGTCGAGCGGGGTCATATTTCAGGGCCCAATGTGTGGTAGTAGCTGAATCTTAAATCATGCATACAGATCTCAGTTCTTATGGACGGTCTCAATGAAACAACCCACCATGTACTCCTACATGGCCTCTCATCGATACCTTTACCAAAACATGTCCAACACATTCCTCACATTACCGACATATCATATCACTCTAGCCCATCACCCAGATGAACCAGACCTGACACAACTCTAAGCATAGCAGGCATAGCAAGGTAGGAATCACATACATGGCTCAATCAACTCCTACACATGCTAGTGGATTTCATCTAGTTACTGTGGCAATGACAGGTCATGCAGAGGATAAGGGTTCAACTACCGTAACACACAGCAGTTTGAATCGCGTTGTCTTAATGCAGTAAACAAGAGCAAAAGCGAGAACATGGGTATGTATCGGAATGATCAATGGTTGCTTACCTGATGGAGTGGTAGTGGGATACTGCCCTTCAGTTGGACACTCGTGAATATCCTCGGAGGCAGAACCTACCACGAAGAACACATCGGAACACAATCAACACATGACGATATGCAACAATATGATGCATGCTATGACATGGAAATATGAATGTGTCTTGGCCTAATGCAAGCTAAAACAGAAGGGGATGAACTCATTTGAATCAAAGATTCAAATATTAGCTCATTAAACATGGCCTTAATAGTGCATTACCTTATTCTGCTTAAACAGCAAGGTAAACTTGTTTTGTCATGCATGAAACCATTACAGATGGATAGATTGAATTTTTCTGATCATTTTTCATATATAAATCTTTGCATTTGGAGCTTTGGTTGATTTTCTATGATTTTTAGAAGTTTTGATTATTTTCTGGAATTTCCTGTATAAGAATAATTCCAGTAATTTAATTACTGCGTCAGCATTACGTCAGGGTGACGTCAGTGGTCAACGGGGACGTCCAGGTCAAACCTGACTGGTGGGTCCTGCGTGTCAGTAGTTAATTAAACTAATTATTTTTAGTTAAAACTAATTTGATTTAGTTAGCAGAGGGGGCCCACTTGTCATTGACTCAGGGGAGTCAAACTGGGGTCAAACCCCTGGTCAGCGGGGCTAATCCCACCGGCGTTTAGCCGCCGGCGAGGCCAGACGCGGCGGCGTGCTGCGGGATTTGCCCACAGGGCTCCATTTGCTACGCGGAGAGCAGCTACGGGCAGCTGGTGCTCGCCCACATCCAGCCGTGGTGATGGCTTGGCCGGGGAGTGGCCGGAGCATCGCCGGCGACGAGGTCAGGCGGAGGCCGAAGCTCGGGCCAGCTCGTGCGCGTGGCTGCAGTGGCCTAGGCGGTGTGGCGCTAGCACCTACAGCCTCTACGCGGTGTGAGGAGTGTGACGGGCACAAGCCCGTGACCAAAAGGTCACCGGAGTGACGCCGGCGTCGAGCTCGCGCGGCGGCGTGCCACGGTGAGGAAGGGGGCGGCGTCTACAGAGGCCAAACGAGCACGGGAGCTAGGGGAAGAGGAAGAGGAGCTCACAGCGGGGTCGGAGAGGGGGTCAGCGAGCTCGGGGAGGTCCTGGCGGCGGCGAATCGACCGGAGATGGCTCGAGTGCCCGAGGTTGAAGACGAGGGCAAGGGCGGCGTTTGGCGGTGTTTGGAGTCGCGTGGGTCAGCGGAGAGGTCCAGGGCGACGAGGCGGAGCTATTGGGCTCATCGGAGGGGCGAGGGGGTGGCTCTGGTGGCGTCTACGGCGAACGGCGGCGAGGAACGCGCTCGGCCATCGCGGGAGAGGGTGAGGGAGACGAGGGGGAGAGTGAGGGAGGATGAGAGGGGGACGTGGGGGTCGCGTGGCATCCCTGGACGTCTCCAGGGCGTCGACAGAAGCAGGAGGTGGCCGGCGTGTGGCCGCGGGCGCCGGCCACGCACTCCTCGTCCTTCTGGCGGGAGGAGGACGACGACTGGCAAGGCCAGTCGGCTGGGCCGAGCCAGGTGGGCTGGGCCAGCACAGGTAAGGCCCAGGTGGGCTTCCCTCTCTCTTTTTTTTTTCTGATTGTTTTCTTTTTCTATTAAACTGCAACTGTTGGGCTTTATTAAAAATACTAAAACGTTTCCAAAAATCCTGAAAATAATTGTGGGCTCTGTTTAGAATATTTCCAACAGCAAACATTTATTTCCAGAATTATTTGAGCATTTAACTTATTTTATAGCATTTAAATGCCCAAATTCAAATACTTATGATTTAATTCAATGACCTTCTGTTGACCTAGAAAATTGTGCACCAATTTTGCCAGAGGTTCTAACCCAAGACAAAGAGGGTGAACTTTTTAGAAGGGCATTTCAGGTTCATTGAAAATAATTTTAGTAAACCCTAGTTGTTTCTAGGGGGGTGTTGGGGGTTTCTGCCTTCCCCATTTCAAATTTAAGAGGAATTTAAACATGATGCACACTCTAATGCTTGAACTAGCTAGGGTGTGACATCACTCCACCGCCCCGATGCCTTCATCGCCTCGCCGCCCCGACAACCAGGTGCCCCGCTGCCCTCGCCGCCCCGCCGCCTTGACAACCAGGCGCCCCGCCGTCCTGACACCCTAGCTGCCCCCCGTCGCCACGGTGCCCCGCCGACCCACTCCGGTGAGCTCCCCCTATTTTTTTCTTTTTTTCTACCGCTAGTAATTAGGTTAGTTAGTATTGTTAGTTTCTTTTTTTCTACTGCTAGTAATTAGGTTAGTTAGTATTGTTAGTTAGGTTAGTTTGATTTTCTAGGTTAGTTAGGTTAGTTATCTTTAGGCTAGGTTAGTTAGGTTAGTTTCTAGGTTAGTTCTTGAAAAAAATTATTAGGAGAAGAAAAGAAGAAGAATAAGAAGAAGAGGAGGGGGAGGAGAAGAAGAAGAAGAAGAGGAGGAGGAGGAGTAGGAGGAGGAGAAGAAGAAAGAAGAAAAGGGGGAGGAGAAGAAAAGAAGAGGAGGAGGAGGAGAAGAAGATCGCCGGTCCCCGACACCACTGACACCCCGACCCCCGACACGGCACCCCGAGACCACCTCGACACCCCGACATGACACCACCGACACCCCAATCCCCGACATGACACCCCGACCCTGCCTCGACACCCCTACACCCCGACCCTGACACAACACCCCGACCCCGACACGACACCCTGACACGACACCGCCAACACCCCGACCCCTGACCCCCGACACGACACCCCGACCCCGCCTCGACACCCTGACACGACACCCCGACCTCGACCCCGCCTCGACACCCCAACACCGCGACCCCGACACAGCACCTCGACCCTGACACGGCACCCCCAACCCCGACACAGCACCCCGACATGACACCATCGACACCCGACCCCGACACATGTATTTTTATTATGTACATATATATATATATTATTAATTAGTTCATGTTATTAGGTATTCAATTTTTTATTATGTTCATGATGATGATACACACTTAAATTTTTTATTATGTTTATGTTGTACTAATTTCATTTACTCTTTGTCATTGCAGGTGTTGACAGATGGTGGGCGCGGGTCGAGAGCGCTCCAGGCCTCCTTCCTCGGCGCGTGCACTCGATTCATCCAGATGAGGCACGTGTGTGATCCTCTGGTTATCCGCGTAGGATCGAGTCGGTCGGATAGTGTACGTGTAGGATCGTAATAGCTGATGAACGTTTGCTGGGAGATAAGGCACTTGCGAATGTTTTTGCTGGCAGTTTTTTCAGATTCGAATGGAATTTTCTTCAGAACAACATGTCAGTTTCTTCAGATGTAGGCATTTTTATTCAAAAAACTGCCACCTTTGGATCTTGCATCGCAACTAAAACTGCCAGGAGCGTATTAGTAGGCTAGCTAGTGATCGATCAGTAACTTGTAAACACCGAGCGAACAGAAATAAGGAACTCCTTGTAACTTGTAAACATTGAGCACACAAAAATAAGGATCATTCTGTGCATAGTAGTAAGGGTTGATCCATTCGAAATGTTCACACGAGACTCACAGGCCTGAATTTGCAATATGTTCCCATTACTAGCCAAAATTCACAACCAACTAGTACGATTCCCATACATAAGATCAACATGTTAATGCATCTCAATGATTCACAGATCATATACAATATGTAGCTCCTAAAGCAAAGATCAAGAAAAAATATCTTGCTACTAACATGGATGCTTCTCTGGCCAACATTCAGTACAGAGTGAAATGCAAATTTGACTGTGAAGTCTACATTTCCACTTGCAAACGTAAGTGGTTTCACCAAAAGATGGAAACATGAGAGTGAACCACACATCATGGAGGAACATCCATTGAAATATGAGTTGGTCATCTGTCGATCACATGGCGAGACTATTTTCGGAATACAACTTTAAGCTTGGAAAAATGATGCCCATTGGATAGTCAGAACAAAGCAATGAAGCACCTAGTGTTGGCCAATAAATAGTACAATACTACTTTTGTGCAGTCCATGAAGTGACTATTCAATCTTTTTGTGTCTATTTTCAAATGGAATTGCATGTAGTGACTATACTATTCTCTTGTACGGTTCCACAAAAATTGAGGTCACTTTGTTTGTTCACCAAATAGCAATGGCCAGACATCTGTTTACACAAATATCAACCAGCTAGTTAACATATACGCCACCTTGTATTTTCGGTTTAAACACGCCTCTGCTAGTCGTTTCCGCTTAGCATCTATCATGTTTTGCACTATACAATTTGGTACTAAACTGATTTGCTGGTACAGAGCAGAAATATAGCTCCTATTCTTCATCAGACCAAGGATATCCATGTTTGTAGTGATGGAAGAGGTGAAATCCATACAACCAAAATTGAGCATCCAATCATTGAATCATGTCTTGCACCACCAGTGTAGGTGCACCCTGCCAATAAATTTACATGCAAACCACTAATATGACTATCTAATGACAGTACAAAAACAGTAGCAAGATAGTAGAAAACCATGTACCTTGGTAATGAGCAGCTCATAGTGCCACCAATTGGATATAATTGTTTGGAAGAAAAAATGCTCATAATGTTGAACCATTTGGACTTCTTGTGCAGTTCTAGTAAAATCGAGCATCCCTCTTTGCACAGATATTGAAAGTGTGATTACTATAAAAGTGGCACTAGTTGAAGCATAGACTCACACATATAAGCATTCCAATTTCTTAATGGGAAAAGGTAGCAAGACTGTTTCTAACCACCTGTGTGAAGGAATAAATAAGGCAACAACGGCTGATGTCAGGAAGGCATACATAGTATTTTCTGAAAGATCGAACCATTCCTGACCTTTCCTCTTCTTTTAAACACTTTTTATGCAGTTCAACTAAAATAAAATGCCATCACCGCCTTGACAATTCAGTGACACTGTACAAAAAATGACTTATCATTACATCATGATGCCAGGTATGTAATCAACAAGCAATAGAGACAAACATACATACCTCCTCCGATAACACAATGAACATTAGTTTTAACAAAGGTGTGACTAGTTTTCCAGCATAATTTGAATGAACTCTACACCATCTGTTCCTTAATATAAGACATTTTTCCAGTTCAATTTAAAGTACCCAAACGTCTAGTATTTAGAAAAACAGGTAGTACTTTTGTTGAGCACATATCTGGGAAAGCTTGCCACACCTTATATATATATATATCCATACACTAATGCAACTATGCAACACTATTCAAATAGTACAAATATACACTAATCTAGCGGCTAGTGCAACAGTAGAGTAGTTTTTTTATTATGGGGTACAATATAATGGTTTTACTGAACATATTTCCGTAAGCTAGCATTGGAAGATTTCTATAATAATTAACTATACAAAAACTAAAGATAACAAGTTTCAGCATTGGTATGCTGGCTGTGCAACAATATTAGACCAAATACAAAAGTCTGAAGGTAACTAGCATTATTAAGTAATAATAGTATAATCATTTTGCAAACCATGTACCTTCAAGGTAAATATCATTTCGAACTCGAGGGGACTTGAAAATTTTCTATCCCAACCTTGATAATCGATTAAACATTAAAACTTGATCAAACGAATCAAGAAAACAGCAGGAGGAGGAGGTGCCCACTCCTGACCTTTCCTCTTCTCTTCATAATTTTTTGTGTAGTTTAATTGAAATAAAATGCCATCACCGCCTTGGCATTTTGGTGACACTGTACAATTTTTTTGACTTATCATAACATCATGAAGTGAGGTATGTAATCTATAAGCATTAACAGTGCAAAAATCTGAAGGTAGTAACAAGTTTCATCGTTGATATATTGGCTATGCAACAACATAAGAATGCCTTAGCTCAAAAATCTTTAATACACCCACAATCAACAGCTAACCCTGAAATAATCCAGTGACATTAAATGGCATTGCTTAAATTTAACGGTGGCGTTAGACTGACTATGACATTAGTTAAATGTGGCATCACTTTAGCAGTAGCATTGCTTGATTTTACCGGTGGCGTTATACTATAAAGTGGCAATAAGAGCATGGGGCACTGGTGCGCGTCGGTCCTAAACAAACGGTTTTAACCCCTTTCCGCGATGGCATTTGGAACCGTCGCCAAGTGAGTGTGTGCGATAGGGTGTCCTTTGCACACGACCCAAAAATCGTCGGGCGTAGGCCCTCCTAGGACCCAGGCTGGGGCCATGTGCGATCGGGCGAGGCATTGAAACCCAATCATTTCCGTAGGTATGTACATCCCACACGGTAATCCAAGAAAATCATTTTCGTAGGTATGTACATCCCACACGGTGAATCCCAAAAAAACATTTCCATTCGTATGTATATCACACACAGTCAATCCAAGGAATACATTTCCGTTCTTATGTACATCCCACACAGTTAATCCAGGGAACACGTTTCCGTTCGAACGTACAGCCCACACAGTTTTATGTGTAGGCTCGTGTGCGAAAGGTGTAACTATCACACACGGTTTGCCATGGTTAACTGTTTGCTTTTATCAACTATATCACACACAATTTGATGAAGAAAACTGTGTGGCATTGGGCTATCCATCGCAAGCGCTTTTTCTGCTAGAACCGTTTGCAAAGGTCCATGACACATTTAGCAGGTTTATTAGTTTACAATTAATAATTCCAGTATTATGCAAATTCACATTTCATATCGAACAGCTGTTTGCCAATTTCATATCAGGCACATAAATATATTATAACATCACAGTACGGTAGCTACATGAAAACAACACATTACAACATATAGCTAGTTCAACTTCATAAGAACAATATATTCATTTCCCTAATCGAGATCATCCAGGCTCGTCTTATCCATCTCTGCTTTCAGTTTAGTAAGAACCCATTTTGCATGGGCCAACTGGGAAAGTGCCTCCTCCTTCGCCAACACCATCTTAGCAAAGTCTGATTTAAAAAATCCGAGCTCATTCTCCACCTTCAACTTTTTATCCCGCATCTTGAAATATGCTTCAGCGTTGACAACACTTTCTCTAAGCCTACGTGTGTTCTCTTCCTCATACATGCTCCAGAACTTTGCTAGGCACATCTTCAAAGACTAGGGCCACTCTTGATCAACCAACTCCAAGTAAGAACACTTCCGTTCATCCTATAATATTTAAAACTAGATCAGTAACAATTGTAGGGGAAATGGGTTTATAGCAACATAGAAAACCACCAATGCTTATTTTGAAAAATTGAAGAAACATGTTAATTATGACATATCTTCTAAAAAAGATCAATGTGCAAATGAAATAATTGGTACTGAGACAACAAGAAAATTCTAGAACATCAGAAGCTATAATTAACTACAACGACGCTACAAGTTCTTACTCATGTACAATAAATAACAAATTGAATATTTTATGAGGAAGGTAAATATAACTGCAACAACATAGCGACAATGTTTGGATGACAGCAAATTGATACTAACAGGTGTGTACATGCACAAATTTTGTAACATAGAACTAATACCACTAAGGCCGTCCACTATGTATGCCAAAACTGGGGTAAAGACAACTGTTGCTACATCTCGCACCGGTGCCCTGCACTGGCGAGCCGATGCAGCGGAAAAAAATCAGGGACCCGAACTCCGGAGCACGTAGTTGCTCCGATGCCCAATTCCTTCGTGCCATAAAGATTGTGTGCATCACAAATGATTCTTCTGCTTTACACGCATGGGATGAGTTTGATAATTCAATTTTGGTGGAAATTTGCCCGGGTATGTCATTGCATAATTTAACATCGCTTGCTAATTTCGGCACACAAAAGAGCGTACAATAGACAGACCACACTTACTGAATCGAGCAATTTTAGTAATTAAACAGAGCCAATTGACCTAAACATTGCTCTAACAAAAAGACCAGCATTAAAAACAAAGCCTAAGTACACATAATTTTAACAAATCTGCCGCCGCGCCGGCCTATGCATAGTCGGTGTGAGATGAGACGTCGATGACTTGTCCTGGCGACATGCCGCCGTTGGTGGACTCTGCCCCCCTGCTGAAGTCGACTGCGTCCTCGGCGCCACCCTCAAGGTTGTAGTACTCGTAGTAGTGGCTGCGCCAGATCTCGCGTTGGTACTCCACCGCCGATTCCTCGACGGATAGACTCTTCTCTACCTCGACCTCGTCCACGCGCAACTCCTCCTCCCGGCGCTCCTCGGTCTCCGCCGCCTCCTGCATCTCCAGCTCCCGCTTGACGACCTCATGAGGAAGCTGGTGCTCCATGGCCACCGCCGCCTTTTCAGACATGGGTTGCATGCTGGAGTTCAAGGTGGCCTGGAATATCTTGGCGTGTGCATCCTTGATCTTGGCGTGGATGGCCTCGGCCCGGTCCAGGGCGACATCAGCGGCACAGACGACAGCTCGAGCGCTCTCGGTGTTTGCAGCCGCCGTCGCAGTAGCAGCTGCAGCCATCTCGGTTGCTGTAGCTGCCCTGTTGGCTGCCGCAGACGCCCTCTCGGCAGAAGCGGCCGCACTCAATGCTGATGCGGCTGCACTCTCGGCGTAGGCGGCCGCGCGCTCGGCACAAGCGGCGGCGCTCGGGGGGGGGGGGGAGACGCGGCCATCGTCCATGCCTTCACGAAGCGTTTCCACAGCGTCATCTTTGCAAGAAGGGGGTGTAGGAATGGGGGTCGTGATTCGTGGATTCGGGGGTTGCCGGCACTGGAGCAGATGAGCTAGCGAAGCTTAAGGAGGGAGACTTAAATAGACTCAGATATTTTCATCGCAAATAGTTCCTCAAAAACAACTATGTGTGATGTTGTAGATAGTTTTTATTAGCTGTGAAAGACGAATTTGGAGTATAGTGACAACAGATGGTGTTTTAAATGTACGAGAAATTTTGTAGTACTAATACGACTGTCATGTCAAATTTTGGAAAATTTCAGGGGTCATTTGACCTTTTAAGACATTTAAGTGATTGTCTACCATTTAATAACCGTAATTGAAATTTTAACTACATGTACATGTAACAGCTAACCATAATGGTTTGAAAACTCATATTTTGTGTACTTGTGTGCGATTTAATTCCATGTGCAGTAAATTGCAAGGAATTTTCAAACATATCGGTCTCAAGGCTATGACACAATTAAGCATGGAGTGACATGGCATTTTAATTCCAATTTTTTTTAAAAAAAATATCAGAAACACATGAAACCTTGGTTGATGTAATTTCATGCCACCAAGATGACGTGGAAAAAAAATTGGCATGTTTGACGAAAGTTTGGACACACACTCCTCACAAACCGGAGCAACTCACTAGAAGGCTCGTGGTTCCGAGAGGGAACAATGCATGTTTGATGACGAACGGGAGATAGCTTCCTCTTACGGCCTTCAATTTTTTTTCTATGTTTAACGTGCACTACTACAACTGTAATGTGAAATTTTGGAA
The DNA here is from genome assembly GCF_056163025.1 of Triticum urartu. Lineage (NCBI taxonomy): Eukaryota > Viridiplantae > Streptophyta > Magnoliopsida > Poales > Poaceae > Triticum > Triticum urartu. The sequence goes on from NC_141878.1 coordinate 222,541,399, forward strand.
AATTCTAGGGGTCATTTGACATTTTAAAGACATCTAAGTGATTTTCTAGCCATTTAATTCAAATTTGAACTACATCCACATGCAACATCAAACCATAATGGTTTGACAAATCATATTTGTGTACTTGTGTGCGATTTAATTCTATGTGTAGTAAATTAGAAGGAATTTTCAAACATATTTATCTCACGACATGGACATATGCATATGTATGCATAGAGTGACATGACATTTGAATTCCAAAAAATTAAAAAAATGAGAAACACATGAAACCTTGGTTGATGTAATGTCATGCCACCAAGATGATGTGGTAAAAAAATTAGCATGTTTGACGAAAGTTTGGACACACACCCCTCACAAACCGGAGCAACTCACTAGAAGGCTCGTGGTTCCGAGAGGGAACAATGCATGTTTGATGACGAACATGAGACAGCTTCCTCTTACGGCCTTCAATTTTTTTCTACGTCTAACGTGCACTAATACAACTGTCATGTGAATTTTTTGAAAATTTCAGGGGTCATTTGACCTTTCAAAGACATTTAAGTGATTTTCTAACCATTTAATTCAAATTTGAACTACATCTACATGCAACGCCTAACCATAACGGTTTGACAAATCATATTTGTGTACTTGTGTGCGAGTTAATTCCATGTGCAATAAATTAGAAGGAATTTTCAAACATATTTGTCTCACGACATGGACACATGTATATGTATGCATGGAGTGACATGGCATTTTAATTCCAAAAAATAAAAAAAAATCAGAAATACATGAAACCTTGGTTGATGTAATGTCATGCCACCAAGATGATGTGGTAAAAAATTGGCATGTTTAACGAAAGTTTGGACACACAACCCTCACAAACCGGAGCAACTCACTAGAAGGCTCGTGGCTCCGAGAGGGAATAGTGCATGTTTGATGACGAACGGGAGATAGCTTCCTCTTATGGCATTCAATTTTTTTTCTACGTCTAACGTGCACTACTAAAATTGTAATGTGAATTTTTTTGAAAATTCTAGGGGTCATTTGACCTTTTAAAAAATTTAAGTGATTTTCTAGCCATTTAATGACTGCAATTCAAATTTGAACTACATCTACATGCAACGCCGAACCAAAACGGCTTGAAAAATCATATAGTGTACTTGTGTGCAAGTTAATTCCATGTGCAGTAAATTAGAAGGAATTTTCAAACATATTGGTCTCACGACATGGTCACATGCATACGTATGCATGGAGTGACATGGCATTTTCATTCCAAAAGATTACAAAAATGATCAGAAAAACATGAAACCTTGGTTGATTTAATGTCATGCCACCAAGATGATGTGGTAAAAAATAGGTCTGTTTGATGAAAATTTGGACACACACCCCTCAGAAACCGGAGCAACTCGCTAGAAGGTTCGTGGTTCCGAGAGGGAACAATGCATGTTTGATGACGAACAGGAGATAGCTTCCTCTTACGGCTTCAATTTTTTTCTACGTCTAACGTGCACTAATATAACTGTCAGGTGAAATTTTTGAAAATTTCAGGGGTCATTTGACCTTTTAAAGACATTTAAGTGATTTTATAACCATTTAATGACCGCAATTCAAATTTGAACTACATCTACATGCAACACCTAACCATAACGGTTTGAAAAATCATATTTTTGTGTACTTGCGTGTGAGTTAATTCCATGTGCAGTAAATTAGAAGGAATTTTCAAACATATTGGTCTCAAGGCATGGGCACACATGCATGGAGTAGCATGGCATTTTAGTTCCAAATAATTTAAAAATGATCAGAAAAACATGAAATCTTGTTTGATTTAATGTCATGCCACCAAGATGATGTGGTAAAAAAATTGGCCTGTTTAACAAAAGTTTGGACACACACCCCTCACAAACCGGAGCAACTCACTAGAAGCTTCGTGGTTCCGAGAGGGAACAATGCATGTTTGATGACGAATGGGAGATAGCTTCCTCTTACGGCCTTCAATTTTTTCTACGTTTAACGTGCACTAATACAACTGTCTTGTGAAAATTTGGAAAATTTTAGGGGTCATTTGACCTTTTAAAGACATTTAAGTGATTTTCTAACCATTTAATAACCGTAATTCAGATTTGAATTACATCTACATGCAACGCCTAAGCATAACGGTTTGAAAAAAATCATATTTTTGTGTACTTGTGTGCGAGTTAAAAAATCATCAGACGATGTAAATATCTAGTGTTCAAAAAATAAAATGTAAAGATCTGGCAAGACAACCGGCCCCACACGATTGGCATTTGGTAGGTGAATGGCGGGGATCATTAATCAGACATGGTTTTGCATTGGAAACCGTCAACTATTGTGTTCACACACGGATTTTGGCTATTATGTTCACACACGGATTTTGCTGCGGGAATCGTGTGTAATTCAAACTATAGTACTCATAAATTTCGGCGACCGGCGTGTGTACTGTCCCGGTCGTTCTAGATTCCGTCCGCCAATAAATACTACCTTGCTCACGTCGTCCCGCCTGCATTCTCATCTACATCCTCCCCTCGCCCGCCCTCCCTCTCTGTCTCTCTCTCTCAAATCTCTGCCATGGCGCCACCGGTCTGCCCACGCGCCGATGAGGAGTCGTTGCTGTCGGTGTCAAGACCGGAGGATCTCGGGTAGGGGGTCCCGAACTATGCGTCTGAGGTTGATGGTAATAGGAGACAGGGAACACAATGTTTACCCTGGCTTGGGCCCTCTTGATGGAGTAAAACCCTACGTCCTGCTAGATTAATATTGATGAGTATGGGGGTTACAAGAGTTGATCTACCACGAGATCGTAATGGCTTAAACCCTAGAAGTCTAGCCTATCTGATTATGATTGTCCCTACGGACTAAACCCTCCAGTTTATATAGACACTGGAGGGGACTAGGGTTATACAAAGTCGGTTACATAGAAAGGAAATAGTATATCCGACTGTCTGACTTGCCATCCACGCAAAGAAGAGTCCTATCCGGACATGGGAGAAAGTCTTCCATCTTTTATCTTCATGGCCCAATAGTCTGGCCCATGTCCAACAGACCAGACGCCCGAGGACCCCTTAGTCCAGGACTCCCTCAGTAGCCCCTGAACCAGGCTTCAATGGCGAGGTGTCTGGCGTGCAGATTGTCTTCGGCATTGAAAGGCGGGTTCCTCCTCCGAATACTCTGACACAGTCTTCGAATACCAAGATCGTATCCGGATCTACAAAACAAGTTCTGCACACCACTGCAGAGAATATAATATTTCACGAGTCCAATCCGATGACAACTTTTTTGCAATGTAACACTACATCACCTCCCGGTCGTTCTTTCGAACCATTTTCGGCCTGCCGCTCCATATTTCAAGACACGGCTTTATTGGCACGTCTTGTCAAAGCAGAGATCGTGTCCTCCTATTGCGGGATTCTCATCAATACGGGCATGGGTAATCCAACCGCGCCGTTTGCACGACCCTTGGGAACAGGCGAGTTCAAGGCAAGTGGGGAGGCACTTAATATTCATTGCCTTTATAAGGAGATAAGGATTCCCCTCTTTCACCCACGCCTTCTCCTTCTCTTTGCCCTCCCATTCTCAAGCTCCAGCGCCCAAGTCCTCGTCTTTTCCGCCTCAAGAAAGCACTCGACCATGTCCACATCTGGAGTGCAAGGAAAATGGATGGCCTCTCCGTCAAGGAGAAGGACATCACCAAGCTTCGGGAGGCTGGGTATCTGGCGAAGGAAATCACCACAGGCTTCCGGCCAAGGGGAAAATCGTCCCCACCCCGAAGCCCAATGAGAGGGTGGTGTTTATCCCCCATTTTGTCCGCGGATTAGGGTTTCCTCTCCACCCTTTCGTCCGTGGACTCATGTTTTATTATGGTCTAGATTTCCATGATCTAGCTCCAAACTCTTTCCTCAACATCTCAGCGTTCATTGTCGTGTGTGAGGCTTTCCTCCGTATTCCACCCCACTTCGGACTGTGGCTCAAGATCTTCAACGTGAAGCCGAAGGTGGTGGATGGCCAACACGCGGAGTGCGGAGGTGCCATGGTGAGCAAACTCCCCAACGTCACATGGCCCAAGGGTACTTTTGTGGAGACCGTTAAAGAGTGGCAGAAACTGTGGTTCTATATCACAAAGCCCCAAGATACCACCTGGGCCGCAGCCCCCGAATTTAAGTCCGGAGCTCTAATGCGGCTCACCTCCTGGATAGAGAAGGGCCCAAATTGGTCCTCGTCAAATGAGCTAATCGCTCTACAAACGCGCATCCAAAGCATGATGGACAAAAACATCAAGCTCGTCAACGTGATCCAGGTGATGTTCATCCGGCGGATCCTTCCATGCCAGAGCCAGACTTGACCTTTGTGGGAATTCGATCCGGAGAAGCACCGGACCTTGGAGAGGCTCTTCGAAACCACACACGAAGATATCTGGAAGTTGCTCTTCTAGGGCACTGAGACACCGCCGAAGATGGACGAGGACCGCGGGCACGATCTGGCCCATCCTGCCAGTGCGGTAAGTCTTTCATGTTTCAAGGTGTATCCTATACTTTCTTATTCAAGGGAGATACCTAAACTCCACTAGCAATTTTTTCAGGTATGGACAGAGAAAGCAGAGCGGATTAAGTGTCTGGCTCCGCTACCCGAGGAACCAGCCATCCCTCTTCTAACAAAGATGCTGGTTCCGGCGCCTTATCAGGCGCCGGAGAAGAAGGCCAAGGGGGCCCGGGTGGCCTCCGCCGCAAAGGAGCTTCGGACAGGACGTCCGAAGACGACGAGACTCCCTCCTCCGCCGCCGAAGACGACGAGACTCCCTCCTCCGCCGCCGAAGACGACGATGAGGACGAGGAGGAAAGTAGCTCTCCCCCTGAGGGGGGAAAGAAAAAGAGGGCGGCCTCCACGAATCTGGAGGCAGAAGCGTCCAAGAGGGGGAAGAACTCCCTCGCGGACAACTCCGCCTGGGACATTGACAGCAGCCCAGAGCCGCGCCGCTGAAACAAGCCCCTGGCTGCATCATGAGTACTCAGAAGACTCTGTCACATTCATTTATACAGCCTCTTCGGTTCGCAGTTTTAATGCTTTAAATCATGCGCTTGTAGTCTGACCCACGACAGCTCCCTGCGATCCTCACGAGGAGGTTCGCTGGATTCAAAGGCGATGGCCAGTGAGTCACCACCGGCCGCTCAATCTCCCATAGCCAGGGCGACGACGAGGTGCTGTCCAAAAGGACCTTCCCGTGCCAGGGAGAGGTTCAGGAGGCTGTCCGGGTGGCGCTAGAAGGTGACCTTCGGCCGCCGGACACCTGGGAGAGAGAACCCCCATGGAGACTGGTGATGGGGGCCGTGTTCAGTTCGGACCCCAGCCGAATACGGTTCCGGAGACCGATAAGCAACCTCCTTCGAAAGAAGGAGGTGTGCCTATTCCGCCGGTGACCTTTGTCCAGCCAGAGGCACCAGATAATCTACTGGAAGCGTTGCGAGGTGCTTCCATTGTGGAAGAACACCGTATCCTTATGGGTACGGTGGTTGAGAGGGTTTAGTCCGTCAAGAGCGGACTGACCGAAGCCTGCACCAGCCTGCTGACAGGCTTTGAGGTAAGCGGTGCGAGAAAGAAGCTCATAGTATAGATAGTGTAGCCCCTGAGACATTGTCCGGTGTTCGGAAAGGAAAATCCGGACAGAGGATCAAGTAATTTTCGCAGGAAACTAACTAAATATGTCTTATGAACACAGGCGTCGCTGCTGGCCGCCACCTCTCATGCCGCTGAGGTCGCCGGACTAAAGCGGAGTCTGGAGCGGGCCGAAGAAGAGCTCGGCCCTGTGAAAAGGTAGATGGAGGACAAGCAAGGTATGTGGATACTTGCCGTATATTCGGAAAGAATAAGTTATGTATATTGATTGTGGTGCCGTGATATTTGTAGGAGCAGCGACTGAGGTTGAAACCCTCAAGGAAGCGCTGGCCGAGGCCGAGAGGGCGGCGAAGGAGCAAGCTGTCCGGAAAAAGCATGAGACCAGGGTTGGGGAGTGTCGGTGTCAAAACCGGCGGATCTCGAGTAGGGGGTCCCGAACAGTGCGTCTAGGCCGGATGGTAACAGGAGGCAAGGGACACGAAGTTTTACCCAGGTTCGGGCCCTCTCGATGGAGGTAAAACCCTACGTCCTGCTTGATTAATATTGATGATATGGGTAGTACAAGAGTAGATCTACCACGAGATCGGAGAGGCTAAACCCTAGAAGCTAGCCTATGGTATGATTGTTGATGTGTATGTTGTCCTACGGACTAAAACCTTCCAGTTTATATAGACACCGGAGAGGGTTAGGGTTACACAAAGCCGGTTACAATGGTAGGAGATCTGCATATCCGTATCGCCAAGCTTGTCTTCCACGCCAAGGAAAGTCCCTCCCGGACACGGGACGAAGTCTTCAATCTTGTATCTTCATAGTCCAGGAGTCCGGCTGAAGGTATAGTCCGGCTATCCAAACACCCCCTTATCCAGGACTCCCTCAGTAGCCGCCGAACCAGGCTTCAATGACGATGAGTCCGACACGCAGATTGTTTTCGGCATTGCAAGGCGGGTTCTCCCCCAAATTCCGTGTACCTGTTGAATAAAGTCCGGTTTCTTGTAGATGTTGCGCTCCTTGGCTTCTACGCCCAATAATGGCCGCTTCCCACGTGTCAAACGAATATGAAAAGTCTGAGTGTTTTTACATCCACACCCCTAGCCGCGTAAATGAGCTGCCCTATTTAAGGGGACGAGGATTTAGATCCAAACCACACCTTCTCCCCTTCGCGAGTGTTCATCAGAGCGCATCCGACAAAGGTCCATTCCACCATGGCCAGCCGTCGCAACTCCTCCCCTCGCCCTTCCAGCCCTAAGCCTGGATATTGGGAGAGATGCTCCATCCCGCATAGCGAGCTAGTGATGCTCCAGACCAAGGGATTTCTCCCCCCGGCCTATATGGTCCCGGTTCGAGCCGGTCTTGCCGTCTATAACGGCGGAGAGCAAGCAGAGAGTGCCCCTAATCCCTCCAAAGGAGAGCGGGTGTGCCTCGTCCCTTATTTAATAAGGGGGCTCAGATTTCCAATCCATCCATTTCTCCGGGGGCTGCTGGAGTTCTACGGCCTCCAGCTACATAATCTCACGCCTGCCTCCGTATTGCATATCGCGGGCTTTGTAGCCCTCTGCGAGCTGTTCTTGGGTGTTGAGGCTCATTTCAGGCTGTGGAAAGAGCTATTCTGCCTCGTGCCTCGTTCCAAGAAGGGGTCAATGTATCAAGTGGGCGGAGCCGAAGTGTGGCGCATCGCCGGGACCGGATATCTGTCCGGAACCCCAAAGAAGGCGTCCGAAGACTGGCCCTCGGAATGGTTTTATATAGAAGACGTCCCGCTGCCGGATCCTGTCCGGATCGGCCTCCCTGAATTCGAAAGTGCTCCCTTAAAGAAACGCCTAAGCTGGCGTCCATGGAGCCCTTAGAGGGAAAGTGACAGGGACATCATTTACCTGATGGGCCGAATAAGATCGTTAGCCCATTCCGGACTAACCATGATTGGGGTTATGGCCGAATGCATTATGCGGGGGGTGCAGCCGCTTCAGTATAGAAGCCACCCCATGTGGGACTTCAATAGGGAGGACGACGCCACCCGCTACGGCCGTAAGGGGCCGGATTCAGCTGCCGCTCTACTAAAGATCTTGTCCACTTTGTATAAGGGAGAAGAGGAGGAATTTCTCCGCGTCAACCCTCAGGGTGGATTCTCCATGCACAATCCCCCAAGCTGGGTAAGCAGTCGTATTTACTTGTCCATCTGTTTTGTATTCCCATTGTTAAATATTCAGTCTGACGACTTCAACGCAGGAACTGCGCCGGGATGTTAAGGAAATAAGCAGCCCTCCTCCACAACCCGAGGACACAGGACGGTCCCTCGACCCGGCCTCTCAAGAGGATCCGGACATATCTGTGGAGCTGATTGATGAAGTGTTCCATCAATTGAGCAACGACAACGCCTTGGTGGCCATTACGGCCGATTACCCAGGGCTAATCCCGACCCCCCAGGTAACTGAGATTGAAGTCCCAGTACCCCGAATAGGTGTCCGCACACTCGTGTTTTCAGTTTCTTGATTACAACCGAACTTTGCAGGGGAGGTTTTTAAGGCGGAAGGCCGAACCTGCGGCGACAAGCCAACGAGGGGCCGTAGGGCCCCGTGGGGAGAAAAGAAGTGCAGTCCGGACCGAGGTGTCAGCGCAAAGGTATGGCGCACCCCCTTATCCTAGGTGTTATACCTTCGAGGCGCATTGACACTCGCGCTCTCTTCAGGACAAAGAGACCTCACCAAACTATATCCGGAGAGACTGCCAATCGCGCCTCCACCAGCCAGGATCCAAAGCCTGGTCCGGAGGCGGAGGCGAACGCAAGGCGCGCGCCAGACGCTCCTCCGACGGAGGATGTGGACGGGTTGTCTGCCACCAACTCCGAGGTGGAGAGTGCCATGAACCACAGGCGTCGCCGGACAATTCTTCGCGATGCTTGTTTCTCCCAAGGGGCGTTAGATGCCTTCAACTCGGGAGATGCGTACCTCCGTGCCGCTCAAAATGGTCTAGCCAGAGCCACGGAGCAATATGTAAAAGACATACGGGTAAGAAAATTTTGGTAATTATATATATATACCAGTAGCCCCCGAGACTTGAAACAGTTAGAATAACTGATTTAAGGATCATTTGTTATGCAGGTTCTTACAGAAAAGAATTCCCTACTGTCCAAGGAGCCGGAAGAGTGCAAAACCCAACTTGAGGCTGCACTAGCCGCGGCAGGGGAGCCCAAGGAGACCCCCTCTGGTAATATATACTTCGAAAGATAAGTATTTTGTGAAGCACGGCATGGGTGCGAATCTGACAAATGAAATTGCAGATGGCGCCGGATTGAATCCGGAAAGGAAACACCTCCTACGCCAGCTAAAGGCTAGTGAGAAGGTGCTGACAAAGGTGAGGCGGGAGAAGAACAATCTCCAAGATGCCAACACCAAGCTGGGCGTCGAGCTAAAAGATGTTCGTGCCCAGCTGTCAGACTCCATGAAGGAGAATCAGCAGCTTCGGCACGACATATTTAGTAAGTGCTTGAATGAACCTTTGAAATAAAGTTCGGCGGGGAAGTCGACTAACAGAGCAATGTCTGTAGGTGTGCTAACAGGTCGTCCTGCAGAGGAGATGCCCGGTTCTACGGGTGACCTTCTTCCCGAGCTCTCGCAACTGCTCGATCGAGTTCGGCAGGCAATGCGAGGCGTCGCCCAGGCCCTGTGGCCATCCGTCTCCATGCCCGAAGGTCTTGGAGAGCTTGTGGAGAAGCTAAAGGGAGCACGGCGGCGCTTCCGATTGTGGAAGATATCGGCCTACCGTCAAGGCGCTTGGGAGGCCTGGGCCATGGTGAAGACGCGGTACGCAAAGGCTGACCCCAACCACATGGCCGAGGTCGGTCCTATAGGGCCCGATGGGAAGGAGATCCCTGTAAGCTTAGTATACGGACAAGTAGAGTTGGCCGCAAAGTATTCCCAGCAGGACTGTAAATTAGACAGCCTGTTGGATGGTATTGAAGAGGAATACAATCAGTGAAAATGACTATGTAATTTAATTGACATTTATAATGCCTTCTAGCCGGATTGTAGATCATTTGTCATGGCCGACCTTTTCGCTTCAGCCTCGGGACCTGACGGTCCGGAGTGTGTCCGAATTCCCATGCGGTTATATAGGAACCGGGGAATGCATGGAGACTAGGCGTAGGGGTCATTAGTGCGTGAACAGACAAGTGCCCGACTAGTTATGTTATATTACATGGTTAGTAAGAAACATCTTCCAGGGAGAATAGTTCCGTTAGGGGTTCCTTTCCCTGGGAGGCATGCCCTAAAGTGCATGTCCATGCTGCGAAAAGAAATGCAGGAAAAACATCTGGGGGCGTATAGATAAATAAAAAAAGATCATCTTTAGTTCACCGACCGAATATTCCCTTAAGAACGCTAGCTTTCGGCTTCACCCAGTCTGAGGTACACGTCCGGCTGACCCGGCAGTAACAATTGCAGAGGTTCTCCCTTTACCACCTAGTTGAACAATCAGGAACGTAGGGGTAAGCACAGGAGCCAGGCAACCCAGCTTGGCCAAAACTTAAGTCATATCGATGCATATAATGGTGAATAAAAGGTACATGCGGAAGTGTGACACATGTGTTGGGCATGAAGCCCGTATGAATAAGCTTCTGTTTAAAGAAGCCCCCAGGTTTAAGGAGCGCGGATAGCGCGTCACTTTATGAGCCTTTAAAGGCTATAAGAGAGAGAGAGCAGAAGAGAAATGTAAGACAGAAAATATATAAAAAATGGACAGAGGAAGGAGACGAACACAGAGTCCGACGCTAGGCATAGAATCTTCGGAGACGGACTGCGTTCCATGGGTTCGGCTCGAGTCAGTTATCTGATGCATCCCGCAGGCGGTATGCTCCACCAGTCAGGACTTGGTCAATTATGAAGGGACCTTCCCACTTGGGCTTGAGTTTGTCCTTTTTCTTGTCCGGTAGTCGTAGAACTAATTCACCAACATTGTAATTTTTGGCCCGTACTTCTCTGCTTTGGTATCTTTGAGCCTGCTGTTGATAGAATGCGGAACGGGCTTTTGCCACGTCACGCTCTTCCTCCAATGCGTACAAGCTGTCCTGCCAATCGAGCTCGGCTTCTCTTTCTTCGTACATGCGCACTCAAGGTGAGTCATGAATTATGTCGCAAGGCAAAACTGCCTATGTGCCGTACACCATAAAGAATGGTGTGTATCCGGTGGTGCGATTCGGCGTGGTCCGCAGCCCCCAGAGTACGGAGTCGAGCTCCTCTACCCAGTGCGTGTTAGATTTCTTGAGGGACCGCACTAATCTGGGTTTGATGCCGCTCATGATAAGACCATTTGCACATTTGACCTGGCCGTTAGTTTGTGGGTGATAGACGGAAGCAGAATCGAGCTTGATGCCCATGTTTTTGCACCAGAGTTTTACCTCGTCAGCCATGAAGTTCGTGCCGTTATCAGTGATGATGTTGTGGGGGACGCCGTAACAGTGTACAACCCCGGATATAAAGTCTATCACCGGTCCTGATTCGGCCGTCTTAACAGGCTTGGCTTCTATCCATTTGGTGAACTTATCCACCATGACCAGTAAGTATTTTTGCTTGTGGGTTCCGCCTTTAAGTGGTCCAACCATGTCAAGCCCCCAGACCGTGAAGGGCCAAGTAATGGGGATAGTGTGGAGGGCGGTGGGTGGCATATGGCTTTGGTTTGCAAAGAGCTCGCAACCGGTGCATCGTTGGACTAAGTCCTGAGCGTCTGCCCGGGCCGTCGGCCAATAAAAGCCTGTACGGAAGGCCTTGCTTACTAGGGACCGAGCTGCAGCGTGATGACCGCCCAGTCCGGCATGAATTTCAGCCAAGAGGTTCCGCCCCTCATCTTCGGAGATGCACCTTTGAAGGACTCCGGTAGTGCTTTTCTTATAAAGCTCTCCCTCGTGGACTCTGTAGGCTTTGGATCGCCGCACTATGCAGCGTGCCTCATTTTGGTCCTCGGGGAGTTCCTGCCTGGTAAGGTAGGCGAGGAATGGTTCTGTCCACGGGGCGATGATGACCATTATTACGTGGGCTAAAGGTGTTATTTCATTGGCAGAGCCTCCGATTGTGTCAGAATGTTCGGTGTCGGGCAGTGCGGTTGGGTCCGGGCTGTTATTGTTTGGCTCCCCTTCCCATACTACGGATGGCTTGAACAGCCTTTCCAAGAAGATGTTGGGGGGGGGACTACATCGCGTTTTGCGCCGATGCATGCTAGGACATCTGCCGCCTGATTATTTTCCTGGGCTATATGGTGCAATTCAAGCCCCTCAAACCGAGCTGACATTTTTAGGATGGCGTTGCAGTAAGCTACCATTTTTGGATCCTTGGCATCGAAGTCTCCATTTATTTGGGATATTGCGATGTTCGAGTCCCTGTGCACCTCTAGGCGTTGAATGCCCATGGATCCTGCCATCCGAAGACCATGTAAAAGGGCCTCATATTCGGCTGCATTGTTGGAGTCCGTGTACATAATCTGGAGTACATATTGAACTGTGTCTCCTGTGGGGGACGTCAAAACGACGCCGGCCCCCCAGTCCGGCCAACATCTTGGAGCCATCGAAATGCATGATCCAATTTGAATATGTGCCATACTCTTTAGGGAGTTCGGCCTCCGTCCATTCTGCAACGAAGTCGGCCAAGACTTGCGACTTGATGGCTCGCCGTGGCTTATAAGTTATGTCGAACGGGAGGAGCTCAATGGCCCATTTTGCAATCCGCCCCATTGCGTCACGGTTGTTTATAATATCGTTAAGTGGTACTTCCGAGGCTACTGTTATCGAACACTCTTGAAAGTAGTGTCGTAGCTTCCGGGATGCCATGAATACCGCGTACGCAATCTTTTGATAATGCGGGTACCGTGATTTGCAGGGAGTGAGGATAGTGGACACATAATAGACCGGCTTTTGAAGGGGGAATTTGTGTCCGTACGCTTCTCGTTCGACGACGAGCACTGCGCTTACAACCTGGTGTGTTGCTGCAATGTATAATAGCATTGGTTCGCCAATGTTTGGCGCGGCCAGGACTGGGTTTGTTTCCAGTATGGCTTTTATTTCGTCGAGTCCGGCCGTGGCTGCATCCGTCCATTTGAAGTGTTCGGTGCGCCAAAGGAGGCGGTAAAGGGGTAGGGCCTTTTCTCCAAAGCGGGAGATAAAGCGGCTTAGAGCCGCCACGCATCCGGTTAACTTTTGTATTTGTTTGAGGTCCTTTGGGATATCCAGTTGCGACAGAGCTCGGATCTTGGCTGGATTTGCTTCAATTCCTCTACCGGATACAATGAAGCCCAAGAGCTTTCCGGCTGGAACGCCGAAAACGCATTTTTCCGGGTTGAGCTTGATGTCGTATGTTCGGAGGTTATCAAATGTGAGCCTCAAGTCGTCTACTAGAGATTCAACATGTCTTGTTTTGACGACCACATCATCTACGTATGCCTCCACTGTTTTGCCGATCTAGCTTGCAAGACATGTCTGAATCATGCGTTGATATGTTGCGCCGGCGTTTTTGAGCCCGAAGGGCATCGTGTTGAAGCAGAATGGGCCGTATGGTGTGATAAATGCCGTTGCGGCTTGGTCTGGTTCTGCCATCTTGATTTGATGGTAGCCGGAATATGCGTCGAGGAAACACAACGAATCGTGTCCTGCGGTAGCGTCGATAATTTGATCGATGTGGGGGAGGGGGAAGGGATCCTTTGGGCAAGCCTTGTTAAGGTCTTTAAAATCAACGCACACGCGCCAGGATTTGTCCTTCTTTGGTACCATCACCAGGTTTGCTAGCCAGTCCGGATGTTTTATATCTCTGATGAATCCGGCCTCCAATAGCTTTGCTAGCTCCTCTCCCATGGCCTGTCTCTTAGGTTCGGAAAAACACCGAAGAGCCTGTTTGACAGGTTTGAATCCTGTTTGGATATTTAAGCTGTGCTCGGCCAGCCTGCGTGGGATTCGTGGCATGTCTGAAGGGTGCCAGGCGAAAATGTCCCAGTTCTCTCGTAGGAACTCTCGCAGTGCGGCGTCTACATTAGGGTTTAACTGTGCCCCGATGGAAGCTGTTTTATTGGGGTCCGTTGGATGGACTTGGAATTTGACTATTTCATCCGCTGGTTTAAAGGAGGTGGACTTGGATCTTTTGTCGAGTACCACATCGTCCCTATTCACCGTAGAGCGCAGCGCAGTCAGTTCCTCAGCCGCTAGGGCTTCAGATAGTGCCTCGAGGGCCAGTGCGGCTGTCTTGTTTTCGGCGCGGAGTGCTATGTCCGGATCACTAGCAAGAATGATGATCCCGTTAGGCCCGGGCATCTTGAGCTTCATGTACCCGTAGTGGGGTATTGCTTGGAAGATTGTAAATGCTTCCCGCCCTAGCAGAGCGTGATAACCGCTGCTAAACGGAGCCACATGGAATGTGACCTCTTCGGACCTGTAATTATCCGGCGTGCCGAACACCACATCTAGTGTGATTTTTCCTATACAGCGCGCTTCCCGACTGGGGATTATTCCTCTAAAGGTTGTGCTGCTTCGCTCAATGCGGTTCTAGTCTATTTCCATTTTTTGAAGGGTTTCCTCATAAATGAGGTTCAATCCGTTGCCGCCGTCCATGAGTACCTTGGTAAGACGAAAGCCGTCCACTATTGGACTGAGGACCAATGCGGCTGGTGCTCGGGCTGTTCGGAATTTAGGTTCATCACTGGCGTTAAAGGTAATAGCCGTGTCACTCCATGGGTTTATTGTTGCTACTTGGTAGACTTCGGCAAGGCTACGGAGTGTCCTTTTTCGCATATTATTTGATGCAGAAGTCTCGAAGATTGTTAATATCGTATTGGTGTCTCTGGGGTGGCTTTCTGCGGCCTCCGGAATTAGGAGATTTTCGCCAATTTTGGCCACTTGCCGGAGTATCCAACATGCTCTAAGACTGTGAGTTGGTGTGGCGTCCTCTGTACTGTGAATTTTACAGGGTCCATTAAGCCATCCTTCCAGTACGGTTCCATGCCCTATAGAGGGTTTTTGCTTTTTAGTGCTTGACCCGGGTGTCTGGTGATGATGCACCCTTTTATTTCGGACTGGGTTTGTATTCAGGGCCGGATTGTCCCAAAATTTTATTTCGGTTTTCTAGGCGCTTTCCATCGCACAGTACTTTCGTACAATGGACGCCAAGTCAGCGAAGCGTGTAATATCACGGCGACTTATGGCGTTGAGTATTCCCTTGTTCGTGCAATTATTGCAGAAGATTGAGATTGCGTCTTCCTCGCGGCAGTCCCTTAGCCTGTTCTTAACCAGGAGGAATCTGGCCCAGTAATGATGTACTGTTTCATCGGGTTCTTGCCTGATTTTGGATAGATCGCTTATGTTGGGGTGGGTGGGTGGAATTAAATCCGAAGCCTCAACCCATCTGAGGCTCAGAGGCCGAGGAATTTCCGAACTCGAAAATTTGGATTCCTGGATGTTGTCCAATGAATCCAGCTCGTCACCTGACTCTAAGTTCAGGTCTTGAGTGATATCCTCCCCTCCGCGGGTATCCGGCTTGGAGGGATCGGGAATCCGGACGTAGCGAGTCCTTAAGATAGATGAAGGGTCGCCGCACTGTCCCTCTACCACGGCAACGTGATGGGTGACTTGGGGAGAGTTAATCTCTCTCAGATCAGGTTTAGGCCCAATCTGGTCGTAATCCGTAGCGACTCCCAGGGCGGCGAAGCGATCCAAGAGCTCGTTTATGGAGGAGAGCTCCATTGGATCTAACTGCTCGGCGAGTTTCGAGCTGACATGAAGATTGTTTTCGATGGCTCGAGAGGTCATAGTCGGCGCAGAAGCCAAACATGCGGTCATAAGAAAACCACCTAGCCGGAGGGTTTGGCCGACAGCCAAAGCTCCCTTAGCAACGGTGCCGTCTTTAAAGACGGGGCGAGGCATCCTTCCTGATGGCGACAACACAGAGGAACTCGCAATGAAAGCACCAATGTCGGTTTCAAAACCGGCGGATCTCGGGTAGGGGGTCCCAAACTGTGCGTCTAGGCCGGATGGTAACAGGAGGCAAGGGACATGAAGTTTTACCCAGGTTCGGGCCCTCTCGATGGAGGTAAAACCCTACGTCCTGCTTGATTAAGATTGATGATATGGGTAGTACAAGAGTAGATCTACCACGAGATCGGAGAGGCTAAACCCTAGAAGCTAGCCTATGGTATGATTGTTGATGTGTATGTTGTCCTACGGACTAAAACCCTCCGGTTTATATAGACATCGGAGAGGGTTAGGGTTACACAAAGTCGGTTACAATGGTAGGAGATCTGCATATCCGTATCGCCAAGCTTGTCTTCCACGCCAAGGAAAGTCCCCCCCCGGACACGGGACGAAGTCTTCAATCTTGTATCTTCATAGTCCAGGAGTCCGACTGAAGGTATAGTCCGGCTATCCGAACACCCCCTTATCCAGGACTCCCTCAGGGAGGTCTAGCAGGAGCTACAGGATGCTTTGAAGAAATACGAGTCCTTGGAGCGTCAGCATGCAGACCGAGAGTCCGAGCTTGAGAAGGCCCACCAGAGCGCACAGGAGGCCCGGACCGAAGCCCAAGGCGCCCTCCAAGAAATCTAGGAGGCCAGAAAGATCACGGCTGGTAAGGCTTTTATTATGCAAATCAAGTATGTTAAGAAGAGGTATCTCTTACTGACCCGGATTTGGAGTTCTCCAGGGGCGTTTGTGGATCTCCCGCACACCATTTTTGACACTGCTGAATTCTTCCGAGCCGGAGAGGGGAGCTTGACAGAGAAGCTGTTCTGGTCACAATACCTTGCGCCAGAACATCCGGTGCCCTTGAGCGACCAGGTAAAACAGCTGGTCGAACTGCATAGGGTGGCCGAACTGGCCATGAAGGACTTGATAGTCTGTAGCGACCCGACCCGAATGGATCAAGTCTTTGTGCTCCGGTGTCATCCCTGGATCAGTAATGCTGACACCACACAGTACTCGGAGGATTTATAGCAGAGTAGCAATCACACACTTATTACATCGAGTGTCTCAAAAGAGAACTTATTACAATAAATATGGCTTAAGGCCATCTAGTAACGATAACAGCGGAAGGCTTGGAAGATAAGTGGGTCCATCAACTCCAACGGCATCACTGAGTATAGAACCACGACCTAAAACTCCTTAATCGTCATCTAAAAAGTCTGCAACATTAACGTTGCAGCCCGAGAACGGGTCAGCACATGGAATATGCTGGCAAGGTAACACATAGAGAGTAATGGAATGCAACAGCTATACTATATGCATATTTGGCTGGTGGAAAGCTCTATGGTTACTATTTTTGCGTAAAGCCAATTTTTCCCTACTTCAAAGGAATAAATTAATTACTATCATGGTGGTTGTTAAACATTGAGAATGGTTGACAGCATTCTCAATCCCAATTAAAATAACATCATTAAAATCCCACAAAATTAATTTTAGAGTAACATGTTGAGATTCACATGAAAATCCAAGTACTAGATACTCAAGATGTCCATAACCGGGGACACGGCTAATCATGATTAGTTTGTTACACTCTGCAGAGGTTTGCGCACTTTTCCCCACAAGACTCGATCGCCTCCGTTTGGTTTCTCGCACTGCAGGGTGTTTGAGAAGACGGATGACCGAGACACAGTCTTTCAGAAGCGCTAGCACCTTACATGTGGGTAGACCAGTACACCTACTTTCCCCTACATCTGCTAGTCTACCCGTAAGAGTTCGCACAACTTAGTCAACCATGCCAGAGCCCATAATGGCTTGTGGCTGCACACGGAAGTTTCTGGTATGAAAAATCTCATGATCCCTTTGAGCCTGGGTGGCGGTCCAAAGAAAAACAGGCAAGTCCTGGTAACCCCAGGTGCCTCAATCCATCCAGATGTGTGTTAGGTTGCCACCTTAAATAAACCCTTAATTATAAATCTCACATCTGTCATGGATATCACTCACCCAATCCACGTCTACTAGCATATCATGGCATAATAAGCAATCGTAGAAGTAACTCCCAAAGGTTTGATAATAAACAGGTAATAGGTACTACCTCATCTACTTCCCATCCCACAGTTTAATTAGATCCTAATCATGCAATGTGTGAGGATTGATCTAATGCAATAAAACTGGGTTGTAGAAAAGGTATGATCAAAGTGTTACTTGCCTTGCTGATGATCCGCGTAACCTAGAGATTCAACGTAACAGGCGGCGCACTCCGGGTATTCTATCGCAGACAAACAAACCAGCATAGAATAAGTACTCATCTAATGCACAGGTAAAACTCAAATAGAAGATCTAACCAGAAAGTTCAACTTAAGAACCCTGGTTGGCAAAAAGAATCAAATCGAACAAAGCAAAAGAGATCAAACGGCGAAAGAAAACAACTTCGTTCTAGTAATCTGGATCTAGGGCAAATTTTACAGTAGCAAAAACTTGTTTAAGTTGATTATTCGGAAAGAGGGTTTCGAGATGAAACTCCAGGCGCTTGAATCGCCTGATTTCGATAAACGAGCGAAAAGTTATACTAAAATGAAAATCGGATCAGAAATTGCGATCAGAAAATAACCGCGGAAAATCCAACGAAAAAGAAAAACGACAAACAGATTTTTTTTTAAAAAAAACAGCACGGAAAACGAGGCGGCGGCGAACCACGAAAGGCGCGCGCTCCGGCGGCGGCGGCGGCGGCGGCTAAAGGCGGCGGCAGCTAGGGTTTCGGCTGGGCTGGGGCGGCTCTCTCGGTCGGGCCTCGGGCGGCTTATAAAGGCCCCAGGCCAGGGAGTCCTGGCCGGGTATGGCCCGGAGTCGGTTCCGGTTTTTTTTAAATCCGCTCGGAAGAAAAATAAAAAGAAATACTAAACGGACTCCAAAAATCACGAAATAAATTTTGCCGGGTTTCTAAAATCAAGCCCGATAAAGTGAACATTTATCTGGGCCCAAACTACAACTTTGAAAAACGCGCATTTTTCCTAAATTCAAATAAAAATACCGAAAAACTCTGAAATAAAACTTATTTGATTTTTTAATTAAATCCTCAATATTTATATATTCTGGGAAAGTCATTTTATTCCCGCTCTCATATTTTTGTAATAGAAATAATTGATGATAAAATAAATAAAATCAAATGATCCTGTTTACATAATTTGAGAAAACTCAAATATGTAAATAACGAAATCCCTAACTCTCTCCGTGGGTCCTTGAGTTGCTTAGGATTTTCTAGGATCAAAACCAAAAGCAAAATAAAATATGATATGCATGATGACCTAATGTATAACATTCCAAATTGGAAATTTGGGATGTTACAAACCTACCCCCCTTAAGATGAATCTCGCCCTCGAGATTCGGGTTGGCTAGAAAATAGGTGAGGGTGGTCTTTGAGCAAATCTTCCTCTCGCTCCCAGGTGGCTTCATCCTCCGTGTGGTGGCTCCACTGAACTTTGCAAAACTTGATAACCTTGCTGCGAGTAACTCGGTTGGGAAACTCGAGGATCTTGACTGGTTTCTCCTCATAGGTCAAATTGTTATCCAACTGAATTGCTTCTAATGGCACTGTGTCTCTCAAGGGTATGTCAGTCATCTCCGCGTGACACTTCTTCAACTGAGAAGCGTGGAACACATCATGTACTCCTGACAATCCTTCGGGCAATTCCAACTTGTAGGCAACTTCTCCCATACGCTCCAAAACTCGATATGGCCCTATAAATCGTGGCGCTAACTTCCCCTTAACTCCAAAGCGTTTAATCCCTCGAAGTGGGGATACTCGAAGGTAAGCTCTATCTCCAACTTCGTAAACTGTCTCCTTGCGTTTAGAATCTGCGTAGCTCTTCTGCCTGGACTGGGCTACCTTGAGCCTATCGTGAATCAACTTCACTTTCTGTTCAGACTCTTTGATCAGATCTGGTCCAAACAACTGGCGGTCTCCAACTTCGTCCCATGACAACGGTGTCCTGCACCTCCTTCCGTACAAAGCTTCGAAAGGTGCAATCTTCAAACTGGTCTGATAGCTATTATTGTAAGAAAACTCTGCATATGGCAAATTATCGTCCCAACTAGATCCATAATCTAGCGCACAAGCTCTCAGCATATCTTCCAAAATCTGATTGACTCTCTCGGTCTGTCCATCTATCTGCGGGTGAAAAGCTGTACTAAATTCTAACCTGGTACCCAAAATCTCATGCAACTGCTTCCAAAACTTTGAGGTAAACTGGGTTCCTCTATCCGATACGATGCTCCTCGGAACTCCATGCAAACATACGATCCTGGTCATGTATATCTTCGCCAACTTAGCACTGGTGTAAGTGGTCTTTACTGGGATGAAATGTGCTACCTTCGTCAATCGATCAACTACAACCCAAATCGAGTCATAGCCTGAACGAGTCCTTGGCAATCCCGTGATAAAATCCATACCTAGCTTATCCCACTTCCATTCGGGTATCGGCAATGGTTGCAACAATCCTGCTGGCTTCTGATGCTCTGCCTTTACTCTCTGACATACATCACAAACTGCTACATACTCCGCAATATCCTTTTTCATTCCGGTCCACCATAAAATATCCTTCAAATCCAAATACATCTTGGTACTTCCTGGGTGAATCGAATACGGTGAGTCATGTGCCTCTTGCAGAATCAACTTTCGGATCTCCGGGTCATTGGGCACGTAAACACGGTCTTCAAACCATAGGGTGTCGTGCTCATCCTCTCGAAATCCTTTAGCTTTTCCTTTGCTCAGTTTCTCCTTTATAGCGGCAATCTCCTTGTCCGTTTTCTGAGCTTCTCTGATTCTATCCATCAAAGTTGACTGAATCTCTAATGCTGCTACATAGCCTCTCGGAACTATTTCCACACATAGTTCACGAAGATTTTCTGCTAACTCCTTGGGTATTACTCCCGTCATTAGTGTATTGACATGGCTCTTGCGGCTTAATGCATCAGCTACTACATTAGCCTTCCCGGGATGATAATGCAATCTCATATCATAATCCTTTATAAGCTCCAACCATCTCCTTTGTCCGAGATTCAACTCCTTCTGCGTGAAAATGTACTTCAAACTCTTATGATCCGTGTACACCTCACAATGATTTCTAATGAGGAAATGTCTCCATGTCTTTAGTGCATGCACTACGGCTGCTAACTCCAAATCATGCGTAGCGTAATTCAATTCGTGGGGCTTCAGTTGTCGTGAAGCATATGAAACAACTCTCCCTTCCTGCATAAGCACTGCTCCAAGTCCTCGACGTGAAGCGTCGCAATACACCTCATAATCCTTGGTTTGATCTGGCAAAATCAACACTGGTGAGGTCACCAAACGTTTCTTCAACTCCTGGAAACTTGCCTCACAATCCTCTGTCCATTTGAACTTAGTATCCTTCTTCAACAACTCCGTCATAGGCTTTGCAATCTTTGAGAAATTCTCAATAAATCTCCGGTAGTATCCTGCGAGTCCAAGAAAACTCCGGATCTCTCCAACTGTTGTTGGTGCTTCCCACTTGGTCACGGTTTCGACTTTAGCGGGATCTACTGCTATACCTTCTCCAGATATAACATGTCCGAGGAATCCTACTTCCTTCACCAAAACTCACATTTGCTGAACTTGGCATATAATTGGTGTTCTCTGAGCTTTCCAAGTACCAAACGCAAATGCTCCTTATGCTCCTCTTCATCCCTCGAATAAACCAGGATATCATCAATGAACACTATGATGAACTTATCCAAAAACTCCATAAACACTTTGTTCATCATGTTCATAAAATAGGCAGGTGCGTTAGTCAGTCCAAATGACATAACGGTATACTCATACAGCCCATATCTGGTGGTAAAAGCTGTCTTAGGAATATCCTATTCTCGAATCTTCAACTGGTGGTATCCTGATCGCAAATCGATCTTGGAAAACACTTTAGCTCCTTGCAATCGATCAAACAGATCATTGATCATTGGTAGTGGGTACTTGTTCTTGATCGTTACTTCGTTCAATCCTCGATAATCAACAACCATCCTTAACGATCCATCCTTCTTCTCCACTAGAAGTACTGGTGATCCCCAAGGCGAAGAACTTGGGCGAATATATCCCTTATCCAGTAACTCCTTAATCTGCTTCTTAATTTCCACCAAATCTTTTGCTGGCATCCTATATGGTCTCTTTGATATTGGCCCAGTGCCTGGCAAAAGCTCAATCAAAAACTCAATGTCTCTATCCAGTGGCATGCCTGGCAACTCTTCGGGAAATACATCTGGAAAATCCTTTACCACCGGTACTTCCTCCTGCACAACTCCTGATAAGGAGTTTACTTGTGTCCGGTTTGGTGCATGCCGGGATACATACTTGATCCGTCTTCCTTCTGGCGTTGTGAGCAAAATTGTCTTACTGGCGCAATCGATGTTTCCTCCATACATCGACAGCCAATCCATACCAAGTATCACATCCAGACCTTGGGATTCCAAAATAATTAAATCCGTTGGGAAAACATGCCTTCCTATACTTAATGGCACTTGAAAACATCCTTGACTGGCCATGTACTCCGCTCCTGGTGAGCTTACTAGCATAGGTGTTTTAAGAATCCTAGTGGGCAGACTATACTTTTCCACAAATCCCCTTGATATGTATGAATGCGATGCACCAGTATCAAAAAGAACGAGTGCAGTAAATGACTTAACCAAAACTTACCTATTACTGCATCGGGCTGAGCTTCAACCTCCTCCACATTAACGTGGTTCACCTGTCCCCTGTTGAAAGGGTTCGGCTTCTTTCCAGAACTTCCATTTCCGTTTTGTCCTTCAGGACAGTCATTTGCATAATGTCCTGACTTCGAACACTTATAGCAAGTGACGTGGCTCAAATCCTTCTTGGCTGGGGTTGATGGGGTGCTGCGGTTCTGTCCATTACTTCCTCCATTCCCATTACCATTCTTGGTGCCATTGTGATTGTGCGAGCTACCTACTCCATGGGTATGCTGAAAATGTCCTCCTGGTCTAGGGGTAAAACGAGGCTTCTACTTAGCTCTTGAATTATACTTTCCTTGTCCATACTTCCTCTTGCGGTTCTCAATTTGCTGCTGCTTCCCTTCAATCATAAGAGCACGATCTACCAACTCCTGGTAGTTGTTGAAGGTGGCTACCATCAACTGCATGCTCAATTCATCATTCAGTCCTTCCAGGAATTTCTCCTGCTTAGCTGCATCTGTAGCAACGTCATCTGGGGCATAACGTGCTAGCTTACTAAACTCCTCCACATACTGGCCAACTGTCCGTCCTCCTTGGCGCAAGTTACGAAACTCACGCTTCTTCATGGACATTGCTCCTGCTGAAACATGGGCAGTACGAAAAGCTTGCTGAAACTGGTCCCATGTGACAGTGTCGACTGGGAAGGTGGCTGTGAAATTCTCCCACCAAGATGCTGCGGGTCCTTCTAACTGATGTGCGGCAAACTTCACCTTCTCCACATCTGTGCATCCTGCTGTGGTCAACTCCCTAGATATCTTGCGGAGCCAATCATCTGCTACTATCGGCTCGGTGCTACTGGAAAACACCGGCGGATTCAGCCTAAGAAAACGGGCTAAGTGGTCAACAGGTGGTGGTGGTGGTGGGTTGTTGTTGTTCCCCTGATTCTGATTCTGAACTAGCAACTGCATCAAGGTGTTCTGCTGCTGGATCAACTGGGTGAGCTCCGGCGGAAAGGCAAATCCGGGGTCACGTCTCGGAGGCATCTGAGGGTTTTAGAAAAAGATGAGATATAAGAATAGAGGGGGTCTAAAGAGAAAACACTACCCATATGCACATGAGGCAAAAACACACAATTCACTTCAATCAATCAAACAAGGGCATACAATCGATCTAACTATCGCAAAAAGTTCTCGGACTACTATATTTACATGGTGGACTACTACTACTAATAAGGTGGTCTACTAGAAATATTCTACGGTTGTAGACTCCATGATATCCGCTCCTGCTTCATCAACATAGACATCGTCGCTACTATCTTGTTCCGAGTCGGTGCCGTCGATGATGATGTAGTCTTCCGGGATAATCTCCTTGGGTTCTTCGTCTTCATCTACTGGTGTCGGGCCTCCCATAAATATTCCAATCTTCTTGATCAGATCGTCATTCTTATCCACCAGTACTTCAATTTCTTCTTCATAACCTTCGCGTGTAGCCTTGAGTTCTTCCTCTAGTTCCTTGATTCTAGTCTTAGCCTTCTTCAGATCTATCATGTCGGCGCACATCTGATTCTCCTGTCGTCGAATGTGCTGGTTTAACTCCTGGATAAAAGCTGCAATTGATCTATCCTTCCTGGTGCTGATCATCTCCCAATGTTCATCTCGGCGCCCACAAATCTGGTAGATAGTATCCTTGAGATCCTTGCGGTAGACTTCTCCAATGCGTCCCATGGCGATGTGAGCTGCCATGCTCTTTCCTAGACTCCAAGTTGGTGCATCAAAAGAAAACTCTATGGGCTCAGTGACTGGCATGAACGTCCTTCCTGGTACTTGAACTTGAATCATCCAGCGCTCTTCTTCAGGTAAAGTGGCGTTGTAGGTTCCCGTGAAGCTTGGTATTCCTATGTTCAGGTATCTAGTGATTTCCTTCAAGTGGCGTCCAAAGGGTGTATCTTCATCCGGTTGGGTGAACTTGTTCCTTGCATCCGCCATCCTAAAGAGTAGAAAAGATGAGAAGTCAGAAGAGAAGAGAGTGAGTAGTGATCTAGGTCTTTAGCTTAGTGGTCGTGTCCTACAGTCAGCATGTGCTCTGATACCATCTCTGTAGCGACCCGACCCGAATGGATCAAGTCTCTGTGCTCCGGTGTCATCCCTGGATCAGTAATGCTGACACCACACAGTACTCGGAGGATTTATAGCAGAGTAGCAATCACACACTTATTACATCGAGTGTCTCAAAAGAGAACTTATTACAATAAATATGGCTTAAGGCCATCTAGTAACGATAACAGCGGAAGGCTTGGAAGATAAGTGAGTCCATCAACTCCAACGGCATCACTGAGTATAGAACCACGACCTAAAACTCCTTAATCGTCGTCTAAAAAGTCTGCAACATTAACGTTGCAGCCCGAGAACGGGTCAGCACATGGAATATGCTGGCAAGGTAACACATAGAGAGTAATGGAATGCAACAGCTATACTATATGCATATTTGGCTGGTGGAAAGCTCTATGGTTACTGTTTTTGCGTAAAGCCAATTTTTCCCTACTTCAAAGGAATAAATTAATTACTATCATGGTGGTTGTTAAACATCGAGAATGGTTGACAGCATTCTCAATCCCAATTAAAATAACATCATTAAAATCCCACAAAATTAATTTTAGAGTAACATGTTGAAATTCACATGAAAATCCAAGTACTAGATACTCAAGATGTCCATTACCGGGGACACGGCTAACCATGATTAGTTTGTTACACTCTGCAGAGGTTTGCGCACTTTTCCCCACAAGACTCGATCGCCTCCATTTGGTTTCTCGCACTGCAGGGTGTTTGAGAAGACGGATGACCGAGACACAGTCTTTCAGAAGCGCTAGCACCTTACATGTGGGTAGACCGGTACACCTACTTTCCCCTACATCTGCTAGTCTACCCGTAAGAGTTCGCACAACTTAGTCAACTATGCTAGAGCCCATAATGGCTTGTGGCTGCACACGGAAGTTTCTAGTATGAAAAATCTCATGATCCCTTTGAGCCTGGGTGGCGGTCCAAAGAAAAACAGGCAAGTCCTGGTAACCCCAGGTGCCTCAATCCACCCAGATGTGTGTTAGGTTGCCACCTTAAATAAACCCTTAATTATAAATCTCACATCTGTCATGGATATCACTCACCCAATCCACGTCTATTAGCATAGCATGGCATAATAAGCAAACGTAGAAGTAACTCCCAAAGGTTTGATAATAAACAGGTAATAGGTACTACCTCATCTACTTCCCATCCCACAGTTTAATTAGATCCTAATCATGCAATGTGTGAGGATTGATCTAATGCAATAAAACTGGGTTGTAGAAAAGGTATGATCAAAGTGTTACTTGCCTTGCTGATGATCCGCGTAGCCTAGAGATTCAACGTAACAGGTGGCGCACTCCGGGTATTCTATTGCAGACAAACAAACCAGCATACAATAAGTACTCATCTAATGCACAGGTAAAACTCAAATAGAAGATCTAACCAGAAAGTTCAACTTAAGAACCCTGGTTGGCAAAAAGAATCAAATCGAACAAAGCAAAAGAGATCAAACGGCGAAAGAAAACAACTTCGTTCTAGTAATCTGGATCTAGAGCAAATTTTACAGTAGCAAAAACTTGTTTAAGTTGATTATTCGGAAAGAGGGTTTCGAGACGAAACTCCAGGCACTTGAATCGCCTGATTCCGATAAACGAGCGAAAAGTTATACTAAAATGAAAATCGGATCAGAAATCGCGATCAGAAAATAACCGCGGAAAATCCGACGAAAAAGAAAAACGACAAACAGATTTTTTTTTTTAAAAACAGCATGGAAAACGAGGCGGCGGCGAACCTCGAAAGGCGCGCGCTCCGGCGGCGGGCGGTAGCGGCTAAAGGCGGCGGCGGCTAGGGTTTCGGCTGGGCTGGGGCGGCTCTCTCGGTCGGGCCTCGGGCGGCTTATAAAGGCCCCAGGCCAGGGAGTCCTGGCCGGGTACGGCCCGGAGTCGGTTCCGGTTTTTTTTAAATCCGCTCGGAAGAAAAATGAAAAGAAATACTAAACGGACTCCAAAAATCACGAAATAAATTTTGCCGGGTTTCTAAAATCAAGCCCGATAAAGTGAACATTTATCTGGGCCCAAACTACAACTTTGAAAAACGCGCATTTTTCCTAAATTCAAATAAAAATACCGAAAAACTCCGAAATAAAACTTATTTGATTTTTTTATTAAATCCTCAATATTTATATATTTTGGGAAAGTCATTTTATTCCCGCTCTCATATTTTTGTAATAGAAATAATTGATGATAAAATAAATAAAATCAAATGATCCTGTTTGCATAATTTGAGAAAACTCAAATATGTAAATAACGAAATCCCCAACTCTCTCCGTGGGTCCTTGAGTTGCTTAGGATTTTCTAGGATCAAAACCAAAAGCAAAATAAAATATGATATGCATGATGACCTAATGTATAACATTCCAAATTGGAAATTTGGGATGTTACATAGTCCGACTGTGGCCAGCCGAAGTTATCCCTAGCAGCTACTTCCGTCTCGTAAAGCGGCTAGTCGACGCCTGCCCCTGGCTTGGCGCCATCAAGCAGTCGGTTTGTATCGAAGGTGCGCAGATGGCCTTCGCCCGTGTCAAGATGCAATGGGCGAAGATGAATGCTGCCACGGCCGCGACCGAAGGACCGCCTGTGGGCAAGGAGTACCACACGCCCGAGCGATATTTTAGCGAAGTCCTTGAGGGATCCCGCATTGTGGTGGAGCAGTGTACGAAGGATCTAATCTTCGAATGAATATTGTCTCGCCCTGTAACAAGTTCGGCTATGTAATATAATGTTTCTTTAATATTTTACCCCCTGTGCGGCTGTTTTTATGAAATTTTGAGAATTGGCCAGTCGTCGGCTTCAGCCCCCACGTAGGTAGTACGGGGGTGTTCGGGATGGAATCTAAACACTCTTGATCCAATTTGTTTGGTCCTTGAAGGAGGTGTTTAGCGCAACGAACCAGGCAATCGGACTATATGGCTTTATCACCCTCACTTAGTGAGAGGAGTTCTATAATGATAATTTAGGCGTGATACGTCTCCAACGTATCTATAATTTTTGATTGCTCCATGTTATATTATCTTCTGTTTTGGACATTATTGGGCTTTATTATTCAATTTTATAATATGTTTGGGACTAACCAATTAACCGGAGGCCCAGCCCAGAATTGTTGTTTCTTGCCTATTTCAGAGTTTCGCAGAAAAAGAATATCAAACGGAGTCCAAACAGAATGAAACCTTCGGGAACGTGATTTTCGGAACGAACATGATCCAGGAGACTTGGACCCTACGTCAAGCAACCAACAGGGAAGCCAAGAGGTAGGGGGCGCGCCTACCCCCCAGGCGTGCCCTCCACCCTCGTGGCCCCCCTGTTGCTCCACCGACGTACTCCTTCCTCCTATATATACCTACGTACACCCAAGTGATCAGAGAGAGAGCCAAAACCCTAATTCCACCGCCGTAACTTTCTGTATCCACGAGATCCCATCTTGGGGCCTGTTCCGGAGCTCCGCCGGAGGGGGCATCGATCATGGAGGGCTTCTACATCAACACCATAGCCTCTCTGATGATGTGTGAGTAGTTTACCTTAGACCTTCGGGTCCATAGTTATTAGCTAGATGGCTTCTTCTCTCTTTTTGGATCTCAATACAATGTTCTCCCCCTCTCTCGTGGAGATCTATTCGATGTAATCTTCTTTTGTGGTGTGTTTGTTGAGACCGATGAATTGTGGGTTTATGATCAAGTTTATCTATGAACAATATTTGGATCTTCTGAATTCTTTTATGTATGATTGGTTATCTTTGCAAGTCTCTTCAAATTATCAGTTTGGTTTGGCCTACTAGATTGATATTTCTTGCAATGGGAGAAGTGCTTAGCTTTGGGTTCAATCTTGCGGTGTCCTTTCCCAGTGACAGTAGGGGCAGCAAGGCACGTATTGTATTGTTGCCATCATGTCATCTTGCTTAAAGCGTTACTCTGTTCTTATGAACTTAATACTCTAGATGCATGCTGGATAGCGGTCGATCTGTGGAGTAATAGTAGTAGATGCAGGCATGAGTCGGTCTACTTGTCTCGGACATGATGCCTATATACATGATCATACCTAGATATTCTCATAACTATGCTCATTTCTGTCAATTGCTCAACAGTAATTTGTTCACCCACCGTAAAATACTTATGTTCTTGAGAGAAGCCACTAGTGAAACCTATGGCCCCCGGGTCTATCTTCCATCATATTAATCTTCCGACACTTAGTTATTTTCATTGCCTTTTATTTTACTTTGCATCTTTATCATAAAAATACCAAAAATATTATCTTATCATATCTATCAGATCTCACTCTCGTAAGTGACCGTGTGGGGATTGACAACCCCTTATCGCGTTGGTTGCGAGGATTTATTTGTTTTGTGTAGGTGCGAGGGACTCGCGCGTAGCCTCCTACGGGATTGATACCTTGGTTCTCAAAAACTGAGGGAAATACTTACACTACTTTGCTGCATCACCCTTTCCTCTTCAAGGAAAAACCAACGCAGTGCTCAAGAGGTAGCAAGAAGGATTTCTGGCGCCGTTGCCGGGGAGGTCTACGCAAAAGTCAACATACCAAGGACCCATCACAACCCTTATCTCTCGCATTACATTATTTGCCATTTGCCTCTCGTTTTCCTCTCCCCCACTTCACCCTTGCCGTTTTATTCGCCCTCTCTCTATCCTCCCTCTCTTTCTCTATTTGCCTCTTTTTTGCCCGTTCCTCATTTGCTTGTGTGTTGGATTGCTTGCTTGTCACGATGGCTCAAGATAACACTAAATTGTGTGACTTTACCAATACCAACAACAATGATTTTATTAGCACTCTGATTTCTCCTCTTACCGATGCTGAATCTTTTGAAATTAATGCTGCCTTGCTTAATCTTGTCATGAAAGATCCGTTTTCCGGCCTTCCTAGTGAAGATGCCGCTACCCATATAAATAGCTTCGTTGATTTGTGTGATATGCAAAATAAGAAAGATGTGCACAATGATATTGTTAAATTGAAGCTATTTCCTTTTTCGCTTAGAGATCGTGCTAAAGCTTGGTTTTCTTCTTTGCCTAAAAATAGTATGGATTCTTGGAATAAGTGCAAAGATGCTTTTATCTCTAAGTATTTTCCTCCCGCTAAGATCATCTCTCTTAGAAACGATATTATGAATTTTAAGGAACTTGATCATGAACATGTTGCACAAGCTTGGGAGAGGATGAAATTAATGATACGTAATTGCCCAACACATGGTTTGAATTTGTGGGTGATTATACAAAAATTTTATGCCGGATTGAATTTTGCTTCTAGAAATCTTTTAGATTCGGCCGCGGGAGGCACTTTTATGGAAATCACTTTAGGAGAAGCTACTAAACTCCTAGATAATATTATGGTTAATTATTCTCAATGGCACACTGAAAGATCTACTAATAAAAAAGTGCATGCGATAGAATAAATTAATGTTTTGAGTGGAAAGTTGGATGAACTTATGAAATTATTTGCTACTAAGAGTGTTACTTCTGATCCTAATGATATGCCTTTGTCTACTTTGATTGACAATAATAATGAATCTATGGATGTGAATTTTTTTGGTAGGAATAATTTTGGCAACAACACGTATAGAGGAAACTTTAATCCTAGGCCTTATCCTAGTAATTCCTCTAATAATTATGGTAATTCGTACAACAATTCTTATGGAAATTTTAATAAGATGCCCTCTGAATTTGAGACTAGTCTTAAGGAATTTATGAATTCACAAAAAGAATTTCAATGCTTTGCTTGAAGAGAAATTGCTTAAAGTTGATGATTTGGCTAGGAACGTTGATAGAATTTCTCTTGATGTTGATTCTTTAAAACTTAGATCTATTCCTCCTAAGCATGATATCAATGAGTCTCTCAAAGCCATGAGAATTTTCATTGATGAGTGCAAAGAAAGAACCGCTAGGATGCGTGCTAAGAAAAATTCCTTTATAAGAGCGTGTTCTTCTAGTTTCCATGATAATAAAGATGAAGATCTAAAAGTCATTGATGTGTACCCTATTAAATCTTTGTTTTGCAATATGAATCTTGATAATGATGGGACTGAATATGATCCACCTTTACCTAGAAGGCGTTCCAAAGATTCGGAGTTTTTAGATCTTGATGCTAAATTTGATAAAAGTGGGTTGAAGAGATCAAAACTCTAGATGTTAATGAACCTACCATTTTGGATTTCAAGGAATTTAATTATGATAGCTGCTCTTTGATAGATTGTATTTCCTTGTTGCAATCCGTGCTAAATTCTCCTCATGCTTATAGCCAAAAGAAAGCTTTTACCAAACATATCGTTGATGCTTTGATGCAATCTTATGAAGAAAAACTTGAGTTGGAAGTTTCTATCCCTAGAAAACTTTATGATGAGTGGGAACCAACTATTAACTTTAAAATTAGAGATCATGAATGCTATGCTTTGTGTGATTTGGGTGCTAGTGTTTCCACGATTCCAAAGACTTTGTGTGATTTGTTAGGTTTCCGTGATTTTGATGATTGCTCTTTAAACTTGCACCTTGCGGATTCCACTATTAAGAAACCTATGGGAAGAATTAATGATTTTCTTATTGTTGCAAATAGGAACTATGTGCCCATAGATTTTATTGTTCTTGACATAGATTGCAATCCTTCATGTCCTATTATTCTTGGTAGACCTTTCCTTAGAACGATTGGTGCAATTATTGATATGAAGGAAGGAAATATTAGATTCCAATTTCCGTTAAGGAAAGGCATGGAACAATTTCCTAGAAAGAAAATTAAATTACCTTATGAATCTATTATGAGAGCCACTTATGGATTGCCTACCAAAGATGGCAATACCTAGATATATCCTTGCTTTTTATGCCTAGCTAGGGGCGTTAAACGATAGCGCTTGTTCGGAGGCAACCCAATTTTATTTTTATTCCTTGCTTTTTGCTCCTGTTTAGTAATAAATAATTTATCTAGCCTATGATTTGGTTGTGTTTTTGTGTTTAATTAGTGTTTGTGCCAAGTAGAACCGTTGGGAAGACTTGGGGAAAGTCTTGTTAATCTTGCTGTAAAAAACAGAAACTTTAGCGCTCATGAGAACTGCTGCCATTTTTATTTGGAAAGTTCTATTTAGTTAATTATTTTTGAAGATTATTAATAGATAAATTACTCACGTCCAGAAATTTATTTTAGAATTTGTGGGGTTCCAGATCTTGCGCTAGTTACAGATTACTACAGACTATTCTGTTTTTGACAGATTCTGCTTTTCGTGTGTTGTTTGCTTATTTTGATGAATCTATGGCTAGTAAAATAGTTTATAAACCATAGAGAAGTTGGGATACAGTAGGTTTAACACCAATATAAATAAAGAATGAGTTCATTACAGTACCTTGAAGTGGTCTTTTGTTTTCTTTCGCTAACGGAGCTCACGAGATTTTCTACTTTAAGTTTTGTGTTGTGAAGTTTTCAAGTTTTGGGTAAGGATTTGGTGGATTATGGAACAAGGACTGGCAAGAGCCTAAGCTTGGGGATGCCCATGGCACCCCCAAGATAATCTAAGGACACCAAAAAGGCAAAGCTTGGGGATGCCCCGGAAGGCATCCCCTCTTTCGTCTACTTCCATCGGTAACTTTACTTGGAGCTATATTTTTATTCACCACATGATATGTGTTTTGCTTGGAGCATCTTGTATGATTTGAGTCTTTAATTTTTAGTTTACCACAATCATCTTTGCTGTACACACCTTTTGAGAGACACACACATGATTCGGAAATTATTAGAATACTCTATGTGCTTCACTTATATCTTTTGAGTTATATAGTTTTGCTCTAGTACTTCACTTATATCGTTTAGAGCACGCTGGTGGATTTGTTTTATAGAAACTATTGATCTCTCATGCTTCACTTAGATTATTTTGAGAGTCTTAAATAGCATGGTAATTTTCTTAAATAATCCTAATATGCTAGGTATTCAAGATTAGTAAAAACTTTTATGAGTGTTTTGAATACTAAGAGAAGTTTGATGCTTGATGCTTGTTTTGAGATATGGAGGTAGTGATATTAAAGTTTTGCTAGTTTAGTAGTTGTGAATTTGAGAAATACTTATGTTGAAGTTTGCAAGTCCTGTAGCATGCACGTATGGTAAACATTATGTAACAAATTTGAAATATGAGGTGTTCTTTGATTGTCCTCCTTATGAGTGGCGGTCGGGGATGAGCGATGGTCTTTTCCTACCAATCTATCCCCCTAGGAGCATGCGTGTAGTGCTTGTTTTTTGATGACTTGTAGATTTTTGCAATAAGTATGTGAGTTCTTTATGACTAATGTTGAGTCCATGGATTATACGCACTCTCACCTTTCCATCATTGCTAGCCTCTTCGGTACCGTGCATTGCCCTTTCTCACATTGAGAGTTGGTGCAAACTTCGCCGGTGCATCCAAACCCCGTGATATGATACGCTCTTTCACACATAAACCTCCTTATATCTTCCTCAAAACAGCCACCATACCTACCTATTATGGCATTTCCATAGCCATTCTGAGATATATAGCCATGCAACTTTCCACCATCCCGTTTATCATGACACGTTCATCATTTTCATATTGTTTAGCATGATCATGTAGTTGACATAGTATTTGTGGCAAAGCCACCGTTCATAATTCTTTCATACATGTCACTCTTGGTTCATTGCATATCCCGGTACACCGCCGGAGGCATTCATATAGAGTCATACCTTGTTCTAGTATTGAGTTGTAAATAAATAGAAGTGTGATGATCATCATTTAGTAGAGCATTTCCCAACAAAAAAGAGAAAGGCCAAAAAAAGAAGGCCCCAAAAAATGAAAAGGGACAATGCTACTATCCTTTTCCACACTTGTGCTTCAAAGTAGCACCATGATCTTCATGATAGAGAGTCTCTTATTTTGTCACTTTCATATACTAGTGGGAATTTTTAATTATAGAACTTGGCTTGTATATTCCAACAATGGGCCTCCACAAGTGCCCTAGGTCTTCGTGAGCAAGCAAGTTGGATGCACACCCACTAGTTTCTTTTGTTGAGCTTTCATACATTTATAGCTCTAGTGCATCCGTTGAATGGCAATCCCTACTCCTTGCATTAACATCAATCGATGGGCATCTCCATAGCTCATTGATTAGCCTCGTTGATGTGAGACTTTCTCCTTTTTTGTCTTCTCCACATAACCCCCATCATTATACTATATTCCACCCATAGTGCTATATCCATGGCTCACGCTCATGTATTGCGTGAAGGTTTATAAAGTTTGAGATTACTAAAGTATGAAACAATTGCTTGGCTTGTCATCGGGGTTGTGTATGATGAGAGCATTCTTGTGTGACAAAAATGGAGCATGACTAAACTATATGATTTTGTAGGGATGAACTTTCTTTGGCCATGTTATTTTGAGAAGACATAATTGCTTAGTTAGTATGCTTGAAGTATTATTATTTCTATGTCAATATTAAACTTTTATCTTGAATCTTTCGGATCTGAATATTCATGCCACAATTAAGAAGAATTACAATGAAATTATGCCTAGTAGCATTCCACATCAAAAATTCTGTTTTTATCATTTACCTACTCGAGGACGAGCAGGAATTAAGCTTGGGGATGCTTGATACGTCTCCAACGTATCTATAATTTTTGATTGCTCCATGCTATATTATCTTCTGTTTTGGACATTATTGGGCTTTATTATTCACTTTTATATTATCTTTGGGACTAACCTATTAACCGGAGGCCCAGCCCAGAATTGCTGTTTTTTTGCCTATTTCAGAGTTTCATAGAAAAAGAATATCAAACGGAGCCCAAACGGAATGAAACCTTCGGGAACGTGATTTTCGGAATGAACATGATCCAGGAGACTTGGACCCTACGTCAAGCAACCAACAGGGAAGCCACGAGGTAGGGGGCGCGCCTACCCCCCCAGGCGCGCCCTCCACCCTTATGGGCCCCTGTTGCTCCACGGACGTACTCCTTCCTCCTATATATACCTACGTACCCCCAAACAATTAGAGACGGAGCCAAAACCCTAATTCCACCACAGTAACTTTCTGTATCCACGAGATCCCATCTTGGGGCCTGTTCCGGAGCTCCGCCGGAGGGGGCATCGATCACGGAGGGCTTCTACATCAACACCATAGCCTCTCGGATGATGTGTGAGTAGTTTACCTCAGACCTTCGGGTCCATAGTTATTAGCTAGATGGCTTCTTCTCTCTTTTTGGATCTCAATACAATGTTCTCCCCCTCTCTCGTGGAGATCTATTTGATATAATCTTCTTTTGCGGTGTGTTTGTTGAGACCGATGAATTCTGGGTTTATGATCAAGTTTATCTATGAACAATATTTGGATCTTCTGAATTCTTTTATGTATGATTGTTTATCTTTGCAAGTCTCTTCAAATTATCAGTTTGGTTTGGCCTACTAGATTGATTTTTCTTGCAATGGGAGAAGTGCTGATCTTTGGGTTCAATCTTGCGGTGTCCTTTCCCAGTGACAGTAGGGGCGGCAAGGAACGTATTGTATTGTTGCCATCGAGGATAACAAGATGGTTTTTTTATCATATTGCATGAATTTATCCCTCTACATCATGTCATCTTGCTTAAAGCGTTACTCTGTTCTTATGAATTTAATACTCTAGATGCATGCTGGATAGCGGTCGATGTGTGGAGTAATAGTAGTAGATGCATGCAGGAGTCGGTCTACTTGTCTCGGACGTGATGCCTATATACATGATCATACCTAGATATTCTCATAACTATGCTCAATTCTGTCAATTGCTCAACAGTAATTTGTTCACCCACCGTAAAATACTTATGCTCTTGAGAGAAGCCACTAGTGAAACCTATGGCCCCCGTGTCTATGTTCCATCATATTAATCTTCCGACACTTAGTTATTTTCATTGACTTTTATTTTACTTTGCATCTTTATCATAAAAATACCAAAAATATTATCTTATCATATCTATCAGATCTCACTCTCGTAAGTGACCGTGTAGGGATTGACAACCCCTTATCGTGTTGGTTGCGAGGATTTATTTGTTTTGTGTAGGTGCGAGGGACTCGCGCGTAGCCTCCTACTGGATTGATACCTTGGTTCTCAAAAACTGAGGGAAATACTTATGCTACTTTGCTGCATCACCCTTTCCTCTTCAAGGGAAAACCAACGCAGTGCTCAAGAGGTAGCAAGGCGCAGCCCCTAGTATCCGAACTAGGGTACTATAAACACCTGATCGGGTAAAAAGCTGATTCATCGCATAATGCGGAAAAAATCGCTAAGGATTTGAAACCTCTGAAGAGCTGACCGGCTCTCGCCGCATCATGATAGTCAGTTTTCGGCTTTCTCTACTGAGGTACTCATCCGGATAAGCCAGGATACAATCGTAGTAGTTCTCCCTTTACTACCCTAGCCGATATAGCGGAATGTAAGGTAGTAAGCACAGGAGCCGGGCAACCCAACTATTGACCAAAGACATGATTCGGAGCCAATGCATATAATGCTAAATTCGGGGTGCCAAACTATGTTGCAGAAAGTGTTCGGACTTTTGTTGCTGTATTATGGGTCGCAATGAAGCCCCTAGCAGATTAAAGCGTACCATAGTGTACGGTCGCAACTTTGAGAAAATCATCAAACAAAAAAGGGGTAGTAAGCCAGTGCCGCAAAAGTTGGGCCGCAAACTATTTCCATTATAGTTTGATTAGTACGGCGAAGCATACCTGTACAAGTGGTGCGATAAGCAGCCGGCGAAGCATACGGACGCATAGAGTGGTGACAGAGGGATGGTTGGCCAGAGCAACAAATATCTAGGCAGCATATGTGGATTACGTCCCATTTTTGTTCTCTTTAGCCACCTTTTTCCTATGTGAGGACAACAACCCGATCGACATGGTCATTCTCTATTGCGTTGTCATGCCTTTCTACCCTTTTTCAACCAAGAGACAAGAGACTTGTTACTTAGCTACTGATTTTCCCCTTTTTAACTAAGATGCTGGTTCAATACCAAGTCTCTTCGACATTACTTTCTCCCTTTCTTTCCTTATTCAACCCAGAGATGGATTAGTCTGCATGAAGTAGGGTTTCCTTTAATAGTGCAAATTAAGGTTTTCGTCTGCGTGACCAACAAAGCATAGGATAGTAAATTGGGGAGATGGGGGAGTGGAAAAAGATCCACATGCAACGACGTGGCAGATGGGGCAATAGAACAAGGGTATGGTTCGAAAAGAGGTAGCATACTCGAGGGTCGGTGTGAAGTGGCTTCGCTCGTGGTCGTCGTCCTCTGCACACACTACGACAGCGAGCTTGTGGATGGAGGCCATCCTGCGCTGGCGCTAGGTCTGAGAGGACGACCTTGTCGTCAGTGTGTGACCTCGCTCGCTGACGACGAGTGCGTCAACACTGCATGTCCTTTTCTTCCCCGGCGGACGGGATCCTGGCAGATCTGTGACCACCGATGAGGAGGGAGAGAAAGGGGCCACCGCCATCTTTTCTAGATATGG
The DNA here is from genome assembly GCF_056163025.1 of Triticum urartu. NCBI lineage: Eukaryota > Viridiplantae > Streptophyta > Magnoliopsida > Poales > Poaceae > Triticum > Triticum urartu. The sequence continues at coordinate 222,578,191 of NC_141878.1, forward strand.
AGAGAGGGTGATAGTGTGAGAAGCAAGTGGGCAGCGCTTAGCAAGAAAGCACTGAAGCTCCAGCCTATATACTACTTTACCAGTACTAGTAAGTACTAGAGGTAGAGTAGTTTATATTTTCTCTACATACAGTACCAATTAGTTGTGCTTCAGAACTGAACGGCACGCCATTAAAAAAATAAAGTCGAGAAATAATGCGGCACCTCAGGCCAACGCGGCCATATCGCATTTTGCATGAGAAATGACACACCATGCTTCATTGACATGTGGTCCCATTCCAACATGTCAGTGAGACAACGGCGAGTCTCCTTTCGTATAATTTTTGAACGGACGTCTATGTAGGCCGGGGCGCGTCTTTGTATAGCGTGGCGATCGTCCGCTCCCCACTAGCCTCTTCCTGTACCATGGCAACCGTCCACCACCTCTTCACCTTTCCTTCTCGATTTAGAACTAATGTCCCACACTCTTCCTCCCTCCATTTGCCTTGACTCTTCCTTCTGCCATTGTTCGTCTTCTTGATGGAGGGAACAGGCAGGAAACGACCCCGTTATTCTTGCCCCAATCTAAAAGATGACGTGGTGGATGAATTCATTGATCGGTGCGACATCATCACCACGACTAGCATGGCAGGTTCATTCAAGATCATTCTGGACTCAACGAATAACATCATTACAAAGAACCCAAGGGTTCATGAGCGGTTTGATCTCCCCTATCTTCTTTGCCATGACGCTGCTCGCTAGCATGGGGACGACGGAAGCCTCGCCTTGTGCAAGTTGATGCCACTTGATAATGCTACGTGTGATGTTAAGATGCCATCGCTTGAGGGTAAGGCCTGGGCAGGCACGAATGGAGATTGGGTTGTTTATATTGGGTACAACTGCGAGTGGGCACTTGTGAATGTGTACACTCGTCACCGGGTTCCACTTCCAAAATCTCAGACTGCCCGAAGATTGAGCACACAGATGATCTACGTACGTTCAAATACGATCATGGTGACTGTCGTCTACAGAAGATAGCAATTTTTCGAGTTCCCAATCGCTCTTGGGATTATATGAACTATTATGTTGTCGATATCTTCGACAATCTTGTTGCCACCCTTACTTCCACGCCTCCATGGATATTGCTCAAAAAATCAGTTTATGTACACGAATGAGTACTGTGATGCAATTCAATACGAGTGCTTGCGTTTGTTTCCACCACTCATGGCACTATTTTCGCATGGGATCCTTATTGTTTCGGTATGTTTGTCTTCCATTGTAATTACGATTGTTTCATTCACCATGCATGTGACTTTAGTATCCCTGTGCACTAATTAACCTTCTTGTGTTTTCCAAGGTCTTGTCAACATTCCCTCACCAATACTTGGAATTTTAGTAACCAAGGTGGAGATGACGTTGGTGATGATCACGAGCATGAAGACGAGCAGGACCTACATACTCAGTGGCGCCTAGCAACTTATTCCGATGGATCACCTCTTCTTGTCTGTATACAGGGCACTGCTGATGTTACTAAGGAACACTACAAAAAAAATACACTTCCGTGATGATACGTGTTTGTCACAGTAGGTCATGTTTTTTGTCATGCATGTACATCCATGACAAATTTATGACAGAATCAAGATAGTCATACTTGTGCTGTCGTAGAAGTGTTCCATGACATTACCAAAATTATCATCACGGAAGTGTCCACTTCCATGACGATAAATCACGCGTCACAGAAGTGCTTTCGTCAAGGGTGACCGACACGTGGCATCCACCGTAACGGAACGCCGTTAAGCTATCGGGCCGGGTTTTGGATCCCATACCCGTTAACAGCCCCGACCAATGGGGATTTTCCACGTGTAAAATCATCATTGGCTAGAGGAGACACGTGTTAGGCCCGCGTTGGCACATGTGTCACTCATCCAATGGGCGAGATGCGCCTATGATATGTTGCCACGTGGACCGGCCCATCAAGTTTAAATGGGCCGGCCCAACTGAAGGCCCACAAGATCTTGCGAACCATAATGGGCTAGCCCAGCTAAAGGCCCACAAGATTTTGCGGACCATAATGGGCTGGCCCAGCTAAAGGCCCACAAGATTTTGCGGGCCATAATGGGCCGGCCCAGGTAAAGGCCCACAAGATTTTTGTGTGCCATAATGGGCCGGCCTAGGTAAAGGCCCACAAGATTCTTGCGGATCATAATGGGCCATCCCAGCTAAAGGCCTACGAGATTTCGCCGACATTAATGGGCCGGCCCAGCTGTAGGCCCACAAGATTTTGAGGACTCTAGTAGGCCGGCCCATTAACTGGTTGCCATGTTTTGGGCCAAATGCCGGCCCATGTTTGATCCGGTCCATTAATGGCCTGCCACACTCCGGGCCTAATAGTGGCCCATATGAGATCCAGCCCATTAAAAGCCTACCACGTTCTGGGCCAAATTACGGCCCAGATCAGGTCTGACCCTTTTGGGCTCAATTATGGCCCATATCAGATTCGGCCCGTCAATTGGACACTATGCTTTTGGGCCCACTTGCTAAAGGCCCACTTAGTAATTCGGCATGATATTAGTTTTGGCCTGTTAAGGGTCCGTTTAACATTTCGGCCCTATATTAATTTCGGCATGTTAAAAGCCCGTCATATAGTTGGGCCTAACTACGGCCCGGTTTGCATCCGGCCTGCTCGCAGCCGATATCTGATTGGGCCAAATAAGGACCGAGACAATTTTGGCCTGTTAAAAGCCCGTGATTTGATTGACACAATCATGCGTCGGGGTTCATTTCGGGCTGCTGCCGGCCCATGAGCTATTTGGCACGTTTCAGGCCCGCTAAAAACCTGGCCCGTTAGAGTCGAATGTTTCGGTCTAGTCGACTACATCTGATTTTTTTTTCAGATAGCGAATGATGGCAGTAACTAGTAGGAATTAAGAACAAACCTACTCTATGCAATAAAGAAATCACGACATAGTAACTAAGAATAAGCCTACACTATACAATAAAGGATTTAAGGTATATTACATCCACTGGGCATTGAAATTCGCCACCAGTGATCATAAAGCGCAATGAAGAAGCAGATTACAAAAACTGGGCACCATTGCAGCGTAACAAAATAATACTGAACCGAGACCACTTCCAAGACAGTTCAAGAAAGGTTAGCCTTGCGGGGGAACTGCTGCGCAAGCTGCTGAGCAAGGCTGTGAGACCGGCCTAGCATGTCAGCCATAGCTTCCAGGTGTAGCTGTTTAGCAATGAGGTTCTGATTGGTGTTCTCCGCAATCTTTCTTAGAGATAGGACTTCAAGTCGAAGTTGAGTTGCAGAATGCCTTTCTGCTAGAACTTGGGACTAAAGAAGTCGAACTGATTCAGACAACGAATTATGTGAGCTTGTCTGACTATTAGTCTCAAGTAACTTGAACACTGCATCAAGACAAGACTTTGGGGTTGTCTCGCTATCTTCAAGATGTTTTGCCTTCTTTGCTGCAATATATGTTGGGTTTGTCTCACAGCCTTCAGCAGACTTGTGCATGCCATCAGGCATATCACCCTGAAACAAAGCAAAGAGATGATAGGTTTTGCACGTGTATAAACAAAGATGATAACTGTTCTGTCAATTCTATCCAATTTCAAATTAGAAAATAAAGAGTAAGTTCAAAATATCAATAGCATAATTTGGCATTGTTCATAATGCGGGGAGCTTCACCACACTACTGGATTACCATGTCAACATAACAAGCATAGATGAAGGGCAAAGAAAATCATTGTATCTATTTTGGATAATGTGCATGGCATGTTGTTCATATCATCAGCCACATCAGTAAGATAAAAAAGGAGATGACAAGGTGCAAACATGGGCTGCTTCACCACACACTGGATTATAGATCCACAAAAACAAGCATACATATAGGGAGTATTAAGTAATGTGCATGGTATGAATAAGGAATTTGGTTTTACAAGTAAAACTTAGAACTTACGGTTCTTAAGAACATGCATTTTGGTAGAAACAGCAAACTAAACAATAGTAAAAAATTGGGAGTATGAGCAAATTAAACAACAGTTGAGGATAAAGGCTTTAGAAGGACTGACTTACATTAACAGTTAACACTGGCTTTATAATGCCCTTCTCCATGTCAAGGGAAGGATAACTCAAGAATTTCAGCACAGAATCTTCTTCATAAGCATTGCCTGTACTCTACATTTTGTAGAGAGTAATTATAGATAATGATAATACTGGAAGGGATAGAGGATAATGAAGATAAGATGCAGATTGATGCTACATAATCAACTACCAATCCCTGGAAGTACAAGCGTTACAGGACAAAATGTACTGACAAGAGCAATGGGCTACACTTCTGCACTGGCATTGTCTGTGTATTCTACTTGTTGGTAAGATTAAATATAGATATGATCTTTTTTAGTAAAATGGTGGGCGAGGGAGATAAGATGCAGAATGCTACAAAATGAACCAATCCCTATTCCCATAATACAAGAGTGTTTTGAACACTGATGTACTGTACAAAATGTTCTTATATTATGGGACGGAGGGAGTAGCTGTTAATTTAAGTACAGTAGTAGACCACGTTCAGTCCTTACAAGAGGACTGTAGAGCTAAACCTCTTCAAAAGCATTGGGTTGATTCTAAATTTATGTAAGAGTCCATATGGATCTTATAATGTCCACCAAATGGACGATTACGAGGCTAACATGTGCAGTGATGCTACATAATCAAACAACTATGAAAGTAAGTATGGTCATACAGGGCAAGAGGTACTCACAAGAGCAATGCAGTGTGCAGTATAGTTGCGAGATTCTGTGGTCCCTTGAGAATGAATGTTCTTCTGCTAACAGTTTTCATACAAGTGAGACATTAAGGCAAATGCAGAAATGTAGTTCAAACTGTGATGTGATATCATAGACAGTACGTAACGCTGCAGCCGAGACCAATGTGTAACAAGATTATTCCAGTCACCGTCGGATAAATGTAGCACCGGAGACTTTACAGAAATTTCATTCAGAGGCTTGCCATCGAAGTGCGCTTGCCTCAAGTAGGAACGATACTTCATCAATGAGTGCTTGAAAAGCGCAACCAACCCTTGCTCGTTATCACAATCCAGTTTGCTCCTTGCTTATTTAAAAGAATGAAATCTTGTGTCTTCTATCAGCAGAAACATATGCAGTAATGACCATGAATAACATTAGTACATTACTTACGCGTAAGTTGCGGAGGAAGACTAGAAATTGTTCTGTGTCTGCGGTATAATCTTTCCATGAAGGAAAGATGCACACAAAGTTCCTGACAACAACATAAGCTTTGTCTTCTAAACTGGGAAGAAATGGAACAGGGGTCCTATTTGCTGCAATCCAGGCTCTCTCTGGTTCGAAAAGGGATTTGGCAACTGGATTTGGTGTACTCTTTGCTGGAATGGGGGTTTTACATTGTACAGCTGGTGCTATATCAACTGGCATAATCATACTATTTGCTGCAGTTGGGGTCTACTGAGTTGGGGCATCAGAAATGACCAGTGTAGTAGGGCTAGAGTTTGCTAGAGTTGGGGTATTTTGTGGGTCAGGTGATATTGCAACTACACCTAATGGGCTATTTGATTTATCAGGTGCCACTACCTTTTCCAAATACTTTGCTTGTGCTCCTCCACGATCAGCAATCGCCCTCTTCCTTTTGAATGTCTGATACACAAGAACAACATTTGAATGGATAAATATGGTATGATGACAGATGGAATATGTACTGAAAATGGATAGGCAGGGCGTATTCACATACACGATGTGTAAACTAAGCTAATGGCAGTTCAACAAAGTAGAAGCAATGCAAAGCATCAGTTGCAAGATATGTGCAAGCAATGTAACCTTGGAAAGTTAGAGCAAGTACCTTGATGGGTGAATAAGATAGGGCATCTTTCTCTAACTCCTCCACTAGGGAGCTACATTGACTTAGGTCTCCCTCTAGCTTAGAATCACTGTTAGGATCATATTCTGAGCATGAATCTGTAGGTGGAGAGCGTTTGCATTGCATTGCATCCAGACTTGATTTCAGTCCCTTAATGCCAAGTTTGACACCCATGGCATTGTTCTGCTTTATTCTTTTCATGCACGCAAGCTCATAATCATTATGATGCTGTTCAGAATATGAGATTCATGAAAACATAATAAGTAGTCAGATTATCTATTCCGAGGGCCGGAATTTTGAAAACCCTATGAACTTTAGAGGTACTAAAGATTACCGAAATACATCTGAACCATTCAGTGTAGGTAGCACTAAGCACACAACAAACCTTAATGACAGTCCTGCCTAATGAGTAATGAATCAATTAGAAAATGGGTGATGAGGAGTGGCTGCTAAGTGTTGAGGATGTATCTCAGGATAAATCGGGTTGGCTTGGTGGGTGCTGTACGCGTGAGCCCTGAACGGACTGGGAAGGTAGGCACGGCGGCACGCCCGGGCAGCGGTGACACTGTTGGGCGAGCGGCTCCTGGCCTCCTGTTAGTCCGGCGTCTCCTCCTAGAGTCATGCCGTCCGGGGACGGCAAGTCGCCGGCGAGGCAGACGGCTAGGGGCGAGTAGAGATCGGAAGCGCGCAGCAGAACAGAGTGGAATCGGGGCCTGGGACGACCCAAAATCCCAAGGTGGGCCAGCCCACCATGGGCACCCTATAGAGATACACACCCGAGCGGTGAACATGCATTTTCGAAACTAATGTAGGAACATTTGACTGACCAATTAAACAACTCTGTTTTAATAATATCATATTCGTATTTGAACAACTAAGTTTGTTTAGCTTGATGGGTGGAGCAGTGTTATTATGACACGAAGCACGTATTCTGATCGTATAGTGATCATAAAAGGGGGAAACTCTAAGCATATTTTTTTTAGCAAAAGAGGGTTTCCCCTCCGATTTCTATTAAAGAAACCACCACGGAACCAACATGATCAATTAAACACTAAGCATGATCAATTAAATCGTATTATGGTTGTGCCATGGCAGATTTGAAGCTGCAAACTGGAGAAATGATATTTAGCATCCATTGTTTGCTTCGAACTAAGAACTAAATTTTAAGAGCTGAAAAGAAACTAGAGTAACCAAGTTAAGATCTATTTTCTGGTTGAGATCAAAAAGTTGAGGAGATATGAAGTACCACCTCTCTTGCGGCGCCGTGTAGGCATCGGGGGTGTGATGGCTGTCGGTGGCGTTGAAGCAGATCTGCGACGGTAGACGGGTGCATCGGGGGATAAGTCCTGTTGCAGTGGAAGAGAAGGTCGTGTGAGCGGCCCCAGCAAAGAGGACGACGACGCTGATGAAGCGAGAGGACGCGATGCAAGGCTATTGGTCCGTTGCCGTGGATGAGAAACGTCCATCTCTAGTAGTGGACGACGTGGTCTTGGTAGGTGCTCAGGCATGGTGGAGGACGGTGGCGATGGATGTGGTGGAGGACGGCGGCGATGGATGGGGTGGCGGACGGAGGCTGGTGTGGGGATGGGGTGTTCTAGCGCGGATGGTGTATGAATGGGAAAATGGAGGGAGAGGTACGGGGAACCATGTTTTTGGGACGCGCCTGTCTGAAATATGGGAAAGTTATGAACTTAGCCCCCGTTTAAAATTTGGACGTCTCGTCGGTTGGGGATAGGACGGTAATCTCGCATCTTGCCAATATTTGCCCAGAGCGATTTCGGGCGAGGAGAGGGTGATTGGCGCCCATGGTTGGCGCCGACGGTGTATGAACGGGGCTGACAGGTAGGGCGGTTGTGTCACGTCTGAGTGAAGTTACAAACCTTCCCCTATTGAAAATATTTGCCTACATCAATTTCGGCCGAGTCGAGTTTGTTTTGCCGCCCACCATGTATGAATGGGTAATGGAGGGAGAAACAGAGGTCTTTCGGACGAGCTTGAATCAAATGAGTTTTGCCGCCCATGTTTGACGCCCACCGTGTCGGAATGGGCTCAGAGGCAGTCGTGTCACGTCTAATTGAAGTTACTAACCTACCCCTATTTGGAGTAGTGGAAATCGGGCCGATGGATTGTCTGTGTAATGGGTAGACAGTAATTTCCATCTCCCAAACACTTGGCTTCGGGCAGCCGACGTGGGAGTGGACATTTTGCTGCTTCTTTCGAATTTTGGGACAATAAGCATCCACGTTTACCCTGGCAACTAAATTCGAATCCATTTTGTATTCTTATATGAATCTTTATTAATCATTCTATGTGTTTTTATATATCTTCAAAAGGACGACAAAGATGTATTCCATTGTCATATATGAATATGGTTTACAAATACCGATACTCAAATTCAGAAACTAGAATCTAGTTTAAGGTGAATTCAAATATTTGGAACACTTCATGTCCAACTCAAATGTCACACCCAACATAATGTGTACTCCCATTTAGATATGTACACACACGATGTATCTAGATTCAAATACCGAGTCAATCAACCAAGAATGTATAGAACTAACAGACATATAAACACTTATAGAGTATATGGATCAATAATATCAACTAACATACATAAGCCAGGCCGCTGTACTTTTTTTTGGCTACAACAGCATCCTTTTTTTAGCCAGCATCTTGGCCCTTTCCGATGCGTGCCACTTATGGTCCATCTATACTACTACTATTGCTGAATGCACATTCAGCCCGATTGGCATATTTGTAGGTCTGGCACAACAATCCAAATGAAATGTCTCCGAGTCTTATCAATTAATACAGACTTGTGCTCAAATAAAATTACAAACAAAAAAAACAATTATTACATGATCTCTAAAACAAATGGTTTGATTGATTACATGAACAGACAACACAAATGTTATTCAACTATGGAAAGAACATTTCACCTATGATTTACCAAGAAGGAATTTAATTTCCTTTTTTCCTTCAGGACCTTAACAATCTGGTCAGTCTAGGCTTGCTTCGTTTTGAAATCTACCAAATATTTAATGGTTGTCTTGAGTACTGCTTGTGATTGTGCTGTTTGCTTCCTCAACATGTCCACTTCATCTCTAAGTGCAGAAGCAGAATCTCTTTCTACCACTAGTTTAGCCTCTAGAGCATCAGCAGTTGGCAATTCATAATGCATGATTGGGCCGGTGCCACTGCTGTGGGATGATGCAACGTCCATGGGGACCTCGCTCTTTGATCTTGGGCTAACCTGTTTTGCCATTAAAGTTCCGATTGGATTCAGAAAAGTTGAAGTTAGCAAAACATCTCAACTGGGAGTTATAACAGCAAACCAGTTAAACAAACAAGGAATTAAAGAGTTTCAATTGGATGCTGAAAAGTAATTATTAACATCATTGTAACCCGCTGTTGCAGCAGCAAAGCAGTTAAACAAACAAGTAGATATTTAAGTTAAGGCAAACAAGTAATTCTTAATAGTAAGTATCAAACACATAGATAGGCGTAGTCTACAATATGATTAACAGGCTGTGCCATTATGTAATCAGTAGCAAACTAAATTAAGCCAAGCAACGTAATTGAACAATTTTGCAATAAGTGGCTAACTAAAATTCCGAGAAGTGGGTAACTGAACTTACGCTAGTTCTTTGTACAGGCACACTGCAACTTCTTTTTCACTTACAAGGTTGTACTAAGGAGTCCATGGCATCAATTTCTTGGATACGCAATCCCAATACTTCTTTCTTCCCACACTGCATGGGTAAGTCGAATGGTTAATCAGGTAAGATGGTGCGTCCTTGATATGTTATATGAGGACGTGTAGTTAGACTAGTTGTAGCCAAACACATCACACTGGCTTTTACTGTATATTTCATGCGATTACTTTTGGCATATCGAGATCTAAGCAATCTACAATAGGATGCAAAGACTAGCATCCTTCACATTATTGGCGAACTCAGTTCATAGAAACAAGCAATTCAACCATTCTATGTGTAAATCAAAAGCGCCACTGGAATATTTTTCACTATCCAATCATACACGCAAAAAGGGGTGACGCCACCATAGGGGCTGGTATGGGCGGCCGCCTCAGGTGGCTGGAAAGTGTGCACCGAGTTTGAGTCGTCCAGGTTGGCCCACGCTAGTTTTGTTCGTCCCAACGCATGAGCAAGCAATGTAAAAAATGAAGAAAAATGTTTCAATTTGGATGGGCCAATAACATAAGTGCAAGGCAGGCCCTATAGCAGGCTCGCGGCCCAAACGAGCGCCTCCCATATCGATCGACAGCAGGAAAAATCCCAATTCATTCACTCCAGCCTCCAGTCTGGTTCGCTCCTAACCTAGCCACCTCTGGACAGACCGACACAACACTTCCTCACGCCCTCGTTGGAGGGCGGTCGCCGGGATTCAAGCGAATGGAAGGACAAGAAGATGAAGATCCAACCCTGGGTGTAGCCTGCGTGGGAGGCAGCGGCGGCAGCACGGGCATGGCATCGAGCTTGCACAAACGGACAGTCGCAACTTGCAAGAGTAGCATGCGCAACGAGCAGGTACATCACATCCCTGATTATATCTAATTCAACTCTTCAATTTCTGGCCAATAGTTAAACCTGATGGTGTTGTAAAACTGCTTGTATGTAGGGAATCTATGAGAAAATGAAACCAATTTCTACTTATTTTATAACTCCCCCAATCAATACTGAACTGACTGAATCTGATGTATCTAATCAAGTTTCCGGTGCAAACATACAAGCTCATGTTGTTCTTGAGCTTGAAGTGTCTAATGAACAGACTGCTAATGAAGGATCTGATACAAACATTTTACATGCTCCTGGTGATGAACATATAGTGTCTAATGAGGGATCTAATGCAAGCATTTTGCAAGCTCATTGAAGGATTTAGTGTCTAATGATGATCTACTATGTTGAGAGATACAGAGAATTGCAGGCATTGATGACAAGCAAATTATAGTGCATTTTCATAGCTTGAGGAAACGTCGAGGCCATCTACCAGAAAGTCCCCGTATCATGACAACATAGCATAAATACTTTTCTAATCTGTTGTTTGAAACTATTGGCATACTTGTGCAGGATAGATATATTGATATGCAGTTTGTGCACTAGTTATACATGCAATTACACTTCGATATTTTCAGCCAGAGAATGAATAATTCAAGCAGGTACAGACCATGTTTGTAGTCCTTGTACACCATCTTGCATTTTGTGTGTTTGGGTGCTTGCATCATTTAGTGTTTATAATCTGAACTACTTTGGATCATTAGCTGGTTTTCAAAGTGCATGTAGCTTCACATTTCTCAAGTTAAGTTGATTTCCGGAGTGCAAGTGCCTTCGTATTTTTTAAGTTAAATGTTCGTCCCTGGTAACTTGAATTCGTGGATCAGCCACTGCACACAAATCATACACAAATGCCAGTACGAATTAAATGAAATGCAGGGACTTACGCTAGCTCGTTGTACAGGCTCACTGCAGCTCTGCTTGTGCTTGGGATGTTCCATGTACAAGTCCATGTTACCACTTGCTTGGATGTTCAGGCCTTGTGCTCCTTGCATCCACCTCTGCATTTTTGACATGACGAATGGTTGATCAAATAAGAGGAATCGACCTTGATGTTGTACCAGAGGACAGATACTTACAAGGTTATACGGGTGTGCAGGATGTGTACCAGATCCCGCAGCGCCGTCATGCTTCGCTAAAAAATGGATTTGCTTGTTTCAGATGATATCTCCAGAAGAAATAAGAGTTAAAGTCAGAGTTGCATAGGCATGTAAGCTAAGAGAGCAGTGAAAGGATATCCAAACATCGTCAGAACAGTGCACAAGGGAGTGATGTGTGGATACCTAGTTCGGGCTGGCGTTTGGGCATGCTCGCCTAGCTATAGTGCGGGTCACTTCACAGCCGTTGAGGGTGATGCGCTGGCGTTGGCTGGCCGCACACAGATGCAGATCTTGAGTGGCAGCGGAGCACTACGATGCGGTGGACGAGACCGTTGGTGAAGCCCCAACGGCCTCGGGGGGGCGGAGGTGCGACGATGTGCTCGGTGAAGTAGCCCCAGTGAGCTAGGAGACGGCGTCGATGAAGCGCACCTGATGCGGTGGAACTCGGTGTCTGTGAGGCACGTCGGTTGTGGCGGCCGATGGTACCTCTTGAGCTTGCGTTGGATTTCCCCGAAGAGGAAGGGATGATGCAACAGAGTAGCGTAAGTATTTCCCTCAGTTTTTGAGAACCAAGGTATCAATCCAGTAGGAGGCCACGCTCAAGTCCCTCGTACCTGCACAAAACGATAGCTACTCGCAACCAACGCGATTAGGGGTTGTCAATCCCTTCACGGTCACTTACGAGAGTGAGATCTGATAGATATAATATTTTTGGTATTTTTGGTATAAAGATGCAAAGTGAAAGTAAAAAGCAAAGTAAAAAAGCAAAGCAAGATTAAAGTGATGGAGATTGATATGATGAGAATAGACCCGGGGGCCATAGGTTTCACTAGTGGCTTCTCTCAAGAGCATAAGTATTCTACGGTGGGTGAACAAATTACTGTTGAGCAATTGACAGAATTGAGCATAGTTATGAGAATATCTAGGCATGATCATGTATATAGGCATCACGTCCGTGACAAGTAGACCGAAACGATTCTACATCTACTACTATTACTCCACTCATCGACCGCTATCCAGCATGCATCTAGAGTATTAAGTTAAAAACAGAGTAACGCTTTAAGCAAGATGACATGATGTAGAGAGATAAATTCATGCAATATGAAATAACCCCATCTTATTATCCTTGATGGCAACGATGCAATACGTGCCTTGCTGCCCCTTCTGTCACTAGGAAAGGACACCGCAAGATCGAACCCAAAGCTAAGCACTTCTCCCATGGCAAGAACTACCAATCTAGTTGGCCAAACCAAACGGATAATTCGAAGAGACTTGCAAAGATAACCAATTATACATAAAAGAATTCAGAGAAGATTCAAATATTATTCATAGATAGACTTGATCATAAACCCACAATTCATCGGTCTCAACAAACGCACCGCAAAAAGAAGATTACATCGAATGGATCTCCACAAGAGAGGGGGAGAACTTTGTATTGAGATCCAAAGAGAGAGAAGAAGCCATCTAGCTACTAACTATGGACCCGAAGGTCTGAGGTAAACTACTGACACTTCATCGGAGAGGCTATGATGATGTAGAAGCCCTCCGTGATGATGACCCTCTCCGGCGGAGCTCCAGAACAGGCCCCAAGATGGGATCTTGTGGATACAGAAAGTTGTGGCGGTGGAATTAGGTTTTTGGCTCCTGTTCTGATCATTTGGGGGTATGTAGGTATATATAGGAGGAAGAAGTACGTCGATGGAGCTCCGAGGGGCCCATGAGGCAGGGGCGCGCCCTAGGGGGGGCACCCCCACCCTCGTGACCGCCTCTTTGACTCCTTGGAGTAGGGTCCAAGTCTCCTGGATCAGGTTCGATGAGAAAATCACGTTCCCAAAGGTTTTATTCCATTTGTACTCTGTTTGATATTCCGTTTCTTTGAAACACTGAAATAGGCAAAAAACAACAATTCTAGGCTGGGCCTCCGGTTAATAGGTTAGTCCCAAAAATAATATAAAAGTGGAAAATAAAGCCCAATATAGTCCAAAACAGTAGATAATATAGCATGGAGCAATCAAAAATTATAGATACGTTGGAGACGTATCAGGCATCCCCAAGCTTAATTCCTGCTCGTCCTCAAGTAGGTAAATGATAAAAAGAGAATTTTTGATGCGGAGTGCTACTTGGCATAATTTCAATGAAAATCTTCTTAATTGTGATATGAATATTCAGATTAGAAAGAATCAAGACAAAAGTTTATATTGACAAAAAATAATAATACTTCAAGCATACTAACAAAGCAATTATGTCTTCTCAAAATAACATGGCCAAAGAAAGTTATCCCTACAAAATCATATAGTCTGGCTATGCTCTATCTTCACCACACAAAATATTTAAATCATGCACAACCCCGATGACAAGCCAAGCAATTGTTTCATACTCTAACTTTTTCAAAACTTTTTCAATCTTCACGCAATACATGAGCGTGAGCCATGGATATAGCACTATAGGTGGAATAGAATGGTGGTTGTGGAGAAGACAAAAAGAGGGGAAGATAGTCTCACATCAACTAGGCGTATCAACGGTCTATGGAGATGCCCATCAATAGATATCAATGTGAGTGAGTAGGGATTGCCATGCAACGGATGCACTAGAGCTATAAGTATATGAAAGCTAAAAAAGAAACTAAGTGGGTGTGCATCCAACTTGCTTGCTCATGAAGACCTAGGGCAATTTGAGGAAGCCCATCATTGGAATATACAAGCCAAGTTTTATAATGAAAGATTCCCACTAGTATATGAAAGTGATTACATGAGAGACTCTCTACTATGAAGATCATGGTGCTACTTTGAAGCACAAGTGTGGTAAAAGGATAGTAACATTGTCCCTTCTCTCTTTTTCTCTCATTTTTTATTTGGGCCTTTTTTCATGGCCTCTTTTCTTTCTCTTTTTTTGGGCTTCTTTGGCCTCTTTTATTTATTTTTCGTCCGGAGTCTCATCCCGACTTGTGGGGGAATCATAGTCTCCATCATTCTTTCCTCACTGGGACAATGCTCTAATAATGATGATCATCACACTTTTATTTTTCTTACAACTCAACAATTACAACTCGATACTTAGAACAAAATATGACTATATATGAATGCCTCTGGCGGTGTACCGGGATATGCAATATGACAATGATGGAGTGTGTCATAATAAACGGAATGGTGGAAAGTTGCATGGAAATATATCTCGGAATGGCTATGGAAATGCCATAATAGGTAGGTATGGTGGCTGTTTTGAGGAAGCTATATGGTGGGTGTATGATACCGGCGAAAGGTGCGCAGTATTAGAGAGGCTAGCAAAGGTGGAAGGGTGAGAGTGCGTATAATCCATGGACTCAACATTAGTCATAAAGAACTCATATACTTATTGCAAAAATCTACAAGTTATCAAAGAAAAGTATTACGCACATGCTCCTAGGGGGATAGATTGGTAGGAAAAGACCATCGCTCGTCCCCGATCGCCACTCATAAGGAAGACAATCAATAAATAAATCATGCTCTGACTTCATCACATAACGGTTCACCATACGTGCATGCTACGGGAATCACAAGCTTCAACACAAGTATTCTTTAAATTCACAACTACTCAACTAGCATGACTTTAATATTATCACCTCCATATCTCAAAACAATTATCATGCTTCAATCTTTTCTTAGTATTCAACACACTCAAAAGAAAGTTTCACAAATCTTGAATACTAAGCATATTATTATTAAGAAAATTACCATGCTATTAAGAGACTCTCAAAATAATTTATGTGAAGCATGAGAGATCAATAGTTTCTTTAAAACAAATCCACCACCGTGCTCTAAAAGATCTAAGTGAAGCATATAGAGCAAAATTACATAGCTCAAAAGATATAAGTGAAGTACATAGAGCAAAACTACTTAGCTCAAAAAGATATAAATGAAGCACATAGAGCAAAATTACTTAGCTCAAAAGATATAAGTGAAGCACATAGAGTAAAACTACTTAGCTCAAGAGATATAAGTGAAGCACATAGAGCATTCTATCAAATTTTAATTCATGTATGGCTCTATAAAAAGGTGTGTACAGCAAGGATGATTGTGTCACACTAACAAACAAAGACACAAATAATACAAGACGCTCCAAGCAAAACACATATCATGTGGTGAATAAACATATAGCTCCAAGTAAAGTTACCGATAGAAGTAGACGAAAGAGGGGATGCCTTCCGGGGCATCCCCAAGCTTTGGCTTTTGGTGTCCTTAGATTATCTTGGGGGTGACATGGGCATCCCCAAGCTTAGGCTCTTGCCACTCCTTGTTCTGTAATCCATCAAATCCTTACCCAAAACTTGAAAACTTCACAACACAAAACTTAAGGTAGAAAACTCGTGAGCTCCGTTAGCGAAAGAAAACAAAAGACCACTTCAAGGTACTGTAATGAACTCATTATTTATTTATATTGGTGTTAAACCTACTGTATTCCAACTTATCTATGGATTATAAACTATTTTACTAGCCATAGATTCATCAAAATAAGCAAACAACACACGAAAAACAGAATCTGTCAAAAACAGAACAGTCTGTAGTAATCTGTAGCTAGCGCAAGATCTGGTACCCTAAAAATTCTAAAATAAATTGCTGGACGTGAGGAATTTATCTATTAATAATCTTCAAAAATAATTAACTACATATCACTCTCCAAATAAAAATGACAGCAGTTCTCGTGAGCGCTAAAGTTTCTGTTTTTTACAGCAAGTTCAACAAGACTTTCCCCAAGTCTTCCCAACGGTTCTACTTGGCACAAACACTAATTAAACACAAAAAACACAACCAAAACATAGGCTAGGTAATTTATTTATTACTAAACAGGAGCAAAAAGCAAGGAATAAAAATAAAATTGGGTTGCCTCCCAACAAGCGCTATCGTTTAACGCCCCTAGCTAGGCATAAAAGCGAGGATAGATCTAGGTATTGCCATCTTTGGTAGGCAATCCATAAGTGGCTCTCATGATAGTTTCATATGGCAATTTTATTTTATTTCTTGGAAATTGTTCCATGCCCCTTTTTAATGGAAATTGAAATCTAATATTCCCTTTCTTCATATCAATAATCGCACCAACCGTTCTAAGGAAAGGTCTACCAAGAATAATAGGGCAAGAAGGATTGCAATCTATATCAAGAACAATGAAATCTACGGGCACATAATTCCGATTTGCAACAATAAGAACATCATTAATCCTTCCCATAGGTTTCTTAATAGTAGAATCCTCAAGATGCAAGTTTAGAGAGCAATCATCAAAATCGCGGAAATCTAGCAAATCACACAAAGTTTTGGGGATAGTGGAGACACTAGCACCCAAATGACACAAAGCATAAAACTCATGATCTTTAATTTTAATTTTAATAGTTGGTTCCCACTCATCATAGAGTTTTCTAGGGATAGAAACTTCCAACTCAAGTTTTTCTTCATAAGATTGCATCAAGGCATCGACAATATGTTCGGTGAAGGCTTTATTTTGACTATAAGCATGTGGAGAATTTAGCACGGATTGCAACAAGGAAATACAGTCAATTAAAGAACAACTTTCATAATTAAATTCCTTGAAATCCAATATAGTGGGTTTAGCAACATCTAGGTTTTTATTTCTTTCAATCTCACTTTTATCAATTTCATCATAAAGATCTAAGTACTCCGAATTTTTAGAACGCCTTCTAGGTAAAGGAAGATCATATTCAGTTTCATAAAGATTCATATTGCAAAACAAAGATTTAATAGGAGACACATCTATAACTTTTAGATCTTCATCTTGATTTTCATAGGAATTGGAAGAACACGCTTTAATAAAGGCATCTTTGGAAGCACGCATCCTAGCGGTTCTTTACTTGCACTCATCAATGGAAATTCTCATGGCTTTGAGAGACTCATTGATATCATGCTTAGGAGGAATAGATCTAAGCTTTAAAGACTCAACCTCAAGAGAAATTCTCTAGCCAAATCATCAACTTTAAGCAATTTCTCTTCAAGCAAAGCATTAAAATTGTTTTGTGAATTCATAAACTCTTTAACACTATTCTCAAATTCAGAGGGCATCTTATTATAATTTCCATAAGAGTTATTGTAGGAATTCCCATAATTATTAGAAGGATTACTAGGATGTGGCATAGGATTAAAATTCCCTCTATAAGCGTTGTTACCAAAATTATTCCTACCAACAAAATTCAAATCCATAGATTCATTGTTATTCTCAATCAAAGTAGACAAAGGCATATCATTAGGATCATAAGAAACACTCTCAGTAGCAAATAATTTCATAAGTTCATCCATCTTTCCACTCAACACATTGATTTCTTCTATCGCATGCACTTTTCTATTAGAAGATCTTTCAGTATGCCATTGAGAATAATTAACCATAATATTATCTAGGAGTTTAGTAGCATCTCCTAAAGTGATTTCCATAAAAGTGCCTCCCGCGGCCGAATCTAAAAGATTTCTAGAAGCAAAATTCAATCCGGCATAAAATTTTTGTATAATCATCCATAAATTCAAACCATGAGTAGGGCAATTATGTATCATTAATTTCATTCTCTCCCAAGCTTGTGCAACATGTTCATGATCAAGTTGCTTAAAATTCATAATATCGTTTCTAAGAGAGATGATCTTAGCGGGAGGGAAATACTTAGAGATAAAAGCATCTTTGCACTTGTTCCAAGAATCAATACTATTTTTAGGCAAAGACGAAAACCAAGTTTTAGCACGATCTCTAAGCGAAAAAGGAAGTAGCTTCAATTTAACGACATCATTATTGACATCTTTTTTCTTTTGCATATCACATAAATCCACGAAGCTATTCAGATGAGTAGCGGCATCTTCACTAGGAAGGCCGGCGAATTGATCTTTCATAACAAGATTCAACAAAGCAGTATTGATTTCACAAGATTCAGTATTGGCAAGAGGAGCAATCGGAGTGCTAAGGAAATCATTATTTTTGGTATTGGTGAAGTCACACAATTTGGTAGTATCTTGAGCCATCGCGACAAACAAGCAATACAACACACGGGCAAACAAAAAGGCAAGCGGAGAAAGAGAAGGAGAAGGAGAAGGAGAAGGAGAGGGCGAATAAAACGGCAAGGGTGAAGTGGGGGAGAGGAAAACGAGAGGCAAATGGCAACTAATGTAATGCGAGAGATAGGGATTATGATGGGTACTTGGTATGTTGACTTTTTGCGTAGACTCCCTGGCTACGATGCTAGAAATGGCTCATTGTCAGGAGTCAAATCTTGACTTGCACGAACCTCCCCGGCAACGGCGCCATAAATTCTTCTTGCTACCTCTTGAGCTTGCGTTGGATTTCCCTGAAGAGGAAGGGATGATGCAGCAGAGTAGCGTAAGTATTTCCCTCAGTTTTTGAGAACCAAGGTATCAATCCAGTAGGAGGCCATGCTCAAGTCCCTCGTACCTGCACAAAACGATAGCTACTCGCAACCAACGCGATTAGGGGTTGTCAATCCCTTCACGGTCACTTACGAGAGTGAGATCTGATAGATATAATATTTTTGGTGTTTTTGGTATAAATATGCAAAGTGAAAGTAAAAAAGCAAAGTAAAAAGCAAAGCAAGATTAAAGTGATGGAGATTGATATGATGAGAATAGACCCGGGGGCCATAGGTTTCACTAGTGGCTTCTCTCAAGAGCATAAGTATTCTACGGTGGGTGAACAAATTACTGTTGAGCAATTGACATAATTGAGCATAGTTATGAGAATATCTAGGCATGATCATGTATATAGGCATCACGTCAGTGAAAAGTAGACCGAAACGATTCTGCATCTACTACTATTACTCCATTCATCGACCGCTATCCAGCATGCATCTAGAGTATTAAGTTAAAAATAGAGTAACGCTTTAAGCAAGATGACATGATGTAGAGAGATAAATTCATGCAATATGAAATAAACCCCATCTTGTTATCCTCGATGGCAACGATGCAATACGTGCCTTGCCGCCCCTTCTGTCACTAGGAAAGGACACCGCAAGATCGAACCCAAAGCTAAGCACTTCTCCCATGGCAAGAACTACCAATCTAGTTGGCCAAACCAAATAGATAATTCGAAGAGACTTGCAAAGATAACCAATCATACATAAAAGAATTCAGAGAAGATTCAAATATTATTCATAGATAGACTTGATCATAAACCCACAATTCTGTTGGGGAACGTAGCATAAATTCAAAATTTTCCTACGTGTCACCAAGATCTATCTATGGAGTCATCTAGAAACGAGGGAGGAGTGGATCTACATACCCTTGTAGATCGCGCGCGGAAGCGTTCAAGAGAACGGGGTTGATGGAGCCGTACTCGTCGTGATTCAAATCACCGATGATCCTAGTGCCGAACGGACGGCACCTCCGCGTTCAACACACGTACGGAACGGATACGTCTCCCACGCCTTGATCCATCAAGGAGGAGGGAGAGGTTGATGGAGATCCAGCAGCACGACGGCATGGTGGAAGTAGCGGGATTCCAACAGGGCTTCGCTAAGCGCTGCGGGAGGAGGGAGATGTGTCACGGGAGGGAGAGGGAGGCGCCAGGCCTTAGGTATGGTTGCTCCTCCTTTTCCCCACTATATATAGGGCCAAGGGAGAGGGGGGAGGCGCAGCCCTTGCCCCTTCCTCCAAGGAAGGGTGCGGCCAAGGGGGGAAGGAGTCCATCCTCCCCAAGGCACCTCGGAGGTGCCTTCCCCTTTTAGGACTCTCCCCTTTTTTCTCTCTCTTGGCGCATGGGCCTCTTGGGGCTGGTGCCCTTGGCCCATATAGGCCAAGGCACACCCCCTACAGCCCATGTGGCCCCCCGGGGCAGGTGGCCCCACCCGGTGGACCCTCGGGACCCTTCCGGTGGTCCCGGTACAATACCTGTGACCCCGAAACTTGTCCTGATGGCCGAAATAGCACTTCCTATATATATAATTCTTTACCTCCGGACCATTCCGGAACTCCTCGTGACGTCCGGGATCTCATCCGGGACTCCGAACAACTTTCGGGTTACCGCATACTAATATCTCTATAACCCTAGCGTCACCGAACCTTAAGTGTGTAGACCCTACGGGTTCGGGAGACATGCAGACATGACCGAGACGTTCTCCGGTCAATAACCAACAGCGGGATCTGGATACCCATGTTGGCTCCCACATGTTCCACGATGATCTCATCGGATGAACCACGATGTCAAGGACTTAATCAATCCCGTATACAATTCCCTTTGTCTAGCGGTATTGTACTTGCCCGAGATTCGATTGTCGGTATCCCTATACCTTGTTCAATCTCGTTACCGGCAAGTCTCTTTACTCGTTCCGTAACACATCATCCCGTGATCAACTCCTTGATCACATTGTGCACATTATGATGATGTCCTACCGAGTGGGCCCAGAGATACCTCTCCGTTTACACGGAGTGACAAATCCCAGTCTCGATTCGTGCCAACCCAACAGACACTTTCAGAGATACCTGTAGTGCACCTTTATAGTCACCCAGTTACGTTGTGAAGTTTGGTACACCCAAAGCATTCCTACGGTATCCGGGAGTTGCACAATCTCATGGTCTAAGGAAATGATACTTGACATTAGAAAATCTTTAGCATACGAACTACACGATCTTTGTGCTAGGCTTAGGATTGGGTCTTGTCCATCACATCATTCTCCTAATGATGTGATCCCGTTATCAACGACATCCAATGTCCATGGTTAGGAAACCGTAACCATCTATTGATCAACGAGCTAGTCAACTAGAGGCTTACTAGGGACATGGTGTTGTCTATGTATCCACACATGTATCTGAGTTTCCTATCAATACAATTATAGCATGGATAATAAACGATTATCATGAACAAGGAAATATAATAATAACTAATTTATTATTGCCTCTAGGGCATATTTCCAACAGTCTCCCACTTGCACTAGAGTCAATAATCTAGTTCACATCGCCATGTGATTAACACTCACAGGTCACATCTCCATGTAACCAACATCCAAAGAGTTTACTAGTGTCACTAAACTAGTTCACATCATCATGTGATTAAGACTCAATGAGTTCTGGGTTTGATCATGTTGCTTGTGAGAGAGGTTTTAGTCAACGGGTCTGAACCTTTCAGATCGTGTGTGCTTTACAAATCTCTATGTCATCTCCTAGATGTAGCTACCACGTTCTATTTGGAGCTATTCCAAATAACTGTTCTACTTGGAGCTATTCTAAATTGTTGCTCCATTATACGTATCCGACATCTCTACTCAGAGCTATCCGGATAGGTGTTAAGCTTGCATCGACGTAACCCTTTACGACGAACTCTTTTACCACCTCCATAATCGAGAAAATTCCTTAGTCCACTAGTTACTAACGATAACTTTGACCGCTGTCCTGTGATCCATTCTTGGATCACTCTTGTACCCCTTGACTGACTCATGGCAAGGCACACTTCAGGTGCGGTACACAGCATAGCATACTGTAGAGCCTATGTCTTAAGCATAGGGGACGACCTTCGTCCTTTCTCTCTATTCTGCCGTGGTCGAGCTTTAAGTCTTAACTTCATACCTTACAACTCAGGCAAGAACTCCTTCTTTGACTGATCCATCTTGAACAACTTCAAGATCATGTCAAGGTATGTGCTCATTTGAAATTACCATTAAGCGTTTTGATCTATCCTTATAGATCTTGATGCTCAATGCTCAAGTAGCTTAATCCAGGTTTTCCATTGAAAACACTTTCCAAATAACCCTATATGCTTTCCAGAAATTCTACGTCATTTCTGATCAACAATATGTCAACATATACTTATCAGAAATTCTATAGTGCTCCCACTCACTTCTTTGGAAATACAAGTTTCTCATAAACTTTGTATAAACCCAAAATCTTTGATCATCTCATCAAAGCACACATTCCAACTCTGAGATGCTTACTCCAGTCCTCAGAAGGATAGCTGGAGCTTTGCATACTTATTAGCATCTTTCAGGATTGACAAAACCTTCCGGTTGTATCACATACCACCTTTCCTCAAGAAAAACGTCGAGGAAACAATGTTTTGACATCCTTTCTGCAAGATTTCATAAATAATGCAGTAATCGCTAATATAATTCCAACAGACTCTTAGCATCGCTACGAGTGAGAAAAGTCTCATCATAGTCAACTCCTTGAACTTGTCGGAAAGAACTTAACGACAAGTCGAGCTTTCTTAATGGTGACATATACCATCATTGTCCGTCTTCCTTTTAAAATCCATCTGTACCCAACAGCCTTACGACCATCAAGTAGTTCTTCCAAAGTCTACACTTTGTTTTCATATATGGATCCTCTCTCGGATTTTATGGCCTCGAGCCATTTATCGGAATCCGGGCCCACCATCGCTTCTCCATAGCTCGTAGGTTCATTGTTGTCTAGCAACATGACTTCCAAGACAGGATTACATACCACTCTGAAGTAGTGCGCATCCTTGTCATCCCACGAGGTTTGGTAGTGACTTGATCTGAAGTTTCATGATCAATATCATAAGCTTCCACTTCAATTGGTGTAGGTGCCACAGGAACAACTCTTTGTGCCCTGCTATACACTAGTTGTAGTGACGGTTCAATAACCTCATCAAGTCTCCACCATCCTCCCACTCAATTCTTTCGAGAGAAACTTTTCCTCGAGAAAGGACCCGATTCTAGAAACAATCCCTTATTGCTTTCGAATCTGAGACAGGAGGTATACCCAACTGTTTTGGGTGTCCTATGAAGATGCATTTATCCGCTTTGGGTTTGAGCTTATCAGCCTGAAACTTTTTCACATAAGCGTCGCAGCCCCAAACTTTTAAGTAATGACAGCTTAGGTTTCTTTAAACCATAGTTCATACGGTGTCATCTCATCGGAATTACGTGGTGCCCCTTTTAAAGTGAATGTGGTTGTCTCTAATGCCTAACCCATAAACTATCGTGGTAATTCGATAAGAGACATCATGGTATGCATCATATCCAATAGGGTGCAGTTATGATGTTCGGACACACCATCACACTATGGTGTTCTAGGCTGTATTAGTTGTGAAATAATTTCCACAATGTCTTAATTCTGTGCCAAACTCGTAATTCAGATATTCATCTCTATGATCATATCATAGATATTTTATCCTCTTGTCACGACGATATTTCAACTTCACCCTGAAATTACTTGAACCTTTCAATAATTCAGACTCGTGATTCATCAAGTAAATGTACTCAACATCTACTCAAATCATCTGTGAAGTAAGAACATAATGATATCCACTACATGCCTCAGCACTCATTGGACTGCACACATCAAAATGTATTACTTCCAACAAGTTGCTTTCTAGTTCCATTTTACTGAAAACGAGGCTTTCAGTCATCTTGCCCATGTGGTATGATTTGCATGTCTCAAGTGATTCAAAATCAAGTGAGTCCAAACGGTCCATTTGCATGGAGTTTCTTCATGCATATACACCAATAGACATGGTTCGCATGTCTCAAACCTTTCAAAAACGAGTGAGCCCAAAGATCCATCAACATGGAGCTTCTTCATGCGTTTTATACCGATATGACTTACGTGGAAGTGCCACAAGTAGGTGGTACTATCATTACTATCTTTTGGCATGAACATGTGTATCACTACGATCGAGATTCAATAAACCATTCATTTTAGGTGTAAGACCATTGAAGGTATTATTTAAATAAACAGAGTAACCATTATCCTCCTTAAATGAATAACCGTATTGTGATAGACATAATCCAATCATGTCTATGCTCAACGCAAACACCAATCTTGATGGTAGAGGGAGCATGCGCTGCTTGATCATATCAACATTGGAAACACTTCCAACACATATCGTCAGCTCACCTTTAGCTAGTCTCCGTTTATTCCGTAGCTTTTATTTCGAGTTACTAACACTTAGCAACCGAACCGGTATCTAATACCCTGGTGCTACTAGGAGTACTAGTAAAGTACACATCAACACAATGTATATCCAATATACTTCTATCGACCTTGCCAGCCTTCTCATCTACCAAGTATCTAGGGTAATTCTGCTCCAGTGGTTGTTCCCCTTATTACAGAAGCACTTAGTCTCGGGTTTGGGTTCAACCTTGGGTTTCTTCACTAGAGCAGCAGCTGAATTGCCGTTTCATGAAGTATCCCTTCTTGCCCTTGCCCTTCTTGAAACTAGTGGTTTCACCAACCATCAACAATTGATGCTCCTTCTTGATTTCTACTTTGGTGTCAAACATCGCGAATATCTCAAGGATCATCATATATGTCCCTGGTATATTATAGTTCACCACGAAGCTCCAGCAGCTTGGTGGTAATGACTTCGGAGAACCTTCACTGTCTCATCTGGAAGATTAACTCCCACTCGATTCAAATGATTGTTGTACTCAGACAATCTGAGCACAAGCTCAACAATTGAGCTTTTCTCCTTAGTTGGTAGGCTAAGAAAATCGTCGGAGGTCTTATACCTCTTGACGTGGGCACGAGCTTGAAATCCCAATTTCAGCCCTCAAAACATCTCATATGTTTTGCGACGTTTCCAAAACGTCTTTGGTGCCTCAACTCTATACCGTTTAACTGAACTATCATGTAGTTATCAAAACGTGTATGTCAGATGTTCGCAACATCCACAGACAACGTTCGAGGTTCAGCACACTGAGCGGTGCATTAAGGACATAAGCCTTCTAAGAAGCAATGAGGACAATCCTCAGTCTACGGACCTAGTCCGCATAATTGCTACTATCAACTTTCAACTAATTTTTCTCTAGGAACATATCTAAACAGTAGAACTAAAGCATGAGATACGACATAATTTGCAATTCCTTTTGACTATGTTCAGGATAATTAAGTTCATCTTATGAACTCCCACTCAGATAGACATCCCTCTGGTCATCTAAGTGATTACATGATCCGAGTCAACTAGGCCGTGTCCGATCATCACGTGAGACGGACTAGTCAAAGTCAGTGAACATCTTTATGTTGATCGTATCTTCTATACACTCATGCTCGACCTTTCGGTCTTCTGTGTTCCGAGGCCATGTCTGTACATGCCAGGCTCGTCAAGTTAACCCTAAGTGTTTTTGCATGTGTAAAACTGTCTTACACCCATTGTATGTGAACGTAAGGATCTATCACACCCGATCATCACGGCGTGCTTCGAAACGACGAACTGTAGCAACGGTGCACAGTTAGGGGAGAACACTTCTTGAAATTGTTGTAAGGGATCATCTTATTTACTACCATCGTTCTAAGCAAATAAGATGTATAAACATGATAAACATCACATGCAATCAAATAGTGACATGATATGGCCAATATCATATAGCTCCTTTGATCTCCATCTTGGGGCTCCATGATCATCTTGTCACCGGCACGACACCATGATCTCCATCATCATGATCTCCATCATCGTGTCTTCTTGAAGTTGTCTCGTCATTGACATGCAAGTCGTGATTCCCTTGACAAGAACATGATCAATCTCATACATCACATATATCATTCATCACATCCTTTTGGCCATATCACATCACATAGCATACCCTGCAAAAACAAGTTAGACGTCCTCTAATTGTTGTTTGCATGTTTTACATGGCTGCTATGGGTTTCTAGCAAGAACGTTTCTTACCTACGCAAAACCACAACGTGATATGCCAATTGCTATTTACCCTTCATAAGGACCCTTTTCATCGAATCCGATCCGACTAAAGTAAGAGAGACAGACACCCGCTAGCCACCTTATGCATCTAGTGCATGTCAGTCGGTGGAACCAGTCTCACGTAAGAGTACGTGTAAGGTCGGTCCGGGCCGCTTCATCCCACGATGCCGCCGAATCAAGATAAGACTAGTAACGGAAAGCATATTGAACAAAATCAACGCCCACAACTACTTTGTGTTCTACTCGTGCATAGAATCTACGCAATAGACCTAGCTCATGATGCCACTGTTGGGGAACATAGCATAAATTCAAAATTTTCCTATGTGTCACCAAGATCTATCTATGGAGTCATCTAGCAACGAGGGAGGAGTGGATCTACATACCCTTGTAGATCGCGCGCGGAAGCATTCAAGAGAACGGGGTTGATGGAGTCGTACTCGTCGTGATTCAAATCACCGATGATCCTAGTGCCAAACGGACGGCACCTCCGCATTCAACACACGTACGGAACGGAGACGTCTCCCACGCCTTGATCCAGCAAGGAGGAGGGAGAGGTTGATGGAGATCCAGCAGCACGACGGCATGGTGGAAGTAGCGGGATTCCAACAGGGCTTCGCTAAGCGCTGCGGGAGGGAGATGTGTCACGGGAGGGAGAGGGAGGCGCCAGGCCTTAGGTATGGTTGCTCCTCCTTTTCCCCACTATATATAGGGCCAAGGGAGAGGGGGGAGGCGCAGCCCTTGCCCCTTCCTCCAAGGAAGGGTGCGGCCAAGGGGGGAAGGAGTCCATCCTCCCCAAGGCACCTCGGAGGTGCCTTCCCCTTTTAGGACTCTCCCCTTTTTTCTCTCTCTTGGCGCATGGGCCTCTTGGGGCTGGTGCCCTTGGCCCATATAGGCCAAGGCACACCCCCTACAGCCCATGTGGCCCCCCGGGGCAGGTGGCCCCACCCCGTGGACCCCCGGGACCCTTCCGGTGGTCCCGGTACAATACCGGTGACCCCGAAACTTGTCCCGATGGCCGAAATAGCACTTCCTATATATATAATTCTTTACCTCCGGACCATTCCGGAACTCCTCGTGACGTCCAGGATCTCATCCGGGACTCCGAACAACTTTCGGGTTACCGCATACTAATATCTCTATAACCCTAGCGTCACCGAACCTTAAGTGTGTAGACCCTACGGGTTCGGGAGACATGCAGACATGACCGAGACGTTCTCCGGTCAATAACCAACGGCGGGATCTGGATACCCATGTTGGCTCCCACATGTTCCACGATGATCTCATCGGATGAACCACGATGTCAAGGACTTAATCAATCCCGTATACAATTCCCTTTGTCTAGCGGTATTGTACTTGCCCGAGATTCGATCGTCGGTATCCCTATACCTTGTTCAATCTCGTTACCGGCAAGTCTCTTTACTCGTTCCGTAACACATCATCCCATGATCAACTCCTTGATCACAGTGTGCACATTATGATGATGTCCTACCGAGTGGGCCCAGAGATACCTCTCCGTTTACACGGAGTGACAAATCCCAGTCTCGATTCGTGCCAACCCAACAGACACTTTCAGAGATACCTGTAGTGCACCTTTATAGTCACCCAGTTACGTTGTGACGTTTGGTACACCCAAAGCATTCCTACGGTATCCGGGAGTTGCACAATCTCATGGTCTAAGGAAATGATACTTGACATTAGAAAAGCTTTAGCATACGAACTACACGATCTTTGTGCTAGGCTTAGGATTGGGTCTTGTCCATCACATCATTCTCCTAATGATGTGATCCCGTTATCAATGACATCCAATGTCCATGGTTAGGAAACCGTAACCATCTATTGATCAACGAGCTAGTCAACTAGAGGCTTACTAGGGACATGGTGTTGTCTATGTATCCACACATGTATCTGAGTTTCCTATCAATACAATTATAGCATGGATAATAAACGATTATCATGAACAAGGAAATATAATAATAACTAATTTATTATTGCCTCTAGGGCATATTTCCAACAAATTCATCAGTCTCAACAAACACACCGCAAAAAGAAGATTACATCGAATAGATCTCCACAAGAGACGGGAAGAACTTTGTATTGAGATCCAAAGAGAGAGAAGAAGTCATCTAGCTACTAACTATGGACCCGAAGGTCTGAGGTAAACTACTCACACTTCATCGGAGAGGCTATGATGATGTAGAAGTCCTCCGTGATGACGGCCCTCTCCGGCGGAGCTCCGGAACAGGCCCAAGATGGGATCTCGTGGATACAGAAAGTTGCGGTGGTGGAATTAGGTTTTTGGCTCCTGTTCTGATCGTTTGGGGGTACGTAGGTGTATATATAGGAGGAAGAAGTACGTCGGTGGAGCTTCGAGGGGCCCACGAGGCAGGGGGGCGCGCCCTAGGGGGGGCGCCCCCCACCCTTGTGACCGCCTCTGTGACTCCCTGGAGTTGGGTCCAAGTCTCCTGAATCATGTTCGGTGAGAAAATCACGTTCCCGAAGGTTTTATTCCATTTGGACTCCGTTTGATATTCCGTTTCTTCGAAACAGTGAAATAGGCAAAAAACAGCAATTCTGGGCTAGGCCTCCGGTTAATAGGTTAGTCCCACAAATAATATAAAAGTGGAAAATAAAGCCCAATATAGTCCAAAACAGTAGATAATATAGCATGGAGCAATCAAAAATTATAGATACGTTGGAGACGTATCAGCCGACGTTATCGGTGGACCACCCGATGCGGTGGACGAGGGCGTAGATGAGGTAGCTCTGGTGCGGTGGTGAAGCGCGACCGTCGTCGTTGTTGTCCGGCACAGAGGTGGGGAACGGTGGGGAAAGAGATGAGATGAGGGGCGATTCGAGGGTTGGCGGCGAATTAGGGATTTGAGCAATCTGGGCGCGGAAGGGGACGGTGGAGAAGAGAGATTTTGCAGGGCTGGAATTGGGGCCGCCAGATATTTCAATCCGAAATGTGGAAGCGCGAACTTATATTGTCGTCGTCCTTTTTTGGTGGGGAGGGGGGTGGGTGGCTGGGTGCTACACGTCCGTCCGACACACGCGACCACCCCGGCAGGACTATGCTTCGGTGCCTTAAGGCACCTGCCTTTGTGTCCATGACATGTGGGCCCAAAAGGTGGTTGGCCCACATGTCAGTGACCCAAAGGAGTTGCCTTTAAGGCACCGAAGCAGCGTCCACCCCGACACGACCCTGGTCTGCCTGGTGCGCCTACATTTGAGAATGCAAACGAATCTTCTTTCATTTGCAAACGAATCTGTATGTATTACCATGCCCGTGTTTTCCTTGAAATAATTAGTCATTCGAAACAGATACTCCATCCGTTCACTTTTGTAAGTCGTTTCAGACAACTTAAAATGAACTATTTTGCACATTGTCTGAAATGTCTTCAAGGTCTTATAAAAGTGAATAGAGGGAGTACTATAAATTAATTAATGAGGAGTTATTTGAAAAAAAATCGAAACGGTACCCACGCTAACATGGATTAGAGTGTGTGTCACATAATTAGTTATTTGAATTAGAGTGTGTGTCATGTAGTTAGTTATTTGAATTAGAGTGTGTGTCACGTAGCGATCTCCAATTCTAACGTGGATTTTGCATTTCACTGTATCCACGCTACTTTTTTAATACAAATTCATATGTATATGATGAACACCATGGTAGTGAGAAAACTATTGGATGGATTCAAACATATGACCTACAAAATAGCACAACAAACTGAGTCAATGTCAACTTTTCGAAACTTAGCATGGCACGAATTTGCAATAATTACTCGTATGCCTGGTCCTCGGTTCAAATCTTACAATGTACACTGAATTGAAACATCGATATTAAGTCTCGTACTATGTACATTCAAATGTTGTTTTTAGCCCCCCCCCCCGCACAAACGCTACATACTTCCTGTATCGGTCAATCTTCCTCTCCGAACCACCTTAGGAAGCTATCGGTTTCCAACACACGTTCATTCTTTCTCTCCATGTTTCGATCTCTAAGTCTCTCAACTACACA
The DNA here is from genome assembly GCF_056163025.1 of Triticum urartu. NCBI lineage: Eukaryota > Viridiplantae > Streptophyta > Magnoliopsida > Poales > Poaceae > Triticum > Triticum urartu. The sequence goes on from NC_141878.1 coordinate 222,608,385, forward strand.
ACCCCTTTTTCCACTCTGTTACCAAATGTATTTACCTCACACACCCGCCATTGCACCCCATGCCGAGCTCTCTCTCTCCCCCCTCTCCCTCTCACCCTCTCGCGCTAAATACATGCATTGCCTATCTAGCCCCCCAACCTCTCGTGCGCACGCACGCACGTTGTATATCTAGGTCAGTCCCTTGAGACTGTCTCACTCTTTCTTCCGCACGGCGGGCCACACTCGCTCAATCTCGCTCTCTTTATCTGAGTCTCGTTTAACCTCGTTTTCTTTCACACACAAATGATATATCTCCCTGTTCGGGCCTCGATCAACACACTCTATACTCTCTCACACAGATTGTCTATCTAGGTCAGTCCATCCAAGCCGCCGCCACTCTTTCGACCTCATGGTGGGCCACGCTCACTCAATCTCTCTCTCTCTCTCTGTATGTCTCGATTGACCTCACTCTTTCTCGGACAAAAACGATATATCACCATGTTTGAGCCCAATTCGACCTATTCACATTGTATACTCTCTGATGCACATCGTCTATTTAGGTCACTCTCTCCAACCCGTCTCACTCTTTCGATCGCACGGCGACCCTATATGATCGGTTGACCTTGCTTCCTCCCACGCACAAAATATATCTACACGTCTGTGACTGGATCATCTCTCAAGCTCTATCTTACAGCCCTCACCCTTGCCAAAAAGCTCAATCGGACAATATCTCTCCAGAGCATATATATTTGTTCAATGAATGTCGGACCACACTCACTTTGTCTCTCTATCTATATGTCTCTCAATTGACCTCGCTTTCTCACACCGTATCTTCCACGCGTTGAAGCTACTACCTCCCCATCCCTCACAAAGCCGGAGCTATTTACATTGCGAGGGGCACTCCAACCTTGGATTAATTTGTGTAGGCATTTGTTCCGGTCGGTTTAGATTATATTTTTGTAGCATTCGGCCCACAACTACTCCAAACATCATTGCAGCCCACGCAACTCCCCTAGTTGATTTCCCTCTGGCTCGGTCATCGCTCTCTCGCACGTCCTTTCTCGCCTTCAATGTTGCACCATGGTATTATTGAAAAAACTATGTTGTTCTCTTTAATTATTATAAATAAGCTACAAAACTACACACAAATAGTCCACTTGGAATGGAACAAATTTTGACCCACAAATTGAAGTGTTACAAACTACACACCGAGGGGCCCACATGAAATGAAACAAATTTGGACCCATATACAAATTAAAAAATAAAGGACGAGGATCGAACATGCGACCAGGCCTTCAAGCCGCACGTCAATAGGCAACATACGTAGAATAGAAATGTTTGTTGTACCCCCTTTGTTCACATAATGTTTTTATATTACCACAGCCTAATTAATGGATAACATGTAATATTATTTTTAGTACTATTCGCCTTCACTTACTGGTGGGTTCCATGTGTGCTCTCTCTCTCTCTCCTCCCCTTCTGCGTTTAGACGCACGGGCAAACAGGAGGAACTCGCGGGCGATGTTGCCGTTGACCATATCTGGACGCGTTCACAACTCACTGCACCAGTTTCACGTACTAGCAGCACTACTCAGTGTGTACGTGCAATGCACGTTAATTTGGAAGTATATTAAGTGCATGCGAATATTAACTACTAGGATATTATTTGCGTGTTGTCATGTGATTAGCACTATTTTTGGCATGAAATTAACTGCACGCTAAACGTGTTGAGCGCTCGACATTGAAGCAGTCTAGGTCGTTGGATGACAAGGAATGCATGTGGCTTGATGACGTTTTATATTTAATTTGATACGGCTCTAGCAGAACATTCAATCGATCAAACAATCCATTTCATTCAGTCTGACTCCGACTTTAAATTATACGATAGTCAATATAAAATAAACGGAAATGATAAACTTTCGGATTTTAAGCATGGCAATCCGAATGTTTTTCATGGCAAATTTAGATTACGCGACGGCGGCGGGGGCGTCTCGCGGTGGGAAGCGGCTCCTCTGCCGTGCTCTGTGTGTCATTGGGCCATTGACCGATGGCGACGGCGGCGTCTTGCGCCGTTGTTAGCGTACTCCTGGACGTAGACGCCGCCGTTGTTGGCGTACTCCTGGACGTTGGCCTAGCTTCAAGGAAGGCCAAAATGTTCTGGACTTCGGAGCGAGTCAGCTGGCGGGAGGAGGCGACTGGCGTTGGTGCAAGCAAGCGGTCGACGGCGGCCATCCATGCCGCTGAGGGGGGCACTGACACCCGCGCGGGGACAGGCGCTGTCAACGGCGTGGCAGAGACATTCGTGTGCACGGGCACCGACACGGGCACGCACATCAGTGCATGCGCTGGCAGGTGCACGGGCACCGGCACATGCGTGCGTGTCAGTGCACGCGCAGGCGCATGCGCCGGCAGGTGCACGGGGATGGGCGCTGGCGCAGTCGGGGCGACGGGAGCCAGAACGGGAGCGCGGACAGGCGCGACATCTTCCCGCAAGGCCAGTTCAAGCTCGTCCCAAAGCACCTTATGTTCTTGAGACTCCGGCTGGGTGTCTTCCTTAGGAAACTTGAACACTAAGGGCAGACCATCGTGATGCGGCATGGCGTACGTTTAGGCCAGGCTAGTTGGAGGTAGACGACAGGAGAATCGGAGAGGAAGAAAGAGGATTGTAGCGATACTAGGTAGTGCGGGGTTGATTTTAAACTGCGGCGCCGGCGACATTAAAAGTGGGAGCAGTTGGGACGACAGTGGGCGGCGGAGCCTGGTCAAAGGGCTCGCCTCTCGGTGAGCCTGCACATCGGTCTGCTCGCACACCTCCCTGAGAGCCGGCGCAGTGATCTGCTCGCACGCCTCCCGTCGACTCACACACTTGCTCGGACGACACCTGCCGATGAGAAGCTGGGACGCGTAGCGGCACGTACCCATGGTTTCAATAGTGAAAGCGTTCGCCTTAACGTGACAGGTCTTTCTTTGTTCCAAAATACGTTGGCTCTTCATTTGTGCAACTTGTCATAAGCAGCTTGTCTCAAATTGAAGAAAAAACTTACGAAGTAATATTTGTGCCATATCATGTGACCATGCTTAGTTTCAAGAATTTATGCTCACTTTTGGATTTTCTGAAATTTAAGATCTAGGATTCGAAACAATATCATAACCTGCATCATGCAATAAATTTTCAAGTCGTACATCTGTCCTGTTGTATTTCTTAAGAAAGGATTTGGTCAAACATTTTGCTTAGTTAGACTTCAGACAAGTTATATATGCAGAGTAAAAGGATAATCCCTCCGTACCAGTGCATTGCCTGATATATTAACTCAAGTACTAGGCACGAACAAACGGGCTCAATTCTGTGCTCATCTTGGTGTAGTAGTAGTAGTACTAGGCAATGCAGTTGACGGGTGGCCTTGATGAGCGGCGACCGAGGGAATTGAACCGTGCTCGGCACGGTAGGTAACGTTGTCTAGTTACTAAAGCATCCCTCTGTTGTTCATCGGTAGTCATTATGGACCAGGGACATGAGGGGAATTTCCTAGGGCTGGAATTCTGGTTTCCAGATATTTCGACTTGAAATGCTGAGGCTCGACTGGTTGGGGTTGCCTAATGTGCGTACCACGCATGCCACCGAAGGACACGAGCCCGGTTTTTTTAGGATCAACACAAGCCAAGGTCTGGCTGGTATGCCGTTGGGTCCTACCATTCGAGAATATGAAAGGAACCTTTTAAATTGCCAAACAAATCTATGTGTATTACAATACCCGTATTTTCCTTGCAAATACTAATCTCAACGTGGTAATTGATTTATGATGAGTTGTTGAATTAGAGTGAGTTTGTGATATAATGATCTCAATGTGGATTTCACATTTCATGGTATCCCTAGTAAGTTTCCCATTGCAAATTCAAATTTAAAAGATGAACAATATGGAGGTGAGAAAACTTTGTGTGTATCAAGCATATGACCACACAAACACACACAGAGACACACACGCACGAACACAACAACAATCCAATAAGTATAGTGCATCTATTTTTCCAAACCATGCATGTATGACACAAATTCAAAAATACTCCTTCTATTCCTAAATATTAGTCTTTTAGAGAGTTCAACAGGTGACTACATACGGAGCAAAATGAGTGAATCTAGACTCTAAAATATGTCTATATACATCCGTATGTGCTAGTCCATTTGAAGCCTCTAAAAAGACTAATATTTAGGAACGAAGGGAGTAAAATGTAAGTGCATCTAGTGCCACCCCTAGTTGGTTTTGGAGTATTGACGACAAACCTAGTTGAGGGACTAATGTGTTTGTGAGAATTGCAGGATAACACAGGTAGAAGTCCCTCATTGATTCGGTTTTCCTACCAGAGATGACCCCTAAAAATGTATGAAGACATTGAAGTCAAATGTGGTAAGTGAAGACATTCACCTTGAAGACTATGACAAGAGAAGACATCGCATGAAGACTATGGAGCGCGAAGACTTAGATCTTTCGTAGTTCTTTTTCTTCTTTGTTGAGTCATAGGAACCACCGTACTGTTAAGTGGGGTCCAAGAAAACCAGTCAGAATGACTGAAGTGATGCTTAACCAAAATCCTATGTCTTTGAGTGAAGACTGTGAGAGGGAATCTTGTTCAGAGTTGGACAAGTCAGATTTTCTTGTAGCCCAAGTAAAGTTGCCGTGTGTGTTTGAAATATGACCATTGAAACACGTGTCAGTTCCTTAGTGACCCAGGGTCATTTCGGACAAATCAGGTCGGGTTGCCTAGTGGCTATAAATAGCCCACCCCCTACAACCATAAACGGTTGGCTGCTCAGAGTTAAAGTATGGCTTTTGTCGTTTGAGAGCAACCCACCTCGAAGCCTTTGAGAGAGAATTCCTTGAGAGGATAAAGCCCTAACCACCCAGAGCCAAAGAGTGTTAGGCATCACTTAAGTCTTCTTGTCTGTGCAATCTGAAGACTTATTACACTTGAGGACTGTGAATCCTCCAGCCGGTTAGGCGTCGCGTTCTGAGCATCCAAGAGTCATTGTGGATCACCGGTGAACCAAGTCTGTGAAGGTTTGGAAGTCTACCTTGAAGACTTACCAGAGTAATTGGGCGAGGACTGGGTGTCCTTAGCTCAAGGGGAATAAGGTGAAGACGAGGTCTTCTGAGTTGAATCTCAGCCTCCCTAACCATACGTATAGTTGTCATAGCAACTGGAACTGGTCCAACAAATCATTGTCTTTAACGAGTCACTGGTTTCATCCTTCCCTTCCCTTTACTTACCGTTGGTTCTTGTGAAGTAATTGTACGATAGCATCACCATTCGACTTCCCTAAGTGATTACGTGTACTGATTGGCTTCTCAACATCTTCCTACCTGATCCTTACTGCCTAGCTGCTATTTGTCATTGTGCTTTCACTTCATTAAATACATGACTATGGTTTGCCTAGTGTAGTCTACCTTCCGCTGCATGATAATAGGTTTATTTCTATCGTTTGTCTTCGAAACTCACATGTTTTGAAGACTTTCATAAAAATCGCCTATTCACCCCCCTCTAGTCGATCACTAGAACTTTCAATTGGTATCAGAGCAAGGTACTCCCTTGTTCTGTGTGATTCGGTTTAACCACCTGGAGTTTTAGCTATGTCGACTGCAGGGATAATTAAAGTCTCCGCTGCGTGCCCCGCCTTTGATGGAACTGAATATCCCTACTGGAAGAATAAGATGCGCATGCATCTTGAAGCCATTGATTTCGACCTATGGTATGTCGTCAAGAACGGTGTTCCCAAGGCTGGAGAAGGTGTCACTGCCGCTGATGTCAAGAAGTTCGTTCAACTGGACTCTACTACCAAGAATATCATCTGTGGTCATCTGACCAAAGGACAGTATGGCCGCGTGAGTGCTTTGGAAACACCTAAGCTAGTCTGGGACTGGCTATCCAAGGTCAACGAAGGCATCTCAACCCAGAGAGATCAGAGAATCAGTATCCTTCGCAAGCTCTTCAACCGCTTCAAGAGAAATGACAATGAGAATGTCCAGCTCACGTTTGATCGACTCACTGACATCACAAATGAGCTTCAAGCCCTCGGCGCTACTGAGATCACCAAGCATGAAGTCGTCAAGACACTCCTGAGATCACTTGACAGTTTGTTTGACACCCTAGCTCTGATGATTCAAGAACGTCCTGATTTCAAGACACTCGATCCGTCTGACATACTTGAAGGGCTCAACATACACGAGTTTCAGCTTTCTGAGAAAAGAGACATCTACGGTCCCAACTATGGGCGAACTCGTGCCTTGAAGGCAAATGTTGTCTCCTCATCTGAAGAACAGTCTGATAGCAGTTCTGATGATCCTGAAGACATTGGAAGGGAGCTTGCTATGCTTGTGAAGAAGTTCCAAAAATTCACCAAGAAGAAAGGCTTCAGAAAGTCTTCACGATCAAGCTCAAGGAATGATGAAGCTTCTGCTCATGACTACAAGAAGAGAACATGTCACAAGTGCAAAAAACCTGGCCACTACATCTCTGAGTGTCCATAGTGGGACAATGAAAACAAGAAGAAGAAGAAGAAGAAGAAGAAGAAGAAGAAGAAGAAGAGCAAGGAGTATGACTCTAACGACAAGAAGAAGAACAAATACTCAAAATCTTCTTCCAAGTCTTCCTTCAAGTCTTCATCACACAAGAAGAGCTCATCTGGCAAGGCACGTGCGTTTGTTGGCAAGGAAATGGACTCTGAGGATGAGTCCGCTTCTGAGGAGGCGGAGGTGGAGTCTGAGGAGGAGTCCGATTCTGGCATTGCAAGTCTGGCTACAACATACGTTGCCAAGTCCATCTTGAACACTGAAGAAAATGACTTCATCACCGACACCGATGCAAATGACAAGGACTACTCCGCTCCTTCCTACTGCTTCATGGCACGTGGTGCCAAGGTAAACACACGCACTACTCACTATCAAACATCTAGTGACGATGACTCTGATTGTGTTTCCAAACCCAGCTACAAAACACTTGCTAAAATTGCAACTGAACAACAGAAAACCATGGAACACATTCAAAAACTGTTAGACAAAAGCGATGATCTGTTAGATGCTGAAATGACTCGATCTCAGTCCTTAATTGAAGACATAAAAGTCTTCACGTTAAGTATGAGGAACTTGAAAGTCATCATGAAACGCTCTCAACAGCTCATGAAAGGCTTTCCTATGATTATCTTCAAAGGAAGCAAGATCTTGAGAAATTGAGAGCGGCTCATGAAGATCTTCAAAAAGAAAACGAGTCACTTCGCGCCGAACAGATCAGTTCAGCTCAGGAAGGATTTGAACCACCATGTCTTAAATGTATTGAGCATGATAACGCTACTTCTGTTGCTGAATGTTCTACTGCTACTACTGTTGCAATATCTTCAACTGTTGATGTGGAAACTAACCCCTCTGCTAAGGACACCACAGCTATTGCTGATGAGAATGCTAGGTTGAAGACACTGCTTGAAACAGGGATGTACAAAAGTCTCAAAGGGCATCAGACACTATGTGATGTCCTCAAAATGCAGATCCTGAACCGAAACCCTAGGAAAGAGGGTGTTGGGTTCGTAAGGAAAATGAATGCTGATGGCTCTTACTGGAAACCTGAGCAGTACACCAAAACCACATGGGTTGCTGCAAAGGAACCTTCAGCAGATCCATCCACTCTATCTGGCTTCACTTGTGCTAACCCCATTGTTATTGACGAATCCTTTGATGCAAACTATAAATTGTTTAAGAATCAGAATGGTGAAGTGTTTGCCAGGTATATTGGTACTAACTGCAGGAATGGACCGCCTATGAAGAAGATCTGGGTGCCGAAAAGGTGTTTGGAGAATCTTCCTATGAATGTCATCATGACACCACAGGTGAAGAAGACAAACCCCAGACCACAGGCCTCATATGGTCCAAAGGCTTCATACAGACAGAGGACTCACCTGAGTCACACTAACGCAAATGTTTTGCAGGGAAGCCATAGTCAGGCCTATGAATATGAGCGCGGTTCATCAACCCGCCATGTTCATAAGACCAAGAACTATTCTGCTTATTCTTATGAATACTATTGTCCACCTGCAAGACTTTTTGCTAGGGCTCCAAAGCCAAAGTTCTCAGATGCTGCACTTAGACTTATTGCTTCAAAGCCACCCCTGAAGATGTGGGTGGCTAAGAAAGCTTAACTCTCTTTTTTTGCAGGGAAAGGTCTCCAGCCGAAAACCAAAATCGTCTGACACTATTGCTGGGGACCTTAAACATCTTGTAGGGCGCAAGATCAAATGCCCAAATGGTCTTACTATGTACTTTGTTTCTGAATCGCTTGCAACTTGCTCTATCTGTCCTAATCTCGATCTAAGCTTTAATAATCCACTAGTTCGTCAAATGTTTTTGCTTCACAATTCTCTTCGTGAAGCCTATCCCCCTAACTGCACTGTAGGGTACGACACTAGCTGCTTCAGAATGGATTATTGATAGTGGGTGTACAAATCACATGACTGGCAAGCGAAGCCTTCTCATGGACTCAACTTTACGTCCATCAGACAAAAGTCACATCACATTTGCTGACACTGGTAAAAGCACGGTATTGGGTCTAGGTAGAGTTGCAATCTCAAAGGATAAACACATGGATAAAGTCATGCTTGTTGAATCCCTTGGTTTCAACTTAATGTCTGTCTCAATGCTTTGTGATTTAAACATGATTGTGATGTTTGGAAAATATCGTTGCCTTGTACTAATGGAATCTGACAAGTCTCTAGTGTTTGAAGGGTATCGAAAAGATGATTTGTATGTTGTAGATTTCTCAGCAGGACCACAATTGCAGTATGTCTTCTAGCAAAAGCTTCTAAATGCTGGCTCTGGCATCGAAGGCTAGGGCATGCTGGCATGAGGAACCTCCACACCCTTGCAAGGAAGAAGCATGTCATAGGCATCGAGGGCGTCAAGTTCAAGAAGGATCACTTATGCGGTGCCTGTGAAGCAGGAAAGATGACGAGGTCCAAGCATCCCTCGAAGACAATCATGACAACAACTCAACCCTTCGAACTGCTACACATGGATCTTTTCGGTCCCACTCATTACTCAACTCTTACTACTACTGCTTGTCTCTATGGCTTTGTCATTGTTGATGATTATTCAAGATATACTTGGGTGCATATAATCCTTTACAAGACTGAAGTGCAGGATGTCTTCAGACGCTTCGCCCATCGAGCAATGAACAACTATGGCGCCAAGATAAAGCACATCAGAAGTGACAATGGCACTGAATTCAAGAACACTGGACTTGATACATATCTTGATACTTTGGGCATCACACATGAATTCTCAGCTCCGTACATGCCACAGCAGAATGGCGTCGTCGAACGTAAGAACAGAACACTTATTGAGATGGCTCGGACGATGCTTGATGAATACAAGACTCCAAGAAAATTCTGGCCTGAAGCCATTGACACTGCATGCCATATCATCAACCGTGTTTATCTTCACAAGCTTCTGAACAAGACATCCTATGAGCTCCTTACTGGCAAGAAGCCAAATGTCAGTTACTTCAGAGTATTTGGCGCCAAGTGCTGGATCAAGGATCCACATCACGCTTCAAAATTTGCACTAAAAGCACATGAGGGTTTTATGCTTGGATATGGAAAGGATTCGCACTCCTACAGAGTCTTCAATCTCTTTCATTACAAAGTGGTTGAAACAGTGGATGTGCGGTTCGATGAAACTAACGGCTCACAAAGAGAGCACTTGCCAAATGTGCTAGATGAAGTTCCATCCAGTGAATCAATCAAACTTATGGGAACTGGAGAAATCATACCTTCTGAAGCTCAACCTGAAGAAGAACTTATCATCTCCGCACCTGATCAACCTGAAGACAATGCTCAGCCTGAAGACAATCCCTCTAACAATGACAATGATCAGCAAGAGCAAAATCTTCGTCCTGTACATCCTCGTGTTGCAAATGAAGTGCAGATTGAGAGAATAATCGATAGAATCAATGCACCAGGTCCACTCACTCATTCAAGGGCAACATAGCTAGCAAATTTCTGTGGGCACTTCGCATTCGTCTCAATAACAGAACCCAAGAAAGTAGAAGAAGCCTTCATGGAACCTGAATGGATTCAAGCTATGCAAGAAGATCTTCAACAATTTGAGCTGAATAATGTATGGGAACTGGTTAAGCGTGCTGATCCTCGGAAGCACAATATAATAGGCACCAAATGGATATATCGCAACAAGCAATATGAGCATGGTCAAGTTGTTAGAAACAAAGCTCGTCTCGTTGCTCAAGGATACACTCAAGTTGAACGGATTAACTTCGATGAAACATTTGCTCCTATGGCTAGACTTGAAGCCATACGCATACTGCTGGCCTATGCAAATCATCACAACATACTTCTATATCAAATGGATGTGAAGAGCACTTTTCTTAATGGCAAGATTGAAGAAGAAGTGTATGTTGCACAACCGCCTGGCTTTGAAGACCCAAAACATCCTAACATGGTATACAAGCTCAACAAGGCACTGTATGGCCTCAAACAAGCCCCTCGGGCTTGGTATGACACACTCAAAGACTTCCTGAAGAGCAAAGGCTTCAAATCTGGTTCCCTCGACCCCACTCTCTTCACGAAGACATATGATGGTGAATTGTTTGTGTGCCAAATATATGTGGATGACATTATCTTCGGCTGCACCAATCAAAAATACAGTGAAGAGTTTGGATATATGATGCAAGAGCAATATCAGATGTCCATGATGGGTGAGCTGAAGTTCTTCCTTGGTCTTCAAATACGTCAGCAATGCAATGGCATCTTTATATCTCAAGATAAGTATCTCAAAGATTGCCTGAAGAAGTTTGGTATGCATGACTGCAAAGGCTTCACGACGCCAATGCCAGCCAAACATCATCTGGGTCCCGACAACAATGGTAAAGAGTTCAATCAAAAGGTATACCGCTCCATGATTGGTTCTTTACTTTATCTATGTGCATCTAGGCCAGATATTATGCTTAGTGTTTGCATGTGTGCTCGATTCCAAGCGGCACCAAAGGAATTGCATCACTTAGCTGTGAAGTGAATTCTTCGATATTTGGCTTACACCCCAACTCTAGGATTATGTTATCCAAAGGGCTCAAAGTTTGATCTGGTTGGATTCTCGGATGCTGATTATGCTGGTGACAAGGTGGATCGCAAGTCTACATCAGGCACATGTCATTTTCTGGGATGATCACTTGTATGTTGGTCTTCAAAGAAGTAGAACTGTGTATCTCTCTCCACTGCTGAATCTGAATACATTGCTGCTGGATCTTGCTGCGCTCAGCTTCTGTGGATGAAGCAAACACTCAAAGACTATGGCATTCATCTGAAGCAAGTGCCACTCTACTGCGAAAACGAAAGCGCCATCAAGATTGCCAACAACCCAGTTCAGCACTCGAAGACAAAGCACATTGAAATTCGTCATCACTTTCTCATAGATCATGTTGTGAAGGAAGATATTGATATCATACACGTTAACACTGAAGAGCAATTGGCAGATATCTTCACCAAGCCCTTGGATGAGAAGAGATTTTGCAAGTTACGGTGTGAGCCAAATATCTTGGAATCCTCAAATGTCCTGTGATCAGGCACACATCCTAACACTTATGCATATTGATGACTTAGATGTGCAACACACGAAGTAAAGTATATCTTCAATCAATGAAGACATACATTCTAAGTGTGAATACATTAATGTGGAATTTGACTTCGGAGCGCCACGATAATTGTGCGCTGTGTCTGGGTCTAATACTTCCTATACGGTGGGTAACGCCACCACAAAATTTGTCTGTTTGAAGTGTTTTACCCATGGTGTTACATTTGATGTGTCTTCACATTTGGTTTGGCTTCAATCTCAACATGTCTTCATGATTATCTTCATTATGTTGATCATATATATATATATATACTAGTGTTCTGTCCTCTAGATCATTCACTTATAGCTATGTCTTCTTGTTGAATCTTTTGAACTAAGTGAATGTGATCGGACCCTAACCTCTCTAGGGTTTCTATCTCAAACTCTATCTCTCCAAATCATATGCATTCTATTGAAACTGTCGAATGTCTTCTCTGCGTCCTTGTCAGCAGAAGATACAGAGACAAACATTAAGTCCGTTTTCAATGCTAATTTGTTCACCTGAAACCCGGAGAAGTGGGAACGACCACCCGACAATCCAGGCATGCGTGGGAACGTGGAACAACCTCCGACATGTTGCATGATGGCCACGTGTTCTTCAGATGTGAATCGCCAGGGGCACTTGTGTAATAACGCTGTGCCGTCCCTGTCCCTATAAATACACGCCTCACCACAGTCATTATCCTTTTTTCCACTCTCGCACGAACCCTAGCGCCACCACTAGCCCTCGACGACGCCGGCGACGAAGCGCTTAGCTGCCGCGACCTCTCCACGCTGTCTTCACGCCGACCGCGGACATCGTCTTCTCTGTCGTCGCCGTAGGTGTCCTCCGTCGCCAAGTTAGGGCACGGATGATCGAACTGCTCGGCCTCCTCTTCCACTCCGTCTAGCAGTTCCTTGTGTGGTAAATAAAACTTCCTTTTTATGGCCCCTTTGATCCTATAGATTCGTCACTTTCTACCACAAGCAGTTTCTGTTCACACATGTTGGATCCACTTCATATTGCATCTCATATTATGCCTAGTATGTACACTTATGCTTCACAAAGTAGTTAGATTCCTCACTTGTACTGATCCGTGGATTCGTACAAATCTGGAACCAACTCCTTATCTATGAGTGAATGTCTTCGCACGATGAGGTCAATGTCTTCTAAACTGATTTATCTTCAAAATCTTCTGAGAATGCATATGACCTCTTCCCCTTCCCTCGCACCTTAATGCTCTCACAGGTACATGTCCGTGGGAGAATCCCTTGGTTCTCATAGTCTGCATTCATTTGCAGAATTCTTACAGCATCATATAAATTCTCCCGAAGCCAGTTCCTATTTGTCCAACAAGCGAAAGCCCTTGAAGCCTTTGAACGTATTAAAGCCATTCAGTTTAAAGTTCATGGCTGCAGAGAAATCAGCAAGGAAGGGTGGCAGAAAGCGTCGAGGTGAAACATCAAGAGATCTGCCCGATGACCTCTCAGAACTGTACAAGACAGATCCAGAAGAGGATTACAATCAGCGCAAGACACGAATCCAATGGATTCGACGATATTGGGCAGAACAATGGTTCAAGTACAGATTTGTGACAAAGGAATATGCTGAGAAGAATGCCATCAAGCAACCATGGGGAGACATCCTATACAGAAATCTTAAACCCAGGTCCAGAGATGAAGCCATTGAACAAGGCTTCTATCCCTGCATGGTCCGTGGACCACAGCCTGCGGATGCTGACCCATCGTCGCTGCTATGGTGTCGTGATGCCAATCTGTTCAAGCGCAACTTCCAGTTTGCCCAGAATTCGGCGAAGCAGAATAAGAAGTCATTGGGACTAGACTTCAACCCTGGTCCCTCTGCTCCTCGTGCCGATGGCACCCGCAAAGCTGAACCCAATCTTGTTGGGCCCTTCTACAACCTGGATGGCCTCATCACTCACATCTCAGTTCAAGGTGCCAAAGTGGATCATTCTGATGATGATGCTGACACTGATGAAGCCCCAACTCCTACTCAGAAGCCGCAGACGCCAAAGCAACCTAAAGCTTCAAAGCCTGCCTCAGCACCAAAAATCTCACGGGCGAAGCCACTGGCTACTGCACCTCCTAAAGACAGTGTGCAGTCTGAAGATCTGTCACGTATCTCCAAGCCCCCGAGAGTCAAGATGCCTCTGCCACACACCAGCCAAGAACTGACTGCTGCTGCCATTCTGTGCAACGATGCCATTGATCTGTCCAGTGATGAAGATCTTGCAGATGACGCTCTTGAGCAACTGATCAAGAGCAAAGAAGAAGCAGAAATCTTCAACAATTTGCCTCTCTTTGACGTGGCAATCATCCACGACTTCATCGATGAGTGGTTTGACACGCCCAACCTCAGCTTTGAAGACCTGCAACTTCCCATTGGCCTCAGTGTCGCCTTCCATGGCGCCATTGCTTCCGAGCTAGCTCTAGCTCAGCGCATCGTCGAACTGAAGCAAAAGATTGACTTTGAGAAAGCTTAGTTCAAGAAGCATATGGCCAAGCTCAGCGTGCAAGAGGTCAAGAACTTCAAGATCATGTTGCACGAGCACAAAGAAGCCTTTCTCAAGAAGCGTGAAGAAGCTCAAGGTTCTCGTGAGTGCATGAAGAGCCTGGCTGACAAGTTTGTGCAAGCCTACAATGAGGCTGAGAAGCGCAAGGCCCTTGGGCGTCCTGGCATCGACCCCAGGATGGCTGCAAAGCAGAAGAAGAAGAAGCCCGCTATGGCCGAACCCGACGCACCAAGGCGGGAAGCACATCCCATTGTCTTCCCAACCAGCATGACTGGCTCGAAGCCAAAAGCCAGGTCTACCGCTTCAGAACTGAAGAAGACGAGGACTGCTGAGGCTAAAGCCAGAAAGAGGAAACATCCTGAAGCCTCTGCTGCTGCTCCCTCCAAGAAGAAGCGGAAGACCAAGAAGGAACGGGCTGCTCCCACAGAGCCCTTAATTGTTGAACCTATCTCCATGGTTCGCCCTGCCGCTGAACATCAAGAGAGCCAACTGACTGTCCATGAGCTTGCTTCCACAGAGGCTCATGAAGCTGAAGACATTGCAGCAGCTGATCCCACCGCTGCTGAAGACATTGGTCACCATGACAATGTTGACGATGATGTAGTTCTTCCTCTGATAGAGCACCAACCGGTATCATCGCCTGTGCTTACGTACAGCGAACTCATCAGCATTGGTCGTCCTCTGACGCCAATTGCTCAGGATGCATCATGGGCTGATCACCCACAACAACAAGTCACACCACCCCGGCAAGAAGAAGAAGATGACTTTGAGGCCCAGCCAACTCCATCTCCAAAGGCATCGCTAGTGTTACGCAGGCTTCGCAAAGGACCAAGGTCTCAAGTCTCCGAGTCTGAGGCTAAAACTGCTGAAGACATTCCGGCTGCATCAGCCGATGACACCCAAGAAGAAGAACGTGTCCCTACTCCCCCAACTACTGAAGAAGCTGTTCTCGAGGAAAACGTGTCTGTGCCCAACCCTCCAGCTCATCAAGTGGAGGTAGAAAATCTTGAGGCTGCCACCACCAACACCAATGAAGCCATTGATGTTGTCATGGCTGAAGCAAATATGGAGCCTACACCAACCCAAGAACCAGAAGTCAGCGAAGCCAATGATGCTACTGCCTCTGTTCCTGCGTCTGCTGCTGGTCCTCAGTTTGACTATCATATTGAGCATAGGCCTCAGGTACAGAAGCCAATGCCAAGGTTGCCCAGGTTTCCAGGTCCTGCATCAGCACCTGGATCCTTCAATGTCAACGGCTTCAAAGCAGACAACACCTTCTTCAATAGCTCCAAGAACCCTACTCAAGGGAACGAATATCTTCTGATCGGTTCTGGAGCTATCCGCAGCAAAGCTATTACTCCTGCATTCTGTATAATCAAGGTCGCATCTTCCCACATATGCGTCTTGACACCGAAGCAATAGCTGGTCTGCCCTGTTTGGAAGAAGCTCTGGATTGCTTCAAAGAGGTTGGATTGTTGCCTTTCGTCACCGACCAATAGCACTGGAACGAAGAGTTGCTGCTCCAATTTTATGCCACACTTCACATACGTGGTTACAACAGAGATCCGAAGACTTGGGTCCTTGAGTGGATGACAAGAAATGTTCATCACGAAGCCAAAGCCTTTGATATCATTGAGCTCACTGGTCTGCCCACTCCTGGAGATCTCTATGAACCTGGCTGTCAGCTTCACAGTGAAGCTATGGAGAGCATCTTTCAGAAGCCTGAACCGAACATGAGTCAGATGCTCAGTATGATGAAGCCTTTTCCATAAGACGCTGCATATCCTAAGGAGTTCTTTGTTGAAGACCTTGAGTATCTGCCAAGGACTATCTATCACATTATAAGGCGAACTCTCTGGCCCATCAAAGGACATTCTCCACATGCAAAGCTGGAAGGTGCAATGAAGACTTTGGTCTTCTATATTCTTCATGGCAAATGCTTCAATGCACAAGACTTCTTCATCCGCCAACTTGCTGCATCAGGATCTGATCTTTTTGGCTTGAAGTTCTACGCTCCATGGATAATGCGGCTGATTAAACTCCACTCAGCTATCTCATATCAGCCATCTGCTCGCAATCATCGGATCTTTCTTCCTGATGTGGATATGTCCATTGAAGCCATTTATCTAGAGCCTGCCAAGGAACCTCTTAGTCTTCAGAATGCGGAGCATCAAAGTTTCACTCAGAACATTGAAGGAGTTGAACCAGTCACTCGTGTTTATCCTCTGGCTGGTACTACACGTGCACCTCATCGTGCTCTTACTGAAGCCACTGAAAGCACTATTGCCCAATGACCCAAGAAGCGATCTCGTGTTCTCAATGACCGAGAGCTTCTGGTTGCTCTTCATCAGAAACATGATAGGCATCATGACTGGCTGAAGCGCCAAATGCAAAGCCTCTTGGTGGATGTCAACCGCATTCGCAATCTTGCCACCAAGAATGCCTTTGTTGCCCATGAAACCTGTCGGCGTACATGGAAAGGGCTGACGCTTATGTGTTCTGAGGATGATCTTCAAGAGGATGGCTTCTCTGAACATTTCAAGTTTGACTCCACACCTCCCCGAAGGGCTGTGCTGCGACGAACTCCATCTCTTGAAGACTCTGAGTTCTCTTCCTCTGCAGCAACTGTGAATGACAGAGTGATCGAGGACGAAGATGATGCCACTTCACCGCCCCCTACTTCTGCACGCCTCGACACTGCCCCAAGTTCTTCTGCACCGCCGAACACCACCGACGGCCCTGCTGCTTCACCTACTCTTCATGGAAACGAGTAGATGCTCTATGTCTTCAAACCTTTTTGGTCCTCACTGACAAAAGGGGAGAAGCATATGAGTTTGATAGTCTTCAAGCGGGTCCATATGGGCGGTTACTTTATGTTTTGCCTAGTGTTTACAACTCTCGTTTTGATACATTTGGTTCTTTGAGTTGTAACACTTAAACTCGATGGTCGTCTGCTACTTATTTGCTATTTTGTGATGCGATGATAAATCCCGCATGTGCGACGATAAATTCCGCACTTAGATCATTTTGTAGACGTCCATTTTTCATTATGCATGTCATTATCTTCACTTACCTTTCATGCATGATGAATTGTCATCATAAGTTGAAGAGGGTCTCCACAAGTACAACCTGCCATGTGCATTTGCATTCCAAAAGCAAATTACTTATATGCACATCTTCAGGGGGAGCCCGTGCAACTTATGAAGACAATTCCTTATCCTTTATAATTTCACATATTATATTCCCCGTTGAAAACTTCAACTAGTTTGTCATCAATCACCAAAAAGGGGGAGATTGTAAGTGCATCTAGTGCCACCCCTAGTTGGTTTTGGAGTATTGACGACAAACCTAGTTGAGGGACTAATGTGTTTGGGAGAATTGCAGGATAACACAGGTAGAAGTCCCTCATTGATTCGGTTTTCCTACCAGAGATGACCCCTAAAAGTGTATGAAGACATTGAAGTCAAAGGTGGTAAGTGAAGACATTCACCTTGAAGACTATGACAAGAGAAGACATCGCATGAAGACTATGGAGCGCGAAGACTTAGATCTTTCGTAGTTCTTTTTCTTCTTTGTTGAGTCATAGGAACCACCGTACTGTTAAGTGGGGTCCAAGAAAACCAGTCAGAATGACTGGAGTGATGCTTAACCAAAATCCTATGTCTTCGAGTGAAGACTATGAGAGGGAATCTTGTTCAGAGTTGGACAAGTCAGCTTTGCTTGTAGCCCAAGTAAAGTTGCCATGTGTGTCTGAAATCTGACCGTTGGAACACGTGTCAGTTCCTTAGTGACCCAGGGTCATTTCGGACAAATCAGGTCGGGTTGCCTAGTGGCTATAAATAGCCCACCCCCTACAACCATAAACGGTTGGCTGCTCAGAGTTAAAGTATGGCTTTTGTCGTTTGAGAGCAACCCACCTCGAAGCCTTTGAGAGAGAATTCCTTGAGAGGATAAAGCCCTAACCACCCAGAGCCAAAGAGTGTTAGGCATCACTTAAGTCTTCTTGTCTGTGCGATCTGAAGACTTATTACACTTGAGGACTGTGAATCCTCTAGCCGGTTAGGCGTCACGTTCTGAGCATCCAAGAGTCATTGTGGATCGCCGGTGAACCAATTCTGTGAAGGTTTGGAAGTCTACCTTGAAGACTTGCCAGAGTAATTGGGCGAGGACTGGGTGTCCTTAGCTCAAGGGGAATAAGGTGAAGACGAGGTCTTCTGAGTTGAATCTCAGCCTCCCTAACCAGACGTACAGTTGTCACAGCAACTGGAACTGGTCCAACAAATCATTGTCTTCAACGAGTCACTGGTTTTATCCTTCCCTTCCCTTTACTTACTGTTGGTTCTTGTGAAGTAATTGTACGATAGCATCACCATTCGACTTCGCTAAGTGATTACGTGTACTGATTGGCTTCTCAACATCTTCCTACCTGATCCTTACTGCCTAGCTGCTATTTGTCATTGTGCTTTCACTTCATTAAATACATGACTATGGTTTGCCTAGTGTAGTCTACCTTTCGCTGCATGATAATAGGTTTATTTCTATCGTTTGTCTTCGAAACTCACATGTTTTGAAGACTTTCATAAAAATCACCTATTCACCCCCCCTCTAGTCGATCACTAGCACTTTCATTTGTCCCCACCCTCCCAACCACCGATTGGTTGTGCACCTCCACCCCTCCTCCCCGGGAGAATATCATGTGCCCCCATACCTTAGATGCTATATGCCGATACGAGTTGCTTGGAGCTTGTAGATCTGAGATATAGCAGCTCACATTATGTGTCTTAATATTTTTGCAGGAAATCATGATGAGTTTGAGAATTGCACACAATTTGTACAAAAACTACTTAGATGCCCTTTGATCCCATATCCAACGACCTCGAAGCTCGTATCACCGTAGCATCTAAGATGAAGGAGGACATCATATTCTCGTGTATGTAAGAATATCATGTGCTACCACACCTTAGATGCTTTGGTGATACAAGCTCTTTGGGGGCGTTGGATTTGTGACCCAACACCTCCTCGGTGGATCGAATGGTTTTTTGCAGAAAAGCCCCAAAAGAGTTCGGCCACAGCTTACAAGCACAAAGACTGCTCAGATGCCATTGGATCTCAGATCAAACAACCTCCAAGCTCGTATCACCATAGCATCCAAGCTGCGATAGCACCTTATGTTTTCTCGCACGGGAGAGTATGAGGTGCTCCCGCACCGTAGATTCTATGGTGATACGAGTTCACTGAGATCTAATGGCCCACAGTAGGAGGTTTGAATGTTTTTGCAATATATGGCTGATAGAGTTTGGGAAATGCGCAAAAAGTACAAGTACTACGCATGTGCCATCTGATCACTGATCATACGACCTAGATGCTCATATCACCGTAGCGGGTAATTAAGCTACGGGGAGCACCTAATATGAGCACCGAGGAGCCGTTGGATCGAAGATGCAGCGGCACACACGAGGCCTGAATGTTTTATTTGCAAAAACAACCTTTGGAGAGTTTGGAAATTGCACATAATTACAAAGACTACTCCCAAGCCATTGGATCTCACTTCCAACGGTGTAAAAACTCGTATCACCATAGTATCTAAGCTGCGGGGTGGATGTGATATTCTATTCCGCTGTCATTTTTGTTCGTAAACTTGCAAAATACGTGTAACTCATGCCATTACTTGTCTAACCGTGCAAAGTGTTTGTTCAAAAAAACCATCCTACACTGAAATATCGGAACAACACACGGGGGTCCCACTTGTCATTAATCAAATTTGGACCTAAAACCAACAAATCTGAAAGACGAGATTCGAACTAGCAACCTGAACTACAAAGCATAAGTCGATAGCCTGAAAAAACGAACAGTTGTTGGCTTTGTCCCATAACTTGATTTTATACAGTACTTGCATTGAGTAGAGTAGAGGGAGTGCCTCGTCAACACGTGCATGACCGTTGTCTCACTTACTGGCGGGTCCCAGGTCTGCGATCTCAATCTCTCTTCTCTCCATCGTCTAACCTTTGCACGGGCACACACAAAGAGTGGCGCTAGCTTGCCCTGGTGTTATTACAACTAAAAAAAGCTTGGAAAATAGAAGAATCGCCTAGAACAAGAGACGTTGTGGCTGGTCGAGACGGAGCTAACCATATCTACCACATCTATCCTCCATGCCACGTTTGCATGATGAAGCTGTGTGGCTAGTGAGGTGTTTTCGACCGACTGGCTGGGTCTCGAGGTCGAACCATAGGTACTGCGTCTGATACAGTATATTTTTACACACATATTTTTCCTCCATGCCGAGACGTGGCACACCCTACCGCGCGGTTTCGGGGTCCTCCCGGGTGGTGCACACATATATTCTTCCTGACGTGGGATGCCCTACCGCGTGTTTTCTGGGTCCTCCTCGGTCGTAGCGCCGAAGCAAGTAAATGAGTCGTCAAATCACGAAAGACCACCTTTCCCGCCGAGTACATCAGTGAAGCACGATGGCTAGCTAGTTGGGCTAGTTCGACCGATTAGCTAGGCCACCGCCACATTTGTTTTTTCACCCCTTTTTTTATCTACTTGCCGGCAGGTAAATTTAAATATCCACTGCGGCATTGCTCTGGTGTTTGGGTGCGGCAGGATTTTTAATTTTTTGATTGACGGGAGCAGGGCGCGGCAGGATTTTTAATTTTTTGATTGATGGGAGCAGGCGCGGCAGCAATTAGTCACGATGACTCCGCTTGTAAAAACCCACTGCTCCCTCCGCCTTCCTGTAGATTGCATTGCCTTTTAGCCGTTTCACCCCCTTTGCTTCCTCTCCCCATTGCTTCTACCTGGTGCCATGGCAGCGCAGCAGATCACAGAGTCCGAGGTGAGGCTCCTGACACAGGAGCTCCATGCCGAGGATGCGGAGCTCAGGGCCAAGGACGTGGAGCTCCGTGGGCTCAAGGAGGAGAGGAGTGCCATGCTCCTCCGTTATGTGCGGGAGTTCACGGAGCTTCAAAAGCGGTAGGCGTCCACCACAAAGATGCTCGAGGCGTCGGCGGTGTTGCTGCAGAAAGCGGGAGATACGATAGGCCGTCAGGGGAGCCGGCTGGAGCGTGAGCGGGCCGATTATGACAAGGTCCAGGATCGCCTCAGCCACTTGGTGAACCAAGTTGCCACGCATGTGTTGCGGCTGCGCGATGCCTACCGTCGTGCCAGCGCGACGATGCCGGCCGTCGGGCTAAACCTGTTCAACCACCCGATTGACTTCAACAAGCTGCGGCTTCCTGACCTGGTCTCCTTCTTCACCTATATCTTCGAGGAGCTGAGCCATCTCCGCGCGATGGTGGGTGCTGAGCTGGACAAGGAGGGGTTGCAGGCTGCCGTTGCCATTGTTGGGCGAATCCTTTCAGGGCTCCGTCACCGGAATCCATTCGTTCTTCATATGGTTCATGTTTCGTGGAGTACTGTAGCACCGTACTCTCCGTGCACCGTGGACCTAGTTCTGTTAACATTGATCTCACCATTCATTCTCGACCGGACAGTCGAAAAAGTGGTACTATGTTACATATAGGAGTAGTTGACATGCGCACAACATCATTTGTTATCGTCATATCTTACTACACTAGCAACAAGATTGTGTAGTACTGACGTATAAACCACTGCACATGCCTAGTCATAGGAGCAGTGTGTATGTTCAAGTGGCTACCGTGTTTCGCACTCCTCCATCGTAAGAGTGGAAATGCTTGCTGTAATCATTTTTTTCTTCAGAAAAACAGTGGACACGCTCTACCGTGCGGATCCTCCTCCAGCCATGCACTAAATTACTCACTTTCGCCGACATGTGGGACAGCCAGCACCTGGGTCCACCAGCCATGCACTAAATTACTCCGTAGTAGAGTGACGGTAGACTACCCCGATTGAACCGCCACAGTAATGCCCAATGAGCCGTCAAATCACAAAACCCCCTCCTTTCCAGCAGTAAGTTGGACGGATGAAGCAACCATCATTTCACTCTTCTCTCTCAGCTTCCTCTCTTGAAGAAAACCCCCACTCGCTTCGCTTCTCCCTCATCTCGTTCCTCCTTTCACTCTTCTCTCTCAGCTTCCTCTCTTGGATGGACGCCGGAGCACTGGCCGACGTGATGTCTATGGCTCTGGCCAAAACCGTTGAGGCTCATGGTACCAAGAAGCGCAAGCACCCCGCCGAGACTACCGCAGTCAAGCTCAAAGCCATCGCCCTGTCCAAGCCCCCCTCTCCGGAATCCCTCATTAAGCAAGTCCAGGTAATGTCTCTTGTTGACGATCTTTTTCTCGATCTTGATCGTGTTTTTTCATCTAACACGTAGTACTAGTACTGGTAGTACAACTTTCTGGTTGATCTTGCATGTGATTTTAGTGTGCCAAATGACGGTTCTAAATTCCTCTTTTGACCAAAACATGTGAGAGGTTGACACTGATTTCTTATAGATTACTTTCAATTACTCCCTTTGTCCCAAATTTCTTGTCTTAGATTTGTCTAGATATGGATGTATCTAATACTAAAATGTGACTTGATACATCCGTATCTAGACAAATCTAAGACAAGAATTTTGGGACGGAGGGAGTACTTTATGAACATCAATGCTACCTTTTAAGAGGGTATATTTGCCTCAGTAACTTGTGTTATGGATATTGCATGTAATCCCTCTGCTCTCATGCCTTCGAAGACATGTTCTAGTGTCTTTGTTCACTCATTTCTGTGCGTATATGTAGTCATATATGGAGTATAATATCGAAAATCATCTTATATTTCTGAACGGAGGTAGTAATAAAATATGGTTTCTGTTTGAATTAGAACCAGGTCCGCGGTGGAGATGAAGTTCTCAAACTCATGCCGTGTGAACTGGAAGACCTGATGGTGAGTTCTACTGCTGAACTATCCAGCTGATGTGTCCTTGTCGCCACGTGTCCTAAACTAGTGTTTTCCTGTAGCATTGTTGTCAGGCGTGTTCTCGAGGCTGTACTTGACCACAACAATTTCCTGGCTGCGCCTTCGATTATGAATGGTGTGGTTCTTGTAAAGCTTCCCAACAAATCTGATGCGGCCTGTCTTCATCATCATGTTTATGAGTGGAAAGACCAATCTATTAGGTTCTCCAAGGTTGACAAGATGGTGATGGTGCATGTAGACATCTCGCACGAAGTCCATGGCCTAGTCAGTTATGCGGGGTTCATCCCACAGATCGGTGGCAAGAAATAGTCTACAGAGTTTAGTTAGTGCAACTTTGCTTGTCTGTAGTAAGTACTATTGTTCAGTACTTGATTTGTGTTTGTGAACCCTGTATTGTTTATTAGTACTGTCGCTTTTGGTGTGTGGTCAGTCCTGAGAACGGTCTATGTTAATGTCTGTCAACTCAATTCAGTCTGTATATTTTGAAGTATCCAGATCATATTTTTTGTGAGGACGGTTTATCAATATTTGTTACATTCCAATATCTATATGCATTGCAGGGTTTATCACACCCACCAGGATTTCCAGTCCCATGGATGTTCGGTCCATATGATTTGTCACGACCTTTGGACTGTCCTGCTTGTGGGAGTAGGCGGGCCCCCTGCATGCCACGCGTAGTTGGACGATCAATCTTTTGTTTAGTACTTCAACATAGTGATTTCCTGGTAAGGATTCACTCGTGTCACATCAAGTAAATCTTATTGATTTACTATCTAATCTTATTGATTTAATGTCATGTTTTCTTTCTTTTCCTACAATTTTACGATGCAGGTTTTGCCATGTGACATTCATCACAGAATAAACCGTTTGGTTTGCTCTACGATGGCTATTTTTGCAGGTTTCACTTCTTATGTCATGTCAGTAACGAAGGCACTGTCCATCACTTATATTACTGGAAAAAATTGGATCAGTTTGTTGTCTGAGTACAAGCTGAATCCCTATGATGAACTGCAGTTTGGTTTAACAAAAATTCCACAATTAGTCCTTCTCGCGTTTAAAAGAAATGAAGAAAAAAACTGGATCACGATCACAGATCCTAGTCAAGTTAGAAAGCTGATCATAGCAGACCAGACACGATCACCGCTGTCTCGCACAGATTGAGCACCGGCAGTTGCTCTAGCACTGACAGCGGCAGCAGCTCAGTCTGATCCAGCTGAGGATTGGGCACCGACCGCGTCAGCGGATCAGTCTGATCTACCGAAGGATCGGGCATCGACACCGACACCAGCTCTACAAGGAGCACCATCTCTGGCAGCAGCAGCGGCTTCGGCACCTGCACCAACACTTGCACTTGCATCTGCTCCAGCCCGTGCAGTTGCACCGGCAACAGACTGGGCTGCAGTTCGCACTTCATATACCAAAGTCCTTACAAAAACCGGCATGTCCACCTTCTTGGTAAGCATTGGCCGCCCAAGTGCTTTGTTCTTTTTTCTTTCCATGTTGTTTCACATGATTCACTGTGTTGATCTAACTGTTTGGGTATGTCTTCTTGTTTGCAAACAGAGAATTCTTAGAGCAACGAGGGAGTTGTTCAACAATCCGGGCGACCGCGGCCAAGTTTCTCTTACCATGCGCAGCCTTGGTGTGAATGAACCTGCTCAATATACCATAAGTACAAAGGATGGTCGCATGATGATTGATGCTAAAGGATGGTCAACATTCAAATCTAAATCATATCTTGCAGTAGGGGATGATGTCAAAATCGAACTTTCTCGGCAAGGAGAGCTGGTCCAAATCAACTTTGAAATTCTTTAGTAGCAGCACGCAACTGCCGAACTGATCTATTCTCCGAGAGATTTTGATGTAATAATCTGGCATGGTGAAACAAGTGTCCTGTGTGTATAAGTAGTACGACAATATTATTTATCACATGGCATATCGTTGATAGAATTGCAACTCTAATTGCTGGTTAGGAACTGTCATTCGATTTCATTCCAACAGCTGCCATGCTTTATTCAATTTTGTGTATTCGCCTTGCGACAGCATCTAAAACCAGTGCCGTACCGATCGCTTGCAATATGAAAAGCGCTGAGGTAGAACACATGGGCCCCCAAACATGCAGGGTCGGCCTACGGCCCAAAGTCCAGAGCCGTGAGCTATATTCTCAGCTGAACCCCCATAATGCCCGTGCGTTGCAGAGCGGCAAGGTGAGCATGTGATATAAAAGATTTGTATATTTCTTTACAGAGGGAGTATTTCTCTGTCAAAAAATATATTTATGTGTAACTAGTTACTCCTGACTTTCTACTTCCTTTCGTTGATATGTGGGGCAACCGGCAATGGGGTCCACGTGCCATATGCACAAATTAGAGTGCACAACTTCAAGGTAGACACACCCCGGTCATAGCGCCGCAGTAATGCCCAATGAGCCGTCAAATCACAACCCCCCTTTCCAGCTTTAGCAGTAAGCTAGACGGACGAAGCGGCAATATTTCACTGGGCCTGAATCCCCTTCTCCCTCGTCTGCTTGTTCAGAGAAAACCCCCTCTCGGCGATTGCATAGGGTTTTCTCATGGAGAACCAGGTACGAATTCTTCATCCATCCCCGATAAATCCAAGTCCCTTGGTCGTAGGTAATCCTAGGATGGCAGCCGCCGCCGTTGATGCATTTTTCTTCCTACTGAATCTAGTGTGTTTCATGTGCAGTGCCCAAAGTGCGAGTACCCTACAATTTTCTGCGCCCTCGGCGAGACGCCACACTTGTTCCTTCTCATCCTAACACATCATTTTGAAACACTCACAATATGTTCCTAGAATCCTATTTTCTATCCAGGAGGGTGGGGGTTTTTTGAACATGCTGTGTTCTCATATTATTTTTCCTGCGGTGTATTATTTGCTCTGCCAGAACACATGTACTCAAGATGCTCATCCTTGCCATAACTAAATACACTAGTTTAATGGTCACAATGAAGACAAGCCATGGATATAAGTTTTGAGTTGGGTTCATGAACCAAGAAGATCGCTGCTTTTTTTATGGCCGAACTTGGATAAACTTTCTCAAGTGTTACGGACTGAAAGTTGGCGCACGAATGTTGATGGAAATAGCAGAACCTGGTCTCATCTTCACTGCAATCTTCCACCCCGACGTTGTTCCAATTGTTCATCCATGTTAGTTTTGTATCTGGTTCTTGCTTGTTGCCTCGATTACTTCTTAATCCACCTATTATGTCTAACTAATCACAATTTAACTTTAGAAGTAGCAACGAATCTCTCACGAAGATGCTACTTCTAACTAATATTTTCTTATAACTGGTGGCACGTGTAGGTTTTTTCGGAGTTAAGCAGTCTTCTCGTTTGTTACTCTGTAATAACTCGGTTGTTACTAATGGCACTGAAGTTGACTGGATCGACATCCACAAGTTCCTACACTTTATTGATCGTCTTGAGGTCCTTGTGGGGTGTTTCAATGGTGGAAGGCCACGTGGGATATGTGTGCCACTGCTGCACTCGTTGAACAGGTCCAACTATGTCAAGAAACTTATGGTATGAGTTGTTTTCTGTTATATATGTTGTTCATAAACTATTGCTTATACACAGTTTTACAGTTGTGATCTTCTTGAAACAGGAACTGCGGAGTTCTATTGTTCCTATACAGATGCCTGACCATGGTCGGGTTAGACTTGCGCTTGGTCACAACATGATGTTTATGTCGACCTACTCAATTCCCCTTGGAGGTGAAAAGATACTTATTCATGGGTGGTCTCAAATAATGAAGGCCCGTCCATCTTGAAGAATAGGACAGAAAATTATGTTCATTCTTTTCCATGGCTCTAAAGCGAATATCCTGTTTATTGACCATGTTGCGAGATGAAGCCGCTTTCAGAAGGTTGTAGATGCGTGGGGTGGCGCCTGGGCCTTATCCTGGGGCTTGCGGCCTCACCCTTGGTCAACTGTAGGCAAAGTAGCACTGTTCGAGGCGTGCTTTGTACGGTTGAACCTGTATAAGTACTCATACTGCTTTCAGCTTTGGTTGTTAAGTGCCCCTATTGGTTTCAGTTAAGGTTGTTAAGTACTCCTGCTACTTTTATAGTTTGTCGTGTTTCTTTAGTCCTATCTTCCTCCAGCCGCCAAAACCAAACCAGTGCCGGCGGGGCCGCCTGCTTCCGCCTGCCACGGCTGGCTGCGCCTCAGCGCACGCATCGCCGCCCCACCGTCTCCAAAATCATTAACGCCGACTTCCTCCGCGCGCTTTGGTGCACTCGCCGCGGCACCGCCCTCTTGCGTTGTCAACATGGTCAACAAACAACAGGAATCGGCAGAAGTACGTGGAGAGGATGACAGTAGGGGCCCACCACGTTAGCGTATGGAAAAATAAAATGCTTCCTCCTAGTGTTTTCCTGACATCTGGGACCCATGACATTGTGAGCGTACATAGTCAATAGACAAGAGAACAGCAAAAGATCGGCTGACACCTGGGACGTAGCTACTCGAGCAGTATTTTTTTTGTTTGGTATTGTTGAGACGGAGTAGGGTTTGAACTGGGCTGTGGCCCGTCTAGCCCAGGCTTATAATTTATGTTCACCATGTGACCAGCCCAGCTAATTTTTCTTTGTGAAAATGAGCCCAGTTTATTTTTTCTGAAGAATACCCAATCCAGGCCTACTTAATTTTCTACGCCCTGATGGGATGCAACTCTTTCAAGATGCCTGCAAATCTTGAAAGTAATATGAAATGGGTTGTAAATATAAGAACAGATGACAAATTGGCAATTACTTCATAATTTCTGAATTTTTTTTCACATTTTTAGATTCCTATTTCACTAGGCATTAACCTAATTTAAATATATCTTCAAAGTACTTTAAATCTGGCTTGACATTTCGGTATTAAAAATAGTTTGGAACCCACAGAAATATGCGAAATTGGCCCTGGCCAACCAAAAAAACGACTGCAATAAATTGCATAAGAAGTTGCCATGAGCTATATATAAATTATTAAAAAAAGAGGGAGTGGTCTGACTTGTGGGCCTGTTTAGTTGACGCGTATGCAAGATTTTTTTAGTTATTATATACGTCAACAAACGTTTCTAGAAGACGTAACCGTTGGATGTCAATCCAACGGCCGTCGTGTTTCTTCAATCTCTGATCTTCTTGCTCCAGCCGCCAAAGCAGCGCCGGCGGGACTGCCTACTCCCGCCTCCCGTGGTCAGCTGTGCTGCTGCGCAGGCCTCAGCGCCCCCTACTACTCCCAGCGCTGGCCAGGGCATCCCTCTACTCACCCACACCCCCTGTTATTCTGCGGCGACGGCAGCCTCACACCGCAGCTGAACCGGTGAACCCTCATACTCCTCTCCGCGCGGGCTTCCACTGCCGCGTCTTCCTCGGCTCCGCGTCGTCCCCTTCCTAGGCCTCACCGTCGTCCATCGCTGTGGTGCTCTCGGCGCGGGGTGGTCAATGTGTTCAACGACCGACTTCCATCGGAAGAGTACTGTACGTGGAGAGGCTAACAGCTGGGTCCACGGCAGCCGCAAGGAAGTGCCTCCTTATTACATGGAAAATAATTATTCCTCCACCTGACAGCAGGGACCCACCGGACGGGCCTCCAGTATTTCGCAAAAAAACGTTTCCCCTGACTGCTGGGACCCACAGGACGGGCCACCGTATTTCGCGAAAAAAACGTTCCCCCCGCTGTCAGATCGGACCCACCGGAAGTGCCTCCTTATTACACACAAAAAATGAATACCCCCTGCTACCTGGGACCCACCTTGGTGGGAGGCTGACTTGTGGGCCTACTAAGTTGACTGGGACGGAGGCCTTTGTCAACTTTAGTCAATATATGAACGATTCTAGCTCCAGTGACCGTATGATGTCCATCTAACGGCCGTAGTGCTTCTTCAACCTCTGGTCTTCTTGTTCCAGCCGCCCAAAGTAGCGCCGGTCATGCCACCTGCTCCTGCCGCCCGTGGCCGGCTGTGATGCCGCGGAGGCCTCACCGCCCCCTACTACTCCCACCGCTGGCCAGGCCATCCCTCTACGCACCCACACCCCCTGTTATTCTGCGGCGACGGCAGCCTCACACCGCAGCCGAATGAGTGAACCCTCATACTCCTCTACGCGTGGGCATCCACTGCCGCGTCTTCTCGGGATCCGTGTTGCCCCCTTCCTAAGCCTCGCCGTTGTCCACCGCCCTGGTGCTCTCGGCGCGGCGTGGTCAACATGGTCAAGGAATGGCTTCCATCGGACGAGCACTGGCGGTGTCCTGGACTAGGGGGTACTCACCACATCGTCTCCCGATCTATTAGATTGGGTCGAGGACCCCCGTGGTCGTATACTCATAGGCCAGTTCGGACGGCTACCGCATGCAAGGAAGATTCCAC
Source organism: Triticum urartu (assembly GCF_056163025.1). NCBI lineage: Eukaryota > Viridiplantae > Streptophyta > Magnoliopsida > Poales > Poaceae > Triticum > Triticum urartu. The sequence continues at coordinate 222,637,796 of NC_141878.1, forward strand.
AAGACTTGGCGATCAAGACAAGGACTTCTCCCCACCGGCGTATTCGGCTAGGACTCTTGTTATCCTAGGCCTCCGGTGCATTATATAAACCGAGGCCAGGCTAGTCGACAGATATACAACTCCATACAAAACAATCATATCATAGGCTAGCTTCTAGGGTTTAGCCTCCTTGATCTCGTGGTAGATCTACTCTTGTACTACCCATATCATCAATATTAATCAAGCAGGAGTAGGGTATTACCTCTATCGAGAGGGCCCGAACCTGGGTAAAACAAAGCGTCCCCTGTATCCTGTTACCATCCGGCCTAGACGCACAGTTCGGGACCCCCTACGCCGGTTTTGGGACCGACATTGATGCTTTCATTGAGAGTTCCGCTGTGTGATCGACAAAAGGATCGATGGCTCGCCTGCATATCAACTGCGACTTCGGCATCTTCGTCACCAGCTCGACTGGTCACCTTGGTTCGACCAAGAATTGCGCCCCGTGTTCGGATCACCATGTCCGGATGAGGGCCTTCATCAAATATCAACTCCGATCTCTATCAAGATCACGGAGGAATCATCTATGGAGCTCGGGGGCTCAACTTCAACATTGCCCTCAAGCGACCGTGCTGTTTTTCTGGACAGCATACTCGTATCTGCCACCACCACCTCCTCGAGTATCGCTTTGACGATCGCTTTGGTGGAATTGTGAGGAATTGAGTCTACAACAATCCTGGAAAATTTCGTCGAGTTCCGATGGAGGAATCTCTGGCAATCCACGATATACCGAAGCCCTGTCAAATCTGGACGGGAATTTGGATGAGTTTAGGGCGTGGTGTCCAGCTTCTAGCTCGGACGTCCTTTGTAAGATCCAACCAATGATCGGCTTCGGAATTCCTATATCTACCACCTCTTAAAATTTCGGCTCGATCCGACCATCCAAACTCCGGGAACCTTCCGATTAGTGCATCACTTTTCGGATCTGTTTTCTGCGTGAAAACGAGTCCGACCCGAGTTCATCTTTTTTATGAACAAGATTTCGGACATCCCTTTTGAAGGAAGTTTTGTATGGGGTATTGTGTTCTGTTCCCGAACACATCCCACTGACTTTAAGATCTTTTGAACATGATCTTCAACATCATGCTGGTGTCAAACCAGTCCGGCAATATTACTCCACGGCTGCCGACCTGCGCTAGACACGTCGTCACTTTGTTGAGCCAAGCTCAACTTCTTCGGATCATCATCTCGGCAAGCCGAACAAGAGTCCGGCATCGCGAAGGATAAATCATCACCAACATCGCCGCCCCATGGATTACACGGAGCGGGCATACCGGCATCACCGCACGGTCGTTTCATCAAGCCGGCATCGACCACGTCACGATCTGCATCGGCAGGGCCGCACTATTGCTTCTTCAAGCTGGTGTCCATCACGCCGACCTATTTCGACTCATCGGCTGACATCGAGGCTTCGCCATCTCCTCATCAACCTACTTCGGTAATGGGTGTGTGGATCGAGTCCCAATTTTGGGAATCACCTTCCTTCGGATTGCTACAACAAATAAACCAGGTGCCATTAATCCTAGTATTTTTTTCTTGTTTGGGTTCAATTTTTCCCAAGGAATTATTACTCTGGTTTGTCCATCATATGTACACAGGTCTATCAAATGGTGGCCACATTAACGACGGTCGCATGCTGGTCTGGTCAGTCTCCGTACATAGTCCGGCGAATGCCGCATCCGGAACTCGGACCGACCTGGGAATTCAGTCTTTGCCATGCCTCTACCGCATCACACCGATGCCCTGCATCGACTTGACTTCGGCGCCAGGCCATATTTCTTTTATTACTCACTTTGCATAAATTATTTATTATGCAATGATTTTTTTAATTATCATCATTACTATTATCTCCGGTTTGCACTATTTTTTGTGCACAGGAAAATGATCCGGGGACTTCGGCGTCACTCTGCCGGTCTGCATTGACCGTGCTATGTCACCACTTCGGCATGTCGAGCTCTCCACGTCGCCACCTCGGGACTGGCTTGGGGGATGGAACCTTGCCCCGCATCAAGCTCAGACCGCGTCATCAATACCGAACACATTAACCAGCTAAGTCGCTTTCATGCTCAAAGATTTAATTTTTAACTTGTGTTCGGCTCGACCAAGCATTATACTTTTTTGGAAAAAAGTTGCTTCTAAAAAATTTCCTTGTCCAAACTTTGTTTGTGACGCATAAATTCAAATACCCCATTTACTTGGGGGCTTCCTTTATGAAGCTTTTCCTGTTGCATATGATTATACTTGTACGGCTTCGTTCCTTGTTCGTGTATTACGCCACAATATGCACCACATTGACTTAAGCGATTTGCAAGCTGGGTTGCCTCGCTCCTGTGTTTACCCCTACGTTTCCGATTGTTCGGCTAGGGAGTAAAGGGAGCACCTCTGCGATTGTCACAATCGGGTCACCCGAGCCAGACCTCAGACTGGGTGAAGCCGAAAGCTAGCGCTCTTATAGTTATTCAATGATGGTCGGCACACAATGGAACTCATGAGTACAAAAAATCTATTGCACAAGTCTCATAATAACAATGAGCACCGAAGAAAGGTATCGGTGGGGGTACTATTTTCTTCGAAGATGCTTCTTACTCTTCGCAGTAATATAGCATAAGTTCCCTGAGCGCGCTTTGTCTGTTATAACCTTATGGCCTGATTGCCTGGTTATTGGAAACACCGCCGATATTCTCGACCGATGGAGTACATAACACTTTTCGGTCCTTAACCGAAGAGGGAGAAGCCGACGGTTGGTTAAGACGCGTTTAAAGTTTGGTTGAACATAGATATGATATAAGTACTTCGGTACATGCAATCATTCTTCTACCCAAGTCACTTGGGGGCTCTTAAGTTTATTTGAGCCATTTTATAATAAGTGTTCTTCTTCTCAGTCGTTGCAAAGTTTTATTATTATTATATATCACTCCTTTTTTCGACGCGAGTGCGGTCACTAGCCGGGGAGCCTAATTTCTCTCTCAAAGCCGCTAAAGTTTAGTTTGCTAAACTGGCCTAATGAGAAGTACTCCGCCCTCGGGATAGGAGGTTGAAGCCATAGGCTGACCCGCTCGAAGTCTTGAGATAGGATGTGTCATGTTAAAGGACGACAGAAGCACTTCTTTTTTCTAAGACCAATTTTCGGATTGGCACCGAACACTTGATCTTGTTCGGACGTCATGTTTTTACTGACGTTTCTTGGTTTTCCAAGCTTTTTGGCACTTTTAAACTATTTGTGCTTTTCCAGCATTAGTCTCGCAGTGCGACGCCGGACACCTTTAGGGATTCGGCAAAAAACATTCTCAGATATTGCTATATATGCATCGGTTTCGAATTGTGTCTTCGGTCAATAGTTGGGTTGCCCGGCTCCTGCACTTGCTTCCTACGTTCCGTTTTGTTCGGCTAGGCGTGCAAAGGGAGAACCACTGCGATTGTGCTTCCAGCTCACATGGTTAAGCACCTCAGTGGAGAAAGCCGAAAACTGACTGCCACAATAAGTGTAAACTGGTCAGCGATCCGATGACTATGTTAAATGACGGGCCGTTCATAACATTGGCCGAAGTGTTTACGGCGTGACCCCGACTGTCGCCGAACACTACCGGGGGCTATTAACTGGCCTCCCAAACTAAATCCTCAATATTTTTCTCTTACATTAGAGCTGAGGTTTAATGATCATGCTTAGCATGACAACCCAAAGAAAGGAACCGACAGCGGGACTATTTTCTTTGGAAGACATTTCTTCTGTTAAACAGTAATATAACATATCTCTTTGCGTACCTTTGTTTATAAAACCGTGTGGCCAGATTGCCTTGTTTGTCGTAAATCTTTGCCATCATAAAGGCTTTATAAAGTAGGACAAACACTCCTTGGCTACTAGCCAAGGAGGTGGAAGCCGATGGTCGGTCAACAAAGTTTTGTACAATGCGGATCCGAGCATTAATGACGTAAAGTACTTGGATACATAAAGTCATTACACATAATTTGTGATTTTACTATGGATATTGATCCTTAATTCGGCCACTCGTGCCCGCATTAAGGCTCGGGGGCTACTGGGCTTCGGGCTTATTATTTACAAATATTAAAGGGGCACATCGATCCCCTGATCTGGTGTTGCCACCCGACCAGTGTCTCGGGGGCTACTGCATTGCTCGTCCAATGCAGAAAATTTTATGTGCAATATAGTTTCCGAGGAGATTTTGATCCTCGGGTTGGTCGGCCGCACCCAACCTGAGTCTTGAGGACTGAGCACGCCGCTTTTGTGTCCCGAAGTATTCTGCCGAACTAGGACTTGATCCTCAGGCCGATTTTGCAAATCAACCTGAGTCTCAGCGGCTACTGGGATCAGCGGTCTTATGTCATCCTTCATGTGCATCTCGGGTTTTAGACCGATACACACCTTGAGAGCTACTGGCTATATATCTCGGCAGAGAATAAATTGCACCAATAAAAAATATTGACAAAAAATCGGCCCATAGTCGAGGTGGTGCACCACCTCGGAAGCAGTCCGGCATAAAGCTCGGGCGCTAGTGGCTGGCTCCATAGAGGGCATTTCCGGCATTAAGCTCGGCTAAACTCCTTCAACCTTTTTGAACCAAGGTGATATGACACCTCGGATATAGTCCGGCATTGGAGCCTGGACACAGTCCGACGTTGGAGCTCGGATATATTTCGGCGTTGGAGCTCGGATATACAGTCCGACATTGGAGCTCGGATACATAGTCCGGCGTTGGAGCTCGGATACATTCCGGCGCTAGAGCTGGGAAGCGGTCCAACGTTGGTGCTCGGCTGCAAAAGATACCTCGAATGCAGTCCGGCGTTGGAGCTCGGACGCAAGAGGACCCTGCCTCCCGGGAACAACTTCAAACCCGAGGTGCGGCATAAAAATAAACAAGGCATTGATAAAGGCCGGAAACTTAAAGGGGCTCCTCGGATACCCGACGTGTAAACTCATCGAATGCATTTCGGCGATCCTCAAGATCGAAGATGAAGAAGATTTGTTGAACCAGTTTTCAAGACCGGCAACCGAAGATGAAGAACAGTTCGGAAGAATCGAGGAGCATCCCTAACTTGAAGACCGGTTCAGGGGGCTACTGACGGTGTCCTAGACTAGGGGGTACTCACCATGTCGTCTCCCGATCTATTAGATTGGGCCGAGGATCCCAATGGCCGTATACTCATAGGCCAGTTCGGACGGCTACCGCATGCAAGGAAGATTCCACAAGACTTGGCGATCAAGACAAGGACTTCTCCCCACCGGCGTATTCGGCTAGGACTCTTGTTATCCTAGGCCTCCGGTGCATTATATAAACCGAGGCCAGGCTAGTCGACAGATATACAACTCCATACACAACAATCATACCATAGGCTAGTTTCTAGGGTTTAGCCTCCTTGATCTCGTGGTAGATCTACTCTTGTACTACCCATATCATCAATATTAATCAAGCAGGAGTAGGGTATTACCTCCATCGAGAGGGCCCGAACCTGGGTAAAACAAAGCGTCCCCTATCTCCTGTTACCATCCGGCCTAGACGCACAGTTCAGGACCCCCTACCCGAGATCCGCCGGTTTTGACACCGACAAGCACTGTACGTGGAGAGACTGACAGCTGGGTCCACGGCCATAGCAAGGAAGTGCCTCCTTATTACGTGCAAAATAATTATTCCTCCACCTGATAGCGGGGACCCACCGGACGGGCCACCGTATTTCGTGAAAAAAATGTTTCCCCTGACTGCTGGGACCAAGCAGCTACATCTTCGCACGCAAGGAAGTGCGTCCAAAAAAAACGATTCGCCCCACTGATTGCTGGGACCCACCAGCTACATCTTCGCACGCAAGGAAGTGCGTCCGAAAAAAACGATTCGCCCCCCTGACTGCTGGGACCCACCAGCTACATCTTTGCATGCAAGGAAGTGCGTCCGGGCAAAAAAACAAAACGATTCCCCCCCCCCTAACTGCTAGGACCCAGTAGCTACATCTTCGCACCCAAGGAAGTGCGTCCGGGCAAAAAAAACAAACAAAATGATTCGCCCCCCTGACTACTGGGACCCACCAGCTACATCTTCGCAGGCAAGGAACTGCCTGACAGTCGGGACCCATCTTGTCAAAGCGTACGTAGCGTTGTCATTCTGGTCGCGAACGTGTACGTACATATATACTGGTCGATGTAGAGGCGCGCACGTGTCGTAGTAGAGGCGCGTACGTGTCGTAGTAGAGGCGCGCACGTAGCATGTACACATATGTACAGCGGCCAGGGTGCAAGAAAGAAAATACAGCCACGTATGTGTACATACGAGCAGGGTCTCGAACGCCTACTCGCGCATACGTACGGCCAGGGCTCGTGTACATGGCTGGGTCGGAACGGAGAAACAGCGTCGTCGTCGTGTTCATGGGGAGGCAACGGAATGCGTCATGTTCATGGGGAGGCAACGGAATGCGTCGTGTTCATCGGGAGGCAGGGAACGCGTGGGAGCCAACCGGCTGGGTCGGAACGGAATGCGTGGTCGTGTTCATCAGGAGGGCTTGGACGGAACAGGCGATGGAAATGAGGCCTGTCGTACCGCAAAACGGAGGAAACGGCCTTGTGTTCGACCGGCCACGTTCAAACTGGGATCCTGTTCATCGGGAGGGGTCTGGCGTACCGCAAAACGGAGAAAACGGACCTCCTACGGTCGAAACGGGGGTTCTGTTGATCGGGAGGGGTGTGGCGTAGCGCAAAACGGAGGAAATGGACCTCCTATGGTCGAAACGGGGGTCCTGTTGATCGGGAGGGGTGTGGCATACCGCAAAACGGACGAAACGGACCTCCTACGGTCGAAACAGGGGTCCTGTTCATCGGGAGGGGTGTGGCGTACCGCAAAACGGGACTCCACGGGATACTGTTCATCTCCACCGTCGACCTCCTCCAGCCTCCATGGGCTCCTGTTCATCCAGCCTCCACCGCGCGCTACTCCACCGGCTACTTTTCAACCACCCCTCCACCGTCTACTGTTCATCCAGCCCTCCACACCACGGGGTCATGTTCAACCACCCCTCCACGGGCACCCCTCCACCGTCTACTGTTCGTCCAGCCCTCCACCACACCACGGGGTCCTGTTCATCCAGACGCAACGCCACCGCTCACTGTTCATCCAAACCCCCCGCAACGCTCACTATTCATCCCAGAGGCAGCATCAATCGGCTTCAGTTAGCAGCAGTAGCGAAGGAATCGCTCGATCGGGTTCAGTTAACATCCATCGATCGATCGCTCGGGTTCAGTAACGCGTAGCCTGCAGTGCAATCGCTCGGGTTTAGATAATTAGAGCCCAACACCTCGCTCGGGTTCAGTTAGAGCCAACGCCTCGCACACACGCGCGTACGTGTACAAGAGAAACGCGCATCGCTCGGCCCCGACCTCCCACCGTAACCGGGAACTCCCCGAAATTTTCCTCCCCCCTCACTTCTACCATGGTTTTTTCCGTCATGGACGGCCCAAAGAATGTCATGCAGCTGCGTCTCCGGCCCGCCCAGGACGAAAAGCCCATTTTCTGTCATGATTTTTTGCCATAGAAGTAGGAGCCCACCACATCTATGATGATACCGGGTTTTGTCACAATTATCGTCATAGAAGTGTCATATGTATGACAGGAAAAAAAATCATTCGGCCCAAAATGTCATGGATGTGTCTTTTTTTGTAGTGGAAGCAGGTGTTGTCTCCCATGGTCGCACTCTCCGGACCTATTCCAACATCCGTTGCAGGGTATTCGGGAGGGATACTAGTGTGCTAGCGCCAGCACCTTCTTCCTGGTTCAGTATTGATAGTCTTGGAGAAAACTCGCTCTTCCTTGGACAAAACTATCCAATGATGGTGAAAGGCGATCTAGCTGTTGTTGGCACAATGTTAATACCATTTATGAGAAGCAATTGTATCTATACCTCAGACATTGCCATGGTTCCCTACCCTGGCTATCACAATATGCATCCTGATATAGGCCGCTTCAGCCTGGATGATGAGTCTTTGAAAGTGCAACTAATCCGCGGGTGGTTTTGGTAATTCATAACAACATCTAGCTCACTGAACTAATATCCATTCTAGATTAATGTTTTAGAAAGTTCAATGATTGGTATGGCATGGACTAGAGATGTGGACCCCTCAAAATGCTAAGGACAAATATTGGCAAAAGCTCAAGACTCTACATTTTCATTTTAGTGATCCAAGATCACATTGGGTCCATAGGAAAAGCCAATACTATTAAAAGGGGATGAGGTGTTGCTTAATGGCTTGCTTGCTCAAAATGCTTAGTGATATGCTCCAAAAATCCCTCAACCACTTTCTCATTTCCACATATGTCCTAAACCTAAAGTGAAACTCAGCCCCACCGATTTGATCTATCAGGCACCACCGAGTTCACTTGACATAGCCATTGCCAGAAACCATAGTCAGTTCGGTCTCACCAATAGGGATCTCAGTCTCACCGAGATGGGATTGGAAACTCTCTGTTTCCCTTCGTAATGTTTTGTTCTAACCGAGATGAGCGATCGGTCCCATCGAGTTGGCAATGCAAACTCTCTGTTTCCTTTTTGCAATGTTTAGGCCTCACTGAAATGAGCGATCGGTCCCACCGAGTTTGCCTGGCCAAGTCTCTGTTTGCTTATTACTGAAATTGGTATCACCGAGATGAGGTTTTGCCCTAACCATAGCGCATCATTCTCACCGAGTTGGTATTGTCGGTCCCACCAAAAAGCCTAACATTCACATTTTGAACCAGGTCGGTCTCACCGAGTTTCACTATTCGGTCCCACCGAGTTTGGTAAATTGTGTGTAATGGTTAGATTTTGTGTGGAGGCTATAAATACCCCTCCACCCCTTCTCCATTTGTGAGAGAGCCATCAAACGTGCCTACACTTCCACTACTCATTTTCTGAGAGAGAACCAACTACTCATGTGTTGAGACCAAGACATTCCAATCCAACCACAAGAATCTTGATCTCTAGCCTTCCCCAAGTTGCTTTCCACTCGAATCATCTTTCCACCATATCCAAATCTGTGAGAAAGAGTTGAGTGTTGGGGAGACTATCATTTGAAGCACAAGAGCAAGGAGTTCATCATCAACACACCATCCATTACCTTTTGGAGAGTGGTGTCTCCTAGATTGGTTAGGTGTCACTTGGGAGCATCCGTCAAGATTGTGGAGTCGAACCAAGGAGTTTGTAAGGGCAAGGAGATCGCCTACTTCGTGAAGATATACCCATGTGAGGCAAGTCCTTCGCGGGCGATGGCCATGGTGGGATAGACAAGGTTGCTTCTTCATGGACCCTTCATGGACTCGCGCAACCATTACCCTCTGTGGGTTGAAGTCTCCATCAACGTGGTTGTACGATAGCACCACCTATCAGAACCACGCCAAAAATCTTCGTGTCTACATTGCGTTTTGTCCCTATAAACTCCTCCCTTTACCTTCATATGCAATGATTTACATTCCACTGTTATACTCTTAGAATTGCATGTGTAGGTTGATTGCTTGACTTGTGATAAGTTGCTAAAATCTGCCAAGATATAAAATTGGGAAAAGGCTAGATTTTTATTTGGTTAAGTAGTCTAATCACCCCCCTCTAGACATACTTTCGATCCTACAGTCTTGCATTGGTCTTGATATTGACAATAGTTGGCCCTGCCTAGAGAATCACTTATGGTTCAAAGCAAGTGTTTCCAATGCCAAGGATTTGTTGACCTGAAGTTTATTTCATCGCTTTGTTATTTTTTGTGTGAGAAAAACCTTTGTATTTATAATGTATCCTCGTTGTCATTGTGCATTGATGACCTGTTGTATTATGTAATACTAAATGATATGCATGTGATAAACTTACTAAATTTATGAATGACCTTCGAGTCACTTCTCAGAGTGGGTGCTGCAACGAGGCAAAAAAATCCCGAATAGATAATTGTATGTGCATCACAACAGGTTATCGGATGAGTCCAATCAACAATAGCACTACTCCTACTCCTACTAGTTATATTAGCTTCACATGCTTCACGCGACGGGTGGGTGTTTTTACTGTAGCTGCGAATCCAATCATGCTAGGTCGTCGGATGAGTCCAATCAACGATAGAAATTGAATTCTGATGTTTGGATTTAAACTTTCAAAACTGCCGCACCATCTCTATCTACGTCTACATGTACGTAATACAACAAGTTTTAAACTTGAGACCAACCATCCACTCTCACAAAGAACACGTTTTAGTCTAGCACAGACTCCTGGATTTTTGGCCATAGAGTGAGGTGGGCCATATGTTAGTGTGTTCTTATACATAAACAATACCTCGAATCCTCGATATATAGTAGGGTGGCATGGGCCAGAACAAGCATTCACGCCCAAGAGTACAACACACACCACCAGCACGACTCCCATCTGACACCATATTTCTTGGAGTCCATGCTACCACTATCTCTTCTCCCTCCTCGTTTCTCTAACCCAGCCATCGCGCGGCAGGCGGGGTGGGGGTTTGGCGATAGTCGGTTTCCTCAACTGTGGCCCCACTTGTAAGTGAAGATGTGAGACAACACATGTTCCCCCCTTGAGCGGCGTGCCAAACCAACTATGTGGGGGTGCGATGTTAACACAACATGATTTTCCTTTTGAACTTGTACTAGTGACTAGTAAGTTGTAACACTTTGTTCTACTCCTCGCGCAGACGATTTTCCCTCAAAAAATATAAATAACGACGCAAAACGCTAGCGCTGGGCTTTTCCCGCGTGATAAATGGGGGAGTTTTGCAAATTTCGGCCATCATCACTTTCCTTACATGCGGTCCCACATGTAGGTGGTATGCCTAGCCATTGTGCATTGAGGGGCGGGCCGGAACTCTCGCTGGGGGTGATCCTGCGCAGTGGTCTACTCGCACGCCTCCGGTCTACTCAAAGACTCCATCCTGATTTGTTGGTCCTTTCATATTTTGTGTCAAATTTTGACCATAGATTTAATTGACAAATTTTTAATGCATGTTGTAAACATTTATATGGTTGGATTCGTATTTGATCACAATTTCCAATGAAACTATTTTTTGTGACATGTGTTAACATTTTGTAAATTTAATTCATAGTCAAAATTTGGCAAAAAACACTAAGGGGAACTATAGACCAGGACGGAGGTAGTACCACACACACGATGACTCCTAGTAGCCAATTAATAGAGGGACGCGTGGCAACACTTAATGGAACGCCCATGGTTTCATTACTACTTCTGTTTTTGATTGTAACATGGCACCTCTTTGTTCCAAAATGACTTTGTTTTGGTTGTTTATGTGTGCGCCTTCGCAAATTTAACCACCATGCCCATAAGTTTGAAATCCATTCCCATTTCTTGCATGGGACCTAAACATTCCCATTACACGTCAATATTAATATATAAGAAGTTTGGTTGTGGCGTGGTTCATGCATGGTACTACGTAAGTTATGAAGTTGATGCAAAAGGTAAGAAAATTACAGTATACATGGAATTGACACAAAAATAAGATGCATATGGATCCATCAATGACATCCTTTCACCCTAGCGCTCCGGGTCACCAACCGACGGGTGAGAAGCAGCGGCGTTGGCGGCGAGCTCAACGTGCTTCTTATCGGATTCAGGGCTCCGCTGACCCAAGAAAGGTTCGAACTCTGGGGCGTGTGCGACGAACTCAACCTCTCTAGACAACCAGTTTGTCGCCCCCATGGCCTAGCTCGACGAACAAGAAAGGAAAGGGACACGTTAGTTTACCCAGGTTCAGGCCACCTTGCGGTGTAAGACCCTACTCCTGCTTTGGGGTGGATTAGCCTCGCAAGGGGCTAATGATGAACTAGTACAGGGGAAGAATAACCTCAGGAGGCATGTCCTTGTGTGGATGTGAGCTGGTGAGGGTTTGGGTTGGATCTCGGATCCCCTCCTATGGTGGTGGCTAAGCTATATTTATAGTGGCCTCCGTCCTCTTCCTCCAAAATGAAGGCGGGAAGAGATCCCATAGTGGACAATTTTGAAGGGGGACAAGTAGTACATCTTATCCTGACGAAAGGTGGTCTTCGTCGGCAAAGCTTCTGCTCGTGATGCCATGGTGGGCTCGGTGATGACTTCCGTCCTGCTGTTCTGGCAGTCTTGGTCTTGGTGCACGGGAGTGAAAACCTTTGGCTGATTCCTTGGGACTCCGCGCCTACGCTTGCCTCCTTAGCACCAAAGAGGAAATCTGTTGCTCTGCGCCCGTTGGTGCCCGCATAGCCTTGGTCGTCATGGCTTGTGTCACCCCGACCTCATGAGGTCGGCGCCTGCATAGGAATCTCCACTCCTCGGGAGCCAACCTAGGGAGGCAGCTCCCTCCGGATGTCTTGGTGTCGTCCGCCTCGTGAGGCTTAGCCCCTCGCGAGGGTCTTGTCTTGCCGGTGCTGAAGATGGGCCATACCAGGCCATCGATGGAGCCACACTGTGGGCCGCAGGCAGGCAGGTCTGTGTACCCTGGTTCCCAGAATGCCGATAGTAGCCCCCGAGCCCAAGGCGCGCTCAGACTTGGCTTCGAGGCGAAGCCAAGAGGCAAGGGTGAAGCGCCACGGGCCCCAACCGCCTGCGGACCGAGTCGACGCATGGCGCTTGATGTGACGTGGGTGTCTCCACTTCCCCATGCTGCCTTGGCAACTACCCACCTGACGACTACCTGTTGCATGCAAAAAAGTCATCATTACTTGGAATCGTGGGGGGCTGGCGGTTGGCCTCCCTCCGGCTATAAATGGGAGAGGGGGCGGAGCCCCATGCTCATCTCCATCTTTCTCACTGCTTGATCCTCCTTCTTCCTCTTTGCCCCACCGTCTTGTCGAAGCATCCATGGCACTAGTGATAAGGTTTTCCGCTGCAGAGAGGGGGAAAACCCCTCAGGTGGAACCTGAGCTGCTCTCCCACCGAATAAGAGTCCTGATTGCTCTTGTGACGCCGTTGTGGAGCCCATGGCGATGCGGCCTTGGCATGGACGTGTCAGCGCTCTGGGACTAGGGGTGCCCAGACTTGCCTGCCTGCGGCCCATGGTGTGGCTCCACCAGTGGCCTGGTACGGCCCAGTTCAGCAACAACAACACAAGACCCTCATGAGGGGCCGAGCCTTGCTAGGCGGACGACACCAAGACCTCCCTAGGGGCAGCTATCGGTGTTCTGGGACCGGGGGTACCCAGACTTGCCTGCCTGCGGCCCGTGGCGTGGCTCCATCAGTGGCCCTGTATGGCCTAGTTCGGCGGCAACAACACAAGACCCTCATGAGGGGCCAAGCCTCGCGAGGCGGGTGACACCAAGACCTCCCTGGGGGCGACCTCACTAGGCTGGCTCCCGAGGAGCAGAGATATATATGCAGGGCGCACCTTGCGAGGCTCACATGACGTGAGCCATGACGACCAAGGCCAGGAGGGCGCCAGCGGGCGTAGTGTACCAGTTTCCTCTTTGGTGCTAAGGAGTCAAGCACAGGCGCAGAGTCCTGAGGAATCAGGCAAAGGTTCCCATATCGGTGCAACAATACCAAGACCGCCAGGACGGCATGACGGAGGTCATCGCGGAGCCCACGACAATGTCACCACCAGAGCCTTTGCAGGCGAAGACTAATTTTGTCAGGATAACTTGTACTAGTTGTCCCCCTTTGAATTTGGCCGTTGTAGGATCCCTTCCCGCCTAATATTTGGGAAGAGGACCGAGGCCACCATAAATAGGACTTAGCCACCACCATAGTAGGGGATTGATCGAGACCACCTTCACACTAACTAGCTCATCAAGCTCAAGAATACCTCACCTCCTGAGGCTGTTCATCCACTGTACTAGTTAATCCTCAGCCCCTCGAGGCAATCCACCACAAAGTTGGAGTAGGGTATTACACCACAAGGTGGCTCGAACCATGATAAATCTCTGTGTCTCTCGTTCTTTGGGTTCGTCGAGCTAGGCCGTGGAATCTTTGGACTGGCAGGTCGGTGAGTAGGAGTTCTTCATATGCACCCCAGTGTTTGAACCTCTCAAGGGTCTGCGGAGCCCTGAATCCGACATTTGGCGTGCTAGGTAGGGGTGCGTCGAAGCTTCGCCTCTCCGTCCGCTCCGCCCACTTTGCTCCCCCGCTCCACCCTCATGGCGAGCGCCGCTCCTCCGTCCGGGCTGACAGGCGTGCGCGGAGGCGTCGTGGGGCTCCGGGCCTTCGCCCTTGCCTGGCGGAAGGTATGGTGGCCGCGCAAGTTCAAGCCAGAGATGCCACCTCGCTACGACGACGCGGCGGACCCGGTGAGATTCCTCCGGGCGTATGAGGAGGCCGTCTGGGCGGAAGGTGGCGATGACATGGTCATGGCTAATTGGTTCCCCATGGCCCTCACGGGTGTACCGCGTGCCTGGCTTCTCAGTCTGCTGGAGTCTTCTGCGGCCTCTTGGTAGTAGCTGCGAGGCCTCTACATCACGCACTTCGCGGCACCGCCGCCCCACGCCGCCGCAGCCCTCCTCAGCAGTTCTCACGCGCCTCCCTCAGACCGCCATATCAAGCAGTTCTTTCATCAAGTAGGTGCCGCATGCGTGTGACAGGGAGCTCCTCCAGGGTGGGCGGCACCTGAGGCCGACCTCACCTTCGACTCGAAAGACCATCCAGTGACCACCACGGGCTCGGGTGCGCTCCCTATGCTCTGCACCCCCACTATCTGTAATGTGGCAGTAACCAAGACCCTCATCGATGGCGGGGCCGGGCTCAATGTGCTCTCCGTGGAAGCCTTTGGCTTGCTCCACGTGTCACATGGTCGGCTCCACCCTAGCAAGCCGTTCTCCGGGGTCGTCGACGGCTCTACCAGCCCCCTGGGGCAGATCCACCTTCCCGTCACCTTCGTTACCCGCGACAACTACCGCCGAGCTCATCGACTTCGACATTTCCCGTATCAACCTCCCGTACAATGCCATCCTCGGGTACCCGGCCTTCCAAGTTCATGGCAGCGACCCACCCTGCCTACAACCTCATGAAGATGCCAGGAAGCAGTGGCGTCCTCACTGTGGCCGGGGACACCAATGAGGCACTGACGACTCTCAAACTCGCCTTTAGGGCCGCGACTGTCGTGTGGCCGGAAGCGGGAGAAGCCCCTGAGGCCCTGGGGGCTGCTCTGGTGAAGAAGAAGCAGTTGTTCTCTCAGGGCCGGGACGAGACAAAGCAGGTGACGGTCGACCAAGATGGGGCATTAGGAGCCACCTTCACCATAGGCGCCAACCTCGCCCTAGACCAAGAAAAGGCGCTGATCAATTTCTTGTGCGCGAACAAGGAGGTGTTCGCATGGGAGCCCAAGGACCTGGCCAGAGTCCCAAGGGGGGTGATTGAGCATCACCTCAATGTATGCCCCAATGTACGCTCGTTAAAGCAGAAGGCGTGGCGGCAGTCTATAGAGAAGCAGTCGTTCATTGTCCAAGAAACCCGCAAGCTGCAAGATGCTGGTGTCATTCGAGAGGTGCGATACCCAGAATGGCTGGCGAACCCCGTCGTGGTCCCTAAGAAAGGCGGGAAGGAGCGCATGTGCATCGACTTCACCAACCTCAACAAGGCAAGCCCTCAAGACCCCTTCCCTCTATCGTGCATCGACCAGATCATCGACTCCACTGCCGAATGCGACCTGCTTTGCCTCCTAGACGCATTCTCAGGGTATCACAAAATCAAGATGGCAGTGCAAGATGTCGAAAATACGGCCTTCCTGACCCCGTGCGGGGTGTATTGCTACACCTGCATGCCCTTGGGGCTGCGTAACACTGGAGCGACCTTCCAACGGCTCATGCATATCGCCCTGGGCTAGCAGCTCAGGAGAAATGTTGAGGCCTATGTCAACGACATAGTGGTGAAATCTTGGGAGGCAAGGACCCTCATTCAGGACCTGGAAGAGACGTTCGCCAACCTATGCAGGGAGGACTTGCGCCTCAACCCGGAGAAATGTGTGTTTGGCGTCCCCTCCAACAAGTTGCTGGGCTTTCTAGTATCACACGGGTGGATCGAGGCAAACCCGGAGAAGGTCAAGGCGATAGAAAGGATGAGCCCGCCGCAGACCCTCAAGGAAATGTAGAAGCTGGCGGGCTGCGTGACCGTGCTAGGACGCTTCATCTCCAAGCTGGGGGAGCGTGCCCTCCCATTCTTTAAGCTGATGAAGAAGAAGGGGCCGTTCGAGTGGACTCCAGAGGCCGATGCTGCATTCCAAGATTTTAAGAGATACCTCACCAGCCCACCGGTGATGGTGGCGCCACGCCCACTCGAGCCCCTGGTGTTCTACCTGGCCCCCACATCTCACTCAGCTAGCGCGGCCCTGGTGGCTGTCAAGAAGGAGCACCAGTCCAGGGGCCTGCCACACGACTCCGCGCACTCGGTCAAGATGGCGCAGCCTCAGGGCAACACTCCCGAGGCTCTGGCAATGCCAACAGGCGACCAAGCCCCTGAGGTCCGCTAGCCTTAGGAGGCGTCTTAGCCACAGGAGGTCTCGGCCTGCATCGACGATCCTTCCTTCATCGAGCACCTGGTGTACTTTGTTAGCACGGCGCTGCGGGACGCGCGAGCATGCTACCCCATGTCATAGAAGCTCTTGCTCGCGCTCCTCGTCACCTCGCGCAAGCTACGCCACTACTTCCAAGGACACCCCATCAAGGTCGTTTCGGCCTACCCACTGGAGAGGGTACTCCGGAGCCCCAATGTCGTAGGTAGGGTTGCCGAATGGAACATCAAACTGCAGGCGTTTTAGCTGGAGTTCAGCACCACCAGGGTCATCAAGGGGCTACGCTCGCCGACTTCGTGGCGGAATGGACCGATGCCCTAGGACCAGAGGCAGGCGAGGACCAAACGCTCTCACCAGGGGATGAAGCACCAGATGGCTGGGTCATGTACTTTGAGGGCGCCTTCGCTCGAGAGGGCGTGGGGGCTGGAGTCGTGCTCATTTCGCCTACTCAAGACAAGCTCTACTATGCCATGCAACTCTTCTTCCAATGCGGCGAAAAGGTCTCCAACAACATCGCGGAGTACGAAGGCTTGATCGCCGGCCTCAAAGCCACAGCCGCTTTGGGCGTGAAGCACCTCACCATCAAGGGCGACTCTCAGCTGCTCCTCAACTTCTCCAACAAAGTGTATGAGCCGAAGGATGAACACATGGAGGCATACCTGGTGGAGGTATGCAAGATGGAGAAGCAATTTCTGGGCCTGGAGCTGCAGCACGTGCCCCGTGGCACGAAGAAGGAAGTCGATGATATCACCAAGAGGGCATCCATGTGCCAGCCTCAGGAGCCCGGTGTCTTCGAAGAGCGGCTCTTCAAGCCCTCAATAGCCCCTCCTGTTGCAGAGCCGGTGTTGCCTCAGGAGGAGCTCCCACCAGCACCAACCTCGGGAGCTCTGGCCTGCGGTCCGACCTCAGGAGCGCGCTTGCTCCTTGCGCTCAAGCTTTAGGAGGGGTGCTGGACTGAAGAATTCAAGGCATACCTACTTCAGGGGACCCTGCGGGAGAAGGAAGAAGACGCCGAACGCATAGCTCGGTAGGCCACAGCCTACTGCATTCAGGACGGTGAGCTTTACCGAAAACGACCAAACGATGTTTCCTTGCGATGAATCTCCAGGGAGTAGGGGCACAAGCTGTTAGCCGACATACACAATGGAGACTGCGGGCATCATTCGTCATCGCGCACCCTCACGGGCAAGGCGTTCCGCAGCGGATTCTACTGGCCCACGACGCTCACCGACGCAGCTGAGCTGGTGAGATCATGTGAAGCTTGCCAGTTCCATGCCAAGCAAATCCACCAGCCCACCCAGGGCCTCCAGACCATCCCACTCTCGTGGTCGTTTGCCGTCTGGGGGTTGGACATCTTGGGCCCATTCCCCCGAGCGCCCGAGGGGCTACCGCTACCACTACGTCGCCATCGACAAGTTTACCAATTGGGCGGAGGTGGAAGCAGTCCGCACCATCCCGGCCGGCTCGGCGATCAAGTTCATCAAGGGCCTCGTGAGCCGCTTCGGAGTCCCTAACCGCATCATCACCGACAACGGCTCGCAGTTCACTAGCAACCTCTTCAAAACATATTGTGCTAACCTTGGAACGCAGATATGCTACGCCTCAGTAGTGCACTCGGGGAGCAACAACCAGGCTGAGTGCGCCAACATGGAGGTCCCGAGGGGCCTCAAGATAAGAACCTTCAAGAAGAAGCTCGAGGCCTGCGGTAGGGGCTGGCTCGATGAGCTCCAATTCGTGTCGTGGTCCGTCCGCACCACTGCTACCAAGCCAACCGGCGCAACTCCGTTCTTCCTCATCTACGGAGCTGAAGCGGTTCTCCCACATGAGGTCAGGCATCGCTCCGCCTGGGTCTTGGCGTTTGATGAGGCGTGCCAGGATGCCGAGCGGGGGATGGACCTCATGTTGGGGGAGGAATGCCGCCATCAAGCCTTGCTCCAAGCGGCAAGGTACCAGTAGGCGCTGCGGCGGTACCACTGTCGCAGCGTCCGCTCCAGGACGCTCGAGGTGGGAGATCTCGTCCTACGGCGGGTGATCTCTAGGGAAGGGATGCATAAGCACTCACACATGTGGGAGGGCCCATTTAAGGTCACCCGCGTCTCCAGGCCTGGCGCCGCGCGCCTCGAGACACAGGACGGGATCCCCATCCAGAACGCCTGGAACATTCAGCACCTCCGGAGGTTCTACCCATGAAGCAAGGCCCCGTGCCTGTGAAGGTCTCCGCTCGTGACACTCTGATACGTCTCCAACGTATCTATAATTTATGAAGTATTCATGCCAATATATTATTATTCTTGGATGTTTTACAATCATTTTATATCAACTTTATATCATTTATTGGGACTAACCTATTGACCGATTGCCCAGTGCCAGTTGTTGTTTTTTGCTTGTTTTTTACATCGTAGAAAATCAATATCAAACGGAGTCCAAACACCGCGAAACTTTTTGTGGATTTTTTGGGGCTAGAAGACTCCCGATGGGCCAAAGCAGCACCTGGGGGTGCCCCGAGGGGGCACAACCCACAAGGGTGGGAATTTATAGTGCAAAGATGGGGTGCGGGAGACCACCGAGGGGAGCACAACCCACCAGGGCGTGCCAGGGCCCCTTGGCGGGCCCAGGTGAGTTGTGCCTACCTCGGTGGCCTCCCGCACCCCCTCTTTGCACTATAAATTCCCAAATATTCTGAAACCCTTGGGGGTTAACCTAGATCAGAAGTTCTGCCGCCGCAGGGCTCCGTAGCCACCGAAAACCAATCTAGACCTGTTTCGGCACCCTGCCGGAGGGGGAAATCATCTCTGGTGGCCATCTTCTTCATCCCGGCGGCCACCAAGATGAGGAGGGAGTAGTCCACCCTCGAGGCTGAGGGTTTGTACCAGTAGCTATGTGTTTAATCTCTCTCTCTCTCTCGTGATCTATATCATGGGCTTTGTTAATATAGTCAGATCATATGATGTTTTCCCCTCTCTATCTTGTTGTGACGAATTGAGTTTTTCCCTTTGAGATTTTGTGGTTACCGGATTGAATACTTTTATGGATTTGAGAACACTTGATATATGTCTTGCAACTAAATACTTGTGGTGACAATGGGGTATCGTATTGATTCACTTGATATATGTTTTGGCACTCAACTTGCGGATTCCCGCAGTGACATTGGGGTAATCTATGCATAGGGGTTGATGCACGTTCTTGTCTTTGTTTCTCTGGTAGAAATCTTGGGGCACTCTCTGTAGTTCTTTGTGTGGATTGAGTATTATGAATATGAATTTGCGTTTGTGTTATTCTAGTACGAACTCTTGGATAAATCGAATGGAAAAATAGCTTTACGTTATTTTAGTACGAACTCTTGAATAGATCGAACGGAAAGAATAGTTTTGATGTGGTTTAGTACCCTACAAACAATTCCTATCTTTTGTTCTCCCCTAATAGGAACTCGGGAGTAATTCTTCGTTACACTTTGAGGGATAATCATATGATCCAACTATGTTAGCATTGTTGAGAGATTGCACTAGCGAAAGTACAGACCCTAGGCCTTGTTTTTAAGCATTGCAACACCGTTTTTGTGCTCGTTTACTATTAGTTACCTTGCTGTTTTTATAATTTAAGATTACAAAAATCAATATCTACTATCCATATTACACTTTTATCACCATCTCTTCGCCGAACTAGTGCACCTATACAATTTGCCATTGTATTGGGTGTGTTGGGGACACAAGAGATTGCCTGTATTTGGTTGCAGGGTCGTTCGAGAGAGACCATCTTCATCCTACACCTCTCACGGATTGATAAACCTTAGGTCATTCACTTGAGGGAAAATTGCTACTGTCCTACAGAACTCTTGATGCGGAGAATCCCACATTCATCCCCATGTACACTCCGACTACTCTCCAAGCCCCAAGAGGACATACGACGACACCTTGAACATACGCCATCGGACACAAGGTGAACTCGCTCCTCTCCGAAGCGTCACTTTCCACATGTGAGACATGGCTACTACCTCAAACATGTGTGCTATGCATGACCAGGTACTTAGAGGAAAGCCACGGAGCCACCACATCCAACGGACGAGCTAGCGAGGACGCCAAGTACAAGGACCAAGAGAAGAAGCTGCCCGAAGTCTTCAGCCACCGGACGACCGAGCAATGCCGGACGTCCGACGCCTGGGCACTCATCCAGCAAGAAGGGCCAGCCAATAGAAGCTACAGTGGCCGGACGTCCGACAAGTATCGGACGTCCGACACACTCCAGCGACCGAACGTCCGACCGTCTTCGGAAATCTGGCGCCACCTCAATTGAGCCAAAATGCCGGACGTCCTACAAGTACCGGACGACCGAACCCTCGCGAGCCACTGGACGTCCGGTACCTGTCGGACGACTGATGCCTGTCTGTGCGTAGAGTATCGGGCCAAGGCCCATGTATCCCCAACTTACCCCTTCGTGGCCCTAGACTATATATACTCCTCCGCCTCCTCCATTTCAGGGTTAGCAAAGGATTAGCTCATATATTGTGTGAGAGCTTTTCTCATCCACTTGATTACCTTCTCCTCGGAGATTCGAGCCTCCACCGGAGAAGATCCCCCAAGCGGATTGAAGACCCCTCTTTAGGGAAGAACTCAAGACCTCCTCACGGAGAAGACCGGTTACCGTGTATCGTCCGTTGTTGACTTTGAATCGTGTATGTTTCCTTATGTACTCAAGGATCTAGCGCATGTGTGATCATTCTTGTTAGTTTGAGTGTTCTCTTGTGTTCCCCTCGTGATTTTCCCCTCGTTTCCCTCCTCGTGTTCTTCGTGTTCATCGCGGGATCTGCTCCTTTCGTGAAAGATCGGCCCATAGGGTTCCTACCCTACATCATCTTGGTATGTAGATCCTCGTTGATCAAGATTTCGGAGCCTCCCCTTGTTGTTTTCTAGCCTAATTTTGTTGTGTTCTTCCCCAATTTTGAAAATCCCCACCAAAAATAGCCCCAATTTTTTTTGTGATTTGTTGGTTTAACGAAGTTTTGTTGGATTTGATCCATAGATTTGCTTGGTTTCAAGTGGATCTAACATCTCCCCAAATTTCCCCACTTTCCATCCACGAAATCTCATCAATTTTGACCCCCAAATCATCATTTTCCGCCCAAAATCGTGCCCCGGATCTCGCATCTCGCGTTGACCCCGACCCCCGGACGACCGACACTTTACGGACATCCGGAGCCCCTGAAACGACCGGACGTCCGACCTTTTCCGGACGACCGGAACCCCTAACCCGAGCCAAATTTACGGATTTCCGAGCCCGCCCGGACGTTCGGCCCCAGGACATCCGACCTGTCCGGACGTCTGTAACCTCCAAAAACTGATTTCGCTCAAATTTTGTTTTGGCCATAACTAATTCATCCGGAGTCCGATTTTGATGTTCTTTAGCTTGTTTTGAAGCTCTTGACATCCTTCTTCCCACAAAAATACTACCATCGCCATTTGAGTCCATAAATTTTTTGAAACTTTGGCATCTTTGCCTAGGGCTTCCACCACATCATCCGCTACACCACCACCGACTTCCGCAACCTAACCAATTTTGTTCCCCGTCGCATTAGTGGTTGCTTGAGGAGTGATTGGAGTATCCTAAGGTGTTTAAGCTACTTAGGGACGCTTGCTTCTTATCAACCACCACCACCATAACTTCCGCATAGGCTTACCAACCATACACTTCTTTCACACCGACTTAACCCAATTTTGTTTGTGTTGAGAGTTGTGTCTCCTAAGGTGTTTCGGCTACTTAGAGACCGTGCTTCTAACTCCGACACCGTGTATAGTCCACCACCTTACCCTCCATTTCCGCATTGCATACTCCACAACCCATCATTGCCATTTCACAATTCCACTGAGCTGCCACAAAACCACCACCGCAATCCCGCTAGCACCATTTGACAATTGAGATTGTGAGTTCGCGGTTTTTCTGTTTCCTAAGGTGTTTCGACTACTTAGGGACGAGTCTCCATCATCTTGGTGTCTACATCAAGAACACCGCCACTCATCATCGCCAAGGATGGTAACCTTCGTATCATCTTGGTATCGTGGTATCCCTCCATTGTATATTCCCTTGCCATTGCATTGATAACCCCTAGCCCATTTTGCATTACTTGCCTATCGAGACTAGCCATTTGAGTATTGCCGGCAACATTACTTGTGCACATTAGTGATCTACACCATCCATTGCATAAATACCATATCATATTGGTATCATATCATCTCGTGTGCCCCAAGTTTGTTCCCGCATATATACAATTGCTACCTTGGTTTGTGCATTTCGCAAAGTGGCCATACAAAAAAAAGAATAACCTTTTAAGCAAAAGAGAAAGAGCATAGAAGCTTGTAAGCAATAGCCATAACATCGTACCACATTGTCATATCCGATCATCTTGGATCATACCACCGGAACATACATACATCGCATACTTGGGATAGAAAGTTCATACATTTTGCATCTTATAGGGTGTGCATAAGTGTCGTATCCGCCTATTGAGCAATCGTGCTAGCGTCTCTCCTGAGTTGTGCAACATGAGCGTTTTTCGTGGATTCCACATTTTCTGCTCATCCTTGGTTGCACGACCCCATTTATCTATCCGTGTGTGTGTTTCCATGTGCCACATATTGCTATTGGTCTACTTGTTTCACTTGCGAATTTGTGAATCTCTTTCAACATTATTGACTCTTGCTAACTTTTTGCATCAAATTTTTGTGCCACTATCCTCACCGAGCTCCACTATAAGCCTTACTTGTGTAGGTGTGAGAAACCGACAAGAATTGGTACCAATTGTGCTATTTCCTTGTTCCACATTGGAGATCATTGATCCACCTTCAACTTCGGTCAAGGTACATTTGGTATTCGTTCTTCTCTTTCTCCCACTCATATTTGCTCAAGTATTGTGATGGATAGGCAAGGCATTTCATCTCCGGTCTTCGACAACAACGACGGCGTGAACAACTACATCACCAAAGCGTCAATCTTTGATCTACAACGACAAATGCAAGGTGCACAATCAAGATTGCGAGAGCGCATCGACAACCTCTCCATCGACATTCGTCACTCCGAAGCACAGAAAAGGGACAACATCGACAACAAGCTTTCCGCACAAAAGGAGGAGCAAGATGCAAGGATGGACGAGATTCGGACCTTGTTGATCAACCGTTCTTCCCCTTCATCATCTTCAAGGCGGCGGCGAGCAAATCGATCATCTTCGGAGCGCCCAAGCGATACAAGCGCAAGTCGTCCACATCCACATCTCCATGGCGACCACCATCACCTACGTGATCCACCTCGTCATGAAGGGCAAGTCACCTCCAAGCATCATGTGCATGATAACAACGAATGCCATCGAGCTCAAGCACGATAATGACACCATCATCATGAAAATGCTCACCAAGAACAAATGCACAAGTCCCAACAAGCCCTACTTCACGCCAAGGCCAAACTTCATGAGCACAAGAGAAGACCGCGAGATGAGCATCACTAAGATGGAGCTACGGCTACACCAACCACTTCGGCATCTTCGCCAAGTTCTATCAAGGCATCTTCGCCTTTGGACGTATGTCATCTTTGCCTACTTCCTGTGAGTTCGCCTACATCGACATTTTCTACAACAAGGCGACCACCTACAAGCGAGGGCGACACTTCCATCTTTGGAAGCCCCTCATGGAAGATGGCCGAGCATGGGAAATTCCCTTTGGTCATGGAGACGAGCTACGAGGTGCCACATCATATGGGCCTCCAACAACAAGACGGTGACAAGACAGTCGAGCTAGGGCCATCCCCTTCGACCACGGCGACGAGCGCGAACCTCTTCAACTACATGAAGACGACGCCCATATTGGACTCATACTCCGAGTCAAGCTACGAGACCGCACATGAGACCTTATCTTTGGTCTTGGAGGAGAGTGATGATGTGCCATCTTCAGCCTTCATCCATGGCTACGACTATGACATGATTGAGCATGGAGACATTTGCACCTACATCTCTCTGACACCCACATATGACGAGATGACCCAATTGCCATGTGAGGAGAGCCACCACCACATGAGTGACATGAGTGACTCCACCATATGTGACATTGAGAGCATTTCCTATGAGAGGATGAGTGTGACCAACACTAGCCCCACACTTGAGAGCATGCCACACACCCTATGGGAGGTTGAGAGCCATTTGAGTGACTCCATCAACAATATGAGTGAGAGCATCATATCGGGAGTGAGTGAGCCACACCACTTAGTGAGTGAGGTAGTTGAGATGGCATGTGAGGCCACTTTAATTTCTAATGACTTAACCTCTACTCCTAGTGTGTTTTCTTCTTTGGTGCTAGGTCTCCTACATGACGACGCGCCTATCTTCGACGAGTCCATATCTCCAATGGAGATGAAGATGGCCATAGTGGAAGAAGATGCACCCCCACATGGTTCCATCAAGATGAAGATGACCACAACTTGGTCTTCTACACATCACCTACAAAACACGAGCGATTCTCCAAAGGTAACATAGGTGATGGTGCTTCTCTTGTCCCACTAGTGGACTATTTTACGAATGATTGCTTGCATGATGTTGTCACACCTATTCCCATGCTTCATGCTAGTGCGAATTCCTCATGTCATGACTTACCTATTTATGATGAATATGATGACGAGCATGTCGAGTTGCCTAGTTGTGATGTTATGCTCCATAGGATATCATGTGAAAATTCTATTGGTCACATCATGTTTGACAATCCTTTGAACTTGTCATATGCTATGAGTGAGATCTCCCATATTGCATCATTTCAATCTCAACATAGTAACTATGCTTGCCCCATTAAAATAAATCCCATTTGCACTTATGGCATAGATGACGAGATGATGGTCATTGGCTTTTGTTTTACATGTGATGATATTGCCATGCTTCCTTTACATGATTTGCCCAATTCATCTACTATGACATGCCATGATCACATAGAACCAAATATGCTTGGATGTTGTCAATATTCTCCATGTGATGTTCCCATTGATTCTCATGAGGAGACCCCCATAGTTTCCTCATACATATTAGGAGATTTTGATGCATTCCAAACTTTGCATGTTTGCTATGCTTGCTTCCACCGTATGCATTCCATGAATAACAATGCTCTACATATTTCTTGTGATGCATTACACAATTTGAGTGTCCATTATGTTATACATAACAACAAACCTATCATGATGGATGACATGTTTCTATATCATTCATCTCATTTATTCGAGCATTGGATATTTTGTGCTAACCAACACAAGCACGTACGCATCATGATGGATGGTGTGTACATATGCCATGCACACACAATTTTCCCTTTGTATTTGTTTTGTGTAGGTACTCACGTATACTCGTCAACCTCTCAACCCCAAGAGTTGACAAAACGAGCTCTTGAGAGCAAAGATGACTTGGGATCCCGTGAACTACCCTTCCCACCGCTCTCTTCGCGCAACGACTACGCGCATCGATCTCACTTGGCTCTCACACGGCTATGGGCTTTATACCGCTTGTCGCTTCATGCTCATTTTACCGTGTTCACTTTGCATGCTATGCTTACTTCTATGCCTTTGCCATGCAATTGTGACCCTTGCGTGCATCTACCAATGCTTCACCATTATGCTACTCCTATGTGTATTTGCATGCTTGGTGGAGATCCTTGTTGCTATTGCCATGTTTATCACATGCCTCATGCTATTGATGCTATTTTGCTCATATCCTCCTTTCATGATTGTGCTATGTCATGTGAATTATTCATACACACTATTTACACCCATGACATGCTTGCTATGATTCCCTCTAGTATGTTGCATCTTCGCACTACTAGCTCACACCACTTGATTGCTATGATTGCTTGCTTTGTCGCATCACCCATGTTCCATTCTTACTTGCTTTCTTGGGTTGATGACGTATATGTTCATGCCTCTCACATGATATATTGTGTTCATTGTTGCTTTCCTCCAATTGTTATGCTGGAGACTTGGACACTTTACTTGTGATCAATGCTTGTTTGATTGATCCTATTGCATTTGGTTGTTCTCACATCATATGCCTCCTTACTATGAAATGCTCCATTGTCCTTTCTTATGATGAGCATGATGCATCCACTTGTTGGGTATTTTACCACACGAATGATAGGTTTTGCATCTCCGCTAACCTCATTTGTTTTTCTGAGTGTTTGTCATGTTCTTTCATTTTGAAGGATTCACAAGGCGATACCGTCATGAGACAATTTGGTCATGTGAAGGCATACATGATGTGCAACACTAACATTTGCGAGAATCTCCTAAAGGTGAACTCCTTCCCTTTGAGCCATCCTCAAATATGCATATTGGATGTGTCACTCTTTTATTGTTGTTTCCTTCTTGTTGTCTACATGTTACATCTCGCGAATAGAGGAGTAATATTGAAGATTGACTCTATGGACCTTCACGTTGAGGAGCGCTCGGACTTATTGGAAGCACCTTCGAACCTCCACTCATGCCACGACATCGAGCATTGGTACACCAACACCTCCATATTTGTTGATTGTGCTCTCACATGTCATGCTCGATGGACATATCATACACATGACAAATTTGCATCTTATGCATGGATTGACTCATATTATGATTGCCTTTTTGCATCTTGTATTCCCATGTCATCCATGATATATGAGCTTGTGCATTTCCTTAGCAAATTTGTTGTGATCTTTCTTGATGGCATATTCATACATCATGATCATATTGCCCATCATCAATTGAATGATCACATACTCATATTGAGCATCCATTGCCATATTCATGCTATTGATAAACCGTCTCTCTATGACATCATTTTGCACCGTGGTTGCATTGATCATATTCACAACACATTAGTGTGTGCAATGAATGTTTTTGCTCCCATGAATGCTTTGCATACCATTCCATCTCTTTTGGATAAGCTTCATGCACCTTGTCATGATCAATATTGTCGCACGGACACATGTTTACTTGATGGACACTTTGTGTGCGCTAACCATTGTATTTCCAAGGGTACTTCGTGTTTGCTCATTTTGCATGTACCACATACTGGAGACACCTTGCAGTACTTGGATTGCGCAACGTCTTCCACTACGTCCAACTACAAGTCCGTCCACGACAACCGTTTCCATGGTGATGAGGATCATGATCGGAGGTCGGGTCTTCCCCAAGGGGAGGGGGGTGAGATGATGCAGAGCATCCCACATTCATCCCCATGTACACTCCGACTACTCTCCAAGCCCCAAGAGGACATACGACGAGACCTCTAACATACGCCATCGGACACAAGGTGAAATCGCTCCTCTCCGAATCGTCACTTTCCACATGTGAGACATGGCTACTACCTCAAACATGTGTGCTATGCATGACCAGGTACTTAGAGGAAAGCCGTGGAGCCACCACATCCAACGGACGAGCTAGCGAGGACGCCAAGTACAAGGACCAAGAGAAGAAGCGGCCCGAAGTCTTCAGCCACCGGACGACCGAGCAACGCCGGACGTCCGACGCCTGGGCACTCATCCAGCAAGAAGGGCCAGCCAATGGAAGCTACAGTGGCCGGACGTCCGACAAGTACCGGACGTCCGACACACTCCAGCGACCAGACGTCCGACCATCTCCGGAAATCCGGCGCCAGCTCAACCGAGACAAAACGCCGGACGTTCGACAAGTATCGGACGACCGGACCCTCGCGAGCCACCGGACGTCCGGTACCTGTCGGACGACCGACGCCTGTCTGTGCGCAGAGTATCGGGCCGAGGCCCATGTATCCCCCACTTACCCCTTCATGGCCCTAGACTACATATACTCCTCCACCTCCTCCATTTGAGGGTTAGCAAAGGATTAGCTCATATATTGTGTGAGAGCTTTGCTCATCCACTTGGTTACCTTCTCCTCGGAGATTCGAGCCTCCACCGGAGAAGATCTCCCAAGCGGATTCAAGACCCCTCTTTAGGGAAGAACTCAAGACCTCCGCACGGAGAAGACCGGTTACCGTGTATCATCCGTCTTTGACTTTGAATCGTGTATCTTTCCTTATGTACTCGAGGATCTAGCGCATGTGTGATCATTCTCGTTGGTTTGAGTGTTCTCTTGTGTTCCCCTCATGATTTTCCCCTTGTTTCCCTCCTCGTGTTCTTCGTGTTCATCGCGGGATCCGCTCCTTTCGTGAAAGATCGGCCCATAGGGTTCCTACCCTACATCAACTCTGCGCTTGGAGGCCCAACACGTGTCTACAAGAATAAAGTTGTGTAGTAGACATCAAGCTCTTTTCTGGCGCCGTTGTCGGGGAGGTGAGTGCTTGAAGGTATATCTTTAGATCTTGCAATTGAATCTTTTAGTTTCTTGTTTTATCACTAGTTTGGTTCATAAAAGAAAATCTACATAAAAATGGAATTGAGGTTGCATCATATAATGATCATCTTTATAATATCTTTCTTGAAAATGATGGTTCGGAAAATTGTGCTCAGTTGTTAGAAGAAGTCAATAAAATGTTTGGCACAAAATATTTGAATGAGCATGATTGCAATGTTGTTAGTATGAATCCTTTGAATATCCATGATGCTAATGATATGCAAAGCTATGTGTTTGATGAAGATGATATTTTTAGTCCCCCAAGCTTTGATAAGAATATTTATTATGATGATAACATGCCTCCTATTTATGATGATTATATTGATGAAAGTGGATTCGGAGAGATCATGACCTTATTTAATGATGAATCCACTATTTTGGAGGAGGTTGCAATTGATTATGACAACAAAGTTCCTATATATGATGATTATGGTGATGACATGTATGCTAATGATAACCATGAAACTTGCCATCATGATTTTAATTTTCACTCTCATGATAGTTATTTTGTTGAATTTGATCCCACTACTATTGATGAGAAGAAATTTGCTTATGTGGAGAGTAATAAAAATTCTATGCTTATTCATCATGAAAATAATGCTTTATGTGATAATTATATTGTTGAAGTTATTCATGATGCTACTGAAAATTATTATGAGGGAGGAACTTATGCTTGCAGGAATTGCAATAATATCAAGTTTCCTCTCTATGTGTTGAAAATCTTGAAGTTTTGCTTGTTTTGCCTTCCTATGCTAGTGGATTCTTGTTCCCATAACTTATTTGCTCACAAAATCCCTATGCATAGGAAGTGGGTTAGACTTAAATGTTCTTGTCATGTGCTTCATGATGCTCTCTTTATGTTTCCATTCTTATCTTTTATGCGAGCATCATAGAAATCATAATGCATAGCTAAAATGCATTAAAGAAAAGCGATTGTTGGGCAACAACCCAACACTTTTACCTACTGATTTTGTGTGTTCACATGATTAGGCTACTGTAGTAAACATGTTTTATTGATTTTGTTTCAATAAAGTGCCAAGTAAGACTTTTGGGATGGCTTACGGTGACAGTTGATTTGATCTTGCTGAAAAACAGAAACTTTTGCGCTTAGGAAAATAATTCTGATTTTTAACAGAAGCGTGATAAAATGATGATTATTTTGGCAGAAAATTAATAGACAAATTTCTCAGGTTGTCCTAATTTTTCAGAATATTTGGAATAGCAGAAATATGGTTTGAGTGCAGATTACTACAGACTGTTCTCTTGTTGACAGATTCTGTTTTCAATGCATAGTTTGCTTGTTTTCTAGTTTCCATGGCTTATATTGCTCGATATAAATTGTGGAAAAGATATTATACGGTAGGCATTGCGTGAGAACAATTATGAGTCTTGTCTTTGGCAGTACCAAAAGTGGAATGGTTTGCTCTTTATCATACTAACCTATCTCACGAAGTTTCGTTAAGTTTTGTGTGATTGAAGTTTTCAAGTTTTGGGTGAGATATCGATATGAGGAGAATAAGGAGTGACAAGAACCTAATCTTGGGGATTCCCAAGGCACCCCTAAGGAAATATTCAAGGAAGATCCAAGCAACTAAGCTTGGGGATGCCCCGGAAGGCATCCCCTCTTTCGTCTCCAATTTATCGGTAACCTTACTTGGAGCTATGTTTTCATCCATCACATAATATGTGTTTTGCTTGGAGTGTCAATTTATTTTGTTAGGATTTGTTTTCTTTTATTTAGAATAATGTTTTTCATCTTTCATTTCAATAAAAGTGGCATGTATAGCCTTTACTATGCTTATTTTGCAAGTCTACATGTTGCTGTTTGAAAACAGAAAGTTTACCGCCGTTGCAAAAATTCCCTAGAAAATTAAGAATGTGATAAAATGTTGAAACTTTTTGCAAAATGAGATCTGATGAATTTTATGAAGTGTGGTAAATTTTCATAACTTTTGGAGTTAGGGAAGTATTGATACTCTTGCATTCTTTACAGACTGTACTGTTTTGGCAGATTGCTGTTATGGTTGCATTGTTTGCATATGTTTGCTTGTTTAATGATTCTATTTGAGGATAGGAGTATTAAATATAAAGAGGGATTTAGTATGAAATTTTTAATAATAATTTTAGTGATTTTCTACAGTAGAGAATGACAAGGTTTTTGCATTGGTTTATACTAACTTATCTCACGAGTTCTTGTTGAGTTTTGTGTGGATGAAGCTTTTGAGATTTAGGGAAACCGTGATATAAAAGGAATTAAGGAGACACAAAAGCTCAAGCTTGGGGATGACCAAGGCACCCCAAAATAATATTTCAAGAAGTCTCAAGCATCTAAGCTTGGGGACGCCTCGGCAGGCATCCCACCTTTCTTCTTCAACAATTATCGGTTAGTATCAATTGAACCTAAGTTTTTGCTTCTTCACATGAGTTGTGCTATTCTTAGAATGTCATTTTATTTTGTTTTGCTTGATGTTTTAATAAAGTACTTAGATCTGAAAGTTTTTAAATAAAATAGAGCCCTCAAATAGTTGCCATGGAGGCTAAGTAAGCGCCATTCACATCCCGTCAACGAAGCTCTTTTCTATGTCATTTACTCTTGTGCTTCACTTGTATCCTTTGAGTAAATTGTTGAATAAATCGAATGTCATGAAGTTGAAATCATATCATACCTAGTGGTAGCTTCACATTGGGTTTAGAAAGTGAAATCTTTTGAGGCTTGACAATCACAATATTGGTCATACAAGCAATTCACGAATAATTAGTATAAGGAAGAGAACTTTCACATGCAAATACACTATCATGGAAATCTTTTGTGATTGTGAGCCCCCATCAAAATATTATATGAAAAAATTGTTTACATTGGACAAGGAAGACAACATAATGGTTTATGTTTGTTCATATTCACATATAAGTTACATTGTCATAGATCCTTCAACATGAGGTGCTTGCCCCCCATCTTTGCTAGCCAAAAATTCCGCACCAAGTAGAGATACTACTTGTGCATCCAAAAACCCTTAAACCCAAATCTTATTTTCAAGAGTCCACCATACCTACCGAAGTATTGAGCAAGATCCTTCAAGTAAGTTGTCATCGGTGCAAAAAGGAAATAAAAATTGCTTCTAAAAGTGTGAGATCATTTAGTGTAAGAGAAAATTGAGCATTGTACAAACTTGTGATGGCAAAGTAATAAAAGCGACGGACTGCATAATAAAGGTTGCTATCATAAGGGGCAATATAACGTGGCGTTCTTTTGCACTAAGGGGTTGAGAATACAAATAAATAAGCGCATGGCAACCTCTGCTTCCCTCTGCGAAGGGCCTTTCTTTTATTTTTTCAGTATTTACTTTTATGCAAAGAATCAAAGTATTCCTCTCTATTCCTTTTTATTTTCTCTTTCGGTAAGCATCATGTGATGAGGAAAGATCTAGGCACATATGTCCAGTTGAATATGGGTAGCATGAGTTATTATTGTTGACATCACCCTTGAGGTGAATATGTTGGGAGGCGAAATTATAAGCCCCTATCTTTCTATGTGTCCGGTTGAAGCATTTTGCTCATGAGTACAAGGTGAGTGTTAGCAATCATAGAAGACTATATGATGGTTGAGTATGTGGAGCTATTACTTAAACTCCGTTGAATAAGTTGAATTACAATTGCTTGGTGACTAAGATAGGTTGTTGGGTTTCAAGAGAATTCATTGTTTGAACCTTAACATGCGAATTGGTTGCTACTATAACATGAGAAGTTTCGCAAGAAAGAATTGTTGTTATGATGCTAGGAGAAGTGATTCAAATTATCATTGATCAAACTTACGGACTTTGCTAGCATTCAAACTTCATAAATTATTTCTTTTGTCATTTACCTACTCGAGGACGAGTAGGAATTAAGCTTGGGGATGCTGATACGTCTGCAACGTATCTATAATTTATGAAGTATTCATGCCAATATATTATCATTCTTGGATGTTTTACAGTCATTTTATAGCAACTTTATATCATTTTTTGGGACTAACCTATTGACCCAGTGCCCAGTGCCAGTTGCTTTTTTTCCTTGTTTTTTACATCACAGAAAATCAATATCAAACGGAGTCCAAACACCGCGAAACATTTTGTGGATTTTTATGGGCCAAAAGACTCCCGATGGGCCAAAGCAGCACCTGGGGGGTGCCCCGAGGGGGCACAACCCACCAGGGCGCGTCAGGCCCCCCTGGCGCGCCCAGGTGGGTTGTGCCCACCTCGGTGGCCTCCCACACCCCCTCTTTGCACTATAAATTCCCAAATATTCCGAAACCCTTGGGGGTTAACCTAGATCAGAAGTCTTGCCGCCGCAGGGCTCCGTAGCCACTGAAAACCAATCTCTACCTATTCCGGCACCCTGCCGGAGGGGGGAATCATCTTCGGTGGCCATCTTCATCATCCCGGTGGCCACCACGATGAGGAGGGAGTAGTCCACCCTCGAGGCTGAGGGTTTGTACCATTAGCTATGTGTTTAATCTCTCTCTCTCTATCTCGTGATCTATATCATGGGCTTTGTTAATATAATCGGATCATATGATGTTTTCCCCTCTCTATCTTATTGTGATGAATTGAGTTTTCCCTTTGAGATTTCATGGTTATC
This sequence comes from Triticum urartu, assembly GCF_056163025.1. Classification (NCBI taxonomy): domain Eukaryota; kingdom Viridiplantae; phylum Streptophyta; class Magnoliopsida; order Poales; family Poaceae; genus Triticum; species Triticum urartu. The sequence continues at coordinate 222,671,250 of NC_141878.1, forward strand.
GGATTGAATACTTTTATGGATTTGAGAACACTTGATATATGTCTTGCAATTGAATACTTGTGGTGACAATGGGGTATCGTATTGATTCACTTGATATATGTTTTGGCACTCAACTTGCGGATTCCCGCGGTGAAATTGGGGTAATCTATGCATAGGGGTTGATGCACATTCTTGTCTTTGTTTCTCTGGTAGAAATCTTGGGGCACTCTTTGTAGTTCTTTGTGTGGATTGAGTATTATGAATATGAATTTGCTTTGGTGTTATTCTAGTACGAACTCTTGGATAGATCGAACGGAAAAAATAGCATTGCGTTATTTTAGTACGAACTCTTGAATAGATAGAACGAAAAGAATAGCTTTGAGGTGGTATAGTACCCTACAAACAATTCCTATCTTTTGTTCTCCGCTAATAGGAACTCGGGAGTGATTCTTCGTTAAACTTTGAGGGATAATCATATGATCCAACTATGTTAACATTGTTGAGAGATTGCACTAGCTAAAGTACGGACCCTAGGCCTTTTTTTAAGCATTGCAACACCGTTTTTGTGCCCATTTACTATTAGTTACCTTGCTGTTTTTACAGTTTCAGATTACAAAAACAATATCTACTATCCATATTACACTTTTATCACCATCTCTTCGCCGAACTAGTGCACCTATAAAATTTGCCATTGTGTTGGGTGTGTTGGGGACACAAGAGATTGCTTATATTTGGTTGCAGGGTCGTTTGAGAGAGAACATCTTCATCCTACACCTCTCACGGATTGATAAACCTTAGGTAATTCACTTGAGGGAAAATTGCTACTGTCCTACAAAACTCTGCGCTTGGAGGCCCAACACGTGTCTACAAGAATAAAGTTGCGTAGTAGACATCACACTCTCACGTGTGAGTGGGGCTGTACACGCCCCGGAGTCTCCAGAGTGCCGCCCTCCGGCCTCGGGGGCTCCCTCCCACGTCCTAGTGGCAGCACTTAGCTCTGCGCTGGTGAGAAGACTAGACTAGGTGTCGGACGCGGCTGTTCATTTGCTTTCTGTATCAGGTTTGCAACCTTTTAATGAATTTGGAGTTCACATGCTTTTAGTTGCCTCACCGATTTCCCCCTCCATTTTCTCTTTTCTATTTTTATCCTGGTTATGGAGGAGCGGCAGTTGCCCGTCCTTCCTTCTCACGCGTCTCGCGCACGGGTGCTGGGCAGGTGTGTGCGTGCGACGGGCTCGCCCCGCGCAGCAAACACACTTCGCCATAGCCCCACTTCCTTGGGGCTTCGACTTCTTTTTACCCTCGCGAGACGCCCTCGTGCAAGATCGTGATCTACACACGCTCCTGATGTCCATACCCCTCGGGTACTACAACATGGTGCACTGAGCCACGACGGGCTCATGCCTGAGGGCTCGCGCAAAGAAGAACAAAATACCCGATGAAGCTTTCTAACAAATCCACAGCCTCGTGACATCCCTTGAGGTCGGGGACTCCCGAGCCGACAGCAAGAAGAGCCTCACCAGATAGTGGGACGCGCGCGCCTTCATAAGAAGGGGAACTACAGCAAGCGTATCAAGCTAAGTATCCTACCGTACACATCGAAGCGATAAACATAACATAACAACATAAATACCATAGTTCATTACACGCCCCTGCAGGGCCCCATGCTTGTTTTTTTAAAATGCAGGAAGGAAAGAAAGGATAAACAAAAGCAGCACACACAACCGCAGAAGACCACGAGGGTTGGCTCCGAGGGCCCCCCAGACTTAGCCGGAGCCTTCCTCGCGCTTCATCGGAGCGCGGCGGGGCGACCCGCTACCATCCTCGAAGCGAGCCCAGCGATGTCGCGGCTGGTCGTAGCCGCCGCTACTGGTGCTCTCGCTGGAGGAGGTGCCGCCGTCGCTGGACGAGTCGCGGCCGTCTCCAAGGGCGAGCTCGCCTTCCGCGCTATCGCGGCCGTCGTCAAGGCCAAGCCCACCGTCGTCGTCGTCGTCTTCGGGGTAGCACCCTACGCGGCGACCATCTTCCCCAAACACCCTCACGTAGAGGGTCGTGATGCCGTCGAACTTGAAGTGGACGATGCACCTCCTGCTCAGGCCGTGCACGCGGGCGAACGTCTGCCAGCCGCGGGCCAGGATCGCGTTGCCCGCGGCGGGAATCTCCACCACGGCCCATGAAGACTTGCTGCAATAGCCGTCAGCTTGCAACAAGAAGCCACCGAGGCTCGTTGCTGGAAGCTCGCCGACAAAGGAGCACGGGAGCTGAAGCCAGATGTCGGCCGACCGCTCTGACCACACGACGAACTTCGGGAGCACCTCCGCCGAATGGAAGCGCGGCCGCGGAGGCCGGGCGACCACGGCGCGCTTCCCCTCGGCGCAAGGGCTGCCTCGCCTCGAGTGGCCCCCGCCACGAGAGGAAGCACTGCTACGGCCACCGATAACGACACCGGTCCCTGAAGGAGTACTCCCACACCCCTGAGGAGCCACAGCAGGGGTCACGACGTGCTTGCCAGGGCGGCCCGGCCCCCTCTTGGGCAGCGGTGAGCCAAGCCCCTCCCGGCAAGCCTTCCCCTTCTCCGCGGCTTAGAACCACTTCGTTGGCACCATGGGGACTGCAGCGATGCGAGAAGGAAGAAGAAGGAGTGGACTTCGAGAAGACATAGATGAGCATGGGGGCTCTGCCCCTTCCCTCATTTATAGCCAGGAGGAGGCCAACCCCGGTCACCACAATCGCACCTAATGATGATTTTCTTCTGCATGCAGCATCGTCTCCTCAAGTTGGACGCTTGCCGAGGTAGCATGGGGAAGTGGAGGCGCCCACGTCCCGTCAATCGCCACACGTCCACTAAGGCCGCAGGTGGTTGGGGCCCGCGGCGCTCCGCACTTGCCCTTTGGCTTCGCCTCGAAGCCAAGTTCGAACACGCCTTGGGCCCGAGGGCTAATGTCAGCGTTCTAGGACCAGGAGTGCCTTGACTTGCCTGCCTGTGGCCCATGGCGTGGCTCAACCAGTGGCCTGGTATGGCCCAGTTCAGCAACAACAACACAAGACCCTCGCAAGGGGTCGAGCCTCGCGAGGCGGACGACACCAAGACCTCCCTGGGGCAGCTGTCGACATTCTGGGACCGGAGGTACCCAGACTTGCCTGCCTGCGGCCCATGGCATGGCTCCATCAGTGGCCCTGTATGGCCTAGTTCGACAACAACAACACAAGACCCTTGCAAGGGGCCAAGCCTCGCGAGGCGGGCGACACCAAGACCTCCCTGGGGGCGGCCTCACTAGGCTGGCTCCCGAGGAGTGGAGATATCTATGCAAGGCTCACCTCGCGAGGCTCACATGACGTGATCCATGACGAGCAAGGCCAGGCGGGCACCAGCGGGCACAGTGTACCAGTTTCCTCTTTGGTGCTATGGAGGCAAGCGCAGGCGCGGAGTCCCAAGGAATCAGGCAAAGGTTCCCATATCGGTGCAACAAGACCAAGACCGCTAGGACGGCATGACGGAGGTCATCGTGGAGCCCACATCAGCGTCACCACCAGAGCCTTTGCAGGCGAAGACTACTTTTGTCAGGATAACTTGTACTAGTTGTCCCCCTTCGAATTTTGCCATTGTGGGATCCCTTCCCGCCTAACATTTGGGAAGAAGACCGAGGCCACCAAAAATAGAACTTAGCCACCACCATAGCAGGGGATCGATTGAGACCACCTTCACACTCACCAGCTCATCAAGCTCAAGAACACCTCACCTCCTGAGGCTATTCACCCACTGTACTAGTTAATCCTCAGCCCCTCGAGGCAATCCACCACAAAGTTGGAGTAGGGTATTACACTGCAAGGTGGCCTGAACCAGGATAAATCTCTGTGTCTCTTGTTCTTTGGGTTCGTCAAGCTAGGCCGTGGAATCTTTGGACTAGCAGGTCAGGGAGTAGGAGTTCTTCGTACGCACCTAGTGTTCTAACCTCTCAAGGGTCTGCAGAGCCCTGAATCCGACAGAACGGGCTCCGCCTGGCTTCCCGGTCCCTGTGTATTCCTGTGTGCAGAGCCCCGCGCATATGGGGAGTGGCCGACACTGCGAGGAGTGGGGTTGTGGAGGTGGACAAGCGGTGTTTTTACGGCCACCCCACTCACGGACCCACACCAAAGGCATGGCCCGCGAGTTTGTGGTGTAGGTGGCGATGCCGCTGCACACATGGATCTGGCTCCCGCGGTCCCCCGCAAGGGAGATACCGCCGAGGGGGGCCATAGAATTGTGGTCGCAGCACAACGGATGCTGCGGCCAGGCTTCAGAAGCAGAGGTCGAGGTCGTCGACTCTGGCGTTGTCTTCACGGCTCGAGGATGGGGCGTGATCGCCCGCGCCTACCACCCGAAGGAAGGTCAAGCCATCCAATTCGAATACGACGGGGCATCGACACTCTTCTTCAAGGTCTTCAGCGAGGATGGTCGGCGCCTAGAATGCTGCCCCAGGGGAGGCAGCCGAGGCAGCAAGGTCGCCGGCAGCGAACTTGCCCTTGGCCTTGTCCGCGATTCTTCCGACAGAAGAGCACCTCCTCTAGGCATGGCTCGAGCGACGACGACAGCTACGAGCCGCCATGCCACCGCAGCCGAACCTAGCGGGGGAAAGTGCCAGCCTAACGCCGTGGGTGACGTCGTTTAGGCCGCGGTCCTTGGGAGACCCTTTGTTTTGCTTCGTTCCTGTAGAAAACCATGTAGGGCCCCACAAGGGTATGTAAGAACTGTGGTGCTTTTGCCTTAATGCTTATTATTTCCAATCACTGCCGCGTTTATGCTTCTTGTTGTGGCATGGTTCCCCCTTTCATCCTCGCGGTAGCTTAGTGCTCTACGCTGTCAGGACCCGGTCCCCAGGTAGGCTTCAGCCGTCGCTGGTATGCCAGGTCCCGATGCCGTGGTCAAGGCCAGGAGGTGAGCGGCCCGAGGTCCAGTAAGAGCCCCTGAGGCACGATGCTCAGGGGGTCCCCTTTGGCGTGGAAGCGGCTTCAGAAATACTGAAAGGGAAACGTCCTTGCTAGAGCGAGGTCGCAACAGGCAAAACGCTGATCGTAAGGTTCATGCCCGCGTGTATGCGGTGACTTATCTTGGCGAGCCTACGGTGATCCTTTCGCTGTGAGGACAATTTTTTGTGCGACGTCTAGCGGTGTCCTAGAGGCGGTGGCGCTCCCAGGTAGGAATCGCGCCAACCCCTTCTTCCCCGCTCAAATGAATGCTCTACATCCTCGGGTGCCGGCCCTCGAGTTAAGCTCAGCCACCGCTGGTATGCCAGGTCGCGATGCCGTGGTCAAGGCTAGGGGGTGAGGGCTCGAGAGCCAGTAGGAGCACTTGAGGCATGGTGCTCAGGATCCCCCTTTAACGTGCAAGCGATTTTCTTGAAAAAAAGAGTGGCTGGCCTTGCGAGGGGTTGCGACTCGAGGTGCGTGGGGCCGCTCGTGGTCCCGGCTCCGGAGGTCGCCGCGAGTTAGCCGAAGAAAGAAAACATGGCACATAGCCGCGCTTGCTGTCCTACCGGTGATATTTACGCAAGAAGACGAAGGCAATAAGGACCTGTTGAGGAGACGTGTGCGGGGCCGGCCACAAGCCAGAGCTCGGTCTCTCAGGTTTATCAGCGCTGCAGCGATGGACCCGAGCACAGGCGCCATGCCAGCAACCCCCGTTGCGGGATGAGCAAGAGGCGGGTTAGCAACGCGTAGAGGTCACGGGGGGAGACTCCATAGGTAATGAGACAGCAGGGGTAATGTCAAATAACCATGATAACACATGCACGCATACTAGTCCAGAGTACAAGAATCAAAATGGCGCGGCTGCGGGACTAGCCCTGGCAGCTTGAGGATAATGCGGACCGAGGGGCACCCTCAGTTGAACAAACCGAAAAGTCACCTCGCACCGTCACTGAAGAATTGTTGGGGCAGCTGAATATGTGCGCCAAAGGGGTCGTTCTTCACCAGTCGTCTAGGTCCTGAGCCTCGGGGGGCTTCGGAGGTCCGGGAGGCCCGCGAGGGTTCGGCGCCTCCTCCGTCAGGGTTACCTGGCAGGTGGCCTCGTGAGCCGCCAGGATGCCCTACGTATAGCGCTGGTGCATGGCAGCCATGGTCAATAGGCCGAACAACATGCGGACACAGCTGCGGGGCAACCCCCACTACGGCTAACACATGACGGCTAGAAGCGCTCCTGAGAAGCGGCCCTATAGAGCCCTAGGATGTTGACGCAGACGCGCAGCTCGCCACCCATGTCGGGGGCAGCAGCTGCGCTGTGTGATGCGAGGTGGCGCTCACCGCGCATGGCTCGCGCCTCCTTAAGCTCTCTGATTGCCTTAGTGATGAACTCCTGAGCGCCTGGAGACTCGCGCCCTGCTCGCGGAAGCGCGCATTGAAGCACACCTCCACACGGTGCCCGAACGCCTCCCTCGTGACGCCGGCCAAGTCAGAGGCCCTCCAGAGGAGAGTCCCCGAGCCCAACCTGAGAGTGGCGCTAGACACGCCTTCCTATGCGAGAGGGGAAGGCGCGCCATTAGTGGGCGCGGGGCATTCCACATCAAAAATTCTGTTTTTATCATTTACCTACTCGAGGACGAGCAGGAATTAAGCTTCGGGATGCTAATACGTCTCCAACATATCTATAATTTTTGATTATTCCATGTTATTATATTATCTGTTTTGGATGTTTAATGGGCTTTAATATGCACTTTTATATTATTTTTGGGACTAACCTATTAACCGGAGGCCTACTACCAGTTGCTGTTTTTTGCCTATTTTAGTGTTTTGCAGAAAAGGAATATCAAACGGAATGAAACCTTCGCGAGGATCTTTTTGGGAACAAACGCAATCCATGAGACTTGGAGTGGAGGTCAAGGAAGCAACGAGGCGGCCACGAGGTAGGGAGGCGCGCCCAGGGGGGCCAGGCGCCCCCACCCTCGTGGCTCCACCGACCTACTTCCTTCGCCTATATATACTCTTATACCCTGAAAACATCGAGGGGAGCCACGAAACCACTTTTCCACCACTGAAACCTTCTGTACCCGTGAGATCCCATCTGGGGATCTTTTTCGGCGATCTCCCAGAGGGGGATTCAATCACGGAGGGCTTCTACATCAACACCATAGCCTCTTCGATGAAGTGTGAGTAGTTTACCACAGACCTTCGGGTCCATAGTTATTAACTAGATGGCTTCTTCTCTCTCTTTGGTTCTGAATACAAAGTTCTCCTCGATGTTCTTGGAGATCTATTCGATGTAATTCTTTTTGCGGTGTGTTTGCCGAGATCTGATGAATTGTGGGTTTATGATTAAGATTATCTATGAACAATATTTGATTATTCTCTGAATTTTATATGCATGATTTGATATCGTTGCAAGTCTCTTCGAATTATCAGTTTGGTGTGGCCTACTAGATTGATCTTTCTTGCAATGGGAGAAGTGCTTAGCTTTGGGTTCAATCTTGCGGTGTCCTTTCCTAGTGACAAGAGGGGCAGCAAGGCACGTATTGTATTGTTGCCATTGAGGATAAAAAGATGGGGTATATATCATATTGCTTGAGTTTATCCCTCTACATCATGTCATCTTGCCTAATGCGTTACTCTGTTCTTATGAACTTAATACTCTAGATGCATGCTGGATAGCGGTCGTTGTGTGGAGTAATAGTGGTAGATGTTGAATCGTTTCGGTCTACTTGACACAAACGTGATGCCTATGTTGATGATCATGCCTAGATATCATCATAACTATGCGCTTTTCTATCAATTGCTCGGCAGTAATTTGTTCACCCACCGTAATATATGCTATCTTGAGAGAAGCCACTAGTGAAACCTATGGCCCCCTGGTCTACTTTACATCATATAAGTTTCCGATCTACAATTCTAGTTTACTACTTATTTTGCAATCTTTATTTTCCAATCTATACAACAAAAATACCAAAAATATTTATCTTATTATCTTTATCAGATCTCACTTTCGTAAGTGACCGTGAAGGGATTGACAACCCCTTTATCGCGTTGGTTGCGAGGTTCTTGTTTGTTTGTGCAGGTACTAGGCGACTTGCATGTAGTCTCCTACTGGATCGATACCTTGGTTCTCAAAAACTGAGGGAAATACTTACGCTACTTTGCTGCATCACCCTTTCCTCTTCAAGGGAAAACCAAAACATGCTCAAGAGGTAGCAAGAAGGATTTCTGGCGCCGTTGCTGGGGAGATTTACGCCAAGTCAAGTCAAGATCCCGTCAACTTGCCAATTTCTGGCGCCATTGCCGGGGAGATCTACACTCAAGCCAAGACATACCAAGTACCCATCACAAACTCTTATCCCTCGCATTACATTATTTTCCATTTGCCTCTCGTTTTCCTCTCCCCCACTTCACCCTTGTCGTTTTATTCGCCTCTTTGCCGTTCGCCCTTTTTCCGTTTGCCTTCTTTCGCTTGCCTCTTGTGTGATTGTGTGTTAGATCGTTTGTTTTGCCGTCATGGCCAGTCCTTCTATCATTGTTAGTACTCCCAATAATGAAGTTCTTAATTTTAAACAAAGGAAGGGAGAAAATCTAAAAGATGCTTGGTATAGAATTTGCAATGCTCAGAATAGTTCCACTAGGAAGCAATCTACTTTTGTTCTTCTTCGCAATTTTTATGTAGGCATCACTCCTTGGAACAGATATATTCTTGATACGATTATCAGAGGGAATTTCTTGGTTAGCCATACTTTTGATTCTTATAATGCTATGATAGATTTGTTTGGCCCACCACCTCTCTTGGTTAATGGAACTACTTTATCTTTGGAACATGGGATGCAAAGGCTTGAAATTATTGAAAATAAAGTTGCCACTATAGAGTTGATCAAGAATTTGGATAAAAAGATACAAAACCAAATTACTCAATATGGATCTAAGGTAGGAGTTACTCTGAAAAATTTGAGAGAAAAAGAACCCTTAGTTACTGAAAAGATAGATCAAGATTCCACTATTGATAAACTTGAGGATATTATTACCAACTTAGGGTATGCCTTTTCTGCCGTGAGAAACACTTCAAACCCTCCTCCTACCAAAGTTTCTAATTTTATGTATGTTCCTAAGGATAAGGGTGAATCTTCTAGTAAGGAGAATGCGGATCTCAAATCAATTAGTGTTCACCCCAATTTTTTCGCTATCATTAAGGAACCTTTTGCTACAAATGATTATCTTGATTTCTTGCCTAAGAGTTTGATCATCAATAAAAAGAAGGAAACTCCTAAGGGTTATAAGTGTTCAATTGAAGAATTGCATACCAAAGATGACAATACCTAGATCTATCCTTGTTTTTATTAGCTAGGGGCGTTAAACGATAGCGCTTGTTGGGAGGCAACCCAATTTTATTTTTGTTCCTTGCTTTTTGTTCCTGTTTAGTAATAAATAGATCATCTATCCTCTGTTATGATTGTGTTTTTATGTTTTAATTAGTGTTTGTGCCAAGTAAAGCCTTTAGGATCTTCATGGATGATTGTTGTTTGATCTTGCTGAAAAAACAGAAAGTATGCGCTCACGAGAATAATTTTAATTTTTTACCTGAGAGTGATAAAATACCAATTCCAACTGAAGTAGATCATTATACAAATTATTTAGATGTCCTAATTTATTAGGATTTTTGGAGTTACATAAGTATTAGAAACCTACAGATTTCTACAGACTGTTCTATTTTTGACAGATTCTGTTTTTCGTGTGTTGTTTGCTTATTTTGATGAATCTATGGCTACTATCGGGGGGTATGAACCATAGAGAAGTTGGAATAAATTAGGTTTAACACCAATATGAATAAATAATGATTTGATTACAGTATCTTAAAGTGGTGATTTGTTTTCTTATACTAACGGAGCTCATGAGATTTTCTGTTGAGTTTTGTGTTGTGAAGTTTTCAAGTTTTTGGGTAAAGATTTGATGGATTTTGGAATAAGGAGTGGCAGGAGCCTAAGCCTGGGTATTCCCAAGGCACCCCAAGGTAAAATTCAAGTACAACCAAAAGCCTAAGTTTGGGGATGCCCCGGAAGGCAACCCCTCTTTCGTCTTCGTCTATTGGTAACTTTACTTGAGGCTATATTTTTATTCAACACATGATATGTGTTTTGCTTGGAGCATCTTGTATGATTTGAGTGTTTGCTTTTTAGTTTACCACAATCATCCTTTCTGTACACACCCTTTTGGAGAGACACACATGAATCAAAATTTATTAGAATACTCTATGTGCTTCACTTATATCTTTTGAGCTAGATAATTTTGCTCTAGTGCTTCATTTATATCTTTTTAGAGCACGGTGGTGGTTTTATTTTATAGAAATTATTGATCTCTCATGCTTCACTTATATTATTTTGAGAGTCTTTTAGAACAGCATGGTAATTTGCTTTGTTATGAAATTAGTCCTAATATGATAGGCATCCAAGATGGGTATAATAAAAACTTTCATGTAAAGTGCATTGAATACTATGAGAAGTTTGATACTTGATGATTGTTTTGAGATATGAAGATGGTAATATTAGAGTCATGCTAGTTGAGTAGTTGTGAATCTGAGAGATACTTGTGTTAAAGTATGTGATTCCCGTAGCATGCACGTATGGTGAACCGTTATGTGATGAAGTCGGAGCATGATTTATTTATTGATTGTCTTCCTTATGAGTGGCGGTCAGGGACGAGCGATGGTATTTTCCTACCAATCTATCCCCCTAGGAGCATGCGCGTAGTACTTTGTTTCGATAACTAATAGATTTTTGCAATAAGTATGTGAGTTCTTTATGACTAATGTTGAGTCCATGGATTATACGCACTCTCACCCTTCCACCATTGCTAGCCTCTCTAGTACCGCGCAACTTTTGCCGGTACCATAAACCCACCATATACCTTCCTCAAAACAGCCACCATACCTACCTATTATGGCATTTCCATAGCCATTCCGAGATATATTGCCATGCAACTTTCCGCCATTCCGTTATTTATGACACACTTCATCATTGTCATATTGCTTTGCATGATCATGTAGTTGACATCGTATTTGTGGCAAAGCCACGGTTCATAATTCTTTCATACATGTCACTCTTGATTCGTTGCACATCCTGGTACACCGCCGGAGGTAGTTACATAGAGTCATATTTTGTTCTAAGTATCGAGTTGTAATCCTTGAGTTGTAAATAAATAAAAGTGTGATGATCTTCATTATTAGAGAATTGTCCCATGTGAGGAAAGGATGATGGAGTCTAAGATTCCCCCACAAGTGAGGATGAGATTCTGGACGAAAAAAGAGACCATAAAAAGATAAAAAAAGGCCCAAATAAACAATGAGAGAAAAAGAGAGAAGGGGCAATGCTACTATCCTTTTTCCACACTTGTGCTTCAAAGTAGCACCATGATCTTCATGATAGAGAGTCTCCTATTTTGTCACTTTCATATACTAGTGGGAATTTTTCATTATAGAACTTGGCTTGTATATTCCAATGATGGGCTTCCTCAAAATGCCCTAGGTCTTCGTGAGCAAGCGAGTTGGATGCACACCCACTTAGTTTCTTTTGTTGAGCTTTCATACACTTATAGCTCTAGTGCATCCGTTGCATGGCAATCCCTACTCACTCACATTGATATCTATTGATGGGCATCTCCATAGCCCGTTGATATGCCTAGTTGATGTGAGACTATCTTCTCCTTTTTGTCTTCTCCACAACTGATTTATCTCCGTCGTATCTACTTTTCCAAACACTTTTGCCCTTGTTTTGGACTCTAACTTGCATGATTTGAATGGAACTAACCCGGACTGACGCTGTTTTCAGCAGAATTGCCATGGTGTTATTTTTGTGCATAAATAAAAGTTCTCGGTATGACCTGAAAATCAACGGAGAATTATTTTGGAATATATGAAAAAATACTAGAAGAAAGATCCACGTCAGGGGCCCCACACCCAGTCCATGAGGGTGGGGGCACGCCCTATCCCCGGGCGCGCCCCCTGCCTCATGGGGCCCCTCACGCTCCACCGACCTCAACCTTGAGTCCATATATTCACTTTCAGGGAGAAACAAATTAGAGAGAAGGATTCATCGCGTTTTACGATACGGAGCCGCTCCTAGGCCCTAAACTCTCTCGGGAGGGCTGATCTAGAGTCCGTTCGGGGCTCCGGAGAGGGGGAATCCGTCGCCATCATCATCATCAACCTTCCTCCACCACCAATTTCATGATGCTCACCACCGGGTGTGAGTAATTCCATCGTAGGCTTGCTGGACGGTGATGGGTTGGATGAGATTTATCATGTAATCGAGTTAGTTTTGTTAGGGTTTGATCCCTAGTATCCACTATGTTCTGAGATTGATGTTGCTATGACTTTGCTATGCTTAATGCTTGTCACTAGGGCCCGAGTGCCATGATTTCAGATCTGAACCTATTATGTTTTCATCAATATATGAGAGTTCTTGATCCTATCTTGCATGTCTATAGTCACCTATTATGTGTTATGATCCGTTAACCCTGAAGTGACAATAATCGGGATACTTACTGATGATGACCGTAGTTTGAGGAGTTCATGTATTCACTATGTGTTAATGCTTTGGTCCGGTACTCTATTAAAAGGAGGCCTTAATATTCCTTAGTTTCCAATAGGACCCCGCTGCCGTGGGAGGGTAGGACAAAAGATGTCATGCAAGTTATTTTCCATAAGCACGTATGACTATATTCGGAATACATGCCTACATTACATTGATGAACTGGAGCTAGTTCTGTGTCACTCTAGGTTATGACTGTTACATGATCGATCGCATCCGGCATAATGCTCCATCACCGATCCAATGCCTACGACCTTTTCCTATATTGTTCTTCACTTAATTACTTTTCCTTTGCTACTATTACAATCACTACAAAACCCAAAAATATTACTTTTGCTACCGTTACTTTTGCTATCGTTACCACTATTATCATATTACTTTGCTACTAAATACCTTGCTGCAGATATTAAGCTTCCAGGTGTGGTTGAATTGACAACTCAGCTGCTAATACTTGAGAATATTCTTTGGCTCCCCTTGTGTCGAATCAATAAATTTGGGTTGAATACTCTACCCTCGAAAACGGTTGCGATCCCCTATACTTGTGGGTTATCAAGAACATTTTCTGGCGCTATTGCCGGGGAGCATAGCTCTATTCTTTGAGTCACTTGGGATTTATATCTGCTTATCATTATGAAGAACTTGAAAGATCAAAGAACCAAGATTTTTCCCTCAACTACGAGGGGAGGTAAGGAACTGCCATCTAGCCCTGCACTTGATTCACCTTCTGTTTTGAGTAAGCTTGCGACACCTAAACCTGCTTCTGCTATTAATTCTGATATGTCGCATGTTATTAATAATGCCACTTCTGGTATGCATGATACTTATGATGAAACTACTCCTATGCTTGATACTACTGTGCCACTTGGTGAATTTCTTGATGAACAACTTGCTAGGGCTAGAGAGAATGAAATTATTGAAACTGATAATATTGATGAAAGTGATGATGAAGATTCTCCGCCTAGATATGAATTGCCTGTTGTTCCTAAGGGTTATGTTATGGATGAAGAAACTGCTAGAGACTTCCTTGCTTGCAATGATAGAAGTGATCTTAAGAAATTATTAGCTAAGCTTAAAGAAAAATATCTGAATGCTAGAATGAAATATGATCCTGCATATGCTACTTCACCTATCTTTATTACTGATAAGGATTATGATTTCTCTATCGATCCTGAGTTAATTACTTTGGTTGAATCTGATCCTTTCTATGGCTATGAATCTGAAACTATTGTGGCACATCTTACTAAATTAAATGATATAGCTACCCTGTTCACTAATGATGAGAAAACTCGCTATTATTATATCCTTAAATTATTTCCGTTCTCATTAAAGGGTGATGCTAAGATATGGTTTAATTCTCTTGATCCTGGTTGTGTGCGTAGTCCCCAGGATATGATTTATTACTTCTCTGCTAAATATTTCCCCGCTCATAAGAAACAAGCTTCTTTAAGGGAAATATATAATTTTGTGCAACTTGAAGAAGAGAGTCTCCCACAAGCTTGGGGAGGCTTCTCCAATTACTTAATGCTTTGCCTGATCATCCTCTCAAGAAAAATGAAATACTTGATATCTTTTATAATGGACTAACCGATGCTTCCAGAGATTACCTGGTTAGTTGTGCTGGTTGTATTTTCAGGGAAAGAACAATTGATCAAACTGAAATTATATTGAATAATATGTTGACCAATGAAAATAATTGGACACTTCTTGAACCAACTCCTAAGCCAACTCCGAAGAAAAGGGGTATTCTATTTCTCAGTCCTAAAGATATGCAAGAGGCAAAGAAATCTATGAAAGAAAAAGGTATAAAAGTTGAAGATGTTAAGAGTCTACCGCCTGTTGAAGAAATACATGGTCTTAATTCATCACCTATTGAAGAAACATATGGTCTCGATAACCCGACACAGGTAGTAAAGGTAAATTCTCTCTATAGATATGATAAAGCTGAAATCCCTCCTGCTAAGTTTGCTAGCCAATGTTTGGATGAATTTGATAACTTTATGGTTAAGCAAGAAGATTTTAATGCTTATTTTGGTAGACAACTGAAACATAATGCTTGTATGATTGAACACTTGAGTGATTATATGGCTAGTGTTAAAGGTGAACTTAAACTTATTAGTAAACATGCTTCTATGGTTACCACTCAAGTAGAACAAGTACTTAAAGTTTAGAATGATTTGCTCAATGAATTAAATAGTAAGAAGAATGATAATGATGTTAGAGTTATGACTAGAGGTGGTAAAATGACTCAAGAGCCTTTGTATCCTGAGGGCCACCCTAAGAGAATTGAGCAAGATTCTCAGAGAACTACTATAGATGCACCTAGTCCTTCTAAAAGGAAGAGAAAGAAAAATGATAGGACTTTGCATGTTTCTAGTGAACCTGTTATTGACACACCTGAGAATCCCAATGATATTTCTATCTCCGATGTTGAAACACAATCTGGTAATGAACATGAACCTAGTGATAATGTTAATGATGATGTTCATGTTGATGCTCAACCTAGCAATGATAATGATGTAGAAATCGAACCTGTTGTTGATCTTGATAACCCACAATCAAAGAATCAACGTTATGATAAGAGAGACTTTGTTGCTAGGAAGCACGGTAAAGAAAGAGAACCATCGGTTCAGGAACCCATGCCTTTTCCTCCTAAACCATCCAAGAAAAAGGATGATGGGGATTTTGAGCGCTTTGCTGAAATGATTAGACCTATCTTTTTGCGTATGTGTTTGACTCATATGCTTAAAATGAATCCTTATGCTAAATATATGAAGGAAATAGTTACTAATAAAATAAAGAACCAGAAGCTAAAATTTCCACCATGCTTGCTAATTATACTTTTAAGGGTGGAATACCAAAGAAACTTGGAGATCCAGGAGTACCAACTATACCATGCTCCATTAAAAGAAACTATGTTAAAACTGCTTTATGTGATCTTGGAGCCGGTGTTAGTGTTATGCCTCTCTCTTTATATCGTAGACTTGATTTGAATAAGTTGACACCTACTGAAATATCTTTGCAAATGGCTGACAAATCAACTGCTATACCTGTTGGTATTTGTGAGGATGTGCCTGTTGTGGTTGCAAACGTTACTATTTTAACGGACATTGTTATTCTTGATATTCCTGAGGATGATAGTACGTCTATTATTCTTGGAAGACCCTTTTTGAATACTGCAGGGGCTGTTATTGATTGCACCAAAGGCAATGTCACTTTTCATGTTAATGGTAATGAGCATACGGTACACTTTTCGAGGAAACAACCTCAAGTCCACAATATCAATTCTATTGGAAAATTTTCAACAACTATTATTGGAGGTTTTGAATTTCCTCTTCCTACTGTCAAGAAGAAATATGATATTCTTATTGTTGGGGACATGCATATCCCCATTGAGGTAACCTAGTGTTATTCAAAAATTCTCCGGTTTCCTGTTATTCGAAATGAGTTTGTTAACGAGACCTGATCAACCTTGTTAGTGGATTCATTTTGATGAGCATGAGATGGATGAAGTTAGAAAACACAACTTTCTGTACCCTCCTTTTACTTTCTGTTATTTTTATTAAATGAAGCAAAAATAATATTTTTCTTCCTATTTTCTCAGTTATCAGTGCAATAAAAAATACCCCGAAAATAAAAGTTCTCCAAATGAACTGAAAATTAAATATGTTTTTTCTAGAATATTTGAGAATATCTGGCACTGAGAACACAGCAGGGGGAGCAAGCACCTGGCCACGAGGGTCCAGGGTGCGCCCCCTGCCTCGTGGGCCCATGGTGGCTCCCCTCCACTTATTCCAGCTACCACACACTCCTTCTTCCTCCCAAAAAATCACCAACCAGCTCAAGCACGAGTTCTAGCTCATCTTGCTGCCATTTTCGATCTCCTAGCTCAAAGCTCCATTCACAAAACTGCTTTGGGGGATTGTTCTTTGGTATGTGACTCCTCCAATGGTACAATTAGTTTTTGTTCTAGTGCTTTATTTATTGCAAAATTTTGCTGCTTAGGTGACCCTGTTCTTGAGCTTGCATGTCAAATTTATATGGTCAAAAGTAGTTTTAATGCATGATATTGCCTCTAGGCGCTTGTAGGAGTAGTTGCTATCAATTTTGTTGAGTTTGGTTCACTTTTATTTTGAGTTGCTAAAAATTTCAAAAAAATTCAGAAAAAGATGAAGAGATTTTTTAGGGGCTTATCGAGCCGAAGCTCGAAGGATAAACAAAGTGAAGAGAACAAGAAGCCCAAGTATAATCTCCCTCGCACCACGTGGTTCGGCCGTGTGAATGGCCTTGTGATGATTTCTTGAGAGCAGCCGGGATTTATGATGATTTCTATGCATTGGTTGAGAATGCAGGCCTCACCACCTTCCTCCATGACCAACACGAACAGTATCTCTTACTCACCAATATCTTTGTGCAAAACTTTCATTTCCATGCTAGGAGCTCACCACCTACGGTGGAATTTTATTTATATGATGAGCATAAGGAGATGTCATTTCGTGATTTTCGTCGGGTTTGTTTGATCCCTTTTGAGGGTAGTGTACAGGAACCACATCGTGACGATGTGCAAGGGTTTATTGATACAATTTCTGTAGGGGAAACGAGGAAAGTTCCCGATGCAAGAATTACTAGCATACATTTTCCTGTTTTACGTTACTTCGCAATATTTGCTACTAGATGCTTAATTGGTTGCGGAAACTGTGGCAACCTTAGTGCCCCTGATATTGTTATTTTGTGCCATGCCTTGTTCCGTGATGACACATTTAGTATGGGCACTATTGTTGCAAAGTGGTTAAATCTTAACCGTACTAAGGGCCCCATCTTGGGAGGTATCTTCGCCTCGCGCCTCGCTGCACATTTTAACATACCTATTAGGCATTATGAGAAAGAAGAAAAGTTGATGCCTCCTGTTTTTATAGACTATAAGAGTATGGCAGCACATGATTTTATCATTAAGAATAAGGAAAAGATGCTTAAGTATAAGCTGATATTTGATAAAAATCACCCTGAGACTATTACTTTGCCTGCTCCTTCCTTGTTTGACTTATCTGCAGGCAAGTGCCTTGTTCCATCGGAGGCCATTCATGCCTACCGAAACCCCACACCAGCTACAGAGCCAGAGCTGGAGCCGGAACCACAATTTGATCCTCACCGGCAGTCTGTTTATCAGTGGAATCCGGAAGAGATCGCCAACCAGTGGCACCAGGGGGATCCTTCTCAATACGACCCCAACTATTAATTTGGATATCCACCAGGCCAGCCGTGGCCATAGACCAACTTAGGCCAAAAGCCTAAGCTTGGGGGAGTAAGTATCTCTCACTGACATTACATTCCTGTTCACACACTCATGCTAGGTGTCGGTGCTCATACCTTTTCATTGTAATATCCATGCTAGTTTATTTCCCTTTTTATGCTTTCTTGTGTGTTTGATAAACCTTAAGAAAAACCAAAAAAATTAGTTGTAACTTTTAGTTAGTTTACTTTCCATACCTATAGTAGTAATAATTAAAAGAAAACCCAAAAAGATTTCTCGTTCTTCTTTTGCTTGTTGGGAGCTTTCCCGTGTAAATAGTTTTATTTCTTTTCTTTTCTTTGGGGGTCGAGAGGACAAGACCATAATGAAAATGTTGAGTGGCTCTCATATGCATTATTATTGATCTAACAAAGAGCCCATATTACCTTGTCTTCTCTCTTGAATTGAATGCTTGCAGATTCCAGCTTAGTCCAATGCACATGCACTATTATTATTATCCACACTATTCGGTCGTGCAAGTGAAAGGAAATAATGATGATTATATGATGAACTTATTGAGATGAGAAAAGCTGGTATGAACTCGACCTCTCTTGTTTTTGTAAATATGATTAGTTCATCGTTCCTGATTCAACCTATTATGAAAGAAACATGTTTGCAATGACAATTAGAGATTGTAGTTGCTTATGCCATGCTTAATTATCTAGGAACTTATAATGGTTTACCTTGCATGCCAACATGCTATTAAAATGGTTGTGATGTGGTATGATAGGGTGGTATCCTCTTTTGAACGATTCGAGTGGCTTGACTTGGGACATGTTCACACATGTAGTTGAAACAAACTCAACATGGCCTCTACGATATTTATGTTCATGGTGCATTATATCCTACTCATGCTTGCATTCGGTGATGATTAATTTTAATGCATGTTCATGACTGTTGTCGCTCTCTAGCTGGTCGCTTCCCAGTCTTTTTCTAGCCTTCACCTGTACTAAGAGGGAATACTGCTTGTGCATCCAATTCCATAAACCCCAAAGTTGTTCCATATGAGTCCACCATACCTACCTATATACGGTACCTACCCGCCGTTCCATGTAAATTTGTATGTGCCAAACTCTAAACCTTCAAATAAACATTCTGTTTTGTATGCTCGAATAGCTCATGTATCAACTAGGGTTGTCTGTATCTTCCATGCTAGGCGGGTTATTCCCAAGAGGAGTGGACTCTGCTCCTCACTCACGAGAAAATGGCTGGTCACCGGGATGCCCAGTCCCATGCTTTATGCAAATCAAATCAAAATAACTGCAAACAAAACTCCCCCGGGACTCTTCTTAGTTGGAGGCACTCATTGTTTCGAGCAAGCCATGGACTGATGCTTGTTGGTGGAGGGGGAGTATAAACTTTGCCATTCTGTTTGGGAACCACCTATAATGTGTGTAGCATGGAAGATATCGAGATCTCTCGGTTGTTATGTTGACAATGAAAGTATACCGCTCAAAATATTATTCATATCTATTTCAAAACCGAGCTCTGGCACCTCTACAAATCCCTGCTTCCCTCTGCGAAGGGCCTATCTATTTACTTTTATGTTGAGTCATCATCCTCTTATTAAAAAGCTCTAGTTGGAGAGCACCGCTGTCAATTGCATCCATTACTGTTAGTTTACATTGAGTATGACTTGACTGGATCTCTTTTACCATGAATTATAATGTCTAGTCAGTCCTTGATCTTTAAAGGTGCTCTGCATTTATGTTTTGCGGTCTCAGAAAGGGCTAGCGAGATACCATCTTGTTATATCATATTATGATTGTTTTGAGAAAGTATTGTCATCCGAGATTTATTATTATTGCTCACTAGTTGATTATACCATTGATATGAGTAAACATGAGACCTAAATGTTATTGTGAATATGGTTAGTTCATAATATTTGATGAAAACCTGAATGCTGGCTTTACATATTTACAACAACAAGAGCAAACAGAATTTGTAAAAGTTTTTCTTTATCACTTTCAGTTTATCAACTGAATTGCTTGAGGACAAGCAAAGGTTTAAGCTTGGGGGAGTTGATACGTCTCCGTCGTATCTACTTTTCCAAACACTTTTCCCCTTGTTTTGGACTCTAACTTGCATGATTTGAATGGAACTAACCCGGACTGACGCTGTTTTCAGTAGAATTCCCATGGTGTTATTTTTGTGCATAAATAAAAGTTCTTGGAATGACCTGAAAATCAACGGAGAATTATTTCGAATATATAAAGAATACTCGAAGAAAGATCCACGTCAGGGGGCCCACACCCTGTCCATGAGGGTGGGGGTGTGCCCTACCCCTGGGCGTGCCCCCTCGTGGGCCCCCTAACGCTCCATCGACCTCAACCTTGACTCCATATATTCACTTTCAGGGAGAAAAAAATCAGAGAGAAGGATTCATCGCGTTTTACGATACGGAGCCGCCGCCAAGCCCTAAACTCTCTCGGGAGGGCTGATGTGGAGTCCGTTCGGGGCTCCAGAGAGGGGAATCCTCGCCATCGTCATCATCAACCTTCCTCCATCACCAATTTTATGATGCCCACCACCGGGCGTGAGTAATTCCATCGTAGGCTTGCTGGACGGTGATGAGTTGGATGAGATTTATCATGTAATCGAGTTAGTTTTGTTAGGGTTTGATCCCTAGTATCCACTATGTTCTGAGATTGATGTTGCTATGACTTTGCTATGCTTAATGCTTGTTAGGGCCCGAGTGCCATGATTTCAGATATGAACCTATTATGTTTTCATCAATATATGAGAGTTCTTGATCCTATCTTGCAAGTCTATAGTCACCTATTATGTGTTATGATCCGTTAACCCCGAAGTGACAATAATCGGGATACTTACCGATTATGACCGTAGTTTGAGGAGTTCATGTATTCACTATGTGTTATTGGTCCGGTACTCTATTAAAAGGAGTGATGTAGGATGGAACCCTAATGGCCTATCTTTCACGAAAGGAGCGGATACCGCGAAGAACATGAGGAGGGAAACGAGGGGAAAATCACAAGGGGAACACGAGAGAACACTCAAACCAACAAGAATGATCACACATGCGCTAGATCCATGAACACAAAGAGAGATACAAGATCCAAAGTCAACAACGGACGATACAGGAGGTAACGGTCTTCTCCGTGAGGAGGTCTTGATGGGGCCGCCCAAGAGGGGGTCTTGATGATCTTCTCCGCAAGGAGGTCTTGAATCCAAAGGGATCTTCTCTGTAGAGGCCGCGGTCTCTCTTGTGGTGTAGATTCGATGTGGATGAGCAATGCTCTATCTCTAAATGTGCTAAACCAATGCTAACCCTAAAACATAGGTGGAGGGGAAGTATATATAGTCTAAGGGGCGAAGGGGTACATGGGCCTCGGCCCAGAAGCATTGTACGCAGGCAGGGAGGACCAGATGTCCGAGCGTCGGGCCGGATGTCCGGGGCTTCACGGGGAGCCGGATGTCCGGGCTGGCAAGCCGGATGTCCGGGCTGACAGAGCTGGTCACGGTGCTCTTTGGAATGGCTTCTCCGGATTTCCGGGGTGAGGCCGGATGTCCGGGTGTTGGCGAGGCGCCGGATGTCCGGGGCCTGTAGCACTTCGGCTGCAGGGCTGCTTCTGTTGTCGACATCTTCAGGGGCCGGATGTCCAGGCCAGGGCCGGATGTCCGGGTCCTGGGAGATGTCTCCGTCTGCTTCCGTCGTCGCTTCCATGCTTCCCTCATGGATGGTGTAGTTGTTCCTTGGCGCTTGCACTCCTCCTCGTCGTCCGTAGTGTTTCGATAATACCTATGCATGCACACGAGAGGGGTGTCAAGTAGTATACCATCCTCTAAGGGGTCAAGTGAGCACGTGTAAAGGAGATGATTCACCTTTATGTATGTGAAGTAGATGTCGCACGTGTCACTTGCCAAATGGACTCTTGACATGGTGATGTCTATAGGATGCTCCGCATCATCTCCCCTCCCTTGGGAAAGATCCAACCTCGGATCGAAATCCAAATCACCATGGGAAAGAGATGGCGTCGCCATGTAGGAGTGGTCGATCACCAAGTTCTCGTCATCTTGAAGCTCGAAATTGGCACTCTCCAATGTCGCACCATCTTGGGATTCCTTCAAAAGTAGCAAAGACAACAAACACTTGGAAGAACAAATGTGGTTAGCGTTAGTGCAAAACCAAGCATTTAAGAGGTGATTCACCAAACAAGTGTCGCCATCATGCAAAGCATATGGTGTGACAAAGGATTGTGACATGAGATGTAAGCATATCAATCGAGCACAAGCAAAGAAATCATGGGGACAATCATGTGAATGTGAGGTAGTGATGCACATATGTGTGACAAGAGAAGAAGCATCTACCTCAAGTTCATAGCAAGCATGGGCAAATTGCTCAATGAAAGGTCTATGGTAGGCATAAGAAGCATTCACAACACCAAATAAAATGAAGTGTTTAAACACATGGGTCAAGTGCAAGACAATCCAAGCATAATGTGCATTGGGTGTAGTGAATATCGTGTGGCACTCAACACAATGGAAAGAGCAATTGTTGTGTGAGGCAATCAAGGCAAGCATGTAGCAGTCAATGGGACATGGCATATGTGAAGTGATGACATTGTTGCAACCAAACATATGATATGAGCAAGTAATCCAAGAATTGGATGCAACACACAAGGCATATATATATCATGATGCATGTAACGGTGAAAATGACAAGTCGAAGCAAGATCTCTAACATGTGTGCAATCAAGTGGTCCAAGATGAACAATAAGTCTCATGGTGCAAGCAACACAAGTAGTATGATCCGTCATATCCATGCTCATAGTTTGGGGGTTCTCAAAAGAGAAGGATATCACCTTGAAAGCATGTTCTTGTGCGTCCTTCACAATGCCGAAGTGGTATGAAAGGTGGTGTAGAAGCGAGTCATTGTCGAATGTATGCGGCTCGCTCTCAAGAGCTCGAATTGTCAACTCACATGAAGCGGAAGTCGACACAAAGTCCAAGTATCCTACACATGCACACAAGAAAGCAAAGAATGTATGCGCATGGTAGATAAACACATCATCCATCATGATGGTTCTCTTCTTTTGCACATAACCATTAGAAGCATAAGTGCATGAATAATATGATGCAACAATGGCTATATTCATGTCACTAGGTATACGATGCAAAGAGGTAAGACAAGCATGCTTCACAAGGAATATGTCAAAATCTCCAAATAGATGTGAGAATGCTATGGGGGCAATCTCATGAGCAAGGCGAAATGCATCGTTGCACTCAATCCATGGCAAATCATCTAGCATGAGAGAGGCAACATATGGAGATATATGATGGCAAGCAATACCAACCATGTGATAAGCATGTAGATGGTTGTCATCAACCGCATGAAGTGAGCAAGTATGAATCATCGGTGATGCAACATAAGCAAGCATAGTAATCAAGTCGTGCAAGCTAGTAGTGCGAAGATGCAACATACTAGAGCAAATCATGGCAATCATGTCATGTGAGCAAATAATAGGCATAGACAATGCACATGACATATCGCAAGCACGAACACAAAGCAAGATCATAGTATCATCATAGGCATGGGGCACAAAGCAAACATGGCAATAACAAGCAATATCTCCACCAAGCTTGCAAATACACATACAAGTATGAGAATCAATCATCATGTGTAATTCAAAGCATGGGTCACGAATGCATGGCAAAGGCATAGTAATGAGCATATCATGCAAAGTGAACATGGCAAGATGGGCATATAATATGTAATGGACAATAACCCATAGCCAAGTGAGGGTCATGTAGAAGAAATGTGCGAAGTCTTTGCGCGAAGAGAGCGGTGGGAAAGACACTCCATGGGATCCCAAGTCATCATTGCTCTCTAGAGCTTGTTTTGTCAACTTGTGGGATTGCAAGGTTGATAAGTATTCATGGGTACCTACACAAAAGAGACACAAGCGGAAGAAATTGTGTGTGTGGTAAATGTACACATCATCCATCATGATGTGTATGTGCACGTGAAAGTTAGCACAAGATAAGCGTTGCTCAAAGAAATTTGATGCATGGTATAAGAACATGTCATCCATCATGAAAGAATAGTTATTGTTTATAACACGATGGGGATGAAAATTGAGCATACAAATATATGGCACATCAATATCATGTGTATTCATGGGGAGCATATTGTGCACATAAGTACTGGGACCATGCAATGAATGGGATGAATCAAAATCTCCTAAAATGTATGAGGAAACTATGGGGGTCTCCTCATGAGCAATAATGGAAACATCATATGGAGAAAATGGACAACATCCAAAACAATGCATATCCGAAGCTAGGTGTTCATGGCATGGCATATGAGATAAATGATGCAAAGGGAGCATATCAATATCATCACAAGAAAAACAAATGTCGATAACCATGGGCTTGTCATCTATGCCATAAGTGCAAATTGGGTTAATCTTAATGGCATATGCATAGTCACTATGAAGAGATTGCAAATATGACATGTGGTCGATCTCATGCATAGCATATGACAAGTCAAGCGGATTGTCAAACATGATGTGACCTAGAGAATTGTCACAAGAAATCATATGTAACATGGCATCACAACTAAGAGACTCCACATGGCAATCATCATACTCATCATAAATGGGTAAACCATCGCATGGGGAAGTCGCACTAGCATGAAGCATGGTAATAGGTTGATCAACATCATGCAAGCAATCAATCTCAAGAATGTACACTAGTGGGACTAGAGCATCACCTTCACCTACGTTACCTTGTTCATTCCACTCAAGTGGTGTAGGTGAGGTGGGAAAGACCAAATGGTGGTCATCTTCATCTTGATGGAACCATGTGGGGGGTGCATCATATTCCACCATGGCCATCATCTTGTCCAAAGGGAGGACGAAGTCATCGCGAATCGGTGTGTCATCATAGATGGGACCTAGCACCAAATGAGAAGACACAATAGAGGTAGAGGTGAAGTCGTTAGTGTTAAAAGTGGCCTCACATGACCTATCAACTATCTCACTCTCTCTATGTGGTGGTTCACTCACTTCCTCAAAGTAGGCGTGCTCCAACTCACATATGGTGGAGTCACTCATCTCACTCAAGAGGTGGGGGTTGTGGCTCTCCTCACATAGGAATTGTGGAAACACATCATATATGGGGCTAGTGGTGAAGTCACTCTCACTCTCAATATGGTGGCTAAAGTCACTCAAGTCAGCACATTTCGCCGTGGTCGAAGGGAAAATCCCATGCTCAACCATCTCGTTGTAGTCGCCATGGATGAAGGCCGAAGATGGCACATCATCACTCTCGCCTCCTAAGATGGAATCATCATCCTTGCTCGTCACCTCGTCACTCGCCTCCAAAGCTTTGTCCTTGAGGGTCTCCGTAGTCGTACTTGTCGCCGCACCATCTTGAAAAAGAGTCGAAGTAGACTCGGCATCATCAATGCCACAAAGAGGGATGTCGATGAAGTTGAAATTGGGAGCATCGTCTTGGAGCTCGTCGGGCTTGGACATATTGGTGGTACTATCCTCATGCTCGTTCTCATGGAGCTTGGTCGTTGCAAAGTGAGCTTGGGGTGGAGAAGCTTTGGCCTTCATGAGTTCTTGTTCCGCCTTGAGAGCACCAATGTAGCTGTTGTCGAGGGACTTGTAGTTCTCGAGGAAGATCGTCTTGGAGATGTCATTGTGTAATCCCATCATGAAGTGGAACTTCATCGAAATGGGGTCGTCCACGCCGACTTGTCGCAAGGCAATCTTCATCTCCTTGAAGTACTCGTCGATGGACTTGGATCCTTGGATGGTGTTCTCCAATTGGCGTTGAGTTGTTCCATGTAGGTTGGAGGCACAAACTCTCGCCACAAAGCTCTCTTCGTCTTCGGCCAACTCATGTCGTAGGTCTCCGAAGGTGTGTGAAGCCACCATGTGGACGCGTAGTCATGGAAGTTCCTTGTGGCGCACTTCACTTCATCTTCGGGAGGAACTTGATGTAGCTTGAGGTAGTCGTCCATCAAACGCTCCCACTCGAGATACTCCTTGGGTTCTGGAGTCCCATAGAAAGGAATCTCATGGTTGATGTCGAGGTCGTAGTAGCTCGTGGAAGTCATGGACTTGAGCTTGGGGAGCTTCTCTTGAAGTGCTTGTGGGCGAAGATGCCGTATGTCCGTAGGCGAAGATGCCTTGAAGTCGCTTGGCAAAGATGCCAAGGGCGATGGTAAAGTCGTTGAGCGGTTGTTGGTGTTGAGCTCTTGACCTTCACGTTCATGGTGGTGATGGTGTCGATGCCGATGTGACCTTGCCGGAGATGGTAGCTCGGAGGCATGTGCTCTTGAGCGTCTTCTCGAATATGAGGAACACCGCTTGTAGGACTTGATGAGGGCTTTGATCTCCTCCATTTGAGCTTGCATCTTGGCGTCGTTGGAGTTGTTCATGGCGTCGAACTCGTCATTGTTGTTGTAGACCAAAGAGGAAATGCCTTGCCTATCCACCACTCCAAGAGAAAATGTGAGTGGTAGAAAGAGAAGAACGAATACCAAATGTACCTTAACCGAAGTTGAAAGTGGATCAATGATCACTCTAATGTGGACAAGGAAATAGCACAATTGGTACCAATTCTTGTCAGTTTCTCACACCTACACAAATAAGGCTTATGGTGGAGCTCGGTGAGGATAGTGGCACAAAAATTTGATGTAAAATGTTAGCAAGAGTCAATAATGTTGAAAGAGATTCACAAATTCGCAAGTGTAACAAGTATACCAATAGCAATAAGGGTGGCACACGGAAACACACACACGGATAGATAAATGGGGTCGTGCAACCAAGGATGAGCACAAATGTGGAATCCATGGAAAACGCTCGTGTTGCACAACTCAAGCGAGACGCTAGCATGATTGCTCAATAGGCGGATACGACACTTGTGCACAACCTATAAGATGCAAAATGTATGAACTTTCTATCCCATGTATGCTATATATGTATGATGTTCCGGTGCTATGATCCAAGATGATCGGATATGGCAATGTGGTATGATGCTATGGCTATTGCTTACAAGCTTCTTTGTTTTTCTCTTTTGCTTAAAAGCTTATTCTTGTTTTTTTTGTATGGCCACTTTGGCACAATGCACAAACCAAGATAGCAATTGGGTATATACAGGAACAAACTTGTGGCACAAAGGATGATATGATACCAATATGATATGGTATGTATGCAATGTATGGTGTAGATCACTAATGTGCACAAGTAACGTTGCTGGCAATACTCAAATGGCTAGTCTCGATAGGCAAGTGACGCAAAATGGGCTAGGGGTTATCAATGCAATTGCAAGGGAATACACAAGATGATATGGAGGTTACCGTCCTTGGCGATGATGAGTGGCGGTGATCTTGATGGAGATACCAAGATGATGGAGACTCGTCCCTAAGTAGCCGAAACACCTTAGGAAACGGAAAAACCGCGAACTCAAAACCTCAAATGTCAAATGGTGGTAGCAGGAATGCGGTGGTGGTTTTGTGGAAGCTCAATGGAATTGTGGAATGGCAATGATGGGTTGTGGAGTACGCAATGCGGAAATGGAGGGTAAGGTGGTGTACTATACACGGTGTCGGAGTTGAAAGCACAGTCCCTAAGTAGCCGAAACACCTTAGGAGACACAACTCACAACACTAAGAAAATTGGGTTAAGTTGGGGTGGCGGAAGTGTATGGTGGGCAAGCCTATGCGGAAGTGGTGGTGGTGGTGGTTGATGAAGAAGCAATCATCCCTAAGTAGCCTAAACACCTTAGGAGACTCGAATCACTACTCAAGCAACCACAAATGCTATAAGGAACAAAATTGGTTAGGTTGCGGAAGTCGGTGGTGGTTATGCGAAGGTTGTGGTGGAAGCCCTAGGCAAAGATGCCAAAGTTCCAAAACTTTGATGGAGTCAAATGGTTATGGTAGTATTTTTTGGGGAAGGGGGATGTCAAGTGCTTTTCAACGAGCTAAAGAACATCAAAAACGGACTTCGGATGAATTAGTTATGGACAAAACGGTGAAACGAGGAAGCTGAAATGTACAGGGGCCGGACATCCGGGCTCGGGGGCCGGATATCCGGGGGCTGATGTCCAGAACCGTGCGGAATTTGTGCTCCAGGAGCCGGGTGTCCGGCTTGGGGCCTGGATGTCCGGCCTGAGGCCCGGATGTCCGGCCCGACGATTCCAGATCGGGATTTGGACTTCGAAACTCGATTTGGGGCGGAAATTGATGATTTGGGGGGCAAAATTGGATGGATTTCGTGGATGGAAGGTGACGAAACTTGGGAAGAAGCTAGATCTACTCAAGACACAACGAATCCATGGATCAAATTCAACAAAACTTCGTCAAACCAACAAATCACAAAAAAAATTGGGACTATTTTTGGTGGGGAATTTTCGAATTTAGGACGAAATCAAACAAAAGAAGGCTAGAAAACAAGGGGGAGGCTCCGAAATCGTGATCAATGTGGCTCATGATACCAAGATGATGTAGGGTGGAACCCTAGTGGCCGATCTTTCAAGAAAGGAGCGGATCCCGTGAAGAACACGAAGAGGGAAACAAGGGGAAAATCACGAGGGGAACACAAGAGAACACTCAAACCAACAAGAATGATCACACATGCGCTAGATCCATGAACACAAAGAGAGATACAAGATCCAAAGTCAACAACGGACGATACAAGAGGTAACGGTCTTCTCCGTGAGGAGGTCTAGATGGGGCCGCCCAAGAGGGGGTCTTGATGATCTTCTCCGCAAGGAGGTCTTGAATCCAAAGAGATCTTCTCCGTAGAGGCCGCGGTCTCTCTCGTGGAGTAGATCCGATGTGGATGGGAAATGCTCTATCTCTAAATGAGCTAAACCAATGCTAACCCTAAAACGTAGGTGGAGGGGAAGTATATATAGTCTAAGGGGCGAAGGGGTACATGGGCCTCGGCCCAGAAGCACTGTACGCAGGCAGGGAGGGCTGGAAGTCCGGGCGTCAGGCCGGATGTCCGGGGCTTCATGGGGAGCTGGATGTCCGGGCTGGCAGGCCGGATGTCCGGGCTGACGGAGCTGGTCACGGTGCTCTCTGGAATGGCTTGTCCAGATTTCCGGGGTGAGGCCGGATGTCCGGGTGTTGGCGAGGCGCCGGATGTCCGGGGCTGACGCCGGATGTCCGGGGCCTGTAGCACTTCGGCTGCAGGGCTGTTGTTGTTGTTGACATCTTCAGGGGCCGGATGTCCGGGTCCTGGGAGATTTCTCCGTCTTCTTCCGTCGTCGCTTCCATGCTTCCCTCGCGGATATTGTAGTTGTTCCTTGGCGCTTGCACTCCTCCTCGTCGTCCGTAGTGTTCCGACAATACCTATGCATGCACACGAGAGGGGTGTCAAGTAGTATACCATCCTCGAAGGGGGTCAAGTGAGCACGTGTAAAGGAGATGATTCACCTTTATGTATGTGAAGTAGATGTCGCACGTGTCACTTGCCAAACGGACTCTTGACATGGTGATGTCTATAGGATGCTCCGCATCAAGGAGGCCTTAATATCCCTTAGTTTCCAATAGGACCCCGCTGCCACGGGAGGGTAGGATAAAAGATGTCATGCAAGTTCTTTTCCATAAGCACGTATGACTATACTCGGAATGCATGCCTACATTACATTGATGTACTGGAGCTAGTTCTGTGTCACTCTAGGTTATGACTGTTACATGATCGATCGCATCCGGCATAATTCTCCATCAGCGATCCAATGCCTACGACCTTTTCCTATATTGTTCTTCACTTATTTACTTTTCCTTTGCTACTATTACAATCACAACAAAACCCAAAAATATTACTTTTGCTACCGTTGCTTTTGCTATCGTTACCACTACTATCATATTACTTTGCTACTAAATACCTTGCTGCAGATATTTTCCAGGTGTGGTTGAATTGACAACTCAGCTGCTAATACTTGAGAATATTCTTTGGCTCCCCTTGTGTCGAATCAATAAATTTGGGTTGAATACTCTACCCTCGAAAACTGTTGTGATCCCCTATACTTGTGGGTTATCAACAACCACCATTCTATTCCACCTATAGTGTTATGTCCATGGCTCACGCTCATGTATTGCGTGAAGATTGAAAAACTTTGAGAACATCAAAAGTATGAAACAATTGCTTGGCTTGTCATCGGGGTTGTGCATGATTTAAATATTTTGTGTGATGAAGATAGACCATAGCCAGACTATATGATTTCGTAGGGATAACTTTCTTTGGCCATGTTATTTTGAGAAGACATAATTGCTTGGTTAGTATGCTTGAAGTATTATTGTTTTTATGTCAATATTAAACTTTTGTCTTTAATCTTTCAGATCTGAATATTCATGCCACAATAAAGAAAATTACATTGAAAATTTTGTTAGGTAGCATTCCACATCAAAAATTTTGTTTTTATCATTTACCTACTCGAGGACGAGCAGGAATTAAGCTTGGGGATGCTGATACGTCCCCAACGTATCTATAATTTTTTATTGTTCCATGCTATTATATTATCTGTTTTGGATGTTTAATGGGCTTTAATATGCACTTTTATATTATTTTGGGACTAACCTATTAACCGAGGCCCAATGTCAGTTGTTGTTTTTTTGCCTATTTCAGTGTTCGCAGAAAAGGAATATCAAACGGAATCCAAACGTTATGAAACTTCCGTGAGGATATTTTTTGGAACAAACGCAATCCAGGAGACTTGGAGTGGAGGTCAAGGAAGCAACGAGGTGGCCACGAGGTAGGGCGGCGCGCCCAGAGGGGCCAGGCGCGCCCCCACCCTCGTGGGCCCCTCGTGGCTCCACCGACCTACTTCCTTCGCCTTTATATACTCTTATACCCTGAAAACATCGAGGGGAGCCACGAAACCACTTTTCCACCATCGGAACCTTCTGTACCCGTGAGATCCCATCTGGGGACCTTTTTCGGTAATCTGCCAGAGGGGGATTCGATCACGGAGGGCTTCTACATCAACACCATAGCCTCTCCGATGAACTGTGAGTAGTTTACCACAGACCTTCGGGTCCATAGTCGTTAGCTAGATGGCTTCTCCTCTCTCTTTGGTTATCAATACAAAGTTCTCCTCGATGTTCTTGGAGATCTTTTTGATGTAATTCTTTTTGCGGTGTGTTTGCCGAGATCCGATGAATTGTAGGCTTATGATTAAGATTATCTGTGAACAATATTTGATTTTTCTCTGAATTCTTATATGAATGATTTGATATCTTTGCAAGTCTCTTCGAATTATCGGTCTGGTTTGGCCTACTAGATTGATCTTTCTTGCAATGGGAGAAGTGCTTAGCTTTGGGTTCAATCTTGCAGTGTCCTTTCCCAGTGACAGTAGGGGCAGCAAGGCACGTATTGTATTTTTGCCATCAAGGATAAAAAGATGGGGTTTATATCATATTTCTTGAGTTTATCCCTCTACATCATGTCATCTTGCCTAATGCGTTACTCTATTCTTATGAACTTAATACTCTAGATGCATGCTAGATAGTGATCGATGTGTGGAGTAATAGTACTAGATGCTGAATCATTTCGGTCTACTTGACACGGACGTGATGCCTATGTTCATGATCATGCCTAGATATCATCATAACTATGCACTTTTCTATCAATTGCTCGGCAGTAATTTGTTCACCCACCGTAATATATGCTATCTTGACAGAAGCCACTAGTGAAACCTATGGCCCCGGGTCTACTCTACATCATATAAGTTTCCGATCTACAGTTCTAGTTTACTATTTTTTTGCAATCTTTATTTTCCAATCTATACAAAAAAAATACTAAAAATATTTATCTTATTATCTTTATCATATCTCACTTTCGTAAGTGACCGTGAAGGGATTGACAACCCCTTTATTGCATTGGTTGCGAGGTTCTTATTTGTTTGTGCAGGTACTAGGTGATGTCTACTACACAACCTTCTTCTTGTAGACGTTGTTGGGCCTCCAAGTGCAGAGGTTTGTAGGACAGTAGCAAATTTCCCTCAAGTGGATAACCTAAGGTTTATCAATCCGTGGGAGGCGTAGGATGAAGATGGTCTCTCTCAAGCAACCCTGCAACCAAATAACAAAGAGTCTCTTGTGTCCCCAACACACCCAATACAATGGTAAATTGTATAGGTGCACTAGTTCGGCGAAGAGATGGTGATACAAGTGCAATATGGATATTAGATAATGGTTTTTGTAATCTGAAAATATAAAAACAGCAAGGTAATGAATGATAAAAGTGAGCGTAAACGGTATTGCAATGCTAGGAAATAAGGCCTACGGTTCATACTTTCAGTAGTGCAAGTTCTCTCAACAATAATAACATAATTGGATCATATAACTATCCCTCAACATGCAACAAAGAGTCACTCCAAAGTCACTAATAGCGGAGAACAAACAAAGAGATTATGGTAGGATATGAAACCACCTCAAAGTTATCCTTTCTGATCGATCTATTCAAGAGTCCGTAGTAAGATAACATGAAGCTATTCTTTCGGTTCAATCTATCATAGAGTTCGTACTAGAATAACACCTTAAGACACAAATCAACCAAAACCCTAATGTCACCTAGATACTCGAATGTCACCTCAAGTATCCATGGGTATGATTATACGATATGCATCACACAATCTCAGATTCATCTATTCAAACCAACACAAAGTACTTCAAAGAGTTCCCCAAAGATTCTACCGGAGAGTCAAGACGAAAACGTGTGCCAACCCCTATGCATAGGTTCATGGGAGGAACCCGCAAGTTCATCACCAAAACATACATCAAGTGGATCAATAGAATACCCCATTGTCACAACGGGTATCCCACGCAAGACATACATAAAGTGTTCTCAAATCCTTAAAGACTCAATCCGATAAGATAAGTTCAAAGGGAAAACTCAATCCATTACAAGAGAGTAGAGGGGGAGAAACATCATAAGATCCAACTATAATAGCAAAGCTCACGATACATCAAGATCGTACCACCTCAAGAACACGAGAGAGAGAGAGAGAGAGAGAGAGAGAGAGAGATCAAACACATAGCTACTGGTACATACCCTCAGCCCCGAGGGTGAACTACTCCCTCCTCGTCATGGAGAGCGCCGGGATGATGAAGATGGCCACCGATGAGGGTTCCCCCCTCCAGCAGGGTACCGGAACAGGGTCCCGATTGGTTTTTGGTGGCTACGGAGGCTTCTGGCGGCGGAACTCCCGATCTATTGTGATCCTCGAAGTTTTTAGGGTATATGGGTATATATAGGAGGAAGAAGTACGTTGGTGGACCTCCAGGCTGTCCACGAGGCAGGGGGCACGCCCAGGGGGTGGGCGCGCCCCCCACCCTCGTGGGCAGCCCGGGACTCTCCTGGTCCATCTCCGATACTCCGTGGGCTTCTTCTTGTCCAAAAATAAGTTCCGTGAAGTTTCAGGTCAATTGGACTCCGTTTGATTTTCCTTTTCTGTGATACTCTAAAACAAGGAAAAAACAGAAACTGGCACTCTCACTAGGCTCTGGGTTAATAGGTTAGTCCCAAAAATAATATAAAAGTGCATAATAAAGCCCATAAACATCCAAAACAGATAATATAATGGCATGGAACAATAAAAAATTATAGATACGTTGGAGACGTATCAGCATCCCCAAGCTTAATTCCTACTCGTCCTTGAGTAGGTAAATGATAAAAACAGAATTTTTGATGTGGAATGCTACCTAACATATTTCTCTAAGTAATTCTCTTCATTTTGGCATGAACGTTTAGATCCATAATATTTGAGACAAAAGTTTAATATTGACATAAAAATAATAATACTTCAAGCATACTAAGTAAGAAATTATGTCTTCTCAAAATAACATGGCCAAAGAAAGTTATCCCTACAAAATCATATAGTCTGGCTATGCTCCATCTTCACCACACAAAATATTTAAATCATGCACAACCCTGATGACAAGCCAAGCAATTATTTCACACTTTTGGTGTTCTCAAACTTTTTCAATCTTCACGCAATACATGAGCGTGAGCCATGGACATAGCACTATAGGTGGAATAGAATGGTGGCTGTGGAGAAGAAAAAAAGGGAGAAGATAGTCTCACATCAACTAGGTGTATCAACGGGCTATGGAGATGCCCATCAATAGATATCAATGTGAGTGAGTAGGGATTGCCATGCAATGGATGCACTAGAGCTATAAGTATATGAAAGCTCAACAAAATAAACTAGTGGGTGTGCATCCAACTTGCTTGCTCACGAAGACCTAGGGCATTTTCAGGAAGCCCATCATTGGAATATACAAGCCAAGTTCTATAATAAAAGATTCCCACTAGTATATGAAAGTGACAATATAGAAGGCTCTCTATCATGAAGATCATGGTGCTACATTGAAGCACAAGTGTGGTAAAAGGATAGTAGCATTGCCCCTTCTCTCTTTTTCTCTCTTTTTTTTATTTTTTTTATTTGGGCCTTTTCTCTTTTTTATGGCCTCTTTTTTCTCTTTTTTTCTTCCGGAGTCTCATCCCGACTTGTGGGGGAATCATAGTCTCCATCATCCTTTCCTCACATGGGACAATGCTCTAATAATGATGACCATCACACTTTTATTTACTTACAACTCAAGAATTACAACTCGATACTTAGAACAAAATATGACTCTATATGAATTCCTCTGGCGGTGTACCGGGATGTGCAATGACTCATGAGTGACATGTATGAAAGAATTATGAACGGCGGCTTTGCCACAAATACGATGTCAACTACATGATCATGCAAAGCAATATGGCAATGATGGAGCATGTCATAATAAATGGAACAGTGGAAAGTTGCATGGCAATATATCTCGGAATGGCTATGGGAATGCCATAATAGGTAGATATGGTGGCTGTTTTGAGGAAGGTAATGGTGGGTGATATGGTACCAGCGAAAATTGCACGGCACAAGAGAGGCTAGCAATGGTGGAAGGGGGAGAGTGCGTATAATCCATGGACTCGACATTAGTCATAAAGAACTCACATACTTATTGCAAAAATCTATTAGTTATCAAAATAAAGTACTACACGCATGCTCCTAGGGGGATAGATTGGTAGGAAAATACCATCGCTCGTCCCCGATCGCCACTCATAAGGAAGGCAATCAATAAATAAATCATGCTCCGACTTCATCACATAACGGTTCACCATACGTGCATGCTACGGGAATCACAAACTTTAACACAAGTATCTATCAAATTCACAACTACTCACTCGCATGACTCTAATATTACCATCTCCATATCTCAAAACAATCATCAAGTATCAAACTTCTCATAGTATTCAATGCACTTTATATGAAAGTTTTTATTATATCCTCTTGGATGCCCATCATATTAGGACTAAATTCATAACCAAAGCAAACTACCATGCTGTTTAGAGACTCTCAAAATGATATAAGTGAAGCATGAGAGTTCATATATTTCTTCAAAATAAAACCACCGCCGTGCTCTAAAAAGATATAAGTGAAGCACTAGATCAACAACAAACTACTCCGAAAGATATAAGTGAAGATCAATGAGTAGTCGAATAATTATGCAACTATATGAAGACTCTCTAACATTTAAGAATTTCAGATCTTTGTATTTTATTCAAGCAGCAAGCGAAACTAAATAAAATAAAATGACACTCCAAGCAAAACACATATCATGTCATAAATAAAAATATAGCTCCAAGTATAGTTACCGATGAACGAAGACGAAAGAGGGGATGCCTTCCGGGGCATCCCCAAGCTTAGGCTCTTGGTTTTCCTTGAATATTTCCTTGGGGTGCCTTGGGCATCCCCAAGCTTAGGCTCTTGCCACTCCTTGTTCCATAATCCATCAAATCTTTACCCAAAACTTAAAAACTTCACAACACAAAACTTAACAAGAGAATCTCGTGAGCTCCGTTAGCGAAAGAAAACAAAACACCATTTCAAGGTACTGTAATAAACTCATTCTTTATTTATGTTGGTGTTAAACCTAATGTATTCCAACTTCTATATGGTTTATAAACTCTTTTACTAGCCATAGATTCATTAAAATAAGCAAATAACACACGAAAAACAGAATCTGTCAAAACAGAATAGTCTGAAGTAATCTGTAACTAACGAAACCTTCTGGAACCCCAAAAATTATAAAATAAAATTCTGGAAGTGGGGAATTTATATATTAATCATCTGCAAAAATAATTAACTAAATAGCGCTCTCCAATAAAAAATGGCAGCAATTCTCGTGAGCGCTAAAGTTTCTGTTTTTTACAGCAAGATCAACAAGACTTTCCCCAAGTCTTCCCAACGGTTCTACTTGGCACAAACACTAATTAAAACATAAAAACTAAATCATAACAGAGGCTAGATAAATTATTTATTACTAAATAGGAGCAATAATCAAGGAACAAAAATAAAGTTGGGTTGACTCGCAATAAGCGCTATCGTTTGACGCCCCTAGCTAGGCATGATGATTTCAATGATGCTCACATAAAAGATAAGAATTGAAATATAAAGAGAGCATCATGAAGAATATGACTAGCACATTTAAGTCTAACCCACTTCCTATGCATAGTGATTTTGTGAGCAAACAACTTGTGGGAACAAGAATCAACTTGCATAAGAAAGCAACACAAGCATAACTTCAAGATTTTAAGCGCATAGAGAGGAAACTTGATATTATTGCAATTCCTACAAGCATATGTTCCTCCCTCATAATAATTTTCAGTAGCATCATGAATGAATTCAACAATATAACCAGCACCTAAATCATTCTTTTCATGATCTACAAGCATAGAAAATTTACTACTCTCTACATAAGCAAAATTCTTCTCAATCCGAATAGTGGGAGTATCATAAGAGACTCGAATACTATAAATTGTTTCCACATTAAAAGAGTAATGTTCAGAAAAAGGGTAATCATAATCATGGCAAGTTTTATAAATATAATCATCACTACCTTTTATAGCATATGTATCATCACAATAATTATCATAAGTAGCAACTTTGTTCTCATCATAATCGATTGAAACCTCTTCAAGATAGTGGAATCATCACTAAATAAAGTCATGACCACTCCAAATCCACTTTCATAATTATCATAATAAGATTCAACATCCTTCAAAATAGTGGGATCATTACTTCCTAAATTTGACACTCTTCCAAACCCACTTTCATCAATATAATCATCATAAGTAGGAGGCATGC
Organism: Triticum urartu; assembly: GCF_056163025.1. Classification (NCBI taxonomy): domain Eukaryota; kingdom Viridiplantae; phylum Streptophyta; class Magnoliopsida; order Poales; family Poaceae; genus Triticum; species Triticum urartu. The sequence goes on from NC_141878.1 coordinate 222,708,225, forward strand.
TATCATAATAATAAATTTGCATATCAAAACTTGGGAGACTACAAATTTCATGTTCATTAAACATAGCTTCGCCAAGCTTGGTACTAACATTAATTGCAGCAAATATATTGTCAAAAACATCATCTTCATCAAACATAGCATCCCCAAGCTTGGGCCTTTTCATATCATAAGCATAATCACTTTCATCATTAATAGTATGGATAGCACCAATAGTATAGCAATTATCATCATCACAAGGGGTAATAGGAGCAACATCATTTGGGAGAGATACCTTTTTACCTTTGCTTCATCTTTTCTTTTTCTTCTTCACATCATGTGTAGGTTCAACCCTCTTTTTGGAGCTCCTTATTAATGATATTGGTTGAAAAGAAGGCCCCTCCTCGTTACCTTCAAGCGCTAACCTCCCCGGCAACGACGCCAGAAAATAGCTTGATGTCTACTACACAACCTTCTTCTTGTAGACGTTGTTGGGCCTCCAAGTGCAGAGGTTTGTAGGACAGTAGCAAATTTCCCTCAAGTGGATGACCTAAGGTTTATCAATCCATGGGAGGTGTAGGATGAAGATGGTCTCTCTCAAGCAACCCTGCAACCAAATAACAAAGAGTCTCTTGTGTCCCCAACACAACCAATACAATGGTAAATTGTATAGGTGCACTAGTTCGGCGAAGAGATGGTGATACAAGTGCAATATGGATAGTAGATAATGGTTTTTGTAATCTGAAAATATAAAAACAGCAAGGTAACGAATGATAAAAGTGAGCGTAAACGGTATTGCAATGCTAGGAAATAAGGCCTAGGGTTCATACTTTCACTAGTGCAAGTTCTCTCAACAATAATAACATAATTGGATCATATAACTATCCCTCAACATGCAACAAAGAGTCACTCCAAAGTCACTAATAGAGGAGAACAAATGAAGAGATTATGGTAGGGTATGAAACCACCTCAAAGTTATCCTTTTTGATCGATCTATTCAAGAGTCCGTAGTAAAATAACATGAAGCTATTCTTTCAGTTCAATCTATCATAGAGTTCGTACTAGAATACCACCTTAAGACACAAATTAACCAAAACCCTAATGTCACCTAAATACTCCAATGTCACCTCAAGTATCCATGGGTATGATTATACGATATGCATCACACAATCCCAGATTCATCTATTCAAACCAACACAAAGTACTTCAAAGAGTGCCCCAAAGATTCTACCGGAGAGTCAAGACAAAAATGTGTGCCAACCCCTATGCATAGGTTCATGGGCGGAACCCGCAAGTTGATCACCAAAACATACATCAAGTGGATCAATAGAATACCCCATTGTCACCACGGGTATCCCACGCAAGACATACATCAAGTGTTCTCAAATCCTTAAAGACTCGATCCGATAAGATAACTTCAAAGGGAAAACTCAATCCATTACAAGAGAGTAGAGGGGGATAAACATCATAAGATGCAACTATAATAGCAAAGCTCGCGATACATCAAGATTGTACCACCTCAAGAACACGAGAGAGAGAGAGAGAGATCAAACACATAGCTATGGGTACATACCCTCAGCCCCGAGGGTGAACTACACCCTCCTCGTCATGGAGAGCGTCGAGATGATGAAGATGGCCACCGGTGAGGGTTCCCCCCTTCGGCAGGGTGCCGGAACAGGGTCCCGATTAGTTTTTGGTGGTTACGGAGGCTTTTGGCGATGAAACTCCCGATCTATTGTGCTCCTCGAAGTTTTTAGGGTATATGGGTATATATAGGAGGAAGAAGTACGTCGGTGGACCTCCGGGCTGTCCACGAGGCAGGGGGCGCGCCCAGGGGGTGGGCGCGCCCCTACCCTCATGGGCAGCCCGGGACTCTCCTGGTCCATCTCCGATACTCCGTGGGATTCTTCTTGTCCAAAAATAAGTTCCGTGAAGTTTGAGGTCAATTGGACTCTGTTTGATTTTCCTTTTCTGCGATACTCTAAAACAAGGAAAAAACAGAAACTGGCACTTGGCTCTGGGTTAATAGGTTAGTCCCAAAATAATATAAAAGTGCATAATAAAGCCCATAAACATCCAAAACAGATAAATAATAGAATGGAACAATCAAAAATTATAGATACGTTGGGGACGTATCACTAGACGACTTGCGTGTAGTCTCCTACTAGATTGATACCTTGGTTCTCAAAAACTGAGGGAAATACTTACGCTACTTTGTTGCATCACCTTTCCTCTTCAAGGGAAAACCAACGCATGCTCAAGAGGTAGTAGCGCCCTCGTCATCTGAGTTCTCAGCCACTGCGGCCTGGTAGGCGCACCCGAGGGAGCACACCGCATCCTTCTCATCGCAGGCGACTGTGATGATGTTGTAGCTTCCTGGCATTTTGAGGACGTTGTAGCCGTGGTGAGTCACTACCATGAACTTGGCAAGGGCTGGATACTCGAGGATGGAGTTGCACGGGAGACGAATGTGGGCGACGTCGAAGTCGATGAGCTCAGTGCGGTAGTTGTCGCGCTTGCCGAAGGTGACAGGAAGGTGAATCTGCCCCAGGGGGACGGCAGAGCTGTCCGTCACCCCTGAGAAGGGCTTGGTGGGAAGGAGGCGGTCATAGGGCACCCGGAGCCTCTCAGAATACTCAGCAGAGAGGACATTCAGTCCCCCACCTCCGTCGATGAGTGTCTTGGTTACGAGGACATTGCTGATGGTCGGTGAGCAGAGCATTGGGAGCGTGCTAGCGGTGGCTGCACACTTGAGCTGATCCGTAGAGTCGAAGGTGATGGCGTACTTGTACCACCTGAGGGGACATGATGCCTCGAGCTTGGGGAGGGTCGTGTTCACCTCACGAGCAAACTGCTTGAAGACACGATGGGAGACGGGGGCCTGAGTGCCACCCAGGATACAGGCGATAGCATGGGGCTCTTGGAAGCCCCCAGCCCCATCATCTTGGTGATGGTCATTGTTCCTCCTTGGTGGCGGCAGCAACGGAGGAAGGCCGGCATTGCCCTGAGGACGATCCTCATGAGGATGGTCCCTCCAGGGGCCATCATGAGGCTAGCCCAGCCAGCGGTCCTCACGAGGCTGATCACGCCAGTCCTGGTGGGGGTCGCAGTTGTCCCAGCAGCCTCCACCATGGCCTCCTCCACGGCCGTAGCCACGGTCGTTGCGCTCAGGGCGGCGGCCAAGGCGCCTGTCACAGATGGCCTTGAGCTCTTGGCAGTCATTGGTGTTGTGGATGTGGACGCGGGAAGATGCAGAACGGGCGGCTGCCCTTGGAGGACTCAGGGTGGACGCATCTGCTCTTCGTCTCAGGCTCAGCCGCGAGCATAGCCAGGCCCTTGCACTTCACGTCCTTGGCCTTGGCCTTCTTGTCTTCAGGGTTGGCCTCCGGGAGCTCAAGGAGGGAGAGGCGACCTTCCTCAGCCCTCACTCACCTGGTTGCCATGTTGAACATCTCCAGAGCCGAGCACAGGTCCTCGTGTATGGTGAGTTCTTCCTTCATCTTGACATCCTGGATGCCATCAGTGAATGCTGAAATGATGACCTCGTTTGACACCTTAGGAATCTTGAGGCAAACGTTGGTGAAGTGTTGTATGTATTGTGCAAGGTCTCCCCTGGCTGCTGCTTGATGCGCCGTAGGTCGCCTGCAGCAGGGGCACGATTGGGAGCACCCTGGAAGTTGGCGATGAAGCACTCACGCAACTCATCCCCAGAGGGGATCGACCCCACCGTGAGGTTCAGGAGCCAGGAGCGCGCGTCGTCCTTGAGGGCCATGGGAAACCAGTTCGCCATGACCTTGCCGTCACCGTTCGCCGCCTCAATGCTCACCTCATAGAGCTGGAGGAACTCAGCGGGGTCGGGGGTACCATCATAGCGTGGAGGCAGATCTGTCTTGAACTTTCCAGGCCAGGCGACACGACGCAGCTCCGGAGTGAACGCACGACATCCCGCCGTGCTCACAGGGGCCTGCCGCGGAGGGGGAGCTTGTTCTTGACGCCCCCGCACCACCGCCTCAGGTGGCACACGGTCTTGATGTGGTGGAGCTGGAAGTGCACGCGCCTCCCCTTGGGGCTGCTACACCACCTGGCAGCTTTCTTCATTGCGTGTCGGCGCCCTGTGCAGCAGGTCGCGCTGGGGGGCCTCGCGCCTTGGCTCAGGGACGACATCATGCCGGAGAGGAGGAGGAGGAGGCACACCATGGGCCACGCCGCCCGCCTAGGATGGCGGGGGAGGCAGCGAGAGAAACAGCGCAGGAGCCTCTCTAGCGGCGCTGACGAGCTCAGCGATGCGGCCCAGCCAATCCTCGTAGAGGTCGTTGGCCGGACGATAGCGCAAAAGCTCACGCGCCATGAGCAGCGCCGCCTACACATTGGCCGGTCCACATCGAGCATGGGAAGACGACATTGTGGCCGGAGTGGGTGACAGAGTTGCAGTGCAACCGTGGCGCCACAAGAATGGTGGCAGCGACGAGTCCTGCTGTTCACGAGCAGCAGGGCGGTGGCAGCGTTGGCCACCGGGGAGGCGGAGCAGCGAGGGCGCGGTTTCCCATAGGCGCCATCTGGGCGACACGAGCGGCCCGGCGCTCGGCACGGACACGGTAAGCGTCGGCCATTGGAATGGTGGAACGGCGGTGAAACAACGACAGAAGAGAGGCTACGACACGCCCCTACCTGGCGCCAAATGGCGGATTCAGGGTTCCGCTGACCCAAGAAAGGTTCGAACTCTGGGGCGTGTGCGAAGAACTCAACCTCTCCAGCCAACCAGTTCGTCGCCCCCACGACCTAGCTCGATGAGCAAGAAAGGAAAGGGACATGATAGTTTACCCAGGTTCAGGCCACTTTGCGGTGTAAGACCCTACTCCTGCTTTGGGGTGGATTAACCTCATGAGGGGTGATGATGAACTAGTACAGGGGAAGAACAACCTCATGAGGATTGTCCCTGTGTGGATGTGAGCTAGTGAGGGTTTGAGTTGGACACCGGATCCCCTCCTATGGTGGTGGCTAAACTATATTTATAGTGGCCTCGGTCCTCTTCCTCCAAAACGAAGGCGGGAAGGGATCCCACAGTGGCCAATTTTGAAGGGGGACAAGTAGCACATCTTATCCCGACAAAAGGTGGTCTTTGCCTGCAAAGCTTCTGCTCGTGACACCATGGTGGGCTCGGCGATGACATCTATCCTACCATTCTGGTGGTTTTGATCTTGTTGCACAGGAGTGGAAACCTTTGGTTGATTCCTTGGGACTTCGCACCCGCGCTTGCCTCCTTAGCACCAAAGAGGAAACCTGATGCTCTGCGCCCGTTGTCGCCCACCTGGCCTTGGTCATCATGGCTTGCGTCACCTCGACCTCATGAGGTAGGCGCCTGCATAAGAATCTCCGCTCCTCGGGAGCCAGCCTAGGGAGGCCGCTCCCTCCGGAGGACTTGGTTTCGTCCGCATCACGAGCCTTGGCCCCTCGCGAGGGTCTTGTCTTGCCAGTACTGAAGAGATGCGCCGTACCAGGTCGTCGATGGGGCCACGCCATGGGCCGTAGGTAGGCAGGTCTGGGTACCCTGGTTTCCAGAACACCGACACTTCTAAACAACGCTATCCAAGGTTGCCCTGCGGTCGAAGAAGGCTAGCATCACATTGTCCTCCTTTGGCACGTAGTAGTCCTTGTGGAGGATTTGCTCATAGATGTGGGTGATTATGTTGATGGTGTCTTGCTGAGCCAGGCGCTGTGTGGAGAGCGCGACCTCGAGGTGGACATTCTCTGGCGCGATGGCGGGCAATTATCGGGGCACTAGTGCATCGAAGAAGTCATCACCATAGAGACCATTGAGGGTGGTGAGCATCGCAGAGCTTGGGCATGTGAGCTGGAGGCATACGTCAAGGTTGTCCACGAGCTTCTTCATGACGGTGAACTTGTCGAGCAAGCTGACGAGGGCCTCGTCATACAAGGAGACGAAGCTGTCATCCAAGAGGCCTCTCGCCCTAGCGGTCTCAAGAACGACCTTGAGACGTTCCTTGGTGCCGGGCTGCATGCCGATGTTGTGGACCATTTGGCCCAGCCGGCTCATGCTCGCGCTCATCGCCTCCATGGATCTAGCTTTTGGTCAATTAATCTTGCGATCGGAGTGGTCACTCCCGCAGGGCGCGTAGGTGCGTAGGATTTTGTAGATGGACTGGACTGGTGGGGAGCCTTTATATGAGAAGTGCAGACTGTGTTGCATTCACATGTGTGTTGGTCATCTACTCCTCGGCCCTTATTCCCTCCGTATCGGTGCACTATAATCATCTTACCAAGACCAAGTTAGGGAAAAACGAGAGAACTTGATGTTTAGTTCATAATTAATGTCATTGCATGCAGAGAATTGAGTATGACATGTTTGGCTAAGTAGTCTCAAGTCATTGCATACATACACACCCCACGTCTCCTATTGGCTGATTTATTTTTTTGTGGCAAAACACAGGAAACAGGTGGGTAGTTAATGGCACCGCACCTAAAAGTTTTGGGATTATTTGGTTTTTGTAACGTGACTAATGCACCAGTACGAAGGGAGTACAAGAGTAGTTGATTGATGAGATTTCAGATTTGAGCCATCTACCGCAAGGGAGGGTGTATAATATCATCGGGAACTACATTCAAAACTGAGTAAAACAATACTCCATGTATTTATATAGAGAGGGAGTAGTATATTTTTTGTGACATGCATGATGCGGCTTGAACTACATTGGTATTTCCCCAAAGAGGAAGGGATGATGCAACACAGCTACGGTAGGTATTTCCCTCAGTGATGAGACCAAGGTTATCGAACCAGTAGGAGAACCACGCAACACTACATGAACGGCACCAGCACACAAAAACAAGTACTTCCAACCCGACGTAAAAGAGGGGGTTGTCAATCCCTCCCGGGAAAAAAGATAGATAAACTTGTAGTAGATTGGATAAATAGATCTCGCGGGAATGCTAAATAACATAAATAACAAAAAAGTTGCAGCAAGGTATTTTTGGGTTTTTGGATAAAAGCAAATAAAAATAGATCTCGAGGGAAAATATGATAAAGAAGAGACCCGGGGCGTAGATTTCACTAGTGGCTTCTCTCGAGAAAAGTAGAAAACGGCGGGTAAACAAATTACTATTGGGCAATTGATAGAACTTCAAATAATTATGACGATATCCAAGCAATGCTCATTATATAGGCATCACGTCCAAGATTAGTAGATCGACTCCTGTCTGCATCTACTACTATTACTCCACACATCGACCGCTATCCAACATGCATCTAGTGTATTAAGTTCATGGAAAAACGGAGTAATGCTATAAGAACGATGAGATGGTGTAGACAAGATCTATTCATGTAGGAATAGACCCCATCTTGTTATCCTTAATAGCAATGATACATACGTGTTATTTCCCCTTCTGTCACTAGGATTGAGCACCGTAAGATCGATCCCATCACAAAGCACCTCTTCCCATGGCAAGAAAAATCGATCTAGTCGGCCTAACTAAACCAAAGATTCGAAGAAGAAATATGAGGCTATAAGCAATCATGCATATAAGAGATCAAAACTCAAATAACTTTCATGGATAAAATAGATCTGATCATAAACTCACAGCTTATCGGATCCCAACAAACACATCGCAAAAAGAGTTACATCAAATAGATCTCCAAGAGACCATTGTGTTGAGAATCAAGAGAGAGAGAGAGGTAGCCATCTAGCTACTAACTACGAACGCGTAGGTCTACAATGAACCACTCACGCATCATCGGAGAGGCACCAATGAGGATGATGAACCCCTCCGTGATGGTGTCTAGATTGGATATGTGGTTTCTGGAACTTGCGGTGGCTGGAATTGTGTTTCGTCGACTCCCCTAGGGTTTTTGGAATATTGAGGTATTTATAGAGCAAAGAGGCGGTGTGGGAGGCCACCGAGGTGGGCACAACCCACTAGGGCGCCCCTGGGCCCCAGGTGGGTTGTGCCACCCTCGGGGCACCCCTCTGGTACTTCTTTGGCCCATCCTATGTCTTCTGGCCCAGAAAAATTCTCCAAAAAGTTTCGCTGCATTTGGACTCCGTTTGGTATTGATTTTCTGCGAAGTAAAAAACAAGCAAAAAACAACAACTAGCACTGGGCACTATGTCAATAGGTTAGTCCCATAAAATGATATAAAGTTGTTATAAAATGATTGTAAAACATCCAAGAATGGTAATATAACGGGATGGAACAATAAAAAAATTATAGATACGTTGGAGACGTATTAGCATCCCCAAGCTTCATTCCTGCTCGTCCTTAAGTAGGTAAATGATAAAAATAGAATTTTCGATGTGGAATGCTGCCTATCATGTTCATCACATATTCTTTTATTTTGTAGTGTGGACATTTGGACTTTTATATGATTTAGAGTAATAGTCTAGTTTTGACATGAAGATTTCAATACTCAAGCATATCAATAAGCAACCATGTCTTCCAAAATATCAACACCAAAGCAAGTTATCCCTAGCCCATTATGCTCAATCATTGATCCATTCATGAAACACACTCACATATTAGCTATACCCAATGCTCAAGTACGATCGTAGTGCCCCTTAGTTGGTGCTTTGTTAGAGAAGATGGAGACTCAAAAATAAAAATTCCATAAAGTAAATAGAAAGGCCCTTCATAGAGGGAAGTAGGGATTTGTAGAGGTGCCAGAGCTCAAAGCGGAAAAAGATAGAGATAAAACATTTTGGGTGGCATGCCTTTCCTGTCAATGAAAACAGTCGAGTAGTTCCCAATACTTTCCATGCTAGATATATCATAGGCAGTTCCCAAACAGAAAATAAAGTTTATTCCTTTTTCTTTCACATTCTACGGCTAACCGAATCCACTGGTGTCATCCATACCAACACTTTCCAAGGAATTTATTATTTGACAACATAAAGTAAATTCATTTTTCATTTCGGGACTGGGCATCCATAATACCTTTGCCGTACTCTCATGCAATGGCAAGTGAATAAACACTCATCTTGAGAATAATACATCTAGCATGGAAAAATATCAGCCACCCCCTATGTTTCATGAGCGGTACGAGCACACAAAAAGGAAATTTATTTTGAAGATTAGAGATGGCACATACAAAATTGCTTAGAGCGGCAAAAGAATACCGCATATATGTAGGTATAGTGGACTCATATGGCAAAACTAGTTTAAGGATTCTTGATGCACAAGTAGTAATCCCACTTAGTACAAGTGAAGGCTAGCAAAAGATTGAGAAGCATCCAACCAAGAAACAAAAAATTTCATAAGCGAGCATTAAGCATAACTAACACTGAATAATGCACCATAAGTAGGATGTAATTTCATTGCATAACTATTGACTTCCGTGCTTGCATCAATATTCTTACTAAACCATAATTACTCATCAACATGACTCACATATCATATCATCATATCGCAAAACTATTACAAAGAATCAAGTTTATTTTGTCCAATGATCTTCATGAAAGTTTTTATTATATCCCTCTTGAATATCTATCACTTTGGGACTAGTTTCATATGTTGCTTTTAATAGAGCAAACAAATCTAAGTGAAGAAAATGATCATAAAAATTTTCTTCTCCCAAAATAATTTAAGTGAAGCATGAGAGAAGTTCTTTAAAAATTTACTAACTCTCAAATAAATCTAAGTGAAGCATGAGAGCATTTCTTCAAAAATAATAAAGCACACGTGCTCAAAAAGATATAAGTGAAGCACTAGAGCAATTCCATAGCTCAAAAAGATTTAAGTGAAGCACATAGAGCAATTCTAGCAAATCATAGCATAATTTTGGCTCTCTCAAATAGGTGTGTTCAGCAAGGATAAACAAGTAAGGACTCATATAATACAAGACGCTCCAAGCAAAACTCATGATATGTGACGAAGAAATATATAGTTCCAAGTAAAATACCAATGGTCGTTAAAAGAAAGAGGGGATGCCACTCGGGGGCATCCCCAAGCTTAGTTGATTGCTTCTCTTTTAGATAATAGCTTGGGATGCCATGGGGCATCCCCAATCTTAATCTCTTCTTACTCCTTATTCCTTCATCCATCGTGATCTGACCCAAAACTTGAAAACTTCAATCACACAGAACTCAACAAAACCTTTGTGAGATCGGTTAGTATAACAAAGCAAATGACTACTCTAAGTATTGTTGCAAACCCATTCATATTTTATCTTTGTATTATATCTACTGTATTCCAACTTTACCATGGCTTATACCCTCCAATACAAACCATAGATTCATTAAAATAAGCACACAATGGAAAGAAAACAGAATCTGTCAAAAAAATAGTCTGTAGCAATCTGAAAACTTCAAATACTTCTATAACTCCAAAAATTCTGAAAAATTAGGACAACGTAGGCAATTTGTATATCAATCTTGTGTGGAAAAATCAAGATTTTATCGCACTTATCTGAATACCGAAAATTATTGTACTGGGCACAAAAGTTTCTGGTTTTCAACAAGATCCAACATTTATCACCCAACATGATCCCAAAGGCTTTGCTTGGCACAAATACTAACTAAAACATAAAAAACACAATCATAATAGTAGCATAATTGTGCAAACACTCAAGAATAGATAGAAAAAGGCAAAAATAAATTTTATTCATTGGGTTGCCTCTCAACAAGCGTTGTCGTTTTATGCCTCTAGCTAGGCATAATATTTTATTGATGCTCACATAAAAGATAATAATTCAAACACAAACAAAGCACCATAATACATGTGAGGAACACATTGTCGGCATTTCTGGGAACGGGGGTCCCCAGACTTGCCTGCCTACGGCCCGCGGTGTGGCTCCATCAGCGGCCCTGTACGGCCCATCTTCACCAGCAAACGCTCAAGACCCTCGCGAGGGGCCAAGCCTCACAAGGCGGACAACACAAGACGTCCTCAGGGGAGGCCTCACCAGGCCGGCTCGTGAGGGGTGGAGAGATCAAGGCAAGGGACACCTCACGAGGTTTGTGTGACGCAAGCCATGATGACTGGAGCTAGGCGGGCGCCAGCGCACGCAGTGTCCTCGTTTCCTCTTTGATGCTAAAGAGGCAAGCGCAGGCGAGGAGTCCCGAGGCATCAGGCAAAGGTTTCCATATCGGTGCAACAAGACCAAGCCCAGCAGGACCGCGGGATGGAGGTCACCGTGGAGCCTGATACGTCCATTTTGCATCATGCTTTTATATCAATATTTATTGCATTATGGGTTGTTATTACACATTATGTCACAATACTTATGCCTATTCTCTCTCATTTTACAAGGTTTACATAAAGAGGGAGAATGCCGGCAGCTGGGATTCTGGGCTGGAAAAGGAGCAAATATTAGAGACCTATTCTGCACAGCTCCAAAAGTCCTGAAACTTCACGGAAGACGTTTTCAGAATATATAAAAAATACTGAGCGCAAGAAGTTCACCAGGGGGGCCACACCCTGCCCACGAGGGTGGGGGTGCGCCCTACCCCCTAGGCACGCCCCCCTACCTCGTGCGCCTCCTGGTGGCCCTCCGATGGCCATCTTCTGCTATATGGAGTCTTTCGATGAGGAAAAAATCATAAGCCATCTTCTCGGACGAAACTCCGCCGCCACGAGGCGGAACCAATCTAGGGCTCTGGCGGAGCTGTTCTGCCAGGGAAACTTCCCTCCGGGAGGGGGAAATTATCGCCATCGTCATCACCAACACTCCTCTCATCGGGATGGGGCAATCTCCATCAACATCTTCACCAGCACCATCTCCTCTCAAAACCCTAGTTCATCTCTTGTATCCAATTCTTCTCTCCAAGTCCAGGATTGGTACTAGTAGGTTGCTAGTAGTGTTAATTACTCCTTGTAGTTGATGCTAGTTGGTTTATTTGGTGGAAGATCATATGTTCAGATCCTATATGCATATTAATACCCCTCTGATTATGAACATGATTATGCTTCGGGAGTAGTTATGTTTGTTCCTGAGGACATGGGAGAAGTCTTGCTATTAGTAGTCATGTGAATTTGGTATTTGTTCGATATTTTGATGACATGTATGTTGTCTCTCCTCTAGTGGTGTTATGTGAAGGTCGACTACATAACACTTCACCATTATTTGGGCCTAGAGGAAGGAATTGGGAAGTAATAAGTAGATGATGGGTTGCTAGAGTGACAGAAGCTTAAACCCTAGTTTATGTGTTGCTTCGTAAGGGGCTGATTTGGATCCATATGTTTCATGCTATGGTTAGGTTTACCTTAATAATTTTGTTGTAGTTGCGGATGCTTGCAATAGAGGTTAATCATAAGTGGGATGCTTTTCCAAGTAAGGACAGTACCCAAGCACTGGTCCACCCACATACCAAATTATCAAAGTACCGAACGCGAATCATATGAACGTGATGAAAACTAGCTTGACGATATTCCCATGTGTCCTCGGGAGCGCTTTTCTCTATATAAGAGTTTGTCCAGGCTTGTCCTTTGCTACAAAAAGGATTGGGCCACCTTGCTGCACTTTATTTACTTTTGTTACTTGTTGCTCGTTACAAATTATCCTATCACAAAACTATCTATTACCACTTATTTCAGTACTTGCAGAGAATACCTTGCTGGAAACCGCTTATCATTTCCTTCTGCTCCTCGTTGGGTTCGACACTCTTACTTATCGAAAGGACTACGATAGATCCCCTATACTTGTGGGCCATCAAGACTCTTTTCTATCACCATTGTCGGGGAGTGAAGCGCCTTTGGTAGGTGGAATTTGGTTAGGAAGATTTATATAGTGTGCTGAAATTTACTGTCACTTGTTACTATGGAAATAATCCTCTTAGGGGCTTGTTCGGGGTATCTTCACCCCAACCAGTAGAGCAAAGAGTTGCTCTTCAACCTATTGAACCTACTAAAAATGAAAATTTCTGCTTTGAAATTCCTTCGGGTATGATAGAAAAACTGCTAGCTAATCCTTTTGCAGGAGATGGAACAACTCATTTTGATGAGCACCTAATATATGTGGATGAAGTTTGTGGATTATTTAAGCTTGCACGTGTACCCGGAGATGTTATTAAGAAGAAGGTCTTCCCTTTACCTTTGAAGGAAGATGCATTGACATGGTATAGGCTATGTGATGATACGGGATCATGGAACTACAAACGATTAAAATTGGAATTTCATCAGAAGTTTTATCCTATGCATCTTGTTCATCATGATCGCAATTATATATATAATTTTTGGCCTCGCGAAGGAGAAAGCATCGCTCAAGCTTGGGGGAGGCTTAAATCAATGTTATATTCATGCCCCAATCATGAGATCTCAAGAGAAATGATTATTCAAAATTTATATGCTCGGCTTTCTGATAACAATCGCACCATGCTCGATACTTCTTGTGCTCGCTCTTTTATATCGAAGACTATTGAATTCAAATGGGATTTATTGGAAAGAATTAAACGCAACTCTGAAAATTGGGACCTCGACGAAGGTAAGGAGTCAGGTACGACACCTAAGTTTGATTGTGTTAAATCTTTTATGGATACCGATGTTTTACGTAAATTTAGCACTAAATATGGACTTGACTCTGAGATAGTAGCTTCTTTCTGTGAATCTTTTGCTACTTATGTTGATCTCCCTAGGGAGAAGTGGTTTAAATATCATCCTCCCATAGAAGTAAAAGTAGCTGCACCTATTAAAGTTGAAGAAAATACTATCACTTATAATGATCCTATCGTTCCTACTGCTTATGATGAGAAACCACCTTTTCCTGTTAGGATAAAAGATCATGCTAAAGCTTCAACTGTGGTTCGTAAAAGCAATATTAGAACATATACACCTCCTGAGCAAGTTAAAGTTGAACCTAATATTGCTATTGTTAAAGATCTCTTGTCTGATAATATTGATGGGCATGTTATTCATTTCCTTGATGAGACTGCTAGAATTGCTAAACCTAGTGCTAAAGATAAAAACAGACCTGTGGTAGGCATGCCTGTTATTTCTGTTAAAATAGGAGATCATTGTTATCATGGCTTATGTGATATGGGTGCTAGTGCTAGTGCAATACCTTCTGACTTATACAAATAAATTATGCATGATATTGCACCTGCTGAGATAGAAGATATTGATTTCATAATAAACTTCCCAATAGAGATACTATTTCACCGATGGGAATTGTTAGAGATGTTGAAGTTTTGTGTGGGAAAACTAAATATCCTGCTGATTTTCTTGTTCTTGGTTCCCCACAAGATAGATTTTGTCCCATTATATTTGGTAGACCCTTCTTAAACACTGTTAATGCTAAGACAGATTGCAAAAAGGATGTTGTTACTATCGGTTTAGATGATATGTCTCATGAATTTAATTTCTCTAAATTTAGTAGACAACATTGTGAAGAAGAATTACCTAGTAAGGATGAAATTATTGGTCTTGCTTATATTGTCGTACCTCCTAGTGATCCTTTAGAACAATATTTGCTAGACCATGAAAATGATATGTTTATGAATGAAAGAAGGGAAATAGATGAAGTATTCTTTAAACAGGAACCTATTCTGAAACACAATTTGCCTGTTGAGATCCTAGGGGATCCTCCTCCACCCAAGGGTGATCCTGTGTTTGAGCTTAAACTGTTGCCTGATACTCTTAAATATGCTTATCTTGATGAGAAAAAGATATATCCTATTATTATTAGTGCTAACCTTTCAGAGCATGAGGAAGGGAGATTATTGAAAACTCTGAAGAAGCATCGTGCTGCTATTGGGTATACTCTTGATGATCTTAAGGGCATTAGTCCCACTCTATGTAAACATAAAATAAATTTGGAAGAAGATGCTAAACCAGTTCGAGATCATCAATGACGGCTGAATCCTAAAATGAAAGAAGTGGTAAGAAAGGAAATACTAAAGCTCCTTGAGGCAGGTATAATCTATCCCGTTGCTGATAGTCAGTGGGTAAGTCCTGTCCATTGTGTCCCTAAGAAGGGACGTATTACTGTCGTTCCTAATGATAAAGATGAATTGATTCCTCAAAGAATTATTACAAGTTATGGGATGGTAATTGATTTCCGCAAATTAAATAAGGCCATTAAAAAGGATCATTACCCCTTACCTTTTATCGATCAAATGCTAGAAAGATTATCCAAACATACACATTTTTGCTTTCTAGACGGTTATTCTGGTTTCTCTCGAATACCTGTGTCAGCCAAGGATCAATCAAAGACTACTTTTACTTTCCCTTTTGGTACTTTTGCTTATAGACGTATGCCTTTTGGTTTATGTAATGCACCTGCTACCTTTCAAAGATGCATGATGGCTATATTCTCTGACTTTTGTGAAATGATTTGTGAGGTTTTCATGGATGATTTCTCCATCTATGGATCTTCTTTTGATGATTGCTTGAGCAACCTTGATCGAGTTTTGTAGAGATGTGAAGAAACTAATCTTGTCTTGAATTGGGAAAAGTGCCACTTTATGGTTAATGAACGTATTGTCTTGGGGCATAAAGTTTCTGAAAGAGGTATTGAAGTTGATAAAGCCAAGGTTGATGCTATTGAAAAGATGCCATGCCCCAAGGACATCAAAGGTATAAGAAGTTTCCTTGGTCATGCCGGATTTTATAGGAGGTTCATTAAGGACTTCTCAAAAATTTCTCGGCCTCTGACTAATTTATTACAAAAAGATATACCATTTGTCTTTGATGATGATTGTGTAGAAGCATTTGAAATACTTAAGAAAGCATTGATCTCTGCACCTATTGTTCAGCCACCCGATTGGAATTTACCCTCTGAAATTATGTGTGATGCTAGTGATTATGCTATAGGTGATGTTCTAGGGCAAAGAGTTGATAAGAAATTAAACGTTATTCAATATGCTAGTAAAACCCTAGACAATGCTCAAAGAAATTATGCTACTACTGAAAAAGAATTCTTAGCGGTTGTATTTGCTTGTGATAAGTTCAGACCTTATATTGTTGATTCTAAAGTAACTATTCACACTGATCATGCTGCTATTAAATATCTTATGGAAAAGAAAGATTCTAAACCTAGACTTATTAGATGGATTCTCTTGCTACAAGAATTTGATTTACATATTGTTGATAGAAAGGGAGCTGAGAAACCTGTTGCAGAAAACTTGTCTAGGTTAGAAAATGTGCTTGATGACCCACTACCTATTGATGATAGCTTTCCTGATGAGCAACTAAATGTCATAAATGCTTCTCATACTGCTCCATGGTATGCTGATTATGCTAATTACATTGTTGCCAAATTCATACCACCTAATTTCACATACGAGCAAAAGAAAAAGTTCTTTTATGATTTGAGACATTACTTTTGGGATGACCCACATCTTTATAAAGAATGAGTAGATGGTATTATTAGACGTTGTGTACCTGAGCATGAACAGGAACAGATCCTACGCAAGTGTCACTCCGAAGCTTATGGAGGACACCATGTTGGAGATAGAACTGCACATAAGGTATTGCAATCTGGTTTTTATTGGCCTACTCTCTTCAAAGATGCCCGTAAGTTTGTCTTATCTTGTGATGAATGTCAAAGAATTGGTAATATTAGTAGACATCAAGAAATGCCTATGAACTATTCACTCGTTATTGAACCATTTGATATTTGGGGCTTTGACTATATGGGACCTTTTCCTGCCACTAATGGTTATACACATATTTTAGTTGCTGTTGATTACGTTACTAAGTGGGTAGAAGCTATTCCAACTAGTAGTGCTGATCATAACACTTCTATTAAAATGCTTAAAGAAGTTATTTCCCCAGATTTGGAGTCCTAAGATATTTAATGACTGATGGTGGTTCACATTTTATTCATGGTGCTTTCCGTAAAATGCTTGCTAAGTATGATGTTAATCATAGAATTGCATCTCCTTATCACCCTCAGTCTAGTGGTCAACTAGAATTGAGTAATAGAGAGCTCAAATTAATTTTGCAAAAGACTGTCAATAGGTCTAGAAAGAATTGGTCCAAGAAACTTGATGATGCATTATGGGCCTATAGAACTGCATATAAAAATCCTATGGGTATGTCTCCGTATAAAATGGTTTAGGGAAAAGCATGTCACTTACCTCTCGAACTAGAACACAAGGCATATGGGGCTATTAAAGAGCTCAATTATGATTTTAAACTTGCCAGTGAGAAGAGGTTATTTGATATTAGCTCACTTGATGAATGGAGAACCCAAGCCTACGAAAATGCCAAGTTGTTTAAAGAAAAAGTTAAAAGATGGCATGATAAAAGGATACAAAAGCGTGAGTTTAATGTAGGTGATTATGTATTTCTATACAACTCTCGTTTAAGATTTTTTGCAGGAAAACTTCTCTCTAAATGGGAAGGTCCTTACGTTATCGAGGAGGTTTATCGTTCCGGTGCCATAAAAATCAACAACTTCGAAGGCACAAATCCGAAGGTGGTGAACGGTCAAAGAATCAAACATTATATATCAGGTAATCCCATAAATGTTGAAACCATTGTTATTGAAACCGTAAACCCGGAGGAATACATAAGGGACACTTTCCGGAATGTTTCAGACTCCAAAAAGGAATAGGTATGTGGTACGGTAAGTAAACCGACTCCAAAATAGTTTTTAAGGCAATATTTCTCCGTTTTGGAACATTTAGAAAAATAAGAAGCAGTCCGGGAAGGACACAAGGCCTCCACGAGGGTGGAGGGCGGGCCCTACCCTACTGGGTGCGCCCCTCTACCTCGTGGGCACCTCCTACGCTCTCCGGACTCCGTTTTCTTGCACAATACGTATTTTGGTCGGTAAAAATTCATTATATAATCTCCCGGGGGTTTTAACTCCCGTATCACGCAATTATCCTCTGTTTGTGTTTCGAGCTGTTGCTGCTGTAGATTAGAGCAAGATGTCTTCGCAAGAGTCAGTCGGGGAGAGCCGGGTGTCTCATCCGGCACCGAGATCAATGACAAACAACAATGTTGAATCTTTGGGACAACAACGGAGGAAGAGATGGAGGCTGATTTGAAGAGGATAGATGCCATGGAAGAGGATCAAGAAGTCACTTCCCGCTCCCGAGCTGGATTCACAATGGGAGAACTGCAGAGCTCGGCTATTCCAAACTCGGTTATCCCTTCCAATGTTAGATTTCTTTCTTATGAGAATATGAAAAAGAGTGTCACTGGTTCTCCCGCAGCTATGCAGCACCCTTGGGTGCAGGGAGCTTTGGCTGTTACAGGAAAACTCCGAAAGGAAATAATGGACCTCAAGCAGCAAGTCAATAAGCTCGAGGAGGAGAATCGTATCCTGAGGGGCATCATCGCCGAGAATATCACATCACCATCCCCGAAAAGAGAGACATAATCACATGGGTATGGGCACTCCCCTTGGCAACTGCCAAGCTTGGGGGAGTGCCCCGGTATCGTATCACCATCACTTTTATCTTTACCATTTTTCTTAGTTCGATCCTTTTGGTAATATCTTGATCTAGTAGAATAAAGTTTATGTCATGATCTAGTTTTGAGTTTTGCTTTATGATTCCTCTATGTAATCGAGTCTGTGAGCTATATATAATAAGGATTAGTGTTGAGTCAAGGGCTTGATTATTTTTCCATGATCCTAAGTGAATAAAATAAAAGAGAAATAAATAAAAAAGGAAACAAAGAGATCATATGGATCTTATGGAGAGTAATGAGCTCACATAGAAAAAGTATGATGAATAAAAGTTGTTGAGAGTTGACAAACATGGTTTTGTTCATCGTTGCAATTAATAGGAAGTAATAAAGAAAGAGAGGTCTTCACATATAAATATACTATCTTGGACATCTTTTATGATTGTGAGCACTGATTGAAATATGACATGCTTAAGAGTTTACGTTGGACAAGGAAGACAACGTAATGGGTTATGTTTTCTTACATCTGAGATAAATTATATTGTCATGGATCATCCAACATGGTTGAGATTGCCTTTCCCCCTCATGCTAGCCAAATTCATCGCACCAAGTAGAGATACTACTTCTGCTTCCAAATACCCTTAAACCAGTTTTGCCATGAGAGTCCACCATACCTACCTATGGATTGAGTAAGATCCTCCAAGTAAGTTATCATCCGTACAAGCAAAGTATGACTTATTAGTGTGGGAGAAAATAAGCTTTACACGATCGTGTGATATGGAAGAAATAAAAACGACAGACTGCATAATAAAGGTACATATCACAAGTGGCAATATAAAGTGACGTTCTTTCACATTAAGATTTTGTGCATCCAACCATAAAAGTGCATGACAACCTCTGCTTCCCTCTGCGAAGGGCCTATCTTTTAATTTTATCTCCCACCTTACATAAGAGTCATGGTGATCTTCACCCTTCCTTTTTACATTTTATCCTTTGGCAAGCACAATATGTTGGAAAGATCCTGGTATATATGGCTAATTGGATGTGAGTTTTCATGAACTATTATTGTTGACATTACCCTTGAGGTAAAACATTGGGAGGCAAAACTATAAGCCCCTATCTTTCTCTGTGTCCGATTAAAACTCCATACCCATAAGTATTGCGTGAGTGTCAGCAATTGTGAAAGACTATATGATAGTTGAGTATGTGGACTTTCTGAAAAGCTCTTATATATTGACTCTTTCCTATGTTATGATAAATTGCAATTGCTCCAATGACTGAGATTATAGTTTGTTAGTTTTCGATGAAGTTTACGATTCATACTTGAAATTGTGATTGAATTATTACTCTAGCATAAGAAATCATATGACAAGAATTATGTAAGTTGCTGTTCTAAGAATGATCATGATGCCCTCATGTCCGTATTTTACTTTTATCGACACCTCTATCTCTAAACATGTGGACATATTTTTCGATTTCGGCTTTCGCTTGAGGACAAGCGAGGTCTAAGCTTGGGGGAGTTGATACGTCCATTTTGCATCATGCTTTTATATCGATATTTATTGCATTATGGACTATTATTACACATTATGTCACAATACTTATGCCTATTATCTCTCATTTTACAAGGATTACATAAAGAGGGGGAATGCCGACAGCTTGGATTCTGGGCTGGAAAAGGAGCAAATATTAGAGACCTATTCTGCACAGCTCCAAAAGTCCTGAAACTTCACGGAAGACGTTTTCAGAATATATAAAAAATACTGGGCACAAGAAGTTTACCAGGGGGGCCACACCCTGCCCACGAGGGTGGGGGCACGCCCTACCCCCCTGGGCGCTGATGTCTACTACACAACCTTCTTCTTGTAGATGTTGTTGGGCCTCCAAGTGCAGAGGTTTGTAGAACAGTAGCAAATTTCCCTCAAGTGGATGACCTAAGGTTTATCAATCTATAGGAGGCGTAGGATGAAGGTGGTCTCTCTCAAGCAACCCTGCAACCAAATAACAAAGAGTCTCTTGTGTCCCCAACACACCCAATACAATGGTAAATTGTATAGGTGCACTAGTTCGACGAAGAGTTGGTAATACAAGTGCAATATGGATAGTAGATAATAGTTTTTGTAATTTGAAAATATAAAAACAGCAAGGTAACTAATGATAAAAGTGAGCGTAAATGGTATTGCAATGCTTTGAAACAAGGCCTAGGGTTCATACTTTCGCTAGTGCTAGTCCTCTCAACAATAATAACATAATTGAATCACATAACTATCCCTCAACATGCAACAAAGAGTCACTCCAAAGTCACTAATAGCGGAGAACAAACGAACAGATTATGGTAGGGTACGAAACCACCTCCAAGTTATTCTTTCCAATCAATCTGTTGGGCTATTCCTATAAGTGTCACAAACAGCCCTAGAGTTCGTACTAGAATAAAACCTTAAGACACAAATCAACCAAAACCCTAATGTCACCTAGATACTCCAATGTCACCTCAAGTATCCGTGGGTATGATTATACGATATGCATCACACAATCTCAGATTCATCTATTCAACCAACACATAGAACCTCAAAGAGTTCCCCAAAGTTTCTACCGGAGAATCACGACGAAAACGTGTGCCAACCCCTATGCATAGGTTCATGGGCGGAACCCGCAACTTGATCACCAAAACATACATCAAGTGAATCACGTGATATCCCATTGTCACCATAGATACGCAGGCAAGAGATACATCAAGTGTTCTCAAATCTTTAAAGACTCAATCCGATAAGATAACTTCAAAGGGGAAACTCAATCCATTACAAGAGAGTAGAGGGGGGGGGGACATCATAAGATCTAACTATAATAGCAAAGCTCGCGATACATCAAGATCGTATCACCTCAAGAACACGAGAGAGAGAGAGAGAGATAAAACACATAGCTACTGGTACATACCCTCAGCCCCGAGGGAGAACTACTCCCTCCTCGTCATGGAGGGCACCGGGATGATGAATATGGCCACCGGAGAAGGATTCCCCCTCTGGCAGGGTGCCGGAACGGGTCTAGATTGGCTTTTGGTGGCTACGGAGGCTTCTGGCGGCGGAACTCCCGATCTATTGTGCTCTCCGAAGTTTTTAGGGTATATGGGTATATATAGGAGGAACATGTACGTCAGGGGAGCCACGAGGGGCCCACGAGGGTGGAGGGCGCGCCCCTACCTCGTGGCTCCCTCGTTTCTTTCCTGACGTGCACTCCAAGTCTATCAGGTTGCTTTCCTTCCAAAAATAAGTTCCCTGAAGTTTCAGGTCAATTGTACTCCGTTTGATTTTCCTTTTCTGTGGTACTCTAAAACAAGGAAAAAAACAGAAACTGGCACTGGGCTCTGGGTTAATAGGTTAGTCCCAAAAATCATATAAAATAGCATATAAATGCATATAAAACATCCAAGTTTGATAATATAATAGCATGGAACAATCAAAAATTATAGATATGTTGGAGACGTATCAGCATCCCCAAGCTTAATTCCTGCTCGTCCTCGAGTAGGTAAATGATAAAAACAGAATTTTTGATGTGGAATGCTACCTAACATATTTCTCTATGCAATTATTTTTATTGTGGCAAGAATATTCAGATCCATAAGATTCAAGACAAAAGTTTAATATTGACATAAAAACAATAATACTTCAAGCATACTAACCAAGTAATCATGTCTTCTCAAAATAACATGGCCAAAGAAAGTTATCCCTAAAAAATCATATAGTCTGGCTATGCTCTATCTTCACCACAAAAAATATTTAAATCATGCATAACCCCGATGACAAGCCAAGCAATTGTTTCATACTTTTGATGTTCTCAAACTTTTTCAATCTTCACGCAATACATGAGCATGAGCCATGGACATAGTACTATAGGTGGAATAGAATGGTGGTTGTGGAGAAGACAAAAAGGAGAAGATAGTCTCGCATCAACTAGGCGTATCAACAGGCTATGGAGATGCCCATCAATAGATATCAATGTGAGTGAGTAGGGATTCCCATTGAACGGATGCACTAGAGCTATAAGTGTATGACAGATCAAAAAGAAACTAAGTGGGGGTGCATCCAACTCGCTTGCTCACGAAGACCTAGGGCATTTTGAGGAAACCCATCATTGGAATATACAAGCCAAGTTATATAATGAAATATTCCCACTAGTATATGAAAGTGACAACATAGGAGACTCTCTATCATGAAGATCATGGTGCTACTTTGAAGCACAAGTGTGGTAAAAGGATAGTAGCATTGCCCCTTCTCTCTTTTTCTCTCATTTTTTTATTTGGGCCTTCTCTTTTTTTATGGCCTCTTTTCTCTTTTTTTATTTGGGCTTCTTTGGCCTCTTTTATTTATCTATTTTCGTCCGGAGTCTCATCCTGACTTGTGGGGGAATCATAGTCTCCATCATCCTTTCCTCACTGGAACAATGCTCTAATAATGATGGTCATCAAACTTTTATTTACTTACAACTCAAGAATTACAACTCGATTCTTAGAACAAAATATGACTCTATATGAATGCCTCCGGCGGTGTACCGGGATGTGCAATGACTCATGAGTGACATGTATGAAAGAATTATGAACGGTGGCTTTGCCACAAATACGATGTCAACTACATGATCATGCAAAGCAATATGACAATGGTGAAGCATGTCATAATAAACGGAACGGTGGAAAGTTGCATGGCAATATATCTCGGAATGGCTATGGAAATGCCATAATAGGTAGGTATGATGGCTGTTTTGAGGAAGGTATATAGTGGGTTTATGGTACCGGCGAAAGTTGTGCGGTACTAGAGAGGCTAGCAATGGTGGAAGGGTGAGAGTGCGTATAATCCATGGACTCAACATTAGTCATAAAGACCTCACATACTTATTGCAAAAATCTATTAGTTATCGAAACAAAGTACTACACGCATGCTCCTAGGGGGATAGATTGGTAGGAAAAGACCATCGCTCATCCCCGACTGCCACTCATAAGGAAGACAATCAATAAATAAATCATGCTCCGACTTCATCACATAACGGTTCACCATATGTGCATGCTAAGGGAATCACAAACTTTAACACAAGTATCTCTCAAATTCACAACTACTCACTAGCATGACTCTTATATTACCATCCTCATATCTCAAAACAATCATCAAGTATCAAACTTCTCATAGTATTCAATGCACTTCATATGAAAGTTTTTATTATATCCCTCTTGGATGCCCATCATATTAGGACTAAATTCATAACCAAAGCAAACTACCATGCTGTTTACAGACTCTCAAAATGATATAAGTGAAGCATGAGAGTTCATCTATTTCTATAAAATAAAACCACCACCGTGCTCTAAAAAGATATAAGTGAAGCACTAGAGCAACAACAAACTACTCCGAAAGATATAAGTGAAGATCAATGAGTAGTCGAATAATTATGCAACTATGTGAAGACTCTCTAACATTTAAGAATTTCACATCTTGGTATTTTATTCAAAGAGCAAGCAAAACAAAAGAAAATAAAATGACGCTCCAAGCAAAGCACATATCATGTGGCGAATAAAAATATAGCTCCAAGTAAAGTTACCGATGAATGAAGACGAAAGAGGGGATGCCTTCCGGGGCATCCCCAAGCTTAGGCTCTTGGTTGTCCTTGAATATTACCTTGGTGTGCCGTGGGCATCCCCAAGCTTAGGCTCTTGCCACTCCTTATTCCATAGTCCATCGAATCTTCACCCAAAACTTGAAAACTTCACAACACAAAACTTAACAGAAAACTCGTAAGCTCCATTAGCGAAAGAAAACAAAACACCACTTCAAGGTACTGTAATGAACTCATTATTTATTTATATTGGTGTTAAACCTACTGTATTCCAACTTCTCTATGGTTTATAAACTCTTTTACTAGCCATAGATGCATTAAAATAAGCAAACAACACACGAAAAACAGGATCTGTCAAAAACAGAACAGTCTGTAGTAATATGTAACTAACGCAAACTTCTGTAACCCCAAAAATTCTAAAATAAATTTATGGACGTGAGGAATTTATCTATTAATAATCTGCAAAAAGAATTAACTAAATAGTACTCTCCCATAATAAATGGCAGCAAATCTCGTGAGCGCTAAAGTTTCTGTTTTTTTACAGCATGATCAACAAGACTTTCCCCAAGTCTTCCCAACGGTTCTACTTGGCACAAACACTAATTAAAAGAATAAACCACCTCTAAACATAGGCTAGATGAATTATTTATTACTAAACAGGAACAAAAAGCAAGGAACAAAAATAAAGTTGGGTTGCCTCCCAACAAGCGCTATCGTTTAACGCCCCTAGCTAGGCATGATGATATCAATGATGCTCACATAAAAGATAAGAATTGAAACATAAAGAGAGCATCAAGAAGAATATTACTAGCACATTTAAGTCTAACCCACTTCCTATGCATAGGGATTTTGTGAACAAACAACTTATGGGAACAATAATCAACTAGCATAGGAAGGCAAAATAAGCATAACTTCAAAACTTTAAGCACATAGAGAGGAAACTTGATATTATTGCAATTCCTACAAGTATATATTCCTCCCTCGGAATAATTTTCAGTAGAATCATGAACGAATTCAACAATATAACCAGCACCTAAAGCATTCTTTTCATGATCTACAAGCATAGAAAATTTACTACTCTCCACATAAGCAAATTTCTTCTCATGAATAGTAGTGGGAGCAAACTCAACAAAATAACTATCATGTGAGGCATAATCCAATTGAAAGTTAAAATCATGATGAAAAGTTTCATGGATATCATTATTCTCTATAGCATACAAGTCATCACAATAATCATCATAGATAGCAACTTTGTTCTCATAATCAATTGGAACCTCTTCCGGGATAGTGGAATCATTACTAAATAAAGTCATGACCTCTCCAAATCCACTTTTATCAATATAATCATCATAAATAGGAGGCATGTTATCATCATAATAAATTTGCTCATCAAGACTTGGGGTACAAAAAATACCATCTTGATCAAACATAGCATCCCCAAGCTTGTGGCTTTGCATATCAGTAGCATCATAGATATTCAAGGAATTCATACTAACAACATTGCAATCATGCTCATCATTCAAAGATTTAGTGCCAAACATTTTAATGCATCCTTCTTCTAACACTTTGGCACAATTTTCCTTTCCATCATACTCACGAAAGATATTAAAAAGATGAAGCGTATGAGGTAGACTCAATTCCATTTTTTTATAGTTTTCTTTTATAGACTAAACTAGTGCTAAAACAAGAAACAAAAAGATTTGATTGCAAGATCTAAAGATATACCTTCAAGCACTCACCTCCCAGGCAATGGCGCCAGAAAAGAGCTTGATGTCTACTACACAACCTTCTTCTTGTATACGTTATTGGGCCTCCAAGTGTAGAGGTTTGTAGGACAGTATCAAATTTCCCTCAAGTGGATGACCTAAGGTTTATCAAACCGTAGGAGGCGTAGGATGGAGATGGTCTCTCTCAAGCAACCCTGCAACCAAATAACAAAGAGTCTCTTGTGTCCCCAACACACCCAATACAATGGTAAATTGTATAGGTGCACTAGTTCGGCGAAGAGATGGTAATACAAGTGCAATATGGATAGTAGATAATAGTTTTTGTAATTTGAAAATATAAAAACAGCAAGGTAACTAATGATAAAAGTGAGCGTAAACGGTATTGCAATGCTTTGAAACAAGGCCTAGGGTTCATACTTTCGCTACTGCTAGTCCTCTCAACAATAATAACATAATTGAATCACATAACTATCCCTCAACATGCAACAAAGAGTCACTCCAAAGTCACTAATAGTGGAGAACAAACGAACAGATTATGGTAGGGTACGAAACCACCTCAAAGTTATTCTTTCCAATCAATCTGTTGGGCTATTCATATAAGTGTCACAAACAGCCCTAGAGTTCATACTAGAATAAAACCTTAAGACACAAATCAACCAAAACCCTAATGTCACCTAGATACTCCAATGTCACCTCAAGTATCCGTGGGTATGATTATACGATATGCATCACACAATCTCAGATTCATCTATTCAACCAACACATAGAACCTCAAAGAGTTCCCCAAAGTTTCTACCGGAGAATCACGACGAAAACGTGTGCCAACCCCTATGCATAGGTTCATGGGTGGAACCCGCAACTTGATCACCAAAACATACATCAAGTGAATCACGTGATATCCCATTGTCACCATAGATACGCAGGCAAGAGATACATCAAGTGTTCTCAAATCTTTAAAGACTCAATCCGATAAGATAACTTCAAAGGGGAAACCCAATCCATTACAAGAGAGTAGAGGGGGGAGAAAACATCATAAGATCCAACTATAATAGCAAAGCTCGCGATACATCAAGATCGTATCACCTCAAGAACACGAGAGAGAGAGAGAGAGATAAAACACATAGCTACTGGTACATACCCTCAGCCCCGAGGGAGAACTACTCCCTCCTCGTCATGGAGGGCACCGGGATGATGAAGATGGCCACCGGAGAAGGATTCCCCCTCCGGCAGGGTGCCGGAACGGGTCTAGATTGGCTTTTGGTGGCTACGGAGGCTTCTGGCGGCAGAACTCCCGATCTATTGTGTTCTCCGAAGTCTTTAGGGTATATGGGTATATATAGGTGGAGGAAGTATGTCAGGGGAGCCACGAGGGGCCCACGAGGGTGGAGGGCGCGCCCTAGGGGGGTGGGTGTGCCCCTACCTCGTGGCTCCCTCGTTTCCTGACGTGCACTCCAAGTCTATCGGGTTGCTTTCCTTCCAAAAATAAGTTCCGTGAAGTTTCATGTCAATTGGACTGTGTTTGATTTTCCTTTTCTGCGATACTCTAAAATAAGGAAAAAAATAGAAACTGGCACTGGGCTCTGGGTTAATAGGTTAGTCCCAAAAATCATATAAAATAGCATATAAATGCATATAAAACATCCAAGGTTGATAATATAATAGCATGGAACAATCAAAAATTATAGATACGTTGGAGACGTATCTGGCGCGCCCCCCTACCTCGTGGGCCCCATGGTGGCCCTCCGATGGCCATCTTCTGCTATATGGAGTCTTTCGATGAGGAAAAAATCATAAGCCATCTTCTTGGACGAAACTCCACCGCCACGAGGCAGAACCTTGGTGGAACCAATCTAGGGCTCTGGCGGAGCTATTCTTCCAGGGAAACTTCCCTTCGGGAGGGGGAAATCATCGCCATCATCATCACCAACGCTCCTCTCATCGGGAGGGGGCAATTTCCATCAACATCTTCACCAGCACTATCTCCTCTCAAAACCCTAGTTCATCTCTTGTATCCAATTCTTCTCTCCAAGTCCGAGATTGGTACTAGAAGGTTGCTAGTAGTGTTAATTACTCCTTGTAGTTGATGCTAGTTGGTTTATTTGGTGGAAGATCATATGTTCAGATCCTATATGCATATTAATACCCCTCTGATTATGAACATGATTATGATTTGTGAGTAGTTACGTTTGTTCCTGAGGACATGGGAGAAGTCTTGCTATTAGTAGTCATGTGAATTTGGTATTCGTTCGATATTTTGATGAGATGTATGTTGTCTCTCCTCTAGTGGTGTTATGTGAAGGTCGACTACATAACACTTCACCATTATTTGGGCCTAGAGGAAGGCATTGGGAAGTAATAAGTAGATGATGGGTTGCTAGAGTGACAGAAGCTTAAACCCTAGTTTATGCATTGCTTCGTAAGGGGCTGATTTGGATCCATATGTTTCATGTTATGGTTAGGTTTACCTTAATACTTTTGTTGTAGTTGCGGATGCTTGCAATAGAGGTTAATCCTAAGTGGGATGCTTGTCCAAGTAAGGACAGTACCCAAGCACCGTTCCACCCACATACCAAATTATCAAAGTACCGAACGCGAATCATATGAACGTGATGAAAACTAGCTTGACGACATTCCCATGTGTCCTCGGGAGCGCTTTTCTTTATATAAGAGTTTGTCCAGGCTTGTCCTTTGCTACAAAAAGGAATGGGCCACCTTGCTGCACTTTATTTACTTTTGTTACTTGTTGCTCGTTACAAATTATCCTATCACAAAACTATCTGTTACCACTTATTTCAGTACTTGCAGAGAATACCTTGCTGGAAACCGCTTATCATTTCCTTATGCTCCTCGTTCGGTTCGACACTCTTACTTGTCGAAAGGACTACGATATATCCCCTATACCACTCTTACTTGTCGAAAGGACTACAATATATCCCCTATACTTGTGGGCCATCAGAGCCCAAGATGGCGTCACCACCAGAGCCTTTGGCAGGCGAAGACCATCTTTTGTCAGGATAGCTTGTACTAGATGTCCCCCTTCAAATTGGCCATTGTGGGATCCCTTCCCACCTAATATTTGGGAAGAGGACCCGAGCCTCTATATATATAGGACTAGCCACCACCAGAAAGAGGAGGATCTCATTCTGAGAGGATCCGAGATAGCATCAACACATCAAGCACAAGAACACCCCACCTCCGGAGGCTGTTCTTCCCTTGTAACTGTTCATCCTCAGCCCAAGAGGCAATCCACCACACCACACTAGAGTAGGGTATTACACCACATCGGTGGCCCGAACCAGTATAAACTCTTGTGTCTCGTGTTATTTGGGTTCATCGAGCTAGGCCATGAGATCATGATGCATGCGAGCTAGAGAGGGGGAGAGATCTTTGTGCGCACCCCAGTGTTCGAACCTCAAGGGTTTTGCCGAAATCCCAAATCTGACATTTGGCATGCCAGGTAGGGGTGTGCTTAATCTTTCCTCTTTGTCAATCCGCGCTTCACCACTCCACGAAGTTCATGGCCGATGCTCGCCGGGCCCGTGCTGAGCGCCGGGCCGCTCTCGCCACCCACGTCGCCCAGACAGCCCCTGTCGGCGGACCTCCCCATCGTTCTCTGTCACCCGCCGCCAACGCCTCCACCGGCCCGGCGGAAAACGAGCAGCAAGCTTCCTCACTGCACCCTTCTGTGCGGCGAGACGGCCGCACCACCACCACATCGCTGACTCCGGCCGGCTCATCATCTCACGCTCACCGCGCACCCACGAACGCGCAGGCCGTGCTGCTTACGACACGCGAGCTCCTACGCTACCGCCCGGTCGACGACCTCTACGAGGACTGGTTGGACCGCATTGCCGAGCTCGTCAGCGTCGCGGGGGACTCTCCTGCACCATCCCTCTCGCTGCCTCGCCCACCCCCAGCTGCGGGCGATGTGGCTCACGGAGCGCCTCCGCCCCCTCAGCACCAAGATGGCGCCCTCGCGCCGAGGCGTGCGGCTCATGGAGCGCCTCCGCCACCTCTGCGTCAAGACGGCACCCTCGCTCCAAGATGTGCGGTTCCGCGGCGTGACCCACCGCGTCGTGTGCCCGCGCATGAAGAAAGAAGTTGCCAAGAGATCCCCCGTCCGCAAGAAAATGCTCCACCGCTCCCAGCACCGCCGCGTTTGGATCACTTGCTGCGGCAGGGCCATGCGCCACTTGCCATGGCAGCGAGGGACTCCAGGATCAAGCTCCGCCTCCCCGACGGGTCCCGGTGGCCATGGCAGGCTGCCGTGCCTTCACTCCTGAGCTGCGTAGCATCGTCTGGACGGGCAAGTTCAAGCCGGATCTGCCTCCTCGCTACAAAGGCACCCCCGACCCTACGGAGTTCTTGCAGCTCTACGAGCTGAGCATCGAGGCGGCCAACGGTGACGAAAAGGTCATGGCAAACTAGTTTCCCATGGCTCTCAAGGACGGCACCCGCTCATGGCTCCTGAACCTGCCCCCGGGCTCGATCTCCTCCTGGGACCAAATGCGCGACAGCTTCATCGCCAACTTCTAGGGCACTCGCGATCGCCCCCCGGTCGCGGGTGACCTGGGCCGCATCAAGCAATACCCGGGAGAGACCCTGCAGAAGTACATCCAGCGCTTCAACAACGTGCGCCTCAAGATCCCCAAGGTGACGGACGAGGCCATCATCTCAATGTTTTCCGACGGCGTCCGCGACAACAAGATGATGGAGGAGCTCGCCATCCATGAAGAGTTGTGCATGACTTTGGAGCTGTTCAACATAGCAACCAAGTGTGCAAGAGCTGAGGAGGGGCGTCCCTCCCTCCTCGAGCTTCCTGCTGTGGAACCAGAGGAGAAGAAGGCCAAGGTCAAGGATGTGAAGCGCAAAGGGGCGACCATACTTGTGGCAGAGCCAGATACCAAGCGCGGCCGAGACCTCCCCAAGTCATCCAAGGGCAGCCGTACATTCTGCGGCTTCCACAACATGCGCACCCACAACACCAACGATTGTCAAGAGCTCAGGGCCATTCGAAATGGACGCTTCGGTCGACGCCCCGAGCGAAATGACCGGGGCTACGGTCGAGGAGGTGGATGAGGTGGAGAACGTCGGGATGACCGCGGCCCATGCCAGGGCTGGCAGGACCAGCCTCGCGTGGTCCGCTGGTAGGACCAGCCTCGTGAGGGCGCCTGGAGGGACCAACCTCGCGAGGATAGTCCTCAAGGTAACCCTGGTCTCCCTCCGCCGCCGTCGCCGCCAAGGAGGAACGACGACCATCAGCAGGACGAAGGGGCTGGGGGCTTCCAGGAGCCGCGCGCCATCGCCTTCATATTGGGTGGCGCTCAGGCCCCAGCTTCCCAGCGTATCTTCCAGCAGTTCTCTTGCGAGCTGAATGCATCCCTCCCCAAGCTCGAGGCTACGTGCCCGCTCAGATGGTCCAAGTACGCCATCACCTTCAGCTCGGCGGACCAGCTCAAATATGCAGCAACCGCTGGCATCCTCCCGATGCTCTGTTCACCCATCATCAGCAATGTCCAAGTCACTAAGACCCTCATCAACGGCGGCGCATGGCTCAGTGTCCTGTCTGTCGAAACGTTCGACGGCCTTCAAGTGCCATACGATCAGCTCCAGCCTACCAAGGCTTTCTCAGGAGTGACTGATGGCTCCACCACCCCGACAGGGCAAGTTCGTCTCCCTGTCACCTTCGGTCAGTGCGACAACTACCACACCTAGCTCGTCGACTTCAACGTCGCCCACATCCGCCTGCCGTACAACGCCATCCTCGGTTACCCAGCGCTGGCCAAATTCATGGCAGTCACCCACCATGGCTACAACGTCCTCAAGATGCCGGGAAGCGGCGGAATCATCACAGTCCCCTGTGAAGAAAGAGACACGGTGTGCTCCCTGAAGCGCGCCTTCCAACCTGCAGCAGTCAAAGACCCTAGCAGCGCGTATGTGCAGTACCCTCCTGAGGCCAACCCCAAGAAGAAGAAGAAGCTACTCCGCACTGGACCTCAGGGAAGCGACGCCTCCAGCGGCGCCACCTCAGGACCGGTGCATGCGCCTGGCGCGCATCCCTCCCTCGCGTAGGGAGGCGCGCCCGGCTCCCTCCTCGGGCAGGGCTCGGGGGCTCTCTTCTAGAGTGCCTCAGACCTAGCCAGCATCACGGGAGGCGCTCGGGCACCACGTGGAGGCGTGCTCGCGGCACGTTTCCCTCAGGAGGATACCGGTCGAGGAGCGCCCGGTGCTCTGGAGTTCATCACCAAGACCACTCAGGAGCTTCAGGAAGCAAGAGCAATATGCGGCGACCGCCGCCCACTTGGCGCTGTCCCCATCCAGGCGAGGGTGGTGAGTTGCGCGTCTACAGCGACATCCCAGGGCTCAACAGGGCCGCATCTCAGGAGCGCTTCTGGCCTTTGCATACTGGACGGTGTGAGGGTCCACCTCATAGCTACGTTCGCATGCCATTCGGCCTGCCGAGCATGGCAGCCGCCTTCCAGCGCAACCTGCGGAGCACCCTGGCGGGTCAGGAGGCCAGGCATCACGCAGTCCTGGCAGAGATGGAGACGGTCCTCAGGAGACCACCTGAGCCTCCAAAGCCTCCCAAGGCTCAGGGTCTTGACGACTCGTGAGGAGCGACTTCTTCGCTACGTGTCTTCAGCTACCCCAACACTCCTTCGACAACCAAACCAGGTGACATTTTCCAAGTTTATTTAGCTGGGAGCCCCCCTGGGCTGCATCATTCCCAGGTCATGTGAGCCTGTTCCTGCGGCATGTATCCGCTTGCATCTTTAGTTCACCTTGCTGGGGGCGCCCCTCGGGCTGCATCATCCCCATGCCGCTCGGGTCCGACCCAGAGATATGTATCATTCTTGCATTTACCCAAGCCAGTCTACTTCTCATGCATAATCTATTTATGGTCATCACCTGCTTGATTGTCACCCACCATGGGAGTCGCGCGCCGATCATCTTTCTTCAGGATCCTTCGCATAAGAAGGCTAGGCACGACGTCTGTGCTCGGGCCCATCCCTGCAGCGTCGATAAATCCAATGGCTGAGTTGTGTCTGGTGGGCCGGCCCCATTCACGTCACCTCCTGGGGTCGTTGGTGCTTGGCCTTCTCGTGTGAGAACCTCAGGAAATTCGTTTGGCGCAGGTTGTCTAACCATCTCGCAGGAACGCCACAACCATCAAGAACCAAAACCAGGCACAACCCGCCTTGAGGTAGGGCCTCGTGAGTCCCGCGCTGGCTCACGAGTGCCTAGACACACCTCGTCTATCCCTACCGTGCAAGCCACGAGTCAGGGCGGGGCTGTACATGCCCCGGGAGCTCTCCGCAGTAGGGAGTCCCCTCCCACGTGCCAGTGGAAGCACCATGCTCCGCGCTGGCAGTCGACACTGCCGAGGAGAGGCTATGCCCGTGCAAGTGCGGAAGCGCCATGGTCCGCGCTGGTGATAAACAACTGAGGACGGCCTCACGGCCGTATCAACCTTAGGGAGCCTCCGAGCTCAGTGTCTGGCCCCATCGCAACACCTCCCCTCAGGAAAGTCGCGCGAGGGGGCTGGGCACGGGCGCTGCACTTGGGTCATGCCCAAGCGTACGCCACCCTGCCAGGTCCCTCGGACCTGGTCGTCGTGCGCCCTCCTAAGCGGAGCCAAGGTACGAAGGTCGTTTAAACGTCAAGGGGGACTCCTGAGCATCACGACTCAGGAGCCTAACTGATCACGTAGCCCCTCACTCCTTGGTCTGTCCTGGTGATCCGGACGACCCAATGGCGACTGAGGTATGCGCGGGGTCGGGCCCTACCGACGTAGAACACTAGGACTACTTCTAGATCTCCTTTCTATAGGCTGTTTGCGCGTCAAGGGGGACTCTTGAGCATCGCGACTCAGGAGCCTAACTGATCACGTAGCCCCTCACTCCTTGGTCCGTCCTGGTGATCCGGACGGCCCAACGGCGGTTGAGGTATGCGCGGGGTCGGGCCCTGCCGACGTAGAACGTAAAGCAAATGGAAAGGAAATCGCAAAATTTCAAAGCAAATATTACAAGACATATTGTTCCCCTGAAACCAAGCATGATTTTAACGCCTCACGAGGCATGGTGCACATTGCAGAAACTAAAACAAGAAAGGAGCCGCCAGCAAGTTGTCCCGTCATCCCTGGACACCGCCGTCACCCATGAGGGATGCTTCTTCTCCAACGATGTCGCCTTCACCTGTACTACCAGCCAGAGTTGCAGGATCAGTAGCACTGTCGACCGGGGACGCGGGAGTGAAGGCGCGGAACCTCTTCAGCAGGGCCTCCACCTGACCCTGCACAGCTGCAGCAGCGTCCTCGCAAAGCTCGTCTTTCATAGGCTCCAGCAGCTCGTCAAGCCGGGCGGCAGGATCGCGAAGATGGAGGTGGCTGAAGACGCGCGTCAGCACAGCTAAGGAAAGAACGCAGGATTCTTCCTCCGCCATGGGGCCGATGCCGCTCACAGCATCCTCCAGTGCACCGACCAGATAAGGAAGCAGCTGGTTGTGGCCCTCGTCGGCGGTGGCTAGTGGCTCCTCCAGGCCCTTCTCGTAGAGCGACTGCAGCGCCGTCTGAGCCCTATCTTCAAGGAGCTTGAAGGTGATACGTCTCCAACATATCTATAATTTTTGATTGCTCCATGCTATGTTATCTACTGTTTTGGGCAATATTGGGCTTTATTATCCACCTTTTATATTATTTTTGGGACTAACCTATTAACCGGAGGCCCAGCCCAGAATTGTTGTTTTTTTGCCTATTTCGGTGTTTCAAAGAAAAGGAATATCAAACGGAGTCGAAACGGAAAGAAATCAACTGGAGAAGTTATTTTTGGAAGGAAAGCTACCTGATGGACTTGGACCCCACGTCAGGAGCCAAGGGAGGTGCTCACGAGGGTGGGGGGTGCCCCCCCTAGGGCACGCCCCTTGCCTCGTGGGGCCCCCGAAGCTCCACCGACGTACTTCCTGCACCCATATATACTCACGTACCCTAAAACTTCCAGAACAGACAATAGATCGGGAGTTCCGCCGCCAGAAGCCTCCGTAGCCACCGAAAACCAATCTAGACCTGTTCCGGCACCCTGCCGGAGGGGGCAATCCTTCTCCGGTGGCCATCTTCATCATCCCGGTGCTCTCCATGACGAGGAGGGAGTAGTTCTCCCTCGGGGCTGAGGGTATGTACCAGTAGCTATGTGTTTGATCTCTCTCTCTCTCTTGTGTTCTTGATTTGGCACGATCTTGATGTATCGCGAGCTTTGCTATTATATTTGGGTCCTATGATGTTTTCTCCCCCCTCTACTCTCTTGTAATGAATTGAGTTTCCCCTTTGAAGTTATCTTATCGGAGTGAGTCTTTAAAGATTTGAGAACACTTGATGTATGTCTTGCCGTGCGTATCTGTGGTGACAATGGGATATCACGTGATTCACTTGATGTATGTTTTGGTGATCAACTTGCGGGTTCCGCCCATGAACCTATGCATAGGGGTTGGCACATGTTTTCGTCGTGATTCTTCGGTAGGAACTTTGGGGCACTCTTTGAGGTTCTATGTGTTGGTTGAATAGATGAATCTGAGATTGTGTGACGCATATCGTATAATCATACCCACGGATACTTGAGGTGACAATGGAGTATCTAGGTGACATTAGGGTTTTGGTTGATTTGTGTCTTAAGGTGTTATTCTAGTACGAACTCTAGGGCTGTTTGTGACACTTATAGGAATAGCCCAACGGATTGATTGGAAAGAATAACTTTGAGGTGGTTTCGTACCCTACCATAATCCCTTCGTTCTCCGCTATTAGTGACTTTGGAGTGACTCTTTGTTGCATGTTGAGGGATAGTTATGTGATCCAATTATGTTATTATTGTTGAGACGACTCGCACTAGTGAAAGTATGAACCCTAGGCCTTGTTTCCACACATTGCAATACCGTTTACACTCACTTTTATCATTAGTTACCTTGCTGTTTTTATAATTTCAGATTACAAATACCTTTATCTACTATCCATATTGCACTTGTATCACCATCTCTTCGCCGAACTAGTGCACCTATACAATTTACCATTGTATTGGGTGTGTTGGGGACACAAGAGACTCTTTGTTATTTGGTTGCAGGGTTGCTTGAGAGAGACCATCTTCATCCTACGCCTCCTATGGATTGATAAACCTTAGGTCATCCACTTGAGGGAAAGT
Organism: Triticum urartu; assembly: GCF_056163025.1. Taxonomy (NCBI): domain Eukaryota; kingdom Viridiplantae; phylum Streptophyta; class Magnoliopsida; order Poales; family Poaceae; genus Triticum; species Triticum urartu. Next base: position 222,744,010 of record NC_141878.1, read on the forward strand.
TGCTACTGTCCTACAAACCTCTGCACTTGGAGGCCCAACAACGTCTACAAGAAGAAGGTTGTGTAGTAGACATCAAGCTCTTTTCTGGCGTCGTTGCCGGGGAGGTGAGTGCTTGAAGGTATATCTTTAGATCTTGCAATCGAGTCTTTTAGTTTCTTGTTTGATCACTAGTTTAGTTTATAAAAGAAAGCTATAAAAAAATGGAATTGAGTTTGTCTCATACGCTTCACCTTTTTAATATCTATCGTGAGTATGATGGAAAGGATAATTGTGCTCAAGTGCTAGAAGAAGAAATCTATAAAATGTTTGGCACTAAATATTTGAATGATGAGCATGATTGCAATGTTGTTAGTATGAATTCCTTGAATATCCATGATGCTAATGATATGCAAAGCCACAAGCTTGGGGAAGCTATGTTTGATGAAGATGATATTTTTTGTCCCCCAAGTTTTGATGAGTAAATTTATTATGATGAAAGCATGCCTCCTATCTATGATGATTATTGTGATGACAAGTATGCTTTAAAGAATAATGATAACCATGAAACTTTTCATCTTGATCTTAATTTTCAATCACATGATAGTTATTTTGTTGAGTTTGCTCCCACTATTATTCATGAGAAGAATTTTGCTTGTGTGGAGAGTAGTAAATTTTCTATGCTTGTAGATCATGAAAAGAATGCTTTAGGTGCTGGTTATATTGTTGAATTCATTCATGATGCTATTGAAAATTATTATGAGGGAGGAACATATGTTTGTAGAAATTTCAATAATATCAAGTTCCCTCTTTATGTGCTTAAAATTTTGAAGTTATGTTTGTTTTACCTTCCTATGCAAGTTGATTCTTGTTTCCACAAGTTGTTTTCTCACAAAATCCCTATGCATAGGAAGTGGGTTAGGCTTAAATGTGCTAGTCATATTGTTCATGATTCTCTCTTTATGTTTCAATTCTTATCCTTTATGTGAGCATCATTGTCATTATCATGCCTAGCTAGGGGCGTTAAACGATAGCGCTTGTTGGGAGGCAACCCAACTTTATTTTCGTTCCTTGCTTTTTGCTCCTGTTTAGTAATAAATAATTTATCTAGCCTCTGTTATGATTGATTTTTTATGTTTTAATTAGTGTTTGTGCCAAGTAGAACCTTTGGGAAGACTTGGGGAAAGTCTTGTTGATCATGCTGTAAAAAACAGAAACTTTAGCGCTCACGAGAATTGCTGCCATTTTTTATTGAAGAGTGCTATTTAGTTAATTCTTTTTGCATATGATTAATAGATAAATTCCTCAGGTACAGCAATTTATTTGAGAATTTTATGATTTCCATAAGTATACGTTTGATTCAGATTACTACAGACTTTTCTGTTTTTGACAGATTCTGTTTGCGATGTGTTGTTTGCTTATTTTGATGAATCCATGAGTACTATCGGAGGGTATTAACCATAGATAAGTTGGAATACAGGAGGTTTAACACCAATATAAATTAAGAATGATTTCATTACAGTACCTTCAAGTGGTGATTTATTTTCTTATACTAACGGAGCTTACGAGTTTTCTGTTAAGTTTTGTGTTGTGAAATTTTCAAGTTTTGGGTATGATTCGATGGACTATGGAATAAGGAGTGGCAAGAGCCTAAGCTTGGGGATGCCCAAGGCACCCAAGGTAATATTCAAGGATAGCCAAGAGCCTAAGCTTGGGGATGCCCCGGAAGGCATCCCCTCTTTCGTCTACTTCTATCGGTAACTTTACTTGGAGCTATATTTTTATTTACCACATGATATGTGTTTTTCTTGGAGCGTCAATTTATTTTATTTTGTTTTGCTTGCTGTTTAAATAAAATACCAAGATCTGAAATTATTAAATGTTAGAGAGTCTTCACATAGTTGCATAATTATTCGACTACTCATTGATCTTCACTTATATCTTTCGCAGTAGTTTGTCATTTGCTCTAGTGCTTCACTTATATCTTTGTAGAGCACGGTGGTGGTATCATAGAAATAGATGAACTCTCATGCTTCACTTATATCATTTTGAGAGTTTTAAATAGCATGTTAATTTTCTTAAATAATCCTAATATGCTAGGTATCCAAGAATAGTAAAAACTTTCATATAGAGTATTGAATACTAAGAGAAGTTTGATGCTTGATGATTGTTTTGAGATATGGAGGTAATAATATCAAAGTCGTGCTAGTTGAGTAGTTGTGAATTTGAGAAATGCTTGTGTTGAAGTTTGCAAGTCCTGTAGCATGCACGTATGGTAAACATTGTGTAACAAATTTGAAACATGAGGTGTTATTTGATTGTCTTCCTTATGAGTGGCGGTCGGGGACGAGCGATGGTCTTTTCCTACCAATCTGTCCCCCTAGGAGCATGCGCGTAGTACCGAGGTTTTTGATGACTTGTAGATTTTTGCAATAAGTATGTGTGTTCTTTATGACTAATGTTGAGTCCATGGATTATACGCACTCTCACCCTTCCATCCTTGCTAGCCTCTTCGATGTCGTGCATTGCCCTTTCTCACATTGAGAGTTGGTGAAAACTTCGCCGGTGCATCCAAACCCCGTGATATGATACGCTCTATCACACATAAACCTCCTTATATCTTCCTCAAAACAGCCACCATACCTACCTAGTATGGCATTTCCATAGCCATTCCGAGATATATTGCCATGCAACTTTCCACCATTCTGTTCTTTATGACACGCATCATCATTGCCATATTGCTTTGCATGATCATGTAGTTGACATCATATTTGTGGCAAAGCCACCGTTCATAATTTTTCATACATGTCACACATGATTCATCGCAATCCCGGTACACCGCCGGAGGCATTCATATGGAGTCATACCTTGTTCTAGTATCGAGTTGTCATCATTGAGTTGTAAATAAATAGAAGTGTGATGATCATCATTTTCTAGAGCATTGTCCCAAGTGAGGAATAAAAAAAAGAGAAAGGCCATAAAAAGAGAAGGCCCAAAAAAAGAGAAAGGCCATAAAAAAGAGAAGGCCCAAAAAATGAGAGAAAAATAGAGAAGGGACAATGCTACTATCCTTTGCCACACTTTTGCTTCGAAGTAGCACCATAATCTTCATGATAGAGAGTCTCTTGTTTAGTCACTTTCATATACTAGTGGAATTTTTCATTATAGAACTTGGCTTGTATATTCCAACAATGGGCCTCCTCAAGTGCCCTAGGTCTTCATGAGCAAGCAAGTTGGATGCACACCCACTTAGTTTCTTTTGTTGAGCTTTCATACATTTATAGCTCTAGTGCATCCGTTGCATGGCAATCCCTACTCCTCACATTAACATCAATCGATGGGCATCTCCATAGCCCATTGATTAGCCTCGTTGATGTGAGACTTTCTCCTTTTTGTCTTCTCCACATAACCCCCTTATTATATTCTATTCCACCCATAGTGCTATGTCCATGGCTCGCGCCCATATATTGCGTGAAAGTTTATAGGTTTGAGATTACTAAAGTATGAAACAATTGCTTGGCTTGTCATCGGAGTTGTGCATGATGAGAGCATTCTTGTGTGACGAAAATGAAGCATGACTAAACTATATGATTTTGTAGGGATGAACTTTCTTTGGCCATGTTATTTTGAGAAGACATGATTGCTTATTTAGTATGCTTGAAGTATTATTATTTTTATGTCAATATGAACTTTTGTCTTGAATCTTTCGGATCTGAATATTCATGCCACAATTAAGAAGAATTACATTGAAATTATGCCAAGTAGCACTCCACATCAAAAATTCTGTTTTTATCATTTACCTACTCGAGGACGAGCAGGAATTAAGCTTGGGGATGCTTGATACGTCTCCAACGTATCTATAATTTTTGATTGCTCCATGCTATGTTATCTACTGTTTTGGGCAATATTGGGCTTTATTATTCACTTTTATATTATTTTTGGGACTAACCTATTAACCGGAGGCCAAGCCCAGAATTGATGTTTTTTGCCTATTTCAGTGTTCCGAAGAAAAGGAATATCAAACGGAGTCGAAACGGAACGAAATCAACTGGAGAAGTTATTTTTGGAAGGAAAGCTACCAGATGGACTTGGACCCCATGTCAGGAGCCAAGGGAGGTGCTCAGGAGGGTGGGGGGCACCTCCCCTAGGGTGCGCCCCCTGCCTCGTGGGGCCCCCGAAGCTCCACCGACGTACTTCCTGCATCCATATATTCTCACGTACCCTAAAACTTCCAGAACAAACAATAGATCGGGAGTTCCGCCGCCAGAAGCCTCCGTAGCCACCGAAAACCAATCTAGACCCATTCCGGCACCCTGCCGGAGGGGGCAATCCTTCTCCGGTGGCCATCTTCATCATCCCGGTGCTCTCCATGACGAGGAGGGAGTAGTTCTCCCTCGGGGCTGAGGGTATGTACCAGTAGTTATGTGTTTGATCTCTCTCTCTCGTGTTCTTGATTTGGCACGATCTTGATGTATCGCGAGCTTTGCTATTATATTTGGATCCTATGATGTTTTCTCCTCCCTCTACTCTCTTGTAATGAATTGAGTTTCCCCTTTGAAGTTATCTTATCGGATTGAGTCTTTAAAGATTTGAGAACACTTGATGTATGTCTTGTCGTGCGTATTTGTGGTGACAATGGGATATCACGTGATTCACTTGATGTATGTTTTGGTGATCAACTTGCGGGTTCCGCCCATGAACCTATGCATAGGGGTTGGCACACGTTTTCGTCGTGATTCTCCGGTAGGAACTTTGGGGCACTCTTTGAGGTTCTATGTGTTGGTTGAATAGATGAATCTGAGATTGTGTGACGCATATCGTATAATCATACCCGCGGATACTTGAGGTGACAATGGAGTATCTAGGTGACATTAGGGTTTTGGTTGATTTGTGTCTTAAGGTGTTATTCTAGTACGAACTCTAGGGCTGTTTGTGACACTTATAGGAATAGCCCAACGGATTGATTGGAAAGAATAACTTTGAGGTGGTTTCGTACCCTACCATAATCCCTTCGTTCTCCGCTATTAGTGACTTTGGAGTGACTCTTTGTTGCATGTTGAGGGATAGTTATGTGATCCAATTATGTTATTATTGTTGAGACGACTCGCACTAGTGAAAGTATGAACCCTAGGCCTTGTTTCCACACATTGCAATACCGTTTACGCTCACTTTTATCATTAGTTACCTTGCTGTTTTTATAATTTCAGATTACAAATACCTTTATCTACTATCCATATTGCACTTGTATCACCATCTCTTCGCCGAACTAGTGCACCTATACAATTTACCATTGTATTGGGTGTGTTGGGGACACAAGAGACTCTTTGTTATTTGGTTGCAGGGTTGCTTGAGAGAGACCATCTTCATCCTACGCCTCCTATGGATTGATAAACCTTAGGTCATCCACTTGAGGGAAAGTTGCTACTGTCCTACAAACCTCTGCACTTGGAGGCCCAACAACGTCTACAAGAAGAAGGTTGTGTAGTAGACATCAGAAGGCCATGCGGTCCTCAGCCAGGACCTTTGCCTTGGCGTCAAGCTCGACCTTCTCAGCCTTCAGCTTCTCCTCTAGCTCCTCCAGCCGGTTGCGCTCAGTGGCCTATGCCTTTGCCAACTTCTCTAGTTCGGCGCGCGATCCTTGACGGCGTCCTCTCGGGCCTTCATCTTCTCCTCCTATGCCTTGCGGCCTCGGGCTTCTTTCACACACTCCCTCCACATGATCTCTAGCTCAGCCTCCAGCGACTGGCAACGGTCCTGGGCGGCCCCAGCACCCTTCAGCGCCGCCTCGCGGGCGGCCACAACTTGAGTGACGGCCTCCCTGTCCTTCTCAGAGTCGTCAGCAGCTTGGCTCAGCGTCGCCCGGATGGACGCATCGGAGTGAAGCCAGCCAGAGACCAGCCCAAGGCGCCCAGCCACCAGGTGACGGTCGGTGCCTTGAAGATCTTCTCGCAGCATGGCCATCGTAGAAAGAGCCTGCTCCAGGACGTCAGGAGAGGTGGAAGAACCCAGAGACAGTAATGCGGCAGGAGGAGGAGGAGGCGTCGTCGTCACCATGGCCTGGGAGGCTAAAGGCTCTTGAGCCTTGGGGAGCCCAGCGCCCGAGATGGACGCTGGCACCTCCGGAGCCAGCGGGGCCACGGGGGCTGACTCCTCCCGTGGATGCTCCGCCCAGCCTCGCGAGGATGATCGGGCTGGAGAAGCACGAGCGCCTTCGCCGCCCTTACCCATGGAGAGGGGTGCAGCCACAGGAGGCGATCTGGGCTCAAGCAGTACCACCTCGTCCTCCCTTCTCCTCTTCGTCGCGGGCGTCGGCCTAGTTGCACAATGAAGAAGCATTAAGGACGACCAGTAGAAGCAAGAACAAGGCAGGACAAGAACACTTACTGGTCCACCGCAGCATAGTCCCTCCGCTTCGTAAGCTTGAAGCTGGAGAGCTTCGCAGCTTGAGGCACGGACGCGCGGGCTCCAGGAGTAGAAGCAGGGGCAGCAGATGGACCGGAAGCAGCTCTAGGCGGCGGCGAGGAAGGAGCGTCATCCCAGGAGAGCAGCGCCGACCTGCCCTTCGTCGGAACCACGGGTGGCTCCTCTCTCTCCGGGAGGACGCCGACATCGTCATCAGGCAGGGTGCGGAGGATGTCGGCCTTACACAAGGGGGAGGTCTCCCCCATACCCTCGGGGGTCGCCTTCGAGTCATGCTCCTCGTCCTTCTCATCTTCCCCATCCCTGCGGGAATCGCCAGAAGACACGTCCACCGTCACCGTCGCCACCGGGACTTGAGAGGGCGCCGGCGGCACTAGGTCGCGCCCGTCAAAGGTGTGCATGGCGGCCACGACCAGCGCCCCGTCCTTCCGAAGGAACAAGGGGGCGTGGGCACTCGGCGGATACTCTTGGTTGTCCCCGACCAAGAGGCGGAGAGCCACGGCCAGCTGCTCTTCAGACAAAGCCTCCGGACTCAGGCGGAGCTTGTCCTCTCCGTCCGCGAGCGTCCACAAGGGGCGCGAGGGCGCCTGGAGAGGAGCCACCCACAGCGTCAAGAACTCCCTCAGGAGCATGGCCCCCGTCATCTTCGCCGCCTTCGCATTGCCCGGCCTTAGGTCGGCGGTCATCTTCTCCAGCACCACCTTCGCCTGGTCGTCAGTAAGCTTCGCGCGGGACCACCCCTCGTCAGATTGGGGCATCTCCGTCGGCAGCTTCAACCGTGGGCGGATGCACTTAGCGTCCATCATGACCCACTTGCTCCTAAAGCCATCGGCCTTCTTGCCAGCCTTCGAGATCGTGTTGGCCTTGCCGGCTGCGACGAAGTTGGCACACCCCGAGGTGTGGCCGTCGTTGATTCAGAGGAAGAAGAAGTGGCGCAGCAGTTCCACGGACGGCATCACTCCAACATATGCCTCACAATAGAAGGCAAAGATCAACAAGAGGAGAACAGAATTGGGATGGAGATGGAGATCCTGCAACCCGTAATGTTGGAGGACCGCATATAAGAAGTCGGAGAAGGGGGGAACCAGGCCGGCGACGACGCTGCTCATGAAGAAGGGATAGAAGGATCTCTTTGAAGCCTCCAGCACGGCGGAGCCAGCCGGGAGCTCGGTCTTCCCCTTCTCATTGTTTTCCCCCACCGTCAGTAGGTGCGTGGCGGCGAGGTTCTTCTCCAAGACATTGGGCGCGTCCAGAGCCGGCTCGTACCAGGCACACAGCGAAACGGCCTTGGGCTTCCGAGGCACCATTGGGCGGAAGCTCGAAGGGGATTGAAGCAGATCTGGAGATTTCGGAAGTAAGGAGCAATAGAGGGGATCTGGAGCAAGGCGAAGGAAAGCAATGAAGGCAAGCATTGCCCGCACCGTCCTTTTTGTCAGATGGGCAGTTGCCGAGGCAGCATGGGGATGCGGAGACACCCACATCCAATCAGCCGCCACACGCCAACCGTAGCCGCAGGCTGTTGGGGCCCGCGACGCTCCGCCCTTGCCCTTTGGCTTCGCCTCAAAGCCAAGCCCGAGCGCGCCATGGGCTATTGTCGGCGTTCTGGGAATGGGGGTCCCCCGACTTGCCTGCCTGTGGCCTGCGGCGTGGCTCCATCAGCGGCCCTGTACGACCCATCTTCACCAGCAAACACTCAAGACCCTCGCGAGGGGCCAAGCCTCGCGAGGCAGATGACACAAGACCTCCTCAGGGGCGGCCTCACCAGGACGGCTCACGAGGGGCAGAGAGATCAAGGCAAGGGACACCTCGCGAGGTTTGTGTGACACAAGCCATGATGAATGGAGCCAGGCGGGCGCCAACGCACGCAGTCCTCGTTTCCTCTTTGATGCTAAAGAGGCAAGCGTGGGCAAGGAGTCCCGAGGCATCAGGCAAAGGTTTCCATATCGGTGCAACAAGACCAAGACCAGCAGGACCGCAGGACGGAGGTCCCCGTGGAGCCCAAGGCGGCGTCACCACCAGATCCTTTGGCAGGCCAAGACCATCTTTTGTCAGGATAGCTTGTACTAGCTGCCCCCTTCAAATTGGCCGTTATGGGATCCCTTCCTGCCTAATATTTGGGAAGAGGACCCGGGTCTCTATATATATAGGACTAGCCACCACCAGAAAGGGGAGGATCTCATTCTGAGAGGATTCGAGATAGGATCAACACACCAAGAAAAAGAACACCCCACCTTAGGAGGTTGTTCTTCCCTTGTAACTATTCATCCTCAGCCCAAGAGGCAATCCACCACACCACACTAGAGTATGGTATTACAACACATCGGTGGCCCGAACCAGTATAAACTCTTGTGTCTCGTGTTCTTTGGGTCTGTCGAGCTAGGCCGTGAGATCATGATGCGTGCAAGCTAGAGAGGGGAGAGATCTTTGTGCGCACCCCAGTGTTTGAACCTCAAGGGTTTTGCCGGAACCTAAAATCAGACACACATTTAAGTATAACATACTTCCGATGCATAGGGATTTTAAAGCAAACAAATTTTCAAGACAAGAAATATATAGCATAATCAGGGAAGAAGAAAGAAACAATAGCAATCTCAACATAACGGGAGGTAAATTAGTAAGATGAAAATTTCTACAACCATTTTTTCCTCATAATAATTACATGTAGGATCATAATCAAATTCAACAATATAGCCATCGTATAACTTTCTCTTCATGAACCACATGCATGCAAAGTTGACACTCTTCCAAAATAGTGGGATTATCATCAAATAAAGTCATGACCTCTCCAAACCCACTTTCATCAAAAATTTCATAAGATTGAACACCCTCCAAATATTTGGGATTATTTTTACCTACAGTTGATGCTCTTCCAAACCCACTTTCAATATTATTGCAAACATTATTATGAATACCATATTCATCATGAGGCTTAAATAAATTATCAAGATCGTAAGAACCATTATCACCCCAATCATGATCATTCCAATCAGTAGTGGACATAGCAAAATTAGCATCCCCAAGCTTGGGGTTTTGCATAATATTAACACAATTGACATTAATAGAATTTATAGCAATACCATTGCAATCATGCTTTTCATCCAAGAAGCTATCATTAATCACTTTATAAGTTTCTTCTTTTGACACTTCAACACAATTTTCATATTCATGAATCTCAAGCAAAACTTCATAGAGATAATCTAGTGCACTCAAATCACTAGCAATTGGTTCATCATAATTGGATCTTTTAAAAAGATTAGCAACTGGATGAGGATCCATATCAATAGATTTTTAGCAAGCAAAGATGCAAGCAAACAGAAGACACATGGCAACACAAGCAAAGATAGCAAACAAGAGATCTAATGAGAAAAAGGCAAATGAAAAAGAAGGCAAATAAAAAGGCAAATATTTTTGGGCTTTTGCAAAAACGTTTTAGAAGTGGGGGAGATGAAAACGAGAGGCAAATGGCAAATAATGTAAATTGCAAGGAGATGATATTTGTGATTAGGACTTGATAGATGTTGATGGTGTCTCCCCGGCAACGACGCCAGAAATTCCTTTTGATGCGGCTTGAACTACGTCGGTATTTCCCCAAAGAGGAAGCGATGATGCAGCACATCTACAGTAGGTATTTCCCTCGGTGATGAGCCAAGGTTATCGAACTAGTAGGACGACCACGCAACACTATGTGAAGGACACCTGCACACAAAGAACAAATACTTGCATCTCGGCGTAAAAGAGGGGTTGTCAATCCCTCCCGGACAAAAAGATGGATAAAATTTTCTATTAAAAAAAGATAGATAAAATTGTAGTAGATTGGATAAATAGATCTCGCGGGAACGCGAGATAAAATAAATAACAAAAAATTGCAGCAAGTTATTTTTGGGTTTTGGATAAAAGCAAATAAAAATAGATCTCGAAGGCAAATATGATAAAGAAGAGACTCGGGGGCCGTAGATTTCACTAGTGGCTTCTCTCGAGAAAAATAGCATACAACGGGTAAACAAATTATGGTTGGGCAATTGATAGAACTTCAAATAATTATGACGATATCCAGGCAACGATAAATATATAGGCATCACGTCCCAGATTAGTAGACCGACTCCTGCCTGCATCTACTACTATTACTCCACACATCGACCACTATCCAGCATGCATCTAGTGTATTAAGTTTATGGAAAAATGGAGTAATGCAATAAGAACGATGACATGATGTAGACAAGATCTACTCATGTAGGAATAGACCCCATCTTGTTATCCTTAATATAAACGATACATATGTGTCAATTCCCCTTCTGCCAGTGGGATTGAGCACCGTAAGATCGAACCCATCACAAAGCACCTCTTCCAATGGCAAGAAAAATCGATCTAGTCGGCCTAACTAAACCAAAGATTCGAAGAAGAAATATGAGGCTATAAGCAATCATGCATATAAGAGATCAAAACTCAAATAACATTCATGGATAAAATAGATCTGATCGTAAACTCAAAGTTCATCGGATCCCAACAAACACACCGCAAAAAGAGTTACATCAAATAGATCTCCAAGAGACCATTGTATTGAGAATCTAGAGAGAGAGAGAGGAAGCCATCTAGATAGTAAATATGGACCCGTACGTCTACAATGAACTACTCACGCATCATCGGAGAGGCACCAATGAGTATGATGAACCCCTCCGTGATGGTGTCTAGATTGGATCTGTGGTTTCTGGAACTTGCGGTGGCTGGAATTGTGTTTCGTTGACTCCCCTAGGGTTTTTGGAATATTGGGGTATTTATAGAGCAAAGAGGCGGTGCCGGAGGCCGCCGAGGTGGGCACAACCACGAGGGTGTGCCTAGGACCCCAGGCGCGCCCGTGTGGATTGTGCCCCCCTCGGGGCACCCCTCTGGTACTTATTTGGCCCATCCCATGTCCTCTGGCCTAGAAAATTCTCCAAAAAGTTCCGCTACGTTTGGACTCCGTTTGGTATTGATTTTCTATGAAGTAAAAAACAAGAAAAACACAGCAACTGGCACTGGGCACTATGTCAATAGGTTAGTCCCAAAAAATGACATAAAGTTGCTATAAAATGATTGTAAAACATCCAAAAAAAATTATAGATACGTTGCAGACGTATCAATGCATTACTAGATATTGGCAGTTAAACACTAAATATAATCCAGATGGAGGTGGTTGTACTACTAAATCTTGATGATGGTGCTAGTACTAGTCGTACTACCAATGTAGTAGTACTATACTACCCGTTGGTCAAATTATTACGTGCTGCTCCTCACAGTGAAGTGACAAGAGCCTGCGCTGGAGATGACACCTGAGTGTAGGTGTCGTGTCCGGCATACCAAAGTTAGCCTCACCGTGTGCACTCACTATCATCATGGCTGTAGAGCTAGCCTGCTTACAACTAGTCGTGTTCGACATAATTTCTTGTGCGTTGCCACGAGTAATAGTAAATATGGTAATCGAGTAATGGGTATATTGTTGTCGCACCTATGCTCGTGAATTTATCGTAACATAGTACCTCATGCTGGATAGTCGTAATATTAGAAGTTTCAAACTGATATTACAAATGCTAGGAGTAATTTTGCACCTATGAAGAGGGAATTATGAGGAGGTTTACGTAAGAACTCTCATTACTTTAGTTGGATGTAGCATCATCGTACAAAATAAAATCCACCGCCCTTACAAGTCACTAATGGGCAAATAAATTTTTAAGTCTCCTGTGACTTGATGTTTCAAAAACAAACTCAGCTTCCACGGAGCCTTTGTCATCTATGCTTAGATGCTTGCAGTGATCAGCACGCATTCATTGTTGCGCCAGAGAACGCCAAACCTCATTACCTTGAGCACACTTGCCTCCAGCACAAAGAACCTGGCCAATTTAATCTCAGATGTGCTGCCTCGGTAGTCGATCAAATCAATTTCTATAAGATGGAGATCAAGGCATTCGATGAGATTGTTATAATGCAGCACATTTTTCACTTTCAGTTCTTTTTTATCTACAAAAGAAGATAATATATTAGAGCAGTTGGCTATATAAGATTTCTGTGTCATCAAGAGGTATCCATATCATTCGCTCATACAATAAGGTTGGCTATAGGGTTGGCTCTAAGGCTAGTGATATTTGTTCACACACACACACTCTCTCTCTCTCTATCTCTCTCTATCTATCTTTCTCTTTCCACTCATTTACCTAGGAGCACGTGAAGAGCTTGGGCATTTGTTACCTTCCACTATGTGACCGATGCCATATTTCTCAAAAGTATGCCACATAATAAGCATCGATGTCAAATCAAAAGATTTTGGCACCGCTCTAGCAATGTGAGAGAGTTAGCACCGCTGTGCACACAGACCCACATGTATAAACAAATAAAACAAACCAACTATACCAGCCTCTCCCTCTCCCAAACAAGTGGGTTTTATTGCCTCAGTCCTCTCCCTCTCCCATGCAAGTGTTTTTTCATTGCACGAGTTAATTTGGCACCGGAGCAAAGTAGGTGATCCAGATTGGGGCACACGTTGAGAAATCGAGGGCATCGATGCCAAATGCATTAGAAGTGAATTTGGCACGTGTTTTGGCCTACGTAGTGGAGGACCGTGATAGCCCATATTTGTACTACCTCGTATTTAGTGTAAAATTTTGACCATAGATTTACCTAAGAAAATGCCAATGCATGTCACCAAAAATTATACCATTTGAAATTATGTTCAAATACGAATCCAACGATATAACTTTTAGTGATGTGCATTAACATTTTGTCAGTTAATCTATGGTCAAATTTTGATACTACAAAATACGAAGAGTAAACCAGGACGGAGGTAGTACTTGCTCGTAGGCTAACCATAGAGTTACTAGTCTAAGTTACTTGTCACTATGACTAGCCTAGGCTACTGGTACAACAAAAAAATGATGCAGGTGATCACGTGAGGAAAAAAATACTAAAAACATTTCTTTCGGTGCAGTGTGTAGATGCAGTTTTGAACACTACACTTGACATCATAATTTGGGAAAATTATGAAAAAATTAAGCTACGTTGTGATTACCGTTTACTAATAGGAAATAAGTTTCACCTTGATGAGTAGCTTCTCCGTGCACGGAAAGCATCTAAGGAATCCTCCAACTTGATCCAGATTGGGGCCGGTAGATTTTATTCCCAAGATCTTCACTATGCACACAGACTGGGCCAAGCTTGTGGGAATCATTTTCTGGATGACAGGCGTAAATACATCAAGAAGAAATTTAAAAATGTGAATTCCAAGAAGACGGAGAAGAAGATGAGTGTTGTACCTGAACGATTATGGATCCAATAAAGAGTTCGAAGAATTTGGAAGTGAGTACACCAACGCTATCAATTTCGGCATGTCAATGACCCTAATTTTTGTTGGACCTTCTAGATCAGATACAAGCAATCTCTCAAGGAAAGGTGCATTCTCAATGACCCTAACGTGGAACAGCTCAAGTGATCTCTTCCCAATTGATGCCTTGTTGCGGGGCCAGCAAGACACATAAATCCATCAGAGATTCGTCGACGATATGTGGAGGCTAATGAACCCATGGATCTGCCGAAAACGAAGGTACTCGAGCGCAGTATAGCCGTGGAGCAGGCGATCCATAGTCTTCTTCGAGATGCTAATGTCGAAGAGGTCAAGCTACTTGAGTTGAGGGAGAAGAAGGGTGGGCACGGCATTAATCTGGGGAAAATAGCAGGAGCTAAAGCTAGCGGCGCAGTGTTGGTGTGAGGCCAAGCGCGGACGGCATCAGACAGCGACATCATCCAGCTTCAAAGCTGAGCTCCTCGAGCTGATCTTGGGAAGGGGATAAGAACCACTTGTCGAACTAGGCTTGGAACTTTTAGTTGGTACTGAACATGCGGATGTCAAGGCATCTAGCTGGCCTAGGGTGCGATGCAAGGATCTTGGAGACTGCGGCCATGCATTTGCAATCCCCGTCGCAGAGGTAGCTATCAACGGTGAGGTTGAGGGGGACGCCGTGCCAGAGGGCGTGCCACCGTCAGGAGAGCAGGGTGGTCCACATTGTAGATTTGGTGGGGAGGAGGGCGATGAGGATGAGCATCATGTCATCGGGGAGGCCGCTGATGAAGTACAGGCTCGTTGGATGCAGTTTTGGCTCAAGACACCTTCGCTTGTTGGCTCCCTCGATATCCATCTCAGCCGGCGGTGACGCCGGTGTACACGTGTGCTCATGTGTATTGTGTGTTGGGTCTGCGCGAGTGCATCCTTGTTTGCATGCCGCCGCGCAGTGGTGTGGTGTGCGCGAGTGCGCCCTTCATTCAGAAGAAGTGTGCCCTCAATTTACTAGCGTGCGGGGTGCTGCCACGAGTGGTTTCAACTTTTTTTACTTCACCGCATGTCATATGGGCCTCTAGTTTATTTATTTTTACCCACTTCCACATGGGCGAGCACACCAAGATAGAGAACATGAGCTGACAAGGTAGCATGTGGACTTGTTGACCAGTCAACTAAACAATATACGGAGCTATACGCTAACACAGTGTGTGTATAATCCCTCGGTATAGAGAGATCAAGTGAGAGTACAGAGAGCCATGCCAAAGAAAAAAAGAGAGATAGTACAGAGAGAAAAAGAGCTACTCCCTCCGTTCGATAATGTAGTGCCTATAAAAAAATTTAAGTCAAACTTTTGAAACTCTGACCAAGTTTATAAAGAAATTACTTATGTCTACAATACAAAAGATAAATGATAATATGAACTAAGTACATGTTGTGATGAATCTATTGATTGTTCCATATGTAAATGTTTTTCTCCACATATACCGGTCAAACTTTTCTGAGGTTTGACTTTTCAAAACATCCATATGTTATGGACGTGAGAGAGTACCTAACTAGAGAGAGTGTGTGTATGTGTGAGATTGAACGAGTGAGTGAAAAAAGTGTGTGTGTGTGTGTGTGTGTGTGGGTGTGTGTGTCTGTGTCACGATAAAGTAGAGAAAAAGTGTGTGTGTCTTATGCAAACATATCACACATGCATCTTTGACAACGGAAGCAAGGTGAGGAGTTAGTTTGTGGTTGTTTGCAACCGAGAGAGAAAGACCCCTAGCACGTGGCGTCTGGCAAACAAGGGAGAGAGGTCAAGAGAGATGTATGGAGAAAATGCAGGCATGGGGAGGAGAGAGTGTGTGTTTGTTATAGGGAGATCCCCTGAAGATCGTGATTGAACTACATGGGCGGGAGATCGACTGACAAGGTGTGTGCACGATAGAAGATACCCCGAGAGATATCGAGATAGACATAGGAATGGAAGGAGACAATACGTGTGTTCCTAATGGATAGTGAGAGATAGTCATACTTAGGGGGAGTGCGTGTGCCTATGATGGAGTGGGAGATTATGGTACTTGGGGGTGCGTGTCACATAGAGAGAGAACAAGGGCGGAGATTGTTAGATGGGTCTATGTAGTGCAAGCGAGATATGTGTATGTGTGAACCAAGGAGATATAAAGTTTGAGAGAGATAGAGGAGCCCCAATACGGCTGAGTGGTGCGTCAAATAGCTGAGACAGAAAGAGATACTCCATCGATCCGTTCGATAGTGCGCAGTGCATATCAATTTTCTAGAAGTCAAACTTTGGAAACTTTGACCAGGTTTACACAAAATATTATTTATATCTACAATACCAACGATACATCATATGAAACTACATCTTGTGATGAATCTAATGATATATGTTTGTCGTTCTAGATGTAAATGTTTTTCTCCACGTACCTGGTGAAACTTTGTGAAGTTTGACTTTTCAATAAATCTATATGCTATGGACCGAAGAGAGTACCTAAGTCGAGAGAGATCAAGTGCGTGTGAAGGAGAAAGAGTGAGTGTGCAAAAATAGTGTGTGTGTGTGTGAAAGAGAAATGGGCAACAAACGATAAAATAGAGAGAAAGTGTGTGTGTGTGTGTCTTATGCAAACATATCACACATGCATCTCTGAGATAGAAAAGCGAGGTGAGGAGATACACGAAGATAGCTAGTGCGTGGTTGTTTGCAATGCAGAGAGACCCCCCCCCTATAGCACGTGTCCAATAGAGGTCTAGCCAACAAGGGACAGAGGTCGAGAGGGACGTATGGAGAAGATGGACGCATGGGGAGGGAGAGAGGGCGTGTTTATGATAGAGAGATCCCCTCGAGATAGTGAGCTGACTATATGGGTGGGAGATCAAGGGACGAGGTGTGTGTGCGATAGATAGATGCCCCGAGAGAAATTGAGATAGACCAAGTGAGGGAAAGAGGTAATGCGTATGTTTGGGATGGAGATTGAGAAATAGTCATATACATAGGGGGGACTGCGTGTGCCTGCGATGGAGTGAGAGATAATCATACTTTGCTAGGTGTGAGATTGTGTGTGTGTGTGTGTGCATGTCAGATGGAGACAGAATGAGGGGGAGAGAGAGAGAGTTTTAGATTGGTCTATCCAGGGCGAGTGAGATATGCATCTGTATGTGTGACCTAGGGAGATGGGGAAAGAGAGAGAGAGATAGAGAGAGAGAGAGAAGAGCCCCGAGATGACGGAGTGGTGCGTCAGAGAGTTATGGACAACGAGCTAGGGAATTTGTGTGCGTATGATGAGTGCACCCTAGATATTTAGCTTGGACTAGAGAATCATACATTGTGTGCCAAAGAGACCTATACATGGAGTGTGCAGCATGCGAACTAGAAAGACCGATATATATATATATATATATAGAGAGAGAGAGAGGGACTGACAAGGTTTGTGTCTGTATGCGTGCGATAGAAACGAAGATTGTCGGCTAGAGAAAGAACAAGAGTTCGGGAGAGGGGGAGGTCTTGTTTATGCATTGAAGACTGATATAAACAATGTTTCGATATAATTTTGCATTCAAATATTCGAATTGGAGAACGTCGTGTTTGCAATCCACACATGAACGGAGATATGCGTATCAAACAAGTTCATTAACTTGACCTTAAGCATGTTCGTGGAGTACTGTAATACAACATGCTACTCAATTGAGGTTTTCAATTTTGGATTTAGTCCACAATTTTCACTAGGTGAACGAATTATTTCACTGAATTGAGATATTTAATTTTGGGTTTGATTCCTCTTTTTGACTGGGTCAACTTTTCGTGAAATATTAAATCGTTAGCAACGAGCATGTAAAAGCACATTAGTCCCGAGCATCATCTCACCATCTAAAAAAGAAGTGGCAAGCTAATAAATTTGATTTGAATCAACTTGGTAAGGTAAACATGGATGCTCGTTCTCCCAAAATTTGAACGAACCGCTAAACACCCTCTACTTGCTGGAATTCGCCCAAGCAAATAAGTGGGAGATGCGAAATTACCGGCCTATGTGCGACGCACATCAATTGGCCTGTTGTACATCGAGGGTAGGTGTCGGTGTCAAAACCGGCGGATCTCGGGTAGGGGGTCCCGAACTATGCGTCTAAGGCGGATGGTAACAGGAGGCAGGGGACACAATGTTTTACCCAGGTTCGGGCCCTCTTGATGGAGGTAAAACCCTACGTCGTGCTTGATTAATATTGATGATATGGGTAGTACATGAGTAGATCTACCATGAGATCAGAGAGGCTAAAACCTAAAAGCTAGCCTATGGTATGATTGTATGTTGTCCTATAGACTAAAACCCTCCGGTTTATATAGACACCGGAGAGGTTAGGGTTACACAAGGTCGGTTACAAAGAAGGAGATATACATATCCGTATTGCCTAGCTTGCCTTCCACGCCAAGTAGAGTCTCATCCGGACACGGGACGAAGTCTTCAATCTTGTATCTTCATAGTCCAATAGTCCGGCTGTCCGGAGACCCCCTAATCCAGGACTCCCTCAGTAGCCCCCAAACCAGGCTTCAATGACGACGAGTCCGGCGCGCAGTATTGTCTTCGGCATTGCAAGGCGGGTTCTTCTCCAATTTCCAAGTGTTTGTAAATAGTATCCGGCCCCATAAATGTTGATCCTCTTGGCTTCTGCGCCCAATAAGGGCAATTTCTCATGCATCGACGAATACGAGGCGCCAGGGCGTTTTTTCATTCACCCCCCAGCCAGATAAATAAATTGTCTATTAAAGGGATTGGGATTCTTAGATCCGATCCACACCATCCTCCCCTCTGCGAGAATCCATCAGAGCGCATTTCGGAAAGATCCATTCCAGCATGGCCGACCTCCATAGGTCCTCCTCCCGCCCCCGTAGCCCTAAGCTTGGTGATTGAGAGAGGTGTTCAGTCCCACATAGTCGATTGGTCGAACTGCAGAACAAAGGATTTCTTCCTCCGGCATACATGGTGCCCGTTCGAGCCGGGCTCGCCACCTACAATGGCGGTGAGCAAGCGGAGAACTTTCCCTGACCCTCCGTGGGGGAACGGGTTTGCCTTGTTCCTTACTTACTAAGGGGACTCGGATTTCCAATTCATCCGTTCCTCCGCGGGCTCCTGGAGTTCTACGGCCTCCACTACACAATCTCACCCCTGCCTCCATCCTACACATCGCTGGCTACGTTGCCGTCTGCGAGTTGTTCCTGGGCTGCGAGGCTCACTTCGAGTTGTGGAAAAGGCTATTTTGCCTTGTCCCTCGCACACAAAGGGAATCACTTTATCAGGTGGGTGGAGCCGAAGTATGGCGCATCACCGATACCGGATATCTGCCCGGTACCCCGAAGAAGCCGTCCGAAGACTGGCCTTCAGAATGGTTTTATATGGAGGACGTTCCCCTTCCAGACCCTGTTCGGCGGGGTCTTCCTGAGTTCAACAATGCTCCTCTGAAGAAGCGCCGAAGTTGGCGCCCATGGAGCCCCCAGGTGGAAGACGACAGAGAAGTCCTCTATCTAATGAAGCGGATTAAGGCACTGGCTCAGTCAAGATTGGCAATAACCGAAGTTATGTCGATTTGCATAATGCGGGGAGTGCAACCACTTCAATATCGTGGGCACCCCTTGTGGTGTTTCAATGGAGAGGATGACGCCACCCGCTATGGGCGTAAGGGTCTGGGCGATGCTGCCGCATTAACCAAAATCCTGTACGAACTATTCAAGGGAGAGGAGGAGGAGTTCGCCCGCATGAAGCCACGGGACGGATTCTCCATGTACAATCCTCCGATCTGGGTAAGCTATATCCCCTTACTTCCATCTTCCCGCATTTTTCGTTGTAAGTATTCACCTTGCCAACTTACGGCAGGAACTGCGAAAGGCCATCAGGGAGGTCAGCAGCCCTTCTCCACAGCCGGAGGACCCGGACCGGTCCCTCGACTCCGGACTCGAAGAAGATCCGGTTATTTCTGTGGAGCTGATAAACAGACAGTTCTATCAGTTAAGCTGGGACGATGCCATGGTGGCCATTACAGCCGACTATCCCAGACTGCTCCCTGCATCGCATGTAAGAAAAACCGAAAAGTCCCAACTCAAAAAATTAGGATCCCCTTTTAGACACTTCACCCACAATATTCATGGCCCCTTTTTTTACAGGGAAGGCATTCGGGACGCCCTGCAGCAACGCGCCAACAGGAGGCATCGAGGCAGGGTAGGCCAAAAAGGAAGGCGGTTAGGATGGAGACGCCGGCGCAAAGGTACAACAAACCTCGCTCCGTGATTGTCGTCTTTTTCAAAATATAATGACGCTCGTGTTTCTTTAACAGAAAAAACGCTCGCCGGAATATGTCCAGTGATGTCGCCAATCACGCTTCCACCAGTCAGGCACCAGGACCGGACACGGAGGCAGAAGCCGATATGGGGCAGGCACCGGATAATCCCCCTACAGAGGATGTGGATAGGTTATCTGCTACAAACTCAGAGGTGGAAAGCACCATGAATCATAGGCGCCGCCGGGCCATACTCCGTGACGCTTGTTTCTCAGCAGAGGCGTTTGATGCCTTTAATTCTGGAGAGGCGTACCTCCGTGCCGCTCAAGATGGTCTAGCCAGAGCCACGGATCAGTATGTAAAGGATGTACGGGTGAGTGAATCTGACGATTTGTATGTATCAGTAGCCCCTCAGACTTGAAACAGTTAGCAGAACTGATTTAAGGATCATCTTTATTGTGTAGGTTCTTACAGAGAAGAATACTAGGCTGTCCCAGGAACTAGAGGAATGCAAGACCCAACTGCGGGTCGCTGTTGCCGCATTGCAGGAACAGAAAAAGCCTCCCGCTGGTAACATTTTAAAGAATGATGGTTACCATATAGTGCGTGGCGTGGCTGCAGACCTAACAATAGATTTTGCAGATGAATCCGGAGAAAATCCGGGGGACCAGCATGTTATGCGGCAGCTAGAAGCTGGCAAACGCGTGCTGACTGAGGTTAGGCGGGAGAAAAACAATCTCCAAGACGCCAATATAAGGCTGAACGTGGAACTAAAAGACGTTTGGGCCAGCTTGCAGACTCCAAGAAGGAGAATAAGAGGCTTCGACGCGACATTTTTAGTAAGTGCTTGAACGAATCCTTTAAAGGTATTCGACGACGAAGCCGACTAACAGCGTTATGTCTGTAGGTATGCTGACGGGTCATCCCGCGGAGGAAATGCCCGGGTCTGCGGGTGATTTTCTGTCCGAGCTGTCAAATCTGCACGAACAAGTTCGGCAGGTGATGCAGGGTGTTGCCCGGGCTTTGTGGCCGTCCGTCTCCCTGCCAGAGGGTGTTGCGGAGCTTGTGGAGAAGCTCAAAGGAGCGCGGCGTCGCTTCCAATTATGGAAGATATCCGCCTGCCGACAAGGTGCCAGAGAAGCCTGGGCCATTGTGAAGACGTGGTATACCAAAGCAGACCCAAATCACATGGCCGAGGTCGGACTTATGGGGCCCGACGGAAAAGAAATTCCCGTTAGCTTAGTTTATGGGCAAGTAGAATTAGCCGCAAAGTATTCCCAACAGGATTGTAAGCTAGACCACCTGTTGGATGGTATAGAAGAAGAATTTAGTCAGTCTGCATGACTATGTAATTGAAGTGACATGTATAATGCCTTCTAGCCGGATTGTAGATCATTTGTCATTGCGGACCTTTTCGCTTCAGCCTCCGGGCCCAATAGTCCGGAGTGTATCTGAATATCCGCTCAGTTATATAAGAACCGGGGTATGCGTGGAGACTAGGCGTAGGGGTCATTAGTGCTTTATCAGACAAGTGCCCAACTAGTTATGTTATATTACATGGGTAGTAAGAAACATCTTCCAGGGAGAATAGTTCCGTTAAGGGTTCCTTTCCCTGAGCAAGCATGCCCTAAAGTGCATGTCCGGACTGCGATAGGAAACATAGGAGAAACATCTGGGGGCAGATATGAAAAATAAAAATCATCTTTTGTTCACCGACCGAATATTCCCTTAAGAACGCTAGCTTTCGGCTTCACCCAGTCTGAGGTACACATCCGGCTGACTCGGCAGTAACAATCGCAGAGGTGCTCCCCTTATGCCCTAGCTGAATTAACGGGAACGTAGGGCATAAATACAAGAGCCAGGCAACCCAGCTTGGCCAAAACTTAAGTCATATCGATGCATATAATGGTGAAAAAAGGTACATGCGTAGGTATAACACATGTGTTGGGCATGAAGCCCGGATAAATAATTTAAGCTTCTGTGAAAGAAGCCCCCAGGTATGAAGAGTGCGGCTAGTGCATCTGTAATGTGCAAACAAGGCACAAGGTGACCCTTGAAGGCCTAGAAAGATAAGAAAAGAAAGAAAGAAAGTAAAACAAGACACAAAATGTATTTGTGAAAAATGGACAAAGGGAGGGGACTAACATAGAGTCCGGTGCTAGGTGTAGAATCTTCGGAGCCTGGCCGCGCTCCATGGGTTTGGCTCGAGTCGACTAGTCGATGCATCCCGCAGTTGGTACGCTCCACCGGTCAGAACTTGGTCAATAATGAAGGGACCTTCTCATTTGGGCTCGAGCTTGTTCTTTTTCTTATCCGGCAGGCGTAGAACTAGTTCGCCAATGTTATAAGTTTTGGCCCGTACTTCTCTGCTTTGGTATCTGCGAGCCTGTTGCTGATAAAATGCGGAAAGGGCTTTGGCTACGTCGCGTTCCTCCTCCAAGGTGTCCAGACTGTCCTGCCGATCGAGTTCGGCTTCTCTTTCTTCGTACATGCGCACTCTAGGTGAGTCATGAATTATGTCATAGGGCAAGACTGCCTCTGCGCCGTACACCATAAAGAAGGGTGTATATCCGGTACTACGATTCGGCGTGGTCTGCAGCCCCCAGAGTACGGAGTCGAGCTCCTCTACCCAGTGCGTGTTAGACTCCGTTAAGGAACGCACTAATCTAGGTTTAATGCCGCTCATTGTAAGACCACTTGCTTGCTCGACTTGACCGTTGGTTTGTGGGTGATAGACTGAGGCATAATCGAGCTTGATGCCCAGTTTGATGCACCAGAGTTTTACCTCGTCGGCCGTGAAGTTCGTGCCATTATCAGTGATGATGTTGTCAGGGACGCCGTAACGGTGTACAACCCCGGATATGAAATCTATCACCGGTCCGGATTCGGCTGTTTTAACCGGTTTGG
Source organism: Triticum urartu (assembly GCF_056163025.1). Classification (NCBI taxonomy): domain Eukaryota; kingdom Viridiplantae; phylum Streptophyta; class Magnoliopsida; order Poales; family Poaceae; genus Triticum; species Triticum urartu. The sequence goes on from NC_141878.1 coordinate 222,766,877, forward strand.
CCTCTATCCATTTGGTGAATTTATCCACCATGAACAATAAGTATTTTTTCTTGTGGGTTCCCCCTTTAAGGGGTCCAACCATGTCAAGCCCCCAGACCGCAAAGGGCCATGTAATGGGGATTGTTTGGAGAGCGGTGGGTGGCATGTGGCTTTGATTTGCAAAGAGCTGGCAACCGGCGCAACGTTGGACCAAGTCCAGTGCATCTGCCCGGGCCGTTGGCCAATAGAATCCTGTAGGGAAGGCCTTGCTTACAAGAGCCTGGACTGCGGCGTGTTGACCGCCGAGTCCGGCGTGAATTTCTGCCAAAAGATTCCGCCCATCCTCTTCGGAGATGCACCTTTGAAGGACTCTGGTAGTGCTTTTCTTGTACAATTCTCCCTCATGGACCCTGTAGGCCTTGGATCACCGCACTATGCACCGTGCCTCATTTTGGTCCTTCGGAAGTTCCTGTCTAGTTAGGTAGGCCAAGAATGGTTCTGTCCACGGGGCAATAATGGCCATTATTTCATGGGCTGAAGGTGTTATTTTGGTGGCGGAGCCTCCGATTGTGTCAGAGAGTTCGGTGTCAGGTATTTTGGCCGGGTCCAGACTGTTGTTACTGGTGTCCCCTTCCCATACTACGGATGGCTTGAAAAGCCTTTCCAAAAATATGTTGGGGGGACCGCGTCATGTTTTGCGCCGATGCGGGCGAGGATATCCGCCGCCTGATTGTTTTCCCGAGCCACATGGTGAAATTCGAGTCCCTCAAAGCGAGCTGACATTTTTAGGATGGCGTTTCGATAGGCCAGCATTTTTAGATCCTTGGCGTCAAAATCTCCATTTATTTGGGATATTGCGAGGTTTGAATCCCCACGCACCTCCAGGCATTGAATGCCCATGGAGACTGCCATCCAAAGACCATGCAACAGAGCTTCGTATTCGGCTGCATTGTTGGAGTCTGTATACAATATTTGCAGTATGTACCAAACGGTATCTCCGGTTGGGGACGTCAGGACGACGCCAGCCCCTAGACCGGCCAGCATTTTAGAACCGTTGAAGTGCATGATCCAATTGGAGTATGCGCCTTACTCTTTAGGGAGTTCGGCCTCTGTCCATTTGGCGACGAAGTAGGCCAGTACTTGCGATTTAATGGCTCGGCGAGGTTTGTATGTTATGTCGAATGGGAGGAGCTCAATGGCCCATTTGGCAATCTGGCCCGTAGCGTCGCGGTTGTTGATAATATCATTAAGTGGCACCTCCGAGGCTACTGTAATCGAACACTCTTGAAAGTAGTATCGCAGTTTCCGCGATGCCATGAATACCGCATATGCTATCTTTTGGTAATGCGGGTACCGTGATTTGCATGGAGTGAGGACAGTGGATACATAGTATACCGGCTTTTGAAGAGGGAATTTGTGTCAGTCCGCTTCCCGTTCGACAACGAGCACCGCGCTTACAACTTGATGAGTTGCCGCAATGTACAACAGCATTGGTTCGCCGATGTTTGGCGCGGCCAGGATCGGGTTGGTTGCCAGAATGGCCTTTATTTCTTCCAATCCGGCAGTGGCCGCGTCCGTCCACTCGAAGTGTTCAGTGCGTCGAAGGAGGCGATAAAGGGGTAAAGCCTTTTCTCCTAAGCGGGAGATAAAGCGGCTTAGAGCCGCCACACATCCAGTTAACTTCTGGATTTGTTTGAGGTCTGTTGGGGTAGCCAACTGTGACAACGCTCGGATTTTGGCCGGATTAGCTTCAATACCTCTACTGGAGACAATGAATCCCAGGAGCTTTCCGGCTGGTACGCCGAAAACGCATTTTTCTGGATTGAGCTTGATATCATATGTTCGGAGGTTGTCGAATGTGAGCCTCAAGTCATCTATCAAAGAGTCAACGTGTTTGGTTTTGACGACCACATCGTCTACGTATGCCTCTACTGTTTTGCCAATTTGTTTCTCCAAGCATGTCTGAATCATGCGCTGATATGTTTCGCCGGCGTTTTTTAGCCCAAAAGGCATTGTGTTGAAACAGAAGGGACCGTATGGTGTGATGAATGCCGTTGCGGCTTGGTCGGACTCCGCCATCTTGATTTGGTGGTAACCGGAGTATGCATCGAGGAAACACAAGGATTCGTGTCCTGCGGTAGTGTCAATGATTTGATCGATGCGTGGGAGGGGGAAGGGATCCTTTGGGCAAGCTTTATTGAGGTCTTTGAAATCGACGCAAAGGCACCAGGATTTGTCCTTCTTTGGTACCATCACCAGGTTTGCTAGCCAGTCCGGATGTTTTATTTCTCTGATGAATCCGGCCTCCAATAACTTGGCTAGTTCTTCTCCCATGGCCTGTCTCTTAGGTTCGGAGAAACGCTGAAGAGCTTGCTTGACTGGCTTGAATCCCTTTATGATATTGAGGCTATGCTCGGCCAGCCGGCGTGGGATTCCTGGCATGTCTGAGGGATGCCAGGCGAATATGTCCCAATTCTTACGCAGGAACTCTAGTAGTGCGGCGTCCACGGCGGGGTTTAACTGTGCCCCGATGGAGGCTGTTTTGGTAGGGTCCGTTGGGTGGACTTGGAATTTGACTATTTCATCCGCTGTTTCAAAAGAGGTGGACTTGGATCTCTTGTCGAGTATCACATCGTCCCTGTCCACTGTGGAGCGTAGCGTGGTTAACTCCTCGGCCGAGAGGGCTTCGGATAATGCCTCGAGGGCCAATGCCGCTGTTTTGTTTTCGGCGCGGAGTGTTGTGTTCGGATCACTGGCGAGAGTGATGATTCCGTTGGGCCCGGGCATTTTAAGCTTCATGTACCCATAATGTGGTACGGCTTGGAAGATTGTGAACGCCTCCCGTCCTAAAAGAGCGTGATAGCCACTGCTGAACGGGGCCACTTGGAATGTAATTTCTTCGGACCTGTAATTGTACGGTGTGCCGAATACCACATCTAGTGTGATTTTCCCAGCACAGCGTGCTTCCCGACTGGGGATAATTCCTCTAAAGGTTGTGCTACTTTGCTCGATGCGGTTCCAGTCTATTTCCATCTTTTGAAGAGTTTCCTCATAGATGACGTTTAGTCCGCTGCCGCCGTCCATGAGTACTTTGGTGAGTCGAAAGCCATCCACGATTGGACTGAGGACCAGTGCGGCTGGTGCTCGGGCTGTTCGGAATTTGGGTTCATCACTGGCATTGAAGGTAATAGCCGTGTTACTCCATGGATTTGTTGCTGCTACGTGGCATATTTCGGCCATGTTGTGGAGTGTTCGCTTGCGCCTATTATTTGACGCAAAGGTCTCGAACACTGTTAACACCGTATTTTTATCCACTGGATGGTGCTCTCTGGTATGTGGGATAAGAAGATCATCACCACTTTTGGCCACCTGCCAGAGTATCCAACATGCTCTAAGGCCGTGCGTTGGTATTATATCCGTCGTGCTATGAATTTTGCAGGGTCTGTTGAGCCAACCCTCCAGTACGGTTCCTTGCCCTGTAGAAGGTTTTTGCTTTTTGGTAGTTAACCCGTGTGTATTGTGATAATGCACCCTTTTATTTCGGACTAGGTTTGTGTTCAAGGCCGGATTATCCCAAAAGTTTCTTTCGGTTTTCCAGGCACTTTCCATCGCACAGTACTTTCGTACTATGGACGCCAAGTCAGCGAAGCGTGTTATCTCACGGCGATTTATGGCGTTAAGGATTCCCTTGTCCGTGCAATTATTGCAGAAAAATAAGATTGCGTCTTCCTCACGACAGTCCTTAACCTTGTTCATCGCAAGGAGGAATCTGGCCCAGTAATGATGTACTGTTTCCTGGGGCTCTTGCCTGATATGGGAAAGGTCGCTTGTGTTTGGGTGGGTGGGTGGAATTGAATCCAAACCCCTACCCGATCTGGGATCCAGGGGCCGAGGAGTTTCCAATTTTGGAAGTTCTGGTTCCGGGGTGTTACCCGCTAATCCTGGTCCGTTGTCTGACTCTAAGTTCAGGGATTGGATGTTGTCCTCCCGCGAATGGGCGTTCGGCTCGGAGAGCTCGGAAATTCGGACATAGTTGGTCCTCGGGATAGAGGAAAGGTCGCCGCATTGTTCCTCCACCACTGCAATATGATGGGTGACCGGTGGAGAGTTAATCTCCCTTTGATCGGGTTTAAGCCCAATCCGATCATAGTCTGTAGCGACTCCCAAGGCGGCGATGTGATCCAAGAGCTCGTTTAAGGAGGAGAGCTCCATTGGATCCATCTATTCGGCGAGTGCCGATTTGACGTGGAGGCTGTTTTCGATGACCCGAGAATTCATCGTCGGCGCGGCGGCCGAGCAGGCGGTCATGACAAACCCGCCTAGCCGGAGAGTTTGGCCGACGGCCAAAGCTCCCCCAACAGTAGTACCGTCTTTAAAGATGAGACGAGACATCCTTCCTTCTGGTGACGGCATAGAGGAACTCTCAATGAAAGCACCAATATCAGTGTCAAAACTGGCGGATCTCGGGTAGGGGGTCCTGAACTGTGCGTCTAAGGCGGATGGTAACAGGAGGCAGGGGACACAATGTTTTACCCAGGTTCGGGCCCTCTTGATGGAGGTAAAACCCTACGTCCTGCTTGATTAATATTGATAATATGGGTAGTACAAGAGTAGATCTACCACGAGATCAGAGAGGCTAAACCCTAAAAGCTAGCCTATGGTATGATTGTATGTTGTCCTATGGACTAAAACCCTCCGGTTTATATAGACACCGGAGAGGTTAGGGTTACACAAGGTCGGTTACAAAGGAGGAGATATACATATCCGTATTGCCTAGCTTGCCTTCCACGCCAAGTAGAGTCCCATCCGGACACGGGACGAAGTCTTCAATCTTGTATCTTCATAGTCCAATAGTCCGGCTGTCCGGAGACCCCCTAATCCAGGACTCCCTCAGTAGGGTTGTAACTTCATCCAAGCGTGCCCCCTCCTTGGTCGAAATGGTAGGCGCCGAATAATTCATAAACCATGGGCGGCAAAACACTCTCTCCTCGGCGAAAATCGCTCGCACCCACTATTTCAGAACACACCCTCCTCGCCCGAAATCGCTCGCGCCTACTATTTCAAAACACGCCCTCCTCGCCGGAAATCACTGGCGCCCACTATTTGGGAGAAGCAAAGTTACCCTACAATCCCCGACCCTCAAGATACAGACCCAAGCCCAGAAGCCAAAAGGCAGGGGTAGAACTGTAACTTCCCCCACATTTCAGACAAATGTGTCCATAAGACATGGTTCCCCCTCCCAATTCCTCATTCATACAACGTGGGTACCAAATCACCTTCTCCCCAGCCGCGAAACCTTAGCCCCTTCTCCATGATGCCCCCACCGCACCAAATTCACCGCCGTGCTCCTCCCCAATGCCAGAGCCGTTGTCCGTTTGACATCGTGCACTAGGCCGTGTGCCTCTTACTCTGTGTTGCCGGAGCTGCCTCGACCACGACCATGTGAACCATACCGAAGCCAATTCACCCGCACTATTGTGCACGGCGCCGGAGCGGCTCCAACTTCGGATGCGTCCAGGGCCCCGGTGCTGCTTCCCCATAGCCTTCGACCGTCGTGACATAACCTACTTTCTTGCCGCTGGGAGCCACCAGAACCGCGCTGGCCTCACCGACTCGGCAGCTGGAGCTGCCTACTTCACCGGGCCGCAAGATAGGTCATACACTCAGCTTAAATCACTTTATTTAGGAGTCAGTCGCCTAAATTTTTATTCTGGCCCAGTTAATTCCCAATGGGAAGCAGCACCCCTCGAGGCGACGGAGCTCCTAGGCTACCGATTGGTTGGGGCAGCAGTGCCTCGAAAGCTATCGTAGGGGTCCGGGGGCGCAAGTTGGCGGTAGAAGCAGCGCTTAGGTGGCTATCTTAGAGTTGCGTGGGTTGAAGGTACTACCGCCGCTGGATCTGGATGACGGCAAGTCTTTGTGGTTGGCCAGGGGCATCGCAACCACGGGAGTGCAGTGGGGCGGGAGGTGGGGTTGGTCGGAGCTCTCGTGGCGAGGGACGACAGAGGCAGGCTGCTCTGCCGGTGGTCGCTAGCTCTTCGGGGAAGATTCTGAATAGTGTCGGTCGGGAGGCACAAGACGGCATCAAGCCATTTGGTGTAGATCGGACATTACTGAAAGAAAATAAAATCATGTGATCCCAATTTAGTTTTCAGTCAACAAACATGTGACCACTGTCATACCTTACTGTGATCTCTTAGGGTATTTCTTCAGATCAGATATATGTGTCGTTCTTAACATTATGTGTTTTCTGCATCTTCAGCCACACCGTCTTCCTTCTCACTGCAGCTGCTCCAACAAGGGAAGCATACATCAGAAGGGAACTATTGTTGGGGAACGTAGTAATTTCAAAAAAATTCCTAGGCACACACACAGGATCATGGTGATGCATAGAAACGGGAGAGGAGAGTGTTGTCTACGTACCCTCGTAGACCATAAGCGGAAGCGTTTATCAACGTGGTTGATGTAGTCGTACACCTTCACGATCCGTCCCGGTCAAGTATCGAACGTATGACACCTCCGCGTTCAGCACATGTTCAGCTTGATGACGTCCTCGCCTTCTCAATCCAGCAAGTGGGGCAAGTAGTAGATGAGTTCCGGCAGCACGACGGCGTGGTGACGGTGTTGGTGAAGAACAATCTCCGCAGGGCTTCGCCTAAGCACTACGAAAACTATGACGGAGGATAAACTAGAGGGGACGGGATAGCCGGCACACGGCTTGGTGTTTCTTGATGTGTCTTGGGTCCTAGCCCAACTCCTCTATTAATATGTTGAGCCTTGGGATCAAAACTTGGAGTAAAAGCCTCCACAAAGTCGGTTTCACCCAAAAGGCAAGAGTCCTTCTCGGACTCCAGGGCCAGACGCCAGGGTTCCCGGCGTCTGGACCCAGACGCCAGGGACCCTGGCGTCTGGCCCCTGGACTCCGCAAAACTTCCTTTTGCGCTTTCCAAAAACCTTGTGGGCTTTCCCCTTTGGCCCAAATAATGTGTTCTCGTACCCAAACATTTCAGGAAACATCCAGAACCCCTACTGGTGAATTCCGGAACCCTTCCAGAGTCCAAACACTATTATTCCATATATCAATCTTTATCTCCAGACATTCCGGAGTTCCTCGTCATGTCCGTGATCTTATCTGGAACTCCGAACAACATTCGGTCACCAACATACATAACTCATAGTACTATATCGTCAATGAACGTTAAGCGTGCGGACCCTACGGGTTCGAGAACTATGTAGACATGACCGAGACACCTCTCTGGTCAATAACCAATAGCGGGACCTGGATGCCCATATTGGCTACTACATATTCTACGAAGATCTTTATCGGTCGAACCGCATAACAACCTACGTTGTTCCCTTTGTCATCGGTATGTTACTTGCCCGAGATTCGATCGTCGGTATCTCAATACCTAGTTCAATCTCGTTACCGGAAAGTCTCTTTACTCGTTCCGTAACACATCATCCCGCAACTAACTCATTAGTTGCAATGCTTGCAAGGCTTAAGTGATGTGTATTACCGAGTGGGCCCAGAGATACCTCTCCGACAATCGGAGTGACAAATCCTAATCTCGAAATACGCCAACCCAACAAGTACCTTCGGAGACACCTGTATATCACCTTTATAATCACCCAGTTACGTTGTGACATTTGGTGGCACACAAAGTGTTCCTCCGATAAACGGGAGTTGCATAATCTCATAGTCATAGGAACATGTATAAGTCATGAAGAAAGCAATAGCAACAAACTAAACGATCAAGTGCTAAGCTAACGGAATGGGTCAAGTCAATCACATCATTTTCCTAATGATGTGATCCCGTTAATCAAATGACAACTCATGTCTATGGTTAGGAAACTTAACCATCTTTGATCAACGAGCTAGTCAAGTAGAGGCATACTAGTGACACTCTGTTTGTCTATATATTCACACATGTATTATGTTTCCGGTTAATACAATTCTAGCATGAATAATAAACATTTATCATGAAATAAGGAAATAAATAATAACTTTATTATTGCCTCTAGGGCATATTTCCTTCAGTCTCCCACTTGCACTAGAGTCAATAATCTAAATCACATCGCCATGTGATTTAACATCAATAGTTCACATCACCATGTGTTTAACACCCATAGTTCACATCGTCATGTGACCAACACCCAAAGGGTTTACTAGAGTCAATAATCTAGTTCACATTGCTATGTGATTAACACCCAAAGAGTACTAAGGTGTGATGACGTTTTGCTTGTGAGAGAAGTTTAGTCAACGGGTCTGCAACATTCAGAGAAATTTCTATGTCAACAATGCCCTGTACGGAGATACTCTAGCTAATTGCTCCCACTTTCTATATGTATCCAGATTGAGACTTAGTCTCATCTGGATCAGTGTCAAAATTTGCATCGACGTAACCCTTTATGACGAACCTTTTTTTGTCACTTCCATAATGGAGAAACATATCCTTATTTCACTAAGGATAATTTTGACCGATGTCCAGTGATCTACTCCTAGATCACTATTATACTCCCTTGCCAAAAACAATGTAGGGTATACAATAGATCTGGTACATAGCATGGCATATTTTATAGAACCTATGGCCAAGGCATAGGGAATGACTTTCATTCTCTTTCTATCTTCTGCCGTGGCCGGGCTTTGAGTCTTACTCAGTTTCACACCTTGTAACACAGGCAAGAACTCTTTCTTTGACTTGTTCCATTTTGAACTACTTCAAAATCTTGTCAAGGTATGTACTCATTGAAACAACTTATCAAGCGTCTTGATCTATCTCTATAGATCTTGATGCTCAATATGTAAGCAGCTTCACCGAGGTCTTTCTTTGAAAAACTCCTTTCAAACATTCCTTTATGCTTTGCAGAATAATTCTACATTATCTCCAATCAACAATATGTCATTCACATGTACTTATCAGAAATGATGTAGTGCTCCCACTCACTTTCTTGTAAATACAGGCTTCACCGCAAGTCTGTATAAAACTATATGCTATGATCAACTTATCAAAGCATATATTCCAACTCCGAGATGCTTGCACCAGTCCATAGATGGATCGCTGGAGCTTGCATATTTTGTTAGCACCTTTAGAATTGACAAAACCTTCTGGTTGCATCATATAGAACTCTTCTTAAATAAATCCATTGAGGAATGCAGTTTTGTTTATCCATTTGCCAGATTTCATAAAATGCGGCAATTGCTAACATGATTCGGACAGACTTAAGCATAGACACGAGTGAGAAACTCTCATCGTAGTCAACACCTTGAACTTGTTGAAAACCTTTTTGCGACAATTCTAGCTTTGTAGATAGTAACACTACTATCAGCGTCCGTTTTCCTCTTGAAGATCTATTTAATCTCAATGGCTCGCTGATCATTGGGCAAGTCAATCAAAGTCCATACTTTGTTCTTATACATGGATCTCATGTCAGATTTCATGGCATCAAGCCATTTCGCGGAATCTGGGCTCATCATCGCTTCCTCATAGTTCATAGGTTCGTCATGGTCAAGTAACATGACCTCCAGAACAGGATTACCGTACCACTCTGGTGCGGATCTCACTCTGGTTTACCTACGAGGTTCGATAGTAACTTGATCTGAAGTTACATGATCATCATCATTAGCTTCCTCACTAATTGGTGTAGTAGTCACAGGAACAGATTTCTGTGATGAACTACTTTCCAATAAGGGAGCAGGTACAGTTACCTCATCAAGTTCTACTTTCCTCCCACTCACTTCTTTCAAGAGAAACTCCTTCTCTAGAAAGGATCCATTCTCAGAAATGAATATCTTGCCTTCGATTCTGTGATAGAAGGTGTACCAAACATTTTCTTTTGGGTATCCTATGAAGACGCACTTCTCCGATTTGGGTTTGAGCTTATCAGGTTGAAACTTTTTCACACAAGCATTGCAACCTCAAACTTTAAGAAATGACAGCTTAGGTTTCTTGCCAAACCATAGTTCATACGGTGTCGTCTCAACGGATTTAGATGGTGCCCTATTTAACATGAATGTAGCTGTCTCTAATGCATAACCCCAAAACGATAGTGGTAAATTGGTAAGAGACATCATAGATCGCACCATATCTAATAAAGTACGGTTACGACGCTTGGACACACCATTACACTGTGGTGTTCCAGGTGGCGTGAGTAGTGAAACTATTCACATTGTTTTAACTGAAGGCCAAACTCGTAACTCAAATATTTTACTTCCGCGATCATATCGTAGAAACTTTTATTTTTGTTACGATGATTCTCCACTTCACTCTGAAATTCTTTGAACTTTTCAAATGTTTCAGACTTGTGTTTCATTAAGTAGATATACTCATATCTGCTCAAATCATCTATGAGGATCGGAAAATAATGATACCTGCCATGAGCCTCAATATTCATCGGACCACATACATCAGTATGTATGATTTCCAACAAATCTGTTGCTCGCTCCATTGTTCCGGAGAACGGAGTCTTAGTCATCTTGCCCATGAGGCATGGTTCGCAAGCATCAACTGATTCATAATCAAGTGATTCCAAAAGCTCATCAGCATGGATTTTCTTCATGCACTTTACACCAATATGACCTAAACGGCAGTGCCACAAATAAGTTGCACTATCATTATTAACTTTGCATCTTTTGGCTTCAATATTATGAAAATGTGTATCACCACGATCGAGATCCAACAAACCATTTTCATTGGGTGTATGACCCTAGAAGGTTTTATTCATGTAAACAGAACAACAATTATTCTCGAACTTACATGAATAACCGTATTGCAATAAACATGATCCAATCATACATGCTCAACGCAAACAATAAATAACATTTATTTTAGGTTTAACACTAATCCCGAAAGTATAGGGAGTGTGCGATGATGATCATATCAATCATGGAACCATTTCCAATACACATCATCACTTCACCCTTAACTAGTCTCTGTTCATTCTGCAACTCCAGTTTCGAGTTACTATTCTTAGCAGCTGAACTAGTATCAAATACTGAGGGGTTGCTATAAACACTAGTAAAGTACACATAAATAACATGTATATCAAATATACCTATGTTCACTTTGCCATCCTTCTTATCCGCCAATTACTTGGGTAGTTCCGCTTCCAGTGACCAGTTCCTTTGTAGTAGAAGCACTCAGTTTCAGGCTTAGGTCCAGACTTGGGTTTTTCACTTGAGCAACAACCTGCTTGCCGCTCTTCTTGAAGTTCCCCTTTCTTACCTTTGTCCCTTTACTTGAAACTAGTGGTTTTGTTTACCATCAACACTTGATATTTTTCTTGATTTCTACCTTCGTCGATTTCAGCATCACGAAGAGCTTGGGAATCGTTTCCGTTATTCCTTGCATATTATAGTTCATCACGAAGTTCTACTAACTTGGTGATGGTGACTAGAGAATTATGTCAATCACTATTTTATCTGGAAGATTAACTCCCACTTGATTCAAGCAATTGTAGTACCCAGACAATCTGAGTACATGCTCATTGCTTGAGCTATTCTCCTCCATCTTTTAGCTATAGAAATTGTTGGAGATTTCATATCTCTCAACTCGGGTATTTGCTTGAAATATTAACTTCAACTCTTGGAACATCTCATATGGCCCATGAAGTTCAAAATGTCTTTGAAGTCCCGATTCTAAGCCGTTTAAGCATGGTGCACTAAACTATCAAGTAGTCACATATTGAGCTAGCCAAACATTCATAGCATCTGCATCTGCTCCTGCAATAGGTTTGTCACCTAGCGGTGCATCAAGGACATAATTCTTCTGTGCAGCAATGAGGATAAACCTCAGATCACGGATCCAATCCGCATCATTTCTACTAACATCTTTCAACTTAGTTTTCTCTAGGAACAAATCAAAAATAAAATAGGGGAGCTAAACGTGAGCTATTGATCTACAACATAGATGTGCTAATACTACCAGGACTAAGTTCATGATAAATTTAAGTTCAATTAATCATATTACTTAAGAACTCCCACTTAGATAGACATCCCTCTAATCCTCTAAGTGATCACGTGATCCATATCAACTAGACCATGTCCGATCATCACGTGAGATGGAGTAGTTTCAATGGTGAACATCACTATGTTGATCATATCTACTATATGATTCACGCTCGACCTTTCGGTCTCAGTTTTCCGAGGCCATATCTGTTATATGCTAGGCTCATCAAGTTTAACCTGAGTATTCTGCGTGTGCAACTGTTTTGCACCCATTGTATTTGAAAGTAGATCCTATCACACCCGATCATCACGTGGTGTCTCGGCACGAAGAACTTTCGCAATGGTGCATACTCAGGGAGAACACTTGTACCTTGATAATTAGTGAGAGATCATCTTATAATGCTACCGTCAATCAAAGCAAGATAAGATGCATAAAAGATAAACATCACATGCAATCAATATAAATGATATGATATGGCCATCATCTTCTTGTGCTTGTGATCTCCATCTCCGAAGCACCGTCATGATCACCATCGTCACCGGCGCGACACCTTGATCTCCATCGTAGCATCGTTGTCGTCTTGCCAACTTATGCTTCTATGACTATCACTACCGCTTAGTGATAAAGTAAAGCATTACAGGGTGTTTGCATTGCATACAATAAAGCGACAACCATATGGCTCCTGTCAATTGCCAATAACTCGGTTACAAAACATGATCATCTCATACAATAAAATATAGCATCATGCCTTGACCATATCACATCACATCATGCCCTGCAAAAACAAGTTAGACGTCCTCTACTTTGTTATTGCAAGTTTTACGTGGCTGCTACGGGCTGAGCAAGAACCGTTCTTACCTACGCATCAAAACCACAACGATAGTTCGTCAAGTTAGTGTTGTTTTAACCTTCTCAAGGACCGGGCGTAGCCACACTCGGTTCAACTAAAGTTGGAGAAACTCACACCCGCCAGCCACCTGTGTGCAAAGCACGTCGGTAGAACTAGTCTCGCGTAAGCGTACGCGTAATGTCGGTCTGGGCCGCTTCATCCAACAATATCGTCAAACCAAAGTTTGACATGCTGGTAAGCAGTATGACTTGTATCGCCGACAACTCACTTGTGTTCTACTCGTGCATATGACATCTACGCATAAAACCTGGCTCTGATACCACTGTTGGGGAACGTAGTAATTTCAAAAAAATTCCTACGCACACACACAGGATCATGGTGATGCATAGCAACGAGAGAGGAGAGTGTTGTCTACATACCCTCGTAGACTGTAAGCGGAAGCGTTTATCAACGCGGTTGATGTGGTCGTACACCTTCACGATCCGTCCCGATCAAGTATCGAACGTATGGCACCTCCGCGTTCAGCACACGTTCAGCTCAACAACATCCTTGCCTTCTCGATCCAGCAAGAGGGGAGAAGTGGTAGATGAGTTCTGGCAGCACGATGGCGTGGTGACAGTGTTGGTGAAGAACAATCTCCGCGGGGCTTCGCCTAAGCACTACGAAAAATATGACAGAGGATAAACTAGAGGGGACGGGGTAGCCGGCACACGGCTTGGTGTTTCTTGATGTGTCTTGGGTGCTAGGCCTACCCCTCTATTCATATGTTGATCCTTGGGGTCGAAACTTGGAGTAAAAGCCTCCACAAAGTCGGTTTCACCCGAAAGGCAAGAGTCCTTCTCGGACTCCAGGGCCAGACGCCAGGGTTCCCAGTGTCTGGACCCAGACGCCAGGGACCCTGGCGTCTGGCCCCTGGACTCCGCAAAACTTCCTTTTGCACTTTCCAAGAACCTTGTGGGCTTTCCCCTTTGGCCCAAAGAAAGTGTTCTCGTACCCAAACATTTCGAGAAACATCCGGAACCCCTTCCGGTGAATTCCGAAACCCTTCCAGAGTCCAATCACTATTATCCCATATATCAATCTTTATCTCCGGACCATTCCAGAGTTCCTCGTCATGTCCGTGATCTTATCCGGAACTCCGAACAACATTCGGTCACCAACATACATAACTCATAGTACTATATCATCAACGAACGTTAAGCGTGTGGACCCTACGGGTTCAAGAACTATGTAGACATGACCGAAACACCTCTCTGGTTAATAACCAATAGTGGGACCTGGATGCCCATATTGGCTACTACATATTCTACAAAGATCTTTATCGGTCAAACCGCATAACAACATACGTTGTTCCCTTTGTCATCGGTATGTTACTTGCCCGAGATTCGATCGTCGGTATCTCAATACCTAGTTCAATCTCGTTACCGGCAAGTCTCTTTACTCGTTCCGTAACACATCATCCCGCAACCAACTCATTAGTTGCAATGCTTGCAAGGCTTAAGTGATGTGTATTACCGAGTGGGCCCAGAGATACCTCTCCGACAATCGGAGTGACAAATCCTAATCTCGAAATACACCAACCCAACAAGTACCTTCGGAGACACCTATAGAGCACCTTTATAATCACCCAGTTATGTTGTGACGTTTGGTGGCACACAAAGTGTTCCTGCGGTAAACGGGAGTTGCATAATCTCATAGTCATAGGAACATGTATTAAGTCATGAAGAAAGCAATAGCAACAAACTAAACGATCAAGTGCTAAGCTAACAGAATGGGTCAAGTCAATCACATCATTCTCCTAATGATGTGATCCCGTTAATCAAATGACAACTCATGTCTATGTTGAGGAAACTTAACCATCTTTGATCAACGAGCTAGTCAAGTAGAGGCATACTAGTGACACTCTGTTTGTCTATGTATTCACACATGTATTATGTTTCCGGTTAATACAATTATAGCATGAGTAATAAACATTTATCATGAAATAAGGAAATAAATAATAACTTTATTATTGCCTCTAGGGCATATTTCCTTCAGCTATAGTCCCCACTCAACAGTTCGCTGCATCGAATGTGCATGCCCGACATGGACATCCACAACAACTGCAGGGCCATCGACAAGTCAGCACATGATGCTCACTCCTATGGATCACGGCCAAATAGGTTGTACACTCATCTTACTTGTGTGCAACATTTATGGCTTCGTTATTCATCTAAGCACGGAAAATAGATTATCACATGTCACTGTATATTCATGTTGATCTCTTAAGTGTCTTGTTCAGGAGTTAACGTTGTTCCATAGTTCAGATAAGAGACTTGTTCTTTAGGTAATGTTGTTCCATAGTTATCGTCCATCATCCAATGCTATCCCACAGGCTGGTGATTATAACACTTCTAGTATTACCTATGTTGTTCTTTAATACTTCTGTGTGCCATCTAGTTAATATCGAGTACAAACAATACATATTCTGTAGCTTTCATCTGTGTTCTCCCTTTAGTTTTTGAGACCTCTTGCTGCTAGTTAATCCCGGTCCTACTATTTATGTTGTCTCCTATAGCCACTCATTACATAAATCTAACTAGTAGTTTTCTTCCATAAATATAATTGCACACACTGATATATCGAGAAGAACCTCACGGAGCAATTTAACGGCCAACAAACTTGATGTCAATGATACCCAATATGATGGAACATGTAATGGCAGTTCTTCAGAAGACTTGTAGAAAGATGATGAATCCTATTCACCCCACAAAGTCCTTGCTCTAACTTGGCCCGTGATATGGGTACAACATGCATATAATCTCCTGGAGTGCATCTACTCTATTGCAATGCCATGTGCTTAGCCTGCTGATCATGCATGTAAATATATCATGTCTTCCTATTTTTCAGTACCTATTCCATTCATGATAACATGTTTTCAAATTCAAGTACTGTCATTCTACTCTGTCGCAATGCCATCTGCTTACTTTGGACATCATGCTTCTGAATATCTTATGCATTGTTATTCATCCGTATGTACTCCATCTGTCTACCATACCATGTTTTTTACATTGAAGTGTTGTTCTAGTGGTCTGTTGCAATGCCATCTTAGTTTCCCAATCATACACACATATGTTGCCTTAGTTTTTTTATGTATGTATTTCGCTATCATATAGTTTTACATTCAACTAATGTTTTTTTACTCTGTTGTCCTATTGTATCCCTAGATCTTACATCATACTCCCTCCGTCTAGATTACATGTCACAGAAATGGATAAAAATGGATGTATCTAGGACTGAAATACGCCTAGACACATCCATTTATTTCCGGATGGAGGGAATACATGTCAATATGTCATGTCTTTCTATTCTTCAGTACCTATTCCATCTCTCTGCCGTAGCATGTTATAATTGAAGCTCCATTCTTCTATATAAGGCATGCAAGGGGAAGACGGCTATGTTAGAATCTGAAGGGTTACAAACAAGGTATTTGCAAAATATCCAAACGCCAGGAGATAGTAAACCAACTCCAGTGTTCATAGATACTGCTCCAGCATAGAGAAACCCAACTCCTACTGATAATAAGCAGATTCCAGTGGCCAAAGAACTAGTCCGCTCCAGTCCAGGAAAAATATGTCAACTCCATTCTAAAAAGCGTGTGCGTATCCTCGCATCATGAAATTTTGTAGCATTCAGATCATATTTTCTACATGTTCCTTACCCATCTCTCTTTTAGAAAATAAGCTTAAAGGATAGAAGACTTTCTATACTTGGATCGTATTCGAGGAAAGTATCTTGCGGGAATTCTCTGTGCTCCAATGTTGATGTAAGTACCTGTTGTGTATCACTATATTTTTACATCAGCATGTATTTTGTTAATCGGTGTGAATCCAACCTTTATCTAATCTAAATTTACTTGTAGAAAAATGTATAATTAAAGGCGACAATGTTGTTTTTTGTAAGGAAAACTACCTGGTAGTTTTGCATACTGAGCTGCATCAGTGTACTATCTCATATCATGCACATTACTAAATCATAGTGTTGTTCTGGTTGCGCAATCATTCATTGTGTCAATGTTGCTTTCCTATTACCTTACCTGGTTGATGATAGTTGTGCCATATTGTGTTAATTTGGTGTAGGATGGTGTGGTCTGGTTGCCCAAATGTTCATTGTGTCAATGTTCTTTCCTATTATCTGACCTGGCCAATGATAGCAATGCTAGTGTGTTAATTTGGTGCAAGCTACTGAAGATAAGAAGACAAACTCTGAAAACAACAAGGCAACCCCATTGTTTCTTTCCAATAAATCTAGGCCAGGTTATATGGCAATAACTCTTGATAAATCTATTCGGTTCCCCTCCTAATTTACGTTATGTGTAGTGGTTGGGACACTCTCCACTATCAATAATACAAGCCTGCCAAAATCGCCATCTGAATTTGTTCAGTTTCCTCTATCTCGAACCCAACAGAAAAGATGTATGTTTGTGAACCAATTACTGGCTGAAGCAATGATGAAAATTGTGGAGGAATCAGAGGTGCACATTGTTGCGCAACAATAATTGATCAATGTTTTCAGAGACAGTGTAGCAAAGAAGGAAGAACTTGCTCACATGCTTATGGGCGTCATCCGTGCTGAGGTTGCAGATTGTGAGGTTTTAGATCATTAAGTTCTGTTCATTTATTTGCACCGGTATCAATCTTTGATTGCCCAGTGGATGTAATTTCCTGTAATATATGTTGGATGTGCTACGTTTGTCCTTGTATGTCGTATGTTTGCTTAGCACGCCTCACATTCCAGCTAACTGGTCGCTAGGAAGACAAAAAGTAGTGAAATTAATAGCTAGCACGAATAGTAGTTTGACGTTATCTAATTGGGCCTACAGACATGTTCGAACTTTAGCAGGCCCATTAAGTTGATGGGCTATGACCAGGCCAAAAGCTCTATTGGTCCGCTATAATTGAAATGAGCCAACAGTTAATGCTTGGCCATGTTACCTCCCTGGTCGTTAACAAGCCAACATCGAACCAGCAATAAGTGGGCCCATTCAATTTCACGGGCCGTTAACAGGACGATACTAAGGTCGGGCTGTAGATGGCCCAACTGTATTATGGGCCTTTAGCAGGCCGAAAGAGACAGTAGGTTTGTACTGGATCATGAAGAGCATGGGCCGCTAAGAGGCCGAAAGTCAGGTTGGACTGTATATGGCCCAACTGTGTTGTGGGCCTTTAGCAGGCCGAAAGATAAACTGGGCTGGTATTGGACCATGAAGAGCATGGGCCGTTAAGAGGCCAAAACTCAGGTCCGATTGCAAATGGCCCAACACTTAAATGGGTCGCTAAAAGGTTGAAAGACGTACATCCTAAAAATCGGCCCATCCCTTGAATGGGCTTTTAACAGGCTGAAACTACATCGGGCCGATATTGAGCCAAAATATATAGCCGACTATTAACGGGCTCGAACTGACGATGGGTTGCAATGGTGTCAAATAGTTAATGGGACATTGACGGGCCGAATTGGCACATCTTGTATGGGTCGTGGGCTTAAATGGACCAGACACAAGCAGGCCCTATATGGGCCGGCCTGCTAATTTTGACTGGGTCAGCCTCTTTCACCTAAATGGGCCACTTTTTGGCCATGCCACGTGTCAACGTGTCATAGGCGCCTCTCGTACAATGAGTGGATGACATCTGTCCCAACGCTGAGCCGGCACGTGGATCCTCCGGCGAATGATAATTTTACACGTGGAAAATCCCCACTGGTCCGGGCTGTTAACGGGTTATCGGATCCAAACCGGAACTCAATATCTTAACGATAACCCATTATGGTGGATGCCACGTGTTGTTACCCTTGACGAAAACACTTCCATGACGTGCCATTTATTGTCATGGAAGTGGAAACTTCCGTGATGAATTTTGGTATTGTCATGGAACACTTCTACGACAGCACAGGTATGACTATATTGATTCTGTCATAAAATCATCATGGATGTACATGCATGACAAAAAACATAATCTACTATGACAAACACGTATCATCACGGAAGTGGTTTTTTAAATGTAGTGCACCAGTATTTTACCTCCTGGGCTATAAAATTGGATCCATTGTCCGTTATTATGCTGTGGGGGACACTGTAACAGTGAACCACGCCGGATATAAAGTCGATGACCAGTCCAGACTTAGCTGAAGTTGTTGGTTTCGCCTCAATACATTTAGTGAATTTGTCGACCATAACCAGTAGGTATTTCTTCTTCTTGGTCCCCCCTTTAAGTGGTCTGACCATGTCCAACCCCCAGACTACAAAGGGCCAGGAGATTGGTATTGTTCGGAGAGCTGTGGGGGGGCATGTGGCTTTGGTTTGCAAAGAGCTTGCATCCGACGTAATGTTGAACTAGCGTGTGTGCGTCTACGCAAGCGGTGGGCCAAAAAAACCCAGCTCAGAAGGCCTTGTCGACCAGGGCCCGAGTTGCCGCATGGTGACCACCCATGCAAGCATGTATCTTGTCCAAAAGTTGCTGCCCCTCCTCTTTAGATATGCATCGTTGGAGGACTCCAGTAGTGCTTTTCTTGTATAGTTCACCCGCGTGGACCTTATAAGCCTTGGAACGCCAAATTATGCGTCGTGCCTCCGTCTGGTCATCGGGGAGCTCTTGACAGAGAATATAGGCAAGGAAGGGCTCGTTCCATGGTGCGATGATTGCCATGACTTCGTGAGCCGAAGCTATTTCTTCAAGTGTCGATCCCCCGGTGATTTCTTCGTCTGGTTCAATGTCGGGAGGGATGGTCTGTTCGGGGCTGTTGGCTCCCGTGTCCTTGCCCTTGTCCTGCCACACCACGGATAGCTTCAAGAGCCGCTCTACAAAGGTGTTCTATGGGACTGGGTCGCGCTTGGCACCCATGCGAGCGAGGACGTCTGCAGCTTGATTTCTGTCTCTGGAGACATGGTGAAATTCTAACCCTTAGAACCGGGCGGATATTTTAAGAACGACATTACGATATGCTGCCATCTTTGGGTCTTTAGCATTGAATTCTCCATTGACTTGGGAGATGGCGAGGTTAGAGTCTCCCCACCCCTCGAGCCGTTGGACACCCATTGATGTTGCCATCCGAAGTCCATGCAATAGAGCCTTGTATTCGCCAGCATTGTTGGAGTCGGCGTACATAATTTGTAGTACAGACCAGATGTTGTCGCCAGTGGGGGATGTAAGGATCACCCCACCCCCCAGTCCAACTAGCATTTTGGAACTATCGAATTACATTGTCCAATGTGAGTATGTGCTATATTCCCTGGGAGTTTGGCTTTTGTCCATTCGGCGAGAAAATCGGCCAAGACCTGAGATTTAATAGCTTGGCGTGGCTTGTACGCGATTTCGAAGGGAATGAGTTATATGGCCCATTTGGCAATGCGTCCAGTGGCATCCCTGTTGTTGATGATGTTGATTAGCGGTACTTCGGATGCCACCATGACCGAACACTCTTGAAAGTAGTGTAGGAGCTTTTGGCAGCTATCTTTGGGTAATGAGGATACCGAGATTTGCATGGTGTGAGTACTTCTGATATGTAATAGACTGGCTTCTGAACCCGGAACTTGTGCCCCCCCCCCCCCCGCTTCTCACTCTACCACGAGGACTGCGCTCACCACTTGATGCGTGGTCGAGATGTATAATAGCATGGGTTCGCCGATGCCAAGTGCAACTAGTATTGGATTGCCGGCCAAGATCGTTTTTATTTCTTCCAGTGCGGTAGTTGCTTCATCAGTCCACTCGAAGTTTTTGGTCTGTTTGAGCAATCTGTAGAGTGGCAGTGCCTTTTCACCAAGGCGGGAGATAAAGCGGCTTAAGGCTGCCACGCAACCCGCCAGTTTTGGACGTGGTTCAGCTCTGTAGGGATCACTAGCTGGGATAAAGCTCGGATTTTAACCGGATTGGACTCAATTCCTCAGTGCGGAACAATAAATCCGAGCAGTATTCCGGCGGGAACTTTGAAGACACATTTGTCTGGATTGAGTCATACACCGTAAGCTCGCAGATTATCAAAGGTTTGGCAGAGATCGTCCACCAACTCGCTCACGTGTTTGGTCTTGATAACCACGTCATCTATGTATGCTTTGACTATTTTGTTGATTTGATTTTCCATACATGTTTAATCATGCACTGGTATGTGGCGCCTGCATTTTTCAGCCCGAAGGGCATTGTGTTGAAGCGGAATGTCCTGTAGGGGGTGATGAACGCGGTTGCGGCTGGATCGGACTCCTTCATTTTGATTTGATGGTATCCGTAGTAGGCGTCGAGGAAGCACAGTGAGTTGTGTCTGGCAGTGGCGTCCATGATCTGGTCTATGCGAGGTAAAGGGAAGGGATCCTTAGGGCAGGCTTTATTTAGGTCTTTAAAATCGATGCATAACCGCCAGGATTTGTCCTTTTTAGGCACCATAACCAGATTTGCCAACCACTCGGGGCATTTTATTTCTTGGATGAATCCGGCTTCAAGTAATTTTGCTAATTCTTCCCCCATAGCTTGACACTTGGGTTAGGAAAATCGGTGCAGCGTCTATTTAACTGGCTTGAAGCCCTTGATTATATCTGAAGGGTGCCAGGCGAGTATGTCCTAGTTCTCACGCAAGAACATGTGCAATGCTTCATCGACTGCAGGATCCAGCTGGGCTCCAATGGACCCTGTTTTGTTGGGATCCATTGGATGCACTTGGAATTTGACTATTTCGTCTCCTGGTTTGAAGGATGTGGATTTGTGCCTTTTACTGAGGACCACATTATCCCTATCCACCATTGCGCGGAGTGTAGTTAATTCCTCGGCTGTGAGATCCTCGGATGATGCTTTAAGGGCGAGCGATGCTGTTTTATTTTCACCTCGAAGGGCTCTATCCAGATTGCTTATAATTGTGATCACGCCATTCGGCCCTGGCATTTTGAGTTTGATATACCCGTAGTGTGGTATGGCCTAAAACCTTGCGAATGCTTCACGTCCCAATAGGACGTGATATCCGCTGTGAAAGGGCAGAATGTGGAAGAGTAATTCTTCGGACCTGTAGTTCTCGAGAGTGCCGAATACCACGTCGAGAGTGAATCGTCCAGAGCAGCGCGCCTCTCGGCCAGGGATAATTCCCTGAAAGGTAGTGTAGCTCTGTTCGACGCGAGATCTGTCGAGCTGCATTTTGTCAAGGGTGTCCTCGTAATGAGGTTTAAACCGTTGCCCCGTCCATTAGCACCTTGGTTAGTCTGAAGCCATCCACTATGGAATTGAGGACTAGCGCGCTGGGTGCTCAGACGGGGCGGGCCCTTGGCTCATCTTCCTCATCGAAAGTGATTGGTGTACCCGTCCATGAATGTGCGGCTGTCACCTGGTGGATTTGACCGAGATCTCGAAGGGCTCTTTTCCTCTGATTATTTGAGGAAAATATCTCATAGATCGTCAGGACCTCGGTGTCGTTGTATAGGGGTGTTTCTCACCGCTTACTGCAGGGTGTGACTCCGAGGATAGCTTCCCCACTCTTAGCCACCTGCCTGACCACCCAACAAGGTCGAAGGTTGTGGGTTGGGTCTGTGTTCAGCAAGACCGAGTGTATGGGACATGGTTTGTCCAGTAGCTCGTCAAGGACTATTCTAGGTCCAGCGAGAGATCTATTCTTCTTCTCGACAGACTCGTGCTTGGCCGTCTGCCATGGGTATACGCGTTTTGCCCAAGCTTTTCTAGGTTCCTCAGCATGGATTGACTCCACACGCATCTGTTGTGCCTTCCATGCGCTTTCCATGGTGTAATATTTGTGTACCAGATCCTATAACTCGGTGAATTTTTTCACGTGGTGACGGGCGAGGGCATTCAAGATTCCTTCATCTCGGTAGTTATGCTGAAAGGTCGCTACGATTTCTTGGTCGCATCAATCCATCATTCTGTCTTTGACTAGGAGGAATCTGGCCCAGAAGTGGTGGACCATTTCTCCGGGCTGGTGCTTTATGTACATTATATCCCATATGTCGGGATTTCCTGAGTTACTTGGGGAGTACTCGACGTGGGAGGTGGGTGGGAAAGACTTTGCGTCCCAACAGGTTGCGTGTCCAGAGCTTTGGCGGTGGCGTCCAGCGTCAACGTGGTATCCAGTGTGCCAAGTTCGGAATCCGGACTATCAACTGAATACTGTTGTGCAGACTCGAGGTCATGCTTCAAGTCGGATCTTGGTTCCGGGCTCTCTTCGGGGGTAACATTGGGATCTGGGCTAGAAGCTTGGATGTGATGATTGCAAACCCGGACTTAATTTGTTTTTAAGTTTGGCAACTGCGAGCCTTCGGTCAAGTCCTCGATGGTGGCGACGAGGTGTGTGATAGGCGGGATGTAAATTTCCCTGTTATCGGGTTTGAGCCTGATCTGATCGTAGACCGAGGATTGGTCGTCGGAGATTCCCAGGGCTCGGATCCGGTCTAGTAGATCATTCAATGATGAAAGGTCTGTTGGGTCCATATTCTCTGAATATTCGGGATTGACCCACGGTATAGCCGCTCCGGGGACGTTCGAGGTTGCGCCCAGGCAGTATTCGACCGAAACTAGTTCGGTTGAATTGGTAGGGTCGGGCTTTAAGGCCGTGCTCCTGGTGACATTAGTCCTTGTTCGGTTTACCGCTCCCGAAGTGAAAGCATCGGGATCAGTCAGTTTTTCAAGGGGAGCTGAAGATTTTTTTTTCAGAGCAAGATCTCCCCAAGAGTCGGCGGTGAACTCTAGGTTCCCGAACTTGATCTCCTGATCGGGGGAAAAATTCCCAACTTGGCCGAGATGGTTGGTCAGACCAGCGTGCAATATGACACTGCCGAACGCGAAGACCTGGCCAGGGGCAAGGATGTCATGCCCAATATGCGACTCTATCCTAAAGGAACTCGATGGTCCCACCAAGGATAGAACCGCATATTGACACACTTTTGCAAGGTTGATATCATTACATCATACCATTACATAATAGTTGGGGATACAAACAAAGGCATACAGATGCCACATGAATACATCAAACGTCATATATGAGAACAACATCCGACTACGGATGTGAATCACAAACAAAAACTCAAACGACATCCACCCTGCTAGTCCAGGCTACTGACCAGGAACCTATCCCTCGATCGAAGAAGAAGCGGAACAAGAACTCCAAAACAAATAAACATCGCTCTCACGTCATGATCATCGCATTACCTCTACCTACAACTGTTGTTGTAGTAAACTGTGAGCCACGAGGACTCAGCAATCCCATTACCATCGGTATCAAGACTAGCAAAGCTTAATGGGTAGGAAAGGGTAAGTGGTGAGGTTGCCGCAGCGGCTAAGAAATATATGGTGGCTACCTTACGAAGAACAAGAGTAAGATGAGAAACTACGCAAACGGACGCAAACTAGTAATGATCAAGAAGTGATCCTGAACTACTTACGTTCAAACATAACCCAACCATGTTCTCTTATTGACTCACTCGAAAAGAGACCGTCACGGTTACGCACGCGGTTGGTATATTTTAATTGAGTTTACTTCAAGTCCTCTACAACCGGATATTAACAAATTCCCATCCGCCACATAACCGCGGGCACGACTCTCGGAAGTTTAAAACCTGCAGGGGTGTCCCAACTTAGCCCATGACAAGCTCACGATCCGCAGAGACAATCCTCCATCGCGGGACCCTCCGATCAGACTCGGAATCCCGGTGCACAAGACATTTCGACAATGGTAAAACTAATCTAGCAAGACCTCCCGGCGTGCCGACACCGTGATAGTAGCCGTGCGTATCTTGTCTCAGGCCATGTCCGAATGAGCACAACGTACAACAACTGAGACCCGAGTTACCCCGGGGGAAGCCGCACACGACTCTAGTTTGGACCAGCACCATCAGCACTGCCCCCTGTATGTAGAAAAGAATCCTCGGGTTCATGACGCCCTATGCCAATTTAATTATTTAGTTCAATATTATTATGTCAAATGTTAAAACAAATGTTGGGCCTTGCTGGAAGAGTTTTATTAAAAGCGAACTATCAAGAGGGGCCCATAAACCCTCACCGTTTTAGGCACGCAAAATCAAGGAACATAACACCGGTATGACGAAAACTAAGGCAGCAAGAGTGGAACAAAACACCAGGCACAAGGCCGAGCCTTCCACCCTTTACCAAGTATATAGATGCATTAATTAAATAAGAGATATTGTGATATCCCAAGATATCCATGATATCCATGTCCCAACATGGAACAACCTGCAACTAGCAACGCTATAAGAGGGGCTAAGAAAAGCGGTAACATAACCAAACAACGGTTTGCTAGGAAGGGTAAAAAGGTTAGAGGCTATCATGGCAATTTGGGGGGCTTGATAAACAAGTGGTAGGTAGCGCGACATAGCGATAGCATCGAGACAACTAGCATAGAAAAGATAGTAGTGAGATCCAATGTGATGGTCATCTTGCCTTAAATCCCGCTAGGAAGAAGAATGAGTCCATGAAGAAGAAGATCCCACGTAGTCGAACGAATCCTCACAATCACAACGAAACAGGAACTATCGAGAAGGAGCACAACTGGAAAGAAGCAAACAACATGGTAAACACACACCACAAAACAAGACATGATTCTCATCCAAGTATGATGCACGACGAGGCTATATGATGCTACTCATGGCAAGAGATGATGCATACAAGAACAACACATCAAAGCAAGTTTAAACGAGTCCGGAAACAACATATAACAATTCTGGAAACTCCCCATATGCAAATTTCGAAATTGGTTCAGAACTGAACAAAACATCATGTTAAAGTTGTTAAACATTAAGTTAAAGTGCACCAATGTTAAGGCATATCTCCCTCGATGTAGTTTTGGTGATTGATGACAACATGTTTGCGGACTAATCGTGTGCTTTGAGCGTTTCAGAGATTCATCCTTTGGCACGAGACGATTCGTTCCCCTCGGAGTTTTAAACAAGACGGTGTAGCTCTTTTGTTTCTGTTTTGGTGGACTTGTTTCGTAGGAGTCACCGTACTATCAAGAGGGTGTCCGCTTTGGTGAGGCCAGGGTGGAATCAACACATACACATCCTTTTCACACCCTCTGAGCCTTCCCGCTTCGATGGAGGTTTCTTTCCCTTTTTATGAGTATGATTTGGTCCCAGCGGTAGTACCGCGGTGCCCAGCGGTAGTACCGCCTGTGGGTCCTCAGCCGTAGTATCGCTACGGTACCGGGCTCCTACCGTGTCGACTCGAGAGGGTCGCCTCTCATGTCGGATTGTGCAGCACTAAGCAGCGGCAGTAGAAGCGGTAGTACCCCTCGTGAACGGTAGTACCGCCCTACCACCGTGGCAGTACCGCATTGGGTCTGACTCTTGCTCATACGCTAGCCCTCCCAGACTGCACGGCAGTACCGCGAGGGGGAGCGGTAGTACCGCTGGTCCCAACGGTAGTACCGCTGCCCCCTGCGGTAGTACCGCCCTCTACGGGGTTATTTTGGGGGGTAACGGTTGGATTGTTCCCCCTCTTTAAAAGGGGATCTTCTTCTCCAAAGTGGACTTACCTCTTCCCCCCAAGGCTCCATTATTGCTCCAAGCTCCATTTTCGCCCGATCTCTCTCCCTAGCCAATCAAACTTGTTGATTTGCTCGGGATTGGTTGAGAAGGCCCCGATCTACACTTCCACCAAGAGAAATTTGATTTCCCCACTAATCCCTAGTGGATCTTGTTACTCTTGGGTGTTTGAGCACCCTAGACGGTTGAGGTCACCATGGAGCCATAGTCCATTGTGGTGAAGCTTCGTGGTGTCGTTGGGAGCCTCTAATTAAGTTGTGGAGATTGCCCCAACCTTGTTTGTAAAGGTTCGGTTGCCGCCTCCAAGGGCACCAATAGTGGAATCATGGCTTCTCGCATTGTGTGAGGGCGTGAGGAGAATACGGCGGCCCTAGTGGCTTCTTAGGGAGCATTGTGCCTCCACACTGCTCCAACAGAGACGTACTTCCCCTCAAAGGGAAGGAACTTCGGTAACACATCCTCGTCTTCACTAGCTCCACTCTTGATTATTTCGTACCTTTACTTGTGCAAGCTTATATTGCGTTGCATCTCTTGCTTGCTTGTGTGCTTGTTGTTGTTGCATCATATAGGTTGCTCACCTAGTTGCATATCTAGACAACCTACTTTGATGCAAACTTTAGATTGATAAAGAAAAGGCTAAAAATTGTTAGTTGCCTATTCACCCCCCCCCCTCTAGTCAACTATATTGATCCTTTCAATTGGTATTAGAGCCTCGTATCTTTTTAAGGACTTTGTCATCTGAAGAGTATGGTTGAGGTCATAGACGGTGTGGAGGAGCACTCCGGTGCGAATCCGGTCTCGTCTACGGACGATGGGGGAACCTCGGTCTCTCATGAGGAATTCAATGTGGCCTTGGATACATTGAAAACCTCCATGACGACCGAAGTTGAAAGCATGTTTAATAAATTCATTGAAGGGCTTAAACTATCCGCCGCACCGTTGAAAGTGGATGATCCCACTAACAAGGTGATGGATGCTAACTCCAACAAGGGGGATGCTACTAGTGAAAAAGCTCCTTCTTCTAGTGGTAAGAATGGCACCGGCATCTTTGCCCATGTGGAACCTCCACTTGTTTATGGTGGACCGATTCCCTCTACTCATTTGAATCATGCCGTTCCCCCCTAAGATTGTGAAAAATGAGGACTTTGATTCTTGGGTTTATCGCTTTAAGTGTCATTTAAATCATGTGAATACTAATATTTGGAGAATCATTGAAGAAGGTTTCTATCCGCATGACCCAAGCAACTTCACCCCTAGAGAAGCCGCGGATAATCAATTCAATGAGAATGCTCTCTTCATCATCCAAGATGCAATTCCACCTGAAGATCTCCCTCATCTTCGGCCCTTTGCCTTGGCCAAAGATGCATGGCTTTGTGTTGTCTCCCTCTATCGGGGAAGTGCAAGAATTCAACGCTCCAACTATGAAGTAGTGTAAGATGAAGCCGATGAGTTTGCAATGAAATAAGATGAAGAACCTTGTGAGCTTTATCGGAGAATAACCAAACTCGCGATCTCACTCCGAGATCATGGGAGCAAGGACATGGATGACAATTGGATCAAGCGCAAATTCCTCAAGGCAATGATGCCTTACCACAAGGCCATGTCCTCCGTCATTTGTCAAAGGCCGGACTTCCACACTTTGTCCTCAAGTGAAGTGTTGGATGAGTTTGTGGCCATGAGCATCTTGGACAAGACCGCCGACAATGCGGTGCTACGTTCTCAAAGAGCAAAGAATCCCAACCATGCATTAAAGGCCAAGGTTAGTGTGGAAGAAGAGGACGAAGAAGAAGAGGAGGAGAACAACCCCGAAGATACAAAGTATGCCTATCATGAACACATGGCTCTTCCTTCAAGGCAATTTTGGAGAAAGAAAAACTCAAGGCCCAACTTCAACAAGAACAACTCAAGTGGCACAAGGGGAAAGCAACGTGTGAGGACTTGCTATAATTGTGGCAATGTGAGCCATTTTGTTGCGGAGTGCCCGTATGAGAAGAGGGAAGATAATGGTGGCAAGCTCATCCGAAAGGACAAAGCCAAGTCTTTCCCAAACGACCTCCCCCTCTCAAGCAAACCTTTGTGAAGGAGGGAGAGGGTGCTACTAAGGAGAAGAAGAAGAACACCGAGAAGGGTGGTTATGCCAAGAAGGGCAACACTTCCCTTCCCAACCAAGCCGGTGACTTTAACCCTTCTTATGTGTTGTGCCGTGCTAGTGATGGATATGTTTATGCAAAATTTGTTGGCTCTCCTTATGAGTAAATTGAATGGTCTATTTGGGTTCCTAAGACCCTCATTACTAACATCAAAGGACCCATTACTAAATGGATACCTAAAACCAAGCATTGATCTCTTGTAGGTGTTTGCTTCCGGTGGGGGATCATGGTTGCTCGATAGTGGAGCCACTAATCATATGACCGGAATGAAGGACTTGGTGGTGGATGTTCACAAGATTCCATCTATGCCCACCAATGTCGAGTGGGGTGATGCCTCGTCCTCCAAGGTATTGGGGCTTGGAAAGGTTGTCATTTCTCATGATCTCACGATCGAGAAGGTCATGCTTGTTGAGTCCCTTGCATACAATTTACTTTCCTTTCGTCAACTTGCACTCATGGGCTTTGCCACTTTCTTTGATATTGATACTGTGGCCCTCTTGTGGAGCAAGACTCTTAAAGTAGCCTTTGTTGGGCATGTCGAGAATGGTCTCTATGTGATTAACTTTTAGGAGCGACCCACTAAGACCGCGACATGCCTAATGGCTAAAGTTGATGTGGGATGGCTTTGGCATCGCCGTCTAGCCCATGTCAATATGAGATCTTTGCAAAGTCTTCTCAAGGGGGGCCATGTCCATGGACTAACAAATGTTAGTTTTGCTAAAGATCGTGCTTGCAGTGCTTGCATCGAAGGAAAGCTACATGAGAAGGCTCACCCTCCCACGACTATCATCTACTCGAAGAGGCCTTTGGAGCTCCTTCATATGGATATCTCTGGGCCTACATCATTTGATAGTCTTGGGGGTACAAAGTATTGCTTCGTGATTGTGGATGATTATTCAAGATACACTTGGGTATATTTATTCAAGAGGAAGAGCGAGACCCAACAAAATGTCATTGACTTTGCAAATGAAGCCCAATGTCAACACAATGCAAAGATCTTGACTATAAGAAGTGACAACGGCACCGAGTTCAAGAACTACACCTTGGATGAGTTTCTTAGTTATGAGGGGATCAAGCATCAATATTACGCACCATACACCCCTCAACAAAATGGTGTAGCGGAGAGGAAGAATCGGACGTTGATGGATGCGGCAAGGACCATGATGGCGGATTTCAAGTCTCCATACAACTTTTGGGCCGAAGCCATCAACACCGCGTATCATGCATCAAATCGGCTCTATCTCCGCAAAGGCTTGAACAAGACTCCATATGAGATACTCACCGGTAACAAGCCCAACCTCAAGTACTTTCGGGTGTCCGGGTGTAAGTGTTTCATTCTGAAGAAAGGTGTTTGTTTGTCTAAATTTGAGACCAGAGCTTATGAGGGCATATTTGTTGGTTATGCTACAAACTCTCATGCTTATCATGTCCTCAATAAGTCCATGGGGCTTATTGAGGAGACGTGTAACATGGAGTTTGATGAGAATAACGGCTCCCAAGTGGAGCAAAGTGGCACTTGTGATGTAGGTGATGAAATTCCTCCTCAAGCCATAAGAAGAATGGGTGTTGGTTTTATCCTACCCATTGAGGAACCCCTTGTGGCCGAAGGAGAAGGACAATGCTCCACTCAAGTGGAGCCATCACCAACCCAAGGCCCACACGCTTCCGAAGAACAAAGTGAAGGCCCTCAACCTCAAGAACAATACCAAGGGCAAGGTCAATCTCAAGATGGTGTTGAAACATCAAGTGATGCCCAAGGTCAAGTTATCTCCTTTGAGCAAGTTCAAGATCAAGAGCTTCCTCGAGATCAAGAACAAGCTCAAGACGGCGCTCAAGATGATCAAGTGACCGCTCCTCGACTCACCCCAGAGGAGGAATTGGAGCGTCGTGCCGCCAAGATTGCTTCCAAGCTCTCCACCAAGGGCATCTCATGAAGAATGTGCTTGGAAGCATTCAAAAGGGGGTAAGAACTCATAGACAATTGGCAAACTATTGTGAACATCACGCATTTGTCTCTTGTGTTGAACCCCAAAAGGTATATGCGGTGCTCGAAGATCCGGATTGGCTTAATGCCATGCATGAAGAACTCAACAACTTTGAGTACAACAAGGTGTGGAGATTGGTGCCAAGGCCAACGGGGAACCACAATGTCATTAGAACCAAGTGGATATTTAAGAACAAGCAAGATGCTCATGTGACCATCGTTCGCAACAAGGCGAGATTGGTGGCACAAGGCTACTCCCAAGTCGAGGGTATCGACTACGGTGAAACCTTTGCTCCCGTTGCTCGCCTTGAATCCATTCGTTTGTTGATTGCTTATGCTTCTCATCACAACTTTAAATTGCAACAAATGGATGTTAAAAGTGCTTTTCTTAATGGTCCTATTAATGAGTTGGTATACGTCAAGCAACCCCCCGGGTTCGAGGATCCCTACTTTCCCGATCATGTGTATCAACTCGATATGGCACTCTATGGCCTTAAACAAGCCCCACGTGCGTGGTATGACCACCTTACTGAGTTGTTACAAGACCGTGGATTTGAAGTTGGGCTGATCGACCCCGCTCTTTTTACTAAGAAGGTCAAAGGGGAGTTGTTTGTGTGCCAACTATATGTTGATGATATTATATTTGGTTCCCCTAACAAAGCTTTCAATGAGGAATTTGCCGCTCTCATAACCTCTAAGTTCAAGATGTCTTCGATGGGGGAGTTGAAGTTCTTCCTTAGCTTCGAAGTCAAACAAAGAAGAGAAGGAACCTTCATCAACAAAGCCAAATACACTCAAGACATGCTCAAGAGATTCAAGCTAAGTGATGTCAAGCCATCTTCCACTCCCATGCCCACCAAGTGCCAACTTGACATTGATCCCAATGGTAAAGCGGTGGATCAAAAGGTATATCGCTCCATGATTGGCTCCTTGCTTTACCTTTGTGCATCTAGACTGGCTATCATGTTGAGTTTGGGAATTTGTGCACGGTTTCAAGCCGCACCTAAGGAAAGCCACTTTGTGGCGGTCAAGCAAATCTTTTGATATTTGGCTCATACCCCAAACTTTGGCTTATGGTACCCAAGAGGAGCAAACTTCAAGCTTGTAGGATATTCGGACTCCGATTGGGCGGGAGACAAAGTGGATGGGAAGTCCACTTCCGTAGGGTGCCAATTTCTTGGTTGCTCTTTGGTGAGTTGGTCTTCCAAGAAACAAAGTTGTGTGTCTCTCTCGTCCACCGAAGCAGAGAATGTGGCGGCCGGTAGTTGTTGTGCACAACTTCTTTGGATGAGGCAAACATAGACACATAGCAGAAGGCTCCAAACGGAGTAATGAAAGCCGTCTTCTCCTGGTCCTTAACTGCCATTTTGATCTGATAATAGCAGAATAAGTATCCAAAAAGCTCAAACGCTCACAACCCACCATAGCATCAATGATTTGATCAATACGAGGGAGAGCAAAAGGATCAGCCGGACAAGCTTTGTTTAAATCTGTGTAATCCACACACATACGCCAAGTGTCGTTCTTTTTTAGCACAAGCACCGGGTTAGCCAACCACTCTGGGTGAAAAACTTCAACAATAAACCCGGCCACCAAGGTCCGGGCCACCTCTTCTCCAATAGCCTTGCGCCTTTCCTCGTTGTACCGCCGAAGAAACTACCTAACCGGCTTAAACTTGGGATCAATATTGAGAGTGTGCTCAGCGAGTTCTCTCGGTACACCTGGCATGTCAGAAGGTTTCCATGCAAAGATGTCCCGGTTCTCACGGATGAACTCGATGAGCGTGCTTTCCTATTTGGGATCCAAGTTAACATTGATAATAAATTGTTTGGATGAGTCACCAGGCACAAAATCAATCATCTTGGTATCGTCAGTTGACTTGAATTTCAACGCCGGCTCATGCTCAGTAGTTGGCTTCTTCAAAGACATCATGTACGCTGGGTCAACATTATCCTTGTAAAACTTCAATTCTTCTGTTGCACAAACAGATCCGGCGTAAGCAGCATCACCTTATTCACATTCCAAGGCTATATTTCAGCTTCCATGCACTGTGATAGTGCCCTTATAACCCGGCATCTTGAGCTCTAGATAAACATAACACGGTTGTGCCATGAATTTTGCATAAGCCGGCCGTCCAAATAGGGCGTGATACGGGCTTTTCATTTTGACCACTTCAAAAGTTAACTTCTCCGCCCTAGAATGCTCATCTCCAAAGGCTACTTCCAGCTCAATCTTACCAACCGGATATGCCGACTTACCAGGCACTACTCCATGGAAAATGGTGTTGGATGTCTTAAGACTTTTTTCAGTCAACCCCATGCGACGGAATGTCTCATAATAGAGAATATTGATACTACTGCCTCCATCCATGAGTACCTTAGTGAATTTGTATCCACCAACCTGAGGGGCCACCACCAAAGCCAGGTGACCCAGATTATCGACCCAGGGAGGGTGATCTTCCCTACTCCACACAATAGGCTGCTCAGACCATCTCAAATAACATGGAACCGCCGGTTCAACCGCATTCACAACTCTCTTATGAAGTTACTATTCCCTTTTGCATAAACTGGTGGTGAACACGTGGTATTGCCCACTGTTTAGCTGCTTTGGGTTACTCTGATACCCGGATTGCTGCTGCTGACTACCTTGGACGGATTGCTGATTATAGCCGCCTTGATTCCCCTGAGGGCCCTGGCCATGAAAACCGCCGCCGCTTGAGCCGCCGCCCGGGCCATGAAAGCCGCCACCGCCTGAGCCATTGCCAGGCCCATGATTATCGTCGAACATTTTAGAATTCTTGAAAGCTTCTCACGGGTGTCGTGTCTTGGACAGGGTTCATTTAACAACTGCTCGAGGGTGGGACCTGACCCGCCTGACCGAGGAGGTGGCCTCCCCTTACGCCGTTGATTGTTGCCCTGTGCGTTGGTGTTAGCTACAAATTCCAGACTACCGTCGGCCTTACGTTTATTATTACCTCCTTGATTTGCCGGGTTATGCTGATGACCTTTGCCGTTGCCGTTCTTCTTTCCCTTCCCTGTCTTCTCTTCGTCAGACACGGGATCCTTGGTACTATCAGAATTGGCGTATTTAACCAGAGCCGCCATCAGTTGGCTCATGTCATTGCAATCACGTTTGAGCCGCCCCAGCTTCTGTTTCAGAGGTTCAAAACGGCAATTTTTCTCCAACATTAAGACCGCGGAGCCGGCATCCATCTTATCGGATGAATGTATTATTTCCTTCATCCTCTTGCTTGCAGTTAGTCAAATCCATAATCGACATGGGTTGCTTGCATGTGTCCTTGAAGTTCTGAATAAACTGGGCCTTTAACTCGGCCCATGAGCCGATGGAATTGGGTGGCAACCCCTTCAACCAAGTGCGAGCTGTTCCATCCAACATCATGGTGAAGTACTTAGCCATTGTTGTGTCACTGACCTCCAGCAACTCCATGGCCATCTCATAACTTTCAATCCATGCCCCGGGTTGTAAGTCTGTTGTGTAATTAGGCACCTTCCGAGGCCCCTTGAAATCCTTTGGTAAATGCTCATTACGTAGAGCCGGCACCAAGCAAGGGACACCTTCCGTTCTTGTGGCCACGCCTGCTTCAACAGAGGCCGTTGGATAAACCGGAAAATCCTGGTGAGTCGCCTGCTCTGCTGCCTGTTGAACCACCTGCTCAGCCTCTTGGCGGATCCTCTCCTGGTCCACCAAGTTAAGAGCTCCATCATGCGCCAGGTCATACCTGCGTGGCTGGTTACGGCGCTGAGCATTGCTTGACATGGCTGCTGAATCCATATGCCTGCTATAGCTTGGGCTCCGGCTTGGGCGAGGGGTTGAATGGATCCTGTCTCGACTATAAGAGTATGACTCCTTCTGCGCCAGGGCTGTCTAAAGAAGATCTCTGACCCTTCGTGTTTCGATCGCCGTCGGAGAATCGCCTTCCATTGGGAGAGCCGCCAGACATGCTGATGCAACAATCATATTCTCCAAAGGGTTAGAAAAATGACCCGGCGACGTTGGTGTATGACGAGGCGGGGCCGTATTCACCCGAGGGGGGTCCATAGCTCGTGGCTGACCCGGCGCCCCAGCCCCAGGTGTTGTAATCTGGTTGGCCTCTGGCGGGTTACAGGGACCCGCCCCGAGTGTGTCGAAGAGATTCCTAGGATCATAAGTCAGGGGCAGACGTGATTGAGTCTTCTGGTGCCTTCTCCTCATGACCTCGTTTGACGCGTTTAGATTCATTGAAATCTGAAAAGCCTCTGATTGAAGCTGTTGAGCCTGGGCGTCCAAAGCCGCCCGTTCTGCAGCCATCTGGACGTCCTCCGCCGCCAAGTTTTCCTTGGCTTGAGCTATCTCCTCACGCAGCCGTGCCACCTCCGCATCATGCTGAGCCTTGTCTGCCGGTTCAACCACGACGGTCAACAGGGCCATCATTTTATCCATAAGATCCATCGACACCTGAGCCGGCGCACGCGTAGGGTCTCCTGACCCGGTCGCGGCCGTCCTAGAGGTTATTGCTGCCGCAGCTGTCGAGTTTTGTACGGGCTGTGTACCAGTCACGAAGACCCCTGCTCTGTTTGGCGGCTCAAAGGGGTCCGGAATACTGCTGCCATCGGAATAGCCCCCAAGCCCACCATCTGGTAGTTGATACAATGAATCCGTCTCGCCTGTGGACGACTCACTATCAGAATAGATGGCCGTCTCACCACCATCCACAGATCCTTCACAGAACTCCCCTCCATGGATGTTGTAACACCCAGATGTAACTTGCCATATTTGTACTCCAACTCTTGCCATTTCGACTTTAAGTTATGAGATTTCCCTTTGTGGTTGGGTTTTGTCTTCGTTTTGCTTTTTGTTCATTTCATGCATTTCATATCATGTCATCATGTGCATCGCATTTGCATACGTGTTCGTCTCATGCATCTGAGCATTTTCCCCGTTGTCCGTTTTGCAATCCGACACTCCTATGTGCACCGGCGTACCCCTTTTGTCTCTTTTCATGAGTGGGTGTTAAACATCCTCGGAATGGACCGAGATTTGCCAAGCGGCCTTGGTACACCACCGGTAGACCGCCTGTCAAATTTCATGCCATTTGGGGTCCATTTGATACTCCAACGGTTAACCGGGGAACCAAAAAGGCCTCGTGTGTGTTGCACCCCAACACCCCTCCAAAATGGCCCAATAACCCTTCCAAACCACTCCCATGTCCTCCGCCGTCGGATCACGATCGCGTGGGCGAAAACTACACCCCATTTGGACACTCCTACCTCCTCCTACCTATAAATATGTGCACTCCTCTGAAAATTCGGGTCTAACCCTAGCTTCTTCCTCCTCACGACGCCGAACGTGTCCACCGCCGCTGTCGGACGTGTCCGCCGCCTCCCTCCAACCAATCCGCCGCTGCCACGTGTCCCCCGCGCCTCCTCTCTCTCCTCCCCGCCGCCAGGCCCGTCGGGGCCCGAGGCTGGCACGTCCAGGGCCGCGCCCCGCGCCGCCGCCCGAGATCCTCGCCGCCCCACACGCCGCGCCACCGCCCTGCTGCGTCGCAACGCTCGCCGCCTTCGCCACCAGTTGCCGGTGCCGTCGCCCTACCGCACGTCCTTCGCCGCAGCCGCGTCGTGCACCACCGTCCGGCCTCA
The DNA here is from genome assembly GCF_056163025.1 of Triticum urartu. Lineage (NCBI taxonomy): Eukaryota > Viridiplantae > Streptophyta > Magnoliopsida > Poales > Poaceae > Triticum > Triticum urartu. The sequence continues at coordinate 222,802,940 of NC_141878.1, forward strand.
CCCTCGCCTCCACCGCGCCAGATCCGGCCGGGTCCGGACTCCCATGAGCTCCGGCGAGCTCTTCTCCGCCCCAGCGACGTCGTCTTCCAACTCCGGTGAGCCCTCCATCCATCCTCGATCCACGTGCCAGGCCAAACCCTAGATCTCGCGGGGTGAGATTTTCTCCAAGTCCTTTTTCCCCTCACTTTTTCAGGCCCTGTTCATTGCATCATAACTCTGTGACCGTAGCTCTGTTTCCTGCGCATGATATATCAAAATGTTCATTGGGAGATGCACTTCATTTCATTCCATTGTAGCATGCTTGTTTGAGTCCATCTTGATGCCCAAATGTTTGATGCAATAGTGCTATAAAATGTTTGCTCCTGTCACTTAGCAGTTTATGAGGTTTTGTCATTTTTTGCCACATTTGATGTGTGCATCTTATGGGCATGCGCTCTACATGTGTTTTGAACTATGCCATGCCATCTTTACAGGGGTGCTTGCCATGTATTTTTGTGATCTATGTGGTGAGTAGCGCAAGCATGCAAAGTAGTCTTCGTGATATTGATGATTTCAAGGACTTAGGATTTTGCTAAGTCCTTGTTATGTTGTTATTTTTATGCCATGTAAACATGATGATACAGTGAGATCCATGCTTGTTTTGAGTATCTTCAGTAAGGGTGTTTTAGACATATGGTTATGCTCTACCCATCTGTGGCCCTGTTTGCAATTATGGAGTGCACTAGCATGTCTTAATCTTGCTCTACTTTTGCTATAAAATGTTCCTGGCAGATTGTTTACATGTTAATCAATTTTGCCATGGTTGTTGTGGTTGATCCATGCATGCTATGAACTTGCTCTTGCCATGGTTACTTCATGAACATGTCTTCTTGCTGATGCCATGCTTAGTTTGTCATGCAAGGCTTTGTGATGAGTGAATTGAGCTCGCAAAGATGCCTTCATAATTCTGTGTATGCCATGCTCTGTTTTCTGCTAAGTCTGAAACTGTTAATAAAACTTGCTATGTTTACATGGGTGCCATCATATCTTCTGTGCCTTTTTGGCTCATGTTCAGTAAGGGACTTTTGTTCTATGCAATTAGTAGATTCATGCCATGCCTTGTATTGCTATGATAAGTTCATGTAGCATCTTGTTTGATTGCTCTAAACATTGCTTCCTGATGTTATTCCTGGCATGTTAGTTTTTTCACTGTTTCTGAAGCTGATATCTTTTGCACTTTTGCCATGCTTGTTTGAACCTGCTCTGGTGTGATTTAGCCGTAGCTCAGTGTTCATGTTTTGTCAAGCATCTTGAGTAGATCACTAACATGTGCTTTGTTGTTATGTTGGAGTGCAATAGCTTAGTTTCTTGTTGCATTCTAGGTGGCATTGTGTTGTTAATCGCAGAATTGTGCCATTCTTATTTTGCTTGCCATTTGCAAACCGTGCATTCGATTCCGGTGATCTTTATATCGATTTCGACCAAAATCATCTCATCTTTCCAACGGCACACTTGGTTTGCCAAGTTGATGCCTTGTTCATCCTTTTCCTTCCGGAGCACACATATGCATTGCATATCACATCTCACATATCATGCCATGCTTTGCATCATGTTGATTGTGCATTGCACCATGATTGATTGTTGGTCCTTTGCTTGTGTTCTTTCCTTGGATAGAGCCGGGAGACGAGTACATGATCGAGGAGCCTGTTGAGTATGCTTACGAGGATCAAGCTTTCGTCAACTCTGGGAACATTGCAGGCAAGATGACCATACCCTCGAAATCACTTCTATCTTTGCTTGCTAGTTGTTCGCTCTATTGCTATGCCATGATGCCTAACACTTGCTATATCATGCCTCCCATATTGCCATGACAAGCCTCTAACCCACCTTTCCTAGCAGACCGTTGTTTGGCTATGTTACCGCTTTGCTCAGCCCCTCTTATAGCGTTGCTAGTTGCAGGTGAAGTTGAAGTTTGTTCCATGTTGGAACATGGATATTGTTGGGATATCATTATTATATTTTGTTTACTTTAATGCATCTATATAATTGGTAAAGGGTGGAAGGCTCGGCCTTATGCCTGGTGTTTTGTTCCACTCTTGCCGCCCTAGTTTCCGTCATACCGGTGTAATGTTCCTTGATTTTGCATTCCTTACGCGGTTGGGTGTTATGGGAACCCCTTGACAGTTTGCCTTGAATAAAACTCCTCCAGCAAGGCCCAACCTTGGTTTTACCATTTGCCACCTAAGCCTTTTTCCCTTGGGTTCCGCAGACTCAAGGGTCATCTTTATTTTAAATCCCTGGGCTAGTGCTCCTCTGAGTGTTGGTCCAACCTGTCAGCCGCCGGTGGCCACCGAGGGCAACTCTGGGTTGGCCTACCGGAATCTTGGACAATCCGATGTGCCCTGAGAACGAGATATGTGCAGCTCCTATCGTGATTTGTCGGCACATTCGGGCGGCTTTGCTGGTCTTGTTTTACCATTGTCGAAATGTCTTGTAACCGGGATTCCGAGTCTGGTCGGGTCTTCCTGGGAGAAGGAATATCCTTCGTTGACCATGAGAGCTTGTGATAGGCTAACTTGGGACACCCCTGCAGGGTTTTGAACTTTCGAAAGTCGTGCCCGCGGTTATGGGCATATGGGAATTTGTTAATATCTGGTTGTAGAGAATTTGACACTTAACTTAATTAAAATGAATCAACCGCATGTGTAGCCGTGATGGTCTCTTTTTGGCAGAGTCTGGGAAGAGAACACGGTCTCGTGTTATGCTTGAACGTAAGTAGCTTCAAGATCACTTCTTGATCACTTTTAGCTTCTCGACCGTGCTTTGCTTCTCTTCTCGCTCTCTTATGCGTAAGTTAGTCACCATATACGCTAGTGCTTGCTGCAAATCCACCTCACTACCCCTTTCCCACCTTTAAGCTTTGATAGTCTTGATCTCGCGGGTGTGAGATTGCTGAGTCCTCGTGACTCACAGATACTTCCAAAACAGATGCAGGTGCCGATGATGCCAGTGCAGGGGACGCTACCGAACTCAAGTGGGAGTTTGACGAGGATTCGGGTCGTTACTATGTTTCTTTTCCGGATGATCAGTAGAGGAGCCCAGTTGGGGCGATCGGGGATCTACACTTGGGGTTGTCTTCCTTTATTTTGGTTCCGTAGTCGGACCTTGATTGTATTCTGGATGATGTATGATATATTTATGTATTTGTGTGAAGTGGCGATTGTAAGCCGACTCTTTATCCCTTTCTTATTCAGTAGATGGGATGTGTAAAGATTACCCCTCTTGCGACATGCCTACCATGCGTTATGCCTCTAAGTCGTGCCCCGACATGTGGGAGATATAGTTGCATCGTGGGTGTTACAAGTTGGTAATCAGAGCCTTCCCCGACTTAGGAGCCCCCTGCTTGATCGAATCGCTGACGTTGTTGAGTCTAGAACAAAATGTTTTGAGTCTTAGGATTATATATATCAGAGAGTAGGATTCTTTTTACTCCTCAGTCCCTTCATCGCTCTGGTGAGGCCTCCTGGCGTAGAGTTTTGACTCTTCTCTCCTCAAATTTCATGAAAAAAATTGGATCACGCGGGTATCTTGGAATCGTTCCGATGGTTTTGTGACGAGAACATTGTTCTTGGTGCCTCCTGACATTTAGGGGTTGTGGCAGTGTCCCGGGGAGTTGAGCTCCGGGGTGTTGTCGTCACAATTTTATCGTTGCAGTTCTGGTATACCTGAGTTCGCCGACATCGAAAATCTCTTTTATGCAGTTGTTGGTGAGATAACCTCGACGCCACCCAGTACTGGGGCAGGAGTTTAGGAGTATTGCCATAACTCGTATAACGGATGCTTTTCGAAGGTTGAGGTAAATGATTTCCAAAGGTTTCTTGGTTATGTGTTGAAGGATGGATACAGCTGGATGTAGGATTTGCTATTTTTGGGTGAGATATTATGCTTCCCCTGTATCCCCAACACCTGATTGCATAACCAGAAAGTTTTTGGGAGTTTCATAGGTGGGAATTCATGTAGCTCTAGTATTTCTTCCCGCAGATATTTGGTTTGTGATTGGGTAATCCTTACCACTTATTTGTTCACATTCGTACCTTGTTGCTTTATTTCATTTACCTTCATCTAAGTGGCTTCTCAACTTTATGGAAGTGTGATGATTTCCTTTGGAATTCATCCGTTCATTCTTGTTTCGAATGTTAAGGCTATATGTTGCAATTTCGATCCATTGATTCAGCTTAAATATATGTTTTTTCAAGATGCTAACGGATGTCAACCTCTTCAGGATGGCTCCTCCAATGCGTCAGAATCCGAACCCTCCACCACCACCTCCACCTCCGGAGGCATGGCAAGCTATCATGGCAGCCACCAATGCCAACACTCAGATGCTTTTGCAACTCTTGCAAGAGCGCAACCAAGGGCAAGGCAACCAAGGAAATCAAGGCCAAGGAAACAATCAGCCTCAGTTTGCTACCCTCAATCAGTTCCTCGCAAACCAGCCGAAGTCCTTCGGCAACTGTGTCGAGGCCACAGACGCCGACGACTGGCTCGTGTCTCATACTCCAAGGTCAAGTGCTCCTTATCACCGTCTGCTCTGAGAGGTTACTTGCAACAAGTGTCAGCAAAAAGGGCACTATGTGAACAAGTGCTTCAACCAGAGGCGCCTTCCGCCTCCTCCTCCTGTGAGATCTGCCAGCGATGCAGTGGTCAAGCATAATTCCAAGTTTGCAAAGGTCAACATGATGAACGCAGCTCAGGCAGAGGACTCTTCAGAAGTGATCATGGGTAACCTTCCTGTTAATGATTTTCCTGCAAAAGTTCTTCTTGACACTGGTGCATCGCTTAGTTTCATCTCAAGACCATTTGCATCAAAGCATGAGTTGGCTTTCCAAGTTTTGCCTAGTCCGTTAGCAGTTGTCTCACTGGGTAAACGCATGAACGCTAACTCCATGGTTCCGGATGTTTCTATCAAGATGGGTGACTATAAATTTCTGTCCTCTCCAATTGTTCTTGGCGACTCAGATATTGATCTAATTCTCGGCATGGACTGGCTTTCTAAGCACAAGGCTCAGCTTGATTGTGCTGCCAGGCAGATTCAATTGACACACTCGTCTGAGGATGTGATCATCTATTCCACTCATGATGATACCATTCGACTGTTTTCTCTCAATAGAATGGTGAGTTGAATGTCATCTCTCAGATTCCAGTCGTTTGTGAATATTAAGACGTCTTTCCAGAAGAGCTTCTAGGAATGCCTCCTCACCGGCCAGTTGAATTCGTCATCAATCTTGAGCCTGGCACGGAACCTGTTTGCAAACGTCCTTACAAGCTTAGACCAGAAGAGTTGAGGGAGTTGAAGAAACAACTCGATGAACAAGAGCGTATGGGTCTGATCAGACCGAGTTCATCTCCATGGGGTTGTGGTGTTCTTTTTGTCAAGAAGAAGGATGGAGCGGAACGACTCTGCGTTGACTACCGTCCATTGAACAAGAAAACAATAAAGAACAAGTACCCACTTCCCAACATCAATGAGCTTTTCGAGCAACTTAAGGGTGCTCAAGTTTTCTCCAAGCTTGACCTCCGTATGGGTTATCATTAGATTCGCATTCGTGAACAAGATATCCCCAAGACAGCATTCAGAACAAGTTATGGTTCTTATGAATATACTGTCATGTCTTTCGGCCTTGTCAATGCTCCTCCAACGTTCTCTCGCATGATGAACTTCGTCTTCAACCCTTACACGAATGATTTCGTCTTGGTGTATCTCGATGACATCTTGGTCTTTTCCAAGAACAAGGAGGATCATGCCAAGCATTTGGGATTGGTACTCGACAAACTCAGAGAGCATCAATTCTATGCAAAGTTTTCAAAGTGTGAGTTCTGGCTTGATGAGGTTCTCTACCTTGGCCATATCATCTCCACCAAAGGAATCACTGTTAATCCTAAGAAGGTGTCTGCAATTGTGAATTGGGAACCGCCTCAGAATGTGAAGCAGCTCCGCAATTTTATTGGGCTTGCAAGCTATTGTCGAAGATTCGTTGAGAATTTCTCTAAGATTGCAAAGCCTCTTTCCAACCTCCTCCAGAAGCATGTCAAGTATTTCTGGATGCCTGAATGTGACATCGCTTTCAACACCCTAAAAGAGAAGTTAGTCACAGCTCCTGTCTTGACTCCTCCTGATGAATCCAAACCATTTGAAGTTTTCTGTGGGGCCTCCCTGCAAGGTCTCGGTGCTGTGTTAATGCAAGAGAAGAAAGTTGTGGCTTATACCTCTCGTCAGTTGAAGCCCAACGAAAAAAACTACCCCACTCATGACCTCGAGTTGGCGGCAGTTGTCCATGCTCTATTAACATGGAGACATCTCTTGTTGGGAAGGAAAGTGGACATCTTCACTGGTCATAAGAGCCTCAAGTACATCTTCACTCAGCCCAACCTCAACCTCAGGCAGACTCGTTGGGTTGCAATTATTCAAGAATACAATCTGAGTATTGAATATACTCCAGGCAAGGCCAATGTCATTGCAGATGCTTTGAGCAGGAAGGCTTACTGCAACAGCTTAATTCTCAAGCCCTTCCAACCAGACCTTTGTGAAGCTTTCCGCAAACTGAATCTCCAAGTTGTTCCTCAAGGCTTTCTTGCCAACCTCAAAGTCTCTCCTACTTTGGAAGATCAAATTCGTGAGGCACAACTTCTTGATGCCATGGTGAAGAAGGTGAAAAATGGGATTGCCAAGAGCAAACCCAAGTACAAGTGCTATCGCCTTGATGACAAAGATACTCTTTTCTTTGAAGATCGAATTGTGGTTCCTAAAGTCAATCTAAGGAAAGTCATTATGAATGAGGCGCACAATTCCCTTCTATCCATTCATCCTGGAAGTACAAAGATGTACCATGACCTCAAGCAGTCGTGTTGGTGGACTCGAATGAAGCGAGAAATTGCTCAGTTCGTGAATGAATGTGATGTCTGCAGAAGGGTGAAAGCAGAACACCAACGGCCAGCCGGTCTCCTCCAACCTCTTGCCATTCCAGAATGGAAGTTTGATCATATCGAGATGGACTTCATGACTGGATTTCCCAACTCCAAGCGTGGAAATGATGCTATCTTTGTTGTCATCGACAAGCTTACAAAAGTGGCTCATTTTCTTCCTATCAAAGAATCTATCACAGCGGCTCAATTAGCAGAGCTATACACCTCCAGGATTGTCTCCTTGCACGGCATTCCGCAGTTGATATCTTCAGATCGTGGAAGCATCTTCACTTCTAAGTTCTGGGACTCCTTCCAGAAGGCCATGGGTGTTGGGGAACGTTGTAGAAAACAAAAAATTTCCTACGGTTTCACCAAGATCCATCTATGAGTTCATCTAGCAACGAGTGATCGGATTGCATCTACATACCTTTGTAGATCACGCGCGGAAGCGTTCAAAGAACGGGGATGAGGAAGTCATACTCGACGTGATCCAAATCACCGGAGATCCTAGCGCCGAACGGATGGCACCTCCGTGTTCAACACACGTACGGTCAGTGTGACGTCTCCTCCTTCTTGATCCAGCAAGGGGGGAGGAGAGGTTGATGAAGATCCAGCAGCACGACGGCGTGGTGGTGGATGCAGGGGTCACAGCAGCAGGGCTTCGCCGTTCTACTACGCGAGGAGGAGAGGTGTAGCAAGGGAGAGGGAGGCGCCAAGACTCAAGGGTGCGGCTGCCCCTCCCTCCCCCCCCCCTTTATATAGGCTCCCCTAGGGGGGGCGCCGGCCCTAGGAGATGGGATCTCCTAGGGGGGGCGGCGGCCAAGGGTGGAGTAGCCCCCAAGGCAAGTGGGGCGCCCCCCCACCCTAGGGTTCCCAACCCTAGGCGCATGGGGTGGGCCAAGGGGGGCGCACCAGCCCACTATGGGCTGGTTCCCCTCCCCACTTTGGCCCATGGGGCCCTCCGGGATGGGTGGCCCCACCCGGTGGACCCCCGGGACCCTTCCGGTGGTCCCGGTACAATACTGGTGACCCCGAAACTCTCCCGATGGCCGAAACTGCACTTCCTATATATAATTCTTCACCTCCGGACCATTCCGGAACTTCTTGTGATGTCCGGGATCTCATCCGGGACTCCGAACAACTTTCGGGTTACTGCATATTCATATCTCTACAACCCTAGCGTCACCGAACCTTAAGTGTGTAGACCCTACGGGTTCGGGAGACATGTAGACATGGCCGAGATGGCTCTCCGGTCAATAACCAACATCAGGATCTGGATACCCATGTTGGCTCCCACATGCTCCTCGATGATCTCATCGGATGAACCACGATGTTGAGGATTCAAGCAACCCCGTATACAATTCCCTTTGTCAATCGGTACGTTACTTGCCCGAGATTCGATCGTCGGTATCCCAATACCTCGTGCAATCTCGTTACCGGCAAGTCACTTTACTCGTACCGTAATGCATGATCCCGTGACCAGACACTTGGTCGCTTTGAGCTCATTATGATGATGCATTACCGAGTGGGCCCAGAGATACCTCTCCGTTATACGGAGTGACAAATCCCAGTCTTGATCCGTGTCAACCCAACAGACACTTTCGGAGATACCCGTAGTATACCTTTATAGTCACCCAGTTACGTTGTGACGTTTGGTACACCCAAAGCACTCCTACGGCATCCGGGAGTTACACGATCTCATGGTCTAAGGAAAAGATACTTGACATTGGAAAAACTCTAGCAAACGAACTATACGATCTTGTGCTATGTTTAGGACTGGGTCTTGTCCATCACATCATTCTCCTAATGATGTGATCTCGTTATCAATGACATCCAATGTCCATAGTCAGGAAACCATGACTATCTATTGATCAACAAGCTAGTCAACTAGAGGCTTACTAGGGACATGTTGGTGTCTATGTATTCACACATGTATTACAATTTCTGGATAACACAATTATAGCATGAATAAAAGACAATTATCATGAACAAGGAAATATAATAATAATCCTTTTATTATTGCCTCTAGGGCATATTTCCAATAGTCTCCCACTTGCACTAGAGTCAATAAGCTAGTTACATTGTGATGAATCGAACACCCATGGAATTCTGGTGTTGATCATGTTTTGCTCTAGGGAGAGGTTTAGTCAACGGATCTGCTACATTCAGGTCCGTATGTACTTTACAAATATCTATGTCTCCATCTTGAACATTTTCACGAATGGAGTTGAAGCGACGCTTGATGTGCCTTGTCTTCTTGTGAAACCTGGGCTCCTTGGCAAGTGCAATAGCTCCAGTGTTGTCACAGAAGAGTTTGATCGGCCCCGACGCATTGGGTATGACTCCTAGGTCGGTGATGAACTCCTTCACCCAAATTGCTTCATGCGCTGCCTCCGAGGCTGCCATGTACTCCGCTTCACATGTAGATCCCGCCACGACGCTGTGCTTGCAACTGCACCAGCTTACTGCCCCACCATTCAAAATATACACGTTTCCGGTTTGTGACTTAGAGTCATCCAGATCTGTGTCGAAGCTAGCGTCGATGTAACCCTTTACGACGAGCTCTTCGTCACCTCCATAAACGAGAAACATTTCCTTAGTCCTTTTCAGGTACTTCAGGATATTCTTGACCGATGTCCAGTGTTCCTTGCCGGGATTACTTTGGTACCTACCTACCAAACTTACGGCAAGGTTTACATCAGGTCTGGTACACAGCATGGCATACATAATAGAACCTATGGCTGAGGCATAGGGGATGACACTCATCTCTTCTCTATCTTCTGCCGTGGTCGGACATTGAGCTGAGCTCAATTTCACACCTTGCAACACAGGCAAGAACCCCTTCTTAGACTGATCCATATTGAACTTCTTCAATATCTTATCAAGGTATGTGCTTTGTGAAAGACCTATGAGGCGTCTTGATCTATCTCTATAGATCTTGATGCCTAATATATAAGCAGCTTCTCCAAGGTCCTTCATTGAAAAACTCTTATTCAAGTAGGCCTTAATGTTGTCCAAAAGCTCTATATCATTACCCATCAAAAGTATGTCATCTACATATAATATGAGAAATGCTACAGAGCTCCCACTCACTTTCTTGTAAACGCAGGCTTCTCTATAAGTCTGCGTAAACCCGAACGCTTTGATCATCTCATCAAAGCGAATGTTCCAACTCCGAGATGCTTGCACCAGCCCATAAATCGAGCGTTGGAGCTTGCACACCTTGTCAGCATTCTTAGGATCGACAAAATCTTCCGGCTGCATCATATACAATTCTTCCTTAAGGAAACCATTAAGGAATGCCGTTTTGACGTCCATTTGCCATATCTCATAATCATAGTATGCGGCAATTGCTAACATAATTCGGACGGACTTCAGCTTCGCTACGGGAGAGAAAGTCTCATCGTAGTCAACCCCTTGAACTTGTCGATAACCCTTAGCGACAAGCCGAGCTTTATAGATGGTCACATTACCATCCGCGTCTGTCTTCTTCTTAAAGATCCATTTATTTTCTATGGATCGCTGCTCATCGGGCAAGTCAGTCAAAGTCCATACTTCGTTTTCATACATGGATCCTATCTCGGATTTCATGGCTTCCAGCCATTTGTCGGAATCCGGGCCCGCCATCGCTTCTTCATAGTTCGAAGGTTCACCGTTGTCTAACAACATGATTTCCAAGATAGGGTTGCCGTACCACTCTGGTGCGGAACGTGTCCTTGTGGACCTTCGAAGTTCAGTAGGAGCTTGATCAGAAGTATCTTGATCGTCATTATTAACTTCCTCTCTAGTCGGTGCAGGCACCTCAGGAACATTTTCTTGAGTTGCGCCACTTTCCGGTTCAAGAGGTAATACTTCATCAAGTTCTACTTTCCTCCCACTTACTTCTTTCGAGAGAAACTCCTTCTCTAGAAAGGATCCATTCTTGGCAACAAAGATCTTGCCTTCGGATCTGAGGTAGAAGGTATACCCAATAGTTTCTTTAGGGTATCCTATGAAGACGCATTTTTCCGACTTGGGTTCGAGCTTTTCAGGTTGAAGTTTCTTGACATAAGCATCGCATCCCCAAACTTTTAGAAACGACAGCTTAGGTTTCTTCCCAAACCATAACTCATATGGTGTCGTCTCAACGGATTTCGACAGAGCCCTATTTAAAGTGAATGCGGCAGTCTCTAAAGCATAGCCCCAAAATGATAGCGGTAAATCGGTAAGAGACATCATAGATCGCACCATATCTAATAGAGTGCGATTACGATGTTCGGACACACCATTACGCTGAGGTGTTCCAGGCGGCGTGAGTTGTGAAACTATTCCACATTTTCTTAAGTGTGTGCCAAATTCGTGACTCAAGTATTCTCCTCCACGATCTGATCGCAGGAACTTGATTTTCCTGTCACGTTGATTCTCAACCTCACTCTGAAATTCCTTGAACTTTTCAAAGGTCTCAGACTTGTGTTTCATTAAATAGACATACCCATACCTACTCAAGTCATCAGTGAGGGTGAGAACATAACGATAACCACCGCGAGCCTCAACACTCATTGGACCGCACACATCAGTATGTATGATTTCCAATAAGTTGGTTGCTCGCTCCATTGTTCCTGAGAACGGAGTCTTGGTAATTTTACCCATGAGGCATGGTTCGCATGTGTCAAATGATTCGTAATCAAGAGACTCTAAAAGTCCATCTGCATGGAGCTTCTTCATGCGTTTGACACCTATGTGACCAAGGCGGCAGTGCCACAAGTATGTGGGACTATCGTTGTCAACCTTACATCTTTTGGTACTCACACTATGAATATGTGTAGCATTACGCTCGAGATTCATTAAGAATAAACCATTCACCATCGGAGCATGACCATAAAACATATCTCTCATATAAATAGAACAACCATTATTTTCGGATTTAAATGAGTAGCCATCTCGTATTAAACGAGATCCTGATACAATGTTCATGCTCAAACTTGGCACTAAATAACAATTATTGAGGTTCAAAACTAATCCCGTAGGTAAATGTAGAGGTAGCGTGCCGACGGCGATCACATCGACCTTGGAACCATTCCCGACGCGCATCGTCACCTCGTCCTTCGCCAGTCTCCGCTTATTCCGCAGCTCCTGCTTTGAGTTACAAATGTGAGCAACTCCACCGGTATCCAATACCCAGGAGCTACTACGAGTACTGGTAAGGTACACATCAATTACATGTATATCACATATACCTTTCGTTTTGCCGGCCTTCTTGTCCGCTAAGTATTTGGGGCAGTTCCGCTTCCAGTGACCACTTTCCTTGCAATAAAAGCACTCAATCTCGGGCTTGGGTCCATTCTTTGGCTTCTTCCCAGCAGCTTTCTTACCGGGCGCGGCAACTCCCTTGCCGTCCTTCTTGAAGTACCCTTGCCCTTTTTGAACTTAGTGGTTTTATTCACCATCAACACTTGATGTTCCTTTTTGACTTCTACCTCTGCTGATTTCAGCATTGCAAATACTTCAGAATGGTCTTTTCCATCCCCTGCATATTGAATTTCATCACAAAGCTCTTGTACCTCGGTGGAAGCAACTGAAGGATTCTGTCAATGACCGCGTCATCCGGGAGATTAACTCCCAGCTGAGTCAAGCGGTTATGTAACCCAGACATAGTGAGTATGTGCTCACTGACAGAACTGTTCTCCTCCATCTTACAGCTGAAGAACTTGTCGGAGACTTCATATCTCTCGACCCGGGCATGAGCTTGAAAAACCATTTTCAGCTCTTCGAACATCTCATATGCTCCATGTCTCTCAAAACGCTTTTGGAGCCCCGGTTCTAAGCTGTAAAGCATGCCACACTGAACGAGGGAGTAATCATCGGTACATGTCTGCCAAGCGTTCATAACGTCTTGTTCTGCAGGGAGAACAGGTGCGTCACCTAGCGGTGCTTGTAGGACATAATCTTTCTTGGCAGCTATGAGGATGATCCTCAGGTTCCGGACACAGTCCGTGTAGTTGCTGCCATCGTCTTTCAGCTTGGTTTTCTCTAGGAACGCGTTGAAGTTGAGGACAACGTTGGCCATTTGATCTACAATACATGTTGTAAAGATTTTAGACTAAGTTCATGATAATTAAGTTCATCTAAATCAAATTATTCAATGAACTCCCACTTAGATAGACATCCCTCCAGTCATCTAATTATAACATGATCCGAGTTGACTAGGCCGTGTCCGATCATCACGTGAGACGGACTAGCTAACATCGGTGAACATCTTCATGTTGATCGTATCTTCTATACGACTCATGCTCGACCTTTCGGTCTTCTGCGCTCCGAGGCCATGTTTGTACATGCTAGGCTCATCAAGTCAACCTAAGTGTTTGCATGTGTAAATCTGTCTTACACCCGTTGTATGTGAACGTTGGAATCTATCACACCTGATCATCACGTGGTGCTTCGAAACAACGAACTGTCGCAACGGTGCACAGTTAGGGGGAACACTTTCTTGAAATTATTGAGGTATCATCTTATTTACTACCGTCGTTCTAAGTAAACAAGATGCAAAAACATGATAAACATCACATGCAATCAAATAATAATAGTGACATGATATGGCCAATATCACATAGCTCCTTTGATCTCCATCTTGGGGCTCCATGATCATCTTGTCACCGGCATGACACCATGATATCCATCATCATGATCTCCATCATCGTGTCTCCATGAAGTTTCTCGCCAACTATTACTTCTACTACTAAGGCTAACATGTTTAGCAATAAAGTAAAGTAATTTACATGGCGTTTCTCAATGACACGCAGGTCATACAAAAAAATAAAGACAACTCCTATGGCTCCTGCCGGTTATCATACTCATCGACATGCAAGTCGTGATTCCTATTACAATAGCATGAACATCTCATACATATCATTCATCATTCATCACAACTTTGGCCATATCACATCACAAAACACTTGCTGCAAAAACAAGTTAGACGTCCTCTAATTGTTGTTGCAAGTTTTACGTGGCTGCAATAGGGTTCTAGCAAGAATGTTTTCTTACCTACGTGAAAGCCACAACGTGATTTGTCAACTTCTATTTACCCTTCATAAGGACCCTTTTCATCGAATCCGCTCCAACTAAAGTGGGAGAGACAGACACCCGCCAGCCACCTTATGCAACTAGTGCATGTCAGTCGGTGGAACTGGTCTCATGTAAGCGTACGTGTAAGGTTGGTCCGGGCCGCTTAATCCGACAATACTGCTGAAGCAAAATAAGACTAGTAGCAGCAAGAAAGTTGACAACATCTACGCCCACAACAAATTGTGTTCTACTCGTGCAAAGAGAACTACGCATAGACCTAGCTCATGATGCCACTGTTGGGGAACGTTGCAGAAAACAAAAAATTTCCTATGGTTTCACTCAGATCCATCTATGAGTTCATCTAGCAACGAGTGATCGGATTGCATCTACATACCTTTGTAGATCACGCGCGGAAGCGTTCAAAGAACGGGGATGAGGAAGTCGTACTCGACGTGATCCAAATCACCGGAGATCCTAGCGCCGAACGGACGGCACCTCCGTGTTCAACACACGTACGGTCAGCGTGACGTCTCCTCCTTCTTGATCCAGCAAGGGGGGAGGAGAGGTTGATGAAGATCCAGTAGCACGATGGTGTGGTGGTGGATGCAGGGGTCACCGCAGCAGGGCTTCGCCGTTCTACTACGCGAGGAGGAGAGGTGTAGCAAGGGAGAGGGAGGCGCCAAGACTCAAGGGTGCGGCTGCCCCTCCCTCCCCCCCTTTATATAGGCTCCCCTAGGGGGGGGCGCCGGCCCTAGGAGATGGGATCTCCTAGGGGGGCGCCGGCCAAGGGTGGAGTAGCCCCCAAGGCAAGTGGGGCGCCCCCCCACCCTAGGGTTCCCAACCCTAGGCGCATGGGGTGGGCCAAGGGGGGCGCACCAGCCCACTATGGGCTGGTTCCCCTCCCCAATTTGGCCCATGGGGCCCTCCGGGATGGGTGGCCCCACCCGATGGACCCCCGGGACCCTTCCGGTGGTACAATACCGGTGACCCTGAAACTCTCCCGATGGCCGAAACTGCACTTCCTATATATAATTCTTCACCTCCGGACCATTCTGGAACTCCTCGTGACGTCCGAGATCTCATCCGGGACTCCGAACAACTTTCGGGTTACTGCATATTCATATCTCTACAACCCTAGCGTCACCGAACCTTAAGTGTGTAGACCCTACGGGTTCGGGAGACATGTAGACATAACCAAGATGGCTCTCCGGTCAATAACCAACATCGGGATCTGGATACCCATGTTGGCTCCCACATGCTCCTCGATGATCTCATCGGATGAACCACGATGTCGAGTATTCAAGCAACCCCGTATACAATTCCCTTTGTCAATCGGTACGTTACTTGCCCGAGATTCGATCGTCGGTATCCCAATACCTTGTTCAATCTCGTTACCGGCAAGTCACTTTACTCATACTGTAATGCATGATCCCGTGACCAGACACTTGGTCGCTTTGAGCTCATTATGATGATGCATTACCGAGTGGGCCCAGAGATACCTCTCCGTTATACGGAGTGACAAATCCCAGTCTTGATCCGTGTCAACCCAACAAACACTTTCGGAGATACCCGTAGTATACCTTTATAGTCACCCAGTTACGTTGTGACGTTTGGTACACCCAAAGCACTCCTACGGCATCCGGGAGTTACACGATCTCATGGTCTAAGGAAAAGATACTTGACATTGGAAAAACTCTAGCAAACAAACTATACGATCTTGTGCTATGTTTAGGATTGGGTCTTGTCCATCACATCATTCTCCTAATGATGTGATCTCGTTATCAATGACATCCAATGTCCATAGTCAAGAAACCATGACTATCTATTGATCAACAAGCTAGTCAACTAGAGGCTTACTAGGGACATGTTGGTGTCTATGTATTCACACATGTATTATGATTTCCGGATAACATAATTATAGCATGAATAAAAGACAATTATCATGAACAAGGAAATATAATAATAATCCTTTTATTATTGCCTCTAGGGCATATTTCCAACAATGGGCACCAACATTCACTTCAGCACAGCCTTCCATCCTCAAACTAGTGGCCAAGTCGAGCGAGTCAATCAAATCCTTAAAGATATGCTCAGGGCTTGTGTCATTTCCTTCATTGTGAAGTGGGAAGATTGTCTTCCATATGCCGAGTTCTCCTACAACAACAACTTCCAAGCGAGTTCGGGCAAGGCCCCATTCGAGATTCTCTATGGCAGAAAGTGTCGTACTCCTCTTAATTGGTCAGAGACTGGTGAACGCCAACTTCTTGGCAATGAATTAATCACAGAAGCTGAAGAAATGTACAAAGTCATCCGCGAAAATCTCAAAGCCGTGCAATCACGCCAGAAGATTTACTATGATAGCAAGCACCATGACTTGGCTTTCGAGATCGGAGACCATGTCTACCTCCGTGTCTCTCCTATGAAAGGCACTCGTCGCTTCAGTATCAAAGGGAAGCTTGCCCCTAGATACGTGGGTCCTTTCAAGATCATTAGCAAAAGAGGCGATCTCGCCTATCAACTTGAGCTTCCGTCCAACTTCGCAAATGTGCATGACGTGCTTCACGTGTCATAGCTCCGCAAGTGCTTCAAGACTCCTGACCGCACCATCAACTTTGAAGAGATTGATCTCCAAGAAGATTTGTCTTATCATGAGCATCCCGTTTCTATTCTTGAAGAAACTGAGCGCAAGACTCGCAACAAGTCTATCAAATTCCTGAAAGTGAAGTGGTCACACCATTCCGACCGAGAAGCCACCTGGGAACGCGAGGACAACCTCCGTTCCAAATATCCGGAGTTCTTTCAGTCCTAGATCTCGGGACGAGATCCTTTCGTAGTGGTGGAGTGTTGTAACACCCCGGATGTAACTTGCCATATTTGTACTCCGACTCTTGCATTTCGGCTTTAAGTTATGAGATTTCCCTTCGTGGTTGGGTTTTGTCTTCGTTTTTCTTTTTGTTCATATCATGCATTTCATATCATGTCATCATGTGCATTGCATTTGCATACGTGTTCGTCTCATGCATCCGAGCATTTTTTCCGTTGTCCGTTTTGCAATCCGACACTCCTACGTGCACCGGCGTACCCCTTTTGTCTCTTTTCATGAGCGGGCGTTAAACATCCTCGGAATGGACCGAGATTTGCCAAGTGGCCTTGGTACACCACTGGTAGACCACCTGTCAAATTTCGTGCCATTTGGGGTTTGTTTGATACTCCAACGGTTAATCGGGGAACCGAAAAGGCCTCGTGTGTGTTGCACCCCAACACCCCTCCAAAATTGCCCAATAAACATTCCAAACCACTCCCATGTCCTCCGCCGTCAGATCACGATTGCGTGGGCGAAAACTACACCCCATTTGGACACTCCTACCTCCTCCTACCTATAAATATGTGCACTCCTTCGAAATTTCGGGTCTAACCCTAGCTTCTTCCTCCTCCCGCCGCCGGACGTGTCCACCGCCGCCGTCGGACGTGTCTGCCGCCACCCTCCAACCAATCCTCCGCCGCCACATGTCCCTCACGCCTCCTCTCTCTCCTCCCCGCCGCCAGGCCCGCCGGGGCCCGAGGCCGGCCTGCACCCGGGCCGCGCCCTGCGCCGCCGCCCGAGATCCTCGCCGCCCCACACACCGCGCCACCGTCCCGCTCCGCCGCGACACCCGCCGCCTTCGCCACCAAGCGCCGCCGCCCTGCCACACTTCCTCCGCCGCAGCCGCACCGTGCACCACCGTTCGGCCTCACCCTCGCCTCCACCGCGCCAGATCCGGCCGGGTCCGGACTCCCACGAGCTCCGGCGAGCTCTTCTCCGCCCCAGCGACGTCGTCTTCCAACTCCGGTGAGCCCTCCGTCCATCCTCGATCCGCGTGCCAGGACAAACCCTCGATCTCGCGGGGTGAGATTTTCTCGAAGTCCATTTTCCCCTCACTTTTTCAGGCCCTATTCATTGCATCATAACTCCGTGACCGTAGCTCCCTTTCATGTGCATGATATATCAAAATGTTCATTGGGAGATGCTCTTCATTTCATTCCATTGTAGCATGC
Organism: Triticum urartu; assembly: GCF_056163025.1. NCBI lineage: Eukaryota > Viridiplantae > Streptophyta > Magnoliopsida > Poales > Poaceae > Triticum > Triticum urartu. The sequence continues at coordinate 222,820,958 of NC_141878.1, forward strand.
TTGTTTGAGTCCATCTTGATGCCCAAATGTTTGATGCAAGAGTGCTATAAATTGTTTGCTCCTGTCACTTAGCAGTTTATGAGGTTTTGTCATTTTTTGCCACATTGGATGTGTGCATCTTATGGGCATGTGCTCTACATGTGTTTTGAATTATGCAATGCCATCTTTACAGGGATGCTTGCCATGTATTTTTGTGATCTATGTGGTGACTAGAACAAGCGTGCAAAGTAGTCTTCGTGATATTGCTGATTTCAGGGACTTAGGATTTTGCTAAGTCCTTGTTCTGTTGTTATTTTTATGCCATGTAAACATGATGCTACAGTGAGATCCATGCTTGTTTTGAGTATCTTCAGTAAGGGTGTTTTAGACATATGGTTATGCGCTACCCATCCGTGGCCCTGTTTGCAATTATGGAGTACCCTAGCGTGTCTTAAACTTGCTCTACTTTTGCTATAAAATGTTCCTGGCAGATTGTTTACATGATAATCAATTTTGCCATGGTTGTTGTGGTTGATCCATGCAAGCTATGAACATTCTCTTGCCGTGGTTAGCTTCATGAACATGTCTTCTAGCTGATGTTATGCTTAGTTTGTCATGCAAGGCTTTGTGATGAGTGAATTGAGCTCACAAAGATGCCTTCATTATTCTGTTTGTGCCATGCTCTGTTTTCTACTAAGTCTGAAACTGTTAATAAAACTTGCTATGTTTATATGGGTGCCATCATATCTTCTGTGACTTTTTGGCTCATGTTCAGTAAGGGACTTTTGTTCTATGCAATTAGTAGATTCATGCCATGCCTTGTATTGCTATGATAAGTTCCTGTAGCATGTAGTTTGCTTCCTCTAAACATTGCTTCCGAATGTTACTCCTGGCATGTTAGTATTTTCACTAAGTCTGTGAAGCTGATATCTTTTGCACTTTTTCCATGCTTGTTTGAACCTGCTCTGGTGTGATTTAACCATAGCTCAGTGTTCATGTTTTGTCAAGCATCTTGACTAGATCACTGCCATGTGCTTTGTTGTTATGTTGGAGTGCAGTAGCTTAGTTTCTTGTTGCATTCTAGGTGGCATTGTGCTGTTAATCGCAGAATTGTGTCATTCTTGTTTTGCTTGCCATTTGCAAACCGTGCATCCAATTCCGGTGATCTTTATATCGATTTCGACCGAAATCATCTCATCTTTCCAGCAGCACACTTGGTTTGCCAAGTTGATGCCTTGTTCATCCTTTTCCTTCCAGAGCACGCATATGCATTGCATATCACATCTCGCATATCATGCCATGCTTTGCATCATGTTGATTTTGCATTGCACCATGATTGACTGTTGGTCCTTAGATTGTGTTCTTGCCTTGGGTAGAGCCGGGAGATGAGTACGTGATCGAGGAGCCTGTTGAGTACGCTTACGAGGATCAAGCTTTCGTCAACTCTGAGAACATTGCAGGCAAGATGACCATACCCTCGAAATCACTACTATCTTTGCTTGCTAGTTGCTCGCTCTATTGCTATGCCGCGATGCCTACCACTTGCTATATCATGCCTCCCGTATTGCCATGACAAGCCTCTAACCCACCTTTCTTAGCAGACCATTGTTTGGCTATGTTACCTCTTTGCTCAGCCCCTCTTATTTCGTTGCTAGTTGCAGGTGAAGTTGAAGTTTGTTCCATGTTGGAACATGGATATTGTTGGGATATCATTATTATATTTTGTTTACTTTAATGCATCTATATACTTGGAAAGGGTGGAAGGCTCGGCCTTATGCCTGGTTTTTTGTTCCACTCTTGCCGCCCTAGTTTCCGTCATACCGGTGTTATGTTCCTTGATTTTGTGTTCCTTACGTGGTTGGGTGTTATGGGAACCCCTTGACAGTTCATCTTGAATAAAACTCCTCCAGCAAGGCCCAACCTTGGTTTTACCATTTGCCACCTAAGCCTTTTTCCCTTGGGTTCCGCGGACTCAAGGGTCGTCTTTATTTTAATCCCCCGGGCCAGTGCTCCTCTGAGTGTTGGTCCAACCTGTCAGCCGCCGGTGGCCACCAGGGGCAACTCTAGGTTGGCCTACCGGAATCTTGGACAATCCGGTATGCCCTGAGAACAAGATATGTGCTGCTCCTATCGGGATTTGTCGGCACATTCGGGCAGCTTTGCTGGTCTTGTTTTACCATTGTCGAAATGTCTTGTAACCGGGATTCCGAGTCTGATCGGGTCTTCCTGGGAGAAGGAATATCCTTCTTGACCGTGAGAGCTTGTGATGGGCTAAGTTGGGACACCCCTGCAGGGTTTTGAACTTTCGAAAGTCGTGCCCGCGGTTATGGGCAGATGGGAATTTGTTAATATCCGGTTGTAGAGAACTTGACACTTAACTTAATTAAAATGAATCAACCGTGTGTGTAGCCGTGATGGTCTCTTTTCGGCGGAGTCCGGGAAGAGAACACGGTCTCGTGTTATGCTTGAACGTAAGTAGCTTCAGGATCACTTCTTGATCACCTTTAGCTTCTCGACCGTGCTTTGCTTCTCTTCTCGCTCTCTTTTGCATAAGTTAGCCACCATATACGCTAGTGCTTGCTGCAGCTCCACCTCACTACCCCTTTCCCACCTTTAAGCTTAAATAGTCTTGATCTCGCGGGTGTGATATTGCTGAGTCCCCGTGATGCAGGTGCCCATGATGCCAGTGCAGGGGATGCTACCGAACTCAAGTGGGTGTTCGACGAGGATTCGGGCCGTTACTATGTTTCTTTTCCGGATGATCAGTAGAGGAGCCCAGTTGGGGCGATCAGGGATCTAGCACTTGGGGTTGTCTTTCTTTATTTTGGTTCCATAGTCGGACCTTGATTGTATTCTGGATGATGTATGATATATTTATGTATTTGTGTGAAGTGGCGATTGTAAGCCGACTCTTTATCCCTTTCTTATTCCGTACATGGGATGTGTAAAGATTACCCCTCTTGCGACATGCCTACCATGCGGTTATGCCTCTAAGTCGTGCCCCGACACTTGGGAGATATAGCCGCATCGTGGGTGTTACAGATGCAACCCACGAAGGCACGCTTAACAGTAGGCTGAGTCTGGGCGGGTCTTGCACGCTAAGCCGTCTCGATGAGGTCGGTGTAGATGTCCGGCTCAGGGCCTGGCTCGCCGATCCGGCCGATGAAGACGTGGATTCCACCGAAGGGGACCCGGTACCCGTACTCAATTGAGCCGGTGTCGAGGCCCCAGCCTTCGTCATCGATGTAGAGCTTGCCGCGATGACTCTTGGTCATCCGGCCCACAACGTATCCCTTGAGCCCTTCGAAGTTGCCCTTCAAGAACTCAAATCCACCATGTGTTGGCCCCACGATGGGCACCAACTATCGTGGAATTGTCACGGCAGATGTCCTAGTGAAAGGACTTAGTCATGGAGCCATCGCAGCTAGGAAGCTCAAAGGGGTTAATCGGGACAAAGGACACGAGAGGTTTATACTGGTTCGGCCCCTTACTGTGAAGGTAAAGCCTAGTCCAGTTGATGTGGTATTGCTAGGTTTCGATGACCAGGGAGCGAAATACGCTAAGCCTGGTTCTCAATTTGATCTTACTTACCCTAAGCCGTCGCCGGGTCGTCCGCTTATATACACGGGTTGATGCCTGGCGGCCTACAAAGTCCCGGCCGGCTCATACAACGTGTCCGGCTCGGTGACTTCTTTTACATGCCTTACTTTACAAGTCTTATTCATACATGGCGGTTTACAATTATGGGCCTTAAGCCGCCTCTGGGCTTGGGCCTATTACAAGCTTTATCATAAACCGTCACCTTGTATACTCTTCCGGCTTCTTTTTAAGTAACCCGCCATTGGGATTGACCCGGCCCCTCCTGGGCGGGTCATGCCTGGTAGTCATATCCCCAACACATAGTCCATTGTGGTGAAGCTTCATGGTGTCGTTGGGAGCCTCCAATTAAGTTGTGAAGATTGCCCCAACCTTGTTTGTAAAGGTTCGGTCGCCGCCTCCAAGGGAACCAATAGTGGAATCACGGCTTCTCACATTGTGTGAAGGCGTGAGGAGAATACGGTGGCCCTAGTGGCTTGTTGGGGAGCATTGTGCCTCCACACCGCTCCAACGGAGACATACTTCCCCTCAAAGGGAAGGAACTTCGGGAACACATCCTCGTCTTCACCGGCTCCACTCTTGGTTATTTCATACCTTTACTTGTGCAAGCTAATATTGTGTTGCATCTCTTGCTTGCTTGTGTGCTTGTTGTTGTTGCATCATATAGGTTGCTCACCTAGTTGCATATCTAGACAACCTACTTTGATGCAAACTTTAAATTGATAAAGAAAAGGCTAAAAATTGTTAGTTGCCTATTCACCCCCCTCTAGTCAACTATATCGATCCTTTCAACCAAGATGATATACACGATTTTTGAGTCAAGTTACATATAATGTTCGTTTAATTCGGAGCTACTGCCTAGAAGATATGAGCAAAACAAGTTAAACATGGCATTAATGTAAATGCAAGCAAAACAACATCACAGACACTCCAAAACATGGATGCAACAAGGTAACATGAAACTACATGCAAAACCAAGCAAGTTTCATATAGAGCATCCTCCAAACGGAGCCACGGTTCAACACATACACACGAAACAAGTTTAAAGGACAAGCTGTCCAAAATAGCAACTAGGCATCTTACAAGCACCATAACAACATGCTACAAGAACAAGATATGCACAAACATGACATGCACTTAAAGTACAGATTACATGCTTCAAATATCATTAAGGTTCAGGTTCATAGGAATCAAGATTAATCCAAGATGGTCAATGCAAAACGCAACTTGATAACACAGATTATGACTTAGTGAGAAACAGAGCATATGCATGAGAAGAGTTTATATGATGGCATGTTGGAGGCAAGAAATAATTAAGGTACAGTGCAAGAACATGGCAAGCAAAAGCATGGCATGCTAGTACATATCATGGATCTCAAAACACACAACATGGCATAACCATATGAGCAACAGGTTCATGGGAATCATCAAGACAAGATGCAAACATGATATAAGCTGATCCTCAGACTTAGAGGAAATCTGGGAATGCAAAACAATAGCATTATGATGCTGACTTTGGAGGCACACAACAACAGGCATAGAAACTTTAGTAATCATGAAAAAGACATGGGAATGTAGTAGACATGATATACTTCAACTTAGTCCATGGGCACAAGTTCATATGCTGCATGGAGTAATTACTATGATTCTTGCAAAAAGGAACATAATGTTAACAAGTTGACAGATTTGGCATGATGGCAACTTGAGAGCAAGAAAAAGATAAACTACAGCAAGTTATATGTCAACCAAGGGCATGGCATCAAAGTACACATAACAAGGAGCAAATAACATCAAGGCATCATATACATATGGCTCATGGACTAGTGGGAACCATCAAGACAAGTTTGAATGTTGTAACAGTTTCAGCAAGTATAAAACAGTAACATCATCATAGCATGTTTGCAAGCTTGGAACAGAGGTCATATGAAGTCCAAAATTATCAAACTTTGCATGTGGACAAAGCACCCATAGCATACTTCGATTAATGTAATTGGAGCATCTCCAAAATAGGCATAGATTAATTAATAACAAGCTCACAACATGGCATCATGAAGTCAACATAGAACTGGAACATCATTTACGCATGTCCATGGTAATGAAAACATATTCTACAGGACATATATGAGGCATCAACTGGCATGGCATGATAGAGCATAACATGGACATCAAAACATGTCAACTAGGAAACTCCAGATTATGCATGGATACGATGGGAGCATCAAGTTAACATGGCAACATAATGTAACCATTACAGACTTAGCAAAATCACTAAGTCTCAAAAAACAGCAAACATCAAGTACCCTACTTTGTATGCTTGTGCTAGTCACCACGGGGCACACACAAATACATGGATTGAACCACTCTAAAGATGGCATGAATATGCTTCTAAAACATGTTGACATGATGCTCAAAAGATAAACACAAAAAATTCTATGAAAAAGACAAATCAGCAAGTTACGACAACTTTCAGCAGTTTAAATCATTTAGCACTCTTGCAACAATGATTAAGGCATCAAGATGGACACTAACATGCATGCAAATGACACTAGCATGTAGAGCATTCAGAGATGAACATTTCCATATAAAGAACATCACCATAGGTCAAACATGCACAAAGTTATGGCCATCCAAAGTGTCGGTGTCAAAACCGGCGGATCTCGGGTAGGGGGTCCCGAACTGTGCGTCTAAGGCGGATGGTAACAGGAGGCAGGGGACACGATGTTTACCCAGGTTCGGGCCCTCTTGATGGAGGTAAACCCTACGTCCTGCTTGATTGTTCTTGATGATATGAGTATTACAAGAGTTGATCTACCACGAGATCGTAGAGGCTAAACCCTAGAAGCTAGCCTATGGTATGATTGTATGTTGTCCTACGGACTAAACCCTCTGGTTTATATAGACACCGGAGGGGGCTAGGGTTACACAAGGTCGGTTACAAGGGAGGAGATCTACATATCCGTATTTCCTAGCTTGCCTTCCACGCCAAGGAGAGTTCCATCCAGACACGGGACGAAGTCTTCAATCTTGTATCTTCATAGTCCAACAGTCCGGCCAAAGGATATAGTCCGGCTGTCCGGAGACCCCCTAATCCAGGACTCCCTTAGTAGCCCCTGAACCAGGCTTCAATGAGGACGAGTCCGGCGCGTAGTATTGTCTTCGGCATTGCAAGGCGGGTTCCTCCTCCGAATACTCCATGGAAAATTTTTGAACACAAGGATAGTGTCCGGTTCTGCAAAACAAGTTCCACACCCCACCGTAGAGAGAATAATATTTCCATAAATCTAATCTGTTGACACGTTTTGGCAGCACAACATCACATCACGGCCCGGTCCTTATCTGAACCGTTTTTCTCAACCAGCGATGCGCATATTGTGAGGCGGCCTTTCTGTCGCGTCTTGTCTAAGCAGAGATCGTGTCCCCCTTATTACGGGATTCTCATCAATACAGACATGGGTAACCCAACCGTGTCTGTTGGTATGACTCCTAGGTCCTAGGCAAGTCTAAAACGGCCACGAGGAGGACGCTTGATATTCACCCTCTTTATAAAGAGGACGAGGCTTTTTCTTTTTTCCCTCTCGTGCTCAATCGAATCCTTCCCCCGCCTCGAGTTCTAACACCCAAGCTCAGGTCAGGCGCTTCGGACCTTCAACTATGTCCGGATCCAACCTTCAAGGTCGGTGGATGCCTTCCTCTGTCACAGAGGAGGACATTAAGAAGCTGAGAGAGGCCAGATATATGACCGCCGAAATTTCACATAGGCTGCCTACCCGAGGGCAGGTCATCCCTACTCCCAAACCCACCGAGAGTGTCGTGTTCATCTCCCACTTCCTCCAAGGACTAGGCCTCGCTCTAGATCCCTTTGTTAGGGGCCTTATGTTCTATTATGGGCTGGATTTCCATGATCTGGCCCCGGATTCCCTTCTTCACATCTCGTCATTTATTGTCGTATGTGAGGCCTTCCTCCGCATTACCCCTCACTTCGTCATGTGGCTCAAGACCTTCGATGTGAAGCCGAAGATGATCGAGGGGCGGCACGCAGAGTGCGGAGGTGCCTTAATAAGCAAAATCGCCGATGCTCCCTGGCCAGAGGGTTCCTTCCCAGAGGTGTCTAGGTTGTGGCAGCGGGAGTGGTTTTACATCACAGCTCCCCGAAGTGCCAAGTGGGTAGCCGCCCCCACCTTTCGCTCGGGCCCCCCATCGCAACTGATGTCATGGATCAGCAGGGGGCTGAGCTGGGGTCCGGCAAAGGACGTGCCAATATTGCAGAGCCGTATCCGAGATCTCTTTGAGAGAGATCTCAGTCTGGTTATGGTAATGCAAGTTATGCTAGTTCGTCGAGTCCAGCCTTGCAAACGTCGGCCCCTCCGTATGTGGGAATTTAACCTGGAAGGACCGCGAGCTATTCAACATTTCCTCGGCATGACGCTCGAAGAGATGTACAAATCGTTCTTCGGACCCCAAACAGAGTGTCCGGACACCACCGAGGATGTGGGTTTGAGCTGCAACCGCCCTGCTACCCAAGTAAGTAATCCCATGGCCGAACACACTGTCCTTTTATTTATCATGACATCATTCTAAAAAGTCGCTCTTTGACCAGGAATGGATAAAAAGGCGAAGATGATCAGGTGTCCAGCCCCCCTTCCTGAAGGCTTGGACAATCTGGTACTGGACAAAATGCTCGAGCCGGTGTCTTATCAAGTGCCCTCAAAGGAAGATGAAGGAGGAATAAAGAGGCCGACAGCGGGCCTCACCCGCTACTTGTCCCAACCGAGGGGATGAGCGCCTCCGCGAGGGAGGATAAACAGGGGAAAGAATCTGACATTCCCTCTCCCCGGGGAAGGAAGAGGACTACCTCTGAAGATCCGGAAACAAAGGTTTCCAAACGGGAGAAGAAATCTTCGTCAGAGGGTCCTGCCTCAGAGGGTATTCTTGCTGCGCAATGTCCGCACGGGGATCAGCCCTCTACCAAGCTGTAAGTAAAAAAGTACTTAATAATGAAAACATCCTTCCTTACTTCTGAAGACAATAATCGATGCTTATAAATTGTAGTCGGATCGTAGCCCTTCTCGACAGAGTTCGTCTTCGGGGGATCTTCTTCCGGAGATGATGGAGAGCGAAATGCCTCCTCCTGATACCCCGCCTCCAAAGGAGGGCGACCCTGAAGTGTCGTCGCGTAGGGTATCTCCTGATCCGCACAGGCCGGAGGATAACCCTTTGGCTACCCGGAATCCTCAGTATCTGGCTCCTAAGGAGAGCGATGACAAGGGTCCAGAACCGTACAGAGTGCGGTCGGACGCACTGAGGGATCTTCTGGGGCAAGCGGTCGTCTCAGAAGCGCATCGTACGCTGATGGGTACGGTAATCGAAAGGATTTCATCCGCTGAAAGCGGATTGCATGAAGCCTTTATGAGTCTGCTAAAAGGCTTTGAGGTACGTGAAATAGTGTATGTTTTTTATAGTACCGCACACATTAGGTGTGCCCTATGCAGATAGTAGCCCCTGAGACTCTGGTTGTTGTCGAGAACGGCGGCAAACCGAGGATCATATTCCCAGGTAATAACCCGGCTGCCTTTATGTGCAGGTGGCTGAGGCTCCGATGGCTAGCCGGACTGATGCGTTGACCGAGCTAAAGCGGCAACTTGATGCGGCCGATGCCGATATCGTGCTTGTCAACCAACGGCTTGACGAGGCACAGGGTAAGTGATTTCTCTGGTGATCGTCACATAATAAGAGGAGCATGATGCCAGTATCTTTAATATGTTGTGACTGCAGATGGAGCTTCTACCGTGGAGACCCTTCGGGCGGAGCTTACCCGAGACAAGGGACAAGCAAGGAGTAGCAATGCGGCCGCTCTAAAGGCGGCCGAAGAGTTGAGGGCCGAACAGGCCGCGCATTGTGAAAGCAAGGAAAGAATGGCCAAAATGGTTGTAGAGTTAAAAGATGCCGCTGAACATTACCAGCTTCTTGAAGAAGAAAGCCGAGCGAGGGCGACGGACCTGGAGAAGGCCCTGGTAGCTGCCAAGGAAGCCCACTCCAAAAGTAGAGCGACGAAGGAGGAGCTGCATCAAGCTACAGATATCGTGTCTGGGAAGCCCTTCTTGTTGCGGACTAAATTCGGAGATCCGAAGTATGCTCCTCTTGACCGACTATGGAGTTCTACGGACACCTACGTGGATTTGGCTGCAAGTGCTGCTAATGCGGCCGAGTACTTCAAGGATCAGAAAGATCGCGAAGTGGAAAAGCTGTTCTGGTCACAGTTTCATGCTCCAGTCCGTCCGCTGTTGTTGAATGAGCGAATGGCCGAGTGGGCCGAGCTCCATAGGTTGTCCGGACTTGCCATGAGGTCCGTTGTGGGTCATCTGTGGCCGGGAGGGCCAAGGCCGAATAGCTATTTTAGTTTAGTGCAACAAATCCTTGGTGTTGTGTCGCGCATCGATGCTATGAAGAGATTGGCGTGCATAGAGGGTGCGCGGATGGCCTTTGCCCGTGTCAAGACATATTGGGCAGAGATGGAGGCCACCACTGTTGCGACACAAGGTTCGGCTGTAGGCCGAGTGGCTGTCGAGCACTACTTTGAAGAAGTTCTTGAAGGCACTCGTTCGATAGAGGCTCAGTGCTCGAAGAATATTATGTTCTAGTGACATGTACCTCCATTGTAAAAACAATGTTTTATTGAGTTATCAAGGTTGTATTTATACTTTTGCCCGAAAGTACTATGATGCCTCCTGTGCGGCCGTTTATGTATATATGTATATAACCTGAAAGTTTGTAGTCGTCGGCTTCCGCCCCCACGCATATAATGCGGGGGTGTTCGCAGAAAATGCGAATCCACACTTGTTCCAACGTCTTGGTCCATTAAGGAGGTGGTAGCGCAGCGAACAAGGCAATCGGACTATATTGCTTTAACACTTTCACTTAGCCATAGGAGTTTGACGGTGGGGCTACTATATAGCCCCTGGTACTTCTGCGGTCGTCCGAATACGGGGCGCGTATGTACATGATCGGGAAACGGCCCTTTGTTAATGCGGAGGAATCCCGAAGATTCCGTTGAGTCATCGAGTGGTTGACCAGTCTCTCGCTACATCATGACAGTCAGTTTTCGACTTTCTCTACTGAGGTGCTCATCCGGATGAACCAGGGCACAATCGCAGTAGTTCTCCCAGTGCTACCTTAGCCGATATAATGGAACGTAAGGTACCAAAACGTGGGAGCTGGGCAAACCCAACATTTGACCAAAGACATGATTCGGAGCTAATGCATATAGGGCCAAACTCGCGACGCCGAACACTCCCTAAGGTTTTCGGTCTTTATAACATATACCGGGCTAAACAACGCCCTTAATAATAGATCCCATGTGTCCAGGTACGTGCAATATCCTCACGTGGCCACATGCCAATAACGTCAGCATCCTTCTCAGTTGTGTGGAGTATCCGGAGGATGTGAGCAACAAGAGACAGTAAAAAAGGTTTACTCGGGGTCTTAATCTAAAAAGAAACCTTTGGGCGAGTCCTGCTACACGTCTGCGCCTGTGTCTCCGTTGTGCCGTGTCCTGGACGGGTGTAGCATGATTGTCATCTGTAAAAGGAAAGAACTTAGGTGAAAGTTGTTGTGCCAAAAAAAAGGAATTGGTTATTATTAATGAACTATCAAAATTCAAGAGAAGTCAAGTTGAGCCAGGTTGGCCCTGATTACACGCGGGAAGCCCCTGGTATCGTCTATGAGGGTTTGATGATCAAACCAATCTCGTGTATATGTGGTGGAGCGCGGACTCGTCTAACCGTGTCCGTGGTCTTGACGACCTGTCATTTTTACTGGTTGGTGAGGTCATCTAGTTCCCGGCTATTAAAGCCGCCGCATCCTCTTCCGCATGTAAAAAAACGTCCGGTATTTCCGCTAACTGTGATGATGCGACGTGGACCGGGCATCTTAAGCTTGAGAAAAGCATAATGCGGTATTGCATTAAAACGAGCGAAAGCCGTTCTTCCGAGTAGTGCTTGATAACCACTTCGGAATGGAGCGACGTGGAAATTTAACCTTTCGCTTCGGAAGTTATCGGGAGAACTGAATACAACCTCTAGCAGTAGAGAGCCCATACAGTGGGCTTCTTGACGTGGTATTACTCCCTTGAAGGTAGTATTACTGTGGCTTATTTGTGTCGGGTCTATCCCCATTTTGCGGATTGTGTCCTTATATATCAGATTTAGATTACTGTCGCCGTCCATGAGGACTCGTGTGAAATGGTACCCGTTTATTATTGGGTCTAACACCAAGGCCACCAGTCCTTCGTGTCGGATACTTGTCGCGTGATCCCTACGATCAAATGTGATCGGGCAGGCCAACCAGGGGTTGAACCTAGGGGTGACGGGCTCTATGGTGCGTGTATCTCGGAGTGCATGCTTGCTTCTCCTCTTCGTCACATGGATCACGTTTACCGTTTTAACCTATGGTGGGAACTTTTTCTGTCCTCCGGTGCTTTGCTGGCGAGGTTCATCCTCGTCTTCGCTTGGTGTCTCTTCCCCTTTGTGTTCTGCGTTTAGCTTACTGGCCTGCTTGAAGACCCAACATTCTCTGTGGGTGTGATTTGCAGGTTTGTCGGGGGTGCCGTGAATCTAACATAGCTTGTCAATAATCCTGTTTAGGTCGGATGGTCCTTCTCTGCTGCCTTTGAAAGGCTTTTTCCGCTGACCAAGTCGAGAGCCCCTGAATCCGGCGTTTACCGTCGTATTATCTGGGATACCTTCTTTATTTTGATGCTTGTTTTTGTTGCGTCGTGGTTTTCCATTGCCCTCCCTGACTTCGGATGTGCTTGGGGTCGCTGGTGCTGCTACGGGCCAACCAGCTGTCTTCTCCCATGCAAAAGCAGGTCATGAGGCTTGTTAGGGCTGCCATTGTTCTCGGTTTTTCTTGGCCGAGGTGTCTGGTGAGCCATTTGTCTCGGACACTGTGTTTAAAAGCTGCTAAGGCTTCGGCGTCCAGACAGTCGACGATTTGGTTCTTCTTGGTGAGGAACCTGTTCCAAAGCTTTCGGGCGGACTCTCCGGACTGTTAGATTATATGACTTAAATCGTCTGCATCCGGAGGTCGGACATAAGTCCCTTGAAAATTAGCCCGAAAAGCGTCCTCGAGCTCCTCCCAACTTCCAATTGAGTTTTCACGGAGGCTTTTTAGCCAGTGCCGAGCTGGCCCTTTAAGCTTGAGGGGCAAGTATTTAATGGCATGGAGATCGTCTCTGCGAGCCATATGAATATGGAGGATAAAGTCCTCGATCCAGACTCCAGGGTCTGTGGTCCCGTCGTACGCCTCTATGTTCACTAGTTTGAATCCTTCTGGGAATTCGTGATCCAGCACCTCATCGGTGAAACATAGGGGGTGTGCGGCGCCCCTGTATTGGGATATGCCATGGTGTTCCGACGGTTGTAGTATTCGGTTTTGATTTTGTGCCGGAGCGCGCTTCCTAGATCCATAGATGGATCTGGTCGCGCCGGATTTTTGGCGCAAGTTCTCATGTAGATCGTGTGTTGACTTATGTGCGACTTTGTTAGCCGCTATATCGCGGTCACAAGGTGGTGGATTCGGCCGGTTGGCCGTATCATTTTTCGGCTGTGTGGGCTCTAAGGCCTCATCGTCGAATTCAGGTAATAGCTTGTGCTTTGGATAGCTATTTGTGTGGTAACTTCCACCATACTTTGTTTCATTGTCAAGCACTTTGTTCCACCTGCTATTGAGCGTATCTTGTGCGGCCTTAAGCCTTTGCTTCTATTTCTTTAGGCTCCTCGCTGTGGCAATAAGCCTTCTGCGGAGGTTCTCTTGCTCCAAGTGCGTTTCCGGGATGATGTGTGCATCCTCGTCCGGACTGTTTTCCTCCCTGAACGAGGTTTGATGAGGTTTATCCTTGGTGTCGCCGTGTTTGGATGCCAGATCCACACTATGTTCGTCGTTTGCATCTTGATCGTGCTCTGCCACCGGGGCGGTGCAGTCGTCATTTCTTCTAGAGTCGACTGGACTGTTATTTCCTCTTGCGTTGTTATCGCTGTTTTTGTTATGGCGGGACTTAGAGCGGCGCCACTAACGTCGGTGCTTGGGTTGCTTGGAGGGGGCCTCCTCCGCTGTCTCTTCGTCATTGCCCTCTTTGGGTGTATCCACCATGTGTATGTCATGTGATGAAGTGGTTGTCCGGCGCCCTGTGGGTGCTGGTTTCTGTTCGTCTCCTGCATCTTCGTTCATGCCGTCAATGTCTTTGGGGTCGAATTTAAGCATGTCGGTTAAGTCGTCGACAATGGCTACTAAGTGGGTGGTGGGTGGGCAGCGAATTTCTTCGTCGTCCGCATCCCATTCTAGCCGAACATAGTTCGGCCAAGGTTCTCCTGACAGGGAGAGAGACCTTAATGAATTTAGCACATCGCCGAAAGGCGAGTGCTGAAAGATATCCGTGGAGGTGAACTCCATGATCGGTGCCCAGTCGGGTTCGACGGGCACGGATATAAGCGGCTCGGAGTCCGTGGCCAGGGGTGAATCCAGTGGTTCGGCAACATGGCTCTCGTAAGGGGTGAAGTCAGCGTTTGGCTCTATCACCGCTGAGAGCGCGGCCTCCGTGGCGGGGTCTATCCCTCCGCTCTCGAATGGTGCGATTTGCTCCGGATTGACGGCCGGAGTAGTTGCAGATGCGATCTCCCAAATACTGTCCGATGGCATAGTTATGTCATGCTCGTTGTGACTCTGCGGCACGCCTACCATGGGCTCGAATCCGTCGAAGATCAAGTCTCCACGGATATCGGCCGTGTAGTTCAAGTTTCCGAATCTGACCTGATGGCCAGGGGCATAGCTCTCGATCTGCTCCAGATGGCCAAGCGAATTGGCCCACAGTGCAAAGCCGCCGAACACAAAGATCTGTCCGGGGAGGAAAACCTCAACTTGGACCGCATCGTTACCGATGATCGAAGGAGCCATCAAACCTTATGGTGACGGCACAGTGGAACTCTCAATGAAAGCACCAATGTCGGTGTCAAAACCGGCGGATCTCGGGTAGGGGGTCCCGAACTGTGCGTCTAAGGCGGATGGTAACAGGAGGCAGGGGACACGATGTTTACCCAGGTTCGGGCCCTCTTGATGGAGGTAATACCCTACGTCCTGCTTGATTGTTCTTGATGATATGAGTATTACAAGATTTGATCTACCATGAGATCGTAGAGGCTAAACCCTAGAAGCTAGCCTATGGTATGATTGTATGTTGTCCTACAGACTAAACCCTCTGGTATATATAGACACCGGAGAGGGCTAGGGTTACACAAGGTCGGTTACAAGGGAGGAGATCTACATATCCGTATTGCCTAGCTTGCCTTCCACGCCAAGGAGAGTTCCATCCGGACACGAGACGAAGTCTTCAATCTTGTATCTTCATAGTCCAACAGTCCGGCCAAAGGATATAGTCCGGCTGTCCGGAGACCCCCTAATCCAGGACTCCCTCACAAAGAATGCAACATAATGCTGAAATAACCAGGGACTTAGTCAATTTCGCAACGTTCGTCGGAAAACCATAAATAGCGAGCGGGTGGTGGATAGAGGCGCGCTCACCTTGGGCCTCTTGGGCCGGACGCAGAGAGGAAGCAGCCCGAGCAGGCTGGGTGTGGTAGCCCATGAGGCCGAGTGGGACGAGCAGGCGTCATCGTCCTCCTCATGCTCGAGCATGAGCAGGAGGCAACAGCGGCGGCACTGCCGTGGTCAACGGCGACTCCGGCAAGTGAGGGCGATGGGGAGGAATGGAGAGGGACGGATCCGGGCGGGGACGCCAGATCGAGCAAGTGGCGGCTGTCGGGGACGCGGTTCCCGGCGGCGAGGAGCTCCGCCGGCGCGGTCTCCTGCGAGAACGGTGGCTGGAAGCTGCGGGTGGGAGAGGGAAGGTGAGACGGGGAGGAAGGAGGAGACGGCAAGGGGCCATGACCTGGGATCTGGCGGGGCTCCGGCCGACGGGATCGGGGACGACGGGAGGCGCAGCTCCGGCGAAGTCCGGCGGGGAGCCGCTGGAGCAGCAGAGCGAGCGGGCGGCTCGGGCGTGCGCGTGCTCCTACGGGCTACGGTGGCGGAGGCTCGGGCCCGGGCCTCGGATGGGCTTCCCCGGGCCGCGCGGTGGGAGGCGGTGGGGTGACGTGGCAGCCTTCGATTGGCTGCCGGCGACGGCGTGGACATGTCCGGCTCAGGATGGACATGTCCGGTGGCGGGAGGAGGAAGAAGACTAGGGTTTCGTCCGAAATTTCGGGGAGAGGGGATTTATATAGATTCTGGGAGCTAGGAGAGGGCTATTGAGGTGCGGTTTTCGCCCACACGACCGTGATCCAACGACGGAGCATGGAGGGGGCTTAGATAGGCTAGTGGGCTGTTGTGGAGGGGTGTTGGGCTGCAAAGAGAAAAGGGTCCGACGGTTAACGCGGTTAAACGTTGGGGCATCAAATAACCTCCAAATGGAACGAAATTTGACAGGCGGTCTACCGGTGATATACCAAGACCACTTGACATATCTTGGCCCCTTCTGAGAACGTTTTTCTCCCGCTCGCGAAACGAGATCTGAGAGGTGCAATGGGTGCATGTGAGAGAGTTGGATTCCGAAACGGACAACGGAGAGAACGGGACGGATGCAAGTTTAGAAAAACATGCCGATGAAATGCACATGATGACATGGCAAGATGCAACACACAAGCAAATGACATGGCAACAATGGCGAATAACTGGAAGACACCTGGCGCATCGGACTCGGGTCATTACAGAGGATGTCCGGGCGTTGATCGCGTTGTTGATGATTAGGTGAGCCATTAATCCTTTGGTGTTCCAACAGCGAAACTCTCAATGAAAGCACCAATGTCGGTGTCAAAACCGGTGGATCTTGGGTAGGGGATCCCGAGCTGTCGATCTTGGATCAATGGGGACAAGGGATGAAGGACACGGTGTTTACCCAGGTTCGGGCCCTCTCGAAGAGGTAAAACCCTATGTCCTGCTTGATTATATTCAAGTTTATAGGACAATTACAGAGTCGATCTACCACGAGATCAGATGAACTAAACCCTAGGTGAGTAGGATGATGGTTGTTCTTCTAGCCTCTACAGACTAACCCCTCTTGTTTATATAGGTAGCAGGGGTATCTAGGGTTACCTATAGTCGGTTACAACAAAAGAAATAACATGTCGAGTCCTCAATCTTGACTTGGAGTACACACCAAGGCTTCGAGGGTTTCCTGTCCGAATACAGAGTCATCTTATAGCTCAGCCTTCTAGTAGTCAGAACAACCCACCTGTCCGGCCCATGAGAAATAGACTGGCAGGCCGAGGACCCCTTAGTCCCGGACTCCCTCACCCTTCCTCGTCTCCAGTCGTGCCACACTAGGCCGAAGAACGTGTACCATCCTAAACGGGCTTTCCCACGTGGGCGAGAGCATGTGGAGTCCTTCCCTAGATAGGATCCTTCGCATGACAAGATTGCCAGCTTCAAGAGTATGGGGCGTATGTTGCGGCTGTGGTAGCGATGCAGCGCCTGCTCATACCTGGCTACACAGATGGCAGCCTGGCAGCATGCTTCCTCGAGGAGGAGTAGATCAACTTCCCGCAGGCCATCCTGGCGGACCTCGTCAAAGGCTGGGACCCGTGCTTGAGCTCTGTGGGGCGAACCGCTTCTGCCCCGTAGGCGAGGAAGTAGGTCGTTTCACCAGTAAGCTTGGCCGGCGTTGTGCGGATCGACCATAGAATGGACTAGAGCTTGTCGAGCCAGCCTTTGTCGTAGGTCGTGAGCTTTTTCTTGAAGCTTCTCATCTTGAATCCCTTGAGGATCTCAGCATTGGCATGCTCAGCCATGTCGTTGCTTCGCCGGGAGCCACAGAGGTGTAGCTGATTTGTGTGCCGATGTTGGCGCGGTAGGACTTGAAGAGGCAACTAGTGAACCGCGTGCCATTGTCGGTAATGATGCGGTTTGGAATGCCGAAGGGGCACACTAGGACTTTGATGAACTTGACGGCCAATCCTGCTAGAATGGTGCAGATAGGCTCCACCTCCGCCCACTTGGTGAACTTGTCGATGGTGATGTCGCTTAAACTACGTCGGTATTTCCCCAAAGAGGAAGGGATGATGCAGTACATCTACGATAGGTATTTCCCTCAGTTATGAAACCAAGGTATCAAACCAATAGGAGAACCAAGCAACACTATGTAAACGGTACCTGCACACAAAGAACAAATACTTGCAACCCGACGCTTACGAGGGGTTGTCAATCCCTTTTAGGTAACGGCATCAAAAATTGGTGAGTTGTCGGGAGACTTGACTTGATTCTCCCCGGCAAAAGATAGATAAAATTGTGATAGATTGGATAAATAGATCTCAAATAAAAGATGCAAATAAAATATTTTTGGGTTTTTGAATAATAGATCTAAGAATAAAGGCAAATAAAAATAGATCTCAAAGGCAAATAATAGATTGGAAAGCAAGTATGATGAAGAATAGACCCGGGGGCCGTAGATTTCAGTAGTGGCTTCTCTCAAGAAATAGCACACGGTGGGTAAACAAATTACTGTTGGGCAACTAATAGAACCTCAAATAATCATGACGATATCCAGGCAATGATCAATATATAGGCATCATGTCCAAGATTAGTAGACCGACTCATGCCTGCATCTACTACTATTACTCCACACATCGACCGCTATTCAACATGCACCTAGTGTATTAAGTTCATGGAAAAATGGAGTAATGCAATAAGAATGATGGCATGATGTACACAAGATCTATTCATGTAGGAATAGACCCCATCTTGTTATCCTTAATGGCAACGATCAATGTGTCTTGCTGCCCCTTCTGTCACTGGGAAAGAACGGAACCGGATCCTCTAACATACACAAGGGATGTTAGAGAAGCTATAGTACCCTAACTTTTCTTCTGTTAATTCATACAATTAAGGCTAAAATAACTTAAATTAATTTTTAAATTACAGATCCGGTATGCACATTTATAGTAATTACATACAAACAAGTTGATGGTGAGATAAAATTTATTTTTTATTTTTTTATTTATACAGTGATTACCAAAAGTAAATAACCTGCTAGTAGTTCATAACATTCCTTCTTCATTTTACACTAGATAAGCACTGTAGCACCGCGACTTCCCTTCTCTAAGTTAGAGGATCCGGCTCCGGAAAGAACACAGCACGACCGAACCCATCACAAAGCACCTCTTCCCATGGCAAGAAAAATTGATCTAGTCGGCCTAACTAAACCAAAGATTCGAAGAAGAAATACGAGGCTATAAATAATCATGCATATAAGAGATTAGAACTCAAATAACTTTCATGGATAAAATAGATCTGATAATAAACTCAAAGTTCATCGGATCCCAACAAACACACCGCAAAAAGAGTTACATCAAATAGAACTCCAAGAGACCATTGTATTGAGAATCAAGAGAGAGAGAGAGAGGAAGCCATCTAGCTACTGCCTACGGACCCGTAGGTCTACAATGAACTAGTCACGCATCATCGGAGAGGCACCAATGAGGATGATGAATCCCTACTTGATGGTGTCTAGATTGGATCTCGTGGTTCTGGAACTTGCGGCGGCTGGAATTGTGTTTTGTCGACTCCCCTAGGGTTCTGGAATATTTGCGTATTTATATGGCGAAGAGGTGGTGCGGGAGGCCACCGAGGTGGCCACAACCCACCAGGGCGTGCCTCGGCCTCCAGGCACGCCCAGGTGGGTTGTGCCCCCCTCGGGGCACCCCTCTGGTACTTCTTTGGCCCATCTTGTACCTTCTGGTCCATAAAAATTCTCCAAAAAGTTTTGTTGCATTTGGACTCCGTTTGGTATTGATTTTCTATGATGTAAAAAAGAAGCAAAAAAGCATCAACTACACTATGTCAATAGGTTAGTCCCAAAAAAATGATATAAAGTTGCTATAAAATGATTCTAAAAGATCCAAGAATGATAATATAATAGCATGGAACAATAAAAATTCTATATACGTTGGCGACGTATCAGATGGCGCTGTAGAGGTAGCGATAGCCATCGTGCGCGCGAGGGAAAGTGCCCAGGATGTCCAGCCCCCAGACTATGAAGGGTTGCTACGTCTCCAACATATCTATAATTTTTGATTGTTCCATGCTATTATATTATCTGTTTTGGATGTTTAATGGGCTTTAATATGCTCTTTTATATTATTTTTGGGACTAACCTATTATCCAGAGGCCCAGTGCCAGTTTCTGTTTTTTGCCTATTTTAGTGTTTCGTAGAAAAGGAATATCAAACAGAATCCAAACGAGACGAAACCTTCGCGAGGATCTTTCTTGGAACAAACGCAAACCAGGAGACTTGGAGTGGAAGTCTGGAAGTCCGCGAGGCGGCCACGAGATAGGAGAGTGTGCCCAGGGGGGTAGGCGCGCCCCCCACCCTCGTGGGCCCCACGGAGCTCCACCGACGTACTTCTTTCGCCTATATATACTCTTATACCCTAAAAACATTAGGGGGAGCCACGAAACCACTTTTCCACCGCCGCAACCTTCTGTACCCATGAGATCCCATCTGGGGCCTTTTCCGGCGATCTGCCGAAGGGGGATTCGATCACGGAGGGTTTCTACATCAACACCATAGCCTCTCCGATGATGTGTGAGTAGTTTACCACAGACCTTCGGGTCCATAGTTATTAGCTAGATGGCTTCTTCTCTCTCTTTGTTTCTCAATATAAAGTTATCCACGATGTTCTTGGAGATCTATTTGATGTGATACTTTTTGCGGCATGTTTGTCGAGATCCGATGAATTGTGGATTTATGATCAAGTTTATCTATGAATAATGTTTGGTTCTTCTCTAAATTCTTATATGCATGATTTGATATCTTTGCAAGTCTCTTCGAATTATTGGTTTAGTTTGGCCTACTAGATTGATCTTTCTTGCAATGGGAGAAGTGCTTAGCTTTGGGTTCAATCTTGCGGTGCCCTTTCCCAGTGACAGTAGGGGCAGCAAGGCACGTATTGTATTGTTGCCATCGAGGATAAAAAGATGGGGTTTATATCATATTGCTTGACTTTATCCCCCTACATCATGTCACCTTGCTTAAAGCGTTACTATGTTTTTATGAACTTAATACTCTAGATGCATGTTGGATAGTGGTCGATGTGTGGACTAATAGTAGTAGATGCAGAATCGTTTCGGTCTACTTGACACGGACGTGATGCCTATATTCATAATCATTGCCTAGATATTCTCATAACTATGCGCTCTTCTATCAATTGATCGGCAGTAATTTGTTCACCCACCGTAATACATGCTATCATGAGAAAAGCGACTAGTCAAACCTATGGCCCCGGGGTCTCTTTCTTATTATATTGCATCTCTTTTTATTTACATCGCATCTCGTTTACTATTTTGCAATCTTTACTTTCCAATCTATACAACAAAAATACCAAAAATATTTATCTTACTATCTTTATCATATCTCACTTTTGCGAGTGACCGTGAAGGGATTGACAACCCCTTTATCGCGTTGGTTGCAAGGTTCTTGATTGTTTGTGCAGGTACTAGGTGACTTGCATGTTATCTCCTACTGGATTGATACCTTGGTTCTCAAAAACTGAAGGAAATACTTATGCTACTTTGCTGCATCACCCTTTCCTCTTCAAGGGAAAACCAACCCATGCTCAAGAGGTAGCAAGGGCCATGAGAGATGAATGGTCTGGAGCCCTTGCGGCGGCTGGTGGATCTGCTTGGCTTGGAACTGGCAGACTTCGCATGACTCGACCAGCTAGGCAGCGTCATGAAGCACGATGGGCCAGTAGAAGCCACTACGGAAGACCTTGCCGATGATGTGCTCAACGAGGAGTGATGGTTGTAGTCTCCTCCATGTATGTCAGCAAGCAGCTTGCACCCTTGCTATGCCGAGACGCATCACAGCGCAACTCCGTTGGGGCGCTTGCTGTAGAGATCGCTATCCCTCAGGCAGTAAGGCCCGGCCTGGCGGGCCACACGCTATGTTTCTATGTCATCCTCAGGGAGGGCACCGCTCTCCAGATAAGCCTTGATCTCCGAGGCCCAACTCTTGGCTTGTGGCTCTAGCGCCAACAGCAGGCGAGCACCTGAAGGCGGGCCGTAGTCTGGAGGGCCTGAGGAGGGTGCGGGCGGGAAGTCTTCATGAGGCACCATGGTGATTGCTTCAGGTGGTGTTGTAGATGGCTTCACGAGTCTCTCCTCGAAGACACCAGGGCTCTTTGGCTCGCAATGGGATGTCTACTTAGCGATGTCATCAGCTTCCTTGTTGTCGCCGTGAGGGATGTGCTGGAGCTCCATGCGCAGGAAGCGCTTCTCGAGCTTGCGCACGTCCTCAAGGTAGGCGGCCATGTGCTCGTACTTTGGCTTGTAGCTCTTGTTGGAGAAGTTGATGAGGAGTTGTGAGTCTCCCTTGATGAGGATGCGCTTGATGCCAAGAGCGATGTCGGCCTTGAGCTCGGCGATGAGGCCCTCGTACTCCATGATGTTGTTGGAGACCTTGTCTTCGTGCTTTAAGCAGAGTTGCACAAGGTAGTATAGATTGTGTCCCATTGGTGAAGTGAGCACAATGCCAGCCCCTGTGCCCTACAGGGAAAACGTGCCATCGAAGTGCATGGTCCAACCGCCGGGATCATTCTTCCCACGCAGGAGGGACTCTTCCTCGCGAGGCTCGTCTTGGTGTGGTGTGACAGCCCAAGAGTGATGAGTCCCATTTTGTAATATATCCAACCATTGACATGATCTATTTCCATGTGGGCTTTAATATTTATTGCTTCATCATCTTGTTTTGCATTGTTGCCTTTACTTGTTGCATGTCATGCCCATAATTTTCATATTGCATTTGGTCATTCATGTAGTTCCCATGATCATCATTTGCATTGCACTCTTCTATATGTTGTGTGTTGCTCTATATGATGTGTGTGTGTGCATCACCCCCCTCCATGCTACCTCTCAAGCTCTGACCATGCTCAGTAAACATATTTTGTTCTATGTTACCAATACTTCCATGCTGTGCAATTTCATGCCATGGTAAATCCTCTAGCATGTCTTAATCTTGCTCGTAAATGCTCATGTTGTTATAACAGTTTGCTATTAACAGAAAGTTGCATCGTGTGAGCTCATTTGTGATTAAGCTATGCAACCTATGAAGTTGTTCTGATGGAACATTTGAAATATGAAATGTCTACTATAGTTGCATATCTATGTGTGCACATTAAGTTCTTGTAGCATATTTAAATGTAGCTTTCAAAGTGACATGTTGCTATTGTTGGCAGATTGCATTGCATATTTGTTTTGCTCACTACTCGAGTTCCATGCATCCATTTTCCATTATCTTTATGTCCTTTTCCTCTCAAAATTCCTATTTTGTACAGTGGCATACATGGAATGCCAAGAATGTGCCCATATCTATTCACACATCATGTTTATCGCCAAATCCGTCTCGTATCTTGTCGTGAGCGTTCCGGGAGAACCGTAACTCCATTCATTATGTTCTTTATATGCATTTGCATCGATTTATCGTGTAGATTATGAATTTTCCATCATCATTCATGCTAAAATAGTTAAACTTGATGTTCTATCCATATTGCATAATCCATTAAAAATAGCATGAAGTAATTGTTTGGATCACTTCTATGTGATGCAAGGCTTCATTTAACATTGTCATAAGTTGATGCCATGTAACAACATTTAAAATGTCAGGCATCATCTTGTGTTGTGTGTATTGCCATGCTTGTTTGTTTATTGCATGCTTGTTATTTCTTTGGGTAGTACCGGGAGACAAGTCCGAGATTGAGGAACCTATCGAGAATGGTTACGAGGAGCAGAGTTTCGATCTCACCGAGGAGCAATCAGGCAAGATGATCATTCCTTGATATCACTACTATCTTTGCTTTGCTAGTGGCCTCATTGCTACCACTATGTCTCGATACCTACCACTATTTGTCAGCCTCCGAAATTGCCATGAAACAGCCTCTAACCCCACCTTCCTAGCAAACTGTTGTTTGGCTATGTTACCGCTTGCTCAGCCCCTCGTATACTGTTGCTAGTTGCAGGTGCAGTGCTGATTGTTCCATGTTGGGACATGAATATCTTGGGATATCACAATATCTCTAAATTAATTAATGCATCTATATACTTGGTTGTCTGTGGAAG
Source organism: Triticum urartu (assembly GCF_056163025.1). Classification (NCBI taxonomy): domain Eukaryota; kingdom Viridiplantae; phylum Streptophyta; class Magnoliopsida; order Poales; family Poaceae; genus Triticum; species Triticum urartu. The sequence continues at coordinate 222,844,691 of NC_141878.1, forward strand.
GCTCAGCCTTTTGCCTGGCGTTTTGTTCCACTCATGCCACCTTAGTTTTCGTCATGCCGGTGTTTGATACGTCTCCAACATATCTATACTTTTTATTGTTCCATGCTATTATATTATCTGTTTTGGATGTTTAATATGCATTAATATGCTATTTTATATTATTTTTGGGACTAACTTATTAACCCAGAGCCCAGTGCTAGTTTCTGTTTTTTCCTTGTTTTTGAGTTTTACAGAAAAGGAATATCAAACAGAGTCCAAACAGAATAAAACTTCACGATGTTTTTTCTTGGACCAGAAGACACACATAGGACTTGAGGAGGAAGTCAGAAGAGTCCCGAGGACTCCACAAGCCCTCAGGGCGCGCCCTAGGGCGGCGCACCCCCTGGCTTGTGGGCCCCCCGGGAGTCATCCAACCCTAATTCTTGGCCTATAAATTCAAAAATATCCCCAAATGACCAGAAGCGTCCACCAAAATACTTTTCCGCCACCGTAACCTTCTGTAACCGTGAGATCCCATCTTGGGACCTTTTCGGGCACCCTGCTGGAGGGCGATTCGATCACGGAGGGCTTCTACATCAACTCTATTGCTCTTTTGATGAAGCGTGAGTAGTTTACCATAGACCTACTGGTCCATAGCAAGTAGCTAGATGGCTTCCTCTCTCTTTTTGATCCTCAATACCATGTTCTCCTCGATCTTCTTGTGCGTTGTGTCTGTCGAGATCTGATGAATTATTGATTTATGATCACATTATCTATGGATATTATTTGAATCTTCTCTAAATTCTTATATGCATGATTTGATATCATTGTATTTCTCTTCGAATTACCGGTTTGGTTTGGCCAACTAGATTGGTTCTTCTTGCAATGGGAGAGGTGCTTAGTTTTGGGTTCAATCTTGTAGTGTCCTCACCCAGTGACAAAGTAGGGGTAGCAAGGCATGTATTTGTATTGTTTCCATAAAGGGTAAAAAGATGGTGTTTTCATCATATTGCTTGAGTTTATCCTTCTACATCATGTCATCTTACTTAAGGCGTTACTCCGTTCTTATGGACTTAATACTCTAGATGCATGCTGGATAGTAGTTGATGTGTGGAGTAATAGTAGTAGATGCAGAATCATTTTGGTCTACTTGACACGGACGTGATACCTATATGCATAATCATTGCCTTCGATATCGTCATAACTTTGCGCTTTTCTATCAATTGCTCGACAGTAATTTGTTCACCCATCGTATCATTTGCCTTCAAGAGAGAAGCCTGTAGTGGAACCTATGGCCCCCGGGTCTATTTTCCATCATATATTTTCAGATCTATAAATCAAAAATACCAAAACATATCTTGCTACAATTTATTTACTTTTATTTTGTTTTACGTTTTAGTAATTTTTTATATCTATCTCTATCAGATCTCACCTTTGCAAGTGACCGTGAAGGGATTGACAACCCCTTTATCGTGTTGGGTGCAAGTGGTTGATTGTTTGTGCAGGTGCATAGGTTGGGGACTTGCTTGTATCTCCTACTGGATTTATACCTTGGTTCTTAGCTGAGGGAAATACTTATCTCTACTTTTCTGCATCAACCTTTCCTCTTCAAGGGAAAACCAACGCAAGCTCAAGAAGTAGCACGAAGAATTTCTGACGCCGTTGCCGGGGAGAACTACATCAAGCCTTCCAAGTACCCATCATAAACACTCATCTCTTGCATTACATTATTTGCCATTTGCCTCTCGTTTTCCTCTCCCCCACTTCTAAAACAATTTCAAAAAATACAGAAGATTTGCATTTTTTATTCGCCCTTCTTCCGTTCGTTTTTTCGTTTGCTTTTTGGTTGCTTGTGTGCTAGATCGGCTTGTCGCCACTATGTATGAATCTAAGGATATTATCGTTGAAAATTTTGCTGGTATGAGCCTTGAGGAAAAATTTGATGCTCTTACTAATTATAAAGCAAAAACTTTTCATGTGGGAGACGGTAATACTGTTGGGAAAAGTGTTATTCAAGAATTATTTGATTGTATGGGAACAATGCCTATTAATAAGAGTTCTATCCTTCTTGATACAAATTGTTATGCATATGCTATTGACATGCTCATTGATAAATTAGAGAGAAAATTTGTGCACATCCATCTCGCTTTGCAAAAGGTGTTTTACGAATTCCCCAATATTAATCATCCTAAAGCCAAAAAGATTGCCACTATTATCCTTATGTGGGAATTTTATTTTATAATACAAGAGGGTAGGAAATTTTTTACTTTCTGTAATAAAGATATTGAACATCCTCCTATTTAAGAAATTCTCCATGATAAAGAAACTTTGTGTAGCTTGGAATCTAGAGATTATCAATTTTAAAGTGACAATCTTAGGAGGAGAGTTCCCTACTCAGAAATTACCCAAACTATCTACCTTGAAACTTATGATAAATTTGATTGGATAATTAGGGTAATTTATGTAGGATTCAATGATGATTCGTTAGAAGATAAGACTAGGGAACCCCTTAAAAATGAGATACGTGTTTTATATGATGATATTTATGGAGATGATCCGGATTATGGGTTTATGAATGTCAAGGTTACTAATCAAAGTCCTTTTCATGAATTAAGTTCACCCACTAGAAGGGAAATGAAAGAAATAAAGGATTTGCTAAAAAGGGTCTTGGAAGATTTGGTTAGGAAAGAGTTGCATGACAACACCTAGATCTATGCTTTTTTCCTAGCTAGGGACATTAAACAATAGCGTTTGTTGGGAGGCAACCCAATTTTATTTTTTGTTTCTATCTTTTTGTTCCTTTTTTGTAATAAATTAATTATCCTGCCTCTATTTAGATGTGTTTTGGTGTTTTAATTAGTGTTTGTGCCAAGTAAAACCTTTGGGATGGCTTACGGTGATAGTTGATTTGATCTTGCTGAAAAACAAAAACTTTTGCGCCCAGTAAAATAATTTTCATTATTCACAGAAGCGTGATAAAATACTGATTCTTTTTCCACAAGATTGATATACAAATTGCCTGTGTTGTCCTAGTGTTTCAGATTTTTTGGAGTTACAGAAGTATTTGAAGTTTCCAGATTGCTACATGTTGTTTTGTTTTTGACAGATTATGTTTTCTATGTGTTGTTTGCTTATTTTGATGAATCTATGGGTAGTATCGGGGGGTATGAACCATGGAGAAGTTGGAATACAATAGATATTACACCAACATAAATAAAGAATGAGTTCAAAACAGTACCGGGAGTGGTGGTTTATTTTCTTATACTAACGGATCTCATGAGTTTCCTGTTGAGTTTTGTGTTGTGAAGTTTTCAAGTTTTGGGTAAAGATTTGATGGATTATGGAATAAGGAGTGGCAAGAGCATAAGCTTGGGGATGCCCAAGGCACCCCAAGGTAATATTCAAGGACAACCAAGCATCTAATCTTGGGGATGCCCCAGATGGCATCCCATCTTTCATCTTCGTCTATTGATAAATTTACTTGAGGCTATATTTTTGTTCGCCACATGATATGTGTTTTGCTTGGAGCATCTTGTATGATATGAGTCTTTGTTTTTTTAGTTTGCCACAATCATCCTTGTTGTACACACCTTTTGAGAGGGACACACATGAATTGTGATTTATTAGAATACTCTATGTGCTTCACTTATATCTTTTGAGCTAGGCAATTTTGCTCTAGTGCTTCACTTATATCTGAAGGAAATATGCCCTAGAGGCAATAATAAAGTTGTTATTTTATATTATATTTCCTTATTCATGATCAAGGTTTATTACTCATGCTAGAGTTGTATTGATCGGAAACTTAAATACATGTGTGAATATATAAACAAATACCGTGTCCCTAGTAAGCCTCTACTAGACTAGCTCGTTGATCAAAGATGGTTAAGGTTTACTAACCATAGACATATCTTGTCATTTGATAATGGGATCACATCATTAGGAGAATGATGTGATGGACAAGACCCATCCATTAGCTTAGCATAATGATCGTTCAGTTTATTGATATTGCTTTCTTCATGTGAAATACATATTCCTTCGACTATGAGATTATGCAACTCTCGGATACCGGAGGAATACCTTGTGTGCTATCAAACGTCACGACATAACTGGGTGATCATAAAGATGCTCTACAGGTATCTCCTAAAGGAAATATGCCCTAGAGGCAATAATAAAGTTGTTATTTTATATTTCCTTATATCATGATAAATGTTTATTATTCATGCTAGAATTGTATTAACTGGAAACTTGATACATGTGTGGATACATAGACAAAACACCGTGTCCGAAGTAAGCCTCTACTAGACTAGCTCGTTAATCGAAGATGGTTAAGTTTCCTAACCGTAGACATGTGTTGTCATTTGATGAACGGGATCACATCATTAGGAGAATGATGTGATGGACAAGACCCATCCGTTAGCTTAGCATATTTGATCGTTCAGTTTTATTGCTATTGCTTTCTTCATGTCAAATACATATTCCTTCGACTATGAGATTATGCAACTCCCGGATACCGGAGGAATGCCTTTTGTGCTATCAAACGTCACAACATAACTAGGTGATTATAAAGATGCTCTACAGGTATCTCCAAAGGTGTTTGTTGGGTTGGCATAGATCGAGATTAGGATTTGTCACTCCGAGTATCGGAGAGGTGTCTCTGGGCCCTCTCGGTAATGCACATCATAAGAAGCCTTGCAAGAAAAGTGAGTAATGAGTTAGTTACAAGATGATGTATTACGGAACGAGTAAAGAGACTTGCCGGTAACGAGATTGAACTAGGTATGAAGATACCAACGATCGAATCTCGGGCAAGCAACATACCGATGGATAGAAAGAATAACATATGTTGTCATAACGGTTCGATCGATAAACATATTCGTAGAATATGTAGGAGCCAATATGAGCATCCTGGTTCCTCTATTGGTTATTAACCGGAGAGGTTTCTCGATCATGTCTACATAGTTCTCGAACCCGTAGGGTCCGCACGCTTAACGTTCAATGACGATTTTGTATTATATGAGTTATGTGATTTGGTGACCGAATGTTGTTTGGAGTCCCGGATGAGATCACGGACATGACGAGGAGTCTTGAAATGGTCGAGAGGTAAAGATTGGTATATAGGACGATAGTATTCGGACACCGGAAGTGTTCCGGAGAGTATCGGGTACATATCGGGTCATCAGAAGGGGTTCCGGGCACCCGCGGCAAAGATATAGGCCTAATGGGCTAAGAGAGGAAACGCAGCAGCCAGCAGGGGCTGCTGCGCCCCCCATATGGGCCGGACCATAAGGGGAACGAAAGAGGGGAAGAGAGAAGGAATGGGAGGATTCGGCCTCCCCCTTCCTTCCCTCCTACATCCTCCTTCCTCCCCCCTCCGGAAATTATGATAAGGGGGGACGAATTGACAAGGCCCCCAAGTAGGATTCCTCTTACTTGGGGCGCCCCCCTTGGCTGCTCCCTCTCCCTCCCACCTATATATATGAAGGGGGAGGCGCCTAGTGTGGGAGTCCTAGATTAAGGGGTCCTCAGGCGTCCGGACTGTGTGACATGGGTCGGACTAATGGGCTATGAAGATACAAGACAGAAGACACTCTCCCGTGTCCGGATGGGACTCTCCTTTGCGTGGAAGGGAATCTAGGCGGCCGAATGTACTACTTCCTTTCTCTGTAACCAACTTTGTACAACCCTAGTCCCCTCCGGTGTCTATATGAACCGGAGGGTTTAGTCTGTAGGGGTAATCATAATCTGACAGGCTAGACTTCTAGGGTTTTAGCCATTACGATCTCGTGGTAGATCAACTCTTGTAATCCTCATATTCATCAATATCAATCAAGTAGGACGTAGGGTATTACCTCCTTCAAGAGGGCCCGAACCTGGGTAAAACTTTGTGTCCCCTGTCTCCTGTTACCATCAACCTTAGACGCACAGTTCGGGACCCCCTACCCGAGATCTGCCGGTTTTGACACCAACATTGGTGCTTTCATTGAGAGTTCCACTGTGTCGCCGCCAAAAGGTTCGATGGCTCCATCCATCATCTACAACGATACTGCGCCCTAGGGGAGGTTTTTCTCCCCGGCCAGATTTTCGTATTCGGCGGCTTCGCACTGTGGGCCAACTCGCTTGGCCATCTGGAGCAGATTGACAGCTACGCCCCAGGTCACCAGATTAGTTTTGGAAACCTGGATTATGTCGCTGACATCCGAGGAGACTTGATCTTCCAAGGACTCACGACCCCAACCTTCGCTCCAGCCTTAGAGCCGGAGCGCCTCGCCAGGACCGAAGACGGGATTTCTAAACCCGTCGGACTATCTATGGCCACTAGGCCCAGTACGGGAGAGCCGAAGGAAGTAGTGTCACCGGCAACCATCACCCAGCCGGACTCTTCCCCGGACGCTGGCTCCGAACTCTCAAAGTCAGCATCGTGTGAGTTCGGCCGAGGAATTCCCTTCCCGCCATACTCCACGGATTCTTTTCTCCCCCAACAAACCTCGCCTTTAAGCGAGGCTCTGGACTTGATGCGATCCCTCGTGATTACGGAGGAGCAACGTCCGAACTACGCCCAGCCTAGACTAGGGGCTAAGAGCGGGGAATTTTACGTCCCACCCGCCACCCACTTCATCGCCACAGTAGAGGACTTAACTGATATGCTCGATTACGGCTCCGAAGACATTGACGGTATGGACGACGATGCCGGAGAGGAGCAAGCCGAAAACCTGCCGTTTACCGGACGCTGGACAGCCACCTCTTCGTATGACGTGTACATGGTGGATACACCCAAGGAGGGTGACAGCGATAATGAGAAAAATCCAGTAGGGGATAAACCTCCCGAGATACAACCAAAGCGCCGATGACGCCACTCTAACTCACGCCGCAACAAAGACAGCAATACCGGCACGAGAGACAACAACACTCCGGATGATGCCGAAGACCAAGAAAACCCCGTCGAGCAAAACTCTGAACAAGACGATCGGGAGGATGGGCAAGTTAGCCCTGATGAACAGGCTCCAAACGGAGACTCGAAGGACAGTAATTACCTTCCACCCTCCGAGGATGAGGTGAGCCTCGGCGACGAAGACTTTATCGTGCCTGAGGAACCTCTCGAGCAGGAGCGCTTTAAGCAACGGCTAATAGCCATTGCAAGGAGCCTGAAAAAGAAGCAGCAGCAGCTTCAAGCTGATCAAGATCTGCTCAACGATAGATGGACTAATGTCCTGGCAGCAGAGGAATACAGCCTCGAGCGCCCAACCAAAAGTTACCCGAAGCGTAAACTGCTACCTCAATTCGATGATGAGGTACTTGAGCCCGTACCATCAGCGCGTAATGCGGCTGATCGACCACCACGTGGCCGGGACAAAACGACAACTCAAGCCGAACACCGACCCGTCCTACCTCGCCATAAAGGCAGAGACAAAATAGCTCAGGGATACACGTATGACCTGCGGCAGGACCTGAAGAATAAAGCAGGCCCGGCCAGATCAATCTACGGATCGCGGGGGCGTGCCCCGACACGCGACGACGGCTATCAAGCCGAACATGGCAAGCACAATCACGTGTGGGCCGAAAGCCGCAGACGAACTCCATCCAAACTACGTCACGATCTGGCCTGATATAGAGGCGCCGCACACCCCCCCCTACTTCACTGATGAAGTAATGGAACATGAATTCCCTGAAGGGTTCAAACCCGTGAATATTGAATCATATGATGGAACCACAAATCCCGCGATATGGATTGAAGACTTTATTCTCCATATTCATATGGCCCGCGGTGATGATCTTCATGCCATCAAATACCTCCCCCTAAAACTCAAGGGACCAGCCCGGCACTGGCTGAACAGCCTGCCAGAAGACTCTATTGGCAGCTGGGAAGACCTGGAAGACGCCTTCCGCGACAACTTCCAAGGCACATATGTCAGACCTCTGGATGACGATGAATTAAGTCACATAGTCCAACAGCCCAGAGAGTCAGCAAGGAAATTCTGGACTAGGTTCTATCTAATTTCTTATCAACTCTTTGTCCTAGGACAGCACCTACAGCATAATCACTAGCATCACACATAATTTCAAAGGGTAAATTCCAATCACGTGGCTGAACAATAGGTGCAGAAATCAAGGCTTTGTTAAGTATTTCAAATGCTTCTACACAATCATCATCAAAGACAAAAGGAACATCTTGTTTTAAGAGATTAGTCAGAGGCCTAGACATTTTTGAGAAGTATTTAATGAACCTCCTATAAAAACTGGCATGACCAAGGAAGCTTCTTATACCTTCAATGTCCTTAGGTCACGGCATCTTTTCGATAGCATCAACTTTAGCTTTATCAACTTCAATACCTCTTTCAGAAACTTTATGCCCCAAGACAATACCTTCATTAACCATAAAATGGCACTTCTCCCAATTCAAGACAAGATTAGTTTCTTCACATCTCTAGAAAACTCGCTCAAGGTTGCTTAAGCAATCATCAAAAGAAGTTCCGTAAACGGAGAAATCATCCATGAAAACCTCAACAATATTTTCACAAGAGTCAGAGAATATAGCAGTCATACATATTTGAAGGTAGCAGGTGCATTACATAAACCAAAAGGCATACGTCTATAAGCAAAGGTACCGAAAGGGCAAGTAAAAGTGGTCTTTTCCTGATCCTCTTTCGACATAGGTATTTGAGAGAAACCAAAATAACCATCTAGAAAGCAAAAATGTGTATGTTTGGATAATCTTTCTAGCATTTGATCAATAAAAGGTAAAGGGTAATGATCCTTTCTAGTAGCTTTATTTAATTTGCGGAAATCAATTACCATTCTATAACATGTAACAATTCTTTGTGGGATCAATTCATCTTTATCATTAGGAACAACAGTAATACCTCCCTTCTTAGGGACACAATGGATAGGACTTACCCACTGACTATCAGCAACAGGATAAATTATACCTGCCTCCAGAAGCTTTAGTATTTCATTTCTTACCACTTCTTTCATCTTAGGATTTAACCGTCGTTGGTGATCAACAACCGGTTTAGCATCTTTCTCCAATTTTATTTTGTGCTGGCATATAGTGGGACTAATGCCCTTCAAATCATCAAGACTATATCCAATAGCAGCACAGTGCTTCTTCAGAGTTTTCATAATTTCTCTTCTTCCTGCTCTGAAAGGTTAGCACTAATAATAACAGGATATATCTTCTTTTCATCAAGATAAGCATATTTAAGAGTATCAGGTAATGGTTTAAGCTCAAACACGGGATCACCCTTGGGTGGAGGAGGATCCCCTAGAATTTCAATAGGCAAGTTGTGTTTCGAAATTGGTCCCTGTTTAAAGAATACTTCATCTACTTCCCTTCTTTCATTCACAAACATATCATTTTCATGGTCTAGCAAATATTGTTCTGAAGGATCATTAGGAGGCACGGCAATAGAAGCAAGACCAATAATTTCATCTTTACTAGGCAATTCTTTATCATGGGGTTGTCTACGAAATTTAGCAAAATTAAAATCATGAGACATATCCCCTAAACCAACAGAAACAATATCCTTTTTGCAGTCTATCTTAGAATTAACAGTATTCAAGAAGGGTCTACCAAATATAATGGGACAAAAGTCATCTTGTGGGGAACCAAGAAGAAGAAAATCAGTAGGATATTTAACTTTCCCACACAAGACTTCAACATCTCTAAGAATTCCAACTGGTGAAATAGTATCTCTATTAGCAAGCTTAATAGTAACATCAATATCTTCTATCTCAGCAGGTGCAATATCATGCATAATTTCTTTATATAAGGCATGAGGTATTGCGCTCGCACTAGCACCCATATCACATAAGCCATGATAGCAATGATCTCCTATTTTAACAGAAACAACAGGCATGCCTACAACAGGTCTATGTTTACCTTTAGTATCAGGTCTAGCAATTCTAGCAGCTTCATCACATAAGTAAATAACATGCCCATCAATATTATCGACCAAGAGATCCTTAACCATAGCAATACTAGGTTCAACTTTAATTTTTCTTAGGGGGTGTAGGTGTTCTAGTATTACTCTTACGAACCATAGCTGAAGCTTTAGCATGATCCTATATTCTAACAGGGAAAGATGGTTTCTCAATATAAGCGGTAGGAACAATAGGATCAACATTATAAGTGATAGTCTTTTCTTCAACTTTAATAGGTTCAACTACTTTTACTTCAATGGGAGGATGATATTTAAACCACTTATCCTTAGGGAGATCAACATGAGTAGCAAATGATTCACAGAAAGAAGCTACTCCCTCCGGTCCTTTTTACTTTGCATATAAGGATTGTCTGAACTCAAACTTCGTAAAGTTTGACCATATTTATATGGAAAAATATTAACATCTATAATGCTAAATTTATACAATATGAAAAGTAAAGTCATGACGCATCTAATGTTGTTGATTTCACATTCTAAATGTTTGTATTTTTTCTATAAACTTGGTTAAAGTTTACGAGGTTTGACTTCAGACAAATCTTATATGCGAACTAAAAAGGACCAGAGGGAGTACTATCTCAGAGTCAACTCTATATTTAGTGCTAAATTCATGAAAAGCATCGATATCCATAAAAGATTTAACACAATCAAACTTAGGTGTTATACCTGACTCCTTACCTTCGTCGAGTTCCCAATCTTCAGAGTTGCGTTTAATTATTTCCAATAAATCCGATCTGAATTCAATAGTCTTCACCATAAAAGAACCAGTGCAAGAAGTATCGAGCATGGAGCGATTATTGAGAGAAAGCCGAGCATAAAAAATTTGAATAATAATTTCTCTTGGGAGCTCATGATTGGGGCATGAATATAACATTCACTTAAGCCTCCCCCAAGCTTGAGCGATACTTTCTCCTTCATGAGGCCAAAAATTATATATATAATTACAATCATGATGAACCAGATGCATAGGATAAAACTTCTGATGAAATTCCAATTTCAATCGGTTGTAGTTCCATGATCCAATATCATCACATAGCCTAAACCATGTCAATGCCTTTCCCTTTAAAGATACAGGGAATACCTTCTTCTTGATATCATCCTCGGGCATACCTGCAAGCTTAAGTAATCCACAAACTTCATCCACATAGATTAGGTGCATATCTGGATGTAATGTTCCATCTCCTGTAAAAGGATTAGCTAGCAGTTTCTCTATCATACCCGAAGGAATTTCAAAGTAAACATTTTTAGTAGGTTCAGTAGGTTGAGGAGAAATTCTTTGCTCTACTGGTCGGGGTGAAGATACCCCGAACAAGCCCCTCAAAGGATTGTTTTCCATAATAACAAGTGACAGTAACTTTCAACACACTATATAAATTTTCCTTACCAAATTCCACTTACCAAAGGCGCTTCACTCCCTGGCAACGGCACCAGAAAAGAGTCTTGATGACCCACAAGTATAGGGGATATATCGTAGTCCTTTCGATAAGTAAGAGTCTCGAACCCAACGAGGAGCAGAAGGAAATGACAAGCGGTTTTCAGTAAGGTATTCTCTGCAAGCACTAAAATTATCGGTAACAAATAGTTTTGTGATAAGGTAATTCGTAATGGGTAACAAGTAATAAAATTAAACAAGGTGCAGCAAGGTGGCCCAATCCTTTTTGTAGCAAAGGACAAGCCTGGACAAACTCTTGTATAAAGAAAAACGCTCCAGAGGACACATGGGAATTATCGCCAAGCTAGTATTCATCATGCTCATATGATTCACGTTCATTACTCTCATAATTTGATATGTGGGTGGACCGGTGCTTGGGTACTGCCCTTCCTTGGACAAGCATCCCACTTATGATTAACCCCCTTTGCAAGCATCCGCAACTACGAAAGAAGAATTAAGGTAAACCTAACCATAGCATGAAACATATGGATCCAAATCAGCCCCTTACGAAGCAACACATAAACTAGGGTTTAAGCTTCTGTCACTCTAGCAACCCATCATCTACTTATTACTTCCCAATGCCTTCCCCTAGGCCCAAACAATGGTGAAGTGTCATGTATTCGACGTTCACATGACACCACTAGCGGAAAGACAACATACATCTCATCAAAATATCGAACGAATACCAAATTCACATGACTACTTATAGCAAGACTTCTCCCATGTCCTCAGGAACAAACGTAACTACTCACAAATCATATTCATGTTCATAATCAGAGGGGTATTAATATGCATAAAGGATCTGAACATATAATCTTCCACTGAATAAACCAACTAGCATCAACTACAAGGAATAATCAACACTACTAGCAACCCACAGGTACCAATCTGAGGTTTTGAGACAAAGATCAGATACAAGAGATGAACTAGGGTTTGAGAGGAGATGATGCTGGTGAAGATGTTGATGGATATTGACCCCCTCCCGATGAGAGGATCGATGGTGATGATGATGATGACGATTTCTCCCTCCCAGAGGGATGTTTCCCTGGCAGAACAGCTCCGCCGGAGCCCTAGATTGGTTCCTCCAAGGTTCCGCCTCGAGATGGCGGTGCTTCATCCCGGAAGCTTCCTCCTTATTTTTTCCAGGGCAAAAGACACCTTATACCAAAAGATGGGCATCGGGGGCCTGCCAGGTGGCCCACGAGGTAGGGGCGCGCCCAGGGGGGTAGGGCGCGCCCCCCACCCTTGTGGACGGTGGCTGGCTCCCCTCTGGTGCTTTCTTCGCCCAATATTTTTAATATATTCCAAAACTGACTTTCGTGGAGTTTCAGGACTTTTGCAATTGTGCATAATAGGTCTCTAATATTTGCTTCTTTTCCAGCCCAGAATTCCAGCTGCCGGCATTCTCCCTCTTCATGTAACCCTTGTAAAATAAGAGGGAAAAGGCATAAGTATTGTGACATAAATGTCTAATAACATCCCATAATGCAATAAATATCAATATAAAAGCATGATACAAAATGGACGTATCACACACTCGAATATTAACTACACCCAATACTTAAGTATGATCATATTGCCTCCTAGTTGGTGCTTTTATAAGAGAAGATGGAGACTCAAAATAAAAATTGCATAAAGTAAAATAAAGGCCCTTCGTAGAGGGAAGTAGGGATTTGTAGAGGTGCCAGAGCTCAAAGCGAAAAACTTAGAGATAAAAAAAATTTGGGAGGTGTATCTGATACGTCTCCAACGTATCTATAATTTTTGATTGTTCCACGCTATTATATTATCTGTTTTGGATGTTTAATGGGCTTTAATATGCACTTTTATATTATTTTTGGGACTAACCTATGAACCGGAGGCCCAGTGCCAGTTGTTGTTTTTTTGCCTATTTCACTGTTTCGCAGAAAAGGAATATCAAACGGAATCCAAACGGAATGAAACCTTCGCGAGGATCTTTTTTGGAACAAACACAATCCAGGAGACTTGGAGTGGAGGTCAAGGAAGCAACGAGGCAGCCATGAGGTAGGGCGGCGCGCCCCCACCCTCGTGGGCCCCTCATAGCTCCACCGACCTACTTCCTTCGCCTATATATACTCTTATACCCTGAAAACATCCAGGGGAGCCACGAAAACACTTTTCCACCGCTGCAACCTTCTGTACCCATGAGATCCCATCTGGGGACCTTTTCCGGCGATCTGCCGGAGGGGGATTCGATCACGGAGGGCTTCTACATCAACACCATAGCCTCTCCGATGATGTGTGAGTAGTTTACCACAGACCTTCATGAAGGAAATATGCCCTAGAGGCAATAATAGAGTTATTATTTATTTCCATATATCATGATAAATGTTTATTATTCATGCTAGAATTGTATTAACCGGAAACATAATACATGTATGAATACATAGACAAACAGTATGTCACTAGTATGCCTCTACTTGACTAGCTCATTGATCAGAGATGGCTAAGTTTCCTAACCATAGACAAAGAGTTGTCATTTGATTAATGAGATCACATCATTAGGAGAATGATGTGATTGACTTGACCCATTTTGTTAGCTTAGCACACGATCGTTTAGTATGTTGCTATTGCTTTCTTCATGACTTGTACATGTTCCTATGACTATGAGATTATGCAACTCCCGTTTACCGGAGGAACACTTTGTGTGCTACCAAACGTCACAACGTAACTGGGTGATTATAAAGGTGCTCTACAGGTGTCTTCGAAGGTACTTGTTGGGTTGGCGTATTTCGAGATTAGGATTTGTCACTCCGATTGTCGGAGAGGTATCTGTGGGCCCTCTCGGTAATACACATCACTTAAGCCTTGCAACCATTGCAACTAATGAGTTAGTTGTGGGATGATGTATTACGGAACGAGTAAAGAGACTTTCCGGTAACGAGATTGAAACTAGGTATTGAGATACCGACGATCGAATCTCGGGTAAGTAACATACCGAAGACAAAGGGAACAACGTATGTTGTTATGCGGTCTGACCGATAAAGATCTTCGTAGAATATGTGGGAACCAATATGAGCATCTAGGTTCCGCTATTGGTTATTGACCGGAGACGTGTCTCGGTCATGTCTACATAGTTCTCGAACCCGTAGGGTCCGCACGCTTAACGTTTCGATGACAGTTATATTATGAGTTTATATGTTTTGATGTACCGAAGGTTGTTCAGAGTCCCGGATGTGATCACGGACATGACGAGGAGTCTCGAAATGGTCGAGACATGAAGATTGATATATTGGAAGCCTATGTTTGGATATCGGAAGTGTTCCAGGTGAAATCGGTATTTTACCGGAGTACCGGGAGGTTACCGGAACCCCCCAGGAGGTTAATGGGCCTTAGTGGGCCTTTACGGAGAAGAGGAGAGGCATCCAGGGCTGGGCCACGCGCCCCTCCCCCCTTAGTCCTAATAGGATAAGGAGAGGGGGGCGGCGCCTCCCCCCCTTCCTTCCTCTCTCCCTCCTCTTTCCCCCTCCCAAGTCCTAATCCAACTAGGAAAGGAGGGAGTCCTACTCCCGGTGGGAGTAGGACTCCTCCTGGCACGCCCTCTCTCCTGGCCGGCCGCACCACCCCCCTTGCTCCTTTATATGCAGGGGCAGGGGGCACCCTAGAGACACAACAATTGATCGTTTGATCTTTTAGCCGTGTGCGGTGCCCCCCTCCACCATAATCCACCTCGATAATACTGTAGCGGTGCTTAGGCGAAGCCCTGCGTCGGTAGAACATCATCATCGTCACCACGCCGTTGTGCTGACGAAACTCTCCCTCAACACTCGGCCGGATCAGAGTTCGAGGGACGTCATCGGGCTGAACGTGTGCTGAACTCGGAGGTGTCGTACGTTCGGTACTTGATCGGTCAGATCGTGAAGACGTACGACTACATCAACCGCGTTGTGCTAACGCTTCCGCTTTCGGTCTACAAGGGTACATGGACAACACTCTCCCCTCTCGTTGCTATGCATCACCATGATCTTGCGTGTGCGTAGGAAAATTTTGAAATTACTACATTACCCAACAATGGTATCAGAGCCTGGTTTTATGCGTAGATGTCATATGCACGAGTAGAACACAAGTGAGTTGTGGGTGATATAAGTCATACTGCTTACTAGCATGTCATACTTTGGTTCGGCGGTATTGTTGGATGAAGCGGCCCGGACCGACATTACGTGTACGTTTACGCGAGACTGGTTCTACCGACGTGCTTTGCACACAGGTGGCTGGCGGGTGTCAGTTTCTCCAACTTTAGTGGAATCGAGTGTGGCTACGTCCGGTCCTTGCGAAGGTTAAAACAACACCAACTTGACAAACTATTGTTGTGGTTTTGATGCGTAGGTAAGAACGGTTCTTGCTAAGCCATAGGAGCCACGTAAAATTTGCAACAACAAAGTAGAGGACGTCTAACTTGTTTTTGCAGGGCATGTTGTGATGTGATATGGTCAAGACATGATGCTAAAATTTTATTGTATGAGATGATCATGTTTTGTAACCAAGTTATCGGCAACTGGCAGGAGCCATATGGTTGTCACTTTATTGTATGCAATGCAATCGCCCTGTAATGCTTTACTTTATCACTAAGCGGTAAGCATAAGATTGGCAAGACGACAACGATGCTACAATGGAGATCAAGGTGTCGCGCCGGTGACGATGGTGATCATGACGGTGCTTCGGAGATGGAGATCACAAGCACAAGATGATGATGGCCATATCATATCACTTATATTGATTGCATGTGATGTTTATCTTTTATGCATCTTATCTTGCTTTGATTGACGGTAGCATTATAAGATGATCCCTCACTAAATTATCAAAGTATAAAGTGTTCTCCCTAAGTATGCACCGTTGTGAAAGTTCTTCGTGTTGAGACACCACGTGATGATCGGGTGTGATAGGTTGTACGTTCAAATACAACGGGTGCAAAACAGTTGCACACGCGGAATACTCAGGTTAAACTCGACGAGCCTAGCATATAACAGATATGGCCTCGGAATACGGAGACCGAAAGGTTCAGCGTGAATCATATAGTATATATGATCAACATAGTGATGTTCACCGTTGAAACTACTCCATCTCACGTGATGATCGGGCATGGTTTAGTTGATATGGATCACATGATCACTTAGAGGATTAGAGGGATGTCTATCTAAGTGGGAGTTCTTAAGTAATATGATTAATTTAACTTAAATTTATCATGAACTTAGTACCTGATAGTATCTTGCTTGTCTATGTTGATTGTAGATAGATGGCCCGCGTTGTTGTTCCGTTGAATTTTAATGTGTTCCTTGAGAAAGCAAAGTTGAAAGATGATGGTAGCAATTACACGGACTGGGTCCATAACTTGAGGATCATCCTCATTGTTGCACAGAAAAGTTACGTCCTGGAAGCACCGCTAGGTGTACCACCTGCGCCAGCAACTGCAGACAATGTGAATGCCTGGCAGTCACATGTTGATGACTACTCGATAGTTCAGTGTGCCATGCTTTACAGCTTAGAATCGGGACTTCAACGACGTTTTGAACGTCATGGATCATATGAGATGTTCCAGGAGTTGAAGTTAATATTTCAAAAGAATGCCCGGTTTGAGAGATATGAAGTCTCCAATAAGTTCTACAGCTGCAAGATGGAGGAGAATAGTTCTGTCAGTGAGCATATACTCAAGATGTCTGGGTACTGTAATCACTTGATTCAACTGGGAGTTAATCTTCCGGATGATAGCGTCATTGACAGAATTCTCCAATCACCACCACCAAGCTACAAGAGCTTCGTGATGAACTATAATATGCAAGGGATGGATAAGACAATTCCCGAGCTCTTCGCAATGCTAAAGGTAGCGGAGGTAGAAATCAAGAAGGAGCATCAAGTGTTGATGGTCAATAAGACCACCAGTTTCAAGAAAAAGGGCAAAGGGAAGAAGAAGGGGAACTTCAAAAAGAACAGCAAGCAAGTTGCTGCTCAGGAGAAGAAACCCAAGTCTGGACCTAAGCCTGAGACTGAGTGCTTCTACTGCAAGCAGAATGGTCACTGGAAGCGGAACTACCCCAAGTATTTGGCGGATAAGAAGGATGGCAAGGTGAACAAAGGTATATGTGATATACATGTTATTGATGTGTGCCTTACTAATGCTCGCAGTAGCACCTGGGTATTTGATACTGGTTCTATTGCTAATATTTGCAACTCGAAACAGGGGCTACGGATTAAGCGAAGATTGGCTAAGGACGAGGTGATGATGCGCGTGGGAAATGGTTCCAAAGTCGATGTGATCGCGGTCAGCACGCTACCTCTACATCTACCTATGGGATTAGTATTAGACTAATAATTGTTATTTGGTGCCAGCGTTGAGCATGAACATTATATCTGGATCTTGTTTGATGTGAGACGGCTATTCATTTAAATCAAAGAATAATGGTTGTTCTATTTATATGAGTAATATCTTTTATGGTCATGCACCCTTGAAGAGTGGTCTATTTTTGTTGAATCTCGATAGTAGTGATACACATATTCATAATATTGAAGCCAAAAGATGCAGAGTTGATAATGATAGTGCAACTTATTTGTGGCACTGCCGTTTAGGTCATATCGGTGTAAAACGCATGAAGAAACTCCATACTGATGGACTATTGGAACCACTTGATTATGAATCACTTGGTACTTGCGAACCGTGCCTCATGGGCAAGATGACTAAAACGCCGTTCTCCGGTACTATGGAGAGAGCAACAGATTTGGTGGAGATCATACATACAGATGTATGTGGTCCGATGAATGTTGAGGCTCGTGGCGGATATCGTTATTTTCTCGCCTTCACAGATGATTTAAGCAGATATGGGTATATCTACTTAATGAAACATAAGTCTGAAACGTTTCAAAAGTTCAAAGAATTTCAGAGTGAAGTTGAAAATCATCGTAACCAGAAAATAAAGTTCCTACGATCTGATCGTGGAGAAGAATATTTGAGTTATGAGTTTGGTCTTCATTTGAAACAATGCGGAATAGTTTCGCAACTCACGCCACCCGGAACACCACAGCGTAATGGTGTGTCTGAACGTCGTAATCGTACTTTACTAGATATGGTGCGATCCATGATGTCTCTTACTGATTTACCGCTATCATTTTGGGGTTATGCTTTAGAGACGGTCGCATTCACCTTAAATAGGGCACCATCGAAATCCGTTGAGACGACGCCTTATGAACTGTGGTTTGGGAAGAAACCAAAGTTGTCGTTTCTGAAAGTTTGGGGATGTGATGCTTATGTGAAAAAGCTTCAACCTGATAAGCTCGAACCCAAATCGGAGAAATGTGTCTTCATAGGATACCCAAAGGAGACTGTTGGGTACACCTTCTATCACAGATGCGAAGGCAAGACTTTTGTTGCTAAATTCGGAGTTTTTCTAGAGAAGGAGTTTCTCTCGAAAGAAGTGAGTGGGAGGAAAGTAGAACTTGATGAGGTAACTGTACCTGCTCCCTTATTGGAAAGTAGTTCATCACAGAAACAGGTTTTTGCGACACCTACACCAATTAGTGAGGAAGTTAATGATAATGATCATGAGACTTTAGATCAAGTTGCTACTGAACCTCATAGGTCAACCAGAGTAAGATCCGCACCAGAGTGGTACGGTAATCCTATTCTGGAAGTTATGTTACTAGACCATGACGAACCTACAAACTATGAAGAAGCGATGGTGAGCCCAGATTCCGCAAAATGGCTTGAGGCCATGAAATCTGAGATGGGATCCATGTATGAGAACAAAGTGTGGACTTTGGTTGACTTGCCCGGTGATCGACAAGCAATTAAGAATAAATGGATCTTCAGGAAGAAGACTGACGCTGACGGTAATGTTACTGTCTATAAAGCTCAACTTTTTGCAAAAGGTTTTCGACAAGTTCAAGGGATTGACTACGATGAGACCTTCTCACCTATAGCGATGCTTAAGTCTGTCTGAATCATGTTAGCAATTGCCGCATTTTATGATTACGAAATTTGGCAAATGGATGTCAAAACTGCATTCCTGAATGGATTTCTCAAAGAAGAGTTGTATATGATGCAACTGGAAGGTTTTGTCGATCCAAAGGGAGCTAACAAAGTGTGCAAGCTCCAGCGATCCATTTATGGACTGGTGCAAGCCTCTCGGAGTTGGAATAAATGCTTTGATAGTGTGATCAAAGCATTTGGTTTTGTACAGACTTTTGGAGAAGCCTGTATTTACAAGAAAGTGAGTGGGAGCTCTATGGCATTTCTAATATTATATGTGGATGACATATTGTTGATTGGAAATGATATAGAATTTCTGGATAGCATAAAGGGATACTTGAATAAGAGTTTTTCAATGAAAGGCCTCGGTGAAGCTGCTTATATATTGGGCATCAAGATCTATAGAGATAGATCAAAATGCTTAATTGGACTTTCACAAAACACATACCTTGACAAAGTTTTGAAGAAGTTCAAAATGGATAAAGCAAAGAAAGGGTTCTTGCCTGTGTTACAAGGTGTGAAGTTGAGTAAGACTCAATGCCCGACCAATGCAGAAGATAGAGAGAAAATGAAAGATGTTCCCTATGCTTCAGCCATAGGCTCTATCATGTATGCAATGTTGTGTACCAGACCTGATATGTGCCTTGCTATAAGTCTAGCAGGGAGGTACCAAAGTAATCCAGGAGTGGATCACTGGACAGCGGTCAAGAACATCCTGAAATACCTGAAAAGGACTAAGGATATGTTTCTCGTTTATGTTGGTGACAAAGAGCTCATCGTAAATGGTTACGTTGATGCAAGCTTTGACACTGATCCGGACGATTCTAAATCACAAACCGGATACGTGTTTACATTGAACGGTGGAGCTGTCAGTTGGTGCAGTTCTAAACAAAGCGTCGTGGCGGGATCTACGTGTGAAGCGGAGTACATAGCTGCTTCAGAAGCAGCAAATGAAGGAGTCTGGATGAAGGAGTTCATATCTGATCTAGGTGTCATACCTAGTGCATTGGGTCCAATGAAAATCTTTTGTGACAATACTGGTGCAATTGCCTTGGTGAAGGAATCCAGATTTCACAAGAGAACCAAGCACATCAAGAGACGCTTCAGTTCCATCTAGGATTTAGTCCAGGTGGGAGACATAGAAATTTGCAATATACATATGGATCTGAATGTTGTAGACCCGTTGACTAAGCCTCTTCCACGAGCAAAACATGATCAGCACCAAGGCTCCATGGGTGTTAGAATCATTACTGTGTAATCTAGATTATTGACTCTAGTGCAAGTGGGAGACTGAAGGAAATATGTCCTAGAGGCAATAATAAAGTTATTATTTATTTCCTTATATCATGATAAATGTTTATTATTCATGCTAGAATTGTATTAACCGGAAACATAATACTTGTGTGAATACATAGACAAACAATATGTCACTAGTATGCCTTTACTTGACTAGCTCATTGATCAGAGATGGTTAAGTTTCCTAACCATAGACAAAGAGTTGTCATTTGATTAATGAGATCACATCATTAGGAGAATGATGTGATTGACTTGACCCATTCCGTTAGCTTAGCACACGATCGTTTAGTATGTTGCTATTGCTTTCTTCATGGCTTATACATGTTCCTATGACTATGAGATTATGCAACTCCCGTTTACCGGAGGAACACTTTGTGTGCTACCAAACGTCACAACGTAACTGGGTGATTATAAAGGTGCTCTACAGGTGTCTCCGAAGGTACTTGTTGGGTTGGCGTATTTCAAGATTAGGATTTGTCACTCCGATTGTCGGAGAGGTATCTCTGGGCCCTCTCGGTAATACACATCACTTAAGCCTTGCAAGCATTGCAACTAATGAGTTAGTTCCGGGATGATGTATTACGGAACGAGTAAAGAGACTTGCCGATAACGAGATTGGAACTAGGTATTGAGATACCGACGATCGAATCTCGGGCAAGTAACATACCGATGACAAAGGGAACAACGTATGTTGTTATGCGGTCTGACCGATAAAGAATATGTGGGAACCAATATGAGCATCCAGGTTCCGCTATTGGTTATTGACCGTAGACGTGTCTCGGTCATGTCTACATAGTTCTCGAACCCGTAGGTTCCGCACGCTTAACGTTTCGATGAGAGTTATATTATGAGTTTATATGTTTTGATGTACCGAAGGTTGTTCGGAGTCCCGGATGTGATCACGGACATGACGAGGAGTCTCGAAATGGTCGAGACATGAAGATTGATATATTGGAAGCCTATGTTTGGATATCGGAAGTGTTCCGGGTGAAATCGGGATTTTACCGGAGTAGCGGGAGGTTACCGGAACCCCCCGGGAGGTTAATGGGCCTTAGTGGGCCTTTACGAAGAAGAGGAGAGGCGGCCAGCACTGGGCCGCGCGCCCCTCCCCCCTTAGTCCGAATAGGACAAGGAGAGGGGGGCGGCGCCCCCCCCTTCCTTCCTCTCTCCCTCCTCTTTCCCCATCCCAAGTCCTAATCCAACTAGGAAAGGGGGGAGTCCTACTCCCGATGGGAGTAGGACTCCTCCTGGCGCGCTCTCTCTCCTGGCCGGCCGCACCCCCCCCCCCTTGCTCCTTTATATACAGGGGCAGGGGGCACCCTAGAGACACAACAATTGATTGTTTGATCTTTTAGCCGTGTGCGGTGCCCCCCTCCACCATAATCCACCTTGATAATATTGTAGCGGTGCTTAGGCGAAGCCCTGCGTCGGTAGAACATCATCATCGTCACCACGCCGTTGTGCTGACGAAACTCTCCCTCAACACTCGGCTGGATCGGAGTTCGAGAAACGTCATCGAGCTGAACGTGTGCTGAACTCGGAGGTGTCGTACGTTTGGTACTTGATCGGTCGGATCGTGAAGACGTACGACAACATCAACCGCGTTGTGCTAACGCTTCCGCTTTCGGTCTACGAGGGTACATGGACAACACTCTCCCCTCTCGTTGCTATGCATCACCATGATCTTGCGTGTGCGTAGGAAAATTTTGAAATTACCACGTTACCCAACACTTCGGGTCCATAGTTATTAGCTAGATGGCTTCTTCTCTCTCTTTGGTTCTCAATACAAAGTTCTCCTTGATGTTCTTGGAGATCTATTCGATGTAATTCTTTTTGCGGTGTGTTTGTGGAGATCCGGCGAATTGTGGGTTTATGATTAAGATTATCTATGAACAATATCTGATTCTTCTCTGAATTCTTTTATGCATGATTTGATATCTTTGCAAGTCTCTTCGAATTATCAATTTGGTTTGGCCTACTAGATTGATCTTTCTTGCAATGGGAGAAGTGCTTAGCTTTGGGTTCAATCTTCCGGTGTCCTTTCCCAGTGACAGTAGGGGCAGCAAGGCACGTATTGTATTGTTGCCATCGAGGATAAAAAGATGGGGTTTATATCATATTGCTTGAGTTTATCCCTCTACATCATGTCATCTTGCCTAATGCGTTACTCTGTTCTTATGAACTTAATACTCTAGATGCATGCTGGATAGCGGTCGATGTGTGGAGTAATACTAGTAGATGCAGAATCGTTTTGGTCTACTTGACACGGTCGTGATGCCTATGTTCATGATCATGCCTAGATATCATCATAACTATGCGCTTTTCTATCAATTGCTCGGCAGTAATTTGTTCACCCACCGTAATATATGCTATCTTGAGAGAAGCCAGTAGTGAAACCTATGCCCCTCGGGTCTACTTTACATCATATAAGTTTCCGATCTAAAATTCTAGTTTACTATTTATTTTGCAATTTTTATTTTCCAATCTATACAACAAAAATACCAAAAATATTTATCTTATTATCTTTATCAGATCTCACTTTTGCAAGTGGCCGTGAAGGGATTGACAACCCCTTTATCGCGTTGGTTGCAAGGTTCTTATTTGTTTGTGCATGTACTAGGCGACTTGCCTGTAGTCTTCTACTAGATTGATACCTTGGTTCTCAAAAACTGAGGAAAATGCTTACGCTACTTTGCTGCATCACCCTTTCCCCTTCAAGGGAAAACCGACGCATGCTCAAGAGGTAGCAAGAAGGATTTCTGGCGCCGTTGCCGAGGAGATCTACACTCAAGCCAAGACATACCAAGTACCCATCACAAACTCTAATCCCTCGCATTACATTATTTGCCATTTGCCTCTCGTTTTCCTCTCCCCCACTTCACCTTTGCCGTTTTATTCACCTCATTTCCATTCGTCCTTTTTCTGTTCGCCTTCTTTTGCTTGCCTCTTGTGTGATTGTGTGTTAGGTTGTTTGTCTTGCCGTCATGGCCAGTCCTTCTGCCATTGTTAGTAGTCCCGATAATGAAGTTCTTAGTTTTAAACAAAGGGAGGGAGAAAATCTAAAAGATGCTTGGTATAGAATTAGCAATGCTCAAAATAGATCTATTAAAAAGCAATCTACTTCCGTTCTTCTTCGCAATTTTTACGTAGGCATCACTCCTTGGTATAGATATGTTCTTAACACCATCACCGGAGGGAATTTTTTGGGAAGCCATACTTTTGATTCTTATAATGCTATGATAGATTTGTTAGGCCCACCACCTCGTTTGGTCAATGGAACTATTTTAACTTTGGAACATGTGATGCAAAGGCTTGATATTATTGAAAATAAAATTGCCATTGTTGAGTTAATTGAAAATTTGGATAAAAAGATCCACAACCAAATTACCCAATGTGGATCTAAGGTAGGAGTTACTCTGAAAATTTTGAGAGAAAAAGAACCCTTAGTTAATGAAAAGATGGATCAAGATTCCACTAGAATTGATAAACTTGAGGATATTATTACCAATTTAGGGCCTGCCTTTTCTGCCATGAGAAACACTTCAAACCCTCCTCCTACCAACGTTTCTAAGTTTATGTATGTTCCTAAGAATAAGGGTGAATCTTCTAGTAAAGAGAATGCGGATCTCAAATCAATAGGTGTTCACCCCAATTTTTTCGTTATCATTATGGAACCTTTTGCTACAAATGATTATCTTGATTTCTTGCCTAGGAGTTTGATCATCAATAAAAAGAAGGAAACTCCTAAGGGTTATAAGTGTTCAATTGAAGAATTGCATACCAAAGATGACAATACCTAGATCTATCATTGTCTTTATGCCTAGCTAGGGGTGTTAAACGATAGCGCTTGTTGGGAGGCAACCCAATTTTATTTTTCTTCCTTGTTTTTGTTCCTGTTTAGTAATAAATAAATCATCTATCCTATGTTATGATTGTGTTTTTTATGTTTTAATTAGTGTTTGTGCCAAGTAAAGCCTTTAGGATCTTCTTGGGTGATTGTTATTTGATCTTGCTGTAAAAAAACAGAAAGTTTGCACTCACAAGAATAATTTTAATTTTTTACCAGAGAGCGATAAAATACTGATTCCAAATGCAGTAGATCATTATACAAATTATTTAGGACGTCCTGATTTTTCAGGATTTTTGGAGTTACAGAAGTATTCGAAACCTACAGATTTCTACAGACTATTCTGTTTTTGACAGATTCTGTTTTTCGTGTTTTTTTGCATATTTTGATGAATCTATGGCTAGTATCGGGGGGTATTGTCGGTGTTCTGGGAACGGGGGTCCCCAGACTTGCCTGCCTGCGGCCCACGACATGGCTCTGTGAGCGGGCCCGTACGGCCCATCTTCACCAGCAAGGACTCAAGACCCTCGCGAGGGGCCAAGCCTCGCGAGGCGGACGACACAAGACCTCCTCGGGAGCGGCCTCACCAGGCAGGCTCGCGAGGGGCGGAGAGATCAAGGCACGGCAAACCTCGCGAGGTTCTCGTGACGTGAGCCATGACGATCGAGACCAGGCAGGCACCAGGCGGGCGCTAGCGCGCGCAGCGTCCTTGTTTCCTCTTTGGTGCTAAGGGGGAAAGCGCAGGCGCGGAGTACCGAGGCATCAAGCAAAGGTTTCCATATAGGTGCAACGAGACCAAGATCAGTAGGACGGCAAGATGGAGGTCACCATGGAGCCCAAGGCGGCGTCACCACCAGAGCCTTTTGTAGGCGAAGACCACTTTTGTCAGGATAAGCTGTACTAGCTGTCTCCTTTCAAATTGGCCGTTGTTGGCTCCCTTCCGCTCAATATTTGGAGAGAGGACCAGGGCCTCTTTAAATAGAACTATCCACCACCGTAGCTAGGCGACCTCATCTGAGACGAGGGGCGACCTGATCTTAGACTAGAACTAGTTCATCCCCACAATCACATCCACCCAGCACAAGAACACCTCTCCTCAGGAGGTTGTTCTTCCCCCTGTATTGTTCATCCTCAACCCGAGAGGCAATCCACCACCACCACAGTGGAGTAGGGTATTACACCACAACGGTGGCCCGAAACAGTATAAATCTTGTGTCCTTTGTGTTGCGAGTTGGTCGAGTTAGTCCACGAGATCTTAGCAAAACTAGGACGTGGATCGGTAGGGGGGAAATCTTCACGCGCACCCCAGTGTTCGAACCTTAAGGGTTTTACTGGAACCCGTGATCCGACATTTGGCACACCAGGTAGGGGTACGTCGAAGCATCCCTCCATCGCTCTGCGTCATGTCGTTTCATCGTCTCCATGGCGGACGCACGCCGCGCCCGCGCCGAGCACCACGCTGCCCTCGCTAACCACGTTTCTCAGACGGCCCCTATTGGTGGGCCACCCCGTCGCTCTCCGTCGCCTTCCGCCAACGCCGCCACCGGCCCGACGAGGAACGAGCAGCAAGCATCCTCGCTACCCCCCTCAGTGCGACAGGACGGCCACACCGCCACTCCATCACTGACTCCCGTTGGTTCGTCATCTCACGCTCGTCGCGTCCCCACGGACGCACGGGCCGCGCTCCTCATGGCGCACGAGCTCCTGCGCTACCGCCCAGTCGACGACCTCTACGAGGACTGGCTTGACCGCATCGCCGAGCTTGTCCGCGCCGCAGGGGGCTCCCCTGCGCCGTCCCACTCTCTTCCTCGCCCTCCACCAGCCACGGGCGACTCAGCTCACGAAGCACCTCCACCACCTCTGCACCAAGACGACGCCCTAGCGCCAAGGCGCGCGGCTCCATGGCGCGACCCACCGCGTCCAGCGCCCGCGCATAAAGAAAGAAGCTGCCAAGAAGTCCCTCGACCGCAAGAGAACGCTCCGCCACTCCTCGCACCGCCGCGCCAGGATCGTTTGTTGCGGCAAGGCCCCTCGCCGCTTGCCGTAGCGGCGCGCGGGTGCCAAGACCAAGTTCCACCTCCAAGGTAGGCCTCGGTGACCACGGCCGGCTGCCACGCCTTCACCCCCGAGCTGCATAGCGGCGCCTGGCCGGGCAAGTTCAAGCCAAATCTGCCTCCTCGCTATGACGGCACCCCTGACCCCGCGAAGTTCCTGCAGCTCTATGAGCTAAGCATCGAGGCGGCCAACGGCAACGAGAAAGTCATGGCGAACTGGTTTCCCATGGCCATCAAGGATGGCGCCCGCTCCTGGCTCCTGAACTGCCTGCAGGCTCGATCTCCTCCTGGGACGAGATGCGCGACCACTTCGTCGCCAACTTCCAGGGCACTCACGACCGACCCCCAGCCACGGGTGATCTGTGTCGCGTCAAGCAACAACCAGGAGAGACCCTCCAGAAGTGCATCCAGCGCTTCAACAACGTTCGTCTCAAGATCCCCAAGGTAACGGACGAGGCCATCATCTCCGCGTTCTCTGATGGCATCCGCGACGTCAAGATTAAGGAGGAGCTCGCCATCCACGAGGAGCTGTGCATGTCTCTGGATGTCTCTGGAGTTTTTCAACTAGGCGACCAAGTGCGCCAGAGCTGAGGAGGGGCGCCTCTCCCTCCTCAAGCTCCCGGTTGCGAACCCAGAGGAGAAGAAAGCCAAGGCCAAGGACGTGTAGCGCAAGGGAGCAGCCGTGCTCGCGGCAAAACCGGACACCAAGCGCGGTAGAGACCAGCCCGAGTCATCCAAGAGCAGCCGACCGTTCTGCGCTTTCCATAACCTGCATACCCACAACACCAGCGACTGTCCAGAGCTCAGAGCCATTCGAGAAGGGCGCTTCGATCGACGCCCCGAGCGCAGCGACCGGGGCTACGGCCGAGGAGGACGTGGTGGCGGATGCTGGTACGACCGTGGCCCGCGCCAGGAGTGGCGTGATCGGCCTCATGAAGCACCGCTAGCAGGATCAGCCTCGCGAGGGCGCCTGGAGGGACCAGCCTTGTGAGGATCGTCCTCAAGGCAACGCTGGCCTTCCTCCACTACCGCCACCACCCAGAAGGAATGACGACCACCATCAAGATGAGGGGGCTGGGGGCTTCCAGGATCCGCGCGCTATCGCCTGCATCTTGGGCGGAGCTCAAGCCCCAGCCTCGTAGCGTATCTTCAAACAGTTTGCTCGCAAAGTGAATGCAATCCTTCCCAAGCTCGAGGCCACACGCCCGCTCAGATGGTCCAAGTGCCCCATCACATTCAGTTCGGCAGATCAGCTCAAGTGCGCAGCTACTGCAGGCGTCCTCCCAATGCTTTGTTCACTAGTCATCAGCAACGTGCAAGTTACCAAGACCCTCATCGACGGCGGCGCAGTTCTCAATGTCCTATCCGTCGACACGTTCGACAACCTCCAAGTGCCACATGAGCAACTTCAGCCTACCAAGCCTTTCTCAGGAGTGACCGATGCCTCTACTACCCCGATCGGGAAGGTTCGCCTCCCGTTACCTTCGGAGAACGCAACAACTACCGCACCGAACTCATCAACTTCGACGTAGCCTACATCCGCCTGCCATACAATGCCATCCTCGGGTATCCAGCCCTGGCCAAGTTCATGGCGGTGACCCATCACGGCTACAATGTCCTCAAGATGCTGGAAAGCGGCGGAATCATCACAGTCCCGTGCGAGGAAAGAGACGCGGTGTGCTCCCTCGAGTGTGCCTTCCAAGCTGCAGCAATCGACGACCCCGACGGCCAGGGCGAGCGCCCCTCCTGAGGCCACCCCCAAGAAGAAGAAGCAGTTGCACCACGCAGGGCCTCAGGCAAGCGGCGCCTCGTCAGGATCGGTGCCCGCGCCTGGGGCGCCTCCCTCCATTGCATAGGAAAGTGCGCCCAGCGCCCCTCTCGGGCAGGGCTCGGGGGCTCTCTTCTGGAGGGCCTCAGATTTTGCCAACATCACGAGGGAGGCGCTTGGGCATCACTTGGAGGCGTGCTTCGTGGCACGTTTCCCTCAGGAGAACACAGGGCAAGGAGTGCCCACCGTTCAGGAGTTCATCACCAATACCACTGAGGAACTGCAAGACGCAAGGGCCATGCGCGGCGGCCGCCGCTCACCAGGCACAACTCCCCATCCAGGCGAGGATGCCGGGCTGCGCGCCTGCATCGACGTCCCAGGGCTCAACTGGGCCACCTCTCAGGAGCTTTTCTGGCCTTCGCGCATGGGGGGCTGCGAGGGCCCGCCTCACAGCTATGTTCGCATGCCTTTTGGCCTGCCGAGCGTGGCGACCGCCTATCAGCGCAACCTGCAGAGCATCCTAGCGGCTCAGGAGGCCAGGCACCACGCTGTGCTGACGGAGATAAAGACGGTCCTCAAGGAACCCCCTGGACCCCCAGAGCCTCCCGAGGCTCAAGGCCCCGGTGGCTCATGAGGAGTAGCCCCTTCGCCGCATACCTTCAGCTGCCCCAACACTCCTTCATCAACAGAACCAGGTGAAATTTTCCAAGTTCATTCAGCTGGGAGCACCCCCAGGGCTGCATCATTCCCAGGCCGCGTGGGTCCATCCCTGTGGCATGTATCTTTCTTTGTTTATGTCTTTAGCTTACCTTGCTGGGGCGCCCCTCGAGCTGCATCATCCCCAAGCCGCTCGGGCCGGACCCAGTGGCGCGTATCGTTATGCATTTACCTGAGCTAGGTTGCCTTTCATGCTTAATCTATCTATGACTATCACCTGCTTGATTGTCGCCCATCGCGGGAGCCGTGCGCCGGTTGTCTTTCTTCAGGACCCTTCGCTTGAGAGGATTAGGCACGGCGTCTGTGCTCGGGCCCGTCCCTACAGCATCGATAAATCCAACGGCCGAGCTCTGTCTGGCGGGCCGGCCCCGTTCACGTCACCTCCTGGGGCCGTTGGTGCTTGGCCTTCTCACGCGATGACCTCAGGAGATTCGTTCGGCGCAGGTTGTCTAACCACCTCGCAGGACCAAGACAGCGAACAAGAACCAAGACGAGGGACAACCCGCCTTGAGGTACGGCCTCGTGAGTCCCGCGCTGGCTCACGAGTGCCCAGACACACCCTGTCTAGCCCTGCCGTGCAAGCCACGTGCCAGGGCGGGGTTATACACGCCCCAGGGGCTCTCCGCAGTAGGGAGCCCCCTCCCACGTACCGGAGGCGAGTCGGCAATCACCACGGCGATCGGTGCCCTTCCTCGCGCTAACTTGCAAGAACTTCCTGAAGGCTACAGTAGGCGGTACCGCAGACTCTCCCTCTTCTCTCATGCGATTCGCTTGCGCGTTAAAAGGGGGGCTCTTGAGCATCGCGCCTCAGGAGCTCTTACTGGCTCTCCATCCCTCACCCCCTGGCCTTGACCATGGCAGGCGACCTGGCATACCAGCGGCTGCTGAGCTCGTTCGAGGGTCGGGACCTTAGGACGCATAGCACCAAGAAGAACATGGAGGGGAGGGGGAGGCCCGCACGGGCCTGACCTAGCTACACTACAATGGCCGACGTACGAGTTCGGCACGACTCGAGGAGCCGACCCCGGACAGCCAAGATAAGTTCTCGCTCTAGATCCACCAGTCGCTACGGCACGGGACCCTCGCTCACTCCCTTCACTGCTCTACAGCGGCAACATTTTCTTCCTTTCCCAACCTAAGACAGTTGCTTATGTGCTAAAGGGGACCTCTTGAGCATTGCGCCTCAGGAGCTCTTACTGGACCTCGGGTCGCTCACCTCCTGGCCTTGACCACGGCACACGACCTGGCATACCAACGACGGCTGCAGCCTGCCTGGGGAGGGGAGGCCGAGCCTCGGCAGGATAGAGCATCAAGCTGCCGCAGGATTGGAAAGGGGAGGCCGAGCCTCGGCAGGATATGCGCATGCAAATCTTCATAATGAGGGCTATGTTGACAAAAGGCATTACAGACGCTTTACACGCCCCCACGGGGTTCATTTCTTGATTCCTCATAGGGAACAAAAGGGAAGGAATTCCTAGGAGTTCTATCTACACGCACCAGATGTCGCCGGCGCCATCATCAACAGTGGGCCACGTGAGGCCGGCGCCAACCCCATCTAGGGACTTGTCAAGTCGGGCAGTTTCCGAGGCAGCGTGGGGAAGTGGAGACGCCCACGTCCAATCAACCGCCACACGTCGACCAAGACCGCGGGCTATTGGGGCCCGCGACGCTCCGTACTTGACCCTTGGCTTCGCCTCGAAGTGAAGCCTAAGCACGCCTTGGGCCCGGGGGCTACTGTCGGCATTCTGGGAACGGGGGTCCCCATACTTGCCTGCCTCCGACCCACGGCGTGGCTCTGCGAGCGGGCCCGTATGGTCCATCTTCACCAGCAAGGACTGAAGACCCTCGCGAGGGGCCAACCTCGCGAGGCGGGCGACACAAGACCTCCTCAGGTGTGGCCTCACCAGGCAGGCTCGCGAGGGGTGGAGAGATCAAGGCACGGCAAACCTCGCGAGGTTCTCATGACGTGAGCCATGACGATCGAGATCAGGTGGGCGCCAGGCAGGCGCCAGCGCGCGCAGCGTCCTTGTTTCCTCTTTGGTGCTAAGGGGACAAGCGCAGGCGCGGAGTACCGAGGCATCAAGCAAAGGTTTCCATATCGGTGCAAGGAGACCAAGACCAGCAGGACGGCAAGACGGAGGTCACCATGGAGCCCAAGGCGGCGTCACCACTAGAGCCTTTTGTAGGCGAATACCACTTTTGTCAGGATAAGCTGTACTAGCTGTTCCCTTTCAAATTAGCCGTTGTTGGCTCCCTTCCCGCTTAATATTTGGGGAGATGAACAAAGCCTCTATAAATAGAACTAGCCACCACTGTAGCTGGGCGACCTCATCTGAGACAAGGGGCGACCAGATCTTAGACTAGAACTAATTCATCCCCACAATCACATCCACCCAGCACAAGAACACCTCTTCTCAGGAGGATGTTCTTCCCCCTGTACTGTTCATCCTCAGCCCAAGAGGCAATCCACCACCACCACAGTGGAGTAGGGTATTACACCACAACGGTGGCCCGAAACAGTATAAATCTTGTGTCCTTTGTGTTGCGAGTTGGTCGAGTTAGTCCACGAGATCTTAGCAAAACTAGGACGTGGATCGGTAGGGGGGGAATCTTCGCGCGCACCCCAGTGTTCGAACCTTAAGGGTTTTGCCAGAACCCGTGATCCGACAGGTATGAACCATAGAGAAGTTGGAATATAGTAGTTTAACACCAATTCTAACATATAATGTTGCTAGCCAACTTGGCTCCACGAAGCTCCCTCGATTTGGTCCACTTCTGTCCGTCGGATCGACCATCAGACGCATTTGGGCCGTTAGATCTTCACTTTGTGGTCAAACTCAATTTTCACCCCATGGTCATCTGCATTAGCCAATGACTGGTGGGCTCGTCTCGTGCGCTCATTGACTGGGTGTGCCTTTCCGATGTCCCCGAGGGATTCTCCAATCCCCTTCGTCCGCGCCCGGTGCTCGACCTCGAGAACAAGCAAAAAGGTCAAACCCTAGCCGCCAAACCCTCTCGTCCCGAGCCCCGCACCCCCTCTCCCACGCCGCCGCCCCTCTCCCCGCTCGCCTTGACGGCCTCCTCTCCTCCCCGTGCCGCCGCCCGCCTCCCTTCTCCCTGGAGCAGAGATGCCTCAGTAGGGGTAGAACACCGGGGCTCTCCTTGACCTCTCCTCTCCTTCCTTCTCTCTCACATCCTTCCCCTAATTTCTTTGCTTTCTCGATCCGCAGCAGCGTCTCCATGGACGTCAGTAGCAGCAGCGCCTCCATGGACGCGGCGGCGTGACGGCTCGCCGGGGTGGATCCCCTCCTCCGGCCCCATCCTGCACCTCTCCGGCTGCCCAGTTGCAACGGTGAGCTCTCCCTTTCCCCGCCTCCTCTCCTCTCCTCTCTCACATCAGATCGGATCGGACCCCTGATTTCTTTTTCTGTTCGATTCGGTCCGGAGCAGCAGCAGCAGCAGGCGACCTGCAGCAGCTCCTTCCTACCTTCCATGGACGAGCTCGACGGAGACGTTGTCCAGCCCGACCACGGCCACGACTACCTCACGCACAAGGTCCCTTCCCGCTACTCCACCTTCTTCCATGGATGAAGATGCTACATACACTGCTGCTGCTGTTTGTCAAATGAATGAACGAACCTTCCTTCCTTACTTAATTTGACAAATAAATCAACCTTCCTCTAGATCAAGCAGATAATGAATGAATGAATTTGCAACTTCGCTGCTAAAATGAATGGCCAACTTCTCTGAGGTTTATTTTGGTCAATGAATTTTTATACAAATGAATCAGACTGATATTTGTTTTCTTATTAGTCACGCCTGTCGGGGTGACTATTGCTTTGCTGCAGCAGAGTTTGCAACGGATGCTTGCTTCCTGAGGTGAGTGACCACCTATGCATCGTGACGGCGGTGGATGATGGCATCACCTACAAAACCCCAATGTTGAGCTCTCTCTCTGCTCGCTCTGAGCCGTGCCTGTCAAGACAAGGTTATCTCATGCTAGGGTTGTTCACTTGCCATGTACTACTACAAGAATTGTCGCTGTCCTCTGTTTATTTTCCCCTTGCTGTACATGTTATTATGGTTTATTAAGTGCTCGATTGATGATCTGCTAATCATGTGATCACTACTTCAGTTAGTGTTCTAAATGCTTAACTAACTGCGCCTCAAACGGCAGCTGCTCTTCTCCGCCTTGGACCAGAACCCTGGCAGCTGGATAAGAGCTTTCACTCGCTTTTGGCACCCTCACTGCCATTGGCTGCATACCCAAGTTCATCTCTCCCTTTCTTTGCCCCTGTGTCTCTTATTTATTTGATTTGATCTGAGAATGGAATCACTAGCGATATGTATTTTCGATTTAGGTCTTCAGAAAGAGTATGGGATGTCTGAGCAAGCTTTTTATCCATGCATTTTTTCCTATTGCAATATTTAGTTGATTTCGCAATAGAAGATTTGGACATATTCCTTGTAGATCTAGGCCTGTAATCCACGTGTTTGTTACTCTTCAACATTCAGATCAAGAAGTATTTATATCAACTTTTTCCCAAATTACACACAATTTTCAAGTTCTTTCATTTTCTTTAAGGAGCTCCTTCAGTTTGTATGCTTGAATATCTGAGGTAGTTCTGCATTCTGACATGTTCTCCTGCATCTCTCTTTATGTTCTACAGATAATTGATGAAAAAACTTTGATAAAGAAATACCGGCGTCGTCTCATTGTCTTCATCGACATGAGCATCTCTGTCAGACCACGCGTCCATGCCTTCTCATCTACCTTGCTGGAGTGGCCGCCTCCTCGCTGATGTATTGCGCTGCATCGACCTTCCTCTGCTGCCGCTGCCCGGGTCCCTCCGCTCGCTCCTGCCGAGGTCGCATGTTTGTCGAGGCATCAAGACACCTTGGTTTTCTTTTCTTTTTCCCTATTTCCGTTCTTACACTTGTTTCTTCTTTGTGGACCTCCCTGTCCTCAGAAATTGCAGGCTGAGGTGAGCACCATGAGGATGAGGAGGTCAGTGGCTGATATAGAGAGCTCCTCGAACGGGGAAGTAGCAGTTTTGGAGAAACTCGAAGATGTCATGTTCAGGTATGTTCACCGGAAGAGGGGTTACTATTTTGGCATGTCCAGTTAGTTCATGTAACCTTTGCATCTTCCTCTGGCTGGCATGTCCAGATTGCATACATGGTATTGATGTGTTGGTAAAGTCCTTTTAGATGAAAATAAAGTGCCTTTTTCTTTCTATATAGTTAACCTATGAATATTTATATTAAAGAATGTAAGAGTTTTCTGAATTTTATTTTCTCATTTGCAGTTTTGATGGGAATCACTACAAATAGTTATGTTCATGAATGTAAGTGTTTTATGAATTTTACCTCCCATTTACAGTTTTGATGGGAATCGCTACAACAACAATTAGAAGAGACTGCATTTCAGGTTCAGAACCAATTTCTAGGGGTATGTACAAGTTGTTTTTATTCCATCTTGGTTTTAAATTGGTTTTAGATTGGTGAATTAGCATAGCATAATGAATGTTGAGCTTCATTTCATCTACATTTGGTTCTGAACATGTGTGCATTTAAGAAACCTCGTATTCTTCCCTATTTTTAAGATCCTACAAAGAGACTAAAAAAATGGTGATAGGCATGTCCAGAATGTCGAAAGCTTCATTTTGGTCCATTAGATAGTTTATAGGTTTGTCACTGGAGGTTGGCTGTCACATAGGGTTCCTGCTTGTAAAAATTATATACAGCTATGAATGCTCCATAGTTCTTCATGCAACACAGCTAATTGCTGAATCTGCAATGCATGCTTATTTTTTTGCAGAAGCTTAGTGGATGAATTAGCATTGTGTAAAGTCTGTCTAAGCTCCTGTCTCTCTTCTTTCTATAAACTGGATGGCCAGGATAGATTTCTTAATAACATTTTGGGATTGTTTGAGCACTGGACAATGTTAACAGGTTTACCATTTCTCATTTCTTAATACCATTTTGGGATTGTTTGAGCACTATACCAATGTTTTGCTTTCTGCTAAAGTCAAAGATATTGTATCCTTGAACGTTTTTCAATTATTGCCAATACATGCCAAATTCTGCATATTCCTTAAGGTGACACTGATTTTGGTTTTACTTCCCATCTGCATCCTCTTATATCGTAGGCGAGAAATTTATTAAAATATTGTATTGGTTCCAAAATAATATTTTCGGTGAAATAGGGTGATAATTTCAGTATCACTCAATATGTATCATTGTCTGTAGAAAATATAAAGGTACATGCACTCATCTGTTTTATCTGCATGACCTAATTGTAATAGATGACCAGCGATTTAAGATTTGAGCCATTGTGGCTACTTTTTATGATTTTCAAATGGGTTACATGCGGATTGTCGTTTTATTTATGAGCACCTTCGTCTTGCTATCGCCACAATGGGAAATTGATCACGGTGGCAATATGCCCTTCTATGCTGTCTGATTGACTCTTTTTATTAGCATGGAGAATACCCTTTAGTTCACTAAGATTAGTGTCTATTCACATTATTCTTATATAAAAAAGATTATTGTGCTAAAAAATTGCATGACATTTTGGCAAAACATTGTTTAGTAAAAAGTTATGTAGAGGTGAATTTTAGAGGTGAAATGTTGTGGATGTTCTGACTGGGATATGCTTGGATTAACTTTAGCGTGACACCTTATTCAATATCTGTGTATTGGGTTCTACTAATTGTCAGCGCCTTAATTTTCTTTCCTCCCAATGCCATGTGATATTTACTGGACTTCAAATCACGTGCTTGCAAGTCGTTGTTGTGTCCCACTCCCCCTCCCATCATCTTGGCTTGCAGGTCGCCGCCGTGTCTCTAGCCAGTCCATGACATGGCTTGAAATCTAGCTAGGTTGTTGCCAAGTTAACTTAGGATTGGTAACCTACAATGTATTAGTGTAGCAAGCACATGGGAAGGTGGGATTACATTTTATACTCTTGAAACTATGTAGAATTTTGCATGTACATTTTTCACTAAAGCAAAATAGAGATCCCCTAACTAACAGATCTATGTTGGCTATGATCGCACCTTTTTACATTGTCATATTTGTAGATATACTGTATGATGGAGTATCAACTAGCTGCCTTTGGTCGCACTTAGTATAAAAGTCTCATATATTGTCGTGTATGTACGTTCTGCATCATACAACAACATACCATTAGTGTTTATTATACTGTCATGCCTCTACTTCTCTGTTGTATACATAGTTGCTTGTATATCTACTTGGATTGTTTGCTGAACAATTTCTCTAATGTACATCTCTGAAATTACTAATATATGGATTTTCAGATCCAAGAAAGAGATAGGACCAAGGAAATTAGGTCTCTACCTCTCTATCACTCACATTTTATTTTCCTAATATGTGGATTTTCAAAAGATGATGTGTGCCGCTCCCTCCTCTGGTTTTAGTTTCAGGATGCTTCTCTCCATGGGCATCTCTATTTAGTATGTAGAGTTCAACTAAACCATAAAAACGTGGAGGTTTATTTTATCTATGTTTGTACCCATGCAAATCTTGAATTGTTTACTTTGATGGTTTGTCGACTGTTAGAATATACTCCCCCCGTTCCTAAATATTTGTCTTTTTAGAGATTTCAAATGGATTACCACATACGGAGTGTAGATTCACTCATTTTGCTTCGTATGTAGTCACTTGTTGAAATCTCTAGAAAGACAAATATTTAGGAACGGAGGGAGTAGTATGTTGTGTTCAACATGCTCACAAAATTGAATAGAAGCCCTTCTGATGTCGAATTCAGATTAAATCTATGTACTAACTCATTCAGGTATTACAGGGTAAAACAACATTTGTGTTCTGGATTCAGTTTTGGTTCTTTTTGTAAAAGTAGTCAGTTAGTGATCTTAATGAAACATTGCATTTTTTTTCATAAAAAAATGGCAAATAAATTTATATCACTATCTATTTTACCAGGTAAAAACACCAGCATGTTGTTTGTGGTTCATGCATGGTTGTAGCGAAGATGTGCATGCATTGCTGACCATGGAGCATTGCAAGGCTTCAGTATATGTACCGCAACTCAGAGACTGGACACAGTGCCACTTGCTACAACCACCATGCAAGTGGTCGATGCTTTAGTGTTGAACTATTGATTAGTCCCTCTTTTTTCTATAATCTATGTGATGATGTCCCTTTCCATGAAAACTTGCTATGTGGATTCAATAGAAATGATGTTTTAGACATGTTTGATAGTTATGAAACAAATGCCATAGACGATAGCTATTACTATTCTTGAGACGTTTCGAACTGTGAAAAATAGCAAATGAACAATAGGCTATTATAGAGATGTTTTACTGGACTATTGTTTATTTGCTATTCAATGGTGTCTCCACAATTTTGAAGGTACATATTTTTTTAAACAAGAAAATATTTTTTTTTGCTCAAACACAAAGTCATTGAAAATGCAAATGTTTTCAATGGGAACATGATTTCAAATGGGTCTCTCTGAGCGTGGTAGCAAGTATTTTGTGCTATCAGATTAAAATATGTATATACATCTCATTATAGACAACAATCTATCATATTTCCTATTAAAAGGGATTAAACTATGCATATTTTTTTCATCGCGCACATGGATTTAGCGTGCCTCTGCGCCATTTGGCGCAACGGGTCAACTAGTATAAATAAATAATGAGTTCATGTACCTTAAAGCGGTGGTTTGTTTTCTTATACTAACGAAGCTTATGAGATTTTCTGTTGAGTTTTGGTGTTTTGAAGTTTTTGGGTAAAGATTTAATGGATTTTGGAATAAGGAGTGACAAAAGTCTAAGTGTCGGTGTCAAAACCGGCGGATCTCGGGTAGGGGGTCCCGAACTGTGCGTCTAGGCAGGTTCGGGCCCTCTTGATGGAGGTAAAACCCTACTCTTGCTTGATTAATATTGATGATATGGGTAGTACAAGAATAGATCTACCACGAGATCAAAGAGGTTAAACCCTAGAAGCTAGCCTATGGTATGGTTGTTCTTTGTCCTATGGACTAAACCCTTCGGTTTATATAGACACTGGAGAGGGTTAGGGTTACACAGAGTCGGTTACAATGGGAGGAGATCTATATATCCGTATTGCCAAGCTTGCCTTCCACGCCAAGGAAAGTCCTATCCGGACACGAGATGAAGTCTCCAATCTTGTATCTTAATAGTCTGAGAGTCCGGCCAAAGGTTATAGTTCGGCTATCCGGACACCATCTAATCCAGGATTCCCTCAGTAGCCCCTGAACCAGCCTTCAATGACGACGAGTCCGGCGCGTAGATTATTTTCGGCATTGCAAGGCGGGTTCCTCCTCCGAATACTTCATAGAAGATTTTTAACACAAGGATAGTGTCCGGCTCTGCAAAATAAGTTCCACATACTGTCGTAGAGAGAATAATATTTACACAAATCTAATCTGCTGACGTATTCCGTAGCGTGTCATCACGCCACAGCCAAGCCTTTATTTGAACCGTTTTTACTGTCCCACCTCAGCGTGTTTTGCGAGGAGGTTTCCTTGGCACGTCTTGTCGAAGTAGAGATCGTGTCTCCTTATCCCAGAATTCTCATCAATACGGGCGTGGGTAACCCAACCGCGCCATTAATTACGACACTTGGGAGATAAGCGAGTTTTATCAGGCTGGTGGCGACGCATAGTTTCGTCCGCCCATATAATTATGCAATCCGCCCAAAGCTCGGCTCGACGTGTCGTTGAGCGGCTCCCTGGATTCGTCGAATGTGAATAGTTTTTCACTTCCGACCGCTACCTCCCCCCGCCCTACGGACGACGCCGAGGTGTTGTCCCAAAAGGTTCCAAGCCAGGAGGAGGTGGTCCTGGAGCCGCCACAAGGCGACCTCCCGGACTCCAGGCGCAAAGGGGAAAAAAACCCCAAGGGCTCCAAGTCCGTCCCTGGGCCGGACACCGCACCGGAACCTTCAATGGTTCCGGAGTCTGGCAGGCGGCCCCCTAGTAAGAAGGGCAAGCCTACGACGCCGGTGACCTCCGTCCAACCGGAGGCACCGGATAATTTGCTGGAGGTGCTTAACGGCGCCTCCATCGACGAGGAGCACCGCACTATTATGAGTGCGGTGATCGAGAAGATTTAGTCCGCCAAAAGCGGGCTGACTGAAGCCTGTGCCAGCCTGCTAACAGGCTTTAAGGTATGTGAAAAATATGTGAAAATATTACCGCATAGACAGTAGCCCTTGATGCTCTGTTTGGCGTTCAGAAAGAAAAGTCGAATAGAGGATCTAACAACATTCGCAGGAGTCTAACATAATTAAGTCAATATGAGTATGCAGGCTTCGCTGCTGGCCTCTGCCGCACTGACTGCGGAGGTGGATGCACTGAAGCAGAGCCTCGAGCGGTCCGAGCAAGAGCTCGGCCTTGCTAAAAAGGAGCTCGAGAAAAAAGAAGGTAAGTAATACCTTGTGGAGTGTATTTAAAAAGATGCAGTTGCAAAAAATGACAGGATCGCTATTGGTGTTCTAGGGGCCACGACTGAGGTGGCGACCCTTAAGCAAGCGCTTTCCGAGGCCGAAAAGAAGGAGGCCACGGAGCGCACCGAGCGGGAGAAATATGAGGCGCGGGTTGGCGAGGTGCAGCAAGAGCTCCAGGCTCTCATAAAAAAACATGAGAGTTTGGAGCTTGACTCAAAGACGCGAGAGTCCGAGCTCGCGGCGGCCCTTGAAAGCGCCAAGTCTGCCAAGACCGAAGCCCAGAAAGCCCTCCAGGAAGTTGAGGCGATGAAGAAGATAGCGGTGGGTAAGGCATTCTTTATGCAAAGCAAGCACGTGAAAGTGAATTACTTGTTACTTACCCGAATCTGGAGCTCTCCAGGAGCATTCGCAGATTTGCCCCGTAGCGTGTCAGATGCCGCCACCTTCTACCGGGCCAAGGAGGGCAGCTCGACGGAGAAGGTGTTCTGGTCTCAGTATGCTGAGGCCGGACACTCGGTGCCCTTGAGCGACCAGCTGAAGCAACTAGTCGAGCTCCATAAGGTGGCCGAACAGGCCATGAAGGGCCTTATAGTTCGGCTGTGGCCTGGAGAGGCCCTGCCTGGGAGCTACTTCGGGCTGGTGAGGCGGCTGGTGGATGCCTGTCCGTGGCTTGAAGTCGTCAAGCGCTCCGTTTGCATCGAAGGTGCCCGTAGGGCGCTTGCCCGTGCTAAAGTGCACTGGGGCAAGATGGATGTGGAGAAGCTTGTGAAGGACGGGCCACCACAGGGCAAGGAGCATCGCCACCCCGAGATGTATTATGAGGGCGTCCTGAAGGGCGCCCGCCTTGTGGCGGACGAATGTTCCAAAGATGTAATATTTGAGTGAACTTGTTCGTTTTATCCTGTGCGTTGAAAACTTGTTCGTATGCGCTATGCAACGCTTGTTTTAATTTAAAATATTACGTTCTATGCGGCCGTTTATCGAGTCTGAGAGATGGCGAGTCGTCGGCTTCTGCCCCCATGCCACGAGTGCTGGGGTGTTCGGGATAAACCTGAGCACTCTTTTTCCCATTCTTGGGTCCTTCGAGGGAGGTGCTCAGCACAACGAACAAGGCAATCGGACTATAATGCGTTATCACTCTCACTTAGCCAAAGAATTTTATAATTTTAAATTTCGGCGAAGCCCCTAGTGTTTGGAAGACCGAGTTCGGGGCGCTATACACGCCTAGGCCGGACAAAGCCGACTCCTCGCTCTAAGCGGCATAAGTCTTTAGGGACTTGAAACCTCCCGAACAGCGACCAGCTCTCGCCCTATCATGACAGTCAGTTTTAGCTTTCTCTACTGAGGTGCTTAGCCCAGCTCAACCGGGGCACAATCGCAGTAGTTCTCCCAGCGCTACCTTAGCCGATATAGCGGAACGTAAGGTACCAAAACATGGAAGCCGGGTAGGGCTGGAAAAAAAGCTCGAAGCTCATGAGCTAAACGAGTAGCTCGTGACTCGGCTCGAATCGACTCGAACTCGAAGAATAACGAGTCGAGCCGAGCTTTAGTTTAAGATCGTTTATAGACCAAGTTAAACAAGCCAATCTCACGAGTACTCGTGTAACTCGTTAGGCTTGGTACAAAAGATCAGCCACTTCCAATATAAAAAAAGATCAGCCACTCAGCACCCTATGTCCCAGGCGCACAACACAAGGCCTATCCGTTGAAGGCCCAACTGCCTAGGAGACTCATGCGTTACAAGGAAATTACTATTGTTTAGTGATATATATGTTTAATATATACATAATAATTTTTATAATGTTGGAGGGTTTTATGTTCATATCTTTAACGAGCTTAACAAGCTAAACGAGCCAGCTCGCGAGTTATACGAGTCGAGCCAATCTTGGATTTGAGCTCGTTAATAATAACGAGTCGAGTCGAGCTAGCTCGTTAACGAAACGAGCTCTAGCGAGTCGAGCCGAGCTGGCTCGACTCGGCTCGAATTCCAGCCCTAGAGTCGGGCAAACCCAACTATTGACCAAAGACATGATTCGGAGCTGATGCATATAATGCTATAAGTTCGGAGGGCCGCACTTTGTGGAAGTGTTCGGACTTCTCACACCGTATTATGGGGTGCTTGAGCCCCTGGCGTATGGACCGCACCAAAGTGTACGGGTGCTAAATGTCATAACTGAACATATGTATTGAAAAAGAAATGAATAGAGAATGCAATAATAAGCTGAAGCTAAGCATTGTTTATTTTAAAAGGCTGCTGTGAAAGCAGAACGATACAAATAGTGCGATAAGCAAGAGATGGGACTATTTGACATGTCCCCCTCCAGGGGCGAGCTGCGAGACGGTATGTAAGACAGGTATTTTGCTCGTTATAGAGACCACCTGGGAATTCGACGTAGCTTTCTGCCTCCTTGGTTGTTGCATCGTGTGTTGGGCGGTTGTACTACCGGACAGTCCTTCCGAAGAGTGGAGTCCTGAAAGTAGGAAATAATGACAAAATCGGGAGCCCCTAATGCGGTTGAGCCGCATTTTTGGGCGTGCCGTGGTCGTGCCCCTCCCCCTGTGCCCATGGTATTTTCAGAGCGTAGTTATGTACGCGTAGTACTGATTTCGTAGTTTCGCGAGGGCTGGGGCTGGGGCCGTATTGTTACGCTTGCTCGGATCGTGCCAGGCGGTCTTGTTGTAGGTTACTCCGGGCGCGCTTGACGGTGTCCGGACATTTAATAGCCGGACTGGAGAATTGCCTTGAGAGGCTGCTTTATACTTCCCTTGCGAGGGCCGCCGTGTGCTCCTCCGTTCGGAGAGAGCGTTCGGTGTTTCCATTGACCGTAATGACCCCTCGAGGGCCTGGCATCTTGAGCTTGAGATATGTGTAGTGCGGCACCGCATTGAACTTTGCAAATGCTGTTCGTCCGAGCAGTGCGTGATAGCCACTGCGGAACGGGACTATATCGAAGATTAACTCCTCGCTTCGGAAATTATTCGGGGATCCGAAGACCACTTCAAGTGTAACTGAGCCTGTACAGTTGGCCTCTACACCTGGTATGATGCCTTTAAAGGTCGTTTTTGTGGGTTTAATCCTTGAGGGATCTATGCCCATTTTCCGCACTGTATCCTGATAAAGCAGGTTTAGGCTGCCGCCGCCGTCCATAAGGACTCTAGTGAGGTGAAATCCGTCAATGATTGTGTCTAGAACCAATGCGGCGAATCCGCCATGGCGGATGCTAGTGGGGTGGTCCCTTCGATCAAAAGTGATCGGGCAGGAGGACCATGGGTTGAACTTTGGGGCGACTGGCTCCAACGTGTATACGTCCCTGAGTGCACGCTTCTGCTCCCTTTTGGGGATGTGGGTTGCGTATATCATGTTCACCGTCCGCACTTGTGGGGGAAGCCCTTCTGTCCACTATTGTTCGGCGGCCGGGGCTCTTCGTCCTCGTCGCTGTGCAGCCCCTTGTCTCTGTTTTTGGCATTTAACTTGCCGGCCTGCTTGAACACCCAACAATCCCTGTTGGTGTGATTGGCTGGTTTTTCGGGGGTGCCATGTATCTGGCACGAGCGATCGATTATACGGTCCAAACTGGACAGGCCCGGAATGTTCTTCTTAAATGGCTTTTTCCGCTGACCGGGCTTAGAGCCTCTGAATCCGGCATTAACTGTCGTATCTTCAGCGTTGTCGCTGTTAATGCGGCGCTTGTGCTTGTTGCGACGCGACCTGCCATTGCTGTCCTTGGTATCCGAATTACCAGGGCTCTTGGTCATGTTATTGCTACGAGCCAGCCAGCTGTCTTCTCCCGCGTAAAAGCGGGTCATGAGTGTCGTGAGGGCTGCCATAGATTTCGGCTTTTCCTGTCCAAGGTGCCGGGCAAGCCACTCATCACGGATGTTATGCTTGAAGGCTGCTAGGGCCTCTGCGTCCGGACAGTCAACGATTTGATTTTTCTTGGTTAGGAACCGTGTCCAGAATTGTCTGGCAGATTCTTCTGGCTGCTGAATTATGTGGCTCAGGTCATCGGCGTCTGGTGGTCGCACATAAGTGCCCTGGAAATTGTCAAGGAATGCGGCTTCCAGGTCGTCCCAACAACCAATTGATTCTGCTGGCAGGCTGTTAAGCCAATGCCGAGCTGGTCCTTTAAACTTGAGTGGGAGGTATTTGATGGCGTGTAGATCATCGCCACGGGCCATGTGGATATGAAGGAGATAGTCCTCGATCCATACCGCAGGATCTGTTGTGCCATCGTATGATTCAATGTTTACGGGTTTGAAACCCTCTGGGATTTGATGATCCATTACTTCATCTGTGAAGCATAGTGGGTGTGCGGCGCCTCTGTACTGGGCTATATCACGACGTAGCTCAAATGATCTTTGTCTGATGTGTTCGGGCCGGCCAGATTTACTGTATCCGGCGTGACGGTTATCG
Source organism: Triticum urartu (assembly GCF_056163025.1). NCBI lineage: Eukaryota > Viridiplantae > Streptophyta > Magnoliopsida > Poales > Poaceae > Triticum > Triticum urartu. The sequence continues at coordinate 222,888,569 of NC_141878.1, forward strand.
TCTCGTGTCGTGGGGCGCCCGCGCGATCCGTAGATCGATCTTGTTTGCCTTGCCCTGTCTTCCAACATATTTCACAGGTCTAGCGCATTTCCCCATGCCTTGGTATTTTTTGAGCGACGCCGGGGTGCGGCTTGAGTGGAGGGCCGGGAGGACTCTCTGTCGCGGCCGTGAGGTGGCCGGTCAGCCGCATCATGCACTGATGATGTAGGCTTAAGTGCTTCCTCCTCTAAACGGGGTAGCAACCTGCGCTTTGGGTAGCCCTTGGAGGGGCGTTCGAGTTCGTATTCCTCGGCCGCAAGGACTTCCGTCCATCTGTCGGCTAGCAAGTCTTGATCAGCTCTAAGCTGTTGCTGTTTTTTCTTAAGGCTACTCGCCGTGGCCATAAGCCTGCGCTTAAAGTGCTCTTGTTCGACGGGATCCTCAGACACGACAAATTCGTCGTCGCCGAGGCTTGCCTCGTCTTCGGAGAGAGGCATGTGATTATCGTCCTCTTCTTCTCTGTCTGCCGCTCTCTCAGGGGGGCTGGCTTCTCCATCCTCCTGCGCTGAATCTTGCTGGAGAGAATTGTCTTCGGCACTGTACGGGGTGTCATTATCTCCCATGCCGGCATCACCGTATTTTCTTTGGCAGGACTTAGAGCGGCGCCGCTGACGCCGGCGCTTGGGGTGCTTCTTGGAGGGGTCATCCCCCGTTGTTCCGTCGCCATTGCCTTCTTTGGGTGTATCCACCATATATATGTCATATGACGAGGTGGCTTTCCAGTGCCCTATAGCCGCTGGTTCATGTTCGTCTCCTACATCGTCGTCCATACCGTCGATGTCTTCGGAGTCAAAGTCGAGCATGTCGGTTAAATCATTGACAGTGGCTACGAAGTGGGTGGTGGGTGGGCGTCGAATTTCTTCGTCGTCCGCATCCCAATCCTGTTGGCCATAGTCCGGCCAGGGCTCTCCTGACAAAGAGAGAGACCTTAGTGAATTCAGAATGTCGCCGAAGGGCGAGTGCTGAAAGATATCCGCGGCGGTGAATTCCATGATCGGCGCCCAATCGGATTCGATTGGCAGGGGCGCGGAAGGTTCGGAGTCCGGAAAAGAGTCCGGCACCTTGGAGTCACGGGCTTCGCAGAGGATGAGGCTGGTGTTCGGCTCGATCGTGTAAGTGCATCTAGTGCCTCCCCTAGTTGGTTTTGGAGTATTGACGACAAACCTAGTTGAGGGACTAATGTGTTTGTGAGAATTGCAGGATAACATAGGTAGAAGTCCCTCATTGATTCAGTTTTCCTACCAGAGATGACCCCTAAAAATGTATGAAGACATTGATGTCAAAGGTGGTATATGAAGATATTCTCATTGAAGACTATGACAAGAGAAGACATCACATGAAGCCTATGGAGCTCGAAGACTTAGATCTTTCATAGTTCTTTTTCTTCTTTGTTGAGTCATAGGAACCACCGTACTGTTAAGTGGGGTCCAAGTGAACCAGTCAGAATGGCTGAAGTGATGCTTAACCAAAACCTATGTCTTCAAGTGAAGACTATGAGAGCGAATCTTGTCCAGAGTCGGACAAGTCAGCTTTGCTTGTAGCCCAAGTAAAGTTGTCGTGTGTGTTTGAAATCTGACCGTTGGAACACGTGTCAGTTCCTTAGTGACCCAGGGTCATTTCGGACAAATCAGGTCGGGTTGCCTAGTGGCTATAAATAGCCCACCCCCTACAACCATAAACGGTTGGCTACTCAGAGTTAGAGTATGGCTTTTGTCGTTTGAGAGCAACCCACCTTGAAGCCTTTGAGAGAGAATTCCTTGCGAGGATAAAGCCCTAACCACCAAGAGCCAAAGACTGTTAGGCATCACTTAAGTCTTCTTGTCTGTGTGATCTGAAGACTTATTACACTTGAGGACTGTGAATCCTCCAGCCGGTTAGGCGTCGCGTTCTGAGCATCCAAGAGACATTGTGAATCGCCGGTGAACGAAGTCTGTGAAGGTTTGGGAGTCTACCTTGAAGACTTACCAGAGTGATTGGGCGAGGTCTGTGTGACCTTAGCTCAAGGGGAATACGGTGAGGACTGGGTGTCCTGAGCTGCGTGTTCAGGACTGGGTGTCCGGGACTGTGTGTCCTCAGGTTTAAATACCTAGCCGCCCTAACCAGACGTACAGTTGTCACAGCAACTGGAACTGGTCCAACAAATCATTGTCTTCAACGAGTCATTGGTTTCATCCTTCCCTTCCCTTTACTTACTGTTGTTCCTTGTGAAGTCATTGTATGATTGCACTATCTTTTGTCTTCACTGAGTGACTACGTGTTCTGTTTGGCTTCATAATATGTTCCTACCTGATCCTTACTACCTAGCTGCTATTAGTCATTATGCTTTCACTTCATTGAATACTTGACTATGGTTTGCCTAGTGTAGTCTACCTTCCGCTGCATGGTCATAGGCTTATTTCTATCGTTTGCCTTCGAAACTTCCACGTTTTGAAGACTTTCATAAAAATCGCCTATTCACCCCCCCTCTAGTCGATATAACGCACTTTCAATTGGTATAAGAGCAAGGTACTCCCTTGTTCTGTGTGATTCGGTTTAACCACCTGGAGTTTTAGCTATGTCGACTGCAGGGATAATTAAAGTCTCCGCTGCGTGCCCCGTCTTTGATGGAACTGAATATCCCTACTGGAAGAATAAGATGCGCATGCATCTTGAATCCATTGACGTCGACCTATGGTATGTGGTCAAGAACGGCGTTCCCAAGGCTGGAGAAGGTGTCACTGCTGCTGATGTCAAGAAGTTCGTTCAACTGGACTCTACTGCCAAGAATATCATCTATGGTCATTTGACCAAAGGACAGTATGGCCGCGTGAGTGCTTTGGAAACATCTAAGCTAGTCTGGGACTGGCTCTCCAAAGTCAACGAAGGCGTCTCAACCCAGAGAGATCAGAGAATCAGTGTCCTTCGCAACCTCTTGAACCGCTTCAAGAGAAATGACAATGAGAATGTCCAGCTCACGTTTGATCGACTCACTGACATCACAAATGAGCTTCAAGCCCTTGGCGCTACTGAGATCACCAAGCATGAAGTCGTCAAGACATTACTGAGATCACTTGACAGTTTGTTTGACACCCTAGCCATGATGATTCAAGAACGTCCTGATTTCAAGACACTCGATCCGTCTAACATACTTGAGAGGCTCAACACACATGAGTTTCAGCTTTCTGAGAAAAGAGATATCTACGGTCCAAACTATGGGCGAACTCGTGCCTTGAAGGCAAAAGCTGTCTCCTCATCAGAAGAAGAATCTGATAGCAGTTCTGATGATCCTGAAGACATTGGAAAGGAACTTTCTATGCTTGTGAAGAAGTTTCAAAAATTCACCAAGAAGAAAGGTTTCAGAAAGTCTTCACGATCAAGCTCAAGGAATGATGAAGCTTCTGCTCATGACTACAAGAAGAAAACATGTCACAAGTGCAAGAAACCTGGCCACTTCATCTCTGAATGTCCGCAGTGGGACAATGAGAACAAAAAGAAGAAGAAGAGCAAGGAATATGACTCTGACGACAAGAAGAAGAAGAAGAAATACTCAAAGTCTTCTTCCAAGTCTTCCTCAAAGTCTTCATCACACAAGAAGAGCTCATCTGGCAAGGCACGTGCGTTTGTTGGCAAGGAAATGGATTCAGAGGAGGAGTCCGCTTCTGAGGAGGCGGAGGTGGAGTCTGAGGAGGAGTTCGATTCTGGCGTTGCAAGTCTGGCTACAGCATACGTTGCCAAGTCCATCTTCAACACTGAAGACAATGACTTCATCACCGACACCGATGCAAATGACAAGGACTACTCCGCTCCTACCTACTGCTTCATGGCACGCGGTGCCAAGGTAAACACACGCACTACTCACTATCAAACATCTAGTGAAGATGACTCTGATTGTGGTTCAAGACCCAGCTACAAAACACTTGCTAAAATTGCAACTGAACAACAGAAAACTATGGAACATATTCAAAAAATGTTAGACAAAAGCGATGATCTGTTAGGCGCTGAAATGACTTGATCTGAGTCCTTAATTGAAGACATAAAAAATCTTCACGTTAAGTATGAGGAACTTGAAAGTCGTCATGAAACGCTCTCAACAACTCATGAAAAGCTTTCCTATGATTATCTTCAAAGGAAGCAAGATCTTGAGAAATTGAGAGCGGCTCATGAAGATCTTCAAAAGGAAAACGAGTCACTTCGCGCCGAACAGATCAGTTCCGCTCAGGAAGGATTTGAACCACCATGTCTTAAATGCATTGAGCGTGATAATGCTACTTCTGTTGCTGAATGTTCTACTGCTGCTACTGTTGCAATATCTTCAACTGTTGATGTGGGAACTAACCCCTCTGCTGAGGATACCACTGCTATTGCTGATGAGAATGCCAGGTTGAAGACATTGTTTGAAACAGGGATGTACAAAAGTCTTAAAGGGCATCAGACACTATGTGATGTCCTCAAAAGGCAGATCCTGAACCGAAACCCGAGGAAAGAGGGTGTTGGGTTCGTAAGGAAAATGAATGCTGATGGCTCTTACTGGAAACCTGAGCAGTACCCCAAAACCACATGGGTTGCTGCAAAGAAACCTTCAGCAGATCCATCCAATCTATCTGGCTTCACTTGTGCTAACCCCATTGTCATTGATGAATCCTTTGATGCAAACTATAAACTGTTTAAGAATCAGAATGGTGAAGTGTTTGCCAGGTACATTGGTACTAACTACAGGAATGGACCGCCTATGAAGAAGATCTGGGTGCCGAAAAAGTGTTTGGAAAATCTTGCTGTGAATGTCATCATGACACCACAGGTGAAGAAGACAAACCCCAGACCACAGGCTTCATACGGCCCAAAGGCTTCATACAGACAGAGGACTCACCTGAGTTGCACTAACGCAAATGTTTTGCAGGGAAACCATACTCAGGCCTATGAATATGAGCGCGGTTCATCGAACCGCCATGTTCATAAGACCAAGAACTATTCTGCTTATTCTTATGAGTACTATTGTCCGCCTGCAAGACTTTTTGCTAGGGCTCCAAAGCCAAAGTTCTCAGACGCTGCACTTAGACTTATTGCTTCTAAGCCACCCTTGAAGATGTGGGTGGCTAAGAAAGCTTAACTCTCTTTTGCAGGGAAAGGTCTCCAGCAGAAAACCAAAATCGTCTGACGCTATTGCTGGGGACCTTAAACATCTTGTAGGGCGCAAGATCAAATGCCCGAATGGTCTTACTATGTACTTCGTTCCTGAATCGCTTGCTACTCTCCCTATCAGTCCTAATCTGGATCTAAGCTTTCATAACCCACTGGTTTGTCAAATATTTTTGCTTCACAATTCTCTTCGTGAAGCCTATCCCCCTAACTGCACTGTGGGGTACAACACCAGCGTCTTTAGAATGGATTATTGATAGTGGGTGTACCAATCACATGACTGGCAAAAGAAGCCTTCTTATGGACTCAACCTTACGTCCATCCGACAAGAGTCACATCACATTTGCTGACACTGGTAAAAGTAAGGTATTGGGTCTAGGTAGAGTTGCAATCTCAAAGGATCAACACATGGATAAAGTCATGCTTGTTGAATCCCTTGGCTTCAACTTAATGTCTGTCTCAATGCTTTGCGATTTGAACATGATCGTAATGTTTGGAAAATATCACTGCCTTGTTCTAATGGAATCTGACAAGTCTCTAGTGTTTGAAGGGTATCGGAAAGATGATTTGTACGTGGTAGATTTCTCAGCAGGACCACAGCTTGTCGTATGTCTTCTAGCAAAAGATTCAGAATGCTGGCTCTGGCATCGGAGGCTAGGGCATGCTGTCATGAGGAACCTCCACACCCTTGCAAAGAAGAAGCATGTCATAGGCATCGAGGGTGTAAAGTTCAAGAAAGATCACTTATGCGGTGCCTGTGAAGCAGGAAAGATGACGAGGGCCAAACATCCCTCAAAGACAATCATGACAACTACTCGACCCTTCGAACTGCTCCACATGGATCTTTTCGGTCCCACTCATTACTCAACTCTTACTACTACTGCTTGTCTCTATGGCTTTGTCATTGTTGATGATTATTCTAGATATACTTGGGTGCACATAATCCTCTACAAGACTGAGGTGCAGGATGTCTTCAGACTCTTTGCCAATCGAGCAATGAACAACTATGGCGTCAAGATAAAGCACATCAGAAGTGACAATGGCACTGAATTCAAGAACACTGGCCTTGATACATATCTTGATACTTTGGGCATCACACATGAATTCTCAGCTCCGTACATGCCACAGCAGAATGGCGTCGTCGAACGCAAGAACAGAACACTCATTGAGATGGCCCGAACGATGCTAGATGAATACAAGACTCCAAGAAAATTCTGGCCTGAAGCCATTGATACTGCATGCCATACAATCAATCGTGTTTATCTTCACAAGCTTCTGAACAAGACATCTTATGAGCTCCTTACTGGCAAGAAGCCAAATGTCAGTTACTTCAGAGTATTTGGAGCCAGGTGCTGGATCAAGGATCCACATCACACTTCAAAATTCGCACCAAAAGCACATGAGGGTTTTATGCTTGGATATGGAAAGGATTCACACTCCTATAGAGTCTTCAATCTCTTTCATTATAAAGTGGTTGAAACAGTGGATGTGCGGTTCGATGAGACTAACGGTTCACAGAGAGAGCACCTGCCAAACGTGCTAGATGAAGTTCCATCCAGTGAATCAATCAAACTAATGGGAACTGGAGAAATCTTACCCTCTAAAGCTCAACCTGAAGAGGAACTTATCATCTCCGCACCTGATCAACCTGAAGACAATGCTCAGCCTGAAGACAATCCCTCTAACAATGACAATGATCAGCAAGAGCAAAATCTTCGCCCTGTACATCCTCGTGTTGCCAATGAAGTGCAGATTGAGAGAATAATTGATAGCATCAATGCACCTGGTCCGCTCACTCGTTCAAGGGTAACTCAGCTAGCAAATTTCTGTGGGCACTTCGCATTCGTCTCAATAACAGAACCCAAGAAAGTTGAAGAAGCCTTTATGGAACCTGAATGGATTCAAGCTATGCAAGAAGAGCTTCAACAGTTTGAGCTGAATAATGTATGGGAACTGGTTAAGCGTCCCGACCCTCGGAAGCACAATATAATCGGCACCAAATGGATATACCGCAACAAGCAAGATGAGCATGGTCAAGTTGTCAGAAACAAAGCTCGTCTCGTTGCTCAAGGATATACTCAAGTGGAAGGAATTGACTTCGATGAAACATTTGCTCCTGTGGCTCGACTTGAAGCCATATGCATACTGCTGGCCTATGCAAATCATCATAACATACTTCTATATCAAATGGATGTGAAGAGCGCTTTTCTCAATGGCAAGATTGAAGAAGAAGTGTATGTTGCACAACCGCCTGGGTTTGAAGATCCAAAACATCCTGACATGGTATACAAGCTCAACAAGGCACTGTATGGCCTCAAACAAGCCCCTCGGGCTTGGTATGACACACTCAAATACTTCCTGAAGAGCAAAGGCTTCATACCTGGTTCCCTCGACCCCACTCTCTTCACGAAGACATATGATGGTGAACTGTTTGTATGCCAAATATATGTGGATGACATTATGTTCGGCTGCACCAATCAGAAGTACAGTGAAGAGTTTGGATATATGATGCAAGAGCAATATCAGATGTCCAGTTCAGCACTCTACTGCGACAACGAAAGCGCCATCAAGATTGCCAACAACCCAGTTCAGCACCCGAAGACAAAGCACATTGAAATTCGTCATCACTTTCTTAGAGATCATATTGTGAAGGAAGATATTGATATCATACACGTCAACACTGAAGAGCAATTGGCAGATATCTTCACCAAGCCCTTGGATGAGAAGAGATTTTGCAAGTTACGGTGTGAGCTAAATATCTTGGAATCCTCAAATGTCCTATGATCAGGCACACATCCTAACACTTATGCATATTGATGACTTAGATGTGCAACACACAAAGTAAAGTATATCTTCAATCAATGAAGACATACATTCTAAGTGTGAATATATTAATGTGGAATTTGACTTCGGAGCGCCACGATAATTGTGCGCCGTGTCTGGGTCTAATACTTCCTATACGGTGGGTAACGCCACCACCAAAGGTTCTGTTCGAAGTGTTTCACTCATGGCGTTACATATTGCTATGTCTTCACATTTGGTTTGGCTTCAATCTCAACATGTTTTCATGATTATCTTCACTATGTTGAATATATATATATATATATATATACTAGTGTTCTGTCCTCTACATCATTCACTTATAGCTATGTCTTCTTGTTGAATCTTTTGAACTAAGTGAATGTGATCGGACCCTAACCTCTCTATGCTTTCTATCTCAAACTCTATCTCTCCAAATCATATGCATTCTATTGAAACTGTCGAATGTCTTCTCTGCGTCCTTGTCAGCAGAAGATACAGAGACAAACATTAAGTCCGTTTTCAATGATCATTCCTTCATCTGAAACCCGGAGAAGTGGGAACGACCACCCGACAATCCAGGCGTGCGTGGGACGTGGAACAACCTCCGACATGCTGCATGATGGCCACGTGTTCCTCTGATGTGAATCGCCAGGGGCACCTGTGTAATAACACCGAGCCGCCCCTGTCCCTATAAATACACGCCTCACTGCAGTCATTATCTCTTCTTCCACTCTCGCATGAACCCTAGCGCCACCGCTAGCCCTCGACGACGCCGGCGACGAAGCGCTTCGCTGCCGCAACCTCTCCGACGCCGTCTTCACGCCGACCGCGGACATCGTCTTCTCCGCCGTCGCCGTAGGTGTCCTCCGTCGCCAAGTTAGGGCACGGACGATCGAACTGCTCGGCCTCCTCTTCCACTCTGTCTAGCAGTTCTTCGTGTGGTAAATAAAACTTCCTTTTTACGGCCCCTTTGATCCTATAGCTTCGTCACTTTCTACCACAAGCAGTTTCTGTTCACACAAGTTGGATCTCTTTCATACTGCATCTCATAATATGCCTAGTATATTCACTTGTACTTCACAAAGTAGTTAGATTCCTCACTTGTACCGATCCATGGATTCGTACAAATCTGGAACCAACTCCTTATCTATGAGTGAATGTCTTCGCACGGTGAGGTCAATGTCTTCTAAACTGATTTATCTTCAAAATCTTCTGAGAATGCATATGACCTCTTCCCCTTCCCTCGCACCTTAATGCTGTCACAGGTACATGTCCGTGGGAGAATCCCTTGGTTCTCATAGTCTGCATTCATTTGTAGAATTCTTACAGCATCATATAAATTCTCCCGAAGCCAGTTCCTGTTTGTCCAGCAAGCGAAAGCCTTTGAAGCCTTTGAACGTATTGAAGCCTTTCAGTTTAAAGTTCATGGCTTCAGAGAAATCTGCCAGGAAGGGAGGCAGACAGTGTCGTGGGGGAACATCAAAAGATTTGCCTGATGACCTCTCAGAGCTTTACAAGACAGATCCTGAAGAGGATTATAATCAGCGCAAGACCCGAATCCAGTGGATTCGAAGATCTTGGGCAAAACAGTGGTACAAATACAGATTCGTGACCAAGGAATATGCTGAGAAGAGTGCTATCAAAAGTACTTGGGGTGATATTCTCTTCCGAGGCCTTCCACCCAAGAACAAAACTGAAGCTATTGCTCAGGGTTTCTATCCGTGTATGGTCCGTGGACCTCAGCCTGAAGATGCCGACCCATCATCATTGCTATGGTGTCGTGATGATAATCTCTTCAAGTGCAACTTCCAGCACGCAAAGGCATCGGCCAAGGAAAACAAGAAGTCATTGGGACTAGACTTCAACCCTGGTCCTTCTGCTCCCCGGGCTGACGGCACATGCGATGCAGAACCCAATGTCATTGGTCCTTTCTACAACCTTGAAGGTCTCATCACCCATATCTTGGTTCAAGGGACAGCCGTGAATGAGCCTGCAGATGACGCTGAATCAGATGAAGCGCCTGCCGCGCCGAAGCCAAAGAAACTGAAGCAGCCAAAAGCTTCAAAGCCTGCCTCTGCACCAAAAATCTCACGGGCGAAGCCACTGGTCACTGCACCTCCTGAAGACAGTGTGCAGTCTGAAGATTTGTCACGCATCTCCAAGCCCCAGAAAGTCAAGATGCCTCTGCCACACACCGGCCAAGAACTGACAGCTGCTGCCATTCTGCGCAATGATGCCATCGATCTGTCTAGTGATGAAGATCTTGCTGATGACGCTCTTGAGCAACTGATCAAGAGCAAAGAAGAAGCAGAAATCTTCAATGATCTGCCTCTCTTTGACGTGGAAATCATCCACAACTTCATTGATGAGTGGTTTGACACGCCCAACCTCAGCTTCGAAGATCTGCAACTTCCAATTGGCCTCAGTGTCGCCTTCCATGGCGCCATTGCTTCAGAGTTAGCTATCGCCCAACGCATTGTTGAACTGAAGCAAAAGATTGAATATGAAAAAGCTCAATTCAAGAAGCATATGGCCAAGCTCAGCGTGCAAGATGTCAAGAACTTCAAGATCATGCTGCACGAGCTTAAAGAAGCCTTTCTCAAGAAGCATGAAGAAGCTCAAGGTTCTCGTGAGCGCATGAAGAGCCTGGCTGACAAGTGTGTGCAAGGCTACAACGAGGCTGAGAAGTGCAAGGCCCTTGGGCGTCCGGGCATTGATCCCAGGATGGCTGCTAAGCAGAAGAAGAAGCCCACTGTGGCCGAACCCAACGCACCAAGGCAGGAAGCAGATCCCATTGTCTTCCCAACTAGCATGACTAGCTCGAAGCCAAAGGCCAGGTCAACCGCTTCAGAACTGAAGAAGACGAGGACTGCTGAGGCTGAAGCCAGAAAGAGGAAACATCCTGAAGCCTTTGCTACTGCTCCCTCCAAGAAGAAGCGGAAGACCAAGAAAGAATGGGCTGCTCCCACAGAGCCCTTGATTGTTGAACCCATCTCCATGGTTCGCCCTGACGCTGAACATCAAGAGTGTCAACTGACTGTCCATGAGCCTGCTTTCACAGAGGCTCATGAAGCTGAAGACTTTCCAGCAGCTGATCCCACCGCTGCTGAAGACATTGGTCACCATGACCATGTTGAAGATGATGCAGTTCTTCCTCAGCTCAAGCACCAACAGGTATCATCGCCTGTGCTAACGCACAGCGAACTCATCAGCATTGGTCGTCCTCTAACGCCAATTGCTCAGGATGCATCATGGGCTGATCGCCCACAAGCACAAGAGGAAGAAGACTTTGAGGCCCAGCCAACTCCAACTCCACAGGCGTCGCCAGCGTTACGCAGGCTTCGCAAAGGACCAAGGCCTCCAGTCTCTGAGTCTGAAGCTAAAGCTGCTGAAGACATTCCGGCTGCATCAGCCGATGAAGAAGAAACCCCAAGCGCTGCTACACCCCCGTCTCACCAAGAAGTTGTTCTCGAGGAGAACGTGACTGTGACCGACCCTCCAGCTCGTCAAGTGGAGGTTGAGAATCTTGAGGCTGCCACCACCAACACCAATGAAGCCACTAACGCTGTCATGGCTGAAGCTAATGTGGAGCCTTCACCAATCCAAGCACCAGAAGTCAGCGAAGCCACTGATGCTACTGCTTCTGTTCCTGCGCCTGCTGCTGGTCCTCAGTTTGACTATCATGTTGAGCACAGGCCTCAGGTACAGAAGCCAATCCCCAGATTGCCCAGGTTTCCAGGTCCTGCATCAGCACCTGGATCCTTCAATGTCAATGGCTTCAAAGCAGACGACACTTTCTTCAATAGCTCCAGGAACCCCTACCCAAGGGAAAGAATATCTTCTGATTGGTTCTAGAGCTATCCGCAGCGAAGCTATTACTCCTGCATTCTATACAATCAAGGTCGCATCTTCCCACATAAGCGTCTTGACATTGAAGCAATAGCTGGTCTGCCCTGTCTGGAAGAAGCTCTGGATTGCTTCAAAGAGGTTGGATTGCTGTCGTTTGTCACCGACCAAGAGCACTGGAATGAAGAGTTGCTGCTCCAATTCTATGCCACACTTCACATCCGTGGGTACAACAGAGATCCGAAGACTTGGGTCCTGGAGTGGATGACAAGAAATGTTCATCACGAAACCAAAGCCTTTGATATCATTGAGCTCACTGGTCTGCCCACTCCTGGCGATCTCTACGAACCTGGCTGTCAGCTTCACAGTGAAGCTATGGAGAGCATCTTTCAGAAGCCTGAACCAAACATGAGTCAGATGCTCGGTATGATGAAGCCATTGCCCCAAGATGCTGCATATCCTAAGGAGTTCCTTGTTGAAGACCTTGAGTATCTGCCAAGGACTATTTATCACATCATAAGGCGAACTCTCTGGCCCATCAAAGGACATTCTCCACATGCCAAGCTGGAAGGTGCAATGAAGACTTTGGTCTTCTATATTCTTCATGGCAAATGCTTCAATGCACAGGACTTCTTCATCCGCCAACTTGCTGCATCAGGCTCTGATCTTTTTGGCTTGAAGTTCTACGCTCCATGGATAATGCGGCTGATTAAACTCCACTCCGCTATCTCATATCAGCCATCTGCTCACAATCATCGGATTTTTCTGCCTGATGTGGATATGTCCGTTGAAGCCATTTATCTTGAGCCTGCCAAGGAACCTCTAAGTCTTCAGAATCGGAGCATCAAAGTTTTTCTCAGAACATTGAAGGAGTTGAAGCAGTCACTCGTGTTTATCCTTTGGCTGGAACTACACGTGCACCACATCCTGCCCTTACTGAAGCCACCGATAGCACTATTGTCCAACGACCCAAGAAGCGATCTCGTGTTCTCAACGACCGAGAGCTTCTTGTGGCTCTTCATCAGAAACAGGATAGGCATCATCACTGGCTGAAGCGCCAAATGCAAAGCCTCTTGGTGGATGTTAACCGCATTCGCAATCTTGCCACCAAGAATGCCTTTGTTGCACATGAAACCTCTCGACGCACCTGAAAAGGGCTGACGCTAATGTGCTCTGAAGATAATCTTCAAGAGGATGGCTTCTCTGAACGCTTCAAGTTTGACTCCACACCTCCTCGAAGGGCAGTGCTGCGACGAACTCCATCTCTTGAAGACTCTGAGTTCTCTTCCTCTGCTGCAACTGTGAATGCCAGAGTTGTCGAGGATGAAGACGATGCTACTTCACCGCCACCTCCTTCAGCACGCTTCGACACTGCTCCAAGTTTTTCTACATCGCCGAACACCATCGACGACCCTGCTGCTTCACCTACTCTTCATGGGAACGAGTAGATGCTCTATGTCTTCAAACCTTTTTGGTCCTTACTGACAAAAGGGGGAGAAGCATATGAGTTTGATAGTCTTCAAGTGGGTCCATATGGGCGGTTGCTTTATATTTTGCTTCATGTTTACAACTCTCGTTTTGATACATTTGGTTCTTTGAGTTGTAACACTTAAACTCGATGGTCGTCTGCTACTTATTTGCCACTTTGTGATGCGATGATAAATTCCGCATGTGCGACGATAAATTCCGCACTTAGATCATTTTGCAGACGTCCATTTTCCATTATGCATGTCATTATCTTCACATACCTTCTCATGCATAATGAATTGTCATCATAAGTTGAAGAGGATCTCCACGAGTACAACCTGCCATGTGCATTTGCATTCCAAAAGCAAATTACTTATATGCACATCTTCAGGGGGAGCCCTTGCAACTTATGAAGACAATTCCTTATCCTTTACAATTTCACATATTATATTCCCCGTTGAAAACTTCAACTAGTTTGTCATCAATCACCAAAAAGGGGGAGATTGTAAGTGCATCTAGTGCCTCCCCTAGTTGGTTTTGGAGTATTGACGACAAACCTAGTTGAGGGACTAATGTGTTTGTGAGAATTGCAGGATTACACAGGTAGAAGTCCCTCATTGATTCGGTTTTCCTACCAGAGATGACCCCTAACAATGTATGAAGACATTGATGTCAAAGGTGGTATATGAAGATATTCTCATTGAAGACTATGACAAGAGAAGACATCGCATGAAGCCTATGGAGCTCGAAGACTTAGATCTTTCATAGTTCTTTTTCTTTTTTGTTGAGTCATAGGAACCACCGTACTGTTAAGTGGGGTCCAAGTGAACCAGTCAGAATGGCTGAAGTGATGCTTAACCAAAACCTATGTCTTCGAGTGAAGACTATGAGAGCGAATCTTGTCCAGAGTCGGACAAGTCAGCTTTGCTTGTAGCCCAAGTAAAGTTGCCGTGTGTGTTTGAAATCTGACCGTTGGAACACGTGTCAGTTCCTTAGTGACCCAGGGTCATTTCGGACAAATCAGGTTGGGTTGCCTAGTGGCTATAAATAGCCCACCCCTACAACCATAAACGGTTGGCTACTCAGAGTTAGAGTACGGCTTTTGTCGTTTGAGAGCAACCCACCTCGAAGCCTTTGAGAGAGAATTCCTTGCGAGGATAAAGCCCTAACCACCAAGAGCCAAAGACTGTTAGGCATCACTTAAGTCTTCTTGTCTGTGTGATCTGAAGACTTATTACACTTGAGGACTGTGAATCCTCCAGCCGGTTAGGCGTCGCGTTCTGAGCATCCAAGAGACATTGTGAATCGCCGGTGAACGAAGTCTGTGAAGGTTTGGGAGTCTACCTTGAAGACTTACCAGAGTGATTGGGCGAGGTCTGTGTGACCTTAGCTCAAGGGGAATACGGTGAGGACTGGGTGTCCTGAGCTGCGTGTTCAGGACTGGGTGTCCGGGACTGTGTGTCCTCAGGTTTAAATACCTAGCCGCCCTAACCAGATGTACAGTTGTCATAGCAACTAGAACTGGTCCAACAAATCATTGTCTTCAACGAGTCATTGGTTTCATCCTTCCCTTCCCTTTACTTACTATTGTTCCTTGTGAAGTCATTGTATGATTGCACTATCTTTTGTCTTCACTGAGTGACTACGTGTTCTGTTTGGCTTCATAATATCTTCCTACCTGATCCTTACTACCTAGCTGCTATTAGTCATTGTGCTTTCACTTCATTGAATACTTGACTATGGTTTGCCTAGTGTAGTCTACCTTCCGCTGCATGGTCATAGGTTTATTTCTATCGTTTGTCTTCGAAACTTCCACGTTTTGAAGACTTTCATAAAAATCGCCTATTCACCCCCCCTCTAGTCGATATAACGCACTTTCAGATCGCCGTTGAGACTGCAGCCCCGAGGCGGTGTCTAGCCACCCGTCCTCGATCGGTGCAGTTGGCGCCGAGCTAAGGGTCGGAGCTGATGCGGGCGCGGCCTTAGGGTACTGTTCGGCGGCAGAGCTAGGTCATACCCATCGTGACAGTGCGGCGCGCCCGGCTGTGGCTCGAATCCGTCGAAGATCAAGTCTCCGCGGATGTCGGCCGTGTAGTTCAAACTTCCAAATCTGACCTAATGGCCAGGGGCGTAGCTTTCAATCTGCTCCAGATGGCCAAGCGAATTAGCCCGCAGTGCAAAGCCGCCGAACACGAAGATCTGTCCGGGGAGGAAGGTCTCACCATGGACCGCATCGTTGTTGATGATCGGAGGAGCCATCGAGCCTAAAGGTGACGACACAGAGGAACTCTCATTGAAAGCACCAATGTCGGTGTCAAAACCGGCGGATCTCGGGTAGGGGGTCCCGAACTGTGCGTCTAGGCGGATGGTAACAGGAGACAAGGGACACAATGTTCTTACCCAGGTTCGGGCCCTCTCGATGGAGGTAAAACCCTACTCCTGCTTGATTAATATTGATGATATGGGTAGTACAAGAGTAGATCTACCATGAGATCAAAGAGGCTAAACCCTAGAAGCTAGCCTATGGTATGATTGTTCTTCGTCCTATGGACTAAAACCCTCCGGTTTATATAGACACCGGAGAGGGTTAGGGTTACACAGAGTCGGTTACAATGGGAGGAGATCTACATATCCGTATTTCCAAGCTTGCCTTCCACGCCAAGGAAAGTCCCATCCGAACACGGGACGAAGTCTTCAATCTTGTATCTTAATAGTCCGAGAGTCCAGACAAAGGTTATAGTCTGGCTATCCGGACACCCCCTAATCCAGGACTCCCTCACTAAGCTTGGGGATGCCCAAGGCACCCCAAGGTAAAATTCAAGGACAACCAAAAGCCTAAGCTTGGGATGCCCCGGAAGGCATCCCCTCTTTCGTCTTCGTCTATCGGTAACTTTACTTGAAGCTATATTTTTATTCATCACATGATATGTGTTTTGCTTGGAGCATCTTGTATGATTTGAGTCTTTGCTTTTTAGTTTACCACAATCATCCTTGTTGTACACACCCTTTTGGAGAGACACACATGAATCGGAATTTATTAGAATACTCTATGTGCTTCACTTATATCTTTTGAGCTAGATAATTTTGCTCTAGTGCTTCATTTATATCTTTTTAGAGCACGGTGGTGGTTTTATTTTATAGAAATTATTGATCTCTCATGCTTCACTTATATTATTTTGAGAGTCCTTTAGAACAGCATGATAATTTGCTTTGGTTATGAAATTAGTCCTAATATGATAGGCATTCAAGATGGGTAAAATAAAAACTTCCATATAGAGTGCATTGAATACTATGAGAAGTTTGATACTTCATGATTGTTTTGAGATATGAAGATGGTAATATTAGAGTCATGCTAGTTGAGTAGTTGTGAATTTGAGAGATACTTGTGTTAAAGTTTGTGATTCCCGTAGCATGCACGTATGGTGAACCGTTATGTGATGAAGTCGGAGCATGATTTATTTATTGATTGTCTTCCTTATGAGTGGCGGTCGGGGATGAGCGATGGTCTTTTCCTACCAATTTATCCCCATAAGAGCATGCGCGTAGTACTTTATTTCAATAACTAATAGAATTTTGCAATAAGTATGTGAGTTCTTTATGACTAATGTTGAGTCCATGGATTATACGCACTCTCACCTTTCCACCATTGCTAGCCTCTCTAGTACCGCACAACTTTCGCCAGTACCATAAACCCACCATATACCTTCTTCAAAATAGCCAGCATACCTACCTATTATGGCATTTCCATAGCCATTCCGAGATATATTGCCATGCAACTTTCCACCGTTCCGTTTATTATGACACGCTTCATCATTGTCATATTGCTTTGCATGATCATGTATTTGACATCGTATTTGTGGCAAAGCCACCGTTCATAATTTCATACATGTCACTCTTGATTCATTGCACATCCCGGTACACCGCGGGAGGCATTCACATAGAGTCATATTTTGTTCTAAGTATCGAGTTGTAATTCTTGAGTTGTAAGTAAATAAAAGTGTGATGATATTCATTATTAGAGCATTGTCCCATGTGAGGAAAGGATGATGGAGACTATGATTCCCCCACAAGTCGGAATGAGATTCCGGACAAAAAAAAGAGGCCATAAAAAAGAGAAAAAAGGCCCAAATAAAAAATGAGAGAAAAAGAGAGAAGGGGCAATGCTACTATCCTTTTTCCACACTTGTGCTTCAAAGTAGTACCATGATCTTCATGATAGAGAGTCTCCTATTTTGTCACTTTCATCTACTAGTGGGAATTTTTCATTATAGAACTTGGCTTGTATATTCCAATGATGGGCTTCCTCAAAATGCCCTAGGTCTTCGTGAGCAAGCGAGTTGGATGCACACCCACTTAGTTTCTTTTTGAGCTTTCAGTAGCTCTAGTGCATCCGTTGCATGGCAATCCCTACACACTCACATTGATATCTATTGATGGGCATCTCCATAGCCCGTTGATACGCCTAGTTGATGTGAGACTATCTTCTCCTTTTTGTCTTCTCCACAACCACCATTCTATTCCACCTATAGTGCTATGTCCATGGCTCACGCTCATGTATTGGGTGAAGATTGAAAAAGTTTGAGAACATCAAAAGTATGAAACAATTGCTTGGTTCGTCATCGGGGTTGTGCATGATTTAAATATTTTGTGTGATGAAGATAGAGCATAGCCAGACTATATGATTTTGTAGGGATAACTTTCTTTGGCCATGTTATTTTGAGAAGACATGATTACTTTGTTAGTATGCTTGAAGTATTATTATTTTTATGTCAATATTAAACTTTTGTCTTGAATCTTTCGGATCTGAATATTCATGCCACAATAAACAAAATTACATTGAAAATTATGCTAGGTAGCATTCCACATCAAAAATTCTGTTTTTATCATTTACCTACTCGAGGACGAGCAGGAATTAAGCTTGGGGATGTTGATACGTGTCCAACATATCTATAATTTTTGATTGTTCCATGCTATTATATTATCTGTTTTGAATGTTTAATGGGCTTTAATATGCACTTCTATATTATTTTTGGGACTAACCTACTAACCGGAGGCCCAGTGCCAGTTGTTGTTTTTTTTGCCTATTTCAGTGTTTCGCAGAAAAGGAATATCAAACGGAATCCAAACGGAATGAAACCTTCGCGAGGATCTTTTTTTGGAACAAACGCAATCCAGGAGACTTGGAGTGGAGGTCAAGGAAGCAAGGAGGCGGGCACGAGGTAGGGCGGCGCGCCCCCACCCTTGTGGGACCCTCGTAGCTCCACCGACCTACTTCCTTCGCCTATATATACTCTTATACCCTGAAAACATCCAGGGGAGCCACGAAACCACTTTTCCACCGCCGCAACCTTCTGTACCCGTGAGATCCCATCTGGGGACCTTTTTCGATGATCTGCCGGAGGGGGATTCGATCACGGAGGGATTCTACATCAACACCATAGCCTCTCCGATGATGTATGAGTAGTTTACCACAGACCTTCGGGGTCCATAGTTATTATCTATATGGTTTCTTCTCTCTCTTTGGTTCTCAATTACAAAGTTCTCCTCGATGTTCTTGGAGATCTATTCGATGTAATTCTTTTTGCGGTGTGTTTGTCGAGATCCGATGAATTGTGGGTTTATGATTAAGATTATCTATGAAGAATATTTGATTCTTCTCTGAATTCTTATATGCATGATTTGATATCTTTGCAAGTCTCTTCGAATTATCAGTTTGGTTTGGCCTACTAGATTGATCTTTCTTGCAATGGGAGAAGTGCTTAGCTTTGGGTTCAATCTTAAGGTGTCCTTTCCCAGTGACAGTAGGGGCAGCAAGGCACGTATTGTATTGTTGCCATCGAGGATAGATGGGGTTTATATCATATTGCTTGAGTTTATCCCTCTACATCATGTCATCTTGCCTAATGTGTTACTCTGTTCTTGTGAAATTAATACTCTAGATGCATGCTGGATAGCGGTCGATGTGTGGAGTAATAGTAGTATATGCAGAATCGTTTCGGTCTACTTGACACGGACGTGATGCCTATGTTCATGATCATGCCTAGATATCATCATAACTATGCGCTTTTCTATCAATTGCTCGGCAGTAATTTGTTCACCCACCGTAATATATGCTATCTTGAGAGAAGCCACTAGTGAAACCTATGGCCCCCGGGTCTACTTTACATCATATAAGTTTCCGATCTACAATTCTAGTTTACTATTTATTTTGCAATCTTTATCTTCCAATCTATACAACAAAAATACCAAAAATATTTATCTTATTATCTTTATCAGATCTCACTTTTGCAAGTGGCCGTGAAGGGATTAACAACCCCTTTATCGCGTTGGTTGCAAGGTTCTTATTTGTTTGTGCAGGTACTAGGCGACTTGCATGTAGTCTCCTACTGGATTGATACCTTGGTTCTAAAAAACTGAGGGAAATACTTATGCTACTTTGCTGCATCACCCTTTCCTCTTCAAGGGAAAACCAACGCATGCTCAAGAGGTTGCAGTGTATCCATCCCACCAACGAAAACGACTTAGAGTTCCCAACACTTTCCATGCATAGATATATCATAGGCGGTTCCCAAACGGAAAATAAAGTTTGTTCCTTTTTCCATCATAACTTTCACTTTCCATGGCTAACCGTATCCACGGGTGCCCTCCATACCAACACTTTCCAAGGAATTTATTATTTGACAACATAAAGTAAATCCATTTGTTTTTGCATTTCAGGACTGGGCATCCCTAATACCTTTACCTTACTCTCGTGCAATGACAAGTGAATAAACACTCATCTTGAGAATAACACATCTAGGATGGAAAATATTAGCCACCCCTCACCGCTCTGCGAGCGAAACAAACACACAAAAGAGAGGTTTATTTTGAAAATTAGAGATGGCATATGCAAATTTGCTTAGAACGGCAAAAGAATACCACATATAGGTAGATATAGTGGACTCATGTGGCAAAACTAATTTAAAGGATTTTGGATGCACAAGTAGTGATCATACTTAGTGCAAAATGAAGGCTAGCAAAAGATTGGGAAGCGACCAACCAAGAAACGAATAATCTCATAAGCAAGCATTAAGCATAATTAACACCGAATAATGCACCACAAGTAGGATATAATTTTATTGCATGATTATTGACTTTCGTGCATGCATAGGGAATCACAAACCTTAACACCAATATTCTTACTAAAGCATAATTACTCATCAAGATGACTCACATATCACATCATCATATCTCAAAACTATTACTAAGAATCAAGCTTATTTTGTCCAATGATCTTCATGACATTTTTTCTTTATCCTTCTTGGATATCTATCACTTTGGGACTAATTTTCATGTGTTGATTTTCATAAGCTTAGATAAATATAAGTGAAGATCATGAGCATAACAAATTTTCTTTCTCTCAAACTAATTTAAGTGAAGCAAGAGAGAATTTCTTCAAAATTTTACTAACTCTCAAATAAATCTAAGTGAAGCAAGAGGGCATAACATAGCACACCGTGCTCAAAAAGATATAAGTGAAGCACTAGAGCAAGTCCATTGCTCATGAAAGATTTAAGTGAAGCATAGAGAGCAATTCTAACAAGTCATGACATAATTTTGGCTCTCTCAAATAGGCGTGTCCAGCAAGGATTGATGACTTAAAACACAAAATAAAACAAGCAAAGACACATATCATACAAGACGCTCCAGGCAAAACACATATCATGTGACGAATAAAAATATAGTCTCGAGTAAAATACCGATAGTTGTTGGAAGAAAGCGGGGATGCCACTCGGGGGCATCCCCAAGCTTAGTTGGTTGCTCATTCTTGGATAATAGCTTGGGATGTCGGGACATCCCCAAGCTTATGCTCTTACATCCTCCCTTCATCCATCGTAAGATAACCCAAAACTTGAAAACTTCAATCACACAAAACTCAACAAAGCCTTCGTGAGATCCGTTAGTATAAGAATAATAAATCACTACTATAAGTGATGTATCAAACCAATTCATATTTTGTTTTTGTATTATATATACTGTATTCCAACTTTTCTATGGCAAAAACTCATCAAAGAAAACCATAGAGCCATCAAAATAAGCACATAACACAAAGAAAACAAAATCTGTCAAAACAGAACAGTCTATAGAAACCTGACTATTTCGAATACTTCTGCAACTCAAAAAACTCTGAAAAATTAGGATGACCTGAGAAATTTGTATATTGATCTACTGCAAGTGGAATGGTATTTTATCGCTCTCTGGTAAAAAATGAAAATTAATTTCATGAGCCTAAAAGTTTCTATTTTTTTAGCAAGATCAAACAACTACTGCCCAAGAAGATCCTAAAGTATTTACTTGGCACAAACACTAATTAAAACATAAAAACACAATTATAACAGTAGCATAATTGTGCTAACACTCAAAAACAGGAAGCAAAAAGCAAAAATAAATTTTATTCATTGGGTTGCCTCCCAACAAGCGCTATAGTTTTACACCCTTAGCTAGGCATAAAGCAAGGATCTAAGTTTTGTCATCTTTGTCCAACTCTTCAATCCAAAACTTAGAACCCTTCAAAGATTTAACATAAATACTTTCAATAACAATACTTCTAGGAGTAAATTTAAAGATTTCATTCTTGGAAAAAGGATCTCTTATCACTTCAAAATCAGGATGGATACTAATCATCTTAAGATCTCCATTATTACTATTACTAGAAGTTGCACCCTTGTTCCTGGATCTCCTACTCTTTATGGGAGTTTCCTTAGTAAATTTAGTGGTAGTAAAAGCCATGCTTAGATTACTAAATATTTCTTCCAATTTATCGATCCGAGACGGACTTTCTTCTATTCTTTCATGGATTAAGGTACCCCTCTCTTTTAACAACCTAAAAATATCTCCCGATTTTGACCCAAGATTAGTAGCAAAATTATGCATATTTTTATGTATAATTTCCATATGATCTTCAGTGAGCATTTTCTCTTTGATAGCATCTAGTCTTTCCATAACATGCTCAAGAGTCAAAATTGTTTCATTAACCATAAGAGGTGGTGAGCCCACTAAATTTCCCATAGCATTAAGAGCATCAAAAGGAGGACACATTAAGAAATTTCCACCAGTAATCGTATCAAGGACGAATCTATACCAAGTGGTGATGCCAACATAAAAACAACGCAGAAGCACAATGGTAGATTGCTTACGGATAGATCTATTATGAGCATTGCAAATTCTATACCAAGCATCTTTTAAACTTTCTCCTCCCCTTTGTTTAAAGTTGAGAACCTCGTTCTCGGGAGTGCAAGCAATAGAGGAGGAATTATCCATAACGTCAAACAAAATCTCACACAAAAACAGACCCGGCAAGAAAACGGCGAACAGGAAAAGAGAGGCGAATAAAACGACAAATTTTTGTGAAGTGGGGGAGAGGAAAACGAGAGGCAAATGTCAAATAATGTAAATTGCGAGGAGATGAGATTTTTGATTAGGAACCTGGTATGTGTTGAAGATCCTCCCCGGCAACGACGCCAGAAATTCCTTTTGATGTCGCTTGAAGCTACGTCGGTTTTTTCCCAAAGAGGAAGGGATGATGCAGCACAGCGGCGGTAGGTATTTCCCTCAGATATGAAACCAAGGTTATCGAACTAGTAGGAGAACCAAGCAACACAACGTAAACAGCCCCTGCACACAAATAACAACCACTCGCAACCCGACATGTTAAAGGGGTTGTCAATCCCTTTCGGGTAACGGTGCCAAATGGCACATGGACGGGAGAAGGTTGTAAATATTGATAGATCGAACGCCAAATAAAATAAATTGCAGCAAGGTATTTTTGGGTTTTTGGTTTAATAGATCTGAAAATAAAAGTAAATAAAAATAGATCGCGAAGGCAAATAATATGAGAAAGAGACCCCGGGGGCCGTAGGTTTCACTAGTGGCTTCTCTCGAGAAAAATAGCAAAGCGGTGGGTGAACAAATTACTGTTGGGCATTGATAGAATCTCAAATAATTATAATGATATCCAGGCAATGATCATTACATGGGCATCACGTCCAAGATTAGTAGACCGACTCCCGCCTGCATCTACTACTATTACTCCACACATCGACCGCTATCCAGCATGCATCTAGTGTATTAAGTTCATGGAAAAATGGAGTAATGCAATAAGAACGATGACATGATGTAGACGAGATCCGTTTATCTATGGCGGTAGATATGGATCCTTAGTAGCAACGATAAATACGTGTCGGTTCCCTTTCTATCACTGGGATCAAGCACCATAAGATCAAACCCACTACCGGGCACCTCTTCCCATTGCAAGATAAATAGATCAAGTTGGCCAAACAAAACCCAAATCTTGGAGAAGAAATACGAGGCTATAAGAGATCATGCATAAAAGAGATCAAAGAAACTCAGATACTTTCATGGATATAAAAAGATATATCTGATCATAAACATAAAGTTCATCGATCCCAACAAACACACCGCAAAAGAGTTACATCATATGGATCTCCAAGAGACCATTGAATTGAGAATCAAGAGAGAGAGAGAGAGATGAAGCCATCTAGCTACTAACTATGGACCCAAAGGTCTACAAAGAACTACTCACACATCATCGGAGAGGCACCAATGGAAGTGGTGAACCCCTCCGTGATGGTGTCTAGATTGGATCTGGTGGTTGTGGACTCTGCAGTGGCTGGATGAATATTTCGTCGACCCCCCTAGGGTTTCTGGAATATTGGGGTATTTATAGAGCAAAGAGGCGGTCCGGGGGCACCCGAGGTGGGCACAACCCACCAGGGTGCGCCTTGGCATCCTGGCGCGCCCTGGTGGGTTGTCCCCTCCTCGGGACTCCTCCCAGGTGCAACCAGGGCCCAATGTCTTCCTTCTGGTCCATAAAAATTTCCGTAAAGTTTCGTGGCATTTGGACTCCGTTTGATATTGATTTACTGTGATGTAAAAAACATGGAAAAATAGCAACTGGCACTTGGCACTGTGTCAATAGGTTAGTACCAAAAAATGATATAAAATGACTATAAAATGATTATAAAACATCCAAGATTGATAATAAAAAAGCATGGAACAATCAAAAATTATAGATACGTTGGAGACGTATCAACTTCCACCAAGCTACAAAAGCTTCATGATGAATTATAATATGCAAGGGATGGATAAGACAGTTCCCGAGCTCTTCGCGATGCTAAAGGTTGCGGAGGTAGAAATCAAGAAGGAGCATAAAGTGATGATGGTTAACAAGACCACTAGTTTCAAGAAGAAGGGCAAAGGAAAGAAGGGGAACTTCAAGAAGAATGGCAAACAAGTTGCTGCTCAAGTGAAGAAGCCCAATCTGGACCTAAGCCTGAGACTGAGTGCTTCTACTGCAAAGGGGCTGGTCACTGGAAGCGGAACTGGCCCAAGTATTTAGCGGATAATAAGGATGGCAAAGTGAAAGGTATATTTTATATACATGTTATTGATGTGTACCTTACTAATGCTCGTAGTAGCGCCTGAGTATTTGATACTGGTTCTCTTGCTCATATTTGCAACTCAAAACAGGGGCTACGGATTAAACAAAGATTGGCTAAGGACGAGGTGATGATGCGCGTGGGAAATGGTTCCAAAGTCGATGTGATCACCGTCGGCATGTTACCTCTACATCTACCTTCGGGATTAGTTTTAGACCTAAATAATTGTTATTTGGTGCCATCTTAAGCATGAACATTATATCTGGATCTTGTTTGATGCAAGACGGTTATTCATTTAAATCAGAGAATAATGGTTGTTCTATTTATATGAGAAATATCTTTTATGGTCATGCACCCTTGATGAGTGATCTATTTTTATTGAATCTTGATAGTAGTGATACACATATTCATAGTATTGAAGCCAAAAGGTACAAGTTTAATAATGATAGTGCAACTTATTTGTGTCACTGCCGTTTGGGTCATATTGGTGTAAAGCACATGAAGAAACTCCATGTTGATGGACTTTTGGAATCACTTGATTATGAATCACTTGATGCTTGCGAACCATGCCTCATGGGCAAGATGACTAAGACTCCGTTCTCTGGAACAATGGAGCGAGCAACAGACTTATTGGAAATAATACATACTGATGTATGCGGTCCAATGAGTGTTGAGGCTCGCGAAAGGTATTGTTATTTTCCGACCTTCACGGATATTTGAGCAGATATGGGTATATCTACTTGATGAAACATAAGTATGAAACATTTGAAAAGTTCAAAGAATTTCAGAGTAAAGTGGAAAATCATTGTAACAAGAAAATAAAGTTTCTACGATCTGATCGTGGAGGAGAATATTTGAGTTACGAATTTGGTCTTCATTTGAAACATTGTGGAATAGTTTTGCAACTCACGCCACCTGGAACACCACAGCGTAATGGTGTGTCCGAACGTTGTAATCATACTTTATTAGATAAGGTGCGATCTATGATGTCTCTTACTGACTTACCGCTATCATTTTGGGGTTATGCTTTAGAGACGGCTGCATTCACGTTAAATAGGGTACCATCTAAATCCGTTGAGACGACACCATATGAACTGTGGTTTGGCAAGAAACTCAAATTGTTGTTTCTTAAAGCTTGGGGTTGCGATGCTTATGTGAAAAAGCTTCAACCTGATAAGCTCGAACCCAAATCGGAGAAATGTGTCTTCATAGGATACCCAAAGGAGACAGTTGGGTACACCTTCTATCACAGATGAAGGCAAGATATCCGTTGCTATGAATGGATGCTTTCTAGAGAAGGAGTTTCTCTCGAAAGAAGTGAGTGGGAGAAAATAGAACTTGATGAGGTAATTGTACCTTCTCCCGAATTGGAAAGTAGTTCATCATAGAAATCAGTTCTAGTGATTCCTACACCAATTAGTGAGGAAGCTAACAATGATGATCATGAAACTTCTGATCAAGTTACTACCGAACCTCGTAGGTCAAACAGAGTAAGATCCGCACCAGAGTGGTATGGTAATCCTGTTCTATAGGTCATGTTACTTGACCATGATGAACCTACGAACTATGAGGAAGCGATGATGAGCCCAGATTCCGCGAAATGGCTTGAGACCATGAAATCTGAGATGGGATCCATGTATGAGAACAAAGTGTGGACTTTGGTTGACTTGCCCGATGATCGGCAAGCAATAGAGAATAAATGGATCTTCAAGAAGAAGACTGGCGCTGATGGTAATGTTACTGTCTACAAAGCTCGACTTGTTGCGAAAGGTTTTCGACAAGTTCAAGGAGTTGACTACGATGAGACCTTCTCACCCGTAGCGATGCTTAAGTCTGTCTGAATCATGTTAGCAATTGCCGCATTTTATGATTATGAAATTTGGCAAATGGATGTTAAAACTGCATTCCTTAATGGATATCTTGAAGAAGAGTTGTATATGATATAGCCAGAAGGTTTTGTCGATCCAAAAGGTGCTAACAAAGTGTGCAAGCTCCAGCGATCCATTTATGGACTGGTGCAAGCCTCTCGGAGTTGGAATATACGCTTTGATAGTGTGATCAAAGCATATGTTTTTATACAGACTTTTGGAGAAGCATGTATTTACAAGAAAGTCAGTGGGAGCTTTGTAGCATTTCTGGTATTATATGTGGATGACATATTGTTGATTGGAAATGATATTGAATTTGTGAATAGCATAAAAGGATACTTGAATAAGAATTTTTCAATGAAAGACCTCGGTGAAGCTGCTTATATATTGGGCATCAAGATCTATAGAGATAGATCAAGACGCTTAATTGGACTTTCACAAAGCACATACCTTGATAAAGTTTTCAAGAAGTTCAAAATGGATCAGTCAAAGAAAGGGTTCTTGCCTGTGTTACAAGGTGTGAAGTTGAGTCAGACTCAATGTTCGACCACTGCAGAAGACAGAGAGAAAATGAAAGCCATTCCCTATGCCTCGGCCATAGGTCCTATCATGTATGCAATGCTGTGTACCAGACCTAACGTGTGCCTTGCTATTAATTTAGCAGGGAGGTACCAAAGTAATCCAGGAGTGGATCACTGGACAGCGATCAAGAACATCCTGAAATACCTGAAAAGGACTAAGGATATGTTTCTCGTTTATGGAGGTGACAAAGAGCTCGTCGTAAACGGTTACGTCGATGCAAGCTTTGACATTGATCCGGATGACTCTAAGTCACAAACCAGATACGTATTTATATTGAATGGTGGAGCTGTCAATTGGTGCAGTTCCAAGCAGAGCGTCGTGGCGGTATCTACGTGTGAAGCAGAGTACATAGCTGCTTCGGAGGCAGCAAATGAAGGAGTCTGGGTGAAGGAGTTCATATCCGATCTAGGTGTCATACCTAGTGCATGGGGTCCAATGAAAATATTTTGTGACAATACTGGAGCAATTGCCTTGGCGAAGGAATCCAGATTTCACAAGAGAACCAAACACATCAAGAGACGCTTCAATTCCATCCGCGATCAAGTCAAGGAGGGAGACAAAGAGATTTGCAAGATACATACGGATCTGAATGTTGCAGACCGGTTGACTAAGCCTCTCTCACGAGCAAAACATGATCAGCACCAAGACTCCATGGGTGTTAGAATCATTACTATGTAATCTAGATTATTGACTCTAGTGCAGCTGGGAGACTGAAGGAAATATGCCCTAGAGGCAATAATAAAGTTGTTATTTATATTTCCTTATATCATGATAAATGTTTATTATTCATGCTAGAATTGTATTAACCGGAAACTTAGTACATGTGTGAATACATAGACAAACAGAGTGTCCCTAGTATGCCTCTACTAGACTAGCTCGTTAATCAAAGATGGTTAAGTTTCCTGACCATAGCCACGTGTTTTCATTTGATGAATGGGATCACATCATTAGAGAATGATGTGATGGACAAGACCCATCCGTTAGCTTAGCATATATGATCGTTTAGTTTTATTGCTATTGCTTTCTTCATGACTTATACATGTTCCTCTGACTATGAGGTTACAAAACTCCCGAATACCGGAGGAACACCTTGTGTGCTATCAAATGTCACAACGTAACTGGGTGATTATAAAGATGCTCTACAGGTGTATCCGATGGTGTTTGTTGAGTTGGCATAGATCGAGATTAGGATTTGTCACTCCGTGTTTCGGAGAGGTATCTCTGGGCCCTCTCGTTAATGCTCATCACTATAAGCCTTGCAAGCAATGTGACTAATGAGTTAGTTGTGGGATGATGCATTACAGAACACGTAAAGAGACTTGTCGGTAACGAGATTGAACTAAGTATGATGATACCGATGATCGAATCTTGGGCAAGTAACATACCGATGACAAAGGGAACAACTTATGTTGTTATGCGGTTTGACCGATAAAGATCTTCATATAATATGTAGGAGCCAATATGAGCATCCGGGTTCCACTATTGGTTATTGACCGGAGATGTGTCTCGGTCATGTCTACATAGTTCTCGAACCTGTAGGGTCCGCACGCTTAACGTTCGATGACGATTTGTATTATGAGTTATGTGATTTGATGACCGAAGATTGTTCGGAGTCCCGAACTGAAGGAAATATGCCCTAGAGGCAATAATAAAGTTATTATTTTATTTCCTTATATCATGATAAATGTTTATTATTCATGCTAGAATTGTATTAACCGGAAACATAATACTTGTGTGAATACATAGACAAACTAAACGTCACTAGTATGCCTCTACTTGACTAGCTCGTTAATCAAAGATGGTTATGTTTCCTAACCATAGACAAAGAGTTGTTATTTGATTAACGGGATCACATCATTAGGAGAATGATGTGATTGACTTGACCCATTCCGTTAGCTTAGCACTCGATCGTTTAGTATGTTGCTATTGCTTTCTTCATGACTTATACATGTTCCTATGACTATGAGATTATGCAACTCCTGTTTATCGGAGGAACACTTTGTGTGCTACCAAACGTCACAACGTAACTGGGTGATTATAAAGGAGCTCTACAGGTGTCTCCAAAGGTACATGTTGGGTTGGCGTATTTCGAGATTAGGATTTGTCACTCCGATTGTCGGAGAGGTATCTCTGGGCCCTCTTGGTAATGCACATCACATAAGCCTTGCAAGCATTGCAACTAATGAGTTAGTTGCGAGATGATGTATTACGGAACGAGTAAAGAGACTTGCCGGTAACGAGATTGAACTAGGTATTGAGATACCGACGATCGAATCTCGGGCAAGTAACATACCGATGACAAAGGGAACAACGTATGTTGTTATGCGGTCTGACCGATAAAGATCTTCGTAGAATATGTAGGAGCCAATATGAGAATCCAGGCTCCGCTATTGGTTATTGACCGGAGACGTGTCTCGGTCATGTCTACATTGTTCTCGAACCCGTAGGGTCCGCACGGTTAAGGTTTCGATGACAGTTATATTATGAGTTAATGAGTTTTGATGTACCGAAGGAGTTCAGAGTCCCGGATGAGATCGGGGACATGACGAGGAGTCTCGAAATGGTCGAGACGTAAAAATCGATATATTGGACGACTATATTCGGACATCGGAAAGGTTCCGAGTGATTCCGGTATTTTCGGAGGTACCGAGGAGTTACGGGAATACGAGGAAGAAGCAATGGGCCTTAATGGGCCTTAGTGGAAAGGACCAGGAGGTGGCGCGCGCCCCTCCCAAGCCCAGTCCGAATTGGACAAGGGGTTTGGGGCACGGCCCCTCTCTCCCTTCCTTCCCCTCTTCCCCCCTTTCCCCCCTTCTCCTAGTTGGACTAGGAAAGGAGGAAACTTACTCCAACTAGGAGTAGGAATCCTACTCCCTGGCTGTGACGCCCGGATAATCAAACTACAGTAACCTCTGCTAATGACACCACGTCACCTCCGTTACTGTCGCTAATCTCGCGTTAGTTCGAAAATGATTCAAATTCAAATTTGAAATTAAGCCAAACAACAAAAGTTTTCCAAAAATAAAACTAAAATGTTCTAAATGTGTCGGATAAATCATAGGTAAATGGGGTGGTGAAACCAAACTTTTATGAAATGCTTAACTACACCATAATGATTTAAATAGTAGCAAAACTAATTATTTAAATGCCTTCACTAATTAAATAAAATATAACACTAAATTATTTGGGGACTAGAGTTTTTGTGGCAGTGGACGAAATTGAAATACCAAATTAGATGCCAAGTATATATTTCACAAAAAACTAAAACAATAAATTGTAACTAAAATAAAGCAGGGAGAAATAAATAAAAAGAGATGACTCAACAGAAATTAAAACAAAACAAAACAAAGTTGAAGAGGCCCCCCCCCCTCCACTGGGCCATTCGGCCCAGCTGGCCGGCCTAGTCCCCCCTGGCCTATATGGCCCTCCCCACTCCCGAAACCCTAGCTACCGCACCCCATTTCCCCCCCACACCCACGTCTCCTCCCCCACTCCTCTCGATCCCCATCTGGATCGGGGAGGGGTTCGATCCACCTCCCCTCCTCTGCCCCCGATTGGATCGGGGGGATCAATCCCCACCGCTACACGCGCGACGCCGCCCCGCCTCTGACGCCGCTGGACCTCGCGGCCACCCCGCCGGACCTTCCTCGCCGGATCGCTCTGCCTCAACCACGCCCCCCCCCCACCGGTCTGCTTCCACGCCGACGACGTCCCTGGCATCCTCCCCGAGCCCCATTGCCCCGTCCCCTACATCCCCCCTGTGAGCTGCGCCCCTCCTCTCTCTCTCCCGTCACCGGATCTGGCCGCGCCTCCGCGCGCGCGCGCCCCCGCCACCACGCCGACCGCGGCTCTCCCCCGACCGCGCGCTCGCGCAGGCCCACGTGCCTCTGCTCGTCGGTCGTGCCTTGCGCTGCGTCACCTGCACGCCAGCCGCGCCCCGCACACGCCCTACTCCGGCCACCCTCCTCGTTGGTGCCCTGCGCACGCGCCGCATCGCCCGTGCCCCGCATGTGGCCTCCCCCCTACTGCCCTCGCCCTGCAACTCGCCTCGCCACCCCTGCCTGCAGCTACTGCTGCTCCGCTGCCGTGTGCCATCTGCCGCGACGGCCCTCTCCACTACCCGCGCCGCCCTGCTCCGGCTGCGGCCGCGACCGTCGGTGCCCACAGGGCCGTTGCCCTTCACCCCAGCGCCAGTCGCCGCCTCTTCGGTGGCTCGCCGGAGCCCCGTCCGCCGCATCGTGGCCGCCGCTCCCCAACCGCGCCCAAACGGGATGGGCGTCAGCCCCAGCGCCTGAAACCCGTCTACCCAGCGCCCGTTAAGGCCGCTGGGCCTATGACAGCTAGGCCCCACCCCCCATGTGCCAATGACAGGTGGGCCTAGACCCAGAACGAAAACGATTTATAAAAATATATATAATTAATTAAAAATAAATAAATTAGTAATAAGTAAATAAAAATGTTAATTAATTAATTAATTAACTTAATTAATTAACTTAATTAATCCTGTTTAATTAAACTAATTAAACATTAGGTACCTAGTTAACTAATTAAACTGATTAATAGGTTAATTTGGTTATTATACCTGTGACTTGTGGGACCCACACGTCAGCGACCCAGTCAACACCTCTGTTGACTGCTGACATCATGACATCAGCATGTACTGTTCTGGATAATGTTAGAATTAAGTAATTAAATAAATCCTAAAAATGATTTAAACCTTTTAAAATTAATATAAAATAAACCGTAACCCGGATCAAAATACTTTGTACATGAAAGTTGCTCAGAACGACGAGACGAACCCGGATACGCAGCCCGTTCGTCCGCCACGCATCCCTGACCTATCCAACTCGGAACTTTCCCCCTCCGGCTCCTCTGCCCGAAAATGCGAAACGCTGAGGATACTTTCCCGGATGTTTCCCCCCTTCACCGGTATCACCTCATACCGTGTTAGAACATGTCTAGCTCTGCCTATTGTCCTGTTATGCACTTGCTTGCTATGTATTTACTCTTTCTCCCCCCTCTTCTCTTCGGTAGACCCCGTGACGATGCTGATGTCCCTGTGGTCGACTACGTCACCGACGACCCCTCCTTGTCTGAGCAACCAGGCAAGCCCCCCCCCTTGATCACCAGATATCGCCTACTCTCCTCTATACTGCTTGCATTAGAGTAGTGTGGCATGTTACTGCTTTCAGTTAATCCTATACTGCTGCATAGCCTGTCCTTGCTACTACTGTTGTTACCTTTACCTGCTATCCTACTGCTTAGTATAGGATGCTAGTGTTCCATCAGTGACCCTACACTCTTGTCCGTCTGCCATGCTATACTACTGGGTCGTGATCACTTCGGGAGGTGATCACGGGCATATACTATATACTTTACACTGTTACATTACCTGTGATACTGTTCGGAGATGGGGGCTGAAGGGGCAGGTGGCTCCATCCCGGTAGAGGTGGGCCTGGGTTCCCGACGGCCCCCGACTGTTACTTTGAGGCGGAGCGACAGGGCAGGTTGAGACCACCTAGGAGAGAGGTGGGCCTGGCCCTGGTCGGCGTTCGCAGATACTTAACACGTTTAACGAGATCTTGGTATTTGATCTGAGTCTGGCTACTGGCCTATACGCACTAACCATCTACGCGGGGACAATTATGGGCACTCGACGTCGTGGTATCAGCCGAAGCCTTCGTGACGTCAGCAACGGAGCGACGCGCGCTGGATTGGACTGGAACGCCTACTAGGCTAGGTCTGCTTCCGGCCGCCCACGCAACATGCAGGTGTGCTAAGGGCGATGGGCCCAGACCCCTGGGCGCTTAGGTTTAGACCGGCGTGCTGACCTCTCTGTTGGTCTAGGTGGGGCTGCGACGTGTTGATCTTCCAAGGCCGGGCATGACCCAGAAAAGTGTGTCCGGCCAAATGGGATCGAGCGTGTTGGGTTATGTGGTGCACCCCTGCAGGGAAGTTAATCTATTCGAATAGCCGTGATCTTCGGTAACAGGACGACTTGGAGTTGTACCTTGACCTTATGACAACTAGAACCGGATACTTAATAAAACACACCCTTCCAAGTGCCAGATACAACCGGTGATCGCTCTCTCACAGGGCGACGAGGGGAGGATCATCGGTTAGGGTTATGCTATGCGATGCTACTTGGAGGACTTCAGTCTACTCTCTTCTACATGCTGCAAGACGGAGGCTACCAGAAGCGTAGTCTTCGAAAGGACTAGCTATCCCCCCTTATCCCGGCTTTCTGCAGTTCTGTCCACATATGATACCCTTATTTCATTTGATACCAATGCATACATACGTAGTATAGCTCCTTGCTTGCGAGTACTTTGGATGAGTACTCACGGTTGCTTTCTCCCTCTTTCCCCCCTATCCCTTCTACCTGGTTGTCGCAACCAAATGTTGGAGCCCAGGAGCCAGACGCCACCTTCGACGATGACTCCTACTACACCGGAGGTGCCTACTACTACGTGCTGCCCGCTGACGACGACCAGGAGTAGTTTAGGAGGATCCCAGGCAGGAGGCCTGCGCCTCTTTCGATCTGTATCCCAGTTTGTGCTAGCCTTCTTAAGGCAAACTTGTTTAACTTATGTCTGTACTCAGATATTGTTGCTTCCGCTGACTCGTCTATGATCGAGCTCTTGTATTCGAGCCCTCGAGGCCCCTGGCTTGTAATATGATGCTTGTATGACTTATTTTATTTGTAGAGTTGTGTTGTGATATCTTCCCGTGAGTCCCTGATCTTGATCGTACACGTTTGCGTGTATGATTAATGTACGATTAAATCGGGGGCGTCACAAGTTGGTATCAGAGCCGACTGCCTGTAGGAATCCCCCTTTCCAACTCCTTGGCCGAAGTTGAGTCTAGGCATTGCAAAACTTTTACTAACTTGGCTGTGTGTCTTACCGGCACACGTCGCCATCGGGTGGTAGTAGGATCTTTTACTCCTTGACCTATACTCTGGGGCTCTGACATCTCTTCTATTCGGGTTAAATGATTTTGCTAAAATCCAACTCTAGGTTCTCGTTACCACTTCCTGCCGGAGAGCCCTTTAATACGGATGATCGACTGCTTCAACGAAAGATTCTGACAATACTCTCGGATGTTCCCTCGATACTTTGTGCCATCCCTCTTGCAATTCCCCTTCCACCGTAAACCCTTAAGGATAACTACTTACAGTTGTTATTCTTACATTCATCCCCAGATGGTCTTGTTATTACAAGATACCCCGAAACACTCGTCGTTGTTTCGATAATCCTTTGAGCTCACTGCCTTGCAGTTCTTGACACATGAATATCCCTACGGATAATTTCTCACACTTACCGAGTATCCACTCATCCCCAGTTGATTCATGTATGTCATCAATCTTCGAAATACCATTCGATCTTCCAAAAATCCTCAGGAGCCTATTGCTCTTGAAATTCTTGCTTGCTTACATTTTGGTTAATCCCATAAGTCTAGTAATCTTATTGGCAACCTTTGCCACTACCCTTTTGAGTCCATTGATTCGATAAGATGCGAATGCTCGCATTCCTCAGTCGAATCCTTGAATTCATCCTTCCGACTCAGTGTCAATTTGTACATGAGCTGGATCTCGACCAATCAAATTGCCATCGATTGTACCCCTAAGCCTACTCAACTTATCCATCCTTGATTAGAGCGTTGCTTCTGATCCCCTGATTTGGAAATCATAATTCTTTTGCATGTGAACTTTGAATTAGTCAGTTGTTTCTATAATCAGATCTACTTGCATTCTTCTTCCTCTGGTTGAGTACCGATGCTCACATCATATCCCTTGTGGACCATCGGTTCCTTTGTTGGATTTTATTCGACAGTGTGCTTCATATTGAATAACCTTGTGAGCCTTTCCATGGGTATATAATGCCTTTGGTAAATTGTATCATCTGCTTTTGAACAATGCTCTACTTTCGAGCTTGTGTTAATTACTTCTAAAAAATTGTGGTATATGTTCCTAAGATACCTCGATGGGTTGGACATATGCTTTTTTTCTAATCTGTGTGAACCCGGAAACTACTACGGGTCATACTCTACTGGTGTTATGTCAGATTTCAACACCACAACTTCGTTGAAGGCGAGAAGTGAATGAAAGGTTATGCATTAAAGAAGTGGGAGTCGACCTTGAACTTTGTGTTCATGCCCATGGACACGATGTAGATCCTATCATAGAAGCTTCTTGTAATAATAACTATTCCTTGATAACTATCATCTGGTATCTGTGAATTGGTCTTTTGCGAACAAGGTTCCGACCATATTTTCTTCTTGATCCCATTTCTTGGACAAGTTTAAGCACTTGTCTTTTGTAAGTCAATACACCAGTCCAACCTCTACCTTGATCTACAGTCGAGTATTACCCTCTGGTATCTCGAGTATATCTAAGAACTGTGTTGCATCTTATGAGTCTCCATCAGCTATTATTTCCCACCGATTCCAATTTTTCATGGGTTCTGCGTTGTTAATCGCTCAAGAACACCGG
The DNA here is from genome assembly GCF_056163025.1 of Triticum urartu. Lineage (NCBI taxonomy): Eukaryota > Viridiplantae > Streptophyta > Magnoliopsida > Poales > Poaceae > Triticum > Triticum urartu. The sequence continues at coordinate 222,924,220 of NC_141878.1, forward strand.
TAAGTGAACCGATTCCGCACTCTGGTTCGATAACTCTAAGTAATCTCCGTTGCTTATGAGTTTAATAATCCTTCAAGTCATTCCCAGCCTGATCGGCTATATCATTATCGTGCTAAATTTTAACTGTGCTACCTGCTCCTTAATCTCGGAGCACAACTTTCGATGATGAGCTAAGTTTACGTCGATCTTCCTTGTCATATCAGTTCACCTTGAACAACAAGCTTGATTTCAAGTTTGTGTCCTACCCATGGTTCCAATAACCTTCCACTTCATCATTCGTTTGATTTGACATCGTCGCTGATTGATTACATCTTGAAATCTCTCGACAAATGTGTCATGAACAACATCAACCTTATGAGGTCTTCCAAGATATCTATCGAATTCTTGATGAGAAATAGCATCCTTTGCCCTCGACGATTTGGGTTATCATCGACAACAATATTGCATTCCCTCCAACACAAAACTTGTTCCTGTTTTGTGTTGTACCTTGAGTTACTTGCTATCCAACTTATGCTATATTCTACCATGGAGTATTACCATCTTTGATGTCAAGAATGTTGTGAGGATTGCTCCACCTATTAAGAATTCTTGCTATAATGGTACTTCTCACCATCACCATTCTTTCTTGGTCCTCGTGTCGATTCCAACCGGGGTACCCACAAGTGAACGGTGTTGTTTGGATTCTGCACTTCTAGCAACCCTATTGCTTTGGAGTTAATGATCGATAATTCATTCTTAGCCTATCGGTTGCTGAACCACCATTCTAACGTTGACCATGCTACTGTAAGCCCATATTTCGGGTGTACTTTTCAACCAATTTTTAATTGTGTATGTTTTTCTCGAGCTTACATCATTATATCATTTGATCCGACAAATGTTATCTCCTTGTTCACATAACTGTGGTAATCCACATTTTTGGATACCTCGTTGAATTATCACTGAGTCCATCAGCCACCTTCTCATCCTCTCCTTGGCTTAATGATGAATCCCTTCGTGTATCCAGAGTCTGACCTTTGCTTGAATACCATGTCAATACTATCTCGAAGCATGTCTATGGTACTCCGATTTTCAACAGGAACATTTGAAGCCCAACGCTAAATGTTACTTGCTCAATTATCCAAACACCGTTGCATGGGTAATGTCATGAAATTTCTCTCCCCTTTGCTAAAGAGTTTTCTACATATCATGATCTTCTTGTCCTTGGGAAGGATATACCCCCGATATATGTGTTTAAACAAATTTTCCTTTCCATTATTTGGTTTAACCTTCCTTGTGATCCATAGGATCTAAGCAGTAATATTATTCTGCTTATGTAAACACCTTGGTGTACAACCGTGTTAGTAAGACCCTGTTGAAATTGTCGATAGCATTCCGGTCACCACCGATGGATGAGAACTTTGCCTATTGGTCCGCCTCGTTCAACGAGCAGGAAAATGGTTCTCTTCGTCCCTCGCCCCTGGTACCGACATTGTGCCGACATAACTGATAGGCTACCCTCTGACATGCCTTGCTATTGTGACCGTGCGAGATGTCACCGCTCCTATTTTTAACCCACATGGTGGGCCCATAACCCACAGTTCCACAGGATCAAAACCTGACTCTCCTGTACACCCCCTGTTCCCAAAGTTATTCCTCACGCGTGGCCTCGTGTGTAATTCACGAGCCACCTTCCGATGAGATCATCAATCTGGTATCAGACGCAATACTTATTCCCATTGCTCTGAACCCCTTTCACACTTCGCTTCAGGCAACGAACGATTGCCTATGCGCTTGAAACTTATATTTTGCACCTTCTTGCTTTGCTCTCGATATTGTCTTAAATTTCAATTCGAGAGTTACTTTCCGCCACCTTCCTCGTTGTTGTCTACCAGATAGTCTACCCTGCAGAGATCCATTCTTTGGTATACCCCCTTAATCTTTCATTAGTACGATGAAATTTCCGAAGAAAGGATGATGACTTCATCATGATGACCTGAAGCAGAGAAAGGAAGACATCAATATAATGGGTCGACCTCTTCGAGAAGAGCAACCAAGACTGAGAAGATCCGTTAGCATTTCGTAACTAGATCCCTCCCCCCTTACTCCTGCTCCTAAATCTCGGGACGAGATTTCTTGTAGTGGAGGAGAATTGTGACGCCCGGATAATCAAGCTACAGTAACCTCTGCTAATGACACCACGTCACCTCCGTTACTATCGCTAATCTCGCGTTAGTTCGAAAACGATTCAAATTCAAATTTGAAATTAAGCCAAACAACAAAAGTTTTCCAAAAATAAAACTAAAATGTTCTAAATGTGTCGGATAAATCATAGGTAAATGGGGTGGTGAAACCAAACTTTTATGAAATGCTTAACTACACCATAATGATTTAAATAGTAGCAAAACTAATTATTTAAATAACTTCACTAATTAAATAAAATATAACACTAAATTATTTGGGGACTAGAGTTTTTGTGGCAGTGGACTAAATTGAAATACCAAATTAGATGCCAAGTATATATTTCACAAAAAACTAAAACAATAAATTGTAACTAAAATAAAGCAGGGAGAAATAAATAAAAAGAGACGACTCAACAGAAATTAAAACAAAACAAAACAAAGGTGAAGAGCCCCCCCCCTCCACTGGGCCATTCGGCCCAGCTGGCCGGCCTAGTCCCCCCTGGCCTATATGGCCCTCCCCACTCCCGAAACCCTAGCTACCGTACCCCATTTCCCCCCCACACCCACGTCTCCTCCCCCACTCCTCTCGATCCCCATCTGGATCGGGGAGGGGTTCGATCCACCTCCCCTCCTCTGCCCCCGATTGGATCGGGGGGATCGATCCCCACCGCTACACGCGCGACGCTGCCCCGCCTCTGACGACGCTGGACCTCGCGGCCACCCCGCCGGACCTCCCTCGCCGGATCGCTCCGCCTCGACCACGCCCCCCCCCCACCGGTCTGCTTCCACGCCGACGACGTCCTTGGCATCCTCCCCGAGCCCCATTGCCCCGTCCCCTACATCCCCCCTGTGAGCTGCGCCCTCCCCTCTCTCCCGTCACCGGATCTGGCCGCGCCTCCGCGCGCGCGCGCCCCCGCCACCACGCCGACCGCGGCTCTCCCCCGACCGCGCGCTCGCGCAGGCCCACGTGCCTCTGCTCATCGGTCGTGCCTTGCGCTGCGTCACCTGCACGCCAGCCGCGCCCCGCACACGCCCTACTCCGGCCACCCTCCTCGTTGGTGCCCTGCGCACGCGCCGCATCGCTCGTGCCCCGCGTGTGGCCTCCCCCCTACTGCCCTCGCCCTGCAACTCGCCTCGCCACCCCTGCCTGCAGCTACTGCTGCTCCGCTGCCGTGTGCCATCTGCCGCGACGGCCCTCTCCACTACCCGCGCCGCCCTGCTCCGGCTGCGGCCGCGACCGTCGGTGCCCACAGGGCCGTTGCCCTTCACCCCAGCGCCAGTCGCCGCCTCTTCGGTGGCTCGCCGGAGCCCCGTCCGCCGCATCGTGGCCGCCGCTCCCCAACCGCGCCCAAACGGGATGGGCGTCAGCCCCAGCGCCTGAAACCCGTCTACCCAGCGCCCATTAAGGCCGCTGGGCCTATGACAGCTAGGCCCCACCCCCCATGTGCCAATGACAGGTGGGCCTAGACCCAGAACGAAAACGATTTATAAAAATATATATAATTAATTAAAAATAAATAAATTAGTCATATGTAAATAAAAATGTCAATTAACTAAATTAATTAACTAAATTAATTAACTTAATTAATCCTATTTAATTAAACTAATTAAACATTAGGTACCTAGTTAACTAATTAAACTGATTAATAGGTTAATTTGGTTATTATACCTGTGACATGTGGGACCCACACGTCAGCGACCCAGTCAACACCTTTGTTGACTGCTGACATCATGGATAATGTTAGAATTAAGTAATTAAATAAATCCTAAAAAATGATTTAAACCTTTTAAAATTAATATAAAATAAACCATAACCCGGATGAAAATACTTTGTACATGAAAGTTGCTCAGAACGACGAGACGAACCCGGATACGCAACCCGTTCGTCCGCCACGCATCCCTGACCTATCCAACTCGCAACTTTCCCCCTCCGGCTCCTCTGCCGGAAAACGCGAAACGCCAGGGATACTTTCTCGGATGTTTCCCCCCTTCACCGGTATCACCTCATACCGCGTTAGAACATGTCTAGCTCTGCCTATTGTCCTGTTATGCACTTGCTTGCTATGTATTTACTCTTTCTCCCCCCTCTTCTCTTCGGTAGACCCCGTGACGATGCTGATGTCCCTGTGGTCGACTACGTCACCGACGACCCCTCCTTGTCTGAGCAACCAGGCAAGCCCCCCCCCTTGATCACCAGATATCGCCTACTCTCCTCTATACTGCTTGCATTAGAGTAGTGTAGCATGTTACTGCTTTCAGTTAATCCTATACTGCTGCATAGCCTGTCCTTGCTACTACTGTTGTTACCTTTACCTGCTATCCTACTGCTTAGTATAGGATGCTAGTGTTCCATCAGTGGCCCTACACTCTTGTCCGTCTGCCATGCTATACTACTGGGCCGTGATCACTTCGGGAGGTGATCACGGGCATATACTATATACTTTACACTGTTACATTACCTGTGATACTGTTCGGAGATGGGGGCTGAAGGGGCAGGTGGCTCCATCCCGGTAGAGGTGGGCCTGGGTTCCCGACGGCCCCCGACTGTTACTTTGAGGCGGAGCGACAGGGCAGGTTGAGACCACCTAGGAGAGAGGTGGGCCTGGCCCTGGTCGGCGTTCGCAGATACTTAACACGTTTAACGAGATCTTGGTATTTGATCTGAGTCTGGCTACTGGCCTATACATACTAACCATCTACGCGGGGACAGTTATGGGCACTCGACGTCGTGGTATCAGCCGAAGCCTTCGTGACGTCAGCAACGGAGCGGCGCGCGCTGGATTGGACTGGAACGCCTACTAGGCTAGGTCTGCTTCCGGCCGCCCACGCAACGTGCAGGTGTGCTAAGGGCGATGGGCCCATACCCCTGGGCGCTTAGGTTTAGACCGGCATGCTGACCTCTCTGTTGGTCTAGGTGGGGCTGCGACGTGTTGATCTTCTGAGGCCGGGCATGACCCAGAAAAGTGTGTCCGGCCAAATGGGATCGAGAGTGTTGGGTTATGTGGTGCACCCCTGCAGGGAAGTTAATCTATTCGAATAGCCGTGATCTTCGGTAACAGGACGACTTGGAGTTGTACCTTGACCTTATGACAACTAGAACCGGATACTTAATAAAACACACCCTTCCAAGTGCCAGATACAACCGGTGATCGCTCTCTCACAGGGCGACGAGGGGAGGATCATCGGTTAGGGTTATGCTATGCGATGCTACTTGGAGGACTTCAGTCTACTCTCTTCTACATGCTGCAAGACGGAGGCTGCCAGAAGCGTAGTCTTCGAAAGGACTAACTATCCCCCCTTATCCCGGCTTTCTGCAGTTCAGTCCACATATGATACCCTTATTCCATTTGATACCAATGCATACATATGTAGTATAGCTCCTTGCTTGCGAGTACTTTGGATGAGTACTCACGGTTGCTTTCTCCCTCTTTCCCCCCTATCCCTTCTACCTGGTTGTCGCAACCAGATGTTGGAGCCCAGGAGCCACACGCCACCTTCGACGACGACTCCTACTACACCGGAGGTGCCTACTACTACGTGCTGCCCGTTGACGACGACCAGGAGTAGTTTAGGAGGATCCCAGGCAGGAGGCCTGCGCCTCTTTCGATCTGTATCCCAGTTTGTGCTAGCCTTCTTAAGGCAAACTTGTTTAACTTATGTCTGTACTCAGATATTGTTGCTTCCGCTGACTCGTCTATGATCGAGCTCTTGTATTCGAGCCCTCGAGGCCCCTGGCTTGTAATATGATGCTTGTATGACTTATTTTATTTGTAGAGTTGTGTTGTGATATCTTCCCGTGAGTCCCTGATCTTGATCGTACACGTTTGCGTGTATGATTAGTGTACGATTAAATCGAGGGCGTCACACTGGCGCGCCCCTCCTAGGGCCGGCCTCCTCCCCTTGATCCTTTATATACGGGGGCAGGGGGCACCCCTAGAGACACAAGTTGATCCACGTGATCATACTCTTAGCCGTGTGCGGTGCCCCCTTCCACCATAATCCTTGATAATATTGTAGCGGTGCTTAGGCGAAGCCCTGTGACGGTAGTACATCAAGATCGTCACCACGCCGTCGTGCTGACGGAACTCTTCCCCGACACTTTACTGGATCGGAGTCCGGGGATCGTCATCGAGCTGAACGTGTGCTAGAACTCGGAGGTGCCGTAGTTTTGGTGCTTGATCGGTCGAGCCGTGAAGACGTATGACTACATCAACCGCGTTGTGCTAACGCTTCCGTTGTCGGTCTACAAGGGTACGTAGATGACACTCTTCCCTCGTTGCTATGCATCACCATGATCTTGCGTGTGCGTAGGAAATTTTTGAAATTACTACGTTCCCCAACAGTGGCATCCGAGCCTAGGTTTTATGTGTTGATGTTATATGCACGAGTAGAACACAAGTGAGTTGTGGGCGATATAAGTCATACTGCTTACCAGCATGTCATACTTTGGTTCGGCGGTATTGTTGGACGAAGCGGCCCGGACCGACATTACGCGTACGCTTAGGCGAGACCGGTTCTCCCGACGTGCTTTGCACAAAGGTGGCTAGCGGGTGACAGTTTCTCCAACTTTGGTTGAACCGAGTGTGGCTACGCCCGGTCCTTGAGAAGGTTAAAACAGCACTAACTTGACAAACTATCGTTGTGGTTTTGATGCGTAGGTAAGATTGGTTCTTGCTTAAGCCCGTAGCAGCCACGTAAAACTTGCAACAACAAAGTAGAGGACGTCTAACTTGTTTTTGCAGGGCATGTTGTGATGTGATATGGTCAAGACATGATGCTAAATTTTATTGTATGAGATGATCATGTTTTGTAACCGAGTTATCAGCAACTGGCAGGAGCCATATGGTTGTCGCTTTATTGTATGCAATGCAATCGCGCTGTAATGCTTTACTTTATCACTAAGCGTTAGCGATAGTCGTGGAAGCATAAAATTGGCGAGATGACAACGATGCTACGATGGAGATCAAGGTGTCGCGCCGGTGACGATGGTGATCACAACGGTGCTTCAAAGATGGAGATCACAAGCACAAGATGATGATGGCCATATCATATCACTTATATTGATTGCATGTGATGTTTATCTTTTATGCATCTTATCTTGCTTTGATTGACGGTAGCATTATAAGATGATCTCTCACTAATTATCAAGAAGTGTTCTCCCTGAGTATGCACCGTTGCGAAAGTTCTTCGTGCTGAGACACCACGTGATGATCGGGTGTGATAGGCTCTACGTTCAAATACAACGGGTGCAAAACAGTTGCACACGCGGAATACTCAGGTTATACTTGACGAGCCAAGCATATACAGATATGGCCTCGGAACACGGAGACCGAAAGGTCGAGCGTGAATCATATAGTAGATATGATCAACATAGTGATGTTCACCAATGAAGCTACTCCATCTCACATGATGATCGGACATGGTTTAGTTGATTTGGATCACGTAATCACTTAGAGGATTAGAGGGATGTCTATCTAAGTGGGAGTTCTTAAGTAATATGATTAATTGAACTTAAATTTATCATGAACTTAGTCCTGGTAGTATTTTGCAAATTATGTTGTAGATCAATAGCTCGCGTTGTTGCTTCCCTGTGTTTATTTTGATATGTTCCTAGAGAAAATTGTGTTGAAAGATGTTAGTAGCAATGATGCGGATTGGATCCGTGATCTGAGGTTTATCCTCATTGCTGCACAGAAGAATTATGTCCTTGATGCACCGCTAGGTGACAGACCTATTGCAGGAGCATATGCAGACGTTATGAACGTTTGGCTAGCTCAATATGATGACTACTTGATAGTTTAGTGCACCATGCTTAATGGCTTAGAATCGGGACTTCAAAGATGTTTTGAATGTCATGGACCATATGAGATGTTCCAGGAGTTGAAGTTAATATTTCAAGCAAATACCCGAGTTGAGAGATATGAAGTCTCCAACAAGTTCTATAGCTAAAAGATGGAGGAGAATTGCTCAACTAGTGAGCATGTGCTCAGATTGTCTGGGTACTACAATTGCTTGAATCAAGTGGGAGTTAATCTTCCAGATAAGATAGTGATTGACAGAATTCTCTAGTCACCATCACCAAGTTAGTAGAACTTCGTGATGAACTATAATATGCAAGGGATAACAGAAACGATTCCCAAGCTTTTCGTGATGCTGAAATCGACGAAGGTAGAAATCAAGAAAAACATCAAGTGTTGATGGTTGACGAAACCACTAGTTTCAAGAAAAAGGGCAAAGGGAAGAAGGGGAACTTCAAGAAGAACGGCAAGCAAGTTGCTGCTCAAGTGAAGAAGCCCAAGTCTGGTCCTAAGCCTGAGACTAAGTGCTTCTACTGCAAAGGGACTGGTCACTGGAAGCAGAATTGCCCCAAGTATTTGGCGGATAAGAAGGATGGCAAAATAAACAAAGGTATATTTGATATACATATTACTGATGTGTACTTTACTAGTGTTCGTAGCAACCCCTCGGTATTTGATACTAGTTCAGTTGCTAAGAGTAGTAACTCGAAACGGGAGTTGCAGAATGAACAGAGACTAGTTAAGGGTGAAGTGACGATGTGTGTTGGAAGTGGTTCCAAGATTGATATGATCATCATCGCACACTCCCTATACTTTCGGGATTAGTGTTGAACCTAAATAAGTGTTATTTGGTGTTTGCGTTGAGCATGAATATGATTTGATCATGTTTATTGCAATACGATTATTCATTTAAGTAAGAGAATAAATTGTTGTTCTGTTTACATGAATAAAACCTTCTATGGTCATACACCCAATGAAGATGGTTCGTTGGATCTCGATCATAGTGACACACATATTCATAATATTGAAACCAAAAGATGCAAAGTTAATAATGATAGTGCAACTTATTTGTGGCACTGCCGTTTAGGTCATATTGGTGTAAAGCGCATGAAGAAACACCATGCTGATGGGCTTTTGGAATCACTTGATTATCAATCAGTTGATGCTTGCGAACCATGCCTCATGGGCAAGATGACTAAGACTCCGTTCTCCAGAACAATGGAACGAGCAACTGACTTATTGGAAATAATACATACTGATGTATGCGATCCGATGACTGTTAAGGCTCGCGGCGGGTATCGTTATTTTCTGACCTTCACAGATGATTTGAGCAGATATGGGTATATCAACTTAATGAAACACAAGTCTGAAACAGTTGAAAAGTTCAAAGAATTTCAGAGTGAAGCGGAGAATCATCGTAATAAAAATAAAAGTTTCTACGATATCATCGCAGAAGTAAAATATTTGAGTTACGAGTTTGGCCTTCAGTTAAAAACAATGTGAAATAGTTTCACTACTCACGCCACCTGGAACACCACAGCATAATGGTGTGTCCGAACGTCATAACCGTACTTTATTAGATATGGTGCGATCTATGATGTCTCTTACAGATCTACCACTATCGTTTTGGGGTTATGCATTAGAGACAGCTGCATTCACATTAAATTGGGCACCATCTAAATCCGTTGAGACGACACCGTATGAACTATGGTTTGGCAAGAAACCTAAGCTGTCGTTTCTTAAAGTTTGAGGTTGCAATGCTTATGTGAAAAAATTTCAACCTGATAAGCTCTAACCCAAATCGGAGAAGTGCGTCTTCATAGGATACCCAAAAGAAAATGTTGGGTACACCTTCTATCACAAATCCGAAGGCAAGATATTCGTTGCTGAGAATGGATACTTTCCAGAGAAGGAGTTTCTCTCGAAAGAAGTGAGTGGGAGGAAAGTACAAAACTTGATAAGGTAATTATACCTTCTCCCTTATTGGAAAGTAGTTCATCACAAAAATCTGTTCTTGTGACTACTACACCAATTAGTGAGGAAGCTAATGATGATGATCATGTAACTTCACATCAAGTTACTACCGAATCTCGTAGGTGAACCAGAGTGAGATCCGCACCAGAGTGGTACGGTAATCCTGTTCTGGAAGTCATGTTACTAGACCATGACGAACTTGCGAACTATGAGGAAGCGATGATGAGCCCAGATTTCGCGAAATGGTTTGAGGCCATGAAATCTGAGATGAGAGTTCAAGGTGTTGACTACGATGAGAGTTTCTCACTCGTATCTATGCTTAAGTCTGTTCGAATCATGTTAGCAATTGCCGCATTTTATGAAATCTGGCAAATGGATAAACAAAACTGCATTCCTTAATGGATTCATTAAAGAAGAGTTGTATACGATGCAACTAGAAGGTTTTGTCCATCCTAAAGGTGTTAACTAAATATGCAAGCTCCAGCGATCCATCTATGGACTGGTGCAAGCATCTCGGAGTTGGAATATACGGTTTGATAAGTTGATCAAAGCATATAGTTTTATACAGACTTGCGGTGAAGCCTGTATTTACAAAAAAGTGAGTGGGAGCACTACAGCATTCCTGATAAGTATATGTATGACATATTGTTGATCGGAGATCATGTAGAATTATTCTGCAAAGCATAAAGGAGTGTTTGAAAGGAGTTTTTTTTCAAAGAAAGACCTCGGTGAAGCTGCTTACATATTAAGCATCAAGATCTATAGAAATAGATCAAGACGCTTGATAAGTTTTTTCAATGAGTACATACCTTGAAAAGTTTTTGAAGTAGTTCAAAATGGAACAGTCAAAGCAAGAAGTTCTTGGCTGTGTTACAAGGTGTGAAATTGAGTAAGACTCAAAGCCCGACCACGGCAGAAGATAGAAAGAGAATGAAAGTCATTCCCTATGCCTCAGCCATAGGTTCTATAAAGTATGCCATGCTGTGTACCAGATCTATTGTATACCCTACACTGTGTTAAGCAAGGGAGTACAATAGTGATCTAAGAGTAGATCACTAGACAGCGGTCAAAATTATCCTTAGTGGAATAAGGAAATATTTCTCGATTATGGAGGTGACAAAACATACGTCGTAAAAAGTTACGTCGATGCAAGTTTTGACATAGATGTGGATGACTCTAAGTCTCGATCTAGATACATATTGAAAGTGGGAGCAATTAGCTAGAGTAGCTCCGTGCAGAGCATTGTTGACATAGAAAATTGCAAAATACTTACGGATCTGAATGTGGCAGACCCGTTGACTAAAATTCTCTCACAAGCAAACCATGATCACACCTCAGTACTCTTTGGGTGTTAATCACATAGCAATGTGAACTAGATTATTGACTCTAGTAAACCCTTTGGGTGTTCGGTCACATGTTGATGTGAACTATGGGTGTTGATCGCACGGTGATGTGAACTATTGATGTTAAATCACATGGCGATGAGAACTAGATTATTGACTCTAGTGCAAGTGGGAGACTGAAGGAAATATGCCCTAGAGGCAATAATAAAGTTATTATTTTATTTCCTTATATCATGATAAATGTTTATTATTCATGCTAGAATTGTATTAACCGGAAACATAATACTTGTGTGAATACATAGACAAACTAAACGTCACTAGTATGCCTCTACTTGACTAGCTCGTTAATCAAAGATGGTTATGTTTCTTAACCATAGACAAAGAGTTGTTATTTGATTAACGGGATCACATCATTAGGAGAATGATGTGATTGACTTGACCCATTCCGTTAGCTTAGCACTCGATCGTTTAGTATGTTGCTATTGCTTTCTTCATGACTTATACATGTTCCTATGACTATGAGATTATGCAACTCCCGTTTACCGGAGGAACACTTTGTGTGCTACCAAACGTCACAACGTAACTGGGTGATTATAAAGGAGCTCTACAGGTGTCTCCAAAGGTACATGTTGGGTTGGCGTATTTCGAGATTAGGATTTGTCACTCCGATTGTCGGAGAGGTATCTCTGGGCCCTCTTGGTAATGCACATCACATAAGCCTTGCAAGCATTGCAACTAATGAGTTAGTTGCAAGATGATGTATTACGGAACGAGTAAAGAGACTTGCCGGTAACGAGATTGAACTAGGTATTGAGATACCGACGATCGAATCTCGGGCAAGTAACATACTGATGACAAAGGGAACAACGTATGTTGTTATGCGCTCTGACCGATAAAGATCTTCGTAGAATATGTAGGAGCCAATATGAGAATCCAGGTTCCGCTATTGGTTATTGACCAGAGACGTGTCTCGGTCATGTCTACATTGTTCTCGAACCCGTAGGGTCCGCACGCTTAAGGTTTCGATGACAGTTATATTATGAGTTAATGAGTTTTGATGTACCAAAGGAGTTCGGAGTCCCGGATGAGATCGGGGACATGACGAGGAGTCTCGAAATGGTCGAGACGTAAAAATCGATATATTGGACGACTATATTCGGACATCGGAAAGGTTCCGAGTGATTCAGGTATCTTCGGAGGTACCGGGGAGTTATGGGAATACGAGGAAGAAGAAATGGGCCTTAATGGGCCTTAGTGGAAAGGACCAGGAGGTGGCGCGCGCCCCTCCCAAGCCCAGTCCGAATTGGACAAGGGGTTTGGGGCGCGGCCCCTCTCTCCCTTCCTTCCCCTCTTCCCCCCTTTCCCCCCTTCTCCTAGTTGGACTAGGAAAGGAGGAAACCTACTCCAACTAGGAGTAGGAATCCTACTCCCTGGCGTGCCCCTCCTAGGGCCGGCCTCCTCCCCTTGATCCTTTATATACGGGGGCAGGGGGCACCCCTAGAGACACAAGTTGATCCACGTGATCATATTCTTAGCCGTGTGCGGTGCCCCCTTCCACCATAATCCTCGATAATATTGTAGCGGTGCTTAGGCGAAGCCCTGCGACGATAGTACATCAAGATCGTCACCACGTCGTCGTGCTGACGGAACTCTTCCCCGACACTTTGCTGGATCGGAGTCCGGGGATCGTCATCGAGCTGAGCGTGTGCTAGAACTCGGAGGTGCCGTAGTTTCGGTGCTTGATCGGTCGAGCCGTGAAGACGTACGACTACATCAACCGCGTTGTGCTAACGCTTCCGCTGTCGGTCTACAAGGGTACGTAGATCACACTCTTCCCTCGTTGCTATGCATCACCATGATCTTGCGTGTGCATAGGAAATTTTTGAAATTACTACGTTCCCCAACACGAACGAGACCACAGACACGACGAGGAGTCTCGAAATGGTCGAAATATAAAGATGTATATATTGGACAATGTTATTCGGACACCGGATGAGTTCCGAGAGGTATCGAATAATTATCAGAGTGCCGGAGGGTTATCGGAACCCCCCGGGGCAACTAATGGGCCTTGATGGGACTTAGTGGGAAGAGAGGAAGGGCCACAAGGGGCTGGTCCCCCCCTTGGGTCCTAATTGGACTAGTGGAAGGGGGCGGCTGTCGGTGTCAAAACCGGCGGATCTCGGGTAGGGGGTCCCGAACTGTGCGTCTAAGGCGGATGGTAACAGGAGGCGGGGGACACAATGTTTACCCAGGTTCGGGCCCTCTCGATGGAGGTAATACCCTACGTCCTGCTTGATTGATCTTGATGATATGAGTATTACAAGAGTTGATCTACCACGAGATCGTAGAGGCTAAACCCCAGAAGCTAACCTATGATTATGATTGTTGTTGTCCTACGGACTAAACCCTCCGGTTTATATAGACATCGGAGGGGCTAGGGTTACACAGAGTCGGTTACAATGGAGGAGATCTACATATCCGAACTGCCAAGCTTGCCTTCCACACAAAGGAGAGTCCCACCCGGACACGGGACGAAGTCTTCAATCTTGTATCTTCATAGTCCAACAGTACGACCGAAGAATATAGTCCGGCTGTCTGAGGACCCCCTAATCCAAGACTCCCTCAGTAGCCCCTGAACCTGGCTTCAATGACGATGAGTCTGGCGCGCAGATTGTCTTCAACATTGCAAGGCGGGTTCCTCCTCCGAATACTCCACAGAAGATTTTTGAACACAAGGATCGTGTCTGGCTCTGCAAAACAAATTCCACATACCACCACAGAGAGTATAATATTTCCACAAATCTAATCTGCTGACAACTTTTCATAACGTGACATCACGCCATGGTCCGATCATTATTCGAACCGTTTTTCTCAACCAACTACTAGACATATTGCGAGGCGGTTTTCGTGGCACGTCTTGTTGAAGCAAAGATCGTGTCCCCTTATCATGGGATTCTCATCAATATGGGTGTGGGTAACCCAACCGCACCATCAATTACGACGCTTGGGGAATAAGCGAGTTTACCAGGCAGGTGGGGAGGCGAGCTTCTTCCGCCCTTATAAAGGGACAAGGACTCCTCCTTTTCACCCATGCCTTCTTCTTCCCTGCCCATCCATTCTTGCACACTCGAGCTCCAGCGCACATGTTCACATTTTCTTCGTAAAACCACTCCAAACATGTCTGGAGCGGGAGGCAAGTGGATGGTCTCCTCTGTTACGGTGGAGAACATTACGAAGCCCCGGGAAGCTGGATACCTGGCGGCAGACATCGTGCACCGGCTCCCAGAGGCAGATCGTCCCCACCCTGAACCCTACGAAAGGGTTGTGTTCCTTACCCATTTCGTCCGCGGGCTGGGATTTCCCCTCCACCCATTTGTTCACGGGCTCATGTTCTACTACGGGCTGGACTTCCACGATCTGGCCCCAAATTTCATCCTCAACATCTCGGCGTTTATCGTCGTGTGCGAGGCCTTCCTCCGCATCAAGCCCCACTTCGGTCTGTGGCTGAAAACCTTTAACGTTAAATCGAAGGTGGTGGTCGTCCAGCAAGCGGAGTGCAGAGGTGCCATGGTGGAAAAAATGCCCAACGTCACCTGGCTCGAAGGCTCTTATGTGGAGACAGTGAAGGGGTGGCAATCGGGGTGGTTCTACATCACCGAACCGCGCGACACCAACTGGGTGGCGGCCCCCGAATTTTGATCTGGCATCCCCACGCGGCTCACCTCCTAGAAAGAGAAGGGCCTATCCTGGGGTTCATCGGTGGAGCTGATCGGACTCCAGAACTGTGTTAAAAACATGATATCAAGCTTGTCAACATGGTCCAGGTCATGTTCTTCCGCCGGATCCTCCCGTGTCAAAGACGGGCATTCAATATGTGGGAGTTCGACCCGGCGAAGCACCAGATGCTGCGAGAGTTCTTCGACACGACACACCAGGACGTCTGGAGGGTGTTGTTCAAGTCCGTCGAGGTACCTCCTTCCCTTACCGAGGACCGCGGACTCAGCGCAAAGTGCCCTGCCAATCCGGTAAGCTCCCTATATCTCATAAGATGTTTCTTTCCTCAGTATAATCATGTGGTGGATCTAAGCCTCCACGCCATTTAACAGGAATGGGTCGAGACAGCGGAGCGGATTGATTGTCCGGCCCTACTGCCCGAGGATCCAACAAGTGCTCTCTTAACGGAGATGCTGGTTCCGGCGCCTAAGAAGGCCAAGAAGAAGGCCACAGGGACCAGGAAAGGTGTCCGGCGCAAGGTTGTATCAGAATCATCATCCGATAACACCGAGGCGCCCTCCTCCACGTAAACTAGGAGGAGGAAGAGGAAAGTCCCCCCCCCCCCAGTCGGGGGAGACAAGAAAAGGAAGGCCGCCCCGTCAAGGGAAGCCGAAGGGTCCAAGAAGGGGAGGATTCTCCTTCCGGACTGCTCCACATCGGCCGCTTTTAGCGACGAGGAGTGGTTACCCAGGGACAAGCCCCTGGTGAAGTCGTAAGTATCCGGATACCGTAATAGTTCTTGGTATGTTTTATTCTATTACTTCTTATCATGTCGAACATGATCATGCAGCCCCTCCAAAGCTCGTATCGACGTATCCTCTTCAAATGAGTCTTTGGGCCCGTCGGAGATGAACAGCTATTCACTCCCAACCGCCTCCTCCCCCCGCCCTACGGACGATGTCGAGGTGCTGTCTCAAAGGGTACCGAACCAAGGGGAGACAGTTCCGGAAGCGCCCCAAGGCGACATTCCGGACGCTGGGCGCACGAGGGGCAAGACTCCCATGGGCTCTAATGCTGGGGGCAGCAGGTCTGTGCCGATGGCCTCTGTCCATCCAGGGTCATCGGACAATTTGCTGGAAGCGCTTCGCGGCGCTTCCATTGACAAAGAGCACCGCACTATCATGAGTGTGATGGTCAAGAAGATTCAGTCCGCCAAAAGCGGACTGACTGAAGCCTGTGCTAGCCTCCTAATAGGCTTTGAGGTAAGTAATCAAATTGTGAGAAAATGTTACAACATAGACAGTAGCCCCTGATGCTCTGTTTGGTGTTCGGAAGAAAGGCCGAATAGAGGATCAAATAATAATCACAAGAGTCTAATCAGAATATGTCTATGTGAATAAGCAGGCTTCACTGCTGGCCGCTGCCGCTCACACGGCGGAGGTCTCTGCACTGAAGCGGGACCTTGAGCGGTCCGAGAAAGAGCTCGGCCTTACCAAGAGGTAGCTCGAGGAGAACAAAGGTAAGTGATACCTTGTCTGTTTATTGATAAAGAAAAAGGAAACTGGTTATTAGATCACAAGAACGTCATGAATCTTGCTAGGGGCCATGACCGAGGTGGTGACCTTGAAGAAGGCGCTGTCCGAGGCCGAAGGCAAAGCGGCCAAGGAGCACGCCGAGTGCGAGAAGCAAGAGGCCCGAGTCGGCGAGGTTCAGCAAGAGCTCCAGGAGTTTGTCAAGAAGTACGAGTCCTTGGAGCGTGAATCTAAGACGCAAGGGTCCGAGCTTGCAAAGGCCCTCGAGAACGCACAAAATGCTAAGGCCGAAGCCCAAAAGGCCCTCCAGGAAATTGAGGCGGTCAGGAAGATAGCGGCGGGTAAGGCATTCTTTATGCAAAGCAAGCATGTGAAGGAAACTTTCCTTTTACTCACCCGAATTCGGAGCTCTCCAGGAGCGTTCGCAGATCTACCCCGCAGTGTGTCGGATGCCGCGGAGTTCTAACGGGCCGAGGAAGGGAGCTTGACGGAGAAGTTGTTCTAGTCTCAGTATACTGGAACTGAACATCCGATGACCTTGAGCGACCAGTTGAAGCAGCTGGTCGAGCTTCACAAGGTGGCCGAACTGGCCATGAAGGGCCTCATAGTCCGGATGTGGCCTGGCGAGCCCCTGCCCGGCAGCTATTTCGGCCTGGTAAGGCGGCTTGTAAACGCCTGCCCCCGACTTGAAGTCATAAAGTGGTCCGCCTGCATTGAGGGTGCGCGCAGGGCTTTTGCCCGGGTGAAAGTGCACTGGGCGAAGATGGACGCTGAAAAGCTGGTGAAGGAGGGGCCATCGAAGGGCAAGGAGCATCGCCACCCTAAAAAGTATTATGACAATGTCCTGAAGGGTGCTCGCCTTGTGGCAGATGAATGTGCTAAGGATGTGATATTTGAATGAATGTACTCTTTGATCATGTAATATGAAACGAGTTCATGTGCACTATGTAACGCTTGTTAATTTAAAATATTACCTTCTGTGCGGCCGTTTATAAAATTTGAGAGTTGGCCAGTCATCGGCTTCTGCCCCCATGTAACTAGTACTGAGGTGTTCGGGATAAACCTGATCACTCTTTATCCTAGTTTTGGGTCCTTCGAAAGAGGTGTTCAGCACAACGAACCAGGTAATCGGACTATAAGGCTTTATCACTCTCACTTAGCCATAGAAGTCTACAATTTTAAATTTTGGCGAAGCCCCTAGTATTCGGAAGGCCGAACTTGGGGCGCTATGTACGCCTAAATCGGACAAGGCCGACTCCTTGCCCGAAGCGGAAAAAATCTTTAAGGATTTGAGACCTCTTGAATAGCGACCAGCTCTCGCCGCATCATGACAGTCAGTTTTCGGCTTTCTTTACTGAGGTGCTCGTCCGGAAGAACCGGGACACAATCGCAGTAGTTCTCCCAGTGTTATCTTAGCCGATATAGTGGAACATAAGGTACCAAAACATGGGAGCCGGGCAAACCCAACTATTGACCCAAGACATGATTCGGAGCTGAAGCATATGATGCTATAAGTTCGGGGTGCCGCACTGTCGAAAGTGTTCGGACTTTTCATGCCGTGTTATGCGGTAAATTGAAGCCCCTGGCACACTGGTCGTATCAGAATGTACGGGTGCAACTTGTCGTAAGTAAGCAGACAGGAAAAAAAGAGATAAAGGAATGCAATAATGAGTTGATGCTATGTATTGTTATTTAACTGATACGTCAAAGCGTATGTATACATGTAGTGCAATAAGTCAAAAATAGGACTATTTGACATGTCCTATCCAAGGTCAAGCTGCGTGTGGGTATCTAAAACAGGTATATCGATCATTATCAGAGACCACCTGAGGATTCCCTTGTACGTCAAAGCTTCTTGCTTCCTTGGTGTTTCTTTCCTGTCACGGGTCCGATAATCAGACGATCGGAGAGGGCCTTCAGAGAATAGGGGCCTGAAAGGAAGAAAATGTTAAAGGTATACGGGTCCTGAAGCGATTGAGCCGCATTGCGGGCCGTGCCATGGTCGTTCCTCCGCCTATGCCCATGGTATCTTGAGTGCGTAATTATGTACGCGCGGCGCAAATTTTGCCGCTTGACTGGGGCTGGGACGGAGGCCGAATTGCTAGGCGAGCTCTAAACGTGCCAAGCGATCCTCTTGCAGGGTACTCTGGACTCGCTTGAAGGTGTCCAGGGTCTTTTTCGCCGAATTGGCGGTTTGCCTCATAAGGCTGCTTTGTGCTTCTGCTGCGAGGGTCGCAGTGTGCTCCTCCGTGCGGAGCGAGCGTTCTGTGTTTCCATTAACTGTTATAACCCCGCGAGGTCCGGGCATTTTGAGCTTGAGGTATGCATAATGCGGTACCGCATTGAATCTAGAAAATGTGGTTCGTCCGAGCAGTGCGTGATAGCCACTACGGAAGGGGACAATGTCGAAGATTAACTCCTCGCTTCGGAAGTTGTCCGGTGATCTGAAGACCACTTTCAATGTGATTAAGCCCGTGCAACACGCCTCTACACCTGGGATGACACCTTTAAAGGTGGTTTTGGTGGGTTTGATCCTCGAGGGGTCTATGCCCATTTTACGCATTGTATCCTGATAGAGCAGGTTCAGGCTGCTGCCACCGTCCATAAGGACTCGAGTGAGGTGAAATCCGTCGATGATGGGGTCAAGGACCAATGCGGCAGAACTGCCATGACGGATACTGGTGGGGTGGTCCCTGCGATCGAAGGTGATCGGACAAGAAGACCATGGGTTGAACTTTGGGGCGAGCGGCTCCATCGCATAGACGTCCCTCAGTGCACGCTTCCGTTCCCACTTGGGAATATGGGTTGCGTATATCATGTTTACCGTTTTCACTGTATATCATGTTTACCGTTTTCACTTGGGGAGGAAATTTCTTCTATCCTCCTGTGTTCGGTGGCCGGGGCTCCTCCTCGCCGTCGCTATGCAGCCCCTTTTCCTTGTTTTCGGCATTTAACTTGCCGGCCTGTTTGAACACCCAGCATTCTCTGTTGGTGTGGTTGGCCAGTTTATCGGGGCTGTCGTGAATTTGACATGAATGATCGAGTATGCGGTCCAAGATGGACGGGCCCGGATTGCTTCTTTTGAATGGCTTTTTCCACTGACCGGATTTAGAGCCGCTGAATCCAGCATTAACTGTCGTGTCTTCGGCGTTGTCGCCGTTGTTGCGGCGCTTGTGTCTGTTGCGACGTGGCCTACCGTTGCTATCTTTAGCATATGAATTGCCAGGTTTTCTTGAAGTGTTGTTGCTGCGAGCCAGCCAGCTATCCTCGCCTGCACAAAAGCGGGTCATGAGTGTCGTGAGGGCTGCCATGGACTTGGCTTTTCTTGGCCGAGGTGTCGGGCGAGCCACTCGTCACAGATGTTATGCTTAAATGCCGCTAAGGCCTCGGTATCCGGACAGTCGATGATTTGGTTCTTTTTTGTTAGGAACCGAGTCCAGAATTTCCTGGCTGATTCCCCTGGCTGTTGGGTTATGTGACTCAAGTCATCGGCATCCGGTGGTCACACATAAGTGCCCTGGAAATTATCAAGGAATGCATCTTCCAAGTTCTCCCAACTGCCAATGGAGTTTGCCGGCAGGCTATTCAGCCAATGCCGAGCAGGTCCTTTGAGTTTTAATGGGAGGTACTTGATTCGTGATCTGTTGTGCCATCGTATGATTCAATATTCACGGGTTTAAAACCTTCTGGGAATTCGTGATCCATTACTTCATCAGTGAAGCATAGGGGGTGTGCGGCGCCTTTGTGCCAGGCTATATCACGACGCAGTTCATATGAGTCTTGTCTGCTATATTCGGCCCGGCCGGATTTGGTTTTAGTATATCCGGCGTGACGTTCGTCGTCATTCGTTGGGGCGCGCCCCCGTGATCCGTAGATCGATCTTGTATGTCCTGCTTTGTTTTCCAATACTTCTCGCAGGTCCAGTGTGTTGCCCCGGGCCTTGGTGTTTTTGTTTGACTGGAGACGGGGTGCGGGCTGGACTTCGGGCTGATACGCCGCTTTGTCTCGGCCACGAGGTGGCCGGTCAACCGCATCGTCCGCTGGTATTGTAGGCTTTAATGCTTCCTCCTCGAGTTGGGGTAGCAACCTGCGCTTTGGGTAACTTTTGGTTGGGCGCTCGAGTTCGTATTCCTCAGCTGCCAACACTTCAGTCCATCTATCCGCTAGCAGATCTTGATTAGCTTGAATCTGTTGTTGCTTTTTCTTCAGGCTTTTGTTGTGGCTATAAGCCGGAGCTTGAAGCGCTCCTGCTCGACGGGATCCTCAGGCACGATAAATTCTTCGTCACCGAGGCTCACCTCGTCATCGGAGAGAGGCATGTAATTGTCATCCTCTGATTCTCCGTCTGCCGCCTGTTCCTTAGGGCTAGCTTGCCAATCCTCCAGCTCGAAGCTTGGCTGGAGGGGATTGTCTTCGGCACTGTCCGCAGCGTTATTGTCTCTTGTGTCGGTATCGATGCTTTTGCTATGGCGGGGCTTAGAGCGGCGCCGATGATGTCGGTGCTTGGATTGCTTCTCGAGGGGATTATCCTCCGTTGCCTTATTGCCATCGCTTTCTTTGGGGGTGTCCGCCATGTATATATCATATGATGAGGTGGCTGTCCAGCGCCCTGTGGGGGTGGTTCCTGTTCTTCTCCTGCATCATCGTCCATACCGTCGATGTCTTTGGAGCTGAAATCAAGCATGTCGGTTAAGTCATCGACAGTGGCTATCAAGTGGGTGGTGGGTGGGGAATGAATTTCTTCGTCCTCTGCTTCCCACTCAAGCCGGACATAGTTCGGCCAAGGGTCTCTGACAAGGAGAGAGACCTCAATGAATTTAGCACGTCGCCCAAGGGCGAGTGCTGAAAGATATCCGCGGAGGTGAACTCCATGATCGGTGCCCAATTAGATTCGATAGGCACGGACGCAGGCGGCTCAGAGCCTGTGGCCGGGGATGAATCCAAGGGTCCGGTAACATAGGTCTCACAGGAGGTGAAGTTAGTATTTGGCTCTATCGCCGCTGGGTGTGCGGCCTCCGTGGCGGGGTCCATCCACCCGTCCTCGGACAGCACGATCTGCTCCGGATTGAGGGTCGGAGTAGCCACAGGTGTAATCTCCTGAACACCGTCCGGCGGCAGAGCTAAGTCATGCTCGTCGTGACTGTGCGGCGCACCTAACACGGGCTCGAATCCGTCGAAGATCAAGTCTACGCGGATGTCGGCAGTATAGTTTAAGTTTCCAAACCTGACCTGATGGCCAGGGGCGTAGCTCTCGATCTGCTCCAGATGGCCAAGCGAGTTGGCCCGCGGTACGAAGCCGCCGAATACGAAGATTTGTTCGGGGAGAAAAACCTCACCCTGGATCGCATCGTTGCCGATAATCGAAGGAGCCATCAAGCCTTATGGTGACGACACAGTGGAACTCTCAATGAAAGCACCAATGTCGGTGTCAAAACCGGCGGATCTTGGGTAGGGGGTCCCAAACTGTGCGTCTAAGGCGGATGGTAACAGGAGGCGGGGGACACAATGTTTACCCAGGTTCGGGCCCTCCCGATGGACGTAATACCATATGTCCTGCTTGATTGATCTTGATGATATGAGTATTACAAGAGTTGATCTACCACGAGATCGTAGAGGCTAAACCCTAGAAGCTAACCTATGATTATGATTGTTGTTGTCCTACGGATTAAACCCTCCGGTTTATATAGACACCGGAGGGGGCTAGGGTTACACAGAGTCGGTTACAAGGGAGGAGATCTACATATCCGAACTGCCAAGCTTTCCTTCCACTCAAAGGAGAGTCCCACCCGGACACGGGACGAAGTCTTCAATCTTGTATCTTCATAGTCCAACAGTCCGGCCGAAGAATATAGTCCGGCTGACCGAGGACCCCCTAATCCAGGACTCCCTCAGCGGCGCCCCCCTTTCCTTCCCTTCCCCTTCTTCCTTCCTTCTTCCCCTTTTCCTCTAGGTGGAATCCTACTAGGACTTGGAGTCCTAGTAGGACTCCCTCCTCCTAGCGCGCCCTACAGGGCCGGACGGCCTCCCCCTCCCCTCCTTTATATACGAGGGCAGGGGGCACCCTAGAACACACAAGTTTCTTTTCACCGTGTGTGGTGCCCCCCTCCACAGTTACACACCTCGGTCATATCGTCGTAGTGCTTAGGTGAAGCCCTACGCCGGTAACTTCATCATCACGGTCGCCATGCTGTCGTGCTGACGAAACTCTCCCTCGTCCTCAACTAGATCAAGAGATCGAGGGATGTCATCGAGCTGAACGTGTGCTGAACGTAGAGGTGTCGTACGTTCGGTACTTGGATCGGTTGGATCGCGAAGACGTTCGACTACATCAACCACGTTACTAAACGCTTCCTCTTACGGTCTACGAAGGTACATGGACACACTCCCTCCTCTCATTGCTATGCTTCTCCTAGATAGATCTTGCGTTATTGTAGGATTTTTTTTGAAATACTACGTTCCCCAACAGTAGGTGCTACGCATGACAGATCTTTCATAATCTTTGCGTCTGGACGGACGAGCGCAGGGCGGTGGCGCCATTGGGCGCCGTGATGGCATCGACGGATGGAGGGACTAGCAAGATGATGCAGATCTCTCTCCTGAAGATGGGTCAGTGGTTCGATGATGATGGCGGTGTCTAAAACATGTGCATGTGGTGTACACTTCAGGTCTGCTGCACCAGCTGTGGGTTCTGATACGTTATGTGGATGGATCGGCTATGGCACCGGTTCTAGATATGGGGAGTGAGAGCACTCCACACTATCGAGTTTTGTAGGTGTGAGTGGTGGCTTCGTGTGGCTTGATGTATGTTCTTGTTAGACCTATATTGAATAGTAAATAAATATGGTCGTATGCATCGATTGATGCAGAGGCCGAGGGTCTTAACCTCCTTTTCCAAAAAAGTTGCTCATTCTATGGACCAGAAAAATGATAGGTGCTCAAAAGTGAGCTAGTTGTTCCATATTCTTTTTTAACCAAGCCATGAGTGCACCTTGAATTATAGATAAAGGCGATGAGTAAATTTCAGTTTATATTCCTAACAAGGGGAACCTTCTGGTTCCAATTACAGAGCTACGTCAAGTGTTTAGCATGTCAAATCACTTCTTAATTACTCCCACCGTTTTTCAGACATCAAAGGTGGGGCGCCTCGGTATTTTGAATCTTCGAATCCATGGATGCATTGTGAGTTTGTGATATTTCTAAGATCATAAAAAATAACTGGGTGTATTAATAAATGAGGCAAATATGTGTAGAAAGCACATCGGAACTGCTATTCTAGATGCACAACAAAAATCCAAAATAGCCCTTTCAAAAAAATTATTTTAGTTATGGTTGTTGATTTATTGTATGAAATGCAATCGCCATGTAATTGCTTTTACTTTATCACTATGTGTTAGCGATAGTTGTAGAAGCAATAGTTGGCGAGACGACAATGATGCTACGATGGAGATCAAGGTGTCAAGCCGGTGACGATGGAGATCATGACGGTGCTTTGGAGATGGAGATCAAAGGCACAAGATGATGATGGCCATATCATGTCACATATTTTGATTGCATGTGATGTTTATCTTTTATGCATCTTATTTTGATTAGTGCGACGGTAGCATTATAAGATGACCCCTCACTGAAATTTCAGGGTATAAGTGTTCTCCCTGAGTATGCACCATTGTGACAGTTCGTCGTGCCGAGACACCACATGATGATTGGGTGTGATAAGCTCTACATTCACATACAACGGGGGCGAGACAGTTTTGCACATGCAGAATACTCGGGTTAAACTTGACGAGCCTAGCATGTACAAACATGGCCTCAGAACACTGAGACCGAAAGGTCGGACGTGAATCATATAGTAGATATGATCAACATAGAGATGTTCACCATGGAATACTACTCCATCTCACGTGATGATCAGACATGGTTTAGTTGATATGGATCACGTGATCATTTAGATGACTTGAGGGATGTCTATCTAAGTGGGAGTTCTTAAGTAATATGATTAATTGAACTTAATTTATCATGAACTTAGTCATGATAGTATTTGCATATCTATGTTGTAGATCAATAGCTCGCATATAGCTCCCCTGTTTTATTTTTGATATGTTCCTAGAGAAAACTAAGTTCAAAGATGATAGTAGCAATGATGCAGACTGGGTCCGTGATTTGAGGATTATCCTCATTGCTGCACAGAAGTATTATGTCCTTGATGCACCGCTAGGTGACAGACCTATTGCAGGAGCATATGCATATGTTATGAACGTTTGACAAGCTCGGTATGATGACTACTAGATAGTCTAGTGCACCATGCTTTATGGCTTAGGACCAGGACTTCAAAAATGTTTTGAATGCCATATAGCATATAAGATGTTCCAAGAGTTGAAATTGGTATTTCAGACTCATGCCCATGTCGAGAGGTATGAGACCTCTGACAAGTACTTTGCCTACAAGATGAGGGAGAATAGCTCAGCCAGTGAGCATGTGCTCAGAATGTCTAGGTACTACAATCACTTGAATCAAGTGGGAGTTAATCTTCCAGATAAGATAGTGATTGATAAAGTTCTCTAGTCACTATCACCAAGTTACTAGAACTTCATGATGAACTATAAATGCAAGGGATAATGAAAATGATTCCCAAGCTCTTCGCGATGCTGAAATCGGCGAAGGTAGAAATCAAGAAATAGCATCAAGTGTTGATGGTTAACAAGACCACTAGTTTCAAGAAAAAGGGCAAGGGAAAGAAGGGGAACTTCAAGATGAATGGAAAGCAAGTTGCCACTCCCGTGAAGAAGCCCAAAGCAAGACCCAAACCTGAAATTGAGTGCTTCTACTGCAAAGGGAATGGTCACTGGAAGCGGAACTACCCCAAATACTTGGTGGATAAGAAGGATGGCAAAGTGAGCAAAGGTATATTTGATATACATGTTATTGATGTGTACTTTACTAGTGTTCATAGTAACCCCAGGGTATTTGATGCCGGTTCAGTTACTAAGATTAGTAACTCAAAACAGGAGTTGCAAAATGAATAGAGACTAGTTAAGGGCAAGGTGACGATGTGTGTTGGAAGTGATTCCAAGGTTGATAAGATCACCATTGCACACTCCCTCTACCTTTGGATTAGTGTTGGACCTAAATAGATGTTATTTGGTATTTGTGTTGAGCATGAATATGATTGGATCATGTTTATTGCGATACAGTTATTCATATAAGTCACAGAATAATTCTTTTTCTGTTTACATGAATAAAACCTTCTATGGTCATACAGTCAATATAAATGGTTTATTGAATCTCGATCATAATGATACAAATATTCATAATATTGGTGTCAAAAGATGCAAAGTTAATAATAATAGTGCAACATACTTGTGGCACTGCCGTTTAGGTCATATTGGTGTAAAGCGCATGAAGAAACTCCATGCAGATGGACTTTTGGAATCACTTGATTACGAATAATTTGATGCTTGCGAACCATGCCTCATGGGCAAGATGACTAAAACTCTGTTCTCCGGAACAATGGAGCAAGCCACCGACTTATTGGAAATAATACATACCGATGTATGCGGCCCGATGAGTGTTGAGGCTCGCGGCGGGTATCGTTATTTTCTGACCTTCACAAATGACTTGAGCAGATATGAGTATATCTACTTAATGAAACACAAGTCTGAAATATTTTAAAAGTTCAGAGAATTTCAGAGTGAAGTGGAGAATCATCGTAACAAGAAAATAAAAGTTTCTACGTTCTGATCGCGTAAGCGAATATTTGAGTTATGAGTTTGGCCTTCATTTAAAAACAATATGGAATAGTTTCACAACTCACGCCACCTAGAACACCACAGTGTAATGGTGTGTCTGAACATCGTAACCGTACTTTACTGGATATGGTGCGATCTATGATGTCTCTTACCGATTTCCCACTATCGTTTTGGGGTTATGCATTAGAGACAGCTGCATTCACGTTAAATAGGGCACCATCTAAATCCGTTGAGACCACACCGTATGAACTATGGTTTGGCAAGAAACCTAAGCTGTCATTTCTTAAAGTTTGGGGTTGCGATGCTTATGTGAAAAAGCTTCAGCCTGATAAGCTCAAACCCAAATCGGAGAAGTGCGTCTTCATAGGATACCCAAAAGAAACTATTGGGTACACCTTCTATCACAGATCCGAAGGCAAGATCTTTGTTGCTAAGAATGGATACTTTCTAGAGAAGGAGTTTCTCTCGAAAGAAGTGAGTGGGAGGAAAGTAGAAATTGATAAGGTAATTGTACCTTCTCTCAAATTGGAAAGTAGCTCATCACAGAAAACCGTTCACGTGATGCCTACACGAACTAGAGAGGAAGCTAATGATGATGATCATGAAACTTCGGATCAAGTTACTACCGAACCTCGTAGGTCAACCAGAGCACGTTCCGCACCAGAGTGGTATGGTAATCCTGTTCTGGAAGTCATGTTACTAGACCATGACGAAACTACAAACTATGAGGAAGCGATGATGAGCCCAGATTCCGATAAATGGCTTGAGGCCATGAAATATGAGATAGGATCCATGTATGAGAACAAAGTATGGACTTTGATTGACTTGCCCAATGATCGGCGAGCCATTGAGAATAAATGGATCTTCAAGAGGAAGACAAACATTGATAGTAGTGTTACTATCTACAAAGCTCGAATTGTCGCAAAAGGTTTTCGACAAGTTCAAGGTGTTGACTACGATGAGATTCTCTCACTCGTATCGATGCTTAAAGACTGTCTGAATCATGTTAGCAATTGCCGCATTTTATGAAATCTGGCAAATGGATGTCAAAACTACATTCCTTAATGGATTTATTAAAGAAGAGTTGCATATGATGCAACCAGAAGGTTTTCTCAATCCTAAAGGTGCTAACAAGGTGTGCAAGCTCTAGCAATCCATCTATGGACTGGTGCAAGCATCTCGGAGTTGGAATATACGCTTTGATGAGTTGATCAAAGCATATAGTTTTATACAGACTTGCGGTGAAGCCTGTATTTACAAGAAAGTGAGTGGGAGCACTACAACCTTTTTGATAAGTATATGTGAATGCCATATTGTTGATCGGAAATGATGTAGAATTTTCTAGAAAGCATAAAGGAGTGCTTAAAAGGAGTTTTTCAAAGAAAGACCTCGGTGAAGCTACTTACATATTGGGCATCAAGATCTATAAAGATAGATCAAGATGCTTGATAAGACTTTCGATGAGTACATACCTTGATAAGATTTTGATGGAGTTCAAAATGGATCAGTCAAAGAAGGACTTCTTGCCTAAGTTGTAAGGTATGAAGTTGAGTAAGACTCAAAACCCGACCACGGCAGAAGATGGAGAGAGAATAAAAGTCATTCCCTATGCATCAGCCATAGGTTCTATAAAGTATGTCATGCTATATACCAGACCTATTGTATACCTTGCCATGAGTTTGGCAAGGGATTACAATAGTGATCTAGGAGTAGATCACTGGACAACGGTCAAAATTATGCTTAGAGGACTAAGGAAATATTTCTCGGTTATGGAGGCGATAAAGAGTTCGTCGTGAAGAGTTACATCAATGCAAGCTTTGACATCGATCCGGATGACTCTGAGTCTCGATCTGGATACATATTGAAAGTGAGAGCAATTAGCTAGAGTAGCTCCATGCAGAGCATTGCAGACATAGAAAAATTGCAAAATACATACG
Source organism: Triticum urartu (assembly GCF_056163025.1). NCBI lineage: Eukaryota > Viridiplantae > Streptophyta > Magnoliopsida > Poales > Poaceae > Triticum > Triticum urartu. Next base: position 222,952,420 of record NC_141878.1, read on the forward strand.
GCTCTGAATGTGGCAGACCCATTACTAAACTTCTCTCACAAGCAAAACATGATCACACCTTAGTACTCTTTGGGTGTTAATCACATAACGATGTGAACTAGATTACTGACTCTAGTAAACCCTTTGGGTGTTGTTCACATGGCGATGTGAACTATGGGTGTTAATCACATGGTAATGTTAACTATTGATGTTAAATCACATGGCGATGTGAACTAGATTATTGACTCCAGTGCAAGTGGGAGAGTGAAGGAAATATGCCCTAGAGGCAATAATAAAGTTGTTATTTTATATTTCCTTATATCATGATAAATGTTTATTATTCATGCTAGAATTGTATTAACCGTAAACTTGATACATGTGTGCATACATAGACAAAACACCATGTCCCTAGTAAGCCTCTACTAGACTAGCTCGTTAATCAAAGATGGTTAAGTTTCCTAACCATAGACATGTGTTGTCATTTAATGAACGGGATCACATTATTAGGATAATGATGTGGTGGACAAGACCCATCCGTTAATTAGCTTAGCATGTTGATCGTTCAGTTTTATTGCTATTGCTTTCTTCATGTCAAATACATATTCCTTCGACTATAAGATTATGCAACTCCCGGATACCGGAGGAATACCTTGTGTGCTATCAAATGTCACAACGTAACTGGGTGATTATAAAGATGCTGTACAGGTATCCCTGAAGGTTTTTGTTGGGCTGGCATAGATCGAGATTAGGATTTGTCACTCCGGGTATCGGAGAGGTATCTCTGGGCCCTCTCGGTAATGCACATCATAATAAGCCTTGCAAGCAATGTGACTAATGAGTTAGTTGTGGGATGATGCATTACAGAATGAGTAAAGAGACTTGCTGGCAACGAGATTGAACTAGGTATGAAGATACCGACGATCGAATCTCGGGCAAGTAACATACCAATGACAAAGGGAATAACGTATGTTGTCATTACGGTTTGACCAATAAAGATCTTCGTAGAATATGTGGGAACCAATATGAGCATCCAGGTTCCCCTGTTGGTTATTGACTGAAGAGGTGTCTCAGTCATGTCTACATAGTTCTCGAACCCTTAGGGTCCGCACGCTTAACGTTCGATGACGATTTTGTATTATATGAGTTATGCGATTTGGTGACTGAATGTTGTTCAGAGTCCCGGATGAGATCACGGACATGACGAGGAGTCTCTAAATGGTTGAGAGGTAAAGATTCATATATAGGATGATAGTATTCAGACATCGGAAGTGTTCTGGGGGTACCGGGTACGTATCGGGTCACCGGAAGGGGTTCCGGGCACCCCCCCGACAAAGATATGGGCCTTATTGGGCCAAGGGCAGGACAGACCAGCCCCTAGTGGGCTGGTGCGCTCCCATATGAGCCAGCCTATGTGTAGAAAGGAAAAGGGGGGAGGAAAGGAAATAGAGGGGATAGGATTCTCCCTTCCTTTCCCCTCTCCCATCTTTCCTTCCCCCCTCCGAATAGGAATAGGAAAAAGGGGAGGCCGAATTAGGAGGCGCCCAAGTAGGATTCCTCCTACTTGGGGCGGCCCCTTGGCTGCCTCTCCTCCCCTCCAACCTATATATATATATATGAGGGGGCACCGCTAGAGCACACAACAAACATTGTTAGCCATTTGTGGCGCCTGTCGGTGTCAAAACCGGCGGATCTCGGGTAGGGGGTCCCGAACTGTGCGTCTAGGCCGGATGGTAACATGAGGCAGGGACACTTTGTTTTATCCAGGTTTGGGCCCTCTCGATGGAGGTAATACCCTACTCCTGCTTGATTAATATTGATGATATGGGTAGTACAAGAGTAGATCTACCACGAGATCAAGGAGGCTAAACCCTAGAAGCTAGCCTATGGTATGATTGTTGTGTATGGAGTTGATTGCCTACGGACTACAACCCTCCGGTTTATATAGACACCGAATAGGGTTAGGGTTACACAGAGTCGGTTACAATGGTAGGAGATCTTGAATATCGCATCGCCAAGCTTGCCTTCCACGCCAAGGAAAGTCCCATCCGGACACGGGATGAAGTCTTCAATCTTGTATCTTCATAGTCCAGGAGTCCGGCTGAAGGTATAGTCCGGCTATCCGAACACCCCCTAATCCAGGACTCCCTCAGTAGCCCCTGAACCAGGCTTCAATGACGATGAGTCCGGCGCGTAGATTGTTCGGCATTGCAAGGCGGGCTCTTCTCCAAATCTTGTGTACCTATAGGAATAATGTCCGATTTTTGTAATGTAGTGCTCCTCGGCTCCCATGCCCAATAATGGCCGTCTTCCACGTGTTCAAATGCGAAAAAGCCAGGGAATTTTTACATCCACACCCCTAGCCGTATAAACGAGCCACCTATTTAACGGGATGGGGATTTAGGTCCAAACCACATCTTCTCCTCTCCGCGAGTTATCATCAGAGTGCTTCCAGCAAAGGTCCATTCCAACATGACCAGCCGTCGCAGCTCCTCCCCTCGCCCCTCCGGTCCCAAACCCGGGGACTGGGAGAGTTGCACCATCCCGCATAGCAAGTTAGCGTCACTTCAGGCCCAGGGATTCCTCCCTCAGGCATGCATGGTCCCGGTCCGAGCCGGTCTCGCCACCTATAATGGCGGAAAACAAGCGGAGAGCACCCCCAATCCTTCTAAAGGAGAGCGGGTGTGCCTCGTCCCCTATCTAATAAGGGGACTGGGATTTCCAATTCACCCATTTCTCCGCGGGCTTCTGAGTTCTACGGCCTCCAGCTGCACAATCTCACGCCCGCCTCCGTATTGCACATCGCGGGTTTCGTCGCCCTTTGCGAGCTATTTTTAGGCGTTGAGGCTCATTTCATGCTGTGGAAGAGATTATTCTGCCTGGTGCCCCATTCTGAAAAGGGGTCTATATATCAAGTGGGCGGAGCCAAAGTATGGCGCATCGCCGGGACCAGATACCTATCCGGAACCCCAAAGAAGGCGTCCGAGGACTGGCCTTCGGAATGGTTTTACATAGATGACGTCCCGCTACCGGACCCTATCCGGGTCAGTCTCCCTGAGTTCAACAGTGCTCCATTGAAGAAACGCTTGAGCTGGCGTCCGCGGAGCTCTCAGAGAGAAAGTGACAGAGACGTCCTTTACCTGATGGGCCGGATAAGACTGTTGGCTCATTCCGGACTAACCATGATTGGAGTCATGGTCGCATGCATTATGCGGGGGGTGCAGCCACTTCAATATAGAGGCCACCCCATGTGGGATTTCAACGGGGAGGATGACGCCACACGTTACGGTCATAAGGGGCCGGACTCAGCCGCCGCCTTAGTAAAGATCTTGTCCTCTTTGTATAAGGGAGAAAAGGAGGAATTCGTCCGTGTCAATCTGCAGGCCGGATTTACTATGTACGATACTCCAAGTTGGGTAAGTGAATAATTGCGCTTGCCCGTTTGTTCTATACTCCCACGGTTAGATATGTAGTCTAACGACTTCAGTGCAGGAACTGCGACAGGAGGTAAAGGATATGAACAGCCGTCCTCCACAGCCTGAGGACCCAGAACGGTCCCTCGATCCAGACTCCGAAGAGGATCCGGACATATCGGTGGATCTTATCGACGGGGTGTTCCATCAGCTAAGCAAGGACAATACCTTGGTAGCCATCATGGCTGATTACCCAGGGTTAATTCCGGCCTCTCAGGTGACAGAATCCGGAGTCTCATTCCCTTGAGAGAGATCGCATTCTCGCGTATTCCGGTGTTTCTGACGACAACCGTGTTTTGCAGGGGAGTTTTCCGAGGCAGGAGGCCGAACCTGCGGCGGCTAGCCAACGAGGGGCCGCAGGGCCCCGTGGGGCAAAAAGGAATGAAGTCCGGACTGAGATGCCGGCGCAAAGGTATAGCGCACCCTCTGTTTCCCTGGTGTTATTCTGTCAGGGCATATTAACGTTCGTGCTATCTTCAGAACGAAGAGACCTCGCCGGACTACATCCGAAGAGGTTGCCAATCGCGCCTCCACCAGCCAGGCTCCAACGGCTGGCCAGGAAGCGGAGGCGAGCACAAGGCGCGTACCAGACGCTCCTCCGACAGAGGATGAGGACAGGCTGTCTGCCACAAATTCTGAAGTGGAGAGTGCCATGAACCACAGGCGTCGCCGGACAATTCTACACGACGCTTGTTTCTCCCAAGAGGCTTTAGATGCCTTTAATTCGGGAGATGCGTACCTCCGTGCCGCTCAAAATGGTTTAGCCAGAGCCATGGAGCAGTATGTAAAAGACATACGGGTAAGAAAATTTTGGTCAAATATATATATACCAGTAGCCCCCGAGACTTGAAACAGTTAGAGCAACTGATTTAAGGATCATTTAATATGCAGGTTCTTACAGAGAAGAATACTGTACTGTCCCAGGAGCTGGAAAAGTGCAAGGCTCAACTAGAAGCCGCACTAGCCGCAGCAGGGGAGTCCAAAGAGACCCCCTCAGGTAAGATACACTTCGAAAGATTAGTATTGTGCGGTGCAGGTGTAAATCTGACAAATCATATTGCAGATGGCGCCGGACTCGATCCGGACAAACAACAACTCTTACGCCAGCTAAAGGCCGGTGAGAGTATGTTGATAAGGGTGAGGCGAGAGAAGAATGATCTTCAGGATGCCAACACCAAGCTGGACGTCGAACTTAAAGATGTTCGTGGCCAGCTGTCGGACTCCACGAAGGAGAATCGGCGGCTTCGACGCGGCATTTTTAGTAAGTGCTTGAACGAACTTTGAAAAAAGAGTTCGGCGAGGAAGTCGACTAACAGAGTAATGTTTGTAGGTATGCTCACAGGTCGCCCTGCAGAGGAGATGTCCGGTTCTACGGGTGACCTTCTTCCCGAACTCATGCAACTGCACGAGCGAATTCGGCAGGCGATGGGAGGTGTTGCCCAAGCCTTATGGCCTGCCCACTCCATGCCCGAGGGCCTTGGAGAGCTTGCGGAGAAGCTGAAGGGAGCTCGGCAGCGCTTCCGATTGTGGAAGATATCGGCCTGCCGACAAGGCGCTAGGGAAGCCTGGGCCATGGTGAAGACCCGTTTTACGAAGTCTGACCCAAACCACATGGCCGAGGTTGGACCAGTGGGGCCTGATGGGAAGGAGATCCCTGTGAGCTTAGTATACGGCCAAGTAGAGTTGGTCGCGAAGTATTCCCAGCAGGACTGTAAATTAGACAGCCTGTTAGATGGTATAGAAGAGGAATACAATCAGTCAGAATGACTATGTAATTTTGAATTGACATGTGTAATGCCTTCTAGCCGGATTGTAGATCGTTTGTCGTTGCCGACCTTTTCGCTTCAACCTCGGGACCTGACAGTCCGGAGTGTGTCCGAATACCATAGCGGTTATATAAGAACCGTGGTATGCGTGGAGACCAGGCGTAGGGGTCATTAGTGCTTTATCAGACAAGTGCCCAACTAGTTTTGTTATATTACATGGTTAGTAAGAAACATCTTCCAAAGAGAATAGTTCCGTTAGGGGTTCCTTTCGCTGGGAGGCATGCCCTAAAGTGCATGTCCGTACTGCGTAAAAAGACGCAGAAAAAGGCATCTGGGGGCGCATAAAATGAGTAAAAAAGATCATCTTTTATCTCACCGACCGAATATTCCCTTAAGAACGCTAGCTTCCGGCTTCACCCAGTCTGAGGTACACATCCGGCTGACCCGGCAGTGACAATCGCAGAGGTGCTCCCTTTACCACCTAGCCAAACAATCGGGAACGTAGGGGTAAGCACAGGAGCCACGCAACCCAGCTTGGCCAAAACTTAAGTCATATCGATGCATATAATGGTGAAGAAAAAGGTACATGCGGAAGTTTGACGCATGTGTTGGGCATGAAGCCCGTATAAATAAGCTTCTATTAAAGAAGCCCCCAGGTTTAATGAGCGCGAGTGGCGCGTTACTAGATGAGCCTTTAAGGGCTATAAAAGAAAAGAAAAGAGGGGAAGGAGAGAAATGTAAGACAGAAAAATGCAAAAAATGGACAGAGGAAGGAGACGAACACTGAGTCCGGCGCTAGGCATAGAATCTTCGGAGACGGGTGGCGTTCCACGGGTTCGGCTCGAGTCGGTTATCCGACGCATCTCGCAGGCGGTACGCCCCGCCAGTCAGGACTTGGTCGATTATGAATGGACCTTCCCACTTGGGCTTGAGTTTGTCCTTTTTCTTATCCGGCAGGCGTAGAACTAGTTCGCCAACATTGTAATTTTTGGCCCGTACTTCTCTGCTTTGATATCTTCGGGCCTGCTGTTGATAAAATGCGGAACGGGCTTTTTCCACATCACGCTCCTCCTCCAGGGCGTCCAAGTTGTCCTGCCGATCGAGCTCGGCTTCTCTTTCTTCGTACATGCGCACTCTAGGTGAGTCATGAATTATGTCGCAGGGCAGGACTGCCTCTGCGCCGTACACCATAAAAAATGGTGTGTATCCGGTGGTGCGATTTGGCGTGGCCCGCAGCCCCCATAGCACGGAGTCGAGCTCCTCTACCCAGTGCGTGTTAGATTCCTTGAGGGACCGCACCAGTCTGGGTTTAATGCCGCTCATTATAAGACCATTTGCATGTTCGACCTGGCCGTTGGTTTGTGGGTGATAGACGGAAGCATAATCGAGCTTGATGCCCATGTTTTTGCACCAGAGTTTTACCTCGTCGGCGGTAAAGTTTGTACCGTTATCGGTTATGATGCTGTGGGGGACGCCATAACGGTGTACAACCCCGGATATGGAGTCTATCACAGGTCCGGATTCGGCCGTTTTAACAGGCTTGGCTTCTATCCATTTGGTGAATTTGTCCACCATGACCAGTAAGTATTTTTTCCTATCGGTTCCACCTTTAAGGGGTCCGACCATGTCAAGCCCCCAGGTCGCAAAAGGCCAGGTGATGGGTATAGTTTGGAGTGCGGTGGGTGGCATATGGCTTTGGTTGGCAAAAAGTTGGCAACCAGCGCATCGTTGGACTAAGTCCTGAGCGTCTGCCCGGGCCGTCGGCCAATAAAAGCCTGTACGGAAAGCCTTGCTAACAAGGGACTGAGCAGCGGCGTGGTGACCACCGAGTCCGGCATGAATTTCAGCCAGAAGGTTCCGCCCTTCCTCTTCGGAGATGCACCTTTGAAGGACTCCAGTAGTGCTTTTCTTATAAAGCTCTCCCTCATGGACTCTATAGGCTTTAGATCGCCGCACTATGCGGCGGGCCTCGTTTTGGTCCTCCGGGAGTTCCTGCCTAGTAAGGTAGGCTAGGAATGGTTCTGTCCACAGGGCGATGACCGCCATTATTACGTGGGCTGAAGGTGTAATTTCATTGGCAGAGCCTCCAATTGTGTCAGATTGTTCGGCGTCGAGTGGTGCGGCTGGGTCCGGGCTGTTATTTGTGGGTTCCCCCTCCCATGCTATGAATGGCTTGAACAATCTTTCCAAAAAGATGTTGGGGGGACTGCATCGCGTTTTGCTCCGATGCGTGCCAGGACGTCTGCTGCTTGATTGTTTTCTCGGGCTATATGGTGAAACTCCAGCCCTTCGAACCGAGCTGACATTTTTAGGACGGCGTTGCGGTAAGCTGCCATTTTTGGGTCCTTGGCGTCGAAGTCTCCATTTATTTGGGATATCGCGAGGTTTGAATCCCTGCGTACCTCTAGGCGCTGGATACCCATGGATACTGCTATCCGAAGAGCATGTAGGAGGGCCTCATATTCGGCTGCATTGTTGGAATCCATGTACATGATCTGGAGCACATATTGGACTGTGTCTCCTGTGGGGGACGTCAGGACGACGCCAGCCCCCAGTCCGGCCAACATTTTGGAGCCGTCGAAATGCATAATCCAGTTCTTTTCTCCCAAGCGGGAGATGAAGCGGCTTAAAGCCGCCACGCATCCGGTTAATTTTTGTATTTGTTTAAGGTCCTTTGGGACATCCAATTGTGACAAAGCTCGGATCTTGGCTGGGTTTGCTTCAATTCCTCTACCGGATACAATGAAGCCCAAGAGCTTTCCGGCTAGAACGCCGAAGACGCATTTTTCCGGATTGAGCTTGATGTCATATTTTTGGAGGTTATCGAATGTAAGCCTCAAGTCGTCTATTAGAGATTCGACATGTCTTGATTTGACGACCACATCATCCACATACGCCTCCACTGTTTTGCCGATCTGACTTGCCAGACATGTCTGGATCATGCGCTGATATGTTGCGCCAGCGTTTTTTAGCCCGAAGGGCATTGTGTTGAAGCAGAATGGGCCGTATGGAGTGATGAATGCTGTTGCAGCTTGGTCTGATTCTGCCATCTTGATTTGATGGTAACCGGAGTATGCGTCGAGGAAACACAACGAGTCGTGTCTTGTGGTGGCATCGATAATTTGATCGATACGGGGGAGGGGGAAGGGATCCTTTGGGCAAGCCTTGTTAAGGTCTTTAAAATCGACACACATGCGCCAGGATTTGTCCTTCTTTGGTACCATCACCAAGTTTGCTAGCCAGTCCGGATGTTTTATGTCTCTAATGAATCCGGCCTCCAATAGCTTGGCTAGCTCTTCTCCCATAGCCTGTCTCTTGGGTTCGGAAAAACGCCGAAGGGCTTGTTTGACAGGTTTGAATCCTTTTAGGATATTTAAGCTATGTTCAGCCAGCCTGCGTGGGATCCCTGGCATGTCTGAAGGGTGCCAGGCGAAAATGTCCCAGTTTTCTCGTAGGAACTCTCGCAGTGCGGCATCTACATCAGGGTTCAGTCGTGCCCGATGGAAGCTGTTTTATTGGGGTCCGTTGGGTGGACCTGGAATTTGACTATTTCGTCAGCTGGCTTGAAGGATGTGGATTTGGATCTCTTATTGAGTATCACATCATCCCTGTTAACCGTGGAGCGCAACGCAGTCAGTTCTTCGGCCGCTAAGGCTTCGGATAGTGCTTCAAGGGCTAATGCGGCCGTCTTGTTTTCGGCGCGGAGTGCTACGTCCGGATCACTAGTGAGAGTGATAATTCCGTTCGGCCCGGGCATTTTAAGCTTCATGTACCCGTAATGGGGTATTGCTTGGAAGATTGTGAATGCTTCCCGTCCCAGTAAAGCGTGATGTCCGCTCTTAAACGAGGCCACCTGAAACGTGACTTCTTCGGACCTGTAATTATCCGGCGTGCCGAACACCACATCTAGTGTGATTTTTCCTGTGCAGCGCGCTTCCCGACTGGGGATTATTCCTCTAAAGGTTGTGCTGCTTCGCTCGACGCGGTTCCAGTCTATTTCCATTTTTTGGAGGGTTTCCTCATAAATGAGGTTCAGTCCGCTGCCTCCATCCATGAGCACCTTGGTGAGGCGAAAGCCGTCCATTATGGGACTGAGGACCAATGCGGCTGGTGCTCGGGTTGTTCGGAATTTAGGTTCATCACTTGCGTTGAAGGTAATAGCAGTGTCGCTCCATGGATTTATTGTTGCAACTTGATAGACTTCGGCGAGGCTGCGGAGTGTTCTTTTTCGCACATTGTTTGATGCGAAAGTATCGAAGACTGTGAGAACGATACTGGTGTCCTCGGGCTGGCTTTCTGCGGCCTCCAGGATTAAGAGGTCCTCGCCAATTTTGGTCACCTGCCGGAGTATCCAACATGCTCTAAGGCTGTGAGTTGGTGTGGCGTCCTCTGTACTGTGAATTCTACAGGGTCCATCAAGCCACCTTTCCAGTACGGTTCCGTGCCCTGTAGAGGGTTTTGGCTTTCTGGTGTTTATCCCGGGTGTCCTATGATGATGCACCCTCTTAGTTCGGACGGGATTACTATTTAAGGCCGGATTATCCCAAAATTGTATTTCGGTTTTCCAGGCGCTTTCCATCGCACAGTATTTTTGTACTATGGACGCCAAGTCAGCGAAGCGTGTAATATCACGGCGACTTACGGCGTTAAGGATTCCCTCGTCCGTGCAATTACTGCAGAAAATTGAGATTGCGTCTTCCTCGCGGCAATCCTTTATCCTGTTCATAACCAGGAGGAATCTGGCCCAGTAATGATGTACTGTTTCCTCGGGCCTCTGCCTGATTTGGGAGAGATCGCTTATGTTCGGGTGGGCGGGTGTCATTGAATCTGAAACCTTACCCAATCCAAGATTCGGAGGCCGAAGAGTTTCCGAACTCTGAAGTTCGGATTCTTGGATATTGTCCAACGAATCTAGCCCGTTGCCTGATCCTAAGCTCAGGTCTTGAGTTACATCCTCCCCTCCGCGGGTATCCGGCTTGGAGGAGTCGGGAATTCGGACGTAGCTAGTCCTTAAAATAGATGAAGGGTCGCCGCACTGCGCCTCTACCACGGCAACGTGGTGGGTGACTTGGGGAGAGTTAATTTCTCTTAGATCGGGTTTAAGCCCAACCTGGTCGTAATCCGTAGCGACCCCTAGGGCGGCGATGCGATCCAAGAGCTTGTTTACGGAAGAGAGCTCCATTGGATCTAGCTACTCGACGAGCTCCGAGCTGACGTGTAGGTTGCTTTTGATGACCCGAGAGGTCACCGTCGGCGCAACAGCCGAATAGGTGGTCATGAGGAAACCACCTAGCCGGAGGGTCTGGCCAACAGCCAAGGCTCCCTTAGCAACAGCACCGTCTTTAAAGACGGGAAGAGGCATCCTTCCTGATTGTGACGGCACAGAGGAACTCTCAATGAAAGCACCAATGTCGGTGTCAAAACCGGCGGATCTCGGGTAGGGGGTCCCGAACTGTGCGTCTAGGCCGGATGGTAGCAGGAGGCAGGGACACTTTGTTTTACCCAGGTTCGGGCCCTCTCGATGGAGGTAATACCCTACTCCTACTTGATTAATATTGATGATATGGGTAGTACAAGAGTAGATCTACCACGAGATCAACGAGGCTAAACCCTAGAAGCTAGCCTATGGTATGATTGTTGTGTGTGGAGTTGATTGCCTACGGACTACAACCCTCCGGTTTATATAGACACCGGATAGGGTTAGGGTTACACAGAGTCGGTTACAATGGTAGGAGATCTTGAATATCGCATCGCCAAGCTTGCCTTCCACGCCAAGGAAAGTCCCATCCGGACACGGGACGAAGTCTTCAATCTTGTATCTTCATAGTCCAGGAGTCCGGCTATCCAAACACCCCCTAATCCAGGACTCCCTCAGCGCCCCTCTCCACAGTTTACGCCTTCGGTCATAATTGTCGTAGTGCTTAGGCGAAGCCCTGCGCAGATCACTACACCATCACCGTCACCACGACGTCGTGCTGACGAAACTCTCCCTCGACACTTTGTTGGATCAAGAGTTTCGAGGGACGTCATCAAACTGAACGTGTGCAGAACTCGGAGGTGCCGTACGTTCGGTGCTTGATCGGTTGGATCGAGAAGACGTTCGACTACATCAACCACGTTAAGCTAATGCTTACGCTTTCGGTCTACGAGGGTACGTGGACACACTCTCCCCCTCTCGTTGCTATGCATCTCCTAGATAGATCTTGCGTGAGCGTAGGATTTTTTTTGAAATTGCATGCTACGTTCCCCAACAGATGCTTCCATACTTTGTATTGTTTTTTAACTCTTGATTTCATTGCTACCACCATTGCAATATGTTACGCTTCTGTATTATGGTACATATGTTTTTATGGTCTAGGTAGTTTGCTTCCATAGTTCATGTTTCTCTCTTTCTTTGATTTTATTGTTCTCTTTTTGGGCACCATTTAAATTTAAGCATGGCACCATGTATGATATGACATATCAACTCATTTCTTCGTGTAAGCCATGCTTCCTATTATGTTTTGCATAAGTTCCCTACAACATATTGATTTCCCTTCATCCTAATTTTGTCATGCTTCCATTGCTTATCATGTATGTTGTGATAGATTAACTGCTTCTTGTTGTACATATGTTTTGCGCCAAACAATGCCAACCGTGCATCACTGCTTCCTCAAATGCATTGTACTATCCTCTCCTTATGATGCGACAGTGTCGATCTGAAGGTGGAGATGGGATTTGGTGGAGAGATGGGCGGAGACACGATTGAGGCCGCTGTTGAGGATGTGCTTGCTTACGTACTCCACCGGCTTGATGACGTGCGTTAGTTGTAGCTTTCACGACAAGCAAACTGACTAGGATAATTCCATGTGGCGGTCAATTGCTAGCAGTGGCGCCCTGGTGCTTGCTTTCATCACAACGGCGACGACTTTTATTTGGTGATTCTTCACCTATGTGTTGCCTATTGTGAAGTTACAGCCTAAGACAATACCCTCGGTTCCTAGCCGTCTTAGTCTCTTAAACATGGACCTTGTATCAGAATATTTTTGTAATATAATTAATTTGTTCATTTTTTATTATATTAGACTTTTTTGTGCATGGAAGGAGATTCCCTTCTCTTTACAAGAAATCTTTTGTTTATTTGAAAACAATTTACTCACTACAGTGGAAACCATTCTATATCTGAGTGGAAGACAATTTAATTATTGCTCACAGATGCAAATGTAACTTTGAATGGAAGCAAATTTTCTGGTCGCCTGAAACAAATTCTTGCTTCATTGCATACAAAATAATAAACATTTATAATGGACACAAATTTCCTAAGGAATCTCTGTTAGATGGAATTTTTTGTGGCTATAGTTGAAGCAAATTAATGAGTTGATGGAATCAAACATTTGAGAAATATAAATCGAAAGCAAACTTGGCCGCATAGTTTGAGGGCTTCACGTTTCAGGGTAACCAAACCTTTTTTTTAGAAGAGGATAAGCAAACTTGATTGGACAGTTTGAGGGCCATAACTTTAGGAGAGTCGTTAGCGAGGGTGTTGTGGGTGGTAACTGGAAGCAGTTATTACGAAGCAATAAAACAATCCATGCACCGGCCTAGTAGCAGATCCAATGACCATCATTCATCTCATCCTATGGCATAGGATTGGTCTGATAATATGCAAAGGATCAATAGTCTGATTTCTAGCGGCTCTTTTATATCTCCCACTACCATATTTGATTTTTACAACTGGCAAGAACAAAGGGAGTGATGCCCCCTTATCTTTGTTGGGTGCAAGCATCTGCTTTGTGTATGCGCATGTATTGTCGACGTTGTCTGTGTGCCATCTCCTTCTGGTTCATAAATCTTGGTTCTTAACTGAGGAAAATACTATCTGTTACTATATTACATCACCCTTCCGCTTTGGAGAATCCCAACACTATTACAAGTAGCAGTTTCCTCTGAGCACGAGGGAGAGAGTCGAATCGGGGCCAAGACAACGCCTCCATGGATGGGTCGACGTCGTGGGCGTCGCCGTTGTCAACCTCGGACATCGCAAAGTAGGGATTTCTTCCAACCCAGACCACGAATCCCTAAGTCCACCGGAGCTTCTCGAACGAGCCGACCACGACAACGGGAGGAGAGCGCATCTCGTGGCACCCATCCACCACCACCAGACAAACTAGATCAAGAACACGGCAAACACGGCTCTGCCTAGATCAATCCCGCCACCACAGCACCACCTTCATCACGCCCAAAGGACCCCACCACCTCCACCGCAACCTCTGGCCTGCCCCAACAACGTCGGTGGTGTGAACTACCGTCGTCCATTACGTCGGCCGACATCCGGGCCACCACCACCCACATCAAATGGATCTGGGCAGGGAAAAACCCAGTTCCGCCGCCACCGGTGTCCACGGCCGGCCCCCACGCTGCCCTCGCAGCTGTGATGGAGCAGCCCCGCCGAGTGCCCCTTGGGTCGCCGCCCCAGCACTCAGATTCCATGTGCGTGCCGCCCTGCCTCCAGCGTCCGCAAGACCGCGTCATGCACACACTAGCGACGCCTTGCATTCGTGTCGTCGGGCACCTCCTCATCCCGGCTGAGCATCCCCACGCAGCTTTGCTCCAGACTTGAGGGAAGGGAAGGCCCATCGCCGCCGTCGCCGCGCGGGCTTTTCCCGACGGCGCTCGCCGGCTACGGCGGAGGGAGGGGTTGGTGGCGGTGTATGGGGCTGTCGCGGCTAGGGTTTCGCACCCAGGTCGCCCCGCGGGGGAGCGACACGGGGCTGCGACACGATAGCGTATACCTAAAGATTATTCCAAATTACTTTATTAGATTTGACTATACCGATATATCAATCAAACGCCAAAACGTGTCTAGATATATTCGTATTTAGATAAATCTAAGACAAATAATTCGAAACGGAGGTGGCGGTTTATTTGACAACGAAATATGGGCTTGTTGTACATTAGTAACGTGTGAAGGGTCGAAATGAAGGAACATCCCAACTGAAGGGTCGAAATGAAAGAACATCCCGAGGGCCTTTTTAGTACACCAGCACACCGGGCGTTTTCGCTCCGGTGTCCGCCGTCGTATCACTAGTCCACTGTCCCCGGCGACGTGGATTGATCGCTCGCCCTACATCAATCGAGACCGAAATTTTTTCCTGTCTGCCTCCCTCAACATCCCCGGCCGATCTACCGCTGTGCGCCGCCACCCTAGTTCTGGAGGTACGCCGGAGCTCTACCTTGTCCCTCCTCGGCATTAGGTGTTAGCTTTTCTTATCAAAATTGGACTCACAAGCCTGCCACGGTCTACGAGTCGCCTCCAATTCAACTGCTGTAACCCTAGCTCCGTCCCTGTCCTTAAAACCCTAGCTCGCCCTAAACCGTGGCGCCCGCCGCCGCCCCCCATCCTGGGCTGGCGTTGGTCTTCCGAAGCGGCGGAGGCTCAGGAGTGCCCTCGATCTAGGTCAGACCTCACCGACCGGCACGCCGTGCTCACAACTCGCACATCCTACTGCCAACATCAGTTCATTTTCCATTTCGTTTTTTTTGTGGGGGCCCAACCTCCATAGCGCACGATCGAGTTCGAGTCCAGCCCTTCTTATAGAGAAGGGCAGTCCTTATCTGTACAATGCTATACAATGATTGCTTGGCTAATGGGGGGCCATTAGTCGATCTGATGATGGCTACCTATGGTTTATTTACTCTATTTTATTTGGGAGGGGGGACAGAGCTGGGGCCTGATGGTGTGGTTGATGGACCATCGCCATCACCATTACATGGCAACTTGGTCTCGTGGCCGTTGGAGTTGGACGGCGTAGATTAACCTGGTTGAACGGTCAGTCGACACGTGGTGGCGGTCTCCACCGCTCTTTTTGCGATTTATAAGGTTTTATTTATTCAGGCTGTGCATTAGCGAACATTTTGTATTTAATTGTATGGCATGTCTTCACTGTTTTATTTAATGTTTTCAAGTGATGTTTTATCATATTTCGGGTGCTGATTAGTATCTTCACGGTGACGTGACTGTTTTCTAGGTGTTATTAAGTCTCTGGCATGCTAGCATTTCTAGTATTATTGACATCTTCGGTGGGCTTTCCTAGAAAATTTAGTACTAAATTTAGTAAGTACCCCCTCCGTTCTAAAATACTTGTCGTGGTTTTAGTTCGACGACAACTATTTTGGAACGGAGGGAGTACTTTTTTTCCCAAGTGCATGGTTCTGTTTATGTTGATTTATCCTGTAGATCTTCAGAGACTGGAACTTCCATTTCTTTCCTAGTTGAGCCAAAAGAAGATTTCAATCCAATAAGCAAAAACTGAAGGGTGCAATCTGACCCTCTTTGCCCACCACCACGACCACTGCGGGTTACCTTAATAGATTGAAATTTATAACAAAGACACTATTCGAGACATTATTTCAGTACTTAGGTTGCAAATATTCCCATATTATATAGATGCTCGATATGTCCATAAAATCCTTCCTTTTTAATTTTAGCTAACAAACACACTTTTGTTCCATGCGCTTACTTTATTTCTTTGAAAGGATCTGGTCCTGACTTCTCTCTTTTTTTCCCTTGGGATATGCGCTTGTATAGGTTGATCTAAACAGCAAGAGGGCATCACATTGTACCAGAAAGCGCCAAAGAAGGACCGATTGCAACACAAGTGATGGGATGTAATAGTCGAGAAAATAAGGCTGCGCCGGAGCAAAAACTAACTACTTTATCCGGTAAAAAGAAGTGCTTTGCTTGTAAAGAGACATCACACAATTTGGATCAATGCAGGATAAAAGACAAACTGGGTACTGCGGCTCAGCTATTTGGACATTCTACAAGGTTTCCATTCTACATGATTCAGCCTTCAAAGGAAGTTGTCGAAAATGAAAAGTTCTACCATCACTGCCTGCTGATCACATCTAATGCCTATAACTTGGACCCGGCAGCAGTGAAAATTGAACTAAATAAGTTCTGGAAGCTGACTGATGGCTGGTATATAAAGAGAGAAGGTAGACAGAATTTCGTGGCATCCTTCAACTCAGAGGATGACCTACTAAGCTGTTTAAATCCTCCCAATGTAGAAACATTTCTAGATGAAAAGGAGGTGAATTTTACTGTAGCAAGGTGGGATGAAGGTGATGGGGAGAAACTTGACTTGATCAGAGAGTGGCTTTTGGTCTATGGGGTCCCAGGTGCATATAGAAACTGGAAGGAGCTATATCAAGTTGCATCTGCAGTTGGAGTTTTGCTTGAGGTGGATGAGGAAAGTTTGGAAAGCGGAGATAAGGAGCCTATTAGGTTGAGGATAGCGTTGGGAAGTCTTGTTGGTTCTCCTTTCTCTTACCACTTTGTGTTTGGATGGTCATCTAGACCAGTCAAGTTCATGATTGAAGACAAAGCAAGAAGGATAGAAGGGCAATGGAAAGAAGTAGAAGAACGGAAGGTCAGCGTCATGAAGGAATATGCAGATATAAGAGAAGGTATTGAGGTACCTCCAGAAACATTGAATAAAGGAATGGATTTAGAGGGCACTGGAATAGTTTTCGCAGGCAATTATTCTTTGGATTTTGGAAGTTGCTCATGCAAGGAATGTAAAGAAGAACTGAAAACCACAGAACGAAATGGTAACATCATGAAGGAATATGCAGATATAAGAGAAGAAGGTATTGAGGTACCTGCAGAAACACTGAATGAAGGAATGTATTTAGAGGGCACTGGAGTAGATTTCACAGGCAGTTATTCTTTGGATTTCAGAAGTTGCTCAGGCAAGGAATGTAAAGAAGAACTGAAAACCACAGAAGGGAATGGTAGCGTCATGATGGAATATGCAGATATAAGAGAAGAAGGTATTGAGGTACCTGCAGAAACACTGAATGAAGGAATGGATTTAAAGAGCACTGGAGTAGTTTTCGCAGGCAATTATTCTTTGGATTTCGGAAGTTGCCCAGGCAAGGAATGTAAAGAAGAACTGAAAACCACAGAACGGAATGGTAGTGTCATGAAGGAATATGCAGATATAAGAGAAGAAGGTATTGAGGTACCTCTAGAAACACTCAATAAAGGAATGGATTTAGAGGGCACTGGAGTAGATTCCGCAGGCAATTATTCTTTGGATTTTGGAAGTTGCTTAGGCAAGGAATGTAAAGAAGAACCGAAGACTACAGAAACAGTTACATTGCTGGAAGTGGCAAAGTTCATTCCAGAGTTAAGAGCTGATGAAGAGATCGAGGAAAACAGCGGAAGTGCTATGGCAGCCACCACAACAAACTCAAAGAAAGCAGCAGAAGGGGGGCAATCCCCAAGTGAAAGCTCGGCAAGAGGTGATCATATGTCGGGTTTGGAAGATTGTTCTGACAAGAAACATCAAAAGAAACTGATGACCTGCGACATGGCTACATTTCTGCAAGTCTCGAAGTTCACTGAAGAGTTTAAAACTGATGGAGAGATCAAAGAAAACAATGCAAGTGCTATAGTGGGCACCAGAACGAACTCCGAGGGAGCTACAGTAGACATTCCAAAAGCTACAGAAGACATGGCTACATTGCTGCAAGCATCGAAGTTCACTGAAGAGTTAAGAACTGATAGAGAGATCAAAGAAAACAATGCAAGTGCTATACTGGGCACCAGAACAAACTACGAGAGAGCTACAGAAGACATTCCAAAAGCTACAGAAGACATGGCTACATTGCTGCAAGTGTCGAAGTTCACTGAAGAGTTAAGAACTAATGGAGAGATCAAAGAAAACAATGCAAGTGCTATAGTGGATACCAGAACGAACTCGGAGAGAGCTACAGAAGACGTTCCAAAAGCTGAAGGTGGGCAATCCATAAGTGGAAGTTCAACTTCAACAAGCTTGATTGAAGAGGTCTTCAGAGGTCAGTGAAAACTGCACATTTGTGAACTTTGCTGTGCTATATTTATCAAATATGTTTATGATGTATGTTGTGAATTTTCTTGGCACAATAACAATTGGTTGACACTTTGTTTGCTGACATCATTTCTGATCTGCCCATGAAGGTCACAAGCCATCTATAAAAAATGTGTACACAAGAAGAGATCGGAAGCAAAAAAAATCGACAGAAGGTTCCACTTTGTGTGCTAACATCAGTTCTGACAGTGCCCATGAAGGTTTACAGAAGCCACCTATAAAAAATATGTACGAGGGAAGTGATCCCAAGCAAAAAGGATCCACAGGGGGGCAAGTTGCTTCAAAGGAACTGAACAAAGGAATGAACCCAGGGAGCAGCAGTCACGCCACAAGGATTGCAACCTCAACATGCAATATGATGGACTCAGAAAGTTTATTGGAAAAGGAACACGAGAAAGAAATGAAAATGGCAGAAACAGCAGCAAAGACTGTGGGAGCTGAAGGAGCACAATCTATCAAGGGAAGTTCAGTATGCATGCTTAGAGTAACTCAGACAAAAGGTGAGTCAACCATCCTATGTGCATAAAATTGTTACACTTGTATACCTTCAAACCTTTTCTTAACCAAGTCTTTTATCACAAGTTAGAAGGAAAACATCCAATTAGCATTTGACCACCAGTCTTTATAGAAAATGAAAAGCAAACTGATTTTCAATTTTTGAGTGGCACAATTGGGAATATAAGAAAAGGGGTGTACACCAAAACATGGACTGTAGAGAGTGTGCAAGATGACAGCCTTAGAGCATGTCTAGTAGAGCCCTCAAACCCTTAAATCTGGTTTTAGTTTTAAGGGTTGAGAATTGGCCATTTTTGACACTTTTAAGGGTTGAAAAACAGGGGCAAAGACTAGAACCCTCAAACCCAACCCTTATAACGGAATATCCAACCCTTATAACAGAATATTCCGTTATAGGGGTTGGGTTTGAGGGTTCTAGTCTTTGCCCCAACCCGAACCCTTAAAACTGTCATTTGACATATCACAATTTTCACTAGAAAAACACAATCAACCTTCAAACAAACACGGAAATGAAGATCATTGATGCATGGTTTAATAGTTTACATCACACAATCATCATCTTCCCCCTCTCATCGGCACCATCACCAAAAAGTTGCACCTGGCGCCATCTCCTAGACCACTTCCACGTCCATCAAGCACCTCCATTGTCGCCGGTGGTGGAGTCCTCCACACCGCCATCGCCACCACCACTCATCGGAGTGTACCTCGAAGAGTAGAGGACGCACCACGGAATATCCTCTTCCTCTCCGCGATGTCCTGCTTGTACTCCTTCCACCACATCAATTGGTCTTCATCCATGTCCTTCTTGGACATCATCATGTGCTCCTTCTCTTCCACCATGAGTTCTTTCCATGCCTTTGCTTCTTTGACCTTGATCATCCTCTCCTCCAAGTCGGCCTTGCGCTTGGCATCTTCACGCCTTGCTTCAACTTGTGGAAGCTTCACCTCTTTCTTCTTCTCGTTGATAAGAAGCTTTGTCTCCAATCTCTCCATTGTCAATGCCTCCCTTGACTTCATCATATGTTCTATCTTCTCCCTTATGCTTGACGCCTCTCCTTCCATCTTCTTCCTTAGCTTATCCTTCTTGTTTCCAGCGGGCTTGTGC
This sequence comes from Triticum urartu, assembly GCF_056163025.1. NCBI lineage: Eukaryota > Viridiplantae > Streptophyta > Magnoliopsida > Poales > Poaceae > Triticum > Triticum urartu. The sequence goes on from NC_141878.1 coordinate 222,972,152, forward strand.
TCGTTCCTTCCCTCCTCTTCACTATCATCCATCCTAACCATTGCCGACTTCTTGGGTGCGGTCTCTTGATCCCTCAACTTCCACTTGTCATAAGTTTGAAGAATTTTCCAAACATGTTTAAATGGGAATGCTTTGCCCTTGGAAGCGGCCATCTCCTTGTACCTCAAGTCAGCAATTGCCTCCTACAAACCCACCAATAGCATAGTAAACGTTGTTAGAGTTATAATATAAGTCATGTACCCCTTTGTATTTATCCTGTTGTATAAGGGGTTTCCTGCATATGTTCCACACCTGTACATGTATATATATATATATATATCGGCCTATGGCCTCATGGGAATACAAGTTGCATATTCCTAACATGGTATTAGAGCTTTAGGTTTTTTTTCCGCACGCGCAACTCGTGCTCAGATCCTGTTCATCCGCCGCCGCCGCCGTCCTCTCCCCGCCGACCACCAAGCCCAATCCCAAGCCCTCCCGCTCCTCCAAGCGCTCCCGCCCCTCGGACTCGGCGCCCGCCAAGCGCGCCCGCTCGCGGCCCCCGGATCCGGACCCCGCCGCCGCGGGATCCTCCTCCCCCCGCCGGCGTTGGCGCCCACGCGGATGTGCCGGCTGACGCCCCGTTCTCTGCCATCGCAAACGTGGACGACTTCGTGCTTCGGTCCGGCGTGCGCGTGGGGCTGAAGCGCGAGTTCGCCTTCGCCATCGCCTCCCAGGCCGCCCTCGCCCCCTCCCTCGGCCGCACCCGCTCCTCCCGTTCTGTGCTGGCGCTGTTTTCCTCCAGGCTGGTGTCGCTCGGCTGAAGCTTTGCTTCGTTCTACTGCAAAAAAAAATGTCTGCTGCATCGGGCTATGTTGCTGTCCCTCGCTGTCCGGTGATCTTTGATGGTACTAACTACACCGAGTTTACTGGCTTCATGCGCATTCACATGCGTGGCATCCGTCTCTGGGGTGTTCTTTCTGGCGAGGTCTGCTGTCCGCCACGTCTAGTTCCTCCGGTGGCCCCTACTCCGCCAACTCCATCGGTTCTTCCTACGGATGCTAATCAGGCCGCCAAGGATGCGGCCAAGGTTGCTGATGAGGCTGCTGATCGTGCTTATGATGAGAGGGTTTTGGCTTATGAGGAGGCTCTTCAGACGTATCATGCTGCTCTGTCTGTTTACACCCAGTGGCTTGATGATGATGCTCGTGCTGCAGCTGTTCTCACTGCTAGTGTTCTGCCTCAGTTTGCTTCTGAATTTCTGGGTCTTTCTACTGTCTTTGAGATGTGGACCCGTCTTCGTGAGCGCTATCAGCCCTCTGGTGATGCCTTATACCTCTCTGTGATCCATCAGGAGCATGCTCTTCAGCAGGGTGACTCTACTGTTGATGACTTCTATGCACAGAGTTCTGCTATCTGGCGCCAGCTTGATTCTCTCCGTAGTGCTGGGTGTCGTACCTGCCCCTGTTGCCAGGCTGTCCAGGCCAATTTGGAGTTTCATCGCGTCTATGAGTTCTTGTCTCGGCTCCGTAAGGAGTTTGAGCCCCGGCGTGCTCAGTTGTTTGCTCGTGGCCGTATTTCTCTCATGGAGGCGCTTTCTGAGATTCGTGCTGAGGAGACTCGCTTACGTGGTGCTGGTTTGCTGGAGGTTCCCTCTGTCCTCGCTACTCGTGCTCCTACGCCACTTGCTCCACCGACCCCTTCTCGCTCGAGTGCTCCGCCGCTCTTGCCCACTCCTTCTGGAGGCTCAGGTCGCCCCCGTCCACATTGCGCCTATTGCAACAATGATGGTCATCTTGAGTCTCAGTGCTACACGAAGAAGAAACACCTGCGCAAGGCTCGATCATCATCTTCAGGGACTTCGTCATCTACCTCGACAGCTTCAGCCATTGCTTTGACTGAGCAGGATATTCTGAGACTTAAGCGTCTGCTCGCGGCTTTAGGTTCTTCCTCGACGGGTACTGCCGGTTCTGTGACTGATGCTTCCCGCACTGAGCGATCACCCTCTACACAGTCAGGTACATCCCCATGGGTTCTGGACTCTGGAGCTTCTTTTCATATGTCTTCTCATTCTTCCACTTTGTCCTCTCTTCGATCACTGGATTCTCCTATTCATGTCTTCACTGCTGATGGTACCCCACTTTCTGTTGCTAGTAGAGGCAATCTTACTACTACTCCTTATTCTGTTCCTGATGTTGCTCATGTTCCTCGACTTACCATGAATTTATTTTCTGCTGGTCAACTTACGGATTCTGGTTGTCGCGTCATCCTTGACGTTGACTCTTGTTCTGTCCAGGACCGTCACACGCACACTCTGGTTGGGGCTGGCCCTCGCCGCCGTGATTCTCAGGGTCTTTGGGAGTTGGACTGGCTTCATGTTCCTTCTGCTGCCACCACCATCGCCAGTTCTTCCGCTTCTGTCGCCTCCGTCACTGGTTCCTTCCAGCAGTGGCATCATCGACTTGGTCATCTGTGTGGTTCTCGGTTGTCTTCTTTAGTTCGTCGAGGCCTTCTGGGGTCTGTCTCAGGAGATGTCTCTTTAGAGTGTCAGGGTTGTCGTCTTGGCAAGCAGATTCAGTTACCATATTCACATAGTGAGTCAGTGTCTAAGCGTCCTTTCGATTTAGTCCATTCTGATGTATGGGGTTCGGCCCCTTTCGCTTCGAAAGGTGGTCATAAATACTATATTATTTTCATAGATGATTTCTCTCGTTACACATGGCTTTATTTCATGACTTCTCGTTCTGAGGTGTTGTCTATTTATAAGCGTTTTGCTGCCATGGTTCATACTCAGTTCTCTTCACCCATTCGTGTTTTTCGTGCTGACTCCGCTGACGAGTATATCTCTAAGATGTTGCGTGGTGTTCTTGCTGAGCACGGGACTCACTCTCAATTCTCTTGTCCTGGTGCTCATGCTCAGAATGGTGTGGCTGAGCGAAAGCATCGACATCTTCTTGAGACGGCTCGTGCATTGATGATTGCTGCCTCTTTCCCGCCTCATTTTTGGGCTGAGGCCGTCTCCACATCCACCTATCTTATCAATATACAGCCTTCCGCTGCTCTACAGGGTGGTGTTCCTTTCGAGCGACTTTTTGATCGTTCTCCCGATTATTCGATGCTTCGCTTGTTTGGTTGTGTTTGCTATGTTCTTCTTGCCCCTCGCGAACGCACCAAACTGACCGCTCAGTCTGTTGAGTGTCTTCTTAGGCTACAGTGATGAGCATAAGGGCTATCGTTGTTGGGATCCTATTGGTCGTCGGATGCGTATCTCTCGAGATGTGACTTTTGAAGAGTCTCGTCCCTTCTACCCACGCCCATCTTCCTCGACTTTTTCAGTACAGGATATCTCTTTCCTCACTTTTCCTGACTCACCTATCACCCCCGCCGAGACTGTACCTCTCCATTCCACTTCCTCTCCTTCTCCACATCTAGTTGATTTGCAGCCACCATCCTCCCCGGTCTCCTCGCCTAGCATGTCACCGGGTTCTCCACCTTCATCTCCGGTGACTTCCTCCCCGGTCTCCTCTCCCAGCCTGTCACCGGATTCTACACCTTCATCTCCGGTGACTTCTTCGTCGCCACCCCCTGATTCTACCTTGCCGATTCCTCCTTCTATTATTCCATCTTTTCCTCAGCATTACACTCGTCGTCCACGACCAGTCGATGCCTCTGTGGATGGGTCGTCATCTTCCTCTCAGCCTACTTATGGCTTGCGTTCTCGTCCTCGTCCGCCTGTTGATCGCTTTGGATTTCCCACCGCTGGTGCTGCTGTTCTTGAGCCGACTTCTTATCGTCAGGCTGTTGTTCATCCTGAATGGCAGTTTGCGATGGCAGAGGAGATTGTTGCTCTTGAACGCACTGGTACCTGGGATCTTGTTTCTCTTCCTCCTGGAGTCCGTCCGATCACTTGTAAGTGGGTCTACAAGGTTAAGACTCGCTCCGATGGTTCTCTTGAGCGTCACAAAGCTCGTCTTGTGGCTCGTGGTTTTCAGCAGGAGCATGGTCGTGATTATGACGAGACTTTTGCTCCTGTGGCTCATATGACCACTGTTCGTACACTTATTGCCGTTGCCTCTGCACACCACTGGTCTATATCTCAGCTTGATGTTAAGAATGCCTTTCTTAATGGTGAGCTGCGTGAGGAGGTGTACATGCAGCCACCACCTGGGTATTCTGTTCCTGATGGCATGGTATGTCGTCTTCGTCGCTCTCTCTATGGCCTTAAGCAAGCCCCCCGCGCCTGGTTTGAGCGTTTTGCCTCTGTGATCACTGCTGCTGGTTTTTTCGCAAGTGCTCATGATCCAGCATTGTTTATTCACCTTTCTCCTCGTGGTCGGACTCTTCTTCTTCTTTATGTTGATGACATGATCATCACGGGGGATGACCCCGAGTATATTGCCTTTGTAAAGGCCCGTCTTAGTGAGCAGTTTCTTATGTCTGATCTTGGACCTCTTCGCTACTTTCTTGGGATTGAAGTCTCTTCTACCTCTGATGGCTTTTTTATATCCCAGGAAAAGTATATCCAGGATCTTCTTGCTCGTGCTGCTCTTACTGACGAGCGCGTTGTTGAGACTTCTATGGAGCTCAATGTTCACCTCCGTGCTACTGATGGTGATCCTCTCCCTGACCCGACGCGTTATCGTCATCTTGTTGGCAGTCTTGTCTATCTAGCTGTCACTCGTCCGGACATCTCTTATCCGGTTCATATTCTGAGTCAGTTTGTCTCTGCCCCCACCTCGGTTCACTATAGTCATCTCCTTCGTGTTCTTCGATATCTTCGAGGCACGCTCTCTCACCGTCTATACTTTCCTTGCTCCAGTTCTTTACAGCTCCAGGCCTATTCGGATGCTACGTGGGCTAGTGATCCTTCCGATCGCCGTTCACTTTCTGCTTACTGTGTTTTTCTTGGTGGTTCTCTCATTGCCTGGAAGACGAAGAAACAGCTTGCAGTTTCCCGTTCGAGTGCCGAGGCTGAGTTGCGAGCAATGGCTCTTTTGACAGCAGAGGTGACTTGGTTACGGTGGTTACTTCAGGATTTTGGTGTTTCTGTCACTACACCGACTCTGCTTTTATCTGACAGTACAGGTGCTATCAGCATTGCACGCGATCCTGTGAAGCATGAGCTCACCAAGCATATTGGTGTTGATGCTTTCTATGTGCGCGCTGCTGTGCAGGATCAGGTTATTGCTCTTCAGTATGTGCCTTCCGAGTTACAGTTGGCGGATTTCCTGACGAAGGCTCAGACTAGAGCACAGCATGGCTTTTATCTCTCCAAACTCAGTGTTGTTCATCCACCATGAGTTTGAGGGGGGGTGTTAGAGTTATAATATAAGTCATGTACCCCTTTGTATTTATCCCGTTGTATAAGGGGTTTCCTGCATATGTTCCACACCTGTACATGTATATATATATCGGCCTATGGCCTCATGGGAATACAAGTTGCATATTCCTAACAAACATATATGTACTCACATAACAATAGCATAAAAAATCAAAATAAATGTGAACAACATATATGTACTCACATAGTCACTCTCCACGGTTCCACTAGGCGATGCATCCTTCACTTGGTCCATTGCCGCACTCCAACGAGCACAATGGGGCTTCATCAACTCCCACCGGCCTTGAAGCGACCGGCAACTACGAGGGATGTACCCACCGGTCTCCGGCTTGATCTTGCAATAGAAGTCCTTTATGCGTTGCCAATAGCGTTTACCTGATTGATCGGTACAGGTGCTTGCATCCAACCCCACATGTGCCCAAGCACGAACCAAGAGAATATCTTCGTCCTCGCTATAGTTTGTCGAGCGCACGGTGGGTTTTGCAACGGCGGCGAACGCCTCCTCTATCTCGGTCACCTCCTCCTCATCTTCCCCTTCCTCCTCATCACCCTCTTCCTGCAAGTCATCACCAAACCCCAGGGGTTCGAGAGAAGGAGCCCCGATGTCCACCTCCGCTTCTTCGAGAAGCCCCATGAATGACATTGGCGGGGCAGGCATTCCGTCGAGCACCTCGTGCACGACGGGCGGAGGTGCGGGGGCCGGGGCGGCCGTCGGCTTCTTCCTGGAGGTGGCCTTCTTCACCTTCGGCGCCGCTGCCCCCTTCGGCCCAAGGGAGGGCTTCTTCCTCACCTTCGGCGTCGCTGCGGCCGGGGCGACGGCCGGGGCGAGCTGGGGGAGGATGACGTGCTGGCCAGCACGCCGCCTCTTCGCGCCGACGGCCACAACCGACGGCACCTCCGGCGCGGGCGGAGGGAGCGAGGACGGGGCCGGCGCAGGCGTCGCCGAGGCCGAGGCCAGGGGCGGGGCGACGGGCGGAGGGAGGGAGGACGCGGGCGGGGTGGCCGGGGCGACGGAGGAGTCCGGCGGCGCCTCCATGGCTCGCCGCGGTGGCGACGGGATCGACGAGGCGTTCGACGGGAGGGAGCGCGCGAGGGGAAATTTCCCTCCCGCGCAACGACCGGTGGAGTGCAGGTTGGAGGTGGGTTTCCCTCTCCAATCCTCACTTTTACAGATTGGGAGGGCAACCCCAGATCCAATCCGTAATTTTTTTTAAGGGTTTAGGGGTTCTATTATTTGCCGTTTTTTCGTTTCAACCCGTAAAAAAATGGTTATTTCTGTTTATTTGAGGGTTTAAGGGCTCTACTAGACATGCTCTTACCAATTGTGGTGGGGCATGCATTTACATGAACATAAGGTAAACATCTTACATTACTGCTTTACAAACAAGCTTACATAGGATAAGAATATGAACTTGAACAAAAGAAGGTTAAAACAGATGAAATACAAAAACTACTAGGGAGATGTGAGATGAGTTATGTGAAAAACAGTAACTGCTCTACTAATTTGTGGAGGGAACATTACCCTGATGGACAAAATACCCGTTTAGAAACTAGAAGAGTTTGATTATTGAATACTTCGTTTTATTGTCTTCAACCATTTTATATACTCCCTCTGTAAAGAAATATAAGAGCGTTTAAATCACTACTTTAGTGATCTAAACACTCTTATATTTCTTTACGGAGCGAGTACTGCTTAATTTCTGATCCAGTGCATTGATGCTTTTCGAAAACATTGGTTTTGGTATGGTTGTGTGTAAAAAGTAAAATAGGAGCTTAGTTCCAAACCCTTTTGCTGTAAAAGTTCGGCAATGTTTCTGATGGAACAGGGGAAACATCCCTGCTTTATTGAAGTTTGAGTTAGAAAATATTTTAATAATATGTACTTTGTTTGCACTGTTTCTGGAACGACACCAGAAGGAGCTTGGTTTGATGGAAAGCAGCCTGTTTCTAAGATGACTACGCGGTATGTGATCTGATATTTTACTTCTGTCTGTTTGTTTCTCTTTCTTGCCTTACTGTTTCATTTATATTTATGGATATTTGATTACTTCCAACATGACATGGTATAGGCTAACTCAATTTTACGAGTTCAACACATACAATGAAATCTATGACAGTTTTGTTGAGATGGGTCTTCAAGAAAATCTGCTGAAAGGAATATATGCATATGGTAATTCTTGGTTTATCTGTTACTATGTTGAGATGCTTATTTGCGTATACAATTATTTCTTGACTCGACATGTATTGTAGTGAAGTCTTAATGAGATTTTGTTTGAAGGCCTGGAGAAGCCTTCTTTAGTCCATCAACGAGGAATTGTCCCATTGTGCAAGGGTCTGGATGTTATCCAGCAGTCACTGTCTGGAACAACTGTGACACTTGCCTGTGGAGTTCTCCAGCGACTCGATTATGGATCCACTGAATGCCAAGCTTTGGTTCTTGTACCAACGCGTGACTTGGCACAGGAGACCGAGAAAGTTATTGGAGCACTTGGTCAGTGGCTAGGTGTCAAAGCTCATGCTTGTCTTGGAGGGACTAGTGTTCGTGAGCACAAGCAAATTTTGTCCAGCAGCACCCAGGTTATTGTCGCTACTCCTAGCCGCGCTCTGGACATGCTGAGAACACGAGTGCTCTGTCCAGATAACGTCAGAATGTTTGTCTTGGATGAAGCAGATGAAATACTCGCAGGAGGTTTGAAGAACCAGGTTGGTTTTGCATCATCATACCAGCTCCGTTGTATAGTGATTACAATGGTTGCAAAACTTCCCTCGTAGTGCTTGTTCTATTTAATTTGAAACGATAAAAATAGATCTTGTTAATCTCATGCAATTCTTTGTGGCGTCTATTTTCGTAACATGTGACCATTCATCTTTCTTGCAGATCTATGATATTATCCAGCTTCTCCCAGCCAAAATCCAGTTTGCTGTATTCTCTACCACCATGTCCAATGAAGCTCTCGAACTTTGCCGGAAGTGCATGAATAAGCCTATGAAGGTCATAGTGCCGAAAGATGAAGAATTGGAGGGTTTTAGTGTTAAGCAGTTCCATGTTAAAGCTGAGGACGAAGAGTTGAAGTTTGAGAAATTATGTGATCTTTTTGACACCATGGCGGTCACGCAAAACATCATCTTTGTCAACGCACGTCGGAAGGTTGAGTCACTGGCCGAAAAGATCAGTGGCAGGGGGTACACCGTCTCGGCAAGCCATGGTGGTATGGACCAGCACGCCAGAGATGTTGCCGTCCAGGATCTCCGGTCGGGATCATCCCGTGTCCTCGTCACCACCGACCTTCGTGGCGCCGACGCATTGCAGGTCCCTGTTGTCATCAACTATGATCTGCCAACACAACCAGTACAATACCTTCGTCATGTTCGACGAAGTGGACAGCCTGGAGGGATTGGTGTCGCAATCAGCTTCGTTGCTCGTGCTGATGAGCGTGTCCTGTCTGACATCCAAAGGTTCTGCAATACTCAGTTGGCAGAGTTACCCTCTGACGTCGCTGACCTCCTGTGAGCAATTCCGTAGTTGGATATGGTGCACAGATGGCTATCTAGACTTCTTTTTTTTTTCTATCGTTGGCCTGGAGAGCTGCGCGACAGCTCCATTCTGTTGAATTGTGGGAATCGTCTTGTGGGATTGAAACTTTTCGAGTTCTCCGGTATTATGTCATGGTGGTTTGAAACTGAATTGAATGTGGTGCAAATAGTTGTTTGAAATGTTTTGTTGGTTCATCTGTTGTTTACTATTGTTATATTGTGTTGGTGCACATATGCTGCTAGTGAGCAACGTTATGCACACAGGTTACAGAATCCTTTAAACCAGAACAAATAATGCAGGTCATGCTTGGATTGAACTTTGGACCAGATTACATATAGCAAGGTTTGGGTGTGAATGTGTAGGTCACCTATAATATCAAAGAATGTTCTTCCACTGAATGAATCTGGTGTTAGTACTAGTACGAAAACGATAAAAGTTAACTTGCTTCAGTTTGCAGGCAATAACTACAGGCACTTCAATCTTTCTGTTCTGTATTTGTATTATAATAGTAATATGTCATGTAACATGAGAAGTGAGGGTTAACTGAAATAAACTTCTAAACACAAGACTACATGTAAACACGAATTTTCAATCTTTGATGTCCTTTCCCCTAGAGAAATTCTTGGATGTCCATGTAGGTATAGGCTGCAAGTCCCTTGTCAGACATAAACACCACTTGCGAGGAGAACGAAAAGAGATCCAAAACCCTGTGGAACAAACAAAGCAAATTTCATAAATATGTCAACCAGCTCTGATTCCACATACGAACTGATGAAACAATCAGCATTTTAGTGGGCTCACCAGAAAAACGGAAGCAACAGCTGCGGTGGTGAGCTCCTTGGCTAAGCTTCGGCTGCGCGTGGATATGGTCGCTTCATAACTGGCATATAGAGAGATCAAAGAATCAACAAAATGGTGGGTAGTCTTTTGTCAACGGACTATTCTATAAGTATATATCTATGAATGGTCCTGTGTAATTCAACATGAACAAAGAACGAAGTTGCTTCGCCTCACAACCAAGGAACTGCAAACATATACTCCCTCAGTTCCACAATACATGTCTTCCATTTATCAAAATATAGATGTATCTAGACATATTTTAGTATATAAATACATCCATTTTTGGACAAATGAAAGTCAAGTATTTTGGAACGGAGGGAGTACACGATAACCCACTCGCAAATTGAGTTGTGAAACGTCCGTAAAAAGAGAGAATCGGAGGTTAGAGTTAGCCGGTACACAAATTTTCCCTGAGGTCCAATAGCAAATTGTCCCTAGTAGGCGCGAGCACGGCAAGCACATGTACCAAACAACAGTGAATTGATGCATCTGCACTGAACACTAACTGTGCAACTTACAGAATGCAAGTGCCAATGTATAGTTGTGTTACTAGTGCCCCTGTAATATGTTCGTGTTTTCTACTCCTACATCCGATAGTACTACATCCTACAGGTTATCACAGCACACAGCCAATAAGCGGCTCTACTTGCAGGTCGAGAACCAATCGCCACTGGGTCACTGCACAATTCAGATCCAAGTACCCAAATCAAGCACGAGCGGAGCGGAGGGGAGAAGAATAGGAGAGGTAGGGGTTGGTTGCTCACGTACATGAAGAAGGAGGCGGTGAGCATGAGGCCGACGGCGACCGTGAGGACGGCCAGAGCGGGGTACCAGGCCACCGGCAGCGGGCTCGAGATCGACGCCTGCATCTCGCCAACGGTATCTCCCGAGTCAGGGGGGCGGAAGCAAAACCCTAGAAGAGATTTGAGGCGGGGAAGCTTACCATTCCGGATCTGAAGTCTGAACCTTGTGATCTCCTCTCCTCGCGAAGCGGGGTCCCTGTCCTCAGGTCAGGTACACTTTGAGTGGCCGGTGTGCAATTGCAAACGCATGTGCCGGCTCGCTCCCGGGGCTGTCCATGGTTAAGCACCGCTACGTCTTAATTTTTCTTTCTCACAAATGAAAGAATACCCAGACACTTGTATTCGTATACACGCACAAGTAACTTACATTTATGAGCACCATTGAGAAAAGCAGCAAATTTTCTGACTAAGAGTAGTCGGGCACTCCAAACCCGCCTCAAATGTCCCGACGGACAGCCTGGCCAATGACCGCTAAAAAAAAACATTTCAGACGGGCTTCTCAAACCGGCCTCAAACTCATGAGCTGACCAAAACCCCTCATATCTAGCTCAAATATGAGGCGATATGGGGAGATCTAGGCACGACCGGTCATCCGTCGGACTAACGATGGAGTCTCACACGAAAACACTCTGAAACTCGATGGTCCGAAACTCGTCTCCTCCGTCGGACAGATGGCACCGTGTGGCGCCGCTCTAGCAGGCCACATAGTGCCCTAACTCGGCTATTTAAGCCGTGTCACCGGCACTGAAACCCTATCCGTCCACATTTCCTCCTCCCCTCCCCCCGTCCCGTCCGCCGCCACCGCCGCCACTTTCCAATCGTCGTCCGCCACCACTAGTAGCCATGCCCCCATGCCTCCGGATAAGGAGCTACCCATATCTAACGTCAGAGCTCCGGCTGCAGCTCCTTGAGCATATTCGGGCAAGGTGTGAAGCCCGGATCGCCGCAGGGCTACCTCCGGACGCGATGGATCCAAAGGAGGACTTGGAGGAGGAGGAGGAGGAGGTGGTGGAGGAGGACGAGCAGCAGCAGCAGGAGGAGGAGGAGGTGGTGGAGGAGGACGAGCAGCAGCAGGAGGAGGAGGAGGATGTGGGGGACGCGGAGCAACAGGTGATCCTCGATTCCCTCCTGTCGAAATCAGAGGCGGAGGCCAATCGCCGTCGTCTGCATGAGGCGGAGGCAGAGAACCCCGTGGAAGTCGATGACATGGTTGCGTATATGGATGAGGAGGAGGCCTCCTACGCGCCCATCTACCCGGTGCCCGGCATCGAGGTCATGGACATCTCTGACAACGAGCGGTAGTTAGGATAACGTGATGTGCGTAGTACGTAGAATTTCTTTTGCACGGTTTGTATGCATCTGGGGATGAAATATGAGAGTCGAATGCATAGCACAAAGTATGAGGTGTGATTGGTTAGTGCCTGCGGACGCGTCCAATCGCGTCCGCGGGCGTTTGAGAGACCGGATTTCTCAAGTTCAGCCGTAGATGCTCTAACGAAGTTGTAAACTTGAGAAATTCGAATAACACGAACACACATTTAAAAAAAATCAGCATCTTCCTAAATTAAAGTTTATGATTACAAGCAGATGAACCGCCTCGGGGGGGGGGGGGGGGGGGGGTAGGCATACATGCAGTCTCTTGATGAGAGTGTGTTTCTCGATTGGCCTTCAAAGATTATCTCTACACTCACAAAAAAGAGCAACTTCTCTGATCTCACTTGTGATATGGGCATAAGCGCCCTTAATTCCTTTCTTTGGAAATCTAACTGCTCCTTGACAATCACTGGCTACCAAAATCTTTTGAGCGACAATCTCCACACTGAGGCATAGAGCTTCTTTACAAGCTAGGACTTCAAGCATTTTTGGCTTTGTCTACCCCTCAAAAACAGGTGTTAAGGCTCCTTTATAGGCTCCATTGCTATCTCTCACAGCATCGGCTACTGAATTGGTTCTTCGGCTCTTCCCCACTGCGGCATCGACCTTAGTTTTGATCACTCCCATCAATGGGGTAGTCTAGTTTTCCTCGACCACCGTTGGTGTAGAAAGCTTTCTTCCCTGCTATTATGTTCTACCAGTTCCATGTTATTTATGTAGCTCTGGACAAATGGGTGAACCGACAAAGGGTGCTGGTAGATCTCTTCATGTAAAGCTTTACATCTTGCAAACAATATGGACCACAAGGTAACGAAGCATGTCACGTGTTCCTCTAGTCTCAAGGTATCAATCATGGTATTGATGAAGTCGCGTGGGGACTGCTTAGCCGACATACTTATGTGCTCCACTAGACACTCATCTACCAACTCCCACACACACTATGCAACATTGCGAACGATTAGAGAGTGCATCCAAGAGTCCTCCCCGTACAATGTGCGCCTGTTATCTGGGCCCATATTCGAGTGACATCGTACGTTCGTCGTTGGCAATGAGCTCTTTGCTAATCCCCAAAGAGAAGGCTTGATCTTTTCTGGTACCTTATCTTTGCTTGTTGGGCATATGAGTCGAGCCAGAGGCCCTCCGTTCAAGCCATGCCTCCCACTGATCCCTAGATCCCACCAGATGTGATATGTTGTGCAAACTAAGAAATTCCTTCACAATCAAAGTGACAGGCCCAAAAGCCCATCTAGTCTCTTATGCTTATCGAAATGTTGCGAATAATACCAACATCATTAGGAAGAAAGAAATGGTTCAGCTTTACTTCGTCCCAGTCCGAACGCTCCTCTTTAAAAAAACTCGCCAACAAACGAAGGGTGTGTCCTCATGGACACAAACATTCAGACGTAGCGAGTCGTTCCTCGGGATCCACTTGGGCTTCCATGCATTTGTGGTAAGTTCATCGTCAATTTGTCAATCCCCTCATGTATTAACCTCCATACTTGAGAAGGGTTGATACTCGTGACCAGGAGCAGGGGCACGTGCCAAGAAAGATTTGTTACTTTCCCTATGGTTTTCGAACGTTTTCAATAAAACCTTCTCGTAGAAGTATTTTCACAAAGTTTTCGGTAATATTAGGAGATGCTATTCAAACCCTTCCTTTTATTAAGATTCGAATTCTTATTCTTATTATTATCTAATTATTCTTTTTTTTTCGCTTCTAGCAAGATTGCTCTAATGGTTGCTTATTGTCATGTGACTTGGCTATAATTGTGGGCTTTGTTTTTCCATGAAAAATGTTCCTGTTGACTTGGAATGGACAAGTGGAATTGATAATTAACACTTGGCTTTTGGGTTTAGCTAAATTTAAAGTTGGGTTCTTTTAAATTGGTGAATTTCTATACTTGAGCTAGTGCTAACCATTTTCCCTTTGTTGTGTTGTTGTTAGATTTGTGAACTAATGCCTCTACTATTGGGTTGGATATTGGATTAGGTTATGGACCTTTACTTGCATTTTTACATATGCCTTTGGTTAACTTGATCAGCTACTCCTCCTGCTAGATTATCACATAGGTTCTGATCATCTACTGTGCATATGGTCATTTCCACTATTCATTTGGTCACTTCCTTTGTTCCTATAGTTGGTTGTTGCTACTCAACCCTTTGGAAATTTCTCTGATTCGGGGATCTAGCCTAGTTCCAGATTCCTTAGATACCAGCTCGTATGTAAATGCATTTCCCTCTGGGAAAGCAACATTTTAACCTTACCCAAATATGTTCATGTTTAATGATTCTTTTGCAGGTTTTGGAAGAAGATAATGAAGAACAGGAGAAGATTAAGATTAGTTTAGAATTTCTTTATTCGCTTGTAATAACCATGTACTATTCATCAAGATCGTTTTTGAAATACTTGGATAATGGTCAATGTAGCTTCTTTTGAATCCAATTGTATATTTGTAATAACTTGTAATGTATCCTTTTAAAAGTCCTTTTGTAATTCATTTGTATTATTGAATACAATTGTTTGGACATGTATGATAGTTGTGTGTTAAAGGTTGTGGTTGAGTTATTATCTATTATTTGCTATGTGAATCATTAAAAACACTAGTAGAAAGCCCATGCGTGGCCACGGGCCTTTTCTATATAAGACTCGGTGAATTTTGTCCCCTTCCAACGACATTGCCTTGGATAGATATTACACCTTTTGTATTATCATGTGCAACAAATATACAAAGAAAAACAATTATTTGTATGTGTAAGGGCATATTTATCCCTACGGTGTTTTGGTGATTGATGACAATGCATTTGCGGACTAATCGGGTGCTTTGAGTTCTTTCAGATATTCATCCTTCGGCACGGAACGATTATTTCCCCTCGGCGCTCTACTCAAGACGGTGTAGCTTCTTTCGTGACTTTGTTGGTGGACTAAGTTTCGTAGTAGTCACCGTTCTATCAAGAGGGGATCTGCTTCGGTATGGTTTGGGTGGAATCAACACGTACACGTCCTTCTCACACCCACCGTTTCTTTCCACCTCACTAGAGCTTCTCTTTTCTTCCCTATGTGTCTTTTCCTGGACCCAGCGGTAGTACCGCAGGCCACAACGGTAGTACCGCTGAGGCTCACTAAGCGGCAGTACCGCTCCTCGGAGCGGTAGTACCGCTTGATGGCCTCAGCTGCAGTACCACTGCGGCTCCGTGCTCCTACCGCCTCGACCCTAGTGCGCTCTTTCTCGTGTCTGGGCCTTACGGCACTAGCTGCAGTACTGCGGTAGTACGTCAGTAAGCGGTAGTACCGCTCCTCGGAGCGGTAATACCGCTTGATGGCCTCAGCCGCAGTACCGCTGCGACTCCTTGCTCTTACCGCCTCGACTCGAGGGCGCATTTTCTCGTGTCGGGTTTTGCGGTACTAGCTGCGGTAGTAGTGGCGGTAGTGCCGCTTGTGAGCGGTAGTACCGCCCTGCCTCCGCGGTAGTACCGCTCTGGGTCCCAGCCCCAGCCCCTTCTCTTCTAGCGCGGCAGTACCGCTGAGGGGGAGCGGTAGTACCGCTTATGAGCGGTAGTACCGCCCTGCCTCCGCGGTAGTACCGCTCTCTGCGGGGCTGAGTGGGGGGTAACGGTTGGATTGTTCCCCCCACTATAAAAGGGTGTCTTCTTCCCTTCCTTTGACTTACCTCTTCCACCATTAAATCTCCTTTATTGCTCCAAGCTCCATTTTCGCCCGATCTCACTCCCTAGCCAACCAAACTTGTTGATTTGCTCGGAAGTGGTTGAGAAGGCCCCGATCTACACTTCCACCGAGAGATATTTGATTCCCCCCACTAATCCCTTGCGGATCTTGTTACTCTTGGGTGTTTGAGCATCCTAGACGGTTGAGGTCACCGCGAAGCCATAGTCCATTGTGGTGAAGCTTCGTGGTCTCGTTGGGAGCCTCCAATTGAGTTGTGGAGATTGCCCCAACCTCGTTTGTAAAGGTTCGGTCGCCGCCTCCAAGGGCACCAATAGTGGAATCACGGCATCTCGCATTGTGTGAGGGCGTGAGGAGATTACGGTGGCCCTAGTGGCTTCTTGGGGAGCATTGTGCCTCCACACCGCTCCAACGGAGACGTACTTCCTCTCAAAGGGAAGGAACTTCGGCAACACATCCTCGTCTCCACCGTCTCCACTTTTGGTTATCTCGTGCCTTTACTTGTGTAGCTTATTTGTTTCATATATCTTGCTTGCTTGTGTTCCTATTCGTGTTGCATCATATAGGTTGTTCATCTAGTTGCATATCTAGACAACCTATTTTGATGCAAAGTTTAAATTGCTAAAGAAAAGCTAAAAATTGTTAGTTGCCTATTCACCCCCCCTCTAGTCAACCATATCGATCCTTTCAATTGGTATCAGAGCCTCGTCTCTTTATTAAGGACTTTACCGTCCAAAGAGTATGGTTGATACCGTAGACGGAGCGGAGGAACACTCCGGTGTGAATCCTATCTCGTCTACGGGCGATGGGGGAATTTCGGTCTCTCGTGAGGAGTTCAATGTAGCCTTGGAGACATTGAAAACCTCCATGACGACCGAAGTTGAAAGCATGTTTACTAAATTTCTTGAGGGGCTTAAACTCTCCACCGCACCGTTGAAAGTGGGGGATCCCGCCAACAAGGTGTCGGATGCTATCCCCGAAAAGGGGGAAGCTAGTAGTGAAAAGGCTCCTTCTTCTAGTGGCAAGAATGGCACCGGCATCTTTGCCCATGTGGAACCACCACTTGTTTATGGTGGACCGGTTCCTTCTACTCATTTGAATCATGCCGGTCCTCCTCCTAAGATTGTGAAAAATGAGGATTTTGATTCTTGGGTTTACCGCTTTAAACGTCATTTAAATCATGTGAACACTAACCTTTGGAGAATCATTGAAGAAGGTTTCTACCCACATGATACAAGCAACTTCACTCCTCGAGAAGCCGCGGACAATCAATTCAATGAGAATGCTCTCTTCATCATTCAAGATGCAATTCCACCCGAAGACCTACCTCATCTTTGTCCCTTCTCCTTGGCCAAAGATGCATGGCATTGTGTCGTGTCTCTCTACCGGGGAAGCGCAAGCATTCAACGCTCCAACTATGAAGTGGTACAAGATGAGGCCGATGAGTTTGCAATGAAGGAAGATGAAGAACCTCGTGAGCTTTATCGGAGAGTCACCAAACTCGCGGTCTCACTACGAGATCACGGGAGCAAGGACACGGATGACAATTGGATCAAGCGCAAATTCCTCAAGGCAATGATGCCCTACCACAAGGCCATGTCCTCCATCATCTGCCAAAGACCGGACTTCCACACTTTGACCTCAAGCGAGGTGTTGGATGAGTTTGTGGCCATGAATATTTTGGACAAGACCGTCGACAATGCGGTGCTCCGTTCTCAACGGGCAAAGAAGCCTAACCTTGCTTTGAAGGCCAAGCTCACCGTGGAAGAAGAAGAAGAGGAAGAGGAGGAGAGCAACCCCGAAGATACAAAGTATGCATATCATGAACACATGGCACTTGCTTCAAGGCAATTTTGGAGCAAGAAAAACTCGAGGCCCAACTTTAGCAAAAACAACTCGAGTGGCACAAGGGGCAAGCAACGTGTAAGGACTTGCTACAATTGCGGTAACGTGAGTCATTTCGTTGTGGAATGCCCGTATGAGAAGAGGGAAGACAATGGTGGCAAACTCATCCGAAAGGACAAGGCCAAGTCGTTCCCCAACAAGAACAACTTCACCAAGAAGACTCCTCCCAAGGCCTTGGTTGTGCAAGAAGAGTACAATGAGGATGATGACGATGATGAAGATGATGAGTCGGTTGCCATGGCCTCCGTCACCATTGCAACAACGTCACGAGTGTCTCTCTTCGACTCACCCAACGAGAGCATCAACGCCAAGTGCCTCATGGCTAAAGCCACCAACAAGGTAACCTCCAACATCAAAACTACCATCATTAATCATCCTTCCCCATCGGATAGCATTAATGAAGTTGAGGGAGCTAATGTGGAGGCTAACGAGTTTGAGGCCTTTATGGGCAAACTCAAGGGAAAATCCAAGAAGCGCTTTGTTGCTCTCTTGGAACAACTTGGTGAGGCCAATGACATGATCGAGGCTCACGAAGACACCATCTCGAAGATGGAAGGGCATAGTCGTGACTATGCCGATGAGATTTCGGATCTTTCCAATGCTCTTGAGGAAGAGCGTGGTCTTCGTTTGGCTCTTGAGGAGTCACACAATGTTGATCATGCTAAGTTAGAGAAAGATTATGATCATGCCCTCGTTGTCTCTCGTGTGCTAAATTCCGAGAAGGCCAAACTTGGGGTTGATCTTGCTAGACTCAGAGAGGAGTTTGAAATACTTGACAAGGCCCACAAGGCCTTGAAGGGTACTCACGCTAGTCTCAAGGAGTCTCATGATCAACTCCAAGTGAAGCTAACTATGGAAAAAGCAACTTTTCCTCATATGGTTTTGGTTGATAATGCAAATGCTACTAACCCGTGTTGTGAGCATATGCATCTTGTTGAAGAAAATGCTAAGTTGAAGGCGCAACTTGAGAGAGGTCTTGCGACGTGCATACAAGGCAAGAAGAACCTCAACGATCTCTTGATCAACCAAAAGGGAGGTGTGGCGAAGGAAGGGGTTGGGTACGTCCCCGACTTCAAGAACAAGAAGAAGAATGACAATACCAAACGACCTCCTCCCCTCATGCAAACCTTTGTGAGGGCGGGAGAGAGTGTCCCCGAGGAGAAGAAGAAGAACAAAGTCAAGAAGGGCAATGTCCCCTCTCCCAACAAATCCGGCGATTTTAATCCTTCTTATGTGTTATGCCGAGCTAGTGATGGGCATGTTTATGCCAAATTTGTTGGTTCTCGTCATGAGCACATTGAATGGTCTATTTGGGTTCCTAAGACCCTTGTTACTAACATCAAAGGACCCATTACAAGAAGGGTACCTAAAACCAAGCATTGATCTCTTGTAGGTGTTTGCTTCCGGTGCTGGATCATGGTTGCTCGATAGCGGGGCTACAAATCATATGACCGGAAGCAAGGACTTGGTGGTGGACGTGCACAAAGTTCCATCTATGCCCACCAATGTCGAGTGGGGTGACGCCTCATCCTCTAAGGTATTGGGACTTGGCAAGGTGGTAATCTCTCATGATCTCACGATCGAGAAGGTCATGCTTGTTGAGTCCCTTGCATACAATTTACTTTCCGTTCGTCAACTTGCAATCATGGGCTTTGCCACTTTCTTTGACATTGATACCGTGGCCCTCTTGTGGAGCAAGACTCTTAAAGTAGCTTTTGTTGGGCATATCAAGAACGGTCTATATGTGATTAACTTTTCGGAGCGACCCACTAAGACCGCGACATGCCTAATGGCTAAAGTTGATGTGGGATGGCTTTGGCATCGCCGTTTAGCCCATGTCAATATGAGATCTTTGCAAAGTCTCCTAAAGGGGGACCATGTCTGTGGACTAACGAATGTTAGTTTTGCTAAAGATCGTGCTTGCAGTGCCTGTATCGAAGGAAAGCTACATGAGAAGGCTCACCCTCCCACGACTATCATTTATTCAAAGAGGCCTTTGGAGCTCCTTCACATGGATCTCTTTGGGCCTCCATCCTTCGATAGTCTTGGAGGTAGAAAGTATTGCTTGGTGATTGTGGATGACTACTCAAGGTACACGTGGGTGTATTTCTTCAAGAGGAAGAGCGAGACCCAACAAACCGTCATTGACTTTGCCAATGAAGCACAACGTCAACACAATGCAAAGATCTTGACAATAAGAAGTGACAACGGCACCGAGTTCAAGAACTACACCTTGGATGAATTTCTTAGTGATGAGGGAATCAAGCATCAATACTCCGCACCATACACCCCTCAACAAAACGGTGTTGCGGAAAGGAAGAACCGGACGTTGATGGATGCGGCAAGGACCATGATGGCGGAGTTCAAGTCTCCGTACAACTTTTGGGCCGAAGCCATCAACACCGCGTGTCATGCATCAAATCGGCTCTACCTCCGCAAGGGTTTGAACAAGACTCCTTATGAGATACTCACCGGTAACAAGCCCAACCTCAAGTACTTCCGGGTATTCGGGTGTAAGTGTTTCATTCTCAAGAAAGGTGTTCGGTTGTCTAAATTTGAGGCTAGAGCTTATGAGGGCATATTTGTTGGTTATGCTACAAACTCTCATGCTTACCGTGTCCTCAATAAATCCACGGGACTTATTGAGGAGACGTGTAACGTGGAGTTTGATGAGAATAACGGCTCCCAAGTGGAGCAAAGTGGCACTTGTGATGTAGGTGATGAAATTCCTCCTCAAGCCATAAGAAGAATGGGTGTTGGTTTCATCCTACCCATTGAGGAACCCCTTGTGGCCGAAGGAGAAGGACATTGCTCCACTCAAGTGGAGCCATCACCAACCCAAGGCCCACACGCTTCTGAAGAACAAAGTGAAGGCCCTCAACCTCATGAACGAGACCTAGGGCAAGATCATACTCAAGACGGTGTTGACACACCAAGTGATGCCCAAGGTCAAGTTCTCTCCCCCGAGCAAGTTCAAAACCAAGAACAAGTTCATGACGACGCTCAAGATGATCAAGTAACCGCTCCTCAACTCACCAACGAGGAGGAATTAGAGCGTCGTGCCGCCAAAGTTGCTTCCAAGCTCTCCATCAAGGATCATCTCATGACGAATGTGCTTGGAAGCTTAAGAAAGGGGGTAAGCACTCGGAGACAATTAGCAAATTATTGTGAGCATCACGCGTTTGTCTCTTGTGTGGAACCTCACAAGGTCTATGAGGCGCTCGAAGATCCGGATTGGCTCAATGCCATGCATGAAGAACTCAACAACTTCGAGCGCAACAAAGTGTGGAGATTGGTGCCAAGGCCAACGGGGAACCACAATGTCATTGGAACCAAGTGGATATTCAAGAACAAGCAAGATGCCCATGGGATTATCATTCGCAACAAGGCTCGTTTGGTAGCACAAGGCTACTCCCAAGTCGAGGGTATCGACTACGGTGAAACCTTTGCTCCCGTTGCTCGTCTTGAATCCATTCGCATGTTGATTGCATATGCTTCTCATCATAACTTTAAGTTACATCAAATGGATGTGAAGAGTGCTTTTCTTAATGGTCCCATTAATGAATTGGTGTACGTCAAGCAACCCCCCGGGTTCGAGGATCCCTACTTTCCCGATCATGTGTATCAACTCGATAAGGCACTCTATGGCCTTAAACAAGCCCCACGTGCGTGGTATGACCACCTTACCGAGTTGTTACAAGACCATGGGTTTGAAGTTGGGATAATCGACCCCACTCTTTTTACTAAGAAGGTCAAAGGGGAGTTGTTTGTGTGCCAATTATATGTTGATGATATTATCTTTGGTTCTCCTAACAAAGCTTTCAATGAGGAATTTGCCGCTCTCATGACCTCAAAGTTCGAGATGTCCTCCATGGGGGAGTTGAAGTTCTTTCTAGGGTTCGAAGTGAAGCAAAGAAGAGAAGGAACCTTCATCAATCAATCCAAATACACTCAAGACATGCTCAAGAGATTCAAGCTAAGTGACGTCAAGCCGGCTTCCACCCCAATGCCCACCAAGTGCCAACTTGATCTAGATCCCAATGGTAAAGTGTTGGATCAAAAGGTATATCGTTCCATGATTGAATCCTTGCTTTACCTTTGTGCATCTAGACCGGACATCATGTTGAGTGTGGGAATTTGTGCACGGTTTCAAGCCGCACCTAAGGAAAGTCACTATGTGGCCGTCAAACGAATCTTTTGATATTTGGCTCATACCCCAAACTTTGGCTTATGGTACCCAAGAGGATCAAACTTCAAGCTTGTAGGGTACTCGGATTCCGATTGGGCGGGAGACAAAGTGGATAGGAAGTCCACTTCCGGAGGATGCCAATTCCTTGGTTGCTCGTTGGTAAGTTGGTCTTCCAAAAAGCAAAGTTGTGTGTCTCTCTCGTCCACCGAAGCGGAGTATGTTGCAGTTGGTAGTTGTTGTGCACAACTCTTATGGATGAGGCAAACTTTAAAGGATTACGGTGTCACTTGTGACAAAGTGCCTCTTTGGTGTGACAATGAAAGTGCCATCAAGATTTCTCTCAACCCGGTGCAACACTTCAAGACGAAGCATATTGAGATTCGGTATCACTTCATCCGGGATCACATTAGGCGAGGAGAGATCGAGCTCAACTATGTCAACACTCATGACAACCTTGCAGATATTTTCACGAAGCCCTTGGATGAAGCAAGATTTCGCGAGTTAAGGCATGAGCTAAATATCATTGATTCGAGCAATGTTGCTTGAACCCGTGCACACCCTACCACACTCAATTTGTTGTCTAGTTTAGGTGTAGGCATGGACATAGGGGGAGTGTTGTTCTCTCAATGAACTCTCCCTCCCCCCATTATGCATAAATTGATCAAGTCTTTCTCTTTAGCCATTGTTGATGGCACGTGTGCTTAAAAGACGAGTTTTGGTCATGGGCCCAAGGTTAAAATCTTCGCGGCGCCATACCTCTTGACTCAAACATAGGTGGCTTCGGCCACCGCGCTCTCTTGAAGAGGGGTTTCTTGGCCTCTTGCTGGTATGTTCTTTTACTTTTCGTTGCGGGTTTTCTGTTTTTTTAGCTAAGCCATGTAGTCTAGTTGCCGCGGTGTGCTGGGCGGTACTGCCGCTGCTGGCGAGCGGTACTACCGCTGATAAGCGGTACTACTGCTGGTGATGGACGGTACTACCGTGGTAAGCAGTACTACGGCCACACCAGTGCGGTACTACCGCTTATGAGCGGTACTACCGCTCCCCAGCGCGGTACTACCGCTGCGGGGCGGGGCCAGGGGTTTTTATCGGGGCAGGGGGAGGTTTCTTCTCCCCCATACCCATTCGCTCGCCCCCTCGTGCCTCTCCCTCTCTCCAGCACCGTTCCGCCGCGGAAGGGCTCCGGTGGATCTCCTCCTCTGGGGCGTTCCTCTCCATTTCCTTCGGTGGAGTCAATCCCCACCTCGTCCTCTTGCCATGGATGCCGGTATTGCCCCCGTTCCTTCTCTCTTTTGGTCTTGCTTTTAGATCTTGTGCTTAGGGGCAATGGTGGTTGCATCTCTAGATTTTTGGCTAAATCTAGGCTTGAGTTGGTTGGAGAAGGCAACTAGATCATCTAGATTGATGTTTGGTAGGATTATTTTTGAATTTGGTAGGCTGGTAGTGCCGGATCTGTCCACGGTAGTAGGAAACCACTGTTTCACCGCCTCGTGCTATGAAACTGCTGTTTATCCGCCTCACGCCGTACTACCGCTCCCTTTGGAGCGGTACTACCGCTTAACCGAGAGCGGTACTACCGCTCGGGGCGGTACTACCGCAGGCAGGTCACGGTACTACCGCTGCAGGCCAATTTCCATCATTCTCCTGGCTTACCTTGATCTTTTTGTTGTGTTCGTTGGCTTATGCTCGTTTCTTCTGGTTGTTTTGCGTCTTGTTGTGTTTGGCTCCAGGTGATGACATTTCCGAGCAGCAAGGTCGCCGTATCAACCCCGGGCGTGCCACCTCCAAACGCTACCGGACCTCAGAGCCTGCCCGTGGTTTCTCGAGCACCCAACCGCCTCCAGCAAGTGCTTCTGCAAGTGTTCCTCCACCTCCTCAGCAATCGAAGCGAGCCGCCAACAAGCCAAAAGGGAAGGCTGTGACTGAGATGAACAGCAAGGAGTTTTGGGAGAAGCGTCGCCGCAACCCCTATACGGTGGACCAAGAACCCACTTTGGTCAACCGTCCGTTCTGGAACCGTTTTCAGTTTGCCATCTACTTTGATGTGATCAAGGCCAAGAAGAACCTCTATGTTGATGTTCGCTCCATTGACACTGATGCTATGGAGAAGGATCCAGAGTACTTTGGAGAAGCCTTTCAGATGTGCACTCAGCTGAACATTCTCAGGATCATGCAGTTCAACAAGGATTTCGATGCGGATTTGTTGGCTCAATTCTATGCCACCGTCCATCTTGGAACAGATAGCGACAGGACTCTGACTTGGATGACCAATGGCAAGCGGCTTTCTGTCAAGTGGCGGGCGTTCATGGAGTTACTTGATGTGGTGGATAACGGGCTTGAGACTCCTGTCGGTTTCCGTCCTCACCGCCATGTTACTTCCACCCACAAGCAAGCCCTTTGGCCCTACTGCACTGTGAAGGTTCACCCTGTCACTGAGAAGAAGACCTACGAGCTGTGTCCGTATCTGGACATTCTTCATCGCATATTCCGTGAGACTCTCTTCCCTCGCATTGGGAATCTGGATCAGGTTCACTCCTACCTCGTGGACATGCTCCTTTTCTGTCAGCATGAGAAGGAAGCAAACACTGGAGAGAGCCTGGATATCTCTCATGTCATGTGGTCTGAACTTGTATCTGCCGTGTCTGAGTGCAAGTGTCCTATCTATGGTCCCTTCATCATGAGGCTCATTGAGAGGGCCTGGGCACAGACTTATCCCAGAGTGCTGCTAGAAACTGGAGAGTTGGTGTCCCATGAGATCAAGCGTCTGAGGAAGAAGGACAACTGGTCAGCGCCTCACACAGGGGGTCCTTCTGCTACTGCTGCCACGGGAGGCCCGTCTGCTGCTGCTGCCATGGGAACTGAGGGTGAGGCTGCTCCTGATGCCCACGATGAGGACTTTAGCCACTCCAGTGTAGAACCATCTTGGGCCCAGAAGCTCAAGCGCAAAATGAAGAAGCTCTTCTGCATGGAGTCCCATGGTCAGTACATGACTCATGTGGCGGAGAAGAATGCCAGGATGCGCCACAAGGAGATCATGCGTCAGTTGGGAGCCACAGTTGTCAGTGGGTCTGAGGGACAGATCACTGAAGAGGAGGACTGGATTCATCAGAACTGTCACTGGACCGACTCCGATGCCGAGCATTTTTCAACCCACGATGAAGATGCAGAGATGTGATGTTCATGACCTTCCTCGCCCATCACCTGGAGTCGTAGTGTCCCTCTCTGCCCTTTTTGGTGTCTCGATGCCAAAGGGGGAGAGAGTTTAGGGATTTGTGTTTGCGAGTGTGTCTTTGTGTCGTTCGTTTGCTTTCTCGTTGTTGGTTTTGTTTGGTTTTGTGCTTGTGAGACCTAAGTTCCAGACATATGGTGTAAGACATATGCTACCTTTGTTATCTTATCTATGTGTTATGCACCTCGGTATCTTATAGCTTGCATGCTTATCCTATCATATATGTTGTTCTCATATATCTTGCTTAGGTTGTTGGTCTCTAAAATATAGGGGGAGCCGTGATCCTAGTATGTGTGCCGTGCAGTCCAAAGCACTTATCTAGTGTGCACAACATCTAGGGGGAGCCTGTCTATTTTTTAGAGGAATGGGTTCTCTTGCATTCTATGTCATTACTCTTTTCTGTGCAAATCCCGTATTGTCATCAATCCACCAAAAAGGGGGAGATTGTAAGGGCATATTTATCCCTACGGTGTTTTGGTGATTGATGACAATGCATTTGCGGACTAATCGGGTGCTTTGAGTTCTTTCAGATATTCATCCTTCAGCACGGAACGATTATTTCCCCTCGGCGCTCTACTCAAGACGGTGTAGCTTCTTTCATGACTTTGTTGGTGGACTAAGTTTCGTAGTAGCCACCGTTCTATCAAGAGGGGATCTGCTTCGGTATGGTTTGGGTGGAATCAACACGTACACGTCCTTCTCACACCCACCGTTTCTTTCCACCTCACTGGAGCTTCTCTTTTCTTCCCTGTGTGTTTTCCTGGACCCAGCGGTAGTACCGCAGGCCACAGCGGTAGTACCGCTGAGGCTCACTAAGCGGCAGTACCGCTCCTCGGAGCGGTAGTACCGCTTGATGGCCTCAGCTGCAGTACCACTGCGGCTCCGTGCTCCTACCGCCTCGACCCTAGTGCGCTCTTTCTCGTGTCTGGGCCTTACGGCACTAGCTGCAGTACTGCGGTAGTACGTCAGTAAGCGGTAGTACCACTCCTCGGAGCGGTAATACCGCTTGATGGCCTCAGCCGCAGTACCGCTGCGACTCCTTGCTCTTACCGCCTCGACTCGAGGGCGCATTTTCTCGTGTCGGGTTTTGCGGTACTAGTTGCGGTAGTAGTGGCGGTAGTGCCGCTTGTGAGCGGTAGTACCGCCCTGCCTCCGCGGTAGTACCGCTCTGGGTCCCAGCCCCAGCCCCTTCTCTTCTAGCGCGGCAGTACCGCTGAGGGGGAGCGGTAGTACCGCTTATGAGCAGTAATACCGCCCTGCCTCCGCGGTAGTACCGCTCTCTGCGGGGTTGAGTGGGGGGTAACGGTTGGATTGTTCCCCCCACTATAAAAGGGTGTCTTCTTCCCTTCCTTTGACTTACCTCTTCCACCATTAAATCTCCTTTATTGCTCCAAGCTCCATTTTCGCCCGATCTCACTCCCTAGCCAACCAAACTTGTTGATTTGCTCGGAAGTGGTTGAGAAGGCCCCGATCTACACTTCCACCGAGAGATATTTGATTCCCCCCACTAATCCCTTGCGGATCTTGTTACTCTTGGGTGTTTGAGCATCCTAGACGGTTGAGGTCACCGCGAAGCCATAGTCCATTGTGGTGAAGCTTCGTGGTCTCGTTGGGAGCCTCCAATTGAGTTGTGGAGATTGCCCCAACCTCGTTTGTAAAGGTTCGGTCGCCGCCTCCAAGGGCACCAATAGTGGAATCACGGCATCTCGCATTGTGTGAGGGCGTGAGGAGATTACGGTGGCCCTAGTGGCTTCTTGGGGAGCATTGTGCCTCCACACCGCTCCAACGGAGACGTACTTCCTCTCAAAGGGAAGGAACTTCGGCAACACATCCTCGTCTCCACCGTCTCCACTTTTGGTTATCTCGTGCCTTTACTTGTGTAGCTTATTTGTTTCATATATCTTGCTTGCTTGTGTTCCTATTCGTGTTGCATCATATAGGTTGTTCATCTAGTTGCATATCTAGACAACCTATTTTGATGCAAAGTTTAAATTGCTAAAGAAAAGCTAAAAATTGTTAGTTGCCTATTCACCCCCCCCCCCTCCTCTAGTCAACCATATCGATCCTTTCAGTATGCATCTCATCTGGTTGTGTAAAACTCGATGAGGTTTTAGTTCAGTTCATCATAGTTACGTCAATGGCTTTGTTAGTCAACATTTCAAAGTATCATCCGAAGACTTCAGTTTTTATCTATGATCCACAAAAGTGAAAATATAAACATATAATAAATGAAAAACTCATATACAATATATATTCATTGGTCAGCTGCTAGATGCGAGCATGTGACCTTTTTAACCAGAGTGATTTGCATCACACTTTTTAGTAGAGTAGTTCACATCTAAGTTTCAATAAAGTGTAGGCTTACCTGTAAATCATTTGTTGGTAATTATTATCAAGAAATGACTTGTTAGTGTATGTAATATTATTTGCTATAAAAAAGTATGTCATATTTCTCTCATAGCAAACAATCGCCTTTACCTAAAAAAGCAAACAACAGCTCCATTTTTTTCTTGATTAAAAAAGCTATTCACTCTCTCACCCCATGACACATTGCTCACACTCACATCTCATTCCCCCGGCCTACTCTCCCCGCCACGGCCTAGCCGCCGCATCTCTCCCCACCATGGCTTCTCACCACCTACGCATTGCCATGGAATAGTGGAATAACAAAGTGACGAAATAATTTAGAATGTGCTTTGAATATGTGACTTTTTTTTTCATTCACCTAGCATCAACTAATTTTCTCTCCCATTCATAATTCATTTTCAACTTGGTAATCATCGTGTCTACTTAGCCGCCCTTTCATTGTAGGAATACAAAAGTGACATCTGTCTCTTTACCCCCTCCATCCCCTCCACCTTCATTCTTGCCACCATGACCAAGGACAGGAACGTTTGACTCTCGGATGTAATTACACCCGAATTTAAAAAAAATAGTTGTTTGTAAGAAAATAAAAAAATCTGAATTTTTTTTGCGAACAAAGTAGATTTGTTGTTGCACTCGTCTAAAATCTTTCGCGAAGAAATGACTTCCATGTTGTTGTGGACGAAAAAACAAATTTGTCACTATACATGAGGTACTGTTCATACTATTGTCAGAGAATATTTGTCATTTTTGCCGAAGGGTATTTCATTACAGAATATTTTTGTACAACAGAAACGACAACTCAAGTTTGTTGGGTTTTTTAAATGATTGACTTTTTTGAATTGTTTAAAAATAAAATCAGGTATCAGGTATAATTACCACCATGTTCCAAAGGGCATTTTCCCATGCCCAATCACTATTTTCAAAATCTTACACTGCCACAAATTATAAACTTTTAACGATTTCTTTTGATCTCTTTTTTGGTGTTTAGTCAGTTGAGCATTCCCTCTTTTCATATTTTATTATTTAATTTAGTAGTCGTTCTCATCAGCAACCCTTGCTCTAGTGTTATTGTCAGTTCAAAGTCCGTCGTATCACCTTTCAAAAGTCTGTCATCTCACCATACCATCGCGGACCCCTTTTTTCAACCGTTATTAGACTGCGACAAACATAACATTTCTCTAACAAGAGAAGAGTATTGAAAAATTAATAATGCCTCCATTCGAAACTACGAGGTGTAATTTGCCATATAATTAATCAAATAATGTGCACGAGTAGTTTATATTACATAATATAGACATAGCTACTTCCTCCGTTCCTAAATATAAGTCTTTTAGAGATTTTAGTAAGGACTACGTAAGGATGTATATAGACATATTTTAAAGTGTACATTCACTCATTTTGCTCCGTGTAGTCCGCATTGAAATCTCTAAAAAGACTTATATTTAGGAACAGAGGGAGTAGATTTCTATTCAAGCTCGCTTTCATATGATTATGTTTTGTAACCACCAACTAATTTTTTTAAGAAAAATTATAGGCAAAGTATAAATTTAGAAAAGCTAAGTACAACTTGTATTTTGAAAATGGGGGAAGTACAGTATATCCACGCAAATCAAACTTAGTACCCCCTTTCATGGTACATGTGTTGCACACTTCATAAGCACCAACAGATGTATGTCACACCTTCATCATAATTTAGGAAATTTTGATCATAAATTACAGGCATGATCCATAGTTATTAACTTACATATAAAATGAGTAAATTTTACCAAAAAGTTTGAAGTCACAAAATATTATTAACAGTTAAATCATATCGAAATAAATGCCTGCTCTATCACAAAAAATTCAAAATTCAAAATAATAAGATACTTTAACATTATTATCTATCTTGCTACTGCTGCTCATCTCACTCGAAAAGAGTATTCACAAATGATAATACTTCTGCTCATATCTCTTCTAAGCAACCTGATCAACATTGTAATCAATGAGACATCCTTGGTGCTCAAAAGGTGAAGTTCTCCTAATACTTCACTCCTTGTTTGCTTTAATGATTGGCACATAATCAAATCAAGGACTGCTAATCTCTTGGGCATATATCAGATCAAACAAGAGGACATTCTACACAATTGTTTCCCTCTTACTAAAACTGAAGGTAATGGCCTTCGAGTGCTTTTTCGCACACTTTATCTGCTACCAACATGTGCCTACAGTGGAAACATATTTTGGCCCCTTGTCTAGCTTACAGCACCCGTTCCTTACCACCCACTTCGGCTTCTTCGGCTGCGGGGCCACTGGAAATATCTCAAGGAACGCCTGCACCCTGGCTCCTTCAGTTCAATGGTGGTACTGTTTTTCATGAAAATACTTGTATTAAGATTGAGTTAATGCTGATCTTTGTTTGGCTTTGTGCTATTTTTTTGTCGAACCTTCATCCATAGCACAAGAAAGGTTGTAATTCTTAGCTGATGCACTTCTCTAACTGAAAAGCTATGTATAAAAATGACTGGTCCTAAGGTACTCCTGTTATCATTCATCCCGTCAAAACACGACTAAATTGCTCCAGCTAGTTTTATGATAATTACACATGAATAAGAAGGTGTAAATGTAATAAAACGGTATGAGCACAGATGGTATATATACCTCGTTGTGGTCATCGTCCTTCTTGAGGCGAGTGGATCCCATCCTTAGATTATGTCCATCTTCGATTAGTAGAGAAGCAATATCAATATCTCAATAAGCGTTTTGAATCTTTCAGACTTGATATTCAGTTAAGAGTGGCGTACATGGCTGAGACGACAACATGGGCGGCGTTCATCTCACCGTTTACTACCTTACTCGAGCAGTAGAGAAGCACTATCAATAGTCTTGATAAGCTTTTTCTGGATATTTCATACATAATAGTTCACAAAGAAGGGCATGGCCAAGGTGACATCACAGACTTGATATTCAGTTAAGAGTGGCGTACATGGCTGAGACGACAACATGGGCGGCGTTCATCTCACCGTTTACTACCTTACTCGAGCAGTAGAGAAGCACTATCAATAGTCTTGATAAGCTTTTTCTGGATATTTCATACATAATAGTTCACAAAGAAGGGCATGGCCAAGGTGACATCACAGTTGGGTACATGTCCCTGGCTATTACCACACTCCAGCTTTGTTTTGTTTCTCTGACCATCAATGCCACATAAAGATAACCACAAGTGTCACATCTTCACTGTGACCACGCGGCAGTCCAGGAGCCTAACCAAAATATCCTCAAGCATGAGTACAAGCCATGACCGCTGCACTTTCTTATACCTCATATTAATAAAACAAGAAAATTGTAGTTTGGTGCAGCTAGGATAGATAACATTGGTACTTTAGTACTTTCCACTTAGGGTTTTTATCATTTTTGCCACTAGTTGTGTCCCACTACTCAGTTTTGCCATTAGAAGTTACAACTACTAAAAAATGCCATCGATCCGTGAGATGTTTGCTCAAAAATGCCATCGTTCCGTTAGATGTTTCCTCAAAAATGCCATTAGACATCGTTATTTTCACATCAAACTCATTGACCATGTTATATGACAAAAATAAGCCTAGACCCACATGTCAGTTCTCTCTATCTCACAATGATAAGTGTGGCCCCACTTGTCCGGAGTAACCAAGCGAATAATTTTATAGAAAAATAAGAACGTCGTTGGGATCAAGTGGGCCCCACACTTTATTGTAGTAAGATAGAAGGAGAGCTGGCATGCTGGTTCATAGGTATTTATGTCATTATAACATGGCAAAAGAGATTTGAGATCACAATAATGGTGTCCAGTGGCATTTTTGAACATATGTCTAACACAACGATGGCATTTTTGAGCGGTTGAAATTCCTAGTGGCAAAACTGAGTAGTGGGAGACAACCGATGGCATAAATGATAAAAACCCTTCCACTTAACATGAAAACTGCACAAATATATAGAACAGAAGAACCTTTGGCAGGAACAAAATAGGATAGCGAAAAATCAGTTGATAGGCAAATATATATAGTTAAAACATAAACAAAGGTTTGCACCCACTAAAGGAAACAGAGTAGGACGGATGCGGTAGCACCATTTGATATGCATTGACAATAGTTCATTTCAGAGTGCTAGGATTTGAACGCCATGTATAAAACATCTTCACAAAATAAATTTGGACCGATAATAATAGCTTTCAGTCTGGAAACAAAAGGATTATAACCTTCAAACTGTAGCTTATACGGTACACATCTTGCTAGCAGGAGCAGGACTAAATTTCTAGCTAATATAAAACTATGCTGTAAAACTAATGATGGAATAAAAACAGGTGTCAGGGTGGTACCTTTATGCATCTTGCTCGCAAGTTCAGGATCATACTATAACTCTTCGCAGAGATTTTGGAGGCTTTGTTAGGAGCAACAACTAAATCAGTACTAAAGAATTTTGCAAGCCTATTTCTGTATGCTTGAGATTCGATATCTGAGATGATTGCTTGTGCTTCATGCTTCCCTGATCCAA
The DNA here is from genome assembly GCF_056163025.1 of Triticum urartu. Lineage (NCBI taxonomy): Eukaryota > Viridiplantae > Streptophyta > Magnoliopsida > Poales > Poaceae > Triticum > Triticum urartu. The sequence continues at coordinate 223,003,899 of NC_141878.1, forward strand.
ATATATTTCTCAGATCATTCAAAGGAATAAGCTGCAATTTTTAATCACAAAAATATTTATGTTAAGATACTAACGTATAAGAACACTTCGATGGATAGTAATATAAATTTTGGAAGACAATGCATCATGTATTTAGAGTCTCACAATCAACCCATCTTATGAACTCTTAAAATAATAGGGCAACTCACAGCTCATGTACCGTTGAAAAACATATGGCAATTTGTGGTGATAGACATCTGCACTATGGTAGCAACAATCAAAAGAATCGACCAGCCCTAAGAAAACATCTTATGCAAACATTGCAGGTGCTCGTAAGAAAATGTCACTAATCTTCACATACTCATCCAATTTAAACATGAACTGCAGCACCATCTGAATTTTATTATCTTTGTAAACAGGCAGTCTTCATGTCTTAAACCTGTCCTTGAATGGATAAATTGAGTATACAGGCGTTTGCTTTTTATCATTATATATCATAATCAACAATCATCTGAACGGTAAGGGTCAATATAGATATGATGGATGACACAGTGATATGACAGAGGTATTTTTTAGCTGTATCTCCTTCGTACCCTCCCCCCTCTCAATTCGCTCTCTCAAAAGCAGGATGCGCAACAGAACAATTCACTCTCTCAATCTCTCCCTATCCCTGTCTCTCCCATTCTCTTCTCATTCTCAGTCTCAAAATTACTCTCAATCCAACTGAACCAGCAGCCTGCTCAGTAGCCGCAACCCTCATCTGTCCCTCCGCTCTCATTTCTACCAACAACAAAACCATCCGCAATCAGTAGCCACTCTGTAACACTAACAACAAAGTTAGCTCAGCGACAACAGCTAGCACGAGTGGATCACACCCCGTCGTCTCTGCCACCGTGGGGCTTGCCACCTCTCCTCGTCTTCGCTTGTCTCGTCTCCCTCACCTGTCCCGCAAAAAACTGTGCGGCAGCTCCGCTACAAGGCTTGGCACACATCCCACACCCACCAAATGGGGCGGCCATTCGCGACCTCCACTTCCTCGTGCTCCAAAAATAACATTGGGCTCCAACTGAGCTTGAAATATTTAAAAATATGCTTGATTGGCTCAAACTAGCTCTCAAAACTATTAACATCAACATGGATTGTTGACATAGAATACAACATGTGATACCAATGTTAAAAGGGATATGCACGTACATAAGGCAGAAGGTTTACCTACCATGAACTTAGAGTTATATCATGCTATTGTTCACTCGTATATGAGTGCATGTTTATTGAACTGATTAGTGTTCTACTTCATAGCATAGATGTTACTTCTACTGCTTCCACGAAATGGCACGAGATGATTGTGCCATTTCTCATTACTGGAATATATGCTGACTAACTGTTAGTGAGTAAGATATATGTAACACGTAGCAAACCCCCTAAAATGTACATTCCTTCTTCTTTATATCATCACACTACAAAAATATCAGTGCAAAATAAATAAATAGAAATCTATGTAACAAATTGGATGGCATCCGCAACTATTCTTGTAACTTAGCAAGAAAGTATGTGACATATCATGTTATATATTTGCTTCAAGCCCACAGAACATGTTGTATATTGCCCAAGTCTTCCGGTAGGAATATTGCCTATCTAAAAAGTGCCGAAAACAATCTTTGTTTTGTCAAAATAACTACTAATGACATGAATCAAGAGGTCATCAAAACCATGAATGAACATCTCCGAAAATAAAATTTCATCAGATAGTATATCAGAAAATATTGCTTCCAAGTATAGAATGTGTTCTAGGTAGCATATGAATCTTCATGTTCATTAGGAGGTCACAAATCAGCGGGGAAAAAAATTGTTGGATGAGAAAGGATAATGCACTTTTTTTAAACGCTCAAAAGATATCTCACCATGTGTCGGATGCTTCAGTGCAGTGCGGAGCTTGCACACGAGGAGAACATTATCGGCAGTCGTCCTCGATCTTGCTCGGCCATATAGGACAGGTCTGAGTAGAGCAATGACAAGATATTAGACATGTACGTCACCATGGCAACACAAATCAAGAGAAGAACATGAGGCCATGGTCGGCTCGCACCTGATCTAGATGCATCCGTCCAATGCTCAATCTTCAACCGCCACGACCACAGAAATCAAGATCAGGTGCGAGCACCTGATCTGGAAGTGTCCGTCCTCATCCCGGCTTCCACATGGCCCCTGCGACGCTACCGCCGCTTGACCGCAGCCCGTGTGCCCAAGCGCTTCATGAGTCGCTGCTAGTCATGGCCGAGCGCGTTGGCCAAGGCCGAGACACACCGTGCTTGGGCTGCATCGCACGGCCTCGACGAAGGCGAGCGAGGCGTGGCGTCGTGCCGTGGGTGCGTGGTGCCGGAATCAGCGTCGGCATTGGGCGGGGCGGGCGAGGCGAGGCCCTGTGGCCGCGACGACGGGGGTGAGTGGGGGCGCGGCGGCACATACATGGAGGGCCGGGCCGAAGCAGAGGAGCTGCCGTAGGGAGGGCAGCAGGCAGGGAAGGAAAGAGGCGAGGATAGGGGTGCGGTGGGGGAGGACATGCTTAGGTTTCATTGGGTCTGTTTGGTTTTCTCTCCACCGGTTTATGTGTTACGTATGTGTGTGGGGACGTGGTGAGGAGGTGTGGAGGGGTGGTGTTGGTAGTGGGAGGTAAGACGGGGAAAAACCAGACGAAAAAAAAGCTTGATGAAAAAAGACCGTGAACGGAGACTACCAACTCCTTCATTGAGAATAGAGATTTTCGTAAAATTGGTTTTTTTTAATTAATGTGATTGAGCAATTTTTCTTAAAATTAATTATTTGTTTTCTAATTAATTTGATTAAGCGATTTAACGTAAGGTTAATCAATTTGGATTTGATCTTTAGAGACTGATCGTGATTGATTCTACATTATTAAATAACTTGTGCCAGCATGGATAGTTCTGACCCGTTCAAATTTTTTTTATTGTGTGAGAGGGTGACGCGAAAATAAACCGATAAAGTGAGGAAGGAGAAAAAAACCCTAAAAAACCAACGAAAGTGGGAGGTGGATAAAAAACCCCGAAACGAAGACTACCAACAGGTGCTTGGAGTAGAACACTTAGGCTTTGTATAATGGGAGGTGCATAGAGAAATGCTTAAAAAAATAAATTGGGTTTTTCTGAAGCACCGGTGCCTATTTCTACATGAGAGACACTTAGTTAACCGTCTATCCTGTACAAATAAGCACTGGTGCTTAAAGAAAGCCTGATTTATTTCTCTAAGCACCTCCACTAAGCATCTCCCATTGTACAAGGCCTTAGAGAACCAATTGCCAAAGACACAACAGGTGCTTGGACTAGAACACTTAGGCTTTGTACAATGGAAGGTGCTTAGAGAGATGCTTAGAAAAATAAATCGGATTTTTCTAAAACACCGGTGCCTATTTCTACATGAGAGACGCTTAGTTAACCGTCTATCCTGTACAAATAAGCACTGGTGCTTAAAGAAAGCTTGATTTATTTCTTTAAACACCTCCACTAAGCATCTCCCATTGTACAAGGCCTTAGAGAACCAACTACAAAAGACACAACAGGTGTTTGGACTAGAACACTTAGGCTTTGTACAATGAAAGGTGCTTAGAGAGATGCTTAGAAAAATAAACCGGGTTTTTCTGAAGCACCGGTGCCTATTTCTACATGAGAGACGCTTAGTTAACCGTCTCTCCTGTATAAATAAGCACTGGTGCTTAAAGAAAGCCTGATTTATTTCTCTAAGTACCTCCACTAAGCATCTCCCATTATACAAGACCTTAGAGAACCAATTGCCAAAGACACAACAGATGCTTGGACCAGAACATTTAGGCTTTGTACAATGGGAGGTGCTTAGAGGGATGCTTAAGAAAATAAACCAGATTTTTCTGAACCACCGGTGCCTATTTCTATATAAGAGACGCTTAGTTAACCGTCTCTCCTGTATAAATAAGCACTGGTGCTTAAAAAAAACCTGATTTATTTCTCTAAGCACCTCCACTAAACATCTCCCATTATACAAGGCCTTGCCAAAAACACAACACGGCTCATGGCACCATCAAATGCAAGAGGGTGGCGAGGTATGCCAAGTCCATCATAATTCTTTAACCAGTTACATTACTAAGACCTCTGGATTTGGAACGGAATGCTTGAGACCCATCAATGGATAAAGGAGGATATTTATCTTTAATTATTCTGGGTGTAAAAAATAAACAGGACATTTTGGGTTGGCCGTTGGAAATGCTTTTTCAGAGTGAAAACAAGTCGACAGAACAGGGGCAAATGTTACCAGACGATATATCAACGATAATCAAATTTGCAAACATTATCAGTGCCACAAGTCATAAAATCATTTTCCTTTACACCCAGAACGCATTCCTGGGTTCCGAAGATTAGCAATGACTATATACATAACCTACCACATCAAAATGCATCAAACAGCCCGCCAGAAGCATAAACCAAACAATTTAAAGGCTTCCCTACATATAAGCTCAGATGGCAACAGCTAGCTGCTTGCAAAGACGATCTCTTACAGCACAAATATAGTTCTATCAAACCAATATTGTTCCTAACACGAAAGGCTTTGTTTTCAGGGTCTCCTAACGCTCTGCATATGGAAACTAAAGAATACAACACAGCTTTAATCTGTAGCCGCTACACCAAACTACGGGCAGGCTCAGCAACAAAGATTACACTTGTCCCCGGTTACGACTTTAATTCAACAAAACCAAAAATGTTCTGATGCCTCTGATTAGGTAACTCAAGATGAATGCCCAACTTCTAGGAGATCCCATGGAGATGAGTGCGCTTATTGCATCCTAGAAAAAACCACAGGGGTTTACACTCATTTCCCATAGGGATGGTACCTGCTAGAGCCCCGACCACCTGCACTCCCACCACCACCTGCAGCACCCCCCGCCCCTGCTCCTGCTCCTGCTCCCCCATAACTACCATATCCACCAGCACCGTAGCCACCAGGAGCGCTGCCACCATAGGCGCCGCCACCGTAAGCACCCGCACCATAGGCACCGCCTCCGTAAGCACCCGCACCATAGGCACCGCCTCCATATGCTCCGTATGCACCATAAGCACCACCGTACATAGAGCCACCATAGCCACCACCAAAACCAGATCCATATCCAGCATTGCCTCCATAGGCGGCAGCAGCGGCGGCGGCGCCATAGCCTCCTCTACCATAACCATATCCCGTGCTATCATAATAACTTCCTGCAGCAGCAGATCGATGACCAGCACCATAGCCATAGCCACCGCCGCCGCCACCGCCGCTGCTACTGCCACCACTAGCAGCAGCTCCACCACTACGGTAAGAACTACGGTAACCACCACCACCAGAGTGACTAGATCTCCCATTGCTACTGTGATCACCTCCATGTTTCTTTGGTTCAGCCTTCTTTATTTCAACCTGCGAAGAAAATTACTCTGATTGTCAACTAAAAGCACATCAAGCTAGCAGCTTAATTTGAGGGTAAAACAAATAATCTTCTATCAGCAAGTAGATGCATCTGAGATAAAAGTTTCCAATCCATCTGGCACGGCAAGAAAATACCAGCAATGCATAAAAATGTCTAAATACAAAAAGGACATGTGCAATACAGTGGCAGAAATAACCACAAGAAGATGAACCACAATCAGAAGCTTTTAGACCACTTTGGAGCACAATCAGATGGGTGCAGAAATCCTCATGCTCGTTTATCTCTACTATCCCTACCATACATATTTGCTACTCCCACCATTCCATAATTCTTGTCGTTTATGGAACGGAGGGAGTATTAAGATAATGGAGCTCAGGAAGAACTACTGAATAAAAAGATTTGGAAATGGGAGAAAATACAGACCTGCTTCCCACCAAGATCACGCATTCTTCCCTCAGATATGACCCTTTCAACAGAATCCTCACTTTCAAAAGTGACAAAACCAAAACCTCTTGAACGCCCAGTGCTGTGATCCACCATTATCTGATGTTCAACCACGTTGCCATACGAGGAGAAGTGATCCCTCAAATCATCTGAAATTACAAAGCTTGAAGTTTTACCATAACCGAAATAGGTTCAAGATTGGTGATTTGCAACGAATACCTTCGGTTAGTGTCGAAGGTAGCCCACCAACAAAGATCTTTCTTGTCTTGGGGCCATCTTTTGAGGACATTTCTTCCCTCGGGACTGTCCTTTTGACTTCAACCTGAATAGTTCATAAGTTGAGAGAGATACAGAGAAGCTGAACGCTCCAAATCAACTGTGCAACTATTAACTAAGAATAAAATTTACACTGAGGTCCCACATAACGGCCAATCTAGATTAAGATATCCTACCGTTCTTCCATCTATATTGTGTTCATCCTCCAAAACCTTGTCTATTACAGATGGATCAGAAAATGTAACAAATCCAAATCCACGAGGCATCTTAGTATGCTTGTCCTTCATAATTACAGAATCAGTTATAGCCCCATACTTCCCAAAATGCTTGGAGAATGATTCTACATACAAACAAATAAACCATACACAATTGTCAATTGGGGAAAGAAAATTAACTTGATTGATAAAAAGAAACCAGGGAGTATTGAAGAAATAGCAGTGTTTGTAACAAGGTAGAAACGTTTCATATAAAAGCAGTAACAATAGCTAACCTACTCAGAAACCAAGAGCACCAATAGACACACAAACAGTACTAGAAAAAACCTGTTCTTAAAAACTGACTCATTCCTACCTTCGTTTAAGAACTATCAGTATATTAATGCATGAACCAAATCCATATAACTGAATTCAAAGGAGACTACTCCCTCCTTTCTGGTTTATAAGGCTCAATTCAAAAATCTCACCAACCAAGGTAGATGATGAGTGGTGGAATATTTTTTGTAGTTTGCAAAAGTACCCAATTAATGCTCTTGTTTTCCTCAAAAAATTATGTTTACGAATGCATTAATTGCAATGCATGCATGCATAAAGTGCATGCATTGGTCAGTTTTCTCTTAATACTTGCATGCAATGATTTAATGCACCTTGAAGTCTGAACATGTGATGGGGAACAACCAAATTGAGCCTTATAAAATGGAAAAACTAAAATTTTGAGATAAGCCCTATAAACCGGAAAGGAGGGAGTACTGTGCAACATGCGAGAGTGAAAATTTCTAACATAACTAATAAAGAAGAAATAAAGGAGATGCAAAGATGAAAGAGAGTTGTTCTTGCCCAAGCATCTTTCATCCAAATATATGTAAGCTATCAATAACAATATAAACCTAAGACAGGATGCAGATAGATACGGTTAAATGCACTGACCACAGATTTGTTGATCTTCTGTATAACATACCATAGTCTTATATTAAACAAAACTAAAAATTAGACAAGACATGATTCATAAGTGGTTCAAGTATTAGTTTGCAAAAACTAGGAAGGTGTTTGGTTCACCAATTTGTAACATCATCTGTTTACGCTGGTAAGGGATAACGATGAATCTTGTTTGGATCGACCCGGCTGTAATGAGATAACGCGGTATCAGGTCCCAGCCTAGTTGTAATCTCATTACGCCCAATATGACGTGTAATCTGAAACCATCGCACGATGCTTCTCCCGTTTGCTCTGTGGCCTCCGCATGAAGCGCCACGAACACAGTAATAATCTGATCTCACCTCTCCCGCACCACATGCTACCATCCCACGCGCCGCCGCCTAATTCATGTCCGCCATCACTGGACATGTTGCCGTCGACGGCTCAGCCAGCGCCACGGCAGAGGCGTTGGTGCACTAGTACATGCTGGCCGGCTGGCTGCACGAGGAGGCCGGCCGGAAGCTGGTGGTGGACTGCGCCGGTAAGGGCGTGGTTTTCGTGGAGGCCGACATGGACATCGCCGTCGCCAAGCTCAGCAACACGAGGTGCCCGCCATTCCTGTTCTTCCGAGGAGTTCATTGGCGACGACAACGTCTACAGGGCATCGCCGCTGGGCGTGCTGCTTGCCGCGGTCGCCGACAAGCCCCTGGTGTCCGTGGTCCACCAGACTTCCCACTGCATCAGCAACGTCCCCGTGTGGCACCCCTCTGCATCAGCAATCACGACCATGCAAGACCCAGAGAGAGCCCTGCCGTGGCTGCTCCTTTGAGATTTGTTAGTTTTTTTCTTTTCTGAAGACGAATTGATTACGTTACAGTCCGCTACCAAACAAGTTCGAGTTTCATTCGTTTACGTCTACGGTACTGGCGTGCTGGTAACTCCATTACCTTTACGTTTGCGATGTTTCTCTCAAACCAAATACCAGGACTAACCCCTCAAGCAAAAGTGATCGAGCTAAAAGAATTTTCTGTTAGGATGGGATTACAAACAAATGCAATAACCCAACTATAATGAAACCTGAAAGCAACAGTGCAAAACAAAGTATAAACAGCTATCCTTTGCGAGATGTTAAGAACCAAAACTGTTTCTAAGTACAAACAACTGGACCAGTATGCACATGAAAGTTTTACAACATGTTTACCGAGACATCACTTTTTCCTGTTAGCTGATTGACAAAAGATTAATAGGTACACATTCCAACCACACACATTATTGAAGTAATTTGCATTACTTACGATATTACCAAAACGTGCAACCCCCCCAAAAAGCATATGAATAGGATCAATCTATCATAGCTACACAAATCCTCAAAATGTAAAACAAGAATTGACCACTTCTGGATATCTTAACATCCGCGGATCTGCCATTAGAAAAATTGCAGCAGTGTATTAAAAAAACACTACTTCTAACACTGAGATGAACGGCATGTCTTAGCTAATTTTCTCTTCAGATTTTCTTCAAGATGAAGAATCTAACAAAGGCTGGACAATTAAAGATTGGCCTTTGAACGAATGTAACAGCCCTAGACATGAATGAAGTAGAAAGAAAGAACAAGAGCCGTCTTATACCTTCAGTTGTCTCCCATGCAACGCCTCCGACGAAAATCTTCCTGCAAAGACTCCAAGCATCAGTATACACAAACACTAGTCGAATCCAAGACAAACAAAAAACAATAGTTCCAATCACTTACCCCGACGAGTCACCGCCCCCAGCCCTCCCGTCATCCCCACCGGCGTCGCCATAGCCGCCACCATCGCCCCCATCTCGCCGCCCCCTCCGCCCCGGGCGGCCCTCCTCGTCGACCTCCTCCACTTCTTCGACCTCATCCTCGTACCCGTTCATGGCGTGCTGGTTGTCCTCCGGGTACCCCGCCATGCCACCAGCTCGCAGCCGCCGCCTGCAACAACCAGCGGAATCTGAGCGCCCACACGAAGCGGAAAGGAAATACTAGCCCGCGGCCGGGGAGAGGGCGCGAGGGGCCGATGGATTACCTCTGCCGGAATCGGGGCAATCTGGTGGTAGGGTTTGTGGCAGGAGCAAACCCTAGGAGCGCTGCTTCTGGTGCGGGTTTAGAGGGGGAGGGAGGTGGGGAGAGGAAAAACGGAGGCGGCGCGAGGTCAAGTCCAACGCGGAACCGGCTCCGGTGGCCTTTATAAAGTCGTGCACGGGAGAATGAGCAAAACGAAAAGGGTTTATTCCTTTTTTTCTTTTTCTTTTTTTCATCAGGAAGTGCCTCTTGGACCTTAGGATTTTTCTTCATATATATGGATTATTCCTTTTTTTAGGATAAAACCATTGCATTACTCAAGCAGGAATGAGTTCCCCCTACACACACAAGGTATTTTTTTTTGCGGGGATACGGAAAAGATGTTACATCGAGAAGAACATTGTATTAAAGATCAAAGAGAGAGAAATCATCTAGCTGCTAGCCATCGGCCCGTAGGGCTGTGGTGAACTACTCACACATCATCGCAAGGGCATCAAGATTGATGTAGAGCCCCTCCGTGATCGATTCCCCCTCCGGCCAGATGGGATCTCGTGAGAACATAAACTTGTGGCGGCGGAAAAAATATTTCGGATGGCTCTCTGATGTTAGGGGAATATTTGAGAATTTATAGAGGCGGAATTAGGTCAAGAGGTGCCACGAGGGGCCCACAAGCCTGGGGCTCTCCCCCCACCCCCCCCCCTCCCTGGGGCCGAGCTTGTTGCTCATTCGTGGCTCGTCAGGTCTTCTCCCGAACCTTCTAAGGTCTCTTCTGGTCTAGAAAAAATTAATCCAAAGTTTTTTCTCCGTTTGATATTGATTTCTTTTTTTTGAAGTAAAGCAAAGCTTTAACATTAACGGTGTCCAGACAAATCGCCCTGGACACAAGCCACTATCGTGGCAGGTACAGCAGTGTTCTACCTCACACAAACGACCCAGAGTAGCGAGCTCATGGGCAACAGAATTGGCCCCTCTCCTACATGACGCTATTACATGATGAGAAAACCAAAGTTTCAGTTGGAGTTTGATGTCCTCGATGACTGCCGAGTAGGCCGACGAGTCTGCCCTTCTCAGGTCCATTGCATCCGCAGCAAGCTGGGAGTCGGTTTCAAATATCACCCTCGTCATACCAAGATCGGCCGCCAATGCAACACCATGAGCCATGGAATAGATCTCTGCACCAAAAGCATCTCCTACATGTTCCTGACGACCTGCACGAGCACAAATGACAGTACCCTCCGAGTCCCTCGCCACCACACCCCAACCTGCATGATGTTCCCCAGGCACTACCGAGCCATCGACATTTATTTTAACCATGTCCTCCTGAGGCGGTCTCCATCTAGTGTCACACTGTTTTCCGAGGTTCTTGGAGAAGATCTGCTGGTATTCTAGAGATAAGCTGTGAGTGCGCCGCGCCACCTCCTCCGCGGACTAGGAAAGATCGCCCTCCCTGAGTTTATTGCGATTGCTCCACCACAACCACCAGGCGGTGAGTATGCGTATTCTTTTCTGCTCATCGATTCTCCACAAATAATTCATCATTTCATGTACTGATGTTATGTCCTCCATCTTCCTCCTCTCTTCTTCCAATGACAGGCCCTCCACAGATCTTTCACCACCTTACATTTTATGAATAGATGTGCTCCATCTTCTGCTGCCCGTCCACAGAACAAACACGCAATATCTTCAATTGGTACACCCCTCCTTGCCAAGTTTGTTCGCAGCGCCAACGACTCATGTTTAACGCGCCATGCAAACATTTGTAACTTCCTGGGGCAGGGGAGCTTCCATATGCGTTTCCATGAGTCATCTTGGCACGCATCCAAGTTGCCCAGCACCGTAGTGCTGCTACCTGCTCCTCCATCTTGTGCCATCCTCTCCAGCTGCGTGTGTAATTTGTATGCACTTTTCACCGAGTGCTGTCCTTTGGGGTCAAACTGCCATGCAATAAAGTCCTGCACCCCCTCCCGGATTGGAATCTGCAAGATACACTCCGCATCAACATGCCAAAAGGTGTCCCAGACTAGTTGCTCATCCCAGCTGCCTGTTATTGGGCTGATCAAATCACAGACATACTCCAGAATGTTTCCACCCCGTGGCGTGATTACTTTCCTTGCCCACGGCCTCGGCAACCAAGGCTCAGTCCAGCGCTTGATATTAGTGCCATCACCAATCCGCCAGACATATCCCTCCCGCACAAGCTGCACCCCATGGAGAAGGCTTCGCCACGAGTAGGAGATGCCGTCCTTTGGCTCCGCCTGAAGCACATGGGAGTCCGAAAAATAGCGTGCTTTCAGAATTTGGGCACAGAGAGAATCCGGATGCTCAATCATCCTCCAAATTTGCTTTGACAACATGGCAATATTGAAGCCGTGCATATCTCTGAACCCTAGACCGCCTTGAGCTTTGGATTTTGTTAGTTTATCCCAACTAATCCAGTGGATTGTGTTCTCCTTATCCTGCTGCCTCCACCAGTAGGACCCCATTAGCGAGCTCAGCTCTTGGCAAAACGTTTTAGTGAGATAGAAACAAGACATGGCAAAGGTTGGAATAGCCTGAGCAACAGCTTTCACAAGAGTTTCTTTCCCGGTCTTCGCTATCAACTTCTCTAGCCACCCGTACATACGTCCGGCCATAGCTCCCTTAATATACGCAAAGGCTTTCCTCTTGGATTTCCCCACATGTACCGGCAGCCCAAGATATTTCTCATTCCAGTTCTCGCTCACGATCTGCAAAGCCCCTTTCACCCGGTCTCTGTCGCATGCTTTAGTGTTAGGGCTGAACATCACTGCAGATTTTTCAGTGTTAATACATTGCCCCAAGCAATTTTCGTACAGCTCCAGAATGTTCCTCATAGCCACAGCTTCCTCCTGATTTGCCTTCATAAGTAACATCGAATCGTCCGCAAAGAAAAGATGTGACACTACCGGTGCCCTGCTGCAGACCTTGATGCCACTAATCTGCCCACTCCGTTCGCCCTCGTGAAGGAGAGCTGACAAACCTTCTGCGCAAATAGCAAATAAGTATGGGGACGCCGGATCCCCCTGTCGCAGGCCCCTCGACGGACTGAATTGCTGGGTAAATATTGATTTCTTGAAAAGCCAGAAACAAGCAAAAAAACAGCAACTAGCACTGGACACTAGGTTAATAGGTTAGTCCCCAAAAAATGATATATATTTGCATATAAAAATCCAAGATTGATACTATAATATTATAGAACAATCAAAAAATATAGATACGTTGGAGACGTATCGGCGCCTCCCAAGCCTGTGGCTCCCTCGTGGACTTTCCCGGCTATGTTTTCTCCCAGATTACTTGTCCTGCACAAAAAATCATTATATATACTCCTCGCTCTTTTGGACACTTCATCGCAAGTTTCTCCTATGTTCTTGTTTCGGCCTATTTTTCTAACAGATCTAGATCGCCATGGCTCCTCGAAGGCTCCGTACCAAGCACCGGATCGTGCAACCTTCACCGGGCAAACGTCCTTTCAGCGAAGCGTATTACGAGTAGTCGTCCAGAGTGGATGACACCGTCGAGCGGGAGCAAGCTAAGGAGGTCATGGGAAGACGGACCCATGAAGAAGGAAACCAACCCATGCCCACAGAAGAGGCTACAAAATAGGGAGACGTCCTGCAAACCCTTTATCATAATCTCTCTCCATTTGAAATTGATACAATAAAGATCTTTGAAGCAATTTGTGCCCAGAAGCCATCGCTTACTCATGAGGTCATCGTACTGGAGGAACAAAACCATGCTCTTCGAAGGATTTACAATAATTTGGGGTACTTATTGAAGCTGAAGGAAAAGCCTACCACCTCATCACCACCATCACCGAAGAAATACACTTGAGTACATGAGTATGGACACCACCCTTGGCTTGTTCCAACTTTGGGGGAGGTGCCCCGGTATCGTATCACCATCACTTTTATTATCTTTACCTATCCTAGTTTGATGCTTAGCTATTTCGTGATGACTATCGATTTCGGCTTTCGCTTGAGGACAAGCTAGGTCTAAGTTTGGGGGGGTTGATACGTCCATTTTGCATCATGTTTTCCTACTGTTATTTATTATGTTTTGGATTGTTATTTCACTTTATGATGCAATTCTTATGCCTTTTCTCTCTTATTTTGCAAGTTCCACATGAAGAGGGAGATTGCTGGCAGCTGGAATTCTGGACCGGAAATGGCTACAGCAGAGATAGCTATTCCGCACAACTCCAAATGACCTAAAAATTTAGGGAGAATTATTTTGGAATATATAAAAAATATTGGCGGAAAAAATACCAGGAGGGGGCCACCAGGGAGCGACAAGCTCAAGGGGCGCGCCTTATGAGCCTGTGGCCCCCTTGTCGGGCTTCGGGTGCCCATCTTCTGTTGTACGTGGCCATTTGCCCTAGAAAAAAAGAATACTTTCGGGAAAAAGCGCCGCCATCTCAAGGCAGAACCTGGGCAGGAGCACTTTTGGTCTCTAGCGGAGCGATTCCGCCGGGGAAACTTCCCTCCGGGAGGGGGAAATTGAAGCCATCGACATCACCAACGATCATCTCATCGTGGGAGGACCAATCTTCATCAACATCTTCACCAACACCATCTCATCTCAAACCCTAGTTCATCTCTTGTATTCAATCTTTGTCCCCAAACCTCAGATTGGTACTTGTGGGTTGCTAGTAGTGTTGATTACATCTTGTAGTTGATGCTAGTTGGTTTACTTGGTGGAAGATTAAGTGTTCAGATCCTCAAGAATATTCATTATACCTTTGATCTTGAACATGAGTATGATTTGTGAGTATTTATGTTTGTTCTTGAGGACAAGAGAGAAGTCTTGTCATGATTAATCATGTGATGTTGGTATTCGTTCGATATTTTGATGATATATTATGTTGTTGCTTCCTTTAGTGGTGTCATGTGAACGTTGACTAAATGACACTTCACCATACTTAGGCATAAGGGAAGGCATTGTGGAGTAATAAGTAGATGACGGGTAGCTAGAGTGATAGAAGCTTAAACCCTAGTTTATGCATTGTTCCGTAAGGGACTGATTTGGATCCATATGTTTCATGTTATGGTTAGATTTATCTTAATTCTTCTTTCGTAGTCGTGGATGCTTGTGAGTGGGGGTAATCGTAAGTGGGTTGCTTGTTCAAGTAAGAACAATACCCAAGCACCGGTTCACCCACATATCAAATTATCAAAGTAACTAACGCAAATCAACTAAACATGATGAACGTGACTAGACGACAATTCCCATGTGCCCTCGAGAGCACCTTGCTTTATATAAGAGAACTTTCCAGCTTGTCCTTTGCTATAAAAAGGATTGGGCCACCTTGTTGCACATTGTTACCATTGTTACTTGTTACTTGCTATGAATTATCTTACTACAAAACTATCTGTTACCGTTACTTTTAGTGCTTGCATGAAATACCTTGCTGAAAGCCGCTTATCATTTTCTTATGCTCCTCGTTGGGTTCGACACTCTCACATATCGAAAGGACTACGATTGATCCCCTATACTTGTGGGTCATTAAATACCTTGTCCCTTGACTTACCAACAAGATGTTTTGTGACTCCATGAACTAGTGCATGATGTTGAAGTTGGTTGCACAAGTTCTTGCCATGAATGAGTATGAGTGAAGTTTGTTGGCGGAGTCACCCTCAAGAACTCTCTAGTTCTTCTTCCTTGGCACCCACATCAACTTGGTGGAAATCTTCGGAGTTGTAGTTGTACTTGATGAAGTCTTGGGAACCCACTTGACCAAGACTTGAGGTGGTTCTTCAAATGAGTCAATCTCTTGTTGAAGCTTGTCCTTGCCTTTTAGATTGTGGTCTTGTGGTGGAAGATCATCTTGAGCCTATGTCCCCTTGAAAGAAGTAGGATCATACTTCTCTTGTTGAGGAACAAACTTCATCTTGGGGTATTGATCTTCTTCCCACTCAACTCCATTGGCATTGAACTTCCGTTCAAAACCAACACCTTGGTTCTTCCAGTGCCTTCCTTGCTTGCGAACAATCTCATCAAATTGCTTACTCCCGACAAGGCTCTTGTAGACACCATTTTCTATAATTCCTTTCAATAAATTGTTTTCTTGCTCAAGTCTAACTTGGCTAAGAGAATCATTAGTGGAATCAATAGAACTACTAGAAGTAACAACATTAGATTCAGCATTGTTATTGTTATTACTAGAGGTAGAACCTTTCTTACCCTTGTTACTAGTTTGCATAGATTTAACTTGTGGCATAAAGGTAGACAAGAGAAGACGTTTGGAAATGTAAGAGGAACTCTTCTTTCGAAGATCATCATTGATAGCTTTTAGATGCTCATGTTGTTGCTCTAAATTTAGCTTCTCAAAGCGTAGCTTCTCATGAGTTCATAGGAGCTCTCTATGATCCTCTTGAGTTATTTCATGAGCTAACTTAAGAGTGTTTAGTTCTTTAGTTAAACACTCAATATCCCTCTTAGCATTTCATCCGTTTCATCTTGACTATCATGATTACTAGCAAGTTCATTGTAGCTTACATCACTAGATTTATTAACAATCAAGTCATCATCACCTAGCAAATCATCCTCATCGCTATTAAACCCAAGGTACTCGGGGTGTTATACCATGGGGCCTTTAGCCATGAAGCATCTTCCAATTCCTTCATTTGGAGTTGGAGGATACGAGAGCAAGTCTGGAAACACCTTCATCTTGACTATAGTTGGAGTTGGAATGACAACTTCTCTCGGATTGGTTGTTAGAATCGGAGTTAGAAACCAATTCACCAACATGAGCTTGATGTCTTCTTATAGAGTAGCTCTTGGTTGACTTGTCTTTCCTTTCTGAATCCTTGCTTCTTCGAGAAGGTTGTCGTTCATAACGATCATCTCTAATCCTCTTCCTCTCTATGAGGTGATTCATCTCTTTTACTCTTTCTTCTAGGTGATTCGTCTCTTTTCTCGTGAGGTGCCATACACTCATTAGAGTTGTTGGGGAACGTTGCATGGAAAACAAAAAAATTATACACACATGCTATATCTATCCATGGAGATGCATAGCTAGAAGAAGGGGAGAGCATCTACATACCCTTGTAGATCGCTAAGCGGAAGCGTTTATCAACGCAGTTGATGTAGTTGTACTCTTTGTGATCCGATCACGATCCAACCGATCTAGTGCCGAACGGATGGCACCTCCGAGTTTAGCACACATGCGTCTTAATGACATCTCCTCCTTCTTGATCCAGCAAGTGGGAGAGGAGAAGTAGATGGGATCACAACCAACACGACAGCGTGGTGGTGATGGTGGTAGTGCAACATCGACAGTGCTTCGCTAAGCGTCGCCGGGACGAGGCGGTGGAACTACGGAGTAACGAGAGAGAGAGGGGCGCCAAGGGCTTGGTCCGTCCTCTTGGGGCGCCCCTCCCCTCTATATATAGGTGTAGGGGCGTGGGAAACAGCCCCTCCAAGCCCTAGGGTGCAGCTAAGGGGAAGAGGACTTCGACTCCAAGTCCAATCCTATTCCTACTAGGACTCCTTCTTTTTTTGCCTTCCCTAGCCACATGGGCTTTTGAGGACTTGGTGCGCCTAGCCCAATAAGGCCAGGGTGCCTCCCTGCAGCCCATGCTAGCTCTTGGGTCGTGGTGGACCCACTTGTGGACTTCCGGACCCCTTCGGAATCCTCCGGAACCTTCTGAAAGCTTGCCGGTACAATACCGAAAAAACTGCACCTTTTTTCGGAACCAAAAATATGACTTCCCATATATAAATCTTTACCTCTCGACCATTCTGAGACTCCTCGTGATGTACGAGATCTCATCCGGGACTCCGAACAACATCTGGTAACCACTCGTCAAATATCCCAATACTACTCTAGCGTCAACGAATGTTAAGAATGCGACCCTGCGGGTTTGGGAATTATGTAGTCATGACCGAGACACCTCTCTGGTCAATAACCAATAGCGAGACCTGGATGCCCATATTGATTCCTACGTATTCCACGAAGATCTTTTATCGGTTGAACCTTTATGAGAACATACGTAATTCCCTTTGTCTGTTGGTATGTTACTTGCCCGAGATTCGATCGTCGGTATCTCTATGCCTAGTTCAATCTTGTTACCGTCAAGTCTCTTTACTTGTTCCGTAATACATCATCTTGTAACTAACTCCTTCGTCACTTTTCTTGCAACCTTCTTGTGATGTTGTATTACCGAGAGGGCCCAGAGATACCTCCCCGTTACGCGGAGTGACAAATTCCAGTCTCGATTCACGCCAACTCAACAGACACCTTCGGAGATACCTGTAGAGCATCTTTATGATCACCCAGTTATGTTGTGACGTTTGATAGCACACAAGGTATTCCTCCGATATCCGGGAGTTTCATGATCTCATGGTCGAAGAAACATGTATTTGACATTAAGAAAGAGTAGCAATAAACTGAACGATCATATGCTATGCTAATTAATGGTTGGGTCTTGTCCATCACATCATTCTCCTAATGATGTGATCTTGTTATCAAATGACAACTCATGTCTATGGTTAGGAAACCTTAACCATCTTTGATCAATGAGTTAGCCTAGTAGAGGCTCACTAGGGACACGGTATTTGTTTATGTATTCACACATGTATTTAAGTTTTTGGTCAATACAATTATAGCAGGAATAATAAACCTTTATCATGAATAAGGAAATATAGTAATAACAACTTTATTATTGCCTCTAGGGCATATTTCCATCAGTCTCCCACTTGCACTAGAGTCAATAATCTAGTTCACATCGCCATGTGATTAACACCCATAGTTCACATCGCCATGTGACTAACACCCAAAGAGTTTACTAGAGTCAATAATCTAGTTCACATCGCCATGTTATTAACACCCAAAGAGTAATAAGGTATGATCATGTTTTGCTTGTGAGAGAGGTTTAGTCAACGGGTCTGCCAAATTCAGATCCGTACGTATTTTGCAAATTTCTATGTCTACAATGCTCTGCATGGAGCTACTCCAGCTAATTGCTCCCACGTTCAATGCGTATCCAGATTGAGACTCAGAGTTGATGACCCACAAGTGTAGGGGATCTATAGTAGCCTTTTCGATAAGTAAGAGTGTCGAACCCAACGAGGAGCAGAAGGAAATGGTAAGCGGTTTTCAGCAAGGTATTCTCTGCAAGCACTGAAATTATCGGTAACAGATAGTTTTTGATAAGGTAATTTGTAACGAGTAGTAAGTAATAAAAGTAAATAAGGTGCAGCAAGATGGCCCAATCCTTTTTGTAGCAAAGGACAAGCCTGGACAAACTCTTATATGAAGGAAAGCGCTCCCGAGGACACATGGGAATTATCGTCAAGCTAGTTTTCATCACGATCATATGATTCACGTTCGGTAATTGATAATTTGATATGTGGGTGGACCGGTGCTTGGGTACTGTCCTTACTTGGACAAGCATCCCACTTATGATTAACCCCCCATTGCAAGCATCCGCAACTACAATAGAAGTATTAAGGTAAACCTAACCATAGCATGAAACATATGGATCCAAATCAGCCCCTTACGAAGCAACGCATAAACTAGGGTTTATGCTTCTATCACTCTAGCAACCCATCATCTAATTATTACTTCCCAATGCCTCCCTCTAGGCCCAAACAATGGTGAAGTGTCATGTAGTTGACGTTCACATGACACCACTAGAGGGATGACAACATATATCTCATCAAAATATCGAACGAATACCAAATTCACATGACTACTAATAGCAAGACTTCTCCCATGTCCTCAGGAGCAAACGTAACTACTCACAAAGCATATTCATGTTCATAATCAGAGGGGTAATAATATGCATAATGGATCTGAACATATAATCTTCCACCAAGTAAACCAACTAGCATCAACTACAAGGAGTAATCAACACTACTAGCAACCTACAGGTACCAATCTGAGATTTGGATACAAAGATTGGATACAAGAGATGAACTAGGTTTTGAGATGAGATGGTGCTGGTGAAGATATTGATGGAGATTGACCCCCTCCCGATGAGAGGATCGTTGGTGATGATTTCCCCCTCCCGGAGGGAAGTTTCCCCGGCAGAACAGCTCCGCCGGAGCCCTAGATTGGTTCCGCCAAGGTTCCGCCTCGTGGCGGCGGAGTCTCATCCCGAAAGCTTGCTTCTGATTTTTTTCTCGGGCGAAATACCTCATATAGCAGAAGATGGGTATCGGAAAAGTGCTCTCGTGGAGTTTCAGGACTTTTGGAGATGTGCAGAATAGGTCTCTAATATTTGCTCCTTTTCCAGCCCAGAATTCTAGCTGCCGACATTCTCCCTCTTGATGTAAACTTTGTAAAATAAGAGAGAATAGGCATAAGTATTGTGACATAATGTGTAATAACAGCCCATAATGCAATAAATATCGATATAAAAGCATGATGCAAAATGGACGTATCAAGTCCCCCAAGCTTAGACCTCGCTTGTCCTCAAGCGAAAGCCGAAATTGAAAAATATGTCCACATGTTTAGAGATAGAGGTGTCGATAAAAATAAAATACGGACATGAGGGCATCATAATCATTCTTAGAACAGCAACATATGTATATATTGTCATATTATCTCTTATGCTAAAGTAACAATTCAATCACAATTTTAAGTATGAATCATAAACTTCATTGAGAACCAACAAACTCTAATCTTAGTCATCGAGGCAATTGCAATTTATCATAACATAGGAAAGAGTCAATATAAGAGCTTTTCAGCAGGTCCACATACTCAACCATCTTTTAGTCTTTCACAATTGCTAACACTCACGCAATATTTATGGGTATGAAGTTTTAATCAGACACAGAGAAAGATAGGGGCTTATAGTTTTGCCTCCCAACGTTTTACCTCAAGGGTAATGTCAAGAATAATAGTTCATGAAGACTCACATCCAATTAGCTATATATATATCAGGATCTTTCCAACACATTGTGCTTGCCAAAGGATAAAATGTAAAAGGTAAGGTGAAGATCACCATGACTCTTGTATAAGGTAGAAGATAAAAGTAAAAGATAGGCCCTTCGTAGAGGGAAGCAGAGGTTGTCATGCGCTTTCATGGTTGGATGCACAAAATCTTAATGCAAAAGAACGTCACTTTATATTGCCACTTGTGATATGGACCTTTATTATGTAGTCCGTCGCTTTTATTTCTTCCACATCACAAGATCGTATAAAGCTTATTTTCTCCACACTAATAAGTCATACATATTTAGAGAGCAATTTTTATTGCTTGCACCGATGACAACTTACTTGAAGGATCTTACTCAATCCATAGGTAGATATGGTGGACTCGCATGGCAAAACTGGGTTTAGGGATATTTGGAAGCACAAGTAGTATCTCTACTTGGTGCAAAGAAATTGGCTAGCAAAAGAGGGAAAGGCAAGCTCAACATGTTGGATGATCCATGACAATATAATTTATCTCAGATGAAAGAAACCATAACCCATTACGTTGTCTTCCTTGTCCAACGTCAACTCTTTAGCATATCATACTTTAATGAGTGCTCACAATCATAAAAGATGTCCAAGATAGTATACTTATATGTGAACCTCTCTTTCTTTATTACTTCCTATGAATTGCAACGATGACCAAAACTATGTTTGTCAACTCTCAACAACTTTTATTCATCATACCCTTTATATGTGAGCTCATTACTCTCCATAAGATCCATATGATCTCTTTATTTCTTTTTATTCTTTCTCCTTTTATTTTATTCCCTCAAGATCATAGCAAAAATAATCAGGCCCTTGAATCAACACTAAACTTTGTTATATAGCTCACGGACTCGATTACATAGAGGGATCATAAAGCAAAACTCAAAACTAGATCATACCAAAAACTTTATTCTACTAGATCAAGATAATACCAAAAGGATCGAACTAAGAAAAATGGTAAAGATAAAAGTGATGGTGATACGATACCGGGGCACTCCCCCAAGCTTGGTAGTTGCCAAGGAGAGTGCCCATACCAGATACTCAGTTCTTCTTTGTTGGTGAAGAAGGTGGAGTTGTTGATGATGGATAGTCGCACATCAAGCGTAGGAGGTCCTCCAACTTGCGGATAATGCCCTTGAGTGCGATGATATGCTCCTTCAACAAAATATTTTCACGTGTGAGATACTTGTTTTGTATACGAGCTAACTCAATCATCTTGAAAGCTTCGATCTCAGTTGGGGTAAGAAGATTGTGATCAAGTTGAAGGATGTCTTCTGCTGCCAGAACATGGTCCTTCGTGGCCTTCTTGATCCCTTCATCCTTGTTGATCTCCATAGGTTCTTCCCTCTTCAGTTCTATCTTCATTAGCCAAGCATCATTGTCACCATTGTTGGAGGAGGGGGACGACATGATGCCTGGCCTTGACAACCCTGACAGAAAACAGCTCGAAACAAGAACAGAGGATATTTGGGTGGTACGGGGGTCAAAACCATCAGGAGATTATATAATGAATTTTTACCGACCAAAAGAAGTATCGTGCAAGAAAACGGAGTCCGGAGAGCACACGAGGTGCCCATGAGGCAGGGGCGCGCCCAGGGGGTAGGGCGCGCCCTCCACCCTCGTGGAAGCCCCGTGTCCTTTCCGTTCTGCTTCTTATTTTCCTATTTTTTATATATTTCAAAACGGAGAAATATTGCCATTAGAACTGTTTTGGAGTCGGTTTACTTACCGTACCACATACCTATTCCTTTTCGGAGTCTGAAATATTCCCGAAAGTGTCCCTTATGTATTCCTCCAGGGTTACGATTTCAATGATATTAGTTTCAACATTTATAGGATTACCCGAGATATAATGTTTAATTCTTTGACCGTTCACCACCCTCGAATTTGTGCCTTCGAAGTTGTTGATTTTTATGGCACTAGAACGATAGACCTCCTCCATAACGTAAGGACCTTCCCATTTAGAGAGAAGTTTGCCTGCAAAAAATCTTAAACGAGAGTTGTATAGCCATACATAATCACCTACATTGAACTCACGCTTTTGTATCCTTTTATCATGCCATCTTTTAACTTTTTCTTTAAACAGCTTGGCATTTTCATAAGCCTGGGTTCTCCATTCATCAAGTGAGCTAATGTCAAAAAGCCTCTTCTCACCAGCAAGTTTGAAGTCATAGTTGAGCTCTTTAATAGCCCAATATGCCTTATGTTCTAATTCAAGAGGTAAGTGACATGCTTTACCATAAACCATTTTATACGGAGACATACCCGTAGGATTTTTATATGCAGTTCTATAGGCCCATAATGCATCATCAAGTTTCTTGGTGTTGGGGAACGTAGTAATTTCAAAAAAATTCCTACGCACACGCAAGATCATGGTGATGCATAGCAACGAGAGTGGAGAGTATTGTCCAGGTACCCTCGTAGACCGAAAGCGGAAGCGTTAGCACAACGCAGTTGATGTAGTCGTACGTCTTCATGATTCGACCGATCAAGCACCGAACGCACGGCACCTCCGAGTTCTGCACACGTTCAACTCGATGACATCCCTCGAACTCCGATCCTGCCGAGCTTTGAGGGAGAGTTCCGCCAGCACGACGGCGTGTGAAGGAAATATGCCCTAGAGGCAATAATAAAGTTATTATTTATTTCCTTGTATCATGATAAATGTTTATTATTCATGCTAGAATTGTATTAACCGGAAACATAATACATGTGTGAATACATAGACAAACAGAGTGTCACTAGTATGCCTCTACTAGACTAGCTCGTTAATCAAAGATGGTTATGTTCCCTAACCATGGACAAAGAGTTGTTATTTGATTAACGGGATCACATCATTAGGTGAATGATCTGATTGACATGACCCATTCCATTAGCTTAGCACCCGATCGTTTAGTATGTTGCTATTGCTTTCTTCATGACTTATACATGTTCCTATGACTATGAGATTATGCAACTCCCGTTTGCCGGAGGAACACTTTGTGTGCTACCAAACATCACAACGTAACTGGGTGATTATAAAGGAGCTCTACAGGTGTCTCCAAAGGTAGATGTTGGGTTGGCATATTTCGAGATTAGGATTTGTCACTCCGATTGTCGGAGAGGTATCTCTGGACCCTCTCGGTAATGCACATCACATAAGCCTTGCAAGCATTACAACTAATGAGTTAGTTGCAAGATGATGTATTACGAAACAAGTAAAGAGACTTGCCGGTAACGAGATTGAACTAGGTATTTGAGATACCGACGATCGAATCTCGGGCAAGTAACATACCGATGACAAAGGGAACAACGTATGTTGTTATGCGGTCTGACCGATAAAAGATCTTCGTAGAATATGTAGGAGCCAATATGAGCATCCAGGTTCCGCTATTGGTTATTGACCGGAGACGTGTCTCGGTCATGTCTACATTGTTCTCGAACCCGTAGGGTCCGCACGCTTAAGGTTTCGATGACAGTTATATTATGAGTTTATGAGTTTTGATGTACCGAAGTTAGTTCGGAGTCCCGGATGTGATCACGGACATGATGAGGAGTCTCGAGATGGTCGAGACATAAAGATTGATATACTCGACGGCTATATTCGGACACCGGAAGTGTTCCGGGTGATTTCAGAGAAAACCGGAGAGCCGGAGGGTTACCGGAACCCCCCCGGGAGAAGTAATGGGCTATATGGGCCTTAGTGGAGAGAGAGAGGGGCAGCCAGGGTGGGCCGCGCGCCTCCTCCCCCCTGGTCCGAATTGGACTAGGAGAGGGGGGGCGGCGCCCCCCTTTCCTTCTCCCTCCCCACTTCTTTCCCCCTCCTAGTAGGAGTCCTACTCCTACTAGGAGGAGGACTCCTCCTTGGCGCGCCATAGGGGCTGGCCGGCCTCCTCCCCTTGATCCTTTATATACGGGGGCAAGGGGGCACCCCATAGAGACACAAGTTGATCCATGTGATCATATTCTTAGCCGTGTGCGGTGCCCCCTTCCACCATAGACCTCGATAATATCATAGCGGTGCTTAGGCAAAGCCCTGCGACGGTAGTACATCAAGATCGTCACCACGCTGTCGTGCTGACGGAACTCTTCCCCGACACTTTGCTGGATCGGAGTCCGGGGATCGTCATCGAGCTGAACGTGTGCTAGAACTCGGAGGTGCCGTAGTTTCGGTGCTTGATCGGTCGGGCCGTGAAGACGTACGACTACATCAACCACGTTGTGCTAACTCTTCCGTTGTCGATCTACAAGGGTACGTAGATCACACTCTCCCCTCTCGTTGCTATGCATCACCATGATCTTGCGTGTGCGTAGGAATTTTTTTGAAATTACTACGAAACCCATCAGTGGTATCAGAGCCTAGGTTTTATGTGTTGATGTTATATGCACGAGTAGAACACAAGTGAGTTGTGGGCGATATAAGTCATACTGCTTACCAGCATGTCATACTTTGGTTCGGCGGTATTGTTGGACGAAGTAGCCCGGACCGACATTACGCGTACGCTTACGCGAGACCGGTTCTCCCGACGTGCTTTGCACAAAGGTGGCCAGCGGGTGACAGTTTCTCCAACTTTAGTTGAACCGAGTGTGGCTACGCCCGGTCCTTGTGAAGGTTAAAACAGCACCAACTTGACAAACTATCGTTGTGGTTTTGATGCGCAGGTAAGATTGGTTCTTGCTTAAGCCCATAGCAGCCACGTAAAAACTTGCAACAACAAAGTAGAGGACATCTAACTTGTTTTTGCAGGGCATGTTGTGATGTGATATGGTCAAGACATGATGCTAAATTTTATTGTATGAGATGATCATGTTTTGTAACCGAGTTATCGGCAACTGGCAGGAGCCATATGGTTGTCGCTTTATTGTATGCAATGCAATCGCGTTGTAATGCTTTACTTTATCACTAAGCGGTAGCGATAGTCGTGGAAGCATAAGATTGGCGAGACGACAACGATGCTACGATGGAGATCAAGGTGTCGCGCCGGTGACGATGGTGATCACGACGGTGCTTCGAAGATGGAGATCACAAGCACAAGATGATGATGGCCATATCATATCACTTATATTGATTGCATGTGATGTTTATCTTTTATGCATCTTATCTTGCTTTGATTGACGGTAGCATTATAAGATGATCTCTCACTAATTATCAAGAAGTGTTCTCCCTGAGTATGCACCGTTGCGAAAGTTCTTCGTGCTGAGACACCACGTGATCGGGTGTGATAGGCTCTACGTTCAAATACAACGGGTGCAAAATAGTTGCACACGCGGAATACTCAGGTTATACTTGACGAGCCAAGCATATGCAGATATGGCCTCGGAACACGGAGACCAAAAGGTCGAGCGTGAATCATATAGCAGATATGATCAACATAGCGATGTTCACCAATGAAACTACTCCATCTCACGTGATGATCGGACATGGTTTAGTTGATTTGGATCACGTAATCACTTAGAGGATTAGAGGGATGTCTATCTAAGTGGGAGTTCTTAAGTAATATGATTAATTGAACCTAAATTTATCATGAACTTAGTACCTGATAGTATCTTGCTTGTCTATGTTTGATTGTAGATAGATGGCCCTGTTGTTCCGTTGAATTTTAATGCGTTCCTTGAGAAAGCAAAGTTGAAAGATGATGGTAGCAATTACACGGACTGGGTCCGTAACTTGAGGATTATCCTCATTGCTGCACAGAAGAATTACGTCCTGGAAGCACCGCTGGGTGCCAGGCCTGCTGCTGGAGCAACACCAGATGTTATGAACGTCTGGCAGAGCAAAGCTGATGACTACTCGATAGTTCAATGTGCCATGCTTTACGGCTTAGAATCGGGGCTTCAACGACGTTTTGAACGTCATGGAGCATA
The DNA here is from genome assembly GCF_056163025.1 of Triticum urartu. NCBI lineage: Eukaryota > Viridiplantae > Streptophyta > Magnoliopsida > Poales > Poaceae > Triticum > Triticum urartu. The sequence continues at coordinate 223,029,989 of NC_141878.1, forward strand.
CGAGATGTTCCAGGAGTTGAAGTTAATATTTCAAGCAAATGCCCGGATTGAGAGATATGAAGTCTCCAATAAGTTCTATAGCTGCAAGATGGAGGAGAACAGTTCTGTCAGTGAGCATATACTCAAAATGTCTGGGTATAATAACCACTTGATTCAATTGAGAGTTAATCTTCCAGATGATTGCGTCATTGACAGAATTCTCCAATCACAGCCACCAAGCTACAAGAGCTTCGTGATGAACTATAATATGCAAGGGATGAATAAGACTATTCCCGAGCTCTTCGCAATGCTGAAAGCTGCGGAGGTAGAAATCAAGAAGGAGCATCAAGTGTTGATGGTCAACAAGACCACTAGTTTCAAGAAAAAGGGCAAAGGGAAGAAGAAGGGGAACTTCAAAAAGAACAGCAAGCAAGTTGCTGCTCAAGAGAAGAAACCCAAACCTGGACCTAAGCCTGAAACTGAGTGCTTCTACTGCAAGCAGACTGGTCACTAGAAGCAGAACTATCTCAAGTATTTGGCGGATAAGAAGGATGGCATGGTGAACAAAGGTATATGTGATATACATGTTATTGATGTGTACCTTACTAATGCTCGCAGTAGCACCTGGGTATTTGATACTGGTTCAGTTGCTAATATTTGCAACTCGAAACAAGGGACTACGGATTAAGCGAAGATTGGCTAAGGACGAGGTGACGATGCATGTGGGAAACGGTTCCAAAGTCGATGTGATCGCAGTCGGCGCGCTACCTCTACATCTACCTTCGGGATTAATATTAGACCTAAATAATTGTTATTTGGTGCCAGCGTTAAGCATGAACATTATATCTGGATCTTGTTTGATGCGAGACGGTTATTCATTTAAATCAGAGAATAATGGTTGTTCTATTTACATGAGTAATATCTTTTATGGTCATGCACCCTTAAAGAGTGGTCTATTCTTATTAAATCTCGATAGTAGTGACACACATATTCATAGTGTTGAAACCAAAAGATGCAGAGTTGATAATGATAGTGCAACATATTTGTGGCACTGCCATTTAGGTCATATCGGTATAAAGCGCATGAAGAAACTCCATACTGATGGGCTTTTGGAACCACTTGATTATGAATCACTTGGTACTTGCGAACCATGCCGTATGGGTAAGATGACAAAAACACCGTTCTCCGGTACTATGGAGAGAGCAACAGATTTGTTAGAAATCATAGATACAGATGTATGTGGTCCAATGAATGTTGAGGCTCGTGGCAGATGTCATTATTTTCTCACCTTCACAGATGACTTAAGCAGATATGGGTATATCTACTTAATGAAACACAAGTCTGAAACGTTTGAAAAGTTCAAAGAATTTCAGAGTGAAGTTGAAAATCATTGTAACAAGTAAATAAAATTCCTACGATCTGATCGTGGAGGAGAATATTTGAGTTACGAGTTTGGTGTACATTTGAAACAATGTGGAATAGTTTCGCAACTCACGCCACCCGGAACACCACAGCGTAATGGTGTGTCCGAACGTCGTAATCGTACTTTACTAGATATGGTACGATCTATGATGTCTCTTACTGATTTACCGCTATCATTTTGGGGATACGCTCTAGAGACGGTCGCATTCACGTTAAATAGGGCACCATCAAAATCCGTTGAGACGACGCCTTATGAACTGTGGTTTGGCAAGAAACCAAAGTTGTCGTTTCTTAAAGTTTGGGGATGTGATGCTTATGTGAAAAAACTTCAACCTGATAAGCTCGAACCCAAATCGGAGAAATGTGTCTTCATAGGATACCCAAAGGAAACGGTTGGGTACACCTTCTATCACAGATCTGAAGGCAAAACGTTTGTTGCTAAATTTGGATCCTTTCTAGAGAAGGAGTTTCTCTTGAAATAAGTGAGTGGGAGGAAAGTAGAACTTGATGAGGTAACTGTACCTGCTCCCTTATTGGAAAGTAGTTCATCACAGAAACCGGTTCCTGTGACACCTACACCAATTAGTGAGGAAGTTAATGATAATGATCATGAAACTGCAGATCAAGTTGTTACTGAACCTCGTAGATTAAACAGAGTGAGATCCGCACCAGAGTGGTACGGTAATCCTATTCTGGAGGTTATGTTACTAGACCATGACGAACCTACGAACTATGAAGAAGCGATGGTGAGCCCAGATTCCGCCAAATGGCTTGAGGCCATGAAATCTGGGATGGGATCCATGTATGAGAACAAAGTGTGGACTTTGGTTGACTTGCCCGTTGATTGGCAAGCCATCGAGAATAAAAGGATCTTCAAGAAGAAGACTGACGTTGATGGTAATGTTATCGTCTATAAAGCTCGACTTGTTGCAAAAGGTTTTCGACAAGTTCAAGGGATTGACTACGATGAGACCTTCTCACCTGTAGCGATGCTTAAGTCTGTCCGAATCATGTTAGCAATTGCTGCATTTTATGATTATGAAATTTGGCAAATGGATGTCAAAATTGCATTCCTGAATGGATTTCTGGAAGAAGAGTTGTATATGATGCAACCGGAAGGTTTTGTCGATCCAAAGGGAGCTAACAAAGTGTGCAAGCTCCAGCGATCCATTTATGGACTGGTGCAAGCCTCTCGAAGTTGGAATAAACATTTTGATAGTGTGATCAAAGCATATGGTTTCATACAGACTTTTGGAGAAGCTTGTATTTACAAGAAAGTGAGTGGGAGCTCTGTAGCATTTCTGATATTATATGTGGATGACATATTGTTGATTGGAAATGATATAGAATTTCTGTATAGCATAAAAGGATATTTGAATAAGAGTTTTTCAATGAAAGACCTCGGTGAAGCTGCTTATATATTGGGCATCAAGATCTATAGAGATAGATCGAGACGCTTAATTGGACTTTCACAAAGCACATACCTTGACGAAGTTTTAAAGAAGTTCAAAATGGATCAAGCAAAGAAAGGGTTCTTGCCTGTGTTACAAGGTGTGAAATTGAGTAAGACTCAATGCCCGACCACTTCAGAAGATAGAGAGAAAATGAAAGATGTTCCCTATGCTTCAGCCATAGGCTCTATCATGTATGAAATGTTGTGTACCAGACCTGATGTGTGCCTTGCTATTAGTTTAGTAGGGAGGTACCAAAGTAATCCAGGAGTGGATCACTGGACAGCGGTCAAGAACATCCTGAAATACCTGAAAATGACGAAGGGTATGTTTCTCGTTTATGGAGGTGACAAAGAGCTCCTTGTTAATGGTTACGTCGATGCAAGCTTTGACACTGATCAGGACGATTCTAAATCGCAAACCGGATACGTGTTTTTATTAAACGGTGGAGCTATCAGTTGGTGCAGTTCTAAACAAAACGTCGTAGCAGGATCTACATGTGAAGTGGAGTACATAGCTGCTTCGGAAGCAGCAAATGAAGGAGTCTGGATGAAGGAGTTCATATCCGATCTAGGTGTCATACCTAGTGCATCGGGTCCAATGAAAATCTTTTGTGACAATACTGGTGCAATTGCTTTGGCAAAGGAATCCAGATTTCACAAGAGAACCAAGCACATAAAGAGACGCTTAAACTCCATCCGGGATCAAGTCCAGGTGGGAGACATAGAAATTTGCAAGATACATACGGATCTCAATGTTGTAGACCCGTTGACTAAGCCTCTTCCACGAGCAAAACATGATCAGCACCAAGGCTCCATGGGTGTTAGAATCATTATTGTATAATCTAGATTATTGACTCTAGTGCAAGTGGGAGACTAAAGGAAATATGCCCTAGAGGCAATAATAAAGTTATTATTTATTTCCTTATATCATGATAAATGTTTATTATTCATGCTAGAATTGTATTAACCGGAAACATAATACATGTGTGAATACATAGACAAACAGAGTGTCACTAGTATGCCTCTACTACTAGCTCGTTAATCAAAGATGGTTATGTTCCCTAACCATGGACAAAGAGTTGTTATTTGATTAACGGGATCACATCATTAGGTGAATGATCTGATTGACATGACCCATTCCATTAGCTTAGCACCCGATCGTTTAGTATGTTGCTATTGCTTTCTTCATGACTTATACATGTTCCTATGACTATGAGATTATGCAACTCCCGTTTGCCGGAGGAACACTTTGTGTGCTACCAAACATCACAACGTAACTGGGTGATTATAAAGGAGCTCTACAGGTGTCTCCAAAGGTAGATGTTGGGTTGGCGTATTTCGAGATTAGGATTTGTCACTCCGATTGTCGGAGAGGTATCTCTGGACCCTCTCGGTAATGCACATCACATAAGCCTTGCAAGCATTACAACTAATGAGTTAGTTGCAAGATGATGTATTACGAAACGAGTAAAGATACTTGCCGGTAACGAGATTGAACTAGGTATTTGAGATACCGACGATCGAATCTCGGGCAAGTAACATACCGATGACAAAGGGAACAACGTATGTTGTTATGCGGTCTGACCGATAAAAGATCTTCGTAGAATATGTAGGAGCCAATATGAGCATCCAGGTTCCGCTATTGTTTATTGACCGGAGACGTGTCTCGGTCATGTCTACATTATTATCGAACCCGTAGGGTCCGCACGCTTAAGGTTTCGATGACAGTTATATTATGAGTTTATGAGTTTTGATGTACCGAAGTTAGTTCGGAGTCCCGGATGTGATCACGAACATGACGAGGAGTCTCGAAATGGTCGAGACATAAAGATTGATATATTGGACGGCTATATTCGAACACCGGAAGTGTTCCGGGTGATTTCGGAGAAAACCGGAGAGCCAGAGGGTTACCGGAACCCCCCCCGGGAGAAGTAATGGGCCATATGGGCCTTAGTGGAGAGAGAGAGGGGCAGCCAGGGTGGGCCGCGCGCCTCCTCCCCCCTGGTCCGAATTGGACTAGGAGAGGGGGGGCGGCGCCCCCCTTTCCTTCTCCCTCCCCACTTCTTCCCCCCTCCTAGTAGGAGTCCTACTCCTACTAGGAGGAGGACTCCTCCTTGGCGCGCCATAGGGGCCGGCCGACCTCCTCCCCTTGATCCTTTATATACGGGGGCAAGGGGGCACCCCATAGAGACACAAGTTGATCCACGTGATCATATTCTTAGCCGTGTGCGGTGCCCCCTTCGACCATAGTCCTCGATAATATCATAGCGGTGCTTAGGCGAAGCCCTGCGACGGTAGTACATCAAGATCGTCACCACGCCGTCGTGCTGACAGAACTCTTCCCCGACACTTTGCTGGATCGGAGTCCGGGGATCGTCATCGAGCTGAACGTGTGCTAGAACTCGGAGGTGCCGTAGTTTTGGTGCTTGATCGGTCGGGCCGTGAAGACGTACGACTACATCAACCACGTTGTGCTAACGCTTCCGTTGTCGATCTACAAGGGTACGTAGATCACACTCTCCCCTCTCGTTGCTATGCATCACCATGATCTTGCGTGTGCGTATGAATTTTTTGAAATTACTACGAAACCCATCAGTGTGGTGACGATGATGATGTTCTATCGACACAGCGCTTCGCCTAAGCACCGCTACGATATGACCGAGGTGGATTATGGTGGAGGGGGGCACCACACACGGCTAAGAGATCCAAGTGATCAATTATTGTGTCTCTAGGGGGTGCCTCCCTCCCCGTATATAAAGAAGTAGAGGAGGGGGAGGGGGCGGCCACCCTTGGCGCGTCCCATGAGGAGTCCTACTCCCACCGGGAGTAGGACTCCCCCCTTTCCATGTTGGAGTAGGAGAGGAGAGGGAAGGAGAAAGAGGGAGAAAGGAAAGGGGGGGCGCCGCCCCCCTTCCTAGTACAATTTAGACTTGGGAGGGGAGGGGCGCGCGGCTGCCCCTTGGCCGCCTCTCCTCTTCCACCAATTGGGCCCATGAGGCTGTAGGATCGAAAGTATGTCTAGAGGGGGGGTGATTAGACTACTTGACCAAATAAAAACTTAACCTTTTCCCAATTTTAGTTCTTGGCAGATTTTAGCTATTGTAGGACAAGTCAAGCAATCATCACACAATTCAAGCAAGCATGCAAAGAGTATATTGGCAGCGGAAAGTAAAGCATGCAACTTGCAAGAATGTAAAGGGAAGGGTTTGGAGAATTCAAACGCAATTGGAGACACGGATGTTTTTCCCGTGGTTCGGATAGGTGGTGCTATCCTACATCCACGTTGATGGAGACTTCAACCCACGAAGGGTAACGGTTGCGCGAGTCCACGGAGGGCTCCACCCACAAAGGGTAACGGTTGCGCGAGTCCACGGAGGGCTCCACCCACGAAGGGTCCATGAAGAAGCAACCACCCACAAAGGGTCCACGAAGAAGCAACCTTGTCTATCCCACCACGGCCATCGCCCACGAAGGACTTGCCTCACTAGCGGTAGATCTTCATGAAGTAGGCGATCTCCTTGCCCTTACAAACTCCTTGGTTCAACTCCACAATCTTGTCGGAGGCTCCCAAGTAACACCTAGCCAATCTAGGAGACACCACTCTCCAAGAAGTAACAAATGGTGTGTAGGTAATGAACTCCTTGCTCTTGTGCTTCAAATGATAGTCTCCCCAACACTCAACTCTCTCTCATAGGATTTGGATTTTGTGGAAAGAAGATTTGAGTGGAAAGCAACTTGGGGAAGGCTAGAGATCAAGATTCATATGGTAGGAATGGAATATCTTGGTCTCAACACATGAGTAGGTGGTTCTCTCCCAGAACATATGAGTTGGAATTGTGTATGTGTTCTGATGGCTCTCTCCACGAATGAAGAGGAGGTGGAGGGGTGTATATAGCCTCCACACAAAATCCAACCGTTACACACAGTTTTCCAATCTCGGTGGGACCGAATCAACAAACTCGGTCGGACCGAAAAGGTAAACCTAGTGACCGTTAGAGATTTTCGGTGGGACTGACATGCAACTCGGTAGGACCGATATGGTTAGGGTTTGGGCATAACGTAATCTCGGTGAGACCGATTACACAAACTCGGTGAGACCGAATTTGGTAATTAGCTAACCAGAGAGTTGGTCAGGCAAACTCGGTGGGACCGATTTGCTCTTTCGGTGAGACCGAAAAGTTACAAAAAGGAAACACTGAATTTACATTGCAATCTCGGTGGGACCGATTCGCTCTTTTGGTGAGACCGAAAAGTTACGAAAGGGAAACAGAGAGTTTGCAATCCCATCTCGGTGAGACCGAGATCCCTATCGGTAGAACCGAATTGCTAGGGTTTGGCAGTGGCTTATGACAAGTGAAACTCGGTGGCGCCGGATAGAAAGAATCGGTAGGACCGAGTTTGGCTTAGGATTTAGGTCATATGTGGATATGGGAAAGTAGTTGAGGGTTTTGGAGCATATCACTAAGCACATGAAGCAAGAGGCTCATTAAGCAACACCTCATGCCTCCTTGATAGTATTGGCTTTTCCTAAAGACTCAATGTGATCTTGGATCACTAAAGTATAAAATGAAGAGTCTTGAGCTTTTGAGCTTGAGCCAATCCTTTGTCCTTAGCATTTTGAGGGTTCCACTTTCACATCCATGCCATGCCAATCATTGAGCTTTCCTGAAATAGTCATCTTGGAATAGCATTAGCTCAATGAGCTATATGTTGTTATGAATTACCAAAACCACCTAGGGATAGTTGCACTTTCAATCTCCCCCTTTTTGGTAATTGATGACAACATATAGATCAAAGCTTCGACAAATGATAATAAGCATGAAATATATCGTCGCTTTGAGAAGTATGTGACAAGTAAGAGCTCCCCCTAAATTTGTGCATATTTAAAATTTGCTTTGGACTGCAAATGCACAAAGAGTTAGAGTCATGGGTTACTCTTCCATGTCACATACATCTTGGTGGAGCGCTTAAAATGATAAGAATGAAATACATGCACTCATCACCAAGAATAGTGAATGATCACATAAGATAGATAAGATAATAGCATTCACCAAGCATTAAGTGTAGCTTATGATCAAACACATGATCATCAATGTCTCACGAGCAATGACATAGTATCTCACACAAAAGCAAACAAAGTTCGAAAAACCACCAAATAAAGCAAGAGAGAAAAAAAGCAACACACTCTCTCTCTCAGCCTATGATCTATACATTTTCTCCCCCTTTGGCAACAAGTTACCAAAAAGTTCCTAGAAAATGCATAGTGCTAAGTCGACACTCAGGCTTGATCTTCAGGTGGTGGTGGAGTCCGGAGCACTCCAAGGACGAAGCCTTCTGTAGACGTGGTCGGAGTCGAGGCTGAAGTAGATGCTGGAGCTGGTGGAACTGAGGCTGTAGCTGGTGCAGAAGTGGTGGCCCTGGTGTCAGCAACTGGCACTGCAGACGACCTCGGACCTCGTGGCACTCTGGCAAAGGCATCAGTTGTAGTCCCGCCTCTCCTCTCCTGCATGTCATCTTGGAGCTGCTCCACTGCAGTCTGAATCTCTGTCACCTTGACATCCAAGTCATAGAACTTTTGTTCCATGATTCTCTCTAGGCTTGCCTGGTTCTGAGTTAGGGTGGCTAGTCCTTTCTCAATCCACAGGGTGGATGCAATCAGGTAACCAAGCTGCTCTTGTTTGGTTTTCAAGAAATACTCAGATGCCTCCTCTTGAGTTGGCATCTTGGCAGCTTTCTCCTTCCTTGCCTTCTCCTTCTTGGCTTGTGCTTGGGCAGATGATGGTTCATTCTTAGTCATAACAACTTGATTATCTTCAAAATCTGGACGGATGGGCAGGTGTTCCTTGTCCAATAAGTATATGCCCGTGCCCATCTTGGAGTTGATGAGCTCCTGAATCTGTGGGGCATATCCACAGCTCCTCTTCTGATCTGCTGGAGTCCTCTTGATAGTCTCTACTATGAGGCTCATGACCTTGAATTTCTGAGGTACATCAAATACATGAAGAAAATTGATTGCATGGCCTCTGATCATCTTGTGATCACCTGACTTGGGCAACGGAGTGTGCCTAAGGATCCAGTTAATGGTTGGCTGTCATAACAGAAGATAGTGTACTGAGCCAAACTTGAAAGTGTCAAGTGCTTCATTTGGAATCTCCTTGTACATGTTGGACATAGAGTTGTGGTCCATCTTCTTCTTGGCATAAATGTCCAAGTCATCCTCATGCTCTTCTGGGGCATTGATCAGCTGAGCCCATTCAGCAACTGTAGACTGGTACCTCGTACCTTCTGACATCCAAATTATCCTACCATCTGGATAAAAATGTGATGTGGAGTAGAACTGCATGATAAGCTCCTCATTCCACTTTGTGAGCTTCTGCCCAACAAAGTCCTCTACTCCACATGCCTTGAAGCTGTCCTGCACTCCAGGGTAGTGCTCTTCGTTGTCCTTGATGTACTCCCAGTCAACCCATCTCATATCACAGACTATTGGCTTCTTATCAAGCAGCACTATCTCATAGAAATCCTGCTGTTCCTTGGTGTGAAATCTGTAGTCAACAGTAGTCCTCCTCCTTGAAGCATACAGATCTGCTTCTCCCCACTTCCTCAGCCCTGAGTCTCTCCTGAGCTTCATATCCTCAGCCACAGGATGAGCATCGTTGTGGTCTGGGATCTTGGGCTTGAGCTTTCTAAGTACTTGCTCTTCCTCATCTTCTTCAGCAGTGTCAGGCACTGGGGCCTTGTTCTTCTCAGCAGCTGGGATGCTTCTTGTATTCCTCTTTGGCTTTGGCTTTGGAGCTAGCTTGGCCTTGGAAGCAGCTGCCCCTGATCTTATGGCATCACCCATCAGCTTGGGTGCCTTAGGTGCTAGTGCAGCTACCTCTTCTTCTTCTTCTTCTTCTTCTTCTTCTTCTTCTTCTTCTTCTTCTTCTTCTTCTTCTTCTTCTTCTTCTTCTTCTTCTTCTTCTTCTTCTTCTTCTTCTTCTTCTTCTTCTTCTTCTTCTTCTTCTTCTTCTTCTTCTTCTTCTTCTTCTTCATCTTCCATGATGGAAGCCTTGCCAAGCACTCTAGCTACGGTTTTCTTCACCCTTTCCTTCCTTTTCTTTCCTTCAGCAGCAACTGGCTCTATGGTTGCAGGCTTTTCAGGAATCTGAGTTGAGGCTCTGGCCTTTGGCATAGGCTGCCTACCTGCTGGCCTTTTGATTTTCAATCCTGGCTTTGTGCCCTGTGCTGGCTCAACTCTCTTGGAAGTTGCTTCCTCTTCTGCCACATAGTCCTCATCCTCTGATTCTGAGGTTCTCTTCTTCCTTTGCCTGGTGGCAGCTTTTGGCAAATTGCTTGGGGTACTCCTGCTGCCATCATCTGAAGAACTTGAGGGACTAGTGCCCTCACTCATCTGCACTTGCTGTTCTGACATGTTCTGGCTGTCACTCTGATCAGACATGTTGCAAACTCTGACTGCTGACCCTGTGAATAGGTTATAGATGAGATAGAGTAGATGAGCATCACAAAATGCAGAGATTTTTGCAAAAGAATGATCCAAAAACTTAGTTTTAGTTTCCCACTGAAATCATCTCGGATCTACCGATTTTTAAACTCGGTGATACCGAAGCAGTTTTGGAACCTAAACTAGTGAACTCGGTCAGACCGAGTCACAGTTCGGTGGCATCGAGACTGCTAGGGTGTCACAAAGTTCCAAAATCGGTCACACCGATAAGTAATTCTCGGTCAGACCGAGTCTCACTTGTGCGATGGCATAAGCCAAATAGGTGGGACCGAGTTTTTCAACTCGGTGGGTCCGAGATGGTTTCGGCGGAAACCTAACCTACGAGCGTATTGACTAGATAGGAGTGTTTCAATCGTGGCAAGAATCATGATGATCACAATGTGCTAAGAATCGGATTGGAGAATAGCACAAAGATCAAGTCCATACCCTAGTTCGGCGGAGACTCGCTACGGCGGCAATGGCAAGGTTGAATTCCGTTGACGGCGACGGAGACCAGCGACTGGAGGCGGCTGGCAGCGAGGAGACGATCCGGAGACCACGTTGGCAGAGCAGGCTATCGCGCGGGCGAAGGGGTTCGGAGAAATTTCCAAATTTTTGCCCGTGACTATATATAGCCCGACCCTGTCGGCGTGACCGAGTGGAACAACTCGATGGCTCCGAGATTCATAACTTCAAGCAGTTACTGAAACTCGGTGTGACCGAAAGGTTCAAATCGGTTGCACCGAGATCGAAAACCTAGATCAACTTAATGATCTTGGTAGGACCGAAAGTGGGGTATCGGTCAGACCGAGAATCATAAAGAGGTTTTGGAAGTTTAAGTCTATGACGAATCGGGGACTCCGAGCGCTCCTCACACAGAGTGGTTCGAATCTGACTTGATCAAATTTTGTGATGTAGCATGAATAGAGTTTGAGACGAGAAAAGCATAGATAGCTAGAGGAGGTTCTTAGGCATTCTTGTCCATCCACTTGGCAAAAGGAAATAAAACCAAACAATCAAAACAACAAGTGGATGTCCTCGAATGAGTAAAATATGCAACCAGCATGCTCACACAATAAGATGGCAAATGAAATATGTGACAAGGCATGCACAACCAATTCTAGCATCTATCAAGCAATTTGCGATGACAAGGTCATCTATATATGAGTATATTGACTTAGGAGTCAAGTGAGAACACTTGATCATAGGTCATACTCATCGTTTAAGCTCAAGTGGGGTTGCCACTTTTACATAAAGCATTGTTGTGTTCACATCTTTAGAGTTGCTTTAGCTCAAGTCTTAGAGTAAAGCTCCCCCTAGATGTGATATCCCCCCTTAGAGGGATGAACTAACCTCGGGTTTTGTCGATGATGACTTCATGTAGATGTTGAAGATGTGGATGCTCAATGTTGATGTAGATCACTTGGAGCTATCCATTTGAGTGAATTGCACTTTCAATACCTACATGGGTTAGTCCCACAAGGAACAAACAAGGATATCCATAGACATAGAGTGATGCACACACAAGATGATGTCCATGAAAACTTTTAGGTTACCTTGTCCCTTGTCTTACCAACAAGAGGGTTTGTGACTCCTTGAACTAGTGCAAGATGTGGAAGTTGATTGCACTTGTTCTTGCCAAAATGATAAGAGTGAAGTATGTTGGCGGAGTCACCCTCAAGAACTCTCTAGTTCTTCTTCTTTTGGATCCACACCATCTTGATGGGAATCCTTGGAGTTGTAGTCGTACTTGATGAAGTGGAACTTGAAGTAGTCTTGGGAATCCACTTGACTAAGGTCTTAGGAGCTTCTTCAAATGCATCAATTTCCTCTTGAAGCTTGTCCTTGCCTTTTTGCTTGTAGTCTTGTGGTGGACGATCATCTTGAGCTTGTGTCCCCTTGAAAGAAGTATCATACTTCTCTTGTTGAGGAACAAACTTTGTCTTGGGGTATTGATCTTCTTCCCACTCAACTCCATTGGCATTGAACTTTCGTTCAAAACCAACACCTTGATTCTTCCGGTGCATTCCTTGCTTGCGCACAATTTCCTCGAATTGCTTACTCCCGGCAAGGCTTTTGTACACTCCTTTCTCTATAATTCCCTTCAATAAGCTATTTTCTTGCTCAAGTGTAACTTGGCTAAGAGAATCATTAGTGGAATCAAGAGAACTACTAGAAGCAACAATATTGGATTTAGCATGATCATTGTTACTGCTAGAGGAAGAATCTTTCTTGTTCTTGTTACTAGACTTGACTTGAGGCATGTAAGTGGATAAGAGTAAACGCTTGGCAATGTAAGAAGAACTTTTCTTGCGGAGATCATCATTGATTGCTTTTAAGAACTCATGTTCTTGCTCAAGATTGAGCTTTTCAAAGCGTAATTTCTCATGAGCTCTTAAAAGTTCTCGATGATCTTCGAAGATAGTTTCATGAGCTAACTTATGAGTGTTTAGTTCTTTAGTTAGAGCCTCAATCTTCTCCTTATCATTGTCATTCATTTTATCTTGATTAGCATGATTAATTGACGTTTCATCATAGTATTCATCACTAGAGTTGTCAACAAGCAAATCATCACCTAACAAGTCATCTTCATCACTATTGAAATCAACATACTCGGGGTGTGTTACCTTAGGACCTTTGGCCATGAAGCATCTTCCAATTCCTTCATTTGGTGAGTCAAATATGTTGTAGGAGTTGGTTGACACAAGTGCTAGACCGGCAACACCTTCATCTTGAGTATCTTCGGAGTCGGAGTGATAACTTCTCTCGGAGTGGCTGTCGGAGTCGGAGCCGGATACCCATTCACCAACATGAGCTTGATGTCTTCGTTTTGTGTAGCTTCTTGATGATTTTTCCTTCCTTTCCGAATCCTTGCTTCTCCGTGAGTATCTTCATTCATAACGATCATCTCTACTCCTTCTCTCTCTTGGTGGTGATTCTTTGCTTCTTCTTTTTGGAGAATCTTCTCTTCTCTTGTAGGGAGCCGTACACTCATTGGAATAGTGTCCGGGTCTTCAACAACTGTAGCAGTTTCGCTCTCGACTAGAAGATCTTTTGTCATTGTAGGACCTTGACTTGAAGCTTCTATCTTTGCTTCTACTCTTGTAGAACTTGTTGAGGTTCTTCACCATTAAGCTCAATTCTTCATTGAAGTTTTGTTTCTCACTTGATGATGTAGGGGCTTCACATGAGGCTTTGTAGGCACCACTTGATTTGTTGTGAAGTTCCTCTTTATCCTTAAGTGACATCTCATGAGCAACAATTCTTCCAATCACCTCCGTTGGCTTGAGATCTTTGTAATTGGGCATCATTTGGATCAATGTGCACACGGTATCATATTTTCCATCCAAGGCTCTTAGAATCTTCTTGATGATGAATCTATCGGTCATCTCTTCACTTCCTAAGCCGGCAATCTCATTTGTGATGAGAGCAAGCCTAGAGTACATTTCAGCGACACCTTCACCATCCTTCATTTTGAACTTGTCAAGTTGACTTTGAAGCACATCCAACTTGGATTCCTTGACGGAGTCGGTACCTTCATGCATATCAATCAAAGTGTCCCAAATTTCCTTTGCATTCTCAAGACGGCTGATTTTGTTGAATTCTTCGGGGCACAATCCATTGAAGAGAATATCACAAGCTTGAGCATTATATTGCAACATCTTCAACTCATCCGCGGTAGCTTCACGGTTTGGTTCTTTCCCATCAAAGAAGTCACCTTGCAAACCAACACACACAATAGCCCAAACGGCGGGGTTATGTCCAAGAATATGCATTTTCATTTTATGCTTCCAACTAGCAAAATTAGTACCATCAAAGTAAGGACCTCTACTGTGATAATTTCCCTCGCTAGACGCCATACTCTCCTAGGTTGTGAAACCAAGGCTATGACCACCAAAAGCTATGGAGATCAAAGCAAATGGAGACCAAAGCTTTGATACCACTTGTAGGATCGAAAGTATGTCTACATAGACTACTTGACCAAATAAAAACTTAACCTTTTCCCAATTTTAGTTCTTGGCAGATTTTAGCTATTGTAGGACAAGTCAAGCAATCATCACACAATTCAAGCAAGCATGCAAAGAGTATATTGGCAGCGGAAAGTAAAGCATGCAACTTGCAAGAATGTAAAGGGAAGGGTTTGGAGAATTCAAACGCAATTGGAGACACGGATGTTTTTCCCGTGGTTCGGATAGGTGGTGCTATCCTACATCCACGTTGATGGAGACTTCAACCCACGAAGGGTAACGGTTGCGCGAGTCCACGGAGGGCTCCACCCACAAAGGGTAACGGTTGCGCGAGTCCACGGAGGGCTCCACCCACGAAGGGTCCATGAAGAAGCAACCACCCACAAAGGGTCCACGAAGAAGCAACCTTGTCTATCCCACCATGACCATCGCCCACGAAGGACTTGCCTCACTAGCGGTAGATCTTCACGAAGTAGGCGATCTCCTTGCCCTTACAAACTCCTTGGTTCAACTCCACAATCTTGTCGGAGGCTCCCAAGTAACACCTAGCCAATCTAGGAGACACCACTCTCCAAGAAGTAACAAATGGTGTGTAGGTAATGAACTCCTTGCTCTTGTGCTTCAAATGATAGTCTCCCCAACACTCAACTCTCTCTCATAGGATTTGGATTTTGTGGAAAGAAGATTTGAGTGGAAAGCAACTTGGGGAAGGCTAGAGATCAAGATTCATATGGTAGGAATGGAATATCTTGGTCTCAACACATGAGTAGGTGGTTCTCTCCCAGAACATATGAGTTGGAATTGTGTATGTGTTCTGATGGCTCTCTCCACGAATGAAGAGGAGGTGGAGGGGTGTATATAGCCTCCACACAAAATCCAACCGTTACACACAGTTTTCCAATCTCGGTGGGACCGAATCAACAAACTCGGTCGGACCGAAAAGGTAAACCTAGTGACCGTTAGAGATTTTCGGTGGGATTGACATGCAACTCGGTAGGACCGATATGGTTAGGGTTTGGGCATAACGTAATCTCGGTGAGACCGATTACACAAACTCGGTGAGACCGAATTTGGTAATTAGCTAACCAGAGAGTTGGTCAGGCAAACTCGGTGGGACCGATTTGCTCTTTCGGTGAGACCGAAAAGTTACAAAAAGGAAACACTGAATTTACATTGCAATCTCGGTGGGACCGATTCGCTCTTTCGGTGAGACCGAAAAGTTACGAAAGGGAAACAGAGAGTTTGCAATCCCATCTCGGTGAGACCGAGATCCCTATCGGTAGAACCGAATTGCTAGGGTTTGGCAGTGGCTTATGACAAGTGAAACTCGGTGGCGCCGGATAGAAAGAATCGGTAGGACCGAGTTTGGCTTAGGGTTTAGGTCATATGTGGATATGGGAAAGTAGTTGAGGGTTTTGGAGCATATCACTAAGCACATGAAGCAAGAGGCTCATTAAGCAACACCTCATCCCTCCTTGATAGTATTGGCTTTTCCTAAAGACTCAATGTGATCTTGGATCACTAAAGTATAAAATGAAGAGTCTTGAGCTTTTGAGCTTGAGCCAATCCTTTGTCCTTAGCATTTTGAGGGTTCCACTTTCACATCCATGCCATGCCAATCATTGAGCTTTCCTGAAATAGTCATCTTGGAATAGCATTAGCTCAATGAGCTATATGTTGTTATGAATTACCAAAACCACCTAGGGATAGTTGCACTTTCAGAGGCCCATTAACCTCCGGGGGGTTCCGGTAACCCCCCGGTACTCCGGTATATATCCGATAACCCCCGGAACCATTCCGGTGTCCGAATATAGTCGTCCAATATATCAATCTTCATGTCTCGACCATTTTGAAACTCCTCGTCATGTTCATGATCACATCTGGGACTCCGAACTACCTTCGGTACATCAAAACACATAAACTCATAATATAACCGTCATTGAACTTTAAGCGTGCGGACCCTACGGGTTCGAGAACTATGTAGACATGACTGAGACATGTCTCCGGTCAATAACCAATAGCGGAACCTGTATGCTCATATTGGCTCCTACATATTCTATGAAGATCTTTATCAGTCAAACCGCATAACAACATACGTTGTTCCCTTTGTCATCGGTATGTTACTTGCCCGAGATTTGATCGTCAGTATCTCAATACCTAGTTCAATCTCGTTACTGGCAAGTCTCTTTACTCGTTCCGTAATACATTATCCCGCAACTAACTTATTAGTTGCAATGCTTGCAAGGCTTAAGTGATATGTATTACCGAGTGGGCCTAGAGATATGTAACGCCCCGAGACCGATGTGCCAGGTGTCGTCCAGTTATTCGCTGTTGTTACCTTGTCATTGCTTGCGTGTCATGCATTGCATATCATGTCATCATGTGCATTTCATTTGCATACGTGTTCGTCTCATGCATCTGAGCATTTTCCCCGTTGTCCGTTTTGCATTCCGGCGCTCCGTTCTCCTCCGGTGGTCATTTCTACCTTATTTTCATGTGGGGATTAAACATTTCCGGATTGGACCGAGACTTGCCAAGCGGCCTTGGTTTACTACTGGTAGACCGCCTGTCAAGTTTCGTACCATTTGGACTTCGTTTGATACTCCAACGGTTAACCGAGGGACCGAGAAGGCCTCGTGTGTGTTGCAGCCCAACACCCCTTCATTTTGGCCCAAAACCCACCTAAACTCCTCCATCATCTCGGTCCTTCGATCACGATCGCGTGGCCGAAAACCGCACCTCATTTGGACACTCCTAGCTCCCTCTACCTATATATATGTGATCCCCTCCGAAATTCGCGCAGACGAAACCCTAAAACTCCTCCGCGCGTCGCCGGACATTTCGTCCCGCGCCGCCGGACATGTCCAGCCGCCGCCGCCACCTCGCTCCGCCCTATCGGGAGCCGCCACCTCAGCTCACTGCCTCCCGCGACCAACCAGGAGGCGACACGTCGCCCCCCTGCCTCCTCCCCGCTGCCGGGCCCGAGGGAGCCCAGACCGGGCCCGCCCCGGGCCAGTTTGGGCCGCCGCCGCCCGAGCGCCTTCCCCGCGCCTCTCGCAGGAGGACGCCGCGCGCCGCCGCCCGGTCACCGCGCCCTGCCGCCGGAAGCCATCGCCGCCGCCGTCTCGTTCTTCACCGACGGCAAGCGCCGCCGACCGCAACTCCTTCGAGCTCCGCCGCCGCCGCGGGAGCTCATGCCTCCGCCGCCTCATGGCCTCGCCGGCCGGCCTCACCGCGGCCACAGGGCTCGCCAGCCGCCCTCACCCGCCATCTCCCGGCCACCTCCGTCCCTCCACGCCGCCTCCCCCTCGTCGCCGGAGCTCGCGAAGCTCGTCGGAGCTCCACTCCGGCCGGATCCGTTCGCCGGGATCAGATCCACCACCTCCTCCAACCAAACAACGCCCTCCGCCCCGGATCTCGTCATCCCGCACCGCTCCGCCCTGAAATTTCCATGTTTCATATGCCCATCTTCATCGTGCCGTAACTTTGCATCTGTAGGTCCGTTTTGGGCGTGTAGCATATCAAAATGTTCATCTCAGAGAGCACATCATTTCATCTCATTGCATCATTTTCATTTGAGTTCATCTTGATGCCCGAAATGCTGTTGCAAGAGTGCTATTTGAGTTAATTGTCAGATCTGCTGCTCCAATTAGATATTTGTCATTTTTGCCATGATTATCGTGTGCATGATATGCTCTTGAGCTCTACATGTGTTTTGTTATATGTTTTGCCATCTATCCAGAGGTGCAACCCTTGTATTTTTGTGATGTGTGTGGTGACTAGCACAAGCTTGCAAAGTGGAGCATTTGTTAATGCTGATTTCAGGGACTTAGCATTTCCTCTAAGTCCTTGATCTGTTTATTTCAATATGCCATATGTTCATGTTGTTTCCTAGTGATCCGTGCCTCTTTTGAGGATGATCAGTAAGGATGATTTGATAATATTGTAGTGCTCTATCCATCCATGTCCTTGTTTGCAATTATGGAGCACCCTAGCTTGAGTCAATCGAGCTCTACTTTTGCTATTTCGTGAATCTGGGCAGATTGTCTACTTAGCGATTTTGCCGAGGATGTTGTAGTTGATCCGTGCATGCTATGTTATTGTTCTTGCCATGTCTAGCTTGTATAATGTGTATTCTTGATGGGTGTATGCTTAGATTGTCATGCCTTGCTCTGTAGTGAGTGCATCGAGCTCGTAAACATGCCTACTTGATATCTGATTTGCATGCTCCAGTTTTTCACTAAGTCTGTGATCTGATTATGTTTTTGCCATGTTCACATGCTTGCAATGTATTTTCTGATCCCTTTTGGCTCAAGGTCACCAAGGGACTTTTGTTAAGCTCTTTGAGTAGCTCCATGCCATGCTTTACTTTGCCATGTTCAGGTCCTGTAGTTTATAGTTTTCATGCTCCAAAGTGTGCTACCTGATCTGATATTCCAGACAAGTGTTAATTTCACTAAGTCTGAGATCTGTTTACCAATTGCACTTTTACCATGCTTGTTTGAGCCTGTTAATGGATGAATTAGCCGTAGCTCAGTGTTCATCTTTTGTTAAGCTTCATGAATGGATCCCTGCCATGTATTTTGTTGCCATGTTTGAGTGCTGTAGCATGATTATCTTGATGCATCTAGATGGCTACTTGCTGTTTATCGCAGACTGGTGCCATATTTGAATTGCTCGCCATTTCCTAACCGTAACTCCGATACCGGTGATCTTTATATCGTTTTCAAGAGAAATCATATCACCTTTCCAGTGGCAGACTTGGATTTCCAAGTTGAGGCCAGGTTCATTCGTTCCTTGTCAAATCATGCATATGCATCGCATACCGCATCCCGCATATCATACCATGTTCATGTGTTGGTTGTTTACTATGTTGTGTGCTTCTTTCCGGTGTTTGCTTCTTCGGGTTGGTTCCGGTAACGTCGCGTTTGTGAGGATCCGTTCGACTACGTCCGTTTGTCTTCTTCATGGACTCGTTCTTCTTCCTTGCGGGATCTCAGGCAAGATGACCATACCCTCGAAATCACTTCTATCTTTGCTTGCTTAGTTGCTCGCTCTTTTGCTATGCCTATGCTGCGATACCTACCACTTGCTTATCATGCCTCCCATATTGTTGAACCAAGCCTCTAACCCACCTTGTCCTAGCAAACCGTTGATTGGCTTTGTTACCGCTTTGCTCAGCCCCTCTTATAGCGTTGTTAGTTGCAGGTGAAGATTGAAGTTTGTTCCTTGTTGAAACATGGAGATGTTGTTCCTTGCTGGAACATGTTTACTTGTTGGGATATCACATTATATCTTATTTAATTAATGCATCTATATACTTGGTAAAGGGTGGAAGGCTCGGCCTTATGCCTAGTGTTTTGTTCCACTCTTGCCGCCCTAGTTTCCGTCATATCGGTGTTATGTTCCCGGATTTTGCGTTCCTTACGCGGTTGGGTTATAATGGGAACCCCTTCACAGTTCGCTTTGAATAAAACTCCTCCAGCAAGGCCCAACCTTGGTTTTACCATTCACCACCTAGCCTTTTTCCCTTGGGTTAGGCCAGCCCAAGGGTCATATTTATTTTAACCCCCCCGGGCCAGTGCTTGTCTAAGTGTTGGTCCGAAACAGAGCCACTTGCGGCGCCACCTCGGGGAAACTTGAGGGCTGGTTTTAGCTGTACGTAGTGTTCATCCGGTGTTGCCCTGAGAACGAGATATGTGTAGCTCCTATCAGGATGTCGGCGCATCGGGCGGTCTTGCTGGACTTGTTTTACCATTGTCGAGGATGTCTTGTAGAACCGGTATACCGAGTCTGATCGGAATGTCTCGGGAGGAGGTCTATTCCTTCATTGACCATGAGAGCTTGTCATGGGCTAAGTTGGGACACCCCTGCAGGGATTTGAACTTTCGAAAGCCGTGCCCGCGGTTATGGGCAGATGGGAATTTGTTAATGTCCGGTTGTAGAAAACCTGAAGTTGACCTTAATTAAAATGCATCAACCGCGTGTGTAACCGTGATGGTCTCTTTTCGGCGGAGTCCGGGAAGTGGACACGGTGTTGGAGTTATGTTTGACGTAGGTTGCTCTAGGATCACTTCTTGATCATAGATTTTCGACCGTGCTTTTGCCTTCTCTTCTCGCTCTCATTTGCGTATGTTAGCCACCATATATGCTAGTCGCTTGCTGCAGCTCCACCTCTTACCTTTACCTTACCCATAAGCTTAAATAGTCTTGATCGCGAGGGTGCGAGATTGCTGAGTCCCTGTGACTCACAAATACTTCCAAAACCAGCTTGCAGGTGCCGATGAGTCTGTGCAGATGACGCAACCAAGCTCAGGAGGAGCTCGATGAAGATCTGTAGTGGAGCCCAGTTGGGGTCGATCGGGGACCTTGTCGCATTTGGGGTTCTTCTTTTATTTTGGTTCCGTAGTCGGACCGTGATTGTATCTGGTTGATGTAATGCTTTATTCTTGTAATTGTGTGAAGTGGCGATTGTAAGCCAACTATGTATCTCTTTCCCTTATGTATTACATGGGTTGTGTGAAGATTACCTCACTTGCGACATTGCTTTCAATACGGTTATGCCTCTAAGTCGTGCTTCGACACGTGGGAGATATAGCCACATCGAGGGCGTGACAAGATACCTCTCCGACAATCGGAGTGACAAATCCTAATCTCGAAATACGCCAACCCAACAAGTACCTTTGGAGACACCTGTAGAGCACCTTTATAATCACCCAGTTACGTTGTGACGTTTGGTAGCACACAAAGTGTTCCTCCGGTAAACGGGAGTTGCATAATCTCATAGTCATAGGAACATGTGTAAGTCACGAAGAAAGCAATAGCAACAAACTAAATGATCAAGTGCTAAGCTAACGGAATGGGTCAAGTCAATCACATCATTCTCCTAATGATGTGATCCTGTTAATCAAATGACAACTCTTTGTCTATGGCTAGGAAACATAACCATCTTTGATCAACGAGCTAGTCAAGTAGAGGCATACTAGTGACACTCTGTTTGTCTACGTATTCACTCATGTATCATGTTTCCGGTTAATACAATTCTAGCATGAATAATAAACATTTATCATGATATAAGGAAATAAATAATAACTTTATTATTGCCTCTAGGGCATATTTCCTTTAGTCTCCCACTTGCACTAGAGTCAATAATCTAGATTATACAGTAATGATTCTAACACCCATGGAGCGTTGGTGCTGATCATGTTTTGCTCGTGGAAGAGGCTTAGTCAACGGGTCTACAACATTGAGATCCGTATGTATCTTGCAAATCTCTATGTCTCCCACCTGGACTTGATCCCGGATGGAGTTTAAGCGTCTCTTTATGTGCTTGGTTCTCTTGTGAAATCTGGATTCCTTTGCCAAAGCAATTGCACCAGTATTGTCACAAAAGATTTTCATTGGACCCGATGCACTAGGTATGACACCTAGATCGGATATGAACTCCTTCATCCAGACTCCTTCATTTGCTGCTTCCGAAGCAGCTATGTACTCCACTTCACATGTAGATCCTGCTACGATGTTTTGTTTAGAACTGCACCAACTGATAGCTCCACCGTTTAATAAAAACACATATCCGGTTTGCGATTTAGAATCGTCCTGATCAGTGTCAAAGCTTGCATCGACGTAACCATTAACAAGGAGCTCTTTGTCACCTCCATAAACGAGAAACATACCCTTCGTCCTTTTCAGGTATTTCAGGATGTTCTTGACCGCTGTCCAGTGATCCAATTCTGGATTACTTTGGTACCTCCCTACTAAACTAATAGCAAGGCACACATCAGGTCTGGTACACAGCATTGCATACATGATAGAGCCTATGGCTGAAGCATAGGGGACATCTTTCATTTTCTCTCTATCTTCTGAAGTGGTCGGGCATTGAGTCTTACTCAATTTCACACCTTGTAACACAGGCAAGAACCCTTTCTTTGCTTGATCCATTTTGAACTTCTTCAAAACTTCGTCAAGGTATGTGCTTTGTGAAAGTCCAATTAAGCGTCTCGATCTATCTCTATAGATCTTGATGCCCAATATATAAGCAGCTTCACCGAGGTCTTTCATTGAAAAACTCTTATTCAAATATCCTTTTATGCTATACAGAAATTCTATATCATTTCCAATCAACAATATGTCATCCACATATAATATCAGAAATGCTACAGAGCTCCCACTCACTTTCTTGTAAATACAGGCTTCTCCAAAAGTCTGTATGAAACCATATGCTTTGATCACACTATCAAAACGTTTATTCCAACTCCGAGAGGCTTGCACTAGTCCATAAATGGATCGCTGGAGCTTGCACACTTTGTTAGCTCCCTTTGGATCGACAAAACCTTCCGGTTGCATCATATACAACTCTTCTTCCAGAAATCCATTCAGGAATGCAATTTTGACATCCATTTGCCAAATTTCATAATCATAAAATGCAGCAATTGCTAACATGATTCGGACAGACTTAAGCATCGCTACAGGTGAGAAGGTCTCATCATAGTCAATCCCTTGAACTTGTCGAAAACCTTTTGCAACAAGTCGAGCTTTATAGACGGTAACATTACCATCAACGTCAGTCTTCTTCTTGAAGATCCTTTTATTCTCGATGGCTTGCCAATCAACAGGCAAGTCAACCAAAGTCCACACTTTGTTCTCATACATGGATCCCATCCCAGATTTCATGGTCTCAAGCCATTTGGCGGAATCTGGGCTCACCATCGCTTCTTCATAGTTCGTAGGTTCGTCATGGTCTAGTAACATAACCTCCAGAATAGGATTACCGTACCACTCTGGTGCGGATCTCACTCTGTTTAATCTACGAGGTTCAGTAACAACTTGATCTGCAGTTTCATGATCATTATCATTAACTTCCTCACTAATTGGTGTAGGTGTCACAGGAACCGGTTTCTGTGATGAACTACTTTCCAATAAGGGAGCAGGTACAGTTACCTCATCAAGTTCTACTTTCCTCCCACTCACTTATTTCAAGAGAAACTCCTTCTCTAGAAAGGATCCAAATTTAGCAACAAACGTTTTGCCTTCAGATCTGTGATAGAAGGTGTACCCAACAGTTTCCTTTGGGTATCCTATGAAGACACATTTCTCCGATTTGGGTTCGAGCTTATCAGGTTGAAGTTTTTTCACATAAGCATCACATCCCCAAACTTTAAGAAACGACAACTTTGGTTTCTTGCCAAACCACAGTTCATAAGGCGTCGTCTCAACGGATTCTGATGGTGCCCTATTTAACGTGAATGCGACCGTCTCTAGAGCGTATCCCCAAAATAATAGCGGTAAATCAGTAAGAGACATCATAGATCGTACCATATCTAGTAAAGTACGATTACGACGTTCGGACACACCATTACGCTGTGGTGTTCCGGGTGGCATGAGTTGCGAAACTATTCCACATTGTTTCAAATGTACACCAAACTCGTAACTCAAATATTCTCCTCCACGATCAGATCGTAGGAATTTTATTTACTTGTTACAATGATTTTCAACTTCACTCTGAAATTCTTTGAACTTTTCAAACGTTTCAGACTTGTGTTTCATTAAGTAGATATACCCATATCTGCTTAAGTCATCTGTGAAGGTGAGAAAATAATGATATCCGCCACGAGCCTCAACATTCATTGGACCACATACATCTGTATCTATGATTTCTAACAAATCTGTTGCTCTCTCCATAGTACCGGAGAACGGTGTTTTTGTCATCTTACCCATACGGCATGGTTCGCAAGTACCAAGTGATTCATAATCAAGTGGTTCCAAAAGCCCATCAGTATGGAGTTTCTTCATGCGCTTTATACCGATATGACCTAAATGGCAGTGCCACAAATATGTTGCACTATCATTATCAACTCTGCATCTTTTGGTTTCAACACTATGAATATGTGTGTCACTACTATCGAGATTTAATAAGAATAGACCACTCTTTAAGGGTGCTAAGTTCATGATAAATTAAAGTTCAATTAATCATATTACTTAAGAACTCCCACTTAGATAGACATCCCTCTAATCATCTAAGTGATCACGTGATCCATATCAACTAAACCATGTCCGATCAGCACATGAGATGGAGTAGTTTTCAATGGTGAACATCACTATGTTGATCATATCTACTATATGATTCACGCTCGACCTTTCGGTCTCAGTGTTCCGAGGCCATATCTGCATATGCTAGGCTCGTCAAGTTTAACCTGAGTATTCCGGGTGTGCAACTGTTTTGCACCCGTTGTATTTGAACGTAGAGCCTATCACACCCGATCATCACGTGGTGTCTCAGCACGAAGAACTTTCGCAACGGTGCATACTCAGGGAGAACACTTATACCTTGATAATTTAGTGAGAGATCATCTTATAATGCTACGGTCAATCAAAGCAAGATAAGATGCATAAAAGATAAACATCACATGCAATCAATATAAGTGATATGATATGGCCATTATCATCTTGTGCTTGTGATCTTCATCTCCGAAGCACCGTCATGATCACCATTGTCACCGGCGCGACACTTTGATCTCCATCGTAGCATCATTGTCGTCTCGCCAACTTATGCTTCTACGACTATCGCTACCGCTTAGTGATAAAGTAAAGCATTACAGGGCGATTGCATTGCATACAATAAAGCGACAACCATATGGCTCCTACCAGTTGCCGATAACTCAGTTACAAAACATGATCATCTTATACAATAAAATATAGCAGCATGCCTTGACCATATCACATCACAACATGCCCTGCAAAAACAAGTTAGACGTCCTCTAATTTGTTGTTGCATGTTTTACGTGGCTGCTATGGGCTGAGCAAGAACCGTTCTTACCTACTGTAACACCCACGATGCGGCTATATCTCCCACGTGTCGGAGCACGACTTAGAGGCATAACCGCATTGTAGGCCTTTCACAAGAGGGGTAATCTTTACACATCCCATGTACTGAATAAGAAAGGGATAAAGAGGTACAGAGTTGGCTTACAATTGCCACTTCACACAATACATGAATAAAGCATTACATCAACCAGATACAATCAAGGTCCGACTACGGAACCAAAATAAAAGAAGACTACCCCTAATGCAAAAGATCCCCGATCGCCCCGACTGGGCTCCACTACCGATCAACTGGAAACAAAACAACACAACGAACACAATCTTCATCGAGCTCCCAACTGAGCTGGGTTGCGTCACCTGTGATGACCCACAAGTATAGGGGATCTATCATAGTCCTTTCGATAAGTAAGAGTGTCGAACCCAACAAGGAGTAGAAGGAAATGATAAGCGGTTTTCAGCAAGGTATTCTCTGCAAGTACTGAAATAAGTGGTAAGAGATAGTTTTGTGATAAGATAAATTGTGACGAGCAACAATTAACAAAAGTAAATAAAGTGCAGCAAGGTGGCCCAATCCTTTTTGTAGCAAAGGACAAGCCGGAACAAACTCTTATAATAGGAAAAGCGCTCCCGAGGACACATGGGAATATCGTCAAGCTAGTTTTCATCACGTTCATATGATTCGCGTTCGATACTTTGATAATTTGATATGTGGGTGGACCAGTGCTTGGGTGATGTTCTTACTTGAACAAGCATCCCACTTATGATTAACCTCTATTGCAAGCATCCGCAACTACAACAAAAGTATTAAGGTAAACCTAACCATAGCATGAAACATATGGATCCAAATCAGCCCCTTACGAAGCAACGCATAAACTAGGGTTTAAGCTTCTGTCACTCTAGCAACCCATCATCTACTTATTACTTCCCAATGCCTTCCTCTAGGCCCAAATAATGGTGAAGTGTTATGTAGTCGACGTTCACATAACACCACTAGAGGCTAGACAACATACATCTTATCAAAATATCAAACGAATACCAAATTCACATGAGTACTAATAGCAAGACTTCTTCCTTGTCTTCAGGAACAAACGTAATTACTCACAAAGCATATTCATGTTCATAATCAGAGGGGTAATAATATGCATATAGGATCTGAACATATGATCTTCCACCAAATAAACCAACTAGCATCAACTACAAGGAGTAATCAACACTACTAGCAACCTAATAGCACCAATCCCAGACTTTGAGACAAGAATTGGATACAAGAGATGAACTAGGGTTTGGAGATGAGATGGTGCTGGTGAAGATGTTGATGGAGATTGCCCTCTCCCGATGAGAGGAGCATTGGTGATGATGATGGTGATGATTTCCCCCTCCGGGAGGGAAGTATCCTTGGCAGAACAGCTCTGCCGGAGCTCTAGATTGGATCCGCCAAGGTTCCGCCTCGTGGCGACGGAGTCTCGTCCCGAAAGGTTGCTTCTGATTTTTTTCTCATCAAAAGACTTCATATAGGAGAAGATGGACGTCGGAGAGCCACCAGGGGGCCCATGAGGTAGGGGGCGCGCCCTAGGGGGGGGGTGCCCCCACCCTCGTAAGCAGGGTGTGGGCCCCCTGGCCTTCATCTTTGGCGAGGATTTTTCTTTATTTATTTTAAGACGTTCCGTGGAGTTTCAGGACTTTTGGAGTTGCGCATAATAGGTCTCTAATATTTGCTCCTTTTCCAGCCCAGAATTCCAGCTGCCGGCATTCTCCCTCCTTATGTAAACCTTGTAAAATAAGAGAGAATAGCCATAAGTATTGTGACATAAAGTGAAATAACAGCCCATAATGCAATAAATATCGATATAAAAGCATGATGCAAAATGGACGTATCAACTCCCCCAAGCTTAGACCTCGCTTGTCCTCAAGCGAAAAGCCGATAACAATAAATATGTCCTCATCTTTAGAGGTAGAGGCGTCGATAAAAATAAAATACAGACATTATGGCATCATGATTATTCTCATAACAGCAACATATATAGATTTTGTCATATGATTAGTTATGTTTGAAGTGGTGATCTATTCACAATGCAAAAGTATAAATCATAAACCTTATTGGGCTCCGACAAACCATAATCTCAGTCATTGAAGCAATTGCAATTTATCATAACATCATAAAGAGTCTATGTCAGAGCTAAAAAGCAAGTCCACATACTCAACTATCATTTAGTCCTCCATAATTGCTAACACTCACGCAATACTTGTGGTTACGGAGTTTTAATCGGACACAGGGAAAGATAGGTGCTTATAGTTTTGCCCCAAAACCTTTTACCTCAAGGGTAATGTCAACAATAATGGTTCATGCCCCCCTACATCCAATTAAATATATATATATATATATATATATATATATCATGTTCTTTCCAACATGCTGAGCTTGCCAAAGGATAAAATGAAAAAGAAAAGGTGAAGATCACCATGACTCTTGCATAAGGTAGAAGATAATGATAAATGATAGGCCCTTCGCAGAGGGAAGCAGAGGTTGCCATGCGCTTTTATGGTTGGATGCATAAAATCTCAATGCGAAAGAACGTCACTTTATATTGCCCCTTGTGATATGAACCTTTATTATGCAGTCTGTCGCTTTTATTACTTCCACATCACAAGATCGTATAAAGCTTATTTCTCCCACACCAACCAATCATACATATTTAGAGCAATTTTTATTGCTTTGCACTGATGACAACTTACTTGAAGGATCTTACTCAATCCATAGGTAGATATGGTGGACTCTCATGGCAAAACTGGTTTAAGGGTATTTGGAAGCACAAGTAGTTTTTCTACTTGGTGCTGAGAATTTGGCTAGCATGAGGGGGAAAGGCAAGCTCAACAAGTTAGAGGATCCATGACAACATACTTTATCTCAGATATAAGAAAGACATAACTCATTACGTTGTCTTCCTTGTCCAACATCAACTCTTTAGCATGTCATATTTTAATGAGTGCTCCCAATCATAAAAGATGTCAATGATAATATATCTATATGTGAAAACCTCTCTTTCCTTATTACTTCCTATTAATTGCAACAATGACCAAAGCTATGTCTGCCAACTCCCAACAACTTTTAATCATCATACTCTTTCTATGTGAAGTCATAACTCTCAATAAGATCAATATGAACTTTTTGTTTCTTTTTATTCCTTTTCTCTTTCTTTTATTGACCCAAGATCATGGCAAAATAATCAAGCCCTTGACTCAACACTAATCTTTATTATATATAGCTCACGGACTCGATTACAAAGAGAGATCATAAAGCAAAACTCAAAACTAGATCATGCCATAAATTTTATTCTACTAGATCAAGATACTACTAATAGGATCGAACTAAGAAAAACGATAAAGATAGGAGTTGTGATGGTGATACGATACCGGGGCACCTCCCCCAAGCTTGGCAGTTGCCAAGGGGAGTGCCCATACCCATGTGATTATGTATCCTTTGTTGTCGGTGAAGAAGGTGGTGGTGATGTTGGCTTAGTTGATGGCTTAGGCTTCTCCCTTAATTTGCGCTTGAGGACGGCATTTTGATCCCTCAGATCATCAATCTCCCACTCCAAGGTTAATATCTTTTTGCATAGGTCCTGCTTATTTTCCTGCAAGAGACGAGAAGGGATAAACTCGAACTTGGATTTCTTTACCCTATCAGGGAGACTTGACTTTTTGAACTCCATGTGCATGTCCCCAGGTTGAGGTAATGGTGCTTCATCTTCATCTGAGCTCGTCTCCTCCTTCCCTTTGGGTTCATAGTCCTCTTCTTCCTCCGTGGTCCATCCATTGTGTTCCACATCTCCATAGACCTTGGGATTTGCTAAGTAATCATCCACATAGCTTTCTCCTTCCGAATCCTGGGAAGACATGTTGATTTAATCTGCAACGGGACAGCTCGAAACGAAAACAGAGGATATTTGCGTGATACGGGAGTCAAAACCTTCGGGAGAATATATAATGAATTTTTACCGACCAAAATACGTATTGTGCAAGAAAACGGAGTCCGGAAGGTACTCGAGGTGCTCACGAGGTAGGGGGGCGCGCCCAGGGGGGTAGGGCGCGCCCACCACCCTCGTGGGGCCCTCGTGTCCTTCCCGGACTGCTACTTATTTTTCTATTTTTCTAAATATTCCAAAACAGAGAAATATTGCCTTAAAAATTGTTTTGGAGTCAGTTTACTTACCGTACCACATACCTATTCCTTTTCGTAGTCTGAAACGTTCCGGAAAGTGTCCCTTATGTATTCCTCCGGGGTTACGGTTTCAATAATATTGGTGAGGGAGTCCTAGATTAGGGGGTGTCCAGATGGCCGGACAATACCTTCAGCCGGACTCCTGGACTATGAAGATACGAGATTGAAGACTTCGTCCCGTGTCCGGAAGGGACTTTCCTTGGCGTGGAAGGCAAGCTTGGCGATACGGACATGTAGATCTCCTACCATTGTAACCGACTTTGTGTAACCCTAACCCTCTCCGGTGTCTATATAAACCGGAGGGTTTTAGTCCGTAGGACAACATACAGAACAACAATCATACCATAGGCTAGCTTCTAGGGTTTAGCCTCTCCGATCTCGTGGTAGATCTACTCTTGTACTACCCATATCATCAATATTAATCAAGCAGGACATAGGGTTTTACCTCCATCGAGAGGGCCCGAACCTGGGTAAAACTTCGTGTCCCTCGCCTCCTGTTACCATCCGGCCTAGACGCACAGTTCGGGACCCCCTACCCGAGATCCGTCGGTTTTGACACCGACATTGGTGCTTTCATTGAGAGTTCCTCTGTGTCGTCGCCGTCAGGCTCGATGGCTCCTACGATCATCAATAGCGATGCAGTCCAGGGTGAGACCTTCCTCCCCGGACAGATCTTCGTCTTCGGCGGCTTCGCACTGCGGGCCAGTTCACTTGGCCATCTGGAGCAGATCAAAAGCTATGCCCCTGGACGCCAGGTCAGATTTGGAAGCTTAAACTACACGGCTGACATCCGCGGGGACTTAATCTTCGACGAATTCGAGCCACTGCCGAGCACGCCGCACTGTCACGACGAGCATGATCTAGCTCTGCCGCCGAACAGTGCCCTGGAGGCCGCGCCTGCATCAACTTCGGCCCTTAATTCGGAGCCAACTACGCCGATCGAGGATGGGTGGTTTGACGTCGCCTCGGGGGCTGTGATCCCAACGGCAATCGAGCCGAACATCAGCCCCGCACTCTGCGAGACTTGTGACTCCAAGGAGCCGGACTCCTCTCCGGACTCTGAACCCTCCACGCCCCTACCGATCGAATCCGATTGGGTGCCGATCATGGAGTTTACTGCCGCGGACATCTTCCAGCACTCTCCTTTCGGTGATATTCTGAAGACACTAAAGTCTCTCTCTTTATCAGGAGAGCCCTGGCCGGACTACGGTCAGCAAGGTTGGGGTACGGACGATGAAGAAATTCAAAGCCCACCCACCACCCACTTTGTAGCCACTCTCGACGATTTAACCGACATGCTCGACTTCGACTCCGAAGACATCGACGGTATGGACGCCGATGAAGGAGACGATGAAGAACCAGCACTTATCGGGCCCTGGAAAGCCACCTCGTCATATGACATATACATGGTGGACACCCCAAAAGAAGGAGATGGCGATGGAACAGCGGAGGATGACCCCTCCAAGAAACAGCCTAAGCGTCGGCGCCAGCGGCGCCGCTCAAAATCCCGCCAAAACAAATACGGCGATTCCAGCATGGGAGATAATAATACTCCGGAGAGTGCCGAAGAAAACCCCCTCCAACAAGATTCAACACAGGAGGATGGAGAAACCAGGCCTCATGAGAGAGCGGCAGACAGAGAGGTCGAGGACGATAATCATATGCCTCCCTCCGAAGACGAGGCAAGCCTCGACGACGACGAATTCGTCGTGCCAGAGGATCCCGTCGAGCAAGAGCGTTTTCAACGCAGGCTTATGGCCACGGCAAGAAGCCTCAAGAAAAAATAGCAACAGCTTAGAGCTGATCAAGATTTGCTAGTCGACAGATGGACTGAAGTCCTGGCGGCCGAAGAGCATAAACTCGAACGCCCCTCCAAGAGCTACCCAAGGCGCAGGTTGCTACCCCGATTAGAGGAGGAAGCACTTGATACGGCCGCTGGCCACCTCGTAGCCGCGACAGAGAGGCCTCTCGGCCCTCCACTCAAGCCGCACCCCGTACCAAGGCACAGGAAAATGCACCAGACCTGCGAGATATGTTGGAGGACAAGGCAAGGCAAACAAGATCGATCTACGGATCGCGTGGGCGCCCCACGACTCGAAACAATAACCATCACGCCGGACATAAATCCGGTAGGGCCGAACACAGTAGACAAAGCTCATTGGAGCTACGTCGTGACATAGCCCAGTACAGAGGTGCTGCACACCCACTATGCTTCACAGACGAAGTAATGGATCATCAAATCCCCGAGGGTTTCAAACCCGTAAACATCGAATCATATGATGGCACAACAGATCCTGCGGTATGGATCGAGGATTATCTCCTTCATATCCACATGGCCCGCGGCGATGATTTCCACGCCATCAAATACCTCCCACTCAAGCTTAAAGGACCAGCTCGGCATTGGCTTAACAGCTTGCCAACAGGATCAATCAGTTGTTGGGAGGACCTGGAAGCCGCATTCCTCGACAATTTCCAGGGCACTTATGTGCGACCCCCAGACGCCGATGACCTAAGTCACGTAATTCAGCAGCCAGATGAATCGGCCAGGCAATTCTGGACACGGTTCCTAACAAAGAAAAATCAAATAGTCGACTGTCCGGACGCCAAGGCCCTAGCAGCCTTCAAGCACAATATCCGTGACGAGTGGCTTGCCCGGCACCTTGGACAGGAAAAGCTGAAGTCTATGGCAGCACTCATGACACTCATGACCCGCTTTTGTGCGGGAGAAGACAGCTGGCTTGCTCGTAGCAACAATATGACCAAGAACCTTGGTAATTCGGATACCAGGGACAGTAGTGGCAGGTCGCGTCGCAACAAGCATAAGCGCCGCATTAACAGCGACAATGCTGAGGATACGACAGTTAATGCCAGATTCAGAGGCTATAAATTCGGTCAGCGGAAAAAGCCATTCAAAAGAAATCCTAGGGGCCCGTACAGTTTGGACCGAATACTTGACCGCTTGTGCCAGATACATGGCACCCCCGAAAAGCCGGCCAATCACACCAACATGGATTGTTGGGTGTTCAAGAAGGCAGGCAAGTTAAATGCCGACAATATAGACAAGGGGCTGCATAGCGATGATGACGAAGAGCCCCGGCCGCCGAACAACAGTGGACAGAAGGGTTTTCCCCCACAAGTGCGGACGGTGAACATGATATACGCAACCCACATCCCCAAGAGGGAGCGGAAGCGCGCGTTAAGGGACGTATACGCGATAGAGCCAGTCGCCCCAAAGTTCAACCCATGGTCCTCCTGCCCGATCACCTTTGATCGAAGGGACCATCCCACTAGCACCCATCATGGCGGATTCGCCGCATTGGTTCTAGACCTAATTATTGATGGATTTCATCTCACTAGAGTCCTTATGGATGGTGGCAGTAGCCTGAACCTGCTTTACCAGGATACAGTGCGGAAAATGGGCATAGATCCCTCGAGGATTAAGCCCACCAAAACGACCTTTAAAGGCGTAATACCAGGTGTAGAGGCCAACTGTATAGGCTTAGTCACACTTGAAGTGGTCTTCGGATCTCCGGATAATTTCCGAAGCGAGGAGTTAATCTTCGACATAGTCCCATTCCGCAATGGCTATCACGCACTGCTCGGGCAAACCGCATTCGCCAAGTTCAATGCGGTACCGCACTACGCATACCTTAAGCTCAAGATGCCAGGCCCTCGCGGAGTAATTACGGTCAATGGAAACACCGAACGCTCCCTCCGAACGGAGGAGCACACGGCGGCCCTTGCAGCGGAAGTACAAAGCAGCCTCTCCAGGCAGTTCTCCAGTCCGGCCATTAAACAATCGGACACCGTCAAGCGCGCCCAGAGTAACCTACAACAAGACCGCCTGGCACGATCCGAGCAGGCGTAGCAATGCGGCCCCAACCCCAGCCCTCGCAAAAATGCGACACCAGTACTTCGCGTACATAACTACGCTCTAGAAATACCATGGGTACAGGGGGAGGGGCACCATCACGGCACGCCCGAAACACGGCTTAAACCGCACCAGGGGCTGCCGATTTTTTAATTTTCTCTTACTTTCAGGACTCCATTCTTCGGAAGGCTTGTTCGGCAGTTCAATTGCCGCACAAACGATGCAAGAACCAGGGAAGCAGACAAGCCACGCCGCATTACGGAACTCCCAGGTGGTCTCTATCACGAGCAGTATACCTGTTTCGCATACTATTCCGCAGCTTGCCCCTGGAGCGGACATGTTAAATAGTCCAACCTTTTGCTTATCGCATTATTTGTATCGTTCTGCTTTGTTCATAGCCCTCTTTAATAAACAATGCATAGCTTTTGTCTATCTTTGCATTACTCTTTTTTAATATATGTTCCTTAACGACATGTTGCACCCGTACACTTTGGTACGGCCAAAATACGCCAGGGGCTTCAGTACCCCTCAACATGGTGTGAGAAGTCCGAACACTTTAACAAGTGCGGCACCCCGAACTTATAGCATTATATGCATCGGCTCCGAATCATGTCTTAGGTCAATAGTTGGGTTTGCCCGGCTCCTATGTTTTGGTGCCTTACGTTCCGCTATATCGGCTAAGGTAGCACTAGGAGAACCACTGCGATTGTGCCCCAGTTGAGCTGGGTCGAGCACCTCAGTGGAGAAAGCTAAAACTGACTGTCATGATGAAGCGAGAGCTGGTCGCTGTTCGAGAGGTTTTTCGAGTCCCTAAAGACTTATGCCGCTTAGAGCGAGGAGCCGGCTCTGTCCGGCCAAGGCATGGATAGCGCCCCGAACTCGGTCTTCCGAATACCAGGGGCTTCGCCGAAATTTAAAATTATAGAATTCTATGGCTAAGTGAGAGTGTTCACGCATTATAGTCCGGTTGCCTTGTTCGTTGGGCTGAGCGCCTCCCTCGAAGGACCCAAACATGGGAAAAAGAGCGCTCAGGTTTATCCCCGAACACCCCAGCACTAGCGGCACGGGGGCAGAAGCCGACGACTTGCCATCTCTCAGAATTGATAAACAGCCGCGCAGAAGGTAATATTTTAAATTCCAACAGCATTGCTTAGCACATATGAACAAATTTTCAGCGCACAGGACAAAACGAGCAAGTTTCACTCAAAAATTACATCCCTAGAACATTCATCCGCCACAAGGCAGGCACCCTTCAGAACATCCTTATGATAATTCTCGGGCTTGCGATGCTCTTTCCCCGGCGGTGGCCCGTCCTTCACAAGCTTCTCAGCATCCAGCTTGCCCCAGTGCACCTTAGCACGGGCAAGGGCCCTACGGGCACCTTCAATGCAGACGGAGCGCTTGATGACTTCGAGCCCTGGACAGGCCTCCACCAGCCGCCGCACCAGCCCGAAATAGCTCCCAGGCAGAGCCTCTCCAGGCCACAGCTGAACTATGAGGCCCTTAATGGCCTGTTCGGCCGCCTTGTGGAGCTCGACCAGTTGTTTCAGCTGGTCGCTCAGGGGCACGGGGTGTCCGGCCTCAGCATACTGAGACCAGAACACCTTCTCTGTCGAGCTGCCCTCCTCGGCTCGATAGAAAGCGGCGGCATTGGACACACTCCGGGGAAGATCTGCGAATGCTCCTGGAGAGCTCCGGATTCGGGTAAGTAACAAGTAACTCATGTTTATGTGTTTGCTTTGCATAAGGAATGCCTTACCTGCCGCTATCTTCTTCACCTCATCCAACTCCTGGAGGGTCTTCTGGGATTCGGCCTTGGCAGACTTGGCATTTTCAATAGCCAGCGCGAGCTCGGACGCTCGCGTCTTTGAGTCAAGCTCCAAACTCTCATGTTTTTCCATGAGAGCATGGAGCTCTTGCCACACCTTGCCAACCTGGGCCTCATACTTCTCCCGCTCGGTGTGCTCTGTGGTCGCCCTCTTCTCGGCCTCGAGCAGCGCTTGCTTAAGGGTCGCCACCTCAGACGTGGCCCCTACAATAGCCACGATAATCCTGTCATTTTTTGCAATTGCACCTTTTTATATATATTTAAACAAGGTATTTCTTACCTTCATTGTCCTCGAGCTGCTTCTTGGCACGCCCGAGCTCTTGCTCGGACCGCTTGAGGTTCTGCTTTAGCGTGTCCACTTCCGCAGTCAGTGCGGCGGACGCAAGCAGAGAAGCCTGCATACGCATATTGACTCCTTTTTGTTAGACTCCTGCGAATTTTATTTGATCCTCTATTCGGCTTTTCTTCCCGAACGCCAAATAGAGCATCAGGGGCTACTGTCTATGCGGTAATATTATTTACACATTCTTTACTTACCTCAAAGCCTGTTAAAGGCTAGTACAAGCTTCTGTCAGTCCGCTCTTGGCGGACTGAACCTTCTGGACCACCGCACTCATAATGGTGCGGTGCCCCTCGTCGATGGAGGCACCTTCGAGCACCTCCAACAGATTGTCCGGCGCCTCCGGTTGGACGGGGGTCCCCGGCACGGTGGGCTTGCTCCTCTTGGAAGGAGGTTGCCCGCCGGACTCTGGAACCTTTGAAGGTTCCGGAGCGGTGTCCGGCCTAGGGCCGGACTTGGAGCCCTGGGGGGTTCTGTCCCCTTCACTCCTGGGGTCCGGGAGGTCGCCTTGCGGCGCCTCCAGGACCACCTCCTCCCGGATTGGAACCTGTTGGGACAACACTTTCGTGTCGTCCGTAGGGCGGGGGGAGGAAGCCGTCGGAAGCGAATTCACATCCGACGAGTCCAGTGAACCGCTCGACGACATGTCGAGCCGGTCTTTGGGTGGGCTACATAAACATATTCGACATAAGGGAAAGCTGTGCAACAGAGGAATACTATGAATTGCTCGGGTATCCGGATACTTACGATTTAGCCAGGGGCTTGGCCCTGGGCGGCCACTCCTCTCCGCCGTCGTCGGCGTCGGTGGAGTAGTCCGGAGGAAGGGTTTTCCCCTTCTTGGACCCTTCGGCCTCCCCAGCTGGGGCGACCTTCCTTTTCTTCCCTTCCCCCGCTGGAGGGGGAGGGGTCTCTTCTTCCTCCTCCTCGTCTTCATGGGAGGAGTGCGTCTTGGAGTCGTCGGACGAGGGATCCGACACCTCCAGGCGCCGGGCACTCTTTCGAGTCCCCGTGGCCCTCTTCTTGGCCTTCTTCTCCGGCACCATACGGGGTGCCGGAACTAGCAGCTTCGCCAAATGAGCGTCCGCTGGGCCTTCGGGCAAAGGAGCCGGACAGTTGATCTGTCCGGATGTCTCCTGCCAATCCTGTCAAAGGTAAGGGAGCTTAGATCCCGCATGGAGTCAAACTATGAAAAACTGATACCCTGTAAAAGGAAAAAACAGCTTACCACATGAGCGTGACGCTGCATACTGAATCCGCGATCCTCGGTAGCGGATGCGGGGGCCCCGACACCCTTGAAAAGCACCTTCCAGGCATCTTCTTACATCGTGTCGAAGAGCCTGCTCAGAGTTCGGTGCCGCGCCGGGTCGAGCTCCCACAGGTTGAAAGCCCGTTGTTGACACGGGAGGATCAGGTGGATGAGCATAACCTGGACTACATTGACAAGTTTGAGCTTCTTGTCCACCAGGGTTTGGACGCATGTTTGGAGTCCGGTCAGCTCTCCTTTTTTACCCCACAACAGGCCCGTCTCCTTCCAGGAGGTGAGCCGCGTAGGGGGTCCGGATCGAACCTCGGGGGCTGCGACCCATTCGGGGTCGCGCGGCTCGGTGATGTAAAACCACCCCAATTGCCACCCCTTCAGGGTCTCCACAAAGGAGCCCTCGAGCCATAAGACGTTGGGCATCTTGCCCGCCATGGCGCCTGCGCACTCCGCCTGGTTGCCGTGCACCACCTTCGGCTTGACATTGAAAGTCTTGAGCCATAGGACGAAATGGGGGCGGATGCGGAGGAAAGCCTCGCACACGACGATAAACGCCGAGATGTTGAGGACAAAGTTCGGGGCCAGATCGTGGAAATCCAGGCCATAGTAGAACATGAGCCCCCGGACAAATGGGTGAAGAGGGAAGCCCAGTCCGCGAAGGAAATGGGGGAGGAACACCACCCTCTCATGGGGCCTAGGGGTGGGGATGAGCTGCCCCTTTTCGGGAAGCCGGTACGCGATGTCGTTAGACAAGTATCCGGCCTTCCTCAGTTTTTTGATGTGTCCCTCCGTGACGGAGGAGACCATCCACTTGCCTCCCGCTCCGTACATGGCTGGAGAAGGTTGAGGTGGGGAGTGCGGACTTGGGCGCTGGAGCTCGAGTGTGCGAGAATGGATAAGCAAGGGAGGAAGAAGGCGTAGGTGAAAAGGTGGATCCTTATCCCCTTATATGGGTGGACGCAACTACATGTCCCCACCAGCCTGGTAAAACTCACTTATCTCCAAGCGCCGTAATCAATGGCGCGGTTGGTTTACCCACGCCCGTATTGATGAGAATCCCGGAATAAGGGGACACGATCTCTGCTTTAACAAGACGTGCCAAGGAAACCGCCTCGCATGAAACGCTGAGGTGGGATAATAAAACGACTCGGATAAAGGCTTGGCCGTGGTGTGTCACACTATAGAATACGTCAGCAGATTAGATTTGTGTAAATGTTATTCTCTCTATGGCAATATGTGGAAACTTATTTTGCAGAGCCGGACACTATCTTTGTGTTCAAAATCTTCTATGAAGTACTTGGAGGAGGAACCCGCCTTGCAATGCCGAAGACAATCTGCACGCCGAACTTGTCGTCATTGAAGCCTGGTTCAGGGGCTACTGAGGGAGTCCTGGATTAGGGGGTGTCCAGATGACTGGACTATACCTTCAGCCGGACTCCTGGACTATGAAGATACGGGATTGAAGACTTCGTCCCGTGTCCAGAAGGGACTTTCCTTGGCGTGGAAGGCAAGCTTGGCGATACGGATATGTAGATCTCCTTCCATTGTAACCGACTTTGTGTAACCCTAACCCTCTCCGGTGTCTATATAAACCGGAGGGTTTTAGTCCGTAGGACAACATACAGAACAACAATCATACCATAGGCTAGCTTCTAGGGTTTAGCCTCTCCGATCTCGTGGTAGATCTACTCTTGTACTACCCATATCATCAATATTAATCAAGTAGGACGTAGGGTTTTACCTCCATCGAGAGGGCCCGAACCTGGGTAAAACTTCGTGTCCCTCGCCTCCTGTTACCATCCGGCCTAGACGCACAGTTCGGGACCCCCTACCCGAGATCCGCCAGTTTTGACACCGACAATTGGTTTCAACATTTATGGGATTACCTGAGATATAATGTTTAATTCTTTGACCGTTTACCACCTTCGGATTTGTGCCCTCAAAGTTGTTGATTTTTATGGCACCAGCACGATAGACCTCTTCGATAACATAGGGGCCTTCCCATTTAGAGAGAAGTTTTCCTGCAAAAAATCTTAAACGAGAGTTGTATAGCAATACATAATCACCTACATTAAACTCATGCTTTTGTATCCTTTTGTCATGCCATCTTTTAACCTTTTCTTTAAACAACTTGGCATTTTCATAAGCCTGGGTTCTCCATTCATCAAGTGAGCTAATATCAAATAACCTCTTCTCACCGGCAAGTTTGAAATCATAGTTAAGCTCTTTAATAGCCCAATATGCCTTATGTTCTAATTCGAGAGGTAAG
The DNA here is from genome assembly GCF_056163025.1 of Triticum urartu. Classification (NCBI taxonomy): domain Eukaryota; kingdom Viridiplantae; phylum Streptophyta; class Magnoliopsida; order Poales; family Poaceae; genus Triticum; species Triticum urartu. The sequence goes on from NC_141878.1 coordinate 223,068,900, forward strand.
TGACATGCTTTTCCATAAACCATTTTATACGGAGACATACCCATAGGATTTTTGTATGCAGTTCTATATGCCCATAATGCATCATCAAGTTTCTTAGACCAATTCTTTCTAGACCTATTAACAGTCTTTTGAAAAATTAATTTGAGCTCTCTATTGCTCAACTCTACTTGACCACTAGACTGTGGGTTATAAGGAGATGCAATTCTATGATTAACATCATATTTAGCAAGCATTTTACGGAAGGCACCATGAATAAAGTGTGAACCACAATCAGTCATTAAATATCTAGGGACTCCAAACCTCGGAAAAATAACTTCTTTAAGCATTTTAATAGAAGTGCCATGATCAGCACTACTAGTTGGAATAGCTTCTACCCACTTAGTAACGTAATCAACAACAACTAGAATATGTGTGTATCCATTAGAGGCAGGAAAAGGTCCCATATAATCAAAGCCCCAAACATCAAACGGTTCAATAACAAGAGAATAATTCATAGGCATTTCTTGACGTCTATTAATATTACCAATTCTTTGACATTCATCACAAGACAAGACAAACTTACGGGCATCCTTGAAGAGAGTAGGCCAATAAAAACCAGATTGCAGTACCTTATGTGCAGTTCTATCTCCAGCATGGTGTCCTCCATAAGACTCGGAATGACACCTGCGTAGGATCTGTTCCTGTTCATGCTCAGGTACACAACGTCTAATAACAGCATCTACTCCTTCTTTATAAAGATGGGGGTCATCCCAAAAGTAATGTCTCAAGTCATAGAAAAACTTTTTCTTTTGCTGGTATGTGAAGCTAGGTGGTATAAACTTAGCAACAATATAATTAGCATAATCAGCATACCATGGAGTACTACGAGAAGTACTTATAACATTTAATTGTTCATCAGGAAAGTTATCATTAATAGGCAGTGGGTCATCAAGAATATTTTCTAACCTAAACAAGTTGTCTGCAATGGGGTTCTCAGCTCCCTTTCTATCAACAATATGCAAATCAAATTCTTGTAGCAAGAGAACCCATCTAATAAGTCTAGGTAGCATCTTTATTTTCCATAAGGTATTTAATAGCAGCATGATTAGTGTGAATAGTTACTTTAGAATCAACAATATAAGGTATGAACTTATCACAAGCAAATACAACTGCTAAGAATTCCTTTTCAGTGGTAGCATAATCTCTCTAGGAATTGTCTAGAGTTTTACTAGCATATTGAATAACATTTAATTTCTTATCAACTCTTTGCCCTAGAACAACACCTACAGCATAATCACTAGCATCACACATGATTTCAAAGGGTAAATTCCAATCAGGTGGCTGAACAACAGGTGCAGAGACTAATGCTTTCTTAAGTATTTCAAATGCTTCTACACAATCATCATCAAAGACAAATGGTATATCTTTTTGCAATAAATTAGTCAGAGGCCGAGAAATTTTTGAGAAGTCCTTAATGAACCTCCTATAAAATCCAGCGTGACCAAGGAAACTTCTTATACCTTTAATGTCCTTGGTACATGGCATCTTTTCAATAGCATCAACCTTGGCTTTATCAACTTCAATACCTCTTTCAGAAACTTTGTGCCCCAAGACAATACCTTCATTAACCATAAAGTGGCACTTTTCCCATTTCAATACAAGATTAGTTTCTTCACATCTCTGCAAAACTCGATCAAGATTGCTCAAGTAATCATCAAAAGAAGAACCATAGACGGAAAAGTCGTCCATGAAAACCTCACAAATCTTTTCACAAAAGTCAGAGAATATAGCCATCATGCATCTTTGAAAGGTAGCAGGTGCATTACATAAACCAAAAGGCATACGTCTATAAGCAAAAGTACCAAAAGGGCATGTAAAAGTAGTCTTAGATTGATCTCTGGCCGACACATGTATTTGAGAGAAACCAGAATAACCATCTAGAAAGCAATAGTGTGTATGTTTGCATAATCTTTCTAGCATTTGATCAATAAAAGGTAAGGGGTAATGATCTTTCTTAGTAGCTTTATTTAATTTGCGGAAATCAATTACCATCCTATAACCTGTGATAATTCTTTGTGGAATCAATTCATCTTTATCATTAGGAACAACAGTAATACCTCCCTTCTTAGGGACACAATGGACAGGACTTACCCACTCACTATCAGCAACGGGATAGATTATACCTGCCTCCAGAAGCTTAAGTATTTCTTTTCTTACCACTTCTTTCATTTTAGGATTCAGACGCCGCTGAGACGAACTGGTTTGGCATCTGCTTCCAAATTTATTTTATGTTGACATAGAGTGGGACTAATGCCCTTAAGATCATCAAGAGTATATCCAATAGCAGCATGATGCTTCTTCAGAGTTTTCAATAATCTTTCTTCTTCATGCTCTAAAAGGTTAGCACTAATAATAACAGGATATATCTTCTTTTCATCAAGATAAGCATATTTAAGATTATCAGGTAACGGTTTAAGCTCAAACACGGGATCACCCTTGGGTGGAGGAGGATCTCCTAAAATTTCAACAGGCAAATTGTGTTGCAGAATAGGTTCCTGTTTAAAGAATACTTCATCTATTTCTCTTCTTTCATTCCTGAACATATCATTTTCATGGTCTAGCAAATAGTGTTCTAAAGGATCACTAGGAGGTACAGCAATAGAAGCAAGACCAACAATTTCATCCTTACTAGGCAATTCTTCCTCACGATGTTTTTTACTAAATTTAGAAAAATTAAACTCATGAACCATATCATCCAAGCCAATAGTAACAACATTCTTTTTGCAATCTATCCTAGCATTAACAGTGCTCAAGAAAGGTCTACCAAATATAATGGGACAAAAGCTATCTTGCGGAGAAGTAAGAACAAGAAAATCAGCATGATATTTAGTTTTCCCACACAAGACTTCAACATCTCTAACAATTCCAATTGGTGAAATAGTATCTCTATTGGCAAGTTTAATTGTGACATCAATACCTTCTAACTCAGCAGGTGCAATTTCATTCTTAATTTCTTCGTATAAAGTATGCGGTATAACACTAGCACTCGCACCCATATCACATAAGCCATGATAACAATGATCTCCTATTTTAACAGAAATAATAGGCACGCCTACCACAGGTCTATGTTTATCTTTAGCACAAGGTTTAGCAATTCCACCAGTTTCACCTTCGAACTAAATAACATGCCCATCAATATTATCAGATAAGAGATCTTTAACAATAGAAATATTAGGTTCTACTTTAACTTGCTCAGGAGGTGTATAAGTTCTAATATTGCTTTTACGAACAACAGTTGAAGCTTTAGCATGATCCTTTACTCTAACATGGAAAGGTGGGTTCTCAACATAAGAAGTAGGAACAATAGGATCATTATAAGTGACAGTCTTTTCTTCAACTTTAATAGGTGAAGCTACTTTTACTTCTATGGGAGGATGATATTTAAACCACTTCTCCTTAGGGAGATCAACATAAGTAGCAAAAGATTCACAGAAAGAAGCTACTATCTCAGAGTCAAGGCCATATTTAGTGCTAAACTTACGGAAAATATCGGTGTCCATAAAAGATTTAACACAATCAAACTTAGGTGTCATACCTGACTCCTTACCTTCGTCGAGGTCCCAATCTTCAGAGTTGCGTTTAATTCTATCCAATAAATTCCATCTGAATTCAATAGTCTTCATCATAAAAGAGCCAACACAAGAAGTATCGAGCATGGTGCGATTGTTTTCAGAAAGACGAGCATATAAATTTTGAATAATCATTTCTCTTGAGAGCTCACGATTGGGGCATGAATATAACATTGATTTAAGCCTCCCCCAAGATTGAGCGATGCTTTCTCCTTCGCGAGGCCAGAAATTATATATATATATAATTGCGATCACGGTGAATAAGATGCATAGGCTAATACTTTTGATGAAATTCCAACTTCAATCTTTTATAGTCCCATGATCTCATATCATCACATAGCCTATACCATATCAATGCGTCTCCCTTCAAAGATAAAGGGAAGACCTTCTTCTTAGCAACATCATCGGGTATACCTGCAAGCTTAAATAACCCACAAACTTCATCCACATATATTAAGTGCTCACCAGGATGCTTTGTTCCATCTCCTGTAAAAGGGTTAGCTACCAGTTTGTCCATCATACCCGAAGGAAATTCCAAAGGAGTTTCATCTTCAATAGGTTCAGTAGGTTGACGAGCAACTCTTGGCTCTACTAGACGGGGTGAAGATACCCCGAACAAGCTCCTCAGAGAATTACTTTCCATAGTAACAAGTGACAGTAAATTTCAGCACACTATATAAATTTTTCCTTACCAAATTCCACCTACCAAAGGCGCTACACTCCCCGGCAACGGCGCTAGAAAAGAGTCTTGATGACCCACAAGTATAGGGGATCTATCGTAGTCCTTTCGATAAGTAAGAGTGTCGAACCCAACGAGGAGCAGAAGGAAATGATAAGCGGTTTTCAGCAAGGTATTCTCTGCAAGTACTGAAATAAGTGGTAACAGATAGTTTTGTGATAAGATAAATTGTAACGAGCAACAAGTAACAAAAGTAAATAAAGTGCAGCAAGGTGGCCCAATCCTTTTTGTAGCAAAGGACAAGCCTGGACAAACTCTTATATGAAGGAAAGCGCTCCCGAGGACACATGGGAATTATCGTCAAGCTAGTTTTCATCACGATCATATGATTCACGTTCGGTAATTGATAATTTGATATGTGGGTGGACCGGTGCTTGGGTACTGTCCTTACTTGAACAAGCATCCCACTTATGATTAACCTCTATTGCAAGCGTCCGCAACTACAACAAAAGTATTAAGGTAAACCTAACCATAGCATGAAACATATGGATCCAAATCAGCCCCTTACGAAGCAACGCATAAACTAGGGTTTAAGCTTCTGTCACTCTAGCAACCCATCATCTACTTATTACTTCCCAATGCCTTCCTCTAGGCCCAAATAATGGTGAAGTGTTATGTAGTCGACGTTCATATAACACCACTAGAGGCTAGACAACATACATCTTATCAAAATATCAAACGAATACCAAATTCACATGACTACTAATAGCAAGACTTCTCCCTTGTCCTCAGGAACAAACGTAATTACTCACAAAGCATATTCATGTTCATAATCAGAGGGGTAATAATATGCATATAGGATCTGAACATATGATCTTCCACCAAATAAACCAACTAGCATCAACTACAAGGAGTAATCAACACTACTAGCAACCTACTAGCACCAATCCCGGACATTGAGACAAGAATTGGATACAAGAGATGAACTAGGGTTTGGAGATGAGATGGTGCTGGTGAAGATGTTGATGGAGATTGCCCTCTCCCGATGAGAGGAGCGTTGGTGATGACGATGGTGATGATTTCCCCCTTTGGGAGGGAAGTATCCCCGGCAGAACAACTCTGCCAGAGCTCTAGATTGGATCCGCCAAGGTTCCGCCTCGTGGCGGCGGAGTCTCGTCCCGAAAGGTTGCTTCTGATTTTTTTCTCATCGAAAGACTTCATATAGGAGAAGATGGACGTCGGAGAGCCACCAGGGGGCCCACGAGGTAGGGGGCGCGCCCTAGGGGGGGGGCGCCCCCCACCCTCGTGAGCAGGGTGTGGGCCCCCTGGCCTTCATCTTTGGCGAGGATTTTTCTTTATTTATTTTAAGACGTTCCATGGAGTTTCAGGACTTTTGGAGTTGCGCAGAATAGGTCTCTAATATTTGCTCCTTTTCCAGCCCAGAATTCCAGCTGCCGGCATTCTCCCTCCTTATGTAAACCTTGTAAAATAAGAGAGAATAGCCATAAGTATTGTGACATAAAGTGAAATAACAGCCCATAATGCAATAAATATTGATATAAAAGCATGATGCAAAATGGACGTATCAACCTGCACTGGGTATCATCGGCACCTGCAAACTGGTTTTGGAAGTAAACTGTGAGCCACGGGGACTCAGCAATCTCACACCCTCGCGATCAAGACTATTTAAGCTTATGGGTAGGGAAAAGGTATGTGAGGTGGAGCTGCAGCAAGCACTAGCATATATGGTGGCTAACTTACGCAAATGAGAGCTAGAAGAGAAGGAAATGCACGGTCGTGAACTAGAAGTGATCAAGAAGTGATCCTGAAACTACTTACGTTCAAGCATAACTCCAACACCGTATTCACTTCCCGGACCCCGCCGAGAAGAGACCATCACGGCTACACACGCGGTCGATGCATTTTAATTTAAGTTAAGTGTCAAGTTCTCTACAACCGGACATTAACAAATTCCCATCTGCCCATAACCACGGGCACGGCTTTCGAAAGTTCAAAACCCTGCAGGGGTGTCCCAACTTAGCGCATCACAAGCTCTCACGGTCAACGAAGGATATTCCTTCTCCCAGGAAGACCCGATCAGGCTCGGAATCCCGGTTACAAGACATTTCGACAATGGTAAAACAAGACCAGCAAAGCCACCCGATGCGCCGACAATCCCGATAGGAGCTGCACATATCTCGTTCTCAGGGCGACACCGGATGAGACATCCTACGAGTAAAACCAACCCTCAAGTTTCCCCGAGGGGGCCCCGCAGTCTACTCAGTTCGGACCAACACTTAGAGAAGCATTGGCCACGGGGGGGGGGGGGGTTAAAATAAAGATGACCCTTGAGTCTGCAGAACCCAAGGGAAGGTGGTAGGTTGTTAGTGCAAATGGTAAAACCAAAGTTGGGCCTTGCTGGAGGAGTTTTATTCAAGGCGAATTGTCAAGGGGTTCCCATTATAACCCAACCGCGTAAGGAACACAAAATCAAGGAACATAACACCGGTATGACGGAAACTAGGGCGGCAAGAGTGGAACAAAACACCAGGCATAAGGCCGAGTGTCGGTGTCAAAACTGGCGGATCTCGGGTAGGGGGTCCCGAACTGTGCGTCTAGACCGGATGGTAACAGGAGACAGGGGACACGATGTTTTTTACCCAGGTTCGGGCCCTCTCGATGGAGGTAATACCCTACTTCTGCTTGATTAATATTGATGATATGGGTAGTACAAGAGTAGATCTACCACGAGATCAAGGAGGCTAAACCCTAGAAGCTAGCCTATGGTATGGTTGTTGTGTATGGAGTTGATTGCCTATGGACTACAACCCTCCGGTTTATATAGACACCGGATAGGGTTAGGGTTACACAGAGTCGGTTACAATGGTAGGAGATCTTGAGTATTCGCGTTGCCAAGCTTGCCTTCCACGCCAAGGAAAGTCCCATACGGACACAGGACGAAGTCTTCAATCTTGTATCTTCATAGTCCAGGAGTCCGGCTGAAGGTATAGTCCGGCTACCCGAACACCCCCTAATCCAGGACTCCCTCAGTAGCCCCTGAACCAGGCTTCAATGACGACGAGTCCGGCGCGCAAATTGTCTTCGGCATTGCAAGGCGGGTTCCTCCTCCAAGTCCTTCATAGAAGATTGTAAACACCAAGAGTAGTGTCCGGTTCTGCAAAATAAGCTTCCACATATTGCCATAGAGATAATAATATTAACACAAATCAAATCTGCTGACATATTCTGCAGTGCGCCATCACACTACAGCCAAGTCCTTTACTCGAATCGTTTTTACTTTTCCACCTCAGCATGTTTTGCGAGGCAGCTTCCTTGGCACATCTTGTCAAAGCAGAGATTGTGTGCCCTTTTTACGGGATTCTCATCAATACGGACGTGGGTAACCCTAACCGCGCCATTTACCACGGCGCTTGGGAGGCAAGCGAGTTTTATTAGGCAGGTGGGGACGCACAACCGCATCCGCCCATATAAGGGGATAAGGATCCACCTTTTTACCTACGCCTTCTTCCTCCTTTGCCTATCCATCTCCTGCGCACTCGAGCTCCAGCGCCCAAGCCCGCACTTCCCACCTCAACCTTCTCCAGCGATGTCCGGAGCGGGAGGCAAGTGGAAGGTCTCCTCCGTCACGGAGGGCGACGTCAAAAAGCTTAGGAAGGCCGGATACTTGTCCAAAGACATCGCGCACCGGCTTCCCGAGAAGGGGCAGCTCCTCCCCACCCCAAGGCCCCACGAGAGGGTAGTATTCCTTCCCCACTTCCTCCGCGGACTGGGTTTTCCACTTCACCCATTCGTCCGGGGGCTCATGTTCTACTACGGCCTGGATTTCCACGATCTGGCCCCGAACTTCATCCTCAACATCTCGGCGTTTATCGTCGTGTGCGAGGCTTTCCTCCGCACCCGCCCCCATTTCGGCCTCTGGCTCAAGACCTTCAACGTCAAGCCCAACATGGTGTGCGGCAGCCAGGCGGAGTGCGGAGGCGCCATGGCGGGCAAGATTGCCAACGTCCTGTGGTTCGAGGGCTCCTTTGTAGAGACCCTAAAGGGGTGGCAAGCTGGGTGCTTTTACATCACCGAGCCACGCGATCCGAAATGGACCGCAGCCCCCGAGTTCCGATCCGGACCCCCCACGCGGCTCATGTCCTGGAAAGAGACGGGCCTATCGTGGGGTAACGAGGAAGAGGTGACCAGACTGAGGACATGCATCCAGTCCCTGGTAAACAAGCCAATCAGGCTTGTAAATGTAGTCCAGGTCATGCTCGTTCGCCGAATCCTCCCGTGTCAACAACGGGACTTTACTCTGTGGGAGTTCGACCCGGCACAGCACCGAACCCTTAACAGGCTCTTCGACACGATGTATGAAGACGTCTGCATCCGCTTCCGAGGACCGCGGATACAGCTCGCAGCATCACGCTAGCGAGGTAAGCTATCTTCACCTTTTACAGGATGTTCAGCTTTTTTCATAGTTTAACTCTACGCGGGATCTAAACTCCCTTACCTTTGACAGGCTTGGCGGGCGATATCCGGACCGATTAACTGTCCGGCTCCGCTGCCCGAAGACCCAGCCCCAGCTCTACTAGTGAAGCTGCTGGCTCCGGCGCCTTATGTGGTGCCGGAAAAGAAGGCCAAGAAGAAGAAGACCACGGGGACTCGAAAGAGTGCCCGTAACATGGTGGGGTCAGACTCATCATCCGACGAGTCTGAGACGCACTCCTCCCGTGGAGACGAGGAGGAGGAAGAAGAAACCTCTCCCCCTCCAGCGGGGGGAGGAAAGAAGAGGAAGGCCGCCCCAGTAGGGGGGCCGAAGGGTCCAAGAAGAGGAAAACCCCTCCGCCGGACTACGCCCTCGACGCCGACGAGGACGAAGAGGAGTGGCCGGACAGGGCCAGGCATCCGGCGAAATCGTAAGTGTTCGGATACCAGAGTAACTCATGATATTCCTTTTGTTGCACAGCTTTCCCTAATGTCGAATATAATCACGCAGCCCGCCCCGGGCCGAACTCAACGAGTCGTCGAGCGGCTCCCTGGATTCATCGGACGTGAACTCAGTTCCGCCCGCTGTCTCCCCCCGCACTGCGGATGACGCCGAAGTGGCATCACAACGAGCTCCGGGGCAGGAGGAGGTGGTCCTGGAGGAGCCGCAAGGCGACCTCCCGGACTCCAGGAGTAAAGGGGACAAGACCCCCCAGGGTTCCAAGCCCGGCTTTGAGCCGGACACCGTGCCGGAATCTTCAACAATTCCGGACCGCGACAGGCGAACTCCTTCCAAGAGGAGCAAGCCTTCTGAGCCGGCAGCCTCCGTCCAACCGGAGGCGCCGGACAATCTGCTGGAGGTGCTTGAAGGCGCCTCCATCAACGAGGAGCACCGTACTATTATGAGTATGGTGATCCAGAAGGTTCAGTCCGTCAAGAGCGGACTGACTGAAGCTTGCGCTAGCCTTCTAACAGGCTTCGAGGTAAGTAAAAATATGTAAAAATATTACCGCATAGACAGTAGCCCCCGATGCTCTGTTTGGCGTTCGAAAAGAAAAGCCGAATAGAGGATCTATTAAATTCGCAGGAGTCTAACAAAAAGAGTCAATATGCATATGCAGGCTTCGCTGCTATCCACCGCCACACTGACTGCGGAGGTGGGTGTCCTAAAGCAGGACCTCGAGCGGACCGAGCAAGAGCTCGGCCTTGCCAAGCGGCAGCTCGAGGAGAAAGAAGGTAAGAAAATACCTTACAGAAAAAGTGCCTATAGAGAGGCGTGATTGCAAAAAATAACAGGATTGCACTTGCTTATTATAGGGGCCACGACTGTGGTGGCGACCCTCAAGCAGGCGCTGTCCGAGGCCGAAAAGAAAACGGCCGCGGAGCGCACCGAGCGAGAGAAACTTGGGGCTCAGGTCGGCGAGGTGCAGCAAGAGCTTCGGGCTCTCATGAAGAAACATGAGAGTTTGGAGCTTGAGTCAAAGACCCAAGCGTCCGAGCTCGCGGCGGCCCTTGAGACTGCCAAGTCTGCCAAGGCCGAAGCCTAAAAGGCCCTCCAAGAGTTGGAGGATATGAAGAAGATAGCAGCGGGTAAGGCATTCTTTATGCAAAGCAGAAATATAAAAGTAAACTACTTGTTACTTACCCGAATCCGGAGCTCTCCAGGGGCATTCGCAGATCTTCCCTGCAGCATATCCGACGCTGCCGCATTCTACCGAGCTGAAGAGGGCAGCTCGACGGAGAAGGTGTTCTGGTCTCAGTATGATGAGTCCCGACACCCTGTGCCCTTGAGCGACCAGCTGAAACAGCTGGTCGAGCTCCACAAGGCGGCCGAACAGGCCATGAAGGGCTTCATAGTTCGGCTGTGGCCCGGAGAGGCCCTGCCTGGGAGCTACTTCGGACTGGTGCGGCGGCTGGTGGAGGCCTGTCCAAGGCTCGAGGTCATCAAGCGCTCCGTCTGCATCGAAGGTGCCCGTTGGGCCCTTGCCCATGCAAAGGTGCACTGGGGTAAGCTGGACGGTGAGAAGCTTGTGAAGGACGGGCCGCCGCCGGCGAAGGAGCATCGCAAGCCCGAGAACTATTACAAGGATGTTCTTGCGGGTGCCCGCCTTGTGGCGGATGAATGTACCAAGGATGTAATTTTTGAATAAACTCGCTCGTTTTTATCCTGTGCGCTGAAAACTTGTTCATAGGCGCTTAAGCAATGCTTGTTGAATTTAAAATATTATTTTCTGTGTGGCCGTTTATCAAGAAATTGAGAGATGGCCAGTCGTCGGCTTCTGCCCCCATGCCACTAGTGCTGGGGTGTTCGGGATAAACCTGAGCGCTCTTTTTCCCATGGTTGGGTCCTTCGAGGGAGGCGCTCAGCACAACGAACCAGGCAATCGGACTATAATGCTTGAACACTCTCACTTAAGCCATAGAACTTTATAATTTTAAATTTTGGCGAGGCCCCTAGTTCGGAAGACCGAGTTCGGGGCGCTATCCACGCCTTGGCCGGACAAAATCCGGCTCCTCGCTCGAAGCGGCATAAGCCTTTAGGGACTCGAAAAACCTCTCGAAGAGCGACCGGTCTCTCGCCTCATCATGACAGTCAGTTTTAGCTTTCTCCACTGAGGTGCTTAACCCAGCTCAACCGGGGCACATTCGCAGTGGTTCTCCTAGTGCTACCTTAGCCGATATAGCGGAACGTAAGGCACCAAAACATAGGAGCCGGGCAAACCCAACTATTGACCCAAATCATGATTCGGAGCTGATGCATATAGTGCTATAAGTTCGGGGTGCCGCACTTGTGAAAGTGTACGGACTTCTCACACCATATTAAAGGGTACTGAAGCCCCTGGCGTACTTGCCGTACCACAGTGTACGGGTGCAACATGTCATTAATGAACATATATAAAAGAGAGTAATGCAAAAAAATAGACAAAAAGCTAAGCATTGTTTATAGAGAGGCTATTTATCAAAGCCGAACGATACAAATAGTGCGGTAAGCAAAAGATATTGGACTATTTAGTATGTCCTGACCAGGGGCAGGCCACGGAATTGTATTTAAAACAGGTATAGCGCTCGTAACAGAGACCACCTGGGAGTTCCATAATGCGGCATGGTTTGTCTGCCTCCCTGGATCTTGCATCGTTTATGCGGCAGTCGAATTGCCGAACAGGTCGTCCGAAGTATGGAGTCCTGAAAGTAAGAAGAGAAAAAAAATAATTCGGCAGCCCCTAGTATGTTTTAAGCCGTATTTTGGGCGTGCCGTTATTGTGCCCGTTCCCCTGTGCCCATGGTATTTCAAGGGCATAGTTATGTACGTGAGGTACTGGTTTCGCTATGTCGCGAAAGCTGGGGTTGGGGCCGCATTGCTACGCTTGTTCAGGGTGTGCCAGGCGGTCCTGCTGTGGGTTACTCCGGGCGCGCTTGGCAGTGTCTGGCTTTTTAATGGCCGGACTGGAGAATTGCCTGAGAAGGCTGCTTTGTACCTCTGCTGCGAGAGCCGTCGTATGCTCCTCTGTACGGAGGGAGCGTTCGGTGTTTCTGTTGACCGTAATTACTCCTCGAGGGCCTGGCATCTTGAGCTTGAGATATGCGTAGTGCGACACCGCATTGAACTTTGCAAATGCGGTTCGTCCGAGCAGGGCGTGATAGCCACTGCGAAACGGGACTATATCGAAGATTAACTCTTCGCTTCGGAAATTGTTCGGGGATCCGAAGACCACGTCAAGTGTTACTGAGCCTGTACAGTTGGCTTCTATACCTGGTATAACGCCTTTAAAGGTCGTTCTTGTGGGCTTAATCCTTGAGGGATCTATGCCCATTTTCCACACTATATCCTGATAGAGCAGGTTCAGGCTACTGCCGCCATCCATGCGGACTCTTGTGAGATGAAATCCGTCGATGATTGGGTCGAGAACCAATGCGGCAAAGCCGCCATGACAGATGCTAGTGGGATGGTCCCTTCGATCAAAAGTGATCGGGCAGGAGGACCATGGGTTGAACTTTGGGGCGACTGGCTCTATCACGTATACGTCCCGTAGCGCACGCTTCCGCTCCCGCTTGGGAATGTGGGTTGCGTATATCATGTTCACCATCCGCACTTGTGGGGGAAAGCCCTTCTGTCCATTGTTGTTCGGCGGCTTGGGCTCCTCGTCGTCGCTGTGCAGCCCCTTGTCTCTGTTTTCGGCCCTTAACTTGCCTGCCTGCTTGAACACCCAACAATCCCTGTTTGTGTGATTGGCTGGCCTTTCAGGGGTGCCATGTATCTGGCACAAGCGATTGAGTATTCGGTCCAAACTGGACGGGCCCTGAGTATTCTTTTTGAATGCCTTTTTCCGCTGACCGGATTTATAGCCTTTGAATCCGGCATTGACTGCCGTGTCTTCATTGCTGTCGCTGTTAACGCGGCGTTTTTGCTTATTCCGACGTGTCCTGCCACTTTTGTCCTTGGTATCCGAATTTCCAGGGTTCTTTGATAAGTTGTTACTGCGAGCTAGCCAGCTGTCTTCTCCCGCGCAAAAGCGGGTCATGAGTGTCGTGAGGGCTGCCATGGATTTCGGCTTTTCCTGTCCCAGGTGCCGGGCAAGCCACTCGTCGCGGATGTTATGCTTGAAGGCTGCTAGGGCCTCTACGTCCGGACAGTTGACTATCTAGTTTTTCTTTGTTAGGAACCGTGTCCAGAATTGTCTGGCCGATTCTTCTGGCTGCTGAATTATGTGGCTTAAGTCGTCGGCATCCGACGGTCGCACGTAAGTGCCCTGGAAGTTGTCGAGGAATGCGGCTTCCAGGTCCTCCCAAGAACCGATTGAGTCTACTGGCAAGCTGTTAAGCCAATGCCGGGCCGGTCCTTTAAGTTTGAGCGGGAGGTATTTGATGGCGTGTAGATCATCGCCGCGTGCCATGTGGATGTGAAGGAGATAATCCTCGATCCATACCGCCGGGTCTGTTGTGCCATCGTATGATTCGATGTTTACGGGTTTGAAACCCTCTGGGATTTTATGATCCATTACTTCATTCGTGAAGCATAGCGGTTGTGCGGCGCCTCTGTACTGGGCTATATCACAACGCAGCTCGGAGGAGCTATGTCTGTTGTGTTCGGCCCGGCCGGATTTGTTGTATCCGTAGTGAAGATCATTGTCACATGCTGTAGGGCGCCTGCGCGATCCGTAGATCGATCTTGTTTGTCTTGCCTTATCCTCCAGTATGTCTCGCAGGTCGGGCGCATTTTCCCGTGCCTTAGTTGAGCGGCATCGGGGCATGGCTTGGGTGGAGGGCCGAGAGGCCTCTCTGTCGCGGCCGCGAGGTGGCCGGTCTGCCATGTCATGCGCTGGTGATGTAGGTGCTTCCTCCTCTGATCGGGGTAGCGACCTGTGCTTCGGGTAACTCTTGGAGGGGCGTTCGAGTTCATACTCTTCGGCCGCAAGGTCTTCAGTCCATCTGTCAGCTAGCAAATCTTGGGCAGATCTAAGCTGTTGCTGCTTTTTCTTGAGGCTGCTTGCCGTGGCTAAAAGCCTGCGTTTAAAACGCTCTTGTTCGGCGGGGTCTGATGGTATGACGAATTCATCGTCATCGAGGCTTGCCTCGTCTTCGGAGGGAGGCGTATAGTTATCATCCTCGACCTCTCGGTCTGCCACTCTCTCATGAGGGCCGGTTTCTCCATCTTCCTATGCCGAATTTTGCTGAGGTGGGTGTTCTTCGGCGCTATCCGGGGTAGTATTATCTCCCGTGCCGGAATCACCGTTTTTGCTTTGGCAGGATTTAGAGCGGCGCCGCTGACGCCGGCGCTTTGGCTATTTCTTGGGGGCGTCATCCCCCACTGTTCCATCGCCATCTCCATCTTTTGGAGTATCCACCATATATATGTCATATGACGAGGTGGCCTTCCAGCGCCCTATAGGTGCTGGTTCCTGTTCGTCTCCTACATCGTCGTCCATGCCGTCGATGTCTTCGGAGCTGAATTCAAGCATGTCGGTTAGATCGTCGACAGTGGCTACAAAGTGGGTGGTGGGTGGGTTTTGAATTTCTTCATCGTCCGTATCCCAACCTTGCTGACCGTAGTCCGGCCAGGGCTCTCCTGATAAAGAGAGAGACTTTAGAGAATTCAGGATGTCGCCGAAGGTCGAGTGCTGAAAGATGTCCGCGGCGGTGAACTCCATTATCGGCGCCCAATCGGATTCAATTGGCAGGGGCGCGGGGGGCTCGGAGTTCGGAGAGGAGTCCGGCCCCCCGGAGTCACGGGCCATGCGGAGTGCGGGGCTGGAGTTCGGCTCGATCGCCTCTAAGATCGCAGCCCCTGAGGCAGCGTCCAACCGCTGATCCTCGACTGGTGCAGTAGGCTCCGAATCAATGGTCGGCCCAATGCGTGTGCGGCCTCCAAGGCGCTATTCGGCGGCAGAGCTATATCATGCCCATCGAGACAGTGCGGCACGCTTGGCTGTGGCTCGAATCCGTCGAAGATCAAGTCCCCGCAGATGTCAGCCGTGTAGTTTAGGCTTCCAAACCTGACCTGATGGCCAGGGGCGTAGCTTTCGATCTGCTCAAGGTGGCCAAGCGAATTGGCCCGCAGTGCGAAGCCGCCGAAGACGAAGATCTGTCCGGGGAGAAAAGTCTCACCCTGGACCGTATCATTGTTGATGATCAAAGGAGCCATCGGGACTAAAGGCGACGATACAGAGGAACTCTCAATGAAAGCACCAATGTCGGTGTCAAAACCGGCGGATCTCGGGTAGGGGGTCCCGAACTTTGCGTCTAGGCCGGATGGTAACAGGAGACAGGGGACACGATGTTTTTTACCCAGGTTCGGGCCCTCTCGATGGAGGTAATACCCTACTCCTGCTTGATTAATATTGATGATATGGGTAGTACAAGAGTAGATCTACCACGAGATCAAGGAGGCTAAACCCTAGAAGCTAGCCTATGGTATGGTTGTTGTGTATGGAGTTGATTGCCTATGGACTACAACCCTCCGGTTTATATAGACACCGGATAGGGTTAGGGTTACACAGAGTCGGTTACAATGGTAGGAGATCTTGAATATCCGCGTCGCCAAGCTTGCCTTCCACGCCAAGGAAAGTCCCATCCGGACACGGGACAAAGTCTTCAATCTTGTATCTTCATAGTCCAGGAGTCCGGCTACCCGAACACCCCCTAATCCAGGACTCCCTCACCGAGCCTTCCACCCTTTACCAAGTATATAGATGCCATAATTAAATAAGAGATATTGTGATATCCCAACCATAATCATGTTCCAACATGGAACAAACTCCATCTTCACCTGCAACTAACAATGCTATAAGAGGGGCTGAGCAAAGTGGTAACATAGCCAAACAACGGTTTGCTAGGACAAGGTGGGTTAGAGGCTTGGCTTAGCAATATGGGAGGCATGATATAGCAAGTGGTAGGTATCGCAACATAGGCATAGCAATAGAGCGAGCAACTAGCAAGCAAAGATAGAAGTGATTTCGAGGGTATGGTCATCTTGCCTGCAAAGTTCTCTGAGAAGACAAAAGCTTGATCCTCGTAAGTGTACTCAACGGGTTCCTCAATCACGTACTCGTCTCCGGCTCTACCCAAAGCAAGAACACAAGCAAAGGGACACACAATCAACCAAGGTGCAATGCGGAAGCAACATGATGCAAGACATGCCATGATATGCGAGATGTGATATGCATGCTCCGGAAGGAAAATATTGAATCAGGCCTCAACTTGGCAAACCAAGAGCGCCGCTGGAAAGATGAGTTGATTTCGGTCGAAATCGATATGAAGATCACTGGAATCGGATGCACGGTTTGCAAATGGCAAGCAAAACAATAATGGCACGATCCTGCGATTAACAGCACGATGCCATCTAAAAGCATCAAGAACAACAAGCTACTGCACTCTAACATAACAAAAAGGCACATGGCAGGGATCCAATCAAGATGCTTGACAAAAGATGAACACTGAGCTATGGCTAAAACACTCAATAGCAGGTTCAAACAAGCATGGCAAAAGTGCAAAAGATAACAGGTTACAGACTTAGTGAAAATAACAACATGCCAGGAATTTAACATCAGGAAGCAATGTTTAGAGCAAGATAACAACATGCTACAGGAACATATCATAGCAATACAAGGCATGGCATGAAACTACTCAAAGCATATAACAAAAGTCCCTTACTGACCATAAGCCAAAAGGGATCAGAAAATACAATGGCAACCAACAAAAGGTCCCATGCGGTAAGCCAAAAGGGACCATAAGCCAAAAGTTCCGTACGAAGATGCCGTGAAGGTGCTTTTCAAGGGCGCCGGGGCCCCCGCATCCGCTACCGAGGATCACGGATTCAGTACGCAGCGTCACGCTCATGCAGTAAGCTATTTTTTCCTTTTACAGGGTATCAGTTTTTCATAGTTTGACTCCATGCGGGATCTAAGCTCCCTTACCTTTGACAGGATTAGCAGGAGACGTCCGGACAGATCAACTGTCCGGCTCCTTTGCCTGAAGGCCCAGCGGACGCTCGTTTGGCGAAGCTGCTGGTTCTGGCACCCCATGTGGTGCCGGAGAAGAAGGCCAAGAAGAGGGCCACGGGGACTCGAAAGAGTGCCCAGCGCCTGGAGGTGTCGGATCAGCTCTGCTTTGTTATATGCTTTGAGTAGTTTCATGCCGTGCCTTGTATTGCTATGATATGTTCCTGTAGCATATTGTTATCTTGCTCTAAACATTGCTTCCTGATGTTAAATTCCTGGCATGTTGTTATTTTCACTAAGTCTGTAACCTGTTATCTTTTGCACTTTTGCCATGCTTGTTTGAACCTGCTATTGAGTGTTTTAGCCGTAGCTCAGTGTTCATCTTTTGTCAAGCATCTTGAGTGGATCCCTGCCATGTGCCTTGTTGTTATGTTAGAGTGCAGTAGCTTGTTGTTCTTGATGCTTTTAGATGGCATCGTGCTGTTAATAGCAGGATCGTGCCATTATTGTTTTGCTTGCCATTTGCAAACCGTGCATCCGATTCCAGTGATCTTTATATCTATTTCGACCGAAATCAACTCATCTTTCCAGCGGCGCTCTTGGTTTGCCAAGTTGAGGCCTGATTCAATCTTTTCCTTCCGGAGCATGCATATGCATCGCATATCACATCCCGCATATCATGGCATGTCTTGCATCATGTTGCTTGCGCATTGCACCGTGGTTGATTGTGTCTCCCTTTGCTTGTGTTCTTGCTTTGGGTAGAGCCGGGAGACGAGTACGTGATCGAGGAACCCGTTGAGTACGCTTACGAGGATCAAGCTTTCATCTTCTCGGAGAACTTTGCAGGCAAGATGACCATACCCTCGAAATCACTTCTATCTTTGCTTGCTAGTTGCTCGCTCTATTGCTATGCCTATGCTGCGATACCTACCACTTGCTATATCATGCCTCTCATATTGCTAAGCCAAGCCTCTAACCCACCTTGTTCTAGCAAACCGTTGTTTGGCTATGTTATCGCTTTGCTCAGCCCCTCTTATAGCGTTGTTAGTTGCAGGTGAAGATGGAGTTTGTTCCATGTTGGCACATCATTATGGTTGGGATATCACAATATCTCTTATTTAATTATTGCATCTATATACTTGGTAAAGGGTGGAAGGCTCGGCCTTATGCCTGGTGTTTTTTTTCCACTCTTGCCGCCCTAGTTTCCGTCATACCGGTGTTATGTTCCTTGATTTTGCGTTCCTTACGCGGTTGGGTTATAATGGGAACCCCTTGATAGTTCGCCTTGAATAAAACTCCTCCAGCAAGGCCCAACTTTGGTTTTACCATTTGCACTAACAACCTACCACCTTCCCTTGGGTTCTGCAGACTCAAGGGTCATCTTTATTTTAACCCCCCCGGGCCAGTGCTTCTCTAAGTGTTGGTCCGAACCGAGTAGACTGCGGGGCCACCTCGGGGAAACTTGAGGGTTGATTTTACTCGTAGGATGTCTCATCCGGTGTCGCCCTGAGAACGAGATATGTGCAGCTCCTATCGGGATTGTCGGCGCATCGGGTGGCTTTGCTGGTCTTGTTTTACCATTGTCGAAATGTCTTGTAACCGGGATTCCGAGCCTGATCGGGTCTTCCTGCGAGAAGGAATATCCTTCGTTGACCGTGAGAGCTTGTGATGGGCTAAGTTGGGACACCCCTGCAGGGTTTTGAACTTTCGAAAGCCGTGCCCGCGGTTATGGGTAGATGGGAATTTGTTAATGTCCGGTTGTAGAGAACTTGACACTTAACTTAAATTAAAATGCATCCACCGCGTGTGTAGCCGTGATGGTCTCTTCTCGGCGGGGTCTGGGAAGTGAACACGGTGTTGGAGTTATGCTTGAACGTAAGTAGTTTTAGGATCACTTCTTGATCACTTCTAGTTCACGACCGTGCATTGCCTTCTCTTCTCGCTCTCATTTGCGTAAGTTAGCCACCATATATGCTAGTGCTTGCTGCAGCTCCACCTCACATACCTTTTCCCTACCCATAAGCTTAAATAGTCTTGATTACGAGGGTGTGAGATTGCCGAGTCCCCGTGACTCACAGTTTACTTCCAAAACCAGTTTGCAGGTGCCGATGATACCCAGTGCAGGTGACGCAACCCAGCTCAGTTGGGAGCTCGATGAAGATCGTGTTCGTTGTGTTATTTCGTTTCCAGTTGATCGGTAGTGGAGCCCAGTTGGGTCGATCGGGGATCTTTTGCATTAGGGGTAGTCTTCTTTTATTTTGGTTCCGTAGTCGGACCTTGATTGTATCTGGTTGATGTAATGCTTTATTCATGTATTGTGTGAAGTGGCGATTGTAAGCCAACTCTGTATCTCTTTATTCCTTTCTTATTTAGTACATGGGATGTGTAAAGATTACCCCTCTTGCGACAGGCCTACAATGCAGTTATGCCTCTAAGTCGTGCTCCGACACGTGTGAGATATAGCCGCATCGTGGGTGTTACACACAATCAGTCATTAAATATCTAGGGACTCCAAACCTCGGTAAAATAACTTCTTTAAGCATCTTAATAGAGGTGTTATGATCAACACTACTAGTTGGAATAGCTTCTACCCACTTAGTAACATAATCAACAGCGACTAAAATATGTGTATACCCGTTAGAGGAAGGAAAAGGTCCCATATAATCAAAGCCCCAAACATCAAATGGTTTAATAACAAGTGAATAATTCATAGGCATTTCTTGACATTTACTAACATTACCAATTCTTTGACATTCATCACAAGACAAGACAAAACTTACGGGCATCCTTGAAGAGAGTAGGCCAATAAAAACCGGATTGCAATACCTTATGTGCAGTTCTATCTCCAGCATGGTGTCCTCCATACGCCTCAGAGTGACACTTGCGTAGGATCTGTTCTTGTTCATGCTCAGGTACACAACGTCTAATAATACCATCTACTCCTTCTTTATAAAGATGTGGGTCATCCCAAAAGTAATGTCTCAAATCATAGAAGAACTTTTTCTTTTGCTGGTATGTGAAACTAGGTGGTATAAATTTAGCAACAATATAATTAGCATAATCAGCATACCACGGAGCAGTACGAGAAGCATTTATGACATTTAATTGTTCATCAGGAAAGCTATCATCAATAGGTAGTGGGTCATCAAGAACATTCTCTAACCTAGACAAGTTGTCTGCAACAGGGTTCTTAGCTCCCTTCCTATCAATAATATGCAAATCAAATTCTTGTAGCAAGAGAACCCATCTAATAAGTCTAGGTTTAGCATCTTTCTTTTCCATAAGATATTTAATAGCAGCATGATCAGTGTGAATAGTTACTTTAGAATCAACAATATAAGGTATGAACTTATCACAAGCAAATACAACTGCTAAGAATTCCTTTTCAGTGGTAGCATAATCTCTCTAGGAATTGTCTAGAGTTTTACTAGCATATTGGATAACATTTAATTTCTTATCAACTCTTTGCCCTAGAACAACACCTACAACATAATCGCTAGCATCACACATAATTTAAAAGGGTAAATTCCAATCAGGTGGCTGAACAATAGGTGCAGAAATCAATGCTTTCTTAAGTATTTCAAATGCTTCTACACAATCATCATCAAATACAAAAGGAATATCTTTTGTAATAGGTTAGTCAGAGGCCGAGAAATTTTTGAGAAGTCCTTAATGAACCTCCTATAAAAACCGGCATGACCAAGGAAATTTCTTATACCTTTGATGTCCTTGGGACACGACATCTTTTCAATAGCATCGACTTTAGCTTTATCAACTTCAATACCTCTTTCAGAAATTTTATGCCCCAAGACAATACCTTCATTAACCATAAAGTGGCACTTCTCCCAGTAAGACAAGATTAGTTTCTTCACATCTCTGCAAAACTTGATCAAGGTTTCTTAAGCAATCATCAAAAGAGGATCCATAAACGGAGAAATCGTCCATGAAAACCTCACAAATCTTTTCACAAAAGTCAGAGAATATAGCCATCTTGCATCTTTGATAGGTAGCAGTTGCATTACATAAACCAAAAGGCATACGTCTATAAGAAAAAGTACCGAAAGGGCAAGTAAAAGTGGTCTTTGCTTGATCATCAGCTGACACATGTATTTGAGAGAAGCCAGAGTAACCATCTAGAAAGCAAAAATGTGTATGTTTGGATAATCTTTCTAGCATTTGATCAATAAAAGGCAAAGGGTAATGATCTTTTTTAGTAGCTTTATTTAATTTGCAGAAATCAATTACCATCCTATAACCTATAATAATTCTTTGCAGGATCAATTCATCTTTATCATTAGAAACAACGGTGATACCTCCCTTCTTAGGGACACAATGGACAGGACTTACCCACTGACTATCAGCAACGGGATAAATTATACCTGCCTCAAGGAGCTTTAGTATTTCTTTTCTTACCACTTCTTTCATCTTAGGATTCAGCTGTCGTTGGTGATCAATAACTGGTTTGGCGTCTTTCTCCAAATTTATTTTGTGTTGACATAGAGTGGGACTAATGCCCTTAAGATCATCAAGAGTATACCCAATAGCAACACGGTGCTTCTTCAGAGTTTTCAATAATTTCTCTTCCTCCTTCTCTGAAAGGTTAGCACTAATAATAACAGGATATATCTTCTTTTCATCAAGATAAGCATATTTAAGAGTATCAGGTAATGGTTTAAGCTCAAACACGGGATCACCCTTGGGTGGAGGAGGATCCCCTAGGATTTCAACAGGCAAGTTGTGTTTCAGAATAGGTCCCTATTTAAAGAATACTTCATCTATTTCCCTTCTTTCATTCATGAACAGATCATTTTCATGGTCTAGTAAATATTGTTCTAAAGGATCAGTAGGAGGCACGACAATAGAAGCAAGACCAATAATTTCATCTTTATTATGCAATTCCTCATCACGGGGTTGACTACTAAATTTAGCAAAATTAAACTCATGAGACATATCCCCTAAACCAACAGAAACAATATCCTTATTGCAGTCTATCTTAGCATTAACAGTATTCAAGAAGGGTCTACCAAATATAATGGGACAAAAGCTATCTTGTGGGGAACCTAGAACAAGAAAATCAGCATGATATTTAACCTTCCCACACAAGACTTCACAATCTCTAACAATCCCAATTGGTGAAATAGTATCTCTATTAGCAAGATTAATGGTAACATCGATATCTTCTATCTCAGCTGGTGCAATATCATGCATAATTTCTTCGTATAAGGAAATAGGTATTGCACTAGCACTAGCACCCATATCACACAAGCCATGATAACTATGATCTCCTATTTTAACGGAAATAACAGGCATGCCTACCACAGGTCCATGCTTATCTTTAGCACCAGGTTTAGCAATTCTAGCAGTCTCATCACAAAAGTAAATAACATGCCCATCAATATTATCAGCCAAGAGATCTTTAACAATAGCAATTAGGTTCAACTTTAACTTTCTCAAGGGGTGCATAAGTTCTAATATTACTTTTACGAACGACAGTTGAAGCTTTAGCATGATCCTTTATTCTAACAGGGAAAGGTGGTTTCTCAACATAAGCAGTAGGAACAATAGGATCATTATAAGTGATAGTCTTTTCTTCAACTTTAATAGGTTCAACTACTTTTACTTCTATGGGTGGATGATATTTAAACCATTTCTCCTTAGGGAGATCAACATGAGTAGCAAAGGATTCACAGAAAGAAGCTACTATCTCAGAGTCAAGTCCACATTTAGTGCTAAATTTACGGAAAACATTGGTATCCATAAAAGATTTAACACAATCAAACTTAGGTGTTATACCTGACTCCTTACCTTTGTCGAGATCCCAATCTTTAGAGTTGCATTTAATTCTCTCCAATAAATTCCATTTGAATTCAATAGTCTTCATCATAAAGGAACCAATACAAGAAGTATCGAGCATGGAGCGATTGTTGTCAGAAAGCCGAGCATAATTTTTTTGAATAATCATTTCTCTTGAGAGATCATGATGGGGGCATGAATATAACATTGACTTAAGCCTCCCCCAAGCTTGAGCGATGCTTTCTCCTTCGCAAGGCCAAAAATTATATATATAATTACGATCACGATGAACAAGATGCATAGGATAAAACTTCTGATGGAATTCCAATTTCAACCGTTTGTAGTCCCATGATCCCATATCATCACATAGCCTATACCATGTCAATGCATCTCCCTTCAAAGATAAAGGGAAGACCTTCTTCTTGATAACACCATCAGGCATACATGCAAGCTTAAATAATCCACAAACTTCATCCACATAGATTAAGTGTAAGTCAGGATGCAATGTTCCATCTCCTGCAAAAGGATTGGCCAACAGTTTCCTTATCATACCCGAAGGAATTTCGAAGTAAACATTTTCATTTTCAATAGGTGCAGTAGGTTGAGGAGCAACTATTTTCTCTACCGGTCGGGGTGAAGATACCCCGAACAAGCCCCTCAAAGGATTACTTTCCATAGTAACAAGTGACAGTAAATTTCAGCCCACTATATAAATTTTTCCTTACCAAAGGCGCTTCACTCCCTAGCAACGGCACCAGAAAAGAGTCTTGATGACCCACAAGTGTAGGGGATCTATAGTAGCCTTTTCGATAAGTAAGAGTGTCGAACCCAACGAGGAGCAGAAGGAAATGATAAGCGGTTTTCAGCAAGGTATTCTCTGCAAGCACTGAAATTATCGGTAACAGATAGTTTTGTGATAAGGTAATTTGTAACGAGTAGCAAGTAATAAAAGTAAATAAGGTGCAGCAAGATGGCCCAATCCTTTTTGTAGCAAAGTACAAGCCTGGACAAACTCTTATATGAAGGAAAGCGCTCTCGAGGACACACGGGAATTATCGTCAAGCTAGTTTTCATCATGATCATATGATTCGCGTTCGGTACTTTGATAATTTGATATGTGGGTGGACCGGTGCTTGGGTACTATCCTTACTTGGACAAGTATCCCACTTATGATTAACCCCCATTGGAAGCATCCGCAACTACAACAGAAGTATTAAGGTGAACCTAACCATAGCATGAAACATATGGATCCAAATCAGCCCCTTACGAAGCAACACATAAACTAGGGTTTAAACTTTTGTCACTCTAGCAACCCATCATGTACTTATTACTTCCCAATGCCTCCCTCTAGGCCCAAACAATGGTGAAGTGTCATGTAGTCGACGTTCACATGACACCACTAGAGGGATGACAACATACATCTCATCAAAATATCGAACGAACACCAAATTCACATGACTACTAATAGCAAGACTTCTCCCATGTCCTCAGGAGCAAACGTAACTACTCACAAAGCATATTCATGTTCATAATCAGAGGGGTATTAATATGCATAATGGATCTGAACATATAATCTTCCACCAAGTAAACCAACTAGCATCAACTACAAGGAGTAATCAACACTACTAACAACCCACAGGTACCAATCTGAGGTTTGGATACAAAGATTGGATACAAGAGATGAACTAGGGTTTGAGATGAGATGGTGCTGGTGAAGATGTTGATGGATATTAACCCCCTCCCGATGAGAGGATCATTGGTGATGACGATGGTGATGATTTCCCCCTCCCGGAGGGAAGTTTCCCTGGCAGAACAGCTCCGCCGGAGCCCTAGATTGGTTCCGCCAAGGTTCCGCCTCATGGCGGCAGAGTCTCGTCCCGAAAGCTTGCTTCTGATTTTTTCTCAGATGAAAGACCTCATATAGCAGAAGATGGGCATCGGAGGGCCACCAGGGAGCCCACGAGATAGGGGGGCGCGCCCCCATCCTCGTGGCCAGGG
The DNA here is from genome assembly GCF_056163025.1 of Triticum urartu. Classification (NCBI taxonomy): domain Eukaryota; kingdom Viridiplantae; phylum Streptophyta; class Magnoliopsida; order Poales; family Poaceae; genus Triticum; species Triticum urartu. The sequence goes on from NC_141878.1 coordinate 223,093,904, forward strand.
TGTGCCCCCCTCTGGTACTTCTTGCGCCCAATATTTTTTATATATTCTGAAAAGTGCTCCCGTGGAGTTTCAGGACTTTTGGAGATGTGCAGAATAGGTCTCTAATATTTGCTCCTTTTCCAGCCCAGAATTCCAGCTGCCGGCATTCCCCCTCTTCATGTAAACCTTGTCAAATAAGAGAGAATAGGCATAAGTATTGTGACATAATGTGTAATAACAACCCATAATGCAATAAATATCGATATAAAAGCATGATGCAAAATGGACGTATCAAGAGTCATCCGGATCGGTGTCAAAGCTTGCATCGACGTAACTTTTACGATGAAATCTTTATCACCTCCATAACCGAGAAACATTTCCTTAGTCCTCTAAGGATAGTTTTGACTGCTGTCCAGTGATACACTCATGGATTACTATTGTACCCCCTTGCCAAACTCATGGCAAGGCACACATCAGGTCTTGTACACAGCATGTCATACATAATAGAAACTATGGTTGAGGCATAGGGAATGACTTCCATTCTCTCTCTATCTTCTGCCGTGGTCGCGCTTTGAGTCTTACTGAACTTCACACCTTGCAACACAAGTAAGAACCCTTTCTTTGACTGGTCCATTTTGAACTTCTTTAGAACTTTGCAAAGGTATGTGCTTTATGAAAGTCCTATTAAGCATTTCGATCGATCCTATAGATCTTGATGCCCAATATGTAAGTAGCTTAACCGAGGTTTTTCATTGAAAAATTCTTATTCAAGTATCCTTTTATGCTATCGAGAAATTCTATATCATTTCCAATCAACAATATGTCATCCACATATAATCAGAAATGCTACTGAGCTCCCACTCACTTTCTTGTAAATACAGGCTTCACCGTAAGTCTGTATAAAACCATATGCTTTGATCACCTCTTCAAAGCGTATATTCCAACTCCGAGATGCTTGCACCAGTCTATAGATGGACCGATGGAGCTTGCACACTTTGTTAGCTCCTTTAGGATCGACAAAACCTTCTCGTTGCATCCTATACAACTCTTCTTTAAGAAACCCATTACAGAATGCAGTTTTGACATCCATTTTCCAGATTTCATAAAAATGCGGCAATTGCTAACATGATTCGGGCAGACTTAAGCATCGCTACGGGTGAAGGTCTCATCGTAGTCAACTCCTTGAACTTGTCTAAAACCTTTCGCTACAAGTCGACCTTTATTGATAGTGATATTACCATCAACGCCCGTCTTCCTCTTGAAGATCCATTTATTTTCAATGTCATGTCAATCATTGGGCAAGTCCACCAAATTCCACACTTTGTTCTCATACATGGATCCTATCTCAGATTTCATGGCCTCAAGCCATTTGTCGGAACCTGGGCTCATCATAGCTTCTTGATATTTCGTAGGTTTGCCGTTGTCTAGCAACATGACTTCCAGGACAGGATTACCGTACCACTGGTGTAGAACGTGTTCTGGTCAACCTACGAAGTTCAGTAGTAACTCGACCCAAAGTTTCATGATCATTATCATTAGCTTCCTCTCTAGTCGGTGTAGGCATCACGGGAACGGTTTTCTCTGATGTGCTACTTTCCGATTCGAGAGTAGGTACAATTACCTCATCAAGTTCTACTTTCCTCCCACTCACATCTTTCGAGAGAAACTCCTTCTCTAGAAAGGACCCATTCTTGGCAACAAAGATCTTGCCTTTGGATCTGTGGCAGAAGGTGTCCCCAATAGTTTCCCTAGGGTATAATATGAACACTACCAAAAAATACACTTCCGTGATGATATGTGTTTGTCACAGTAGGTCACGTTTTTTGCTATGCATTTACATCCATGACGATTTTATGACAAAATCAATTACATCCATGACGATTTTATGAAAAAATCAAGATAGTCATACCTGTGTTGTCGTAGAAGTGTTCCATGACAATACCAAAATTATCATCACGGAAGTGTCCACTTCCATGACGATAAATGGCGCGTCATGGAAGTGCTTTCGTCAAGGGTAACTAACACGTGGCATCCACCATAACGGGTCACCGTTAAGCTATCGGGTTCTGGTTTGGATCCGATAACCCATTAACAGCCCGGACCAATGGGGATTTTCCACGTGTAAAATCATCATTGGCTGGAGGAAACACATGTCGGCTCCATGGTGGGCCAGATGTCGTCCGTGCAATGGAGGAGACATGCCTATGATATGTCGACACGTGGCACCGCCCAACAGAGGCCCGTATAGGTTAAAAAGGCTGGCCCGGTCAAAGGCCCGTAGTATTTGCTCAGGTACTAGTGGGCCAGCCCAATAACGACCTATTTAAACATGGCCTATTTACGACCCGAAGCCATATATGGCCTGTTAATTGTTCGCCGAATATTTGGGCCCAATTATGGCCAAGTGACATTTCGTCCTATTAGAGGCCCGATGTAGACATGGGCCCATTTCAGCCCGATGTGTCTTTCGGCCTGGGAATGGCCTGTGCTACCCATGGGCCATATATGATCCGATGCGACATCCGACCCTCTAACAACCCATGATAAAGGTGGCAACAGTTCAGCCCAACGTGACTTTGGGCCTGTTAAAGGCATGTCGTATAATTCAGCCCGTTGATGCCTCTACTAAGCTTTCGGCCTCTTAAAGGCCCATGATATCAGTGGGCCAACTAAGGCCCGAGATATGTTTCGGCCTGGTAATGGACCGTCATATAACTAGGCCAAAAAAGGCCCGGTCTACATTTCAACCAACTGAAGGCCCGTCGACGACTAGTGAAAATTGAGGCCCGACATGCATTTCGGCCTACTAAAGGACCATGGTTTCTTCTGGGTCATAACAGGCCAGCAGAATATTCAGCCTGTTAATGGCCCAAAGCTAGATGGGCCCAACTAAGCATTGGGTTCACTAAAGGCCTAACTAAACTTTGGGCCGAATATAGGCCCATGTAAGTTGTGGGCCTGGCACAAAGTGTGAAGGCCCCAATGGCCTTTCAGGCCCAAGAAAGTTGCAGGCCGGCCCAATTGTGGCCCGCTAAAAAGTAGGCCCGTTAGAGGCGAATGTTTCGGCCCGGTAGACTACATCGGATTTTCCCGTTTTTTAGATAGCGAATGATGGCAGTAACTAGTAGGAATTAAGAACAAACCTACTCTATACAATAAATAAATTACGGCATAGTAACTTAGAATAAACCTACACTATACAATAAAGGATTTATGGTATATTACATCCACTGGGCATCGAAGTTCTTCACCAGTGATCATAAAAGCGCAACGAAGAAGCAGATTACAAAAATTGGGCGCCATTGTAGTGTAACAAAATAATACTGAACCAAGACCACTTCCAAGACAGTTCAAGAAAGGTTAGCCTTGCACGGGAACTACTGCACAAGCTGCTGAGCAAGGCTGTGAGACCAGCCTAGCATGTCGGTCATAGCTTCCAAGTGTATCTGTTTAGCAATGAGGTTCTCATTTGTGTTCTCCGCAATCTTTCTTAGAGATAGGACTTCAAGTCGAAGTTGAGTTGTAGAATGCCTTTCTGCTAGAACTTGGGACTGAAGAAGTCGAACTAATTTAGACAGCGAATTCTGTGATCTTATCTGACTGCTAGTCTCAAGTAACTTGAACATTGCATCAAGACAAGACTTTGGGGTTGTCTCGCTATCTTCAAGATGTTTTGCCTTCTTTGCTGTAATATATGTTGGGTTTGTCTCACAGCCTTCAGAAGACTTGTGCATGCCATCAGGCATATCACCCTGAAACAAGCAGAGAGATGACAAGTTTTGCATGTGTATAAATAAAGATGATAACGGTGTTGTCAATTCCATCCAATTTCAAATTAGAAAATAAAGAGTAAGTTCAAAATATCAATAGCATAATTTTGCATTTCTCATAATGCGGGGAGCTTCACCACACTACAGGATTACCATGTCAACAAAACAAGCATAGATGAAGGGCAAAGACAATCATTGTATCTTTTTTGGTTAATGTGAATGGCATGCTGTTCATATCATCAGCCACATCATTAAGATAAAACATGAGATGACAAGGTGCAAACTGATACGTCTCCAACGTATCCATAATTTTTGATTGCTCCATGCTATATTATCTACTGTTTTGGACATTATTGGGCTTTATTATCCACTTTTATATTATTTTTGGGACTAACCTATTAACCGGAGGCCCAACCCAGAATTGCTGTTTTTTGCCTGTTTTAGGGTTTTGAAGAAAAGGAATATCAAACGGAGTCCAAACGGAATGAAACCTTCGGGAACGTGATTTTCTCAACGAACAAGACCCAGGAGACTTGGACCCTACGTCAAGACACAAAAGAGGAGGCCATGAGGTAGGGGGCCACGCCTACCCCCCCAGGCGCGCCCTCCACCCTCATGGGCCCCCTGTTGCTCCACCGACGTACTCCTTCCTCCTATATATACCTACGTACCCCCAAACGATCAGATACGGATCCAAAACCCTAATTCCACCGCAGCAACTTTCTGTATCCACGAGATCCCATCTTGGGGCCTGTTCCGGAGCTCCGCCGGAGGGGGCATCGACCACGGAGGGCTTCTACATCATCACCATAGCTCCTCCGATGAAGTGTGAGTAGTTTACCTCAGACCTACGGGTCCATAGTTATTAGCTAGATGGCTTCTTCTCTCTTTTTGGATCTCAATACAGTGTTCTCCCCCTCTCTTGTGGAGATCTATTCGATGTAATCTTCTTTTTGCGGTGTGTTTGTTGAGACCGATGAATTGTGGGTTTATGATCAAGTCTATCTATGAATAATATTTGAATCTTCTCTGAATTCTTTTATGTATGATTGGTTATCTTTGCAAGTCTCTTTCGAATTATCAGTTTGGTTTGGCCTACTAGATTGATCTTTCTTGCAATGGGAGAAGTGCTTAGCTTTGGGTTCAATCTTGCGGTGTCCTTTCCCAGTGACAGTAGGGGCAGCAAGGCACGCATTGTATTGTTGCCATTAAGGATAACAAGATGGGGTTTTCATCATATTGCATGAGTTTATCCCTCTACATCATGTCATCTTGCTTAAGGCGTTACTCTGTTTTCATTAACTTAATACTCTAGATGCATGCTGGATAGCGATCGATGAGTGGAGTAATAGTAGTAGATGCAGGCAGGAGTCGGCCTACTTGTCTCGGACGTGATGCCTATATACATGATCATACCTAGATATTCTCATAACTATGCTCAATTCTGTCAATTGCTCAACAGTAATTCGTTCACCCACCGTAGAATACCTATGCTCTTGAGAGAAGCCACTAGTGAAACCTATGGCCCCCGGGTCTATCTTCATCATATTAATCTTCCAATACTTAGTAATTTCCTTTTCTTTTTTACTTTGCTTTTATTTTACTTTGCATCTTTATCATAAAATTACCAAAAATATTATCTTATCATATCTATCAGATCTCACTCTCGTAAGTGGCCGTGTAGGGATTGACAACTCCTTATCGCGTTGGTTGCGAGGATTTATTTGTTTTGTGCAGGTACGAGGGACTCGCGCGTAGCCTCCTACTGGATTGATACGTTGGTTCTCAAAAACTGAGGGAAATACTTACGCTACTTTGCTGCATCACTCCTTCCTCTTCGGGGAAAACGAACGCAGTGCTCAAGAGGTAGCACAAACATGGGTTGCTTCACCACACCCTGGATTATAGATCCACAAAAACAAGCATACATATAGGGAGTATTGAGTAATGTGCATGGTATGAATAAGGAATTTGGTTTTACAAGTAAAACTTGGAACTTACGGTTGTTGCGAACATGCATTTTGATAGAAACAACAAACTAAACAACAGTTAACGAGAGGGAGTATGAGCAAATTAAACAACAGTTGAGGATAAAGGCTTTAAAATGACTGACTTACATTAACAGTTAACGCCGGCTTTATAATTCCCTTCTCCATGTCAAGGGAAGGATAACTCAAGAATTTCAGCACATAATCCTCTTCATAAGCATTACATGTACTCTACATTTGGTAGAGAGTAATTATAGATATGATAATACTGGAAGGGATAGAGGATAATGAAGATAAGATGCAGATTGATGCTACATAATCAACTACCAATCCCTGGAAGTACAAGCGTCACATGACAAAATGTACTAACAAGAGCAATAGGCTACACTTCTGCACTGGCATTGTCTGTGTATTCAACTTTTTGGTAAGATTAAATATAGATCTGATATTTTTTAGTAAATGGTGGGTGAGGGAGTCCTGGACTAAGGGGTCCTCGAGCGTCCGACCTATTAGACATGGGCCGAACTGATGGGCTGTGGAGATACAAAGACCGAAGACTCTACCCGTGTCCGGATGGGACTCTCCTTGGCGTGGAAGGCATGCTTGGCGACCAAAATATGAAGATTCCTTTCTATGTAACCGACCTTATGTAACCCTAGATCCCTCCGGTGTCTATATAAACCGAAGGGCTAGGTTTGTAGACAAATATCCTCATAATCATAGTCAGACAGGTTAGACTTTTAGGGTTTGGCCATTATGATCTCGTGGTAGATCAACTCTTGTACTACTCATATTCGTCAAGATCAATCAAGCAGGAAGTAGGGTATTACCTCCATAGAGAGGGCCCGAACCTGGGTAAACATTGTGTCCCCTGTCTCCTGTTACCATCGACCTTAGACGCACAGTTCGGGACCCCCTACCCGAGATCCACCGGTTTTGACACCGACATTGGTGCTTTCATTAAGAGTTCCACTGCGCCGTCGTCAAAAGGATTGATGGCCCCTTCGACCATCTACAACGACGCTGTCCAAGGGGAAGTCTTCCTCCCCGGACAGATCTTCATATTGGGCGGCTTCGCACTGCGGGCCAACTCACTTGGCCATCTGGAGCAGATCGAAAGCTACGCCCCTGGCCATTAGGTTAGATTTGGAAGCTTGAACTACGTCGCAGATATCGGTGGAGACTTGATCTTCGACGGATTCGAGACCACGGCAACTGCTCCTTGCCACCACAATGAACATGGTGTAAATCTGTCATCGGACCATACCCAGGAGATAGTACCTGTAGCTGCTCTGGCCCTAGATCGGGAGCAGATTGCGCCATCCGAAGACAGGAAGCTCAATCCTGCCATGGAAGTCGCAGACTCAGCGGCGTTGGAGCCACACACGGACCTAACGTCAAGTGACATCCGTGTCACTTGAACCATGGACTCATCTCCGACGACAGGTTCCAAACCTTGTGCGTCCGCGTATGTCGAGCTTGATCGGTCATCGATCGTCAAATTCAGCTCCACGGACATCTTCCGACACTCGCCTTTCAGCGACGTGCTAAACTCACTAAAAAATCTATCCCTGGTGGGGGACTCTCAGTCGAATTATATCCGGTTCGAACTGGAGGCTGATGACGGAGAATTTCGCTTCCCACCCACCGCCCACTTCATAGCCACTGTCGAGGACCTAACTGACATGCTCGATTACGGCTCCGAAGACATCGATGGTATGAACGACAATGCAGGAGAAGAGGAGGCCCAAAACCCTCCGTTCACCGGACGATGGACGGCCACCTCCTCATATGACGTATACATGGTGGATGCACCAAAAGAATATAGCAGCAATGACAAAGAGAATCTAGTTGAGGATGAACCTCCTAAGACAGAACCAAAGCGCCGGCCTCAGCGGCGCCGCTCTAAATCACGCCACAGTAAAGACAACAATACCGACACGGGAGAGATAACACTTCGGATAGTGCCGAAGACACAGAAGATCCCTATGAGCGATCTGCCGAATGGGACGATCGGGAAAATGGGCAAGTTAGCCCTGACGAACAGGCCATAAACGATGACTCAGAGGACAGTAATTATCTTCCACTCTCCGAGGATGAGGCGAGCCTCGGCAGCGAGGATTTTATTGTGCCTGAGGAACCTCAGGAGCAGGAGCGCTTTAAGCGCCGGCTAATAGCCACTGCAAGGAGCCTGAAAAAGAAGCAGCAGTAGCTTCAAGCTGACCAAGATCTGCTCAATGATAGATGGACTGATGTCCTAGCAGCCAAAGAACACGGCCTCAAGCACCCAGCCAAAATTTACCCAAAGTGCAAATTGCTCCCTCAGTTCGATGACGAGGCGCCGGAGCCCATACTGATGTCTACTACACAACCTTCTTCTTGTAGACGTTGTTGGGCCTCCAAGTGCAGTGGTTTGTAGGACAGTAGCAAATTTCCCTCGAGTGGATGACCTAAGGTTTATCAATCCGTGGGAGGCGTAGGATGAAGATGGTCTCTCTCAAGCAACCCTGCAACCAAATAACAAAGAGTCTCTTGCGTCCCCAACACACCCAATACAATGGTAAATTGTATAGGTGCACTAGTTCGGCGAAGAGATGATAATACAAGTGCAGTATGGATGGTAGATAAAGGTTTTTGTAATCTGAAAATATAAAAACAACAAGGTAACTAATGATAAAAGTGAGCACAAACGGTATTGCAATGCTAGTAAACAAGGCCTAGGGTTCATACTTTCACTAGTGCAAGTTCTCTCAACAATAATAACATAATTGGATCATATAACTATCCCTCAACATACAACAAAGAGTCACTCCAAAGTCACTAATAGCAGAGAATAAACAAAGAGATTATGATAGGGTATGAAACCACCTCAAAGTTATCCTTTCCGATCGATCTATTCAAGAGTCCGTAGTAAAATAACATGAAGCTATTCTTTCCGTTCGATCTATCATAGAGTTCGTACTAGAATAACACCTTAAGATACAAATCAACCAAAACCCTAATGTCACCTAGATACTCCAATGTCACCTCAAGTATCCATGGGTATGATTATACGATATGCACCACACAATCTCAGATTCATCTATTCAACCAACACAAAGAACTTCAAAGAGTGCCCCAAAGTTTCTACCGGAGAGTCAAGACAAAAACGTGTGCCAATCCCTATGCATAAGTTCATGATGTCACAGAACTCGCAAGTTGATCACCAAAACATACATCAAGTGGATCACGTGATGTCCCATTGTCACCACAGATAAGCACATGCAAGACATACATCAAGTGTGCTCAAATCCTTAAAGACTCAATCCGATAAGATAACTTCAAAGGGAAAGCTCAATCCATTACAAGAGAGTAGAGGGGGAGAAACATCATAAGATCCAAATATAATAGCAAATCTCGCGATACATCAAGATCGTACCACCTCAAGAACACGAGAGAGAGAGAGAGATCAAACACATAGCTACTGGTACATACCCTCAGCCCCGAGGGTGAACTACTCCCTCCTCGTCACGGAGAGCGCCGGGATGATGAAGATGGCCACCAGAGAGGGATTCCCCCCTCCGGCAGGGTGCCAGAACGGGTCTAGATTGGTTTTCGGTGGCTACGGAGGCTTCTGGCAGTGGAACTCCTGATCTATTCTGTTCCCCGATGTTTTTAGGGTATATGGACATATATAGGCGAAAGAAGTCGGTCAGGGGAGCCACGAGGGGCCCACGAGGGTGGGGGGCGTGCCCAGGGGGCAGGCGCGCCTCCCTGCCTCGTGGCCACCTCGAAGCTTCCCTGACGTAAACTCCAAGTCTCCTGGATTGCTTCCGTTCCAAAAATAACTTTCCCTAAGGTTTCATTCCGTTTGTACTCCGTTTGATATTCCTTTTCTTCAAAACACTGAAATAGGCAAGAAAACAACAATTTGGGCTGGGCCTTCGGTTAATAGGTTAGTCCCAAAAATAATATAAAAGTGTATAATAAAGCCCATAAACAACCAAAACAGATAATATAATAGCATGGAACAATAAAAAATTATAGATACGTTGGAGATGTATCAGCACCCCAAGCTTAATTCCTGCTCGTCCTCGAGTAGGTAAATGATAAAAACAGAATTTTTGATATGGAATGCTACCTAACATATTTATCAATGTAATCTTCTTTATTGTAGCAAGAATATTCAGATCCATAAGATTCAAGACAAAAGTTTAATATTGACATAAAAATAATAATACTTCAAGCATACTAATAAAGCAATCATGTCTCCTCAAAATAACATGGCCAAAGCAAGCTATCCCTACAAAATCATATAGTCTGGCTATGCTCCATCTTCACCACACAAAGTATTTAAATCATGCACAACCCCGATGACAAGCCAAGCAATTGTTTCATACTTTTGATGTTCTCAAACTTTTTCAATCTTCACGCAATACATGAGCGTGAGCCATGGATATAGCACTATATGTGGAATAGAATGGTGGTTGTGGAGAAGACAAAAAGGAGGAAGATAGTCTCACATCAACTAGGCATATCAACGGGCTATGGAGATGCCCATCAATAGATATCAATGTGAGTGAGTAGGGATTGCCATGCAACGGATGCACTAGAGCTATAAGTGTATGCAAGCTCAATCAGAAGAAACTAGTGGGTGTGCATCCAACTCGCTTGCTCATGAATACCTAGGGCATTTTGAGGAAGCCCATCATTGGAATATATAAGCCAAGTTCTATAATGAAAAATTCCCACTAGTGTATGAAAGTGATATCATAGGAGACTCTCTATCATGAAGATCATGGTGCTACTTTGAAGCACAAGTGTGGAAAAAGGATAGTAGCATTGCCCCTTCTCTCTTTTTCTCTCATTTTTTGGGCCTTCTCTTTTTTTCGTCCGGAGTCTCATCCCGACTTGTGGGGGAATCATAGTCTCCATCATCCTTTCCTCACTTGGGACAATGCTCTAATATTGATGGTCATCACACTTTATTTACTTACAACTCAAGAATTACAACTCAATACTTAGAACAAGATATGACTATATAAATGCCTCCGGCGGTGTACCGGGATGTGTAATGACTCATGAGTGACATGTATGGAAGAATTATGAACGGTGACTTTGCCACAAATACAATGTCAACTACATTGTAACACCCCGGATGTAATTTACCTTATTTGTATCCCAACTTTTGCCGTTTCCGGCACTAAGTTAGTTTATTTCATCGTTTTCGGGTTTTTGTCTTCGTGTGTTTTTGCCTTTGTCATGCATCTCATATCATATCATCATGTGCATTGCATTTGCATACGTGTTTGTCTCATGCATCCGAGCATTTTCCCCGTTGTCCGTTTTGCATTCCGGCGCTCCTATGTCCTCCGGTGTCCCTTTCTACCTCTTTTCGTGTCTGTGTGTTAAACGTTTTCGGATTGGACTGAGACTTGTCATGCAGCCTTGGTTTACTACCGGTAGACCGCCTGTCAAGTTTCGTACCATTCGGACTTCGTTTGATACTCCAATGGTTAACCGAGGGACCGAAAAGGCCTCGTGTGTGTTGCAGCCCAACACCCCTCCAAACTGATCTAAAACCCACCTAAACCTCCTCCATCATCTAGAGCGTTCCATCACGATCACGTGGCCGCAAACCGCACCTCATTTGGAGCTTCCTAGCTCCTCCTACCTCTATAAATAGATCACCCCTGAAATTTTCGGGCAAACCCTAGCAAAAATCCCCTCCTCGCGCCCCGGACAAAGTTCTCGCCGACGGACGTGTCCGTTTTGTCCCGTCGTCGCCACGTGTCGCTACGCGGTTCGCCCGACCGCCGCCCCACTTCGCCGGCCCGGGAGCATGCGGCCGGCCCCCGCGGCCCGCATCGCCCGCCGCCACCGACCGCGCGCCGCCTCTCCTCCGCCGGCCACCGGCGACCTCGCCTCGCCGGCGACCTCGCCGCCTCACCGGTCCGTCGACCCCGCCGCTGTCGACCTCGCCATCCGCGCCGCCCCGACCGCCTACGTCCACTCCGGCCGCCGCTCTCCGCTCCGGTCGCCGGATCCAAGCCCGGCAAGTCCATCCCGGTGGCCAACTCCTTCCTCCGGCGACCCCATCTTCTCCGACGAACCTCGGGAAGCCCGCCGCTACAGTGCCCAGATCCAGATCCACCACGGGTTGACTTTTCTCCGTAACCCTAATTTTTATGCAATATTTGACATGCCATAACTCTGCATCCGTAGCTCCGATTCGTGCGTGTAGCATATCAAAATGTTCGTCTCGACGAATACATCATTTCATCTCACTGCATCATTTTCATTTGAGCTCATCTTGATGCCCGAAATGCTGTTGGAAGAGGGCTATCTGAGAAAAGTTTCAGATCTGTTTCAGCAAATGGCCTTTTGTCATTTTTGCCATGATTAATGTGTGCATGCTATGATCCTGAGCTCTACATGTGTTTTGATGTATGCCATGCCATCTTTACAGGGGTGTATGCCATGTATTTTTGTGATCTTTGTGGTGACTAGCACAAGCATGCAAAGTAGCTTACTCAATGATGCTGATTTCAGGGACTTAGAATTTCACTAAGTCCTTGCCCTGTTATTGTTTTATGCCATATGTTCATGTTGTTTCCTAGTGATCCGTGCCTCTTTTGAGCATGATGAGTAATGATGTTTTGTAGCTAATGTTGGGCTCTTTACATACATGTCTTTGTTTGCATTTATGGAGCACCCTAACTAGAGTCAATCGAGCTCTACTTTTGCTATAAAATGTTCCTGGCAGATTGTTAACATGTTTAGCAATTTTGCCGAGGTTGTTGCTATTGATCCGTGCATGCTATGTTGTTGTTCTTGCCATGTCTAGCTTCTATGACATGTCTTCTTGATGGGTGTATTCTTACTTTTTCATGCCATGCTTTGTAGTGACTGCATCGAGCTCATAAACATGCCTACTTATTAACTGTTTTGCCATGCTCCAGTTTTTCACTAAGTCTGAATCTGTTTATGTTTTTGCTATGTTCACATGCTTGCAATTGTATTTTCCGATCCCTTTTGGCTCATGGTCACTAAGGGACTTTTGTTATATGATTTGAGTATCTTCATGCCATGCCTTGCTTTGCCATGATATGTTCCTGTAGAATGTAGTTTTCATGCTCTGAAGTTTGCTTCCTGATTATAAATTCCTGATATGCTGTTAATTTCACTAAGTCTGTAACCTGTTATCTTTTGCACTTTTGCCATGCTTGTTTGAACCTGTTAATGAGTGAATTAGCCGTAGCTCAGTGTTCAGCTTTTGTCAAGAATCATAAGTGGATCCCTGACATGCATTTTGTTGCTATGTTTGAGTGCTGTAGCATATTTAACGATGCATTTAGTTGGTCACTTGCTGATTATCGCAGACCGGTGCCATATTTGTTTTGCTTGCCATTTCCAAACCGTGCATCCGATTCCGGTGATCTTTATATCGATTTCAACCGAAATCAACTCACCTTTCCAGTGGCACTCTTGGATCCAAAGTTGAGGCCAGGTTCATTCATTCCTTTCCAAATCTTGCATATGCATCACATACCGCATCCCGCATATCATACCATGTTTGCATCATGTTGCTTGAGCATTGCACGTGGTTGATTGTGTTCCTTTTGCTTGTTGTTCTTGTTTGGATAGAGTCGGGAGACGAGTACGTGATCGAGGAGCCCGTTGAGTATGCTTTCAAGGATCAAGGCAACTCTGAGAACTTTGCAGGCAAGATGACCATACCCTCGAAATCACTTCTATCTTTGCTTGCTAGATTCTCGCTCTTTTGCTATGCTTATGCTACAATACCTACCACTTGCTTATCATGCCTCCCAATTGCCATGTCAAACCTCTAACCCACCATGTCCTAGCAAACCGTTGTTTGGCTATGTTACCGCTTTGCTCAGCCCCTCTTATAGCGTTGCTAGTTGCAGGTGAAGATTGGAGATTGTTCCTTGTTGGAACTTGTTTATTGTTGGGATATCACAATATTATCTTGTTTATCTTAATGCACCTATATACTTGGTAAAGGGTGGAAGGCTCGGCCTTATGCATAGTGTTTTGTTCCACTCTTGCCGCCCTAGTTTCCGTCATATCGGTGTTATGTTCCCGGATTTTGCGTTCCTTACGCGGTTGGGTTATAATGGGAACCCCTTGACAGTTCGCCTTGAATAAAAACTCCTCCAGCAATACCCAACCTTGGTTTTACCATTCGCCACCTAGCCTATTTTTCCCTTGGGTTTCCGGAGCCCAAGGGTCATCTTTATTAAACCCCCAGGCCAGTGCTCCTTTGAGTGTTGGTCCAAACTAGAGTCCCTTGCAGCGCCACCTCGGGGAAACTCAAGGGTTGGTTTTAGTTGTACAGATTGCTTATCCGGTGTGCCTTGAGAACGAGATATGTGCAGCTCCTATCGGGATTTGTCGGCACATTCGGGTGGTGTTGCTGGACTTGTTTTACCATTGTCGAGGATGTCTTGTAACCGGGATGCCGAGTCTGATCGGAATGTCTTGGGAGAAGGAATATCCTTCGTTGACCATGAGAGCTTGTGATGGGCTAAGTTGGGACTCCCCTGCAGGGATTTGAACTTTCGAAAGCCGTGCCCACAGTTATGGGTAGATGGGAATTTGTTAATGTCCGGTTGTAGATAACCTGAAACTTAAATTAATTAAAATGCATCAACCGCGTGTGTAGCCGTGATGGTCTCTTCTCGGCGGAGTCCGGGAAGTGAACACGACGTTGGAGTAATGCTTGACGTAGGTTATTCTAGGATCACTTCTTGATCATAGTTGTTCGACCGTGCCTTTGCCTTCTCTTCTCGCTCTCATTTGAGTATGTTAGCCACCATATATGCTAGTCGCTTGCTGCAGCTTCACATCATACCTTTGCCTTACCCATAAGCTTAAACAGTCTTGATCACGAGGGTGTGAGATTGCTGAGTCCCCGTGACTCACAGATTCCTTCCAAAACCAGATGCATGGACTGATGATACCGCTCTAGGTGATTCGACAGAGCTCAAGTGGGAGTTCGATGAGGACTCAGGTCGATACTACGTGTCTTTCCCAGATGATCAGTAGTGATGCCCAGTTGGGGTGATCGGGGACTTTGTCGCATTTGGGGGTTGATCTTTATTTTGGTTCCGTAGTCGGACCCTGAGTGTATTGGATGAATGTAATGACTTATTTATGCATTTGTGTGACATGGGGGTGTAAGCCAGCTATGTACCTTTCCCCTTTATTTATTTACATGGGTTGTTGTGAAGATAACCTCACTTGCGACATTGCTTTCAATGCGGTTATGCCTCTAAGTCGTGCTTCGACACGTAGGAGATATAGCCGCATCGAGGGTGTTAAAAGTTGGTAATCAGAGCCTTCCCCGACCTTAGGAGCCCCCTGCTTGATCGAATCGTTAGTGTTGTTGAGTATAGAAAAATGTTTTGAGTCTTTTAGTAATTATATATATTGGAGAGTTAGGAATCCTTTTTACTCCTTAGTCCCTTCGTCGCTCTAGTGAGGCATCCTGACGTAGAGTTTGACTCTTCTCTTCTCAAATTTCATTAAATTTTTTTAGGATCACACGGGTATCTTGGAATTGTTCCGATTGTTTTGTGACGAGAACATTGTTCTTGGTGCCTTCTGACATTTAGGGGTTGTGGCAGTGTCCCGAGGAGTTGAGCTCCGAGGTGTTTTCGTCACAATTTTATCGTTGAGATTCTGGAATACCTGAGTTTCGCCGACATCGAAAATCTCTTTTATGCAGTTGTTGGTGAGATAACCTCGATGCCACCCAGTACTGGGGCGGAGTTCGGGAGTATTGCCATAACTCGTATAACAGATGCTTTTCGAAGGTTGAGGTAAATGATTTCCGAAGGTTTCTTGGTTATGTGTTGAAGGATGGATACAGCTGGATGTAGGATTTGCTAGCTTTGGGTGAGATATTATGCTTCCCCTGTATCCCCAACACCTAATTGCATAACCGGAAAGGTTCGGGAGTTTCATAGGTGGGAATTCTTGTAGCTCTAGTACTTCTTCCGCGGATATTTGGTTTGTGATTGGGTAATCCTTACCAAGTATTTGCTCTTGTCCGTACCTTGTTGTTTTATTCTTCTTCCTATATCTAAGTGGCTTCTCAATTTATGGAATGTGACCATTTCAATTGGAATGCATTCGTTCGTTTTGTTCGGATGTGAAGACTATAAGTTGCTATTTCAATCCGTTTGATTCAGCTTAAATATTTGTCTGTCAAGATGCTAATGGATGTCACCTCTTCAGGATGGCTCCTCCAACGCGCACGACTCCGAATCCAGATCCGCCACCACCACCTCCACCTCTGGAGGCATGGCAAGCTGTGATGGCCGCTACCAATGCAAACACGTAGCTGATCACGCAGCTCTTGCAAGAGCGCAACCAAGGGAATCATGGCCATGGCAACAATCAGAATTAGTTTGCTACACTCAACCAGTTCCTCGCTAACCAGCCAAAGACGTTCAACAGCTGTGTTGAGGCAACAGACGCTGATGATTGGCTCGTGGATATCTGCAAGCATTTCGAGTGCAGCAACGTCAGGCCTGAGGACTTTGTCAAGTTTGCCTTGTTACAACTCAAAGACCAAGCTGCAGAATGGTTTCAACAATACAAAGATTCCAGAGGAGGCCGTGTGATTACCTGGGATGAATTCTGTCAAGACTTCAAAGCTCATCACATTCCTCAGAGTGTTGTTGAGAGCAAGCGTGAAGAATTCCGAAACCTGAAGCAAGGCTCTTTGTCTATTTACCAGTACAACATCATGTTTCAGAAGCTTGCCCATTTCGCTAAGCAAGACGTCCCTGATGAGAAGAGCATGATATATCAGTTCAGGGGTGGCCTCAGAGAAGATCTTCAACTAGCTCTCGTCCTCTTTGAGCCCAAGAAGTACGATGAGTTTTACAACATGGCACTGAAACAAGAGTCTGCTCAACTGAAGTGCGATGCTTCCAAGAAGCGAGTCAGAGATGCGACTCCTTCTTCCTCAACTCAAGTGGCTTCTAAGCAGCAAAAGTATTGGCTTCCTCCTCCGTTCCGTCAGCCTTATCAACAGAAGAGCAAAGGTGGCAGTGGATCTTCCCACCCACCCAACCCAGGCTTTCAGAACAAGACTTCGTCTCAAGCTCCAAGATCAAGTGCTCTGTATCACCGTCCGTTTTCAGAGGTCACGTGCAACAAGTGCCAATAGAAGGGTCACTATGCCAACAAATGCTTCAATCAGAGGCGTCTTCCTCCTCCTCATCCTGTGAGATCTGCCAGTACCGCAGTGGTCAAGCATAAGCCCAAGCACGCCAAGGTTAATATGATGAATGCAGCTCAGGCAGAGGACTCGTCAGATGTCATCATGGGTAACCTTCCTGTTAACGATATTCCAGCAAAAGTTCTTTTTGACACTGGTGCATCGCATTGTTTCATCTCAAGACCTTTTGCATCTAAGCATGATTTGGTTACTCAAGTGTTGCCGAAACCTTTGGCTATTGTCTCTCCGGCCCGTCAAATGACTTCTCGAGTATGCGTTCCGGATGTTTCAATCACATTGGGTGACTATAAGTTCTTGTCTTCTCCTAATGTTCTTGGTCACTCGGATATTGATCTTATTCTCGGAATCGACTGGCTTTCTAAGAACAATGCTCAGCTTGATTGTGCTGCCAGGTAGATTCAATTGACTCATTCGTCTGAGGATGTAATTGTCTTTGCCGCTAATGACGATACCATTCGGCTGTTTTCTCTTAGTGAGAAGGGTGAGCTGGATGCCATCTCTCAGATTCCAGTCGTTTGCGAATATCAAGACGTCTTTCTAGAAGAGCTTCCAGGAATGCCTTCGCACCGGCAAGTTGAATTCGTCATCGATCTTGAGCCTGGCACGGAACCTGTTTGCAAACGTCCTTACAAACTTGGACCTGAAGAGTTGAAAGAGCTGAAGAAGCAATTCGATAAACAAGAGCGTTTGGGTCTCATCCGACCTAGTTCTTCTCCATGGGGTTGTGGAGTTCTTTTTGTGAAGAAGAAGGATGGAACGGACCATCTTTGTTTCAACTACCGTCCATTGAACAAGAAGACCATAAAGAACAAGTACCCACTTCCCAACATCAATGAGCTTTTCGAACAACTCAAAGGTGCTCAAGTTTTCTCCAAGCTTGATCTCCGTATGGGCTATCATCAGATTTGCATTCGGGAAGAAGATATTCCCAAGATAGCATTCAAAACAAGCTATGGTTCATATGAATACACTATCGTGTCTTTCGGCCTCGTCAACGCTCCAACAACATTCTCTCGCATGATGAACTTCATCTTCAACCCCTGCACTAATGAGTTCGTCTTGGTCTACCTCGATGACATTTTGGTCTTTTCCAAGAATAGGAAAGATCATGCCAAGCATTTGAGATTGGTGCTAGATAAGCTCAGAGAATATCAGTTCTATGCCAAGTTTTCAAAGTGCGAGTTTTGGCTCGATGAGGTTCTCTACCCTGGGCATATCATTTCTGCCAAGGGCATAGCGGTTAATCCTGAGAAGGTGTCTGCAATTGTGAATTGGGAACCACCTCAGAATGCGAAGCAACTCCGCAGCTTCCTTGGGCTCGCAAGCTATTGCAGAAGGTTCGTTGAGAACTTTTCACAGATTGCGAAGCCTCTTTCCAACCTTCTCCAGAAGCATGTGAAGTACGTCTGGTCGCCTGATTGTGACATCGCTTTCAACACCCTGAAAGAGAAGTTAGCCACTGCTCCAGTTCTGACTCCCCCTGATGAATCCAAACCGTTTGAGGTCTTCTGTGATGCTTCCCTTCAAGGTCTTGGTGCAGTGTTGATGCAAGAGAAAGTTGTGGCTTATACCTCTCGCCAGTTGAAGCCCAATGAAAAGAACTACCCCACTCATGACCTCGAGTTGGCGGCAGTTGTCCATGCTCTTTTAACTTGGAGACATCTCTTATTGGGAAGAAAAGTGGACATCTTTACTGATCATAAGAGTCTCAAGTACATCTTCACTCAACCTAATCTCAACCTCAGGCAGACTCGTTGGGTCGAAATGATTCAAGAGTATAATCCGAGTATCGAATATACTCCAGGCAAGGCCAATGTAATTGCTGACGCATTGAGCAGGAAGGCTTACTGCAACAGTCTGATTCTCAAGCCTTACCAACCCGAGCTTTGTGAAGCTTTCCGCAAACTCAATCTGCAAGTTGTTCCTCAAGGTTTCCTCGCCAACCTCCAAGTCTCTCCAACTTTGGAAGATCAGATTCGCGAAGCTCAACTTCTTGATGCTATGGTGAAGAAGGCGAAGATTGGGATTGCCAAGAGTCAACCCAAGTACAAGTGTTATCGTCTTGATGACAAGGATACTCTATTCTTTGAGGATCGCATTGTTGTGCCTAAAGGTGACCTTCATAAAGTCATTATGAACGAGGCTCACAATTCACTCCTCTCTGTCCATCCTGGAAGTACAAAGATGTACCATGACCTCAAGCAGTCGTATTGGTGGACTCGAATGAAGCGCGGGATTGCTTAGTTCGTGAATGAATGTGATGTCTGCAGAAGAGTGAAAGCAGAACACCAACGACCAGCTGGTCTCCTCCAACCTCTTGCCATTCCAGAATGGAAGTTTGACCATATTGAGATGGACTTCGTGACTAGATTTCCAAAGTCCAAGCGTGGCAATGATGCTATCTTTGTTTTCATCGACAAACTCACTAAAGTGGCTCATTTTCTTCCTATCAAAGAATCTATCACACCAGCTCAATTGGCAGAGCTATATACCTCTCGGATTGTCTCTCTGCACGGCATTCCGCAGTTGATATCTTCAGATCGTGGCAGCATCTTCACCTCCAAGTTTTGGGATTCTTTTCAGAAGGCCATGGGCACCAACATTCGCTTCAGCACAGCTTTTCATCCTCAAACCAGTGGCCAAGTTGAGAGAGTAAATCAGATTCTTGAAGATATGCTCAGGGTTTGCGTCATCTCTTTCGGTATGAAGTGGGAAGATTGTCTTCCATATGCTGAGTTCTCCTACAACAACAGCTTCCAAGCGAGTTCGGGAAAGGCCCCATTTGAAATTCTCTATGGCAAGAAGTGCCGTACTCCTCTTAACTGGTCAGAGACTGGTGAACGTCAACTTCTTGGTAATGACTTGATCATAGAGGCAGAAGAGATGTGCAAAGTCATTCGTGAGAATCTCAAAGCCGCGCAATCGCGCCAGAAGAGCTACTATGATAGTAAGCATCGTGATTTGACTTTCGAGATCGGAGACCATGTCTACCTCCGCGTCTCTCCAATGAAAGGTACTCGTCGCTTCGGTATCAAAGGGAAGCTTGCCCCTAGATACGTGGGTCCTTTCAAGATCGTCAGCAAAAGAGGCGATCTCGCCTATCAACTTGAGCTTCCCTCCAACTTTGCAAATGTGCACGACGTGTTTCACGTGTCTCAACTCCGCAAGTGCTTCAAGACTCCTGACCGCACCGTTAACTTCGAAGACATTGATATCCAAGAAGACCTGTCTTATTGTGAGCACCCCGTTGCTATTCTTGAAGAAACTGAGCGCAAGACTCGCAACAAGCCTATCAAATTCCTCAAAGTCAAGTGGTCACATCATTCCGACCGCGAAGCCACCTGGGAACGCGAGGATCACCTCCGTTCTAAGTACCCGGAGTTTTTCCAGTCCTAGATCTTGGGACGAGATCCTTTCTTAGTGGTGGAGTGTTGAAACACCCCGGATGTAATTTACCTTATCTGTATCCCAAATCTTGCCGTTTCCGGCACTAAGTTATTTTATTTCATCGTTGTCGGGTTTTTGTCTTCGTGTGTTTTTGGCTTTGTCATGCATCTCATATCATATCATCATGTGCATTGCATTTGCATACGTGTTCGTCTCATGCATCCGAGCATTTTCTCCATTGTCCGTTTTGCATTCCGGCGCTCCTATGTCCTCCGGTGTCCCTTTCTACCTCTTTTCGTGTTTGTGTGTTAAACGTTTTCGGATTGGACTGAGACTTGTCATGCAGCCTTGGTTTACTACCGGTAGACCGCCTGTCAAGTTTCGTACCATTTGGACTTCGTTTGATACTCCAACGGTTAACCGAGGGACCGAAAAGGCCTCGTGTATGTTGCAGCCCAACACCCCTCCAAACTGGCCCAAAACCCAGTTAAACCTCCTCCATCATCTAGAGCGTTCGATCACGATCGCGTGGCCGCAAACCGCACCTCATTTGGAGCTTCCTAGCTCGTCCTACCACTATAAATAGATCACCCCTGAAATTTTCGGGCAAGCCCCTAGCAAAAATCCCCTCCTCGCGCGCCGGACAAAGTTCTCGCCGACGGACGTGTCCGTTTCGTCCCGCCGCCGCCACATGTCGCTACGCGGTTCGCCTGGCCTCCGCCCCACTTCGCCGGCCCGAGAGCGCACGACCGGCCCCCGCGGCCCGCGTCGCCCGCCGCCACGGACCGTGCGTCGCGCGCCTCCCTCCTCGCCGCGCGCCGCCTCTCCTCCGCCGGCCACCGGCGACCTCGCCTCACCGGCGACCTCGCCGCCTCTCCAGTCCATGGACCCCGCCGCCGTCGACCTCGCCATCCGTGCCGCCCTGACCGCCTGCGTCCACTCCGGCCGCTGCTCTCCGCTCCTATCGCCGGATCCAAGCCCGGCAAGTCCACCCCGACGGCCAACTCCTTCCTCCGGCGACCCCATCTTCTCAGGCAAACCTCCGGTAGCCCGCTGCTATAGTGCCCAGATCCAGATCCACCGCGGGTTGACTTTTCTCCGTAACCATAATTTTTATGCAATCTTTGACATGCCATAACTCTGCACCCGTAGCTCCGATTCGTGCGTATAACATATCAAAATGTTCGTCTCGACGAATACATTATTTCATTTCATTGCATCATTTTCATTTGAGCTCATCTCGATACCCGAAATGCTATTGGAAGAGGGCTATGTGAGAAAAGTTTCAGATATGTTTCAGCAAATGGCCTTTTGTCATTTTTGCCATGATTAATGTGTGCATGCTATGATCCTGAGCTCTACATGTGTTTTGATGTATGCCATGCCATCTTTACAGGGGTGTATGCCATGTATTTTTGTGATCATTGTGGTGACTAGCACAAGCATGCAAAGTAGCTTACTCAATGATGCTGATTTCAGGAACTTAGAATTTCACTAAGTCCTTCCCCTGTTATTGTTTTATGCCATATGTTCATGTTGTTTCCTAGTGATCCGTGCCTCTTTTGAGCATGATCAGTAAGGATGTTTTGTAGATAATGTTGAGCTCTTTGCATCCATGTCTTTGTTTGCATTTATGGAGGACCCTAGCTTGAGTCAATCGAGCTCTACTTTTGCTATAAAATGTTCCTGGCAGATTGTTAACATGTTTAGCAATTTTGCCGAGGTTGTTGCTATTGATTCGTGCATGCTATGTTGTTGTTCTTGCCATGTCTAGCTTCTGTGCCATGTCTTCTTGATGGGTGTATTCTTAGTTTGTCATGCCATGCTTTGTAGTGACTGCATAGAGCTTGTAAACATGCCTACTTGTTACCTGTTTTGCCATGCTCCAGTTTTTCACTAAGTCTGAATCTGTTGATGTTTTTGTTATGTTCACATGCTTGCAATTGTATTTTCTGAGCCCTTTTGGCTCATGGTCACTAAGGGACTTTTGTTATATGATTTGAGTATCTTCATGCCATGCCTTTCTTTACCATGATATGTTCCTGTAGCATGTAGTTTTCATGCTCTGAAGTTTGCTTCCTGATGATAAATTCCTGATATGCTGTTAATTTCACTAAGTCTGTAACCTGTTATCTTTTGCACTTTTGCCATGCTTGTTTGAACCTGCTAATGAGTGAATAAGCCGTAGCTCAGTGTTCAGCTTTTGTCAAGCATCACAAGTGGATCCCTGACATGTATTGTTTTGCTATGTTTGAGTGTTGTAGCATATTTAACTTGATGCATTTAGTTGTTCACTTGCTGATTATCGCAGACCGGTGCCATATTTGTTTTGCTTGCCATTTCCAAACCGTGCATCCGATTCCGGTGATCTTTATATCGATTTCAACCGAAATCAACTCATCTTTCCAGTGGCACTTTTGGATTCCCAAGTTGAGGCCAGGTTCATTCATTCCTTTCCAAATCTTGCATATGCATCACATACCGCATCCCGCATATCATACCATGTTTGCATCATGTTGCTTGAGCATTGCACGTGGTTTATTGTGTTCCTTTTGCTTGTTGTTCTTGTTTGGGTAGAGCCGGGAGACGAGTACGTGATCGAGGAGCCCGTTGAGTACGCTTTCAAGGATCAATGCAACTTTGAGAACTTTCCAGGTAAGATGACCATACCCTCGAAATCACTTCTATCTTTGCTTGCTAGATGCTCGCTCTTTTGCTATGCCTATGCTACGATACCTACCACTTGATTATCATGCCTCCCAATTGCCATGTCAAACCTCTAACCCACAATGTCCTAGCAAACCGTTGTTTGGGTATGTTACCGCTTTGCTCAACCCATCTTATAGCGTTGTTAGTTGCAAGTGAAGATTAGACATCGTTCCTTGTTGGAACTTGTTTATTGTTGGGATATCACAATATTATCTTGTTTATCTTAATGCACCTATATACTTGGTAAAGGGTGGAAGGCTCGGCCTTATGCATAGTGTTTTGTTCCACTCTTGCCGCCCTAGTTTCCGTCATATCGGTGTTATGTTCCCGGATTTTGCGTTCCTTACGCGGTTGGGTTATAATGGGAACCCCTTGACAGTTCGCCTTGAATAAAACTCCTCCAGCAATACCCAACCTTGGTTTTACCATTCGCCACCTAGCCTCTTTTTCCCTTGGGTTTCTGGAGCCTAAGGGTCATCTTTATTAAACCCCCCGGGCTAGTGCTCCTCTGAGTGTTGGTCCAAACTAGAGCCCCTTGCAGCGCCACCTCGGGGAAACTCGAGGGTTGGTTTTAGTTGTACGGATTGCTTATCCGGTGTGCCCTGAGAACGAGATATGTGCAGCTCCTATCGGGATTTGTCGGCACATTCGGGTGGTGTTGCTGGACTTGTTTTACCATTGTCGAGGATGTCTTGTAACCGGGATGCCGAGTCTGATCGGAATGTCTTGGGAGAAGGAATATCCTTCGTTGACAGTGAGAGCTTGTGATGGGCTAAGTTGGGACTCCCTTGCAGGGATTTGAACTTTCGAAAGCCATGCCCGCGGTTATGGGTAGATGGGAATTTGTTAATGTCCGGTTGTAGATAACCTGAAACTTAACTTAATTAAAATGCATCAACCGCGTGTGTAGCCGTGATGGTCTCTTCTCGGCGGAGTCCGAGAAGTGAACACGGCATTGGAGTAATGCTTGAGGTAGGTTGTTCTAGGATCACTTCTTGATCATAGTTGTTCGACCGTGCCTTTGCCTTCTCTTCTCGCTCTCATTTGTGTATGTTAGGCACCATATATGCTAGTCGCTTGCTGCAGCTTCACATCATACCTTTGCCTTACCCATAAGCTTAAATAGTCTTGATCGCGAGGGTGTGAGATTGCTGAGTCCCCGTGACTCACAGATTCCTTCCAAAACCAGATGCAGGGACCGATGATACCGCTCCAGGTGATTCGACAGAGCTCAAGTGGGAGTTCGATGAGGACTCAGGTCGATACTACGTGTCTTTCCCAGATGATTAGTAGTGGTGCCCACTTGGGGCGATCGGGGACTTTGTCGCATTTGGGGGTTGATCTTTATTTTGGTTCCGTAGTCGGACCCTGAGTGTATTGGATGAATGTAATGACTTATTTATGCATTTGTGTGACGTGGCGAGTGTAAGCCAACTATGTACCTTTCCCCTTTATTTATTTACATGGGCTGTTGTGAAGATTGCCTCACTTGCGACATTGCTTTCAATGCGGTTATGCCTCTAAGTCGTGCTTCGACACGTAGGAGATATAGCCGCATCGAGGGCGTTAAAAGTTGGTAATCAGAGCCTTCCCCGACCTTAGGAGCCCCCTGCTTGATCGAATCGTTGGCGTTGTTGAGTCTAGAAAAATGTTTTGAGTCTTTTAGTAATTATATATATCGGAGAGTTAGGAATTCTTTTTACTCCTTAGTCCCTTCGTCGCTCTGGTGAGGCATCCTGACGTAGAGTTTGACTCTTCTCTTCTCAAATTTCACTAAATTTTTTTAGGATCACGCGGGTATCTTGGAATCGTTCTGATGGTTTTGTGACAAGAACATTGTTCTTGGTGCCTCCTGACATTTAGGGGTTGTGGCCGTGTCCCGGGGAGTTGATCTCTGAGGTATTTTCGTCACAATTTTATTGTTGAGATTCTGGAATACCTGAGTTTCGCCGACATCGAAAATCGCTTTTATGCAGTTGTTGGTGAGATAACCTCGACGCCACCCAGTACTGGGGCGGGAGTTCGGGAGTATTGCCATAACTCGTATAACGGATGCTTTTCGAAGGTTGAGGTAAATGATTTCAGAAGGTTTCTTGGTTATGTGTTGAAGGATGGATACAACTGGATGTAGGATTTGCTAGCTTTGGGTGAGATATTATGCTTCCCCTGTATCCCCAACACCTAATTGCATAACCGGAAAGGTTCGGGAGTTTCATAGGTGGGAATTCTTGTAGCTCTAGTACTTCTTCCGCGGATATTTGGTTTGTGATTGGGTAATCCTTACCAAGTATTTGCTCTCGTCTGTACCTTGTTGTTTTATTCTTCTTCCTATATCTAAGTGGCTTCTCAATTTATGGAATGTGACCATTTCAATTGGAATGCATTCGTTCGTTCTGTTCGGATGTGAAGACTATAAGTTGCAATTTCAATCCGTTTGATTCAGCTTAAATATTTGTCTGTCAAGATGCTAATGGATGTCACCTCTTCAGGATGGCTCCTCCAACGCGCACGACTCCGAATCCTGATCCGCCACCACCACCTCCACCTCCGGAGGCATGGCAAGCTGTGATGGCCGCTACCAATGCAAACACGCAACTGATCATGCAGCTCTTGCAAGAGCGCAACCAAGGTAATCATGGCCATGGCAACTATCGGAATTAGTTTGCTACACTCAACCAGTTCCTCGCTAACTAGCCAAAGACGTTCAACAACTGTGTTGAGGCAACAGACGCTGATGATTGGCTCGTGGATATCTGCAAGCATTTCGAGTGCAGCAACGTCAGGCCTGAGGACTTTGTCAAGTTTGCCTCGTTACAACTCAAAGACCAAGCTGCAGAATGGTTTCAACAATACAAAGATTCCAGAGGAGGCCGTGTGATTACCTGGGATGAATTCTGTCAAGACTTCAAAGCTCATCACATTCCTCAGAGTGTTGTTGAGAGCAAGTGTGAGGAATTCCGAAACCTGAAGCAAGGCTCTTTGTCTGTTTACCAGTACAACATCATGTTTCAAAAGCTCGCCCGTTTCGCTAAGCAAGACGTCCATGACGAGAAGAGCATGATATATCAGTTCAGGGGTGGCCTCAGAGAAGATCTTCAACTAGCTCTCGTCCTCTCTGAGCCCAAGAAGTACGATGAGTTTTACAACGTGGCACTGAAACAAGAGTCTGCTCAGCTGAAGTGCGATGCTTCCAAGAAGCGAGTCAGAGATGCGACTCCTTCTTCCTCAACTCAAGTGCCTTCTAAGCAGCAAAAGTATTGGCTTCCTCCTCCTCCGTTCCGTCAGCCTTATCAGCAAAAGAGCAAAGGTGGCAGTGGATCTTCCCACCCACCCAACCCAGGCTTTCAGAACAAGACTTCGTCTCAAGCTCCAAGATCAAGTGCTCCGTATCACCTTACGCTTTCAGAGGTCACATGCAACAAGTGCCAATAGAAGGGTCACTATGCCAACAAATGCTTAAATCAGAGGCGTCTTCCTCCTCCTCCTCCTGTGAGATCTGCCAGTACCGCAGTGGTCAAGCATAAGCCCAAGCACGCCAAGGTCAATATGATGAATGCATCTCAGGCAGAGGACTCGTCAGATGTCATCATGGGAAACCTTCCTATTAACGATATTCCAGCAAAAGTTCTTTTTGACACTGGTGCATCGCATTGTTTCATCTCAAGACCTTTTGCATCTAAGCATGATTTGGTTACTCAAGTGTTGTCGAAACCTTTGGCTATTGTCTCTCCGGCCCGTCAAATGACTTCTCGAGTATGCGTTCCGGATGTTTCAATCACATTGGGTGACTATAAGTTCTTGTCTTCTCCTAATGTTCTTGGTCACTCGGATATTGATCTTATTCTCGGAATCGACTGGCTTTCCAAGCACAATGCTCAGCTTGATTGTGCTGCCAGGTAGATTCAATTGACTCATTCGTCTGAGGATGTAATTGTCTTTGCCGCTAATGACGATACCATTCGGCTGTTTTCTCTCAGTGAGAGGGGTGAGCTGGATGCCATCGCTCAGATTCCAGTCGTTTGCAAATATCAAGACGTCTTTCCAGAAGAGCTTCCAGGAATGCCTCCGCACCGGCAAGTTGAATTCGTCATCGATCTTGAGCCTGGCACGGAACCTATTTGCAAACGTCCTTACAAACTTGGACCTGAAGAGTTGAAAGAGCTGAAGAAGCAACTCGATAAACAAGAGCGTTTGGGTCTCATCCGACCTAGTTCTTCTCCGTGGGGTTGTGGAGTTCTTTTTGTGAAGAAGAAGGATGGAACGGACCGTCTTTGTGTCGACTACCGTCCATTGAACAAGAAGACCATAAAGAACAAGTACCCACTTCCCAACATCAATGAGCTTTTCGAACAACTCAAAGGTGCTCAAGTTTTCTCCAAGCTTGATCTTCATATGGGCTATCATCAGATTCACATTCGGGAAGAAGATATTCCCAAGACAGCATTCAGAACAAGCTATGGTTCATATGAATACTCTATCATGTCTTTCGGCCTCGTCAACGCTCTGCCAACATTCTCTCGCATGATGAACTTCATCTTCAACCCCTACACTAATGAGTTCGTCTTGGTCTACCTCGATGACATTTTGGTCTTTTCCAAGAACAAGGAAGATCATGCCAAGCATTTGAGATTGGTGCTAGATAAGCTCAGAGAACATCAGTTCTATGCCAAGTTTTCAAAGTGCGAGTTTTGGATCGATGAGGTTCTCTACCTTGGGCATATCATTTCTGCCATGGGCATAGCGGTTAATCCTGAGAAGGTGTCTGCAATTGTGAATTGGGAACCACCTCAGAATGTGAAGCAACTCCGCAGCTTCCTTGGGCTCGCAAGCTATTGCAGAAGGTTCGTTGAGAACTTTTCACAGATCGCGAAGCCTCTTTCCAACCTTCTCCAGAAGCATGTGAAGTACGTCTGGCCGCCTGATTGTGACATCACTTTCAACACCCTGAAAGAGAAGTTAGTCACTGCTCCAGTTCCGACTCCCCCTGATGAATCCAAACCGTTTGAGATCTTCTGTGATGCTTCCCTTCAAGGTCTTGGTGCAGTGTTGATGCAAGAGAAGAAAGTTGTGGCTTATACCTCTCGCCAGTTGAAGCCCAATGAAAAGAACTACCCCACTCATGACCTCGAGTTGGCGGCAGTTGTCCATGCTCTTTTAACTTGGAGACATCTCTTATTGGGACGAAAAGTGGACATCTTCACTGATCATAAGAGTCTCAAGTACATCTTCACTCAACCTAATCTCAACCTCAGGCAGACTCGTTGGGTCGAAATGATTCAAGAGTATAATCCGAGTATCGAATATACTCCAGACAAGGCCAATGTAATTGCTGACGCATTGAGCAGGAAGGCTTACTGCAACAGTCTGATTCTCAAGCCTTACCAACCCGAGCTTTGTGAAGCTTTCCACAAACTCAATCTGCAAGTTGTTCCTCAAGGTTTCCTCACCAACCTCCAAGTCTCTCCTACTTTGGAAGATCAGATTCACGAAGCTCAACTTCTTGATGCTATGGTGAAGAAGGTGAAGATTGGGATTGCCAAGAGTCAACCCAAGTACAAGTGTTATCGTCTTGATGACAAGGATACTCTATTCTTCAAGGATCGCATTGTTGTGCATAAAGGTGACCTTCGTAAAGTCATTATGAACGAGGCTCACAATTCACTCCTCTCTATCCACCCTGGAAGTACAAAGATGTACCATGACCTCAAGCAGTCGTATTGGTGGACTCGAATGAAGCGCGAGATTGCTCAGTTCGTGAATGAATGTGATGTCTGCATAAGAGTGAAAGCAGAACACCAACGACCAGCTGGTCTCCTCCAACCTCTTGCCATTCCAGAATGGAAGTTTGACCATATTGAGATGGACTTTGTGACTGGATTTCCAAAGTCCAAGCGTGGCAATGATGCTATCTTCGTTGTCATCGAGAAACTCACTAAAGTGGTTCATTTTCTTCCTATCAAAGAATCTATCATAGCAGCTCAATTGGCAAAGCTATATACCTCCTGGATTGTCTCTCTGCACGACATTCCGCAGTTGATATCTTCAGATCGTGGCAGCATCTTCACCTCCAAGTTTTGGGATTCTTTTCAGAAGGCCATGGGCACCAACATTTGCTTCAGCATAGCTTTTCATCCTCAAACCAGTGGCCAAGTCGAGCGAGTAAATCAGATTCTTGAAGATATGCTCAGGGCTTGCGTCATCTCTTTCGGTATGAAGTGGGAAGATTGTCTTCCATATGCCGAGTTCTCCTACAACAACAGTTTCCAAGCGAGTTTGGGCAAGGCCCCATTTGAAATTCTCTATGGTAGGAAGTGCCGTACTCCTCTTAACTGGTCAGAGACTGGTGAACGTCAACTTCTTGGTAATGACTTGATCACAGAGGCAGAAGAGATGTGCAAAGTCATCCGTGAGAATCTCGAAGCTGCGCAATCGCGCTAGAAGAGCTACTATGATAGTAAGCATCGTGATTTGGCTTTCGAGATCGGAGACCATGTCTACCTCCGCGTCTCTCCAATGAAAGGTACTCGTCGCTTCGGTATCAAAGGGAAGCTTGCCCCTAGATACATGGGTCCTTTCAAGATCGTCAGCAAAAGAGGCGATCTTGCCTATAAACTTGAGCTTCCCTCCAACTTTGCAAACGTGCACGACGTGTTTCACGTGTCTCAACTCCGCAAGTGCTTCAAGACTCCTGACCGCACCGTCAACTTCGAAGACATTGATCTCCAAGAAGACCTGTCTTATCGTGAGAACCCTATTGCTATTCTTGAAGAAACTGAGCACAAGACTCGCAACAAGTCTATCAAATTCCTCAAAGTCAAGTGGTCACATCATTCCGACCGTGAAGCCACCTGGGAACGCGAGGATCACCTCCGTTCTGAGTACCCGAAGTTTTTCCAGTCCTAGATCTAAGGACGAGATCCTTTCATAGTGGTGGAGTGTTGTAACACCCCGGATGTAAGTTACCTTATTTGTATCCTGTAACGCCCTCGATGCGGCTATATCTCCCATGTGTCGAAGCACGACTTAGAGGCATAACCGCATTGAAAGCAATGTCACAAGTGAGGTAATCTTCACACAACCCATGTAATACATAAGGGAAAGAGATACATAGTTGGCTTACAATCGCCACTTCACACAAATACATGAATAAAGCATTACATCAACCAGATACAATCAAGGTCCAACTACGGAACCCAAAATAAAAGAAGACTACCCCAAATGCTACACGGATCCCCGATCATCCCCAACTGGGCTCCATTACTGATCAACTAGAAAGAAACAACACAAAGGATAAGATCTTCATCGAGCTCCTCCTGAGCTTGGTTGCGTCACCTGCTCGGTAACATCGGCACCTGCAAACTAGTTTTGGAAGTATCTGTGAGTCACGGGGACTCAGCAATCTCACACCCTCACGATCAAGACTATTTAAGCTTATGGGTAACGTAAAGGTATGATGTGGAGCTGCAGCAAGCGACTAGCATATATGGTGGCTAACAACGCAAATGAGAGCGAGAAGAGAAGGCAAAAGCACAGTCGAACAACTATGATCAAGAAGTGATCCTAGAACAACCTACGTCAAGCATAACTCCAACACCGTGTTCACTTCCCGGACTCCGCCGAGATGAGATCATCACGGTTACACACGCGGTTGATGTATTTTAATTAAGGTCAATTTCAGGTTTTCTACAACCGGACATTAACAAATTCCCATCTACCCATAACCGCGGGCACGGCTTTCGAAAGTTCAAATCCCTGCAGGGGTGTCCCAACTTAGCCCATCACAAGCTCTCATGGTCAACGAAGGATATTCCTTCTAGCGGGAAGACCCGATCAGGCTCGGAATCCCGGTTACAAGACATTTCGATAGGTAAAACAAGACCAGCAAGACTGCCTGATGCGCCGACATCCTGATAGGAGCTGCACATATCTCGTTCTCAGGGCAACACGGGATGAGCGCTCCATACAACTAAAACCAGCCCTCAAGTTTCCCCAAGGTGGCGCTGCAAAGGACTCTAGTTCGGACCAACACTTAGACAAGCACTGGACCGGGGGGGGGGGGGTTAAAATAAAGATGACCCTCGGGATGCGCGACTCCCAAGGGAAAAAGGCTAGGTGGCAAATGGTAAAACCAAGGTTGGGCCTTACTGGAAGAGTTTTATACAAGGCGAACTGTGTAACGCACTCGATGCGGCTATATCTCCTACGTGTTGAAGCATGACTTAGAGGCATAACCACATTGAAAGCAATGTCGCAAGTAAGGTAATCTTCACAACATCCCATGTAAATAGATAATAAAAGGGAAGGTACACAGTTGGCTTACACTCGCCACGTCACACAAAGTACATAAATAGCATTACATCAACCAATCACTCATGGCCCGACTACGGTGCCAAAATAAAAGATCAACCCAACATGCGACACGGTCCCGATCGCCCCAACTGGGCATCACTACTGATCATCAGGGAAAGACACATAGTAACGGCGTGAGTCTTCATCGAACTCCCACTTGAGCTCAAGCGCATCATCTGGAACGGAGTCATCAGGCCCTGCATCTGGTTTGGAAGTAATCTGTGAGCCACAGGGACTCAGCAATCTCGCACCCTCGCGATCAAGACTATTTAAGCTTATAGGTAAAGGCAAGGTAATATGTGGGGCTGCAGCAAGCGACTAGCATATATGGTGGCTAACCTGTTCGCAAAAGAGAGCGAGAAGAGGAGGCAAAGCACGAACGAATAACTAGAGAACAACCTGTGCAAACATTACTCCAACACCGTGTTCACCTCCCAGACTCCGCCGAGAAGAGACCATCATGGCAACACACTCAGTTGATTCATTTTAATTAAGTTAAAGTTCAAGTTATCTACAACCAGACATTAACAAATTCCCATCTGCCCATAACCGCGGGCACGGCTTTCGAAAGTATAAAATCCCTGCAGGGGAGTCCCAACTTAGCCCATGACAAGCTCTCACGGTCAATGAAGGATATTCCTTCTAGCGGGAAGACCCGATTAGACTCGGAATCCCGGTTACAAGACATTTCGACAAGGTAAAAAAAATCCAGCAACACCGCCCGAATGTGCCGACAAATCCCGATAGGAGCTGCACATATCTCGTTCTCAGGGCACACTCAGATTGTCCAAGGTACGGGTAGGCCAGCCCAGAGTTGCCCCTGGTGGCCACCGACAGCTGACATGTTGGACCAACACTCAGAGAAGCACTGGCCCGGGGGGGGGGGGGGTTAAATAAGATGACCCTCGGGCTCCGGAAACCCAAGGGAAAAAAGGCTAGGTGGCAAAAGGTAAAACCAAGGTTGGGCATTGCTGGAGGAGTTTTATTCAAGGTGAACTGTCAAGGGGTTCCCATTATTACCCAACCGCGTAAGGAACGCAAAATCCGGGAACATAACACCGATATGACGGAAACTAGGGCGGCAAGAGTGGAACAAAACACTAGGCAAAAGGCCGAGCCTTCCACCCTTTACCAAGTATATAGATGCATCAAGATAACAAGATAATATAATGATATCCCAACAAGAAAA
The DNA here is from genome assembly GCF_056163025.1 of Triticum urartu. Lineage (NCBI taxonomy): Eukaryota > Viridiplantae > Streptophyta > Magnoliopsida > Poales > Poaceae > Triticum > Triticum urartu. The sequence continues at coordinate 223,126,532 of NC_141878.1, forward strand.
TAATGTTCCAACAAGGAACGATCTCCAATCTTCACCTGCAACTAGCAATGCTATAAGAGGGACTGAGCAAAGCGGTAACATAGCCAATCAACGGTTTGCTAGGACATGGTGGGTTAGAGGTTTGACATGACAATTTTGGAGGCATGATAAGAAAGTGGCAGGCATCGTAGCATAGGCATAGCAAAAGAGCGAGCATCTAGCAAAGCAAAGATAGAAGTGATTTCGAGGGTATGATCATCTTGTCTGCAAAGTTGTCAGAGTTGACTGGATCCTCGAAAGCAAACTCAACGGGCTCCTCGTTAGCGAACTCGTCTCCCGGCTCTACCCAAACAAGACAAACAAGCAAAAGGAACGCAATCAACCACGTGCAAATGCTCGAACAACATGATGCAAACATGGTATGCTATGCGGGATGCGATATGTGATGCATATGCAAGATTTGACAAGGAATGAAAGAATCTGGCCTCAACTTGGAAATCCAAGAGTGCCACTGGAAAGGTGAGGTTATTTCGGTTGAAATCTATATAAAGAACACCGGAATCGGAGACACGGTTTGGAAATGGCAAGCAAAACAAATATGGCACCGGTCTGCGATAAACGACAAGTAGCCATCTAAATGCATCAAGATAATTATTCTACAACACTCAAACATGGAAACAAAATAAATGACAGGGGTCCACTCATAATGCTTAACAAAAGATGAACACTGAGCTACGGCCAATTCATCCATTAACAGGTTTAAACAAGCATGGAAAAAATGCAATTGGTAAACAGGTTTCAGACTTAGTGAAATTAACACAAGCCTGGAATTTCAGATCAGGTCGCACACTTTGGAGCAAAAAAACTACATGCTACAGGAACTTAACATGGCAAAGCAAGGCATGGCATGGAGCTACTCAAAGAGCTTAACAAAAGTCCCTTAGTGACCTTGAGCCAAAAGGGATCAGAAAATACAATTGCAAGCATGTGAACATGGCAAAAACATAATCAGATCTCAGACTTGATGAAAAACTGGAGCATGCAAATCTGATATCAAGTAGGCATGTTCACGAGCTCGATGCATTCACTATAGAGCATGTGATGACAATCTAAGCATACACCCATTAATAATACACATTATATAAGCTAGCAATGGCAAGAACAACAACATAGCATGCACGGATCAACTACAACATCCTCGGCAAAATTGCTAACAAGTAGACAATCTACCCAGATTCACGAAATAGCAAAAGTAGAGCTCGATTGACTCAAGCTACGGTACTCCATAATTTCAAACAAAGGCATGGATGGACATAGAACTACAAGATTAACAAATCATCCTTACTGATCATCCTCAAAAGAGGCACGGATCACTAGGAAACAACATGAACATATGGCATCATGATAAAAACAGATCAAGGATTTAGTGGAATTGCTAAGTCCCTAAAATCAGCATTAACGAATGTACCACTTTGCAAGCTTGTGATAGTCACCACACACATCACAAAAATAAATGGATAGCACCTCTGTAAATATGGCAAAGCATATAACAAAACACTTGTAGAGCTTAGGAGCATATAATGCACACAATAATCATGGCAAAAATGACAAATAGCTATTTGGTGCCGCAGATCTGACAATTAGCTCAAATAGCACTCTTCCAACAGCATTTCGGGCATCAAGATGAACTCTAATGAAAATGATGCAATGAGATGAAATGATGTACTCTCTGAGGCGAACATTTTGATATGCCACACGCCCAAAACGGAGCTATGGATGCGGAGTTATGATGCGTTAAAGTTTGCCAAAAATTCTGAGAAACTGGGGACTTGGAGAAAATATACCCTCCGGATCTAGGGTTACTGTTCACCCGGATCTGGATCCAGATCGGGCGACGCGCACTTCGATGATCGCCGGAGATCCCTGTTCGCCGGAAAAGGAGGAGCGGCTGGAGGAGTCGCCGGGGTAGCCGCGGGGCTCGCCGGAGTGGAGAGGAGGCGTCGCTGGCGTGGAGGAGGAAGGCGCGGGGCGGCGCGGGGGCCGGACCGGCGAGCTCGGGTGGCGGCGAGCTCGCGCCGGCGTGCGGCGGAGCGGCGCTGGGTGGCGGATCGGCGCTGGGGGCGAGGAGGCAGGCGGCGGCGAGAGGCGATGGGCCTCGGGGGCCCGTCCTGGGCCTCCCGGGCCGGCGGTGGCGACAAAGTGGGGCGGCGGCGCGGGCCAACGGGCGGCTGACATGTGGCGGCGGCGGCGCGGGTTGGACAATGTCCGGCCTACGAGATTTCGTCCGACGGTGGCGGGGAAAATGGATCTAGGGTTTAGGGGGGAGAAGAACCGTGAATTTCGGAGAAGGATCTATATATAGGCATAGAGGGAGCTAGGAGAGTCCAAATGAGGTGCAGTTTTCGGCCACGCGATCTAGATGATGGAGAGGGTTTTGGTGGGCTTTGGGCCAAATTGGAGGGGTGTTGGGCTGCAACACACACGAGCCTTCTCGGTCCCTCGGTTAACCGTTCGAGTATCAAACGAAGTCCAAATGGTACCAAAATTGACAGGCGGTCTACCGGTAGTAAACCAAGGCCGCTTGGCAAGTCTTGGTCCAATCCGGAAATGTTTAACCCCCACACACGAAAAGAAGGTAGAAATGACCACCGGAGGAGATAGGAGCGCCGGAATGCAAAACGGACAACGGGGAAAATGCTCGAATGCATGAGACGAACACGTATGCAAATGCAATGCACATGACGACATGATATGAGATGCATGACAATGACAACAACACATGGAGACAAAAAACCCGAACCCGAGGAAATAAAATAACTTAGCACTGGAAACGACAAGAGTTGGAGTACATATTAGGTAAATTACATCCGGGGTGTTACAACACTCCACCACTACGAAAGGATCTCATCCCGAGATCTAGGACTGGAAGAACGCCGGTTACTCAAAATGGAGGTGATCCTCGTGTTCCCAGGTGGCTTCACGGTCGGAATGGTGTGACCACTTGACTTTGAGGAATTTGATTGACTTATTGCGAGTCTTGTGTTCAGTCTCTTCAAGAATAGCAACGGGGTGCTCACGATAAGAGAGATCTTCTTGGAGATCAATGTCTTCGAAGTTGACGGTGCGGTCAGGAGTCTTGAAGCACTTACGGAGCTGAGAGACATGGAACACGTCATGCACATTTGCAAAGTTTGAAGGAAGCTCGAGTTGATAGGCGAGGTCGCCTCTCTTGCTGACGATCTTGAAAGGACCCACGTATCTAGGGGCAAGCTTCCCTTTGATACCGAAGCGATGAGTACCTTTCATTGGAGAGACGTGGAGGTAAACATGATCTCCGATCTCGAAAGCCAAATCATGGTGCTTACTATCATAGTAGCCCTTCTGGCGCGATTGCGCTGCTTTGAGGTTATCACGAATGACTTTGCACATTTCCTCTGCCTCTGTGATTAAGTCATTTCCCAGAAGTTGACGTTCACCGGTTCCAGACCAGTTGAGTGGAGTACGGCACTTCCTGCCATATAGAATTTCGAATGGGGCTTTGCCCGAACTTGCTTGAAAACTGTTGTTGTAGGAGAATTCGGCATATGGAAGACAATCTTCCCACTTCATGCTGAAGGAGATCACACAAGCCCTGAGCATATCTTCAAGAATCTGATTGACACGCTCGACTTGATCGCTAGTTTGAGGATGGAAAGCTGTGCTGAAGCGGCTGTTGGTGCCTATGGCCTTCTGAAAAGACTCCCAAAACTTGGAGGTAAAGATGCTGCCACGGTCTGAAGAGATCACCTGTGGAATACCGTGCAGCGAGACAATCCGAGAGGTATGCAGCTCCGCCAATTGAGCTGCAATGATAGACTCTTTGATAGGCAGGAAGTGAGCCACTTTAGTGAGTTTGTCGATGACAACGAATATAGCATCATTGCCACGCTTGGACTTTGGAAACCTAGTCACGAAGTCCATCTCAATGTGGTCAAACTTCCATTCTGGAATGGCAAGAGGTTGGAGGAGACCAGCTGGCCTTTGGTGTTCTGCCTTCACTCTTCTGCAGACATCACATTCATTCACGAACTGAGCAATCTCGCGCTTCATTCGAGTCCACCAATAAGGCTGCTTGAGGTCCTGATACATCTTCGTACTCCCAGGGTGGATGGAGAGGAGTGAATTGTGAGCCTCGTTCATGATCGCTTTACGAAGGTCACCTTTGGGCACAACAATACGATCCTCTAAGAAGAGAGTATCCTTGTCATCAAGGCAGTAGCACTTGTACTTGGGTTGACTCTTGGCAATCCCAATCTTCACCTTCTTCACCATAGCATCAAGAAGTTGAGCCTCACGAATCTGGTCTTCCAAGGTAGGAGAGACTTGAAGGTTGGCGAGGAAACCTTGAGGAACAACTTGCAGATTAAGTTTTCCGAAAGCTTCACAAAGCTTGGGTTGATAAGGCTTGAGAATCAGATTGTTGCAGTACGCTTTCCTGCTCAATGCGTCAGCAATCACATTGGGCTTGCCTGGAGTATACTCGATACTCGGATTATACTCTTGAATCATTTCGACCCAGCGAGTCTGCCTGAGGTTGAGATTAGGCTGGGTGAAGATGTACTTGAGACTCTTGTGGTCAGTGAAAATGTCCACTTTTCTTCCCAATAAGAGATGTCTCCAAGTCAAAAGAGCATGCACGACTGCCGCCAACTCGAGGTCATGAGTGGGGTAGTTCTTCTCATTGGGCTTCAACTGGCGAGAGGTATAAGCCACAACTTTCTTCTCTTGCATCAACACTGCACCAAGACCTTGGAGAGAGGCATCGCAGAAGACCTCGAACGGTTTGGATTCATCAGGAGGAGTCAGAACTAGAGCAGTGACCAATTTCTCTTTCAACGTGTTGAAAGCGATGTCACATTCCGGAGACCAAACGTACTTGACGTGCTTCTGGAGAAGGTTTGAAAGAGGCTTCGCGATCTTTGAAAAGTTCTCAACGAACCTTCGACAGTAACTTGCGAGACCGAGGAAGCTACGGAGTTGCTTCACGTTCTGAGGTGGTTCCCAATTCACAATTGCAGACACCTTCTCAGGATTTACCGCAATGCCCTTGGCAGAGATGATATGCCCAAGATAAAGAACCTCATCGAGCCAAAACTCGCACTTTGAGAACTTGGCGTAGAATTGATGTTCCCTGAGCTTATCGAGCACCAAACGCAAGTGCTTGGGATGATCTTCCTTGTTCTTCGAAAAGACCAGAATGTCGTCGAGATAGACCAAAACAAAGTCATTTGTGTAGGCATTGAAGATGAAGTTCATCATGCGAGAGAAAGTCGGAGGAGCGTTGACGAGGCCAAAAGACATGACAGTGTATTCATATGAACCATAGCTTGTCCTGAAAGCCGTCTTGGGAATATCTTGCTCACTGATTCGAATCTGGTGATAACCCATACGGAGATCAAGCTTGGAGAATACTTGGGCACCTTTGAGTTGTTCGAACGGCACGTTGATGTTGGGAAGTGGGTATTTGTTCTTGATAGTCTTCTTGTTCAATGGACGGTAGTCAACACAAAGTCGATCTGTTCCATCCTTCTTCTTCACAAAAAGAACTCCACAACCCCACAGAGAGGAACTAGGTCAGATGAGACCCATTCGCTCTTGAATATCGAGTTGCTTCTTCAGCTCCTTCAACTCTTTAGGTCCGAGCTTGTAAGGACGCTTGCAAACCGGTTCCGTGCCAGGCTCAAGATCGATGACGAATTCAACTGGCCGGTGCGGAGGCATTCCTGGAAGCTCTTCTGGAAAGACATCTTGATATTCGCGAACGACTGGAATTTGAGAGATGGCATCCAGTTCACCCTTCTCATTGAGAGAAAACAGACGGATGGTATCATCACGAGCGGCAAAGACAATTACATCCTCAGACGAATGAGTCAATTGAATCTGCCTGGCAGCACAATCAAGCTGAGCCTTGTGCTTAGAATGCCAATCCATTCCGAGAATAAGATCAATATCCGAGTCACCAAGAACCGTAGGAGAAGACAGAAACTTGTAGTCACCCAAGGTGATAGTAACATCCGGAACGATGGAGTTAGCATGCATGCGCCTACCGGGAGAGACAACTGCTAACGGTCTAGGCAAAACTTGCAAAGCCAATTCATGCCTAGATGAAAACGGTCTTGAGATGAAACAATGCGATGCACCAACGTCAAAAAGAACTTTAGCTGGAATATCATTAACAGGAAGGTTACCCATGATGACATCTGACGAGTCCTCTGCCTGAGCTGCATTCATCAAATTAACCTTGGCGTGCTTGGGGTTATGCTTGACCACAGCTGTACTTGCCGATCTCACAGGAGGAGGAGGGAGACGCCTCTGATTGAAGCATTTGTTGGCATAGTGACCCTTCTGTTGGCACTTGTTGCACGTGACCTCTGAAAGCGGACGGTGATACGGAGCACTCGATCTTGGAGTTTGAGACGAAGTCTTGTTCTGAAAGCCAGGGTTGGGTGGGTGGGAAGATCCACTGCCACCTTTGCTCTTCTATTTATACGGCTGACGGAACGGAGGAGGAGGAAGCCAATACTTCTGCTGCTTGGCCACTTGAGTAGAGGAAGAAGGAGTAGCATCTCTGACTCGCTTCTTAGAAGCATCACACTTCAGTTGAGCAGCCTCTTGCTTCAATGCCATGTTGTAGAACTCATCGTACCTCAAGGGCTCAAAGAGAACAAGAGCTAGCTGGATTTCTTCTCTGAGACCACCCCTGAACTGGTATATCTTGCTCTTCTCATTAGGGACGTCCTGTTTAGCAAAGCGGGCGAGCTTCTGAAACAATTTGGTGTAGTCATAGACAGACAAAGAGCCTTGCTTCAGGTTGCGGAATTCCTCACGCTTGCTTTCAACCACGCTCTGAGGAATATGATGAGCTTTGAAGTCTTGACGGAATTCATCCCAGGTAATCACACGGCCTCCTCTGGAATCTCTGTACTACTGGAACCATTCTGCAGCTTGGTCTTTGAGTTGGAAGGAAGCGAACTTGACAAAGTCCTCAGGCCTGACGTTACTGCACTCGAAATGCTTGCATAGGTCCACGAGCCAATCGTCAGCATCAGTTGCCTCAACACAATTGCTGAAGGTCTTTGGCTGGTTAGCAAGGAACTGGTTGAGTGTAGCAAAGTGATTCTGATTGTTGCCTTGGTTGCCTTGGTTCGCTTGGTTGCGCTCTTGAAGAATTTGCATGATCAACTGCGTGTTTGCATTGGTAGCAGCCATCACAGCTTGCCATGCCTCCGGAGGAGGGGGAGGAGGTGGTGGATCCTGATTCTAATTCTAATTGTTGCCCTTAGCGGGAGCCATCCTGAAGAGGGTGACATCCATTAGCACATTGACAGATAAAATTGAAGCTGAATCAAGCGGGTTGAAATTGCAACATATAGTCTTCACATCCAAACATAAGAACGAATGCATTCCACTTGAAATGGTCACATATCCATAAATTGAGAAGCCACTTAGAATTTAGGTAGAGGAATAAAATCAACAAGGTACGGATCAAGAACGAATACTCGGTAAGGATTACCCAATCTCAAACCAAATATCCGTGGAAGAAGAACTAGAGCTACAAGAATTCCCACCTATGAAACTCCCGAACCTTTCCGGTTATGCAATCAGGTGTTGGGGATATAGGGGAAGCGTAATATCTCACCCAAATCTAGCAAATCCTACGTCCAGCTATATCCATCCTTCAACACATAACCGAGAAAAACTTTGGAAACCATCTACCTCAACCTTCAAAAAGCATCCGTTATACGAGTTATGGAAATACTCCCGAACTCCCGCCCCAGTACTGGGTGGCGTCGAGGTTATCTCACCAACAATTGCATAAAAGAGATTTTCGATGTCGACGAACTAAACTCAGGTATTGCAGAACTGCAACGATAAAATTGTGACGACAACACCTCGGAGCTCAACTCCCCGGGACACTGCCACAACCCCTAAAGACAGGAGGCACCAAGAACAATGTTCTCGTCACAAATCCATCGGAACGATTCCAAGATACCCGCGTGATCCTAAATTTTTTTTAGTGAAATTTGAGAAGAGAAGAGTGAAAACTCTACGTCAGGATGCCTTACCAGAGCGATGAAGGGACTGGGGAGTAAAAAGAATTCCTAAACTCTCCGATATATAATTCCTAAATGACTCAAAACATTTTTCTAGACTCAACAACGGCTGCTAAAAACGATCAAGCAGTGGGGGCTCCTAAGGTCGGGGAAGGCTCTGATTACCAACTTGTAACGCCCTCGATGCGGCTATATCTCCTACGTGTCGAAGCACGACTTAGAGGCATAACCGCATTGAAAGCAATGTCGCAAGTAAGGTAATCTTCACAACATCCCATGTAAATAGATAATAAAAGGGAAGGTACATAGTTGGCTTACACTCGCCACGTCACACAAAGTACATAAATAACATTACATCAACCAATCACTCATGGTCCGACTACGGTGCCAAAATAAAAGATCAACCCAACGTGCGACACGGTCCTGATCGCCCCAACTGGGCACCACTACTGATCATCAGGGAAAGACACATAGTAACGGCGTGAGTCTTCGTCGAACTCCCACTTGAGCTCAAGCGCATCATCTGGAACGGAGTCATCAGGCCCTGCATCTGGTTTGGAAGTAATCTGTGAGCCATAAGGACTCAGAAATCTCGCACCCTTGCAATCAAGACTATTTAAGCTTATAGGTAAAGGCAAGGTAATATGTGGAGCTGCAGCAAGCGACTAGCATATATGGTGGCTAACCTGTTCGCAAAAGAGAGCGAGAAGAGGAGGCAAAGCACGAACGAATAACTAGCGAACAACCTTCGCAAACATTACTCCAACACTGTGTTCACCTCCCGGACTCCGCCGAGAAGAGACCATCACGGCAACACACTCAGTTGATTCATTTTAATTAAGTTAAAGTTCAAGTTATCTACAACCGGACATTAACAAATTCCCATCTACCCATAACCGCGGGCACGGCTTTCGAAAGTTCAAATCCCTGCAGGGGAGTCCCAACTTAGCCCATGACAAGCTCTCACGGTCAATGAAGGATATTCCTTCTAGCGGGAAGACCCGATTAGACTCGGAATCCCGGTTACAAGACATTTCGACAAGGTAAAAAAAATCCAGCAACACCGCCCGAATGTGCCGACTAATCCCGATAGGAGCTGCACATATCTCGTTCTCAGGGCACACTCAGATTGTCCAAGGTACGGGTAGGCCAGCCCAGAGTTGCCCCTGGTGGCCACCGACAGCTGACATGTTGGACCAACACTCAGAGAAGCACTGGCCCGGGGGGGGGGGTTAAATAAGATGACCCTCGGGCTCCGGAAACCCAAGGGAAAAAAGGCTAGGTGGCAAAAGGTAAAACCAAGGTTGGGCATTGCTGGAGGAGTTTTATTCAAGGCAAACTGTCAAGGGGTTCCCATTATTACCCAACCGCGTAAGGAACGCAAAATCCGGGAACATAACACCGATATGACGGAAACTAGGGCGGCAAGAGTGGAACAAAACACTAGGCAAAAGGCCGAGCCTTCCACCCTTTACCAAGTATATAGATGCATCAAGATAACAAGATAATATAATGATATCCCAACAAGAAAATAATGTTCCAACAAGGAACGATCTCCAATCTTCACCTGCAACTAGCAATGCTATAAGAGGGACTGAGCAAAGCGGTAACATAGCCAATCAACGGTTTGCTAGGACATGGTGGGTTAGAGGTTTGACATGGCAATTTTGGAGGCATGATAAGCAAGTGGTAGGCATCATAGCATAGGCATAGCAAAAGAGCGAGCATCTAGCAAAGCAAAGATAGAAGTGATTTCGAGGGTATGATCATCTTGTCTGCAAAGTTGTCAGAGTTGACTGGATCCTCGAAAGCAAACTCAACGGGTTCCTCGTTAGCGAACTCGTCTCCCGTCTCTACCCAAACAAGACAAACAAGCAAAAGGAACGCAATCAACCACGTGCAAATGCTCGAACAACATGATGCAAACATGGTATGCTATGCGGGATGTGATATGTGATGCATATGCAAGATTTGACAAGGAATGAAAGAATCTGGCCTCAACTTGGAAATCCAAGAGTGCCACTGGAAAGGTGAGGTGATTTCGGTTGAAATCGATATAAAGAACACCGGAATCGGAGACACGGTTTGGAAATGGCAAGCAAAACAAATATGGCACCGGTCTACGATAAACAACAAGTAGCCATCTAAATGCATCAAGATAATTATTCTATAGCACTCAAACATGGAAACAAAATAAATGACAGGGATCCACTCATAATGCTTAACAAAAGATGAACACTGAGCTACGGCCAATTCATCCATTAACAGGTTCAAACAAGCATGGAAAAAATGCAATTGGTAAACAGGTTTCAGACTTAGTGAAATTAACACAAGCCTGGAATTTCAGATTAGGTCGCACACTTTGGAGCAAGAAAACTACATGCTACAGGAACTTAACATGGCAAAGCAAGGCATGGCATGGAGCTACTCAAAGATCTTAACAAAAGTCCCTTAGTGACCTTGAGCCAAAAGGGATCAGAAAATACAATTGCAAGCATGTGAACATGGCAAAAACATAATCAGATCTCAGACTTGATGAAAAACTGGAGCATGCAAATCTGATATCAAGTAGGCATGTTCACGAGCTCGATGCATTCACTACAGAGCATGTGATGACAATCTAACCATACACCCATTAATAATACACATTATATAAGCTAGCAATGGCAAGAACAACAACATAGCATGCACGGATCAACTACAACATCCTCGGCAAAATTGCTAACAAGTAGACAATCTACCCAGATTCACGAAATAGCAAAAGTAGAGCTCGATTGACTCAAGCTAGGGTACTCCATAATTTCAAAAAAAGGCATGGATGGACATAGAACTACAAGATTAACAAATCATCCTTACTGATCATCCTCAAAAGAGGCACGGATCAATAGGAAACAACATGAACATATGGCATCAAGATAAAAACAGATCAAGGACTTAGTGGAATAGCTAAGTCCCTGAAATCAGCATTAACGAATGTACCACTTTGCAAGCTTGTGATAGTCACCACACACATCACAAAAATAAATGGATAGCACCTCTGTAAATATGGCAAAGCATATAACAAAACACTTGTAGAGCTTAGGAGCATATAATGCACACAATAATCATGGCAAAAATGACAAATAGCTATTTGGTGCAGCAGATCTGACAATTAACTCAAATAGCACTCTTCCAACAGCATTTCGGGCATCAAGATGAACTCTAATGAAAATGATGCAATGCAATCAAATGATGTACTCTTTGAGACGAACATTTTGATATGCTACACGCCCAAAACGGAGCTTCGGATGCGGAGTTACGATGCGTTAAAGTTTGCCAAAAATTCTGAGAAACTGGGGACTTAGAGAAAATATACCCTCCGGATCTAGGGTTACTGTTCACCCGGATCTGGATCCAGATCGGGCGACGCGCACTTCGATGATCGCCGGAGATCCCTGTTCGCCGGAAAAGGAGGAGCGGCCGGAGGATTCGCCGGGGTAGCCGCGGGGCTCACCGGAGTGTAGAGGAGGCGTCGCCGGCATGGAGGAGGAAGGTGCAGGGCGGCGCGGGGGACGGACCGGCGAGCTCGCGTCGGCGAGGCGGCGACGCTGGCATGCGGCGGAGCGGCGCCGGGCGGCGGATCGGCGCTGGGGGCGAGGAGGCAGGTGGCGGCGAGAGGCGATGGGCCTCGGGGGCCCGTCCTGATCCTCCCGGGCCGGCGGCGGCGACGAAGTGGGGCGGCGGCGCGGGCCAACGGGCGGCTGACACGTGGCGGCGGCGGCGCGGGTCGGACAATGTCTGGCCTGCGAGATTTCGTCCGGCGGCGACGGGGAAAATGTGTTGGGGAACGTTGCAGAAAACAAAAATTTTCCTACGGTTTCACCAAGTTCCTTCTAGGAGTTCATCTAGCAACGAGTGATCGGATTGCATCTACATACCTTTGTAGATCACGTGCGGAAGCGTTCAAAGAACGGGGATGAGGAAGTCGTACTCGACGTGATCCAAATCACCAGAGATCCTAGCGCCGAACGGACGGCACCTCCGCGTTCAACACATGTACGGTAAGCGTGACATCTCCTCCTTCTTGATCCAGCAAGGGGAAAGGAGAGGTTGAGGAAGATGGCTCCAGCAGCAGCATGACGGCGTGGTGGTGGTGGAGCTGCAATACTCCGGCAGGGCTTCGCCAAGCTCTATGGAGGAGGAGGAGGTGTTGGAGAGGGAGAGGGAGGCACCAAAGGCGTAGGTTAGAGGCCCTCCCTCCCCCCACTATATTTAGGGGGCCTAGGGGGGGCGCCGGCCCTAGGAGATGCAATCTCCTAGGGAGGGCGGCGGCCAAGGGGTGGGGCTTGCCCCCCAAGCAAGGGGGCGCCCCCCTTTAGGGTTTCCCCACCCTAGGCGCATGGGCCCTAGGGGGAAGTGGCGTCCCAGCCCACTTTGGGCTGGATCCCTTCCCACTTCAGCCCATGGGGCCCTCCGGGATAGGTGGCCCCACCCGGTGGACCCCCGGGACCCTTCCGGTGGTCCCGGTACAATACCGGTGACCCCGAAACTTGTCCCGATAGCCGAAATAGCACTTCCTATATATAATTCTTTACCTCCGGACTATTCCGGAACTCCTCGTGACGTCCAGGATCTCATATGGGTCTCCGAACAACATTCGGGTTACTGCATATACATATCCCTACAACCCTAGCGTCACCGAACCTTAAGTGTGTAGACCCTACGGGTTCGGGAGACATGTAGACATGACCGAGATTGCTCTCCGGTCAATAACCAACAGCTGGATCTGGATACCCATGTTGGCTCCCACATGCTCCTCGATGATCTCATCTGATGAACCATGATGTCGAGGATTCAAGCAACCCCGTATACAGTTCCCTTTGTCAATCGGTATGTTACTTGCCCGAGATTCGATCGTCGGTATCCCAATACCTCGTTCAATCTCGTTACCGGCAAGTCACTTTACTCGTACCGTAATGCATGATCCCGTGACCAGACACTTGGTTACTTTGAGCTCATAATGATGATGCATTACCGAGTGGGCCCAGTGATACCTCTCCGTCATACGGAGTGAAAAATCCCAGTCTTGATCCGTGTCAACCCAACAGACACTTTCGGAGATACCCGTAGTATACCTTTATAGTCACCCAGTTACGTTGTGACGTTTGGTACACCCAAAGCACTCCTACGGTATCCGGGAGTTACACGATCTCATGGTCTAAGGAAAGGATACTTGACATTGGAAAACTCTAGAAAACGAACTATACGATCTTGTGCTATGTTTAGGATTGGGTCTTGTCCATCACATCATTCTCCTAATGATGTGATCTCGTTATCAATGACATCCAATGTCCATAGTCAGGAAACCATGACTATCTGTTGATCAACGAGCTAGTCAACTAGAGGCTTACTAGGGACATGTTGGTGTCTAAGTATTCACACATGTATTACGATTTCCGGATAACACAATTATAGCATGAATAAAAGACAATTATCATGAACAAGGAAATATAATAATAATCCTTTTATTATTGCCTCTAGGGCATATTTCCAACAGTCTCCCACTTGCACTAGAGTCAATAATCTAGTTACATTGTGATGAATCGAACACCCATGGAATTCTGGTGTTGATCATGTTTTGCTCTAGGGAGAGGTTTAGTCAATGGATCCGCTACATTCAGGTCCGTATGTACTTTACAAATATCTATGTCTCCATCTTGAACATTTTCACGAATGGAGTTGAAGCGACGCTTGATGTGCCTTGTCTTCTTGTGAAACCTGGGCTCCTTAGCAAGTGCAATGGCTCCAGTGTTGTCACAGAAGAGCTTGATCGGCCCCGACGCATTGGGTATGACTCCTAGGTCGGTGATGAACTCCTTCACCCAAATTGCTTCATGCGCTGCCTCCGAGGCTGCCATGTACTCCGCTTCACATGTAGATCCCGCCACGACGCTCTGCTTGCAACTGCACCAGCTTACTGCCCCATCATTCAAAATATACACATATCCGGTTTGTGACTTAGAGTCATCCAGATCTGTGTCGAAGCTAGCATCGGCGTAACCTTTTACGACGAGCTCTTCGTCACCTCCATAAACGAGAAACATTTCCTTGGTCCTTTTCAGGTACTTCAGGATATTCTTGACCGTTGTCCAGTGTTCCTTGCCGGGATTACTTTGGTACCTTCCTACCAAACTCACGGCAAGGTTTACATCAGGTCTGGTACACAACATGGCATACATAATAGAACCTATGGCTGAGGCATAGGGGATGACACTCATCTCTTCTATATCTTCTGCTGTGGCCGAACATTGAGCTGAGCTCAATTTCACACCTTGCAACACAGGCAAGAACCCCTTCTTAGACTGATCCATATTGAACTTCTTCAATATCTTATCAAGGTATGTGCTTTGTGAAAGACCTATGAGGCGTCTTGATCTATCTCTGTAGATCTTGATGCCTAATATATAAGCAGCTTCTCCAAGGTCCTTCATTGAAAAACTCTTATTCAAGTAGGCCTTAATGCTGTCCAAAAGCTCTATATCATTCCCCATCAAAAGTATGTCATCTACATATAATATGAGAAATGCTACAGAGCTCCCACTCACTTTCTTGTAAACGCATGCTTCTCCATAAGTCTGCATAAACCCAAACGCTTTGATCATCTCATCAAAGCGAATGTTCCAACTCCGAGATGCTTGCACCAGCCCATAAATCGAGCGTTGGAGCTTGTACACCTTGTCAGCATTCTTAGGATCGACAAAACCTTCCGGCTGCATCATATACAATTCTTCCTTAAGGAAACCATTAAGGAATGCCGTTTTGACGTCCATTTGCCATATTTCATAATCATAGAATGCGGCAATTGCTAACATGATTCGGACGGACTTCAGCTTCGCTACCGGTGAGAAAGTCTCATCGTAGTCAACCCCTTGAACTTGTCGATAACCCTTAGCGACAAGCCGAGCTTTATAGATGGTCACATTACCATCCGCGTCTGTCTTCTTCTTAAAGATCCATTTATTTTCTATGGCTCGCCGTTCAACGGGCAAGTCAGTTAAAGTCCATACTTTGTTTTCATACATGGATCCTATCTCAGATTTCATGGCTTCCAGCCATTTGTCGGAATCCGGGCCCGCCATCGCTTCTTCATAGTTCGAAGGTTCACCATTGTCTAACAACATGATTTCCAAGACAGGGTTGCCATACCACTCTGGTGCGGAACGTGTCCTTGTGGACCTACGAATCTCAGTAGGAGCTTGATCAGAAGTATCTTGATCATCATTATTAACCTCCTCTCTAGTCGGTGCAGGCACCTCAGGAACATTTTCTTGAGTTGCGCCACTTTCCGGTTCAAGAGGTAATACTTCATCAAGTTCTACTTTCCTCCCACTTACTTTTTTCGAGAGAAACTCCTTCTCTAGAAAGGATCCATTCTTGGCAACAAAGATCTTGCCTTCGGATCTGAGGTAGAAGGTATACCCAATAGTTTCTTTAGGGTATCCTATGAAGACGCATTTTTCCGACTTGGGTTCGAGCTTTTCAGGTTGAAGTTTCTTGACATAAGCATCGCATCCCCAAACTTTTAGAAACGACAGCTTAGGTTTCTTCCCAAACCATAATTCATACGGTGTCGTCTCAACGGATTTTGACGGAGCCCTATTTAAATTGAATGCGGCAGTCTCTAAAGCATAGCCCCAAAAAGATAGCGGTAAATCGGTAAGAGACATCATAGATCGCACCATATCTAATAGAGTGCGATTACGACGTTCGGACACACCATTACGCTGAGGTGTTCTAGGCGGCGTGAGTTGTGAAACTATTCCACATTTTCTTAAGTGTGTGCCAAATTCGTGACTCAAGTATTCTCCTCCACGATCTGATCATAGGAACTTGATTTTCCTGTCACGTTGATTTTCAATCTCACTCTGAAATTCCTTGAACTTTTCAAAGGTCTCAGACTTGTGTTTCATTAAATAGATATACCCATATCTACTCAAGTCATCAGTGAGGGTGAGAACATAACGATAGCCACCGCGAGCCTCAACACTCATTGGACCGCACACATCAGTATGTATGATTTCCAATAAGTTGTTTGCTCGCTCCATTGTTCCTGAGAATGGAGTCTTGGTCATTTTACCCATGAGGCATGGTTCGCACGTGTCAAATGATTCGTAATCAAGAGACTCTAAAAGTCCATCTGCATGGAGCTTCTTCATGCGTTTGACACCTATGTGACCAAGGCGGCAGTGCCACAAGTATGTGGGACTATCATTATCAACCTTACATCTTTTGGTACTCACACTATGAATATGTGTAGCATTACGCTCGAGATTCATTAAGAATAAACCATTCACCATCGGAGCATGACCATAACACATATCTCTCATATAAATAGAACAACCATTATTCTCGGATTTAAATGAGTAGCCATCTCGTATTAAACAAGATCCCGATACAATGTTCATGCTCAAAGCTGGCACTAAATAACAATTATTGAGGTTTAAAACTAATCCCGTAGGTAAATGTAGAGGTAGCGTGCCAGCGGCGATCACATCGACCTTGGAACCATTCCCGACGCGCATCGTCACCTCGTCCTTCGCCAGTCTCCGCTTATTCCGCAGCTCCTGCTTTGAGTTACAAATGTGAGCAACTGCACCGGTATCAAATACCCAGGAGCTACTACGAGTACTGGTAAGGTACACATCAATTACATGTATATCACATATACCTTTCGTTTTGCCGGCCTTCTTGTCCGCTAAGTACTTGGGGCAGTTCCGCTTCCAGTGACCACTCTCCTTGTAATAAAAGCACTCAGTCTCGGGCTTGGGTCCATTCTTTGGCTTCTTCCCGGCAGCTTGCTTGCCGGGCGCGGCAACTCCCTTGCCGTCCTTCTTGAAGGTTTTCTTACCCTTGCCTTTCTTGAACTTAGTGGTTTTATTCACCATCAACACTTGATGTTCCTTTTTGACTTCTACCTCTGCTGATTTCAGCATAGCAAATACTTCAGGAATGGTCTTTTCCATCCCCTGCATATTGAAGTTCATCACAAAGCTCTTGTAGCTCGGTGGAAGCGACTGAAGGATTCTATCAATGACCGCGTCATCCGGGAGATTAACTCCCAGCTGAGTCAAGCGGTTATGCAAGCCAGACATAGTGAGTATGTGCTCACTGACAGAACTGTTTTCCTCCATCTTACAGCTGAAGAACTTGTTGGAGACTTGATATCTCTTGACCCGGGCATGAGCTTGAAAAACCATTTTCAGCTCTTCGAACATCTCATATGCTCCGTGTCTCTCAAAACCCTTTTGGAGCCCTGGCTCTAAGCTGTAAAGCATGCCGCACTGAACGAGGGAGTAGTCATCGGTACGTGCCTGCCAAGCGTTCATAACGTCTTGTTCTGCAGGGAGAACAGGTGCGTCACCTAGCGGTGCTTGTAGGACATAATCTTTCTTGGCAGCTATGAGGATGATCCTCAGGTTCCGGACCCAGTCCGTGTAGTTGCTGCCATCGTCTTTCAGCTTGGTTTTCTCTAGGAACGCGTTGAAGTTGAGGACTACGTTGGCCATTTGATCTACAAGACATATTGTAAATATTTTAGACTAAGTTCAAGATAATTAAGTTCATCTAATCAAATTATTCAATGAACTCCCACTTAGATAGACATCCCTCCAGTTATCTAAGTATAACATGATCCGAGTTAACTAGGCCATGTCCGGTCATCACGTGAGACGGACTAGTCAACATCGGTGAACATCTTCATGTTGATCGTATCTTCTATACGACTCATGCTCGACCTTTCGGTCTTCTGTGTTCCGAGGCCATGTCTGTACATGCTAGGCTCGTCAAGTCAACCTAAGTGTTTGCATGTGTAAATCTGTCTTACACCCGTTGTATGTGAACGTTAGAATCTATCACACCCGATCATCACGTGGTGCTTCGAAACAACGAACTGTCGCAACGGTGCACAGTTAGGGGGAACACTTTCTTGAAATTATTATGAGGGATCATCTTATTTACTACCGTCGTTCTAAGTAAACAAGATGCAAAAACATGATAAACATCACATGCAATCAAATAATAATAGTGACATGATATGGCCAATATCACATAGCTCCTTTGATCTCCATCTTGGGGCTCCATGATCATCTTGTCACCGGCATGACACCATGATCTCCATCATCATGATCTCCATCATCGTGTCTCCATGAAGTTGCTCGCCAACTATTACTTTTACTACTATGGCTAACACGTTTACCAATAAAGTAAAGTAATTTACATGGCGTTTCTCAATGACACGCAGGTCATACAAAAAATAAAGACAACTCCTATGGCTCCTGCCGGTTGTCATACTCATCGACATGCAAGTCGTGATTCCTATTACAATAGCATGAACATCTCATACATCACATATATATCATTCATCATTCATCACAACTTTGGCCATATCATATCACAAAGCACTTGCTGCAAAAACAAGTTAGACGTCCTCTAATTGTTGTTGCAAGTTTTACGTGGCTGCAAGAGGGTTCTAGCAAGAACGTTTTCTTACCTACGTGAAAGCCACAACGTGATTTGTCAACTTCTATTTACCCTTCATAAGGACCCTTTTCATCGAATCCGCTCCAACTAAAGTGGGAGAGATAGACACCCGCCAGCCACCTTATGCAATTAGTGCATGTCAGTCGGTGGAACCGGTCTCACGTAAGCGTACGTGTAAGGTTGGTCCGGGCCGCTTCATCCCACAATACCGTTGAAGCAAGATAAGACTAGTAGCGGCAAGAAAGTTGAAAACATCAACGCCCACAACAAATTGTGTTCTACTCGTGCGTAGAGAACTACGCATAGACCTAGCTCATGATGCCACTGTTGGGGAACGTTGCAGAAAACAAAAAATTTCCTATGGTTTCACCAAGATCCATCTAGGAGTTCATGTAGCAATGAGTGATCAGATTGCATCTACATACCTTTGTAGATCACACGCGGAAGCGTTCAAAGAACGGGGATGAGGAAGTCGTACTCGACGTGATCCAAATCACCCGAGATCCTAGCGCCGAACGGACGGCACCTCCGCGTTCCACACACGTACGGTCAGCGTGACGTCTCCTCCTTCTTGATCTAGCAAGGGGAAAGGAGAGGTTGAGGAAGATGGCTCCAGCAGCAGCACGACGGCGTGGTGGTGGTGGATCTGCAGTACTCCGGCAGGGCTTCGCCAAGCTCTATGGAGGAGGAGGAGGTGTTGGAGAGGGAGAGGGAGGCACCAAAGGCGTAGGTTAGAGGCCCTCCCTCCCCCCACTATATATAGGGGGCCTGGGGGGGGGCGCCGGCCCTAGGAGATGCAATCTCCTAGGGAGGGCGGCGGCCAAGGGGTGGGGCTTGCCCCCCAAGCAAGGGGGCGCCCCCCCCCCTTTAGGGTTTCCCCACCCTAGGCGCATGGGCCCTAGGGGGAAGTGGCGCCCCAGCCCACTTTGGGCTGGATCCCTTCCCACTTCAGCCCATGGGGCCCTCCGGAATAGGTGGCCCCACCCGGTGGACCCCCGGGACCCTTCCGGTGGTCCCGGTACAATACCGGTGACCCCGAAACTTGTCCCGATAGACGAAATAGCACTTCCTATATATAATTCTTTACCTCCGGACCATTTTGGAACTCCTCGTGACGTCCGGGATCTCATCTGGGACTCCGAACAACATTCAGGTTACTGCATATACATATCCCTACAACCCTAGCGTCACCGAACCTTAAGTGTGTAGACCCTACGGGTTCGGGAGACATGTAGACATGACCAAGATTGCTCTCCGGTCAATAACCAACAGCGGGATCTGGATACCCATGTTGGCTCCCACATGCTCCTCGATGATCTCATCGGATGAACCACGATGTCGAGGATTCAAGCAACCCCGTATACAATTCCCTTTGTCAATCGGTATGTTACTTGCCCGAGATTCGATCGTCGGTATCCCAATACCTCGTTCAATCTCGTTACCGGCAAGTCACTTTATTCGTACCGTAATGCATGATCCCGTGACCAGACACTTGGTTACTTTGAGCTCATAATGATGATGCATTACCGAGTGGGCCCAGTGATACCTCTCCGTCATACGGAGTGAAAAATCCCAGTCTTGATCCGTGTCAACCCAACAGACACTTTCAGAGATACCCGTAGTATACCTTTATAGTCACCCAGTTACGTTGTGACGTTTGGTACACCCAAAGCACTCCTACGGTATCCGGGAGTTACACGATCTCATGGTCTAAGGAAAGGATACTTGACATTGGAAAACTCTAGCAAACGAACTATACGATCTTGTGCTATGTTTAGGATTGGGTCTTGTCCATCACATCATTCTCCTAATGATGTGATCTCGTTATCAATGACATCCAATGTCCATAGTCAGGAAACCATGACTATCTGTTGATCAACAAGCTAGTCAACTAGAGGCTTACTAGGGACATGTTGGTGTCTAAGTATTCACACATGTATTACGATTTCCGGATAACACAATTATAGCATGAATAAAAGACAATTATCATGAACAAGGAAATATAATAATAATAATTTTATTATTGCCTCTAGGGCATATTTCCAACAAAATGGATCTAGGGTTTAGGGGGGGAGAAGAACCGTGAATTTCGGAGAAGGATCTATATATAGGCATAGAGGGAGCTAGGAGAGTCCAAATGAGGTGCGGTTTTCGGCCACGCGATCGTGATCGAACGCTCTAGATGATGGAGAGGGTTTTGGTGGGCCTTGGGCCAAATTGGAGGGGTGTTGGGCTGCAACACACATGAGGCCTTCTTGGTCCCTCGGTTAACCGTTCAAGTATCAAACAAAGTCCAAATGGTACCAAACTTGACAGGCGGTCTACCGATAGTAAACCAAGGCCGCTTGGCAAGTCTCGGTCCAATCCGGAAATGTTTAACCCCCACACACGAAAAGAAGGTAGAAATGACCACCGGAGGAGATAGGAGCGCCGGAATGCAAAACGGACAACGGGGAAAATGCTCGAATGCATGAGACGAACACGTATGCAAATGCAATGCACATGATGATATGATATGAGATGCATGACAACGACAACAACACACGGAGACAAAAACCCGAACCCGAGGAAATAAAATAACTTAGCACCGGAAACGACAAGAGTTGGAGTACATATTAGGTAAATTACATCCGGGGTGTTACAACACTCCACCACTACGAAAGGATCTCGTCCCGAGATCTAGGATTGGAAGAACGCTGGGTACTCAGAACGGAGGTGATCCTCGCGTTCCCAGGTGGCTTCACGGTCGGAATGGTGTGACCACTTGACTTTGAGGAATTTTATTGACTTATTGCGAGTCTTGCGTTCAGTCTCTTCAAGAATAGCAATGGGGTGCTCATGATAAGAGATCTTCTTGGAGATCAATGTCTTCGAAGTTGACAGTGCGGTCAGGAGTCTTGAAGCACTTACGGAGTTGAGAGACATGGAACACGTCGTGCACTTTTGCAAAGTTTGAAGGAAGCTCGAGTTGATAGACGAGGTCGCCTCTCTTGCTGACGATCTTGAAAGGACCCACGTATCTAGGGGCAAGCTTCCCTTTGATACCGAAGCGACGAGTACCTTTCATTGGAGAGACGCGGAGGTAAACATGATCTCCGATCTCGAAAGCCAAATCACGGTGCTTACTATCATAGTAGCCCTTCTGGCGCAATTGCGCTGCTTTGAGGTTATCACGAATGACTTTGCACATTTCCCCTGCCTCTGTGATTAAGTCATTTCCCAGAAGTTGACGTTCACCGGTTTCAGACCAGTTGAGTGGAGTACGGCACTTCCTGCCATACCGAATTTCGAATGGGGCCTTGCCCGAACTTGCTAGAAAACTGTTGTTGTAGGAGAATTCGGCGTATGGAAGACAATCTTCCCACTTCATGCCGAAGGAGATCACACAAGCCCTGAGCATATCTTCAAGAATCTGATTGACATGCTCGACTTGACCACTAGTTTGAGGATGGAAAGCTGTGCTGAAGCGGATGTTGGTGCCCATGGCCTTCTGAAAAGACTCCCAAAACTTGGAGGTAAAGATGCTGCCACGGTCTGAAGAGATCACCTGTGGAATACCGTGCAGCGAGACAGTCCGAGAGGTATACAGCTCCGCCAATTGAGCTGCAGTGATAGACTCTTTGATAGGCAGGAAGTGAGCCACTTTAGTGAGTTTGTCGATGACAACGAATATAGCATCATTGCCATGCTTGGACTTTGGAAACCCAGTCACGAAGTCCATCTCAATGTGGTCAAACTTCCATTCTGGAATGGCAAGAGGTTGGAGGAGACCAGCTGGCCTTTGGTGTTTTGCCTTCACTTTTCTGCAGACATCACATTCATTCACGAACTGAGCAATCTCGCGCTTCATTCGAGTCCACCAATAAGCCTGCTTGAGGTCCTGATACATCTTCGTACTCGCAGGGTGGATGGAGAGGAGTGAATTGTGAGCCTCGTTCATGATCACTTCACGAAGTTCACCTTTGGTCACAACAATACGATCCTCGAAGAAGAGAGTATCCTTGTCATCAAGGCGGTAGCACTTGTACTTGGGTTGACTCTTGGCAATCCCAATCTTCACCTTCTTCACCATAGCATCAAGAAGTTGAGCCTCACGAATCTGGTCTTCCAAGGTAGGAGAGACTTGAAGGTTGGCGAGGAAACCTTGAGGAACAACTTGCAGATTAAGTTTGCGGAAAGCTTCACAAAGCTTGGGTTGATAAGGCTTGAGAATCAGACTGTTGCAGTACGCTTTCCTGCTCAATGCATCAGCAATCACATTGGCCTTGCCTGGAGTATACTCGATACTCGGATTATACTCTAGAATCATTTCAACCTAGCGAGTCTGCCTGAGGTTGAGATTAGGCTGGCAAAAGTGCAAATGATAACAGGTTTCAGACTTGGTGAAATGAACACAAGTCTCGAATTTATCATCAGGAAGCATACTTTAGAGCATGAAAACTACATGCTACAGGAACATATCATGGCAAATAAAGGCATGGCATGCAGCTACTCAACGAACTTAACAAAAGTCCCTTAGTGACGTTGAGCCAAAAGGGATGAGAAAATACAATTGCAAGCATGTGAACATAGCAAAAACATAAACAGATTCAGACTTAGTGAAAAACTGTAGCATGGCAAAACAGTTAACGAGTAGGCATGTTTACGAGCTCGATGCACTCACTACAAAGCATGGCATGAAAAACTAAGCATACACCCATTAAGAAGACATGGCATAGAAGCTAGACATGGCAAGAACAACATCATAGCATGCAGGGATCAATAGCAACATCCTCAGCAAAATCGCTAAACAAGTTAACAATCTGCCAGGAACATTTTATAGCAAAAGTAGAGCTCGATTGACTCAAGCTAGGTTGCTCCATAAATGCAAACAAAGACATGGATGGATAGAGCACCACAATGTTAACAAAACATCCTTACTGATCATCCTCAAAAGAGGCACAAATCACTAGGAAACAATATGAACATATGTCATAACAACAAAATTAGGACAAGGACTTAGTGAAATTCTAAGTCCCTGAAATCAGTATTACCGATTATGCTACTTTGTAAGCTTGTGCTAGTCACCACAAATATCACAAAAATACATGGCAAGCACCACTGTAAAGATGGCATGGCATATAACAAAACACATGTAGAGCTCAGGATCATAGCATGCACACATTAATCATGGCAAAATGACAAAAGCCTATTTGCTGAAACAGATCTGGCAAATTCGTCAAATAGTCCTCTTCCAATGACATTTCGGGCATCAAGATGAGCTCAAATGAAAATGAGGCAGTGAGATGAAATGATGTACTCGTCGAGACGAACATTTTGATATGCTACACGCACAAATCGGAGCCATGGATGCAGAGTTATGATGCGATGAAAAATGCCAAAAGATTAGGGGTCGGAGGAAAAAGTCAACCGAGTGGAATCTCCAGATCCAGATCTGGATCTCGCCATTACTGTAGCAGGTCACCGGAGTTGGGTCACCGGAGACGAGGGAGGTGGCCGGAGCAGTGAGGGAGAGGAAGGAGCTCGCCGGGGGGGGGGGCTCGACGCCGGCGATGGTGGCGCATGGCGGCGGTGGCGCTCGACAGGGAGGCGTGGAGGCACGGAACGGCGGTGGAGGATGGCGGACCGGCGCGGTGGCGGCGCGAGCCAGTGCGGTGGCAGCGGAGGCGGACGACGATGGCGGCCGTCGCGGTGAGGAAGAGCGCGGGCGGCGCGTCCTCGGGCGGCGGCGCGCTGGGCCGCGGGGGCCGGCTCCGGGCTCCCCGGGCCGCGCGGTGAGAGGGGGCGTCCGAACCAATGGGAGGAGGACACGTGGCGGCGGCGGGACAAGTCGGACACGTCCGGCGCCGGCGGATGTTGTCCGGCGCGCGGAGGAAGAAGGAGGCTAGGGTTTCGTCCGCGAATTTCGGGGGAGGCCACATATTTATAGGTAGAGGGAGCTAGGAGAGTCCAAATGAGGTGCGGTTTTCGGCCACGCGATCGTGATCGAACGACCGAGATGATGGAGGAGGTTTAGGTGGGTTTTGGGCCAAATTGGAGGGTGTTGGGCTTCAACACGCATGAGGCCTTTTCGGTCCCTCGGTTAACCGTTGGAGTATCAAACGAAGTCCAAATGGCACGAAACTTGACAGGCGGTCTACCAGTAGTAAACCAAGGCCGCATGACAAGTCTCGGTCCAATCCGGAAACGTTTAACACCCGCACACGAAAAGAGGTAGAAAGGGACACCGGGTGACATAGGAGCGCCGGATTGCAAAACGGACAACGGGGAAAATGCTCGGATGCATGAAACGAACACGTATGCAAATGAAATGCACATGATGACATGATATGAGATGCATGACACGCAAGCAATGACAAGGCAACAACAGCGAATAACTAGAGGACACCTGGCACATCGGTCTCGGGGTGTTACAACACTCCACCACTATGAGAGGATCTCGTCCCGAGATCTAGAATGGCACCGGAGGGATAAACGGAAGAGAAAGAGAAGAGGTAAAACTAAGTTGCTTCTTTGACAAACGAGTGAAACCAAAGGTCCTTGCAAAGGTTAAGACATTTCGAGAAAAGAAAACAACGAAGATGAACAAAGTTGAAAAACACTCTGTTAGTAAAGAGGAACAAGGAAGAACAACTTCGAGGAGCACTCCGGTTGAGAAGTTATGCATGACTTGATATGATGAAAAGAACTTGGGCAGATGACACAACACTCCGGTTAAACAAGATAGAGAAAGAATAAGACTGATATAATTTGGACAGCACTTCGACTGTAAATGGAAGAAATAGAACATGATCTTGACAAAACGAGATGAGGAGTGAAAAGAGAAACATCAATAGACCTCCAGGAGAAAGAATAGAATAAAAATAATTGAGACAAAAGAATGTAGAAGATAATGCCAACTTCTGCTACAAAAGAGCTTGAAAAGGCATCTTTAGGAGAAGGGTTGAACGGAGTTGTTGGAAAAACCAACAACGAAAAGAATAAGCTTGATGTGGGCTTATGGAATACATCTCAAATTATGAGGTGACATTCTGCCACTCACGGGAAAAAGAATTGGATTGACATGAACAAGGAGACGAGAAAATATCTCACTGGGAGGATAGATGAAGAACTTGGTCCACTTATAAACACCATAAATAGCAAAATCCTTAGGGAAAGCTTTAGCTGAAATATAACCCAAGATAACTCCAGCGAAGAGGTTGATGGATTTAAAATATCTCATTCCTGACAACATGTGAATCATGAAAACATGAACTCAAATTATCAAGAATGACATAATACCACCTCCAATGGTTCGATAGAAAGAATTGCACTCCGGATAGCAAGATGAAGAATACTTGAGCTCCCTAGAAATGAATCTCCATGAGAACTTTGAGAAGGAATTAAATCCTTGATGAAACACCATGTCGAGCCTTCGTGAAAACTCTGGTAAAAAAGAATGATCAAACGAAATGGAGGATGAAAAGAATAAGGTTGAAGCCTTGCAATGATTTAAATGAATCTCCGTGGAGATGTAATTGAAAAAGGTTGGAACTCCGGGAAAAAGAGAAGATGAAACAATTGAAAATCGAGAGCTTGACGAGCCTCCGGAATAAGGAATTGAATTTACTCGATGAAACAAGAATAAGAATTATATTATGCTTATCCTTCACCAATTTAAATTGATGACAAACAGCGGATTTGGCATACTACTTATTCTCATAGAAAGGATTAAAAGAGATATAACATAAACTTGAGAAGGTCTTCAATGAACCACCGGTAGGATTCGAAACAACGAATGAATTGATATGATAACCAAAGACGAGAACTCTTGAACGAATCACCGTAAGAATTGAAAATGAACGAAGTAAAGGGATGAATCACCGGGTAAGAATTGTGAAAAGAATGAAGATACTTGAGACAATCTAAATACATGAGAAACGAAGGGATGACGACTGATTAGAGATCGCTTGAAAGATACACCGGTAAGATTGGAGGATGATGACTAAAAGCTGAGAATGAATAAACCTAAAATGATGGACTCCAGATGGGTGAAAGGAATTCTCACAATCAAACAATTATGAGGGAATGGCGGCACGCTAGCATCATGAATCTTGAAGAGAATGGAGAAAGATTGAGAAAAAAAATCTTCTTCGGTCTTCAAATACAGAGAATGACGACTAGAAACACCACCAAGAATTGTTGAGATACTCCGGAATGAAGAAGAATGGAAAAGTTGAACCAATGATGAAAAGAATTTGGAAGATCTTGGAGAAAGACATTTGACTGATGATAAATCATTCTTACGTCAAACTTTGAAAAGAAATTTGAGGATAGCTCCCGAAAAATAAGAAGAGTTAGGTAAGATCCTGGGAAAAGACCTGTGGGTTAGTGCCCACTCAAAAGATACACCGTAGAACAATTGCTTGAAGAGAGAGATTGCATCGGTTGAATTAAATGCCTTGAAAGAGATAATAACCTCGAAACAAGGGAAGATTAAGAGGTGCACCGGCAAGAGACGACATTTGAAATGAGGAAAAGATATGATCAACAAAGCTTGACTTGAAACCACCGGAGATGAAAAGAATGAAGAATGATGAACTTGAGGTTCCATTAGAATCTTCATGAGAATCACCGGGTAAGAACATGATGGAAAAGAATGGAGAGACTTCACGTGAATAAAAGGATACTTGATTAAGAAATTTGAGTCCTTGAAGAAACAAGGGTGGGAGGGTGGGAAAAACAAAGGCAATTTGGAGACGGATGAAACAAACACCGTTGAGAAGAATTGATCATTGATCTTGTTGATGTTGAAAAGATCGGAACCACTTGAAGAGAAAACACGCCGGTTGAAAAGGATTGACATGACAATCTCGATTATCATGAGGGATTAGTATTCACATAGGAATATGAGAACAACGCTTGGGGAGGGTATGGAATCAACACTTGACATTGAAGCAACTCGAATACCACAACTCAAAAAAAAGGATTGGCTTGCAGAATAAGCCAGAACAAACATATGATAGAGATTTCGTCCGAAGTTTTCGTGGTGGGGCCTACACGGGCTCGATTGTACAACACCATCATGTACAAGGCAGTGCACATGACATACGAAGCGTCCCCAAGTCAGCATAGCCAAGGACTCTTTAAGACACAATGAGACCACTGTAAACCAACCGTGGATAGGCGGACCACTAGACGTCGAACCCCAATTTCATATCATACATCTGTCGGAAAGATATCCTAAGAGCTACTTGAATTCCCACTTATAAACTCCCGAAATTTTCCGGTTATGCAATCAGGTGTTGGGGATATATGGGAAGCATAATAATCTCACCCAAAACTAACAAATCCTACATACAGCTGTATCCATCCTTCAACACATAACCAAGAAACCTTCGGAAATCATCTACCTCAACCTTCAAAAAGCATCCGTTATACGAGTTATGGCAATACTCCCGAACTCCCGCCCTAGTACTGGGTGGCGTCAAGGTTATCTCACCAACAACTGCATAAAAGAGATTTTCGATGTCGGCGAAACTAATCTCAGGTATTCCAGAACTGCAACGATAAAATTGTGACGACAACACCTCGGAGCTCAACTCCCCGAGACACTGACACAACCCCTAAATGACAGGAGGCACCAAGAACAATGTTCTTGTCACAAAACCACCGGAACGATTCCAAGATACCCGCGTTATCCTAAATTTTTTTAGTGAAATTTGAGAAGAGAAGAGTCAAAAATCTACGTCAGGATGCCTCACCAGAGCAATGAAGGGACTGAGGAGTAAAAAGAAGTCCTAACTCTCTGATATATATAATCCTAAATGACTCAAAACATTTCTAGACTCAATAACGCCAGCGATTCGATCAAGCAGGGGGCTCCTATGGTCGGGGAAGGCTCTGATTACCAACTTGTAACGCCCTCGATGCGACTATATCTCCCACGTGTCGAAGCACGACTTAGAGGCATAACCGCATTGAAAGCAATGTCGCAAGTGTGGTAATCTTCACACAACCCATGTAATACATAAGGGAAAGAGATACATAGTTGGCTTACAATCGCCACTTCACACAAATACATGAATAAAGCATTACATCAACCAGATACAATCAAGGTCCGACTACGGAACCCAAAATAAAAGAAGACTACCCCAAATGCTACACAGATCCCCGATCTTCCCCAACTGGGCTCCATTACTGAACAACTAGAATGAAACAACACAAAGGATAAGATCTTCATCGAGCTCCTCCTGAGTTTGGTTGCGTCACCTGCTCGGTAACATCGGCACCTGCAAACTGGTTTTGGAAGTATATGTGAGTCACGGGGACTCAGCAATCTCACACCCTAGCGATCAAGACTATTTAAGCTTATGGGTAAGGTAAATGTATGATGTGGAGCTGCAGCAAGCGACTAGCATATATGGTGGCTAACAACGCAAATGAGAGCGAGAAGAGAAGGCAAAAGCACGGTCGAACAACTATGATCAAGAAGTGATCCTAGAACAACCTACGTCAAGCATAACTCCAACACCGTGTTCACTTCCCGGACTCCGTCGAGAATAGACCACCACGGTTACACACGCGGTTGATGTATTTTAATTAAGGTCAACTTCAGGTTTTCTACAACCGGACATTAACAAATTCCCATCTGCCCATAACCACGGGCATGGCTTTCGAAAGTTCAAATCCCTGCAGGGGTGTCCCAACTTAGCCCATCACAAGCTCTCACGGTCAACGAAGGATATTCCTTCTAGCGGGAAGACCCGATCAGGCTCGGAATCCCAGTTACAAGACATTTCGACAGGTAAAACAAGACCAGCAAGACCGCCCGATGCGCCAACATCCTGATAGGAGCTGCACATATCTCGTTCTCAGGGCAACACCGGATGAGCGCTCCGTACAACTAAAACCAGCCCTCAAGTTTCCCCGAGGTGGCGCTGCAAAGGACTCTAGTTCGGACCAACACTTAGACAAGCACTGGCCTGGGGGGGTTAAAATAAAGATGACCCTTGGGATGTGCGACTCCCAAGGGAAAAAGGGTAGGTGGCGAATGGTAAAACCAAGGTTGGGCCTTGCTGGAAGAGTTTTATTCAAGGCGAACTGTCAAGGGGTTCCCATTATAACCCAAACGCGTAACGAACGCAAAATCCGGGAACATAACACCGATATGACGGAAACCAGGGCGGCAAGAGTGGAACAAAACACCAGGCATAAGGCCGAGCCTTCCACCCTTTACCAAGTATATAGATGCATTAATTAAATAAGAGATATTGTGATATCCCACAAAATATCCATGTTCCAACATGGAACAAGCTCCAATCTTCACCTGCAACTAACAACGCTATAAGAGGGGCTGAGCAAAGCGGTAACATAGCCAAACAATGGTTTGCTAGGACAAGGTGGGTTAGAGGCTTGGTTCAACAATATGGGAGGCATGATAAGCAATAGGTAGGTATCGCAGCATAGGCATAGCAAAAGAGCGAGCAACTAGCAAGCAAAGATAGAAGTGATTTCGAGGGTATGGTCATCTTGCCTGAGATCCCGCAAGGAAGAAGAAACGAGTCCATGAAGAAGACAAGCAGACGAAGTCGAACGGATCCTCACAAACGCGTAATAATCGGAACCAACCCGAAGAAGCAACACCGGAAAGAAGCACACAACATAGTAAACAAACCAACACATGAACATGGTATGATATGCGGGATGCGGTATGTGATGCATATGCATGATTTGCAAAGGAATGATTGAACCTGGCCTCAAATTGGAAATCCAAGAGTGCCATTGGAAATGTGAGGTGATTTTGGTTGAAATCGATACAAATATCACCGGAATCGGATGCACGGTTTGGAAATGGCAAGCAAAACAAATATGGCACCAGTCTGCGATAATCAGCAAGTAATCATCTAAATGCAACAAGATAAATATGCTACAGCACTCAAACATGGCAACAAAATACATGGCAGGGATCCACTCAAGATTCTTGACAAAAGATGAACACTGAGCTATGGCTACATCATCCATTAACAGGCTCAAACAAGCATGGCAAAAGTGCAAATGATAACAGGTTTCAGACTTAGTGAAATTAACACAACTCCGGAATTTATCATCAGGAAGCATACTTTAGAGCATGAAAACTACATGCTACAGGAACATATCATGGCAAAGAAAGGAATGGCAAGAAGCTAATCAAAGCACTTAACAAAAGTCCCTTAGTGACCTTGAGCCAAAAGGGATCAGAAAATACAATTGCAAGCATGTGAACATAGCAAAAACATAAACAGATTCAGACTTAGTGAAAAACTGGAGCATGGCAAAACAGTTAACGAGTAGGCATGTTTACGAGCTCGATGCACTCACTACAAAGCATGGCATGACAAACTAAGCATAGACCCATCAAGAAGACATGGCATAGAAGCTAGACATGGCAAGAACAACATCATAGCATGCACGGATCAATAGCAACATCCTCGGCAAAATCGCTAAAGAAGTTGACAATCTGCCAGGAACATTTTATAGAAAAAGTATAGCTTGATTGACTCAAGCTAGGTTTCTCCATAAATGCAAACAAAGACATGTATGGATATAGCACCACAATGTTAACAAAAAATTCTTACTGATCATCCTCAAAAGAGGCACGGATCACTAGGAAACAACATGAACATATGGCATAACAACAAAATCAGGACAAGGACTTAGTGAAATTCTAAGTCCCTGAAATCAGCATTACCGATTACGCTACTTTGCAAGCTTGTGCTAGTCACCACAAATATCACAAAAATACATGGCAAACACCACTGTAAAGATGGGATGTCATATAACAAAACACATGTAGAGCTCAGGATCATAGCATGCACACATTAATCATGGCAAAATGACAAAAGCCTATTTGCTGAAACAGATCTGGCAAATTCCTCAAATAGTCCTCTTCCAACGACATTTCGGGCATCAAGATGAGCCCAAATGAAAATGATGCAATGAGATGAAATGATGTACTCGCCGAGACGCACATTTTGATATGCTACACGCGCAAATCGGAGCCACGGATGCATAGTTATGATGCGATGAAAATTGCCAAAAGATTAGCGTTCGGAGGAAAAAGTCAACCGAGTGGAATCTCCAGATCCAGATCTGGATCTCGCCGTTACTGTAGTAGTTCGCCGGAGTTGGGTCGCCGGAGACGAGGGAGGTGGCCGGAGCTGTGAGGGAGAGGAAGGAGCTCGCCACGGGGGGGGGGGGGGGGGGGGCTCGGCGCCGGCGATGGCGGCGCATGGCGGCGGCGGCGCCCGGCAGGGAGGCGTGGAGGCGCGGGACGGCGGTGGAGGACGGCGGACCGGCGTGGTTGCGCGGCGAGCCGGCGCGGTGGCGGAGGAGGCAGACGACGACGGCGACCATCACGGTGAAAAAGAGCGCGGGCGGCGCGGCCTCGGGCCTCGGGCGGCGGCGCGCTGGGCTGCGGGGGCCGGCTCCGGGCTCCCCGGGCCGCGCGATGAGAGGGGGCGTCCGAACCAATGGGAGGAGGACACGTGGCAGCGGCGGGACAAGCCGGACACGTCCGGCGCCGGCGGACGTTGTCCGGCGCGGGGAGGAAGAAGGAGGCTAGGGTTTCGTCCGCGAATTTCGGGGGAGGCCACATATTTATAGGTAGAGGGAGCTAGGAGAGTCCAAATGAGGTGCGGTTTTCGGCCACGCGATCGTGATCGAACGACCGAGATGATGGAGGAGGTTTAGGTGGGTTTTGGGCCAAATTGGAAGGGTGCTGGGCTGCAACACGCACGAGGCCTTTTTGGTCCCTCGGTTAACCGTTGGAGTATCAAACGAAGTCCAAATGGCACGAAACTTGACAGGCGGTCTACCGGTACTAAACCAAGGCCGCATGACAAGTCTTGGTCCAATCCGGAAACGTTTAACACCCGCACACGAAAAGAGGTAGAAAGGGACACCGGGTGACATAGGAGCGCCGGATTGCAAAACGGATAACGGGGAAAATGCTCGGATATATGAGACGAACACTTATGCAAATGAAATGCACATGATGACATGATATGAGATGCATGACACGCAAGCAATGACAAGGCAACAACAGTGAATAACTGGAGGACACCTGGCACATCGGTCTCGGTTAACCGTTGGAGTACCCGGAGTTTTTCCAGTCCTAGATCTCAGGACGAGATCCTTTCGTAGTGGTCGAGTGTTGTAACACCCCAGATGTAATTTACCTTATTTGTATCCCAACTCTTGCCGTTTACGACACTAAGTTATTTTATTTCATCGTTGTCGGGTTTTTGTCTTCGTGTGTTTTTGCCTTTGTCATGCATCTCATATCATATCATCATGTGCATTGCATTTGCATACGTGTTCGTCTCATGCATCCGAGCAATTTCCCTGTTGTCTGTTTTGCATTCCGGCGCTCCTATGTCCTCCGGTGTCCCTTTCTACCTCTTTTCGTGTGTGTGTGTTAAACGTTTTCGGATTGGACCGAGACTTGTCATGCGGCCTTGGTTTACTACCGGTAGACCGCCTGTCAAGTTTCATACCATTTGGACTTCGTTTGATACTCCAACGGTTAACCGAGGGACCGAAAAGGCCTCGTGTGTGTTGCAGCCCAACACCCCTCCGAATTGGCCCAAAACCCACCTAAACCTCCTCTATCATCTAGAGCGTTCGATCACGATCACGTGTCCGCAAACCGCACCTCATTTGGAGCTTTCTAGCTCCTCCTACCTCTATAAATAGATCACCCCCGAAATTTTCGCGCAAACCCTAGCAAAAATCCCCTCCTCGCGTGCCGGACAAAGTTCTCGCCAACGGACGTGTCAGTTTCGTCCCGCCGCCGCCACATGTCGCTATGCGGTTCGCCCGGCCGCCGCCCCACTTCGCCGTCCCGGGAGCCCACGACCGGCCCCCGTGGCCCGCGTCGCCCGCTGCCACCGACCGCGCGCCCCGCGCCTCCCTCCTCGCCGCGCGCCGCCTCTCCTCCGCCGGCCACCGGCGACCTCGCCGCCTCACCGGTCCGTCGACCCCGCCGCCATCGACCTCGCCATACGCACCGTCCCGACCACCTGCGTCCACTCTGGCCTCCGCTCTCCGCTCCGGTCGCCGGATCCAAGCCCGGCAAGTCCACCCCGGCGGCCAACTCCTTCCTCTGGCGACCCCATCTTCTCCGGTGAACCTCGGGAAGCCCGTCGCTACAGTGCCCAGATCCAGATCCACCGTGGGTTGACTTTTCTCCGTAACCCTAATTTTTATGCAATCTTTGACATGCCATAACTCTGCATCCGTAGCTCCGATTCGTGCATGTAGCATATCAAAATGTTCGTCTCGATGAGTAAATCATTTCATCTCATTGCATCATTTTCATTTGAGCTCATCTTGATGCCTGAAATGCTGTTGGAAGAGGGCTATGTGAGGAAAGTTTCAGATATGTTTCAACAAATGGCCTTTTGTCATTTTTTCCATGATTAATGTGTGCATGCTATGATCCTGAGCTCTACATGTGTTTTGATGTATGACATGCCATCTTTACAGGGGTGTATGCCATGTATTTTTGTGATCTTTGTGGTGACTAGCACAAGCATGCAAAGTAGCTTACTCAATGATGCTGATTTTAGGGACTTAGAATTTCACTAAGTCCTTGCCCTGTTATTGTTTTATGCCATATGTTCATGTTGTTTCCTAGTGATTCGTGCCTCTTTTGAGCATGATCAGTAAGGATGTTTTGTAGATAATGTTGAGCTCTTTCCATCCATGTCTTTGTTTGCATTTATGGAGCATCCTAGCTTGAGTCAATCGAGCTCTACTTTTGCTATAAAATGTTCCTGGCAGATTGTTAACATGTTTAGCAATTTTGCCGAGGTTGTTGCTATTGATCCGTGCATGCTATGTCGTTGTTCTTGCCATGTATTCTTGATGGGTGTATGCTTAGTTTGTCATGCCATGCTTTGTAGTGAGTGCATAGAGCTTGTAAACATGCCTACTTGTTAACTGTTTTGCCATGCTCCAATTTTTCACTAAGTCTGAATCTGTTTATGTTTTTGTTATGTTCACATGATTGCAATTGTATTTTCTGATCCCTTTTGGCTCATGGTCACTAAGGGACTTTTGTTATATGATTTGGGTATCTTCATGCCATGCCTTTCTTTGCCATGATATGTTCCTGTAGCATGTAGTTTTCATGCTGTGAAGTTTGCTTCCTGATGATAAATTCCTGATATGCTGTTAATTTCACAAAGTCTGTAACCTGTTATCTTTTGCACTTTTTCCATGCTTGTTTGAACCTGTTAATGAGTGAATAAGCCGTAGCTCAGTGTTCAGCTTTTTTCAAGCATCATAAGTGGATCCCTGACATGCATTTTGTTGCTATGTTTGAGTGCTGTAGCATATTTAACTTGATGCATTTAGTTCGTCACTTGCTGATTATCGCAGACCGGTGCCATATTTGTTTTGCTTGCCATTTCCAAACCGTGCATCCGATTCCGGTGATCTTTATATTGATTTCAACCGAAATCAACTCACCTTTCTAGTGGCACTCTTGGATTCCCAAGTTGAGGCCAGGTTCATTCATTCCTTTCCAAATCTTGCATATGCATCACATACCGCATCCCGCATATCATACCATATTTGCATCATGTTTCTTGAGCATTGCACGTGGTTGATTGTGTTCCTTTTGCTTGTTGTTCTTGTTTGGGTAGAGCCGGGAGACGAGTACGTGATCGAGGAGCCCGTTGAGTACGCTTTCGAGGGTCAAGGCAACTCTGAGAACTTTGCAGGCAAGATGACCATACCCTCGAAATCACTTCTATCTTTGCTTGCTAGATGCTCGCTCTTTTGCTATGCCTATGCTACGATACATACCACTTGATTATCATGCCTCCCAATTGCCATGTCAAACCTCTAACCCACCATGTCCTAGCAAACCGTTGTTTGGCTATGTTACCGCTTTGCTCAGCCCCTCTTATAGCGTTGCTAGTTGCAGGTGAAGATTGGAGATCGTTCCTTGTTGGAACTTGTTTATTGTTGGGATATCACAATATTATCTTGTTTATCTTAATGCACCTATATACTTGGTAAAGGGTGGAAGGCTCGGCCTTATGCATAGTGTTTTGTTCCACTCTTTCCGCCCTAGTTTCCGTCATATCGGTGTTATGTTCTCGGATTTTGCGTTCCTTACGCGGTTGGGTTATAATGGGAACCCCTTGACAGTTCGCCTTGAATAAAACTCCTCCAGCAATACCCAACCTTGGTTTTACCATTCGCCACCTAGGCTCTTTTTCCCTTGGGTTTCCAGAGCCCAAGGGTCATCTTTATTAAACCCCCCGGGCCAGTGCTCCTTTGAGTGTTGGTCCAAACTAGAGCCCCTTGCAGCGCCACCTCGGGGAAACTCGAGGGCTGGTTTTACTTGTACGGATTGCTTATCCGGTGTGCCCTGAGAATGAGATATGTGCAGCTCCTATCGGGATTTGTCGGCACATTCGGGTGGTGTTGCTGGACTTGTTTTACCATTGTCGAGGATGTCTTGTAACCGGGATGCCGAGTTTGATCGGAATGTCTTGGGAGAAGGAATATCCTTTGTTGACCGTGAGAGCTTGTGATGGGCTAAGTTGGGACTCCCCTGCAGGGATTTGAACTTTCGATAGTCGTGCCCGCGGTTATGGGCGGATGGGAATTTGTTAATGTCCGGTTGTAGATAACCTGAAACTTAACTTAATTAAAATGCATCAACCGTGTGTGTAGCCGTGATGGTCTCTTCTCGGCGGAGTCCGGGAAGTGAGCACGGCGTTGGAGTAATGCTTGACGTAGGTTGTTCTAGGATCACTTCTTGATCATAGTTGTTCGACCGTGCCTTTGCCTTCTCTTCTCGCTCTCATTTGCGTATGTTAGCCACCATATATGCTAGTCGCTTGCTGCAGCTTCACATCATACCTTTGCCTTACCCATAATCTTAAATAGTCTTGATCGCGAGGGTGTGAGATTGCTGAGTCCCCGTGACTCACAGATTCCTTCCAAAACCAGATGCAGGGACCGATGATATCGCTCCAGGTGATTCGACAGAGCTCAAGTGGGAGTTCGATGAGGACTCAGGTCGATACTACGTGTCTTTCCCAGATGATCAGTAGTGGTGCCCAGTTGGGGCGATCAGGGACTTTGTCGCATTTTGGGGTTGATCTTTATTTTGGTTCCGTAGTCGGACCCTGAGTGTATTGGATGAATATAATGACTTATTTATGCATTTGTGTGATTTGGTGAGTGTAAGCTAACTATGTACCTTTCCCCTTTATTTATTTACATGGGTTGTTGTGAAGATTACCTCACTTGCGACATTGCTTTCAATGCAGTTATGCCTCTAAGTCATGCTTCGACACGTAGGAGATATAGCCGCATCGAGGGCGTTACATACATGATCATGCAAAGCAATATGACAATGATGAAGCGTGTCATAATAACGGAACGGTGGAAAGTTGCATGGCAATATATCTCGGAATGGCTATGGAAATTCCATAATAGGTAGGTATGGTGGCTATTTTGAGGAAGGTATATGGTGGGTTTATGGTACCAACGAAAGTTGCGCGATACTAGAGAGGATAGCAATGGTGGAAGGGTGAGAGTGCGTATAATCCATGGACTCAACATTAGTCATAAAGAACTCACATACTTATTGCAAAATCTATTTGTTATCGAAACAAAGTATTACGCGCATGCTCCTAGGGGGATTGACTGGTAGGAAAAGACCATCGCTCGTCCCCGACCGCCACTCATAAGGAAGACAATCAATAAATAAATCATGCTCCGACTTCATCACATAACGGTTCACCATACAAAAACTTCAACACAAGTATTTCTCAAATTCACAACTACTCAACTAGCATGACTCTAATATCACCATCTCCATATCTCAAAACAATCATCAAGTATCAAACTTCTCTTAGTATTCAATGCACTTATATGAAAGTTTTTATTATTGCCATGTTGTTCTAAAGTACTCTCAAAATAATATAAGTGAATCATGAGAGATCAATTATTTCTATAAAATAGAACCACCACCGTGCTCTAAAAGATATAAGTGAAGCACTAGAGCAAATGACAAACTACTCCGAAAGATATAAGTGAAGATCAACGAGTAGTCGAATAATTATGCAACTATGTGAAGACTCTGTAACATTTAATAATTTCAGATCTTGGTATTTTATTCATACAACAAGCAAAACAAAAGAAAATAAAATGACGCTCCAAGCAAAACACATATCATGTGGTGAATAAAAATATAGCTCCAAGTAAAGTTACCGATGAACGAAGACGAAAGAGGGATGCCTTCCGGGGTATCCCCAAGCTTAGGCTCTTGGTTGTCCTTGAATATTACCTTGGGGTGCCTTGGTAATCCCCAAGCTTAGGATCTTTCCACTCCTTATTCCATAGTCCATCGAATCTTTACCCAAAACTTGAAAACTTCACAACACAAAACTTAACAGAAAACTCGTAAGCTCCGTTAGTATAACAAAATAAATCACCACTTAAGTACTGTTGTGAACTCATTCTAAATTTATATTGGTGTAATATCTATTGTATTCCAACTTCTCTATGGTTCATACCCTCCGATACTACTCATAGATTCATCAAAATAAGCAAACAACACAAAGAGAACATAATCTGTCAAAAACAGAACAGTCTGTAGTAATCTGTAGGTTTCGAATACTTCTGTAACTTCCAAAATCCTGAGAAATTAGGAAGTCCTAGGCAATTTGTTTATTAATCTACTACAAGTTGAATTGGTATTTATTGCTCTCTGGTGAAAAATGAAAATTATTCTCGTGAGTGCATACTTTCTGTTTTTTACAGCAAGATCAAATAACAATCACCCAAGAAGATCCTAAAGGCTTTACTTGGCACAAACACTATTTAAAAGCATAAAACCACATATAAACAGAGGCTAGATGAATTATTTATTACTAAACAGGAACAAAAAGCAAGGAGCTAAAATAAAATTGGGTTGCCTCCCAACAAGTGCTATCGTTTAACGCCCCTATCTAGGCATGATGATTTCAATGATGCTCACATAAAAGATAAGAATTGAAACATAAAGAGAGCATCATGAAAAATATAACTAGCACATTTAAGCCTAACTCACTTCCTATGCATAGAGATTTTTTGAGCAAACAACTTGTGGGAACAAGAATCAACTTGCATAGGAAGGTAAAACAAGGATAACTTCAAAACTTTAAACACATATAGAGGAAACTTGATATTATTGCAATTCCTACAAGCACATGTTCCTCCCTCATAATAATTTTCAGTATCATCAAGAATGAATTCAACAATATAACCAGCACCTAAAGCATTATTTTCATGATCTACAAGCATATAGATTTTATTACTCTCCACATAAGCAAAATTCTTCTCATTCGGAATAGTGGGAGTATCATAAGAGACTCGAATACTATAAATTGTTTCCACATTAAAAGAGTAATGTTCAGAAAAAGGGTAATCATAATCATGACAAGTTTTATAAATATAATCATCACTACTTTTTATAGCATAAGTGTCATCACAATAATCATCATAAGTAGCAACTTTGTTCTCATCATAATCAATTGAAACCTCTTCCAAGATAGTGGAATCATTACTAAATAATGTCATAACCTCTCCAAATCCACTTTCATAATTATCACAATGAGATTCAACATCCTACAAAATAGTGGGATTACTACTTCCTAAAGTTGACACTCTTACAAACCCACTTTCATCAATATAATCATCATAAGTAGGAGGCATGCTATCATCATAACAAATTTGCATATCAAAACTTGGGAGGCTAAAAATATCATTTTCATTAAACATAGCATCCCCAAGCTTGGGACAAACATTAATTTCAGCAAATATATTCTTAAACATGTCGTTCTCATCAAACATAGCATCCCCAAGCTTGGGCCTTTTCATATCATAAGCATAGTCACTCTCATCATTAATAGTATGGATAGAACTAATAGTATAACAATTATCATCATCACAATGAGTAATAGGAGCAACATTATTTTGGAGGGATACATTTTTACCTTTGCTTCTCCGTCTTTTCTTTTTCTTCTTCACATTATGTGTGGGTTCAATCCTCTTTTTGGAGCTCGTTATTAATGAGATTGGTTGGATAGAAGGCTCCCCCTCGTTACCTGATTCATCATAAGAAATAATAGGAGGATATTGGGAAGTCTCTTCCTTTTCATTCATATTCTCTTCATCTTCTATTTCTTTTCTTTTCTTTATATACTTGGCAATATAAGGATTTTCAATGCAATTCACCGCACAATACATATAAATTTCCTCTAGATCAAAATTAAGAACTCTATCAAGGGAAAATTCTGGAATAACCTTAGATATGCGTTTCATTTCATCATAACCCAAGAGCAAACTAAGTTCATTATGACGTGCAAGGGAAATCAAGTCATCACAATTTTTGGACACGATACGATCATGAAACAATTTGCATTGGGTACTGAAATGATCACGTTCATTGCAGAGTTCACAAGTACGGCTAAGAAAGTTTAAATTTTCAGCACAAACATCTAGCCTTTCTTGCAACCATTTAGTTTCCAAATACTTATGTCTCTTGCAAAATCTATCTTCCCTGTTTGGTATGTACTTGCAAACTCTATGCACTCCAAAAAAAATCAACATGCTTATAAGAGATATTTTCATCATGACTAGTGCAATCATCATTAGTACTATCGATATTCAAAGAGTTCATACTAATAACATTGCAATCACGCTCATCATTCAAATATTTAGTGCCAAACATTTTACAGACTTCTTCTTCTAGCATTTGAGCGCAATTTTCCTTTCCATCATTCTGACGAAAGATATTAAAAAGATGAAGCGTATGAGGCAAACTCAATTCCATTTTTTTGTAATTTTCTTTTATAGACTAAACTAGTGATAAAACAAGAAACAAAAAGATTCTATTGCAAGATCTAAAGATATACCTTCAAGCACTAACCTCCCCGGCAACGGCGCCAGAAAAGAGCTTGATGTCTACTACACAACCTTCTTCTTGTAGACGTTGTTGGGCCTCCAAGTGCAAAGGTTTGTAGGACAGTAGCAAATTTCCCTCAAGTGGATGACCTAAGGTTTATCAATCCGTGGCAGGCGTAGGATGAAGATGGTCTCTCTCAAGCAACCCTGCAACCAAATAACAAAGAGTCTCTTGTGTCCCCAACACACCCAATACAATGGTAAATTGTATAGGTGCACTAGTTCGGCGAAGAGATGATGATACAAGTGCAATATGGATGGTAGATAAAGGTTTTTGTAATCTAAAAATATAAAAACAGCAAGGTAACTAATGATAAAAGTGAGCACAAACGGTATTGCAATGCTAGTAAACAAGGCCTAGGGTTCATACTTTCACTAGTGCAAGTTCTCTCAACAATAATAACATAATTGGGTCATATAACTATCCCTCAACATGCAACAAAGAGTCACTCCAAAGTCACTAATAGCGGAGAACAAACAAAGAGATTATGGTAGGGTACGAAACCACCTCAAAGTTATCCTTTCCGATCGATCTATTCAAGGGTCCGTAGTAAAATAACACGAAGCTATTCTTTCCCTTCGATCTATCATAGAGTTTGTACTAGAATAACACCTTAAGATACAAATCAACCAAAACCCTAATGTCACCTAGATACTCCAATGTCACCTCAAGTATCCGCGGGTATGATTATAAGATATGCATCACACAATCTCAGATTCATCTATTCAACCAACACAAAGAACTTCAAAGAGTGTCCCAAAGTTTCTACCGGAGAGTCAAGACGAAAACGTGTGCCAACCCCTATGCATAAGTTCACGATGTCACGGAACTCGCAAGTTGATCACCAAAACATACATCAAGTGCATCACGTGATATCCCATTGTCACCACAGATAAGCACATGCAAGACATACATCAAGTGTTCTCAAATCCTTAAAGACTCAATCCAATAAGATAACTTCAAAGGGAAAACTCAATCCATTACAAGAGAGTAGAGGGGGAGAAACATCATAAGATCCAAATATAATAGCAAAGCTCGCGATACATCAAGATCGTACCACCTCAAGAACATGAGAGAGAGAGATCAAACACATAGCTACTGGTACATACCCTCTGCCCCGAGGGTGAACTACTCCCTCCTCGTCATGGAGAGCGCCGAGATGATAAAGATGGCCACCGGAGAGGGATTCCCCCCTCCGGCAGGGTGCCGGAACGGGTCTAGATTGGTTTTTGGTGGCTACGGAGGCTTCTGGCGGCGGAACTCCCGATCTATTCTGTTCCTCGATGTTTTTAGGGTATATGGACATATATAGGCGAAAGAATTCGGTCAGGGGAGCCGCGCGGGGCCCACGAGGGTGGGGGCGCGCCCATGGGGGGCAGGCGCGCCTCCCTGCCTCATGGCCACCTCGAAGCTTCCCTGACGTAAACTCCAAGTCTCCTAGATTGCTTCCGTTCCAAAAATAACTTTCCCGAAGCTTTCATTCCGTTTGGACTCCGTTTGATATTCCTTTTCTTCGAAACACTGAAATAGGCAAGAAAACAACAATTTGGGCTGGGCCTCCGGTTAATAGGTTAGTCCCAAAAATAATATAGAAGGGTATGATAAAGCCCATAAACATCCAAAACAGATAATATAATAGCATGGAACCGAATCGTCGACTGTCCGGACGTGGAAGCCCTAGCGGCCTTCAAACACATCGTCCGGGACGAGTGGCTCGCCCGCCACATCGGTCAAGAAAAACCAAAATCCATGTCTGCCCTTACCGCTCTGATGACCCGCTCTTGCATGGGAGAAGACAGCTGGCTCGCTCATAGAAGCAATAGCGCCAGTGATCCGGGCACTTCCGAAGTCCGAGACGGCAACGACAAACCACGACGCAGCAAACACAAACGTCACAATGATAATGAAAGAACGCGCGACACAGCGGTCAACGCCGGATTCAGCGGCCCCAAACCCGGTCAACGGAAAAAGCCAATCAAGGCAAACAGAGACAGACCATCCAATTTAGACAAGATATTGGATCGGCCCTGCCAGATTCATGGCAACCCCGATAAACCAGCTAATCACACCAACAGAAGTTGTTGCACCTTCAAGCAGGCCGGCAAGCTCAACGCCGAACACAAGGGGAAGAGGCCGCCCGGTGATAGCGATGACGAAGAGACTCACCAACCAAATTCCGGGGGTCAGAAGCAATTTCCCCCTGAGGTGAAAACAGTGAACATGGCATACGTGACACACACCCCTATAGGGGAGCATGATAAGCACTCCCTACAGACTGAGGATCATACTATGTTTCCTCCAGCCAGAGTACAAAGCGGTCTTATTAAACCGCATATCTTGTCGACCATTAAGCTGCCGGTCTCCATTCAGCAAGACCAACCAATTCTGGAGCTGGACTAGCAGTTCGGCTTCCGCCGTCCGACTCATACACTCGCGAAATCTATACCGCTCAACGCTCATACATAACTATGCATTTAAAATACCATGGGCATTGGCGGAAGCACAATACGGACGGGCCTACAAGTACTCCCATAACCTCCTTCTTTTCTTTTCTAACTA
Organism: Triticum urartu; assembly: GCF_056163025.1. NCBI lineage: Eukaryota > Viridiplantae > Streptophyta > Magnoliopsida > Poales > Poaceae > Triticum > Triticum urartu. Next base: position 223,169,678 of record NC_141878.1, read on the forward strand.
CTCTTTCCTTTTTATTTATCCTTTACCACATGTGACTCAAAGGCTGGTCATCTCACTGACTCTATCGGAGTTCGGGTTTGTACATTCACCCAAAGGCTACCCCTGTTAAGGAGCCCCTTCACCGAGGAAAGGCGGCGCAGACGTGCGATAGGAGGTCTGAAACAATGTTTTGTAGACCGCACTCTCTATTTTGCGAGCCTGTAAAGTGCCTTCTTCCTCAGCCGTCGACCCCTGGCATGTCAAATAGCCGGGGTCGTGGCGTTATTATATACAAAACAATGACTGGCATATCACTCAAGTTCTAGTGAATATAATCTGTATCCAGTATTCACTTTTCTCTAAAGAACTGAATTTTTCTCCTTGTGTTATTTCACATGCCCCGACATAACTCGCCAGGGGCTCGATATGGGAACAAAATAAATTGCCAACAAGTCCAAACAACTTTATAGCATACTTCGGCGTCGCGAGTTTGGCCTTATATGCATCAGCTCCGAATCATGTCTTGGGTCAATAGTTGGGTTGCCCGGCTCCTGTGCTTGCTACCTTATGTTCCGCTCTATCGGCTAAGGTGTTAAAGGGAGAACTACTACGATTGTGTTTCCAGTTCATCTGGTCAAACACCTCAGTAGAGAAAGCCGAAAACTGACTTTCATGATACGGCGAGAGCTGGTCAACCACTCGATGACTTATCGAAATCTTACGTGATTCCCTCAGTATTACACGAAGGACCTTTCTTCAGGTCATACATGTAACGCACCATATTGAGATAACCGCGTACCTACTAGGGTTTATATCATAGACCCACCATAAAACTCCTATGGCTAAGTGAAAGCGTTAATGCCCTATAGTCCAATTGCCTAGTTCGCCGCATTGACACCTCCTTCATGGACCAAGACGTTGGGTTAAGAGTGATCAAGTGCTTTTCCGAACACCCCCGTATTTTCTACGAGGGGGCTAAAGCCGACGACTGGAAAACTTTCAGATTATACAAAAACGGCCACACAGGAGGAACCAAAGCTTCTCAGCAACTATCATTATTATAATATTGTCTTTTACAATTTCAGCACATTTTATTCGAATATCATGTGCTTTGAGCACTGACCCTCTATCAAGCGGGCACCCTCTAAGACGTCCTCGAAATAATGCTCTGGTGTGTGATGGTCCTTGACCTTGGGGGGACTCTTCGCTGCAACATCGGTGGCCTTCATCTTCGCCCAGTATGTCTTGACGCGAGCAAAGGCCATCCGTGCACCTTCAATGCACGTTGAACGCTTAACGGCGTCAATACGCGACACCATATCAACAAGTCGCTACACCAAACCGAAATAACTATCCAGAATTGGTTCAGTAGGCCACAGCCGGACTATGACGTCCTTCATAGCAGAACCGAATATCCTGTGGTGCTCGGCCCACTGGGCCATCTGTTCGTTCAGCAACAATGGACGCTTTGGCACTCCGAATTGTGACCAAAAAAGCTTCTCCATTGCACACCCTTCCTGCGCTTGGTAAAATTGCGCCGCATCAGAGGCGCTCTTCGGCAGGTCCAAGAATGCGTCCCGAGAGATCCACATTTGATTAAGCAGGGAATACTTCGGATCGCCGAACTTCGTCTCTAATAAGAAAGGCTTACCAGCCGCTATCTCCCCAGCTTGCCGGATCTCTTCCCGAGCCGCTCTAGACTCAGATCGTGCTTCTTTCAGCTCTTGTAAGGCCTTGTCGAGATCGGCCACTTTGGCTTTCTTATCCCTCTCGAGGAATTTGCACTGGATAGTGGTTTCCTCTAGCTCGCGCGCCATGATAGAAATTCTCTCCTCACACTGGCGCCGAGCAGCCTGTTCGGTTTTTAACTCATCAGCTGCCTTATTGGCAGCCGAATTACTCATCTGGGCTTGCTCCTTGGCGAGGACAAGTTCAGCCCGAAGGGCCTCCACCGCAGCAGCACCATCTGCAGTTATGCGTGTCTCAGTATACAATTCTAGCTTCGTGCTCATGTTATCATACATACATATACTGACTGCTTAAAAAATGTACCTTGCACCTCATCAAGCCGCCTGTTGATAAGCATGATGTCATCATCCGCCTCATCCATCTTCTGCTGCAGATCGGCAACCTCTGTGGTTCGGACAATAGCCGGTGAGGTAACAGCCTGTGTTCCAAGTAGTTAGATTATTTCCTGGCCATATCTTTTTGATCCTCTGATCGCCTCCCTTGGGAGGCCAATCAGAGTCTCAGGGGCTACTATCTATACACAGGAGTATTTTGTGAATAAAACACAATTTAAAACATTACAGTCCAAACCTCGAAGCCTCTTAGGAGGCCTGTGAAGGCCTTAGTCAATCCGCTTTTCGCGGACAGGACCTTTTCAACCACCGTACCCATCAAGGTACGATGGTCCTCGGAGACGGACGCCTGTCGCAGCATGTTCATCAATATATCCGGCACTTCTGGATCTCCGGAAGCTGCTGTAGCAGCATGGCGTCCCTTCGAAGGGATCCGTTCATTTGTCCCTAGAGTTGTCTCCGGCTGTAAGTCGGACAGTCCGGGGCCTTTAGCTACTGAAGTATCACCTTCGGTTAGTGTTTTCATCATCCCTCGCATCACTTGTTGATCAGGAGAGACCCTCCGGGACGACACCTCGAAGTCGTCCGCCCTATTGGGCGAGGAGACCGGTGGAGGCGTCTCGCTTTCCATCATCTCCGGGAGAAGATCCCCCAAGGAAGAGGGTTGTTGAAGAAGATTGTGTGCCGAGCTACAAAAACATATATTCTAGATGTTACCCTGGTCACACGAGAGAAACGAGATATGTTTAAAACACCCTTGTTCGCTTACGATTTAGGCTTGCCCTCGCCAGGGGACTGTGCGATAACGTCATCCTCAAATCCCGAGCCGCCCGACAGGGGCATTTTTCCTTGCTTGGGAGCCTTCTCCTCCCAATCTTCGGAGACGGCCCTTTTCTTACCATGGGGAGAAGGAATGTTGACTTCTCCTTTACTTTTTTCTTCGGGCGATGGGATTTTGATCTCCCCGGACACAACATCTATTATAACTTCGGAATGGAGGCCACCTTCGGTCCTCCCGCTCCCTGTCTTGTCCTCCTTCATAGGCATCTGGTACGGTGCCGGGGCCTGCATCCTTATTAATACGTGATCCACCGAGTCTTCGGGAAGGGGGGTCGAACACCTAATTCGCTCTACTTTCTTTATCCAGCCCTGGAAGAAGATAGTGTGATCAGTATCGCACTACGGCACGCATACCTAGAGATTGTTCTGGAGTTGAGCGCTTACCAAGGTATCTGGATGGTTGTGGTCGAGGCCGATGTCCTCGGTGGTGTCCGGCCACTGTTTTCGTTTCCCAAAAAACAACTTCCACATTCCTTTGTGCGTAGTACTGAAGAAGTCTTAGAGGGTCCGCGGTCCTTCCGGATTAAACTCCCACATACGGAGAGGCCGTCGCTGGCATGGAAGAGCCCGGCGGACCAACATTACTTGAACCACGTTGATAAGACCAACGTCCTTCTCAAGGAGGCTCCGGTTGCGGCTCTATAGAGTCTGCACTTCGTCAATTGATCCCCAGTCCAGCCCCTTATTAATCCATGATGCATTCTGTAATGGAGAGCCATATCGAAATGCAGGTATAGCTGCCCACTTGGTACCGCGGGGTTCAGTGATGTAAAACCACTCCCGCTGCCATAGGTTGGGAGTTTCGGTGAAAGAGCATTTTGGCCAGGGAGCATTGGTAAGCTTTCTCACTGTAGCACCTCCGCACTCTGCTTGTTCCCCATCGACTACCTTCGGCTTCACACTAAAGGTCTTGAGCCATAAGCCGAAGTGTGGGGGAATACTAAGAAAGGCCTCGCACGTGATAATGAACATCGAGATGTGAAGGAAAGAATCTAGGGCTAGATCGTGAAAATCTAGTCCGTAGTAAAACATGAGCCCCCGAACGAAGGGATGAAGAACAAATCCTAGCCCTCGCAGGAAGTGGGAGATGAATACAACCCTCTCGCCGGATCTGGGAGTAGGAATAACCTGTCCTCGAGCAGGAAGCCTGTGGGGGATCTCCGCGGTCAGGTATCTGGCCGCACGAAGCTTCGTGATGTCCACTTCTGTAACAGAGGAAGCCACCCATCAGCCCTGTGGGCTGGGTCCGGACATGATTGGGAAGCTTGAAGCAACGAAGTCGAACCTTGCGTGCTAGAACTCGAAGTTGGAAGGGCTGAGGAAAGGGTCGGCGTAAAATAGGACGGCCCTTGGCTCCTTTATAAAGGCAACAGATATCGAACGCCTCCTCCTAAGCTGGAAAACCTGCCTATTCCTAAGGAATCATACCAATGGAACGGTTGGGTTACCCACGCTCGTATTGATGAGAATCCCGCAATAAGGGGACACGATCTCTGCTTCGATAAGATGTGCCAATAAAAACAGTGCCTCAAAACGTGAAACGGCAGGACAAGAAACAGTTCGAAATAATGACCGGGCAAACGTGATGTCACATTACAAAAAGTTGTCGGCGGATTGGACTCATGATATATTATACTCTGTGCGGTTGTGCGTGGTACTTGTGTTGTAGATTCAGACACGTTCGTCACGACCGAAGACTATCTTGGAGTATTCGAAAAGGGGAACCCGCCTTGCAATGCCGAAGACAATCTGCGCGCCAGACACCTCGTCATTGAAGCCTAGTTCAGGGGCTACTGAGGGAGTCCTGGACTAAGGGGTCCTCGAGCGTCTGACCTATTAGACATGGGCCGGACTGATGGGCTATGGAGATACGAAGACAGTGGGCAAGGAAGATAATATGCAGAATGCTACACAATGAACCAATCCCTCTTCCCATAATATAAGAGTGTTTTGAACACAAGTGTACCATACAAAATGTTCTTATATTATGGGACAGAGGGAGTAGCTGTTAATGTAAGTACAGTGATAGATGACGTTCAGTCCTTACAAGAGGACTGCAGAGCTAAACCTCTTCAAAAGAATGGGGTTGATTGTAACGCCCTCGATGCGGCTATATCTCCCACGTGTCGAAGCACGACTTAGAGGCATAACCGCATTGAAAGCAATGTCGCAAGTGAGGTAATCTTCACACAACCCATGTAATACATATGGGAAAGAGATACATAGTTGGCTTACAATCGCCACTTCACACAATTACATGATTAAAGCATTACATCATCCAGATACAATCAAGGTCCGACTACAGAACCAAAATAAAAGAAGAACCCGAAAAGCGACAAGGCCCCCGATCGACCCCAACTGGGCTCCACTACTGAACAACTAGAACGAAAACAACACAAAGGACAAGATCTTCATCGAGCTCCTCCTTGAGCTTGGTTGCGTCATCTGCACGGACTCATCGGCACCTGCAAGCTGGTTTTGGAAGTATCTGTGAGCCACGGGGACTCAACAATCTCGCACCCTCGCGATCAAGACTATTTAAGCTTATAGGAAGGGTAAAAGGTATGAGGTGGAGCTACAGCAAGCGACTAGCATATATGGTGGCTAACATACGAAAATGAGAGCGAGAAGAGAAGGCAAAGCACGGTCGATAAAAGTATGATCAAGAAGTGATCCTAAAACAACCTACGTCAAGCATAACTCCAACACCGTGTTCACTTCCCGGACTCCGCCGGGAAGAGACCATCACGGTAACACACGCGGTTGATGTATTTTAATTAAGGTCAACTTCAGGTTTTCTACAACCGGACGTTAACAAATTCCCATCTGCCCATAACCGCGGGCATGACTTTCGAAAGTTCAAATCCCTGCAGGGGTGTCCCAACTTAGCCCATCACAAGCTCTCACGGTCAACAAAGGATAAACCTTCTCCCGAGACATTCCGATCAGACTCGGCATCCCAGTTCTACAAGACAACTTCGACAATGGTAAAACAAATCCAGCAACACCGCCCGAATGTGCCGACAAATCCCGATAGGAGCTGCACATATCTCGTTCTCAGGGCACACCGGATGAGCAGTCCGTACAACTAAAACCAGCCCTCGAGTTTCCCCAAGGTGGCGCTGCAAGGGGCTCTAGTTTGGACCAACACTCAGAGGAGCACTGGCCCGGGGGGTTAAAATAATGATGACCCTCAGGAGCACGACTCCCAAGGGAAAATAAAAAGGCTAGGTGGCGAATGGTAAAACCAATGTTGGGCATTGCTGGAGGAGTATTACTCAAGGCGAACTGTCAAGGGGTTCCCATTATAGCCCAACCACGTAAGGAACGCAAAATCCGGGAACATAACACCGATATGACGGAAACTAGGGCGGCAAGAGTGGAACAAAACACCAGGCATAAGGCCGAGCCTTCCACCCTTTACGAGGTAGATAGATGCATTAATTAAATAAGATATATTGTGATATCCCAACAAGTAAACATGTTCCAACAAGGAACAACATCTCCATGTTCCAACAAGGAACAAACTTCAATCTTCACCTGCAACTAACAATGCTATAAGAGGGGCTGAGCAAAGCGGTAACATAGCCAAACAACAGTTTGCTAGGACAAGGTGGGTTAGAGGCTTGGCTCAACAATATGGGAGGCATGATAAGCAAGTGGTAGGTATCGCAGCATAGGCATAGCAAAAGAGCGAGCAACTAAACAAGCAAAGATAGAAGTGATTTTGAGGGTATGGTCATCTTGCCTGAAATCCCGCAAGGAAGAAGAACGAGTCCATGAAGAAGACAAACGGATGTAGACGAACGAATCCTCACAACACAACGTAATTGGAACCAACCCGAAGAAGCAAACACCGGAAAAGAAAGCACACAACATAGTAAACAACCAACACATGAACATGGTATGATATGCAAGATGCGGTATGCGATGCATATGCATGATTTGACAATAAATGATTGAACCTGGCCTCAACTTGGAAATCCAAGTGTGACACTGGAAAGGTGAGGTGATTTCGGTTGAAATCGATATAAAGAACACCGGAAACGGAGGCACGGTTATGAAATGGCAAGCAAAACAAATATGGCACCGGACTGCGATAAACAGCAAGTAGCCATCTAAATGCAACAAGATAATTATGCTACAGCACTCAAACATGGCAAAAAAAATACATGGAAGGGATCCATTCATGATGCTTGACAAAATATGAACACTGAGCTACGGCCAATTCATCCATTAACAGGTTCAAACAAGCATGGCAAAAGTGCAATTGGTAAACAGGTTTCAGACTTAGTGAAATTAACACTAGTCTGGAATTTCAGATCGTTAGCACACTTTGGAGCAAGAAAACTATATGCTACAGGAACGTAACATAGCAAAGAAAAGCATGGAATGAAGCTACTCAAAGAGCTTAACAAAAGTCCCTTAGTGACCTTGAGCCAAAAGGGATCAGAAAATACAATTGCAAGCATGTGAACATGGCAAAAACATAATCAGATCACAGACCTTCGTAATGTCATTATGAACGAGGCTCACAATTCACTCCTCTCTATCCACCCTGGAAGTACAAAGATGTACCATGACCTCAAGCAGTCGTATTGGTGGAGTCGAATGAAGCGCGAGATTGCTCAGTTCGTGAATGAATGTGATGTCTGCAGAAGAGTGAAAGCAGAACACCAATGACCAGCTGGTCTCCTCCAACCTCTTGCCATTCCAGAATGGAAGTTTGACCATATTGAGATGGACTTCGTGACTGGATTTCCAAAGTCCAAGCATGGCAATGATGCTATCTTCGTTGTCATCGACAAACTCACTAAAGTGGCTCATTTTCTTCCTATCAAAGAATCTATCATAGCAGCTCAATTGGCAGAGCTATATACCTCCCGGATTGTCTCTCTGCACGGCATTCCGCAGTTGATATCTTCAGATCGTGGCAGCATCTTCACCTCCAAGTTTTGGGATTCTTTTTAGAAGGCCATGGGCACCAACATTCGCTTCAGCATAGCTTTTCATCCTCAAACCAGTGGTCAAGTCGAGCGAGTAAATCAGATTCTTGAAGATATGCTCAGGGCTTGCGTCATCTCTTTCGGTATGAAGTGGGAAGATTGTCTTCCATATGCCGAGTTCTCCTACAACAACAGCTTCCAAGCGAGTTCGGGCAAGGCCCCATTTGAAATTCTCTATGGCAGGAAGTGTCGTACTCCTCTTAACTGGTCAGAGACTGGTGAACGTCAACTTCTTGGTAATGACTTGATCACAGAGGCAGAAGATATGTGCAAAGTCATTCGTGAGAATCTCAAAGCCTCGTAATCACGCAAGAAGAGCTACTATGATAGTAAGCATCGTGATTTGGCTTTCAAGATCGAAGACCATGTCTACCTCCGCGTCTCTCCAATGAATGGTACTCGTCGCTTCGGTATCAAAGGGAAGCTTGCCCCTAGATGCGTGGGTCCTTTCAAGATCGTCAGCAAAAGAGGCGATCTTGCCTATCAACTTGAGCTTCCCTCCAACTTTGCAAACGTGCACGACGTGTTTCACGTGTCTCAACTCCGCAAGTGCTTCAAGACTCCTGACCGCACCGTCAACTTCGAAGACATTGATCTCCAAGAAGACCTGTCTTATCATGAGCACCCTGTTGCTATTCTTGAAGAAACTGAGCACAAGACTCGCAACAAGTCTATCAAATTCCTCAAATTCAAGTGGTCACATCATTTCGACCATGAAGCCACCTGGGAACGCGAGGATCACCTCCGTTCTGAGTACCCGCAGTTTTTCCAGTCCTAGATCTCAGGACGAGATCCTTTCGTAGTGGTGGAGTGTTGTAACACCCCGGATGTAAGTTACCTTATTTGTATCCTGTAACGCCCTCGATGCGGCTATATCTCCCACGTGTCGAAGCACGACTTAGAGGCATAACTACAATGAAAGCAATGTCGCAAGTGAGGTAATCTTCACACAACCCATGTAATACATAAGGGAAAGAGATACATAGTTGGCTTACAATTGCCACTTCACACAAATACATGAATAAAGCATTACATCAACCAGATACAATCAAGGTCCGACTACGGAACCCAAAATAAAAGAAGACTACCCCAAATGCTACACGGATCCCCGATCGTCCCCAACTGGGCTCCATTACTGATCAACTAGAAAGAAACAACACAAAGGATAATATCTTCATCGAGCTCCTCCTGAGCTTGGTTGCGTCACCTGCTCGGTAACATCGGCACCTGCAAACTGGTTTTGGAAGTATATGTGAGTCACGGGGACTCAGCAATCTCACACCCTAGCGATCAAGACTATTTAAGCTTATGGGTAAGGTAAATGTATGATGTGGAGCTGCAGCAAGCGACTAGCATATATGGTGGCTAACAACGCAAATGAGAGCGAGAAGAGAAGGCAAAAGCACGGTCAAACAACTATGATCAAGAAGTGATCCTAGAACAACCTACGTCAAGCATAACTCCAACACCGTGTTCACTTCCCGGACTCTGCCGAGAAGAGACCATCACGGTTACACACGCGGTTGATGTATTTTAATTAAGGTCAACTTCAGGTTTTCTACAACCGGACATTAACAAATTCCCGTCTGCCCATAACCGCGGGCACGGCTTTCGGAAGTTCAAATCCCTGCAGGGGTGTCCCAACTTAGCCCATCACAAGCTCTCATGGTCAACAAAGGATATTCCTTCTAGCGGGAAGACCCGATAAGGTTTGGAATCCCGGTTACAAGACATTTTGACAGGTAAAAAAAGACCAGCAAGACCGCCCGATGCGCCGACATCCTGATAGGAGCTGCACATATCTCGTTCTCAGGGCAACATCGGATGAGCGCTCCGTACAACTAAAACCAGCCCTCAAGTTTCCCCAAGGTGGCGCTGCAAAGGACTCTAGTTCGGACCAACACTTAGACAAGCACTGGCCCGGGGGGGGGTTAAAATAAAGATGACCCTCGGGATGTGCGACTCCCAAGGGAAAAAGGCTAGGTGGCGAGTGGTAAAACCAAGGTTGGGCCTTGCTGGAAGAGTTTTATTCAAGGCGAACTATGTAACGCCCTCGATGTGGCTATATCTCCAGCGTATCGAAGCACGACTTAGAGGCATAACCGCATTGAAAGCAATGTTGCAAGTAAGGTAATCTTCACAACATCCCATGTAAATAGATAATAAAAGGGAAGGTACATAGTTGGCTTACACTTGCCACATCACACAAAGTACATAAATAGCATTACATCAACCAATCACTCATGGCCCGACTATGGTGCCAAAATAAAAGATCAACCCAACATGCGACACGGTCCCGATCGCCCCAACTGGGCACCACTACTGATCATCAGGGAAAGACACATAGTAACGGCGTGAGTCTTCGTCGAACTCCCACTTGAGCTCAAGCGCATCATCTGGAACGGAGTCATCAGGCCCTGCATCTGGTTTGGAAGTAATCTGTGAGCCACAAGGACTCAGAAATCTCGCACCCTCGCGATCAAGACTATTTAAGCTTGTAGGTAAAGGCAAGGTAATATGTGGAGCTACAGCAAGCGACTAGCATATATGGTGGCTAACCTGTTCGCAAAAGAGAGCGAGAAGAGGAGGCAAAGCACGAACGAATAACTAGAGAACAACCTGCGCAAACATTACTCCAACACCGTGTTCACCTCCCGGACTCCACCGAGAAGAGACCATCACGGCAACACACTCAGTTGATTCATTTTAATTAAGTTAAAGTTCAAGTTATCTACAACCGGACATTAACAAATTCCCATCTGCCCATAACCACGGGCACGGCTTTCGAAAGTTCAAATCCCTGCAGGGGAGTCCCAACTTAGCCCATGACAAGCTCTCATGGTCAACGAAGGATATTCCTTCTAGCGGGAAGACCCGATCAGACTCGGAATCCCGGTTACAAGACATTTCGACAAGGTAAAACAAATCCAGCAACACCGCCCGAATGTGCCGACAAATCCTGATAGGAGCTGCACATATCTCATTCTCAGGGCACACTCAGATTGTCCAAGGTACGGGTAGGCCAGCCCAGAGTTGCCCCTGGTGGCCACCGGCAGCTGACAGGTTGGACCAACACTCAGAGAAGCACTGGCCCGGGGGGTTTAAATAAGATGACCCTCGGGCTCCGGAAACCCAAGGGAAAAAAAGGCTAGGTGGCAAAAGGTAAAACCAAGGTTGGGCATTGCTAGAGGAGTTTTATTCAAGGTGAACTGTCAAGGGGTTCCCATTATTACCCAACCGCGTAAGGAACGCAAAATCCGGGAACATAACACTGATATGACGGAAACTAGGGCGACAAGAGTGGAACAAAGCACTAGGCAAAAGGCCGAGCCTTCCACCCTTTACCAAGTATATAGATGCATCAAGATAACAAGATAATATAATAATATCCCAACAAGAAAATAATGTTCCAACAAGGAACGATCTCCAATCTTCACCTACAACTAGCAATGCTATAAGAGGGGCTGAGCAAAGCGGTAACATAGCCAATCAACGGTTTGCTAGGACATGGTGGGTTAGAGGTTTGACATGGCAATTTGGGAGGCATGATAAGCAAGTGGTAGGCATTGTAGCATAGGCATAGCAAAAGAGCGAGCATCTAGGAAAGCAAAGATAGAAGTGATTTCGAGGGTATGATCATCTTGCTTGCAAAGTTGTCAGAGTTGACTGGATCCTCGAAAGAAAACTCAACGGGCTCCTCGTTAGCGAACTCATCTCTCGGCTCTACCCAAACAAGACAAACAAGCAAAAGGAACGCAATCAACCACGTGCAAATGCTCGAACAACATGATGCAAACATGGTATGCTATGCGGGATGCGATATGTGATGCATATGCAAGATTTGACAAGGAATGAAAGAACCTGGCCTCAACTTGGAAATCCAAGAGTGCCACTGGAAAGGTGAGGTGATTTCGGTTGAAATTGATATAAAGAACACCGGAATCGGAGACACGGTTTGGAAATGGCAAGCAAAACAAATATGGCACCTGTCTGCGATAAACAGCAAGTAGCCATCTAAATGCATCAAGATAATTATGCTACAGCACTCAAACATGGCAACAAAATACATGACAGGGATCCACTCATAATGCTTAACAAAAGATGAACACTGAGCTACGGCCAATTCATCCATTAATAGGTTCAAACAAGCATGGCCAAAGTGCAATTGGTAAACAGGTTTCAGACTTAGTGAAATTAACACAAGCCTGGAATTTCAGATCAGGTCGCACACTTTGGAGCAAGAAAACTACATGCTACAGGAACTTAACATGGCAAAGCAAGGCATGGCATGGAGCTACTCAAAGAGCTTAACAAAAGTCCCTTAGTGACCTTGAGCCAAAAGGGATCAGAAAATACAATTGCAAGCATGTGAACATGGCAAAAACATAATCAGATCTCAGACTTGGTGAAAAACTGGAGCATGCAAATCTGATATCAAGTAGGCATGTTCACGAGCTCAATGCACTCACTACAGAGCATGTCATGACAATCTAAGCATACACCCATTAAGAATACACATTATATAAGCTAGAAATGGCAAGAACAATAACATAGCATGCACGGATCAACTACAACATCCTCGGCAAAATCACTAACAAGTAGACAATCTGCCCAAATTCACGAAATAGCAAAAGTAGCGCTCGATTGACTCAAGCTAGGGTGCTCCATAATTGCAAACAAAGGCATGGATGGATAGAGCACTACAATATTAACAAATCATCCTTATTGATCATCCTCAAAAGAGGCGCGGATCACTAGGAAACAACATGAACATATGGCATCAAGATAAAAATAGATCAAGGACTTAGTGGAATTGCTAAGTCCCTGAAATCAGCATTAATGAATGCACCACTTTGCAAGCTCGTGCTAGTCACCACACACATCACAAAAATACATGGATTGCACCTCTAGAAAGATGGCAAAGCATATAAAAAAACTCATGTAGAGCTCAGGGGCATATCATGCACACATAAATCATGGCAAAAATGACAAATAGCTATTTGGTGCAGCAGATCTGACAATTATCTGAAATAGCTCTTTTCCCACAACATTTCGGGCATCAAGATGAACTCAAATGAAAATGATGCAATGAGATGAAATGATGTACTCTCTGAGTCGAACATTTTGATATGCCATATGCCCAAATTATACCTCGGAAAAAAGTCAACGCGAGACGGAGAGAAGCGGGATGGTGTGGATCCGGATCGGGACGAAGACGTTTGGATCGGGGGAGTGGTGGATCTCATCCCACTCCCCGGATCGGATCCGGCCGGAGCGGAGGAAGACGCCGGTGAGGTCAGCGCGGGCTCCGGCGAGGGGTGAAGACTCCGGCGAGGCGCGGTGGAGCTCCGGCGGCGGCCGGGAGCCGGAATGGACGGCAGCGAGGTGAGCTAAAGCGGGGCGGCGGCGAGCAAGTGCGGCGGCGCGGGTCGGTTGAGCACGGCCTCCAGCGGCGGCGCGGGGAGGCGTAAGGTGGCGGCGGAGATGACGCGGCGGCGGTGGAGCGCGCCGGCATCGAAGGCGATGGCGGCGGATGGCGCCGGCGAACGGGCAGACGCGGGGTGTGGCTCGCGGGGTCTGGCCCGGTTCGGCCCAGAGGCGGGCCGGCGATGCGCCTCGGGCGGTTCCAGCGGCGCGGCGAAGTGGGCACGCGGGCGCGCGAATCAGACGACGCCATGTGGCGGCGGACGGCGAAGTCGGACGTGCCCGTCGGCGGGATGTTTGTCTGGTGGCGCGAGGATGAAGGGATCTAGGGTTTGCACCGCGAATTTGGGAAGGGTTGCACATATTTATAGGTAGAGGGAGCTAGGAGAGTCCAAATGAGGTGCGGTTTTCCGCCATACGATCGTGATCGAACGATCTATATGATGGAGAGGGTTTTGGTGGGTTTTGGGCCAAATTGGAAGGGTGTTGGGCTGCAACACACACGAGGCCTTTTCGGTCCCTCGGTTGACCGTTGGAGCATCAAACGAAGTCCAAATGGTACGAAACTTGACAGGCGGTCTACCGGTAGTAAACCAAGGCCGCATGACAAATCTCGGTCCAATCCGGAAATGTTTAACATCCGCACACGAAAAAGAGTTAGAAAGGGACACCGGGTGACATAGGAGTGCCGGATTGCAAAATGGACAACGGGGAAAATGCTCGGATGCATGAGACGAACGTGTATACAAATGAAATGCACATGATGACATGATATGCAATGCATGACACGCAAGAAATGACAATGCAACAACAGCGAATAAGCGGAGGACACCTGGCACATCGGTCTCGGGGCGTTACATTGATTCTAAATTTATGTAAGAGTCCATACGGATCTTATAATGTCCACCAAATGGAAGATAACAAGGCTAACATGTGAAGTGATGCTACATAATTAACCAGCTAGGAAAGTAAGTATGGTCATACAAGGCAAGAGGTACTCACAAGAGCAATGCAGTGTGCAGTATAGTTGCGAGATTCTATGGTCCCTTGAGAATGAATGTTCTTCTGCAAACAATTTTCGTACGAGTGAGACGTTAAGGCACGTGCATAAATGTAGTTCAAATTGTGATGTGATATCATAGACAATACCTTATGCTGCAGACGAGACCAATGTGTAACAAGATTATTCCAGTCACCGTCGGATAAATGTAGCACCGGAGACTTTATACAAATTTCGTTTAGAGGCTTGCCATCGAAGTGCGCTTGCCTTGGGTAGGAACGATACTTCATTAATGAGTGCTTGAAAAGCGCAACCAACCCTTGCTCGTCTTGACAATCCAGTTTGGTCCTCACCTATTTAAAAGAATGAAATCTTGTGTCTTCTGTCAGTAGAAACATATGCAGTAATTACCATGAATAACATTAGTACATTACTTACGCGTAAGTTGCGGAGGAAGATTGGAAATTGTTCTTTGTCTGTGGTATAATCTTTTCATTAAGGAAAGATGTGCACAAAGTTCTTGACAACAATATAAGCTTCGTCTTGTAAACTGGGAAGAAGTGGAACAAGAGTCCTATTTGCTACAATTGGGGCTCTCTCTCGTTCGAAAAGGGATTAGGCAACTGGATTTGGTGTACTCTTTGCTAGAATGGGGTTTTGCATCGTAGAGCTGGTGCTATGTCAACAGGCATCATCATACTGTTTGCGGCAGTTGGGGTCTGCTGAGTTGGGGCATCAGAGATGGCCGGTGTAGTAGGGCTAGAGTCTGCTAGAGTTGTGGCCGTGTTTTCCGGGTCTGGTTGAAGGAAATATGCCCTAGAGGCAATAATAAAGTTGTTATTTATATTTCCTTATATCATGATAAATGTTTATTATTCATGCTAGAATTGTATTAACCGGAAACTTAGTACATGTGTGAATACATAGACAAACAAAGTGTCCCTAGTATGCCTCTACTTGACTAGCTCGTTAATCAAAGATGGTTATGTTTCCTGACCATAGACATGTGTTGTCATTTGATGAACGGGATCACATCATTAGAGAATGATGTGATGGACAAGACCCATCCGTTAGCTTAGAACTATGATCGTTTAGTTTATTGCTAGTGCTTTCTTCATGACTTATACGTGTTCCTATAACTATGAGATTATGCAACTCTCGAATACCGGAGGAACACTTAGTGTGCTATCAAACGTCACAACGTAACTGGGTGATTATAAAGATGCTCTACAGGTGTCTCCGATGGTGTTTGTTGAGTTGGCATATATCGAGATTAGGATTTGTCACTCCATGTATCGGAGAGGTATCTCTGGGCCCTCTCGGTAATGCTCATCACTATAAGCCTTGCAAGCAATGTGACTAAAGAGTTAGTTACGGGATGATGCATTACGGAACGAGTAAAGAGACTTGCCGGTAACGATATTGAACTAGGTATGATGATACCGATGATCGAATCTCGGGCAAGTAACATACCGATGACAAAGGGAACAACTTATGTTGTTATGCGGTTTGACCGACAAAGATCTTCATAGAATATGTAGGAGCCAATATGAGCATCCAGGTTCTACTATTGGTTATTGACCGGAGATGTGTCTCGGTCATGTCTACATAGTTCTCGAACCCGTAGGGTCCGCATGCTTAACGTTCGATGATGATTCGTATTATGAGTTATGTGATTTGATGTATCGAAGGTTGTTCGGAGTCCCGGATGAGATCACGGACATGACGAGGAGTCCCGAAATGGTCAAGACATAAAGATCGATATATTGAAAGGCTATATTCGGACATCGGAAAGGTTCTGAGTGATTCGGGTATTTTTCGGAGTACCGGAGAGTTACGGGAATTCTTCGGGGGAAGTAGTGGGCCTTAATGGGCCATACGGGAAAGGAGAGAAGGGCCTCAAGGGGTGGCAGCGCGCCCCCATGGGCTGGTCCGAATTGGACTAGGAGGGGGCGACACACCCCTCTTTCCTTCTCCCTCCCCCTCTCCTTCCTTCTTCTCCTACTTGGACTAGGAAAGTGGTAAACCTACTCCTACTAGGAGTACGAATCCCCCCTTTGGGAGCGGCCCTTGAGGCCGGCCCTCCTCCTCCTCCCCTCCTTTATATACGGGGAGGGGGGTACCCCATAGACACACAAGTTGATTTCTTAGCCGTGAGCGGTGCCCCCTCCATAGGTTTCCACCTCGGTCATATTTGTCGTAGTGCTTAGGCGAAGCCTTGCGTCGGTAACTTCATCATCACCGTCAACACACTGTTGTGCTGACGCAACTCACGCTCGGCCTCAACTGGATCAAGAGTACGAGGGATGTCACCGAGCTGAATGTGTGCAGATCGCGGAGGTGACATGTGTTCGGTGCTTGATCGGTTGGATCGCGAAGACGTTCGACTACATCAACCGCGTTACTTAACGCTTCCGCTTTCGGTCTACGAGGGTACGTAGACACACTCTCCCCTCTCGTTGCTATGCATCTCCTAGATAGATCTTGCGTGATCGTAGGAAAATTTTGAAATACTGCGTTCTCCAATAGTGGCATCCGAGCCAGGTCTGTGCGTAGATGTTATATGCACGAGTAGAACACAAAGAGTTGTGGGTGATAATAGTCATACTGCTTACCAGCATGTCATACTTTGATTCGACGGTATTGTTGGATGAAGCGGCCCAGACCGACATTACATGACCGCGTTCATGAGACTGGTTCTACCGTCGTGCTTCACACGCATGTGGCTAGTGGGTGTATGTTTCTCCAACTTTAGCTGAATCAAGTGTGACTACGCCCGGTCCTTGTTGAAGGTTAAAACAGCACACTTGACGAAAAATCATTGTGGTTTTGATGCGTAGGTAAGAACGGTTCTTCCTAAGCCCGCAGCAGCCACATAAAACTTGCAACAACAAAGTAGAGGATGTCTAAATTGTTTTTTGAAGGGCATGTTGTTATGTGATATGGTCAAGTCATGATGAGATATAAATTGTTGTATGAGATGATCATGTTTTGTTAAAGTTATCGGTAACTGACAGGAGCCTTATGGTTGTCTCTTTATTGCATAAGATGCAGGCACTATATAATTGCTTTACTTTATCGCTACGCGATAGTAATAGTTGCAAAAGCAATAGTTGGCGAGACGACCATGTGATGACATGTTGATAGAGATCAAGATGATGGAGAACATGGTGTCATGCCGGTGACAATGGAGATCATGACGGTACTTTGGAGATGGAGATCAAAGGCACAAGATGATGATGGCCATATCATGTCACATATTTTGATTGCATGTGATGTCTATCTTTTATGCATCTTATTTTGCTTAGTACGACGGTAGCATTATGAGATGATACCTTACTAAAATTTCAAGGTAAAAGTGTTCTCCCTGAGTATGCACCGTTGCTACAGTTCATCGTGCCGAGACACCATGTGATGATCGGGTGTGATAAGCTCTACGTTCACATACAACGGGTGCAAGCCAGTTTTGCACAAGCAGAATACTCAGGTTAAACTTGACGAGCCTATCATATGCAGATATGGCCTCGGAACACTGAGACCGAAAGGTCGAGCGGGAATCATATAGTAGATATGGTCAACATAGTGACCATTGAAAACTTCTCCATCTCACGTGATGATCGGACATGGTTTAGTTGATATGGATCACGTGATCATTTAGATGACTAGAGGGATGTCTAACTAAGTGAGAGTTCTTAAGTAATATGATTAATTGAACTTAAATTTATCATGAACTTAGTCCTGATAATATTTGCATATCTATGTTGTAGATCAATTGCTCGCGTATAGCTTCCTCGTTTTATTTATGATATGTTCCTAGAGAAAACTATGTTGAAAGATGTTAGTAGAAATGATGCGGACTAGCTCCGTGATCTGAGGATTATCCGCATTGCTGCATAGAAGAATTATGTCCTTGATGCACCGCTAGGTGACATACCTTTTGCAAGAGCAGATGCAGACGTTATGAACGTTTGACAAGCTCGGTATGATGACTACTTGATAGTTTTAGTGCGCCATACTTTACGGCTTAGAACTGGGACTTCAAAAACTTTTTGAACGCCATAGAGCATACGAGATGTTCCAAGAGCTGAAATTGGTATTTCAGACTCATGCCCGTGTTAAGAGGTATGAGACCTCTGACAAGTATTTTGCCTACAAGATGGAGGAGAATAGCTCAGCTAGTGAGCATGTGCTCAGAATGTCTGAGTACTACAATCACTTGAATCAAGTGGGAGTTAATCTTCCAGATAATTAGTGACTGACAGAGTTCTCTAGTCACTATCACCAAGTTACTAGAACTTCGTGATGAAATATAATATGCAAGGGATAATGGAAACAATTCCCAAACTCTTCGCGATGCTGAAATTGGCGAAGGTAGAAATCAAGAAAAAGCATCAAGTGTTCATGGTTGACAAGACCACTAGTTTCAAGTAAAAAGGTAAGGGAAAGAAAGGGAAAATCAAGAAGAATGGCAAGCAAGTTGCCACTCCAGTGAAGAAGCCCAAAGCTAGACCTAAGCCTGAAACTGAGTGCTTCTACTGCAAAGGGAATGGTCATTGGAAGCGGAACTACCCCAAATACTTGGCGGATAAGAAGGATGACAAAGTGAACAAAAGTATATTTGATATATGTGTACTTTACTAGTGTTCATAGTAACCCCAGGGTATTTGATACCAGTTCAGTTGCTAAGATTAGTAACTCGAAACAGGAGTTGCAAAATGAACATAGACTAGTTAAGGGCAAGGTGACGATGTGTGTTGGAAATGATTCCAAGGTTGATAAGATGACCATCGCCCACTCCTTTTACCTTCGGGATTAGTGTTGAACCTAAAATAAATATTATTTGGTGTTTGCGTTGAGCATGAATATGATTGGATCATGTTTATTGCAATACGGTTATTCATTTAAGTCAAAGAATAATTGTTCTTATATTTACATGAATAAAACCTTCTATGGTCATACACTTACTACAAATGGTTTATTGAATCTCGATCGTAGTGATACACATATTCATAATATTGATGCCAAAAGATGCAAAGTTGATAATGATAGTGCAACATACTTGTGGCAATGACGTTTAGGGCATATTGGTGTAAAGCGCATGAAGAAACTCCATGCGGGTGGACTTTTGGAATCACTTGATTATGAATCACTTGATGCTTGCGAACCATGCCTCATGAGCAAGATGACTAAAACTCCATTCTCCGGAACAATGGAACGAGCAACAGACTTATTGGAAATTATACATACTGATGTATGCGGTCCGATGAGTGTTGATGCTCGTGGCGGGTATCATTATTTTCCGACCTTCACAAATGATTTGAGCAGATATGAGTATATCTACTTAATGAAACACAAGTCTTAACCATTTGAAAAGTTCAAAGAATTTCAGAGTGAAGTGGAGAATCATCGTAACAAGAAAATAAAGTTTCTATGATCTGATCGCGGAGACGAAATATTTGAGTTATGAGTTTGGCCTTCAGTTGAAACAATGTCGAATAGTTTCACAACTCACACCACCTGGAACACCGCAGCATAATGGTGTGTCCGAACGTTATAACCGCACTTTATTAGATATGGTGCGATCTATGATGTCTCTTACCGATTTACCACTATCGTTTTGGGGTTATGCATTAGGGACAGCTACATTCACGTTAAATAGGGCACCGTCTAAAAATCCGTTGAGAGGACATCGTATGAACTGTGGTTTAGCAAGAAACATAAGCTGTCGTTTCTTAAAGTTTGGGGTTGCGATGCTTATGTGAAAAAGTTTCAGCCTGATAAGCTTAAACCCAAATCGGAGAAGTGCGTCTTCATAGGATACCCAAAAGGAACTGTTGGGTACACCTTCTATCACAGATTCGAAGGCAAGATCTTCGTTGCTAAGAGTGGATCCTGTCTAGAGAAGGAGTTTCTCTCGAAAGAATAAGTGGGAGGAAAGTAGAACTTGATGAGGTAACTATACCTTCTCCCGAATTGGAAAGTAGTTCATCACAGAAATCTGTTCCAGTGATGCCTACACCAATTAGTAAGGAAGTTAATGATGATGATCACGAAACTTCAGATCAAGTTACTACCGAACCTCGTAGGTCAACCAGAGTAAGTTTCGCACCAGAGTGGTACGATAATCCTGTTCTGGAAGTCATGTTACTAGACCATGATGAACCTACGAACTATGAGGAAGCGATGATGAGCCCAGATTTCGTGAAATGGCTTAATGCCAAGAAATCTGAGATGGGATCCATGTATGAGAACAAAGTATGGACTTTGATTGACTTGCCTGATGATCGGTGAGCCATTTAGAATAAATGGATCTTCAAGAGGAAGACAGACGCTGATAGTAGTGTTACTATCTACAAAGCTCGAATTGTCGCAAAAGGTTTTCGACAAGTTCAAGGTGTTGAATACGATGAGATTTTCCCACTCATATCGATGCTTAAAAGTCTGTCCGAATCATGTTAGAAGTTGCCGCATTTTATGAAACCTGGCAAATGGATATCAAAACTACATTCCTTAATGGGTTTATTAAAAAAGAGCTGTATATGATGCAACCAGAAGGTTTTGTCAATCCTAAAGGTGTTAACAAAGTGTGCAAGCTCCAGCGCATCTATGGACTGGTGCAAGCATCTCGGAGTGGGAATATATGCTTTGATGAGTTGATCAAAGCATATAGTTTTATACAGACTTGCGGTGAAGCCTGTATTTACAAGAAAGTGAGTGGGAGCACTACAGCCTTTATGATAAGTATATGTGAATGACATATTGTTGATCGGAAATGATGTAGAATTTTCTGGAAAGCATAAAGGAGAATTTAAAGGAGTTTTTCAAAGAAAGAATTACCTGTAAAGATACTTACATATTGGGCATCAAGATATATAAAGATAGATCAAGACACTTGATAAGAATTTTGATGAGTACATACCTTGATAAGATTTTTAAGGAGTTCAAAATGGATCAGTCAAAGAAGGAGTTCTTGCCTAAGTTGTAAGGTGTGAAATTGAGTAAAGACTCAACACCCGGCCAAGGCAGAAAATAGAAAGAGAATGAAAAGTCATTCCCTATGCCTCAGTCATAGGTTCTATAAAGTATGCTATGTTGTGTACCAGACCTATTGTATACCTTAGCATGATTTTGGCAAGGGAGTACAATAGTGATCTAGGAGTAGATCACTAGACAACGGTCAAAATTATCCTTAGAGGACTAAGGAAATATTTCTCGGTTATGGAGGTGATAAAAGAGTTCATCGTAAAGAGTTACATTGATGCAAGCTTTTTACACCGATCCAAATGTCTCTAAGTCTCGATCTAGATACATATTCAAAGTGGGAGCAATTAGCTAGAGTAGCTTTGTGCAGAGTATTGTAGACATAGAAATTTGAAAAATACATACGGATCTGAATGTTGCAGACCCGTAGACTAAACTTCTCTCACAAGCAAAACATGATCACTCTTTGGGTGTTAACCACATAGCGATGTGAACTAGATTATTGACTCTAGTAAACCCTTTGGGTATTAGTCACATGAAGATGTGAACTAATCACATAAAGATGTGAACTATTGGTGTGAAATCACATGACAATGTGAACTAGATTATTGACTCTAGTGCAAGTGGGAGACTGAAAAAATATACCCTAGAGGCAATAATAAAGTTGTTATTTATATTTCCTTATATCATGATAAATGTTTATTATTCATGCTAGAATTGTATTAACCGGAAACTTAGTACATGTGTGAATACATAAACAAACAAAGTGTCCCTAGTATGCCTCTACTTGACTAGCTCGTTAATCAAAGATGGTCATGTTTCCTGACCATAGACATGTGTTGTCATTTGATGAACGGGGTCACATCATTAGAGAATGATGTGGTGGACAAGACCCATCTGTTAGCTTAGCACTATGATCGTTTAGTTTATTGCTATTGCTTTCTTCATGACTTATACATGTTCCTATAACTATGAGATTATGCAACTCCCGAATACCAGAGGAACACTTAGTGTGCTATCAAACGTCACAACGTAACTGGGTGATTATAAAGATGCTCTACAGGTGTCTCCAATGGTGTTTGTTGAGTTAGCATAGATCGAGATTAGGATTTGTCACTCCGTGTATCGGAGAGGTATCTCTGGGCCCTCTCGATAATGCTCATCACTATAAGCCTTGCAAGCAATCTGACTAAAGAGTTAGTTATGGGATGATGCATTATGGAACGAGTAAAGAGACTTGCCGGTAACGAGATTGAACTAGGTATGATGATACCGACGATCGAATCTCGGGCAAGTAACATACCGATGACAAAGGGAACAACATATATTGTTATGCGGTTTGACCGATAAAGATCTTCGTAGAATACGTAGGAGCCAATATGAGCATCCAGGTTCCGCTATTGGTTATTGACCAGAGATGTGTCTCAGTCATGTATACATAGTTCTCGAACCCGTAGGGTCCGCATGCTTAACGTTCCATGACGATTTGTATTACGAGTTATGTGATTTGATGTACCGAAGGTTTTTCGGAGTCCCGGATGAGATCGCGGACATGAGTAGGAGTCTCGAAATGGTCGAGACATAAAGATCGATATATTGGAAGGCTATATTCGAACATGAGAAAGGTTCTGAGTGATTCGGGTATTTTTCGGAGTACCGGAGAGTTACGGGAATTCGCCGGGAGAAGTACTGGGCCTTAATGGGCCATACGGGAAAGGAGAGAAGGGCCTGGAGGGGTGGCAGTGCCCCCCCCCATGGGCTGGTCCGAATTGGACTAGGAGGGGGCGGCGCCCCCCTCTTTCCTTCTCCCTCTCCCTCTCCTTCCTTCTTCTCCTACTTGGACTAGGAAAGGGGGAAACCTACTCCTACTAGGAGTAGGAATCCCCCCTTTGGGCGCGCCCCTTGAGGCCGACCCTCCTCCTCCTCGTCCCATCCTTTATATACGGGGGAGGGGGGCACCCCATAGACACACAAGTTGATTTCTTAGCCGTGTGCGATGCCCCCCTCCACAGATTTCCTCCTCGGTCATATTGTCGTAGTGCTTAGGCGAAGCCCTACGTCGGTAACTTCATCATCACCATTAACACGCCGTCGTGCTGACGCAACTCACCCTTGGCTTCAACTGGATCAAGAGTACGAGGGACGTCACCGAGCTGAACGTGTGCATATCGCGGAGGTGCCGTGTGTTTGGTACTTGATCGGTTGGATCGCGAAGACGTTCGACTACATCAACCGCGTTACTTAATGCTTCCGCTTTCGGTCTACGAGGGTACATAGACACACTCTCCCCTCTCATTGCTATGCATCTCCTAGATAGATCTTGCGTGATCGTAGGAAAATTTTGAAATACTGCGTTCCCCAACACTGGTGGTATTGCAAGTACACCTAATGGGCTATTTGATTTATCAGGTGTCACTACCTTTTCCAAATACTTTGTTCGTGTTCCTCCGTGATTAGCAATCGCCCTCTTCCTTTTGAATGTCTAATACACAAGAACATCATTTGAATGGATAAATATGGTATGATGACAGATGGAATATGGACTGAAAATGGATAGGCAGGGCGTATTCACATACACAATGTGTAAACTAAGCTAATGGCAGTGCAACAAAGTAGAAGCAATGCAATACATTAGTTGCAAGATATGTGCGACCAATATAACCTTGGAAAGTTAGAGAAAGAACCTTGAAGGGTGAATAAGATAGCGCATCTGCCTCTGAGTCCTCCACTAGGGAGCTACATTGACTTAGGTCTCCCTCTAGCTCAGAATCACTATTAGGATCATATTCTACATTGATTTCAGTCCCTTAATGCCAAGTTTGATAGACATGGCATTGTTCTGCTTTATTCTTTTCATGCGTGCAAGCTCATAATCATTATGATGCTGTTCAGTATCTGAGATTCATGAAAACATAAAAAGTAGTCAGATTACCTATGTAATGCATTGCGGATTCAACTCGAAGAGTGTCTCCCTATGAACTCCTGCATATGCAAAGTTCACCCCCCAACCGTGCTGACCAGACCACACACACAAATACAAACCTCTTATGTCTCTATAACAGGCAGACACACATTTCAATATTGAAGTAGGAACATTAGAATCATATCAAATTCGTATTTGAACAAATACACTAAGGAATTGTCACTGGTACGCGTCGGTTCTATACACATGGTTTTAACCCCTTTCCACGATGGCATTTGGAACCGTCACCAAGTGAGTGTTGGCGATAGGGGGGGTCCTTCCAATACGACCTAGAAACTATCGGGGATATGGAGCCATGATCCAGAGGCCTTGCAAAATGTAATCGTGTGCGATGCAGCATACACTAAATTCTTTCGCACGTGTGGGATCGGTGATTAAACATTTCTAATGACGCAGTGAAACCAAACGGTGTGTCATAATGAACTGTTTGGGAAACAGTATGTAAGGCACACGGGCCAACATATGAACCGTGTGCGATATGTGCCCCATCGCACACGAGTTTTCTGCGGAACCCGTCTGCCATGCAAGACTCCATTGCACACGTTTCCCAACAATTATCATGTGCGATAATGTTCTATCACAAACGGTTTATGTCGTGGGATTGTTACGTTAGATGTCCAAGTGAGAGGACTTAGTCGTGGAGCCATCACAATGAGATTAGCTTAAAGGGGTTAACTGGGACAAAGAACACAGGGAGTTTATACTGGTTCGGCCCCTTGCGGTGAAGGTAAAGGCCTAATCCAGTTGAGGCGGTATTACTTATGTCTTGATTACCAGGGAGTGAATACGCTTGACCTAGCTTTCAATCTCTTCTTTCTTGCCCCTAACTCGCCGTTGGGTCGTCCCTTTATATACTGAGGTTGACGCCCGGTGGCTTACAGAGTCCCGGCCGGCTCATAAACGTGTCCGGCCTGGTGACCTAACTACAATTGCCTTATGTAACACCCTGGATGTAACTTTCCCAATTTGTACTCCAACTCTTGCCGTTTTCGGCGTTAAGTTATATTTATTTCCTCGGGTTCGGGTTTTTGTCTCCGTGTGTTGTTGTCGTTGTCATGCATCTCATATCATGTCATCATGTGCATTGCATTTGCATACGTGTTCGTCTCAAGCATTCGAGCATTTTCCCCGTTGTCCGTTTTGCATTCCGGCGCTTCGTTCTCCTCCGGTGGTCATTTCTAGCTTTCTTTCGTGTGTGGGGATTAAACATTTCCGGATTGGACCGCGACTTGCCAAGCGGCCTTGGTATACTACCGGTAGACCGCCTGTCAAGTTTCGTATCATTTGGACTTCGTTTGATACTCCAACGGTTAACCGAGGGACCGAAAAGGCCTAATGTGTGTTGCAGCCCAACACCCCTCCAATTTGGCCCAAAACCCACCAAACTCTGCTCCATGTCCTAGAGCGTTCGATCACGATCGCGTGGCCGAAAACCGCACCTCATTTGTACTCTCCTAGCTCCACTTATGCCTATATATACACCCCCCCTCTGAAATTTGCGGATCCTCTCCCCCCTAACCCTAAATTTCGGATCCCCGCCGCCGCCGGACAAAGTACGCCGGGCCGGACATTGTCCGACCCGCACCGTGCCGCCACGTCAGCCGCAAGCCCCACTTCGCCGCCTCTCCTCCGCGCGGCCCGGCGAGCCCGCGGGAGGCCCGCTCGAGCCGCCACCGGGCCAGATCCGCCCGCGCCGCCCCGTGGCTTCTTCCCCGTCGCCGATCCGCTCCCGCCGCCGCCCTTCGCCGCCATCGCCGCCTCCGGCCGACCCAGCCGCCGCCTCGGCCGGTCGTCGCCTTGCCCCACCGCCGCGCGCCACCGTGCCGGACGCCGCCGACCCCGCCGCCCGGTCTCCCCACGTCGCCGGAGCCCCGTACCGCCGCCCCTCCACTCGGATCAAGCCGCCGGCCTCCTCCCCCGTCGTCGCCGGTGAACAGGAGCACGAAGCTCCGGCGAGCTCAAGATCTGGCCTCGGTTCGCGCGCCCGCGAGGAACCCTAGATCTGGGTTGACTTTTCCCCTCTCCCCCTAATTTTTATGCTAACTTTGACCGGCTATATCTCCGCATCCGTAGCTCCGATTTGGACATATAGTATATCAAAATGTTCGTCTCGACGAGTACATCATTTCATTCCATTGCATCATTTTCATTTGAGTTCATCTTGATTCCAGAAATGCTGTTAGAAGGAGGCTTCGTGAGTTAATTGTCAGATCTGCTAGTTCATCTTAGACTTTTGTCATTTTTGCCATGATTATTGTGTGCATGATATGCCTGTGAGTCCTATATATGATTTGTTAAGCATCTTGTTATATTTCCAGAGGTGCAACCCGTGCATTTTTATGATGTGTGTGGTGACTTGTGCAAGCTTGCAAAGTGAGGCACCCGGTAAATCTGTTTTCAGGGACTTAGTAGTTTTCACTAACTCTGGGTTTGTTTAGTTCATGATGCCATATGTTCATGCTATTTCCTAGTGATCCGTGCCTCTTTTGAGGATGATCAGTAAAGGAGTTTTGTTAATCTTGTTATTCTCTATCCATCCATGTCTTTTCTTGCAATTATGGAGCACCCTAACTTGAGTCAATCGAGCTCTACTTTTGCTTCGTGGTGAATCTGGGCAGATCGTCAACTTGTTTGCGATTTTGCCGATGCTATTGTAGTTGATCCGTGCATGCTATGCCATTGTTCTTGCCATGTCTAGCTTGTATTTTGTGCCTTCTTTAAGGATGTATACTTGTCTTGCCATGAATTGCACCGTAGTGAGTGCATCGAGCTCGTAAACATGCCTTCGTGTGTTATGTTTCAGCAAGTCCCAGTTTTCACTAAGTCTGAAAACTGATTATGTTTTTGCTATGTTCGTGTGCTTGTTAGTATATTTTGTGATCCCTTTTGGCTCAAGGTCACTAAGGGACTTTTGTTAAGCTTGTTGAGTAGCTCCATGCCATGTCTTTATTTGTCATGTTCAGGTCCGGTAGCATGTTGTTTTGTTGCTCTGAAGAGGGCTATATGATCTGAAATTCCAGACAAGTGTTAATTTCACTAAGTCTGAAATCTGTTTTCCGTTTGCGTTTTTGCCATGCTTGTTTGAACCTGTTAATGGATGATTTGGCTGTAGCTCAGTGCTAGTCTTTTGTTAAGAATCTTGTGTGCATCCCTGCCATGTATTTTGTTGTCTTGTTTGGTGGCTGTAGCATGTTCATTTCGTTGCTTTTAGATGCCTACTTGCTGTAAATCGCAGACCGTTGTCATTTTTGAAACGCTTGCCATTTCCAAACCGTAACTCCGATTCCGGCGCTCTTTATATCGTTTTCAAGCGATTTCATCTCATCTTTCCAGTGGCATACTTGGATTTCCATGTTGAGGCCAGGTTCATGCATTTTCCTGTCATATCTTGCATTTTGCATCCCGCGTCGCATCCCGCATAACATATCATCATTTCATCATATTGCTTGGTCTTGCACGTGGTTGATTGTATCCTTGTTGCTTGTTTGTCTTGTTTGGGTAGAGCCGGGAGACGAGTTCACTAACGAGGAGCCCGTTGAGTTTGCTCTTGAGGATCCAGTCAACTCTGACAACTGTGCAGGCAAGATGATCATACCCTCGAAATCACTACTATCTTTGCTTTGCTAGTTTGCTCGCTCTTTTGCTATGCCAATGCTACGATGCCTACCACTTGCTTGCAAGCCTCCCAAATTGCCATGTCAAACCTCTAACCCACCATTGTCCTAGCAAACCGTTGATTGGCTATGTTACCGCTTTGCTCAGCCCCTCTTATAGCGTTGCTAGTTGCAGGTGAATATTGGAGGCCGTTCCTTATTGGAACATTTATTTACTTGTTGGGATATCATTATATTGCTATGTTATCTTAATGCATCTATATACTTGGTCAAGGGTGGAAGGCTCGGCCTCTCGCCTAGTGTTTTGTTCCACTCTTGCCGCCCTAGTTTCCGTCATATCGGTGTTATGTTCCCGGATTTTGCGTTCCTTACGCGGTTGGGTTATAATGGGAACCCCTTGATATTTCGCCTTGATTAAAGCTTTTCCAGCAATGCCCAACATTGGTTTTACCATTCGCCACCTAGCCCCTTTTCTTTCCCTTGGGTTCTGCAGACTCAAGGGTCATCTTATTTTACCCCCCCCCCCCCCGGGCCAGTGCTCCTCTGAGTGTTGGTCCAACTGAGCGATGTCCGGGGCTACCAGCGGCAACTCTGGGCTGGCCTACCCGATGTCTGGCTCATCTGAGTGTGCTCTGAGAAAGAGATATGTGCAGCTCCTATCGGGATTTGTCGGCACATTCGGGCGGTGTTGCTGGTCTTGTTTTAACCTGTCGAAGTGTCTTGAGTTACCGAGATAACGAGTCTGATCGGAACGTCTTGGGAGGAGGTCTATTCCTTCGTTGACCGTGAGAGCTTGTCATGGGCTAAGTTGGGACTCCCCTGCAGGGATTGAACTTTCGAAAGCCGTGCCCGCGGTTATGGGCAGATGGGAATTTGTTAATGTCCGGTTGTAGATAACTTGAACCTTAATTAATTAAAATGAATCAACCGAGTGTGTTACCGTGATGGCCTCATCTCGGCGGAGTCCGGGAAGTGGACACGGTGTTGGAGTAATGTTTGCGCAGGTTGCTCTCTAGTTTTCTCGCTCATGCTTTGCCTCCTCTTCTCACTCTCTTTTGCGAATAAGTTAGCCACCATACTTGCTAGTCGCTTGCTGCAGCTCCACTCATATTTTACCTTGCCACACCTTTAAGCTTAAATAGTCTTGATCGCGAGGGTGCGAGATTGCTGAGTCCATGTGGCTCACAGATTATTATATCCCCAGATGTAGGGCCTGATGATTCCGCTCCAGGTGACGCGTATGAGCTCAAGTGGGAGTTCGACGAAGACTCTCAACGATACTACGTTTCCTTTCCCGATGATCAGTAGTGGTGCCCAGTTGGGGGTGATTGGGACCGTGTCGCATGTTGGGTTCTCTTTTATTTTGGCGCCGTAGTCGGGCCATGAGTGTTTTGGATGATGTAATGTTATTTATGTTCTTGATTGACGTGGCGAGTGTAAGCCAACCATGTTCTCCCCTTTATTATTCATATTACATGGGATGTTGTGAAGATTGCCTAACTTGCGACATATGCCTTCAATGCGATTATGTCTCTAAGTCGTGCCTCGACACGTGGGAGCTATAGGCGCATCGAGGGTGTTACGAGTTGGTAATCAGAGCCTTCCCCGACCTTAGGAGCCCCATTGCTTGATCGTATTAGCAGACGAGTTGTGTCTAGAAAAATGTTTTGAGTCATTTAGGAATTATATATCGGAGAGTTTAGGAATTCTTTTTACTTACCAGTCTCCTCATCGCTCTGGTAAGGCATCCTGACGTAAAGTTTTGACTCTTCTCTTCTCAAATTTCACTAAAAAAAAATTTAGGATCACGCGGGTATCTTGGAATCGTTCCGATGGTTTTATGATGAGAACATTGACTTGGTGCCTCCTGTCAGGGGTTTAGTGGAAGTGTCCCGGGGAGTTGAGCTCTGAGGTGTTGTCATCATAATTTTATCGTTGCAATTTTGGAATACCTGAGTCTAGTACGCCGACATCGAAAATCTCTTTTATGCAGTTCGTTGGTGAGATAACCTCGACGCCACCCAGTACTGGGGCGGGAGTTCGGGAGTATCGCCATAACTTGTATAACGGATGCTTTTCGAAGGTTGAGGTAGATGGTTTACGAAGTTTTCTTGGTTATGTGTTGAAGGATGGATACAGCTGGATGTAGGATTTGCTAGTTTGGGTGAGATATTATGCTTCCCCTGTATCCCCAACACCTGATTGCATAACCGGAAAGGTTTGGGAGCTTCATAGGTGGGAATTCTAGTAGCTCTAGTTCTTCTTCCACGAATATTGGTTTGAGATTGGGATTTCTTACCGATTATTCGTTCTTGATCCGTACCTTGTTGATTTATTTCTCTACCTTAATTCTACGTGGCTTCTCAATTTATGGATATGTGACCATTTCAAGAGGAATGCATTCGTTCATTTTGTTCGGATGTGAAGACTATATGTTGCAATTTTCATTCCGTTGGATTCAGCTTCAATATTTATCTGTCAATGTGCTAATGGTGGTCAACCTCTTCAGGATGGCTCCCCCAACGCGCACAACTCCGAATCCTGATCCGCCACCACCTCCACCTCCTCCGGAGGCATGGCAAGCTGTGATGGCCGCAACCAATGCAAACACTCAGCTGATCATGCAAATTCTTCAAGAGCGCAATCAAGGCAGTCAAGGGAATCAAGGCAGCAATCAGAGTCACTTTGCTACACTCAACCAGTTCCTTGCTAATGGGCCAAAGACTTTCAGCAATTGTGTTGAGGCAATCGATGCTGACGATTGGCTTGTGGATTTGTGTAAGCATTTCGAGTGCAGTAACGTCAGGCCTGAGGACTTTGTCAAGTTCGCTTCCTTCCAACTCAAAGATCAAGCTGCAGAATGGTTCCAGCAGTACAAGGACTCCAGAGGTGGACGTGTTATCACTTGGGATGATTTCCGTCGAGATTTCCGAGCTCATCATATTCCCCAGAGCGTGGTTGAAAGCAAGCGTGAGGAATTCCGCAATCTAAAGCAAGGCTCTTTGTCTGTCTATGACTACAACAAGTTGTTCCAGAAGCTCGCCCGCTTTGCCAAGCAGGACGTCCCTGATGAGAAGAGCATGATATATCAGTTCAGGGGTGGTCTCAGAGAAGATATTTAGCTCGCTCTTGTTCTCTTCGAGCCCTTGAGATACGATGAGTTCTACAACATGGCACTGAAGCAAGAGGCTGCTCAGTTGAGGTGTGATGCTTCCAGGAAGCGAGTCAGAGATGTTACTCCTTCTTCCTCTACTCAAGTGGCCAAGCAGTAGAAGTTTTGGCTTCCTCCTCCTCTGTTCCGTCAGCCGTATCAGCAGAAGAGCAAAGGTGGCAGTGGTTCTTCCCACCCACCCAACCCTGGCTTTTAGAACAAGACTTCGTCTCAAGCTCCAAGATCGAGTGCTCCGTATCACCGTCCGCTTTCAGAGGTCACGTGCAACAAGTGCCAACAGAAGGGTCACTATGCCAACAAGTGTTTCAACCAGAGGCGTCTTCCTCCTCCTCCTCCTGTCAGATCGGCAAGTACAGCTGTGGTCAAGCATAACCCCAAGTCCGCCAAGGTCAACTTGCTGAATGCAGCTCAGGCAGAGGAATCACCAGATGTGATCATGGGTAACCTTCCTGTTAATGACATTCCCGCAAGAGTTCTTTTTGACACGGGTGCATCGCATTGTTTCATCTCGAGGCCATTTGTTTCTAAGCATGAGTTGCCTTTGCAAGATTTGCCTAGACATTTATCTGTTGTTTCTCCGGGTAAATTTATGAATGCAAGCGCTTTTGCCCCAGATGTTTCTATCACATTGGGCGATTACAAGTTTCTCTCTTCTCTGGTGGTGCTTGGTAGCTCAGATATTGATCTTATTCTCGGAATGGATTGGCTTTCTAAGCACAAGGCTCAGCTTGATTGTGCAGCCAGACAGATTCAGTTGACTCATTCGTCTGAGGATGTAATTGTCTTTGCCGCTCGTGATGATACTATCCGTCTGTTTTCACTCAATGAGAAGGGTGAATTGGATGCCATCTCTCAAATTCCAGTCGTTTGCGAATATCAAGACGTCTTTCCAGAAGAGCTCCCAGGAATGCCTCCGCACCGGCCAGTTGAATTCGTTATTGATCTTGAGCCTGGCACGGAACCTGTGTGCAAACGTCCTTATAAGCTCGGACCTGAAGAGTTGAAGGAGCTGAAGAAGCAACTTGATGAGCAAGAAAGAATGGGTCTCATCCGGCCTAGTTCTTCTCCGTGGGGTTGTGGTGTTCTTTTTGTGAAGAAGAAGGATGGAACGGACTGACTTTGTGTTGATTTACCGTCCAGTGAACAAGAAGACCATCAAGAACAAATACCCAATTCCCAACATCAATGAGCTGTTCGAACAACTCAAAGGTACCCAAGTATTCTCCAAGCTTGATCTCCGTATGGGTTATCACCAGATTCGCATTCATGAAGAAGATATTCCCAAGACAGCATTCAGAACAAGCTTTGGTTCATATGAATACACTGTCATGTCTTTTGGCCTCGCCAACGCTCCTCTGACGTTCTCTTGCATGATGAATTTCATCTTCAACGCCTACACCAATGACTTCGTTTTGGTCTATCTCGACGACATTCTGGTTTTCTCGAAGAACAAGGAAGATCATGCCAAGCACTTGCGTTTGGTTCTCGATAAGCTCAGGGAACATCAGTTCTACGCCAAGTTCTCCAAGTATGAATTTTGGCTCGATGAGGTTCTTTATCTTGGGCATATCATCTCTGCCAAGGGTATTGCCGTGAATCCTGAGAAGGTGTCTGCAATTGTGAATTGGGAACCTCCTCAGAACGTGAAGCAACTCCGCAGTTTCCTCGGTCTCGCAAGTTATTGCCGAAGATTCGTTGAAAACTTTTCTAAGATCGCGAAGCCTCTCTCACATCTTCTTCAGAAGCACGTCAAGTACGTTTGGTCTCCGGAGTGTGATATTGCTTTCAACACTTTGAAAGAGAAGTTGATCACTGCTCCAGTTCTGACTCTGCCTGATGAATCCAAGCCGTACGAGGTCTTTTGTGATGCCTCTCTCCAAGGTCTTGGCACAGTATTGATGCAAGAGAAGAAAGTTGTTGCTTATACATCTCGCCAGTTGAAGCCTAATGAGAAGAACTACCCCACTCATGATCTCGAGTTGGCGGCAGTTGTGCATGCTCTTTTGACTTGGAGACATCTTCTATTGGGAAGAAAAGTGGACATTTTCACTGATCACAAGAGTCTTAAGTACATCTTCACTCAGCCTAATCTCAACCTCAGGCAAACTCGATGGGTCGAAATGATTCAAGAGTATAATCCGAGTATTGAGTACACTCCAGGCAAGGCTAATGTGATTGCTGACGCATTGAGCAGAAAGGCTTACTGCAACAGTCTGATTCTCAAGCCTTATCAACCCGAGCTTTGTGAAGCTTTCCGCAAACTTAATCTGCAAGTTGTTCCTCAAGGTTTCCTCGCCAACCTTCAAGTCTCTCCTACCTTAGAAGACCAGATTCGCCAAGCCCAGCTTCTTGATACTATGGTGAAAAAGGTGAAGATAGGGATTGCCAAGAGTCAGTCCAAGTACAAGTGCTACCGCCTTGATGACAAGGACACTCTCTTCTTCGAGGATCGTATTGTTGTTCCCAAAGGTGACCTCCGTAAAGTGATCATGAACGAGGCTCACAATTCTCTCCTCTCCATCCACCCTGGGAGCACGAAGATGTATCAGGACCTCAAGCAAGCTTATTGGTGGACTCGAATGAAGCACGAGATCGCTCAATTCGTGAATGAATGTGATGTCTGCAGAAGAGTGAAGGCAGAACACCAAAGGCCAGCAGGTCTCCTCCAACCTCTTGCCATTCCAGAATGGAAGTTTGACCACATTGAGATGGACTTCGTGACTGGGTTTCCTAAGTCCAAGCGTGGCAATGATGCTATATTCGTTGTCATCGACAAACTCACCAAAGTGGCTCACTTTCTGCCTATCAAAGAGTCGATCACTGCAGCTCAATTGGCGGAACTCTATACCTCTCGCATTGTCTCTCTGCACAGTATTCCTCAAGTGATCTCTTCAGACCGTGGCAGCATCTTTACCTCCAAGTTTTGGGATTCTTTCCAGAAGGCCATGGGCACCAACATCCGCTTCAGCACAGCTTTCCATCCTCAAACAAGCGGTCAAGTCGAGCGTGTCAACCAGATTCTTGAAATGCTCAGGGCTTGTGTGATCTCCTTCGGCATGAAGTGGGAGGATTGTCTTCCTTATGCTGAATTCTCCTACAACAACAGTTTTCAAGCAAGTTCGGGCAAGGCCCCATTTGAAATTCTGTATGGCAGGAAGTTCCGTACCCCTCTCAACTGGTCTGAAACCGGCGAACGTCAGCTTTTGGGTAATGACTTAATCACAGAGGCAGAAGAAATGTGCAAAGTCATTCGTGATAACCTCAAAGCAGCCCAATCCCGTCAGAAGAGCTACTATGATAGTAAGCACCGTGATTTGGCTTTCGAGATCGGAGATCATGTTTACCTCCGTGTCTCTCCTATGAAAGGTACTCGTCGCTTCGGTATCAAAGGGAAGCTTGCCCCTAGATACGTGGGACCTTTCAAGATTGTCAGCAAGAGAGGCGACCTCGCCTATCAACTCGAGCTTCCTTCAAACTTTGCAAATGTTCATGACGTGTTCCATGTCTCTCAGCTTCGAAAGTGCTTCAAGACTCCTGACCGCACCGTTAACTTCGAGGACATTGAGCTCCAAGAAGATCTCTCTTATCGTGAGCACCCAGTTGCTATTCTTGAAGAGACTGAACGCAAGACTCGCAACAAGTCAATCAAATTTCTCAAAGTCAAGTGGTCACACCATTCCGACCGTGAAGCTACCTGGGAACACGAGGATCACCTCCGTTCTAAGTACCCGGCGTTCTTTCAGTCCTAGATCTCGGGACGAGATCCTTTCGTAGTGGTGGAGTGTTGTAACACCCCGGATGTAACTTTCCCAATTTGTACTCCAACTCTTGCCATTTCCGGTGTTAAGTTATATTTATTTCCTCGGGTTCGGGTTTTTGTCTCCGTGTGTTTTTGTCATTGTCATGCATCTCATATCATGTCATCATGTGCATTGCATTTGCATACGTGTTCGTCTCATGCATTCGAGCATTTTCCCCGTTGTTCGTTTTGCATTCCGGCGCTTCGTTCTCCTCCGGTGGTCATTTCTAACTTTCTTTCGTGTGTGGGGATTAAACATTTCTGGATTGGACCGAGACTTGCCAAGCGGCCTTGGTATACTACCGGTAGACCGCCTGTCAAGTTTCGTATCATTTGGACTTCGTTTGATACTCCAACGGTTAACCGAGGGACCGAAAAGGCCTCATGTGTGTTGCAGCCCAACACCCCTCCAATTTGGCCCAAAACCCACCAAACTCTGCTCCATGTCCTAGAGCATTCGATCACGATCGCGTGGCCGAAAACTGCACCTCATTTGGACTCTCCTAGCTCCACTTATGCCTATATATACACCCCCCTCCGAAATTTGCGGATCCTCTCCCCCTAACCCTAAATTTCGGATCCCCGCCGCCGCCGGACAAAGTCCGCCGGGCCGGACATTGTCCGACCCGCACCGCGCCGCCACGTCAGCCGCAAGCCCCACTTCGCCGCCTCTCCTCCGCGTGGCCTGGCGAGCCCGCGGGAGTACCGCTCGAGCCGCCACCGGGCCAGATCCGCCCGCGCCGCCCCGCGGCTTCTTCCCCGTCGCCGATCCGCTCCCGCCGCCATCCTTCGCCGCCATCGCCGCCTCCGGCCGTCCCGGCCGCCGCCTCGGCCGGCCGTCGCCTCGCCCCACCGCCGCGCGCCACCATGCCGGACGCCGCCGACCCCGCCGCCCGGTCTCCCCTCGTCGCCGGAGTCCCGTACCGCCGCCCCTCCACTCGGATCAAGCCGCCGGCCTCCTCCCCCGTCGTCGCCGGTGAACAGGAGCACGAAGCTCCGGCGAGCTCAAGATCCGGCCTCGGTTCGCGCGCCCGCGAGGAACCCTAGATCTGGGTTGACTTTTCCCCTCTCCCCCTAATTTTTATGCTAACTTTGACCGGCTATATCTCCGCATCCGTAGCTCCGATTTGGACATATAGTATATCAAAATGTCCGTCTCGACGAGTACATCATTTCATTCCATTGCATCATTTTCATTTGAGTTCATCTTGATTCCAGAAATGCTGTTAGAAGGAGGCTTCGTGAGTTAATTGTCAGATCTGCTAGTTCATCTTAGACTTTTGTCATTTTTGCCATGATTATTGTGTGCATGATATGCCTGTGAGTCCTATATATGATTTGTTAAGAATCTTGTTATATTTCCAGAGGTGCAACCCGTGCATTTTTATGATGTGTGTGGTGACTTGTGCAAGCTTGCAAAGTGAGGCACCCGGTAAATCTGTTTTCAGGGACTTAGTAGTTTTCACTAACTCTGGGTTTGTTTAGTTCATGATGCCATATGTTCATGCTATTTCCTAGTGATCCGTGCCTCTTTTGAGGATGATCAGTAAAGGAGTTTTGTTA
Source organism: Triticum urartu (assembly GCF_056163025.1). Lineage (NCBI taxonomy): Eukaryota > Viridiplantae > Streptophyta > Magnoliopsida > Poales > Poaceae > Triticum > Triticum urartu. Next base: position 223,206,120 of record NC_141878.1, read on the forward strand.
ATCTTGTTATTCTCTATCCATCCATGTCTTTTCTTGCAATTATGGAGCACCCTAACTTGAGTCAATCGAGCTCTACTTTTGCTTCGTGGTGAATCTGGGCAGATCGTCAACTTGTTTGCGATTTTGCCGATGCTATTGTAGTTGATCCGTGCATGCTATGCCATTGTTCTTGCCATGTCTAGCTTGTATTTTGTGCCTTCTTTAAGGATGTATACTTGTCTTGCCATGAATTGCACCGTAGTGAGTGCATCGAGCTCGTAAACATGCCTTCGTGTGTTATGTTTCAGCAAGTCCCAGTTTTCACTAAGTCTGAAAACTGATTATGTTTTTGCTATGTTCGTGTGCTTGTTAGTATATTTTGTGATCCCTTTTGGCTCAAGGTCACTAAGGGACTTTTGTTAAGCTTGTTGAGTAGCTCCATGCCATGTCTTTATTTGTCATGTTCAGGTCCGGTAGCATGTTGTTTTGTTGCTCTGAAGAGGGCTATATGATCTGAAATTCCAGACAAGTGTTAATTTCACTAAGTCTGAAATCTGTTTTCCGTTTGCGTTTTTGCCATGCTTGTTTGAACCTGTTAATGGATGATTTGGCCGTAGCTCAATGCTAGTCTTTTGTTAAGCATCTTGTGTGCATCCCTGCCATGTATTTTGTTGTCTTGTTTGGTGGCTGTAGCATGTTCATTTCGTTGCTTTTAGATGCCTACTTGCTGTAAATCGCAGACCGGTGTCATTTTTGAAACGCTTGCCATTTCCAAACCGTAACTCCGATTCCGGCGCTCTTTATATCGTTTTCAAGCGATTTTCATCTCATCTTTCTAGTGGCATACTTGGATTTCCAAGTTGAGGCCAGGTTCATGCATTTTCCTGTCATATCTTGCATTTTGCATCCCGCGTCGCATCCCGCATAACATATTATCATTTCATCATATTGCTTGGTCTTGCACGTGGTTGATTGTATCCTTGTTGCTTGTTTGTCTTGTTTGGGTAGAGCCGGGAGACGAGTTCACTAATGAGGAGCCCGTTGAGTTTGTTCTTGAGGATCCAGTCAACTCTGACAACTGTGCAGGCAAGATGATCATACCCTCGAAATCACTACTATCTTTGCTTTGCTAGTTTGCTCGCTATTTTGCTATGCCAATGCTACGATGCCTACCACTTGCTTGCAAGCCTCCCAAATTGCCATGTCAAACCTCTAACCCACCATTGTCCTAGCAAACCGTTGATTGGCTATGTTACCGCTTTGCTCAGCCCCTCTTATAGCGTTGCTAGTTGCAGGTGAAGATTGGAGGCCATTCCTTATTGGAACATTTATTTACTTGTTGGGATATCATTATATTGCTATGTTATCTTAATGCATCTATATACTTGGTCAAGGGTGGAAGGCTCGGCCTCTCTCCTAGTGTTTTGTTCCACTCTTGCCGCCCTAGTTTCCGTCATATCGGTGTTATGTTCCCGGATTTTGCGTTCCTTACGCGGTTGGGTTATAATGGGAACCCCTTGATATTTCGCCTTGATTAAAGCTTTTCCAGCAATGCCCAACATTGGTTTTACCATTCGCCACCTAGCCCCTTTTCTTTCCCTTGGGTTCTGCAGACTCAAGGGTCATCTTATTTTACCCCCCCCCCCTCGGGCCAGTGCTCCTCTGAGTGTTGGTCCAACTGAGCGATGTCCGGGGCTACCAGGGGCAACTCTAGGCTGGCCTACCCGATGTCTGGCTCATCTGAGTGTGCCCTGAGAAAGAGATATGTGCAGCTCCTATCGGGATTTGTCGGCACATTCGGGCGGTGTTGCTGGTCTTGTTTTAACCTGTCGAAGTGTCTTGAGTTACCGAGATAACGAGTCTGATCGGAACGTCTTGGGAGGAGGTCTATTCCTTCGTTGACCGTGAGAGCTTGTCATGGGCTAAGTTGGGACTCCCCTGCAGGGATTGAACTTTCAAAAGCCGTGCCCGCGGTTATGGGCAGATGGGAATTTGTTAATGTCCGGTTGTAGATAACTTGAACCTTAATTAATTAAAATGAATCAACCGAGTGTGTTACCGTGATGGCCTCTTCTCGGCGGAGTCCGGGAAGTGGACACGGTGTTGGAGTAATGTTTGCGCAGGTTGATCTCTAGTTTTCTCGCTCGTGCTTTGCCTCCTCTTCTCACTCTCTTTTGCGAATAAGTTAGCCACCATACTTGCTAGTCGCTTGCTGCAGCTCCACTCATATTTTACCTTGCCACACCTTTAAGCTTAAATAGTCTTGATCGCGAGGGTGCGAGATTGCTGAGTCCCTGTGGCTCACAGATTATTATATCCCCAGATGCAGGGCCTGATGATTCCGCTCCAGGTGACGCGTATGAGCTCAAGTGGGAGTTCAACGAAGACTCTCAACGATACTACGTTTCCTTTCCCGATGATCAGTAGTGGTGCCCAGTTGGGGGTGATTGGGACCGTGTCGCATGTTGGGTTCTCTTTTATTTTGGCGCCGTAGTCGGGCCATGAGTGTTTTGGATGATGTAATGTTATTTATGTTCTTGATTAACGTGGCGAGTGTAAGCCAACTATGTTCTCCCCTTTATTATTCATATTACATGGGATGTTGTGAAGATTGCCTAACTTGTGACATATGCCTTCAATGCGATTATGTCTCTAAGTCGTGCCTCGACACGTGGGAGCTATAGTCGCATCGAGGGTGTTACACCTTATCATACAAGTTGTACACATATGGCGGTTTACACCTACGGGCCTTAAGCCGCCTTTGGGCCTTGGGCCCTTCATAAATTATTCTCATCAACCGCCATCTTCAATTCCTTCCTGGGCTGTCTCTTATGAGTCGCCATGAATATAACCCGGCCCCTCTTGGGCGGGTTAACTCAATAACTATATCCCCAACATTAGGCCCCAGGTTGATTTGAACCTGTTCACATCAATCTTCAACACTTAGAAAAATCCCTCCTTCATTACCTTCGCGAAACTTGTAACTCGTCATGACGTCATCCTCTGGGATCATGATAACCCGCCGTGACGTCACATATCATTAATTTTACACAAGGCCAAATCTTTAATATATCTCCTTATTTTTAATGAATCTCCGAAAATCGAGGCGTCTGCATTATTACAAATCCGTTTTTTGACCTCCTCGATTCCCGCGCTTGCCACTTATCCATTCGCCTTATAAATAGGGTTGGGGGTCTCTTTCACTTCCCCCTCAGCCTCTTCGTCTTGTCTTCTTCCTCGTGACGCCCTAACACTCGTGCTCCGCCACCGCCATCGACCCTCACCTCTGCTTCGTCAACTGCCGCTTCATCAACCTGTTCAGACCAGATTCTACTCGCGCTCCTCCGCCGCTCAACAACCTTGGTAAATTATTCCTCTCCCCCTCCATAGATCTCATTAGGGTTTACACGGGTCCATGGAAGCTCATCGCCGTTCTTCACTGTTCTTCGCTATAGCACGGATATACAACTCAAGCTTGATACCTTTCTTGTGCGGCAATAGCCATAGTCCCTTTTTTCATCATCAGAGCATCTCCTTTTGCATAGAAAATTCAATCTAGATCTTGTGAACTGCTCAAGCTCCCATATTTAGGTCTGAATATATTTTTATTTCCTGAGGCACATTAGATCCAAAATTGTAACATCGATCTGTGAAACCTGTTTTTCATCACTTAGCAATTTCCATCTGTAGATCTGTTCCTCCAATAGTGGTATGGACGGCTTATTTAAAAATAATAACCCGCCAGGTATCATTAATCCCCTTTTAAGTCGCCAATATATTTCAGTAATCTTGTAATATCATGCTTCGGCTTAATATCTAACTGTGCTTCATTATTGTTTGTCCTTGAATATAAACCAGCTTAACCATGTGATCTTAAACTGACATAATCTTTTTCCAGAAATGGCTAACAGATATACTTCCTGCAATTGGGTTAAATCCCGGATTACTGAAGAAGATCTGAACAATCATGTTGCCACTGGCACCTTAGCCAAAAAGGATGATATCCACTAGAGAGCTCCTGGTGATGAAGTCCTTCCTCGACCCAAAAATGGGGAAGTAGTCATTTTTACTAATCACTTGGATCGAGGGTTCAGCCCTCCGGGCTCAATTTTTTTCGTGATGCACTTCATTTCCTCCAACTGCACCCTCAAGACATCGGACCCAACTCCGTGTCTAACCTTTGCAATTTTCAAGTATTCTGTGAAGCCTATCTTCAAGAGGAACCCACAGTCGACTTATTCAGGGAATTCTATTATTTAAATCGTGAGACTGAATTTGTTGATGGACCATGCCAAGAACTTGGTGGAGTCATCATTCAGAAGAGAAAAGACGTCAGTTTTCCTCATGCCAAAGTTCATAGCCATCCCAAAGACTGGAACCAGACATGGTTCTACGTTAGGGACACTTCCCCAATAGGTGAGAATCCTCTGCCGGGTTACCGTGAGCACCGGCTCAACAACAACCATTCACTGCCCCAACGTCTTGATGCCAAGGAGATGGCCAAGTATGTGTCTGCCTTCTCAAAACTCAGAGCCTTTATGGCTAACGGTTTAATAGGCATCGGTTTTTTCCGGTGTTGGTTGACTTGGAGTATTTTGCCATTAAGTCGTCGCTCCGGCTTAATGTGCGAATATACCGGTGATGTCAAAGATCCTCAGCGTCATTGTGACATTCAGCTATCTGAGGCATAAGTTACTGAAGCGACTAAAAAACTGTTGAATGAGCCTGTGAAAGAGTGCAGCAAAACTGGACTCAGTCCTTTCTATACCATCAACAAGCCACCAGCCGTAAGAATTTCTCAACTCCTACTTAATCCTCCTTCTCAATATTCTCTTATGATCTTTCCAATATTAACAGGCTGACGACCCATTTTGGAAGAGGAAACCGCAGGATAAGCTGGCCAAAGCACCTCGTGTCAAGCATAGGGTCAACAAGAAACCCACCAAAAATAAAACTGCCGAGTCTGCTGGCTTAAACATTGATGATGATGATGACAATCATGAGTCAGAGGTAGAACCTGATTCACTTGGCTCCTTTTTCATACATCTTATTGACAGTAACTGTTATGAGGACGACGAGAGGCTAGCCGGGCTGGTGATGCTGAGGTAACTATTCTTTCCTTTGGCTCAGAATCTCTGCCAACACAGAAAACCCGTCAAGCAAGCCGGAAAGTAAGATTTTCTCACCCTCTGGCTTACTTGGATCCAAACTTTCTTTTGAAGAAACAGCAACATGAAGTCCGCCGCACGACCTGGCATAGCGGCAATGCGATCACTTCTTCCAGCTTACCAGACGTCCTGCCTCGCAAAGCCATCCAGAGGTCTCATATCTTTCTGACATACTTTACCCCAAGGCGCGTTATTTTTGACAACCTCTTAACCCGTCTGACTCAAACTATCAGGGGACTTCCCGTTCCTCTTCTGGCGAGTCAATTGGAACACAAATTCCTGCTTTCAAAACTGTACCTGGGTAAGTTTGTTTCCAACTATTCCAACTTGCATATTTGATCACCCTCTTGACTTTCATTCATTGTTTACTTTTCAGGGCCCAAGCTAAACCCAGCAAGAAGGCCAAGTTAAATAAGCCGGTTCATGACTCCAATCCGCCTGAGCCGGAGAAACAACAACAAGAGCTTTCTCAACCAATTTCTGACAACATTGTTGATGATTTGCCGCCACAAGACCATAATGTTGATATTAACCTGATGAATGATAACCCGTCTGAGGCTAACCCGCCAAGTCCTACTAAAACATCCAGTCCTATAAAACCGGTGGAAGAAAAAGATGCTGATGTCATCATTACTGGCCATGGTTTCACAACTCCCAGTCGTCCTACCACCTTATCCAGGCATGATGCCAAGGAAGAACTTAGCGCTGAAGATAAGGGCAAATGGAAAGTAGACTTGGAGAGCTATACTCATTTCAGTGCTCAGGACCTCCATTCAGGCTATTTGAATCGCCTATATACCAGCCGTGACTTCGAGGCCGGCTTAGTAAACTTAATGAAGGAATGCTATGAGGTTAATATTGCAATCCCTTTCACATAAGTATATTTACCTTAGCCGCCAAGTTTATTGGACATGACAGATCAGAATGTGCGGTAAACTTTAATAGTTGTATAAATAAAACTCAATAGCCAAACTAATGATGATAATACTTCAACTCTGCATATGTAGCCCCCAAGGGTCGGCTTAACAATTATGTTAAGTCGATACTTATCGATCTGTAAGCTTTATAAGCAGGCTGATATTACTTATCCGGGTCATAAATATGGCTGAGAACAAAGCAATATGCATTAGCCCCCAAGTGCCAAGGATAATACTTGTATTATGCTTGGGACTTTGTAGTATTCAAAGAAGCGATAGACATTAGCCCCCAAGTGCCAAGTATAATACTTGTTATTATGTTTGGGACTTCGCATAAATTCATTGCTTTCTCACAAATTGTTTACCTCTTGCAGGCTGATCTTAGCAGTAAAGAATCCCAAGTCACTAACCTTCGGGAAAATATCAAATCTCAACAAGCAGAGACCTCCAAAGCCAAAGATGAACTGACCAATGCATTAGCAGCCATGGAAAAATTGAAGGAAAGCTTTAAGGCTAAAGAAGCAGGTTGGGATACAGATAGGTCAGCCCTGTTAAAGAGAGCCGAGGATGCTGAGGCTGCGCTTAAGACGGTAACTGAGGAGTTATCCGGTTTAAAGCAGCAGATTAACCTTTTGCCAGCGGCCATCTTTGGTAAGAACAAACTCCCCTTGTACTTGTAAGAATCATATTAAAAGCTACTGCTGGCTTACTCATAACGTCATTTATGCAGGTTCTCGGAGCACGAAGTTGGGCTCAGATATGCACGCCTGGCTTAAAGCTATCTACACTCTTGTAGAGCAGCTATATACTGGTGTCCAACGAACCATTGCTGCGACAATGCATAAGAAGTCTCCTTCAACACTTATCCAAGACACTCTGAATCAACTATCGGTGCTGCCTAGAAGGATTGAGGACTTAAAATGGGGAGCTACTAGGGCTGGCGCTTTAACTGCTTTAAGCCGGGCCAAAGCATGGCAGGCCAATCTTGACCCGGAAGATTTGGCTAATGGCTGCCCTAGTGTTAAGGAAGATGGATCTGATTTCAGTGCTGATGACTTTGCAGAAATAGCAAGAGCTATGCGCCCATTAGCAAGTAAGCTAGATGATGAAACCATTTTATCCACATACCAGGTAGCTTATGACACTGACAACAAGAAGATTGGTGCGCCGGTTCATGAACCAACAAATCTAATTCCTCCAATTCGTAAGCACACCTTTCCCTCTGACATTGACCCATCAAATCTTATTGATGATGAAGCTGTGTTTAGAGCATTGACCGGTATCAACTGGGCTACGCCTAACTTCTAGCTGATGGATAAGCAAGGAGGTGAAGATGAGGAAGAGGTGCCAGAAGATCCCGAGCCTTAAACCCACCAGCCATAAGCCGGTGTACTTATCAGAAGAATTTGCTGTATTGATAACTTTGATGACCACTTAATCTGGTTGGGCCATCAGATGCCTTGTAATAGGCTAGCTTAAACTCTTGACCTGCTATGCCATCACGCATATTTTGCTTTGCATGATACTGTTGATCTGCCAATTGAAGGTCTGCCACTTGTGCTTATAATATCAGCAATTTGAACCTGTTCCTGTATACAAACAAATCACAAGTGTCCTGATGGTTTACCGCAGGATGGGTCATAATGCCCAATATATAATCACTAGAAACTAACATAGTTTATAACCAGGGCTGGCCTTAATTATAACCATATATAATTCTCATTATATCATACCCTTGGTATTTGATTATGCTGTCGGCTTATCATACCAATGCAGTAAGGGTGATAACCCAAGAATTTGAACACACAATGTTCTTTCTCCATTGTTATATATGGCCGGCTTATAATATCATAAATCGGAAGGGTTAATATCCCAAACCTTAGAGCACAATATTCTAAGGAATTTAACATCATGATGTGCTGGCGACTTATAGTCCAATGCCAGGCCGGGTTAATAAACACCAGATATTTTCTTATCATATACTGGTTGACTTATAGTCAAAAACTAGACCGGGTTAATAAACACCGATGAATTGTAATCATAAAGCATTATAAGCCTCATTAGTTAAACCTCAAAAAATCTGTTGAAATAAAACCAAACGAAAAACAAGGCTTTCATAGGCCGTCGAGCCTAAATCTCAAGTGCTTTCACAGGCAGCACATCCATGAGTTAAACCTTTATACAAACCATATAAGCCGGACCTCACATAACCAATCGTCGTTTTAACTTTGATAAGTTTAGGGTCTGCATGAGATTGAATTGTCAAAAGTACGGCGGGTCATTCCAGGATTACCTAGGCGGAGTGGCAGACTTAAAAAGACAGGAAAACCCGGGGTTTTAGGTGAATACACCTGGCTTCCAAGACTGGCTTTTAAGCCTATTACAAGGGTCATAAAAACTCTTGTCCTTTAGAACAAAGAGCACCCAAGCAATATTTTTGAGTTGTGCTCAATGGGCGCCTATTTTTGAGTTGTGCTTTTGCAACAGACTCTCTTTGGTCCCTTTAACCTGGGTAGCAAGCCCCCAAGTTATATATATATATATGCACACACACACATAAACACTATTCTGATCACGGGATCAGAATAATATTCTGATCACAACCTGACCTGCCCGCTAGTAGTACGTTGAACTTCCCTGTGAACTAGGTTGAACTTCCGACAACATGGCCCAAATGGGGCTTGCGATATACAGTTGGAAAGCTATAGACACCAATATCATGACCCAACTGAAATTTTTGGCAAAATATAAGCGGTTTAAAAGCAGTTTTGAAAACCGTTTTTTCTTCACACAAAAAACATGAATCGTATTTTCAATCGCATTTCTAAATCGTTTATTGGAATGAGGCATATAATATGGCGTTGGAAAGCTGCTACAAAACCGCTCCTTCCACATGTTGAAAGTTTTCTCTAATTCCCTATGGTTAAAGAGTAATTTGAAAAAACGTAAAATTTTGTAAACCGAACAGCTGAGTTCGTATTTTCGATGTCATTTGTAACCGGCTAATCCAATTGAGGCATATGATATGGCGTTGGAAAGCTTATGAAAATGCGCTAATTTTTCATATTAAAAGGTTTTTCTAATTTTGAATGGTTTAAAAGTAATTTAGAAAATGATACAAGTTCCACCGAGTTCGTATTTTCGAGCTAATTTTTGAACCGTGCGTCCGAATGCAGCAAATGATATGGCATTGGAAAGCTTGAACAAATGCGAAACTTTTTTGTATGTATTGTTTCTCCCAATTCCTTACGGTTTTAAGTCAGTTTTGAAAATGGATTAAAACATATTTTCCCCATAATTTCTACAAACTTTAACGGAAAGGCGCAAATAATATACCGTTGAAAATCTACAAAAAATGTGAAACTTTTTCATGTTGATGGTTTTCTCTGATTCCTAGCCATTTTCAAGTAATTGCGAAAATGGCGAGATCATTCGTTCTGCCTTTATCGCGAAACTGATTCTTAAAAAATGTACCGCGTGAAGAACCTGAACTTCTCGGCACGTGTACCTGAACTTCACTCTGCTTTTTGACATGCTTTTCTTGCTCGTAGCTCTTCATCCACTGCTCGTAGCTCTCCACCCACTCATTGGAATTGAGCAAGTGATATACCGATGGAAAGCTATTATAAGCACGCAACTTTCCCGTGTTGATCATTTTTTCATACTCGTGACAATTTTAAAAGTTTTTCATCTCAAATTCATTCACTATAGTAGTTGAACTTCGTTCTGTTTTCACGTTGAACTTCTGTGACGTATTTTCCTTTGTAATTTTCTCATCTATTTCGTCAGTGTTACACAAATGATACTCTTTTTTTACAAACCTCTCTCACAATTTTTTTTAACTTTCTTCGATCGAGGACTTGAACTTACACAGATGATATTCCTGTGGTTTTGAAGTAAATTAAAGAAATGATGAGATCATGATTTCTGCCTTCATTGCAAATGGAAATGCACTGCATGAAGTGGTTGGACTTCACGGGCATGTCTGTTTGAACCTCACTCTGTTTTTGACGTGCTGTTTTTTGCACTGTGTGAAGTAGTTGAACTTCTGGGGCATGTCTGTTTGAACTTCACTCTGTTTCACTTTATTGTTTTTTTCCATATATGAAATACACACCATGTAGTACGTGAAATTCTGTTTATTATCACTTTGAACTTCTCTCTGGTTTGAGAGAATTATTTTAAAACACGAAAAACAACATATTTTTTATGTATTTTGGACATCTAAATACACGGTGAACCTGTCTCACAAGAATTTTTTGAAATTTTCCTCACCGAGCACTTGAACTTCTAGCAACCATTTTTTTCGTTTATGAGTTGTTTTTAAAAGTGCAAAAAATGGCGTTGTGATTTTTATGTTTTGAATAGGTAAATCCTAGGTTTTAATAAACTCCAAACTTCTCTGTTATTTCAATATGAACTTCACCTTTTTATATTTTTGAGTAAAGAATTGTATTCGATTTTTATACGGAAAAAATGAACATGGAAATACAAGATGAACCTCTCTCGCAAGAATTTTTTAACTTCTCCGGACAGAACACTTGAACTTCTTTCAACAAACCTTTTAACCTTTAGTTTTCTACACTTTTATTTTCACACGTGAAATGCATTCCTTGCAGTACTTGAACTTCTCATTGTTTTCACTATGAACTTCTGTCACATTTTTGTGTATACATTGAATTACACACAATTGAAGGTCAGACGTCATTTTTTGCCATTTTCAAATATTTAATTGGAGGTCGGATGTCCCGCAATATAAATTCCGAATCGTGAACGGAGGAGCACGTGAACTTCTTGCAACAAACCTTTTAAGCTTTTTGTTTTCTAGTTTTATATTCTTATCTGAAACGCATTCCATGTAGTAGTTGACATGCCGCTGTTTTCACCTTGAACTTCTGTCACGTATTTTTGTTCAACCTGTCTCATAAGAATTTTTGAACTTTCTCGGGCTGAGCACTTGAACTTCTAGAAATAAATCTTTTAGCCTTTTCTTTTTCATTCTTTTTTCATACAAAATACACATAGTGTAGTACTTCAACTTCTCGCAATTATTAATCCAAACCTCTCTAGATTACATGAAAATATCTGAGTTTTTATAGACATCGAACCGCTCTACCTTTTTTATTCGAACTTCATTGTGTGTTTTTAGAAATGTGAAAATTGGAGGTTTTTAGAAACATCGAACTTCTTCGTTATTTGGAATTGAACTAATTGGTTTTATTCTTTAGTAACTGGAAAAGTCCAATTTTTCAAATAAATATCAAACTTTTCCGCCTTTTCCAATTGAACTTCTTGGTTTTATTCTCTAGTGACTAGGACACCTGAATTTTTTACATAAATTTAACTACTCCATTTTTTGGAATTGAACTTCTTAATTTTAATCTTTAGTATTGGGGAAAAATGCCCAAAATGACATTGTTTTTTTGTTTTTGAGCTTATAAATCCTAGGGTTTTATATACTTCGAACTTCTCAGTTATTTTAATTTGAACTTCACATATTTTATTTTGTTGAATAAAGAATTATGTTTGATTTTAAAATAAACATCGAATTTGTCTTTTTTCTATTTTTGAACTTCGTGGTTTAATCTTTATTATCGGGGAAAATCCTAGTTTTTGAAAAAATGGGGAATATCTTTTTAAACTTTTTTAGTTCCCTTATTTTAATTCAAACTTATTAGTTTGATTCTTTAGTAACGATAATGTGAGGTTTTTACAAACTTTGAAGCTCTCAGTTGTTTTAATTTAAACTTCATAGTTTTATTCTTTAGTAACGAGGAAAATCGAGTTTTTTTTGAACTTCCTTGTTTTAAAATTTTGAAGTTCTTGGTTTTACTTTTAATAATGTAAAAAATCTGAATTTTTGATAGACATCAAACTTCACCATTTTTTAAATTTGAACTTCTTAGTTTTATTGGTTAGTAACGGGGAAACTGCTTTTTTTTATATAAACAATGATACCACACTGTTATTTTATTTTGAACTTCTAGTTTTTATAGAATGGGGGAAATCTATTTTCACAAAATCTATTGAAATGCTCCTCTTTTTTAATTTGGACTTCTTTGATTTTTTAATTTGAACTTCTAGTTTGGGAATAAAAATCCTAGGTTTTTATTAAATATCGAGCCGTTTTGTTTTTTAGATTTGAACATCTAGGGTATTTTTAGCGGAGAAAATCCTTTTTGTAATAAATTTGTGTTGAGATGCTTTTTGTTTTTTAGTTTGACCTTCCTGGTATTGTAATAAACGTTGCACTTCTTCCGTTTTTTAATTTGAACCTCTAGGCTTTTTCTAGAAACAACGAAAATCCAGTTTTTATATAAATTTTGCAACAACTCTATTTTTTTTAAATTCGAACTTCTTGGTTTTTTATTTATAGATGGAGAGAAATCCTAGTGATGTAATAAACGTCTAACTATCCTATTATTTAAATTTGAACTTCTAGGTTTTTTTTAGAAACGAGAAAAATTTATTATCTTTTTTGAACGATAATCTGTACAAACAAAAATCCCAAAAAGATAAGTTGCGACAAATGAAAACCAACACATAATTTTTATTTCATAGACAAAATACATTCTCACATGAACATATAATCGATTCATGGTTCCCATTTTTTCAGTGTCATTCTTTCTTGTACACTTTCAGAACTTTTTGTTGGCGGAATACAATAATTAGCGCCATAATATATCCCCTTGAGCCCCTATCGTATATATATATATATCTGAACTTCATCCATGTTTCATGTTTTTGTGCTCTTTGTTCTTCGTCACACAACACCAAAAAAACTTTTCTCTGAATGTAGGATACAAATGTAGGATTCAGTAAAAACCTAGCGTTGTTTCCTGAACATACTTCACTAAAAAAATTCAGGATACAAATGGAGGATTCAATATATGAAGTTACAAACATCCATTTTTGTTTGCTAAAATCCATAGTTGGCAGTCAGGCAGGTCAAACAACACTTTATGTCACTTAAGAAGGTCGAGGCGACCTCCCGAGAAGTTCAACTAAAACAAAGATTGCAATGGCAGACCATGGCGATGAGAATTTGTTTTGGATGAGGCGGTAGGCTAGGGCGAGCTCGGTGGCCGGGAACACAGTGGCAGGCGGCGCAGCAAGGCCCCGGTGGCCGAGGAACACATGAGGTAGGAAGCGGTTTGCTGGGGGAGGAGGCTCGGTGGATCCCTGGCTGGGCCGATGGGTCGCGCTCCGGCGAGTTCACGCAGGGCAGGGCAGCATGGAGAAGATGTCGGGGGCGCGGGTCTGGGCAGGCGGTGGCCGGAGAAGGTGGCAGGGGCGCAGTGGCCGGAGAAGCTGGCGGGAAGGTTGCGCCGGTGTTGGAGATCCCGCCCGGTCAAGGAGTCCGTGGATCCGGCCGGGCGGCGACCCATCTGGAGATTGGTGGCGTCGGTCGGCGAAGGGGGCTGGCCAGGGTTCCGCAGGAGACGGCAGCGGCCCTGTCCGCTGCAGGGTTGGTGGGGGAGCTGGCCGCGTCATCGCGGGGGCGGATCCGTGGAGGCACCGATCCGGGGAGGCATCAGGGAAGAGGCGGCGTCGGGAGCGGGGCAGCGGCGGACCGGGGGGAGGGGATCGAAGGAGCTCGGGTAGACCGCGGGGGGTGGGGATCATTGGGGGGGGGGGGGGGGGGGGGGGGGGTTTGACCACGGCCGTTTTTTAGAAACACCGCGCGCTTCTCCAAATAACTATTCTAATTTTGGGATTAGAATAGTGTTGTCCTATATATATATAGGCTCGCGCTATTCGTGAGGAATACTTATTCTTCACCCCCCTCTATTTTACCATCAATGCACCATAATTTTACATTCCGTAAGTTTTGTCTTATTTCCGACGTAAAAAGAGACTGTAAGAAAATATATAATCGCCGTAAAAAATATTTTATGTCATGTAAAATTACAAACGTAAAAACATAGTCTAAAATACACATAAACTACAAATTTTCTTGTCTTATGACCTATATTTTTATTTTCTTATGTCAAATTTTACGTAGTGAATCAATAGGAATGTAACTATTTGAATTCTAAACGTAATTTAATTATGAAATGATCGTAAGATTACCTCGGTGAAGAATAACTTATTCTGCACCCTGGATGATGAATAGTAATACTATATATATATGGCCTATAAGCCTGATCAAAGGGTGATCGTAACTTTGCTTTATAAAGCAGAAGCCCCCAAGTGACCAAAAACTCGTCATTTAAAGAGAAAACGACAGAGGCCCTGCTTTAACAGGGATGCCGATTTTATTATATTGATCATAATATATACATTGTTAAAATATGTACATCAAAAGAGCCTGTGGTTCATGTGTAGTAAGGCCGAAGATGAGCAATATTCCACGGCCGGTGGGTCTCCTCCTCCGACTTACATGAGTCTTTGTGCTCTCGAACATCGATAAGGTAATAAGACCCATTGTTGAGATTCTTACTTACCACAAAAGGTCCTTCCCAAGGTGGGGATAACTTGTGCATATCAGTTTGATCCTGGATAAGCCGGAGCACCAGATCACCTTCTTAAAAAGTTCTGGTTTTAACCCGACGGCTGTGATAACGGCGCAGATCTTTCTGGTAGATCGCCGAACAAGCCGCCGCAATGTCATGCTCCACATCTAACAGGTCAAGTGCTTCCTGACATGCCTTTTCATTGTCCGCTTCAACATAAACCGCCACACGCGGCGAGTCATGACGGATGTCATTAGGGAGAACCGCCTATGCTCCGTAAACCATGAAGAAGGGCGTGTAACCCATAGATCTATTGGGGGTGGTATTAATGCTCCATAACACGGAAGGTAACTCCTCCACCCAACAACCCGGCGTCCTCTGTAGGGGAACCATAAGCCGGGGCTTGATGCCTCTCAGGATCTCTTGATTGGCTCCCTCAGCTTGACCATTAGATTGTGGGTGAACCACTCACGACACGTCAAGCCGGATATGCTCACGTTGACAAAATTCTTTCATAACATCCTTGGACAGATTAGTGCCATTATCAGTTATGATACTGTGGGTAAAGACAAAACGGAAAATCACCTTTTTAATGAACTGAACCGCCGTCGCCGTGTCACATTTACTGACCGGCTCTGCTTCAACCCACTTTGTAAATTTGTCAATCGCCACCAAGAGGTGTGTTTTCTTATCCTTGGACCTTTTCAAGGGGCCGACGATATCTAGCCCCCAGACTGCAAACGACCAAGTAATTGGAATCATCCTAAATTCTTGAGCCGGCACATGGGCTCGTCGTGAAAATTTTTGACATTCATCACACCTACTGACCAGGTCTTCAGCATCAGCATGAGCCGTTAGCCAATTAAATCCATGACGAAAAGCTTTAGCCACGAGAGACTTCAAACCGGCTTGATGACCACAGTCTCCTTCATGAATCTCACGCAGGATCTCACGGCCCTCTTCTGGAGACACACAACGTTGAAAGGCGTCTGTAACACTGCAGTGATGCAGCTCTCCATTGACAATTGTCATTAACTTAGACCGCCGAGTTATCTGCCTGGCTAAGGTTTCATCCTCAGGTAATTTGCCCCGGGTCATATAAGCCAAATAAGGGATTGTCCAATCCGGGATAGCATGAATAGCCACCACCAATTGTGCTTCTGAGTCAGGAATAGCAAGATCCTCCTCTGTAGGCAACTTGACTGAGGGATTATATAAAATATCCAAGAAAGTATTGGGTGGCACCGGCTTATGCTGAGAACCCGGCTGGCTTAAAGCATCAGCCGCCTCATTCTTCCTTTGATCAATATGCTCAACCTGATAACCCTTGAAATGACCCGCCATAGCATCAACCTCTCATCGATAAGCCGCCATGAGCGGATCCTTAGAATCCCAAGTACCAGAAACTTGTTGGGCCACCAAGTCCGAGTCACCAAAGCACCTCACCCGACTTAGGTTCATCTCCCTAGCCATTCGAAGACCATGGATCAGGGCCTCTTATTCAGCTGCATTGTTAGTGCAAGGGAACATCAAACAGAGAACATAACAAAATTTATCACCTCGAGGGGAAGCTAGCACAACTCCAGCCCCCAAGCCCTCCAATTGCCTGGACCCATCAAAGTGAATAGTCTAGTATGTGTTATCTGGCTTTTCCTCAGGCATCTGTAGCTCTGTCCAGTCATTGATGAAATCCACCAGTGCTTGAGACTTGATGGCCGTGCGAGGCATATACTTCAAACCATGAGGTCCAAGCTCAATAGCCCACTTGGCTATCCGACCTGTAGATTCTCTGTTCTGGATAATATCCCCTAAGGGAGCACAACTTACCACAGTGATAGGATGGCCCAAAAAATACTGCTTAAGCTTCCGACTGGCCATGAACACCCCATATACAAGCTTATGCCAGTGCGGATACCTCTACTTGGACTCGATAAGCACCTCACTGATGTAGTAAACCGGCCTTTGAACCAGATATTCTTTGCCTGCCTCCTTCTGTTCCACCACAATGACTACGCTCACATCCCGGGTATTAGCAGCCACATATAACAGCAACGGCTCCTTATCAACAGGGGTAGCAAGAACAGGTGGCTCAGCCAGCTGTTTCTTGAAGTCCTCAAATGCTGCATTAGCGGCATCGCTCCAGACAAAATTATTCATCTTTTTCATCATCTGGTACAGAGGGATAGCCTTCTCTCCCAACCGGCTTATGAATTGGCTTAAGGCCGCATCATGACCTGCCAAACGTTGAACATCATTGATACACACCGGCTTAGCTAAAGAAGTGATGGCTTGGATCTTCTCCGGATTAGCTTCAATGCCTTTGTTAGAAACCAGAAAGCCCAAGAGCTTGCCTGCGGGCACACCAGAAATGCACTTGGCCGGGTTAAGCATCATCTTATAAACCCGGAGGTTATCGAAGGTTTCCTTCAAGTCTTCTATCAAGGTCTCCTACTTTCTAGATTTCACTACAATATCATCCACATAAGCATGAACATTGCACCCAATCTGATTATGAAGACAGTTCTGCACACAACGTTGATAAGTCGCCTGGGCACTCTTGAGCCCAAAAGGCATAGACACATAGCAGAAGGCTCCAAAGGGAGTTATAAAAGCTGTCTTCTCCTGGTCCTTAACTGCCATCTTGATCCGATGATACCCAGAATAAGCATCCAAAAAACTCAAATGCTCACAACTGCCATAGCATCAATAATCTGATCAACACGAGGGGGAGCAAAAGGATCAACTAGACAAGCTTTGTTTAAATCTGTGTAGTCCACACACATACGCCAATTGTCGTTCTTCTTGAGTACCAGCACCGGGTTAGCCAACCATTCTGGATGAAAAACTTCAACAATAAACCCAGCCGCCAAGAGCCGGGCTACCTCTTCACCAATGGCCTTACGCCTCTCTTCGTTGAAGCGACGAAGAAACTGCTTGACCGGCTTAAACTTGGGATCAATATTAAGAGTATGCTCAGCGAGTTCCCTCAGTACAACCGGCATGTCAGAAGGTTTCCATGCAAAGATGTCCCGGTTCTCATGGATGAACTCGATGAGCGTGCTTTCCTATTTCGGATCCAGATTAGCACTGATGCTGAACTGCTTAGATGAATCGCCAGGAACAAAATCAACTAGCTTGGTGTCATCTGCCGACTTAACCTTCAACACCGGGTCATGCTCCGTAGTTGGTTTTTTCAAGGACGTCATGTCTGCCGGGTCAACATTATCTTTATAAAATTTCAACTCCTCTGTTGCACAAACCGACTCAGCGTAGGCTGCATCACCGTCCTCATACTCTAAAGCGATCTTCCGGCTCCCGTGAACAGTGATGGTTCCCTTGTGACCCGGCATCTTGAGCTGCAGGTAAATATAACAAGGCCTGTCCATGAACTTAGCATAAGCCGGCCGTCCAAACAGAGCATGATAAGGGCTCTTGATATTCACCACTTCAAAGGTCAATGTCTCCGACCTAGAGTCATGATCGTCTCCAAAAGCTACTTCCATAGCTATGATACCGACCGGGTATGCCGACTTACCCGACACCACGCCGTGGAAAACAGTGTTCAATGGCTTCAGATTTTTATTTGTCAACCCCATGCGACGGAAAGTTTCATAATAAAGGATATTGATGCTGCTCCCTCCGTCCATGAGTACTTTGGTGAACTTATACCATCCAACCTATGGTGCTACCACCAACACCAGGTGACCCGGATTATCAACCTGGGGCGGGTGATCTTCCCTACTCCACACAATGGGCTGCTTAGACCAGTGCAAGTAACAGGGAATTGCCGGTTCAACGTCGTTCACTGCCCTCTTATGAAGCTTCTGATCCCGTTTGCACAAACTTGTGGTGAAGACGTGGTATTGCCCACTATCCAACTGCTTTGGGTTACTCTGATACCTAGATTGCTGTTGTTGATTCCCCTGACCCGACTGTTGATGGTAGCCACCCTGGTTGCCTTGACTGCCTTCGAATCCGGAGCTAGAACCGCCACCGCCGTAACCCGGTCCATGAGAGCCAGATTCTGAGCCACCACCCGGCCCATGACTATCTTGAAAAAGATTGGAATTTTTGTACTCCTTCATGATGAAGCAATCCTTCCAGAGGCGGCCTGACGGTCTTTCTTGTGTTCCATGCCTTGGGCAGGGCTGATTCAGCAGCTGCTCAAGATTAAAGCCCGATCCTCCAGTCCGTGGGGCGATTTACCCTTACGACGCTGAGCATTATTCTGCGTATTGGTGTTAGCCACAAAGTCCAAACTATTATCGGCTTTGAGCTTACCGTTGCTTCCCCGATTCACTGGGTTATGCTGCTGCCCTTTGGTGCTGCTGCTCTTCTTTCCCTTTCTCGGCTTTTCATCATCAGACTCGGGGTCCTTGGTACCATCAGAGTCAGCGTACTTAACCAGAGCTGCCATGAGCGTCCCCATGTCGTTGCAGTGGTGTTTGATCTGCCCTAATTTCTGCTTCAGTGGCGTAAAACGACAATTGTTCTCCAACATTAAGACTGCTGAATCGGCATTGATGCGATCTGACGAGTGCATGATTGTCGAGACCCGGCGCACCCAATGGGTTGTTGACTCACCTTCTTCTTGGAAATAGGAGGCTAAATCCACAATTGACATGGGATGCTTGTACGTATCTTTAAAATTCTGGATAAACCGGGCTTTTAACTCGACCCATGACCCAATGGAGTTGGCTGGTAACCCTTTCAACCAAGTACGAGTTGTCCCTTCCAACATCATGGTGAAGTATTTGGCACATGCAGCGTCGTCAACATCCAGTAGTTCCATTGCCATCTTATAACTCTCAACCCAAGTTTCAGGGGGTAAGTCGACAGTGTAGTTGGGTGCCTTACGGGGACCCTTCAAATCTTTGGAAGCGTACGTTACGCAGAGCCGACACCAAACATGGCACACCCAAAGTCCTGAAAGTCACACCTATCTCCACCGAAGTTGTCGGATGAACCAGGGAAGGTTGACGAGCCGCGTACTGAGCCGCCAGCTCAGCCTCCTGACGAGCTCTTCCTTGATCCACTACGTTCTGGGCATTAACCCCACCACCTGCCAGGTTATGTCCACGGGGCGGGTTATGATTCTGCCCGCTGCTTGACACGGCTGGTTCCTCGATATGCCTGCTATAACTCCGGCTTGGGCGAGGGGTTGAATGAATCCTTTCATGACTATAAGAATAAGCCTGCTGCTGAACCAGTGTTGTCTGAAGAAGCTCCCTAGCCCTTCGTGTTTCAACTGCCGCTGGAGACTCGCCCTCAACTGGGAGAGCCGCCAGTCGTGATGCTGCAGCGATCATGTTATCCAAGGGGTTAGAATAATGGCCCAGTGGCGTCAGCATGTGCTGTGGCGGGATGTTGTTCTAACGAGGCGGGTCCGTCGTGCGCGGCTGAGCCGGCGCTCCCGTCCCAGGCATTTCAACCCGGTTTATGACTGGTTGGTTACTAGTCCCTGCTCCGGGCGTGTTAAAGAGATTTCTCACCTCGTAAACCGAAGGCAGGCGAGTCTGATGCCTCCTCCTCATGACTTCAATTGAAGCGTTCTGATCCAGCATGAGCCGGAAGGACTCTGACTGAATCTGCTGTGCCTGAGCATCCAAAGTAGCCCGCTCCTCGGCCATCCTAGTGTTTTCTGCATTCAGCTCCTCCTTGACCTGTGCTATCTCATCACGCAATTTTGCGACCGCCGCATTATGCTGATCCTCATCCGCCTGGTTAACCACTGCTGTTAACAATGCTGTCAGCTTATCCAACAAGTCAGTTAAGACCTGAGCTGGCGGGCGCACAGGGCCTCCTACCCCGGCAGTCATGGCCGCTGCTGACCTAGAAATCATCTCTGCCGCAGTCGATGAGTTCTGCACTGGTTGTGTATCGTCCATAAAGATCGCAACCCTGTTCGGCGGCTCAAAGGGGTCCGGAATACTGTCGCCATCGGAACAGCCCCCAAGCCGGCCGTCTTGCGGTTGATACAACGACTCGGTCTCCCCGGTGGACGACTCGCCGTCGGAGTAGATGACCGTCTCATCACCAGATACCGATCTATTCTCATATTCCACTCCATGGATGAATCCCATGAAGGCACGATACATGGCGAGCTGAACTCGGGCGGGTCTTGCACGCTGAGCCGTCTCGATGATGTCGGTGCAGATGTCCGGCTCAGGGCCCGGCTCTCCGATCTTGCCGATGAAAACGTGAATTCCACCAAAGGGGACCCGATACCCGTACTCAATTGAGCCAGCCTCGGGGCCCCAGCCTGCGTCGTCGATGTAGAGCTTGCCGCGACGACTCTTGGTCATCCGGCCCATGGTGTATCCCTTGATCCCTTCGAAGCTGCCCTCTAAGAACTTGAAACCATCGTGCGATAGCCCCACGGTGGGCGCCAACTATCGTGGTATTGTCACGGTAGATGTCCTAGTGTGAGGACTTAGTCATGGAGCCATCAAAGCGAGATTAGCTTAAAGGGGTTAACACGGGACAAAGAACACAAGGAGTTTATACTGGTTCGACCCCTTGTGGTGAAGGTAAAGGCCTAATATAGTTGAGGTGGTATTACTTATGTCTCGATTACCAGGGAGCGAATACGCTTGACCTAGCTTTCGATCTCTTCTTTATTCCCCCTAACTCGCCACCGGGTCGTCCCTTTATATACTGAGGTTGACGCCCGGTGGCTTACAGAGTCCCGGCCGGCCAATAAACCTGTCTGGCCTGGTGACTTAACTACAATTGCCTTATCATACAAGTTGTACACATATGGCGGTTTACACCTATGGGCCTTAAGCCGCCTTTGGGCCTTGGGCCCTTCATAAATTTATCCTCATCAACCTCCATCTTCAATTCGTTCATGGGCTATCTCTTATGAGTCGCCATGAATATAACCCGGCCCCTCTTGGGCGTGTTAACTCAATAACTATATCCCCAACCGGAGCCCCTTCGCACACATACAAGTGTTACAGACCATTTGTGATTTGTTGTGTATCACCGACGGTTGCAGCAAGAGTGATGTGTGCTTTTCGTTTGGGATCCCACACGTTTCCTGAAAGACTTATGACTGGGATTGTATATTACATTGGGCACGGTTTACTCCAAGCTCTCGTGTGCGATACCGTGATATCACAAACGGTTTCGGAGACCCTACGCACACGTAGTAGCGCTGCAAGTCATTTGCGATCTGTTGTGTATCACCGACGGTTCCGCTACGATTGACGTATGCTTTCCGATGTGGATCGCACACACTCATTTAGTTGAACCATGCGCGGAACAATTGCCAGGTTAAAACAAAAATATCCCATTTTGAACCGACATGCAAAAAAGCAAATTCGCCACAATATTCAATTGAACAAATAGTGTCCACAGGAAGAACATTCATAAGATTTCGCAACAATTGCAATTGAACATATGGTAGCTAAATTCCAATAATTTGTCCACACATATATGCATTACATAATTAATCATAGTGTACGAAATACGAAGACCTCATCAGATGGAAAACAATGGATCCATTCGTATATGTTTAGCGGCTAACTCTCACTCGATGTTTCAGGAGAACGCATGCTGAAATCTTCATTATCATCAGTGGGATTGATGTAGTGATTCAGGAAGAAGTCGCTGATAAATCTCCGAACCATCAGTAATTCACCAGCCGGGAGCAGTTCAGGGGTCCTCGGTTCTAAGATGAGCCGCAATATTTTTAAGATCAGAATGTGCCATATGAGTGGAGTAGAAGATATTAATTAAGATATACTTACTGGTACTAATTCACGAGGATCATCACAACTATCAGCAGATTTGCAGACGGAGATCATGTGTCTGCAAACATAGTATCCACAAAGGTTGGTTATGATAACTACACAACCTTCTTCTTGTAGACGTCATTGGCCTCCAAGTGCAGAAGTCTGTAGGACAGTAGTAAATTTCCCTCAAGTGGATGACCTAAGGTTTATCAATCCATGGGAGGCGTAGGATGAAGATGGTCTCTCTCAAACAACCCTGCAACCAAATAACAAAGAGTCTCTTGTGTCCCCAACACACCCAATACAATGGTAAATTGTATAGGTGCACTAGTTCGGCGAAGGGATGGTGATACAAGTGCAATATGGATGGTAGATACAGGTTTTTTGTAATCTGAAAATATAAAAACAGCAAGGTAACTAATGATAAAAGTGAGCACAAACGGTATTGCAATGCTTCGAAACAAGGCCTAGGGTTCATACTTTCACTAGTGAAAGTTCTCTCAATAATAATAACATAACTGGATCATATAAATATACCTCAACATGCAACAAAGAGTCACTCCAAAGTCACTAATAGCGGAGAACAAACGAAGAGATTATTGTAGGGTACGAAACGACCTCAAAGTTATTCTTTCCGATCAATCCATTGGGCTATTCCTATAAATGTCACAAACAGCCCTAGAGTTCGTAGTAAAATAACACCTTAAGACACAAATCAACCAAAACCCTAATGTCACCTAGATACTCCAATGTCACCACAAGTATCCGTGGGTATGATTATACGATATGCATCACACAATCTCAGATTCGTCTATTCAACCAACACAAAGAACTTCAAAGAGTGCCCCAAAGTTTCTACCGGAGAGTCAAGATGAAAACGTGTGCCAACCCGTATGCATAAGTTCACAAGGTCACAGAACTCGCAAGTTGATCACCAAAACATACATCAAGTGGATAACGTGAATATCCCATTGTCACCACAGATAAGCACATGCAAGCCATACATCAAGTGTTCTCAAATCCTTAAAGACTCAATCCAATAAGATAACTTCAAAGGGAAAACTCAATTCATCACAAGGAGATAGAGGGGGAGAAACATCATAAGATCCAACTATAATAGCAAAGCTCACTGTACATCAAGATCATGCCATATCAAGAACACGAGAGAGAGAGAGATAAAACACATATCTACTGGTACATACCCTCAGCCCCGAGGGTGAACTACTCCCTCCTCATCATGGAGAGCGCCGGGATGATGAAGATGGCCACCGGTGATGGATCCCCCCTCCGACAGGGTGCCGGACAGGGTCCCAATTGGTTTTTGGTGGCTATAGAGGCTTGCGGCGGCGAAACTCCTGATCTAGGTTATTTTCTAGAGGTTTGGGGATTTATAGGAGAGGTTGGCGTCGAGAACAAGTTAGGGGGCCCCACGGAGAGTCCACGAGGCACAGGGGCGTGCCCTAGGGGGGCGCCCTCCACCCTCGTGGGGCCCATGGGACTCCCCTCCGGTAACTCTTCGTTCCAGTATTTTTTATATTTTCTAGAAAAAATCTCCGTTGATTTTTAGCGCATTCCGAGAACTTTTATTTTTGCACAAAACACCACCACGGTAGTTCTACTGAAAACAACGTCAGTCCAGGTTAGTTCTAACCAAATCATACGAAAATCATGTAAAAATATTATAAACATGGCATGAATACATAAAAAATTATAGATACGTTGGAGACATATCAGTTGGTCCCTGCTTGTTGCTGAGGACACAGAATTTTTTGTACATAATTAGTCATGTATTTGTCATGTTAGGAACAATCTAACCAGTGCTAGATGTATTATTTTTTCTTTGGACAAAAATAGAAAGATGTTTATTTAGAAGCTTGAACATTTGACTAGCATAAGAAAAGGTATTTGCAGACTATTGGATAAATTTTCCAAAAATAACGGATTTCGGTGTGTTACCGGAGAAACGATCTTGTGCTGCAGAGGTAGTTCCCTCTTGAACAGGTTCCCTAGTTTAGTTTTCCACAACGCGAGAACACTGCAAATGAAGATTAATTTTGACAACATCAATTGTTGAACCAAATATGAATGTAAATTAATTTCAACATCATAGAATTCAATACCTATCCATGAATTGTTGAAGATGCGTCAGATCCTGAGCGTTTGTTGACTCTCTGAGAGAATCCATGTAGTAAACTGTGTTCTTGTTTGGAACAATGAATACCAATATCCGGTGATTGCTACATATTAAGAAAGCCATGAACTTACGAATGATGTCGAAATCTGAAAGACAACCAGTGTATGCGTGGTTGTTTACTTGACTTACCGTTCATGATATGGCCAGAGAAATGATTCTACATGGGACGTGTTTTCGAAGAGATGGACGACCGTGTTAATGGCCCAGTCCCATAGGTCCTTACCATCTAATGTTGTGCCATTTGCTAATGCATGATCTATGAAATACACACTCTCCCTTTTTCTTCTTCACGCGTTCAATCCCATGAGAGGAATAAAATGCAGTTAGTTGTTTATCATTTACAACCTTGTATGGAGAAGTTGATCAGAGTTCGTTAAGTACTTACAAAATTAGGCATCTAACAAGAGCGGCATCGAGCTCGTTGAAGTTGAAGAAGAGAAGCAAGTCCTTGAAACTCACATTGATGGAACCAACATTGTGTCAGAAATGATCTCTATTGGAGTGGACTAGCAAACCATGATGACTTGCTGACATTTGATCCATGCAATATTCACATAACTCGCGGCAACTGGAGCTGCACTCATCAAAGTATTCGCCAACAAGAAATGGCTAGCCATGGACGTAATTGCATCCTTGAAGTACGTCTGCTTTACTTTTAGCAAGCAACAAATCTACTTCTTCATCATCCATGCCGTCAGAAATAATATTACTCCCCGATTCGAACAACGTGCTGTTAATTTGGTTCTGGGTGATGAGTGCTTTGAGTAAGAGGCAATTGTTCTCTTTCCTCTTTGCTCTCTTGCCACGCTTCCTCGCAGGTGCAGCCTTTTTGGCCGCTTCCTTCTTGGTACTTGAAGCATTTTTGGCAGAATGTCTGGTTGGCTACAAGGTAGACTGCCGAGCAGACGGTGAAGCTTCGACGGACTGCTTAGCAGACAGTTTATCTATGCCGAACCGCTGAGCTGGCGGTGCTGCTGCGACGGGCTGCTGGGTTATAGGAGTAGAGGCATCAGACTGCTGACCATGCGTTGAAGCTATGTCGGGTTTCTGCGCAGGTGGTGCCAACTTGTCGGTGTGCTGAGGAGGCCATGCCAACGCGTTGGTTTGCTGAGCAGGAAGTGCTGATGCATTGGTATGCTAATCACGTGACTGCGGACTAACGGACTGATGAGCAGTCGGTTCTGGACCTACAGACTGCTTAACAGGCGGTTCTGTCTGAAGCATCAGACTGCTTAGCAGTCCGTTCCACCAGGTTGGTCTGCTGAGTAGTTGGGTCTCCTCCCGCTGCTTCAGTGGCCGGCATCTGAACCGGTGGTGCGTCTTCAGTAGTTGTAGGCCTTGCCACTGGCTGCTCTGGGGCAGAGGATGACATGGCCTGTACGACACAAAGTCGGACCGGCTGATCATAGGTTGATGCATCAGCCGTCAGATTACGAGTATTAGGTTCTTTGGGGGAAGCACGTGAGAGCTGCTGTGGGAAGGAGATCGTCATCGGTTGAGGGGCGACATTGGTTGCTCTTGGCGGGGCTTCAGGGGTCTCATCGATGAACTCTATTTCCTTTCGTGGCCACTGGATGTGATGCAATAGTGTTTCTCCCAAGGTCCTTTGCTCATCAAAGTCTCCTAGGACATTCTTCAGGGAAATTAATTGAATCCAGGCTTTACTTCAGTCACATAGCACTTCACACAGCCCAGTTTCAATGGCACATTGTCCAACAAGAGGCCCTCCTCCAAGAAGGGTGGGCAAACCCAGGCTGTTGCACATTTTAATGTACCTTCATAATGTGTAAGCACTCCCTCCAGTCTGTCTTTCATTCCAAATAGATCAGATATAGCATCATCATGAGCAACTGTAGTCTTAGTGTCACTGGGGTCAGCTGATGCACAACTACTCTTGTGCGGTGTTGTCACGCAATAAGCAGCATCCTCCATGCCCGCCTCCCCTCCCATCTGATGGCTATCTGTTAGTGTTAGAGTCTTCTACATCATCATTGACTCCTCAATATCCTTTCAAACAACCAGATACATGTCCTTCCTCAACCTTTCATACAATTCGTTCTGCTTCATTTCACTCCTTGATTTTTTCATGCTGAGCCTCTCCTCCTTGCTGAGTGTGAAAGCCCTCTTGTGCGGGACATTAACACCTATACCCCTTGCATGGCTAGTGGGCTCTCTTATTTCCATAGCATCGGACAGAATGTCACATGGCCCTGAGTTCCTGTAGAACCTTCCAGGGATCTTGGAAGCCTTTAACATCACTTGATACAGTTCTTCGTCACGTGAGTTTTCAAAGTAATAAGTTCCGTCATCACGCCTCCTTGCACGTGCCCGCAAGTAGTCTCTGGCGCGTTCGCCCCTAATTTCACTAAAGGCCACTTTCCCACCCATCGTTACTGCTTCTTTGTCCTCCTGGTCCCATATCGGTTTCATGCCGTAGTATCCTGCCACACCCATATGCTGGGGGCGTGTGTTCTTATTTTGAAGTTCCGATTGCTTGGCACTCTTCTTAGCAAACTCTTTAGTTGCCCTGACCCTTTTGAATTCTGCATAGTCTACCTTTGTAATTTGGGGGTTGCAGGGATTGGGTCCTTGCCTTCACTCAAGTACTTCTTGTACAACACGTGCTTCCAATTTCTCCAAGCATCCCTAACCTTCTTCAGTGCAGCGTGTTCCACCTGCATTCTCCACTGCTCTGGAGAGTTGAAGTGATCCATGATCTCCCGGACTATCCTTCGCTGTGTTGCTGTGTCAGCTTTCCAAAACCCCGACAGATTAATGTTGAGCCTTGCCCTGCCAACAAATCCACACACACTCCTGAACCTCGTGCATGCTTTATCTGATTTAGTTGGAGCCCAAGACTTTAAATTGATCTTGGCTACTTCATATACACCTTTAGGCTGGTGTGTGGGCTTCCTTGGAGCGTTCCTCCGTGTCCTGACCGGAAGGGTAGTTGCTGCAGCTCTATCCCGTTCAAGATTACTTGATCCTTCACCATCTGCTGAAGACCTAGGGTTGTCGGAATCAGATGAAGATACATCGCCTGAAGCATGAGTGTTGTTGCTGCTAATCGACTTCTATAGAGAACACATGCAAAACTAAGGAAAGGAGGATAAGCATAAAACTAACAACTTGGTATGAAGCTGTCTTAACATGTCATGCAATAATTTAGAAAATGTATGGCTTATTTGTTAAGTTTGTGTGACTCGGGCTCCCGCGATCTGTAAATCGGCAGTAACTTATTGGAACAAATACATCTTACATGTACTAGTTAAGAAGGTATGAACATATATACGCTCTCCATTATTTTATAGCCAATTTGGGAACATACGGAACGAAATAGGAAGAGGGATTGCGAGGAAATATGCCTCACTATGATGGAGAGCAGTAACTAACACGCTTCTTAATGCAAAACCGATCAGACCATAGGAGAGGCGAGGGTTATAGGATTGATACGCTCAAGGGTGGCTAGCGAGCAAATGAAGACGGCGAGGTGCGGGCAGCCGCGTGTAGGGAACGACAATGGAGGTAGGCTTGACACCGAAGAGCGGGCACACGGCCGGGGTGAGCATGCCGGTGCCGAAGAGGGTTCTGCTGTGGATCTGGGGCGGGGAAGAGCCGGCGATGGAGATTGGGTGGACTAGTTGAGTGAAACGCGGGCGAGAAGTGTGTGTGTGTGTGTGTGTGGGGGGGGGTGTTGGCGGCTGAGGGAGTCCTGGATTAGGGGGTCTCCGGACAGCCGGACTATATCCTTTGGCCGGACTGTTGGACTATGAAGATACAAGATTGAAGACTTCGTCTCGTGTCTGGATGGGACTCTACTTGGCGTGGAAGGCAAGCTAGGCAATACGGATATGTGTATCTCCTCCTTTGTAACCGACCTTGTGTAACCCTAACCCTCTCCGGTGGCTATATATACTGGAGGGTTTTAGTCCGTAGGACAACATACAATCATACCATAGGCTAGCTTCTAGGGTTTAGCCTCTTTGATCTCATGGTAGATCTACTCTTGCACTACCCATATCATCAATATTAATCAAGCATGATGTAGGGTTTTACCTCCATCAAGAGGGCCCGAACCTAGGTAAAACATCGTGTCCCCTGCCTCCTGTTACCATCCGCCTTAGATGCACAGTTCGAGACCCCCTACCCGAGATCCGCCGGTTTTGACACCGACATTGGTGCTTTCGTTGAGAGTTCCTTTGTGTTGTCGCCGTCAGGCTTGATGGCTCCTTCGATCATTGTTAGCGATGCAATCCAGGGTGAGACTTTTCTCCCCGGACAATTTTTTGTATTCGGCGGCTTTGCACTGCGGGCCAATTCGCTTGGCCATCTGGAGCAGATTGAAAGTTACGCCCCTGGCCACCAGGTCAGGTTTGGAAGCTTAAACTACATGGCCGATATTCGCGAAGACTTAATCTTCGACGGATTCGAGCCTCTGCCTTGTGCGTCACACGATCACGATGAGCATGATTTAGCTCTACCATCAGACTGTGTTTAGGAGATCGCACCGGCATCCGCTCCGACCCTCAATTTGGAGCTAGTTGCGCTGTCCATGGACGGGTGGATGGACCCCGCCACGGAAGCCTTATCCTCATCGGCGATCGAGCTGAACATCGACCTTACCTTGCGCGAGAGCCGTGTTGTTAAACTGCCGGATCCTTCTCCGGCCACGGACTCCGAACCGCCTGCGCCCGTTCCTATCGCATCTGGCTAGGCGCCGATCATGGAGTTTAGCTCTGTGGATATCTTTCAGCACTCGCCCTTCGGCGATATACTGAACTCATTAAGGTCTCTCTCCTTGTCAGGAGGATCCTGGCCGAACTATGTCCGGCAGGACTGGGATGCGGACGACAAAGAAATTCGCGGCCCACCCACCACCCACTTAGTAGCCACTGTCGATGACTTAACCGACATGCTCGACTTCGACTCCGACGACATCGACGGTATGGACGACGATGCGGGAGACGAGGAGGAACCACTGCCCACAGGGCACTGGACAGCCACCTCATCATACGATATATACATGGTGGATGACCCCTCCAAGAAGCAACATAAGCGCCGACGTCAGCGGCGCCGCTCTAAGTCCCGCCAAAGCAAAAGTGGTGATACCGGCACAGGAGGGAATAACACCCCGGATAGTGCTGAAGACAACAACAATCCCCTGCAGCAAGATTTAGAGCAGGAGGATGGAGGAGCTAGCCCTCCCGAGAGAGCAGCAGATGGAGAGGTGGATGATGATAATTACATACCCCCCTCCGAAGATGAGGCAAGCCTCAGCGATGACGAATTCGCCATGCCAGAGGATCCCGTCGAACAAGAGCAGCTTCAAGCGCCGGCTTATGGCCATGACAAATAGCCTTAAGAAAAAGCAGCAACAGCTTCAAGCTGATCAAGATCTTCTAGCTGACAGATGGACTGAAGTCCTTGCGGCCGAGGAATATAAACTCGAGCGCCCCTCCAAGAGTTACCCAAAATGCAGGTTGCTACCTCGACTGGAGGAAGAAGCGTATGACGCGGCTGATCAGCCACCTCGTGGCCGTGATAGAGAGGCATTCCAGCCAAAAGCTTAGCCTGCACCCTGACGCCATTCAAATAAAAAAGCATGGGGAAACACGCCAGACCTGCGAGACATATTGGAGGATAAAGAAAAACATGCAAGATCGATCTACAGATCACGAGGGCGCGCCACTATGCGAGACGAGAAACGTCACGCCGGATACAGTAAAAGTAAATCCGGCCAGGCCGAACACAGCGGGCAAGACCCATTCGAGCTGCGTCGCGATATAGCCCAATACAGAGGCGCCGCACACCCCTTATGCTTCACAGACGAAGTAATGGATCCTCAAATCCCAGAAGGTTTCAAACCCGTAAATATTGAATCATACAACGGCACAACAGATCCTGCGGTATGGATCGAGGATTTCCTCCTCTACATCCACATGGCCCGCAGAGTCCATTAGTTGTTGGGAAGATCTGGAAGCCGCATTCCTCGACAACTTTCAGGGCACTTATGTGCGACCACCAGATGCCGATGACTTGAGCCACATAATTCAGCAGCCAGAAGAATCGGCAGGCAATTCTGGACTCGGTTCCTAACAAAGAAAAACCAAATCATCGACTGTCCGTATGCAGAGGCCTTATCAGCTTTCAAACACAACATCCGCGACGAGTGGCTAGCCCGGCACCTTGGTCAGGAAAAGCCGAAATCTATGGCAGCCCTCACGACACTCATGACCCACTTTTGTGTGGGAGAATACAGCTGGCTGGCTCGTAGTAACAATATGTCAAAGAACCATGGTACTTCAGATACCAAGGACGGCAATAGCAGGCCACGTCGCAACAAACATAAGCGCCGCATTAACATCGATAATACTGAAGATACAGCAGTCAATGCCGGATTCAAAGGCTCTAAACCCGGTCAGCGGAAAAAGCCGTTCAAAAGAAGCACTCTGGGCCCGTCCAATTTGGACCGTATACTCGATCGCTCGTGTCAAATACACGGCACCCCCGACAAGCTAGCCAACCACACCAACAGGGACTGTTGGGTGTTCAAGCAGGCCGGCAAGTTAATTGCCGAAGACAAAGATAAGGGGCCACATAGCGATGACGAGGAAGAGCCCCGGCAGCCGAACACCGGAGGACAGAAGTGGTTCCCCCCACAAGTGCGGACGGTGAACATGATATATGCAACCCACATCCCCAAGAGGGAGTGGAAGCGTGCGCTCAGGGACGTATATGCGTTGGAGTCAGTCGCCCCAAAGTTCAACCCACACTACTAGGAAAAGGGCTATAGATGGAAATGACACTAATGGCGCACCAGACATGTGGTGCGCCATTACTATATACTAATGGTGCACCATCTGTTGGTGCGCCATTAGTGTGGAAGACACTAATGGCGCACCAGGCACACGGTGCGCCACTAGTAACAAAATGTTTTTTTTTCATTTTTTCAAACATACTAATGGCGCATCCGGGCAGAGTGCGCCATTAGTAGTTAGAACTACTAATGGCGCACCAGCCGTAGAGTGCGCCACTACTGTATTTTTTTTACTTTTTTGCAAAACTACTAATGGCGCACCGTTGCATAGTGCGCCATTACTAGTTTAAACTAGTAATGGGCACTTTTTTTACTTTTTGATATCATGAATATTTTTAAATTTCATGGGCACTTTTTGAATTCATGAATATTTTTTTTCAAATTTGATGATATTTTTTCATATTCCATATGAAAAAATATTGAATATTCAGGAGGACACTCGATCTTGATCCCCCTCCCTCTCGATAGCTATCCCCCTCGCCATATCCCCCTCGCCGCCGAGCATCCCCCCGCACCCTCCCCCCGCTCCACCGCCGCCGACGACCCCCCACACCCTCCCCCGCTCCACCGCCGCCGACGACCCACCGCACCCTCCCCCGCTCCACCGCCGCCGCCGACCCCCCGCACCCTCCCCCGCTCCACCGCCGCCGCCGATGATATTTTCAAATAACAAATTTGATGATATTTAAAAAAAATATTACTGTTTTTATAAAAAAAATATTACTGTTTCATATTCATATTCATTTTCTAAAAAATAATTATAAAAAATTGTAGACTACAATTGTTGTTAAACAACAATTATTACTGTTTTTATAAAAAAATATTACTGATTCATATTCATATTCATTTATTAAAAATAATAATAATAAATATACTAATGTCGCACCGGCCTGGTGGTGCGCCATTGCTATCTAAAGAAAGATTTCTAATGGCGCACCGGCGGTGGGTGCGCCATTGCTATCTAAAAAAAGATTTCTAATGGCGCACCGACGGGTGGTGCGCCATTAGTAAGCTTCCCCCTATAGCTAAGTCCTCCCTCTCCCTCGCTAGAGATCCCCTTTCGTCCCTCTCTCCCTCGCTAGACCCACGACGCCGCCGCCCCGACCCCCGCGGGACTCCACCCCCGCCACCCACGCGCCCCCGCGCCCCCACCCCTACCGCCCCCACCCCGGCCGCCCCCACCGCCCCCGCGCCCCCACCCCCGCCGCCCCGACCCTCAACGTCTTCGCCTTCCTCCTCGCCGTCGGCGCCGAGTAGCGACGCAGCACCGCACACCCCCCGACCCCCCTCCCCTAACCCTCCTCCTCCCCCCTTGCCCCCCACCTGCGCCGGGGCTGACGGCCCCTTCTCTGTCTCGCAGGGCAAGGTCTCCGGCACCTCTACGACACCGACGCCTTCACCGTCTAGGGCGTCTGCGCCTTCTTCCACCTCCGGCCACCGCGGCCTCACCGTTGATCCCCGCACGAGCTCACCATCATCTTCCTCTGGGTGAGCTGCACCAGTTCCCCTTCCCCCCCTTTCTGTTAACTGAACATTGTCAGGTTTAGGTTCTGTTAACTGAAAAAGTTTAGATTCAGAAACATTGTTGGACTGATAGGAAGTTTGTTGAACAGAGCAATCCACACCTGTAATTTCTACTGTTATGCCTCTGTTGATTGTGATCTCTGCACATGTTTAATGTCTATGCTGTTGTGCGGCTGTTATGTGTGTCTATGTCGGTGAGCTTGTGTTATGCACTTCTGCGTTTTGATGTCCCCCCTTACCTTAGTTTTTTCATCTCACTGGTCCTTTTCATTGTATTGGTCCTTTTCATTTTTGTCAAAGAGGCCCCGAGTTCTCTCTTCACTTGTGTGGTGATTGTCTTGGTCCTTTTCATTTTTTTCATGGCATTCTTGAGGTGCTGATGTGTCTGAGGGCATGAACCATGATCAAGTTGAGTTCAGATTTCATTAGATTAGATGGATTATCATGCCTTGTGTCCTGATAGTTGGATATTTGAGTAGTATTGTCAACAGTAATAACTTTTACATGTTTGCATTGCTTCCAAGAGTAACAATAGGTGCTTATGACACCTTTAGGAGATCTACTCATCTCTAATCATGCTACTCAAGGATAGGAACCGTAGGCATCTCTATATATTTTTCAGTGTCCTTTATTGGTGGTTCTATGGTGTAGTCCAGATGAAACCAATTGCATGCATTGAGAAATAGAGTATTAAAACAGGACTTGACGTGGTTTTCCAGTTAGCTATCTGAATTGAGAAAAACATAGCTTTTGCGGTCTCTAAGGCAAAACTTGCTACTCCATATACAACTAATACTACTACTAGACAAGATACTACTCCATATACTACTAATACTACTACTGTATTTCATTTCAAAGTTCAAAATCCTGGTACTGAGATTTTCATTTCCAATGAGTGATGTTTTCCCTAGCAGTAGAAAAAACATAGCAACTTCTCTGTTTTTATAAAGTTGTTCTTATATGGGTGAAACTTCACTTGTTTTTAGGCTAGTGCAGGGTGTTGCTTCTTCTGTATGGGCCAACTATGTCACAAATAAATTATTCCTTCTTCTGTATTTGACAAGTAATGACTTTTAAAGATGATGATCATCTTGCTATTTTGCTGGGTTTTGTCTCCGACCATTGTGTCGTGATGAATTTGCAGGTACCCCGAGAGGCCCTTGAGTTTGCCGGAATGTCAATTAACTTCTGTTCCGGAAAATTCGGGTACTCCATATGTCCTATTTTTAGCAAAGGCCATGCCGAAATTTTCCGTGAATTTTAGCATGACTTTGCTAAAAATAGGACATATGGGGTACTTGCGACTAATGCATGCATCGGCGTCGACAAAACCTAAATGATGAAAGCTTAGGCTTTTAGGGTGCCTCGACATCGACAAACCCTAAATGATAAAACCTTGGCTTTTAGGGTGCCTCGGTGTCGATAAGAACCTAAATGATGAAAGCTTAGGCTTTTAGGGTGCCTCAGCGTCGACAAACCCTAAATGGTAAAAGCTTAGCTTTTAGGATGCCTCGGTGTCGACAAACCCTAGATGATGTAGTTTTGAATTATGAACGTAGGATATGTCATCATCATCATCGGACGACGAAAGTCTCCCAGCGGAGTGCGACTGGTGCCACGACAATCGAGGTCTGTGCGACATGCCTCACCTGGATGATGATCGACGCTTCAACATTAAACTCGAGGAGACCTTCGAAGTTGAAACGGTACACAACGACGATAAGTGTTATTTTCATAATTAAGCATGACTTCAACTATTTCAATGTGTAATTTTCATCTTTTACAATTCGAGTATAGCTTATCCCATGCCATGCAAGACGCTATGTCTTGGAGAGGATGGATTTTGAAGACCATGAAATTTCTGAAACAAAGAAAATTCACCTAAGGACTCATCACGATGTGGACTTTGAAGTAAATCTATATAATTCTGAGAGCGTAACCCATTTTGGTTGCAAAAATTGGGAAGCATTTTGCAAGATGTATGGTTTTGATGAGGGTATGCTTATCACCATGGATCTTGGTAATCCTGACATCAACCAAGACAATATGGACATTTGGGTCCTTATTGATACGCCTCCAGTTCTACCGCTATGTGAGTTTCTCAAACATAGTTATTAGCTAATTTATATTGTTTATTTCAAAATAGTTGACAGCTCATTTCCATTGATAGCTTATTTTTATTGTTCAAAGAATGTGCGAGAGATGGTAGACAAAACCCACTACACCGATGGCTCCGAATTAACAACTTACAAGGAGAAAAATCATCTGGTCGGATTTTGTACTCACATTGAGAATTACACTATCCACAATCAAACTCCTCAACATTATGGTAAATACGTGCCACTAGTGCATGTGTTCAACTACGGTAACTACCATGGAGATGCCCTGGTAAGATTTTTACTATTACGACATCCGTGCATCTTTTGCATACTTCTAAAACTAGTACATCATTGCTAACTATGAAGTTATTACTATGTTTTCAACAGATAATCCCAGAGAATTGTGTGCCTCATATGATGTATCAGAAAGGTAGTGTTAATGTTTTGAACATACAGCCAGGTCGTCCTACGAATCTCAACTGTCCATACGATATTTCTAAAAGAAGTGGAGACATGAAAATCAAAGGATGGAAAAAATGTATGGACAGTCGTAAGGAGCTTCTTGGAAGCAAAAGGAAGCGAAGCGCAAGAATTGGAGACAGGATGTTCTCCATTCTCCATAATGGAGAGTCAGGGTCTATATTGTTTTATGCTATTT
Source organism: Triticum urartu (assembly GCF_056163025.1). Lineage (NCBI taxonomy): Eukaryota > Viridiplantae > Streptophyta > Magnoliopsida > Poales > Poaceae > Triticum > Triticum urartu. The sequence continues at coordinate 223,241,671 of NC_141878.1, forward strand.
TAGCTTAAATAGGGTATTTAGGTCCTGCCTAATACTGATGATCATGTGCTAAGAACAATTAAGTAGGGTTGGTTCGATGACTATCAAGATGATGATCGTATGAATTGTTATGAATAACGAGTAGAAGTTGTATGATAATGAATAGTAGGACTTCTTAGGATTAGTATTACTTCTGACAAACTCGATACTCGTGGTCTCGAGACTTGTAATGTTTTATCTTTGTTCGGTCTTTTGAATTCGGAGACTAATATGACGAATTGTATTCGGAGACTAATCTTCTATTGTATTCGATGAATCTGCTGTTGCTGTGTGCTACTGTCTATATTCGGTCAAATAATATATTTTGTAACCTGTGCAAAAATCAGAAAAGTAAAAAAAATAAAACCTAATATTCATACTAATGGCGCATCACTACAGAGTGCGCCATTAGTATGCCAAGTATACTAATGGCGCATCCATCTGTAGTGCGCCATTAGTGTGCCAAAGCACATGGTTAAATATGGCCCTGGGAGGCATACTAATGGCGCATGGTGTTATATACTAACGGCGCACTTGGTGGTGCGCCATTAGTATACCAGATACTAATGGCACACCTGTGGTGCGCCATTAGTAATAAATACTAGTGGCGTGATACTAATGGCGCACCAGTGATGCGCCATTAGTAGGCAAAACTGGTGCGCCATTAGTAGGCCTTTTCCTAGTAGTGCCATGGTCCTCCTATCCGATCACCTTCGATCACAGGGACCACCCCACTAGTATCCGTCATGGCGGATTCGCCGCACTGGTCCTAGACCCAATCATTGACGGATTTCACCTCACTCAAGTCCTTATGGATCGCGGCAGCAGCCTGAACCTGCTTTATCAGGACACAATGTGCAATATGGGTATAGACCCCTCAAGGATCAAACCCACAAAAACGACCTTTAAAGGCGTTATTCCAGGCGTAGAGGCCCATTGCTCAGGCTCAATTACACTGGAAGTGGTCTTCGGATCCCCGGATAACTTCCGAAGTGAAGAATTAATCTTTGATATAGTCCCGTTCCGCAGTGGTTATCATGCACTGCTCGAACGGACCGCATTTGCGAGATTCAATGTGGTACCGCATTATGCATACCTCAAGCTCAAGATGCCAGGACCTCGTGGGGTTATTACAGTTAATGGAAACACAGAGCGCTCTCTCTGAACGGAGGAGCACACCGCGGCCCTTGCAGCAGAAGCACAAAGCAGCCTATCAAGGCAATCCACCAGTTTGGCGTTTCAAGACCCGGACACCTTCAAGAGCGCTCGGAGTAATCGGCAACTAGACCACCTGACACGATCTGAGCTCGCGTAGCAATGCAGCCCCCACCCCAGTCCCAGCCAAACGGCGAAATCCGTGCCACGCGTACATAATTACGCATTAAAAATACCATGGGCATAGGTGGGGAGGGGGCACAACTGCGGCACGCCCCAAGACGCGGCTTAAACCACACTAGGGGCTTCCCACTTTGTTATTTTTTCTCTTTTTTAGGACCTTAATCTCTGGAAACCCTGTCCGGCAGCATGATTGCCGAACACATGATGCAGCAACCAAGGAGGCAGAAAGCTACGTCACACCACGGAATTCCCCGGTGGATTACGATAACGAGCGAAATATTTGCTTTAATACTATTCCTCAGCTTGCCCTTGGAAGGGACACAGTCCTACTTTTTGCTTATCGCACTATCTGTATCATTCTGCTTTAACGCACCTTTTTGAATAAACAATGCATAATATTACGACTATTATTGCATTCTTGTTATATATATACGTGTGTGTGTGTGTGTGTTCATTAATGACGCCTTGCAACCGTACACTTTGGTACGGCCAATACACCAGGGGCTTACGTACCCCACAATATGGTGTGAAAAGTCCGAACACTTTCACAAGTGCGGCACCCCGAACTTATAGCATTATATGCATCAGCTCCGAATCATGTCTTTGGTCAAATGTTGGGTTTGCCCGGCTCCTATGTTTTGGTACCTTATGTTCCGCTCTATTGGCTAAGGTAGCGCTAGGAGAACTACTGCGATTGTGCCCCGGTTCTGCTGGGCTAAGCACCTCAGTAGAGAAAGCTAAAACTGACTATCATGGTAAGGCGAGAGACTGGTCGCTGTTCGGTGAGGTTTCGAGTCCCTAAAGATTTATGCCGCTTAGAGCGAGGAGCCGGTCCTGTCCGGCTTAAAGGCGTGTATCGCGCCCCGAATTCGGCCTTCCGAATATCAGGGGCTTTGCCGACATTTAAAATTATAGAATTCTATGGCTAAGTGAGAGTGATAAAGCATTATTAGTCTGGTTGCCTTGTTCGCTGTGCTGAGCACCTCACTCGAAGGACCCAAAAATGGGAACAAGAGTGCTCAGGTTTATCCCGAACACCCCAGCACTCGCGGCATGGGGGCAGAAGCCGAGGAGTAGCCATCTCTTAGATTGGATAAACAGCCAAACAGAAGGTAATATTTTAAATTCAAACAAGCGTTGCATAGCGCATATGAACAAGTTTTCATAAATACAGGATCACACGAGCAAGTTTCACTCAAATATTACATCTTTCGTGCACTCGTCCGCTACGAGACGGGCACCCTTCAGAACACCCTCGTAGTACATCTCGGGGTGGCGATGCTCCTTGCCCTCCGGCGGCCCTTCCTTGATCAGCTTCACAGCGTCTAGCTTGACCCATTGCAACTTCACACGGCTGAAAGCCCGGCGTGCACCTTCAATGCAGACGGATCGCTTGACGACCTCCAGCCGCGGGCAGGCATCCACAAGCCGCCTCACCAGGCCGAAGTAGCTGTTCGGAAGGGCGTCGCCAGGCCACAGCCGGACTATAAAGCCCTTCATGGCCTGTTCGGCCGCCTTGTGTAGCTCGACCAGCTGCTTTAGCTGGTCGCTCATTGGCACCGGGTGTTCGGTCCCAGTATACTGAGACCAGAACAGCTTCTCCGTTGAGCTTCCCTCCTTGGCCTGGTAAAATTGTCCGGCATCGGACACGCTGTGGGGCAAATCTGCGAATGCTCCTGGAGAGCTCCGGATTCGGGTAAGTAACAGGTAATTTACTTTCACATGCTTGCTTTGCATATAGAATGCCTTACCCGCCGCTATCTTCTTCATCGCATCAATCTCCTGGAGGGCCCTTTGGGCTTCGGCCTTGGCATTCTTCGCGCTCTCAAGGGCCACGGCAAGCTCAGACTCCCGCGTCTTCAAGTCAAGCTCCAACGCCTCGTGCTTCGTCACGAGAGCTTGGAGCTCTTGCTGCACCTCGCCCACCCGAGCCTCTTGCCTTTCCCGCTCGGTGCGCTCCTTAGCCGCTTTATCTTCAGCCTCGGACAGTGCTTGCTTTAAGGTCGCCACTTCGGTCATGGCCCCTGGCAAATTCATGATGATCCTGTCATTTTGCAATCACATTCTTTTTATACACATCCATAGACTAGGTACTATTTACCTTTGTTCTCCTCGAGCTAGCTCTTGGCAAGGCCGAGCTCATCCTGGGACCCTTTAAGGTCCTGCTTCAGTACGGCGACCTCCGCAGTCAGTGCGGCAAATGCCAGAAGCGAAGCCTGCATATGCATATTGACATACTTATATTAGACTCCTGCAATATTATTTGATCCTCTGTTCGGCTTTTCTTTGTGAACACCGAACAGAGCATCGGGGGCTACTGTCTATGCGGTAATATTTTTCCTATATTTTAAACACTTACCTCAAAGCCTGTTAGAAGGCTGGCACAGGCTTGAGTCAGTCCGCTCTTGGTAGACTGAACCTTCTGGACCACCGCACTCATAATAGTACGGTGCTCCTCGTCGATGGAAGCGCTGCGAAGTGCTTCCAGCAGACTGTCCGGCGCCTCTGGATGGACAGAGGTCACTAGCACAGGCGTCTTGCCCATCTTGGAAGGAGGCCGCCTGCCCGAATCCGGAACCACTGGAGGTTCCGGCACAGTTTTTGGCTGAGGGCCGAACTCGGAGCCCTCAGGGGCCTTGTCCCCTCTGCTCCCAGAGTCTGGAAGGCCGCCTTGAGGCGCCTCCGGGACTGTCTCCCCTTGACCCGGTGCCTCTTGAGACAATCCCTCGGCGTCGTCCGCAGGGTAAGGGGAGGTGGCAGTCGAAAGTGGATCACTATCCATATCCGACGAGCCCAGGGAGCCGTCCGACGATACATTGATACGGGCTCGTGGCGGCCTGCATAATCATATTCAGCGTTAGGTGAAGCAGTGCGACAAAGGAATGCTATGAGTTACTCTGGTATTCGTATACTTACGACTTCCCCAGAGGCTTGGCCCTGGGCAGCCACTCGTCTTCGCCGTCGGCGGCGGTGGTAGAACTGTCCGGAAGGAGAGTCCTTCCCTTCTTGGACCCTTCGGCCTCCCCAGTTGGGGCGGCCTTCCTTTTCTTGTCTTCCCCGTATGGAGGGGGAGCATCTTCTTCTGCCTCCTCGTCTTCGGGGGAGGAGTGCGCCGTAGAGTCATCAGACGGTGAGTCCGATGACGCCTGGCGTCGGGAACTCTTTTGGGTTCCCTTGGCCTTCTTGGTGTTCTCCAGCACCGTGTAAGGAGCCGGAGTCAGCATCTTCGCCAGGAGAGCGTCTGCTGGGCCTTCGGGCAAAGGAGCTGGACGGTCGATCTGTCCGGCCATCTCCTGCCAGTCCTGTCAAAGGTACGGGAGCTTAGATCCTGCATAGAGTCAAACTATGGAAAACAAGTATCCTGTGAGAGGTAAAACAGCTTACCGCGCTGGCTTGGCGCTTCGCGCAGTATCCGCAGTCCTCAGTAGTGTGAGGGGGAACCTCGGCGCTCTTAAATAGCACCTTCTAGGCATCTTCGTGAGTTGTGTCGAAGAGTCTGTTCAGAGTTCGGTGCTGGGCCGGGTCGAACTCCCACAAGTTGAAAGCCTGTTGTTGGCACGGGAGGATCCGGCGGATGAGCATGACCTGGACTACGTTGACGAGTTTGAGCTTCTTGTTCACCTTGTTTTGAATACATGTTTGGAGTCCGGTCAGCTCTCCCGAACTACCCCAGGACAGGCCCTTCTCTTGCCAGGAGGTGAGCCGCGTGGGGATGCCAGATCGGAACTCGGGGGCCGCTACCCATTTAGGGTCACGCGGCTCGGTGATGTAGAACCACCCCGATTGCCACCCCTTTATGGTCTCCACGAAGGAGCCCTCGAGCCATGTGACGTTGGGCATCTTGCTCACCATGGCGCCTCCGCACTCCACCTGGCGGCCGCTCACTACCTTCGGCTTGACATTGAAAGTCTTCAGCCATAAGCTAAAGTGGGGCTTGATGCGGAGGAAGGCCTCGCACACGATGATAAACGCCAAGATGTTGAGGATGAATTCGGGGCCAGATCGTGGAAATCCAGGCCGTAGTAGAACATGAGCCCCCAGAAGAATGGGTGGAGAGGGAATCCTAGTCCGTGGAGGAAATGGGTAAGGAACACTACCCTCTCATGGGGCCTGGGGGTGGGGATGAGCTGCCCCTCGTCTGGGAGCCGGTGCGCGATGTCGTCGGGCAGGTATCCGGCTCTCCTCAGCTTCTTGATGTGTCCCTCCGTGACGGAGGAGACCATCCACCTGCCTCCCACTCCAGACATGGTTGGAGAAGGTCGAGGTGGGAAATGCGAACTTGGGCGCTGGAGCTCGAGTGTGCGAAAATGGATGAGCAAAGGAGGAAGAAGGCGTGGATGAAAAGGTGAATCCTTATCCCTTTATATGGGCGGACGGAACTATGCGTCCCCACTAGCCTGGTAAAACTCGCTTATCCCCCAAGCACCATAATCGATGGCGCGGTTGGGTTACCCACGCCCGTATTGATGAGAATCCCGTGATAAGGGGACACGATCTCTGCTTTGACAAGACGTGTCAAAAAACTGCCTCGCGTTATGTGCGGGGCTAGTTAAAGGAAATGGTTCAAATAATCGCCGGGCCATGGCATAATGTCATGTTGCCAAAACAAGTCAGCAAATTGGATTTGTGGAAATATTATTCTCTCTATGGTGGTATGTGGAACTTATTTTGCAGGGTCGGATACTATCCTTGTATTCAAATTCTTCCGTGGTGTATTCGGAGGAGGAACCAGCCTTGCAATGCCGAAGACAATACTGCGCCGGACTCATCGTCATTGAAAGCCTGGTTCAGGGGCTACTGAGGGAGTCCTGGATTAGGGGGTCTCCAGACAGCCGGACTATATCCTTTGGCCGGACTGTTGGACTATGAAGATACAAGATTGAAGACTTCGTCTCGTGTCCGGATGAGACTCTACTTGGCGTGGAAGGCAAGCTAGGCAATACGGATATGTGTATCTCCTCCTTTGTAACCGACCTTGTGTAACCCTAACCCTCTTCGGTGTCTATATAAACCGGAGGGTTTTAGTCCGTAGGACAACATACAATCATACCGTAGGCTAGCTTCTAGGGTTTAGCCTCTCTGATCTCGTGGTAGATCTACTCTTGCACTACCCATATCGTCAATATTAATCAAGCAGGATGTAGGGTTTTACCTCCATCAAGAGGGCCCGAACCTGGGTAAAACATCCTATCCCCTGCCTCCTGTTACCATCTGCCTTAGACGCACAGTTCGGGACCCCCTACCCGAGATCCGCCGGTTTTGACACCGACAGCGGCCTAGGTGAAAAGGGTGAAAAATATCCCCGGTCGCCGCGCGGAAAGACCAATGCAAAAGGTTGCCTCTAAGCGCTCGTGTGCACAAAGAGAATAATTTCATTTGAAATGAAGACGTACTAATTTTGAAATGAAGACGTGAGTTCATTGTTTCGCCTATAAATTTTCCCACGTTAAGCAATCACCATTATACCACGGGTTTGATTTGCTGGCGCATTTCAGGTCTCGTGTGCTATGTTTAAGACATTTTTTAGCATTTACCATGCATTTTGGCATGTAAATAAAATCCTAGCCGGACTGCATTTCCCGTCGAAAGGGATGAAGATTGCCGTTCGATCTGGGAGCATCCAACGGTGCAAACGTATGATCCGTGGTGTTTGGATTCTGGCCAATCAGAACGAACGCACGACTCAGATCGCGCGCGCAGCAAGGGGGGGGGCATCAGCCATGGTTTGGTAGGCACACAGCTTTCGTGAGTGAACCGTGTGCTATTTCAAAACATTTACATGAACTAACATCATATTTTCGTTTGAATGAAAACAAGAGTTCATCGTTTCGCCTCCAAATTATTTTCCATGGTAAGAAATCACCATTGTACCCTATGGTTTGATTTTCTCATGCATTTGAGGTATCGTTTGCTATACTTGAGTCATTTGCTATAGTCGCAACTACACGTGGGTGCTAGCTAGAAAGATCATTTGTGTGTCGCTTTGGGAGTTTTCATTCATTGTTCGAGAAACGGGAAAAAAATTCAAAGAGTTCGGCCGCAGGGTGCGGCTAGAGGCATATGCCTTGTTGGTATTCTAATTACAGGAAATGCATATAGAGTCTGTCGAAAGGGATCGTTCTGCCTTGATTTTTTATGGTAAACAATCACGTATATATCCTAGGTTTTATTTTCTGGCCCATTTCAGGTCTCGTTGCTATATTTAAGTCATTTTTTTGCACTTACCTTTCATTTAGTGCATATAATTAAAATAAAACCATTCTACAACTACATCTGGGTGTTAGTTAGCAAAGAAGGTGTACAAATCATTTATGTGTCGCTTTGCGAGTTTTCATCCATTGTTTGAGAAATAGGGAGAAACTTCAAACATTTCGGCCGCGAGGTTCGGCCACCGGCGTAGGCCTAGTTGGTATTTTAATTACTAGGAATTCAGATGGAGCCCAGACATCATCAAAATCGGTGTGTGCCCGTAGCGTGCTCTCACGACCCTGGGGAAAGGTAAAGTTTGGCACAAGTTTTGATGATCGCTCCTTCCAAACCGGAGCATCTCACATGAAGGACCATGGTTTCCAAAAGGAGACGTGTCAATTCAAACTCTAGTGGTCGATGACTTCATCGTTTGGCCTCATAAAAATTTCCATGGTAGGCAATCACCATTATACCACAGGTTTGATTTTCTAACGCATTTCAGGTATCGTTTGCTATATTTAAGATATTTTTTAAATTTAACGTGCAATTTGTGGATATAAATAAAATCACAACCGGAACTGCATGTGATGTCGAAAGGGATGAGGATCACCGTTCGATCAAGGAGAATCCAACGGTGCAGACGTAAGATCCGTGGGGTTTGGGTTCTGGCCAATCAGAATGCACGACCCAGATCACGCGCGTGGCAGGGGGGCATCGGCCACGGTTTAGTGGACACACGGCATTCATGAGTGAACTGTGTGCTATTTGAAAACATTTACATTAAGTAACAACATATTTTTGTTTGAATGAAAACATGATTTCATCGTTTCGCCTCCAATTTCTTTTCCATGGTAAGAAATCATGATTGTACCCTATTGTTCAATTTTCTGGTACATTTTACCAGGCGGCAGGCCTGGCTAGCAATCTCAAACTTTGAATATGCAAAAAAGATCTCGTTTATATATATATATATATATATATATATATAGAGAGAGAGAGAGAGAGAGAGAGAGAGAGACGGTCTATTCTGCTAATATTAGCAGAATAACTATTCTGCACACCACTTCGGCACTGCACGCTCAACAGAAGCGCACTGCATCATTTTGACGACGAGCACTGCAATACAGACTAGTGAACTTCTCGTCGGAAAAAACTGCACGCGTTATTTTTTCGGTACTGTTTTCGCTCTAATTTTTTAACCGTTTATCGGAATGAGGCGTGTAATATACCATTGAAAAGCTATGGATTAGGCGCAACTTCGACATGTTGAACACTTTTTGAGATTCCACACGGTTTAAGAGCAGTTTTGAAAATAGTGCGGCAGATGACGAGTGGCAGCGAGCGTTTTTTCATGTTTTTTTTCTAAACCGCTTGTTGGAATGAAGCAAATGATATGGCGTTGGATAGATATCATCGAGGCGCATATTTTTCATATATAAATCTTTCTCTAATTCATTACGGTTTAAGAGCAGTTTCAAATTTACTAAATCACGGAACTCTGTTTTTTCAAAAATTTTCAAATTTTCGGTACTGTTTTTGCTCCAGTTTTCTAACCGTTTGTCGAAACGAGACATATGATACGCCGTTGGAAAGCTACGGACAAGGCACAACTTTCATATGTTGAAATTGTTTTGAGATTCCTTACAGATTTCAGTTAATTTTGAAAATCGTGCGGCTGACTTCGAGAGGCAGCGGCTGTTTTTCGCGAAATTTTTACGAACGGCTGTTCAGAATAATTCAAATCATACGCTGTTGGAAAGATATCGACGAGACGCAACTTTTTCATGTGGAACACTCTCTGTAATTCTTTACGGTTTAAGAGGAATTTCAAATTTACCGAAATGCGGACACTCTGTTTTTCGCGACACCTAAATCGACGTGGGTACTTCATCCGACTGAAAACCGCACTTCATCGGACGAAAAGCCGCACTGCATTGGATGGGTAAGAGAACTGCATGGTTTCTTTTATTCAAACATAATTTTTTCAAGGACGAGAAAGTAGAGTGCACTTCACATCAGGTGTAAATGAACCACAACACTATCAAGAAGTGAACCGCATTACTTTTGTTACTTCCGTAACATTTTTTTGCACTTACGGGATGAACAACATCACACACCCGACCGCACTGCTTCAGTTAGAAAACCGCACTGCATCAAATGGTCAAGTGAATGACATTACTTTTTTTGTCGTTTCTCTACCATTTTTCATTTAACACATTTTTGCACTGCATCAAATGGTCAAGTGAACGGCATTACTTTTTTTGTCGTTTCTCTACCATTTTTCATTTAACTTATCTTTGCACTTCATTTCCCGCTTTATTTTTTCTGTTTGGAGTTTTTGTATTTCCACATTGGCAAGTTGTACACGTGCGAAGAAGCGAACCGCATGGTCAAGAGAAATGAGCCGCAATACAATTCTAAATGAACTTCTTTGGTAAACAATTTTCAAACGAGTCCATATAACTTTTCTCAGGGTTCAGTTTACTAAATCAAACGTTGGAGCGGCTCTCATCACACAAAATATAGTTAACTGAACCCTGAGAAAATAATTAGTGAACCACATTTGCACTTATTTTTTCATCCCAAAGAAAGTGTACTCCACACAATTTTCCTTTTAACCGCAACGATCAACTGGCCGAACTGCACCAGGTAAACTACATGGGCCAGCTGGAGAACCTCCTGCCAACACCAAGCAAACTGCAGCAACGAACCTCCTGCCGCGTGCATCCATACTGCAGCGTCGCACGGCTGAAACTGAAGTGCGTGCCAATCGTCCTCTCAAGTGCTTGTGTACTGCATTGATGCCCAACTAACCTGCAACGATAGCAAGCTGCACTGCTCGCCGTTAGTGGATAACAACAATGAAAAATTGGACCTGGGCATGAATGCCATCACCGAAATTGCACACAAATGCAAGAACATCAGACAAATTGCACCTGGGAGAATATTTCTCCACCATCCTCCTCCCGATGCTGCTAGAAGCGTGAGAGGAGATGGCTACCCCCCGCCGCCGGAGTGCACTGCACACATGCCCGTCGGAGGACAGTGGCGCCCACCCAACCGAGCTGTAGTGCGACTCAACTGAGCACTACATGCGTAGCACCACCGGACTGCACGTGGGGGGCACCGAACTGCAGGCCAAAAAAAACTACCGGCGCCCATGGATGAGCTGCTAGAGAGGCTCGCGGTGCACTGCTCCAGGGCACGCGGCGCACTTCTCAAGGATGACGGCGGGGCTAGGCCGGCCGGCGCGACGGCGGAGGTAGAAGGAGGCCGGGGAGGGAAGGGTGAGTCACGGAGGTTGGGCGGCGGCTCGGGGGGAGGAGGTTGGGCGGCGGCGCGAGGGAAGCAGGCTGGGCAGTGACGCGGGGGGCGTCGTGGCCTGGCTCCGGCAGCGGGGCGTCGCGGGGGCCCGCCCTGGCCTGGATCCGGCGCCGGGACATAGCGGGGGCCCGTCGAGGCCTGGATCCGGTGCCAGTTCATGCTGGGGAGCGGTCGGAGGGGTGGCTCGCCGGCGATGGGAGGAAGGCCACCGACAGGGTGGGCGGGTGGGGCGGGGTGGTTGGGCGGCGCGCCGGCCATGGGAGGTAGGTGGAGGAGGAAGGTGGTAGGCGCGGTGGTGCGCGGCTGGGTAAGAGGAAGCGGGCGACGGGGGAGGATGGGGGTGGTTCTATGCGGGGGAGGGGGGAAAGTGGAGAGAAGTGAGGGAGTGGGAGGAGAGGAAGAGTGGGTGGGGTGGGCCGGTGACGTGGGGGTGTTATCAGAATAAGAAACTGATGTGCAGAATAAGTCTTAAGGGGGTGTTATCATAATAGACCCACCCTATATATATATAGTCGCAACTACACGTGTGTGTTAGCAAGATCATTTGTGTGTCGCTTTGCGAGTTTTCATTCATTGTCTGAGAAACAGGAAAAAAACTTCAAATAGCTCGGCCACATGGTGCGGCCGGAGGCGTATGCCTTGTTGGTATTTTAATTTCAGGAAATGCATATAGAGTCCGGAAAATAATGAAAATCATTGTTTCACTATGGCGTGCTCTCACGATCGCATGGAAAAAATTTGGTAAAGTTTGGCACAAGTTTTGGTGCTCGCACCTTCCATGCCGGAGCATCTCACAGGAAGGATCATAGTTTCCAAAAGGAGATGCGACACTTCTGACTTCAAATCGCCAGTTACTATACATTGTTCTGCCTCAAAAAAATCATGGTAAACAATCACGGATATTCCCTTGGTTTGATTTTCCGGCCCATTTCAGGTCTCGTCTGCTATGTTTAAGTCATTCTTTGCACTTACCTTGCATTTTAGTGCATATAAAGTCAAAAACCCTACTACAACTACATGTGGGTGTTTTAGTTAGGCTATACTTAGGCTACTCATTGTGGAGAGTGTCATATACTAGTATCATGCATATATATGATACTAGTGTATGATACTACCTTTAATTATAGTGCATAGTATAATAGAGTACGTAGATGATCATATTTATTGCCATGCATGATACAAATTAGCATCGCATTTAACATGATATGGTATCTACCTATATGTTACTCTAACCCTCTCTATCTTCTTTAATTCTTTGCGACATCAGCATACTTGCTATTTCCGAGTGCATGATATCAACTATGATACCACCACTATGGCCAGCCTTATAGTGGGGAGTATCATATACTATAGTATCATGCATATGATACTAGTGTATGATACTACGTACGTACCTTCATAGTGCATAGTATCATAGAGTAGTATCATATAGATGACCGTATTTATGGCCATGCATGACACAAAGTAGTATATCATATTTATTATGTTATGGTATCTACCTATGTTACTTCTTTGCCACATCATCATATTTTCTATTCCCAAGTGCATGATACCGGCTATGATACCCCCACTATGGCCACCCTAAGGCTGGTCTTAATGGGAGTATCATAAGCGGTATCATGCATGCCAACTAGACTTTTCAGATGATGTGGCACACAGTTAAATGAGGAAAGAGAGACTATGGTATCATATCATGATACCGTATCATATTAAATGTTGTACTACTTTGTGTCATGCATGGGAATTAATAAGGCAACCTAAGATACTAACTTGTGATACTATGCGTGCATTACGGAGGTAGTGTCATATGCATGATATTAGTATATGATAAGGCTGGTTGTAAAGGGGAGTATCATATACTAGTATCATGCATATGATACAGTATATGATACTACCTCCGTAATGTACGTATATTATCATAAGATAGTATCATGTAGTATTTTATTTATTGTCATGCATGACACATAGTAGCATAGCATTTATTATGATTCGGCATCATGATATGATACTTAACCCTCTCTTTCTTCATTTAATTCTATGACAGCTCATCAAAATTGCCTAGTTGGCATGCATGATACTAGCTATGATACTCCCATTACGATCAGCCTATCAAAGAAGGTGTACAAATCATTTGTGTGTCGCTTTGCGAGTTTTCATCCGTTTGTTCGAGAAGTGGGGGAGAAGTTTCAAACATTTCAGCTGCGAGGTGCGGCAACTGGCGTAGGCCTACTTGGTATTTTAATCACAGGAAATTTAGGAGTCCGGACATCATCAAAATCGATGTGTGCCCGTGGCGTGCTCTCACGACCCCGTGGAAAAATTGGTAAAGTTTGGCACAAGTTTTGATGATCGCTCCTTCTAAACTGGAGCATCTCACATGAAGGATCATGGTTCCAAAAGGAGACATGTCAATTCAAACTCTAGTGGTCGGTGACTTCATTGTTTGGCCTCATAAAAATTTCCATGGTACGCAATCACCATTATACCACGGGTTTGATTTTATGGCGCATTTTTGGTATCGTTAGCTATATTTAAGACATTTTTTGAGCTTAACATGCATTTTTTGCATAAAAATAAAATTACAACCAGAACTGCATGTGTTGTCGAAAGGGATGAGGATCACCGTTCGATCTGGGAGCATCCAACGGTGCAGACGTACGATCCGTGCGGTTTGGGTTCTGGCCAATCAGAAAGCATGACTCAGACCGCGGGCGGGGTTTGTTCGGCACACGACTTTCATCAACGAACCGTGTGCTATTCGCAAACCAGATTGCATATTTTTGTTCACACATACTGTAGTGAGATCAATTGAGTGTGCTACCTCTATGATATAATAATAATAACAAAAAACAGTTCATATTCATTGCCTGAGCTGACAGCATATGAAGGTCAACATATTAACGGTTCTTACATCAATAGAAAACCGGGCATAACTCACAAATTCAGTACATGTGATAGTTCTAAATTGAACGAATTAAGTTGCAGGGTAGGCATAAAGACTAGTCTTACGGCTTAATTCCCATGTACATGGGGGAACTGGGATCATTACATTGACCCCGATTGAACTTGGGTTTTCTGATGATTTTACACTGCTCTGTTACACGGGTGCGTGATCCCTTGGCTGGCAACTAAGCAAATTCATCGTACTCGTCCTCATCGGCAACATCCTCGACACCCGGTACCCTCCTCTTCCCATGCATCACTACATGGCAGTTCTTACGCAAGGGGTCTTTCGCAAAGAAAATCTGGGTAGCATCGCTGGCAAGAATGAACGGATCCGCGTGATATGCCACCGTTGTCCTGTTAACACAGGTCTTCCTGTAATCATCAACCTTTACATGACCAAGAGGGATCCATGCGCACCTAAATAATGCCACCTTAACTTTCACATAGTCAAGATCCCAAATCTATTTGATGGTTCCATAGTATACCCTTTTATCAGCTTCATCTATAGTCATGCATTCTATTCAAACAAAGCTGTTCTGATATGAGGTCTTCTGATCACGTTACTCAGTGTAGAACATGTATCCATTTATGTCATATGCTTGGTACATCAACACCGTATGTGATGGATTTTGTGCTAACCATGTATCAATGTCATCGATGGATCCTTGTGCCAAACGATTCTTCAGCCATTCGGCGTAGTTCTTAGTGTGCTCCTTCATCTCCACATTTGATGAAGGCACCATTGGTAAGAAGCTTTGGCGTATCTCCGCCATGTGTTCTTCGGCATAAGCGCTGAGAACTGGGTTGTTAAGAAGTACCGTCAAATGGGCTTTCTCTGCCAATTCTCTGGGTGCAGCCATTTGTGTGCCAGCAAGGACCGGCTTAACTTCCATCCTTCCCTCGTGGTGAGAGAGGGGCAAACCTATAGGTCTTTGTTTCATGTATTCGGTGCAAAACTCAACCACCTCCTCCGCGGTATAACCTTGTAGGATGCTTGCCTTTGGATGGTTTTGGTTCTCACAAAAGCGCTTCAGTATTCCCATGAACTGCTCAAAGGGATACATGTTGCGAAGAAACACAGGACCATAATACTTTATCTCGTCGACAAGGTGCATAGTGAGATGGACCATGACATCAAAGAATGATGATGGGAAAAACATCTCTAGGGTGGACAATATTCTTGCAATATCATCTTGCAGATGATCCAACTCTTCAGGATCTACAACTTTCTGCCATAGTTGGTTGAAGAAATCATAGAGCTCAATGAGTGTGTTTCTCATATCTTTGTCCATCAGATTCCTGATGGTCACCGGGAGGATTTTTGTCAACATTACGTGGCAATCATGTGACTTAATGTGTCCCAACTTCATTTTACCTGAGCTTACATCCACGAGACTTATGATGTTTGCGGAGTAGGAAGAGGGTATCTTAACTGACAACAAATAGGTGAAGAACTGTATTGCTTCTTTTGTACTGAAATTGTAACTCTGGCGAGCTTTGATGAATTTGTCATCATCTTCTGCTTCACTCTTGCGTTTTGATTGAGCAGCAAGCATATCGAGCCGTGAACCGTCACCATCCTTTCTTTTAGCTTTAATCTTGAGCAGAGTACCAAGGATGCTTTCACATACGCTCTTCTCTATGTGCATGACATACACACAGAATCTCCCAGTAAGGTAATTTCCAGAACAACGATTTCTTCTTAAACACTTGACGCTTGGGTGTTTGTTTCACCGTCAAAGGGTGCTTCTTGCCAATCACAACATTAATTTGTTTAGCCATGTTGTGGACCACCTCCTCATCATAGGGTCTTGGGCCCACACCTACCTCTATCGTACCATCAAATCCAGCTTTCATCTTTCGGTATGAGTGATTTTTCTGTAAGAACCTACGATGACGCAGATACACGGTTTTGTGTGAGTTGGGAAGAAATCTGCTAGCTGTCCTATCCATGCATGTGACACACCCTACATCTCCCTTTGTTTTCATCCTCGATGTGTTGCCTAATGCTGGCATATCTTGAATGGTGTGCACCAGCATCGCATGTAGATCAAAAATCTCCTTTCTATAAGCATCATAACATTTTACAGCATGTGCATCTATCCACACTGTCAGCAGTTCTTCTACCAGTACCTGAAAGGAAATGTTGATGTCATTTCCAGGTTACTTTGGGCCTTGGATAATCATTGACATCATAATGTATTTTTTCTTCATACACAACCAAGGAGCTAGGTTATATATGCATAGAAGCACCAGCATGTGCTATGATTGGTGGTCATATTGCCAAAAGGATTCATGCCATCAGTACACTGCCCGAGACTTAGGATCCTTGGCAAAGTCTTCAAACTTGTTGTTGATTAATTCCCACCGAGCCCCATCTTTTGGGTGCCTCATATACTTATCCGCAATTTGCTCATCGTGATGCCACCGCAACCTCTTTGCCTCTCTAGGTTTTGCAAACAAACGCGTCAACCTTGGAATTAAAGGCAAGTACCAAACAACCTTGAAAGGGATTCCTGTCTTGATCTCGTCATCCAATTTGTACTTGTCCTTTGCTCTCCCGCACTTGTATCGTGCATGCTTGCATGTGGTACATGCATGCAAATCTTTGTACTCACCATGGTACAATATACAAGCATTCACACAAGTGTGTATCTTTTGTACTTCAAGTTCCAATGGGAAAACAATTTTCTTCGCTTCATTCGTGCTTCTGGGGAGCACATTATCTTCTGGAATAATTTCTTTGAAAAGACCTAACATCTCTATGAATCCCTTGTTTGATAGACCGTTTTCTGCTTTAAATTTGAGAAGCACCAGGGTGGCACTCAACTTGGAATATTTCTTTTTGCAACTTGGATACAATTCTTTCTTCGAGTCCGCATCAATAGTTGGCAGATCCTTGTACCCAATCATATCCGGGCCCTTGAAATCTGCAACCATAGCAACAAAATCTGGCATATCAAGATCGTCGTCATCTGCGTCGACATCTTGGTTTTCCAGTGGGCGTTTCGGCTTTCCGGTGTTCCATTGGTAGCTTGAGGCCTCTGCCCCGGTGTTAGATTCAACATCCATGTGACACTGATTGGGGTTTGGCATCTCGCAGCCCTGGGTATCTCCATCCATGACCTCCTGTTCACCGTGTCTGGTCCAACGTGTATATCCATCCATGAATCCCCAAGAGACTAAGTGCCACTCGACATCTGCAACTTCATGTGACTCTGTATTGGCACAATCAGTACATGGACACATGATGTAATCTGCATCACCGATTCTCCTCTTTGTACTTTCAGCCAAATTCATGAACTCTGTCACGCCATTGATAAAATTTGCGGTTGTCCGATTCTTCATCCATCGAGATCGTTCCATCTACACTGCACTAATGGTAATTAAAAACAAAACAACAACATTAATACACGATTTAATTGTTGCTCAAATATGCGTGCATAAATCACAAGGTTTTACTTTCATAATTACTGAGGGTGCTCCATATTGTTATCAAGACATGCAATGACAAAAATTAATGGCCAGTCAATTTACACGCAGAGTACTAATACAACATTGCCCTTAGGAATTGAATACCTTAATTAAGCCACTCATGAAAAGAATACCTTAATTAATTAGCTGCGTGACGACCTCCACCCAGCAGACAGAGAAGCGCGATGCGGCGGCACACCGAGACTGTAGGGTCGAGGAGCAAAGCTTAGTGCGACTGCCGCCTGAAGTTTGACCTCCACTACCCCGCCATCGACCGCGATGGATGTGCTCGAATCACGCCGCCGCCGACCTTGATGGTTGGGCTCCTCCTATCTCCCGCCGTAGGCCGAGGATTGACCTCCTATGACACCGCCACCGCCCACCAACCGAGGATTGACCTCTTCTCCGGCAGCCGCCATCTCTATATGCAGAGCGGCTGTTTTTTTTGACGAATATCCGCAGAGCGGCTGTTTACACAGTATCACTGTAACTCAATTATATGTACAGGGTAGTACATCACATACGGTTATGTAATGACAACTGTGTCTCACCTACATTGTCTTCTCACACCGTTTGGTGCAGAAATCGTGTGTGACGTTGTAATACCTAACATAAACAACATTTATAAACAGTGTGCCATATACAACATATAGTGCCATAAGTAGTTCCCGACCGTTAGCTTATCCCCACAGTTTACCCATTTCCCCCAAATCCTTACATAGCCTCGAAATTCCCTCGCGTGGCACTGACATTGGGGGAATGCAGACGAGTGGTGCTGATGGTTTCGGTGCGGCTGCTCCTGCTCGTATCACCGCCACGATGGCGGTCTTCGCCAAGCACTTGCCTAAGGTCATCAGAAAGTAGGTGTACTACGGATCTGAATCGTCCTGTCAGGTTCCAATCTATCCCGATCTTTTTTAGCATATCCAAAGTAGCTCCTTGCTGAATCCGTCCTGAATGACACCCCTAGGAAAGTGATCTGCCGCCAGATCCGGAGCATGACTCCAGACTCCCGCAACACGAGTTCGACTTCGAGTTTTGCGCCACCGAGAAGTACCAAAAGCTAAGTTGTGTGCACAGGCACACTCCCGCTCGATGTGTATGAATGGAGGGATCCGACATTGGCAGGCGGTTTCTCAGTTGCCCCTTAGAGGTTAGTGCTAAGTTCATCATTTTACTTGAGTTAATGCCACCGCTCATCCTGAATACTATTTAACATTGGCAGGGATATGAGGCTTGTGCCTTTGTTAATTGGCTGGATGAAGAATGGCATGGCAGGGCTCGGAGTGTTATCACCAAGCTCGCAGAAGGTAACATAAAGCTGAAGAAGAAAATGGCTGATCTAGAATGTACAATCAGTATGATGAAGCAAGAAATAATCAATCACAGGCAACAGATGAAAGCAAGAAACAAGAAGGAACTAGCATGTGTAGTTGTGGTTGTCGCATTACCCATGTTCTATGCGCTGTTTGCAATGATGATTAGGGGTTTTGTTTGACAGTATTGCTAAAGCACATCTAGATGTGCTCTAAGTAATGCACATCTAGGTCCTATGCCATTGATGTTACGCGAAGATTCGTGCAGATATTTTCCTTTGTCTTTTTTTCTTTTCCTTTGTAATTTGATTATTACTGGCTTTATCAATAAGAAGAACTCAATGTATTGCTTGCCAACTATCCTACTACGTTCGTACCAGTACCAGTGCATAATCCCAAAACTCGTTCCTTGTTTTTGTCCTAAAAAAAGAAACCAGCCAATAGGAGTCCTGCGCAACCCCGGGAATTTGGAGCGACTGGGTACAAATAATTGCGGTTGATTATATCAGCGGTTAGATAATACGTCAACCCCCACTTCAATTGGCATTTCCTCTTCTTTGCATACCCCGCTTAAGTGTCCACCATCTTCATCGTCCCCGGAAGGCCGCACTACACACTGGCACACACTCTGCAGCCATGTCGAGCGACAGCGAGGATGACAGTTCGCCCAACAGTCTAGCACTCGTTGATAAGTCAACATCAGAATCACCCCGCTTGTCTTCTGTGAGTACGGCGTCGAGCCCAGACCTTGATTATATCCAGATCATGGAAGGGAGGACGCCTTCGGAGTCGTCAGACGACAACCAGACGGACGAGGAGCCTTTGGAGGACAAAGAAGAGGACGACGACGATGATGATGAGGAGGAATGGTCGAACAAGGAGGAGGACGACGATGACAACAACGACGATAACGACGGCAGCCGCGGTGAAAAGCCAACGGTCAGCGGCAAGAAGCGTCCTCGCCAAGATGATGTCGTGGGGCCATCGAACAACAACAACAAGAAGAAGGACTAAATTAAGCAGACTGTATATATCTTTGTTTCCAATTCGCTCATATTAATTTGTTATCACTGTTTATCCTGTCAATCTCATCACAGACGGTTAGTAATACATATTCGATAGAGATCTTCTACATTATCGCCCATAGGTTGGTTTGTTGAATTGTGTGCCCTGACGAGCACACAATTCACAAAAAAGACCGTAGGGGCTGTCTATAATGATCGCACACAATTCTGATTACTGACCTATTTGCCGGGTATCACACACATCTTGGTACGCCGAATCATTTGTGTTCACATCGATCATCACAAATGGTTCATCGGAGTGAACTGTATGTCTTATATCGCACACACCTTGATCCGGCTGCCCGTTTCTGTTGTCCTGTCTCATCACAAACGGTTCGTATGGATCAACTATATGCCCAGCATCGCACACGCAACTAAAATCTGAACCATGTTTGATGTATCATTCATCACAAACGTTTTGCGTCCTTTTGACGGTTTTTTACATCACCATTTGCGATTAATGCATCGCACACAGTTTCATCAAAGGGTCTCTAATCGTAGTGTCGCGTTAACAGCATCCTGTAGTAGTGTATGAGTGGCATAATGTTTAGCTTCAAGGGTGGAGTGCTGGTAGTGTGACACAAAGCAAGTAGGCAGATTGTATTCCATGTAAAAGATCGTAGTCTATGTAAAAGGTGGAAATGACTCTTTCTTTCTATACAATGTAGTGTTCGTTGCCCACACATGATGGAAGAGATCACACAGAGAAATACTATTCACTCATGTCTGCGGTTCCAGTATTTTGAAACAGGGTGGTCCACCCTAAAAGCATATTGACAACAAATATGACAAGGCAAGCATAGAGGTAGTGAATCAATCATTACTTGTGAGCTTACTAGGACAAGTATGCAGAATTGTAACTGCAGTCAGAGACCTTCCAAAATCTGAAACAAGAAGTTGGTCTAGCACTTATTGTTTGCAACTAATCAACGTGAATAGTTGGATATCATGTCGACTGAGTAAGAAAGACAAGTAAAATTGTCAACAAACCTGGCCTGCAGTAGTAATCTAGGTCAATGTCACTATGACAAACAATCCAAAATGACTAGTGTCTGTTCCTAGGGCCGGAATTTTGAAACTGTGTGAACTTTCTAGGTACTAAAGATTACTGAAATACATCTGAACCATTAAGTGTAGGTAGCACTTAGTACACAAGAAACCCTAATGACAGTCCTGCCTAATGAGTAATGAATCAATTAGAAAATGGGTGATGAGGAGTGGCTTCTGAGTGTTGAGGATGCATCTTAGGATAAATCGGGTTGGCTTAGTGGCTGTTGCACGCCTGATCCCTGAATGGACTGGGAAGGTAGGCACGGCGGCGCGCCCGGGTAGCGGTGACGCTGTTGGGCGAGCGGCTGCTGACCTCCTGTTAGTCCTGCGTCTCCTCTTAGAGTCATGCCATCCGGGGACGGCATGTCGCCGGCGAGGCAGGCGGCTGGGGGCGAGTAGAGATCTGAAGCGCAACAGAACAGACGGGAATCGGGGCCTGGGCCAACCCAAAATCCCAGGGTAGGCCGCAGCCCACCGTGGGCACCCTATAGATACACACCCGAGCGGTGTACATGCATTTTCAAAACTAAATTAGGAACATTTAGCTGACCAATTAAACGACTCTGCCTTAATAATATCAGATTCGTATTTGAATAACTAAGCTTGTTTAGCTTGATGGGTGGAGCGGTGCTATTATGACACGAAGCATGTATGTTGATCGTATAGTGATCATAAAAGGGGGAAACCCTAAGCATTTTTTGAGCAAAATAGTGTTTCCCCTCTGATTTCTATTAAAGAAACCACCACGGAACCAACATGATCAATTAAACCCTAAGCATGATCAATTAAACCCTATTATGACTGTGCCATGGCAGATTTAAAGCTACAAACCGCAGAAATGCTATTTAGCATCCATTGTTTGCTTTGAACTAAGAACTAAATTCCAAGAGCTAAAAAGAAAGTACAGTAACCAAGTTGCGATCTATTTTCTGGTTGAGATCAAAAAGTTGAGAAGATATGAAGTACCACCACTCTTGCGGCGCCGTGTAGGCATCGGGGGTGCGATGGCTGTCAGTGGCGTTGAAGCAGATCTGCGACGTGTAGACAGGTGCATCGAGGAATAAGTCCCATTGCGGTGGACGAGAAGGTCATGTGAGCGGCCTCGACAAAGAGGATGACAGCGCTAATGAAGCGAGAGGACGTGATGCAAGGCTACTGGTCCGTCGCCGTGGATGAGAAACGTCCATCTCTAGCAGTGGACGACGCGGTCTTGGTAGGCCCTCTGGCATGGTGGAGGACGATGGCGATGGATGGGGTGGAGGATGGCGGTGATAGATGGGGTGGCAGACAGAGGAGGCTGGTGTGGGGATGGTGTTCTAGCGCGGACGGTGTATGAATGTGAAAATTGAGGGAGAGGTATGGGGAACCATGTTTTTGGGACGCGCCTGTCTGAAATATGGGAAAGTTACGAACTTATCCCCCATTTAAAATTTGGATGTCTCATCGGTTGGGGATAGGATGGTAATCATGCATCTCCCTAATATTTTCCCAGAGCAATTTCGGGCAAGGAGAGGGTGTTTTGGCGCCCACGGTGTATGAACGGGGCTGACAGGTAGGGCGGTTGTGTCATGTCTGAGTGAAGTTACAAACCTGCCCCTGTTGAAAATATTTGCCTACATCGATTTCGGCCAAGTAGAGTTTGTTTTGCCGCCCACCGTGTATGAATGGGGAAATGGAGGGAGAGACAGAGGTCTTTCGGACGAGCTTGAATCAAATGTGTTTTGCCGCCCATGTTTGGGGCCCACCGTGTTGGAATGGGCTCAGAGGCGGTCATGTCACGTCTAATTGAAGTTACTAACCTACCCCTATTGAGAGCAGTGGAAATCGGGCCGATGGATTGTCCATGTAAGGGGTAGACAGTAATTTCCATCTCCCAAACACTACTTCGGGCAGCCGATGTGGGAGTGGACATTTTGCCCCTACTTTCGAATTTTGGGAAAATAAGCATCCACATTTACCCGGGCAACTAAATTCGAATCCATTTTGTATTCTTATACAAATATTTATAAATCACTCTATGTGTTTTTATATATCTTCAAAAGCATGGCAAAGATGTATTCCACTGTCATATATGAATATGATTTACAAATGCCGATACTCGAATTCAGAAGCTAGAATCCAGTTTAAGGTGAATTCGAATATTTGAAACCACTTTATCTGTAACGACCAAACCTCAAAGGATTTGAGTCTCTGTGCTTACCGTGCTAGTCCCTGGATCGAACTCGCTAGCACACACAGTATAGATGAATACCAGAATAGCAAGTGCATCATTTATTACATCATATGATCCAGAATATATAAAATAAAATAATCTGCATAGCACTTGGCTAGCTTTATTCAATCAAAACAGCGGAAAGTAGCAGAAAATAATGATGAGTCCCATCATAGCCCTCTGGCGATGCTGAGTGCAGACTCGTGACCCTAACGGTACCTTACTCTTCGTCGGAATATCCTGCAACATGAGCCGTTGCAGCCATATAGGTCAATACTTTGAATGTATTGGCAAGTTACACAGGAGTAATAATAAAGCAGACCTACATGTATATGCATAGTACAACAAAGGAAGGCTTGGGGGTTTATTTTGCAGAAAGCTGATTTTATCCTAATAACTACCTAATAGTCAAATTTTTATTTAGTTCTTTTATTACTACAATTAAATGCACAAGGTTGAGTTGGCAAAATCAACTCCAACCTACCCTTTATTAAGTTGCCCACAAATATTATTAAGTGTCACATCTGTCAAGATCATCCAACAACTGTAATGGCATAGTGGCTCAAAGTTACCCATAACCGGGGGCACGGCTAATCATGATTAGTTTTAATACTCTACAGAGTTTTGTATGCTTTACCCACTGGACCCAATCCAAAGATTGAGACAAAGTCTTTCAGAAGAGGTTCCCTTAACCACCTGACGGCCACATCCCACCTACATATGCTACATCTGTCGACACAGTCTGGGCAAGGGTTCCAACAACTGATCAACTAAGCCAGAGCCCATATAGCCAGTGGCCGCACATGGAAGCTACTAGTCACTAAGTCTGTCTGATCTTTTTGAGCCTGGGCGGCATTCCACTTAGGGTGCACTCTCATGAGCGCATGGCCTTAGAAAAGGTGCAAGACCCCATGATGCCTTCCCTCAACACCAAGCAATACCACTTTCGCCCAGAGGTTAGTTAAATCCTTAATTACTACTCAATTTATTTATATATATAATCCTCACATAAACTCAATGAATACACGAACCACCCCGTCTAGAAAGCATAGCAAACTACAACTAGCACGATTTGCAAAGACGGGAAGATAGCTCAACAACATAGCAAAATAATATAGTATTCCTATACATGCATATATTCATAATGTGATATAACTACATGCATAGAAAACAATAGGTAAAGGATGATCAACATGTAACTTGCCTTGGTTCTGGTTCAGAAAGTCACACTCCTGACAATAGCTCGCATCGCACTCCGGACAATCTACACGTTTCACACAATTCAACAATGAATCACCGGAACACGAATAGAACCAAAAAAAAACCAACATCAAGAAAATCATTTTTAAAACTCAACAACATAATCTTAACATCACCTAAATTGCACTACGGTCACCATGCAAAAAGAATCACTCGATTCCGATAAACGGTTTGAGAGTTATGGCCACCGGAAGATTTAATTCAAATTCAAATGAATTCAAATTTGAACAGAGCAAACATGTGCAAAGTTGGTACTGTGATATTGTGCTGATTTTTGTGAGATCATAGGAAAAAGAATTACCTAATTTGGACATATAGGTTAAAAGATATAGCTAGTTGAAGTTAGAGGAAGAATCTGAAAAAATAAAACAGCAACAGAAAACTCCTGAGCGCTGTAGCGAACTCCTGTGCGTGTCCTGTAGCAAGGTGCCAACTGGCGGCGTCCGATTGGCTGGGCGCGTGTGCTCACCCAAAACAGAGGAAAACAATGGCGGTCTCGGGCGTCGGCGGCGGAGGCTCTCCGGCGAAGTTGAAGCGACGGATGGGTGCGGCGGTGAGTGGCGGAGGCGTTGGTGAGGTTAAAGGGCGACGGGGCGTCCTCGAACGGCGGTGGCGAAGACGTGAACTCCGGCGAGCTCCGGTGAAGTCGGCCGGCTTGTTCCTCTCCCTCTGCTGCGTTTTCGGCAACAAAAAGACGTCAGGCGAGGGCGGCTTCGAGCGAGGAATCGAGTGGAGCAGGCGGCGCGGGTCTGAGAGTTCTTACGGCGGTGAAATCGCCCGGCGAACGACGGCGGTCGGCGATGCTTCTCGCGAGATGCGTTTCGCCCTAACCAGAGCGTGCAGCGATGGAGAAGATCGAGGAGGGGATGCGATGTTGCCCTGGGTCTTCTGTTTGCACACGGCGGCTCGGGAGCGCTCGAGGTGGACCAGGGGCGCGGGTCGATCCAGGCTCGGCTCGGCCTGTGCGTGCGCTGTGCGTGCGTCCGACCGGAGGAAGGAGATAGGTGCAGGGTCCACGGTCAGTGGCTGAACACGGGCAGTGGGTCGGGTTACGAGCGCGGGTCGGGTGCGGTTCGGGCGAGCGGTGCGGGCGTACCGCTTCGCTAGGTTTTGGGGGCTGCGGCTGTGTGCTGCTGCTGCGCTGGCTGGGCCGCGGCGATGGGCCGGTTGGCTGGCCCTGTTTTTTTATATAAACAAAAACTACAGCAACAGAACAAAATAAATAAAATAAAATACACAATATAAAATCTAAATAAAAATACCTGGACACACAGTAAAAATATCTCTACATCTATAAACTACAGGAACACTAGTTCCAACACTAATGCAATTTTGTAAAATAATTTTGATGCAAAAGGCCACACAAACAGTAAAATAACACACAAATAAAATATTTTGGAGATTGCAAAAATTTCCAGAACACATCAGATGAACTGGAAACAATATTCTGCACATTATGAACATTTTTAAAACTAGGGGAGAAGTCATGTTATCTCTGCTCCAATAAATTGCCTTTGTTGCATAATGATTTGAATATTACCGAAAGCAAAAATAATGCATGGAAAGAATATGAGATGCATATGGATGATCTAATAACATCCAAATTGGGAAAATTGGGATGTTACAAACCTACCCCCCTTAAGATGAATCTTGCCCTCGAGATTCGGGCTGGCTAGGAAATAGGTGTGGGTGATCCTGCCTGAGATCTTCCTCTCGTTCCCAAGTAGCTTCCTCCTCTGTATGATGATCCCACTAAACCTTGCATAACTTAATTGTCTTGGTGCGAGTAACTCTCTCTGCTGTCTTCAGAATCTTAACAGGCTTCTCCTCATATGTCAAATCACTCTCCAACTGAATTGCCTCAAGTGGCACCGTGTCCCTCAATGGAACATCCATCATCTCTGCATGGCACTTCTTCAACTGAGATACATGAAACACATTATGAACTCCTGACAAGGATTCTGGCAACTCCAGCTGATAAGCTACCTCTCCTCTACGCTCCAAGATCTTGTAAGGCCCCACAAAATGTGGTGCTAACTTACCCTTAATTCCAAACCACTTAATCCCACGAAGTGGTGAAACTCTAAGGTATGCACGATCTCCTACCTCATATGTCACCTCCTTACGTTTTGCATCTGCATAACTCTTCTGCCTGGACTGTGCTATCTTCAGCCTGTCACGAATCAGCTTGACCTTCTCCTCAGCATCTCTGATCAAGTCTGGTCCAAAGAATTGACGCTCTCCAACCTCATCCCACATCAATGGTGTTCTGCACTTTCTACCATACAATACCTCAAATGGTGCCATCTTCAGACTAGCCTGGTAACTGTTATTATATGAGAACTCTGCATAAGGTAAATTATCATCCCAACTGGACCCATAGTCCAAAGCACAAGCTCTAAACATATCCTCCAAAATCTGATTTACCCTCTCTGTCTGCCCATCTGTCTGTGGATGGAAAGCTGTACTGAACTCCAGCCTGGTGCCCAAGGATTCATGCAACTGACGCCAAAATTTGGACGTGAACTGAGTACCTCTATCAGACACTACCTTCCTTGGAACTCCATGCAGACAAACAATCTTAGACATATAAATCTTTGCTAGTTGAGCACTGGTATAAGTGGTCTTTACTGGGATGAAGTGAGCAACCTTAGTCAAACGATCAATAACTACCCAAATAGAATCATAACCTGACCGAGTCCTGGGTAGACCTGTAATGAAATCCATACCAATCTCATCCCACTTCCAATCGGGTATAGGCAATGGCTGTAACAAACCTGCCGGTTCTGCTTTAACCCTTTGGCACACATCACATGTCGCAATATATCCCGCAATTTCCCTCTTCAAGCTAGGCCACCAAAATCTTTCCCTCAAATCCAAATACATCTTAGTATTACCTGGGTGAATAGAATAAGGTGAATCATGCGCCTCCTGAAGAATCAACTTTCTGATATCTGCATCTTGGGGTACACAAATACGCTTCTCAAACCATATGGATCCATGTTCATCCTCATGGAAACCTTCTGCCTTACCTTTAGCCATATTCTCTTTTATCTCAGCAATCTCCTTATCATTCTTTTGAGCTTCTATGATCCTGTCAAGCAAAGTAGGCTTTACCTCAAGTGTCGCTAAATATCCCTTAGGAACCATCTCCAACCTGAGATTCCTAAACTGTTCACATAACTCAGGTGGCATATTATCAATATTAACTGCATTAGCATGGCTCCTACGACTCAACGCATCAGCAACAACATTAGCCTTACCAGGATGATACTGCACATTCAAATCATAATCCTTAATAAGCTCCAACCATCTCCTCTGCCTGAGGTTCAAATCCTTCTGAGTAAAAATATACTTCAAGCTCTTATGATCAGTAAATATATCACAATGATTACCAATAAGGTATTTCCTCCAAGTTTTCAATGCATGCACAACTGAGGCTAACTCCAAATCATGTGTAGGATAATTGTGCTCGTGATTCTTAAGCTAACGTGAAGCATAAGAAACAACTTTACCTTCCTGCATCAAAACACTCGCAAGTCCTTGACGAGAAGCATCACAATATACCTGGAGGTCCTTATGTATATCCGACAGAGTTAAGACTGGTGCTATAACCAAACGCTGCTTCAATTCCTTAAAGCTGGCTTCACATTCATCAGTCCAAACAAACATCTTCTCCTTCTTCAACAATTCAGTCATAGGCTTTGCAATCTTGGAAAAGTTCTCAATAAACCTCCTGTAATAACCTGCAAGGCCCAAAAAGCTGCGAATCTCTCCAACTGTCGTGGGTGTCTCCCACTCTGTAACTGCAGCAACCTTAGATGGATCAACTGCAACTCCATTACCTGACACAACATGTCCAAGGAATGCTACCTCATCCAGCCAAAACTCACATTTGCTGAACTTGGCATACAGCTGATGTTCCCTTAGTTTCTCCATTACCAAACACAAATGCACCTCATGCTCTTGCTTAGTCTTGGAGAACACCAATATATCATCAATGAAAACAGCCACAAATTTATCCAAGAACTCCATAAACACCTTGTTCATCATATTCATGAAGTATGCAGGGGCGTTAGTCAATCCAAATGACATAACAGTATATTCATACAACCCATACCTCGTAGTAAAAGCGTTCTTTGGAATATCTTGCTCACGAATCTTCAATTGATGATAACCAGAACGAAGGTCAATCTTAGAAAACACAGTAGCTCCCTCCAACTGGTCAAATAGATCATTTATCATAGGCAAAGGATACTTATTCTTAATGGTTACCTCATTTAGAGAACGATAATCAACACACATCCTCAAGGTCCCATCCTTCTTCTCCACAAACAAAACTGGAGCTCCCCAAGGTGATGAACTTGGGCGAATAAATCCTTGTGCCTGCAATTCTCTTATCTGCTTCTTCAATTCTTCCAACTCTTTAGGAGGCATTCTATACGGTCTCTTTGCAATAGGTCCAGTGCATGGTATTAAATCAATCAGAAACTCAATATCTCTATCTGGTGGCATACCTGGCAACTCCTCTGGAAACACATCTGGATAATCTCTCACAACTGGCACCTCTTCTAGGCTACCCCCTTAAGAGAGTTCACCTACACCTGATTACGCTTATACTTACACACATATTTGATCCTCTTCCCTCCTGGTGCACTGAGAGTAATAGATCGACTGGCACAATCAATACGACATTTATATAACTGCAACCAATCCATACCCAAAATAACATCCAGACCTTGTGACTTCAATATAATCAAATCCGTAGGAAAATCATGCTTTCCAATAGACAAAGTCAACTGATGGCAACCAACACCTGCTATCATCTCAGCTCCTGGAGAACTCACCCTAATAGGCATACTAAGTGTTTTGGTTGGCAATCCATGTTTATCAACAAATACCCTCGAAATAAATGAATGTGATGCACCAGTATCAAAAAGAACAAGTGCAGGTACTGAGTTAATCAAGAACTTACCAATCACTGCATCAGGTTCATTGTAAACCTCCTCCACATTAACATGATTTACATGACCCTTTTGGAAGGGGTTTGGCTTGTTGACTCTTGAATTCTTCGCCCCCGGGCAATCTGTGGCATAGTGCCCCATAGCCTTACACCTGAAGCACTGCACCTGACTCAAATCCCTTGGCGCACGTGTAACCTGGTGGTTCTGGTTATTGTTCCCTCCATTGCCATTACCATTACCATTACCTCTGCCATTGCCATTGTTACTCTTGTGCCCATTATGATGATGGTGGCCATTATGGTTGTGGCCATTCCCTCCATGATGATTATGATCATTACCTCCATGATGATTATGTCCATTACCTCCATGATGATTATGTCCATTACCTCCATTACCATGATATGAAGTGTGTGGTTTCTGCTATGGTCCTAAATTATACCTGTTATTGTTGTTGTACTTCCTCTTCAATTCTCTATGGCATGTTGCTTTCCCTCCAACACAATGGCCTTATCAATCAGGTCCTGAAAATTCCTAAAAGTGGCCACTGTCAATTGAAGGCTCAAGTCATCATTTAGGCCCTCCAAGAATTTCTCCTGCCTAGCCGCATCAGTGTTAACATCATTAGGAGCATAACGTGCAAGATTATTAAATTCCTCCACATACGCATTAATTGTGCGACCTCCCTGGCGCAAACTGCGAAACTCCTTCTTTTTCAGACTCATAGCACCAGCAGACACATGTGCAGCACGAAAAACATCCTAAAACTGAGGCCATGTGATAGTAGCAATGGGATAGGTGACCAAGTAATTGTCCCACCAAGCTGCAGCAGGACCCTCCAATGAATGTGAGGCAAACCTCACCCTCTCTGCATCTGTGCATCCAACCGTCTCCAGGTTCCTATTGACTGCACGGAGCCAGTCATTAGCCACAATAGGTTCAGGGGAACTGGAGAACCTCTGAGGATTCAACCTCAAGAACCTGGTAAGCATATCCACAGGTGGCGGTGGCGGCGGATTGTTGTTGTTATTGTTGTTGTTCTGGTTCTGAGTAAGCAACTGGATCAACTGGGCCTGTCCCTCAATAACCTGCTATATGTATGGTGGTACTCCATTGCCATTATTGTCTCCTCCTGTAGTATTGCGTCTAGTATCACGCCTCGGCGGCATCTGGTGGGCAAGCATAGATGAGTTATAGATATAATAGGGCCAAAATCTATGTATATATAAATATATTCTACCCATATGCATAATATGATCAAGCCAACAAAACACAACAACGAATAACACCAACCAACAAACAACAAACAATATGGTAATATTATATATATAGTCGAATAATTTTGACACTAAGCAATTTAACAAACAACTATCAATCAAGCAAACAATCTAGTATCTTCATACCACGAAAGTGGGCATAATCAGATACGCTAACACGATAACGTTGCAATATAAAACAAACATGAATGGTGGTCTCAGCACTAGTTCCTACTTAACTATTCAAGATACTTGAGGGGGTTAACTAATAAACAGCAAGAAGTATAGCTGGTTTATAAAATAATTTTCACTCCCATGGCTTTTCTAATCCATTTTCTAGGGTCACGTCCTATAGTCAACGCACTACTCTGATACCATCTGTAACGACCAAACCTCGAAGGATTTGAGTCTCTGTGCTTACCGTGCTAGTCCCTGGATCGAACTCGCTAGCACACATAGTATAGATGAATACCAGAATAGCAAGTGCATCATTTATTACATCGTATGATCCAGAATATATAAAATAAAACAATCTGCATAGCACTTGGCTAGCTTTATTCAATCAAAACAGTGGAAAGTAGCAGAAAATAATGATGAGTCCCATCATAGCCCACTGGCGATGCTGAGTGCAGACTCGCGACCCTAACGGTACCTTACTCTTTGTCAGAATATCCTGCAACATGAGACATTGCAGCCATATAGGTCAATACTTTGAATGTATTGGCAAGTTACACAGGAGTAATAATAAAGCAGACCTACATGTATATGCATAGTACAACAAAGGAAGGCTTGGGGGTTTATTTTGCAGAAAGCTGATTTTATCCTAATAACTACCTAATAGTCAAATTTTTATTTAGTTCTTTTATTACTACAATTAAATGCACAAGGTTGAGTTGGCAAAATCAACTCCAACCTACCCTTTATTAAGTTGCCCACAAATATTATTAAGTGTCACATCTGTCAAGATCATCCAACAACTGTAATGGCATAGTGGCTCAAAGTTACCCATAACCGGGGGCACGGCTAATCATGATTAGTTTTAATACTCTGCAGAGTTTTGTACGCTTTACCCACTGGACCCAATCCAAAGATTGAGACGAAGTCTTTCAGAAGAGGTTCCCTTAACCACCTGACGGCCACATCCCACCTACATATGCTACATCTGTCGACACAGTCTGGGCAAGGGTTCCAACAACTGATCAACTAAGCCAGAGCCCATATAGCCAGTGGCCGCACATGGAAGCTACTAGTCACTAAGTCTGTCTGATCTTTTTGAGCCTGGGCGGCATTCCACTTAGGGTGCACTCTCATGAGCGCATGGCCTTAGAAAAGGTGCAAGACCCCATGATGCCTTCCCTCAACACCAAGCAATACCACTTCCGCCCAGAGGTGAGTTAAATCCTTAATTACTACTCAATTTTTTTATATATATAATCCTCACATAAACTCAATGAATACACGAACCACCCCGTCTAGAAAGCATAGCAAACTACAACTAGCACGATTTGCAAAGACGGGAAGATAGCTCAACAGCATAGCAAAATAATATAGTATTCCTATACATGCATATATTCATAGTGTGATATAACTACATGCATAGAAAACAATAGGTAAAGGATGATCAACATGTAACTTGCCTTGGTTCTGGTTCAGAAAGTCACACTCCTGACAATAGCTCGCATCGCACTCCGAACAATCTACACGTTTCACACAATTCAACAATCAATCGCCGGAACACGAATAGAACCAAAACAAAACCAACAGCAAGAAAATCATTTTTAAAACTCAACAACATAATCTTAACATCACCTAAATTGCACTACGGTCACCATGCAAAAAAGAATCACTCGATTCCGATAAACGGTTTGAGAGTTATGGCCTCCGGAAGATTTAATTCAAATTCAAACGGATTCAAATTTGAACAGAGCAAACATGTGCAAAGTTGGTACTGTGATATTGTGCTGCTTTTTGTGAGATCATAGGAAAAAGAATTACCTAATTTGGACATATAGGTTAAAAGATATAGCTAGTTGAAGTTAGAGGAAGAATCTGAAAAAAAATAAAACAGCAACAAAAAACTCATGAGCGCTATAGCGAACTCCTGTGCGTGTCCTGTAGCAAGGTGCCAAGTGGCAGTGTCCGATTGGCTGGGCGCGTGTGTTCACCCAAAACAGAGGAAAACGATGGCGGGCTCAGGCGTCGGCGGCGGAGGCTCTCCGGCGAGTCTCCGGCGAAGTTGAAGCGACGGATGGGTGCGGCAGTGAGTGGCGGAGGCGTTGGTGAGGTTAAAGGGCGACGGGGCATCCTCGAATGGCGGTGGCGAAGACGTGAACTCCGGCGAGCTCCGATGAAGTCGACCGGCTTGTTCCTCTCCCTCTGTTGCGTTTTCGGCAACAAAAAAACGTCAGGCGAGGGCGGCTTCGAGCGGGGAATCGAGTGGAGCAGGCGGCGCGGGTCTGAGAGTTCTTACGGCGGTGAAATCGCCCGACGAACGGCGGCGGTCGGCGATGCTTCTCGCGAGATGTGTTTCGCCCTAACCAGAGCGTGCGGCGACGGAGAAGATCAAGGAGGGGATGCGAGGTTTCCCTGGGTCTTCTGCTTGCACACGGCGGCTCAGGAGCGCTCGAGGTGGACCAGGGGCGCGGGTCGATCCAGGCTCGGCTCGGCCTGTGCGCGCGCTGTGCGTGCGTCCGACCGGAGGAAGGAGATAGGTGCGGGGTCCACGGTCAGTGGCTGAACGCGGGCAGCGGGTTGGGTTACGAGCGCGGGTCGGGTGCGGTTCGGGCGAGCGGTGCGGGCGTACTGCTTCGCTAGGTTTAGCGGGCTGCAGCTGTGTGCTGCTGCTGCGCTGGCTGGGCCACGGAGATGGGCCGCTTGGCTGGCCCTATTTTTTTATATAAACAAAAACTACAGCAGCAGAACAAAATAAATAAAATAAAATACACAATATAAAATCTAAATAAAAATACCTGGACACACAGTAAAAATATCTCTACATCTATAAACTATAGGAACACTAGTTCCAACACTAATGCAATTTTGTAAAATAATTTTGATGCAAAAGGCCACACAAACAGTAAAATAACACACAAATAAAATATTTTGGAGATTGCAAAAATTTCCAGAACACATCAGATGAACTAGAAACAATATTCTGCACATTACGAACATTTTTAAAACTAGGGGAGAAGTCATGATATCTCCGCTCCAATAAATTGCCTTTGTTGCATAATGATTTGAATATTACCGAAAAGCAAAAAGAATGAATGGAAAGAATATGAGATGCATGTGAATGATCAAATAACATCCAAATTGGGAAAATTGGGATGTTACATTATGTCCGACTCAAGTGTCACACACAGCATAATGTGTACTCCCATTTAGATATGTACACAAGAAATGTCTCAAGATTCAAAATACCGAGTCAATCAACCAATAATGTACAAAACTAATAGACATATAAACACTTATAGAGTATATGGATCAGTAATATCAACTAACATACATAAGCCAGGCCGCTGTACTTTTTTTGCTAGAAGAGCATCACTTTTTTAGCGAAGCTAGTACAACATCTTGGCCCTTTCAGATGCATGCCACTTAAGGACCATCTATACTACTATTATTGTTGAATGCACATTCAGCCCGATTGGCATATTTGTAAGTGTGGCACAACAATCAATATGAAATGTTACAGAGTTTTATCAATTAATACAGACTTGTGCTAAAAAAATTACAAACCAAAGAACAAAAAAAATATTATTACATGATCTCTAAAACAAATGGTTTGATCAATTACATGAACAAACAACACAAAGGTTATTCAACAATGGAAAGAACATTTCACCTATGATTTACCAAGTGGGAATTTAATTTCCTTTTTTTCTTCAGGACCTTAACAATGCGGTTAGTGTCAGCTTGCTTTGTGTTGAAATGCACCAAATATTTAATGGTTGTCTCGAGTACTTCTTGTGATTGTGTTGTTTGCTTCCTCAACATGTCAACTTCATCTCTAAGTGCAGAAGTAGAATCTCTTTCTACCAATAGTTTAGCCTCTAGAGCATCAGCAGTTGGCAATTCATGATGCACGATTGGCCCGGTGCCACTGCTGTGGGATGATACAACGTCCATGGGGACCTCGCTTTTTGATCTTGGGCTAACCTATTTTGCCATTAAAGTTCTAACTGGATTCCGAAAAGTTGAAGTTAGCAAAACATCTCAATTGGTAGTTAGAACAACAAACCAGTTAAACAAACAAGGAATTAAAGAGTTTCAATTGGATACTGAAAAGTAGATATTAACATCATTGTAACCGGTTGTAGTAGCAGTAAAGCAGTTAAACAAACAAGTTTTACAAAAGGTACTTGTTGTGGCATTGGAGTTTCTCTTGGATCCTGAAAAGTTGAGTAGCCAGTAATGTGATTAGAGCAACCGGTTGAAGCAACAAATCAGTTAAGGAAACAAGTTTTGCAAAAGGAACCTATTGTGGCATTGGAGTTTCTTTTGGATCCTGAAAAGTTGAGTAGTCAGTAACTTGATTAGAGCAACAAGTTACAACAACAAACCTGTTACACAAATATATTTTTGAAAATGTACCTTCTGTGCAATTGGACTTCCAATTGGATCATGAGAACTTGAAGTTGGTAAGATGATTACAACAACAAGTTACAACAGCAAACCAGGTAAACAAGGAAGTTTCTGAAAACATACCTGTTGTGCCAACGGAGTTTTAGTTGGATCCTACAAACTTGAATGTTAGCAATCATAAATAAAGTGTTGCAAGAGCCATAGGAAACTAACATCAAACTAGTAAAACTAACCAGTTTTGGCTACATATTTAATTACACGTGTTAGCAATCATCTACTTCCCAATACCAACATGTTAAGAGATCCTACTCATGCAATGTTTGAGGATTGTAACTAATGCATAAAAACTAGGTGATAAAGGATATGATCAAAGTGTTACTTTCCTTGCTGACGATCTGCAAACCTTAGAGACTCGTAGTAGCACGCTTCGCACTTCGGAAACTCTATCACAAACAAAAAATAGCATACATAAGCAATCAAACAAAGATGCAAGGGTAAAACTCAAATATGAAAGTCCAAACTGAAATTTCAACTGAAGAGCTTCGATTTGCAAAAAGAATCAATCGAATCGGAGCTACTGAACTGAAACTACAATCAAAATAACTTCGAATTCAAATCTGCTTCAAACCAAATTTTAATTTGTCAAAACCATGTTCAAGTTGGTTAACTGGAAAGAGGGCTTCGAGACGAAGATTTTGGCGTTGGTTTCACTCAATTTGGATAAACGGTTGAAAAGTTGCGAGGCTTTGAAGATCAGGGGCTAATCTACGATAAAAGTAATCGCGGATAGGTACCTAGCGAAAAAATAAAATAAAAAGAAAAAGACTACGGCGCGAACGTCCGCTAATAGAGACAATCGAACGAATTCGTTCGTTATCAGAATTAAACGAAAGAACGTTCGTAAAATAGATCTAACCGAAGAAAATCGAGAAAACCGATCTAATAAAAAAACCGATCTAGGTTTTAAAAAAACAGAGGCGGCTTTTGCGGTTTTACCAATTCACGGGTGAAAACTGGCGGCGGCGGCGTCGGGATCTGGTGAGACGGGGTGGTGTTGGGCGGCAGGGCTCCGCGATAGCGGGGCGGCGGTGCGGTGGGGTGACGCGGTGGTGGCGGCGTGTGGCAGCAGCGGCAGCGGCGGCGGTGTGCAACGACGGCGGCGCGGTGGCTGGGTGGCTGCGGGCGGCGCGGCTCAGGGCTCGGGACGACAGGAGAGGGGCGTCGGCGGCGGCATTTATAGGTGGTGGGGGGGCGCTGGCTTGGGGGAGGGGCGACGCGGGGCGGCTCGGGATCGGACTCCGGCCTAAGTCCGTCACGTGCACGGCGAGGAAGGCGGCACCGAGCGGGCCGGCTGGGCCTTCGGCCCAGTGCGGTCCGAAAGTTTTTTGTTTTTAAATAAATTCCACCAAAGAAAAATCCTAAATAAATATAAAACAAATTCTAAAAAAATGCCAAAAAAATTTCACCATCTAAATAAAATTTTTAGAACAAAGTGAACATTTTTCTGCCCTAAAAATGCAATTTTGAAAAATGCATATTTTTCTAATTCAAATAAAATCCCAATAAAATATTTATTTAATTTTTAACATTTTTCCTCCGATATTCCCTTTATTTTGGAGAAGTCCTTTTATCTCCTCTCTTTTATTTTTTATATTGGAAATATTTCGTAGAGAAAAATATTAAAACCAAAGTGATCCTCTTTTCAAATTTGAGAAAAATTCAAATATGAAAATAGTGAAATCCCCAACTCTCTCTGTGGGTCCTTGGGTTGCTTAGGATTTCTAGGATCGCAAACGAGATGCAAATAAAATATGTTATGCATATGATGACCTATGTATAACATTCCAAATTGAAAATTTGGGATGTTACAAACCTAGCCCCCTTAAGATGAATCTCACCCTCGAGATTTGGGTTGGCTAGAAAACATGTGTGGGTAATCTTTTCGTAGATATTCCTCTCGTTCCCAGGTGGCTTCATCCTCGGTATGGTGGCTCCACTGAACTTTGCAAGACTTGATAACTTTGCTGTGGGTAACTCGGCTGGCGAACTCAAGAATCTTGACCAGTTTCTCCTCGTAAGTCAAATCACTATCCAACTGAATTGCTTCTAGGGGCACTGTATCACTCAGAGTAATATCGGCCATCTCTGCATGACACTTCTTCAACTAGGAAACGTGAAACACATCATGAACTCCTGACAGTCCTTCGGGTAACTCCAACTTGTAGGCAACTTCTCCCATACGTTCCAAAACTCGGTATGGTCCTACAAATCTCGGGGCTAACTTTCCCTTAACTCCAAAATGTTTAACTCCTTGAAGAGGTGACACATGAAGATATGCTCTATCTCCGATTTCATAGACTACCTCCCCGCGTTTTGAATCTGCGTAACTCTTCTACCTGGACTGAGCTACCTTTAGTCTGTCATGAATCAACTTAACCTTCTCTTTTGACTCTTTGATCAAATCTGGTCCAAATAACTTACGGTCTCCAACTTCATCCCACATTAACGGTGCCCCGCACCTTCTTTCGTACAAGGCTTCGAAAGGTGCCATCTTCAAACTGGCTTGATAGCTATTGTTATGTGAGAACTCCGCGTAAGGCAAATTATCATCCCAACTAGATCCATAATCTAGCGCACAAGCTCTCAACATGTCCTCCAGAATCTGGTTGACTCTCTCGGTCTGTCCATCTGTTTGCGGATGAAAGGCTGTACTGAACTCTAGCCTGGTATCCAAAGTCTGGTGCAGTTGATGCCAAAACTTCGAAGTAAACTGGGTCCCTCTATATGATACGATGGTCCTCCGAACTCCATGCAGACATACGATTCTGGTCATATATATCTTGGCCAACTTCGCACTCGTATAGGTGGTTTTCACTGGGATAAAGTGA
Source organism: Triticum urartu (assembly GCF_056163025.1). NCBI lineage: Eukaryota > Viridiplantae > Streptophyta > Magnoliopsida > Poales > Poaceae > Triticum > Triticum urartu. The sequence goes on from NC_141878.1 coordinate 223,279,551, forward strand.
GCTACCTTTGTCAAATGATCAACCACTACCTAGATTGAATCATATCCCATTCGGGTCCTGGGCAATCCGGTGATGAAATCCATGCCAAGCGTGTCCCACTTCCATTCGGGTATCGGCATAGGCTGCAGTAATCCTGTTGGCATCTGATGCTCTACCTTCACTCTCTGACATACATCACATGCGGCTACATACTCGGCAATATCCTTCTTGATACCAGTCCACCAGAAACGCTCCTTTAAATCCAAATACAGTTTGGAGTTTCCTAGGTGAATCGAGTATGGCGAGTCATGAGCTTCCTGTAGTATTAACTTCCTGATTTTTGCATTATTGGGTACATATACTCGGTCCTCAAACCATAAAGTGTCGTGCTCATACTCACGAAAACCTTTGGCTTTTCCTTCACTCATCTTCTCCTTTATCTCAGCAATCTCCTTATCATCCTTCCGAGCTTCTTGAATCTTTCCCAATAGCGTTGACTGAACCTCCATTGCTGCGATAAAGCCTCTAGGGACTATCTCCAAGCGAAGCTCCTTGAGATCTTCGACTAACTCCTGTGGAAATCCTTCGCTTATGAGGGTATTGGCATAATTCTTCTGGCTCAAAGCATCTGCTACGACATTGGCCTTTCTTGGGTGATAGTGTACCTTCATATCATAATCCTTTATGAGCTCCAACCATCTCCTTTGTCTGAGATTCAGCTCCTTCTGCGTGAAAATGCACTTCAAACTCTTGTGATCCGTGTACACATCACAATGGTTTCCAATAAGAAAATGCCTCCAGGTTTTGAGTGCATGAACTACAGCTGCTAACTCCAAATCATGCGTGGCATAATTCAATTCATGCGGTCGAAGCTGACGTGAGGCATAGGAAACAACTCTTCCGTCCTGCATAAGTACACCTCCAAGTCCTAAGCGAGAAGCAGTGCAATACACTTGGAAATCCTTACGTATATCTAGCAAAATCAGCACTGGGGCTGTAACCAAACATTTCTTCAACTCCTGAAAACTTGCGTCACATTCATCTGTCCATTTGAACTTAGTGTCCTTCTTCAACAACTCCGTCATGGCCTTCACAATCTTGGAGAAATTCTCAATGAATCTCCGGTAGTATCCCGTGAGTCCAAGAAAACCGCGGATCTCCCCTACTAAGGTGGTTGCTAGCCAACCAGTGACTGAATGAACCTTGGTAGGGTCTACTGCTATACCCTCTCCTGATATAACATGTCCAAGAAATCCAACTTCTTTCAAGCAAAACTCACACTTGCTAAACTTGGCATACAACTGATGTTCACTGAGCTTCTCGATAACTAAGCGCAAGTGTTCCTTGTGTTCCTCTTCATTCTTCGAGTATACCAAAATGTCATCAATGAACACCACAATGAACTTATCCAAAAACTCCATAAACACATTGTTCATCATGCTCATGAAAATAGGCAGGGGAATTTGTTAATCCAAATGACATAACCGTATACTCATATAGCCCGTACCTTGTAGTAAAAGCTGCCTTGGGTATATCCTTTTCTCGGATCTTCGGCTGGTGGTATCCTGATCGCAGGTCGATCTTGGAAAATACTTTAGATCCTTGCAGCTGGTCAAACAGATCGTTGATCATCGGCAGTGGGTATTTGTTTTTGATCGTCACTTCATTCAACGCACGATAATCAACAACCATTCTCAAAGATCCATCCTTCTTCTCAACTAAGAGCACTGGGGCTCCCTATGGTGACGAACTTCGTCGAATGTAACCTTTATCCAATAAATCCTTAATCTTCTTCTTAATCTCCTCTAGATCATTTGCGGGCATCCGGTATGGTCTCTTTGTTATAGGTCCGGTGCCTGGCAACAGCTCTATCAAAAACTCAATGTCTTGATCCGGCGGCATGCCTGGTAGTTCCTCTAGAAATACATCTGGATAATCATTCACTACAGGCACTTCATCCTGAACAACTCTTGAGAGGGAAATTACTTGGGTCCTCCTTGGCGAATGCCTGGATACATACTTAATCCTTTTCCCCTCCGGGGTGGTGAGCATAATTGACTTACTGGCACAATCGATGTTCCCCCCATACATCGATAGCCAATCCATGCCTAGTATCACATCCAATCCTTGTGACTCCATAATTACTAGGTCCGAGGGGAAAACATGCCTACCTATGGTTAATGGCATCTGAAAACATCCTTGGGTTGCCATAAACTCTGCTCCTGGTGAGCTTACTAACATAGGTGTCCTAAGAACTTTGGTGGGCAATTTATACTTATCCACAAATCCCCTTGAGATATATGAATGCGATGCACAAGCATCAAAAAGAATGATTGCAGTAAATGATTTAACCAAAAACTTACCTATAACTGCATCTGGCTGCTCTTCAACCTCCTCCATGTTAATGTAGTTCACTTTTCCCCTGTTGAAAGGGTTGGGCTTCTTCCCATAGCTTCCATTGCCATTTCCATTCTTTGCTTCAGAACACTCGGTGGCGTCGTGTCCAGTCTTCCCGCACTTGAAACAAGTAATGTGACTTAGATCCTTCTTGGCGAGTGTTGCTGGGTTGAAACGGTTCTGGTTGCTGCTTCCTCCATTTCCATTCCCATTCTTGGGGCCACTGTGGTTATGTGAACTTCCTCCCTTGTGAGTATGGCCTCCATGGTTATGGGTATAACCTCCGGAGTTAGGGGTAAAGCGAGGCTTCTACTAAGCTCCATAATTGTACTTCCCCTGTCCATACTTCCATTTGCGGCTCTCTATCTGCTGCTGTTTGTTTTCAATCATCAGGGCCCGATCTACCAACTCCTGGTAGTTAGTGAATGTTGCCACCATCAACTGCATACTCATCTCATCATTCAGCCCTTCCATAAACTTCTCCTACTTCGCGGCATCTGTGGCCACATCATCTGGGGCATAGCAGGCTAGCTTGCTAAACTAATCCACATACTGCCCCATAGTACGGTTTCCCTGGCGTAAGTTGCGAAACTCACGCTTCTTCATATTCATCGCTCCTGTTGAGATAGGCTGTGCGGAATGCTTGCTGAAGCTGATCCCATGTGACATTGGCTATGAGAAAAGTGGCTGTGTAATTCTTCCACCATGAGGCTGTGGGTCCATCCAATTGGTGTGCGGAAAAGTGCACCTTCTCTGCATCTGTGCAACCTGCGGTGGTCAACTCCCTTCCAATACTACGTAGCTAGTCATGAGCAACAATCAGCTCGGTGCTACTAGAAAACTCCGGCGGATTCAACCTCAGAAAATGGGCTAGGTTGTCCACTGGAGGTGGTGGCGGTGGGTTGTTGTTATTGTTATTGTTGTTGTTGCCTTGGTTCTCGACTAGCAGCTGCATCAAGGCATTCTGATGCTAGATCAACTGAGTGAGCTCCGGTGGAAAGACAAATCTGGCGTCACGTCTCGGAGGCATCTGATGGGTTTAGAGGGAAGAGATTAGAATATAATGAGGTCTAAATAGAAAGCACTACCCATATGCACATGAGACAAACACATTCATATCACATCACTCAATTCAAACAAGGGCATGCAATCGATCTAGCTGCTGTTACAAATACTCGGACTACTACTATATACATGGGGTAATTCTACTGATAATATGGTGGTCATCTAGAAATTTTGATTGGTGGAAGACTCCATTATATCCGCTCCAGCTTCATCTTCGTAATCATCATCACTACTGTCGGGGTCGGAGTCGGTGTCGTCGATGATGATGTAGTCCTTGGGGTGGTCGTCATCTCCTCCTGGCGTGGGGTCTCCCATGAATACTCCTAGCTTCCTCGTTAAGTCATCATTCTTTTCTACTAGTATTGTGATTTCCTCCTCATATCCAGCATGTGTAGACTTGAGTTCCTGTTCAAGCTGCATGTTCCTTGTCATCACCTTCTTCAGATCTATCATGCTTGCGCACATTTGGTTCTCCTGGCGACGAATGTGCTGGTTTAACTCCTGGATGAAAGCTGCAATGGACATGTCCCTCTTGGTGCTGATCATCTCCCATTGCTCATCTCGGCACCCACATATCTTGTAGATGGTGTCCTTAAGATCCTTGTGATAAACTTCGCCGATGCGTCCCATGGCGATGTGAGATGCCATGCTCTTTCCTAGACTCCAGGTTGGTGCATCAAAGGAAAACTCTATGGGCTCAGTAACTGGCGTGAATGTCCTTCCTGGAACATGAACTCGAATCATCCAATGCTCCTCTTCTGGTAAAGTGGTGGTGTAGGTCCCAGTGAAGCTTGGTATTCCAATGTTCAAGTACCTAATGACTTCCTTCAAGTGTCGTCCAAAAGGTGTGTCTTCATCCGGTTGAGCAAACTTGTTCCTTGGGTCCGCCATCTATAGAGTGGAAAATGGAGATGGGTCAGAAATGAGTAGAGAAGAATGACCTATGGCTTATCTTAGTGGTTACGTCCTACAATCAGCGTGTGCTGTGATACCATCTTGTAGCGATCCGACCTCAAACGGTCAAATCTCTGTGCATAAGTGTCATCCCTGGATCGGTAATGCCGACACACACAGTACTTCGAAGGATTTACAATAGAGTTCCAATCACACACTTATTACATCGAATAACTCATAAAAGAGTATTTATTACAATAATATGGCTTAAGGCCATCTAAATACGATAACAGCGGAAGGCTTGGCAGATAAAGTGAGTCCATCAACTCCAACGGCATAGCTGAGTGCACGATAACGACCTAGCGCACCTTACTCTTCGTCTAAAAAGTGTGCAACATAATACGTTGCAGCCCAAAAACGGGTCAGCACATGGAATATGCTGGCAATATAACACTGTAGAGTAATGAACAGGTAAAAGCTATAACTATATGCATATTTGGCTGGTGGAGGCTCTATGGTTAATATGTTCTTGCGAAAAGCCAATTTTTCCCTACAACAAAGGAATATATTTTGTTTAACTATCATGGTAGTTGATAACCATTGAGAAGGTTCCTCCAACTCAATCCCAATTAAGCAGTATTAATAACCGAACAAATTAATTTAGAGTGTTGGGATCAACATGACAATTCAAGAACCAGATACTCAAGATGTCCATAACCGTGGACACGGCTAACCATGATTAGTTTGTACACTCTGCAGAGGTTTGCACACTTTTCCCCACAAGACTCGATCTCCTCCGCTGGTTTTCTCGCAATACAAGGTGTTTGAGAAACGGATGACCGAGACACAGTCTTTCAGAAGCATTAACTCTTTACTCTGGGTAGACAGTTACACCTAATTTCCCCTACATCTGCTAGCCTACCACTGAAAGAGGTCACGCAACATACTCAACTATGCCAGAGCCCATAATGGCTTGTTCCTGCACACGGAAGTTTCCATCATGAATAATCTTATGATCCCTTTAAGCCTGGGTGGCAAACCGTAGGATGATCACACGGGTACTCCGGGATATCCCAGGACAACACTGGATTCTCCTGGTGCCCGCAACCAATCCACCCAGATGTGTATTTAAGTAGCCACCTTAAGTTAACCATTAATTTACAATCTCACATCTGTCATGGATGCACTCAACCAATCCACGTCTACGAGCATAGCATAGCAGTATAAGCATAACGTAGATGTATCTCCCAGGGTTTGATAATAAAAGGGCAATAGGTTCTACCTCATAATCTACTTCCCAATACCCACATGTTAGGAGATCCTACTCATGCAATGTTTGAGGATTGTAACTAATGCATAAAAGCTGGGTGATAAAGGATATGATCAAAGTGTTACTTGCCTTGCTGACGATCTGCAAACCCTAGAGACTTGTAGTAGCACGCTTCGCACTCCGAAAACTCTATCGCAAACAAACAATAGCATATATAAGCAATCAAGCAAAGATGCAAGGGTAAAACTCAGATATGAAAGTCCAAACAGAAAGTTCAACTGAAGAGCTTTGATTTGCAAAAAGAATCAATCGAATCGGAGCTACGAAACTGAAACTACGATCAAAAGAACTTTGAATTCAAATCTTCTTGAAACCAAATTTTAATTTGTCAAAACCATGTTCAATCTGGTTAACTGGAAAGAGGGCTTCGAGACGAAGATTTTGGCGTTGGTTTCACTAGATTTGGACAAACGGTTGAAAAGTTGCACAGCTTTGAAGATCAGGGGCTAATCTGTGATAAAAGTAATCATAGATAGGTCCCTGGTGAAAATATAAAATAAAAAGAAAAAGACTACGGTGCGAACGTTCGCTAATAGAGACAATCGAACGAATTCGTTCATTATCAGAACTAAACGAACAAACGTTCGTAAAATAAATCTAACCGAATAAAACCGATCTAATAAAAAACCGATCTAGTTTTTTTTTTAAAAATGGCAGCGGCTTTTGCGGTTTTACTGGTTCGCGGGAGAAAACCAGTGGCGGCGGTGTCGGGATCCGGCGAGGCGGGGTGGCTTTGGGCGGCGGGGCTCCGCGGCGGCGGCAGCGTGTGGCAGCAGCGGCGGCGTGCAACGACGGCGGCGCGGCGGCTGGGCGGGTACGAGCGGCGCGGCTCGGGGCTCGGGACGGGTGGAGATGGGCGACGACGGCATTTATAGGTGGGGGAGGGGGCGACGCTGGCTTGGGGGAGGGGCGACGCAGGGCGGCTCGGGATCGGACTCCAGCCGGAGTCCGTTGCGGGCACGGCGAGGAAGGCGGCGGCGAGCAGGCCGGCTGGGCCTTCGGCCCAGTGCGGTCCGAAAGTTTTTTAAATAAATTCCGCCGAAGAAAAATCCTAAATAAATATAAAAAATATTCAAAAAAATGCCAAAAACAATTTTCACCGTCTAAATAAAATATTTAGAACAAAGTGAACATTTTTCTGGCCTAAAAATGCAATTTTGAAAAATGCATATTTTTCTAATTCAAATAAAATCCCAATAAAATATTTATTTAATTTTTAACATTTTTCCTCCGATATTCCCTTTATTTTGGAGAAGTCCTTTTATCTCCTCTCTTTTATTTTTTATATTGGAAATATTTCATAGGGAAAAATATTAAAACCAAAGTGATCCTCTTTTCAAATTTGAGAAAAATTCAAATATGAAAATAGTGAAATCCCCAACTCTCCCTGTTGGTCCTTGAGTTGCTTAGGATTTCTAGGATCCCAAATGAGATGCAAATAAAATATGTTATGCATATGATGACCTATGTATAACGTTCCAAATTGAAAATTTGGGATGTTACAACCCGATCGAGCGATTCCTTCGCCACACTGCTGCTAACTAAAGTCGACCGATGCCGCCTCTGGATGAACAATGAGCGTTGTTGGGGGGGTGGATGAACAGTTCCCGATGGGGGGTTGGATGAACAGGACTCTGTGGTGTTGCCGCTTGATGAACAGGACCCCGATCGATCGAGCCGGTTGGGGGTGGATGAACAGGACCCCGTGGAGGGCTGGATGAACAGGACCCCGTGGAGGGCTAGTTGAATAGTAGCTGATGGAGGGCTGGATGAACAGTAGCCCGTGGAGGGGTGGTTGAACAGGACCTCGTGGAGAGGGCTGGTTGAACAATAGCCGATGAAGGAGCGGTGGAGGCTGGATGAACAGGAGCCCGTGGATGAATAGTCACAGGTGGAGGCTTTAGGAGGTCGACGGTGGATGGACAATAGCCTGTGGAGGCTGGAGGAGGTCAATAATGGAGATGAACAGTATCCCATGGAGTCCCGTTTTGCAGTACGCCACACCTCTCCCGATGAACATGACCCCCGTTTCGACCGTCGCGCTCCAACACAAGTCCGCTTCTTCCGTTTTGTGCTACGCCACACCTCTCCCAATCAACAGGACCTTGTTTCGACCGTAGGAGGTCCAAGAGAAGTCCGTTTCCTCTGTTTTGCGGTACACCAGACCCCTCCCGATGAACAGGATCCCGTTTCGACCGTGGCAGGTCGAACACAAGGTCGTTTCCTCCGTTCTGCAGTACGCCAGGCCTCATTTCGATCGGCTGTTCCATCCAAGCCGGTTGGCTCCCGATGAACACGACGTATTCCGACCCAATCGGTTGCCTCCCGATGAACAGGACACTGTTTCTCTGTTCCGACCCAGCCGGTTCGCTGCCCGATGAACAGGACACCGTTGCTACCATGCGTTGCCTCTCCATGTACACAAGCCTTGGCCATCCGTATATATATGCGCGAGTACGCACTCAAGACCTCGCCCGTATGTACGTACGTGGCCGTATTTTTTGCCCTATGGCTGTACGTACGTGTACATGAGTTAGACGGGACTGCGTGAACTACTATGTCGGGTGCTCTACAATTACACGTGCTGCTACTTACTCGACCACGGTTCATACTTGCAGAGAGACCGATCGACCAGTATGTACGTACACATTCGCAACCAGAATGACAACGCTACATACGCTTCGAACAGGTGGGTCCCGACTGTTAGGCACTTCCTTGCGTGCGAAGATGTAGCTGGTGGGTCCCAGCAGTCAGGGAGGAAACATTTTTTTCACGAAATATGGTGGCCCGTCCGGTGTGTCCCTACTGTCAGGTGGAGGAATCATTATTTTTTGCGTAATAAGGAGGCACTTTCTTGCTGTGGCCATGGACCCAGCTGCCAGCCTCTCCACGTACAATACTCTTCCGATGGAAGTCGTTTGTTGACCACATTGACCACGCCGCGCCAAGAGCACCAAGGCGGTGGACGATGGCGAGGCCTAGGAAGGGGATGACGTGGAGCCGGGGAAGACGCGGCAGTGGATGCCCACGCGAAAAGGAGTACGAGGGTTCACTGGTTTGGCTGCGGTGTGAGGCTGCCGTCGCCGCAGGGCCTGGCCGGCGGTGGGAGTAGTAGGGGGCGGTGAGGCCTCCGCGGTAGCACAGCCAGCCACGGGAGGCAAGAGCACGCGGTGGTTTGGACGGCTGGAGCAAGAAAATCAGAGGTTGAAGAAGCAGGACGACCGTTGGATGTTAACAATCCAACGGTCACTAGTGATAGAATCATTTGTTGACTAAGTTGATAAAGCCCTCCATCCGGGTCAACTTAGTAGGCCCACAAGTCAGCCTCCCACTATGGTGGGTCCCTGCTAGCAGGGGAGTTTTTATTTTTTTTGTGCGTAATAAGGAGGCACTTCCTTACGTGCGAAGATATAGCTGGTGGGTCCGAGCTGTCAGCGGGAGTATTCATTCTTTTTGGCGTAATAAGGAGGTACTTGCTTGTGTGCGGCATGTACCATGTGGGTCCCAACTGTCAGCCTCTCAATGTACATCCCTCTTCCGATGTTGTCCTTTGTTGACAATGTTGACCACACCGTGCTGAGAACACCAACGCGATGGGCGACAGCGAGACCCAGGAAGGGAATGACCCGGAGGCGGCGAAGCCACAACAGTGGAGGGATGTGGGTGAGTAGAGGGATGGCCTGGCCAGCGGTGGGAGTAGTAGGGGCCGGTGAGGCCTGCACGACAGCACTGCCGGCCATAGGAAGTGGGAGCAGGCGGTCCCGCCGGCACTGGATTTGGCGGCTGGAGCAGGAAGATCAGAGATTGAAGAAACAAGACAGCCGTTGGATTGACATCCAACGGTTACGTCTGCTAGAATCGTTTGTTGACATATATAATAAGTAAAAAAAATCTTGCATACGCGTCAACTTAATAGGCCCACAAGTCAGACCATTCCCTATTTTTTTAATAATTTATATATAGCTCATTGCAACTTCTTATGCAATTTATTGCAGTCCGTTTTTTTGTTGGCCAGGGCGAGGGTTAAAAATTTAAACGAAATTTCACATATTTCTGTGGGTACCAAACTATTTTTAATACCAAAATGTTGAGCCAGATTTAAAGTACTTTGAAGATATATTTAAATTAGGTTAAAGCCCAGTGAAATAGGAATTTTAAAATGTGAAAAAATTCGGAAATTATAAAGTAATTTCCAATTTGTCATATGTTTTTATATTTACAACCCATTTCATATTACTTTCAATATTTGCAGGCGTCTTGAAAGAGTTGCAGCCCATCAGGGCGTAGAAAAATAAGTAGGCCTGGATTGGGGATACTTCAGAAAAAATAAACTAGGCTCATTTTTACAAAGAAAAAATAGCTGGGTTGGTCATATGGTGGATATAAAATATAAGCCTGGGCTAGACGGGCCACAGCCCAGTTGAAACCCTGCTCTGTCTCAATAATAACAAAAAAATACTGCTCGAGCAGCTACGTCCCAGGTGTTAGCCGATCTTGTGTTGTTCTCTTGTCTATTGACTATATATGCTGACAATGTCGTGGGTCCTAGATGTCAGGAAACCACTAGGAGGAAGCATTTTCTTTTTCCATACGCTGACATGGTGGGCCCCTACTGTCATCCTCTCCACATACTTCTGCCGATTCCTGTTTTTTGTTGACCATGTTAACAACGCGAGAGGGCGGCGCCGCGGCGAGCGCACCAAAGCACGCGGAGGACGAGGGCGAGGCCTCGAACGTAGGTGTTAACGATTTAGGAGACGGTGGAGCGGCGATGCGTGCGCTGAGGCGCAGCCAACCGTGGGAGGCGGAAGCAGGCGGCCCCGCCAACGCTGGTTTGGTTTTGGCGGCTGGAGGAAGATAGGACTGAAGAAACATGACAGACTGTAAAAGCAGCATGAGTACTTAACAACCTTAACTGAAACCAGCAGGGACACTTAACAACCATAGCTGAAAGCAGTATGAGTACTTATACAGGTTCAACTATACAAAGCACACCTCGAACATTGCTACTTTGCCTACAGTTAACCAAGAGTGAGGCCGCCAAGCCCCAGGAGTTGGCCTAGGCGCCACCCCGTGCATCCACAACCTTCTAAAAGCGGCTTCATCTCACAATGTGGTCAATAAACAGGATATTCGCTTTAGAGCCATGGAAAAGCAGGAACATAATCTTCTATCCTATTCTCCAAGATGGACGGGCCTTCATTATTTGAGACCACCCATGAATAAGTATCTTTTCACCTCCAAGGGGAATGGAGTAGGTAGACATAAACATCATGTTGTGACCAAGTGCAAGTTTGACCCGACCATGGTCAGGCATCTGTATAGGAACAATAGAACTGGGAAGTTTCTGTTTCAAGAAGATCATAGCTGTAAAACTGTGTATAAGCAATAGTTTATGAACAACATATATAACAGAAAACAACTTGTACCATAAGTTTCTCAACACAGTTGGACCTGTTCAACGAGTGCATCAGTGGCACACATATCCCACGTGGCCTTCCACCATTGAAACGCCCCACAAGGACCTCAAGACAATAAATAAAGTGTAGGAACTTGTGGATGTCGTCCCAGTCAACTTTAGTGCCATCAGTAATAGCCGAGTTCTTACAGAATAATAAACGAGTAGCCTACTTAACTTTGAAAAAACCTACATGTGCCACCAATTACAAGAACATATTAGTTTAAAGTAGCATCTTCGTGAGAGATTCGTTGCTACTTCTAAAGTTAAATTGTGATTAATTAGACAGTATATGTGGATTAATAAGTAATCGAGGCAACAAGCAAGAACCAGATGCAAAACTAACATGGATGAACAATTGGAACGACGTCGGGGTGGAAGATCGCAGTGAACATGAGACTAGGTTCTGCTATTTCCATCAACATTCGTGCGCCAACTTTCAGTCCGTAACACTTGAGAAAGTTTATCCAAGTTCGGCCATAAAAAGCAGCAATATTCTTGGTTCATGAACCCAACTCAGAACTTATATCCATGGATTGTCTTCACTGTGACCATTAAACTGGTGTATTCAGTTATGGCAAGGCCGAGCATCCTGAGTACATGTGTTCTGGCAGAGCAAGTAATGCACTGCAGGAAAAATAATATGAGAACACAGTGTATTCCTTATCCAAATTTAGAAATAATTTCCTCCTTCACGTCAGTGTTGACTGATATGTCTCCAACGTATCTATAATTTTTGATTGTTTCATGCTATTATATTATCTGTTTTCGATGTTAATGGGCTTTATTATACACTTCTATATTATTTTTGGGACTAACCTATTAACCGGAGGCCCAGCCCAAATTGTTGTTTGCTTGCCTATTTCAGTGTTTCGAAGAAAAGGAATATCAAACAGAGTCCAAACGGAATGAAACCTTCGGGAGAGTTATTTTTGGAACGGAAGCAATCCAGGAGACTTGGAGTAGACGTCAGGGAAGCTTTGAGGAAGCCACGAGGTAGGGAGGCACGCCCCCACCCTCGTGGGCCCCTCATGGCTCCCCTGACCAACTTCTTTCGCCTATATATATCAATATACCCTAAAAACATCGGGGAACAGAATAGATCGGGAGTTCCGCCGCCAGAAGCCTCCGTAGCCACGGAAAACCAATCTAGACCCGTTCCAGCACCCTACCGAAGGGGGGAATCCCTCTCTGGTGGCCATCTTCATCATCCCGGCGCTCTCCATGATGAGGAGGGAGTAGTTCTCCCGCGGGGCTGAGGGTATGTACCAGTAGCTATGTGTTTGCGTGTTTGATCTCTCTCTCTCTCTCTCTCTCTCTCATGTTTTTGACTCGGCACGATCTTGATGTATCGCGAGCTTTTCTATTATATTTGGATCTTATGATGTTTCTCCCCCTCTACTCCCTTGTGATGAATTGAGTTTTCCCGTTGAAGTTATCTTATCGGATAGAGTCTTTAAGGATTTGAGAACACTTCATGTATGTCTTGCACGTGCTTATCTGTGGTGACATTGGGATATCATGTGATCCACTTGATGTATGTTTCGGTGATCAACTTGCGAGTTCCGTGACCTCGTGAACTTATGCATAGGGGTTGGCACACATTTTCGTCTTGACTCTCCGGTAGAAACTTTGGGGCACTCTTTGAAGTTCTTTGTGTTGGTTGAATAGATGAATCTGAGGTTGTGTGATGCATATCATATAATCACACCCACGGAAACTTGAGGTGACATTGGAATATCTAGGTGACATTAGGGTTTTGGTTGATTTGTATCTTAAGGTGTTATTCTAGTACGAACTCTATGATAGATTGAACGGACATAATAGCTTCGTGTTATTTTACTATGGACTCTTGAATAGATCGATCAGAAAGAATAACTTTGAGGTGGTTTCGTACCCTACAATAATCTCTTCATTTGTTCTCCTCTATTAGTGACTTTGGAGTGACTCTTTGTTGCACGTTGAGGGATAGTTATATGATCCAATTATGTTATTATTGTGGAGAGAACTTGCACTAGTGAAAGTATGAACCCTAGGCCTTGTTTCAACGCATTGCAATACCGTTTGTGCTCACTTTTATCATTAGTTACCTTGCTGTTTTTATATTTTCATATTACAAAAACTATTATCTACTATCCATATTGCAATTGTATCACCATCTCTCTGCCGAACTAGTGCGCCTATACAATTTACCATTGTATTGGGTGTGTTGGCGACACAAGAGACTCTTTGTTATTTGGTTGCAGAGTTGCTTGAGAGAGACCATCTTCATCCTACGCTTCCCACGGATTAATAAACCTTAGGTCATCCACTTGAGGGAAATTTGCTATTGTCCTACAAACCTTTGCACTTGGAGGCCCAACAACGTCTGCAAGAAGAAGGTTCTGTAGTAGACATCAAGCTCTTTTCTGACGCCATTGCGGGGGAATTGAGTGCTTGAAGGTATATCTTTAGATATTGCAATCAAATCTTTTAGTTTCTTGTTTTATCACTAGTTTAGTTTATAAAAGAAAATTACAAAAAATGGAATTGTGTTTGCCTCATACGCTTCATCTTTTTAATATCTTTCGTGAGAATGATGGAAAGGAAAATTGTGCTCAAATGCTAGAAGAAGAAGCCTATAAAATGTTTGGCACTAAATCTTTGAACGATGAGCATGATTGCAATGTTGTTAGTATGAACTCCATTAATATCCATAGTACTAATGATGATTGCACTAGTCATAATGAAAATGTCTCTTATGAGCATGTCAATTTTTGTGGAGTGCATAGAGTTTGCAAGTACACACCAAATAGGGAAGATAGATTTGGCAAGAGGCGTAAGTATTTGGAAACTAAATGGTTGCAAGAAAGGCTAGATGTTTGTGCTGAAAATTTAAAATTTCTTCACCATACTTGTGAACTTTGCAATGAACATGGTCATTTAAATCTCAAATGTAAATTGTTTCATGATCATATCGTGTCCAAAAATTGTGATGATTTGATTTCCCTTGCACATCATAATGAATTTAGTTTGCTTTTGGGTTATGAATAAATGAAATGTATAACTAAGCATATTCCAGAATATAACCTTGAGAAATTCCTCGATATTGATCTAGAAGAAATTTTTATGTATTGTGCGGTGAATTGCATTGAAAATACTTATATTGCCAATTACATAAAGAAAAGAAAACAAATAGAGGATGAAGAGAATACTAATGAAAGTGAAGAGACTTCCCAATATTCTCCTATTATTTCTTATGATGAATCTGGTAACGAGGAGGAGCCTCCTATTCAACCAATCTCATTAATAAGGAGCTCCAAAAAGAGGATAAAACCCTCACATGATGTGAAGAAGAAAAAGAAAAGACGGAGAAGCAAAGGTAAAAATGTATCCCTCCCAAATAATGTTGCTCCTATTACTCATTGTGATGATGATAATTGTTATACTATTGGTGCTATCCATACTATTAATGATGAGAGTGATTATGCTTATGATATGAAAAGGCCCAAGCTTGGGGATGCTATGTTTGATGAGAATGACATGTTTGAGAATGTATTTGCTGCAATTAATGTTTGTCCCAAGCTTGGGGATGCTACGTTTGATGAAGATGATATTTTTTGTCTCCCAAGTTTTGATGAGCAAATTTATTATGATGATAGCATGCCTCCTATTTATGATGGTTATATTGATGAAAGTGGGTTTGGAAGAGTGTCAACTTTACGAAGTAATGATCCCACTATTTTGGAGGATGTTGAATCTTATTTTGACAATTATGAAAGTGGGTTTGGAGAGGTCATGACTTTATTTAGTAATGATTCCACTATCTTGGAAGAGGTTTCAATTGATTATGATGAGAACAAAGTTGCTACTTATGATGATTACTGTGATGACACGTATGCTATAAAAAGTAGTGATGATTATATTAAAACTTTTCATGATTATGGTTTCCCTTTTCCTGAATATTACTCTTTTAATGTGGAAACAATTTGTAGTATTTGAGTTTCTTATGATACTCCCACTATTCCGAATGAGAAGAATTTTGCCTATGTGGAGAGTAGTAAATTTTCTATGCTTGTAGGTCATGAAAGCAATGCTTTATGTGATGGTTATATTGTTGAATTCATTCATGATGCTACTGAAAATTATTATGAAGGAGGAATATATGCTTGTAGGAATTGCAATAATATCAAGTTTCCTCTCTATGTGCTTAAAGTTTTAAAGTTATGCTTGTTCTGCCTTCCTATGCTAGTTGATTATTGTTCCCATAAGTTGGTTGCTCACAAAATCCCTATGCATAGGAAGTGGGTTAGACTTAAATGTGGTAGTAATATGCTTCATGATGCTCTCTTTATGTTTCAATTCTTATCTTTTATGTGAGCATCATAGAAATCATCATGCCTAGCTAGGGGTGTTAAACGTTAGCGCTTGTTGGGAGGCAACCAATTTTATTTTTGTTATTTGCCCTTTGTTCCTGTTTAGCAATAAATAATTCATCTAGCCTCTGTTTAGATGTGGTTTTATGCTTTTAATTAGTGTCTGTGCCAAGTAAAACCTTTGGGAAGACCTGGGGAAAGTCTTTGCGATCTTGCTATAAAAAACAGAAACTTTAGCGCTCACGAGATTTGCTGCTATGTTTTACTGGAGAGTGATATTTAGTTAATTCTTTTTGAAGATGATTAATAGATAAATTTGTAGCGACCAGACCTCAAATAGTCTGATCTCTGTGTATAAGTGTAATCCCTGGATCGGTAATGCTGACACACACTGTACCTGAAGGATTTATAATAGAGTGACAATCACACACTTATTACATCGAATATCTCAAAATAGAACTTATTACAATAAATATGGCTTAAGGCTATCTAATACGATAACAACGGAAGGCTTGGAAGATAAAGTGAGTCCATCAACTCCAATTTTTCCCTACTGCAAATGAATAAATTTTAATTAACTATCATGGTAGTTGTTAAACATTAGGAAGGTTCACCCAACTCAATCCCAATTAAAAGTAATCATCATTAAACCCAATTAAATTATATTAAGAGTGATGAGATCCACATGATAATCCAAGAACTAGATACTCAAAATGTCCATAACCGGGGACACGGCTAATCATGATTAGTTTGTACACTTTGCAGAGGTTTGTGCACTTTTCCCCACAAGACTCGATCTTCTCCCTTGGAGTTCTCGTACTACATCGTGTATGAGAAACGGATGACCGAGACACTGTCTTTCCGAAGAGGTCCCCTTAACCGATAGATAGGTTGGTACACCTACAATCCCCTACATCTGCTAGCCCATCATGGAAAGGTTTCCCACAACTTACTCAACTATGCCAGAGCCCATAATGGCATGTGGCTGCACACGGAAGTTTCCAGTATGAATAATCTTATGATCCCTTTGAGCCTGGGTGGCGGTCCATAGGAGAATCACATGGTACCCCGGGATTTCCAAAAATATAGGCAATCATTGGGTTCCCCAGGTGCCTCAGTACACCTAGATGTGTATTAAAGTTGCCACCTTAAGTAACCATTAATTTAACAATCTCACATCTGTCATGAATACACTCAAACCCAATCCACGTCTATGAGCATAGCATGGCAATATAAGCAACGTAGAAGTAACTCCCATGGTTTGATAATGAAACAGGTGAATAGGTACTACCTCAACTACTTCCCAACCCCACAATTTAATTCAGGTCCTAACCATGCAATGTTTGAGGGCTGATCTAATGCAATGAAAACTGGGTAGTAAGAGGTATGATCAAAGTGTTACTTGCCTTGCTGATGATTCGCGAAACCTAGAGATTGGATTTAGCACGCTTCGCACTCC
The DNA here is from genome assembly GCF_056163025.1 of Triticum urartu. Lineage (NCBI taxonomy): Eukaryota > Viridiplantae > Streptophyta > Magnoliopsida > Poales > Poaceae > Triticum > Triticum urartu. The sequence continues at coordinate 223,296,488 of NC_141878.1, forward strand.
GGGTACTCTATCGCTCAAAGAAGCATACAATAAGCAATCAAGCAAAAGCACGGGTAAAACTCAAATAAGAGATCTAACAAGAAAGTTCAACTTAAGAACTCTGGTTTGCAAAAAGAAACAAATCAAACAAAGCAACAAAACTCAAACGGCGAGAGAAACAAGCTTCATTTACTAATCTGGACCTAGGTCAAATTTTACAGTGGCAAAAACTTGTTTAAGTTGATTAAACGGAAAGATGGTTTCAAGACGAAACTCTAGGCGCTTGAATCGCCTGATTCCGATAAACGAGCGAAAAACTATACTAGAACGGAAATCGGATAAAAAATTGCGATGCAAAATAATCGCGGAAAATGCAAGAAAAAGAAAAACCGATGAACAGGCTAATGAATGAACGTTCGTTATCTGTAACTAACGAGCGAAAACCGTTCATTAAAACGAACGTACGGACGAACGTCCACTAAATAACTAAACCGGAAAAAAAATAAACCGATCTAAATAAATAAAAAAACGCGGATCTAAAAAAACACACGGTTCTCCGAAGAAAACCAGCGGTGGCGGCGCTACCTCCGGCGAGACGGCGAGGGGCGGCGGGGCGGCGCGGGCGGCTCCGGCGGGGCGGCGGTGAGGCGGCGCGGGCGGCTCCGACGGCGGCGGCGACGGCGACGGCTAGGGTTAGGGTTCGAGCGGGGCTGGCGGGTCGAACGGGCCTCGGGGCGGCGGCTTATAAGAGGCCTGGCCCGAGAAGTCCTGGCCGAATACGGCCCTAAGTCGGTTGACTTTTTTTTAAATAATTTCGACGCGCTAAATAAGAAAGGAAGAAAATACTAAACGGACTCCAAAAATCCCGAAATAAATTTTCCCCATCCTCTAAAAATAAGCCCGACAAGGTGAACGTTTATTTGGGCCTAAAATGCAATTTTGAAAAACACACTTTTTTCCTAATTCAAATAAAATAGCGACAAAACTCCGAATAAAAAATCTTATTTGATTTTAGTATTAAATCTCTGATATTTCTTTATTTTGAGGAAGTCATTTTATCCTCTCTCTTTTATTTTTAATGAAAGAAATATTTCAGAGAAAATAATTAAAATCGAACGATCCTCTTTTCATAATTCGAGAAAATCTCAAATATGAAAATAACAAAACCCCAACTCTCTCCGTAGGTCCTTGAGTTGCGTGGAATTTCTAGGATCAACGAAAATGCAATAAAACATGATATCCAATGATGATCTAGTATATAACATTCCAAGTTGAAAATTTGGGATGTTACAAACCTACCCCCCTTAAGATGAATCTCGCCCTCGAGATTCGGGTTGGCTAGAAAATAGGTTAGGGTGATCCTTTCGTAAGTCTTCTTCTCGTTCCCAAGTGGCTTCATCCTCGGTATGGTAACTCCACTGAACCTTGCAAAATTTTATAACCTTGTTGTGTGTAACTCGGCTGGCAAACTCGAGTATCTTGACTGGTTTCTCCCCGTAGGTCAAATAGCTATCTAACTGTATTGCTTCTAGTGGCATTGTATCTCTCAAAGGAATTTCAGCCATCTCCGTGTGGCACTTCTTCAACTGAGAAACGTGGAACACATCGTGAACTCCGGACAATCCTTCGGGTAATTCCAACTTGTAAGAAACTTCTCCCATACGTTCCAAAACTCTATATGGTCCCACAGAACGTGGTGCTAACTTTCCCTTAACTCCAAAATGCTTCACTCCTCGGAGTGGTGATACTCGAAGATACGCTCTGTCTCCGACTTCGTAGGATGTCTCCTTGCATTTCGAATCTGCATAACTCTTCTGCCTGGATTGGGCTACCTTGAGTCTATCGCGAATCAGCTTAACCTTCTCTACATATTCTTTAATCAAATCTGGTCCAAACAACTGTCGATCTCCAACTTCGTCCCACAATAACGGTGTTCTGCACCTCCTCCCTTACAGTGCTTCAAAAGGGGCCATCTTCAAACTGGCTTGATAACTGTTGTTATAAGAGAACTCTGCATAAGGCAAATTACCGTCCCAACTAGATCCATAGTCTAGCGCACAAGCTCTCAACATGTCCTCCAGAATCTGATTTACTCTTTCAGTCTGTCCATCTGTCTGTGGGTGAAATGCTGTACTGAACTCTAGTCTGGTTCCCAGAGTTTCATGCAATTGATTCCAAAACTTTGAGGTAAACTGGGTTCCTCTATCTGATACAATGGTCCTTGGAACTCCATGCAGACATACGATCCTGGTCATATAAATCTTTGCCAACTTAGCACTGGTGTAAGTGGTCTTTACTGGGATGTAATGAGCTACTTTCGTCAATCGACCGACTACAACCCATATCGAGTCATAGCCGGAACGAGTCCTGGGAAATCCCGTGATAACATCCACGCCTAGTTTATCCCACTTCCATTCAGGTATAGGCAATGGCTGTAGCAATCCTACTGGCTTCTGATGTTCCGCCTTCACTCTCTGACATACATCACAAACTGCTACATACTCCGCAATATCCTTCTTCATACCAGTCCACCAGAAATTGTCCTTCAAATCCAGATACATCTTGGTATTTCCTGGGTCAATCAAATATGGTGAATCATGGGCCTCTTGCAGAATCAACTTCCTGATCTCCTGATCTTTTGGCACATATACGCGGTCCTCAAACCATAAAGTATCATGCTCATCCTCACGAAATCCCTTGGCTTTTCCTTTGCTCATCCTTTCCTTCATCTCGGCAATCTCCTTGTCCGTCTTTTGCACTTCTTTGATCTTATCCATCAAAGTGGACTCAGTCTCCAAAGCTGCTACATAACCTCTCGGAACTATCTCCAAACATAGCTCACGAAGGTCTTCTGCTAACTCCCTGGGTAATCCTCTGATCATGAGGGTATTGACATGACTCTTGCGGCTCAACGCATCAGCTACTACGTTAGCCTTTCTGGGATGATAGTGCAACTTCATGTCATAATCCTTAATGAGTTCTAACCATCTCCTCTGCCTGAGATTCAACTCCTTCTGTGTGAAGATATACTTCAAACTTTTGTGGTCCATGTATACCTCACAATGGTTTCCGATGAGAAAATGTCTCCATGTCTTCAACGCATGCACTACGGCTGCAAACTCCAAATCATGCATAGCATAGTTTAACTCATGGGGTTTAAGCTGCCGTGAGGCATATGAAACAACTCTTCCTTCCTGCATAAGCATGGCTCCAAGTCCTCGACGAGAAGCATCGCAATACACTTCATAATCCTTGCGTTGATCTGGTAGAATCAACACTGGCGATGTAACCAGGTGTCTCTTCAACTCCTGAAAACATGCCTCACATTCCTCAGTCCAATTGAACTTGGTGTACTTCTTTAACAACTCTGTCATGGCCTTAGAAATCTTTGCGAAGTTCTCAATGAACCTCCGGTAGTATCCTGCGAGTCCAAGAAAACTCCGGATCTCTCCAACTATCGTGGGTGCTTCCCAATTTGTCACGGTGACAACTTTGTTGGGGTCTACTGCTATTCCTTCTCCGGATATAACATGTCCAAGAAATCCAACTTCCTTCAACCAAAACTCACACTTGCTGAACTTGGCGTATAACTGATGTTCCCTGAGCTTGCCAAGTACCAAACGCAAATGTTCCTTATGTTCCTCTTCATTCTTTGAGTAGGCCAGAATATCGTCAATGAACACTATGACAAACTTATCCAAAAACTCAATAAACACCTTGTTCATCATGTTCATAAAGTAAGCATGTGCGTTAGTCAGGCCAAATGACATAACGGTATACTCATATAGCCCGTACCTTGTGGTAAAAGCTATCTTCGGTATGTCCTGCTCTTGAATCTTCAACTGGTGATAACCTGATCGCAGATCGATCTTGGAAAACACCTTAGCTCCTTGCAGCTGATCAAATAAATCATTGATCATCGGCAATGGGTACTTGTTCTTGATCGTTACTTCATTTAATCCATGATAGTCAACAACCATCCTTAACGATCCATCCTTCTTCTCACTTGAAGTACTGGTGATCCCCAAGGTGACGAGCTTGGGCGAATATATCCCTTATCCAGTAACTCCTTAATCTACTTCTTAATTTCTTCTAAATCCTGTGCGGGCATCCTATACGGTCTCTTTGATATTGGCCCTGTGCCTAGCAAAAGCTCTATCAAAAACTCTATGTCTCTATCCGGTGGCATGCCTGGCAACTCTTCTGGAAATACATCCGGAAATTCCTTCACCACTGGTACTTCCTCCTGTACTACTCCCGATAAGCAATTTACTTGAGTCCTATTCGGCACATGCTGGGATACATACTTGATCCTTCTTCCTTCTGGGGTGGTGAGTAAAATCATCTTACTGGCGCAATCGATGTTTCCTCCATACATCGATATCCAATCCATACCCAGAATCACATCCAAACCTTGCGATTCCAAAATTATCAGATCGGAGGGGAAAACATGCCTACCTATGGCCAATGGCATCTGAAAACATCCATGGCTTGCCATATACTCAGCTCCAGGTGAGGTTACTAGCATGGGTGTCTTAAGTACTCTAGTGGGCAGGTTATACTTATCCACAAATCCCCTCGATATGTATGAATGATATGCACCAGTATCAAAAAGAACGACTGCAGTAAATGACTTAACCAAAAACTTACCAATTACTGCATCTGGCTGGGCTTCAATCTCCTCCACGTTAACGTGGTTCACTTGTCCCCTGTTGAAAGGGTTGGGCTTGTTCCCAGAGTTTCTATTGCCATTTCCATTCTTAGCTTCAGGACATTCATTGGCGTAATGTCTGGTCTTCTGACACTTGTAGCAAGTACGTGGCTTAGATCCTTCTTGGCGGGTTTTGCCGGGTTGGAACGGTTCTGTCCGCTACTTCCTCCATTACCATTGCCGTTCTTGGGGCCACTATGATTGTGCGAACTTCCTCCATTATGAGTGTGGCCTCCATGGTTATGAACAAGTCCTCCTGAGTTTGGGGTGAAATGGGGTCTCTGATGGGCTCCAGAATTATACTTCCCCTATCCATACTTCCTCTTGCAGCTATCAATCTGCTGCTGCTTCCCTTCAAGCATGAGAGCTCTATCCACCAACTCCTGGTAGTTACTAAAATTTGCTACCATCAACTGCATGCTTAGCTCATCATTCAGTCCCTCCAGAAACTTCTCCTTCTTAGCTACATCCGTAGCAACGTCATCTGGAGCATAACATGCTAACTTACTAAACTCATCCACATACTGCCAACAGTGCGTCCTCCTTGGCGTAAGTTGCGAAACTCACGCTTCTTCATGGCCATAGCTCTTGCTGATACATGGGCAGTACAGAAAGCTTGCTGGAACTGATCCCATGTGACAGTGGCTATAGGATAAGTGACAGTGTAATTCTCCCACCATGAGGCTGCTGGTCCATCCAATTGGTGTGCGGCAAAAAGCACCTTCTCAGCATCTGTGCATCCTGCAGTGGTTAACTCCCTTCCAATCCTGCAGAGCCAATCATCTGCAACTATCGGCTTGGTGCTACTGGAAAACACCGGCGGCTGCAACCTCAGAAAACGGGCTAAGTTGTCAACCGGTGGTGGTGGTGGGTTGTTGTTGTTGTTGTTGTTGCCTTGGTTCTGAACTAACAGCTGCATTAGGGTATTTTGCTGCTGGATCAACTGAGTGAGCTCCAGTGGAAAGGTAAATCCGGGGTCACGTCTCGGAGGCGTCTGAGGTTTTAGAGAGAAGAGAATAGAATAGAATGAGGTCTAGTGAGAAAACACTACCCATATGCACATGAGGCAAACACAATCATATCACTCAATCAATCAAGCAAGGCATACAATCAGTCTAGAACTATCGTTACAAAGTGCTTGGACTATACTATTTACATGGTAGACTACTACTACTGCTTTGGTGGTCAACTAGAAATATTGATCGGTTGAAGACACCATGACATCTTCTCCAGCTTCATCAACATAGTCATCATCGCTATCGTCGGGGTCCGAATCGGTGTCATCGATGATGATGTAGTCCTCTGGACGAATCTCCTTGGGTTCTTCGTCTTCACCTCCTGGCGCGGGGTCTCCCATGAATACTCCTAGCTTCCTTTCCAGATCGTCATTCCTCTCCACTAGTATGACGATTTCCTCCTCATAATCTTCACGAGTAGCCTTGAGTTCCTCTTCAAGCTTCATGATCCTGGTCATTGCCTTCTTCAGATCTATCATGCCTACGCACATCTGGTTCTCCTTGCGGCGAATATGCTGGTTTAACTCCTAGATGAAAGCTGCAAAGGGATCTATCCTTCCCGATGCTAATCATCTCCCATTGCTCATATCAGCGCCCACAAATCTGGTAGATAGTATCCTTGAGATCCTTGTGGTAAACTTCTCCAATGCGTCCCATGGTTATGTGAGCTGCCATACTCTTTCCTAGACTCTAGGTTGGTGCATCAAAAGAAAACTCTATGGGCTCAGTGACTGGTGTGAATGTCCTTCCTGGAACTTGAACTTGAATCATCCAGCGCTCCTCTTCTGGTAAAGTGGCATTGTAAGTCCCGGTGAAGCGTGGTATTCCAATGTTCAGGTACCTAGTGACTTCCTTCAAGTGTCTTCCAAAAGGGGCGTCTTCATCCAGTTGTGCAAACTTGTTCCTTGCGTCCGCCATCCTAAAGAGTAGAAAAAGGAGGGGAGTTAGAAATGAGAAGAGAATAGTGATCTAGGGCTTTAGCTTAGTGCTCGTGTCCTACAGTCAGCGTGTGCTCTGATACCATCTTTGTAGCGACCAGACCTCAAACAGTTTGATCTCTGTGTATAAGTGTCATCCCTAGATCGGTAATGCTGACACACACATTACTTGAAGGATTTAAAACAGAGTGGCAATCACACACTTATTACATCGAATGTCTCAAAAGAGAACTTATTACAATAAATATGGCTTAAGGCCATCTAATACGATATCAGCGGAAGGCTTGGAAGATAAAGTGAGTCCATCAACTCCAACGACATCACTGAGTGAATGACCATGACCTAAGGCTCCTTACTCATCGTCTAAAAAGTCTGCAACATGATACGTTGCAGCCCGAAAAAGGGTCAGCACATAGAATATGCTGGCAAGGTAACACAAGAGAGTAATGAACAATGTAAAGCTATCACTATATGCATATATGGCTGGTGGAGGCTGTATGGTTGATTTGTTTTTGCGTAAAGCCAATTTTTCCCTACTGCAAAGGAATACATTTTATTTAACTATTGTGGTAGTTGTTAAACATTGAGAGGGTTCACCCAACTCAATCCCGATTAAAATTAATCATCATTAAACCCAATCAAATTATATTAAGAGTGATGAGATCCACATAATAATCCAAGAACTAGATACTCAAAATGTCCATAACCGGGGACACGGCTAACCATGATTAGTTTGTACACTTTGCAGAGGTTTGTGCACTTTTCCCCACAAGAATCGATCTCCTCCTTTGGAGTTCTTGCACTACATGGTGTTTGAGAAACGGATGACCGAGACACAGTCTTTCCGAAGAGGTCCCCTTAACCGATAGATAGGCCGGTACACCTACAATCCCCTACATCTGCTAGCCCATCATGGAAAGGTTTCCCACAACTTACTCAACTATGCCAGAGCCCATAATGGCATGTGGCTGCACACGGAAGTTTCCAGTATGAATAATCTTATGATCCCTTTGAGCCTGGGTGGCGGTCCATAGGAGAATCACACGGTACCCCAGGATTTCCAAAAATACAGGCAATCACTAGGTTCCCCAGGTGCCTCAATCCACCCATATGTGTATTAAAGTTGCCACCTTAAGTAACCATTAATTTAACAATCTCACTTCTTGCATGAATACACTGAAACCCAATCCACATCTACGAGCATAGCATGGCAATATAAGAAACGTAGAAGTAACTCCCAGGGTTTGATAATGAAATAGGTGAATAGGTACTACCTCAACTACTTCCCAACCCCACAATTTAATTCATATCCTAACCATGCAATATTTGAGGGTTGATCTAATGCAATGAAAACTAGGTAGTAAGAGGTATGATCAAAGTGTTACTTGCCTTGCTGATGATCCGCGAAACCTATAGAGACTCGATGTAGCACGCTTCGCACTCCGGGTACTCTATCGCAATCAAACAAGCATACAATAAGCAATCAAGCAAAAGCATGGGTAAAACTCAAATAAGAGATCTAACCAGAAAGTTCAACTTAACAACTCCGGTTTGCAAAAAGGAACAAATCAAACGAAGCAACAAAACTCAAACGGCGAGAGAAACAAGCTTCGTTTACTAATCTGGACCTAGGTCAAATTTTACAGTAGCAAAAACTTGTTTAAGTTGATTAAACGGAAAAAGGGTTTAAAGACGAAACTCTAGGCACTTGAATCGCCTGATTCCGATAAACGAGCGGAAAGTTATACTAGAACGAAAATCGGATGAGAAATCGCGATCGAAAATAATCATGGAAAATCCGGAAAAAAACATACAAACAGGCTAACGAACGAACGTTCGTTATTAGTAACTAATGGGCAAAAACCGTTCGTTAAAACGAACGTACAGACGAACGTCCGCTAAATAACTAAACCGGAAAAAAACCGATCTAAATAAATAAAAAAACCACGGATCGAAAAAAACGCACGGTTCTCCGAAGAAAACCGGCGGCGGCGGCGCTACCTCCGGCGAGACGGCAAGGGGCGGCGGCGAGGCGGCGGCGAGGTGGCGCGGGTGGCGGCGAGCCTCGCCGGCGCGGTGAGCGGCGCGCAGCGGCGGCGGCTAGGGTTAGGTTTCGGGCGAGGCTGGCGGGTCGAACGGGCCTTGGGGCGGCGGCTTATAAGAGGCCTGGCCCGAGAAGTCCTGGCTGAATACGGCCCTAAGTCGGTTGACTTTTTTTAAAATAATTTTGACGCACAGAAAAAGAAAGAAAAGAAATACTAAACATACTCCAAAAATCCCAATATAAATTTTCCCCATCCTCTAAAAATAAGCCGGATAAGGTGAACATTTATTTGGACCTAAAATGCATTTTTGAAAAACACACTTTTTCCTAATTCAAATAAAATAGCGACAAAACTCTGAATAAAAAATCTTATTTGATTTTAGTATTAAATCTCTGATATTTCTTTATTTTGAGGAAGTCATTTTATCCTCTCTCTTTTATTTTTAATAAAAGAAATATCTCAGAGAAAATAATTAAAATCAAATGATACTCTTTTCATAATTTGAGAAAATCTCAAATATGAAAATAACGAAACCCCCAACTCTCTCCGTAGGTCCTTGCGTTGCGTAGAATTTCTAGGATCAACCAAAATGCAATAAAACATGATATGCAATGATGCTCTAATGTATAACATCATAAATTGAAAAATTGGGATGTTACAAAATTCCTCACGTCCAGCAATTTATTTTAGAATTTTTGGGGTTCCATAAGTATACGTTTGATCTAGATTACTACAGACTGTTCTGTTTTTGACAGATTCTGTTTTCTAAGTGTTGTTTGCTTATTTTTATGAATCTATGAGTAGTATCGGAGGGTATGAACCATAGATTAGTTGGAATACAGTAGATATTACACCAATATGACTTTAGAATGAGTTCACAACAGTACCTAAGTGGTGATTTATTTTCTTATACTAATGGAGCTTACGAGTTTTCTGTTAAGTTTTGTGTTGTGATGTTTTCAAGTTTTGGGTAAAGATTCGATGGACTACGGAATAAGGAGTGGGAAGAGCCTAACTTGGGGATGCCCAAGGAACCCCAAGGTAATATTCAAGGACAACCAAGAGCCTAAGCTTGGGGATGCCCCGGAAGGCATCCCCTCTTTCGTCTTCGTCTATCAGTAACTTTACTTGGAGCTATATTTTTATTCACCACATCATATGTGTTTTTCTTAGAGCATCATTTTATTTTCTTTTGTTTCGCTTGCTGTCCGAATAAAATACCAAGATCTTAAATTATTAAATGTTAGAGAGTCTTCACATAGTGGCATAATTATTCGACTACTCATTGATCTTCACATATATCTTTTAGAACAATTTATCATTTGCTCTAGTGCTTCGCTTATATCTTTTAGAGCACGGTGGTGGTTCTATTTTATAGAAATAATTGATTTCTCATGCTTCACTTATATCATTTTGAGAGTCCTTAGAACAGCATGGTAATTCACTTTGGTTATAAATCTTAAATGCTAAGAGAAGTTGGATGCTTGATAGATGGTTTTGAGATATAAAGGTGGTAATATTAGAGGTGTGCTAGTTGAGTAATTGTGAAATTGATGAATACTTGTGTTGAAGTTGGCAAGTCCCGTAGCATGCACGTATGGTGAACGTTATGTGACAAATTTGAAGCATGGGGTGTTCTTTGATTGCTTTCCTTATGGGTGGCGGTCGGGGACGACCGATGGTCTTTTCCTACCAATCTATCCCCCTAGGAGCATGCGCGTAGTGCTTGGTTTTAATGACTTGTAGATTTTTGCAATAAGTATGTGAGTTATTTATGACTAATGTTGAGTCCATGGATTATACGCACTCTCACCCTTCCACCATTACTAGCCTCTTCGGTATCGTGCATTGCCCTTTCTCACCTTGAGAGTTGGTGCAAACTTCGCCGGTGCATCCAAACCCTGTGATATGATACGCTCTATCACACATAAGCCTCCTTATATCTTCCTCAAAACATGCACCATACCTACCTATTATGGCATTTCCATAGCCATTCCAAGATATATTGCCATGCAACTTTCCACCGTTCCATTTATTATGACACGCATCATCATTGTCATATTGCTTTGCATGATCATGTAGTTCACATCGTATTTGTGGCAAAGCCACCCTTCATAATTTTTTCATACATGTCACTCTTGATTCATCGCAATCCCGGTACACCGCCGGAGGCATTCACATAGTCATATTTTGTTCTAAGTATCGAGTTGTAATTCTTTAGTTATAAGAAAACAAAAGTGTGATGATCATCATTAGGGCATTGTCCCATGTGAGGAAAGGATGATGGAGACTATGATGCCCCCACAAGTCGGGATGAGACTCCGGACAAAAAAAAGGAAAGAAAAGAGGCCAGAAAAAGTCCCAAATAAAAAAAGAAATATTAATAAATAAATGTGAGAAAAAGAGAGAAGGGACAATGTTACTATCCTTTTTCCACACTTGTGCTTCAAAGTAGCTCCATGATCTTCATGATAGAGAGTCTCTTATTTTGTCACTTTCATATACTAGTGGGAATTTTTCGTTATAGAACTTGGCTTGTATATTCCAATGATGGGCTTCCTCAAATGCCCTAGGTCTTCGTGGGCAAGCGAGTTGGATGCACACCCACTTAGTTTCTTTGATGAGCTTTCATATATTTATAGCTCTAGTGCATCCGTTGCATGGCAATCCCTACTCCTTGCATTGACATCAATCGGTGGGCATCTCCATAGCCCATTGATTATCCGCGTCAATGTGAGACTTTCTCCCTTTTTGTCTTCTCACACAACCTCAATCATCATATTCTATTCCACCCATAGTGCTATGTCCATGGCTCGCGCTCATATATTGCATAAAAGTTGAAAGAGTTTGAAAAAGCTAAGTATGAAACAATTGCTTGGCTTGTCATCGGGGTTGTGCATGATGAGAGCATTTTGTGTGATGAAAATGAAGCATGGACAAACTATACAACTTTGTAGGGATAAGTTTTCTTTGGCTATGGTATTTTGATAAGACATAATTCCTTGATTAGCATACTTGGAGTATTACTATTTTATGTCAACAATAAACTTTTATCTTGAATATTTCGTATCTGAACATTCATGCCACAATAGAGTAAAATACATTGAAGAATATTCTAGAAAGCATTCCACATCAAAAATTCTAATTTTATCATTTACCTACTCGAGGACGAGCATGAATTAAGCTTGGGGATGGTGATACGTCTCCAACATATCTATAATTTTTGATTGTTCCATGCTATTATATTATCTGTTTTGGATGTTAATGGGCTTTATTATACACTTTTATATTATTTTTGGGACTAACCTATTAACCGGAGGCCCAACCCAAATAGTTGTTTTCTTGCCTATCTCAGTGTTTCGAAGGAAAGGAATATCAAACAGAGTCCAAATGGAATGAAACCTTTGGGAGTTATTTTTGGAACGGAAGCAATCCAGGAGACTTGGAGTAGACGTCAGGGAAGCTTCCAGGAAGCCACGAGGCAGGGAGGCGTGCCCTACCCCCTGGGCGCGCCCCCACCCTCATGGGCCCCTCATGGCTCCCCTGACCGACTTCTTTCACCTATATATATCAATATACCCTAAAAACATCGGGGAACAGAATAGATCGGGAGTTCCTCCGCCAGAAGCCTCCGTAGCCACCGAAAACCAATCTAGACCCATTCCGGCACCCTGCCGGAGGGGGGAATCCCCTCCGGTGGCCATCTTCATCATCCCGGCATTCTCCATGACGAGGAGGGAGTAGTTCTCCCTCAGTAGCTATGTGTTTGATCTCTCTCTCTCTCTCTGTCTCTTGTGTTCTTGAGTCAGCACGATCTTGATGTATCACGAGCTTTGCTATTATATTTGGATCTTATGATGTTTCTCCCCCTCTACTCTCTTGTGATGAATTGAGTTTTCCCTTTGAAGTTATCTTATCGGATTGAGTCTTTAAGGATTTGAGAACACTTGATGTATGTCTTGCACGTGCTTATCTGTGGTGAAAATGGGATATCATGTGATCCACTTGATGTATGTTTTGGTGATCAACTTGCGAGTTCCGTGACCTCGTGAACTTATGCATAGGGGTTGGCACATGTTTTCGTCTTGACTCTCCGGGAGAAACTTTGGGGCACTCTTTGAAGTTCTTTGTGTTGGTTGAATAGATGAATCTGATATTGTGTGATGCATATCGTATAATCATACCCATGGATACTTGAGGTGACATTGGAGTATCTAGGTGACATTAGGGTTTTGGTTGATTTGTATCTTAAGGTGTTATTCTAGTACGAACTCTATGATAGATTGAACGGAAAGAATAGCTTCGTGTTATTTTACTACGGACTCTTGAATAGATCAATCAGAAAGAAATAACTTTTAGGTGGTTTCGTACCCTACAATAATCTCTTCGTTTGTTCTCCGCTATTAGTGACTTCGGAATGACTCTTTGTTGCATGTTGAGGGATAGTTATATGATCCAATTATGTTATTATTGTTGAGAGAACTTGCACTAGTGAAAGTATGAACCCTAGGCATTGTTTCAACGCATTGCAATACCATTTGTGCTCACTTTTATCATTAGTTACCTTGCTGTTTTTATATTTTCAGATTACAAAAACTATTATCTACTATCCATATTGCACTTGTATCACCATCTCTTCGCCGAACTAGTGCACTTATACAATTTACCATTGTATTGGGTGTGTTGGGGACACAAGAGACTCTTTGTTATTTGGTTGTAGGGTTGCTTGAGAGAGACCATCTTCATCCTACGCCTTCCACGGATTGATAAACCTTAGGTTATCCACTTGAGGGAAATTTGCTACTGTCCTACAAACCTTTGCACTTGGAGGCCCAACAACGTCTACAAGAAGAAGGTTGTGTAGTAGACATCATTGACCATGGTACTAGTACCTTTTATCCAAATATAGCAATCCAAATTTCCAAATTAGTCGATAGAATGTTCAAAAAACCCCACCCTCCCGGATAGAAAAGAGGATTCTAGAAACATACTGTGCACGTCTTAAAATCTTGTGTTAGGATGAGAAGGAACAAGTGTGGCGTCTCGCCGAGGGCACAGAAACCTGTAGGGTCCTCGCACTTTGGGCACTGCAAATGAAACACACTAGATTTAGTAGGAAGAAAAATGCATCAATGGAGGCGGCTGCCATCCTAGGGTTACCCGTGACCAAGGGACTTGGTTTTATCACGGATGGCTGAAGAATTCGTACTTGGTTCTCCATGAGAAAACCCTATGCAATTGCCGAGAGGGGGTTTTTCTTTGAACAAGCAGACAAGGGAGAAGGGGATTCAGGACCAGTGAAATATTGTCACTTCATCTGTCCAGCTTAATGCTAAAGCTGGAAAGGTGGGTTTTTTGTGATTTGATGGCTCATTGGGCATTACTGCGGCACTACGACTGGGGTGTGTCTACCGTGCAGTTGTGCACTCTAATTTGGTGCATATGGCACGTGGACCCCATTGCCGGATGCCCCACATATTAGCGGAAGGAAGTAGAAAGACAGGAGTAACTAGTTACACATAAATATATTTTTGACAGAGAGATGCCCCCTCTGTAAAGAAATATAGAAATCTTTTATATCACAACTTTATACATAAGAAAAATCAAGGGGAATACATATAACATATATAATTATAAAAAATAGAGTTTTTTAACACAGTATAGACGAGTTGGTGATGATGGTGTGCCTGCCATCCTGCAATATAGGTCGTTCGATTTATATCTGACGGATAGGAAGGAAACTATGGCACTTTTGCAAAAAGGTACCCACACACCTCTCCACATTTGCAAATAAGGCCTTCCCTCGTTCATCCTTTCTCTCACAAGATAAAATACTCATACAAATGCATCTTGATGTTACGTGCCATGCACGGGCATTATGGGGGTTCAGCTGAGAATATAATACTCAGACAGGCTCACGGTTCTGGACTTCGGGCCACAGTCCGGTGGGCCTGCATGTTTGGGGGCCCATGTGTTCTACCACATCGCTTTTCATATTGCAAGCGATTGGTACAACACTGGTTTTAGATGCTGTCGCAAGGCGAATACACAAAATTGAATAAAGCATGACAATTGTTGGAATGAAATCGAACGATAGTTCCTAACCAGCAATCAGTGTTGCAATTCTATCAACGATATACAATGTTATAAATAATAATGTCGTACTACTTATACACACAGGACACTTGTTTCACCATGCCAGATTATTACATCAAAATCTCTTAGAGGATAGATCAGTTCAGCAGTTGCGTGTTCTATTGAAGAATTCCAAAGTTGATTTGGACCAGCTCTCCTTGCCGAGAAAGTTCGATTTTGACATCATCCCCTACCGCAAGATTTAGTTTTGAACCTTGACCATCCTTTAGCATCAATCATCATGCGACCATCCTTTGTACTTATGGTATATTGAGCAGTTTCATTCACACCAAGGCTGCGCATGGTAAGAAACTTGGCAATGGTCGCCCGAATTGTTGAATGACTCTCTCGTTGCTCTAGGAATTCTCTGTTTGCAAACAAGAAGACATACACAAACAATTAGATCAACACAGTGAATCATGTGAAACAACATGGAAAGAAAAAAGAATGAAGCACTTGGGCGGCCAATGCTTACCAAGAAGGTGGACATGTCGGTTTTTGTAAGGACTTTGGTATATGAAGTGCGAACTGCAGCCCAGTCTATTGCCAGTGCAACTGCTAGTTCCATTGCCGCTGCATGGGCCGGAGCAGATGCAAGTGCAAGTGTTGGTGCAAGTGTTGAAGCCGTTGCTGGTTCCCATGCCGGTGCGACTGGTAGTGCCGTTGCTGCTACTGGAGATGGTGCTCCTTGTAGAGCTGGTGCCGGTGTCGGAGCAGGTGCCGGTGTCGATGCCCAATCCTCCGACAGATCAGCCTGATCCGCTGACGCGGTCGGTGCCCAATCCTTAGCTAGATCAGACTAAGCTTTTGCCGCTATTAGTGCTAGAGCAACTGCCGGTGCTTGATCCGTTACTGAAGGTGGTACCGATGTGCGAGATAGCAGCGATCATGTCTGGTCTGCTATGATCAGCTTTCTAACTTGACTAGGCTCCGTGACGGTGATCCAGTCTTTTTCTTCATTTCTTTTAAATGCGAAAAGGACTAATTGTGGCGTGTTTGTTAAACCAAACTACAGTTCATCATAGGGATTCAGCTTGTACTCAGACAACAGACTGGTCCAATTTTTTCCAGTAATATAAGTGATGGACAGTGCCTTCATTACTGACACGACATAAGAAGTGAAACCTGCAAAAATGACCATCATAGAGCAAACCAAATGGTTTATTCTGTGATGAATGTCACATGGCAAAACCTGCATCGTAAAATTGCAGCAAAAGAAAGAAAACATGACATTAAATCAATAAGATTTAGACAGTAAATCAATAAGATTTACTTGATGTGACACGAATGAATCCTTACCAGGAACTCACTATGTTGAAGTACTAAATAGAAGATTGATCGTCCAACTACGCATGCATGCAGGGCCCCTGCCTACTCCCACAAGGTGGACAGTCCAAAGGTCGTGACAAATCGGATGGACCGAACATCCATGGGACTGGAAATCCCGGTGGGTGCAATAAACCCTACAATGCATACAGATATTGGAGTGTAACCATAATTGGTAAACCGTCCTCACAAAAAAGATGATTTGGATACTTCAAAATATATAGACAGAATTGAGTGGACAGACATTAACATAGACTGTTCTTAGGACTCACCACACACCAAAAGCGGCAGTACTAAACAATACAAGGTTCACAAACACAACTCAAGTATTGAACAATAGTACTTACTACACATAAGCAAAGTTGCACTAATTAAACTCTGCAGACTATTTCTTGCCACCGACCTACGGGATGAACCCCGCATAACTGACTAGGCCATGGACTTCGTGAGAGATGTCTACCAACACCATCACCATCTCGTCAACCTTGAAGAACCTAACAGAGTGGTCTTTCTACTCATAAACATGACGATGAAGACATACCGCATCAGATTTGTCCGGAAGCTTTACAAGAACCACACCCTTCATAATCAAAGGCACAACCAGGAAATTGTTGTGGTCAAGTACAGCCTCAAGAACACGCCTGCCAACAATGCTACCTGAAAACACTAGTTCAGGATACATGGGGACAAGGACACAACAACTGTATAGTTTAGCAGTAGAACTCATCATCAGGTCTTCTAGTTCACACGGCATGACTTTGAGAACTTCATCTCCACCGCAGACCTGGTTCTAATTCAAACAGAAACCAAATATTTTATTAATACCTCCGTTCAGAAATATAAGATGATTTTCGATATTGTACTCCATATATGACTACATATACGCACAGAAATGAGTGAACAAAGACACTAGAACATGTCTTCAAAGGCATGAGAGCAGAGGGATTACTTGTAGTATCCATAACACAAGTTACTGAGGCAAATATACCCTCTTCAAAGGTATCATTGATGTTCATAAAGTAGTTGAAAGGAATCTATAAGAAATCTGTGTCAACCTATCGCATGTTTTGGTCAAAAGAGGAATTTAGAACCGTCATTTGGCACACAAAAGTCACATGCAAGATCACCCAGAAAGTTGTACTACTAGTACTGCGTGTTAGATGAAAAACCACGATCAAGATCGAGAAAAAGATCGTCAAGAAGAGATATTACCTGGACTTTCTTAATGAGGGATCCCGGAGAGGGGGGCTTGGACATGGCGATGGCTTTGAGCTTGTCTGCGGTAGTCTTGGTGGGGTGTGTGACACCCCCGATTCAATCGTACACTAATCATACACGCAAATGTGTACGATCAAGATCAAGGACTCACGGGAAGATATCACAACACAACTATAGACACAAATTAAAATAATACAAGCTTTATATTACAAGCTAGGGCCCTCGAGGGCTCGAATACAAAAGCTCGATCATAAACAAGTCAGCGGAAGCAACAATATTTGAGTACAGTCATAAGTTAAACAAGTTTGCCTTAAGAAGGCTAGCACAAAAGTAGAAATGATCGAAAAGGTAAGGCCTCCTACCTGGGACCTCCTAACTACTCCTGGTCGTCGTCAGCAGCCTGCACGTAGTAGTAGGCACCTCCAGTGTAGTAGGAGTCGTTGTCGATGGTGGCGTCTGGCTCCTAGACTCCAACGTTTGGTCGCAACAACCGGGTATAGAAAGGGGAAAAGGGGGAGCAAAGCAACCATGAGTACTCATCCAAAGTACTCGCAAGCAAGGAGTTACACTACATATGCATTGATATCAATGAAAGGGGTAGTATATGTGGACTGAACTACAGAATGCTAGAATAAGAGGGGGATAGCTAGTCCTGTCGAAGACTACGCTTATGGCAACCTCCATCTTGCAGCAGAAGAAGAGAGTAGATGGTAAGTTAAACAAGTATCATCGCATAGCATAATCCTACCCGGTGATCCTCCCCTCGTCGCCCTGTTAGAGAGCGATCACTAGGTTGTATCTGGCACATGGAAGGGTGTGTTTTATTAAGTATCCGGTTCTAGTTGTCATAAGGTCAAGGTACAACTCCATGTCGTCCTTTTACCGAGGGACATGGCTATTCGAATAGATAAACTTCCCTATAGGGGTGCACCACATTTCCCAACACGCTCGATCCCCTTTGCCCGGACACACTTTCCTGGGTCACGTCCGGCCTCGGAAGATCAACACGTTGCAGCCCCACCTAGGCACAATAGAGAGGTCAGCACGCCGATCTAAATCCTATGGCATAGGGGTCTGGGCCCATCGCCCATTTCACACCTGCACGTTGCGTACGCGGACGGTGAGCAGACCTAGCAAACCTCCATTACAAAGGAAGTTGCGTTACGCGGTCCAATCCGGCGCGCGCCGCTCAGTCACTGACATCAAGAAGGCTTCGGCTGATACCACGACGTCGAGTGCCGATAACTGTTCCCGGGTAGTTGGTTAGTGCGTATAGGCCAGTGGCCAGACTCAGATCAAATACCAAGATCTCGTTAAGCATGTTAATTGATGTAACCGCGAACACCGACCAGGGCCAGGCCCACCTCTCACCTAGGTGGTCTCAACCTGCCCTGTCGCTCCGCCACAAAGTAACAGTCGGGGGCCGTCGGAAACCCAGGCCCACCACTACCTGGATGGAACCAGCTGCCCCTTCAGCTCCGACATCAGAATCACTTGCCTGTACTCTACGAGCTGACCCGACTTTAGTCACCAGATGTATCACATATAATGTATATAAGTATATACCCGTGATCGCGGCCTGATAGTATAGCATGGCAGACGGACAAGAATGTAGGGCCACTGATGGAATACTAGCATCCTATACTAAGCATTTAGGATTGCAGGTAAAGGTAACAACAGTAGTAGCAAGGACAGGCTATGCATCAGAATAGGATTAACGGAAAGCAGTAACATGCTACCCTACTCTAATGCAAGCAGTAGAGAGAAGAATAGGCGATGTCGGGTTGATCAAGGGAGGGGCTTGCCTAGTTGCTCTAGCAAGTAGGGGTCGTCAACAACGTAGTCGACCGGGGCACCAGCAGCGGCGTCAGTCTCGTAGTCTACCGGAGAGAAGACGGGGAAGAAACAATGAATACAATGCAAACAGATGCATATCGATGCATGACATGACAAGTAACGGTGCTAGGTGTGCCCTAACACAGTATGAGGTGATATCGGTGAAGGGGGGAAACAACCGGGAAAATATCCTCGGTGTTTCGCGTTTTCGGACAAATGAATCGGAGGGGGAAAGTTGCGTGTTTTCTATGCTAGGGATGTGTGGCGGACGAACGGGCTGCGTATCTGGA
This sequence comes from Triticum urartu, assembly GCF_056163025.1. Lineage (NCBI taxonomy): Eukaryota > Viridiplantae > Streptophyta > Magnoliopsida > Poales > Poaceae > Triticum > Triticum urartu. The sequence goes on from NC_141878.1 coordinate 223,315,982, forward strand.
TTCGTCTCGTCGTTCTGAGCAACTTTCATGTACAAAGTTTTTCCATCCGAGCTACGGTTTATTTTATATTAATTTTAAAGGATTTAAATCATTTTTAGGATTTATTTAATTATTTTAATTCAACATTATCTAGAATAGTGCTTGCTGATGTCAGCATGACGTCAGCAGTCAACAGGGTGTTGACTGGGTCAAACTGACAAACGGGTCCCGTTTGTCATAGACAGTTTACTAACTAACCAATTTAATTAGTTTAAATAACAGATTAGTCAGGTTAATTACTTAATTAGGCTAATCTAATCAGGATTAATTAAGTTAATTCATTTAATTAATTCATTTAATTAATTAATTAATTAATTAAATTTATTTATTTTTAATCTAATTAAATTTTTTATCATTTATTTTTTAACATTTTTTAAAAACATTCTAGGCAGGGCCCCACTGTCATACGGCCGGGGGGCACTGATCCAATGGTCAGTGGCCTAGGCCACAGTGGGCATGGGCGCTAGCCCGACTCGGGCACTAGCCCAGGCCAGCCACGGCGAGGCTCGCCGGCCGGAGCAGCAGCAGTCAGCGGCTGCGGCGGAGCGGGAACAAGGGGGCGAGGCCGCAGAGCGAGGGCGGCGAACGCGGGAAGCGCCGGCGAGCGCGTGGTGCGGTGGAGGTGGGCGCGAGGTGCGACGCAGCCGAGCGCGGGCGCGCGGGGCGGACGATGGGCGCAGACGGCAGTCGAGCGGCGGCGGCGCGAGGCACTAGCGGCAGCCGTGCAACAGCGGCAGGAGGAGGAGGCCAGGGGCGGCGCATGGCAGGGAGCGGGCGCGGCTGAGCGCAGCCGCGCGGGGAGGAGGCCGCGACGCAGGATGGGCGGACGCATGCGCATGTGGCGGGAGCATGCAGCGGCACATAGGTGGCTCGCAGCGGCTGCAGCGCAGCAGCAGTAGGTGAGGCGCGCGGCCATGGTGAGGTGAGTGAGCGGAACAAGGGAAGGAGGAGGAGGGCGGAGGCCGTGGCCTCACCGGGGTTTGTAGGGACGGGGCAGCGGGGCGCGAGGAGGACGACGGCGTCGGAAAGGAAGCAAGCCAGCGAGGAGGAGCTCCGGTGACGGCGGAGCGGTCCGGTGGCGGCGTCAACAGCGTCGAGCAGGTGTCGGGCCACGAGGGAGAGGGGACGGGGCCGCGTGGAGGACGGCAACGGTCCGGTGACAGGGTCCGACAGGTCGAGGGGGTCGAGGGTGGTGCGTGGTCGTCGTGGTCGTTGAGGGGTCTATCCCGATCCAGATCGGATCGGGAGAGGGAGAGAGCATGGGGGATCGAGGGGAGGGGATCTGCGGGTAGTGGGCTAGGTCAGCAGGGAGTGGGGGGGGGGGTTAGGTAGGTAGCGGGTGGGCCGGCTAGCTGGGTGGGCCGGCAGGCTGAGGCCCAGGTGGACATGGATTTCTTTTCTCCTTTATTATTATTTTTTGTTTTATTTTCCTTTTATTTTCCTATTTTATTTTAGTTCCTAATTATCTTAGTTTTAAGAAAATACCAAAGTGGCACCTAAATTGATGTTACAACTTATGTCACAACCACAAAAGGTTTCATCCCAAAATAATTTAGTTAGTAATTTTCAAAACATAAAAGGCATTTAATTAATGGTTTTAGCTACTGATTTAATTAGTTTAGTGCATTTAAACATTTTATGAAGAGTTGGTTTCTCCACCAATATATCTTATGAATTATTTTTCATAATAAGAACATTTTACTTTTGACTTTTGAAAACTTTAATTGTTTGACTTTATATAAATTTGAATTTGAATGGGATTTGAACCTTCACAAGTTTGGCAACAGTAATACCACTGATGTGGCAACGTTTAGCAGACGGTTACTGTAGCTTAACTATCCGGGCGTTACAATTCTCCTCCACTACAAGAAATCTCGTCCCGAGATTTCCACTGCTTGAGGCCATCATGATGAAGGCGTCATCCTTTCTTTGGAAATTTCATCATACTTAGAAAGGACAAGGGGTAACTTCGGAAGAACAAACCTTACAAGGTTGACTATCTGACAGATAACTCAGGGAATGTGGTAGAAAGTAACTCTCGAGTAGACACTTAAGAAAATATCGAGAGTAAAGTAAGAAGGTACAATGAGAAGTTTCCAATGGGCAAGCAATCGTTCGATGGCCTAATCAGAAGGTGAAAGGGTCTCAGGGCAACGTGAATAAGTATTGCGTCTGATACAAGAATAGATCACTAGAAATGTGGCTCACGAATTGTATACGAAGCCAAGCGCGAGGATTATCTTTGGAAACAGGGTGTACAGGAGAGTCAGGTTTTGATCCTGGGACCTGTGGGTTATGGGCCCACCATGTGGGTTAAAAGTAGGAAGGGCGGTGACATCTTCCATGATCATGTAAGCAAGGCATGTCACAGGATAGTTTTTTGGTTATGTCGGCAACAACATCGGTACCAGGGCGAGGGATGAAGAGAACCATTTTCCTGCTCGTTGAACTAGGTGGACCAATAGGCAAAGTTCTCGTCCATTGGTGGCTACCAGAATGTCATCAGCAATAGTAACAGGGTCTTGCTGACATACTTGTACGCCGAGGTGTTTACATAAGCAGGAGAATATTACTGCTTAGATCATATAGACCTCAAGAAAGGTTAAACCAAACAATGGAAAGGAAAATATGATTACCAGATTAAACAGAACAATGGAAAGGAAAAATGTGTTTAAACGCATATTTCATGGGTATATCCTTCCCAAGGACAAGCAGATCATGATATCCGTGACAAGATATAATGTAGAAAACTCTTTAGGTAAGGGGAGAGAAATTTCATGACATTATCCATACAACGGTGTTTGGATAATTGAGCAAGAAACATTTCTTGTTGAAAATCGGAGTACCACAGACATGCTTCGAGATATCATTGACATGGCCATCAAGTAAGGGTCAGAATTTGGATGCACAAAGGATCCATCAGGAATAACTTATAGAATAAGTCTTACAATTTCCTCATGGAAGAATGGCTAACCTTGCTAAAAAGGAAACTATAACAATAGGCCCTCCGGGCAAGTGTGTTAGGATGACATCACCTTATTGGGTTAAAGACCAATGTTATAACTCTTGGGAATATGTTCCAACCATCGTATGTGACCGAGATTCAGGTGTAATTGGTGTCAGGATACCCCAGACTCAGGATGCCTGAGAAGAAAATGTGCAACTCAAATTGATGAGATGACATTGTAAGATTCTCAGGGAATGAACTATGGAAGCAAGTTCCAAATCATGAGTTCATCATTAACCCAAGGATAGGATGACGAGGTAGCTAATGAACTCAGCGACAATGAGTCGAGATTTCCAAAAGATGGATTCCCACCGGTATTCAAACAAGGAGATAACATTTGTCAGATCAAAAGATATAATGAGGTATGCTTGAGGAAAACATACACAGTTAATCATTGATTGAAAAGTGCACCCGAAATATGGGCTTAGGTAGCATGCTCAATGTTAGAATAGTGATTCGATAACCAATGGTCTAAGAATGAATTATCGACCATTAATCTTCAAAGCAATAGGGTTGCTAGAAGTTTCGAAGTCGCACATCATAGTTCAATTGTCGGTTTTCCGGTTAGAAACAACACGGGGACCAAGGAATGAACGGATATGGCAAGAGGTATCACATGTATCAAGATCTCTTAAGAGGTGGTGAAATTCTCACGACTTTCTTTACATAAAAGTTGGTAATACTTCCAAGGTAAAGAAGAACAACTGCTGGGTAGCAAGGATCTGAAGGTATAACACAAAACACAATCAAGTTTGCGTTGGAGGGAAGGCAATAAAGTGGCCGATGATAACACAAATCATCGAGGGCAAGGATGGTATTTCTCATCATGAATTCGATTGATACCTTGGAAGAGCTCATAAGGTTGATGATGATCATGACACATTTGTCGAGAGATTTCATGAAGTTGTAATCAACTAGCGACGACATCAAGTCAAAGGAATGATGAAGCGAAAGGTTATTGGGACCATGGGTATGTCACAAACTCGAAATCAAGCTTGTTGTTCAAGGGGAAATGATATGATGAGGAAAATCAACGTAAGCTTAACTTATTGTCAAAAATTGTGCTCCAGGAAGAAGGACCACATAGCATAATTAAAAGTTATGCATGATAATGATATAGCCTCTCAGGCTAGGAATGACTTGAAGGATTATTAAAATCGTAAGCAACAAAACGTAAGCTTAACTCATTCACTTATCGGTGCTCTCGAGTGACTAATAACTCAGAACCTGGGGGAAATCTGAAATCGGTGAGAGGCAATACTAGATGAAGACTCATAGGAAGCAACCCAACTCTTTGATATTCTTGAGATACCGGAGGGTAATACCTGAGGAAGATCAGAAATAGAGGTTGTGGTGATGTATTGATCTAGAAAAGACAAGGGCTTTAACTTGTCTGAGAAATGAAAACAAGGGAGAATAATATGGTGAGAACCACAATTGTGAATGACCAGATCAAAGATATAAGATGAACTTATCTCAAGGGGATAATTATTTTTAGGAGAAGCTTTCATGAAAAGATCAACATCGTGTCCATGGGCATGAATGCAAAGTTCAAGGTCGACTCCCACTTCTCCAATGCATAATCTTTCATTCAATTATTGCCTTCAATGAAGTTGTAGTGTTGAAATTTTATCTGGCAAAATACTAGAAGAGTATGACTTGTGAAAACTCTCGGGTTCACACGGATTAGGGAAGGCATAGGTTCAACCCATCGAGTCATCTTATGAACACATACCACCAACTTCAGGAGCGAATAACTCAAGCCCGGGAGCAGAGCATGGTTGACAAATGCAGGGATACAATTTACCGAAGGCATTATGTATCCGATGAAAGGCTCACAAGTTTAATGAAGATGAAGGACGGTGTCGGCAAAATCCAACAAAGGATCTGGTGGTCCATAAGGGATCTGATGTGAGTATCGGTACTCAACCAGAGGAAGAAATAATGCAAGGAGATCAGATTATAGAAATAACCGACTAACTCAAAGCTCAAATGCAAAGGAATTATGAATTCCAAGACAAGGGATCCGAAGCAACGCTCTGATTAGGGATGGATAAGTTGAATAGCCTTAGAGGTACAATTGATGGCAATTTGGTTGGTCGAGATCCAGCTCATGTTTAAAATGGCGTCTGAGCCAGAAGGATGAATTCTAGGATTTGGTTGAGGATTGCGAGCATTCGTAATTTATTGAATCGATGGACTCAAGATGATAGTGACAAAGGATGCCAATAAGATTACTATACTTATGGGATTAACCATAATGCAAACAAGCAAGAATTTCAAGAGCAATAAGCTGCTGAGGATTTTCGGAAGTCAAATAGTATTTCGAAGACTTTGGTGAAACACACGAACAACTAGGGAGAAACAAATCCTCGGTGTGTGTGAGAATTAATTTGTAGGTGTATGCAGGTGACAAGGAACTGCAAGGCAGTAGGCACAAGGATTCTCGGAACAACAACGAGTATTTTGGGGTATCTTGTAATAACAAGAGCTACTGGGTACGAAGGTACAAGCGACAAGTGTAAGTAGTTATCCTTAAGGATTTATCAGTGGTCGAGAATAGCAAAAGCAGTGGTCACAAAGTCTCGATAGAAAATCGGAGAGTATCTTTAAAATCTTCTGGTGCAGTAGGCGATCATTTGTGATAAGGGGCTCTCCGGGAGAAAGTAGTTACGAGAACCTAGAGTTAGAGTTAGTAAATTCATTTTAACCCAAATAGAAGAGAGATCAGAGTCCCAGAGTATAGGTCGAGGAATAAAAGATCCTAATACCACCCAATGGCGACGTGAGCCCATGGGCCGCACAACCATGTTAGTAAAACAGTTTACATCGAGTAGACTCAACTTCGGCCAAGGAGTGTGGAAGGGGGATTCCTACAGGCAGTCGGCTCTAATACCAACTTGTGACGCCCCCGATTCAATCGTACACTAATCATACATGCAAATGTGTACGAACAAGATCAGGGACTCATGGAAGATATCACAACACAACTCTAGACACAAATTAAAATAATACAAGCTTTATATTACAAGCCAGGGCCTCGAGGGCTCGAATACAAAAGCTCGATCATAAACGAGTCAGCGGAAGCAACAATATCTGAGTACAGACATAAGTTAAACAAGTTTGCCTTAAGAAGGCTAGAACAAAAGTAGAAATGATCGAAAAGGTAAGGCCTCCTGCCTGGGACCTCCTAACTACTCCTAATCGTCGTCATCGGCCTGCACATAGTAGTAGGCACCTCCAGTGTAGTAGGAATCGTCATCGACGGTGGCGTCTAGCTCCTAGACTCCAACGTCTGGTCGCAACAACCGGGTATAGAAAGGGGAAAAGGGGGAGCAAAGCAACCGTGAGTACTCATCCAAAGTACTCGCAAGCAAGGAGTTACACTACATATGCATTGGTATCAATGAAAGGGGTAGTATATGTGGACTGAACTGCAGAATGCCAGAATAAGAGGGGGGTAGCTAGTCCTATCGAAGACTACCTTTCTAGCAACCTCCATCATGCAGCAGAAGAAGAGAGTAGATGGTAAGTTAACCTAGTATCATCACATAACATAATCCTACCCGGCGATCCGCCCCTCGTCTCCCTGTTAGAGAGTGATCACCGGGTTGTATCTGGCACTTGGAAGGGTGTGTTTTATTATGTATCCGGTTCTAGTTGTCATAAGGTCAAGGTACAACTCTGGGTCGTCCTTTTACCGAGGGACACGACTATACGAATAGATAAACTTCCCTGCAGGGGTGGACCTCATTTCCCAACACGCTCGATCCCCTTTGGCCAGACACACTTTCCTGGGTCATGCCCGACCTCGGAAGATCAACATGTCGCAGCCCCACCTAGGCACAACAGAGAGGTCAGCACGCTGGTCTAAATCCTATGGCACAGGGGTCTGGGCCCATCGCCCATTGCACACTTGCACATTGCGTACGCGGCCGGTGAGCAGACCTAGCAACCTCCATTACAAAGGAAGTTGCGTTACGCGGTCCAATCCAGCGCGCGCCGCTCAGTCGCTGACGTCAAGAAGGCTTCGGCTGATACCACAACGTCGAGTGCCCATAACTGTTCCTGCGTAGTTGGTTAGTGCGTATAGGCTAGTGGCCAGACTCAGATCAAATACCAAGATCTCGTTAAGCGTGTTAATTGATGTAACCACGAACGCCGACCAAGGACAGGCCCACCTCTCACCTAGGTGGTCTCAACCTGCCCTCTCGCTCCGCCACAAAGTAACAGCCGGGGGCCGTCGGGAACCCAGGCCCACCACTACCTGGATGGAACCACCTGCCCCTTCTGCCCCCACACCGGAATCACTTGCGGGAACTCTACGAGCCGACCCGACTTTAGTCACCACATTATCGCATATAATGTATATAAGTATATACCCGTGATCACCTCCAAGTGATCACAGCCTGATAGTATAGCATGACAGACGGACAAGAATGTAGGGCCACTAATGGAATACTAGCATCCTATACTAAGCATTTAGGATTGCAGGTACAGGTAACAACAGTAGTAGCAAGGACAGGCTATGCATCAGAATATGATTAGCGGAAATCAGTAACATGTTACACTACTGTAATGCAAGCAGTAGAGAGAATAATAGGCGATATCGGGTTGATCAAGGGAGGGGCTTGCCTGGTTGCTCTGGCAAGTAGGGGCTGTCAACAACGTAGTCGACCGGGGCACCAGCAGCGGCGTCAGTCTCGTAGTCTACCGGAGAGAAGAGGGGGAAGAAACAATGAATACAATGCAAACAGATGCATATCGACGCATGACATGACAAGTAACGGTGCTAGGTGTGCCCTAATGCAGTATGAGGTGATATCGGCGAAGGGGAGGAGGCCGCGGCGTAGGATGGCGCGGACGCGCGCGCGTGTGGCGGGAGCACGCAGCGGCACACAGGCGGCTCGCAGTGGCTGAAGCGCAGCAGCAGCAGGTGAGGCGCGCGGCCATGGTGAGGCGAGTGAGCGGAAACAAGGGAAGGAGGAGGAGGGTGGAGGCCGTGGCCTCACCGGGGTTTGTTGGGACGGGGCAGTGGGGCACGAGGAGGGCGACGGGGATGACGGCGTCGAAGAGGAAGCAGGCCGGCGAGGAGGAGCTCCGGCGGTGGCGGAGCAGTCCGGTGGCGGCGTCAACGGCGTCGAGCAGGTGTCGGGCCACGAGGGAGAGGGGACGGGGCCGCGAGGAGGACTTTGGTGGTCCGGTGACAGGGTCCGACAGGTCGAGGCAGCGAGGGCGATGGTGGTCGAGGGTGGTGCGTGGTCGTCGTGGTCGTTGCAGGGTCGATCCCGATCCAGATCGAATCGGGAGAGGAGAGAGCGTGTTGGATCGAGGGGAGGGGATCTCCGGGTAGTGGGCAAGGTCAGCGGGGAGGGGGGGTTAGGTAGGTAGCGGCTGGGCTGAGGCCCAGGTGGGCAGGGGGTTCTTTTCTCCTTTATTATTATTTTTTGTTTTATTTTCCTTTTATTTTACTATTTTATTTTAGTTCCTAAATATCTTAGTTTTAATAAAATACCAAAGTGGCACCTAAATTGATGTTACAACTTATGTCACAACCACAAAAGGTTTCATCCCAAAATAATTTAGTTAGTAATTATCAAAACATAAAAGGCATTTAATTAATGGTTTTAGCTACTGATTTAATTAGTTTAGTGCATTTAATTTTTTTATGAAGAGTTGGTTTCTCCACCAATATATCTTATGAATTATTTTTCATAATAAGAACATTTTAGTTTTGACTTTGAAAACTTTAATTGTTTGACTTTATTTAAATTTGAATTTGAACGGGATTTGAACCTTCGCAAGTTTAGCAATAGTAATACCACTCACATGGCAACGTTTAGTAGACGGTTACTGTAGCTTAACTATCCGGGCGTTACAGGGTGCTTGCGCTTCTTCGTACCATGAGCCTCGACGGTTTTGGCCAGAGCCATAGACATCACTTCAGCCGATGCTCCAGCATCCATTAAGAAAACTGTCAAATAGAAATAAAAGAAAAGAAACCATAATCACAAACCCAAAAGAAGAACAGAGAGGGAGTTATAGGATCAGTCTCGGGGTTGCAAGACCGGGGCTTGGCCAAAATCAACACCATTGATGCGCTCACCTTTCCTTGTTTGGGAGAGAAGAACAATGGCAGAAATAGGTCGGGGTTTTCTTGAAGAAATGAGGAACAAGATGAGGGAGAAGCGAGTGGGGTTTTTCTTCAAGAGAGGAAGCTGAGAGAGAAGAGTGAGATGATGTTTGCTTCGTCCGTCCAACTTACTGCTGGAAAGGAGGGGGTTTTGTGATTTGACGGCTCATTGGGCATTACCGCGGTGCTTCGATCGGGGTAGTCTACCGTGAAGTTGGACACTCTACTACGGAGTAATTTAGTGCATGGCTAGTGGAACCCGATGCTGGCTGTCCCACACGTCGGCGAAAGTGAGTAGCAAGGTTCTCGATGACCGTCGAGGAGGATCCGCATGGTAGAGCATGTCCACAGTTTTTCTGAAGAAAAAAAAGATTACAGCAAGTGTTTCCACTCTTACGGCAGAGGAGTGCGAAACACGGCAACCACTTGAACATACACAGTGCTCCTACTACTAGGCATGTGCAGTGGTTCATACGTCAGTAATACATAATCTTGTTGCTAGTGTAGTAAGATATGACGATTACAAATGATGTTGTGCGCATGTCAACTATATGAATATTAATGTAACATAGCACCACTTTTTTGACTGTCCGGTCGAGAATGAATGGTGAGATTAATGTTAACAGAACTAGGTCTACAACGCACGGAGTGTATGGTGCTACCATACCCCACGAAACATGAACCGTATGAAGCACGAATCAGTGTTAGGCAGGGTGTATGAAGGGTGCACGGGATGGGAGCAAAAGTTCCCTTCTCGACCCACTTTTGGGTGTTTGGCAGAGTGCATGAAGGGTGCATGAGTCCACACTAGTAGGTTAACACAAATACATGAAGGGTGCACCATCTGAGTTTGATCCAACGGTCATGTTGCGCCGATACATGGACATGCCCATGTAGACACTACTAGGAAAAGGGCTATAGATAGGATTGACACTAATGGCGCACCAGGGTAGTAGTGCGCCACTACTATATACTAATGGCGCACCAGTTGGTGATGCGCCATTAGTGTGGAAGACACTAATGGCGCACCAGAAAATAGGTGCGCCACTAGTGATAATTTTTTTTTCATTTTTACATACATACTAATGGCGCATCCTACCGAAGTGCGCCATTACTAGTTCTAACTAGTAATGGCGCACCAGACAGGGAGTGCGCCAGTATTGAATTTTTTTTATTCTTTTTTTTGCAAAACTACTAATGGCGCACCGCCTCACAGTGCGCCATTACTAGTTTAAACAACTAATGGCGCACCCTGTAAAAGTGCGCCATTAGTATATTTTTTTACTTTTCTGCAAAATTACTAATGGCGCACCACCTGCAGGTGCGCCATTAGTAACCAGGTTTACTAATGGCGCATTTGTAGGTGGTGCGCCATTAGTAACCTGGGACCCCAACAAGATATTTTGGACAGCCACACCTACCCACTCACTTTCCCCACTTCATTCCCTCCACCTCCTTCTCCAAGCTTTCGGCTGCCTCCTCCTCCTCACCTCATTTCCACCATATATTCATCAAAATTAAGTGGTGAAATTACCTTTTTTTGATAGGTAAGTAAGGGGAAAGCTATCTTCATGATGTAGATCTACTTTTTTTCTCCCTAGCTCGCTCCAACAACGTGCACATGCACTTTTTGTGGCCTAGCTAGATCTATGTATGTTTGTGGTGTTGCATGTGTTTGTGGTGTTGCATATATGTTTGTGTTTGCAGGTACCGGTATTTGAAATGCGATAGTTGCCAATATTTTGCCGGAATGTTGATTCATTTCCGTTTCGGCGAGAATTTTGGCACTATGCATTCTTTTTGGTCCTATTTTTAGGGAAGGTCATGCCAAATTTTTTCTTAGTTCTAAAATATCGTTTTGCTCTACCCCGCAGGTGACCATGGTCCGCACGATGACCGAAGCCATCGTGAATAGGTTTTTGAGCTCCGCGAAGGCCGAGATGCTTCAAAAGAACGAGACGGAGATAAGATGTCCGTGTCGAAGATGCAAGCTGAAGACCCTTATTGCGGACCCAGATTCCGGGCAGGTGCGGGGCCACCTGCTCTTGCGTGGTTTCATGGATGGCTATTGGTGGCAAGGTGATGAAGATGACTATGAAGTCGTCCATGGGGGCCGGGCAAGAAATGAGGAAGGGCAACAAGACAAGTACCACCGTGGCGAGGGCGGGCGAGAAGACGAAGAATCTCCAGGACATGATCACGACGGTGATGCTGTACACAGTCATCATGTAGAAGATGTCGTACATGATGATGAGGAAGATCAAGACGAAGGGAATGATCATGAAGATGAAGATGCCGGAGCAGACGACGATGGAGGCTGGGTGCAGGACCCTCATATTCAAGAGCTGCTTCTCAAGCAGACGGATAACGCAAGAGCTGCCGCCCGAGAGAAAGCCAAGCTGGATCAACTGGAGATAGACGCGGTTACTCCATTGTATGAAGGATGCAGGCCCGAGGATACCCGCCTGAAAGTAACACTCATGGCTCTAGAGATGAAGGTAAAACACAAAATGACCGACGCATGCTTCGACGAGAACATGTCTTTCTGGCACGAACGTCTTCCCAAGGGGAACAAGTGCCCGACCAGTTTCGAGGAGGCGAAGAAAATCGTGTGTCCTCTGGATTTACCGCACGTGAAATACCATGTGTGCATGAACAATTGCATCATTTATCGGGACGAGCACGCGGATTCTACGATATGTCTAGTGTGCGGCGTCACTCGATACAAGAGGAGGAAGAAAGCTCCTCGAAAATCGGTGTGGTACTTTCCGATCACTCCTCGTCTGCAGCGGTATTTCACGGACCCTAAGGTAGCAAAGCTCCTGCGTTGGCACGCGGATAGGGAGGAGAAGAAGCGGGAAGATGACGGAAATGATCCGGAGATAAATAAAAAAGACAAGATGCTGAGTCACCCTAAGGATGCGAGCCAGTGGCAAGCGTTGAACTTCAAATACCCAGAATTTGGGAAGGATCGAAGGAACATCGTGCTGGGCACGAGCACCGATGGAGTCAATCCGTTTGGCAGCCAGAGAAGCACACATAGCACCTGGCCTGTGTTTGTGTGGATGTACAACCTTCCCCCCTGGTTGTGCATGAAGAGGAAGTACATTCACATGAGTATGCTAATTGAAGGGCCGAAACAACCAAGGAACGACATCAATCTATATCTGGGGCTGCTGAAAGAGGAGCTAGACACGCTGTGGAAAATGCCAGCCAATACGTGGGACGCCGCAGAGAAAGAATATTTCCCTATGAGAGCCGCACTGCTCACGACGGTGCACGACTATCTCGGTTACGGATATCTCGCGGGGCAGGTAGTCCACGGATTTTCTGGATGCGTAAGGTGCATGGATGACACAATGTATCGCCAGCTAGATAGAGATCCCGGGTCTTCGAAAACCGTGTTCATGGGACATCGAAGGTGGCTTCGCGATGATGACCCGTGGAGGAAATGCAAGGATCTGTTCGATGGTGAAACCGAACCCCGAAAACGCCCGCGTACGAGGAGCGGCGAGGAAATAGACGAGCTGTTGAAAAATTGGAAAGATTGCCCACTGCCGGGAAAGAAGCAAAAGGTGCCAGAGCCGGGAAAGAAGCGAAAGGCGCTAGAGCCGCTGCTGAAGGTATGGAAAACGAGGTCTGTTTTCCGGGACTTGCCGTACTAGAAGATCCACCGTGTGCCTCACAGCCTTGATGCCATGCATATCACGAAGAACGTGTGCGAGAGTCTGCTTGGTACCCTGCTCAACATGCCAGAGAGGACCAAAGATGGGCCGAAAGCAAGGGCAGACTTGAAATCAATGGGCATCAGGCAGGAGCTTCACGCTAATGATGATGACGATGATGATGATGATGATGATGAGGCGAAGCAGGACACAGAAACTCGTCGCAAAGGCAAAAAGGCCAAGAAGACCGGAAGTGACTACCCTCCCACGTGCTTCACTCTAAGTCAGGAGGAGATCGAGCAGTTTTTCACCTGCCTCGTAGGAGTAAAACTTCCTTACGGTTACGCGGGGAAGATAAGCATATACCTAGACCCAGCGAAGCAGAAGTTCAGCGGGATGAAGTCTCACGACTGTCACGTGCTGATGATGCAGATACTTCCAGTTGCAATCCGTGGGATTATGGACGCGCACGTCCATGAAACGCTATTTGTCCTATGCAACTTTTTCGACGTCATCTCTCGGAAGTCGATTGGCGTGAGGCAACTCAGAAGGCTACAGGAAGAGATCATGGTGATACTATGCGAGCTTGAGATGTACTTCCCGCACGCACTCTTCGACGTTATGGTGCATCTGCTGGTCCATATCGTGGAGGATATCATCCAACTCGGGCCGACGTTCCTGCACAGCATGATGTCGTTCGAAAGGATGAATGGTGTCATCAAAGGATACGTTCGCAACATGTCACGTCCAGAGGGAAGTATAGCCAGGGGCTTTCTGACCAAAGAGTGCATCTCCTACTGCACGAATTATCTAGGCATCGAGAACCCCGTTGGTCTGCCCGTCAACAGGCACCTCGGTAGGCTCGCTGGATGGGGTCACCGTGAGGGTCGCCGCGAAATGCATGTCGACTTCGAGGGTCGACTCGCCGACTTTGAAAGAGCAAACTTAGTCGCGCTACAACACATAGACGTGGTCGATCCTTGGGTGGTAGAGCACAAAACCTTTATTGAGAAGACGTACAATGACCGAGGCCAACAGAGGACGGACGGAGATATAATCAAAGAGCACAACTCATGTTTCACGCGTTGGTTCAAGCAGAAGCTTCTGTCATACCCTTTACATGAGGATTCTTCCGCGGAAGAACAACTCATATTCTACAGGGCGCCGAGCATAACCTGATGACCTATGAGGCGTATGATATCAACGGCTACACATTCTACACCGAGAACAAGGACATGAAGAGCGATGGTTATCAGAACTCCAGGGTAACGATGGAATCCTACACCGGTAACGACAAGGATAGATGCTACGGAAGGATCGAGGAGATCTGGGAGCTGAGCTACGCTGGAGAGAAGGTCCCGATGTTCCGTGTCAGATGGGCCAAGAGCGTCCTAAAAGAAGACTGGTATTTCACCACCATGGTTATACCCGAAGCCAAATCCAAGACCGCGGGCGCAAACGTCACCGCGAAAAATGAGCCATGGGTACTGGCTTCCCAAGTGGACCAATGCTTCTTCATTACCGACCCGTCAAAGCCCAGTCGTGTTGTCGTGAGGAGAGGCAAAATGAAGATCATCGGAATGGATGGAGTAGCCAATGAGCAAGACTTCGAGAAGTACGGCGACCCGAAGATCGAACATGACGACGACGATGAAGTAGCAGCACACACCATAAGAAGAAGCAGGACCACCCTACCTAAAGGACGTCCGTTCCACAGAAGAACTCCATTTGCAAAAAAGAAGGGCAAGAAGATTGTGAACAGATAGCTAGCTAAGATCGATTGTATTTAAATCGTAGTCTTCATTTCTCGATTGTATTTCATGGGCACTTTTTGATATCATGAATATTTTTAAATTTCACGGGCACTTTTTGAATTCATGAGGACATTCGATCTCGATTCCCCTCCACCGCCGCCGACGAGCACCCCCCCCCCCCGCACCCTCCCCCGCTCCACCGCCGCCAACGGGCACCCCCCCGCACCCTCCCCACTCCACCGCCGCCGCCGATGATATTTTCAAGTAACAAATTTGAACATATTTTTTAAAAAATTATTACTATTTTTATAAAAAATATTACTGTTATGATTTAAACAAGTTTGAACATATTTAAACACAAATAAATATCAAACAGCATTTAAAATGCAAAAAAAATATTGCGGAGCCTGGGTATCAAACCCAGGACCTCCTGGTGTGTGTGCTGCGTGCTGACCAGTCAGGCTAGTGGGCGGGTTCTGATGTGGATTGGGTTAGGTGCAATATAACCTGTGCTCGAACTGTAATAAAAAACATTCTACTGGCGCACCGCTGCGGGGTGCGCCATTGCTATCTAAAAAAAATTTCTAATGGCGCACCGAGGTGTGGTGCGCCATTAGTAAGCTTCCCCCTAGCTATCCTCCCTCTCCCTTGCCATATCCCCTTCGACCCTCTCTCCCTCGCCACCAGATCCACCCGCGCGCTGCCCCGACCCACGACGCCGCCGCCCCGACCCTCACCGGACTCCACCCCCGCCGCCCCCACCCCCGCCGCCCCGACCCTTGCCAGACTCCACACCCCCGCCGCCCCCGTGCCCCCGCGCCCCCACCCCTGCCGCCCCCGCGCCCCCGCGCCCCCACCCCCGCCGCCCCGACCCTCGCCAGACTCCTCCTCGCCGTCGGCGCCGAGCAACCACGCAGCACCATACGCCCCCGACCCTCCTCCTCCCCTTGCCCCTCCTCCTCATCCCCTTGCCCCCCGCCTGCGCAGCTGACGGCCCCTTCTCTGTCTCGCAGGGCAAGGTCTCCGGCGCCTCTACGACACCGACGCCTCCACCGTCTATGGCGTCTGCGCCTTCTTCCACCTCCGGCCACCGCGGCCTCACCGTCTGTGGAGGTATCTGCTCCTAAGATCTCTGCGTCCCGCTCCCCTTGGCCCTCCCGGTTCTTCTCCACTAAGGTGCGTTTCTCCATGCCCCTGTCCCCATCGTTCCAAGGCTTAATAGATCTCCTATGATATATGACTTGTTTATGAAGATTTTGATGTGTTATGCCTTGTTCTTGTCTGTACATTTGCGCCCTTCCAGGGCTTAACCTGCTTATGAATACATCTCCCATTGATTTTGATGTAGTTTTAGAGTGGCTAGTATGTATGTAGTGGAGCTAGTAGTAGCAGCTGCTTCTACGGCACCTTCTTTGCTGTTCAGCTGTGTCAAACAAAATTCCAATGGCCAACTCATATGCCCTACAATTTGCTCATGATTATTATTTATCTCACATCACCTTCTCCTCTTTGCTTGCCATGCACTCCCAGCTCCGTCATCGCGACCGCGTAATAGTCTGCGGGTGATACAACATGCTCAAATTTAGTAATTAATCAGTATATATATACCATAAGAGAAGTCTCAAAGATTGGGACTATCTTGCCTTATGTTTCAAACTTTGAACTATATACATGGCTTCTATTTTATTTTAGAAATTCACAGAGTTAGGACTATCGTGTGGATGATGCTAAACAGAGATAGGAGTAGTAGTGGTGGCCATCTAGTTGGACTACTACTGCTAGGACTTGCTCCAGATTTTAGGATTTCTTTTAGTATTTATTTTCTTCTAGGACTAGGTTTTTATTATTTTTCTGTTGTGATTGTTTTTTGAGCTCTTTCTTTTTCATTTCCTACTATCCTTATCCTAATTATCTTAAATTGTTATGATGTGTGTAACAGGATTAGATCTTGGATTTGCTAGTGGACTTTGGGAGTTTCTTAGCCAGCTTGGTGACTCCATATTTTTCACTATTTCAGCAAGTCTTTTGTAAGCATTAAACTTTCAGCACTACATTTCTATCTTATGTGTACATCTGTTTGCTTCCAATTGCTATATATGTATTGTTGTTACTAAAAATGATGAAGCTCCTATCAATTGCTATACATATATATGTGTATGATGATCCTCCTTTCCTGCAGTAGTATAACTAGGATATAAAGCACATTGAACTAACAATCTTGTATGGTGCCTAAACTACAATGATTCAGGAACATCAGATGACATAGCATGTGGATATTGACATAGGATGAGTAGATTAATAGGTGAGCCAAAAGTGATGGACAAACCACATGCTAGGAATTCTCGAGGGTTGCAGTACATGCAAAGCACGGTGAAGGCAATGATTGACAAAGGTGATAGTTATGAGAAGATCAAGGCGAAATATCCTTTGATGAGCGAAGATGACTACAAGGAGTTCAAGATCAAGTGCGAGAGCCCCGCAACCTCCGAATCAAGTCAGTGGGGGAAAGAAATGCGGCAGTTGAACATAGGGGTCCACCAACTCGGTCCCGGCGGCTACAGAGTGGCGGAGCCTGTATGGGACAAGGAGGACGCGGAGCGTGCCGAGCAAGGCCTACCGCCCCGCTTCAAGAAATATAGTGACAAGTAGACCAGGAACTTTCTCAGGGCCTGGTACAAGGAGGACCCGGTAACAAAGGAGCTTACCACGGATCCGAAGACCAAGGAGCTTGAGCTTGTTCTGGTAAGGAATACACCCCCGCGTAATTAGCTCCATATGGTTGCATTCTAATTAATCCCCAATATTTCTAAATGGTTCACGTTCCTTCCGCAGGATAAAGAAAGCAGTAGCGCGGGGTCGTCTCAGAGCTCCCCTTTCGACACCCCTTTGAATAGGGCATTGAACGTAATGAAAAACAGGGATAAGCTCAATAAGCGGATGTCAGCTGGTCGTGTGGCCGGCAAAGGCTTGTCCACAAAATGGTCGTCATACTATGGCGCTGGTGGGCGAAAGGAGAAAAAGACCAGCTCAGAAAGCTAGTCGCGCGAGGTTGAAGCACTCAAGGCGCAAGTGGCGCGGATTCCGGAGATGGTCCAAGAGCAAGTGCAACAACAACTGGGATCGACGCTTACCGGCATTATGCCTACCTTGATTCATGGGATAACGACGTGGATTGCGGGTGGACAACAGAGGTCGCCCCTGATTCCCAGCTTCACGGCCAGCAACTCACACAACGCGTAGGCGGCCCATTGGTGTCTCTGGCGGCGGGGGTATTGGTGTCTATGGCAGCGGCACCATTGGTGTCTCCAGCGACGGCGGTATTGGTGTCTCTGACGCCGGCATTGGAGCTTAATGCACCTGGGTGTACGCCGGCCGGCACCTCGCCAGCAAGCGGCCCCTCCGTCAGTTGCACGCCCGCTGTTGGCGGTGCCTCGACATTAGCCGAGCTCGACGGCATCACGGTAACTAAGCCTCTCGGCCGAGGTCTTCATCTCCTTGCCTTTGATTGGGCATCCCTGACGCCCTACATGTTTTCGCAGGGCGCCGCCAACGTTCCTTGCACTCTCCTGCACTTCGTGGGTGGAGAGTTGGTCGATGTCGCCAAGGGCAGAATCGTTCAACCGGGCAACCCCGTGTTCCACGGTAATCCGATGCCACCCACAATGTATAGGGTTGAAGTGGTTCGGGTGCTGCCAGGCTGCGACGAGCTGTTACCTCCGATTCGACCCGCTGGGGCCGACGAAGAAGATGAGATGACCCTCAGTGCCTGCGTAAGCTAGCCCCTGCTTTGGCCGAAGAGCCAGATTCGTTTGGGGGCGGGGGACACCACCCCACAGACAAGACCGCCAGTCGTGCCGGCGCCAAGCCATGGCAAGAATGCCGCAATGCTACCGGACATGCCGGACATCCCTATGGCACAGGATCCGGACATGCATATGGCACAGGATCCGGACGACGACGACAACGACGATGGTACATTTACCAACGTCGATAAGTACTTTGCCGAACATGGGTACGGTGACGAGTTCTGCGGGCCTCCTTCTCAAGAACCCAAACAAGACGACCGCGATCTAGCTGGTACGACGGAGAAACCCAATTGCAACAGGCGTCCTCTGGCATTCAGTTCTCAGGAGACGCCTCCAGCTGCCGCCTTCACCGAGCCTTAGATAGCGGAGGTGCCAAATATTATCAGCCCCAACACGCTCAAGAAGGCGGTCTGTGAGCAGAACTCGGTCCCATTACAGCAGATCAAGAAGAAGGGCTGGAAACGGCTGACTAAAAAGGCCGCCGGTGCGAGCCAGCCGGCACCGAGTACGATCCGTGCTCAGGACGGGCCACCTTCACCTAAGGATATCTCGAGGAGGGTGCATTTGGCGGGTAGGGCGATGCTACCGACAAATATGCTCAATGCTGCAACCGGTGCTATGCGGAGTCTGCACGACAGTGTTCTTTCTTTGGAGAAGCGGCGTCTCAGAGAGAATGATGTGGCATACCCGGTTTTCGTGGCCAAGGTGCCAGAGGGCAAGGGCTTTGTGGATGGCGCCATCGTGGGTACGATCGTCCTGCGGTTTGATGACATCTTTGCTATGTTCAACCTTCATCCGCTGCACTACACCTTCGTTCGGCTATTTTCGCTGAGTATGGAGATGCGGATCATTAGAGACAAGACCCCGGACATCATGATCGTCGACCCCTTCTACATGCGTGCCAAGCTCTTGAGCAGCGCTTGGGACCGCCAAGTCGCGAGTTCACACCTCGAAGACGTCATTCTGGCAAACCCAGATAAGGATAACTTCCTTGTGCCTTACTTTCCCGAGTAAGTCATCCCTTAACCACCCCGTAACATATGATTTCTTAGATTTTGATCGTTCTTTTTTTCTAACATTCCGTGTTCTGTGCAGTGACACACATTGCACACTCATCCTCTTAAGACCGAAATATTCCATGGCCACGTATTTCGACCCGAACCGTAACTCCAAGATAGACTACACAAATATCAAGAAAGTTCTTGATGATGTTCTCCCTGGCTACGCCAAATCTGGAGGCACCTTCATCAGGGCAGTTCATAAGTACGGCAAGCACGTGTTCACCCACAATACGACGTTGTGCTACGTCAAGCAGCCGCCTGGTGGTCAGAAGGATGCCTACTACGCCCTCCATCACATGCGGGCGATCGTAAGGGACCATCATCACCTTCTGCTACCAAATAATCTCAAAGATTGGGCCGCGAGCTTGTCGGCAATCTAGGACACAGACATCAGACAAGAATTCTTTCGCATCCAGTCGGAGTTTGCGGACATCATCCATCAAGATGTCCTTCATACCTCGGGGCAGTTCTTCCTCAGATATCAACCATCCAACATTGAGATAGACGGAATGCTACAAATGCAGGCTGACAATGCCCGCGATTTCATGACCATCATGACAGACGGCGGCTTCATCCACGCTCCTGTCCATGAGTCGAGTCGAAAGTAGTGATGTGTAGTTCTGAAACATTGATTGGCTCATGTTGTAATTAAACTTTAATGAATTGTATGTCTCTTTGATTTGGACAGTTGTTCAACTTAGATGTAACCGATGCTATTTATTAGTAGGACCATGAATCGTGCTATTAATGTCTTGATTTTCTCTTCCGATCCTTTTGTTGCATACTTATATATTGCTTATGTATATATTGTCTGTTGTTTGGCTTGTGCATAGAGATGTCGTCGTATGTCGTGTACAAGGGTAAGGTTCCCGGAGTCTACGATGACTAGGAGGAGTGTCGGAGAGAGGTTCACCGTTTCAGTGGTAACAGTTACAAAGGGTACACCACTAGGGCGGAGGCCGAATCTAGATACGCCCGCTATCTAGCGGGAGAGAGGAGGGAGCGTTGGAGGAACCGGATGAAGACCAGTTTGATCGCGATGATGCTCATCATGATGACCGCAGCTCTCTTCTATGTGATGGTAGTTTAGATGATTGATATCGACTTGTAATGTGAAGATAAACTCGATACTCGCGGTCTCGAGACTTGTAATGTTTTATCTTTGTTCGGTCTTTTGAATTCGGAGACTAATATGATGAATTGTATTCGGAGACTAATCTTCTATTGTATTCAATGAATCTGCTGTTGCTGTGTGCTACTGTCTATATTCTGTCAAATAATATATTTTGTAACCTGTGCAAAAATTAGAAAAGTAAAAAAAACCAAATATTCATACTAATGGCGCATCACCACCAGGTGCGCCATTAGTATGCCAAAGGATACTAATGGCGCATCAAGACAGAGTGCGCCATTAGTATGACAAAGCAGATGGTTACATATGGCCCCCCGGGAGGCATACTAATGGCGCATGGTGTTACATACTAATGGCGCACTTCCTGGTGCGCCATTAGCATACCAGATACTAATGGCGCACCAGTGGTGCGCCATTAGTAAAAAATTCTAGTGGCGTGATACTAATGGCGCACCGATAGTGCGCCATTAGTAGGCAAAACCGGTGCGCCATTAGTAGGCCTTTTCCTAGTAGTGAGAGGACGCCTAAACACCACTGAAGTCCCTCTTCTTGTCGAGGCGCACAACGTTGGTGATGCAGGGTGCAACCACCTGCATAGCCCGCTCCCGGTCGACAGGAGCCATCTCATCAAAGACGGCGTCCAATGGCACGAATGGATTCCGGTGACGGAGCCCTGAGAGGATTCGCCCGACAACGGGGATGGCAGCCCACAACCCCTCCTTGTCCAGCTCCGCCCCCACCATCGTGCGGAGATGGCTTAGCTCCTCGGAGATATAGGTGAAGAAGGAGACCAGGTTAGGAAGCCATAGGTCGTTGAACTCGACGGGGTGGTCGAACGGGTTTAGCCTGACGGCCGGCATGGTCGCGCTGGCATGATGGTAGGCATCGCGCAGCCGCAACACGTGCGTGGCAACTTGGTCCACCAAGTGGCTGAGGCAATCCTGGACCTCGTCATGATCGGCCTGCTCACACTCCAGCCGGCTCCCCTGACGCCCTATCGTATCTCCCACTTTCTGCAGCAACACCACCGACGCCTCAAGCATCTTTGTGGTGGACGCCTGCCGCTTTTGAAGCTCCGTGAACTCCCGCACATAACCAAGGAGAATGGCACTCCTCTCCTCCTTGAGCTCACGAAGTTCCACGTCCTTGGCCCTGAGCTCCGCATCCTTGGCCTGGAGCTCCTGTGTCAGGCGCCTCACCTCAGACTCCGAGATCTCCTGCGCCGCCATGGCACCAGGTAGAAGCATTGGGGAGAGGATGCAAAGGGGGTGAAACGGCTGAAAGGCAACGCAATCTATGGGAAGGCGGAGGGAGCCAACCGAAGAGCGGGGAATCTTTTGGTTTTCAGCATGGGAAAACACCAGTTGACGACTTATCACATCAGGGAGCAGTGGGTTTTACAGGTGGAGTCATCGTGACTAATTGCTACCGCGCCTGCTCCCGTCAATCAAAAAATAGAAATCCTACCGCGCTTGCTCCCGTCAATCAAGAAATTTAAAAATCCTGCCGCACCCAAACACCAGAGCAACGCCGTAGTGGGTATTTAAATTTACCTACCGGCAAGGAGATAAAAAAGAGGTGAAAAAACAAATGTGGCGGCGGCCTAGCTAATCGGTCACACTAGCCCAACTACCTAGCCACCGTGCTTCACTGATGTACTCGGCGGGAAAGGTGGTCTTTCGTGATTTGATGACTCATTTACTTGCTTTGGCGCTACGATCGAGGACCCAGAAAACGCGCGGTAGGGCGTTCCACATCTCGGCAAGGAAGAATATATGCGTGCACCACCCGGGAAGACCCCTAAACCGCGCGGTAGGGTGTGCCACGTCTCGGCACGGAGGAAAAATGTGCGTGTAAAAATATATTGTATCAGACGTAGTACCTATGGTTCGACCTCGGGACCCAGCCAGTCGGTCGAAAACACCCCACTAGCCACACATCTTCATCATGCTAATGTGGCACGGAGGATAGGTGTGGTTAGCTCCATCTCGACCAGCCACAACGTCTCTTGTTCTAGGAAATTCTTCTATTTTCCAAGCTTTTTTAGTTACAATAACACCACATCAAGCTAGTGTCACTCTTCGTGTGTGCCCGTGCGTCTAAAGGTTAGATGATGGAGAGGAGAGAGAGATCACAGACCTGGGACCCACCAGTAAGTGAGTCAACGATCATGCACGTGTTGACGAGGCACTCTCTCTACTCTACTCAACGTAATAGTCTATAAAATCAAGTTATGGGACAAAGCCAACAACACTTGTTGTTTCAGGCTATCGACTTACGCTTTGTAGTCCAGGTTGCCAGTTCAAATCTCGTCTTTCAGATTTGTTAGTTTTAGGTCCTAATTTGATCAATGACAAGTGGGACCCCTGTGTGTTGTTTCGATATTTCAGTGTAGGATGGTTTTTTTTGAACAAACAGTTTGCACGGTTAGACAAGTAACGACATGAGTTACACGTATTTCGCAAGTTTACGAACAAAAATGACAACGACATAAAATATCACATCCACCGTGCAGCTTAGATGCTATGGTGATATGAGTTTTTACATCATTGGAGAGTCTTTGTAATTTTGCGCAATTTCCAAACTCTCCAAGTTTTTTTGCAAATAAAACATTCAGGCCTCGTGTGTGCCGCTGCATCTTGGATCCAACGGCTCCCTGTTGCTCATATTAGGTGCTCCCCGTAGCTTAATTAGCCGCTATGTTGATACAAGCAACTTGGTCGTATGATCTGTGATCAGATGCCACATGCGCAGTACTTGTACTTTCTACACAATTCCCAAACTCTCTTAGGCGTATATTGCAAAAACATTCAAACCTCCTACTGTGAACCATTAGATCTCTGTGAACTCGTGTCACCATAGAATCTACGATGCGGGAGCACCTCATATTCTCCCGTGCAAGAAAACATCAGGTGCTCTCGCAGCTTGGATGCTACGGTGATACGAGCTTTGAGGTTGTTTGATCTGAGATCCAATGGCATCTGAGCAGTCTTTGTGCTTGTAAGCAGTCTTTGGGGGATTTTCTGCAAAAAAACATTTGAACCACCGAGGAGTTGTTGGGTCACAAATCCAACGGCTCCGAAGAGCTTGTATCACCAAAGCATCTAAGGTGTGGTAGCACATGATATTCTTACATACAGGAGAATATGATGTCCTCCTTCATCTTAGATGCTACGGTGATATGAGCTTCATGGTCATTGGATATGGGATCCAAAGGCATCTGAGTAGTTTTTGTACAAATTGTGTGCAATTCTCAAACTCATTAAGGTTTCCTGTAAAAATATTAAGACATCCCGTGAGCTGCTATATCTCAGATTTACAAGCTCCAAGCAACTCATATCAGCATATAGCATCTAAGGTGTGGGGGCACATGATATTCTCTCGGGGAGGAGGGTGGGTGCACAACCAATCGGTGGTGTTCGGGAGGATGGGGACAAATATAATCTAAACAATCCTAAACAGAGCTTCACAATTTTATCTAAGGTCGAGGGGTTAACCCCCGACAATCTACATAGCTCCGCCTAAACACAACATTTACATGTACTGTAGTACTAGACTTAATATTCATGTTTCAGTTTCCTAATAAATATTGAATTGAGGACCATGCATGTCTTACGTTTTACTCCCTTTGTTCCTAAATATTAGTCTTTTTAGAGATTTCAAATAGACTGCCAAATATGGATGTATATAGCCATATTTTAGAGTGTAGATTCACTCATTTTGCTCCGTATGTAGTCACTTGTTGAAATCTCTAAAAGACTAATATTTAGTAACATAATGAGTATTTTTGAATTCGCGTCATACATGCATGGTTTGGAAAAATAGATGCACTATACTTATTGGATTGTTGTTGTATTCGTGTGTGTGTGTGTGGTCATATGCTTGATACATACAAAGTTTTCTCACCATCATACCATTCATCTTTTAAATTTGGATTTGCAATGAAAAACTTACTAGGGATACCATGAAATGTGAAATCCACATTGAGATCACTATATCACAAACTCACTCTAATTCAAGAACTCGTCATAAATCAATTATCACATTGAGATTACTATTTGCGAGGAAAATACGGGCATTGTAATACACATAGATTTGTTCGACAATTTAAAAGATTCCATTCGTATTCTTGAATGGTAGGACCCAACGGTGTACCAGCTAGACCTTGGCTCGTGTTGATCCTAAAAAAAACCCGGCTCGTGTCCTTCTGGTGGCGTGCGTGGTACGAACATTAGCCAACCCCAACCAGTCGAGCCTCCGCGTTTCGAGTCGAAATATCTGGTGATACGTCCATTTTGCATCATGCTTTTATATCGATATTTATTGCATTATGGGCTGTTATTACACATTATGTCACAATACTTATGCCTATTCTCTTATTTTACAAGGTTTACATGAAGAGGGAGAATGCCGGCAGCTGGAATTCTGGGCTGTAAAAGGAGCAAATATTAGAGACCTATTCTGCACAACTCCAAAAGTCCTGAAACTCCATGGGAGTCACTTTAGAATATATAAAAAATATTGGGCGAAGGAAGCACCAAAGGGGGCCACCCACCATCCATGAGGGTGGGGGCGCGCCCAGGGCCCCCTGGCAGGCCTTCGGTGCCCATCTTTGGCTATATGAAGTCTTTTGCCCTTGAAAAAAACCATAAGCAAGCCCTCAGGATGAAACTTCGCTGCCAGGAGGCGGAACCTTGGTAGAACCAATCTAAGGCTCCAGCGGAGCTGTTCTGCTGGGGAAATATCCCTCCGAGAGGGGGGAATCATCACCACCGATCCTCTCATCGGGAGGGGGTCAATCTCCATCAACATCTTCACCAGTACCATCTCATCTCAAACCCTAGTTCATCTCTTGTATCCAATCTTTGTCTCAAAACCTCAGATTGGTACCTGTGGGTTGCTAGTAGTGTTGATTACTCCTTGTAGTTGATGCTAGTTGGTTTATTGGGTGGAAGATCATATGTTCAAATCCTTTATGCATATAATACCCCTCTGATTATGAACATGAATATGATTTGTGAGTAGTTATGTTTGTTCCCGAGGACATGGGAGAAGTCCTGCTATAAGTAGTCATGTGAATTTGGTATTTGTTCGATATTTTGATGAGTTGTATGTCGTCTTTCCTCTAGTGGTATCATGTGAACGTCGACTACATGACACTTAAACATTATTTGGGCCTAGGGGAAGGCATTGGGAAGTAATAAGTAGATGATGCGTTGCTAGAGTGATAGAAGCTTAAACCCTAGTTTATGCGTTGCTTCGTAAGGGACTGATTTGGATCCATATGTTTCATGCTATGGTTAGGTTTACCTTAATACTTCTTTTTAGTTGCGGATGCTTGCAAGAGGGGTTAATAATAAGTGGGATGCTTGTCTAAGTAAGGGTAGTACCCAAGCACCGGTCCACCCACATATTACCGAGTTTTCTGTTGAGTTTTGTGTGGATGAAGTGTTCGAAGATCGAGGAGGTCTCGATGTGAGTAGAAGGAGGAGAGGCAAGAGCTCAAGCTTGGGGATGCCCAAGGCACCCCAAGTAAATATTCAAGGAGACTCAAGCGTCTAAGATTGGGGATGCCCCGGAAGGCATCCCATCTTTCTTCAACAAGTATCAGTATGTTTTCGGATTCGTTTCGTTAATGTGATATGTGCAAATCTTGGAGCGTCTTTTGCATTTAGTTTTCATTTTTCTTTTATGCACCATGCTGGGATGAGATAGTGCATGGTTGATTTATAGAATGCTAATTGCACTTCACTTATATCTTTTGAGTATGGCTTTATAGAATGCTTCATGTTCTTCACTTATATCTTTTGAAGTTTGGATTGCATGTTTCTCTTCATATAGAAAACCGCCATTTGTAGAATGCTCTTTTGATTCACTTATATTTGTTAGAGCGTGGGCATATCTTTTGTAGAAAGAATTAAACTCTCTTGCTTCACTTATATCTATTTAGAGAGATGTAACATCCCAAAATTCTAAATTTTGGAATGTTATATTAAATAAATATTTATGCTTGTTTGTTTGATTGTGGTGTGGTTGCTTGTGTGAAATTGAGTGAAATTTGATATTTTTTGAAAGTTGAATGAGAGGGAATGAAATGACTTCCCCAAAACTTTCACTTTGCATTTTGATCCCCATGAATTCAAATTCATTTCACCACAAAACCCTAGAGTGAAGATGATATGACTTCTTCCATTTAAATAAATGAAAAGGGTTTTGAAAAGATTTGAATTCCATCTGGAAATATTTCAAATTGAAAACTTTATGCAACTCAATGATTTTCACGAGAGAAGATAAAATGACTTCTTCAATTATATGAAATATGAGTTGGAAGTTACAAAGAATCCAATTTAAAGTCATTTGGAAGTATTTTGAAACTCCCTTCCAATTTGGAATTATTTGGATTTTAATTTTAATTTTTTCTCTCTCCTAAAAACAAATAAATGGAAATAAGAGTAAAATAATTCCCTTCAATGGAAAATTAGGAGAAAATAAATTTGAAATCATTTTGGTATTTTAAAAATGATTTTTTTGCGGTTTTAATGCAACAGTTGCACTATTTGCGTTATTTGAATTTTTGTAGATTTTATTTGCCTCTGAAAATGTGTTCATGTTTTAGAAATTATTTGTCTGAAACTTTTGATATATAATATGCCTATATAATAGTTTTTTTATTGCTCTTTATTTCAGTTTTCCTTCTCTATTTAAAAAAAAAACTAGGTGAAGCCCAGCCGCACTAGGCCCGGCCCCCTCCACGATCCAACAGGTCGTCTTCCTCCTACAATAGTTCGTGCACCTACAGGAGCAGAACGCACGCACGCACCCCACCCCGCGCCCCACTCCCTTCCCGCCTTCCCCTTCCCCAAGAATCCTCTGAATGGATCCACCTCCTTCCCCTACACCTCCTTCTCCAAGTAAAATGCCTCGGATTTTCTCGACGGAGATCCAGACTTGCCTTTTTTTTCATCGCCATGGCTGCACGCATTTGGACACCCCTCGCCCTATAAATACCTCCCTCGTGTTGCCCTCTTTCCCCTCGCCCAAAGCCCTCTCCTATGGGAGCTTATCCCCCTCCCTATCCCGCATAATTTCTCATCGGGGTTCATAAACTCCGGCGGCTTCTCCATCGCTGCCCGAGGCTCGGTTGGTAGTTCCTCGGCCTCCCCTGAGGTTGCTGAGATCTCCTCTGCACTGTCCCGTGCTCTCCTTCCTTTAGGAGCCCCTACAACCTCGGATTCGATCTTCTTCCCCAACTCCGGCGACTACTCCGGTGAGATCAAAGAAATCCCGTAATTTCTTCTTTTCAGAAAAGTAGCGATCTTAGAAAATTCCTATCTATTAGTATACATATCGAAATTGAGTGATTCCAATTGCATTAGGTCACAAATTTAAAGTTTCTGAATAGGTAAATAGTTTTTTGGTTTGGCTATTTAAATTTGAACTTGATCAATTTCTCTTAAATCCTTGTATTTGATCTAACTTGAGTTTAGAAATAGATTTTTTATTGATTCCTTTTGCTACTGCTTTGTTATTGTTTTGTTTATCCAGTAGCATATAGTTATTTATTTTTAGTTTATTTTAAATTAGGTTTGTTGCAAAAACAGTACTGTTTTGCTTATGTAGTTGTTTTAGTCATATAATTAGTGTTTTTAATTATTTTTAGTTAATTCTTTTTGTAGATTTTTACATGTTGTCATATGTTTCTGTTAGACTACATTAGATAAATTTTTGTAGTTATTTATTAGTGGTTAGCTACTGTTTTAATATTTGTTTGTTTAGTTCATAGTGATAGTTGATACAAATAGTTTTATTAGTTTTAATGTATTTCTTTTTGCCACTTCAATATATGGTGTTATTGGTTCTTTTATTTAGAAGTAAAATAAGTTTTCATAAATTATTTTAGTATTGTTTACTATTGTCTTAGTGTTTTCTAGTTGTTATAGTTGTTCTAGTGTTAACTAGATAGTTATAATAGTTTTTATACTAGTTCTTTTTGCTAGTAAATGCTTTAGTAAATTATTTTGTTGTTGTTTTATTAGAGTTATATTTTCGATGCTATATAAAAGTTATTAGAGTAATTTAGTTTTAATAAGAAAGTATTGACTGTTATTGTGTGAGTTGGTTTCTCCCTTGTTTTCGTGAAGTTTTCTTTGGAATTCTATTTGGTTTTCTTTGACTTCATTATTGTTTTATTTATGGCTTTTTGATTGTTATTTTGATTGCTAGTATTGTTTGCTAAGATTATTGCTTATGTGAGTATAATGTTTGACTATATAGATTTTCTCGGAGTGACGAATAGTTTATCAAAGATTCCGAGAGCGTTATTGTCTTCATCAAGTAATACCAGGCAAGTTCACTTTGACCATGTTTTCCATACCTATGTTTTATTTGCATGTAGTAGCACCCTTTCAACAATCCCTCCAGTAGTGTTATTTAATCTTGTAGTTGAGTAGAATGCATGAGGTAGAAACCCATCTCCCTGTTACCAAGCCCGGGACATTATATAGTTTTAGTGCTACGCTATAGTCGACGAGGTTTGGTATGAGTGCACGAGAGTGGTGTGAAGAAGGAGGACTCTACGTCAATGGCAAGAACTTCATGATGGCATCGGCAAGGATTGCATCTTCAGGACTCCAAGGCCACAAGATTTCGAGACTTGAGACAAGAATTCAATACACACTACTGGGTGAAGGACGGTTGACGGGCACCCTAGAGGAACCAGTGGATGGCCGGGATGCATGGAGAAGCGCCATGACATCTTGCGGAAAGCTTCACCCTGACTCAAAGAGACGGAAGAATGCTTCATGCCCGGAAGCTTACCTGTGCAACCGCAAGTCACTATGGGCTCTAGCTTAGTTGACCCTAGTGGTGACTCTGGCTGGGACGGTGCTAGCAGATGTAGAACTACGGTAGGATTGGATGAGCACCGGACAGTGGTCAGGGGAACTCTTCGGAAGACCATATTTCGGTCGTCTTGTTCTCAAACAACCTGAAGTGCGAGAACGTAAAAAGAGGGATCGAATCTTGCGGGTAAAGTGTACAAACCTCTGCAGAGGGTTAAAACCTAATCGATTAGCCGTGTCCCTGGTTACGGACAAATTGAGCCTCTGGACTTGGATCTATTTCGGAACTCTAAACATCGGACTCATAATTTAATTGTGGGCAACTTATGATGATTTGGGTATGAGACATCGGTTGGCGGAACTATGTCATGATAGAAAACTCCATAGTACAGACTCCTGGTATTCCTTTGTTGTAGGGAAAATAAAACCAGCTTTTACGCAAAAACATCAGACACAGAGCCACAAAACCAGATTGCATATAGAATAGTATTATCATCTTATTTCTCATGTTGTGATCTTGCCGGTACATTCAATGTACTGACCTACATGGCTGCAACGTCTCATGTTGCAGATATTTTTACTTCCGACGAGTAAGAGTACGGTACAGGGTTACGGTCTACACTCAATTTGCCGATGGCGCTGATGGGACTCCACACCCAATTGTTTGTTTCCGCTGAGACTTATGAGGTATATATCAGTTTTACGTTATTTATACATGTGATTGCACTTTGATATATACATTGATGTACTGTGTGTGCCAGCATAACGATCCAGGGATGGCACAGATACCCAGAGGCTTGACCATCTGAGGTCGGGTCGCTACATATATGGTATCAGAGCACATGTTGGCTGTAGGACGTGACCCTACGAAATGACTTAGTAATATGAAGACCCCAATAGGAATGACCTTTGTTTTGTACTACTCTCGTAACACCCGATTTCTTTTACTGAACCTTCCTTATTTCAAACTATAGATGGAGAGCTATGTTCTGAACAAAAGAGAACACTATGAGAAGGTTCTTGGAGGCCCCTTCCTTATGGAGCTAGTCAGGCTGCTGAAGCTACTGATACCTGAGATCAAGGCAACTAAGAGGACGTCTAGATCATGGGGAGTCAAGACCCAAGTTTTTGGCCGTAAAGAAGACCCCAAGACTACAGACATCAGCTTTGGAACTATAAACGGTGAGTGTGATATGGGCATCAACACTGCCGTCCATGATGCTATTGCACGCTCATGCTATCGTCATCGTGCTGCACTAAACCCACACTTCTTTGGATGGATTGGATGGCTGAAGTTTGATGTAGCAACTATTGCCTTGACAAAAGTGCAAAAGATGAAGTTCTCCCCACTATTAGTGTACAATCAGGATCTAGAACAATACGTCAAGAATCTTCAGATGGACCTCCTGGAAGCCCTGTTTGACAATGAAGCACTACGAGAAGAGGTCAAGACTCAGAGACTGAAGGTAAACAAGCTAGAGGAGGAGAACCTCGAGATCCCGAGAATACGTTAGGAACTGAAAAACAACAGGACCATGTCTCATGCAAAGGACGTTAAGATCCAGAAGCTCGAGGAACAACTTCAGGACATACATGGTCGTCACAAGAAACTCCGCATCGGCAGGGAAAGTCTAGCAGAAGAATTGGAGGAGATCAAGTCCACACATAAGAAGCCCCAGTGGGGACAATGACCAAGTTATCGATAAATTAGATTAGTAGTAGCCCACCATGAGAGTAATAAAGATGAACGCTTTGTCGATTTAAGTATCTGACCATACCAACTTATGTGGATGGTGATAATGTCGAATTGATTGAATAAATGAATGCTTGGTTGCTATTATTTTCTGTGTTTATTGAATGGTTGGATAGATGCGATATTCATAGGCTTTTTATTTCAACCTTGAGAGACGTAAGTTACGGAAGAATGGTAGAAGGCCTTCATATGGGAAAAGCATCAGGAATTGGAAACTCCCGAGCATTGAAGACATGAAGAAATGAAGACGTAGAAACGAAACCATAGTAGAATGGTCCATTACAAATGGTACTTTTTTCTTTTGATCTAGGATTTGTTTGTTGATGGGTGGGTATTTGCTTTCTCTTTCTATTTTAACCAGACCCTGAAACCTCGAACCCATGGACAGCCGAACACCAAACTTCTCTGGAGACAATTAAAATTTCCCCATGGAGATACATTCTTTGTTCTGAGTACCCCTCTTATCCTACACATGCAGATGACAAACCTTTATGAGTCTTTCCTTAAGGGCCCGGAAACGATCATGACCCTGACAAGTGATCATGATTACCCAAAGATCCTGAAGGACATGATGAAGCATATTCACCTTGAAGGAGATGCAGTCTACAAAGGCTACCCCTTCATGCAAAAGGGAGTGGAACTTTGGTATGTGGAGGTACACCTCCACCATATGAAAGGAGTTTGCCCAAAGACGATGGGGCAGTACTTTTCCATCTCACGTGTACCACAAGCAACTTTCTTCGACGCTGTTCGTGAAGCAGCCATGGAAGCCATACGCCAGATCAGAGAAATACTTGAAGCAAGACTCCGTTATACTCAGGAATACCTAAGAGAAGTGCATGCAGAGATGATGGAGATGAAGCTCAAGGCCACCACGATGAAACAGACGATTGAAGATTTCAAGGTTCATGTCGCACAATTCCAGTGGGACTGAAGAATCCTCAAGGAGGAAAAATGAATAAAGTTGGAAGTAATGCCTGACCATACCAAACCATGTGGGTGGCAGCATTTGTAATAAAGTACTTTTTGGAATTTGGATTTACTAAAAATGGTTAAGGATGTAATAAAAGATTTGATATGAAAATAATATGATTTATGGATAAACTAGTGCACTTTTTTGGTGTGGTAGTACTCCGTAAAGCCACAGGATCAATGAAGAAAGAAATGTGTTATTCATGGCAGTCCATAGAAGGGAGCTGGACCAAATAAGTTGGAGTTTTGTATGATCGTCACCACAAGGGTATGAAGGAAGAAGTACTATTGGATTTAGAGGAGATGTAATGTTGGAATATGGAATGATAATCCTCGAATAGATGAGTTAAAATTGTACAAGAGTTGAAGTGGGCCATAACCCACAGTCTCATGAGTTAATAAGAAGCAAGCACACTCTTGTTGAAGAAAGATATTTCGGAAGAAAACTCTGAGTTAATCAGCTGACATTTTTAGGAGGATACGAAAACCTGAGAGTTGTGAAGAAACGTTAGATGTCTTGTTCAACTTGCAGAAACAATGGATTTATTCGAACTCAGTTCGTCGACAAGAGAAATTCTGTAATGCTTGTGAGTATGCCCAAGTGTTAGAATACGTGATTTGATATCTGCATATGTAGTATTGGTTCAAGTACGGGATGGATTGGCCCCCATACCGGAGACTTCTATCATGAACTATCATATGTTGATGGAAAATCAGAGAGCCTTGAAAACCTTAGAAGAGTGTCGACATGTCAAGCCATAAGACCATAGAATAGTAGAACGATGGAACCCTTTGCAGGCAACCGTTGCCAATCGTAGGATATACGATGAGATTCAACCCTGATTGTTTTTTTTCTGCTGGAGAAGCCATAAATTGTTGACCGCCAGGAGATTCCGATAGTTTCTTAGTATTGACGACAGACATGTCACATATGAAGACCCACTCTTCGGAAGAACCTCACCAGGATTGAGAGGACACAAGATTTTGAGAAAAGGGTCATGCCCCGACCGGGAGAGCACCAGTGAAAGAGTTATTCCAGAGAATATGAGAAGACCGACACCGTCAACCGAAAGTATGGAGTACATGAATTTTGTCAGAACCATAGCATTTCTTTCAAGTGTGGTAGCACCCCAGACCTCTCTGGTCGATGGATTTGCTGGAAGACCTCCAAACCCTAACCTTTTCTTGCTAGCCTCTTCGAATATCGAGGACGAGATTCATTTTAAGTGTGGTAGGTTTGTAACATCCCAAAATTCTAAATTTTGGAATGTTATATTAAATAAATATTTATGCTTTTTTGTTTGATTGTGGTGTGGTTGCATGTGTGAAATTGAGTGAAATTTGATATTTTTTGAAAGTTGAATGAGAGGGAATGAAATGACTTTCCCAATACTTTCACTTTGCATTTTGATCCCCATGAATTCAAATTCATTTCACCACAAAACCCTAGAGTGAAGATGATATGACTTCTTCCATTTAAATAAATGAAAAGGGTTTTGAAAAGATTTGAATTCCATCCGGAAATACTTCAAATTCGAAACTTTATGCAACTCAATGATTTTCATGAGAGAAGATAAAAGGACTTCTTCAATTATATGAAATATGAGTTGGAAGTTACAAAGAATCCAATTTAAAGTCATTTGGAAGTATTTTGAAACTCCCTTCCAATTTGGAATTATTTGGATTTTAATTTTAATTTTTGTTCTCTCCTAAAAACAAATGAATGGAAATAAGGGTAAAATAATTCCCTTCAATGGAAAATTAGGAGAAAATAAATTTGAAATCATTTTGGTATTTTAAAAATGATTTTTCTGCGGTTTTAATGCAACAGTAGAACTATTTGCATCATTTGAATTTTTGTAGATTTTATTTTCCTCTGAAAATGTGTTCATGTTTTAGAAATTATTTTTTTGAAACTTTTTATATATAATATGCCTATATAATAGTTTTTTTATTGCTCTTTATTTCAGGTTTCCTTCTCTATTTTCATATAGAGAGTCTCTTGAGTTATCACTTTCATATACTAGTGGGAATTTTCATTATAGAACTTGGCTTGTATATTCCAACGATGGGCTTCCTCAAGTGCCCTAGGTCTTCATGAGCAAGCAAGTTGGATGCACACCCACTTAGTTTCCAGTTTGAGCTTTCATACACTTATAGCTCTTAGTGCATCCGTTGCATCGCAATCCCTATTCCTCGCATTGACATCAATTGATGGGCATCTCCATAGCCCGTTGATTAGCCGCGTCGATGTGAGACTTTCTCCCTTTTTGTATTCTCCACACAACCTCCACCATCATATTCTATTCCACCTATAGTGCTATCTCCATGGCTCATGCTCATGTATTGCGTGAAAGTTGAAAAGGTTTGAGAACGTCAAAAGTATGAAACAATTGCTTGGCTTGTCATCGGGGTTGTGCATGATTTGAATATTTTGTGTGGTGAAGATGGAGCATAGCCAGACCATATGATTTTGTAGGGATAACTTTCTTTGGCCATGTTATTTTGAAAAGACATGATTGCTTTATTAGTATGCTTGAAGTATTATTGTCTTAATGTCAAATGATAGACTATTGCTTTGAATCACTCGTGTCTTAATATTCATGCCATGATTAGATTACATGATCAATATTATGCTAGGTAGCATTCCACATCAAAAATTATCTTTTTTATCATTTACCTACTCGAGGATGAGCAGGAATTAAGCTTGGGGATGCTAATACGTCTCCGTCGTATCTATATTTTTTGATTGTTCCATGCCAATATTATACAACTTTCATATACTTTTGGCAACTTTTTATACTATTTTTGGGACTAACATATTGATCTAGTGCCAGTTCCTGTTTGTTGCATGTTTTTTGTTTCACAGAAAATCCATATCAAATGGAGTCCAAATGGGATAAAAATTGACGGAGGTTTTTTTGGAATATTTGTTAATTTTGGGAAGTGAAATCAACGCGAGACGATGCTCGAGGGGCCCACGAGACAGGGGGCGCGCCCCTGACCATGTTGGACATCCCGTAAGGCGGTTGTTGCCCTTCTTTCACCGCAAGAAAGCTAATATCCGGATAAAAGTCGTGTTCAAATTTCAATCCAATCGGAGTTACGAATCTAGAGGAATATAAGAAACGGTGAAAGGGCAGAATCTGGAACGCAGAAACAAAGAGACAGATCCAATCTCGGAGGGGCCCTAGCCCCTCCGCCGCCATGGAGGCCATGGACTAGAGGGTAAACCCTTCTCCCATCTAGGGAGAAGGTCAGGGAAGAAGAAGAAGAAGAAGGGGGCTCTCTCCCCCTCTCTCCTGGTGGCGCCGGAACGCCACCGGGGCCATCATCGTCACCACAATCTACACCAACACCTCCGTCATCTTCACCAACATATTCATCCTTCCCCCATCTATCTACAGTGGTCCACGCCCGCAACCTGATGTACCCTCTACTTGAACATGGTGCTTTATGCTTCATATTATTATCCAATGATGTGTTGCCATCCTATGATGTCTGAGTAGATTTTCATTGTCCTATCAGTAATTGGTGAATTGCTATGATTGGTTTAATTTTCTTGTGGTTATGTTGCTGTCCATTGGTGCCCATCATATGAGCGCGCACGCGGATCACACCATAGAGTTAGTTGTATGTTGATAGGACTATGTATTGGAGGGCAAGAGTGACAGAAGCTTCAACCTAGCATAGAAATTGATGCATGCAAGATTGAAGGGGGACCAATATATCTTAATGCTATGGTTGGGTTTTACCTTAATGAATGTTAGTAGTTGCGGATGCTTGCTAATAGTTCTAATCATAAGTGCATAGAATTCCAAGTCAGGGATGACATGCTAGCAGTGGCCTCTCCCACATAAAACTTGCTATCAGTCTAGTAAAGTAGTCAATTTCTTAGGGACAATTTCACAACTCCTACCACCACTTTTCCACACTCGCTATACTAACTTTAATGCTTATTTATCTAAACAGCCCCTACTTTTTATTTACGCGCTCTTTATTATCTTGCAAACCTATCCAACAACTCCTACAAAGTACTTCTAGTTTCATACTTGTTCTAGGTAAAGCGAACGTAAAGCGTGCGTAGAGTTGTATCGGTGGTCGATAGAACTTGAGAGAATATTTGTTCTACCTTTAGCTCCTCGTTGGATTCGACACTCTTACTTAACGAAAGAGGCTACAATTGATCCCCTATACTTGTGGGTTAGCACCCTCCACCCTCGTGGATGCCTCGTGTCCTTTCCAGACTACTTCTTATATTCCTATTTTCTTAAGTATTCCAAATCGGAGAAAAAATGTTGTTAGAACTGTTTTGGAGTCGGTTTACTTACCGTACCAGATACACATTCCTTTTTGGAGTCTGAAACATTCTGGAAAGTGTCCCTTATGTACTCCTACGGGGTTACGGTGTCAATAACATTGGTTTCAACATTTATGGGATTACCTGAGATATAATGTTTCATTCTTTGACCGTTCACCACCTTTGGATTTGTGCTTTTCGAAGCTGTTGATTTTTATGGCACCGGAACGATAGACCTCTTCGATAAAGTAAGGACCTTCCCATTTAGAGAGGAGTTATCCTACAAAAAATCTTAAACGAGATTTGTATAACAAAACATAATCACCTACATTAAACTCACACTTTTGTATCCTTTTGTCATGCCATCTTTTAAATTTTTCTTTAAACAATTTGGCATTCTCATAGGCCTGGGTTCTCCACTCATCAAGTGAGATAATGTCAAATAGTCTCTTCTCACAGGCAAGTTTGACCATATGATTTTTATATGTAGTTCTGTAGGCCCATAATGCATCATCAAGTTTCCTGGACCAATTCTTTCTCGATCTATTAACAGTCTTTTGCAAAGTTAATTTAATCTCTATGTTACTCAGTTCTACTTGACCACTAGACTATGGGTGGTATGGAGATGCAATTCTATGATTAACATCATACTTAGCAAGCATTTTACGAAAAGCACCATGAATAAAATGTGAACCACCATCAGTCATTAAGTATCTAGGGACTCCAAACCTTGGAAAAATAACTTCTTTAAGAATCTTAATAGAGGTGTTATGATCAGCACTACTAGTTGGAATAGCTTCGACCCACTTAGTAACGTAATCAACATCAAGTAAATATGTGTATACCCATTAGAGGAAGGAAACGGTCCCATATAATCAAAGCCCCAAACATC
This sequence comes from Triticum urartu, assembly GCF_056163025.1. Taxonomy (NCBI): domain Eukaryota; kingdom Viridiplantae; phylum Streptophyta; class Magnoliopsida; order Poales; family Poaceae; genus Triticum; species Triticum urartu. Next base: position 223,353,336 of record NC_141878.1, read on the forward strand.
AGATGGTTCAATAACAAGTGAATAGTTCATAGGCATTTCTTGACGTATGCTAATATTACCAATTCTTTGACATTCATCACAAGACAAGACAAACTTATGGGCATCTTTGAAAAGAGTAGGCCAATAAAAACCGAATTGCAATACCTTATGTGCAATTCTATCTCCAGCGTGGTGTCCTCCATAAGCCTCGGAGTGACACTTGCGTAGGATCTATTCCTGTTCATGCTCAGGTACACAACATCTAATAACACCATCTACTCCTTTATAAAGGTGTCGGTTAATCCAGAAGTAATGTCTTAAATCATAGAAAAACTTTTTCTTTTGCTGGTATGTGAAACTAGGTGGTATAAATTTAGCAACAAAGTAATTAGCATAATCATCATACCATGGAGCAATAAGAGAAGCATTTATGACAACTAATTGTTCATCAGGAAAGCTATCATCAATAGGTAGTGGGTCATCAAGAACATTCTCTAACTTAGATAAGTTGTCTACAACGGGGTTCTCAACTCCCTTTCTATCAATATTATGCAAATAAAATTCTTGTAGCAAGAGAACCCATCTAATAAGTCTAGGTTTAGCATCTTTCTTTTCCATAAGATATTTAATAGCAACATGATCAGTGTGAACAGTTACTTTAGAATCAACAATATAAGGTCTGAACTTATCACAAGCAAATACAACTGCTAAAAATTCTTTGTCTATAGTAGCATAATTTCTCTGGGCACTGTCTACAGTTCTACTAGCATATTGGATAACATTTAATTTCTTATCAACTCTTTGTCCTAGAACAGCACCTACAACACAATCACTAGCGTCACACATAATTTCAGAGGGTAAATTCCAATCACGTGGTTGAACAATAGGTGCAGAAATCAAGGCTTTCTTAAGTATTTCAAATGCTTCTACACAATCATCATCAAAGACAAAAGGAACATATTTTTGTAAGAGATTAGTCAGAGGCCTAGAAATTTTTGAGAATTCTTTAATGAACCTCCTATAAAAACCGGCATGACCAAGAAAACTTCTTATACCTTTAATGTCCTTAGGACACGACATCTTTTCAATAGAATCAACTTTAGCTTTATCAACTTCAATACCTCTTTCAAAAATTTTATGCCCCAAGACAATACCTTCGTTAACATTAAAGTGGCACTTCTCCCAATTCATGACAAGATTAGTTTCTTCACATCTTTGCAAAACTCGATCAAGGTTGCTTAAGCTATCATCAAAAGAAGTTCCATACACGGAGAAATCATCCATGAAAACCTCAACAATCTTTTCACAAAAGTTAGAGAATATAGCAGTCATACATCTTTGAAAGGTAGCAGGTGCATTATATAAACCAAAAGGCATACTTCTATTAGCAAAGGTACCGAAAGGGCAAGTAAAAGTGGTCTTTTCCTGGTCCTCTTTTGACACAGGTATTTGAGATAAACCAGAATAACCATCTAGAAAGCAAAAGTGTGTATGTTTGGATAGTCTTTCTAGCATTTGATCAATAAAAGGTAAAGGGTAATGATCCTTTCTAGTAGCTTTATTTAATTTGCGGAAGTCAATTACCATTCTATAACTTGTAACAATTCTTTGTGGGATCAATTCATCTTTATCATTAGGAACACCAATAATACCTCCCTTCTTAGGGACACAATAGATAGGACTTACCCACTGACTATGAGCAACATGATAAATTATACCTGCCTCCAGAAGCTTTAGTATTTCATTTCTTACCACTCCTTTCATCTTAGGATTTAACCATCGTTGGTGATGAACAACCGGTTTAGCGTCTTTCTCCAATTTTATTTTGTGCTAGCATAGAGTGGGACTAATGCCCTTAAGATCATCAAGAGTATATCCAATAGCAGCACGGTGCTTCTTCAGAGTTTTCAATAATTTCTCTTCTTCCTGCTCTGAAAGGTTACCACTTATAATAACATGATATATCTTCTTTTCATCAAGATAAGCATATTTAAGAGTACCAGGTAATGGTTTAGGCTGAAACACGGGGTCACCCTTGGATGGAGGAGGATCCCCTAGAATTTCAACTAGCAAGTTGTGTTTCAAAATAGGTCCCTGTTTAAAAAAATACTTCATCTATTTCCCTTCTTTCATTCATAAACATATCATTTTCATGGTCTAGCAAATATTGTTCTAAAGGATCATTGGGAGGCACGACAATAGAAGCAAGACCAATAATTTCATATTTACTAGGCAATTCTTTATCATGGGGTTGTCTACGAAATTTAGCAAAATTAAAATCATGAGACATAACCCCTAAACCAACAGTAACAATATCCTTTTCGCACTCTATCTTAGCATTAACAGTATCCAAGAAGGGTCTGCCAAATATAATGGGACAAAAGTCATCTTGTGGAGAAGCAAGAACAAGAAAATCAGAAGGATATTTAATTTTCCCACACAAGAATTCAACATCTCTAACAATCCCAACTGGTGAAATAGTATCTCTATTGGCAAGCTTAATAGTAACATCAATATCTTCTATCTTAGCAGGTGCAATATCTTGTATAATTTCTTTATATAAAGTATAAGGTATTGGACTGACACTAGCACTCATATCACATAAGCCATGATAACAGTGATCTCCTATTTTAAAAGAAACAATAGGCATGCCAACAACATGTCTATGTTTATTTTTAGTATCGGGTCCAGCAATTTTAGCAGCTTCATCACAGAAGTAAATAACATGCCCATCAATATTATCGAACAAGAGATCCTTAGCCATAGCAATACTAGGTTCAACTTTAATTTGCTCAAAGGGTGTAGGTCTTCTAGCATTACTCTTACAAACCACAGTTGAAGCTTTAGCATGATCCTTTATTCTAACAGGGAAAGGTGGTTTCTCAATATAAGCGGTAGGAACAATATGATCAACATTATAAGTGATAGTATTTTCTTCAACTTTAATAGGTTCAACTACTTTTACTTCAATGGGAGGATGATATTTAAACCACTTATCCTTAGGGAGATCAACATGAGTAGCAAATGATTCACAGAAAGAAGCTACTATCTCGGAGTCAAGTCCATTATAGCGACCCGACCTCAAACGGTCAAGTCTCTGTGCTTCAATGTCATCCCTGGATCGGTAATGCTGACACACACAGTACTCGAAGGATTTATAACAGAGTGGTAATCACACACTTATTACATTGAATGTCTCAAGAGAGAACTTATTACAATAAATATGGCTTAAGGCCATCTAATACGATAACAGCGGAAGGCTTGGAAGATAAAGTGAGTCCATCAACTCCAACGGCATAGCTGAGTGCATGACAAACGACCTATCGCACCTTACTCCTTGTCTGAAAAGTCTGCAACATGATACTTTGTAGCCCGAGAACGGGTCAACACATGGAATACGCTGGCAATGTAACACAGGAGAGTAATGAACAGATAAATGCTATCACTACATGCATATATGGCTGGTGGAGGCTGTATGGTTAATACGTCTTGCTAAAAGCCAATTTTTCCCTACAACAAAGGAATATATTTTATTTAACTATCATGGTAGTTGAACAATATTGAGAAGGTTCCTCCAACTCAATCCCAATTAAAAGTAATTATCAACCCAACAAATTAATTTGGAGTGATGAGATCCATATGATAATCCAACAACCAGATACTCAAGATGTCCATAACCGGGGACACGGCTAACCATGATTAGTTTGTACACTCTATAGAGGTTTGCGCACTTCTCCCCACAAGACTCGATCTCCTCCGTTGGATTTCTCACACTACATGGTGTTTGAGAAACGGATGACCGAGACACAGTCTTTCAGTAGCATTAACTCTTTACTCCGGGTGGACAGTTACACCTACTTTCCCTCTACATCTGCTAGCCCACCACTGAAAGAGGTCACACAACATACTCAACTATGCCAGATCCCATAATGGCTTGTGGCCGCACATGGAAGTTTCTAGCATGAATAATCCCTTTGAGCCTGGGTGGCGGACCGTAGGAGGATCACTCGGTATATCCCCGGGATCTCCTAGGACAACACTGGTATATCCCTAGGTTCCCAAAACAAGAAAGCCACCCAGATGTGTATTAAATTTGCCACCTTAAGTTCAACCATTAATTAACAATCTCACATCTGTCATGGATACACTCAAACCCAATCCATGTCTATGGGCAAAGCATGGCAATATAAGCATAACGTAGAAGTAACTCCGAGGGGTTTGATAATAAAACAGGTAATAGGTTCTACCTCATCATCTACTTCCCAAACCCACATGTTAAAAGATCCTACTCATGCAATGTGTGAAGGTTGAAACTAATGCATAAAAACTGGGTGATAAAGGGGTATGATCAAAGTGTTACTTGCCTTGCTGATGACCCGCAAAACCTAGAGACTCGTAGTAGCACGCTTCGCACTCCGGGTGTTCTATCGCAAACAAACAATAACATACATAAGAAATCAAGCAGAGATGCACGGGTAAATCTCAAATAAGAAGATCTAACCAGAAAGTTCAACTTAAGGACTCTGGTGTGCAAAAAGAACCAAATCAAACGGAGCAATGAAACTCAAACTGCGAAAGAAACAAGATCTGATTACTAATCTAGACTAAAGTCAAATTTTACAGTACCAAAATCTTATTCAAGTTGGTTAAACAGAAAGAGGGCTTCAAAACGAAGATCTAGACGTCTGAATCGCCGCATTCCGATAAACGAGCGAAAAGATAAGCTAAAACGAAAATCGGGTCAGAAATCGCGATCGAAAATAATCGCGAAAAACCCTGGAAAAAGAAAAACTGACGAACAAGCTAACGAACGAACGTTCGCTGTCTGTGACTAACGGGTGAACATCGTTCGTTAAAACAAATGTACAAACGAGTGTTCGCTAAATAACCAAACCGAAAAAAATGAACGAATTGATCTAAAAAAATAGATCTAGGGTTCGAAATAAACCGAATGGTTTTTAAAGAAAAACTGACGGCTACCGGGGCGAACACGTCGGCGGCGGCGGGAACTCCGGCGGGGCGGGGCGGCGGGCTCCGGCGGCGGTGCAAGGCGCGGCGGCGACGCGAGGCTAGCGGCGGCGGTGCTCGGGCGGGGCTAGGGTTGGCGCGACTCGGGCTGGTGGGCTGGGGGTCGCGGGGGCGCGACTTATAAGGGCCGGCCGGGGCGGGGTCCAGGCCGTGTACGGCCCGGTGTCGGTTGAACTTTTTTTTAAAATAATTCCACGCAAAAAAACAAAGAAAATAAATAATAAACGGACTCCAAAAATCCTGAAATAAATTTTCCCCGTCCACTAAAAATACGCCGGACAAGGTGAACATTTATTTGGGCCTCTAATGCAATTTTGAAAAACGCATATTTTTCCTAATTCAAATAAAATAGCGATAAAACCCCAAATAAAAATACAAATTGATTTTAGTATTTTTCCTCCAACATTTCATTTATTTTGGAGAAGTCATATTATCTCCTCCCATGTAATTTTAATATGAAATATGTTTGGGGAAGAAAAATAATTAAAACCAAAGTGATCCTTGTTTCAATATTTGATAAAACTCAAATATGAGAACGAGGGAAAATCCCCAACTCTCTCCGAGGGTCCTTGAGTTGCTTAGGATTTTGAGGATCACAAGAACGAAATGCAATAAAATATGATATGCATGGATGACCTATGTATAACATTCCAATTGAAAATTTGGGATGTTACATCCATATTTAGTGCTAAATTCACGAAAAGCATCGGTATCCATAAAAGATTTAACACAATCAAACTTAGGTGTTATACCTGACTCTTTACCTTCGTCGAGTTCCCAATCTTCAAAGTTGTGTTTAATTCTTTCCAATAAATCCCATCTGCATTCAATAGTCTTCATCATAAAAGAACCAGTGCAAGAAGTATCGAGCATGGAGCAATTATTGAGAGAAAGCCGAGCATAAAAATTTTGAATGATAATTTCTCTTGAGAGCTCATGATGGGGGCATGAGTATAAAATTGACTTAAGCCTCCCCCAAGCTTGAGCGATACATTCTCCTTCGCGAGGCCAATATATATATATATATATATATATATATATATATAATTACGATCACGATGAACCAGATGGATAGGATAACACTTCTGATGAAATTCCGATTTGAATCGGTTGTAGTTCCATGATCCAATATCATCACATAGCCTAAACCATGTCAATGCCTTTCCCTTCAAAGATAAAGGGAAGACATTCTTCTTGATTACATCCTCGGGTATACCTGCAAGCTTAAATAATCCACAAACTTCATCCACATAGATTAGGTGCATATCGGGATGTAATGTTCCATCTCCTGTAAAAGGGTTAGCTAGAAGTTTCTCTATCATACCTAAAGGAATTTCAAAGTAAACATTTTCAGTAGGTTTAGTAGGTTGAGGAGAAACTCTTTGCTCTACTGGCCGGGGTGAAGATACCCTGAACAAGCCCCTCAAAGGATTATTATCCATAGTAACAAGTGACAATAAATTTTAGCACACTATATAAATTTTTCCTTACCAAATTCCACCTACCAGAGGCACTTCACTCCCCGACAACGGCGCCAGAAAAGTGTCTTGATGACCCATAAGTATAGGGGATCTATTGTAGTCCTTTTGATAAGTAAGAGTGTCAAACCCAACGAGGAGCAGAAGGAAATGACAAGTAGTTTTCAGTAAGGTATTCTCTGCAAGCACTAAAATTATCGGTAACAGATAGTTTTGTGATAAGGTAATTTGTAACGGGTAACAAGTAACAAAAGTAAACAAGGTGCAGCAAGGTGGCCCAATCCCTTTTGTAGCAAAGGACAAGCCTGGACAAACTCTTATATAAAGGAAAGCACTCCTGAGGACACATGGGAATTATCGTCAAGCTAGTTTTCATCATGCTCATATGATTCTCATTCGTTACTTTGATAATTTGATATGTGGGTGGACCGGTGCTTGGGTACTACCCTTCCTTGGACAAGCATCCCACTTATGAATAACCCTCCTCGCAAGCATCCGCAACTATGAAAGAAGAGTTAAGGTAAACCTAACCATATCATGAAACATATGGATCCAAATCAGCCCCTTACGAAGCAACGCATAAACTAGGGTTTAAGCTTCTGTCACTCTAGCAACCCATCATCTACTTATTACTTCCCAATGACTTCCACTAGGCCAAACAATGGTGAAGTTTCATGTAGTCGACGTTCACATAACACCACTAGAGGAAAGACAACATACATCTCATCAAAATATCGAACAAATACCAAATTCACATGACTAGTTATAACAAGACTTCTCCCATGTCCTCAGGAACAAACGTAACTACTCAAAAATTATGTTCATGTTCATAATAAGAGGGGTATTAATGTGCATAAAGGATCCAAACATATAATCTTCCACCAAATAAACCAACTAGCATCAACTACAAGGAGTAATCAACACTACTAGCAACCCACAGGTACCAATCTGAGGTTTTAAGACAAATATCGGATACAAGAGATGAACTAGGGTTTGAGAGGAGATGGTGTTAGTGATGATGTTGATGGAGATTGATCCCCTCCCGACGATAGGATCGATGGTGATGACGATGGTGACGATTTCCCCTTCCTGGAGGGATGTTTCCCGGGCAGAACAGCTCCGCCGGAGCCCTAGATTGGTTCCGCCAAGGTTCCGCCCTGAGACGGAGGCGCTTCGTCCCAAAAGCTTCCATATGATTTTTTCAGGGCAAAATACACTTTATACTAGAAGATGGGCATCGGGGGGCTTCCAGGTGGCCCACGAGGCAGGGGGTGCGCACAGGGGGTAGGGCGCGCCCTCCACTCTCGTGGACAGTGGGTGGCCCCCCTCTGGTGCTTCCTTAGCCCAATATTTTATGTATATTCCAAAACTGACTTTCGTGGAGTTTCAGGACTTTTGGAGTTGTGCAGAATAGGTCTCTAATATTTTCTCCTTTTCCAGCCCAGAATTCCAGCTGCCGGCATTCTCCCCTTTCACGTAAACCTTGTAAAATAAGAGAGAAAAGACATAAGTATTGTGACATAATGTGTAATAACGGCCCATAATGCAATAAATATTGATATAAAAGCATGGTGCAAAATGGACGTATCAGGCTCCACCGCCCACCTTCGTCCCAACTGATCCCACTTTTAATGTCGTCGGCGCCTCAGTTTAAAATCAACCCTGCAGTACCCGGTATCGCTACAATCTTCTCTATTCCTCTCCGATTCTCCTGTCGTCTACCTCCGACCAGCCTGACCTAACCACATGCCATGCCGCATCATGATGGTCTACCCTTAGTCTTCTAGTTTCCTGAGGAAGACACCTAGCTGGATGTAACGCCCCGGATACAACTTTCCATATTTGTAACTTCGACTCTTGCCTTTTCCGGAGATGTGATATGAGATTCCCTTCGTGGCTGGGTTTTTGTCTTCATTTTGAATTTTGTTCGTGTCATGCATTTCATATCATGTCATCATGTGCATCGCATTTGCATTCATGTTCGTCTCATGCATCTAAGCATTTTCCCCGTTGTCCGTTTTGCAATCCGACACTCCTACATGCTCCGGCGCACCCCTCTTGTCTCTTTTTGTGAGTGGGTGTTAAACGTTCTCGGAATGGACCAAGATTTGCCAAGTGGCCTTGGTACACCACCGGTAGACCGCCTGTCAAATTTCGTTCCATTTGGAGTCCGTTTGATACTCCAACGGTTAACCGGGTAACCGCGAAGGCCTCTTGTGTGTTGCAGCCCAACACCCCTTCAAAACAGCCCATTAACCCATCCAAAACACTTCCATGTCCTCCGCCGTTGGATCACGATTGTGTGGGCGAAAACTACACCTCATTTGGACACTCCAAACTCCCTCTACCTATAAATATGTGATCCCCTCCGAATTTTCGCGGATGAAACCCTAACCTCCTTCCACCTCGCGCTGCCAGACAGATCTTCCCACCGCCCGTACATGTCCGCAGTCGCCTCTCGTCCAACCACAGCGCACCACATCACCCCGCCGCCGTCCCACCATCGCGCCGGCCCGCCAGGCCCATCCGGAGCCCGCCCGGGCCCGGAGATCGCCGCCGCGGCTCGCGAGCCCGCGCAGCCCGCGTCTCGCTGTCTCACCGCCACCGCGCCGGATTCCCCGTGCCGCTCGCCAGTGCCCCGCTGCTCGCCGCACCTCCGTCGTGCCCATCACCCGCCTCCACGTCAAGCACACCCCGCTCGCCCGAGCCACAACCGCCGCCTCCATGCCTCGCCTGCGCCGCTGCCTTCACCACCGCGCCCCGCCGCCGCCTTGAAACTCCGGTGAGCGCTAACTGCCGGATCCCGTTGTTCCCGTCTCCACCGCGGGTCCCTTCGGCCAGACTGGTCGGGGAGCAGCCGGATCCGCCCCGCACCCCGTTCCCGGCTACCTCCGTCGCCGGTGCGCCACCGCTCGGCGGATCCACGACTCGCTCCCGCCTCTGTTGACCTCCGGCCTCGTCCCCGTCGACCATGCCGTCCACGCGGGCCACGGCCCATCTCCATGCCAGGCCCAGCACCGCTCCATCGGCCCGCCATGTTTCCCCGTCGTCCTGGGCCACGGCCCGCGTCGGTGAGCAGCCCGCACCTCTATTCCTCGCCCAGTGCGTGACTTAGCTATCCTGCGCTCGACTCTATACTTCACTAAGTCCTTGATATCCAATATATTGGTGTCCCATTCATCTTGCCATATCTCCGTGACCGTAGCTCTGTTGCATGCATATGATATATCAAAATGTTCATTGTGGGATGCTCTTCATTTCATTCCATTGTGGCATGTTTGTTTGAGTTCAGCTTGATGCCCAAATAATTGATGCAAGAGTGCTATAAATGTTCACTGATGTTACTTATCATATCATGGCGATTTGTCATTTTTGCCACATTTGATGGGTGCTTCATATGGGCATGAGCGCTACATGTGTTTTGAACTATGCCATTCCATCTTTACAGAGGTGCTTGCCGTGTATTTTTGTGATCTACATGGTGTCTAGCAAAAGCTTGCAAACTAGGCTTCATGATATTGCTAAGTCCTTGTTCTGTTGTTATTTTTATGCCATGTAAACTTGATCCTACAGTGAGATCCATATTTGTTTTGAGTATCTTCAGTAAGGGTGTTTTGAACATATGGTTATGCTCTATCCATCCATGGCCATGTTTGCAATTATGGAGTTCTCTAGAATGTCTAATTATTGCTCTACTTTTGCCATAAAATGTTCCTGGCAGATTGTTTACATGTTAATCATTTTTGCCATGGTTGTTGTTAGTGATCCATGCATGCTATGAACTTGATATTGCCATGGTTAGCTTCATGAACATGTCATCTTGCTGTTGCCATGCCTGTTTTGTCATGCAAGGCTTTATGATGAGTGATTTGATCTCGCAAAGTTGCTTTCATAATGCTGTTTATGCCATGCTCAGTTTTCTCCTGTCTGAAACTGTTAATAAAACTTGCTATGTTTACATGGGTGCCATCATATCGTCTGTGCCTTTTTGGCTCATGATTAGTGAGGGACTTGTGATCTATGCATTTAGTAGAATCATGACATGCCTTTGTTTACTATGATATGTTCCTGTAGCATGTTGTTTGCTTGCTCTAAACATTGCTTCCTGATGTTATTTCTAGCATGTTAGTATTTTCACTAAGTCTGTGAAGTTGATACCGTTTGCACTTTTGCCATGCTTGTTTGAGCCTGCTCTTGTGTGATTTAGCCGCAGCTCAGTGTTCATGTTTTGTCAAGCTTCTTGAGTACATCACTGTCATGTGCTTTGTTGCTATGTTGGAGTGAACTACCTTAGTTTCTTGTTGCATTCTAGATGGCATCGTGTTGTTAATCGCAGAATTGTGCCATCCTTGTTTTGCTTGCCATTTGCAAACCGTGCATCCGTTTCCGGTGATCTTTATATTGATTTCGACCGAAATCATCTCATCTTTCCAGCGGCACACTTGGTTTTCCAAGTTGCTGCCTTGTTCATTCTTTCCCTTCCAAAGCACGCATATGCATTGCATATCATGTCTTGCATATCATGCCATGTTTTGCATCATGTTGCTTGTGCATTGCACCGTGATTGATTGTTGGTCCTTTGCTTGGGTTCTTGCTTTGGGTAGAGCCGGGAGATGAGTACGTGATTGAGGAACATGTTGAGTACGCTAACAAGGATCAAGCTTTCGACAACTCTAAGAACTTTGCAGGCAAGATGACCATACCCTCGAAATCACTTCTATCTTTGCTTGCTAGTTGTTCGCTCTATTGCTATGCCGCGCTACCTACCACTTGCTATATCATGCCTCCCATATTTCCATGTCAAACCTCTAACCCTACTTTCCTAGCAAACCGTTGTTTGGCTATGTTATCGCTTTTCTCAGCCCCTCTTATAGGTTGCTAGTTGCAGGTGAAGATGAAGTTTATTCCATGTTGGAACATGGATTTTGTTGGGATATCATTACTATATATTTTATTTACTTTAATGCATCTATATACTTGGTAAAGGGTTGAAGGCTCGGCCTTATGCCTGGTGTATTGTTCCACTCTTGCCGCCCTAGTTTCCGTCATACTGGTGTTATGTTCCTTGATTTTGTGTTCCTTACACGGTTGGGTGTTATGGGAACCCCTTGACAGTTCACCTTGAATAAAACTCCTCAAGCAAGGCCCAACCTTGGTTTTACCATTTTCCTACCTACCACCATATACCTTCCCTTGGGTTCTGCAGACTCAAGGGTCATCTTTATTTTAAACACCCCGGGCCAGTGCTCCTCTGAGTGTTGGTCTGAAACGGGCAGCCTGCGGGGCCACCTCGGGGCAACTCGAGGGTTGGTTTTACTCGTAGCTTGACCTATCCGGTATGCCCTAAGAACGATATATGTGCGACTCCTGTCGGGATTTGTCGGCACATCGGGTGGCTTTGCTGGTCTTCTTTTACCATTGTCGAAATGTCTTGTAACCAGGATTCCAAGACTGATCGGGTCTTCCAGGGAGAAGGAATATCCTTCGTTGACTGTGAGAGCTTGTGATGGGCTAAGTTGGGACACCCCTGCAGGGTATAAACTTTTGAGAGCCGTGCCTGTGGTTATGTGGCAGATGGGAATTTGTTAATATCCGGTTGTAGAGAACTTGACACTTAATTAAAATGAATCAACCGCGTGTGTAGCTGTGATGGTCTCTTTTCGGCGGAGTCTGGGAAGAGAACACGGTCTCGTGTTATGCTTGAACGTAAGTAGCTTCAAGATCACTTCTTGATCACTATTAGCTTCTCGACCGTGTGTTGCTTCTCTTCTCGCTCTCTTTTGCGTAAGTTAGCCACCATATATGCTTAGTGCTTTGCTGCAGCTCCACCTCACTACCATTTTCTACCCATAAGCTTAAATAGTCTTGATCTCGCGGGTGTGAGATTGCTGAGTCCTCGTGACTCACAGATACTTCCAAACAGACGCAGGTGCCGATGATGCCAGTGCAGGGGACGCTACCGAACTCAAGTGGGAGTTCGACAAGGATTTGGGCCATTACTATGTTTCTTTTCCGGATGATCAGTAGATGAGCCCAGTTGGGGCGATCGGGGATCTAGCATTTGGGGTGGTCTTTCTTTATTTTGGTTCTGTAGTCAGACCTTGATTGTATTCTGGATGATGTATGACTATTTATGTATTGTGTGCAGTGGCGATTGTAAGCCGACTCTTTATCCCTTTCTTATTCAGTACATGGGATGTGTAAAGATTATCCCTCTTGCGACAGACCTACCATGCGGCTATGCCTCTAAGTCGTGCCCCGACACGTGGGAGATATAGCCGCATTGTGGGTGTTACACCAGAGTCTCAAGAACATAAGGCGCTTTGGGATGATCTTGAACCGGCCTTGCGGGAAGATGCCACGCCTGTCCCCTCTCCCGTTCCGGCTCCCGTCGCCCCGACTGCACCAGCGCCCATCCCTGTGGCATTGATGGGCTAGGAGCCGTACATTGTTGTTGAGCTTGATGCCACGGGGTTCCACGAGGTCCCTGCTGACTTTCATGCGCCCGTGCACCTGCCAGCGCATGCGCCTACGCGTGCACTGACGCACACGCCTGTGCACCTGCCAGCGCATGTGCCTGCGCATGCACTGACGTGCGCGCCCGTGTAGGTGCCTGTGCACACGAATGTCTCTGCCGCGTTGTTGCCAACGCCTGTCCCCGCGTGGGTGCCAGTGCCCCCCTCAGCGGCATGGATGGCCGCCGTTGACTACTTCCTTGCACCAACACCAATCGCCTCCTCCCGGCACTTGACTCGCTCCTGGAGACCGTAGTCCAGAACATTATGGCCTTCCTTGAAGCTAGGGCCAACGTCCAGGAGTATGCCAACAATGACGCAAGACGCCGCCGTCGCCGTTGTCGTCGCCATCGGTCCGTGGCCCGATGACACACAGAGCACGGCAGAGGAGCCGCTTCCCACCACAAGACACCCCCGCCGCCGCTGTGTAATCTAAATTTTCCATGAAAAACGTTCAGATTGCCATGCTTAAAATCCGGACGTTTATCACTTCCCTTTATTTTAGATCGACCGTCATATGAATGTAAAGTCAGAGTCAGACTGAATGAAATATATGGTTTGATCGATTGAATGTTCTGCTAGAGCCGTATCAAATTAAATATAAAACGTCATCAACCAACATGTATTCCTTCTCATCCAATGACCTAGACTACTTCAATGTCGAGCGCTCAACACGTTTAGCATGCAGTTAATTTCATGCCAAAAATAGTGCTAATCACATAATAACACGCAAATAATATCCTACTTAATATCCGCATGCACTTAATATACTTCCAAATTAACATGCATTGCACGTACACATTGACTAGTACTACTAGTACGTGAAACTAGTGCCGTAACTTGTGAACACGTCCAGATATGGTCAATGGCAACATCGCCCGCGAGTTCTTCGTGTTTGCCCATGCGTCTAAATGCAGAAGGGGAGGAGAGAGAGAGTACACATGAAACCCACCAGTAAGTGAAGGCGAATAGTACGTGCTAACGAGTCGTTCCCACTAATGTACTAAAAATAATATTACATGTTATCCATTAAATAGGTTGTGGTAATATAAAAACATTATATGAACAAAGGGGGGGGGTACAACAAACATTGATGTTCTACGTATGTTGCCTATTGACGTGCGGCTTGAAGGCCCTGGTCGCATGTTCGATCCTCGTCCTTTATTTTTTTATTTGTATATGGGTCCAAATTTGTTTCATGACAGGTGGGCCCCTCGGTGTGTAGTTTGTAGCACTTTAATTTGTGGGTCAAAATTTGTTCCATTCCAGGTGGACTACCAGTGTGTAGTTTTGTAGCTTATTTGTAATAATTAAAGAGAACAACAAAGTTTTTTGCAATAATTCCATGGTGCGGCGTTGAAGGCGAGAAAGGACGTGTGAGAGAGTGATGAATGAGCCAGAGGGAAATCAATTGGGGGAGGTGCGGGGATTTCAATGGTGTTTGGAGTAGTTGTGGGCCTAATGCTATGAAAATATAATCTAAAACCACCGGAATAAATGCCTACACAAATTAATCCAAGGTTGGAGTCCCTCTCGCAATGTAAATAGCTCCGGCTTTGCGAGGGATGTAGAGGTAGCTTCAATGTGTGGAAGATACGGCGTGAGAAAGTGAGGTCAATCGAGAGACATATAGATAGAGAGACAAAGTGAGTGTGGTCCGACATTCATTGAAAAGATATATATGCTCTGGAGAGATATTGTCCGATTGAGCTTTTGGGAAGGGTGAGGGCTGTAAGATAGAGCTTGAGAGATGATCCAGTCACAGACATGTATATATATTTTGTGCGTGGGAGGAAGCAAGGTCAATCAATTACATGTATAAAGGGAGAGAGATTGAGAGAGTGTGGGTCGTCGTGTGATTGAAAGAGTGAGATGGGTTGGAGAGAGTGACCTAGATAGACAATGTGCATGAGAGAGTACAATATGAATATGTCGAATTGGGCTCAAACATGGAGATATATCGTTTGTATCCGAGAAAGAGCGAGATTAATCGAGACATACAAAGAGAGAGAGAGAGTGAGAGAGAGAGAGATTGAGCGAGTGTGGCCCGCCATGATGTCGAAAGAGTGGGAGCGGCTTGGATGGACTGACCTAGATAGACATTCTGCGTGAGAGAGTATAGAGTGTGTCAAACGAGGCCCAAACAGGGAGATATATCATTTGTGTGTGGAAGAAAACGAGGTTAATCGAGATTCAGATAAAGAGAGCGAGATTGGGCGAGTGTGGCTCGCCGTGCGGAAGAAAGAGTGAGATAGTCTTAGGGAGTGACCTAGATAGACAACGTGCGTGCGTGCACATGAGATGTTGGGGGGCTAGATAGGCAATGCATGTATCTAGCGAGAGAGAGTGGGAGGGAGAGAGAGAGCGTGGCATGTGGTGCAATGGCGGGTGTGTGAGGTAAATACATTTGGTAACAGATTGAAAAAAGGGGTTGTGTAGTTGATATAGTTAGAGATCGAAACATGGAGAGAAAGAATGAACGTGTGTCGGAAACCGATAGCTTCCTAAGATGGTTAGGAGAGGAAGATTGACCGATACAGGAAGTATGTAGTGTGTGTGCGGGGGGGGGGGGGGGGGGGCTAAAAACAACATTTGAATGTAGATAGTACGGGACTTAATATCGATGTTTCAATTCGGTGCACATTGTAAGATTTGAACAGAGGACCATGCATATGGGTAATTATTTCAAATTCGTGCCTTACTAGGTTTGGAAAAGTTGACATTGACTCGATTGTTGTGCTATTTTGTAGGTCATATGTTTGAATCCAGCCAAAAGTTTTCTCACTACCATGGTGTTCATCTATACTTATGAATTTATATTAAAAACGTAGCATGGATACCATGAAATGCCAAATCCATGTTAGAATTGGAGATCGCTATCTGACACACACTCTAATTCAAATAACTAATTATGTGACACACACTCTAATCCATGTTAGTGTGGATACCGTGGATGCCGTTTCAATTTTTTTTTCAAATAACTCCTCATCAATTAATTTATAGTATCTCATGTTGAATGACTAATTATTTGCAAGGAAAACACAAGCATGGTAATACATACAGATTCGTTTGCAAATGAAAGAAGATTTATTTGCATTCTCAAATGTAGGCGCACCAGGCAGACCAGGGTCGTGTCATGGTGGTCGCGTGTGTCGTACGTACGCTTAGCACCCAGCCACCCACCCCCTCCCTCCCCTCCCCCCCAAAAAAGAATGACGACAAAATAAGTTCGCGCTTCCACGTTTCGGATTGAAATATCTGGCAGTCCCAATTCCAGCCTTGCAAAATTTCCCTTCTCCATCGTCCCCTTCCGCGCCCATATTGCTCAAATCCCCAATTCGCCGCCAACCCAAGCAAAGTTTGAACTGCCCCTCGTCTAATCTCTTTCCCCACCTCTGTGTTGGTCGACAATGACGTAGACGACGGTCGCGCTTCACCACTGCACCGGAGCTACCTCATCTATGCCGTCGTCCACTGCACCGGGTGGTCCACCGACAATGTCGTCTGCCGCAACGGACGTGCCTCACAGACACCGACTTCCACCGCATCAGGTGCACTTCACCGACACCGTCTCCCACCTCACCGGGGCTACTTCACCGAGCACATCATCGCACCTCCGCCCCCCGAGGCCGTTGGGGCTTCACCAATGGTCTCGTCCACCGCATCGTAGCGCTCTGTTGCCACTCAAGATCTGCATCCGTGCGTGATAAAGAAAAACTTTTACAAACTCTGTTTGCTCTTGTTGTTGTAAATATGTAAAGCCGATATTCAAGTTTTCAGCAAAGATTATGAACTAACCATATTCACAATAAGACTTAGGCCTCATGTTTACTCATATCAATGGCATAATCAACTAGCGAGCAATAATAATAAATCTCGGATGACAACACTTTCTCAAAACAATCATAATATGATATAACAAGATGATATCTCGCTAGCGCTTTCTGAGACTGCAAAACATAAATGCAGAGCACCTTTGAAGTTCAAGGACTGACTAAACATTGTAATTCATGGTAAAAGAGATCCAGTCATACTCAATGCAAACTAATAATAATGGATGCAAATGATAGCGGTGCTCTCTAACTGGTGCTTTTTAATAAGAGGATGATGACTCAACATAAAAGTAAATAGATAAGCCCTTCGCAGAGGGAAGCGGGGATTTGTAGAGGTGCCAGAGCTCGATTTTTGAAATAGAGATGAATAATATTTTGAGCGGTATACTTTCATTGTCAACATAACAACTGAGAGATCTCGATATCTTCCATGCTACACACATTATAGGCAGTTCCCAAACATAATGGTAAAGTTTATACTCCCCCTACCACCAACAAACATCAGTCCATGGCTTGTCCGAAACAACGGGTGCCTCCAACTAACAACAATCCTGGGGGAGTTTTGTTTGCAATTAATTTAATTTAAGCATGGGACTGGGCATCCCGGTTACCAGCCATTTTCTCGTGAATGAGGAGCGGAGTCCACTCCTCTTAAGAAAATCCGCCTAGCATGGAAGATATAGACAACCCTAGTTGATACATGAGCTATTCGAGCATACAAAACATAATTTCATTTGAAGGTTTAGAGTTTGGCACATACAAATTTACTTGGAACGGCAGGTAGATACCGCATATAGGAAGGTATGGTGGACTCATATGGAATAACTTTTGGGGTTTATGGAAATGGATGCACAAGCAGTATCCCCGCTTAGTACAAGTGAAGGCTAGAAAAAGACTGGGAAGCGACCAGCTAGAGAGCGACAACAGTCATGAACATGCATTAAAATTAATCAACACTGAGTGCAAGCATGAGTAGGATATAATTCACCATGAACATAAATATCGTGGAGGCTATGTTGATTTTGTTTCAACTACATGCGTGAACATGTGCCAAGTCAAGCCACTCAAATCGCTCAAAGGAGGATACCACCCTATCATACCACATCACAACCATTTTAATAGCATGTTGGCATGCAAGGTAGACCATTATAAACTCCTAGCTAATTAAGCATGGCATGAGCAACTATAATCTCTAATTGTCATTACAAACATGTTTCGTTCATAATAGGCTAAATCAGGAACGATGAACTAATCATATTTACAAAAACAAGATAGGTCGAGTTCATACCAGCTTCTCTCATCTCAATCAGTCCATCATATATCGTCATTATTGCCATTCACTTGCACAACCGAACGGTGTGGATAATAATAATGGTGCACACGCATTGGACTAAACTGGAACCTGCAAGCATTTAATACAAGGGAGAAAACAAGGTAATATGGGCTCTTTGTCAGATCAACAATAATGCATATGAGATCCACTCAACATTTTCATCATGGTCTTCTCCTCTCGACCCCCAAAGAAAAGAAAAGAAACAAAACTATTTACATGGGAAAGCTCCCAACAAGCAAAAGAAGAATGAGAAATCTTTTTGGGTTTTCTTTTAATTACTACTACTACAGGCATGGAAAGTAAACTAGCTCAAAGCTACAACTAATTTTTTTTATTTTTATTAAGGTAGCATGGATAGTACAATAAAAAAGTATGAGCACCGACAACTGGCATGAGTGTGTGAATATGAATGTAATGTCGGTGAGAAATACGTACTCCCCCAAGCTTAGGCTTTTGGCCTAAGTTGGTCTATGCCCATGGATAAAAGTGGTCCCCTCCAGTGTACTTAGGAGGATCCTCGGGGTGCCACTGGTTGGCGATCTCCTCCGAATCCCACTGATAAACAAACTGCCGATAAGGGTCAGGAGATGGCTCAGGCTCAGGCTCTGGGGATTGTGTTCGCTCCCAATATGCATAAATGTCATCGGGCAGGATGATGTATGTGCCTGAATAAATGTTAAACAAAGAAGGTGCAGGCAGGGTAATAATCTGACAAGTCTTTTCACTGAATACCAGGTTATAAATGAGTCTCTTCTCTTTATCATCGCAAATAAAATCATGTGCTACCATACTTTTATAGTCTAAGAAAATAGGGGGAAACACCTTTTCTTCTTTCTCATAGTGTCTAATAGGTATCTCAGAATATTTAGCAAGACGCGAAGCAAAGATGCCTCCAAAAATGGGGCCCTTTGTATGATTTAGAGTCAACCGTTTAGCGACCATAGCACCTTAACTGAAAGTTCTATCATGGAGTAGAGCATGGCGCAAAATGGCGAGGTCAAGAGTGTAGCGACCAGACCTCAAACGGTCCAATCTCTGTGCTCCGGTGTCATCCCTGGATCAGTAATGCTGACACCACACAGTACTTGAAGGATTTATAGTAGAGTAGCAATCACACACTTATTACATCGAGTGTCTCCAAAGATAACTTATTACAATAAAAATGGCTTAAGGCCATCTAATAACGATAACATCGGAAGGCTTGGAAGATAAGTGAGTCCATCAACTCCAACGGCATCACTAAGTATAGAACCACAACCTAAAACTCCTTAATCGTCGTCTGAAAAGTCTGCAACATTAACGTTGCAGCCCAAAAACGGGTCAGCACATGGAATATGCTGGCAATGTAACACATAGAGAATAATGGAATGAAACAGCTATACTATATGCATATTTGGCTGGTGGAAAGCTCTATGGTTACAGTTTTGCGTAAAGCCAATTTTTCCCTACTGCAAAGGAATAAATTAATTTAACTATTATGGTGGTTGTTAAACATTGAGAATGGTTGACATCATTCTCAATCCCAATTAAACATCATCATTAAACAAACCTAACAAAATTAATCTTTAGAGTAACATGTTGAGATTCACATGATAATCCAGGTACTAGATACTCAAGATGTCCATAACCGGGGACACGGCTAACCATGATTAGTTTATACACTCTGCAGAGGTTTGCGCACTTTTCCCCACAAGACCCGATCGCCTCCTTTTGGTTTCTCGCACTACACGGTGTTTGAGAAACGGATGACCGAGACATAGTCTTTCAGAAGCGCTAGCACCTTACGATCGGTAGACCGTACCACCTACATCCCCTACATCTGCTAGTCTACCACTGTAAGAGTTCGCACGACTTAGTCAACTATGCTAGAGCCCATAATAGCTTGTGGCTGCACACGGAAGATTCTAGCATGAATAATCTCATGATCCCTTTGAGCCTGGGTGGCAGTCCAAAAGAAAACAGGCAATCCTGGAATACCCAGGTGCCTCAATCCACCCAGATGTGTGTTTAGGTTGCCACCTTAAGTAAACCATTAATTAACAAAGCTCACATCTGTCATGGATACACTCACCCAATCCACGTCTACTAGCATACCATAGCAATAATAAGCAAACGTAGAAGTAACTCCCAAAGGTTTGATAATTAGGCAGGTAATAGGTACTACCTCAACTACTTCCCATACCCACAATTTAATTAGATCCTAATCATGCAATGTGTAAGGATTGATCTAATGCAATAAAACTGGGTAGTAGGAGGTATGATCAAAGTGTTACTTGCCTTGCTGATGATCCGGGAAACCTAGCGATTCGAAGTAACAAGCGGTGCACTCCGGGTACTCTATCACAAACAAACAAGCACACAATAAGTACTCAACTAATGCACAGGTAAAACTCAAATAAGAGATTTAACCAGAAAGTTCAACTTAAGAACTCCGGTTAGCAAAAAGAATCGAATCAAACGAAGCAACGAAAAACAAACGGCAAAAGAAACAGGCTTCGTTTACTATTCTGTATCTAAGGCAATTTTTACAGAAGCAAAAACTTGTTTAAGTTGGTTAAACGGGAAGAAAAACGATGAACAATTTAACAAACGAACGTTCGTTAACTAAATCTAAACGAAGAACGCGTTCGTTAAAACGAATGAACAAGCGAACGCTCGCTAATTAGCCTAAACCGGAAAAAAACCGATCTAAAGAAAAAACGAAACAAAAAAAACCGACGAAAACCGAATGGTTTTTCCGGGAAAAACGGCGGCGGGATCGAGGTAAACCTCAGGCGGCGGGACGGCAGCGGCGGCTCCGGCGAGGCGGTGGCGTCGGCGGCGGAGGTGTCCGACGGGGCGGCAGCGGCGGGCGGCGGCGGGCGCGGGCGGCGGCGTCGGGCGCGGCGGCGGGGGCGGGGTTCGAGGCGGGGCGGCTAGGGTTTCGGCCCGGGGTGGGCCGGCGGCTTATAAAGGCTGGGTCCGGGGGAGTCCGGGTCTAGCACGGCCCGTAGGTCGGTTCAGACGTTTTTTTAAAAAAAACTTACAGTCAAAAAAAAACAAAAGGACTACTAAACGGACTCCAAAAATCCCGAAATAAATTTTCCCCGGCTTCTAAAATCAAGCCGCACAGGATGAACATTTATTTGGGGCCTAAATTTAATTTTGAAAAACGTGCATTTTTCCTAAATTCAAATAAAATAGCAAATAAAACCAAATAAAATCGTATTTGATTTTTTTTATTAAATCCTCAATATTTCTTTATTTTGGAAAAGTCATTTTATTCCCTCTCTCATATTTTTGTAATAGAGATAATTGAAGATAAAATAAATCAAATCAAAGGATCCTATTTTCAAAATTTGAGACAACTCAAATATGAAAATAACGAAATCCCCAACTCTCTCCAAGGGTCCTTGAGTTGCAAAAAATTTCTAGGATCAACCAAAATGCAATAAATATGTTATGCAATTATGATCTAGTGTATAACATTCCAAATTGAAAATTTGGGATGTTACAAACCTACCCCCTTAAGATGAATCTCGCCCTCGAGATTCGGGTTGGCTAGAAAATAGGTGAGGGTGGTCCTTCAGCAAATCCTTCTCTCGTTCCCAGGTGGCTTCATCCTCCGTGTGGTGGCTCCACTGAACCTTGCAAAACTTGATAACCTTGCTGCGGGTGACTCGACTGGCATACTCTAGAATCTTAACTGGTTTCTCCTCATAGGTCAAATCACTGTCCAACTGAATTGCTTCCAGTGGTACCATATCTCTCAGCGGTATGTCGGCCATCTCTGCGTGGCACTTCTTCAACTGGGATACATGGAACACGTCGTGAACTCCTGATAATCCTTCGGGCAATTCCAACTTATAGGAAACTTCTCCCATACGCTCCAAAACTTGGTATGGGCCTACAAAACGTGGTGCTAACTTCCCCTTAACTCCAAAGCACTTAACTCCTCGAAGTGGTGATACTCGAAGATAGACTCGGTCTCCGACTTCGTAAACTGTCTCCTTGCATTTAGAATCTGCATAACTCTTCTGCCTGGATTGAGCTACCTTCAGCCTGTCGCGAATTAATTTCACTTTCTATTCAGACTCCTTTATCAGATCCGGTCCAAATAACTGGCGATCTCCAACTTCATCCCAGGACAATGGGGTCCTGCACCTCCTTCCGTACAAGGCTTCGAAAGGGGGCCATCTTCAAACTATATTGATAGCTGTTGTTGTAAGAGAACTCTGCATATGGCAAATTCTCATCCCAACTAGATCCATAATCTAGCGCACAAGCTCTTAGCATATCCTCCAAAATATGATTTACTCTCTCGGTCTGTCCATCTGTCTGCGGGTGGAAAGCTGTGCTAAACTCCAGTCTGGTTCCCAAAGTCTCATGCAACTGATTCCAGAACTTTGAGGTAAACTGGGTTCCTCTATCCGATACAATGCTCCTTGGAACTCCATGCAGACATACGATCCTGGTCATGTATATCTTTGCCAACTTTGCACTTGTATAGGTAGTCTTCACTGGAATGAAATGAGCTAACTTTGTCAAACGATCGACTACAACCCATATCGAGTCATAGCCTGAACGTGTTCTGGGAAATCCTGTGATAAAATCCATGCCTAGCTTATCCCACTTCCATTCGGGTATCGGCAATGGTTGTAGCAATCCTGCTGGCTTCTGATGCTCTTCCTTCACTCTCTGACATACATCACAAACTGCTACATATTCTGCAATATCCTTCTTCATTCCGGTCCACTAGAAAATATCCTTCAAATCCAAATACATCTTGGTATTTCCTGGGTGAATCGAGTATGGTGAGTCATGGGCCTCTTGCAGAATTAGCTTCCTAATCTCCGGATCATTTGGTACATAGACATGGTCTTCAAACCATAAGGAATCGTGCTCATCCTCACGAAATCCCTTAGCTTTTCCTTTGTTCATTTTCTCCTTAATGGAAGCAATTTCCTTGTGAGTCCTTTGAGCTTCTCTGATCTTATCCATTAAAGTAGACTGAATATCCAATGCTGCTACATAGCCTCTTGGAACTATTTCCAAACATAGCTCTCGAAGATTTTTGGCTAACTCCCTTGGTAAATCTCCCGTCATTAGGGTGTTGACATGGCTCTTACGGCTTAATGCGTCAGCTACTACGTTAGCCTTTCCGGGGTGATAATGCAATTTCATATCATAATCCTTGATGAGCTCCAACCATCTCCTTTGTCTGAGGTTCAACTCCTTCTGTGTGAAAATATACTTCAAACTCTTGTGATCCGTGTACACCTCGCAATGGTTTCCAATCAGAAAATTTCTCCAAGTCTTCAATGCATGCACTACGGCTGCTAACTCCAAATCATGCGTGGCATAATTCAACTCATGAGGCTTAAGCTGTCGTGAGGCATATGAAACAACTCTGCCTTCCTGCATAAGCACTGCTCCAAGTCCTCGTCGTGAAGCGTCGCAATACACCTCATAATCCTTGGTCTGGTCCGGTAAAATCAACACGGGTGAGGTAACCAAACGTTTCTTCAACTCCTGAAAACTAGCCTCACATTCCTCCGTCCATATGAACTTGGTATCCTTCTTCAACAACTCAGTCATAGGCTTCACAATCTTTGAGAAATTCTCAATAAACCTCCGGTAGTATCCTGCGAGTCCAAGAAAACTCCGGATCTCTCCCACGGTGGTTGGTGCTTCCCACTTGGTCATGGTATCAACTTTAGTGGGATCTACTGCTATACCTTCTCCGGATATAACGTGTCGGAGAAATCCAACTTCCTTCTACCAAAACTCACATTTGCTAAATTTGGCATATAATTGATGTTCTCTGAGCTTTCCAAGAACCAAACGCAAATGCTCCTTATGCTCCTCTTCATTCTTTGAGTAAACCAGGATATCATCAATGAACACTACGACGAACTTATCCAAGAACTCCATAAACACCTTGTTCATCATGTTCATAAAATATGCAGGTGCGTTAGTCAGACCAAATGACATAACGGTATACTCGTACAGCCCATACCTGGTGGTAAAAGCCGTCTTGGGTATATCCTGTTCCCGAATCTTCAACTGGTGGTATCCTGATCGCAGATCGATCTTGGAAAATACCTTAGCTCCTTGCAATCGATCAAACAGATCATTGATCATCGGTAGGGGGTACTTGTTTTTGATGGTTACTTCATTCAATCCTCGATAATCGACAACCATCCTTAACGATCCATCCTTCTTCTCCACTAGAAGTACTGGCGATCCCCAAGGCGATGAACTTGGGCGAATATATCCTTTATCCAGTAACTCCTTAATCTGCTTCTTAATTTCCACCAAATCCTTTGCAGGCATCCTATATGGTCTCTTTGATATTGGCCCTGTGCCTGGAAAAAGCTCAATCAAAAACTCAATATCTCTATCCGGTGGCATGCCTGGCAACTCTTCTGGAAATACTTTGGGGAAATCCTTCACTACTGGTACTTCCTCCTGCACTACTCCGGTTAAACAATTTACTTGAGTCCTCTTTGGCACATGTCGGGATACATACTTGATTCTTCTCCCTTTTGGGGTGGTAAGTGAAATTGACTTACTGGCACATTCCATATTCCCTTCATACTTTGATAACCAATCCATGCCTAATATCACATCCAATCCTTAGGATTCCGATACTATTAGGTCCGAGGGAAAAACATAGTTACCAATCCTTAATGGTAACCGATCACACCATAGACTAGCCATATGTTCTGCTCCAGGCGAGGTTACTAACATGGGTGGCCTAAGGGCTTGGGTTGGCAGTTTATACTTATCCACAAATCCCCTTGATATGTATGAATGCGATGCACCAATATCGAAAAGAACGAGTGTAGTAAATGACTTAACCAAAAACATACCGATTACTGCATCCGGCTGCTCTTCAACCTCCTCCATGTTAACGTGGTTCACCTGTCCCCTATTGAAAGGGTTCGGCTTCTTCCCAGAGCTACCATTGCCATTTCCATTCTGGGATTCAGGACATCCATTGGCATAATGTCCAGTCTTTTGGCACTTAAAGCAAGTGACTTGGCTCAGGTCTTTCTTGGCTGGGGTTGATGGGTTGGTGAGGTTCTGGCCATTGCTTCCTCCATTCCCATTACCATTCCTGGGGCCATTGTGATTGTGCGAACTACCTCCTCCATGGGTATGCTGAAAATGTCCTCCCGGCCTAGGGGTAAATCGTGGCTTCTGCTGAGCTCCTGAATTGTACTTCCCTTGTCCATACTTCCTCTTGCGATTCTCAATTTGCTGCTGCTTGCCTTCAATCATAAGAGCACGGTCTACCAACTCCTGGTGGTTGTTGAAGGTTGCTACCATCAACTGCATGCTCAACTCATCATTCAGTCCTTCCAGAAACTTCTCCTGCTTAGTTGCATCCATAGCAACGTCATCTGGGGCATAACGTGCTAGCTTACTAAAGTCCTCCACATACTGGCCAACTGTCCGTCCTCCTTGGCGCAAGTTGCGAAACTTTCGCTTCTTCATGGCCATAGCTTCTGCTGAAACATGGGCAGTACGAAAAGCCTGCTGAAACTGGTCCCATGTGATAGTATCGACAGGGAAAGTGGCTGTGAAATTCTCCCACCATGATGTTGCGGTCCTTCAAGCTGATGTGCGTCAAGCTTCACCTTCTCCGCATCAGTGCATCCTTCTGTGGTCAGCTCTCTAGCTGCTTGTGGAGCCAATCATCTGCTACTATCGGCTCAGTACTACTGGAAAACACCAGCGGATTCAGCCTAAGAAAATGGCTAAGTGATCAACAAGTGGTGGTGGTGGTGGGTTGTTGTTGTTGTTGTTCCCCTGGTTCTGATTCTGGACTAGTAACAGCATCAATGTGTTCTGCTACTGGATCAACTGAGTGAGCTCCGGTGGGAAGGTAAATCCAGGGTCACATCTCGGAGGCATCTGAGGGTTTAGAAAAGGATGAGATTTAAGAATAGAGGGGGCCTAAAGAGAAAACACTACCCATATGCACATGAGTCAAAAGCAAACAATTCACTTCATTCAATCGACCAAACAAGGGCATACAATCGATCTAACTATCACAAAAGTGCTCGGGCTACTATATTTACATGGTGGACTACTACTACTGTTGGGGTGGTCTACTAGAAATATTCTTCGGTTGCAGATTCCATGATATCTGCTCCAGCTTCATCAACATAGTCATCATCGCTATCATCTAGATCCGAGTCGGTGTCGTCGATGATGATGTAGTCTTCCGGGCGAATCTCCTTGGGTTCTTCGTCTTCTTCTACCGATGTAGGGTCTCCCATGAATATTCCAATCTTCTTGATCAGATCGTCATTCTTTTCCACTAATACTTCAATTTCTTCTTCAAAATCTTCACGTGTAGCCTTGAGTTCTTCCTCCAGTTCCTTGATTCTTGTCCTTGCCTTCTTCAGGTCTATCATGTCGGCGCACATCTGGTTCTCCTGACGTCCAATGTGCTGGTTTAACTCCTGGATAAAAGCTGCAATTGATCTATCCTTTCTGGTGCTGATCATCTCCCAGTGCTCATCTCGGCGCCCACAAATCTGGTAGATAGTATCCTTGAGATCATTGCGGTAGACTTCTCCAATGCGTCCCATGGCGATGTGAGCTGCCATGCTCTTTCCTAGACTCTAGGTTGGTGCATCGAAAGAAAACTCTATGGGCTCAGTGACTGGCATGAACGTCCTTCCTGGAACTTGAACTTGAATCATCCAGCGCTCTTCTTCAGGTAAGGTGGCGTTGTAGGTTCCGGTGAAGCTTGGTACTCCTATGTTCAGGTATCTAGTGACTTCCTTCAAGTGACATCCAAAGGGTGTATCTTCATCCGGTTGAGTGAACTTGTTCCTTGCATCCGCCATCCTAAAAGAGTAGAAAAGATGAGAGGTCAGAAGAGAAGAGAGTGAGTAGTGATCTAGGTTTTTAGCTTAGTGGTCGTGTCCTACAGTCAGCGTGTGCTCTGATACCATCTTGTAGCGACCAAACCTCAAATGGTCCAATCTCTATGCTCCGGTGTCATCCCTAGATCAGTAATGCTGACACCACACAGTACTTGAAGGATTTATAGCAGAGTAGCAATCACACACTTATTACATCGAGTGTCTCCAAAGATAACTTATTACAATAAAAATGGCTTAAGGCCATCTAATAATGATAACAACGGAAGGCTTGGAAGATAAGTGAGTCCATCAACTCCAATGGCATCACTGAGTATAGAACCATGACCTAAAACTCCTTAATCATTGTCTGAAAAGTCTGCAACATTAACGTTGCAGCCCGAAAACGGGTCAGCACATGGAATATGCTGGCAATGTAACACATAGAGAATAATGGAATGAAACAGCTATACTATATGCATATTTGGCTGGTGGAAAGCTCTATGGTTACAGTTTTGCGTAAAGCCAATTTTCCCTATTGCAAAGGAATAAATTTATTTAACTATTATGGTGGTTGTTAAACATTGAGAATGGTTGACAGCATTCTCAATCCCAATTAAACATCATCATTAAACAAACCCAACAAAATTAATCTTTAGAGTAACATGTTGAGATTCACATGATAATCGAGGTACTAGATACTCAAGATGTCCATAACCGGGGACACGGCTAACCATGATTAGTTTATACACTCTGCAGAGGTTTGCGCACTTTTCCCCGCAAGACCCGATCGCCTCCGTTTGGTTTCTAGCACTACACGGTGTTTGAGAAACGGATGACCGAGACATAGTCCTTCAGAAGCGCTAGCACCTTACGATGGGTAGACCGTACCACCTACATCCCCTACATCTGCTAGTCTACCACTGTAAGAGTTCGCACGACTTAGTCAACTATGCTAGAGCCCATAATAGCTTGTGGCTGCACACGGAAGTTTCTAGCATGAATAATCTCATGATCCCTTTGAGCCTGGGTGGCAGTCCAAAAGAAAACAAGCAATCCTGGAATACCCAGGTGCCTCAATCCACCCAGATGTGTGTTTAGGTTGCCACCTTAAGTAAACCATTAATTAACAAAGCTCACATCTGTCATGGATACACTCACCCAATCCACGTCTACTAGCATACCATAGCAATAATAAGCAAACGTAGAAGTAACTCCCAAAGGTTTGATAATTAGACAGGTAATAGGTACTACCTCAACTACTTCCCAAACCCACAATTTAATTAGATCCTAATCATGCAATGTGTAAGGATTGATCTAATGCAATAAAACTGGGTAGTAGGAGGTATGATCAAAGTGTTACTTGCCTTGCTGATGATCTGGGAAACCTAGCGATTCGAAGTAACAAGCGGCGCACTCCGGGTACTCTATCGCAAACAAACAAGCACACAATAAGTACTCAACTAATGCATAGGTAAAACTAAAATAAGAGATTTAACCAGAAAGTTCAACTTAAGAACTCCGGTTGGCAAAAAGAATCGAATCGAAGCAGGCTTCATTTACTATTCTGGATCTAAGGCAATTTTTACAGAAGCAAAAACTTGTTTAAGTTGGTTAAACGGTAAGAGGGTTTCGAGACAAAACTCCAGGCGCTTGAATCGCCTGATTCCGATAAACGAGCGAAAAGATAAACTAAAACGAAAATCGGATCAGAAAATCGCGGATTTAATCCGAGAAAAAGAAAAACGACAAACAGTTTAACGAACGAACGTTCGTTAACTGAATCTAAATGAAGAACGCGTTCGTTAAAACGAACGAATGAGTGAACGCTCGCTAATTAGCCTAAACCGGAAAAAAAACCCGATCTAAAGAAAAACCGAAACAAAAAAACCCGACGAAAACCGAACGGTTTTTCCGAGAAAAACCAGCGGCGGGATCGAGGTAAACCTCGGGCGGCGGGACGGCGGCGGCGGCTCCGGCGAGGCGGCGGCGTCGGCAGCGGCGGGGCGGCGGCGGCCGGCGGCGGCGGGCACGGACGGCGGCGGCGGGCGTGGTGGCGGGGTCCGGCGGGGCGGCGGCGGCGGGCGGCATCGGGAGCGGGCGGCGGCGTCGGGCGCGGCGGCGGCGGCGGGCGCGGGGTTCGAAGCGGGGCGGCTAGGGTTTCGGCCCGGGGTGGGATGGCGGCTTATAAAGGCTGGGTCCGGGGGAGTCCGGGCCTAGCACGGCCCGTAGGTCGGTTCAGACTTTTTTTAAAAAAAAACTTATGCTCGGACAAAAAAACAAAAGGACTACTAAACGGACTCCAAAAATTCCGAAATAAATTTTCCCCGGCTTCTAAAATCAAGCCGCACAGGATGAACATTTATTTAGGGCCTAAATGCAATTTTGAAAAATGCGCATTTTTCC
Organism: Triticum urartu; assembly: GCF_056163025.1. NCBI lineage: Eukaryota > Viridiplantae > Streptophyta > Magnoliopsida > Poales > Poaceae > Triticum > Triticum urartu. The sequence continues at coordinate 223,382,769 of NC_141878.1, forward strand.
CAAATTCAAATAAAATAGCAAATAAAACCAAATAAAATCTAATTTATTTTTTTATTAAATCCTCAATATTTATTTATTTAGGGAAAGTCATTTTATTCCCTGTCTCATATTTTTGTAATAGAAATAATTGAAGATAAAATAAATACAATCAAATGATCCTATTTTCAAAATTTGAGACAACTCAAATATGAAAATAACGAAATCACCAACTCTCTCCGAGGGTCCTTGAGTTGCGAAAAATTTCTAGGATCAACCAAAATGCAATAAATATGATATGCAATGATGGTCTAGTGTATAACATTCCAAATTGAAAATTTGGGATGTTACAAAGAGCACCGAGGCTGCCACTATTCCCGCGGCCAATTAAACATCTACTAGCAAATATTGCATAGTAACATAGAACAGGAAAACGTATGCTAGTAGTTCTGACACTTTTCTCGTTTCCCCTACAACAATCATATCAATAAATCCTGCCACATCCCTAGGATGTGGTTCCTCGATGCTACCCTCAAAAGGCAACTTGCAAACCGCACAAAAATCATCTTGGGCGCTGGGTTGAGGTCTTCTTGGGCACATAGTGCTGCCCGGGCCGGCCAAGCTGCCCAGCGGTCGGGTTGGTCCTCGAGTCACAGGACATCGGACACTCGGGACATCGGCGGATCAACCGGGGGAAGAGAAGCTCTGGCGCAGCCCTACCTGGCACGCCAAATGTCGGATTTCGGGTTCCGGCAAAACCCTTGAGGTTCGAACACTGGGGTGAGCACAAAGATCTCTCCCCCTCTCTAGCTTGCACACTCTATGATCTCACGGCCTAGCTCGACGAACCCAAAGAACATGAGACACAAGATTTATACTGGTTCGGGCCACCGTTGTGGTGTAATACCCTACTCCAGTGTGGTGTGGTGGAATTCCTCTTGGGCTGAGGATGAACAGTTACAAGGGAAGAACAGCCTCACGAGGAGAGGTGTTCTTGTGCTTGGTGAACTTGAGTGGTTGGGTGCTATGGATTCGATCTCGGTGTCCCTCCTTATGGTGGTGGCCAGTCCTATTTATAGAGGCCCTGGTCCTATTCCCAAATATTGAGCGGGAACGGATCCCACAACGGCCAAATTCGAAGGGAGACAACTAGTACAAGCTATCCTGACAAAAGTAGTCTTCGCCTGCCAAAGGCTCTGGTGGTGACGTCGTCTTGGGCTCCATGGTGACCTTCGTCCTACCGTCCTGCTGGTCTTGGCCTTGTTGCACCGATATGGAAACCTTTGCCTGATGCCTCGGGACTCCTCGTCTGCACTTGCCCCTTTAGCACCAAAGAGGAAGCAAGGACACTGCACGCGCTGGCGCCCGCCTGGTTCCAGTCGTCATGGCTTGCGTCATAGTAACCTCGTGAGGTGCCCCTCGCCTTGATCTCTCCGCCCCTCGCGAGCCAGCCTGGTGAGGCCGCCCCTGAGGAGGTCTTGCATCGTACGCCTCGCGAGGCTTGGCACCTCGTGAGGGTCTTGAGTGTTTGCTGGTGAAGATGGGTCGTACGGGGCCACTGGTGGAGCCACGCTGTGGGCCGCAGGCAAGTCTAGGAACCCCCTTTCCTAGAACGCCGACATCATCATATAAATAAAAATCCACCGAAGGTGGAAATCTCCTATCATGGAAATGAAACTTTTGCACAAAAATATTAGTGAGTAGGAGATACTGTTTGACCTGGTCATGGAGGAAGTCGGTGAGGCCTGCATTCTCAGCCAAATAATAAAAGTCTTCATAAATCTCAGCTGCTCTCAAGAACTCATCACAAGGCCATTCGCACGGCCGAACCTCCGCAATGCGAGGGAGTTTATATTTGGGCTTCTTATTCTCTTCACTTTTCTTATCCTTCAAGCTTCAGCTCGAGGAGCCCCTCAACAACCTCTTCATCATTTCCTCTGAAAAATTTCTGAATTTTTTAGTAACTCAAAATAAAAGTGAACCAAACTCAACAAGATTGATAGCAACTACTCCCACAAGTTCCTAGAGGCCATATCATGCAATAAAACTAATTTTGACCGCATAAATTTGACATGCAAGCTCAAGAATAGGGTCACCTAAGCAGCAACAATTTGCAATAAATAAAGCACTAGAACAAAAACTAATTGGACCATTTGAGGAGTCACATACCGAAGAACAATCCCCCAAAGCAGTTTTGTGAATGGAGCTTTGAGCAAGGAGATCGAAAATGGCAGTAAAATGAGCTAGAACTCGGGTTTGAGCTGGTGGATGATTTTTTCTAGAGGAAGACGAAGTGTGTGGGTCAAGAATAAGTGGAGGGGGCCCACGTGGGGTCCACGAGGCCGGGGCGCGCCCCAGGGGGGTGGGCGTGCCCTGGACCCTCGTGGCCGGTCCCCCTGGTGTGTTCTCAGTACTAATAATTCTTAAATATTCTAGAAAAAATCATATAGAATTTTCAGGGCATTTGGAGAACTTTTATTTTCGTGGTATTTTTTATTGCAAGGATAATTCAGAAAAATAGACAGAAAATACTATTTTTACTTTATTTAATCTAAATAACAGAAAGTAAAAAGAGGGTACAGAGAGTTGTGCTTTCTAACTTCATCCATCTCATGCTCATCAAAAGGAATCCACTAACAAGGTTGATCAAGTCTTGTTAACAAACTCATTCTGAATCGCACGAAACAGGAGAAATTTAGAATAACACTAGGTTACCTCAACGGGGATATGCACGCCCCCAAAAATAAGAATATCATATTTATTCTTAGCAGTAGGAAGAGGAAATTCAAAACCTCCAATAATAATTGTTGAAGTTTTTCCAATAGAATTAATACTGTGGACTTGAGGTTGTTTCCTCGGAAAGTGTACCGTATGCTCATTACACCATGGTGGGCATCACCCCCTCCGTGGCCCTTCTGCGCCATTTCTTCTCGCTGCACCTGACTGACCCCCAGCAATGCTTGGGGTGCCTGAGCTTCCAGGATGTGGCGGCGATGGCCGGCTCATGGATTGACTTCGAGCTCCCGCCATCTGCGAGCGGGTTCAGGATGTGTGGGGTGTACGTGGATGTCAGAGTGCTCAGCCTTTTTCTTTCGCCTCCATCTCCGCCCGTCGTTCCCAGCTCCGGCTGGGCTCACGAGAAGCTTACGAGCCCCCGCCTTGCCTTCGTCTGGCTCCGGATGAGGAGGTTGAAAGACCTCGGGTTGACCGCGCCCATGGTGATGAAGGAGTTCCTCCGACGCCGCGTCGCCCCACTCCAACGCCATTCCCAGCAGATGTGGGCCCTTTCTGTCGGCCCGGATCGCATGATGCTCCAGGAGTCAGAGCTTCCACTTGAGGCACGGAGAACAGTGCTCGAGGTCCTGGCGGGCAACCCCTCACCAGCCAATATGCCACTGGGGGGCTGTCTCTTGTATGGCTGCTCGAACAGGGTGGAGTTCATGGGGCGGATGCCCCCCTTTGACGAATGGGGGCTGCGTCCGGTTGGCCTTGTGGGGTCCCGCGAGAATCCCGTCACCGTGGTTCCCATCCTTGCCGCCGACGCCGAACTTGCCCCAAAAGTGGACGCAGGGGGGCAAGCATCACCGGAAGCTGGGGGGCGCGGGCGGCGCGGCGTTGGAGCCTCCTGCAGCTCCCGAGGCGTCAACTTCGGGAACCCACACCCCTTGCGCTGAGGAAGAAACTGAGGGCGAGGCGCAACCCGCTACTCCTGAGGCCGAAGCTCCCGAGGCCTTTGGAGGCCGTCACGAGGCGGTACTTGATGGCTCTCCCCAGCTTGGTGCTCTTGAAGTCGCCCCTTGGGCGCTTCACCAGCCACACCCTATGCCGATCGCCATGCCCAGCGCTTCGGCCGACTCCGTGTAGACTTCGACGCGTTCCGCAGGAGGAAGGGGTCACCAAGCTACAGCAGTGGCGCTTTCCAGCCGTTGAAATAGAGGAATTACATCGCCATAGATGAGTAAGTACCTTATCTTTGTAATTCCTTGGGTGCTGCTTCCTGATACGTCTCCAATGTATCTATAATTTTTGATTGCTCCATGCTATATTATCTACTGTTCTGGACATTATTGGGCTTTATTATCCACTTTTATATTATATTTGGGACTAACCTATTAACTGGAGGCCCAGCCCAGAATTGCTATTTTTTTGCCTATTTTAGGGTTTCGAAGAAAAGGAATATCAAACGGAGTCCAAACGGAATGAAACCTTCGAGAACGTGATTTTCTCATCGAATACAACTCAGGAGATTGGACCCTACGCCAAGGCACGTAACAGGAGGCCACGAGGTAGGGGGGCACGCCCTACCCTACCAGGCACGCCCCCACCCTCGTGGGCCCCCTGTTGCTCCACCAACGTACTTCTTCCACCAAACGATCAGATACGGAGCCAAAACCCTAATTCCACCGCCGCAACTTTCTGTATCCACGAGATCCCATCTTGGGGCCTATTCCGGAGCTCCGCCGGAGGGGGCATCGATCACGGAGGGCTTCTACATCAACACCATAGCCCTTCCGATGAAGTGTGAGTAGTTTACCTCAGATCTTCGGGTCCGTAGTTAGTAGCTAGATGGCTTCTTCTCTCTTTTTGGATCTCAATACAATGTTCTCCCCCTCTCTTGTGGAGAACTATTCAATGTAATCTTCTTTTTGTGATGTTTTTGGTGAGACCGATGAATTGTGGGTTTATGATCAAGTCTATCTATGAATAATATTTGAATCTTCTCTGGATTCTTTTATGTATGATTGGTTATCTTTGCAAGTCTCTTTGAATTATCAGTTTGGTTTGTCCTACTAGATTGATCTTTCTTGCAATGGGAGAAGTGCTTAGCTTTGGGTTCAATCTTGTGGTGTCCTTTCCCGGTGACGGTAAGGGAAGCAAGGCACGTATTGTATTGTTGCCATCGAGGATAACAAGATGGGGTTTTCTTCATATTGCATGAGTCTATCCCTCTACACCATGACATCTTGCTTAAGGCATTACTATGTTTTTACTTAATACTCTAGATGCATGCTGGATAGCGGTCGATGAGTGGAGTAATAGTAGTAGATGCAGGCAGGAGTCGGTCTACTTGTCTCGGACGTGATGCCTATATGCATGATCATACCTAGATATTCTCATAACTATTATCAATTCTGTCAATTGCTCAACAGTAATTTGTTCACCCACCGTAGAATACTTATGCTCTCGATAGAAGCCACTAGTGAAACCTATGGCCCCCGGGTCTATCTTTATCATATCAGTCTCCTACTACTTAGTTATTTACTTTGCTATTTACTTTACCTTTACTTTACTTTGCATCTTTACCATAAAAATACCAAAAATATTATCTTATCATATCTATCAGATCTCACTCTCGTAAGTGGCCCTATAGGGATTGACAACCCCTATTTGCGTTGGTTGCGAGGATTTATTTGTTTTGTGCAGGTACGAGGGATTTGCGTGTAGCCTCCTACTGGATTGATACCTTGGTTCTCAAAAATTGAGAGAAATACTTACGCTACTTTGCTGCATTATCCCTTCCTCTTCGGGGAAAACCAACGCAGTGCTAAAAGAGGTAGCAAGAAGGATTTCTGGCGCCATTGCCGGGGAGGTCTACGCAAAAGTCAACATACCAAGCACCCATCACATACCCTTATCTCCCGCATTACATTATTTTCCATTTGCCTCTCGTTTTCCTCTCCCCCTCTCCACCCTTGCCGTTTTATTTGCCCTCTCTCTCTATCCTCCCTCGATTCGCCTCTTTTTGCCCGCTTGCTTTTTGTTTGCTTGTGTGTTAGTTTACTTGCTTGTCGTTATGGCTAGTTCTTTACCTTCTGTCTCTATGTCTGAAATTGGGGATACTATTGTCGATAATAATTTTGATGCTCCTACTAAAGAACCCACTATCTCACATATAAAAAGATTTTGTGTTGGTAGTGGTAATATTATTGGAAAAGGAGTTATTCAAGATTTCTTGACTTGTGCCGGTGCTTTACCCTCTATGGGTAGTTCTATCCTTCATAGAACTAGTAGTCTTGCATACGCTATTGCCATGCTTATAGTTGAACTTGAAAGGCAATTCATGCACATGCATCCTTCCATACAAAGGATTTTCCTAGAATTTTCTAATATTGAGCATTCTTCTGTTAAGCGTGCCATTACTATCTTTTTGGCTCATGAGTTTCCTTTCATAATAAAAGAGGCCAAAGAAATCTTTGCGCATTATAGGGTGGACACTTGTCGTCCTCCCATAGAGGCCATCCTCTTTGATCAAGAAGAAATAATGCGTTTTCAATCCGTAGACTATGTTGCTTTCAATGAAAATCTTAGAAAAAGGGTGCCTACCAATGTTTTAGTTGATAGAATTTCTGAACTTAATGATGATTTGGCTATTCGAAATAATGAATTGGGATATTCTCTTGAATATAGGCTCACAAGGTTCTTTCAAAAGAATACTTATAATGATGAACTGGTTGTGCAATATGAAGGACCGAAGGAGGAACCTATACCTCCCAAGGTTGATCTTGGAGACTTTTGTCCCAATAAATTTAACCCTTTTGATTACTTTTGCTTGCCTCAAAGAAAACTTGCTACTGAACTTAGAGAATATGAAATCAGTTTTAATAATCTATCTTACTATTATGGCAATACCTAGATCTATTCTTACTTGGTATGCCTAGCTAGGGGCGTTAAACGATAGCGCTTGTTGGGAGGCAACCCAATTTTATTTTTATTCCTTGATTTTTTGCTAATGTTTAGTAATAAATAAATTATCTATCCACTGTTTTGGTTATGTTTTTTGTGTTTAATTAGTGTTTGTGCCAAGTAGAACCGTTGGGAAGACTTGGGGAAAGTCTTGTTGAACTTGCTGTAAAAAACAGAAACTTTAGCGCTCACAAGAACTGCTGTCATTTTTATTTGGAAAGTGATATTTAGTTAATTATTTTTGAAGATGATTAATAGATAAATTCCTCACGTCCAGCAATTTATTTTAGAATTTTTCAGGTTCCAGATCTTGCGCTAGCTACAGATTACTAGAGACTGTTCTGTTTTTGACATATTCTGTTTTTCGTGTGTTGTTTGCTTATTTTGATGAATCTATGTCTAGTAAAATAGTTTATAAACCATAGAGAAGTTGGAATACAGTAGGTATAACACCCATATAAATAAAGAATGAGTTCATTACAGTACCTTGAAGTGTTCTTTTGTTTTCATTCGCTAACGGAGCTCACGAGTTTTCTACTTTAAGTTTTGTGTTGTGAAGTTTTCAAGTTTTGGGTAAAGATTTGCTGGATTATGGAACAAGGAGTGGCAAGGCCCAAGCTTGGGGATGCCCATGGCACCCCCAATATAATCTAAGGACACCTAAAAGCCAAAGCTTGGGGATGCCCCGGAAGGCATCCCCTCTTTCGTTTACTTCTATGGGTAACTTTACTTGGAGCTATATTTTTATTTACCACATGATATGTGTTTTGCTTGGAGCGTCTTGTATGATTTGAGTATTTGCCTGTTAGTTTACCATAATAATAATTGCTGTAAACACCTTTTGAGAGAGCCATACATAATTTGGAATTAGTTAGAATACTCTATGTGCTTCGCTTATATCTTTTGAGTTATATAATTTTGCTCTAGTACTTCACTTATATATTTTAAGAGCACGGTGGTGGATTTGTTTTATAGAAACTATTGATCTCTCACGCTTAACTTAGATTATTTTGAGAGTCTTAATAGCATGGTAATTTGCTTAAAATCCTAATATGCTTGCTATGCAAGATTAATAATAAAACTCTCTTATGAGTGTGTTGAATACTACGATAAGTTTGATACATGATAATTGTTTTGAGATATAAAGATGGTGATATTAAAGTTGTGCTAGTTGAGTAGTTGTGACTTTGAGAAATACTTGTGTTGAAGCTTGTGATTCCCGCATGCACGTATGGTGAACCGTTATGTGATGAAGTCGGAGCATGATTTATTTTTTTGATTGCCTTCCTTATGAGTGGTGGTCGGGGACGAGCGATGGTCTTTTCCTACCAATCTATCCCCCTGGGAGCATGCATGTAATACTTTTCTTTGATAACTTGTAGATTTTTGCAATAAGTATATGAGTTCTTTATGACTAATGTTGAGTCCATGGATTATACGCACTCTCACCCTTCCACCTTTGCTAGCCTCTCTAATACCGCGCACCTTTCGCCAATATCATATACCCACCATATACCTTCCTCAAAACAGCCACCATACATACCTATTATGGCATTTCCATAGCCATTCCAAGATATATTGCCATGCAACTTTCCACCGTTCCGTTTATTATGCCACACTCAATCATTGTCATATTGCATATCCCGGTACACCGCCGGAGGCATTCATATAGAGTCATATTTTGTTCTGCGTTGGTTTTCCCCGAAGAGGAAGGGATGATGCAGCAAAGTAGCATAAGTATTTCCCTCAGTTTTTGAGAACCAAGGTATCAATCCAGTAGGAGGCTACACGCAAGTCCCTCGTACCTGCACAAACAAATAAAACCTCGCAACCAACGCAAATAGGGGTTGTCAATCCTTATAGGGCCACTTACGAGAGTGAGATCTGATAGACATGATAGAGATAATATTTTTGGTATTTTTATGCTAAAGATGCAAAGTAAAATAAAGGCAAAATAAATAGCAAAGTAAATAACTAAGTAGTAGGAGATTGATATGATAAAGATAGACTCGGCGGCCATAGGTTTCACTAGTGGCTTCTCTCGAGAGCATAAGTATTCTACGGTGGGTGAACAAATTATTGTTGATCAATTGATAGAATTGAGCATAGTTATGAGAATATCTAGGTATGATCATGTATATAGGCATCATGTCCGAGACAAGTAGACCGACTCCTGCCTGCATCTACTACTATTACTCCACTCATCGATCGCTATCCAGCATGCATCTAGAGTATTAAGTTAAAAACAGAGTAACGCCTTAAGCAAGATGACATGATGTAGAGGGATAAACTCATGCAATATGAAGAAAACCCCATCTTGTTATCCTCGATGGCAACAATACAATACGTGCCTTGCCGCCCTTACTGTCACTGGGAAAGGACACCACAAGATTGAACCCAAAGCTAAGCACTTCTCCCATTGCAAGAAATATCAATCTAGTGGGCCAAACCAAACTGATAATTCGAAGAGACTTGCAAAGATAACCAATCATACATAAAAGAATTCAGAGAAGATTCAAATATTATTCATAGATAGACTTGCTCATAAACCCACAATTCATCGTTCTCAACAAACACACCGCAAAAAGAAGATTACATCGAATAGATCTCCACAAGAGAGGGGGAGAACATTGTATTGAGATCCAAAAAGAGAGAAGAAGCCATCTGGCTACTAACTATGGACCCGTAGGTCTGAAGTAAACTACTCACACTTCATCGGAGAGGCTATGGTGTTGATGTAGAAGCCCTCCGTGATCGATGCCCCCATCCGGCGGAGCTCCGGAACAGGCCCCAAGATGGGATCTCGTGGATACAGAAAGTTACGGCGGTGGAATTAGGGTTTTGGCTCCGTCTCTAATCATTTGGGGGTACATTGATATATATAGGAGGAAGAAGTACGTCGGTGGAGCAACAGGGGGCCCACGAGGGTGGAGGGCGCGCCTGGGAGGGGGGGCAGGCGCGCCCCCTACCTCGTGGCCTTCTGTTAGTTGGCTTGACGTAGGGTCCAAGTCTCCTGAGTTGTATTCGGTGAGAAGATCACATTCCCGAAGGTTTCATTCCGTTTGGACTCCGTTTGATATTTCTTTTCTTCGAAACCCTAAAACAGGCAAATAAACAGCAATTCTGGGCTGGGCCTCCGGTTAATAGGTTAGTCCCAAAAATAATATAAAAGTGGATAATAAAGCCCAATAATGTCCAAAACAGTAGATAATATAGCATGGAGCAATCAAAAATTATAGATACATTGGAGACGTATCAAGCATCCCCAAGCTTAATTCATGCTCGTCCTCGAGTAGGTGAATGATAAAAACAGAATTTTTTGATGCGGAGTGCTACTTGGCATAATTTTAATGTAATTCTTCTTAATTGTTGTATGAATATTCAGATCCGAAAGATTCAAGACAAAAGTTCATATTGACATAGAAAATAATAATACTTCAAGCATACTAACAAAGCAATTATGTCTTCTCAAAATAACATGGCTAATGAAAGTTATCCTACAAAATCATATAGTATAGCTATGCTCTATCTTCACCACACAAAATATTTAAATCATTCACAACCCCAATGACAAGCCAAGCAATTGTTTAATACTTTTGACATTCTCAAAACCTTTTCAATCTTCACGCAATACATGAGCGTGAGCCATGGATATAGCACTATGGGTGGAATAGAGTGGTGGTTGTGGAGAAGACAAAAAGGAGAAGATAGTCTCACATCAACTAGGCGTATCAAAGGGCTATGGAGATGCCCATCAATAGATATTAATGTGAGTGAGTAGGGATTGCCATGCAAAGGATGCACTAGAGCTATAAGTACATGAATGCTCACAAAGAAACTAAGTGGGTGTGCATCCAACTTGCTTGCTCATGAAGACCTAGTGCAATTTTGAGGAAGCCCATCATTGGAATATACAAGCCAAGTTCTATAATGAAAAATTCCCACTAGTATATGAAAGTGATAACATGAGAGACTCTCTACTATGAAGATCATGGTGCTACTTTGAAGCACAAGTGTGGTAAAAGGATAGTAACATTGTCCCTTCTCTCTTTTTCTCTCATTTTTTTATTTGGGCCTTTTCTCTTTTTTTTATGGCCTCTTTTTTTTCGTCCGGAGTCTCATCCCGACTTGTGTGGGAATCATAGTCTCCCTCATCCTTTCCTCACTTGGGACAATGCTCTAATAATGATGATCATCACACTTTTATTTTTCTTACAACTCAATAATTACAACTCGATACTCAGAACAAGATATGACTCTATATGAATGCCTCCAGCGGTGTACCGGGATATGCAATGATGCATGAGTGACAAGTATGAAAGAATTATGAACGGTGGCTTTGCCACGAATACTATGTCAACTACATGATCATGCTAAGCAATATGAGAATGATGGAGTGTGTCATAAACGAAACGGTGGAAAGTTGCATGGCAATATATCTCGGAATGGCTATGGAAATTCCATAATATGTAGGTATGGTGGCTATTTTGAGGAAGGTATATGGTAGGTGTATGATACTGGCGAAAGGTGCGCGATATTAGAGAGGCTAGGAAAGGTGGAAGTGTGAGAGTGCGTATAATCCATGGACTCAACATTAGTCATAAAGAACTCATATACTTATTGCAAAAATCTACAATTTATCAAAGCAAAGTACTACGCGCATGCTCCTAGGGGGATAGATTGGTAGGAAAAGACCATCGCTCGTCCCCGACCGCCACTCATAAGGAAGACAATCAATAAATAAATCATGCTCCGACTTCATCACATAACGGTTCACCATACGTGCATGCTACGGGAATCACAAGCTTCAACACAAGTATTTCTCAAATTCAAAACTACTCAACTAGCATCACTTTAATATCACCATCTCCATGTCTCAAAACAATTATCAAGTATCAAACTTATCATAGTATTCAACACACTCATAAGAGAATTTTTATTATTAATCTTGCATACCAAGCATATTAGGATTTTAAGAAAATTACCATACTATTTAAGACTCTCAAAATAATCTAAGTGAAGCATGAGAGATCAATAGTTTCTATAAAACAAATCCACCACCGTGCTCTAAAAGATATAAGTGAAGCACTAGAGTAAAATTATATAACTCAAAATATATAAGCGAAGCACATCGAGTATTCTAAAAAATTCCAAATCATATATGGCTCTATCAAAAGGTGTTTACAGCAAGGATGATTGTGGTAAACTAATAAGAAAAGACTCAAATCATACAGGACGCTCCAAGAAAAACACATATCATGTGGTAAATAAAAATATAGCTCCAAGTAAAGTTACCGATAGAAGTAGACAAAAGAGGGGATGCCTTCCGGGGCATCCCCAAGCTTTGGCTTTTAGGTGTCCTTAGATTATCTTGGGGGTGCCATGGGAATCCCCAAGCTTAGTCTCTTGCCACTCCTTGTTCCATAATCCAGCAAATCTTTACCCAAAACTTGAAAACTTCACAACACAAAACTTAAAGTAGAAGATCTCGTGAGCTCCGTTAGCGAAAGAAAACAAAAGACCACTTCAAGGTACTGTAATGAACTCATTATTTATTTATATGGGTGTTATACCTACTGTATTCCAACTTCTCTATGGTTTATAAACTAATTTACTAGACATAGATTCATCAAAATAAGCAAACAACACATGAAAAACAGAATCTGTCAAAAACAGAACAGTCTGTAGTAATCTGTAGCTAGCGCAAGATCAGGAACCCCAAAAATTCTAAAATAAATTTCTGGAAGTGAGAAATTTATCTATTAATCATCTGCAAAAATAATTAACTAAATATCACTTTCCAAATAAAAATGACAGCAGTTCTCGTGAGCGCTAAAGTTTCTGTTTTTTTACAGCAAGTTCAACAAGACTTTCCTCAAGTCTTCCCAACGGTTCTACTTGGCACAAACACTAATTAAACACAAAAAACAAAACCAAAACAGAAGCTAAATAATTTATATATTACTAATCAGGAGCAAAAAGCAAGGAATAAAAATAAAATTGGGTTGCCTCCCAACAAGCGCTATCATTTAACGTCCCTAGCTAGGCATAACAAGCAAGAATAGATCTAGGTATTGCCATCTTTGGTAGGCAATCCATAAGTGGATCTCATAATAGATTCATAAGGTAATTTAATTTTCTTTCTAGGAAAGTGTTCCATGTCTTTCCTTAATGGAAATTGGAATCTAATATTTCCTTCCTTCATATCAATACTTGCACCAATCGTTCTAAGGAAAGGTTTACCAAGAATAATAGGACACGAAGGATTGCAATCTATGTCAAGAACAATAAAATCTACGGGAACATAATTCCTATTTGCAACAATAAGAACATCATTAATTCTTCCCATAGGTTTCTTAATGGTGGAATCCACAAGGTGCAAGTTTAGAGAGCAATCATCAAAATCACAGAAACCTAACAAATCACACAAAGTCTTTGGAATCGTGGAAACACTAGCACCCAAATCACATAAAGCATAGCATTGATGATCTTTAATTTTAATTTTAATAGTTGGTTCCCACTAATCATAAAGTTTTCTAGGGATAGAAACTTCCAATTCAAGTTTTTCTTCATAAGATTGCATCAAGGCATCAACGATATGTTTAGTAAACACTTTATTTGGACTATAAGCATGAGGAGAATTTAGCACGGATTGTAACAAGGAAATACAATAAATCAAAGAGCAATTTTCATAGTTAAATTCCTTTAAATCCATAATGGTGGGTTTAGCAACATCTAGGGTTGTAATTTCTTCAATCCCACTTTTATCGAATTTAGCATCAAGATCAAAAGATTCAGAATTCTTGGAACGCCTTCTAGGTAAAGGTGGATCATATTCAGTCCCATCATTATCAAGATTCATATTGCAAAACAAAGATTTAATAGGAGACACATCAATAACTTTTAGATCTTCATCATTATTTTCATAGGAACCAGAAGAACACGCTTTTATAAAGGCATCTTTCTTAGCGCGCATCCTAGCGGTTCTTTCTTTGCACTCATCAATGGAAATTCTCATGGCTTTGAGAGACTCATTGATATCATGATTAGGGGGAATATATCTAAGTTTCAAAGAATCACATCAAGAGCAATTCTATCAACGTTCCTAGCCAAATCATCAATCTTAAGCAATTTTTCTTCAATCATAGAATTAAAATTCTTTTGCGAAGTAATAAATTCTTTAATATTAGAATCAAAATCATTCCTCAAAAAAAATGTTCCTCAAAAAAATATTAGAATCAAAATCAGAGGGAATCTTGTTATAATTTCCATAGGAATTGTTGTAGGAATTACCATAATTATTAGAGCATTACTAGGATAAGGCCTAGGATTGAAATTTCCTCTATACGCATTGTTACCAAAATTGTTCCTACCAACAAAATTCACATCCATAGATTCATTATTATTCTCAATCAAAGTAGACAAGGGCATATCGTTAGGATCAGAAGAAACACTCTTATTAGCAAATAATTTCATAAGTTCATCCATCTTTCCACTCAAAACATTAATTTCTTCTATCGCATGCACCTTTTTATTAGTATATCTTTTAGTGTGCCATTGAGAATAATTAACCATAATATTATCTAGGAGTTTAGTAGCTTCTTCTAAAGTGATTTCCATAAAAGTGCCTCCCGCATCCGAATCCAAAAGATTTCTAGAAGCAAAATTCAATCCGGCATAAATTTTTTGTATAATCATCCACAAATTTAAACCATGAGTAGGGCAATTACGTATCATTAATTTCATTCTCTCCCAAGCTTGTGCAACATGTTCATGATCAAGTTGCTTAAAGTTCCTAATATCGTTTCTAAGAGAGATGATTTTAGCAGGAGGAAAATACTTAGAGATAAAAGCATCTTTGCACTTGTTCCATGAATCAATACTATTTTTAGGCAAAGACGAAAACCAAGATTTAGCACGATCTCTAAGAGAAAAAGGAAATAGCTTCAATTTAACAATATCATTATCCACATCTTTCTTCTTTTGCATGTCACACAAATCAACGAAGCTATTTAGATGGGTAGCGGCATCTTCACTAGGAAGGCCAGAGAACGGATCTTTCATGACAAGATTCAGCAAATCAGTATTGATTTCACAAGATTCAGCATCGGTAAGAGGAGCAATCGGAGTGCTAACAAAATCATTGTTGTTGGTATTGGTGAAGTCATACAATTTAGTATTATCTTGAGCCATCGCGACAAACAAGCAAAATAACACACAAGCAAACAAAAAGCAAGCGGACAAAAAGGGCAAATAGAGAGGAAGGATAGAGAGAGAGGGCGAATGAAACGGCAAGGGTGAATTGGGGGGAGAGGAAAACGAGAGGCAAATGGCAAATAATGTAATGCGGGAGATAAGGGTATGTGATGGGTACTTGGTATGTTGACTTTTGCGTAGACCTTCCCGGCAACGGCGCCAGAAATGCTTCTTGCTACCTCTTTTAGCACTGCGTTGGTTTTCCCCGAAGAGGAAGGGATCATGCAGGAAAGTAGCATAAGTATTTCCCTCAGTTTTTGAGAATCAAGGTATCAATCCAGTAGGAGGCTACACGCAAGTCCCTCGTACCTTCACAAACAAATAAATCCTCGCAACCAACGCAAATAGGGGTTGTCAATCCCTATAGGGCCACTTACGAGAGTGAGATCTGATAGATATGATAAGATAATATTTTTGGTATTTTTATGGTAAAGATGCAAAGTAAAGTAAAGGTAAATTAAATAGCAAAGTAAATAACTAAGTAGTAGGAGACTGATATGATAAAGATAGACCCGGGGGCCATAGGTTTCACTAGTGGCTTCTATCGAGAGCATAAGTATTCTACGGTGGGTGAACAAATTACTGTTGAGCAATTGACAGAATTGATAATAGTTATGAGAATATCTAGGTATGATCATGTATATAGGCATCACGTCTGAGACAAGTAGGCCGACTCCTGCCTGCATCTACTACTATTACTCCACTCATCGACCGCTATCCAGCATGCATCTAGAGTATTAAGTTAAAAACAGAGTAATGCCTTAAGCAAGATGACATGATGTAGAGGGATAGACTCATGCAGTATGAAGAAAACCCCATCTTGTTATCCTCGATGGCAACAATACAATACGTGCCTTGCTGCCCTTACTGTCACCGAGAAAGGACACCGCAAGATTGAACCCAAAGCTAAGCACTTCTCCCATTGCAAGAAAGATCAATCTAGTAGGCCAAACCAAACTAATAATTCGAAGAGACTTGCAAAGATAAAAAATCATACATAAAAGAATTCAGAGAAGATTCAAATATTATTCATCGATAGACTTGATCATAAACCCACAATTCATCGGTCTCAACAAACACACCGCAAAAAGAAGATTACATCGAATAGATCTCCACAAGAGAGGGGGAGAACATTGTATTGAGATCCAAAAAGAGAGAAGAAGCCATCTAGCTACTAACTATGGGCCCGTAGGTCTGAAGTAAACTACTCACACTTTATCGGAGAGGCTATGGTGTTGATGTAGAAGCCCTCCGTGATCGATGCCCCCCTCCGGCGGAGCTCCGGAACAGGCCCCAAGTTGGGATCTCGTGGATACAGAAAGTTATGGCGGTGGAATTAGGGTTTTGGCTCCGTCTCTGATTGTTTGGGGGTACGTGGATATATATAGGAGGAAGAAGTACGTCCGTGGAGCAACAGGGGGCCCACGAGGGTGGAGGGCGTTCCTGGGGGGGGGGCGCCCCCTACCTCGTGGCCTCATGTTAGTTGGCTTGACGTAGGGTCCAAGTCTCCTGAGTTGTATTCGGTGAGAAAATCACGTTCCCGATGGTTTCATTCTGTTTGGACTCCGTTTGATATTCCTTTTCTTCGAAACCCTAAAACAGGCAAAAAACAGCAATTCTGGGCTGGGCCTTCGGTTAATAGGTTAGTCCCAAAAATAATATAAAAGTGGATAATAAATCCCAATAATGTCCAAAACAGTAGATAATATAGCATGGAGCAATCAAAAATTATAGATACGTTGGAGACGTATCACCAACGCAGTGCTAAAAGAGGTAGCACTTCCCTTCCTGACGGTGGTTCTTCAGGATGCCATCTGCTAAGGACGCGAAGCCCCTCGGGAAGAAATCTCCTCCTACCTCGGATCTCCCGCTGGCCTTGAGCCACTACAAAAAAAAAGACACATCCGTGACATTTTGGGATGAACGAATTTTTTTTCTGTCATACATATGACACTTCTATGACAATAATTGTGACAAAACCCGGTATCATCATAGATGTGGTGGGCTCCTACTTCTATGAAAAAAAATCATGATAGAAAATGGGCTTTCCATCCTGGGCAGGCCAGAGACGCAGCTGTATGACATTCTTTGGGCCGTCCATGATGGAAAAAACCGTGGTAGAAGCGAGGGCGAGGAAAATTTTGGGGAGTTCCCGGTTACGGTGGGAGGTCGGGGGCCGAGCAATGCGCGTTTCTCTCGTACACGTACGCGCGTGTGTGCGATGCGTTGGCTCTAACTGAACCCGAGCGAAGCGTTGGGCTCTAACTGAATCCGAGCGATTGCACTGCAGGCTACGGGTTACTGAACCCGAGTGATCGATCGATGGCTGTTAACTGAACCCGATCGAGCGATTCCTTCGCTACTGCTGCTAACTGAAGCTGATCGATGCTGCCTTTGGGATGAACAGTGAGAATTGCGGGGGGGGGGGGGGGGGGGTTGGATGAACAAGACCCCGTGGTGTGGTGGAGGGCTGGATGAACAGTAGACGGTGGAGGGGTGCCCGTGGAGGGGTGATTGAAAAGGACCCCGTGGTGTGGAGGGTTGGATGGACAGTGGACGATGGAGGGGTGCCCGTGGAGGGGTGGTTGAACAGTAGCTGGTGGAGTAGCACGCAGTGGAGGCTGGATGAACAGGAGCCCGTGGAGGCTGGAGGAGGTCGACGGTGGAGATGAACAGTATCCCGTGGAGTCCCGTTTTGCGGTATGCCACACCCCTCCTGATGAACAGGACCCCCGTTTCAACCGTAGTGCTCCAACACAAGTCCGTTTCGTCCGTTTTGCGGTATGCCACACCCCTCCCGATGAACAGGACCCCCGTTTCGACCATATGAGGTCCGTTTCGTCCGTTTTGCGGTACGCCAGACCCCTCCAGATCAACAGGACCCCCGTTTCGACCGTAGGAGGTCCGTTTCCTCCATTTTGCGGTACGCCAGACCCCTCCCGATCAACAGGACCCCGTTCAGGCCTCGTTTCCATCGCCTGTTCTGTCCAAGCCCTCCCGATGAACACGACCACGCATTCCGTTCCGACCCAGCCGGTTGGCTCCCATGCGTTCCGTTGCCTCCTGATGAACACGACGCATTCCATTGCCTCCCCATGAACACGATGCATTCTGTTGCCTCCCCATGAACATGACGACGATGCTGTTTCTCCGTTCCGACCCAGCCATGTACACGAGCCCTGGCCGTACGTATGCGCGAGTAGCCGTTCGAGACCCCGCCCGTATGTACGCATACGTGGCCGTATTTTCTTTCTTGCACCCTGGCCGCTGTACGTATGTGTACATGCTACGTGCGCGCCTCTACTACGACACGTACGCGCCTCTACTACGACACGTGCACGCCTCTACATCCACCAGTATATATGTATGTACACGTTCGCGACCATAATGACAACGCTACGTACGCTTTGAGCAGGTGGGTCCTGACTGTCAGGCACTTCCTTGCCTGCAAAGATGTAGCTGGTGGGTCCCAGCAGTCAGGGGGGAAATCATTTTTTATGCCTGGACGCAGTTCCTTGCGTGCGAAGATGTAGTTGGTGGGTCCCAGCAGTCAGGGGCAAATATTTTTTTCGCGAAATACGATGGCCCGTATGGTGGGTCCCCGCTGTCAGGTGGAGGAATAATTATTTTGCACGTAATAAGGAGGCACTTCCTTGCTGCGGCCGTGGACCCAGCTGTCAGCCTCTCCACGTACAGTCCACGTCCGATGGAAGTCGTTCCTTGACCACGTTGACCACGCCGCGCCGAGAGCACCAAGGTGGTGGACGACGGCGAGGCCTAGGAAGGGGATGACGCGGAGCCGGGGAAGACACGGCAGTGGATGCCCATGCGTAGAGGAGTACGAGGGTTCACTGGTTCGCTGCGGTGTGAGGCTACCGTCGCCGCAGAATAATAGGGGGTGTGGGTGAGTAGAGGGATGGCCTGGCCAGCGGTGGGAGTAGTAGGGGGCGGTGAGGCCTCCGCCGCATCGCAGCCGGCCATGGGAGGCAGGAGCACGAGGCACGACCGGCGCTGGTTTGGGCGGCTGGAGCAAGAAGACCAGAGGTTGAAGAAGCACTACGGCCGTTGGATGGACATCGTACGGTCACTGGAGGTAGAATCGTGCATATTGACTAAGTTGACAAAGCCCTCCGTCCCCGTCAACTTAGTAGGCCCACAAGTCAGCCAGCCACTATACTGGGTCCCAGCTAACAGGGGGAGTATTCATTTTTTTTGCGTAATAAAGAGGCACTTCCTTACGTGCAAAGATATTGCTGGTGGGTCCAAGCTGTCAGCGGCGGTAACGTTTTTTCATGAAATACAGAGGCCCTTTCGGTGGGTCCCTGATGTCAGGTGGAGGAATCATTATTTTGCGCATAATAAGGAGGCATTTCCTTGCGTGCGGCCGTGGACCCAGCTGTCGGCCTCTCCACGTACAGTCCACTTTAGATGCATGTCGGTCGTTGACCACATTGACTAGGCCGCACCGAGAGCACCAAGGCGGTGGACGACGGCGAGGCCTAGGAAGGGAACGACACAGAGGCAGGGAAGACTCGGCAGTTGTTTCCCACGCGGAGGGGAGTACGACTATACGAGGGTTTACTGGTTTGTCTGCCGTCGCTGGAGAATAACAGCAGGTGTGGGTGAGTAGAGGGGTGGCTAGGCCAGCGATGGGAGTACGGTGGGGCGGTGAGGCCTGGGCGGCAGCAGAGCCGGCCGCGGGGAGGAGGGAGCAGGCAGTCCCGCCGGCGCTTGTTTGAGCGGCTGGAGCAGGAAGAGCAGAGATTGAAGAAGCACGACGGCCGTTGGATGGCCATCCAACAGTCACTGCTTGTGCGTCAACCTTTTTTTAGGAAAGCCTCAAATCGATGGAAAACAACATACATCCCATCTGCCATTATTTCTAATAATTTACAGCCCATTTGCTAATTATTAAGGTTTTTTGGAGCCCATATTCTTTTTGTTAGCATTACAGCCCATATTGTGGCCACGGTTAAAAAATTATACAAAATTTTGCATATTTCGGTGCGGTCCAAACTGTTTTTAATCCCGAAATTTCGACTCACATTCAAACTGATTTTAAAAATAAATGTATATCAATATAAAATCCAACAAATTATCCATGCATGAAAATTAATGTAATTTAAAATCTCGAAATGAAAAAAAAGATATTTGAAACTAATTGCCGGTTTGATGTGTTTTAAAAATGTACATCCCATTTCTCATTACTGATGGGCCATTTTCTCGGCCAGCCGAATGAAAGCTCTCCTCGTCTTGAAAGATTTGCAGCCCAACAGGCCTGACAAAGTGACTTACTTGGCAAATCACAAAAAATCTGGGCTGTGGCCGTGGACCCAGCTGTCAGCCTCTCCACGTACAGTACTCTTCCGATGGAATGTCATTGACAAAGTTGACCACGCCGCGCCGAGAGCACCAAGGCGGTGGACGACGGTGAGGCCTAGGAAGGGGATGAGACGAAGCCGGGGAAGACGCGGCAGTGGATGCCCACGCGGAGAGGAGTACGAGGGTTCACTGGTTCGGCTGCGGTGTGACGCTATCGTCGGCACAGGGCCTGGCTAGCGGTAGGAGTAGTAGGGGGCGATGAGGCCTCAACGGCAGCACAGCCGACCACTGGAGGCAGGAGCAGGCGGTCTCCCCGGCGCTGGTTTGGGCGACTGGTGCAAGAAGAGCAGGGATTGAAGAAGCAGCAGGACCGTTCGATTCAAATCCAACGGTTACTGCTGCTAGAATCGTTTGTTGACTAAGTTGACAAGCCCCGCGTACGCGTCAACTTAGTAGGCCCACAGGTCAGCCTCCCAACTGGTGCGCCCTAGATGTCAGTGGGAGGAATATTTTTTTCACGTAATAAGGAGGCAGTTGATTGCGTGCGGCCAGGCCAGCAGAGGGAGTAGGGTGGGCCGGGGAAGCCTGCGTGGCATCACATCGGGCCACAAGAGGAGGGAGCAGGCAGTCCCGTCGGCGCTAGTTTAGGCAGCTGGAGCAGGAAGATCAGAGATTGAAGAAGCACGTCGGTCGTTGGATGGACATCCAACAGTCACTGCTGCTAGAATCGTGTGTTCACTCACAAAGCCTTGAGTAAACAAGTCAGCCTCGAAATATGTGGCGTGTATAGCCCATTTGCTATTATTTTTATAATTTTTACTCATTTTCTAATTCATATGGAATTTATTGCAGCCCGTTTCCATTTTTAGAATTGCTGGCCATTTTCTGGTCAGCACCAGGGTCAAAAAATTAACTAAATATGTGGGAAATTTTGAAAATTCGCAAATTTTTGCTGGGGAACGAAATATTCTTAATCCAAAAATTAATAGCCATACTAAAACAAATTTAAAAATAAATTAGTACTATGTCATGTTAAATCCAATGAAATACGTATAAGATATCCGTGAAGAACAAAAACAAAAAAAGAAACTTATATCCCATTTGCTATAATTTTTTTGGAATTTTCAACCCCTTTTGATATTACTTTTAACAGACATTGACCATACTCTTAAGCCAGGCCGGAATGCATCCCTCCTCGTCTTGAAAGATTTGCAGCCCAGTAATTCACAGAAAACAAATAGGCCTAGCTTGGGTATTCATCAAAAAGAAATACTGGGCTACCTATTTTCCCAAAGAACTGGTGCATGAGCATTTAGCTTTATTTATTTACTTATTTATGTTTAGGGGACCATGAGCATGTACCTGGGCCGGATTCATGTGAGAGCCTCCCTTCCAGTTAATTATGGGCTTCTCTATTGGGCCTTCATCAGTGGGCTGCATGTTATCAACAAGTGGAAAATGTGTTCCGTACAAAAAATAGTATGCGCTACGTATGGTACGGGGCACTAGAGGATCGAACCGTGCAACGACTTCCAAAACATTGTGTTTGTCGTTCTAACGACACATTTATTCAACCAACAGACGAAATATACTACTGATTGTACATTGAAAATAGCAGCAACAACCAGGGCTGGGGGTGCAACAGAAGCAGTAAGCAGGCCAGAAGAGTGAAGACGCAGCTCTCTCTTCCAAACCAAACATCAGCCATCATTACAAAAGGGCTACCAAAAAAGAACAAGTGTATGCATCAAACTAAATAAAGATCCTACTACACCAAGTGTACGCATCTAACTAACTGGCTCAGTTAGACGTTACTATTTATTAAGCTATGGAGATTGGCTGATGGCTTGAACCAGATGGGTGCCTAACGGGGGAAACTCCAGCCAGCAGGTCGAAAAGTCTGATACTTGCGACTCTCTCCCCTACTTTGGGCTGCAGAGCATGGCGGCACATATCAGGGTATGGTGCATGCAGAGACGCATGGTACGCTGCATACACACAGTTTTGCCTGATGAACGAAACCGCGCTGCCATCATGATCCTTGCATGGTACTGATATTGTCCACACACAAAACAATGAGCTTGATTACCTCTGTGGGGAGTGAATTCCAGCCACTCTTTCGGCGGACGCTGCTCGGTTCTGCCATTGTTAGTGCTTGGGTTTCGGACGAGGGGGGATCCGCCTTAGCGGGGATGGAAGATTGGACGAGATTATGTGCGGACACAGATGGAGAAGCGAATATGTGCTGCGGGAAGTGGACAGGTGATGATGACTACAGCAAGCCGCTTGACTTACAAGACACATACCAGCAGCGTAGGGTCATGTCGATGCCAGGCAATTTGCTTGAGTGATCACAGTACTGGTACTCCCTACAGTGCTATGCCCTAACTTGCTTGAGTAGAGTAGTAGAGTAGGACTCTGCTCTACTACTAGCACCGGAGGAGTAGTATATTCTAATCTAAAATAGTTAAAACTTCAATGCCTGAGCGTGGAACGACTACGAATCATGCTCAAAGACGTGTCTACGTGGTGTTTGGACATGGGCAACAACCTCAATGCCAATGGTGCTGCTCCCGCTGCACCGTATGTGTTTCTGTCTTTCCTGTTCAAAATCGTGGTAGAATTCATGTTTCCACTCTGTATCCTACTACTATGCTAGTCCACATGATTAGTTTCATCTCTGTTATAGCCATCATGATTTATTTTGTGCTTATTCGGATTAAATCTCGTAGTAACTTGCTCATATATTACACTGGCGCATTGCCCCCTACAGCCACTCCTGTTTCATGGACGGCCTGGTCGATGCCTCCAAGGAGCCCTTCGTCCACTGCTATGAGTGCCTGATGCTGTTTTGTGGCTCGCCGGCGGACATGGTGCATCACCTCACGGATGCGTGCAGCGGTCACTGCTGGCCCTTGGCAGAGAACATCAAGTACGAGACGTGCTACCCGTTCACCATGCCGGAGTCGCTGGAGGATCGCCGCCGCCTGCTAGTCTCGGAGGAGGACGGCAGCGTCTTCCTCTTGATCGTGGGCACCGGCGAGGCCCGCGCAGGCTGCTGCCCCGTCTCTGTAATGTGCGTCAGGGGCGACGCCGCTGACGCTGACACTGACACGAGGCCGATGTACGCGTGCGTGGTCAGTGTTACTACCCCTCCGGGTCGCGTGGGCGACGACACCGGCCTCATCGAACGGACTTGGACTCTAGGGAGCTGGGACTATCCCGCCAATGTGGACTTGGAAAACTCATGGCATCCTTTACCCGCCGACGCGGTGCACGGGACTCCAAGGAGGTTCACCTGGACATACGCATTATCAAGTTAAATGTTGATCATTAGTCTTCACTCAATGTAATCCGCTGTCTAAGCATGTGGGGACTTCCATGTAGGATCTTGCTCTATTGGAGTACCGCACATGAATAGAAGTGTACCCATTTATGGTTTAGTCTAGAATCTTCCATGTATGAATTTTTACTACAGTACTAGTGAAAGACTTACGATTAACCATTTCTTACATCTCCCTGCCTGCTTGCAAGTCATCCTGATTTAATCCCTCTGTCTAGGTGTATAAGGGCATGGTTAATATTACTTAATAGTATAGCCAACTGTTGACTATAAGAAAGTGCCATGTCATCTGTAACCAACATGTATAACAATCGATACTCAATAACTAATTCTTACTAGTGTGTATGCATGTGCAATGCACGTCTTAATAGTATGGTGTGATTCCACCAAAAAATACTTTGAAAAATGAATTCCGAGCAAAAAAATATTGTTGATGCACACGAAATAGAGTTTAGAAATTTACTAATTGGTAGTACGAAATGCAACTACTGCCTGCGGTCATTCAGAAATTTTCGAAGAATATAAAAAAAGTACGTGGTCGAACCCACAAATTGTTTACTTCAACTTTAGTTTCTCCTCCAGACCATCTCACATCGGCTCACAACCAACTCTTTTTTTACTCATCACAACCTGACAATTGCAGCATAGTAGAGGAGGCATATGTCTTCTTTTCAGGAAGGTATGACACGGTGCAGCGATGGTTCCAGAACCAAGTAGATTCAGCTGCAGGCACTGTTCACTGCGAATCCCTCCAATATCAGCCGTTAGATTTAGGAGATGAGTGGCTAGGATTGATGCTCTTTGTGCAATGCAGGACTCGTATGCTATATATACTATATAGTAGTATAGATAGTATAGAAAAGATCATTTATTGCAAAGCACAATAAGTGTTATTTCTTCGCAAGTTTTGGATGCAGGTTGAACAGTTGAACACTTTTGTTTGCAAAAGATACCTTTTTATCTATGTCACCCGGATGTTTGTGAGCTCTAGAGATGAAATAATATCCGAAGAAACCTATCGATACCTGTTACACATGAGATGACCCCCACATCCTTTGTCAAAATAAACAACTCCCCGATCAATGCATTTCACTCTTCGGTGCAACGCACGGGCACCTTACTACTATAGATTAGTACGACCAAAAATTGAACTAACATTATATATAGTACGATAAATGCTGATGCATGTCACCTAAAATTATATCATTCAAAACTATGTTCAAATACAAATCCAACAATATAGTTTGACATGCACTAACATTTTGTCAGTTAAATCTTCAGTCAAATTCAATGGGGGACTAATAAACCACGACCGATGTAGTACAAGTGTAGAGGGCGGCGCTGCACGGGAGTCTCACCTCTCACCCCGCTCGTGGCGCGGCAGTAAAGCCGTCATATCACAAAAGCCAACCACTCCTAGTAATAAGTGGCCTGGTAAAATAAACAGACAAGCAACCATCACATCCCTCCGTATTTTTTGCATTTCATCTCTCTGCATTTACTTTCTCCGGTTCATCTCGCACACTCGATCCTTAGCTACTACTCCTAGGGCCAGTTCTTTTGGCGGCTTCCCCAGCTTTTCCCACAAGACTAGTCACAGTGGAGAGTAACAATAAGGCGCCTCACTCATTTATTTGGGCTTCTAAACTACTACTCTGTCCTGGTTTATTCCTCACCATTGTAATTTGTGCTAAATTTTGACCAAAGATTTAACTGGTTTATTCCTCACCATTGTAATCCCTCCGTCTAGGTGTGTAAGTCATTTTAGGAAAACCAAATAATCCCAAAACACTTAGGCACGGTGCATTAACTTCTACCTCGTTTCTTGTTTCTTGACATATCAACCAATAAGAGATAAAGAGTGTGCATGCTTTTAATGACTTGAGATATCAAACACGACATGCAGTGGTTAGTTCATTGCATGCAATACTATTAATTAGCAAATAAACATTAACGTTTCTCGTTTTCTCCTCCTCCTTGGTCACGGTGCACAACCTAAGAGCAAGTACAATAGAGACTAGTCAGCAGGCTATAGCATCTTCCACATCAGCAAAATCATAGCTGGAGGAGAGAGAAGTGAGAAGAAAGGACCAAGCGGGCGCTTCACGAGTCGCCGGGTGATAGCACAAGCAATGAGGAAAAGGAGCCTGCATGCAGCCCATGCGAGCGCTACGGCCGGTGTTCAGCTCCACCCAGCCAATCCTGTCACTTTCCTTTGCCTAGCCAGCATGCATGCATTAAATGTATAGCCAACACTACAGCCATTCTACTGTATGAACTTTTTCAAATACAGGCTACAGGTGACATGGCTCTACTATAGAGCCGACATCAGGCTTTACTATTAACCTTGCTCTAAGATGACTTACTCACCTAGACGGATGGAGTAGTGCATGTGACATGCATTAACATTTCATTAGTTAAATTTATGATCAAAATTTGACATAGATTACAATGGGGACCAATAAACCAGGATGGAGGTAGTAGTTATGGGATTACTAATCTAGAAGCCTAAAAGAACTGGCCCTGGTACTCCTACTAGTAGTAGTACTCAATTTGGAATTCCAATTGCACGGCAAAATGTTAGGCAAAAAATTCGATACAGGGTGTAGGAAGCGGTTTGGGAATTTGCATGCCTTTCCAACCAGTGAGATACTCCGTACAAAGTACGACAGAGAAATAACCACAGAGAAGGAAGCTAAAAGTAAACAATCAAACAAGCATTTTTGCATTTTTTTGCATTGAATCGTTTCACAAGCTTGACTAGTGATGTTTTTCTACTTTTACAAAAACCGCATCGTAATGTTAAAACGTGCATTTGCATGTACATAAGTAATAGTAGTACTACCTCCGTCTAGGTGTATAAGTCTTCCCTCCTTCTTAGTCACGGTGCACAACCAAAGATGACTTATTGACCTGGACAGAGGGAGTAGCACAGTCTGCAAGCATATATCGAGAGAGACGTGTAGTGCGATAGTATATAGTAAAGTTTGTGCTGTATGCACGCACTTGCAAAATGCGTACGAATACACAAGGTTTCCAAACTTTCCCTTTTACATACTTAATTAAGGACACTAAAAATTCCTGAACGTTCGGGATTTATCATTTGTGTGTGTCTCTCTGTGTGTGTGAGAGAGAGAGAGAGAGGAGACGGTAGTCGGGATTGTCTGATCTGTAAACATATGAATAATGTCAGTCTGGGATGGAGACGAAAAGGAGACCACAACAAATGTTGTGTTTACAGGAGAGAGAGAGAGAGAGAGTAATTTTAGTGGTATGAGTCATATGTAGAGACATATAGGGTGTGTGAGAGAATCCCATAGAGAGAAAGACAAAGTGAAAGACGAGTGGAGACTGTGTGTGTGGCGGTGAAAAAGAAAGCTTAGGTACCGAGTGATACCAGAGAACAGTAGATACGTGAGAGATAATGAAAACCGTGTAATGTATAATGATAGGGAGAGTGTGACACTTCTCAATGGAGACGTCGAGAGACCATGTTTGCGAGGATAGGAGAAACATGAAGTGAGCGTGCGGGTGAGCTGGAGAAAAGAGAGTGATAGCTACCTGAAGGAGCATGCATGCGAGAGAGAGATGGGCGTGAAAGGAGTGAACAAAAAAGGGATTCAAATATTTGAATTCGAGATGATGATACATGTAATCCATACTCGAACCAAAATTGATCTATCAAACATGCATACTCATATGAATTCACGCACATCTATGTTATTTAATATGTAGATATTACCGATCCATACATTTTAGTAGAACATAATGTGGTTATTTTTTCGAATTCAACCTTAAGATTTCGAGATCGTTGTATTTGTAAATCATATTATACATATAAAGGAGCAGAATTATTTGCTGTGCTTTTGAAAGTATATATAAAAAATGATGTATATAGAATGTAATTCCAATTGAAAATTGATCCCGCCCGAACAAAAATAGAATACAAACGGGATTCGAATTGAGTTGGCACGGTAAACGTGCACTCTGCAAAATTTGAACGAAGCAGGGAAAGTCACAGTAACCGCCAGAAACCAAAATCTGCGAGATGGAAATCACTACTGCCTATCCCTGCCACACAAAGCCTATCTGCTGGATTTCTATAGGTTTTGATAGGGGTAGGTTTGTAATTTCACCCAAACGTGACGTAACCGCCTCTCACCCGGATTCATACACGGTGGGAGCCAAAACACAGTGTGTCCTCGGCCGAAATCGACTCCCTCCCCGATTCGTATTCATACACGGTGGGCGCCAAAAACAAACTCTCGTCGGCAAATATTCGGTGTATGCGAGATTACCGTCCTATCCCCAACCAACTAATGTTGCTGTGATGTAGTAGAAATTTGAAACAGGGGCTAAGTTTGTAAATTTCCTCGCATTTGAGACAAGCGTGCCCTGAATACATGGTTCCCCCCTTCCTCTCTACCTCCCTTTTCCCCATTCGTACTCCGTGGGCGCCAAAACACCCTCTCCACCCCACCCTCCTCCGTCCGCCGCCGTCCGCCACCCCATCCACCACCGTCCTCCTCCACCATGCCGGAGCTGATACCCCGATGCCGTCGTCCATTACAAGAGATCGACCTCTCTCATCCACGGCTTCGGACCGGGATCCTTGCATCCTGTCCTCTCGCTTCATCCCCGTCGTTGTCCACCTTGCCGGCGCCGCTCCTATGACCGTCTCGTCCACCGCGCCCGCCGCCACCGTCTACCCTCCTAGATCTGCTTCCACGCCACCGACAGCCATCGCTACTGCAACACCGTCAAATTCTCAGCAGATGCGTACACGGCGCCGCACCAGAGGCGGTACTCTTTCGTATCTGCTCAACTTAGTTATCGCAGCAAGAAAATAGATCGCCACTGCTTTACTCTGATTTCTTGTCTTGGTTGTGAAGTTGCTTGTCCGGTTTGCACCTTCAGATCCTCCATGGCACGCTCAAAACTATACTCCCAATGCTTATAGTTTTCCCCTTTTATATTCCACACTAATTAAATCACAGTAGACTAAGTTTCAAAATTGGG
Source organism: Triticum urartu (assembly GCF_056163025.1). Classification (NCBI taxonomy): domain Eukaryota; kingdom Viridiplantae; phylum Streptophyta; class Magnoliopsida; order Poales; family Poaceae; genus Triticum; species Triticum urartu. The sequence goes on from NC_141878.1 coordinate 223,411,369, forward strand.
TTAGTCAATTTTTCAGAGCTCGCCGGAGTTCGCCGGTGCGATCGAAGGGGCTCGGGTGGTTGTGGGGCCTCATCGAACGAAGAAAACTCGACGTGGGTGGGGGTTGGGGCGGGGGTGGGGGTGGCGGAGGAACACAGGCGATGGGGGCCGGTGGTCCCGCCGGCGGCCCGTGCGGTGTTATGTATGGGAAGAATCAGAGACGAGGAAGAAGAAGGGTTAGGAGACGTAGGATCTTCATCCAACCGCCTGAAATGGTCGAGAGACAGCTGGGAGTTGCATTCTTAATGCGCTCTGGTTCATCATGTGTGGGCACTGCGCAAGCAACATTTTATTATCCAAAATCTGCTTCTTCTTCTTTACCATGTTCCTCTTCCGTTCTTCTTTAACATGTACTCTCTCCGTTCCTAAATACAAGTCTTTGTATAGATTCCACCATGGACTACATATGGAGCAAAATGAGTGAATCTACACTCTAAAATGTATCCGATACATCTGTATGTGATCCATAGTGGAAATCTCTACAAGACTTATATTTTGGAACGGAGGGAGTATGATAGTAGTACAGTATGTTCCTTGTACTGAAGATGAGCAGGGACATTTGAAGTGTAGAGGTCTATACGGTCGGTTGTGATGGACACTTTGAGCCTCTTTGATTCGTAGGATCTTGTAAACATAGGAATAGGATTTGTAGTGGCCTGCCCACTTGAATCCTATAAGAATAGCAAGGAAATGCGGGGAGTTGTGTCGCCTTTGAGAGTTACACTGATATTAACAGTACCACACCTTCACTTGAAGAGAGCTGGTATCCGAAGCCTTTCTAGCCGTACCGGCAATACTAGCACATATATTCTAGCAAGCTCCACTTTGCTGATTTTACTCTGATGCTTAAGGTTTTCCTGTTATATCAACACTATGATCTGTGTAGCTGCTTTGTGTCACACTAGCACCAGTCCACTCTTGAAGCTCAACACTGCAATGACTTACAAAATTGGCACTAAGGCATTGAGTGCCATTCTGGATGCAATGAAACTCATACGCTCCCCACCTGCTGATTCTTGTTCAGAATATGATCCTCATGACTATTCTAACCTCGAGGAGTCAAAGGCAGATGGCCTGTTGATAACCCACAAGTATAGGGGATCGCAACAGTTTTTGATAAGTAAGAGTGTCGAACCCAACGAGGAGCTAAAGGTAGAACAAATATTCCCTCAACTTCTATCGACCATCGATACAACTCTATGCACGCTTGACGTTCTCTTTACCTAGAACAAGTATAAAACTAGAAGTACTTTGTAGGTGTTGTTGGATAGGTTTGCAAGATAATAAAGAGTATGCAAATAAAAAGTATGGGCTGTTTAGATAAAGAAACAATAAAGTAAATATAGCGAGTGTGGAAAAGTGGTGGTAGGAGTTGTGAAATTGCCCCTAAGCAATTGACTACTTTACTAGACCGATAGCAAGTATTATGTGGGAGAGGCCACTTCTAGCATGTCATCCCTGACTTGGAATTCTATGCACTTATGATTGGAACTATTAGCAAGCATCCTCAACTACTAATGTTCATTAAGGTAAAACCCAACCATAGCATTAAGATATATTGGTCCCTCTTCAATCCCATATGCATCAATTTCTATGCTAGGTTGAAGCTTCTGTCACTCTTGCCCTCCAATACATAGTCCTATCAACATACAACTAACCCTAGGGTGTGATCCACGCACGCAATCATATGATGGGCACCAAAGGACAGCAACATAACCACAAGCAAATTAAATCAATCATAGCAATTCATCAACCACCGATAGGACAACGAAAATCTACTCAGACATCATAGGATGGCAACACATCATTATATAATAATATGAAGCATAAAGCACCATGTTCAAGTAGAGGGTATAGCGGGTTGTGGGAGAGGTGACCGCTCTAGATAGAGGGGGGGAAGGTTATGGAGATGTTGGTGAAGATGGCGGAGGTGTTGGTGTAGATTGCGGTGATGATGATGGCCCCCGATGGCACTCCGGTGGAGAGAGCCTCCCTCCTTCTTCTTCTTCCTTGACCTCCTCCCTAGATTGGAGAAGGGTTTCCCCTCTGGTCCATGGCCTCCATGGCACGGGAGGGTCGAGAGACCCTCCGAGATTGGATCTGTTTCTGTCTCTCTCTCTTTCTGCGTTCTAAGATTCTTCCCTTTCACCGTTTCTTATATTCCCGGAGATCCGTAACTCCGATTGGGCTGAAAGTTTAACACGATCTCTATCCGGAAATTAGCTTTATTGTGGCGAAAGAAGGGCATCAACCGCCTTACAAGTGGCCCACGAGGGTCAGGGGCACGCCCCCCTGCCTCGTGGCCACCTCGGGCACCGTCTCGCGTGGATTTTTGTTCCCAAAAATCATATATATTCCAAAAAAATCTCCGTCAGTTTTTATCCTGTTTGGACTCCGTTTGATATGGATATTATGCGGAACAAAAAACATGCAACAAACAGGAACTGGCACTGGATCAATATGTTAGTCCCAAAAATAGTATAAAAAGTTGCCAAAAGTATATGAAAGTTCAATAATGTTGGCATGAAACAATCAAAAATTATAGATACGAAGGAGACGTATCACCTGTCCTATTCACCCATCAAGGTGCCTATTCTAATTTGGCAATGTTTTATTGATTGTGGGTATCTTGCATATGTTGTCTTGCAGTTCTTCTACTTTGTTGCACCGCCATCTGCTTAGTTTACTCATCATATATGTCGAGATGCCATGCCCATCCATTATCAATACATATTCCATCTGTCATCATACCATGTTTTTCCACTCAAATGCTGTTCTTGTGCATTTGACATCAAAAAGGAAGAGGGTGATTGCCGAACGTGAAAGAGCACCATCAAAGTCCTTGAAAAACATGGTGGTGCCGGAGAAATCAGACAGCACCCCACTTATATTGGCTGTACAACTAGTGACACAAAACGTAGGACCGACTCCAGCAGACTGTACCCATACTTCACTGGCCACACCACTAGCCCCACCACACAGGACCTGCACTCCAGCAAAAGGTATACCGATTTCATTTGCCATAGCACCAGCTGTACCATAGAAAAATCCCACTCCAGCAAAAAGTATAGCAAGTCCACCGGCCGAAGACCTATCCCAACTGCAGAGACGGCCAATTCCTACAAATTGGAACCCCATTCCATTTATTCCCAGTTTAAAAGACAATGCTTTCAATGTTGTTAGGGACTACGTGCATATATTCCCATCATGGGAAGATTATTGTGAAGACAAACACCATTTTCACATCTTCTTGTCCAACTTATGTGTAAGTGCTATTATTCATGGTTATTATTTTACTGTTTTCTGCTGATTGAACACATCAATGATTTACATTACATTGTTGTAACTAGGCGAGGGTCAATCTGGATAGTCATGACGAGCAAAGCTTGCTTGTGCTTTTCAAGGAAGCATTGCAGCAGTATCGGTGTTACCTAAGAAAATCACACTTTGATGGCAAGTCTATAAACGAATTTCCGGTGAAGTCTCCTGTGCTAAATTTAGAAGACATTGAATGGAAAAACCTTGTTATGCACTGGTCTCGTTCCCAGGATGAGGTACTGTCTATGAAATCACATGACAATTTGAACTTCTACTTTTCCGCATGTGCCTTACGGATCTTTTTTGCAGGAAATCTGCTCGAAGAAGAATTCCAGTTTGACAAGAACGACATGATATCACAAATATGCTGCCTGCTGCTTTGCTCTTGTTAGTACCTGTTGTCATGTATCACTGTACTTGCATACATACCTGGTTCATTATGTGACAGCAGTATGCATGATAGCTTGCTTATCAATTGTTCGCTCCAAATTATCTGATCTGTATGAATGGTTACATTAGTGTAGAATATATCCAATGCTAATGTTTTTTTAGCTCTGCATTGTTCTTGTAAGTACATGTTGTCCTTTATCAGTGTACTTATAATGACAAGGTAGTTGTTCATGTACCATCACTCTGCAGCTTATTTTCCTTTCCCTCCATTTTCTACACATCAGATCTATATTTACTCTTACCATAAGGTTGGTACTGAAGAAGTTTAGCTGTGCATTGCTCTTGGCTGTACCTTTTGCCTGTATCGCTGCACTTACATTTATAGCTACTTGGTTATGTAGCATCACTCTTCATCTTATCTTAAATATTCTCCATTTTTTCGTATATTATCACATCTATATTTACTCTTAACAAAATGTAGAATAAAGGCAATGCTTTTGAAGAAGATTCTGTGGTAAACTTCTTGAATTGCCCCCCCATCAGCATGGACAAGGCCTTTATAGAGCCTGTCTTCACCAATAATGTAAGTTTGTCCATCTTAAGCCTTCAAACTTTGTTGTATATATTTGGTTAGGCATGACTGCAATAGCTATTTACTTTTGGTGTTTGCATCGAATTGCTTGTTTAAAGTTTATTATGTAGTTCATAAACAAAAGTTTGTCCTTTCGCAATTTAAGTTTTGATCTTCTTTTGCACTGCATGTATGCTTCTGTTCTTCATCCGTAATCCAGTGGTGTGGTGAACCTACCCACTACAACACAATGTCATATTCTGCAATGTCTTAACTATGAACAATGTCATATCATTCTACTATTATTTAAACCGTCTCTTTATTTGCCAATCTGAAATGGTATAAATTGACAGCACACTAACCATTGATACTTATGAGTTCTTGATCTGTAATCCAGTGGTGTCGTGAAGCTGCCAACTCCTTCACAATGTCATTTCCTGCCATGTCTTAACCTGAACAATACCATATTGTGTTAATGCAATTTTAAACTGTGTCACTTTATTCGTCAGTAAGAAATGTGATGAATTCAGCACTGATACTTTTATGTGCAAAACCTGTCATTTGTCTGCTTGTTTATCTTTCAGAGTGAGGAAGATATAAGTGTTGAACAAGCGCAATCTCATCATCTTGCTCAACTACTTGCGCTGTAGCTCCCCAGTAGGGCTAACCTTTCTTGAACTCTATTGAAGTGCTGTCGGTTTTGTATATTATTTTGTCGGCGTGTTTATTTGCACTGTTGGCGATCTTTGATGCCCAGTGTATGTAATCTGCTGTCTACTTGTGCTTTGTTATCATAGTGGCGAACTTTGATGCCCAGTGGATGTAATATGCCATAATTTCTTTATTGTATAGTCTAGGTTTTTTCTTATTCACGATGCTGCAGTTGTTTTACTGTATATATATCCTGTCTTCGCAGTAAACCGGCCAAACCATAAAATTACGGTAGATAATCGGTCCGTCATGCAATCACGATGTAGCTTGGGCCTGAAACGTGCCAAACAGCTCACGGGCCGGCAGCAGCCCTAAATGAACCCTGTCCCATGATTGTACGAATCAAATCATGGGCTTTTAACAGGCCAAAATTGTCTCGGTCCTTGTTTGGCCCAATCAGATATCGGCTGCGAGCAGGCCGGATGCAAACCGAGCCGTAGTTAGGCCCAACTATATGACGGGCTTTTAACAGGCCGAAATTAATATAGGGCCGAAATGTTAAACGGGCCCTTAACAGGCCAACATTAATATCATGCCGAATTACTAAGTGGGCCTTTAGCAAGTCGGCCCAAAGTCATAGTGTCCAGTTGACGGTCCGAATCTAATATGGGCCATAATTGAGCCCAAAGCCTCTTAAAGGGTCGGACCTGATCTGGGCCGTAATTTGGCCCAGAATGTGGTAGGCTTTTAACGGGACGGATCTCATATGGGCCAGTATTAGGCCCGGAGCGTGGCAGGCCATTAATGGACCGGATCAAATATGGGACGACATTTGGCCCAAAACATGGCAGCCAGTTAATGGGCCGCCCTACTAGGGTCCTCAAAATCTTGTGGGCCTACAGCTGGGGCGGCCCATTAATGTCGGCGAAATCTCATGGGCCTTTAGCTGGGCTGGCCCATTATGATCCGCAAGAATCTTGTGGGCCTTTACCTGGGCCGGCCCATTATGGCACACAAAAATCTTGTGCGCCTTTACCTGGGCCGGCCCATTATGGCCCGCAAAATCTGGTTGGCCTTTAGCTAGGCCAGCCCATTATGGTCCGCAAAATCTCGTGGGCCTTTAGCTGGGCCGGCCCAATATGGTTCGCAAAATCTTGTGGGCCTTCAGTTGGGCCGGCCCATTTAAACTTGATGGGCCGGTCCACGTGTCAACATATCATAGGCGCGTCTCGCCCATTGGATGAGTGACACCTGTGCCAAAGCGGACCTGACACGTGTCTCCTCCAGCCAATGATGATTTTACACGTGGAAACTCCCCATTGGTCGGGACTGTTAACGGGTTATCAGATCCAAAAGCCGACCCGATAGCTTAACGACGTTCCGTTACGGTGGATGCCACGTGTCGGTCACCCTTGACGAAAGCACTTCTGTGACGCGCGATTTATCGTCATGGAAGTGGACACTTCCGTGATGATAATTTTGGTAATGTCATGGAACACTTCTACGACAACACATGTATGACTATCTCGATTCTGTCATAAAATCGTCATGGATGTACATGCATGACAAAAAACACGACTTACTGTGACAAACATGTATCATCACAGAAGTGTATTTTTTTGTATTGAGCGTCCCAGGCCAACATGCTGCCCCCGTTGCGAGTTCGGTTGGAGAGGCAGACGCGCTAGCTGGGCACCGTGAGCCCGCGCTCCTTCCGTTTCTCCTTCGTGGCCTCGTCGGGGGTGTGATGAGCGTGCCAAGGACTCCTCCTCTGGTTATAGGCGACGACTGGATGGCTTCGGTCTTGGTTCCTTCTTCGAGCAGCGAGCCTCGTCCCAGCCGGGCTCCTGCCGAAGCCCAATCGGCGTCTGGAGGGGCGCCAGCCCCCAACCCCCTGCAGAAAGGGGGCGAGCCGCTTCGGGTCCCATCAACGGCCCCCGTTGTGGAGGACGGAGTCGGCCGCACGCTCAAAACGGCGCACGAACGGAGCGCCATTTACCACGAGCTCTTCTGGGAGGCGATGGGCGTGATGAGCCGGCTTGGCGGGAGCTCGCGGATGTGGACGCGCGCCTTGAGGATGCGGGTCTCTGGCTGGTGGAAGAGTGGCACAAATTGAGGGTGGCTATCAACCTCGGGCGCCACCAACGTGAGATTGATAATGCGAAGGTCGAGGCGTCTCTCGCGACCTCGCCCGAAGCTTGCGCCCGAGCCTTGGAAGAAGTCCGGGAAGCTGATTGGCATCGCGAGATCGTAGAGAAGCGCGAGTGGGAGCTCCAAGCCTGGAGTGCCTCCCTGGAGCAGCAAGTGGAGGCGCGCAAGGCTGCCCTAGCGTCGATGAAGGGGACGCTGATACGTCTCCAACATATCTATAATTTTTTATTGTTCCATGCTATTATATTAGCAACCTTGGATGTTTTGTATGCATTTATATGCTATTTTATATGATTTTTGGGACTAACCTATTAACCTAGATCCCAGTGCCAGTTTCTGTTTTTTTCCTTCTTTTTGAGTTTTACAGAAAAGGAATACCAAACGGAGTCCAATTGACATGCAAATTTTTGATGATTTCCTATGGACCAAAAGAAGACCCCGGAGTAAAAGAGTTGGGACAGAAGAGTCCCAGGCCGTCCACGAGGGTGGGGGCCGTGTAGGCCTGCCTCGTGGACGACTCGGGCACCTTCTTGACGTGAGACCGATGGCAAAAATTCATATAAATACAGAAACCTCCAGAAAAGAACCTAGATCGGGAGTTCTGCTGCCACAAGTCTCCGTTGCCACCGAAAACGAATCTAGACCCGTTCCGGCACCCTGCCGGAGGGGGAATCCCTCTCTGATGGCCATCTTCATCATCCCGGTGCTCTCCATGACAAGGAGGGAGTATTTCATCCTCGGGGCTGAGGGTATGTACCAGTAGCTATGTGTTTGATCTCTCTCTCTCTCGTGTTCTTGAGTCGGCATGATCTTGATGTATCGCGAGCTTTGCTATTATATTTGGATCTTATGATGTTTCTCTCCCTCTACTCTCTTGTGATGAATTGAGTTTTCCCTTTGAAGTTATCTTATCGGATTGAGTCTTTAAGGATTTGAGAACACTTGATGTATGTCTTGCATGTACTTATCTGTGGTGACAATGGGATATCATGTGATCCACTTGATGTATGTTTTGGTGATCAACTTGCGAGTTCCGTCACCTCGTGAACTTATGCATAGGGGTTGGCACACGTTTTCGTCTTGACTCTCTGGTAGAAACTTTGGGACACTCTTTGAAGTTCTTTGCGTTGGTTGAATAGATGAATCTGAGGTTGTGTGATGCATATCCTATAATCATACCCACAGATACTTGAGGTGACATTAGAGTATCTAGGTGACATTAGGGTTTTGGTTGATTTGTGTCTTAAGGTGTTATTCTACTATGAACTCTTGAATAGATCGATCAGAAAGAATAACTTTGAGGTGGTTTCGTACCCTACAATAATATCTTCATTTGTTCTCCGCTATTAGTGACTTTGGAGTGACTCTTTGTTGCATGTTGAGGGATAGTTATATGATCCAATGATGTTATTATTGTTGAGAGGACTTGCACTAGTGAAATTATGAACCCTAGGCCTTGTTTCCTAGCATTGCAATACCGTTTACGCTCAGTTTTACCACTTGCTACCTTGCTGTTTTTATATTTTAAGATTACAAAAACCTTTATCTACTATCCATATTGCACTTGTATCACCATCTGTTCGCCGAACGAGTGCACCTATACAATTTACCATTGTATTGGGTGTGTTGGGAACACAAGAGACTCTTTTTTATTTGGTTGCAGGGTTGTTTGAGAGAGACCATCTTCATCCTATGCCTCCCACGGATTGATAAACCTTTGGTCATCCACTTAAGGGAAATTTGCTACTGTCCTACAAACCTCTACACTTGGAGGCCCAACAACGTCTACAAGAAGAAGGTTGTGCATTAGACATCAAGCTCTTTTCTGGCGCTATTGCCGGGGAGGTTCGTGCTTGAAGGTATATCTTTAGATCTTGCAATCAAATCTTTTATTTTCTTGTTTTATCACTAGTTTAGTCTATAAAAGAAAATTACAAAAAAATGGAATTAAGGGTACCTCATATGCTTCATCTTTTTAATATCTTTCATGAAAATAAGGATTCCTATAATTGTGCCAAAGTTTTAGAAGAAGAATGCATTAGAACGTTTGGCACTAGATATTTGAATGATGAGCATGATTGCAATGTTGTTAGTATGATTTCCTTGAATATCCATGGTACTAATAATGATTGCACTAGTCATGATGAAAATATCTCATATAAGCATGTCAATTTTTGTGGAGTGCATAGAGTTTTCAAGTACACACCAAATAGGGAAGATAGATTTTGCAACAGGCATAAGTATTTAGAAACTAAATGGTTGCAAGAAAGGCTAGATGCTTGTGCTGAAGATTTAAAATTTATTTGCCATCCTTCTGAACTTTGCAATGAACATGATCATTTAAATACCCAATGCAAATTGTTTCATGATCGAATCGTGTCCAAAAAATTGTGATGACTTGATTTCCCTTGCACATCAAAATGAACTTAGTTTGCTTCTGGGTTATGAAGAAATTAAACGTATAACTAAGGATATTCCAGAATTTGCCCTTGATAAAGTTCTTGATTTTGATCTAGAGGAAATTTATGTGTATTGTGCGATGAATTGCATTGAGAATCCTTATATTGCCAATTACACAAAGTCTAGAAAACAAATAGAAGATGAAGATAATACTAATGAAAGGGAAGAGATTTCCCAATACCCTCCTATTATTTCTTATGATGAATCAGGTAACGAGGAGGAGCCTTCTATTCAACCAATCTCATTAATAAGGAGCTCCAAAAAGAGGGATAAACCCATACTTACTGTGAAGAAGAAAAAGAAAAGACGGAGAAGTAAAGTAAAGAGGTATCCCTCCCAAATGGTGTTGCTCCTATCACTCATTGTGATGATGATAATTGTTATATTATTGGTGCTATCCATACTATTAATGACAAGAGTGATTATGCTTATGATATGAAAAGGCCCAAGCTTTGGGATGCTATGTTTTATGAAGATGATATGTTTAACCTCCCAAGTTTTGATATGCAAATTTATTATGATGATAGCATGCCTCCTATTTATGATGCTTATATTGATGAAAGTGGGTTTGGAAGAGTGTCAACTTTAGGAAGTAATGATCCCACTATTTTGGAGGGTGTTGAATCTTATTGTGACAATTATGAAAGTGGATTTGGAGAGGTCATGACTTTATTTAGTAATGATTCCACTATCTTGGAAGAGGTTTCAATTGATTATGATTAGAACAAAGTTGCTACTTATGATGATTATTGTGATGACACTTATGCTATAAAAACTAGTGATGATTATATTAAAACTTGTCATGATTATGATTACCCTTTTCCTAAATATTACTCTTTTAATGTGGAAACAATTTGTAGTATTCGAGTTTCTTATGATACTCCCACTATTCTGATTGAGAAGAATCTTGGTTATGTGGAGAGTAGTAAATTTTCTATGCTTGTAGATCATGAAAAGAATGCCTTATGTGATAGTTATTTTGTTGAATTCATTCATGATGCTACTGAAAATTATTATGAGGGAGGAATATATGCTTGTAGGAATTGCAATAGTATCAAGTTTCCTCTCTACATGTTGAAAATTTTGAAGCTATGCTTGTTTTGCCTTCCTATGCTAGTTGATTATTGTTCCCATAAGTTGTTTGCTCACAAAATCCCTATGCATAGGAAGTGGGTTAGACTTAAATGTGCTAGTCATATTCTTCATGATCCTCTCTTTATATTTCAATCCTTATCTTTTATGTGAGCATAATTGAAATCATCATGCCTAGCTAGGGGCGTTAAACGATAGCGCTTGTTGGGGGGCAACCCAATTTTATTTTTGTTCTTTGCTTTTTGTTCCTATTTAGTAATAAGTAATTCATCTATCCTCTGCTTAGATGTGGTCTGATGATTTTAATTAGTGTTTGTGCCAAGTAGAACCTTTGGAAGACTTGGGGAAAGTCTTTGCGATCATGCTGTAAAAACAGAAACTTTAGCGCTCACGAGATTTGCTGCAATTTTCTATTTGAAAATTATATTTAGTTAATTATTTTTTCAAATGATTAATAGACAAATTCCACACGTCCAGCAATTTATTTTAGAATTTTTGAGGTTCCAGAAGTATACATTTGATCTAGATTACTATAGACTATTCTGTTTTTGACAGATTCTGTTTTCTATGTGTTGTTTGCTTATTTTGAGGAATCTATGAGTAGTATCGGGGGGTATGAACCATAGTTGAGTTGGAATACAGTATATATTACACCAATATGAATTTATAATGAGTTCACAACATTATCTAAGTGGTGATTTATTTTCTTATACTAACGGAGCTTACGAGTTTTCTGTTAAGTTTTGTGTTGTGAAGTTTTCAAGTTTTGGGTAAAGATTCGATGGACTATGGAATAAGGAGTGGCAAGAGTCTAAGCTTGGGGATGCCCAAGGAACCCCAAGGTAATATTCAAGGACAAACAAGAGCCTAAGCTTGGGGATGCCCCAGATGGCATCCCCTCTTTCGTCTTCGTTCATCGGTAACTTTACTTGGAGCTATATTTTTATTCACCACATGATATGTGTTGGAGCGTCATTTTATTTTATTTAGTTTTACATGCTGTTTGAATAATATACCAAGATCTGAAATTATTAAATGTTAGAGAGTCTTCACATAGTTGCATATTTATTCGACTACTCATTGATCTTCACTTATATCTTTCAGAGTAGTTTTTCATTTTCTCTAGTGCTTCACTTATATCTTTTTAGAGCACGGCGGTGGTTTTATTTTGAAGAAATAGATGAAATCTAGTGTTTCACTTATATTAGTTTGAGAGTCTTTAGAACAGCATGGTAATTTTCTTTGGTTATGAATTTAGTCCTAATATGATGGGCATCCAAGATGGGTATAATAAAAACTTTCATATAAAGTGCATTGAATACTAGGAGAAGTTTTAATTATTTATGATTGTTTTGAGATATGAAGATGGTGATATTAGAGTCATGCTAGTGGAGTAGTTGTGAATTTTAGAAATACTTTTGTTATAGTTTGTGATTCCCGTAGCATGCACGTATGGTGAACCATTATGTGATGAAGTCAGAGCATGATTTATTTATTGATTGTCTTCCTTATGAGTGGCGGTCGGGGACGAGCAATGGTCCTTCCCTACCAATCTATCCCCCTAGGAGCATGCGCGTAGTACTTTGTTATGATAACTAATAGATTTTTGCAATAAGTATGTGAGTTCTTTGTGACTAATGTTGAGTCCATGGATTATACGCACTCTCACCCTTCCACCATTGCTAGCCTCTCTAATACCGCGTACCTTTCGCCGATATCATACACCCACCATATACCTTCCTCAAAACAGCTACCATACCTACCTATTATGGCATTTCCATAGCCATTCCGAGATATATTGCCATGCAACTCTCCACCGTTCCGTTTATTATGACATGCTCCATCATTGTCATAGTGCTTTGCATGCTCATGTAGTTGACATCGTATTTGTGGCAAAGACACCGTTCATAATTATTTCATACATGTCACTCATGAGTCATTGCACATCCCGGTACACCGCCGGAGGCATTCACATCGAGACATATTTTTTTCTAAGTATCGAGTTGTAATTCTTGAGTTGTAAATAAATAAAAGTGTGATGATCATCATTATTAGAGCATTGTCCCAGTGAGGAAAGGATGATGGAGACTATGATTCCCCCACAAGTCGGGATGAGACTCCGGACGATAAAAAAGCGAAAAAGAGGCCATAAAAAGAGAAGGGGCAATGCTACTATCCTTTTACCACACTTGTGCTTCAAAGTAGCACCATGATCTTCATGATAGAGAGTCTCCTATGTTGTGACTTTCATATACTAGCGGGAATCTTTCATTACAGAACTTGGCTTGTACATTCCAATGATGGGCTTCCTCAAAATGCCCTAGGTCTTCGTGAGCAAGCGAGTTGGATGCACACCCACTAGTTTATTTTTGAGCTTTCATACACTTATAGCTCCAGTGCATCTGTTGCATGGCAATCCCTACTCACTCACATTGATATCTATTGATGGGCATCTCCATAGCCCGTTGATACGCCTAGTTGATGTGAGACCATCTTCTCCTTTTTGTCTTCTCCACAACTACCATTCTATTCCACCTATAGTGCTATGTCCATGGCTCACGTTCAAGTATTGCGTGAAGATTGAAAAAGTTTGAGAATATCAAAAGTATGAAACAATTGATTGACTTGTCATCGGGGTTGTGCATGATTTAAGTATTTTGTGTGATGAAGATATTGCATAGCCAGACTATATGATTTTGTAGGGATAGCTTTCTTTGGCCATGTTATTTTGAGAAGACATGATTGCTTTGTTAGTATGCTTGAAGTATTATTATTTTTATGTCAATATTAAACTTTTGTCTTGAATCTTTTGGACCTGAATATTCTTGCCACAATAAATAAAATTACATTGATAAACATGTTATGTAGCATTCCACATCAAAAAATCTGTTTTTATCATTTACATACTCGAGGATGAGCAGGAATTAAGCTTCGGGATGCTTGATACGTCTCCAACATATCTATAATTTTTTATTGTTCCATGCTATTATATTATCAACCTTGGATGTTTGTATGCATCTATATGCTATTTTATATGATTTTTGGGACTAACCTATTAACCTAGAGCCTAGTGCCAGTTTCTATTTTTTTTCCTTGTTTTTGAGTTTTTACAGAAAAAGAATACCAAACAGGGTCAAATTGACGTGCAAATTTTGATGATTTTTTATGGACCAAAAGAAGGCCTCGGAGTAAAAGAGTTGGGCTAGAAGAGTCCTGGGCCGTCCACGAGGGTGGGGCGCCCCCCCCCCCCCCCCGCCGGGTGTGTGGGCCTGCCTCGTGGATGACTCGGGTACCTTCTTTACATGAGACCGACGCCAAAAATTCCTATAAATACAGAAACCTCTAGAAAATAACCTAGATCAGGAGTTTCGCTGTCAGATGCCTCCGTAGCCACCAAAAACCAATCTAGACCCGCTTCGGCACCCTGCTAGAGGGGTTATCCCTCTCCGGTGGCCATCTTCATCATCCCGGTGCTCTCCATGATGAGGATGGAGTAGTTCACCCTTGAGGCTGAGGGTATGTACCAGTAGCTATGTGTTTGATCTCTCTCTCTCTCTCTCTCGTGTTCTTGAGTCGGCACGATCTTGATGTATCGCGGGCTTTGCTATTATATTTGGATCTTATGATGTTTCTCCCCCTCTACTCTCTTGTGATGAATTGAGTTTTCCCTTTGAAGTTATCTTATCGGATTGAGTCTTTAAGGATTTGAGAACACTTGATGTATGTCTTGCATGTGCTTATCTGTGGCGACAATGGGATATCATGTGATCCACTTGATGTATGTTTTGGTGATCAACTTGCGAGTTCCGTGACCTCGTGAACTTATGCATAGGGGTTGGCACACGTTTTCGTCTTGACTCTCCGGTAGAAACTTTGGGGCACTAATTGAAGTTCTTTGTGTTGGTTGAATAGATGAATCTGAGGTTTTGTGATGCATATCGTATAATCATACCCACGGATGCTTTAGGTGACATTGGAGTATCTAGGTGACATTAGGGTTTTGGTTGATTTGTGTCTTAAGGTGTTATTCCAGTATGAACTCTTGAATAGATCGATCAGAAAGAATAACTTTGAGGTGGTTTTGTACCCTACAATAATCTCTTCGGTTGTTCTCGGCTATTAGTGACTTTGGAGTGACTCTTTGTTGCATGTTGAGGGATAGTTATATGATCCAATTATGTTATTATTGTCGAGAGGACTTGCACTAGTGAAAGTATGAACCCTAGGCCTTGTTTCCTAGCATTGCAATACCGTTTACGCTCACTTTTACCACTTGCTACCTTGCTGTTATTATATTTTCAGATCAGAAAAACCTTTATCTACTATCCATATTGCACTTGTATCACCATCTCTTCGCCGAACTAGTGCACCTATACAATTTACCATTGTATTGGGTGTGTTGGGGACACAAGAGACTCTTCATTATTTGGTTGCAGGTTTGTTTGAGAGAGACCATCTTCATCCTATGCCTCCCACGGATTGATAAACCTTAGGTCATCCACTTGAGGGAAATTTGCTACTGTCCGACAAACCTCTACACTTGGAGGCCCAACAACGTCTACAAGAAGAAGGTTGTGTAGTAGACATCAGACACCTGCCGAGGAGGAAGAGATCCTGAGGCGCGAGGAAGCGCTGGCGCTAGAAGCCACAGAGTGCAACCTTGAGCTCGAGCGGTGGGAGACGAGGGAGCGCCAGGTTGCCCAAGCTGAGGATGCTGTCCACGCGCGCAAGGCCAAGGCTCAGGAGGAAATCGACTGCCGGGTGGCTGAGGCCCGCGTGGATCTTGTGGGCAGGTACGACCTGAAGTTGAAGCTTGTGGAAGCCGAGGCTATGGGCAGGACTAAAGCCCTCAGGCCAGGGTTGGATGAGGCTGAACGTCGTTAGAAAGCCGCCGCAACCGCCCTGTCTTCGGTGCAAGCCGAGCTGGCCTCCGCACATGCCGAGCTGTTTTCCCTTCAGCGGCGGGTCGCCGCCGCCGAATCCTCCGCGCAGTACGGCGGGGAGGAAGCGCTCTGGCGGCGGACACTAGAGCACGAGCACGCCCCCATGCTTCAAAACCTCAAGGCCAGAGCCAACGCGGTGCTGGGCGCCGTCTGTGGAAAAAATGCACCTCATCCCCACTCAGATGACTATGCCAGTCACCTCCTTTTCTTCATCGACGTGGTGACACGCCTGGAGAATCGATCCGAGAGGGCTCGCATGCTTGTTGAGGAGAGGAGTCGCGGCCTGCTCAAGCGCGCGTTCTCCCGTATCTTCAGCCACCTCCAGAACACCTACCCCGACTTTGATTCGATGCCGCCATTGCCCCTGTGCCCGAGGCTATCCGAGATGACCTGGCGCGCTGGGTAGAGGACAATGTGGATGCTCTAGTCAGGGCCGTCACCTCCGAGGATGACACGGTGGTGGTTGTTACGGATGAAGGAGACATGGTCGATGATGGTGCGGGCGACGCCGTCAATGGTGATGGTGGTGCTGGTGATGAGGACGGCGGCGCCAGCGATGGTGACGATGATGCTAGCGACACGTCTGAGGGCGTTCCGGAGGATGCGGCGAGCGATATGTCCGATTGAGCCCGTGCTCCCTTATTGCTGAGCCTGTAAGTGAAAACTTGGGCGCGGCCCTGAAAGTTGTGAGAGCATTTTGGGAGGGGGAGCCCCTCATGTAAACAGATTATTGCCTCTATTCCTTAGGCCGAGCTGAAGATGTGTTATTTTTATGGGCCCGTGAGTCATGCCGCGAGTTTACTGCTGAAATTTACCTTGGTCAAGGCCGGTTTCCAGCCAGCTCGTGAGCTCGTGAGCTCCTGAAGAGCCTGCTGATCCGCCTGAGAGGGCATCGCGAGGAGCAAGGGCCAGCCGTCGAAGGGCGTACGCGCAGCGCGCGCATGCTGCGCCCAGCCCCCGCTCTCGAGGGGCTCGCGAGGGGGAGGCAGCAGGTACGAATTTTGAGTTGGGCAAGGAACCAGATGGCAAGAAATCGAACGAACGAGAAAAGTCACCCCCCGCGCATAGCAATGAAAATTCAACTTCAACTTAAATCCAAAGCCAGAAATAGTGCTGCAAAAAAGAGTTTAAGAGCAAATGGCCGCATCCGGCACCTAGTCTAGTCTTCTTGTCTTCTCACCAGCGCGGAGCTAAGTGCTGCCACTAGGCATGGGAGGGAGCCCCCGAGGCCCGAGGGCGGCACTCCTGAGACTCCGGGGCATGTACAACCCCACTCATTATTACGTGAGAGCGTCACGAGCGGAGATCTTCACAGGCGTGAGCCTTACTTCATATCGCCAGACGAGGGCTCCGCCGTGCACCGCCCTCGACCACTGTTGGTTCGACCGGAAACCAGGAAGAAGCAAAGGGGAAAAGGGGACGCCAGCGGCGCCCTCGGCGACCACGGGTCTTCTGCCGGGGGAAGGCTCATCAACACCTCCCCGATGGAGGGCCTACCTCCGGGGGGCGCCTTGCTCCGTGCGATGCGGGGAGGGACCTGGCTCCCGGCCTCTCCCCTGCAGCCCCTAGTGCGCTCTTCCTGGTGGGAGGGAGGCCATTGAGCTGGGGCCGCCGTCCGCTGTTGTGACCCGATCCTCTTGCGACCCATGGTTAGCATAAGCTTGCTCCTGAGAGATTACTGGTACCCTGTACCTGTCGTCGCCGGCATGGTTGGTGAGGCTCACAGCGCGCTCGGGGGGGGGGGGGGGGGGCTCCTGGAAGACCTCAACTTCCAGCGCCTCATCCTCCCAGCCCGGCTCGAGGAACGAGCCAAGGTCATCTTCCAGCGCATACTCCTCATGTATCATGCGGGGCACGTAGGCCTCCAAGGACGCCGCCTCAAAGACCTCGCCAAAGTGCCCCATGCTCCATGTTGTGCCGCCCTGAGGATGGTAGGGCAGCATTTCGCCGAGGCCGCGGGTGGCAAGGCTCCTGCCCGCGCCCGGCGGGGGTGGCGCGGGCGTGAGCGGGGGCCCAACGCTTCAGGTCGCGCCGGTGTCGATGAAGCCTCCTGGAGCTCCTGGGGGGTGCGGGTGCGGTGAGGCCCGCCATGCGATCCGGTCGTGGCCTGGGGCGTGAGCAAGGAGCAGAAGGGCGGTGCTCCCAAGGCCGCGGCGTCCAGTAGCTCGGCGACGGGCTCCAGCAATGTGTCCCGGCCGCTCTCCATCAGTCGGCATGGCAACAGCTCCCGAGCCACCGTGAGTGCGGCCCTCATGTTTGCTTGCTCCAGTCGAGTGTGCGGCGCCGTGGCTGCAGCATGGCTTGAGGCGCTTGCGACCGCCCACACTTGTCGTGGAGTGAGGGTGGGCGGCATTTGACTGCGCCGCCTGCGCGCCGCTGCGCTTGGCGGTGCGCCCGCCGCCTAGGGCGCTGGGTTGTGGTCTTCTTGGGCGCATAGCGCTGCCCGGGCCGGCCAAGCTGCCCAGCGGTCGGTGTTGGTCCTCGGGTCACAGGACATCGGACACTCGGGACATTGGCGGATCAACCGGGGGAAGAGAAGCTCTAGCGCACCCCTACCTGGCACGCCAAATGTCGGATTTCGGGTTCCGGCAAAACCCTTGAGGTTCGAACACTGGGGTGCACACAAAGATCTCTCCCCCTCTCTAGCTCGCACACTCTATGATCTCACGGCCTAGCTCGACGAACCCGAAGAACATGAGACACAAGATTTATACTGGTTCAGGCCACCGTTGTGGTGTATTACCCTACTCTAGTGTGGTGTGGTGGATTGCCTCTTGGGCTGAGGATGAACAGTTACAAGGGACAAACAACCTCGTGAGGAGATGTGTTCTTGTGCTTGGTGAACTTGAGTGGTTGGGTGCTATGGATTCGATCTCGGTCTCCCTCCTTATTGTGGCGGCTAGTCCTATTTATAGAGGCCCTGGTCCTCTTCCCAAATATTGAGTGGGAAGGGATGCCATAACGGCCAAATTCGAAGGGAGACAACTAGTACAAGCTATCCTAACAAAAGTAGTCTTCGCCTGCATAAGGCTCTGGTGGTGACGCCATCTTGGGCTCCACCATCCTGCTGGTCTTGGCCTTGTTGCGCCGATATGGAAACCTTTGCCTTATGCCTTGGGACTCCTCGTCTGCACTTGCCCCTTTAGCACCAAAGAGGAAGTGAGGACACTGCGCGCGCTGCCGTCCGCCTGGCGCCCGTCTGGTTCCAGTCGTCATGGCTTGCATCACAGGAACCTTGTGAGGTGCCCCTCGCCTTGATCTCTCCGCCCCTTGCCAGCCAGCCTGGTGAGGCCACCCGTGAGAAGGTCTTGCTCCTTCCGCCTCGCGAGGCTTGGCCCCTCGCGAGGGTCTTGAGTGTTTGCTGGTGAAGATGGGTCGTACGGGGCCACTGGTGGAGCCACGCTGTGGGCCGCAGGCAGGCAAGTCTGGGGACCCCCATTCCTAGAACATCGACATCATCATATATTTAATAAAAATCCACCGAAGGTGGCGATCTCCTAGCATGGAAATGAAAATTTTGCACAAAAATATTAGTGAATAGGAGATACTGTTCGAGCTGGTCGTGGAGGAAGTCGGTGAGGCCTACATTCTCAGCCAAATAATGTCACACCCTGATTTTCATGCCACAACACTTAAGCTAATAAATCATGATAAAATGTGGTTTGACAAAAACTTTTGAGTGTTTTGGACTTTGCTTGATTTGATTTTTGCCTGTTGTTTGCTAGTGCTCTAAAAATCAAATAAATCCTCCAACTCCTATACTTCACCTCCTTGCTCCAAACTCTTGAACCAATGATCATGCCATGTGTATAGGACATAAAAATAATTTCTTACAAAAATAATTTGGCCAAAAAGTATTTTCTAAAATTAGTTTTCCAAAAACCCTTGAATTGAGATTTGCACTGCAAGTACTTGATTTGAGGAGTGAAAAATCTTTCAAAAGGTATATTTGAAACCTATTAGATATAGGATTCCCAGAAACCACAAAAATATAATTTTAAAAGTTATTTTCCTATTTTATTTAAAAGCTTTTTCTTCAGGCCAGAAATGGTCTTTAATATGTTAAAATTATTTTATTGTTTCAAAAATATTTGAAAAAAATCAGGGAAACTCAGTGGACATATATTTTCCATATATATGAGTTTCAACACATGGTCGTGTTCAAAATATTGGACAAAACCTCCCAAAACCATTCTGCTCATTTCAAGGATTTGAAATATTTCTACAGGAAATATTTTCATAAAAATCCAAGAAAATTCTAACATGTCGCATATGACATTTTTGATGATCTTGCCAAGTACCATGTCATGGAGAATAGTATAACCCCATGAAACCCTCTCAAAACCACTTCTGTCCTTTTTCAAGTTCGAACATTTTTGCACTGTCAAACATGTCCAAATGCTCTCAAACTTGGTGCAGATGCTCAAATGGTGTAATAATGCATCTAGACCAAATGGCACAAGTTGGAGAGAATGTTATCTTGATCAAAGTACCCCAAAACCCGTTTTGTCCAGAACCATGTTTGAACAACTCTACATTGCCAAGTGTGTCCTTTTGATGTGAATTTTTGTGGACATGTTCAAATCCTCAAATGATGACACTACACCAAGTGGTGCATCATGGATAATAGATTTGCATGACTAAATCTTGGTAAAGCCATTTCTGCTGATTTCTAGGGTTTACAAAAGTTGCATTGGCAACTTTGCCCAAATGAGCTCAAAATTGGTTGAAGGGCCTAATTATATGTGCCATTTCACCCTGTGGAGTGTCATACCAAATGGAGTTCATTTGCTTAACCAAAGAAGCATCAAACACCTTCTGCCACTTTTCCAAAAACACCATTTTGACCCCTTCCACTAATCTCCTTGAGCTCAACTTTTTACCACAGCTCCTCCTAGACCTCTTCTACCTCCAGTAGCAATGGCTGCATCTCAGATCAATAATTGAGGGGTGAAACCACCTCTTTTACCTCTCTAGAAAGCCCTTGCACCCCTCTTCCTCTCCTCCCTCCTCACTCCAGTGGCCACCCAAGGCATCCAAGGCTTTCCCCACAGTCTTTACTCCTTCCTAGAGCTACCAGACATGCTTGTCCGTGCCCACTTTGCCAAAAAAATGGCATGCCGGCCATTTGCACGCTCTGGAGCGCGCTACAGTGCGCTCCCGCACTGTAGCCGCCCCCTGCCAACCGCCTCCGGCCACCTCGGGCCTCCCCAGCGTGTCTCACGAGGCCGCCTCGGCGTCTGGGACACGGCAAGCTGCCGGCCCCCTCCTAGACCTCTCCCCTCTCTCCTCCATGGAGCCCGCCCGAGTGCGCCGTAGGCCGCGTCCACGGTGCACCACGGCCCCTCTATTTAGAGGCCCTCCCGAGCTCTCCTACGGCTTCTTCCCGCTCTCCCTCTTCCCAGCAATCTCCCAGACAACATCCCTCTCCCCCTAGTGCTCTCCTGCCCTCTCCATGGCCGGAGTGCCGCCGCCGACCGCCGCTCGGATTCGGGCACCACAGCCCCTCTCTCTTCTCCCTACCCACTCCAGTACTCCCTCACCACCACCACGAAGCCCCCGTTCGCCTCCATCCTTCCTCGGGACGCCCCTGCGCTCGAAGCCGGCAATGGCCGACGCCGCCCTCCGCCGTGGCCCTGGCCCCACTCGCCTTCGTCCTCCGTTGGACGTGCTGATAGGGGAGAGCGGGCGCGGCGCAGTCCCCCAAGCTCGCCGATGCGCCGGGCACCCGCAGCAGCGCCCCTGGTCGCCGGGGACAAGCTCGGCCTCGCCCCTCTGTTCCTGTGGCACGGGAGGCCGCGCGAGGAAGAAGAAGGCCGGCCGGTGGACTGGCGACCCCACCGGTCAGCCTCTGCCGACGTGTCCAGCCGGACCCACTCGGGTTAAGTGGAGGCGGGATCTGCGGGAACCGCCTTCCCGGCAGGGAAGCGTACTACCCTAATACGCCTTCGGCGTCGCCCTGTCGTCCGCGTGGCCGAGCCGCTGGGCCGGCCCAGTGCGCTACGGCACTATGCTACGCTCGGTGTGCGGTATAGGTATAACCCCCCCCCCCCCACTTCCTTTGTCTTTTCCTTCTCCAGAAATTTGTAAAATCTCCCAAATATTCATATTAACTCCAAATTGAATGATTCAAATTTCTGGTGACTCCATAAATCATGATCAACCTGTTGGTGCAGCATGCACATTTTTCTAGAACAATTTTCCTCACACAAATTAAATAAAATCCCATTTTCCATTTCTGTGATAAACTTTAGAAAATCACAGAGGGCTCAAATTTGATCCAAATGCCATGATTCAAATTTCTAGATGCTCCTGAGTTTATAACTTAGGTCATGAACATTTTTATTAATACTTTCTGGGCCACACAATATAATGAGCCATTTCTTCATATTTGTCAACTTTGCAAATTCATAGGAAATCCATTTGAACTCCAAATCCAGTGAAACCAATTCCTAGATGCTTCTAAAATCATCCTTTGTTAAATGGGTGCCTTTGCTCATTTTTCAAAAAAATGTTTCTGTACACTTCTTGCAAATCCATAAACCCCTTGGTTCCGTCATATCAAAATGTTTAGAAATATCCACTAACCAAATTCCAATGAAACCACTCTGGTTAATTTTCATATAACTAGAGATGTCCTAGAAAAGTCAAATCAATATTTTTAGAGCACTTTCATTTCCCGCCTTGTTGTGTTGCTTATTATGGTTGCTTTCGACGATAGTTAACGAAGTAGACGAAATGCTTGGAGTTGGACCCGAGATATTTGAAGACCTCGAAGACTTTGTTAAAACAGGCAAGCAACCCTTTGACCATGATGAACCATTTTACATCATGATGGCATTTTCGTTGCTTCACTGAGTGCATGATATATTTTGAATGGCAACCTTGCTAGGCTTGCCTCCGTTGCATACTCCATTGATACTTGCATTGTTCATGACTCTACCCTTGCTTAGAGTTGTGTTGGTGGGTTGTAGAAATATGCTATAGTAAATGGCTACGCAAAGTGGGTCAGGGTTATGCATGGAAAGAAACAAGTGTGGTTTGACATACTTGCAAATAGCCCAGTGGGTGCCACTAATGCCCCTGGGAGATGATGATGAACTAGGTCACTACTTGGTGGAGAAGTAGTGTACCGACGCTCGATAAAAGTGTTGTTTACAGAGACGGATTAGATTTAAGATTTGTCGACTGTCCCAACCTTACATGCGCAACCACTCTACCCTTATATGGGAAAGGGCATTATTGATTACCTAGGCCGATACTAGCTTGGAGCCCGCATTACTAGTGACGGGGGAGAGTTGGTGCTCTCTCTCGGGACGGGGTCGTGCCAGGTAGGGCGGCCAAGAACATTTTTATGGGGCACCGGACACACCGTTGGTACCCCGTGCCAGTGGTATGTGACAAATATGGGAGCGAGGCTCCACAATTTTAAGTTGTGAAATGTTGGGCACGGGGGTTACTACCAATCGAGTGGACTCCATGTTAGTGTTGTCTAGGGAAAGATAGTGATCGGGTGCTTACCTCGGGTACTTGAGGTACCGCGGGTCGTGGATGACACGAAAGTTCCCCGGATCTTGTGGGTAAAGTGTGCAACCTCTGCAGAGTGTAAAACTATTCGAATAGCCGTGTCCACGGTCAAGGACAGTTGGGTGGTGCTGCTTAGACTACGTCCATATGTTTCTGACAAACAACACGGTTTGGTAAATCTATTGACGTGATTCGTCAGGAAGTCACGATGAGCTTGAGCATGAGTTGTTCATAACTCTCTCTCGATGTTGATGTATGTAACCTCCTGATACTTGTTGCAGACGCATTCATATCCTTGATAAATGTTGATCATACTTGCGTGAGAAAAACTAGCTTTCCGCAAAAATGCCAAATTAGCAGTACTGCCTTGCATAATTATTCTGTTATCACCCTTGGGATGCTTGCAAGTACATTCAAAGTACTCATTGGCTTGCCACTGGTTATTTTATTGGCCAGGCATGAAAGAACATGATATGAATAAGAGTACCTCGGTGAAAAACATGCGAGCTAGGACGCTTGCCAGTCAGAATGCCTGTAGGGTTAAGGCAGATGGCATGGGTCCAAGTCATCGACGAAGATTTCCGCTGCGATGTTATACTCAAGACTTGACCATAATGGTCCTACTTGTGTAATACGGTATGTATGGATGTAAGATTCTTGTTATTCAGCTTCTGTGTGTTCAGTGAGCATTGATCTCTGGGATCACTATATACGTGCATTCGGTGATCACGACTTATGATTCGGGGTCCCCACAAATAATTAAAGTCTTCATAAATCTCGGCTGCTCTCAAGAACTCATCACAAGGCCATTCGCACGGCCGAACCTCCGCAGTGCGAGGGAGTTTATATTTGGGCTTCTAATTCTCTTCACTTTGCTTATCCTTCGAGCTTCGGCTCAAAGAGCCCCTCAACAACCTCTTCATCATTTCCTTTGAAAAAATTCTGAATTTTTTAGTAACTCTAAATAAAAGTGAACCAAACTCAACAAGATTGATAGCAACTACTCCCATAAGTGCCTAGAGGCAATATCATGCAATAAAACTAATTTTGACCACATAAATTTGACATGCAAGCTGAAGAACAGGGTCACCTAAGCAGCAAAAATTTGCAATAAATAAAGCACTAGAACAAAAACTAATTGGACCATTTGTGGAGTCACATACCGAAGAACAATCCCCCAAAGCAGTTTTGTGAACGAAGCTTTGAGCAAGGACATCGAAAATGGCAGTAAAATGAGCTAGAACTCGGGTTTGAGCTGGTGGATGAGTTTTTCTAGAGGAAGACGAAGTGTGTGTGTGAAAGAATAAGTGGAGGCAGCCCACGTGGGGTCCACGAGGTAGGGGGCGCGCCCCAGGGAGGTGGGTGCACCCTTGACCCTCGTGGCCAGTCCCCCTGGTGTGTTCTCAGTACCAATAATTCTTTAATATTCTAGAAAAATTCATATAAAATTTTCAGGGCATTTGGAGAACTTTTATTTTCGGGGTATTTTTTATTGCAAGGATAATTCAGAAAACAGACAGAAAATACTATTTTTACTTTATTTAATCTAAATAACAGAAAGTAAAAAGAGGGTACAGAGAGTTGTGCTTTCTAACTTCATCCATATCATGCTCATCAAAAAGGAATCCACTAAGAAGGTTGATCAAGTCTTGTTAACAAACTCATTCCAAATCGCACGAAACCGGAGAAATTTTGAATAACACTAGGTTACCTCAATGGGGATATGCATGTCCCCAACAATAAGAATATCATATTTATTCTTAGCAGTAGGAAGAGGAAATTCAAAACCTCCAATAATAATTGTTGAAGTTTTTCCAATAGAATTTATACTGTGGACTTGAGGTTGTTTCCTGGGAAAGTGTACCATATGCTCATTACCATTAACATGAAAAGTGGCATTGCCTTTGTTGCAATCAATAACAGCCCCTGCAGTATTCAAAAAGGGTCTACCAAGAATAATAGACATACTATCATCCTCGGGAATATCAAGAATAACAAAGTCCATTAAAATAGTAACGTTTGCAACCACAACATGCACATCCACACAAATACCGACAGGTATAGCAGTTGATTTATCATCCATTTGCAAAGATATTTCAGTAGGTGTCAACTTATTCAAATCAAGTCTAGGATATAAAGTGAGAGGAATAACACTAACACCGGCTCCAAGATCACATAAGGTAGTTTTAATATAGTTTCTTTTAATGGAGCATGGTATAGTTGGTACTCCTAGATCTCCAAGTTTCTTTGGTATTCCACCCTTAAAAGTATAATTAGCAAGCATGGTGGAATTTTCAGCTTCTGGTATCTTTCTTTTATTTGTAACAATATCTTTCATGTACTTAGCATAAGGATTCATTTTAAGCATATCAGTCAAACGCATATGCAAAAAGATAGGTCTAATCATTTCAGCAAAGCACTCAAAATCCTCATCATCCTTTTTCTTGGATGGTTTAGCAGGAAAAGGATGGGGTTCTGAACCCATGGTTCTCTTTCTTTACCGTGCTTCCTAGAAACGAAGTCTCTCTTATCATAATGTTGATTCTTTGATTGTGGGTTATCAAGATCAACAGCAGGTTCAATCTCTACATCATTGTCATTGCTATATTGAGCATCAACATGAACATCATCGTTAACATTATCACTAGGTTCATGTTCATTAACAGATTGTGTTTCAGCATCACAAATAGAAATATCATTGGGATTCTCAGGTGTGTCAACAACAGGTTCACTAGAAGCATGCAAAGTCCTATCATTTTTCTTTTTCTTCTTCTTAGAAGAACTAGGTGCATCAACATTAGTTCTCTGAGAATCTTGCTCAATTCTCTTAGGGTGGCCTTCAGGATACAAAGGTTCTCGAATATTTTACCCCCTCTAGTCACAACTCTAACATCATTACCATTTTTCTTATTATTTAATTCATTGAGAAAATCATTCTGAGCTTTAAGCACTTGTTCTACATGAGTGGTAACCATAGAAGCATGTTTACTAATAAGTTTAAGTTTACCTTTAACTCTAGACATATAATCACTCAAGTGTTCAATCATATAAGCATTACGTTTCAATTGTCTACCAACATAAGCATTGAAGTTTTCTTGTTTAGCAATAAAATTATCAAACTCATCCAAGCATTGGCTAGCAGACTTATTACGAGGAATATCACCTTCATCAAATCTATAGAGAGAATTTACCTTTACTACCTATGTCGGGTTATCAAGACCATGTATTTCTTCAATAGGTGGTAAATTCTTAACATCTTCAGCTTTAATACCTTTTTCTTTCATAGATTTCTTTGCCTCTTGCATATCTTCAGGACTGAGAAATAGAATACCCCTTTTCTTAGGAGTTGGCTTAGGAGTTGTGTCGGTGTCAAAACCGGTGGATCTCGAGTAGGGGGTCCCGAACTGTGCGTCTAGGCCAGATGGTAACAGGAGGCAAGGGACACGAAGTTTTACCCAGGTTCGGGCCCTCTCGATGGAGGTAAAACCCTACGTCCTGCTTGATTAATATTGATGATATGGGTAGTACAAGAGTAGATCTACCACGAGATCGGAGAGGCTAAACCCTAGAAGCTAGCCTATGGTATGATTGTTGTTGTGTATGTTGTCCTACGGACTAAAACCCTCCGGTTTATATAGACACCGGAGAGGGTTAGGGTTACACAAAGTCGGTTACAATTGTAGGAGATCTGCATATCCGTATCGCCAAGCTTGCCTTCCACGCCAAGGAAAGTCCCTTCCGGACACGGGATGAAGTCTTCAATCTTGTATCTTCATAGTCCAGGAGTCCGGCTGAAGGTATAGTCCGGCCATCCGGACACCCCCTAATCCAGGACTCCCTCAGTAGCCCCTGAACCAGGCTTCAATGACGACGAGTCCGGCGCGCAGATTGTCTTCGGCATTGCAAGGCAGGTTCCTCCTCCAAGTACTTCATAGAAGATTTTGAACACAAAGATAGTGTCCGGCTCTGCAAAATAAGTTTCCACATATTGCCATAGAGAGAATAATATTTACACAAATCTAATCTGCTGACGTATTCCGTAGTGTGACACACCACGACCAAGCCTTTATTCGTTTTATTATCCCACCTCAGCGCGTCATGCGAGGCGGTTTCCTTGGCACGTCTTGTTAAAGCAGAGATCGTGTCCCCTTATTCCGGGATTCTCGTCAATACGGGCGTGGGTAACCCAACCGCTTCTAGGTCTCCTAGATTATAGGCAAGTCCAAACGGACACGGAGAGGACGCTTGATATTCACCCTCTTTATAAAGGGACAAGGCTTTTATTTTCCCTCCCGTGCCCAATCGAATCCGTCCCCCACCTCAAGCTCAAACGCCCAAAGTTCAGGTCAGGTGCTCCGAACCTTCAGTCATGTCCGGATCTAGCCTTCAAGGCCGATGGGTGCCTTCCTCCGTCATGGAAGAAGACATCAAAAAGTTGAGGGAGGCCAGATATCTGACCGCCGAGATTATGCATCGGCTGCCTCCCCGAGGGCAGGCCGTCCCCACCCTCGAACCCAACGAGAACGTCGTGTTTGTCTCCCACTTCCTCCGAGGTCTAGGCCTTGCTCTGGATCCTTTCGTCAGGGGTTTTAAGTATTTATTACGGGCTAGACTTCCATGATCTAGCTCTGGACTCCTTTCTTCATATCACGACATTTATTGTCGTGTGCGAGGCCTTCCTCCGGGTTACCCCTCACTTTGGCCTATGGCTCAAGACCTTTGAAGTAAAGCCGAAGATGATCGAGGGGCAACATGCAGCGTGTGGAGGTGCCTCAATACGCAAGATGACGGGAGCTCCGTGGCCCAAAGGTTCCATCCCAGAGGTGTCTGAATTGTGGCAATAGGAGTGGTTCTACATCACGGCTCCTAGAAGTGCCAAGTGGGCGGCCGCCCCTGTTTTCTGCTCGGGCCCTCCACCACAACTGATGTCATGGATCAGCAGAGGTCTGAGCTGGGGTCCAGCCAAGGACGTGCCTATACTGCAAAGCCGCATTCGAGATCTCTTCAATGGAGATTTCAGTTTGGTTGCGGTAATACAAGTTATGCTAGTTCGTCAAGTCCAGCCTTGCAAACGCCGGCCTCTTCGCCTGTGGGAGTTCAATCCCGAGGGATCGCGTGTCATTCAAAATTTTCTCAGCCTGACGCACGAGGAGATTTACAAGTCATTCTTCGAACCTCAGGTGGAGTATCCGGAAATCACCGAGGACGTGGGCCTGAGTAGTAACCGCGCCTCCGAACAGGTAAGGCATCTTCCGGCCGAACATACTATCTTTCCTTTGTTACGAAGTTATTTCTGAGAGTTCGCTTTTTGACCAGGGCTGGCTAACAAAGGCGAAGTTGATTCGGTGTTCGGCCCCCCTCCCTGAGGGTTTGGAAAATCCGATATTGGAAAAGATGCTCCAGACCGCACCTTGCTCGGAGCCCTTGAAGGAAGATACCGTGGGAGATAATACGGGAGGACGCGGGCCCCCAACACTGCCCATTCTAACCGAGGGAGCGAGCGTCTCCATGAGGGAAGACGACCAGAAGAGGAAAAGGACTGCGCCCGGGGATTCGGAAGCCAAAGCTTCCAAACGGGAGAAGAAGTCTCCCACAGAGGGTCCTACCTTGGGGGGCGATGTTGCCGCACAAAGTCCATGGGGGGATCAATTCTCCCGCAAGTCGTAAGTGACCCAAAATACTTTAATAGTACAGATATGCCATATTTTTCTTCTGAGAAAATAACCACCGCATATATCTTTGCAGTTCG
The DNA here is from genome assembly GCF_056163025.1 of Triticum urartu. Classification (NCBI taxonomy): domain Eukaryota; kingdom Viridiplantae; phylum Streptophyta; class Magnoliopsida; order Poales; family Poaceae; genus Triticum; species Triticum urartu. The sequence continues at coordinate 223,440,260 of NC_141878.1, forward strand.
GGCCTTAGCCCCTCTCAAATGAGCTTGTCTTCGGGGGATCTTCTTCCAGAGATGATGGAGAGAGAAACGCCTCCTCCAGACTCTTCCGCTTCGGAAGCGGGCGACCCTGAAGTGTCGTCGCGGAGGGCCTCTCCGAGTCCGGTGAGGCCGGAAGATAATCCCATTGACCCCCGAAGCTCCTAGTGTCCGGCTCCCGAAGAGAGCAGACAAAAGAGTCCGGCATCGTCTAGTGTGCGATCGGATGTTCTGAGGGAGTTGGTGGGGCGAGCGGCCATCTCAGCTGAACACCGTGTGCTGATGAATACGGTGATGGAGAGAATATCATCCGCCGAAAGCGGATTGCATGAAGCTTTTATGAGTCTACTGACAGGCTTTGAGGTACGTAAAAGAATGTATGATAGTCCTGCACATGCTAGGTGTGCCCTGTGTAGATAGTAGCCCCTGAGACTCTGGTGGTCGTCGGAAACGACGACGAACAGAGGATCATATTCCCAGGTAATAACCATACTACCTCTATGTGCAGGTGATGGAAGCTCTGGTGGCTAACCGGACTAGTGAGTTTGCCCATTTAGAACGGCAGTTGGATGTGGCAGACGCCGACCTCGAGCTTGTTAACAAAAGGCTTGATGAGGCACAGGGCAAGTATCATTATCTGGTAAATGCCACATAGGAAGAGCAGCATGATGCCAGTATCTTTAATATGTTGTGACTGCAGATGGAGCTGCCACTGTTGACGCCTTGTGGGCAGAACTTGCCTGAGCCAAGGAACAAGCGAGGTTGGGTAATGCGGCTGCTTCGAAGGCGGCCGAAGAGTTGCAAGCCGAGAAGGCTGCGCATGGCGAGAGCTGAGACAAGATGGCCAAAATGGCCATAGAATTAAAAGCCTCCGTAGACCGTTGCCGGGTTCTTGAAAAGGAAAACCAAGAGAAGGCATCGGACCTTAAGAAGGCTGCTGCGACGAGAAAGGACCTCTGCTCTGCTATGAGGGCAAAGAAGGAGGAGCTGCGGGAAGCCGGGGATATTGTAGCGGGGAAATCCTTTATGTTGCGGAGGAAGTTCGGAGATCCATGGTATGCCCCTCTGGATCGGTTGTGGAGTTCGGAGGATGTATATATGGATTTGGCGGCGAGCGCTGCCGATGCGGCCAAGTATTTCCAGGGTCAGACGGACCGTGAAGTAGACCAGCTATTTTGGAGACAATTCCATTCTCCCGAGCGTCCACTTTCATTGACTGACCAATTAGCGGAATGGGCCGAACTACATAGGTTGTCCGGACTCTCCATGAGGTCTGTTGTGGATCAGCTATGGCCGGAAAGGTCAAAACCGAACAGCTATTTCAGCTTGGTGCAGCAGTTCCTTGACGTGGTGCCGCACATTAATGCGATGAAGAGGTCGGCGTGCATAGAGGGCGCATGTATGGCCTTTGCCCGTGTTAAAGCATACTGGGCGGAGATGGATGCTACCACTGTTGCAGCGCGGGATTCGGCCATAGGTCGAAGGGCTGCTGAGCACTACTTTGAAGAAGTTCTTGAGGGTGCTCGTTCGATAGAGACCCAGTGCTCAAAAAATATTATGTTTGAGTGATATGTAATCTCATTGTAAGCGAAATGCTTTTATAAATTTTTATATGGCTAATTTTATACTTTTGCCTGAAAGTAATATGATGCCTCCTGGGCGGCTATTTATGTATACATGTGTATAACCTGAAAGATTGCAGTCGTCGGCTTCAACCCCCATGCATATAATGCGGAGGTGCTCGCAAAAACACGCGTTCACACTTAACCAAACGTCTTGGTCCTATTAAGGAGGTGATAGCGGAGCGAGCGAGGCAACCAGACTATAATGCTTTAACACTTTCACTTAGCCATAGGAGTTTGACAGTGGGGCTACTAGATAGCCCCTGGTGGCTCCGCACTCTCCCGATCCTGGGGTGCGTACATGCCTGGCCGGAAAACGGCCCTTCGTTAAGGCGGAGGAATTCTAACATTCCCACAGGTCGTCGAGTGGTTGACCAGTCTCACACTATATCATGACAGTCAGTTTTCGGCTTTCTCTACTGAGGTGCTCGTCCGGATGAACTAGGGCACAATCTCAGTAGTTCTCCTGGTGCTACCTTAGTCGGTAAAGCGGAACGTAAGGCACCAAAACACAGGAGCTGGGCAAACCCAACATTTGACCAAAGACAATGATTCGGAGCTGATGCATATAGGGCCAAACTCGCGACGCCGAACACTCCCGAAGGTATTCTGTCTTTGTAGTATAAACTGGGCCTAAATAATGGCCTTTGTAAGAAGCCCCTTGTGTCCAGGTATGTGCATTGTTCTGGCGTGGCCACATGCCAAGACGTCAGCATCCTTCTCAACGGTGGATATGTATCAACAAGAGACATTAAAAAAGGTTTACGCAGGGTCTTAATCTAAAAAGAATCCTTGGAGCGGGTCCCTGCTGCACGTCTGCGCCAGTGTCTCCGTTGTGCCGTATCCTGGACGGGTGTAGCACGATGATCGTCCGTAAAAAAGAGGAATTTAGGTGAAAAAGTTGTCGTGCAAAAAGATAGTTTTTTGAGGAAACCATGTATAATTCAAGATGAGGAGAAATTGCCACTTGTCTGCACGCATTGAGCCCCTTGTCTTGACAAATAGGGGTGTGACCATTTATTCGGTATAAGTAGCGGCGTCGGACTCAATTAGTTGTGTCTGAGGTCTTGACGACCTATTGGATGCTTTTGCTGGTCCGGGCGCCTTTAGTGTGCGGCTGCCAAGGCAGCCTCACTCTCTTCGGCGCGCAGAGATCGCTTGATATTTCTGTGCACTGAAATGATGCCATGTGGACCGGGCATCTTGAGTGTGAGGGAGGCGTAGTGTGGTATTGCATTAAAGCGAGCGAAAGCTTCGCGTCCGAGTAGTGCTTGATAGCCACTTTGAAACGGAGCGATGTGGAAGGTTAAATGCTCGCGACGGAAGTTATCAGGGGAGCCGAATATAACCTGTAGTAGGAGGGAGCCCGTACAATGAGCCCCTGGGCCTGGCGTTACTCCTTTAAAGGTAGTATTGCTAAGGCGAATTTGTGTTGGGTCTAACCCCATCCCGTGGATTGTATCCTGATATATTAGGTTTAGGCTGCTGCCGCCGTCCATCAAGACTCGTGTGAAGTGATATCCGCCAATTACTGGGTCTAATACTAGGGCAGCCCATCCTGCGTGTCGGATACTTGCTGAGTAATCGCGATGGTCGAAAGTGATCGGTTGAGACGACCAGTGGCAGGACTTTGCGGTCACAGGCACTTGGGTGTATTTTCCTAGGAGTGCCGCGTTGTTTTTTCCCTTGATCACGTGTAACACGTTTACTGCTTTGACTTCTGGTGGAAATTTCTTTTATTCCCCCGTGTCTTGCTTGGGAGGCTCGTCCTCGTTTTCACTTGGTGTATCCTCCCACTTGTGTACGGCGTTGAGCTTGTCGGACTGCTTGAAGACCCAACATTCTCTGTGGGTATGATTAGCAGGTTTACCAGGGGTACTATGGATCCGACATACTTGGTCCAGAATTTTGTTGAGGCTGGACAGTTCATCCCTGGTGTCTTTAAGGGGCGGCTTTTGACCTGGCCGAGAGCTTTTGAATCCGACATTTACTGCCGTGCCCTTCATGTTGTCTTCTTTATTCCGGCGTTTGTTATTGCTGTTGCGCCGTGATTACCCGTTTCCATCTCTAACTCAGATGTACTGGGGTCGCTGGTGCTGCATCTGGCTAGCCAGTTGTCCTCACCCGCGCAAAAGCGGGTCATGAGGTTTGTTAATGCGGCCATTGTTCTCGGCTTATTTTGGCCGAGGTGTCTGGCGAGCCATTCGTCACGGACGCTATGCTTGAAAGCGGCCAAGGCTTCGGTGCCCGGACAGTCGACAATCTGGTTCTTTTTAGTAAGAAACTTGTTCCAAAGCTTTTGGGCTGACTCTCTGGGCTATTGAGCTATATGACTAAAATCGTTCGCATCCGGAGGTCGGACATAAGTCCCTTGAAAATTTGCTCGAAAGGCGTCTTTGAGCTCTTCCCAACTTCCAATGGAGCTTTCGGGGAGGCCTTTGAGCCAGTGACGAGCTGGCCCTTTGAGCTTGAGGGGTAAGTACTTGATGGCGTGGAGATCATTTCCTCGAGCCATATGGATATGAAGGATGTAGTCCTCAATCCAGACCCCGGGGTCTGTTGTTCCGTCATATGCCTCTATGTTTACGGGCTTGAATCCCTCTGGAAATTCATGGTCCAGCACCTCATCGGTGAAACATAGGGGGTGTGCGGCACCCCTGTAGCTGGGTGTGCCGCGATGTAAAAATGTTTGTTGTGTTGCATTGTATGCTGGGGCGCGCTTGCGTGGTCCGTAGATGGATCTTGTTGCACCGTCCTTTGGGTGCGAGCCCTCGCATGGGTCGCGTGTTGTATTGTGAGCGGCGTTGTATGCCGCTCTGTGATGGTAGAGGGGTCGTCTATCCGACCAGGTGGCTGCTTTGATATTTGGTTCTAGGGGGTCTGAGGCCTCCTCATCGAATTCAGGTAGCAGCTTCCGCTTTGTGTAGCTCTTTGAGGGGCAATTGTCGCTGTACCTTGCTGCTGTGTTGAGTATTTTACTCCATCTGATTTGGAGTGTGTCTTGCGCGGCATTGAGCCTTTGCTTCTTCTTTTTGAGACTCCTCGTGGTGGCAACAAGCCTTTTACGGGCATTCTGCTGCTCCGGGTGCCTGTCCGGCGTTATGTCGCCCGGACCATTATCCTTGGTAGAATTTGTTTGTTTGGTTTGAATATCCAGATTGCCATTGTCCGGCAGCGGTTCGCCCTACTCCAGCGCTGGGTCTGTGTGATCGCTATTTCTGTCGAGGCGGGATATGGGGCGGCGCTTGCGTCGCCGCCTGGACTGTTTTTCGAGGGAACAAGCCTTCGGTGCGTCCTTCCGCTCCTCGTCGTCATCTTTTGGTGCGTCCACCGTGTATACGTCATATGACGAGGTGGCGTTCCAGGGCCCAATAGGCGCTGGTTCTTCATCGTCTCCTTCATCGGCGTCCATACCGTCGATGTCTTCTCGATTCGAAGTCGAGCATGTCGGTTAAATCGTCGACAGTGGCTACAAAGTGGGTGGTGGGTGGGCTTTGAATTTCTTCATCGTCCGTATCCCAACCTTGCTGACCATAGTCCGGCCAGGGCTCTCCGGATAAAGAGAGAGACTTTAGTGTCTTCAGGATATCGCCGAAAGGCGAGTGCTGAAAGATGTCCGTGGCAGTAAACTCCATGATCGGCGCCCAATCGGGTTCGATCGGCAGGGGCGCGGAGGGTTCGGAGTCCAGAGAGGAGTCCGGCTCCTTGGAGTCACGAGTCTCGCAGAGTGCGGGGCTGGTGTTCGGCTTGATCGTCGTTGGGATCACAGCCCCCGAGGCGGCATCCAACCACCCATCCTCGATCGACGCAGTTGGCTCCGAATTAAGGGTCGAAGCCGATGCGGGTGCGGCCTCCAGGGCACTGTTTGGCGGCAGAGCTAGATCATGCTCGTCGTGACAGTGCGGCGCGCTCGGCAGTGGCTCGAATCCGTCGAAGATCAAGTCTCCGCAGATGTCAGCCGTGTTGTTTAAACTTCCAAATCTGACCTGACGGCCAGGGGCGTAGCTTTCGATCTGCTCCAGATGGCCAAGTGAATTGGCCCGCAGTGCGAAGCCGCCGAAGACGAAGATCTGTCCGGGGAGGAAGGTCTCACCCTGGACTGCATCGCTATTGATGATCGTAGGAGCCATCGAGCCTGACGGCGACGACACAAAGGAACTCTCAATGAAAGCACCAATGTCGGTGTCAAAACCGGTGGATCTCGGGTAGGGGGTCCCGAACTGTGCGTCTAGGCCGGATGGTAACAGGAGGCAAGGGACACGAAGTTTTACCCAGGTTCGGGCCCTCTCGATGGAGGTAAAACCCTACGTCCTGCTTGATTAATACTGATGATATGGGTAGTACAAGAGTAGATCTACCACGAGATCGGAGAGGCTAAACCCTAGAAGCTAGCCTATGGTATGATTGTTGTTGTGTATGTTGTCCTACGGACTAAAACCCTCCGGTTTATATAGACACCGGAGAGGGTTAGGGTTAGACAAAGTCGGTTACAATGGTAGGAGATCTGCATATCCGTATCGCCAAGCTTGCCTTCCACGCCAAGGAAAGTCCCTTCCGGACACGGGACGAAGTCTTCAATCTTGTATCTTCATAGTCCAGGAGTCCGGCTGAAGGTATAGTCTGGTCATCCGGACACCCCCTAATCCAGGACTCCCTCAAGTTGGTTCAGGAAGTGTCCAATCATTTTCATTACTCAACATATTATTCAATAGCAATTTAGCTTGATCAATAGTTCTTTCCCTAAAAACACAACCAGCACAACTATCCAGGTGGTCTCTGGAAGCATCAGTTAGTCCATTATAAAAGATATCAAGTATTTCATTTTTCTTGAGAGGATGATCGGGAAAAGCATTAAGTAATCGGAGAAGCCTCCCCCAAGCTTGTGGGAGACTCTCTTCTTCAATTTGCACAAAATTATATATTTCCCTTAAGGCAGCTTGTTTCTTATGAGCGGGGAAATATTTATCAGAGAAGTAATAAATCATATCCGGGGACTACGCACACAACCAGGATCAAGAGAATTAAACCATATTTTAGCATAACCCTTTAATGAGAATGGAAATAACTTAAGGATAAAGTAATAGCGAGTTTTCTCATCATTAGTGAACAGGGTGGCTATATCATTTAATTTAGTAAGATGTGCCACAACAGTTTCAGATTCATAGCCATAGAAAGGATCAGATTCAACCAAAGTAATTAAATCAGGATCGACAGAGAAATCATAATCCTTATCAGAAATACAGATAGGTGAAGTAGCAAAAGAAGGATCATATTTCATTCTAGCATTCAAAGACTTTTCTTTTAGCTTAGCTAACAGTTTCTTAAGATCATATCTATCATTGCAAGCTAAAAAGTCTCTAGCATTTTCTTCATCCATAACATAACCCTCAGGCACAGCAGGAAATTCATATCTAGGGGGAGAATCTTCATCATCACTTTCATCAATATTATCAGTTTCAATAATTTCATTCTCTCTAACCCTAGCAAGTTGTTCATCCAGAAATTCACCTAGTGACATAGTATTATCAAGCATAGAAGTAGTTTCATCATAAGCATGATGCATAGCAGAAGTGGCATCATCAATAACATGCGACATATCCGAATAAATAGCATGAGTAGGTGTCGCAAGTTTACTCATAACAGAAGGTGAATCAAGTGCAGAGCTAGATGGCAGTTCCTTACCTCCTCTCATAGTTGAGGGAAAAATCTTGGTTCTTTCATCTTTCAAGTTCCTCATAGTGATAAGCAGATACAAATCCCAAGTGACTCGAAGAATAGAGCTATGCTCCCCGGCAATGGCGCTAGAAAATAGTCTTGATAACCCACAAGTATAGGGGATCACAACAGATTTCTAGGGTAGAGTATTCAACCCAAATTTATTGATTCGACACAAGGGGAGCCAAATAATATTCTCGAGTATTAACTGTTGAGTTGTCAATTCAACTGCACCTGAAAGACTTAATATCTGCAGCAAAGTATTTAGTAGCAAAGTAATATGGAAGTAACGGTAATGGTGGCAAAAGGGTTTTGTAGTGATTGTAACAGTGGCAACGGAAAAGTAACTAAGCAAAGATCTCGTAGGCAATGGATCAGTGATGGATAATTATGTCGGATGCGATTCCTTATGCAATAGTTATAACATAGGGTGACACAGAACTAGCTCCAGTTCATCAATGTAATGTAGGCATGTATTCCGAATATAGTCATACGTGCTTATGGAAAAGAACTTGCATGACATCTTTTGTCCTACCCTCCCGTGGCAGTGGGGTCCTATTGGAAACTAAGGGATATTAAGGCCTCCTTTTTATAGAGTATCGGAACAAAGCATTAGCACTTAGTGAATACATGAACTCCTAAAACTAGAGTCATCATCGGGAGTGGTCCCGATTATTGTCACTTCGGGGTTACCGGATCATAACACATAGTAGGTGACTATTGACTTGCAAAATAGGATCAAGAACTCACATATATGCATGAAAACATAATAGGCTCAGATCTGAAATCATGGCACTCGGGCCCTAGTGACAAGCAATAAGCATAGCAAAGTCATAGCAACATCAATCTCAGAACATAATGGATACTAGGGATCAATCCCTAACAAAACTAACTCGATTACATGGTAAATCTCATCCAACCCATCACCGTCCAGCAAGCCTACGATGGAATTACTCACGCACGGCGGTGAGCATCATGAAATTGGTGATGGAGGAAGGTTGATGATGACAATGGCGATGGATTCCCCTCTCCGAAGCCCCGAACGGACTCTAGATTAGCCCTCCCAAGAGATATTAGGGCTTGGTGGCGGCTCCGTATCATAAAACGCGATGAATCCTTCTCTCTGATTTTTTTCTCCCCGAACATGAATATATAGAGTTGGAGTTGAGGTCGGTGGAGCTCCAGAGGGCCCACGAGGCAGGGGGCGCACCTAGGGGGTAGGCGCGCCCCACCCTCGTGGATAGGGTGTGGGCCCCTGGTCTTGATTCTTTCACCAGTATTTTTTATATATTCCAAAAATATTCTCTATGAAGTTTCAGGTCAGTCTGAGAAATTTTATTTCTGCACAAAAATAACACCATGGCAATTCCGCTGAAAACAGCATCAGTCCGGGTTAGTTCTATTCAAATCATGCAAGTTAGAGTCCAAAACAAGGGCAAAAGTGTTTGGAAAAGTAGATACGTTGGAGACGTATCAGTGCGCCGCCAGCCAACATGAGTGCATCACCCTCAACGGCTCCGAAGTGACCCGCACTCTACCTAGGCGAGCATGCCCAGACGCCGCCCCGAGCTAGGTATCCACACATCACTCCCTTGTGCATTGTTCCGACGAGGTTTGGATATCCTTTCACTGCTCTCTTAGCTTACACGCCTATGCAACTCTGACTTCAACTCTTATTTCTTCTAGAGATATCATCTGAAACAAGCGAAACCATTTTTTAGCGAAGCATGACGGCGCTACGGGATCTGGTATACATCCTGCACACCCGTATAACTTTGTAAGTATCTGTCCTCCAGTACAACATCAAGGTCGATTCCTCTTATTTGATCAACCATTCGCCGTGTCAAAAATTTAGAGGGGGGTGCAAGGAGCACAAGGCCTGCACATCCAAGCAAGTGGTAACATGGACTTGTACATGGAACATCCCAAGCGCAAGCAGAGCTGCAGTGAGCCTGTACAACGAGCTAGCCTAAGTCCCTACATTTCATTTAATTTGTATTGGCCTGCGTGTATGATTTGTGTGTAGTGGCGGATCCACGAATTCAAGTTACCAGGGGCGAACATTTAACTTAAAAAATACGAAGGCACTTGCACTCCGGAAATCAACATAACTTGAGAAATGTGAAGCTACATGCACTTTGAAAACCAGCTAATGATCCAAAGTAGTTCAGATTATAAAACACTAAATGATGCAAGCACCAAAAAACACAAAATGGAACATGGTGTACAAGGACAACTAACATGGTCTCTACCTACTTGAATTATTCGTTCTCTGGCTGAAAATATCGAAGTGTAATTGCACCTATAACCAGTGTGCAAACTGCATATCAATATATCTATCCTGCACAAGTATGCCAATAGTTTCAAACAACAGATTAGAAAAGTATTTATGCTACGTTGTCATGATACGTGGACTTTCTGGTAGATGGCCTCGATGTTTCCTCAAGCCGTGAAAATTTACTATAATTTTCTTGTCATCAATGCCTACCAATCTCTATTTCTCTCTCAACATAGTAGATCATCATTAGACACTAAATCCTTCAATGGGAGCTTGCAAAATGCTTGCATTAGATCCCTCATTAGACACTATATGTTCATCACCAGGAGCATGTAAAATGTTTGCATCAAATCCTTCATTAGCAGTCTGTTCATTAAACACTTCAGACTCAAGAACAACATGAGCTTGTATTTTTGCATTGGAAACTTGATTAGATACATCAGATTCAGTTAGTTCAGTATTGATTGGGGGAGTCATAAAATAAGCAGAAATTGGTTTCATTTTCTCATAGATTCCCTACATACAAGCAGTTTTAGAACACCATCAGGTTTAACTATTGGCCAGAAATTGAAAAGTTGAATTATATATAATCAGGTTTAACTATTATAAGCTGCGACTGTCCGTTTGCGCAAGCTCGATGCCATGACCATGCTGCCGCCACTGCCTCCCACGTAGGCTACACCCAGGGTTGGATCTTCATCTTCTTGTCCTTCCATTCTCTTGAAGCCTGACGACCACCCTCCAACGAGCGCGCGAGGAAGTGTTGTGTCGGTCTGTCCAGCGGCGGCTAGGTTAGGAGTGCACCAGACTGGAGGCTGGAGTGAACGAATTGGAATTTTCCCTGCTGTCGATCGATATTGGAGGCGCTCATTTGGGCCGCGAGCCTGCTATAGGGCTTGCCTTGCACTTACATTATTGGCCCATGCAAATTGAAATGTTTTTCTTCATTTTTTACATTGCCTGCTCGTGCATTGGGATGAACAAAACTAGCCTGGGCCAACCTGGACGACTCAAACTAGGTGCACGCTTTCCAGCCACGCGAGGCGGCCGCCCATACAAGCCCCTATGATGGTATTGCCCCTTTTGCGTGTATGATTGGGGTAGTGCTTTTGATTTACCCACATAATGGTTGAATTTCTTGTTTCTATGAACTGAGTTCGCCAATAATGTGAAGGATGCCAGTCTTTCCATCCTATTGTAGATTGCTTAGATCTCGATATGCCAATTGTAATCGCATGAAATATACAGTAAAAGCCAGTGTGATGTGTGTGGCTACGACTACTCTGACTACATGCCCTCATATAACATATCAAGGATGCACCATCTTATCAGATTAACCATTCGACTTACCAATGCAGTGTGCGAAGAAAGAAGTATTGGGATTGCGTATCCAAGTAATTGATGCCATGGACTCCTTTGTAGAACCTTGTAAGCGAAAAAGAAGTTGCAGTGTGCCAGTACAAAGAGTTAGCGTAAGTTCAGTTACCTGCTTCTTGGAATTTTAGTTAGCCACTTATTGCAAAATTGTTCAATTATGTTGCTTGGCTTAATTTAGTTTGCTACTGATTACATAATGCCATAGCCTATTAATCCTATTATAGACTGTGCCTATCTATAAGCACGTAGATAGCTGGCCATATGTACTTCTAGGGTGCAACAGAATTCACTTGTAATTTACATTCTAATACCATGTTTGTTTAAATGGTTTGTTGTTAGCACTTGTACCACTAGTACTGTTTGCATGTTCATAGATAGACAACTATCAGGTTTATATGAGAGACACCGTCTTTTTAACTTATATATGTGTTGGAATCATTTTGCTTACATCAAAGAAATTTACAGATGTCTGTGTTGCTGGTAAATGGTACCGACTTGTTACTTTAATATGTTGCCAAGAACTTCTTAGTTTTACTAGTTCATGTGTAATTAAATACGTTGCCAAAACTGGTTAGTTTTAGTAGTTTGATGTTAGTTTCTTATGGCTGTTGCAAAACTTTATTTATTGATTGCAAACATTCAAGTTTGCAGGATCCAACTGAAACTCCATTGGCACAATATGTATGTTTTCAGAAACTTCCTTGTTTACCTGGTTTGCTGCCGTAACTTGTTGCTATAGTCATATTACCAACTTCAAGTTTTCAGGATCCAATTGGAAGTCCAATTGCACAATAGGTACATTTTCAAAAATATATTTGTGTAACAGGTTTTTTGTTGTAACTTGTTGCTCTAATCAAGTTACCGACTACTCAACTTTTCAGGATCCAAGAGAAACTCCAATGCCACAACATGTTCCTTTTGCAAAAATTGTTTGTTTAACTGCTTGGCTGCTGCAACCGGTTGCTCTAATCACGTTACTGGCTACTCAACTTTTCAGGATTCAAGAGAAACTCCAATGCCATAACAGGTACCTTTTGCAAAACTTGTTTGTTTAATTGCTTTGGTGCTGCAACCACCGGTTACAATGATGTTAATAACTACTTTTTAGCATCCAATTGGAACTCTTTAATTCCTTGTTTGTTTAACTGGTATGCTATTATAACTCCCAGTTGAGATGTTTTGCTAACTTCAACTTTTTGGAATCCAATCGGAACTTTAATGGCAAAATAGGTTAGCCAAGATCAAAGAGCGACGCCCCCATGGACGTTGTATCATCTCACAGCAGTGGCACCGGCCCAATCGTGCATCATGAATTTCCAACTGCTGATGCTCTAGAGGCTAAACTAGTGGTAGAAAGAGATTCTGCTTCTGCACTTAGAGATGAAGTTGACATGTTGAGGAAGCAAACAACACAATCAAAAGCAGTACTCAAGACAACCATTAAATATTTGGTGGCTTTCAAAATGAAGCAAGCTGAGACTGACCACATTGTTAAGCTCCTGAAGGAAAAAAGGAAATTAAATTCCCACTTGGTAAATCATAGGTGAAATGTTCTTTCCATCGTTGAATAACCTTTGTGTTGTTTGTTCATGTAATCGATAACCATTTGTTTTAGAGATCATGTAATAATTGTTTTTTGGTTTGTAATTTTATTTGAGCACAAGTCTGTATTAATTGATAAGACTCGGAGACATTTCATTTTGATTGTTGTGCCAGACCTACAAATATGTCAATCGGGCTGAATGTGCATTCAACAATAATAGTAGTATAGATGGACCATAAGTGGCACACATCGGAAAGGGACAAGATGTTGTACTTGCTTCGCTAAAAAAAGGATGCTCTTTAAGCAAAAAAAAGTGTAATGGCCTGGCTTATGTATGTTAGTTGATATTATTGATCCATATACTCTATAAGTGTTTATATGTTTGTTAGTTATGTACATTATTGGTTGATTGACTCGGTATTTGAATGTTGATATATCGCTTGTGTACATAACTAAATGGGAGTACATATTATGCTATGTGTGACATTTGAGTTGGACATAAAGTGGTCCAAATATTTGAATTCACCTTAAACTGGATTCTAGCTTCTGAATTCGAGTATTGGCATTTGTAAATCATATTCCTATATGACAATGGAATGCATCTTTGTCGTGCTTTTGAAGATATATAAAAACACATAGAATGATTTATAAAGATTCGTATAGGAATACAAAATGATATATAAAAACCATCTTATTGTCCCAAAATTTGAAAGAAGCGGAAAAATGTCTACTCCCACGTCGGCTGCCCGAAGCCAAGTGTTTGGGAGATGGAAATTATTGTCTACCCCTTACACGGACAATACATCGACCCGATTTCCATTGCTCTCAATAGGGGTAGGTTAGTAACTTCAATTAGACGTGACACGACCACCTCTGAGCCCATTCTGACACGGTGGGTGCAAAACATGGGCGGCAAAACACATTTGATTCAAGCTCATCCGAAAGACCTCTGTTTCTCCCTCCATTTCCACATTAATACACGGTGGGTGGCAAAACAAACTCGACTCGGCCGAAATCGATGTAGGCAAATATTTTCAATAGGGGAAGGTTTGTAACTTCACTTAGACTTGACACAACCGCCCTACCTGTCAGCCCCGTTCATACACCGTGGGCACCAACCATGGGTGCCAAAACACCCTCTCCTTGCCCGAAGTCGCTCTGGGCAAATATTGGCGGGATGCGAGATTACCATCCTATCCCCAACCGATGAGACGTCCAAATTTTAAACGGGGGCTAAGTTCGTAACTTTCCCATATTTTAGACAGGCGGGTCCCAAAAACATGGTTCCCCGTACCTCTCCCTCCATTTTCCCATTCATACATCTCCGCGCTAGAACACCATCCCCACACCAGCCTCCTCCGTCCGCCACCCCATCCATCGCCGCCATCCTTCACCCCATCCATCGCCACCGTCCTCCACCGCGCCTACCAAGACCGCGCCGTCCACTGCTAGAGATGGACGTTTCTCATCCACGGGTAAGGACCAAGATACTTGCATCGCGTCCTCTCGCTTCATCAGCGGCGTCATCTGTTTGACGGGGCCGCTCACACGACCTTCTCTTCCACCGCAATGAGACTTACCCCCGATGCACCCATCTACTGTCGTAGATCTGCTTGAATGCCACCGACAGCCATCACACCCCCGATGCCTACACGGCGCCGCAAGAGAGGTGGTACTTCATATATCCTCAACTTTTTTATCTCAACCAGAAAATAGATCGTAACTTGGTTACTATACTTTCTTTTCAGCTCTTAGAATTTAGTTGTTAGTTCGAAGCAAACAATGGATGCTAAATAGCTTTCCTCCGGTTTGCAGCTTTAAATCTGCCATGGCACAGTCATTATAGGGTTTAGTTGATCATTTTGGTTCCGTCGTGGTTTCTTTAATAGAAATCAGAGGGGAAAACCTCTTTTGCTAAAAAAAGCTTAGGGTTTCCCCCTTTTATGATCACTATACGATCAGGATACGTGCTTCGTGTCATAATAGCACTACTCCACCCATGAAGCTAAACAAGCTTAGTTGTTCAAATACGAGTATGATATTATTAAAACAGAGTCGTTTAATTGGTCAACTAAATGTCCCTAATTTAGTTTTGAAAATGCATGTTCACCGCTCGGGTGTGTATCTCTACAGGGTTGTCGGCGTTCTGGGAACGAGGGTTCCCAGACTTGCCTGCCTGCGGCCCGCGGCGTGGCTAAGCCAGCAGGCCATACGGCCCATCTTCACCAACAAAGCGCCCAAGACCCTCGCGAGGGGCCAAGCCTCGCGAGGTGGACGACGCAAGACCTCCTCTGGAGTGGCCTAGCTAGGCAGGCTCATGAGGAGCGGAGATATCAAGGCGAGGCGAACCTCACGAGGTTCTCGTGACGTGAGCCGTGACGATCGACACCAGGCGGGCGCCAGCGCGCACAGTGTCCTTGTTTCTTTTTTGGTGCAATGGGGGAAAGCGCAGCCGCGGAGTACCGAGGCCGCAGGCAAAGGTTGCCATTTTGACGCAACAAGACCAAGACCTTGGACTGCAAGATAGAGGTAACCGTGGAGCCCAGAACAACGTCACCGCCAGAACTTTGTGCAGGCGAAGACTACTTTTGTCAGGATAGCTTGTACTAGCTGTCCCCCTTCAAATTAGCCCTCCATTGTTGGCTCCCTTCCCGCTCGATATTTGGGAAGAGGAGCAGGGCCTTTATAAATAGGACTAGCCACCACAGTGGAGAGGACGATCTCATCTGAGCTTGAGAGAGACGACCCCCCACACATAAGCTCACCGAGCACAAGAATGCCTCAACCTCAGGAGGCCGTTCTTCCCTTGTATTGTTCATCATCAGCCCAAGAGGCAATCCACCACCACCACGCTGGAGTAGGGTACTACACCACAATGGTGACCGAACCAGTATAAACCCTGTGTCCTTCTATGTTGTGAGTTCATCGAGTTCGTCCGCGAGATCCTAGCGAGATAGGGCGTAGATCGGTTGAAGGGACAGACTTCGCGCATACCCCAGTGTTCGAACCTTAAGGGTTTGCCGGGACCCCATACCCCGACATTTGGCACGCCAGGTAGGGGTGCGCCAGAGCTTTTCTCCATCAACCAGTGCCCCGTACAGCCGCACCGCGCTCCCATGGCAGGTACCTCGCCACCGACCTCCTTGGCCGGCGCCAGCAGCAGGGAGTCTGGGTACCAAGCCCTGGCCCCCGCTCTCCGGCGGGTACAGTGGACGGTCAAGTTCATGCCGGAGATGCCGCCGCATTACGATGGCACGGCAGACTCGGCGCTCTTCCTGCTAGCGTATGAGGAGGGCGTCCTCAAAGCCGGAGGTAACGACAAGATCATGGCAAACTTGTTCCCCCTTGCCCTCGCCGATGAGCCGCGCGCCTGGCTGCTCGGCCTACCGGGATCCACGGCAACTTCCAGGGGGGAACTACGCGACCTCTTCACTGCGCGCTACGCGGCACCAGCACACCACGCAGTCGCGGCACTGCTGGGCGGCTCCCAAGCACCTCCTTCAGATCGCCACGTCAAGCCTTTCTTCCGCCAGATTGGGGCCGCCTGCAAGCACCCGGGCGCTCCGCCGGGTTGGGCCGCACCAGAAGCCGACCTCACCTTCGACTCAGAAGACCACCTCGGCTCCACCGCCGGCTCAGGGATGCTTCCGATGCTCTGCACACCCACCATCTGCAATGTGGTCGTCACCAAGACCCTCATCAACGGCAGCGCTGGTTTCAACCTGCTCTCCGTGGAAGCTTTCAGCCTTCTTCATGTGCCGCTCGAACGGCTCGGCCTCAGAAAGCCCTTCACATGGGTGGGCGGTGGAGCTACTCACCCCTTGGGGCAGATCCGCCTCCCTGTCACCTTTGGCACGCGGGATAACTATCGCACCGAGCTAGTGGACTTCGACATCGCCCGCATCCGTCTCCCGTACAATGCCATCCTCGGGTACCCGGCCCTCGCTCAGTTCATGGCGGCAACTCACCCAACCTACAACCTCATGAAGATGCCAGGGAGCAAGGGCGTCCTCACCATCCAACGGGACGCTAAGGAGGCCGTGATGGCGCTCAGGCTCGCCTTCAAGACCGCGGCAGCAGCGTAGCTAGCCAGCGCCGGTGCGCCGGAGGCCAAGGAGGCCGCGCCCACCAAGAAAAAGCAGTTGCTCACCCAAGACAAGGCAGAGACCAAGCAGGTGCCGGTCAACGAGGATGGGTCTTCAGGAACCACCTTCACCATAGGGACCGGCCTTAACCCAGGCAAGAAGAAGCTTTGGTGAGGTTCTTGCGCGCGAACAAGGAGATATTCACGTGGGAGCCCGATCAACTGGTAGGGGTCCTGAGAGAGGTAATCCAGCATCATCTAAAGGTGTGCCCCAACGTACGCCCCGTGAAGCAGCGAGCAAGGCAGCAGTCCAGTGAGAAGCAGGCCTTCATCCTCCAAGAGACACGCAAGCTGGAGGCGGCAGGTACAATCCAGGAAGTT
This sequence comes from Triticum urartu, assembly GCF_056163025.1. Classification (NCBI taxonomy): domain Eukaryota; kingdom Viridiplantae; phylum Streptophyta; class Magnoliopsida; order Poales; family Poaceae; genus Triticum; species Triticum urartu. The sequence continues at coordinate 223,457,275 of NC_141878.1, forward strand.
CGATACCCGAAATGGCTGGTGAACTCCACTGTATTGCCGAAGAAAGGCGGGAAGGAACAGATGTGTGTCGACTTCACCAACCTAAGCAAAGCCTGCCCCAAGACCCGTTCCCCCTTCCGCGCATCGATCAAATTGTCGACTCCACCGCCGAGTGCGACCTGCTGTGTTTCTTGGATGCGTTCTCTAGAAACCATCAGATTAAGATGGCAGTGGAGGATGTGGAGAAGACGGCCTTCTTGACACCATGTGGGGTGTACTGCTACACCTGCATGCCTTTCGGCCTTCGCAACGCGGTCGCAACCTTTCAGCGGCTGATGCACATCGCCTTGGGGCGGCGGCTCGACAGGAACACAGAGGCCTACGTTGATGACATAGTGGTTAAATCTTGCGAGGCGAGGACGTTGATTCAAGACTTGGAGGAGATCTTCGAGAGCTTGCGCCAAGTGAACTTGAGGCTTAACTCGGAAAAGTGTGTGTTTGGCATCCCATCCGGCAAGTTGCTAGGGTTTCTCGTATCCCATAGAGGGATCGAGGCGAACCCGGAAAAGATCAAGGCCATCGAAGACATGAGCCCACCGCAGACCCTCAAGGAGATGCAAAAACTGGCAGGACAGGTGACCGCGTTAGGGAGTTTCATCTCTAAGCTAGGCGAGAGCGCCTTGCCCTTCTTTAAGCTCATGAAGAAGAAAGTCCCCTTTGAGTGGACCCCGGAGGCCGACCAGGCCTTCCAAGACCTCAAGAAATACCTCACCAGCCCCCCGGTGATGGTGGCACCGCGGCCTCTCGAGCCTCTCTTGCTCTACCTTGTCGCCACCCCGTACTCTGCCAGCGCAGCGTTGGTGGCGGTTCGGGAAGAGCGTCAAGATAAGTGTAGAGCTGATACAGCACTGGGCTGGAGAGGTGCAGCAAAGCCATCAGCGGCGGAAGACCTAGCTCAGCGGAGCAACATCGTGAAGGTTGCCGAGGGCGGTCAGGTCTCAGGAGACCCATCACCTCAGGATATGCCGCAATCTACGTGGGACCCGAGACTCAACGTTGTATCGGCCCTCGTCGAGCACCCAGTGTACCTTGTCAGCACTGTACTGCGGGACGCGAGGGCGCGCTACCCCATGCCGCAGAAGCTCCTGCTCGCACTTTTGGTGGCCTCGCGCAAGCTGCGGCACTACTTCCAGGGGCACCCCATCAAGGTCGTCTCGTCTTACACGTTGGAGAGGATACTCAGGAGCCCAAACTCAGCCGGAAGGATCGCTAAATGGAACATCGAGCTACAAGCATTTCAGCTGGAGTTTAGCACCACCAGGGTCATCAAGGGAGCCGTGCTTGCCGATTTTGTGGCAGAATGGACAGATGCCCCGGCTCTTGAGGAAGGAGAAGACTGGTCCACTTCCCTAGGAAGTGAGGCGCCAGATGGCTGGGTCATGTATTTTGATGGCGCCTTTGCGCACCAGTGCGCGGGGGCTGGAGCAGTGCTCATCTCGCCCACTCAGGACAAGCTTTGCTACGCCGTGCAACTCTGCTTTCAGCACGGCGAGAAGGTCTCTAACAATATCGCAGAATACGAGGGCCTCATAGCCGGCCTGAAGGCTGCGGTGACAATGGGGGTGAGACGCCTTACCGTCAAGGGCGACTCGCAGCTCCTCGTCAACTTCTCCAACAAAGTGTACGAGCCAAAGGACGAGCACATGGAGGCCTACCTTGCTGAGGTGCACAAAATGGAAAAGCAGTTCGCAGGCTTGGAGCTGCAGCACGTGCCCGGGGGCACCAACAAGAAAGCCGACGACATCACCAAGAGAGCATCCAAGCGGCAACGCAGGAGCCCGGCGTCTTCGAAGAGTGTCTCTTCAAGCCGTCAGCTACGCCGCCTCTTTCAAGAACGACTCAGCCTCGGGAGGAGCTCCCTCAGCCCCCGGCCTCGGGAGCCCCAGATTGCGGCCCAACCTCAGGAGTTCGGCTGCTCTTGGCGCTCGAGCCCCAGGAGGAGTGCTGGACCAAGGAGTTCAGGGAGTACCTGATGCATGGGACACTGCCGGAGAAAGAAGAGGACGCGGAGCGCGTGTCCTGACAGGCCATGACATACTGCATTCAAGACGGTGAGTTGTACAGGAAACGACCGAACGACGTCACGCTGCACTGCATCTCCAGTGATCAAGGGAGGGAGCTACTGACTGACATAACCGGCGGGGATTGTGGACATCACTCGTCATCACGGACCCTCGTAGGCAAGGCCTTCCGTAGCGGATTCTATTGGCCTACAGCACTTAACGATGCAGCCGAGATGGTGAAGTCATGCGAAGCTTGCCAATTCCACGCCAACCAAATCCATCAGCCTGCTCAGGGCCTCCAAACCATCACGCTCACGTGGCCGTTCGCGGTCTGGGGGATGGACATCCTAGGCCCATTCCCACGAGCGCCAGGGGGCTACCGCTATCTCTACGTCGCCATCGATAAGTTCACTAAGTGGGCAGAGGTGGAAGCCGTCCGAACCATTCCAGCCGGCTCTGCCATCAAGTTCATCAAGGGCCTCGTGAGCCGCTTCGGGGTCCCCGACCGCATCATCACAAATAACGGCTCGCAGTTCACTAGTAACCTCTTTAAGACCTACTGTGCTAACCTTGGAACACAGATCTGCTACGCTTCGGTAGCCCACCCTAGGAGCAATGGTCAGGCCAAGCTCGCCAACGCTGAAGTCCTGAGGGGCCTCAAGACCAGGACCTTCAAGAAGAAGCTGGAGGCATGTGGCAGGGGCTGGCATGACGAGCTCCAGTCGGTGCTGTGGTCCATCCGCACCACCGCTACCAAGCCAACGGGCGAGACTCCGTTCTTCCTCGTCTACGGAGCTGAAGCAGTCCTCCCTCATGAGGTCCGGCATCGCTCCGCACGGGTCCTGGCGTTCGAAGAAACGCAGCAGGACACCATGCAGGGGATGGATCTCGTGCTAGGGGAGGAATGACGTCGCGAAGCTGCATTAAGAGCGGCAAGGTACCAGCAAGCGCTGCGGCGCTACCACTGCCGCAACATTCGCTCCAGGACGCTCGAGACGGGTGACCTGGTCCTGAGGCGGGTCCTCTCCAGGGAAGGCTTGCACAAGCTCTCACCCATGTGGGAGGGCCCGTTCAGGGTCGTTCACATCGCCAGACCTGGTGTCGTGCGCTTGGAGACGCAAGAGGGGACACCCATCCAAAACGCCTGAAACATCCAGCACCTCCGGAAGTTCTACCTATGAAGCAAGGCCCAGAGCCTGAGAAGCAAGGCCCAGAGCCTGAGAAGCAAGGCCCAGAGCCTGAGAAGCAAGGCCAAGAGTCTATGAAGCAAGGCCCAGTGCCTATGAAGCATGGCCCAGAGCCTGTAAAGCAAGGCCCGGTGCCTGTGAAGAATCGCCGCCCGTGACACTCTCACGTAATAATGAGTTGGGGTTGTACACGCCCCGGAGTCTCAGGAGCCTGAGAAGCAAGGCCCAGAGCCTGAGAAGCAAGACCCAGAGCCTGAGAAGCAAGGCCCAGAGCCTGAGAAGCAAGGCCCAGAGCCTGAGAAGCAAGGCCCAGTGCCTATAAAGCAAGGCCCAGAGCCTGTGAAGCAAGGCCCAGTGCCTGTGAAGAATCGCCGCTCGTGACACTCTCATGTAATAATGAGTTGGGGCTGTACACGCCCCGGAGTCTCAGGAGCGCCAGCCTCAGGCCCTGGGGCTCCCTCCCATGCCTAGTGGACAGCACTTAGCTCCGTGCTGGTGAGAAGACTCGAAGACTAGATTAGGTGCCGGACGCGGCCTTTCATTTGCTTTCCGTAGTTGGATTGCTTTTCCTTAATCGAGTTTGCCTTCGGCGTTCCTTGCTAATTTGGTTCCTTCGCCTTTTATTGCGTTTTTGGGTCTGGTTTACCCGTGATCTCTCTCTCTCGCATACCTCATGAGGGGGCTAGGCAGGTGCCCTCGCGAGCTTTTCCTTCTCTCTGCCTTCTCGCGAGTCACCCTCGTTCGAGCCTGGAAGCTGGCGCAATTCTCCTAAATCCGTGCCCCTCGGGTATCGCGATGCAAAGCACCAAGTCAAGGTTCGGGTGAACAGAAAAATCCTCTAGCACACCCCCTAACAAATTCTTGCAGTTCCTGAGCAAACGCAGATATCTCATGAAGGAAGGGGCGTCCCAAACACGCCAGGTTAGGTTATCTCTGCGCAAAATAACAACATGGCATGGGAATAACACGCACGTTGCATTAACCAAGAACCATAGTTCGATACACGCCCCTCTGGGCCCATACTGGTTTCATTTTTTGGTGCAGGTAAAGAAAGAAAAAAAACCAAACAAAGCGGTGTTTCAACAATCTGCTGGGGCAAGCCCTTAGCGACGCCCAAGCCTAGCCAGACCCCTCCTCACGCTTCACGGAGGCGCGGCGACGAGATGACCCGCTGCCTCCTTCGAAGCGAGCGCGGCGGCGTGGCGGCTGATCGTAGCCACTGCTGCTAGAGCTGTCGTAGGAGGGAGAGCCGCCGTAGCTGGAGGAGATGCGGTCGCCGCTGAGGGCAGGCTCGCCCTCACCCTCGTCACGACCATCTCCATGGCCGAGCACCTCCTCGTCGTCGTTCGTCTCGGGGCAGCATCCGACGTGGTGGCCATCTTCCCCGAACACCCTCACGAAGAGGGTCGACCCGCCGTCATACTTGAAGTGGAGCTTGCACCGCCTGCCCAGGCCGCACGCGCGGGCGAACGTCTACCAGCCGCGGGCCAGGGCTATGTTGCCCGCGGCAGAAGTCTCAACTACGACCTAGGAGGCCTTGATGCAACAACCATCCGCCTGCAACCAGAGCCCCCCTGGACCAGGGGCCGGTACCTCAGCGACAAAGAAGCGCGGAAGCTGGAGCAAGTTACCGGCCAGGTTTTCTGACCAAGCATCGAACTCCGGTGACGCCTCCGCTGAATGGAAGCGCGGGCAGGGAGGCCTCGCCACCATCATGCAACTCCCCCCGTCGACTGGACCACCACGGCTGGGACGGCCCCTCCGCGTGCAGTGGCGCCGCCTCGACGATGGGCCACGACGGGGGTCGCAGCGTGCTTGCGCGGGCGGCCACGACCGTGCTTGGGCACCGGGGAACCAGGGCCCTCGCGAGGGGCCTTACCTTTCTCGGCGGCAGAGAACTTCCTTGGAGGTGCCATTGGAGGCACTGCAAGCAATGGAGCAAGAAGGAGGAAGCAAGCAAGGAAGAGATGGGCAACGGGGGCTCCGCCCCCTCCCCATTTATAGCAAGAGAAGGCCAACCGGCGTCCCCCATGATCGCAGGTAATGATGGTCTCCCTTGCATGTTGCAAGGACTTGTCAAGTCGTGCAGTCGTCAAGGCAGCGTGGGGAAGCGGAGACGCCCACGTCCAATCAACCGCCACGCGTCAACCGAGGCCGCAGGCTTTTGGGGCCCGCGGTGCTTTGATCTTGACCCTTGGCTGCGCCGCGAAGCCAAGCCCGCGCGCACCTTGGGCCCGGGGGCTACTGTCGGCGTTCTGGGAACGGGGGTTCCCAGACTTGCCTGCCTGCGGCCCGCGGCGTGGCTAAGCCAGCAGGCCGTACGACCCATCTTTAACCAACAAAACGCCCAAGACCCTCACGAGGCGGACGATGCAAGACCTCCTCTGGAGTGGCCTAGCTAGGCAGGCTCACGAGGAGCGGAGATATCAAGGCGAGGCAAACCTCACAAGGTTCTCGTGACGTGAGCCATGACGATTGACACCAGGCAGGCGCCAGCGCGCACAGCGTCCTTGTTTCCTCTTTGGTGCAAAGGGGGCAAGCGCAGCCGTGGAGTACCGAGGCCCCAGGCAAAGGTTGCCATTTCGGTGCAACAAGACCAAGACCATGGACTGCAAGACGGAGGTCATTGTGGAGCCCAGAATAGCGTCACTGCCAGAACTTTGTGCAGGCGAAGACTACTTTTGTCAGAATAGCTTGTACTAGCTGTCCCCCTTCAAATTAGCCCGCCATTGTTGGCTCCCTTCCCGCTCGATATTTGGGAAGAGGACCAGGGCCTCTATAAATAGGACTAGCCACCATAGTGGAGAGGACGATCTCATCTGAGCTTGAGAGAGACCACCCCTCCCAAACAAAAGCTCGCCCAGCACAAGAACGCCTCAACCTCAGGAGGCCGTTCTTCCCTTGTATTGTTCATCATCAGCCCAAGAGGCAATCTGATACATCCATTTTGCATCATGCTTTTATATAAAAATTTATTGCATTATGGGCTGTTATTACACATTATGTCACAATACTTATGCCTATTCTCTCTTATTTGACAAGGTTTACATAAAGAGGGAGAATGCCGTCAGCTGAGATTCTGGGCTTGAAAAGGAGCAAATATTAGAGACCTATTCTGCACAACTCCAAAAGTCCTGAAACTTCACGGAAGATGTTTTCCAAATATATAAAAAATACTGAGAGCAAGAACTTCACCGGGGGGCCACACCCTGCCCATGAGGGTGGGGGCGCGCCCTACCCCCCTAGGGCGTGGCCCCCTACCTCGTGGGCACCCTGGTGGCCCTCCGGTGGCCATCTTCTGCTATATGGAGTATTTCAATGGGAAAAAAATCAGAAGCCATCTTCTCGGACGAAACTCCGCCGCCACGAGGCGGAACCTTGGAGGAACCAATCTAGGGCTCTGGCGGAGCTGTTCTGCCGGGGAAACTTCCCTCCCAGAGGGGGAAATCATCGCCATCGTCATCACCAACGCTCCTCTCATCGGGAGAGGGCAATCTCCATCAACATCTTCATCAGCACCATCTCATCTCAAAACCCTAGTTCATCTCTTGTATCCAATTCTTGTCTCCAAGTCTGGGATTGGTGCTAGTAGGTTGCTAGTAGTGTTAATTACTCCTTGTAGTTGATGCTAGTTGGTTTATTTGGTGGAAGATCATATGTTCAGATCCTATATGCATATTAATACACCTCTGATTATGAACATGTTTATGCTTTGTGAGTAGTTACTTTTGTTCCTGAGGACATGGGAGAAGTCTTGCTATTAGTATTCATGTGAACTTGGTATTCGTTCGATATTTTGATGAGATGTATGTTGTCTCTCCTCTAGTGGTGTTATGTGAACGTCGACTACATGACACTTCACCATTATTTGGGCCTAGAGGAAGGCATTGGAAAGTAATAAGTAGATGATGGGTTGCTAGAGTGACAGAATCTTAAACCCTAGTTTATGCGTTGCTTCGTAAGGGGCTGAGTTGGATCCATATGTTTCATGCTATGGTTAGGTTTACCTTAATACTTTTGTTGTAGTTGCGAATGCTTGCAATAGAGGTTAATCATAACTGGGATGCTTGTCCAAGTAAGGGCAGTACCCAAGCACCGGTTCACCCACATACCAAATTATCAAAGTACCGAACGCGAATCATCTGAACGTGATGAAAACTAGCTTGACGATATTCCTATGTGTCCTCAGGAGCGCTTTACATCTTATAAGAGTTTGTCCAGGCTTGTCCTTTGATACAAAAAGGATTGGGCCACCTTGTTGCACCTTATTTACTTTTGTTACTTGTTGCTCATTACAAATTATCTTATCACAAAACTATCTGTTACCACTTATTTCAGTACTTGCAAAGAATACCTTGCTGGAAACCGCTTATCATTTCCTTCTGCTCCTCGTTGCGTTCGACACTCTTACTTATCGAAAGGACTATGATAGGTCCCCTATAATTGTGGGTCATCAAGGCTCTTTTCTGGTGCTGTTGCCGGGGAGTGAAGCGCCTTTGGTAGGTGGAATTTGGTAAGGAAAAATTTATATAGTGTGCTGAAATTTACTGTCACTTGTTACCATGGAAAGTAATCCTCTGAGGGGCTTGTTCGGGGTATCTTCACCCCGACCAGTAGAGCAAAGAGTTGCTCCTAAACCTACTGAACCTATTGAAAATGAAATGAAAATGAAAATGAAAATACTTGCTTTGAAGTTCCTTCGGGTATGATAGAAAACTGCTAGCTAATCCTTTTTTAGGAGATGGAACAAAACATCCTGATGAACATCTGATATATGTGGATGAAGTTTGTGGATTATTTAAGCTTGCAGGGTTACCCGGAGATGTTGTTAAGAAGAAGGTCTTCCCTTTATCTTTGAGGGGAGATGCATCGACATGGTATAGGCTATGTGATGATATGAGGTCTTGGAATTACAAACGATTGAAATTGGAATTTCATCGGAAGTTTTATCCTATGCATCTTGTTCATCGTGAACGCAATTATATATATAATTTTCGGCCTCGGGAAGGAGAAAGCATCGCTCAAGCTTGGGGGAGGCTTAAATCAACGTTATATTCATGCCCCAATCATGAGCTCTCAAGAGAAATGATTATTCAAAAATTTTATGCTCGGCTTGCTGATAACAATCGCACCATGCTTGATACTTCTTGTGCCGGCTCTTTTATGATGAAGACTATTGAATTCAAATGGGATTTATTGGAAAGAATTAAACATAACTCTGAAGATTGGGACCTCGACAATGGTAAGGAGTCAGGTATGGCACCTAGTTTTGATTGTGTTAAATCTTTTATGGATACCGTTATTTTTCGTAAATTTAGCACTAAATATGGACTTGACTCTGAGATAGTAGCTTATTTCTGTGAATCTTTTGCAGCCTATGTTGATCTCCCCAAGGAGAAGTGGTTTAAATATCATCCTCCCATAGAAGTAAAAGTAGCTGCACCTATTAAAGTTGAAGAAAAGACTATCACTTATAATGATCCTATTGTTCCTACTTCTTTTGTTGAGAAACCACCTTTCCCTGTTAGGATAAAGGATGATGCTAAAGCTTCAACTGTAGTTCATAAAAGAAATATTAAGACATATACACCTGCAGAGCAACTTAAAGTTGAACCTAATATTGCTATTGTTAAAGATCTCTTGTGTGATAATATAGATGGGCATGTTATTTATTTCTGTGATGAAACTGCTAGAATTGCTAAACCTTGTGATAAAGATAAACCTAGACCTGTGGTAGGCATGCCTGTTATTTCTGTTCAAATAGGAGATCATTGTTATCATGGCTTATGTGATATGGGTGCTAGTGCTAGTGCAATACCTATTAGCCTTTATAGACAAATTATGCATGATATTGCACCTGTTGAGTTAGAAGAAATTGATGTTACAATTAAACTTGCCAATAGATATACTATTTCACCAATGGGAATTGTTAGAGATGTTGAAGTCTTGTGTGGGAAAACTAAATATCCTACTGATTTTCTTATTCTTGGTTCCCCACAAGATAGCTTTTGTCCCATTATATTTGGTAGACCCTTCTTAAATACTGTTAATGCTACCATAGATTGCAAAAGAGATGTTGTTACTATCGGTTTAGATGATATGACTCATGAATTTAATTTTTCTAAATTTAGTAGACAACATCGTGAAGAAGAATTACCTAGTAAGGATGAAATTATTGGTCTTGCTTCTATTGCCGTACCTCCTAGTGATCCTTTAGAACAATATTTCCTAGACCATGAAAATGATATGTTTCTGAATGAAAGAAGGGAATTAGATGAAGTATTCTTTAAACAGGAACCTATCTTGAAAAACAATTTACCTGTTGAAATCTTAGGGGATCCTCACCCAAGGGTGATCCCGTGTTTGAGCTTAAACCGTTACCTGATACTCTTAAATATGCTTATCTTGATGAGAAAAAGATATATCCTATTATTATTAGTGCTAACCTTTTAGAGCATGAGGAAGAGAGATTATTGAAAACTCTAAAGAAGCACCGCGCTGCTATTGGGTACACTCTTGATGATCTTAAGGGCATTAGTCCCACTCTATGTCAACATAAAATTAATTTGGAAGAAGATGCTAAACCAGTTCGTGATCATCAACGCCGGCTGAATCCTAAAATGAAAGAAGTGGTAAGAAAGGAGATACTAAAGCTCCTTGAGACAGGTATAATTTATCCCGTTGCTGATAGTCAATGGGTAAGCCCTGTCCATTGTGTCCCTAAGAAGGGAGGTATTACTGTTGTCCCTAATGATAAAGATGAATTGATTCCTCAAAGAATTATTATAGTTTATAGGATGGTAATTGATTTCCACAAATTAAATAAGGCTACTAAAAAGGATCATTACGCCTTACCTTTTATCGATCAAATGCTAGAAAGATTGTCCAAACATACACATTTTTGCTTTCTAGATGGTTATTCTGGTTTCTCTCAAATACCTGTGTCAGCCAAAGATCAATCAAAGACTACTTTTACATGCCCTTTTGGTACTTTTGCTTATAGACGTATGCCTTTTCGTTTATGTAATGCACCTGCTACCTTTCAAAGATGCATGATGGATATATTCTCTGACTTCTGTGAAAAGATTTGTGAGGTTTTCATGGACGACTTTTCCGTCTATGGATCTTCTTTTGATGATTGCTTGAGCAACCTTGATCGAGTTTTGCTAAGATGTGAAGAAACTAATCTTGCCTTGAATTGGCAAAAGTGCCACTTTATGATTAATGAAGGTATTGTCTTGGGGCATAAAGTTTCTGAAAGAGGTATTGAAGTTGATAAAGCCAAGGTTGATGCTATTGAAAAGATGCCATGTCCCAAGAACATCAAAGGTATAAGAAGTTTCCTTGGTCATGCCGGTTTTTATAGGAGGTTCATTAAGGACTTCTCGAAAATCTCTCGGCCTTTGACTAATTTATTACAAAAAGATATACCATTTGTCTTTGATGATGATTGTGTAGAAGCATTTGAAATACTTAAGAAAGCATTGATCTCTGCACCTATTGTTCGGCCACCTGATTGGAATTTACCCTTTGAAATAATGTGGGATGCTAGTGATTATGCTGTAGGTGTTGTTCTAGGACAAAGAGTTGATAAGAAACTAAATGTTATTCAATATGCTAATAAAACTCTAGACAATGCTCAAAGAAATTATGCTACTACTGAAAAAGAATTCTCAGCAGTTGTATTTTCTTGTGATAAGTTTAGACCTTATATTGTTGATTCTAAAGTAACTATTCACACTGATCATGCTGCTATTAAAGATCTTATGGAAAAGCAAGATGCTAAACCTACACTTATTAGATGGGTTCTCTTTCTACAAGAATTTGATTTGCATATTGTTGATAGAAAAGGAGCTGAGAACCCCGTTGCAGACAACTTGTCTAGGTTAGAAAATGTGCTTGATGACCCACTACATATTGATGATAGATTTCCTGATGAGCAATTAAATGTCATAAATGCTTCTCATACTGCTCCATGGTATGCTGATTATGCTAATTACATTGTTGCTAAGTTTATACCACCTAGTTTCACATACCAGCAAAAGAAAAAGTTCTTCTATGATTTGAGGCATTACTTTTGGGATGATCCACATCTTTATAAAGAAGGAGTAGACGGTGTTATTAGACATTGTGTACCTGAGCATGAACAGGAACAGATCCTACGCAAATGTCACTCCGAAGCTTATGGAGGACACCATGTTGGAGATAGAACTGCACATAAGGTACTGCAATCTAGTTTTTATTGGCCTAGTCTCTTCAAGGATGCCCGTAAGTTTGTCTTATCTTGTGATGAATGTCAAAGAATTGGTAATATTAGTAGACGTCAAGAAATGCCTATGAATTATTCACTTGTTATTGAACCATTTGATGTTTGGGGCTTTGACTATATGGGACCTTTTCCTTCCTCTAATGGTTATACACATATTTTAGTTGCTGTTGATTACGTTACTAAGTGGGTAGAAGCTATTCCAACTAGTAGTGATGATCATAACACTTCTATTAAAATGCTTAAAGAAGTTATTTTTCCAAGATTTGGAGTCCCTAGATATTTAGTGACTGATGGTGGTTCACATTTTATTCATGGTGCTTTCCGTAAAATGCTTGCTAAATATGATGTTAATCATAGAATTGCATCTCCTTATCACCATCAGTCTAGTGGTCAAGTACAATTGAGTAATAGAGAACTCAAATTAATTTTGCAAAAGACTGTTAATAGGTTTAGAAAGAATTGGTCCAAGAAACTTGATGATGCATTATGGGCCTATAGAACTGCATATAAAAATCCTATGGGTATGTCTCCGTATAAAATGGTCTATGGAAAAACATGTCACTTACCTCTCGAACTAGAACACAAGGCTTATTGGTCTATTAAAGAACTTAATTATGATTTTAAACATGCCAGCGAGAAGAGGTTATTTGATATTAGCTCACTTGATGAATGGAGAACCCAAGCCTACGAAAATGCCAAGTTGTTTAAAGAAAAGGTTAAAAGATGGCATGACAAAAGGATACAAAAGCGTGAGTTTAATGTAGGTGATTATGTATTGCTATACAACTCTCGTTTAAGATTTTTTGTAGGAAAACTTCTCTCTAAATGAGAAGGTCCTTATGTTATCGAGCAGATCTACTGTTCCGGTGCCATAAAAATCAACAACTTTGAAGGCAAAAATCCGAAGGTGGTGAACGGTCAAAGAATCAAACACTATATCTCAGGTAATCCCCTAAATGTTGAAACCAATGTTATTGAAACCGTAACCCCGGAGGAATACATAAGGGACACTTTCTGGAACGTTTCAGACTCCGAAAAGGAATAGGTATGTGGTACGGTAAGTAAACCGACTCCAAAACAGTTTTTAAGGCAATATTTCTCCGTTTTGGAATATTTAGAAAAATAGAAAAATAAGCAGCAGTCCGGGAAGGACACGTGGGCTCCACGAGGGTGGAGGGCGCGCCCTACCCTACTGGGCGTGCCCCCCTACCTCGTGGGCACCTCGTGTGCTCTCCGGACTCCGTTTTCGTACACGACACATATTTTGGTCGGTAAAAAATCATTATATAATCTCCCGGGGGTTTTGACTCCCGTATCACGCAAAAATCTCCTATCTTTGTTTCGAGTTGTTTTCTGTCAGGTTGTCAAGGCCAGGCACTATGTCGTCTCCCTCCTCCTCCAACCATGAGGGCAACGATGCTTGGCTAATGAACATAGAGCTGAAGAGAGAAGAACCTATGGAGATCAACAAGGATGAAGGGACCAAGAAGGCCATGGTGGACCAAGTTCCAGCAACAGAGGACACCCTTCAACTGGATCACGATCTTCTTACCCCAACAGAAATCAAAGCTTTCAAGATGATTGAGTTGGCTCGTATACAAAATAAGTATCTCACACGTGAAAATATTTTGTTGAAGGAGCACATCATCGCACTCAAGGGCATTATCCGCAAGTTAGAAGACCTCCTACGCTCGATGTGCGACTATCCATCATCAACAACCCCACCTTCTTCACCAACAAAGGAGACATAATCACCTGGGTATGGGAAGTCCACTTGGCAACTGCCAAGCTTGGGGGAGTGCCCCGGTATCGTGTCACCATCACTTTTATCTTTACTATTTTTCTTAGTTCGATCCTTTTGGTAATATCTTGATCTAGTAGAATAAAAGTTGTTAGTATGATCTAGTCGTGAGTTTTGCTTTAGTATCCTTCTATGTAATCGAGTCCGTGAGCTATATAATAAAGATTAGTGTTGAGTCAAGGGCTTGATTATTTTGCCATGATCCTAAGTGAATAAAAGAAAAGAGAAAGAAATAAAAAGAAACAAAGAGATCATGTGAGTCTTATGGAGAGTAATGAGCTCACATAGAAAGAGTATGATGAATAAAAGTTGTTGAGGGTTGACAAACACAGTTTTGGTCGTCGTTGCAATTAATAGGAAGTAATAAAGAAAGAGAGGTCTTCACATATAAATATACTATCTTGGACATCTTTTATGATTGTGAGCACTCATTAAAATATGACATGCTAAAGAGTTGACATTGGACAAGAAAGATAACATAATGGGTTATGTTTTCTTACATCTGAGATGAATTATATTGTCTTGGATCTTCCAACATGATGAGCTTACCTTTCCCCCTCATGCTAGCCAAATTCATTGCACCAAGTAGAGATACTACTTGTGCTTCCAAACACCCTCAAACCAGTCTTGCCATAAGAGTCCACCATATCTACCTATGGATTGAGTAAGATCCATCAAGTAAGTTGTCATCGGTGCAAGCAATAAAAATTTCTCTTTAAACATGTATGACTGATTGGTGTGGAGGAAATAAGCTTTATACGATCGTGTGATATGGAAGTAATAAAAGCGACAGACTGCATAATAAAGGTCCATATCACAAGTGGCAATATAAAGTGACATTCTTTCGCATTAAGATTTTGTGCATCCAACCATAAAAGCGCATGACAACCTCTGCTTCCCTCTGCGAAGGGCCTATCTTTTACTTTTATCTCCTACATTACATAAGAGTCATGGTGATTTTCACCCTTCCTTTTTACACTTTATCCTTTGGCAAGCACAATATGTTGGAAAGATCCTGGTATATATGGCTAACTGGATGTGAGTTTTCATGAACTATTACTGTTGACATTACCCTTGAGGTAAAACGTTAGGAGGCAAACCTATAAGCCCCTATCTTTCTCTGTGTCCGATTAAAACTCCATACCCATAAGTATTGCGTGAGTGTCAGCAATTGTGAAAGATTATATGATAGTTGAGTATGTGGACTTGCTGAAAAGCTCTTATACATTGACTCTTTCCTATGTTATGATAAATTGCAATTTCTTCAATGACTGAGATTGTAGTTTGTTAGTTTTCAATGAAGTTTACGATTCATACTTGAATTGTGATTGAATTATTACTCTAGCATTAGAGATCATATGACAAGAATTATATAAGTTGCTGTTCTAAGAATGATCATGATGCCCTCATATCCGTATTTTATTTTTATCGACACCTCTATCTCTAAACATGTGGACATATTTTTCGATTTCGGCTTTTCGCTTGAGGACAAGCGAGGTCTAAGCTTGGGGGAGTTGATACGTCCATTTTGCATCATGCTTTTATATCAATATTTATTGCATTATGGGTTGTTGTTATTACACATTATGTCACAATACTTATGCCTATTCTCTCTTATTTTACAAGGTTTACATAAAGAGGGAGAATGCCGGCAGCTGGGATTCTGGGCTGTAAAAGGAGCAAATATTAGAGACCTATTCTGCACAACTCCAAAAGTCCTGGAACTTCACGGAAGATTTTTTCCAAATATATAAAAAAATACTAAGAGCAAGAACTTCACCAGGGGGGCACCCCCTGCCCACGAGGGTGGGGGCGCGGCCTACCCCCTGGGCGCGCCCCCTACCTCGTGGGCCCCCTGGTGGCCCTCCGATGGCCATCTTCTGCTATATGAAGTCTTTCGATGGGAAAAAATCAGAAGCCATCTTCTCGGACGAAACTCCGCGGCCACGAGGCGGAACCAATCTAGGGCTCTGGCGGAGCTTTTCTGCCAGGCAAACTTCCCTCCCGGAGGGGGAAATCATCGCCATCGTCATCACCAATGCTCCTCTAATCAGGAGAGGGCAATCTCCATCAACATCTTCATTAGCACCATCTCATCTCAGAACCCTAGTTCATCTCTTGTATCCAATTCTTGTCTCCAAGTCCAGGATTGGTGCTAGTAGGTTGCTAGTAGTGTTAATTACTCCTTGTAGTTGATGCTAGTTGGTTTATTTGGTGGAAGATCATATGTTCAGATCCTATATGCGTATTAATACCCCTCTGATTATGAACATGTTTATGCTTTGTGAGTAGTTACTTTTGTTCCCGAGGACATGGGAGAAGTCTTGCTATTAGTATTAATGTGAATTTGGTATTCGTTCGATATTTTGATGAGATGTATGTTGTCTCTCCTCTAGTGGTGTTATGTGAACGTCGACTACATGAAACTTCGCCATTATTTGGGCCTAGAGGAAGGCATTGGCAAGTAATAAGTAGATGATGGGTTGCTAGAGTGACAGAAGCTTAAACCCTAGTTTATGCGTTGCTTCGTAAGGGGCTGATTTGGATCCATATGTTTCATGCTATGGTTAGGTTTACCTTAATACTTTTGTTGTAGTTGCGGATGCTTGCAATAGAGGTTAATCATAAGTGGGATGCTTGTCCAAGTAAGGGAAGTACCCAAGCACCGGTCCACCCACATACCAAATTATCAAAGTACCGAACGCGAATCATATGAACGTGATGAAAACTAGCTTGACGATATTCCTATGTGTCCTCGGGAGCGCTTTACATCTTATAAGAGTTTGTCCAGGCTTGTCCTTTGTTACAAAAAGGATTGGGTCACCTTGTTGCACCTTATTTACTTTTGTTACTTGTTGCTTGTTACAAATTATCTTATCACAAAACTATCTGTTACCACTTATTTCAGTACTTGCAGAGAATACCTTGCTGGAAACCGCTTATCATTTCCTTCTGCTCCTCGTTGGGTTCGACACTCTTACTTATCGAAAGGACTACGATAGATCCCCTATACTTGTGGGTCATCACAATCCACCACCACCACACTGGAGTAGGGTATTACACCACAACGGTGGCCCGAACCAGTATAAACCCCGTGTCCTTCTGCGTTGTTAGTTCATCGAGTTCGTCCGAGAGATCCTAGCGAGCTGGGGCGTAGATCGGTTGGAGGGACAGACTTCGCGCGCACCCAAGTGTTCGAACCTTAAGGGTTTGCCAGGACCCCATACCCCGACAAGGGTGCCCACGGTGGGCTGCGGCCCACCCTGGGATTTTGGATCAACCCAGGCCCCGATCCCCATCTGTTCTGCTGCGCTCTTCTGATCTCTACGCATCCCCAGCCGCCTGCCTCGCCGGCGACTTGCTGTCCCCGGACGGCATGACTCTAGGAGGAGACGCCGGACTAACAGGAGGCCAGGAGCCGCTCGCCCAACAGCGTCACCGCTGCCCGGGCACGCCGCCGTGCCTACCTTCCTAGTCCGTTCAGGGCTCAGGTGTGCAGCACCCACTAAGCCAACCCGATTTATCCTGAGATACGTCCTCAACACTCAGCAGCCACTCCTCATCACCCATTTTCTAATTTATTCATTACTCATTAGGAAGGATTGTCATTAGGGTTTGTTGTGTGCTGAGTGCTACCTACACTTAATGGTTCAGATGTATTTCAGTAATCTTTAGTACCTCTGAAGTTCACAGGGTTTCAAAATTCCGACCCTAGGAATAGACACTAGTCATTTTGGATTGTTGGTCGTAGTGACATTGACCCAGATTACTACTGCAGGCCAGGTTTGTTGACAATTTTAACAATAAGTGCTAGACAAACTTCTTGATTCAAATTTTGGATGGTCTCTTACTGCAGGTACAATTCTGCATACTTGTCCTAGTAAGCTCACAAGTAAATGATTGATTCACTACATCTATGCTTGCCTTGTCATATTTGTTGTCAATATTGGACCACCCTGTTTCAAAATACTAGAACCGTAGACATGAGTGAATATTATTTCTCTGTGTGATCTCTTCCATCATGTGTGGGCAACGAACACTGCATTGTATAGAAAGAAAGTGTCATTTTCATCTTTTACATAGACTACAATCTTTTACATGGAATACAATCTGCCTACTCGCTTTGTGTCGCACTACCAGCACTCCACCCTTGAAACTAAACATTATGCCGCTCATAATTCCTTAGTTTATTTGTTCAAATACGAATTTGATATGATTCTAATGTTCTTACTTCAGTTTTGAAATGTGTGTGCACCTGTTATAGAGACATAAGAGGTTTGCATTTATGTGTGTTTGCTAGTCAGCACGGTTGGGTGGTGAACTTCGCATATGCAGGGGTTTATAGGGAGACACTCTTTGAGTTGAATCCGCAATGCAATCCATAGATAATCCGACTACTTTTTATGCTTTCATGAGTCTTAGATTCTAAACAGCATCATAATGATTATGAGCTTGAGCGCATGAAAAGAATAAAGTAGAACAATGCCATGGCTGTGAAACTTGCCATTAAGGGACTGAAATCAAGTCTGGATGCAATGCAATGCAAACACTCTCCACCTATAGATTCATGCTCAGAATATGATCCTAACAGTGATTCTGAGCTAGATCCTAACAGTGATTCTGAGCTAGAGCGAGACCTAAGTCAATGTAGATCCCTAGTGGAGGAGTCAGAGGTAGATGCCCTATCTTATTCACCCATCAAGGTTCTTGCTCTAACTTTCCAAGGTTATATCGGTCGCACATATCTTGCAACTGATGCTTTGCATTGCTTCTACTTTGTTGCACTGCCATTGGCTTAGTTTACACATCGTGTATGTGAATACGCCCTGCCTATCCATTTTCAATACATATTCCATCTATCATCATACCATATTTATCCATTCAAATGTTGTTCTTGTGTATCAGACGTTCAAAAGGAAGAGGGTGATTGTTGATCGCGGAGGAGCACGAGCAAAGTATTTGGAAAAGGTAGTGACACCTGATAAATCAAATAGCCCATTAGGTGTAGTTGCAATATCACCTGACCCAAAAAATACCCCAACTCTAGCAGACTCTAGCCCTACTACACTGGTCATTTTCGATGCCCCAACTCAGCAGACCCCAACTGCAGCAAACAGTATGATGATGTCAGTTGACATAGCACCAGCTCTACGACGCAAAACCCCCCATTCCAGCAAAGTGTACACCAAATCCAGTTGAAAAATCCCTTTTCGAACCAGAGAGAGCCCCAATTGCAGCAAATAGGACCCATGTTCCAGTTCTTCCCAGTTTAGAAGACGAAGCTTATATTGTTGTCAAGAACTTTGTGCACATCTTTCCTTCATGGGAAGATTATACCATAGACACAGAACAATTTGCAATCTTCCTCCGCAACTTACGCGTAAGTAATGTGCTAATGCTATTCATGGTAATTACTGCATATGATTCTGTTGACAGAAGACACAAGATTTCATTCTTTTAAATAGGCGAGGACCAAACTGGATTGTCAAGACGAGCAAGGGTTGGTTGCACTTTTCAAGCACTCATTGATGAAGTATCGTTCCTACCTGAGGCAAGCACACTTCGATGGCAAGCCTCTAAACAAAATTTCTGTAAAGTCTCCGGTGATACATTTATCCGACAATGACTGGATTAATCTTGTTACACATTGGTCTTGTCTGCAGCGTAAGGTACTATCTATGATATCACATCACAATTTGAACTACATTTCTGCATTTTCCTTAACATCTCACTTGTACGAAAACTGTTAGCAGAAGAACATTCATTCTCAAGGGACCACAGAATCTCGCAACTATACTACACACTGCATTGCTCTTGTGAGTACCTCTTGCCATGTATGACCATACTTACTTTCATAGTTGTTTGATTATGTAGCATCACTTCACATGTTAGCCTCGTTATCGTCCATTTGGTGGACATTATAACATCCGTATGGAATCTTACATAAATTTAGAATCAACCCAATGCTTTTGAAGAGGTTTAGCTCTGCAGTCCTCTTGTAAGGACTGAACGTCATCTATCACTGTACTTACATTAACAGCTACTCCCTCCGTCCCATAATATAAGAACGTTTTGTACATTACATTGGTGTTCAAAACACTCTTGTATTCTGGGAAGAGGGATTGGTTCATTGTGTAGCATTCTGCATCTTATCTCCCTCGCCCACCATTTACTAAAAAAATATCAGATCTATATTTAATCTTACCCAAAAGTTGAATACACAGACAATGCCAGTGCGGAAGTGTAGCCCATTGCTCTTGTCAGTACATTTTGTCCTGTAACGCTTATACTTCCAGGGATTGGTAGTTGATTATGTAGCATCAATCTGCATCTTATCTTCATTATCCTCTATGCCTTCCAGTATTATCATATCTATAATTACTCTCTACAAAATGTAGAGTACAGGCAATGCTTATGAAGAAGATTATGTGCTGAAATTCTCGAGTTATCCTTCCCTTGACATGGAGAAGGGCATTATAAAGTCGGTGTTAACTGTTAATGTAAGTCAGTCCTTCTAAAGCCTTTATCCTCAACTGTTGTTTAATTTGCTCATACTCCCTATCGTTTATTGTTGTTTAGTTTGCTATTTCTATCAAAATGCATGTTCGCAAGAACCGTAAGTTCCATGTTTTACTTGTAAAACCAAATTCCTTATTCATACCATGCACATTACTCAATACTCGCTATATGTATGCTTGTTTTTATGGATCTATAATCTAGTGTGTGGTGAAGCAGCCCATGTTTGCACCTTGTTATCTCATGTTTTATCTTACTGATGTGGCTGATGATATGAACAACATGCCATGCACATTAACCAAAAATAGATACAATGATTGTCTTTGCCCTTCATCTATGCTTGTTATGTTTACATGGTAATCCAGTAGTGTGGTGAAGCTCCCCGCATTATGAACAATGCCAAATTATGCTATTGATATTTTGAACTTACTCTTTATTTTCTAATTTGAAATTGGATGGAATTTACAGCATAGATATCATCTTTGTTTATACGCGTGCAAAACCCATCATCTCTCTGCTTGTTTCAGGGTGATATGCCTGATGGCATGCACAAGTCAGCTGAAGGCTATGAGACAAACCCAACATGTATTGCAGCAAAGAAGACAAAACATCTCAAAGATAGCAAGACAACCCCAAAGTCTTGTCTTGATGCAGTATTCAAGTTACTTGAGACTAGCAGTCATACAAGCTCACAGAATTTCCTATCTGGATCAGTTCGACTTCTTCAGTCCCAAGTTCTAGCAGAAAGGCATTCTGCAACTCAACTTCAACTTGAAGTTCTATCTCTAAGAAAGATTGTGGAGAACACCAATGAGAACCTCATTGCTAAATAGCTACACCTGGAAGCTATGACTGACATGCTAGGCCGGTCTCATAGCCTTGCTCAGTAGCTCCCGCGCAAGGCTAACTTTTCTTGAACTGTCTTGGAAGTGGTCTCGGTTCAGTATTATTTTGTTACGCTACAATGGTGCCCAGTTTTTATAATCTACTTCTTCATTGCGCTTTATGATCACTGGTGGCGAACTTCGATGCCCAGTGGATGTAATATACCATAAGTCCTTTATTGTATAGTGTAGGTTTATTCTAAGTTACTATGCTGTAATTTCTTTATTGTATAGAGTAGGTTTGTTCTTAATTCCTACTAGTTACTGCCATCATTCGCTATCTGAAAAAAAATCTGATGTAGTCGACCGGGCCGAAACATTCGCCTCTAACGACCTGGTTTTTAGCGGGCCACAATTGGGCCGGCCTGCATCTTTCTTGGGCCCGAATGTCCATTGGGGTCTTCACACTTTGCCCCAGGCCCACAACTTACTTCGGCCTATATTCGGACCAAATTTTAGTTGGGCCTTTTGTGGACCCAACGCTTAGTTTGGCCCATGTAGCATTGGACCATTAACAGGCTAAATATTCCGTTGACCTGTTACGGCCCAGAAGAAACCATGAGCCTTTAGCAGGCCGAAATGCCTATTGGGCCTCAATTTTCACTAGTTGTCGACGAGCCTTCAGCAGGCTGAAATGTAGACCGGGCCTTTTTTGACCCAGTTATATGACGGGCCGTTACCAGGCCGAAACATATCTCAGGCCTTAGTTGGCCCACTGATATCATGGGCCTTTAAGAGGCCAAAACCTTAGTACATGCATCAATGGGCCGAATTATACGATAGGACTTTAACAGGCCCAAAGTCACGTTGGGTTGAACTGTTGCCACCTTTATCACGGGTCGTTAGTGGGCTGGACATCACGTCAGACCATATATGGCCCATGGGCAGCACGGGCCATTCCCAGGCCAAAAGACACACTGGGCTGAAATGGGCCCATGTCTACATCGGGCCTCTAATAGGCTGAACGTCACTGGGCTGTAATTGGGCCCAAATATTCGGCGAACAATTAATAGGCCAGATCTGGCTCCGGGCCGTAAATGGGCCTTTATTAAACAAGCCATTATTAGGCTGGCCCACTAGTACCCGAGTAAGTACTACGTGCCTTTGACTGGGCCCACCTTTTTAACCTATATGGGCCTTTGTTAGGTCCTGCCACGCGTCGATGTATCATAGGCATGTGTCCACCAATGGACGGACATCATCTGGCCCACCGAGGTGCAGACACATGTTTCCTCCAGCCAATGATGATTTTACACGTGGAAAATGCCCATTGGTCCGGGCTGTTAACGGGTTATCAGATCCAAACTGGAACCCGATAGCTTAACGGCAACCCGTTACGGTGGATGCCATGTGTCGGCCACCCTTGACAAAAGCACTTCTATGACGCGCTATTTATCGTCATGGAAGTGGACACTTCCATGATGATAATTTTGGTAATGTCATGGAACACTTCTACGACATCACAGGTATGACTATCTTGATTCTGTCATAAAATCATCATGGATGTACATGCATGACAGAAAACGTGAGCTACTGTGACAAGCACGTATCATCACGGAAGTGTTTTTTTTGTAGTGATAGGTGCAATTACACTTCGATGTTTTCAGCCGGAGAACAAATAATTCAAGTAGGTATAGACCATGTTATTAGTCCTTGTACACCATGTTGCACTTTGTGTTTTTTGGTGCTTACAGCATTTAGTGTTTTATAATATGGAACTACTTTGGATCATTAGCTGGTTTTCAAAGTGCATGTAGCTTCACATTTCTCAAGTTATGTTGATTTCTGGAGTGCAAGTTCCTTCATATTTTTTAAGTTAAATTTTCGCCCCTGGTAACTTGAATTCGTGGATCCTCCACTGCACACAAATAATACACATAGGCCAGTACAAATTAAATGAAATGCAGGGACTTACGCTAGGTCATTGTATAGGCTCACTGCAGCTCTGCTTGCGCTTGGGATGTTCCATGTACAAGTCCATGTTACCACTTGCTTGGATGTGCAGGCCTTGTGCTCCTTGGATCCCCCTTTGCATTTTTGACACGACGAATGGTTGATCAAATAAGAGGAATCGACCTTGTTGTTGTACTAGAGGACAGGTACTTACAAGGTTATACCGGTGTGCAGGATCTGTACCAAATCCCGTAGCGTCGTCATGCTTCGCTAAAATATGGTTTTGCTTGTTTCATATGATATCTCCAAAAGAAATAAGAGTTAAAGTCAGAGTTGCATAGGCGTGTAAGCTAAGAGAGCAGTGAAAGGATATCCAAACATCGCCGGAACAGTGCACAAGGGAGTGATATGTGGATACCTAGTTCGGGCCAACGTTTGGGCATGCTCGCCAAGTTAGAGTGCGGGTCACTTCAGAGCCATTGAGGGTGATGCACTAGCATTGGCTGGACACACACGGATGCAGATCTTGAGTGGCAGCGAAGTGCTATGATGCGGTGGACGAGACCGTTGGTGAAGCCCCAACGGCCTCGGGGGGCGGACGTGTGACGATGTGATCAGTGAAGTAGCCCCAGTTAGGTGGGAGACGACATTAGTGAAGCGCACCTTGTCGGTGTCAAAACCGGCGGATCTCGGGTAGGGGGTCCTGAACTGTGTGTCTAAGGCGGATGGTAACAGGAGGCGGGGGACACAATGTTTACCAAGGTTCGGGCCCTCTCGATGGAGGTAATACCCTACTTTCTGCTTGATTGATCTTGATGATATGAGTATTACAAGAGTTGATCTACCACGAGATTGGAGAGGCTAAACCCTAGAAGCTAGCCTATGGTATGATTGTTGTTGTCCTACAGACTAAAACCCTCCGGTTTATATAGACACCGGAGGGGCTTGGGTTACATAGAGTCGGTTACAAGGGAGGAGATCTATATATCCGAATCGCCAAGCTTGCCTTCCACGCGAAGGAGAGTCCCACCCGGACACGGGACGAAGTCTTCAATCTCGTATCTTCATAGTCCAACAGTCCGGCTGGCCGGGGACCCCTGTCTGTGTCAAAACCGGCGGATCTCGGGTAGGGGGTCCCAAACTGTGCGTCTAAGGCGGATGGTAACAGGAGGCAGGGGACACGATGTTTTACCCAGGTTCGGGCCCTCTTGATGGAGGTAAAACCCTACGTCCTTCTTGATTATTCTTGATAATATGAGTAGTACAAGAGTTGATCTACCACGAGATCGGAGAGGCTAAACCCTAGAAGCTAGCCTATGGTATGATTGTATGTTGTCCTACGGACTAAAACCCTCCGGTTTATATAGACACCGAAGAGGGCTAGGGTTACACAAGGTCGGTTACAAAGGAGGAGATATACATATCCGTATTGCCTAGCTTGCCTACCACACCAAGTAGAGTCCCATCCGGACACGAGACGAAGTCTTCAATTTTGTATCTTCATAGTCCAACAATCTGGCCAAAGGATATAGTCCGGCTGTCCGGAGACCCCCTAATCCAGGACTCCCTCAGTAGCCCCTGAACCAGGCTTCAATGACGATGAGTCCGGCGCGCAGTGTTGTCTTTGGCATTGCAAGGCGGGTTCCTCCTCCGAATACACCACAGAAGAGTTTGAATACAAGGATAGTGTCCAACCCTGCAAAATAAGTTCCACATACCACCGCAGAGAGAATAATATTTCCACAAATCTAATCTGCTGACACGTTTTGGCAGCATGATATCACGCCACGGCCCGGTAATTATTTGAACCATTTTTCTTTAACAAGCCCCGCACATAACGCGAGGCGGTTTCTTGACACGTGTTGTCAAAACAGAGATCGTGTTCCCCTTATCACGGGATTCTCATCAATACGGACGTGGGTAACCCAACCGTTCCATCAATTACAGCGCTTGGTGGACAAGCGAGTTTTACCAGGCTAGTGGAGGTGCATAGTTTAGTCCGCCCTTATAAAGGGATAAGATCTCACCTTTTTCTACCCACGCCTTCTTCCTCCTTGCTCATCCATTCTCGCGCACTCGAGTTCCAACGCCCAAGTCCACATCCTTCTCCTCAACTCCAAACATGTCCGGTGCGGGAGGTAAGTGGATGGCCTCCCCCGTCACGGAGGGGCACATCCAAAAGTTACGCAGAGCCGGATAATTAACCGCGGATATCGCGCACTGGCTGCCAGCCACGGGGCAGGTCATCCCTACCCCAGAACCTCACGGGAGGGTGGTCTTCCTCCACCACTTCATCCGCGGACTGGGGTTTCCCCTCCATCCATTTGTCCGCAGCCTCATGTTCTAATATGGGCTAGACTTTCATGATCTGGCCCCGAACTTCATCCTCAACATCTCGGCGTTCATCGTCGTGTGCGAGGCCTTCCTCCGCATCCGGCCCCACTTCGGCCTGTGGCTGAAGACCTTCAATATCAAGCCGAAGGTGGTGGGTGGCCAACAGGTGGAATGCGGCGGAGCCATGGTGGGCAAGATGCCCAACGTTACATGGCTCAAGGGCTCCTTCGTGGAGCCATAAAGGGGTGGCAGTCGGGGTGGTTCTACATCACCGAGCTGCGCGACTCCAATTGGGTGGTGTCCCCCGAGTTTCGATCCAGAATCCCGACGCGGCTCACCTCCTGGAAGGAGAAGGGCCTGTCCTGGGGTTCATCGGTGGAGCTGGACGGACTCCAGAAGTGTATCCGGAATATGACAAGCAAGAAGCTCAAGCTTATCAACATAGTCCAGGTCATGCTCTTCCGCCGGATCCTCCCGTGTCAACAACGGGATTTTAACTTATGGGAGTTCGACCTAGCCCAGCACCAAACTCTGAGCGAGCTCTTCGACACGACGCACAAAGACGTCTGGAGGGTGTTGTTCAAGGGCGCCAAGGTCCCTCCCTCTCTCACCGAGGACCGCGGGCTAAGCGCGAAGCGCCCTGCGAATCGGGTAAGTTTTGCACATCTAGTAGGATATTTACTTCCCATAGCTTAACCACGTGCGGGGTCTGAGCTCCCATGCCTTTGACAGGACTGGGTGGAGGCCTCGGAGCAGGTCGATTGTCCGGCCCCTCTGCCCGAAGACACTGCGGACGCTCTCCTGACGGAGATGCTGACTCCGGCTCCTTATAAGGTGCCGGAGAAGACCAAGAAGAAGGTCAAGGGAACCCGGAAGAGTTCCCGACGCCAGGTGGTATCGGACTCATCGTCCGATAACTCGGCGACGCACTCCTCCCATGAAGACGAGGAGGAAGAAGATGAAGATGCTCCCCCTCCAGACGTGGGAGACAAGAAAAGGAAGGCCGCCCCAACCGGGGAGGCCGAAGGGTCCAAGAAAGGAAGGACCCTCCTTCCGGACTGCTCCACCACTGCCGCCAAAGGCGAAGACAAGTGGCTGCTCAGGGCCAAGCCCCTGGCGAAGTCGTAAGTATCCAGATACCAGAGTAACTCATAGTATACCGTTGTCGCACTGCTTCTCCTAACGCCGAATATAATTATGCAGGCCGCCCCAAGCCCATATCGACGTATCCTCGTTGGACGGCTCCTTGGATTCGTTGGATATGGATAGCGATCCACTTCCGACCACCTCCTCCCCTTGCCCTACGGACAATGCCGAGGTATTGTCCCAAGGGGCCCCGAGCCGGGGAGAGACAGTCCCGGAGGCGCCTCAAGGCGACCTTCCGAACTCTAGGAGCAAAGGGAGCAAGGCTCCCGGGGGCTCCAAGTTCGGCACTCAGCCGGACACCGCGCCGGAACCTCCGGTGGTTCCGGACTCGGGCAGGCGCCCCCCTTCCAAAAGGGGTAAGACGCCCATGCCGGTGACCTCTGTCCATCCAGAGGCACCGGACAACCTGCTGGGAGCGCTTTGCGGCGCTTCCATCGACGAAGAGCACCACACTATTATGAGTGTGGTGATCAAGAAGGTTCAGTCCGCCAAGAGCGGAATGACTGAAGCCTGTGCCAGCCTTCTAACAGGCTTTGAGGTAACTATTTAAAATATAGGAAAAATATTACCGCATAGACAGTAGCCCATGATGCTCTGTTTGGTGTTCACAAAGAAAAGCCGAATAGAGGATCAAAAATTGTATGCAGGAGTCTAATATAAGTTTGTCTATATGCGCATGCAGGCTTCGCTGCTGACCTCTGCCGCACTGACTGCGGAGGTCACCGCACTGAAGCAGGACCTCGAGGGGTCCGAAAAAGAGCTCGGCCTTGCTAAGAGGCAACTCGAGGAGAACAAAGGTAAGTAATACCTAGTCTAGATATATATATATATATATATATAAAGACTATAAAGGGGTGGTTCTACATGGCTCGAGGGCTTCGCGGAGACCATAAAGGGGTGGCAGTCGGGGTGGTTCTACATCACCGAGCCGCGCGACTCCAATTGGGTGGCGTCCCCCGAGTTTCGATCCAGAATCCTGACGCGGCTCACCTCCTGGAAGGAGAAGGGCCTGTCCTGGGGTTCATCGGTGGAGCTGGACGGACTCCAGAAGTGTATCTGGAATATGACAAGCAATAAGCTCAAGCTTATCAACATAGTCCAAGTCATGCTCTTCCGCTAGATCCTCCCGTGTCAACAACGGGATTTTAACTTATGGGAGTTCGACCCGGCCCAGCACCAAACTCTGAGCGAGCTCTTCGACATGACGCACAAAGACGTCTGGAGGGTGTTGTTCAAGGGCGCAGAGGTCCCTCCCTCTCTCACCGAGGACCGCGGGCTAAGCGCGAAGCGCCCTGCGAATCCGGTAAGTTTTGCA
The DNA here is from genome assembly GCF_056163025.1 of Triticum urartu. NCBI lineage: Eukaryota > Viridiplantae > Streptophyta > Magnoliopsida > Poales > Poaceae > Triticum > Triticum urartu. The sequence goes on from NC_141878.1 coordinate 223,484,662, forward strand.
CATCTAGTAGGATATTTACTTCCCATAGCTTAACCACGTGCGGGGTCTGAGCTCCCATGCCTTTGACAGGAGTGGGTGGAGGCCTCGGAGCAGGTCGATTGTCCGGCCCCTCTGCCCGAAGACACTGCGGACGCTCTCCTGACGGAGATGCTGACTCCGGCTCCTTATAAGGTGCCGGAGAAGACCAAGAAGAAGGTCAAGGGAACCCGGAAGAGTTCCCGACGCCAGGTGGTATCGGACTCATCGTCTGATAACTCCGCGACGCGCTCCTCCCATGAAGACGAGGAGGAAGAAGATGAAGATGCTCCCCCTCCAGACGGGGGAGACAAGAAAAGGAAGGCCGCCCCAACCGGGGAGGCCGAAGGGTCCAAGAAAGGAAGGACCCTCCTTCCGGACTGCTCCACCACTGCCGCCAAAGGCGAAGACAAGTGGCTGCTCAGGGCCAAGCCCCTGGCGAAGTCGTAAGTATCCAGATACCAGAGTAACTCATAGTATACCGTTGTCGCACTGCTTCTCCTAACGCCGAATATAATTATGCAGGCCGCCCCAAGCCCATATCGACGTATCCTCGTCGGACGGCTCCTTGGATTCGTTGGATATGGATAGCGATCCACTTCCGACCGCCTCCTCCCCTTGCCCTACGGACAATGCCGAGGTATTGTCCCAAGGGGCCCCGAGCCGGGGAGAGACAGTCCTGGAGGCGCCTCAAGGCGACCTTCCGAACTCCAGGAGCAAAGGGAGCAAGGCTCCCGGGGGCTCCAAGTTCGGCACTCAGCCGGACACCGCGCCGGAACCTCCGGTGGTTCCGGACTCGGGCAGGCGCCCCCCTTCCAAAAGGGGTAAGACGCCCATGCCGGTGACCTCTGTCCATCCAGAGGCACCAGACAACCTGCTGGGAGCGCTTTGCGGCGCTTCCATCGACGAAGAGCACCACACTATTATGAGTGTGGTGATCAAGAAGGTTCAGTCCGCCAAGAGCGGAATGACTGAAGCCTGTGCCAGCCTTCTAACAGGCTTTGAGGTAACTATTTAAAATATAGGAAAAATATTACCGCATAGACAGTAGCCCATGATGCTCTGTTTGGTGTTCACAAAGAAAAGCCGAATAGAGGATCAAAAATTGTATGCAGGAGTCTAATATAAGTTTGTCTATATGCGCATGCAGGCTTCGCTGCTGACCTCTGCCGCACTGACTGCGGAGGTCACCGCACTGAAGCAGGACCTCGAGGGGTCCGAAAAAGAGCTCGGCCTTGCTAAGAGGCAACTCGAGGAGAACAAAGGTAAGTAATACCTAGTCTAGATATATATATATATAAAGAAGATGCGATTGCGAAATGACAGGATCATCATGAATTTGCCAGGGCCACGACCGAGGTGGCGGCCCTGAAGCAAGCGCTATCCGAGGTCGAAAACAAAGCGGCCAAGGAGCGCACCGAGCAGGAAAAGCAAGAGGCACGGGTGGGCGAGGTGTAGCAAGAGCTCCAGGCTCTCGTGACGAAGCACAAGGCTTTGGAGCTTGACTCGAAGATGCGAGAGTCCGAGCTCGCCGCGGCCCTCAAGAGCGCAAAAAATGCCAAGGCCGAAGCCCAAAAGGCCCTCCAGGAGATTGAGGCGATGAGAAGATAGCGGCGGGTAAGGCATTCAATATGCAAAGCAAGCATGTGAGAGTAAATTACTTATTACTTACCCGAGTCCGAAGCTCTCCAGGAGCATTCGCAGATTTGCCCCGCAGCGTGTCGGATGCCGCAAAGTTTTACCAGGCTGAGGAGGGAAGCTCGACGGAGAACTGTTCTGGTCTCAGTATACTGGGACCGAACACCCGATGCCTATGAGCGACCAGCTGAAGCAACTGGTCGAGCTACACAAGGCGGCCGAACAGGCCATGAAGGGCTTTATAGTCCGGATGTGGCCTGGTGACGCCCTTCCCAACAGCTACTTCGGCCTGGTGAGGCGGCTTGTGGAAGCCTGCCCATGGCTGGAAGTCATCAAGCGGTCCGTCTGCATCGAAGGTGCACGCCAGGCTTTTGCCCGTGTGAAGGTGCACTGGGCCAAGATGGACGCCGTGAAGCTTGTGAAGGAGGGGTCGCCGTAGGGCAGGGAGCATCGCCACCCCGAGATGTATTATGAGGGTGTCCTAAAGGGTGCCCGTCTTGTAGCGGACGAGTGTGCGAAAGATGTAATATTTGAATGAACTTGCTCGTGTGATCCCGTGGTATGAAAAGTTGTTCATATACGCTATGCAACGCTTGTTTGAATTTAAAATATTACCTTCTGTTCGGCTGTTTATCAAATCTGAGAGATGGCTAGTCGTTGGCTTCTGCCCCCATGCCACGAGTGCTGGGGTGTTCGGGATAAACCTGAGCACTCTTGTTCCCATTTTTGTGTCCTTCGAGGGAGGTGCTCAGCACAACAAACAAGGCAACCGGACTATAATGCTTTATCACTCTCACTTAGCGATAGAATTCTATAAATTTAAATTTTGGCAAAGCCCCTAGTATTCGGAAGGCCGAATTCGGGGCGCTATGCACGCCTTAAGCCGGACAAAGCCGACTCCTCGCTCTAAGCGGCATAAGTCTTTAGGGACTCGAAACCTCTCGAACAGCGACCAGTCTCTCGCCTTATCATGACAGTCAGTTTTAACTTTCTCTACTAAGGTGCTTAGCCCGGCAGAACCGGGGCACAATCGCAGTAGTTCTCCCAGTGCTACCTTAGCTGATATAGCGGAACGTAAGGTACCAAAACATGGGAGCCGGGCAAACCCAACTATTGACCCAAGACATGATTCGGAGCTGATGCATATAGTGCTATAAGTTCAGGGTGCTGCACTGTCGAAAGTGTTCAGACTTCTCACACCGTATTATGGGGTATGCTTAAGCCCCTGACGTATTGGCCATACGAGAGTGTACGGGTGTTGGATGTCATGAATGAACATATATATATATAAGAAGAATGCAATAATAGTCTTAGTGCTATGCATTGTTTATTCAAAAAGGGTGCGTTAAAGCTGAATGATACAAGTAGTGCAATAAGAAAAAAGTAGGACTATTTGACATGTCCCTTCCAAGGGCAAGCTGAGGAATGGCATTAAAGCAAGTATTTTACTCATTATCGTAATCCACCTGGGAGTTCCGCGGTGCAAAGTAGCTTTCTGCCTCCTTGGTTGCTGCATCATGTGTCCGGCAATCATACTGCTGGACAGGATTTCAAGAGATTAAAGTCCTGAAAGAGAAAAATAACAGAGCGGGAAGCCCCTAGTGCGGTTGAGTCGCGTCTTGGGGCGTGCCGTAGTCGTGCCCCCTCCCCACCTGTGCCCATGGTATTTTTAATGCGTAATTATGTACGCGTGGCACAGATTTCACCGTTTGGCTGGGACCGGGGTGGGGGCCGCATTGCTATGCGAGCTCGAAACGTGCCAGGTGGTCTTGTTGCCGACTACTTTGGGCGCGCTTGAAGGTGTCTGGGTCCTTAATCGCCGAACTAGTGGATTTCCTTAAAGAGGCTGCTTTGCGCTTCTGCTGTGAGGGCCGCAGTGTGCTCCTTCGTCCGGAGAGAGCGCTCTGTGTTTCCATTAACTGTGATGACCCCCCGAGGTCCTGGCATCTTGAGCTTGAGGTATGCATAATGCGGTACCGCATTGAATCTCACAAATGCGGTTCGCCCGAGCAGTGCATGATAGCCACTGCGGAACGGGACTATATCGAAGATTAACTCTTTGCTTCGGAAGTTATACAGGGATCCGAAGACCACTTCTAGTGTGACTGAGCCTGTGCAATGGACCTCTACACCTGGTATGACTCCTTTGAAGGTCGTTTTTGTGGGTTTGATCCTTGAGGGGTCTATACCCATTTTGCGCACTGTGTCCTGGTAAAGTAGGTTCAGGGTGCTGCCGCCATCCATAAGGACTTGAGTCAGGTGAAATCCGTCAATGATTGGGTCTAGGACCAGTGCGGCGAATCCGCCATGACGGATACTAGTGGGGTGGTCCCTGCGATCGAAGGTGATCGGACAAGAGGACCATGGGTTGAACTTTGGGGCAACTGTCTCCAACGCATATATGTCCCTTAGCGCACGCTTCCGCTCCCTCTTGGGGATGTGGGTTGCGTATATCATGTTCACCGTCCGCACTTGTGGGGGAACCTCTTCTGTCCTACGGTGTTCGGCTGTCGGGGCTCCTCCTCGTCATCTCTATGTGACCCCTTATCTTTGTTTTCGGCATTTAACTTGCCGGCCTACTTGAACACCCAACAATCCCTGTTTGTGTGGTTGGCTGTCTTGTCGGGCGTGCCGTGTATTTGACACGAGCGATCGAGTATACGGTCCAAACTGGACGGGCCCGGAGTGCTTCTTTTGAATGGCTTTTTCCGCTGACCGGGTTGAGAGCCTTTGAATCCGGCATTGACTGTCGTATCCTCGGTATTGTCGCTATTAATGCGGCGCTTATGTTTGTTGCGACGTGACCTGCCGTTGCCATCCTAGGTATCTGAAGTACCATGGTTCTTTTGTATGTTATTGCTGCGAGCCAGCCAGCTGTCTTCTCCCGCACAAAAGCGGGTCATGAGTGTCGTCAGGGCTGCCATAGATTTCGGCTTTTCCTAGCTAAGGTGCCGGGCGAGCCACTCATCGCGGATGTTATGCTTAAAAGCTGCTAGGGCTTCTGCATCCGGATAGTCGATGATTTGATTCTTCTTTGTTAGGAATCGTGTCCAGAATTGCCTGGCCGACTCCTCTGGCTGCTGAATTATGTGGCTCAAGTCATCGACATCCGACGGTCGCACATAAGTGCCCTGGAAGTTGTCAAGGAATGTGGCTTCCAGATCTTCCCAACAGCCAATGGACTCTGCTGGCAAGCTGTTGAGCCAATATCGAGCTGGTCCTTTGAGCTTGAGTGGGAGGTATTTGATGGCGTGTAGATCATCACCGTGGGCCATGTGGATGTGCAGGAGGAAATCCTCGATCCATACCGCAGGATCTGTTGTGCCGTCATATGATTCGATATTTACGGGTTTGAAACCCTCTGGGATTTGGTGATCCATTACTTTGTCTGTGAAGCATGGGGGGTGTGCAGCGCCTCTGTACTGGGCTATATCACGATGCAGCTCAGATGAGTCGTGCCCGCTGTGTTCAGCCCGGCCGGATTTACTTTTACTGTATCCGGCGTGGCAGTTATCGTTTCGCATAGTGGCACGCCCTCGTGATCCGTAGATCGATCTTGCATGTTTTGCTTTGTCCTCCAATATGTCTCGCTAATCTAGCATGTTTCCCCGTGTCTTGTCACTTTTATTTGAGTGGCGTCAGGGTGCGGGTTGGGTTTTTGGCTTAAATGCCTCTCTGTCACGGCCACGAGGTGGCCGATCAGCCGCATCATATGTTGGAGATGTAGGTCTGAGTGCTTCCTCCTCCAGTCGGGGTAGCAACCTACGCTTTGGGTAACTCTTGGAGGGGCGTTCGAGTTTATATTCCTCGGCCGCAAGGACTTCAGTCCATCTGTCCGCTAGCAAATCTTGATCAGCTTGAAGCTGCTATTGCTTTTTTAAGGCTATTTTTCGTGGCTATAAGCTGGCGCTTGAAGCGCTCTTGTTCGATGGGATCCTCAGGCACGACGAATTCGTCATTGTCGAGGTTTGCCTCGTCTTCGGAGGGAGGCATGTAATTATCATCCTCCGCCTCTCCATCTGCCGCTCTCTCTGGAGGGCTGGCTTCTCCATCCTCCTGCCCTAAATCTTGCTGGAGGGGATTGCTGTCGTCTTTGGCACTGTCCGGAGTGCTATTATCTCCTGTACCGGGGTCACTGCTTTTGCTTTGGCGAGACTTAGAGCGGCGCCACTGACGCCGACGCTTGGGTTGCTTTTTGGAGGGGTCATCCTCCGCTGTCTCATTGCCATTGCCTTCTTTGGGTGTGTCCACCATGTATATATCATATGATGAGGTGGTTGTCCAGTGCCCGGTGGGCAGTGATTCCTCTTAGCCTCCCGCATCGTCGTCCATGCCGTCGATGTCTTCGGAGTCGAAGTCGAGCATGTCGGTTAAGTCATCGACAGTGGCTACTAAGTGGGTGGTGGGTGGGCGGCAAATTTCTTCGTCGTCCGCATCTCAATCCTGCCGGACATAGTTCGGCCAGGACTCTCCTGACAAGGAGAGATACCTTAATGAGTTCAGTATGTCGCCGAAGGGCGAGTGCTGAAAGATATCCGTGGAGGTAAAATCCATGATCGGCGCCCAATCGGATTCGAGAGGCATGGGTGCAGGCGGTTGGGAGTCTGTGACCGGGGAGGAATCCGGTAGTTCGGCGTCACGGCTCTCCTGAAGGGTAAGGTCGATACTCGGCTCGATCGCCGATGAGAGTGCGGCCTCCGTGGCGGGGTCTATCCACCCGCCCATGGAAGGCACAGCTAGCTCCGAATTGAGGGTCGGAGCAGTTGCTGGCGCGATCTCCTGGACACTGTCCGATGGCAGAGCTAGATCATGCTCATCGTGGCCATGTGGCGCACTAGGCAGGGGCTCGAATCCGTCGAAGATCAAGTCTCCACGGATATCGTCCGTGTAGTTTAAGCTTCCAAACCTGACCTGATGGCCAGGGGCGTAACTCTCGATCTGCTCCAGATGGCCAAGCGAGTTGGCCCGCAGTGCGAAGCCGCCGAATACAAAGATCTGACCGGGGAGAAAAGTGTCACCCTAGACTACATCGCTATCGATGATCAAAGGAGCCATCAAGCCTAACGGCGACGACACAGAGGAACTCTCAATGAAAGCACCAATCTCGGTGTCAAAACCTGCGGATCTCGGGTAGGGGGTCCCGAACTGTGCGTCTAAGGCGGATGGTAACAGGAGGCAGAGGACACGATGTTTTACCCAGGTTCGGGCCCTCTTGATGGAGGTAAAACCCTACGTCCTGCTTGATTATTCTTGATAATATGAGTAGTACAAGAGTTGATCTACCACGAGAACGGAGAGGCTAAACCCTAGAAGCTAGCCTATGGTATGATTGTATGTTGTCCTACGGACTAAAACCCTCCGATTTATATAGACACCGGAGGGGGCTAGGGTTACACAAGGTCGGTTACAAAGGAGGAGATACACATATCCCTACTGCCTAGCTTGCCTTCCACGCCAAGTAGAGTCCCATCCGAACACAGGATGAAGTCTTCAATCTTGTATCTTCATAGTCCAACAGTCCGGCCAAAGGATATAGTCCGGCTGTCCGGAGACCCCCTAATCCAGGACTCCCTCAACCCCCTAATCCAGGACTCCCTTAGTAGCCCCTGAACCAGGCTTCAATGACGACGAGTCTGACGCGTAGATTGTCTTCGGCGTTGCAAGGTGGGTTCCTCCTCCGAATACTCCATAGAAGATTTTGAACACAAGGATAGTGTCCGGCTCTACAAAACAAATTCCACATACCACCATAGAGAGTATAATATTTCCACAAATCTAATCTGCCGACAAGTTTTCATAACGTGGCATCACGCCATGGCTCGGTCATTATTCGAACCATTTTTCTCAACCAGCCACTACACGTGTTGCGAGGCGGTTTTATTGGCACGTCTTGTCGAAGCAGAGATCGTGTCCCCTTATCACGGGATTCTCATCAATACAGGTGTGGGTAACCCAATCGTGCTCGTTAGTACGACTCCTCGATTTTAGGCAAGTTCCAAACGGCTACGCAGAGACGCTTGATATTCGCCCACTTTATAAAGGGGCCAAAGCCTGTCCTTTGCTTCACGCGCTCAATCCCTCCCTTCCCCCGCCCCGAGTTCCAACACCCAAGGCTCAGGCGAAGCACTTTGGACCTTCAATCATGTCTGGATCCAACCTTCAGGGCTGGTGGATGGCTTCCTTTGTCACAGAGGAGGACATCAAGAGGCTAAGGGAGGCCAGGTATTTGAACGCTGAAATCTCGCACAGGCTGCCTACCCGAGGGCAGGTCATCCCCACTCCCGAATCCAACGAGAGTGTCGTATTTGTTTCCCACTTCCTCCAAGGGCTAGGCTTTAGTCTTGATCCCTTCATCAGAGGGCTCATGTTTTATTATGGGCTCGACTTCCACGATCTAGCTCCAGATTCCATTCTTCACATCTTGTCGTTTATCGTCGTATGTGAGGCCTTCCTCCGCATCACCCCACACTTTGGCTTATGGCTCAAGACCTTCAATGTGAAGCCGAAGATGATCGATGGGCGACACGCAGAATGCGGAGGTGCCACAATAAGCAAAGGCGTCGATACCCCATGGCCAAAGGGTTCCTTCCCAGAGATACCCAACTTATGGTAGTGGGAGTGGTTTTACATCACAGCTCCCCGAAGTACTAAGTGGGTGGCTGCCCCTGCCTTCCGTTCGGGCCCCCCACCACAACTGGCGTCATGGGTCAACAAGGGGCTAGACTGGGGGCCGGTTAATGATGTGCCGACATTGCAAAGTCGCATCTGAGGTCTCCTCAAGAGGGATGTCGGTCTCGTCAAAGTAATGCAAGTTATACTAGTTCGTCGGGTCCTGCCATGCCAATGTTGATCTCTCTGTATGTGGGAGTTCAACCCAGAAGGACCGCAAACTATTCAGCAGTTCTTCGGCGTGATGCTCGAAGAGATGTATGGATTGTCCTTCGGATCACGCATGAAGTGTCCGGACACCACCGAGGATGCGGGTCTCAACTGCAATCGTCCAGATACCCATGTAAGTATTTCCATGACCGAACACTCTGTCTTTTTATTTGCCATAACATAATTCTAAAAGAATTGCTCTTGGCCAGGACTGGGTAAGAAAGGCAAAGATGTTCAGGTGTTCAGCCCCCCTTCCCGAGGGCTCGTCGGATCCTGTACTAGCCAGGATGCTTTAGTACGCACCTTATCAAGTGCCCTCGGGGGAAGATAAAGGGAGAGACGAAGAAGCCGAAAGCGAGCCTCACGCATTACTCATCCAAACCGGGGGAATTAGTACCTCCACGAAGGAGGATAATCGGGGAGAAGAATCTGAAATTCCTTCTCCCCAAGGAAGGAAAGGGACCGCTCCTGAAGACTTGGAAACAAGGGTTTTCAAATGAGAGAAGAAACCCTTGCCAGTTGGCCCTGGCCCGGAGGGCATTCCTTCCGCACAATGCCTGCAAGGGGATCAGCCCTCCGCCGAGCTGTAAGTGAACAAAAGTGCTTTTGGTATATATATTTTGCTTTATCTCCACGGACAATAACCGAGACGTATGTCTTGCAGTCCGGATCATAGCTTTTCCCGACAGAGTTAGTCTTCGGGGGATCTTCTTACGGAGATGATGGAGAGCGAAACGCCTCCCCTTGTCTCCCCGCCTCCTAGGGCGGATGACCCTTAGGTGTCATCACCGAGGATTTCTCCTGATCTGCCAAGGCCAGAAGGTAACCCTTCAGTCACCCGAAGTCCGGAGTATTCGGCTCCTAAGGGAAGTAACAGAAAGAGTCCGGGATTGTTCGGTGCGCAACCGGACATACTGACGGGTCTTTTGGAGCAAGCGGCTATCTCGGAGGAGCATCGTACTTTAATGGGTACATTGGTTGAGAGGATCTCATCCACCAAAAGTGGGTTGCATAAGCTTTTACGAGCCTGCTAAGAGGCTTTGAGGTACGCAAAGAATTTTTTTTGATGGTACCGCACACGCTAGGTGTGCTCTATACAGATAGTAGCCCCTGAGACTCTGGTTGCTGTCCCGAGGCGGCAAACAGAGGATCATAGTCCCAGGTAATGATCACGCTGCTTTTATGTGTAGGCAGCAGATGGTCCGGTGGCTGGCCGGACTGATGAGTTGGCTGGACTAAGCCGGCAACTGGACGTGGCATATGCCGACATTGCGCTTGTGAACAAGCGGCTTGACGAGGCACATGGTATGTATTTTTGGGTGGTCAACAAGTATTAAGAGGAGCATGATGCTATTATCTATAATACGTTTTGACTGCAGATGGAGCTGCCGCCGTGGAGACCCTTCAGGAGGAACTTGCCCGAGCCAAGGAACAAGCCAGGAGGAGTGATGCGGCCGCCCTAAAGGCGGACGAAGACTTAAGAGCCGAACAGGCTACTCATCGCAAGAGCGAAGATGAAATAGCGAAGATGGCTGTTGAGCTGAAACATGCCGCCGGCCGATATGAGCTTCTTGAAAAGGAAATCCAAGTGAGAGCGGCTGACCTGAAGAGAGCCATGGAGGCAGCCAAGGAAACCCGTTCTAAAATCAGAGCGGCAGAGGAGGAGCTCCGTCAAGCCGGAGATATTGCGACTGGGAAGCCCTTTTTGTTGCGGACGAAGTTCGGAGATCCGAAGTATGCCCCTCTGGATCGATTATGGAGTGCTGCAGACGCGTATGCGGACTTGGCAATGATTGCTGCTGATGCGACTGCGTTTTTCAAAGATCAATAAGATCACGAAGTAGAGAAGTTGTTCTGGTCGCAGTTCAGTGCTCCGACGCGTCTGCTGCTGTTAAATGAGAAAATGGCCGAGTGGGCTGAGCTCCATAGGTTCTCCAGGCTTGCCATGAGGTCTGTCGTGGATCATCTTTGGCCGGAAGGACCAAAGCCGAATAGTTATTTTGGTTTAGTGCAACGATTCCTTAGTGCTGTGCAGCATATCGATGCCGTAAAGAGGTCGGCGTGCATAGATGGTCCGCAGATGGCTCTTGCCCGTGTTAAGACATACTAGGCAGAGATGGATGCAACCACTATTGCAACCCAGGGTCTGGCCGTAGGCCAGGTCTCGACCGAGCACTATTTATAAGAAGTCCTAGAAGGTGCTCGTTTAATGGAGGCTTAGTGCTCGAAGAGTATCATGTTCGAGTGACATGTATCCCCATTGTAAAAATAGTATTATTTGAATTATACAGGCTGTATTTATTGCCTGAAGGTATTATGATGCCTCCTGTGCGGCCATTTATGTAAGTATATAACCTGAAAGTTTGTAGTCGTCGGCTTCAGCCCCCACGCACATAATGCGGGGGTGTTCAGAAAAGCACGTACTCACACTTGATCCAACGTCTTGGTCCATGAAGGAGGTGATAGCGTGGCGAACAAGGCAATCGGACTATATTGCTTTAACACTTTCACTTCGCCATAGGAGTTTGACAGTGGGGCTACTATATAGCCCTGGTACTTCCGCGCTTATCCGAATACGGTGCGTGTACATACATGACCGGGAAACCGGTCCTTCATTAATGCGGAGGAATCGCGAAGATTCTGCTGAGTCCTCGAGTGGTTGACCAATCTCGCGCTTTATCATGACAGTCAGTCTTCGGCTTTCTCTACTGAGGTGCACATCAAGATGAACCAGGGCACAATCGCATCTCCCGGTGCGACCTTAGCCGATAGAGCGGAACATAAGGTAGCAAAACACGGGAGTCGGGCCCAACATTTGACCAAAGACATGATTCGGAGCTGATGCATATAAGGCCAAACTCGCGACGCCGAACACTCCCTAAGGTATTCGGACTTTACAACATATACTGGGCTGAGCAAAGCCCTTGATAATGAACCCTGCATTTCCAGGTACGTGCATCAGTCTGACGTGGCGAAAATGCCAATAACGTCAGCATCCCTCTCGGTTGTGATAAGTATCCGGAGGGCGTGAAGCAACAAGAGACAGTGAGAATGGTTTACACAGGGTCTTAATCTAAAAAGAAACCTTTGAGCGAGGCCCTGCTGCATGTCTGCGCCTGTTTCTCCGTTGTGCCGTGTCCTGGAAGGGTGTAGCGCGATTGTCATCTACAAGAGAGAAAAAACACAGGTGAAAGTCTACGTGCGGGAAATTGGTTATTATTAATAGACCATGGAAATTCAATCTAAGTAAGGTCAAACCGAACTATAGTCCTTTTTACATGTGGGAAGCCCCTAGCGCCACCTATAGGGGTATATCCATCAACCCAATCTCGGGTTTATCTGAACTATTACAGCGAGGGGTGCGCCGGACTCGTCTAGCCGTGTCCACGGTCTTGACGACCGATCATTTATTCTGGATGGAGGGTTCATTCAGTGTTCAGCTGCGAAAGCCGCCGTACTTTCCTCCGCATGTAAGGAACTCTCTGAGTTTCCGCTAATTATGATGATGCCACGTGGACTGGGCATCTTAAGCTTAAGATAAGCGTAATGCGGTATTGCATTAAAACGAGCGAAGGCTGTTCTTCCGAGTAGTGCTTGATAGACGCTTCGGAATGGAGCGATGTCGAAGGTTAATTCTTCGCTTCGGAAGTTGTCGGGAGAACCGAATACAACCTCTAGTACTATAGAGCCCGTGCAGCGGGCCTCTGGGCCTGGTACTACTCCTGTAAAGGTAGTATTGCTTTGGCTGAGTCTTGTTGGGTCTATCCCCATTTTGCGGACCGTGTCTTGATATATCAGATTAAGACTACTACCGTCGTCCATAAGGACTCGGGTGAGATGGTATCCGTGTCTAGTACCAAGGCAGCCGATCCTTCGTGTCAGATACTAGTCGGGTGATCCCTGTGATCAAAAGTGATTGGACAGGCCGACGAAGAGTTGAACTTGGGGGTAAAGGGTTCTACGGTGTATACGTCTCGGAGTGCGTGTGTGCTCCTCCTGTTCGTTACATGAATCATGTTCACTGTTTTGACTTCTGGTGGGAATTTTTTCTGTCCCCCAGTGTTTTGTTGGTGAGGCTCATCCTCGTCCTCACTTGGTGTCTCCCTCCCCTTATGTTCGGCGTTTAGCTTGCCGGCCTGCTTAAAGACCCAGCATTCTCTGTTGGTGTGATTTGCAGGTTTATCGGAGGTGCCGTGAATCTGACATGATCTGTCCAGAATCTTGTTTAGGCTGGACGGTCCATCTCTTCTGCCTTTGAATGGCTTTTTCCATTGACCGAGTCGAGATCCCCTGAATCCAACGTTTACCGCCGTATTCACTACAAAGAAATACACTTCCATGATGGTACGTGTTTGTCATAGTAGGTCGCATTTTTTGTCATGCATGTACATCCATGACAAATTTATGACATAATCAAGATGGTCATACATGTGTTGTCGTAGAAGTGTTCCATGACATTACCAAAATTATCATCAGGGAAGTGTCCACTTCCATGACGATAAATCACGCGTCACAGAAGTGCTTTCGTCAAGGGTGACCGACACGTGGCATCCACCGTAACGGAACGCCGTTAAGCTATCGGGTCAGGTTTTGGATCCGATAACCCGTTAACAGCCCCGACCAATGGGGATTTTCCACGCGTAAAATCATCATTGGCTAGAGGAAACACGTGTCGGCTCATCGTTGGGACAGATGTCATCCGCTCACTGGACAGAAAGCGCCTATGATACGTCGACACGTGGCACGGCCCAACAGTGGCCCTTTCCTGTGAAAAGGCCGGTCTGTTTGACTTGGTCAAAAGCTGGCGGGCCGGCCCATGGAAAGCCTGTTAACGGCCCATTCGCATATAGCCCATTTACAGCCCGCTAACCGAAGGCCCGTTACGCCCTATCCGAATTAGGCCCAGTAGCATCATCTGGGCCATCCAATATGATTCCAGCCCGTTTTCACTTCTGGCCCATGTATAGCCCATGACGTCTTTCGGCCCATATGAGGCCCTTTGTAACTCTTGGCCCATTAGCGGCCCATGCTGAACCTGGCCCGTAATGAACAGTGTATTACTTTACACCGATTAACGGCCCATGGTGAAACTGGCCCGTAATGAACAATGTATCACTTTATGCCCATTAACGACCGGTTATTCCGTTGGGCCGTTTCCAGCCCAAGTTAACTTTCGGCCTTCTGAGGGCCCATTTATTCTTGGGCTCATTTGCAGCATTCGGTTACTTATGGCCCGTTACTGTCATTTTCTGCTTGTGGGCCAAATTCAGCCCGTCGTTACAGTCGGGCCGTTTGTGGACCGTTAGTCTGTTGGGCCATTTTCCTAGCATCACCAAATACGGCCTATTAACGGCCCGTTATGGTCAGCCCATAAAACATATGATTTCCATTAAAGGCTAGTCTACAGCCCATTAAAGGCCCGTACAAGACCCATAAATGTGTCGGCGGCCCATGGATCCTACGAGACATAGAAGGCCCATCGATCCTACGAGACGTAGAAGGCCCATGGATCCTATGAGACATAGAAGGCCCATGGATCCTACAAGATGTAGAAGGCGCACGGATCCGACAGCCCGTGAAGGGCCATGGTCGGGCGAGTTGGCCCCCGTTTGAACGATATAGCATATTCAAAGAATTGTCCTACTCAATACTATCACTTCTAAAAAGCATACACTATACAACAAAGAGATCAAGGCATAGAAAGGTAGAATAATCCTACACTATACAATAAAGAAATTACAGCCGATTATACCCACGGGGCATTATGGTTCGGCACAGGTGATAATAAAGCATATACAAATAGAAAATTACATACACTGGGCAAATACAGCTCATACATCATGGACGCGCATCAACTTAACTCCATTTGAACTATAATCTCTTCAGAAAATAGGATTGGCCGGATTCAGATAGCACAAATTCCAGTCTGCAAAATCTCCAATTCCTTCATGGTTACCTCAGTGTCTTGTTTCATTTTTTGACTCCTGCATCTAATACCTGCATGTCCAATCTCAAGTTGTTGATTATACGTTGACAATCATGTACACATTGTCTTGCCACCTCTAGTTGATGCTTGAGAACATCAGCACATTCCAATTCCAATCCATAATCATTCGGTAGCGGCCATGATGCACTACTCGCAGATCTTTGTGTTGATGTCACTTCAACCTGAAATGTTTCTGTAAGTACACATGACTAGGGCAAAAATATAGTTACAACAGTGAAGCGAACAAGACACTATTTTGTACTCCCTCCGTTCCAAATTACTCGTAGCAGAAATGCATGTATCTAGAACTAAAATACATCTAGATACATCCATACCTGCGACAAGTAATTCGGAACGGAGGGAGTACTACATGACAAAACAGGACTAACAATAATGTTACACATCACTTTCAAAAAAATGTTACACATCATGAAGCATAAGAAGGTGATATTTTAAAAATTATAGAAAAGATAGTCTGTGCAGCCTACATACAAAAATCCCTCTTAGCTCACCAGAGGAGCATGATGTTGGGGCCCAATTGAAAACACAGACAAGTTACAAATTTAGACAACACGTTGCATATAAGTAAGCAAGCAGTTGGCCATTCTGTGCCTCAATTAAAGTCTTAGGGAGCATAATGAACAACAGAGGGTTTCATACAAACATACTACATCAGGCAAAACTATGCAATCATTAGTGTAGTATAAACTAGATTGTGAGCCTCATGCAATAATAGTTGGTTAATAGACTTCAAAGCTTCAGGCACACTTCGGCGGAGTAATTAAATGGTAAGGCCTTTAATTATGTCAACTAATAGTGATACAAGTACCGAACATCAGGCATGATTATTTGGGCATCTCATTAACTGAGGATAAATAAAGCAATTGAAAAGAGAAAATTAACTATGCCTGAAAGAAACAAGGAATTGAACTGTTGAGTTACATAAAGTGACTTACCTTAGCAAGTTGAAGAGGCTCAGCGCAGCTCCTACTTCTCTTGCAAGGCTCCTTCCTAACATCTTGTACTTGGAAATCCTCAATCTTATCTTCATTGCACCCCCTCTGCAAGGTGACACAAACTAGTTACTCATCTCCTTGGAAGATAAATATGCATACTTTCCAGTCTGTGAACACAAAAGAATGAGATTATAACAAAAAAACAGCACATAATGAAACATGCCTCATCTTTTGCACTTGCACACAATGAAATGAGCATTTACTATGTCTGAACTATGTAAAAACTAAGCATACCTTCGAACTGGATCTCCAGGTACTCTTGGAGAGCCTACTGTAGTGTACAACCAAACCTTTATGTCACCTATGAGTTAGACAAGGCCCCACTACAGCAGCCCTTAGTGTTTAAATCGTTGACAAGCTCTGTTAGAGTGTTAGGTCAAGAACAACAAGTAATCAAAATAAACAGTCCTAGTATGGCTGGCTGATGCAAACAAGCAATTGAACAGATGTGTGAGCAAATCTTACATATCAAGAAAAGAAGCAAAGAAGGAGGCTTAAAGACCATCACTTGACTGATCAGATTTAAGGGGCATTTAAACATCATGTGCAACGTATGAATTAACATAAACATTGCATATTCCAGATTCTACAATGGAATGCACATGTATTAGGTTATGCCATGTATGATGATGCCTAAATGTACATATAGCAGGCAGGAGTGATTCATCATTGCACGCACAATTGAATTGCAGGTTAAGGGCCAGTTCGATTCCGCCTTTTCAGGACATATTGTCAAAATAAGCCATAAAAGATGTAAAGAATTCATTTTTGAGTTATGGGCTTGGGCTTAACTAATTTCTCTTTGGAGGGAGGTGTTTCAGGTAGAACCTCACTAAAAATTGAAGGGAAGGGGAATAGTGAAATGACTCTATTGTCTGCCTATATTACACTCAAAATGCAACTACTGACGCCCGTGTCACACCTGACCCTCAAGTAAAAACAAACACACAAGCATTCATTGCCCTGCCTGCTTGCATCTCCTCTCCCCTTTCCCTCTACCTCGATCCCTTGCCTATAGCACTAGGGTTCCTCCAGCGAGCCGTCGCCACTAGTCCCATCTGGCCTGGTCCTCAACGATGCTATGTCCAGCTAGGCTACATGGTCGGCGGGTAGGGGCAAATCTCCCTGGCTGCTCCTCCCTCTAGCGCCGCCCCTCATTCTCATGGTCTCCAGTAGCTGCTCCACTGTGGTTCGTCTAACGCACTACTCCGGCGGGCGCTGCACAACTACGGCTGGTGCCACACTGCGGCAGAAGGAACCTTATTCCCCCTCCCCTCCTCCTAGGCCATGGCATTGAGGTGCTGTTGAAGGATGAGCTCATCCAACAAGGTGAGGATCTCCTCTGATTTTTTGCCAAATTTTCATTCTGATCCACTATATGATGAATTGCTATGAGCTGCTTCTGCTGCTGCTATATGATGCATTGCTATGAGCTGCTCCTGCTGCTACTATATGATGAATTGCTATGAGCTGCTGCTGCTATATGATGAGTTGCTATGAGCTGCTGCTGCTATATGATGAATTGCTATGAGTTGCCGCTGCTGCTATATGATGCTTTGCTACAAGCTGCTCCTGCTACTGCTATATGATGAATTGCTATGAGCTGCTCCTGCTGCTGCTATATGATGAATTGCTATGAGTTGCTCCTGCTGCTGCTATATGATGAATTCCTATGAGCTGCTGCTGGTATATGATGAATTGCAGACTGCTGCTGATGTATGATGAGTTGCTATGAGCTGCTGCTGCTATATGATGCTTTCAGGTGGTGGTGCTATACGATAATAACCAGCCACTTGGACCATCGAATTTCAATAAATAATTGTTCTTCATTTAAATGTGGGTCATGCGTTCTTCGTTTAAATTAGGCAATGGGATCTCTATGGAAAACATTGACCAAAGTAGATTGTGCCAAGTAGATGGTATCTTTGTATTTACATTTTGAGCAAATAGTGATGGTCTGTTTTCCTATCATATTAATTACTGCACAGGGTTCAATTTGTGATGTTTGCAAGTCAAATTAATTTCCATATGGGCACCAAAATGAAAAAAAATAATGCAATCTAGACTTTCCACTAATCATACCAAAGATAAGCTGAAAACGCAATGAAAAGAACTAGTTGGCTTATTACATGGAGCTTATATTCACAGGTGCTTATTTTCTTAGGATAACTCGTAAGAACTATCTCTAAGAAACTTGGCTAATAGAACTAGCATACAAATAACATGTCACGATGATTGCAATGGAGGAGTGACGTACCGTAGCACACTGTATAGGCTTACCGCTGCCTCTCCTTTTTTTGCAATGTTCCATGAAATTGCCACATACATCTTGTACTTTTTCATTGTGTAACCCTATCTGCAAGTTGACACGGCTTATTTCAGACATCTCTACATGATACAACATTGCATATCCCTTGCGCATATTTAAACAACCAATTAACGATTGTGTGCGTACCATAAACTAGCCATGACTCTGTATGCTGGACTAGCAGGCACTCTAAGGGAGCCTAATGTAGTGCACTGGAATTCCTAAATGCCACCTACGATTTTGTGTAATGTACTGCCCCTATTCCTAAATATATGTCTTTGTAGAGATACCAGTATGGACCACATACAGATGTATATAGATGCATTTTCGAGTGTAGATTCACTCATTTTGCTCCGTATGTAGCCTATAGTGGAATCTCTAGAAAGACTTATATTTAGGAACGGAGGTACAAGGTAGTATCATGTATGACATCTATATATCTAATTTAGCAGCCAGTAGTAGAAATCATTGTGTGCACATAGGGATTACTGGTCGAAAATCCTAGCAAAGCACGATGGCAGGCACAGAACAATACAAGAGAGAGAGAGAGACGCGCTTACAAGATCATAGCAATGCCATAGTCCAGGATCTTGGTTGGCCAAGCTGTTAGATCCAGAAGAAACATCGTCCTTGTAGTTTTTGCCATCTGCATAATAGGTAACAGCGACCGGTTAGTATATTTGAAGTACATCGGGAGGTGATGCTGGACGGGTTTAAAGGTGACAAGTACCTAGGCCGTGGCGGGTGCTTGGCATCTCTCCATACGGTGGGAATCAGGTTAGAAACGTCGAGGGTGATGACGTTGCGCTGGCTGTCGGGGTCTGGTAAGGAGATGTAGAACCGTCGAGTAGGGTGTTTGTGGAGCGGCTTCGGTAGGATGGACTACGGTGTGGGCGAAGCGGGTCTATGGCCATGGACGAGGGCGTAGGTGAAGCTGCTCCAGTGGTTGGGTTAAGGATGGTGTCGACAACGCGGATCTGTGGCCATGGACGGGGCGTCAGAAGCTGCTCCGGTGGTTGGGTTAAGGATGGTGTCGACTATGCGGATCTGCGGCCGTGGACGGGGCGTCAGAAGATGCTCCGGTGGTTGGGTTAAGGGTGGTGTCGACGATGCGGATCTGCAGCCTTGGACGGGGCATCAGATGCTGCTCTGGTAGGTTGGATGAGGGTGCGAGGAAGCGGATCTGAGGCCATGGACTTGTGAGTTGGCAAAGCGGCCCCGGTAGGGTTGAGAATGGTATAGGCGAAGCTACTCCGGTAGGGTTGACGATGGTGTCGGCGAAGCGGCTCCGGTAGGGTTGAGGAAGGTGTCGGCGAAGCGGCTCCAGTAGGGTTGAGGAAGGTGTCGGCGAAGAGGATCAGAGGCTGTTGATGGGGGCGTCGGTGGGGCGGCTCCGGGGGGTGTGGACAAAGCGTCTCCGGTGGGGAGTACGAATGAGCCGCTGTAGATGCACGACGGTTGACGAGAGTACCAGCGAAGCAGATCCGGCGCCGTGGAGAAGGCCGGCACTGAATGGGTTGTGGTACAGTGGTGGATGAGCAGTCTACTTGTTTCTAGGGGAGGTGGGAGGGGTAGATGCGGCCGGAGAAGCAGATCCGGCGAGGTGGACGCCGCTGGCAGTGAATGGGCTATGGTACATCGGTGGATGAGCAGTCTAGGGTTTCGAGAGGGGAGGGGAGGGGAGAAAGGGCGATGAAGTACGGACAACGTGATGTAAGATGCTCTGGTGCTGTGGAGTTAGTCGTTTTTTCGGGAGGGGAGAGGAAATGGGGGTGCTGTGTAGTGGGGGAACCGGAAGTTACCAAAGCAGCCCCGACCTATCATGTAGATGAGGGCGGTATTGTAACTGTTGGTCTCCGTGCACCAAGGACAAAAGTGGGATTTCGCATGCTAAAGACTAAGGTGGCGGAAATTTTAGAAGGAGGCGGGAGATTTTGCTGCCCGTGGGATCGTTCATATCCAGTTTCAACTAATTTTGGACCGTGCTAGCGGGAAGGTCATGCTAGACTATGTACACGGGGTACGCATCAGCAGTTAATAACTGGTGTGAAGTCCACCGCAGAAAAAAGACAATAACTCGGGATGATGTGCCGATAACTTGGACGTTCACACGGGCGCGGCCAATCATACGGGTGTAGTGGCGCATTCACAAAAAAGGGATCAAACGCTCAGCCTATGTATTTCTCGTGTAAATAGATAATTTAGTGCCATTGGTTATTTACTTTAAACATAACGCATTGACGTGTTAGTGTAGAGGCGCACAAAAAGAAATGGATATTGTAGTCAGCTACTTAAAAGTGTTACCTCATATTGTTACATAGCCTCCATTTCATAAATTGCGTACCCGTTGAATTCATATATGAATATTACATATATTACTTCAAAATAGAAACTTAAATCATCCAAGACTAATTAATTTGAATGCAAGAGTAACAATGGTGCATGTACGTGATAGCTACATTGGTTGTTTGAAGAAACATCACTTTAACTTTGGCATGCACAACTGAAAAGGTTTATTTAAATAGAAAAAAATGTGATATGTGAGACACTTATGTTCAAGAGATGCATGGTACGTCTCCAACGTATCTACTTTTCCAAACACTTTTTCCCTTGTTTTGGACTCTAACTTGCATGATTTGAATGGAACTAACACAGACTGACGCTGTTTTCAGCAGAACTACCATGGTGTTATTTATGTGCAGGAGCAAATGTTCTCGGAATGACCTAAAACTTCATGGAGACACTTTTCAGAAAATAAGAAAAATACCTGCCAAAGATGAAGGCCAGGGGGCCAACCGTCTGGCCACGAGGGTGGGGGGCGCGCCCCCCTTCCTCGTGGGCCCCCTGTTGCCTCTCCGACTCCAACTCCACCTCCATATATTGAGTTTCGATGAGAAAAAAATCAGAGAGAAGAAATCATCGCGTTTTATGAAACGGAGCCGCCCCCAAGCCCTAAAACCTCTCGGGAGGGCTGATCTGGAGTCCGCTCGGGGCTTCGGAGAGGGGAATCCGTCGCCATCGTCATCATCAACCATCCTCCATCGCCAATTTCATGATGCTCACCGCCGTGCGTGAGTAATTCCATTGTAGGCTTGCTGGAAGGTGATGGGTTGGATGGGATCTATCTTGTAATCGAGTTAGTTTTGTTAGGGTTTGATCCCTAGTGTCCAGTATGTTATGAGATTGATGTTGCTATGACTTTGCTATGCTTAATGCTTGTCACTAGGGCCCGAGTGCCATGATTTCATATCTGAACCTATTATGTTTTGATCAATATATGAGTGTTCTTGATCCTATCTTGCAAGTCTATAGTCACCTACTATGTGTTATGATCCGTCAACCCCGAAGTGACAATAATCGGGATACTTACCGGTGATGACCGTAGTTTGAGGAGTTCATGTATGCACTATGTGTTAATGCTTTGTTCCGGTTCTCTATTAAAAGGAGGCCTTAATATCCCTTAGTTTCCGTAAGGACCCCGCTGCCACGGGAGGGTAGGATAAAAGATGTCATGCAAGTTCTTATCCATAAGCACGTATGACTATGTTCGGAATACATGCCTACATTATATCAATGAACTGGAGCTAGTTTTGTGTCACCCTAGGTTATGACTGTTAGATGATGAACCACATCCGGCATAATTCTCTATGACCGATCCATTGCCTACGAGCTTTCTATATATTGTTCTTCGCTTATTTACTTTTCCGTTGCTATTGCTATCATCACTACAAAATACCAAAAACATGGCTTTTACTACTGTTACCTTTTGCTACCGTTATCACTACTATCATATTACTATGCTACTAAACACTTTGCTGCAGATATAAAGTTTCCAGGTGTGGTTGAATTGACAACTCAGCTGCTAGTACTTGAGAATATTCTTTGGCTCCCCTTGTGTCGAATCAATAAATTTGGGTTGAATACTCTACCCTCAAAAACTGTTGCGATCCCCTATACTTGTGGGTTATCAAGACCATTTTCTGGCGCCGTTGCCGGGGAGCATAGCTCTATTCTTTGAGTCACTTGGGATATATATCTGCTTATCATTATGAAGAACTTGAGAGATTCAAAAACCAAGATCAATCCCTCAACTACGAGGGGAGGTAAGGAACTGCCATCTAGCTCTGCACTTGATTCACCTTCTGTTATGAGTAAGTTTGCGACACCTACAACTGCTTCTGCTATTCGTTCTGATATGTCGCATGTTATTGATGATGCAACTTCTGCTATGCATGATACTTATGATGAAACTACCTCTATGCCTGATACTACTATGCCACTTAGTGATTTTCTTGATGAACAACTTGCTAGGGCTAGAGAAATTGAAAATATTGAATCTGATGATACTGATGAAAGTGATGATGAAGAACCACTTGCTATTCCTAAGGGTTATGTTTTTGATCAAGATGCTTCTTTAGCCATTTTAGCTTGCAGAAAAAGAACTGAACTTCAAAAATTATTACCTAAATGGAGTAAGCAATCCCTAAATGATAGAATGAAACCTGACCCTGCTTTTGCTACTTCACCTATCTTTGTTACTGATAAGGATTATGAATTCTCTGTTGATCCTGATATAATTACTTTGGTTGAATCTGATCCTTTTCATGGTTATGAATCTGAAACTGTTGTGGCACATCTTACTAAATTGAATGATATAGCTACCCTGTTCACTAAAGATGAGAGAACTCGCTACTTTTACATCCTTAAAATATTTCCATTCTCATTAAAGGGTGATGCTAAGATATGGTTTAATTCTCTTGATCCTGGTTGTGTGCGTAGTCCACAGGATATGATTTATTACTTCTCTGCTAAATATTTCCCTGCTCATAAGAAACAAGCTGCTTTAAGGGATATATATATAATTTTGTGCAAATTGAAGAAGAGAGTCTCCCACAAGCTTGGGGGAGGCTTCTCCAATTACTTAATGCTTTGCCTGATCATCCTCTTAAGAAAAATGAAATACTTGATATCTTTTATAATGGACTAACCGTTGCCTCCAGAGATTACCTGGATAGTTGTGCTGGTTCTGTTTTCAGGGAAAGAACACCGGATGAAGCTGAAATTCTATTGAATAATATGTTGACCAATGAAAATAATTGGACACCTCCGGAGCCAATTCCTGAGCCTATTCCTAAACCAACTCCAAAGAAGAGGGGTATTCTATTTCTGAGTCCTGAAGATATGCAAGAGGCAAAGAAATCTATGAAAGAAAAAGGTATTAAAGCTGAAGGTGTTAAGAGTTTACCTCCTATTGAAGAAATACATGGTCTTAATTTACCACCTGTTGAAGAAACATATAATATTAATCCTTTACCTATTGAAGAAACTCATGGTCTTGATAACCCGACACAGGTAGTAAAGGTAAATTCTCTCTATAGATATGATAAAGCTGTAATCCCATTTACTAAACTTGCTAGCCCATGCTTAGATGAGTTTGATAAATTTATGGCTAAGCAAGAAGATTTTAATGCTTATTTTGGTAGACAATTGAAATACAATTCAAATATGCTCGGACACTTGGGTGATTATATGGCTAATGTTAAAGGTGAACTTAAACTTATTTGTAAACATGCTTCTATGGTTAACACTCAAGTAGAACAAGTACTTAAAGCTCAGAATGATTTGCTCAATGAATTGAACAGTAAGAATAATGATAATGCTGTTAGAGTTATGACTAGAGGTGGTAGAATGACTCAGGAACCTTTGTACCCTGAAGGCCATCCTAAGAGAATTGAGCAAGATTCTCAAAGAAATAATTTAGATGCACCTAGTTCTTCTAAAAAGAAGAAAAAGAAAAATGATAAGACTTTGCATGCTTCTAGTGATCCGATTGTTGAAACACCTGAGAATCCAAATGATATTTCTATTTATGATGCTGAAACACAATCTGATAATGAACCTGAAACTAGTGATAATATTAATGATAATGTTCATGATGATGCTCAACATAGTAATGATAATGATATAGAAATTGAACCTGCTACTGATCTTGATAACCCACAATCAAAGAATCAATGTTATGATAAGAAACACTTTGTTGCTAGGAAACATGGTAAAGAAAGAGAGCCTTGGGTTCAGAAACCCATGCCCTTTCCTCCCAAACCATCCCAAAAAAGGACGATGAGGATTTTGAGCGCTTTGCTGAAATGATTAGACCTATCTTTTTGCGTATGCAATTAACTGATATGCTTAAAACCAATCCTTATGCTAAGTACATGAAAGATATTATTAGAAATAAAAGAAAGATACCGGAAGCTGAAATTTCCACCATGCTTGCTAATTATACCTTTAAGGCTGGAATACCAAAGAAACTTGGAGATCCAGGAGTACCCACTATACCATGCTTTATGTGATCTTGGAGCCGGTGTTAGTGTTATGCCTCTCTCTTTATATCGTAGACTTGATTTGAAGAAGATGACACCTACTAAAATATCTTTGCAAATGGCTGATAAATCAACTGCTCTACCTGTCGGTATTTGTGAGGATGTGCCTGTTGTAGTTGCAAACGTTATTATTTTAACGGACTTTGTTATTCTTGATATTCCCGAGGACGATAGTATGTCTATTATTCTTGGAAGACCCTTTTTGAATACTGCAGGGGTTGTTGTTGATTGCATTAAAGGCAATGTCACTTTTCATGTCAATGGTAATGAGCATACGGTACACTTTCCGAAGAAACAACCTCAAGTTCATAATATCAAGTCTATTGGAAAAATTCCATCGATTAAAGTTGGAGGTTTTGAATTTCCTCTTCCTACTGTCAAGAATAAGTATGATATTCTTATTATTAGGAATGTGCATATCCCCGTTAAGGTAACATAGTGTTATTCGAAATTTCTCCGGTTCCATGTTATTCGGAATGAGTTCGTTAACAAGACTTGATCAACCTTGTTAGTGTATTCCTTTTGATGATCATGAGATGGATGAAACTAGAAGGCACAACCTTTTGTACCCCACTTTTTACTTTCTGTTATTCACATTAAATAAAATAAAATAAATATTTTTCTGTGTGTTATCTGATTATACGTGCAATATAAAAATACCTCGAAAATAAAAGTTCTCCAAATGCCCTAAAAATTAAATATGATTTTTTTCTAGAACATTTAAGGATTTATGGAACAAAGAACACACCAGGGGGGCCAACCACCATGCCACGAGGGTGGAGGGCGCGCCCCCTGCCTCGTGGGCCCACGGTGGCCCTCCTCCACTTATTCCTGCACCCATACACTCCTTCTTTCCCCCCCAAACACGAATAACCAGCTCAAGCACGAGTTCTAGCTCATCTTGCTGCCATTTTTGATCTCCTTGCTCAAAGAACCTCTCACAAAACTGCTTGGGGAGATTGTTCGTTGATATGTGACTCCTCCATTGGTC
The DNA here is from genome assembly GCF_056163025.1 of Triticum urartu. Taxonomy (NCBI): domain Eukaryota; kingdom Viridiplantae; phylum Streptophyta; class Magnoliopsida; order Poales; family Poaceae; genus Triticum; species Triticum urartu. The sequence goes on from NC_141878.1 coordinate 223,509,878, forward strand.
CAATTAGTTTTTGTTCTAGTGCTTTATTCATTGCAAATTTTTGCTGCTTAGGTGACCCTGTTCTTGAGCTTCCATGTCAAATTTATATGGTCAAAAGTAGTTTTGACGCATGATATAGGCCCTAGGCACTTGTAGGAGCAGTTGCTATCAATATTATTGAGTTTGGTTTACTTTTATTTTGAAGTTACTAAAAAATTTCAGAATTTTTCAGAGGAAGAAAAATGCTTACGAAAATGTTCCAAGGTGGTTCTTCAAAGAAGCAAGGACCCAGGCTTGCAATGCGTGATGCTGACGAAGAGCCACCAAGAGACGCCCCAGTGCGTCCTTGTGAGTGGCCTTCTGAAGATTTTATGGATCGAGCGGGAATAAAAGAAGAATTCAACACATATTTGCGTAACGCTGATCTCGTGAGCTTCGAGGAAGAGAAGTTCGGTCAGTATCATGAGGTCACTAGCTCCTTTGTGAGGAGGTTTGAATTTTCAACTTCACGTAATTCTCCAACTGTCCTGTTTGATCTTTATGATAAATCTTATACCATGGACTTAAAGGATTTTACCACTGCATGCAAACTTCCACAATGGGGTAGTATAAGGGATCCTCACAAATCTGAATTTAGAGATTTTCTTACTAATATAACTGTGTGAGAATCTAGAGATATTACACAAGCTACCATAGGGAGCATTCACTTTCCTGCCATACATTATTTTGCTCTCTTCATAGGTAGATGCATAAATGGTACAGATGAGGCATGTCACGTGTGTTTCCCTGACCTCAGTATTCTTAGGAGTGCTGTGTTAGGAGACAAATCATATAATTTGGGAGCCGTTGTTGCATGTAGATTGCATCTTAATAGACTTAATGGAGATTTCTTTGGTGGAATTTATGCAACCCGCGTAGCTAATTTTCTTGGTATAGAAGTGTGCGAAGATGATATTAAATTAACTCCTGCCTATCTAGATTTTAATGCTATGGTTCACCACCAGTTTGTCGAGAAGAACGAATCACCTCTCTAGTATCGACTAATCTTTGATAGACGCCGTGCTGTCCGTATTACTCCCCCTGCTCCTGCTTTCTTTGATTATCAGGTAAGAGGAGGATATACTATTACTAGAGAGGAGGCAGATGAGTACGGGAGGAGAGAGGAGGCCGCCCGACGCCACGCTGCAGCTCAGCAGGCGATAGCTGCTGCATCACAGTATGACCCCAACAACTATTATTATGGATATCAGCCAGGCCAGCCGTGGCATAGACCAACTTAGGCCAAAAGCCTAAGCTTGGGGGAGTACGTATTTCTCACCGACATTACATTTATGCTCACACACTCATTGCTAGATGTCGGTGCTCATACTTTTTCATTGTATCATCCATGCTAGTTTATTTCCCTTTTTATACTTTCTTCTTGTGTGTTTAATAAACCTTCAGAAAAACCAAAACAAATTAGTTGTAGTTTTTAATTAGTTTACTTTCCATGCTTGTAGTAGTAATTAAAAAGAAAACCCAAAAATATTTCATGTTCTTCTTTTGCTTGTTGGGAGCTCTCCCGTGTAAATAGTTTTATTTCTTTTCTTTCTTTGGGGGTCGATAGGAGAAGACCATGATGAAATTGTTGAAGTTGCTCTTATATGCATTATTGTTGATCTGACAAAAGAGCCCATATTGCCTTGTCTTCTCCTATTTATTGAATGCCTGCAGATTCTAGCTTAGTCCAATGCACGTGCACTATTATTATTATTCACATCGTCCGGTCGTGCAAGTGAAAGGCAATTATGACGATATATGATGGACTGACTGAGATGAGAAAAGCTAGTATGAACTCGACCTCTTTTGTTTTTGTAAATATGATTAGTTCATCATTCTTGATTCAGCCTATTATGAATGAACATGTTTGCAATGACAGTTATAGATTATAGTTTCTTGTGCCATGCTTGATTAGCTATGAGTTATAATGGTTTACCTTGCGTGCCAACATGCTATTGAGATGGCTATGATGTGGTATGATAGGGTGGTATCCTCCTCTGAATGATTTAAGTGACTTGACTTGGCACATGTTCGGGCATGTAGTTGAAACGAAATCAACATAGCCTTCACGATATTTATGGTCATGGTGGATTATATCCTACTCATGCTTGCATTCGATGTTGATTAATTTTAATGCATGTTCATGACTGTTGTCGCTCTCTAGCTGGTCGCTTCCCAGTCCTTTGCTAGCCTTCACCTATACTAAGCGGGAATACTGCTTGTGCATCCAAACTCCTTAAACCCCAAAGATATTCCACATGAGTCCACTATACCTACCTATATACGGTATCTACCTACCGTTCCAAGTAAATTTGTATGTGCAAAACTCTAAACCTTCAAATAAATATCCTGTTTTGTATGCTCGAATAGCTCATGTATCAACTAGGGTTGTCTGTATCTTCCATGTTAGGCGGGTTATTCTCAAGAGGAGTGGACTCCGCTCCTCACTCACGAGATAAATGGCTGGTCACCGGGATGCCCAGTCCCATGCTTTATGCAAACTAAATCAAAATAATTGCAAACAAAACTCCCCCTAGGACTCTTGTTAGTTGGAGGCACTCGTTGTTTTGAGCAAGCCATGGTTTGATGCTTGTGGTGGAAGGGGGAGCATAAACTTTACCATTCTGTTTGGGAACCGCCTATAATGTGTGTAGCATGGAAGATATCGCCATCTCTTGGTTGTTATGTTGACAATGAAAGTATATCGCTCAAAATATTATTCACCTCTGTTTCAAAACCGAGCTCTGGCACCTCTACAAATCCTTGCTCCCCTCTGCGAAGGGCCTATCTATTTACTTTTATGCTGAGTCATCATCATCTTATTAAAAGCACCAGTTGGAGAGCAATGCTATCATTTGCATTCATTATTGTTAGTTTACATTGAGTATGACTTGACTGGATCTCTTTTACCATGAATTACAATGTCTAGTCAGTCCTTGGTCTTTAAAGGTGCTCTGCATTTATGTTTTGTGGTCTCAGAAAGGGCTAGCGAGATACCACCTTGTCATATCATGTTATGATTGTTTTGAGAAAGTGTTGTCATCTGAGTTTTATTATTATGGCTCGCTAGTTGATTATGCTATTGATATGAGTAACTTGAGACCTATGCATTATTGTGAATGTGGTTAGTTATAATCTTTGCTGAAAACTTGAATGTTGGCTTTACATATTTACAACAACAAGAGCAAACAGAGTTTGTAAAAGTTTTTCTTTATCATTTTCAGTTTGTCAACTGAATTGCTTGAGGACAAGCAAAGGTTTAAGCTTGGGGGAGTTGATATGTCTCCAATGTATCTACTTTTCCAAACACTTTTGCCCTTGTTTTGGACTCTAACTTGCATGATTTGAATGGAACTAACCCGGACTAACGCTGTTTTCAGCAGAACTACCATGGTGTTATTTATGTGCAGGAGCAAACGTTCTCGAAATGACCTAAAACTTCACGGAGACTCTTTTCAGAAAATAAGAAAAATACCTGCCAAAGATGAAGGCCAGGGGGCCCACCGTCATGCCAAGAGGGTGGGGGCGCGCCCCCTACCTCGTGGGCCCCCTGTTGCCTCTCTGACTCCAACTCCACCTCCATATATTGAGTTTCGATGAGAAAAAAATCAGAGAGAAGAAATCATCGCGTTTTATGATACGGAGCCACCGCCAAGCCCTAAAACCTCTCGGGAGGGCTGATCTGCAGTCCGTTCGGGGCTCCGGAGAGGGGAATCCGTCACCATCGTCATCATCAACCATCCTCCATCGCTAATTTCATGATGCTCACCGCCGAGCGTGAGTAATTCCATCGTAGGCTTGCTGGAAGGTGATGGGTTGGATGGGATCTATCTTGTAATCGAGTTAGTTTTGTTAGGGTTTGATCCCTAGTGTCCAGTATGTTCTGAGATTGATGTTGCTATGACTTTGCTATGCTTAATGCTTGTCACTAGGGCCCGAGTGCCATGATTTCAGATCTGGACCTATTATGTTTTCATCAATATATGAGTGTTCTTGATCCTATCTTGCAAGTCTATAGTCACCTACTATGTGTTATGATCCGTCAACCCCGAAGTGACAATAATCGGGATACTTACCGGTGATGACCATAGTTTGATGAGTTCATGTATTCACTATGTGTTAATGCTTTGTTCCGGTTCTCTATTAAAAGGAGGCCTTAATATCCCTTGGTTTCCGTAAGGACCCCGCTGCCACGGGAGGGTAGGACAAAAGATGTCCTGCAAGTTCTTTTCCATAAGCACGTATGACTATGTTCGGAATACATGCCTACATTATATCAATGAACTGGAGCTAGTTTTGTGTCACCTAGGTTATGACTGTTACATGATGAACTGCATCCGGCATAATTCTCTATTCCCGATCCATTACATACGAGCTTTCCATATATTGTTCTTCGCTTATTTACTTTTCCGTTGCTATTGCTATCATCACTACAAAATACCAAAAACATTGCTTTTACTACTGTTACCTTTTGCTACCGTTATCACTACTATCATATTACTTTGCTACTAAACACTTTGCTGCAGATATAAAGTTTCCAGGTGTGGTTGAATTGACAACTCAGCTGCTAGTACTTGAGAATATTCTTTGGCTCCCCTTGTGTCGAATTAATAAATTTGGGTTGAATACTCTACCCTCGAAAACTGTTGTGATCCCCTATACTTGTGGGTTATCAATGCACGTCCACGATCGCTAGATAATGATACGTGAATGAATTGTGCAATCTCTCTCACACGCATACATATCTCATTTCCCTGGGGGCATCGGAATCACACACGCGCACTTTGTGTATTTCTCTCCCTCCGTCAGGGTTAAATTCGTCTTTCCACCCCTTCCTACAAGTCTCTCACACAGAAACACACACGCTCTCTATGTCTAACATGCCCACCCCTTTAATTCTGCCCACCCACAGCCACTAATGTCTCGAAGTATAATAATGTCTCTCACACATATGCTATCTACCTATCCCTTAATATAGCTAGATATGTGTCACACAAAGTCCTTCTCCCTACTACCAAGATGCCCATGTGTTGCACGGAACATCAAGATGCATTTGTATGAGAAGTTTATCTTGTGGGAGAAAATGATGAACGAGGGAATGCCTTATTTGCAAATGCAGAGAGGGGTGTGGGTATCTTTTTGCAAAATTGCCATAGTTTCCTTCCTGTCCATCGGATATAAATCGGATGGCCTATATTGTAGGATGATGGGAACACCATCATCACCAACTCTGTTTTTTATAAGAGTAGAGATATGTGAGTGTCACTGCCCCCCCCCACACACACCCACACTTCCCAACACCGAAGGAGTAGGGTGACACCTCGATCTTGATACTAATCTATCGACTGGCTTCTCTCTCAAACATACACACACACTACCCGGCACCGAAGGAGTAGGGTGGCACATCGATCTTGATAATAATCTATCTACTCCTCTTTCAAACACACACACACACGCGCGCGCTAGTTGTGCCTCTGTGCCTACGCGCACACTCTCGATACGTCTTTCTCTCCCCCCCAACAATGACAGCAGAAGGGTGACAACTCGATCTGATCATAATCTGTCAGTTGGTTTCTCTCTCAAACATTGTGTCTCGGTGCCTCGCTCGGTAGCCCCTCGATATGTAGACTTCTCGCGCGTGCACAGCTGTAGTGACGATGACGCTGAACCCAGTGTGCCTTGTTTTTACCGGCCTCATGTGATAGTTTTCACCCTATTTTCTGTTAATTAACAAGGCAACCTTTTCTTTGTTACTACTAGTGAATCTGAAATCATTCGGGGTAGACATAAAATATATCACTTCAACCCAATTAGCGCGGCAACTATTTAAAAAGAAATTAGCTAGCTGCCCGTGCGTTGCACGGAACATCAAGATGCATTTGTATGAGTAGTTTATCTTGTGAGAGAAAAGGTTGAATGAGGGAAGGCCTTATTTGCGAACTTGGAGAGACGTGTGGGTATATTTTTGCAAAATTACCATAGTTTCTTTCCTATCCATTAGATATAAATCTGACGGCCTATATTGCAGGATGGCACGCACACCATCATCACCAACTCTGTTTTCTACTCCCTCCGTCTTAAAATACTTCTGATAAAAATGGATAAAAAGAGATGTATCTAAAACTAAAATACGTCTAGATACATTTCCTTTTATCCATTTTGATGACAAGTATTTCCGGACGGAGGGAGTATTTGTCTTTTTAGAGATTTCAACAAGTGACTATGACCGGACCTTACCAACATACTCGAAAAAGTAGTCCATAATTTTGATGTTACCCTCTTTTCTTGGCGGTGCAGTGCCATCTGGACACCTCATAAATAAATAAAATACTACATGATACTAATATATGATACATGGCGCACGAGTACTAAGTATTATTAATACAATTTTGATAGAACTCATCTAGATGAGATATAATTTGGTTTCATTCATCTTTTATAGCCATTGGATGTGTGCTATATAAGATGCGTGTGTGCTGACGTGGGTTGTATTTGTTCTTGTGCAACAAACTGACCACTGCATGTCATGTTTGATAGTCTCAAGTCATTAAAAGCATACAAGCCCCACATCTCTGCTTGGTTCATTCCTCTATTTATGTCAAAAAATAAGAAACAACGTGAGAGTTAATGCACCACGCCTATGTGTTTACTAGTATTTGGTTTTCGTAAGATGACTTAATACTCGCCTAGACGGAGGGAGTATTCGATTTGACAGCGGGCGGCGTAGTTCCCGATACGGCTTTAATGTAGACGAGGGAGGGAGTAGTGGTTCCCGATATGTTGAACGGCCAATGCATCCTCCTTCAATTAATGCATGAGGGAAGTAATGGGAGGAGGTCCGGGAAAAGAGGCTGCACGATGTGAATGCAACGCAGTTTGCCCTCATTTCCCTCATATAAAGGCGCCCCTCCATTCCAATGCATCTACCACATCATACGCACCTAATCATTTGCCTAAGCACCTACACTAAGCGCAAAAGAGCTCACTCGAGACCCATGGCGGCGATGCTCGTGAGCGGCCAGCGGCTGCGCCAGTTGGTCCACGACACCGGCCTGCGGCATGGCGCCGAGGATCGTCTCCAGACGGTGTTGGAGACCGGCTGGTGGATGGTCGCCTTCGACACCAACTACGACTCTCAGTTGGACCAGATGATCGTTGCCACCAGCAACAAGTTCACCGTCCTCAAGAAGCTCGCGGACAACATCACCGTACTCCTCCAGCCCACGCGCCCGGGCTCCTCATTGCCTGCCACCCTAATCGGCCTCGATGGCCGGAACCTCTTTCAAGCACTGGTGGCCCTGCGACTGCCCGCCGACGCCATGAAGAATGTCCACCTGGAGGTCGCGCTCGCCGCGAGGCGCCTCGCCCTGCAAGAATTTGTCGACCTACACATCCACATGTACGAGGAAATCGTGTACATGGGTATCTACAAGGCCAGTGAGGATGCTACGACGTTGGCCTTCATCAACCGGCTGGAAGCCTTGGATGCCTTTGCTGAGAAGCACCTCGACCTCGCCACAAAAGCCGCCGCTCCTTAGTCGCCGGTCGGTGGCCCGGCGCACTAAGTTGAGGAGGAGGAGGTCGTACGTTCGTGGATCCATCTTTCTTCTTGCCTTCTGTAACCACCACTGCGATCGCATCATCGTGGCCTTAATTCTTATTGTGTTGTTGCATTCTCGTTCCAGTCAATACCGACATGTGTGATGCCTTTGCTTAATTATATGCATCACTATAACTAGTACTCCATCCGTCAATTTATAAGTTGTGCTTACCTTTTCCATCAACTTCATGCAATGCGCGGGCATCTTGCTAGAAACACTAGAATATGTCTATATAATCCGTATGTGATAGTCCATTTGAAATCTCGAAAAGACAAATATTTAGGTACGGAGGGAGTAATATATTAGGAGTATATCAAAACTTTGGATCCGTCGCAACGCACGGGCACATTGCTGGTAAAAGGAAAAGGCCTGCCGCATTCACGTCGCACCCCCACACGCCCGGGAATTGGGAGTACAACACGGCCCGTCCGGCACGACACATAGCTTAGGGAAGGCGTGTTGACTAGCATTTTCACTTTCATGTGGGACCGCCGTTGAGCAAACCGACACCCCGCCCGCTGCCGGGTTGGAAAACAGAAATGAGGGGAAGATCTAGCTATAGCATAGAAGCCAAGAAATTTGGTGTCAGACGGGGCTCGTTGATAGAGTAGGAGCATTCCGTACTAGTAATACTCCTACTAGTACCAAGTTTGTACTCCTAATACTATATTACTAGTACTACCACTATACAACTACTAGTAGGTACATGCATGGCACAACTAAGCTTAGGCAAAGTTATTAGTTCTTCAAAATGAGAGAAACAAGTTGGCAAGCCTAAGGGAATCTTGCCACATTTTTTGTGTGTATGTCATGTGGGGCCTTAGTGTGGCTTGCCTAAGGTGTGGCTTGAACCAAACACTCACCTAAGTTAATCAAACTTGCCTAACCTTACATTCCACCAGATTTTCCCACATGTTAGAATCCAGAAAGCTCCACATGTAGAAGCATAATGCACAAACCACCAGAATCTCATGCGTGCAATGCATGTGTACCTTACTAGTACTAGTTGGTAGTAATAAGAAACAAATTCCAGTTTTGGCACGAGCTCGTACTGCGGGAGCACCACAATGCCTGCCGCAGGAGTTACATTTCCCTCTCGGGGCCCACGAGACCGAACTTCAGTGGCTTTAGTGCCCGGCCTATGAGTCAATGACATGTGGACCTTAAATGCGGCTGGCCCACATGTCATTCTCATGGTGGTGGCGTGGTTCGCGACTCACTCGTTCGAGATGAACCGGCCGGTGGTGGCGTGGCTGTGGCGAGGGTGCCACAGCTGGGCGTCGGGGCGTTACGAGGTGTAGATGGCCATACCCGCGGGTACTACCTGTAGTACTCCCTCCGGTCCTTTTTACTCTGCATTAGGTTTGTCCGAAGTCAATCTCATCCAACTTTGACCAAGTTTGTATAAAAAATTATAGACATTCACATAACAACACCAATATCAATAGATTCATCTTGGAATATATTTTCATATTACACTTATTAGATATTATAGATGCTAATAATTTCTAATATAAATTTGGTCAAGCTTAGCAAAGTTTTACTTTCGGAAAATCCAATGTGCAGAGTAAAAAGGACCGGAGGGAGTACATAAGTACTCGAGCTGAGGATTGATGCCCGGGATGAAATGTGTCACAGCCGCTGGATGAAAATTCGAGGTGCAGGAGTACGGATCAAAGCACAGCAGCGGAGCAGGCGAACCGCGTCCAATCGGGTGTGTCTGTGGTAGAAAGTTGATGGTCGCCGCAGTTCAGCTGGCCCGCATGTCATGCACACAAAGGCAGAGGAGCGGTGGGGCCAAGAGGGATGAGGGGCACGTCGGGGGGATGAGGATCCCCTGACGCGAACAATCTTACCATTCTGTCACTGACATGTGGGACCCATAAGCGTGGTCCCACCTGTTAGCGAAGGAAAGGCAGGGCAAGGCAGTGATAGCCACGTCAGAGGATCCATGTCCACGTCGGGGGACGTCGTGCCGTGGGTTGGAGCGGCTTCTTGGGAATCATGTGTGGGTGTGGCAGTGGTAGAAACAAGAAACGTGATGGGCCAGCACATTGGTAGTAGTAGTGTCCATCTCTATCTCTAGAGGCATTCCCTTGTTCATCCTTTTCTCTCACAAGATAAACTACTCATACAAATGCATCTTGATGTTCCATGGAACGCACGAGGATGTTTCCTTGGGGGTCTCTCCAACGCGGCGTGAACGTAGTTGCAAGTTGATGCCCCTTGAGATGCCGACGTTCAGGGGCACTCAGATTTCCTCCGATGAGCAGGTAAGATGAGTTTGATCACATAGTAAATGCATTCTAAAGACTACTTCCATGTCCATTTCCTAATTCTCCCCCTGCCCACTGTTTCACAGGTTAGGCTCGGTGCCAGTGGAGATTGACTTGCATATGTACGGGGTTTGGATGCAAATGAAGACGAAGGGGAGGTGAAGAAGCTGAGGAGAATCGGTTCACGATGGAGAAGTAAATGGGAGAAGTGGCATGCAGGCAGTTGATTAGACGGCTAGGTAGACTAAACGAAAAGGATATGCGGGTAGACGGATGAGTCATACCTGTTCGTGTACGTGCCCATCCTTCCTGATAGGTGGGACCTATGCAAAATTATAAAAAAAAATGTGTCGTAGTTTTTTTTGAGCGCGTGAGTGGGAGACACAACATTCTCTGGTTAAGGAATACTCCCTCCGTTTAGGTGAATATAAGTCACCTTATGAAAATCAGGTTTTCCCAAAACCTTTAGGCGTGGAGCATTAATTTCCTGCTCGATCCCCTCCTAGCCTTGTTAGCCAGCGTTCTCTTCCGCTGTTGTCGCGTTCTACCTTTCCATTTTTCCTCTTCTCAAGTGTGGAACGATCTGCATGCTGTCCTTGATGCACCAGAATGACCACTGCATGCATCGCGGCAGGGTGTTGATTGGGCATGCACGAGAATTTGGTTCTGCTCGCAATATGGATGATACCTGAACGATGAAGTGAACAGGCATGCTAGCACGGGAGACCTATTTCCTCTATACAATACTGGAGTACTCATGTTCCTACTAGTAGTAGTAGTAGTAGTAGTAGTACAACTGTGGTGCACTTGATGGTCAAAATACTATTCATCCGGTCCTCACAGTGAAGTGACAACACCCTGCGCCTGACACTAGTCAAGGCGGCATGTTCAGGTTACCAAAGTCAGCCTCACCTTGTGCACCGTGCAGTCTGTCACCGCCGCTGTATAACACATTGGCGCCTCGCCTCGTCTCCCTCTCCGCTCCCATAGCACTACTCCATCTCCATCACCTTCTCCGTCTCCATCTCACTTTGCCCCCGTGTACCGTCGCCTCACTCGCCTCCCCCAGCACCACTATTCCCTCGCTAGCCGCCCCAGCACCGACATCCTTCTCCCCCGTAAATCAAGCCCCCTCCCAAACTCCACCATGGCCGAACGCGAACTGTGCAGCATCCATATGAGCCGCGATTGGAGCAATCTCCCCAATGACATCCTCGACCTCTGTTGTTTGTGTATGGATATGTTGAGCACCCTACGGCTGGCTGCATGCTCGAGGGACATGTACACGGCCATCGTCGAAGTGAGGCCTAAGCTTTTCAAGACACCCTGCTTGCTACTATCTAGTCTTGCGAGATTGGCTCACCATGATATGGAGGCGTGCATGATGCCCCTCGACTTCAATCCGATCTCCATTAGCCAAAACTTCTTTGCAAGTATGTAGTGGGTCGCCGTACATCATTTCCCTCGACATCGATCCGATCACCATTGCCCGAAACTTCTTGGCAGGTATGTACTGGGTCGGCATGAACTCCCACTGGATGGCTCCTTCAGAGAAGACGGTAAAAAGTTGGTGCTCGTGAACTTCCAGACCTCCCATGAGATTATCCTTCCTCCTTGGATTATATAGAGTATTACCATCGCGGTCCAAGTCACCTAGATTACTACGTCAGTTGGACGGACCTTGTTTTGTAGAAGATTGTAATCTGCCAAGTGCCCACACGACATGCGTATTACGCAGACTTCAAGCTAATTGCCTTGTTCGACCGCGGACTCGCCTATCTTTACGCCGGTGCCTTCTTTAGCTGGAGACAACTCGGCTCGCAGTGGATCAGCGTCAAAGCTGATACACACTTCTGTGATGCTATTGAACACAATGGCATCATCTACGCGATCGACAAAGCAGATGGCACCACGTATTGCAGGAACGACGCGTGTAAGTTGTTTCCGTCTCATGTTAATGATGAAGCCATGACACTGTTTGAAATTTTTGTGATGATTGGCATATCCCTGTTTGAGCAGAATTTGAGTAGAACTATGGCAATGTATTAAAGACGCCGTAAATCAGCTATATTTGGAATGAGTTAATTCATGCGATTGTGACCATGTCATTACAGCCAATTTGTACCCTGAATAATCAACCGGTTAGGAATATATGGATATTATCCTTATTTTACAGTAATCTATATACTACTACTAAATATGAGTGTGTATCAATGGCCATGTTAGTTTCCTCATTTTCATGATGTAGAAACATGCACCACACTGTTGGTTTCATCTAACCATACATTAGGGAAGTAAATGTGCATATGGAGAACTCTATATTTGGAAGTAGTGAAATCCTGCAATGCTTACCATGTGTACATACCTATATTCGCCCTTCAGCAATCAATGGCTAGAATAATATCCTCACAAAAAAATTTCCCACAGAACACGAGTATATAACAATGCATGGTATGTTAGTTAACTTGAAGAATTTGTTTGTGAGGACAGAACATGATTACATAACATGCATGACATGGTAGTTTCCTGTGAAGAATCGATTGCGAGATAACATGAGTATAACCATGCATGGCACTTCTATATTTTCGAACCCAGTATACATTTCCCTGTATTTTCCTCCCAGTTCCAACAGGGACATATCAATGCCATTTCTTGCATTATCCTACTCATACTCTGAACAATGCTGATCTTACATTAACAATGCCTGTCCTTTTTGATATGATGCAGTGTCCCTACAGTTATTGCCCTTTGTAATCACACCACCTTTCCCAAAAACAGGGAAGCAGAACTGGTTCCTCGCTCGATCAGACGACGGCAAAAGACTAATGATCATTCGGACACATGAGCCGGAAAAGTTATATTGCAAAAACCCCACTGTATACAAGCACCGTGTAATACGTGAGTATCCGGACAGTGGTTGTTACGTTTATGAGCAGGATACCAGCTTGTTGGGGCCTTTAGGATTTTTTAGTTGGAGGCGGGTAAACAGCCTTGGTTCACACTCTCTGTTTCTCAGACTCAATTATCCGATTAACCAGGAGATCATCGTTGGCAAGGACCTTGATGGCAGGGAGGCTCTGTTTGCTATGGAAAACTTTGTCTACACGGCGAGCCCTAGGAGTTCGGGAGCAAACTCCCCTGATTGTCAACGATATAGCCTGTAGCCAAAAGAAGGTGAGAATGACAAAGGCATCCGGATTAACTTTGATCCTTGGATGTCTCAATTACAATAGGCAGTGATGTGGTTCAAGCCTTCAGGTTGATAGGTAATTGGGCTGTTGCATCGAAAGGGTGGAGTACTGGTGTCTCCGGATCACTGGTCGCTGAAGCGGGGCTGCAAATTATGATGGTGTTGGATCATCTCTTCGAATGACTTTGTTGTCTTTGCTGCTGGTTCTGGATGGGTAGTTCTTTATTTTGTTATGCATATTCCTTGTCATTTGGTCATCCTCGTCTATGTCACTCTTACTATGTAATAGTTGCTTCTATTTAGAATGTCATTCTCGTCTGGATCACGAGAGTCTGAGCGCTGCAGATGGGTGCATCTTGGTGGTGTAGCAAGACTTCTTATGAACTATCATGTCTTGCTGTTTATGTCAGTAGTAGTCACTAGTCAGTGTTTGAATATTGCATATATCGTTGTTTCGAACTGTTTATTGTCTCGAACTACTGGTGGGCTAAGTGAGGGCATCACCATTCTCTAGTGTTCATATCTCCTTTTTTCAAGTTATATAATTTGAGCTTAGTGTCTTTTCGATGATGTACACTTGTTTGGGCCAGTGAGGTGTCATTGAATATGGGCCGAGTAGTAATGCAATGCCAAATAGGTCAATTATGACTCTCAGGCCGGGCTCTCAAAAGATCCTGAAAAAAAGGCCGGGCTTTGCAAAAATGAAAGAATAAGGACTCTTAGGCCGACATGTGGGCGCCACCGGTGTTTTCGTGCGCTTGCGCGCCGAGAGCATATTGGCGCGTGCTCGAAATTCATGCTACCTTTTCATCCCCAGTCTCCCGCCCCTCTCCCACCTCTGGGATCTTGATTCCTACTCCAGTTCCCCCAAATCCCCCTCCTGTACTCCCTGTACTCAAGCGCACTATCATGTCGCTGGTCAACGTGGATCTCCGAGCCGAAGATACTGAGGTCCGTCCTGCCTTCGGTCGCTGCGTGCTGTCGCTCAACAGTGGCATGGAGACGCTTGACGACCAGTTTGCCGGCAAAGTGCTGATGGTAACCATCAATGGCGACCGGCCTCCCTTCTCGTCGGACGACCTTGTCAAAGCTCTTGGCATTGCGCACGGCATCCAAATAAGTGACTTTCTCGTCGAAGTCTGTCCGCCACCGGCTGATTTCTTCGTCGGGTTTCGGACAACTTTCGACTACAGTCGTGTGTTTGAATATTCCCGGCGTTTGTTCTGCGATGGCGCGCTGGTGAGCTTTGATTGGTGGCACCTAGGATGGGGCTCGGTGCCCTCTGATCTTGAGTTTTTAACAAAGCTTACCTTCCATGGAAGGCCTCGACATGCTTGGAACAGCGAGTCCATGAACGAGCTTATCAACAACCTTGGAGGTGAGCTCGTAAGTATGTTTGTTCCTCCAGACAGCTGGGCTCTGATGGTTATGGCATGGATGAAGAAGTCGTCCACCATACCGAAGGTGATTGGTGTTGAGATACCGGTGCAGGAACCGGGGTTGTACTATTCATCGCCACCAAGGCCGCCGCGGACCACGTTAGGGATGTACCTGTATCGAGTGTTCGTGCATGTCGAAGAAGTGGTCAATCCATCAATCGAAGTCCTACCGCCGTCGCTGGTGCCAGGGTCCGTCGACAACGTCCATTACAGGAGTCAATGTCAGACTTTCCCCGAGTTGCTCGGAACGATGGATGGCACAGGGCCTACTCCATCGCGCGGCGGAGGCCATTGCTTCTTTGGGAGAAGAGGCAGGGCTGGCTGCCTGGATGTGCTCTAATTTGAGGTAACAACTGAATCTTGTCACATACTAGTTAAATCCGAGCTATGGAGGTGAAGCACTGATATGCCAGTACATTTGATTGTGACCTTTTCTAATTTTGTACCTGAACTTTTTTTAGAAAGGGATGTACGTTAACTTAATGTGCTCGTAGAACTTATTGTGTTGTCTGTCTGTTTTCTTTGCACGACACCCATCATTGAGAAAGACGATGAACCGTTATGTAGGACTTCGTTGGTTTCAACATAGCCCTTCCCGTAGCTATCCACTGCTTCCATCCTAATTGTGCCGCCTGCGTGAAATTTTTGTATGCAAGTTTAGTGTGCTATGATGTTCTATATGATTGTGTCAACTATATAAGTTTTTACTGAGCATCAGCAATGCATATGGCTGAACGATGTATTTACGAGCATCGACTGATGGGTCTCTCTCTCTCTCTCTCTCTCTCTCTCTCTCTCTCTCTCACGCGCACACGCACAAGTGGGACCCGTTGAATTATTTATTTGCTTGTGATAGCTTTTAATTAGGTTCCACTATAATCTAACTTTTTTCTTTAGCTATTAATTGAGCTCAGTGACTTCAAAAAGTTGTACAGAAGCCTTGTTTGGGCCTTTCCGGCGTCGCTGAATGTGGGCTGAGTAACCATGTTAGGTTGAACTGTACTACACAGGCCTTTTTTTCAACATCAGCAATGCAACTGGGCCGACAGTTGTACACAATCTCCGCGTCAATTTGTTATTCTCCGCCCCGCTGGGCTGCAAACTTTCCTAGGAGGTATGCATTAGGCTTAACAAGAAATAATAAATGGGATGTAATTATAATAACTGGACAGTTACTATGCACCAAACACGTAATTAGTTTAAAAAATATATCATTTTTGGAATTTGAATTTTTTTAATTTCATTACTTGTTGCGCGCGCAATATTCGTTGGATTTTAACATAATACAACTTTATTTTGAAATTATATTTAACCTGACTAGAAATTTCAGATAAAAATATTTCGGATCCCATCAAAATGTGGGAATTTTTTTTGAATTCTGTTTTGAGCGGTTGTTTGAAATTATTAATCATTGTCCTAGCTAGAAGTTGGGCTGTACTTTTAACAAACTGTAAATGGGCTGTAGTAAATTCCATTAGAATTAAAAATTGGGATGTACATTCTTACAAATCGCAAATGGGCTATATGTTCTCTGCCAAATCCGAGCTGTGGGCTTACTAAGTTGACGCGTACCAAGGGCTTTGTCAACTTAGTCAATATAAACGATTCTAGCTGCAGTGATCGTACGATGTCCATCCAACGGCCGTAGTGCTTCTTCAACCTCTGGTCTTCTTGCTTCAGCCACCCAAAGCAGCGCCGGTCGTGTCACGTGCTCTTGCCTCCCGTGGCCGACTGTGATGCCGCGGAGGCCTCACCGCCCCGTACTACTCCCACCGCTGGCCAGGCCATCCCTCTACTCACCCACACCCCCTGTTATTCTGCGGCGACGGCAGCCTCACACCGCAGCCGAACCAGTGAACCCTCGTACTCCTCTCCGCGCGGGCTTCCACTGTTGCGTCTTCCCCGGCTCCGCGTCGTCCCCTTCCTAGGCCTCGCCGTCGTCCAGACCACTGCCCTGGTGCTCTCGGCGCGGCGTGGTCAACGTGGTCAACGACCGACTTCCATCGGAAGATTACTGTACGTGGAGAGGCTGACAGCTGGGTCCAGGCGGCCGCAAGGAAGTGCCTCCTTATTACGCGCAAAATAATTATTCCTCCACCTGACAGCAGGGACCCATCGGACGGGCCACCTTATTTCGCGAAAAAAATGTTTCCCCCTGACTGCTAGGACCCACCAGACGGGCCAGCGTATTTCACGAAAAAACGGTTCCCCCCGCTGTCAGCTCGGACCCACCGGAAGTGCCTCCTTATTACGCACAAAAAAATGAATACTCCCCCTGCTAGTTGGGACCCACCATGGTGGGAGGCTGACTTGTGGGCCTACTAAGTTGACTGGGACGGGGGCCTTTGTCAACTTTAGTCAATATGAACGATTCTAGCTCCAGTGACCGTACGATGTCCATCCAACGACCGTAGTGCTTCTTCAACCTCTGGTCTTCTTGCTCCAGCCGCCCAAAGCAGCGCCGATCGTGCCGCATTCTCCTGCCTCCCGTGGCCGGCTGTGCTGCCGCGGAGGCCTCACCGCCCCCTACTATTCCCACCGCTGGCCAGGCCCTGTGGTGATGGCAGCCTCACACCGCAGCCGAACCAGTGAACCCTCGTACTCCTCTCCGGGTGGGCTTCCACTGCCGCGTCTTCCTCGGCTCCCCGTCGTCCCCTTCCTAGGCCTCGCCGTCGTCCACCGCCCTGGTGCACTCAGTGCGGCATGGTCAACGTGGTCAAGGAACGACTTCCATCGGACGTGGACTGTACGTGGAGAGGCTGACAGCTGGGTCCACAGCGCAGCAAGGAAGTGCCTCCTTATTACGCGGAAAATAATGATTCCTCCACCTGACAGCTGGGACCCACCAGACGGGCCACTGTATTTCGTGAAAAAAACGTTTGCCCCTCACTGCTGGGACCCACCAGCTACATCTTCGCACGCAAGGAAGTGCGTCCGGGCAAAAAAAACGATTCGCCCCCTGACTGCTGGGACCCACCAGCTACATCTTCGCACGCAAGGAAGTGAATCCGGGCAAAAAAATGATTCGCCTCCCTGACTGCTGGGACCCACCAGCTACATCTTCGCACGCAAGGAAGTGCCTGACAGTCGGGACCCACCTGGTCGAAGCGTATGTAGCGTTGTCATTCTGGTCGCGAACGTGTACGTACATATATACTGGTGGATGTAGAGGCGCGCACGTGTCGTAGTAGAGGCGCGTACATGTCATAGTAGAGGCGCGCACGTAGCATGTACACGTACGTACAGCGGCCAGGGTGCAAGAAAGAAAATACGGCCATGTATGTGTAAATACGGGCGGGGTCTCGAACGCCTATTCGCGCATACGTACGGCCAGGGCTCGTGTACATGGCTGGGTCGGAACGGAGAAACATCGTCGTCGTCATGTTCATGGGGAGGCAATGGAATGCGTCGTGTTCATGGGGAGGCAACGGAATGCGTCGTGTTCATCAGGAGGCAACTGAACGCGTGGGAGCCAACCGGCTGGGTCGGAACGGAATGTGTGGTCGTGTTCATCGGGAGGGCTTGGACGGAACAGGCGATGGAAACGAGGCCTGAATGGGGTCCTGTTGATCGGGAAGGGTCTGGCGTACTACAAAACGGAGGAAACAGACCTCCTACGGTCGAAACGGGGGTCCTGTTGATCGGGAGGGATGTGGCGTACCGCAAAATGAATGAAACAGACCTCCTACGGTCGAAACGGGGGTCCTGTTGATTGGGAGGGGTGTTGCGTACCGCAAAATGGACGAAACGGACCTCCTACAGTCGAAACGGGGGTCCTGTTCATCGGGAGGGCTGTGGCGTACCGCAAAACAAACGAAATGGACTTGTGTTGGAGTGCTACCGTCGAAACGGGGGTCCTGTTCATCAGGAGGGGTGTGGCGTATCGCAAAACGGGACTCCACGGGATACTGTTCATCTCCACCGCCGACCTCCTCCAGCCTCCACGGGCTACCGTTGACCTCCTCCAGCCTCCACGGGCTCCTGTTCATCCAGCCTCCACCGCGCGCTACTCCACCGGCTACTGTTCAACCACCCCTCCAACGTCTACTGTTCATCCATCCCTCCACACCACGGGGTCCTGTTCAACCACCCCTCCACGGGCACCCCTCCACCGTCTACTGTTCATCCAGCCCTCCACCACACCACGGGGTCCTGTTCATCCAGAGGCAACGCCACCGCTCACTATTCATCCAACCCCCCCCCCCCCCCCCCCCCCGCAACACTCACTGTTCATCCCAGAGGCAGCATCGATCGGCTTCAGTTAGCAGCAGTAGCAAAGGAATCGCTCGATCAGGTTCAGTTAACAGCCATCGATCCATCGCTCGGGTTCAGTAACGCGTAGCCTGCAGTGCAATCGCTTGGGTTCAGTTAGAGCCCAACGCCTCGCTCGGGTTCAGTTAGAGCCAATGCCTCGCACACACGCGTGTACGTGTGCGAGAGAAACGCGCATCACTCGGCCCCTGACCTCCCACCGTAACCGGGAACTCCCCGAAATTTTCCTCCCCCTCGCTTCTACCATGGTTTTTTCTGTCATGGACGGCCAAAGAATGTCATGCAGCCGCGTCTCCGGCCTGCCCAGGACGAAATGCCCATTTTCTGTCATGATTTTTTGTCATAGAAGTAGGAGCCCACCACATCTATGATGATACTGGGTTTTTCACAATTATCTTCATAGAAGTGTCATATGTATGACAGAAAAAAAATTCGTTTGGCCCAAAATGTCACGGATGTGTATTTTTTTGTAGTTGTTTTCTGGGCTGTATTTGTTGCTTTGACGCTTGCTTTTATTACGTCGTGGTTTTCCATTGCCATCCCTTACTTCGGATGTGCTTGGATCACTGGTGCCACTACAGGCCAACCAACTATCCTCGCTCGCGCAAAAGCGGGTCATAAGGCTTATTAGGGCTGCCATTGTCCTTGGTTTTTCCTGGCCGAGGTGTCTGGCAAGCCATTTGTCCCGGACACTATGTTTGAATGCCACTAAGGCTTCAGCATCCGGGCAATCGACAATTTGATTCTTCTTAGTAAGGAATCTGTTCCAAAGCTTTCAGGCTGACTCTCCGGGTTGTTGGATTATGTGACTTAAATCGTCTGCATCCGGAGGTTGGACATAGGTCCCTTGAAAATTAGCCCTGAAAGCATCCTCGAGCTCTTCCCAACTTCCAATTGAGTTTTTGGGGAGGCTTTTCAACCAGTGCTGTTGTGGAATTGTCACGACAGATGTCCTAGCAAAAGGACTTAGTCATAGGGCCATTGCAGCTAGGAATCTTAAAGGGGTTAATCGGGAGAAAGGACACGAGAGTTTTATACTAGTTCGGCCCCTTACAATGAAGGTAAAAGCCTACGTCTAGTTGTGATGGAATTGCTGGGGTTTCGATGACCAGGGAGCGAATCCGCTTTGCCTGGCTTCGAGTTGCTGTTTCTTGTCCTAACCCGCCGCCGGGTCGTCCCCTTATATACACGGGTTGACGCCTACTGGCCTACAGAGTCCGAGCCAGCTCATATAATGTGTCCGGCTCGGTGACTTCTTTTACATGCCTTTCCTTACAAGTCTTTCTCTACATATGGCGGTTCACAATATTGGGCCTTAAGCTGCCTCTGGGCTTAGGCCTTCTACAAGTCTTAATAAACTATCACCTTGAATATTACTGGGCTTCTTTTGTAACCCGCCATTGGGGTTGACCCGGCCCTTCTTGGGCGGGTCATACCTGGTAGCTATATCCCCAACATTAGGCCCCAGGTTGACTTGAACTTTGTTCTTTGTCAATCTTCAACACTTAGACGAAATCCATCTTCCTCTGTCTGAAAAAACTTTGTAACCCACCATGATGTCAACTTCTGAAAACATGAAAGCCTGCTATGACGTCATCTTCAATGGATCTTTTATCTTTTAACGTCTTCCGAGAATCGTGGCGTCCGTTTAGCTGGATAATCATTATTTTGGTCTTCCTCAATTTTCGCGCCTGCCTGTTCACTTATCCCCTTATAAACAGGCTTGGCCGGTCCTTCTTCTTTCTTCTTCTTCCTTCCATCTTCTCACTCCGTCTCTGCTTCTCGAGCTCCGCCGCTGCCGTAGCACTCACCGTTGCCCTCAACGTCGGCCGCTGCATCACCCTGAGCTCGTCCAGAGAACCGCGGCGACTCTTCGTAGTAGATCTGCATTTCGTAAGTTCCTTATTTTTCACGCACTTAGATCTGTATTAGGGTTGCGAGTTCATCGATGTTCTTCGCTGTTCATCACGGATCTTCTTGTAGTTCTTCCTCCGCAGCCTCTTCTGATCCAAAAAGGAACACATAACTCGTGCGGTAGTTGTTTTGCGTCCATTTTTTATACCAGTAGATCCCTTTTTCTATACAGATGCCTTATTATAACTGACGAACTCATTTGTACTAGATTTTTAGGTCTAGAATATTTTCTTTTCGGAACGGCCATTTCATCCAAAATAATAATGATAGCTTGGTAAACTTGTTTGTGCCAACACTTAGCCATTTTCTGTTTCTAGCATCCTTTGAATATCTTTAGTCATGGAGGCTTATGACTCCGGCTTTCCTTTATATGTCATTAGCCCTTCTTTAAGCCGCCATGATTCATCTGTATTATGATCATCAACCTGTAACTTCATCCAATAAATTGAACCGGCAAATTACTTTCTTTTCAGCTTCCCATTTTTCATCATGCCGTCGAAAGCACCGACAGTCTGCAACTGGGTCCCCTCCACAGTAACTAAGTAAAACTTGAAAGAGTTTGTCACCATTGGATTTTTGCCAGAGAAAAACATTATATCTTATCGTGCTCCTGACCCGGACGAGGAACGGCCTAATCCCAAAGACAGTGAAGTTATTGTCTTCACTGACCACATGAATCGGGGTTTTTCACCACCCGGCTCAAAGTTCTTCAGAGACATTCTTCATTTTTTCAAACTTCACCCTCAAGATCTTGGACCCAATTCCATATGCAACATCTGCAATTTTCAAGTTCTCTGTGAGGTGTATCTTCAAGAAGAGCCGACTGTGGAACTCTTTAGAGAGTACTTTTATCTAAACCGCCAGAATGAGTGTACCAATGTCCCTAGCATGGAACTCGGTGGAATCTCAATTCAGTGCCGAAAGGGCGCCGTCTTTCGCTTAATAGTTTTACCGAGTCATCCCAAAGATTGGAATCAGACCTGGTTCTATTGCCAAGATACGTCTCCAGCCAATGAAAAACCACTGCCAGGTTATCTAGCGGAGCGTCTAGATTCCAAGTTTGTGCCCCCTGATAAAATTACTACTGTTGAACACAAGAAGCTTATTCCATCTATTAAAAGGATTGATGCCTTATTAGCGAATGGCTTAACCGGAGTTGACTTGATCCGTTGCTGGATCTTGTGGCGGGTCATCCCTCTAAGCCGCCGATCCAAATTGATGTATGAGTATGGCGGAGGCCCAAATGACTCTCTGCGTCACAGCTCTGTACAACTAACTGAAGAAGACATTGTTGCAATGTCAATTATACTTGTGAACGGTAAATATGAGGACTGCAGTAAGGTCGGGTTAAACCCCTTTTGCAAACTTAACCCGGCACCAGAGGTGAAAAACCCCTGACCTCTTTCTCTTTTTGTGTTTTTCTCAGTAGTTTTAAATACTTGCATGACATTTTATCATGTTTATTTGTTTATAGGCCAAATCCGATTTCTGGAAGGCCAATTATGACCATGAAGCTGCCAAGAAGGCTAGAGCCGCCGCCATAGCCGCCAAGAAGACGACCCGGAGGTCCAAGAAGAAAAGGAGCGCTGCTTCGGACCTGTTAAAGCTTGACGATGATACTGAGTCGGAGGTAGCCCTTGACTCCCTTGGCCAGTTTTTAATAACCTTATTGACACTGACTATTGCCAGGACGACACGGGGGCCAGCTAGGCCGTAGAAGAATAGGTAACTATTTCCTCCGACTCAGCACATTTGCCAAGACAGAAACTTCGACTGGTAACCCGGAAAGTAAGGTTTTTGCACCCTTTGGCTTATTTGGACTCTCATTTCCTTTTGAAAAAGCAGCAACATGAGAGCCGCTGTCAGGCCCGGAATAATGACGATGATGAACGGCCTTCCGTTTTACAACAAACTCCTCGAAAACGCCAGGAGGAGGTTTCTTTCATCTTCATCTTTTGCTTTCATTAATGAATCTATTCCCTTGCCTCACTAACTTTATTTTACCTTTTACAGGAGGTTTCTCGCTCTTCTGGCGACTCATGTCAGACTCAGTTTCCGGCTTTCAAAACTGCTCCTGGGTAATGAAAAATCAGCTTTCCTCTATATCTTTAAAAACTGCATCCTTACACTAATTGTCTCATAAAACTTTTCTTAGCGGCCAAGCCAAATCCAAGAAGGCCAAGGTGATTAAGCCACCAGAAGACCCGAAGGTTCCTGCACCTGAGCCGGCCATGCCAACTCCTCCCTCTGAAACTGAAGCACCTGAAGACCCGACTGTTCATACTCAGTTGGATCCTCCTGAGTTGTCAGCCGATGAGATCACCCTTAATCCGACTATCACTGAACCATCTAGTTCAGTTAACCCGCCAACAACTTCTGATACTGACGTGTTGATTACTGGTAGCCGATTTGTTGAACCGGGGACCCCCACTGTGTTAGCCCGGCACACTGCTAAGCAAGAAGCCTTGGAGAAGCAGAAAGTGTGTTTTGATATCTCTCACAACACTCATCTGAATGCTAGTGACATACTGTTTGGCTATCTCAGTCATGTTCATTCCAGCCGTGAGTCGGAAATTGAGATGGTCAAGCAATTGCAGCTAAAATACAAGGTATGTTCTCCGGTTCACTTATACTCTGCCAGCCCCCAAGTCTTCAGATGATGAACCTGAATGATCCGTAGACTTTATGATATAGGTTGATACTTTGTCTCTAAGCTTTTTGAAAGTCCAACAAAGTAGCGTAAACTTCAGTTGTAATCCCCAAGGGCCGGCTCAATTTATCATAAATGAACCGATACTTAACTTCATAACTGTCTTTTACTAGTCCCAATAAGTATTGCAATCCGGCTTAATCTTGAGAAACTTTCTGAATATCATGCATTAGCCCCCAAGTGCCAAGTGTTGTTACTTTGTAAAACACTTGGGACATGAAAGATATAAGAGTCATAAAAAATTGCTTTGGCACACATTAGCCCCCAAGTGTCAAGTGGTATTGCGGTGCATAGTACTTGAGACTTGAACTCTTATAACTTTTAGTTTAAGCCTTGACACACCTGTGTATGTTTTGCAGAACGCCCTATCTGAATTGGGCTCCCAATTAACTGATGCAAAGACCCGGCTGACGGATCAAGAGGCAGAAATCAAGACTGCTGAC
Source organism: Triticum urartu (assembly GCF_056163025.1). NCBI lineage: Eukaryota > Viridiplantae > Streptophyta > Magnoliopsida > Poales > Poaceae > Triticum > Triticum urartu. The sequence goes on from NC_141878.1 coordinate 223,533,741, forward strand.
TCTAAACTCCAATCGAGTCTTTCTGAGACAGAAAAATTGAAGACCAACTTGACTGCAAAGAAGAAATCCTGGGCCGAAGAAAAGACGCTGCTGATACAACGTGTTGTAACAGCTGAGGCGGCTCTTGAGGAGGTTACCACGGACCTCACCGGCTTAAAGAATCGGGTGTCTCAAATGGTCTTCGGCATCTTTGGTAAGTCATCTGTATTAATCACTTATACCTTCTTTTGACCCGGAATATAAGCCGCCTACAAAGCCTTTGTTTAAAAAACACTCACGGGTCCACGAAGCAAAAATCTGAGCCAAGACAGTGTGACCAAATTGAAGGCAGTTTATACCTTGGTGGAGCAATTGTATACTGGCGCTCAATGAGCACTTGCCACCATCTCCCCTGCCAACCAAGGACCCAATCGGTTAAGCGATGTCTTTAAAAAGTTATCAATCTTACCCACCAGGTTTCAAGAGGTCAAGCGATCCTATGCCAGAGCCGGAGCCTTGACTGCCCTGAGCCGCTCCAAAGCCTGGGTGCCAGATCTAGACCCGGCGGATGTAGCTAAGGTGTACCCTACTGTGAAGGAAGACAGGACTCTATTTGAGCAAGATGACTTCATTGCCTATGTGAGGGGAGTTCGACCTCAAGCTACCATTCTTGGAGATGAGACCAACATCGACAAATATCAGCCGGGTTTTGATATGGAGAATAAGAAGATGGCGACTCCCTCTTATAGGGCGACAGATCTTATCCCGCCGGTTCGTCAACACACTTTTGCTTCGGAAGTTGATCCAGCCGACCTGATTGATGATGAAGCGGAGTTCATTGCTCTGAACGGCTTTGACTGGTCCAACCCCAGCTTCCAATCAGTAGAAGGAGGTGAGCCGGCGAGGGGAGAGTCATAACCATCTTGTGGGCTCTCAAAGCCTTGTAATAGATTTAGCTTGAAACTGTATGTGTTGCTGATGCCATCACACACAAAATGTTGCATACTACTCTTTGCCAGCACATATTTGATTACATCTGCAGTGTTTTAACTTTTCTCCTGCAAAAAGTGAAAGAGCTGGCCTGGCGGTTTAACATCGGATGGGTCAAAAACACCCGGTATATGTCATATTGGAAAAGATAAACAAGGCTGAAAAACTTGTTCATGAACAACACTGTCATACCTGTGTTTCTGGACTGCCGGTTTTCATGATCCAATCTTTTTTGAGAAGTCAATGCTTCCATATACCTGATGACTATCATGCCTTGGCAGCTTATTGTCAAATAGTCAAGCTGGCTTAAATAAAAACCATACTGATAGTTTAGAGTTGAGACAATAAAACAGGTAAGACAAAATAGAAGATTTCAAACAACATAAATTTAGGGGTTTCTGATTCGAATACGATCAGTAAACCGGACCGAAGCTAAGATTCGAATACGATCATATAGCCCCCAGTGGCTTTGGCATTGTACCGATCAAGAGGGTACCGACAGTTATGTTCTCTTTGGTTCGAATACGACCTATGTTTGAACAGGAAGCCCCCAAATGACCTTGAGAGGTTTTTAACGACCCTGATTCGAATACGATCCAAGTCAAACCCAAAAGGGGCTAAGCTATGATTCGGATACGATCAAGAAGCCCCCTAGTGAGTTTGGCTTTGAGCCGATCAAGAGGGTTACGACAGCTATGTTCTCTTTGGTTCGAATATGACCTATGTTTGAACAGGAAGCCCCCAAGTGATCATTAGTGTACAGCTAGATTCGAATACGATCATAAGCCGGACCAAAAAGGTTAAGCTAGATTCGGATATGATCAGCTCCTTAATAGTCATTTAAATAATGAAAATAGTAGAGATATATGATCTTTGAAGAGGAAAAAGACAGAGGTCCTGCTTTATTACTTATCATAATATATACAACGTCAAAGTATGTACATGACGAGAGCCGGTAGCTCAGGTGTAGTATGGCCGAAGCTGAGCAATGTTCCACGGCCCGCGGGTCTCCTCCTCCAACTTACATGAGTCTTTGTGCTCTCGAACATCAATGAGGTAATATGACCCGTTGTTTAAATTCTTGTTGACCACAAAGGGTCCTTCCCAAGGCGGGGATAGTTTGTGTGCATCTGATAGATCCTGGATGAGCCGAAACACCAGGTCACCTTCTTGAAAGGTCCTGGACTTAACCCGGCGGCTGTGATAATGACGGAGGTCCTGTTGTTAAATTGTTGATCGAGCCGTCGCCAAGTATCTCTCCTCATCTAACAAGTCAAGTGCATCCTATCGGGCTTGTTCATTATCAGCTTCAACATAAGCCGCCACACGAGGCAAGTCATGACGGACGTCACTAGGCAGCACTGCTTCCGCTCCATAAACCATGAAGAAATTTGTATAACCTGTAGACCTGTTAGGAGTGGTGTTGATACACCACAGCACCGAGGGTAATTCCTCTACCCAACACCCTGGTGTCCGTTGTAAGGGAACCATAAGCCGGGGCTTGAGGCCTTTTAAGATTTCCTGATTTGCTCTCTCAGCCTGACCATTAGATTGAAGGTGAGCTACAGAAGAAACATCAAGGCGGATATGCCATTGTTAGTGATAATGTTGTGTGGAAAACCAAAGAGAAAAATCACCTTTTTCATGAACTGAACCGCCGTGGCTGCATCACACTTACTCACTGGCTCTGCCTCAACCCATTTTGTGAATTTGTCAACTGCCACTAAAAGATGTGTCTTTTTATCCTTGGACCTTTTGAAAGGTCCAACCATGTCAAGCCCCCAAACTGCAAACGGCCAAGTGATTGGAATCATCTGCAACTCTTGAGCCGGCACATGCGCTCGTCGTGCAATTTTTTGACATCCATCACACCTATTGACCAGATAATCTGCAGCAGCGTGAGCCGTTAACAAGTAAAAACCATGAAAAAAAGCTTTGGCCACAAGAGACTTTGACCCGGCGTGATGACCACAATCCCCTTCATGGATCTCACGAAGTATTTCTTGACCTTCTTCAGGAGAAACACAATGCTCAAACGCTCCAGTGACGCTGCGATGATACAACTCTCCATCAGAAATCGTCATTGACTTGGACCCGGGTTATCTATCGGGCCAGGGTCTCGTCCTATGGCAACTCGCCCTGGGTCATGTAAGCCAGGAACGGTACTGTCCAATCTGGAATAACATGAATAGCCACCACTAACTGTGCCTCCGGGTCAGGAATGGCCAAATCTTCCTCTGTAGGCAACTTAACAGACAGGTTATGTAAAACATCCAAAAAGGTGTTAGGTGGTACCGGCTTACGCTGAGATCCCAACCGACCTAAGGCATCGGCCGCTTCATTCTTTCTGTGGTCAATGTGTTCCACTTGATAACCCTTAAAATGCCCCGTGATACGTCTCCAACGTATCTATAATTTTTGATTGCTCCATGCTATATTATCTACTATTTTGGACTATATTGGGCTTTATTTTCCACTTTTATATTATTTTTGGGACTAACCTATTAACCGGAGGCCCAACCCAGAATCGCAGTTTTTTGCCTATTTTAGTGTTTCGAAGAAACAAAATATCAAACAGAGTCCAAACAGAAAAATCCTTTTTGGAACGTGATTTTCTTCTCGGATAAGACCCAGGAGACTTGGACCCTACTCCAAGAAGTACCGGAGGCGGTCAGGAGGGTAGGGGGCGCCCCCCCCCCCCCCCCCGTACAGGGCGCGCCCCCTGCCTCGTGGGCCCCTCAGTGCTCCACCGATGTACTCCTTCCTCCTATATATACCCACATACCCCCAAATGATCAGAACAGGAGCCAAAAACCTAATTCTACCACCGCAACTTTCTGTATCCACGAGATGCCATCTTGGGGCCTGTTCCGGAGCTCCGCCGGAGAGGGCCGTCATCACGGAGGGCTTCTACATCATCATAGCCCCTCCGATGAAGTGTGAGTAGTTTACCTCAGACCTTCGGGTCCATAGTTATTAGCTAGATGGCTTCTTCTCTCTTTTTGGATCTCAATACAATGTTCTCCCCCTCTCTTGTGGAGATCTATTCGATGTAATCTTCTTCTTTTGCAGTGTGTTTGTTGAGACCGATGAATTGTGAGTTTATGATCAAGTCTATCTATGAACAATATTTGAATCTTCTCTGAATTCTTTTATATATGATTGGTTATCTTTGCAAGTCTCTTCGAATTATCCATTTGGTTTGGCCAACTAGATTGGTAGTTCTTGCCATGGGAGAAGTGCTTAGCTTTGGGTTCGATCTTGCGGTGTTCTTTCCCAGTGACAGAAGGGGCAGCAAGACACGTATTGTATCGTTGCCATCGAGGATAACAAGATGGGGTTTATTTCATATTGCATGAATTTATCTCTCTACATCATGTCATCTTGCTTAAAGCGTTACTCTGTTTTTAACTTAATACTCTAGATGCATGCTGGATAGCGGTCGATGAGTGGAGTAATAGTAGTAGATGCAGAATCGTGTCGATCTACTTGTCACGGACGTGATGCCTATATACATGATCATGCCTAGATATTCTCATAACTATGCTCAATTCTGTCAATTGCTCAACAGTAATTTGTTCACCCACCGTAGAAAACTTATGCGCTTGAGAGAAGCCACTAGTGAAACCTATGGCCCCCGGGTCTATTCTCATCATATCAATCTCCATCACTTTAATCTTGCTTTGTTTTTACTTTGCCTTTTACTTTTCACTTTGCATCTTTATATCAAAAATACCAAAAATATTATCTATCGGATCTCACTTCCGTAAGTGGACGTGAAGGGATTGACAACCCCTAATCGCGTTGGTTGCATTGAGCTCTTTGTGTTGTGTAGGTACGAGGGACTTGCGCGTGGCCTCCTACTGGATTGATACCTTGGTTCTCAAAAACTGAGGGAAATACTTACGCTACTCTGCTGCGTCATCCTTTCCTCTTCGGGGAAAACCAACGCAAGCTCAAGAGGTAGCAAGAAGAATTTATGGCGCCGTTGTTGGGGAGTCTACGCAAAAAGTCAACATACCAAGTACCCATCACAATCCCTATCTCCCGCATTACATTAGTTGCCATTTGCCTCTCGTTTTCTTCTCCCCCACTTCACCCTTGCCGTTTTATTCGCCCTCTCTTTCTCCTTCCCCTTCTCCTTCTCCGTTTGCCTTTTTCTCGCTTGCCTTTTGTTTGCTCGTGTGTTGGATTGCTTGTTTGTCGTGATGGCTCAAGATACTACCAAATTGTGTGACTTCACCAATACCAACAATAATGATTTTCTTAGCACTCCGATTGCTCCTCTTGCCAATACTGGATCTTGTGAAATCAATATTGCTTTGTTGAATCTTGTTATGAAAGATCAATTCGCCGGCCTTCCTAGTGAAGATGCCGCTACTCATCTGAATAGCTTCGTTGATTTATGTGATATGCAAAAGAAAAAAGATGTCAATAATGATGTCGTTAAATTGAAGCTATTTCCTTTTTCGCTTAGAGATCGTGCTAAAGTTTGGTTTTCGTCTTTGCCTAAAAATAGTATTGATTCTTGGAACAAGTGCAAAGATGCTTTTATCTCTAAGTATTTTCCTCCCGCTAAGATCATCTCTCTTATAAACGATATTATAAATTTTAAGCAACTTGATCATGAACATGTTGCACAAGCTTGGGAGAGAATGAAATTAATGATACGAAATTGCCCTACTCATGGTTTAAATTTGTGGATGATTATACAAAAATTTTATGCCGGATTGAATTTTGCTTCTAGAAATCTTTTAGATTCGGCCGCGGGAGGCACTTTTATGGAAATCACTTTTAGGATATGCTACTAAACTCCTAGATAATATTATGGTTAATTATTCTCAATGGCATACTGAATGATCTTCTAATAAAAAGTGCATGTGATAGAAGAAATCAATGTTTTGAGTGGAAAGATGGATGAACTTATGAAATTATTTGCTACTAAGAGTGTTTCTTCTGATCCTAATTATATGCCTTTGTCTACCTTGATTGAGAATAACAATGAATCTATGGATGTGAATTTTGTTGATAGGAATAATTTTGGTAACAACGCTTATAGAGGGAATTTTAATCCTAGGCCATATCCTAGTAATCCTTCTAATAATTATGGAAATTCCTACAACAACTCTTATGGAAATTATAATAAGATGCCCTCTGAATTTGAGAATAGTGTTAAAGAGTTTATGAATTCACAAAATAATTTTAATGCTTTGCTTGAAGAGAAAGTGCTTAAAGTTGATGATTTGGCTAGGAACGTTGATAGAATTTCTCTTGAGATTGATTCTTTAAAGCTTAGATCTATTCCTCCTAAGCCTGATATCAATGAGTCTCTCAAAGCTATGAGAATTTCCATTGATGAGTGCCGTGGGACTGATCCACGAACACCTATGGGACCGGCAGGCCGGGTCCCTTTCGGTTCAGCGGGGGCGGAGGTCGCATGAAGAGCGGATCGAGGCGAAACACACGAGTGATTTACCCAGGTTCGGGCCGCACGGATGTGTAAAACCCTACTCCTGCTTTGTGGTTTGTATTGAGTTCTTGCTTGGGAGCGCGGAGTGTTACAGTACACACCAGCAGCTAACGAGACCGAGCGTGAGTGTTCTCCGTACTAGCTAACCCCCTCTACGTTGCGCATGGGCCTCCTTTTATATGTTCAAGGGGTCACCGACAGGTTTCAACGTAGACAAGGGTAAAAATGGAAAGGTGCTGCGGTAGGTACAGCTACCTGCTACAGTGTATCATACCTAACCCTGACGGCAGGGGACAAGGGTATTAAATGCCCGTTTGTGTCGCCTAAACAGTGCAAAAGGGACCGTCAGGGACGCCACCGCTCGCCACGATGGCAAACTTGTCAGCGCCGCTTGCCACCGCGCACCGCTGGCTGCACAGCCTCCCGCCACGCATGCCTGGAATGGTCCCAGAGCGACACGTTGGTGGATGTGCTGGAGCGCGGGCACAGAGTGGTGGCTTGTCGCGGCAAGCGCCTTGCCGCGGTCATTGTCTTGTCGCGTCCGGGAGCTTGTCGCTCACCGGGCCTTGCCGGGACGCGCAGCGCGTCGCGGCAAGTTCCTTGAGATGCCTTGGGTGGCCTTCCTGGCAAGCTCCTCTTGCCGGGGTCTTGAGATGCCTTGGTTGGCCTTCCCGGCAAGATCCTCTTGCCGGGGTCTTGTCTCCTTGGCTTGGATACTTTGTTCTTGAATGGCTCCAAAGGAACCACGGAGGACCTTGGCGGTCACCCGGCAAGCCTTGCCGCGGGATGCTGCGAATGCCCGTGCACAAGTTCGGGATTCTAGGGTGCCCCTACTCTAGTACACCGACAGGAGCCCCCGGGCCTGGGCCATACACGGTGCCGAGCGCTGTTGGGCCAGGCCCAAAACAGGGCACGGGCGCGCGCGGCCTAGGTCACGCCGTATCTCTCTCCGTATCCACCGCGCCCTCCCCGAACGGCACGCGTTGAATGCGGCGTCGTGGGAGAGATCGTGGGTGGTTTCTTTATTCGGAAATGCGGAATGTCCGCCCCCTCCCTCTTTATAAGCAGGGGAAACAGGGGCAGTTCGCCCATTCGCCCGTTGCTGCTGCAATCACAGAAATCTCCTCCGCTCCCTCGTCTTCCCAAAGTCGAAAGAGAGCAGCGCTCTGCCCCCCATCGCCACCAGCACCACCAACGCCATCGACCTCCTCCACCACTTCCGCCATGGCTCCAAAAGCCGACAAGGGGAAGGTCGTGAAGTCGACCGAGGCGCAGCGGCTTGCGGCGCTGCGGAAGGAGCGAGCAGTCTTCCCCCCCAAGCTTGCCGCGAGGGAGCTGAGGGAGAACTACTACCTCTTCTGGTCAACGGAGACACGAGCGCATCCGCGCACGAAGGTACTCCCCGCCGCCGCTTGGAAGAAGGCTCCAAACGGATACCCTTTCTTCGCTTTGTTCTTCTACTGCGGGCTCTGCCCACCTTTCTCTGAATTCTTCTGCGACATCATGAATACCTACGGATTCCACCTCCTCGACTTCATCCCCAATGCCGTTCTGACCATGGTAGTTTTCGCACATCTCTGCGAAAACTTTGTCGGAGTCCATCCCAACATAGCCCTCTTTCGCCACTATTTCATACCCCGAGTAAAGAGAGGAGAGCCTTTATCCGGTGGAATCGCCTGGATCTCGAGGGCCAGCAAGAAGGAAACTTATCTGGAGGGAGAATTCCGTGGCAAGTGGGAGGAGTGGAGAGCAGACTGGTGCTAGATTGACGAGGAGAACCCGCAGCCATTCACCACCCGGAGCCAAACCCCAGTAGCACGCGGCAGCGATTGGAGTGACGTGGCCCCGGAAGACGACAGGTTGAAGATTGCTGTCACCCGGATCCTGCGCCTCAGGCTTGCCGGGCTCACTGTAGGCGCTGTTGGCGCAGACTTTCTTCGCCGCTGCATCGCCCCCCTGCAGGAACGGGGGAGACCCACTTGGGAGTTCAAGAATGCGGCGGATATCATGAGGCTGCGGCCGGGCCTCAACTTCAACTTCACTGTTCTGGAGCTCAACGCGATGCTCCAGGAGCTCTTCAAGTATGACCCCCAACATCCCGAAGTGTTCAGGTTGCCGGGGGGTGTCGTTTCGTTGTGCAACAATTCCACGCTCGACCGCATCCGTGCAATGATGCCGCTGTGCGACTCGCATGGAATTGTGCCAACTTGGCAGGAGCCTGCAGACGACGTCGTGCAGCAGTTCTTCGATGACTTGGTAGAAGTGCCGATCCGCTCTGACGAGAAGGATAGCCTCACCCGCGACACCACGGATGCGGAGATGGCACTCATCGCCACTAGGCTGGAAGAGGCGGCGGCAGCCACAGCAGCGGGCGAATTTGGGTTCACCATGGAGGAGGCAGAGGCAGCAGAGGCGGCAAGCCGTGCCGAGCGAGGGGAGCCTGCCGGCGAGAAAGAGCTTGCCGGACATGGCGTCGGGTCGAGCGAGCCCGCCAAGGATACGAGCGGCACGCTGGACATCAACTCATCTTCCTCCTCATCTTCAGACAGCTCGCCGCAAGCAGAGCCTCCATCCCCACCAAGAAGGCGTCTCCGCAAGGCCGGTGACGTAGCGGAGCGGCAGGCGAGTGAACAGCCGCCGCGCCACGCGACACGCTCCACCGCGGCAAGCACTATTGCCGCGGGAGCATCTCACGCTGCAACGGCAACTGGAGTGGGGCCCTCCCGGACCACCGCTTCTACTCCAGCCGGAGCGGGGTCGTCTCAGACCACCGCCACTGCTCCCGCCAAGCGGCCAAGGGAAGCTACTCCTCCGCCTCCTCGCGCCGGACGTGAGCCAGACTTCGATTTCTCCATGTTCAGCTCCGACGAGGAGGAAGAAGAAGAGTAAGATTCCCTTGTTGTACTTGTAGTTCTTCAATCCTTGCTGTTTTGTCTTGTATCTCATTTGCTTTTCTCTGAACTTGTTCCTCTTTAGGACTCTGGCCCAGAGAGCAGCAAAGAGGGCCAAGGTCCCGGTGATTGTCATCGAGGACGAACCTACTGCGACAGCAGGAGGTGCGCCCGAGACAACCTTGCCGGACCTGGCAACCTTTCTCCAGAGCAGCCCCCAGCGTAAGTATATGGTTTGCTTTCCGCTTGTGAGGTGCGCATGGATACTCTGTCTTTGCTGATATTTGATTGCTGATTTGTGTAGGAGCAGAGCGGCCCCACCAGGATCCAAGGGAGAATCCCCCGACAAGGGAGAACTCTCCGGGAAGGGAGGGCTTCCCGGTAAGGGAGAAGTCTCCGGCAAGGGAGGGTTCTCCGGCAAGGGACAGCACCAGCGGCCCCCCGACGGCGGAGATCACGACTGCAGAACCCAGCGCAGGTAATCCTTTCGCTACAAGATTTCCCTTGGGTTCTTCTTCTCTTGATCTTCTTTTTGTTGGATTTTTGCTTGACTCTTCTCCCCTTTCCGGCTGTCAGACCCATCTGCTACGGAGCCGATGGAGACCGAGGTTGCCGCCGAAGAAGCAGCCGGTGCTGGCGATCCCGCCGGGGCAGAGGCCACCAAGGCCGCCTCCGCAGCAACTGGCGAGGGGTCTGGCGATCGCACTGACGGCCCTGAGGCCGCAGGAGCGCTAGGCGCTACACCGACCGCCGACCCGTCCGCCGCTGCCGCAGCGCCAGGCTCCGAAGAGCCCCAGCCAGGCATCGACTTGAAGGTCGGCGATGACGTCTTCATCAACCTCCCCTGGGCGTCAAGCTCCAGGGCGCCGGTCGAGGGGGAGATCTTCGATGGGGAGGTGCTCGCCTCCGCGGGGCTGACGCTGGTTGACGCGCCGAGCAGCAGCAGCAACGAGCCTGAGGAGGAGCGGCTGCTGCGGAAGTTGTTGTCGCTCTACCGCGCGCGGCAAGCCAAGCTGGACTCCCGCGAGGCGCTTGTCGCGAAGGCGGGAGCAGACATTGAGAAGCGCACGGAGGAGCTCCGGGGTCTTCACCAGGAAACTCTCCGGTCCTTGGCAGAGGAGCGGGAGCAACTTGCCGAAGCGCAGAAGGCCTTCCTCCTCGAGAAGGCTGAAGTCAGAGAGCAACAGCGGCTTGCCGCTGAGAAGCTGTCTGCGCAGGAGGGCGAGCTGGCGCAGCGGAAGGTCAATCTTGACGCCCACGAGGAGGAGCTTGCCGCGCGCGAGGAAAAATTTGGCGGAGCCCTCAAGCAAGCGGAGGATGCTGCCGCAGCCGCCGAGGCCGCCAAGAAGGAGCTGGAGACGAAGGTGGCGCAGCTGGAGGCCGATCTTGCCGAGAAGGGCAAAGAGCTCAGCGCCGCCAGGGACTCCAACGCGGATCTTGAGTTGAAGCTGACCACTTTTACCAAGACGCTGGATGGCGCCAGGAAGTAGGAGGCGGCCTTGAAAGAAGAGATCAAGGCCGACAAGGTGCTGCTGGAGAGTGTTGCCGCCACCCAAAATGCCTTCAGGGAAAATGTGGAGCACTGGACGGAGAGCCTCGTGAGCGTTTCCGCAGACATTGACAGGGAGCTGGCGCAGCTGGGGATGGAGGATCTCGGGTATCCCTCCGACGAGAACCTCCAACCCAGCGCAAGCTTGTCTTGTTCTTCAAAGGCGTGGCGACGGCCCTCCAGCGACTCCGGGAGAAGATCCCAAAACAGCTGGCCGACGAGTCGCGCAAGATCTGCGTGGGAGCTCTTCAGAAAGTGTTGGTGAAGGTGGCCTTCCGCAACCCGGGCCTCAACCTCACCAACGTCCTCAAGACCCTGCCGCTGGATGCTGATCTGGAGGCGCTCAAGACCCTTGTCGCACCCATTGTGGACAAGGTGAGCGGGATCAAGAGGATCGAGGGCGATCGCGTAGACTAGGCTGCCCGTTTCTTCTTTTCTTGTCGCTGTTTGTCATGTTATGAAAACAATCTGTTAGAGCTGCGACAAGCTATCTTTGTAATATAACTTTATTCTATGTAATGATTGCAATGTTATTCCCTTTACTTGATTCCTCCCTTTGTATGTCTTTTTACCCTACGCTTTTAGGGAACTTGCCGGTGCAGGCACCTGAGCCGCGAGCGCTGAGTGCGGGACGTCAGCAGCCTGCTGGCGGTGCCGCTACCGACAAGAAACCTTGTCGCAACTAGTTGCAGCTCACTTAAGTTGTTGAGCGGACTCGAAACAAAGTAAGGGCGCAACTAGCTACGAGTTGGTTCCTCCGCGCACAGGTTTTCCATACAAAGTGCGGTCGTTCAAGGGAGATAACTTGAAAAGTTTAAAAAATCTGATTGCTCAAACTTTGGCAACTTAGCTTTTCTGTTATTTGCTTCCCGGCAAGGCGAAACTTTCTTGAACGACGCCTGGTCCATACCATTATCTTCTTCTTTCCCCCCCGGCAAACTTGTGGCGAGGGGAACCTTCCTTTTCTTGAGAAAAAAGAAAGAAGAGAAAATAAGGATATGGAGCCTTACGGCTCGTTATTGCTTACCGGGGAGTAGGTGCTGCACAAAGTGTCAGATCACATATGCAAAAAATAGAATGCATGAAATTGACAAGATGTGCGGAGCACATGAGCTTTACTTATGCACGGGGTCTGCGCCCGGCTTTGTACAAAGGATTACATGCAACAGCGGCAAGGCTTGTACAAAAGGTGGTTGCCGGAACAGGTTCCGGCAACCGCGCCTTACGGGTAAAACTTACGAAGATGCTCAATGTTCCAGGAGTTGCTCACCGGAATGGCATCTTCGGTCTCAAGGCGGACAGCGCCAGGCCTAGTGACTCGTTTCACCCGGTAAGGGCCTTCCCACTTCGGCGTCAACTTGTTGGAACTCTTGGCGGACTGAACACGCCGAAGAACAAGGTCGCCTTCCTCGAGACTTCTGGCATTAACTTTGCGGCTATGGTAGCGGCGCAAAGCTTGCTGGTAGCGAGCAGCTCGCACAGCAGCCTGAAGACGGTCTTCCTCAAGGAGCAACGCGTCATCTTGTCGCAGCTGCTCTTGCTCAAGCTCATCATAAGCGAGCACTCGAGGTGACCCGTATACGAGTTCCGTGGGGATAACTGCCTCTGCTCCATAGACTAGAGCGAAAGGTGTCTGGCCAGTGGCTCGATTTGGCATCGTCCTGATCGACCAAAGAACCACCGGCAGCTCCTCGATCCAGTTTCTTCCGCACTTGTGCAGCTTGTCGAAAGTCCTGGTCTTGAGCCCGCGCAGCACTTCAGCATTTGCCCTCTCCGCTTGACCGTTGCTTCCCGGGTGAGCGACAGAAGCGAAGCAGACCTTGGCGCCAAGATCTTGGACGTACTGCATGAAGGTGCGACTCATGAATTGCGTGCCGTTGTTGGTGATTATCCTGTTAGGGATCCCGAAGCGGCAAACAATCGACCTGAAGAACTTGACTGCTGACTGTGCTGTCACCTTCCTCACTGGTTCCACTTCCGGCCACTTTGTGAACTTGTCGATTGCTACGTACAAGTACTCAAAGCCCCCGACTGCTCGGGGAAAGGGGCCGAGGATATCGAGCCCCCAGACCAGAAATGGCCAGGATAAAGGGATCGTCTGGATAGCTTGAGCTGGTTGGTGTATCTGCTTGGAATGGAACTGGCACGCTTCACACTTGGTTACTTGTGCAGTTGCATCCTGGAGGGCTGTCGGCCAAAAGAAACCTTGCCGGAATGCTTTGCCGACAAGTGCTCTTGCGCCAATGTGGTGACCACATATGCCTCCATGTATCTCTGCCAACAGCTTTTGTCCGTCTTCCCGGTGAATACACTTCAATTTCACTCCGTTGAGTCTTCTTCTGTACAGTGTCTTGTCGACAAACTGGTACATACTTGACTGCCGGGCTACTCTTTCCGCTTCTTCTTGCTCTTCGGGAAGTTCTCCTGTCTGAAGGAAACGGACAATCTGCTGCGCCCATGCTGGAGCTTGTGGCTTGACAACAAGGACTAAAGGCAAATCTGCTGCTGCGGGAACATCCGCTTCTACGGCGAGAACCTGCGGCTCTGCCGGAGCTTGACGTTCCCCGGCAAGCTTGCCGGAGCAAAACTTGTCGGGAGCTTCTACTTCAACGGAACAAACCCTAGGGTTTCCCGGAGCAGACTGCTCCTCAACGCTCTTGGCGTTGATCTTGGGGACCTTCTTGGTGGCGGCTTCGGGAAGCTCTGCCGGGAAATAGTCACCAGAAGTCAACTTCCTCTTCTTGCTCTGTCCAGTTGATGGCGTTACGGACGGTTGAGTCAGCTTGAGCACAAAGATCCCTGGTTCCACAGGTAACTTAAGTGCAGTGCACTTTGACAGGCCATCGGCGATGGCGTTCTGAGCTCTTGGAACATGTTCCATTTGTAGGCCGTCAAAGTGCTCTTCTAGCTTTCTCACTTCGTCGACGTAAGCTTCCATCAACGGACTCTGATAACTCTTGTTTACTTGGCGGACGACAAGCTGCAAGTCACCCGTGACAATGAGCTTCTTGATCCCAAGGTCTGCCGCGATCCTGAGACCGGCAAGCAAGCCTTCATACTCTGCAGTATTGTTTGTTGCTTGCTCCTTGGGAAAGTGCATCTGGACTACGTACTTGAGGTGCTCTCCGGTGGGTGCGACAAGCAGCACACCAGCATCGGCGCCTTGCAGCGAAAAGGCACCATCAAAGTACATCAGCCACTCTTTGCCTGCTTCCTTGACGGGGATGCTCATTTCTGGAATTTCTTCATCTGGTGTTGGCGTCCATTCTGCTATAAATTCTGCCAATGCTCTGCTCTGGATAGTTGAAGTACTCTCAAACTTGAGGCCAAAGCTTGACAGTTCCAGTGCCCACTCAACAATCCTGCCTGTCGCTTCTGGATTTTGTAGTATCCTCTTCAGCGGAAAGCGAGTGACAACTGTGATCTCATGTGCTTGGAAGTAATGGCGCAGCTTTCTCGAGGCCATGAGAAGGCCGAAAAGCAATTTCTGCACGCCAGAGTACCTTGACCTAGCCCCCTGCAAAAGGGAGCTGACAAAGTAAACTGGGCCCTGCACCATTTTCTTCTGTATCTCCTCGCGCATCTGCGCAGATCCATCTTTGGCGGGACCAGAGCTTGTCGGGGAAGCCCCCTGCTTGTTGCTGGATGTGCCTGCCGTGGTTGCTGGCTCGTCATCCGCCTCCCTCTCTGCTACTAACGCAACACTAACCACTTGATTGGTTGCCGCTATATAAAGCAGCAACTTCTCTTGTGGCTTAGGTGCGACAAGTATTGGAGGGGAGGACATGTATCTCTTCAAGTCTTGCAGCGCAGCCTCCACTTCCGGAGTCCATTACATTGGACCTGCCTTTTTCAATAATTTGAAAAACGGCAGGGCGCGCTCGGCAGACCTAGAGATAAACCTGCTGAGAGCAGCCACGCAACCGGCAAGTCTTTGTACATCCTTGACGCGCTTTGGTGCTTCAATCTGCTCAATGGCCTTGATCTTGTCGGGATTGGCTTCAATTCCCCGCTGAGACACGAAGAACCCAAGAAGCTTGCCGGAGGGGACTCCAAACACACACTTCTCTGGGTTGAGCTTGAGGCTGATTTTGCGCAGATTTGCAAAGGTCTCGTCTAAATCTTGGATCAGAGTTGCCTTGTCCATGCTCTTGACCACTATTTCATCCATGTAGGCTTCCACATTTCTGTGTATTTGTGGCTCGAGAGCGACATGGACTACTCTTGCAAATGTTGAACCAGCATTTTTTAATCCGAAAGGCATCCGTATGAAACAGTATGTGCCACATGGAGTAATAAATGCGGTCTTTTCCTCATCCTCTTCTGCCATGAAGATCTGATGATATCCTGAGTATGCGTCAAGAAATGAAAGCAAATCACACCCGGCTGTGGAGTCAACAATCTGGTCAATGTGCGGCAAAGGAAATGGGTCTTCGGGACAAGCTTTGTTAACATCGGTAAAATCGATACAAAGTCTCCATTTCCCGTTCGCCTTGCGCACGACTACATGATTGGCCAACCACGTGGGATGGAGCACTCCTCTGACAAGGCCTGCTGCTTCCAACTTCTTGATCTCTTCTGCGATGAATTCTTGGCGCTCCACTGCTTGCTTCCTGACCTTCTATTTGACGGGCCACGCATGAGGACAAATGGCAAGATGGTGCTCAATTACTTTCCTAGGAACACCGGGGATGTCAGACGGTTGCCACGCAAACACGTCGACGTTCGCCCGCAGGAAAGCAATGAGCGCGCTTTCCTATTTAGGGTCGAGAGTGGCACTGATGGTGAAGGTACCACCAGTGCCGTCCTCCTTGGCGGACACCTTCTTCGTCTCTGGCGGAGCTGCCATTGTCTTCTTACACTTGCCGGTGGAGCTCGATGGTGCGTCCTCGACGGCAGCGCAGCACTCCGAAGAGGTGCGCTTGCCGGAGTGGGCATCAGAACTCTTGCCGGACTTGGTCTTCTTCCCCCCGAGAGCTTCAACGGAAAGTGACTTGCGATCTGCTGTGGCTGCCGCTTCCCGGTAGATCTTGTCGGCGCAGATAAGAGCATCCTTCTTGTCGCCGGGGACAGAGATGACGCTTATCGGGTCTGGCATCTTCAGCATGTTGTATGCGTAGTGAGAGGCTGCCATGAACTTGGCGAGTGCTGGACGACCAAGTATCCCATTGTAAGGTAATGGAATATCGGCAACGTCAAAAGTGACCCTCTCAGTCCTGAAGTTCAGCTCGCTGCCAAATGTTACTGGCAACGTGACCTTCCCCTTCGGCTTGCTCCTTCCCAGGTTGATTCCTTGGAATGTGCCGGTCTCTTCAAGCTCGCTGTCAGGGATCTGGAGTTTCTGGAGTACAGCGGAGGAGATCAGGTTCAAGCCGGCCCCGCCGTCAACTAGCATCTTAGTGACCTTGAGGTTGCGGATAGTTGGTGAAACCAACATCGGCAAGCACCCGACCGCAGTTGTGCGATCAGGGTGGTCCTCAATATCAAAGATGATAGGCGTGCTGGACCATTTCAGAAGCTTGCGTGATTCGATGGGGGGTTCTGCTGCATTGACTTCCCGCACCCACTGCTTGAGTTGGCGGTGCGAAGTATGCAGAGAAGCACCGCCGTCAACGCACAAGACCTCTGTGGCTTTCTGGAACTCCTCCTCACTGGTCTCGGCATCATCCATGTCTTCGTCGTCGTCGTCATCTTCATCCTTGTCGCGGCCGCGGGGAGGTCTGTCTCCTTGCCGCTGCTTGGCCTTGCCGCGGCGTCCCCCCCGGCCGGCGCGCTTCTTGCCAGATTCTCCAGCGCCTCCTTGGGCCCTCTCCTTGTCGCGCCGCTCGTACTCAGCCTTTTGCTGCTGGACAAGCTGCTTGACCTTCTTGCAGCTCTGGAGGTCATGGCCCTTGGTGCGGTGAATCTTGCAGTACTGCTTGTCGGTGCCGTCCTGCTTGTCGGCGACCGCCACAGCCTGGCAGTTGGTGCATGCGGCAATCTCCTTGCCGGAGCTACCAACTTTGGCTTTCTGGGTGCCACCATCGTTGCCGGACTGCTCAACGACTAGCACATCTTTGCCTTTCTTCTTCCTGTTCCGCCGCCGGTTTTTCTTTGCCGGGGCAGTATCCTCGCTGTCAGATCCTCCTGCTCCTGCATTCTCTCCCGGGAGTTTCCTCCCTTCCTCAGCACGTGCACACTTGTCGGCCAGGGCATACAGCTCACTGACGTCTCTGATCTTGCACATCGCCATCTCCTCCCGCATCCTGCGGTTACGCACGTTCTGATGGAACGCGCTGATGACCGCGGCAGGGTGGACATCTGGGATGTTGTGCTGTACACGGCTGAATCTATGAATGTACTTGCGCAGGGGTTCTCCTTCCTTCTAGGCGAGCAGATGAAGGTCACTCTCTTGGCCATGAGGTTTGTGGCCGCCTGTAAAGGCGCCGACAAACTGATGGCATAGGTCTGCCCAGGAGGATATGGAGTTGTCCGGCAAGTGCATGAGCCAGGACCTGACATTGGGCTTGAGCACCAGCGGGAAGTAGTTGGCAAGGATCTTGTCGTCCCGCCCCCCGGCAGCCTGCACCGCGATGGTGTAGATGCTGAGGAACTCCGACGGATGCGACTTGCCGTCGTACTTCTCTGGTACGTCTGGCTTGAAATTCTTCATGCTGGGCCACTAGACTTGCCGCAGCTCACGAGTGAACGCAGGGCAACCTACCGCGTACGGCAAGTCACCTGGTTCCCCTGGCGCATGCATGTCGACAGAGGGCCCAGCGCGCTGGTCTGATTGACGTCGCGCTTCTCTTCGGCGCTCGATGCGAGTACGAGCGTCTTCTTGCTGTCGTTCGTGAAGAACTTGGCGCTGATCGCGACGAGCTCGTGGATCTGATGACGCGGTGGAGTCGCTGTCGAGGTGGATCCGGTGAGTCGGCGATCTTGGCCTTCGGGGCGGAGAGTGCACAGTGGTTGCACCCCCACTGGTCTTGTCATCACCGGCTCGTGCCTGGCTGATTTGCCGCGGCTGCGACGTGCTCGGCTGCCGCTGAGTGTCGCCGTTGGCAAAGCCGATGAGACTCTGGATGGTGGCCCTCCAGTCGTCGATCTTGTCTGCCGTTGGAGGGTAGTCCAGGAGCAGTTGAGCTCGCGCCAAAGCTTCTGCTGCAGTGGCGGGTGGTGGTGGCGAACGGTGCGAGGAGCGGGATATGCTCGGACTTCTAACTATGTTAGAAGGAGCAGTATCCCGTCCGAGCGACCGTGCCTCGCTCGTGCCAGCATGCTGGCGTGCATGCTGGTCTTGAGCACTCCGAGATCCACCAGCTCGATCTTGGTTCAGCAAACGCATGGTACCGTGAGTACCATGACGCTGCTGGTCCCGCGCCTCCTGAGAAGGGCGCGGTGCATGTACGGACGCCGAGGTCTTGGAGTGCGCCCGGTCGTCGTGGGAGCCAGCTACGCCGCCGATGGGCAGCGCAGCCTTGTCCTTGGACCTGACAGCACCATGAGCTCCCTCATCGACGCCCGTTCTTCCGCCGGCGCCTGTCCCATCAGCCGTTTGCTCCGGTGGTGGTGGGTTCGGCGCGAACGAAGCAGCCGCTTCCGAAACCTTCTTCTTCGGCGGCATGTCGATGAAGATGATGAAGATCTAGCTCGCGTGAACACCGGATCTGGTTCACACAACCTCGACGCCCCCTACCTGGCGCGCCAAAGATGTCGTGGGACTGATCCACGGACACCTATGGGACCAGCGGGCCGGGTCCCTTTCGGTTCGGCGGGGGCGGAGGTCGCACGAAGAGCGGATCGAGGCGAAACACATGAGCGATTTACCTAGGTTTGGGCCGCACGAATGCGTAAAACCCTACTCCTGCTTTGTGGTTTGTATTGAGTTCTTGCTCGGGAGCGCGGAGTGTTACAGTACACACCAGCAGCTAACGAGACCGAGCGTGAGTGTTCTCCGAACTAGCTAACCCCCTCTACGTTGCGCATGGGCCTCCTTTTATATGTTCAAGGGGTCACCGACAGGTGGCAACGTAGACAAGGGTAAAAATGGAAAGGTGCTGCGGTAGGTACAGCTACCTGCTACAGTGTATCATACCTAACCCTGACGGCAGGGGACAAGGGTATTAAATGCCCGTCTGTGTTGCCTAAACAGTGCAAAAGGGACCGTTAGGGACGCCACCGCTCGCCACGATGGCAAACTTGTCAGCGCCGCTTGCCACCGCGCACCACTGGCTGCACAGCCTCCCGCCACGCATGCCTTGAAGGGTCCCAGAGCGACACGTTGGTGGATGTGCTGGAGCGCGGGCACAGAGTGGTGGCTTGTCGCGGGAAGCGCCTTGCCGCGGTCGTTGTCTTGTCGCGTCCGGGAGCTTGTCGCTCACCGGGCCTTGCCGGGACGCGCGGCGCGTCGCGGCAAGTTCCTTGAGATGCCTTGGGTGGCCTTCCCGGCAAGCTCCTCTTGCCGGGGTCTTGAGATGCCTTGGTTGGCCTTCCCGACAAGCTCCTCTTGCCGGGGTCTTGTCTCCTTGGCTTGGATACTTTGTTCTTGAATGGCTCCAAAGGAACCACGGAGGACCTTGGCGGTCACCCGGCAAGCCTTGGCGGTCACCCGGCAAGCCTTGCCGCGGGATGCTGCGACTGCCCGTGCACAAGTTCGGGATACTAGGGTACCCCTACTCTAGTACACTGACAATGAGTGCAAGGAAAGAACCGCTAGGATGCGTGCTTCAAAAGATGCCTTTATTAAAGCGTGTTCTTCCAATACCTATGAAAATCAAGATGAAGATCTAAAAGTTATTGATGTGTCCCCTATCAAATCTTTGTTTTGCAATATGAATCTTGATGAAACTGAACATGATCTTCCTTTACCTAGAAGGCGTTCCAAAAATTCGGAGTATTTAGATCTTTATGATGAAATTGATGAAAGTGGGATTGAAAGAAATAAAAATTTAGATGTTGCTAAACCCACTATATTGGATTTTTAAGGAATTTAATTATGAAAGTTGCTCTTTGATTGATTGTATTTCCTTGCTGCAATCCGTGCTAAACTCTCTACATGCTTATAGTCAAAAGAAAGCCTTCACCGAACATATTGTTGATGCCTTGATGCAATCTTATGAAGAAAAACTTGAGTTGAAAGTCTCTATCCCTAGAAAACTCTATGATGAGTGGGAACCAACTATCAAAATTAAAATTAAAGATCATGAGTTCTATGATTTGTGTGATTTGGGTGCTAGTGTCTCCACTATCCCCAAAACTTTCTGTGATTTGCTAGATTTACGCAATCTTGATGATTGCTCTTTAAACCTACATCTCGCGGATTCTACTATTAAGAAACCTATGGGAAGGATTAACGATGTTCTTATTGTTGCAAATAGGAATTATGTGCCCGTAGATTTCATTGTTCTTGATATAGATTGCAATCCTTCTTGCCCTATTATTCTTGGTAGACCTTTCCTTAGAATGGTTGGTGCGATTATTGATATGAAGGAAGGGAATATTAGATTCCAATTTCCATTAAAAAAGGGCACAGAACACTTTCCAAGAAAGAAAATAAAATTGCCATATGAAACCATCATGAGAGCCACTTATGGATTGCCTTCCAAAGATGGCAATACCTAGATCTATCCTCGCTTTTATGCCTAGCTAGGGGCGTTAAACGATAGCGCTTATTGGGAGGCAACCCAATTTTATTTTTTTTATTTTTTTGTGTTTTTATTGTGTTAGGGAATAAATAACCCATCTACCCTCTGTTTGGATGTGGTTTTATGTTTTAATTAGTGTTTGTGCCAAGCTAGACCTATTGGGTCTTCTTGGATGATAGTTGTTTGATCTTGCTGTAATTTCCAGAAACTTTGCGTTCAGTGCCCGAATTACTACAAATCATCAGGACGTGATAAAATACCGATTCCAATTTCTTCTGATCAATAAACAAATTATCTAGGTCGTCTAATTTTGGTAGATTTTTTGGAGTTCCAGAAGTTTGCATTAGTTACAGATTACTACAGACTGTTCTGTTTTTGACAGATTCTGTTTTCATGTGTTGCTTGCTTATTTTGATGAATCTATGGTTAGTAAAATAGTTTATAATCCATAGAGAAGTTGGAATACAGTAGGTTTAACACCAAAATAAATAAAGAATGAGTTCATTACAGTACCTTGAAGTGGTTTTATGTTTTCTTTCTCTAACGGAGCTCACGAGATTTTTATTGAGTTTTGTGTTGTGAAGTTTTCAAGTTTTGGGTGAGTTCTTTTGATGGATTATGGAACAAGGGGTGGCAAGAGCCTAAGCTTGGGGATGCCCATGGCACCCCCAAGATAATCCAAGGACACCAAAAAGTCAAAGCTTGGGGATGCCCCGGAAGGCATCCCCTCTTTCGTCCACTTCCATCGGTAATTTACTTGGAGCTATATTTTTATTCACCAACATGATATGTGTTTTGCTTGGAGCGTCTTGTATTATTTGTGTCTTTGTTTGTTAGTGTGCCACAATCATCCTTGCTGTACACACCTTTTGAGAGAGTCATCTATGAATTAAAATTTGATAGAATACTCTATGTGCTTCACTTATATCTTTTGAGCTATGTAGTTTTGCTCTATGTGCTTCACTTATATCTTTTGAGCGTTGAAATTTTGCTCTATGTGCTTCACTTAGATATTTTAGAGCACGGTGGTGTTTTGTTTTAAAGAAACTATGATCTCTCATGCTTCACTTAAATTATTTTGAGAGTCGTAATAGCATGGTAATTTGCTTAATAATAACTTGCTTGGTATTCAAGATTTGTGAAACTTTCTTTTGAGTGCGTTGAATACTAAGAAAAGTTGGATGATTGATAATTGTTTTGAGATATGGAGGTAGTAATATCAAAGTCATGCTAGTAGAGTAATTGTGAATTTGAGGAGTGCTTGAGTTAAAGTTTGCAAGTCCCGTAGCATGCACGTATGGTTAACATTATGCAACAAATTTGAAACATGAGGTGTTATTTGATTGTCCTCCTTATGAGTGGCGGTCGGGGACGAGCGATGGTCTTTTCCTACCAATCTATCCCCCTAGGAGCATGCGCGTAATACTTTGGTTTGTTATGGCTTGTAGATTTTTGCAATAATTATATGAGTTCTTTATGACTAATGTTGAGTCCATGGATTATACGCACTCTCACCCTTCCATCATTGCTAGCCTCTACGGTATCGTGCATTGCCCTTTCTCACATTGAGAGTTGGTGCAAACTTCGTCGGTGCATCCAAACCCCATGATATGATACGCTCTTTCACACATAAACCTCCTTATATCTTCCTCAAAACAGCCACCATACCTACCTATTATGGCATTTCCATAGCCATTCCGGGATATATTGCCATGCAACTTTCCACCATCCAGTTTATCATGACACATTCATCATTGTCATATTGCTTAGCATGATCATGTAGTTGACATAGTATTTGTGTCAAAGCCACCATTCATAATTTTTACTTGTCACTCTTGATTCATTGCATATCCCGGTACACCGCCGGAGGCATTCATATAGAGTCATACTTTGTTCTAGTATCGAGTTGTAATCATTGAGTTGTAAATAAATAGAAGTGCGATGATCATCATTCAATAGAGCATTGTCCCAAAAAAAGAGAGAAGAAAGGCCAAAGAAAAAAAAGAAGGCCCAAAAAACCAAAAAGGGGCAATGTTACTATCCTTTTTTCCACACTTGTGCTTCAAAGTAGCACCATGATATAGCAAGTCTCATATATTGTGCTTCAAAGTAGCACCATGTTCTTCATATAGAGAGTCTCTTGAGTTATCACTTTCATATACTAGTGAGAATTTTTCATTATAGAACTTGGCTTGTATATTCCATTCCAACAATGGGCCTCCTCAAGTGCCCTAGGTCTTCATGAGCAAGCAAGTTGGATGCACACCCACTTAGTTTGTTTTGTTGAGCTTTCATACATTTATAGCTCTAGTGCATCTGTTGCATGGCAATCCCTACTCCTCGCATTAACATCAATTGATGGGCATCTCCCTAGCCCATTGATTAGCCTCGTTGATGTGATACTTTCTCCTTTTTTGTCTTCTCCACACAACCCCCATCATTATATTCTATTCCACCCATAGTGCTATATCCATGGCTCACGCTCATGTATTGCGTGAAAGTTTATGAGTTTGAAATTATTAAGGTATGAAACAATTGCTTGGCTTGTCATTGGGGTTGTGCATGATGACAGCATTCTTGTGTGACGAAAATGGAGCATGACTAAACTATATGATTTTGTAGGGATGAACTTTCTTTGGCCATGTTACTTTGAGAAAACATAATTGCTTTGTTAGTTTGCTTGAAGTGTTATTATTATTTATGTCAATATGAACTTTTGTCTTGAATCTTTCTGATCTGAATATTCATACCACAATTAAGAAATTTTGCATTGAAATTATGCCAAGTAGCACTCCGCATCAAAAATTCTCTTTTTATCATTTACCTACTCGAGGACGAGCAGGAATTAAACTTGGGGATGCCTGATACGTCTCCAACGTATCTATAATTTTTGATTGCTCCATGCTATATTATCTACTGTTTTGGACTATATTGGGCTTTATTTCCCACTTTTATATTATTTTTGGGACTAACCTATTAACCGGAGGCCTAGCCCAGAATTGCTGTTTTTTTTGCCTATTTCAGTGTTTCGAAGAAACAGAATATCAAACGGACTCCAAACATAAAAATCCTTTTTGGAACGTGATTTTCTTCTCGGATAAGACCCACGATACTTGGACCCTACTCCAAGAAGTACCGGAGGCGGTCACGAGGGTAGGGGGCGCCCCCCCCTACAGGGTGCGCCCCCCCTGCCTCGTGGGCCCCTCGGTGCTCCACCGACGTACTCCTTCCTCCTATATATACCCACGTACCCCCAAACGATCAGAACAGGAGCCAAAAACCTAATTCCACCGCCGCAACTTTCTGTATCCACGAGATCCCATCTTGGGGCCTGTTCCGGAGCTCCGCCGGAGAGGGCCGTCATCACGGAGGGCTTCTACATCATCATAGCCCCTCCGATGAAGTGTGAGTAGTTTACCTCAGACCTTCGGGTCCATAGTTATTAGCTAGATGGCTTCTTCTCGCTTTTTGGATCTCAATACGATGTTCTCCCCCTCTCTTGTGGAGATCTATTCGATGTAATCTTCTTCTTTTGCGGTGTGTTTGTTGAGACCAATGAATTGTGGGTTTATGATCAAGTCTATCTATGAACAATATTTGAACCTTCTCTGAATTCTTTTATGTATTATTGGTTATCTTTGCAAGTCTCTTCGAATTATCCGTTTGGTTTGGCCAACTAGATTGGTAGTTCTTGCCATGGGAGAAGTGCTTAGCTTTGGGTTTGATCTTGCGGTGTTCTTTCCCAGTGACAGAAGGGGCAGCAAGACACGTATTGTATCGTTTCCATCGAGGATAACAAGATGGGGTTTATTTCATATTGCATGAATTTATCTCTCTACATCATGTCATCTTGCTTAAAGCGTTACTCTGTTTTTAACTTAAAACTCTAGATGCATGCTGGATAGCGGTCGATGAGTGGAGTAATAGTAGTAGATGCAGAATCGTTTCGATCTACTTGTCACGGACGTGATGCCTATATACATGATCATGCCTAGATATTCTCATAACTATGCTCAATTATGTCAATTGCTCAACAGTAATTTGTTCACCCAGCGTAGAAAACTTACGCTCTTGAGAGAAGCCACTAGTGAAACCTATGGCCCCCGGGTCTATTCTCATCATATCAATCTCCATCACTTTAATCTTGCTTTGTTTTTACTTTGCCTTTTACTTTTCGCTTTGCATCTTTGTATCAAAAATACCAAAAATATTATCTATCGGATCTCACTTCCGTAAGTGACTGTGAAGGGATTGACAACCCATAATCGCGTAGGTTGCGTTGAGCTCTTTGTGTTGTGTAGGTACGAGGGACTTGCGCGTGGCCTCCTACTGGATTGATACCTTGGTTCTCAAAAACTAAGGGAAATACTTACGCTACTCTGTTGCATCATCCTTTCCTCTTCGGGGAAAACCAACGCAAGCTCAAGAAGTAGCACCCCGCAACAGTGTCAACCTCGCGGCGATAAGCCGCCATGAGAGGATCCTTGGAATCCCACTTGTCTGACACCTGTTTAGCCACCAAATCTGAATCGCCAAGGCACCGGACCCGGCTCAGACTCATCTCTTTAGCCATTCGAAGACCATGGAGAAAGGCTTCATATTCTGCTACGTTGTTAGTACAAGGAAACATCAATTGCAACACATAACAAAACTTGTCCCCTCGAGGAGAAGTTAAAACAACTCCAGCCCCGAGCCTTCCAGCTGTCTGGACCCATCAAAATGAATCGCCCAAGATATGTTGTCTGGTTTCTCCTCTGGCATCTGCAACTCTTTCCAGTCATTAATGAAGTCAACCAATGCTTGAGATTTGATTGCAGTACGTGGCATATACTTCAAACCATGAGACCTAAGTTCAATAGCGCACTTGGCGACTCGTCTTGTGGCTTCTCTATTTTGAATGATGTCTCCTAGAGGAGCCGAGCTAACCATAGTGATTGGGTGACCCTGAAAGTAACGTTTGAGCTTCCGGCTTGCCATGAACACCCCATAAACGAGCTTCTGCCAATGTGGATATTGATGACCCACAAGTATAGGGGATCTATCGTAGTCCTTTCGATAAGTAAGACTGTCGAACCCAACGAGGAGCAGAAGGAAATGATAAGCGGTTTTCAGCAAGGTATTCTCTGCAAGTACTGAAATAAGTGGTAACATATAGTTTTGTGATAAGGTAATTTGTAACAAGCAACAATTAACAAAAGTAAATGAAGTGCAGCAAGGTGGCCCAATCCTTTTTGTAGCAAAGAACAAGACTGGACAAACTCTTATATAAGGAAAAGCGCTCCCGAGGACACACGGGAATATCGTCAAGCTAGTTTTCATCACGTTCATATGATTCGCGTTCGGTACTTTGATAATTTGACATGTGGGTGGACCGGTGCTTGGGTGCTGTTCTTACTTGAACAAGCATCCCACTTATGATTAACCTCTATTGCAAGCATCCGCAACTATAACAAAAGTATTAAGGTAAATCTAACCATAGCATGAAACATGTGGATCCAAATCAGCCCCTTACGAAGCAACGCATAAACTAGGGTTTAAGCTTCTGTCACTCTAGCAACCCATCATCTACTTATTACTTCCCAATGCCTTCCTCTAGGCCCAAATAATGGTGAAGTGTTATGTAGTCGACGTTCACATAACACCACTAGAGGCTAGACAACATACATCTCATCAAAATATCGAACGAATACCAAATTCACATGACTACTAATAGCAAGACTTCTCCCTTGTCCTCAGGAACAAACGTAACTACTCACAAAGCATATTCATGTTCATAATCAGAGGGGTAATAATATGCATAAAGGATCTGAACATATTATCTTCCACCAATTAAACCAACTAGCATCAACTACTAGCACCAATCCCGGACTTGGAGACAAGAATTGGATACAAGAGATGAACTAGGGTTTTGAGATGAGATGGTGCTGATGAAGATGTTGATGGAGATTGCCTTCTCCTGATGAGAGGAGCGTTGGTGATGACAATGGCGATGATTTCCCCCTCCGGGAGGGAAGTTTCCCCGGCAGAACAGCTCTGCCGGAGCCCTAGATTGGTTCCGCCAAGGTTCCACCTTGTGGCGGCGGAGTTTCATCCCAAAAGGTTGCTTCTGGTTCTTTTCTCAACGAAAGACTTAATATAGCAGAAGATGGTCATCGGAGAGCCACCAGGGGGCCCACGAGGTAGGGGTGCCCTAGGGGCGGGGGGGGGGGGGGGCGCCCCCACCCTCGTGGATAGGGTGTGGGCCCTGGTCTTCTTCTTTGGTTAGGATTTTTAATTATTTATTATAAGGTATTCCGTGGAGTTTCATGACTTTTGGAGTTGTGCAGAATAGGTCTCTAATATTTGCTCCTTTTCCAGCCCAGAATTCCAGCTGTCGGCATTCTCCCTCCTTATGTAAACCTTGTAAAATAAGAGAGAATAGCCATAAGTATTGTGACATAATGTGAAATAACAGCCCATAATGCAATAAATATCGATATAAAAGCATGATGCAAAATGGACGCATCAACTCCCCCAAGCTTAGACCTTGCTTGTCCTCAAGCGAAAGCCGATAGCAATAAATATGTCCCCATGTTTAGAGGTAGAGGCGTCGATAAAAATAAAATATGGACATGGAGGCATCATGATTGTTCTCATAACAGCAACATATATAGATATTGCCATATGATTACTTATGTTCAAGTGATGATCTATTCACAATGCAAAAGTATGAATCAGAAACCTTATTGAGAACCAACAAACTATAACCTCAGTCATTGAAGCAATTGCAATTTATCATAGAATCAGAAAGAGTCTATGTCAGAACTAAAAAGAAAGTCCACATACTCAACTATCATCTAGTCCTTCATAATTGCTAACACTCACGCAATACTTGTGGTTACGGAGTTTTAATCGGACACAGAGGAAGATAGGGGCTTATAGTTTCGCCCCACAACCTTTTACCTCGAGGGTAATGTCAACAATAATAACTCATGCCCCCCTACATCCAATTAGATATATATATATATATATATATATATATATATATCAGGTTCTTTCCAACATGGTGGGCTTGCCAAAGGATAAAATGGAAAGGGAAAGGTGAAGATCACCATGACTCTTGCATAAGGTACAAGATACTAATAAAAGATAGGCCCTTCGCAGAGGGAAGCAGAGGTTGCCATGCGCTTTTATGGTTGGATGCACAAAATCTTAATGCGAAAGAACGTCACTTTATATTTCCCCTTGTGATATGAACCTTTATTATGCAGTCCGTCGCTTTTATTACTTCCACATCACAAGATCGTATAAAGCTTATTTCTCCCACACTAATCATACATATTTAGAGCAATTTTTATTGCTTTGCACCGATGACAACTTACTTGAAGGATCTTATTCAATCCATATGTAGATATGGTGGACTCTCATGGCAAAACTGGTTTAAGGTTATTTGGAAGCACAAGTAGTATCTCTACTTGGTGCTGAGAATTTGGCTAGCATGAGGGGGAAAGGCAAGCTCAACATTTTGGATGACCCATGACAACATACTTTATCTCAGATATAAGAAAACATAACCCATTATGTTGTCTTCCTTGTCCAACATTAACTCTTTAGCATGTCATATTTTGATGAGTGCTCCCAATCATAAAAGATGTCAATAATAGTATATTTATATGTGAAACCTCTCTTTCCTTATTACTTCCTATTAATCGCAACGATGACCAAAGCTATGTCTGCCAACTCCCAACAACTTTTAATCATCACACTCTTTCTATGTGAAGTCATTACTATCAATAAGATCAATATGAACTTTTGTTTCTTCTTATTCTTTTTCTCTTTTCTTTTATTCACCCAAGATCATAGCAAGAAAATCAAGCCCTTGACTCAACACTAATCTTTATTATATAGCTCATGGACTCGATTACATAGAGAGATCATAAGGCAAAAATCAAAACTATATCATGCCATCAACTTTATTCTACTAGATCAAAATACTACTAATAGGATCGAACTAAGGAAAACGGTAAAGATAGGAGTTGTGATTGTGATACGATACTGGGGCACCTCCCCCAAGCTTGGCAGTTGCCAAGGGGAGTGCCCATACCCATGTTATTATGTATCCTTGGTTGGTGAAGAAGGTGGATGTGTTGTTGACTTAGTTGATGGCATAGACTTCTCCCTTAATTTACGCTTGAGGACGACATTTTGATCCCTCAAATCATCAATCTCCCACTCCAGGGTTAATATCTTTTTGCATAGGTCTTGCTTATTTTCCTGCAAGAGACGAAAAGGAATAAACTCGAATTTTGGTTTCTTTACCCTATCAGGGAGACTTGAATTTTTGAACTCCACGTGCATATCCCCAGGTTGAGGTAATGAGGCTTCATCTTCATCTGAGCTGGTCTCCTCCTTCCCATTGGGTTCATAGTCCTCTTCTTCCTCCGTGGTCCAACCATCGTGCTCCACATCTCCATAGACCTTAGGATTAGCTAAGTAATCATCCACATAGCTTTCTCCTTCCGAATCCTGGGAAGACATGTTGATCTAATCTGCAGCGGGACAGCTCGAAACAAAAATAGAGGATAATTGCGTGATACGGGAGTCAAAACCTTCGAGAGAATATATAGTGAATTTTTACCGACCAAAATACGTATCATGCAAGAAAACGGAGTCCGGAAGGCACACGAGGTAGGGGGGCGCGCCCTCCACCCTCGTGGGGCCCTCGTGTCCTTCCCGGGCTGCTACTTAATTTTCTATTTTTCTAAATATTCCAAAACGGATAAATATTGCCTTAAAAATTGTTTTGGAGTCGGTTTACTTACCATACCACATACCTATTCCTTTTCGGAGTCTGAAACGTTCTGGAAAGTGTCCCTTATGTATTCCTCCGGGGTTACGGTTTCAATAATATTGGTTTCAATATTTATGGGATTACCTAAGATATAATGTTTAATTCTCTGACCGTTTACCACCTTCGGATTTGTGCCTTCGAAGTTGTTGATTTTTATGGCACCGGAACGATAGACCTCCTCGATAACATAGGGACCTTCCCATTTAGAGAGAAGTTTTCCTACAAAAAATCTTAAGCGAGAGTTGTATAGCAATACATAATCACCTACATTAAACTCACGCTTTTGTATCCTTTTGTCATGCCATCTTTTAACATTTTCTTTAAACAACTTGGCATTTTCATATGCTTGGGTTCTCCGTTCATCAAGTGAGCTAATATCAAATAACCTCTTTTCACCGGCAAGTTTGAAATCATAGTTGAGCTCTTTAATAGCCCAATATGCCTTATGTTCTAGTTCGAGAGGTAAGTGACATGCTTTTCCATATACCATTTTATACGGAGACATACCCATAGGATTTTTATATGCAGTTCTATAGGCCCATAATGCATCATCAAGTTTCTTGGACCAATTCTTTGCAGACCTATTGACAGTATTTTGCAAAATTAATTTGAGTTCTCTATTACTCAATTCTACTTGACCACTAGACTGCGGGTGATATGGAGATGCAATTCTATGATTGACATCATATTTAGCAAGCATTTTACGGAAAGCACCATGAATAAAATGTGAACCACCATCAGTCATTAAATATCTAGGGACTCCAAACCTCGGAAAAATAACTTCTTTAAGCATTTTAATAGAAGTGTTATGATCAGCACTACTAGTTGGAATAGCTTCTACCCACTTAGTAACGTAATCAACAGCAACTAAAATATGTATATATCCATTAGAGGCAGGAAAAGGTCCCATATAATCAAAGCCCCAAACATCAAACGGTTCAATAACAAGTGAATAATTCATAGGCATTTCTTGACGTCTACTAATATTACCAATTCTTTGACATTCATCACAAGATAGGACAAACTTACGGGCATCCTTGAAGAGAGTAGGCCAATAAAAACCGGATTGCAATACCTTATGTGCAGTTCTATCTCCCGCGTGGTGTCCTCCATAAGTTTCGGAGTGGCACTTGCGTAGGATCTATTCCTGTTCATGCTCAGGTACACAACGTCTAATAACACCATCTACTCCTTCTTTATAAAGATGTGGGTCATCCCAAAAGTAATGTCTCAAATCATAGAAGAACTTTTTCTTTTGTTGGTATGTGAAGCTAGGTGGTATAAATTTAGCAACTATGTAATTAGCATAATCAGCATACCAAGGAGTACTACGAGAAGTACTTATGACATTTAATTGTTCATCAGGAACGCTATCATCAATAGGTAGTGGGTCATGAAGAACAATCTCTAACCTAGATAAGTTGTCTGCAATGGGGTTCTCAGCTCCTCTTCTATCAATAATATGTAAATCAAATTCTTGTAGCAAGAGAACCCATCTAATAAGTCTAGGTTTATCATCTTTCTTCTCCATAAGATATTTAATAGCAGCATGATCAGTGTGGATAGTTACTTTAGAATCAACAATATAAGGTCTGAACTTATCACAAGCAAATACAACTGCTAAAAGTTCTTTTTCAGTAGTAGCATAATTTCTTTGAGCATTGTCTAGAGTCTTACTAGCATAATGGATAACATTTAATTTCTTATCAACTCTTTACCCTAGAAAAACACCTACAGCATAATCGCTAGCATCACACATAATTTCAAAGGGTAAATTCCAATCAGGTGGTTGAACAATAGATGTAGAGACTAATGCTTTCTTAAGTATTTCAAATGCTTCTACACAATCATCATCAAAGACAAATGGTATATCTTTTTGTAATAAA
Organism: Triticum urartu; assembly: GCF_056163025.1. Classification (NCBI taxonomy): domain Eukaryota; kingdom Viridiplantae; phylum Streptophyta; class Magnoliopsida; order Poales; family Poaceae; genus Triticum; species Triticum urartu. The sequence continues at coordinate 223,564,962 of NC_141878.1, forward strand.
TTAGTCAGAGGCCGAGAAATTTTTGAGAAGTCCTTAATGAACCTCCTATAAAATCCGGCATGACCAAGGAAACTTCTTATACCTTTTATGTCCTTGGGACATGGCATCTTTTCAATAGCATCAACCTTGGATTTATCAACTTCAAAACCTCTTTCAGAAACTTTATGCCCCAAGACAATACCCTCATTAACCATAAAGTGGCACTTTTCCAATTCAAGACAAGATTAGTTTCTTCACATCTCTGCAAAACTCGATCAAGATTGCTCAAGCAATCATCAAAAGAAGATCCATAGACAAAAAGTCATCCATGAAAACCTCACAAATCTTTTCACAAAAGTCAGAGAATATAGCCATCATGCATCTTTGAAAGGTAGCAGGTGCATTACATAAACCAAAAGGCATACGTCTATAAGCAAAAGTACCAAAAGGGCGTGTAAAAGTAGTCTTTGATGATCTTTAGCCGTCACAGGTATTTGAGAGAAACCAGAATAACCATCTAGAAAGCAGTAATGTGTATGTTTGTATAATCTTTCTAGCATTTGATCGATAAAAGGTAAGGGGTAATGATCTTTCTTAGTAGCCTTATTTAATCTGCGGAAATCGATTACCATCCTATAACCTGTAATAATTATTTGTGGAATCAATCCATCTTTATCATTAGGAACAACAGTAATACCTCCCTTCTTAGGGACACAATGAATAGGACTTACCCACTCACTATCAGCAACGGGATAAATTATACCTGCCTCCAGAAGCTTTAGTATTTTTTTTCTTACCACTTCCTTCATTTTAGGATTCAAACATCGTTGAGGATCATGAACTGGTTTGGCATCTTCTTCCAAATTTATTTTATGTTGACATAGAGTGGGACTAATGCCTTTAAGATCATCAAGAGTATATCCAATAGCAGCACGATGCTTCTTCAGTGTTTTCAATAATCTTTCTTCTTCATGCTCTGAAAGGTTAGCACTAATAATAACATGATATATCTTCTTTTCATCAAGATAAGCTTATTTAAGATTATCAGGCAACGGTTTAAGCTCAAACACGGGATCACCCTTAGGTGGAGGGGGATCCCCTAGGATTTCAACAGGAAAATTGTGTTTCAGAATATGTTCTTGTTTAAAGAATACTTCATCTATTTCCCTTCTTTCATTAATAAACATATCATTCTCATGGTCTAGCAAATATTGTTCTAAGGGATCACTAGGAGGTACAGCAATAGAAGCAAGACCAATAATTTCATCCTTACTAGGCAATTCTTCTTCACGGTGTTGTTTACTAAATTAAGAGAAATTAAATTCATGAGTCATATCATCCAAGCCAATAGTAACAACATTCTTTTCACAATCTATCTTAGCATTAGCAGTGTTCAAGAAGGGTCTACCAAATATAATGGGACAAAAGCTATCTTGTGGGGAACTAAGAACAAGAAAATCAGCAGGATATTTAGTTTTCCCGCACAAGACTTCAACATCTCCAACAATTCCCACTGCTGAAATAGTATCTCTATTAGCAAGTTTAATTGTGACATCAATATCTTCTAACTCAGCAGGTGCAATTTCATGCTTGATTTCTTTATACAAGTCATAAGGTATAACACTAGCACTAGCACCCATATCACATAAGCCATGATAACAATGTTCTCCTATTTTAACAGAAATAACAGGCACGCCTACCATAGGTCTATGTTTATTTTTAGCACAAGGTTTAGCAATTCTAGCAGTTTCACCGCAGAACTGAATAACATGCCCATCAATATTATGAGACAAGAGATCTTTAACAATAGCAACATTAGGTTCAACTTTAACTTGTGCAGGAGGTATATAAGTTCTAATATTGCTTTTACGAACCACAGTTGAAGCTTTAGCATGCTCCTTTATTCTAACAGGGAAAGGTGGTTTCTCAACATAAGAAGTAGGAACAATAGGATCATTATAAGTGCTAGTCTTTTCTTCAACTTTAATAGGTGCAGCTACTTTTACTTCTATGGGAGGATGATATTTAAACCACTTCTCCTTAGGGAGATCAACATAAGTAGCAAAAGATTCACCGAAAGAAGCTACTATCTCAGAATCAAGTCCATATTTAGTGCTAAACTTACGGAAAATATCGGTATCCATAAAAGATTTAACACAATCAAACTTAGGTGTCATACCTGACGCCTTACCTTTGTCGAGATCCCAATCTTCAGAGTTGCGTTTAATTCTATCCAATAAATCCCATCTAAATCCAATAGTCTTCGTCATAAAAGAGCCAACACAAGAAGTATCGAGCATGGTGCGATTGTTTTCAGAAAGCCGAGCATAAATTTTTTGAAGAATTGTTTCTCTTGGGAGCTCATGATTGGTGCATGAATATAACATTGATTTAAGCCTCCCCCAATCTTGAGAGATGCTTTCTCCTTCGCGAGGCCAAAAATTATATATATAACTGCGATCACGATGAACAAGATGCATAGGGTAATACTTTTGATGAAATTCCAATTTCAATCTTCTATAGTTCCATGATCTCGTATCATCACATAGCCCATACCATATCAATGCGTCTCCCTTGAAAGATAAAGGGAAGACCTTCTTCTTAGCAACATCATCGGGTATACCTGCAAGCTTAAATAATCCACAAACTTCATCCACATATATTAGGTGTTCATCAGGATGCTTTGTTCCATCTCCTGTAAAAGGATTAGCTAGCAGTTTTTCTATTATACCCGAAGGATACTCATAAGGAATTTCATTTTCAATAGGTTCAGTAGGTTGAGGAGCAACTCTTTGCTCTACTGGTCGGGGTGAAGATACCCCGAACAAGCCCCTCAGAGGATTACTTTCCATAGTAACAAGTGACAGTAAATTTCAGCACAATATATAAATTTTTCCTTACCAAATTCCACCTACCAAAGGCGCTTCACTCCCCGGCAACGGCGCTAGAAAAGAGTCTTGATGACCCACAAGTATCGGGGATCTATCGTAGTCCTTTCGATAAGTAAGACTGTCGAACCCAACGAGGAGCAGAAGGAAATGATAAGCGGTTTTCAGCAAGGTATTCTCTGCAAGTACTGAAATAAGTGGTAACACATAGTTTTGTGATAAGGTATTTTGTAACGAGCAACTAGTAACAAAAGTAAATAAAGTGCAGCAAGGTGGCCCAATCCTTTTTGTAACAAAGGACAAGACTGGACAAACTCTTATATAAGGAAAAGCGCTCCCGAGGACACTTGGGAATATCGTCAAGCTAGTTTTCATCACGTCCATATGATTCGCGTTCGGTACTTTGATAGTTTGACACGTGGGTGGACCGGCGCTTGGGTGCTGTTCTTACTTGAACAAGCATCCCACTTATGATTAACCTCTATTGAAGCATCCGCAACTACAACAAAAGTATTAAGGTAAACCTAACCATAGCATGAAACATATGGATCCAAATCAGCCCCTTACGAAGCAACGCATAAACTAGGGTTTAAGATTCTGTTACTCTAGCAACCCATCATTTACTTATTACTTCCCAATGCCTTCCTCTAGGCCCAAATAATGGTGAAGTGTTATGTAGTCGACGTTCACATAACACCACTATAGGCTAGACAACATACATCTCATCAAAATATCGAACGAATACCAAATTCACATGACTACTAATAGCAAGACTTCTCCCTTGTCCTTAGGAACAAACGTAACTACTCAGAAAGCATATTCATGTTCATAATCAGAGGGGTAATAATATGCATAAAGGATCTTAACATATGATCTTCCACCAATTAAACCAACTAGCATCAACTACAAGGAGTAATTAATACTGCTAGCAACCTACTAGCACCAATCCCGGACTTGGAGACAAGAATTGGATACAAGAGATGAACTAGGGTTTTGAGATGAGATGGTGCTGATGAAGATGCTGATGGAGATTGCCCTCTCCCGATGAGAGGAGCGTTGGTGATGACAATGGCGATGATTTCCCCCTCTGGGAGGGAAGTTTCCCCGGCAGAACAGCTCTGCCGGAGCCATAGATTGGTTCCGCCAAGGTTCCGCCTCGTGGCGGCGGAGTTTCATCCCGAAAGGTTGCTTCTGGTTTTTTTCTCGACCAAAGACTTCATATAGCAGAAGATGGTCATCGGAGAGCCACCAAGGGGCCCACGAGGTAGGGGGCGCGCCCCCCACCCTCGTGGACAGGGTGTGGGCCCCCTGGTCTTCATCTTTGGCGAGGATTTTTCATTATTTATTATAAGGTATTCCGTGTAGTTTCAGGACTGGAGTTGTGCAGAATAGGTCTCTAATATTTGCTCCTTTTCCAGCCCAGAATTCCATCTGCCGGCATTCTCCCTCCTTATGTAAACATTGTAAAATAAGAGAGAATAGCCATAAGTATTGTGACATAATGTGAAATAATAGCCCATAATGCAATAAATATCGATATAAAAGCATGATGCAAAATGGACGTATCACATATGTTTGTTTAGATTCAATGAGCACCTCACTGACGTATTAAACCGGCCGTTGGACCGGATGTTCCTTGCCAGCCTCCTTACGCTCCACAAGAATGGCCACACTGACAGCACATGAGTTAGCAACTACATATAACAACAACGGTTCTTTCTCAACCGGAGTAGCAAGAACCGGTGGCTCAACGAGCTGTTTCTTCAGATCCTCAAAAGCAGAGTTAGCAGCGTCACTCCAGACAAATTCATCCGCCTTTTTCATCATTTGATAGAAAGGCATCACCTTCTCCCCTAACCGGCTTAAGGCAGCGACGCGACCCGCCAAACGCTGAACGTCATTGATGCACACCGGTTTGGCCAGAGATGTAATTGCCTTAATTTTCTCCGGATTAGCCTCAATACCTCTGTTAGATACTAAAAAACCCAAAAGTTTGCCAGCTGGGACTCCAAAAACACATTTGGCCGAGTTAAGCATCATCTTGTAGACCCGGAGGTTATCAAAGGTCTCCTTCAGATCAGTTACCAAGGTTTCCTGCTCTCTGGATTTCACCACTATGTCATCCACATAAGCATGAATGTTACGCCCAATCTGACTGTGAAGACAATTCTGTACACATCGTTGATAAGTCGCCTGGGCACTTTTCAGTCCAAAAGGCATAGACACATAGCAGAAGGCTCCAAACGGAGTGATCAAAGCCGTCTTCTCCTGGTCCTTAACTGACATCTTGATCTGATGATAACCTGAATATGCAGCCAAAAAACTCAAACGCTCGCAACCCGCCATAGCATCAATGATCTGATCAATACGAGGGAGAGCAAAAGGATCGGCCGGACAAGCCTTGTTCAAATCGGTGTAATCCACACACATACGCCAGGTGCCATTCTTCTTGAGTACAAGCACCGGGTTAGCCAACCACTCTGGGTGAAAAACTTCAACAATGAACCCGGCCGCCAAGAGCCGGGCCACCTCTTCTCCAATGGCCTTGCGCCTTTCCTCATTAAACCATCGAAGAAACTGCCTGGCCGGCTTAAACATTGGATCAATATTAAGAGTGTGCTCAGCGAGTTCTTTTGGGACAGCCGGCATGTCAGAAGGTTTCCATGCAAAGATGTCCCGGTTCTCACGGATGAACTCGATGAGCGTGCTTTCCTATTTTGGATCCAAGTTGGTACTGATGATGAACTATTTAGATGAGTCGCCAGGCACAAAATCAACCATCTTGGTGTCATCGACTGACTTGAATTTAAACACCGGTTCATGCTCCGTAGTTGGCTTCTTCAAAGACGTCATGTCTGCCGGGTCAACATTATCTTTATAAAACTTTGACTCCTCTGTCGCACAAACAGACTCAGCATAAGCGGCATCACCTTCTTCACATTCCAGGGCTATTTTCCGGCTTCCATGTACTGTGATGGTGCCTTTATAACCCGGCATCTTGAGCTGCAGATACACATAACACGGCCGAGCCATGAACTTGGCATAAGCCGGCCGTCCAAACAGAGCATGATATGGGCTTTCGATCTTAACCACCTCAAAAGTTAACTTCTCAGCCCTGGAATCATATTCATCCCCAAAGGGTACTTCCAGTTCAATCTTACCAACTGGGTATGCCGACTTACGAGGCACGACACCATGAAAATAGTGTTGGATTGTTTAAGACTCTTATCAGTCAACCCCATCGGACGAAACGTCTCATAATAGAGGATGTTGATGCTACTGCCTCTGTCCATGAGCACCTTAGTGAACTTATATCCACCAACCTGAGGTGCCACCACCAAGGCCAAGTGACCCGGATTATCAACCCGGGGAGGGTGATCTTCCCTACTCCACACAATAGGCTGTTCTGACCACCTCAAATAACGTGGAATCGTCGGCTCAACAGCATTGATAGCCCTCTTATGAAGCTTCTGGTCCCTCTTGCATAAACTAGTGGTAAATACATGGTACTGCCCACTATTCAACTATTTTGGGTTACTCTAATACCCGGACTGTTGCTGCTAATGCTGCTGATTACTTTGGTCGGGTTGCTAATTATAGCCACCCTGTTTACCCTGATGGCCCTGACCGTGAAAACTGCCTCCGCCTGAACCGGCGCCCGGGCCATGAAAGCCGCCTCTGCCTGAACCGCCGCCAGGTCCGTGGCTACCATCAAACATGTTGGAATTTTTAAATGCCTTCATGATCGTACAGTCCTTCCACAGATGGGTAGCTGGCTTCTCCCGGGTGCCGTGTCTTGGACAAGGTTCATTCAGTAGTTGCTCAAGGGTGGGACCTGACCCGCCTGACCGAGGAGGTGGCCTACCCTTGCGCCGTTGGTTGTTGCTCTGTGCATTGGTGTTAGCCACAAACTCGTCAGCCTTACATTTATTACCTCATTGATTCGCTAGGTTATGCTGGTGACCCTTATCGTTGCCGTTCTTCTTTCCCTTCCCTGTCTTCTCTTCATCCGACGCGGGATCCTTGGTACTGTCAGAATCAGCATATTTGACCAGGGCCGCCATCAACTAGCCCATGTCATTACAATCACGCTTGGGCCGCCCCAGATTCTGTTTCAGAGGTTCAAAATGGCAATTTTTCTCCAACATTAAGACCGCGGAGCCGGCATCCATCTTATCAGATGAATGTATTATCTCCTTGACCCGGCGCACCTACTGGGTCATGGACTCACCTTCCTCTTGCTTACAATTAGTCAGGTCCATGATTGACATAGGTTTTTTACATGTGTCCTTGAAGTTCCGAATGAACCGGGCTTTTAACTCCGCCCATGAGCTGATGGAGTTGGGTGGCAACCCTTTCAACCAAGTGTGAGCTGTTCCATCCAACATCATAGTGAAATACTTAGCCATTGCTGCATCGCTGACCTCCAGCAGCTCCATCACCATCTCATAACTTTCAATGCATGCCCCAGGCTGCAAGTCGGCCGTGTAATTAGGTACCTTACGAGGCCCTTTAAAGTCCTTCGGCAAGCGCTCATTACGTAGAGCCGGCACCAGGCAAGGGACACCTCTTGTTCTTGTGGCCACTCCTGCCTCAACAGAGGTTGCCGGATAAACCGGAAAAGCCAGATGAGCCGCCTGCTCAGCTGCCAGTTGAACCGCCCGCTCAGCCTCTTGACGGATTCTCTCCTTATCCGCCAAGTTGAGGGCTCCACCCTGTGCCGGCTCATGCCTGCGCGGTTGGTTACGGCGTTGAGCATTGCTTGACATAGCGGCTGAGTCCATATGCCTGCTATAGCTTGGGCTCCAGCTTGGGCGAGGGGTTGAATGGATTCTGTCTCGACTGTAAGAGTACGCATCCTGCTGTGCCAGAGCCGTTTGAAGAAGTTCTCTCACCCCTCATGTTTCAATCGCTGTCGGAGAGTCGCCTTCCATCGGGAGAGCCACCAAACGAGCCGACGCAGCGATGAGATTCTCCAAAGGGTTAGAAAAGTGACCCGGTGGTATTGGTGTGTAATGAGGCGAAGCAGTATTCATACGGGGTGGCTCCATGGCCCGCGATTGAACCGGCGCCCCAGCCCCGGGTGTCGTGATCCGGTTTGCCTCCGGCGGGTTACTTGGACCAGCCCCAGGTGTGTGGAAGAGATTCCTAGGGTCATAAGTCAGAGATAGACGTGACTGAGTTTTCTAGTGCCTTCTCCTCATGACCTCGTTTGACGCGTTCAGATCCACCAAGAGCTGGAAAGTCTCCGCTTGAGGCTGCTGAGCACGAGCATCCAAAGCCGCCCGCTCCGCGACCATCCTGACCTCTTCTGCTGCTAAATTTTCCTTTTCCTGTGCCATCTCTTCGCGTAGTCGTGCCACCTCCGCGTCATGCTGAGCCTTATCCGCCGGCTCAACTACAGCAGTCAACAGAGCCGTCAACTTATCCATGAGGTCCATTAGCAGCTGAGTCGGGGGGCGCGCGGGGTCTCCTGACCCGGCTGCTACTGACCCGGTGGTTATTGCTGCCGCAGCCGTAGAGTTCTGCCCGGGTTGAGTGCCAGTCATGAAAACTCCGGCTCGATTCGGCGGCTCAGAGAGGCCAGGAATATTGCTGCCATCGGACCAGCCCCCAAGCACGTCATCTTGTAGCTGATACAAAGAACCTGCCTTGCTTGAGGAAAACTCGCCGTCAGAACAAATGGCCATCTCACCGCCATCCACTGATCCTTCAGAGTATTCACCTCCATGGATGCAACCCACGAAGGCATGCCTCACGGGAGGTTGAGACTGGGCGGATCTCGCGCGCTGAGCCGTCTCGGTGAGGTTGGTGCAAACGTCCGACTCAGGGCCCGACTCGCCGATCCGGCCAATGAAGACATGGATTCCGCCAAAGGGGACCCGGTATCTGTACTCAATTTAGCCGACCTCGGGGCCCCAGCCATCGTCGTTGATGTAGAGCTTGTCGCGACGACTCTTGGTCATCCGGCCCACAGCGTATCCCTTGAGCCCTTCGAAGTTGCCCTTCAAGAACTCAAATCCACTGTGCGCTGGCCCCACGGTGGGCGCCAACTGTCGTGTAATTGTCATGGTAGATGTCCTAGCAAAAGGACTTAGTCGTAGGGCCATCGCAACTAGGAAGCTTAAAGGGGTTAATCGGGACAAAGGACACGAGAGTTTTATACTAGTTCGGCCCCTTACGATGATGGTAAAATCCTACGTATAGTTGTGATGGAATTGCTAGGGTTTCGATGACCAGGGAGCGAATCCTCTTTGCCTGGCTTCGAGTTGTTGTTTCTTGTCCTAACCTGCCGCCGGGTCGTCCCCTTATATACACGGTTTGACGCCTGGCGGCCTACAGAGTCCTGGCCGGCTCATAAAACGTGTCCGGCTCGGTGACTTCTTTTACATGCCTTTCCTTACAAGTCTTTCTCTACATATGGCGGTCCACAATATTGGGCCTTAAGCCGCCTCCGGGCTTAGGCCTTCTACAAGTCTTAATAAACTATCACCTTGAATATTACTGGGCTTCTTTTGTAACCCGCCATTGGGGTTGACCCGGCCCTTCCTGGGCGGGTCATACCTGGTAGCTATATCCCCAACAAGTGCCTAGCTGGTCCTTTCAACTTTAAGGGCAAGTATTTGATGGTGTGGAGATCATCTCAATGAGCCATGTGGATGTGAAGGATAAAGTCCTCAATCCAGACCCCAGGGTCTGTTGTTCCGTCGTATGACTCTATGTTCATGGGTTTGAATCCTTCTGGGAATTCATGATCCAGTACCTCATCGGTGAAACAGAGGGGGTGCGCGGCACCCTTGTATTTGGGTGTGTCTGACGGTTGTAGTGTTCGGTTTTGATTCCGAACTATTATTCTATCAATATAGTCATTTGGGCAGTGATGATTCTGTGCCGGAACGCGCTTCCTAGGTCCGTAGATGGACCTGGTCAAACTGGTTTTTTGTGTAGGTCCTCACGTAGGTCGTGTGCTGACTTGTGTACATCATCGTTAGCCGCCCTGTCGCGACCATGGGGTGGCCAGTCCGGTTGATCGGCCGTTTTATTTTCTGGCTGAGTGGGCTCTAAGGCCTCATCTTCGAATTCAGGCAACAACTTGCACTTTGGATAGCTTTTTGTGTGGCGATTACCGCCGTACTTTTCTTCCGTGTCAAGCACTTTATTCCGTCTGCTGTTGAGCATGTTCTGCGCAATCTTAAGCCTTTGCTTCTGCTTCTTCAGGCTCCATGCGGTTTCAATGAGCCTTTTATGAAGGTTCTCTTGTTCCAAGTGTCTTTCAGGGATGATGTGTGCATCGTCGTCTGGACTATTCATGTCTCCGGGGACATGCTGATGAGTTTTACCCTCGGGGTCGTCATGACCGGACAGCGGCTCCGTACTATGTTCGTTGTCCGCTGATTCACCCTGCTCCACCGCTGGGTTCATGTGGTCATTGTCTCCTTTGGGGTCGACCAGGGTGTTACTCTTTCTTGCACTGTTATCGTTGTTTTTGCCGGGGCGGGATTTGGAGCGGCGCTTACGCCGTCGCTTTGGTTGCTTCTCGAGGGAATTTGTCCTTCGCTGCTTCCTCCCGTTCCTCTTCATCATTTTCTTTGGGTGTATCCACCATGTATATATCGTGTGATGAAGTGGCAGTCCAGCGCCCTGCGGGCGGTGGTTCCTGTTCATCTCCCGCTTCGTCGTCCATACTGTCGATGTCTTCGGAGCCGAAATCAAGAATGTGGGTTAAGTCGTCGATAGTGACTATTAAGTGGGTGGTGGGTGGGGAGCGAATTTCTTCCCCGTTCGCTTCCCACTCAAGCCGAACATAGTTCGGCCAAGGGCCTCCTGACAAGGAGAGAGATCTTAATGAATTTAGCACATCGCCCAAGGGCGAGCGCTGAAAGATATCCGCCGAGGAAAACTCTGTGATTGGCGCCCAATCAGATTTGATAGGTACGGACGCAAGCGGTTCGGAGACCGTGGCCAGGGACGAATCCAAAGGTCCGGCAACACAGGTCTCATAGGAGGTGAAGTCAGTATTCGGCTCTTCCTCGGACGGGGTCCATCCACCCTTCCTCGGACGACGCGATCTGCTCTGGATCAAGGGCCAGAGTCGCCGCAGGTGTGATCTCCCGAACACTGTCCGGTGATAGAGCTAAGTCATGCCCGTTGTGACTGTGCGGTGCACCTGACGCGGGCTCGAATCCGTTGAAGATCAAGTCTCTGCGGATGTCGGCAGTATAGTTCAAACTTCCAAACCTGACCTGATGGCCAGGGGCGTAGCTCTCGATCTACTCCAGATGGCCAAACGAGTTGGCCCATAGTGCAAAGCCGCCGGATGCGAAGCTCTGTCCGGGGAGAAAAACCTCACCCTGGATCGCATTGTTGCCGATGATCGAAGGAGCCGTCAAGCCTTATGGTGACGACACAGTGGAACTCTCAATGAAAGCACCAATGTCGGTGTCAAAATCAACAGATCTCGGGTAGGGGGTCCCGAATTGTGCGTCTAAGGCGGATGGTAACAGGAGGCGGGGGACACAATGTTTACCCAGGGTCGGTCCCTCTCGATGGAGGTAATACCCTACTTCCTGCTTGATTGATCTTAATGATATGAGTATTACAAGAGTTGAGCTACCACGAGATCGGAGAGGCTAAACCCTAGAAGCTAGCCTATGGTATGATTGTTGTTGTCCTACGGACTAAAACCCTCCGGTTTATATAGACACCGGAGGGGCTAGGGTTACACAGATTCGGTTACAAGGGAGGAGATCTATATATTCGAATCGCCAAGCTTGCCTTCCACGCAAAGAAGAGTCCCACCCGGACACGGGACGAAGCCTTCAATCTTGTATCTTCATAGTCCAACAGTCCGTACAAAGGATATAGTCCGGCTGTCCGAGGAACCCCTAATCCAGGACTCCCTCACACCTAATGCGGTGGAAGTCAGTGTTTGTGAGGCACGTTGGTTGCGGCCACCAATGTTGTCAGTGAACCACCCGGTGCTATGGACGAGGGCGTAGATGAGGTAGCTCCGCTGCGGTGGTGAAGCGTGACCGTCATCTTCGTCGTTGTTGTCGTACGGCATAGAGGTGGGGAAAGATACGAGACGAGGGGTGATTCGAACTTTGCTTGGGTTGGCGGTGAATTAGGGATTTGAGCGCTCTAGGCGCGGAAGGGGGCGGTGGAGAAGAGAGATTTTGTAGGGCTTGAATTGGGGCCGCTAGATATTTCAATCCGAAACATGGAAGCACAAACTGTTAACAGGACTAAAAGAATATGTGAAGGTAGTACACTTGACAAGGCTCAAATATTTCCATTAGACCAAATTCGTTAGATGCATAGATTAAATCCTACGAAAATCACAAAGGTCAATGTTCTGTTAACAGAAAAACCAAAAAAACAACTTTATTTTCATAGATACTTTAGAGCTGTTGATGATCAAGTAAATGAACTATAATATGGATGAAAGTGATACTAACATGTAGATCGCAGAGAAATTCTCACAACTGATATAGGGCACAAAATCATTGGATGTACAGAGCAATAGCTATAGCCTCCGGGAAACAGCTAAGTGATGTTTAAAACTGTCGAATTCTCAGACTTAGCAAAATTTCAGAAATTTTCATAATAGTATTTAAAACTTTGAAAAAATCATTTAAAATAATCTGTAGCTCGGATGGAAAAACTTTGTACATGAAAGTTTCTCAGAACGACGAGACAAATCCGAATACGTAGCCCGTTCATCCGCCACACACCCCTAGCATATCAAACACACAAGTTTGCCCCTCCGGTTCATCTGTCCAAAAACATGAAACACCGAGGATACTTTCCCGGTTGTTTCCCCCTTCGCTGGTATCACCTCCTACTGCGTTAGGGCACACCTGGCACTGTTACTTGTCATGTCATGCATCGATATGCATCTGTTTGAATTGTATTCATTGTTTCTTCCTCCTCTTCTCTCTGGTAGACTACGAGACTGACGCCGCTGCTGGTGCCCGGATCGACTACATTGTTGATGACCCCTCCTTGCTAGAGCAACCAGGCAAGCCCCCCTGATCACCAGATATCGCCTATTCTTCTCTCTACCTTGCATTAGAGTAGTGTAGCATGTTGCTGCTTTCCGTTAATCCTATCCTGATGCATAGCCTGTCTTTGCTACTACTGTTGTTAACTTTACCTGCAATCCTACATGCTTAGTATAGGATGCTAGTATTCCATCAGTGGCCCTACATTCTTATCCGTCCGCCATGCTATACTATCAGGTCGTGATCACTCGGGAGGTGATCACGGGTATATACCTATATACATAATATATGATACCTGTGGTGACTAAAGTCGGGTCGGCTCGTAGAGTACCCGCGAGTGATTCACGGATTAGGACCGAAAGGACATTTGTCCTGACGGCCCTCTGAGTGGACCTTTGTGGCGGAGCGACAGGGCAGGTTCAGACCACCTAGGAGAGAGGTGGGCCTGGCCCTGGTCGGAATCCGTGGTTAATTCATTTAACACACTTAACGAGATCTTGGTATTTGATCTGAGTCTAGCCACTCGCCTATACGCACTAACGAACTGCGCGGGAATAGTTATGGGCACTCGACATCGTGGTATCAACCGAAGCCTTCTTGACGTCAGTGATTGAGCGGCGCGCGCCGGATTGGACTAGAACACCTGCTCTTGTATTAGGGAGGCTAGGTCTGCTTCCGGCCGCACACGCAACGTGCAGGTGTGCAATGGGCGATGGGCCCAGACACCTGCGTGCTTAGGATTTAGACCGACGTGCTGAACTCTCTGTTGTGCCTAGGTGGGGCTGCGACGTGTTGATCTTCTGAGGCTGGGCATGACCCAGGAAAGTGTGTCCGACCAAAGGGATTGAGCGTGTTGGGTTATGTGGTGCACCCCCGTAGGGAAGTTTATCTATTCGAATAGCCGTGTCCCTCGGTAAAAGGATGACCTGGAGTTGTACCTTGACCTTATGACAACTAGAACTGAATATTTAATAAAACACACCCTTTCAAGTGCCAGATACAACCCAGTGATCGCTCTCTCACAGGGCGACGAGGGGAGGATCGTCGGGTAGGATTATGCTATGCGATGATACTTGGTTAACTTACCATCTAGTCTCTTCTACTGCTTCAAGATGGAGGCTGCTAGAAGCGTAGTCTTTGATAGGACTAGCTATCTCCCTCTTATTCAGGCATTCTGCAGTTCAGTCCACATATACTACCCCTTTCATTGATACCAATGCATATGTAGTGTAGCTCCTTGCTTGCGAGTACTTTGGATGAGTACTCACGGTTGCTTTGCTTCCCTCTTTTCCCCCTTTCTATACCTGGTTGTTGCGACCAAACGTTGGAGCCCAGGAGCCAGATGCCACCGTCGACGACGACTCCTACTACACTGGATGTGCCTACTACTACGTGTAGGCCGCCACCGACGATCATGAGTAGTTTAGGAGGATCCCAGGCAGGAGGCCTGCGCCTCTTTCGATTTGTATCCCAGTTTGTGCTAGCCATCTTATGGCAACTTGTTTAACTTATGTATGTACTCAGATATTGTTGCTTCTGCTGACTCATCTATGATTGAGCTCTTGTATTCGAGCCCTCGAGGCCCCTGGCTTGTAATATGATGCTTGTATGACTTATTTTATTTTTAGAGTTGTGTTGTGATATCTTCCCGTGAGTCCCTGATCTTGATCATACACGTTTGCGTGTATGATTAGTGTATGATTGAATCGGGGGCGTCACAAGTTGGTATCAGAGCCGACTGCCTGTAGGTAGCCCCCTTTCCAAATCCTTGGCCAAAGTTGAGTCTAGTCGTCCAAAACTGTTTTACTAACTTGGCTGTGTGGCTTACGGGCCCACGTCGCCATTGGGTGGTATTAGGATCTTTTATTCCTCGTCTATACTCTGGGACTCTGATCTCGCGTCTTTTTGGGTTAAACATTTTACTAACTCTGACATTAGGTTCTCGTACCCACTTCCTCCCGGAGAGCCCCGACATTATCGATGATCGCTTTATTTGCCAGAAGATTCTGCAGATACTACTTGATGTTTCTCGAGACCCTATGCCAACTGCCTTACTGTTCTTGACCACCGATAATCCCCGTGAATAACATCCTTGCCGCTTGTACCTTCATCCCCAGTTGCTCCTATTATTGCAAGATAGCCCTAGTACTCTCCGTGGTTCCGGGAATCCTTTGCGCCTTCTGCTTTGGAGCTTCTTTTTGCACTACAGATAATTCACTTAACCAGAGTTCGTTCATCCCCAGTTGTTCATATGCTTTCCAAAATACCTGAATGTAACATCCCAAATTTGCAATTTGGAATGTTATACACTAGATCATCATGCATATCATATTTTCATGCATTTTGGTTGATCCTAGAAATTTCACGCAACTCAAGGACCCACGGAGAGAGTTGGAGATTTCGTTATTTTCATATTTGAGTTCTCTGAAATTTTGGAAAAGAGGATCATTTGATTTATTTATTTCATCTTCAATTATTTTTCCAATATAAAAAACATGAGTGAGGGAATAATATGACTTTCCCAAGGTTAGGAAAAATAAAGATCTAATGAATAAATCAAATTTTGGTTTTGCCGGAGTTTTGTTTGCTTTTTATTTGGATAGGGAAAATGCGTGTTTGCAAAAATTGCATTTTAGGCCCGGAGAAAAGTTCATTTTGTTCGACTCATTTTTAGGAGTCGGGGAAAATTTACTTTAGATTTTTTGGAGTTCGTTTAGATGGTTTTCATTTGTTTTTCTACGCGCGAAACCGATTTAAAAAAAAGGAGCAGCTCCCGCGCGCCAGGCCAGCCGGGCCAAGGCCCAGCCAGCCGCCACCGCCCCCAGCCCCTCGCGCGAAGCCGAGTTCCAGCGGGACACTAGGCCGCCGCCCCCCCCCCCCCTTTGCCCCTTGGCCAAGTCACACCCCCCCTCCTAGTGTATATACTCACCCCCCCTCTCTTTACCTCCACCACCCAAGCCGCCGCCGCCACCTTAAGCCGCCGCCGCCGCCCGGAGCCCCGCCTCCCGAGGTAGCCGCGCCGCGCCTCTTTTTCTTTCCCCGGTTCGGTTTCTCTTAAAAGAACCGTCCCGTTTCTTTTCCGTTTTATTTCCGGTTTTTCTTTTTGGTTCCTTTTCCGAAACCCTAGATCGGTTTTCTTTCTTCTTTCGGACCGTTCGTCTCAACGAACGTGATCACCGATTTTTTTCCGGTTAACGACGCCCGTTCGTTTAACCATTCATCTCTTTCTTTTTGTCGGATTTATTCCGCGATAGCGATCTCAGATCCGAACTTCGTTCTAGTCTTTCTTCCCGCTCTTTTATCGGAATCAGGTGATTCAAGCGCCAGGAGTTTCGTCTCGAAACCGCCGTTCCGTCTAATCAACTTGAACAAACCTTTGCTACAGTAAAATTTGACCTAGTTTCAACTTGCTAGAACCGAGTTGTTTTCTTCCGCCGTTTGTTTTTCCGTCATCTATTCGGTTCTTTCTTTCTTTGCAACCGGAGTTCTTAAGTTGAACTTTCTGGTTCATTCTCTTGTTCGAGTTTTTCCTGTGCATTAGATGAGTACTTATTGTGTGCTTGTTGTTTGTCTGCGATAGATCACCCGGATTGCGCCGCTTGTTACTTCGAAACCCTAGGACTCGCGGATTCTCAGCAAGGCAAGTAACACTTTGATCATACCTTTTCTACAACCCAGTTTTATTGCATTAGATCAATCCTCTCACATTGCATGATTAGGATCTAATTAAATTGTGGGATGGGAGGTAGATGAGGTAGTACCTATCACCTGTATTATTATGAAACCTTTGGGAGTTACTTCTACGTTTGCTTATTATGCCATGCTATGCTAGTAGACGTGGATTGGGTGAGTGATATCCATGACAGATGTGAGTATCGTTAATTAATGGTTTATCTAAGGTGGCAACTTAAACACACATCTGGGTGGATTGAGGCACCTGATTTCTATCAGGACTTGCCTGTTTTTCTTTGGACCGCCACCCAGGCTCAGAGGGATCATAAGATCATTCATGCTAGTAAGTTCCGTGTGCAGCCACAAGCCATTATGGGCTCTGGCATAGTTGACTAAGTCGTGCGAACTCTTATAGTGGTAGACTAGCAGATGTAGGGGATGTAGGAGGTACGGTCTACCCGATCGTAAGGTGCTAGTGCTTCTGAAAGACTATGTCTCGGTCATCCGTTTCTCAAACACCATGTAGTGCGAGAAATCCAACGGAGGAGATCGAGTCTTGTGGGGAAAAGTGCACAAACCTCTGCAGAGAGTACAAACTAATCATGATTAGCCGTGTCCCCGGTTATGGACAACTTGCGTATCTAGTACTTGAATATCATGTGAATCTCATCACGTTACTCTAATTAATATTAATGGGTTTTAATTACTTAATTGGGATCGGAATGCTGTCAAATATTCTCGATGTTTAACAACTACCATGATAGTTAAATAAATTTATTCCTTTGCAATAGGGAAAAACTGGCTTTACGCAAAACTGTAACCATAGAGCTTTCCACCAGCCATATATGCATGTAGTATAGCTGTTTCATTCCATTACTCTCTATGTGTTACATTGCCAGCATATTCCATGTGCTGACCCGTTTTCGGGCTGCAACTTCTCATGTTGCAGACTTTTCAGACGACGAGTAAGGTGCTTTTAGGTCGTGGTTCTATACTCAGTGATGCCGTTGGAGTTAATGGACCCTTTTATCTTCCGAGTCTTCCGCTGTTATCGATATTACATGGCCTTAAGCCATATTTATTGTAATAAGTTCTCTTTGAGACATCGATGTAATAAGTGTGTGATTGCAACTCTGCTATAAATCCTTCGAAGTACTGTGTGGTGTCAGCATTACTGATCCAGGGATGACACCGGAGCAAAGTAGACTTGATCCATTCGGGTCGGGTCGCTACAGAGATGGTATTAGAGCACACGCTGACTGTAGGACACGACCACTAAGTTAAAGCCATATTTCACCATTCTCTTCTCATTTTCTAACTCCTCATCTTTTCTACTCTTTTAGGATGACGAACGCGAAGATTAAGTACGCTCAACCGGATGAAGGCACACCATTTGAATTTCACCTGAAGGAAGTCACCAAGTACCTGAACATTGGATTACCAAGCTTCATGGGAACCTTCAACGCCACTCTGCCTGAAGAGGAGCGCTGGAAGATTCAAGCTCACGTTCCGGGAAGGACATTCGCGCCAATCACGAAGCCTATAGATAGTGTTTTCAATGCACCAACCTGGAGTCTGGGAAGGAGCATGGCAGCTCATATCACCATGGGACGCATTGGAGAAGTTTATCAAGAAGACCTCAAGGACACTATCTACCAGATTTGCGGACGCCGAGATGAACAATGGGAGTTAGTCAGCACCAAGAAGGATAGATCCATTGCATCTTTCATCCAGGAGTTAAACCAGCACATTCGACGCCACGAGAACCAGATGTGCAATGATATGATAGAGTTGAAGAATGCGAAGGCAAGGATCATCGAGCTAGAAGGAGAACTGTAGTCTACACGCAAGGACTACATGGACGAGATCGTAGCTCTAGCAAGACACAATAGCGATCTTAAGCAGGATATTGAAGAACTCAAGAGGAAGTTAGCATCCAAGGAGGAAGACGAGTACGTCGCATGTCCGGACAACTACATCATCATCGACGACACCGATTCGGATCCAAGTGAACCCAACTTTGAAGACGAAGCTGGAGCAGATATCATGGAGTCTTCCACCGGTTCAAATTTCTAGATGACCACCAGATAGTAGTAGCATTTTCCCCTATAAACATTATAGTCGAGCACTTTTGCGATAGTTAGACCGTTTGTAAGCCCTTGTTTGATTGAATGAAGTGATTTTGTGTGCATTTGCTCATGTGCATTGGGGTAGTGTTTTCCCTTTAGACCTCACTCTATTCTTAATTCTCGTCTTTTCTAAACCCTCAGATGCCTCCGAGACGTGACAATGGATTCCCACCGGAGCTCACTCAGTTGATCCAGCAGCAGAATCAATTGATGCAGATGTTAGTTCAGAACCAGCAGAACAACAACAACAATAACCCACCACCACCGCCGCCGCCTGTTGACCACTTAGCCCGTTTTCTTAGGCTGAATCCGCCGGTGTTTTCCAGTAGCACCGAGCCGATAGTAGCAGACGATTGGCTCCGCAAGATAGGAAGGGAGTTGACCACTGCAGGATTCACGGATGGTGAGAAAGTGAAGTTTGCCGCTCACCAGCTTGACGGACCCGCGGCAGCATGGTCGGAGAATTTCACAGCCACTTACCCAGTTGACACTGTCACATGGGATCAGTTTCAGCAAGCTTTCCGCACTTCCCATGTTTCAGCAGGAGCTATGGCCATGAAGAAGCGTGAGTTTCGCAACTTACGCCAAGGAGGAAGGACAGTTGCCAGTACGTTGACGATTTCAGCAAGTTAGCACGTTATGCCCCAGATGACGTTGCTACGGATGCAGCTAAGAAGGAGAAGTTTCTGGAAGGACTGAATGATGAACTAAGCATGCAGTTGATGGTAGCGAGTTTCAACAACTACCAGGAGTTGGTAGATCGTGCCATCATGATTGAAGGGAAGCAACAGCAGATTGAGAACCGCAAGAGGAAATATGGACAGGGGAAGTATAACTCTGGAGCCCAGCAGAAGCCCCGTTTTGCCCCTAAACCGGGATTTCAGTTTCAGCACACCCATGGAGGAGGTAGCTCGCACAACCATAATGGCCACAAGAATGGTAATGGGAATGGAGGAAGCAACGGCCAGAACCGTACCACCCCATCGACCCCAACCAAGAGAGATCTGAGTCAAGTCACTTGTTTCAAGTGTTCCAAGACCGGACATTATGCCAATGAATGCCCTGAAGGCCAGAATGGAAATGGCAATGGAAGCTCTAGGAAGAAGCCGAACCCTTTCAACAGGGGACAGGTGAACCACGTTAATGTGGAGGAGGTTGAAGATCAGCCTGATGCAGTAATCGGTAAGTTTCTGGTTAAGTCATTTACTGCACTTGTTCTTTTTGACACTGGTGCGTCGCATTCATACATATCAAGGGGATTTGTGGATAAATATAACCTGCCAACCCAAGCCTTAGGTCACCCATGTTAGTAAGCTCACCAGGAGCGGAGTTTATGGCTAGATGATGGTGTGATCGGTTACCATTAAGGATTGGAAACTATGTTTTTCCCTCAGACCTAATAGTATTGGAATCTAAAGGATTGGATGTGATATTAGGCATGGATTGGTTATCAAAGTATGAAGGGAATATTGAGTGTGCTAGTAAGTCAATTTTGCTTACCACACCAGAAGGAAGAAGGATCAAGTATGTATCCCGGCATGTGCCAAACAGGACACAAGTAAACTTCCTAACAGGAGTTGTGCAAGAGGAAGTACCAGTGGTGAAGGATTTTCCTGATGTATTTCCTGAGGAATTGCCAGGCATGCCACCGGATAGAGACGTTGAGTTTTTGATTGAGTTATTGCCAGGTATAGGCCCAATATCGAAGCGACCGTACCGGATGCCAGCAAAGGATTTGGTGGAAATTAAGAATCAGATTAAGGTGTTATTGGATAAAGGTTACATTCGCCCAAGTTCTTCGCCTTGGGGGTCACCCGTACTTCTAGTGGAAAAGAAGGATGGATCATTAAGGATGGTTGTAGATTATCGGGGATTGAATGAAGTAACCATCAAGAACAAGTACCCACTGCCAATGATCAACGATCTATTTGATCGGTTGCAAGGAGCTAAAGTGTTTTCCAAGATCGATTTGCGATCAGGGTACCATCAGTTGAAGATTCGAGAGCAGGACATACCTAAGACAGCATTCACCACAAGATATGGACTGTATGAGTATACCTTTATGTCATTTGGACTGACTAACGCACCTGCCTATTTTATGAACCTGATGAACAAGGTATTTATGGAGTTTTTGGATAAGTTCGTCATAGTGTTCGTTGATGACATTTTGATTTATTCAAAGAATGAAGAGGAGCATAAGGAACATTTGCGTTTGGTTTTGGAGAAACTAAGGGAACATCAGTTATATGCCAAATTCAGCAAATGTGAGTTTTGGTTAAAGGAAGTTGGATTTCTTGGACATGTTATATCCGGAGAAGGGATAGCAGTTGACCCCACAAAGGTTGAGACCGTAACCGAATGGGAAGCACCAACGACAGTTGGAGAGATCCGGAGTTTTCTTGGACTCGCAGGATACTACCGGAGGTTCATTGAGAACTTTTCAAAGATTGCAAAGCCTATGACTGAATTGTTGAAGAAGGATACTAAGTTCAATTGGACTGAGGAATGTGAGGCTAGTTTCCAGGAATTGAAGAAACGCTTGGTTACCTCACCAGTATTGATTTTGCCAGATCAGACCAAGGATTATGAGGTGTATTGCGACGCTTCACGTCGAGGACTTGGAGCAGTGCTTATGCAGGAAGGGAGAGTTGTTTCGTATGCTTCACGGCAACTGAAGCCTCATGAGTTGAATTATGCCACGCATGATTTGGAGTTAGCAGCTGTAGTGCATGCATTGAAGACGTGGAGACATTTCCTCATTGGAAATCATTGTGAGGTGTACACGGATCACAAGAGTTTGAAGTACATTTTCACTCAGAAGGAGTTGAACCTCCGACAAAGGAGATGGTTGGAGCTCATCAAGGATTATGACATGAGATTGCATTACCATCCCGGAAAAGCTAAGGTAGTAGCTGACGCATTGAGCCGTAAGAGCCATGTCAATACTCTAATGACGGGGAATATACCCAAGGAGTTAGCAGAAAACCTTCGTGAGCTATGTTTGGAAATAGTTCCGAGAGGCTATGTAGCAGCATTCGATATTTAGTCAACATTGATGGATAAAATCAGAGAGGCTCGGAAATCTGACAAGGAGATTGCTTCTATAAAGGAGAAACTGAGAAAAGGAAAAGCTAAAGGATTTCGTGAGGACGAGCACGATACCCTATGGTTTGAGGACCGTGTTTATGTGCCAAATGACCCGGATCAGGAAGTTGATTTTGCAAGAGGCACATGATTCACCGTATTCGATTCACCCAGGGAATACCAAGATGTATTTGGATTTGAAGGAAACATTCTGGTGGACCGGAATGAAGAAGGATATTGCAGCATATGTAGCAGTTTGTGACGTATGTCAGAGAGTAAAGGCAGAGCATCATAAGCCAGCAAGATTATTACAACCATTGCCGATACCCGAATGGAAGTGGGATAAGATAGGCATGGATTTTATCACAGGACTACCCAGGACAAAATCAGGCTATGACTCGATATGGGTAGTAGTTGATCGTTTGACGAAGGTAGCACATTTCATTCCAGTTAAGACTACTTACACCAGTGCTAAGTTGGCAAAGATATACATGACTAGAATCATTTGTTTGCATGGAGTTCCGAGGAGTATTGTATCAGATAGAGGAACCCAATTTACCACAAAATTTTGGAATCAGTTGCATGAAACTTTAGGAACCAGACTGGAGTTTAGCATAGCTTTTCACCCACAGATGGATGGACAGACCGAGAGAGTCAATCAGATTTTGGAAGACATGCTGAGAGCTTGTGCACTAGATTATGGATCTAGTTGGGACGATAACTTGCTGTATGCGGAGTTTTCTTATAACAATAGTTACCAAACCAGTTTGAAGATGGCACCTTTCGAAGCTTTATACGGAAGGAGGTGCAGGACACCGTTGTCATGGGACGAAGTTGGAGACCGTCAATTCTTTGGACCAGATTTGATTAAGGAGTCTGAACGGAAAGTTAAGTTGATTCGCGATAGGCTCAAGGTAGCCCAGACCAGGCAGAAGAGCTACGCAGATTCTAAACACAAGGAGACAGTCTACGAAACCGGAGACAGAGTTTATCTCCGAGTATCCCCACTTCGAGGAGTTAAGCGCTTTGGAGTTAAGGGAAAATTAGCACCGCGCTTCGTTGGACCGTACAAGATCTTGCAACGTATGGGAGAAGTCGCTTATAAGTTGGAATTACCAGAGGAGCTGTCAGGAGTTCATGATGTATTCCATGTTTCTCAGCTGAAGAAATGTCATGCCGAGATGGCGGAGGTTCCGCTAAGAGATACCGTGCCACTCGAAGCGATTCAGTTGAAGGACGACTTAACGTATGAGGAGAAGCCAGTCAAGATTCTCGATTATGCCAGCAGAGTTACCCGCAGCAAGGTTATCAAGTTTTGCAAAGTTCAGTGGAACCACCACTCAGAGGATGAAGCCACCTGGGAAAGAGAAGAAGATTTGCTCAAGGACCACCCTCACCTATTTTCTAGCCAACCCGAATCTCGAGGGCGAGATTCATCTTAAGGGGGGTAGGTTTGTAACATCCCAAATTTGCAATTTGGAATGTTATACACTAGATCATCATGCATATCATATTTTCATGCATTTTGGTTGATCCTAGAAATTTCACGCAACTCAAGGACCCACGGAGAGAGTTGGAGATTTCGTTATTTTCATATTTGAGTTCTCTGAAATTTTGGAAAAGAGGATCATTTGATTTATTTATTTCATCTTCAATTATTTTTCCAATATCAAAAAAATGAGAGAGGGAATAATATGACTTTCCCAAGGTTAGGAAAAATAAAGATCTAATGAATAAATCAAATTTTGGTTTTGCCGGAGTTTTGTTTGCTTTTTATTTGGATAGGGAAAAATGCGCGTTTGCAAAAATTGCATTTTAGGCCCGGAGAAAAGTTCATTTTGTTCGACTCATTTTTAGGAGTCGGGGAAAATTTACTTTAGATTTTTCGGAGTTCGTTTAGATGGTTTTCATTTGTTTTTCTGCGCGCGAAACCGATTTAAAAAAAAGGAGAAGCTCCCGCGCGCCAGGCCAGCCGGGCCAAGGCCCAGCCAGCCGCCACCGCCCCCAGCCCCTAGCGCGAAGCCGAGTTCCAGCGGGACTCTAGGCCGCCGCCCCCCCCCCCCTTTGCCCCTTGGACAAGTCACACCCCCCCTCCTAGTATATATACTCACCCCCCCTCTCTTTTCCTCCACCACCCAAGCCGCCGCCGCCGCCTTAAGACGCCGCCGCCGCACGAAGCCCCGCCTCCCGAGGTAGCCGCGCCGCGCCTCTTTTTCTTTCCCCGGTTCGGTTTCTCTTAAAAGAACCGTTCCATTTCTTTTCCGTTTTCTTTTCGGTTTTTCTTTTCGGTTCCTTTTCCGAAACCCTAGATTGGTTTTCTTTCTTCTTTAGGACCGTTCGTCTCAACGAACGTGATCACCGATTTTTTTCCGGTTAACAACGCCCGTTCGTTTAACCGTTCATCTCTTTCTTTTCGTCAGATTTATTCCGCGATCGCGATCTCAGATCCGAACTTCGTTCTAGTCTTTCTTCCCGCTCGTTTATCGGAATCAGGTGATTCAAGCGCCTGGAGTTTCGTCTCGAAACCGCCGTTCCGTCTAATCAACTTGAACAAGCCTTTGCTACAGTAAAATTTGACCTAGTTTCAACTTGCTAGAACCGAGTTGTTTTCTTCCGCCGTTTGTTTTTCCGTCGTCTGTTCGGTTCTTTCTTTCTTTGCAACCGGAGTTCTTAAGTTGAACTTTCTGGTTCGTTCTCTTGTTCGAGTTTTTCCTGTGCATTAGATGAGTACTTATTGTGTGCTTGTTGTTTGTCTGCGATAGATCACCCGGATTGCGCCGCTTGTTACTTCGAAACCCTAGGACTCGCGGATTCTCAGCAAGGCAAGTAACACTTTGATCATACCTTTTCTACAACCCAGTTTTATTGCATTAGATCAATCCTCTCACATTGCATGATTAGGATCTAATTAAATTGTGGGATGGGAGGTAGATGAGGTAGTACCTATCACCTGTATTATTATGAAACCTTTGGGAGTTACTTCTACGTTTGCTTATTATGCCATGCTATGCTAGTAGACGTGGATTGGGTGAGTGATATCCATGACAGATGTGAGTATTGTTAATTAATGGTTTATCTAAGGTGGCAACTTAAACACACATCTGGGTGGATTGAGGCACCTGATTTCTATCAGGACTTGCCTGTTTTTCTTTGGACCGCCACCCAGGATCAGAGGGATCATAAGATCATTCATGCTAGTAACTTCTGTGTGCAGCCACAAGCCATTATGTGCTCTGGCATAGTTGACTAAGTCGTGCGAACTCTTACAGTGGTAGACTAGTAGATGTAGGGGATGTAGGAGGTACGGTCTACCCGATCATAAGGTGCTAGTGCTTCTGAAAGACTATGTCTCGGTCATCCGTTTCTCAAACACCATGTAGTGCGAGAAATCCAATGGAGGCGATCGAGTCTTGTGGGGAAAGGTGCACAAACCTTTGCAGAGAGTACAAACTAATCATGATTAGCCGTGTCCCCGGTTATGGACAACTTGAGTATCTAGTACTTGAATATCATGTGAATCTCATCACGTTACTCTAATTAATATTAATGGGTTTTAATTACTTAATTGGGATCGGAATGCTGTCAACCATTCTCGATGTTTAACAACTACCATGATAGTTAAATAAATTTATTCCTTTGCAGTAGGGAAAAACTGGCTTTACGCAAAACTGTAACCATAGAGCTTTCCACCAGCCATATATGCATGTAGTATAGCTGTTTCATTCCATTACTCTCTATGTGTTACATTCCCAGCATATTCCATGTGCTAACCCGTTTTCGGGCTGCAACTTCTCATGTTGCAGACTTTTCAGACGATGAGTAAGGTGCTTTTAGGTCGTGGTTCTATACTCAGTGATGCCGTTGGAGTTAATGGACCCTTTTATCTTCTGAGTCTTCCGCTGTTATCGATATTAGATGGCCTTAAGCCATATTTATTGTAATAAGTTCTCTTTGAGACATCGATGTAATAAGTGTGTGATTGAAACTCTGCTATAAATCCTTCGAAGTACTGTGTGGTGTCAGCATTACTGATCCAGGGATGACACCGGAGCACCGTAGACTTGATCCATTCGGGTCGGGTCGCTACACTGAAACTGCTATCTGATCTTTCAAAAATCCTCTGCAGCCTATTGCTCTTGATTCTCCTTGCCTGCTTGCATTAGGATTAATTCCATATGTCTAGCAATATTCTTTAAAATTCTTTGTGATTGTCTTTCTGTTCCTATGGATTCAATGTGTGTGTGAATACTCGCAATCATCAATTAATCCTTGGAAATTTTCTTTCTGACATAGACATCGTTCAGATGAGTTGGTTCTTGCCCAATCCAAACTTGATCGGGTGCACCCCTAAGTCTATTCAACTTCTCCATCTATAATCAGAGCCTCTGCTTCTAATCCCCACGATATGAAAATCACATTTCCTTGTATTTGAGCTTTGAATTAGTCAATTGTTTCTATAATCTGATCTCCTTGTATTCTTTCTTCTTCTGGTTGAGTACCGATGCTCACATCAGATCCCTTGTGGACTACCAGATCCTTTGTTGGATTTTATCCGACAACGTCCTTCGCATTCAATAACCTTGTGAGCCTTTCCTCGGATACTTAATGCCTTTCATAAATTGTATACTCTGCTTTTGTCAACCATTCTATGCAATCGAGCTTGTGCTAATTACTTCTAAAGATTGTGGTATATGTTCCTAAGATGACCGGATGGGTTGAACCTATGCTTTTTCTAATCTATGTGAACCTAGAAACTTCTATGGTTCATACTCTACTGGTGTTATGCCAGATAAAAATTTCAACAGTACAACTTCTTCGAAGACGAGAAGTGAATGAAAGGTTAGGCATTGAAGAAGTGGGAGTCGACCTTGAACTTTGTGTTCATGCCCATAGAAACGATGTAGGTCTTATCATGGAAGCTTCTCATAAGAATAATTATTCCCTTGGTATAATTTGATCCCATATCTGTGATTTTTACCTTTGTAATCGTGGTTCCAACAAAGATTGTTCTTATTTCATCCCATTTCTTGGACAAGTTGAAGTACTTGCCTTTTGTATATCAATACGCATGGAAAACCTCTAATATGATCTACCTTCGAGTATTACCCCTGGTATCTCAAGGATATCATGCCATTGCACCACATCTTATGAACTTTTGAAGAAGACTACCTTTCCATGTCATTGTCACTTCATGGGTTCTGGGTTGTTTGTCAACCGATGACAGCGATAGGTGAATCGATCCTGCACTACTATTTAACAACTCTAAGTAATTTTCATTGCTTACGAGTTTAATAATCCTTCAAGTCATTCCTAGCCCGATCGGCTATATCATTATCATGATAAATTTTAACCGTGCTACCCGATCCTTCTTCCCGGAGCATAATTTTCGATGATGAGCTAAGCCTACGTCGATCTTCCTCGTCATATTATTTCTCCTTGAACAACAAGCTTGATTTTGTGTTTGTGTCGTACCCCGTGGTTCCAATAACCCTTCTCTCCATCATTCCTTTGACTTGATGTCATTGCCGATCGATTACATCTTCATGGAACCTCTTGACAAATATGTCATGATCATCATCAACATTCTAAGGTCTTCCAGGTTATCATTTGAATTCATGATGAGAAATACCCTCCTTTCCCCTCAATGATTTGTGTTATCATCGACAACATTTTTGTCGTCCCCCCCCAAGACAAACTTGTTCATATAATTTTGGAAATACATCCTTTTTGACTTGTCGATGGATTGCAGCTGAACCCATCAGACTCCTCCTCATGTTTTTCCTAATAAAATTGCATGAGTTGTTCTAGAAATTCCCAATGGATCCTTTGTGTTCCCAAGGTCTGACCTTTACCTGATGACCATGTCAATGCTATCCCGAAGCATGGTTGTGGTACTCCGGACATCATTAAGAACATTGGAGGCGCAATGCTAAATGTTTCTTGATCACTTATCCAAACACCATTGTAGGGGTAACGTCATGAATTTCCTCTCCCCTTTACCTAAATGGTAACTTGCTTACTATCCTATCATGGATGTCATCCTCTGCTTGTCCTTGGGAAGGATATACTCCTAATATTTGTGTTTAAACACATTTCCCTTTCCATTGCTCTAATTAAATTAATAATAACCTTTTCCTTCCATTGTTTTGTTTAACCTTTCTTGTGATCTTTATGATATAAGCAGTAATAATTCCCTGCTTATGTAAACACCTCGGTGCACAACGCTTTCAAGAAAAACCCAGTTACTATTGTTGATGACATCCCAGTAACCGCCGGTGGACGAGAACTTGGCCTATTGGCCCGCCTCATTTCGACAATCAGGAAAATGGTTCTCTTCGTCCCTCGCCCTTGGTACCAACGTTGTTGCCAACATAACTGATAGGCTATCCACTGACAAGCCTTGCTATCATGACCGTACAAGAGGTCAGCGCCCTTCCTACTTTTAACCCACATGGTGGGCCCATAACCCACAGTTCCACAGGATCGAAACCGGATTCTCCTGTAAAACCTTGATTCCGAAATATTCTTTGCACTTCGCTTCGTATGTAATTCACGGGCTAACTTCCTCACCATGTTTCATTCCGGTATCAGAGGCAACATTATTCTTCATTGCTCTGGACCCCTTCACCACCTGTTATAGGCATCAGCTTGATGCCTACCTGGTTGAAACTTGTTGAACCTCCTTATAGCATTGTCGATTTGTTTCCTGGTGCTTCTAAACTCTCCTTCCTTGAGATAATTACCGGATGCCAATCCTTCCAGACATCCGTCCTTATAGTTTTCCCCTTATACCCTATTCGTAAGTACGATGGAGTTCCTGAAGAAAGGATGATGACTTCATCATGATGACCTGGGGCAAAGAACTAAATACGTCAATGAAAATAATCATCTACTTCGGGAAGAGCAACCAAAGCTGAGAAGCCTCGTTAGAATTTTGTAACCAATTCCTTCCCCTTTAATCTACCTCTTAAATCTCGGGACGAGATTTCTTGTAGTGAAGGAGATTTGTAACACCCTCAGAATCAAGCTACAGTAATCACACACTAATGGTGTCGTGCCATCGCAATTAATTTTCTAAACCGCACTTTGTTCCAAACCAAGTTCAAATTCAAATTTTGAAATAAAGTCAAAATAAAATTTCTTCAAAATGCAAAACTAAAATGTTAATAATGATGCAAATAATCTTTGAGTAATTGTCATGTTGGAACCAACCCCTTTTGGATTTCCCAAAGTGACCTTGGAATTTATTTAGTGGTCCAGCAACTTTTAAAATTAGCGTTTTCAATTTCTAAAAATAGTTAAGCACTCCCAAATGCTTGGAAACTTTTTGTAGCAACCCAGAATATTGTGCGGTATTTTTTTGTGCAAAGTTTTGTATTAAACAAAACTAATTTACTAGCTCAAATATAATGCAAAGTAGGAAAGAAATAAATAAAACAGGAAAGTATAAAAATAAAAGGCCTGATCCATTGGGCACTATGGCCCATGTAACAAACTGGACGGCCCAGCCCGCAACAGCCTTGTCTCCCTCCTTCCTACTTCTCCTCCGACCGTGCCCGCGCTCGCTCGTCCCTGCCAAGCCAGCTTCCCGTCCGCGCCGCTACATGAGCCCTTGGATGGATAAGGGCCTCGCCCTCAACACCTTCGGCAATTCTATCCACTTCCCCTCTCCCTCTCGCCCAGATCCAGCCCGGCCACCTCCGCAGTCGCCATGGACGCACCTAACCGCGCGCCCTCCGTCGACCCTATCGCCTAGGACCGCACCGGGAGCTTCGCCATCAACCTCCACTATGCCTAAGACCGCTACCTTGAGCTCGGGGCTGCTCCACCTCGGCCACGACGGGTGCCGTCGACGTGTCTCCACCGCTAGCACCTCCCCGAGCTTGCTACGCCGTCCGCAGAGTTCACTGTGAGCCGCCGTCCATACCCCTCCCCTTTCCTCGTCAGTTCATCGCCGTATTGCCGCCCGCTCCTTGACCCCGCGTACCCCTGCACGAGCATCGCACACGCTCACCCCGCGCCCCCCTGCTGCCACGTTCACGAGCTCGACCGGGCGTGGCCTTTCCTTGCGCGTGCGTCGCATGCTCGCGCACGCCCGTCCATGCCCCGCGTTGCCCGCGACCGCTGCCTTGCTGGCCCGCGCTTGCGCCTGCCTGTCGGTGGTCATCCCGCCAGCCGCCCCTTCCCTCTGCCTCGCCCGCATCGCCTCGTTGCTGCCGCCTCTTCCTACCACCTCCTACTATCCGTTGCTGCTACGTCACTGCCGCCCCCGCGAGCCCACCACCGCCTAGCGCCGCCACTCCTCGCTGCCCACCGGAGCTCCACTCCGAGCGCACCACCACCCCTGGCCGCGACCCACACTGTGCTGGCCGCGTGCAACGCGCGCCGTCCCATGCCGTCCCGCACTGCATCGCCAGCGTCACGCCACTGCCAATGCTCTCCTTATACCACTACTGCTAGTGCTGTAGCTACTCTAGCTAGCTTTGCTAAATCTACAATGACTAACCCTCTAGATAGCCTCTAAACTGTGGTTAAACAACTGTTAACAAGACTAAAATAATATGGGAAGGTAGTACACTTGATAAGGCTCAAATATTTCCATTGGACCAAATTCGTTAGATGCATAGATTAAATCCTATGAAAATCACAAAGTTCAATGTTCTGTTAACAGAAAACCGGAAAACTGTTTTATTTTCATAGCTACTTTAGAGCTGGTGATGATCAAGTAAATGAACTATAATATGGATGAAAGTGATACTAATATGTAGATCGCAGAGAAATGCTCACAACTGATATAAGGCACAAAATCATAGGATGTACTGAGAAATAGCTATAGCCTCCGGAAAACAGCTAAGTGATGTTTAAAACTGTCGAATACTCAGACTTAGCAAAATTTCAGGAATTTTTAGAATAGTACTTAAAACTTTGAAAAATTCATTTAAAATAATCCGTAGCTCGGATGGAAAAACTTTGTACATGAAAGTTTCTCAGAACGACGAGACGAATCCGGATACGTAGCCCGTTCGTCCACCACACACCCCTAGAATAGCAAACACGCAACTTTCCCCCTCCGGTTCATCTGTCCAAAAACACGAAACACTAGGGATACTTTCCCAGTTGTTTTCCCCCTTCGTCGGTATCACATCCTACTGCGTTATGGCACACTTGGCACCGTTACTTGTCATGTCATGCATCAATATGCATCTGTTTGCATTGTATTCATTGTTTCTTCCCCCTCTTCTCTCTGGCAGACTACGAGACTGACACCGCTCCTGGTGCCCCGATCGACTACATTGTTGACGATCCCTCCTTGCCAGAGCAACTAGGCAAGCCCCCCCCCCCTTTGATCACCAGATATCGCCTATTCTTCTCTCTACTACTTGCATTAGAGTAGTGTAGCATGTTACTGCTTTCCGTTAATCCTATCCTGATGCATAGCCTGTCTTTGCTACTACTGTTGTTACCTTTACGTGCAATCCTAAATGCTTAGTATAGGATGCTAGTATTCCATCAGTGGCCCTACATTCTTGTCCGTCTGCCATGCTATACTATCGGGCCGTGATCACTCGGGAGCTGATCATGGGTATATACCTATAACATAATATATGATACCTGTGGTGACTAAAGTCGAGTCGGCTCGTAGAGTACCCGCGAGTGATTCACAGATTGGGACCGAAAGGACATTTGTCTTGATGACCCTCTGAGTGGACCTTTGTGGCGGAGCGATAGGGCAGGTCGAGACCACCTGGGAGAGAGGTGGGCCTGGCCCTGGTCGGCGTCCGTGGTTAATTCAATTAACACGCTTAACGAGATCTTAGTATTTGATTTGAGTCTGGCCACTGGCCTATACGCACTAACCAACTATGCGGGAACAGTTATGGGCACTCGACGTCGTGGTATCAGCCGGTGATGAGGTTTTAGATCCGAGGTTGGATCTTTCCCAAGGGTGGGGAGATGATGCAGAGCATCCTACGATCATCCACATGTACACTACGACTTCTCCCCAAGCCCCAAGTGCCCACATGTTGAGACCTCAAGCATACGCCATTGGACACAAGGTGAACTCGCTCCTTTCTGAATCTTTCCCTTCCGCACGTAAGACACGGATGCTACCTCAAGCGCGGACCTTGTGCATACTCAGGTACATCTGAGGAGACCATGGCGATCATAAGGACCAAGGCCAAGTGTACGTAGGAGCGAGGGAAGGAGAGGGAGAGCCAGCTGCTACAGTGGCCGGACGTCTGACCCCAGCCCGGGCGGTACTACCGCTAAAGGCCCACAAGCGGCACTACCGTCCAACATCCGCCTTACAACCACAACTTACGTGCGAGCTCCTGTGATCGACCGGTACAAGTCTGGTACTACCGCCCAACCCAAGCGGTACTATCGCTGAAGCAAGCGGTACTACCGCCCGAGGGGCCGGTACTACCGCCCTGCCTGTCTGCGCATAGTGAATGGGCCAGAGGCCCATGGATCCTCTCCCACTTACCCCTTCGTGGCTAATACTATATATAGACCCCCTCGTCCTCCTATTTAGGGTTAGTGTTGTGTTAGCTCATATGTGAGATAGAGCTTCTCTCATCAATCCGGATCTACTACATGAGAGAGACCGACACCTCATCGAAGAAGATCCACTTGGATTCAAGACCCCTAACAGGAAGACCTCAAGACCTCCTCACGGAGAAGAACCGGCTACCCTATGTATCGTCCTTTGTTGGATTCGGATCGTGTATCTCTTTTGTGTTTCGAGGATCTAGCATATGTGTGATCGTTCTTGTTGGTTTGAGTGATTCTCTCGTGTTTCCCTTCATGTTCTTCGCGGGATTCGCTCTAATCGTGAAAGATCGGCCACCTAGGGTTCTACCCTACATGAACCACCTTCGTCACCACCAAATGATACTTGAGTTCATGGTATGGGCACTCCCCTCGGCTTGTGCCAAGCATGGGGGAAGTGCCCCGGTATCGTAACACCACCATTATCTTTGCATTTATTTATCTTAGTTCGATCTATAGTTCTCTTTTGAATTAGTTGAATAAAAGTTTAGTTCGATCTTTATTTGAGTGTTTTCTTAGTGGTCTATCTATCTATATAATCGTGCGTGAGATATTTAATAAAGAGTAGTTTGAGTTTTGCTTTCTTTACTTTCATGTTCCAATAAGAAGAAAGGAAAATAAATGAAAAAGATCTATACAAATCTTATGGTAAGTAATGACATCACATAAGAAAAAGTATAAGTGGTAAAATTTATTTGAGATTGACAAACATACCATTGGTCAATGATGCAATTCATGAAAGAATTAATAAGAGAAGAGAAGATTCACATGAAAATACACTATGTTGGACATCTCTTTATGATTGTGAGCCCCCATAAAAATATTATATGTCAAAATTGTTGATGTTGGACAAGGAAGACAACGTAATGATTTATGTTTGTTCATATTCACATAGAAGTTATATTTTCATAGATCCTTTAACATGTGGTGCTTGCTCCCTACTGTTGCTAGCCAAAAATTTGGGACTAAGTAGAGATACTACTTGTGCAACCAAAAAAACCCTTAAACCCAAAATCTTGTTTTGAGAGACCACCATTCCTACCTATGGATTGAGTAAGATCCTTCAAGTAAGTTGTCATCGGTGCAATAAGGCAATACAAATTGCTTCTCAATGTGTTAGATCATTTAGTGTAAGAGAAAATTGAGCGTTGTACGAACTTGTGATGACAAAATAATAAAAGCGACAGACTGCATAATAAAGGTTGGCATCACAAGGGGCAATATAACGTGACATTCTTTTGCACTAAGAGATTGAGCATACAAACAAAAAGCGCATGGCAACCTCTGCTTCCCTCTGCGAAGGGCCTATCTTTTACTTTTATGCAAGAGTCAAAGTATCCTTCCCTATTCCTTTTTATTTTCTCTTTTTACAAGCATCATGTGCTGAAGAAAGATCTAGGGACATATATCCAGTTCGATATGGGTGGGCATGAGTTATTATTGTTGACATCACCATTGAGGTGAATATGTTGGGAGGCGAAAACTATAAGCCTCTATCTTTCTATGTGTCTAGTTGAAACTTTTTGCTCATATGTATGCGGTGAGTGTTAGCAATCATAGAATACTATAAAATGGTCGAGTATGTGGACTTTCCAAAAGGCTCTGATACGAGTCCTTTCCTGAAAAGATGATGAATTGTAGTTGTAAAGTTGACTCAAAACATAGTTTGTTGGTTTTCAATAGAGTTTATGCTTTTGCTTCGATGTTCTAATGAATTGTTACTTGTTCATGATAAGTTATATGATAAAAGTTATGTGACAAAGTTTTATGAATAAAGTTTGTTGCTGTTATAGTAATATGCATGATGCTTCAATGTCTGTATTTTGTTTCTATCGATACCTTTCTCTCTCTCTCTCTCTAAGCATGTGGACATGTTTTTCGATTTTGATTTTCGCTTGAGGACAAACGAGGTCTAAGCTTGGGGGAGTTGATACGTCCATTTTGCATCATGTTTTCCTATTGTTATTTCAATGTTTTTATGCATAATAATGCTTTATGGAGTAATTCTAATGCCTTTTCTCTCTTAATATGCAAGGTTTACACAAAGAGGGAGAATGCCAGCAGCTAGAATTCTAGACCTGAAAAAACTACGTTAGAGTCACCTATTCTGCGCATCTCCAAATGAGCTAAAAAATTACGAAGAATTGTTTTGGGATATATGAGGAATATTGGAGCCAATAACTACCAGAGGGGGCCCACCTGGTGGGCACAACCCGCCTGGGCGCGGCAGGCAGCCCA
Organism: Triticum urartu; assembly: GCF_056163025.1. Classification (NCBI taxonomy): domain Eukaryota; kingdom Viridiplantae; phylum Streptophyta; class Magnoliopsida; order Poales; family Poaceae; genus Triticum; species Triticum urartu. Next base: position 223,599,510 of record NC_141878.1, read on the forward strand.
GGCACGCCCTGGTGGGTTGTGCCCTCCTCGGCCCAACTCCGGTGCCCCTCTTCTGGTATGTAAGTCATTTTGACCTAGAAAAAATAAGGAGAGGAATTTCGGGACGGAGCGCCGCCGTCTCGAGGCGGAACTTGGGTAGGATCAATTTTGCCCTCCGGGAGAGCAATTCGCCGGGGAGGGGGAAATCATCGTCATCATCATCACCAACAACCCTCTCATCTTTCGAAGGCCAATCTTCATCAACATCTTCAAGAACACCATCTCCTCTCAAACACTAGTTCATCTCTTGTGTTCAATCTTTGTACCGGAACCTTAGATTGGTACCGGTGGGTGATTAGTAGTGTTGATTACATCTTGTAGTTGATTACCATATGGTTTATTTGGTGGAAGATTATATGTTCAGATCCACTATGCTATTTAATACCCCTCTGATGTTGGGCATGATTATCATTTGTGAGTAATCATGTGAACTTGATATGTGTTCGATATTTTGATGATATGTATGTTGTGATTCCCTTAGTGGTGTCATGTGAACATCGACTACTTGGCACTTCACCATATTTGGGCCTAAGGGAATGCATTGTGGAGTAGTTATTAGATGATGGGTTGCTAGAGCGACAGAAGCTTAAACCCTAGTTTATGCGCTATTTCATAAGGGACTGATTTGGATCCAAAAGTCTAATGCTATGGTTAGATTTTAAATTAAAACTTCTCTTGTAGTCACAGATGCTTGCGAGGGGGTTAATCATAAGTCGGAGGTTTTTTCAAATAAGAACAACACTTAAGCACCGGTCCACCCACATATCAAATTGTCAAAGTAGCGAACACGAATCAAACCAACATGATGAAGTGACTAGATGAAATTCCCGTGTACCCTCAAGAAAGCTTTGCTTATTATAAGAAACCATTTTGGCTTGTCCTTTGCCACAAAAGGATTGGACTACCTTGCTGCACTTCATTTACCGTTACCGTTACTTGCTCGTTACAAACTGCCTGCTATCAAACTACATGTTACCAACAATTTCAGTGCTTGCAGAAATTACCTTGTTGAAAACCACTTGTCATTTCCTTCTGCTCCTCGTTGGGTTCGACACTCTTACTTATCAAAAGGACTACGATTGATCCCCTATACTTGTGGGTCAATAGTTACACATTTTGAGCTCACTCCTTGGTTGTGCGGGTCCCATCTATCTTTCATATGTGTGTTCCTTTTGATTTTCTTGGGCTTCATCTATTTGCTTTACTTGCAATTTTTTGAACCTTCTCAACCTTAAAGATATCTTGACTAGAATTTGCTTGAAATTTTTGTGCCACTCATCCTAACCAAGCTCCTCCATAAGCTCTACTTGTGTAGGTGTGAGAAACAAAGCCGGTACCAATTCTAGTATTGTAGCATTACATTGAGTGATACTTGATACATCCTCAATCCTCGAAAAAGGTAACTTTGGCATTGTTTTCTCATTTTCTTACTCACCGCCACTTGGTTATGATGGATCGGAAAAGTTCTTTGGTGAACCCACTCTTCGAGTAGCAAGGTGACGAACGCGACTACGTCACCAAGAACCATTTCTTCGTCGCCCAACGAGCTCTCCATCAAGAAAGTGAAGCTTTGGGTGATCACATTAAGCAAACTCCACAGACTTTCATCAATCGGAAGCAAGGAACTATGACTACCTCGACGCCAAGAATGGAAGAATTCCGCAACGTGATCATGAACCGCATGTCTTCCTCAACCTCTTCGCCAAGACGGCGCCACTCAAGCCACCGCTCAAGTCGTCAATCTTCGGCCTACCCTTCTTTCGATGTAAGTCCTCCTCGAGCTCAAGAAAACCCTTTCCACAACAATGGTTTGCAAGACCGAGTCCGAGCACGTGAAAGGGAAAGACGCCAAGCACAAGACACCAAGGACCAAGAGCAACCTCCACAGGCGCAACGTCAAGCACCTCAAGACGGTGATGCAATCCGACAAGCACAAGAGCACCGTGAAGCACAAGCACTCGACGCACAACACACACTTCACGAGGCCACTAGAGCCGTCGCTGAGCGCAACCGCCAAGTGCGTGAAAAAGAAGAAGCACGTCATCAAGCATGACAAGAAGAAGAATCCCTGAAGAGCAAAAAGAAAGACGAAACCAAGCACACATGCCTCATCCTCCTCCACGCCAAGAGCAATATCAAGTGGAACGAGCGCTTGAAGACCCTCCTCCATGCCAAGAGCGACATCAAGAGGATCTAGTGCTTGAAGACCCTCCCCCACGCCAAGAGCGACATCAAAGCCGCCACTATGATTAAGAACTCCACTATGGCAAGCTCAAGTGCAACATGCCCAAGTTCTCCGGAAGCAATGATCCCGAAGAATATCTCTCATGGGCATTGAAAGTCAACAAGATCGCCATGGCCTCCCTCAAGTTTGAAGACTACATCCTCATTTCGTGGGAACAAGTGATCGAGCGACGCCAAGAGCGAGGCGAACCACCCATCACATCTTGGACACAAATGAAGAATGTCATGAGAGCTCGCTTTGTGCCTACACACTACGCCCGTGATCTATTCAAGAAGTTGCAACTCCTCAAGCAAGGCATGAAGACAGTGGAACAATCCTACCAAGAAATGGAGATTACCATGATATGGTCCAATGTCAAGGAAGATGACGAGCAAACTATGCCACGCTTCTTGAACAGCCTCAATCACCCCATAAAGTGGATTGCCTACTTTCAACCCTACTCCAACCTTCTCGAGCTAGTTCATCAAGCGACCAAGGCCGAGCAACAAGTACAAGCTGACTTCAAATATGCCAAGTACTCTTCCAAGACCTACGCTCCTACACTCAAGCTCCCACGACTTTGGCACCTCCTACCTCAACTAAAGATTCACCAAGTACCGGAGACAAGTCAAGTTCCAAGCAAGTTACACCTTCGTCAACTCGTCCTCCGGCAAGCAACTACAAGTCCAAAACTCCCTCATCATCGGCGCCACAGGATGATCCCGTCAAGACACGTTCTCTCAAGTGCTTCACATGTGGTGGCCAAGGACACAAGTCCTTCCAATGCACCAACAAGCGAACCATGATTGTCAATGATGATGGCACATATGAATCCATGAGTGAAGAAGAAATGGAAGCCCTTGAGCATGTGGCCATGCACTAGTGGATGGATGAAGATGAAGATGATCAAATCTTTTGTGACAATGATTCAAGTCCCTCTCTCGTGGTCTCCAAGGTCTTGACGCTTCAACACCACCAAGAAGAAGACCAATGTTTCCACATCTTCCACACCAAGGCCGGCATCAACGGACGTTCTGTGAAGGTCATCATCAATGGAGGAAGTTGCCACAATTTGGCAAGTAAAGAGATTTGTTCCAAGCTCAATTGGTTAAGAAGAAGCATCCTTGCCCCTACAAGGTCCAATGCTTAGCGACTCCGGCACCATTCAAGTGGAGAACACCGTGTACGATTCATTCAAGATCAGCGCCTACGAGGACACCTTGGAGTGTGATGTGGTTCCCATGTCCGTGTGCCATATTATCTTGGGAAGACCTTGGCAATTCGACCGCGGCGTCATCCACAATGGAAGAACAAACCACTATAGCTTCAAGATGAAGGGAAAGGAGTACATGCCACGACATATGTCACCAAGTCAAGTGATCGCCGACAAGCAAGCATCCACCCATCATGGTGAGACTACTGAGAGAGTAAACCACCACAAAGAGAGTGAGCGCCACAAGCCCAAATTGAGTGACTCTACAGCGAGAGAGAAAAACTTAGTAGCCACAAAAGGAGAGATGAGAGAAGTGTGTGAGAAGCCTTCGAGTGTCCTACACTATGTCCCAATACGCAAAGATGAGGTGGCAAGCACTAACCCTTCTAATCCTCTTCCTCTAGTGTTCTCTAACTTTTTGCAGGAATTCGAGGATCTCTTCCCCGATGAGCTACTTCCGGGTCTTCCTCCTCTACGTGGCATCGAACATAAGATCGACCTCATCCCAGGCACACGTTTGCCGAATAAGGCTCCACACCAGGTCAACCCCAAAGAAACTAAGGAGATCCAATGGAAAGTACAAAAACTCATCGACAACAAACATGTACGTGAAAGCTTAAGCCCTTGTGTCGTTACGGTTATTGTTGTGCCTAAGAAAGATGGTAATTTTTGCATGTGTTCTGATTGTAGACCCATCAACTCTATCACCGTTCGCTATAGGCATCCCATTCCACGCCTTGATGATATGCTAGATGAGCTTAGCGGCGCCACCATTTTCTCAAAAATTGATCTTAAAAGTGGCTATTATCAAATGCGCATACACGAAGGTGATGAATGGAAAAGCGCTTTTAAAACTAAATTTTGCTTGTACGAGTGGTTAGTTATTGCCTATGGGTTTATCGGAAGCTCCTGGTACTTTCATGCATGTTACACATTTTGTGTTTCGCCCATACATTGGAGTTTTGTTGTTGTCTACTTTTACGATATATTTGTGTTTAGCAACTCCCTCAAGGACATGTAAATCATCTTTGGGCTGTTTTGCAAACTCTTCAGAAAGAGCGTCTTGGAAAAATGCACTTTTGGTGTTGACAACCTTGTTTTCTTGGGTTTTGTTATTTCTTACTAGGGTGTTCATGTTGATGAGTCTAAAATTGAAGCAATTAAAACCTGGCCTCAACCCACTAATTTGCAACAAGTGCATAGTTTCCTTGGTCTAGCGGGTTTTTATCGTTGTTTTGTGAAAGACTTTAGCACTATTGCCGCACCGTTGCATGCCTTGAGTAAGAAAATGCACCCTTTGTTTGGGGACCCTCGCAATCTACCGCATTTGATGAGCTCAAATCTTTGCTTACACATGCACTGATTCTTGCTTTGCCTAATTTTGACAAAACTTTTGAGGTTCATTGCAATGTTAATGGTAATGGAATTGGTGGAGTTTTGATGCAAGAAAAGCGTCCCATTGCATACTTTAGCGAAAAACGTTCCGGCGCTCAACTTAAGTATCCCATCTATGACAAAGAATTATATGTTTTAGTGCGAGTATTGCATGTTTGGGAGCATTACCTTCGCCCACATGAATTTTTCATACATACCGATCATTAGACAATTAAATGCCTTAAAAGTCAAACCAAGTTGAATCAAAGGCATGCCAAATGGAGTGAATTCACTGAGTATTTTCCTTATGTCTTCAAGTACATTATGGGTAAAGAAAATGTTGTGGTGGATGCTCTTTCCCGCAAATGCATGCTTATTACACAACTTGACTTGAATGTCACTGGATTTGATCACATCAAAGACTTGTATGAGCACGATGTTACCTTTGCTATTCCTTATGCTAAGTGTTTGACGCATACATCTTGGGAGCAATATTATATCAAAAATAGTTATCTAATGAGAGATAACAAACTATGCATCCCCGAGTCTTCTCTTCGTTTGTTACTTTTGCAAGAGGCTCATGGAGGAGGACTTATGGGACATTTTGGATGCGACAAGACTTTTGCCACGCTCTCCAAGAACTACTTTTGGCCCAAGATGTTCCGCGATGTCTCACGCTTCACCAACCGATGCTCTACATGCCGCAAAGCTAAGTCACAAGCTCAATCCCATGGTTTACATATGCCACTTCCTATTCCACATCAACCATGTGAAGATATTAGCATGGATTTTGTGCTCGGGTTCTCAAAATGGCAACGATTCCGTATTTGTTGTTGTGGACTGATTCTCTAAAATGGCACATTTCATCCCATGCAATAAGATAAACGATGCTTCACATGTTGCAAATCTTTTTTGTAGGGAAATCTTGAGGTTACATGGAGTGCCAAAGACAATTGTGTCAGACCACGATGTCAAGTTCCTAAGCTACTTTTGGAAGATGCTATGCGCCACGCTCGGCATCAAGCTACTATTCTCAACAGCCTATCATCCTCAAACCGATGGCCAAACGGAAGTCACCAACCAGGCGCTATCTACTCTCCTACGCATGCATGTTGATTAAGAAGAACAATCAAGTAGCGGGATGAGTGCTTACCCATCGCCAAGTATGCCTGCAACCAAGCAAGACACTCTACTACCGGCAACTCCCCCTTCGAGGTTGTCTATGGCTTCAACCCTTTGTTGCCCTTGGACATCCTTCCTCTACCACTTCAAGAACGAGCGAACACAGATGCTAGTGCACAAGCAAGTTATCTCAAGAAGATGCATGAAGAAACAAGGTCCACGATCGAGCATCAAGTACCACTACAAAAAAAGACACTTCCGTGATGATACGTGTTTGTCACAGTAGGTCATGTTTTCTGTCATGCATGTACATCCATGACGATTTTATGACAGAATCTAGATAGTCATACCCGTGGTGTCGTAGAAGTGTTCCATGACATTACCAAAATTATTATCACAGAAGTGTCCACTTCCATGACGATAAATCGCGCGTCATGGAAGTGCTTTCGTCAAGGGTGACCGACACGTGGCATCCACCGTAACGGGTCGCGTTAAGCTATCGGGTCCGGTTTTGGATCCGACAACCCGCTAATAGCCCGGACCAATGAGGATTTACCACATGTAAAATTCTCATTAGCCGGAGGAAACACGTGTTGACTCACCGTTGGGACAGATGTCATCCATTCATTGGGCAGGAGGTGCCTATGATACGTCGACACGTGGCACGGCCCAATAGAGGCCCATTCTGGTGAAAAGGCCCGCCCGTTTGACTTGGTAAAAAGGTAACGGCCAGCCCACAAAAAGCCTGTTAACGGCCTATTCATATATAGCCCATTTACGGCCCGCTAACTCACGACCCATTACGGCCTATGGGAATTAAGCCCAGTAGCTTCATCTGGGTCGTCCAATATGACTCCAGCCCGTTGAAACTTCCAGACCATGTATGGCCCATGATGTCTTTTGGCCCATACGAGGCCATTTGTAACTCTTGGCCCATTAACGGCCCGTGGTGAATTTGGCCCGCAATGAACAATGTACCCCTTTATACCCATTAATGGCCCATTATTCCATTGGGCCGTTTCTAACCCGTGTTATCTTTCGGCCTTCTCAGGGCCCATTTATTCTTGGGCTCATTTCCAGCATTCGGTTACCTACGGCCTGTTATTGGCCTTTTCTACTTGTGGGCCAAATTCAGCCCGCGGTTACAATCGGCTCGTTTGCGGCCCGTTAATCCGTTGGGCCGTTTTCATAGCGTCATCAAATACGGCTGATTAACGACAGCCCATTATTGTTGGCCCATGAACGGACGATTCCAAATCTAGCCCGTTTACGGCCCATAATGCGGTCTGTTATTGGCCCATGTTTGGCCTATCGATCATACATCACATAGAAGGACCATTGATGCTACGGCCCGTAGAAGGCCCATTGTTTCTACGGCCCTTAGAAGGCCCATTGTTTCTATGGCCCGTAGGAGGCCCATGGTAACTACAGTAAATATGTAGCCCATGGTTATTGTGGCCTAGTTTTAAAAAATAGGTTATTGCTGCCACTAGCAAATCGCGGAAAAAAAACTGCACTGACTACAAGAAAACAAATAAACAAGACAACAAGGAAATAAATAAGCAAGCAACTTACGCTAGGCTATCATGGCTATTACACATATTACATCCACTGGGCATCAAAGTTCGCCACCAGTGCAAATATAGGGAACAAAGCAGCATATTATATACACTTGTTGTCAAAGTTGGCGACCAATGCAAATAAACGCCGCAGCAAAACAAGTCCAGAACTGAAATCACTTTAGAAGAGCTCAAGAAACAATATCCTGGGTACCCATAATGCTGGCAAGATGCTTAGCAAGCTTATTAACTTCCTCTTGTTTGGCGCTTAAATCCTCCAGCACTTGCTGTTGCACCAGAAAGTATGCATCAGAATTCTACAGGGACTTCCTCAGTACTTCGGCTTCCTATCGCATAACATCTGATCGATGTCTTTCAACTTGAAGTTGAGACTCAAGAAGCCGAACTGATTCAGTGTAACACCCACGATGCGGTTATATCTCCCACGTGTCGGAGCACGACTTAGAGGCATAACCACATTTTAGGCAATGTCGCAAGAGGGGTAATCTTTACACATCCCATGTACTGAATAAGAGAAAAGGTACATAGTTGTCTTACAATCGCCACTTCACACAATACATAAATATAGCATTACAATCATCCAGATACAATCAAGGTCCGACTACGGAACCAAAATAAAGACAACCCCAAATGCATAAGATCCCCGATCGCCCCAACTGGGCTCCACTACTGATCGTCTGGAAAGGAAACGTAGTAACATCCTGAGTCCTCATCAAACTCCCACTTGAGCTCGGTCACATCTCCTGGAATGGTATCGTCGGCACCTGCATCTGGTTTTGGAAGTAATCTGTGAGTCACGGGGACTCAGCAATCTCACACCCTCGCGATCAAGACTATTTAAGCTTATAGGTAGGGAAAAGGTATGAGGTGGAGCTGCAGCAAGCACTAGCATATATGGTGGCTACCTTACGCAAATGAGAGCGAGAAGAGAAGGCAAATCATGTTCGATAATCTATGATCAAGAAGTGATCCTAGAAATACTTACGTTCAAGCATAACACGAGACCGTGTTCTCTTCCCGGACTCCGCCGAAAAGGGACCATCACGGCTACACACGATGTTGATTCATTTTAATTAAGTTAAGTTTCAAGTTCTCTACAACCGGACCTTAACAAATGCCCATCTGCCCATAACTGCAGCCAGGGATTTCGAAAGTTCAAATCCCTGCAGGGGTGTCCCAACTTAGCCCATCACAAGCTCTCATGGTCAATGAAGGATAGTCCTTCTCCCAGGACGACCCGATCAGACTCGGAATCCCGGTTACAAGACATCTCGACAATGGTAAAACTAAACCAGCAAAACCGCCCGAATGTGCCGACAAATCCCGATAGGAGCTGCACATATCTCGTTCTCAGGGCACACCGGATGAGCGCTCTGTACAACTAAAACCAAACCTCGAGTTTCCCCGAGGGGGCGCTGCAAAGGGCTCTAGTTTGGACCAACACTCAGAGGAGCACTGGCCCGGGGGTTTAAAATAAAGATGACCCTTGAGTCCGCGGAACCCAAGGGAAAAAGGCTAGGTGGCAAATGGTAAAACCAAGGTTGGGCCTTGCTGGAGGAGTTTTATTCAAGGCAAACTGTCAAGGGGTTCCCATTATAACCCAACCATGTAAGGAACGCAAAATCAAGGAACATAACACCGGTATGACGGAAACTAGGGCGGCAAGAGTGGAACAAAACACCAGGCATAAGGCCGAGCCTTCCACCCTTTACCAAGTATATAGGTGCATTAAAGTAAACAAGATATAATAGTGATATCCCAACAATAAACATGTTCCAACAAGGAACAGACTCCAATCTTCACCTGCAACTAACAAAACTATAAGAGGGGCTGAGCAAAGCGGTAACATAGCCAAACAACGGTTTGCTAGGGCAAGGTGGGTTAGAGGTTTGACATGGCAATATGGGAGGCATGATAAAGCATGTGGTAGGTATCGCGGCATAGGCATAGCAATAGGGCGAGCAACTAGCAAGCAAAGATAGAAGTGATTTCGAGGGTATGGTCATCTTGCCTGCAAAGTTCTCTGAGTTGACGTGAGCTTTATCCTCGTAAGCATACTCAACGGGTTCCTCGATCACGTACTCGTCTCCCGGATCTACCCAAAGCAAGAACACAAGCAAAGGGAGACACAATCAACCACGGTGCAATGCGCAAGCAACATGATGCAAATCATGGCATGATATGCGGGATGTGATATGCAATGCATATGCATGCTCCAGAAGGAAAAGATTGAACCAGGCCTCAACTTGGCAAACCAAGAGTGCCTCTGGAAAGATGAGTCGATTTCGGTCGAAATCGATATAAAGATCACCGGAATCGGATGCACGGTTTGCAAATGGCAAGCAAAACAATAAGGGCACTATCTGCGATTACAGCACGATGCCATCTAAAATGCAACAAGAAACTAAGCTACTGCACTCTAACACAACAACAAAGCACATGGCAGGGATCCACTCAAGAAGCTTGACAAAAGATGAACACTAAGCTACGGCTAAATCACACAATAGCAGGATCAAACAAGCATGGCAAAAGTGCAAAACATATCAGGTTCACAGACTTGGTGAAAATAACAACATGTCAGGATTTCACATCAGGAAGCAATGTTTAGAGCAAGATAACAACATGCTACGGGAACATATCATGGCAAAGCAAGGCATGGCATGAAACTACTCAAAGCATATAACAAAAGTCCCTTACTAACCATAAGCCAAAAGGGATCATAAAATATAATGGCACCCATGTAAACATAGCAAGTTTCGTTAAGAGATTCAGACTTAGCAGAAAACTGGACATGGCAAAAACAGAGTTACGTATGCATGTTTGTGAGCTCGATGCACTCACCACAAGGCATTTCATGACAAACTAAGCAAACACCCAGCAAGAAGACATGATCAAGTAGCTAACCATGGCAAGAACCAACTCATAGCATGCATGGATCAACTACAACAACCTCGGCAAAATTGATTAGCACGTAAACAATCTGCCAGGAACATTTTATAGCAAAAGTAGAGCAAGATTGAGTCATGCTAGGGTACTCCATAATTGCAAACAAAGACATGGATGGATATAACATAACAATATCTCAAAAACATCCTTACTGAACAAGCTCAAAAGAGGCATGGATCACTCTGTAGCAACATGAATACAAGGCATAAAAATATCATCAGGGAAATGACTTAGAAGAATTCTAAGTCCCTGAAATCAGCAACATCATGAGAGCTACTTTGCATACTTGTGCTAGTCACCACATTCATCACAAAAATACATGGCATACACCCCTATAAAGATGGCATGGCATAGCCCAAAACACATGTAGGGCTCAGGTTCATAGGAGGCACACATTAAACATGGCAAAAATGACAAATGTCCATAATCTATTAAGAAACAGAAACTAACATTACATAGCACTCTTGAAACAGCATTTAGGGCATCAAGATGAACTCAAATGAACATGGTGCAATGGAATGAAATGAAGATCACATCCAGACGAACAATTTGATATATCACATGCGCAAAACGGAGCTACAGATGCAAAGATATGACATGATGAAAATGCCTAAAAATACTGAAAACTGGGGACTTAGAGAAAAACGAAAGTCAACCCTAATCCTCTCAGATCCAGATCTGAGGCACGCAGTTCAAGGAACGCCGGAACAGTGCGGGTTCACCGGAGTTCTTGAGCTTGCCAGAGTAGATGGGGCGGCGGCCGGAGATGGTGGAGAGGAGGTCCGGTAGCCGGCGCGGGGTGGCGCGGCGGAGCTCCGGCCTCCGCGGCGGCGAGCGGCGAGGATGAGGGCGACGGGCGGCGGGCGCGAGCGGCGAACGGCGAGCTGGTGGCGGCCGGCGATGGCGGGGCGGTGGCCGGCAAGCTGGGCGGCGTGGTCCGGCGAACTGGGCGGCGGAGGCGCGGTGATGGACACGTGGCGAAGACTGATTGGACGCGGGCGGTGGCGGACGTGTCCGGCGGCGCGGAGGAGCGGGTTAGGGTTTGGACTGCGCGAAAATCCAGGGGGGGAGACACATATTTATGGGTAGAGGGAGCTAGGAGAGTCCAAATGAGGTGCGGTTTTCAGCCACGTGATTGTGATCAAACGACCGAGAGGATGGAGGGGGTTTAGTTGGGTTTTGGGCCACTTTGGAGGGGTGTTGGGCTGCAGCACACACGAGGCCTTGACGGTTCCTCGGTTAACCGTTGGAGTATCAAGCGAAGTCCAAATGGCACGAAACTTGACAGGCGGTCTACCGGTAGTATACCAAGGCCGCTTGGCAAGTCTCGGTCCAATCCGAGAACGTTTAACACCCACACATGAAAAGAGGCAAAAGGATACACCAGCGGACGTAGGAGTGCCGGAATGCAAAACGGACAACGGGGAAAATGCTCGGATGCATGCGACGAACACGTATGCAAATGCGATGCACATGATGACTTGATATGAGATGCATGACATGGACAAAAGCAACACGAAGGCAAAAACCCAACCACGAGGGAATAACATAATTTAGTGCTGAAAATGGCAAGAGTTAGAATACAAATATGGCAAGTTACATACGGGGCGTTACATTCAGGCAGCGAGTTCAAAGAGTTGGTGCCAGCAGTAGTAGCCAGTAACTCGAACACTACATCAAGACAGGACTTTGGGGTTGTCTCGGTGTCTTCAATATAGTTTTTATCAGCTTTCTTGGAGACCAACAGGGATGCCTCGCTATCTTGAACCTTATCCGCATTACTTCCTTTACCATTGCATAATGGGGGTACTCTTCTCCAATATTTTATCCACGTTCTAAAAGAGAAACAAACAAACACATCACAAGTTTACAATGTAGTATATGAACTCATTTTAGTAAACCAGTTCAGTAGTAAGGTGGACAGGATAACAACATGAAACAAACATATATCTATGTAGTATGGTCACTGTATGGTCTATATCATTCTAGTTTATGTTGCCAAATCAAGATAGATACAGTTTGAATCATATCTATTTAAGACAAAGCAGCATAGACAGAATATAAGTATGGGAAACTACATAGTAATAACAACACTTGTAATGTGCATGGCATGAGAACATAACTGTTCATTCAATTGAAACTAAAATCAACATAGAACAAGTTACAACAGCGAACACGTTAAAGAAATAGGTTTAAAACATACCTGTTGCGCCATTGGAGTTTCAGTTGCATCCTTCAAATTTAAAATTAGTTGGTATGAATAAATACAGTGATGCAAGAGCAAAGTAGTATGAACCATAGCTACGGAACCTGACCTGAGAACAATTCTTCTTCTACTTTATGCGTTGACTTAGGGTTCGGAGTGGTGGTCCTCATGCTTTGGGCACTGCAGTTGCCTTACTAACTACTCGTGTTCGGGTGCTCTGTGGTGGAGATGGTGCTGTGTCAACTAGAACTAGGTTACTATCTGCTGGGGTTGGGGTTAGAAGGGGTGTAGCTGGTTCTCTGTCTAACTGGGTAGGGGTACAATCTGCATGAGTCTGGGTTATGTGTGGTGGGGCTGGTTCTTGGGCAAGTACAACCATGGTTCTATCTGCATCGACAGGTAGCAGGATCTTTTCTGAAGATCGTGTTTTTACTCCCATAGATACTGCCATCACCCCCTCCAATTGAAATGGCTGATAAACAAGAAAAGTAATTGAATGTACAGACATTGTAAGATAGACAGGTACAATGGATAGTTGGGAAGAAAATAGGGCATGAAATAATTCACATTTATGTTGTCTAACCAAACAGAATAGCAGGACATAATTTCACATATATGATGGCTAATTAAACAGGATAGCATGACACAATTTCACATGTATGATGGCTAACTAAACAGGATAGAATGACATACTTTAAAATATGATGACTATGTAAACAGGATGACATGATATAACTATACGATGTGTTTATCAAAGTGGTTGGCATGCCATAAATCACAAATATGCCGTCGATGGAAACATGATGGCATGATATAATTCACGGATAGAATGACATAATTCAAAATATGACGACTATGTAAACAGGATGAGATGATATAACTATATTATGTCTTTAGAAAATGGGTTGGCATGCCATAATTCAGATACATGTTGTCTATCTAAACATCTTGGCATGATATAATTCAAATATATGATTTATATACTAAGCAAGTGAGCAGATGGCAATCGCATATATGATGTGCCAACTAAGGAGATGGCATTCAATATTGTGTATATGATGTAAAAACTAAGCATTGCAATACAACATATGCATGATATGAGTAATATAACCCTACCAAGTTTGAGCATACACCTCAGGGGGATAATAGGACTGGTCATCTGCCTCTGAATCCTCCTCTGAAGAGCTATTTGTAACCAGCAAGATATCTGCTTCATCAGGTAGCATTGTCTGCTCTAAAGACCTTGTTTTCACTCCAGATTTCTCCATCACCAATTCAAATGGCTGATGCACAGGAAGAGCAGTTGAATATACAAACATTGTTGACAAATGCAATGAGAAATACAAAAAAGGGACGACATGATATAATTCACATATATGACGCTTGGCTAAACAGCATGGCATTGCATAATTCACATATATAATGCCTTGCAACAAGATAGCATTGCATAATTCACATATATAGTGTCTTGCAACAAGATGGCATCGCATAATTCACATATATGGTAATTAGACACTAAACAGGTGGCATTCACACAAAGCATGTCTAAACTAAGCAAATGACATAGCAATGCAAGATATCATATGCACGATATGAGAAACATAACCCTGCCAAGTTAGAGCATACACCTCGGGGGGGGGGGGGAATAGGACTGGTCATCTGCTTCTGAATCCTCCTCTGAGGAGCTATCCATAACCAGCAAGACATGCGCTTCGTCAGATAGCATTGTCTGCTCTGAAGACCTTGTTTCCACTTTAGATTCTTCCATGACCGTGCCGAATGGCTGATGCACAGGAAGAGTAATTGAATGTACTAAAATTCTTGACAAATTTAACACGTAATAAAAAAATGATGGCACGATATAATTCACATATAAGATGACTGGCTAACCAGGGTGGCATTGCAAAATTCACATATATGATGCCTGGATAAACAAGATGGCATTGCATGATTCACATATACGATAAAGAAACTAAACAGATGGCATTGACACAAAGCATGTCTAAACTAAAAAGATGACATATTTGATGTATACAGTAAGCAATGCAAGGCACCATATGCATGATATTACCAACATCAGCATGCCAAGTTAGAGCGAAGACCTCAGGGGGTAAATAGGAGTGGTCTTATCCTTCTGAATCCCCTCGGAATAGTTATCTTCCTCTTGATTACGATCTGAAATGGGTGGAGGGGGCTTCCTTTGCGCCCACCATGGAGCGACGTCTGCATGAAATTTTATTGCCACGCAAGGCTCGTCTCTTTTTCTCTACATGTTCAGTTCCATTGTGTACAATAACTGACATGGATAGGAATAAAACATAGTGAGATTATGTAAGGAGTGCATGCACAAATCTAGAGTGATGGTAGCAAACTATGGACATACCCAAAACCAATGATAGCATGCAGATAATAGCTTTAGTTAAAAAATACAGATAATGGCTCCTTTAATGTTTGTTTGCAGCCCTAATATGTACCCGAGATTAACCAGATAGTAGACAGATAGTACTGATTGCTGCCCCAATATGTACCCCACAACCATTTAAAAACTCAAGTTTCAGCATTAGTTTGGACCTGACTCGGAGTCTAATAGGTGAACACGACGATGAAGTAGCATGTCATCATATTAAGCGAGCATAACGTATGCAAACACGGAAGAGTACGACCTCTCTTGCGGACCCGTGTAGTCCTCAAGGTCATCTGCTTAGTTGACGATGGTAATGCAGTTATCGTGGCTGCCGGGGGCGGGGAAGAATATTTGAGGCAGCAAAACACAGTCTGGAGAGCGGATCCCTGCTGTGGTGAACCCTTCTGTCGTTGGAGCAGATGAGCTGGGGTGGAACACAGCGCAGCAGGAGCAGGACAAACCACACAAGGTTTTCTTTGACACATATCTGTAACAGAAGTAATTGTGTAAGGGCTTGTTTGAATTTGAGGATTCTAACAATGCAGGGATAGGAAATAGGGAATATGATATGAGTGCACGGGAAAAATAGAGAATTTAAAAACACGGGATTTCTGCCAATATGGGTGTTTGATTCACAAGAATTGGAAGATCACAGGATGCAAAGAAGCATGGTGTGATTAAGTCAAACCACAAGAAAATGTACGGTTATAATGCTATTATGCTACTATCTCTTAGTCTTGTGCTTCATGAATAGGAATTTGAAAAGGAGGACAAGTGGAAATTAAAATTCCTAAGGTTTTTCTTCCAAGGAGACACTAAAGGAACAAATCCTTCAGTTTTCCTTTGCTCCATTCCTTTGAACCAAATTCATGAATAGTAGTACCATAGGAAACTTTCCAATTACTATGTTTTTCCTTCACTTTTCCTTTCAAGCACTGGCGATTCTAGTAGGCAGGCTTGAGCAAGGAAAAGCCTACACTCAAAAAATGTTTTTATGCTACTTCTATTACTTTGGACCCAGGCCACTGCCCTACTAGCTCAACTCCTAGGCCCATCGACAAATGCACAGCTCAAACGCACAGAGATAAATAATGATGGCGTTCAAGAAAGTCCATCACGGATAGCTAAGTTTCTTGGTACCTCACTACTTGTCATATAGTAGGGTAAAATAATTGTATTTCACATTACTACGTGTGCTCAGTGGACAATATATATAACATGTAGAGTAAAAAAGAGATGCAACAAGTGTACAACCTCTTTGGCGAAGCCATGTCAATCTTAGCGTGATTGAGTTGGTCGGTGAGGATGCTCTGGCTGACTTGGCTGTCGGAGGAGGGGAAGAAGATCTTAGGCGTCTGGAGATGGAGCCTGGGGTACTACTCCGCTGTGATGGAGGGTTTCATCGTTGGAGCAGCTCCGGTGAGTTGTACGACGCCGAGGCTGAAGCAGGACAAGAGAGACAACGTTAAACTGAGTGGAATTCTAATAGCATCTCCAATATATGACGTAAAATACATAACCACAAAGTGCTAGATGTAAAATACATTAGCCGCTCATCTCTGAACTTAACTGTCCAAACTGAATTTAACTGTCGAAACTGAACTTAACTATCGAAACTGAATTTTGCTGTCGAAACTGAATTTTACTGTCGAAATTGAACGCATTAGTAGCAGCAGCAGCAGCGCGTGCGAGAGCCAAGGAAGCTGGTCATGTAGCAGCATCAGGTGAGGCTACCCTGAGCCGCCAGCCACCCCGACCAAATATCCGCCCCCCGCCGCCCGCAACCGGCGGTGCGCCGCCTCGCCCGGCCCGAAACCACTCCCCACCGCCGGTCCACTGCCGCCCCGGCCATCCCTCTAGGCCCCCGTGCCGAGCTTTTTCTCCGGCAATCCCCATGCCACCACCCCACCACCGCCAGCGACCACCGCCCCCACCCTGAACCCTAAGATAGATAGTGGGGTACCTCTCCGGCGAGCGCCCCATCCCGCTGCGGTTAGTTCTTCCTTAACTCCGGCGAGCCCCCCCCCCCCCACCTCCTAAAAATCGACTGACCCAAAAGTCGATTCAGTCGACTGAAGTGTAGCTAAATCGGAGCAGCATCACAATCAAGAGCAAGAGCACCAGCGCGAAGAGCAAGAGCACACCAAGCAGGGGGCCGAGAGCAAGAGCAGAGCAACAGCGAGAGCGACAGCTAAAGCAGCAGCAGCTCCTACTGATGTGGACGTCGCCACCGAGGGAGCGACGCCATGGAGGAAGTGGCAGGTGATGCCACCGTGGATGGAGTCGCGCCGTGTCGGCTTGGGACCAAGCGCCGGTAGCACCGTGAGATCGAATCAAGAAGAAAATGTGGCGATTAGTTTACAACATCTTTGGTGGTGCCAAATAGGCCTCAGCTTCATCCGTGGAAATGGTGATGATGATGCTCTTTCGGTGGTGCAGGTGAAGACGGTGGTGTGGGAATGGAGGTGGTGCGAAAGACGAGGGGAACATCGGGGCAGCTCCTTGGAGGTGGAGGACGGGGTGGCTGAAGCGGCGGGCGACGAGATCGACGATGGATCCTCATCCGGTATGGTGGATGAGGGACGTCAAGGTGTTGCTGTGGACGTCGTCGTCAGGGAAGAGGCTCCGGCTGGGTGGCGGACGGAGGAGGGTGTGGGGCTTCGCGGGTTTCCGCGGCCTCGGTGTATGAATGGCTGGGCTGATGGGATGGGAGTGGGGAACCATGGCTTAGGGACCCGCTTTTTCGAAATGTGGGGTAAGCTGCGGAAGTACCCCCACCGATTTGTGCTAGGAGGTTCTTTTGGTTCAGGGGTATCACGGACATTTCACGTGCAGGGATTTCGCGGGAGGTGGGAGTTTTCGCGCGTGTTGTAATTTTGGGATAGCAAGGCGCGGGTTGAGATGGAGGGATTTTTTGGAGCACAACGAGACAAAGAAGTATCTTAAATATTTCGGGGTAACAAGGCGTGGGTTAAAATTTCCGGACAAGCCTAACGTGTACTGTACCAAATCAATTCGCACTTCCATCGACGAAAAAACAAAAAGAAATCAATTTGCGCCACACAAGAGAGTCTAGTCCCGTGTTCCAAATCAATTCACACTACAAATGCCATTCAAAACTTTGAATCGTGCTATGTTCAATTAAAATATTTTGCTACGTGTATAATGCATGCAACCTGCTACTCAAGTGAACATTTTAGTGCATTCCAAACGTATATACTACCGCTTCAATATGAACTAAATTTGAATTCATTTCTCTATTTGAATAAGATCTGCAATAATGATTGTTTTGAAGTCAAACCATTTGAATTTGTTTCTCTATTTTAATAAGATTTACAATCATCATTATTGTCAAGTTAAACCATCATTTGTGTATTATCTTCACAGCACACCACATGATTACTGTCGAGTTAGATATGAACTATGTGTACTATATGAACTCGAACTCAATTTTTTGGATCCACTTTATGTTGATTTCAAATCACGGTACATTTCAAGCTCTAGGTAGATCTTCATAAAGTAAACCATTTCTCATATGTATAGTGTGTTTATCACATAATGTGTGGTGCCCCACCCCCTACTCCTACAAGTATTTAAATGTGAGTTGCAAACACCACACATTACCACAAATTCAAATAAAATGTGAGATTGTTCGATATATAGTATTGTTTAGATTGTTCGATATTTAGTTGTAAGCTGCAAACGCCACACATTATCACAAATTCAAATAAAATGTGAGATTGTTCGATGTATAGTATGGTTTAGATTGTTCGACATTTAGCTGTGAGTTGCAAATGCCATGCATTATCACGTTATGGTATAACATGTGCAAAACCACAGCACGCGTATCACCGCTATATTCATGCATGCGTATGTTTATAACACTATGATCTCCTATTCAAATATATGAATCCACTTTCATATCAAATTATCACCTTTGTTAGTCTCTTACACCCACACAATCCTCTAACCTTAGTAGCTAGCACTAAATTTCACTCGTGCATGCACACACCCTCCCCCTCCCTCAGCATTCTATCCATTGTGCACATTCTTTTTTTTAGGTCGTTCTCCCACAGTCTCCATAACTCCTTTCCGACACACACCGATCGATAAACCTCTCCAGCGATGTCTTCCTACAACATACACACACACACCTTCCATCTCCTCCTTTCTGTGTCCATGCCTCGTGTCTCTCATACGGTCCCACACACGTGTAAACTCTCGCCCCTATTTTCATCGATCTCACAATCGCACACTCCTCCCCCTATCTAGCTAGTAGCTCGGCATCTCATACCACCTCCTAGCTCCATTCTCTCTATCTATCCATCTCGCTGGGCCTTATTTGCCTCTAACAAATGGATGTACACCGACCGATCTCCCGCTATACATATAGCTAGCTAGGTCCTTATAACTCGTTTTCCCCATGTGTCGATCGATCTACCTCATTAGTTATGTTTCTCCCTTCCTCCGCAAACAACAATTGGTCTACCAATCTAGTTAGGTTTTCTTACCAAACACATGGTTCCCCTTCATCATCCATGCATGCGTCCCGACACATCTATCACGCACAGGCACACACAGAAACACATCCCCACTCTTATTGATAATATTGCAGTTCTACCCTCAGTTTGTCTAGTAGGCATCTCCCACCATCTTCGAGAAGCAACTCCATCACCCATCCAGCACTCTACCCCTCTCCCTCCCCTCTGTCTCCTCTCTCCTCTCTCTCTCTCTCTCTGTCCAACCTATTTCCCGTCCTTCAGTTATGTATGGATGTCGACTGATCTCCCTCAAGACATAGTTGGGTCTCTCCTTCTCAACACATATACGAGTCGTTATACCTCTCTAGTTAGGCCTCTGCCTCTCCCCTCCTCCCCCCACACACCGATACATCGAGCGCTCTAGTCATGTCTCCCTGCCACACACAAACTTGCCATGTGCCCTCCGACGTTCCGGTAGGTTAGTCTCCCTATATCTTTGACTTGCACGCACACAATTTCGATGGCTCTCTTCATCGATCTCGCACCCACCCACTTGATTCTCTCTTAGACTCTATCGATATCTATGACCCCTCCCTCTCTTCTCATGGATCGCCCCCTCTATATATGATATCGATAGGCCTCTATTTCACACACATTGCATGTGTCAAAATTTTGATGTGTCACAAATGCACACGCCATCTGTCTAGGTTTCTATCTCTCTCACACACACCCACGTAGGTGGGGGACGTGCACGAAGAGAAGAGGTGCACGCACGGCGCACGTACTCCAGTCTCTTTCCCAACCATACCCGCGCAGGTACACGGTGGAGCTCATTTCTGTACGAAAAGGCAGCCCACGTGGTAATTTGACACATGTACTAGTTGTCCACTTGATGGAGGATCATCTACCATGGGTGAACAAACAAATTGCGACTTGATGTGTTATGTTAAAAAAGAGGCAAACCATGTGGGACCTACCTTAGAGGCAATGCTCTATACACTCGGGATGCTTTGTGCGTATTACTTTTGATGTGTCCTGTCAACTCGTAGAACGGGGAGAAGCTTGCTTACTACACCGTCTCCCCCGCCCACGGGCGTGGTGGCTCGCAGGACGAGGTGAAGCCTGCTTACTATGCCTTACGCCCGCTCCCTCGCCCATGCGCGCGGTGGCTCGCAGGATGAGGAGAAAATTTTACTACTCCCTCCGTTTACTCCTCGTCCCTACCTTGGTTAGAGAGATTATCATATTGTTTGGAATATATGTCCTTTAGTAGATTTCAATATGAACTACTAGTACATACTCCAAACACTGATGTATATAGACGTATTTTAGAGTGTAGATTCACTCATTTTGCTCCGCGTGTAGTCAATATTGAAAGGGACGTAATAGTATGCACTCTCCCTCGCCCACGTGGTGGACGTGCAGCAATTCATTTGGTCTCATATAGCCAGAACGATATATACTGCAATACCATTATTGCTCGACTTCCCGAAGAGGCGAAGAGCCAATCGCAAGGTTAATATTTTGGAGATGCCAAGCGCATGGTTTATAGGAGAACGAGTAGTAGTAGTTGTAAGTGCATCTAGTGCCACCCCTAGTTGGTTTAGGAGTATTGACGACAAACCTAGTTGAGGGACTAATGTGTTTGTGAGAATTGCAGGATAACACAGGTAGAAGTCCCTCATTGATTCGGTTTTCCTACCAGAGATGACCCCTAAAAATGTATGAAGACATTGATGTCAAAGGTGGTATATGAAGATATTCACATTGAAGACTATGACAAGAGAAGACATCGCATGAAGCCTATGGAGCTCGAAGACTTAGATCTTTCGTAGTTCTTTTTCTTCTTCTTTGTTGAGTCATAGGAACCACCGTATTATTAAGTGGGGTCCAAGAGAACCATTCAGAATGACTGAAGTGATGCTTAACCAAAACCTATGTCTTCGAGTGAAGACTATGAGAGCGAATCTTGTCCAGAGTCGGACAAGTCAGCTTTGCTTGTAGCCCAAGTAAAGTTGCTGTGTGAGTTTGAAATCTGACCATTGGAACACGTGTCAGTTCCTTAGTGACCCAGGGTCATTTCGGACAAATCAGGTCGGGTTGCCTAGTGGCTATAAATAGCCCACCCCCTACAACCAAAAATGGTTGGCTGCTAAGAGTTAGTATACGCCTTTTGTCGTTTGAGAGCAACCCACCTCGAAGCTTTTGAGAGAGAATTCCTTGCGAGGATAAAGCCCTAACCACCCAGAGCCAAAGAGAATTAGGCATCACTTAAGTCTTCTTGTCTGTGTGATCTGAAGACTTATTACACTTGAGGACTGTGAATCCTCCAGCCGGTTAGGCGTCGCGTTCTGGGCATCCAAGAGACATTGTGGATCACCGGTGAACGAAGTCTGTGAAGGTTTGGGAGTCTACCTTGAAGACTTACCAGAGTGATTGGGCGAGGTCTGTGTGACCTTAGCTCAAGGGGAATACGGTGAGGACTGGGTGTCCTGAGCTGCGTGTTCAGGACTGGGTGTCCGGGACTGTGTGTCCTCAGGTTTAAATACCTAGCCGCCCTAACCAGACGTACAGTTGTCACAGCAACTGGAACTGGTCCAACACATCATTGTCTTCAACGAGTCACTGGTTTCATCCTTCCCTTCTCTTTACGTACTGTTACTCCTTGTGAAGTCATTGTATGATTGCACTATCTTTTATCTTCACTGAGTGACTACGTGTTCTGTTTGGCTTCATAATATCTTCCTACCTGATCCTTACTACATTGCTGCTATTAGTCATTGTGCTTTCACTCTATTGAATACTTGACTATGGCTTGCCTAGTGTAGTCTACCTTCCGCAGCAGGGTAATAGGTGTATTTCTATCTTTTGTCTTCATAACTTCCACGTTTTGAAGACTTTCATAAAAATCGCCTATTCACCCCCCCTCTAGTCGATATAACGCACATTCAATTGGTATCAGAGCAAGGTACTCCCTTGTTCTGTGTGATTCGGTTTAACCACCTGGAGTTTGAGCTATGTCGACTGCAGGGATAATCAAAGTCTCTGCTGCGTGCCCCGTCTTCGATGGAACTGAATATCCCTACTGGAAGAATAAGATGCGCATGCATCTTGAAGCCATTGACGTCAACCTATGGTATGTCGTCAAGAACGGTGTTCCCAAGGCTGGAGAAGGTGTCACTGCTGCTGACGTCAAGAAGTTCGTTCAACTGGACTCTACTGCCAAGAATATCATCTGTGGTCATCTGACCAAAGGACAGTATGGCCGCGTGAGTGCTTTGGAAACATCTAAGCTAGTCTGGGACTGGCTCTCCAAAGTCAACGAAGGCGTCTCAACCCAGAGAGATCAGAGAATCAGTGTCCTTCGCAACCTCTTCAACTGCTTCAAGAGAAATGACAATGAGAATGTCCAGCTCACATTTGATCGACTCACTGACATCACGAATGAGCTTCAAGCCCTTGGCGCTACTAAGATCACCAAGCATGAAGTCGTCAAGACACTACTGAGATCACTTGACAGTTCGTTTGACACCCTAGCCCTGATGATTCAAGAACGTCCTGATTTCAAGACACTCGATCCGTCTGACATACTTGAGAGGCTCAACACACATGAGTTTCAGCTTTCTGAGAAAAGAGATATCTATGGTCCAAACTGTGGGCGAACTCGTGCCTTGAAGGCAAAAGTTGTATCCTCATCTAAAGAAGAATCTGACAGCAGTTCTGATGATCCTGAAGACATTGGAAAGGAACTTGCTATGCTTGTGAAGAAGTTCCAAAAATTCACCAAGAAGAAAGGCTTCAGAAAGTCTTCACGATCAAGCTCAAGGAATGATGAAGCTTCTGCTCATGACTACAAGAAGAAAACATGCCACAAGTGCAAGAAAACTGGCCACTTCATCTCTGAGTGTCCGCAGTGGGACAATGAGAACAGAAAGAAGAAGAAGAGCAAGGAATATGACTCTGACGACAAGAAGAAGAAATACTCAAAGTCTTCTTCCAAGTCTTCCTCAAAGTCTTCATCACACAAGAAGAGCTCATCTGGCAAGGCACGTGCGTTTGTTGGCAAGGAAATGAATTCAGAGGAGGAGTCCGCTTCTGAGGAGGCGGAGGTGGATTCTGAGGAGGAGTCCGATTCTGGTGTTGCAAGTCTGGCTACAGCATACGTTGCCAAGTCCATCTTCAACACTGAAGACAATGACTTCACCACCGACACCGATGCAAATGACAAGGACTACTCTGCTCCTACCTACTGCTTCATGGCACGCGGTGCCAAGGTAAACACACGGACTACTCACTATCAAACATCTAGTGACAATGACTCTGATTGTGGTTCAATACCCAGCTACAAAACACTTGCTAAAATTGCAACTGAACAACAGAAAGCCATGGAACATATTCAAAAACTGTTAGACAAAAGCGATGATCTGTTGAGCGCTGAAATGACTCGATCTGAGTCCTTAATTGAAGACATAAAAAATCTTCACGTTAAGTATGAGGAACTTGAAAGTCGTCATGAAACGCTCTCAACAACTCATGAAAAGCTTTCCTATGATTATCTTCAAAGGAAGCAAGATCTTGAGAAATTGAGAGCGGCTCATGAAGATCTTCCAAAGGAAAATGAGTCACTTCGCGCCGAACAAATCAGTTCCGCTCAGGAAGGATTTGAACCACCATGTCTTAAATGCATTGAGCGTGATAATGCTACTTCTGTTGCTGAATGTTCTACTGCTGCTACTGTTGCAATATCTTCAACTGTTGATGTGGTAACTAACCCCTCTGCTGAGGATACCATTGCTATTGCTGATGAGAATGCTAGGTTGAAGACATTGCTTGAAACAGGGATGTACAAAAGTCTTAAAGGGCATCAGACACTATGTGATGTCCTCAAAAGGCAGATTCTGAACCGAAACCCGAGGAAAGAGGGTGTTGGGTTCGTAAGGAAAATGAATGCTGATGGCTCTTACTGGAAACCTGAGCAGTACCCCAAAACCACATGGGTTGCTGCAAAGGAATCTTCAGCAGATCTATCCAATCTATCTGGCTTCACTTGTGCAAACCCCATTGTCATTGATGAATCCTTTAATGCAAACTATAAACTGTTTAAGAATCAGAATGGTGAAGTGTTTGCCAGGTACATTGGTACTAACTGCAGGAATGGACCGCCTATGAAGAAGATCTGGGTTCCGAAAAAGTGTCTGGAGAATCTTCCTGTGAATGTCATCATGACACCACACGTGAAGAAGACAAACCTCAGATCAGAGACTTCATACGGTCCAAAGGCTTCATACAGACAGAGGACTCACCTGAGTCGCACTAACGCAAATGTTTTGCAGGGAAACCATACTCAGGCCTATGAATATGAGCGCGGTTCATCAAACCGCCATGTTCATAAGACCAAGAACTATTATGCGTATTCTTATGAGTACTATTGTCCGCCTGCAAGACTTTTTGCTAGGGCTCCAAAGCCAAAGTTCTCAGACGCTGCACTTAGACTTATTGCTTCTAAGCCACCCTTGAAGATGTGGGTGGCTAAGAAAGCTTAACTCTCTTTTGCAAGGAAAGGTCACCAGCAGAAAACCAAAATCGTCTGACGCTATTGCTGGGGACCTTAAACATCTTGTAGGGCGCAAGATCAAATGCCCGAATGGTCTTACTATGTACTTCGTTCCTGAATCGCTTGCTACTCTCCCTATCAGTCCTAATCTGGATCTAAGCTTTCATAACCCACTGGTTCATCAAATGTTTTTGCTTCACAATTCTCTTCGTGAAGCCTATCCCCCTAACTGCACTGTAGGGTACGACACCAGCGTCTTCAGAATGGATTATTGATAGTGGGTGTACCAACCACATGACTGGCAAACGAAGCCTTTTTATGAACTCAACCTTACGTCCATCCGACAAGAGTCACATCACATTTGCCGACACTGGTAAAAGTAAGGTATTGGGTCTAGGTAGAGTTGCAATCTCAAAGGATCAATACATGGATAAAGTCATGCTTGTTGAATCCCTTGGCTTCAACTTAATGTCTGTCTCAATGCTTTGCGATTTGAACATGATCGTAATATTTGGAAAATATCGTTGCCTTGTTCTAATGGAATCTGACAAGTCTCTAGTGTTTGAAGGGTATCGAAAAGATGATTTGTATGTGGTAGATTTCTCAGCAGGACCACAGCTTGCCGTATGTCTTCTAGCAAAAGCTTCAGAATGCTGGCTCTGACATCGGAGGCTTGGGCATGCTGGCATGAGGAACCTCCACACCCTTGCAAAGAAGAAGCATGTCATAGGCATCGAGGGCGTCAAGTAAAAGAAAGATGACGAGGGCCAAACATCCCTCGAAGACAATCATGACAACCACTCTACCCTTTGAACTGCTCCACATGGATCTTTTCGGTCCCACTCATTACTCAACTCTTACTACTACTGCTTGTCTCTATGGCTTTGTCATTGTTGATGATTATTCTAGATATACTTGGGTGCACATAATCCTCTACAAGACTGAAGTGCAGGATGTCTTCAGACGCTTCGCCAATCGAGCAATGAACAACTATGGCGCCAAGATAAAGCACATCAGAAGTGACAATGGCACTGAATTCAAGAACACTGGCCTTGATACATATCTTGATACCTTGGGCATCACACATGAATTCTCAGCCCCGTACACGCCACAGCAGAATGGCGTCGTCGAACGCAAGAACAGAACACTCATTGAGATGGCCAGAACGATGCTAGATGAATACAAGACTCTAAGAAAATTCTGGCATGAAGCCATTGATACTACATGCCATACAATCAATCGTGTTAATCTTCACAAGCTTCTGAACAAGACATCTTATGAGCTCCTTACTGGCAAGAAGCCAAATGTCAGTTACTTCAAAGTATTTGGTGCCAGGTGCTGGATCAAGGATCCACATCACACTTCAAAATTTGCACCAAAAGCACATGAGGGTTTTATGCTTGGATATGGAAAGGATTCGCACTCCTACAGAGTCTTCAATCTCTTTCATTACAAAGTGGTTGAAACAGTGGATGTGCGGTTTGATGAGACTAACGGTTCACAAAGAGAGCACCTTCCAAATATGCTAGATGAAGTTCCATCCAGCGAATCAATCAAGCTTATGGGAACCGGAGAAATCATACCCTCTGAAGCTCAACCTGAAGAGGAACTTATCATCTCCGCACCTGATCAACCTGAAGACAATGCTCAGCCTGAAGACAATCCCACTAACAATGACAATGATCAGCAAGAGCAAAACCTTCGCCCTGTACATCCTCGTGTTGCCAATGAAGTGCAGATTGAGAGAATAATTGACAGCATCAATGCACCCGATCCGCTCACTCGATCAAGGGCAACTCAGCTGGCAAATTTCTGTGGGCACTTCGCATTCGTATCAATAACAGAACCCAAGAAAGTTGAAGAAGCCTTCATGGAACCTGAATGGATTCAAGCTATGCAAGAAGAGCTTCAACAGTTTGAGCTGAATAATGTATGGGAACTGGTTAAGCGTCCTGATCCTCAGAAGCACAACATAATAGGCACCAAATGGATATACCGCAACAAGCAAGATGAGCATGGTCAAGTTGTCAGAAACAAAGCTCGTCTCGTTGCTCAAGGATATACTCAAGTGGAAGGCATTGACTTCGATGAAACATTTGCTCCTGTGGCTAGACTTGAAGCCATACGCATACTGATGGCCTATGCCAATCATCACAACATACTTCTATATCAAATGGATGTGAAGAGCGCCTTTCTCAACGGCAAGATTGAAGAAGAAGTGTATGTTGCACAACCGTCTGGCTTTGAAGATCCAAAACATCCTGACATGGTATACAAGCTCAACAAGGCACTGTATGGCCTCAAACAAGCCCCTCGGGCCTGGTATGACACACTCAAATACTTCCTGAAGAGCAAAGACTTCATACCTGGTTCCCTAGACCCCACTCTCTTCACGAAGACATATGATGGTGAACTGTTTGTGTGCCAAATATATGTGGATGACATTATCTTCGGCTGCACCAATCAGAAGTACAATGAAGAGTTTGGATATATGATGCAAGAGCAATATCAGATGTCCATGATGGGAGAGCTGAAGTTCTTCCTCGGTCTCCAAATACGATAGCAACGCAACGGCATCTTCATATCTCAAGAGAAGTATCTCAAAGATTGTTTGAAGAAGTTCGGTATGCAAGACTGCAAAGGCTTCATGACGCCAATGCCAGCCAAGCATCATCTGGGTCCGGACGACAATGGTAAAGAGTTTGATCAAAAGGTATACCGCTCCATGATTGGTTCTTTGCTTTATCTATGTGCATCTAGGCCAGATATTATGCTTAGTGTTTGCATGTGTGCTCGATTCCAAGCAACACCAAAGGAGTCGCATCACTTAGCTGTGAAGCGAATTCTTCGATATTTGGCTCACACCCCAACTCTAGGATTATGGTATCCAAAGGGCTCAGAGTTTGATCTGGTTGGATTCTCGGATGCTGATTATGCTGGTGACAAAGTGGATCGCAAGTCTACATCAGGCACATGTCACTTTCTGGGACGATCACTTGTATGTTGGTCTTCAAAGAAGCAGAACTGTGTATCTCTCTCCACTGCTGAATCTGAATACATTGCTGCTAGATCTTGCTGCGCTCAGCTTCTGTGGATGAAGCAAACACTCAAGGACTATGGCATTCATCTGAAGCAAGTGCCACTCTACTGCGACAACGGAAGCGCCATCAAGATTGCCAACAACCCAGTTCAGCACTCGAAGACAAAGCACATTGAAATTCGTCATCACATTCTCAGAGATCATGTTGTGAAGGAAGATATTGATATCATACACGTCAACACTAAAGAGCAATTGGTAGATATCTTCACCAAGCCCTTGGATGAGAAGAGATTTTGCAAGTTACGGTGTGAGCTAAATATCCTGGAATCCTCAAATGTCCTGTGATCAGGCACACATCCTAACACTTATGCATATTGATGACTTAGATGTGCAACACACGAAGTAAGGTATATCTTCAATCAATGAAGACATACATTCTAAGTGTGAATACATTAGTGTGGAATTTGACTTCGGAGCGCCACGATAATTGTGCGCCGTGTCTGGGTCTAATACTTCCTATACGGTGGGTAACACCACCACCAAATGTTCTGTTTGAAGAGTTTCACTCATGGCGTTACATTTGTTATGTCTTCACATTTGGTATTGGCTTCAATCTCAACATATCTTCATGATTATCTTCACTATGTTGATTATATAGATATATATATATATATACTAGTGTTCTATCCTCTACAGCATTCACTTATAGCTATGTCTTCTTGTTGAATCTTTTGAACTAAGTGAATGTGATCGGACCCTAACCTCTCTGTGCTTTCTATCTCAAACTCTATCTCTCCAAATCATATGCATTCTATTGAAACTGTCGAATGTCTTCTCTGCGTCCTTGTCAGCAGAAGATACAGAGACAACCATTAAGTCTGTTTTCAATGCTCATTCCTCCACGTGAAACCCGGAGAAGTGGGAATGACCACCCGACAATCCAGGCATGTGTGGGACGTGGAACAAACCCCAATATGCTACATGATGGCCACGTGTTCCTCAGATGCGAATCGCCAGGGGCACCTGTGTAATAATGCAGTGCCGCCCCTGTACCTATAAATACACACCTCACATCGGTCATTATCTCTTCTTCCACTCTCGCACAAACCCTAGCGCCACCGCTAGCCCTCGACGACGCCGCCGACGAAGCGCTTCGCTGCCGCAACCTCTCCAACGCCGTCTTCACGCCGACCGCGGACATCGTCTTCTCCACCATCGCCGTAGATGTCCTCCGTCGCCAAGTTAGGGAACGGACGATCGAACTGCTCGGCCTCCTCTTCCACTCCGTCTAGCAGTTCTTCGTGTGGTAAATAAAACCTCCTTTTTACGGCCTCTTTGATCCTATAGCTTTATCACTTTCTACCACAAGCAGTTTCTATTCACACAAGTTGGATCTCTTTCATACTGCATCTCATAACATGCCTAGTATATTCACTTATGCTTCACAAAGTAGTTAGATTCCTCACTTGTACTGATCCATGGATTCGTACAAATCTGGAACCAACTCCTTATCTATGAGTGTATGTCTTCGCACGATGAGGTCAATGTCTTCTAAACTGATTTATCTTCAAAATCTTCTGAGAATGCATATGACCTCTTCCCCTTCCCTCGCACCTTAATGTTGTCACAGGTACATGTCCGTGGGAGAATCCCTTGGTTCTCATAGTCTGCATTCATTTGCAGAATTCTTACAGCATCACATAAATTCTCCCGAAGCCAGTTCCTGTTTGTCCAGCAAGCGAAAACCTTTGAAGCCTCTGAACGTATTGAAGCCTTTCAGATTAAGGTTCATGGCTTCAGAAAAATCAGCAAGGAAGGGTGGCAGAAAGTGTCGAGGAGAAACATCAAGAGATCTGCCCGATGACCTCTCAGAGCTGTACAAGACAGATCCTGAAGAGGATTACAATCAGCGCAAGACGCGAATCCAATGGATTCGACGCTATTGGGCAGAACAGTGGTTCAAGTACAGATTTGTGACCAAGGAATATGCTGAAAAGAATGCCATCAAGCAACCATGGGGAGACATCCTCTACAAAAATCTTCAACCCAGGACCAGAGATGAAGCCATTGAACAAGGCTTCTATCCCTGCATGGTCCGTGGACCACAGTCTGCGGGTGCTGACCCATCGTCCCTGCTATGGTGTCGTGACGACAATCTGTTTAAGCGCAACTTCCAGTTTGCCCAGAACTCAGCGAAGCAGAACAAGAAGACTTTGGGTTTAGATTTCAACCCTGGTCCCTCTGCTCCCCGTGCCGATGGAACTCGCGAAGCTGAACCCAATCTTCTTGGGCCCTTCTACAATCTTGAAGGCCTCATCACTCACATCGTGGTTCAAGGGACAGCGTGAATGAGCCTGCAGATGACGCTGAATCAGATGAAGCGCCTGCAGCGCCGAAGCCAAAGAAGCTGAAGCAGCCAAAAGCTTCAAAGCCGGCCTATGCACCAAAAATCTCACGAGCGAAGCCATTGGCAACTGCACCTCCTGAAGACAGTGTGCAGTCTGAAGATTTCTCACGCATCTCCAAGCCCTAGAAGGTCAAGATGCCTCTGCCACACACTGGCCAAGAGCTAACAGCTGCGGCCATTCTGCGCAATGATGCCATTGATCTGTCAAGTGATGAAGAACTTGCAGATGACGCTCTTGAGCAACTCATCAAGAGCAAAGAAGAAGCAGAAATCTTCAATGATCTGCCTCTCTTTGATGTAACAATCATCCATAATTTCATTGATGAGTGGTTTGACATGCCAAACATCAGCTTCGAAGATCTGCAACTACCCATTGGCCTCAGTGTCGCCTTCCATGGCGCCATTGCTTCAGAGTTAGCTATCGCCCAACGCATTGTTGAACTGAAGCAGACAACACATTCTTCAATAGCTCCACGAACCCCTACTCAAGGGAAAGAATATCATCTGATCGGTTCTGGAGCTATCCGCAGCAAAGCTATTACTCCTGCATTCTGTACAATCAAGGTCGCATCTTCCCACACAAGCGTCTTGACATTGAAGCAATAGCTGGTCTGCCCTGTCTGGAAGAAGCTCTGGATTGCTTCAAAGAGGTTGGATTGCTGCCGTTCATCACTGACCAAGAGCATTGGAATGAAGAGTTGCTGCTCCAATTCTATGCCACACTTCACATCCGCGGGTATAACAGAGATCCGAAGACTTGGGTCCTTGAGTGGATGACAGGAAATGTTCATCACGAAGCCAAAGCCTTTGACATCATTGAGCTCACTGGTCTACCCACTCTTGGCGATCTCTACGAATCTGGCTGTCAACTTCATAGTGAAGCTGTGGAGAGCATCTTTCAGAAGCCTGAACCTAACATGAGTCAGATACTCAGTATGATGAAGCCATTACCCCAAGATGCTGCATATCCCAAAGAGTTCTTTGTTGAAGACCTAGAGTATCTGCCAAGAACTATTTATCACATCATAAGGCAAACTCTCTGGCCCATCAAAGGGCACTCTCCACAAGCCAAGCTGGAAGGTGCAATGAAGACTTTGGTCTTCTATATTCTTCATGGCAAATGCTTCAATGCACAGGACTTCTTCATTCGCCAACTTTCTGCATCAGGCTCTGATCTGTTTGGCTTGAAGTTCTATGCCCCATGGGTAATGCGGCTGATCACACTTCACTCCGCTATCTCATATCAGCCATCTGCTCGCAATCATCAGATCTTTTTGCCTGATGTGGATATGTCTATTGAAGCCATCTATCCTGAGCCTTCCAAGGAACCTCTAAGTCTTTAGAATGCAGAGCATCAAAGTTTTTCTCAGAACATTGAAGGAGTTGAAGCAGTAACTCGTGTGTATCCTTTGGCTGGCACTACACGTGCACCGCATCCTGCTCTCACTGAAGCCACTGATAGCACCACTGCCCCACGACCCAAGAAGCGCACTCGTGTTCTCAATGACCGAGAGCTTCTTGTGGCTCTTCATCAGAAACAGGATAGGCATCAGGACTGGCTGAAGCGTCAAATGCAAAGCCTCTTGGTGGATGTTAATCGCATTCGCAATCTTACCACCAAGAATGCCTTTGTTGCCCATGAAACCTCTCGACGCACATGGAAAGGGCTGACGTTGATGTGTTCTGAAGATGATCTTCAAGAGGATGGCTTCTCTGAGCGCTTCAAGTTTGACTCCACACCTCCTCGAAGGGCAGTGCTGTGACGAACTCCATCTCTTGAAGACTCTGAGTTCTCTTCCTCTGCTGCAACTATAAATGCCAGAGTGATCGAGGATGACGACGATGCTACTTCACCGCTGCCTCCTTCAGCACGCTTCGACACTGCTCCAAGCTCTTCTGCGCCGCCGAACACCACCAACGACCCTGCTGCTTCACCTACTCTTCATGGGAATGAGTAGAGGCTCTATGTCTTCAAACCTTTTTTGTCCTTACTGACAAAAGGGGGAGAAGCATATGAGTTTAATAGTCTTCAAGCGGGTCCATATGGGCGGGTGCTTCATATTTTGCTTCGTGTTTACAACTCTCGTTTTGATACATTTGGTTTTTTTTGAGTTGTAACACTTAAACTCGATGGTCGTCTGCTACCTATTTGCCATTTTGTGATGCGATGATAAATTCCACATGTGCGACGATAAATTCCACACTTAGATCATTTTGCAGACGTCGATTTTCCATTATGCATGTCATTATCTTCACATACCTTCACATGCATAGTGGATTGTCATCATAAGTTGAAGAGGATCTCCACAAGCACAACCTGCCATGTGCATTTGCATTCCAAAAGCAAAGTACTTATATGCACATCTTCAGGGGGAGCCCTTGCAACTTATGAAGACAATTCCTTATCCTTTACAAGTTCACATATTATATTCCCCGTTGAAAACTTCAACTAGTTTGTCATAAATCACCAAAAAGGGGGAGATTGTAAGTGCATCTAGTGCCACCCCTAGTTGGTTTTGGAGTATTGATGACAAAACCTAGTTGAGGGACTAATGTGTTTGTGAGAATTGCAGGATAACACAGGTAGAAGTCCCTCATTGATTCAGTTTTCCTACCATAGATGACCCCTAAAAATGTATGAAGACATTGATGTCAAAGGTGGTATATGAAGATATTCACATTGAAGACTATGACAAGAGAAGACATCGCATGAAGCCTATGGAGCTCGAAGACTTAGATCTTTCGTAGTTCTTTTTCTTCTTCTTTGTTGAGTCATAGGAACCACCGTACTGTTAAGTGTGGTCCAAGAGAACCATTCAAAATGACTGAAGTGATGCTTAACCAAAACCTATGTCTTCGAGTGAAGACTATGAGAGCAAATCTTGTCCAGAGTCGGACAAGTCAGCTTTGCTTGTAGCCCAAGTAAAGTTGCCATGTGAGTTTGAAATCTGACCGTTGGAACACGTGTCAGTTCCTTAGTGACCCAGGGTCATTTCGGACAAATCAGGTCGGGTTGCCTAGTGGCTATAAATAGCCCACCCCCTACAACCAAAAATGGTTGGCTGCTCAGAGTTAGTATACGGCTTTTGTCGTTTGAGAGCAACACACCTCGAAGCTTTTGAGAGAGAATTCCTTGCGAGGATAAAGCCCTAACCACCCAGAGCCAAAGAGAATTAGGCATCACTTAAGTCTTCTTGTCTGTGTGATCTGAAGACTTATTACACTTGAGGACTGTGAATCCTCCAGCCGGTTAGGCGTCGCGTTCTGAGCATCCAAGAGACATTGTGGATCGCCGGTGAACGAAGTCTGTGAAGGTTTGGGAGTCTACCTTGAAGACTTACCAGAGTGATTGGGCGAGGTCTATGTGACCTTAGCTCAAGGGGAATACGGTGAGGACTGGGTGTCCTGAGCTGCGTGTTCAGGACTGGGTGTCCGGGACTGGGTGTCCTCAGGTTTAAATACCTAGACGCCCTAACCAGACGTACAGTTGCCACAGCAACTGGAACTGGTCCAACACATCATTGTCTTCAACGAGTCACTGGTTTCATCCTTCCCTTCTCTTTACATATTGTTACTCCTTGTGAAGTCATTGTATGATTGCACTATCTTTTATCTTCACTGAGTGACTGCGTGTTCTGTTTGGCTTCATAATATCTTCCTACCTGATCCTTACTACATTGCTGCTATTAGTCATTGTGCTTTCACTCTATTGAATACTTGACTATGGCTTGCCTAGTGTAGTCTACCTTCCGCTGCAGGGTAATAGGTTTATTTCTATCGTTTGTCTTCATAACTTCCACGTTTTGAAGACTTTCATAAAAATCGCCTATTCACCCCCCCTCTAGTCGATATAACGCACTTTCAGTAGTGCCAGTAGTACCTACTAGTGGTATGTACTATAGGAGGAAGGCAACAAGATGTATGTCTCGCGTGACAGTCTCTTCTTACAGGACGTGCTAGACCTAGTTGACCTCATTGTTGCAATGGGACTACTCCCTATCATAGATGGCACGATTCGGAGTGGTGGGCAGCGGGCATAATTCGAAGCTGCTTAGGCTAGTCATAGCGGGAGTAACTTATGTAGTAACATGACACATCCCAAGAAAAATTTGCTTATGTGGCATGGAGTTAATGAGGGAAGCATGCTTGTGGTAACATAATATGTTACTGTAACATAACACACCCTGAGGTAAAATTGAGTCTATGTCTCAATTAATGAAGGTTTGTATGTTACCATCTATATGTTACTACCAATTATGAAGGTAGTAACATGGAGTAGTAACAAAAGCATGTTACTAGTCTAAGTTACTCCCCACTATGACCAGCCTTAGTCTTAAACCCCATGAAGAAGTCTCATTAAAAGGAATAGCCATCCTCTACACGTGCTCCTATGTAAAATGAGTAAATGAGACAAAAAGAGAAAGAGACAAAGTAAAAAATACCAGCCTTAGATCCAGCCCTATTGTATCAGTGAATGATATTTCTACGTCGTGATTGACATGGCTATATTATTAACCATGCTACGGAGGTAGAAGTGGATTTTTATTTATTCACGGAGGTAGCAGCGGATGGATATTCATCGAGGAGTGAAATGATGGCTGCTTCCTCGGTCAAACATAGAGAAAGGTGGGCCTCGTGATTTCATGACTTATTAGTCATTACTACTGCCTATACTCTTTGCCCATATATAATAACCGCGTGGTTGTACAGTAGTGGGCTATACTTTTAATAACCATGCTCGCAGAGAAGAGGTGTACGCACACACGTAGTGTACTAGTAGCACTCTTTGCGTCTTTTGTGTCTTCCCCAACCACACACGTGACACGGTGGAGCTCATTTCTGTAATATGATGCAGCCCACGTGATAATTTGATGCGTCTAGTAGTAGTTACTCACTTATAAATAATGGAGGGTCGGGAACAACGCATGAACGGTGCCGCGTCATTTATAAATAAAGTTTTTTTCTTCAGTGGCACATACGCATAAATAGGTTCACATGGAGAGAAAAGGAAACTGCTCCACTATATACATAGCCAGGATGAGCCTACACGGTTGCTTGCTGGAGTTGCTCTCTTCACACTCTCTCGCACAAAATGGTTGTGGCCACATCTCTAGCATCCTGGCGGATCACGCCCGCCGGGGAAAGGGGTGGATGCTTAGTGTAGATGCGATCGCCGTCACCGATGGCGAAAACCCACTGTGGGCATGTCCCGATCAGGGGTCCCCGCCGTTCTCTCTCAGAAAGCCGGTGAGGTTGCCTTCGTCCCTTGCTCACTGCCGTGACGTGTGCAGTTGCCGCCTCCCGTCGCCCTCCTCTAGGTTGAGTTACGTCCCGACATCCCTCAGGTAGAACTTCCTTTACAGCCGTTTTGCACCACTGCTCCAGCTGCCCACATCACTCCATGTGGATATTTCTCTACTTCTTTGCCTCGCACATACCTCTACTGGCTTCTATGTACTGTATTTGTGATGAGTTTATGTCTCATCAACTAGTCCCAATAATCTTATGCTAATCACGCTTCTTAAATTTCTTTTCCATGGGGATGCTCATCTTTATTTTGGTGAAACTGCACAAAATGATCCGATGGTCAAAGGGTTGCAAACTTCATTTCTTCGGAAGCTCCAACATTGCCACCAAATTAAAGCCTGGTTAGGGTTTACGGTTCAAGGGCTAGGGACTGCATGGATCGTTTTTTATTAAGCTGTCTCTTTTCCAAAATAAGTGTCAACTTAGTAGTACAACTTTTAACTAAAGTTTGCGTAAAGTCGAGACACTTATTTTGGAACGGCGGGAGTACATATTGGCTATGATCTGTCAATCATTGAGATGCAATAGTTGTGACGCCCCTGATTCAATCGTACACTAATCATACACGCAAACGTGTACGATCAAGATCAGGGACTCACGGGAAGATATCACAACACAACTCTACAAATAAAATAAGTCATACAAGCATCATATTACAAGCCAGGGGCCTCGAGGGCTCGAATACAAGAGCTTGATCATAGAAGAGTCAGCGGAAGCAACAATATCTGAGTACAGACATAAGTTAAACAAGTTTGCCTTAAGAAGGCTAGCACAAACTGGGATACAGATCGAAAGAGGCGCAGGCCTCCTTCCTGGGATCCTCCTAAACTACTCCTGGTCGTCGTCAGCGGGCTGCACGTAGTAGTAGGCACCTCCCGAGTAGTAGTAGTCGTCACCGACAGTGGCGTCTGGCTCCTGGGCTCCACCGTCTGGTCGCAGCAATCGAGTATAGAAAGGGGGAAAGAGGGAGCAAAGCAACCGTGAGTACTCATCCAAAGTACTCACAAGCAAGGAGCTATACTACATATGTATGCATTGGTATCAAATGGAATAAGGGTATCATACGTGGTCTGAACTGCAGAATGCCGGAATAAGAGGGGGATAGCTAGTCCTATCGAAGACTACGCTTCTGGTAACCTCCATCTTGCAGCATGTAGAAGAGAGTAGACTGAAGTCCTCCAAATAGCATCGCATAGCACAATCCTACCCGATGATCCTCTCCTCGTCGCCCTGTTAGAGAGCGATCACCGGGTTATATCTAGCACTTGGAAGGGTGTGTTTTATTAAGTATCTGGTTCTAGTTGTCATAAGGTCAAGGTACAACTCCAAGTCGTCCTGTTACCGAAGATCAGGGCTATTCGAATAGTTTAACTTCCCTGCAGGGGTGCACCATATTTCCCAACACGCTCGATCCCCTTTGTCCAGACACACTTTTCTGGGTCATGCCCGGCCTCGGAAGATCAACACGTCGCAGCCCTACATAGGCACAACAGAGAGGTCAGCACGCCGGTCTAAATCCTATGGCGCAGGGGTCTGGGCCCATCGCCCATTGCACACCTGCACGTTGCGTACGCGGCCAGTGAGCAGACCTAGAAACCTCCATTACAAAGGAAGTTGCGTTACGTGGTCCAACCCGGCGCGCGCCGCTCAGTCGCTGACGTCACGAAGGCTTCGGCTGATACCATGACGCCGAGTGCCCATAACTGTCCCCGCGTAGATGGTTAGTGCGTATAGGCCAGTAGCCAGACTCAGATCAAATACCAAGATCTCATTAAGCGTGTTATGTATCCGCGAACGCCGACCAGGGCCAGGCCCACCTCTCTCCTAGGTGGTCTCAACCTGCCCTGTCGCTCCGCCTTAAAGTAACAGTCGGGGCCGTCGGGAACTCAGGCCCACCACTACCTGGATGGAGCCACCTGCCCCTTCAGCCCCCATCTTCAAACAGTATCACTGATAATGTAACACTGTAAAGTACATAGTATATGCCCGTGATCACCTCCCGAAGTGATCATGGCCCAGTAGTATAGCATGGCAAACGGACAAGAGTGTAGGGCCACTGATGATAATCTATCATCCTATACTAAGCGTTTAGGATTGCAGGTAAGGTATCAACAGTTGTAGCAACAATGAAAGGCTATGCATGAGAATAGGATTAACGGAAAGCAGTAGCATACTACACTACTCTAATGCAAGCAGTATAGAGGAGAGTAGGTGATATCTGGTGATCAAGGGGGGAGGCTTACCAGGTTGCTCTGGCAAGAGAGGGGGGTCGTCGTCGACGTAGTCGATCACCGGGGCATCATCGGCCTCAGGATCTACCGGAGAGAAGAGGGGGAAGAAACAGTAAATACATAGCAAACAGAGGTATCACTAAGCATGACATGACGATACGTAGCGCTAGGTGTGCTCTAACGCGGTACTACACGTTGCAAACGAAGGGGGGAAACATCTGAGAATGAATTCCCGGCGTTAGGCGGATTCCGGACAAAGGAAAAAGAGGGGGAAAGTTCCATGTTCAACATGCTAAGGGCATGTGACAGATGAACGGACTGCGTATTCGGATTCGTTGGATTTTTCTGAGCAACTTTCATGTAGAAAACATTTTCATCTGACTTACGGTTTAATTTATATGATTTTTCAAAGTTTTATTAATATACTGAAATTGTTTTAATTATTTATTTCGAATTTAAATAATGTTGATTTTTTTATACCCTGACCGGGCCAGCCACAGTCAATGACATGTGGGGCCAGTCAAAGACCAGCCAACAGGTCAACAGTCAAAGTTGACCTTGGTCAATGTGTGAACAGTGCTAGTGGGTCCTACTTGTCATGGACATTGTGTCTATTAAGTCAATTAATTAGAGATAACCAACAGGGTGGTTCACATGTCATTTACTATTAAAGTAAATTAGCACTAATTTAACACTAACTAATCTAGTCCTAATTAAACAAGGGGCCGGCCATACTAGACAATGGCCCAGCCGGCCACACACGCAACACACACACCACACACAGCACGCAACACACAAATCTATTTTCTGTTAACAAAAGATAGCATTTTGTAATTTTCGTAGGATTTATTCCATGCATCAAATGGATTTGTTCCAATGGGATAAAATGAAGTTTGTCATGTATAGTTTCTACTCATATTATTTTTACTAATGTTAATAACCGTTTAGACTTTGCTTACGGGCTGTATAGAGGGTTAGTCATTGTAAAAAGAGAAAAGCTAGCTAGTAGCATCTTCAGTAGCTAGCAGTACAGAGTACAGTTAGCAGCGGTAGTAGTAGATGCAGCAGTAGTGCCATGGTAGCAACTAGCAAGCAGCAGCAGGCGAGCACGGGTGTGGTGGAGGCAAGGCGCCGCGAGGGTAGCAGCCGGCGCGGTCAGGCGCGGCCAGGCGCGTGCGAAGTAGGCGCGGGGCGGCTACAGGGTGCAGTCCAAGGACGTGGCCACGGCGGGCGCGAGCAAAGACAGGGCGCGGTGGGCGGCAACACAGGGAGCGGCGATGCATGGGGTTTGCGTGCGTGTGAGGACCACGGCAGGGGCGCATGACCGCGCGCGGGAACGGAGCTCCGGCCATGGCGTCCGCAACGCCGGCCGGCGATGAGCAGCGGCAGCAGGACGGTGGGCTCGGCGGAGGCACCGCCACGCGCGGGCGAGCACGCACGGGGACGCGGTCGGGTGCAGCCGGTCATGGCCAGAGGCCAACGGAGCACGGGCGAGGGAGTCGTGCTAGCGGCCGTAGGCTACGGCAACGAGCGGAAGATGCGCTAATGGACCGAATCCAACGGGGAAGAGGAGGAGAAGGAGTAGAGGCTCATGGTGTGGCACACGAAAGGCCGGCGACGAATTAGTAGTAGCAGGACGGTCGCAGCGGACGGAGCTCGTTGGCGGCCGTAGGTGCGGGGAAGAACCCGATCCCGATGGTCGAGGGGGTCCGAGCTCGATTTTGTGGACGGGGAGGACGCAGTCGACGACGTTGGTGCAGACGGACAGGTTGGAGAGGCACGGGGGAGACGGTCGCCGCGGTGGTGGCCAACGACGGCGATGTAGGCGCTCGGGTGAGCCGAGAGGACGACGAGGGAGAGAGAGAAGATGGATCTGGGAGGGAGGGCGGCGAGGAGGAGTGATGCGAGTGTGAAGAAGATATCTGGGGGGAGGGGCGCCTCGGTGGAGGCCTTATCCTCCCACGGCATGGCCGGCGAGGTGGTTCGACGGGGACGCGATCCTGTTCGGGCACGGTCGTGAACAGGAGAAGACGACCGGGGGTTAGGTGGGCTGACTTGGATGAGCTCCAGTGGGGGCACGTGTTCTCCCTTCCTTTTCTTCTTCTCAGTTTTCTTTTTACTATTCTGTTTTCTTTTAATAGCCTCCATTTGCATTTAAATAAGCCACCAAATGACTTTGCAAAAATGTGGAGTTGGACAAAACAAATACTAAGAAACATTAAGCACTGCCACAAAAAGCTTGACACCTAAAAAATTTAGTTTAATATTTTATAATTTATAAAAGGCATTTAATTATTATTTTTAGCCACTGATATATATATACTTAGGAGCAATTAAAGACTTTAAAAAAATGTTGGCTCACCACCATAAATAATTATGGAATATTTGCAACACTTTGAACATTTTATTTTGCATGTTTGAGAAATTTGAATTTTGCACTTTAGTTTGAACTTGAATTTGGATTGCGATTTCTATCAACCGCGGATTAGTAACAGTAAAGTGATGACATGGCACCATTAACGAGGGTTTACTGTAGTTTAATTATCCGGGCATCACAATTCTCCTCCACTACAAGAAATCTCATCCCGAGATTTAGGAGGGGAGTACGGGGGAAAGACTAGGTTGCGAAATTCTAATGGGTCTTCTCGGTCTTTGTTGCACTTCCCGAAGTAGTTGATCCTTTACGTTGATGTCTCCATTTCTCTGCTTCAAGTCATCATGATGAAGTCAGCATCCTTTCTTCGGGATCTTCATCGTATTTACGAATAGGTAACGGGGCAGATCGGCAACGACAGAATGCTATAAGGGTAATAATCTGGCATTAACCCATGAATGAGCATATGAGTACCTCTCGAGTTGAACAAATAAAACACATCGAGAGTAAAGTTGGAAGGTACAATAAGAAGTTTCAAGCAGCCAGGCAATCGTTCAATGCCTAGACAGAAGGTGAAAGGGGTTCCAAAGCAACGGAATAATTATTGTGGCCGATATCAGAATAGATCACTAGGAATGTGGCTCGTGAATTGCATACGAAGCCAAGCGCAAGAATTAACTTTGGAAACAAGGTGTACAGGAGAGTCAGATTTTGATCCTGTGGCAATGTGGGTTATGGGCCCACCATGTTGTTAAAGTAAGAGGGCACTGTCATCTTACACGATCATGATAGCAAGGCATCATGATAGCCAGGCATGCCAGAGAAGAGTCTGTCGGTTATGTTGGCAACAACGTTGGTACTAAGGGCGAGGGACGAAGAGAACCATTTTCCTGCTCGTTATTTCGAGGCGGACCAATAGGCAAAGTTCTCGTCCATCGGTGGTTACCTGAATGTCATCAAGAATAGTAACAGGGTCTTACCGACATGATTGTGCACCTAGGTGTTTACATAAGCAGAAGAATATTGCTGCTTAGATCATATAGATCACCGGAAAGGTTAAACAAACCAATGTAAAGGAAATGTGAGCATCAGATTAATAGAACAATGGAAAGGAAAATGTGTTTAAACACATATTTCAAGGGTATATCCTTCCCAAGGACAAGCAGAGCATGATATCCTTGACAGGATATAATGTAGAAAACTCTTTAGGTAAGGAGAGAGAAATTTCATGACTTTACCCATACATCGGTGTTTGGATAATTGAGCAGGAAACATTTAACATTAGGCTTTAAATGTTCTTGTGGATAATTGGAGTAAAATATAAATGCTTTGAGATAGCATTGACATGGTCTTCAGGCAAAGGTCAAACTTTGGAAACACAAAGGATCCATCAGGAACAACTTGCAGAATAAGTCTTACAATTTCCTCATGGAAGAATGGATAACCTTGCTGAAAAGGAATCTATAACCAATAGGGCCTCCGGCCGGGTGTGCTAAGCACGACATCCTGGATATAAAAGATGGTAATACTCCAAGGTAAAGAAGAACAAATGTTGGATAGCAAGGAACTCAAGGTATAACACAAAACAGGAACAAGTTTTGTGTTGGAGGGAATGCAATAATGTTGTCGATGATAACCCAATTCATCGAGGGCAAAGGAAGCTATTTCTCACCAAGAATTCGATAGATATCTTGGAAGACCTCAGAATGTTGATGATGATCACGACACATTTGTCGAGAGGTTTCGAGAAGATGTAACTGATCGGCGATGAGATCAAGTCAACAGAATGATGAAGCAAAAAGTTAATGGAACCATGGGTACTACACAAACTCGAAATCAAGCTTGCTGTTCAAGGACAAACGATATGACAAGGGAGATCGATTGTAAGATTAGCTCACCGTCGAAATTTGTGCTCCGGGAAGAAGGACCAGGTAGCACAGTTAAGAGCATCACGATAAGGATATAGCCGATCAAGCTAGGAATGACTTGAAGGATTATTTAAACTCGTAAGCAATGGAAATTATTTAGGGTTATTGAATCGGAGTGCGGACTCGATTCACTATTCGATGTTCTCGGTTGACGACAACCCAGAACCTAGGAACAATTGGATCCGGTGAGTAATAATAGTTGATGAAGAACCCATAAGAAGTTATGATGTCCCCTGATATCTCGAGATACCATGGGGTAATACTCGACGACAGACCAAAGTGGAGGTTGGATTGGGGTATTGCTCTGCAGAAGACAAATGCTTAAACTTGCACGAGTAATGGTATTTAAAGGAGAACATGGTCGGAACCACATCCACAGATACAAGGTGAACTTATAATAAGGGAATAATTATTTTAAAAGAAGCTTCCGTGATAAGGTATATATCGTGCCCATGGGCATGAACACAGGGTTCAAGGTCGACTCCCACTTCTCCAATGTATAACCTTTCATTCACTTCTCTTTTTCGAAGAAGTTGTAGTGTTGAATTATCTGGCAAAATACTAGACGAGTATGACTCGTGAAAACTTTCGAGTTCACACATAATATGGGAGGCATAGGTTCAACCCATCAAGGCATCTTAGGAGCACAAACCACAGTTTCAGGAATAAATAACACAAGCTCGATAGTAGAGTATGCTGGAGAAAGCAGAGGATACAATTTACCAAAGGCATTGTGTAGCCGAGGAAACGCTCACAAGCTTATAGAATATGAAGGACGATGTCGGATAAAATCCAACAAAGGATGTGAGCATCGGTACTCAACCAGAGGAAGAAGGAATGCAAGGAGATCAGTTTATGGAAACAACTGACTAACTCAAATCTCTAATGCAAAGGAATTATGAATTCCAAGATAAGGGATCAGAAGCAATGCTCTGATTAGGGATGGATAAGCTGAATAGTCTTAGGGGTACAATCGATGGCAATTTGATTGGTCGAGATCCAACTCATGTCTGGAATGACGTCTGAATCGGAATGATAAATTCCAGGGAACAACTGATGATTGTGTGCATTCACACACATGTTGAATCAAGAGGATCAGAATGACAATCACAAAGGTTTTTTTTTAAGTAAATAGCTAGACAAATGGAATTAACCGGAATGCAAGTATGCAAGAATTCCAAGAACAACAGGCTGTTGAGGATTTTCAAAAGACCAAATAGTATTTCAAAGTCCTTTGCGGAACACAAGAACAACTGGGGAGAAACAAATCCTCGGTATGTGTGAGGATTAAGTTGTAGGT
Organism: Triticum urartu; assembly: GCF_056163025.1. Lineage (NCBI taxonomy): Eukaryota > Viridiplantae > Streptophyta > Magnoliopsida > Poales > Poaceae > Triticum > Triticum urartu. Next base: position 223,643,240 of record NC_141878.1, read on the forward strand.
GTATTTAGGTGACAAGGAACTGCAAGGAAGCAGGCACAAGGATTCTAGGAACAACGACGAGTATTTCGGGGTATCTTGTACTAACAAGAGCAACTAGGGACTAGTGTAAGAATGGCAAGTGCATGTAGTTATCTATAGGGGGTGACCGTGGAAAGGAATTGCAAATGCAATGAGCAAAAGTTCTCGGGATAACATCGGAGATTATCTTCGGAATCCTTCGGCGCACCATGCAATCATCTGGAGTGAGGGGCTCTCCGGGAGGAAGTAATTACGAGAACCTAGAGTCAGAGTTCGTAAAATCATTTAACCCGAATAGAAGAGAGATTAGAGTCCCAGAGCATAGACGAGAAATAAAGGATCCTAATACCACCCAATGGAGACGTGGGCCCATAAGACACACAGCCATGTTAGTATAAGTTTTGTAATGACTAGACTCGACTTTGGCCAAGGAGTGTGGAAGGGGGATTCCTACAGGCAGTCGGCTTTGATACCAACTTGTGACACCCCCGATTCAATCGTACACTAATCATACACGCAAACGTGTACGATCAAGATCAGGGACTCACGGGAAGATATCACAACACAACTCTACAAATAAAATAAGTCATACAAGCATCATATTACAAGCCAGGGGCCTCGAGGGCTCGAATACAAGAGCTTGATCATAGAAGAGTCAGCGGAAGCAACAATATCTGAGTACAGACATAAGTTAAACAAGTTTGCCTTAAGAAGGCTAGCACAAACTGGGATACAGATCGAAAGAGGCGCAGGCCTCCTGCCTGGGATCCTCCTAAACTACTCCTGGTCGTCGTCAGCGGGCTGCACGTAGTAGTAGGCACCTCCCGAGTAGTAGTAGTCGTCATCGACAATGGCGTCTGGCTCCTGGGCTCCACTGTCTGGTCGCAGCAATCGAGTATAGAAAGGGGGAAAGAGGGAGCAAAGCAACCATGAGTACTCATCCAGAGTACTCGCAAGCAAGGAGCTATACTACATATGTATGCATTGGTATCAAATGGAATAAGGGTATCATATGTGGACTGAACTGTAGAATGCCGGAATAAGAGGGGGATAGCTAGTCCTATCGAAGACTACGCTTCTGGTAACCTCCATCTTGCAGCATGTAGAAGAGAGTAGACTGAAGTCCTCCAAATAGCATCGCATAGCACAATCCTACCCGATGATCCTCTCCTCGTCGCCCTGTTAGAGAGCGATCACTGGGTTATATCTGGCACTTGGAAGGGTGTGTTTTATTAAGTATCCGGTTCTAGTTGTCATAAGATCAAGGTACAACTCCAAGTCGTCCTGTTACCGAAGATCACGGCTATTCGAATAGTTTAACTTCCCTGCAGGGGTGCACCATATTTCCCAACACGCTCGATCCCCTTCATCCGGACACACTTTTCTGGGTCATGCCCGGCCTCGGAAGATCAACACGTCGTAGCCCTACATAGGAACAACAGAGAGGTTAGCACGCCGGTCTAAATCCTATGGCGCAGGGGTCTGGGCCCATCGCCCATTGCACACCTGCACGTTGCGTACGCGTCCGGTGAGCAGACCTAGCAACCTCCATTACGAAGGAAGTTGTGATACGCGGTCCAACCCGACGCGCACCGCTCAGTCGCTGACGTCACGAAGGCTTCGGCTGATACCACGATGTCGAGTGCCCATAACTGTCCCCGCGTAGATGGTTAATGCGTATAGGCCAGTAGCCAGACTCAGATCAAATAGCAAGATCTCGTTAAGCGTGTTATGTATCCGCGAACGCCGACCAGGGCCAGGCCCACCTCTCTCCTAGGTGGTCTCAACCTGCCCTGTCGCTCCGCCTCAAAGTAACAGCCGGGGGCCGTCGGGAACTCAGGCCCACCACTACCTGGATGGAGCCACCTGCCCCTTCAGCCCCCATCTCCAAACAGTATCACTGGTAATGTAACAGTGTAAAGTATATAGTATATGCCCGTGATCACCTCCCGAAGTGATCACGGCCCAGTAGTATAGCATGGCAGACGGACAAGAGTGTAGGGCCACTGATGATAATCTAGCATCCTATACTAAGCGTTTAGGATTGCAGGTAAGGTATCAACAGTTGTAGCAACAATGACAGGCTATGCATGAGAATAGGATTAACGGAAAGCAGTAACATACTACACTACTCTAATGCAAGCAGTATAGAGGAGAGTAGGCGATATCTGGTGATCAAGGGGGGGGGGACTTGCCTGGTTGCTCTGGCAAGAGAGGGGGGTCGTCGTCGACGTAGTCGATCACCAGGGTATCATCGGCCTCGAGATCTACCGGAGAGAAGAGGAGGAAGAAACAGTAAATACATAGCAAACAGAGGTATCACTAAGCATGACATGACGATACGTAGCGCTAGGCGTGCTCTAACGCGGTACTACACGTTGCAGACGAAGGGGGGAAACATCCGAGAATGAATTCCCGGCGTTAGGCGGATTCCGGACAAAGGAAAAAGAGGGGGAAAGTTCCATGTTCAACATTCTAGGGGCATGTCACAGATGAACGGACCGCGTATTCGGATTCGTTGGATTTTTCTGAGCAACTTCCATGTAGAAAACATTTTCATTTGACTTACGGTTTAATTTATATGATTTTTCAAAGTTTTATTAATATACTGAAATTGTTTTAATTATTTATTTCGAATTTAAATAATGTTGATTTTTTTATACCCTGACCGGGCCAGCCACAGTCAATGACATGTGGGGCCAGTCAAAGCCCAGCCAACAGGTCAAGAGTCAAAGTTGACCTTGGTCAGTGTGTGAACAGTGCTAGTGGGTCCTACTTGTCATGGACATTGTGTCTATTAAGTCAATTAATTAGAGATAACCAACAGGGTGGTCCACATGTCATTTGCTATTAAAGTAAATTAGCACTAATTTAACACTAACTAATCTAGTCCTAATTAAACAAGGGGCCGGCCGTACTGGACAATGGCCCAGCCGGGCACACACGCAACACACACATACCACACACAGCACGCAACACACAAATCTGTTTTCTGTTAACAAAAGATAGCATTTTGTAATTTTCGTAGGATTTATTCCATGCATCAAATGGATTTGTTCCAATGGGATAAAATGAAGTTTGTCATGTATAGTTTCTACTCATATTATTTTTACTAATGTTAATAACCGTTTAGACTATGCTTACGGGCTGTATAGAGGGTTAGTCATTGTAAAAAGAGAAAAGCTAGCTTGTAGCATCTTCAGTAGCTAGCAGTACAGAGTACAGTTAGCAGCGGCAGTAGTAGATGCAGCAGTAGTGCCATGGTAGCAACTAGCAAGTAGCAGCAGGCGAGCACGGGTGGGGTGGAGGGAAGGCGCGGCGAGGGTAGCAGCCGGCGCGGTCAGGCGCGGCCAGGCGCGTGCGAAGTAGGCGCGGGGCGGCTACAGGGTGCAGTCCAAGGACGTGGCCACGGCGGGCGCGAGCAAAGACAGGGCGCGGTGGGCGGCAACACAGGGAGCGGCGATGCATGGGGTTTGCGTGCGTGTGAGGACCACGGCAGGGGCGCATGACCGCGCTTGGGAGCGGAGCTCCAGCCATGGCGTCCACAACGCCGGCCGGCCATGAGCAGCGGCAGCAGGACGGTGGGCTCGGCGGAGGCACCGCCACGCGCGGGCGAGCACGCATGGGGACGCGGTCGGGTGCAGCCGGTCATGGCCAGAGGCCAACGGAGCACGGGCGAGGGAGTCGTGCTAGCGGTCGTAGGCAACGGCAACGAGCAGAAGATGCGCTAATGGACCGAATCCAACGGGGAAGAGGAGGAGAAGGAGTAGAGGCTCACGGTGTGGCACATGAAAGCCCGGCGACGGATTGGTAGTAGCAGGACGGTCGCAGCGGACGGAGCTCGTCGGCGGCCGTAGGTGCGGGGAAGAACCCGATCCTGATGGTCGAGGGGGTCCGAGCTCGATCTTGTGGACGAGGAGGACGCAGTCGACGACGTTGGTGCAGACAGACAGGTTGGAGAGGCACGGGAGAGACGGTCGCCGCGGTGGTGGCCAACGACAGCGACGTAGGCGCTCGGGTGAGCCGAGAGGATGACGAGGGAGAGAGAGAAGATGGATCTGGGAGGGAGGGCGCCGAGGAGGAGTGAGGCGAGTGGGAAGAAGATATCTGGGGGGAGGGGCGCCTCGATGGAGGCCTTATCCTCCCACGGCATGGCCGGCGAGGTGGTTCGACGGGGACGTGATCCTGTTCGGGCACGGTTGTGAATAGGAGAAGACGACCGGGGGTTAGGTGGGCTGACTTGGGTGAGGCCCAGTGGGGGCACGTGCTCTCTCTTCCTTTTCTTCTTCTCAGTTTTCTTTTTATTATTCTGTTTTCTTTTAACAGCCTCCATTTGCATTTAAAGAAGCCACCAAATGACTTTGCAAAAATGTGGAGTTGGACAAAACAAATACTAGGAAACATTGAGCACTGCCACAAAAAGCTTGACACCTAAAAAATTTAGTTTAATATTTTATAATTTATAAAAGGCATTTAATTATTATTTTTAGCCACTGATATATATACTTAGGAGCAATTAAAGACTTTAAAACAATGTTGGCTCACCACCATAAATAATTATGGAATATTTGCAACACTTTGAACATTTTATTTTGCATGTTTGAGAAATTTGAATTTTGCACTTTAGTTTGAACTTGAATTTGGATTGCGATTTCTATCAACCGCAGATTAGTAACAGTAAAGTGATGACATGGCACCATTAACAAGGGTTTACTGTAGTTTAATTATCCGGGCGTCACAATAGCATGCATGTTAGTCTCCTTTGTATTTGATGAAATGTTGCAACGGGCAACCTTGGACGCAAGATACATGAAACAGAAGCTGGAAGCTTCATAGCATTGTACAAATTTATCTCGCTGATAAATTACACTACGTACTATGCTACTACTATGTAAAGAGTTAGGTGTCGCACGGTGTCCAGAAAATATGGTGATAATGTGAGCTGGGCCATGTAATGACTGAGCCTGCGTGTTTTCACTGCTCTCGCACTCCTCCGCTGTAAGAATGGAGAAAATTGTAATCTAGTAGTACGTCCTTTCGCCGAAAGTGTGGGACATCCAGTAGTCCTACCACCTCAGTAATAATGACCAATGAGTCATCAAATCATATAGACCCAGCAGTAAGTTGGACAGATGAAGCAACCATCACTCTTGAATCCGCTTCTCTCTTCAACGCAGGCGCTAGTGAATGGTCACGTCCGCTCTGCCTGGCCATGAATGCGGCACCGATTCTTTGGAGCGGCGCTGATCGTTTCGGGGGGGGAACCACGCGCGAGTGATGGAGGGGCTTTGGGTGGGCCAGGCTGGTCAAGAGCGGGCGTGGCAGAGGTCTGCCTGTCCCGACCGGACGCCCGGAAACGAGAGGATGCACCAATTCTCATGGCTAAATCGTACACTACACACCATCTCTCTGTAGGAGTAGGTCGATGTGTCGCTCTCTCTAACACAGACATGCTGTTAAACACACACACGCACACGCACACGCACACACAGGTTCATAGAATAGGAATATCATGCGAGTTACTCAGGGAGCGTTTGGATCCTTAGCAAGAACAATATATAGCCTAGCCGGGCAAGGTTAGGCGTTTGGAACTGTTAAAATATGTTAGCTTTTGTGGGCCAGCCAACTTGGGTGGGCTAGAAAAACCTTGCTAGCTCAGGAGTGCCAGATCGGCCCGCTTCCGATGGCAAACTTCGCGTACTACCTCCGTCCTGGTTTATTGGTAACGGCCCGAATGTTCATCCATGTCACAAAAAATTATATTAATTTGTATTTCGTGTACTAAATTTTTTCTTATTAATTTGTTTGTTTCACCCTCTGACTAGTGGGACCCAACATACTACGTGGACAGAGGTAAGGTGACTAAGGCTCCTGTAACACCCACAATGCGGCTATATCTCCCATGTGTCGGAGCACGACCTAGAGGCATAGCCGCATGGTAGGTTTGTCGCAAGAGGGGTAATCTTTACACATCCCTTGTACTGAATAAGAAAGGGATAAAGAGCCGGCTTACAATCGTCACATCACACAATACATAAATAATCCATACATCATCCAAGATACAATCAAAGGTCCGACTACGGAACCAAAATAAAGAAAGGCAACCCCAAATGCTAGATCCCCGATCGTCCCAACTGGGCTCCTCTACTGATCATCCGGAAAAGAAACATAGTAACGGCCCGAATCCTCGTCGAACTCCCACTTGAGTTTGGTAGCGTCCCCTGCACTGGCATCATCGGCACCTGCATCTGTTTGGAAGTATCTGTCAGTCATGGGGACTCAGCAATCTCACACCCGCGAGATCAAGACTATTTAAGCTTAAGGGTAGGAAAAGGGTAGTGAGGTGGAGCTGCAGCAAAGCACTAAGCATATATGGTGGCTAACTTTTGCAAAAGAGAGCGAGAAGAGAAGCAACGCACGGTCGAGAAGCTAAAAGTGATCAAGAAGTGATCCTGAAGCTACTTATGCTCAAGCATAACACAAGACCGAGCTCTCTTCCTGGACTCTGCCGAAAAGAGACCATCACGGCTACACACATGGTTGATTCATTTTAATTAAGTTAAGTGTCAAGTTCTCTACAACCGGACATTAACAAATTCCCATCTGCCACATAACCGCGGGCACGGCTTTCAAAAGTTCAAACCCTGCAAGGGTGTCCCAACTTAGCCCATCACAAGCTCTCACGGTCAACGAAGGATATTCCTTCTCCCGAGAAGACCAGATCAGTCTCGGAATCCCGGTTACAAGACATTTCTACAATGGTAAAACAAGACCAGCAAAGCCGCCCAATGTGGCGACAATCCCGATAGGAGCTGCACATATCTCGTTCTCAGGAAAACACCGGATGAGCAATCCGTATAACTAAAACCAACCCTCAAGTTTCCCCGGGGTGGCGCTGCAAGGGGCTCTAGTTCGGACCAACACTTAGAGAAGCATTGGCCCGGGGGGTTAAAATAAAGATGACCCTCGGGTCTGCAGAACCCAAGGGAAGGTGATAGGTTGTTAGGAAAATGTAAAACCAAGGTTGGGCCTTGCTGGAGGAGTTTTATACAAAGCGAACTGTCAAGGGGTTCCCATAACACCCAACCGCATCAGGGACGCAAAATCAAGGAACATAACACCGGTATGACGGAAACTAGGGCGACAAGAATGGAACAAAACACCAGGCATAAGGCCGAGCCTTCCACCCTTTACCAAGTATATAGATGCATTAAATAAAATAAGAGATATTGTGATATCCCAACATATCCATGTCCCAACATGGAACAAACTTCAACTTCACCTGCAACTAACAACGCTATAAGAGGGGCTGAGCAAAAGCGGTAACATAGACAAACAATGGTTTGCTAGGAATGTGGGTTAGAGGCTTGACATGGCAATATGGGAGGCATGATATAGCAAGTGGTAGGTAGCGCGGCATAGCAATAGAGGGAACAGCTAGCAAGCAAAGATAGAAGTGATTTCGAGGGTATGGTCATCTTGCCTGAGATCCCACAAGGAAGAAGAACGAGTCCATCAAGAAGACAAATGGACGTAGTCGAACGAAACCTCACAACTCCAGAACGAAACCGAAGCTAACGCGAGAAGCAACCCGGAAAGAAGCAAAACACATAGTAAACAACCATCACATAAACATAGCATGATGCACAACCAGGTATGATGCATGTACGGTTTAATGAGGCATGGCATGGCAAAGTGCACAAACAATACTACAAATTAAGTGGAGCTCAATATGCAACGAGTTGCATATTGACGGAACACCACATGACTTATTTAGTGCACTCCTGTTTATGTACCCAACAATATTAAATGTTGTTAAACATAGCAAGAGGTGAATCATAAGTAAACTAAACATTTAGGCAAGTTTAAATGAGGCCGGAAATAACAACAACCATTCCGAAAAATCCTCATATGCATTTAGCAATTTAATGCAACAACAATTTAAACAATTTAAATATTATTATCATGATGCGGATGACATTTGCAAGTTTTAAGCAATATTTGTGAAAATGTTGATAAGAGCATGATGAGAGCATTTGTCACCGTGGTATAAGAAAAGGGTGCCACGGCGACGATAATGAAAATGATGCCACAACAACATTTCGGTTCCGATAACTCGATTGAAATACCGGTGCAAAAGAAAGTGTGACAGGAGCGTGTCATGAAAGATGGTGGGGTGATCCCGGTAACCGGGTTCCCACAGGTCGACGGCATGGCAAACGAGGAACAAAGTGCAAGCTACAATTCAAGCATGGTGCAAGCACAGGCATCTCATACAACACACATGCAATCGTTCCACGGTGTCGTTTCGGGGTTATACCTTTGAAGCGTGCATATTCGGAATGGTTTGGGTTCGTAGAGGAAGTAGTCGTACACGCGGGTCAAAGAGGGAATAGTCGTTCATGTCCGTAGATGTTCGGGGTCACGACACGGAACTTGACGTCCATGGGGTCTTCGCTGGTCGACAGTAGTGGTGCACGTTCATTTTTGGAGAGGTACTTAAGGAATCCAACGTCTTCGGAGCGACGGTAGTTGTTCACAGTTCGTAGACGGACTTGACGGGTCCGAGGGATCGGCCATCGTGGTACCTGGCGCAACACCATGTAGTCGTACATTTGAAGAGGAACTTGTCCATCCGAAGGTGTACTTGGCGAACAACGGTCGTCGTGGTACTCGTCGGTCCATGAAGTCGTTGTCGTAGGTCTTGGCATATTCATCATGGAAAAGTTGTGTTTAACAACAACAGGATCCGGAGGTGTAGAGGCAAGGAGGAGGCCATCGACGAGGCTCTCGGCAGCTAGGGTCAGCAATAGAGCCACGGATGTGGAGCGAGCGAGAATAGCAGCGGCAGCAAGAACTTAGCTCGCGGGCGAGGGATGGCGCACGGAAGAGGCCAGTGGGAGGAAGAGCATAACAAGCATGCTCGGGGTTAAGCCCACGTGCGAGGCCCTCGGAGGGTGAGGCAAGGTGCACAGGGGCCCGACTTCCTGGTGGTACTCCGGCGAAGACGGCCGGAGCGGCGGTGGTCGACGGGCGCGACGCAGCTGGAGGGCGCCACGACGCGTGCGGGGACGGGGTAGCAGAGGGGCGCGGAGGCGCTGGAGGAGGGCGCCGGTGGCGGAGAAGCTCCAGGGCGGCGGCTTGGTCGCGGGGTCAAGCAGCGGCTGCTCGCGTTGCTCCGGTGCGGGCAGAACTAATCAGCGATGAGGAGAAAGGGAGCAAGGGTGTGCGACTGGGGAAGGCAGGCGGTGCTCGCAGGGGAAATCGAGAGCGAGGTCGAGTGAGGGGACGCGGGATCCTGGCGCTGGCTACGGGGGCGCTGTGTGTGCCTCTGGCAGCGCAGGAGGAGAATGAAGGGAGAGTGGGGATCGAGCGGAAGGAATCGAGGGGGAGGCGGCGCTGAGGAGGGAGATGGGGATCGAGGGAGAGGAGAGGCTACAAGGGTTTCGGGCTAGGGTTGGCCATAGGTGCGGATGGGCTTTGGCCTTGGGCCGGCTGCGGGAATGGATGGCCTCGGGTGGGCCGGCGTGAGAGTTTGTGAGGCCCAGGAGGCCGGCGGCGCAAGCTCTCACTCCCTCCCATATAATCTTCTATTTATTGCATAAACAGAAATAGAGAGAAACGTACAGAGGGTTAGGTGTTGAAGTAGGGATGGGGGAACATATTTCTGGAAAACATGAAATATGCCCGATTTAATCAAATTAGTTTGGGAATTTTTACAAACTATAAATTTAAACATGTTCGAATTTAATTCAAACTTGCATGAATTTATAACGTAACCAAACTGAAGCCAAATGGGCTTAAATTTTATAGGATGGCCCTACATAATAAATATGATTTATGGGCAAAAGATGAACATTTATTTGAGCAATTCTATTTGCAACTCAAATAAATAGAGAAATGGGAAAGAAGGAAGTGGCATAGGGATTTGAAACTTGGGTGAAACCAAGTTGGAAGTGAGCATGGGGTTGATGGAAGGATCAAGAGAAGAAAAGAAGTTGCAATGCACATGAGCAACTAAATTAAACAACCACAACAATGGTATGGAGAAGATGCATGATGCAAAATAAAATAAAATAAAATAAAATAAAACAAACATCACAAGCGAGCAAGCACTCATGAACATGATGGATGTGAAGATGGAATGCCCAGGTGAGAATAAAAGATAACACAAGCATGATGATGCAACAATTTATAACAACACACGGCGACAAGGAGAAACATGGACGGTGTCTGGAGCTTCGGTCTCGGGGCGTCACAGCTGCATTATTTTTGTACTACCAACACTGCTTTAAATCCCAAAAGACCTTACTACCAAAGCCACATGACACGATTATGATTTAAATCCCAATGACTCCCACACACAAAAAACACGACATGCTTGTCATATGAATGCAGAAATGTATAAAAGGTTACTTTCCTCTCGTTAAACATAACGTGAGGGTGGTGTAGCTGGTTAGCCTGTTCGCTCATCAAACTAGAGGTCTCAGGTTCGATAACCACACTTGAGCATAATTTTGTTTTTGTTCGACTTCTTTCTTCCACCCAATGACAAGTAGGCCCCTCATGACAGAGAGAGAAAGTGATCTGGGGTGGTGCCAGGAGGATTCTTTGACTGGTCAAAATGGATGGATGCGGAGCTATACGATCTCGGCCTCGGCGCTTGTTTTCTAGGGTTTGCACTCTTCACACTCTCTCTCCACTATATCTATACACGCTGGAGCCTCAGCGCTTGTGGTTGCTCTCTTCACACTCTCTCACCCTCTCCAGATCTAAACAAGACTTTGTTGGCCTCTCCCTCTCCCCTCACTGCTGGTCAAAGAGCCGGCAGGATCCGTCTGCCGGGAAGGGAAGGAGGCTTAACGCTGTCGTCGTTGGCGAGGGAGGGAATCCACTACCGGCGCAGCTATTCTCTTTCACCCAGCGGTGGCGCGGGAGGGCCTATGCCCCTTCTTCCTCGCCGTAATACATAGTGTGGGCAGAACGGCCTCCGGTCGCCCACCGAACCACACCCAAAGAACCTTAAGGTATAATTTACTTATTCCACATGCATTGCTCTAGCTGCATGTGGGCTTTTTTCGCTTCTACACTCGAATCTTGGTGTTGGATCAAACAGGAAAGTAGTGGGGAAAGTTGTATAGCATGAATGTATGACGTGGTTCAAAGAGGAAAGGAATGGAGGGAAGTAGTGGGGAAAGTTGTATCGCATGAATCTAGGACGTGGTTCAAAAAGGAAAGGAAGGGGGAAAGTTGTATAGCATGAATCTAGGACGTGGTTCAAAGAGGAAAGTTGTGGGAAAAGTTGTATAGCATGAATCTAGGGCGTGGTTCAAAGAGGAAAGGAAGGGGGAAAGTACTAGTACAAACTGGCTATCCAGCACCTACGTTGGTCGAAAAGGCAAAACAATGGCAAACACAGTACACACATCTATAATGAACTGATCTTTTTGTTTCGGGGGACAAGGCTATAGAGTTTCAGCAGGACTAGATTTGCTGCGCTCACATAGGGAAAGGTGTATAAAGATAACAAAACTGGGACCAACACAAATATGCTCCTTGGTTGTTTGTTCTTTGTTGCAACAGACTGTGCATCACCCCTTCATACATCGGTAGATGCACATGGTGATGGTGAGTCCATTATCCCGTGCAACTCTTTAGCTATCATTAATCTAAGGCCCTGTTTGGTCAAAAATTCCTAGGACTTTTTTTAGTCCCAACTAAAAAGTCCCTAGTCCCTACCTGCTTGGTTCCAAGGACTATACATGGACTAGAGGTGTAACACCCACGATGCGGCTATATCTCCCACGTGTCGGAGCATGACTTAGAGGCATAACCGCATAGTACGCATGTCGCAAGAGGGGTAATCTTTACACATCCCATGTACTGAATAAGAAAGGGATAAGGAGTTGGCTTACAATCGCCACTTCACATAATACATAAATATAGCATTACATCATCTAGAATACAATCAAGGTCCAACTACGGAACCAACATAAATAAAGACAACCCCTAATGCAATAGATCCCTGATTGCCCCAACTGGGCTCCTCTACTGATCGTCCGGAGAAGACACATAGTAACGTCATGAATCCTCATCGAACTCCCACTTGAGTTCGATAGCGTCCCCTGCACTGGCATCATTGGCACCTGCATCTAGTTTTGGAAGTAATCTGTGAGTCACGGGGACTCAGCAATCTCACACCCTCGCGATCAAGACTATTTAAGCTCATGGGTAGGAAAGGGGTAGTGAGGTGGATCTGCAGCAAGCACTAGCATATATGGTGGCTAACTTACGCAAAATGAGAGCGAGAAGAGAAGCAAGGCACGGTCGATAAGCTATAATGATCAAGAAGTGATCCTAAAACTACTTACGTTCGAGCATAACACAAGACCATGTTCTCTTCCCGAACTCTGCCGAAAAGAGACCATCACGACTACACACGCGGTTGATTCATTTTAATTAAGTTAAGTGTCAAGTTTTCTACAACCGGATATTAACAAATTCCCATCTGCCCATAACCGCGGGCAAGGCTTTTGAAAGTTCAAAACCCTGCAGGGGTGTCCCAACTTAGCCCATCACAAGCTCTCATGGTCAACGAAGGATATTCCTTCTCCCAGGACGACCCGATCAGACTCGGAATCCCGGTTACAAGACATTTCGACAATGGTAAAACAAGACCAGCAAAGCCACCCGAATGTGCCGACAAATCTCGATAGGAGCTGCACATATCTCGTTCTCATGGCACACCGGATGGGTAAGACATCGGGTTGGCATAAACCCTGGTTGCCCAAGGGGCGCCGGACATCGCCCAGTTTGGACCAACACTTAGAGAAGCACTGGCCCCGGGGGGGTTAAAATAAAGATGACCCTTGAGTCCACGGAACCCAAGGGAAAAAGGCTTAGGTGGCAAATGGTAAAACCAAGGTTGGGCCTTGCTGGAGGAGTTTTATTCAGGGCGAACTGTCAAGGGGTTCCCATTCTAACCCAACCGCGGAAGGAACGCAAAATCAAGGAACATAACACCGGTATGACGGAAACTAGGGCGGCAAGACTGGAACAAAACACCGGGCATAAGGCCGAGCCTTCCACCCTTTACCAAGTATATAGGTGCATTAAAGTCAACAAGATATAATAATGATATCCCAACAATAATCATGTTCCAACAAGGAACAAACTCCATCATCACCTGCAACTAGCAACGCTATAAGAGGGGTTGAGCAAAGCGGTAACATAGCCATACAACGGTTTGCTAGGACAAGGTGGGTTAGAGGTTTGACATGGCAATATGGGAGGCATGATATAGCAAGTGGTGGGTATCGCGGCATAGCAAAAGAGCGAGCAACTAGGAAGCAAAGATAGATAGAAGTGATTTCAAGGGTATGGTCATCTTGCCTGTAAAGTTCTCCGAGTTGACGTAAGCTTGATCCTCGTAACCGTACTCAACAGGTTCCTCGATTATGAACTCATCTCCTGGCTCTACCAAAGGCAAGAACACAAGCAAAGGAAACCACAATCAACCACGGTGCAATGCGCAAGCAACATGATGCAAAACATGGCATGATATGCGGGATGTGATATGCAATGCATATGCGTGCTTCAAAAGGAAAAGATTGAACCAGGCATCAACTTGGCAAACCAAGCATGCCGCTGGAAAGATGAGTTGATTTCGGTCGAAATCGATATAAAGATCACCGGAATCGGATGCACGGTTTGCAAATGGCAAGCAAAACAAGAATGGCACAATTCTGCGATTAACAGCACCATGCCATCTAGAATGCAACAAGAAACTAAGATACTGCACTCCAACGTAGCAACAAAGCACATGGCGATGATCTACTCAAGATGCTTGACAAAATATGAATACAGAGCTATGGCTAAATCACACCAGAGCAGGTTCAAACAAGCATGGCAAAAGTGCAAAAGATATCAGCTTCACAAACTTAGTGAAAATACTAACATGTCAGGAATTAACATCAGGAAGCAATGTTTAGAGCAAGATAACAACATCCTACAGGAACAGAACATAGCAAGAAAAGGCATGGCATGAGTCTACTCAAAGCATAGAACAAAAGTCCTTTACTAACCATAAGCCAAAAGGGCACAGAAAATATGATCGCACCCATGTGAACATAGCAAGTTTCGTTAACAGATTCAGACTTAGCAGAAAACTGGACATGGAAAAAACAGAATTATGAAGGCATATTTGCGAGCTCGATTCACTCATCACGAAGCCTTGCATGACAAGATAAGCATACTACCAGCAAGAAGACATGATCATAAAGCTACCCAAAGCAAGAACAAACTCATAGCATGCATGGATCCACTACAACAAACTTGGCAAAATTGATTAACACGTAAACAATCTGCGAGGAACATTTTATAACAAAAGTAGAGCAAGATTTAAACATTCTAGGGAACTCCATAATTGCAAACAGGGGCATGGATGGATAGATCTAACCATATGTCCAAATCATCCTTACTGAACATGTTTAAAAGAAGCATAGATCTCATTGTAGCAACATGAATACATGGCATAAAAATAACAACAAGGAAAATACTTAGTCAAATTCTAAGTCTCTGAAATCAGCAATATCACGAGAGCTACTTTGCATGCTTGTGCTAGTCACCACATTGATCACAAAAATACATGGCATACACCCCTGTAAAGATGGCATGGCATAGCCCAAAACACATGTAGAGCTCATGCCCATATGCAGCACACAATAAATGTAGCAAAAATGACAAATGCTCAAGATCTGCTAAGTAACAGGAACTAACATTTTCTAGCACTCTTGCATCAACGATTTGGGCATCAAGATGGACTAAAATAATCAGGTCACAATGGAAAAAAATGAAGAGCACATCCATATGAACATTTTGATATATCATGCATGCAAAACGGAGCTACGGATGAGGAGTTATGGCATGATGAATAATGCATGAAAGTATGAGAAGGCACAAAGACTTAGTGAAAACAACCTCAGATCTAGGGTTCTTCGGATTTGCTCGTGAACCGAGGAGGGCACGAGCTCGCTGGAGCCTTGCTGGAGAGGAGAGGTGGATGCGGCGGCGTTCGGATCCAGATAGGAGGAGGAAGGGCCGGAGCTCGTAGGAGTCTTGCCGGAAGGAGACGCGCACGCGGGACGGCGGACGGAGGAGCTCGGCGGTGGCGTTGACCCGCGAGGCGGCGGTGGCGCGCCGGTCGGAGTTGAAGGCGGAGCTGGAGCGCGGCGGCGGAGGGAGGCGGCACCGGCGGGAAGTGGGCGGTGGATGAAGGCGCGGGCAGCGCAGCTCCTCGCGGTCGGTGGCGGCGGCGATTTGGGCCCCGCCGGCCAAAACTGGGCCGCGCGGTTCCGTGGCAGTGTGTGGTGGGAATGGCGGCGGTGCGACACTTGGCAGGCGGCGATTGGTGCGGGCGGCGGCGACGGGGGTGTCCGGCCCGAACGGACATGTCCGGTGGCGGCGGGGAAGGATTTAGGGTTTGCACCACGAAATTTCGGGGGGAGGTGCAAATATATGTGTAGAGGGCGCTAGGAGAGTCCAAATGAGGTGCGCTTTTCGGCCATCGAACGGCCGAGAGGATGGAGGGGGTTTGGATGGGTTTGTGGGCTGACAGGGAGGGGTGTTGGGCTGCAACACACACGAGGCCTTTACGGTTCCCCGGTTAAATGTTGGAGTATCAAACGAACTCCAAATGGCACGAAACTTGATAGGCGGTCTACCGGTGGTGTACCAAGGCCACATGGCAAATCTCGGTCCATTCCGAGAAAGTTTAACACCCGCACACGAAAAGAGGCAAAAGGGGCGCCGGAGGACATAGGAGTGTCGGATCGCAAAACGGACAACGGGGAAAATGCTCGGATGCATGAGACGAACACGTATGCAAATGAGATGCACATGATGACATGATATGAAATGCATGACATGAACAAAAGCAAAACAAAGACAAAACCCAACCACTAAGGGAAAACTCACAACACATCTCCGAAAAAGGCAAGAGTCGGAGTTACAAATATGGAAAGTTGTATCTGGGGCGTTACAACACTCCATCACTACGAGAGGATCTCGTCCCGAGATCTAGGATGGCACCGGAGGGAAAAGCGGGAGAGGAAGATAAGAGGTAAAACAAAGTTGCTTCTTTGACAAATGAGTGAAACCAAAGAACCTTGATTGGTTAACCAATTTCGAGAAAAGAATACAATGGAGATGAACAAATTTGAAAACACTCCATTAGAAAAGAGGAATAAGGAAGAACAAATTCAGGTAGCACTCCGGTTGAAAAGTGATATGAAAGTTGATAAGATGAAAAGAGCTGGAGTAGAGGGCACAACACTCCGATTAAATGGATAAGCACGAAAAGAACACGATCCTCACAATTCGAGATGATGAGAGAAGAGAGCAACATCACAATGCCTCCCGAAGAAAGAATAGAAGATAGATCATTAGAATGAAAGAATGGAGAAGAAAATGTCAACTTCTGCCACAAAATAGCTTGGAGAGCACCCTTCCAAGAAAGTTATAATGGAGTTGTTGGAAGACCAACAACGAAAAGGATAATCTTGATGTGGGATTATAGAAGACATCTCAAAATTATGAGGTGACAACTTGCCACTCACAGGAAAGATTTGATTGGGATCTAGAAAAAGATAGAAATCTTCTTCCACCGAGGCGATAAGGATAAAACTTGGATCATAGATAATCACCACAAAGAGCAACATTCCCAATGGAAGGCTTCAGGTGAAATTTATACCAAGATAACTCCATGGAAGAAAGTGATGGGTTTAAATACCTCATTCTTGTGAATGAAGAATGATATATTACCACCTCAAAAGATAAGGGAGAACAATTGCACTCCGGATTGCAAGATGAAGAATGCTTGAGCTCCTCTGAAAAGAATCTTGATGAACGCTTCAAGAAGGAATTAAATCCTTTATGAACCAACATGTAGAGTCTCCATGAAGAACTCCGGTAACAAAAGAATGATCAATCGAAATGAAAGAGAAGTTGAAAACACAAGGTGAAGACTTGCAATGATTAGACGGATCTTCATTGTCGGGGGTTGGGTGCGACATATGCCAAAGGATGGCTTACCATGGTGGGGGCGAGTAGAACGTCGCCGGTTCCTGGAAACGGGATAAGGCTTCTTACCCAGCTTCAGGGCTCTCCGGGGAGATAATACCCCTACTGCTGCTCTACAGGGTCTCCACATGATCACTATGGCAAAGTGTTTACACGGTTGCTCCTTGAGCTGTTTCCTGGAGGTAGGAGAAGGCAAGGCTAGCTCTCTCCTTCCTATATGATCTGGTCTAGTGCTAATGGATTCCAACCCTCTGCATGGATGCCCTGGGGGGTTTATATAGGCCTACCCCCCAGGGGTACAATGGTAATCCGGCTGGGTGCGGGCCCAGCCATCAGTCTCTCTGGCCGCCGTCTTATCCGCCGACTCCCGGGGCCCGCCGACTGGTGGGCCCCGCCGACTGGCTTGGTGTGGAGCCGACAGGCCGCGTCCGCCGCGGGCGGGTCTTTGCCGGCTGCAGATTACTGTAGCCGTGCCTCTAATGATGCAGGCTCGGTCATGAGGTCGTGGCGATAGTCCCGCCGTCTGGCGGGCGATCACTGTGGCCACTACTTGTCGTGTCTGATTAATGGTGCGTGGGGCCCATGGGAGGGGCCGGCCGACTTCTGGTGGCCGACTCCCATCCGGAGCGACTGGTGGTGCTTTCGCCGTCTTTCGTACACCCGCCGACTGGTGGGACCCATCATCCCCGGGTCGTACCAGCAGGCCGTCATGGGCACAGGGCTCCGCCCCCTGGGGCTGATGTCAGGGCCGGCATGGCAACAGTGTCGCGCCGCGCGGAGATCTCCGCGGGTACGGCGTACTGTAGCCAGGCCTACCCTTGGAAAAAGGGGTGGGAGTGGACCTTACTATGGCCACTCCCCGTCCCGTCCCTCTATATGGGGGCATGGGGGTTGTTGGCGTCGCGGGCCGACTCCCCAAGGCCGGCTTCTCTGGAAGTCGCCAGTCAGGAGTCGGCTCATCCTGAAGTCGTTCCTAGGACTCGACCGCGAGTGGGCAGCCGTCCGCCTCGCCGCCAACTCTCAGAAGGCGGCTCTTCGTCCTGGGGTCTCGTGGGGCACAGTCTGCCTCAATATCTTCAAAGGTTCTGGGCCTGGGTTAGCCTACCCATGGCCCATTACTCCGACAGTAGTCCCCGAAGCTGGTGAGGCTCCGAGGGCGACATGTCGTGGAGCCTCAACAGTTTCTTCTCTCCGGCGGTCGGATCTGGGCTTCGCTAGCCGTCTTCTGTCAAGCCGACTAGTTGGGGTCGGACTTGCTCAAGGCCAACTTGCCCCTACAAAAGTTTGAACGTTGCGGCGGAGTTCAGGCGGCGTGCCTGATAAGCTTCCGGGTTGCCGCCCGTGGTTGACCCGTCGCAAGGTGCCACGTGGCGGAGCTAGTCTGATCGCCCACGCACGCGACAGGACAGGCCTATAGGCGGGGCCCGCCACTACCGCGCCTCGGCATGCGAATGGATCCGTTGCGGTCGCGCAGACGGTTGGGGTTCCCGCGCGGTTATTGCGCGTGGTAGCTTCGTGTGGTAAATCGTGGGGGTCGTGGGGTCCCGGGCGCAGTTAATCCCATGTCCGCCCCCTCGACTTCTCAGCCCACGAGCCTACAAGTAGGCGGGGGGAGGGGGGCGGCGAAGCATGCGTGCCCATTCTCCCCACTTCCTTTCGCTCCTTCTTGCTTCTTCTTCTTCTTGCTGCTGCTGCTCCGAACCACGCAGTGCCCGCAGCGATGAGCTCCTCCTCCGCCGCCGCGCCTCCTGCTGTTCGCTCCGGAGTGTGGGATGGCTCCGAGGTTGACGACGACGACATTGAGATCCTCCGCCAGACACGGCGGCTGCCAGGCAGGGACTTAGTGCGGGTCCGCCTCACGCCAGAGGGAGAGATATCGCCGGCGCCGGAGGAGGGCGAGCGGGTCATATTCCGCTCGCACCTCATGCGCGGCCTGGGACTGCCGTCGAGCGGCTTCTTCTGCTCCTTCTTGGAGTTCCACGGGCTCCAGCCGCACCACCTTACTCCGAACACGGTGGTGCTGCTGGCTGCCTTCGCCACCCTGTGCGAAGGCTTCCTCGGCGTTCTCCCCACCATCGAGCTCTGGGGTGAGTTCTTCCAATCCAAGCTCGGCACACACGTCGCCGGCGTGCCGTCCCAGTGTGGTGCATTCATCGCGATGCGGAGATCAGTGGCCGACAATCCATTTCCCACCATCGCACTGATTAAGTCGGTGAAGATGTGGCAGCGGTCATATTTTTATGCGAAGAACGTCGCCCCAGAAGGCGACTGGGTCAACCTGCCAGCTTACAAAGCCGGCGCGCCGGCTGGAAGGCTCCCCATCTGGTCACACCGAGCCAAGACGCTGTCTCCCGCTGGTGCCGCCGCCGTCGCGCGACTCCGAGTGCTGACGCAGTCGGAGGGCCTGACCGGGGCCAACTTGTTGGCCGCCTTCATGGCGCGCCGAGTCCTCCCACTCCAAGGCCGGCCTCACATGATCTGCCAGATGAGCGGTCATCGGGACCCGAGTCGGATGTGCTCCAAGGACATGCCTCACGCGGAGGTGGCGAACACGGTGAACTACATCGCGAACTGCGGTCTCTCGGTGGACTGGCGGTTCGGCAAGGAGCCGTATTAACGTGCCAACCCCCTGCCTATTGTAAGTCGTCTTCCTTCTTCTTCTGTTTCTTTTGTTGCCGAGTCCGACTTGTCAAGTCTGACCGTTTTTGTTTTGAATCAGAATCCTCTTGTCCCTCCTTCGGCCGGCACCGCGGGGCCGGCTCGTCAGTTTGTCCCCGATTGGGCGGAGAGCGACGTCGACGATCCCTACTTGGGGGCGGCAGCCATGGAAGCCGACACCGAGGGAGGAGGAGGAGAAGCAGGCGGCTCCAGGCCTTCAACCACTTTCGCCGACTGGCCTGACGACGAGGCCGAGGGAGAAGTCGCCCGCGTCGCCAGCCAAAAGCCGGCCAGCCAAGCGCGAGTTCCTCCGCCGGCTTGGACGCTCAAGGCGGTGCGAAGAAGCGTCGGGCCGGGCCGAGTACGCTTGGTGGCCGGTTGAAGAAGTTCAAGGGAGCGGCCGCCGCGACCAAGCGGGAAGAGGCGGCCGCGAAAGCCAACCGCTTCTGCAAGGAAGTGAAGAAGCCGCCGCTGGTCTCTGCATAAGCACCTCCATCCCTGATCTTTATTTTCTCTTTGTTGATCTTGTCTGAGTTTTTCATATGCTTTTCTCGCCTCAGGGCTCCCCTCACTCTTGAGAGGGTTGCCGCCGCCTCCGTTATGGGGTCGGTGGAGACATCTGCCACCACTCGGCGGATTGACCCCGCCGCCGACCTTCGGGAGGCGATGGAGCGGAACGCGTGGGAGAAGCGGGAGGAGGACGAGGCCGCCCGCCGGGAGAAAGCAGAGGCCGAGAAGGCGGAGGCCTCCGCCCTGAAGAAGATGGAGGCGGCCGAGGCCGCCGCTGCGGCAAAGCAGCTAGCTAAGGAAGTCGTCCCCCGGCGGTCGGCGGTGTTTGTCACCCCTTTGAACTCCGCACCGCCACCCCCGGAGTTCACGGGGCAGTCAGGGGAAGCCGGCGGTGAGTTCCCGATCGTGGAGAGAGGCGGCGGTGACGCCCCCATGTCGGACGTGGTCGCGCCACCACAGCCGCCCCCGCCGCCGTCTAGAAGCGCGCAAGGAAAACAGCCGGCGGATCCGCCCTTGCCACCGACTGAAGATGAGGCCGTGGCAAGGCTACTCCTTCAAGTCGGCTCGCCAACGCGCTGCCATCTTGAGAAGGCGACCTCGGCGCCATGCCCCTTGGAGACCGGCACCGCCAGCTCGATGATTCCAGACGCCGAAGCGACGAGTGCCGCGCCCATTGGGTGGGTACGAGGAGGCGGCATGGGCCCGCTGAACCAGGCGCTTCTGGATGTCCAGACGAAGCTGCGAGCTGAGAGCGACGCCATCCAGAACTGCACCAAGGCGCACCTGGCGTCGCGAGCAGCCATCCGGGTATGCTTTCTCCTTTGTCCCTGTTTTCTTGTTTCTCTCTGTGGGGGCGCGCCAGCGCACCCACTGGGTGTAGTCCACGAGTTCTGGGCCGGCTGCTGAGCAGGCGGCCCGGAACTCCAATTGGTAAGTTCCGGGTACTATCCTTTGTTCTGAAATACTTGTTGCAGGACTATCACAACCTCCGTGTCACCGCCTTCAACCGCAACGTTGAAGAGCTGGGCAAGCGGACTGCCGACTTGTCTGAGAGCCGGAGTGAGTCCTTTTTCTTCTTTGAGGGGGCGCGCTGGCGCACCCGCGGGCTGTAGTCCCCGAGATTCGGGCCGACTGTTAAGCAATCAGGCCGGATCTCCCCGGCGACCTTCTTCGTTGATGACTTAACTCCTTCTTTCTTCTTTCTCTTCAGAGGCCAACGCCGCTCTTCAACAATAGCTGAGCGAAGCCAACTCCGTGTTGCGCACCAAGGGGGAGGAGTGCAGCAAGCTCGCCGCAGAGCGTGATCTGCTGGCCACACAATTGGCACAGCAGAAGGAGCTACTTACGAAGACGCAGAAGGAGGCGGAAGAGGCGGAAGCTGCCCTCCTGGCCGAGTTCACGAGCGAGCGCTCCTCCTGGACCGACAAGGAGGCAATGCTGGTCTCCGGCTTCCAGAAGATTGAGGACCTTGTCGACGGTGAGCTTCTTTGCTCTCCTTCGCCGACTATATGTCGAGCCGACTCCTGGTTTTTTTTGACTTGTTCTTCATTTTTTCTGTCTTGGCAGACTTCTTCCCCGGCCACTCGCAGGCCGCCATTCAAGCTATTGAGGCCGACCGCGAGGATCGGAGGGCGGGTGGCACGGAGATCGCCACTGATGCCCCTTGGACTCTTGACGAGCACATTCTGAGCATTGGGGCTCGCCTGCGGCCGGCCCACCAGATGCTGCGTCGGCTTCAATGTGTCGGTGCCCAAGCGATCGCCGCCCTGTGGCCAGACGTGCAGGCTCCGCGCACCCCCAGTCGGACTGCCGACTGGCTGGAGGTCGCGGCTGCCCGTCTTGAGGCCTGGAAGGGTTCCTCGGCCCAGGCTGGAGCGCGCCGAGCCTTGGAATTCGTCAAGGCGTGGTATCTGGGGATGGACCTAGACCGGCTGGCCACACTCCGGTCAGAGGCCCAGCCGGAGCTGGCAGCCGCAGAAGATGCCCTTGTCAAGCGTGTGGCGGCGATCGCCGAGTACACCGACACCAGCATCTTTGTCCCCGAGCAGGCTGAAGACGGCGAGGAGGTGCCGCCAGAGTGGTTTGGGTTGAACCCTGACTACGGCGAGGACTCGGCAGAGGTGATCGGCTCCAGCGTCGAGGAGGAAGACGAGGCGGAGGACGGAAGCGAGACGGAGGCACCGGAAGACGGAGTGGATGGCCAACCTCAGCTCGACCGTGCCTCCAGCCACGAGCCGTGCCCGCGGGAGCCGACTGCTGCCGGAGGTGATCAAGCCGAGACCGCCCAGCCGACCGCCCCTACATCCAACACCGTCGTCTCCTCCAATCCTCCAAACCCATCTGCTGCCCCTTAGGCTGCCACCTTGTCTTTGTTTTATCTGTTCTAATAGTTTTTGAAGAACTCGTTAATCCGCACAATTCCACCCGCAGGGTGTATTTTGAAATTCTGCGCGAAGATTCGGCCAAGGGCCTTTGTTATGTAAATATTCATCCGACTTCTATCTTTCTTGCTCATTGTTCTTTTGGCTTTTTCCTTTGCCGTCTTCCCTCAGTTGTCGTCTTTGTCAGTCAGACAGCCGCTCTGCCGACTGTTGCTGGATCAAATTCTTGGTCACTTTGGGAAGGCAAGTACTTAGCCATTTTTAGGGTTGTTTAACAAGTCGGATAGAAGGCGGCAAGCCGACTATTCAAGAGTCGGTTTGCGAAAAAAGGCTGGAAGCCGGCCTTAAGCTATGTTTGTGCTTTGAGTCCTTAGGCATTTTTCACGTGGACGCCAATTCTTCCTTACTCCTGCCCACCAGACAGTCGCTCTGCGAGCTGCAGCTTCTTGCAGGAGACGGTTTAGACGCCACACACTACTTGTCCGGCTGCAGGAAGCATTTCATAGCACAGGTCGGCAAGTCCCCGGGCCGACTAGTCGAACCCGGTGCCAAACGGCATAACAAAGAGTAATATACTCGAAGGCATATTTCATATCATATAGATAAAAGAGGGCAGTCCCCGAGCTCTTCTCGGGGGGCCCGAAGTCTTGGTACTTTTAATACAAAAGGTAGCATGATACATACTGCATTTAACTGTAAATTTTTTGGAGGAGATTTGCATTCCATGGCCGCTCTGTCTCTTTGCCGGAGTCGTCCCTCTTGTGTGCTCGGGGCTTCTGAGCGTCGATCAGGTAGTAGGAGTCGTTGCCCAGCAATTTGTAGATGATGAAGGAGCCTTCCCAAGGTGCCGACAGCTTGTGTTGGCCGGCTGTTCACTGGATTAATCGGAGCACGAGGTCGCCCTCCTGGAAAGATCTCGGCCTGACCTTCCTGTTGTAGTATCTGCGCAGGCTCTGCTGGTAGATGTTGGACCGGCTGAGTGCCAACAGCCGGCCCTCTTCCAGCAGGTCGATGCCGTCTTGTCGTGCTTCTTCTGCTTCTTCCTCAGTGTACATGGTGACTCGCGGGGAATCGAATTCTATGTCCGTTGGGATGACGGCTTCAGCACCGTAGACGAGGAAGAAAGGCGTGAAGCCGGTTGACTTGTTTGGAGTCGTGCGCAGACTCCAGAGGACGGCTGGCAACTCATCGAGCCAGCAGCCAGCCGAGCGCTTCAGAGGCTCGATCAGTCGGGGCTTGATGCCGGACAGGATGAGGCCGTTTGCTCGCTCCACCTGGTCGTTTGATTGTGGATGGGCGACGGATGCTAGGTCCAGTTGGATGCCCTGTGTCGCACAGAAACGGGCCAAGGTGCCTTTGGCAAAATTCGTGCCGTTGTCGGTGATGATGCTGTGTGGTATGCCGTACCGAATTGTGATGTCGGAGATGAAAGTCACGGCAGTCGGAACGTTCAGTTTCTTGATTGGCTTCGCTTCTATCCACTTGGTGAACTTGTCCACCGCGACCGCCTCGAGACCGATGTGCCAGGTGTCCTCCGCTTATTCGCTGTTGTTGCCTTGTCATTGCTTGCGTGTCATGCATTGCATATCATGTCATCATGTGCATTTCATTCGCATACATGTTTGTCTCTTGCATCCGAGCTTTTTCCCCGTTGTCCGTTTTGCATTCCGGCGCTTCGTTCTCCTCCGGTGGTCATTTCTACCTTTCTTTCGTGTGTGGGGATTAAACATTTCCGGATTGGACCGAGACTTGCCAAGCGGCCTTGGTTTACTATCGGTAGACCACATGTCAAGTTTCGTATCATTTGGACTTCGTTTGATACTCCAACGGTTAACCGAGGGACCGAAAAGGCCTCATGTGTGTTGCAGCCCAACACCCCTCCAAGTTGGCCCAAAACCCACCAAAACTTTCTCCATCATCTAGAGCGTTCGATCACGATCGCGTGGCCGAAAACCGCACCTCATTTGGACTCTCCTAGCTCCCTCTACCTATAAATATGTGCTCCCCTCCTGAAATTCGCGATCTAACCCTAGTCTCCCTCTTCCTCGCGCCACCGGACAATTTTCCCCGCCGCCGGACGTGTCCGCTCGCCACCGCCACATCACTTCGGCCTATCGGGAGATGCCACGTCACCCTCCCCTGCCGCCGCACCCAACCGGAGGCCGCCACCTGTCCCCGCCCTCTCTCTCCTCCCGTCGCCGAGCCCGCCGGCCCAGATCTGGCCCGTGCGGAGCCGAACCGGGCCGGGATCCCCGCGCCGCGCCGCCCGGTGTCTTCTCCGCTTCCGGTCGCCGGGGTTCGCGCCGGCCACCGCGCCCTTCGTCGCCCCGCCACCTATGCTCGCCAGCACGCCACCGCGTCCCCGCCGCCTGCGCCTTCGCCGCCCTCACCAGCCACCGGCGCCGCCCCGCACCGCGGTGCCCCGCTCCGGCTTCCTCGCTCGGCGCAGCGCGTCCCGTCCTTCGCTCGTCCCCGCCGGCATCTGCTCGTTGGAGCACCGGTGCGCCGCTGTCGCCTTGCGCGGGATCGGGAGGATCCCGATCCACGTCGCCTCTGTTGACCTCCCCCGTGGACCTCGCTGAGGCCCAGATCCGTCAGCCCACCTTCCTCTTCCTCCTTCCTGGGCCGAGCCCAGTGGTGAGCCTCTCCTATTCCCCGCCTGTGCGCATAATAGTTATCCGGTGCTCGTCATGTTTTTTTTGGGAAAACTGCTAAGTCCCCGAGTTTTTCCATGATTCATATGCCCCTCTTCATCATGTCGTAACTTTGCACCCGTAACTCCGATTTGAATGTATAGCATATCAAAATGTTCGCCTCAGAGAGTACATCATTTCATCTCATTGCGTCATTTTCATTTGAGTTCATCTTTATGCCCGAAATGCGGTTGGAAGAGGGCTACTTGAGATACTTGTCAGATCTGCTGCTCTATTTAGTTATTTGTCATTTTTGCCATGATTATTGTGTGCATGATATGCCCATGAGCTCTACATATGTTTTGTTAAGGATTTTGCCATCTTTCCAGAGGTGCAACCCATGTATTTTTGTGATGTGTGTGGTGACTAGAACAAGCTTGCAAAGTGAGGCACTTGGTAACACTGATTTCAGGGACTTAGCATTTCCACTAAGTCCTTGAGTTGTTTATCTCATATGGCCATATGTTCATGTTGTTTCCTAGTGATCCGTGCCTCTTTTGAGGATGATCAGTAAAGATGTTTTGTTAATCTTGTAGTGCTCTATCCATCCATGTCTTTGTTTGCAATTATGGAGCACCCTAGCTTGAGTCAATCGAGCTCTACTTTTGTCATCTCGTGAATCTGGGCAGATTGTCTACTTGTTAGCGATTTTGCCGATGATGTTGTAGTTGATCCATGCATGCTATGCTATTGTTCTTGCCATGTCTAGCTTTTATTTTGTGTATTCTTGATGGGTGTATGCTTAGTTTGTCATGACATGCTTTGTAGTGAGTGCATCGAGCTCGTAAACATGCCTACTTGATATCTGTTTCAGCATGCTCCAGTTTTTCACTAAGTTTGAGAACTGATTATGTTTTTGCCATGTTCACATGCTTGCAATTGTATTTTCTGATCCCTTTTGGCTCAAGGTCACTAAGGAACTTTTGTTAATCTCTTTGAGTAGCCCCATGCCATGATTTACTTTTCCATGTTCAGGTCCTGTAGCATGTAGTTTTGTTGCTCCGAAGAGTGCTATCTGATCTGAAATTCCAGACAAGTGTTAATTTCACTAAGTCTGAAATTTGTTCGTCAAATGCATTTTTGCCATGCTTGTTTGAACCTGTTAATGGATGAATTGGCCATAGCTCAGTGCTAGACTTTTGTTTAGCATCTTTAATGCATCCCTGCCATGTATTTTGTTGTCATGTTTGGGTGCTGTAGCATGTTCATCTCATTGCATTTAGATGGCTACTTGCTGTAAATCGCAGACCGGTGTCATATTTGAATCGCTTGCCATTTCCAAACCGTAACTCCGATTCCGGTGTTCTTTATATCGTTTTCAAGCGATTTTATCTCCTATTTCCAGTGGAACACTTGGATTCCCAGGTTGAGGCCTGGTTCATGCATCCCTTGTCAAATCTTGCATATGCATCCCGCATCGCATCCCGCATAGCATACCATCTTTGCATCATATTGTTTGAGCTTTGCACGTGGTTGATTGTGTTCTGTTTGCTTGTTTGTCTTGTTTGGGTAGACCCGGGAGACGAGTTCGCTAACGATGAGCCCGTTGAGTTTGCTTTCGAGGATCCAGTCAACTCTGACCACTTTGCAAGCAAGATGATCATACCCTCGATATCACTACTATCATTGCTTTGCTAGGTGCTCGCTCTTTTGCTATGCCTATGCTACAATGCCTACCACTTGCTTTCAAGCCTCCCAAATTGCCATGTCAAACCTCTAACCCACCATGTCCTAGAAAACCGTTGATTGACTATGTTACCGCTTTGCTCAGCCCCTCTTATAGCGTTGCTAGTTGCAGGTGAAGATTGGAGACCGTTCCTTGTTGGAACATTTACTTACTTGTTGGGATATCACTATATATATTATTTAATTAATGCATCTATATACTTGGTAAAGGGTGGAAGGCTCGGCCTCTCGCCTAGTGTTTTGTTCCACTCTTGCCGCCCTAGTTTCCGTCATATCGGTGTTATGTTCCCGGATTTTGCGTTCCTTACGCGGTTGGGTTATAATGGGAACCCCTTGATAGTTCACCTTGATTAAATCTTTTCCAGCAATGCCCAACCTTGGTTTTACCATTTGCCACCTAGCCTCTTTTTCCCTTGGGTTTCCGGAGCCCAAGGGTCATCTTATTTTAAACCCCCCTGGGCCGGTGCTCCTCTGAGTGTTGTTCCACCTGTCAGCTGCCGGTGGCCACCAGGGGCAACTCTGGGCTGGCCTACCCGTACCTAAGACAATATGAGTGTGCCTTGAGAACGATATATGTGCAGCTCCTATCGGGATTTGTCGGCACATTCGGGTGGTGTTGCTGGTCTTGTTTTAACCCGTCGAAGTGTCTTGAAGAACCGAGGTACCGAGTCTGATCGGAACGTCTCGGGAGGAGGTCTATTCCTTCTTTGACCGTGAGAGCTTGTCATGGGCTAAGTTGGGACTCCCTGCAGGGATTTGAACTTTCGATAGCCGTGCCCACGGTTATGGGCAGATGGGAATTTGTTAATGTCCGGTTGTAGATAACTTGAACCTTAACTTAATTAAAATGAATCAATAGTGTGGGTTACCGTGATGGCCTCTTCTCGGTGGAGTCCGGGAAGTGGACACGGTGTTGGAGTAATGTTTGCGCAGGTTGTCCTCTAGTTTCTCGCTCGCGTTTTGCCTTCTCTTCTCGCTCTCTTTTGCGAATAGGATAGTCACCATATTTGCTAGTCGCTTGCTGCAGCTCCACATATTTACCTTGCCATACCTATTAAGCTTAAATAGTCTTGATCGCGAGGGTGCGAGATTGCTGAGTCCCCGTGGCTCACAGATACTTCCAAAACCAGCTTGCAGGTGCCGATGAGTCCGTGCAGATGACGCAACCAAGCTCAGGAGGAGCTCGATGAAGATCTTGTCTTTGTGTTGTTTCGTTCTAGTTGATCAGTAGTGGAGCCCAGTTGGGGTCGATCGGGGACCTTGTCGCATTTGGGGTTCTTCTTTTATTTTGGTTCCGTAGTCGGACCTTGATTGTATTTGGATATTGTAATGCTTTATTTATGTATTGTGTGAAGTGGCGATTGTAAGCCAACTATGTATCTCTTTCCCTTATGTACTACATGGGTTGTGTGAAGATTACCTCACTTGCGACATTGCTTTCAAAGCGGTTATGCCTCTAAGTCGTGCTTCGGCACGTGGGAGATATAGACACATCGAGGGCGTTACAAGTTGGTAATCAGAGCCTTCCCCGACCTTAGGAGCCCCATTGCTTGATCGTTTTTAGCAGCCGAGTTGTGTCTAGAAAAATGTTTTGAGTCATTTAGGAATTATATACCGGAGAGTTCAGGAATTCTTTTTACTTCCCAGTCTCCTCATCGCTCTGGTAAGGCATCCTGACGTAGAGTTTTGACTCTTCTCTTCTCAAATTTCACTAAAAAATATTTAGGATCACGCGGGTATCTTGGAATCGTTCCGATGGTTTTATGACGAGAACATTGTCTTGGTGCCTCCTGTCAGGGGTTTTGTGGAAGTGTCCCGGGGAGTTGAGCTCTGAGGTGTTGTCGTCATAATTTTTTCATTGCAGTTCTGGAATACCTGAGTTTAGTACGCCGGCATCGAAAATCTCTTTTATGCAGTTCATTGGTGAGATAACCTCAACGCCACCCAGTACTGGGGCGGGAGTTCGGGAGTATCGCCATAACTTGTATAACGGATGCTTTTTGAAGGTTGAGGTAGATGGTTTCCGTAGTTTTTCTCGGTTATGTGTTGAAGGATGGATACAGCTGGATGTAGGATTTGTTAGATTTGGGTGAGATATTATGCTTCCCCTGTATCGCCAACACCTGATTGCATAACCGGAAAGTTTCGGGAGTTTATAAGTGGGAATTCAAGTAGCTCTTAGGATATCTTTCCATCAGATGTATGATATGAAATTGGGGTTCGACGTCTAGTGGTCCGCCTATTCACGGTCGGTTTTACAGTGGTCTCGTTGTGTCTTAAAGAGTCCTTGGCTATGCCGACTCGGGGACGCTTCGTATGTCATGTACACTGCCTTGTACATGATAGTGTTGTACGATCGAGCCCGTGTAGGCCCCACCACGAAAACTTCGGACGAAATCTCTATCATATGTTTGTTCCGGCTTATTCTGCAAGCCAATCCTTTGTTTTGTTTTGTTTTCAGTTGTGGTATTTGAGTTGCTTTGAAGTCAAATGTTGATTCCATACCTTTTTCCAAGCGGTGTTCTCATATTTCTATGGGAATACTAATCCGTCTTCATCATTGAGATTGTCATGACAATCCTTTTCAACCGGCGTGTTTCTCTTCAAGTGGATCCAATCATTTTCAACAACGGATTGATCAAGTATCAGTTCTTCTCAACGGTGTTCGTTTCATCCATTCCAAATTGTCTTTGTTTTTTTCCCACCCTCCCTCCCTTTGTTTTTCTTCAAGGAATCTGATGTCTTAATCAAGTATCCTTTTATTCTTGTGAAGTCTCTCCATCATTTTCCGCCAATATTCTTATCCGGTGATTCTCATGAAGATCCTAACGGAGCTTCAAGTTCATCATTCTCCATTCTTTCCTTTTCCGGTGGATCCAGTTCAAGCTTTCGGTGTTTGATCATATTCTTTTTTCTGTCTTTCAAATGCTTTTCTCGTGCCGGGTGCTCATCATATTCATTCACTTCTCACTATTCTTTTGTTCCGGCATGCTCAAGCTTTCTCAAAAGGCTCGTCTTGTCATCCAAGATCCGTTCAACCTAGTTCGAGGTTGTTATCTCATTCAAGACATTTAATTCAACCGGTGCAACCTCTCTTTTAAATCATTTCAATGGTGTATCTTTTGAGTGGGCCCTAACCCACAGGTCTTTTCCCAAGATCTTACCTGACTCTTCTTATTTTCCCGGAGGTATTCTCAAATTCCTTTCGAAGTTTGACGTAAGGATGAATTATCATCAGTCAAATGTATTTCTCCAAGATCTTTCAAATTCTTTTCATAGTTGGTTCAACCTCTTCGCTTTTGATTTTCCCGGGGTGTCTAAATTATTCATGGTGGTGTTTCTCATCGTCATTCTTGGATTTTGAAGACTGAAGAAGAGTTTCTCTTTAATCTTGCTCCATTCTCTTCAAGATTCGTGATTCTAGCTTGTGGCCATCCTCTCATAATTATTTTCGTTTGTGGGAATTCTTTTCACCTATCCGGAGCAATTCAAGAGTCTTCTCAGTTTGTTATCCGGAGTCCATCAATTCAGGTTTATTCATTCTCAGCTGTCAGTTATCATTCTCCAATTTTACCGGTGCTTCATTCAAGTTTTATCTAAGCAGTTCTTGATCTCTTCATCCACTTGTATCTAAATACCCTCAAGTATCTTCATTCGTTCTTCATATTCTTCCCGGTGAATTGTGCCTTTGCTTCGTTCATTTCACAATTCTTACCGGTGATTCATCCTTTTACTTCATTCGTTGTTCAATTCTTATGGTGGTTCGTTCAAGATTTCTCTTCCGTATCAATTCATTCATGTTTTCAATTCTACCGGTGTTTCGTGGAAGGCATTCTCAAGTTGACGCTATATCTATCTAAATCCTTTCTACGAGAATAAGTCGTATGCAATCCATTGCTTCTCATCAATCCAAATTGGTGAAGGATACGCGTAACGTAATTCTTATTCTTGTTTCTTCATAGTGATTAATTCCTTATTCTGGAGGTCCATCAAATTCCTGAATTCAATTGTTTCATCTTCTCTTTTTCCCGGACTTCGAAGTTCTCTCAATTATTTCACCACGGAGATCCATCCAAATCATTACAAGGTTTCACCTTGTGTTTTCAACTTCCTTTTTTTCGTCATCCTTTGGTTACCGGAGTTCTTCATGGAGGTTCTACATGATGGTTTCATCAAGGATTTAATTCCTTCTTGAAGTGTTCATTGAGATTCTTTTAAGGAGCTCAAGCATTCTTCTTCTTGTAATCCGGAGTGCAATTCTTTCTACCATATTATTGGAGGTGGTATTATGTCATTCTTAATAATTTGAGTTCATGTTTCATAACTCACATGTTGTTATGAATGAGGTATTTTAAATCCATCAATATCGTCTTTGGAATTATCTTGGGTTATATTTCACCTAAAGCCTTCCCTATGGTTTGTTGCTATCTATGGTGTTTATAAAGGACCCGAGTTCTTCATTTATCCTCCCGGTGAAATAAGTTTCTCGTCTCCTCGTTCATATCAATCCAATTCCTTTTCCCGTGAGTGGCAGGTTGTCACCTCATAAGTTTGAGATGTGTTCCATAAGACCATATCAAGATTATTCTTTCCTTTTTGGTTTTCCAACAACTCCGTTCTAGCATTTGTTGTAACCGTGCTCTCTCAAGATCTTGTTTCCTTGCGTTCCGGAGGTCTAGTGATGTTGCTCTTTTCACTCCTCATCTCGGTTTGTCAATATCATGTTCAATTTCTTCCATTTACAGTCGGAGTGCTGTCCAAATTATATCATTCTTAATCCTTCTCTATCTTGTTTTAATCGGAGTGTTTTCAATATATATCTACCCTTAAACCTCAAGGTTTTTCGCAGTGTTCCTTGTCCCTCTTTTCTAACGGAGTGTTTTTGACTTTATTCATCTTCGTTGTATTCTTTCTTTCAAATTGTTCAACCTCGCAAGGTTCTTTGGTTTCACTCAATTGTCAAAGGAGCAACTTAGTTTTACCTCTTCTCATTCTCTTCCGTTTTTCCCTCCGGTGCTACTCTAGATCTCGGGACGAGATCCTCTCGTAGTGGTGGAGTGTTGTAACGCCCCGAGACCGATGTGCCAGGTGTCCTCCGCTTATTCGCTGTTGTTGCCTTGTCATTGCTTGCGTGTCATGCATTGCATATCATGTCATCATGTGCATTTCATTCGCATACATGTTTTTCTCTTGCATCCGAGCTTTTTCCCCGTTGTCCGTTTTGCATTCCGGCGCTTCGTTCTCCTCCGGTGGTCATTTCTACCTTTCTTTCGTGTGTGGGGATTAAACATTTCTGGATTGGATCGAGACTTGCCAAGCGGCCTTGGTTTACTACTGGTAGACCGCCTGTCAAGTTTCGTATCATTTGGACTTCGTTTGATACTCCAACGGTTAACCGAGGGACCGAAAAGGCATCATGTGTGTTGCAGCCCAACACCCCTCCAAGTTGGCCCAAAGCCCACCAAAACTTTCTCCATCATCTAGAGCGTTCGATCACGATCACGTGGCCGAAAACCGCACCTCATTTGGACTCTCCTAGCTCCCTCTACCTATAAATATGTGCTCCCCTCCTGAAATTCGCGATCTAACCCTAGTCTCCCTCTTCCTCGCGCCACCGGACAATTTTCCCCGCTGCCGGACGTGTCCGCTCGCCGCCGCCACATCACTCCGGCCTATCAGGAGACGCCACGTCACCCTCCCCCGCCGCCGCACCCAACTGGAGGCCGCCACCTGTCCCCGCCCTCTCTCTCCTCCCGCCGCCGAGCCCGCCGGCCCAGATCTAGCCCGCGCGGAGCTGAACCGGGCCGGGATCCCCGCGTCACGCTGCCCGGTGTCTTCTCCGCTTCCGGTCGCCGGGGTTCGCGCCGGCCACCGCGCCCTTCGTCGCCCCGCCGCCTGTGCTCACCGGCACGCCACCGCGTCCCCGCCGCCTGCGCCTTCGCCGCCCTCGCCAGCCACCGGCGCCGCCCCGCACCGCGGTGCCCCGCTCCGGCTTCCCCGCCCTGGTGCAGCGCGTCCCATCCTTCGCTCATCCCCGCCGGCATCTGCTCGTCGGAGCACCGGCGCGCCGCCGTCGCCTTGCGCGGGATCGGGAGGAGCCCGATCCACGTCGTCTCCGTTGACCTCCCTCGTGGACCTCGCTGAGGCCCAGATCCATCGGACCACCTTCCTCTTCGTCCTTCCTGGGCCGAGCCCAGTGGTGAGCCTCTCCTATTCCCCGCCTGTGCGCATAATAGTTATCCAGCGCTCGTCATGTTTTTTTGGGAAAACTGCTAAGTCCCCAAGTTTTTCCCAGATTCATATGCCCCTCTTCATCATGCCGTAACTTTGCACCCGTAACTCCGATTTGCTTGTATATCACATCAAAATGTTCGTCTCAGAGAGTACATCATTTCATATCATTGCATCATTTTTATTTGAGTTCATGTTGTTGCCCGAAATGCTGTTGGAAGAGGGCTACTTGAGATAATTGTCAGATCTGGTGCTCTATTTAGTTATTTGTCATTTTTGCCATGATTATTGTGTGCATGATATGCCCATGAGCTTTGCATATGTTTTGTTAAGGATTTTTCCATCTTTCCAGAGGTGCAACCCATGTATTTTTGTGATGTGTGTGGTGACTAGAACAAGCTTGCAAAGTGAGGCACTTGGTAACGCTGATTCAGGGACTTAGCATTTCCACTAAGTCCTTGAGTTGTTTATCTCATATGGCCATATGTTCATGTTGTTTCCTATTGATCGGTGCCTCTTTTGAGGATGATCAGCGAGGATGTTTTGTTAATCTTGTAGTGCTCTATCCATCCATGTCTTTGTTTGCAATTATGGAGCACCCTAGTTTGAGTCAATCGAGCTCTACTTTTGTCATCTCGTGAATCTGGGCAGATTGTCTACTTGTTAGCGATTTTGCCGATGATGTTGTAGTTGATCCATGCATTCTATGCTATTGTTCTTGCCATGTCTAGCTTGTATTTTGTGTATTCTTGATGGGTGTATGCTTAGTTTGTCATGACATGCTTTGTAGTGAGTGCATCGAGCTCGTAAACATGCCTACTTGATATCTGAGAACTGATTATGTTTTTGCCATGTTCACATGCTTGCAATTGTATTTTCTGATCCCTTTTGGCTCAAGGTCACTAAGGGACTTTTGTTAAGATCTTTGAGTATCCCCATGCCATGCTTTACTTTGCCATGTTCAGGTCCTTTAGCATGTAGTTTTGTTGCTCCAAAGAGTGCTATCTGATCTGAAATTCCAGACAAGTGTTAATTTCACTAAGTCTGAAATCTGTTCGTCAAATGCATTTTTGCCATACTTGTTTGAACCTGTTAATGGATGAATTGGCCGTAGCTCAGTGCTATACTTTTGTTTAGCATCTTGAATGCATCCCTACCATGTATTTTGTTGTCATGTTTGGGTGCTGTAGCATGTTCATCTCATTGCATTTAGATGGCTACTTGCTGTAAATCGCAGACCGGTGTCATATTTGAATCGCTTGCCATTTCCAAACCGTAACTCCGATTCTGGCGTTCTTTATATCGTTTTCAAGCGATTTCATCTCATCTTTCCAGTGGCACACTTGGATTCCCAAGTTGAGGCCAGGTTCATGCATCCATTGTCAAATCTTGCATATGCATCCCGCATCGCATCCCGCATAGCATACCATCTTTGCATCATATTGTTTGAGCTTTGCACGTGGTTGATTGTGTTCCGTTTTCTTGTTTGTCTTGTTTGGGTAGAGCCGGGAGACGAGTTCGCTAAGGAGGAGCCCGTTGAGTTTGCTTTCGAGGATCCAGTCAACTCTGACCACTTTGCAAGCAAGATGAACATACCCTCGATATCACTACTATCTTTGCTTTGCTAGGTGCTCGCTCTTTTGCTATGCCTATGCTACGATGCCTACCACTTGCTTTCAAGCCTCCCAAATTGCCATGTCAAACCTCTAACCCACCATGTCCTAGCAAACCGTTGATTGGCTATGTTACCGCTTTGCTCAGCCCCTCTTATAGCGTTGCTAGTTGCAGGTGAAGATTGGAGACCGTTCCTTATTGGAACATTTATTTACTTGTTGGGATATCACTATATATCTTATTTAATTAATGCATCTATATACTTGGTAAAGGGTGGAAGGCTCGGCCTCTCGCCTAGTGTTTTGTTCCACTCTTGCCGCCCTAGTTTCCGTCATATCGGTGTTATGTTCCCGGATTTTGCGTTCCTTACGCGATTGGGTTATAATGGGAACCCCTTGATAGTTTGCCTTGATTAAAGCTTTTCCAGCAATGCCCAACCTTGGTTTTACCATTTTCCACCTAGCCTCTTTTTCCCTTGGGTTTCCGGAGCCCAAGGGTCTGTCGGATTTCGGGTTCGGCAGACCCTCAAGGTTCGAACACTGGGGTGCACGCGGAGATTACGTCTTCTACCTCTCCGTCTCGCAAAGATCTAAACTACTGAAAGAACAGCACAAGAGACACAAGGTTTATACTAGTTCGGGCCACCGTTGTGGTGTAATACCCTACTCTAGTTTGTGGTGGGTGGATTGCCTCTTGGGGCTCAAGATGATGAACTATACAAAGAAGAACAGCCTCTCGAGGGTCTGTTCTTGGCTGGGGTGATGAACTGCTAGGAGGAGTTCAGCCTCCCTTCTCTCTCTCTCTCTTTCTCTCTAGTCAACTGACCGAACCGACCCCTTGCCATGTGGGTGGCTGGTCCTATTTATAGAGGCCCTGGTCCTCTTCCCAAATATTGAGCGGGAAGGAAGCCAACAATGGCGGGCTAATTTGAAGGGGGACAGCAAGTATCAACTATCCTGACAAAAGCAGTCTTCGCCTGCGCAAAGCTCTGGTGATGACGCCGTCTTGGGCTCCACGGTGACCTCCGTCTCGTAGTCCTCCTGGTCCTAGTCTCCTTGCACTGAAATGGCAACCTTTGCCCGATGCCTCGGTACTCCGCGGCTGCGCTTGCCCCCTTTGCACCAAAGAGGAAAGGAGGACGATGCGCGGGCTGGCACCCGCCTGGCGCCCCGAGTCGTCATGGCTTGCGTCACAGGCACCTCGCGAGGTACCCCGCCTTGATCTCTCCGCCTCCTCGCGAGCTAGCCTGACGAGGTCGCGCCTGAGGAAGCTCCACGTCGTCCGCCTCGCGAGGCTTGGCCCCTCGCGAGGGTCTTGAGCCTTGTGTTGATGAAGATGGGCCGTGCTGGGCCCCTTTTGAGCCACGCCGCAGGCCGCAGGCAGGCAAGTCTGGGGACCCCCATTCCCAGAACGCCGACAGTAGCCCCCGGGCCCAAGGCGCGCCCAGACTTGGCCGTGCCGAGAGGCAAAAGGGCAAGGGCAAAGCGCCGCGGGCCCTAACAGCCTGCGGCCTTGGGCGCCACGTGGCGGTTGATGGGACGTGGGCGTCTCCGCTTCCCCATGTCGCCTTGGTGATCGCGCGAGTTGGACAAGTCCCTGCATGCAAATCGTGTCATGGTTACCTATGATCGTGGGGGCCGGCGATCGGCCATCGCCAGCCATAAGTACGGGCCGGCGCGCGCCTTTCCAGTTCATCCCCCCTTGCTTCTCCTTTTCCTTCATGGCCAAGTCGAGGAGGTTTTCGTCCGCCGAGAAGGGGAAGGCTTGCCGGGTTGAACCCGCCTCTCCCCCACCCAAGCGCGGCCGAGGGCGTCCTCGTAAGCATCCTGTGGCCACCACGGTGGCTCCCCGCGGTCGTGGAGGCGATCTTCAGCTCGACGATAGGCGGATTGCTGCAACCGGGGGGCGCGCCCCGGCTGCGCATCCCCCCAGGCCGCGTGTTCGTGCTGCTGAAGCGCTGCCAGAGTTCGTCGTGTGGTCAGCGGAGCCGACTAACACCCAGCTCCCGCTTCCTCGCTTCCTCCTCGGCGAGCTCCCGGCCGGCGCCCCGGGCGGCCTCTGGCTCCAGGCCGACGGCTGCTGCAGTCGGGCCTCATGAGTCTCCCTGGAGGTCTCCGCAACCGGAAGCCTGTCCCTGGCCCGAGGCTGGCAGACGTTTGCCCGTGCGCGTGGCCTAAGCCATCGGTGCACCCTTCACTTCAAGTTCGACGGCGACGCCACCCTCTACGTCAGGGTGTTCCGGGAAGATGGTCGCCGCGCGGGGTGCTGCCCCGAGGGTGACGACCGCGGCTGGGAACCCAGCTCTAGCGAC
The DNA here is from genome assembly GCF_056163025.1 of Triticum urartu. Classification (NCBI taxonomy): domain Eukaryota; kingdom Viridiplantae; phylum Streptophyta; class Magnoliopsida; order Poales; family Poaceae; genus Triticum; species Triticum urartu. The sequence goes on from NC_141878.1 coordinate 223,680,421, forward strand.
GACGGAGGGAGCAGCGCTCGCGCGGCCGACGGCGTTCGGGGTTCCTCGAGCTTCTTCAGTTCTTCTTCAGGCGGCGACTCCTCCAGCGGTGGCCGTGATCAGCCTCCACGCCGTCGTGTCTGCTTGGGGGGCGGCAACGTGTCCGCACACCGCCGCGCCCCGGTGAAGCACGAGAGGGAGTCCGCCTGAGCTCCGGAGGCAGCTCGGGCCTTCCCCGCAGGCCGGTGCGAGGCGAGCCGCTCCGGATTTGTTCTTCCTTTTCCCTTTTTCCTGCGTAACAAAGACAATAGTGTGGAGCCCCGCGGGGGCGTGTTTGGGTTATTGCTTGCTGATCATTGTTTTGCTTTCGTTACCATTCCTTCCGGCTATGTGCCCGAGCGTGGATCGTTCCCTACCCCGGCCGTGAGGGGGGGCGACCGACCCAGGCCCCTTGTTTGTCTCGCGGTGCCCATGGGGCACGGACTGGAGGGGTGCTCCTGTAAGGGGCCCAGGTCGCGAACACTTTGAATGACTAGGATAGGAACGCTCACGAGGGCACTCAACTGCTCCCCCTCGCGAGGCCTTGCGCAAAAGAAATCGAGGCAGGAGAATAGAAAGCCGAAAAATCGCAAGCCAAAGATGGCAACAACTTCAGTAAAACTTCAAATGTGAACATACATGCCAACTGCGGAAAGCAAATGAAAAAGCCGCGTCCTGCACCTAATCTAGTCTTCGACGTCTTCTCACCAGCGCGGAGCTAAGTGCTGCCACTGGGCGTGGGAGGGAGCCCCAGGGCCTGAGGCCGGCGCTCCTGAGACTCCGGGGCGTGTACAGCCCCACTCATTATTACGTGAGAGTGTCACGGGCGGCGAGCTTCACAGGCGTTGGCCTTCTTCACAGGCTCCAGGCCTTTCTTCTTAGGGGAAACAAGCTTCACAGGCATTCGCCTTCTTCACAGGCTCCGGGCCTTTTCCAAAACGCGATAGCTTCACAGGCAGTCGCCTTGCTTCACAGGCTCCAGGCCTTTTCCAAAACGCGATAGCTTCACAGGCAGTCGCCTTGCTTCACAGGCTCCGGGCCTTTTCCAAAAAGGATGATCTTCACAGGCAGTCGCCTTGCTTCACAGGCTCTGGGCCTTTTCCAAAAAGGATGATCTTCACAGGCAGTCGCCTTGCTTCACAGGCTCTGGGCCTTTTCCAAAAAGGATGATCTTCACAGGCAGTCGCCTTGCTTCACAGGCTCTGGGCCTTTTCCAAAAAGGATGAAATTCACAGGCAGTCGCCTTGCTTCACAGGCGCTGGGCCTTTTCATGGGTAGAACCTGCGGAGGCGCTGGATGTTCCATGCATTCTAGACTGGCACTCCCTCTTGAGTCTCTAAGCGCGCGGAGCCGGGCCTGGAAACATGAACAACCTTGAACGGGCCCTCCCACATGGGAGAGAGCTTGTGCAGTCCCTCCCTGGAGAGAACCCGCCTGAGCACGAGGTCCCCTACCTTTAGAGTCCTGTGACGGATGTTGCGGCAGTGATATCGCCGCAGCGCTTGCTGGTACCTCGCTGCTCGCAGCGCGGCTTCTCGGCGACGTTCCTCCCCCAGCACGAGGTCCATCCCCCGCATGGCATCCTGCTGCGCCTCGTCGAATGCCAGGACCCGCGCGGAGCGACGTCTGACCTCGTGAGGGAGGACCGCTTCCGCTCCGTAGACCAGGAAGAACGGGGTCTCTCCAGTTGGCTTGGTCGCGGTGGTGCGGATGGACCACAGCACGGACTGAAGCTCCTCATACCAACCTCTGCCACAGGCTTCTAGCTTCTTCTTGAATGTCCTGGTCTTGAGGCCCCTCAGGACTTCCGTGTTGGCTCGCTCGGCCTGGCCGTTGCTTCGGGGGTGCGCCATCGAGGTGTAGCATATATGCGTTCCAAGGTTAGCACAATATGTTTTGAAGAGGTTACTGGCGAACTGCAAACCGTTGTCCGTGATGATGCGATTCGGCACCCCGAACCGGCTCACGATGCCCTTGATGAACTTAATCGCGGAACCCGCGGGAATGGTGCGGACAGCCTCTACTTCAGCCCACTTGGTGAATTTGTCCACGGCAACGTAGAGGTAGCGGTAGCCCCCTGGCGCCCGAGGGAATGGGCCCAAGATGTCCAGCCCCCAGACTGCGAATGGCCACGAAAGGGGGATAGTCTGCAAGCCTCCTGCTGCCTGGTGGATCTGCTTGGCGTGGAACTGGCAGGCTTCACAAGCTTTCACTAGTTCCATGGCATCGTTGAGCACGGTGGACCAATAAAACCCACTGCGGAACGCCTTGCCGACGAGGGTCCGCGATGATAAATGATGTCCGCAGTCCCCGCCGTGTATATCTTTCAGTAGTTCCTTCCCTTGCTCCCTGGAGATGCAGCGCAGGGATACACCGTTCCGTCGCTTCCGATAGAGCTCTCCGTCTTTGATGCAGTATGCCGTGGCCTGGCGTGCCACTCGCTCCACTTCCTCCTCCTTCTCCGGCAAGGTCCCTTGCGCTAAGTAGCTCCGGAGCTCCGTGATCCAACATCCCTCCTGAGACTCCATCGTCAGGAGCAAGCGTGCTCCTGAGGCCGGACCACAGGTCGGAGCTCCTGAGGCTGGTGGATGGGGGAGCTCCTCCCGGGGCTGAGTCACGTTTGATAACGTCGGCATAGCTGAGGGCTTGAATAGCCGTTCCTCGAAAACGCCGGGCTCCTGGGGTAACCGTCTGGACGCACGCTTGGCGATGTCGTCGGCCTCCTGATTGGTGCCACGGGGCACATGCTGCAACTCCAACCCCCTGAATTGCTTCTCCATCTTGCGGACTTCCGCAAGGTAGGCTTCCATGTGCTCATCCTTCGGCTCATACACTTTTTTGGAGAAATTGACAAGGAGCTGCGAATCGCCCTTGATGGTGAGGCGTTTCACTCCCAGGCAGCCACGGCCTTTAAGCCCGCTATTAAACCTTCATACTCTGCTATGTTGTTGGAGACCTTTTCGCCTTGCTGGAAGCATAGCTGCACGGCGTAATAGAGCTTGTCCTGCGTGGGCGATATAAGCACCGCCCCAGCCCCTGCGCCATGCCTGGAGAACGCCCCATCGAAGTACATGACCCAGCCTTCTGGCGCCTCGCTTCCCGGGGATAGGGACCGATCCTCATCAGCCTTGAGGCCTGGCGCCTCCGTCCACTCTGCCACAAAATCTGCCAGCGCTGCTCCCTTGATGACCCTGCTCATGCTGAATTCGAGCTGAAACGCTTGCAGTTCTATGTTCCACTCAGCGACCCTTCCAGCTGAATTGGGGCTCCTAAGCACTCTCTCCAGGGGGTATGACAAGACGACCTTGATGGGGTGACCCTGAAAATAGTGCCGCAGCTTGCACGAAGCCACCAGTAGCGCGAGGAGGAGTTTCTGAGGCATGGGGTACCATGCCCCTGCGTCCCGCAGCACTGTCCTGACGAAGTACACTGGGTGCTCGACGAGGTGGAGCGCGTCAGTGCTGGTGGTTTCTTGCGGAGACCGCGGCGCCTCTTGAGGCTGGCCATCTGGAAGGGGAGCCTCTTCCGCCTCTGGTGCGTCCTTCTGCGATGGCTGATCCTCCTCAGCCGCGGTGGTGGTTTCTGTAGGCCTTCCTTGTCCCTGTTCTGCCTTGTCCTGGGCTGCTGCCGTGGTTTTGATTCGGCGCTCCTCTCTGACTGCCACCAAGGCTGCGCTGGCAGAGTATGGAGTGGTGGCGAGGTAAATCACCAGGGGCTCCTGAGGGCGCGGAGCCACCATGATCGGCGAGTTGGTCATGTATCTCTTGAGATCCTGGAACGCCTTGTCGGCCTCTTCAGTCCACTCGAAGGGCCCCTTCTTCTTCATTAGCTGGAAGAAGGGCAGGGCTCGTTCTCCCAGCTTGGAAATGAAGCGCCCTAGTGCGGTCACGCGCCCCGTGAGCTTCTGCATTTCTCTGAGGGTCTTTGGTGGGCTCATGTCTTCCACCGCCTTGACCTTCTCCGGGTTAGCTTCGATGCCTCGGTGGGACACGAGGAAACCCAAGAGCTTGCCCGAGGGGACTCCGAACACACACTTCTCTGGGTTGAGCCGTAGGTTCACTGCGTTGAGGCTCGCGAAGGTTTCCTCCAAGTCCTGTATCAAGGTCCCGGCCTCCCGAGACTTTACCACAATGTCATCGACGTAAGCTTCAACATTCTTCCCGAGCTGCGGGCCCAAGGTGATGTGCATCAGCCGCTGAAAGGTCGCCCTTGCATTACGCAGCCCGAATGGCATGCACGTGTAGCAGTATACCCCACACGCGGTCAGGAAGGCCGTCTTCTCGACGTCTTCTACCGCCATCTTGATCTGGTGATACCCAGAGAAGGCATCCAGGAAGCATAGCAGGCCGCATTCCGCAGTGGAATCGACGATCTGGTCCATGCGAGGGAGCGGGAACGAATCTTGTGGGCATGCTTTGTTGAGGTTGGTGAAGTCGACACACATACGCTCCTTCCCTCCCTTTTTGGCACAACGACAGGGTTGGCCAACCAATCTGGGTATCGGACCTCGCGGATGACCCCTGCGGCCTCTAATTTGCGGGTCTCTTGGACGATGAAGGCCTGCTTTTCTGTGGACTGCCGCCTGGCCTTCTGCTTCACAGGGCGCACGTTGGAGCACATGTTGAGGTGATGCTCGATTACACTCCTGGGGATCCCAGCCAACTGGTCCGGCTCCCAAGCGAATACCTTCTTATTTGCGCGCAGGAACCCGACCAGGGCCTCCTCCTGCTCGGGTTTGAGGTGGGCGCCTATGGTGAAAGTGGCGCTGGTGGACCCGTCCTCATCGATAGGTATCTGCTTGGTTTCTGCCTTGTCTTGGGTGAACAACTGCTTCTTGTTGGCGGGTGCAGCCCCCTTGGGCCCAGGGGTCTCCAAGTCGGCCGGCTGTGCCGACGCCGCCGTCTTGAAGGCAAGCTTGAGCACCCGCAGCGCGTCCCCGGTGTCCCCGTGCACAGTGAGGACACCGCTGCTCCCGGGCATCTTCATGAGGTTGTACGCCGGGTGCGTCGCGGCCATGAATTGAACCAGCGCTGGGTAGCCAAGGATGGCGTTGTAGGGGAGGCCGATGGGGGCAATGTCGAAGTCAACCAGCTCCGTGCGGAAGTTGTCGTAGGTGCCGAAGGTCACGGGGAGCCGGATCTGCCCCAAGGAACTGGATGACTTGCCCCCGACGCCTGAGAAGGGCTGACTGGGTTGCAGCCGTTCCAGGGGTATGCGGAGGAGGTTGAAGGTCTCGACCGAGAGCACGCTGAGGCCCGCGCCGCCATCAGCGAGGGTTCTGGTGACGGCCACCTGACAGATGGTGGGGGTGCACAGCATGGGGAGAGCGCCCGAGCAGGTCGAGTTGGAGGGGTGGTCCTCCGAGCTGAAGGTCAGGCCGGTCTCGGGCGCCACCCGATCCAGGAGAGCCCCTTGCCACGTGGAAGTGGCGCTGACCCGGCGAACGAACGGCTTGACGTGGTGACTTGTGGGCGGTGCCTGCGAGCCGCCCAGGAGGGCCGCGACGACAAGGGGTGTTGGTGTAGCGCGATGGGACGGTGCAGGAGAGCCCCCTGCGGCGCGGACGAGCTCGGGGGTGGCCCGGCGCTCCGCGCAGGCTCGTCGAGCGTCAGACATGAGCATGATGGTCGGAGGAGAACGGAGGACCCGGCGAGCGTCGGACATGGATGCGACGGTTGGAGGAGAATGGGGTGGTGGAAGACGAATTTCGGCGCACCCCTACTTGGCGCGCCAAATGTCGAATTTTAGGTTCCGGCAGACCCTCAAGGTTCGAACACTGGGGTGCGCGCGGAGATTACGTCTTCTACCTCTCCATCTCGCAAAGATCTAAACTACTGAAAGAACAGCACAAGAGACACAAGGTTTATACTAGTTCGGGCCACCGTTGTGGTGTAATACCCTACTCTAGTTTGTGGTGGGTGGATTGCCTCTTGGGGCTCAAGATGATGAACTATACAAAGAAGAACAGCCTCGCGAGGGTCTGTTCTTGGCTGGGGTGATGAACTGCTGGGAGGAGTTCAGCCTCCCTTGTCTCTCTATCTCTTTCTCTCTAGTCAACTGACCGAACCGACCCCTTGCCATGTGGGTGGCTGGTCCTATTTATAGAGGCCCTGGTCCTCTTCCCAAATATTGAGCGGGAAGGAAGCCAACAATGGCGGGCTAATTTGAAGGGGGGAAGCAAGTATCAACTATCCTGACAAAAGCAATCTTCGCCTGTGCAAAGCTCTGGTGATGACGCCATCTTGGGCTCCATGGTGACCTTCGTCTCGTAGTCCTCCTGGTCCTGGTCTCGTTGCACCGAAATGGCAACCTTTGCCTGATGCCTCGGTACTCCGCAGATGCGCTTGCCCCCTTTGCACCAAAGAGGAAAGGAGGACGCTGCGCGGGCTGGCACCCGCCTGGCGCCCCGAGTCGTCATGGCTTGCGTCACAGGCACCTCGCGAGGTACCCCACCTTGATCCCTCCGCCTCCTCGCGAGCTAGCCTGACGAGGCCGCGCCTGAGGAAGCTCCACGTTGTCCGCCTCGCGAGGCTTGGCCCCTCGTGAGGGTCTTGAGCCTTGTGTTGATGAAGATGGGCCGTGCTGGGCCCCTTTTGAGACACGCCGCAGGCCGCAGGCAGGCAAGTCTGGGGACCCCCGTTCCCAGAACGCCGACAGGGTCATCTTATTTTAAACCCCCCCGGGCCAGTGCTCCTCTGAGTGTTGGTCCACCTGTCAGCTGCCGGTGGCCACCAGGGGCAACTCTGGGCTGGCCTACCCGTACCTAAGACAATCTGAGTGTGCCCTGAAAATGAGATATGTGCAGCTCCTAACGGGATTTGTCGGCACATTCGGGCGGTGTTGCTGGTCTTGTTTTAACCTGTCGAAGTGTCTTGAAGAACCGAGGTACCGAGTCTGATCGGAATGTCTCGGGAGGAGGTCTATTCCTTCATTGACCGTGAGAGCTTGTCATGGGCTAAGTTGGGACTCCCCTGCAGGGATTTGAACTTTCGAAAGCCGTGCACGCGGTTATGGGCAGATGGGAATTTGCTAATGTCCGGTTGTAGATAACTTGAACCTTAACTTAATTAAAATGAATCAACAGTGTGGGTTACTGTGATGGCCTCTTCTCGGCAGAGTCCGGGAAGTGGACACGGTGTTGGAGTAATGTTTGCGCAGGTTGTCCTCTAGTTTCTCGCTCGCGCTTTGCCTTCTCTTCTCGCTCTCTTTTGCGAACAGGATAGTCACCATATATGCTAGTCGCTTGCTGAAGCTCCACATATTTACCTTGCCATACCTATTAAGCTTAAATAGTCTTGATCGCGAGGGTGCGAGATTGCCGAGTCCCCGTGGCTCACAGATACTTCCAAAACCAGCTTGCAGGTGCCGATGAGTCCGTGCAGATGACACAACCAAGCTCAGGAGGAGCTCGATGAAGATCTTGTCTTTGTGTTGTTTCGTTCTAGTTGATCAGTAGTGGAGCCCAGTTGGGGTCGATCGGGGACCTTGTCGCATTTGGGGTTCTTCTTTTATTTTGGTTCCATAGTCGGACCTTGATTGTATTTGGATATTGTAATGCTTTATTTATGTATTGTGTGAAGTGGCGATTGTAAGCCAACTATGTATCTCTTTCCCTTATGTACTACATGGGTTGTGTGAAGATTACCTCACTTGTGACATTGCTTTCAATGCGGTTATGCCTCTAAGTCGTGCTTCGGCACGTGGGAGATATAGCCACATCGAGGGCGTTACAACAAGTAAGTGAGTTAAGCCACCTCGTGCCGTCTTGAATGGTCCCACCATGTCTAGACCCCAAACTGCGAAAGGCCAGGCAATGGGGATGGTCTTGAGTGCAGAAGCCGGCTGATGCGGCTTGGAGCGGAACTTCTGACACCCTTTGCATTTTTGGACCAATTCGTTGGCCTCTTCTAAGGCCGTTGGCCAAAATAAACTGTGTCGGAAAGCTTTGGCGACGAGTGCTCTTGAAGCTGCATGGTGGCCGCACTCGCCTTGATGGATGTCTTTGAGAATTGCTTGGCCTTGCTCTGGCTCTACGCAGCGCTGGTAGACACCAGTGACGCTGCGCCTGACCGGCTCTCTGTTGACTATGGTGTAGGCTGCCGCTCGGCGTTGTACTTGCCGAGCTAAGGTCTCATCAGTCGGCAGCTCTTTGCTCACCAGAAATTTGAGGATGGGTTGGGCCCATGAGGGTGCTGCTACTTCTTCGACTGCCAGAACTGCGACTTGGACGAGGGCGGCTGGGCTGGGAGGCGGCGGGCTGGAGTCAACGACCGCTTGCTGGATTAATGAAGTCCCTGGGCCGACTGGTGCAGCTCTTGGGCCGAGTTCTGGAGTCTTCGAGCCGGCCGCCGCAGTCCCCGAGCCGGGTTCTGCAGTCCCTGGGCTGGCCTTGACTGTGGCGACTTTGGAGCCATCTTCCAAAATCCCCGTACCGTCCGCCGGGGCTCTAGAGTCGGATCCGACTTCTTCGGGAGGAGCCGACACAAAGGAGTCTGATTCTGGCGAAGGCTTGACAGAGGGCTTGAGGAGGCGTTGAAGTGCAACACCGGATGGTATTGCTTGGCGGGTAGAGCCGATTCGTGCCAAGGCGTCTGCTTGGTCGTTGTCGTTTCTTGGCACATGGAGGAACTCACATCCCTCGAAATACCCACTAAGTTGCTGCACGAGGAAACGGTAACTCGCCATGTTTGCATCTTTGGCGTCCCAGTCGCCAGACTAAGTCCGAGTCGCCATAACACAGGATCCGGCGAATGCCAAGTTCTTTGGCAAGCCGGAGCCCGTAAATGAGTGCCTCGTACTCGGCGACGTTGTTGGAGGCGGCAAAATGGATTTGCAGTGCATATTTGAGCTTGTCGCCTTTAGGAGAAGTGAGGACAACGCCGGCTCCCAAGCCGGTGCGCATCTTGGAGCCGTCGAAATGCATCTGCCAATGGGTGGAGTCGGGCGCTGGAGGTAGGTACTGGGTCTCGGCCTAGTCGACGAGAAAGTCGGCCAGTGCTTGTGACTTGATGGCGGTGCGGGGCTGGTAGTGGATGGTGTAGGGAGCCAGCTCTATGGCCTATTTGGCCACTCGGCCAGAAGCATCTCAGCTTCCGATGGTCTCGGCAAGTGGGGCCGTGCAGACCATAGTGATTGGATGCTCTTGAAAGTAAGGCTTCAATTTCTTGGCGGCAAAGTGCATGCCGTAGCACATCTTCTGGTAGTGGGGGTAGTTCTGCTTGGAGGCCGACAGTACTTCGCTTAGGTAATATACCGGTCTCTGGATAGGTAGTGCCTTGCCTTCCTCCTTGCGTTCCACTATAATGACTGTGCTGACTACCCGACTGGTGGCAGCGATGTACAGGAGCATAGGTTCCTTAGGAGTCGGAGCCGCCAGAACGGTGGAGTAGTCAGCATCTTCTTCAACTGGAGAAAAGCTTCGTCCGCCTTGTGGTTCCACTCGAAAAAAGTGGTCTTCTTCATGAGCTGGTATAAGGGGAGAGCTTTCTCGCCCAGCTGACTGATGAATCGGCTGATGGACGCCAAGCAGCCGGTGAACTTTTGCACGTCCAATAGTCGGCTGGGTATCTCCATCCTCTCAATGGCCTTGATCTTTACAGGGTTGCACTCTATGCCGCGTTCAGAGACCAGGAAGCCAAGGAGTTGGCCGGCTGGTACTCCGAAGACGCACTTCTCAGGGTTGAGCTTGATCTGGAATCGGCGTAGGTTCTCAAAGGTCTCCTTGAGGTCTTCCAGCAGTGTTCCACGCTTTTCCGTCTTCACCACCACATCGTCCACGTAGACGTGGGAATTTCTGCCGAGTTGCTTGAGGAGGCACTTCTGCATGCAACGCTGAAAGGTGGCGCCGGCATTCCTCAAGCCGAACGTCATGGTGAGGTAGCAGAAGGCTCCAAACGGTGTGATGAAGGCGGTCTTCAGTCTGTCAGCCGGGTTCAGCTTGATCTGGTGATATCCTGAATATGCATCCAAAATGCTCAACAGCTCGCATGCGGCTGTGGAGTCTATCACCTAATCAATTCTTGGTAAAGCGAACGGATCCTTGGGGCAGGCCTTGTTGAGGCTTGTGTAGTCAATACACATTCGCCACTGCTTGTTCTTCTTCAGTACCAGGACCGGGTTGGCTAGCCACTCTGGAAAGAATACTTCCATAATGAAGCCGGCTGCTAGGAGTCAGGCTATCTCTTCTCCGACAACTCTTCTCTTTTCTTCTGATAGGCGGCGCAAGGGCTGCCTGACCGGCTTTGCATCAGATCGGACATGTAACTTGTGCTCGGCGAATTCTGTCGGTACACCTGGCATGTCTTTGGGAGACCATGCGAAGATGTCCCGATTCTCACGGAGGAAATCGACGAGCTCGCCTTCCTATTTGCTGTCGAGGTTTGCGCCTACGACCGCGTACCTCTCTGGGTGCTTTGGATCCAAGGGTATCTTCTTTGTCTCTTTGGCCGGCTTGAACGAACCCTCCGCCTCCGACTCCTTTGGGTTAGGAGACACCTCTAGCTGCCTGCCGGCCATCGCCACAACCCGGTCAAGGAGCCGCTTCTCGGCCGCGATCACCAGGGACTCGGCCAGCCGACTACTCTCAGCCGTGCAGGCAGACGACTTCCGGTAATCGCCGGCTACGGTCAGAATCCCCCTGGAACTGGGCATCTTCATTTTGAGGTAGGCGTAGTGGGGGACCGCCATGAACTTGACCAGGGCGGGTCGGCCAAGTAATGCATGGTATGGGCTCTCGAGGTCCACCACCTCAAACCAAACTGACTCTCGGCAGAACTGATCTTTGTCTCCAAAGAGGACATCCATCAGGATCTTGCCGATTGGTGAGCAGGATAGACCAAGAACAATGCTGTGGAACACAGTCCGGCTGTTCTGAAGCTATCTTTGCTTGATTCCTAAATTCTCCATGGTGTCCTTGTATAGGATGTTGATGCTGTTGCCTCCGTCTATCAGAACTCGCGAGAAACGAGCAGCTCGTCTATCTGTGGCAAAGGTGGCATCCAAGACCAAGGCATAAGAGCCTGGACTCGGCATCACCTCTGGGTGATCAGCCCTGCTCCAGCTGATAGGCTTCTCGGACCAGTGCATGAACTCTGGCGTCTCTGATGCTACTGCATTCACCTCTTGTCGCTGCAGCCGCCTGCTGCGTCGATCATCAGCCACGCTGGTAAATATCACGTAGGCTCCGTGCTCTTCGAGGTACTCGTCTTGCACTGCGCCGACTGGCCCGACAGCCGGCTGCTGGGGCGGAGGCGGAGGCTACTGCCCAGCAGGCGAGGGAGGTAGGAGGCTGTCTCCTTTGGCGATCCTGGTGAGCCAGTGGCACTTCCGGGTGGTGTGGTTCGACTGCTTCGCGCCTCTATGGAACTTGCAAGGACCATCCAGAGTCTGCTCGTATGAGAAAGCCGGCAACCAGTTGGGCTTGCCACCTTTCTGTCGCTTGGGTGGAGGCTGCCCATCCGGCTGCTGGTCTTCAACTGTCGCGACCTGCCGGCTGCTAGAAGCCGGCTCCGGGGCCTTGCACTTGTGGTCGTTCTGCTATTGCCGCCGACTGGTGTCTCCCGTCGGAGTTCTAGGAGCCTGAGGGGCCACTTTGCCAGTCGTGCTAACTTGAATCTCCGCCTTCATGGAGGAGTCAGCCGTGGCATACTTGTCTGCTATGATCAGCAGCTCGTCGAGGGTTTCTGGCTCGTCGTAGAGGAGCTTGTGCTTGAGGAGGGTGCCTTCTCTGCACCCGGCGGTGAAGTACTTGATAGCCTGCACCTCGTGCACGCCCTCGCAGGAGTTCCGAAGCTCGGCCCAACGCGTGAGTTAGTCGCGAGTCGACTCGTTGGGGCCTTGCATGCACAAGGAAAGCTGACGAGGCTTGGGAGGACGCTTGTACGTGCTTGTGAAGTTGCGGACGAACGCTTCGGTGAAGTCGACCCAACTGTTGATGCTGCGGGTCTTTAAGCTGTTCAGCCATGTCCGAGCCGTGCCCTGGAGCAAGAGAGGAACGTATTTTACGGCGACACGCTTGTTGCCGTTCGCTATGTTGACAGCCGTGGAGTAGTCAACCAGCCAGTCCTCCGGCTTCACGGAGCCGGTGTACTTGGGCGTGTCTCTTTGGAGCGTGAACCCTTTGGGAAAGGGCTCGTCTCGAATATGGGGCCCGAAACAAGGCGGACCCAACTCGTCTTCTTCTTCCAGCGCCAGGGATCGGTGAAGTCGGTCGATCCGGTGGCGGGCGTCGTTTTCTCCGACTCCCTCTCGGCGGCCAAGGCGGTCGCCGAGAGTCGGATGGTCAACAGGCGGCGGGGAGACTCGCCTTTCCTTGCGAGGAGGAGGAGGTGGACAGTCATCCCGTCGTTCCACTGCTCTCGGGCGGCCGTCTTGGTCGCGCTCTATGGTAATGTGAGTCTGACTGTGGCTGACAGCCGGATCCTTGTCTTTGCTTCCTCGGGCGCCGCCAGTCGGCGTCCGAGACATCGCGCCTTGATCTCGGCGAAGGTCGTCGTTTTGCCATTGCAGCGCCTCCGTGCGGCAGCCAGCCTCGTTCTACGCGGCAGCCGCGTCGAGGAGCCGCTGGACTCGCTCCATCATCAGGCGGCGCTCTTCGCCCTCGAAGTTGTCCAACTCGTCCGCCGCCACCTGGGCGGCTCGAATGTTCTCCGCAGGCATGGCGTACACAGGGCGACTTGCCCCGAACAGGTTGGCGATGGCCACGCCGTGCTGCTGGACCGCGCCAAGGCGGCTAGGCCTAGCTAGGGCTGGCGAGCCACCGACAGCGCGATCCATCTCACGCTGGTAGGCTTCTGACAAGCGTCTCATGCTAGCCAGCTTCTTCGCGCCTTCGACGATCTGAAGGCGGCGCGCCTCCAACGTCTCCGTGTCAGCGTCTTCCGGAATGGGCGCAGTCAGGTCTTGTAGTGCCGCGCCAAGTGGGTCATGCGCTGTTCCGCCGGGAGGCTCGTCATGACCGATGACGAGCACCTCGGTGACGGTGCTTCCGTCGCTCTCCGCGCGAGGGAGAGGCTCGTCGTAGACCACCACGTTGGTGGGTAACGCGTCGAGCGACGCGGTGTCGGAGTCGACCAGCATCGGGTCGGTGGAGCCTACAGACTCCAAGTCCACGGCAGGCTCGCCGGTGACGTGGAGTTGGTCGAGGAGGCCCGCGAGGAGGCTCTCGGGGCCGCCTGTGCCTGCATTGGATGCAGGTTCGTCGGAGAGGCGAACCTCGCCGACAAGATCAGCGAGGCAGTTGGCTGCACAGGCGATCTCAACGCCGTGCAGTGCGTTAGCGCAAACTCCGTCTGGCGTGCCGGGCTGGCTGCGCTCGCCAGGGAGAAAAAGGGTTCCCATCCAGAGCAGGTCTCCGGACGACGGTGCACCATGCCCCACGGTGGGCGCCAAATGTCGGGGGTTGGGTGCGACATATGCCAAAGGATGGCTTATCATGGTGGGGGCGAGTAGAACGTCGCCTGTGCCTGGAAACGGGATAAGGCGAAGACATGCACGCCGGCGAATCTTACCCAGCTTCAGGGCTCTCCGGGGAGATAATACCCCTACTGCTACTCTACGGGATCTCCGCATGATCACTATGGCAAAGTGTTTACACGGTTGCTCCTTGAGCTGTTTCCTGGAGGTAGGAGAAGGCAAGGCTAGCTCTCTCCTTCCTATATGATCTGGTCTAGTGCTAATGGATTCCAACCCTCTGCATGGATGCCCTGGGGGGTTTATATAGGCCTACCCCCTAGGGGTACAATGGTAATACGGCTGGGCGCGGACCCAGCCGTCAATCTCTTTGGCCGCCGTCTTATCCGCCGACTCCTGGGGCCCGCCGACTGGTGGGCCCCGCCAACTGGCTTGGTGTGGAGCCGACAGGCCGCGTTAGCCGCGGGCGGGTCTTTGCCGGCTGCAGATTACTGTAGCCGTGCCTCTAATGACGCAGGCTCAGTCATGAGGTCATGGCGATAGCCCCGCCGTCTGGCGGGCGATCACTGTGGCCACTACTTGTCGTGTCTGATTAATGGCGCATGGGGCCCGTGGGAGGGGCCGGCCGACTTCTGGTGGCCGACTCCCATCCGGGCCGACTGGTGGTGCTTTCGCCGTCTTTTGTACGCCCACCGACTGGTGGGACCCATCATCCCCGAGTCGTACCAGCAGGCCATCGTGGGCACAGGGCTCCGCCCCCTGGGGCTGATGTCAGGGCCGGCATGGCAACAGTGTCGCGCTGTGCAGAGATCTCCGCGTGTACGGCGTACTGTAGCCACGCCTGCCCTCGGAAAAAGGGGTGGGAGTGGACCTTACTGTGGCCACTCCCCGTCTCGTCCCTCTATTTGGGGGCATGGGGGTTGTTGGCGTCGCGGGCCGACTCCCCAAGGCCGGCTTCTCTGGAAGTCACCAGTGAGGAGTCGGCTCATCCTGAAGTCGTTCCTAGGACTCGGCAGCGAGTGGGCAGCCGGCCGCCTCGCCGCCGACTCTCAGAAGGCGGCTCTTCATCCTGGGGTCTCGAGGGATGCAGTCTGCCTCAATATCTTGGTAGGTTCTGGGCCTGGGTTAGCCTACCCGTGGCCCATTACTCCGACATTCATGATGATATAATTGAGAGCGCTTGGAACTCCGGGAAAAGAAAAGATGAAACAATTGAAAAGGAGAATTTATTTATCATGAACAAACTCCGAAGGAAGGAATTGATCACTTGGATGAAACAAGAATAAGAATTATGTTATGCGTATCCTTCACCAATTTAAATTGATGACAAGCAGCGGATTAGGCATACTACTTATTCCCGTGGAATGAATTGATGAGAGATATAGCGCAGACTTGAATAAGGTCTTGATGGATCCACCGGTAGGATTGAAACAATGAATGAATTGATATGATAATGAAGGAAGAGAAATCTTGAACGAACCACAGTAAGAATTAAAAAAGAACAAAGAAAAGAGATGAATCACAGGTAATAATTAGAAAACGAACGAAGATACTTGGGGAAATTTAGATACTAGAGAATGAAGAGATCCCGAACTGATTAAAGAAAACTTGATTTATGCACCGGTAAGATTTGGAGAACGAGAGCTGAAAGCTGAGAATGATTAAATCTTCCGAAATGATGGCCTCCGGAGAATCAAACTGAAAAGACTCCTGAAATGCTCCGAATGGGTGAAAAGAATTCTCACAATCGAAACAATTATGACAGGATGGCATCACGCTTGAACTGAGAATCCTCTAGAGAAGGCACGAGATTTAGAGGAAACACTTCTTCAGTCTTCAAATCCGAGAATGACGACGAGAAACACCATCAAGAATTGTTGAGGCACTCCGGAATGAAAATTAGAAAGGTTGAACCAATGATGAAAAGAATGTGAAAGATCTTGGAGAAGGCATTTGACTAATGATAACTCATTCTTACGTCAAACTTGGAGAAGAATTTGATAATAACTCCGGAAAAAGACGAGTCGGGTAAGATCCTGGAAAAAGAATTGTGTGTTAGGGCCCACTCAAGAGAAAACACCGTTGAATGATTACTTGGAAAGGAGATAGCACTAGTTGAATTAAACGTCTTGAATGAGATAACAACCTCGAAATAAGTTGAACGGACCTTGAATGACAAGACGAGCCTTCTGAGATATCTTCAGCACTCCCGAACAAATGAATAGCGAGAAGTGAATGATTATGAGGTGCACCGGCATGAGAAGGTATTTGAAACGAGGAAAAGGGATATGATCAACACCAAAAGCTTGATTTGAATCCACCGGAGAAGATAAAAGAAACGAAGAATGATGAACTTGAAGCTCCGTTAGTATCTTCCTGAGAATCACCGGATAAGAATATTGACGGAAAAGAATGGAGAGACTTCACATCAATAAGATGGATGCTTGATTAAGAAATCTAAGTCCTTGAAGAAAAGGGATGGGAGGGCGGGAAAACAAAGACAACTTGGGACGAATGAAAACAAACACCGTTGAGAAGAACTGATAATTGATCTTGCGGATGGGAAAAATGATAGGATCATCTTGAAGAGAATCACACCGGTTGGAAAGAATTGACAAGACAATCTCTATAAACGAGAAGGATTAGTATTCACATAGAAATATGAGCACACCGGTTAGAAAAGGTATGGAATCTAATTTTGACTTCGAAGGGACTCGAATACCACAACTCAAAACAAAACAAAACAAAGGTTTGGCTTGCAGAATCAGACGGAAACAAGCATATGATAGATCCCATATCATATCATGTGTCTGTTGGAAAGATATTCTAGGAGATACTTGAATTCCCACTTATAAACTCCCAAAACTTTCTGGTTATGCAATTAGGTGTTGGAGATACAGGGGATGCATAATATTTCACCCAAAACTAGCAAATCCTACATCCAGTTGTATCCATCCTTCAACACATAACGAAGAAACGTTCGGAAATCATTTACCTCAACCTTCGAAAAGCATCCGTTATACGAGTTATGGCAATACTCCCGAACTCCCGCCCCAGTACTGGGTGGCGTCGAGGTTATCTCACCAACAACTGCATAAAGGAGATTTTCGATGTCGGCGAAACTCGGGTATTCCAGAACTGCAATGATAAAATTGTGACGACAACACCTCGGAGCTCAACTCCCCGGGACACTGCCACAACCCCTAAATGTCAGGAGGCACCAAGAACAATGTTCTCATAACAAAACCATTGAAACGATTCCAAGATACCCGCGTGATCCTAACAAAATTTCGTGAAATTTGAGGAGAGAAGAGTCAAAACTCTACGTCAGGAGGCCTCACCAGACCGACGAAGGGACTGAGGAGTAAAAAGAATCCTACTCTCCGATATATATAAACCTATAAGACTCAAAACATTTTTCTAGACTCAACAACATCAGCGATTCGATCAAGCAAGGGGGCTCCTAAGTCGGGGAAGGCTCTGATTACCAACTTGTAACACCCACGATGCGGCTATATCTCCCACGTGTCGGAGCACGACTTACAGGCATAATCGCATAGTAGGCATGTCGCAAGAGGGGAAATCTTTACACATCCCATGTACTGAATAAGAAAGGGATAAGGAGTTGGCTTACAATCGCCACTTCACACAATACATAAATATAGCATTACATCATCCAGAATACAATCAAGGTCCGACTACGGAACCAACATAAATAAAGAAAACCCCTAATGCAATAGATCCCCGATCGCCCGAACTGGGCTCCTCTAATGATCGCCTGGAAAATACATATAGTAATGTCCTGAATCCTCGTCGAACTCCCACTTGAGTTCGATAGCTTCCCCTGCACTGGCATCATCGGCACCTGCATCTCGTTTTGGAAGTAATCTGTGAGTCGCGGGGACTCAGCAATCTCACACCCTCGCGATCAAGACTATTTAAGCTTATGGGTAGGAAAGGGGTAGTGAGGTGGATCTGCAGCAAGCACTAGCATATATGGTGGCTAACTTACGCAAAATGGGAGTGAGAAGAGAAGCAAGGCACGGTCGATAAGCTATAATGATCAAGAAGTGATCCTGAAACTACTTATGTTCGAGCATAACACGAGACCATGTTCTCTTCCCGGACTCCGCCGAAAAGAGACTATCATGGCTACACACGCGGTTGATTCATTTTAATTAAGTTAAGTGTCAATTTTTCTACAACCAGATATTAACAAATTCCCATCTGCCCATAGCCGCGGGCATGGCTTTCGAAAGTTCAAAACCCTGCAGGGGTGTCCCAACTTAGCCCATCACAAGCTCTCACGGTCAACGAAGGATATTCCTTCTCCCAGGACGACCCGATCAGACTCGGAATCCCGGTTACAAGACATTTCGACAATGGTAATGTGCCGACAAATCCTGATAGGAGCTGCACATATCTCGTTCTCAGGGCACACCGGATGGGCAAGATGTCGGGTTGGCACAAACACTGGTTGCCCAGGGGGCGCCGGACATCGCCCAGTTTGGACCAACACGTCGAGAAGCACTGGCCCAGGGAGGGGTTAAAATAAAGATGACTCTTGAGTCCGTGGAACCCAAGGGAAAAGGCTTATGTGGCAAATGGTAAATCCAAGGTTGGGCCTTGCTGGAGGAGTTTTATTCAAGGCAAACTGTCAAGGGGTTCCCATTCTAACCCAACCGCGTAAGGAACGCAAAATCAAGGAACATAACACCGGTATGACGGAAACTAGGGCGGCAAGAGTGGAACAAAACACCAGGCATAAGGTCGAGACTTCAACGCTTTACCAAGTATATAGGTGCATTAAAGTCAACAATATATAATAATGATATCCCAACAATAATCATGTTCCAACAAGGAACAAACTCCATCATCACCTGCAACTAGCAACGCTATAAGAGGGGCTGAGCAAAGCGGTAACATAGCCATACAACGGTTTGCTAGGACAAGGTGGGTTAGAGGTTTGACATGGCAATATGGGAGGCATGATATAGCAAGTGGTAGATATCGCAGCATAGCAAAAGAGCGAGCAACTAGCAAGCAAAGATAGAAGTGATTTCGAGGGTATGGTCATCTTGCCTGCAAAGTTCTCCGAGTTGACGTAAGCTTGATCCTCGTAAGCATACTCAACGGGTTCCTCGATCACGAACTCATCTCCCAGCTCTACCCAAGGCAAGAACACAAGCAAAGGAAACCACAATCAACCATGGTGCAATGCGCAAGCAACATGATGCAAAACATGGCATGATATGCGGGATGTGATATGCAATGCATATGGGTGCTTCGGAAGGAAAAGATTGAACCAGGCATCAACTTGGCAAACCAAGTGTGCTGCTGGAAAGATGAGTTGATTTCGGTCGAAATCGATATAAAGATCACCGGAATCGGATGCACGGTTTGCAAATGGCAAGCAAAACAAGAATGGCACAATTCTGCGATTAATAGCATGATGCCATCTGGAATGCAACAATAAACTAAGCTACTGCACTCCAACATAGCAACAAAGCACATGAGGTGATCTCCTCAAGATTCTTGACAAAATATGAACAGTGAGCTACGACTAAATCACACCAGAGCAGGTTCAAACAAGCATGGCAAAAGTGCAAAAGATATCAGCTTCACATACTTGGTGAAAATACTAACATGTCAGGAATTAACATCAGGAAGCAATGTTTAGAGCAAGATAACAACATCCTACAGGAACAGAACATAGCAAGAAAAGGCATGGCATGAGTCTACTCAAAGCATAGAACAAAAGTCCCTTAATGACCATAAGCCAAAAGGGCACAGAAAATATGATCGCACCCATGTAAACATAGCAAGTTTCGTTAACAGATTCAAACTTAGCAGAAAACTAGACATGGCAAAAACAGGATTATGAAGGCATATTTGCGAGCTCGATTCACTCATCACGAAGCCTTGCATGACAAGATAAGCATACTACCAGCAAGAAGACATGATCATAAAGCTACCCAAAGCAAGAACAAACTCATAGCATGCATGGATCCACTACAACAACCTTGGCAAAATTGATTAACACGTAAACAATCTGCCAGGAACATTTTATAACAAAAGTAGAGCAAGATTTAAACATGCTAGGGCACTCCATAATTGCAAACAGGGGCATAGATGGATAGAGCATAACCATATGTCCAAATCATCCTTACCGAACATGGTCAAAAGAAGCATGGATCTCACTGTAGCAACATGAATACATGGCATAAAAATAACAGCAGGGAGAAGACTTAGTGAAATTCTAAGTCTCTGAAATCAGCAATATCACGAGAGCTACTTTGCATGCTTGTGCTAGTCACCACATTGATCACAAAAATACATGGCATACACCCCTATAAATATGGCATGGCATAGCCCAAAACACATGTAGAGCTCATGCCCATATGCAGCACACAATAAATGTAGCAAAAATGACAAATGCTCAAGATCTGCTAAGTAACAGGAACTAATATTTTATAGCACTCTTGCATCAACGACTTGGGCATCAAGATGGACTCAAACAAGTAGGTCACAATGGAACAAAATGAATACCACATCCAGATGAACATTTTGATATATCATGCATGCAAAACGGGGCTACGGATGAGGAGTTATGGCATGATGAATAATGCATAAAAATATGAGCAGGGACAAAGACTTAGTGAAAACAACCTCAGATCTAGGGTTCTTCGGATATGCACGCGAACCGAGGAGGGCGGAAGCTCGCCGGAGCCTTGCCGGAGAGGAGAGTTGGAGGCGGCGGTGTTCGGATCCAGAGAGGAGGAGGAAGGGCCGGAGCTCGTCAGAGTCTTGCCGGAAGGAGACGCGGACGCAGGACGGCGGACGACGGAGCTCAGCGGCGACATTGACCCGCAAGGCGGCAGTGGCGCGCTGGCCGTAGTTGAAGGCGGAGCTGGAGCGCGGCGGTGGAGGAAGGCGGCGCCAGCGGGAAGTGGGCGGCGGAGGAAGGCGCGGGCAACGCAGCTCCTCACGGTCGGCGGCGGCGGCGATTCGGGCCCCACGGGCCGGACCTGGGCCGCGCGGGCCACGGCGGTGCGCGGTGGGAACGGTGGAGACGCGACACTTGGCAGGCGGCGATTGGTGCGAGTGGCGGAGGCGGGGGTGTTCGGCCCGGACGGACACGTCCAGTGGTGGCGAGGGAGGATTTAGGGTTTGCACCGCGAAATTTTGGGGGGAGGTGCAAATATATAGGTAGAGGGAGCTAGGAGAGTCCAAATGAGGTGCGGTTTTCAGCCACGCGATCATGATCGAACGGCCGAGAGGATGGAGGGGGTTTGGATGGGTTTGTGGGCTGACTTGAAGGGGTGTTGGGCTGCAACACACATGAGGCCTTTACGGTTCCCCGGTTAACCGTTGGAGTATCAAACGAACTCCAAATGGCACGAAACTTGATAGGCGGTCTACCGGTGGTGTACCAAGGCCGCTTGGCAAATCTCGGTCCATTCGAGAAAGTTTAACACCCGCACACAAAAGGAGGCAAAAGGGGCCGCCAGAGGACATAGGAGTGTCGGATCGCAAAACGGACAACAGGGAAAATGCTCGGATACATGAGACGAACACGTATGCAAATGATATGCACATGATGACATGATATGAAATGCATGACATGAACAAAAGCAAAACAAAGACAAAACCCAACCAGAAGGGAAAACTCACAACACATCTCTGGAAAAGGCAAGAGTTGGAGTTACAAATATGTAAAGTTGTATCCGGGGCGTTACAAGAGGTTATTAAATGACATGCTAAAAGGGTTATATACTTCACCTCGTTGCTATTGTGACCTTTTATTGCACTGCACAAAACACTTTTTTAAGAGTGTTTTGTGTGCAGTTGAACCAAAATGTCACACCGATAATGTTGCGTGATTGCTTGATCTTAGTGGAACTGCACAAGATGAGATCTTACTTCCTATTCGTGTTGGCAAATTTGGTTCAGATCTTCTTCTTGGGAGTTGTTTGAATTCCGCGTCATGAGAGGTCAGTACTAGCCTTCTTTCACATGATTGTGCGGTGTTCTTTCATATGTTGTGCTACTTGTACGATAATGTTGCTTAATTTTAGTGAACTACACAAATGGAGACAAGACTTCCAATCTGTATGTGCACCGTAATATCCCATTGAGGTAAGATAAGGATATTGCACAACTTTTGGCCTGTATTTTGCCACTTTCATCAGAAAATTAATGTCGTTGTTTAGTGCTATACTTGTGCTCCCTAATTGACATGCCAAATCTTACATTGAAGGTGAAGCTTGTCTGTTATTGAACCAAGTGATGAAGGGGAAGAACAAGCGGAAGAAAAAACAAAAATCAACTCCCTGTGCTATAATGAAGCACTGGAACTGTGATGACACAAGTAATGATATAGTTTTGCATCTTAATTTATTGCTATGGCTGGAACAAGCAATTGTTTTGCCATTGATTTGATGCCACTCTTAATGTAATATGTAATTATCTCTACTTGTGCAAACAGGGATCTTCTTTGAAGATACCATATATTTTAGTGGAACTGCACCAGAAGATGTTGGAAACATTAAACAAATCGAGGAGTATATAGTAAGCATGGAAACCACAGTAGATAACAACAGATGGTTCCACAGAAGTGCTTGATCTGTATGCTCTACACAATAAGACTCCTGACAAAGGTTGTTACTCCCCATGGATTTCAGCCATATGATTGAGCTTTGTAATCTCTATTGGTGTTGTGCTACTGTTTAGATATTGTGATGAGAAAGTGGTATTGTCCTTGAGAAGTGCTTCATCCGTGCTGTTTTAAATATTTCCTTTACTTTTTTGAGTAAACAGGGATGCTAGCATTTAGTTGTCCTCTTGTCTTTGCACAACAGGATCATCCTTTAAGAAGAATATGGAGTATGTGAAGTGACTAGTTCCGATTATGCCAGGATGAAGAAGCCATGTCTATCTTCTCATCAGAAGGAGCAGTTGAAGGATGGTTACATTACTCCCCACAAGACCAAACTAACTTCAGCTCGGAAGGACTGACGGATCTCCATCTTTTTTGATGTGATGCGCAAGTACAATGTTGTTCTAGGATTCTTTCCATTGAGTTCCATTTTTTTAAGTGTGCTCTACATGGACCATGTAGGTGCCTGTTTAAACTGTCAATTCATAGTACACTTTACTTTATACTAATCACTTATTTTGTATTTGTGCAAACAGGGGTGCTCAACTTGATTTCAATGGGAACTGCACAAAATGTTCATGAATACATCGAATCATTCATTTCCACCACGAGAAAGGAGGTGCCAATATGTTCAAGGTGTTGCAACATATAAAGGAGAAATCATACAAGCTACACGTGAATTTGGTGGATTTTGGTGGAACTTCACAAAAAGAACAGCTAGTTTATTTAGCACGAGGTGCCATGTCAATGTCCGAACTGATGGCAAACCCTGCCCATTCCACAATCATAGGCATTTGATATTTTGGAATGGGAAAACCTTGTCAAAGTTTGCTCATTGATGTACGCAAAACAACACACATTTGACATTCTGGAATGGGACAACCTTGTCAAATTTTGCTCATTGATGTTAGCAAGAAGACATGCGTTTGATATTTTCGAATGGGACGCCCTTTGCTGTCAGCAGCATCGATCGATTTTTCTTTATTTTTTAGTTGTGAAGTAAATATTGGCTCTAACTTGTGAATCGCTGAGATGCATAATCATCGATTGTTTTGAACGTTCTCTATGAATTGACAGGCATGCGTGTTTGACTACAATGTACAGGAACGCTAAAAAATAGCTCAAACTCTTTGTACTCCCTTTGTTCCTTTTTACTTTGCATATTAGATTTCTTTCAAGTAAGTTGATTTTACATTGTGAATGTAAAATACTTTTTTCTAAAAGATTGGTCAAAGTAGAGATACTTTGACTGCAGACAAAACTTGTATACACACTAAAAAGGATTGGATGGAGTACATGTGAAACTGCTGCAAACGAGGTGATCACCCTGGGAATAATCCTAGTACGTACTGTTTTGCATGTTCACCCAATGCCAGTGATACAAGAATTCGAACTAATCAAACTAAATTCATTCATACACAGTCGGATTTCATATAAACATGCCGGATTTCATTACATTTCGTACATTCTTCAACTAAAAAGGGGTGCGCTAGAGGTATAATTAATTAACCGAATCTACCCACCTGTGTCTGGGTGAGCCGAACAGAAGCTTATTCTCCAGCGGAATGAGCTTCAGTGACTTAACTGCAGGTGCAATTGCATAACTGACATGTGGCCCAGATGCCTGTTGGGCCCACGTGTTAGTGACCCAACTTCACCAGTGGTTAAGTAACTAAAGCAGCGTCCTTCTCCAACATAGCTCTCCGACTCTATGTCGACGCCAAGAAGCTAATCAGTCATCAATGGTCAACTCGCCTAGCTTGGCTTCAACCGGAGGGTAGCAGCGGTGGCCTTACTTGGACCCGAGTGGCGGTGACCTACCATGTTTTACTCTTCCTCATTTTCTATGTGGTGCGGCCTCGTTGGCAGCGGGGCGGGGCCTCGACGGAGCCGGTGATGTCCTCTTTCTCATTGCCGGTTGGGCGGCGTCTCGGCAGAGCGGGGGAAATCCTCCGCCTCATTGCCGGCAAGGGGCCTTGGCTGAGCCAGCGATGTCGTCTGCCTCGTTGTTGGTGGGGTAGGGCCTCGACGGAGTAGGGCCTTGCCGAAGCCGGCGAGGTCCTCCGCCTCGGTGCCAGCAGGGCGGGGCCTCGGCAGAGCCGACGGTGTCCTCTGCCTCATTGTTGGCGTCGTGGGGCATCGGCGGAGCAGGGCCTCATCGACGCCAGTGGAGCGGGGACTCATCGGAGCCGGCATTGTCCTCTGCCTCGTACTCGGTCTTGCCAAATAGCGCCTTGCCCGCTTCATCGCCCTCTTTGTAGGCAGTCGCAGCCTCCATCACCCGCATGCAGTACTGCCAATGCTCGAGGCGGCCCTCGTGGGCGCATCGCTACGAGTCGAGCAGCGCCTCCTGCTCTGCCCGCTCCGCGGCGATCTGCTCCTCCGCCTGCAGGTGCTCCTAGAGGAGATGGTGGTTGTAGGCGGCGTCGGCCTGCGCCTCCCGGAACTGTTCCTCACGCTTCTACCTCACCGTGTCCATGTATTGGGCACGTACCTCGCCGATGGTCATGGTGCAATGCACCGGCGAGGATGGCGCGGAGGAGGGGGTTGGTGCCAGATCGTCCATTGGGACGTAGTCATCCTCCATCTGCCTGCCGGCCAGCCAGTCGGCAGCAATGTCTGCCCTCTCCTTGTGGTCCGTCGTCCGCTCGTCCCGAAGAGCACTGGAGCACGAGGAAGGCATGGTGGGCAGTCGTGGTGTGGACAGGAGAAAGGGAACGGAGGCGGATGACTGCGGCTATGGCCGACGCAACAGTTTATATAGCAGTGGTGGGCGGCGGAGGGACGGACGTGTGGCACCGGAGTAGCTGCCTTGGCAACTGTGTATCATTAATGTGGGCGGCAGATGGATGGGCAGACAACACTTGTATCATTTGAAGGCGGAGCAATCGCCTGCACCGAGAAGCGAGGCGGGCGACGCTGACCGTTTTGGGCGGAAAGCACGCGCGGGCGAGGGAGGTGGTCTGGGTGGGCCACGACAGTCAGAATTGTGCTTGGCAGCGGGTCGGTCCAGTAGCCGGACATGCTGGCTCGCTAGCGAGCTCGCCGAGCTGAGCGTCGAAAATCATACGATGGACGTAGCTTCCGACCAGGAGTGGGTGCCACTGTCCAAGCCGATTCATGACGTGTTCACCATAGAGCAGGTGCGGCCGCACTTCGACGCCCTAATGGTGTAAGAGCTACCAGCGCAGGAGGACCTGTGCTGCAACCCTGTCTCCTCAACGAGCACCGGTGAACAAGCGAACGAGAATGCCATCGCGGACATGTGGCCCTATGATCCTGGCTTCCCGAATGAGCAGCGGGCGCTGTATCAGACCATCCGTAGGGCCCGCGAGGCCCTCTCTGTCGTCCTTCATGTTGTTGCGCTCGCCGTGGCGCCGCCGTCTCACGTTGTCAACATGGTCAACGGGTATGAGGAATGAGGAAATGACTTTACTTGGAGAGGATGACAGTGGGGACCCACCAGGGCCATAGCCGCACGTACGCAAGTGCCTCCTTATTATATACAACTATAATATTTGTTGCTTCCTCCTGGTTTCCTGACATCATAGTCCCACACCATTGTCAACCTATGTAGTCAATAAACGAGATAATTCCATAAGGAGCGGCCGACAGCAGGGACCAAGCAGCTCGAGCAGTATTTGTGTTTTTGAGGTGTGAGCACTGCAGAGTTTTTCTTGAGCGATGTTTTCGTTGTTGTTCAGAGGAGAGCAGGGTATTAACTGGGCGGGCTATGGCCCGTCTAGCCCAGGCTAGATATCCAGCCCAGATTTTTTTGTCAAGCTGAAAATGGCTACCCCAGCTATACTTTTTTTGAGGAATACCCAAGCAAGGTCAACTTGTTATTCTCCGCCCCGCTGGGCTGCAAATCTTTCCAAGGAGGGATGCATTAGGCTTAACAAGGAAATGGGCTTTAAGAAATAATAAATGGGATGTCATTATAAAAACTGGGCAGTAACTATAAAAAATGCATGAAACACGTAATTAGTTTATAATATTTTTTGGATTTTGAAAATTTTAATTTCATTAATTGTTGCGCGTGCAATGTTTCATTGGAATTTTTACGTAATACAAATTTATATTGAAATTGTATTTAATCTGACTAGAATTTTTGGGATAAAAATATTTCGGATCCCATCAAAATGTGGGAAATTTTATTAAATTTTGTTTTGAACGGTTGGTTGAAATTATTAATCGTTGTCCTAGCTAGAAAATGGGTTGTACTTTTAACAAACTGTAAATGGGCTGTAGTAAATTCCATTAGAATTCAAAAATGGGTTGTACATTCTTGCAAATCACAAATGGGCTATAAGTTCTCTGCCACACACTTGTGGGCCTACTAAGTTGACGCGTCCCCTAAAAAACGTAAGTTGACGTGTATGCAAGGCTTTGTCAACTTATAGTCAACACACGGTTCTAGCAGCAGTGGCCATTAGATGTCCATCCAACGGATGTCGTGCTTCTTCAATCTCAGATATTCTAGCTTCAGCCGCCCAAAAAATGATTCCTCCTCCTGAAATCCGGGGCGCACTGTTTCGGAGGCTGACCTGTGGGCCTACTAAGTTGACGCGTACCAAGGGCTTTGTCAACTTAGTCAATATAAACAATTCTAGCTGCAGAGACCGTACGATGTCCATCCAACGGTCGTAGTGCTTCTTCAACCTCTGGTCTTCTTGCTCTAGCCGCCCAAACCAGCGCCGGTGGGACTGCCGCACAGGCCGCACCGCCCCACCCTACTCCATTGCTGGCTAGGACATTCCTCTACTCACCCACACCTCCTCTTATTTTCCGGCAACGGCAGCCGGACCAGTAAACCCTCGTACTCCCCACCACGTGGGCAACCAATGCCGAGTCTTCCCCGACTCTGTGTCGTTCCCTTCCTGGTGCTCTCGGCGTGCCATGGTCAACGTGGTCAACGAACGATATCCATCGGACGTGGACTGTATGTGGAGAGCCTGACAGCTACGTCCACGGCCTCACACAAGGAAATGCCTCCTTATTACGCGCAAAATAATGATTCCTTCACCTGATAGCAGGGACCCACCGGACGGGCCACCGTATTTCACAAAAAGAAACATTTCCCCCCTGACTGCTGGGACCCACCAGCTACATCTTCGCACGCAAGGAAGTGCGTCCATATTACGGGCAAAAAAATAATGATTCGCCCCCTGACTGCTGGGACCCACTAGCTACATCTTTGCACGCAAGGAAGTGCTTAACAGTCAGGACCCACCGGGTCAAAGCGTACGTAGCGTTGTCATTTTGGTCGCGAACGTGTATGTACATACGATCGGTCTGTCTGCAGGCTACAGTGATGAACCGTGGCCGTGTAAGGAAGGTCACATGTCGTAGTAGAGGCGCGCACGTGTCGTACTAGAGGCGCACACATAGCATCTACACGTACGTACAGCGGCCAGGGTGCAAGAAAGTAAATACGGCCACGTACGTATATATGGGCGGGGTCTCGAACGCCTACGCACGCATACATACGGCCATGGCTCCTGTACATGGCTGGGTCGGAACGGAGAAACTGCGTTGTCATCGTGTTCATGGGGAGGCAACGAAATGCGCCGTGTTCATTGGGAGGCAACGGAACGCGTGCTGTTCATCGGGAGCCAACCGGCTTGGATGGAACAGCCGATGGAAACGATGCCTGGTGTACGGTAGAACGGAGGAAACGGCCTTGTGTTCGACCGGCCACGGTCGAAACGGGATCCTGTTCATCGGGAGGGGTCTGGCATACCGCAAAACGGAAGAAACGGACCTCCTATGGTGGAAACGGAGTCCTGTTGATCAGGAGGGGTGTGGCGTACCGCAAAACAGAGGAAACGGACTTGTGTCGGAGCGCTATGGTCGAAACGGGGGTCCTATTCATCGGGAGGTGTTGGGGATATGACTATTGGATATGACCCGCCCAGGAGGGGCCGGGTTATCCCAATGGCGGTTCATAAGTCAAGCCCATGAATATGTTGAAGATGGCGGTTCATGTAGTAGGCTTGTTAAAGGGCCCAAAACCCAAAGGCAGCTTAAGGCCTGTAAGTGTAAACCGCCAAGTATATGTGACTTGTATTGTAAGGCATGTAAGCTGTGGGGCGTCAACCCGTGTATATAAGGGAACGACCTAGCAATGGCTTAGGGTAATAAACAGCAAATCGAAAGCCAGGCTAAGCGTATTCGCTCCTTGGTAATCGAAACCCTAGCAATACCACCTCAAACTGGATTAGGCTTTTACCTTCACCGTAAGGGGCCGAACCAGTATAAACTCGTCATGTCCTTTGTCCCGTTTTAACCCCTTTAAGCTAACTACGTCGCAATGGCTCCACAACTAAGTCCTTCCACTAGGACATCTTCCGTGACAATTCCACGACAGGAGGGGTGTGGCGTACCACAAAACGGGACTCCACGGGATACTATTCATCTCCACCGTTGACTGCCTCCACGGACTGCGATCGTGGAGGTCGGCGGTTGGCCTTCGTCGGCCATAAGTACGGAACGGCGTGCGCCCTTCCAGTCCATCCCTCCTTGCTTCTCCTTCTTCCCGGTCCTTGCTCCGTCTTGCTGTGATGGCTCCGATCCGCCGGTTCTCGACGGCAGAGAAGGGAAAGGCTCCCCGAGAGGAACCAGACCCGCTCCCGCCGAAGAAACGGCTCGTCCTTCATGGCCTGGATGAGGGGGCCCATCAGGTGGTGTCGAGGCCTTGGTGCGAGCGGGCACCGCCGGGGTTCCCGCTTCCCTTGTACGCCCACATCGAGGGCCCTGAAGGAGCTGATGCTGATCGCCACGGGCGGTGCCGTCGTCGGCGCCGACGGGTCACGAAGGCGTGGGTCGTCTCCCCTGGGGTCCACACCGAGGGCTCCTCCCGAGAGTTCGTGATCCACGTCACCATGCCTCCTCAGTCTTGGATTCGCCTTCCTCCCTTCTTCGCCTCCATCGTCCCGCAGGGAGAGCCCCTGGAGCTTTGGCTGCAGCACGCCGGCTACAGCACCCTCGCGACCGAGGCAGAGGTCGCGGTCGTTGCCCCGGGCGAGGTCTTCATGACTCGAGGCTGGAGCGAAATCGCCCGGGTTTGCAGGACAAGAGGCGCCTTCGCGATCCACTTGGAGTGCGACGGTGCTTCGGTGATGTTCTTCAAGGTCTTCGATGCGAACGGGCGCCGGCTGGAGTGCTGCCCCGGGAGAGGTGGCCGGGACCCTACTGCGGCGAGGACTGGGCCCGCCGACCGCTCCCTTGGCAGCTCCTCAGGCGGTGGAGGCGTCGGAGGTTCCAGCGACTCCGGCGAGCTCTTCGCGACTCTGGAGACGAGCGATGACAGCTACGAGCCCCTGAGCCGGCGCCGCTCCTGGAGCAGGGCGGGCTCGTCAGGCCGCCGCCGACTCTAATCTGGATGGGGTTGGCGCCGGTGCTTGACGGTCCACTGTTGATGATGGCGTCTTTTCAGGGGCGCGCGTAGTTAGTGTCCCTTTAGGATCCGTTCCCTGCGAGGAATCAAAGACGCGTCCCGTGGGGGCTTGTAAGGTGCCTGTGATCCTGTTTTGTTAATATAACCCTTGTCGTAGAATTGTGCGAGTTGTTCATTCCGTCTTAGCTCAGTTCTCCCTTTCAAACCTCACGAGGGCTTGGTGCTCTGTGCCGACAGGTCCTAGTCCCAAGGCGGCTTCAGCCGTCGCTGGTATGCCAGGTCACGATGCCGTGGTCAAGGCCAGGAGGTGAGCGACCCGGAGTCTGGTAAGAACCCCTGAGTCGCGATGCTCAGGAGGTCCCCTTTGGCGCTCAAGCAGCCGTCATTCGGTGAGAAAGGGGAGCGGCGTCGCTAACACGGGATTGCATTAGGTGCGGGGATGGTGCCACGATAGCTGGCGCTTCCGGGTGGTGACTTATCTCAAGAATCAGGGGTCGCTCTCTGGTGTGTCACCGGGTCCGTGCATCGGTAGGTGTGAGGTTGCTCGGCGAGGTCCTCGCGTGTCCCTCCCCCCTCGCCTTTGCTCCCCTTTCTGCTCTACGTCCTCGGGTCCTGGCCCTCGAGCGAGTCTCAGCAGTCGCTGGTATGCCAGGTCGCGATGCCGTGGACAAGGCCAGAGGGTGAGGGCTGGAAAGCCAGTAGGAGCCCTGAGTCACGATGCTCAGGCACCCCCCTTTAACGTGCAAGCGGTTCACGCGGATGAGAGTGAAGGAGACACCGCAAGGGCCTCGCCTGATGCAGCTCCTTTAAGAGATCCTGTAGACCCATCAGAGAAAGAACGAGGGGTTGCCACGACAGTTGACAGTCAGCCGTTGGTTGCTTCCGAGGGGTAATGTGGCACTGAAGGCTTGACGAGGTGGCGCCATGCGGGGCTGCTGCGGCCAGAGCTCAGCCATCCAGGTTTGTCGGCGTTGCAGGGACGGACCCATGCGCAAGCGTCCTGCCGTTTGGGAGCAGTTCTGTCAGTTGGCGTCAGTTGAGCGGGCAGCTAGGTCAAGCACATTAGCTGCGAAGGAGTGGATTCATTCAAATAGATGCTGGGAAGGCGGACATCACTGGGTCAGGCCCGAGCAACTTGGGGATCATGCAGCCCGAGGGGCGCCCCCAACAAGGTAAGCTAATAACATGAAATAAAAGGGATACACGCTGCAGGGACGGACCCACGCGGCCTTGGAATAATGCAGCCCTGGGGGGCGCTCCCAGCTGGAAGTGAAAACTTGAAAGATGTCACCTGATGACGTTGAGGACGAAGGGGTGTTGGTGTAGCAGACTCGGTGGGCTGCGGAAGCCGATCCTCACGAGCCCCCAGGCCCAGGGGCCTCGAGAGGCTCCGGAGGCGCTGGTGGCTCCTCGCGGACCATCTCCATCTCCGCCAGGGCCGCGGAACGCCTGGCCTCTTGTGCCTCCATGATGCCCCTCATGAGGCGCTGGTACGTGGCAGCCGCGTTCGGCAAGCCGCAAGGCATGCGAACGTAGCTGTGGGGTGGACCTCCGCAGCGCCCCACTCGCGAGGGCCAGAGGCGCTCCAGAGAGGCGATTCGGTTGAGCCCTGGTATGTCGATGCAGACGCGCAGCCCACCATCCTCGCCTGGATGGGGAGCCACTGCTGGTAGGCGGCGGCCGCCTTTCATGACTCTTGACTCCTGTAGCTCCTGAATGGCCTTGCTGACGAACTCCTGAGGGTCTGGCTCTCCTTGCCTTACTCCTTCTTGAGGGAAACGTGCTTTGAAACATGCCTCCATGTGGTGCCCAAGCGCCTCCCTCATGACCCTAGCCAGGTCGGTGGCCCTCCATGGGAGAGCCCCCAAGCCCTACCTGAGGAGGGCACCGGGCGCGCTTTCCTATGCGATGGAAGGAGGTTCCCCCTGGGCAGGCACGGGCCTAGAGGGGGCTGCCTCCTGAGGGGCCGGGCCGGACGATGTCTTCTTCTTCTTCTTGGGGGCGGTCTCGGGAAGCCTCCTGCTTCCACGATCCGGGTCTTCCAGTGACGCGGCCTGAAAGGCACGTTCCAGGGAACACATCACGTCCTTCTCTTCACAGGGCACCGTGATGACTCCACCACTTCTTGGCATCTTGAGGACGTTGTAGCCGTGGTGAGTTATGGCCATGAACTTGGCCAGCGCTGGGTACCCAAGGATGGCATTGTACGGCAGGCGAATGTGAGCGACATCGAAGTCGATGAGCTTGGTGCGGTAGTTGTCGCGTGCCCCAATGGTGATGGGGAGGCAGACCTGCCCAATCGGGACCGTGGAGCCGTCAGTGATTCCGGAGAAAGGCTTGGTTGGCTGAAGCTGGCTGTAGGGCACTTGGAGATTGTTGAATGTTTCTACGGACAGGACGTTGAGCCCTGCCCCGCCATCGATGAGGGTCCTGGTGACCA
This sequence comes from Triticum urartu, assembly GCF_056163025.1. Lineage (NCBI taxonomy): Eukaryota > Viridiplantae > Streptophyta > Magnoliopsida > Poales > Poaceae > Triticum > Triticum urartu. The sequence goes on from NC_141878.1 coordinate 223,712,347, forward strand.
CCACGTTGCTGATGATTGGGGAACAAAGCATCAGAAGGACTCCGGCTGTAGCCGCACACTTGAGCTGATCTGCTGAGCTGAACGTGATGGCGCACGCCGACCACCTGAGAGGGCGCGTGGCTTCGAGCTTGGGGAGGACTGCATTCACTTCGCGGGCGAACTACTTGAAGATGCGTTGAGAGGCTGGGGCTTGAGCCCCGCCCAGGATGCAGGCGATCGCGCGCGGCTCCTGGAAGCCCCCAGCCCCCTCGTCTTGGTGGCGGTCCTCATTTCTCCTTGGCTGCGGCTGCAGCGGAGGGAGGCATGCGTTGCCTTGCGGGCGATCCTCGCGAGGCTGACCCCTCCAGTCTCCCTTGCGAGGCGGGTCTTGCCAGCGATCCTCGCGAGGTTGATCATGCCACCCTTGGCGCGGGCCACGGTCTTCCCAGCATCCTGCGTTCCTTCCTCCTCCTCGAGCGTAGCCCCGGTCACCGCGGTCGGGGCGACGGCCGATCCTTCCTTCTCGCAGGGCTCGGAGCTCTTGACATTCGTTGGTGTTGTGGGTGTGGAGGTCGTGGTACACACAGTACCGACTGCCCTTGCAAGGTTCGGGCTGATCTCTGCCCCGCTTGGTGTCTGGTTCTGCCACGAGCACGGCAGCCCCCTTGCGCTTCACATCCTTGGCCTTGGGCTTCTTCTCTTCTGGGTCTACGGCAGGCAGCTCGAGGAGGGAGAGACGCCCTTCCTCAGCCCTGGCGCACTTGGTTGCCAAGTTGAACAGCTCCAAGGAAGTGCATAGGTCTTCATGCATCGCCAGCTCCTCCTTCATCTTGTCATCGCGCACGCCGTTGGAGAAGGCTGAGATGATGGCCTCCTCAGTCACCTTGGGAATCTTGAGGCGTGCGTTGTTGAAGCACTGGATGTACTTCTGCAGGGTCTCCCCGGGTTGTTGCTTGATGCGGCGCATGTCGCTCACGGCGGGTGGCCGGTCGCGAGTACCTTGGAAGTTGGCGATGAAGCGGGTGCGCATCTTGTTCCAGGAGGAGATCGTGCCTGGATCCCGGTTCAGGAGCCAGGTGCGGGCCCCGTCCTTGAGCGCCATGGGAAACCAGTTCGCCATGACCTTCTCGTCTCCGTTGGCAGCTTCGATGCCCAGCTCGTAGAGCTGGAGGAACTCCGCAGGGTCAGCCGTGCTGTCGTAACGAGGAGGCAGGTCTGGCTTGAACTTGTCGGTCCATGCCACGCTACGAAGCTCGGTGGTGAAGGCACGGCAGCCTGCTGTGGCCACGGGAGGCCTTGGGTGACGGAGAGCTTGGTCTTGCGTGTCCCCACGCGCTGCCGCTGGGAGCAGCGCGGGGTCTTGACGTGCTGGAGCAGGAGCATGGTCGCGACGTGCTGGAGCAGGGAGCGCACGGGCAGCTTCTTGCGGGCGAGGGACTCCTTGGCAGCTCTGCTCTTGCCGCGCTGGCACCTGACGGAGCGGGTTCCGCCCAAGGGCCACGCGCCTTGGAGCCATGGCGCCTTCTTGAGGAGGAGGCGGCCGGGGCGCCGCCGGAGCCTCATTGCCCGCGCGGGGCGGGGTGCGATGCAGCGGAACGGACGGCGCAGGAGAGCCCCCTGCGGCGTGGACGAGCTTGGCGATGCGGTCGAGCCATTCTTCGTAGACGTCGTCGATGGGATGGTAGCGCAGGAGCTCGTTTTCCGCGATGAGCGCAGCTCGAGCCTCCATGGGTGCGCGGAGCGTGCGGGACGAAGAACCAGCTGGGGTGAGCGAGGGAGTAGCGGTGCGGCCGTCTTGCCGCATGGACGGATGCTGAGACGATGCTTGCTTATCGTCCCCTGCTGGGCCGGTGGCGGCGTTGACGGCATGTGATGGGGAACGGCCAGGACGCCCGCCGACAGGAGCCGTCTGGGCAACGCGGGAAGCAAGAGTGGCCCGGCGCTCGGCGCGGGCCCGACGAGCGTCAGACATGGGCGCGATGATCGGAGGAGAACGGGGTGGTGGGAGACGAATTCCGGCGCACCCCTACCTGGCGCGCCAAATGTCGGATTTCGGGTTCCGGCAGACCCTTGAGGTTCGAACACTGGGGTGCGCGCGGAGATTTCGCCTCCTACCTACCTGCACCCCTCCGCCTCGCTAAGATCTAAGCTATGGAAAGAACAACACAAGAGACACAGGGTTTATACTGGTTCGGGCCACCGTTGTGGTGTAATACCCTACTCCAGTGTGTGGTGTGGTGGATTGCCTCTTGGGCTGATGATGATGAACAATACAAGGAAGAACAGCCTCGCGAGGGTCAGTTCTTGGCTGGGGCGATGAACTGCTGGGAGGAGTTCAGTCACCCTTCTCTCTCTCTTCTCGATTGTTGATCTTGATCTCCCCTGAACTTCCCCTCCGATCGTTGATCTCGATCTCCCTGAACTTCCCCTCCGATCGTTGATCTCGATCTCCCCTGAACCTCTCCTCTTCTACCCTGTGGGTGGCTGGTCCTATTTATAGAGGCCCTGGTCCTCTTCCCAAATATCAAGCGGGAAGGGAGCCAACAATGGCGGGCTAATTTGAAGGGGGACAGCTAGTACTAGCTATCCTGACAAAAGTAGTCTTCGCCTGCACAAAGCTCTGGTGGTGACGCCGTCTTGGGCTCCACGATGACCTTCGTCCTGCAGTCCTCCTGGTCTTGGTCTTGTTGCACCGAAATGGCAACCTTTGCCTGATGCCTCGGTACTCCGCGCTGTGCTCGCCCCCTTTGCACCAAAGAGGACAGGAGAACACTGTGCGGGCTGGCACCCGCCTGGCGCCCTTGGTCGTCATTGCTTGCGTCACGGGCACCTCGTGAGGTACCCCGCCTTGATCTCTCCGCCTCCTCGCGAGCCAGCCTGATGAGGCCGTGCCTGAGGAAGCTCCGTGTCGTCCACCCCGCGAGGCTTGGCCCCTCGCGAGGGTCTTGGGTCTGCGTTGGTGAAGATGGGCCGTGCTGGGCCCCCCTTCGAGCCATGCCGCAGGCCGCAGGTAGGCAAGTCTGGGGACCCCCATTCCCAGAATGCCGACAGAACTATTCATTCAACCCCGCCCCAACAACACTCACTGTTCATCTAGAGGCAGCATCGATCGGCTTCAGTTAGCAGCAGTAGCGAAGGAATCACTCGGGTTCAGTTAACAGCAAGGGATCGATCGATTGCTCGGGTTTAGTAACGCGTAGCCTACAGTGCAATCGCTTGGTTTTAGTAACGCGTAGCCTGTAGTGCAATCGCTCGGGTTCAGTTAGAGCCCAACGCCTTGCTCAGGTTCAGTTAGAGCGCAACGCCTCGCACACACGCGCGTACGTATGAGAGAAACGCGCATCGCTCGGCCCCGACCACCTACCATAACCGGGAACTCCGCTATATTTTCCTCGCCCTCGCTTCTACCACGTTTTCCCGTCATGGATGGCCCAAAGAATGTCATGCAGCTGCGTCTCCGGCCCGCCCAGGATGAAAAGCCCATTTTCTGTCATGATTTTTTGTCATAGAAGTAGGACCCCACCACAACTATGATGATACCGGGTTTTGTCACAATTATCGTCATAGAAGTGTCATACGTATGACAGAAAAAAATTCCGTTCGGCCAAAACTGTCACAGATGTGTCTTTTTTTGTAGTGTACACCGCCTCTCCATCGAGCTCAACATCAACAAGTCAGCAATGGTGTTCCAACCAGGCGATCTCGTATGGCTACATCTTCGCAAGGACCGCTTCCCTAAGGAGCAAAAGTCGAAGCTACTTTCGAGAGCCGATGAACCCTTCAAGGTGCTCGCCCGTTACAATGACAACGCCTACAAAAGCGACATTCCACGTGACAAGTACAACGTAAGCAACATTTTCAACATCAAGGACTTGTCCCAGTACCATGGTGTTAGAGATATGCCCTAGAGGCAATCATGTATGATGATATTTCCTATGTGTTTATGAATAAAGATAGTCCTTGGACATTATCAATAATGTGTATCAGCAAGTACGTGACTTGTTTGTGGAACTATGCATTGTATGATGAATGTCCTAAAAGGTCCCTGGTCAGTCAGGGCTATGTGGATGCGCAACCGACTAGACTAGCATATAACACAGTCGATGGCTTGATCTCACTAGCCATGGGGAATTGGATGCTAATCGGATAATATGGACTTGGAAGGATGTCGGGACCCCGATCCTAAGTCACACCGATCTAGCATGTAACACTTCATATCACTTTGTGGCCTCACGCACGGTATTCCCACGGGTGCCACCTTACCTGGCCCGGGACCGTTTGCGCCTTTTGGCTCACGTATATGATAGTGTCGCTAGCATCCATATGACAGAGAACCCGGGCCGACATGACTAGTCGTGAACCCAAAGTAGCACTAACTTACAGGGACAGGCATACATGAGTCAACCTCGAGCATGTCGGTCAACAGCGTATGAATCTGGGCTATAGCACTGGGCTAACAGGACTCCGGGAACCCGGGCTGTAGCAGGCTAGGTAGGACTCCGGATGTCACCGCGTGACATTTCCCTGAAGGGACAGACACAAGAACGAAGTGAATCACATGCCGACCAGTTAAGTGTTCCGGAGTAGTAGTGCTGGGCTAGCAGGACTCCGGTAAACCGGGCTGTAGCGGGCTACTATGGCACATGGAAGCACAAGACTACATTTCCCCATAAGAGAGGCTAACAGAGGTAAACAACTAGGTTGTCGGATCCCACACATAGCAATACACGTTACACGTACGCATAACATGCAAGTATGTGTTGTACATCATGGCATCACAACATAACTCAAACTCACATAGATAAAGGCCCAGAAGAGCCACATAGCATTCAATACAAACGGGGGGTCTCATGACCCATCATTCAGAGCATACAAGCAACGGAAGCATTACATGTCTGAGTACAGACTACTACAAAAGGAAAAGACTAGGAAGCCTGACTATACACGACCCTCCCAAGGGTACAAGATCGTAGCTGGGATACAAGCTACTCGTCGAAGTCACTAGCGTAACCAACTGCAAAACATAAATAAGCAAACATGAGTACAAAGTTACTCAGCAAGTCTTACATCAGAACTATCTACATATGCAACATTATCAACAAAGGGGGTGGTGGAGTTAACAGCAGCAAGCCAGCTTTGACTCAGTGGCTAGCCTATGCTACGAGTATCAGAAACTTCTTTGAGGTGAGAAGACGCACACGAGTCCACATGTTCACCATATCAATACTCCACTATGGATCCGTTCCCGTCTTCCTACGAGAAGGCCATCCATAACACTCACGCTTATCTTGCGTATTTTAGAGTATCCACTTCAAGTTGTCTATGTACTACATAAGTCCTCCAAGTTTCCATATACGAGGAAAACGGCTATTCGAATAGATAATGTTGACCCTGCAGGGGTGTACTTCGTCACACACGCTCTCGCCACTTATAGCCCTGTACACGTCATGTACCTCGACAACCTTCAAGCGGAAGCCGGGCGAGGGTGTCGGCCACGACCTGACTAACCACACAAGTCTCTCGTCCAGGTTTATCGCCTATTCGGGTTCCATCCGCAAGGAGATCCGGCCGGGGTGTCGCTCACGGCCCCAAACGATGTGTGCAGGGTTCCCAAGCCCACCATCCGGGGGCCACTTGGTACACCGTGCCACGGTGCCTAGTCTGTCCCAAGCCCGTCCCGTCGGACACCACCTGGTAGACAAGTAGCACTACCTACAAACGCCAGAAACTAATTGCAACTCCTGGACAGAGATCAAGTGGATTAATAAGCCGAGAGGGGCCGGATAACCGGAACCCAATGTGTGGTAGTAACTGGACTTGGACAACATACACAGAACTCAGTGCTTAAGGACAGTTCCAATGAGACAACCCACCATGTACTCCTACATGGCCTCTCATCGCTACCTTTACCAAAACGTGTTCACACACTTAGCCTTTACCGGTAGGACATGTTCACCACTCCGATTCATTCCCGATGAATCAGACCTGACACAACTCTAAGCATAGCTGGCATAAAGAAAACAAGCATGGATGAGCAGGCACATCAAGGCTCAAGCAACTCCTACTCATGCTAGTGGGATTCAACTATTTACTGTGGCAATGACAGGTCATGCAGAGGAATGGGTTCAACTACCGCAGCAGAAAGTAGCAGTTTGAATCGTTGTTGTCCTAATGCAGTATAAGGAGCAGGAGCGAGAGAGTGGGATTTATCGAGATGCTCAAGGGGGTTTGCTTGCCTGATAGATCCACGAAGAAGCACTGCTCCTCAGACAGGTACTCGGGACACCTTCCGGAGTAGAACCTATCGAGAGGGGACGGTGCCGGCAATCAATAAACAATCATATGCAATAATATGATGCATGAAGATGACATTTCAAAGATGCTATGATTTTCCCTAATGCATCTAGCATCAATTTGGTTGGAGTCCATATGAACCACGGGTTCATATGCAAACCCCAAATTAAGTAGATAACATGCCATTATTACGTTTTCACTTATACAGCAAGTATAAGTTGGTTTTTCATGCATGAAACTGGTATAAATGGATTCCTTGCATTTTTCTGATAATTTTTCATATATAAATTATTTCATTCTGAGCTACGGTTGAATTATTATGATTTTTTGAAGTTTAGGCAATATTCTGGAATTTCCTGAGTTAAAATAATTCCAGAAATCAATTATTGCGTCAGCTCTACGTCAGCATGACGTAAGCGGGTCAACGGGGCTGACCAGGTCAAACCTGACCAGTGGGTCCTATTGGTCAGTGACCCAGTCAACTAAGTTAGTTAGTCCTAACTAACTGGGCAGGGCCCACTAGTCAGTGACTGTACTAGCTAACCTAGTTAGTTAATTAGCACTAACTATAGTAATTAGCTGGGCAGGGCCCGCAAGTCAGTGAGAGAGAGGGGGAGGTCAAACTGGGCTGTGGGGGGGTCAACCCATGCCGAAGTTGACCCGGCGCTCGTCGCCGGCAAGGCCAGAGACGGCGGAGGGGCTCGGGATTCCTCCTCCGGTGACCAAATGGCCGGCGGAGGGCATCTACGTGGAGCTGGGACTCGCCTGCATCCATTTGTGCAAACGGAAGGGGCTGAGGTGGCCCGAGCTCACCGGAATGGAGCTCGCGACGGCGCCGGAGTTCGGCCCCGAGCGGCGCGGGGTGCTGTGGTGCAAGTCAGGAGCTTCAAGCGGCGGCGTTGGGTTCGTGGGGACCCGCTGAGCTCACGGCAGTGCTCAAGTGCGAGTTGTGGCCGCAGTTACCACGGTGGCGCCATGGATGGCGGCAGTGAGCTTCGGGCTCGACGGATATGACGATTACAACGGCCGTACAGGGAAAAGGAGAGGGGGAAGCGGTTCAGGGGCTCACAGGGATCACGCAGGGAAGGTCAGCGAGCTCGGGGAAGCACGGACGGCGGTGAATCAACGATGAGGTTGCCGGCGGCCGGAGGTTGAAGATGAGCTTGAGGACGACGCTGCAGGGCTCCCGCGGTCGAACTGGTTGGTGTAAACGATTCAGGAGAGGACGTCGGTTCTTCTGGATGCATCCGCAAGGCGAGGGGGGCCGGTGGCCACGATGGCGCACGGTGGTGCTCTCCGATGCGCTCGGGACAGAGGGGGGAGTGAGACAGAGGAGAGGAGAAGCATGGGGGAGAGTGAGAGGGGGTCGGGGCTTGCGTGGCGTATTCGTAGAAGGCCAGGGCGTCGACAGGGAGCGGCAAGCAGGAGCTGGCGAGGCGTGTGGCCAGCGCGCGGCGAGCACGCGCTCGTCCTTCTGTCCGGGGAGGAAGACGACAGCGAGGTGCGGTGGTGGGTTGGGCCTAGCTGGCCGGTCCTGTTGGGCCACCAGGTAAGCGCCAGGTAAGCCTTTTCCTTTTCCTGTTTTCTTTTTCTATTTCTGACATTTGTTTTGTATCTAAAAGAAATGTTAAAACATTTCCATAAATGCTGAAAATATTTGTGGCATCTAGATATAATATTCCAGAGGCCCTCACCAATTCCCAACATTTTTGGAGCCATTAAAATATTTATATAATTTAAACAGCTCCGAATCAAATATTTATGCATTGATTCAAAAATCCAAAATGTGTAGTAAAAATGTGCATCACCTCTGGTTGTTGTTCCCAACATTATCCAAAGAGCATGAACATTTTGAATAGCATTTTGGGTTCATTGAAAATCCATTTTAAAGTTGAACCTATTTGAATTTTCTTTGGTGCTAGGGTTTGAAACATCCCCATTTCAATTTCATTGGAAATTTAAACATGATGCACAAAGCAAGCCTAGGACCATACCAAAACTAGGGATGTGACAAAGGATCTGGTCAGATTCGACGTAGTCCGATCCGAGTTGAGATAAGGTCTGAGTTGGACAGACCCAACTATGAGTCGCAGCGATATGTCATCTGTGAGTCTCTAGTACAACATGTGTTCTATGTCCTAAGACCTGAGCTGGCGCATGTACTCGGGATGGTGACAGACTTGCTTTGGGACAACCAAACGCTACTCCGTGACTGGGTAGTTACAAAGGTAGGTTTCGGGCTTGTCCTGACCCATGATGTGAAACATGTTCGAGCAAGATGGGATTTGCCACTCTGATCAGGAGAGATATACTCTGGGCCCCTCGTGTGGTCCGACAGTGATAAGCATGGCCATGCGACAAGGATTATGAGATAATATGGTTTGTGGTTGGCATCACTGTAACGAGAAAAGGTCAGGCTAGCACAAGGATGACAGACTCGCCTTGATCCCGATAACATATATCGTGTGGCAAAAGGAATGGAAGTATGATGTACAGGTTCGCCTAAACAACTTCATAGTCTACTTGGTGTTCGGCATGCCTTGCTAGGGGCCGCTACCAACCATGCAGTTCGGAGGTGATCCGAACTACGACCAAGCCGGATTGAACCTAAGGGGTCGCGCGCTTAAGGGAAGGAACCTACGAGGTTGGATCCGAGGATACTAGTCGGATGTGATCCGAGTTGTATTCGGATTGTGGCCGAGTAGACTTATGGGCTTTAGGGTCCGTGCGAGGCCCAAGTGTTAAGCCCACGACGGACGCCTATATAAAGTGGATGTGCCGCACACTCATACGATTGATCGCTTCGGCGCTGTCACTAGGGTTTGCATGTGTTGCGAATAGACAAGTCCACTCGTCGCCGGTTATGTGATCAGACCTAGTAGTCCGCCGCACAACGTTCCTCCTGCACGCGCGAATACCGTTAGAGGCGGTGCACCTGCGCCGCTCCAGCGAACTTGTATGAGGGATCCAGCGACCGGCTGTTCGAGGGAGATCGGACAAGGAGGAGACGATCCACGCGGATGCACTGCACCAACTCTTCTTCTGCTGCACGACACTTCGCGTCTAGTGGTAACGAACTATGATCCATCTCCCGTAGCATGTTCTTGGTTGTTATGCGTGTAGGAAAAATTTAATTTGCAGTCGACGCACCCTACCGCAGAACCCAACACATGGTGATGAAGATCACGATCCACGGATGGATCTCTCCCAATGGAGGGGGAGATGATGCAGAGCATCCTCGTTCATCCCCACAGATGTTCCGTCACCATCGCAAACACGGAGAGGACCAATGATGAGAGCTCGTGCATGTGCCATCGAAACCGAGGTTAACTCTTTCCTCTTCGAGCCTCATTCGTATTCACATGAGAGTTGGATTCTACCCCAAAGAAAAACATTGTGCAATCTTAGGTACCACGGAGATGACCGCGAGGAATCTAGGACGAAGATCCAAGCAACCATGGAGAAGGAAGAGAATGTAGGTCACAAGAATCTAGAGGAAACGAAAACTCTGGACATTCCGAGCGCCTGGCCCCCTCTGCCCCCGGGTGCCCGGGCTTTCAGCCTCCCACTGGGCATGCCCTCTGGCAGCCTCGGGTGCCAGGCCGCCACCTGGGCACTGCCCCTGCCTGCTCCGGGTGCCCGTCCATGTGGGGCCCGGGTACCCGGCCGCTGCCTGGGCGTTACCCCCGGCCACCCCGGGTGCCCGACCCTCTGGCCCCGGGTGCCCGGCCCCCCGTCTGGGAGATGCCAACGACTCGCCCCGGGTGCCCGGGCTACTACCCCCGGGTGCCCGGGCTCTACAGCGCAAGTGTATGCCTACACTATCCGCAAGGGAAGCTTGGAAGGGACGACGGAAGAAGACGGTGCAAAATTGACACTACCGGACTGTCCGGTCGCCCAACCGGACTATCCAGTCCATCAAGAGAGCAGTTTTGGTCTGTGAAAAAATTGCGCTACCACACAGTCTGGTCCCCAAAGAGGACAGTCTGGTAGTACAATTTCTGGACGCCCAAAAGTTTCTGTTTCCACCAGATTATCCGGTCCCCCATACCGGACTGTCTGGTAGTGCATCTGTGGGCCAAATTAGGTCAAGGCCCATGTAACTTTACCCTTTCGCCCTCACTTACCCCTTCCTTCCCATGGAACTATATATATCCCTCCTTCTCCTCCATTTTAGGGAGCTAAGATTAGAACTACACATTGGATCTTAGCTCATGTACCTCCCCTTGTGGGATTCCTCTTGAGAGAGAAAGACTCCATTGGAGTTCAAGGCCTCCTTTGGAGAAGATCCCAAGTGGATTCAAGACCACAACTAGGGAAAGATCTATCTAGATCATCAAGACCTCATCCCCTTTGGATTTGGGATGAACTCTATCTTGTATCTTGGCTCCTCTTGTTGTTCATGTACCTTTGTGGATCTTGTGTGGATTTGAGTCTAGTGGATGTGTGATTGGACTTGTTATTGAGTGTTCCTCTTGTGATTTCCCCTCTTGTTCTTCGTGTTCTTCGAGATCCCCCCTCCAATTCATGAAAGGTCTCCACTCAGGGTTCCACCCTACAACATCTTGGATCAGAGCAAGGTTCTCACGAATTTCGAGCCCCCAATCCCCCACTTTCTTGCCTTAGTTTGAATTTTCTCCCCAATTTCGAAAATTTCCCCAAAAACTTGCCAAAAAATTCTTGCAATTTGATGTTCTTGTGAGTTGTTGTTGATTTTGATCCATTGATCTAGTGTTTGGCAAGTGGATCTAGCACCCTTGGCATTCCCTAGCCTCAATTTTTCTGTTCCCCCCCATCAATTTTGAGCTTGAAAACATCCATTTCCGCCTAATAAATTCAAGTCCGTGCCTTCACAGCCCGCACCGGACTGTCCGGACCCCTGTACCGGACTGTCCGCTTGCATCAGGAGCAAATCGCTCACAGACGGACTGTCCACTCCCCATATCGGACTGTCTGCTCAATTCAGAAGGGTTTCAGACAAGGACCGGACTGTCTGCTCCATAGGACCGGACTGTCCGCTAGTTCAAAAACTGCTTCGATTACTTGTTTTGGCCATATCTCCCACTCCCGAACTCCGATTTGGGTGTTCTTTGGCTCGTTGGAAAGCTAGCGATGTGCCCGAGCTGCTCATCTTGGTTTCACCACCATTTGACACCATAAAATTTTGTGCATTTTAGCATCTTTGCCTAGGCCCTCCGCCATAACTTCCGCACCACCACATCAAAATTCCACGACCTAACCCATTTTGGTTCTTATTGCATTTGTGGTTGGTTGAGTTGTGATTTGAGTCTCCTAAGGTGTTTCAGCTACTTAGGGACGCTTACTTCTTCGTCAACCACCACGTCGAGTGATACGAGTACCGACTAACTCCATCGACTACATCCACCACAACATTCTGCATCGACGACGGCCATCCATCCTTTGAGACCATCTTCAAACGGAAGCAAGGCCGGTTTCCCCCGACTTCGTGAAAGGTTAAGTGTGACGAAGGTATCCATTCCGTCATAAACTTCACCTTCCTTGACATTACATCTTGATAGCCCCACCATATTTGTGAATACCTTCATACCTATTGAGACTAGCTATCTGAGTATTGCCGGGCTTTGCGAAAACTTGTGCACCATAGTGATACGATATCATATTGTTGCATCATTGGATATATCATATAGTGCAATTGCTTTCTCCTGTGCATATCTTGTGATACTTGTCTCATACTTGTGGCTGAGTCTCAATAAGAAAAGTGGAAAGGAAGAGAAGAGCAAAAAAGACAAAAGACAAAAAAAGAGAATAAGCTTTTAAGCAAAGAGAAAAACAAAGAGCTTGTAAGCAATAGCCATAGCATTGCCATATTGCATATCGGATCATCATGTGCGAAACACCGAGAACCATACATAAATAGCATACTTGGGATAGAAAGTTGATACATTTTGCATCTTATAGGTTGTGCACAAGTGTCGCACCCGCCTATTGAACAATCGTGCTAGCGTCTCTCTAGAGTTGTGCAACACGAGTTTTTTCCGTGGATTGCACATTTTGTGCTCATTCCTTGGTTGCACGACCCCATTTATCTATGCATGTGCGTGTGTTTCTATGTGCCATTCATTGCTATTGGTATACTTGTTTCACGTGCGAATTTGTCAATCTCTTTCAACGTTATTGACTCTTACTAAAAATTGCACCAAATTTTTGTGCCACTTGCCCTAACCAAGCCACTCGATAAGCTTTACTTTGTTGGTGTGAGTGAGCAAGTCCGGTACCAATTCCACTATCCTTCCATTTCACATTGAGTGAAATGGGATATATCATCAACTTTGGGAAAAGGTAGCTTGGTATTGTTTATCTCATTTCCTACTCACCTCTACTCGAGTCTTGTGATGGATAGGCAAAGCACATCTAGTTCGGACTACACCAACAATGACAAGTTTGACGCCACGAAAAACAACTTGGACGCCAAGATGGATGCTCAAATGGAGGAGATCAAAGCCCTCATCAAGTCCTACAAGAGATCTTCCTCATCTTCGAGAAGACGATCTAGTGCAAAGACTATCGAGCTACCATCTCTGGCAAGGTCTCATCGACATCGACACCATCACCAACGAGAACGTGAAGATTAAGAGCTCAACACCAACCATCGCTCTACGACTTCACCATCTACCTTGGCATATTTGCCAAGTGACTTCAAGGCATCTTCGCCTTCGGATGTACGACATCTTCGCCTACTCCACGAGCTCAAGTCCACTACTTTCACGAGCTACTTCGACTTCACCAACACCGATGAGATTCCATTCTTTGGGACTAATGACCCTGAAGAGTACCTCAAGTGGGAGCGCAAGATGGACGACTACCTCAAGCTACACCAAATCCCCTCCAAAGATCAAGTGAAGTGCGCCACAAGTACCTTCCACAACTACATGTTGATTTAGTGGCTTCACAGACCTTTGACGAGCTTCAACATGAGTTGGTCCAAGACAAAGAAAATGATGCGGTGAGAATTTGTTCCTTCCACCTACATAGAACATATTCAATGCCAATTTGAGAACATCATAGAAGGATCCAAGTCCCTCAACGAGTACTTCAAGAACATGAAGAAAGGCTTGCGACGAGCCGGTGTGGATGACCCCATTTGGATGAAGTTCTATTTCATGATGGGATTGAACGACAACATCGCCAAGCCTATCTTCGCCAACAACTATGAGTCCCTTGATGACATGTACTTTGGTGCTCTCAAGGCGGAGCAAGAACTCATGAAAAGGCCAAGTCTACTCGACCCCAAGCACACTTTGCGACGACCACGCTCCAAGACGGCAAGCATGAGGCTAGTACCACCGAGATGTCCAAGCCCGGCGAGCTCCAAGATGACATTCCCAAGTTCGACTTCACCGCCATCCCTCTTTGTGGCATTGTTGATGCTGAGTCTACTATGGCTCTTTTTCAAGACGGTGCGGCGACGAGTACGACTACGGAGCAACTCAAGTACCAAGATATGGAGGCGAGCGGCACGGTGACGAGCAAGGATGATGCTTCCATCTTTGGAGGCAAGAGTGATGACATGCCATCTTCGGCCTTCATCCACGGCAAGAGTGATGATGTGCCATCTTCGGCCTTCATCCACGGCAATGACTATGAGATGGTTGAGCATGGGATTTTCCCTTCGACCATGACGGCGTATGGTGATGAGTTGAGTGACTTGTGCCACCATATCGAGAATAAGAGTGACTTCACCACTAGCCCCATATATGATGAGTTGCCCCAATTCCCATGTGAGGAGAGCCATCACCACCACTTGAGTGATTTGAGTGACTCCACCATATCCAACATTGAGTGCACATACCTTGAGGGAGTGAGTGAGCCACCACCACATAGAGAGAGTAAGGTAGTTGATAGGGCATGTGAGGCCATTTCAATTTCTAACAACTTAACCTCTACCTCTATTGTGTATTATCATTTGGTGCTAGGTCCCATCTATGATGATGCATCGATCCTCGACGAATCCGTCCTTCCTTTGGAGAAGACGATGGCCATGGTGGACTATGATGCACCCCCACATGGTTCCGTCACGACGACGATGCCCATGAGTTGGTCGTTGCCACCTCACCTACACCACATCAGTGGAATTACAAAGGTAACATAGGTGATGGTGATGCTCTAGTCCCACTAATGGCCTATCTTGACATTGATTGCTTGCATGATGTTGATACACCTATTTCCATGCTTCATGCTAGTGCGACTTTCCCATGCGATGATTTACCCATCTATGATGAGTTTGATGGTTGCCATGTGGAGTCTATTAGTTGTGATGCCATGTTGCATAGGATTTCTTGTGATAATTCTCTTGGTCACATCATGTTTGACAATTCGCTTGACATGTCACATGCTATGCATGAGATCAATCATATGTCATATTTGTAATATCTTCGTAGTAACTATGCATATGCCATTAAAATGAACCCAGTTTGCACTTATGGCATAGATGACAAGCCCATGGTTATTGGAATTTGTTTTTCTTGTGATTATATTGACATGCTACCTTTGCATCATTTATCTCACATGCCATGCCATGACCACCTAGCTTCGGATATGCATTGTTTTGGATGTTGTCCATTTTCTCCATATGATGTTTCTGATATTGCTCCTGAGGAGACCCCCATAGTTTCCTCATACATGTTAGGAGACTTTGATAAATCCCATCCATTGCATAATTGAGGGAGTCCTAGACTAAGGGGTCCTCGGGCGTCCGACCTATCGATATGGGCCGGACTGTTGAGTTGTGAAGATACAAAGACCGAAGACTCTACCCGTGTCCGGATAGGACTCTCCTTGGCGTGGGAGGCAAGCTTGGCATCGACCATGAAGATTCCTTTCTTTGTAACCAACCTTGTGTAACCCTAGATCCCTCCCATGTCTATATAAACTGGAGGGCTAGGTTCGTAGATACCCCCGAATAATCATAGCCAGACTAGACTTTTAGGGTTTAGTCATTACGATCTCGTGGTAGATCAACTCTTGTAATACTCATATTTATAAAGATCAATGAAGTAGGAAGTAGGGTATTACCTCCATAGAGAGGGACTGAACCTGGGTAAACATTGTGTCCCCCGTCTCCTGTTACCATCAATCCTAGACGCACAGTTCGGGACCCCCTACCCGAGATCTGCTGGTTTTGACACCGACATTGGTGCTTTCATTGAGAGTTCCACTGTGTCGTCCTCAAAAGGTTTGATGGATCCTTCAATCACCTACATTGATGCTGTCCAAGGGGAAGTCTTCCTCCCCGGACAGATCTTCGTGCTCGGCGGCTTTGCACTACGGGCCAACTTGCTTGGCCATCTGGAGTAGATCGAAAGCTACACCCCTGGCCACCAGGTCAGATTTGGAAGCCTAAACTACGTCACACATATCTGTGGAGACTTGATCTTCAATGGATTCAAGATCGCGGCAGCCGCTCCCAGCCACCACGATGAACATGACTTAGATCTGTCATCGGGCCATACCCAGGAAATTGCACCTGAAACCGCTCTGGCCTTAGATCCAGAGTAGGTCGCGCCATCCAAGGACAGGAAGCTCAACCCCGCCACGGAAGCCGCATACTCCACGGCATCGAAGCCGCACACAAACTTAACTTCAAGTAACATCTATGTCTCCGGAGCTACGGACTCGTTTCCGGCTATAAGTTCCGAACTATGTGCGTCCGTGCATGTCGAGCATGATCGGTCATCGATCGCCGAATTCAGCGCCGCGGACATCTTTGGGCACTCGCCTCTGGGCAACCTGCTAAACTTGTTAAGAGCACTATCTTTAGCGGGAGCCTCACAGCCGGATTGTGTCCGGCTCGAACCGGGAGCTGAGGATGGAGAATTTCACTTCCCACCCACCGCCCACTTCATAGCCACTGTCGAAGACTTAACTGACATGCTTGATTACGGCTCCGACGACATCGACGGTATGGACAACGATGCCGGAGAAGAAGAGGCCTAGAACCCTTCGTTCACCGGACGCTGGACGGCCACTTCCTCGTATGATGTATACATGGTGGATGCACAAAGGAGAATAGCGGCGATGACAAGGAAGATCCAGCCGAGGATAAACCTTCCGAGATACAATCAAAGCGCCGGCGCCAGCGGCGCCACTCTAAGTCACGCTGCAGTAAAGACAGCAACACCGGCACAGGAGAAGATAACACTCCGGAAGGTGCCGAAGACAACGAAGACCCCGTTGACGCAGCCACTGAACAGGATGAACGGGAAGATGGGTAGGTTAGCCCTGGCAAATAGGCCACGCACGAAAACTTGGAGGACGGTAGTTATCTCCCACTCTCGAGGATGAGGTGAGCCTCGGCACAGAGGATTTCATCGTCCCTAAGGAACCTCTTGAGTAGGAGCGCTTCAAGAGCCAGCTAATAGCCACTGCAAGGAACCTGAAGAAGAAGCAGCAGCAGCTTCAAGCTGACCCAGGTCTGCTCAACGATAAATGGACCGATGTCCTAGCTGCCGAAGAATACGGCCTCAAGCGCCCAGCCAAAAGCTACCCGAAGCGCAAATTGCTACCTCAGTTCGACGACGAGGTGCTGGAACACATACCACCGTCACGCAATGTGGCTGACCGACCACCACGTGGCCGAGATAAAGCGGCAACTCAAGCCGAACACCAGCCCGCCTCGCCTCATCGCAAAGGCAGAGGTAAATCAGCTCACGGTCATACATACGACCTTCGACAGGACCTGAACAATAAAGCAGGACATGCCAGATCGATCTACAGATTGCGAGGACGTGCCCCCGACACGCGACGATGGCCATCTATTCGGACATGACAAACCTAGTCACGCGCGGGCTGAAAGCCACGGACGGACCCCATCAGAGCTACGTCGCGATACGGCCCGATATAGAGGCGCTGCACACCCTCATTGCTTCACTGACGAAGTCATGGAACATGAATTCCCGGAAGGGTTCTAACCCGTGAATATAGAGTCATATGATGCAACCACAGACCTCGCGGTATGGATCGAAGACTTCATTCTCCATATTCATATGGCCCGCGGCGATGACCTCCATGCCATTAAATACCTCCCCCTTAAACTCAAAGGACCAGCCTGGCACTGGTTGAATAGCCTGCCTAAAAATTCCATCAGCAGCTGGGAGGACTTGGAAGAAGCTTTCCTTGATAACTTCCAAGGTACATATGTTTGACCTCGGATGCTGATGACTTAAGACATATAGTACAACAGCCCAGAGAGTCCGCCAGGAAATTCTGGACCAGGTTCTTCACTAAAAAGAACTAGATCGTCGACTGTCCGGACGCCGACGCCCTAGCAGCCTTTAAACACAGCATCCGCGACGAATGGCTCGCCCGCCACCTTGGCAAAGAGAAGCCAAAGTCCATGGCGGCCCTCACGACACTCATGACCCGCTTTTGTGCGAGCGAGGATAGTTGGTTGACCCATAGCAAAAAGAATGCAAGCGACGCCAGCACCTCTGAAGCAAAAAATAGCAACAAGTCTCGATGCAACAGATACAAGCGTCGAAACAACAACGACAACACCGAGGATACGACGGTCAATGCCAGATTCAGTGGCTCTAAGTCTGGTCAGCAGAAGAAGCCGTTCAAAAATAACAATTCAGACCCATCTAGCCTGGACCGCATATTTGATTGTCCGTGCCAGATTCACGGCACCCCAGACAAACCACCCAATCATACCAATAGAGATTGTTGGGTTTTTAAA
Source organism: Triticum urartu (assembly GCF_056163025.1). Lineage (NCBI taxonomy): Eukaryota > Viridiplantae > Streptophyta > Magnoliopsida > Poales > Poaceae > Triticum > Triticum urartu. The sequence goes on from NC_141878.1 coordinate 223,730,336, forward strand.
TAGGCCGGCAAGTTAAATGCCAAAAGCAAGGATAAGGGATCGCAAAGAGAAGACGATGACGAGGAGCCCCGACCACCGAACACAGGGGGACAGAAGAAGTTTCCCCCTCAGGTCAAAACGGTGAACATGATACACGCCACCCACATCCCCAAGAGGGAGTGCAAGCGTGCGCTCAAGGACGTCTACGCGATAGAGCCAGTCGCACCAAAATTTAATCCATGGTCGTCATGCCCGATCACTTTTGATCGCCGGGATCATCCGACCAGTAGTCATCACGGTGGTTCAGCCGCACTGGTCCTGGACCCAATAATTGATGGGTTCCACCTGACGTGAGTCCTGATGGACGGTGGCAGCAGCCCCAACTTGCTCTATCAGGATACAATGCGCAAAATGGGCATTAACCCATCATGGATCAAGCCCACAAAGACTACCTTTAAAGGAGTCATACCAGGTGTAGAGTCCCGCTGTACGGGCTCAATCACACTAGAGGTTGTCTTCGGATCTCCGGACAACTTTTGAAGCGAGGAGTTAATCTTCGATATCGTCCCCTTTCGCAGCGGCTATCACGCACTACTCGGACGAACCGCATTTGCTTGATTCAATGAGGTGCCGCACTACACTTATCTCAAGCTTAAGATGCCCGGACCACGCAGCGTCATAACAGTTAATGGAAACATGGAACGCTCCCTCCGCATCGAGGAGCACACCGCTGCCTTAGCGGCAGAGGTACAGTGCGGCCTTTTCAAGCAGAAACTCAATTCGGCGGCCGATCCCCCGGACACTGTCAAGAGAGTCCGAACTATTCTGTAGAAGGACAGCTCGGCTCATCAAGAGCTCGAATAGCAATTTGGCCTCCGTCCCAGTCCTGACCAAGTGGCGACAGTTGTACCGCGCATACATAATTACGCACTAAAAATACCATGGACACGGATGGAGGCATAATCAGCTTCTGATCCGCAATACGGCTCGACCACCCCGGACACACATAATCTCAATATTTCTTTTTTTATTTTTCTCTTTTTAACAGGCCTTTTCTGGCGGCTTAACCATCGATTCTTTTTGAAGGATAAAAACACCAAGGCGACAAGAAGCCCGGACGTATAGGAGAATCTTTAAGTGGTTTCTTCAATGATCCCTTTTACCTGTTCTCAGGACCCACACACAGCTCTCTCTTCGTTAAGGCATAGTAAATAGCCTTCTGCCTATGGCATTATTTGTACAAATGCGCTTTAACGCACCTGTGAAATTATAATAGAAACAGTTTGCGGCCCAAATTTTTATGACTCTAGCTTACTACATGTTCCTCTTTTGTTTCCTTTTTATCTTATCTTTTCTGGTAACTTTATCAGACAACACCCATACACTCTGTTGCGTTTCAATTTGTCAGGGGCTTCATAGCGCCCCACAACATGGCAAAAAAAGTCTGAACACTTTTACAGTACAGTTCGGCACCCCGAATTTAGCACTATATGCATTGGCTCCGAATCATGTCTTTGGCCAATAGTTGGGTTGCCCGGCTCCTGTGCTTACTACCTTATGTTCTGCTGTATCGGCTAGGGTAGTAAAGGGAGAACTACTGTGATTGTGCCCTGGTTTACCCAAGTGAGCACCTCAGTAGAGAAAGCTGAAAACTGACTGTCATGATTCGGCGAGAGCCGGTCAGCTCTTCAGAGGTCTCAAATCCTTAGAGATTTTTTCCGCATTATGCAACGGATTTGTACTTACCCGATCAAGTGTTTATAGCATCCTAGTCCGGATATTAGGGGTTGCACCTATATTTCTATCTGTCAAACTCCTATCGCTAAGTGAGGGTGCTAAAGCCGCATAGTCCGATTGCCTGGTTCGTCGTGCTAAACACCTCCTTCAAGGACCAAACAATTGGATCAAGAGTGTTTTGATTACATCCTGAACACCCCCATATTTCCTACGTGGGGGCAGAAGCCGACGACTGGCCAACTCTCGATTTCACATAACACGGCCGCACAGGAGGGAAAATTTTTTTAACTAAACATTATATTACATAACGATTTTGTTTCATCATACAGGGAAAAGACAAGATCATTGTATTCATTCAAAAATAGTGTCTTGCACACATTGCGTTGCTACAATGCGCGACCCTTCCAGGACATCTGCAAAATACTGCTCAGGCGTGCGGTGCTCCTTGCCCTCTCGCGGCCCCTCGGTCGTCAGCTTGACGGCGTCCATCTTTGCCCACCATATCTTGACGCGGGCGAAGGCCATGCGCGCACCTTCAATGCAGGCCGATCGCTTGACGACGTCCAGCCAAGGACAGGCGTTTTGTAACACCCACGATGCGGCTATATCTCCCACGTGTCGAGGCATGACTTAGAGGCATTTCCGCAATCCCATGTACTGTATAAGAAAGGGATAAAGAGTTGGCTTACAATTGCCACTTCACACAAATAACAAGTTAAACATACATCATCCAGAGTACAATCAAGGTCTGACTACGGAACCAAAATAAAGGAAGACAACCCCAAATGCTAGATCCCAGATCGTCCCAACTGGGCTCCACTACTGATCAACCGGAAAAGACACAAAACAATGATCAAGATCTTCATCGAGCTCCCTCTTGAGCTCGGTTGCATCACCTGCACTGGTATCATCGGCACCTGCAACTATTTTGGAAGTATCCGTGAGCCACGAGGACTCAGCAATCTCACACCCGCGAGATCAGGACTATTTAAGCTTATGGGTATGATAAGGTAATGAGGTGGAGCTGCAGCAAGCGCTAAGCAAATATGGTGGCTAACATACGCAAATAAGAGCGAGAAGAGAAGCAATGCAACGGTCGAGAAGCTAGAAGTGATCAAGAAGTGATCCTGAAACTACTTACGTTCAAGCATAACACAAGACCGTGTTCACTTCCCGGACTCCGCCGAAAAGAGACCATCATGGCTACACACGCAGTTGATGCATTTTAATTAAGTTAAGTGTCAACTTCTCTACAACCAGATATTAAAAAATTCCCATCTGCCACATAACCGCGGGCACGGCTTTCAAAAGTTTAAACCCTGCAGGAGTGTCCCAACTTAGCCCATCACAAGCTCTCATGGTCAACAAAGGATATTTCTTCTCCCGGAAAGACCCGATCAGTCTCGGAATCCCGGTTACAAGAAATTTCTACAATGGTAAAACAAGACCAGCAAAGCCGCCTGAATGTGCCGACAAATCCCGATAGGAGCTGCACATATCTCGCTCTCGGGGCACATCGGATGAGACATCCTACGAGGAAAACCAGCCCTCAAGTTTCCCCAAGGTGGCCCTGCAATCTACTCAGTTCGGACCAACACTCAGAGGAGCACTGGCCCGGGGGGTTAAAATAAAGATGACCCTCGGGCTCCGGAAACCCAATGGAAAAAGGCTTAGATTTTTAGGCAAATGCAAAACCAAGGTTGGGCCTTGCTGGAGGAGTTTTATTCAAAGCGAACTGTCAAGGGGTTCCCATAACACCCAACCGTGTAAGGAACGCAAAATCAAGGAACATAACACCGGTATGACGGAAACTAGGGCGGCAAGAGTGGAACAAAACACCAGGCATAAGGCCGAGCCTTCCACCCTTTACCAAGTATATAGATGCATTAATTAAATAAGAGATATTGTGATATCCCAACATATCCATGTTCCAACATGGAACAAACTTCAACTTCACCTGCAACTAGCAACGCTATAAGAGGGGCTGAGCAAAAGCATTAACATAGCCAAACAACGGTATGCTAAGAAAGGTTGGTTAGAGGCTTGACATGGCAATATGGGAGGCATGATATAACAAGTGGTAGGTAGCGCGACATAGCGATAGAACGAACAACTAGCAAGCAAAGATAGAAGTGATATCGAGGGTATGGTCATCTTGCCTGAGATCCCGCAAGGAAGAAGAACGAGTCCATGAAGTAGACAAACGGACGTAGTCGAACGGATCCTCACAAACGCAACGTTACCGGAACTAACAAGAAGAAGCAACACCGAAAAGGAGCAAACAACATGGTAAACCAACAAGCATAAACATGGCATGATGCACAATCAAGTATGATGCATGTCCGGTTTAATGAGGCATGGCATGGCAAAGTGCACAACCAACACTACAAATTAAGTGGAGCTCAATATGCAACGGGTTGCATATTGACAAAACACCACATGACTTATTTAGTTCTCTCCCGTTTATTTACTCAACAAAATTAAATGTTGGTCAACATGGAAAGAGGTGAGGCATAAGTAAAACGAACTATTTAGGCAAGTTTAAATGAGGCCGGAAATATCAAACAACGATTCCAGTAAACCCCCACATGCAAATTTTAGAGTTGGTACTGTTCTGCCCTATACATAATTTTAGAGTTATTAAACATGCAAAGTAAAGCCACCATGTTAAACTAGGCATTTTTCTACCCCATTTACATATAAAGTTTATTAAATTCGGAGCTACGGTTAATTACTTATGAAATAAAGCATTTTAACATGGCATTAGAGAAAATTAATGCAAAAAGCAATTTAAACATTTTAAACATGGATGAAAGTTGGAAATTATGAAACTAGACAAAATTCTAGGCATTTTACATATATAATGTTTTTACATGTGATGCATGGTTGGTGAGTTAGGATATGCATGAAACTTAGGGGGTTTTTTGTAAAACAGTAATCCTTTGGAATATGAAGAAATTCACAGATCTAAATAAAAGGTCATCAGGCCAAATCTGAGGCAAAACGGGCCAACAGCAGCGGGCGCACCATACCTAAAAGAAGTCCGACCGAGGCATGGCGAAGGAGTGCTCACCTCGGGCCAAACGGGCCAGAAGTTGATCGGACTGAGTGCGTCTGGGCCAGATCTGGAGGCGCTAGGCCTCACAGGATCGAATCGAGGCAAGAGCCGTGGTCAACGCGCTCGGGAGCGCTGACCCCATCGATGCAGGCGTACGGCCTCAGGTGGCTCCGGCTCCGGCAGGGCTTGGAACGGCGGCAGGGACCAGGGACGGGCGGATCCAGTCTCTAGCTACCGGATCTGGCCGGAGATGGCAAGGGCGGCGGCGGTCCATGCTTCGGGCGCCCATGGCGGGGCTTCCATGGCAGAGAGAGGGAGAAAGGTTAGAGAGAAAACAAAGGAGGCAGGAGAAGGAAGGAGCAGGGGGCGGCGACCTGCGGGGCGCCGGCGACAAGGCGGAGCATGAGGGCGGCGAGGATACGGCGTCCGCAGGGTTGGGGCAAGGTAGAGGAGCGCTCGAGCGCTCCTGCTTCTTGGGGTGGAGCGGGAGGAGACGAGGCCCCTACTCGGGCAGGCGGCGGCACAGATCCGGCCTCGAGGCCCAGATCGGGGACCGGGCGGGCCTCGCGCGAGCTCCGCGGGCCGCGATGGTGGGAGGCGATGTGGCAGCCTCCTACTGGTCAGGAACGGTGGCGCAGGCGACGGCTGGCCAGTCGGGGCACGCCAAGTGTCGCGGTGGAGGTGGAGGGCGTCGGAATCGAAGGAGAAGGTGGTAGGTGGCGGCTGCTGATTAGGGGTGCAGAAATTTAGGAGGAGGGGTAGGTAGCTGTCCAAAAATGGAAGGATAGTTCTATATATAGACACAGGGACTAGGTTAGGGGGATTTGGGGGCTTCCGGAGCCCTCTGATCGTGATCCGATGGCTCCGGTCGGAGGGGAGGGGTTAGATGGGCTAGGTGGGCTATGTAGAGTGTGATGGGTTGAGAGGAGAGAAGAGAAGGCAGCCCGACAACAGTTTCCGAAGACCGAAAACATCCGATGAATAACCGGCTATAATGCCGCTATATGTTTAACGGTTGGGCAAACAAACAAGCTCTGAATGCGACGAAACTTGGCAGGCGGCCTACTCACAACATAGCAACACTGCATGCCAACTTTCAATCCATTCCGAGAACATTTTCTGGTCACTTATAAAATAATATTTCGGACGTGCCGCGGGCGCGTGCAAGTGTGTCTAGGCTCAGAACGAACAACGGAGAGAACTGGGAGACCCGGACGAATGCAAGTTTTGAAAACATGCAGATGCAATGCGGATGATGACATGGCAAGATGCAACACACAAGCGAATGACAAGGCAACAACAACGAATAACTGGAGGACACCTGGCGCATCAGTCTTGGGGCTTTACACGTTCACCAGCCGCTTCACGAGTCCGAAGTAGGTGCCGGGCATAGCTTCGGCTGGCCACAGCCGGATTATCAAATCCTTCATGGCCAGTGCGGCCACTCTATGCAGCTCCACCATCTGTTTTAGCTGATCAGTGAAGGGCACGGGATGCTCTGGCACAAGATACTGTGACCAGAACAACTTCTCCGCCGAGCTCCCTTCTTCGGCTCGGAAGAACTCCGCAGCATCGGACACACTACGTGGCAGATCTGCAAATGCCCATGGAGAACTCCGAATCCGGGTTAGTAGGAGATATTGCTTCTTCACATGATTGCTTTGCATACTAAATGCCTTACCCGCTGCGATCTTCTTGGCCTCCTGGATCTCCTAGAGGGCACCCTGGGCTTCAACCCGGGCCGCTTCCGCGCTTTGGCGAACTTTTGAGAGTTCGGCCTCTCGAGCCGAAACATCTCCCTCTAAGGCCTCATATTTCTTGACAGCATCTTGGAGCTCTTGCTGGACCTCGTTCATCCTGGCCTTAAGCTTTTTACGAGCAGCCTACTCCTTGACAGCTTTTCCCTCGGCTTCGGCCAGGACCTTTTTCAGGGCCTCGACCTCGGTCGTCGCCCCTACAAAAATCATGACACTACGGTCAGTATATATCATTTATTCTTTCCGAATACATAGCAAGTCACTACATACCTTGCCGGTCTTCCAGCTGCTTCCTCGCCTGGCCGAGCTCCTCTTCAGCCCGCTCCAGTCTCTGCTTTAGTCTGGAGACTTCGGCAGTACGAGCGGTCGCTGCTAGCAGCGACGCCTGCTTATTCACATCAGACACAGTTTGGTTAGTTTCCTGCGGAATTTAATTGATCCTTTGTCCGGCTTTTCTTTCCGAACACCGGACAGTGTCTCAGGGGCTACTGTCTAGATTGGAATTTTCTTGGTTAAACGCCACTTAGCTCATAACCTGTCGGCATGCCACTGCATGCTTTGGTCAGTCCGCTCTTGATGGACTGAACCTACTCAATCACCGTACCCATAAGGATACGGTGTTCTTCCACAATGGAAGCGCCTCGTAGCACTTCCAATTGATTATCCAGTGCCTCTGGTTGGACAGAGGTCGCCGGCGGGACAGGCATGAGGCTGCTTGTCAGACTCTGGGGCCGTATGGGTCTCCGGATCCATGCTCAGAGGGGGGCGGATTGAGCACGGCCCCCATCGTTAGTCTCCATGGGGGTCTGTTCCCCCATGTGTCCGGTGGCTGAGGTATCGCCCTCCGGCGCCGCCATGACGGCCTCCTGAACCTCTTCCTAGTCTGGGAAGGTCCTCTGGGATAGCACCTCGTCATCTCCCTTGGCCTTGGGAGAGTAAGCGGCCGGCGGTGTCTCGCTGGCCATATCCTTTGAGTCCAATGAGCCTCTCAATGAGGATCACCAGATGCTGTCGTGGCCGGACTGCAGTAACATGATTAAACCATATAAAATACCATAAGGTGGAAAGGCCGCATATATAGACGTGTATGGGTTCTTAGCACTCACGATGCGGCCAGGGGCTTGTTCCGGGGGCGTTGCTCCGGACTGCTGTCGACGTCCCACGCGGAGCTGTCCGCGAGGGGGCCTTTCCCCCTCTTGGGCGCCTCCGCCTCCAGATTTGTGGAGGCCACCCTCTTCTTCCTCCCCCCATCAGGGGGAGAGTCGCTTTCCTCCTCCTCTTCATCATCGTCATCTTCGGTGGCGGAGGAGCGGGTCTCTTTGGACGTCACGTCCGAAGCGCCCTTGCGGCGGGGGCCACTCCGGACCCCCTTGGCCTTCCCCTTGGCCTTCTTCTCCGGCGTCGTATAAGGCGCCGGCACCAGCATCTTCGCTAGACGTGGGATGACTGGTTCCTCAGGTAGCGGAGCCGGACACCGAATCCGCTTCGCCCTCTCCATTCATTCCTGAAGAAGCAATGATGATAAAAAGTTCAGATATCCTCCTTGAAATAAGCAAGTAGAGGGCGTGTTAAAAACTTACCTTGTTGGCGGTGTGGTTAATGTTGTGCCTGCGGTTCGAGTCTATGGCTGGCGGTGTCTCATTGCCCTTGATGAGCAACTTCCAGGCATCTTTGTGAGTTGTTCAGAAGAGCCTCTCTAGGGTTTGGTGCTTCTTCGGGTTGAACTCATATAAAGGGCAGCTTCAGCTTTGGCACAGGAGAATCCGGCGAACTAGCATCACCTGGATTACATCAACGAGCTTGATATCTTTATCCACCATGCTCTGAATGCGCGTTTGCAGTGCTATCATCTCGTCCGACGAAGACAAATTCGGGCTCTTCTCAACCCAGGAGGTGAGTCGCATCGGAGCAATGGAGTTGAATTCGGCAGTTGCGGCCCAGTTGGCGCCGCGGGGTTTTGTGATGTAGAACGACAGTTTCTGCCATTCCTTGACAGTCTCCACGAAAGTGCCTTTTGGCTAGGGGACGTTGGTCAGCTTGCTCACCATGGCGCCTCCGCGTTCCGCGTGCTGGTTATCCACCACCTTCGGCTTCACGTTGAAGATCTTGAGCCACAGCCCGAAGTGTGGTTGGATGCGGAGGAAGGCCTCGCACGACTATGAACACTGAGATGTTGAGGAAAGAGTTCGGGGTTAGATCATGGAAATCTAGCCCGTAATAGAACATCATCCCGTGGACAAAAGGTGGAGTGGAAACCCTAGCCCATGGAGGAAATGAGGGATGAATACCACCCTCTCGTTGGGCTTCGGTGTGGGACGACTTGCCCTGGGCTGGAATACGGTGGGTGATTTCCTTCGCCAGGTACCCGGCCGCCTGAAGCTCAGTAATATCCTTCTCCTCGACGGAGGAGGCCATCCACTTGCCTTGACCTCCGGACCCGGACATGGTTGAGTGCTCGCTCGAGTGGGGAAAAGATGAGAACTTGGGCGCTAGAGCTCAAGAGTGGAAGGGCAGAGGAAGAGAGAAGGCGTGGGAGAAGAAGGGGGAATCCTTATCCCCTTATAAAGGCCATGAATATCGAATGCCTGCGCACTCGCCCTAAAACTTGCCTATTTCCAAGGGCTGTGTAAATGGCACGGTTGGGTTATCCACGCACGTATTGATGAGAATCTTGTGATAAGGGGACACGATCTCTACTTTGACAAGACGTGCCAATGGAAACCGCATCTCGTAGCGCGGAACGACAGACAAAAATGGTTCAAAATGACAACCGGACAGACATGATGTCATCTTGTAAAAAAGTTATCAGCAGATAGGACTCGTGAAATAATATATTCCCTGCGGTCATGTGTGGTACTTATGTTGCAAATCCGGACACCATAGTTTTATCCGAAGACAATCTTGGAGTATTCGGAAAGTGGAACCCGCCTTGCAATGCCGAAAACAATCTGCGTGCCGGACACATTGTCATTGAAGCCTGGTTCAGGGGCTACTGAGGGAGTCCTGGACTAAGGGGTCCTCGGGCGTTCAACCTATCGATATGGGCCGGACTGTTGGGCTTTGAAGATACGAAGACCGAAGACTCTACCCATGTCCGGATAGGACTCTCCTTGGCATGGGAGGCAAGCTTGGCGTCGACCATGAAGATTCCTTTCTTTGTAACCAACCTTGTGTAACCCTAGATCCCTCCCATGTCTATATAAATCGGAGGGCTAGGTCCGTAGATACCCCCGAATAATCACAGCCAGACTAGAATTTTAGGGTTTAGTCATTACAATCTCATGGTAGATCAACTCTTGTAATACTCATATTCATCAATATCAATCAAGCAGGAAGTAGGGTATTACCTCCATAGAGAGGGTCCGAACCTGGGTAAACATTGCGTCCCAAGTCTCCTGTTACCATCAATCCTAGACGCATAGTTCGGGACCCCCTACCCGAGATCCGCCGGTTTTGACACTGGCAATAATCCCAATAATTATGTTCACAATATGCTCCCCATGAATGAAAATGATATTGATGTGCCATATACTTGTATACTCAATTTGTGTCATGTTATACATAATAACTATTCTTTCATGATGATGACATGTTCTTATACCATGCATCAAATTTTCTTTGAGCGATGCCTATCTTGTGCTAACTCACATGTGCACATACACATCATGATGGATGATGTGTACATTTACCACACACACACACTTTATTTGGTTTGTGTCTCTTTTGTGTAGGTACCCTTGAATACTTGTCAACCTCACAATCCCATGAGTTGACGAAACAAGCTCTAGAGAGCAATGATGATTTGGGATCCCGTGGATTGGTTTTCATACCATTTCCATTGCGCAATGACTTTACGCATTTCTTCTACATGGCCCTCACATGGTTATGGGTTGTTGTCCATTACATATTCTATGTCCATCTTGCCATGTTCACTTTGCATGATATGCTCATTCCTATGCCTTTGCCATGCATTTGTGACCCATGCTTTGCATTACATATGATGATTGATTCTCGTACTTGTATGTGTATTTGCAGCTTGGTGGAGATATTGCTTGTTATTGCCATGTTCCATTTATGACCCATTCCTATGATGATACTATGATCTTTCTTTGTGTTTGTCCTTGCGGTATGTCATGTGCATTGCCTATACCTACTATTTGCTCACATGGCATGATTGCCATGATTTCCCCTAGTGTGTTGCATCTTCGCTCCGCTAGTTTGCATGACATGATAGATATGCTTGCTTATGCTGCATCACCAATGATTCATACTTGCTTCTCTCATGCAGTTAATGAAAACCATCTACATGCTTTGCATATGATTGCTATTGCTTCTTGTCATATGTCTCCATATGTTGCCTCTCTCATGCTAGATGATTTGCCATGCATTGAGTGCAACAATGCTTTTAGTCGTGCTCATGAGATTGCCTCCATAGCATTATCGCATATATTTGGATATTTTGACATATTTCTTATGAAGCATGCTTGTATTCCTTCTTTGCACCATACACCTAGTGCCATTAATATCGCCATTGTTGCATCATATTATTTGTGCACTTGTGCTTCTAATGGTTATGTGCAAAAGAAGAGAACCATCATGATGGATGATATGTTTATCTACCATGCACATACGTTGTTTGCTTTCTTTTGTGCATGTGAAGGATACTTTGACTTGGTTTCAACTTCCACTTCCCGTGAGTTGAACAGACCATTCGAGCTCTTGAGAATGAACCACTTGCGACCGACTCGCCTCTACATCTCACTTGCTTGTGCTTTAGAATTGTGAAGGACACACAAGGACATGCTTTCAAGGTGATATCCTTCTCTTTTGATAACAAACAAACTATGAACATGAATTTGTGGATTGTCGGTGTCAAAACCAGCGGATCTCCGGTAGGGGGGTCCCGAACTGTGCGTCTAAGGCAGATGGTAACATGAGGCGGGGGACATGATGTTTACCCAGGTTCAGGCCCTCTCGATGGAGGTAATACCCTACTTCCTTCTTGATTGATCTTGATGATATGAGTATTACAAGAGTTGATCTACCACAAGATCATAGAGGCTAAACCCTAGAAGCTAGCCTATGGTATGATTATTGTTGTCCTATGGACTAAACCCTTCGGTTTATATAGACACCGGAGGGGGCTAGGGTTACACAGAGTCGGTTACAAGGAAGGAGATCTACATATCCATATTTCCAAGCTTGCCTTCCACGCCAAGGAGAGTCCCATCCGGACACGAGACGAAGTCTTCAATCTTGTATATTCATAGTCCAACAGTCCGGCCAAAGGATATAGTCCGGCTGTCCAGAGACCCCCTAATCCAGGACTCCCTCAGTAGACCCTGAACCAGGCTTCAATGACGATGAGTCCGACGCGCAGATTTGTCTTCGGCATTGCAAGGCGGGTTCTTCCTCCGAATACTCCATAGAAGATTTTGAACACGAGGATAGTGTCCGGCTCTGTAAAACAAGTTCCACATACCACCATAGAGAGAAGAATATCTCCACAAATCTAATCTGCTGACACGTTTAGCAACATGACATCATGCCATGGCCCGGTCATTATTCAAACCGTTTTTCTCAACCAGCACTGCACATATCGCGAGGCGGTTTTCTTGACATGTCTTGTCAAAGCAGAGATCGTGTCCCCCTTATTACGGGATTCTCATCTATACGGACGTGGGTAACCAAATCGTGCCCGTTGGTATGACTCCTCGATTTTGGGCCAGTCCCAAACGGCCACAAGGAGGACGCTTGATATTCACCCTCTTTATAAAGAGGCCAAGGCCTGTCCTTTTCTTCCTCTCATACTCAATCGAATCCTTCCCCTGCCTCGAACTCCAACACCCAAGTCTCAGGTCAGGCGCTTCGGACCTTCAACCATGTCCGGATCCAACCTTCAAGGTCGGTGGATGCCTTCCTCTGTCATAGAGGAAGACATCAAGAAGGTAAGAGAGGCCAGGTATTTGACCCTCGAAATCTCGCACAGGCTGCCTACTCAAGGGCAGGTCATTCCCACTCCCAAACCCGACGAGAGCGTTGTATTCATCTCTCACTACCTCCGTGGGCTAGGCCTCGCTCTGGATCCCTTTGTTAGGGGGCTCATGTTCTATTATGGGCTAGATTTCCATGACCTGGCCCCGAATTCCCTCCTTCACATCTCGTCGTTCATCGTCTTGTGTGAGGCCTTCCTCCGCATTACCCCACACTTCGGCATGTGGCTCAAGACTTTCAATGTGAAGCCGAAGATGACGAGGGGCGTCACGCAAAGTGCGGAGGTGCCGCAATAAGCAAAAGCGCTGATGTTCCATGGCCAGAGGATTCCTTCCCAGAGGTGTCCAGTTTATGGCAACGGGAGTGGTTTTATATCATAGCTCCCCGGAGTACCAAGTGGGTACCCGTCCCAGCCTTTCGCTCGGGCCCCCCACCACAATTGACGTCATGGATCAACAAGGGGATGGACTGGGGGCCAATAAATGATGTGCCGATATTGCAGAGTCGCATCCGAGATCTCTTAGAGAGAGATGTCAGCATGGCCACGGTAATGCAACTCATGCTAGTTCGTCAAGTCCCGCCTTGCAAACGTCGATCCCTCCGTATGTGGGAGTTCAACCCGGAAGGACCACGAACTATTCAGCACTTCCTCGGCATGACGCTCGAAGAGATGTACAAATTGTTCTTCGGACCACAAATAAAGTGTCCGGACACCACCGAGGATGCGGGTCTGAGCTGTAATCGCCTAGATACCCAAGTAAGTAATCTCGTGGACGAACACGCTGTCTTTTTATTTATCACAACATCATTCTGAAAAGTCGCTCTTTGACCAGGACTGGGTAACAAAGGCGGAGATGATCAGGTGTTCGGGCCCCCTTCCCAAAGGCTCGGCCGATCCAGTACTAGCCAGAATGCTCGAGCCAGTGCCTTACCAGGCGCCCTCAGGGGAAGATAAAGGGGGGGATAAAGAGGCTGAAAGCAGGCCTTACTCATTATCCATCCAAACCAGGGGAATTAGTGCCTCCGCGAAGGAGGATAACCAGGGAGAAGAATCTGAAATTCCCTCTCCCCAAGGAAGGAAGAGGACCACCTCTGAAGACCCGGAAACAAAGATTTCCAAACGGGGGAAGAAATCTTCGCCAGAGGGTCCTGCCTCGGAGGGTACTCTTGCCGCACAATGCCCGCAAGGGGGTCATCCCTCTACCGAGATGTAAGTAAACAAAAGGTACTTAATAGTAAAAATATCCTACATTACTTTTGAAGACAATAACCGAAGCATATATCTTATAGTTCGGATCATAGCCCTTCTCGACAGAGTTCGTCTTCGGGGGATCTTCTTCCGGAGATGATGGAGAGCGAAACACCTCCCCATGCCACTCCGCCTTATGAGGCGGGCGACCCTGAAGTGTCGTCGCGGAGGGTTTCTCCTGATTCGCCGAGGCCAGAGGGTAATCCTTCAGCCACCCGTAGTCCTCGGTATTCGGCTCCTAAAGAGATCAACAGAAAGAGTCTGAAACCATCCGGTGTGCGATTGAACGCACTGAAGGATCTTCTAGAGCAAGCGTCCATCTCAGAAGCGCATCATACGCTAATGGGTACAGTGATCGAGAGGATTTCATTTGCCGAAAGCGGGTTGCATGAAGCTTTTATGAGTCTGCTGAAAGGCTTTGAGGTACATGAAATAGTGTATGTTTTTGACAGTACCGCACATGTTAGGTGTGCCCTATGCAGATAGTAGCCCCTGAGAATCTGGTTGCCGTCGAGAACGGCGGCAAACAGAGGATCATAGTCCCAGGTAATAATCAGGCCGCCTTCATGTGTAGGTGGCGGAAGGTCCAGTGGCTAGTTGGACTGGTGAGTTTGCCGAGCTGAAACGGCAGCTTGATGCGGCAGATGCCGACATCATGCTTGTCAACAAGCGGCTCAACGAGGCACAGGGTATGTGATTTCTCCGATGATCGACACATAGTAAGAGGAGCATGATGCTAGTATCTTTTAATATGTTGTGACTGCAGATGGAGCTGCCGACATGGAGACCCTCCGGGCGGAAATTGCCCGAGCCAAGGAACAAGCCAAGAATAGTGATGCGGCCACTCTAAAGGCGGTTGAAGAGCTGAGGGCCGAACAGGCTGCACATTGCCAAAGCAAGGAAAAAATAGCCAAGATGGCCGTTGAGTTGAAAGATGTCGCCGACCGTTACCAGCTTCTTGAAGAAGAAAGCCGATCGAAGGCGACAGACCTGGAGAAGGCCATGGTAGCAGCCAAGGAAGCCCGCTCTAAAATCAGAGTGACGAAGGAGGAGCTGCATCAAGTTGGAGATATCGCGGCTGGGAAGCCCTTTTTGTGGCGGACGAAGTTCGGTGATCCGAAGTATGCCCCTCTTGATCAACTATGGAGTTCTGTAGATGCATACGTGGATTTGGCAGCCAGTGCTGCTGATGCGGCCGAGTACTTCAAGGATCAAAAAGATCATGAAGTGGCAAGGCTATTTTGGTCACAGTTCCATGTTCCAGTGCGTCCGCTGCTGTTGAATGAGCGAATGGCCGAGTGGGCTGAGCTCCATAGGTTGTCCGGGCTTGCCATGAGGTATGTTGTGGATCATCTGTGGCCAGAAGGGCCAAGGCCGAATAGTTATTTTAGTTTAGTGCAACAGTTCCTTGGTGATGTGCCGCACAACGACGCTATGAAGAGGTCGGCGTGCATAGAGGGTGCATGTATGGCGCTTGCCCATGTCAAGACATACTGGGCAGAGATGGAGGCCACCGCTATTGCAACCCACAGTTCGGCTGTAGGCCGAGTATCTGCCGAGCACTACTTTGAAGAAGTCCTTGAAGGCGCTCGTTCAATAGAGGCTCAGTGCTTGAAGAATATTATGTTCTAGTGACATGTACTCCCATTGTAAAAACAATGTTTTATTGAATTATAAAGGATGTGTTTATACTTTTGCCTGAAAGTATTATGTTGCCTCCTGTGCAGCCATTTATGTATATATGTATATAACCTGAAAGTTTGCAGTCGTCGGCTTCAGCCCCCACGCATATAATGCGGGGGTGTTCGCAAAAATCGTGTATTCACACTTGATCCAACGTCTTGGTCCATTGAGGAGGTGGTGGCACAACGAACGAGGTAATCGGACTATATTGCTTTAACACTTTCACTTAGCCATAGGAGTTTGACGGTGGGACTACTATATAGCCCCTCGTACCTCCGCGCTTGTCCGAATACGGTGCGCGTACGTACATGACCGGGAAGCGGCCCTTCGTTAATGCGGAGGAATCCCTAAGATTCCGCTAAGTCATCGAGTGGTTGACCAGTCTCGTGCTTTATCATGACAGTCAGTTTTTGGCTTTCTCTACTGAGGTGCTTGTCCGGATGAACCAGGGCACAATCGCAGTAGTTCTCCCAGTGCCACCTTAGCCAATGGAGTGGAACGTAAGGTAGCAAAACACGGGAGCCGGGCAAACCCAACATTTTACCAAAGACATGATTCGGAGCTGATGCATATAAGGCCAAACTCGCGACGCCGAACACTCCCTAAGGCATTCGGTCTTTATAACATATTCCAGGCTGAACACTGCCCTTAATAATAAACCCTGAGTGTCAAGGTACGTGCAATATTCTGACGTGGCGAAGTGCCAATAACGCCAGCATCCTTCTCGGTTGTATTGAGTATTCGGAGGATGTGAACAACAAGAGACAGTAAAAAAGGTTTATGCAGGGTCTTAATCTGAAAAGAAACCTTTGAGCGGGTCCCTGCTGCACGTCTGCACCTGTGCCTCCGTTGTGCCGTGTCCTGGACAGGTGTAGCACGATTGTCATCTGTAAAAGAGAAGAACTTAGGTGAAAGTTGCCGTGCCAAAAACAAAATTGGTTATTCTCCAAGGTTGGAAAAAGCGGTAGGCGTAAGCGAGGCGGTTGGCCTTCGCCTAGTGCCTAGGCGGTGCCTAAGCGTCCTAGGCACCGCCTAGGCGGTAATATAGTTTTTACTTGTAGTGTATTTTGTGATTATTATATGGGTGTTGATATTAGTTTAGGGCATATGAATAAGTTAATTACTATCTATTGTCATTAGAATATAACCCGTTTGGCATATCAGTGCAGTATGTGGCATGATTTCTTGCTTGGGTACGTAATTCCTTGCTTGCCCTACCTAGATCTCCATTTATGCCCTAAGCGAGGCATTTGGCCAGTGCCTAGTGCCTAGGCGTGCCTAAGCGCCTCGTAGGCACTGCCTTTTCCAATAGAGTTATTCTTGATAAACCATTAAAATTCAAGATAAGTCAAGTTGAGCCGAACTAGCCCTGATTACACACGGGAAGCCCATGGTACCATCTATGAGGGTTTAACCATCAAACCAATCTCAGGTATATCTAGTGATGCGTCGGACTCGTCTAACCGTGTCCGCGGTCTTGACGACCTATCGTTTATACTGGTTGGTGAGGCCGTCTAGTGCTCGGCTGTTAAAGCCACCACACGTTCTTCCGCGCATAGAGAACGCTCAATATTTCCACTAACTGTGATGGTGCCACATGGACCGGGCATATTAAGCTGTTCTTCCGAGTAGTGCTTGATAGCCTCTTCGGAATGGAGCAATGTCGAAGTCTCACTTCGGTAGTTGTCGGATGAACCGAATACAACCTCAAGTACTAGAGAGCCCATGGAGCGGGCCTCTGGGCCTGGTATTACTCCCTTGGAGGTAGTATTACTGTGGCTGATTTTTGTCGGGTCTATCCCCATTTTGCGGACTGTGTCCTGATATATCAGATTTAGGCAACTGTCGGCATCCATAAGGACTCGTGTGAGATGGTATCCGTTTATTATTGGGTCTAACACCAAGGCAACCAATCCTTCATGTTGGATGCTTGTCGGGTGATCCCTGCGGTCAAAAGTAATCGAGCAGGCCAACCAAGGGTTGAACTTAGGGGTGACGGGCTCTACGGCGCGTATGTCTCGGAGTGCATGTTTGCTTCTCCTCTTCGTCATGTGGATCATGTTTACTGTTTTAACCTCTGGTGGGAATTTTTTCTGTCCTCCAGTGCTCTGCTGGCAAGGTTCGTCCTCGTCTTCGCTTGGTGTCTCCCTCCCCTTGTGTTCGGCGTTTAGCTTACCGGCCTGCTTGAAGACCCAGCATTCTCTGTGGGTGTGATTTGTAGGTTTATCGGAGGTGCCATGAATCTAACATAGTTTGTCTAGAATCTTGTTTAGGCTGGACGGTCCATCTCTGCTGCCTTTGAAAGGCTTTTTTCGCTGACCTGGTCGAGAGCCCCTGAATCCGGCATTTACCACCGTATTATCTAGGCTATCTTCTTTATTTTGACGCTTGCTTTTACTGCGTCGTGGTTTTCCATTGCCATCCATGACTTCGGGTGTGCTTGGGTCGCTGGTGCTACTGCGGGCTAACTAGCTATCTTCGCCCGCGCAAAAGCGGGTCATGAGGCTTGTCAGGGCTGCCATTGTTCTCGATTTTTCTTGGCCGAGGTGTCTGGCGAGCCATTCGTCTTGGACGCTGTGCTTGAAAGCTGCTAAGGCTTCGGCATCCGGGCAGTCGACGATTTGGTTCTTCTTAGTGAGAAACATGTTCCAAAGCTTTCGGGCTGACTCTCCGGGCTGTTGAATTATATGACTTAAATCGTCTGCATCCGGAGGTCGGACATAGGTCCCTTGAAAATTTGCCCGAAAAGCATCCTCGAGCTCCTCCCAACTTCCAATTGAGTTTTCGGGGAGGCTTTTCAGCCAGTGCCGAGCTGGTCCTTTAAGCTTGAGGGGCAAGTACTTGATGGTGTGGAGATCGTCTCCGCGAGCCATATGGATATGGAGGATAAAGTCCTCAATCCAGACCCCAGGGTCTGTGGTCCCGTTGTACGCCTCTATGTTCACTGGTTTGAATCCTTCTGGAAATTCGTGGTCCGGCACCTCATCGGTGAAACATAGGGGGTGTGCGGCACCCCTATAGTTGGATGTATCATGGCGTTCGGACGGTTGTAGTATTCGGTTTTAATTTTGTGCCGGAGCGCGCTTCCTAGATACATAGATGGATCTGGTCATAATAGATTTTTGGCGCAAGTCCTCACGTAGATCGTGTGTTGACTTATGAGCGGCCTTGTTAGCCGCTCTATCGCGGCCACAAGGTGGTTGATCCGGCCGGTTGGCCGTTTTATTTTTCGGCTATGTGGGCTCTACGGCCTCATCGTAGAATTCAGGTAATAGCTTGTGCTTTGGATAGCTCTTTGTGTGGTAACTTCCACCATACTTTTCTTCGTTGTCGAGCACTTTGTTCCACCTGCTGTTGAGCGTATTTTGTGCGGCCTTAAGACTTTGCTTTTGCTGCTTCACACTCCTCGCTGTGGCAATAAGCCTTCTGTGGAGGTTCTCTTGTTCCAAGTGCGTTTCCGGGATGACGTGTGCATCTTCGTCCGGACTTTTTTCCTCCCCGGAGGGGGGTTGATGAGGTTTATCCTTAGCGTCGCCGTGTTCGAACATCGGATCCGTACTATGTTCTCCATCTTCAGTTTCATCGTGCTCTGCCGCTGGGTCAATGTGGTCATCGTTTCCTCTGGAGTCGACTGGAGTGTTATTTTCTCTTGCGCTGTTATCGTTGTTTTGCCGAGGAGGGATTTTGAGCGGCACCTATGCCGACGCTTTGCTTGCTTCTCGAGGGAGCTATTCTTCGCTGCACCCTGCCGTTCTTCGTCATTGTTTTCTTTGGGTGTATCCACCATGTATATGTCATGTGGTGAAGTGGTTGGCCAGCGCTCTGTGGGCACTGGTTCCTCTTCCTCTCCTGCATCGTCGTCCATGCCGTCGATGTCTTCGGAGTCGAAATTGAGCATGTCGGTTAAATCGTCGACAGAGGCTACTAAGTGGGTGGTGGGTGGGCAGCAAATTTCTTCGTCGTCCGCATCCCATTCTAGTCGGACATAGTTTGGCCAAGGATCTCTTGACAAGGAGAGAGACCTTAATGAATTTAGCACGTCGCCGAAAGGTGAGTGCTGAAAGATATCCGCAGAGGTGAACTCCATAATCGGCACCCAATCGGATTCGATAGGCACGGACGCAGGCGGCTCGGAGTCCATGGCCAGAGACGAATCCAGTGGTTCGGCAACACGGCTCTCCTAAGGGGTGAAGTCAGTATCCGGCTCCATCGCCACTGAGAGTGCGGCCTCCATGGCGGGGTCTATCCCCCCGTCCTCGGATGGCGCAATTTGCTCCGGATTGAGGGACGGAGTAGTTGCAGGTGTGATCTCCCGAACACTGTCCGATGGCAGAGTTACATCGTGCTCGCCGCGATTGTGAGGCACACCTGACATGGGCTCGAATCCGTCGAAGATCAAGTCTCCGCGGATGTCGGCAGTGTAGTTTAAGTTTCAGAACCTGACCTGATGGCCAGGGGCGTAGCTCTCGATCTGCTCCAGATGGCCAAGCGAGTTGGCCCGCAGTGCGAAGCCGCCGAATATGAAGATCTGTCTGGGGAGGAAAACCTCACCCTGGACCGCATCGTTACCGATGATCAAAGGAGCCATCAAGACTTACGGTGACGACACAGTGGAACTCTCAATGAAAGCACCAATGTCAGTGTCAAAACCGGCGGATCTCGGGTAGGGGGTCCCGAACTATGCGTCTAAGGCGGATGGTAACAGGAGGCGGGAGACACGATGTTTACCCAGGTTCGGGCCCTCTCAATGGAGGTAATACCCTACTTCCTGCTTGATTGATCTTGATGATATGAGTATTACAAGAGTTGATCTACCACGAGATCGTAGAGGCTAAGCCCTAGAAGCTAGCCTATGGTATGATTGTTGTTGTCCTACGGACTAAACCCTCCGGTTTATATAGACACCGGAGGGGGCTAGGGTTACACAGAGTCGGTTACAAAGAAGGAGATCTACATATCCATATTGCCAATCTTGCCTTCCACACCAAGGAGAGTCCCATCCGGACACGAGACGAAGTCTTCAATCTTGTATCTTCATAGTCCAACAGTCCGGCCAAAGGATATAGTCCGGCCAAAGGATATAGTCCGGCTGTCCGAAGACCCCCTAATCCAGGACTCCCTCATGGATCCCTACTTCATGTGTTGCTTGCACCTTAACATATTTCACACATGCTAGAGATCTTGCTTCGACTTATCATTGCCACATTGCCATGCCTCATGACATATATACCTTGTGTGTTGCATCCAATTATTGGATTACTTGCTCCTATAATATGTTTGGTTGCAACAATGTCATCACTTCACATATGCCATTCCCCATTTATCGCTACATGCTTGACTTGATTACCTCACATATGATGGACAATTGCCCTTTCTATTGTGTTGAGTGCCACACTATCTTCACTACACCCTATGCCCGTTATGCTTGGATTGTCTTGCACTTGACCCATGTGTTTAGACACTTCATTTATTTTGGTGTTGTGAATGACTCTTATGCCAACCATCGACCATTTGTCGAGCGCTTTATGCATGATTGCTATGACCATGAGGTAGATTCTTATTCTCTTGTCACACATATTTGCATCACTACCTCACATTTACAAGCTTGTTTCCGTGATGACCTTGATTGTGCTCAATTCATATACTTACATGCCATGTCACAATCCTTTGTCACACCTTATGCTATGCATGATGACGACACTTGTTCGGTGAATCGCCACTTGAATGCTTGGTTTTGCACTAACGCTAACCACATTTGTTTTCCAACTGTTTGTTGCCCTTACTACTTTTGAAGGAATCACATGATGGTGCAACATTGGAGAGTGACCACCGTGAGCTTCAAGATGATGACTACTTGGTGAACGTCCACTTCTACACGACGACGCCATCTATTTCCCATGATGATTTGGTTTTCGATCTGAGGTCGGATCTTTCTCGAGGGGGGGGGGATGATCTGGAGCATGCTACAGACATCACCATGTTAAGAGTCTGTTTGGTGAGTGACACGTGCGACATCTACTTCAAATACACAAAGGTGAATCATCTCCTTTACACGTGTTCAATTGACCCATCGAGGATGGTATACTACTTGACACTCCTCTCATGTGCATGCATAGGTATCATCGGAGCACCACGAATGACGAGGAGGAGTGCAAGCACCAGTGTACGCCTACACCGTTCGCGAGGGAAGCTTGGAAGCGACGATGGAAGAAAACGATGCAAAATTGGCCCTACCGGACTGTCCAGTCGCCCAACCGGACTGTCCAGTCCATCCAGAGAAGCAGTTTTGGTCTGTGCGGAAATTGCACTACTGGATAGTTTGGTTCGCCAAGTAGATAGTCCGGTAGTACAATTACTGGATGCCCAAAAGTTTCTGTTCCCACCAGACTGTTCGGTCCACTGTACCGGACTGTCCGGTAGTTCATCTGCAGGCCGGATTTGGGCAAGGTCCATGTAACTTTACCCTTTCGCCCTCACTTACCCCTTCCTTGCCTTGGACTTATATATATATATATATATATATCCCTCCTTCTCCTCCATTTTGGGGATCTAAGATTAGAACTACACATTGGAGCTTAGCTCATGTACCTCCCCTTGTGGGACTCCTCTTGAGAGAGAGGCACTCCATTGGAGTTCAAGGCCTCCTTTGGAGAAGATCCCTAGTGGATTCAATACCCCATCTAGGGAAGGATCTATCTAGATCATCAAGACCTCATCTCCTTTGGATTTGGGATGAACTCTACCTTGTATCTTTGTTCCTCTTGTTGTTCATGTACCTTTGTGGATCTTGTGTGGATTTGAGTCTAGTGGATGTGTGATTGGACTTGTTCTTGAGTGTTCCTCTTGTGATTTCCCCTCTTGTTCTTCGCGTTCTTTGGGATTCCCCCCTCCAATTCATGAAAGATCTCCACTTAGGGTTCCACCCTACAACATACTATGTCTGTATTTTGTTTTTATCGATACCTCTCTATCTAAACATGTGGACATGATTTTTGATATCAGCTTTTCGCTTGAGGACAAGCGAGGTCTCAGCTTGGGGGAGTTAATACGTCCATTTTGCATCATGTTTTCCTATTGTTATTTCTAATGTTTTATGCATAATAATGCTTTATGGAGTAATTCTAATGCCTTTTCTCTAATAATATGCAAGGTTTACACAAAGAGGAAGAATACAGTCAGCTGGAATTCTGGACCTAAAAAAGCTACGTCACATATACCTATTATGCACATATCCAAATGAGCTAAAATTTACGGAGAGTTATTTTGGAATATATAATAAATATTGGAGCAAATAACTACCAGAGGGGGCTGCCTGGTGCCCATAAGACACCAGGCGTGCCAGGCCCCCCCAGGCACCTCCACGTGCCCAACCCACCTCCGGTGCCCATCTTCTGGTATATAAGTTATTTTGACCTAGAAAAAATAAGGGGAGTGCTTTCAGGATGGAGCGCCACCATCTCGAGGCAGAACTTGGGCAGGAGCACTTTTTCCCTCTAGCGGAGCGATTCCGCCGGGGAAACTTCCCTCCCGGAGGGGGAAATTGAACCCATCATCATTACCAACCACTCTCTCATATTTGGGAGGCCAATCTCCATCAACATCTTCAACAGCACCATCTCATCTCAAACCCTAGTTCATCTTTTGTGTTCAATCTTTGTACCGGAAGCTCAGATTGGTACCTGTGGGTGACTAGTAGTGTTGATTATATCTTGTAGTTGATTACTATATGGTTTATTTGGTGGAATATTATATGTTCAGATCCATTATGCTATTTAATACCCCTCTGGTCTTGAGCATGAATATTATTTGTGAGTAGTTACCTTTGTTCTTGAGGTCATGGGAGAAGTCACGTTGCAAGTAATCATGTGAATCTGATATGTGTTCATTATTTTGATGATATGTATGTTGTGATTCCCTTAGTGGTGTTATGTGCACGTCGACTACATGACACTTCGCCATATTTGGGCCCAAGGGAATGCATTGTGAGGTAGTTATTAGATGATGGGTTGCTAGAGTGACAGAAGCTTACACCCTAGTTTATGCGCTACTTCGTAAGGGACTGATTTGGATCCATATGTTTAGTGCTATGGTTAGATTTTATCTTAATATTTTTCTCATAATTGCGGATGCTTGCGAGGTGGTTAATCATAAGTGGGAGGCTTGTTCAAGTAAGAATAACAACCAAGCATCGGTCCACCCACATATCAAATTATCAAAGTAGCGAACGCGAATCAAACCAACATGATGAAAGTGACTAGATGAAATCCCCTTTGCCCTCAAGAACGCTTTGCTTATTATAAGAGACCGTTTGGCCTGTCCTTTGCTTCAAAAAGGATTGGGCTACCTTGCTGCACTTTACTTACCGTTATCGTTACTTGTTTGTTACAAACTATCTTGCTATCAAACTACCTGTTACTGACAATTTCAGTGCTTGCAGAAATTACCTTGCTGAAAACCACTTGTCATTTCCTTCTGCTCCTCGTTGGGTTCGACACTCTTACTTATCAAAAGGACTATGATTGATCCCCTCTACTTGTGGGTCATCACATAGCGCATAAGTTTGATCAATGAATATTTCAATCACTTTTCCTAGCATCATAACAACAACTCTTTCTCATAAAACTCATCATGATAAAGTAGTAATCAATTCACAACTTACGGTTCAAACAATGCCTTCTCTTGAAACTTAACAACCTATGTTCTCAGTCACCAAGCAATTGCAATTCAACTTATTCAACAAGGTCTAAGTAAGAGCTCCACATACTCAATCATCATATAGTCTTCTATGGTTGCTAGTACTCAAAGCATATTTTTAGAACAAATGACATCCATCGAACACAGATAAAGATAGGGTCTTAATGTTTCGCCTCCCAACTCATTTATCATAGAGATAATTGTCAACAATAATAAATCATGATAAAATATATTTTCCTGGCCATATGTGCCTAGATATTTCCCCACCACATGATGGTCGCCAACTAGAGAATAATTGAAGTTGAAATGAGAATGCATATTATTGACTCTTGCATAAAAGTAAATACTGAAGAGTAAAACATAGGCCCTTCGCAGAGGGAAGCAGAGGGTGTCATGCACTTTTTATTTTTGGATGCACAATCTCTTAATGCAAAGGAACGTCATGTTATATTGCCCCTTATGATAGCAACCTTTATTATGCAGTCTGTTGCTTTTATTACTTTGCCATCACAAGTTTGTACAACACTTATTTCCCCTTACAATAAAAGATCAACCATATTTAGGAGCAATTTTTAGGCACCGATGATAACTTACTTGAAGGACCTTATTCAATCCATAGGTAGGTATGATGGACACTCATGGCATGAAACTGGGTTTAAGGGTTTTTGGATGCACAAGCAGTATCTCAACTTAGTACGAATATTTGGCTAGCAAAAGATCCTAAGCAAACACCACACGTTGGAGGATCTATGACAATATAACTTCTATGCAAATATACACAACCATAACTCATTACGTTGTCTTCCTTGTCCAACTTCAACTAACTTTCTCAAGTTTGAAAAAAATTAATGGGTATTCACAATCATAGAAGATGTCCAAGATAATATATTTGTATGTGAAAGTTCTCTTCCTTATACTAATCATTCATGAATTGCTTGTATGACCAATATTGTAATTTTCATGCCTCAAAAGATTTAAATTTATAAACCCAATGTGAAGCTACGACTAGGCATGATATTAACATATAATTTCAACTTCATTATATTTGATTCATTCAACAATTTACTCATGGGATATAAGTGAAGCACAAGAGTAAATGACAAACTACTCCAAAAAGATATATGTGAAGATCAAGCGGGTAGTTAAGTAAATGTGTAGCTATTTGAGGACTCTCTCTTATTTAAAAACTTCCAGATCTAAGTATTTTATTAAAGCACCAAGCTAAACAAAATTACATTCGAAGAATAGCACACATCATGTGAAGAAGCAAAAACTTAGGCTCAACCGAGGCTAACCGATAATTGTTGATGAAGAAAGGTGGGATGCCTATCCCCAAGCTTAGATGCTTGAGACTTTTTGAAATATTATATTGTGATGCCTTGGGCATCCCCAATATTGAGATTTTGTGTCTCCTTAATTCCTTTTATATCACGGTTTCCCTGAATCTTAAAAACTTCATCCACACAAAACTCAACAAGAACTCATGAGATAAGTTATTATAAATCAATGCAATAACCTTATCATTCTCTACTATAGAAAATCACTAAAATTATTATTTAACATTGCATACTAAATGCCTATGCATATTTAATAGTCCTATCCTCAAATAGAATCATTAAACAAGCAAACATGTGCAAACAATGCAAATATAACAACAATCTGTCTAAACAGGACAGCCTGTAAAGAATGCAAGAAGATTCTTACTTATCCAACTCCAAAAATTCTGAAAAATTACGAAACTGTGGAAAATTATCATAGCATACTTTGTAAAAATTTCAAGATTTTATCACGTTTTGACTTTCCAGAAGAATCCAGACAATGATAAAAAACTTTATGTTTTCAAACAACAACATATGGACTTGCAAAATAAGCATGGTAAAGGATATACTTGACATTTTTATTGAAATAAAAGATACAAAACACTATTCTAAATAAAAACAAGCAAATTCTAACAAAATAAAATGATGCTCCAAGCAAAACACATATCATTTAACGAATGATAATATAGCTCCATGTGAGGTTACCGATAATGTTGAAGACGAAAGAGGGGATGCCTTCTGGGGCATCCCCAAGCTTAGTTGTTTGGGTATTCCTTGAATATTACCTTGGGTGCCTTGGGCATCCCCAAGCTTAGGTTCTTGCCACTCCTTATTCTTCTCATATCCACATCTCACCCAAAACTTGAAAACTTCAATCACAAAAAACTTAACGGAACTTCGTGAGATAGGTTAGTATGATAAAGACAAATCATTCACTTTGGTAATGTCAACGACAAGATTCATAATTGTTCTCACACAATACCTACTTTATATTATCATTTACACAACTTATATTGAGCAATATAAGCCATAGAAACTAGAAAACAAGCAAACTATGCATTGAAAACCGAATCTGTAAAAAATAGAACATTCTGAAATGATCTGGACAATGACCATACTTATGTTACTCCAAAAAATTGTGAAAAATTATGACATCATAGGAAATTTGTATATAAATCATCTGTTAAAAATACATAATTTTATCTAGTTCTAGTGAATTTAAACAATTATGTTACTAGAATCAAAAGTTTCTATTTTTGCACAGAATCAAGTCAACTATTATCCACACTAACCCAAAGGCTTTACTTGGAACTTTATTGAAACAAAAGCTATAAAACATGATTACTACAGTAAATTAATCACATGAACACACAAAAATAGTAGGTAAAAGTGTTGGGTTGTCTTCCAACAAGCGCTTTTCTTTAATGCCTTTTTAGCCAGGCATGATGATTTCAATGATGCTCACATAAAAGTAAAGAATTGAAACATAACAAGAGCATCATGAAGCATATGACTAGCACATTTTATTCTAACCCACTTCCTATGCATAGGGATTTTGTGAGTAAACAAATTATGGGAGGAAGAATCAACTAGCGTAGGAAGGCAAAACAAGCATGACTTCAAAACTTTCAACACATAGAGAGGAAACTTGATATTAGTGAGATATGTAAAAGCATATGTTCCTCTCTCACAATAATTTTCAGTAGCATAATGAGTGAATTCAACAATATAGTTATCACATAAAGCATTCTTTTCATGATCCACATGCATAAATTTTTTATTACTCTCCACATAAACAAATTTATTCCCATGAATAGTAGTGGAAGCAAACTCAACAAAATAACTATCATGTGGTATTTGATTGGCATAATCAATTTGAGCATTAAAGTCATGATGACAAGTTTCATGTATATCATTACTATTTATAGTATACATATCATCACAATAATCATCATAGATAGCAACTTTTTTATCATCGTCAATTGAAAGCTCTTCCAAAATAGTGGATTCATCATTAAATAAAGTCATGACCTCACCAAATCCAATTTTATCAATATTGTAATAAGATTCAACACCCTCCAAAATGGTGGGATCATTATTACCTAGAGTTGACACTCTTCCAACCCCACTTTCATTAATATAATCATCATAAATAGGAGGCATGCTATCATCATAATAAATTTTCTCATCAAAACTTGGGGGACTAAAAATACCATCTTCATCAAACATAGCATCCCCAAGCTTATGACTTTGCATATCATTAACATCATGGATATTCAAAGAATTCATAATAACAACATTACAATCATGCTTATCATTCAAAGTTTTTATGCCAAACATTTTACTGAATTCTTCTTCTATCAATTGAGCACAATTTTCCGATCCATCATTTTCAAGAAAGACATGATAAAGATGAATCATATGAGGCAACCTCAATTCCCTTTTTTGTAGTTTTATTCTATAAACCAAACTAGTGATAAAACAAGAAACTAAAAGATTCAATTGCAAGATCTAAAGATATACCATCAAGCACCCACGTCCTCGGCAGCAGCAGCAGAAAAGAGCTTGATGTCTACTACGCAACTTTATTATTGTAGACTTGTGTTGGGACTCCAAGCGTAGAGTTTTGTAGGATAGTAGCAATTTTCCCTCAAGTGTATGACCTAAGGTTTATCAATCCGTGGGAGGCATAGGATGAAGATGGTATCTCTCAAACACCCTACAACCAAATAACAAAGAGTCTCTTGTGTCCCCAACACACCAAATACAATGTTAAATTGTATAGGTGCACTAGTTCAGCAAGAGATGGTGATACAAGTGTAGTAATGATAGTAGATGTTGATTTTTGTAATAGGAACAATAAAAAACAGCAAGGTAGCAAGTAACAAAAGTGAGCAAAAACGGTATTACAATGCTTGAAAATGAGGCCTAGGGTTCATACTTTCACTAGTGCAATCTCTCAACAATTCTAATATAATTGGACCATATAACCATCCCTCAACGTGCGATGAAGAATCACTCCAAAGTTCTTATCTAGCAGAGAACATAAAATGGAATTGTTTGTAGGGTATGAAACCACCTCAAAGTTATCCTTTTCGATTAATCTATCGAGCTATTCCTATAAGTGTCACAAACAGCCCAAGAGTTCGTACTAAAATAACACCATATGATGCACATAAACCAACTCTAATGTCACCTAGATACTCCAATGTCACCATGAGTATCTGTGAGTTGATTATACAAAATGCATCACACAACTTCAGATTCATAATACTCAATCCAACACAAAGAACTTCAAAGAGTGCCCCGAGATTTCTACCAGAAAAACAAAGATGAAAACGTGCATCAACCCCTATGCATAGATTAACCCAATGTCACTTCGAGAATCCACGAGTTGAGTGCCAAGACATACATCAAGTGCTCTCAAATCCATAAAAATATTCAATCCGGTAATAATGAAATCTCAAAGATAAAACTTAATTCATCGCAACAAGATAGAGAGGGAGAAACACCATATGATCCAACTATATTAACAAAGCTCATGATACATCAAGATCGTGCCAAATCAAGAACATGAGAGAGAGAGAGAGATTAAACAAAATGCTACTGGTACAAACCCTCAGCCCCGAGGGTGGACTACTCCCTCCTCATCATGGTGGCCGCTGGGATGATGAAGATGGCCTCCGGTGATGATTTCCCCCTCCGACAGGGTGCCGGAATAGGGTCTAGATTTTTTTTGTGGCTACAGAGGCTTGCGGCAGCGGAACTTCTGATCTAGGGTTATTTCTGGGGGTTTCTGTATTTATAGGATTTTTTGGCATCGGTCTCACGTTGAGATGGGCCTCAAGGGGCCCACTACCCACCAGGGCACGCCAGAGGGGGGTGGCGTGCCCTGGTGCCTAGTAGATAGCAGGGGGGCCCTCCTGTGGTTCTTTGCTCCAATATTCTTCATTTGTTCCATAAAAAATCTCCAAAAAGTTTTGTCCAATTCTGAGAACTTTTATTTCTACACAAAAAACAACACCATGGTAGTTTTGCTGAAAGCAGCGTCGGTCCGGGCTAGTTCCATTCAAATCATACCAAAACCATATAAATTTTTTGTAAACACGACATGAATACTTCATAAATTATATATACGTTGGAGAAATATCAGAGGGTAAGGGCTACGCGAATCCACTGAGGGCTCCACCCATGAAGGTGAAGGAAATATGCCCTAGAGGCAATAATAAATTTGTTATTTTATGTTTCCTTATATCATGATAAATGTTTATTATTCATGCTAGAATTGTATTAACCAAAAACTTGATACATGTGTGGATACATAGACAAAACATCGTGTCCCTAGTAAGCCTCTACTAGACTAGCTCGTTAATCAAAGATGGTTAAATTTCCTAACCATAGACATGTGTTGTCATTTGATGAACGGAATCACATCGACAAGACCCATCCGTTAGCTTAGCATATTGATCGTTCAGTTTTATTGCCATAGCTTTCTTCATGTCAAATACATATTCCTTCGACTATTAGATTATGCAACTCCAGGATACCAGAGGAATACCTTGTGTGCTATAAAACATCACAACATAACTGGGTGATTATAAAGATGCTTTACAGGTATCTCCGAAGGTGTTTGTTCGGTTGGCATAGATCGATATTAGGTTTGTCACTCCGAGTATCGGAGAGGTATCTCTGGGCCCTCTCGGTAATGCACATCACAAGAATCCTTCCAAGCAAAGTGACTAATGAGTTAGTTACAAGATGGTGTATTACGTAACGAGTAAAGAGACTTGTCGGTAACGAGATTGAACTAGGTATGTGGATACCGATGATCGAATCTCGGGCAAGTAACATACCGATGGACAAAGGGAATAACGTATGTTGTCATAAATGGTTCGACCCATAAAGACCTTCATAGAATATGTATGGGCCAATATGAGAATCTAGGTTCCGCTATTGGTTATTGACCGGAGAGGTGTCTCAGTCATGTCTACATAGTTCTCGAACTCGTAGGGTCCGCATGCTTAATGTTCGATGACGATTTAGTATTATATGAGTTATGTGATTTGGTGACCGAGTGTTGTTCGAAGTCCCGGATGAGATCACGAACCTAACAAGGAGTCTCTAAATGGTTGAGAGGTAAAGATTTATATATAGGACGATAGTATTCGGACACCGGAAGTGTTCCCGAGGGTATCAGGTACATATCGGGTCACCGGAAGGGGTTCTGGGCACCCCCAACAAAGATATGGGTCTTATGGGCCAAGAGAGGGACAGACGAGCCCACAAGGGGCTGGTGCGCCCCCATATAGGCCGAAATAGGAGGAGAAGGAAAGAGGGGAAGGGAAAAGGGAAGGGGAGGATTCGGCCTCCCCCCTCTCTTTCCTTTCCCCTCTGGTTAATAAGGAAGGGGGGCAAATTGGGGAGGACCCCAAGTAGATTTCCTCCTACTTGGGGTGCCCCCTTGGCTGCCTCTCCTCCCCTCCAACCTATATATATGTGGGGGCACCGCTAGAACACACACCAACAATTGTTAGCCGTGTGCGGCGCCCCCCTCCACAGTTTATGCTTCCGGTCATATCTTCGTAGTGCTTAGGCGAAGCCCTGCACCGATCACTTCACCATCACCTTCACCATGTCGTCATGCTGACGGAACTCTCCCTCGACACTTTGCTGTATCAAGAGTTCGTGGGACATCATCGAGCTGAACGTGTGCAGAACTCGGAGGTGTCCTACGTTCGGTTCTTGATCGATCGGAATGAGAAGAAGTTCGACTACATCAACCGCGTTGTCAAACGCTTTCGCTTACGGTCTACGCGGGTACGTGACACACTCTCCCCCTCTCATTGCTATGCATCTCCTAGATATATCTTGCGTGAGTGTAGGAATTTTTTTGAAATTGCATGCTACGCTTACCAACGGTGGCATCCGAGCTAGGTCTATGCATAGATGATATGCACGAGTAGAACACAAAGAGTTGTGGGCGGTGATCATGATATTGCTTACCACCAACGTCTTATTTTGATTCGGCGGTATTGTTGGATGAAGCGGCCCGGACCAACCTTACATGACCACGTTCATGAGACTGGTTCCACCGACAGACATGCAACTAGTTTTGCATAAAGGTGGCTGGCGGGTGTCTATTTCTCCAACTTTAGTTGAATCAAATTTGACTGTGGCCGGTCCTTGTTGAAGGTTAAAACAACAAACTTGATAAATCACCATTGTGGTTTTGATGCATAGGTAAGAACGGTTCTTGCTAGAAGCCCGTAGCAGCCATGTAAAACTTGCAAAAACTAAGTAGATGATGTCTAACTTGTTTTTGCAGGGCATGTTGTGATGTGATATGGTCAAGACATGATATGGTATACGTTATTGTATGATATGATCATGTTTTGTAAAAGTTACTACAACCGGCAGGAGCCTTATGGTTGTATCTTTATTGTATGAAATGCAAACGCCATGTAATTACTTTACTTTCTCACTATGCATTAGCGATAGTTGTAGAAGCAATAGTTGGCGAGACGACCACGACGCTATGATGCAGATCAAGGTGTCAAGCCAGTGACGATGGAGATCATGAACATGCTTTGGAGATGGAGATCAAAAGCATAAGATGATGATGGCCATATCATGTCACATATTTTGATTGCATGTGATGTTTATCTTTTATGCATCTTATTTTGCTTAGTACGGCGGTAGCATTATAAGATGATCCCTTAACTAAATTTCAAGGTATAAGTGTTCTCCCTGAGTATGCACTGTTGCGACAGTTCGTCGTGCTGACACAACACGGGATGATCGGGTGTGATAGGCTCTACGTTCACATACAACGGGTGTAAGACAGTTTTGCACATGCGGAATACTCGGGTTAAACTTGCTGAGCCTGGCATGTACAGACATGGCCTCGGAACACTGGAGACCGAAAGGTCGAACGTGAATCATATAGTAGATATGATAAACATAGAGATGTTCACCATTGATGACTACTCCATCTCATGTGATGATCGGACATGGTTTAGTTGATTTGGATCACGCATCATTTAGATGACTTTAGGGATGTCTATCTAAGTGGGAGTTCTTAAGTAATTTGATTAATTGAACTTAATTTATCATAAACTTAGTCCTGATAGTATTTGCATGTCTATGTTGTAGATCAATAGCTCGCATATAGCTCCCCTGTTTTATTTTTGATATATTCCTAGAGAAAACTAAGTTGAAAGATGATAGTAGCAACGATGCGGACTGGGTCCGTGATCTGAGGATTATCCTCATTGCTGCACAGAAGAATTATGTCCTTGATGCATCGTTAGGTGACAGACCTATTGCAGGAGCAGATGCAGATCTTATGAACGTTTGACAAGATCGATATGATGACTACTTGATAGTTTAGTGCGCCACGCTTTACGGCTTAGAACCGGGACTTCAAAAAAGTTTTGAACGCCACGGAGCATATCAGATGTTCCAAGAGCTAAAATTGGTATTTCAAACTCATGCCCCTGTCAAGAGGTATGAGACCTCTGACAAGTACTTTGCCTACAAAGATGGAGGAGAATAGCTCAACTAGTGAGCATGTGCTCAGAACATCTAGGTACTACAATCACTTGAATCAAGTGGGAGTAAATCTTCCAGATAAGATAGTGATTGACAGAGTTCTCTAGTCACTATTACCAAGTTACTAGAACTTCGTGATGAACTATAATATGCAAGGGATGACGAAAACGATTCTTGGGTTCTTCGCGATGCTGAAATCAGCGAAGGTAGAAATCAAGAAAGTGCATCAAGTGTTGATGGTTAACAAGACCACTACTTTCAAGAAAAAGGGCAAAGCAAAAGAAAGGGAACTTCAAGAAGAATGACAAGCAAGTTGCCACTCCCATGAAGAAGCCCAAAAGGTAGACCTAAGCCTGAAACTGAGTGCTTATACTGCAAAGGGAATGGTCACTGGAGGTGGAACTACCCCAGATACTTGGTGGATAAGAAGGATGACAAGGTGAACAAAAGTATATTTGATATACATGTTATTTATGTGTACTTTATTAGTGTCCATAAGTAACCCTAGAGTATTTGATACCGGTTCAGTTGCTAAGACTAGTAACTCGAAACAGGAGTTGCAAAATGAACAGAGACTATTTAAAGGCGAGGTGACAATGTGTGTTGGAAGTGATTCCAAGGTTGATAAGATCACCATTGCACACTCCCTCTACCTTCGGGATTAGTGTTGGACCTAAATAAATGTTATTTGGTGTTTGAGTTGAGCATGAATATGATTGGATCATGTTTAATGTGATGCGGTTATTCATTTAAGTCAGAGAATAATTATTGTTCTTTTTTCATGAATAAAACCTTCTATGGTCATACACCCAATGTAAATGGTTTATTGAATCTTGATTGTGGTGATACACATATTCATAATATTGATGCCAAAAGATGCAAAGTTGATAATGATAGTGCAACATATTTGTGGCACTGCTGTTTAGGTCATATTGGTGTAAAGTGCATGAAGAAAATCCATGCAGATGGGCTTTTGGAATAACTTGATTATGAATTATTTGATACTTGTGAACCATGCCTCATGGGCAAGATGACTAAAACTCTGTTCTCCGGAACAATGGAGCGAGCTACTGACTTACTTGAAATAATACATATTGATGTATGCGGTCCGATGAGTGTTGAGGCTCGCGGCGGGTATCGTTATTTTCTGACCTTCACAGATGATTTGAGAAGATATGGGTATATCTACTTAATAAAACACAAGTCTGAAACATTTGAAAAGTTTAAAGAATTTCGGAGTGAAGTGGAGAATCATCGTAACAAGAAAATAAAGTTTCTACAAGCTGATCGCGGAGGCGAATATTTGAGTTACGAGTTTGGCCTTCATTTAAACTAGTGTGGAATAGTTTCACAACTCACGCCACTTGGAACACCACAGCGTAATGGTGTGTCCAAACGTCATAACCGTACTTTATTAGATATGGTGCGATCTATGATGTCTCTTACCGATTTACCACTATCATTTTGGGGTTATGCATTAGCGATAGCTGCATTCACGTTAAAAAGGGCACCATCTAAATCCATTGAGATGACACCGTATGAACTATGGTTTGGCAAGAAACCTAAGCTGTCGTTTCTTAAAGTTTGGGTTGTGATGCTTATGTGAAAAAGCTTCAGCCTGATAAGCTCGAACCCAAATTGGAGAAGTGTGTCTTCATAGGATACCCAAAAGAAATTGTTGGGTACACCTTCTACCACAGATCCGAAGGCAAGATCTTTGTTGCTAAGAATGGATCCTTTCTAGAGAAGGAGTTTCTCTCAAAAGAAGTGAGTGGAAGGAAAGTAGAACTTGATGAAGTAATTGTACCTTCTCTCAAATTGGATAGTAGCTCATCACAGAAAACCGTTCCAGTGATGCCTACACCAACTAGAGAGGAAGCTAATGATAATAATCATGAAACTTCAGATCAAGTTACCACCGAACCTCGTAGGTCAAATAGAGCATGTTCCGTACCAAAGTGGTACGGTAATCCTGTTCTGGAGGTCATGTTACTAGACCATGACGAACCTACGAACTATGAGGAAGCGATGATGAGCCCAGATTCTGCAAAATGGCTTGAGGCCATGAAATCTGAGATAGGAGCCATGTATGAGAACAAAGTGTGGACTTTGGTTGACTTGCCCGATGATCGGCGAGCCATAAATAATAAAAGGATCTTCAAGAGGAAGATGAACACTGATGGTAGTGTTACTATCTACAAAGCTCGACTTGTCGCAAAAGTTTTTCGACAAGTTTAAGGTGTTGACTACGAAGAGATTTTCTCACTCGTAGCGATGCTTAAGTCTGTCCGAATCATGTTAGCAATTGCCGCATTTTATGAAATCTGGCACATGGATGTCAAAACTGCATTCCTTAATGAATTTCTTAAAGAAGAGTTGTATATGATGCAACCCAAAGGTTTTGTCGATCCTAAAGGTGCTAACAAAGTGTGCAAGCTCCAGTGATCCATTTATGGACTGGTGCAAGCATCTCGGAGTTGGAATATACGCTTTGATGAGGTGATCAAAGCATATGGTTTTATACAGACTTTTGGAGAAGTCTGTATTTACAAGAAAGTGAGTGGGAGCTATGTAGCATTTCTGATAGTATATGTGGATGGCATATTGTTGTGATCGGAAATGATATAGAATTTCTGGGTAGCATAAAAGGATACTTGAATAAGAATTTTTGAATGAAAGACCTCAGTGAAACTACTTAAATATTGGGCATCAGGATCTATAGGGATAGATCGAGACGCTTAATAGGACTTTCACAAAGCACATACCTTGGCAATTTTTTGAAGAAGTTCAAAATAGATCAGTCAAAGAAAGGGTTCTTGTCTATGTTGCAAGGTGTGAAGTTGAGTAAGACTCAAAACTCGACCACGGAAGAAGATAGAGAGAGAATGAAAGTCATTCCCTATGCCTCAGCCATAGGTTCTATAAAGTATGACATGTTGTGTACCTGACCTATTGTGTACCTTGCCATGAGTTTGGCAAGGGGGTACAATAGTGATCCGGGAGTAGATCACTTGACAACGGTCAAAATTATCCTTAGGTACCTAAAGAGGACTAAGGAAATGTTTCTCGGTTATGGAGGTGACAAAGAGTTCATCGTAAAGAGTTATCTCAATGCAAGCTTTGACACTGATCTAGATGACTCTAAGTCTCAATCTAGATACATATTGAACGTAGGAGCAATTAGCTAGAGTAGCTCCATGCAGAGCATTATAGACATAGAAATTTGCAAAATACATACGGATCTGAATGTGGCAGACCTGTTGACTAAACTTCTCTCACAAGAAAAACATGATAACACCTTAATACTCTTTGGGTGTTAATCACATAGCGATGTGAACTAGATTATTGACTCTAGTAAACCCTTTGGGTGTTGGTCACATGGCGATGTGAACTATGGGTGTTAAATCACAGGGCGATGTGAACTAGATTATTGACTGTAGTGCAAGTGGGAGATTGAAGGAAATATGCCCTAGAGGGAATAATAAAGTTGTTATTTTATATTTCCTTATATCATGATAAAAGTTTATTATTCATGCTAGAATTGTATTAACCGGAAACTTGGTACATGTGTGGATACATAGACAAAACACTGTGTCCCTAATAAGCCTCTACTAGACTAGCTCGTTAATCAAAGATGGTTAAGTTTCCTAACCATATACGTGTGTTGTCATTTGATGAATGGTATCACATCATTAGGAGAATGATGTGATGGACAAGACCCATCCGTTAGCTTCGCATATTGATCGTTCAGTTTTATTATTGCTTTCTTCATGTCAAATACATATTCCTTCGACTATGAGATTATGCAACTCCCGGATACCGGAGGAATACCTTGTGTTCTATCAAACGTCACAACATAACTGGGTGATTATAAAGATGCTCTACAGGTATCTCTAAAGGTGTTTGTTGGGTTGGCATAGATCGAGATTAGGATTTGTTAGTCCGAGTATCGGAGAGGTATCTCTGGGCCCTCTCGGTAATGCACATCATAAGAAGCCTTGCAAGCAAAGTGACTAATGAGTTAGTTACAAGATGATGTATTATGGAACAAGTAAAGAGACTTGCCGGTAACGAGATTAAACTAGGTATGTGGATACCGACGATCGAATCTCGGGCAAGTAACATACTGATGGACAAAGGGAATAACGTATGTTGTCATAAACGGTTCGACCAATAAAGATCTTCACAGAATATGTAGGAGCCAATATGAGCATCCAGGTTCCGTTATTGGTTATTGACTAGAGAGATGTTTCGATCATGTCTACATAGTTCTCGAACCCGTAGGGTCTGCATGCTTAACGTTCGATAACGATTTAGTATTATATGAATTATGTGATTTGGTGACCAAATGTTGTTTGGAGTCTCGAATGAGATCACAGACCTGACGAGGAGTCTCAAAATGGTCGAGATGTAAAGATTGATATATAGTACAATAGTATTCGGACACCGGAAGTGTTCTGGAGGGTATCAGGTACATATCGGGTCACCAGAAGGGGTTCCGGGCACCCCTGACAAAGATATGGGCCTTATGGGCCAAGAGAGGGACAGACCAGCCCACAAGGGGCTGGTGCGCCCCCATATAGGACGAAATAGGAGGAGAAGGAAAGAGGGGAAGGGAAAAGTGAAGGGGAGGATTCGGCCTCCCCTTCTTTCGCTCCCCCCTTTCTTTCCTTTCCCCTCCGGTTAATAAGGCAGGGGGCGAATTGGGGAGGACCCCAAGTAGGATTCCTCCTACTTGGGGCACCCCCTTGGCTGCCTCTCCTCCCCTCCAACCTATATATATGTGGGTGCACCGCTAGAACACACTCCAACAATTGTTAGCCGTGTGCGGCGCCCCCCTCCATAGTTTACGCCTCCGGTCATATCTGCGTGGTGCTTAGGTGAAGCCCTGCACGGATCACTTCACCATCACCGTCACGACGCCATCATGCTGACAGAACTCTCCCTCGACACTTTGCTGGATTTCCCGCAAAAAAAGACGCTTTGCTGGATCAAGAGTTCGAGGGACGTCATCGAGCTGAACATGTGCAGAACTCGGAGGTGTCGTACGTTTGGTTCTTGATCGGTCGGAACGAGAAGAAGTTTGACTACATCAACTGCGTTGTCAACGCTTCCGCTTTCGGTCTACGAGGGTAAGTGGACACACTCTCCCCCTTTCGTTGCTATGCATCTCCTAGATAGATCTTGCATGAGCGTAGGAATTTTTTTGAAATTGCATGCTACGCTTACCAACAGAAGGGTCCACGAAGAATCAACCTTGTCTATTCCACCATGGCTTACGGCCATGAAGGACTAGTCTCACTCGGGAAGATCTTCATGAAGTAGGCGATCTCCTGGCCCTTACAAACTCCTTGGTTCAGACTCCACATGAACTTGGAGGCTCCCTAGTAACACCTAACCAATCTAGGAGAGACCACTCTCCAAAAGGTAATAGATGTTGTTGTTGTTGATGATAAACTCCTTGCTCTTGTGCTTTGAAAGGTAGTCTCCTCAACACTAAATCACTGTCTCACATTTTTGGCTTGGGTAGGAGAGGGATTGGAGTGGAAAGCAACTTGGGGAGGCTAGAAATCAAGGTTCCAATGGTTGGATTGTAATCTCTTGATCTCAAATCATGAGTAGGTGGTTCTCTCTCAAAAAATGAATGGTGGAAGTGTAGTTTCGTTCTAATGGCTCTCTCTCAAATAGTAAGTGGGGGTGGAGGGGTATAAATGGTCTTCACCAAGAATCCAACTGTTACAACCTTTTGACTCAACTCGGTGACACCGAAATGAAAATCTCGGTAAGATTGACCTGTGTAAAAGATTTGAACATTGGGCATCTCGGTGAGACCAAATGGAACAACTCGGTGGAATTGATGTGCAATGACCTAAGAGAGACCTCATTTTGGCAGTTCCGGTCAAACCAACCCGGTAATTCCGAAAAGGTGTGAAAGGGTTACAAAAGCTTGGTCACCTCATTTCGGTGGGACCGAACTGAAGGAAATATGCCCTAGAGGCAATAATAAAGTTGTTATTTATATTTCCTTATATCATGATAAATGTTTATTATTCATGCTAGAATTGTATTAACCGGAAACTTGATACATGTGTGAATACATAGACAAAACATAGTGTCCCTGGTATGCCTCCACTTGACTAGCTCGTTAATCAAAGATGGTTAAGTTTCCTGACCATAGACATGTGTTGTCATTTGATGAACGGGATCACATCATTAGGAGAATGATGTGATGGACAAGACCCATCCGTTAGCTTATCATAATGATCGTTAAGTTTTATTGCTATTGCTATCTTCATGACTTATACATATTCCTTTGACTATGAGATGATGCAACTCCCGAATACCAGAGAACACCTTGTGTGCTATCAAACGTCACAATGTAACTGGGTGATTATAAAGATGTTCTACAGGAGTCTCTGAAGGTGTTTGTTGGGTTGGCATAGATCGAGATTAGGATTTGTCACTCCAAGTATCGGAGAGGTATCTCTGGGCCCTCTCGGTAATGCACATCACAATAAGCCTTGCAAGCAATGTGACTAATGAGTTAGTTGCGGGATGATGCATTACAGAACGAGTAAATAGACTTGCCGGTAACGAGATTGAACTAGGTATAAAGATACCGATGATCAAATCTCGGGCAAGTAACATACCGATGACAAAGGGAATAATGTATGTTGTCATCGCGGTTTGACCGATGAAGATCTTCGTAGTTATGTAGGAACCAATATGAGCATCCAGGTTCCACTGTTGGTTATTGACCGGAGATGTGTCTCGGTCATGTCTACATAGTTCTCGAGCCCAGAGGGTCCGCACGCTTAACGTTCGGTGACGATTTGTATTATGAGTTATGTGTTTTGGTGACCGAAGTTTGTTCAGAGTCCCGGATGAGATCACGGACATGACGAGGAGTCTCAAAATGGTCGAGAGTTAAAGATTAATATATTGGACGATGGTATTCGTGTTGGGGAACGTAGTAATTTCAAAAAAAAATCCTACGCACACGCAAGATCATGGTGATGCATAGAAACAAGAGGGAATCGTATCGTCCACGTACCCTCGTAGACCGTAAGCGGAAGCGTTATGAGAATGCGGTTGATGTAGTCGAATGTCTTCACGATCCGACCGATCCAAGTACCGAACACACGGCACCTCCGAGTTCGGCACACGTTCAGCTCGATGACGTCCCATGAACTCCGATCCAGCAGAGCTTCACGGGAGAGTTCCCTCAGCACGACAGCATATTGATGGTGATGATGTTGCTACCGACGCAGGGCTTCGCCTAAGCACCGCTACGATATGATCGAGGTGGATTATGGTGGAGGGGGGCACCGCACACAGCTAAGGGATCAATGATCAACTTGTGTGTCTAGAGGTGCCCCTGCCCCCGTATATAAAGGAGCAAGGGGGAGGCCGGCCGGCCCTCTATGGCGCGCCAGGAGGAGGAGTCCTCCTCCTAGTAGGAGTAGGACTCCCCTCTTTCCTACTCCTACTAGGAGGGGGAAAGGAAGGGGGAGAGGGAGAAGGAAAGGGGGGCACCCCCCCCCCCACTCTCCTAGTCCAATTCAGACCAGAGGGGGAGGGGTGCGCAGTCTGCCCTAGGCTAGCCCTCTCTCTCTCCACTAAGGCCCATTATTTCTCCCAGGGTGGTTCCGGTAACCCTCCGACACTCCGGTTTTCTCCGAAATCACCTGGAACACTTCCGGTGTCCGAATATAGTCATCCAATATATTGATCTTCACATCTCGACCATTTCGAGACTCCTCGTCATGTTCGTGATCATATCTGGGACTCCGAACAACCTTCAGTACATCAAAACACAAAAACTGATAATACCGATCATCACCGAACTATAAGCG
The DNA here is from genome assembly GCF_056163025.1 of Triticum urartu. NCBI lineage: Eukaryota > Viridiplantae > Streptophyta > Magnoliopsida > Poales > Poaceae > Triticum > Triticum urartu. The sequence goes on from NC_141878.1 coordinate 223,771,213, forward strand.
TGCGGACCCTACGGGTTCGAGAACTATGTAGACATGATCGAGACACATCTCCGGTCAATAACCAATAGCAGAACCTGGATGTTCATATTGGCTCCCACATATTCTATGAAGATCTTTATCGGTCAAACCGCATAACAGCATACGTTGTTCCCTTTGTCATCGGTATGTTACTTGCCCGAGATTCGATCGTCGATATCTCAATACCTAGTTCAATCTCGTTACCGGCAAGTATCTTTGCTCGTTATGTAATGCGTCATCCTGCAACTAACTCATTAGTTACAATGCTTGCAAGTCTTATAGTGATGTGCATTACCGAGTGGGCCCAGAGATACCTCTCCGACAATCAGAGTGACAAATCCTAATCTTGATCTATGTCAACTCAACAAGTACCATTGGAGACACCTGTAGAGCACCTTTAAAATCACCCAGTTACGTTGTGACGTTTGGTAGCACACAAAGTGTTCCTTCGGTAATCGGGAGTTACATAATATCATAGTCATAGGAACATGTATAAGTCATGAAGAAAGCAATAGTAGTAAACTAAATGATCAAGTGCTAAGCTAACAGAATGGGCCAAGTCAATCACATCATTCTCCTAATGATGTGATCCCGTTAATCAAATGACAACTCATCTCTATGGTTAGGAAACTTAACAATCTTTGATTAATGAGCTAGTCAAGTAGAGGCATACTAGTGACACTCTGTTTGTCTATGTATTCACACATGTACTAAGTTTCCGGTAAATACAATTCTAGCATGAAAAATAAACATTTATCATGATATGAGGAAATAAATAATAACTTTATTATTGCCTCTAGGGCATATTTCCTTCAGTCTCCCACTTGCACTAGAGTCAATAATCTAGATTACACAGTAATGATTCTAACACCCATGGAGCCTTGGTGCTGATCATGTTTTGCTCGTGAGAGAGGCTTAGTCAAGGGTCTGCAACATTCAGATCCGTATGTATCTTGCAAATCTCTATATCTCCCATCTAGACTTGATCGAGGATGGAATTGAAGCATCTATTGATATGCTTGGTTCTCTTGTGAAATCTGGATTCCTTTGCCAAGGCAATTGCACCAGTATTGTCACAAAAGATTTTCATTGGACCCGATGCACTAGGTATGACACCTAGATCGGATATGAACTCCTTCATCCAGACTCCTTCATTTGCTGCTTCCGAAGCAGCAATGTACTCTGCTTCACACGTAGATCCTGCCACGACGCTTTGTTTAGAACTGCTCCAACTGACAGCTCCACCGTTCAATATAAACACATATCCGGTTTGCGATTTAGAATCGTCCGCATTAGTGTCAAAGCTTGCATCGACATAACCATTTACGATGAGCTCTTTGTCACCTCCATAAACGAGAAACATATCCTTAGTCCTTTTCAGGTATTTCAGGATGTTCTTGACCGCTGTGCAGTGATCCACTCCTGGATTACTTTGGTACCTCCCTGCTAAACTAATAGCAAGGCACACATTAGGTCTGGTACACAACATTGCATACATGATAGAGCCTATGGCTGAAGCATAGGGAACATCTTTCATTTTCTCTCTATCTTCTACAGTGGTCAGGCATTGAGTCTTACTCAACTTCACACCTTGTAACACAGGTAAGAATCCTTTCTTTGCCTGATCCATTTTGAACTTCTTCAAAACTTTGTCAAGGTATGTGCTTTGTGAAAGTCCAATTAAGCGTCTTGATCTATCTCTATAGATCTTGATGCCCAATATGTAAGCAGCTTCACTGAGGTCTTTCATTGAAAAACTCTTATTCAAGTATCCTTTTATGCTATCCAAAAATTCTATATCATTTCCAATCAACAATATGTCATCCACATATAATATTAGAAATGCTACAGAGCTCCCACTCACTTTCTTGTAAATACAGGCTTCTCCAAAAGTCTGTATAACACCATATGCTTTGATCACACTATCAAAACATTTATTCCAACTCCGAGAGGCTTGCACCAGTCCATAAATGGATCACTGGATCTTGCACACTTTGTTAGCACCCTTTGGATCGATAAAACCTTCAGCTTGCATCATATACAACTCTTCTTCCAAAAATCAATCTGGAATGCAGTCTTTACATCTGTAGGATCGAAAGTATGTCTAGAGGGGGGATTAGACTACTTGACAAAATAAAAGTCTATCCTTTTCCCAATTTTAGTCTTTGGCAGATTTTAGCTATCTTAGCACAAGTCAAGCAATCTTAACACAATTCAAGCAAGCATGCAAAGAGTCTATGAGCAGCGGAAAGTAAAGCATGCAACTTGCAAGAATGTAAAGGGAAGGGTTTGGAGAATTCAAATGCAATTGGAGACACGGATGTTTTTGTCATGGTTCCGATAGGTGGTGCTATCGTACATCCACGTTGATGGAGACTTCAACCCACGGAGGGCAGGGGCGGATCTGGGCCCCAGGCCCGGGGCATGGCAATTTTTTTTAGTTATTACCTAGCTATACTTTTCAATGGGCCCGGGGCCTAGCCCAACACACAACCAAGGCCCAGGCCAGCCTCTCCATCTTCGCACTTGCACACAGCCTCGCCCACGCACACCTCGCAAGCAGGAACTGCACACGAGTTCCAGTGCGCAGCCGCCGCTGCCCGCTGGTGATTCCCCTCGGCTCTGGCGCTCCCAGGTCGTCCCAGGTCCCTCTGTTGCTCACATGCTCGCCGCTGGCCCACTCTGCCGCTCGCCGGCTCTCTCTGCACGCCAGCTCTGCTCCAGGCTCCGGCCTCCCCTGCCCTGGTCTCCGCCTGTCCGTCACACCCAGCCGCACTGTGTAGGGACTGCCGGCCTCAGGACTGGCCGCACCCTGACTGGCTGCACCACCGTGTATCCCCACACTAGTTCGGTAATATGGGGATATGCATTGTCGAACTGCCTTGCTGTTGTTCTTAAAATTTTGTAGATCGAACATTTTTAGATCTGCTTTGCTACTGCACTACTGCTTATCGTTGTTGCTGTTGTCAAACATTCAGTTTCACTTGAATTATATTCGAATGTGAATGTTGCTGTTGCTGCGGTTAATATTAATTTTATTTCATTTTGTAAAAATAAAATATGAAGAGATATTTTTCATCCATGGCCGCTACAGAACTGTCTACACCCAGAGATATTTTTGGTGTAATTGAGCCATATTTGAGGTAGCTATAGCCTGATGGACCTAAAGTTTTCCTGTTGCGATGGAAAAAAAATTGGACCCGGGGCTTGCTCCAATCCTGGATCCGCCACTGACGGAGGGTAACGGTTGCGCGAGTCCACGGAGGGCTCCACCCACGAAGGGTCCACGAAGAAGCAACCTTGTCTATCCCATCATGGCCATCGCCCACGAAGGACTTGCCTCACTAGCGGTAGATCTTCACGAAGTAGGCGATCTCCTTGCCCTTACAAACTCCTTGGTTCAACTCCACAATCTTTGTCGGAAGCTCCCAAGTGACACCTAGCCAATCTAGGAGACACCACTCTCCAAGAAGTAACAAATGGTGTGTTGATGATGAACTCCTTGCTCTTGTGCTTCAAATGATAGTCTCCCCAACACTCAACTCTCTCTCACAGGATATGGATTTGGTGGAAAGAGGATTTGAGTGGAAAGCTACTTGGGAAGGCTAGAGATCAAGATTCATATGGTAGGAATGGAATATCTTGGTCTCAACACATGAGTAGGTGGTTCTCTCTCAGAAAATGTGTATTGGAAGTGTAGGTATGTTCTGATGGCTCTCTCCACGAATGAAGAGTGGGTGGAGGGGTATATATAGCCTCCACACAAAAACTAACCGTTACACACAATTTCCCAATCTCGATGAGACCGAATTGAGAAACTCGGTCGGACCAATTTAGCAAACCTAGTGACCGATAGGATTTTCGGTGGGACTGAGATGCAACTCGGTAGGACCGATATGGTTAGGGTTAGGGCATAACGTAATCTCGGTGTGACCGATTACACAAACTCGGTGGGACCGATTTTGGTAATAAGCTAACCAGAGAGTTGGTCAGGTAAACTCGGTGGGACCGATCGCTCAATTCGATGGGACCGAAATGTTACAAAAGGAAAACAGAGAGTTTACATTGCAATCTCGGTGGGACCGATCGCTCATCTCGGTAGGACCGAAACGTTACGAAGGGAAACAAAGAGATAACAACCCCATCTCGGTGAGACCGAAATCCCTATCGGTGAGAACGATTTGCCTAGGGTTTGCGGCAGTGGCTATGCCATCTGAACTCGGTGGCGCCGGATAGAAAGAATCGGTGGGTCCGAGTTTGACTTTTGATTTAGGTCATATGTGGATGTGGGAAGGTAGTTGAGGGTTTTGGGGCATATCACTAAGCACTATGAAGCAAGAACCTCATTAAACAACACCTCATCCCTCCTTGATAGTATTGGCTTTTCCTATAGACTCAATGTGATCTTGGATCACTAAAATATAAAATGTAGAGTCTTGAGCTTGAGCCAATCTTTTTGTCCTTAGTATTTTGAGGGGTCCACTTTCCTCATCCATGCCATGCCATGCAATTCATTGAGCTTTTCCTGAAATATTAATCTTGGAATAGCATTAGCTCAATGAGCTATATGTTGTTGGGAATTACCAAAACCACCTAGGGATAGTTGCACTTTCAATCTCCCCCTTTTTGGTAATTGATGACAACATATAGATCAAAGCTTCGACAAATGATAGTAAGAGTGAAAAACATTGTCGCTTTGAAAAGTATGTGAAAAGCAAGAGCTCCCCCTAAATTTGTGCATAGTTTATGATTTGCTTTCGACTGCAAATGCACAGAGAGTTAGGCTCATGGGTTATTCTTCCATGTCACATACATCTTGGTGGAGCGCTCAAAATGATAATAATTAAATAAATGCACTCATCACCAAGCAAAGTGAATGATCATATAGGGATAAAATGATAATGTCATCAAACAAGCATTAAAGTAGCATATGATCGAACACATGATCATCCAAGTATCACGCAGACAGAAAGTATCTCAAACAGGCAAAGCAAATAAAGTTCAACCACCAAAGCAAGAGAGAATAAAAAGCAATGCTCTCTCTCGAAGCCTATGATCTATACATTTTTCTCCCCCTTTGGCAACAAGTTGCCAAAAAGTTCCTAGAAAATGCATAGCACTAAATAGTCTCTCAGGCTTGGTCTTCAGGTGGTGGTGTCCGGATAACTCCAAGAACGAAGGCTTCAATCGAAGTAGATGGAGCTGATGGAGTAGGTGCTGGAGCTGGTGGCACTGAAGCTATGGCTGGTGCAGATGAAGTGGCTCTGGTGTCTGGAACAGGCACTGCAGCAGACCTCTGAGCTCTAGGCACTCTGGGAAATGCATCAGTGGTTGTCTTGCCCTTCCTCTCCTGCATATCATCTTGAAGTTGCACCACAACAGACTGGATCTCAGTTACCTTCACATCCAAGTCATAAAACTTTTGCTCCACGATCCTTTCCAGGCTCTCCTGGTTTTGAGTCAGGGTGGCCAGTCCCTTCTCAATCCTCAGAGTGGAGGCAATCAGGTAGCCAAGCTGATCTTGCTTGCTCTTCAGAAGATACTGAGATGCTTCTTCAATAGTTGGCATCCTTGCAGCCTTTTCAGCCTTTGCCTTCTCCTTCTTGGCTTGTGCATGCACAGAAGATGGTTCATTTTCATCCATCACCACAGTGTTGTCCTCAAATTCTGGGTAGATGGGCAGGTGCTCCTTGTCCAGCAGATATGTGCCAGTGCCCATCTTGGAGTTGATCAGCTCCTGGATCTGTGGGGCATACCCACAACTCCTCTTCTGATCTGCAGCTGTCCTCTTTATGGTTTCAACTATAAGACTCATGACCTTTAACTTCTGTGGGACATCAAAGATGTGAAGCAAATTTATTTCATGGCCTCTAATCATCTTGTGATCACCTGACTTTGGCAAGAGAGCGTGCCTGAGGATCCAACTGATAGTTGGCAAGCCTGACAGAAGGTAATGAACAGATCCAAACTTGTGTATCTCAAGAGCAGCATCTGGGACCTCCTTGTACATGTGTGCCATGGTGTTGTGATCCTTCTTCTTGTTGGCATAGACATCAAAGTCATCTTCACTCTCTTTTGGAGCATTGATCAATTTCGCCCATTCAGCAACCGTTGACTGGTACCTCGTACCTTCAGACATCCACACAATCCTTCCATCTGGGTAGAAGTGAGTTGTGGAGTAGAACTGCATGATGAGCTCATCATTCCATTTTGTGAGCTTCTGAGCCACAAAATCATCAACTCCACACGCCTTGAAGCTGTCATATACACCTGGATAGTGTTCATCATTCTCCCTGATGTACTCCCAGTCGACCCACCTCATGTCACACACTATGGGCTTCTTGTCAAGCAACACTGTCTCATAGAAATCCTGATGTTCTTTGGTATGGAACCTGTAGTCCACAGCAATTCTCCTTCTGGTGGCATATGGATCTGACTCTCTCCATAGCCTCAATCCTGAGTCCTTCCTGATCTTCATGTTCTCTACAACTGGATGAGCATGATTGTGATCTGCAATTTTTGGCTTTAGCTTCCTCAAGACATGTGACTCATCATCTTCTTCTTCCATTTCAGCTTCAGGCACTAGGGCCTTGTTCTTCTCCTCAGCAGGGATGTTCCTGGTGCTCCTCTTTGGTTTTGGCTTCGGAGCTGGAGCAGAAGCCTTAGGAGCAGTCTTAGGCTTAGATGGAACAGCCCCTGCCCTGATGGCATCACCCATAAGCTTCTGAGCTTTGGGTGCTGGTGCAGCATCTTCTTCCTCTTCCTCTTCAGAATCTCTCATGATTGAGGATCTCCCAAGCACTCTTTCAGTGGTCTTCTTGACCCTCTATTTCCTCTTCTTCCCTTCTGCAGCAGCTTCTTTGGGTTCAGATTCCAAAGGTACTTGAGTAGAGGCTCTATCTTTAGACATGGGAATTCTCTTTGCAGGCACTTTGGTCTTCATACCAGGCTTAGTGGCAGCAGCAGTGCTATATTCCTTCTTAACCACTTTCTTCTTGGAAGTGGCCTCATCCTCAACTGTCACATAGTCTTCATCCTCAGATTCAGAAGTTTTCTTCTTTCTGGCCCTGGTGGCAGCTTTGGGTAAGTTGCTTGGGGTGCTCCTACTACCATCATCTGAGCTGCTAGAGGGACTAGTGCCCTCACTCAAGTGAACCTGCTCCTCTGACTTGTTTTGGCTGTCACTCTGATCAGACATATCGCAAACACTGACAGCAGACCCTGTGAATAGATTATAGATGAGGTAGAGTGGATGAGCATCACAAAATGCAGAGGTTTTTGCAAAAGAATGAGTCAAAAACTTAGTTTTAGTTTTCCACAGAAAGCATTTCGGATCAACTGATTTGTAAACTCGGTGATACCGAAGCAGCTGTTGGAACCTAAACTAGTGAACTCGGTCAGATGGAGTCACAGTTCGGTGGCACCGAGACTGCTAGGGTTTCATAAAGTCCTGAACTCGGTCACACCGATTTGCAATTCTCGATCAGACCGAGAATCACATGTGCAATGGCCTGAGCCGAATCGGTGGTACCGAGTTCCACAACTCGGTGGGTCCGAGATGGTTTCGGCGGAAACCTAACCCTAAATTCTCAATTCACGACTAAACTACGGAGTGTTTTCGATGGATAGAATGATCTCAATCATGGCAAGATACATGGAGAACACAATGTGCTAGGAATCAGATAAGGATAGCACAGTGATCGAGTTCATACCCTAGTTCGGCGATGAACTCGCTACGGCGGCAACGGCGGGGTTGATTCCCGTTGACGGCGGCGGAGACCAGCGGCAGGAGGCGGCTAGCGACGAGGAAGACGATCCGGAGACCCTGGAGGCAGAGCGGGCTAAGCGCGGGTCGAGGAGGTTCGGAAAGTTTTCCAAAATTTGACCCGTGGATATATATAGCCCGACCCTATCGGTGTGACCGAGTGGAACAACTCGGTGGCACCGAGATGCATAACTGCAAGCAGTTACTTCAACTCGGTGTGACCGAAAAGTTCAAATCGGTTGCACCGAGATTGAAAACCTAGATCGACCTAGTGATCTCGGTATGACCGAAATGGGTGAATCGGTCAGACCGAAACGCACAAAGAAGTTTTGGTAGTTTAAGTCTATGACGAATCGGGGACTCCGAGTGCTCCTCACACAGAGTGGTTCGAATCTGACTTGATCAAATTTTGTGATGCTGCATGAATAGAGTTTGAGACGAGAAAAGCATAGATAGCTAGAGAAGGTTCTTAGGCATTCTTGTCCATCCACTTGGCCAAAAGAAAAGGAAACCAATCAATCAAAACAACAAGTGGATGTCCTCGAATGAGAAAATTATGCAACCAATATGCTCACACAATAAAATGACAAATGAAATATGTGGCAAAGCATGCACAAACAATTCTAGCATCTATCAAGCAATTAGCGATGACTAGGTCACATATATATGAGTATATTGACTTAGGAGTCAAATGAGAACATTTGATCATAGGTCATACTCATCGTTTAAGCACAAGTGGGGTTACCACTTTTACATAAAGCATTGTTGTGTTCACACCATTAGAGTTGCTTTTACTCAATTTTTAGAGTAAAGCTCCCCCTAGATGTGAGATCCCCCCTAAGAGGGATGAACTAACCTTGGGTTTTGTCAATGATGACTTCATGTAGGTGTTGAAGATGTGGATGCTCTATGTTGATGTAGATCATTTGGAGCTATCCTTTGGAGTGAGTTGCACTTTCAATACCTACACGGGTTAGTCCCACAAGGAACAAACATGGATATCCATAGACATAGAGTGATGCACACACAAGATGATGTCTATGAAAGCTTTAGGTTACCATGTCCCTTGTCTTACCAACAAGAGGGTTTGTGACTCCTTGAACTAGTGCAAGATGCGGAAGTTGATTGCACTTGTTCTTGCCAAAATGATAACAGTGAAATATGTTGGCGGAGTCACCCTCAAGAACTCTCTAGTTCTTCTTCTTCGGGATCCACACCATCTTGATGGGAATCCTCGGAGTTGTAGTTGTACTTGATGAAGTGGAACTTGATGTAGTCTTGGGAACCCACTTGACCAAGGCCTTAGGAGCTTCTTCAAATGCATCAATTTCCTCTTGAAGCTTGTCCTTGCCTTTTTGCTTGTGGTCTTGTGGTGGAAGATCATCTTGAACTTGTGTCCCTTTGAATGAAGTAGGATCATACTTCTCTTGTTGAGGAGCAAACTTTGTCTTGGGGTATTGATCTTCTTCCCACCCAACTCCATTGGCATTGAACTTTCGTTCGAAACCAATCCCTTGATTCTTCTGGTGCCTTCCTTGCTTGCGTACAATTTCCTCGAATTGCTTACTCCCGGCAAGGCTCTTGTAAACACCTTTCTCTATAATTCCCTTCAATAAGCTATTTTCTTGCTCAAGTGTAACTTTGCTAAGAGAATCATTAGTGGAATCAAGAGAACTACTAGAAGCAACAACATTGGAATTAGCATGATCATTGTTACTACTAGAGGAAGAATCTTTCTTGTTCTTGTTACTAGACTTGACTTGAGGCATGTAAGTGGATAAGAGTAAACGCTTGGCAATGTAAGAAGAACTTTTCTTGCGAAGATCATCATTGATTGCCTTTAAGAACTCATGCTCTTGCTCAAGGTTGAGCTTTTCAAAACGTAATTTCTCATGAGTCCTTAAAAGTTCTCGATGATCTCCTAAGATAGTTTCATGAGCTAACTTAAGAGTGTTTAGTTCTTTAGTTAGAGACTCAATCTTCTCCTTATCATTGTCATTCATTTCATCATAGTATTCATCACTATAGTTGTCAACAAATAAATCTTCATCACCTAACAAGTCATCTTCATCACTATTGAAATCAACATACTCGGGGTGTGATACCTTTGGAACTTTGGCCATGAAGCATCTTCCAATTCCTTCATTTGGTGAATCAAATATGTCGTAGGAGTTGGTTGACACAAGTGCTAGACCGGCAACACCTTCATCTTGAGTATATTCGGAGTCGGAGTGATAGCTTCTCTCGGAGTCATTGTCGGAGTCGGAGCCGGATACCCATTCACCAACATGGGCTTGATGTCTTTGTTTTGTGTAGCTCCTTGATGACTTGTCCTTCCTTTCCGAATCCTTGCTTCTCCGTGAGGGTCTTCATTCATATCGATCATCCCTACTCCTTCTCTCCCTTGATGGTGATTCTTCTCTTCTACTTCTTCTTTTGGGAGAATCTTCTCTTCTCTTGTGGGGAGCCGTACACTCATTGGAGTAGTGTCTGGTCTTCCACAATTGTATCAGTTTCACTCTCGACTAGAAGATCTTTTGTAATTGTAGGACCTTGACTTGGAACTTCTCTCTTTGCTTCTATTCTTGTAGAATTTGTTGAAGTTCTTCACCATTAAGCTCAATTCTTCATTGAAGGTTTGTTTCTCACTTGATGATGTGGGGGCTTCGCATGAGGCTTTGTAACCACCACTTGATTTGTTGTGAAGTTCCTCCTTATCCTTGAGTGACATCTCATGAGCAACAATTCTTCCAATGACTTCCGTTGGCTTGAGATCTTTGTAATTTGGCATCATTTTGATCAATGTGCATATGTTATCGTATTTTCCATCCAAGGCTCTTAGGATCTTCTTGATGATGAATTTGCCGGTCATCTCTTCACTTCCTAAGCCGGCAATCTCATTTGTGATAAAAGCAAGCCTAGAGTACATTTCAGCGACACCTTCACCATCCTTCATTTTGGACTTGTCAAGTTGACTTTGAAGCACATCCAACTTGGATTCCTTGACGGAGTTGGTACCTTCGTGCATATCAACCAAAGTATCCCAAATTTCCTTTGCATTCTCAAGACGGCTGATTTTGTTGAATTCTTCGGGGCACAATCCGTTGAAGATGATACCACAAGCTTGAGCATTGTATTGTAGCATCTTCAACTCATCCGCGGTAGCTTCACGATTCGATTATCTCCCATCAAAGAATTCACCTTGCAAGCCAACACACACAATAGCCCAAACGGCAGGGTTATGTCCAAGAATATGCATTTTCATCTTATGCTTCCAACTAGCAAAATTAGTACCATCAAAGTAAGGACCTCTACGGTGGTAATTTCCCTCGCTAGACGCCATACTCTCCTAGGTTGTGAAACCAAGGCTATGACCACCAAAAGCTATGGAAATCAAAGCAAATGGAGACCAAGGCTCTGATACCACTTGTAGGATCAAAAGTATGTCTAGAGGGGGGATTAGACTACTTGAACAAATAAAAATCTATCCTTTTCCCAATTTTAGTCTTTGGCAGATTTTAGCTATCTTAGCACAAGTCAAGCAATCTTAACACAATTCAAGCAAGCATGCAAAGAGTCTATGAGCAGCGGAAAGTAAAGCATGCAACTTGCAAGAATGTAAAGGGAAGGGTTTGGAGAATTCAAACACAATTGGTGACACGGATGTTTTTGTCGTGGTTCTGATAGGTGGTGCTATCGTACATCCACGTTGATGGAGACTTCAACCCACGGAGGGTAACGGTTGTGCGAGTCCATGGAGGGCTCCACCCACGAAGGGTCCACGAAGAAGCAACCTTGTCTATCCCATCATGGCCATCGCCCACGAAGGACTTGCCTCACTAGCAGTAGATCTTCACGAAGTAGGCGATCTCCTTGCCCTTACAAACTCCTTGGTTCAACTCCACAATCTTTGTCGGAGGCTACCAAGTGACACCTAGCCAATCTAGGAGACACCACTCTCCAAGAAGTAACAAATGGTGTGTTGATGATGAACTCCTTGCTCTTGTGCTTCAAATGATAGTCTCCCCAACACTCAACTCTCTCTCACAGAATATGGATTTGGTGGAAAGAGGATTTGAGTGGAAAGCAACTTGGGCAGGCTAGAGATCAAGATTCATATGGTAGGAATGGAATATCTTGGTCACAACACATGAGTAGGTGGTTCTCTCTCAGAAAATGTGTATTGGAAGTGTAGGTATGTTCTGATGGCTCTCTCCACGAATGAAGAGTGGATGGAGGGGTATATATAGCCTCCACACAAAAACTAACCGTTACACACAATTTACCAATCTCGGTGAGACCGAATTGAGAAACTCGGTCGGACCAATTTAGCAAACCTAGTGACCGTTAGGATTTTCGGTGGGACTGAGATGCAACTTGGTAGGACCGATATGGTTAGGGTTAGGGCATAACATAATCTCGGTGTGACCGATTACACAAACTCGGTGGGACCGATTTTGGTAATAAGCTAACCAGAGAGTTGGTCAGGTAAACTCGGTGGGACCGATCGCTCATTTCGGTGGGACCGAAATGTTACAAAAGGAAAACAGATAGTTTACATTGCAATCTCGGTGGGACCGATCGCTCATCTCGGTAGGACCGAAACGTTACGAAGGGAAACAGAGAGATTAAAATCCCATCTTGGTGAGACCGAAATCCCTATCGGTGAGACCGATTTGCCTAGGGTTTGCGGCAGTGGCTATGCCATCTGAACTCGGTGGCGCCGGATAGAAAGAATCGGTGGGTCCGAGTTTGACTTTTGATTTAGGTCATATGTGGATGTGGGAAGGTAGTTGAGGGTTTTGGAGCATATCACTAAGCACTATGAAGCAAGAACCTCATTAAACAACACCTCATCCCTCCTTGATAGTATTGGCTTTTCCTATAGACTCAATGTGATCTTGGATCACTAAAATATAAAATGTAGAGTCTTGAGCTTGAGCCAATCTTTTTGTCCTTAGTATTTTGAGGGGTCCACTTTCCTCATCCATGCCATGCCATGCAATTCATTGAGCTTTTCCTGAAATATTAATCTTGGAATAGCATTAGCTCAATGAGCTATATGTTGTTGGGAATTACCAAAACCACCTAGGGATAGTTGCACTTTCAATCTCCCCCTTTTTGGTAATTGATGACAACATATAGATCAAAGCTTCGACAAATGATAGTAAGAGTGAAAAACATTGTCGCTTTGAAAAGTATGTGAAAAGCAAGAGCTCCCCCTAAATTTGTGCATAGTTTATGATTTGCTTTCGACTGCAAATGCACAGAGAGTTAGGCTCATGGGTTATTCTTCCATGTCACATACATCTTGGTGGAGCGCTCAAAATGATAATAATTAAATAAATGCACTCATCACCAAGCAAAGTGAATGATCATATAGGGATAAAATGATAATGTCATCAAACAAGCATTAAAGTAGCATATGATCGAACACATGATCATCCAAGTATCACGCAGACAGAAAGTATCTCAAACAGGCAAAGCAAATAAAGTTCAACCACCAAAGCAAGAGAGAATAAAAAGCAACGCTCTCTCTCGAAGCCTATGATCTATACATTTTTCTCCCCCTTTGGCAACAAGTTGCCAAAAAGTTCCTAGAAAATGCATAGCACTAAATAGTCTCTCAGGCTTGGTCTTCAGGTGGTGGTGTCCGGATAACTCCAAGAACGAAGGCTTCAATCGAAGTAGATGGAGCTGATGGAGTAGGTGCTGGAGCTGGTGGCACTGAAGCTATGGCTGGTGCAGATGAAGTGGCTCTGGTGTCTGGAACAGGCACTGCAGCAGACCTCTGAGCTCTAGGCACTCTGGGAAATGCATCAGTGGTTGTCTTGCCCTTCCTCTCCTGCATATCATCTTGAAGTTGCACCACAACAGACTGGATCTCAGTTACCTTCACATCCAAGTCATAAAACTTTTGCTCCACGATCCTTTCCAGGCTCTCCTGGTTTTGAGTCAGGGTGGCCAGTCCCTTCTCAATCCTCAGAGTGGAGGCAATCAGGTAGCCAAGCTGATCTTGCTTGCTCTTCAGAAGATACTGAGATGCTTCTTCAATAGTTGGCATCCTTGCAGCCTTTTCAGCCTTTGCCTTCTCCTTCTTGGCTTGTGCATGCACAGAAGATGGTTCATTTTCATCCATCACCACAGTGTTGTCCTCAAATTCTGGGTAGATGGGCAGGTGCTCCTTGTCCAGCAGATATGTGCCAGTGCCCATCTTGGAGTTGATCAGCTCCTGGATCTGTGGGGCATACCCACAACTCCTCTTCTGATCTGCAGCTGTCCTCTTTATGGTTTCAACTATAAGACTCATGACCTTTAACTTCTGTGGGACATCAAAGATGTGAAGCAAATTTATTTCATGGCCTCTAATCATCTTGTGATCACCTGACTTTGGCAAGAGAGCGTGCCTGAGGATCCAACTGATAGTTGGCAAGCCTGACAGAAGGTAATGAACAGATCCAAACTTGTGTATCTCAAGAGCAGCATCTGGGACCTCCTTGTACATGTGTGCCATGGTGTTGTGATCCTTCTTCTTGTTGGCATAGACATCAAAGTCATCTTCACTCTCTTTTGGAGCATTGATCAATTTCGCCCATTCAGCAACCGTTGACTGGTACCTCGTACCTTCAGACATCCACACAATCCTTCCATCTGGGTAGAAGTGAGTTGTGGAGTAGAACTGCATGATGAGCTCATCATTCCATTTTGTGAGCTTCTGAGCCACAAAATCATCAACTCCACACGCCTTGAAGCTGTCATATACACCTGGATAGTGTTCATCATTCTCCCTGATGTACTCCCAGTCGACCCACCTCATGTCACACACTATGGGCTTCTTGTCAAGCAACACTGTCTCATAGAAATCCTGATGTTCTTTGGTATGGAACCTGTAGTCCACAGCAATTCTCCTTCTGGTGGCATATGGATCTGACTCTCTCCATAGCCTCAATCCTGAGTCCTTCCTGATCTTCATGTTCTCTACAACTGGATGAGCATGATTGTGATCTGCAATTTTTGGCTTTAGCTTCCTCAAGACATGTGACTCATCATCTTCTTCTTCCATTTCAGCTTCAGGCACTAGGGCCTTGTTCTTCTCCTCAGCAGGTATGTTCCTGGTGCTCCTCTTTGGTTTTGGCTTTGGAGCTGGAGCAGCAGCCTTAGGAGCAGTATTAGGCTTAGATGGAACAGCCCCTGCCCTGATGGCATCACCCATAAGCTTCTGAGCTTTGGGTGCTGGTGCAGCATCTTCTTCCTCTTCCTCTTCAGAATCTCTCATGATTGAGGATCTCCCAAGCACTCTTTAAGTGGTCTTCTTGACCCTCTATTTCCTCTTCTTCCCTTCTGCAGCAGCTTCTTTGGGTTCAGATTCCAAAGGTACTTGAGTAGAGGCTCTATCTTTAGACATGGGAATTCTCTTTGCAGGCACTTTGGTCTTCATACCAGGCTTAGTGGCAGCAGCAGTGCTATATTCCTTCTTAACCACTTTCTTCTTGGAAGTGGCCTCATCCTCAACTGTCACATAGTCTTCATCCTCAGATTCAGAAGTTTTCTTCTTTCTGGCCCTGGTGGCAGCTTCGGGTAAGTTGCTTGGGGTGCTCCTGCTACCATCATCTGAGCTGCTAGAGGGACTAGTGCCCTCACTCAAGTGAAACTGCTCCTCTGACTTGTTTTGGCTGTCACTCTGATCAGACATATCGCAAACACTGACAGCAGACCCTGTGAATAGATTATAGATGAGGTAGAGTGGATGAGCATCACAAAATGCAGAGGTTTTTGCAAAAGAATGAGTCAAAAACTTAGTTTTAGTTTTCCACAGAAAGCATTTCGGATCAACCGATTTGTAAACTCGGTGATACCGAAGCAGCTGTTGGAACCTAAACTAGTGAACTCGGTCAGATGGAGTCACAGTTCGGTGGCACCGAGACTGCTAGGGTTTCATAAAGTTCTGAACTCGGTCACACCGATTTGCAATTCTCGGTCAGACCGAGAATCACATGTGCAATGGCCTGAGCCGAATCGGTGGTACCGAGTTCCACAACTCGGTGGGTCCGAGATGGTTTCGGCGGAAACCTAACCCTAAATTCTCAATTCACGACTAAACTACGGAGTGTTTTCGATGGATAGAATGATCTCAATCATGGCAAGATACATGGAGAACACAATGTGCTAGGAATCAGATAAGGATAGCACAGTGATCGAGTTCATACCCTAGTTCGGCGATGAACTCGCTACGGCGGCAACGGCGGGGTTGATTCCCGTTGACGGCGGCGGAGACCAGCGGCAGGAGGCGGCTAGCGACGAGGAAGACGATCCGGAGACCCTAGAGGCAGAGCGGGCTAAGCGCGGGTCGAGGAGGTTCGGAAAGTTTTCCAAAATTTGACCCGTGGATATATATAGCCCGACCATGTCGGTGTGACCGAGTGGAACAACTCGGTGGCACCGAGATGCATAACTGCAAGCAGTTACTGCAACTCGGTGTGACCAAAAAGTTCAAATCATTTGCACCGAGATTGAAAACCTAGATCGACTTAGTGACCTCGGTATGACCGAAATGGGTGAATCGGTCAGACCGAAACGCACAAAGAAGTTTTGGAAGTTTAAGTCAATGACGAATCGGGGACACCGAGTGCTCCTCGCACAGAGTGGTTCGAATCTGACTTGATCAAATTTTGTGATGCTGCATGAATAGAGTTTGAGACGAGAAAAGCATAGATAGCTACAGAAGGTTCTTAGGCATTCTTGTCCATCCACTTGGCCAAAAGAAAAGGAAACCAATCAATCAAAACAACAAGTGGATGCCCTCGAATGAGAAAATTATGCAACCAACATGCTAACACAATAAAATGACAAATGAAATATGTGGCAAAGCATGCACAAACAATTCTAGCATCTATCAAGCAATTGGCGATGACTAGGTCATCTATATATGAGTATATTGACTTAGGAGTCAAATGAGAACATCTGATCATAGGTCATACTCATTGTTTAAGCACAAGTGGGGTTACCACTTTTACATAAAGCATTGTTGTTGTAAGGGCATATTTATCCCTAAGGTGTTTTGGTGATTGATGACAATGCGTTTGCGGACTAATCGTGTGCCTTGAGTATCCCAGACTTTTCATCACTAGGCACAACACGGTTGGGCGCCCCTCGAAGACTGTTGAAGAAGGCGTCTTTTCTACGTTTCTTTTTGGTGGATTTGAGTCATAGGAAAGCCGTACTATTAAGAGGGGGTCCGCGTCGGAAAGGTTTGGGTGGAATCATCACGTACACGTCTCTTTCTAGTCCCCTCCTTTTCCCTGGAGCTTCCTCTGCTTTCTCGCCTCCTTGGTTCTGGCTACTGAGTTGGCTCGCGGTAGTACTACTCCCAGGAGAGCGGTATTACCGTAGGCACCAGCGGTAGTACCGTGTGGTGGCGCGGTAGTACCACAGGTGCCCACGGTAGTACCGCTCCCCTGGAGCTGCACTACCGTTGCCCACCAGGCTAGTACCGCTCCTTCGCGGTAGTAGGGGCGGATGTAATTTTTTACATCCGCACCTACCGTGGTAGTACTGCTTTCGCTCCGCGGTAGTACCGTGCTATGTTTTCAGGCAGTAGTACCGCCCCTCAGCAGTACTACTGTGTCGGGTTTTTGCTTCTTCCGTTTCTTTGCGGAAGTAGGCACGGATGTTTCCTCCCCCCTGGCTAGGGGATTTCTTCCTTGTGGTAGTATCGCATGGCGGCGCGGTAGTAGCGCGCTCGCGGAAGTACCTCCCTCAGCTCCTGCGCGTCAGATCGAACCTTGCTGTTGCTGGGGTTGCGGCAGTACCGCGGGCCTGTATGGTAGTACCGCATGACCGTGCGGTAGTACCGCTTGGAAGCAAGCGGTAGTACCGCGCGTCCCTGCGGTAGTACCGCTGGCCTGGTGCGGTAGTACCGCTGGCCGCGGGCTGGTAGGTGGATAACGGTTGGATCTTTGTCCTACACTATTTAAGGGGTCCCCTTCTTCCCCGTTGACTCATCTCTTCCAACCCAAAGCTCCATTGTTGCTCCAAGCTTCATTTTCGCCCGATCTCACTCCCTAGCTAATCAAACTTGTTGATTTGCTCGAGAGTGGTTGAGAAGGCCTCGATCCACACTTCCACCAAGAGAAATTTGATTCCCCCCACTAATCCCTTGCGGATATTGTTACTCTTGGGTGTTTGAGCATCCTAGACGGTTGAGGTCACCGCGGAGACATAGTCCATTGTGGTGAAGCTTCATGGTGTCGTTGGGAGCCTCCAATTGAGTTGTGGAGATTGCCCCAACCTTGTTTGTAAAGGTTCGGTCGCCACCTCCAAGGGCACAAATAGTGGAATCACGACATCTCGCATTGTGTGAGGGTGTGAGGAGAATACAGTGGCCCTAGTGGCTTCTTGGGGAGCATTGTGCCTCCACACCGCTCCAACAGAGACGTACTTCCTCTCAAAGGGAAGGAACTTCGGCAACACATCCTCGTCTCCACCGTCTCCACTCTTGGTTATCTCGTGCCTTTACTTGTGCAAGCTTATTTGTATCATATCTCTTGCTTGCTTGTGTTCCTATCCTTGTTGCATCATATAGGTTGCTCACCTAGTTGCATATCTAGACAACCTACTTTGATGCAAAGTTTAAATTGTTAAAGAAAAGCTAAAAATTGTTAGTTGCCTATTCACCCCCCCCCTCTAGTCAACCATATCGATCCTTTCAATTGGTATCAGAGCCTCGTCTCTCTATTAAGGACTTTACCGTCCGAAGAGTATGGTTGATACCGTAGACGGTGTGGAGGAACACTCCGGTGTGAATCCGACCTCGTCTACGGGCGATGGGGGAACCTCGGTCTCTCGTGAGGAGTTCAATGTGGCCTTGGAGACATTGAAAACCTCCATGACGACCGAGGTTGAAAGCATGTTTACTAAATTCTTTGAGGGGCTTAAACTATCCACCGCACCGTTGAAAGTGGGTGATCCCACCGACAAGGTGACGGATGCTATCTCCGACAAGGGGGAAGCTAGTAGTGAAAAGGCTCCTTCTTCTAGTGGTAAAAATGGCACCGGCATCTTTGCTCATGTGGAACCACCACTTGTTTATGGTGGACCGGTTCCTTCCACTCATTTGAATCATGTCGGTCCTCCCCCTAAGATTGTGAAAAATGAGGACTTTGATTCTTGGGTTTACCGCTTTAAACGTCATTTAAATCATGTGAACACAAATCTTTGGAGAATCATTGAAGAAGGTTTCTATCCGCATGATCCAAGCAACTTCACTCCTCGAGAAGCCGCGGATAATCAATTCAATGAGAATGATCTCTTCATCATTCAAGATGCAATCCCACCCAAAGACCTACCTCATCTTCGGCCCTTCGCCTTGGCCAAAGACGCATGGCTTTGTGTTGTCTCCCTCTACTGGGGAAGCGCAAGCATTCAATGCTCCAACTATGAAGTGGTGCAAGATGAGGCCGATGAGTTTGCAATGAAAGAAGATGAAGAACCTCCTGAGCTTTATCAGAGAGTAACCAAACTCGCGGTCTCACTCCGAGATCACGGGAGCAAGGACACGGATGACAATTGGATCAAGCGCAAATTCCTCAAGGCAATGATGCCCTACCACAAGGCCATGTCCTCCATCATTCGTCAAAGACCGGACTTCCACACCTTGACCTCAAGCGAAGTGTTGGATGAGTTTGTGGCCATGAACATTTTGCACAAGACCGCCGACAATGCGGTGCTTTGTTCTCAAAGGGCAAAGAAGCCCAACCTTGCATTGAAGGCCAAGCTATCCGTTGAAGAATAAGAAGAGGAAGAAGAGGAGAGCAACCCCGAGGATACAAAGTATGCATATTATGAACACATGGCACTTGCTTGAAGGCAATTTTGGAGCAAGAAAAACTCGAGGCCAAACTTTAACAAGAACAACTCAAGTGGCACGAAGAGCAAGCAACGTGTAAGGACTTGCTACAATTGTGGCAACGTGAGTCATTTTGTTGCGGAGTGCTGATGACCCACAAGTATAGGGGATCTATCGTAGGCCTTTCGATAAGTAAGAGTGTCGAACCCAACAAGGACCAGAAGGAAATGATAAGCGGTTTTCAGCAAGGTATTCTCTACAAGTACTGAAATAAGTGGTAACAGATAGTTTTGTGATAAGATAAATTGTAACGAGCAACAAGTAAAAAAAGTAAATAAAGTGCAGCAAGGTGGCCCAATCCTTTTTGTAGCAAAGGACAAGCCGGAACAAACACTTATAATAGGAAAAGCGCTCCCGAGGACACATGGGAATATCGTCAAGCTAGTTTTCGTCACGTTCATATGATTCGCGTTCAATACTTTGGTAATTTGATATTTGGGTGGACCAGTGCTTGGGTGTTGTTCTTACTTGCACAAGCATCCCACTTATGATTAACCTCTATTGCAAGCATCCGCATCTACAGCAAAATTATTAAGGTAAACCTAACCATAGCATGAAACATATGGATCCAAATTAGCCCCTTACGAAGCAACGCATAAATTAGGGTTTAAGCTTCTGTCACTCTAGCAACCCATCATCTACTTATTACTTCCCAATGCCTTCCTCTAGTCCCAAATAATGGTGAAGTGTTATGTAGTCGACGTTCACATAACACCACTAGAGGCTAGACAACATACATCTTATCAAAATATCAAACGAATACCAAATTCACATGACTACTAATAGCAAGACTTCTCCCTTGTCCTCAGGAACAAACGTAATTACTCACAAAGCATATTCATGTTCATAATCAGAGGGTAATAATATGCATATAGGATCTGAACATATGATCTTCCACCAAATAAACCAACTAGCATCAACTACAAGGAGTAATCAACACTACTAGCAACCTACTAGCACCAATCCCGAACTTTGAGACAAGAATTGGATACAAGAGATGAACTAGGGTTTGGAGATGAGATGGTGCTGGTGAAGATGTTGATGGAGATTGCCCTCTCCCGATGAGAGGAGCGTTGGTGATGACGATGATGATGATTTCCATCTCCAGGAGGGAAGTATCCCCGGCAGAACAGCTCTGTCGGAGCTCTAGATTGGATCCGCCAAGGTTCCGCCTCGTGGCGGCGGAGTCTCGTCCCGAAAGGTTGCTTCTGGTTTTTTTTCTCATCGAAAGACTTCATATAGGAGAAGATGGATGTCGGAGAGCCACCAGGGGGCCCACGAGGTAGGGGGCGCGCCCTAGGGGGGGCGCCCCCCACCCTCGTGAGCAGGGTGTGGGTCCCCTGGCCTTCATCTTTGGCGAGGATTTTTCTTTATTTATTTTAAGACGTTCTATGGAGTTTTAGGACTTTTGGAGTTGCGCAGAATAGGT
The DNA here is from genome assembly GCF_056163025.1 of Triticum urartu. Classification (NCBI taxonomy): domain Eukaryota; kingdom Viridiplantae; phylum Streptophyta; class Magnoliopsida; order Poales; family Poaceae; genus Triticum; species Triticum urartu. Next base: position 223,792,330 of record NC_141878.1, read on the forward strand.
CTCTAATATTTGCTCCTTTTCTAGCCCAGAATTCCAACTGCCGGCGTTCTCCCTCCTTATGTAAACCTTGTAAAATAAAAGAGAATAGCCATAAGTATTGTGACATAAAGTGAAATAACAGCCCATAATGCAATAAATATCGATATAAAAGCATGATGCAAAATGGACGTATCAACTCCCCCAAGCTTAGACCTCGCTTGTCCTCAAGCGAAAAGCCGATAACAATAAATATGTCCTCATGTTTAGAGGTAGAGGGTCGATAAAAATAAAATACGGACATGAAGGCATCATGATTATTCTCATAACAGCAACATATATAGATTTTGTCATATGATTACTTATGTTCAAGTGATGATCTATTCACAATGCAAAAGTATAAATCATAAACCTTATTGGGCTCCGACAAACCATAATCTCAGTCATTGAAGCAATTGCAATTTATCATAACATCAGAAAGAGTCTATGTCAGAGCTAAAAAGCAAGTCCACATACTCAACTATCATTTAGTCCTCCATAAGTGCTAACACTCATGCAATACTTGTGGTTACGGAGTTTTAATCGGACACAGAGAAAGATAGGGGCTTATAGTTTTGCCCCACAACCTTTTACCTCAAGGGTAATGTCAACAATAATGGTTCATGCTCCCCTACATCCAATTAGATATATATATCATGTTCTTTCCAACATGCTGAGCTTGCCAAAGGGTAAAATGAAAAAGAAAAGGTGAAGATCACCATGACTCTTGCATAAGGTAGAAGATAATGATAAAGGATAGGCCCTTCGCAGAGGGAAGCAGAGGTTGCCATGCGCTTTTATGGTTGGATGCATAAAATCTCAATGCGAAAGAACGTCACTTTATATTGCCCCTTGTGATATAAACCTTTATTATGCAGTCCGTCGCTTTTATTACTTCCACATCACAAGATCGTATAAAGATTATTTCTCCCACACCAATCAATCATACATATTTAGAGCAATTTTTATTGCTTTGCACCGATGACAACTTACTTGAAGGATCTTACTCAATCCATAGGTAGATATGGTGGACTCTCATGGCAAAACTGGTTTAAGGGTATTTGGAAGCACAAGTAGTATTTCTACTTGGTGCTGAGAATTTGGCTAGCATGAGGGGGAAAGGCAAGCTCAACAAGTTAGAGGATCCATGACAACATACTTTATCTCAGATATAAGAAAGACATAACTCATTACGTTGTCTTCCTTGTCCAACATCAACTCTTTAGCATGTCATATTTTAATGAGTGCTCCCAATCATAAAAGATGTCAATGATAATATATCTATATGTGAAAACCTCTCTTTCCTTATTACTTCCTATTAATTGCAACAATGACCAAAGCTATGTCTGCCAACTCCCAACAACTTTTAGTCATCATACTCTTTCTATGTGAAGTCATAACTCTCAATAAGATCAATATGAACTTTTTGTTTTTTTATTCTTTTCTTCTTTCTTTTATTCACCCAAGATCATGGCAAAATAATCAAGCCCTTGACTCAACACTAATCTTTATTATATATAGCTCATGGACTCGATTAGAAAGAGAGATCAAAAAGCAAAAATCAAAACTAGATCATGCCATAAACTTTATTCTACTAGATCAAGATACTACTAATAGGATCGAACTAAGAAAAACGATAAAGATAGGAGTTGTGATGGTGATATGATACTGGGGCACCTCCCCCAAGCTTGGCAGTTGCCAAGGCGAGTGCCCATACCCATGTGATTATATCTCCTTTGTCGGTGAAGAAGGTGGAGGTGACAGATAATCGCACATCGAGCGTAAGAGGTCCTCCAGCTTGCGAATAATGCCCTTGAGTGCGACAATATGCTCCTTCAACAAAATATTTTCTTGTGTGAGATACTTGTTTTGTATACGAGCTAACTCAATCATCTTGAAAGCTTCGATCTCAGTTGGGGTAAGAAGGTTATGATCAAGTTGAAGGATGTCTTTTGCTGCCGGAGCTTGATCCTCCGTGGCCTTCTTGATCCTTTCATCCTTATTGACCCTCGTGGGTTCTTCCCTCTTCAGATCTATCTTCATTATCCAAGCATCGTTGTCACCATAGTTGGAGAAGGGAGACGACATGATGCCTAGCCTGGAAAACCCTGACAGAAAATAGCTCGAAACAAGAATAGAGGAGGTTTGCGTGATACGGGAGTCAAAACCTTCGGGAGGTTATATAATGAATTTTTACTGACCAAAATACGTATCGTGCAAGAAAACGGAGTCCGGAAGGCACACGAGGTGCTCGCGAGGTAGGGGGCGTGCCCAGGGGGTAGGGCGCGCCCACCACCCTCGTGGGGCCCTCGTGTCCTTCCCGGACTGCTACTTATTTTTCTATTTTTCTAAATATTCCAAAACGGAGAAATATTGCCTTAAAAATTGTTTTGGAGTTGGTTTACTTACCGTACCACATACCTATTCCTTTTTGGAGTCTGAAACATTCCGGAAAGTGTCCCTTATGTATTCCTCCGGGGTTACGGTTTCAATAATATTGGTTTCAACATTTATGGGATTACCTGAGATATAATGTTTAATTCTTTGACCGTTTACCACCTTCGGATTTGTGCCCTCGAAGTTGTTGATTTTTATGGCACCGGAACGATAGACCTCTTCGATAACATAGGGGCCTTCCCATTTAGAGAGAAGTTTTCCTACAAAAAATCTTAAATGAGAGTTGTATAGCAATACATAATCACCTACGTTAAACTCATGCTTTTGTATCCTTTTGTCATGCCATCTTTTAACTTTTTCTTTAAACAACTTGGCATTTTCATAAGCTTGGGTTCTCCATTCATCAAGTGAGCTAATATCAAATAACCTCTTCTCACCGGCAAGTTTGAAATCATAGTTGATCTCTTTAATAGCCCAATATGCCTTATGTTCTAGTTTGAGAGGTAAGTGACATGCTTTTCCATAAACCATTTTATACGGAGAGATACCCATAGGATTTTTGTATGCAGTTCTATATGCCCATAATGCATCATCAAGTTTCTTAGACCAATTCTTTCTAGACCTATTAATAGTCTTTTGCAAAATTAATTTGAGCTCTCTATTGCTCAACTCTACTTGACCACTAGACTGTGGGTGATAAGGAGATGCAATTCTATGATTAACATCATATTTAGCAAGCATTTTACGGAAGGCGCCATGAATAAAGTGTGAACCACCATCAGTCATTAAATATCTAGGGACTCCAAACCTCGGAAAAATAACTTCTTTAAGCATTTTAATAGAAGTGTTATGATCAACACTACTAGTTGGAATAGCTTCTACCCACTTAGTAACGTAATCAACAGCAACTAGAATATGTGTGTATCCATTAGAGGCAGGAAAAGGTCCCATATAATCAAAGCCCCAAACATCAAACGGTTCAATAACAAGGGAATAATTCATAGGCATTTCTTGACGTCTACTAATATTACCAATTCTTTGACATTCATCACAAGACAATACAAACTTACGGGCATCCTTGAAGAGAGTAGGCCAATAAAAACCAGATTGCAGTACCTTATGTGCAGTTCTATCTCCAGCGTGGTGTCCTCCATAAGACTCGGAATGACACTTGCGTAGGATCTGTTCCTGTTCATGCTCAGGTACACAACGTCTAATAACACCATCTACTCCTTCTTTATAAAGATGTGGGTCATCCCAAAAGTAATGTCTCAAGTCATAGAAAAACTTTTTCTTTTGCTGGTATGTGAAGCTAGGTGGTATAAACTTAGCAACAATATAATTAGCATAATCAGCATACCATGGAGTACTACGGGAAGTACTTATAACATTTAATTGTTCATCAGGAAAGCTATCATTAATAGGCAGTGGGTCATCAAGAATATTTTCTAACCTAGACAAGTTGTCTGCAACGGGGTTCTCAGCTCCCTTTCTATCAACAATATGCAAATCAAATTCTTGTAGCAAGAGAACCCATCTAATAAGTCTAGGTTTAGCATCTTTCTTTTCCATAAGGTATTTAATAGCAGCATGATCAGTTTGAATAGTTACTTTAGAATCAACAATATAAGATCTGAACTTATCACAAGCAAATACAACTGTTAAAAGCTCTTTTTCAGTAGTAGCATAATTTCTTTGAGCATTGTCTAGAGTCTTACTAGCGTAATGAATAACATTTAATTTCTTATCAACTCTTTGCCCTAGAATAGCACCTACAGCATAATCACTAGCATCACACATAATTTCAAAGGGTAAATTCCAATCAGGTGGCTGAACAACAGGTGCAGAGACTAATGCTTTCTTAAGTATTTAAAATGCTTCTACACAATCATCATCAAAGACAAATGGTATATCTTTTTGCAATAAATTAGACAGAGGCCGAGAAATTTTTGAGAAGTCCTTAATGAACCTCCTATAAAATCCAGCGTGACCAAGGAAACTTCTTATACCTTTAATGTCCTTGGGACATGGCATCTTTTCAATAGCATCAACCTTGGCTTTATCAACTTCAATACCTCTTTCAGAAACTTTGTGCCCCAAGACAATACCTTCATTAACCATAAATTGGCACTTTTCCCAATTCAAGACAAGATTAGTTTCTTCACATCTCTGCAAAACTCGATCAAGATTGCTCAAGCAATCATCAAAAGAAGAACCATAGATGGAAAATTCGTCCATGAAAATCTCACAAATCTTTTCACAAAAGTCAGAGAATATAGCCATCATGCATCCTTGAAAGGTAGAAGGTGCATTACATAAACCAAAAGGCATACGTCTATAAGCAAAAGTACCAAAAGGGCATGTAAAAGTAGTCTTAGATTGATCTCTAGCCGACACAGGTATTTGAGAGAAACCAGAATAACCATCTAGAAAGCAATAGTGTGTATGTTTGCATAATATTTCTAGCATTTGATCAATAAAAGGTAAGGGGTAATGATCTTTCTTAGTAGCTTTATTTAATTTGCGGAAATCAATTACCATCCTATAACCTGTGATAATTCTTTGTGGAATCAATTCATCTTTATCATTAGGAACAACAGTAATATCTCCCTTCTTAGGGACACAATGGACAGGACTTACCCACTCACTATCAGCAACGGGATAGATTATACCTGCCTCCATAAGCTTAAGTATTTCTTTTCTTACCACTTCTTTCATTTTAGGATTCAGACGTTGCTGAGGATCACGAAGTGGTTTGGCATCTGCTTCCAAATTTATTTTATGTTGACATAGAGTGGGACTAATGCCCTTAAGATCATCAAGAGTATATCCAATAGCAGCACGATGCTTCTTCAGAGTTTTCAATAATCTTTCTTCTTCATGCTCTAAAAGGTTAGCACTAATAATAACAGGATATATCTTCTTTTCATCAAGATAAGCATATTTAAGATTATCAGGTAACAGTTTAAGCTCAAACACGGGATCACCCTTGGGTGGAGGAGGATCTCCTAAAATTTCAACAGGCAAATTGTGTTGCAGAATAGGTTCCTGTTTACAGAATACTTCATCTATTTCTCTTCTTTCATTCCTGAACATATCATTTTCATGGTCTAGCAAATAGTGTTCTAAAGGATCACTAGGAGGTACAGAAATAGAAGCAAGACCAATAATTTCATCCTCACTAGGAAATTCTTCATCACGATGTTGTTTACTAAATTTAGAAAAAATAAACTCATGAACCAAATCATCCAAGCCAATAGTAACAACATTCTTTTCACAATCTATCCTAGCATTAACAGTGTTCAAGAAGGATCTACCAAATATAATGGGACAAAAGCTATCTTGCGGAGAAGTAAGAACAAGAAAATCAGCAGGATATTTAGTTTTCCCACACAAGACTTGAACATCTCTAACAATTCCAATTGGTGAAATAGTATCTCTATTGGCAAGTTTAATTGTGACATCAATACCTTCTAACTCAGTAGGTGCAATTTCATTCTTAATTTCTTCGTATAAATATGCGGTATAACACTAGCACTCGCACCCATATCACATAAGCCATGATAACAATGGTCTCCTATTTTAGCAGAAATAACAAGCACGCCTACCACAGGTCTATGTTTATCTTTAGCACAAGGTTTAGCAATTCTAGCAGTTTCACCTTCGAACTGAATAACATGCCCATCAATATTATCAGATAACAGATCTTTAACAATAGCAATATTAGGTTCTACTTTAACTTGCTTAGGAGGTGTATAAGTTCTAATATTGCTTTTACGAACAACAGTTGAAGCTTTAGCATGATCCTTTACTCTAACAGCAAAAGGTGGTTTCTCAACATAAGAAGTAGGAACAATAGGATCATTATAAGTGACAGTCTTTTCTTCAACTTTAATAGGTGCAGCTACTTTTACTTCTATGGGAGGATGATATTTAAACCACTTCTCCTTAGGGAGATCAACATAAGTAGCAAAAGATTCACAGAAAGAAGCTACTATCTTAGAGTCAAGTCCATATTTAGTGCTAAACTTACAGAAAATATAGGTGTCCATAAAAGATTTAACACAATCAAACTTCGGTGTCATACCTGACTCCTTACCTTCGTCGAGGTCCCAATCTTTAGAGTTGCGTTTAATTCTATCCAATAAAGTCCATCTAAATTCAATAGTCTTCACCATAAAAGAGCCAGCACAAGAAGTATCGAGCATGGTGCGATTGTTTTTAGAAAGCCGAGCATATAAATTTTGAATAATCATTTCTCTTGAGAGCTCATGATTGGGGCATGAATATAACATTGATTTAAGCCTCCCCCAAGATTGAGCGATGCTTTCTCCTTCGCGAGGCCAGAAATTATATATATAATTGCGATCACGGTGAACAAGATGCATAGGGTAATACTTTTGATGAAATTCCAACTTCAATCTTTTATAGTCCCATGATCTCATATCATCACATAGCCTATACCATATCAATGCGTCTCCCTTCAAAGATAAAGGGAAGACCTTCTTCTTAGCAACATCATCGGGTATACCTGCAAGCTTAAATAATCCACAAACTTCATCCACATATATTAAGTGCTCACCAGGATGCTTTGTTCCATCTCCTGTAAAAGGGTTAGCTAGCAGTTTTTCCATCATACCCGAAGGAAATTCAGAAGGAGTTTCATCTTCAATAGGTTCAGTAGGTTGAGGAGAAACTCTTGGCTCTACTGGACGGGGTGAAGATACCCCGAACAAGCTCCTCAGAGAATTACTTTCCATAGTAACAAGTGATAGTAAATTTCAGCACAATATATAAATTTTTCCTTACCAAATTCCACCTACCAAAGGCGCTACACTCCCCGGCAACGGCGCCAGAAAAGAGTCTTGATGACCCACAAGTATAGGGGATCTATCGTAGTCCTTTTGATAAGTAAGAGTGTCAAACCCAACGAGGAGCAGAAGGAAATGATAAGCGGTTTTCAACAAGGTATTCTCTGCAAGTACTGAAATAAGTGGTAACAGATAGTTTTGTGATAAGATAAATTGTAACGAGCAACAAGTAACAAAAGTAAATAAAGTGCAGCAAGGTGGCCCAATCCTTTTTGTAGCAAAGGACAAGCCGTAACAAACTCTTATAATAGGAAAAGCGCTCCCGAGGACACATGGGAATATCATCAAGCTAGTTTTCGTCACGTTCATATGATTCGCGTTCGATACTTTGATAATTTGATATGTGGGTGGACCAGTGCTTGGGTGATGTTCTTACTTGAACAAGCATCCCACTTATAATTAACCTCTATTGCAAGCATCCGCAACTACAACAAAATTATTAAGGTAAACCTAACCATAGCATGAAACATATGGATCCAAATCAGCCCCTTACGAAGCAACGCATAAAATAGGGTTTAAGCTTCTGTCACTCTAGCAACCCATCATCTACTTATTACTTCCCAATGCCTTCCTCTAGGCCCAAATAATGGTGAAGTGTTATGTAGTCGACGTTCACATAACACCACTAGAGGCTAGACAACATACATCTTATCAAAATATCAAACGAATACCAAATTCACATGACTACTAATAGCAAGACTTCTCCCTTGTCCTCAGGAACAAATGTAATTACTCACAAAGCATATTCATGTTCATAATCAGAGGGGTAATAATATGCATATAGGATCTGAACATATGATCTTCCACCAATAAACCAACTAGCATCAACTACAAGGAGTAATCAACACTACTAGCAACCTACTAGCACCAATCCCGGACTTTGAGACAAGAATTGGATACAAGAGATGAACTAGGGTTTGGAGATGAGATGGTGCTGGTAAAGATGTTGATGGAGATTGCCCTCTCCCAATGAGAGGAGCGTTGGTGATGACGATGGTGATGATTTCCCCCTCCGGGAGGGAAGTATCCCCGGCAGAACAGCTCTATCGGAGCTCTAGATTGGATCTGCCAAGGTTCCACCTCGTGGCAGCGGAGTCTCGTCCCGAAAGGTTGCTTCTGGTTTTTTCTCATCGAAAGACTTCATATAGGAGAAGATGGATGTCGGAGAGCCACCAGGGGGCCCACGAGGTAGGGGGCGCACCCTAGGGGGGGCGCCCCCCACCCTCGTGAGCAGGGTGTGGGCCCACTGGCCTTCATCTTTGGCAAGGTTTTTTCTTTATTTATTTTAAGACGTTCTATGGAGTTTTAGGACTTTTGGAGTTGCGCAGAATAGGTCTCTAATATTTGCTCCTTTTCTAGCCCAGAATTCCAACTGCCGGCGTTCTCCCTCCTTATGTAAACCTTGTAAAATAAGAGAGAATAGCCATAAGTATTGTGACATAAAGTGAAATAACAGCCCATAATGCAATAAATATCGATATAAAAGCATGATACAAAATGGACATATCAAGTGCCCGTATGAGAAGCGGGAAGACAATGGTGGCAAGCTCATCCGAAAGGACAAGGCCAAGTCGTTCCCCAACAAGAGCAACTTCACCAAGAAGACTCCTCCCAAGGCATTGGTGGTACAAGAAAAGTACAATGAGGATGATGACGATGATGAAGGTGATGAGTCGGTTGCCATGGCCTCCGTTGCCATTGCGACGACTCCACGGGTGTCTCTCTTCGACTCACCCAATGAGAGCATCACCGCCAAGTGCCTCATGGCTAAAGCCACCAACAAGGTAACCCCCAACGTCAAAACTACCATCATTAATCATCCTTCTCCGACGGATAGCATTAATGAACTTGAGGGAGCTAATGTGGAGGCAAATGAGTTTGAGGCCTTTATGGGCAAACTTAAGGGAAAATCCAAGAAGTACTTTGTTGCTCTCTTGGAACAACTTGCTGAAGCCAATGACATGATCGAGGCTCACGAAGATACCATCACTAAGATGGAAGGGCATAGTCGTGACTATGATGATGAGATTTCGGGTCTTTCCAATGCTCTTGAGGAAGAGCGTGGTCTTCGTTTGGCTCTTGAGGAGTCACACAACGTTGATCATGCTAAATTAAAGAAAGATTATGATCATGTCCTCATGGTTTCTCATGTGCTAAACTCCGAGAAGGCCGAACTGGAGGTTGATCTTGCTAGACTCAAAGAGGAGTTTGATCTACTTGACAAGGCTCACAAGGTCTTGAAGGGTGCTCATGCTAGCCTCAAAGAGTCTCATGAACAACTTCAAGTAAAGCTAACCAAGGAAAAAAGGCACTTTTCCTCGTATGATGTTATTTGATAATGCAAATGCTACTAACCCATGTTGTGAGCATGTGCATCTTGTTGAGGAGAACGCTAAGCTAAAGGGGCAACTTGAGAGAGGTCTTGCGACTTGCATACAAGGCAAGAAGAACCTCAACGACCTCTTGATCAACCAAAAGGGAGTTGTGGCCAAGGAAGGGGTTGGGTACGTGCCCGAGTCCAAGAACAAGAAGAAGAATGACAAGACCAAACGACCTCCTCCTCTCATGCAAACCTTTGTGAAGGAGGGAGAGAGTGCCTCTGAGGATAAGAGGAAGAACAATGCGAAGGGTGGCATTGTCAAAAAGGGCAATGCCACTCCTCGCATCAAAGCCGGCGACTTTAATCCTTCTTATGTGTTATGTCATGCTAGTGATGGGCATGTCTATGCCAAATTCATTCGTTCTCCTCATGAATACATTGAATGGTCTATTTGGGTTCCAAAGACCCTTGTTACTAACATCAAAGGACCCATTACAAAATGGTTACCTAAAACCAAGCATTAATCTCTTGTAGGTGTTTGCTTCCGGTGGGGGATCATGGTTGCTCGATAGCGGAGCTACAAATCATATGACCGGAAGCAAGGACTTGGTGGTGGACGTGCACAAGATTCCATCTATGCCCACCAATGTCGAGTGGGGTGACGCCTCATCCTCTAAGGTATTGGGACTTGGCAAGGTGGTCATATCTCATGATCTCACGATCGAGAAGGTCATGCTTGTTGAGTCCCTTGCATACAATTTACTTTCCGTTCGTCAACTTGCAATCATGGGCTTTGCCACTTTCTTTGATATCGATACTGTGGCCCTCTTGTGGAGCAAGACTCTTAAAGTAGCCTTTGTTGGGCATGTCGAGAACGGTCTATATGTGATTAACTTTTCGGAGCGACCCACTAAGACCGCGACATGCCTAATGGCTAAAGTTGATGTGGGATGGCTTTGGCATCACCGTCTAGCCCATGTCAATATGATATCTTTGCAAAGTCTTCTCAAGGGGGACCATGTCCGTGGACTAACGAATGTTAGTTCTGCTAAAGATCGTGCTTGCAGTGCTTGTATCAAAGGAAAGCTCCATGAGAAGGCTCACCCTCCCACGACTATCATTTACTCAAAGAGGCCTTTGGATCTCCTTCACATGGATCTCTTTGGGCCTCCATCCTTCGATAGTCTTGGGGGTAGGAAGTATTGCTTGGTGATTGTGGATGACTACTCAAGATACACTTGGGTGTATTTCCTCAAGAGGAAGAGCGAGACCCAACAAACCGTCATTGACTTTGCAAATGAAGCACAACGTCAACACAATGCAAAGATCTTGACAATAAGAAGCGACAACGACACCGAGTTCAAGAACTACACCTTGGATGAGTTTCTTAGTGATGAGGGGATCAAGCATCAATATTCCGCACCTTACACCCCTCAACAAAACGTGTTGTGGAGAGGAAGAACCGGACGTTGATGGATGCGGCAAGGACCATGATGGCAGAGTTCAAGTCTCCGTACAACTTTTGGGCCGAATCCATCAATACCGCGTGTCATGCATCCAATCGGCTCTACCTCCGCAAGGGCTTGAACAAGACTCCATATGAGATACTCGTCGGTAACAAGCCCAACCTCAAGTACTTTCGGGTGTTCGGGTGTAAGTGTTTCATTCTCAAGAAAGGTGTTCGGTTGCCTAAATTTGAGGCTAGAGCTTATGAGGGCATATTTGTTGGTTATGCTACAAACTCTCATGCTTACCGTGTCCTCAATAAATCCACGGGACTTATTGAGGAGACATGTAACGTGAAGTTTGATGAGAATAACGGCTCCCAAGTGGAGCAAAGTGGCACTTGTGATGTAGATGATGAAATTCCTCCTCAAGCCATAAGAAGAATGGGTGTTGGCTTTATCCTACCCATTGAGGAACCCCCTGTGACCGAAGGAGAAGGACAATGCTCCACTCAAGTGGAGCCATCACCAACCCAAGGCCCACACGCTTCCGAAGAACAACATGAAATCCCTCATCCTCAAGAACATGACCAAGGGCAAGATCATGCTCAAGACGGTGTTGACACATCAAGTGATGCCCAAGGTCAAGTTCTCTCCTCTGAGCAAGTTCAAGAACAATAACAAGCTCAAGACGACGCTCAAGATGATCAAGTGACCACTCCTCGTCTCACCCCCGAGGAGGAATTGGAGCGTCGTGCCGCCAAGGTTGCTTCCAAGCTCTCCGCCAAGGATCATCTCATGACGAATGTGCTTGGAAGCTTAAGAAAGTGGGTAAGCACTCGTAGACAATTAGCAACTATTGTGAGCATCACGCGTTTGTCTCTTGTGTCGAACCCCACAAGGTCTATGAGGCACTAGAAGATCTGGATTGGCTCAATGCCATGCATGAAGAACTCAACAACTTTGAGCGCAACAAAGTGTGGAGATTGGTGCCAAGACTGACAGGGAACCACAATGTCATTGGAACCAAGTGGATATTTAAGAACAAGCAAGATGCCCATGGGATTATCATTCGCAGCGAGGCTCGTTTGGTAGCACAAGGCTACTCCCAAGTCGATGGTATTGACTACGGTGAAACCTTTGCTCCCGTTGCTCGTCTTGAATCTATTCGCATGTTGATTGCATATGCTTCTCATCATAACTTTAAGTTACAACAAATGGATGTGAAGAGTGCTTTTCTTAATGGTCCCATTAATGAATTGGTTTATGTCAAGCAACCCCCCGGGTTCGAGGATCCCTACTTTCCCGATCATGTGTATCAACTCGATAAGGCACTCTATGGCCTTAAACAAGCCCCACATGCGTGGTATGACCACCTTACCGAGTTGTTACAAGACCGTGGTTTTGAAGTTGGGCTAATCGACCCCACTCTTTTTACTAAGAAAGTCAAAGGGGAGTTGTTTGTGTGCCAATTATATGTTGATGATATTATCTTTGGTTCCCGTAACAAAGCTTTCAACGAGGAATTTGCCGTTCTCATGACCTCAAAGTTCGAGATGTCTTCCATGGGAGAATTGAAGTTCTTTCTAGGGTTCGAAGTGAAGCAAAGAAGAGAAGGAACCTTCATCAACCAAGCCAAATATACTCAAGACATGCTCAAGAGATTCAAGCTAAGTGATGTCAAGCCGGCTTCCACTCCAATGCCCACCAAGTGCCAACTTGACATAGATCCCAATGGTAAAGCGGAGGATCAAAAGGTATATCGCTCCATGATAGGCTCATTGATCTACCTTTGTGCATCTAGACCGAATATCATGTTGAGTGTGGGAATTTGTGCACGGTTTCAAGCCGCACCTAAGGAAAGTCACTATGTAGCGGTCAAACGAATCTTTCAATATTTGGCTCATACCCCAAACTTTGGCTTATGGTATCCAAGAGGAGCAAACTTCAAGCTTGTAGGGTATTCGGATTCCGATTGGGCGGGAGACAAAGTGGATAGGAAGTCCACTTCCAGAGGGTGCCAATTCCTTGGTTGCTCTTTGGTAAGTTGGTCTTCCAAAAAGCAAAGTTGTGTGTCTCTCTCGTCCACCGAAGCGGAGTATGTGGCGGCCGGTAGTTGTTGTGCACAACTCTTATGGATGAGGCAAACTTTAAAGGATTACGGTGTCATTCGTGACAAAGTGCCTCTTTGGTGTGACAATGAAAGTGCCATCAAGATCTCTCTCAACCCGGTGCAACACTTCAAGATGAAGCACATTGAGATCCGGTATCACTTCATCCGGGATCACATTAGGCGAGGAGAGATTGAGCTCAACTATGTCAACACTCATGACAACCTTGCACATATTTTCACGAAGCCCTTGGATGAAGCAAGATTTCGCGAGTTAAGACATGAGCTAAATATCATTGATTCGAGCAATGTTGCTTGAACCCTTGCACACCACACCACACTCAACTTGTTGTCTTGTTTAGATGTAGGCATGGACATAGGGGGAGTGTTATTCTCTCAATGAACTCTCCCTCCCCCCATTATGCATAAATTGATCAAGTCTTTCACATTAGTCATGTTTGATGGTACTTGTGCTTCGAAGACGAGGTTTGGTCATGGACCCAAGGATAATTCTTCGTGGTGCCATACCAATTGACTCAAACATAGGTGGCTACGGCCACCGCCCTCTCTTTGGGGAGGTGGTGTCTCGTGGTTGTTTTGTTTTGTCGTTTGCCTTTCTGCCTTTGTGTGTAGCGTGGTCTTGTGGTGTCGTGTTGCCTCGGAGTGTTCGTGCAAAGACCTCATTTTTCGTGTGCTTGAAACATGCATCTTCTTGAGCCCACGGTACTATCGCAGCTTGCCGCGGTACTACCGCTTTGAGAGGCACGGTACTACCGCGCCAGAGCGCGGTACTACCGCTCAGGCGCGGTACTTCCGCCGAGCGGTACTACTGCGATGAGGCACGGTACTACCGCGCCGTCGAGTGAGCGTGGGGGTTATGACTCGGGCAGGGGAGTTACAACTCCCCATACCCATTCACTCGTCTCTCTCCCCACATCTCTCTCTCTCTCTTGCTCAAGAACGGCGCCGGAGGTCCTCGCCGGATCTCCGTCTCCGGCCACTCTCCTCGGATTCCGACCGGTGGGATCGTTCCCCACCACTTCCTCTTGCCATGGACCAAGGTTTTTCCCCAAATCCCCCTTTTTCTTGGTTGTTCTCTCGCTTCTAGGTTTTTGGGGAGATGCTTTTTGTTCTTGAGATTTTAGGCCAAATCTGTGCAAGAGTAGGTTGTAGGAGAGTCGTGTTGCGTAGGAATCATACTTGATATGTTGTCTTGTGGTAGATTTGTCCAACCATAGTACCGCCGTGATTTCGTGGGCTTTTCTCAGATTTGAACTAGTTCGGATCTGACACGGTGCGGTACTACCGTGTCTCATGTGCGGTACTACCGCTCATGCGGTACTACCGCCCATCAGGTGTGGTACTACCACGCTAGCTCATGCGGTACTACCACCCATCAGACGCGGTACTACCGCGCTTGCTGAGGCACTAAGCTTGTACTACCGCTCCTAGACACGGTACTACCGTGACCTTACACGGTACTACCGCAACTAAAAGCAGTACTACGATCTTAGTTCCACAGCACTTGGCAGTACTACCATAGGGGTCAAATCTCTCTCTAGGCAATTATCTTGTGTGCTCTCTACATGTTTCTTTTGCTTTGTTGTGGTCTTTCCATTGATCCTTCTGGCTTGTCGTGGGTGTTTTGCATTTTGTGTCTCAGGTGGTGGCTCTCGCCGTTCCAATCCAAGTCGTGACACTGGCTCCAAGCATCTGCGCAACCCCCAAGATGAAGCCCCAGAGGGCTCCAATGCCCCCAAGCGCAATGTCAAGACCACTGCCAGCAAGCAAAAGGAACCTGCTAAGGGCATGGACGATATTTCAGTATCTGAGTATGTCGAACACCGGAAGAACAATCCCTATGTGAATCCTCGGGCTACCCTCAGAGGCACCGAGTTGTTCTGGACCAAGCAACAGGTCCTCATCTATCTGGATGTGATCAAGAACAAGCAGAATACCTTCGTGGATGTCAAGTGGATAGACATGAATCACATGCGGAAGGACAAGTTTCGTGACTATTTTGGAGAGGCTCTGGACTTGGTGGAGCAGTTTGCTATTGAGCCGGTGATCTCCTTTCACCGTGACTATGACCCTGAGCTTATCTATCAGTTCTTTGCCTCAGTTTAGTTTCATCCCGGGGATGAGCGGAGGATGACCTGGATGACCAACGGCTGTCAGCTGTCTGCTACATGGAAGGAGTTCATGGATCTGCTTCACATTCTTGATGACGGGCTTCTCACCCCCGTTGGTGTTCGCCCCCACGCCAACTCTGAGTCTGCCAACAAGAACCTGCTTCAGCCATTCCTTGTTGAGAAGGTGCTCCCCAATGGCAAGTCAACTTGGGTGCTGAACTCCTTTCTGGATATCATGCATTGCATCTTCCGCAACACTCTGTTCCCACGCATTGGCGACAAGGACAAGGTTCATTCTTATCTAGTGGACATGTTGCTCCTGTGTGCAGAGGCACATTCTTCTCAGACTCAGCCACTTGATGTCTCACACATCATGTGGTGTGGGCTTCGGCTTGCGGTGTTCACTCGCAAGGTACCTATCTATGGACCGTACCTGTTTCTGTTGCTCTCCACAGCTTGGGAGAAGATGTCCCTGGTGATGAGTTCCTTGCTCCAGACTGGATTCGCCATGAGTCCATCAGCCTCCGCGTCAAGCCCAACTAGGCCAACACCACTACCCGTGCTGAGGCCTCTTCTGCTAGGAGGGCTGTTGGTGAGGAGGAGGCTGCTGCTGAGAATATTGCTGAGGATCGTGCTGCTAGGTCTACCACACCTTCCTCTGAGCCGTCATGGGCCAAGAAGTTAAAGGACAAGATGAAGACTCTCTTCTACATGCAGGTAAAGGGACAGTACAGGACTCACGTGGCAGACAAGGAGAGTCGCCGCCGTGACAAGAAGGTTAAGAGGCTCTTTGGAGAGGATGTGTTTGGAGGTTCTGAGGATGTCATCACACCTGAGGCTGCCTGGATGACGAAGCAGGGATACAAGTGGACCAGTTCAGAGGAAGACATCGAGGAGCCCGTCCCCGCCGCTGAGTCTGATGAGGAGCATGAGGAGCAGTGGGACGACTTCTCTGCCTGAGCCACCCCGTGTGTGTAGGTGTCCTCTCTGCCTTTTCGGCGTCTCGATGCCAAAGGGGGAGAGAGTGTAGGGATTTGCGTTGTGTCGTTCTTGGTGTGTTTGTTTGCTTTATCGTTTGAACCTCATTTGCTTTTGTTTGGTTTGTGCCTTCGAGACCTATCCTACATATGGTGTAAGACATATGCACTCTATCTATCTTAGTTAACTTATGTTTGTGCTATCTTGTCTAGTGATAGCCTTCCTATTACTAGATATGCCTTGTCTCTATAATATAGGGGGAGCTTTGATCCTAGTATGTGTGCCGTGCAGTCCAAAGCACTCATCTAGGTGGCACACATCTAGGGGGAGCACGTCTATATTCTAGAGAGGAGGGGTTTGCGGTTGCTTAATATTTTTTCCTTCTGCAAATCCCGTATTGTCATCAATCCACCAAAAAGGGGGAGATTGTAAGGGCACATTTATCCCTAAGGTGTTTTGGTGATTGATGACAACGCATTTGTGGACTAATCGTGTGCCTTGAGTATCCCGGACTTTTCATCGCTAGGCACAAGACGGTTGGGTGCCCCTCGAAGACTGTTGAAGACGGCGTCTTTTCTACGTTTCTTTTTGGTGGATTTGAGTCGTAGGAAAGCCGTACTATTAAGAGGGGGTCCGCGTCGGAAAGGTTTGGGTGGAATCATCACGTACACGTCTCTTTCTAGTCCCCTCCTTTTCCCCTGGAGCTTCCTCCGCTTTCTCGCCTCCTTAGTTCTGGCTACTGAGTTGGCTCGCGGTAGTACTGCTCCCAGGAGAGCGGTATTACCGTAGGCACCAGCGGTAGTACCGTGTGGTGGCGCGGTAGTACCACAGGTGCCCACGGTAGTACCGCTCCCCTGGAGCTGCACTACCGTTGCCCACCAGGCTAGTACCGCTCCTTCGCGGTAGTAGGGGCGGATGTAATTTTTTACATCCGCACCTACCGTGGTAGTACTGCTTTCGCTCCGCGGTAGTACCGTGCTATGTTTTCAGGCAGTAGTACCGCCCCTCAGCAGTACTACTGTGTCGGGTTTTTGCTTCTTCCGTTTCTTTGCGGAAGTAGGCACGGATGTTTCCTCCCCCCTGGCTAGGGGATTTCTTCCTTGTGGTAGTATCGCATGGCGGCGCGGTAGTAGCGCGCTCGCGGAAGTACCTCCCTCAGCTCCTGCGCGTCAGATCGAACCTTGCTGTTGCTGGGGTTGCGGCAGTACCGCGGGCCTGTATGGTAGTACCGCATGACCGTGCGGTAGTACCGCTTGGAAGCAAGCGGTAGTACCGCGCGTCCCTGCGGTAGTACCGCTGGCCTGGTGCGGTAGTACCGCTGGCCGCGGGCTGGTAGGTGGATAACGGTTGGATCTTTGTCCTACACTATTTAAGGGGTCCCCTTCTTCCCCGTTGACTCATCTCTTCCAACCCAAAGCTCCATTGTTGCTCCAAGCTTCATTTTCGCCCGATCTCACTCCCTAGCTAATCAAACTTGTTGATTTGCTCGAGAGTGGTTGAGAAGGCCTCGATCCACACTTCCACCAAGAGAAATTTGATTCCCCCCACTAATCCCTTGCGGATATTGTTACTCTTGGGTGTTTGAGCATCCTAGACGGTTGAGGTCACCGCGGAGACATAGTCCATTGTGGTGAAGCTTCATGGTGTCGTTGGGAGCCTCCAATTGAGTTGTGGAGATTGCCCCAACCTTGTTTGTAAAGGTTCGGTCGCCACCTCCAAGGGCACAAATAGTGGAATCACGACATCTCGCATTGTGTGAGGGTGTGAGGAGAATACAGTGGCCCTAGTGGCTTCTTGGGGAGCATTGTGCCTCCACACCGCTCCAACAGAGACGTACTTCCTCTCAAAGGGAAGGAACTTCGGCAACACATCCTCGTCTCCACCGTTTCCACTCTTGGTTATCTCGTGCCTTTACTTGTGCAAGCTTATTTGTATCATATCTCTTGCTTGCTTGTGTTCCTATCCTTGTTGCATCATATAGGTTGCTCACCTAGTTGCATATCTAGACAACCTACTTTGATGCAAAGTTTAAATTGTTAAAGAAAAGCTAAAAATTGTTAGTTTCCTATTCACCCCCCCCCTCTAGTCAACCATATCGATCCTTTCAGTTGTGTTCACACCATTAGAGTTGCTTTAACTCAATTTTTAGAGTAAAGCTCCCCCTAGATGTGAGATCCCCCTAAGAGTGATGAACTAACCTTGGGTTTTGTCGATGATGACTTCATGTAGGTGTTGAAGATGTGGATGCTCTATGTTGATGTAGATCATTTGGAGCTATCCTTTGGAGTGAGTTGCACTTTCAATACCTACACGGGTTAGTCCCACAAGGAACAAACAAGGATATCCATAGACATAGAGTGATGCACACACAAGATGATGTCTACGAAAGCTTTAGGTTAACTTAAGAGGGTTTGTGAGTCCTTGAACTAGTGCAAGATGTGGAAGTTGATTGCACTTGTTCTTGCCAAAATGATAAGAGTGAAATATGTTGGCGGAGTCACCCTCAAGAACTCTCTAGTTCTTATTCTTCGGGATCCACACCATCTTGATGTGAATCCTCGGAGTTGTAGTTGTACTTGATGAAGTGGAACTTGATGTAGTCTTGGGAACCCACTTGACCAAGGCCTTAGGACCTTCTTCAAATGCATCAATTTCCTCTTGAAGCTTGTCCTTGCCTTTTTGCTTGTGGTCTTGTGGTGGAATATCATCTTGAACTTGTGTCCCTTTGAATGAATTGGGATCATACTTCTCTTGTTGAGGAACAAACTTTGTCTTGGGGTATTGATCTTCTTCCCACTCAACTCCATTGGCATTGAACTTTCGTTCGAAACCAATACCTTGATTCTTCCGGTGCCTTCCTTGCTTGCGTACAATTTCCTTGAATTGCTTACTCCCGGCAAGGCTCTTGTGAACACCTTTCTCTATAATTCCCTTCAATAAGCTATTTTCTTGCTCAAGTGTAACTTGTCTAAGAGAATCATTAGTGGAATCAAGAGAACTACTAGAAGCAACAACATTGGAATTAGCATGATCATTGTTACTACTAGAGGAAGAATCTTTCTTGTTCTTGTTACTAGACTTGACTTGAGGCATGTAAGTGGATAAGAGTAAACGCTTGGCAATGTAAGAAGAACTTTTCTTGCGAAGATCATCATTGATTGCCTTTAAGAACTCATGCTCTTGCTCAAGGTTGAGCTTTTCAAAACATAATTTCTCATGAGTCCTTAAAAGTTCTCGATGATCTCCTAAGATAGTTTCATGAGCTAACTTAAGAGTGTATAGTTCTTTAGTTAGAGACTCAATCTTCTCCTTATCATTGTCATTCGTTTCATCATAGTATTCATCACTATAGTTGTCAACAAATAAATCATCATCACCTAACAAGTCATCTTCATCACTATTGAAATCAACATACTCGGGGTGTGATACCTTTGGACCTTTGGCCATGACGCATCTTCCAATTCCTTCATTTGGTGAATGAAATATGTCGTAGGAGTTGGTTGACACAAGTGCTAGACCGGCAACACCTTCATCTTGAGTATATTCGGAGTCGGAGTGATAGCTTCTCTCGGAGTCATTGTCGGAGTCGAAGCCGGATACCCATTCACCAACATGAGCTTGATGTCCTCGTTTTGTGTAGCTCCTTGATGACTTGTCCTTCCTTTCCGAATCCTTGCTTCTCCGAGAGGGTCTTTGTTCATATCGATCATCCCTACTCCTTCTCTCCCTTGATGGTGATTCTTCTCTTCTACTTCTTCTTTTGGGAGAATCTTCTCTTCTCTTGTGGGGAGCCGTACACTCATTGGAGTAGTGTCCGGGTCTTCCACAATTGTAGCAGTTTCGCTCTCGACTAGAAGATCTTTTGTCATTGTAGGACCTTGACTTGGAACTTCTCTCTTTGCTTCTATTCTTGTAGAATTTGTTGAAGTTCTTCACCATTAAGCTCAATTCTTCATTGAAGGTTTGTTTCTCACTTGATGATGTGGTGTGACACCCCAAAATTTTGGCCTTGTTTTATTAAATTAAAATTTTTGCCAGGAATTAAAACTTTGATTTTTTGGACTCCCTTTTGATTTTTTAAACATTTCCTTTCTTATTATCATTGAGTTGTTCCCTAAAATGAAAACCTTTCAAATATGTTATTGGACTTGTTTAACCTCTCAAGAAAAACTTTTCTTTTATCAGTATAACTAATTACCTAATTAATTTGCTTGATCTTTATTTTCTTGAAAAATGGTTTTCCAAGGTTATATGGCCATAATTGAACTACAACCATTTGATAAATTCACCTAAAATTCCAACCAAAATTCGGAGATGTCATGTGATGTTTTTAAATCACTTTTATACAAAAATATCTTTTATTCATGTAATATTTTGAGCTCTGCATCAATTTTTCTTCTCTGGTCCAGAGTGCAATTTTGCACTACAACCCTTTTAAATATTTCTTTCTGGCCTCCACCAAAATTATGGGATGATGGTAGCAGCATATGATTCAACTTTATGCAAAAACCCAGTGATGTTATTTGAAAATTTTGAGTGAATCAACCTCTTTTCCATTCTGGTCCAGCCTTGTGATTTCTACTGCAACCCTATTTATTTTTGCTCCAGTAACCTTGTGCCTTCTCCTACTTGTAGACAGCCCTACCAAACCCCTAAGTCCAGGAGCATGAACCCATTTGAATATTTTTGGTTCACGAAATAATGTCATTTATTTCCTGTCCAGAATTGTAGTTTTGCAAAACTTGCACTAACAAGTTTGTGCTTTCCACCAACTAACCTCACCACCCTCTTATTCATCTAAAGAGACCCCACTCTGGAAGTCTTGGCCACTCCAAGAAATGCCTAGGTGCCTGTGGCATTTTGTCAAACACCTTGCGTGCATAAACATTTTTGACATGACATTTGTCATTACACTGTGACCTTGCACCTCTGATCAAACTATCATGTCCACTAGACTCCCAGTTACTCCTAACCTAGGTCTGCTAAGTGCCAGCCTCACCTGTGACCTGTAGCATGCCACGGCATTGTATCGAACACCTTCCGTGCGTGCACTGGACACGCCCAGAGCGCGCGTATTGCACGATCCGCGCCCGAGCCGACACGCTGGCCCCCCTGGTTTTGGCTCGCTCTGCAGAGCCACGCCACTTGCTCCCTTCTCACCACAACACGCCAAGAGCCCTCGCCACGTCCCCGGCAAGCCAGGAGCTAGCCGCCACGGCCGCCCGACAGCCCCTGATCATGTCGGCGTCGCCGAGCCTCTCCCGCTCGCCACCTGGCCCCTGGAACAGCGCGAGCTCATCCACAAGCGTGTCCACTAGCTCTCGTCGCCTCCACGTCGCCCTGCAAGCTACAGAACGTCGGTTCGCCGGTGAACTTATCCCCGGCCGCCGTGGAACCGCCTCGACTCGCCTATTTAAGGAGCCCCGAGCTCGTATCCGCACGCAGGAGTCCCAAGCCATCTCCCTAGGACCCCCATTGGCAGCCAATCGACCCGGGAGGTCTCCTTCCCCATCTCCGGCAACCGCAGCCGCCGCCACTGCCCCGGCCATTCTGGCACCACCAGGGCCTCCCCCTCTCCGTTCTCTTCACTAGGAACCTTCTCTTCCTCCCGTGAACCCATCCCCCTACTCGATTTTGATCGGGAACCACCGTAGCCCCCAAACCACTCTGCTCCCGAAGCCCCCTCCGCCGCGAAGCTCACCGTCGACGACTCTTTCCACCCCCGTCTACCCAGCGACCACCGGAAGGACCGCCTCGGTCTAGCGGATCCATCCAGACCCTCTGGAACCCGCGGGGAGCCGCCGTTCGCCGGCGACGATCGCCGTTGCCTCGCCTCCGTTCGGGCAGAGGAAGAGGAGGGAGGGATAGACCAGTCAAACCTGACCAGTGGGCCAGGCGGGCCCACTGCCAGTGACTCGCGCGCCGTCCATGCTAGAGTAAGTGGAAGCGTATAACCAAAATACTCTTTCGACGTGTACGTATATTCGAAACGTTTTTCTTTTTCTGTTTTAATTTTAAATAACAGATTTGACCAGAACTTTGACTATCTATAACACTTTGAATATAACTCCAAATGAATTGATTCTTTTTCCTACATCTCTCAAATTTTGTCTAGTTTATTTTAAGATTTATTTGAAAATTTTCCAAACAACTTTTTTGCACTGTTTTTGAAATATGTGTTATTTGCATATTTTTGAAAATAGGATTTTGGAAGAGAAGAAAGCTTTCAAAAGATTTGGAGTGCACCCTGCCCTTCCACACCATGAAGGCAAGCATTCTGAACCCCGGCATAATATTTTTGGTGTGTTAGTTGACTCGTTTATAACACCATCTCATTTCAGAGAACTCGTTATTTTATGTGGCGATGTGATCATTTGCATGAAGGCATATTAGTGATTTCCTTGATGTTGGAAATGAATATACTTGTGATGGTAATCATCCTCATGTGCCTTGCATGCATGCCGGAAAGAAATCCGGGAAAGCCTCTGCCTTGGGTAGGCGTGAGCTTATCGCCGGTCTCCGTCGGGACGGTTATGTCCGGTATGGCATGGTAAGGTATATTGAGTGGTGATTTTGTTGGTTGAAATATATTTGTTATACATGTCATGCAGGGAATTTATAAACCTCCTGAGTCGACCGTAGATCGAGTCTTGTTCCAGTAACCCCCATACTTGTTTTGTACTACCACTTGTCCCTGCCGCAGGTAGGGTACGGTTCAGTAAGTCGTCAACCCCTTTCAAGCACACACCGTACAGAGAGGCCATGGTGGAAGATATCGGTTGTAGCCGGTAGGCAGGCCACCTGGTCCGGGGGCATGGGTGTTTCCGGTTGGGACCGAGAGGGGAGGCCACCCCTTAGAGCGCGTGATATAAATTTGATCCCATGCTACGCGAGGTTGTAGCCTCCCCACTTAGAGTTTTGCTTAACAAGTGTCGTGGGTGATTCCAGACACCGATGAGTTAAGCTGGTGTGTGCAAGTTAGGCATGTTTTCAACTAAAAGGCCGTAGACGGAATTAGTCCCGATGGACTAAAGGAATCCGTTACTCGTGGGTAAAGAGTACACCCTCTGCAGAGATTAAACCTATTCGAATAGCCGTGTCCATGTTTAAGGATTACAGTCTGGGATGGGTCAAGTGTTGGTCTTAGTGTCGGTCTTCGGAGGAGATATTGTTAAACCAAACTTGGATACCGACTAGTTACTTGTGAGGACCATGATTATTATTTTGTGATGGACTAACCCGTTGCATTATTTGTATTATCGAGTATCCCTGGGACGGTTCTACCTCCTGGATATTCATTGTGATTATTTATTTTATAAGCCCTTTATGTGGTGTCACTGAGACGCCCGACTGTGGCATTTCTCTTATAAGCCCTTTATGTGGTGTCGCCCAGACGCCCGACTGTGGCATTTCTTTTAAAGCCCTTTATGTGGTGTCGCTCAGATGCTCGACTGTGGCATTTCTCTTATAAGCCCTTTATGTGGTGTTGCTCAGACGCCCGACTGTGGCATTGCTTGTTATTTATTTATTTTATAAGCCCTTTATGTGGTGTCGCTCAGACGCCCGACTGTGGCATTTCTCTTATAAGCCCTTTATGTGGAGTCGCTCAGACGCCCGACTGTGGCATTTCTTTTAAAGCCCTTTATGTGGTGTCGCTTAGACGCCCGACTGTGGCATTTCTTTTAAAGCCCTTTATGTGGTGTCGCTCAGACGCCCGACTGCGGCATTTTATTCCCACTCCATTACTGCTTATTCATGTTGCATGAAAATAACCTGCTTGCATGCATAAAAGATGTTTTATTTATGACTGACGATGTGATCATAGAATTTTTTCAGTGCATGATTATCAATTATATTATCCCAGTGTTCATAATGTTTGTGAGTACATTCAAAAGTACTCACTGGCTTGTCCCTCGCTATTGTCTTGGCCAGATTTCTGCATGGAGAGGAGCGTTGCGGTAAACAGCCCCGGAAACTAAGCAATGATGTTAGCAGCCTCGCGAAGATAGGAGTTGACCTGGTCAGCTGTTCCTGTGGGAAATGGAGTCCCATAGACACTGATGTCTCACAAACCGCTTCCGCCATCAACCACTAGAAACCAATTGTTGTACTCACAGACCCGAATGGTCTTGTACTACACATTTTGTATTTTTGCTTGGAACTTCTGTATCAAGTTGGTGCCTCATCAGTTAACAGTAATCCTGGGGCTGGTGAGCACAACGGCCATTTTCTGGAAATTTATACCCGAAAAATCGGTCGTGAAATGTGGGGGCTTCGCATGAGGCTTTGTAAGCACAACTTGATTTGTTGTGAAGTTCCTCCTTATCCTTGAGTGACATCTCATGAGCAACAATTCTTCCAATGACTTCCGTTGGCTTGAGATCTTTGTAATTTGGCATCATTTCGATCAATGTGCATATGGTATCATATTTTCCATCCAAGGCTCTTAGGATCTTCTTGATGATGAATTTGCCGGTCTTCTCTTCACTTCCTAAGCCAGCAATCTCATTTGTGATAAAAGCAAGCCTAGAGTACATTTCAGCGACACCTTCACCATCCTTCATTTTGGACTTGTCAAGTTGACTTTGAAGCACATCCAACTTGTATTCCTTGACGGAGTCGGTACCTTCGTGCATATCAACCAAAGTATCCCAAATTTCCTTTGCATTCTCAAGACGGCTGATTTTGTTGAATTCTTCGGGGCACAATCCGTTGAAGATGATATCACAAGCTTGAGCATTGTATTGTAGCATCTTCAACTCATCCATGGTAGCTTCACGATTCGGTTATCTCCCATCAAAGAATTCACCTTGCAAGCCAACACACACAATAGCCCAAACGGTAGGGTTATGTCCAAGAATATGCATTTTCATCTTATGCTTCCAACTAGCAAAATTAGTACCATCAAAGTAAGGACCTCTACGGTGGTAATTTCCCTCACTAGACGCCATACTCTCCTAGGTTGTGAAACCAAGGCTATGACCACCAAAAGCTATGGAAATCAAAGCAAATGGAGACCAAGGCTCTGATACCACTTGTAGGATCAAAAGTATGTCTAGAGGGGGGATTAGACTACTTGACCAAATAAAAATCTATCCTTTTCCCAATTTTAGTCTTTGGCAGATTTTAGCTATCTTAGCACAAGTCAAGCAATCTTAACACAATTCAAGCAAGCATGCAAAGAGTCTATGAGCAGCGGAAAGTAAAGCATGCAACTTGCAAGAATGTAAAGGGAAGGGTTTGGAGAATTCAAACACAATTGGTGACACGGATGTTTTTGTCGTGGTTCTGATAGGTGGTGCTATCGTACATCCACGTTGATGGAGACTTCAACCCACGGAGGGTAACGGTTGTGCGAGTCCATGGAGGGCTCCACCCACGAAGGGTCCACGAAGAAGCAACCTTGTCTATCCCATCATGGCCATCGCCCACGAAGGACTTGCCTCACTAGCGGTAGATCTTCACGAAGTAGGCGATCTCCTTGCCCTTACAAACTCCTTGGTTCAACTCCACAATCTTTGTTGGAGGCTCCCAAGTGACACCTAGCCAATCTAGGAGACACCACTCTCCAAGAAGTAACAAATGGTGTGTTGATGATGAACTCCTTGCTCTTGTGCTTCAAATGATAGTCTCCCCAACACTCAACTCTCTCTCACAGGATATGGATTTGGTGGAAAGAGGATTTGAATGGAAAGCAACTTGGGAAGGCTAGAGATCAAGATTCATATGGTAGGAATGGAATATCTTGGTCCTAACACATGAGTAGGTGGTTCTCTCTGAGAAAATGTGTATTGGAAGTGTAGGTATGTTCTGATGGCTCTCTCCACGAATGAAGAGTGGGTGGAGGGGTATATATGGCCTCCACACAAAACTAACTGTTACACACAATTTACCAATCTCGGTGAGACCGAATTGAGAAACTCGGTCGGACCGATTTAGCAAACCTAGTGACCGTTAGGATTTTCGGTGGGACTGAGATGCAACTCGGTAGGACCGATATGGTTAGGGTTAGGGCATAACGTAATCTCGGTGTGACCGATTACACAAACTCGGTGGGACCGATTTTGGTAATAAGCTAACCAGAGAGTTGGTCAGGTAAACTCGGTGGGACCGATCGCTCATTTCGGTGGGACCGAAATGTTACAAAAGGGAAACAGAGAGTTTACATTGCAATCTCGGTGGGACCGATCGCTCATCTCGGTAGGACTGAAACGTTACAAAGGGAAACAGAGAGATTACAACCCCATCTCGGTGAGACCGAAATCCCTATCGGTGAGACCGATTTGCCTAGGGTTTGTGGCAGTGGCTATGACATTTGAACTCAGTGGCGCCAGATAGAAAGAATCGGTGGGGCCGAGTTTGACTTTTGGTTTAGGTCATATGTGGATGTGGGAAGGTAGTTGAGGGTTTTGGAGCATATCACTAAGCACTATGAAGCAAGAACCTCATTAGACAACCCCTCATCCCTCCTTGATAGTATTGGCTTTTCCTATAGACTCAATGTGATCTTGGATCACTAAAATATAAAATGTAGAGTCTTGAGCTTGAGCAAATCTTTTTGTCCTTAGTATTTTGAGGGGTCCACTTTCCTCATCCATGCCATGCCATTCATTGAGCTTTTCCTGAAATATTAATCTTGGAATAGCATTAGCTCAATGAGCTATATGTTGTTGGGAATTACCAAAACCACCTAGGGATAGTTGCACTTTCAACATCCATCGGCCAAATTTCATAATCATAAAATGCGGCAATAGCTAACATGATTCGGACGGACATAAGCATCGCTACAGGTGAGAAGGTCTCATCGTAGTCAACTCCTTGAGCTTGTCAAAAACCTTTCGCAACAAGTCGAGCTTTGTAGACAGTAACATTATCATCAGCGTCTGTGTCGGTGTCAAAACCGGCGGATCTCGGGTAGGGGGTCCCGAACTGTGCGTCTAAGGCAGATGGTAACAGGAGGCGAGGGACACAATGTTTACCCAGGTTCTGGCCCTCTCGATGGAGGTAATACCCTATTTCCTGCTTGATTGATCTTGATGATATGAGTATTACAAGAGTTGATCTACCACGAGATCGTAGAGGCTAAACCCTAGAAGCTAGCCTATGGTCTCATTGTTGTCGTCCTACAGACTAAACCCTCCAGTTTATATAGACACCGGAGGGGGCTAGGGTTACACAGAGTCGGTTACAAGGAAGAAGATCTACATATCCGTATTGCCAAGCTTGCCTTCCATGCCAAGGAGAGTCCCATCCGGACACGGGAAGAACTCTTCAATCTTGTATCTTCATAGTCCAACAGTCTGGCCAAAGGATATAGCCCGGCTGTCCGGAGACCCCCTAATCCAGGACTCCCTCAGTAGCCCCTGAACCAGCCTTCAATGACGATGAGTCCGGCGCGCAGATTTGTCTTCGGCATTGCAAGGCGGGTTCTTCCTCCAAATACTCCATAGAAGATTTTGAACACAAGGATAGTGTCCGGCTCTGCAAAACAAGTTCCACATACCACCGTAGAGAGAATAATATTTCCACAAATCTAATCTGCTGACATGTTTAGCAACATGACATCATGTCATGGCCCGGTCATTATTCGAACCGTTTTTCTCAACCAGCACTGCACATATCGCGAGGCGGTTTTCTTGACACGTCTTGTCGAAGCAGAGATCGTGTCCCCTTATCACGGGATTCTCATCAATACGGGTATGGGTAACCCAACCGCGCCATCAGTTATGGCGTTCATGGAATAAGCGATTTACCAGGTAAGTGGGGAGGCGCATCGCCTCTTCCGCCGTTATAAAGGGACAAAGATTCACCCTTTTTACCCACGCCTTCTTCCTCCTTGCTTATCCATTCTCGCACACTTGAGCTCCAACGCCCAAGTTCGCGTCTTTCTCCTTAAACCACTCCAAGCATGTCCGGAGCGGGAGGCAAGTGGATGGTCTCCTCCGTCATGGAGGAGAACATCACAAAGCTACGGGAAGCCGGATATCTGGCCGCGGACATTGTGCAGCGGCTGCCAGATGCGGGGCAGATCATCCCTACGCCCGAACCCCATGAGAGGGTAGTTTTCCTTACCCAC
Source organism: Triticum urartu (assembly GCF_056163025.1). Taxonomy (NCBI): domain Eukaryota; kingdom Viridiplantae; phylum Streptophyta; class Magnoliopsida; order Poales; family Poaceae; genus Triticum; species Triticum urartu. The sequence goes on from NC_141878.1 coordinate 223,820,674, forward strand.
TTTGTCCGCGGACTGGGATTTCCCCTTCACATGTTTGTTTGCGGGCTCATGTTCTACTACGGGCTGGATATTCATGATCTGGCCCCCAATTTTATCCTCAACATCTCGGCGTTTATCGTCGTGTGCGAGGCCTTCCTCCGCATCAGGCCCCACTTCGGCCTGTGGCTGCAGACCTTCAATGTTAAACCGAAGGTGGTGGTCGGCCAGCAAGCAGAGTGCGGAGGCGCCATGGTGGGCAAAATGCCTAATGTCACCTGGCTCGAAGGCTCCTATGTGGAGACCATAAAGGGGTGGCAATCGGGGCGGTTCTACATCACCGAGCCGCGTGACACCAACTGGGTGGCGGCCCCCGAATTTCGATCCGGAATCCCCATGCGGCTCACTTCCTGGAAAGAGAAGGGCTTGTCCTGGGGTTCCCCAGTAGAGCTGACCGGACTCCAGACCTGCATCAAGAACATGATGAGCAAGAAAATCAAGCTCGTCAACGTGGTCCTGGTCATGCTCTTCCATCGAATCCTCCCGTGTCAACGATGGGTATTCAATTTGTGGGAGTTCGACCCGGCCAAGCACCAGACGTTGCGAGAGCTCTTCGACACGATGCACAAGGACGTCTGGAAGGTGTTGTTCAAGGGTGCCGAGGTACCTCCTTCCCTTACCGAGGACCGCGGACTCAGCGCAAAGCGCCATGCCAATCTGGTAAGTTTTTATATCTCACAGGATATTTATTTGCCCCAGTTTAATCATGTGCGGGATCTAAGCTTCCATGCCATTAACAGGACTGGGTAGAGACAGCGGAGCAGATCGATTGCCCAGCCCCCCTGCCTGAAGATCCTGCAGATGCTCTCCTAACGGAGATGCTGGTTCCAGCGCCTTACGAGGTGCCGGTGAAGAAGGCCAAGAAGAAGGCCACGGGGACCCGAAAGGGTCTCCGGCGCAAGGTTATATCGGACTCATCGTCTGATAACTCCGAAGCGCACTCCTCCCATGAAAACGAGGAGGAGGAAGAGGAAAGTTCTCCCCCCCCTAGCCGGGGGAGACAAGAAAAGGAAGGCCACCCCAACAGGGGAGGCCGAAGGGTCCAAGAAGGGAAGGACCCTCCTTCCGGACTGCTCCACGACGGCCGCCTACAGCGACGACGAGTGGTTACCCAGGGACAAGCCCCTGGCGAAGTCGTAAGTATCCAGATAGCATAGTAATTCATGGTATGTTTTATTGCACTGCTTCTCCTTACGCCGAATATGATTATGCAGTCCGTCCCGTGCCCGTATCGGCGTATCTTCGTCAGACGGTTCTCTGGACCCGTCAGATATGAATAGCGATTCACTTCCGACCGCCTCCACCCCTTGCCCTACGGACAACGTCGAGGTGTTGTCTCAAAAGGCACCGAGCCGAGGGGAGGTAGTCCTGGGGGTGCCTTGAGGCGACCTTCCGAACCCTGGGTGCAAAGGGAGCAAGACTCCCACGGGCTCCAAGTTCGGCCCCACTACGTTGGAACCTTCGGTGGTTCCGGACTCGGGCAGGCGACCCCCGGTAAGAGGGCAAGCCGCCCGTGCAGGTGGCCTCTGTCCATCCAGAGGCACCGGACAACTTGCTGGAAGCGCTTCGCGGCGTTTCCATCGACGAAGAGCACCGCACTATCATGACTGCGGTGATCGAGAAAGTTCAGTCCGCCAAAAACGGACTAACCGAACCTTGTGCCAGCCTCCTAACAGGCTTTTCAGGTAAGCAATCAAAATATAGGAAAATATTACCGCATAGACAGTAGCCCCTGATGCTCTGTTTGGCATTCGCGAAGAAAGGCCGAATAGAGGATCAAATAATGACTCAGGAGTCTAATTAGAATATGTCTATGTGCATATGCAGGCTTCACTGCTGGCTGCTGCCGCATGTACTGCGGAGGTCGCTGCACTGAAGCAGGACCTTGAGTTGTCCGAGGAAGAGCTTGGCCATACCAAGAGGAGCTCGAGGAGAGCAAAGGTAAGCAATACCTTGTCTATATATTAAAAATAAATTCGGTTGTAAAGTAATAGGATCATCATGAATTTGTCAGGGGCCACGACCGAGGTGGCGACCCTGAAGAGGGCGCTGTCCGAGGCCGAAGACAAAGCGGCCAAGGAGCGCATTGAGAGGGAAAGGCAAGAAGCCCGGGGAGGCGAGGTGCAGCAAGAGCTCGAGGCTCTCGCCAAAAACACGAGTCCTTGGAGCTTGACTCTAAGACGCGAGAGTCCGAGCTTGCGAAGGCGCTCGAAAGCGCGCAGAGCGCCAAGGCTGAAGCCCACAAGGCCCTCCAGGAGATTGATGTGGTGAAGAAGATAGCAGCGGGTAAGGCATTCATTATGCAAAGCAAGCATGTGTAGGAAACTTTCCTTTTACTTACCCGAGTTCGGAGCTCTCCAGGAGCGTTCGTAGATCTTCCCCACAGTGTACTGGATGTCGCGGAGTTTTACCGAGCTGAGGAGGGGAGCTCGGCGGAAAAGTTTTTCTGGTCTCAGTATACTGGGACCGAACACCCAATGCCCTTGAGCAACCAGCTGAAGCAACTGGTCGAGCTTCACAAGGCGGCCAAACAGGCCATGAAGGGTCTTATAGTCTGGATGTGGCCTGGCGATCCCCTACCTAGCAGCTACTTCGGTCTAGTGAGGCGGCTTGTGGATGTCTGCCCACGGCTTGAAGTCATAAAGTGGTCCGTCTGCATCGAGGGTGCGCGCAGGGCTTTTGCCCGGGAGAATGTGCACTGGGCGAAGCTGGACGCCGTAAAGCTGGTGAAGGAGGGGCCGCCGGAGGGCAAGGAGCATCGCTGCCCCGAAATGTATTATGACAGTGTCCTGAAGGGTTCCCCGCCTTGTGGCGGAGGAATGTGCTAGAGATGTAATTTTTGAATGAACATGCTCATGTGATCCTATAATGTGAAACGAGTTCATTTGCGCTATGCAACACTTTTGAATTTAAAATATTACCTTCTGTGCGGCCGTTTATAAAATCTAAGAGTTGGCCAGTCGTCGGCTTCTGCCCCCATGTAACTAGTACTGGGGTGTTCGGGATAAACCTGAGCACTCTTTATCCCAAGTTTGGGTCCTTCGAGGGAGGTGTTCAACAGAACGAACCAGGCAATCGGACTATAAGGCTTTATCACTCTCACTTAGCCATACAAGTCTACAATTTTAAATTTTGGCGAAGCCCCTAGTATTCGGAAGGCCGAATTTGGGGCGCTATATACGCCTAAGTCGGGCAAGGCCGACTCCTCGCCTGAAGCGGAAAAAGTCTTTAAGGACTTGAGACCTCTCGAACAGCGACCAGCTCTCGCCTTATCATGACAGTCAGTTTTCGGCTTTCTCTACTGAGGTGCTCATCCGGAAGAACCGGGACACAATCGCAGTAGTTCTCCCAGCGCTACCTTAGCCGATATAGCGGAACGTAAGTTACCAAAACATGGGAGCCGGGCAAACCCAACTATTGACCCAAGACATGATTCGGAGCTGATGCATATAATGCTATAAGTTCGGGGTGCCGCACTGTCGAAAGTGTTCGGACTTCTCACGCCGTATTATGGGGTAAACGAAAGCCCCTGGCGTATTGACCGTACCAAAATGTACGGGTGCAAGTTGTCGTATGAACATATAACAAAAAGGGATGGATAATGCAATAATAGACTAATGCTATGCATTGTTATTTAAATAATACGTCGAAGCGTACTGATACAAGTAGTGCAATAAGCAAAAAAATAGGACTATTTGACATGTCCTATCCAAGGGCAAGCTACGTATGGGTAGTAAAAAGCGGGTATATTGATTGTTATTAGAGACCACCTGGGTTCCCTTGTACGTCTTAGCTTCTTGCCTCCTTGGTTGTTCCTTCCCGTAATGTGTCCAGCAATCATACTGCCAGAAAGGGCTTCCAGAGAGTGAGGTCATGAAAGAGAAAAAATGATAAAGGTATGCAGCCCCTAGGGCGGTTAAGCCGCATTGCGGGACATGCCCTGATCGTGCCCCTGCCTATGCCCATGGTATTTTCAGTGCGTAATTATGTACGCGCGGCATGCATTTCATCGCTTGACTAGGACTGGGACGGGGGCCGAATTGCTAGGCGAGCTCTGAACATGCCCGGCGATCTTGTTGCAGGTTACTCCGGACTCGCTTGACGGTGCCCGGGGGCTGTACTGCCGAATTGGCGGTTTGCCTTAAAAGGCTGTTTTGTGCTTCTGCTGCGAGGGTCACAGTGTGCTGTTCCGTGCGGAGCTAGCGTTCTATGTTTCCATTGACTGTTATGACCCCCCTAGGTCCTGGCATCTTGAGCTTGAGGAATGCGTAATGCGGTACCGCATTGAATTTTGCAAATGCGGTTCGCCCGAGCAGTGCGTGCTAGCCACTGCGGAACGGGACGATATCGAAGATTAACTCCTCGCTTCGGAAGTTGTCCGGAGATTCGAAGACCACTTCCAGTGTGATTGAGCCCGTGCAATGGGCCTCTACACCTGGGATGACGCCCTTAAAGGTGGTTTTGGTGGGTTTGATCCTCGAGGGATCTATACCCATTTTGCGCACTGTATCCTGATAGAGCAGGTTCAGGCTGCTGCCGCCGTCTATAAGGACTCGAGTGAGGTGAAATCTGTCGATGATGGGGTCTAGGACCAATGCGGCAGATCCACCATGACGGATACTAGTGGGGTGGTCCCTGCGATCGAAGGTGATCGGACAAGAGGACCATGGGTTGAACTTTGGGGCGACGGGCTCCATCGCATAGATGTCCCTTAGTGCACGCTTCTGTTCCCTCTTGGGAATGTGGGTTGCGTATATCATGTTCACCGTCTTCACTTGTGGGAGAACCTCTTCTGTCCTCCCGTGTCCGGCGGCCAGGGCTCCTCCTTGTCATCACTATGCAACCCCTTGTCCTTGTTTTTGGCATTCAACTTGCCGGCCTGCTTGAACACCCAGCATTCTCTGTTGGTGTGATTGGCTGGTTTATCGGGGGTGCCGTGGATTTGACATGAGCGATCAAGTATGTGATCCAAACTGGACGGGCCCGGAGTACTTCTTTTGAATGGCTTTTTCCGCTGACCGGATCTAGAGCCTCTGAATCCGGCATTGACTGCCGTATCGTCGGCGTTATCGCCGTTGTTGCGGCGCTTGTGTCTGTTATGACATGGTCTGCCGTTGGCATCTTTGGTATCCGAAGTGCCCGGATTCCCTGATGTGCTGTTGCTACGGGCCTGCCAGCTATCCTCGCCCGTGCAAAAGCGGGTCATGAGTGTCGTGAGGGCTGCCATAGACTTCGGCTTCTCCTCGCCGAGGTGCCGGGCGAGCCACTTGTCATGGATGTTATGCTTGAATGCCGCTAAGGCCTCTGCATCCGGACAGTCGAAAATTTGGTTTTTCTCAGTTAGGAACCGTGTCCAGAATTGCCTGGCCGATTCCCCTGGCTGCTGAGTTATATGGCTCAAGTCATCAGCATCCGATGGTCGCACATAAATGCCCTTGAAGTTGTCAAGGAATGCGTCTTCCAAATCCTCTCAATTGCCGACGGAGTCTGCTGGCAAGCTATTCAGCCAATGCCGAGCTGGTCCTTTGAGTTTTAGTGGGAGGTACTTGATGGCATGCAGATCATCACCGCGAGCCATGTGGATGTGGAGGAGGAAATCCTCAATCCATACAACGGGATCTGTTGTACCATCATACGATTCGATATTTACGGGTTTAAAACCCTCCAGGAATTCGTGATCCATAACTTCATCAGTGAAGCATAGGGGGTGTGCGGCGCCTCTGTGCCGGGCTATATCACGACGCAGTTCATATGAGTCTTGTCTGCTGTATTCGGCCTGGCCAGATTTACTTTTAGTGTATCCGGCGTGACGGTCATCGTCCCGCGTTGGCGCGCGCCCCCGTGACCCGTATATCGACCTTGCATGTTTTGCCCTGCTTTCCAATACGTCTCGCAGGTCCCGTGTGTTGCCCCGGGCCTTGGTATTTTTGTTTGAGTGGCGGTGGGGTGCAGGCTGAACTTCAGGCTGAAACATGATACGTCTCCAATGTATCTATAATTTTTGATTGCTCCATGCTATATTATCTATTGTTTTGGACAATATTGGGATTTATTATCCACTTTTATATTATTTTTGGGACTAACCTATTAACCGGAGGCCCAGCCCAGAATTGTTGTTTTTTGCCTGTTTTAGGGTTTCGAAGAAAAGGAATATCAAACGGAGTCCAAACGGAATGAAACCTTCGGGAACGTGATTTTCTCAACGAACAAGACCTGCGAGACTTTGACCCTACGTCAAGAAAGAAAAGAGGAGGCCATGAGGTAGGGGGCGCACCTACCCCCCCCCCCCCAGGCACGCCCTCCACCCTCATGGGCCCCCTGTTGCTCCATCGACGTACTCCTTCCTCCTATATATACCTACGTACCCCCAAACAATCAGATACGGAGCCAAAAACCTAATTCTACCGCCGCAACCTTCTGTATCCACGAGATCCCATCTTGGGGCCTGTTTCGGAGCTCCGCCGGAGGGGGCATCGATCACGGAGGGCTTCTACATCAACACCATAGCCCCTTCGATGAAGTGTGAGTAGTTTACCTCAGACCTACGGGTCCATAGCTAGTAGCTAGATGGCTTCTTCTCTCTTTTTGGATCTCAATACAATGTTCTCCCCCTCTCTTGTGGAGAACTATTCGATGTAATCTTCTTTTTGCGGTGTGTTTGTTGAGACCGATGAATTGTGGGTTTATGATCAAGTCTATCTATGAATAATATTTGAATCTTCTCTGAATTCTTTTATGTATGATTGGTTATCTTTGCAAGTCTCTTCGAATTATCAGTTTGGTTTGGCCTACTAGATTGATCTTTCTTGCAATGGGAGAAGTGCTTAGCTTTGGGTTCAATCTTGCGGTGTCCTATCCCAGTGATAGTAGGGGCAGCAAGGCACATATTGTATTGTTGCCATCGAGGATAACAAGATGGGGTTTTCTTCATATTGCATGAGTCTATCCCTCTACATCATGTCATCTTGCTTAAGGCATTACTCTGTTTTTAACTTAATACTCCAGATGCATGCTGGATAGCGGTCGATGAGTGGAGTAATAGTAGTAGATGCAGGTAGGAGTCGGTCTACTTTTCTCGGACGTGATGCCTATATACATGATCATACCTAGATATTCTCATAACTATGCTCAATTCTGTCAATTTCTCAACAGTAATTTGTTCACCCACCGTAGAATACTTATGCTCTCGAGAGAAGCCACTAGTGAAACCTATGGCCCCCGGGTCTATCTTCATCATATTAAATCTCCTACTACTTAGTTATTTCCTTTGCTATTTACTTTGCCTTTACTTTACTTTGCATCTTTATCATAAAAATACCAAAAATATTATCTTATCATATCTATCAGATCTCACTCTCGTAAGTGGCCTTATAGGGATTGACAACCCCTATTTGCGTTGGTTGCAAGGATTTATTTGTTTTGTGCAGGTACGAGGGACTCGCGCGTAGCCTCCTACTGGATTGATACCTTGGTTCTCAAAAACTGAGGGAAATACTTAAGCTACTTTGCTGCATCATCCCTTCCTCTTCGGGGAAAACCAACGCAGTGCTCAAGAGGTAGCAAGAAGGATTTCTGGCGCCGTTGCCAGGGAGGTCTACGCAAAAGTCAACACACCAAGTACCCATCACATACCCTTATCTCCCGCATTACATTATTTGCCATTTGCCTCTCGTTTTCCTCTCCCCCACTTCACCCTTGCCGTTTTATTCACCCTCTCTCTCTCTATCCTCCCTTTCTTTCTCTATTTGCCTCTTTTTGCCCGCTTGCTTTTTGTTTGCTTGTGTGTTAGTTTGCTTGCTTGTCATGATGGCTCAAGATAATACTAAATTGTGCGACTTCACCAATACCAACAACAATGATTTTATTAGCACTCCGATTGCTCCTCTTACTGATGCTGAATCTTGAGAAATTAATACTGCTTTGCTGAATCTTATCCTGAAAGATCCATTTTCCAACCTTCCTAGTGAAGATGCCGCTACCCATCTTAATAGCTTCGTTGATTTGTGTGACATGCAAAAGAAGAAAGATGTGGATAATGATATTGTTAAATTGAAGCTATTTCCTTTTTCGCTTAGAGATCGTGCTAAAGCTTGGTTTTCATCTTTGCCTAAAAATAGTATTGATTCATGGAACAAGTGCAAAGATGCTTTTATCTCTAAGTATTTTCCTCCCGCTAAGATCATCTCTCTTAGAAACGATATTATGAATTTTAAGCAACTTGATCATGAACATGTTGCACAAGCTTGGGAGAGAATGAAATTAATGATACGTAATTGCCCTACTCATGGTTTAAATTTGTGGATGATCATACAAAAAATTTATGCCGGATTGAATTTTGCTCCTAGAAATCTTTTAGATTCGGCCGCGGGAGGCACTTTTATGGAAATCACTTTAGGATAAGATACTAAACTCCTAAATAATATTATGGTTAATTATTCTCAATGGCATACTGAAAGATCTACTAATAAAAAGGTGCATGCGATAGAAGAAATTAATGTTTTGAGTGGAAAGATGGATGAACTTATGAAATTATTTGCTAATAAGAGTGCTTCTTCTGATCCTACCCTTGTCTACTTTGATTGAGACTAATAATGAATCTATGGATGTGAATTTTGTTGGTAGGAACAATTTTGGTAACAACGCGTATAGAGGAAATTTCAACCCTAGGCCTTATCCTAGTAATTCCTCTAATAATTATGGTAATTCCTACAACAATTCTTATGGAAATTATAATAAGATGCCCTCTAATTTTGAATCTAATATTAAAGAATTTATTACTTCGCAAAAGAATTTTAATGCTATGATTGAAGAAAATTTGCTTAAAATTGATGATTTGGCTAGGAACATTGATAGAATTTCTCTTGATGTTGATTCTTTGAAACTTAGATCTATTCCACCTAAGCATGATATCAATGAGTCTCTCAAAGCCATGAGAATTTCCATTGATGAGTGCAAAGAAAGAACCGCTAGGATGCGTGCTAAGATGCCTTTATAAGAGCATGTTATTCTAGTTCCTATGAAAATAAAGATGAATATCTAAAAGTTATTGATGTGTCCCCTATTAAATATTTGTTTTGCAATATGAATCTTGAAAATGATGGGACTGAATATGATCCACCTTTACCTAGAAGGCGTTCCAAGAATTCGGAATTTGTTGATCTTGATGCTAAATTTGATAAAAGTGGGATTGAAGAAATTAAAACCCTAGATGTTGCTAAACCCACTATTATGGATTTCAAGGAATTTAACTATGAAAATTACTCTTTGATTGATTGTATTTCCTTGTTGCAATCCGTGCTAAATTCTCCTCACGCTTATAGTCAAAATAAAGCGTTTACTAAACAAATCGTTGATGCCTTAATGCAATCTTATGAAGAAAAGCTTGAATTGGAAGTTTCTATCCCTAGATAACTTTATGATGAGTGGGAACCAACTATTAAAATTAAAATTAAAAATCATGAATGCTATGCTTTATGTGATTTGGGTGCTAGTGTTTCCACGATTCCAAAGACTTTGTGTGATTTGTTAGGTTTCCGTGATTTTGATGATTGCTCTCTAAACTTGCACCTTGCGGATTCCACTATTAAGAAACCTATGGGAAGAATTAATGATGTTCTTATTGTTGCAAATAGGAATTATGTGCCCATAGATTTTATTGTTCTTGACATATATTGCAATCCTTCATGTCCTATTATTCTTGGTACACCTTTCCTTAGAACGATTGGTGCAATTATTGATATGAAGGAAGGAAATATTATATTCCAATTTCCATTAAGGAAAGGCATGGAACACTTTCCTAGAAAGAAAATTAAATTACCTTATGAATCTATTATGAGATCCACTTATGGATTGCCTATCAAATATGGCAATACCTAGATCTATTCTTGCTTGTTATGCCTAGTTAGGGGCGTTAAACGATAGCGCTTGTTGGGAGGCAACCCAATTTTATTTTTATTCCTTGCTTTTTGCTCCTGTTTAGTAATAAATAATTTATCTAGCCTCTGTTTTGGTTGTGTTTTTTGAGTTTAATTAGTGTTTGTGCCAAGTAGAACCGTTGGGAAGACTTGGGGAAAGTCTTGTTGAACTTGCTGTAAAAAAAATAGAAACTTTAGCGCTCACGAGAACAGCTGCCTTTTTTATTTGGAAAGTAATATTTAGTTAATTCTTTTTGAAGATGATTAATAGATAAATTCCTCACGTCCATCAATTTATTTTAGAATTTTTGGGGTTCCAGATCTTACGCTAGCTACAGATTACTACAGACTGTTCTGTTTTTGACAAATTCTGTTTTTCGTGTGTTGTTTGCTTATTTTGATGAATCTATGGCTAGTAAAATAGTTTATAAACCATAGAGAAGTTGGAATACAGTAGGTATAACACCAATATAAATAAATAATGAGTTCATTACAGTACCTTGAAGTGGTCTTTTATTTTCTTTCGCTAACGGAGCTCACGAGATTTTCTACTTTAAGTTTTGTGTTGTGAAGTTTTCAAGTTTTGGGTAAAGATTTGATGGATTATGGAACAAGGAGTGTCAAGAGCCTAATATTGGGGATGCCCATGGCACCCCCAAGATAATTTAAGGACACCTAAAAGCCAAAGCTTGGGGATGCCCCGGAAGGCATCCCCTCTTTCGTCTACTTCTATCGGTAACTTTACTTGGAGCTATATTTTGATTCGCCACATGATATGTGTTTTGATTGGAGCGTCTTGTATTATTTGAGTCTTTTCTTTTTAGTTTACCACAATCATCCTTGCTGTACACACCTTTTGAGAGAGCCATACATGATTTGGAATTTGTTAGAATACTCTATGTGCTTCGCTTATATCTTTTGAGTTATATAATTTTGCTCTAGTACTTCACTTATATCTTTTAAGAGCACGGTGGTGGATTTGTTTTATAGAAACTATTGATCTCTCATGCTTCACTTAGATTATTTTGAGAGTCTTAAATATCATGGTAATTTGCTTAAAATCTTAATATGCTTGGTATATAAGATTAGTAATAAAACTTTCTTATGAGTGTGTTGAATACTATGAGAAGTTTGATGCTTGATAATTGTTTTGAGATATGGAGATGGTGATATTAAAGTCATGCTAGTTGAGTAGTTGTGAATTTGAGAAATACTTGTGTTGAAGTTTGTGATTCCCGTAGCATGCACGTATGGTGAACCGTTATGTGATGAAGTCGGAGCATGATTTATTTTTTGATTGCCTTCCTTATGAGTGGCGGTCGGGGACGAGCGATGGTATTTTCCTACCAATCTATCCACCTAGGAGCATGCACGTAATACTTTGCTTTGATAACTTGTAGATTTTTGCAATAAGTATATGAGTTCTTTATGACTAATGCTGAGTCCATGGATTATACGCACTCTCACCCTTCCACCTTTGCTAGCCTCTCTAATACCGCGCACCTTTTGCCGGTATCATACACCCACCATATACCTTCCTCAAAACAGCCACCATACCTACCTATTATGGCATTTCCATAGCCATTCCGAGATATTATTGCCATGCAACTTTCGACCGTTCCGTTTATTATGACACACTCCATCATTGTCATATTGCTTAGCATGATCATGTAGTTGACATCGTATTTGTGGCAAACCACCATTCACAATTCTTTCATACGTGTCACTCTTGATTCATTGCATATCCCGGTACACCGTCGGAGGCATTCATATAGAGTCATATTTTGTTCTAAGTATCGAGTTGTAATTGTTGAGTTGTAAGAAAACTAAAAGTGTGATGATCATCGTTATTAGAGCATTGTCCCAGTGAGTAAAGGATGATGGAGACTATGATTCCCCCACAAGTCGGGATGAGACTCCGTACAAAAAAAAGGAAAGAAAATAGGCCATAAAAAAGAGAAAAGGCCCAAATAAAAAAATTAGAGAAAAAGAGAGAAGGGACAATGTTACTATCCTTTTACCACACTTGTGCTTCAAAGTAGCACCATGATCTTCATAGTAGAGAGTCTCTCATGTTATCACTTTCATATACTAGTGGGAATTTTTCATTATAGAACTTGGCTTGTATATTCCAATGATGGGCTTCCTCAAAATTTCCTAGGTCTTCATGAGCAAGCAAGTTGGATGCACACCCACTTAGTTTCTTTTTGAGCTTTCATATACTTATAGCTCTAGTGCATCTGTTGCATGGCAATCCCTACTCACTCACATTGATATCTATTGATGGGCATCTCCATAGCCCGTTGATACGCCTAGTTGATGTGAGACTATCTTCTCCCTTTTGTCTTCTCCACAACCACCACTCTAGTCCACCTATAGTGCTATATCCATGGCTCACGCTCATGTATTGCGTGAAGATTGAAAAAGTTTTGAGAATGTCAAAAGTATGAAACAATTGCTTGGCTTGTCATCGGGGTTGTGCATGATTTAAATATTTTGTGTGGTGAAGATAGAGCATAGCCAGACTATATGATTTTGTAGGGATAACTTTCTTTAGCCATGTTATTTTGAGAAGACATAATTGCTTTGTTAGTATGCTTGAAGTATTATTATTTTTATGTCAATATTAAACTTTTGTCTTGAATCTTTTGATCTGAATATTCATACCACAATTAAGAAGAATTACATTAAAATTATGCCAAGTAGCACTCCGCATCAAAAATTCTGTTTTTATCATTTACCTACTCAAGGACGAGCAGGAATTAAGCTTGGGGATGCTTGATACGTCTCCAACGTATCTATAATTTTTGATTGCTCCATGCTATATTATCTACTGTTTTGGACATTATTTGCCTTTATTATCCACTTTTATATTATTTTTGGGACTAACCTATTAACCGGAGGCCCAGCCCAGAATTGCTGTTTTTTGCCTGTTTTAGGGTTTCAAAGAAAAGGAATATCAAACGGAGTCCAAACGGAATGAAACCTTCAGGAAGGTGATTTTCGAAACGAACAAAACCCGGGAGACTTGGACCCTACGTCAAGAAAGAAAAGAGGAGGCCACGAGGTAGGGGCGCGCCTACCCCCCCCCCCCCAGGTGCGCCCTCCACCCTCGTGGGCCCCCTGTTGCTCCACTGACGTACTCCTTCCTCCTATATATACCTATGTACCCCCAAACGATCAGATACGGAGCCAAAAACCTAATTCCACCGCCGCAACCTTTTGTATCCATGAGATCCCATCTTGGGGCATGTTCCGGAGCTCCGCCGGAGGGGGCATCGATCACGGAGGGCTTCTACATCAACACCATAGCCCCTTCGATGAAGTGTGAGTAGTTTACCTCAGACCTACGGGTCCATAGTTAGTAGCTAGATGGCTTCTTCTCTCTTTTTGGATCTCAATACAATGTTCTCCCCCTCTCTTGTGGAGAACTATTCGATGTAATCTTCTTTTTGCGGTGTGTTTGTTGAGACCGATGAATTGTGGGTTTATGATCAAGTCTATCTATGAATAATATTTGAATCTTCTCTGAATTCTTTTATGTATGATTGGTTATATTTGCAAGTCTCTTAGAATTATCAGTTTGGTTTGGCCTACTAGATTGATCTTTCTTGCAATGGGAGAAGTGCTTAGCTTTGGGTTCAATCTTGCGGTGTCCTATCCCAGTGACAGTAGGGGCAGCAAGGCACGTATTGTATTGTTGCCATCGAGGATAACAAGATGGGGTTTTCTTCATATTACATGAGTCTATCCCTCTACATCATGCCATCTTGCTTAAGGTGTTACTCTGTTTTTAACTTAATACTCTAGATGCATGCTGGATAGCGGTCGATGAGTGGAGTAATAGTATTAGATGCAGGCAGGAGTCGGTCTACTTGTCTCAGACGTGATGCCTATATACATGATCATACCTAGATATTCTCATAACTATGCTCAATTCTGTCAATTGCTCAACATTAATTTGTTCACCCACCATAGAATACTTATGCTCTCGAGAGAAGCCACTAGTGAAACCTATGGCCCCCAGGTCTATCTTCATCATATTAAATCTCCCACTACTTAGTTATTTCCTTTGCTATTTACTTTGCCTTTACTTTACTTTGCATCTTTATCATAAAAATATGAAAAATATTATCTTATCATATCTATCAGATCTCACTCTCCTAAGTGGCCTTATAGGGATTGACAACCCCTATTTGCATTGGTTGCGAGGATTTATTTGTTTTGTGCAGGTACGAGGGACTCGCGCGTAGCCTCCTACTGGATTGATACCTTGGTTCTCAAAAACTAAGGGAAATACTTACGCTACTTTGCTGCATCATCCCTTCCTCTTCGGGGAAAACCAACGCAGTGCTCAAGAGGTAGCAAAACACCTCTCTAGCTCGGCCACAAGGTGGCCGGTCAGCCGCATCGTATGCTGGTGATGTAGGTTTCAATGCTTCCTCCTCGAGTCAGGGTAGCGACCTGCACTTTGGGTAACTCTTGGAGGGGCGCTCGAGTTCGTATTCCTAGGCCGCAAGGACTTCGGTCCATCTGTCTGCTAGCAAATCTTGATCAGCTCGAAGCTGTTGTTGCTTTTTCTTCAAGCTATTTGCTGTGGCTATAAGTCGGCGCTTGAAGCGCTCCTGCTCGACGGGATCCTCAGGCACAATAAATTATTCATCGCCGAGGCTCACCTCATCTTCGGAGAGAGGCATGTAATTGTCCTCCTCTGATTCTCTATCCGCTGCCCGCTCTGGAGGGCTAGCTTGTTCACCCTCCCGCTCTAAATCGTGCTGGAGGGGATTGTTGTCGTCTTCGACACTATCCGGAGTGTTATTGTCTCTTGTGCCGGTATCACTACTTTTGCTACGGCGGGACTTAGAGTGGCGCCGCTGACGTCGGCGCTTGGGTTGCTTCTTGGAGGGGTCATCCCCCGCTGTCTCGTCGCCATTGCCTTCTTTGGGGGTGTGCACCATGTATATATCATATGATGAGGTGGCAGTCCGGCGCCCTGTGGGCGGTGGTTCCTATTCGTCTCCTGCATTGTCGTCCATACTCTCGATGTCTTTGGAGTCGAAGTCGAGCATGTCGGTTAAATCATCGACAGTGGCTACTAAGTGGGTGGTGGGTGGGCAGCGAATTTCTTCGTCGTCTGCATCCCATTCTAACCGGACATAGTTCGGCCAAGGTTCTCCCGACAAGGAGAGAGACCTTAATGAATTTAGCACGTCGCTGAAAGGTGAGTGCCGAAAGATATCCGCGGAGGTGAACTCCATGATCGGCGCCCAATTGGATTCGATAGGCACGAACGCAGGCGGCTCGGAGTCCGTGGCCGGAGACGAATCCAGTGGTTCGGCAACATGGCTCGCGTAAGGGGTGAAGTCAGTATCCGGCTCCATCGCCACTGAGAGTGCAGCCTCCATGGCGGGGTCTATCCGCCCGTCCTCGGATGGCACGATTTGCTCCGGATTGAGGGCTGGAGTAGTTGCGGGTGTGATCTCCCGAACACTGTCCGACGGCAGAGTTACGTCATGCTCGTCGTGATTGTGCGGCGCACCTGACATGGGCCCGAATCCGTCGAAGATCAAGTCTCTGCGGATGTTGGCAGTGTAGTTTAAGTTTCTGAACCTGATCTGATGGCTAGGGGCGTAGCTCTCGATCTGCGCCAAATGGCCAAGCGAGTTGGCCCGCAGTGCGAAGCCGCCGAATACGAAGATCTGTCCGGGGAGGAAAACCTCACCCTCGACCGCATCGTTACCGATGATCGAAGGAGCCATCAAGCCTTATGGTGACAGCACAGTGGAACTCTCAATGAAAGCACCAATGTCGGTGTCAAAACCGGTGGATCTCGGGTAGGGGGTCCTGAACTGTGCGTCTAAGGCGGATGGTAACAGGAGGCAAGTGACACGATGTTTACCCAGGTTCGGGCCCTCTCGATGGAGGTAATACCCTACTTCCTGCTTGATTGATCTTGATGATATGAGTATTGCAAGAGTTGATCTACCACGAGATCGTAGAGGCTAAACCCTAGAAGCTAGCCTATGGTCTCATTGTTGTCGTCCTACGGACTAAACCCTCCGGTTTATATAGACACCGGAGGGGGCTAGGGTTACACAGAGTTGGTTACAAGGAAGAAGATCTACATATCCGTATTGCCAAGCTTGCCTTCCATGCCAAGGAGAGTCCCATCCGGACACGGGACGAAGTCTTCAATCTTGTATCTTCATAGTCCAACAGTCCGGCCAAAGGATATAGTCCGGCTGTCTGGAGACCCCCTAATACAAGACTCCCTCAGTCCGTCTTCTTCTTGAAGATCCATTTATTCTCGATGGCTTGCCGATCATCGGGCAAGTCAACCAAAGTCCACCATTTGTTCTCATACATGGATCCCATCTCAGATTTCATGGCCTCAAGCCATTTTGCGGAATCTGGGCTCATCATCGCTTCCTCATAGTTCGTAGGTTCGTCATGGTCTAGTAACATGACCTCCAGAACAGGATTACCGTACCACTCTGGTGCGGATCTTACTCTGGTAGACCTACGAGGTTCGGTAGTAACTTGATCTGAAGTTTCATGATCATCATCATTAGCTTCCTCACTAATTGGTGTAGGTGTCACAGAAACCGGTTTTTGTGATGAACTACATTCCAATAAGGGAGCAGGTACAGTTACCTCATCAAGTTCTACTTTCCTCCCACTCACTTATTTCGAGAGAAACTCCTTCTCCAGAAAGGATCCATTCTTAGCAATATAAGTCTTGCCTTCAGATATGTGATAGAACGTGTACCCAACTGTCTCTTTTGGGTATCCTATGAAGACACATTTCTCCGATTTGGGTTCGAGCTTATCAGCTTGAAGTTTTTTCACATAAGCATCACAGCCCCAAACTTTAAGAAACGACAACTTTGGTTTCTTGCCAAACCACAGTTCATAAGGAGTCGTCTCAACGGATTTAGATGGTTCCATATTTAACGTGAATGCAGCCGTCTCTAAAGTGTAACCCCAAAACGATAGCGGTAAATCAGTAAGAGACATCATAGATCGCACCATATCTAGTAAAGTACGATTACGACGTTCGGACACACCATTACGTTGTGGTGTTCCGGGTGGTGTGAGTTGCGAAACTATTCCGCATTGTTTCAAATGAAGACCAAACTCGAAACTCAAATATTCTGCTCCATGATCAGATCGCAGAAACATAATTTTCTTCTTACGATGATTTTCCACTTCACTCTGAAATTCTTTGAACTTTTCAAATGTTTCAGACTTATGTTTCATCAAGTAGATATACCCATATCTTCTCAAATCATCTATGAAGGTGAGAAAATAATGATACCCGCCGCGAGCTTCAATATCCATCGGACCACATACATCAGTATGTATGATTTCCAACAAATCTGTTGGTCGCTCCATAGTTCCGGAGAACACCGTTTTAGTCATCTTGCTCATGAGGCATGGTTCGCAAGTACCAAGTGATTCATAATCAAGTGATTCCAAAAGTCCATCAGAATGGAGTTTCTTCATGCGCTTTATACCAATATGACCTAAACGGCAGTGCCACAAATAAGTTGCACTATCATTATCAAATCTGCATCTTTTAGCTTCAATACTATGAATATGTGTATCTCCACTATCGAGATTCAAAAAGAATAGACCACTTTTTAAGGGTGCATGACCATAAAAGATATTACTCATATAAATAGAACAACCATTATTCTCTGATTTAAATGAATAACCGTCTCGCATCAAACAAGATCCAGATATAATGTTCATGCTTAATGCTGGCACCAAATAACAATTATTCAGGTCTAATACTAATCCTCAAGGTAGATGTAGAGGTAGCGTGCCGACTGTGATCACATCGACTTTGGAACCATTTCCCACGTGCATCATCACCTCGTCCTTTGCCAATCTTCGCTTAATCCATAGTCCCTGTTTCGAGTTGCAAATATTAGCAATAGAACCAGTATCAAATACCCAGGCACTACTACGAGAATTAGTAAGGTACACATCAATAACATGTATATCACATATACCTTTGTTCACCTTGCCATCCTTCTTATCCGCCAAATACTTGGGGCAGTTCCGCTTCCAGTGACCATTCTGTTTGCAGTAGAAGCACTCAGTCTCAGGCTTAGGTCCAGACTTGGGTTTCTTCTCTTGAGCAGCAACTTGTTTGTTGTTCTTCTTGAAGTTCCCTTTCTTCTTTCCTTTACCCTTTTTCTTGAAACTGGTGATCTAGTTAACCATCAACACTTGATGCTCCTTCTTGATTTCTACCTCCACAGCCTTTAGCATTGCGAAGAGCTCGGGAATTGTTTTATTCATCCCTTGCATGTTATAGTTCATCATGAAGCTCTTGTAGCTTGGTGGCAGTGATTGAAGAACTCTGTCAATGACACTATTAACAGGAAGATTAACTCCCAGTTGAGTCAAGTGGTTATGGTACCTAGATATTCTGAGTATATGTTCACTGACAGAACTATTCTCCTCCATCTTGCAGTTGTAGAACTTATTGGAGACTGAGGGAGTCCTGGATTAGGGGGTCTCTAGACAGCCGGATTATATCCTTTGGCCGGACTGTTGGACTATGAAGATACAAGATTGAAGACTTCGTCCTGTGTCCGGATGGGACTCTCCTTGGCGTGGAAGGCAAGCTAGGCAATACGGATATGTAGATCTCCTCCAGTGTCTATATAAACCGGAGGGTTTAGTCCGTAGGACAACAGACAATCATACCATAGGCTAGCTTTTAGGGTTTAGACTCTACAATCTCGTGGTAGATCATCTCTTGTAATACTCATATCATCAAGAACAATCAAGCAGGACGTAGGGTATTACCTCCATCAAGAGGGCCCGAACTTGGTAATTTGGCAAAGAAAAAACTAGTAGGATAAAGAACAGAATTAAAACAGATACAGGTTAAACTAAGTATATTAGGTGGAGTATGCATTGGGACTGGTGTAGTTCCTCCAGACCTAAATCTCTCAGAAATTCTCAGCTCCGGCACTGGGCAGGCGTCAGCCCCCATACATGGTCTTACGACTTTGCGGAGACCTGTGTTTTTGGGATGACTTAATAGTTTTCTACAGTTTAGTACTAACATGCCTGTGTGGTGAACTTAACATCGTGTCCCCTGCCTCCTATTACCATCCGCCTTAGACGCACAGTTCGGGACCCCCTACCCGAGATCCGCCGGTTTTGACACCGACATTGGTGCTTTCATTGAGAGTTCCGTTGTGTCGTCACCATAAGGCTTGATGGCTCCTTCGATCATCGATAGCAATGCGGTCCAGGGTGAGGTTTTCCTCCCCGGACCAATCATTGTATTCGGCGGCTTCGCACTGCGGGCCAATTCGCTTGGCCATATGGAGTAGGTCGAGAGCTACGCCCCTGGCCATCAGGTCAGATTCAGAAACTTAAACTACACTGCCGACATCCGTGGAGACTTGATCTTCGACGGATTCGAGCCCGTGTCAGGTGCGCCGCACAGTCACGACAAGCATGACGTAACTCTGTCGTCGGACAGTGTTCGGGAGATCGCATCTGCAACTACTCTGGCCTTCAATCCAGGGCAAATTGCGCCATCCAAGGATGGAGGGATAGACCCCGCCATGGAGGCCGCACTCTCAGTGGTGATGGAACCGGATACTGACTTCACCCCTTACGAGAGCCATGTCACCGAACCACCGGATTCATCTCCAGCCACGGACTCCGAGCCGCCTACATCCATGCCCATCGAATCCGACTGGGCGCCAATCATGGAGTTCACCTCCGTGGATATCTTTCAGCACTCGCCTTTCGGCGATGTGCTAAATTCATTAAAGTCTCTCTCCTTGTCAGGAGAACCTTGGCCGAACTATGTCCGACTAGAATGGGATACGGACGACGAAGAAATTCGCTACCCGCCCACCACCCACTTAGTAGCCACTGTCGATGACTTAACCGACATGCTCAACTTCGACTCCGAAGACATCGACGGCATGGACGGAGATGCAGGAGACGGACCGGATCCAACGCCCACAAGGCACCGGACAACCACTTCATCACATGGCATATACATGGTGGATACACCCAAAGAAGGCAATGGCGAAGAGACAGCAGAGGATGGCCCCTCCAAGAAGCAACCCAAGCGCCGACGTCAGTGGCGCCGCTCTAAGTCCCGCCATAGCAAAAACAGCGATAACAACGCAAGAGAAAATAACACTCCAGTCGACTCCAGAAGAAACGACGACCACATTGCCCTGACGGCAGAGCACGATGAAGCTGCAAGCGGCGAACATAGTACAGATCCGACGTCCGAGCACGGCGACGCCGAGGATAACCCTCATCAAACCCCATCCGGGGAGGAAAACAGTCCGGACGAAGATGCACACATCATCCCGGAAACGCACTCGGAGCAAGAGAACCTCCGCAGAAGGCTTATTGCCACGGTGAGGAGTCTGAAGAAGCAGAAGCAAAGGCTTAAGGCCGCACAAAACACACTCAACAGCAGGTGGAACAAAGTGCTCGACAGCGAAGCAAAGTATGGTGGAAGTTACCACACAAAGAGCTATCCAAAGCGCAAGCTGTTACCTGAATTCGACGACGAGGCCTTAGAGCCCACACAGCCAAATAATGAAACGACCAACCATCCGGATCCACCGCTTTGTGACCGTGATAGAGCGGATAACAAATACGCACATAAGTCAACACACGATGTACGTGAGGACTTGCGCCAAAAATCCGATACGACCAGATCCATCTATGGATCTAGGAAGCGTGCTCCGGCACAAAATCAAAACCAAATACCACAACCGTTTGAACGCCATGGTACATCCAAGTACAGGGGTGCCACACACCCCCTATGTTTCATCGATGAGGTGCTGGACCACGAATTCCCAGAAGGATTCAAACCAGTGAACATAGAAGCGTACGACGGGACCACAGACCCTAGGGTCTGGATTGAGGACTTTATCCTCCATATCCATATGGCTCGCGGAGACGATCTCCATGCCATTAAATACTTGCCCCTCAAGCTTAAAGGACCAGCTCGGCACTGGCTGAAAAGCCTCCCCGAAAAATCAATTGGAAGTTTGGAGGAGCTTGAGGACGCTTTTCGGGATAATTTTCAAGGGACCTACGTCCGACCTCCGGATGCAGATGATTTAAGTCATATAATTCAACAGTCCGGAGAGTCCGCCCGAAAGCTTTGGAACAGGTTTCTCACCAAAAAGAACCAAATCGTCGAATGTCCGGACACTAAAGCCTTAGCAGCTTTCAAACACAGCGTCCGAGACGAATGGCTCACCAGACACCTCTGCCAAGAAAAACCGAGAACAATGGCAGCTCTAACAAGTCTCATGACCCGCTTTTGCGCGGGCGAAGATAGCTGGTTAGCCCGCAGTAGCACCAGCGACCCAAGCACATCCGAAGTCGGGGATGGCAATGGAAAACCATGACGCAATAAAAGCAAGCGTCGAAATAAAGAAGATAGCCCAGATGATACGGCGGTAAATGCCGGATTCAGGGGCTCTCGACTAGGTAGCGGAAAAAGCCTTCCAAAGGCAGCAGAGACGGACCGTCTGGCCTAAACAAGATTCTTGACAAACTATGTCAGATTCATGGCACCCCTGATAAACCTGCAAATCACACCCACAGAGAATGTTGGGTCTTCAAGCAGGCCGGTAAGCTAAACGCCGAACACAAGGGGGGAGACACCAAGCGAAGGCAAGGACGAGCCTCGCCAGCAAAGCATTGGAGGACAGAAAAAATTCCCACCAGAGGTTAAAACAGTCAACATGATCCATGTGACGAAAAGGAGAAGCAAACATGCACCCCGAGACACACGCGCCATAGAGCCCGTCACCCCTAGGTTCAACCCCTGGTTGGCCTGCCCGATCACTTTTGATCGCGGGGATCACGCGACAAGCATCCGGCACAAAGGATTGGCTGCCTTGGTGTTAGACCCAATAATAAACGGATACCATCTCACACGAGTCCTCATGGACGGCGGCAGTGATCTAAACCTGATATATCAGGACACAGTCCGCAAAATGGGGATAGACCCGACAAAAATAAGCCACAGTACTACTACCTTCAAGGGAGTAATACTAGGCCTAGAGGCCCGCTGCATGGGCTCTCTATTACTAGAGGTTGTATTCGGTTCTTCCGACAACTTTCGAAGCGAAAGGTTAAATTTCTACATCGCTCCATTCTGAAGTGGCTATCAGGCACTACTCGGAAGAGCGGCTTTCGCTCGTTTTAATGCAATCCCGCATTATGCTTCTCTCAAGCTTAAGATGCCCGGTCCACGTGGCACCATCACAGTTAGCGGAAATATTGAGCATGCTCTATGTGCGGGAGAATGTGCGGCGGCTTTAGCCACCGAGCACTAGACGGCCTCACCAACCAGGAAAAATGACAGGTCGTCAAGACCACGGACACGGTTAGACGAGTCCGGTGCACCAATACATATACATGAGATGGGTTTGATGATCAAGCCCCCCTAGATGGTACCAGGGGCTTCCCGCGTGTAATCGGGGCTAGTCCGGCTCAACTTGACTTATCTTGAATTTTACTGGTTTATTGATAGTAACCAATTTTCTGGCACGGCAACTTTCACCTAAGTTCTTCTCTTTTACAGATGACAATTGTGCTACACTCGTCCAGGACATGGCACAACGGAGACACAGGCACAGACGTGCAGCAGGGACCCGCTCAAAGGTTTCTTTTTAGATTAAGACCCT
Source organism: Triticum urartu (assembly GCF_056163025.1). Lineage (NCBI taxonomy): Eukaryota > Viridiplantae > Streptophyta > Magnoliopsida > Poales > Poaceae > Triticum > Triticum urartu. Next base: position 223,843,334 of record NC_141878.1, read on the forward strand.
GTGTCAACCTTTTTGACTGTCTCTTGTTGTTCACATCCTCCGGATACTCAATACAACCGAGAAGGATGCCAACGTATTGGCATGTGGCCACGTAAGGATATTGCACGTACCTGGACACCCGGGGTTTATTATTCAGGGCATTGTTCAGCCCGGCATATGTTATAAAGACCGAATACCTTAGGGAGTGTTTGGCGTCGCGAGTTTGGCCTTATATGCATCAGCTCCGAATCATGTCTTTGGTCAAATGTTGGGTTTGCCCGGCTCCCATGTTTTGGTACCTTACGTTCCGCTATATCGGCTAAGGTAGCACTGGGAGAACTACTACGATTGTGCCCTGGGTCATCCGGATGAGCACCTCAGTAGAGAAAGCCGAAAACTGACTGTCATGATATAGCGCGAGACTGGTCAACCACTCGATGACTCAGCAGAATCTTCGGGATTCCTACGCATTAACGAAGGGCCGTTTCCCGGTCATGTACGTACGCACCCTGTATTCAGACGAGCGCAGAAGTACCAGGGGCTATATAGTAGCCCAACCGTCAAACTCCTATGGCTAAGTGAAAGTGTTAAAGCAATATAGTCTGATTGCCTCGTTCGCTGCGCTACCACCTCCTTAATGGACCAAGACGTTGGATCAAGTGTGAATACGCGTTTTTTGCGAACACCCCCGCATTATATCCGTGGGGGCGGAAGCCAACGACTGCAAACTTTCAGGTTATATACATATATACATAAACGGACGCACAGGAGGCATCATAATACTTTTAGGCAAAAGTATAAACACAACCTTGACAACTCAATAAAACATTGTTCTTACAATGGGAGTATATGTCACTAGAACATAATATTCTTCGAGCACTGAGCCTCTATCGAACAAGCGCCTTCAAGAACTTCTTCAAAGCGGTGCTTGGCAGCCACTCGGCCCATGGCCGATCCCTGTGTTGCAACAGTGGTGGCCTCCATCTCTGCCCAGTATGTCTTGACACGGGCAAAGGCCATCTGTGCAGCCTCTATGCATGTCGACCTCTTCATAGCGTCGATGTGTGGCACAACACCAAGGAATTGTTGCACTAAACTAAAGTAACTATTCGGCCTTGGCCCTCCCGGCCATAGATGATCCACAACAGACCTCATGGCGAGTCCGAACAACCTATGGAGCTCGGCCCACTCAGCCATTCGCTCATTCAACAACAGCAGACGCACTGGAGCATGGAACTGTGACCAGAACAGATTTTCCACTTCGCAATCTTTTTGATCCTTGAAGTACTCGGTCGCATCAGCAGCACTTGCCGCCAAATCAACGTAGGCGTCCGCCGAACTCCATAGTTGGTCAAGAGGAGCATACTTCGGATCTTCGAACTTAGTCTACAACAAGAAGGGCTTCCCAGCCACGATATCTGTAGCTTGATGCAACTCCTCCTTCGTCGCTCTAATTTTAGAGCGAGCTTCCTTGGCTGCTACCATGGCCTTTTCCAGGTCCGTCGCCCTTGCCCGGCTTTCTTTATCAAGAAGCTGGTAACGGTCAGCGGCATCTTTCAACTCAATGGCCATCTTGGCTATCCTTTCCTTGCTCTAGCGATGCACGGACTGTTCGGCCCTCAGCTCTTCGACCGCCTTTAGAGCGGCCGCATCGCTATTCCTTGCTTGTTCCTTGGCTTGGGCAAGCTCTGCCCGAAGGGTCTCCACGGTGGCAGCTCCATCTGCAGTCACAACATATTAAAGATACTGGCATCATGCTCCTCTTACTTTGCGTTGATCACCGGAGAAATCACTTACCCTCTGCCTCGTCAAGCCGCTTGTTGACAAGCACGATGTCGGCATCTGCCGCATCAAGTTGCCGCTTTAGCTCGGCAAACCCATCAGTCTGGCTAGCCACCGGTGCTTTAGCCACCGGTGCTTTAGCCACCTGCACATAAAGGCGGTCTGGCTATTACCTGGGACTATGATCCTCTGTTTGCCGTTGTTTTTGATGACAACAAGAGTCTCAGGGGCTACTGTCTGCATTTGGCACACCTAACGTGTGTGGTACTATCAAAAACATACACTATGTCACGTACCTCAAAGCCTTTCAGCAGACTCATAAAAGCTTCATGCAATCCACTTTCAGCGGATGCAATCCTTTTAAGTACCGTACTCATTAGCGTACGATGCGCTTCCAAGATGGCCGCTTGCTCCAGAAGATCCTTCAGTGTGCCCGACCGCACACTATACGGTTCCGGACTCTTTCTGTTGCTCTCTTTAGGAGCCGAATACTGAGGACTCCGGGTGGCCAAGGGATTACCCCTGGCCTTGGCGGATCAGGAGAAACCCTCCGCGACGACACTTCTATGTCGCCCCCTCATAAGGCGGGGTGGCAGGGGGAGGTGTTTCGCTCTCCATCATCTCCGGAAGAAGATCCCCCGAAGACGAACTCTGTCGAGAAGGGCTACAATCCGAACTACAAGATATAAGCTTTGGTTATTGTCTTCAGAAGTAAGGTAGGATATTTTCACTACTAAGCACTTTTTTACTTACAGCTCGGTAGAGGGCTGATTCCCTTGCGGACACTGTGCGGCAAGGGTACCCCCCGGGGCAGGACCCTTTGGCAAAGATTTCTTCCCTCGTTTGGAAACCTCTGTTTCCGGATCTTCAGAGGTGGTCCTCTTCCTTCCCCGGGGAGAGGGGATGTCAGACTCTTCTCCCTGATTGCCCTCCTTCGTGGAGGCGCTCGTTCCCTCGGTTGGGATAAGTAGTGAGTCCCCCATTCATCTTCCTTCGAGGGCACCTGATAAGGCGCCGGCTCCAGCATTCTGTCTAGTACTGGATTGGCCAAGCCCTCGGGAAGGGGGGGGCGGACACCTGATCATCTTCGCCTTTGTTATCCAGTCCTGGTCAAAGAGCGACTTTTCAGCATGATGCTGTGATAAATAAGAGAAACAGTGTGTTCGGCCATGGGATTACTTACTTGGGTATCCGGGCAATTACAGCTCAGACCCGCATCCTCGGTGGTGTCCGGACACTTTATTTGTGATCCGAAGAACAACTTGTACATCTCCTCGAGCGTCATGCTGAGGAAGTGCTGAATGATTCGCGGTCCCTCCGGGTTGAACTCCCACAAACGAAGAGGTCTACGTTTGCAAGGCGGGACCTGGCGAACTAGCATGACCTGCATCACCGTGACCAGGTGGACGTCTCTCTCAATGAGATCTCGGATGCGACTCTGCAATATCGGCACATCCTTTACTGGACCCCGGTTTAGCCCCTCGTTGATCCATGACGTCAGTTGTGGTGGGGGCGAGCGAGAGGCAGGGATGGCTGCCCACTTGGCACTTTGGGGAGCTATGATATAAAACCACTCCTGCTGCCACAAACTGGATACCTCTGGGAAGGAACCCTCTGGCCATGGAGCATTAGCGCTTTTGCTTATTACAGCACCTCCGCACTCTACGTGCCGCCCCTCGGTCATCTTCGGCTTCACATTGAAGGTCTTGAGCCACAGGCCGAAGTGAGGGGTAATGCGGAGGAAGGCCTCACATACGACGATGAACGATGAGATGTGAAGGAGGGAATCCGGGGCCAGATCGTGGAAATCCAGCCCATAGTAGAACATGAGTCCCCTAACAAAGGGATCCAGAGCGAGGCCTAGTCCTCGGAGGAAGTGAGAGACGAACACAACACTCTCGTTGGGTTCGGGAATGGGGATGACCTGTCCTCGGGCAGGCAGCCTATCCGAAATTTCGGCGGTCAGATATCTGGCCTCTCTCAGCTTCTTGATGTCCTCCTCTGTGACAGAGGAAGGCATCCACCGACCTTGGAGGTTGGATCCGGACTTGGACTAGGAGTCCTAGTCGGTTCCCCCCCCCCCTATGGAGTGCCCCTTGGCCGGCCTCCTCCCTCTCCTCCTTTATATAAGGGGGTAGGGGGGCACCCCAAAACACAATAATTGTTTCTTAGCCATGTGCGATGACCCCCTCCACAATTTACTCCTCCAGTCATATTGTCGTAGTGCTTAGGCGAATGTAACATCCCAATTTTTCAATTTGGATGTTATTCATTAGATCATCATATGCATCCATAATTTGTGCATTTTTGAATTTGTTTTAATTGGAATCTTTGATCCTAGAAACCTTAAGCAACTCAAGGACCAAATGAGAGAGTTGGAGGTTCTCACAAAAATCCATTTTTGAATTTTCAAAATTGGCAAATTGGATCAAATGTTTTATTCGAAATTATTTTCCAATTATTTTAAAATAAATAAAATAATGAGAGAAGATAGTATGACTTCTTCAAAACAGCAAGGAAATATTGAAAATTTAATTTTGAATAAAAAATATTTTTTTTGGATTTTATTTGTGACTTTATTTATTTTTATGTTTATTTTATTTTAGGCATTTAGGTCGATAAAAATGTTTACTTTAGCCCAAATATTAGGAGGGGACTGTGTGAATTTTTCTGGAATTTTTGAAAAAAAATATTAGGTTTTTCCTGTTTTTCATATTTTCGGAAAATGTTTTTTTAAATCCCTTTCGGACCGAACTGGGCCGAAGCCCAGCCGGCCCAAAGCCGCGCCGCCTTCGTCCCGTGCTCGAGCCGGACTCCTCCCGGAGTCCGAGCGCACCCCGCCACCGGCCGCCCCCTCCCCCAAGTCGGACCCCCCGGGCCTCTTTATAAGTCGCCACCGCCGCCCCTCTCTGCCCTTGTCAGCCGCGCTACCTCCTCGCAGCAGCAGCCAACGCTCGCCGCAGATCGCCGCCATCACTGCTCCACCTTTGCCCCGCGTAGCCCCAGCCGCTGCCGCTCCACCCGTCGCCCACGCCGCCACCTCTCGTCGGAGCCGCTGCCACTGGAGCCCGTCGCCGGAGCCACCGCCACCACCGCCCGTCGCCGGAATCGCCCAATCCATCGCCCGACCGACCGGTTTTCCCGGTCCGGTAATAAACCGCCCCGGTTCACCGTTTCCTTTTAGGTTTTCGGTTTTCGTTTAAACCCGGTTCATTTTTTTAGTTATTTAGTGAACGTTCTTTAGTTAGGGTTCTGTAGCGAACGGAATTCGTCGGATTAGGTTCTGTAGCGAACGTTCGTTCGTTACATTTTTCTTTTTCTGTTTATTTTCGGCCAGGGACCTATACATAATTATTTTCTTTGTAGATTAGTCCCTGATCTTTAAACCCTCCCAACTTTTTGCTCGTTTATCCAAATCCAATGAAACCAACGCCAAATTCTTCCTTATGATCCCCTCTATTCAGATAATCAACTTAAACATGTTTTTGAAAGTTTAAAATTTGGTTTCAAACATATTTGAATTTGAACTTCTTTTGATCGTAACTTGAGTTCCGTATCTCCGATTTGATTGATTCTTTTTTGCAAATCAAAGCTCTTCACTTGAACTTTCCTTTTAGATCTTTTTCTTTGGTTTTCTTTGCATATTCAAGCTTGAGTGCTTATGTATGCTATTTTTTGTCTATGATAGATTTTCTGGAGTGCGAAGCTTGCTACTACGAATCCCTAGGGTTTTCTGATCGTCGGCAAGGCAAGTTACACTTTGATCATACCCTTTATTACCCAGTTTTTATGCATTAGTTTTAATCCTCAAACATTGCATGAGTAGGATTGGGAACATGTGGTTATTGCTATGTAGTTCATGAGGTAGGAACGTATTACCTTTGATCACCCCGGGAACATATGTTATGCTCATATTGCTTATCCATGCTCATAGACGGGGATTGGTATGTGATAAATCATGCAAGTTGTGAGAGATAATATCTAAGGGAAACTTAAGGTGGCTACTCTAATACACATCTAGGTGGCTTGGTTGCGGGCACCTGGAGAATCCAGTGTTGTCCTAGGATATCCCAGAGTACTCATGTGACCATCCTATGGAATGCCACCCAGGCTCAAAGGGATCATAAAATTATTCATGCTAGAAATTTCCGTGTGCAGCCACAAGCCATTATGGGCTCTGGCATAGTTGAGTAAGTCGTGTGACCTCCTTCAGTGGTAGGCTAGCTGATGTAGAGGAAAGTAGGTGTAACTGTCTACCTAGAGTAAAGAGTTAATGCTTCAAAAAGACTATGTCTCGATCTTCCAATCATGGAGGTGGTCGAGTCTTGTGGGGAAAAGTGCGCAAACCTCTGCAGAGTGTATAAACTAATCATGGTTAACTATGTCCCCAGTTATGGACATCTTGAGTATCTGGTATTTGAATTGTTGATTGATCTAATCATTTTACTTAATGAATTTATTGGGTTATTAATATTATTACATGGTAATTTGGGATTGAGTTGGGGAACCTTCTCAATAGTGGCACAAACTTGGTAGTTAAATAAAATCTATTCCTTTGTTGTAGGGAAAAATTAGCTTTATGCAAATGTTAAAATTAGTGCCTCCACCAGCCAAATATGCATGTAGTGATAGCTATTATTTCATCATTTCTCTTTAATGTGATCTTGCTAGCATATTCCATGTGCTGACCTGCACGGCTGCAACGTATCATGTTGCAGAATTTTCAGATGAAGAGTATGGTGCGATAGGTCATTGTCATGCACTCAGTTTTGCCGTGGAGTTGGATGGACTCATTTATCTTCGAAGCTTCCCAATTATTTTGTTTAGATGGCCTTCATCCATGTTATTGTAATAAGTATTGTTTATGAGATTCTCTCGATGTAATAAGTGTGTGATTGAACTCTGTTATAAATCCCTGAGTATTGTGTGTGTCAGCAATACCGATCCAGGGATGACACTTAAACACAGAGATTCCGATCCATTCGACTCGGGTCGCTACAGCGAAGCCCTGCACGGATCACATCACCATCACCATCACCACGCCGTTGTGCTGACGAAACTCTCCCTCGACACTTTGCTGGATCAAGAGTTCGAGGGACGTCATCGGGCTGAACGTGTGCTGAAGTCGCAGGTGTCGTTGTTGGGTAATGTAGCAGAATTTTAAAATTTTCTACGCATCACCAAGATCAATCTATGGAGTCATCTAGAAACGAGGGAGAGGGGAGTGCATCTACATACCCTTGTAGATCGCGAGCGGAAGCGTTCAAGAGAACGGGGTTGATGGAGTCGTACTCGTCGTGATCCAAATCACCGATGACCTAGCGCCGAACGGACGGCACCTCCGCGTTCAACACACGTACGGTTGGGAAGACCTCTCCTCCAACTTGATCCAGCAAGGGGGAAGGAGAGGTTGATGGAGATCCAGTAGCACGACGGCGTGGTGGTGGAAGCAACGCTGATCTCGGCAGGGCTTCGCCAAGCTCAGGGAGAGGGAGAAGTGTCACAGGAGGGAGAGGGAGGCGCCAGGGGCTAGGGTCGGCTGCCCTCCCTCCCCCCACTATATATAGGACTCCTAGGGGGGGCACCGGCCCTAGGAGATGCAATCTCCAAGGGGGCGGCGGCCAAGGGGGGTGGAGTGCCCCCCAAGGCAAGTGGGGCGCCCCCCACCCCTAGGGTTTCCAACCCTAGGCGTAGGGGGGAGGCCCATGGGGGGCGCACCAGCCCACTAGGGGCTGGTTCCCCTCCCACTTCAGCCCATGGGGCCCTCCAGGATAGGTGGCCCCACCCGGTGGACCCCCGGGACCCTTCCGGTGGTCCTGGTACAATACCGATTACCCCCGAAACTTTCCCGATGGCCGAAACTTGACTTCCTATATATAAATCTTCACCTCCGGACCATTTTGGAACTCCTCATGACGTCTGGGATCTCATCCGGGACTCCGAACAACTTTCGGGTTACCGTATACTAATATCTCAACAACCCTAGCGTCACCGAACCTTAAGTGTGTAGACCCTACGGGTTCGGGAGACACGCAGACATGACCGAGACGACTCTCCGGTCAATAACCAATAGCGGGATCTGGATACCCATGTTGGCTCCCACATGCTCCTCGATGATCTCATCGGATGAACCACGATGTCAAGGATTCAATCAATCCCGTATACAATTCCCTTTGTCAATCGGTACGTTACTTGCCCGAGACTCGATCGTCGGTATCCCAATACCTCGTTCAATCTCGTTACCGGCAAGTCACTTTACTCGTACCGTAATGCATGATCCCATGATCAACCACTTGGTCACATTGAGCTCATTATGATGATGCATTACCGAGTGGTCCCAGAGATACCTCTCTGTCATACGGAGTGACAAATCCCAGTCTCGATTCGTGCCAACCCAACAGACACTTTCGGAGATACCCGTAGTGTACCTTTATAGTCACCCAGTTACGTTGTGACGTTTGGCACACCCAAAGCACTCCTACGGTATCCGGGAGTTGCACAATCTCATGGTCTAAGGAAATGATACTTGACATTCGGAAAAGCCATAGCAAACGAACTACACGATCTTTGAGCTATGCTTAGGATTTGGTCTTGTCCATCACATCATTCTCCTAATGATGTGATCCCGTTATCAATGACATCCAATGTCCATAGTCAGGAAACCATGACTATCTTTTGATCAACGAGCTAGTCAACTAGAGGCTCACTAGGGACGTGTTGTGGTCTATGTATTCACACATGTATTACGATTTCCGGATAACACAATTATAGCATGAACAATAGACAATTATCATGAACAAAGAAATATAATAATAACCATTTTATTATTGCCTCTAGGGCATATTTCCAACAGTCTCCCACTTGCACTAGAGTCAGTAATCTAGTTACATTGTGATGAATCGAACACCCATAGAGTTCTGGTGTTGATCATGTTTTGCTCTAGGGAGAGGTTTAGTCAATGGATCCGCCACATTCAGGTCCGTATGTACTTTACAAATATCTATGTCTCCAGTTTTGAACACTTTCACGAATGGAGTTGAAGCGACGCTTGATATGCCTGGTCTTCCTGTGAAACCTGGGCTCCTTGGCAAGGGCAATAGCTCCAGTGTTGTCACAGAAGAGACGGGCCCGACGCATTGGGAATGACTCCTAGGTCGGTAATGAACTCCTTCACCCAGATTGCTTCTTATGCTGCCTCCGAGGCTGCCATGTACTCCGCTTCACATGTAGATCCCGCCACAACGCTTTGCTTGCAACTGCACCAGCTTACTGCCCCACCATTCAAAATATACACGTATCCGGTTTGTGACTTAGAGTCATCCAGATCTGTGTCGAAGCTAGCATCGACGTAACCCTTTACGACGAGCTCTTCGTCACCTCCATAAATGAGAAACATATCCTTAGTCCTCTTCAGGTACTTCAGGATATTCTTGACCGATGTCCAGTGTTCCATGCCGGGATTACTTTGGTACCTTCCTACCAAACTTACAGCAAGGTTTATATCAGGTCTGGTACACAGCATAGCATACATGATAGACCCTATGGCCGAGGCATAGGGGACGACACTCATCTTTTCTCTATCTTCTGCCGTGGTCGGGCATTGAGCCGTGCTCAATCTCGTACCTTGCAATACAGGCAAGAACCCCTTCTTTGACTGATCCATATTGAACTTCTTCAATATCTTGTCAAGGTATGTACTCTGTGAAAGACCAATGAGACGTCTCGATCTATCTCTATAGATCTTGATGCCTAATATGTAAGCAGCTTCTCCAAGATCCTTCATTAAAAAACACTTGTTCAAGTAGGCCTTTATGCTTTCCAAGAATTCTATATCATTTCCCATCAATAGTATGTCATCCACATACAATATGAGAAATGCTATAGAGCTCCCACTCACTTTCTTGTAAATGCAGGCTTCTCCATAAGTCTGCGTAAACCCAAACGCTTTGATCATCTCATCAAAACGAATGTTCCAACTCCGAGATGCTTGCACCAGCCCATAGATCGAGCGTTGGAGCTTGCACACCTTGTCAGCATTCTTAGGATCGACAAAACCTTCCGGCTGCATCATATACAATTCTTCCTTAAGGAAACCATTAAGGAATGTCGTTTTGACGTCCATTTGCCATATCTCATAATCATAGAATGCGGCAATTGCTAACATGATTCGGACGGACTTCAGCTTCGCTACGGGTGAGAAAGTCTCATCGTAGTCAACCCCTTGAACTTGTCGATAACCGTTAGCGACAAGCCGAGCTTTATAGATAGTTACATTACCATCCGCGTCTGTCTTCTTCTTAAAGATCCATTTATTTTCTATGGCTCGCCGATCATCGGGCAAGTCAGTCAAAGTCCATACTTCGTTTTCATACATGGATCCTATCTCGGATTTCATGGCTTCCAGCCATTTGTCGGAATCTGGGCCCGCCATCGCTTCCTCATAGTTCGAAGGTTCACCGTTGTCTAACAACATGATTTCTAGGACAGGGTTGCCGTACCACTCTGGTGCAGAACGTGTCCTTGTGGACCTACGAATTTCAGTAGCAACTTGATCTGAAGTTTCATGATCATCATCATTAACTTCCTCTCTAGTCGGTGCAGGAACCTCAGGAACATTTTCTTGAGCTGCGCCACTTACCGGTTCAAGAGGTAATACTTCATCGAGTTCTACTTTCCTCCCACTTACTTCTTTCGAGAGAAACTCTTTCTCTAGAAAGGATCCATTCTTGGCAACAAAGATCTTGCCTTCGGATCTGAGGTAGAAGGTATACCCAATAGTTTCTTTAGGATATCCTATGAAGACGCATTTTTTCGACTTGGGTTCGAGCTTTTTAGGTTGAAGTTTCTTGACATAAGCATCGCATCCCCAAACATTTAGAAACGACAGCTTAGGTTTCTTCCCAAACCATAATTCATACGGTGTCGTCTCAACGGATTTTGACGGAGCCCTATTTAAAGTGAATGCGGCAGTCTCTAAAGCATAGCCCCAAAATGACAGCGGTAGATCGGTAAGAGACATCATAGATCGCACCATATCCAATAGAGTGCGATTACGACGTTCGGGCACACCGTTACGCTGAGGTGTTCCAGGCGGCGTGAGTTGTGAAACTATTCCACATTTCCTTAAGTGTGTGCCAAATTCGTGAGTCAAGTATTCTCCCCCACGATCTGATCGCAAGAACTTGATTTTCCTGTCATGTTGATTCTCAACCTCACTCTGAAATTCCTTGAACTTTTCAAAGGTCTCAGACTTGTGTTTCATTAAGTAGACATACCCATATCTACTCAAGTCATCTGTGAGGGTGAGAACATAACGATAGCCACCGCGAGCCGCAACACTCATTGGACCGCACACATCAGTATGTATGATTTTCAATAAGTTGGTTGCTCGCTCCATTGTTCCTGAGAACGGAGTCTTGGTCATTTTACCCATGAGGCATGGTTCGCACGTGTCAAATGATTCGTAATCAAGAGACTCCAAAAGTCCATCTGCATGGAGCTTCTTCATGCGTTTGACACCTATGTGACCAAGGCGGCAGTGCCACAAGTATGTGGGACTATCATTATCAACCTTACATCTTTTGGTATTCACACTATGAATATGTGTAACATTACGCTCGAGATTCATTAAGAATAAACCATTCACCAGCGGGGCATGACCATAAAACATATCTCTCATATAAATAGAGCAACCATTATTCTCGGATTTAAATGAGTAGCCATCTCGAATTAAACGAGATCCTGATACAATGTTCATTCTCAAAGCTGGCACTAAATAACAATTATTGGGGTTTAAAACTAATTCCGTAGGTAAATGTAGAGGTAGCGTGCCGACGGCGATCACATCGACCTTGGAACCATTCCCGACGCGCATCGTCACCTCGTCCTTCGCCAGTCTCCGCTTATTCCGCAGCTCCTGCTTTGAGTTACAAATGTGAGCAACCACACCGGTATCAAATACCCAGGAGCTACTACGAGTATTGGTAAGGTACACATCAATTACATGTATATCACATATACCTTTAGTGTTGCCGGCTTTCTTGTCCGCTAAGTATTTGGGGCAGTTCCGCTTCCAGTGACCACTTCCCTTGCAATAAAAACACTCAGTCCCTTGGGTCCATTCTTTGACTTCTTCCCGGCAGCTTGCTTACCGAATGCGGCAACTCCCTTGCCGTCCTTCTTGAAGTTCTTTTTACCCTTGCCTTTCTTGAACTTAGTGGTTTTATTAACCATCAACACTTGATGTTCCTTTTTGATCTCCACCTCTGCTAATTTCAGTATTGAATATACCTCAGGAATGGTCTTTTCCATCCCCTGCATATTGAAGTTCATCACAAAGCTCTTGTAGTTCAGTGGAAGCGACTGAAGGATTCTATCAATGAACGTGTCATCCGGGAGATTAACTCCCAGCTGAGTCAAGCGGTTATACAACCCAGACATTTTGAGTATGTGCTCACTGACAGAACTATTTTCCTCCATCTTACAAATGAAGAACTTGTCGGAGACTTCATATCTCTCGACCCGGGCATGAGCTTGGAAAACCATTTTCAGCTCTTCGAACATCTCATATGCTCCGTGTTGCTCAAAACGCTTTTGGAGCCCCGGTTCTAAGCTGTAAAGCATGCCGCACTGAACGAGGGAGTAATATCAGCACGTGACTGCCAAGCGTTCATAACGTCTTGGTTCTCTGGGATGGGTGCGTCACCTAGCGGTGCTTCTAGGACATAATCTTTCTTGGCAGCTATGAGGATGATCCTTAGGTTCCGGACCCAGTCCGTATAGTTGCTACCATCGTCTTTCAGCTTGGTTTTCTCTAGGAACGTGTTGAAGTTGAGGGCAACATTAGCGTGGGCCATTTGATCTACAAGACATAGTGTAAAGATTTTAGACTAAGTTCATCATAATTAAGTTCATCTAATCAAATTATCCAATGAACTCCCACTCAGATAGACATCCCTCTAGTCATCTAAGTGAAACATGATCTGAGTCAACTAGGTCGTGTCCGATCATCACGTGAGACGGACTAGTCAACATCGGTGAACATCTTCATGTTGATCGTATCTTCTATATGACTCATGCTCGACCTTTCGGTCTTCCGTGTTCCGAGGCCATGTCTGTACATGCTAGGCTCGTCAAGTCAACCTAAGTGTATTGCGTGTGTAAATCTGGCTTACACCCGTTGTATTCGAACATTAGAATCTATCACACCCGATCATCACGTGGTGCTTCGAAACAACGAACCTTCGCAACGGTGCACAGTTAGGGGGAACACTTTCTTGAAATTATTACGAGGGATCATCTTATTTAAGCTACCGTCATTCTCAGCAAATAAGATGTAAAACATGATAAACATCACATGCAATCAAATAGTGACATGATATGGCCAATATCATTTGCTCCTTTTGATCTCCATCTTCGGGGCTCCATGATCATCATTGTCACCGGCATGACACCATGATCTCCATCATCATGATCTCCATCATCGTGTCTTCTTGAAGTTGTCTCATCATCTATTACTTCTACTACTATGGCTAACGCTTTAGCAATAAAGTAAAGTAATTACATGACGTTTATGTTGACACGCAGGTCATAAATAAATTAAGACAACTCCTATGGCTCCTGCCGGTTGTCATACTCATTGACATGCAAGTCGTGATTCCTATTACAAGAACATGATCAATCTCATATATCACATATTTCATTCATCACATCCTTTTGGCCATATCACATCACACGACACATGCTGCAAAAACAAGTTAGACGTCCTCTAATTGTTGTTGCAAGTTTTTACGTGGCTGCTATAGGTTTCTAGCAAGAACATTTCTTACCTACGCCAAAACCACAACATGATATGCCAATTTCTATTTACCCTTCATAAGGACCCTTTTCATCGAATCCGATCCGACTAAAGTGGGAGAGATAGACACCCGCTAGCCACCTTATGCAACTAGTGCATGTCAATCGGTGGAACCAGTCTCACGTAAGCGTACGTGTAAGGTCGGTCCAGGCCGCTTCATCCCACGATGCCGCCGAATCAATATAAGACTAGTAACGGCAAGTAAATTGACAATATCGATGCCCACAACTGCTTTGTGTTCTACTCGTGCATAGAAACTACGCATAGACCTGGCTCATGATGCCACTGTTGGGTAACGTAGCAGAATTTTAAAATTTTCTACGCATCACCAAGATCAATCTATGGAGTCATCTAGCAACGAGGGAGAGGGGAGTGCATCTACATACCCTTGTAGATCGCGAGCGGAAGCCTTCAAGAGAACGGGGTTGATGGAGTCGTACTCATCGTGATCCAAATCACCGATGACCTAGCGCCGAACGGACGGCACCTCCGCGTTCAACACACGTATGGTTGGGAAGACGTCTCCTCCAACTTGATCCAGCAAGGGGGAAGGAGAGGTTGATGGAGATCCAGCAGCACGACGACGTGGTGGTGGAAGCAACGCTGATCTCGGCAGGGCTTCGCCAAGCTCAGGGAGAGGGAGAAGTGTCACGGGAGGGAGAGGGAGGCGCTAGGGGCTAGGGTCGTCTGCCTACCCTCCCCCCCACTATATATAGGACCCCTAGGGGGCGCCGGCCCTAGGAGATGCAATCTCCAAGGGGGGCGGCAGCCAAGGGGGGTGGAGTGCCCCCCAAGGCAACTGGGGCGCCCCCCACCCCTAGGGTTTCCAACCCTAGGCGTAGGGGGGCCATGGGGGGCGCACCAGCCCACTAGGGGCTGGTTCCCCTCCCACTTCAGCCCATGGGGCCCTCCGGGATAGGTGGCCCCACCCGATGGACCCCCGGGACCCTTCCGGTGGTCCCTGTACAATACCGATTACCCCCGAAACTTTCCCGATGGCCGAAACTTGACTTCCTATATATAAATCTTCACCTCTGGACCATTCCGGAACTCCTCGTGACGTCTGGGATCTCATCCGGGACTCCAAACAACTTTCGGGTTACCGTATACTAATATCTCAACAACCCTAGTGTCACCGGACCTTAAGTGTGTAGACCCTACGGGTTCGGGAGACACGCAGACATGACCGAGATGACTCTCCGGTCAATAACCAACAGCGGGATCTGGATACCCATGTTGGCTCCCACATGCTCCTCGATGATCTCATCGGATGAACCACGATGCCGTGGATTCAATCAATCCCGTATACAATTCCCTTTGTCAATCGGTACGTTACTTGCCCGAGACTCGATCGTCGGTATCCCAATACCTTGTTCAATCTCGTTACTAGCAAGTCACTTTACTCATACCGTAATGCATGATCCCATGATCAACCACTTGGTCACATTGAGCTCGTTATGATGATGCATTACCGAGTGGGCCCAGAGATACCTCTCCGTCATACGGAGTGACAAATCCCAGTCTCGATTCGTGCCAACCCAACAGACACTTTCGGAGATACCCGTAGTGTACCTTTATAGTCACCCAGTTACGTTGTGACGTTTGGCACACCCAAAGCACTCCTACGGTATCCGGGAGTTGCACAATCTCATGGTCTAAGGAAATGATACTTGACATTCGGAAAAGCCATAGCAAACGAACTACACGATCTTTGAGCTATGCTTAGGATTTGGTCTTGTCCATCACATCATTCTCCTAATGATGTGATCCCGTTATCAATGACATCCAATGTCCATAGTCAGGAAACCATGACTATCTTTTGATCAACGAGCTAGTCAACTAGAGGCTCGCTAGGGACGTGTTGTGGTCTATGTACTCACACATGTATTACGATTTCCGGATAACACAATTATAGCATGAACAATAGACAATTATCATGAACAAAGAAATATAATAATAACCATTTTATTATTGCCTCTAGGGCATATTTCCAACAGTCGTACGTTCGGTACTTGATCGGTTGGATCGCGAAGACGTTCGACTACATCAACCGCGTTAACCTAACGCTCCCGCTTTCGGTCTACGAGAGTACGTGGACACACTCTCCCCCTCTCTTTGCTATGCATCTCCTAGATAGATCTTACGCGATCGTAGGAATTTTTTTGAAATTGCATGCTACGTTCCCCAACACGAACGTCATCTCGGTAGAACCGATTTGCTAGGGTTTGGCTGTGGCTCTGTCTAGGATCAACTTGGTGGGTCCGGATGTGGAGGTTTTAGTGGGACCAAGTTGGACTTTTAGCGTTTGGACAGATAGGATTTGGAGAAGGTGGCCGAGGGTTTTTGGAGCAATACCTTCAATCACTTGAGCAATTGAGTCATGATCAAAACATCATCCCCTTTTAATAGTATTGGCTTTCCTATGGACTCAATGTGATCTTGGATCACTTAACTAAAAATGTAGAGTCTTAAAGCTTTTTCCAATCCATGTTATTAGCATTTTGAGGGGTTCACAATCACCTTTCCTTGCCATGCCAACATTGAACTTTCCTGAAATTTATCTTTGAGTAGGCATTAGTTCAGTGACACATATGTTGTTATTAGTTACCAAAATCACTCGGGGATTAGTTGCACTTTTTAGACCGGTTAGTGATCCCCTACAAGAATGTCCGGTCAGTGATATTGTATCTTACAATTGGATAGTCAGTGATGACTTTCCAAACTAGTCATTAGTGATGCACATTTCCTGGTTGGTCAGTGATGAGGGGTCAGTGGTATTTCGATCTATAGTAGTGCAAGAAATGCCATTATTTCAGAAATTAGATTGGATATTTACCTCTTAAAATTGGAATGCATAATTTCCAAATGCTATGGATGTTCCACTTGCCAGGATTACTTCTCATCATGTCCCTATATACATCGAGGTTGGTAGTGGTATTCCTAAAGCTAGCATTTTAATATCTAAAAACTATTGACTAGAGTTCGATACATTTCATGAAACTATTTTGCATTGTTGGAATAAGAACATATTTGGGCAGAATTCTGCTTAAGTCATTATTGCCAAAGAATCCTTGTGACATGGGCTGAAAAAATGAAGCAAAAACCTCTTCAACTCAACGATATCATTGAATACTGCAGTTGTGTCCTCACCATGCTTGATGGTCTGGGGGACTAGAGAGATCTTTCGGTCATGGAAAATAATGCCAGGAGAATTCTCAAGCCTCATTTACTTAAGTTGCATGAAGCCAAGAGAATATATTGGAAGAGCAGACCTAACATGAAATGGGCAAAGTGTGGGGATGAGAATAGTAGTTTGTCTCATGCCATGGCTACACAGAGTTATAGAAAAAATTACACATGCACCATTGTATGTCATGATGACATAACTTTTTTAACCATGATTACAAGGTTGCAGTTATTTGGAACTCATCTCTACTATACTACTTAAGATGAACATAAGGTTCCATATTTCACTTTCTCCTCACCACCCCTTTGTCCAACCTCCCATGCTCCATCGATTTTCTTGCAACTAAATAAATAGGAATAAATTCCCTATTCATAGCCAAATAAATATCAACCAATCTCTTATTCTCAATCTATATCTATCCATCTATCTATCTATCTATCTATATCTATATACTACTTAGAAAGAACACATGGTTCCATCTAACACTTTCTCCCCACCACCCCTTTGTCCAAACTCCCATCCTTCATTGATTTTTGGTAACTAAATAAATAGGAATAAATTACCTATTTGTAGACAAATAAATATCGGTCAATATCTTGTCTTTGGAACCCAATAAAGCAGATCAACTACGAGCACATACCTATTTTGCCAGTTTAATAAATGAAAAAAATACACTTTATATAACCGAAACATAATTTTATTTTATCTATTTATTTGGCATAAAGATCTGTCTCATACAGTCTTCTTATTGTGTTAATAAATATTTGCCCCCATGGCAACGCACGGGCACCCACCTAGTATAAGAACATTTTGGTACTTCCATTAACCCTACCATGATTTTGAATCTTGAGCACTTAATCCAACCCCATGATATTGCTCACCGTGACCCCCCCTAACATCGATAAAATTGAATGTGTCCAAATAATTCATTGCTAGAAGAACTCCTGAGCTAGATGGATCTCACAGATTATTTCTCAAGAGATGTCGGGGAATTATAAAAGAGGATTTATACAAATGACTAATGATTTATTTGAAGTGAGCTCTGATGTCCACAGTATCAACATTGCTTACATCACTTTAATACCTAAAAATATAGCCCTCTAAAACAATGAATGACTATAGGCCTATCTATCCGGTTAGCCTCCCTTTGAAGTTCTTCACCAAGCATCCCAATCCTCACCAAATCCAATATGGATTTATTAAAAGGTAAACCATCCATGATTATCTTGGTTGGGTTTTTTAGTATCTCCACTTGTGCCACCACTCCAAGAAACCCATCATGATGAAGGAAATATGCCCTAGAGGCAATAATAAAGTTATTATTTATTTCCTTATATCATGATAAATGTTTATTATTCATGCTAGAATTGTATTAACCGGAAACATAATACATGTGTGAATACATAGACAAACAGAGTGTCACTAGTATGCCTCTACTTGACTAGCTCGTTAATCAAAGATGGTTATGTTTCCTAACCATGAACAAAGAGTTGTTATTTGATTAACGAGGTCACATCATTAGTTGAATGATCTGATTGACATGACCCATTCCATTAGCTTAGCACCCGATCGTTTAGTATGTTGCTATTGCTTTCTTCATGACTTATACATGTTCCTATGACTATGAGATTATGCAACTCCCGTTTGCCGGAGGAACACTTTGTGTGCTACCAAACGTCACAACGTAAATGGGTGATTATAAAGGAGCTCTACAGGTGTCTCCAATGGTAGATGTTGGGTTGGCGTATTTCGAGATTAGGATTTGTCACTCCGAATGTCGGAGAGGTATCTCTGGGCCCTCTCGGTAATGCACATCACATAAGCCTTGCAAGCATTGCAACTAATATGTTAGTTGTGAGATGATGTATTACGAAACGAGTAAAGAGACTTGCCGGTAACGAGATTGAACTAGGTATTGGATACCGACGATCGAATCTCGGGCAAGTAACGTACCGATGACAAAGGGAACAACGTATGTTGTTATGCGGTCTGACCGATAAAGATCTTCGTAGAATATGTAGGAGCCAATATGGGCATCCAGGTCCCGCTATTGGTTATTTGCCGGAGACATGTCTCGGTCATGTCTACATTGTTCTCGAACCGTAGGGTCCGCACGCTTAAGGTTTCGATGACAGTTATATTATGAGTTTATGAGTTTTGATGTACCGAAGGAGTTCGGAGTCCCGGATGAGATCGGGGACATGACGAGGAGTCTCGAAATGGTCGAGACGTAAAGATCGATATATTGGACGACTATATTCGGACATCGGAAAGGTTCCGAGTGATTCGGGTATTTTTCGGAGTACCGGGTAGTTACGGGAGAAGTAATGGGCCTTGATGGGCTTTAGTGGGAAGAGGAAAAAGGCTGCTGCGCCCCCCCTCCCCTCTAGTCCGAATTGGACTAGGGAAAAGGGGGCCGGCCACCTTTCCTACTCCTCCACTTCCTTCTCCCTTCCTCCCCTCTTGATGGACTCCTACTAGGACTTGGAGTCCTAGTAGGACTCCCATCCTGGCCGCACCAATGGCCTTGGCCGGCCTCCTCCTCCTCCATCCTTTATATACAGGGGCAGGGGGCACCCCATAGACACACAAGTTGATCCACGTGATCGTTCCTTAGCCGTGTGCGGTGCCCCCTGCCACCATATTCCACCTCGGTCATATTGTAGCGGTGCTTAGGCGAAGCCCTGCGACAGTAGAACATCAAGATCGTCACCACGCCGTCGTGCTGGCGGAACTCCTCCCCAAAGCTTTGCTGGATCGGAGCCCGGGGATCGTCATCGAGCTGTACGTGTGCTAAGAACTCGGAGGTGCCGGAGTAACGGTGCTTGGATCGGTCGGATCGGGAAGACGTACGACTACTTCCTCTACGTTGTGTGATCGCTTCCGCAGTCGGTCTGCATGGGTACGTAGGCAACACTCTCCCCTCTCATTGCTGTGCATCACCATGATCTTGCGTGTGCGTAGGAAATTTTTGAAATTACTACGTTCCCCAACAGTGGCATCCGAGCCTAGGTTTTTATGGTTTGATGTTATTTGCACGAGTAGAACAGAAGTGAGTTGTGGGCGATATAAGTCATACTGCCTACCAGCATGTCATGCTTTGGTTCGGCGGTATTGTTGGATGAAGCGGCCCGGACCGACATTACGCGTACGCTTACGGGAGACCAGTTTCCCCGACGTGCTTTGCACATAGGTGACTTGCGGGTGACTGTTTCTCCAACTTTAGTTGAACCGAGTGTGGCTACGCCCGGTCCTTGCGAAGGTTAAAACGGAGTCAAATTGACAAACTATCGTTGTGGTTTTGATGCGTAGGTGAGATTGGTTCTTACTTAAGCCCGTAGCAGCCACGTAAAACTTGCAACAACATAGTAGAGGACGTCTAGCTTGTTTTTGCAGGGCATGTTGTGATGTGATATGGTCAAAACGTGATGAGATATAAGTTGTTGTATGAGATGATCATGTTTTGTTAAAGTTATCGGCAACTGGCAAAAGCCTTATGGTTGTCTCTACATTGCATAAGATGCAAGCGCCAAATAATTGCTTTACTTTATCGCTATGCGATAGCAATAGTTGCAAGAGCAATAGTTGGCGAGACGACCGTGTGACGACACATTGATATAGATCAAGATGATGGAGATCATGGTGTCATGCCGGTGACGATAGAGATCATGATAGTACTTTGGAGATGGAGATCAAAGGCACAAGATGATGATGGCCATATCATGTCACATATTTTGATTGCATATGATGTTTATCTTTTATACATCTTATTTTGCTTAGTTTGACGGTAGCATTTTAAGATGATCTCTCACTAATTATCAAGAAGTGTTCTCCCTGAGTATGCACCGTTGCCAAAGTTCGTCGTGCCCAGACACCACGTGATGATCGGGTGTGATAAGCTCTACGTCCATCTACAACGGGTGCAAGCCAGTTTTGCACACGCGGAATACTCAGGTTAAACTTGACGAGCCTAGCATATGCAGATATGGCCTCGGAACACGGAGACCGAAAGGTCGAGCGTGAATCATATAGTAGATATGATCAACATAACGATGTTCACCATTGAAAACTACTCCATCTCACGTGATGATCGGTTATGGTTTAGTTGATTTGGATCACGTGATCACTTAGAGGATTAGAGGGATGTCTATCTAAGTGGGAGTTCTTAAGTAATCTGATTAATTGAACTTAAATTTATCATGAACTTAGTCCTGATAGTATTTTGCAAATTATGTTGTAGATCAATAGCTTGCGTTGTTGCTTTCATATGTTTATTTTGATATGTTCCTAGAGAAAAATTGTGTTGAAAGATGTTAGTAGCAATGATGCGGATTGGATCCATGATCTGAGGTTTATCCTCATTGCTGCACGGAAGAATTATGTCCTCTATGCACCGCTAGGTGACAGACCTATTGCAGGAGCAGATGCAGACGTTATGAACGTTTGGCTAGCTCAATATGATGACTACTTGATAGTTTAGTGCACCATGCTTAACGGCTTAGAATCGGGACTTCAAAGACGTTTTGAACGTCATGGACCATATGAGATGTTCCAGGAATTGAAGTTAATATTTCAAGCAAATACCCGAGTTGAGAGATATGAAGTCTCCAACAAGTTCTATAGCTAAAAGATGGAGGAGAATCGCTCAACTAGTGAGCATGTGCCCAGATTGTCTGAGTACTGCAATCACTTGAATCAAGTGGGAGTTAATCTTCCAGATAAGATAGTGATTGACAGAATTCTCTAGTCACCATCACCAAGTTAGTAAAACTTCATGATGAACTATGATATGCAAGGGATAACGGAAACTAATCCCGAGCTTTTCATGATGATGAAATTGATGAAGGTAGAAATCAAGAAAGAACATCAAGTGTTGATGGTTGACAAGATCACTAGTTTCAAGAAAAGGGCAAAGGGAAGAAGGGGAACTTCAAGAAGAACGGCAAGCAAGTTGCTGCTCAAGTGAAGAAGCCCAAGTCTGGTCCTAAGCCTGAGACTAAGTGTTTCTACTGCAAAGGGACTGGTCACTGGAAGCGGAACTACCCCAAGTGATTGGTAGATAAAGAGGATGGCAAAGTGAACATAAGTATATTTGATATACATGTTATTGATGTGTACTTTACTAGTGTTTATAACAACCCCTCAGTATTTGATACTAGTTCAGTTGCTAAGATTAGTAACTCGAAACGGGAGTTGCAGAATAAACAGAGACTAGTTAAGGGTGAAGTGACGATGTGTGTTGGAAGTGGTTCCAAGATTTATATGATCATCATCGAACACTCCCCTATACTTTCGGGATTAGTGTTGAACCTAAATAAGTGTTATTTGGTTTTTGCATTGAGCATGAATATGATTTGATCATGTTTATTGCAATACGGTTATTCATTAAAATCAGAGAATAATTGTTGTTCTGTTTACATGAATAAAACCTTCGATGGTCATACACCCAATGAAACCAGTTCATTGGATCTCGATCGTAGTGATACACATATTCATAATATTGAAACCAAAAGATGCGAAGTTAATAATGATAGTGCAACTTATTTGTAGCACTGCCATTTAGGTCATATTGGTATAAAGCACATGAAGAAACTCCATGCTGATGGGATTTTGGAATCACTTGATTATGAATCACTTGATGCTTGCGAACCATGCCTCATGGGCAAGATGACTAAGACTCCGTTCTCCGGAGCGAGCAACTGACTTATTGGAAATAATACATACTGATGTATGCGGTCCGATGAGTGTTAAGGCTCACGGCAAGTATCGTTATTTTCTGAACTTCACAGATGGTTTGAGTAGATATGGGTATATCTACTTGATGAAACATAAGTCTGAAACATTTGAAAAGTTCAAAAGAATTTCAGAGTGAAGTGGAAAATCATCATGACAAGAAAATAAAGTTTCTACGATCTGATCGCGGAGACAAATATTTGAGTTACGAGTTTGGTCTTTAATTAAAACAATGTGGAATAGTTTCACTACTCACGCCACCTGGAACACCATAGTGTAATGGTGTGTCCAAACGTCATAATCGTACTTTATTGGATATAGTGCAATCTATGATGTCTCTTACCGATCTACCACTATCGTTTTGGGGTTATGCATTAGAGACAGCTGCATTCACGTTAAATAGGGCACCATCTAAATCCGTTGAGACGACACCATGTGAACTATGGTTTGGCATGAAACCTAAGCTGTCGTTTCTTAAAGTTTGGGGTTGCGATGCTTATATGAAAAAGTTTCATCTTGATAAGCTCAAACTCAAATCGGAGAAGTGCGTCTTCATAGGATATCCAAAGGAAACTATTGGATACACCTTCTATCACAGATCCGAAGGCAAGACTTTTGTTGCTAAATTCGGAAACTTTCTGGAGAAGGAGTTTCTCTCGAAAGAAGTGAGTGGGAGGAAAGTAGAACTTGACGAGGTAACTGTACCTGCTCCCTTACTGGAAAGTAGTACATCACAGAAAACTGTTTCAGTGACACCTACACCAGTTAGTGAGGAAGCTAATGATAATGATCATGAAACTTCAGATCAAGATACTACTGAACCTCGTAGATCAACCAGAGTAAGATCCGCACCAGAGTGGTACGGTAATCCTATTCTGGAAGTCATGCTACTAGATCATGATGAACCTACGAACTATGAAGAAGCGATGGTGAGCCTAGATTCCGCAAAGTGGCTTGAAGCCATGAAATCTAAGATGGGATCCATGTATGAGAACAAAGGATGGACTTTGGTTGACTTGCCCGATGATCGGCAAGCAATTGAGAATAAATGGATCTTCAAGAGGAAGATGGATGCTGATAGTAGTGTTACTATCTACAAAGCTAGAATTGTCGCAAAAGGTTTTCGACAAGTTCAAGGTGTTGACTACGATGAGAGTTTCTCACTCGTATCTATGCTTAAGTCTGTCCGGATCATGTTAGCAATTGCCGCGTTTTATGAAATCTGGCAAATGGATAAACAAAACTACATTCCTTAATGGATTTACTAAAGAAGAGTTGTATACGATGCAACCAGAAGGTTTTGTCAATCCGAAAGGTGCTAACAAAATGTGCAAACTCCAGCAATCCATCTGTGGACTGGTGCAAGCATCTCGGAGTTGGAATATACGCTTTGATGAGTTGATCAAAGCATATAGTTTTATACAGACTTGCGGTGAAGTCTGTATTTACGAGAAAGTGAGTGGGAGCACTACAGCATTTCTGATAAGTATATGTGAATGACATATTGTTGATCGGAAATAATGTAGAATTATTCTGTAAAGCATAAAAGGAGTGTTTGAAAGGAGTTTTTCAAAGAAAGACTTCGGTGAAGCTGCTTACATATTGAGCTTCAAGATCTATAGAGATAGATCAAGACGCTTGATAAGTTTTTTCAATGAGTACATACCTTGACAAGATTTTGAAGTAGTTCAAAATGGAACAGTCAAAGAAAGAGTTCTTGCCTGTGTTACAAGGTGTGAACTTGAGTAAGACTCAAAGCCCGACCACGGTAGAAAATAGAAAGAGAATGAAAGTCATTCCCTATGCCTCAGTCAGAGGTTCTATAAAGTATGCCATGCTGTATACCAGATCTATTGTATGCCCTACCACTGAGTTTGGCAAGGGAGTACAATAGTGATCTAGGAGTAGATCACTGGACAGCGGTCAAAATTGTCCTTAGTGGAATAAGGATATGTTTCTCGATTATGGAAGTGAAAAAAAGGTTCGTCGTAAAGGGTTACGCCGATGCAAGTTTGACACTAATCTAGATGACTCTAAGTCTCGGTCTAGATACATATTGAAAGTGGGAGCAATTAGCTAGAGTAGCTCCATGCAGAGCATTGTTGACATAAAAATTTGCAAAATACATGCGGATCTGAATGTGGCAGACCCGTTGACTAAGATTCTCTCACAAGCAAAACATGATCACACCTTAGTACTCCTTGGGTGTTAATCACATAGCGATGTGAACTAGATTACTGAATCTAGTAAACCCTTTGGCTGTTGGTCACATAGCGATGTGAACTATGGGTGTTAATCACATGATGATGTGAACTATCGATGTTAATCACATGGTGATGTGATCTAGATTATTGACTCTAGTGCAAGTGGGAGACTGAAGGAAATATGCCCTAGAGGCAATAATAAAGTTATTATTTATTTCCTTATATCATGATAAATGTTTATTATTCATGCTAGAATTGTATTAACCGGAAACATAATACATGTGTGAATACATAGACAAACAGAGTGTCACTAGTATGCCTCTACTTGACTAGCTCGTTAATCAAAGATGGTTATGTTTCCTAACCATGAACAAAGAGTTGTTATTTGATTAACGAGGTCACATCATTAGTTGAATGATCTGATTGACATGACCCATTCCATTAGCTTAGCACCCGATCGTTTAGTATGTTGCTATTGCTTTCTTCATGACTTATACATGTTCCTATGACTATGAGATTATGCAACTCCCGTTTGCCGGAGGAACACTTTGTGTGCTACCAAACGTCACAACGTAAATGGGTGATTATAAAGGAGCTCTACAGGTGTCTCCAATGGTAGATGTTGGGTTGGCGTATTTCGAGATTAGGATTTGTCACTCCGAATGTCGGAGAGGTATCTCTGGGCCCTCTCGGTAATGCACATCACATAAGCCTTGCAAGCATTGCAACTAATATGTTAGTTGTGAGATGATGTATTACGAAACGAGTAAAGAGACTTGCCGGTAACGAGATTGAACTAGGTATTGGATACCGACGATCGAATCTCGGGCAAGTAACGTACCGATGACAAAGGGAACAACGTATGTTGTTATGCGGTCTGACCGATAAAGATCTTCGTAGAATATGTAGGAGCCAATATGGGCATCCAGGTCCCGCTATTGGTTATTGGCCGGAGACATGTCTCGGTCATGTCTACATTGTTCTCGAACCGTAGGGTCCGCACGCTTAAGGTTTCGATGACAGTTATATTATGAGTTTATGAGTTTTGATGTACCGAAGGAGTTCGGAGTCCCGGATGAGATCGGGGACATGACGAGGAGTCTCGAAATGGTCAAGACGTAAAGATCGATATATTGGACGACTATATTCGGACATCGGAAAGGTTCCGAGTGATTCGGGTATTTTTCGGAGTACCGTATAGTTACGGGAGAAGTAATGGGCCTTGATGGGCTTTAGTGGGAAGAGGAAAAAGGCTGCTGCGCCCCCCCTCCCCTCTAGTCCGAATTGGACTAGGGAAAAGGGGGCCGGCCACCTTTCCTACTCCTCCACTTCCTTCTCCATTCCTCCCCTCTTGATGGACTCCTACTAGGACTTGGAGTCCTAGTAGGACTCCCATCCTGGCCGCACCAATGGCCTTGGCCGGCCTCCTCCTCCTCCATCCTTTATATACAGGGGCAGGGGGCACCCCATAGACACACAAGTTGATCCACGTGATCGTTCCTTAGCCGTGTGCGGTGCCCCCTGCCACCATATTCCACCTCGGTCATATTGTAGCGGTGCTTAGGCGAAGCCCTGCGACAGTAGAACATCAAGATCGTCACCACGCCGTCGTGCTGGCGGAACTCCTCCCCAAAGCTTTGCTGGATCGGAGCCCGGGGATCGTCATCGAGCTGTACGTGTGCTAAGAACTTGAAAGTGCGTTATATCGACTAGAGGGGGGGTGAATAGGCGATTTTTATGAAAGTCTTCAAAACGTGAGAGTTGTGAAGACAAACAGTGAAGATCATGCCTATTACTATGCAGTGGAAGTTATATTACACTAGGCCAGCCATGGTCATGTATTCAATAGAGTGAAAGCGCAATGACAAACAGCTTCAGTGTAATAAGGATCAGGTAGGAAGAAGTTATGAAGCCGAACAGATCATACATTCATGTTGTGAAGACAAAGGATAAAGCAAGCATGCAATGGCTTCACAATGAATAACTGTAAGTGAAAGGAAGTGAAGATGAAACCAGTGACACGTTGAAGACAATGATTTGTTGGACCAGTTCCAGTTGATGTGACAACTGTACGTCTGGTTGGAGCGGCTAGGTATTTAAACCAAAGGACACACAGTCCCGGACACCCAGTCAAGGACACTTAGTCCAAGACACCCAGTCCTCACCGTTTTCTCCTTGAGCTAAGGTCACACAGACCTCGCCCAATCACTCAGGTAAGTCTTCAAGGTAGACTCCCAAACCTTTACAGACTTCGTTCACCGGCAATCCACAATTTCTCTTGGATGCTCAGAACGCGACGCCTAACCGTCTGGAGGATGCACAGTCCTCAAGTGTAATAAGTCTTCAGATCACACAGACACGAAGACTTAAGTGATGCCCAATTTACTCTGGCTCTGGGTGGTTAGGGCTTTTCTCCTCACTGGGAATTTTTCTTTCAAAGGCTTTGAGGTGGGTTGCTCTCAAACGACAAAAGTCGTGCACTGAAATCTGAGCAGCCAACCGTTTATGGTTGTGGGGGTGGACTATTTATAGCCACTTGGCAACCCGACCTGATCTGTCCGAAATGACCCTGGGTCACTAAGGAACTGACACGTGTACCAACGGTCGAATTTTGAACTCACACGGCAACTTTACTTGGGCGACAAGTAAAGCTGACTTGTCTGACTCTGGACAAGATTTTCTCTCAAAGTCTTCGCTCGAAGACATAGGATTTGAATTAGGCATCACTTCAGTCATTCTGACTGGTTCTCTTCGACCCCACTTAACAGTACGGTGGTTCCTATGACACGACATGAATGAAATAAAACTACGAAGGATCTAGGTCTTCGAGTTTCAAAAGCTTCATAGGGAGTCTTCTCATGTCATTGTCTTCAATATTAATATCTTCATAAACCACCATTGTCTTCAATGTCTTTGTACATTTTTAGGGGTCATCTCTGGTAGTAAAACCGAATCAATGAGGGACTTCTACCTGTGTTTTCCTGCAATTCTCACAAACACATTAGTCCCTCAACTAGGTTTGTCGTCAATACTCCAAAACCAACTAGGGGTGGCACTAGATGCACTTACAATCTCCCCCTTTTTGGTGATTGATGACAAACTAGTTGAAGTTTTCAACGGGAAACATAATTTGTGAAATTGTAAAAAGAATTGTCTTCATAAGTTGCAAGGGCTCCCCCTGAAGATGTGCATATAAATAATTTGCTTCTTGAATGCAAATGCACATGGCAGGTTGTACTTGTGGAGATCCACTTCAACTTATGACAATCCACTATGCATGTGAAAGTATATGAAGATAATGACATGCATAATGGAAAATGGACGTCTGCAGAATGAGATGAGTGCGGAATTTATCTTCGCAAACCGGAGTGACAAACAGGTAGCAGACGACCATCAAGGCTAAGTGTTACAACTCAATGAAGCAAATGTAGCAAAAAAACGGGAGTTGTAAGCACGAAGCAAAATGTAGCAAAATATGAAGGCACCCGCCCATAGTGACCCGCTTGAAGACTATAACCATCATATGCTTCTCCCCCTTTTGTCAGTGATGACCAAAAAGGTTTGAAGACATAGAGGTTTCTACGCATTCCCAGGCGCAGCAGGGTCGGTGGAGTTGTTTGGCGGCGGTGCAGACGAGCTTGGTGCAGATTCGACGCGCGTTGAAGCAGGTGGAGATGATGTCGCGTCGTCTTCTTCTTCAATAATCCGGGCAGACACGGTGGCAGCAGAAGAAGAGAACTCTGACTCTTCAAGTGATGGTGTGCTGCGCATCACCGCTCTTCTTGGAGGCGTGGAGTCAAATTTGAAGTGCTCTGTGAAGCCATCCTCATGCAGTTCAGCTTCAGGGCACATCATGGTGAGGCCCTTCCAAGTGCGGCGACAGGTCTCGTGTGTGACAAATGCATTCTTGGTTGCCAGATTTCTGATGCGATTGACGTCTTGCATGATGCTTCTCATCTGCCTCTTGAGCCAGTCGTGATGCCTATCTTGCTTTTGGTGAAGAGCCACAAGAAGCTCTCTGTCATTGAGTGTACGAGCGCGCTTCTTGGGTTTCTTTGCAGCTGTGCTTTTGGTGGCTTCAGTTGATGCAGGGGCACGTGTGGTGCCAGCCATTGGATACACTCGGGAGAGAGCTTCAACACCTTCAATATTTTGAGTGAAGCTCTGGTGTTCTACATTCTGAAGACT
The DNA here is from genome assembly GCF_056163025.1 of Triticum urartu. Taxonomy (NCBI): domain Eukaryota; kingdom Viridiplantae; phylum Streptophyta; class Magnoliopsida; order Poales; family Poaceae; genus Triticum; species Triticum urartu. The sequence continues at coordinate 223,872,264 of NC_141878.1, forward strand.
TAGTGGTTGCTTGGCCGGCTCTGGATATATTGCTTCAGCAGATGTGGCCACATCTGGCAAAAATATCCTATGATTGCGGGCTGAGGGTTGATAGGAGATTGCAGAATGAAGCTTGATCAGCCTCATAACCCAAGGAGCATAAAACTTTAATCCAAACAGTTCTGAAGCAGACGCTGCAAATTGACGGATGAAGAGATCCTGTGCATTGAAGCATTTGCCATGAAGAATGCAGAAGATGAGAGTCTTCATTGCACCATCAATTGTCGCATATCGAGAGTGTCCCTTGACAGGCCATAGAGTCCGCCTTATGATATGATATATTGTTCTGGGCAAGTACTCTAAGTCTTCAACGAAGAACCTAGTTGGATAGGGTGCATTCGGAGGCAGTGGCTTCATCATTGAGAGCATCTGACTCATATCTGGATCAGGACGCTGAAATATGCTCTCAATTGCTTCAGCATGGAGTTGGCACCCTTCTTCAAAGAATTCGCCAGGAGTGGGAAGGCCGGTAAGCTCAATTAGGTCGAAAGCATTGGCTTCATGATGGATATTGCCTGTCATCCACTCCAGAATCCATGTCTTCGGATCTCTGTTATAGCCTTTGATATGCATAGTGGCATAGAACTGGAGCAGAAGCTCTTCGTTCCAGTGCTCTTCATCAGTGATAAATGGCAGCAAACCCACTTGCTTGAAGCAATCCAGTGCTTCTTCCAGACCAGGCAGACCAGCAACAGCTTCAACCTCAAGGCGCTTGTGAGGAAAGATGCGGCCTTGGTTGTAAAGTATGCATGAATAATAGCTGCGCTGTTGATGGCTCTAGAACCTATCTGATACTATCCGTTCCCTTGAATAAGGGTTCTTGGAGCGGTCGAAAAACGTGTTATCTGCCCTGAAGCCGTTGATGTTGAAGGAACCAGGAGCTGATGCAGGACCTGGGAACCTTGGTAGTCGTGGAATCGGCTTCTGGACCTGGGGCCTGTGCGCAATATGATAGTTGAATTGTGGTCCGGCAGCAGACTCAGGCACAGAATGTTCAGGAGCAGTAGCTTCGGTGTCTTCTGAAGCTGTTGTTGGGGAGGGCTCCACACTTGCTTCGGCATTGTTTGTGGCAGCCTCAACATTTTCAGCTTCAGGCACGTTCTCCTTGAGAACTGCTTCTTGTTGGTGCGGGGGAGTTGGAGCTTGTGGTATTTCTGCTTGCTCTTCGGCTGATGCAGCCGGAATGTCTTCAGCAGCCTGAGCCCTTGGCCCTTTGCGAAGCCTATGGAGTGTAGGCGTTGGTGGAGTTGAAGTGGGTTGGGGCTCATCTTCCTCCTGTGGGCGATCTGCCCACAACGCATTTTGTGTGATTGGCGTCAATGGACGACCAATACTGATCTGTTCGCTTGTCTCAAGCTGAGGAAGGGCTTCATCACCTTGCACATTGTCTTGGGGACCAATGTCTTCAGCAGCGTAAGGTTCGTCTGCTGGAATGTCTTCAGTGTTGGGTTCATGCACAGTCAACTGACGATCCGTGTCAGGATAGCGGACGCAGAGGGGTTCAACTATCAGGGGCTCTGTGGGAGCAGCCCGAGATTTCTTGGTCTTGCGCTTCTTGATGATGGGTTCAGAAGGAGAGGCTTCAGAATGTTTTCTCTTCTTAGCTTCAGCCTCTGCAGTCCGTGTCTTCTTGTGCTGTGAGGCGGTTGATCGACTCTTTGGCTTCGAGCCAGTCGTTGCAGCGGGGAAGACAATCGGAGCATCAGGTTCTGACCTTGGCGCTTCAGGTTGGGGCACAGACGCCTTCTTTTTCTTCTTCGCGGCCATCCTGGGGTCAATGCCGGGACGCCCAAGTGCCTTGCGCTTTTCTGCCTCATTGTAGGCTTGCACGCAGCGATCAGCCAAAGTCTTCATGCGTTCTCGCGAGCCTTGAGCTTCGGCACGCGTCTTCAGGAAGTTTTCTTTCAGCTCGTGCAACATGATCTTGAAGTTTTTCACTTCTTGCACACTGAGCTTGGCCACGTGCTTCTTGAACTGAGCCTTTTCATGATCAATTTTCTGCTTCAGTTCTACAATTCGCTGGGCTATTGCAAGTTCTGAAGCGATTGCACCTTGAAAGGCAACGCTGAGGCCTATGGGTAGCTGCAGATCATTGAAGCTTATGTCTGGTGCGTCAAACCATTCATCGATGAAGTTGTGGATGATGGCGACATCAAACAGAGGCAGATTGTTGAAGATTTCAGCCTCCTCCTTGCTCTTGATGAGCTGCTCAAGAGCATCATCTCCAAGATCTTCATCGCTTGAGAGATCAATGGCTTCGCAGCGCAGAATGTCAGCAGCTGTGAGCTCTTTGCCTGTGTGTGGCTGAGGCTTCTTGGCTTCTTGGGGCTTGGACACTCGTGATAAGCCTTCTGACTGCACACTGGCTTCAGGAGGTGCAGTTGCTAAAGGCTTCACTCTTGCGATCTTGGGAGAAGCGGCTGGCTTTGAAGATTTTGGAGCTTTTGGCTTCTTCTGCTTTGGCTTCGGAGCAGCAGGGGCATCATCTGACTCAGTATCTGCTGGAGGGTCATTCACAGCAGTCCCTTGGACTAGGATGCGAGTGATGAGGCCTGGAAGATTGGCATACGGCCCGATGATATTGGGATCGGCATTGCGTGTGCCATCTGCCCTTGGTGAGGAGGGACCAGGGTTGAAGTCAAGCCCAAATTTCTTCTTGTTTATCTTCACTGACTGTTGTGCAAACTGAAAGTTGCGCTTGAAGAGATTATCATCGCGGCACCAGAGAAGTGATGACGGATGTGCCTCAGCTGGCTATGGTCCTCTCACCATGCATGGATAGAAGCCTTGAGCAATGGCTTCATCTCTGGACCTGGGTACGAGATTTTTGTATAATACATCTCCCCACGGTCTCTTGATGGCGCACTTCTCCGCATAATCCTGAGTGACGAAGCGGTAGTGGAACCATTGCTCTGCCCAATATCTTCGAATCCATTGGATTCGTGTCTTGCGCTGACCATAGCTTTCTTCAGGATCAGTTTTGTACATCTCTGCCAATTCATCAGGCAGATCTTTGGACGTTTCACCACGTCGCTGTCTGCCTCCCTTCCTTGCTGCTGTTTCTGAAGCCATGAATAACTTGGAAGGCTTCAAGATGTTCAAAGGCTTCAAAGGCTTCCTTTTGCAAGAACTGGCTTCAGGCGAGTTGATGTGATGCTGCAAGTACTCTGCAAATGAATGCAGACTATGAGAACCAAAGGATTCTCCCACGGACATGTACCTGTGACAGCATTAAGGTGCGAGGGAAGGGGAAGAGGTCATATGCATTCTCAGAAGATTTTGAAGATAAATCGGTTTAGAAGACATTGACCTCATTATGCGAAGACATTCACTTATAGATAAGAAGTTGGTTCCAGATTTGTACGAACCCATAGATCAGTACAAGTGAGGAATCTAACTACTTTATGAAGCACAAGTGAATATACTAGGCATGTTATGAGATGCAACGAGAGATTTAACTGGTGTGAAGAGAAACTTCTTATGGCAGAAAGTGACTGAACTGTAGGATCAAAAGAGGCTGTAAAAAGAGGTTTTATTTACCACACTTGGAACTGCTAGACGAAGTGAGAGTTGAGGTCGAGCAGTTCAATCCTCCGTGCCCTAACTTGGCAATGGAAGACACCTACGGCGACGGCAGAGAGAGCGATGTCCGCTGTCGGCGTGAAAACGGCGTCGGAGAGGTTGCGGCAGTGAAGCGCTTCGTCGCCGGCGTCGTCGAGTGCTAGCGGTGGTGCTAGGGTTCGTGCGAGGGTGGAAGAAGGAGATAATGACCGCAGTGAATCGTGTATTTATAGGGATAGAGGCGGCACTGCGCTATTACGCAGGTACCCCTGGCGGTTCGCATTTGAGGCACGCGTGGCCAGTTAGTGGAAGATTGGGATTTGTTCCATGTCCCGCGCACGCCTAAATTGTCGGGCGGTCGTTCCTTCTTCTTCAGATCTTATGTGGAGGAATGAGCATTAAAAACGGACTTTTATGGTTGTCACTATGTCTTCAGCTGACAAGGACACAGTGAAGACATTTGACAGTTTCAACAGAATGCATATGACTTGGAGAGATAGAGTTTGAGATAGAAAGCATAGAGAGGTTAGGGTCCGATCACATTCACTTAGTTCAAAAGATTCAACCAGGAAGACATAGCTATAAGTGAATGCTGTAGAGGACAGAACATCAGTACATATATATCCATATAATCAACGCAGTGAAGATAATCATGAAGACATATTGAGAATGAAACCAAACCAATTGTGAAGACATTGAGAGGTAACGCCATGAGAGAAACACTTCAAAATGGAACGTTTGGTGGTGGCGTTACCCACCGTATAGGAAGTATTAGACCCAGACACGGCGCACAATTATCGTGGCGCTCCGAAGTCAAATTCCACATTAATGTATTCACACTTAGAATGTATGTCTTCATTGTTTGAAGATATACGCTACTTCGTGTGTTGCACATCTAAGTCATCAATATGCTTAAGTGTTAGGATGTGTGCCTGATCACAGGACATTTGAGGATTCCAAGATATTTAGCTCACACCGTAACTTGCAAAATCTCTTCTCATCCAAGGGCTTTGTGAAGATATCTGCCAATTGCTCTTTAGTGTTGACGTGTATGATATCAATGTCTTCCTTCACAACATGATCTCTGAGAAAGTGATGACGAATTTCAATGTGCTTTGTCTTCGAGTGCTGAACTGGGTTGTTGGCAATCTTGATGGCGCTTCCGTTGTCGCAGTAAAGTGGCACTTGCTTCAGATGAATGCCATAATCCTTGAGTGTTTGCTTCATCCACAGAAGCTGAGCGCAGCAAGATCCAGCAGCAATGTATTCAGATTCAGCAGTGGAGAGTGATACACAGTTCTGCTTCTTTGAAGACCAACATACAAGTGATCTTCCCAGAAAGTGACATGTGCCTGATGTAGACTTGCGATCAACTTTGTCACCAGCATAATCAGCATCCAAAAATCCAACTAAATCAAACTCTGAGCCCTTTGGATACCATAATCCTAGAGTTGGGGTGTGAGCCAAATATCGAAGAATTCGCTTCACAGCTAAGTGATGCGACTCCTTTGGTGTCGCTTGAAATCGAGCACACATGCAAACACTAAGCATGATATCTGGCCTAGATGCACATAAATAAAGCAAAGACCCAATCATGGAGCGGTATACCTTTTGATCGAACTCTTTACCATTGTCGTCGGGACCCAGATGATGCTTGGCTGGCATTGGTGTTGTGAAGCCTTTGCAGTCTTGCATACCGAACTTCTTCAGGCACTCTTTAAGATATTTCTCTTGAGATATGAAGATGCCGTTGCGTTGTTGCCGTATTTGAAGACCGAGAAAGAACTTCAGCTCCCCCATCATGGACATCTGATATTGCTCTTGCATCATGTATCCAAACTCTTCACTATACTTCTGATTGGTGGAGCCGAAGATAATGTCATCCACATATATTTGGCACACAAACAGTTCACCATCATATGTCTTCGTGAAAAGAGTGGGATCCAGGGAACCAGGTATGAAGCCTTTGCTTTTCAGAAAGTACTTGAGTGTATCATACCAGGCCCTAGGGGCTTGTTTGAGGCCATACAGTGCCTTGTTGAGCTTGTATACCATATCAGGATGTTTTGGATTTTCAAAGCCAGGTGGTTGTGCAACATACACTTCTTCTTCAATCTTGCCATTGAGAAAGGCACTTTTCACATCCATCTGATAGAGAAGTATGTTATGATGATTTGCATAGGCCAGCAGTATGCGTATGGCTTCAAGCCTAGCCACAGGAGCAAATGTTTCATCGAAGTCAATGCCCTCCACTTGAGTATATCCTTGAGCAACTAGACGAGCTTTGTTTCTGACAACTTGACCATGCTCATCTTGCTTGTTGCGGTATATCCATTTGGTGCCTATTATGTTGTGCTTCCGTGGATCAGGACGCTTAACCAGTTCCCATACATTATTCAGCTCAAACTGTTGAAGCTCTTCTTGCATAGCTTGAATCCATTCAGGTTCCATGAAGGCTTCTTCAACTTTCTTGGGTTCTGATATTGAGACGAATGCGAAATGCCCACGGAAGTTTGTTAGCTGAGTTGCTCTTGAACGAGTGAGTGGACCAGGTGCATTGATGCTGTCCAGTATTTTGTCAATTTGTACTTCATTTGCAACACGAGGGTGTGTGGGGCGAAGACTTTGCTCTTGCTGATCTATGTGGTCATTTGAAGGTATATCTTCAGGCTGAGCATTGTCTTCATGTGGATCAGGTGCTGAGATGATAAGTTCTTCTTCAGGTTGAGCTTCAGAAGGTACAATTTCTCCAGTTCCCATAAGCTTGATTGATTCATTTGCTGGAACTTCATCTAGCACATTCGGCAATTGCTCTCTTTGTGATCCATTGGTTTCATCAAATCGCACATCCACTGTTTCAACCACTTTGAAGTGGAAGAGATTGAAGACTCTGTAGGAGTGCGAATCCTTTCCATATCCAAGCATGAAGCCTTCATGTGCTTTTGGTGCAAACTTTGAGGTGTGGTGTGGGTCCTTGATCCAGCATTTTGCGCCAAATACTCTGAAATAACTGACATTTGGCTTCTTGCCAGTTAGGAGTTCATAGGATGTCTTGTTCAGAAGCTTGTGAAGATAAACACGATTGATTGTATGGCATGCAGTATCAATGGCTTTAGTCCAGAATTTTCTTGGAGTCTTGTATTCATCTAGCATTGTTCTGGCCATCTCAATGAGTGTTCTGTTCTTGCGTTCGACGACGCCATTCTGCTGTGGCGTGTATGGAGCTGAGAATTCATGTGTGATGCCCAAGGTATCCAGATATGTATCAAGGCCAGTGTTCTTGAATTCAGTGCCATTGTCACTTCTGATGTGCTTTATCTTGGCGCCAAAATTGTTCATAGCTCGATTTGCGAAGCGTCTGAAGACATCCTGCACTTCAGTCTTGTAAAGGATTATGTGCACCCAAGTATATCTAGAATAATCATCAACAATTACGAAGCCATAGAGGCATGCAGAAGTAGTAAAAGTTGAGTAGTGAGTGGGACCGAAAAGATCCATGTGAAGCAGTTCGAAGGGTTGAGTAGTGGTCATGATTGTCTTCGAAGGATGTTTTGCCCTTGTCATCTTCCCTGCTTCACAGGCACCGCATAAGTGATCTTTCTTGAACTTGACGCCTTCGATGCCTATGACGTGCTTTTTCTTCGCAAGGGTGTGGAGGTTCCTCATGCCAGCATGCCCAAGCCTTCGATGCCAAAGCCAGCATTCTGAAGCTTTTGCAAGAAGACATACTGCAAGTTGTGGTCCTGCTGAGAAATCTACCACATACAAATCACCTTTCCTATACCCTTCAAACACTAGAGATTTGTCAGATTCCATTAGCACCAGGCAGCGATATTTGCCAAACATTACAATCATATTCAAATCGCAAAGCATTGAGACAGACATTAAGTTGAAGCCAAGGGATTCAACAAGCATGACTTTATCCATGTGTTGATCCTTTGAGATTGCAACTCTACCTAGACCCAATACCTTACTTTTACCAGTGTCAGCGAATGTAATGTGGCTCTTGTCGGATGGACGTAAAGTTGAGTCCATAAGAAGGCTTCTTCTGCCAGTCATGTGATTTGTACACCCACTGTCAATAATCCATTCTGAAGACTTTGAAGTCGCTGGTATCGTACCCTACAGTGTAGTTAGGGGGATAGGCTTCACGAAGAGTGTTGTGAAGCATAAACATTTGACGAACCAGTGGGTTATGAAAACTTAGATCCAGATTAGGACTAATGGGGAGAGTAGCATGCGATTCAGGAACGAAGTACATAATGATGCCATTTGGGCAGTTTATCTTGCGCCCCACAAGATTTTTATGGTCCCCAGCAATAGCATCAGAAGATTTTGTTTTTGTGCTGGAGACCTTTCCCTGCAAAAAAAAGTTAAGCTCTCTTAACCACCCACATCTTCAAGGGTGGCTTAGAAGCTATGAGTCTAAGAGCAGCATCTGAGAATTTTGGCTTTGAAGCCTTAGCAAACAGTCTAGCAGGGGGACAATAATACTCATAGGCATAAGCAGAATAATTTTTGGTCATATGAATATGACGGTTCGATGAACCGCTCTCATATTCATATGCCTGAGTATGGTTTCCCTGCAAAACATTTGCGTTAGTGTGACTCAGGTGGGTCCTCTGTCTGTATGAAGCCTTTGGACCGAGGTTTGTCTTCTTCAAGTGAGGTGTCATGAAGACATTCACAGGAAGATTTTCCAGACATGTTTTCGGAACCCAGATCTTCTTCATAGCCGGTCCATTCCTGCAGTTAGTACCAATGTACCTGGCAAACACTTCACCATTCTGATTCTTAAACAGTTTATAGTTTGCATCAAAGGATTCATCAATGATAATTGGGTTAGCACAAGTGAAGCCAGATAAATTGGATGGATCTGCTGAAAGTTCCTTTGCAGCAACCCATGTAGTTTTGGGGTACTGCTCAGGTTTCCAGTAAGAGCCATCTGCATTGATTTTCCTCACGAACCCAACGCCCTCTTTCCTAGGGTTTCGGTTCAGAATCTGCTTCTTAAGGACATCACATAATGTTTGATGCCCTTTCAGACTTTTGTACATCCCTGTTTCAAGCAATGTCTTCAACCTAGCATTCTCATCAGCAATAGCAGTGGTATCCTCAGCAGAGGGGTTAGTTGCCACATCAACAGTTGAAGATATTGGAACAGTAGTAGCAGTGGAACATTCAGCAACAGAATTAGCATTATTACGCTCAATGCATTTAAGACATGGTGGTTCAAATCCTTCCTGAGCGGGACTGATCTGTTCGGCGCGAAGTGACTCGTTTTCCTTTTGAAGATCTTCATGAGCCACCCTCAATTTCTCGAGTTCTTGCTTCCTTTGAAGATAGTCATAGGAAAGCTTTTCATGAGTCGTTGAGAGAGTATCATGACGATCTTCAAGTTCCTGATACTTAACGTGAAGGTTTTTTATGTCTTCAATTAAGGATTCAGATCGAGTCATTTCAGCACCCAACAGATCATCGCTTCTATCTAACAGTTTTTGAATATGTTCCATAGCTTTCTGTTGTTCAGTTGCAATTTTAGCAAGTGTTTTGTAGCTAGGTTTTGAATCACATTCAGAGTCATCGTCACTGGATGTTTCATAGCGAGTGGTGCGTGTGTTTACCTTGGCACCGCGTGCCATGAAGCAGTAGGTAGGAGTGGAGTCATTCTTGTCATTTGCATCGGTGTCGGTGATGCAATTATTGACTTCAGTGTTGAAGATGGACTTGGCGACGTATGCTGTAGCCAGACTCGCAGTGCCAGAATCAGACTCCTCCTCAGATTCCACCTCTGCCTCCTCAGATGCGGATTCCTCCTCTGAATCCATCTCCTTGCCTACAAACGCACGCGCCTTGCCAGATGAGCTCTTCTTGTGTGATGAAGACTTTGATGAAGACTTGGAAGAAGACTTTGAGTGTTTCTTCTTCTTCTTGACGTCAGAATCATATTCCTTGCTCTTCTTCTTCCTTTTGTTCTCATTGTCCCACTGTGGACACTCAGAGATGAAGTGCCCAGTTTTCTTGCACTTGTGACATGTTTTCTTCTTGTAGTCATGAGCAGAAGCTTCATCATTCCTTGAGCTTGATCGTGAAGATTTTCTGAAGCCTTTCTTCTTGGTGAATTTTTGAAACTTCTTCACTAGCATTGCAAGTTCTCTTCCAATGTCTTCAGGATCATCAGAACTGCAGTCAGATTCTTCTTCAGATGAGGAGACAGCTTTTGCCTTCAAGGCACGAGTTCGCCCATAGTTTGGACCGTAGATATCTCTTTTCTCAGAAAGCTGAAACTCATGTGTGTTGAGCCTCTCAAGTATGTCAGACGGATCGAGTGTCTTGAAATCAGGACGTTCTTGAATCATCAGGGCCAGAATGTCAAACGAACTATCAAGTGATCTCAGCAGTGTCTTGACGATTTCATGTTTGGTGATCTCAGTAGCGCCGAGGGCTTGAAGCTCATTTGTGATGTCAGTGAGCCGATCAAAGGTGTGCTGGACATTCTCATTGTCATTTCGTTTGAAGCGGTTGAAGAGATTGCGAAGGACACTGATTCTTTGATCTCTCTGGGTTGATATGCCTTCATTAACTTTGGAGAGCCAATCCCAGACCAGCTTGGATGTCTTCAAAGCACTCACACGGCCATACTGTCCTTTGGTCAGATGACCACAGATGATGTTCTTGGCAGTAGAGTCCAGTTGAATGAATTTTTTGACATCAGCAGCAGTGACACCTTCTCCAGCCTTGGGAACGCCGTTCTCGACGACATACCATAAGTCGACGTCAATGGCTTCAAGATGCATGCGCATCTTATTCTTCCAGTAGGGATATTCAGTTCCATCGAAGACGGGGCACGCAGCGGAGACTTTGATTATCCCTGCAGTCGACATAGCTAAAACTCCAGGTGGTTAAACCGAATCACACAGAACAAGGGAGCACCTTGCTCTAATACCAATTGAAAGTGCGTTATATCGACTAGAGGGGGGGTGAATAGGCGATTTTTATGAAAGTCTTCAAAACGTGAGAGTTGTGAAGACAAACAGTGAAGATCATGCCTATTACTATGCAGCGGAAGTTAGATTACACTAGGCCAGCCATGGTCATGTATTCAATAGAGTGAAAGCGCAATGACAAACAGCTTCAGTGTAATAAGGATCAGGTAGGAAGAAGTTATGAAGCCGAACAGATCATACATTCATGTTGTGAAGACAAAGGATAAAGCAGGCATGCAATGGCTTCACAATGAATAACTGTAAGTGAAAGGAAGTGAAGATGAAACCAGTGACACGTTGAAGACAATGATTTGTTGGACCAGTTCCAGTTGCTGTGACAACTGTATGTTTGGTTGGAGCGGCTAGGTATTTAAACCAAAGGACACACAGTCCCGGACACCCAGTCAAGGACACTTAGTCCAAGACACCCAGTCCTCACCGTTTTCTCCTTGAGCTAAGGTCACACAGACCTCGCCCAATCACTCAGGTAAGTCTTCAAGGTAGACTCCCAAACCTTCACAGACTTCGTTCACCGGCAATCCACAATTTCTCTTGGATGCTCAGAACGCGATGCCTAACCGTCTGGAGGATGCACAGTCCTCAAGTGTAATAAGTCTTCAGATCACACAGACATGAAGACTTAAGTGATGCCCAATTTACTCTGGCTCTGGGTGGTTAGGGCTTTTCTCCTCACTAGGAATTTTTCTTTCAAAGGCTTCGAGGTGGGTTGCTCTCAAACGACAAAAGCCGTGCACTGAAATCTGAGCAGCCAACCGTTTATGGTTGTGGGGGGTGGACTATTTATAGCCACTTGGCAACCCGAACTGATCTGTCCGAAATGACCCTGGGTCACTAAGCAACTGACACGTGTACCAACGGTCGAATTTTGAACTCACACGGCAACTTTACTTGGGCGACAAGTAAAGCTGACTTGTCTGACTCTGGACAAGATTTTCTCTCAAAGTCTTCGCTCGAAGACATAGGATTTGAATTAGGCATCACTTCAGTCATTCTGACTGGTTCTCTTCGACCCCACTTAACAGTACGGTGGTTCCTATGACACAACATGAATGAAATAAAACTACGAAGGATCTAGGTCTTCGAGTTTCAAAAGCTTCATAGGGAGTCTTCTCATGTCATTGTCTTCAATATGAATATCTTCATAAACCACCATTGTCTTCAATGTCTTCGTACATTTTTGGGGGTCATCTCTGGTAGTAAAACCGAATCAATGAGGGACTTCTACCTGTGTTTTCCTGCAATTCTCACAAACACATTAGTCCCTCAACTAGGTTTGTCGTCAATACTCCAAAACCAACTAGGGGTGGCACTAGATGCACTTACAGAACTCGGAGGTGCCGGAGTAACGGTGCTTGGATCGGTCGGATCGGGAAGACGTACGACTACTTCCTTTACGTTGTGTGATCGCTTCCGCAGTCGGTCTGCGTGGGTACGTAGACAACACTCTCCCCTCTCGTTGCTGTGCATCACCATGATCTTGCGTGTGCGTAGGAAATTTTTGAAATTACTACGTTCCCCAACACATGATTCTCAAACTTGACTTTGAGAAAGCTTTTGATAAAGTGGAATATTGCACTATTCTTGTTATGCTTGAGGCAAAAGGATTTGGTCCTAAATGGATTGGATGGTAAACAAAATTCTTCAATCTGCCTCCACCTCTTTCCCGCTCAATGGAGCATCTCGAAAAGCCACTCACTGCGAAAGAGAGGACTGACAAGGTGATCCCCTATCCTCACTCCTATTTGTGCTTGTTGTTGACCTTCTTTGGTCTGTTATTAAGGAAGCTTGGTATAATGGTGGTCTTAGGCTCCATATTGATAATTTCCATGTCAGAAATATCCATCATCCAATATGCTAATGGCCCCCTCGTGACTATGCATGTTGTTGAAAATCGGTTCATGAACCTTAAGGATATTTTGGAAAAATTCAGTCACTCCACTGGTATTTTTGTTAACTAAAGTAAATCCTCAATGGTGCGGCAAGACATGCCTATGCTTCTAGTTGTTGGTGAAGTTGGGACGCTCATGGATTCTTTAGACCTTGTGCAAGCGTGAAATGAAGTAATCGAAGTTTGGAGCCCGTACGTAGCGATTGGTGCTGGTGTGTTTTCAGACTGCGCATCAACCTTTCAACATTGTTTGAAGAATGCAAGTTTTCAGACTGTTCTATTTGGATCCTGTTTTTGCTCGTTTTTGTCCGTGTGGTTACAAGTTTGACTTTTCCAATCTACAACTCTCTTCATCGGTGATGGTTGCTGATCTGGTGCGCTGGTCCTTTTTAGCCTTAGCATGACGGCTTCCCGACTGTCTACTACAACAAGGTTTGCCCAACTTCGGTGAGGGAGGGGCGATAACGGCGGCGCGCCTTCAGCTCGCTCCAATGCTTGTAGTCGTCGCTAGGTGGTTCATAGACCTGGTTGTAATTTTTATTACCTCTTGTGTTCTCTATACCGTCATGACTGATGAATAGATTGAGAATTTCTCTCTCTAAAAAAGTAACCATACCCGCAGAAAGAAGGTGTTTTTTTAGAGTACGCCAATGACGTAGCATATTTTTATAGAAGGAGAAAATATTTACAAGAATGCGAACAGGATGCGAACATCTCGATGGCGTGGACCATCGTCAAACACCAACACCAACACCCTAGGAACAAACTAGTTTACTCTCTCACAAAACAATCTAATCCACCATCACCTCCGAGGCCTGCCTTCCTCCAGACGGCTATTTTGTCAAGAATTTGTAAAATAAGAGCCCGGATTTGCAAAAAGGTGACTTTTAAATTGAGATTTTCAGAGTGCAGTGATTAGTTTAAGAGCATCTCCAGCCGTTCAGCCCCCCAAAGCCTTGAAATATCACCGCCTGGGGGCCAACCAATGGTAAAATCGGCGTGGGTGGGGGGGGCTCGGGTTCCCAGCCGACCCCCAAAGTTCGTCCCTAGCCACCGATTTCAGCCCAATTTCAGCGCAATTTGGCCCAAATGAGGCCCACATTCGGCATGTTTCAGCACAAATTCGGCAAAAACTAGTTTTTATCACATAGTTCATCACAGAAATCAATACAAATCAAATAGTTCAACGATCAAAGTCATAATCCAAACACAAATAAAAACTCATATTTCATCACACGTCGAGCTAGGTGTTGCCCTTGAGCCTCCATAGGCGCTGCACCAAATTGTGCTGCAGTTCTTGATGCATCTGTGGGTCTCGGATCTCCTGACGCATATTGAGGAAGGCAACCCAGATTGCCGGTAGCTGGTGATCAACTTGGGCAAGAGGAACTTGCCTGTAATATGGTTCAGTGTCAAGCACTGACTCTTCCTGCTCGCTCTCAGTGATCATATTGTGCAAGATGACACAACAAGTCATGACTTCTCACATTTGATCTTTCGACCAGGTTAGAGCGGGGTACCGAACAACAACAAATCAATATTGGAGCAAACCAAATGCCCACTCGACATCCTTCTTGCAAGCCTCCTGACACTTGGCAAAGTAGGAGTTCTTGCCTCCTAGCACAGGGTTTGAAATGGTCTTCACAAATGTGGGCGATCTCGGATAGATGCCATCTGCTAGGTAGTATCTCTTGTTGTAGTGGCACCCATTGACCTCGAAGTTCATCGAAGGAGCATGACCTTCGACAAGCTTGGCAAAGACATTCGAGCACTGTAGTACGTTGATGTCATTGTGAGTTCCTGGCATACCAAAGGAGTGGAAAATCCATAGGTCCTGTGTGGCCACTGCCTCAAGTACCACACTGCAAGCTCCTTTGGCGCCTTTGTACATCCCCTACTAAGCAAATGGACAGTTTTTCCATGCCCAGTGCATGCAGTCGATGCTTCCAAGCATCCCAGGAAATCCTCTTGATGCATTTTGTGCTAGGACCTGAGCAGTGTCTTCAACATTGGGTGATCGCAAGTATTGTGGTCCAAACACTACCACTGTTGCCCTGCAGAACTTGTACAAACACTCAATGGTGGTGGACTCGGCCATGCGTCCATAATCTTCCAGTATATCACCGGGTGCTCTGTATGCAAGCATCCTCATAGCTGTCGTGCACTTCTGGAGTGAGGTGAATCCAAATGTGCCGGTGCAATCCTTCTTGCACTTGAAGTAGCTGTCAAACTCCCGGATGGAATTCATAATCTCGAGGCAGAGCTTTCGGCTCATCCGATAACAGCGCCGAAATACTTTCTCGCCGTGCAGTGGAGCGCCGGTGAAATAGTCGGCGTAGAGCAAGCAATAGCCCTCCATACGATGCCTCTGCTTGCTCTAATGGCGGCCCGACACCGAGCCACCTCGCCGTGGCTTTGCATTGCTCGCGAACAGGCTGGCCAGAGCGGCGAGGACCATGAGGTGCTCTTCGTCCTGTGCGTCGGCCTAGGCTTCCTCCTCCAGCAGCACCGCGAACACCTCCTCATCGTTTGAGTCCATCTTCGAGCAGACAAACCGCCGAACACCTGTCGGGCGTGGTGGGCACGCGGCCGCCGGTATCCCCGCCCGCGCGGCCGAAGCGCCGGAAAGCTCGCCCAGGAGCGGGATGAAGGATACGGCGGTGAACCCTCTCTTTTTTTTACGGGAAAATGGCCTTCCTAGCGGCGGTGGTCAGGTGGGCATCGCTGGGATCGGCACGGCGGCGGAAGAGGCAGTGCTCGTGCGGGGCGAAGCTGGACGTGCAAAAAATCATTTTCGCCTGACGGTGGTGGCCCATGCGTCGTTTTTCCTTCCGCCGGAGCCTTCAAGCGCCCCCCAGTGCGCTGGGTTCGGCCTGGGATTGCCGGGTCAAAAAATGGGCCTAGCTGACGGAATTCGACGTCCGGGCCGACTGGGTTTTTTTCGGCGCCGGCATAAAAAAAAACTCGCCCTGGAGGGCTGTTGGGCCGCTGAGTGAAGATGCTCCAAGAAACGAAAAAACAAAAAAGAAGTACAGTGAGTTCACCCACGACTCCACGAGGCCTCGAGACAAGTTTGACAGTCGCCACTTCTCAAAGCGAAGAAAGAAACATCGAGAAAAGAAAGCGAGAGAAGCGCTCCAAGTCGTGACTCGTCGGCCATGGCGCAGCCGTCGGCGGCGGCGACGAAGCCCTCGGCAGCGCCAACCGTCGTCCTGACACTTGTCCTGGCCCTCGCCTCCGCGAGCCTCCTCTTCCTCCTAGTCCACCTGTCCCCTTCGTCGCCATCCGCGCACCCGCACCCCCACCGCCGCCTCCGCCTGCGTGGTGCCCACCTCAGGCACGGAGGCGCCACCCCGCACCAGATCCCGTTCGACCCCGTCATCGCCGACCTCGAGCGCCGCCTGGACGACCGCGAGTGGGAGCGCCTGGCTGCCGCGGGGCTGCACGCGCCGGGCATGGAGTCTGCCCCCGTCCCAGAGGACCTCGCAGACTATGAGGACGAGTACATCAATGACGCCGCGCGGTTCAACATGACGCTGCGCGTGGCGGCGCTCTTCCCCAAGATCGACGTGGACCCTGCCGACGACGCCGTGACGGGCGCCGAGCTGGCCGCGTGGAATCTCGCGTCCGCGCGGCGGGAGGTGCTGCACCGCACCGCCCGGGAGCTCGACCTGCACGACCGCGACCACGACGGCCGCGTCGCCTTCTCCGAGTACGAGAGGCCCAGCTGGGCTTGGCGGTTCGACGGTACGTACGTATGTGTATGATCCGAGCTCTTGAAGTCCCCATTTTTGGATCTGTGTAGCGATACATGCGCGGATGCGCCTAGTCAGGAAAAAGTTCGTTTATTGGGAGATAATTATACCAATGTCAGGGTAGCCGAGTAAGCTCTGGATTTTGGTGCTGTGATGTACTCCCTCCGTCCCATAATGCAAGATGATTTTTGACACTACACTAAGTCAAAAAACGTCTTACATTATGGGACGGGGAGTAGTATTTGATTCAGAGCTGTAGTCCAATCCACTTAGTATAATGAATGCAGCCTTCAAAAAGGAAGAGAATGAGTGCAGCTCATGCCCGTTCTGCTGGATATTCTAAGTCATTTACATAGGCTCTCCGGTCCTCAGTCCTGACTACATTTAACTCACTGTGCTCTTTTGAGCGTTCATATAATGCCATTGTCTAGGATTGACCGTATTTGGGGAAACTCTGGTAGGTACCATTCTAAGTTCGCGTCCTGAACAATTTTCTAAGCATACCAAGCACCTATTTGTATGCATCTTGCGAAGACTTTACTTGTACAGTTCTCAATGTGTTTCCTGGTTCAACTAGTAAACTTGGAGCATTCATATTCTAGATCTATTAAACAGAGTTTTGCATATAGATCCAGCTTGAATAGTTCCCATGTGGCTTAACAAAGTTGTATCTCACACTGAAAGTAAAAATAAATAAATTCATGTGCGCCTATCAAGCTCGTAATAAGTAGGTCAAGCATCCTTTGATAAACCGTGCTCTTCAACTACCAAATGATCACATGTGTGCCTTAACGATGTGAGTTGAGCACTAAATCTCATATATGTCCAGATAATAACTCAACCAGTGATGGGATGGGATGGT
The DNA here is from genome assembly GCF_056163025.1 of Triticum urartu. Classification (NCBI taxonomy): domain Eukaryota; kingdom Viridiplantae; phylum Streptophyta; class Magnoliopsida; order Poales; family Poaceae; genus Triticum; species Triticum urartu. Next base: position 223,889,376 of record NC_141878.1, read on the forward strand.
GGAAGGAGGGGCACTTCAATGCTGCGGATAAGGACGGTGACGGCTTTCTAAATCTGACGGAGTTTAACAAGTATAACTTTCTATCTGACCTCCTTTAGCTTCTGAAGTACCATGATTGTTCTACCTATGATTTACTTGATTCACTGCATGCAGCTTCTTACATCCAGCTGATACTACCAACCCAAAGCTAATACATTGGTTGTGCAAAGAAGAAGTCAGGTGCTTCTTTTCTCCAACTTTTTTCCATGCACATTTTCCTTTCAGATTTCAACAGCATACTTTTGCATGGCCTTATTAGTGTTCAGTTCTGCAAACAAGAATGAAGATGGAAAGTTTTTTTCTTGAAAATAAAAGAAGAACCTTTATGGAATTTCTGGTCATACTCTTAGTGATATCAGAGGCAGATCATTTGGAAATTCGAAAACTATTATTGGTTAATCAAATAAACCATGGATCATAGTAAAGGGGTCGACATTTTGACTTCTCATTAATTCCTGTAATTGACTTATTTCTCAACTATGATGCTGCATGATACTACACACTCCCTCCGTCCGGAAATACTTGTCCTAGAAATGGTTGTATCTAGACTTATTTTAGTTATAGATACATTCTAGACTTATTCTAGTATTAGTTTTCGTGCGGTTTAGTTATAACCGAACTCTGAAGCATTTTATGACATACTCCCTCCGTCCCATAATATAAGAGCGTTTTTGACACCACACTAGTGTAAAAAACGCTCTTATATTATGGTACGGAGGGAGTATCTTGGTACTTGATTAGTCAACTATGTCAAACAGCTGCATGGAATTCGTTGGTACTTGAATCCAGCCGTTTTAAGAACTAAGCCTTAGGAATTTAATGGAAGACTTAGTGTGTGTTTGATTTGTGCCCAAAGTAGCTTATGAAACCTAGCTGATTTTTTTGGGTGTTACTGTAGTACGTTGGCTAATTGGCTGGCCAGGTTCTTGCTGTTATTTGGCTCCTATAGTTGAACTAGAGAGCCACCAAAAACATCACATTACCAAAATTTCGGCCTCAAGCTAAACATTGCCGAACTAAGGCTAACTTGTCATGGTTTTGGTTAGGCACTTTGGGTATCAAGGAGTCATATGAAAACAACAAGTCCATACTCTGAATTTGGTTTATTACGTATAATTATACTGATTCTTGCTGAGTCCCAAACCATTTGTACAGGTAAACAGAATAGTATAGCATTTCTTGAAACTAGTATGAATCATGTTGACTCAAAATCTCTGCCCATCACACCGCAAACCAATTAAAACCAGCTATTTCATCCAGTTTATGGATTGTCCAAAATCTTTGTACTATTGTGTTAGCCAGTACCAAGCAGGTGATCCAGGCTGAAATGTTTATCAAACTGAATTTATTTTAGGAACCCTGACACAATCACATGCCTGTGAGCTTCTCTTATAGGAGTCAGGTTACATTTTGACAATCACCATTGTAAGATCGGTTTTTGTTGACTGTTCAGGGAAAGAGACAAAGATAATGACGGGAAGCTCAATTTCCAAGAGTTTTATAATGGATTGTTTTATTCAGTTCGACATTACGATGATGAAACTTCAACAGATGACTCCAATGGCTCTGATGCACCGGCTAGAAAATCGTTTTCACAGCTTGATCTGGATAATGATGGGTAAAAATTACAGTTCCTGGTGTCATCTATTTGTCATATTTACTGAATAATGTAATTGTGAGTCTGAGTTTGGAGGCTTCGCCCTTTCTGTAGGCTTTTGTCAGCAGACGAGCTAAAACCTATCATCGGAAAACTCCATCCAGCAGAAAACTTCTATGCCAAGCAACAAGCTGACTATGTGATATCACAGGTAACGAGATGACAGCATCTCATTCTGTTTCTAGGATATTTTGGCTTGCCTTTCTATTTAATGCTGTCAGAATTGTCCTCTAGATTTCGTAACCCATGTACCATGATCTTCTAGCAACCTTTGCTTCGATACATTCTGTCAACTCCAACCAAGTTGAATGAGTAATTCTGCAGTATGTTTCTCAAGAAATTACCTGCTGATTTGTTATCTGATAGACCTTTCTGTATGTAGGCTGACACAAACAAAGATGGACAGCTGAGTTTGAATGAGATGATTGAGAACCCCTATGTATTTTACAGTGCTTTATTCACAGAAGATGATTATGGGTCTCATGACGAGCTCCGGTAGTTCCTTCAAGGTACGTGGTGCTCGGTATCAGACTTCATATGCTTTATTTCACTGTTACTTTTAATAATCAATGAGCTTGAATGTTTAGCAGTTGGTGGTATTCAGGACCTTTCAACGCTTGGTTAGACATTTGCTGCAGATATATATCTTCAATGATCTGTTGGCCCCATCTACTGCCTTGCCAAGCACATTTCAGGTATATCAGTTGAAGTACCTTATCGGTTCTTATTCATTCGCCTTTGCACCAAAGTATTCGAGTGCTTACTATTTTCTAATCCATGATTTCCTTCTTTACCAGGCGATTTCCATGTATAACACAAGCGTGCATTTCCACACGCCTGTTTTAGCAACAGAGCATTCATTTGTTACATTAAGAGTTCTTAAATTAGTTTCATGTTTTGCATGGCAAGTTAGCATTGGTTCTTCCATATATAGTTTTTGGTGTGCAAAAGTAGGTTGTTGTTCCAGGATCACACACTTGTAAACTATGAAAACCAGGAAGGTGCAGCTGTAGGGCTTGTATGTATGTAACTGGCATTCCTGAACCCGATCTGTAAACATTGTGAAGTTATGTTCTATGAAAGTGATTCTATTCTCTTCCTCCTCGTGCAACATTTTGGCATCGATAATCCGCTGCCTTATTTTGCCAGAAAGAGCACTCGTTCTTTCTTTGGGCAGGCGCAGTCAAAATGAAAGGAGAACATCCAGCACCTGAAGCATATATAGCTTTAGTAAAATATATCTAAGTACCTAAGCCTACTCGTAAATATCATCTGTCCAGCCAAGGTTAAAGCATGTTTGGAACATGATAACTGTTAATGTTCCTTCTGATCCGAAATGTAAGTGGTTCTAGTTTTGTCACTTTGACCAAGTTTATGGGAAAAAAATATGGATTTTGGTAGTACATTTTTTTTATAGACTCGGTCAAACTGAGAAGAAGTTGGACTTCGGGACAAAACTAGTAGAATTGCTTGCATTTTCGAGCAGGAGGAGTAACTGTTAAGTGAAGCAAGAAATCAAGTGTATCAACATTCCTACAGTGCCAGTGTTTATCCATCTTATTAATGTATTCTTGCAGATCAAGGTGTTAGTTTCATTTGTCTAAAATTGTCCAAATCCATGCTCGCATCTGATAACATTTTTGCAAATCAATTGACCTGGTAATAATAGTATCATTGCGTGCAAATCAATTTCCGCAGCACATTTACAACTTCCAATATCAAAATATTGATGGGATTGCCTGTTTCCAAGTTGATCGGACTGATAGTTCCAAGTTGAACACAAAAGAGCTAGTTGCCGCACATTTCAGATTACCGTTTCTTAAACAACTTATAACTAGTTAATCAGAATATTAGCAGCTTAATCACGCCGACATATCCCTAGCTATACATGATGTAAACTCAGCTCACTCACAGACGGACACACCACGCCACCCAAGCCGTCGTATCATGCTCATGCTTGTGATTGCACGTCGAAAGGCCTGGCGAATCAGTCCCTCGTCGTCCTCCTGATGGCTCTGAGCTTGACGCCGTGGCGGAAGCCGAGGACGAGGTCGAAGTCGAACTGGATGGGCGACTCCATGGCCGGCGAGTGGCGGAAGACGTACCGTCGGTACAGGTGCACCACGGCGAGCTTCACCTGCTGCAGCGCGAACCTGTGCCCCACGCACGCCCTCGGCCCGATGCCGAAGGGGATGTGCGCGTAAGGGTGCCGCGCCCGCTCCTCCTCCCCCTCCGCCGCGAACCGCTCCGGCCGGAACTCCTCCGGCTCCGGGAACTGCCGCGCGTCGCGGGCCAGCACCCCCGGCGCCAGCCACACGTACGTGCCCTTCGGGAGGCGGTACCCGGCGATCTCCACCTCCTCCGAGGTCTCCCTGGCGATCAGCGGCGACACCAGGTGGAACCTCATGGCCTCCTTGATCACCAGGTCCAGGTACGGGAACCGGCCCTGGAGGTCGTCGGCGTCGGGGGCCGCGCCGCCGAACGCGTCCACCTCCGCCAGCAGCTTCCCCTCCACGCGCGGGTGGCACGACACGAGGTACACCACCGACGACACCGTGAACGCCGTCGTCTTGGTCCCGGCGATGAGGTGCTCGTACGCCAGCGCGCGCACGTGCCTGTCCTCCAGCGCCACGTCCCTGGCGCCGCTCTCCCTCGCGTCCAGCAGCGCCGCGATGAAGTCCAGCGCGGCGCCCGACGGGGAGGCGCTGTTCTCGCGCTCCCTGCGCCGGCCGGCGATGATGGCGTCGATGCGGCGGCACAGCAGGCGCTCGTTCTCCTCCATCTTGTAGTCCGCCGTGCCGGGCACCCGCCGCAGCAGGCGCTTGCACGGCGTCTGCACGCACGGGAGGAAGAGCCCGAGGATGGTGGACAGCGAGCTGGACAGGTCCATCTTGATGAACTCCATGGACCTCTTGTACTCCTCCAGGAACCCCCTCACGTCCTCGCCGCCGTCCGCAGCGGCGACCTTCTTGCAGAGGCCGAAGTCGATGCCGAAGGCCGTCCTGCCGATGATGTCGATGGCCATGCGCAGCGAGAGCTGGCAGAAGGGGACGCAGTCCTGGTCCGGGCAGGCGGCGACGCTGTCCACCAGCGCGTTCACGTAGGGCTGCATCGTCGGGACGAGGCCGGCGAGCCTGGCCGGCTGGTAGAGCGGGACCACCGTGTTCCTCATGGAGGACCACGTGGAGTCCCGGGTGAGGAAGAGCGCGTCCTGGTGCAGCGACCCCACCGTCGGCGGCGGGGTGCTCCGGTTGCGGATGTCCTTGAACTTCTTGATGCCCACCTCCTTGCACAGCTCCGCGTTCGCCACGATCACCAGCGGCTGCCTCCCCATGTGAAACCTGCACCGATCGAGCACCACGTCCATGTTTTGGAACGCCATTACTACATGGCACCAGAAGATGGATACAACATTGCTACCTGAAGATGGGGCCGTGCTCCTTGGCGATGGCGCGGAAGACGTCTGGGCCGTCGTTGGCGAGGAGATGGAGATGGCCGAGGGGAAACCTGGTTGGAGGCCCCGGGACCCTCCTGAGGGCCCAGAATGGCACGTAGAAGTAGACCAGAAACGCGACGATCACGGCCGCAGAAGACATGAGGAGCAGAGCGGGCGCGCTCGTGCCGTGTGCGGCGGCATGGCCTGCGGTTTCCAGAGCAATGGAGCAGTTGGTGGCTTCCATGGAGATGGAGGAGGAAGGAGGAGCTAGGAGCTGTGGCTGCTGCTTATCAGTGTTCGGTCTGGTCTCTGCATTGGCTCGTGTTGCTCGTGCCTGCCGGTTTATAAAGCAGCGTTCGTCGTCGACGTTGCTGTCTTCAGTGTCGTCTTGGTCAGATGTTGTCTGTGGCTCCCCACAAGTAAATCAAAATAAATCATGATGTCTGTGGCAGCAGGGGTGTCTCTGCCTCTCTGCCAGGTTTCGCGGCGTCGTGCAGTCTCGATTGAATTGCTTCGACAAAGCAGTGTGTTGGTTTTGGTCTCGGCTGGCCGATGCCGTTCGACTTTGCCCACGGTGCTCTTTGCTGTGTTGTGTTTCCCCCCTTTGTTTCTCTATGCTATGTGTGCTGTTGGTGTATACATTTTTTGCTTTTATCTCTTCTCCGGTGCCTCATATAGCCCAGCTCTTATTAAAACTCATAGTTGTTGGTTGTTATAAAGAAGGATACAAAGAAAACTCAGGGGTAAATTAAACCTGGTTAGAGCATCTCCAACGGTAATCCGTAAATTTTCTTTCGCATTTGTCCGCGGACACGGATACGGGAGACCGTCATCCAATCATAGTTGCATACATCCAGACATCTAGGCTCCCTCATTTTTTAAAGTCCGCACAATCAAATAGCGCGCATGCAACACTAATTCAAATTTTGAAAAGTTTAAATATTACTTTCTCTGTTCCTTTTTAGTTTGCGTATAAGATTTGGTCAAAGTCAAACTTTGTGAAGTTTGACCAACTTTATAGAAAAAAAATATCAACATCTACAATACTAAAGCTATATCGTATTAAAATTAATTTCATGATGCATCTAACAATATTGATTTCATATTGTGAATCTCGATATTATTTTCTATAAACTTAGTCAAAGTTAACAAAGTTTGACTTTGACCAAACCTTATCATGGAGTACATGCCAACACTGTTGTCCCCTTAAACCACCTACTGATACTCAATCAGATCTTCGTTCAGCTGCTCGTGAGTTGGTCGCTGCCGATTTTGTTGATGCATTTGAATAAACTCTTTAAATGTGGTCGGAATCTAGTCTGGAAGTTGGATAGGATCACCCATATGTTCTCAAATTCTAGAGCGGCGGCAGCATCATCACCCTCATCCTCAACTCATGTTGTGCATGATCACACAATATGTCAGCACCTTCCACAAGGTCTCCGGATCCCATTGTTTAGTAGGTCCACAAACAACTGCAAAATGGGCCTACGGTATTCCAAATGCACTCTCGACATCCTTTCTAACTGCTTCTTGTCTTTGGACAAAGTGAGCCTTTTTCTGGCTAACTGGGTTAGAGATGATGTTGACAAAGGTAGCCCACGGAGGATAGATACCGTCAACCAGATAGTAGCCCATCTTGTACTCATGTCCATTAACAGTATTGTGGCAAGGAGGAGCTTTTCCTCCAGCCAGCCTCACAAACAATGGTAATCACTGCAGCACATTGATGTCATTGTGAGACCCGGACATGCTAAAGAAAGCGTGCCAAATCCAAAGATCTTGTAATGCAACTGCTTCAAAAATGATGGTGGGCTTCTTAACGTGACCCTAATATTGCCCTTGTAAAGCCTTTGGACAGTTCTTCCATTTTCAATGCATGTAGTCAAGAGACTGGCCATCCTCTTGCTTCTGAGATTGCCAAGAGCCTCTTGGTGTCTGCCACAGTTGGTTCTCTCAGGTACTGAGGTCCGAACACCTCGACCACGGCAGTTGCAAACTTGACCATGGCATCTCCGCCTGTGCTCTCAAACACCCGTTGGTACTCGTCCCATGAATCAACGACGGTGCCATATGAAAGCATCTGTAGCGCACTCGTGCACTTCTGATAGCCAGAGAAGCCAATCACTCTCATGACATCCTTCTTGAAGACGAAGTAGTAATCATAAGACCGGACGCCATGGTACAAACGATCGAAGACAGTCTTGCGCATCTGAAAACACCAACGAAAATGGTGAGTGAAGAGCGCATCCAAGGCAAAGTAGTCGGTCATCAGTGTCAAATGGCCACGCACCCTATTGCATTTGAGCACTCGCTGACCCTTGACCGAACCCTTGAAATTGAGAACATGCTCCCCTGCACGCTCTGTGTCTTAAAGGACCACCTATAACATCGCCGTATCATCCTAGTACTCCTCCTCGTCGGACGACTCAACATACGTATATATGCTCCAAATCGAAATCCATTGCTAGAAAGGAAAATTTGTTTTTAGCTCCGGTAATTCATCGACCAGTTGCCGGGAATGGTCAGTATAGAAGTAGCGGATGGTACCTGGCGGGGCGGTCGGAGGATAGGGGTTGAACTGAAGGAAATATGCCCTAGAGGCAATAATAAAGTTGTTATTTATATTTCCTTATATCATGATAAATGTTTATTATTCATGCTAGAATTGTATTAACTGGAAACTTAGTACATGTGTGAATACATAGACAAACAGAGTGTCACTAGTATGCCTCTACTTGACTAGCTCGTTGAATCAATGATGGTTATGTTTCCTGACCATAGACATGAGTTGTCATTTGATTAATGGGATCACATCATTAGAGAATGATGTGATTGACTTGAACCATCCGTTAGCTTAGCACGACGATCGTTTAGTTTATTGCTATTGCTTTCTCCATAACCTATACATATTCCTATGACTATGAGATCATGCAACTCCTGAATACCGTAGGAACACTTAGTGTGCTATGAAATGTCACAATGTAACTGGGTGACTATAAAGATGCTCTACAGGTGTCTCCGATGGTGTTTGTGAGTTGGCATAGATCGAGATTAGGATTTTCACTCAGAGTATCGGAGAGGTACCTCTGGCCCCTCTCGGTAATGCACATCACTATAAGCCTTGCAAGCAATATGACTAATGAGTTAGTTGCGGGATGATGCATTACAGAACGAGTAAAGAGACTTGTCGGTAACGAGATTGAAATAGGTATTGAGATACCGACGATCGAATCTCGGGCAAGTAACATGCCGATGACAAAGGGAACAACGTATGTTGTTGTGCGGTTTGACGGATGAAGATCTTTGTAGAATATGTAGGAACCAATATGAGCATCCAGCTTCCGCTATTGGTTATTGATCGGAGATGATTCTCGGTCATATCTACATAGTTCTCGAACCCGTAGGGTCCGCATGCTTAACGTTCGGTGACAATCGGTATTATGAGTTTATGTGTTTTGATGTATCGAAGGCAGTTCGGAGTCCCGGATATGATCATGGACATGATGAGGAGTCTCAAAATGGCCGAGACGTAAAGATCGATATATTGGAAGCCTATGTTTGGACATCGGAATGGTTCCGAATGAGTTCTGGCATTTTCTGGAGTACCGGGAGGTTACCGGAACCCCCCGGGGAGTATATGGGCCTTATTGGGCCTTAGTGGAACAGAGGAGAGGAAGGAAAAAGGTGGGAGGCGCGCCCCCCTAGCCCAATCCGAATTGGGTGGGGGCCGCTCCCCCTTTCCTTCCCTCTCTCCTCCCCATCCTTCTCTTCTACTCCTACTACTTGGAAGGGGGGATCCTACTCCCGGTGGGAGTAGGACTCCCCTAGGGTGCGCCATAGAGGGCCGACCCTCCCCCTTCTCCACTCCTTTATATACGGGGGAGGGGGCACCCCATAGACACACAAGTTGATCATTGTCTTAGCCGTGTGCGGTGCCCCCTCCACCATAATCCACCTCGGTCATATCATCGTAGTGCTTAGGCGAAGCCCTGCGCCAGTAGCTTCATCATCACCGTCATCACGCCGTCGTGCTGACGAAGCTCTCCATCGACACTCACCTGGATTGAGAGTTCATGGGACGTCACCGAGCTGAACGTGTGCAGATCACAGAGGTGCCGTACTTTCGGTACTAGGATCGGTCGGATCGTGAAGACGTACGACTACATCAATCGCGTTGTCATAACGCTTCCACTTACGGTCTACGAGGGTACGTGGACAACACTCTTCCCTCTCGTTGCTATGCATCACCATGATAGATCTTGCGTGTGCGTAGGATTTTTTTTGAAATTACTGCGTTCCCCAACAGTGGCATCCGAGCCAGGTCTACGCGTGGATGTTATATGCACGAGTAGAATACAAAGGAGTTGTGGGCGTGGGTATATACATATTGCTTGCCGTCACTAGTTGATTCTTGATTCAGCGGTATTGTTGGATGAAGCGGCCCAGACCGACATTACGCATATGCTTACGCGAGACGGGTTTTACCGACATGCCTCGCACACAGGTGGCTGGTAGGTGTCAGTTTATCAAACTTTAGTTGAATCAGATTCAACGAACATGGTTCTTTCTGAAGATCAAAAAGCAATCACTATACCGCGTTGTGGTTTTTGATGCGTAGGTAAGAACGGTTCTTGCTCAACCCATAGCAGCCACGTAAAACTTGCAACAACAAAGTAGAGGACGTCTAACTTATTTTTGCAGGGCATGTTGTGATGTGATATGGTCAAGACATGATGCTAAATTTTTATTGTATGAGATGATCATGTTTTGTAACAGAGTTATCTGCAACTGGCAGGAGCCATATGGTTGTCGCTTTATTGTATGAAATGCAATCGCCATGTAATTGTTTTACTTTATCACTAAGCGGTAGCGATAGTCGTAGAAGCAATAGTTGGTGAGACGACAACAATACTTCGATGGAGATCAAGGTGTCAAGCCTGTGACGATGGTGATCATGATGGTGCTTTGGAGATGGAGATCAAAGGCACAAGATGATGATGGACATATCATATCACTTATATTGATTGCATGTGATGTTTATCCTTTATGCATCTTATTTTTCTTAGTTTGGCGGTAGCATTATAAGATGATCTCTCACTAAATTTCAAGGTACAAGTGTTCTCCCTGAGTATGCACCGTTGCTACAGTTCGTCGTGCTGAGACACCACGTGATGATCGGGTGTGATAAGCTCTACGTTCACATACAACGGGTGCAAGCCAGTTTTGCACACGCAGAATACTCGGGTTAAACTTGACGAGCCTAGCATATGCAGATATGGCCTCGAACACTGAGACCGAAAGGTCGAGCGTGAATCATATAGTAGATATGATCAACATAGTGATGTTCACCATTGAAAACTACTCCATCTCACGTGCTGATCGGACATGGTTTAGTTGATATGGATCACGTGATCACTTAGATGATTAGAGGGATGTCTATCTAAGTGGGAGTTCTTAAGTAATATGATTAATTGAACTTTAATTTATCATGAACTTAGTACCTGATAGTATTTTGCATGTCTATGTTGTTGTAGATAGATGGCCCGTGCTGTTGTTCCGTTGAATTTTAATGCGTTCCTAGAGAAAGCTAAGTTGAAAGATGATGGTAGCAACTACACGGACTAGGTCCGTAACTTGAGGATTATCCTCATTGCTGCACAGAAGAATTATATCCTGGAAGCACCGCTGGGTGACAAACCTGCTGCAGGAGCAACGCCAGATGTTGTGAACACCTGGCAGAGCAAAGCTGATGACTACTCGATAGTTCAGTGTGCCATGCTTTACAGCCTAGAACCGGGACTTCAACGACGTTTTAAATGTCATGGATCATATGCGATGTTCCAGGAGTTGAAGTTAATATTTCAAGCAAATGCCCAGATTGAGAGATATGAAGTCTCCAATAAGTTCTACAGCTGCAAAATGGAGGAGAATAGTTCTGTCAGTGAACATATACTCAGAATGTCTGGGTACCAAAACCACTTGACTTAGCTGGGAGTTAATCTTCCTGATGATAGTGTCATTGACAGAGTTCTTCAATCACTGCCACCAAGCTACAAGAGCTTCATGGTGAACTATAATATGCAAGGTATGGATAAGACTATTCCCGAGCTCTTTGCAATGTTAAAGGCTGCGGAGGTAGAAATCAAGAAGGAGCATCAAGTGTTTATGGTCAACAAGACCACTAGTTTCAAGAAAAAGGGTAAAGGGAAGAAGGGGAACTTCAAGAAGAACAACAAGCCAGTTGCTGCTCAAGTGAAGAAACCCAAGTCTGGACCTAAGCCTGAAACTGAGTGCTTCTACTACAAAGGGACTAGTCACTGGAAGCGGAACTGCCCCAAGTATTTGGCGGAGAAGAAGGATGGCAAAGTGAAAGGTATATTTGATATACATGTTACTGATGTGTACCTTACTAATGCTTGCAGTAGCGCTTGGGTATTTGATACTGGTTCTATTGCTAATATTTGCAACTCGAAACAGGGGCTACGGATTAAGCGAAGATTGGCTAAGGACGAGGTGACGATGCACGTGGGAAATAGTTCCAAAGTCGATGTGATCGCCGTCGGCACGCTACCTCTACATATACCTTCGGGATTAGTTTTAGACCTAAATAATTGTTATTTGGTGCCAGCGTTGAGCATGAACATTATATCTGGATCTTGTTTGATGTGAGACGATTATTTATTTAAATCAGAGAATAATGGTTGTTCTATTTATATGAGTAATATCTTTTATGGTCATGCACCCTTGATGAGTGGTCTATTTTTACTAAATCTTGATAGTAGTGATACACATGTTCATATTATTGAAGCCAAAAAATGTAGAGTTGATAATGATAGTGCAACTTATTTGTGGCACTGCCGTTTGGGTCATATTGGTGTAAAGCGCATGAAGAAACTCCATTCTGATGGACTTCTGAAATCACTTGATTATGAATCACTTGGTACTTGCGAACCATGCCTCATGGGTAAGATGACTAAAACTCCGTTCTCCGAAACAAGTGAGCGAGCAACAGAGTTATTGGAAACCATATATACTGATGTATGTGGTGAAGGAAATATGACCTAGAGGCAATAATAAAGTTTTTATTTATATTTCCTTATATCATGATAAATGTTTATTATTCATGCTAGAATTGTATTAACCGGAAACTTAGTACATGTGTGAATACATAGACAAACAAAGTTTCACTAGTATGCCTCTACTTAACTAGCTCATTGAATTAATGATTGTTATGTTTCCTAACCATAGACATGAGTTATCATTTGATTAATGAGATCATATCATTAGAGAATGATGTGATTGACTTGGCCCATCCGTTAGCTTAGCACGATGCTCGTTTAGTTTGTTGATATTACTTTCTCCATAACTTATACATGTTCCTATGACTATGAGATCATGCAAATCCCGAATACCGGAGGAACACTTAGTGTGCTATCAAACGTCACAACGTAACTGGGTGACTATAAAGATGCTCTACAGGTGTCTCCAATGGTGTTTGTTGAGTTGGCATAGATCAAGATTAGGATTTGTCACTCCGAGTATCGGAGAGGTATCTTTGGGCCCTCTCGGTAATGCACATCACTATAAGCCTTGCAAGCAATATGACTAATGAGTTAGTTGCGGGATGATGCATTACGGAACGAGTAAAGAGACTTGCCGGTAATGAGATTGAACTAGGTATTGAGATACCGACGATCGAATCTCGGGCAAGTAACATACCGATGACAAAGGGAACAACGTATGTTGTTGTGCGGTTTGAACGATGAAGATCTTCGTAGAATATGTAGGAACCAATATGAGCATCCAGGTTACGCTATTGGTTATTGACCGGAGGTGAGTCTCGGTCATGTCTACATAGTTCTCGAACCCATAGGGTCCGCACGCTTAACGTTCGGCGACGATCGGTATTATGAGTTTATGTGTTTTGATGTACCGAAGGTAGTTCACTGTCCCGGATATGATCACAAACATGACGAGGAGTCTCCAAATGGTCGAGACATAAAGATTGATATATTGGATGACTATATTCGGACACCGGATGAGTTCCGGGGGTCACCGGATAATTATCGGAGTGCCGGGGGGTTATCGGAACCCCTGGGGGAACTAATGGGCCAACATGGGCCTTAGTGGAGAGAAAGAGGGCCGGCCAAGGCAGCGCCGCGCGCCCCTCCCCCTCTAGTCCGAATTGGACTAGGGAAGGGGGCGGCGCCCCCCTTTCCTTCTCTTCTCTCCCTCTCCTTCCTTTCCCCTTCCTCCTCCTAGTTGGACTAGGAAAGGGGGAGTCCTACTCCTACTAGGAGGAGGACTCCTCCCCTCCTTGGCGCGCCTCCAAGGGCCGGCCGGCCTCCCCCTTGCTCCTTTATATACGGGGGCAGGGGGCACCCTAGAACACACAAGTTGATCATTGATCGCTTAGCCGTGTGCGGTGCCCCCCTCCACCATAATCCACCTCGGTCATATCATCGTAGTGCTTAGGAGAAGCCCTGCGACGGTAGCTTCATCATCACCGTCATCACGCCATCGTGCTGACGAAGCTCTCCCTCAACACTCACCTGGATCGAGAGTTCGTGGGACGTCACCGAGCCGAACGTGTGTAGATCGCGGAGGTGCCGTACTTTCGGTACTAGGATCGGCCGGATTGTGAAGACGTACGACTACATCAACCGCGTTGTCATAACGCTTCCACTTACGGTCTACGAGGGTACGTGGACAACACTCTTCCGCTCTCGTTGCTATGCATCACCATGGTAGATCTTGCATGTGCATAGGATTTTTTATTGAAATTACTGTGTTCCCCAACAGTGGCATCCGAGCCAAGTCTATGCGTAGATGTTATATGCACGAGTAGAACACAAAGGAGTTGTGGGTGTGGGTATATACATATTGCTTGCCGTCACTAGTTGTTTCTTGATTCGGCGGTATTGTTGCATGAAGCGGCCTAGACCGACATTACGCGTATGCTTACGCGAGACTGGTTCTACCGACATGCTTCGCACACAGGTGGCTGGTGGGTGTCAGTTTCTCCAACTTTAGTTGAATCGGATTCAATGAACAGGGTTCTTTCTGAAGATCAAAAAGCAATCACTATACCGCGTTGTGGTTTTTGATGCGTCGGTAAGAACGGTTCTTGCTTAGCCCGTAGCAGTCACGTAAAACTTGCAACAACAATGTAGAGGACGTCTAACTTGTTTTTGCAGGGCATGTTGTGATGTGATATGGTCAAGACGTGATGAGATATGAATTGTTGTATGGGATGATCATGTTTTGTTGAAGTTATCGGCAACTGGCAGGAGCTTTATGGTTGTCTCATTATTGCATAAGATGCAAGCGCCATGTAATTGCTTTACTTTATCGCTATGCGATAACAATAGTTGCAAAAGCAATAGTTGGCGAGACGACCATGTGATGACACATTGATAAAGATCAAGATGATGGAGATCATGGTGTCATGTCGATGACGAAGGATATCATGACGGTACCTTAGAGATGGAGATCAAAGGCACAAGATGATGATGGCCATATCATATCACTTATATTTGATTGCATGTGATGTTTATCCTTTATGCATCTTATTTTGCTTAGTTCGGCGGTAGCATTATAAGATGATATCTCACTAAATTTCAGGGTACAAGTGTTCTCCCTGAGTATGCACCGTTGCGACAGTTCTTCGTGCTGAGACACCACGTGATGATCGGGTGTGATAAGCTCTACGTTCACATACAATGGGTGCAAGCCAGTTTTGCACAAGCAAAATACTCGGGTTAAACTTTACGAGCCTAGCATATGCATATATGGCCTCGGAACACTGAGATCGAAAGGTTAAGCGTGAATCATATAGTAGATATGATCAACATAGTGATGTTCACCATTGAAAACTACTCCATCTCACGTGATGATCGGACATGGTTTAGTTGATATGGATCACGTGATAACTTAGATGATTAGAGGATGTCTATCTAAGTGGGAGTTCTTAAGTAATTTGATTAATTGGCTTTAATTTATCATGAACTTAGTACCTGATAGTATTTTGCATATCTATGTTGTAGATCAATTGCTCTCATATAGCTTCCCCGTTTTATTTATGACATGTTCCTAGAGAAAACTATGTTGAAAGATGATAGTAGCAATGATGCGGACTGGATCTGTGATCTGAGGATTATCCTCGTTGTTGCATAGAAGAATTTTGTCCTTGATGAACCGCTAGGTGACATAACTATTGTAGGAGCGAATGCAGACGTTATGAAGTTTGACAAAGCTCGGTATGATGACTACTTAATAGTTTAGTGCACCATGCTTTACGGCTTGGAACCGGGACTTCAAAAATGTTTTTGAATGCCACAAAGCATATAAGATATTCTAAGAGTTGAAATTGGTATTTCATACTCATCCCGTGTCGAGAGGTAGGAGACCTCTGACAGTACTTTGCCTACAAGATGGAGGAGAATAGCTCAACCAGTGAGCATGTGCTCGGATTGTCTGGGTACTACAATTGCTTGAATCAATTGGGAGTTAATCTTCCAGATAAGATAGTAATTGACAAAAGTTCTCTAGTCACTATCACCAAGTTACTAGAACTTAGTGATGAACTATAATATGCAAGGGATGACGAAAGTAATTCCCAAAGTCTTCACGATGCTGAAATCGGTGAAGGTAGAAATCCAGAAATAGCTTCAAGTGTTGATGGTTAACAAGACCACTAGTTTCAAGAAAGGGCAAAGGGAAAGAAAAAGGAACTTCAAAGAAGAATAGCAAGCAAGTTACTACTCCCATGAAGAAGCCCAAAGCTAGACCCAAGCCTGGAACCTAGTGCTTCTACTGCAAAGGAAATGGTCACCGGAAGTGGAACTGCCCTAGATACTTGGCGGATAAGAAGGATGGCAAAGTGAACAAAAGTATATTTGATATACATGTTATTGATGTGTACTTTACTAGAGTTTATAGCAACCGAAGTATTTGATACTGGTTCAGTTGCTAAGAGTAGTGACTCGAAACGGGAGTTGCAAAATAAACAGAGACTAGTTAAGGGCGAGGTGATGATGTGAGTTGGAAGTGATTCCAAGGTTGATAAGATCACCATCACACACTCCCTTTACCTTCAGGATTAGTGTTGAACCTAAAATAAATGTTATTTGGTGTTTGCGTTGAGCATAATATGATTGGATCATGTTTATTGCAATATGGTTATTCAGTTAAGACAAAGAATAATTGTTATTCTGTTTACATGAATAAAACCTTCTGAGGTCATACACCCAAGGTGAATGGTTTATTGAATCTCGATCATAGTGATACACATATTCATAATATTAAAGCCAAAAGATGCAAAGTTAATAATGATAGTGCAACTTATATGTGGCACTGCCGTTTAGGTCATATTGGTGTAAAGCGCATGAAGAAACTCCATGCTGATGGGCTTTTGGAATCACTTGATTATGAATCATTTGATGCTTGCGAAACATGCCTCATGGGCAAGATGACTAAAACTCCGTTCTCCGAAACAATGGAGCAAGCAACTGACTTATTGGAAATAATACATACTGATGTATGCAATCCGATGAGTGTTGAGGCTCGCAGCGGGTATCGTTATTTTTTGACCTTCACAGATGATTTGAGCAGATATGGTATATCTACTTGATAAAATATAAGTCAGAAACATTTGAAAAGTTCAAAGAATTTCAGAGTGAAGTGGAAAATCATCGTAACAAGAAAATAAAGTTTCTGCGAGTTGATCGTGGAGGAGAATATTTGAGTTATGAGTTTGGTCTTCACTTGAAACAATGCGGAATAGTTTTGCAACTCACGCCACCTGGAACACCATAACGTAATGGTGTGTCCGAACATCATAACCGTACTTTATTAGATATGGTGTGATCTATGATGTCTCTTACGATTTATCACTATTGTTTTGGGGTTATGCTTTAGAGACAGCTGCATTCACGTTAAATAGGGCACCATGTAAATCCGTTGAGACGAGACCATATGAACTGTGGTTTAGCAAGAAACCTAAGTTGTCATTTCTTAAAGTTTGGGGTTGTGATGCTTATGTGAAAAGGTTTCAACCTAATTAAGCTCAAACCCAAATCGGAGAAGTGCGTCTTCATAGGATACCCAAAGGAGACTGTTGGGTACACCTTCTATCACAAATTCGGAGGCAAGATCTTTGTTGCTAAGAGTGGATCCTTTATAGAGAAGGAGTTTCTCTCGAAACAAGTGAGTGGGAGGAAAGTAGAACTTGATGAGGTAATTGTACCTGCTCCCTTATTGGAAAGTAGTTCATCACAGAAATCAGTTCTAGTGATTCCGACACCAATTAGTGAGGAAGCTAATGATGATGATCATGAAAACTTCTGATCAAGTTACTACCAAACCTCGTAGGTCAACCAGAGAAAGATCCGCATCAGAGTGGTACGGAAATCCTGTTCTGCAGGTGATGTTACTTGACCATGACGAACCTACAAACTATGAGAAAGCGATGATGAGCCCAGATTCCGCAAATGGCTTGAGGCCATGAAATCTGAGATAGAATCCATGTATGAGAACAGAGTGTGGACTTTGGTTGACTTGCCCAATGATCGGCAAGCCATTGAGAATAAATGGATCTTCAAGAGGAAGAAAGACGCTGATAGTAGTATTACTATATACTAAGCTTGAATTGTCGCAAAAGGTTTTGACAAGTTCAAGATGTTGACTACGATGAGATTTTCTCACTAGTAGCGATGCTTAAGTGTGTCCGAATCATGTTAGCAATTGCCACATTTTATGAAATCTGGCAAATGGATGTCAAAACTGCATTCCTTAATTGATTTATTAAATAAGAGTTGTATATGATGCAACAAGAAGGTTTTGTCAATCCTAAAAGGTGCTAACAAAGTGTGCAAGCTCTAGTGATCCATCTATGGACTGGTGCAAGCATCTCGAAGTTGGAATATATGCTTTGATAAAGTGATCAAAGCATATGGTTTTATACAGACTTGCGGTGAAGCCTGTATTTACAAGAAAGTGAGTGGGAGCACTACAACCTTTCTAATAAGTATATGTGACTGACATATTGTTGATCGGAAATGATGTAGAATTTTTTGGAAAGCATAAAGGAGTGTTTGAAAGGAGTTTTTTTGGAAGAAAGACCTTGGTGAAGCTGCTTACACATTGAGCATCAAAATCTATAGAGATAGATCAAGACGCTTGATAAAAGTTTTCAATGAGTACATACCTTGACAAGATTTTGAAGTAGTTCAAAATGGAATAGTCAAAGAAGGAGTTCTTGCCTGTGTTGCGAGGTGTGAAGTTGAGTAAAGACTCAAAACCCGACCACGGCAGAAAATAGAAAGAGAATGAAAAGTCAATTCCTATGCCTCAGTCATAGGTTCTATAAAGTGTGCCATGCTGTGTACCAGTCCTATTGTATACCTTAGCATGATTTTGGCAAGGGAGTACAATAGTGATCTAGCAGTAGATCACTGGATAGCGGTCAAAATTATCCTTGCAGGACTAAGGAAATATTTCTCGGTTATGGACGTGATAAAAGAGTTCGTCATAAAGAGTAACATCGATGCAAGCTTTTTACACCGATCTAGATGACTCTAAGTCTCGATCTAGATACATATTGAAAGTGGGAGAAATTAGCTATAGTAGCTCCATGCAGAGTATTGGAGACATAGAGATTTGCAAGATACATACGGATCTGAATGTTGCAGACCCGTTGACTAAGCCTCTCTCACAGGCAAAACATGATCATCACCAAGACTACATGGGTGTTAGAATCATTACAATGTAATCTAGATTATTGACTCTAGTGCAAGTGAGAGACAAAAGGAAATATGACCTAGAGGCAATAATAAAGTTGTTATTTATATTTCCTTATATCATGGTAAATGTTTATTATTCATGCTAGAATTGTATTAACCGGAAACTTAATACATGTGTGAATATATAGACAAACAGAGTGTCACTAGTATGCCTCTACTTAACTAGCTCGTTGAATCAATGATGGTTATGTTTCCTAACCATAGACATGAGTTGTCATTTGATTAACGAGATCACATCATTAGAGAATGATGTGATTGACTTGACCCATTCCGCTAGCTTAGCACGATGATCATTTAGTTTGTTGATATTGCTTTCTCCATAACTTATACATGTTCCTATGACTATGAGATCATGCCACTCCCGAATACCGGAGGAACACTTAGTGTGCTATCAAATGTCACAACGTAATTGGGTGACTATAAATATGCTCTACAGGTGTCTCCAATGGTGTTTGTTGAGTTGGCATAGATCGAGATTAGGATTTGTCACTTCGAGTACCGGAGAGGTATCTCTGGACCCTCTCGGTAATGCATATCACTATAAGCCTTGAAAGCAATGTGAATAATGAGTTAGTTACGGGATGATGCATTATGGACGAGTAAAGAGACTTGCCGGTAACGAGATTGAACTAGGTATTGAGATACCGATGGTCGAATCTCGGGCAAATAACATACCGATGACAAAGGGAACAACGTATATTGTTATGCAGTTTGACCGATAAAGATCTTCGTAGAATATATGGGAGCCAATATGAACCACTATTGGTTATTGACCAGAGACATGTCTCGGTCATGTCTACATAGTTCTCGAACCTGTAGGGTCCGCACGCTTAATGTTCGGTGACGATCGGTATTATGAGTTTATGGGTTTTGATGTACTGAAGGTAGTTCCGAGTCCCGGATATGATCACGGACATGACAAGGAGTCTCGAAATGGTCGAGACATAAAGATTGATATATTGGATGACTATATTCGGACACCGGATGAGTTCCGGGGGTCACCGGATAATTATTGGAGTGCCGGGGGGTTATCGGAACCCCTGGGGGAATTAATGGGCCAACATGGGCCTTAGTGGAGAGAAAGAGGGCCGGCCAAGGCAGGGCCGTGCGCCGCTCCCCCTCTAGTACGAGTTGGACTAGGGAAGGGGGCAGCGCCCCCCTTTCCTTCTCTTCTCTCCCTCTCCTTCCTTTCCCCTTCCTCCTCCTAGTTGGACTCCAAGGGCCGGCCGACCTGCCCCTTGCTCCTTTATATACGGGGGCAGGGGGCACCCTAGAACACACAAGTTGATCATTGATCCCTTAGCCGTGTGCGGTGCCCCCTCCACCATAATCCACCTCGGTCATACCATCGTAGTGCTTAGGAGAAGCCCTGCGACGGTAGCTTCATCATCATCGTCATCACGCCGTCATGCTGACGAAGCTCTCCCTCGACAGTCAGCTGGATCGAGAGTTCATGGGACGTCACCGAGCCGAACGTGTGCAGATCACGGAGGTGCCGTATTTTCGGTACTAGGATGGGTCGGATCGTGAAGACGCACGACTACATCAACTGCGTTGTCATAACGCTTCCGCTTAAGGTCTACGAGGGTACGTGGACAACACTCTTCCCCTCTCGTTGCTATGCATCACCATGATATATCTTGTGTGTGTAGGATTTATTTTGAAATTACTGCGTTCCCCAACATGTGGTCCAATGAACACTGAGGCTCGCGACGGATATCATTATTTTCTCACATTCACAGATGATTTGAGCAGATATGGGTATATCAACTTAATGAAACATAAGTCTGAAACATTTGAAAAGTTCAAAGAATTTCAGAGTGAAGTGGAAAATCATCGTAACAAGAAAATAAAGTTTCTATGATTTGATCGTGGAGGAGAATATTTGAGTTACATGTTTGGTCTTCATTTGAAACAATGCGGAATAGTTTCGCAACTCATGACACCTGGCACACCACAGCGTAATGGTGTGTCCGAATGTCGTAATCGTACTTTACTATGGTGTGATCTATGATGTCTCTTACTGATTTACCACTATTGTTTTAGGGTTATGCTTTAGCGACGGCTGCATTCTTGTTAAATAGAAGGATCATCTAAATCCATTGATACGACACCTTATGAACTATTGTTTGGCGAGAAACCCAAGTTGTCGTTTCTTAAAGTTTGGGGTTGCGATGCTTATGTGAAAAAGCTTCAACCTGATAAGCTCGAACCCAAATCGGAGAAATGTGTCTTCATAGGATACCCAAAGGAGACTGTTGGGTACCGAGGGAGTCCTGGACTAAGGGGTCCTCGGGTATCCGGCCTGTTAGCCATGGGCCGGACTGATGGGCTATGAAGATACGAAGACCGAAGACTGTACCCGTGTCCAGATAGGACTCTCCTTGGCGTGGAAGGCAAGCTTAGCGACTGAATATGTAGATTCCTTTCTCTGTAACCGACCTTATGTAACCCTAGATCCTCTCGGTGTCTATATAAACCAGAGGACTTAGTCCGGATAGAGGATACTCATTATCATAGCCATACACGCTAGACCTCCAGGGTTTAGCCATTACGATCTCGAGGTAGATCAACTCTCATAACACTCATATTCATCAATATCAATCAAGTAGGACATAGGGTATTACCTCCATAGAGAGGGCCTGAACCTGGGTAAATATCGTGTCCCTTGTCTCATGTTACCATCGACCTTAGACGCACACTTCGGGACCCCCTACCTGAGATCCGCCGGTTTTGACACCGACATTGGTGCTTTCATTGAGAGTTCCACTATGCCGTCGACAACAAGATCGATGTCTCGCCTTGTTCTCAAGGATAATATCACCACCGGAGGAATGCTGGCTCCGGGCCAAACCCTCCGGCTGGGCGGCTTTACCATGACCGCCCGTTCGGCCATTAAGCCGACGATGGCCTCTCGGGTCATCAAAAACCCCCTTCGTATCGACTCCGAATACCCCAAGCAGATGGATCCAGCGGAGCTTTCGTCTTTAAATGAGCTCCTAGATCGCATCGCCGCCCTGGGGGTCGCTACAGACTACGATCGGATTGGGCTTAAACACGATCAGAGAGAAATCAAATCTCCGCCGATCACCCACCAGATAGTGGTAGTCGAGGAGCGGGTCGATAACTCTTCCTCCATATTGAGGACGGACTATGTCCAAATCTCCGGTCTCGAAGAGCCGGGCACCTACCCGCGAGGTGAAGCATCCCGCCCTCCGAACATAGAATCAGACGACGGGCCTAAGAAATCAGCGGACATCCCGGAGCCCGATCTGTTAAGATCGGAAGACCTTCAAACTTCGGATCCAAAACTGGGGCAGGGTTCAGATTTAAATCCACCCACCCACCCGAATACAAGCGCTCTCACGAGCATAAAACAACAGTCTCAAGAAACGGTCCACCACTTCTGGGCCAGATTCCTTCTTGTTAAAAACAATATTAAAGATTGCCGCGACAAGGAAGCGATCTCAGTGTTCCGCAACAATTGCAGGGACGAAGGAATCCTCAATGCCATCAACCGCCATTGCATCCTACACTTTGCTGACTTGGCAACTATTGTACAGAAGTACATTGCAATGGAAAGCGCCTGGAAAACTCAAGCAGCTCATTGGGAATCATCGGTCCCCACTCAACCCCTCATTCAGGCGAAAAGGGCGCACCCTTGCAACACGCCCGGCTCAACGGTAAAGAAATACAAGTCCAGTATGGGGCGCGGAACCGTTCTGGAAGGATGGCTCGATGGGCCATGCAAAATACACACAACACCGGATAACATACCAACACATAGCCTTAGAGCATGTTGGATACTCCAGCAAGTAGCCAAGAGCGTCGAGGATATCCTCACCGAGAATAACCCAGAACAACACCCCCCAAAGGACAACGACCCCAAGGTACTGACGGTCTTCGAGACATTCACCTCAAACAATAGGCGCAAAAGATCACTACACGGACTGACCGAAGTCTGTCAAATAGTAGCAATAAACCCTTGGAACGATACGGCTATAACTTTTAATGCCGACGATGAACCAAAATACAGGACAGTCCAAGCACCAGCCGCCTTGGTCCTCAGTCCAATCGTGGACGGCCTTCGGCTCACCAAGGTCCTCATGGACGGCGGCAGCGGGCTAAACCTCATCTATGAAGATACACTCCACAAAATGAAAATAGACAGGAGCCGCATTGAGCAAAGCAGCACGACCTTCCGAGGAATTATTCCCAGTCGGGAGGTGCGGTGTGCGGGAAAAATAACACTCGACGTGGTATTTGGCACGCCGGAGAACTATCGGTCCGAAGAAATAACCTTCCAAGTGGCCCCTTTGAACAGTGGGTATCATGCCCTCTTAGGGCGAGATGCATTTACGCGCTTCCAAGCAGTACCCCATTACGGATACATGAAGCTTAAGATTCCTGGGCCCAACGGTATAATCACTCTAGCTAGTGATCCGGACATAGCACTCCGCGCCGAAAACAAAACCGCATCCTTGGCCCTCGGGGCATTATCTGAAGCCCTCGCGGTCGAAGAATTAGCCATGCTGCGCTCTACGGTGGACAGGGATGATGTGGTCCTGGACAAACGGCCCAAATCCACCTCCTTCAAATCAGCGGAGGAAATAGTCAAATTCCAAGTCCATCCAACGGACCCCAAGAAGACAGCATCCATCGGAGCACAATTGGACCCAATGGTTGACGCCGCGCTACGAGAGTTCCTGCGCGAGAATTGGGATATATTCGCCTGGCACCCTTCTAATATGCCAGGAATCCCACGCGAGCTGGCCGAACACAGCCTCAATATATTAAAGGGATATAAACCGGTCAAGCAAACACTGCGGTGCTTTTCCGAACCCAAACGTCAAGCCATGGGGGAGGAGCTAGCCAAGCTAATTGAGGCCAGATTCATCAGAGAAATAAAACATCCGGACTAGCTGGCAAACCTGGTGATGGTACCAAAGGAGGACAAATCCTGGCGGTTGTGCGTCGACTTTAAAGACCTCAATAAGGCTTTCCCTAAGGATCCCTTCCCCCGCATTGATCAAATCATTGATTCCACCGCAGGACATGACTCACTGTGTTTTCTAGATGCATATTCTGGATACCATCAAATCAAAATGAAGGAGTCCGACCAAGCTGCAACAGCATTCATTACCCCATATGGGCCATTCTGCTTCAACACCATGCCCTTCAGGCTCAAGAACGCCAGCGCCACATACCAACGCATGATTCAGACATGCCTGGAGAAACAGATCGACAAGACAGTTGAAGCTTATGTGGACGACATCGTCATCAAAACTAGGCACATCGACACACTAATAGGCGATTTATGTCTCACATTCGACAACCTCCGCGTGTACGACATTAAGCTCAATCCGGAAAAGTGCGTTTTCGGCGTCCCGACCGGAAAACTGTTGGGTTTCATCGTTTCCAATAGAGGAATTGAGGCAAATCCAGCCAAAATTCGAGCTTTGTCGCAATTGACTATGCCAACAAACCTTAAACAAGTTCAAAAACTTGCGGGTTGCGTGGCAGCTCTAAGCCGCTTCATCTCCACATTGGGAGAAAAGGCAGTGCAACTCTATCGCCTTTTACGGCGAACCGATCACTTCGAGTGGATGGACGCGGCAACAGCCGGACTGGAGGAAATAAAAACCCTTCTTGCGAGCAATCCAATCCTGGCCGCACCAAACGCCAGCGAACCGATGTTATTATACATATTGGCAACACATCAGGTGGTGAGCGCCGTACTCGTCGTTGAACGAGAACAGGATGGACATAAATTCCCGCTTCAGAAGCTAGTATACTACGTATCCACTGTCCTTACACCATGCAAATCCCGGTTCCCCCATTATCAAAAGATAGCATACACGGTCTTCATGGCATCCCGAAAGCTCCGTCACTACTTCTAGGAGTGTTCGATTACGGTGGCTTCCGAAGTACCACTCAATGACATCATAAATAACTGCGATGCCACGGGTCGGATTGCCAAATGGGCCATTGAGCTCCTCCCATTCGACATTGCATACAAACCATGATGAGCTATTAAATCCCAAGTACTAGCTGACTTCGTCGCCGAATGGACAAAGGCTGAACTCCCTAAAGAGTACGGCACATATTCCAATTGGGTTATGTATTTCAATGGCTCCAAAATGCTGTCAGGGCTAGGAGCGGGCGTCCTTTTAACGTCCCCTACTGGAGACGTCGTTCAGTATGTAATCCAAATACTATACACAGACTCCAATAACGCAGCCGAATACGAGGGCTTATTACATGGTCTCCGGAGCTGTCTCCATGGGCATACAACGCCTAGAAGTGCGCGGGGACTCAAACCTTGCAATATCTCAAATAAATGGAGACTCCGACGCCAAAGATCCGAAGATGGCAGCTTATCATAACACAGTCATAAAAATGTCGTCCCGGTTCAAGGGGCTCGAGTTCCATCATGTGGCTTGAGAAAGTAATCAAGCGGCGGACGTTCTTGCTTGTATCGGTGCTAAGCGTGACCCTGTCCCACCTAATATCTTTCTAGAAAGGCTTTTTAAGCCATCCATGGTGTGGCAGGGGGAAAACGACAACACTAGTCCAGATCCGAACATAACCCCAGATTCCGAAAACACCGACATCATCGGAGGCTCAGCCACCGAAATAATACCATCGGCGCATCTCATCATGGCAGTCATTGCCCCATGGACCGAACCCTTCCTGGCCTACCTTAACAGGAAGGAGCTTCCTGAGGACCAGAATGAGGCCCGCTGCATTGTCCGGCGTTCGAAGGCCTACAAGGTTCATGACGGAGAGCTCTATAAGAAAAGCGCTACCGGAGTTCTTCAAAGATGTATCTCCGAGGAAGAGGGGCGGAAGCTCTTGGCCGAGATTCACGCCGGGCTTGGCGGTCACCACGCCGCAGCTCGAGCCCTTGTTAGCAAGGCCTTCCGTACAGGATTTTATTGGCCGACGGCCCGAGCAGATGCACAGGACCTCGTCCAACGTTGAGTCGGATGCCAACTCTTCGCCAACCAAAGCCATATGCCCCCACTGCATTACAAACAATCCCCATCACTTGGCCTTTTGCGGTCTGGGGACTAGATATGGTCGGACCCCTTAAAGGAGGAAGCCATAAGAGAAAGTATCTGCTGGTCATGGTGGATAAATTCACTAAGTGGACAGAGGCCAAACCAGTCAAAACGGCCGAAGCAGGGCCGGTAATAGATTTCATATCCGGCGTAGTACACCGTTATGGTGTCCCACATAGCATAATAACCGATAATGGCTCAAATTTCACAGCCGATGAAGTGAAAACTTGGTGTGCTAATCTCGGTATTAAACTCGATTACGCCTCGGTCTACCACCCGCAGACAAACGGTCAAGTCAAACGGGCAAATGGTCTTAATATGAGCGACATCAAACCTAGACTAGTGCGGTCTTTGAAAGAATCAGATAAGCACTGGGTGGGGGAACTTGACTCCGTACTCTCGGGGCTGCGGACCACGCCCAACCGCACTACTGGATATACACCTTTCTTCATGGTGTACAGTGTAGAAACAGTGTTACCCTGCGATATTATTCATGACTCACCTCGAGTGCGCATGTACAAAGAGAGAGAAGCCGAGCTTGATCGGCAGGACAGCCTATATGCCTTGGAGGAGGAGCGCGACGTCACAAAAGCCCGTTCCGCATTTTATCAACAGCAGGCTCGCAGGTATCAAAGCAGAGAAGTGCGGGCCAAGACTTATAACGTTGGTGAACTCGTTCTACGCCTGCCGGAGAAGAAAAAGGACAAGCTCAAGCCCAAGTGGGAGGGTCCCTTCATCATTGACGAAGTTCTCACCGGAGGAGCATACCGCCTGTGTGATGCGTCAGACAATCACCTAGAGCCGAACCCCTGGAATGCGGCCAGACTACGATGATTTTATGCCTAGCGCCGAACTACTGTGTTCGTCTCCTCCCTCCTGTTATTAACGTTTTTTTCTCTCTTTTTGTTTTTAACTTTTTTCTTTCGTTTTGCTCTTTAGCCTTACGGTTTCAGTGCGGCTAGACCGTCCTTACCTGATGCATACACCTCTGCATATGTACGTTCATTATACCTGGGGGATTCTTGTACAGAAGCTTGCTATTATTCTTTGAGCATCAAGCATCAAGCTCACCACATATGTGTTTTTCCATATGTACCTTTTCTTCGCCACTATATGCATCGATATGACTTCAGTTTTGGCCAAGCTGGGTTGCCTGGCTCCTGTGCTTATGCCCTACGTTCCCGTTAGTTCGGCTAGGGCATAAAGGGAGCACCTCTGCGATTGTTACTGTCGGTTCATCCGGATGTGTACCTCAGACTGGGTGAAGCCGAAAGCTAGCGTTCTTAAGGGAATATTAGGTCGGCGAATTAAAGATGTTTTCGCATTCACTTCATTGTGAAACCCTAGAAGTTACTTACTCTGTGATTTTTTCAATCACAGTTCGGACATGCACATTAAACGCATGCACACCCAGGGAAAGGAACCCTTAGCGGAACTATTCTCTCTGGAAGATGTTTCTTACATAATGTAATATAACATAACTAGCCGGATACACTTTGTCTGTTCAAGCAACTATGACCCCTACGCCTGGTTCCCATGCATACCCCGGTGTATTCTGCCGTAAGGGTATTCGGAAACACTCCGCACCTTCGGGTCTA
This sequence comes from Triticum urartu, assembly GCF_056163025.1. Taxonomy (NCBI): domain Eukaryota; kingdom Viridiplantae; phylum Streptophyta; class Magnoliopsida; order Poales; family Poaceae; genus Triticum; species Triticum urartu. The sequence goes on from NC_141878.1 coordinate 223,916,975, forward strand.
GAGGTCGAAGCGAAAAGGTCGGCCACGAAAATTGTTTTTATTATCCAGTTATAAGGAAAGTACATAGTCACCTAGGACTCAAAAACTTCCTCCTCTATACCGTCCAACAGGCGGTTTAATTTACAATCCTGTTGGGTGTATCTAGCAGCCACCTCTACTTGGCCATATACTAAACTAACGGGAATTTCTTCCCCATTTGACCCTACCGGTCCGACCCGGGCCATGTGATTCGGATCCAGCTTGGTATATCGTGTTTTTATCATGGCCCAGGTTTCTCGCGCACCCTACCGGCAGGTTGATTTCTTCCACAGTCGGATACGCCGTTGCGCTCCCTTGAACAGCTCTACCAGCTTCTCCATACTCCCTGGAGGGGAGTCGGATGGCCATAAGGCCTTGGCTACACTCCGCGTTGCCAGCCGAGCTCGCTCTGCAACCGCTACAGCTCTTGCAGAAGATCACTTGATGATCCGGGCACCTCCTCTTCAGGACGGCCCGTCAATATACCTGCAATCACAGCTATATCAGCTACCGTTACTTCCAAACTGTTATAAGATAAATGCGGTCACATACTGAATATGTCGCCTCGCAGTTTTTTGTTGTCCTTCACGGAGTCAGCTAGCTGAGCTCGCATGTCTTTCAGTTCTTCGCCCAGTTTGGTGTTCGAATCCTGGAGCTTCTTTTTCTCTTGAATGACTTTTGTTAACACACGCTCGCCCGCTGCTAGCAGTTTTTTGGCTCCGTGTTCTTCGCCTCGAGCGGCATCCAACTGTTCCCGCAGTTGGTCTACCGATCCAATACAATGATAAGCAACCAGATTAGCATTGTTAGTGTACAATTATGATTTCTCGATGGAGGGAAACATTACCGGGGGACGCCTTTTTGGATTTCTCCAGTTCGACATTGGCAGCAGATAGCTGGCGCTAACACTTTTCTAGTTCCTGAATTAACATGGTGTTCTTCTCCGTAAGCACCTGGTTGTACATTGATCCTTAAATCAGTTGTTTCAACTACTTTAAGTCTCGGGGGCTACTAGTATATGGTTATCATAGTCAGACAAAACAAACTTACCTGCACATCTTTTAAATGCTGTTTTGTGGCTCTGTTAAGCCCATCTCGAGCAGCTCGAATATACGCATCGGCTGAGTTGAAGGCGTTAAATGACTCTTCTGAAAAGCCAGGCTCTTGTAAAATGGCCATGCGGCGCCGATGATTCATGGCGCTCTCCACTTCCGAGTTGGTGACGGATACATCATCCGAATCCTCCGCTGGAGGACAGTCTGGCGTCACCCCCACTTCAGCCCCCGTCTTCATGGCAGTATTTGAATCCTGGCTGCGGGGAGTATGACCGGCCGGACCCCCGGATATAGTCCCGGCACACCTTTTTCCTGATAAAGGGTAAACGGAAAGGTTACAGTTGGATGTGACTGCCAAGGTGCATACTTGCAAATTCATACCTCTTTGACGAAGGCTCGGCCGTATCTTTCTTTGCCTTCCTCTTGGAAGGCTTGCCTGGTATGGGGGACGCTCTCTTTGGAGACGCTCCCGGGGCAGCATGGCGCGTCGAACGCTTCCCCTTCTAAGCACAGGATAGTGCGGTGGGTAAGGAGGAATGAGAAAACTCTTTTGGATAAGGTGTCTTCGGATTACTTACGCATGAAGCAGGAAGGAGGCCGGGGTAATCAGCGATAATGGGTACATATGTACCATCGTGGCTCATTTGACAAAATACTCCATCCTCAAGCTCCACAAATACGTCCGGATCTTCCTCATATCCGGGGTCAAGATCCCGGTTGTGATTCTCCGGCTGAGGGGCACGGTCATGGATCCCCTCGATAGCCTTTCGCCATTCCTGTTATGAGCAAGATAAGACGCTGCCTGTCAAGAATGATTCAGGGACAAGAATAAAATAGTGGAGCTGAACCTTACCCAGCTGGGAGGATTATACATGGAAACCCGTCTCAGATTTGGAGACGGGTGAACTCCTCCTTCTCCCCTTTATACAGCTCGGCCAGTATTTTGGCTAGGGCGGCAGGAGTCTTTGGGTCCTTTCGGCCATAGCGTGAGGCGTCGCCTTCTCCGTTATACTGCCACATGGGCATACCTCCGTATTGAAGTGGCTGGACCCCCGCATTATCGAAATCGCCATCACCTCGGCTACTGACAATCCGGACTGGGCAAGCATCTTAATCTTGCCCAGCAGCAGGCTGATCTCTGCACTATCCTCTTCCTCGAGGCTTCGAGGATGACAGCTATGGCGTTTCTTCAGCGGAGCATTTGAAAACTTGGGGAGGCCCATGCGGACGGGGCCGGGTAGAGCGACATCGTCGATGTAGAACCATTCGGACGACCACTCTTCAGGAGCTTTCTTCGGCGTGCCAGACAGGTATCCGGTCCCGGCGATGCGCCACACTTCGGCTCCCCTCACTTCAAAAATTGGCCCACCTTGATTGCGAGGGACAAGGCAGAATAGTCTTCTTTACAAATCAAAATGGGCCTCACAACCTAGGAATAGTTTGCATAAAGCGACATAGCCCGCGATGTGCAGAACGGAGGCCGGAGTAAAATGATGTAGCTGGAGCCCGTAGTACTCCAGAAGCCCTCGAAGGAATGGGTGAATTGGGAACCCCACGCCCCTCAGCAGATAGGGGACGAAGCACACTAGTTCTCCCGCAGACGGATTGGGGAAATCCTCCGCCTGGGTTTTTCCGTTGAAGGAGGCCAATCCTGCTCGAACAGGGACCAGATCTGCAGGAGGAACAAATCCTTGCGTTTGCAGCTTCACTAATTGGCTGTGGGACACGGAGCACCTCTCCCACTCGCCCCTCTCTAGGTTGGAACGGGAAGAGGAGCTGGGAATGTTGGCCATGTTGGAATGGTTTTTCCTGGCAGGGCCTGAGGATTTTCTCCGCATGATGCTGAAAGGATCTGAGAACCAATCTCTTTAAATAGACACTCTTTCTAGTAGGGCTAGGGTGATATTTGCGAAAAATACCCTGACTATCCACATTCGCTCGACACGTGGAAGATGAAGTCATAAATGCATAGAAGTCGAGGGGTGCGGCGTTGAATTGAAAGCCGAACACCCTACTTGGGGGACTTCGGAGGAGGAACCCGCCTTGCAATGCCGAAGACAATCTGCGTGCCGAACACCTCGTCATTGAAGCCTGGTTCGGGGGCTACTGAGGGAGTCCTGGACTAAGGGGTCCTCGGGCGTCTGGCCTGTTAGCCATGGGCCGGACTGATGGGCTTTGAAGATACGAAGACCGAAGACTATACCCGTGTCCGAATAGGATTCTCCTTGGCGTGGAAGGCAAGCTTGGTGACCGAATATGTAGATTCCTTTCTTTGTAACCGACCTTATGTAACCCTAGATCCTCCCGGTGTCTATATAAACCGGAGGACTTAGTATGGATAGAGGATACTCATTATCATAGCCATACACGCTAGACCTCTAGGGTTTAGCCATTACGATCTCGAGGTAGATCAACTCTTGTAACACTCATATTCATCAATATCAATCAAGTAGGACACAGGGTATTACCTCCATAGAGAGGGCCTGAACCTGGGTAAACATCGTGTCCCTTGTCTCCTGTTACCATCGACCTTAGACGCACAGTTCGGGATCCCCTACCCGAGATCCGCCGGTTTTGACACCGACAGGTACACCTTCTATCACAGATCCGAAGGCAAGATATTCGTTGCTAAGAATGGATCCTTTCTAGAGAAGGAGTTTCTCTCAAAAGAAGTGAGTGGGAGGAAAGTAGAACTTGATGAGGTAATTGTACCTGCTCCCTTATTGGAAAGTAGTTCATCACTGAAATCAGTTCCAGTGATTCCTACACCAGTAAGTGAGGAAGCTAATGATGATGAACATGAAACTTCTGATCAAGTTACTACCGAACCTCGTTGGTCAACTGAAGTAAGATCCGCCCCAGAGTGGTACCGTAATCCTGTTCTAGAGGTCATGTTACTTGACCATGACGAACCTACAAACTATGAGGAAGCGATGATGAGCCCAGATTCCGCAAAATGGCTCGAGGCCATGAAATCTGAGATGAGATCCATGTATGCGAACAAAGTGTGGACTTTGGTTGACTTGCCCTGTGATCAGCAGGCCATAGAGAATAAATGGATCTTCAAGAAGAAGACTGACGCTGACGGTAATGTTACCGTCTACAAAGCTCGACTTATTGCAAAAGGTTTTCGACAAGTTCAAGGAGTTGACTACGATGAGACCTTCTCACCCGTAGCGATGCTTAAGTCCGTCCGAATCATGTTAGCAATTGCCGCATTTTATGATTATGAAATTTGGCAAATGGATGTCAAAACTACATTCCTTAATGGATATCTTAAAGAAGAGCTGTATATGATGCAACCAGAAGGTTTTGTCGATCCAAAAGGTGCTAACAAAGTGTGCAAGCTCCAGCGATCCATTTATGGACTAGTGCAAGCCTCTCGGAGTTGGAATATACGTTTTGATAGTGTGAAAAAAGCATATGATTTTATACAGACTTTTGGAGAAGCCTGTATTTACAAGAAAGTGAGTGGGAGCTCTGTAGCATTTCTGATATTATATGTAGCTGACATATTGTTGATCAAAAATGATACTGAATTTCTGAATAGCATAAAAGGATACTTGAATAAGAATTTTTCAATGAAAGACCTCGGTGAAGCTGCTTATATATTGGGCATCAAGATCTATAGAGATAGGTCAAGACGCTTAATTGGACTTTCACAAAGCACATACCTTGATAAAGTTTTGAAGAAGTTCAAAATGGATCAGGCAAACAAAGGATTCTTGCCTGTGTTACAATGTGTGAAGTTGAGTGAGACTCAATGCCCGACCACTGTAGAAGATAGAGAGAAAATGAAAGTCATTCCTTATGCTTTAGCCATAGGTTCTATCATGTATGCAATGTTGTGTACCAGACCTGATGTGTGCCTTGCTATTAGTTTAGCAAGGAGGTACCAAAGTGATCCAGGAGTGGATCACTGGACAACGGTCAAGAACATCCTGAAATACCTGAAAAGGACTAAGGATATGTTTCTCGTTTATGGAGGTGACGAAGAGCTCATTGTAAACGGTTACCTCGATGCAAGCTTTGACACTGATCCGGATGACTCTAAGTCACAAATCAGATACGTATTTTTATTAAATGGTGGAGCTGTCAGTTGGTGCAGTTCCAAGCAGAGCGCCGTAGCGGGATCTACGTGTGAAGCGGATTACATAGTGAAAGGAAATATGCCCTAGAGGCAATAATAAAGTTATTATTCATTTCCTTATTTCATGATAAATGTTTATTATTCATGCTAGCATTGTATTAACCGGAAACATAATACATGTGTGAATCCATAGACAAACAGAGTGTCACTAGTATGCCTCTTCTTGACTAGCTCGTTAATCAAAGATGGTTATGTTTCCTAACCATAGACATGAGTTGTCATTTGATAAACGGGATCACATCATTAGCAGAATGATGTGATTGACTCGACCCATTCCGTTAGCTTAGCACTTGATCGTTTTAGTTTACTGCCATTGTTGTCTTCATGACTTATACATGTTCCTATGACTATGAGATTATGCAACTCCCGATTATCGGAGGAACACTTTGTGTGCTACCAAACGTCACAACGTAACTGAGTGATTATAAAGGTGCTCTACAGGTGTCTCCGATGGTACTTGTTGAGTTGGCATAGATTGAGATTAGGATTTGTCACTCCGATTGTCGGAGAGGCATCTCTGGGCCCTCTCGGTAAGGCACATCACTATAAGCCTTGCAAGCAATGCAAGTAATGAGTTAGTTGTGGGATGATGCATTACGGAAACGAGTAAAGAGACTTGCCGGTAACAAGGTTGAACTAGGTATTGAGATACCGACGATCGAATCTCGGGCAAGTAACATACCGATGACAAAGGGAACAACGTATGTTGTTATGCGGTTTGACCGATAAAGATCTTCGTAGAATATATAGGAGCCAATATGAACATCCAGGATCCGCTATTGGTTATTGACCGGAGATGTGTCCCGGTCATGTCTACATAGTTCTCGAACTCGTAGGGTCCGCACACTTAACGTTCGGTGACGATCGATATTATGAGTTTAAGTGATTTGATGTACCGAAGGTAGTTCGTAGTCCCGGATGAGATCGAGGACATGACGAGGAGTATAATGGTCGAGATGTAAAGATTGATATATTGGACGACTATATTCGGACATCGGAAAGGTTCCGAGTGATTCGGGTATTTTTCGGAGTATCGGGGAGTTACGGGAATACGGGGAAGAAGTATTGGGCCTCATGGGCCAAGTGGTGTAAGAGAGGAGGCAGGGCGCGCAACCCCCTAGCCCAAACCGAATTGGACTAGTGGGTTGGCCCCCCTTTCCTCCTTTCCTCCCTCTCCTTCCTTCTCCCTCTCCTCCTTCCTTTCGTCCTCCTAGTAGGAGTAGGAAAGGGGAGTCCTACTCCTACTAGGAGGAGGACTCCTCCTCCTGGCGCGCCCTGCAAGGGCCGGCCGGCCTCCCCCTTGCTCCTTTATATACGGGGGCAGATGGGCACCCTAGAACACACAAGTTGATTGTTCCAAGCCATGAGCGGTGCCCCCCTCCACCATAATCCACCTCGACCATATCGTAGTGGTGCTTAGGCGAAGCCCTGCGTCGGTAGCAACATCATCACCATCATCATGCCGTCGTGCTGACGGAACTCTCCCGTGAAGCTCTGCTGGATCGGAGTTCATGGGACGTCATCGAGCTGAACATGTGCTGAACTCGGAGGTGCCGTGCGTTCGGTACTTGGATCGGTCGGATTGTGAAGACGTTCGACTACATCAACTGTGTTCTCATAACACTTTCGCTTACGGTCTATGAGGGTACGTGGACGATACTCTTCCCTCTGGTTGCTATGCATCACCATGATCTTGCGTGTGCGTAGGAAAATTTTGAAATTACTACGTTCCCCAACAGTGGTATCAGAGCCAGGTTTATGGGTAGATGTTATATGCATGAGTAGAACACAAAGTAGTTGTGGGTGTGGGTATATGGATCACCATTGAAAACTACATTTCACGTTGGGGTATAATGATGTTCACCATTGAAAACTGCATTTCACGTGATGATCGGTCATGGTTTAGTTGATATGGATCACATGATCACTTATATGATTAGAGGGATGTCTATCTAAGTGGGAGTTCTTAAATATGATTAATTGAACTTTAATTTCTCATGAACTTAGTACCTGATAGTATTTTGCTTGTCTATGTTGTTGTAGATAGATGGCCCATGCTATTGTTCCGTGAAATTTTAATGCGTTCCTTGAGAAAGCAAAGTTGAAAGATGATGGTAGCAATTACACGGACTGGGTCCGTAACTTGAGGATTATCCTCATTGTCGCACAGAAGAATTACGTCCTGGAAGAACCGCTAGGTGCCAAACCCGTTGCGGGAGCAACACCAGATGTTATGAACGTCTGGCAGAGCAAAGCTGATGACTACTCGATAGTTCAGTGTGCCATACTTTACGGCTTAGAACCGGGACTTCAACGATGTTTTGAACGTCATGGAGCATATGAGATGTTCCAGGAGTTGAAGTTAATATTTCAAGCAAATGCCCGGATTGAGAGATATGAAGTCTCCAATAAGTTCTACAGCTGCAAGATGGAGGAGAATAGTTCTGTCAGTGAACATATACTCAGAGTGTCTGGGTACCATAACCACTTGACTCAACTGAGAGTTAATCTTCCTGTTGATAGTGTCATTGACAGAGTTCTTCAATCACTGCCACCAACCTAAAAGAACTTCGTGATGAACTATAATATGCAAGGGATGGATAAGACGATTCCCGAGCTCTTCGCAATGCTAAAAGCTGCGGAGGTAGAAATCAAGAAGGAGCATCAAGTGTTGATGGTCAACAAGACCACCAGTTTCAAGAAAAAGGGTAAAGGGAAGAAGAAAGGGAACTTCAAGAAGAACGGCAAACAAGTTGCTGGTCAAGAGAAGAAACCCAAGTCTGGACCTAAGCCTGAGACTGAGTGCTTCTACCGCAAAGGGACTAGTCACTGGAAGCGGAACTACCCCAAGTATTTGGCGGATAAGAAGGATGGCAAGGTGAACAAAGGTATATATGATATACATGTTATTGATGTGTACCTTACTAAAGCTCGCAGTAGCGCCTGGGTATTTAATACTGGTTCTGTTGCTAATATTTGCAACTCGAAACAGGGACTACGGATTAAGCGAAGATTGGCTAAGGACGAGGTGACGATGCACATGGGAAATGGATCCAAAGTCGATGTGATCGCCGTCGGCACGCTACCTCTACATCTACCTTCGGGATTAGTTTTGGACCTGAATAATTGTTATTTGGTGCCAGCGTTGATCATGAACATTATATCTGGATATTGTTTGATGCGAGACGGTTATTCATTTAAACCAGAGAATAATGGTTGTTCTATTTATATGAGTAATATCTTTTATGGTCATGCACCCTTGAAGAGGGGTCTATTTTTAATGAATCTCGATAGTAGTGATACACATATTCATAATGTTGAAGCCAAAAGATGCAGAGTTGACAATGATAGTGCAACTTATTTGTGGCACCGCCGTTTAGGTCATATTGGTGCAAAGCGCATGAAGAAACTCCATTCTGAAGGACTTTTGGAATCACTTGGTACTTGCGAACCATGCCTCATGGGCAAGATGACTAAAACGCCATCCTCCCAAACTATGGAGCGAGCAACAGATTTGTTAGAAATCATACATACTGATGTATGTGGTCCAATGAATATTGAGACTCGTGGCGGGTATCGTTATTTTCTCACCTTCACACATGATTTGAGCAGATATGGGTATATCTACTTGATGAAACATAAGTCTGAAACATTTGAAAACTTCAAAGAATTTCAGAGTGAAGTGGAAAATCATCGTAACAAGAAAATCAAGTTTCTACGATCTGATCGTGGAGGAGAATATTTGAGTTATGAGTTTGGTCTTCATTTGAAACAATGCGGAATAGTTTCGCAACTCACGCCACCCGGAACACCACAGCGTAATGGTGTGTCCTAACGTCATAATCGTACTTTACTAGATATGGTGCGATCTATGATGTCTCTTACTGATTTACCGCTATTGTTTTGGGGTTACGCGTTAGAGACAGCTGCATTCACGTTAAATAGGGCACCATCTAAATCCGCTGAGATGACGCCTTATGAACTATGGTTTGGCAAGAAACCAAAGTTGTCGTTTCTTAAAGTTTGGGGCTGCGATGCTTATGTGAAAAAGCTTCAACCAGATAAGCTCTAACCCAAATCGGAGAAATGTGTCTTCATAGGATACCCAAAGGAGACTGTTGGGTACACCTTCTATCACAGATCTGAAGGCAAAACATTTGTTGCTAAGAATGGATCCTTTCTAGAGAGGGAGTTTCTCTCAAAATAAGTGAGTGGGAGGAAAGTAGAACTTGATGAGGTAACTGTACCTGCTCCCTTATTGGAAAGTAGTCCATCACAGAAACCGGTTCCTGTGACACCTACACCAATTAGTGAGGAAGCCAATGATGATCATGAAACTTCAGATCAAGTTACTACCGAACCTCGTAGGTCAACTAGAGTAAGATCCGCACCAGAGTGGTACGGTAATCCTGTTCTGGAGATCATGTTACTTGACAATGACGAACCTACGAACTATGAGGAAGCGATGATGATCCCAGATTCTGCAAAATGTCTTGAGACCATGAAATCTGAGATGGGATCCATGTATGAGAACAAAGTGTGGACTTTGGTTGACTTGATCGATGATCGGTAAGCCATCGAGAATAAATGGATCTTCAAGAAGAAGACTGACGCTGACGATAACATTACTGTCTACAAAGCTCGACTTGTTGTGAAAGATTTTCGACAAGTTCAAGGAGTTGACTACGATGAGACCTTCTCACCCGTAGTGATGCTTAAGTCCGTCCGAATCATGTTAGCAATTGCCGCATTTTATGATTATGAAATTTGGCAAATGGATGTAAAGACTGCATTCTTGAATGAATTTCTGGAAGAAGAGTTGTATATGATGCAACCTGAAGGTTTTATCAATCCAAAGGGTGCTAACAAAGTGTGCAAGCTCCAGCGATCCATTTATGGATTGGTGCAAGCCTCTCGGAGTTGGAATAAATGTTTTGATAGTGTGATGAAAGCATATGGTTTTATACAGACTTTTGGAGAAGCCTGTATTTACAAGAAAGTGAGTGGGAGCTCTGTAGCATTTCTAATATTATATGTGGATGACATATTGTTGATTGGAAATGATATAGAATTTCTGGATAACATAAAAGGATACTTGAATACGAGTTTTTTCAATGAAAGACCTCAGTGAAGCTGCTTATATATTGGTCATCAAGATCTATAGAGATAGATCAAGACGCTTAATTGGACTTTCACAAAGCACATACATTGATAAAGTTTTGAAGAAGTTCAAAATGGGTCAAGCTAAGAAAGGGTTCTTGCCTGTGTTACAAGGTGTGAAGTTGAGTAAGACTCAATGCCCGACCACTGCAGAAGATAGAGAGAAAATGAAAAGTGTTCCCTATGCTTCAACCATAGGCTCTATCATGTATGCAATGCTGTGTATCAGACCTGATGTGTGCCTTGCTATTAGTTTAGCAGGGAGGTACCAAAGTAATCCAGGAGTGGATCACTGGACAACGGTCAAGAACATCCTGAAATACCTGAAAAGGACTAAGGATATGTTTCTCGTTTATGGAGGTGACAAAGAGCTCGTCATAAATGGTTACGTCAATGCAAGCTTTGACACTGATTCGGACGATTCTAAATCGCAATCCAGATACGTGTTTATATTGAACGGTGGAGGTGTCAGTTGGAGCAGTTCTGAACAAAGCGTCGTGGCGGGATCTACGTGTGAAGCGGAGTACATAGCTGCTTCGGAAGTAGCAAATGAAGGAGTCTGGATGAAGGAGTACATATCCGATCTAGGTGTCATACCTAGTGCATCGGGTCCAATGAAAATCTTTTGTGACAATACTGGTGCAATTGCCTTGGCAAAGGAATCCAGATTTCACAGGAGAACCAAACACATCAAGAGACACTTCAATTCCATCCGCGATCAAGTCCAGGTGGGAGACATAGAGATTTCCAAGATACATACGGATCTGAATGTTGCAGACCCGTTGACTAAGCCTCTCTCACGAGCAAAACATGATCAACACCAAGGCTCCATGGGTGTTAGAATCATTACTGTGTAATCTAGATTATTGACTCTAGTGCAAGTGGGAGACTTAAAGGAAATATGCCCTAGAGGCAATAATAAAGTTATTATTTATTTCCTTATTTCATGATAAATGTTTATTATTCATGCTAGAATTGTATTAACCGGAAACATAATACATGTGTGAATACATAGGCAAACAGAGTGTCACTAGTATGCCTCTTCTTCACTAGCTCGTTAATCAAAGATATTTATGTTTCCTAACCATAGACATGAGTTGTCATTTGATAAACGGGATCACATCATTAGGAGAATGATGTGATTGACTTGACCCATTCCGTTAGCTTAGCACTTGAACGTTTTAGTTTACTGCTATTGCTTTCTTCATGACTTATACATGTTCCTATGACTATGAGATTATGCAACTCCCGATTATCGGAGGAACACTTTGTGTGCTACCAAACGTCACAACGTAGCTGGGTGATTATAAAGGTGCTCTACAGGTGTCTCCGATGGCACTTGTTGAGTTGACATAGGTCGAGATTAGGATTTGTCACTCCGATTGTCGGAGAGGTATCTCTGGGCCCTCTCGGTAATGCACATCACTATAAGCCTTGCAAGCAATGCAACTAATGAGTTAGTTGCGGGATGATGCATTATGGAAACGAGTAAAGAGACTTGCCGGTAACGATATTGAACTAGGTATTGACATACTGACGATCGAATCTCGGGCAAGTAACATACCGATGACAAAGGGAACAACGTATGTTGTTATGTGATACGTCTCCAACGTATCTATAATTTTTGATTGTTCCATGCTATTATATATTCTGTTTTGGATGTTTAATGGGTTTATTTATACACTTTTATCTTATTTTTGGGACTAACCTATTAACCGGAGGCCCAGCCCAAATTGCTGTTTTTTGCCTATTTCAGTGTTTCGCAGAAAAAGATTATCAAACGGAGTCCAAACGGAATGAAACCTTCAGAGCATGATTTTTGGAACAAACGTGATCCAGAGAACTTGGAGCGGACGTCAAGCAACCAAAGAGGAAGCCACAAGGCAGGGGGCGCGCCCTCCTCCCTCGTGGGCCCCTCATGGCTCCACCGACCTACTTCTTCCTCCTATATATACCTACGTACCCTGAAAACATTGAGGAGCACCACAAAAACCTAATTCCACCGCCGCAACCTTCTGTACCCGTGAGATCCCATCTTGGGGCCTTTTCCGGCACTCTGCCGGAGGGGGCATTGATCACGGAGGGCTTCTACATCAACACCATAGCCTCTCCGATGATGTGTGAGTAGTTTACCTCAGACCTTCGGGTCCATAGTTATTAGCTAGATGGCTTCTTCTCTCTCTTTGGTTCTCAATACAAAGTTCTCCTCGATTCTCTTGGAGATCTATTCGATGTAATCTTCTTTTGCGGTGTGTTTGTCGAGATCCGATGAATTGTGGGTTTATGATCAAGATTATCTATGAAAAATATTTGAATCTTCTCTGAATTCTTTTATGTATGATTGGTTATCTTTCCAAACTCTTTGAATTTTCAGTTTGGTTTGGCCTACTAGATTGATCTTTCTTGCAATGGGAGAAGTGCTTAGCTTTGGGTTCAATATTGCGGTGTCCTTTCCCGGTGACTGTAAGGGCAGCAAGGCACGTATTGTATTGTTGCCATCGAGGATAACAAGATGGGGTTTATATCATATTGCATGAGTTTATCCCTCAACATCATGTCATCTTGCTTAAAGCGTTACTCCGTTCTTATGGACTTAATACTCTAGATGCATGCTGGATAGCGGTCGATGTGTGGAGTAATAGTAATAGATGCACGCAGGAGTCGGTCTACTTGTCACAGACGTGATGCATATATACATGATCATACCTAGATATTCGCATAACTATGCTCAATTCTATCAATTGCTTGACAGTAATTTGTTCACCCACCGTAATACTTATGCTACCTTGAGAGAAGCCACTAGTGGAACCTATGGCCCCCGGGTCTATTTTCCATCATATTAATCTCCCGTCAACTAGCTATTTCTGGCACCGTTTATTTTGCAATCTTTACTTTCAATCTATATCATAAAAATACCAAAAATATTTATCTTAGTATTATTATATCTATCAGATCTCACTCTTGCAAGTGGCCATGAAGGGATTGACAACCCCTTTATCGCGTTGGTTGCGAGGTTCTTATTTGTTTGTGTAGGTATGAGGTGACTCGCGTGTGGTCTCCTACTGGATTGATACCTTGGTTCTAAAAAACGGAGGGAAATACTTACGTAGCTTTGCTGCATCACCCTTTCCTCTTCAAGGGAAAACCAACGCATGCTCAACAGGTAGAAAGAAGGATTTCTGGCGCCGTTGCCGGGGAGATCTACGCCAAGTCAAGACATACCAAGTACCCATCACAACTCTTATCCTTCGCATTACATTATTTTCCATTTGCCTCTCGTTTTCCTCTCCCCCACTTCACCCTTGCCGTTTTATTCGCCCTCTTTTCTTTTCGCCCTCTTTTTCGCTTGCTTCGTCGTTATGGCTAGTCCTTTATCTACTCCTTTGTCTCCCAAGAATGAAGTTCTTAATTTTAAACAAAGGGAGGGAGAAAATCTGAAAGATGCTTGGTACAGAATTTGCAATGCGCAAAATAGATCTACTAGGAAGCAATCTACTTCCATTCTTCTTCGCAATTTTTATGTAGGCATCACTCCTTGGAATAGATATATTCTTGATACCATTACCGGAGGAAATTTCCTGGGTAGCCATACTTCTGATTCTTACAATGCTATGATAGATTTGTTTGGCCCACCACCTCTTTTGGTTAATGGAACTATTTTAACTTTGGAACATGTGATGCAATGGCTTGAAATTATTGAAAATAAAGTTGCCACCATAGAGTTGATTGAAAATTTGGATAGCAAGATCCATAACCAAATTACCCAATACGGATCTAAGGTAGGAGTTGCTCTTAAATTTTTTAAAGAAAGGGGATCTATGGTTAATGAAAAGATAGATCAAGATTCCACTAGAATTGATAAAATTGAGGATATTATTACCAACTTAGGGTCTGCCTTTTCTTCCGTGAAAAACACTCCTCCTAATGCTAAGATTGCCAAATTGATGTATGTTCCTAAAAATAAGGGTGAAACTTCTAATAAGGGAAATGCGGACCTCAAATCCATAAGTGTTCACCCCAACTTTCTTACTATCCTTAAGGAACCTTTCACTACTAATGATTTTCCAGATTTCGTGCCTAGGAGTTTGTTAATTAATAAAAATAAAGACACTTCTAGGAGTTATAGGTGTCTTATTGAAGAATTGCCTACCAAAGATGGCAATACCTAGATCTATCTTCGATTTTATGCCTAGCTAGGGGCGTTAAACGATAGCGCTTGTTGGGAGGCAACCCAATTTTATTTTTGTTCCTTGATTTTTGTTCCTGTTTAGTAATAAATAATTTATCTAGCCTCTGTTTTGGTTGTGTTTTTTGTGTTTAATTAGTGTTTGTGCCAAGTAGAACCTTTGGGAAGACTTGGGGAAAGTCTTTGCGATCTTGCTGTAAAAAACAGAAACTTTAGCGCTCGCGAGAATTGCTGCCATTTTTTATTGGAGAGTTATATTTAGTTAATTATTTTTTAGATGATTAATAGATAAATTCCTCACGTCCAGCAATTTATTTTAGAATTTTTTGGGTTCCAGAAGTTTGCGTTAGTTACAGATTACTACAGACTCGTCTGTTTTTGACAGATTCTGTTTTTCGTGTGTTGTTTGCTTATTTTGATGAATCTATGGCTAGTAATGGAGTTTATAAACCATGGAGAAGTTAGAATAAATTAGGTTTAATACCAATATAAATAAAGAATGAGTTCATTACAGTACCTTGAAGTGATGTTTTGTTTTCTTTCGCTAACATAGCTCACGAGATTTCCTGTTAAGTTTTGTGTTGTGAAGTTTTCAAGTTTTGGGTAAGGATTTGATGGATTATGGAACAAGGAGTGGCAAGAGCCTAAGCTTGGGGATGCCCAAGGCACCCCAAGGTAAAATCCAAGGACACCAAAAAGCCTAAGCTTGGGGATGCCCCGGAAGGCATCCCCTCTTTTGTCTCCGTCTATCGGTAACTTTACTTGGAGCTATATTTTTATTCACCACATGATATGTGTTTTGCTTGGAGCGTCTTGTATGATTTGAGTCTTTGCTTTTTAGTTTACCACAATCATACTTTCTGTACACATATTTTGAGAGAGACACACATGAATCGGAATTTATTAGATACTCTATGTGCTTCACTTATATCTTTTGAGCTATATAGTTTTTGCTCTAGTGCTTCACTTATATCTTTTAGAGCACGGTGGTGGTTTCATTTTATAGAAATAATTGATCTATCATGCTTCCCTTATATTATTTTGAGAGTCCTTTAGAACATCATGGTAATTTTCTTTTGATATTAAAAAAAAACTTTCATATAAGTGCATTGAATACTAAGAGAAGTTTGATACTTGATGATTGTTTTAAGATATGGAGATAGTGATATTAAAGTTATGCTAGCTGAGTAGTTGTGAATTTGAGAAATACCTGTGTTGAAGTTTGCAAGTCCCGTAGCATGCACGTATGGTAAACGTTGTGTAACAAATTTGAAACATGAGGTGTTATTTGATTATCTTCCTTATGAGTGGCGGTCGGGGACGAGCGATGGTCTTTTCCCACCAATCTATCCCCCTAGGAGCATGCGCGTAATACTTGGTTTTTGATGACTTGTAGATTTTTGCAATAAGTATGTGAGTTCTTTATGACTAATGTTGAGTCCATGGATTGTACGCACTCTCACCCTTCCATCATTGCTAGCCTCTTCGGTACCGTGCATTGCCCTTTCTCACCTTGAGAGTTGGTGCAAACTTCGCCGGTGCATCCAAACCCCGTGATACGATATGCTCTGTCACACATAAACCTCCTTATATTTTCCTCAAAACAGCCACCATACCTACCTATTATGGCATTTCCATAGCCATTTGGAGATATATTGCCATGCAACTTTCCACCGTTCTGTTTATTATGACACACATCATCATTGTCATATTGCCTTGCATGATCATGCAGTTGACATCGTATTTGTGGCAAAGCCACTGTTCATAATTCTTTGATACATGTCACTCATGAGTCATTGCACATCCCGGTACACCGCCGGAGGCATTCATATAGAGTCATATCTTGTTCTAGTATTGAGTTGTAATCATTGAGTTGTAAATAAATTGAAGTGTGATGGTCATCATTAATAGAGCATTGTCCCCCAAAAAAGAGAAAGGCCAAATAAAAAAAAGAAAGGCCCAAAAGGGAAAAAAGGAAATAAAAAGGGACAATGCTACTATCCTTTTTAACACACTTGTGCTTCAAAGGAGCACCATGATCTTTATGATAGAGAGTCTCTTGTTTTGTCATTTTCATATACTAGTGGGAATTTTCCATTATAAAACTTGGCTTGTATATTCCAACAATGGGCCTCCTCAAGTGCCCTAGGTATTCGTGAGCAAGCTAGTTGGACGCACACCCACTTAGTTTCGTTTGTTGAGCTTTCATACATTTATAGCTCTAGTGCATCCGTTGCATGGAAATCCCTACTCCTTGCATTGACATCAATTGATGGGCATCTCCCTAACCCATTGATTAGCCGCGTCAATGTGAGACTTTCTCCTTTTTGTATTCTCCACATAACCCCCTTCATTATATTCTACTCCACCCATAGTGCTATATCCATGGCTCACGCTCATGTATTGCATGAAAGTTGAAACAAGTTTGAGATTACTAAAGTATGAAACAATTGCTTGGCTTGTCATCGGGGTTGTGCATGATGAGAGCATTCTTGTGTGACGAAAATGGAGCATGACCAAACTATATGATTTTGTAGGGATGAACTTTCTTTGGCCATGTTATTTTGACAAGACATGATTGCTTAGTTAGTATGCTTGAAGTATTATTATTTTTATGTCAATATTAAACTTTTATCTTGAATCTTTCGGATCTGAACATTCATGCCACAATAAAGAAAATTACATCGAGAAATATGTTAGGAAGCATTCCACATCAAAAAAAAATCTGTTTTTATCATTTACCTACTCGAGGACAGGCAGGAATTAAGCTTGGGGGTGCTTGATAGGTCTCCAACATATCTATAATTTTTGATTGTTCCATTCTATTATATATTCTGTTTTGGATGTTTAATGGACTTATTTATACACTTTTATATTATTTTTGGGACTAACCTATTAACTGGAGGCCCAACCCAAATTGCTATTTTTTGCCTATTTCAGTGTTTCGCAGAAAAAGAATATCAAACGGAGTCCAAACTGAATGAAACCTTCGGGAGCGTGATTTTTGGAACAAACGTGATCTAGAGGACTTGGAGTGGACGTCAAGCAACCAACGAGGAAGCCACGAGGCAGGGGGCGCTCCCTCCACCCTCGTGGGCCCCTCATGGCTCCACGGACCTACTTCTTCCTGCTATATATACCTACGTACCCTGAAAACATCGAGGAGCACCACGAAAACCTAATTCCACCGCCGCAACCTTCTGTACCCGTGAGATCCCATCTTGGGGCCTTTTCCGGCATTCTGCCGGAGGGGGCATTGATCACGGAGGGCTTCTACATCAACACCATAGCCTCTCCGATGATGTGTGAGTAGTTTACCTCAGACCTTCGGGTCCATAGTTATTAGCTAGATGACTTCTTCTCTCTCTTTGGATCTCAATACAAAGTTCTCCTCGATTCTCTTGGAGATCTATTCGATGTAATCTTCTTTTGCGGTGTGTTTGTCGAGATCCGATGAATTTTGGGTTTATGATCAAGATTATCTATGAAAAATATTTGAATCTTCTCTGAATTCTTTTATGTATGATTGGTTATCTTTGCAAGTCTCTTTGAATTTTCAGTTTGGTTTGGCCTACTAGATTGATCTTTCTTGCAATGGGAGAAGTTCTTAGCTTTGGGTTCAATATTGCGGTGTCCTTTCCCGGTGACTGTAAGGGCAGCAAGGCACGTATTGTATTGTTGCCATCGAGGATAACAAGATGGGGTTTATATCATATTGCATGAGTTTATCCCTCAACATCATGTCATCTTGCTTAAAGCGTTACTCCGTTCTTATGGACTTAATACTCTAGATGCATGCTGGATAGCAGTCGATGTGTGGAGTAATAGTAATAGATGCACGCAGGAGTCGGTCTACTTGTCACAGACGTGATGCATATATACATGATCATACCTAGATATTCGCATAACTATGCTCAATTCTATCAATTGCTTGACAGTAATTTGTTCACCCACCGTAATACTTATGCTACCTTGAGAGAAGCCACTAGTGGAACCTATGGCCCCCGGGTCTATTTTCCATCATATTAATCTCCCGTCAACTAGCTATTTCTAGCACCGTTTATTTTGCAATCTTTACTTTCAATCTATATCATAAAAATACCAAAAATATTTATCTTAGTATTATTATATCTATCAGATCTCACTCTTGCAAGTGGCCATGAAGGGATTGACAACCCCTTTATCGCGTTGGTTGCGAGGTTCTTATTTGTTTGTGTAGGTATGAGGTGACTCGCGTGTGGCCTACTTATGACGAACGTGATGCCTATATACATGATCATACCTAGATATTCTCATAACTATGCTCAATTCTATCAATTGCTCGACAGTAATTTGTTGACCCACCGTAATACTTATGCTATCTTGAGACAAGCCACTAGTGAAACCTATGGCCTCCTGGGTCTATTTTCCATCATATTAATCTTCCGTCAACTAGCTATTTCTGGAACCGTTTATTTTGCAATCTTTACTTTCAATCTATATCATAAAAATACCAAAATATTTATCTTATTATTATTATCTCTATCAGATCTCACTCTTGCAAGTGTATGTGAAGGGATTGACAACCCTTTTATCGCGTTGGTTGTGAAGTTCTTATTTGTTTGTGTAGGTACAAGGTGACTCGCGCGTGGTCTCCTACTGGATTGATACCTTGGTTCTCAAAAACTGAGGGAAATACTTACGCTACTTTGCTGCATCACCCTTTCCTCTTCAACGGAAAACCAATGCATGCTCAAGAGGTAGCATTATGCGGTTTGACCGATAAAGATCTTCGTATAATATGTAGAAGCCAATATGAACATCCAGGTTCCGCTATTGGTTATTGACCGGAGACGTGTCTCGGTCATGTCTACATAGTTCTCGAACCCGTAGGGTCCGCACGCTTAACGTTTGGTGACGATCGGTATTATGAGTTTATGTGATTTGATGTACCGAAGGTAGTTCGGAGTCCCGGATGAGATCGGGGACATGACGAGGAGTCTCGAAATGGTCGAGACGTAAAGATCGATATATCGGACGATTATATTCGGACATTGGAAAGGTTCCAAGTGATCGGGTATTTTTCGGAGTATCGGGGAGTTACGGGAATATGGGGAAGAAGTATTGGGCCTCACGGGCCAAGTGGTGGAAGAGAGGAGGCAGGGCACTCATCCCCCCTAGCCCAAACCGAATTGTACTAGGGGGCCGACCCCCCTTTCCTCCTTTCCTCCATCTCCTTCCTTCTCCCTCTCCTCCTTCCTTTCCTCCTCCTAGTAGGAGTAGGAAAGGGGAGTCCTACTCCTGCTAGGAGGAGGACTCCTCCTCCTGGTGCGCCCTGCAAGGGCCGGCCGGCCTTCTCCCTTGCTCCTTTATATACGGGGGCAGAGGGGAACCCTAGAACACACGAGTTGATTGTTCCAAGCCATGTGCGGTGCCCCCTCCACCATCCACCTCGATCATATCGTAGTGGTGCTTGGGCGAAGCCCTGCGTTGGTAGCAACATCATCACCGTCATCACGCCATCGTGCTGACGGAACTCTCCCGTGAAGCTCTGCTGGATCAGAGTTCGTGGGACGTTATTGAGCTGAACGTGTGCTGAACTCGGAGGTGCCATGCATTCGGTACTTGGATCAGTGGATCGTGAAGACGTTCGACTACATCAACCACGTTCTCAAAACGCTTCCGCTTACGGTCTACGAGGGTACGTGGACGATACTCTTCCCTCTCGTTGCTATGGATCACCATGATCTTGCGTGTGCGTTGGAAAATTTTGAAATTACTACGTTCCCCAACACATAGCTGCTTCGGAAGCAGTAAATGAAGGAGTCTGGATGAAGGTGTTTGATACGTCTCCGTCATATCTATAATTTTTGATTGTTCCATGCCAATATTCTACAACTTTCATATACTTTTGGCAACTTTTTATACTATTTTTGGGACTAATATATTGATCCAGTGCCCAGTGCCAGTTCCTATTTGTTGCATGTTTTTTGTTTCGCAGAATATCCATATCAAACGGAGTCCAAACGGGATAAAAACTAACAGAGATTTTTTTGGAATATATATGATTTTTGGGAAGAAAAATCCACGCGAGACGATGCCCGAGGGGGACACGAGGCAGGGGGCGCCCCTAGGGGGGCAGGCGCGCCCCTGGCCCTCGTGGCCACCCCGTAAGGCGGTTGATGCCCCTCTTTCGCCGCAAGAAAGCTAATATCCGGATAGAGATCGTGTTACAATTTCAGCCCAATTGGAGTTACAGATCTCCGGGAATATAAGAAACGATGAAAGGGAAGAATCTGGAACGCAGAAATAGAGAGCGACAGAGAGACAGATATAATCACGGAGGGGCTCTCTCCCCTCCTGTGCCATGGAGGCCATGGACCAGAGGGGAAACCCTTCTCCCATCTAGGGAGGAGTTCAAGGAAGAAGAAGAAGGAGGGGGGCTCTCTCCCCCTCGCTTCCGGTGGCACCGGAGTGCCACCGGGGGCCATCATCATCACCGCAATCTTCACCAACAACTTCACCGCCATCATCACCAACTCTTCCCCCCTCTATGCAGCGGTGTAACCTCTCTCTTACCCGCTGTAATCTCTACTTAAACATGGTGCTCAACGCTATATATTATTTCCCAATGATGTATGGCTTTCTTATGATTTTGAGTAGATCCGTTTTGTCCTATGGGCTATTTGATGATCAAGATTGGTTTGAGTTGCATGTTTTATTATTGGTGCTGTCCTATGGTGCTCTCGGTGTCGCGCAAGCGTGAGGGATGCCCGCTGTAGGGTGTTGCAATATGTTCATGATTCGCTTATAGTGGGTTGCGTCAGTGACTGAAACACAGACCCGAGTAAGTAGGTTGTTTGCGTATGGGATAAAGAGGACTTGATGCTTTAATGCTATGGTTGGGTTTTACCTTAATGATCTTTAGTAGTTGAGGATGCTTGCTAGAGTTCCAATCATAAGTGCATATGATCCAAGTAGATAAAGTATGTTAGCTTATGCCTCTCCCTCATATAAAATTGCAATAATGATTACTTGTCTAGTTATCGATTGCCTAGGGACAAATAACTTTCTCGTAACAAATGCTTTTTACTAAAATTAACTTAGTTATTTCTTTACCTAAACAGCCCCTACTTTTTATTTACGTGCTCTTTATTATCTTGCAAACCTATCCTATCACACCTACAAAGTACTTCTAGTTTCATACTTGTTCTAGGTAAAGCGAACATCAAGCGTGCGTAGAGTTGTATCGGTGGTCGATAGAACTTGAGGGAATATTTGTTCTGCCTTTAGCTCCTCGTTGGGTTCGACACTCTTACTTATCGAAAACTGTTGCGATCCCCTATACTTTTGGGTTATAAGTGTTCATATCCGATCTAGGTGTAATACCTAGTGCATCGGGTCCAATGAAAATCTTTTGTGACAATACTGGTGCAATTGCCTTGGCAAAGGAATCCAAATTTCACAAGAGAACCAAGCACATCAAGAGACGCTTCAATTCCATCCGCGATCAAGTCAAGGAGGTAGACATAGAGATTTGCAAGATACACACGGATCTAAAAGTTGCAGACCCGTTGACTAAGCCTCCCTCACGATCAAAACATGATCAACACCAAGACTCCATGGGTGTTGGAATCATTACAATGTAATCTAGATTATTGACTCTAGTGCAAGTGGGAGACTAAAGGAAATATGCCCTAGAGGCAATAACAAAGTTGTTATTTATATTTCCTTATATCATGATAAATGTTTATTATTCATGCTAGAATTATATTAACCGGAAAGTTAGTACATGTGTGAATACATAGACAAACAGAGTGTCACTAGTATGCCTCTACGCGACTAGCTCGTTGAATCAATGATGGTTATGCTTCCTGACCATATACATGAGTTGTCATTCGATTAACGAGATCACATCATTAAAGAATGATGTGATTGACTTGACCCATCTGTTAGCTTAGCACGATGATCGTTTAGTTTGTTGCTATTGCTTTCTCCATAACTTATACATGCTCCTATGACTATGTGATCATGCAACTCCCGAATACTGGAGGAACACTTAGTGTTCTATCAAACATCACAACATAACTGGGTGATTATAAAGATGCTCTACAGGTGTCTCCAATGGTGTTTGTTGAGTTGGCATAGATTGAGATTAGGATTTGCCACTCCGAGTATCGGAGAGGTATCTCTGGGACCTCTCGGTAATGCACATCACTATAAGCCTTGCAAGCAATATGACTAATGAGTTAGTTGCGGGATGATGCATTACGGAACGAGTAAAGAGACTTTCCGGTAACGAGATTGAACTAGGTATTGAGATACCGACGATCGAATCTCGGGCAAGTAACATACCGAAGACAAAGGGAACAACGTATGTAGTTGTGCGGTTTGACCGATGAAGATCTTTGTAGAACATGTACGAACCAATATGAGCATTCAGGTTCCGCTATTGGTTATTGATCGGAGATGAGTCTCGGTCATGTATACATAGTTCTCGAACCCGTAGGGTCCGCACGCTTAGCGTTCGGTGACGATCGGTATTATGAGTTTTTGTGTTTTGATGTACCGAAGGTAGTTCGGAGTCCCGGATATGATCACGGACATGACGAGGAGTCTCGAAATGGTCGAGATGTAAAGATCGATATATTGGAAGCCTATGTTTGGACATCAGAATGGTTCCAGATGAGTTCGGGCATTTTCCGGAGTACCGGGAGGTTACCGGAACCCCCCGGGGAGTATATGGGCCTTATTGGGCCTTAGTGGAATCGAGGAGAGGAAGGAAAAAGGTGGGAGGCGCGCCCCCTAGCCCAATCCGAATTGGGTGGGGGCCGGGCCCCCTTCCTTCCCTCTCTCTTCCCCTTCCTTCTCTCCTACTCCTACTACTTGGAAGGGGGGAATCCTACTCCTGGTGGGACTAGGACTCCCCTAGGGCGCGCCATAGAGGGCCGGCCCTCCCCCTCCTCCACTCCTTTATATACGGGGAAGGGGGCACCCCATAGACACACAAGTTGATCATTGTCTTAGCCGTGTGCGGTGCCCCCCTCCACCATAATCCACCTCGGTCATATCGTCGTAGTGCTTAGGCGAAGCCCTGTGCTAGTAGCTTCATCATCACCGTCATCACGCCGTCGTGCTAACGAAGCTCTCCCTCGACACTCACCTGGATCGAGAGTTCGTGAGACGTCACCAAACTAAATGTGTGCAGATCGCGGAGGTGCCGTACTTTTGGTACTAGGATCGGCCGGATCATGAAGTGATGACCCACAAATGTAGGGGATCTATCGTAGCCTTGTCGATAAGTAAGAGTGTAGAACACAACGAAGAGCAGAAGGAAATGATAAGCAATTTTCAGTAAGGTATTCTCTGCAAGCACTGAAATTATCGGTAACAGATAGTTTTGTGATAAGGTAATTTGTAACGAGTAGCAAGTAATAAAAGTAAATAAGGTGCAGCAAGATGGCCCAATCCTTATTGTATAAAAGGACAAGCCTGGACAAACTCTTATATGAAGGAAAGCGCTCCCGAGGACACATGGGAATTATCGTCAAGCTAGTTTTCATCACATTCATATGATTCGTGTTCGGTACTTTGATAATTTGATATGTGGGTGGACCGGCACTTGGGTACTATCCTTACTTGGACAAGCATCCCACTTATGATTAACCCCCATTGCAAGCATCCAAAACTACAACAGAAGTATTAAGGTAAACCTAACCATAGCATGAAACATATGGATCCAAATCAGCCCCTTACGAAGCAACGCATAAACTAGGGTTTAAGCTTCTGTCACTCTAGCAACCCATCATCTACTTATTACTTCCTAATGCCTCCCTTTAGGCCCAAACAATGGTGAAGTGTCATGTAGTCGACGTTCACATGACACCACTAGAGGGATGACAACATACATCTCATCAAAATATCGAACGGATACCAAATTCACATGACTACTTATAGCAAGACTTCTCCCATCTCCTTAGGAACAAACGTAACTACTCACAAAGCATATTCATGTTCATAATCAGAGGGGTATTAATATGCATAAGGGATCTGAACATATGATCTTCCACCAATTAAACCAACTAGCATCAACTAAAAGGAGTAATCAACACTACTAGCAACTCACAGGTACCAATCTGAGGTTTGGATACAAAGATTATATACAAGAGATGAACTAGGGTTTGAGATGAGATGGTGCTGGTGAAGATCTTGATGGAGATTGACCCCCTCCCGATGAGAGGATCGTTGGTGATGATTTCCCCCTCCCGGAGGAAGTTTCCCCGGCAGAACAGCTCTGCCGGAGCCCTAGATTGGTTCCGCCAAGGCTCCGTCTCGTGGCGGCGGAGTTTCTTCCCGAAAGCTTGCTTATGATTTTTTTCCTCGACGAAAGACTCCATATAGCCAAATATGGGCATCGGAGGGCCACCAGGGGGCCCACGAGGTAGGGGGGCGCCCCCAGGGGGTAGGGCGCGCCCCCACCCTTGTGGACAGTGGGTGGCCCCCCTCTGGTACTTCTTTCGCCCAATATTTTTCATATATTCTAAAAATAATTCATGTGGAGTTTCAGGACTTTTGGAGCTGTGCAGAGTAGGTCTCTAATATTTGCTCCTTTTCCAGCCCAGAATTCCAGCTGCCGGTATTCCCCCTCTTCATGTAAACCTTGTAAAATAAGAGAGAATAGGCATAAGTATTGTGACATAATGTGTACTAACAGCCCATAATGCAATAAATATCGATATAAAAGCATGATGCAAAATGGACGTATCAACTCCCCCAAGCTTAGACTCGCTTGTCCTCAAGCGAAAGCCAAAATCAAAAAATATGTCCACATGTTTAGAGATAGAGGTGTCGATAAAATAAAATACGGACATGAGGGCATCATGATCATTCTTAGAACAACACACACACACACACATATATATATTGTCATATGATCTCTTATGCTAAAGTAACAATTCAATCACAATTTCAAGTATGAATCATAAACTTCATTGAGAACCAATAAACTCTAATCTCAGTCATTGAGGCAATTGCAATTTATCATAACATAGGAAAGAGTCAATATAAGAGCTTTTCAGCAAGTCAACATACTCAACCATCTTTTAGTCTTTCATAATTGCTAACACTCACGCGATATTTATGGTTATGAAGTTTTAATCGGACACAGAGAAAGACAGGGGCTTATAGTTTTGCCTCCCAACGTTTTACCTCAAGGGTAATGTCAACACTAATAGTTCATGAAAACCCACATCCAATTAGCCATATATATCATGTGCTTGCCAAAGGATAAAATGTAAAAAGGAAAGGTGAATATCACCATGCCTCTTTGCATGAAGTATAAGACAAGAATAAAAGATAGGCCCTTCGCAGAGGGAAGCAGAGGTTGTCATGTGCTTTTATGGTTGGATGCACGAAATCTTAATGCAAAAGAATGTCACTTTATATTGCCACTTGTGATATGAACCTTTATTATGCAGTCTGTTGCTTTTATTGCTTCCATATCACAAGATCGTATAAAGTTTATTTTCTCCACACTAATAGATCATACATATTTAGAGGGCAATTCTTATTGCACTACAAAAAAATACACTTCTGTGATGATACATGTTTGTCACAGTAGGTCGCGTTTTCTGTCATGCATGTACATCCATGACAAATTTATTACAGAATCAAGATAGTCATACCTGTGCTGTCGTAGAAGTGTTCCATGACATTACCAAAATTATCATCACGGAAGTGTCCACTTCCATGACGATAAATCACGCGTCACAGAAGTGCTTTCGTCAAGGGTGACCGACACGTGGCATCCACCATAACGGAACGCCGTTAAGCTATCGGGTCGGGTTTTGGATCCGATAACCCGTCAACAACCCCTACCAATGGGGATTTTCCACGTGTAAAATCATCATTGGCTGGAGGAAACACGTGTCAGCTCATCGTTGGGACAGATGTCAACCACTCATTGGACTGAAGGCGCCTATGATACGTCGACATTGTCGTGGATCTAAGACTGATAGTAGAATGGGGGGTAAGTATGAGGAGGCAAGATCCTAGCTATGAAGGAGTTGTACACGCGAGTTTTACGAGTTCAGGCCCTTCTCGGAGGAAGTAACAGCCCTACGTCTCGGTGCCCTGAGGCGGTCGACTGGATTATATGTGTGTGTGAGTTTACAAAAAGATGCGAACCCTTGTCCCAGAGGAGGGGGGTGCGCCAGGACCCCAGCTCCCCTCCGTTACACAGGATTCAATGTTCATAAAGGAAAGGCGTTACTGGTAACGTCTACAGTAAAGCGTCATAAATGCTCATAATGCTATGATTTAAGTCCTGACCGTTGCAGAGTGGAGGGTTCCTCATCTTCTGGTGGTCGAGTGTCTTCAAGGTGGTCGAGTGTCTTTCAAGGTGGTTGAGTGAGTGCATCTCCACGGTCGAGTGGTTGATGGTTTCTCTTTGACTGTTTCCGATTCTTTGTAGAGATGTCCTTGGGGAGGGTAAGTTGGACAGGTCCATGACCCTACCCTAGGTACATAGCTTCATCATTAGCCCCCGAATGGATCAGGGTTTGAGTGAGGAAGGGGTTGAGAACACTTCCGACCCACTCTTTGTGCTATGAATATGCCTTGTCTAGAACAATGAGTTGAGGTGACGGCGTCGACTCCTTTCTCAATCGCCTTGGTCCATTCTTGGTTTTTGTCGAGTGAACTTTCATGGTAAAATTCCGAATGATGATGTAGAGGGTGTTTGTCTTCAGTCTGACAGGTTGTTCTGCTCTCCGCGGATCTCGCGGGATTCAAATTTTGGGAAGTGTGCCAGACGGGCGGAACCGAAGTTATCGGGACGGATTGGGCAAGTCTCCTCGATCCCCGCGCCACCTTTTTCGCCACGTACTGTGCGCGACTGTTGCGGGATTTGTTTAGATCGCTTGGGTCCACCAGTCAGCCACTCGGTGAAAGGCCTTATAAAAGGTCTCGGGCCAGGCCTCTACTCTGCGTGCTCCCATTCTCTCTTCTCTTTCCCCCGATCTCTCCGCCACTCTCGCTTCCGCTTCGTCGCTGGACCTCTGTTCGAGCTTGACCCGTCACCATGGGGAAGGAGAAGACGGCGGCGCTGGAACGCGCGAAGAAGGCGACCGCGAAGGCGAAGGGCAAGTGGACCAGCCGGGGCGGATCCTCGTCGAGGTCCAGCCTGCCGGCGGGCTGGATCCAGGGCGACTGGATCCGCTCGGCAATCACGCAGGACAACCTCGACGACCTGGTGGAGGGGGATTGATCCCTCACAAGTCGGCTCGGCTCCCGGGGGACGAAATCGAGCCACAGCCTAGAGAGGGTGAGTGTGTCCTCCTCGCAACCCACATAGATCGCGGATTCTCACTGCCTCCCCAACCTTTCTTCCGGGGGTTTTTGAACTTCTTTGGGGCTCAACTCCACCATTTCACTCCGAACACCATAGTCTATCTGGCCGCTTTCGTGTCCATGTGCGAAAACTTCTTGGGCTGTTGACCGCACTGGGGGCTTTTCAAACACATCTTCACTTGCCGTTCCCAGTCGGTCAAAAAGGCCAAGTCGAGTGACGAGAGGACGCGGGTGATCCAAATGTGCGGTGGTCTGGGGATCCAGATGAGGAGCAAGAGTACTTTCCCAGCCATGATCCTTCCTGACTCGGTCCGGGGCTGGCAGTCGACTTGGTTTTGCTGCAAGGATCAGGCAACCCCTAGCCAGTCGACTGGACTTCCTCCTTTTTTCTTGGCTCGAGTGGAGAAGCCTGCTCCCCTAAAGGTAGTTCCAGAAGAGAAGGCGCAGGTCAAGGAGCTGGTTGAACGGGTCGTCCAGCTTGTCCGCGACGGAGTGACCAGGATGGATCTGCTGGAGGTCTTCCTCGGTCGACGCATCCAACCTCTTCAGGCGCGCGATCATCCGATGTGGATGTACTCTGGGCTCGAGGATACCACTCGGATCCACCCGGAGGAGGTTAGCGAGGATATCTTGGAGAACTGGTTGAGGGGAATCACTGGCAAAAAAGACAACCCTCGGGGATCCAGGAGGGTGATTCCATTCGAGAACTCGCACCAGCCAGAGCAGGTATATTTCTGTTTTATCAAGTATCTTTCCGATTCACCATGTGATGTCCCGTTTGTGGTCGACTGAATGTCCTTTGATTGTTATCCTTTTAGGCCCTCATTGAAATGTACTCGATGCCCAACGGAGTGCAGGACCCAGGCGTTGAAGAAGAAGGGAGCGGGGGCGAGAGCAGCGAGGAGCATTCGGAAGCCGAGGAGGACGAGGAGAGCGATGAATCGACTGATGAGGAAGAAGTCGACTCACCTCCTCGCAGGGAGAGGAGGTCTAAGCACACTCATGACCCGACAAGCGCTCCGGACTTGGTGGCTGCACCAATCGGGCAGTCCTCTAAGCGCCCCAGGACGTCTTCCCTGATGCCGACTGAGAAGGCTCCAAAGCAATCTAAGGTCGCGCCGCCCCCAGCGCCGAAAGTGCCGAAAGCCATCTCCTCCAAACTGCCAAAAGCTTTGCCCAGGATCAAAGTGACCGTTCCTACTATCTCCGGGTAACCATCTGACTTGTCCTTTATGTGGATTCGATTAACTGGGTGTAACCAATTGAATGCTGGCCTTTGCAGTGCTGCTACGTCAGGGACCTCTTCATACCAGTACCGGGACGAGGAAATGGAGGATGCAGTAACCTCCAACCTAGGTATAAACTCTTGTGATTTCGATTCTTGATCCTTTTAGGGTCGAGTGGTTCACTTGGGGTCGAATGTTCTGTCTTCCAGCTCCACCCAACATCATTGATCATCCGGATGACGATGAAGATGTGGCTCCTAAGCCTAGGAAGAGCAAGAAGGTAACAGCTTGTAACACCCTCGATGCGACTATATCTCCCACGTGTCGAGGCACGACTTAGAGGCATAATCGCATTGAAGGCATATGTCGCAAATTAGGCAATCTTCACAACATCCCATGTAATATAATAATAAAGGGGAGATAACATAGTTGGCTTACACTCGCCACGTCAATCAAGTACATAAATAACATTACATCATCCAAACACTCATGGCCCGACTACGGCGCCAAAATAAAAGAGAACCCAACATGCGACACGGTCCCGATCACCCCCAACTAGGCACCACTACTGATCATCGGGAAAGGAAACATAGTAACGTTGAGAGTCTTCGTCGAACTCCCACTTGAGCTCAAGTGCGTCTCCTGGAGCGGAATCATCTGGCCCTGCATCTGGTGTAATAGTAATCTGTGAGCCACAGGGACTCAGCAATCTCGCACCCTCGCGATTAAGACTATTTAAGCTTATAGGTAAGGCAAGGTAAATATATGTGGAGCTGCAGCAAGCGACTAGCAAAATATGGTGGCTAACTTATTCGCAAAAGAGAGCGAGAAGAGGAGGCAAAGCGCGAGCGAGAAACTAGAGAACAACCTGCGCAAACATTACTCCAACACCGTGTCCACTTCCCGGACTCCGCCGAGAAGAGGCCATCACGGTAACACACTCAGTTGATTCATTTTAATTAAGTTAAGGTTCAAGTTATCTACAACCGGACATTAACAAATTCCCATCTGCCCATAACCGCGGGCACGGCTTTCGAAAGTTCAAATCCCTGCAGGGGAGTCCCAACTTAGCCCATGACAAGCTCTCACGGTCAACGAAGGAATAGACCTCCTCCCAAGACGTTCCGATCAGACTCGGTATCTCGGTAATTCAAGACACTTCGACAGGTTAAAACAAGTCCAGCAACACTGCCCGAATGTGCCGACAAATCCCGATAGGAGCTGCACATATCTCTTTCTCAGGGCACACTCAGATTGTCTAAACTTCCGGTAGGCCAGCCCAGAGTTGCCCCTGGTAGCCACCGGCGGCTGACAGTTTGGACCAACACTCAGAGGAGCACTGACCCGGGGGGGGGGGGGGGGGTTAAAATAATGATGACCCTTGAGTCTGCAGAACCCAAGGGAAAGAAAAGGCTAGGTGGCAAATGGAAAAACCAAGGTTGGGTATTGCTGTAAAAGCTTTAATCAAGGCGAACTATCAAGGGGTTCCCATTATAACCCAACCGCGTAAGGAACGCAAAATCCGGGAACATAACACCGATATGACGGAAACTAGCGCGGCAAGAGTGGAACAAAACACTAGGCGAGATGCCGAGCCTTCCACCCTATACCAAGTATATAGATGCATTAAGATAACATGGCAATATAATGATATCCCAACAAGTGAATAAATGTTCCAACGAGGAACGGCCTTCAATCTTCACCTGCAACTAGCAACGCTATAAGAGGGGCTGAGCAAAGCGGTAACATAGCCAATCAACGGTTTGCTAGGACATGGTGGGTTAGAGGTTTGGCATGGCAATTTGGGAGGCTTGAAAGCAAGTGGTAGGAATCTTAGCATTGGCATAGCAAAAGAGCGAGCAAACTAGCATAGCAAAGATAGTAGTGATTTCGAGGGTATGATCATCTTGCCTGCACACTTGTCAGAGTTGACTGGATCCTCGAAAGCAAACTCTACGGGCTCCTCGATAGTGAACTCTTCTCCCGGATCTACCCAAACAAGACAAACAAGCAACAAGGACACAATCAAACACGTGCAAGACTCAAACAAGATGGTGCAAAGATGATATGCTATGCGGGATGCGATGCGGGATGCAAAATGCAAGATATGACAGGAAATGCAAGAACCTGGCCACAACTTGGAAATCCAAGTGTGCCACTGGAAATATGAGATGAAATCGCTTGAAAACGATATAAAGAACACTGGAATCGGAGTTACGGTTTGGAAATGGCAAGCGATTCAAATATGACACCGGTCTGCGATTTACAGCAAGTAGGCATCTAAATGCAATGAGATGAACATGCTACAGCACCCAAACATGACAACAAAATACATGGCAGGGATGAATTCAAAATTCTTAACAAAAGTCTAGCACTGAGCTACGGCCAATTCATCCATTAACAGGTTCAAACAAGCATGGCAAAAATGCATATGGCAAACAGATATCAGACTTAGTGAAATTAACACTTGTCTGGAATTTCAGATCAGGTAGCACTCTTCGGAGCAACAAAACTACATGCTACAGGACCTGAACATGGCAAAGTAAAGCATGGCATGGAGCTACTCAACGAGCTTAACAAAAGTCCCTTAGTGACCTTGAGCCAAAAGGGATCAGAAAATACAATTGCAAGCATGTGAACATGGCAAAAACATAATCAGTTTTCAGACTTAGTGAAAACTGGCACATGCTGAAACATAACTCAAGTAGGCATGTTTACGAGCTCGATGCACTCACTACGGTGCAAGTCATGGCAAACTAAGCATACACCCATCAAGAAGGCACAAAATTCAAGCTATACATGGCAAGAACAATAGCATAGCATGCACGGATCAACTACAACATCATCGGCAAAATTGCAAACAAGTTGACAATCTGCCCAGATTCACAAAGTAGCAAAAGTAGAGCTCGATTTACTCAATCTAGGGTGCTCCATAATTGCAAACA
This sequence comes from Triticum urartu, assembly GCF_056163025.1. Lineage (NCBI taxonomy): Eukaryota > Viridiplantae > Streptophyta > Magnoliopsida > Poales > Poaceae > Triticum > Triticum urartu. Next base: position 223,949,044 of record NC_141878.1, read on the forward strand.
AAGACATGGATGGATAGAGCACTACAAGATTAACAAAACATCCTTACTGATCATCCTCAAAAGAGGCACGGATCACTAGGAAACAACATGAACATATGACATCATGAGATAAACAGCTTAAGGACTTGGTGGAAATGCGAAGTCCCTGAAAACAGAATTAACAAGTGCACCACTTTGCAAGCTTGTGCTAGTCACCACACACATCACAAAAATACATGGGTTGCACCTCTGGAAAGATGACAAAACCCTTAACAAAACACATGTAGAGCATCAGGGCATATCATGCACACATTAATCATGGCAAAAATGACAAAAAGCTAAATGGAGTAGCAGATCTGACAATTAACTCAAGTAGCCCTATTCTAACAGCATTTCGGGCATCAAGATGAGCTCAAATGAAAATGATGCAATGGAATGAAATGATGTAATCTCAGAGATGAACATTTTGATATGCTATATGCATGAATCGGAGCTACGGATGCAAAGTTACGGAGCTATGAACATGGGCACTTAGATCTGAGAATTTTTGGGACTTAGAGGAAAAATCAACCTCCCAGATCTAGGGTTTTGACCCGAGGCACGTAGATCGAGGCGGGGCCAGCGAAGGTGCGCCAGGACTGAATTTCAATGTTCATAAAGGACCCCAGCAATATATCTCTTTGATCTCTGGTATGGAAGGTAACTGACGAGACCGACTGAATTTCAATATATCTCTTTGATCTCTTTTTTGATTTGATTATTTCTTTTGCAGAGAAAATGAAGTTGGCTCTGGACAAGAAGGACTCGGACCTCGCCGCCACGCAAAAAGCAGCCCAAGACAAAACTGCTCTCGCAGACAAGAAGCTTGCTTCAGTCGGAACGCTTGAAGGAGAGGTGAATAGACTAAAATCTTGTCTTAATGAAGCTAACCGTGAAGTGACCAGCCTGAAGAAGGATAAGGTCGTCCTGAACGAAAAGTTGGAGTCTGCGATCCGCAAGAGGAATGACACAGAAGCTTATCTGAGGACCCTCGCCAAGAAGCTTTATCTCGTGCTGGAAGGTATTTCTTTTAATCCGACTGTGTTGATGCTTGCAATTGGGTCTTGCTCGGTTGATGGACAGGCTTTTGGCTGCAGAACTCTACCAAGACTTCAACGAAGAAACTGGAAGGGTCGAGACGGGTCTGGACCCTATCGCTTCTCCAGTCTGCGACGAAACTGCAATGAACGTGCTCCGACTGGAGTCCCGTATCGCTAGCGCCACAAGCTACCTCGCACGCCTGAAGGAGGTTGTCTCTCGAATCGACTCGACGCTTTGGCCGGGGGCAACGCTTCAGAATGATCTGGAATCTCTGATGACTCGTCTGAACGAGATCCCTGACCGAGTGCAAGAATGGAAGAAATTCTCCACCCGGTGTGGCGCTGTCCTTGGTGCGAGTCCATTGCAAGGAGGCTCGTGAAGACAAGCTGGCTACAATCAAAGTTGCGAACACCAAAAAGCACGACTTCCAATCCTTCATGGAGACTTTCATTCCTGTCGCCACTCGGATCGCTGATGGGATCGATCTGGACTCATTCATGGAGCCTGCCAGCCCTCCTCCGGCCGAGTGAACAATCTTATGAAACTTGGATATGCTTTAAATTTGCCTCGGAATGCTGAGTGGTTTCTGTAACCGTTAAACTCCTTCGGGCTTGGTGCCCGAGTATTTTTGATTCGCTGCTTGGAACCTTTTAGGATTTATTTGAATTTGGTTTATCTCCGAATGTGCTTGTGTTTGCCTCCAGATGGACTTTTCTCACTACACCTCGTCGCCCTTGTGGATAGGGATGGGGAGGATGTTGTATTTGTGTCGCAGCTCCTAAGGAGAAGGTTGCAGTGGACCTGCACCTCATCATCCTTGCGGATGGGGATAGAGCGGACGTTGTATTTGTGTCGCAGCTCCGAAGGAGAAGGTTGCAGTCGACCTGCACCTCGTCGTCCTTGCGGATAGGGATGGAGCGGACGTTGTATTTGTGCCGCAGCTCCGAAGGAGAAGGTTGCGGTCGACCTGCACTTCGTCGTCCTTGCGGATAAGGATGGAGCGGACGTTGTATTTGTGCCGCAGCTCCAAAGGAGAAGGTTGCAGTCGACCTGCACCTCGTTGTCCTTGCGGATAGGGATGGAGCGGACGTTGTATTTGTGCCGCAGCTCCGAAGGAGAAGGTTGCAGTCGACCTGCACCTCGTCGTCCTTGCGGATGGGGATGGGTCTCAAACTTAGGCGAGTGCTGGACTGCCGTTAAGCCTCCTAGTGAGAGAACTTAGGCGAGTGCTCGACTGCAGTCGAGTGGGAGGATTGCTCTCCACTCGGTAGGATTTTTCCAAACTTAGGTGAGTGCTAGACTGCCGTTAAGTCTCTTAGTGAGAGAACTTAGGCGAGTGTTCGACTGCAACTAAGCCCCCGAGTGGGAGGATTGCTCTCCACTCGGTGGGATTTTTCAAACTTAGGCGAGTGCTGGACTGCCGTTAAGTCTCTTAGTGAGAGAACTTAGGCGAGTGCTCAACTACAGCTAAGCCCCCGAGTGGGAGGATTGCTCTCCACTCGGTGGGATTTTTCAAACTTAGGCGAGTGTTGGACTGCCGTTAAGTCTCTTAGTGAGAGAACTTAGGCGAGTGCTCGACTGCAGCTAAGCCCCCGAGTGGGAGGATTGCTCTCCACTCGGTGGGATTTTTTCAAACATAGGCGAGTGCTCGACTGCCGTTAAGTCTCTTAGTGAGAGAACTTAGGCGAGTGCTCGACTGCAGCTAAGCCCCCAAGTGGGAGGATTGCTCTCCACTCGGTGGGATTTTTTCAAACTTAGGCGAGTGCTGGATTGCCGTTAAGTCTCTTAGTGAGAGAACTTAGGCGAGTTCTCGACTGCAGCTAAGCCCACGAGTGGGAGGATTGCTCTCCACTCGGTGGGATTTTTTCAAACTTAGGCGAGTGCTCGACTGCCGTTAAGTCCCTTAGTGAGAGAACTTAGGCGAGTGCTTGACTGCAACTAAGCCCCGAGTGGGAGGATTGCTCTCCACTCAGTGGGATTTTTTCAAACTTAGGCGAGTGCTGGACTGCCGTTAAGTCTCTTAGTGAGAGAACTTAGGCGAGTGCTCGACTGCAGCTAAGCCCCCCGAGTGGAGGATTGCTCTCCACTCGGTGGGATTTTTTTCAAACATAGGCGAGTGTTGGACTGCCGTTAAGCCTCTTAGTGAGAGAACTTAGGCGAGTGCTCGACTGCAGCTAAGCCCCCGAGTGGGAGGATTGCTCTCCACTCGGTGGGATTTTTTCAAACTTAGGCAAGTGCTCGACTACCGTTAAGTCCCTTAGTGAGAGAACTTAGGCGAGTGCTCGACTGCAGCTAAGCCCCCGAGTGGGAGGATTGCTCTCCACTCGGTGGGATTTTTTCAAACTTAGGCGAGTGCTGGACTGCCGTTAAGTCTCTTAGTGAGAGAACTTAGGCGAGTGCTCGACTGCAGCTAAGCCCGCGAGTGGGAGGATTTCTCTCCACTCGGTGGGATTTTTTCAAACTTAGGCGAGTGCTCGACTGTCGTTAAGTCCCTTAGTGAGAGAACTTAGGAGAGTGCTCGACTGCAGCTAAGCCCCCCGAGTGGGAGGATTGCTCTCCACTCGGTGGGATTTTTTCAAACTTAGGCGAGTGCTGGACTGCCGTTAAGCCTCCTAGTGAGAGAACTTAGGCGAGTGCTCGACTGTAGCTAAGCCCCCGAGTGGGAGGGTTGCTCTCCACTCGGTGGGATTTTTCAAACTTAGGCGAGTGCTGGACTGCCGTTAAGTCTCTTAGTGAGAGAACTTAGGCGTGTGCTCGACTGCAGGTAAGCCCCCCGAGTGGGAGGATTGCTCTCCACTCGGTGGGATTTTTTTCAAACTTAGGCGAGTGCTGGACTGCCGTTAAGCCTCTTAGTGAGAGAACTTAGGCGAGTGCTCGACTGCAGCTAAGCCCCCGAGTGGGAGGATTGCTCTCCACTCGGTGGGATTTTTTCAAACTTAGGCGAGTGCTCGACTGTCGTTAAGTCTCTTAGTAAGAGAACTTAGGCGAGTGCTCGACTGCAGCTAAGCCCCCGAGTGGGAGGGTTACTCTCCACTCGGTAGGATTTTTTCAAACTTAGGCGAGTGCTGGACTGCCGTTAAGTCTCTTAGTAATAGAACTTAGGTGAGTGCTTGACTACAGCTAAGCCCCCGAGTGGGAGGGTTGCTCTCCACTCGGTAGGATTTTTTCGAACTTAGGCGGAACGGATTCACGACTAAGCCCACCCACTGGGGTATTTCAAAAGTAAATAAGAACAACACAATCGATGAGAGAACCGTACGCTCTTGTCTTTGATAAACAAATTACAAAAGGTGTTGCTTATTACATTTTATTCGAGCAAGTGTTTAAGTATAAAAGGGGCGGAGCAGCTTCGCGTTCCAAGCCCGTGGCTCGTCTTTCTGATGCTTGATACTGTAAAGATGATATGCTCCGTTGTGGAGAACTTTGGTGACGATGAAGGGTCCTTCCCAAGTTGGAGCGAGCTTGTGTGGTTTCTGCTGATCAACTCGAAGAACCAAGTCTCCTTCTTGAAAGGCCCAACCCCTCACATTCCTGGCGTGGAATCGACGCAAGTCTTGCTGATAAATGGTCGAGCGGATCAAGGCCATCTCTCTTTCCTCCTCTAGGAGATCGACTAAATCTTGTCGGGCCTGCTCTGCTTCTGCTTCGGAGAAGAGTTCAACTCGGGGTGCATTGTGGAGCAAGTCACTTGGCAGAACAGTTTCGGCTCCATAAACTAAGAAGAAAGGAGTTCTTCCAGTCGACCGATTAGGAGTTGTCCTTAAGCCCCACAGAACTGACGAAAGTTCATCAACCCAAGCACCTGCCGCGTGTTTGAGATCACGCATCATTCGGGGTTTCAGTCCTTTGAGAATTAGGCCATTGGCTCTTTCTGCTTGTCCGTTCGACTGCGGGTGAGCGACAGAAGCATAGTCGACTCGAGTGCCCTAAGAGGCGCAGAAAGCTCTGAACTCATCGGAATCGAAGTTCGACCCGTTGTCCTTGATGATGCTGTGTGGGACTCCATATCTGAATGTCAATTCCCTGATAAAACTGACAGTGGTGCTAGCATCAAGGTTCTTGATAGGTTTGGCTTCGATCCATTTGGTAAACTTGTCAACTGCAACGAGCACGTGAGTGAAGCCGCTTTTGCCGGTTCTCAGCGGTCCAACCATATCCAGTCCCCAAACAGCGAAGGGCCAGACGACGGGGGTGGTCTTCAGGGTTGACGCTGGCTTGTGAGACATATCGGAGTAAAATTGACAGCCTTCACATCTTTCGACTATATCTTTCGCCATCTCATTTACTCGTGGCCAATAGAATCCAGCTCGGTATGCTTTAGCCACGATGGCCTGAGAGGACGCATGGTGACCACAGGTCCCCGAGTGGATGTCATTGAGGATCATTCGACCTTCTTCTAGTGTTATGCACTTCTGACCGACTCCAGTCACACTTTCCCTGAACAGCTGCCCTCTTATCATAGTAAAAGCTTTGGATCGACGGACGATCTGTCGAGCTTCTTCTTCATCCTCTGGGAGCTCTTTCCTGAGGATGTATGCAATGTAGGGCACCGCCCAGTCGGGAGTAATGGCTAGAACCTCCATGATCAGGTCGACCACAGCTGGGACCTCGACTTCAGTCGGATCCGTGGCGCTCTTGGGTTGCGGGGGCTCTTCAGTGAAAGGGTCTTCCTGAACTGTCGGTGTGTGGATATGCTCCAAGAACACATTGCTGGGAATGGCTTCTCTCTTGGAACCTATCTTTGCCAATTCATCAGCTGCTTGATTTTTCAATCGGGGGACGTGGTGGAGTTCTAACCCCTCGAACTTCTTCTCAAGCTTTCTCACCGTGTTGCAGTAACCAGTCATGGCTGGACTTCTGACGTCCCACTCCTTCATCACTTGATTAACTACCAAATTTGGGTCACCATAGACCATGAGGCGATGGACGCCGAGTGAGATGGCCATGCGCAACCCATACAGGAGTGCTTCATATTCTGCTTCATTGTTGGAGTAATCAAAGTGAATCTGGAGGACATATCTGAGCTTGTCTCCTCGGGGGGATACCAGAACTACTCCAGCACCAGAACCGTTCAACATCTTGGATCCTCAAAGAACATGGTCCAGTGCTCAGAGTGAACTTGAGTCGGTAGTTGCTGTTCGATCCACTCGGCGAGGAAATCTGCTATTGCTTGGGACTTGATAGCTTTCTTTGCCTCAAACTTGATATCCAAGGGAAGGAGTTAAATCACCCATTTTGCCACTCGACCAGTTGCATCTCTGTTGTGCAGAATCTCTGACAATGGAGCGTCGTAGACGATTGTAACAGAGTGATCTGAGAAGTAGTGTGCAACCTTCTTCATGGTCATGTAAATTCCATAGACAAGCTTCTGATAGTGAGGATATCTCTACTTTGACGGGGTCAAGACTTCAGAAATATAATAAACTGGGCGTTGGACTTTGTACGCTTTTCCTTCTTCTTCTCGCTCGACCGTAAGTACTGTACTGACGACTTGTCCAGTGGCTGCTATATAAAGCAGTAGAGGCTCTTTGCTGACTGGAGCAGCAAGCACCGGCTGGGTGGAAAGCAGGGCTTTTAGCTCTGCGAATGCTGTATCACCTTCTGGAGTCCACTCGAACTTATCTGATTTCTTCATCAGTTGGTAAAGAGGCAGCGCCTTTTCACTGAGGCGAGAAATGAATCGACTTAGGGCGGCCAAGCAACCCGTGAGCTTCTGGACATCATGCACACGCACAGGGCGTTTCATTCGGAGTATAGCGCCTACTTTCTCTGGGTTAGCATCGATTCCTCATTCGGAAACAAGAAAACCGAGTAACTTGCCGCCTGGAACTCCAAACGTGCACTTTGATGGATTGAGCTTGATATCATACCTTCGAAGGTTGGCAAAGGTTTCAGCGAGGTCGGTCAGCAGGTCGGAACCTTTACGTGACTTGACCACAATGTCATCCATGTATGCTTCCACATTCTGACTGATCTGAGTGAGCAGGCACTTCTGAATCATCCGCATAAATGTGGCTCCGGCATTCTTCAAGCCGAATGGCATTGTGACATAGCAGAAGCACCCAAACGGGGTGATAAAAGCTGTCTTTATTTCGTCAGGTCCGTACAGACAGATCTGGTGGTACCCGGAGTAGGCATCCAAAAAGGACAAACGCTCGCACCCAGCAGTCGAATCGACTATCTGATCGATGCGAGGGAGAGGGAAGTGATCTTTCGGGCAGGCCCGATTGATATGCTTGAAAGCGATGCACATGCGGAGTGAGTCATCTTTCTTTGGGACCATGACAACATTGGCTAACCACTCGGAGTGGTAAATCTCTCGGATAAACTCAGCTGCCAAAAGCCGAGCCACCTCTTCGCCGATTGCTTTTCTTTTCTGGACGGCGGACCATTGAAGATGCTCTTTGACTGGTTTCACTTTCGGGTCGACTCGCTAACGATGCTCAGCCAGTCCCCTGGGAACACCTGGCATGTCAGAAGGCTTCCATGCAAATATGTCCTAGTTCTCAAGGAGGAACTGGATGAGTGCTTCTTCCTATTTGGAGTCGAGTGTGGTCGAAATGTGGGTCGGAGCTGCATCGGGGTCCATCGGGTGAATGTGAACAGACTTCACCTCGCCAGTTGACTGGAATACTGAATCCGTGGCTGGCTTCTTGGCTCGCAGCAAGTCACTCGGGTCTGTATTTTTCTGGTATTCTTGCAATTCTACCACGGCCATCTAGGCATCGGCGATCTTTGAGCCCTTCTGGAAACACTCTTCTGCCTTTTTCCGATTACCAGAGATATTGATCACTCCTCTGGGACCAGGCATCTTCAGTTTGAGGTACACGTAACAAGGTCGAGCCATGAATTGTGCATAAGCTGGCCTGCCCAGAATTGCATGATACGCACTCTGAAAATCCACGACTTCAAACATCAACTTTTCTTTGCGGTAATTTTTGGCATCACCGAAAACCACGTCGAGTGCAATCTGACCGAGGGACGCAGCCTTCTTGCCTAGGATGACCCCATGGAAACTCATATGGCTTTCACTGAGTCTGGACATCGGAATGCCCATTCCTTTCAATGTTTCTGCATACAGAATGTTCAGGCCACTGCCACCGTCCATCAGGACCTTTGTCAGTCGAGTGCCTTCGACCACCGGGTCGACCACCAGCGCTTGCCTCCCAGGGGTGGCAATGTGCGCTGGATGATCAGACTGGTCGAACGTAATGGCAGTCTGAGACCATTTCAAGTAACTGGGTGTCGCCGGAGCGACCATTTTCACTTCTCTGTTGATGACTTTCAATCGACTCTTGTTTTCAACATCAGCAAAAATCATCAGAGTGGAATTCACGTGAGGATAACCGTCATCATCTTCTCCTTCACTCTCAGCATTGTCTGCCTCCTTCTCCTTTTCCTTGGGCTGTTTCTCTCGGAACTGCTGGATCAGGAGCCGACACTGTCGAGTGGTATGCTTTGGGTAAATGAAATTACCTTCTTCGACTTTTTTGGTGTGGATATGGCACGGCAGATCCAACACGTAATTTCCATCTTGATCTTTTACTTTCTTGGGGTTCCACGGCCCTTTGGGCTTCCCCTTGAACTTTCCTTGAACCATAGCCAAGGCCTCACCCGGAGCAGCTGGTTCGGCCTTGCGTTTTTGTTTCCGACTGGAGTTTCCTCCTCCGGCTTCGTGAGCGACTGCTTTGTGCTTGCCGCTCCGCAGTCGCTCTTCTTCTTCACCATTGGCATACTTGGTGGAAATTTCCATCATCCGAGTCAGAGTCATGTTTCCTGTCCGACCGAATTTCAGATTCAACTCCCGGTACCTGACGCCTTCCTTGAAAGCACAAATTGCCTGATGATCAGACACATCTTCCACCGTGTGGTGCAGGGTGATCCACCTCTGGGTATAATCTCTCAAAGTTTCATTTGGTTTCTGGACGCAACACTGCAATCCTGTCAAACCTGCTTGCCGTTTGCAAGTACCCTCAAACGTTCTGACAAACACTCGGGCGAGATCTTCCCAAGTATAGATGCTGCCAGGTGCCAACTGATTCAGCCACGCTCTAGCCGAGCCCTCCAACATCAGAGAAAGGTGTTTCATGGCCACCTCATCATTGTCGCCACCAATCTGGACAGCCACTCGGTAGTCTTCGAGCCAGGTGTCAGGCTTGGACTCTTCGGTGAACTTACTGACTCTAGTCGCCAACCTGAAGTTGGGGGGAATCACTGCAGCTCTGATAGCTCTGCTGAAGCACTCTGGGCCAAAGACATGCACTCTATTGCTGGTTTGTGGGCCTCTGTCATGACCATCTCGGTGAGCTCTGTTTCTGTCGACCAAGCCCTGCACGAGAATAGATCTCGCATCAAAGCCTGGCTCCCTAGGGTCGACTGGAATACCTCTTCTGACACTGTTAGGGCGTCTGTCTTCATGTGGCCGCGACACGTATGACCCACTCCTTGGAGGAGGCATGGGCACTCGATGGCGACCATCGCGATCGGATCGATGATCATACTGCTCCTGGTTTCTGTACTGATCACGCCGCTCTCCACGTCCCTCACGCCTCGGGGGCGATCTCGGGCTATGGGCCGACTGGACCGTATCTGCGACCATAGATCTACTATGGATCCTATCCTGCGACTGATAGACGACCGTATTCTGCTCTCCCGCTGCCCGGAGCAAGGCCCTGATCTGCGCCAGACCTCGGCCAGCCTCTGACTGGGAAGGTTGAATCGACTCTGCTATCCGGGCAGCAGCTGCTAGGTTTTAGATCGGCGTTCGGTATACCTGAGCCGGAGGTGGAAAAAGTTGGCGTCGGCTAGACTCAGGAGCACGCTGATGAGCGTGATCGTCGAGTGTGCGCTGGAGGTTCTCCAGCCGAGTGCGCTCAGCCAGATTGGCCAGGCGAGCCTGCTCCAAGGCCTGGCCTTGGGTGTATCTCCAACTATAGGAGTATGCAGGGCATCCATGTTTCGGCAACGAAGTTCTTCTCTCTACTGCGAGGAGAGAGGCTCGGGGCGGTACTCCTCGTGAACGCGCGATGGGTCGCCGTTCCCGTCGCCTCCGTCTTCACGATCGAAGCCAGGAAGGCCGCGTGGTCCATTGACCACCAGGACTTCCGCTGCCGAGTCATTGTTGCCGCACTCGGATGCAGTCTCTACGGAGCCAGTCGACAGATCGAACAGGCCGTAGAGAGACTCGTCGGGCTCGATCGCCGCGACTTGAGGGGTGGCGGACTGGCGGGCCGCCGCATGCTTCACCCATCGTTGAAGCCTTGACCGGCCGGTGCGCTTGCTCCGGTGGGTCGCGGGGAGGGGGAAAGCCGTTGGAGTCGAGTGGTACTGGGTCGACGGTTGCCGCAGGAGGACGCCGCGGACGCACGGGTGAAAGTGCGTCGCCCCGCGGGCAGGGAGCACGTCGACGTCGAGTGGTGCCTCCTGAAGCCAAGTGGAGTCGTCGGCGACAAACACGAGCGCGCCGAGACAGATCTCGCAGCCCTCAGCCAAACCTCCGCCTGGAATCATGATGATGGGGATCGGAAAAATTGCAACTTCTCCAATAAGTCGCTAAGACACCTGCCCCACAGTGGGCGCCAACTGTCGTGGATCTAAGACTGACAGTAGAATGGGGGGTAAGTATGAGGAGGCAAGATCCTAGCTATGAAGGAGTTGTACATGCGAGTTTTACGAGTTCAGGCCCTTCTCGGAGGAAGTAACAGCCCTACGTCTCGGTGCCCTGAGGCGGCCGACTGGATTATATGTGTGTGCGAGTTTACAAAAAGATGCGAACCCTTATCCCAGAGGAGGGGGTGGCTTATATAGAGTGCGCCAGGACCCCAGCTCCCCTCCGTTACACATGATTCAATGTTCATAAAGGAAAGGCGTTACTGGTAACGTCTACAGTAAAGCGTCATAAATGCTCATAATGCTATGATTTAAGTCCTGACCATTGCATAGTGGAGGGTTCCTCATCTTCTGGTGGTCGAGTGTCTTCAAGGTGGTCGAGTGTCTTTAAGGTGGTCGAGTGAGTGCATCTCCACGGTCAAGTGGTTGATGGTTTCTCTTCGACTGTTTCCGATTCTTTGTAGAGATGTCCTTGGGGAGGGTAAGTTGGACAGGTCCATGACCCTACCCTAGGTACATAGCTTCATCAGACACGTGGCACGGCCCAACAGAGGCCCATTCCTGTGAAAAGGCCGGCCCGTTTGACTTGGTCAAAAGCTGGCGGGCCGGCCCATGGAAAGCCTGTTAACGGCCTGTTCGAATATAGTCCATTTACAACCCGCTAACCCAAGGCCCGTTACGCCCTATCCGAATTAGGCCCAGTAGCGTCGTCTGGGCCATCCAATATGATTCCAGCCCGTTTTCACTTCTGGCCCATGTATGGCCCATGACGTCTTTCGGCCCATATGAGGCCCTATGTAACTCTTGGTCTACTAACGGCCCGTGGTGAAACTGGCCCGTAATGAACAGTGTATCACTTTACACCCATTAACTGCCCGTGGTGAAACTGGCCCGTAATGAACAGTGTATCACTTTATACCCATTAACGGCCCGTTATTCTGTTGGGCCGTTTCCATCCCATGTTATCTTTCAGCCTTCTCAGAGCCCATTTATTCTTGGGCTCATTTCCAGCATTCGTTTACTTACGGCCCGTTACTGTCATTTTCTGCTTGTGGGCCAAATTCACCTCGTGGTTACAGTCGGCCCGATTGTGGTCCGTTAATACGTTGGGCCGATTTCATAGCATCATCAAATACGGCCTATTGACGATGGCCCGTTATGGTCGACCCATGAACGGACGATTCCAACTCTAGCCCGTTTATGGCCATAATGCGGTCTGTTTGGCCCATGTTTGGCCAATCGATTATGCGGCCCGTATAAGGCCCATTGATAATACGGCCCGCAGAAGGCCCATTGTTTCTACGGCCCGTAGAAGGCCCATTGTTTCTACGGCCCGTAGAAGGCCCACTGTTTCTACGGCCAGTAGGAGGCCCAGTGTCACTACAGTAAATATTAGCCCATGGTTATTGTAGCCTAGTTTTAAAAAATAGGTTATTGCAGCCACTAGCTAACCGCGGAAAAAGAACTGCAATGACTACAAGAAAACAAATAAACAAGACAACAAGGAAATAAATAAGCAAGCAACTAACGCTAGGCTATCACGGCTATTACACATATTACATCCACTGGGCATCAAAGTTCGCCACCAGTGCAAATATAGGGAACAAAGCAGCATATCATATACACTGGTTGTCAAAGTTGGCGACCAGTGCAAATAAACGCCGCAGCAAAACAAATCCAGAACTGAAACCACTTCAGAGGATCTCAAGAAACAATATCCTGGGTACCCATAATGCTGGCAAGATGCTTAGCAAGCTTATTAACTTTCTCTTGTTTGGCGCTTACATCCTCCAGCGCTTGCTGTTGCACTAGAAAATATGCACTGAATTCTGCAGGGACTTGCTCAGTCCTTCAGCTTCCTGTCGCAGCACATCTGACCGATGTCTTTCAACTTGAAGTTGAGACTCAAGAAGACGAACTGATTCAGGCAGCGAGTTCGAACAGCTTGTGCCAGAAGTACTGGCCAGTAACTCGAACACTACATCAAGACAGGACTTTTGGGTTCCCTCACTATCATCAAGATAGTTTTTATCAGCTTTCTTGGAAACCAACAGGGATGTCTCACTATCTTGAACCTTATCTGCATTACTTCCTTTACCATTGGATGACGCGGTACTGTTCTCCAATATTTTGTCCGCATTCTAAAAGAGAAACAAGCAGACACATCACATGTTTACCATGTTGTATATGAAACTCATTTTGGTAAATGAGTTCAGTAGTAAAGTGGAAAGGATAACAGCATGAAACAAACATATATCTATGTACCATGGTCACTTTATGGTCTATATCATTCTACTTTTTGTTGCCAAATCAAGATACAGACACATTTCAAATAATATTTGTTCAAGACAAAGCAGAATAGACTGAATATAAGTGTGGGTAACTATAGAGCAATAACAACACTTGTAATGTGCATGACATGAGAACATAACTATTTATTCAATTGAAACTGAAATCAACATAGAGCAGGTTACAACAGCAAACTAGTTAAAGAAACATGTTTAAAACATACCTGTTGCACCATTGGAGTTTCAATTCCGTCCTTCAAATTTGAAAATAGTTGGTATGAGTAAATACAGTCATGCAAGAGCAAAGGAGTATGAACCATAGCTACAGAACCTGACCTGAGAACAAATCTTCTTCTCCTTTAAGCGTTGAGTTGGGATTCAGAGTGGTGGTCCTCGTGCTTTGGGCACTGCAGTTCCCTTACTAACTGCTCGTGTTTGGGTGCTCTGTGGTGGAGACGGTGCTGTGTCAACTGGAACTGGGTTACTATCTGCCGGGGTTGGGGTTAGAAGGGGTGTAGCTGGTTCTCTGTCCAACTGGGTAGGGGTACAATCTGCGAGAGTCTGGGTTATGTGTGGTGGATCTGGTCCTTGGGCAAGTACAATCGTGGTTCTATCTGCATCAACTAGTAGCACTATCTTTTCTAAAGACCGTGTTGTTACTCCCTTAGATACTGCCATCACGCTCTCCAATTCAAATGGATGATAAACAAGAAAAGTAATTGAAAGTATAGACATTGTATGATACAGAGGTGCAATGGATAGTGGGGAATAAAAGAGGGCATGAAATAATTCATATTTATGTTGTCTAACCAAACAGGATAGCATGACACAATTTCACATATATGATGGCTAACTAAACAGGATAGCATGACACAATTTCACATTATGATGGCTAACTAAAAAAGATGGAAAGACATAGTTCAAAATATGAGACTATGTAAACAGGATGACATGACATAACTATATAATGTGTTTATTAAATAGGTTGGAATGCCATAATTCACATAGATTCACGGATAGAATGCCATAATTCAAAATATGATGACTGTAAACACTAAACAGGATGAGATGATATAACTATATGATGTCTTTATTAAATGGATTGCCATGCCATAATTCAGATAGATGATGTGTATGTACTATGTAAACATGATGTCATGATATAATTCAAATATATGATTTATATAGTAAGCAAGTAAGCAGATGACATGTGAGTCGCTGAGATGCATAATCATCGATTGTTTTGAATGTTCTCTATGAATTGCCAGGCCTGTGTGTTTGATTGCAATGTACAGAAACGCTAAAAAGCTGCTCAAACTCTTTGTACTCCTTCTGTTCCTTTTTACTTCGCACATTGTGAAAGTGCATACTTTTTGTATAAGATTGGTCAAAGTAGAGATACTTTGACTGCAGACAAAACTTGTATGCAGACTAGAAAGGACCGGAGGGAGTACATGTGAAACTGCCGCAAACGAGGTGATCACCCTGGGAATAATGCTAGTACGTATTGTTTTGCATGTTCATCCAATGCCAGTGATACAGAAATTCGAACTAATCAAAATAAATTCATTCATACACGGTCGGATTTCATATAAACATGCCAGATTTCATTACATTTCATACATTCTTCAACTAAAAAGGGGTGCGCTGGAGGTATAATTAATTAACCAAAGCTACCCACCTGTGTCCCGCTGAGCCGAACAGAAGCTTCAGTGACTTAACTGCAGGTGCAGTTGCGTAACTGACATGTGGCCTGTTGGGCCCACGTGTCAGTCAGCCAACTGCACCAGCAGTTAAGTAGAAGCAGCGTTATTCTCCAGCAGAACTCCCCGACTCCACATCGCCGCCAAGAAGCTAACCGGCCGTCAATGGTCAACCCGCCTAGCTTGGCTTCAACAGGAGGGTAGCAGCGGTGGCCTTACTTGGACCCGAGCGGTGGTGACCTACCATGTTCTACTCTTCCTCGTTTTTTGTGTGGCGCGGCCTCGTTAGCAGCGGGGCGGGGCCTCGGCGGAGCCGGCGATGTCCTCTGTCTCATTGCCGGCGGGCGGCGCCTCAGCGAAGTGGTGGAAATCCTCCCCCGCGTTGCCGGCAGGGTGGGGCCTCGGCTGAGCCGGCGATGTCCTCTGCCTTGTTGTTGGCGATGCGGGGCCTTGGCGGAGCTGGCGGTGTCCTCTGCCTCGTTGTTGGCGCCGCAGGGCCTCGGCGGAGCAGGGCCTCGTCGACGCCAGCGGAGCGGGGACTCGTCGGAGCCGGCATTGTCCTCTGCCTCGTCCTAGGTCTCGCCAAACAGCGCCTCGCCCATTTCATCGCCCTCTTTGCTAGCCTCTTTGTAGGCGGCCGCAGCCTTCGCCACCTGCATGCGGTACCGCCAGTGCTCGAGGCGGCCCTTGCGGGCGAAGCGGTACGAGTCGAGCAGCGCCTCCTGCTCCGCCCGCTCCGCGGTGATATGCTCCTCCGCCTGTAGGTGCTCCTAGAGGAGATGGTGATTGTAGGCGGCGTCGGCCTGCGCCTCCCGGAACTGCTCCTGACGCATCTGCCTCACACTGTCCATATATTGGGCACGGGCCTCGCCGATGGTCATGGTGCAATGCACCGGCGAGGATGGCGCAGAGGAGGGGGTTGGCGCCGGCTCGTCGACTACCATGTTCTCCATTGGGACGTCGTCGTCCTCCGGCTGCCTGCCGGCCAGCCGGTCGGCAGCAATGGCTGCCATCTCCTTGTGGTCCATCGTCCGCCCGTCCCGAAGAGCGCTGGAGCACGAGGAAGCCATGGTGGGCAGTAATAGTGTGGACAGGAGAAAGGGAACCGATGCGGATGACTGCGGCTATGGCCGGCGCAGCAGTTTATATAGAAATGGTGGGTGGGCGGAGGGACGGACGTGTGGCGCCGGAGTAGCCGCCTCGGCAACCGCGTATTATTAATGTGGGCGGCAGATGGATGGACGGACGGCACTTGTGTCATTTGAAGGCGGAGCAATCGCTTGCACCGGGAAGCGGGGCGGTCGGCGCTGACTATTTCGGGCAGAAAGCGCGCGCGGGCGAGGAGATGACTTTACTTGGAGAGGATGACAATGGGGACCCACCAGGTCCATAGCCTCACGTACGCAAGTGCCTCCTTATTTTTTATATATACTCCCGGTGCATCACGACCTCCTGGTTTCCTAGGTCGCATTAGAAATAAAACTATACTCCCTCCGTCTAGGTGAATAAGTCGTATTAGAAGGTGCATTATGACCTAGGTGCAAGCAGATTGGTGGAAAATAAGAATATTTCTCTCTTCTAAACACAACATTTAATCACAACAGTTAAGAGGATGCCTTATTAGCTACCCATGCAGGCCATCGTAATTCATAGCATGCAGAGCGCTTTTATTTCTTGCCTAATAACCGCATGGACGTGCTGCATGCATTGGTCCTTGCCCGAGCAAAAAAAAGGGAGGAAAGGGGTTTCCACGGGAGACAACAAGGCAGAGGTGGAAGCGCTCGCTGGAGTAATTTATTTTGCTTCCCCCTGGTTTCCTGACATCAGGGTCCCACACCATTGTCAACCTATGTAGTAGTCAATAAACGAGAGAATTACACAAGAAGCGGCCGACAGCTGGGACCAAGCAGCTCAAGAAGTATTTGTGTTTTTTAGGTGTGAGCAATGCAGAGTTTTTCGATGTTTAGCCCAGATATTAATTTTTCTCCTCTAAACAACAACGAAAACATCGCTGCAGGTATTAACTGGGCGGGTTGTGGCCCGTCTAGCCCAGGCCAGATATCCAGCCCAGATATTAATTTTTTTCAAGCTGAAAATGGCTAGCCCAGCTATAATTTTTTTTAAGAATACCCAGGCAAGGTCAAGTTGTTATTCTCCGCCCCGCTGGGCTGCAAATCTTTCCTAGGAGGGATGCATTAGGCTTAACAAGAAAATGGGCTTTAAAAAATAATAAATGGAATGTAATTATAAAAACTGGGCAGTAACTATAAAAAAATGCACCAAACACGTGATTACTTTATAAAATATTATTTTTGGATATTCAAAATTTTAATTTCATTAATTGTTGCGAGCGCAATGTTTCGTTGGATTTTTACGTAATATAAATTTATATTGAAATTGTATTTAATCTGACTAGAAATTTCGGGATAAAAATATTTCGGATCCCATCAAAATGTGGGAAATTTTATTGAATTCTGTTTTGGACGGTTGGTTGAAATGGGTTGTACTTTTAACAAACTGTAAATGGGCTGTAGTAAATTCCATTAGAATTCAAAAATGGGCTACACATTCTTACAAATCTCAAATGGGCTATACGTTCTCTGCCACACACTTCTGGCCTTACTAAGTTGACGCGTCCCCTAAAAAAACAGAGTTGACGCATATGCAAGGCTTTGTCAACTTATAGTCAACACACGGTTCTAGCAACAGTGGTCGTTGGATGTCCATCCAACGGATGTCGTGCTTCTTCTTCAATCTCGGATATTCTAGCTTCACCCGCCCAAAAAATGATTCTCCCCCTGACATCTGGGCCGCGCCGTTTCGGAAGCTGACCTGTGGGCCTACTAAGTTGACGTACCAAGGGCTTTGTCAACTTAATCAATATAAACGATTCTAGCTGCAGTGACCGTACGATGTCCATCCAACGGCCGTAGTGCTTCTTCAACCTATGGTCTTCTTGCTCCAGCCGCCCAAAACAGCGCCGGTCCTGTCACCTGCTCCTGCCTCCCGTGGCCGGCTGTGCTGCCGCGGAGGCCTCACCGCCCCCTACTATTCCCACCGCTGGCCAGGCCCTGCGACGACGGCAGCCTCACACCGCAGCCGAACGAGTGAACCCTCATGCTCCTCTCCACGTGGGCATCCACTGCCACGTCTTCACCAGCTCCGCGTCGTCCCCTTCCTAGGCCTCGCCGTCGTCCACTGCCCTGGTGCTCTCGGCGTGGCGTGGTCAACGTGGTCAAGGAACAACTTCCATTGGACGTGGACTGTACGTGGAGAGGCTGACAGCTGGGTCCACGGCGGAAAATAATGATTCCTCCACCTGACAGCAGGGACCCACCGAACGGGCCACCAGTATTTTGCGAAAAAAATTGTTTCCCCCTGACTGCTGGGACCCACTGGATGGGCCACCGTATTTCACAAAAAAAACGTTCCCCCCACTGTCAGCTCGGACCCACCGGAAGTGCCTCCTTATTACGCACAAAAAAATGAATACTCCCCCGGCTAGCTGGGACCCACCTTGCTGGGAAGCTGACTTGTGGGCCTACTAAGTTGACGGGGACGAAGGGCTTTGTCAACTTAGTCAATATGGACGATTCTAGCTCCAGTGACCGTACGATGTCCATCCAACGACCGTAGTGCTTCTTCAACCTCTGGTCTTCTTGCTCCAGCCGCCCAAAGCAGCGCCGATCGTGCCGCATGCTCCTGCCTCCCGTGGCCGGTTGTGCTGCTGTAGAGGCCTCACCGCCCCTACTCTTCCCACCGCCGGCCAGGCCCTGCGGCGACGGCAGCCTCACACCGCAGCCGAAGCAGTGAACCCTCATAGTCCTCTCCGCGCGGGCTTCCACTGCTGCGTCGTCCCCTTCCTAGGCCTCGCCGTCGTCCACCGTCGTGGTGCTCTCCACGCGGCGTGGTCAACGTGGTCGAGGAACGACTTCCATCGGAAGAGTACTGTACGTGGAGAGGCTGACAGCTGGGTCCACGGCCACAGCCCAGTTTTTTTGTGATTTGCCAAGTAAGTCGCTTTGTCAGGCCTGTTGGACTGCAAATTTTTCAAGATGAGGAGATCTTTCATTCGGCTGGCCGAGAAAATGGCCCATCAGTAATGAGAAATGGGTTGTACATTTTTAAAACACATCAAACCGGCAATTAGTTTCAAATATCTTTTTTTCATTTCAAGATTTTAAATTACATTAATTTTTATGCGTGGAGAATTTGTTGGATTTTATATTGATATACATTTATTTTTAAAATCAGTTTGAATGTGAGTCAAAATTTTGGGATTGAAAACAGTTCGGACCGCATCGAAATATGCAAAATTTCGTATAATTTTTTAACCGTTGCCACAATATGGGCTGTAATGCTAACAAAAAGAATATGGGCTCCAAAAAAACCTTAAGAATTAGCAAATGGGCTGTAAATTATTAGAAATAATGGCAGATGGGTTGTATGTTGTTTTCCACAGATTTGAGGCTTTCCTAAAAAAGGTTGACGCACAAGCACTGACTGTTGGATGTCCATCCAACGGCCGTTGTGCTTCTTCAATCTCTGCTCTTCCTGCTCCAGCCGCTCAAACAAGCGCCGACGGGACTGCCTGCTCCCTCCTCCTCGCGGCCGGCTGTGCTGCCGCGCAGGCCTCACCGCCCGACCGTACTCCCATTGCTGGCCTAGCCATCCCTCTACTCACCCACACCTGCTGTTATTCTCCGGCGATGGCAGACGAACCAGTAAACCCTCGTACAGTCGTACTCCCCTCCGCGTGGGAAACAACTGCCGAGTCTTCCCTGCCTCCATGTCCTCCCCTTCCTAGGCCTCGCCGTCGTCCACCGCCCTGGTGCTCTCGGCGTAGCGTGGTCAATGTGGTCAAGGAACGACTTCCATCGGACGTGGACTGTACGTGGAGAGGCTGACATCTGGGTCCACGACCGCAGCAAGGAAGTGCCTCCTTATTACGCGGAAAATAATGATTCCTCCACCTGACAGCTGGGACCCACCGCACGGGCCACTGTATTTCGTGAAAAAAACGTTTCCCCCTGACTGCTGGGACCCACCAGCTACATCTTCGCACGCAAGGAAGTGTGTCCGGGCAAAAAAAAAACGATTTTCCCCCTAACTGCTGGGACCCACCAGCTACATCTTCGCAGGCAAGGAAGTGTCTGACAGTCAGGACCCACCTGGTCGAAGCGTACGTAGCATTGTCATTCTGGTCGCGAACATGTACGTACATACTGGTCGATGTAGAGGCGCGCACATGTCGTAGTAGAGGCGCACACGTGTCGTAGTAGAGGCGCGCATGTAGCATGTACACATACGTACAGTGGCCAGGGTGCAAGAAAGAAAATGCGGCCACGTATGTGTACATACGGGCAGGGTCTCGAACGCCTACTCGCGCATACGTACGGCCAGGGCTCGTGTACATGGCTGGGTCGGAACGGAGAAACAGCGTCGTCGTCGTGTTCATGGGGAGGCAACGGAATGCGTTGTGTTCATGGGGAGGCAACAGAATGCGTCGTGTTCATGGGGAGGCAACGGAACGCGTGGGAGCCAACCGGCTGGGCCGGAACGGAATGCGTGGTCGTGTTCATCGGGAGGGCTTGGACGGAACAGGCGATGGAAACGAGGCCTGGCGTACCGCAAAACGGAGGAAACGGCCTTGTGTTCGACCGGCCACGTTCGAAACGGGATCCTGTTCATCGAGAGGGGTCTGGCGTACCGCAAAACGGAGGAAACGGACCTCCTACGGTCGAAACGGGGGTCCTATTGATCGGGAGGGGTGTGGCGTACCGCAAAACAGATGAAACGGACTTGTGTTGGAGCGCTACGGTCGAAACGGGGGTCCAGTTCATCGGGAGGGGTGTGGCGTACCGCAAAACGGGACTCCACGGGATACTGTTCATCTCCACCATCGACCCCCTCCAGCCTCCACGAGCTACTGTTCATCCACCGTCGACCTCCTCCAGCCTCCACCTGCGACTGTGCATCCACGGGCTCCTGTTCATCCAGCCTCCACCGCGCGTTACTCCACCGGCTACTGTTCAACCAGCCCTCTCCATGGGCTCCTGTTCAACCACCCCTTCACGGGCTACTGTTCATCCTGCCCTCCACCATCTACTATTCATCCTGCCCTCCACGGGGTGGTCCTGTTCATCCAGCCCTCCACGGGGTCCTGTTCATCCAGCCCCAACCGGCTCGATCGATCGGGGTCCTGTTCATCCAGAGGCAACACCACGGGGTCCTGTTCATCCACCCCCACCAGGAACTGTTCATCCAACCCCCCCAGCAACACTCACTATTCATCCAGAGGCAGCATCGATCGGCTTCAGTTAGCAGCAGTAGCGAAGGAATCGGTCGATCGGGTTCAGTTAACAGCCACCGATCGATCGCTCGGGTTCAGTAACGCGTAGCCTGCAGTGCAATCGCTCGGGTTCAGTTAGAGCCCAACGCCTCGCTCGGGTTCAGTTAGAGCCAACGCCTCGCACACACGCGCGTACGTGTACGAGAGAAACGTGCATCGCTCGGCCCCCGACCTCCCACCATAACCAGGAAATCCTCGAAATTTTCCTCGCCCTCGCTTCTACCACGGTTTTTTCCATCATGGACGGTCCAAAGAATGTCATGCAGCTGCGTCTCCGGCCCACCCAGGACGAAAAGCCCATTTTCTGTCATGATTTTTTGTCATAGAAGTAGGAGCCCACCACATCTATGATGATACCGGATTTTGTCACAATTATCGTCCTAGAAGTGCCATATGTATGACAGAAAAAAAATCGTTCGGCCCAAAATGTCACGGATGTGTCTTTTTTTGTAGTGTTGCTTGCAATGATGACAACTTACTTGATGGATATTACTCAATACATAGGTAGATATGGTAGACTCTCATGGCAAAACTGGGTTTAGGGATATTTGGAAGCACAAGTAGTATCTCTACTTGGTGCAAAGAAATTGGCTAGCAAGAGAGGGAAAGGCAAGCTCAACATGCTGGATGATCCATGATAACATAATTTATCTCATATGTAAGAAAACATAACCCATTACGTTGTCTTCCTTGTCCAACGTCAACTTTTTAGCATATCATACTTTAATGAGTGCTCAAAATTATAAAAGATGTCCAAGATAGTATATTTATATGTGAAAACCTCTCTTTCTTTATTACTTCCTATTAATTGCAACAATGACCAAAACTATGTTTGTCAACTATCAACAACTTTTATTCATCATACTCTTTATATGTGAAGTCATTACTCTCCATAAGATCCATATGGTCCCTTTATTTCTTCTCTTTTATTTTATTCCCTCAAGATCATAGCAAAATAATCAAGCCCTTGACTCGACACTAATCTTTATTATATATAGCTCATGGACTCGATTATAAAGAAGGATCATAAAGCAAAACTCACAACTAGATCATACTAAAACTTTATTCTACTAGATCAAGATATTATCAAAAGGATCGAACTAAGAAAAACGGTGAAGGTAAAAGTGATGGTGATACGATACCGGGGCGCTCCCCCAAGCTTGGCAGTTGCCAAGGGGAGTGTCCATACCCATGTGTTTATGTTTCCTTCCTCGGAGGTGGTGATGATGGAGTTGTTGATGATGTAGGTTTGTCTTCCATCTTCCAAGGCATAGGCTCACCATCATAGAAGGATGATCGAGTCTCCAGGATCCTCAAATCTGCAACCAAACTCATCCTCTTGAATCTATTTTCATACTCACAGTTTTGGTTTTGCAGGTCATAGATCTAGGCTTGGAGGCGCTCGATTTTCTCGTGAAGCTTGAAGATGGCCTCCCCAATGTTCTTGTCATCCAGCTTGTTGTTGTTGGTGAACTCCATGATCATTATATGATTGGAGTTGAGTCCACGGTCTACCATCTCCTGGCACTTGAAAACTTGTTGCTCCAATGCCTCGAGCCTTGTCTCCATGCTTCCGGTCCTCCTTGGTCCCTCAACATTGCGGATGTGCAGCAACCCCTCACGCATCTCAATGGTTTGAGGGTGTTGCAGCACCTCCACAAGGTAGGGGTTGATGACCTGCTCGAAGAACTTGTCCTTGGGGGCACTTGAAGATGCCATGGCGATCAAGGTCTGTCAGAAGAGCAACTCGAAACAAAGACAGAAGATATTTGCATGATACGGTGGTCCAAACCTTTGGGAGATTATATAATGAATTTTTACCGACCAAAAGAAGTATCGTGCAAGAAAATGGAGTCCGGAGAGCGCACGAGGTGCCCACGAGGCAGGGAGCACGCCCAGGGGGTAGGGCGCGCCCTCCACCCTCGTGGACGCCTTGTGTCCTTCCCGGACTACTTATTTTTCTATTTTTCTTAAATATTCCAAAACGGAGAAAAATTGCCATTAGAACTGTTTTGGAATCGGTTTACTTACCGTACCACATACCTATTCCTTTTCGGAGTTTGGAACGTTCTGGAAAGTGTCTCTTATGTATTCCTCCGGGGTTACGGTTTAAATAATATTAGTTTCAACATTTATGGGATTACCTGAGATATAATGTTTGATTCTTTGACCGTTCACCACCTTTGGATTTGTGCCTTCGAAGTTGTTGATTTTTATGGCACCAGAATGATAGACCTCCTCGATAACGTAAGGACGTTCCCATTTAGAGAGAAGTTTGCCTGCAAAAAATCTTAAACGAGAGTTGAATAGCAACACATAATCACCTACATTAAACTCACGCTTTTGTATCCTTTTGTCATGCCATCTTTTAACTTTTTATTTAAACAGTTTGGCATTCTCATAGGCATGGGTTCTCCATTCATCAAGTGAGCTAATGTCAAATAACCTCTTCTCACTAGCAAGTTTGAATTCATAATTGAGCTCTTTGATGGCCCAATATGCCTTATGTTCTAATTCGAGAGGTAAGTGACATGCTTTTCCATAAACCATTTTATATGGAGACATGCCCATAGGATTTTTATATGCAGTTCTATAAGCTCATAATGCATCGTCAAGTTTCTTGGACCAATTCTTTCTAGATCTATTAACAGTCTTTTGCAAAATTAATTTGAGCTCTCTGTTACACAATTCTACTTGACCACTAGACTGCGGGTGATATGGAGATGCAATTCTATGATTAACATCATACTTAGCAAGCATTTTACGAAAGGCACCATGAATAAAATGTGAACCACCATCATTCATTAAATATCTAGGGACTCCAAACCTCGGAAAAATAACTTCTTTAAGCATCTTAATAGAGGTGTTATGATCAACACTACTAGTTGGAATAGCTTCTACCCACTTAGTAACATAATCAATAGCAACTAAAATATGTGTATACCCATTAGAGGAAGGAAACGGTCCCATATAATCGAAGCCCCAAACATCAAATGGTTCAATAACGAGTGAATAATTCATAGGCATTTCTTGACGTCTACTAATATTACCAATTCTTTGACATTCGTCACAAGATAAGACAAACTTACGGGCATCCTTGAAGAGAGTAGGCCAATAAAACCAGATTGCAATACCTTATGTGCAGTTCTATCTCCAGCATGGTGTCCTCCATAAGCTTCGGAGTGACACTTCTGTAGGATCTGTTCATGTTCATGCTCAGGTACACAACGTCTAATAACACCGTCTACTCCTTCTTTATAAAGATGTGGGTCATCCCGGAAGTAATGTCTTAAATCATAGAAGAACTTTTTCTTTTGCTAATATGTGAAACTAGGTGGTATAAATTTAGCAACAATGTAATTAGCATAATCAGCATACCATGGAGCAGTGCATGAAGCATTTATGACAGCTAATTGTTCATCAGGAAAGCTAACATCAATAGGTAGTGGGTCATCAAGAACATTATCTAGCCTAGACAAGTTGTCTGCAACGGGATTCTCAGCTCCCTTTCTATCAATAATATGCAAATCAAATTCTTGTAGCAGGAGAACCCATCTAATAAGTCTAGGTTTAGCATCTTTCTTTTACATAAGATATTTAATAGCAGCATGATCAGTGTGAATAGTTACTTTAGAATCAACAATATAAGGTCTGAACTTATCACAAGCAAACACAACTGCTAAGAATTCCTTTTCAGTAGTAGCATAATTTCTTTGGGCATTGTCTAGAGTTTTACTAGCATATTGAATAACATTTATTTTTTTATCAACTCTTTGTCCTAGAACATCACCTACAGCATAGTCACTAGCATCACACATGATTTCAAAGGGTAAATTCCAATCAGGTGGCTGAACAATAGGTGCAGAAATCAAGGCTTTCTTAAGTATTTCAAATGCTTCTACACAATCATCATCAAAGACAAAAGGAATATCTTTTTGTAATAGGTTAGTCAGAGGCCGGGAAATTTTTGAGAAGTCCTTAATGAACCTCCTATAAAAACCGGCATGACCAAGGAAACTTCTTATACCTTTGATGTCCTTGGGACATGGCATCTTTTCAATAGCATCAACTTTAGCTTTGTTAACTTCAATACCTCTTTCAGAAATTTTATGCCCCAAGACAATACCTTCATTAACCATAAAGTGGCACTTCTCCCAATTCAAGACAAGGTTAGTTTCTTCACATCTCTGCAAAACTCGATCAAGGTTTCTCAAGCAATCATCAAAAGAGGATCCATAAACAGAGAAATCATCCATGAAAACTTCACAAATCTTTTCACGTCAGAGAATATATCCATCATGCATATTTGAAAGGTGCATTACATAAACAAAAAGGCATACGTCTATAAGCAAAGGTACCAAAAGGGCAAGTAAAAGTAGTCTTTTCTTGATCATCAGCTGACACAGGTATTTGAGAGAAACCAGAGTAACCATCTAGAAAGCAAAATGTGTATGTTTGGATAATAGCATTTGATCAATGAAAGGCAAAGGGTAATGATCTATTTTAGTAGCTTTATTTAATTTGCGGAAATCAATCACCATCCTATAGCCTGTAATAATCCTTTGTGGAATCAATTCATCATATCATTAGGAACGACAGTAATACCTCCCTTCTTAGGGACACAATGGACAGGGCTTACCCACTGACTACCAGCAATGGGATAAATTATACCTGCTTCAAGGAGCTTTAATATTTCCTTTTTTACCACTTCTTTGATCTTAGGATTTAGCCGTCGTTGGTGATCAATAATTGGTTTGGCATCTTTCTCAAAATTTGTTTTGTGTTGACATAGAGTGGGATTAATGCCCTTAAGATTATCGAGAGTATATCCAATAGCAACACGATGCTTCTTTATAGTATTCCATAATTTCTCTTCTTCATGCTCTAAAAGGTTAGCACTAATAATAACAGGATATATCTTCTTTTCATCAAGATAAGCATATTTAAGAGTATCAGGTAATGGTTTAAGCTCAAACACGGGATCACCCTTGGGTGGAGGAGGATCCCCTAGGATTTCAACAGGCAAGTTGTGTTTTAGAATAGGTCCATGTTTAAAGAATACTTCATCTATTTCCATTCTTTCATTCATATACGTATCATTTTCATGGTCCAGCAAATATTGTTCTAAAGGATCACTAGGAGGCACGGCAATAGAAGCAAGACCAATAATTTCATCTTTACTAGGCAATTCCTAATCACGGGGTTGTCTACTAAATTTAGCAAAATTAAACTCATGATACATATCACCCAAACCAATAGTAACAACATCCTTTTCGCAGTCTATCCTAGCATTAACAGTGTTCAAGAAGGGTCTACCAAATATAATGGGACAAAAGCTATCTTGTGGGGAACCAAGAACAAGAAAATCAGCAGGATATTTAACCTTCCCACACAAGACTTCAACATCTCTAACAATCCCAACTGGTGAAATAGTATCTTGATAACCCACAAGTATAGGGGATCGCAATAGTTTTCGATAAGTAATAGTGTTGAACCCAACGACGAGCTAAAGGCAGAACAAATATTCCCTGAAGTTCTATCGATCACCGATACAACTCTACGCACGCTTGATGTTCGCTTTACCTAGAACAAGTATGAAACTAGAAGTACTTTGTAGGTGTTTTGGATAGGTTTGCAAGGTAATAAAGAGCATGTAAATAAAAGGTAGGGGCTGTTTAGATAAAGACACAACTAAGTTAGTTTTAGTAGAGAACTTTTTGTTACAAGAAAGTTATTTGTCCCTAGGCAATCATAACTAGAACGGTGATCATTATTGCAATTTTGTATGAGGGAGAGGCATAAGCTGACATACTTTCTCTACTTGGATCATATGCACTTATGATTGGAACTCTAGCAAGCATCCGCAACTACTAAAGATCATTAAGGTAAAACCCAACCATAGCATTAAAGCATCAAGTCCTCTTTATCCCATACGCAACAACCCCCTTACTCGGGTTTGTGTTTCAGTCACTTCTTCCGTGACCTCCTCCCTAGTTGGGAGAAGGGTTTCCCCTCTGGTCCTTGGCCTCCATGGCGTGGGAGGGGCGAGAGCCCCTCCGAGATTGGATCTGTCTCTCTGTCTCTCTCTGTTTCTGCGTTTTCAGATTCTACCCTTTCACCATTTCTTATATTCCCGGAGATCCGTAGCTCCGATTGGGCTGAAATTTTAACACGATCTCTATCCGGATATTAGCTTTCTTGCGGCGAAAGAAGGGCATCAACCACCTTATGGGGTGGACACGAGGGTCAGGGGCGCGCCCCCTGCCTCGTGGGCCCCTCGAGCATCGTCTCGCGTTGATTTCACTTCCCAAAAATCACATATATTCCAAAAAAAATCTCCGTCCGTTTTTATCCCATTTGGACTCCGTTTGATATGGATTTTCTGCGAAACAAAAAACATGCAACAAACAGGAACTGGCACCGGGCACTGCATCAATATGTTAGTCCCAGAAATAGTATAAAAAGTTGCCAAAAGTATATGAAAGTTGTAGAATATTGGCATGGAACAATCAAAAATTATAGATACGACGGAGACGTATTAGCATCCCCAAGCTTAATTCCTGCTCGTCCTCAAGTAGGTAAATGATAAAAAGATAATTTTTGATGTGGAATGCTACCTAGCATAATCTTGATCACATATCTAATCATGGCGTGAATATTAAGATACGAGTGATTCAAAGCAATAGTCTATCATTTGACATAAAAACAATAATACTTCAAGCCTACTAATAAAGCAATCATGTCTTTTCAAAATAACATGGCCAAAGAAAGTTATCCCTACAAAATCATATAGTCTGGCTATGCTCCATCTTCACCACATAAAATATTCAAATCATGCACAACCCCGATGACAAGCCAAGCAATTGTTTCATACTTTTGACGTTCTCAACCTTTTCAACTTCACGCAATACATGAGCATGAGCCATGAACATAGCACTATAGGTGTAATAGAATAGGATGGTGGAGGTTGTATGGAGAAGACAAAAAGGAGAAGATAGTCTCACATCAACTAGGCGTATCAACGGGCTATGGAGATGCCCATCAAGAGATATCAATGTGAGGAGTAGGGATTGCCATGCAACGGATGCACTAGAGCTATAAGTATATGAAAGCTCAAACTGAAACTAAGTGGGTGTGCATCCAACTTGCTGTCTCATGAAGACCTAGGGCATTTGAGGAAGCCCATCGTTGGAATATACAAGCCAAGTTCTATAATGAAAAATTCCCACTAGTATATGGAAGTGATAACTCAAGAGACTCTCTATATGAAGAACATGGTGCTACTTTGAAGCACAAGTGTGGTAAAACGATAGTAACATTGCCCCTTCTCTCTTTTTCTCTCATTTTTTTCTTTCTTTCTTTCGGGCCTTCTCTTTTTTTGGTCTTTCTCTTTTTTTATTTTTTTATTTTTATTTTTATTTTTTCGTACGGAGTCTCATCACGACTTGTGGGGGAATCATAGTCTCCATCATCCTTTCCTCACTGGGGCAATGCTCTAATAATGATGATCATCACACTTTTATTTACTTAAAACTCAATATTACAACTCGATACTAGAACAAAGATATGACTCTATATGAATGCCTCCGGCGGTGTACCAGGATGTGCAATGATCTAGCGTAGCAATGGCATCAAAAAACGGACAAGCCATGAAAACATCATGCTAGCTATCTTACGATCATGCAAAGCAATATGACAATGACTGCTCAAGTCATGTATATGATGATGATGGAAGTTGCATGGCAATATATCTCGGAATGGCTATGGAAATGCCATGATAGGTAGGTATGGTGGCTGTTTTGAGGAGGGTATATGGTGGGTTTAAGGTACCGGCGAAAGTTGTGTGATACTAGAGAGGCTAGCAATGATGGAAGGGTGAGAGCGCGTATAATCCATGGACTCAACATTAGTCATAAAGAACTCACATACTTATTGCAAAAGTCTATTAGCTATCGAAACAAAGTACTACGCGCATGCTCCTATGGGGATAGATTGGTAGGAAAAGACCATCGCTCATCCCCGACCGCCACTCATAAGGAAGAGAATCAATAAATAAATCATGCTCTGACTTCATCACATAACGGTTCACCATACGTGCATGCTACGGGAATCACAAACCTCAACACAAGTATTTCTACTAATCCACAACTACCCACTAGCATGACTCTAATATCACCATCTTTATATCGCAAAACTATTGCAAGGAATCAAACATATCATATTCAGTGATCTACAAGTTTTATGTAGGATTTTATGACTAACCATGTGAATGACCAATTCCTGTCATCTCTCTAAATAGATATAAGTGAAGTAAGAGAGTTTAATTCTTTCTACAAAATATATGCCCATGCTCTAACAAATATAAGTGAAGCAAAAGAGCATTCTACAAATGGCAGTTTTCTATGTAAAGAGAAACAGGCAATCCAAACTTCAAATGATATAAGTGAAGCACATGAAGCATTCTATAAAGCCATACTCAAAAGATATAAGTGAAGTGCATAGAGCATTCTATAAAGCCATACTCAAAAGATATAAGTGAAGTGCATAGACCATTCTATAAATCAACCAAGGACTATCTCATACCAGCATGGTGCATAAAATAAAAATGAAAACTAAATTCAAAAGACGCTCCAAGATTGCACATATCGCATGAACGAAACGAATCTGGAAACATACCGATACTTGTTGAAGAAAGAGGGGATGCCTTCCGGGGCATCCCCAAGCTTAGACGCTTGAGTCTCCTTGAATATTTACTTGGGTTGCCTCGGGCATCCCCAATCTTGAGCTCTTGCCTCTCTTCCTTCTTCTCACATCGAGACCTTCTCGATCATCGAACACTTCATCCACACAAAACTTCAACAGAAAACTCGGTAAGATCCGTTAGTATAATAAGCAAATCACTACTCTAAGTACTGTTACAAACCAATTCATATTTTGTTTTTGCATTGTTTCTAATGTAATATAACTTTTTCATGGCTTAATCCATAGATATGAATTTATAGTTTCATCAAAACAAGCAAACTATGCATCAAAAACAGAATCTGTCTAAAACAGAACAGTCTGTAATAATCTGAACATTCACCATACTTCTGATACTTGAAAATTCTTCCAAAATTAGGAAAAATAAAAAATTTGTATATAAATATATTGCAAAAAGAATCAGAACTATTTGACGTTCCAGCTAAAAATGTAAAATCGCGCACTACAGCCAAAGTTTCTGTCCTGCACCGTACAAACCATCAAGCAAATGTAAACATCCTAAAGGAAAACCTTGGCACATTATTTTTATAATACAATGGAATTGAACAAGGGGATAATTATTTTTTTTGAAAAGTTTCTGTAATCAAGATTCACAAAGTTTCAGTGAGCATGAACAAAGTTCAAGGAGCTATCCCACTTCAACAATGCTTGTCTTTCTCTCTTTCACTATCCTTTTTGAAAAAGATTCGGGTTCCCCTCTTTATTTTTGTTGTTTTTAAACTATATTAAAGCACTCAACAGAAATAAATTACTCTCTAAAACTTCCGGGTTGTCTCCCTGGCAGCGCTTTCTTTAAAGCCATTAAGCTAGGCATATAGTGCTCAAGTAGTGAATCCACCCGGATCCCAAGGTATATCAAAGCCAATTTTAATTAACAATGATTTGTAATTTAGTAGTGAGCACAAAGTAACATATATCATGCAACAACGAATTCTAACTCTCTTCCTATGCATCGGCATGTCATACAAGAACAACTCATGCACACATAGTAAAGGCCAATGCATAGTATAATCAGTTTCTTGCAATTTTATCGTGTTGGAAACATAGAGAGGTGGAGATATAGTTCCTCTCTCATAATAATTGCAAGTGGGAGCAGCAAGCACATGCATATTATATTCATCAAAATCATCATGTGCAACGGTAAAAGGCAACCCATGAATATAATCCTTAATAAGTGCAACCTTCTCCGATATAGTGTAGTTGGGAGAATTCAAAAAGATAATAGGACTATCATGTGTGGGTGCAATAGCAACAATTTCATGTTTAACATAAGGAACTATAGCAAGTTCATCTCCATAAGCATAATTCATATTGGCATCTTGGCCACAAGCATAGCAAGCATCATTAAAAAGGGATATTTCAAAAGAATCAACGGGATCATAGTAATTATCATAGCATTCATCCTTTGGTAAGCATGAAGGGGAATTAAACAATGTATCAGTTGAAGAGTTACTCTCATTAGAAGGTGGACACAGGTGATCAATCCGCTCTTCCTCCTTTTGGTCTTCGCTCTCCTCCTCATCTTTTTCATCCAATGAGCTCACAGTTTCATCAACTTCTTCTTCCATAGATTCCTGCAAAATATTAGTCTCTTCTTGGACAGCGGAGACTTTCTCAATAAGTGCACTAATATCGAATTGTATTCATAATTCTCATAGCAATATTTAAGGATAGCTAAATTTTCAGGTCTATAAACCGAATTATCAAAATCTTCAAACTCTTTAAACATAGATTCAATTTCATAAGCACCCTTAAAAGAAACAAATTCTTCTATTTGTTCCACATCACAGTAATCATATATACCATTAGCATAAGAAGCTAAGGTTTTATTATCATTAAGTTCCCATAAAAAGGGAAGGTGTGGAGCCTTCATCCTAGAGCAACAAGTATAATCATATCTCAAGCATAGTTGGCTAGCATACCAATTCAATATATGAATTTGATCCCATAATAGTTTCCCTTTTTGTGTCAAGCGGTAATCCCTAAAGTATTCACGTTGATCCAACGTTACTCCCATTACATAATTGAATGGAGTTTTCTCAGGATTATTAAAGTAGTACATAATATCTTTCACATAACCAGCATCGAGGGTTTTAGCAGGTTCCCCATCTCCATGAGTAGCAAGTACAACTAATTTTTTGGTATTTCATGTTCCATATCCATAACTAAAGATAAATAACAACTAAGAATAGCAAATAAAAATTACTTAGTGATAAAGCAAACAAGCACACACGAGAATATTCACCCTACGCTATTGCTCCCCGGCAACGGCGCCAGAAAAAGGTCTTGATAACCCACAAGTGTAGGGGATCGCAACAGTTTTCGATAAGTAAGATTGTCGAACCCAGCGAGGAGCTAAAGGAAGAACAAATATTCCCTCAAGTTCTATCGACCACCGATACAACTCGACGCACGCTTGATGTTCGCTTTACCTAGAACAAGTATGAAACTAGAAGTACTTTGTAGGTGTTTATGGATAGGTTTGCAAGGTAATAAAGAGCATGTAAATAAAAGGTAGGGCTGTTTAGATAAAGACACAACTAAGTTATTTTTAGTAGAGAACTTTTTGTTACGAGAAAGTTATTTGTCCCTAGGCAACCGATAACTAGACCGGTAATCATTATTGCAATTTTGAATTAGGGAGAGGCATAAGCTAACATACTTTCTCTACTTGGATCATGTGCACTTATGATTGGAACTCTAGCAAGAATCCGCAACTACTAAAGATCATTAAGGTAAAACCCAACCATAGCATTAAAGCATCAAGTCCTCTTTATCCCATACGCAACAACCCCCTTACTCGGGTTTGTGTTTCAGTCACTCAGGCAACCCACTATAAGCGAATCATGAACGTATTACAACACCATACAACGGGGATCCCTCACGCTTGCGCGACACAGAGAGCACCATAGGATAGCACCAATAATAAAAAATGCAACTCAAACCAATCACGATCATCAAATAACCATTAGGACAAAACAGATCTACTCAAACATCATAGGATAGCCATACATCATTTGGAAATAATATATAGCGTTGAGCACCATGTTTAAGTAGAGATTACAATGGGTAAGAGAGAGGTTACACCGCTTCATAGAGGGGGGAAGAGTTGGTGATGATGGTGGTGAAGTTGTTGGTGAAGATTGCAGTGATGATGATGGCCACGACAGCGTTTCGGCGCCACCGGAAGAGAAGGGGAGAGGGGGTCCTTTTGTCTTCTTCTTCCTTGAACTCCTCCCTAGATGGGAGAAGGGTTTCCCCTCTGGTCCTTGGCCTCCATGGCGTGGGAGGTGCGAGAGCCCCTCCGAGATTGGATCTGTCTCTCTGTCTCTCGTTGTTTGCGTGTTCTCAGATTCTACCCTTTCACTGTTTCTTATATTCCCGGAGATTCGTAACTCCGATTGGGCTGAAATTTTAACACGATCTCTATCCGAATATTAGCTTTCTTGTGGCGGAAGAAGGGAATCAACCGCCTTACGGGGTGGCCACGAGGGTCAGGGGCGCGCCCCCTGCCTTGTGGGCCCCTCGAGCATCGTCTCACGTTGATTTCACTTCCCAAAAATCACATATATTCCAAAAAAATCTCCGTCCGTTTTTATCCCATTTGGACTCCGTTTGATATGGATTTTCTGCAAAACAAAAAACATGCAACAAACAGGAACTGGCACTGGGCACTGCATCAATATGTTTGTCCCAAAAATAGTATAAAAAGTTGCCAAAAGTATATGAAGTTGTAGAATATTGGCATGGAACAATCAAAAATTATAGATAAGTCAGAGACGTATTAGCATCCCCAAGCTTAATTCCTGCTCATCCTCGAGTAGGTGAATGATAAAAAAGATAATTTTTGATGTGGAATGCTACCTAGCATAATCTTGATCACATATCTAATCATGGCATGAATATTAAGATACGAGTGATTCAAAGCAATAGTCTATCATTTGACATAAAAACAATAATACTTCAAGCCTACTAATAAAGCAATCATGTATTTTCAAAATAACATGGCCAAAGAAAGTTATCCCTACAAAATCATATAGTCTCGCTATGCTCCATCTTCACCACACAAAATATTCAAATCATGCACAACCCCGATGACAAGCCAAGCAATTGTTTCATACTTTTGACGTTCTCAAACCTTTTCAACTTTCATGCAATACATGAGCGTGAGCCATGGACATAGCACTATAGGTGGAATAGAATATGATGGTGGAGGTTGTATGGAGAAGACAAAAAGGAGAAGATAGTCTCACATCAACTAGGCGTATCAACGGGCTATGGAGATGCCCATCAATAGATATCAATGTGAGGAATAGGGATTGCCAAGCAACGGATGCACTAGAGCTATAAGTATATGAAAGCTCAAACTGAAACTAAGTGGGTGTGCATCCAACTTGCTTGCTCATGAAGACCTAGGGCATTTGAGGAAGCCCATCGTTGGAATATACAAGCCAAGTTCTATAATGAAAAATTCGCACTAGTATATGAAAGTGATAACTCAAGAGACTCTCTATATGAAGAACATGGTGCTACTTTGAACAACAAGTGTGGTAAAAGGATAGTAACATTGCCCCTTCTCTCTTTTTCTCTCATTTTTTTCTCTTTTTTTATTTTTTTGGGCCTTCTCTTTTTTTGGCCTTTCTCTTTTTTTATTTTTTTTATTTTTTCGTACGGAGTCTCATCACGACTTGTGGGGGAATCATAGTCTCCATCATCCTTTCCTCACTGGGGTAATGCTCTAATAATGATGATCATCACACTTTATTTACTTACAAGTCAATATTACAACTCGATACTAGAACAAAAATATGACTCTATATGAATGCCTCCGGCGGTGTACCGACATGTGCAATGATCTAGCGTAGTAATGGAATCAAAAAATGGACAAGCCATGAAAACATCATGCTAGCTATCTTACGATCATGCAAAGCAATATGACAATGAATGCTCAAGTCATGTATATGATGATGATGGAAGTTGCATGGCAATATATCTCGGAATGGCTATGGAAATGCCATGATAGGTAGGTATGGTGGCTGTTTTGAGGAGGGTATATGGTGGGTTTAAGGTACCGACGAAAGTTGCGTGATAGTAGAGAGGCTAGCAATGATGGAAGGGTGAGAGTGTGTATAATCCATGGACTCAACATTAGTCATAAAGAACTCACATACTTAATGCAAAAGTCTATTAGCTATCGAAACAAAGTACTACGCGCATGCTCCTAGGGGGATAGATTGGTAGGAAAAAACCATTGCTCGTCCCCGACCGCCACTCATAAGGAAGAGAATCAATAAATAAATCATGCTCCGACATCATCACATAACGGTTCACCATACGTGCATGCTACGGGAATCACAAACCTCAACACAAGTATTTCTACTAATCCACAACTACCCACTAGCATGACTCTAATATCACCATCTTTATATCGCAAAACTATTGCAAGGAATCAAACATATCATATTCAGTGATCTACAAGTTCTATGTAGGATTTTATGACTAACCATGTGAATGACCAATTCCTGTCATCTCTCTAAATAGATATAAGTGAAGCAAGAGAGTTTAATTCTTTCTACAAAAGATATGCCCATGCTCTAACAAATATAATTGAAGCAAAAGAGCATTCTACAAATGGCGGTTTTCGATGTAAAGAGAAACAGGCAATCCAAACTTCAAATGATATAAGTGAAGCACATGAAGCATTCTATAAAGCCATACTCAAAAGATATAAGTGAAGTGCATAGAGCATTCTATAAAGCCATACTCAAAAGATATAAGTGAAGTGCATAGAGCATTCTATAAATCAACCAAGGACTATCTCATACCAGCATGGTGCATAAAATAAAAATGAAAACTAAATGCAAAAGACGCTCCAAGATTGCACATATCGCATGAACGAGACGAATCTGGAAACATACCAATACTTGTTGAAGAAAGAGGGGATACCTTCCGGGGCATCCCCAAGCTTAGACGCTTGAGTCTCCTTGAATATTTACTTGGGTTGCCTCGGGCATCCCCAATCTTGAGCTCTTGCCTCTCTTCCTTCTTCTCACATCGAGACCTTCTCGATCATCGAACACTTCATCCACACAAAACTTCAACAGAAAACTCGGTAAGATCCGTTAGTATAATAAGCAAATCACTACTCTAAGTACTGTTACAAACCAATTCATATTTTGTTTTTGCATTGTTTCTAATGTAATATAACTTTTTCATGGCTTAATCCA
Organism: Triticum urartu; assembly: GCF_056163025.1. Taxonomy (NCBI): domain Eukaryota; kingdom Viridiplantae; phylum Streptophyta; class Magnoliopsida; order Poales; family Poaceae; genus Triticum; species Triticum urartu. The sequence goes on from NC_141878.1 coordinate 223,985,042, forward strand.
TAGATATGAATCTATAGTTTCATCAAAACAAGCAAACTATGCATCAAAAACAGAATCTGTCTAAAACAGAACAGTCTGTAATAATCTGAACATTCACCATACTTCTGATACTTGAAAAATTATTCCAAAATTAGGAAAAATAAAAAATTTGTATATGAAGACATTGCAAAAAGAATCAGAACCATTTGACGTTCCAGCTAAAAATGTAAAATCGCGCACTACAGCCAAAGTTTCTGTCCTGCACCGTATAAACCATCAAGCAAATGTAAACATCCTAAAGGCAAGCATTGGCACATTATTTTTATAATACAATGTAATTCAACAAGGGGATAACTATTTTTGTTGAAAATTTTCTGTAATCAAGATTCAGAAAGTTTCAGTGAGCATGAACAAAGTTCAAGGAGCTCTCCCACTTCAACAATGCTTGTCTTTCTCTCTTTCACTTTCCTTTTTGAAAAAGTTTCGGGTTTCCCTCTTTATGTTTGTTGTTTTTAAACTATATGAAAGCACTCAACATAAATAAATGACTCTCTAAAACTTCCGGGTTGTCTCCCTGGCAGCGCTTTCTTTAAATCCATTAAGCTAGGCATATAGTGCTCAAGTAGTGAATCCACCCGGATCCCAAGGTATATCAAAGCCAATTTTAATTAGCAATGATTTGTAATTTAGTAGTGAGCACAAAGTAACATATATCATGCAAAAACTAATTCTAACTCTCTTCCTATGCATCGGCATGTCATAAAAGAACAATTCATGCACACATAGTAAAGGCCAATGCATAGTATAATCAGTTTCTTGCAATTTTATCGTGTTGGAAACATAGAGAGGTGGAGATATAGTTACTCTCTCATAATAATTGCAAGTGGGAGCAGCAAGCACATGCATATTATATTCATCAAAATCATCATGTGCAATGGTAAAAGGCAACCCATGAATATAATCCTTAATAAGTGCAACCTTCTCCGATATAGTGTAGTTGGAGAATTCAAAAAGATAATAGGACTATCATGCGTGGGTGCAATAGCAACAATTTCATGTTTAACATAAGGAACTATAGCAAGTTCATCTCCATAAGCATAATTCATACTGGCATCTTGGCCACAAGCATAGCAAGCATCATTAAAAAGGGATATTTCAAAAGAATCAACGGGATCATAGTAATTATCATAGCATTCATCCTTCGGTAAGCATGAAGGGGAATTAAACAATGTATGAGTTGAAGAGTTACTCTCATTAGAAGGAGGGCACGGGTGATCAATCCGCTCTTCCTCCTTTTGTTCTTCGCTCTCCTCCTCATCTTTTTCATCCAATGAGCTCACAGTTTCATCAACTTCTTCTTCCATAGATTCCTGCAAAATATTAGTCTCTTCTTGGACAGCGGAGACTTTCTCAATAAGTGCATTAATATCGGAATTGTATTCATAATTCTCATAGCAATATTTAAGGATAGCTAAATTTTCAGGTCTATAAACCGAATTATCAAAATCTTCAAACTCTTTAAACATAGATTCAATTTCATAAGCACCCATAAAAGCAACAAATTCTTCTATTTGTTCCACATCATAGTAATCATATATACCATTAGCATCAGAAGCTAAGGTTTTATTATCATTAAATTTCCATAAAAAGGGAAGGTGTGGAGCCTTCATCCTAGAACAAAAAGTATAATCATATCTCAAGCATAGTTGGCTAGCATACCAATTCAATATATGAATTTGATCCCATAATAGTTTCCCTTTTTGTGTCAAGCGGTAATCCCTAAAGTATTCACGTTGATCCAACGTTACTCCCATTACATAATTGAATGGGGTTTTCTCAGGATTATTAAAGTAGTACATAATATCTTTCACATAACCAGCATCGAGGGTTTTAGGAGGTTCACCATCTCCATGAGTAGCAAGTACACCTAATTTTTTTTGGTATTTCGTGTTCCATATCCATAATTAAAGATAAAGAACAACTAAGAACAGCAAATAAAAATTACTTAGTGATAAAGCAAACAAGCACACACGATAATATTCACCCCACGCTATTGCTCCCCGGCAACGGCGCCAGAAAAAGGTCTTGATAACCCACAAGTGTAGGGGATCACAACAGTTTTCGATAAGTAAGATTGTCGAACCCAGCGAGGAGCTAAAGGCAGAACAAATATTCCCTCAACTTCTATCGACCACCGATACAACTCTACGCATGCTTGATGTTCGCTTTACCTAGAACAAGTATGAAACTAGAAGTACTTTGTAGGTGTTTTTGGATAGGTTTGCAAGGTAATAAAGAGCCTGTAAATAAAAGGTAGGGCTGTTTAGATAAAGACACAAGTAAGTTATTTTTAGTAGAGAACTTTTTGTTACGAGAAAGTTATTTGTCCCTAGGCAATCGATAACTAGACCGGTAATCATTATTGCAATTTTGTATGAGGGAGAGGCATAAGATAACATGCTTTCTCTACTTGGATCATATGCACTTATGATTGGAACTCTAGCAAGCATCCGCAACTACTAAAGATCATTAAGGTAAAACCCAACCATAGCATTAAAGCATCAAGTCATCTTTATCCCATACGCAACAACCCCCTTACTAGGGTTTGTGTTTCAGTCACTCACGCAACCCACTATAAGCGAATCATGAACGTATTGCAACACCCTACAGCGGGGATCCCTCACGCTTGCGCGACACGGAGAGCACCATAGGACAGCAACAATAATAAAACATGCAACTCAAACCAATCACGATCATCAAATAACCATTAGGACAAAACAGATCTACTCAAACATCATAAGATAGCCATACATCATTAGGAAATAATATATAGCATTGAGCACCATGTTTAAGTAGAGATTACAATGGGTAAGAGAGAAGTTACACCGCTTCATAGAGGGGGGAAGAGTTGGTGATGATGGTGGTGAAGTTGTTGGTGAAGATTGCAGTGATGATGATGGCCACGACAGCGTTTCGGCGCCACCGGAAGAGAAGGGGAGAGGGGGCCCTTTCGTCTTCTTCTTCCTTGAACTCCTCCCTAGATGGGAGAAGGGTTTCCCCTCTGGTCCTTGGCCTCCATGGCGTGGGAGGTGCGAGAGCCCCTCCGAGATTGGATCTGTCTCTCTGTCTCTCGTTGTTTGTGTGTTCTCAGATTCTACCCTTTCACTGTTTCTTATATTCCCGGAGATTCGTAACTCCGATTGGGCTGAAATTTTAACACGATCTCTATCCGAATATTAGCTTTCTTGCGGCGGAAGAAGGGCATCAACCGCCTTACGGGGTGGCCACGAGGGTCAGGGGCGCGCCCCCTGCCTTGTGGGCCCCTCGAGCATCGTCTCGCGTTGATTTCACTTCCCAAAAATCGCATATATTCCAAAAAAATCTCTGTACGTTTTATCCCGTTTGGACTCCGTTTGGTATGAATTTTCTGCGAAACAAAAAACATGCAACAAACAGGAACTGGCACTGGGAGTGCATCAATATGTTAGTCCCAAAAATAGCATTATTGAGGAAATCGTTAACTGGTAGCTGCTCAGTTGGCTCGCGAGTAAGAGATTAATCGGCTAATCGGCCTTTTAATTAATTAATCGGATGATTTTTCAGTTTGTTGGCTACTCGGTGACCGTACGAGTAGGGATTAATTGGCAAGTTAACTGGTTAATCAGATGAATTCTTGAACAGGGGAAAATAGTATAAAAAGTTTCCAAAAGTATATGAAAGTTGTAGAATATTGGCATGGAACAACCAAAAATTATAGATACGACGAAGACGTATCATATCTCTATTGGCAAGTTTAATGGTAACATCGATATCTTCTATCTCAGGAGGTGCAATATCATGCATAATTTCTTCGTATAAGGAATGAGGTATTGCACTTGCACTAGCACCCATATCACATAAGCCATGATAACAATTATCTCCTATTTTAACGGAAATAACAGACATGCCTACAACAGGTCTATGTTTATTTTTAGCATCAGGTCTAGCAATTCTAGCAGCTTCATTGCAGAAGTAAATAACATGCCCATCAATATTATCGGCCAAGAGATCTTTAACCATAGCAATTTAGGTTCAACTTTAACTTGCTCAGGGGGTTTGTGTGTCCTAATATTACTTTTGTTGACTACAGTTGAAGCTTTAGCATGATCCTTTATTCTAACAAGGAAAGGTGGCTTCTCAATATAAGCAGCAGGAACAACAGGATCATCATAAGTGATAGTCTTTTCTTCAACTTTAATAGGTGCAACTACTTTTACTTCAATGGGAGGTTTATATTTAAACCATTTCTCCTTAGGGAGATCAACATGAGTAGCAAAGGATTCATAGAAAGAATCTACTATCTCAGAGTCAAGTCCATATTTAGTGCTAAATTCATGGAAAGCATCGGTATCCATAAAAGATTTAACATAATCAAACTTAGGTGTTATACCTAACTCCTTACCTTCGTCGAGGTCCTAATATTCAGAGTTGCGTTTAATTCTTTCCAATAAATCACATTTGAATTCAATAGTCTTCATCATAAAAGATCCAGTATAAGAAGTATCGAACATGGAGCGATTACTGAAAGAAACCGAGCATAATTTTTTTGAATAATCATTTCTCTTGAGAGTTCATGATTGGGGCATGAATATAACATTGACTTAAGCCTCCCTCAAGCTTGAGCGATGCTTTATCCTTTGCGAGGCCAAAAATTATATATATAATTACGATCACGATGAACAAGATGCATAGGATAAAACTTCTGATGAAATTCCAATTTCAATCGTTGGTAGTTCTATGATCCAATATCATCACATAGCCTATACCATGTCAATGCCTCTCCCTTCAAAGATAAAGGGAAGACCTTCTTCTTGATAACAGGCATACCTGCAAGCTTAAATAATCCACAAACTGCATCCACATAGATTAAGTGTAAATCGGGATGCAATGTTCCATCTCCTGCAAAAGGATTAGCTAGCAGTTTTTCTATCATACCCGAAGGAATTTCAAAGTAAACATTTTCAGTAGGTTGAGGAGCAACTCTTTGATCTACTGGTCGGGGTGAAGATACCCCGAACAAGCCCCTCAAAGGATTATTTTCCATAGTAACAAGTGATAGTAAATTTCAGCACACTATATAAATTTTTCCTTACCAAATTCCACCTACCAAAAGCGCTTCACTCCCCGGCAACGGCGCCAGAAAAGAGTCTTGATGACCCACAAGTGTAGGGTATCTATCGTAGCCTTTTCGATAAGTAAGAGTGTCGAACCCAACGAGGAGTAGAAGGAAATGATAAGCAGTTTTCAGTAAGGTATTCTCTGCAAGCACTGAAATTATCGGTAACAGATAGTTTTGTGATAAGGTAATTTATAACGAGTGGCAAGTAATAAAAGTAAATAAGGTGCAGAAAGATGACCCAATACTTTTTGTAGCAAAGGACGAGCCTAGACAAACTCTTATATGAAGGAAAGCGCTCCCGAGGACACATGAGAATTATTGTCAAGCTAGTTTTCATCACGTTCATATGATTCGCGTTCGGTACTTTGATAATTTGATATGTGGGTGGACCGGTGCTTGGGTATTGTCCTTACTTGGACAAGCATCCCACTTATGATTAACCCCCATTGCAAGCATCCGCAACTACAACAAAAGTATTAAGGTAAACCTAACCATAGCATGAAACATATGGATCCAAATCAGCCCCTCACGAAGCAACGCATAAACTAGGGTTTAAGCTTCTGTCACTCTAGCAACCCATCATCTACTTATTACTTCCCAATGCCTCCCTCTAGGCCCAAACAGTGGTGAAGTGTCATGTAGTCGACGTTCACATGACACCACTAGAGGGATGACAACATACATCTCATCAAAATATCGAACGAATACCAAATTCACATGACTACTTATAGCAAGACTTCTCCCATGTCCTCGGGAACAAACGTAACTACTCACAAAGCATATTCATGTTCATAATCAGAGGGGTATTAATATGCATAAGGGATCTGAACATATGATCTTCCACCAAGTAAACCAACTAGCATCAACTACAAGGAGTAATCAACACTACTAGCAACCCACATGTACCAATTTGAGGTTTGGATACAAAGATTGGATACAAGAGATGAACTAGGGTTTGAGATAAGATGGTGCTGGTGAATATGTTGATGGAGATTGACCCCCTCCCGATGAGAGGATCGTTGGTGATGACGATGCTGATGATTTCCCCCTCCCGGAGGGAAGTTTCCCCAGCAGAAAAGCTCTGCCGGAGTCCTAGATTGGTTCTGCCAAGGTTCCGCCTTGTGGCAGCGGAGTTTCTTCCCGAAAGCTTTCTTATGATTTTTTCCTTGATGAAAGACTCCATATAGCCAAAGATGGGCATCGGAGGGTGATGTCTACTACACAACCTTCTTCTTGTAGACGTTATTGGGCCTCCAAGTGCAGAGGTTTGTAGGACAGTAGCAAATTTCCCTCAAGTGGATGACCTAAGGTTTATCAATCCGTAGGAGGCGTAGGATGAAGATGGTCTCTCTCAAGCAACCCTGCAACCAAATAAAAAAGAGTCTCTTGTGTCCCCAACACACATAATACAATGGTAAATTGTATAGGTGCACTAGTTCGGCGAAGAGATGGTGATACAAGTGGTATATGGATAGTAGATAAAGGTATTTGTAATCTGAAATTATAAAAACAGCAAGGTAATGAATGATAAAAGTGAGCGTAAACGGTATTGCAATGATAGGAAACAAGGCCTAGGGTTCATACTTTCGCTAGTGTAAGTTCCCTCAACAATACTAACATAATTGGATCACATAACAATCCCTCAACATGCAACAAAGAGTCACTCCAAAGTCACTAATAGCGGAGAACGAACGAAGAGATTATGGTAGGGTACGAAACCACCTCAAAGTTATTCTTTCCAATCAATCCGTTGGGCTATTCCTATAGGTGTCACAAACAGCCCTAGAGTTCATACTAGAATAACACCTTAAGACACAAATCAACCAAAACCCTAATGTCACCTAGATACTTCAATGTCACCTCAAGTATCCGTGGGTATGATTATACGATATGCGTCACACAATCTCATATTCATCTATTCAACCAACACAAAGGACCTCAAAGAGTGCCCCAAAGTTTCTATCGGAGAATCACGACGAAAACGTGTGCCAACCCCTATGCATAGGTTCATGAGAGGAACCCACAAGTTGATCACCTAAACATACATCAAGTGAATCACGTGATATCCCATTGTCACCACAGATACGCACGGCAAGACATACATCAAGTGTTCTCAAATCTTTAAAGACTCAATCCGATAAGATTACTTCAAGGGGAAAACTCGATCCATTACAAGAGAGTAGAGGGGGAGAAGAAACATAAGATCCAACTATAATAGCAAAGCTTGCGTTACATCAAGATCGTGCCGAATCAAGAACACGAGAGAGAGAGAGAGAGATCAAACACATAGCTACTGGTACATACCCTCAGCCCCGAGGGAGAACTACTCCCTCCTCATCATGGAGAGCACCGGGATGATGAAGATGGCCACCGGTGAGGGTTCCCCCTTTGGCAGGGTGCCGGAACAGGGTCCCGATTGGTTTTTGGTGGCTACGGAGGCTTCTGGCGGCGGAACTCCCGATCTAATCTTCATTCTGGAAGTTTTAGGTTACGTAGGTATATATGGGTGCAGGAGGTACGTCGGTGGACCAAAGGGGGGGCCACGAGGCAGGGGGGCGCGCCCCGGGGGGTAGGCGCGCCCCTACCCTCGTGAGCTCCTCCTTCATCTTATGGCGTAGGGTCCAAGTCTATCCGGTAGGTTTCCTTCCAAAAATAACTTCTCCAGTTGATTTCGTTCCGTTTCGACTCCGTTTGATATTCCTTTTCTTCGAAACACTGAAATAGGCAAAAACAGCAAATCTGGGCTGGGCCTCCGGTTTATAGGTTAGTCCCGAAAGTAATATAAAAGTGGATAATAAACCCAATATTGCCCAAAACAGTAGATAATATAGCATGGAGCAATCAAAAATTATAGATACATTGGAGACGTATCAGAGGGCCACCAGGGGGCCCATGAGGCAGGGGCGCGCCCAAGGGGGTAGGGCGCGCCCCCCACCCTCGTGGACGGTGGGTGGTAAGGGAGTCCTGGACTAAGGGGTCCTCGGGCGTCCGGCCTGTTATCCATGGGCCGGACTGATGGGCTGTGAAGACATGAAGACTATACCCATGTCCGAATTGGACTCTCCTTGGCGTGGAAGGCAAGCTTGGTGACCGACTATGAAGATTCCTTCTTATGTAACCGACTCTATGTAACCCTAGACCCCCCCCCCCCCCGTGTCTATATAAACCGGAGGGGTTAGTCCGGAAAGGATATATTCATTACCATAGTCATACAGGCTAGGCTTCCAGGGTTTAGCCATTACGATCTCATGGTAGATCTACTCTTGTAATACTCATATTCATCAAGATCAATCAAGCAGGAAGTAGGGTATTACCTCCATAGAGAGGGCCCGGACCTGGGTAAACATCATGTCCCCCGTCTCCTGTTACCATCGATCCTAGGCGCATAATTTGGGACCCCCTACCCGAGATCCGCCGGTTTTGACACCGACATTGGTGCTTTCATTGAGAGTTCCACTGTGCTATCAACAAAAGGTTCGATGGCCCCTTCAATCGTCTATAGTGTCGCTGTCCAAGGAGAAACCTTCCTCCCCGGACAGATTTTCATGTTCGGCGGCTTCGTACTGCGGGCCAACTCGCTTGGCCATCTGGAGCAGATCGATAGCTACGCCCCTGGCCACCAGGTCAGATTTGGAATCTTGAACTATATCACGGATATTAGTGGAGACTTGATCTTCAATGGATTTGAGACCGCAGCGATCGCTCCCCCTCGCCCCAATGAACATGACTTAAATCTGTCATCGGATAACATCCAGGAGATGGTCCCTGTTGCTGCAATGGCCTTAGAACCGGAGCAGATCGTGCCATCTGAGGCCATAGAGTCCGCGGTGTTGGAGCCACACACAAACTCAACACCAGGCAATATCAGCTTCAACAGAATTTCGGACTCGTTTCCAGCTATAAGTTCTGAACCTTGCGCGCTCCTAGACACCGAGCTGGATCGGTTATTAATCATCGAGTTCAGTGCCGCAGACATCTTCCAGCACACACCTTTGGGTGATGTGCTAAACTCTTTAAAGAATTTGTCCTTGGAGAAGGACTCACAGCCGAACTATCTTCGGTTCGAGCCAAAGGCTGATGATGGGAAATTTTGCTTCCCACCCGCCACCCACTTCATAGCCAATGTCGAGGATTTAACCGACATGCCTGCTTCTGGCTCCGAAGAGATTGACGGTATAGACGACGATGCCGATAAGGAGCAAGGCCAAGACCCGCCAGTCATCAGGCGTGGGACGGCCACCTCTTCATATGACGTTTACATAACCGATACACTTAAAAATCCTCGCGGCAAGGACAAGAGAGATCCAGTTAAAACTCCTGAGACACATCTAAGTTCCGGCACCCCAAGCGCCGCCCCAAGTCACGCCGCAGCAACGATGGCACCAGAGAAAATAGTACTCTGGACGGCGCCGTAAGCAATGAAGACCCTGTGGGAGCAATATCCGAGCAGGAGGAAAAGGAAAACCGGCAAGCCAGCCCTGATGAACAGGCCCCGCCCAGCGACGGTTCGGAGGACGACAACTACCTTCCACTCTCCGAAGATGAGGTAATCCTCGGTGACGAAGACTTAATTGTACCCAAAGAGCCCCTCGAGCAGGAGCGCTTCAAGCGCAGGCTGATAGCTACGGCAAGGAGCCTGAAAAAGAAGTAGTAGCAGCTTCAAGCTGACCAAGACCTACTCAATGATAGATGGACCGAAGTCCTGGTCGCCGAAGAATACGGCCTTAGTGGCCTAGCCAAAAGCTACCCAAAGCACAGATTGCTATACCAGTCCGATGACGGGGCGGTGGAGCCCATACCATTGTCACACAATGCGGCAGGTCGCCCACAACTCTGTCCAGATAAAGAAACAACTCAAGCCGGACACCAGACCGCTCCACCTCATCGTAAAGGCAAGAACAACGCAGGTCACGATTACCCAGACAACCTGCAGAGGGACTTGGACAATAGAGCAGTACACGCAAGACCGATCTGCGGATCGCGAAATCATGCTTCGACACGCGACGATGGCTACCTATTCGGACGTGTCAAACCTCGCCACGCCCGAGCCAAAAACTGCAAAGGGACTCCTTCGGAGTTACGTCGCAGTGTGGCCCAACATAGAGGCGATTGCTACCTCTTGAGCACTGCGTTGGTTTTTCCTTGAAGAGGAAAGGGTGATGCAGCAAAGTAGCGTAAGTATTTCCCTCGGTTTTTGAGAACCAAGGTATCAATCCAGTAGGAGGCCACGCACGAGTCCCTCGCACCTACACAAACAAATAAAATCCTCTCTGAAAGAACATGCGGTGCCCCCATGTTTGGTTTTTGGTAATTGATGACAATCTCTATGGACTAATGGTTGCCTTGAGTTATATTTGAAGGTTTTGTCCATAGGCTTTTCTTGGAGTACATGTGTTGGTTTCAAGGAAAGTTTGTGTCGACCAAGGTGCTATTCAAGGAATTACCTAAAGATTGGTCTTGTGAGAGGTTGATCAAGACTAAGTCAAAGAGTGAATCAAGTTGATCAACCCACAAAGTGTAGAAGATGTACCAAGAGGGATCAAGTGATCCCATGGTATGGTAAGCATTGTCAATTACGCTTTGTGTACTAACCCATGGTCTTCGTGAGGGTTCTTTGTGGGGTTAGGTTGCGGTGTGCAAGTTCAAGTGGAGCATCACGAAGAGATCAAATGCTTGAAGCTTGCCGTCCTTTGTGGTGACAATGGACTTGTGAAGATGTGTGGAAGAGTGGCTCACCCATAGTGGAGTATGGGGGAGCAATCAACTAGTCTTCATCAAGTCAACACAATCAAGAAAGGTTGCGGTGTGCAAGTTCAAGTGGAGCATCACAAAGAGATCAAATGCTTGAAGCGTGCCGTCCTTTGTGGTGACAATGGACTTGTGAAGATGTGCGTAAGAGTGGCTCACACATAGTGGAGTATGGGGGAGAAATCAACTAGTCTTCATCGAGTCAACCCAATCAAGAAAGGTGGTCCAACTTGAGCGAGTCAAGATCGTCATCATCTAGCTCAAGTGGACCATGTACAAGGAAAAGGTTTACCCTTGGTAGGTTTTCTATTTTACCGGTCTCATGATGGTAGTTGGGAGACCGGGTTATAGGATCAATTGCCGTACTATCAAGGGGGGCTCTCTATGAGTAGCTTGATCGTATCGTTGTAGAGAGCTCAAACCATTGCATCCTTGCATCATATTTATTGGTTCTTATTTGGTTCTTCTCTTTGTGAGTTTTGGAGCTTCTGGTCATCTTGGTGATAAGCTCGAGTTCATTGAAAACGGAGTTCACATGCATCATCTATGATATTTTCGATGTTGGAGGTTTTGCCGGTTCTTCTCGGTTGGAGGTTTGACTCCTCTATATGCATCGTCTATACTACTCGTCGTCTTGTATCTAACAAGCTTGAGTTTGCTCAATTCGGAGCTCATATGCAGAAGTTATGGCAGTTCTGGTCTTCCCTGGAGTTTACTTGCTTTCGTGGAAGTGGCTTAAGGATGGCCACAGCGGTAGTACCGCCCATGGCCATAAGCGGTAGTACGGCTCCGGTTCCGCGCTGGTACCGCCTCGACTCGAGACGTGGTTTTCTCGTGTCGGGTTCAGCGGTAGTAGGAGCGGTAGTACCGCTCATGTGCAGTAGTACCGCGGCTACCACCACCCCTAGTGCCGCTCAATGGCCCTCCTCTCTGTTCCTTCTCCTTGTGCTCGTGGTAGGCATTGTGCGCGGTCCCAGCGGTAGTACCGCCGGGCCAGAGCGGCAGTACCGCTTATCGCCACAAGCGGTAGTACCGCTGTCCCAAGCGGCAGTACCGCTGCGGCCAACGGTAGTACCGTTGGCTCCAGCAGTAGTGCCGCTCATACAGCTCCGACACGCACTCTGTTTCGCTCCGCTCTCCGTGTTCTACCTCCCGGGCGGTAGTACCGCTCCCCTGAGCGGTAGTACCGCTCGTGCGCGGACTGAGCACATAACAGTTGGATTCGGGTGCTCCGATAAAAGGGGGTCTTCTTCCCCATTCAACCTTATCTCTTGAGCTCGTGTTCTTCCCCCATTGTTGACCTTCTTCGAGCTTGCTAACTCTCAATCCCTCCATGGATTCTTGCTAGTTTTTGAGGGAAAAGAGAGAGGAGATCTAGATCCACATTTCCACCAATCACTTTCTCCTCTATGTGAGGGGAACCCCTTGGATCTAGATCTTGGAGTTCTTGGTGTTCTCTTTCTTGTTCTTCCTCTCATTTTCCTCCCTAGCATTAGTTGCTTCGGTGGGATTTGAGAGAGAAGGACTTGGGCACTCCGTGTGCCCTTGCCATTGCATTTGGTGCATCGGTTTGAGTTCTCCACGTGATACGTGGAAGTTACAAGTTGAGAAGCTTATTACTCTTGGGTGCTTGGTACCCTTGAGCTTGTTCCTCTTGGGTGCTTGGGCGCCCTAGATGGTTGGTGGTGTTCGCAGCTCAATCATTGTGGTGTAAAGCTTCGAGCAAGCGTCCGGGTCTCCAATTAGGTTGTGGAGATCGCCTCGAGCAATTTGACGGGTAACGGTGACCGCCCCCAAGGGTTGCCAAAGTGTACGGGTTCGGTGACCGCCCCCAAGGGTTGCCATTTGTACGGGTTCGGTGACCGCCCTCAAGGGTCCCTTAGTGGAATCACGACATCTTGCATTGTGCGAGGGCGTGAGGAGATTACGGTGGCCCTAGTGGCTTCTTGGGGAGCATTGTGCCTCCACACTGCTCCAAACGGAGATTAGCATCCGCAAGGGTGTGAACTTCGGGATACATCGTCGTCTCCGCGTGCCTCGGTTATCTCTTACCCGAGCCCTTTACTTATGTACTTTACTTTGTGATAGCCGTATTGTTCTTTGTCATATATCTTGCTATCACATAGTTGCTTATCTTGCTTAGCATAAGTTGTTGGTGCACATAGGTAAGCCTAGTTGTTTTAGGTTTTGTGTTTGGCAAATTAACCGCTAGGTTTATTCCGCATTTGTTCAAGCCTAAACTATAATTATTTTAAAGTGCCTATTCACCCCCCCCCCTCTAGGCGACATCCACGATCTTTCACTCGCAACCAACGCAATAAAGGGGTTGTCAATCCATTTACGGTCACTTACGAAGATTGAACCCAAAGCTAAGCACTTCTCCCATTGCAAGAAAGATCAATCTAGTAGGCCAAACCAAATTGATAATTCGAAGAGACTTGGAAAGATAACCAATCATACATAAAAGAATTCAGAGAAGATTCAAATATTGTTCATAGATAAACTTGATCATAAACCCACAATTCATCGGTCTCAACAAACACACCGCAAAAGAAGATTACATCGAATAGATCTCCACAAGAGAGGGGGAGAACTTTGTATTGAGATCCAAAAAGAGAGAAGAAGCCATCTAGCTAATAACTATGGACCCGAAGGTCTGAAGTAAACTACTCACACTTCATCGGAGAGGCTATGGTGTTAATGCAGAAGCCCTCCGTGATCGATGCCCCCTCTGGAGGATCTCCGGAAAAGGCCCCAAGATGGGATCTCACGGGTATAGAAAGTTACGGCGGTGGAATTAGGGTTTTGGCTCCGTATCTGGTAGTTTGGGGGTACGTAGGTATATATAGGAGGAAGGAGTATGTCGGTGGAGCAACGTGGGCCCCATGAGGGTGGAGAGCGCACCTGGGGGTAGGCGCGCCCCCTACCTCGTGCCCTCCTGGTTGCTTTCTTGACGTATGGTCTAAGACCTCTGGATCATGTTCGTTCCGAAAATCACGTTCCCGAAGGTTTCATTCCGTTTGGACTCCGTTTGATATTCTTTTTCTGCGAAACTCTGAAATAGGCAAAAAAGACAACAATTCTAGGTTGGGCCTCTGGTTAATAGGTTAGTCCCAAAAATAATATAAAAGTGTATAATAAAGCCCAATATTGTCCAAAACAGGATATAATATAGCATGGAACAATTAAAAATTATAGATACATTGGAGACGTATCAAGCATCTCCAAGCTTAATTCCTGCTCGTCCTCGAGTAGGTAAATGATAAAAGCAGAATTTTTTATGTGGAATCCTACTTGTCATAATTTCAATGTAATTCTCTTAATTGTGGTATGAATATTCAGATCCGAAAGATTCAAGACAAAAGTTCAATATTGACATAGAAATAATAATACTTCAAGCATACTAACTAAGCAATTATGTCTCTTCAAAATAACATGGCCAAAGAAAGTTATCCCTACAAAATCATATAGTCTGGCTATGCTCCATCTTCACCACACAAAGTATTTAAATCATGCACAACCCCGATGACAAGCCAAGCGATTGTTTCATACTTTTGGGCCTTCCCTTTTTTTGGCCTTTCTCCTTTTTTTTGGGACAATACTCTATGAATGATGATCATCACACTTCTATTTATTTACAATTCAATGATTACAACTCGATACTAGAACAAAGTATGACTCTATATGAATGCCTCCGGCAGTATACCGGGATAGCAATGATGCATGAGTGACTTGTACAAAAGAATTATGAACGGTGGCTTTGCCACAACTAAAATGTCAACTAGATGATCATGCAAAGCAATATGACAATGATGGAGCGTGTCATAGTAAACGGAATGGTGGAAAGTTGCATGGCAATATATCTCGGAATGGCTATGGAAATGCCATGATAGGTAGGTATGGTGGCTGTTTTGAGGAAGGTATATGGTGGGTGTATGATACTGATGAAAGGTGCGCGGTATTAGAGAGGCTAGCAATGGTGGAAGGGTGAGAGTGCATATAATCCATGGACTCAACATTAGTCATAAAGAACCCACATACTTATTGCAAAAATCTATTAGTTATCGAAGCAAAGTACTACGCGCATGCTCCTAGGGGGATAGATTGGTAGGAAAAGACCATCGCTCGTCCCCGACCGCCACTCATAAGGAAGACAATAAATTAATAAATCATGCTCCAACTTCTTCACATAACGGTTCACCATACGGGCATGCTACGGGAATCACAAACTTCAACACAAGCATTTCTCAAATTCACAACTACTCAACTAGGACGACTCTAATATCACCATCTCAATATCTCAAAACAATTATCAAGTATCAAACTTCTCATAGTATTCAACACACTCATAAGAAAAAAATTTATTAATCTTGAATGCCCAACATAATTAAAGAAAATTACCACGCTGTTTTGTAGGACTCTCAAAATAATCTAAGTGAAGCATGAGAGGACAATAGTTTCTATAAAACAAATCCACCACCGTGCCCTAAAAGATATAAGTGAAGCACTAGAGCAAAAACTATATAACTCAAAAGATATAAGTGAAGCACATAGAGTATTCTAACAATTTCCGAATCATGTGTGTCTCTCTCAAAAGGTGTGTACAGCAAGGATGATTGTGGAAAACTAACAAATAAAGACTCAAATAATATAAGACGCTCCAAGCAAAACACATATCATGTGGTAAATAAAAATATAGCTCCAAGAAAAGTTACCGATAGAAGTAGACGAAAGAGGGGACGCCTTCCGGGGCATCCCCAAGCTTGGGATTTTGGGTGTCCTTAGATTATCTTGGGGTGCCATGGGAATCCCCAATATTAGGCTCTTGCCACTCCTTGTTCCATAATCCATCAAATCTTTCACCCAAAACTTGAAAACTTCACAACACAAAACTTAAAGTAGAAAATCTCGTGAGCTCCGTTAGCGAAAGAAAACAAAACACCACTTCAAGGTACTGTAATGAACTCATTATTTATTTATATTGGTGTTAAACCTACTGTATTCCAACTTCTCTATGGTTTATAAACTATTTTACTAGCCATAGATTCATCAAAATAAGCAAAAAAAACACACGAAAAACAGAATCTGTCAAAAACAGAACAATCTGTAGTAATCTGTAGCTAACGCAAGTTATGGAACCCCAAAAATTCTAAAATAAATTTCTTGACGTGAGTAATTTATCTATTATAATCATCTGCAAAAATAATTAACTAAATAGCATTTTCCAAATAAAAATGGCAGCAATTCTCGTGAGTGCTAAAGTTTCTGTTTTTTACAGCAGGATTAAAAAGACTTTCCCCAAGTCTTCCCAATGGTTCTACTTGGCACAAACACTAATTAAACACAAAAAACACAACCAAAACAGAGGCTAGATAAATTATTTATTACTAAACATGAGCAAAAAGCAGGGAATAAAAATAAAATTGGGTTGCCTCCCAACAAGCGCTATCGTTTAACGCCCCTAGCTAGGCATAAAAGCAACGATAGGTCTAGGTAATATCATCTTGGGTCTTTAATTTTTTTGCGGAGTTATGCTCGAATCCGGGAGGTTCCTTACGTTTCCCCTCATATTTGGAAATTTTGAGATCTAAAGAATCCAAACGCTTATTTCAAAGGGTAATCAACATATTCATGCGGTTGAGATTCCCGCTAACACTCTTAAGAGGTTCAAGAGATTTTTGTAAAATCTTGGTTACTTCGCAAATTTTCTCAAAAACTTGCGTTTCTTCTTGGGTATGATAATGCCCCTTTTGTTGGGGTAATGTTCCCACTATACCCTCTATAATTTCATGCGCAATACTGGGATCAATTTCAATAAAATTGCCTTTGGCAACGTAATCCAAGAGTTGTCTATGAGACAAATTCAATCCAACATAAAAGTTGCGAAGCAGAATTCTAAAATTCACCTCTAGGGTGCAATTACATAAAACCCCATCATTCTAAACCAAGCATCTTTTAAGTTTTCTCCTTGTCTTTGTTTGAAGTGAAGAACCTCAAACTCGGGAGACAAAGGGGAAGATAGGGGACTAGCCATAACGGCAAGCAAGCAATCCAACACACAAGCAAACAAGAGACGCGCAAAAAGAGGCAAATAGAGAAAGAGAAGGAGGACGGAGAGAGAGGGTGAATAAAACAGCAAGGGTGAAGTGGGGGAGAGGAAAACGAGAGGCAAATGGAAAATAATGTAATGCGGGAGATAAGGGTTTGTGATGGGTACTTGGTATGTTGACTTTTGCGTAGACTCCCCGGCAACGGCGCCAGAAATCCTTCTTGCTACCTCTTGAGCACCGCGTTGGTTTTCCCTTGAAGAGTAAAGGGTGATGCATCAAAGTAGCGTACGTATTTCCCTCAGTTTTTGAGAACCAAGGTATCAATCCAGTAGGAGGCCAAGCACGAGTCCCTCGCACCTACACAAACAAATAAAATCCTCGCAACCAACACAATAAAGGGGTTGTCAATCCGTTCACGGTCACTTACGAAAGTGAGATCTGATAGATATGATAAGATAAGATTTTTGGTATTTTTATGATAAAGATGCAAAGTAAAGAAAGCAAAATAAACAGAAAAGGAAATAGCTTGTTGATGGAAGATTAGTATGATGAAAAATAGACCCGGGGGCCATAGGTTTCACTAGTGGCTTCTCTCGAGAGCATAAGTATTACGATGGATAAACAAATTACTGTTGAGCAATTGACATAATTGAGCATAGTTATGAGAATATCTAGGTATGATCATGTATATAGGCATCATGTCCGAGACAAGTAGACCGACTCCTGCCTGCATCTACTACTATTACTCCACACATCGACCGCTATCCAGCATGCATCTAGAGTATTAAGTTCAAAAGAACAGAGTAATGCTTTAAGCAAGATGACATGATGTAGAGGGATAAACTCATGCAATATTGTAACACCCCGGATATGACTTTCCCAATATGTATTCCAACTCTTGCCGTTTCCGGCGTTAAGTTATTTTATTTTCTCGGGTTTGGGTCTTTGTCTCCGTGTGTTGTTATCATTGTCATGCATCTCATATCATGTCGTCATGTGCATTGCATTTGCTTATGTGTTCATCTCATGCATTCGAGCTTTTTCCCCGTTGTCCGTTTTGCATTCTGGCGCTTCGTTCTCCTCCGGTGGTCATTTCTACCTTTCTTTCGTGTGTGGGGATTAAATATTTCCGGATTGGACCGATACTTGACAAGCGGCCTTGGTTTACTACCGGTAGACCGCCTGTCAAGTTTCATACCATTTGGACTTCATTTGATACTCCAACAGTTAACCGAGGGACCGAAAAGGCCTCGTGTGTGTTGCAACCCAACACCCCTCCATTTTGGTCCAAAACCCATCAAAACCTTCTCCATCATTTAGAGCGTTCGATCATGATCGCGTGGACGAAAACCGCACCTCATTTGGACACTCCTAGCTCCCTCTATGCCTATATATAGATCCCCTCTCGAAAATCCCGGGTCTCCTCTCCCCCTAACCCTAGAAAAACTCCTCCCGCCGCCGCCGGACAAAAATCCGCGTGTCGGACGTGTCCGCCCGGCTCCGCCGGACGAATCGCGCCGCGCCACGTGTCCCTGGGCCAGTCCCCAGTTCGCCGCCGACCCCGCGGGCCCGCGAGGCCCGTGCGGGGCCCTCCCGGCCCGGCCTCCGCCGCCTCCTTCCACCGTTCGCCGCCCCCGCGCCCGGCGCCGTTCGCCGCGCCCGGCCGCCGCGGCGCCATTGCCGGCCACCGCCCGGAGCTCCTCAGCCGCGCCGCGCCAGCGCCGGCCGGAGCCCCCTCGCTGCCTCACCTCGCCGCGGAGCGCCGCCCCACCACCACTCCGGCTCCCGGCGGCCGGATCCGGCGAGATCCGGCCCGGGAGCGCCTCCCCGCCGCCTCCTCGTCAACTCCGGCGGCCCCATCGCCATTTCCGGCGATCCTCGGTTCGCGTGATGCTACAGTGATCCCAGATCCAGATCCAGACGTGGTTGACTTTCTCCCGAAACCCTAGTTCATATGCTCCTATTCATCGCATCGTAACTTTGCATTCGTAACTTTGTTTTGGGCATATAGCATATCAAAATGTTCGACTAAGAGAGCACATCATTTCATTCCATTGCATCATTTTCATTTGAGTTCATCTTGATGCCCGAAATGCTGTTAGAAGAGTGCTACTTGAGATATTTGTCAGATCTGCTACTCCATTTAGATATTTGTCATTTTTGCCATGATTATTGTGTGCATGATATGCCCATGAGCTCTACATATGTTTTGTTAAGGGTTTTGCCATCTTTCCAGAGGTGCAACCCATGTATTTTTGTGATGTGTGTGGTGACTAGCATGATCTTGCAAAGTGAGGCTCTTGGTAATGCTGATTTCAGGGACTTAGCATTTCCACAAGTCCTTGAGCTGTTTATCTCATGATGCCATATGTTCATGTTGTTTCCTAGTGATCCGTGCCTCTTTTGAGGATGATCAGTAAGGATGTTTTGTTAATCTTGTAGTGCTCTATCCATCCATGTCTTTGTTTGCAATTATGGATCACCCTAGCTTAAGTCAATCGAGCTCTACTTTTGCTACTTCGTGAATCTGGGCAGATTGTCTACTTGTTAGCGATTTTGCCGATGATGTTGTAGTTGATCCGTGCATGCTATGCTATTGTTCTTGCCATGTCTAGCTTGCATTTTGTGTATTCTTGGTTGGTGTATACTTAGATTATCATGACTTGCTCTGTAGTGAGTGCATCGAGCTCGTAAACATGCCTACTTGAATCTGTTTTCAGCATGTGCCAGTTTTCACTAAGTCTGAGAACTGATTATGTTTTTGCCATGTTCACATGTTTGCAATTGTATTTTATGATCCCTTTTGGCTCAAGGTCACTAAGGGACTTTTGTTAAGATCTTTGAGTAGCTCCATGCCATGCTTTACTTTGCCATGTTCAGGTCCTGTAGCATGTAGTTTTGTTGCTCCGAAGAGTGCTATCTGATCTGAAATTCCAGACAAGTGTTAATTTCACTAAGTCTGAAATCTGTTTGCCATATGCATTTTTACCATGCTTGTTTGAACCTGTTAATGAATGAATTGGCCGTAGCTCAGTGCTATACTTTTGTTAAGCATCATGAATGCATCCCTGCCATGTATTTTGTTGTCATGTTTGGGTGTTGTAGCATGTTCATCTTGTTGCATTTAGATGGCTACTTGCTGTAAATCGCAGAACGTGGTCATATTTGAATTGCTTGCCATTTCCAAACCGTAACTCCGATTCCGGCGTTCTTTATATCGTTTTCAAGCAATTTCATCTCATCTTTCCAGTGGCACACTTGGATTCCCATGTTGAGGCCAGGTTCATGCATCCCTTGTCAAATCTTGCATATGCATCCCGCATCGCATCCCGCATAGCATACCATCCTTGCATCATATTGTTTGATCCTTGCACGTGGTTGATTGTGTCCTTGTTGCTTGTTTGTATTGTTTGGGTAGAGCCGGGAGACGAGTTCACTAACGAGGAGCCCGTTGAGTTTGCTTTCGAGGATCCAGTCAACTCTGACAACCTTGCAGGCAAGATGATCATACCCTCGAAATCACTACTATCTTTGCTATGCTAGATTGCTCGCTCTTTTGCTATGCCAATGCTACGATGCCTACCACTTGCTTTCAAGCCTCCCAAATTGCCATGTCAAACCTCTAACCCACCTTGTCCTAGCATACCGTTGATTGGCTATGTTACCGCTTTGCTCAGCCCCTCTTATAGCGTTGCTAGTTGCAGGTGAAGATTGGAGACCGTTCCTTGTTGGAACATCTATTTACTTGTTGGGATATCATTATATTATCTTGTTATCTGCATCTATACACTTGGTAAAGGGTGGAAGGCTCAGCCTCTCGCCTAGTGTTTTGTTCCACTCTTGCCGCCTTAGTTTCCGTCATATCGGTGTTATGTTCCCGGATTTTTGCGTTCCTTACGCGGTTGGGTTATAATGGGAACCCCTTGATAGTTCACCTTGATTAAAGCTTTTCCAGCAATGCCCAACCTTGGTTTTACCATTTGCCATCTAGCCTCTTTTTCCCTTGGGTTTCCGGAGCCCGAGGGTCATATTATTTTAAACCCCCCCCCCCCGGGTCAGTGCTCCTCTGAGTGTTGGTCCACCTGTCAGCTGCCGGTGGCCACCAGGGGCAACTCTGGGCTGGCCTACCGGTACCTAGGACAATCTGAGTGTGCCCTAAGAAATAGATATGTGCAGCTCCTATCGGGATTTGTCGGCACATTCGGGCGGTGTTGCTGGATTAGTTTTAACCTGTCGAAGTGTCTTGAAGAACCGAGATATCGAGTCTGATCGGAACGTCTCGGGAGGAGGTCTATTCCTTCGTTGACCGTGAGAGCTTGTCATGGGCTAAGTTGGGACTCCCCTGCAGGGATTTGAACTTTCGAAAGCCGTCCCGCGGTTATGGGCAGATGGGAATTTGTTAATGTCCGGTTGTAGATAACTTGAACCTTAACTTAATTAAAATGAATCAACTGAGTGTGTTACTGTGATGGCCTCTTCTCGGCGGAGTCCGGGAAGTGGACACGGTGTTGGAGTAATGCTTGCACAGGTTGCTCTCTAGTTTCTCGCTCGCACTTTGCCTCCTCTTCTCGCTCTCTTTTGCGAACAGGATAGCCACCATATTTGCTAGTCGCTTGCTACAGCTCCACATATTTACCTTGCCTTACCTATAAGCTTAAATAGTCTTGATCGCGAGGGTGCGAGATTGCTGAGTCCCTGTGGCTCACAGATTACTATTACACCAGATGCAGGGCCTGATGATTCCGCTCCAGGTGACGCGCTCGAGCTCAAGTGGGAGTTCGACGAGGACTCTCAACGATACTATGTTTCCTTTCCTGATGATCAATAGTGGTGCCCAGTTGGGGGTGATCGGGACCGTGTCGCATGTTGGGTTATCTTTTATTTTGGCACCGTAGTCGGTCCATGAGTGTTTGGATGATGTAATGTTATTTATGTACTTGATTGACGTGGCGAGTGTAAGCCAACTATGTTATCTCCCCTTTTATTATCTATATTACATGGGATGTTGTGAAGATTGCCTAACTTGCGACATATGCCTTCAATGCGATTATGCCTCTAAGTCGTGCCTCGACACGTGGGAGATATAGTCGCATCGAGGGTGTTACAAATATGAAATAAACCCTATCTTGTTATCCTCGATGGCAACAATACAATACGTGCCTTGCTGCCCCTACTGTCACTGGGAAAGGACACCGCAAGATTGAACCCAAAGCTAAGCACTTCTCCCATTGCAAGAAAGATCAATCTAGTAGGCCAAACCAAACTGATAATTCGAAGAGACTTGCAAAGATAACCAATCATACATAAAAGAATTTAGAGAAGATTCAAATATTGTTCATAGATAAACTTGATCATAAACCCACAATTCATCGGTCTCAACAAACACACCACAAAAGAAGATTACATCGAATAGATCTCCATGAGAGAGGGGGAGAACTTTGTATTGAGATCAAAAAGAGAGAAGAAGCCATCTAGCTAATAACTATGGACCCAAAGGTCTGAAGTAAACTACTCACACTTCATCGGAGAGGCTATGGTGTTGATGTAGAAGCCCTCCGTGATCGATGCCCCCTCCGGTGGAGCTCCGAAAAAGGCCCCAAGATGGGATCTCATGGGTATAGAAAGTTACGGCGGTGGAATTAGGGTTTTGGCTCCGTATCTGGTAGTTTGGGGGTACGTAGGTATATATAGGAGGAAGAAGTACGTCGGTGGAGCAACGTGGGCCCCACGAGGGTGGAGGGCGTGCCTGGGGGGTAGGCGCGCCCCCTACCTCGTGCCCTCCTGGTTGCTTTCTTGTCGTAGGGTCCAAGTTCTCTAGATCATGTTCGTTCTGAAAATCATGTTCCCGAAGGTTTCATTCCGTTTGGACTCCGTTTGATATTCTTTTTCTGTGAAACTCTGAAATAGGCAAAAAACAGCAATTCTGGGCTGGGCCTCCAGTTAATAGGTTAGTCCCAAAAACAATATAGAAGTGTATAATAAAGCCCATTAATATCCAAAACAGGATATAATATAGCATGGAACAATAAAAAAATTATAGATACGTTCGAGACGTATCAGCGCTACACACCCGCTTTGCTTCACTGATGAAGTAATGGATCATGAATTCCCCGAAGGATTCAAACCCGTCAATATTGAATCATACGACGGGACAACCGATCCCGCGGTATGGATAGAAGATTTCATCCTCCATATCCATATGGCCCATGGGGACGACCTCCACGCCATTAAATACCTCCCACTAAAACTAAAAGGACCATCTTGGTACTGGTTAAACAGCCTGCCTAAAAATTCCATAGGCAGCTGGGAGGACTTGGAAGAGGCCTTCCTCGATAACTTCCGAGGAACACATGTCCGGCCACCGGACGCCGAGGACCTAAGTCACATTGTCCAACAGCCCGAAGAATCAGCCAGTGAGCTCTGGACTCGGTTTTTAGTCAAAAAGAACCAAATCGTCAATTGTCCGGACGCGAAAGCCCTTGTGGCTTTCAGACACAGCGTCCGGGACGAATGGCTTGCACGCCACCTCGGCCAAGAAGGACCTAAATCCATGAGAGCCCTCACTACTCTGATGACCCGCTTTTGCACGGGAGAAGACAGCTGGCTTGCTCGTAGAAGCAATAGCGCCAGCAACCAGGGCACCTCTGAAATCCGAGACGGCAACGGCAAGCCACGAGGAAGCAAAAACAACATTCGCAATGACAATGAAAGATCAGGTGACACACCGGTCAACGCCGGATTCAGCAACTCCAAGCCCGGTCAGCGGAAGAAGCCATTCAAGGCGAATCGAGAAGAACCATCCAACCTCGACAGGATATTGGACCGACCGTGCCAGATTCATGGCCACCCCGATAAACCAGCTAGTCATACCAACATAAACTGCTTGGTCTTTAAACAGGCCGGCAAGCTCAACGTCGAACACAGGGGGAGGAGGCCGCCAAGCGACAGGGATGACGGAAAGGTTCACCAACAAAACACCTGGGGTCAGAAGCAGTCTCCACCCGAGGATCAACTACTCCTAGAACGGAAATAGCAACCCGGCTTCCGCCGCCCACTCCGTACACCTACAAATTAAGTTTGTACCGCGCATGCATCATTACGCACTCAAGATACCATGGACATTGGCAGAAGCACAATACGGAGAATCCTGCAAGCACTCCAGAAACTTTTTTTATTATTATTTATTTTCTTTTTATTTCTTTCTTCGCTATCCTTTAAAAACAGGTGACGAACAGGATAAACATCGGAAACTGACTCTACCGGAGTCCGGATCCGTACACTCACCTAAGGGGCTATTTCCATCAAGGATTCCCCCCACCGAGGACTGGCGGCGCAGACGTGTGATAGGAGGTCCAAAATAACTTTTTGTAGACCGCACTCTTTATTTCTCGAGCCCGTACTATGCCTGTTCCTCCGCCTCCAACCCCGAGCATGTCAAATAGCCGGGAGGATGGCTTATATATATATATATATCATAAGTAATCATTGGCATATTTTGCTCAGTTCCCATTAAACAATATCCGAACTAATCATCTACATTGTTTCCCCAACAAATATGGCTCCTACGGTTATTTCACAGAAATACCTTGGCATAACCTGCCAGGGGCTTGGTGTGGGAACAAATGAGTTGCCAGTAAAAGTCCGAACAACTCTATAGCATACTTCGGCGTCGCAAGTTTGGCCTTATATGCATCAGCTCCGAATCATTGTCTTGGGTTAATAGTTGGTTTGCCCGGCTCCTGTGCTTGCTACCCTACGTTCCGCTCTATCGGCTAGGGTAGTAAAGGGAGAACTACTGCGATTGTGCCCTGGTCAAACCGGACGAGCACCTCAGTAGAGAAAGCTGAAAACTAACTGTCATGATGCGGCGTGAGCTGGTCAACCACTTGATGACTTCTTGGAATCCTTAGCGATTCTCCATGTCACACGAGGGATCTTTTTCAGATCAAATATGTAAGGCACCATACGCCGCATACATACCAGGGGCTATGTCGTAGCCCCACAATAAAACTCCTATGGCTAAGTGAAAGCGTTAACGGCCTATAGTCCGATTGTCTGGTTCGCCGCATTATCACCTCCTTCATGGACCAAGACGTTGGATAAACAGTGATTAAATGCCTTTTCGAACACCCCGTACTTCCTACGAGGGGGCTGAAGCCAACGACTGGAAAACTTTCAGATTATATCAAAACGGCCGCATAGGAGGAATTCAAGCTTTCAAGCAAAACATAAATAGATTAACTATAAAATTGTCTTTTACAATTTTCATACACCTCACTCGAACATTATGTCTTTCGAGCACTGGCCCTCTATAAAGCGGGTGGCCTCTAGGACGTCTTCAAAATAATGCTCCGGTTCTGCGCAGTCCTTGCCTTTGGGTGGACTCTTCGTCACAACAACGATGGCCTTCATCTCCCCCAGAATGGTTTGACTCGGGCAAAAGCCATCCGTGCACCCTCAATGCACGATGATCGCTTCACAGCATCGATACGCGGCACCGCATCAACAAGCCTCTGCACCAAACTGAAATAGCTATTCGGAACAGGCTCGGTTGGCCACAACCGGATTACGGCATCCTTCATGGCAGCGCCGGATATCCTATGAAGTTCGGCCCATTGGGACATCTGTTCATTGAGCAACAGAGGGCGCTTTGATGCGCCAAACTGCGACCAAAAAAGCTTCTCCATTGCATATCCATCTCACGCTTGGTAATACTGCGGCGCATCGGCACAACTCTTCGGTAAGTCCAAGAATTCGTCCGGAGAACTCCATACTTGGTTAAGATGGGCATAGTTCGGGTCACCGAACTTAGTTTGCAGCAGAAAGGGCTTGCCAGCCGCAATCTCCCTCGCCTATCGAACCTCCTCACGGGCTGCTCTGGATTCCGACCGCGCTTCTCTAGCCTCTTGTAAGGCCTTGTCTAGATCAGCCGTTAAGGCTTTACTCTCCTTCTCCAGAAATTCACAGCGGCCGGTAGCATTCTCCAGTTCAAGCATCATAGTGGATATCTTCTCCTCATCTTAGCGCCGTGCAGCTTGTTCGGCTTTTAATTCATCCGATGCCTTCTCGGCAGCAGCATTACTACGACAGGCCTGCTCCTTGGCCCGGGCCAGCTCCGCTCGAAGAACTTCAACGGCGGCAGCACCATCTGCAGCCATGCATATTCCAGCATCTAAATCTCAGCATCATGCTTATACCACAAAATTGTAGGAGGATTGCCGCGAATACATACCTTGTGACTCGTCAAGACGCATATTGATTAAAGCAAGATCATCCCCTGCCACATCAAGCTTCCGCTGCAACTCAGCAATTTCCATAGTCCGGGAAGCGGCCAAGGGGAGAGCAGCCTATGTTCAAAGTTGGTCAGGTTAGTCCTCAAACGATCCTTTTCGATCCTCCATTTTGCTTCCCAGTGGAAGCCAACCCGAGTATCAAGGGCTACTACCTATACACAGGCGCATCTTTGCAAATGAAACATAGCTGAAAACATTATGTCACAAACCTCGAGGCCCTTCAGTAGGCTCATGAAGGCTTCATTTAATCCGCTCTTCGCGGACGAAATCTTTTCAATCACTGTACCCATCAAGGTACGCTATTCCCCCGAGACAGATGCTTTCCACAACATGCCCCGCAACATATCCGGAGTCCCCGGGTCTTCGGAAGCTGCTCCAAAAGCACAATCATCCTTTGAAGAAATCTGCTCACTCGTCTCCAAAATCACTGTCGGCTGTGAACCAGACAGTCCGGGGCCTTTGTTATCATCAGCCCTGGAATCCCGGATGGTCGGAGGTCCACCTTTGGGTACTACCTCTTTCGTCCCCTAGTCTAAAGGGACCCTCCACGATAACACTTCAGAGTCATCCGCCTTATTGGGCGAGGAGGTCGGAGGAGGCGTCTCGCTCTCCATCATCTCTGGGAGGAGACTCCCCGAAGAAGAGGATCACCCAGAAAAATCTTGTGCCGACCTGTAAAAATGCATAAATGCGTTACGTGTATCTTCGGTAACAATAACGGAGCGGGACGCTATCAAAGTACTCTGGATTCTCTTACGGTTTGGCCGAGGGCTTGTCTCCCTATTGGAGCTGCTCAACGGCGTCGCTTTCCAAACCCAAGCCGATCGACGGTGGCATCTTGCCCTTCTTGGAAGACCGCCCCTCCCAATCTTCGAAGGCGGCCCTTTCCCTCCTGTTTGGAGAAGGGATACTGGGTCCTTTTCCGCCTCCTTCTTCGGGCGAGGAAAGGTCGATTTCTCCGGACTCAGTATCTGACTTACCTCCGAAACCAAGGTCATCTTGGGTCTTCTCGCCCTCCCCTGCTGGTGCCTAGTATGGCGCCAAGGCCAGCATCCTTGTTAACACGAGAGTAGCTGAGTCTTCGGGAAGGGGAGCCGGACACCTAATCCGTTCCACCTTCTTTATCCAGCCCTGGAAAAGGATGATATTGTTGGTATCTTGCCGCTGGGTATCTGACTATAAGGTATTCGGTAAATGGGTACTTACCGGGGTATCCGGATGGTTACAGTCTAGGCCGACATCTTCGGTGATGTCCGGCCATTGCCTTTGTTTCCCGAAGAATAATCTCCACATTCCTTCGTGCGTTGTGCCGAAGAAGTGTTGAAGAGTCCGCGACCCTTCTTGATTGAACTCCCATAGGCGGAGAGGCCGTCGCTGGCATGGCAGGGTCCGACGAACTAGCATTACTTGAACGATGTTGGCTATGTCGATGTCCCTCTCAATGAGGCTTCGGATGCGACTCTGCAGAGTTCGCACATCATTCATTGATCCCCAATCCAGCCCCTTGTTAATCCACAATGCAAGCTGAATTGGGGGGCTGGATCGGAATGCGGGCATAGTTGCCCACTTGGAGCCACGGGGCTCGGTGATATAGAACCACCCATGCTGCCACAGATCAGAAGATTTGGCGAAGGATCCTTTCAGCCAAACGGCGCTAGCAAGCTTGCTCACTGTAGCGCCGCCGCACTCGGCCTACCCCCCCTCTACCACTTGCGGCTTCACATCGAAGGTCTTGAGCGACAAGCCGAAGTGCGGAGGAGTTTGGAGGAAGGCTTCGCACGTGACGATAAATGCCGAGATAAGAAGACTAGAGTCCAGGGCCAAATCGTGAAAGTCTAGCCCGTAATAGAACATGAGCCCTCGGGCGAAGGGGTTAAGTGCAAACCCCAACCCGCGGAGGAAGTGGGACACGAACACGACCCTCTCGCCGGATCTGGGGGTAGGAATAACCTGCCCCTCGACAGGAAGCCGATGATGGATTTCAGCGGTCAGGTACCTCGCCGCCCGAAGCTTTGCAATATCTTCCTCCGCAACAGAAGAAGCTACCCACCGGCGTTGACGGTTGGATCCGGACATGATTGGGGCTGGTGGCGACCGAAACCCGGGTGTTGGAACTCGGGGTAGAAGGGGTTGAGAAAGAGGCAAGCGTGGAAGAAAAAGACGGGTTTGTACCCCTATATAAAGGCTGCAAATATCAAACGTCTCCTCTTGGGCCTCAAAAACTTGCTTGTTTCCAAGGAGTTGTACCCAAGCGACGGTTGGGTTACCCACGTCCGGGTTGACAGGAATCCCTTAAAAAAAGGGAGGCACCATCTCCGCTTGGATAAGACGTGCCAATAAGACCACGTCTTGGGATGTGGGGCGACGGGGCGGCTAAAACGGTTCGCAAGTAGTAGTCAGGCAGGCGTGGTGTCATATTATCAAAAAGTGGTCGGTGGAACTCATGGAATATTATGTCCTCTGCGGTTGTGCATACAAGTCCGGATACAATCATTACATCTGAAGATCAACTAGGAGTTCGGAAGGGGGAACCCGCCTTGCAATGCCGAAGACAATCTGCGCGCCAGACTCCTCGTCATTGAAGCCAGGTTCAGGGGCTACTGAGGGAGTCCTGGACTAAGGGGTCCTCGGGCGTCCGGCCTGTTATCCATGGGCTGGACTAATGGGTTGTGAAGACATGAAGACTGTACCCGTGTCTGGATTGGACTCTCCTTGGTGTGGAAGGCAAGCTTGGTGACCGACTATGAAGATCCCTTCTTATGTAACCGACTCTATGTAACCCTAGATCCCCCCCCCCCCGGTGTCTATATAAACCGGAGGGGTTAGTCCGGAAAGGATATATTCATTACCATAGTCATACAGGCTAGGATTCTAGGGTTTAGCCATTACGATCTCGTGGTAGATCAAATCTTGTAATACCCATATTCATCAAGATCAATCAAGCAGGAAGTAGGGTATTACCTCTATAGAGAGGGCCCGAACCTGGGTAAACATCGTGTCCCCCGTCTCCTGTTACCATCGATCATAAACGCATAGTTCGGGACCCCCTACCCGAGATCCGCCGGTTTTGACACCGACAGGTGGCCCCCCTCTAGTACTTCTTTCGCCCAATATTTTTTTATGTATTCTAAAAATAATTCCCGTGGAGTTTTAGGACTTTTGGAGCTGTGCAGAATAGGTCTCTAATATTTGCTCCTTTTCCAGCCCAGAATTCCAGCTGCCGGCATTCTTCCTCTTCATGTAAACCTTGTAAAATAAGAGAGAATAGGCATAAGTATTGTGACATAATGTGTAATAACAGTTCATAATGCAATAAATATTGATATAAAAGCATGATGCAAAATGGACGTATCATGAAGACGTACGACTATATCAACCGTGTTGTCATAACGCTTCCGCTTACGGTCTACGAGGGTACGTGGACAACACTCTTCCCTCTCGTTGCTATGCATCACCATGATAGATCTTGCGTGTGCGTAGAAAATTTTTGAAATTACCGCGTTCCCCAACATGAACGACGAAGAAGGAGAAGCGGGGTGGAGCCGGCTGGAACGCTGGAGGTGACAGAGACGTAGAGTTTCGGCAGGGATGTGGTGTGGCGACTGGGGTGGTGGAGTGGCGATGAAGGCAAGAGAGAAAGAAGAAAGGAGAGAAAATAAAGAGATGAAGGCGCGGGGTACAGGGAGGGTTTTGGGTGGGCCGGGGGTGTCGAAGTCCTACTGTCTGGCGTCTGGGCTCCCGCAAAGCTTCCCACATTGTTTCCGGTTTGCGAGAGAAAGTATATTCAGACTGCGTAGAGGACCAATGTAGGCCTGTGTTGAATGACTTCTGTGGTCCGAATAGCACAGTCCGAACATATGTGAGCGGTTTGTGCGTTAGATGCCCTTATTACAAGCATGTCATTCACAACAAAACAACACAAGACAAAGCCCGCGTCAGCTGCCATACCATAAGTTATTAAAGACTCTCCGGCAAAACGAAAATTACTTATTAAAAAAACGAAAATTACAGGCAAGCTCAAAACGCTGCATAAGAAACTTGTTGAAGCTGACCAAAGATAGGCTCAAACTCCACCGGCAAGGCGAGTTTTTGTTCTGTTTATTGGCTTGGGGGTGCAATCCAAGCCCCGTGTATCGCCGTGTATGGTATGACACACATTGCAAACACCGGGATAACTGGGAGTTGCTAAAGTTCTTTTTTTGAAGGAAAACAATTCAAAACAACGGCAAAAGTTTTGTCTTATTGATTAATTAAAAAGAGAATTTACCCGGTTAATTTACGAAAAACCGGCTGAAAATCAATATAATCATGGACTACTCATAAAGCATAAAATCATGCACAAGCAGTCAACCAAACTCATTCAACATACAACAGCCGCAACCCCGGACATTTGAACAACGAAATAGGACCATGACAAGAACACCTCAGGAAAAGGCATTGTGCGCCACAAGAGACACAATAACAACCCAAACCTTGAGGACGAGCCAAGAAACAGAAGATCCTCCATCAAGCAGCTGCAGCACCATCTTCAGAGGCGGTCGATGTTGTGTACAATGACCGCTAGCTATGGCAAATGCAAGCGTGCAACCAATTTTACCATATTTTTCATGACAGCGTAATTGTGAAAAAAAAAAGAACTGTGGGATGCAATAAAAATCAGCACTAGTCCAAATTAGATTCAATAGACGCTACAAAATCTATCATTGCTTGTTTTCACAAGTGTCAATTCACCTATCCAAAACAAAACAAAACAAAACAAAACAAAACAATTTCAATTCCATTGGAACATATCCACCTGCAGCTCCCATCGATTGATACGGCATCACAAACTGAAGGAAGTGCAAAGAGAGACAGTTCCTTACACGGACACCCTTCTTCCATGAAAAATCGGTATTGGTAATTGTTTTTATCTGGGTATCATTGGCCGTCACACAAATCTTAAAGCACGTGTCGTACCGAAATGACAATGACAACAGAAGTGACCCCAAGGAGGAATCTAACAGACTAGACAGAAGTGACCACCGCAGTAATGCGGTTCATAAACTTGAATCATCCATTTGGAGTCTGCATTCTTGGCCAGTGACAGTAAAATGGCTGTCAATTTTCCCGGTAGGCGGTATGAACGAAATAAACTTTGCAAGCATCTTAAGATTCCAAGTAGGGTGCTGTTGATGTCTTATCGCCATCAGGATACTTGGGCAGCCGGTATTTTCCATCCTGTATTGAATGGCTTCATGCACTACAAGTGTCACTTCCCTGTCAGATTGAGCTCATTTCTGCTAACTTACTTGTCAGAATGGTAGTGAGGGGAAGGTCGTTCATCAACGGGTCCCCCTCTTATAGAAGAAAATAAAAATATAATAAATGAGAGAAATGACAGAGTTCTATAGGCGTTTCATCAGTGCCAACCGTAATCACTAGTAAGATAAAGGCCGAGGCCAACCTGTGGGGTATGGCGGGCGCTAAACATGGGGAGTGCTTCGGTACAACCCCTAAAACGTATAATGACCAGGATGATCATTTCACATTAGGTCTAGGAATACCCACCCGACGCCGTACGTATGCGCGCGACGTCGTACGCCCGCCCGTGTATGCCGCACCCGTTGCTGTACGTCGCGCCCGTCGCCGTACGCCCGCCTGCATATGCCGCACCCGTCGCCGTACGTCGCCGTTGTACGCCCGCACGTCTCCACATTGGCGTTTATGGAAGAAAAAAACGTCACGGGAGCCGCCGACGCCCGCCGTCGTAACCCTAAACCCTAAACACATCCATGCCGTCTCCACATTGCCGCCTGTCTCCACGTAGTCGCCGCGCGTCTCCACGTCGCCGCCCAAATAGGCCGCCGCGCGTGCCCTGGCGCCGTTGCTGCTGCCGCCGCGTTCCTTTGCCGTCGCCCAGATGGCCGCCCACCCGTGATCTCGGCCACCATCCTGACGCCGTTGACACCTGCCTCGGCCGGTCAGCAACATCACGTCGTCAGCGCATTGGTCATCGGACAAAATGGATCCAGCTGACATCCTCGCTGCCATGCAAGAGGTTGGTTTGAGACGTCGTTGTGCTTGATGAACTACTTATTTTAGGGATGATGTTACACGGTGTTCGATTGATCTTAGAATTTTCTTAAACATGTATAGATAGACGAGGAGGGCGATTATGATGGCGATGATTACGGCGACGACAACGGAACCTTGTCAATGAATATGGGTGAACCTGCTAAGGAGAATTACATGAGTTTGGATGAATCTTATAGTGGAAATCTAAGTTTGATCAATATTGATAAAAACAATAAATACGATAAACCGCACGGACAATTACATGTTTTTTTGCATCATGCAGCGACATGGCGATAATGATGATGATATGGATATAGATAATTCATTTACTGAAAGTGCACTCCGGGTATGTTTTAAAAACAATAGGAGAAGAAATGACATAATAACCGTATGAGCGCTTACATGTATTTTTTTTAAATGTGCGCAGATGGACGAGGACGGGGACTTTGTGAGGAATATTGTGGACGATGAAAGTGACAAATCGTACGTTGATGCATCTCATGATGACAGCTCCAGCAAAGTAAGTTTTGAAACTCACATACATTACATATTAAAATAATAACTGACTGACATACATGATTTCATGCCTTAATTTACAGGGGGGTGTAGATGGTCCTAGCGGGAAGGATGAGCATGTTGTTGATGATCTGTTTAATTTTGACATCGGATTTGATGAATATCAGCAAGATTCATTAGACACGCATTGGAAGGTCATGAGGAAGACGTTCGGGTCACTAGGAGAGGCTTACATTTTCTATAACCAGTATGCTACGGAGCGTGGTTTTAGCGTAAGAAAGGACTCGCTGAAATTTTCGAAAGGTCCTGAGGGAACTATGCGCTTGAGAAAGTATTTGTGTGCGAAAGCTGGGAAACACAGGCAAAACTTTGTACAATGGAAGGCAGGACCCATAGGCTCAGAGCGGAGACTCGTTGCTTCTGCGATGCGCATATAACTTTGAAGCTTGATAAAGAGCGTGACGTTTGGTATGTCAGCAGTTTCAGTGATGATCACAATCACGTTCCAGCTAGACCAGATGAAGTCACGTTTCTTCGGTCTCATAATCAGATAAAAGAATTTCAAAAGGCTGAGATCTTAACTATGGCAGGTGCTGGAATCAGGAAATATATGATTTATGATAACGTCGTTGGTAGGTATGGGTCATATGCAAAGGCTGATTTTGGGAGGAAGAAGCTTTATAACATGTGTTATAGAGAAAAAAATGAAGTTGCTTGCACAAGGTGATGCAGACACTGCCATATTGGGATCATGATAACCAAAAGAGAGAGGGATCTAGATTTCTTCTTTGAGCACACCGTCGATGATGAAGGAAGGCTGAAAAATCTATTCTGGTATGATTCTCAATCACGTCGAGACTATATTAACTACGGTGATGTGTCTGTCTTCGACAACACATACAGGATGAATAGATATGGCATGCCATTTATACCTTTTGTCGGTCTGAACAACCACCGTTGCACCACGGTATTTGGTTGTGCTCTTGTGTCTGACGAGACGGAAGATACATATATCTGGGTGCTTCAAACGTTTTTGAGGGCTCATTGTCAGAAGAGGCCCAGGTCAGTAATTACCGGTGGAGTTGCATCTATTATTAAAGCCATCAGAAAGGTACTTTCGGAGGTTTGGCACCGTCTTTGCTCGTGGCATATTGAGAAGAACATGCAAAAACACCTTCATCATAAGTCTCTAAAGGAGTTCAGGTCTCTACTTTATTATGCCACTTCAAAAAAAGTATTTGAGGAGAGATGGGCAGCGTTTACCGCCAAATGGCAGTCGGAGAAAACAATAACATGGTTACGTAGGATGTACAAGAAGAAAAGGCTTTGGGCTGCATCATATCTATCTGGTGGGTCTTTCATAGGTATGCGAAGTAACCAGCAAAGTGAGAGTCTGAATGCATGCCTTCACTTGCATCTAGACTCCGGTATGACTATTGTTGATATGATTGTGCACTATGAGAACTGCATAGTTCGTCTCCATGAGAACGAGGCGCGTGACGATTACACAAACTCACAAACATACCCAGTACCAGTATTGGACGAGTGTAAAGATATTGAGAAATTAGCTGCCCATGAGTTCACGGCGACAAACTTTTATATCTTACAGGAAGATATGAAGAAGGCACGGGAGCTTGAGGTCCTTGAGAGACTGAGAGGAGCAGACACTCACAGGTTCATACTGACATGGAAAGAAAATAGGGATATCAAATTCACACATGTACTAAGTTTCCGGTTAATACAATTCTAGCATGAATAATAAACATTTATCATGATATAAGGAAATATAAATAACAAATTTATTATTGCCTCTAGGGCATATTTCCTTCACAATTATAGTCCCTAACAGGACGAGAAACGCCATCCGAACAAATTCATCGTCCGTATTTTTATTTCTCACAATCTTTTGAATGAGATCATCAATCAAGATTTTACCAGTCTTTTTGTTAACAAAAATAACTGGAATTTTCTTTACTGCTTTCCCTTGGTCCATACTCAAAAAACTAGAAACATCCACTCCTTCATTCTTCAAACCAAATATAGGGAACACATCATCAGGCCTCAGTGAAATCAACCCTTTCTTTCCGGCTGCCTCTTGGACCATGGATTTTTTAGTACTTAGATTGAAACCTTGAATCATAAGTGCAAGAAAATTATCACCCATCTTCACTGAAGGTATCGTAACATGCCCTCCATCTCCGTTTCGTAAAATTTGAATCGCTGACTTGGTGTTAACTTATTAACAAGTTTAACCCACTTTTCTAACGAACATGCAATCACGCCATCGATGTCCATACTGCATATAATAATATCTATGTGACGTTGCATGCAGCTGAGATGTTATATTACAATGAAACATATTCAAAGAAATACCTATCTGACGGCGACCAGTGTGGGCGGCGGCGAGGCTGACGGCGACCAGTGCGGGTGACGGCGTGTGCTAACGGCGACCAGTGTGCGTGACGACGGGCGCTGACATCGACCACTGCGGGTGACGGCGGGCGTTGACGGCGACCACTGCGGGTGACAGCGGGCGTTGACGGCGACCAGTGTGGGGTGGCGGCGGGCGCTGGGGGTGACGGCGGGCGGGATCAGATCCGGCACGTCGTCGACACGTACGAGGTCGAAAGTGCATGCATGATGTGATTGGGCACCGACGTCCGAGATTGTCGGGAATATTCTCTCAGGTAGCGATGGCTCGTGGAGATATTTACGGCGTCGGGCCCGCGGTGATCAGTTTGCAATCAATACACGCGGCGTGATATAACCGTCGGTCGTGCTTTAGTCCTACTCCGGTCGAGATTTTCTAATTCAATTTTAATAAGCGTCTATCTGTAATTAACTCTATTTGAAGGAGATGTAGTGTCAATAGAGTCAGTGCATCTCTCCTTCGCATCCGCCAAACGGACCCATTTTTTTCTACGTGCTACAGTGACCATGCAGAGCGCGCACGCAAAATTTTGTCGCGTTTCGAGCCTGTATGAAATTTCTACGATTTTCCGGGCCGAAAACCTCTAAAATACTGCTCGGACGTGACGCAATGTGTGTTCGTTGTCGGATTTCATTCATTTTTGGCGTGGGGTGCCTGGGTGGGGCCCCACATGCGGTGCCAAAAGTTGGGTGCATTCCATGAAACCGTTCAGGTACTTGGTGTGAAAGGTCGTGGTTTCTGTATGGGCGAAGGGGACCCTCAGTCGCACGTCTCTCCTTCGCATCCGCCAAATGGGTCATTTTTCCACGTGCTACAGTGACCATGCAGGACACGCACGCCAAATTTTGTCACGTTTCAAGGCTGTATGGAATTTCTACGATTTTCCGGGCCGAAAACCCCTAAAATACTGCCCAGACGTGACGCAACGTGTGTTCGTTGTCGGATTTCGTTCATTTTTGGCGTGG
This sequence comes from Triticum urartu, assembly GCF_056163025.1. Taxonomy (NCBI): domain Eukaryota; kingdom Viridiplantae; phylum Streptophyta; class Magnoliopsida; order Poales; family Poaceae; genus Triticum; species Triticum urartu. Next base: position 224,021,236 of record NC_141878.1, read on the forward strand.
GGTGCCCGGGTGGGGCCCCACAAGCGGTGCCAAAAGTTGGGTGCATTCTGTGAAACTGCTTAGGTACTTAGTGTGGAAGGCGGGTGGTTTTGGTATGGGCGGAGGGGACCCTCGGTCGCACGTCTCTCCTTCGCATCTGCTAAACAGGCCCATCTTTTTCCACGTACTACAATGACCATGCAGGGCCGCACGCCAAATTTTGTCGCGTTTCGTGGATGTATGGAATTTCTATGATTTTCCAGGCAAAACCCCCTAAAATACTGTCCGAACGTGACGCAACGTGCGTTCGTTGTCAGATTTCGTTCATTTTTGGCGTGGGGTGCCCAGGTGGGGCCCCACACACGGTGCCAAAAGTTGGGTGCATTCCGTGAAACCGCTCAGGTACTTGCTGTGGAAGGGGGTGGTTTTGGTATGGGCGGAGGGGACCCTCGGTCGCACGTCTCTCCTTCGCATCCGCCAAACGGGCCCATTTTTTCCACGTGCTACAGTGACCATGCAGGGCACGCACGCCAAATTTTGTCGCGTTTCGAGGCTGTATGGAATTTCTACGATTTTCCGGGCCGAAAACCCCTAAAATACTGCCCGGACGTGACGCAACGTGCGTTCATTGTCGGATTTCGTTCATTTTTTGCGTGGGGTGCCCGGGTGGGGCCCCACACACGGTGCCAAAATTTGGGTGCATTCCGTGAAACCGCTCAGGCACTTGCTGTGGAAGGGGGTGGTTTTGGTATGGGCAGAGGGGACCCTCGGTCGCACGTCTCTCCTTCGCATCCGTCAAACGGGCCCATTTTTTCCACATGCTACAGTGACCATGCAGGACACGCACGTTAAATTTTGTCGCGTTTCGAGGCTGTATGGAATTTCTACGATTTTCCAGGCCGAAAACCCCTAAAATACTGCCCGGGCGTGACGCTACGTGTGTTCATTGTCGGATTTCGTTCATTTTTGACGTGGAGTGCCCAGATGGGGCCCCACACGCGGTGCCAAAAGTTGGGTGCATTCCGTGAAACCGCTCAGGTACTTGGTGTGGAAGGCAGTGGTTTCGGTATGGGCGGAGGGGCCCTCGGTCGCACTCTCTCCTTCGCATCCGCCAAACGGGCCCATTTTTTCCACGTGCTACAATAACCATATAGGGCACGCACGCCAAAATTTGTCGCGTTTCGAGGCTGTATGAAATTTCTACAATTTTCCAGGCCGAAAACCCCTAAAATATTGCCCGGACGTGACGCAATGGGCGTTCGTTGTCGGATTTCGTTCATTTTTGGCGTGGGGTGCCCGGGTGGGGCCCCACACGCGCTGCCAAAAGTTGGGTGCATTCCGTGAAACCGCTCAGGTAAATTGCTGCCGAATTTCAAAAACAGACTTGAAATAATATTCTCGGATTTCAAGAAATGTTAATGAATTTAAAAATTCTCGGATTCATAAAGTTGATGAATTTAAAAATATTCTCTGATTCATAAATGTTAATGAATTTAGAAATATTTCAGAAAATATTAATGAATTAAAAATTCTCGGATTCATAAATGTTAATGAATTTAAAAATATTCTCTGATTCATAAATGTTAATGAATTTAAAAATATTTCAGAAAATGTTAATGAATTTTAAAATATTCTCTGGTTCATAAATGTTAATGAATTTAAAAATATTCTCTGATTCATAATGTTAATGAATTTAAAAGTATTTCAAAAATGTTAATGTATTAAAATATCTCACTTTTTTATTTTATTTTTGTTTATTATTTCATATATTTTTATTTCAAACTTTTAGTTTTTTCATCCACCCGGCTTTATTATATGAACATATTTTAACACAATCTGAACATTTGTAATACACTTTATAGAATTTTAGATACACATTTGACATTTTATTTCAGTTTTGTTTTATATTTTTTGTGCTATGTATATTAGTTGGAAATTTTTGAAATATATTGTGAACATTTTTATGCATGGGTCAGAAATTTTTCAAATACATACTGACTATTTTTTTCAAATTAACGTTGAATATTTTGCTAATTTTTCAACAAACTTTGAAGAGACATTAAAACAACATTCAAAAAACTACATTGAACATAGAGATATTTTACATAGTTCATTCAAACCTAAACGAGTTCATCCAAACCTAAACGATTTCATACATAGTTCATACTTAGAATGATTTCTTTTAAAACAACTACTCCTCGCCGTCGCTAGCCGCGAGATCGATGACCTCCACCTCGCCGTCACTGCCGCTGTCGTCGTCGTCGCTGCTCCGGGCTAAGCGGTCCCAGGCGATGTCGTCTTCCTCCGAGGACTCCTTCGCCTCCGCCTGCGGGACCACCGCCGGAATCGCCGCCGCCGCCTGGATTGTTGTCGCCTGCTCGGCGGCCTCCCTCGCAGAAGCCGCCGCTGCAGCCACCGACGCCCGTAGTGCGACGAGGTAGTCCGGCGTATCGTCGGGATCGCCGTCCTCCCGAAGAACGACCTGCTCCGGCGGCAGTTCCACCTCCGGCGGGGCGGGGGGATCGGCGGGCGCCGGCGCAGGTGGTGGAGAGGTCCGACGGCCGCGCGCTCCTAGATGGGGGCGTGGGGCAAGAAGGCGGCGGCGGTCACCGTTGAGGTCGGGCGTGAAGACCATCCTACCCTTTTAAGTTTTCAGGTGGAGGGGTATAAGACGTGGCAGATGTTTCGGGATCGCCTGCCCTCCTCTAATAACATCGCTCGTAGGAACGGGCCTTCCGATGGCTCTTGCGCTCTATGCGGGCATCACGAAGATGCCAACCACATCTTTTTCAACTGCTACCTTGCACGCTTTGCTTGGAGTGCGGTTCGGGAGGCTTTTGATCAGAACTGGAACCCGCTCTTAGCTTCGGACCTTCGCGCTATTCTTGTAGCTCATAGGGGCGGTTTTGGTCATGTGTTCTGGAGATGTGTGGGTGCTTTGTTGTGGGCCATCTGGACTACACGCAACAAGATGACTATTGAGCACAAATTTCCTTCTCACCCGGCTGACATTATTTTCAAATGTCACTTGTTCCTTTAGACATGGACGCCGTTGGGGAAACGGCATGATGCAGATCGCATGACGGAGGCTATGGAGCGGATTCAGTTGATTCAGATCGGCGCCCGCCACTAGCTTGCCGTTGGATGCGATCTTTTGGACTGGCCGTCTGCACGCTGCTACTTATTTTCATTTTCTTTTCCTCGCAGGCTTCGGCCGGTAGCATGTAATGTACCTTGGTTGCGTCCGTTTTACTTTATGTGTTATGTGGTTAACTTGTTGGACTCTGCCTTGTGTGGGCTTTATTAATTTAAAGTTGGACGCCTTCGGCGTCTTTGTTCTAAAAAAAGGGGTATAAGACGATCTGGACCATTGATGTGTCCAGGGGTTGTACCGAAGAAGAAGTGCGTTAAACATTCTAGATATTTGATGGCGCAAGAGTAGACATGTTGTGCCCGACCGTTTTTTTTGAAAAGGAGGTCATCCCCCAGCCTCTGCATCGGATAGATGCATGCAACCACTTTATTAAAAAGACGATAAAACAAAGTCTGTAGTGCAAAGGACTGCTCACAAAAGGAGCCAAGTGAAAATAAAAACAAAAAATTACAAGTCTCAAAGCCGCATCCGACTTAACGAGGATCCACTAAGGACCAATCCTATGCAGTGATCGCCATCCAAACCGGTTGAAGAAAACCTGAGCTGCCATCTCCCATCGGTTGCACCCAGTAGCCAGCTGCTCTCTGGAGGCCGTAGGAGTGATTAATGACCAAGTATGGATCCATGCCGTAGCCTGGAATATAACCTGCAAGAAATTAGTCATAGGTTTTCTCTTAAAAATTATATCATTCCTATAGTTCCATATAACCCAAATAAGTACGCATATTCCAATCCAAATATTACGCGCGAGATGTACATTCACTCCATCAAGCCACCTCCCAAACAAAGTCTCTATGCTATTAGGAGGTGAAATATTAAAGGCTACATGCACCGATCTCTAAAGTAACTTCGCAAGCGGGCAATCAAGAAATAGGTGTTGTATTGTTTCATCCTGATCACAATAGCAACACCTCGAGCCACCTACCCATCTCCGCCTGAGTAAGTTATCTTTGGTTAGGATCACTTGTTTGTGGACAAACCACAGAAATATCTTAATTCGTAGGGGTACTTTAACTCGCCAAATATGAAGCGATCGCGGGATTGGGCCAAAGTTGATGAGATCTAAGTACATAGACTTGACTGTGAACAAGCCAGTATTCGTGAGCTTCCATCTAAAAGAATCCTTCTCATCGGAAAGGTGTACCTCCATTAGCCTCCTCACTAAGTGCAGCCAAGAGGTCCAGTGTTCCCCAACTAGAGATCTCCTGAACTGGATATTCAAGGTACTGTCTGCATCGCCACGTACTCTTCCTTACGTTGAGCAATATGAAGGAAATATGCCCTAGAGGCAATAATAAAGTTATTATTTATTTCCTTATATCATGATAAATGTTTATTATTCATGCTAGAATTGTATTAACCGGAAACATAATACATGTGTGAATACATAGACAAACAAAGTGTCACTAGTATGCCTCTACTAGACTAGCTCGTTAATCAAAGATGGTTATGTTTCCTAACCATGGACAAAGAGTTGTTATTTGATTAACGGGATCACATCATTAGGTGAATGATCTGATTGACATGACCCATTCCATTAGCTTAGCACCCGATCGTTTAGTATGTTGCTATTGCTTTCTTCATGACTTATACATGTTCCTATGACTATGAGATTATGCAACTCCCGTTTACCGGAGGAACACTTTGTGTGCAACCAAACGTCACAACGTAACTGGGTGATTATAAAGATGCTCTACAGGTGTCTCCAAAGGTACATGTTGGGTTGGCGTATTTCGAGATTAGGATTTGTCACTCCGATTGTCGGAGAGGTATCTCTGGGCCCTCTCGGTAATGCACATCACATAAAGCCTTGCAAGCATTGCGACTAATGAGTTAGTTGTGGGATGATGGATTACGGAACGAGTAAAGAGACTTGCCGGTAACGAGATTGAACTAGGTATTGGATACCGACGATCGAATCTCGGGCAAGTAACACACCGATGACAAAGGGAACAACGTATGTTGTTATGCGGTCTGACCGATAAAAGATCTTCGTAGAATATGTAGGAGCCAATATGAGCATCCAGGTTCCGCTATTGGTTATTGACCGGAGACGTGTCTCGGTCATGTCTACATTGTTCTCGAACCCGCAGGGTCCGCACGCTTAAGGTTTCGATGACAGTTATATTATGAGTTTATGCATTTTGATGTACCGAAGTTTGTTCGGAGTCCCAGATGTGATCAAGGACATGACGAGGAGTCTCGGAATGCTCGAGACATAAAGATTGATATATTGGAAGCCTATATTTGGATATCAGAAGTGTTCTGGGTGAAATCGGGATTTTACCGGATTACCAGGAGGTTACCGGAACCCCCCGGGAGGTATATGGGCCTTAATGGGCCTTAGTGGAAGAGAGGAGAGGTGGCCAGGGCTGGGCCGCGCGCCCCTCCCCCCTTAGTCCGAATAGGACAAGGAGAGAGGGGGCCGGCGCCCCCCTTCCTTCTCTCTCTCTCCTCTTTCCCACTTAACGAATCCTATTCCAACTAGGAAAGGGGGGGAATCCTACTCCCGGAGGGAGTAGGACTCCTCCTGGCGCGCCCTATGATGGCCGGCCGCCCCCCCCCCCTTTGATCCTTTATATACGGAGGCAGAGGGCACCCCTTGAGACACAAGTTGATCCACGTGATCATATTCTTAGCCGTGTGCGGTGCCCCCTTCCACCATAGTCCTCGATAATATTATAGCGGTGCTTAGGCGAAGCCCTGTGACGGTAGTACATCAAGATCATCACCACACCGTCGTGCTGACGGAACTCTTCCCCGACACTTTGCTGGATCGGAGTCCGGGGATCGTCATCGAGCTGGACGTGTGCTAGAACTCGGAGGTGCCGTAGTTTCGGTGCTTGATCGGTCGGGCCGTGGAGACGTACGACTACATCAACCTAACGCTTCCATTGTCGATCTACAAGGGTACGTAGATCACACTCTCCCCTCTCGTTGCTATGAATCACCATGATCTTGCGTGTGCGTAGGAAATTTTTTGAAATTACTACGAAACCCAACAGTGGCATCCGAGCCTAGATTTTATATGTTGATGTTATATGCACAAGTAGAACACAAGTGAGTTGTGGGCGATATAAGTCATACTGCTTACCAGCATGTCATACTTTGGTTCGGCGGTATTGTTAGACGAAGCGGCCCGGACCGACATTACGCGTACGCTTACGCGAGACCGGTTCTCCCGACGTGCTTTGCACAAAGGTGGCTAGCGGGTGACAGTTTCTCCAACTTTAGTTGAACCGAGTGTGGCTACGCCCGGTCCTTGCGAAGGTTAAAACAGCACCAACTTGACAAACTATCGTTGTGGTTTTGATGCGTAGGTAAGATTGGTTCTTGCTTAAGCCCGTAGCAGCCACGTAAAAACTTGCAACAACAAAGTAGAGGACGTCTAACTTGTTTTTGCAGGGCATGTTGTGATGTGATATGGTCAAGACATGATGCTAAATTTTATTGTATGAGATGATCATGTTTTGTAACCGAGTTATCGGCAACTGGCAGGAGCCATATGGTTGTCGCTTTATTGTATGCAATGCAATCGCGCTGTAATGCTTTACTTTATCACTAAGCGGTAGCGATAGTCGTGGAAGCATAAGATTGGCGAGACGACAACGATGCTACAATGGAGATCAAAGTGTCGCGCCGGTGATGATGGTGATCATGACGGTGCTTCGAAGATGGAGATCACAAGCACAAGATGATGGTGGCCATATCATATCACTTATATTGATTGCATGTGATGTTTATCTTTTATGCATCTTATCTTGCTTTGATTGACGGTAGCATTATAAGATGATCTCTCACTAATTATCAAGAAGTGTTCTCCCTGAGTATGCACCATTGCGAAAGTTCTTCGTGCTGAGACACCACGTGATGATCGGGTGTGATAGGCTCTACGTTCAAATACAACGGGTGCAAAACAGTTGCACGCGCGGAATACTCAGGTTATACTTGACGAGCCAAGCATATACAGATATGGCCTCGGAACACGGAGACCGAAAGGTCGAGTGTGAATCATATAGTAGATATGATCAACATAGTGATGTTCACCAATGAAGCTACTCCATCTCACATGATGATCGGACATGGTTTAGTTGATTTGGATCACGTAATCACTTAGAGGATTAGAGGGATGTCTATCTAAGTGGGATTCTGAAGTAATATGATTAATTGAACTTAAATTTATCATGAACTTAGTCCTGATAGTATTTTGCAAATTATGTTGTAGATCAATAGCTCGCGGTGTTGCTTCCCTGTGTTTATTTTTGATATGTTCCTAGAGAAAATTGTGTTGAAAGATGTTAGTAGCAATGATGCGGATTGGATCTGTGATCTGAGGTTTATCCTCATTGCTGCACAGAAGAATTATGTCCTTGATGCACCGCTAGGTGACGGACCTATTGCAGGAGCAGATGCAGACGTTATGAACGTTTGGCTAGCTCAATATGATGACTACTTGATAGTTTAGTGCACCATGCTTAATGGCTTAGAATCGGGACTTCAAAGACGTTTTGAATGTCATGGAGTATATGAGATGTTCCAGGAGTTGAGTTAATATTTCAAGCAAATACCCGAGTTGAGAGATATGAAGTCTCCAACAAGTTCTATAGCTAAAAGATGGAGGAGAATCGCTCAACTAGTGAGCATGTGCCCAGATTGTCTGAGTACTACAATCGCTTGAATCAAGTGGGAGTTAATCTTCCAGATAATATAGTGATTGACAGAATTCTCTAGTCACCATCACCAAGTTAGTAGAACTTCGTGATGAACTATGATATGCAAGGGATAACGGAAACGATTCCCAAGCTCTTCGTAATGCGGAAATTGAAGAAGGTAGAAATCGAGAAAAACATCAAGTGTTGATGGTAGACAAGACCACTAGTTTCAAGAAAAGGGCAGAGGGAAGAAGGGGAACTTCAAGAAGAACAGCAAGCAAGTTGCTGCTCAAGTGAAGAAGCCCAAGTCTGGTCCTAAGCCTGAAACTAAGTGTTTCTACTGCAAAGGGACTGGTCACTGGAAGCGGAACTACCCCAAGTTATTGGCAGATAAGAAGGATGGCAAAGTGAACATAAGTATATTTGATATACATGTTATTGATGTGTACTTTACTAGTGTTTATAGCAACCCCTCAGTATTTGATAGTAGTTCAGTTGCTAAGATTAGTAACTCGTAACGGGAGTTGCAGAATAAACAGAGACTAGTTAAGGGTGAAGTGATGATGTGTGTTGGAAGTGGTTCCAAGATTGATATGATCATCATCGCAGACTCCCTATACTTTCGAGATTAGTGTTGAACCTAAATAAGTGTTATTTGGTGTTTGCGTTGAGCATGAATATGATTTGATCATGTTTATTACAATACGGTTATTCATTTAAGTTAGAGAACAATTGTTGTTCTGTTTACATGAATAAAACCTTCTATGGTCATACACACCAACGAAAATGGTTTGTTGGATCTCGATTGTAGTGATACACATATTCATAATATTGAAGCCAAAAGATGCAAAGTTAATAATGATAGTGCAACTTATTTGTAGCACTACCGTTTAGGTCATATTGGTGTAAAGCGCATGAAGAAACTCCATGCTGATGGGATTTTGGAATCACTTGATTATGAATCACTTGATGCTTGCGAACCATGCCTCATGGGCAAGATGACTAAGACTCCGTTCTCCGGAGCGAGCAACTGACTTATTGGAAATAATACATACTGATGTATGCGGTCCGATGAGTGTTAAAGCTCACGGCAAGTATCGTTATTTTCTGAACTTCACAGATGATTTGAGCAGATATGGGTATATCTACTTGATGAGACATAAGTCTGAAACATTTGAAAAGTTCAAAGAATTTCAGAGTGAAGTGGAAAATCATCGTGACAAGAAAATAAAGTTTCTACGATCTGATCGCGGAGACAAATATTTGAGTTACGAGTTTGGTCTTCAATTAAAACAATGTGGAATAGTTTCACAAATTCATGCCACCTGGAACACCACAGCATAATGGTGTGTCCGAACGTCATAAACGTACTTTATTGGATATAGTACAATCTATGATGTTTCTTACCGATTTACCACTATCGTTTTGGGGTTATGCATTAGAGACAGCTGCATTCACGTTAAATAGGGCACCATCTAAATCTGTTGAGACGACACTATATGAACTGTGGTTTAGCAAGAAACCAAAGTTGTCGTTTCTGAAAGTTTGGGGCTGCGATGCTTATGTGAAAAGGCTTCAACCTGATAAGCTCGAACCCAAATCGGAGAAATGTGTCTTCATAGGATATCCAAAGGAAACTATTGGATACACCTTCTATCACAGATCCAAAGGCAAGACTTTTGTTGCGAAATTCGGAAACTTTCTGGAGAAGGAGTTTCCCTCGAAAGAAGTGAGTGGGAGGAAAGTAGAACTTGACGAGGTAACTGTACCTACTCCCTTATTGGAAAGTAGTACATCACAGAAACCAGTTTCTGTGACACCTACACCAATTAGTGAGGAAGCTAATGATATTGATCATGAAACTTCAGATCAAGTTACTACCGAATCTCGTAGGTAAACCAGAGCGAGATCCGCACCAGAGTGGTACGGTAATCCTGTTCTGGAAGTCATGTTACTAGACCATGACGAACTTGCGAACTATGAGGAAGCGATGATGAGCCCTGATTCCGCGAAATGGTTTGAGGCCATGAAATCTGAGATGGGATCCATGTATGAGAACAAAGTGTGGACTTTGGTTGACTTGCCCGATGATCGGCAAGCAATTGAGAATAAATGGATCTTCAAGAAGAAGACTGACGCTGACGGCAATATTACTGTCTACAAAGCTCGACTTGTCGCAAAAGGTTTTTCGACAAGTTCAAGGGGTTGACTACGATGAGACCTTCTCACCCGTAGCGATGCTTAAGTCTGTCCGAATCATGTTGGCAATTGCCGCATTTTATGATTATGAAATTTGGCAAATGGATGTCAAAACTGCATTCCTGAATGGATTTCTGGAAGAAGAGTTGTATATGATGCAGCCGGAAGGTTTTGTCGATCCAAAAGGAGCTAACAAAGTGTGCAAGCTCCAGCGATCCATTTATGGACTGGTGCAAGCCTCTCGGAGTTGGAATAAACGCTTTGATAGTATGATCAAAGCATATAGTTTTATACAGACTTGCGGTGAAGCCTGTATTTACAAGAAAGTGAGTGGGAGCACTACAGCATTTCTGATAAGTATATGTGAATGACATATTGTTGATCAAAAATAATGTAGAATTATTCTGCAAAGCATAAAGGAGTGTTTGAAAGGAGTTTTTTCAAAGAAAGACCTCGGTGAAGCTACTTACATATTGAGCATCAAGATCTATAGAGATAGATCAAGACGCTTGATAAGTTTTTTCAATGAGTACATACCTTGACAAGATTTTGAAGTAGTTCAAAATGAAACAGTCAAAGAAAGAGTTCTTGCCTGTGTTACAAGGTGTGAAATTGAGTAAGACTCAAAGCCCGACCACGGCAGAAGATAGAAAGAGAATGAAAGTCATTCCCTATGCCTCAGCCATAGGTTCTATAAAGTATGCCATGCTGTGTACCAGATCTATTGTATACCCTACACTGTGTTTAGCAAGGGAGTACAATAGTGATCTAGGAGTAGATCATTGGACAGCGATCAAAATTATCCTTAGTGGAATAAGGATATGTTTCTCGATTATGGAGGTGACAAAAAGGTTCGTCGTAAAGAGTTACGTCAATGCAAGTTTTTGACACTAATCCAGATGACTCTAAGTCTCAATCTGGATACATATTGAAAGTGGGAGAAATTAGCTAGAGTAGCTCTGTGCAGAGCATTGTTGACATAGAAATTTGCAAAATACATACGGATCTGAATGTGGCAGACCCATTGACTAAACTTCTCTCACAAGCAAAACATGATCACATCTTAGTACCCTTTGAGTGTTGGTCACATGATGATGTGAACTTTGGGTGTTAATCACATAGAGATGTGAACTAGATTATTGACTCTAGTAAACCCTTTGAGTGTTGGTCACATGATGATGTGAACTATGGGTGTTAATCACATGATGATGTGAACTATTGATGTTAAATCACATGGCGATGTGATCTAGATTATTGACTCTAGTGCAAGTGGGAGACTGAAGGAAATATGCCCTAGAGGCAATAATAAAGTTATTATTTATTTCCTTATATCATGATAAATGTTTATTATTCATGCTAGAATTGTATTAACCGGAAACATAATACATGTGTGAATACATAGACAAACAGAGTGTCACTAGTATGCCTCTACTAGACTAGCTCGTTAATCAAAGATGGTTATGTTTCCTAACCATGGACAAAGAGTTGTTATTTGATTAACGGGATCACATCATTAGGTGAATGATCTGATTGACATGACCCATTCCATTAGCTTAGCACCCGATCGTTTAGTATGTTGCTATTGCTTTCTTCATGACTTATACATGTTCCTATGACTACGAGATTATGCAACTCCCGTTTACCGGAGGAACACTTTGTGTGCAACCAAACGTCACAACGTAACTGGGTGATTATAAAGGTTCTCTACAGGTGTCTCCAAGGGTACATATTGGGTTGGCGTATTTCGAGATTAGGATTTGTCACTCCGATTGTCGGAGAGGTATCTCTGGGCCCTCTCGGTAATGCACATCACATAAAGCCTTGCAAGCATTGCGACTAATGAGTTAGTTGCGGGATGATGGATTACGGAACGAGTAAAGAGACTTGCTGGTAACGAGATTGAACTAGGTATTGGATACCGATGATCGAATCTCGGGAAAGTAACACACCGATGACAAAGGGAACAACGTATGTTGTTATGCGGTCTGACCGATAAAAGATCTTCGTAGAATATGTAGGAGCCAATATGAGCATCCAGGTTCCGCTATTGGTTATTGACCGGAGACGTGTCTCGGTCATGTCTACATTGTTCTCGAACCCGTAGGGTCCGCACGCTTAAGGTTTCGATGACAGTTATATTATGAGTTTATGCATTTTGATGTACCGAAGTTTGTTCGGAGTCCCGGATGTGATCACGGACATGACGAGGAGTCTCAGAATGGTCGAGACATAAAGATTGATATATTGGAAGCCTATATTTGGATATCGGAAGTGTTCCGGGTGAAATCGGGATTTTACCGGATTACCAGGAGGTTACCGGAACCCCCCGGGAGGTATATGGGCCTTAATGGGCCTTAGTGGAAGAGAGGAGAGGTGGCCAGGGCTGGGCCGCGCGCCCCTCCCCCCTTAGTCCGAATAGGACAAGGAGAGAGGGGGCCGGAGCCCCCCTTCCTTCTCTCTCTCCTCTTTCCCACTTAACGAATCCTATTCCAACTAGGAAAGGGGGGGAATCCTATTCCCGGAGGGAGTAGGACTCCTCCTGGCGCGCCCTATGATGGCCGCCCCCCCCCTTTTGATCCTTTATATACGGAGGCAGAGGGCACCCCTTAAGACACAAGTTGATCCACGTGATCATATTCTTAGCCGTGTGCGGTGCCCCCTTCCACCATAGTCCTCGATAATATTATAGCGATGCTTAGGCGAAGCCCTGCGACGGTAGTACATCAAGATCGTCACCACGCCGTCGTGCTGACGGAACTCTTCCCCGACACTTTGCTGGATCGGAGTCCGGGGATCGTCATCGAGCTGAACGTGTGCTAGAACTCGGAGGTGCCGTAGTTTCGGTGCTTGATCGGTCGGGCCGTGGAGACGTACGACTACATCAACCTAACGCTTCCGTTGTCGATCTACAAGGGTACGTAGATCACACTCTCCCCTCTCGTTGCTATGCATCACCATGATCTTGCGTGTGCGTAGGAATTTTTTTGAAATTACTACGAAACCCAACACAATATGATACAGAGAAGGATACTGGAGAGCTAGCGGCCTATCACCTAACCACGTATCCTCCCAAAACCTTATTGTTGAGCCGTCCCCAACAGTAAACTTCACCCTATGGAAGAAAGTATCCTTCACTCGCATGAGTCCCTTCCAAAAGGGTGAATCATTAGGTCTTATAGCAACCTGGGCTAGAGTTTTGGAGTGTAAATACTTGTTGCATTGAATCTGGGCCCACATTCCTTCGGAATCCAGCGATAATCGGTATAACCACTTACTCAACAAGCATTTATTTTTCACCTCGAGGTTTTCAATCCCAAGACCCCCCTGGTCCTTTGGTCGACAAATAATATCCCATCTTGCCAGACGATATTTTGTCTTAACCTCGTCTGATTGCCAAAAGAACCGAGATCGATAGAAGTCTAATCTCCTGCGTACCCCTTTGGGTACTTCAAAAAAAGACAAGAGGAACATCGACATGCTCGTTAGTACCGAATTAATTAATACTAGCCGTCCTCCATATGACATAAGCTTACCCTTCCAGCAGCTACGTTTCTTCTCGAATCGATCCTCGATACATTTCCATTCTTTATTAGTCAATTTCCTATGATGTATTGGAATGCCAAGATAACTAAAGGGCAGCGATCCCAGTTCACAACCGAACAGTTGCTTGTATTCTTCTTGGTCCTCTTTGGCCCTTCCAAAACAGAAAAGCTCACTTTTGTGGAAATTAATCTTCAACCCCGATAATTGCTCGAAGAGACATAGGATGAGTTTCATGTTACGAGCTTGAGCAAGGTCATGTTCCAAAAATAATATTGTGTCATCCTCATATTGTAAGATGGATACCCCCCCCCCCCCCCCCCCCGTCCACCAGATGGGGGACTAGTCCACCAATCAGCCCCTTTTCCTTGGCCCGGCCTATGAGTACTGTTAACATGTCCGCCACAATATTAAACAGTATTGGGGACATTGGGTCACCCTGCCTCAGGCCTTTATGCGTTTGAAAATAATGGCCAATATCATCATTAACCTTTATTCCAACACTGCCTTTCTGGACAAAAGAATCCACCTAATTCGTCTAGGACTCATTGAAACCTTTCATGCGCATAGCTTGCTGTAAAAAAGGCCACTTGACCTTATCGTACGCCTTCTCAAAATCCACTTTAAATATCACTCCATCGAGTTTCTTCGAGTGGATTTCATGTAAGGTTTCATGTAAGACAACTACCCCTTCTAGTATGTGTTTTCCAGGCATAAAGGCAGTTTGACTTGGTTGCACCACCGAGTGTGCCACCTTTGTCAGTCTGTTGGTGGCCACTTTCGTAAAGATTTTGAAACTGACATTCAATAAGCATATGGGCCTGAATTGTTCGATGCGGATAGCCTCCTCCTTTTTAGGTAGAAGAGTGATCGTGCCAAAATTCAAATGAAACAGTTGAAGATGCCCATTAAAAAGATCATGAAACATAGGCATAAGATCATCTTTCACAATATGCCAACATTTCTTATAAAATTCTGCCGGGAACCCATCTGGTCCCGGTGCCTTGTTTGGTTTCATTTGATCTATCGCCTCGAACACCTCCTTCTCAGTGAAAGGAGCAGACAGGATCTCATTCTCCTCTAACTACAACTGAGGGATATCTGCCCGTACACTCTCATCTAGAGTCACGGTGTTATCTTTTGGAGGACCAAACAACTGCTTGTAATAGTTGGAGATATAAAGCTTCAAATTCTCGTGTCCAACAACCGTTTCCTCATCATGTTCTAGCTGAATGATTGTTTTCCTCCTATGCTTGCCATTCGCAATCATATGAAAAAATTATGTATTGTCATCCCCTTTTACCATCTTAAGAACTTTGTCACGCAATGCCCACTTCATTTCTTCTTCTTTAAGTAACAAATGTAATTTGGCCTCGGCTTCCGACTTGCAAGCTTGCTCAGTCGGGTCCAGCAAATTCGTTTCCGCCCATATATCTAGCGTCTGAATTAACTGGAGCAGCCTCTCCTTCTCTTTTTTTCCTCCTGAATTAACTGGAGCACGCAATGCCCGACCGTTAGTTGGCCGTTACTTGGCGACGATGAGCGTATTCAGGACCTCCATGACGGTGACAAGAACATTGGGGGCACTGAATCGACCAACACAAACGAACAAAATGGAAAAGGATGGCTCACATTCTGTGGATATTGGTTCAAGGGTTGACATGTTTTCTCCGGTGGCCATCCCCATCAAGGAAAGATTCTCTCCTACTACCAGGTCGTACCTTTCTCCGGAGGTTGTTAGCCAATGGAACATGGCTGCCATCTTACCGCGGTGATGAAATGAACATGGACCCCAGCCTGTTCTTTTCCACCCAAACAGGATTGCGCTTCTTCTATTTTATGTTAATATCGCGGTGCTTGCTTTCTTTTCATGTATCCAGCCTCGCTAACGAGTTAGCACAGATGAACAAGGGCTGTCTAATTCAAAACTTCGGTTTACCAACAGATGAATGAAACTATTTTTCCTTTCACTACTACATACATATGCAGGCGTTAGCACAATAAAATTCACAACTCCATGATTTTGTTTATGCCATAACTGCTCTCTGCTTGATGAGTTTGGAGCACAGTAATGTTTCACCAGTTTCAAAATCTTAAAGAAATATGGTTTAGTTTGGCATAAATTATGTGTTAGCGACTACCATCAAATGGGGATATAAGTGCAGAACTATCTACTCAAGAATAAGGGAAGAGTTTCGTACAAAAAATGAATAGGAGAAGAAGAAGAAGAAGAAGAAGAAGAAGAAGTGAAAGATAAAGCTATCATGAAGAGAAAATATCTTTTGGAACCTGTTCTTGCCATCCTCCCCTTCCCGGAACTTCAGGAACTCCAGGAACTTCTTAGGTTGCATCGAAGGTGGAAGAAGCAACAGCATAATATGATCGAGGTAACCTAAGAAGTTCCTGGCGTGCTATTATGATCGAGGTAATCATCAACTCCAGGAACTCGAAAAGGAACCCAATGAAATGAATCGAATGGAGAATAGCACACCAGTTCGCATGCCACTCTTACCCTGATTAACTCGATCATAAGCGCTGTGCAAAGATCGACTTGCCCCTGCACAAACATCAAATTAGGATAGTTAACAGAAAGCACCCCTGGAGATATTTTATAGGTTGATAGGCTCCACCAAGAACTTCAAATATACTTGCGCACCGACAAGAGGCAGGAACATACCCCTACTGCACATTATTCTTCGTTAGAAATTCCGATGAGGCGATGCACGAACCACCAGAGGTGACATAAAAACATGCCACCTTTTGACCTGATGCGCAGTAGTACCACACTGAATTGATCAATGATCATCACAGTTAGATAAATCCCAACTGGAGCAGTCTCTTGTGAACAACCTCTTGATTGTGTGCTACAAGTCTACAAGTGTCCTGATGCTAAAACAGAGTTCAAAACTGAGCAGAGTAAGTGCTGCTTCATGGTTAGTTAACATAATTGACGGCGCAATGTTTCCATTACCACCCCCGAGTAACAAGTGAACTTACTATATGAAAATTACCGTAGAAGAATTGTTCTATAGTTCCGGGCTTAAAAAAAAGCATTTTTCTGCTACTATGTTAAGCTCTAGAGCAGAGCTGCATGACATTGTTCTAATGTTAAGTTTCAACGTAGCATCAATATTTCAACAAAAAGATTTGATCGGGTCTCACCAAAAAAATACTATATAGCATGCTATGGTAGCAGTTTATAGACGTTCCTTCCAAAATTAGGGTTGATGGATACAGTAGGACTAGCCGGACAACTATTGCTCCATCGCACGAAGAGCTGCCTTTCTGCATGCCATGTGACTTGTGTTCTGTGATGTGTATTAATACCCTGAACTTTTGCGCCTTCTTCCTTTTGTGAAAATGATGTGTAGAAAGAAGAAACCCTCATTTCTGGACATGCAACCTGATGGCTCAGTGTTTGGAGGCGATTGCTGGGGAGGCTCAGTGGATGTATCTCGGCAGGTAAGTAGCCAGGTAGGCACGTACAACTTCGTGTGGATGCCAAGGACCGAGGCCTGATGACTGAAAGTGAAACATTCATCATATAATGTGATGGCATTTCGCATCGGCTTCTGTTGTGGGACGATATTTGATGTCCATTTCCATTCGTTTATCGATTTTGGCGGTGCCATCAGAAGTGGCCAGATTGTCTGGGGCCTGTTTGGAACATAATAATTTCACAGGAGACACAAAAAGCCCTCCAAAATCCGCACGCAAATCATTCATTCCCTATAAGAGGTCTAAGGCTACCAGATCAATGATTTCGCAATTTGGATGGACAAAGGAAACTGTGGTACAGTTACCTTACAATTATTTGTTGTTGATGTTTGAAAAGACTTTTGTTATCGATGTGACTTCTATTAAGAACCTAATGTGCGAGCATGTCCTAAATGGATTCGAAAGTGAAAAGTGGACACAAATCTAAAGTTTCCTAGTCTCCTAGATAGTTAGAATCTACTGAATAATGAACAGGCTGCAGACTCCTCGTGAATAAGTGTCCTGAAGTTGTCCCACCATTTCTCGGTCTGAATCTGGAAAGAGCCCTTTTTCCTGCCAAGCCAGTACTTATCATGCCAGGTGATCATCTCAGGTCTCCCATGCCATGATAAAGTACCCCTTTTGTCTTTGAATTTTCCTTGGCCTAATTATTCCAGTTACTTGGGTGCCACAGGAAATCATAATGATATACTTCTAATTATCATGTATGTACCCCCTCGCATCGCCACAGGAACTCCCTCTCTTGATGCACCGTACGTATACATGGCAAGGCTGCGTGCGGATCCAGTCAGCGATGAGATCGGAGTGCAGGGAGTTCTAATGAAAACCGTGCCAACTTAGGTCATGGAGGACGACGACGACGTCTCCGATGTCGTTTCCTTGTTAAGACATCGTCGTTGCAGGTTGCGTCACCACACTCGGGATGTTTCGGGGGAAACCTTAGATCTGGGTCTCCCGAATCAGATGACGACGACATCTATCTTCGATACAGTGCTCCCTCCTGGGGGCATCGTTTTGGAGCAGGTGTTGGCTAAAGGGAACAATAGGTGGAGCAGTGTTGCATCTTCAACATTAACGACAGGCGGTCTCGGTGACATAGCGCAATTGGGTCTCGGTGCTGGACGCGTGTTGATGGGCGCGCGCAAGAGGGTGGCACTGTCTGGCGCCATGGTGGTGTCGACAGCAGAAGGGTTTGGCAAGGTCAGTGCATGGGTCACTCCTGAAGATGGAACGGCGGAAGATGGCAGCGACAGAGTATAAAGCGTGCGCATGTGGTGCGTGTTGTGGGTCTGCTAGACCGGTTGGTGCTCCTGGCTAGCCGGCGGGTGGCTTGGTTTGCCCACCGAATTACTTGATCTGCGTTGGCGCGAGGTCAAGGCACATCATCAAGCTTGGGTGCCATGGGCATTAAGTGACATAGGAGTAGTCGCCCACTGGGTAAAAAAAATGCTTATGATCTCACAATGCTTCTTTTAGGGTATGATCTCACGATGTAATTGTCACTCTTATGATACTTTGGTAAACAGATTCAAATGATTTAATTGACTACAATGGTTGGTCATCTTTTGGTTTTTTATTTACCAGAAATTATAAGTTTATTTGCAGTATGTACGTAGAATCCAAGCATCAGCCTCCTTGTAAGCACAACAATGTAGATGAAAGACAGAAAAACTCTGATGAATGTTTTCTTTCCTATGTAATAATCCGATACACCATGAACGTGAGAAACAAACGTTTCTTAAAGACACTGACTAAAACAGTGGAGGTTTGATAGCAAGGCCATGAACAAAACAACAGCGAGTTGTTTTATAGCACACACCTTAACTAATTATCTTTTCAGAGAGCAGGGAAGCTTGCCAAATCTGTGTTGATTACCCCAGCATCTTCAGCTCATGAATACGTAACCAGTCGTCTCAACTTGCAGCGAAGTCACAGACCACGAGTCTAATACATTTGGCACTTTGTGACCTGGTAAATTGCGAAATAATCCATCACTGCCTTGAGTATTTAATAACATATACAGCAGGATGATCGATGGTTCAGTTCAGATTAAAATTATTTACTTACCCTCTGCATAATGGTTGATTGTCTTGTTCTATAAGCAGGGAAACTTGGGGTTCAAGTTCCAGGCTTCCAACCCATCGGTGGTTTCTTGGCATACAGGGAAACTTGTGTTCCAAGTTCTAGGCTTCCAACCAATCGGTGGTTTTCTGAATTTAGTATCTCATTGGCATGCTGCAAACTGATGTAGTGTCATATGTCAACAGATTTTAATTAAAAAAAATGTCTGGATGGAAGTTTCAGGGACACTTCCCTGAAACCTCCAAACTCAGTATTAATTTATCCATGTGGTATACCATCAGAATGGGACTTCTCAGCTATATAACATCATTGAACGCTGGAGCGCCTCCTATTTCTGTGCATCCATTTGTTCAAGACGTACGAGCTTGTTAAGTTCTAGCTTTACTTGTTGTAGAATAAGTACCAGAGAAATGGAGCCGCAGGAAGGAAGGAAAGGGATACCATCTCTGCTGTCCTCGCAGGGGGAGTGCATCGCCACCAACATCACGCAGGTGCCTACTTTCTCTGTATATAGTCATTATTCCTTCACTGTACAAAGCTTGTTATCTTTAATCTGCAAGTAAATTCTATGCCTTCCAGCTCATTGGTTGGACACCACTGATAGAACTGAGAAACATCACTGAGAAAGACGGCATAGGTGCTCGGCTTATTGGGAAGATTGAGCCGTACCAGCCCCTTTCCTCTGTGAAGGATCGGAGTGCTCTCAGGTGGCTGCTCTTTTTACTCCCTTCCGAGGAAGACATTCTTCACCTCAAATGTACCATACATAACGTCACGAGTTTCGACAACAATATGAATGAATGAAACTTTTTGCAGATTGATCGAAGATGCAGAGGAGAAAGGCTTGATCACACCTGGCATCACAACGCTGCTGGGGGTCACAAGTGGTAATCTCGGCATCGGCGTGGCGTTCATTGCTGCTCAGAAAGGATACAAGTTCATCGCCCTCATGCCTGCTAAACTCTCGCTTGATAAGCAGATACTAATGCGATTCCTTGGCGTAGAAGTGGTATTAGTTGGTAAGGACCTGAGGTACCATGACCCTCATATCACGTGCCAGATGGTAACATCCTTGTCTCCTGCAGATGCTGTACAGCATGGACTCAAAGCTTTACTCGATAGGGTAGAACAGATGAAGAAGGATGTGGAAGATGTGTATGTTCTAGATCAATTCACCAACCCTGCAAATCCCGATGCCCACTTCAGATGGACTGGTAAGTGGTAACACAATCTATTTGAACTAAATTGGATGCAGTAGCAGTAGCGTTTGAGTAACTTTAGATTGTTTGACTATAAGGCCCAAAACTCAGTCGAAGACTATGAACTGACTAACTCATAAGATGTTGAAATAAATTGATGGATGATATGCAATAAATGTTGCTATGTGGTGTTGGCCTCTGCAGGATCACACTTCCATGCAACGTTCTACTCTTTATTTGTATTTTATTTTATTTTTGAGATTCCTGACTAAAAAAAGAACCTCGGCACTAATGCATCGAACTAAATATGTCCTTAGGACCTGAGATATGGAAAGATACAGCAGGCAAAGTGGACATATTTATAGCTGCTTCAGGTTCAGGCGGCACCATCACAGGCGTGGGGAGGTATCTCAAGACGAAGAACCCATTTGTAAAATTAATATGCGTTGAACCAGCTGAAAGTCCAGTGATTTCAGGCAAGAAACTACTACTACTATGATAAATATATTGAATAAATGATACTCCTGCTAGACATGCTTGGCTATGCTCATCAGTAACCTGGCTACCTTTCTTGGATTGTAACTCAGTAAGACCTTCCCTGCCTATGATCTGTAGGTGGCGAGCCAGCCTTCCACAACATCCTAGGAATAGGGCCAGGTTTTGTCCCAGAAATACTGGATAGATCCCAGATAGATGAAATTGTAACAGTAACTACTCAAGAAGCTATGGACATGGCTAGAAGGTTGGCAAGGGAAGAAGGGTTGCTTGTTGGCATATCTTCAGGCGCAAATGCAGCCGCCTGCTTAAAGGCAAGCTCTCTTTTTCAAGAGTCTAGGATCTTTTCTCATTTGCAGATGCTACAGTGAATGCTATATAAATCCACTTATTATGCAGTCCTCTGATTCGGGTACTTCCTCATAGGTTGCATCAAGAGAGGAGAACAGGGGAAAGATGATTGTTACAATGTTTTCCAGTGGTGCAGAGAGGTATCTGAATTCAGAGCTCTTTGCGCAGGTGAAGGAAGAGTGCGTCAACATCAACATGACCTTCTGATGTTCAGGTCGAGGCAATGACAGCTTAGGGATGATCCAGAAGGGTAGTCTTATCATAATACCAGATACTGTTTAATAATTAAGAGATGAAAGAAAACACGCTAGTGTCATAAGTACAAACCATATGGTTGCAGGTTACAGAGGATAGCGGTATAATACTATGGTTGAGGAATCACCTCAAACACACTATGGTTGATCCATCATGAGCCCTCATTTGTACTAGCCTTACGCTTGTATGAAGGATGACATGGTGATATAGACCAACCCATTGCATTCCTCGAAGTGAGTTAAGTTCAGAGCTAGAATCTCATGGTCCATTCGGTATTAATTACTAAAACCAAACACCCATACTTGTCCATCACCATACTGTTGATATAAAAGAAACATTTTTTTGTAGTATAAAACAAATCAAATTTACTGAGACATCCAGTTAACCTTCTGGTATTCTGCCCAACATGCAACAACGAGGGTGACCCTAACTGTCACATGACCTAGCATGGTTACATAGTTCCAACTTCCATGGCTGGGATCACTTGAAGCAGGGCCGTCCTCAGAAATTGGGGGCCCTGCGCGTCTGCAATTAGGCCCTAAGTATGGAAAAGGTAGTTGTAGCTGTGTGCATCGCAATGATGCAGAGGCCAGGGATTAAGCCTCCTTTTCGGGAAAAAGAGAAAAATTATTTATCATGCTAGTAATACAATTTTATGCAAGAATTATATCTTGCCAAAAGGCAACTCTTCGAACCCTTAATAATTACTCCCTCTGTAAACAAATATAAGATGTTTTCAGAGGGAGTACTAAACTAATTTTTACTTGAAAAGCGGCATCCTTCTGGCATTTAATTACACAGTTTCTTCCACCTAGTTGCTGCAATTGTCAACTGGGAATAGAGGAAATAATACCAGGCGAGTTCGACGGATATCCATGAAAGAATAGGGCAACATTATTGCTAATGTGATTCTCTAAGAGCAACTCCATCAGGGCCCCTAAACACAGCCCCCAAACAGTTTTGGGGGGCTAAGGCCAAAAAATCGGCTCCAGCAAGGCCCCTACTGTTTGAAAGGAGGTTAAACCAAAAATTCAGCTTCGGCAGGACCCCCTACTGTTTGAAGGAAGATGCCGGATGAGTCCAGGAATAACAAAAAGCTTTCATCTCCTGTTTGAAAGGAATCTCGACTAGTCTTATGAAGAGAGGAGGAAACCTTGAGTAGTGTGGCCAGGAGACCTGCTGGTCAAGCGAGTACTCCAAAATGTGTGGATGCCCCCCCACCCCACCGTGGCCCCTCTTCTTTATTGACGCGTCAATGGCGGGCTTACGCCTGCCTGAACATATATTAATAATCACCAGCCAATTAGAAAAGCAGAGTAGAGATACAAAGAGGGGGGAGGGGGCTACAAGGACAGGGTGATAATTAAGCTAAAATCTCGCAGTGATACAACATGGAGCCCGAGTCCCTCTCTAACCAGAGCCCCGTGAGTTCCTCTTCCTTCCAACCAAAATCCAGCTTCTTCCTGTTCTTTACAACAATACTGGTATCTCTGCTGCCCAAATCTTGCCTATACAGTGCACAAACCAATCTGGTGATGAACTCCAAATCCTACTGGGACCAAAAATCCATGGATTCCTCTTGCTTTCAACCAAAATGCTCCAGCTTCTTCCTGTTATTCACAATACTGCTGTCTCTGCTGCCCAGATCTTCTTGCCTACAGTTCACAAACCAATCTGGTGATGAACACCAAATCCTCCTGGGACTCGAGAGATATTGGGGGAGATCACCTGTGCTTGGCAGATGGAACCTCACTTCTTCTAACCACTGTAAATGGGGAGGAGTTACATGCAAAGATGGTTTGGTCACTGCCATTTCCCTTCCACGGCAAACCTTTAGGAAACCAATCCCACCGTCCCTTTGCCTCCTCAAGAATCTTACCTACTTGGACCTCTCCTACAATAACTTCTCCACTTCATTCCCTACCATACTCTACAATTGCTCCAATCTGAAGTACCTAGACCTTTCCAACAATGCCTTTGGTGGGAAACTCGCAGCTGACATAAACAGTTTATCAGCAAAGCTCGAGCATCTCAACTTATCAAGCAATCATATCATGGGGGAAATTCCACCATCGATTGGATGGTTTCCAAAGCTCAAGTCGCTGCTCCTCGACACCAACCAGTTTGATGGAAGTTATCCAGCAAAGGACATCAGCAATCTGGCCAACCTCGAGGTGCTGACACTAGCGGAAAATCCATTTCTGCCAGCTCCATTTCAAGTTGAGTTTGGCAAGTTGACACGCCTCACATACTTGTGGCTGTCAGGTATGAACATGACAGGTGAGATCCCTGAGAGCCTGTCAAGCCTCACAGAGCTCAGTCTCTTGAGTGTGTCAAATAATATGCTGCAAGGCACAATTCCGACATGGGTATGGCAGCATAAGAAGCTTCAGTACTTGTACATGTTTGCCAACAGTTTCACAGGCGAGATTTCCTCCAGTGTCACCGCCGTAAACTTGGTAGAGCTTGATGTGTCCTCAAACAATCTGACAGGGACAATACCAGATGACTTTGGTAGGCTCATCAACCTTACCATGTTGTTTCTCTACACGAATCAACTTCATGGGTCAATACCGCCAAGCATTGGGTTGCTGCCGAATCTCAGCGATATACGGCTATTTGAGAACATGTTATCTGGTTCCCTTCCACCAGAGCTTGGTAAGCACTCACCACTAGGTAATCTTGAGGTCTGCAACAATAACCTCTCGGGCGAGCTGCCAGCTGATCTTTGCTCCAACAGGAAGTTATATGACATCGTTGTGTTCAATAATAACTTTTATGGAAAGCTTCCACAATCGCTAGACGGCTGCTACCGGTTGAACAATTTAATGCTGTACAACAATCATTTTACTGGAGAGTTCCCCAAGAGCATCTGGTCAGTGGTGACAAATGAGCTAACGACAGTTATGATCCAAAACAACAATTTCTCTGGGACCTTTCCTACCCAGCTTCCATGGAACTTTACACGTCTTGAGATGAGCAATAATAGATTCTCTGGTCCCATTCCAACTTTAGCAGGCAAAATCGAAGTATTCAGGGCAGCAAACAACTCTCTTTGTGGCGAAATTCCCTGGAATTTGATGGGTATTTCACAGGTAACAGAACTTGACCTTTCTGGAAATCAAATTACTGGATCAATACCCATGACAATTGGAGCGCTAAAGCTCAATGCACTTAATCTAAGTGGAAATCAGATATCTGGTACTATACCTGCAGCGTTTGGATTTATGTCAGGGCTAACCATCCTTGACCTCTCCTCGAATGCGCTATCTGGCGAGATCCCAAAAGCGATCAATAAGTTGAAACTGAACTTTCTAAACCTCTCCATGAATCAACTCACGGGGGAAATTCCAACATCATTGCAAAACGAAGCATATGAGCGAAGCTTCCTCTTCAATCCAGGCCTCTGTGTCTCATCGAATAATTCCATCCCTAATTTCCCGATTTGCAGTGCAAGAGCAAATAACAACAATGATATCTCCAGGAGGCTTATAGCCTTCTTTTTTGTTCTTGCCAGTATCATGCTTGTGGGTTCGGCAGTTGGTGGTTTCTTGCTATTAAAGAGGCAAAAGAATACCCAAGATCCTCTATCATGGAAGCTGACCCAGTTCCATGCACTGCATTTCACAGAGTATGATGTTCTTTCTGGGCTCTGTGAGCAGAACTGGATTGGAAGTGGCAGGTCTGGCAAGGTGTACCGAATTAGTGTTGTGGATGGAGAAGGTGGTAGTAGAATGGTGGCTGTTAAAAAGATATGGAACGCCCAGAACCTTGACAGCAAGCTCGAGAAGGACTTCCTTGCAGAGGTCCAGATATTGGGTGAGATCCGGCACATAAACATTGTCAAGCTGCTCTGCTGCATCTCAAGCTCAGAGGCAAAGCTTCTTGTCTATGAGTACATGGAAAATGGTAGCTTAGACAGGTGGCTCCATCAGAGGGATAGAGTTGGTTCACTGGCACCTTTGGATTGGCCCACCAGATTGCAAATTGCCATCGACTCGGCAAGAGGTCTCTGCTATATGCACCATGATAGTTCACCCGCCATAGTGCACTGTGATGTTGGTAGAATCAAGTACTCTACCAGGTCTAGGGCGTAGGTGGTAAGGGAAGGATGGAGGGGGACGTGGCGAGGAACGGGCGCGCCGGCGGCAGGGCGCCGTCGCGAGCTAGGAGAAGGGTGGCGGCGGTTAGGGCTGTTGGCGGCTAGGGTTTCCGGCTCCTCAGGGAGTCGGACAATAGGAGATAATATTCTTCTTATTGCCTGATCTGAAAAGAGTCTTGCAACTTATATTTATAACCTAGATAACTTGCACACGAATTAACCTAAGATAACTTGTGGGCTAAGATTGCCCGATGGGCCTTCCATATGACAGGCCGGACATAACACTTCTCCCCGCCTGCACAAACAGCTCGTCCTCGAGCTGTAAGGTGGGGAAGCGCTTGCTTGAACTCCTCGAGGTAATCAACCAGCGTCAAACACCTTCTCGACATCTGGGGCGGCCAGGTCGGCGGCGACGGCGTCCTCCGGAATGTAGTCTGCCACCTCCAGGTAGAAGAGTCGCGGGCAGGCGTGGCCGGGCTTGTAGGGTTCGTCGCAGTTGAAGCACAACCCTTGGCGGCGACGCTCGAGTATCTCAGCTGGGGTGAGCCGGCGGAACGGGCGCCCCGCGGTCGCGGCGAGGGGTGCCGCAGAAGCCTGCACAGGCCGACCCTGCGCGGAATCCGGTCCGGGTAGCGACCCGGCAGTCTGGGACGGTGATTCCTGCTGGATGGCCATCGCGCGTCGCTCGAACGCGCGGGCATAATACATGGCCGACTGGAGATCCTGGGTGGTCCGGCAGACCGCCCACAAATAACTCGGCGCGCTGAGTTGCGGAGACGCCCGG
The DNA here is from genome assembly GCF_056163025.1 of Triticum urartu. Lineage (NCBI taxonomy): Eukaryota > Viridiplantae > Streptophyta > Magnoliopsida > Poales > Poaceae > Triticum > Triticum urartu. The sequence continues at coordinate 224,047,526 of NC_141878.1, forward strand.
CGCGTGGCACGCCAGGGCCTGGAAGCGGTTGGCGTAGTCCCGCACCGTGGATGTGAAAGGTAAGCGGCCGAGGGCCGCCAGTCGGCTCCCGCGGATAGGAGGCCCGAACCGGAGGAGACAGAGCTCCCGGAAGCGCTCCCATGGTGGCATGCTGCCCTCGTCCTGCTCGAGGGCGTAGTACCAGGTCTGCGCCGCGCCTCGGAGATGATAGGACGCGAGCCAGGTACGATCCGAAGCGAGCGTCCGCTGCCCTCGAAAGAACTGCTCGCACTGGTTGAGCCAGTTGAGGGGGTCCTCCGTGCCCTGGTAAGTGGCGAAGTCCAGTTTGGCGAATCGAGGGGGTGTTGGCCCGCCGTGCCCGGGGGCGGCCGCAGTCGCCGCCAGCGCGTATGCTGGGTCGGGAAGCGCTGGGGCGTAGTTCGCCGAGCTGGAGGGGTGATCAAACCGCAGAGAGGGCGTCGGGTGTTCCGGCGCCGTGGAGTAGACCGGGCCCGGAGACGAGCCGGTCGCCCAAGCGGGGATCGGCGATGGTGACGGTGGAAACTGCACCTGGTGCAGGGGCCGACCCGTAGCCCTAGGCGCGGGTGGTGGTAATGTCGATGGCGGCGGCGCCTGGTGGATCTGCTGCACCGGCGCCTGCGACGTGGGGGCCGGCGGTGACGCCGGAAGAAGCTGCTGGGTCTGGCCCCCCAGCGGCGCGGTGGAGGCCGGCCATGCTGGCCACGGCTGTCCCGCAGCCGAGTAGTGCGGCAGCAGCGGCGGCGGCTGGGACGCCCCTCCGTAGGGCGCCTGGAAGGTCGGGGCGGGCCACTGTAGCGGCGGCGGCCCGTAGGCGGTGGTGCTCGGTGGCGGGGGCTGGTTCCCGGCGAGGTAGAGGGTAATACCCCTGACCGCCTGGACAAGCTCCCGCAGGGTGCCCGACATCTCCTCGGGCGAGAGGAGCGGAGGCGGGTCCGCCGTGATGGTGATGGGCGCGGTGGTGATGGTGGTGCCGGATGCGATCTCCGCCATCGCGGTGGCAATGGCCGGCGGCAGCGAGAGCGGGGTGGAGGTGGATGGTAGCGGCGGTGATGGAGATTGTGACATGATCGGCCTGGTGTCTCTGGATACCAAATTGGTAGAATCAAGTACTCTACCAGGTCTAGGGCGTAGGTGGTAAGGGAAGGATGGAGGGGGACGTGGCGAGGAACGGGCGCACCGGCGGCAGGGCGCCGTCGCGAGCTAGGAGAAGGGTGGCGGCGGTTAGGGCTGTTGGCGGCTAGGGTTTCCGGCTCCTCAGGGAGCCGGGCAATAGGAGATAATATTCTTCTTATTGCCTGATCTGAAAAGAGTCTTACAACTTATATTTATAACCTAGATAACTTGCACACGGATTAACCTAAGATAACTTGTGGGCTAAGATTGCCCGAAGGGCCTTCCATATGACAGGCTGGACATAACAGATGTCAAGTCTGCCAATATCCTTCTGGACCCCGAGTTCAGAGCAAAGATAGCTGACTTCGGGCTTGCTCGGATTCTTCTCAAAACCGGAGATCCTGAGTCAATTTCTGGCATAGGTGGTACCTTTGGCTACATGGCACCAGGTAAGAAATAGAAATGCAGACTCAAACTAGTATATATTTAGGATGTACCATGCGCTAATCGCAGACTAGCTTTTTTGCAGAGTACGGATACCGGCTTAAGGTGAATGAGAAGGTCGATGTCTACAGCTTCGGAGTGGTCCTGTTGGAGCTCACAACGGGGAGGGTGGCAAATGATGGAGGCTTGGAGTACTGCTTGGCAGAATGGGCATGGAGACAGTATCAAGAGTATGGCCTGTCAATTGATCTTCTTGATGAAGACATTCGAGATCCAGCCAACATTGAAGATGCATTCGCAGTGTTTACGCTAGGTGTGATCTGTACAAATGATGGAGGCTTGGAGTACTGCTTGGCAGAATGGGCATGGAGACAGTATCAAGAGTATGGCCTGTCAATTGATCTTCTTGATGAAGACATTCGAGATCCAGCCAACATTGAAGATGCATTCGCAGTGTTTACGCTAGGTGTGATCTGTACAGGTGGGCAGCCTTCAGTGCGGCCATCAATGAAGGATGTGCTGTACGCTCTTCTCCGGTTTGAACATAAATCCAGGGAAAGAAGCCCGCAGCATGTTGTCTCTGAAGAAATGTCACTTCTAGAATCCTAGACTAACTGAAGACGTAGAGGAATAACGATATTCCAGTTGATGGAGTATAATATATAGAATTTCCGGGTGCAAATGATGTACTAGGTGATTTTCTGTTTCGCTCTTTCACATGCTAGTTTACCTTATCCATTTTGTGTCGACATAAAGCTTGTGAAGTGTATAAGTATTTTTTTGACCGGAATGGCAGGTGCTCTGCCTTTTCATTTAAGGGGGGGGGGGGGGGGGGGGGGGGGATTGTACAACGAGTTGAGAAATCAACCGGGAAACCTATCTAAAGAACCAAAACAAGGTAAGCCAGGCCGCCAAAAACAGCATGGCAAAGACAGAGGGACTACTCCCATGCCTCCTTCAGGAGGCCTAACTCGTCCCTAATCAAAGACTAATTCCGGGCTAAATGCTGAAAATGCACGCAGTTATTATTCTATATACAGACCAAATATTCGCTGAAAATGTACATAATGATATGGATGTTGGACTACAAAATTACTGGTTATTTTTGGCCTGTGTGTGTGTGTGTGTGTGTGTGTGCCGCATTTAGCTCTTTAGAAGGCTGGTACTGATCAAAGTGGGTGGGAAATTAGCATATTATCGTGAGAAGAATAGATAGGTCATGCTCTAATGTGCTAAAGGAACACTTGGCATTTACAGGGTAATGTTTAGGCCACGACGCTTGCTTACGAAGAACTACTGGTAAAAAACACAACAAAACATCTGAACTTCTAGCTGCCTCTTGAAAAAAATATCTAAACTCACAAGGTCAACACAAATTGCAACTCTTTCTTCAAGAGAGAAACATAACTGGAGCAAGAGCATGTATGGAAGAGTCTAGAATAGAGTAGAAGTGTGTGAATGTAATGTAAATCTGTTTCAAAAAAACATAGTAATTATATTCTCCATTAGAAGAGGTGTACTAAGTTTAATCATGAAATCTTCTATATACTACACATGGCAGGATCTGATTCTGGTGTAATTAAGGCCAACTCCATCGCATGACCCCAAATGGTCCATGCGGCTCGACATTGAATCGGCCAAGAGGAGGGCCCGGCGAACCGTTGCGGCGGAGAAGAAAGCCGCTGCCGACTACGCCGCCGAGGCCGCGGCCGCGCAACACAAGGCCGCTGTTGACCAGAACGAGGCCATCCTCGCCAAGGCCACGCAGGCAGCGATGACGCAGGCCCTCGTCATGCTAGGGTTATGCCGACCCGGGCCGGCCATTCTCTTCGCCGCCGCCATGGCCGCAACGAGCACAGGATCGTCGTCCGTCCGTCCTCCGCAGTTCCAGTCGCCGAGCTCCTATAACACCGGAGACGGCCGGTTTTCATGTGCCACGGCAGAATGGTCAGACCCGGTTCTCCACATTGCCGGACGGCAGCGTGATCGCGCCGGCTAGTCCCGCCAACCAGGCCGTCATCGACATCAACGTCACACCTGGATTCAGTGGCGCTGGCCAGTCGTCCGACGGGATGCAAAGGAAGCAGCCCTCGTCGATTCCTACGGCCAACCTTCCCGGCGCCCGCAACCTATTCGACAAAATGCCAATCCCGACGCCGACGGGCGACGATCCTGACTACACCATGTTCATGGAGAGCGTAATCTTCGAGGGTCGTGGCCAGGCCTTCCACCCCGACGGCCAAGGCCAAGGCTTCGATCCCGACGAGACCCAAAGTCAAGATGGCCGCGGCCAAGATGGTACGGACCACTACGGTGTCCACATAGAAGAAGAGGCTGACGACCATGGCAACTCATGGCATGAAGATGACGACATGTATTGCGAAGATGAGGAAGAAGAGGTTGACATTGCGGAGGAGCCATTGTTTATCGATGAGCTGGCCCAAAGAGCCGAGGCACAAAGGAGGAAGCAAAGCATTCGCACAGGATCATACAACAAAGAAGAGGGCACGTTGATTTGCGAGAGTTGGATGGAGATAGGCCAAGATCCCAAGACCGGTGCCGAGCAAAAAGGATCCGTCTTTTCGACGAGAGTTCATAAAACCTTTCACGAACGGAGGAAGTTTGCGCCCTACAAGCTTGCGAGCAACCGTGGCATCAACTCAATCCAAAAGAGATGGGGTTTCATTCAACAAGAATGCAATAAGTATTGTGCCGATCTTGAGAGCATTGAAGCCCGTCCCGTGAGTGGCCTAGGCGCGGGTGACTTGGTATGACCTCTCCTATTTGCATTGCTATGCCATGTTCATGTTTGTTGTATCTTGTGTCCTTCGCATATTTGTGGCCTTCTTTTTGATTGTGTAGGCATTCCAATCTTTGGAAGCCTTCAAGGCCCGGCATAAGAACAAGCCATTCACTCTCACTCATTGTTGGTCGCTCATCAAAGATTGTCACAAGTTCAAAGATCAATATGCCGCTCTAAAGAAGAAAGGAGGGACAGTGGCCGTGGCTGCTAATGGAGATGTGCTCAAGAGGCCGAGGGGCAAGACCAACTCGAAGCTTGACGAGAAGCGTGATGTGGCATCTATCGCCTTGCAAGAAACTTTGCACGGCATGATGACTCAAAAGGAAGTGAGGGAGGAGAGGAAGCGCCAAGGAAAGGAGGAGCAAATGAAGATATACTTGGAGCTCCAAATGAAGAAGCTTGACATGGAGGAGGCCGCCAAGAGGAGGAAGCTCGACATGAAGGAGGCTGCCCAATTGAAGAAGCTCGCGATCGAGGCCACCAGTGCCGACACCAAAGCAAAAGAGGTGGTGTTAGCAATCATGAGCGTGAACTTGACCAACATGTCCCTGAAGAGAAGAATTTGGTTCGCGAACCGGCAAAAGGAGATGTTCGACCAAGACGGCCTGAACTAGGGAGGCCTCGGCCATGGACTATGGCCGTTCTTTTTAAAGGCTGGCAAGTGTGCCAACCGCTGGCTATGTTGCCAGCAAGAAAGTTGTTCATTTTGAAGGCTGACTAGTGTGCCGGCCGCTGGCTTTGTTGCCGGCGTGAAGACTTAGGGCTTGACCATTTTGTAGGCTGGCATATGTTTGCTGGCCGCTGGCTTTGTTGCCGGCATGCACTATGAACTACGGCCGCGGTGGACAAAAAATTCATTTGCAAAAGATTTCAGGCAGCCAGACCCAGATGCGTCCGCGCGTTGGGCGCATCCAGAAAAATGGCCGGACGCCGCCCCATTGCCCTACCCAAACGGACGTTCGTTCGCGGTCGATGGTTGGAGTTGGCCTAATGGTAAATCGAACGGCCCGCAACACTCAGATTTGCCAGATCTTGACCATGGATCAAGTTCATCCAATGATATACATTCAAAGTTATTCATACACTATATAGATGATACAGATATAGAAAACACACAGAAAAAGGAAAGCATCTAAAATTCTAGCTGCCTCTTGAAAAAAATATCTGGATCACAACAACGATGGTCTGAATTGACTCTGAACTTTCTTGTGGTGAGGAAAATTGTCTTCGAATTTCACACATCACAATAATAAAAAAGAGTATTCAGTATATAGACTACTAAAAACTGAACCTCGGTATGGCATCCGGACATTTATTTTTTCTGAAAAGGAGGGTGACCCCCAGGGTATGCATCCAACACAAGTGTTTGATAATTGGACGAGAGTTACAGGGCTTACTTGCTGATCTCGTACAGGCTATAGAAGCGAGGGGCGAGGGGTGTGACGCAGCTGGGGAGACGGAGGAAATCCCTTCTCGGTGCGGCGTTGGAAGCGCTAGAAACTGTCGTCGCCAGCGACGAATGAGTAAGAGGAGAATCAGGAGATGGGCATTCAGCCGTGGAGTCCAGACTAACCCCCTGTGAACAGGGACGCACGGATGGCAAATCCGTGTGCTCTGCCCGCTCGTACCAAGGCCAATATGTCGCCCGAAGCATCGGCGACTATCAGGCCGGTCCAACACTGTAGCAAGCGTGAGCCTTTTCTGTTTTTTTTTCGGTTTTCCAATGTACACAGTACTGCTACGATTTTTCTAGGGTTTTCTTTGGTTTTCTCTTTCTCTTTCTGTTTCTTTCTACGATTTCATCATTTTTTGTTTATTTACTCGGTTTTTCTTTTTTTTAAACACATATCTACTTTTTATACACATTTCAAATATACATGATTAATTTCTTTTACAAAATTTATGTTTTCATGTCTATTTCTTTCGTATACATTGTACCTTTTTCATGTACATCTACATGATTTCACATTTTATTCAATACTTTTTGAACATTTTTTCAAATAGGTGTTAAACATTTTTTGCCAAATACATGTTAAAAAAATTGTGTGCTATGAAACATTTTTTAAACTATGCGAATATTTTTCTACATTGGATAAAAAATTTAAATTTGAAAAAAATTGTTTGAAACGCTTGAACACTTTCCTAAACGTAATGTGCATTTTTGAATGGATCAAAACTCCTTTTAAAATAAAAACTTGTTTATAAAATATTTTAATAAATGTCACCTACATTTTTTGAAACACGTGAGCATTTTTACATTTTTGAAATGTTCATACATTTTTTTGAATGGTAGAAACATTTTCTTTGAGTGGGTCAAACATCTTTTTTGCACCACATTTACATTTTTTACACTGCATTTACCTTTTTCATAATATATGTATTTTGTTTCTTAAAATATAAACAAAAAGGAAAAAAAACGTGTGACAGCAGGCATGACGAGAGCATGTCGTACAGCTCGCTTCGAGTGGCACATAGCCGCGCCCGGTACCAGCGTCAGCGCACGCTTACGTCTCCGTACCACACCGGCCCATTAGTCACCTCCTCGCCTTGCACTGCCAGTGCCTAATAACCACTAGTACTAGCACACGTTGTGCTAAAGACAGTAGTACACACACACACACACACACACACACACACACACACACACAACATTAAGAAAAAAAGGTAAAAATCTGATCAAGTATTGCAAGAACAAAAATGTTCACGTATACAATCAGAACATTTTTATAAGTATATCATGAATGTTTTTCTAAAATAAATCATTTTTAAAAAGTACACGTTTAACCATTTTTGAAATATACACAATGAACAGTTTTTAAAATACATGTTGAATAATTTCTCAAAACATGATGAACATTCTCACCAACAAAATGAACATTTTGTAAAAGTATGTGATTAAAATTTTCAATATGCACGACACACATTTTTGAAAAACACTATGATTTTTTAATATATGTGATAAAAGAACTGAAATAACTACAAAGGAAAATAAAAAAACATTTGCTGCAAATCAGTAACATTTATTACAATATGCGTAAACATATTTGTTGCAACAGATGAACAATGTTTTCACAAGAAAACATTTTTGGAAAATACATGAACTTTTTGTTACGCGTGTGGAAAAATTATTTTTGCAATACATGGACATTTATTACAGTATGCGCACAGATTTTTGTTGCAACATATGAACAATTTTTTCACAAGAGAATTTTTTAAAAAAAATGCATGAACGATGAGAACAATTATTAGCAAAAGTTGAATAATACAATAACCGATTTGAGAACAATTTCTCGTATTTTAGAAAATTGTTTACATGTTCCAAAAAAACCTAGTTGGGATCCTTCATCTCGATCTTCCTGGTGGTCCATGATTCAATTGCCTTTGGATTGGATTTCAAACATGGCACGACTTTTGGCCCGCGAGGTCATCTTGTTCCTCCTCCGTGCGCCCCATGGAGGCGCTCCTGTCACTTCACCGGACGATGTTTTGCCCTTGTGAAGGCGTCGGCAAGGTCCCTCAACGTGAACTTGTCATGAATACTTCCCGCAAAAAAGAAGTTGCATTAAATACTCTTTTTTTAGTTGAATGAATGCTTCTCTTCTTGATAAGGACATATTGAGCATTAGGCCATCTCCAATGCCATACGCTTAGACATGCGCCAGGATCAATTTTTGACCGATTTCCCAACTAATTAGCGGTTGGGCTGTGCCAATCGTGGCATCGATGCAAAGGCTGGCATCCGACGCTTGGCCCTTTTCTTCGCTGCACCAAGCACCCCTGGTTGCTTCTATACCTAATGATAAAGAACTGCGCGTTTCTATGATCTTTTGATCTATCTGGAAGTTGATATTAATTACCCACTAGACCACCCATAAGTGAAAAAAATAACCCTTTGTTTTGTAGGTTTCATTGCACTCAATGTTTCGCCTCAGAAAAGAAATAGCAGAACAAGGACTTGAACCATGACCGCGTTGAAAGAGCCTGCATGCATGAAGTCATTTAGCCAACTTTGCTAGAGAAATAAAGGGAGATACTCTTTTATTGGTTAAGTTGGTTTAAAAAAAACTTAGAAGCCACATATCGATGTTGTAAATCCGTCGCTCGCGATGGGACTCCCGTGCGCGACTCCCGTCCCGTCTGCGCCGCGCATGCACTCCTCGGCCTTTGCCTACACTATGTAGCAACTCCGCTGGGCCTTTTTGGGTGTCATCGAACTGGGCCACGTTGAGCCAAAACGAAAATAATTGCTAGTGTGCAGGATTTAGTGAGTTCAACTAGCTTTTGGTTGTGATAAAAGACATGCTTCACTTATTAATCAATAGCCCCACCTCACTATTTTACACCGGATCTCACCAATTTATATATGTCTGTCGATAGACAATCAACAAGCACCTTCGAAGGAAAGGAAAGAATTAAGATAAACAGGATGATGTGTGGAACATATATGGCCGATTGACTCTAATTTAAGCAGGGTCATGGGGAAAAAATATTTATGGGATGGTATAGGCTGCGGCCAAAATATTTAAAGAAGAGAGCATATATGACTGATTGGCTCTAACTTAAGCGGAATTGTGGGAATAATATTTCAGAAATAGGATGGGCAAAGTTGATCTTTAAAGAAGAGAACAAGACCAGTGACGACTTGCCAGGTATTCAATCAAACAATACTTCGATTCATGTGGCAGTGTCAGCCAATTTAGTATTGGGTCGTCGCCCCATTGAGGACGTGTATGAGGTGTGGATGGGGCGCGGCATGGCCTCACGTCTTCAGTAACAATCATGTTGAGCAATGGGCACCCATCACCAACACGCTCTAATCCTAGGTGCCGCCTCGCAAATGCTTGCCTTGCTCGACCAATTGTTGTCCGTCACCACGCACGACAAGAATTTGATCGGAATCAAAATCAAAATCTAAAAGTCCTTGTTGCGTCTGACATAAAATGTTTTTCAAATTTGGAAGGACTTATTATTTTTTCCATTGCAACACACGACCTTTTTTGCTACTAATTGTCTATGATAGTTAGCGCGTGACATGGGAGCTAGGGCGTTTAAACATTTTTTATTTATGACATCTATTTATTTCCCCTTATAAAGGGTCTGAAGAGTCTAGTGTTGGACATGCCCTTAGATATGCGGACCAAGGCATTGTAGTTGTTCTTTTTATTCAAATCTTCAGTCCTCAAACAATGGCCATATCATTTACAATTTGAGCCAAAATAAAGTCAGGCACATTAGAGTCCCAAGATTCAGATAAGCTAACTCTAAAGCAATGCTTTGCTAGACTATCAACAACTAGATTTGCTTCCATACAACAATGAATATAATCAGCGCTTGAAAACTCAAACGCTAGGAGAGTAGCATCTGTAATGATTGGCGTGTCCGGACCCATATATCCCTTCGGATTCGGAATTGCATCCAAGGCACTCCTACTGTCCGATTCGATGACAACTTTAGTGCAGCCGATGTTAGCCGCTAGGATCAGTTCGTTGCGAATGGCGTTGATCTCTGTTGAGACCAGAGTTGAATCATGAGGTAAGGTCTGTGTTGCCGCTGCGATGAAGTTACCGTGATCGTCCCGAGCCACAACATCACATGCCCCTGCCAATGTTTCTGCATAAATGACGCGTCAATGTTGATTTTAACATACCATGCATTTGGTTTCTTCCACACATGCTCAGATTTTCTATCGATAGATTGGTTCGGTGTATAGCTCTAAATAAAATTTGTAGCTAGAACTCGGGTGGTTATCGTTGTTCTCTCTGAGTTCTGGACGGTTTCACATTTTGCTCCTTGGCGTCTTTGCCACCAAATATACCACATAGCTACAAGAGTCAGCCCCACTACCGGTAGTTCATGCACCACCGAACGATAGTCGGAGAAGAGCGTCCAGGTTGATAGAGCCCGAGTGGTGCTAAGCCACTGCATGATGAATTGCATCGACTAGATTTAGTTCGATCCATACCTCATTCGCTCGAGCACAAGTCAATAGACAATGTTGGATATCCTTCAATCCAATCTTACACAATGGGCATTGAGGTATAACAGGGATGTGTCGTTCAGCTAACACACATCAGGACTATCTGCTCTAGAAAAGTGGTGTCCCAATTGTTGGTTGAACGTCAAGACTATTTATATATAACAAAGATTAAAACTAGTCCATGCAACAAAACGTGAGGTTTCGAAGATGATGACGGGCGAGAGAGCGTCAAAAGACGTCAAAGTCTCCGTAACCCGAACCGTCAGATCGGTCAGGTGCTGAGATATATTTATCCAAGGGTCTCAAATCAAAGGACATCCAGCTTTCAACTGTACACGCGGGACGTACGGGCGCCTTCCCGTCCTCCTCGATCGTAATCGTCGTACCCGGTGGACTGCTGCCGTGCTAGTACCGACTGACTATCCGGAGCACAACACACAGCAGGCATACAAACAAGGATGAAGCAATCAAGCAGGTCTCGCTTTCGGGGTCCCGGGCAGGGAAACAAGGGATCGAAACAGCTCTCCTCGCTGGCCGCCACCCCCAAAACCAGAGGCGCCTCCGCCACTGGATGCATAGCGACGCGTACTATAGCCCCCGGACTTTGCAGTCCTGCCATGCCATGGGGGCTGCATGTGCTCCAACCCATCGGCGGATGCATCGATGACCAGTAACCAGCCATGGACCGCGCCGCTGGATGCCCGTCGCCTGCCGGCAACGGTTTTGTCCGCACCCGAAGCCGCAGCCGGGCAGCGAGAAGGACACCGGCAGAGCTCGATCGACCTTTTCGGCGCGACGCACCAACCAATCTAGGGATCAAGCCGTGGATTCGCGGAGCTGATCGCTGTGGCCCACCCAGCATTGATGTTTGGTGTTGGACCCCCAGTGTTCTACTTCTCGAGAAAGAAAGATTACCACGAGTGCTCCGATCATGTCATTAGGGTCGCTGTATGTAATGAGTTGACACAGGGATCACAGAGATGACGCTGCTGATCATTGTTGACAAACCATCACTCGAGGAAGAAGAATGTCGTGAGCTACCAGTGGCTGATCATTTGTCAACAATGATCGATTGATGGGCTGGAGCTGTAGATGGAGTAATGTTGTTGCAGTGACAAATGATCCTGGCTGCCCGCGGTACACCGGCAGATGAGACGCCAAATCAGCACCAAGCGGCATAGCGCGGTAGCAGTTGTTGGGCTGGAGCTGTAGATGAAGTTATGTTGCTGCTGGAGGTTTTTCTTTTCACGAATAGCGTTTTCCCCACTTTTTTGATCTTAAAGACGTGGAATAGGACACGTTCGTAATGTGGTTGACATGTTGCCTAACAAAAGGACACCCTGTACGGAGCCCGTTACAAGTACCGCACATATCGTCATCAACTAAGGGCAACTCCAACACGCGGATCACCTATTTGCCAGCAAATGTTCCGATCAGTCGGTTTCAGCACTTTTAGCCATTCAAGCCACTCATCAAAAATGTCCGGACGATCCGAAATCCCACAAACCGGCTTTAAACTGGGGGAATTTCTGGGGGAGTCTCGACATCCACCATGTTGAAGTTCGATACCCTGGAACAACTCAGAAATCATCTCCGCTTCCGCTCTCAAACTCTCTGTGCATTCACACTCTGGCCGACCGGCCTCCGGGCATCACTTCGACGAACCGGCTACCCGCCTACCTGCGTTCACGACAACGCGACGATCGAGAAGGATACTCCGACTTTAAAGACGATCATAATCAGGCTCCTCCGTATCCTCCTACCTGCACAATCCCCCCTCCTCCTCTCCCACACATCCACTGTTCGCCACACATCGCCAAACCTCCGGCCGTGATGGGCAAGAAGTTTGACAACGAGAATTGGTGGCCGGCGCGTGACTCCGGATCTGGGGGCATCTCCGGATCGAATTGGCGTCGCCGCCCTATGTCTCCGGTGGCCTTGTTGTTCATGCCTCTGTCCGCTATCATGGTGGAGCTGATCTCCTCGGATGACGAGGAGCAGAAGCCACCACCACTCAGTGTTGCGGCCATGGTAGATGGAGATCGCACTGCGTCGCTCATTGATCAAATGTGATTCGTCGCCGCCGTCCCCTTTACGTAGTCACGGAGTCCAAATCGGACATCACGTGAAGGAGGATCCGCCCACCCCGTGTCGCCACTGCGGCGTCCAAATCGAGCGTTGCGCTAAGTAGGAGCCGCCCTCCCTGCCGCATGGTCACGTCAAGGAGGAGCCGTCCTTCCTGCCTCGTTGCCATCCTGGTAACCAATGGAGCCCGTTTATCGTGAAGAAGGACGAGGCGGCTTCTGCTCCGTCCAAGCCACGTCCACGCGTGAGTACTACCTCCAAGGCGCTGGAGCCGGCGGCGCATCCTCCTTCGTGGCCAATAAATGCCTCGTGCGGGGAGAAGTGCAATGCGGCGCACAAGGCGACATTACAAAGAGCCAGGTGGCCTCGACCTAAGTGCTCACGGACACTGTGCTTGTAGAGACTTGTTCCGTCGAACGATCCAGGATCAGCGAGCAGTCAGACGCCTGACACCGGTGCCATCTCAATGACCAACTCCTCAAAGTGGGGTTGGCGGAGTCTAAGCTCCCCCTATTCATTTGAGCCATCGGCGCCACCGAAGACAAGCGACGCAAGGCGGGGGAGAATGCGGCGAAACGCGGGGCGACGACAACGATGATGGCTCGGATGGCGGCAGACACGATGGAGCATACAATGACACAAACGACGTCGAAGGTGCTGGTGGCCTCGAAGGCCATGCCTACGAGGTCACCATTCGGTACCTCGCTCTAGTTTGTTTAGTTTGTTTTAAATTTAGATTTGACTTTTTAAATATTGTATATTTGTGTGAAATATATGAAACTTTGTTAAATTCCGTTTGTTTAGCTTAAATTTTATTCATTTTTGCATTAGTTCTGAAATGGGTTCAACATTTGGTGACTAATGGCCGGCACCCGGCCAGCTGTCCATAGACATTTGATGATGTCCAATAGGTGATCCACGATTGAAGTTGCCCTAAGGCCATCTCCAAGGGCATTCTTGAAATGGACGCCCTCAAATATCTACGGACACGTGCGGACATGTCCGCAGATACCCTCATTTTTTCAGGCAATCCAACATTGTCACCTATCTTTTCCCTATTTGTCCATGGAGTGAGAGGTTTTCACGTGGATCTAGATGGCTTTTTGGGTGGGTCTGGACGTGTCTGCAAACTCCCCGATTTCTCCCTTCATTTGATGTTACAACAGGGGATTCCGAGTAGTCACCCCTGTCCGGACATAAATGAGGGCTGAATAAGCGTCTGTGTTGGAGGCCTAAAAATGCCAGGCCGTCCGATCCGAACATTTGAGGACGGAGTAGGGGTCAACGTTGGAGATTCCCTATAGGCATATCTACTTTGCAAGACTTTGAGTGCAAAATGAAAATAGGACAAGTGTGCATGTGCAAAATAAAAGATTAGAAACATATATGATGTCTGTTTTCCTTAGGGGAATATTGTGTACACCGGAGGTATTAGGCATATTATAATGCACTACATATGTAATTAGCATCTCTAGTGATCACACCAAATTGATAGAAGGAACATAACATTTACACAACATGTATATAAATTGTGACACTTCATCTTGGAGAAGGGATCCATTCCCAATTCGACAAGGTCGGGGGCTTAGGGGTCAGTTTTCTGGGAAGGGAAGGGAGCAAGCACAAATACACCATGATTAGATGGCAGTGATTTGCTGGACTAAAATCTTGGAGGCTTGGGCATAACCGTCTCTGGGATAATTAATAATTCCTTGCTCGTCAACTAGGTTTGGAAACTTAGCCCAAAACTCTACGGGTTTATGGGCAAAAATTCTCGTGGATAAATATTTTCCTAACTCTCCGGTGGTTTTAGCAACAACTTTGGACTCGTCATTCTAGAAAAGGGTCCAGGAGGTTCTACTAGGGTTTGACATGAGGGTATGCTTCTCGATGAAAGACAGACAAAACACTAGGTTTTGGACAAACAAGTGGATTAGGAATTCCTGCTATATGTAAAATTTCGTGACATTTATGCACTTGCAACGGAGTCAGACATCTTGGTTGCGGAGGCATTTAAAAGTAGGAGCCCTAACATTGCCTTTCAACGAAACCCTTCAAACACATAAGTTGAGATTCAGAAGGCTCACCTTGACGCCATGATGTTCTGCAAGTGCACGGGCCTATGTAGCACAATTCATGGGAAATAAGTGTCGAAACCTAAAGAAGCTAAAGAAAGGCACTACCAGTCCCGCAACTACGTTATCACATACACAACTACGTTCACCCAAACCGTAGTTTGGAAATAGTCTATTCTATCATTCGCTAGGAAAACAGGAAGGAGGGATTTTAACTAAGTACTACTAGGATGTAAAATAAATACTTAAACTACAATGAAGTAATAAACTAATAAATTAATGTGATGTTTTATTCAAGCAATGGTGGTGTCTAGGTACGAGTATCTAGTACCTCAGGACATTTAAGGGCGTTAAGCTGTCAACCAAAAACATAGTTGGCTCACTACCATGTATTTATACGATAAAGTAATTTACATATGATGGGCGGTCCATCACATAACGTCGCTTCTCATGCATGACCTTATTGATATGACTCAATTGTCCTACCCCTTGTGGCATAGCAATATGTCTCAACTAAGGAAGACATTAAGTCAGAAGGACCGGACAAAAGGCATAATTTCTATGTATAGCTGTGCTTCCTAGATATGTCGTGCTCCTCTAAATATACCAATTCATGTAATCCAGAGGTCTACCGGATCACACAAAGTACCTATCAAATTTATGTGTGGCTTGGAGTGTTGGATGTCTCCAGCTACGTCGGTGGATTGCACATCTACAATCACTAAGTTACCACATGTAAATAATAACACAAAGAGACACACATGAATAAAACTACATCTGTCAAAATAACAAGCCTACTAGATTACCACGCCTATAACCAACAATTACTAAAGTAAACTCCCATTAATAAGGAGGTTCAGGAGTAATTACAACCCATCACGGAGATTGTGACGGGGAAGGAAGGAGTGGTTGTGCTTGAGTCGACAACATCACATGGCCTAGCCCCAACGGTAGAGGCTCCTTCGATGGCTTTCTTTTGGGCCTCCTCTTGACATGATGTGGATGATGACTTGAACATGGGAGAGATCTAATGAATGACAAGACGATGTCTGGCAGCTAGGGTTGAACGTGCATGTATAGTCAGCCTTCATAGGTTTCCTACATGGATGTAACTTTTGTTCTTTGGTCCAAGGTCACTAGATGAGCCTAGACCTACCCAAATACCTTTCTTGATGTCCAAGGATCTCATAGGAAGAATCATGAAAGTTATTGTGATTCCCATCGCCCAGATCGTCTGGTACGACCTGATACGTATCCATCGTATTTACTTTTAAAAACACTTTTGCTCTTGTTTTGGACCCTAATTTGCACGATTTGAATGAAACTAACCCGGACTGAGAATGTTTTCAGCAGAACTACCATGATGTTGTTTTTGTGTAGAAATAAAAGTTCTCAGAATTGGACGAAACTTTTTGGAGATTTTTGATGGAATAAATAAAAAATATTGGAGCGAAGATCCACAAGAGGGGAGCCACCAGTGGCCCACGAGCCACATGGGTGAGATCACCCTCGTGGGCGCGCCCATGTAGCTTGTGGGGCCCATGTTCCTCCGCTGACCCTAATCTCAAGCCTATAAATTCCTATTTTCGAAGAAAATAAAAGAGAAGAAGTTTCATCGTGTTTTACGATGCGGAGCCACCTCAACTCATGTTCTTCATCGGGAGGCCAGCTCTAGAGTCCGTTCGGGGCTCCAGAGAGGGGGGTTCGTCTTCATCATCATCACTAACCTTTCTTCATCACGGATTTCATGATGCTCACCACTGGAAGTGAGTAATTCCTTTGTTGTCTTCCTGGACGATGATGGGGTTGGATGAGATTTATCAAGTGATCAATTAAATTTTTTAGGCTTGATCCCTAGTATCCACTATGTTCTGAGATTGATGTTGCTATGACTTTGATATGCTTAACGCTTGTCACTAGGGCCTGAGTGGCATGAATTCAGATCTAAATCCTTTATGTTTTATGAATTTATTTGAGTTCTTGATGCTATCTATAACGCCCTGAGACCGATGTGCCAGGTGTCTTCCAGTTATTCGCTGTCTTTGCCATGTCATTCGCTTGCGTGTTGCATCTTGTCATGTCATCATGTGCATTGCATCATCATGTTTTCAAACTTGCATCCGTTCGGGTTCCCCAGTTCCGTCCGTTGTCCGTTCTGAGCCCACACACACTTGCACGCGCCCGCGGCACCTCCGAAATATTATTTTATAAGTGGCCGGAAAATGTTCTCGGATTGGGTTGAAAGTTGGCATGCGGTGTTGTTATAGTGTTAGTAGCTCGCCTGCCAAGTTTCACCGCTTTCGGAGTTCGTTCGATAGCCCAACCGTTAAACTATAGCGGCAGTATAGCCGGTTAATCGTCGGACGTTTTCGGTCTCCGGAAACCTTGCCGGGATGCATCTCTCCCCTCTTCTCTCAGCCCAACCCGCTCTCCACAATCCACCTAGGCCCATGCTTACCCCTCTTTGCACAGTGCATCGACCCCTCGCGCGTGTCCGAAACTTACCCGAACCCGACCCGGACTGTCGCCACCGTTGTGTCCGGATCATCCCCGAACATCTACAAAATATCTCCGTTTTCTTGTTTGGACTCCCTACCTATTTATTTCTCGACCGTCCGATTACAATTGGAGGGACCGAGTAACCCTAAGCTAACCCTTCCTATAAATAGACGACTAACCCTAGATCCTAGGGGCTTGTCCCATCCACCAAATCCTCTCACCCGCCGCCGCCACTCTCTTCATCGGGATCCAACCCGCAGCCAGCCTCTTCCCCCTCGTTTCTTCCAACAGTCCAACCGCATCCACCCAAATCAAATCCTGTCTTCCTTGATTTCCGTGCCAACCCAATCACCCATAGCCTCGCTCGATCCAGATCGAGGGAATCGTCCCCAAGCTCCGATGGCTCCGTCAACCTTCCTCGATTTGCGCCACCGCCCAACCACTTCCTCCTCGCCGGAGATGAGTTCCCCGCCGTGCCCTGCTCCCTTCCTTCCCCATCTGCTCTTTCTTTTCTCTCTCTCTCTCTCTCTCTCTCTCACGCTGCTCTCTCTCTGTTGTCCTCGCAGCACCGCCATGGAGGCCCCAGCTCCAACCCGTAGCAGCTGCGCTGCTGAAGTCGCCATCACCTCGTCCGGTGCATCCCGGCGACCCACAGGACCAGGACCTCCGCCCTCACGCTCCTTCTCCCACCGGCACCGTGTCCTGCTTCTCTCGTTCCCTTCCTCCTCTTTTTTCTCCTTCGCCCATGCCTGGCCTGACTCTCTCCCCGTCGCCTACAGGAACCCGTCGAAGAGCACCTCGACCATGCGGGATCGCAGGAGCGCCGGCCACCGTGGTCCGCGGGTTGCACCGCACCTCTGCTTCGATCTCTAATCCGCGCCTCTCCTTGCCGGATCTGAACTCAGGCGTCTCCCCACGCTCCGTTCCACCCGTTCCGGCCGGCTTCCGTCGACCCCGTCGCTGAAACCCCACTGCATCGTCTTCTGCATCGCCAGACACCTGCTGCTGTTTCAGTTCTTAAGAACGAGAGTAGCAGCACCTCGTCCTCTTATCGTCTTCGCCCCTGGTGTAACCCACGTCGCCGTCTTCGCTGCCCGTGGGCCTCCCCTGCCCGACGCCATGGATGGTCGCTGCCTCGCTGCTCCGAGACCAAGTCGCCTGGCACCGCCAAGTTTCCCTGCCTCGCCTGCAAGTCCATGGCGCTGCATCCTCTGCTTCCTTCGAGAGATGCGGACGACCGCATTGACCCTTCCCCTATCGAACTAGCAGGTCGGCCCAGTGCGCCCCTGTCGGCCTCTCCCTCTCCACAGATCTGGGCCGAGCCCATGGTGAGGCCGCCCCCCAAGCGCCCTCCTTTTTTTTCTCTGTTGGGCCAACCAGTTTCGGCCCAACTGCTATTTTTTTAGCAGACGAATTTCTCTATTTTTGTAAAAACTGCATGTTTACAGATTAGGCCCTTAACTTCATGCACATTATAACTCCTCAGCCGTGCATCGGTTAAAATAAGTTATATATGTAAAATGCTTAGATTCTCGTCTAGTTTCACAATATCCAACTTTCATGCATGTTAAAAATGTTTAAACATGTTTTTTGTGTAATTTTTGTCCATATGCCATGCTAAAATGCTTTAAATCATAACTAAATAACCGTAGCTCCGAATTTAATAAACTTTATATGTAAATGGGGTAGAAAAATGCCTAGTTTAACATGGTGTACTTGTCTTGCATGTTTAACAACTCTAAAATAATGTTTAGGGCAGAACAGTACCAAATCTATAATATGCTCATGAGGAGTTTCCGGACTTGTTGTTCGTTGTTTCCGGCCTCATTCAAACTTGCCTAGATAGGTAGTTTTCATTTGCTTCACCCTCTTGCCATGTTTAACGACATTTAATATTGTTGGGTACATAAACGAGATCGAACTAAATAACTTGAACGTGGTGTTTCGTCAATATGCAACGGAGTTGCATATTGAGCTCCACTTAATTTGTAGGATTGCTTGTGCACTTTTCCATGCCATGCTTCATTAAACCGGACATGCATCATACTTGATTGTGCATCATGCCATGATTATGTGGTGGTTGTTTACTATGTTGTTTGCTTTCTTTCCGGTGTTGCTTCTTCGGGTTGGTTCCGATAACGTCGCGTTTGTGAGGAACCGTTCGACTACTTCCGTTCGTCTTCTTCATGGACTCGTTCTTCTTCCTTGCGGGATCTCAGGCAAGATGACCATACCCTCGAAATCACTTCTATCTTTGCTTGCTAGATGCTCGCTCTTTTGCTATGCCTATGCTGCGATACCTTCCACTTGCTTATCATGCCTCCCATCTTGTTAAGCCAAGCCTCTAACCCACCTTGTCCTAGCAAACCGTTGTTTGGCTATGTTACCGCTTTGCTCAGCCCCTCTTATAGCGTTGTTAGTTGCAGGTGAAGATTGAAGTTTGTTCCTTGTTGGAACATGGAGATCGTTCCTTGTTGGAACATTGTTTACTTGTTGGGATATCACAATATCTCTTATTTAATTAATGCATCTATATACATGGTAAAGGGTGGAAGGATCGGCCTTATGCCTGGTGTTTTGTTCCACTCTTGCCGCCCTAGTTTCCGTCATATCGGTGTTATGTTCCCGGATTTTGCGTTCCTTACGCGGTTGGGCTATTATGGGAACCCCTTGACAGTTCGCCTTGAATAAGACTCTTCCAGCAATGCCCAACATTGGTTTTACCATTCGCCACCTAGCCTTTTCTTTTCCCTTGGGAGTCGCACTCCTGAGGGTCATCATTGTTTTACCCCCCGGGCTAGTGCTCCTCTGAGTGTTGGTCCAAACTAGAGTCATGTGCAGCGCCCCCTCGGGGAAACTCGAGGTTTGGTTTTAGTTGTATGGAGAGCTCATCTGAGTGTGCCCTGAGAACGAGATATGTGCAGCTCCTATCGGGATTTGTCGGCACATTCGGGCGGTGTTGCTGGATTTGTTTTAACTTGTCGAAGTTGTCTTGTAGAACCGGGATACCGAGTCTGATCGGAATGTCTCGGGAGAAGGTATATCCTTTGTTGACCGTGAGAGCTTGTCATGGGCTAAGTTGGTACTCCCCTGCAGGGATTTGAACTTTCGAAATCCGTGCCCACGGTTATGGGCAGATGGGAATTTGTTAACGTCCGGTTGTAGAAAACCTGAAGTTGATCTTAATTAAAACACATCAGCCGCGTGTGTTACCGTGATGGTCTCTTCTCGGCGGAGTCCGGAAGTGAACACGGTGTTGGAGTTATGCTTGACGTAGGTTCTTCTAGGATCACTTCTTGATTATAGTTGTTCGACCGTGCTTTTGCTTTCTCTTCTCGCTCTCTTTTGCGAATATGTTAGCCACCATATATGCTAGTCGCTTGCTGCAGCTCCACCTCATCCTTTTACCTTACTCATAAGCTTAAATAGTCTTGATCGCGAGGGTGTAAGATTGCTGAGTCCCCGTGACTCACAGATACTCCCAAAACCAGTTTGTAGGTGCTGATGTTACTGAGCAGGTGACGCAACCGAGCTCAAGGAGGAGCTCAATGAAGATCTTGTCCCTTGTGTTGTTTCGTTCTAGTTGATCAGTAGTGGAGCTCAGTTGGGGTCGATCGGGGATCTGTGTAGCATTTGGGGTAGTCTTCTTTTATTTTGGCTCCGTAGTCAGGCCCTGATTGTATCTGGATGATGTAATGCTTTATTCTTGTATTTGTGTGAAGTGGCGATTGTAAGCCAACCATGTATCTTTTCCCTTATGTATTACATGGGTTGTGTGAAGATTACCTCACTTGCGACATTGCTTTCAATGCGGTTATGCCTCTAAGTCGTGCTTCGACACGTGGGAGATATAGCCACATCGAGGGCGTTACAAGTTGGTATCAGAGCCTTCCCCGACCTTAGAAGCCCCACTGCTTGATCGAATTAGCAGCCGTTGTTGAGTCTAGAAAAAAATGTTTTGAGTCATTTAGGAATTATATATCGGAGAGTTTAGGAATTCTTTTTACTCCCCTGTCCCTTCATCGCTCTGGTAAGGCATCCTGACGTAGAGTTTTGACTCTTATCTTCTCAAATTTCACTAAAATTGTTTTAGGATCACACGGGTATCTTGGAATCGTTCCGATCGATTTGTGACGAGAACATTGTTCTTGGTGCCTCCTGTCATTTAGGGGTTGTGCCAGTGTCCCGGGGAGTTGAGCTCCGAGGTGTTGTCGTCACAATTTTATCGTTGCAGTTCTGGAATACCTGAGTTTAGTTCGCCGACATCGAAAATCTCTTTTATGCAGTTGTTGGTGAGATAACCTCGACGCCACCTAGTACTGGGGCGGGAGTTCGGGAGTATTGCCATAATTCGTATAACGGATGGTTTTCGAAGGTTGAGGTAGACGATTTCCGAAGGTTTCTTTGTTATGTGTTGAAGGATGGATACATCTGGATGTAGGATTTGCTAGATTTGGGTGAGATATTATGCTTCCCCTGTATCCCCAACACCTGATTGCATAACCGGAAAGTTTTGGGAGTTTATAAGTGGGAATTCAAGTAGCTCCTAGGATATGTTTCCGTCATATGTATTATATGAAATTGGGGTTCGACGTCTAGTGGTCCACCTATCCACGGTTGGTTTTACAGTGGTCTCGTTGTGTCTTAAAGAGTCCTTGGCTATGCCGACTCGGGGACGCTTCGTATGTCATGTGCACTGCCTTGTACATGATGGTGCTGTACGATCGAGCCCGTGTAGGCCCCACCACGAAAACTTCGGACGAAATCTCTATCATATGTTTGTTCCGGCTTATTCTGCAAGCCAATCCATTGTTTTATTTTGAGTTGTGGTATTCGAGTTGCTTCAATGTCAAGTGTTGATTCCATACCTTTCCTAAGCGGCGTTCTCATATTCCTATGGGAATACTAATCCTCCTTGATCATCAAGTGTGTCATCTCAATTTCTTCTCAACCGGTGTGATTCTCTTCAAGATGATCCTATCATTTTTCCCATCCGCAAGATCAACTCAAAGTCTTCTCAACGTTATTTGTTTCATTCGTCCCAAAGTTGTCTTTGTTTTCCCGCCCTCCCACCCTTTTTCTTCAAGGACTCAGACTTCTTAATCAAGCATCCTTTATTCATGTGAAGTCTCTTCTTTCTTTTCAATCAATGTTCTTATCCGGTGATTCTCATGAAGATTCTAACGGGGCCTCAAGTTCATCATTCTCCGTTCTCTTTCTTCTCCGGTGGATTCAATTCAAGCTTTGTCGAGCTTATCCTCTCCTCATTTCAAATGCTCTCTCATGCCGGTGCACCTCTTAATCATTCACCTCTCGCTATTCATTTGTTCCGGAGTGCTGAAGATATTTCGAAGATTTGTGTTTTCACTTTGCATCCGTTCAAGCTGTTTCCAGGTCCTATCTTATTCAAGCAATTTAATTCAACCGGTGCAATCTCTCCTTCAAATCGTTCTACGGTGTATCTTTTGAGTGCCCTAACCCACATGCCTTTTTCCCAGGATCTTACCTGACTCTTCTTATTTTCCCGGAGCTATCCTCAAATTTCTTTTCGAAGTTTGACGTAAGAATGATTTATCATCAGTCAAATGTCTTTCTCCAAGATCTTCCAAATTGTTTTCATCATTGGTTCAACTTTTCTATTCTTCTTTATTCCGGAGTGTCTCATTAATTCACGGTGGTGTTACTCATCGTCTTTTCCAACTTTTGAAGACCGAAGAAGAGTTTCTCCTCAATCTTATCCGTTCTCTCAAAGATTCATGATGCTAGCCTTATGCCATCCTCTCATAATTGTTTTCGATCGTGAGAATTCTTTTCACCCATCCGAAGCAATTCAAGAGTCTTCTCAGTTTGTTATCCGGAGTCCATCAATTCAGGTTTATTCATTCTCAGCTGTCAGTTATCATTCTCCTATCTTACCGGTGCTTCGTTCAAGTAATCTCTAATCAGTTCGTGATCCCTTCGTTCTCTTGTATCTAAATTCTCTCAAGCATCTTCGTTCATTTGCAAATTCTTTCGGGTGTTTCGTTATCTTCTATTCGTTTTTTTCAATCCTTATGGTGGTTCGTTCAAGATTTCTCTTCCTTATCAATTCATTCGTGGTTTCAATCCTACCGGTGGTTTGTTGAAGACCTTCTCAAGTTTATGTTATATCTTCTTAATCCCTTCTATGAGAATGAGTAGTATGCCAAATCCATTGTTTGTCATCAATTTAATTGGTGAAGGATGAGCATAAGGTAATTCTTATTCTTGTTTTATCCAAGTGATTAATTCCTTACTCCGGAGGTTCATAAAAATTCTTGATTTTTCTTTTGATCATCTTTTCTTTCTCGGAGACCAAAGCTCTAATTATCACGGAGATCCATCTAAATCATTACAAGGTTTCACCTTGTGTTTTCAACTTCGCTTTCTTTTTGTTATCCTTTTTATTATCGGAGTTGTTCATGAAGGTTCTACATGATGGTTCATCAAGGATTTAATTCATTCTTGAAGTTTTCATCGAGATTCTTTTCTAAGGAGCTCAAGCATTCTTCATCTTGCATCCGAAGTGCAATTCTTTCTACCGTACCATTTCAGGTGGTATTATGCCATTCTTCATAATTTTGAGTTCATGTTTCATGATTCACATGTTGTTAAGAATGAGATATTTTAAATCCATCTACCTTTTCGTTGGAGTTATCTTTGTGTCATGTTTCACCTAAAGCCTTCCCTAAGGATTGTTTCTATCTATGGTGCTTATAAATGATCCAAGTTCTTCTTTTATCCTTCCGGTGATAAGTTTCTCGTCTCCTTGTTCATTCCAATCCAATTCTTTTTCCGTGAGTGGCAGGTTGTCACCTCATAATTTGAGATGTATTCCATAAGACCATATCAAGCTTATTCTTTTCGTTGTTGGTTTTCCAACAACTCCGTTCTAGCTTTTGTTGTAAGCGTGCTCCCTCGAGATCTTGTTTCCCTTCGTTCATCCAATTCCATTCTATTCTTTTGGTTCCGGAGGTAGTGTGTTTTTGATTTCATCAAGTATCCTCTCATCTTGTAAAGCTCTTGTTAATTCCTTCCATTTTCAGTCGGAGTGCTGTCCAAATTATATCATTCTTAATCCTTCTCTATCTTGACTTAACCGGAGTGGTTTCAATATATATCTTGCCCTTCAACCTCAAGTTTTTTTCGCAATGTTCTTCTTCCCTCTTTTCTAATGGAGTGTTTTCGACTTTGTTCACCTTTGTTTTATTCTTTTCTCAAATTTGTTCAACCTCGCAAGGTTCTTTGGTTTCACTCGTTTGTCGAAGAAGCAACTTAGTTTTACCTCTTCTCTTACTCTTATTTTTCCCTCCGATGCCATCCTAGATCTCGGGACGAGATCCTCTTGTAGTGGTGGAGTGTTGTAACTCCCCGAGACCGATGTGCTAGGTGTCTTCCAGTTATTCGCTGTCTTTGCCATGTCATTCGCTTGCGTGTTGCATCTTGTCATGTCATCATGTGCATTGCATCATCATGTTTTCAAACTTGCATCCGTTCGGGTTCCCCAGTTCCATCCGTTGTCCGTTCTGAGCCCACACACACTTGCACGCGCCCGCGGCACCTCCGAAATATTATTTTATAAGTGGCCGGAAAATGTTCTCGGATTGGGTTGAAAGTTGGCATGCGGTGTTGTTATAGTGTTAGTAGGTCTCCTGCCAAGTTTCTTCGCTTTCGGAGTTCGTTTGATAGCCCAACCGTTAAACTATAGCGGCAGTATAGTCGGTCAATTGTCGGACGTTTTCGGTCTTCGGAAACCCTGCCGGGCTGCATCTCTCCCCTCTTCTCTCAGCCCAACCCTCTCTCCACAATCCACCTAGGCCCATGCTTACCCCTCTTTGCACAGTGCATCGACCCCTCGTGCGTGTCCGAAACTTACCCGAACCCGACCCGGACTGTCGCCACCGTTGTGTCTGGATCATCCCTGAACATCTACAAAATATCTCCGTTTTCTTGTTTGGACTCCCTACCTATTTATTTCTCGACCGTCCGATTACAATCGGAGGGACCGAGTAACCCTAAGCTAACCCTTCCTATAAATAGACGACTAACCCTAGGTCCTAGGGGCTTGTCCCATCCACCAAATCCTCTCACCCGCCGCCGCCACTCTCTTCATCGGGATCCAACCCGCAGCCAGCCTCTTCCCCCTCGTTTCTTCCAACAGTCCAACCGCATCCACCCAAATCAAATCCTGTCTTCCTTGATTTCCGTGCCAACCCAATCACCCACAGCCTCGCTCGATCCAGATCGAGGGAATCGTCCCCAAGCTCCGGTGGCTCCGTCAACCTTCCTCGATTTGCGCCGCCGCCCAACCACTTCCTCCTCGCCGGAGATGAGTTCCCCGCCATGCCCTGCTCCCTTCCTTCCCCATCTGCTCTCTCTTTTTTTTTTCTCTCTCTCTCTCTCACGCTGCTCTCTCTCTGTTGACCTCGCAGCGCCGCCATGGAGGCCCCAGCTCCAACCCGTAGCAGCTGCGCTGCTGAAGTCGCCATCACCTCGTCCGGTGCATCCCGGTGACCCACAGGACCAGGACCTCCGCCCTCGCGCTCCTTCTCCCACCGGCACCGTGTCCTGCTTCTCTCGTTCCCTTCCTCCTCTTTTTTTCTCCTTCGCCCATGCCTGGCCTGACTCTCTCCCCGTCGCCTACAGGAACCCGGCGAAGAGCACCTCGACCATGCGGGATCGCAGGAGCGCCGGCCACCGTGGTCCGCGGGTTGCACCGCACCTCTGCTTCGATCTCTGATCCGCGCCTCTCCTTGCCGGATCTGAACTCAGGCGTCTCCCCACGCTCCGTTCCACCCGTTCCGGCCGGCTTCCGTCGACCCCGTCGCTGAAACCCCACTGCATCGTCTTCTGCATCGCCAGACACCTGCTGCTGTTTCAGTTCTTAAGAACGAGAGTAGCAGCACCTCGTCCTCTTATCGTCTTCGCCCCTGGTGTAACCCACGTCGCCGTCTTCGCTGCCCGTGGGCCTCCCCTGCCCGACGCCATGGATGGTCGCTGCCTCGCTGCTCCGAGACCAAGTCGCCTGGCACCGCCAAGTTTCCCTGCCTCGCCTGCAAGTCCATGGCGCTGCATCCTCTGCTTCCTTCGAGAGATGCGGACGACCGCGTTGACCCTTCCCCTATCGAACTAGCAGGTCGGCCCAGTGCGCCCCTGTCGGCCTCTCCCTCTCCACAGATCTGGGCCGAGCCCATGGTGAGGCCGCCCCCCAAGCGCCCTCCTTTTTTTTCTCTGTTGGGCCAACCAGTTTCGGCCCAACTGCTATTTTTTTAGCAGACGAATTTCTCTATTTTTGTAAAAACTGCATGTTTACAGATTAGGCCCTTAACTTCATGCACATTATAACTCCTCAGCCGTGCATCGGTTAAAAATAAGTTATATATGTAAAATGCTTAGATTCTCGTCTAGTTTCACAATATCCAACTTTCATGCATGTTAAAAATGTTTAAACATGTTGTTTGTGTAATTTTTGTCCATATGCCATGCTAAAATGCTTTAAATCATAACTAAATAACCGTAGCTCCGAATTTAATAAACTTTATATGTAAATGGGGTAGAAAAATGCCTAGTTTAACATGGTGTACTTGTCTTGCATGTTTAACAACTCTAAAATAATGTTTAGGGCAGAACAGTACCAAATCTATAATATGCTCATGAGGAGTTTCCGGACTTGTTGTTCGTTGTTTCCGGCCTCATTCAAACTTGCCTAGATAGGTAGTTTTCATTTGCTTCACCCTCTTGCCATGTTTAACAACATTTAATATTGTTGGGTACATAAACGAGATCGAACTAAATAACTTGAACGTGGTGTTTCGTCAATATGCAACGGAGTTGCATATTGAGCTCCACTTAATTTGTAGGATTGCTTGTGCACTTTTCCATGCCATGCTTCATTAAACCGGACATGCATCATACTTGATTGTGCATCATGCCATGATTATGTGGTGGTTTTTTACTATGTTGTTTGCTTTCTTTCCGGTGTTGCTTCTTCGGGTTGGTTCCGATAACGTCGCGTTTGTGAGGAACCGTTCGACTACGTCCGTTCGTCTTCTTCATGGACTCGTTCTTCTTCCTTGCGGGATCTCAGGCAAGATGACCATACCCTCGAAATCACTTCTATCTTTGCTTGCTAGATGCTCGCTCTTTTGCTATGCCTATGCTGCAATACCTTCCACTTGCTTATCATGCCTCCCATCCTGTTAAGCCAAGCCTCTAACCCACCTTGTCCTAGCAAACCGTTGTTTGGCTATGTTACCGCTTTGCTCAGCCCCTCTTATAGCGTTGTTAGTTGCAGGTGAAGATTGAAGTTTGTTCCTTGTTGGAACATGGAGATCGTTCCTTGTTGGAACATTGTTTACTTGTTGGGATATCACAATATCTCTTATTTAATTAATGCATCTATATACTTGGTAAAGGGTGGAAAGCTCGTCCTTATGCCTGGTGTTTTGTTCCACTCTTGCCGCCCTAGTTTCCGTCATATCGGCGTTATGTTCCCGGATTTTGCGTTCCTTACGCGGTTGGGCTATTATGGGAACCCCTTGATAGTTCGCCTTGAATAAGACTCTTCCGGCAATGCCCAACATTGGTTTTACCATTCGCCATGTAGCCTTTTCTTTTCCCTTGGGAGTAGCGCTCCTAAGGGTCATCATTATTTTACCCCCCGGGCCAGTGTTCCTCTGAGTGTTGGTCCAAACTAGAGTCCTGTGCAGCGCCCCCTCGGGGAAACTCGAGGTTTGGTTTTAGTTGTATGGAGAGCTCATCTGAGTGTCCCATGAGAACAAGATATGTGCAGCTCCTATCGGAATTTGTCGGCACATTCGGGCGGTGTTGCTGGATTTGTTTTAACTTGTCGAAGTTGTCTTGTAGAACCGGGATACCGAGTCTGATCGGAATGTCTCGGGAGAAGGTATATCCTTCGTTGACCATGAGAGCTTGTCATGGGCTAAGTTGGGACTCCCCTGCAGGGATTTGAACTTTCGAAAGCCGTGCCTGCGGTTATGGGCAGATGGGAATTTGTTAACGTCCGGTTGTAGAAAACCTGAAGTTGATCTTAATTAAAACACATCAACCGCGTGTGTTACCATGATGGTCTCTTCTCATCGGAGTCCGGGAAGTGAACACGGTGTTGGAGTTATGCTTGACGTAGGTTGTTCTAGGATCATTTCTTGATCATAGTTGTTCGACCATGCTTTTGCTTTCTCTTCTCGCTCTCTTTTGCGAATATGTTAGCCACCATATATGCTAGTCGCTTGCTGCAGCTCCACCTCATCCTTTTACCTTACCCATAAGCTTAAATAGTCTTGATCACAAGGGTGTAAGATTGCTGAGTCCCCGTGACTCACAGATACTCCCAAAACCAGTTTGCAGGTGCTGATGTTACCGAGCAGGTGACGCAACCGAGCTCAAGGAGGAGCTCAATGAAGATCTTGTCCCTTGTGTTGTTTCGTTCTAGTTGATCAGTAGTGGAGCCCAGTTGGGGTCGATCGGGGATCTGTGTAGCATTTGGGGTAGTCTTCTTTTATTTTGGCTCCGTAGTCAGGCCCTGATTGTATCTGGATGATGTAATGCTTTATTCTTGTATTTGTGTGAAGTGGCGATTGTAAGCCAACTATGTATCTTTTCCCTTATGTATTATATGGGTTGTGTGAAGATTACCTCACTTGCGACATTGCTTTCAATGCGGTTATGCCTCTAAGTCGTGCTTCGATACGTGGGAGATATAGCCGCATCGAGGGCGTTACACTATCTTGCAAGTTATACACACCTATTACGTGTTATGATCCGCATACCCCAAGGTGACAATAATTGGGATTCTTTCCGATGATTACCATAGTTTGAGAAGTTCATGCATTCACTATGTGTTAATGCTATTGTTTCGGTTCTCTATTAAAAGGAGGCCTTAATATCCATTAGTTTCCTTATGGACCCTGCTGCCACAAGAGGGTAGGACAAAAGATGCCATGCAAGTTCTTATCATAAGCACATATGACTATATACGGAATAAATGCCTACATTGCATTGATGAATTGGAGTTAGTTCTGTGTCGCTCTAGGTTGTGACTGTTACAAGATGAATGTCATTCAAAACAATTATCCATCATTGATCCAATGCCTATGCTTTTTATTTATTGATATTCGCTAGGTTACTACTGCTGCTGCTACTGTTACAATCACCACAAAACTGCTATTGTTACTGTTATCATTGCTATTGCTAATGTTACCATTGCGTCAAAACATCATATTATTGTGCTACTGATCACTCTGTTGCTGATATTTAGTTCTCTAGGTGTGTTTGAATTGAAAACTCAACTGCTAATACTTGCAAATATTCCTTGGCTCCCCTTGTGTCGAATCAACAAATTTGGGTTGAATACTCTATCCTCGAAAACTGTTGCGATCCCCAATACTTGTGGGTTATCAAGACCTTTTTCTGGCGCCGTCGCCGGGGGGCATAACTCTATTTGCTGAGTGATACATATCCAACGTATCTATAATTTTTGATTGTTCCATGATATTATATTATCTGTTTTGGATGTTTAATGGGCTTTAATATGCTCTTTTATATTATTTTTGGGACTAACCTATTAACCGGAGGCCCAATGCCAGTTTCTGTTTTTTTGCCTATTTTAGAGTTTTGCGGAAAAGGAATACCAAACGGAGTCCAAACAGAATGAAACCTTCGCGATGATCTTTCTTGGACCGAAAGCAATCCAAAATACGTGGAGTCGAAGTCTGGAACTCCACGAGGAAGCCACGAGGCAGGAGGGCGTGCCCAGGGGGGTAGGCGCGCCCCCACCCTCGTGGGCCCCTCGTAGCTCCACCGACGTACTTCTTTCGCCTATATATACTCTTATACCCTAGAAACATTGGGGAGAGCCATGAAACCACTTTTCCACCGCCGCAACCTTCTGTACCCGTGAGATCCCATCTGGGGGCCTTTTCTGGCGATATGCCGGAGGGGGAATCGATCACGGAGGGCTTCTACATCAACACCATTGCCTCTCCGATGAAGCGTGAGTAGTTTACCACAACCTTCAAGTCCATAGTTATTAGCTAGATGGCTTCTTCTCTCTCTTTGATTCTCAATACAAAGTTCTCCTCAATGTTCTTGGAGATCTATTCGATGTAATAGTCTTTTGCAGTGTGTTTGTCGAGACCCGATGAATTGTGGATTTATGAACAAGATTATCTATGAATATTATTTGGTTCTTCTCTGAATTCTTATATGCATGATTTGATATCTTTGCAAGACTCTTCGAATTACCGGTTTAGTTTGGCCTACTAGATTGATCTTTCTTGCAATGGGAGAAGTGCTTAGCTTTGGGTTCAATTTTGCGGTGTCCTTTCCCAGTGATAGTAGGGGCAACAAGGCACATATTGTATTGTTGCCATCGAGGATAAAAAGATGGGGTTTATATCATATTGCTTGAGTTTATCCCTCTACATCATGTCATCTTGCTTAATGCGTTACTCCATTCTTATGAACTTAATACTCTAGATGCATGCTGGATAGCGGTCGATGTGTGGAGTAATAGTAGTAGATGCAGAATCGTTTCGATCTACTTGACACGGACGTGATGCCTATATTCATGATCATTGCCTTAGATATCTTCATAATTATGCGCTTTTCTATCAATTGCTCGGCAGTAATTTGTTCACCCACCGTAATACATGCTATCTTGAGAGAAGCCACGAGTGAAACTTATGGCCCCCGAGTCTTTTCCTATTATATTACATCTCTTTTATTTACATCGCATCTTGTTTACTATTTTGCAATCTTTACTTTCCAATCTATACAACAAAAATACCAAAAATATTTACTTTACTATCTCTATTAGATCTCACTTTTTCGAGTGGCCGTGAAGGGATTGACAACCCCTTTATCACGTTGGTTGCAAGGTTCTTGATTGTTTGTGAAGGTACTAGGTGACTTGTGCATTGTCTCCTACTGGATTGATACCTTGGTTCTCAAAACTGAGGGAAATACTTACGCTACTTTGTTGCATCACCCTTTCCTCTTCAAGGGAAAACCAACGCATGCTCAAGAGGTAGCAAGAAGGATTTTTGGTGCCGTTGCCGGGGAGATGTACGCCAAGTCAAGACATAACAAGTACCCACCATAA
This sequence comes from Triticum urartu, assembly GCF_056163025.1. NCBI lineage: Eukaryota > Viridiplantae > Streptophyta > Magnoliopsida > Poales > Poaceae > Triticum > Triticum urartu. The sequence continues at coordinate 224,078,683 of NC_141878.1, forward strand.
ACTCTTCTGCCCCACATTACATTATTCGCCATTCGCCTCTCGTTTTCATCTCCCCCACTTCTAAAACAATTTTCAAAAACCTTTGCCTTTTCTTCACCTTCTTCCCGTATGTATCTTTGTTTGTGTTTCCATGTGCCTTCTATTTGCTTGCATCTTTGCTTGCTAAAAATCTATTGATATGGATCCACTTAAAGTGTTCTACTTGGATCATCTTAGATCCTTATGCGCTCATGCTGAAACCCCAACTAGCCTAGTTGATGGGAAATATTTAGATGAGGATGCTCATTTTGTGCGTCACCGTTTGTCTGAAAAAGGGAGACTCTTATGTGATCAAATAAATAGATTGATGTGTTATGCTTGGAATCTTTGTGAAATTTATGATTTTACTTATTGCTCCAAGAACCCTAAAAAACACCTCCCCTACCTATGTGAGTTTAATGACAATGAAATCTTATCTTACGCAAATGGTGTTTATAGTTACTACGATATCGAACAAATTAAAGAATTTGTTGATTTTAAGGGTGCTTATGAAGTTGCTTCTTTAATTGAAAAGTATGATATTACTCTCTACGAATCTGAAAATTTTGACATACGTAAATATTGCTATGAAAACTATGCTCATAATGTCTATGTCAAATAATTTATTGAAAGAATGACCTTTGCTTTGGAAGAAAATAATGATATGCATGAATCTATAGATAATTATGATTCCAATGATTTGATTGAAATATCCCTTGATGAACATGATGCTTGCTATTCTTGTGGCCATGATGCCAATATTTATGAATATGAATTTGCTATAGTTCCTTATGTTAAAGATGAGATCGTTACTATTGCACCCATACTTGATAGTTCCTTCGATGAAAAGCATGATTGCAATGATGTTATTATAAATTCTCTTAATGTCAATTGTGTTAATGATATGCAAACCTGAAGCTTGGGGATGCTAGTTTTGCTATGACTACTATTGAAGGAAATATGCCCTAGAGGCAATAATAATGTTATTATTTTATTTCCTTATATCATGATAAATGTTTATTATTCATGCTAGAATTGTATTATCCGGAAACATAATACTTGTGTGAATACATAGACAAACTAAACGTCACTAGTATGCCTCTACTTGAGTAGCTCGTTAATCAAAGATGGTTATGTTTCCTAACCATAGACATGTGTTGTCATTTGATTAACGGGATCACATTATTAGGAGAATGATGTGATTGACATGACCCATTCCATTAGCTTAGCACCCGATCGTTTAGTATGTTGCTATTGCTTTCTTCATGACTTATACATGTTCCTATAACTATGAGATTATGCAACTCCCGTTTGCCGGAGGAACACTTTGTGTGCTACCAAACGTCACAACGTAACTGGGTGATTATAAAGGAGCTCTACAGGTGTCTCCAAAGGTAAATGTTGGGTTGGCGTATTTCGAGATTAGGATTTGTCACTCCGATTGTCGGAGAGGTATCTCTGGGCCCTCTCGGTAATGCACATCACATAAGCCTTGCAAGCATTGCAACTAATGAGTTAGTTGCGAGATGATGTATTACGAAACGAGTAAAGAGACTTGCCGGTAACGAGATTGAACTAGGTATTGAGATACCGACAATCGAATCTCGGGCAAGTAACATACCGATGACAAAGGGAACAACGTATGTTGTTATGCGGTCTGACCGATAAAGATCTTCATAGAATATGTGGGAGCCAATATGACCATCCAGGTTCCGCTATTGGTTATTGACCGGAGACATGTCTCGGTCATGTCTACATTGTTCTCGAACCCGTAGGGTCCGCACGCTTAAGGTTTCGATGACAGTTACATTATGAGTTTATGAGTTTTGATGTACCGAAGTTAGTTCGGAGTCCCGGATGTGATCACGGACATGACGAGGAGTCTCGAAATGGTCGAGACATAAAGATTGATATATTGGACGGCTATATTCGGACACCGGAAGTGTTCCGGATGATTTCGGAGAAAACCGGAGTGCCGGAGGGTTACCGGAACCCCCCGGGAGAAGTAATGGGCCTCATGGGCCCTAGTGGAGAGAGAGAGGGGCGGCCAGGGTGGGCCGCGCGCCCCCTCCCCCTCTGGTCCGAATTGGACTAGGAGAGGGGGGGCGGCGCCCCCCTTTCCTTCTCCCTCTCCCCCTTCCTTTCCCCCTCCTAGTAGGAGTAGGAAAGAGGGGAGTCCTACTCCTACTAGGAGGAGGACTCCTCCTCCTTGGCGCGCCCTAGGGCCGGCCGGCCTCCTCCCCTTGCTCCTTTATATACGGGGGCAGGGGGCACCCCTAGACACACAAGTTGATCCACGTGATCATTTTCTTAGCCGTGTGCGGTGCCCCCTTCCACCATACTCCTCGATAATATTGTAGCGGTGCTTAGGCGAAGCCCTGCGACGGTAGAACATCAAGATCGTCACCACGCCGTTGTGCTGACGGAACTCTTCCCCGACACTTTGCTGGATCGCAGTCCGGGGATCGTCATCGAGCTGAACGTGTGCTAAAACTCGGAGGTGCCGTAGTTTCGGTGCTTGATCGGTCGGGCCGTGAAGACGTACGACTACATCAACCGCGTTGTCATAACGCTTCCACTGTCGGCCTACGAGGGTACGTAGATCACACTCTCCCCTCTCGTTGCTATGCATCACCATGATCTTGCGTGTGCGTAGGAAATTTTTCGAAATTACTACGTTCCCCTTCAGTGGCATCCGAGCCTAGGTTTTATGTGTTGATGTTATATGCACGAGTAGAACACAAGTGAGTTGTGGGCGATATAAGTCATACTGCTTACCAGCATGTCATACTTTGGTTCAGCGGTATTGTTGGATGAAGCGGCCCGGACCGACATTACGCGTACGCTTACGCGAGACTGGTTCTACCGACGTGATTTGCACACAGGTGGCTGGCGGGTGTCAGTTTCTCCAACTTTAGTTGAACTGAGTGTGGCTACGCCAGGTCCTTGCGAAGGTTAAAACAACACCAACTTGACAAACTATCGTTGTGGTTTTGATGCGTAGGTAAGATTGGTTCTTTCTTAAGCCCGTAGAAGCCACGTAAAACTTGCAACAACAAAGTAGAAGACGTCTAACTTGTTTTTGCAGGGCATGTTGTGATGTGATATGGTCAAGACATGATGCTAAATTTTATTGTATGAGATGATGATGTTTTGTAACCGAGTTATCGGCAACTGGCAGGAGCCATATGGTTGTCGCTTTATTGTATGCAATGCAATTACGCTGTAATGCTTTACTTTATCACTAAGCGGTAGCGATAGTCGTGGAAGCATAAGATTGGCGAGATGACAACGATGCTACGATGATGATCAAGGTGTCGCGCCGCTGACAATGGTGATCATGGCGGTGCTTCGAAGATGGAGATCACAAGCACAAGATGATGATGGCCATATCATATCACTTATATTGATTGCAGGTGATGTTTATCTTTTATGCATCTTATCTTGCTTTGTTTGACGGTAGCATTTTAAGATGATCTCTCACTAATTATCAAGAAGTGTTCTCCCTGAGTATGCACCATTGCGAAAGTTCTTCGTGCTGAGACACCACGTAATGATCAGGTGTGATAGGCTCTACGTTCAAATACAACGGGTGCAAAACAGTTGCACACGCAGAATACTCAGGTTATACTTGACGAGCCAAGCATATACAGATATGGCCTCGGAACACGGAGACCCAAAGGTCGAGCGTGAATCATATAGTAGATATGATCAACATAGTGATGTTCACCAATGAAACTACTCCATCTCACGTGATGATCGGACATGGTTTAGTTGATTTGGATCACGTAATCACTTAGAGGATTAGAGGGATGTCTATCTAAGTGGGAGTTCTTTAGTAATATGATTAATTGAACTTAAATTTATCATGAACTTAGTACCTGATAGTATCTTGCTTGTTTATGTTTGATTGTAGATAGATGGCCTGTGCTGTTGTTCCGTTGAATTTTAATGCGTTCCTTGAGAAAGCAAAGTTGAAAGATGATGGTAGCAATTACACGGACTGGGTCCGTAACTTGAGGATTATCCTCATTGCTGCACAGAAGAATTATGTCCTGGAAGCACCGCTGGGTGCCAGGCCTGCTGCTGGAGCAACACCAGATGTTATGAACGTCTGGCAGAGCAAAGCTGATGACTACTCGATAGTTCAGTGTGCCATGCTTTACGGCTTAGAATCGGGACTTCAACGATGTTTTGAACGTCATGGAGCATATGAGATGTTCCAGGAGTTGAAGTTAATATTTCAAGCAAATGCCCGGATTGAGAGATATGAAGTCTCCAATAAGTTCTATAGCTGCAAGATGGAGGAGAATAGTTCTGTCAGTGAGCATATACTCAGAATGTCTGGGTATAATAATCACTTGATTCAATTGGGAGTTAATCTTCCCGATGATTGCGTCATTGACAGAATTCTCCAATCACTGCCACCTAGCTACAAGAGCTTCGTGATGAACTATAATATGCAAGGGATGAATAAGACTATTCCCGAGCTCTTCGCAATGCTAAAAGCTGCGGAGGTAGAAATCAAGAAGGAGCATCAAGTGTTGATGGTCAACAAGACCACTAGTTTCAAGAAAAAGGGCAAAGGGAAGAAGAAGGGGAACTTCAAAAAGAACAGCAAGCAAGTTGCTGCTCAAGAGAAGAAACCCAAATCTGGACCTAAGCCTGAAACTGAGTGCTTCTACTGCAAGCAGACTGGTCACTAGAAGCGGAACTGCCCCAAGTATTTGGCGGATAAGAAGGATGGCAAGGTGAACAAAGGTATATGCGATATACATGTTATTGATGTGTACCTTACTAATGCTCGCAGTAGCACCTGGGTATTTGATACTGGTTCTGTTGCTAACATTTGCAACTCGAAACAGGGACTACGGATTAAGCGAAGATTGGCTAAGGACGAAGTGACGATGCGCGTGGGAAATGGTTCCAAAGTCGATGTGATCGCGGTCGGCACGCTACCTCTACATCTACCTTCGGGATTAGTATTAGACCTAAATAATTGTTATTTGGTGCCAGCGTTGAGCACGAACATTATATCTGGATCTTGTTTGATGCGAGACGGTTATTCATTTAAATCAAAGAATAATGGTTGTTCTATTTATATGAGTAATATCTTTTATGGTCATGCACCCATGAAGAATGGTCTATTCTTATTAAATCTCGATAGTAGTGACACACATATTCATAATGGTGAAGCCAAAAGATGCAGAGTTGATAATGATAGTGCAACTTATTTGTGGCACTGCCGTTTAGGTCATATCGGTATAAAGCGCATGAAGAAACTCCATACCGATGGACTTTTGGAACCACTTGATTATGAATCACTTGGTACTTGCGAACCGTGCCTTATGGGTAAGATGACAAAAACACTGTTCTCCGGTACTATGGAGAGAGCAACAGATTTGTTAGAAATCATACATACAGATGTATGTGGTCCGATGAATGTTGAGGCTCATGGAGGATATCGTTATTTTCTCACTTTCACAGACGACTTAAGCAGATATGGGTATATCTACTTAATGAAACACAAGTCTGAAACATTTGAAAAGTTCAAAGAATTTCAGAGTGAAGTTGAAAATCATCGTAACAAGAAAATAAAATTCTTACGATCTGATCGTGGAGGAGAATATTTGAGTTACGAGTTTGGTGTACATTTGAAACAATGCAGAATAGTTTCGCAACTCACGCCACCCGGAACACCACAGCGTAATGGTGTGTCCGAACGTCGTAATCATACTTTACTTGATATGGTGCGATCTATGATGTCTCTTACTGATTTACCGCTATCGTTTTGGGGTTATTCTCTAGAGACAACCGCATTCACATTAAATAGGGCACCATCAAAATCCGTTGAGACGACGCCTTATGAACTGTGGTTTGGCAAGAAACCAAAGTTGTCGTTTCTGAAAGTTTGGGGCTGCGATGCTTATGTGAAAAAGCTTCAACCTGATAAGCTCGAACCCAAATCGGAGAAATGTGTCTTCATAGGATATCCAAAGGAAACTATTGGATACACCTTCTATCACAGATCCGAAGGCAAGACTTTTGTTGCTAAATTCAGAAACTTTCTAGAGAAGGAGTTTTTCTCGAAAGAAGTGAGTGGGAGGAAAGTAGAACTTGATGAGGTAATTGTACCTGCTCCCTTATTGGAAAGTAGTACATCACAAAAACCGGTTTCTGTGACACCTACACCAATTAGTGAGGAAGCTAATGATGATGATCATGAAACTTCAGAACAAGATACTACTGAACCTCGTAGATCAACCAGAGTAAGATCCGCACCAGAGTGGTACGGTAATCCTGTTCTGGAAGTCATGCTACTAGATCATGATGAACCTACGAACTATGGAGAAGCGATGGTGAGCCCAGATTCCGCAAAATGGCTTGAAGCCATGAAATCTGAGATGGGATCCATGTATGAGAACAAAGTGTGGACTTTGGTTGACTTGCCAAAAGATCGGCAAGCAATTGAGAATAAATGGATCTTCAAGAAGAAGACTGACGCTGACGGTAATGTTACTGTCTACAAAGCTCGACTTGTCGCAAAAGGTTTTCGACAAGTTCAAGGGATTGACTACGATGAGACCTTCTCACCCGTAGCGATGCATAAGTCTGTCCGAATCATGTTAGCAATTGCCGCATTTTATGATTATGAAATATGGCAGATGGATGTCAAAACTGCATTCTTGAATGGATTTCTGGAAGAAGAGTTGTATATGATGCAGTCGGAAGGTTTTGTCGATCCAAAGGGAGCTAACAAAGTGTGCAAGCTCCAGCGATCCATTTATGGACTGGTGCAAGCCTCTCGGAGTTGGAATAAACGCTTTGATAGTGTGATCAAAGCATTTGGTTTTGTACAGACTTTTGGAGAAGCCTGTATTTACAAGAAAGTGAGTGGGAGATCTGTAGCATTTCTGATATTATATGTAGATGACATATTACTAATCGGAAATGATATAGAATTTTTGGATAGCATAAAGGGATACTTGAATAAGAGTTTTTCAATGAAAGACCTCGGTGAAGCTGCTTACATATTGGGCATTAAGATCTATAGAGATAGATCAAGACGCTTAATTGGACTTTCACAAAGCACATACCTTGACAAAATTTTGAAGAAGTTCAAAACCGATCAAGCAAAGAAAGGATTCTTGCCTGTGTTACAAGGTGTGAAATTGAGTAAGACTCAATGCCCGACCAATGCAGAAGATAGAGAGAAAATGAAAGATGTTCCCTATGCTTCAGCCATAGGCTCTATCATGTATGCAATGCTGTGTACCAGACCTGATGTGTGTCTTGCTATAAGTCTAGCAGGGAGGTACCAAAGTAATCCAGGAGTGGATCACTGGACAGCGGTCAAGAACATCCTGAAATACCTGAAATGGACTAAGGATATGTTTCTTATATATGGAGGTGACAAAGAGCTCATCGTAAATGGTTACGTTGATGCAAGCTTTGACACCGATCCGGACGATTCTAAATCACAAAGCGGATAGATGTTTATGTTAAACAGTGGAGCTGTCAGTTGGTGCAGTTCTAAACAGAGCGTTGTGGCGGGATCTACATGTGAAGTGGAGTACATAGCTGCTTCAGAAGCAGCAAACGAAGGAGTCTGGATGAAGGAGTTCATATCCGATCTAGGTGTCATACCTAGTGCATCGGGTCCAATGAAAATCTTTTGTGACAATACTGGTGCAATTGCCTTGGCAAAGGAATCTAGATTTCACAAGAGAACCAAGCACATCGAGAGACGCTTCAATTCCATCCCGGATCTAGTCCAGGTGGGAGACATAGAGATTTGCAAGATACATACGGATCTGAATGTTGCAGACCCGTTGACTAAGCCTCTTCCACGAGCAAAACATGATCAGCACCAAAGCTCCATGGGTGTTAGAATCATTACTGTGTAATCTAGATTATTGACTCTAGTGCAAGTGGGAGACTGAAGGAAATATGCCCTAGAGGCAATAATAATGTTATTATTTTATTTCCTTATATCATGATAAATGTTTATTATTCATGCTAGAATTGTATTATCCGGAAACATAATACTTGTGTGAATACATAGACAAACTAAACGTCACTAATATGCCTCTACTTGACTAGCTCGTTAATCAAAGATCGTCATGTTTCCTAACCATAGACATGTGTTGTCATTTGATTAACGGGATCACATTATTAGGAGAATGATGTGATTGACATGACCCATTCCATTAGCTTAGCACCCGATCGTTTAGTATGTTGCTATTGCTTTCTTCATGACTTATACATGTTCCTATAACTATGAGATTATGCAACTCCCGTTTGCCGGAGGAACACTTTGTGTGCTACCAAACATCACAACATAACTGGGTGATTATAAAGGAGCTCTACAGGTGTCTCCAAAGGTAAATGTTGGGTTGGCGTATTTCGAGATTAGGATTTGTCACTCCGATTGTCGGAGAGGTATCTCTGGGCCCTCTCGGTAATGCACATCACATAAGCCTTGCAAGCATTGCAACTAATGAGTTAGTTGCGAGATGATGTATTACGAAACGAGTAAAGAGACTTGCCGGTAACGAGATTGAACTAGGTATTGAGATACCGACGATCGAATCTCGGGCAAGTAACATACCGATGACAAAGGGAACAACGTATGTTGTTATGCGGTCTAACCGATAAAGATCTTCGTAGAATATGTGGGAGCCAATATGACCATCCAGGTTCCGCTATTGGTTATTGACCGGAGACATGTCTCGGTCATGTCTACATTGTTCTCGAACCTGTAGGGTCCGCACGCTTAAGGTTTCGATGACAGTTATATTATGAGTTTATGAGTTTTGATGTACCGAAGTTAGTTCAGAGTCTCGGATGTGATCACGGACATGACAAGGAGTCTCGAAATGGTCGAGACATAAAGATTGATATATTGGACGGCTATATTCGGACACCAAAAGTGTTCCGGATGATTTCGGAGAAAACCGGAGTGCCGGAGGGTTACCGGAACCCCCCGGGAGAAGTAATGGGCCTCATGGGCCCTAGTGGAGAGAGAGAGAGGGGCGGCCAGGGTGGGCCGCGCGCCCCCTCCCCCTCTGGTCCGAATTGGACTAGGAGAGGGGGGGCGGCGCCCCCCTTTCCTTCTCCCTCTCCCCCTTCCTTTCCCCCTCCTAGTAGGAGTAGGAAAGAGGGGAGTCCTACTCCTACTAGGAGGAGGACTCCTCCTCCTTGGCGCGCCCTAGGGCCGGTCGGCCTCCTCCCCTTGCTCCTTTATATAGATGGGCAGGGGGCACCCCTAGACACACAACTAGATCCACGTGATCGTTTTCTTAGCCGTGTGCGGTGCCCCCTTCCACCATACTCCTCGATAATATTGTAGCGGTGCTTAGGCGAAGCCCTGTGATGGTAGAACATCAAGATCGTCACCACACCGTCGTGCTGACGGAACTCTTCCCCGACACTTTGCTGGATCGGAGTCCGGGGATCGGCATCGAGCTGAACGTGTGCTAAAACTCGGAGGTGCCATAGTTTCGGTGCTTGATCGGTCGGGCCATGAAGATGTATGACTACATCAACCGCGTTGTCATAACGCTTCCGCTGTCGGTCTACGAGGGTACGTAGATCACACTCTCCCCTTGTAACGCCCTCAATGCGGCTATATCTCCCACCTGTCGAAGCACGACTTAGAGGCATAACCGCATTGAAAGCAATGTCGCAAGTGAGGTAATCTTTACACAACCCATGTAATACATAAGGAAAAGAGATAGATAGTTGGCTTACAATCGCCACTTCACACAAATACATGAATAAAGCATTACATCATCCAAATACAATTAGGGCCCGACTACGGAGCCAAAATAAAAGAAGAACCCCAAATGCGACAAGGTCCCCGATCGACCCCAACTGGGCTCCACTACTGATCAACTAGAATGAAACAACACAAAGGACAAGATCTTCATTGAGCTCCTCCTGAGCTTGGTTGCGTCATCTGCACGGACGCATCGGCACCTGCAAGCTGGTTTTGGAAGTATCTGTGAGCCACAGGGACTCACCAATCTCGCACCCTCGCGATCAAGACTATTTAAGCTTATGGGTAAGGTAAAGGTATGAGGTGGAGCTGCAGCAAGCGACTAGCATATGTGGTGGCTAACATACGCAAATGAGAGCAAGAAGAGAAGGCAAAAGCCCGATCGATAAGCTATGATCAAGAAGTGATCCTAGAACAACCTACGTCAAGCATTACTCCAACACCGTGTTCACTTCCCGGACTCCGCCGGAAAGAGACCATCACGGTTACACACGCGGTTGATACATTTTAATTAAGGTCAAGTTCAGGTTTTCTACAACCGGACGTTAACAAATTCCCATCTGCCCATAACCGCGGGCACGGCTTTCGAAAGTTCAAATCCCTGCAGGGGAGTCCCAACTTAGCCCATGACAAGCTCTCACGGTCAACGAAGGAATAGACCTCCTCCCGAGACATTCCGATCAGACTCGGTATCCCGGTTCTACAAGACATTTCGACAGGGTAAAACTAAACCAGCAACACCACCCAGATGTGCCGACAAATCCCGATAGGAGTTGCACATATCTCGTTCTTAGGGCACACCGGATGAGCAAGACGTCGGGTAAGCCAGCCCAGAGTTGCCTCTGGTAGCCTTGGACATAGCTCAGTTGGACCAACACTCAGAGGAGCACTGGCTCGGGGGGGGGGGTAAAATAATGATGACCCTCAGGAGCAAGACTCCCAAGGGAAAGGGAAAGGCTAGGTGGCAAATGGTAAAACCAATGTTGGGCATTGCTGGAGGAACTTTACTTAAGGCGAACTGTCAAGGGGTTCCCATTATTACCCAACCGCGTAAGGAACGCAAAATCCGGGAACATAACACCGATATGACGGAAACTAGGGCGGCAAGAGTGGAACAAAACACCAGGCATAAGGCCGAGCCTTCCACCCTTTACCAAGTATATAGATGCATTAATTAAATAAGATATGTAGTGATATCCCAACAAGTAAACATGTTCCAACCAGGAACAACATCTCCATGTTCCAACAAGGAACAAAACTTCAATCTTCACCTGCAACTAATAACGCTATAAGAGGGGCTGAGCAAAGCGGTAACATAGCCAAACAACGGTTTGCTAGGACAAGGTGGGTTAGAGGCTTGGTTCAACAATATGGGTGGCATGATAAGCAAGTGGTAGGTATCGCAGCATAGGCATAGCAAAAGAGCGAGCATCTAAGCAGGCAAAATAGAAGTGATTTCGAGGGTATGATCATCTTGCCTGAAATCCCGCAAGGAAGAAGAACGAGTCCATGAAGAAGACAAACGGACGTAGACGAACGGGTCCTCACAAACGCAACGTTATCGGAACCAACCCGAAGAAGCAACACCGGAAAGAAGAAAACAATCATAGTAAACAACCAACACACGAACATGGCACGATGCACAATCGAGTATGATGCATGTCCGGTTTAATGAAGCATGGCATGGCAAAGTGCACAAAAAAACCTACAAATTAAGTGGAGCTCAATATGCAATGGGTTGCACATTGACGGAACACCACATCAATTATTTAGTTCTCTCTCGTTTATGTACCCAACAAGATTAAATGTTGTTAGCATGGCAAGAGGGTGAAGCATAATAAAACTATCTAATCTAGGCAAGGTTAAATGAGGCCGGAACAACAAAACAACAAGTCCGGAAACTCCTCATGTGCATATATTAGGTTTGGTACTGTTCTGCCCTAAACACAGTTTTAGAGTTGTTAAACATGCAAAACAAGTAGACCATGTTAAACTAGGCATTTTTGTACCCCAATTACATATAAAGTTTATTAAAATCCGAGCTACGGTTATTTAGTTATGAAATAAATCATTTTAACATGCCATCTAGCAAATTTAGTCAAACAACATTTTAAACATAGATGAAAGTTGCATATTATGAAACTAGATGAAATTCTAAGCAAGTTTCATATATAATTTATTTAGATCCGATGCACGGTTGTGGAGTTATTAAATGCATGAAGTTAGGGGGGTTTTCTGTAAAACTGCAAACTCCTGGATAATTAGACAAAATCGCAGAGCACGGAAAAAACATAGGCGGGATGAATCGGGGCAGTCTGTGTGCTCACCATGGGCCAGGCCCAGTCGGGTGAGAGGGGCAGCTGGGCCGCGGTCACACGGGCGAAGGGGAGGCGGGCCGCCAGGCGAATGAGGCCGCAGGAGTTGGCGCTAGGCCGAGCGGCGCGAGACATGGCCTGGCCGTGGTCAACGGAAGGCGAGCGAGCTGCTCCTTCTCGTCTAAAAACAGAGACAGTTGCAGGTCATGGCGATGCAGGGGAGTGGCGACGGCAAACTTGGCGGCGGGGACGACTGGATCCGAGCAGGTCGCCGGACGGAGCGGGGTCGGCTGCACCGCTGCAGAGTGCTCCTGGGGATCCACAAGCTAGGGCGGTCCATGGAGATGCAGGACCTGGGCGGTGCGAGGCGAGGCTCCAAGGGACGAAGGGCGCTGCAAGGAGATGGGCATCCATGAGCTCGGGCAGGAGAAGGAGGGTCGAGGAGGTCCTGCGGTGGCGCTGCCGGCGTTGTGCTGGACTCCGGTGAGGCAGAGAGGCAGGGGACAGAGCGGCAAGAGTTCGAGGCCATGGCGACTCGACGGCGGCGCTGCAGCTTCGAGGTGTCGGAGCTCCCTGTACGAGCAGATAGAGAGAGAGATGTGAGGGAGAGGGAGAAGAATGGAAGGAGGGAGAAGAGGCGCGAGGCTCATCTGGTGGTCAACGCCGATGGTGCAGGACAGCGTTGGGGTCCGGCAGTGGTGCAGGTCCATGGCGCAGGGCGGGGCATGGAGGAGCTCCTCTCCTCCGGATCGAACTGAAAGGAGAAGGCAGCGGGGCGCTGGTCTCTGACGAGGCCGGTCGAAGACGGCGGCCTCAGGCAGGGGAGCTCGGGCTCCTGGAACGAGAGGGGCGCGGGAAATCTGGCGCCGTGGTGCTCTGCTCCCCAGCGAGCTCAGGCGAGGTCAAGGGGATCCATGGGCGCGTGGGGCTGCTGGAGAGGTGGAGTGGTGGAGATTGGCCGATGGCTGAAATCGAGGAGAGGCGGTGGAAGCTGCGATCTGGTTGGGTGGAGAAGGATCGGGAGGGATCCCGATGTGGAAAAGGACTGGCGGCGGCGGCTGGGAGGATGGGACAGGGCTCCTAAAATCTAGGGTTAGGCCGGTAGGTGGTCTATTTATAGATAGAGGAGAAGGTTTAGGGTCTCACCGATTTAGATCCAACGAACCGAAAAAAATAGGTTAGGGAAAACAAATAAGAAACCGAAGATATTTAGGGGATGATTGGAGATGATCCGGATTCATCGGTAACGACAGTCCTGGTCGGGTTCGGGACAACTTTTCGGACACACGCGCGAGGAGGGTCGCAGGCTGACGAGAGAGGTTAGGTAGGGCCTAGCACTGAGAGGTAGTGCAGAAGGCAAAGGGCTGAGAAGAGAGAGAAAGAGAGGGCCCGGCATCTGTTTCCGGAGACCGAAAACGTCCGACGTTAGACCGGCTATAATGCCGCTATAGTTATCCGTTGGGGCATCAAACGATCTCCGAACGCGATGAAACTTGACAGGCGGTCTATCTACACTATAATAAGACCACACGTCAACTCTCATCCCATTCTGAGAACATTTTTCGGCCACTTATAAAATACTATTTCGGACATGCCGCGGACGCGTGCAAGTGTGTCTGGGCTCAGAACGGACAACAGAGAGAACGAGGAGGCCGGGACGGATGCAAGTTTTGAAAACATGATGATGCAATGCACATGATGACATGATAAGATGCAACACGCAAGCAAAGACAAGGCGACAACAGCGAATAACTGGAGGACACCTGGCACATCGGTCTCGGGGCGTTACAACACTCCACCACTACGAGAGGATCTCGTCCCGAGATCTATAATGGCACCGGAGGGACAAACAGAAGAGAAAGAGAAGAGGTAAAATTAAGTTGCTTCTTTGACAAACGAGTGAAACCAAGGAATCTTGAAAATGTTAAGCCATATTGAGAAAAGAATATAACGGAGACAAATGAAGTTGAAAACACTCCGGTAGGAAAGAGGAAACAAGGAATAACAAATTCGAACAACACTCCGGTTGGAAAGATATGCAAGGCTTGATAAAATGAAAGAACTTGAGCAGAGGACACAACACTCCCGGTTAAATGGATAAGCACGAAAAGAACATGATCTTTGACAAACGAGATGATGGGTTGAAAAGAGCAACATCACAATGCCTCCGGAACGAAAGAATAGAATATAGATAATTGGAATAGAATGGAGAAGAAAATGCCATCTTATGCCACAAAAGAGCTTGATAAGGCATCCTTAGGAAACGGGTCGAGCGGAGTTGTTGGAAAACCAACAACGAAAGGATAAGCTTGATATGGTCTTGTGGAGTACATCTCAAATTACGAGATGAAAACCTGCCACTCACGGAAAAAGAATTGGATTGGAATGAACAAGGAGACGAGAAACTATTTCACCGGGAGGTTAAAAGAAGAACTTGGGTCACTTATGAGCACCATAGATAGCAACAATCCTTAGGGAAGGCTTAAGGTGAAATATAACCCAAGATAACTCCAATGACGAGATTGATGGATTTAAAATATCCCAATCTTGACAACAAGTGAATCATGAAACATGAACTCAAATTATCAAGAATGACATAATACCACTTCAAATGATACAATTGAATGAATTGCACTTTAAAATGCAAGATAAAGAATACTTGAGCTCCTTTGAAAAGAATCTCAATGAACACTTCGAGAAAGAATTAAATCCTTGATGAACCATCTTGTAGAGCCTTCATGAGAACTCCGGTAATAAAAGAAATGGTCAATTGAAATGGAGGATGAAAAGAATAAGGTTGAAGCCTTGAAATGATTAGATGAAGCTTGCGACGAGATAAAAGAGAGATCTTGAAACTCTGGGAAAAGAAAAAGCTGAACACAATTGGAATCAAGAAGTTGATGCACCTCTGGAATAAGGAATTAATCGCTTGGATGAACAAGAATAAGAATTATGTTATGTTTATCCTTCACCAATTTAATTGATGACAAACAATGGATTTGGCACACTACTTATTCTCGTAGCAAGGATTAAGAGAGATATAGCGCCAACTTGGGAAGGTCTTCTTTGAACCACCGGTAGGATTGACAACGAATAAATTGATAAGGAAGAGAAACCTGGAAGAACCACCGTAAGAATTGAACAACGAATGAAGTAAAAGGATGAATCACTGGTAAGAATTGTGAAATGAACGAAGCAAAGGCACAATTCACCGGGAAGAATATGAAGAACGAATGAAGATACTTGAGGGTATTTAGACCCATGAGAACGAAGAGATCACGGGCCGATTAGAGATCTCTTGAATGACACACCGGTAGGATTGGAGAATGATAACTGAAAGCTGAGAATTAATAAATCTTCTGAAATGATGGGCTCCGGAGAAACAAACTAGAAAGACTCCTGAATTACTCTGGCTGGGTGAAAAGAATTCTCACAATCGAAAGCAATTATGAGAGGAAGGCAACAAGCTAGAATCACGAATCTTCATGAGAACGGATATGATTGAAGAGAAAATTATTCCTTGGTCTTTAAATGTTGAGAATGATGACGAGAAACACCACCATGAATTATTTAGACACTCCAAAATGACGAATGGAAAGGTTGAGCCAACGATGAAAAGAATTTTGAAAGATCTTGGAGAAAGACATTTGACTGATGGTAAATCATTCTTACGTCAAACTTCGAAAAGAATTTGAGAATACCTCCGAGAAAATAGAAGAGTCAGGTAAGATCCTGGAAAAGACCTGTGGGTTAGGGCCCACTCAAGAGAAATGCCGTTGAACGATTACTTGAAAAAGGAGAATGCATCGGTTGAATTAAATGGCTTGAATGAGATAACATCCTCGAAAGAGCTTGAACGAAAGCAGAGTGGAAAACACGAATCTTCGAGATATCTTGAGCACTTCGGAACAATAGAATAGCGAGAGGTGAACGATTAAGAATTGCACCGGCATGAGAAAACATTGAAATTCGGAAAAGAATATGATCAACACCGAAAGCTTGAATTGGATTCACCGGAGAAGATAAAAGAACAAAGAATGATAAACTTGAGGTTCCGTTAGAATCTTCATGAGAATCACCGGGTAAGAACATGAAGGAAAAGAATGGAGAGGCTTCACATGAATAAAAGGATACTTGATTAAGAAATCTGAGTCCTTGAAGAAACAAGGGTGGGAGGGTGGGAAAAACAAAGATAATTTGGAATGGATGAAACGAACACCGTTTGAGAAGAACTGATAATTGATCTTGCGGATGTTGCAATTATCGGAACCACTTGAAGAGAAGCACACCGGTTACAAAGGATTGACATGACAATCTCGATTATCAAGAAGGATTAGTATTCACATAGAAATGTGAGAACACCGTTTAGGAAAGGTATGGAATCAACACTTGACTTCGAAGCAACTTGAATACCACAACTCAAAAACAAAACAAAGGATTGGCTTGCAAAATAAGCCAGAAGAGATTTCGTCCGAAGTTTTCGTGGTGGGGCCTACACGGGCTCGATCGTACAGCACCATCATGTACAAGGCAGTGCACATGACATACGAAGCGTCCCCGAGTCGGCATAGCCAAGGACTCTTTAAGACACAATGAGACCACTGTAAAACCAACCGTGAATAGGCGGACCACTAGACGTCGAACCCCAATTTCGTATCACACATCTGTCGGAAAGATATCCTAAGAGCTACTTGAATTCCCACCTATGAACTCCCAAAATTTTCCGGTTATGCAATCGGGTGTTGGGGATACAGGGGAAGCATAATATCTCACCCAAACTAACAAATCCTACATCCAGCTGTATCCATCCTTCAACACATAACCAAGAAACCTTCGGAAATCGTCTACCTCAACCTTCGAAAAGCATCCGTTATACGAGTTATGGCAATACTCCCGAACTCCCGCCCCAGTACTGGGTGGCGTCGAGGTTATCTCACCAACGAACTGCATAAAAGAGATTTTCGATGTCGGCGTACTAAACTCAGGTATTCCAGAACTGCAACGATAAAATTATGACGACAAAACCTCAGAGCTCAACTCCCCGGGACACTTCCACAAAACCCCTGACAGGAGGCACCAAGACAATGTTCTCGTCATAAAACCATCGGAACGATTCCAAGATACCCGCGTGATCCTAAATTTTTTTTAGTGAAATTTGAGAAGAGAAGAGTCAAAACTCTACGTCAGGATGCCTTACCAGGCAATGAAGGGACTGGGGAGTAAAAAGAATTCCTAAACTCTCCGATATATAATTCCTAAATGACTCAAAACATTTTTTCTAGACACAACTCGGCTACTAAAAACGATCAAGCAATGGGGCTCCTAAGGTCGGGGAAGGCTCTGATACCAACTTGTAACGCCCTCAATGCGGCTATATCTCCCACGTGTCGAAGCACGACTTAGAGGCATAACCGCATTGAAAGCAATGTCGCAAGTGAGGTAATCTTCACACAACCCATGTAATACATAAGGGAAACAGATAGATAGTTGGCTTACAATCGCCACTTCACACAAATACATGAATAAAGCATTACATCATCCAAATACAATCAGGGCCCGACTACGGAGCCAAAATAAAAGAAGAACCCCAAATGCGACAAGGTCCCCGATCGACCCCAACTGGGCCCACTACTGATCAACTAGAATGAAACAACACAAAGGACAAGATCTTCATCGAGCTCCTCCTGAGCTTGGTTGCGTCATCTTCACGGACTCATCGGCACCTGCAAGCTGGTTTTGGAAGTATCTGTGAGCCACAGGGACTCAGCAATCTCGCATCCTCGCGATCAAGACTATTTAAGCTTATGGGTAAGGTAAAGGTATGAGGTGGAGCTGCAGCAAGCGACTAGCATATGTGGTGGCTAACATACGCAAATGAGAGCGAGAAGAGAAGGCAAAAGCATGGTCGATAAACTATGATCAAGAAGTGATCCTAGAACAACCTACGTCAAGCATTACTCCAACATCGTGTTCACTTCCCGGACTCCGCCGGAAAGAGACCATCACGGTTACACACGCGGTTGATACATTTTAATTAAGGTCAAGTTCAGGTTTTCTACAACCGGACGTTAACAAATTCCCATCTGCCCATAACCGGGGCACGGCTTTCGAAAGTTCAAATCCCTGCAGGGGAGTCCCAACTTAGCCCATGACAAGCTCTCACAGTCAACGAAGGAATAGACCTCCTCCCGAGACATTCCGATCAGACTCGGTATCCCGGTTCTACAAGACATTTCGACAGGGTAAAACTAAACTAGCAACACCACCCAGATGTGCCAACAAATCCCGATAGGAGCTGCACATATCTCGTTCTCAGGGCACACCGGATGAGCAAGACATCAGGTAAGCCAGCCCAAAGTTGCCCCTGGTAGCCTCGGACATCGCTCAGTTGGACCAACACTCAGAGGAGCACTGGCCCGAGGGGGGTAAAATAATGATGACCCTCAGGAGCGCGACTCCCAAGGGAAAGGGAAAGGCTAGGTGGCAAATGGTAAAACCAATGTTGGGCATTGCTGGAGGAGCTTTACTTAAGGCGAACTGTCAAGGGGTTCCCATTATTACCCAACCGCGTAAGGAACGCAAAATCCGGGAACATAACACCGATATGACGGAAACTAGGGCGGCAAGAGTGGAACAAAACACCAGGCATAAGGCCGAGCCTTCCACCCTTTACCAAGTATATAGATTCATTAATTAAATAAGATATGTAGTGATATCCTAACAAGTAAACATGTTCCAACCAGGAACAACATCTCCATGTTCCAACAAGGAACAAAACTTCAATCTTCACCTGCAACTAACAATGCTATAAGAGGGGCTGAGCAAAGCGGTAACATAGCCAAACAACGGTTTGCTAGGACAAGGTGGGTTAGAGGCTTGGTTCAACAATATGGGTGGAATGATAAGCAAGTGGTAGGTATCGCAGCATAGGCATAGCAAAAGAGCGAGCATCTAAGCAAGCAAAGATAGAAGTGATTTCGAGGGTATGATCATCTTGCCTGAAATCCCGCAAGGAAGAAGAACGAGTCCATGAAGAAGACAAACGGACGTAGACGAACGGGTGCTCACAAACGCAACGTTATCGGAACCAACCCGAAGAAGCAACACCGGAAAGAAGCAAACAATCATAGTAAACAACCAACACACGAACATGGCACGATGCACAATCGAGTATGATGCATGTCCGGTTTAATGAAGCATGGCATGGCAAAGTGCACAAACAAACCTACAAATTAAGTGGAGCTCAATATGCAACGGGTTGCACATTGACGGAACACCACATCAATTATTTAGTTCTCTCTCGTTTATGTACCCAACAAGATTAAATGTTGTTAGCATGGCAAGAGGGTGAAGCATAATAAAACTATCTAATCTAGGCAAGGTTAAATGAGGCCGGAACAACGAAACAACAAGTCCGGAAACTCCTCATGTGCATATATTAGGTTTGGTACTGTTCTGCCCTAAACACAGTTTTAGAGGTGTTAAACATGCAAACCAAGTAGACCATGTTAAACTAGGCATTTTTCTACCCCAATTACATATAAAGTTTATTAAAATCCGAGCTATGGTTATTTAGTTATGAAATAAATCATTTTAACATGCCATCTAGCAAATTTAGTCAAACAACATTTTAAACATTTTAAACATAGATGAAAGTTGCATATTATGAAACTAGATGAAATTCTAAGCAAGTTTCATATATAATTTATTTAGATCCGATGCACGGTTGTGGAGTTATTAAATGCATGAAGTTAGGGGGGTTTTCTGTAAAACTGCAAACTCCTGGATAATTAGACAAAATCGCAGAGCACGGAAAAAACATAGGCGGGCTGAATCGGGGCAGTCTATGCGCTCACCATGGGCCAGGCCCAGTCGGGTGAGAGGGGCAGCTGGGCCGCGGTCAAACGGGCGAAGGGGAGGCGGGCCGCCAGGCGAATGAGGCCGCAGGAGTTGGCACTAGGCCGGGCGGCGCGAGACATGGCCTGGCCGTGGTCAACGGAAGGCGAGCGAGCTGCTCCTTCTCGTCTGAAAACAGAGACAGTTGCAGGTCATGGCGATGCAGGGGAGTGGCGACGACAAACTTGGCGGCGGGGACGACTGGATCCGAGCAGGTCGCCGGACGGAGCGGGGTCGGCTGCACCGCTGCAGAGTGCTCCTGGGGATCCACAAGCTAGGGCGGTCCGGCGGAGATGCAGGACCCGGGCGGTGCGAGGCGAGGCTCCAAGCGACGAAGGGCGCTGCAAGGAGATGGGCATCCATGAGCTCGGGCAGGAGAAGGAGGGTTGAGGAGGTCCTGTGGTGGCGCTGCCGGCGTTGTGCTGGACTCCGGTGAGGCAGAGAGGCAGGGGACGGAGCGGCAAGAGTTCGAGGCCATGGCGACTCGAGGGCGGCGCTGCAGCTTCGAGGCGTCGGAGCTCCCTGTACGAGCAGACACGGAGAGAGAGAGATGTGAGGGAGAGGGAGAAGAATGGAAGGAGGGAGAAGAGGCGCGAGGCTCATCTGGTGGTCAACGCCGTTGGTGCAGGACAGCGTTGGGCACGGGGTTGGAGTCCGGCAGTGGTGCAGGTCCATGGCGCGGGGCGGGGCATGGAGGAGCTCCTCTCCTCCGGATCGAACTGAAAGGAAAAGGCAGCGGGGCGCTGGTCTCTGACGAGGCCGGTCGAAGATGGCAGCCTCAGGTAGGGGAGCTCGGGCTCCTGGAACGAGAGGGGCGTGGGAAATCTGGCGCTGTGGTGCTCTGCTCCCCAGCGAGCTCAGGCGAGGTCAAGGGGATCCATGAGCACGTGGGGCTGCTGGAGAGGTGGAGTGGTGGAGATTGGCCGATGGCCGAAATCAAGGAGAGGCGGTGGAAGCTGCGATCTGGTTGGGTGGAGAAGGATCGGGAGGGATCCCGATGTGGAAAAGGACTGGCGGCGGCGGCTGGGAGGATGGTACAGGGCTCCTAAAATCTAGGGTTAGGCCGGTAGGTGGTCTATTTATAGATAGAGGAGAAGGTTTAGGGTCTCACTGATTTAGATCCGACGAACCGAAAAATAGGTTAGGGAAAACAAATAAGAAACCGAAGATATTTAGGGGATGATTGGAGATGATCCGGATTCATCGGTAACGACAGTCCGGGTCGGGTTCGGGACAACTTTTCAGACACCCGCGCGAGGAGGGTCGCAGGCTGACGAGAGAGGTTAGGTAGGGCCTAGCGGTGATAGGTAGTGCAGAAGGCAAAGGGCTGAGAAGAGAGAGAGAGAGAGAGGGCCCGGCATCTGTTTCCGGAGACCGAAAACGTCCGACGTTAGACCGGCTACAATGCCGCTATAGTTATCCGTTGGGGCATCAAACGATCTCCGAATGCGATGAAACTTGATAGGCGGTCTATCCACACTATAATAAGACCACACGTCAACTCTCATCCCATTCCGAGAACATTTTCCGGCCACTTATAAAATACTATTTCAGACATGCCGCGGGCGCGTGCAAGTGTGTCTGGGCTCAGAACGGACAACGGAGAGAATGAGGAGGCCGGGACGGATGCAAGTTTTGAAAACATGATGATGCAATGCACATGATGACATGATAAGATGCAACACGCAAGGAAAGACAAGGCAACAACAGCGAATAACTGGAGGACACCTGGCACATCGGTCTCGTGGCGTTACACCCCTCTCGTTGCTATGCATCACCATGATCTTGCGTGTGCGTAGGAATTTTTTTGAAATTACTACGTTCCCCTACAACTATTTGTTGCAATGATCATGATTGGGGTGATTCTTCTGATGATCTTGAAAATTTATTTAAGCCCCATGATGAATATGAGATTGATAATAATGTTTGCAATAATATTGAAAGTGGATTTGGAAGAGTGTCAACATTAGATCCCACATATTTGGAGAATGTTCAATCTTATGAAGTTCTTGATAAAAGTGGGTTTGGAGAGGTCATGACTTTATTTAATGTTAATCCCAGTATTTTGGAAGAGTGTCAACTTTGCATACATGTGGATCGTGTTAACAATATGTTTTGTGATAGCTATATTGTTGAATTTTCATATGATCCTACATGTAATTATTATGAGAGAGGAAAAATATGGTTTTAGAAATTTTCATGTTACTAAATTACCTCTCGTTATGTTGAGATTGCTATTGTTTCTTTCCGTTTCTTTGCATATGCTAGTTTTTGCTTGCCTTGATAATTTGTTTGCCTATAAGATGCCTATGCATAGGAAGTATGTTAGACTTAGATGTGTTTGTCACATGTTTTATGGTGCCCTATTTGTGCTTCAATTCTTGTCTTTCATGTGAGCATCATTGAAATCTCTTCGCCTAGCTAGGGGCGTTAAAAGTTAGCGCTTGTTGGGAGGCAACCTAATTTTATTTTTATTTTTGCTTTTTGCTTCCTGTTTTTGTGTGTTAACACAATTATGCTACTATTCTAATTGTGTTTTTATGTTTTAATTAGTGTTTGTGCCAAGTAAGACCTTTGGGATAACTTACGGTGATAGTTGATTTGATCCTGCTGAAAAACAGAAACTTTTGCGCCCAGGATATTACTTTTCATTTTTAATAGAAGCGCGATAAAATACTAATCATTCTTGCATTAGATCGATATACAAATTTCTCAGGCTGTCCTAATTTTTCAGAATTTTTGGAGTTACAGAAGTATTCGAAAGTTACAGATTGCTACAAATTATTCTGTTTTTTGACAGATTCTGTTTTTCGTGTGTTGTTTGCTTATTTTGATGAATCTATGAGTAGTATCGGGGGGTATGTGTAACACCCACGATGCGGCTATATCTCCCACGTGTCGGGGCACGACTTATAGGCATAACCGCATGGTAGGCATGTCACAAGTGGGGTAATCTTTACACATCCCATGTACTGGATAAGGAAGGGATAAAGAGTTGGCTTACAATCGCCACTTCACACAATACATAAATATAGCATTGCATCATCCAGAATACAATCAAGGTCCGACTACAGAACCAAATAAAGAAAGACAACCCCAAATGCTAGATCCCCAATCGCCCCAACTGGGCTCCTCTACTGATCATCCGGAAAGGAAACATAGTAACGTCCAGAATCCTCGTCGAACTTCCACTTGAGTTCGGTAGCGTCCCCTGCATCTGGTTTTGGAAGTATCTGTGAGTCACGGGGACTCAGCAATCTCACACCCTCGCGATCAAGACTATTTAAGCCTAAAGGTAGGAAAGGGTAGTGTGGTGGAGCTGCAGCAAGCACTAGCATATATGGTGGCTAACTCACGCAAAAGAGAGCGAGAAGAGAAGCAAAGCACGGTCATGAACTAGAAGTGATCAAGAAGTGGTCCTGAAACTACTTACTTTCAAGCATAACACAAGAACCGTGTTCACTTCCCGGACTCCACCGAGAACAGACCATCACGGCTACACACGCGGTTGATTCATTTTAATTAAGTTAAGTGTCAAGTTTTCTACAACCGGACATTAACAAATTCCCATCTACCCATAACCACGGGCACGGCTTTCGAAAGTTCAAAACCCTGCAGGGGTCTGTAACGCCCTCGATGCGGCTATATCTCTCACGTGTCGAAGCACGACTTAGAGGCATAACCGCATTGAAAGCAATGTCGCAAGTGAGGTAATCTTCACAACAACCCATGTAATACAATAAGGGAAAAGGATACATCACTAGCTTACACTAGCCACGTCACACAAATAGCATAAATATCATTACATTCATCCAAATACACTCAAGGTCCGACTACGGAACCAAAATGAAGATAAACCCCAAATGCAACATAGTCCCCGATCGCCCCAACTTGGCACCACTACTGATCATCTGGGAAAGACACGTAGTATCGTCCTGAGTCCTCATCGAACTCCCACTTGAGCTCAGTCGAATCACTTGGAGCGGTATCATCGGTCCCTGCATCTGGTTTTGGAAGGAATCTGTGAGTCACGGGGACTCAGCAATCGCACACCCTCGCGATCAAGACTATTTAAGCTTATAGGTAAGATAAAGGTATAAGGTGGAGCTGCAGCAAGCGACTAGCATGTATGGTGGCTAACATATACGCAAAAGAGAGCGAGAAGAGAGACCAAAGGCACGGTCGAACAACTATGATCAAGAAGTGATCCTAGAACAACCTACGTCAAGCATTACTCCAACACCGTGTTCACTTCCCGGACCTCGCCGAGAAGAGACCATCACGACTACACACGCTGCTGATGTATTTTAAATTAAGTTAAGTTTTAGGTTATCTACAACCAGGCATTAACAAATTCCCATCTGCCCATAACTGCGGGCATGACTTTCGAAAGTTCAAATCCCTGCAGGGGAGTCCCAACTTAGCCCATCACAAGCTCTCACGCTCAACGAAGGATATTCCTTCTCCCAAGACAATCCAATCAGACTCGGCATCTCGGTTACAAGACATCTCGACAATGGTAAAACAAGTCCAGCAACACCATCCGAATGTGCCGACAAATCCCGATAGGAGCTGCACATATCTCGTTCTCAGGGCACGCCAGATAAGCAATTCCTTACAACTAAAACCAGCCCTCGAGTTTCCCTGAGGTGGCGCCGCAAGGGGCTCTAGTTTGGACCAACACTCAGAGAAGCACTGGCCCGGGAGTTTAATAAAGATGACCCTTGGGCTCCGGAAACCCAAGGGAAAAAGAGGCTAGGAGGCGAATGGTAAAACCAATGTTGGGCATTGCTGGAGGAGTTTTATTCAAGGCGAACTGTCAAGGGGTTCCCATTATAACCCAACCGTGTAAGGAACGCAAAATCAAGGAACATAACACCGGTATGACGGAAACTAGGGCGGCAAGAGTGGAACAAAACACCAGGCATAAGGCCGAGCCTTCCACCCTTTACCAAGTATATAGATGCATTAATATAAATAAGAGATATTGTGATATCCCAACAATAACATGTTCCAACAAGGAACAAACTCCAATCTTCACCTGCAACTAGCAACGCTATAAGAGGGGCTGAGTAAAGCGGTAACATAGCCAAACAACGGTTTGCTAGGACAAGGTGGGTTAGAGGTTTGACATGGCAATATGGGAGGCATGATAAAGCAAGTGGTAGGTATCACAACATAGGCATAGCAAAAGAGCGAGCAACTAGCAAGCAAAGATAGAAGTGATTTCGAGGGTATGGTCATCTTGCCTGAGATATCGCAAAGGAAGAAGAACGAGTCCATGAAGAAGACAAACGGACAAAGCCGAACAGATCCTCACAACTCCGGAACGAAACCGAAGCTAACGAGAGAAGAAAACCGGAAAGAAGCAAGCAACAAAGTAAACAACCATCACATAAACATGGCATGATGCACAATCAAGTATGATGCATGTCCGGTTTAAATATGCATGGCATGGCAAAGTGCACAAACAAAACTACAAGTTAAGTGGGGCTCAATATGCAACTCCATTGCATATTGATGGAACACCACATCAATTATTTAGTTCAATCTCGGTTAGGTACTCAACAATATTAAATGTTGGTTAACATGACAAGAAGTGAAGCATAACAAAACTATACCATTTAAACAATTTAAATGGGGCCGGATATAACAGACAACAAATCTGGTAATTCCCCATATGCATTAACAATTTAATGCAACAACAATTTTTAAGCATTTTAATTGTTGTTATCATGTTGCAGATGGCATGAATCAAGTTTATGAAATTTTTATGAAAATGTTGATAAGAGCATATTAAGAAGCATTTGTCATCATGGCGGAAATGAAAAGGGGTGCCACGGCAACGATAACAAAATGGTGCCATGGCAACGTCCTGGTTTCCGGTAACTCGATTGAGATGCCGGTGCAAAAGGGAAAGTGACAGGGGCGTGTCATGCAAGGATGGTGGGGTGCTCCCGGATACCGGGTCCCCATGGGTTAGCGGCAAAAGAGGAGGATCGAGCAAGTGACAACTCGGGCATGGTGCAAACATAGGGTGCAACTCATACATCACACAACATGCATTCGTTCCACGGGTCATCGTCTCGGCGGTTATACCTTTCGGAGCGTGCATTATCGGAACGGATCAAGTTCGAAGCGGAGATGGGGAAGTAGACGTTCTTGGGGCTTTCGTAGTGGAAGTAGTCATTCTCTCATGCTCTAGGGTCGACGGTAGATGTTCTCGCAATCTCGGCGATGGTAGTGGTACATGTTTATCGGTAGTCGAACATGACGATCCGGAGAGGGTACTTGGCAACATGCACGTCGTCGGTAGTTGTACACAATCGTTGTCGGACTTGACGGGTCCGATGCCTCCGGACGTAGTGGTACATGTTCGTTTTTTTCGGAGAGGTACTTGGCGTTCTTCGGTCATAGGTACTTGACGTTTTTGCTACCTGGGTCTTCGGCGACGGTCGTTGTACACATGACGTTGGGGTACTTGTCGGTCCGGGTCTTGACGGAGTAGATGTACACGTTGTCGGGGTACTTGTCGCATTTCGGTTTTGTAGTCGTGCTAGGCAACGGCGCGGCGTACTTGGCGATCCAAAACGAAGCAGAACAAAGGTCCCGGTTACAGTCTTATTTTTCTGGACTTGGGTGGACATCGAGTCTCGCGGGGATCTTGCAGAGGCGCGTCCTCCTGCCTGTTCGAACAAGGCAGAGGCGGGGCAGGGCTTGCCGTGGTGCGAGATCCGTCGAAGATGAAGAGGGCGGCCACGGGACTCGCGGATCCGGCAGGTGGCCATCCAACCTGGCCGGTGGCGGATGAGGGAGCAGCGGCCTGGCGAGCTTGAGGCCATGACAGAGGAGGGGAGGCTGCAGGGGCGCGAGGCTTGAATGTCGACTCCAGGGAAACTCGGGGAAGGGGAAGCAGCCACCATGGGGACCGGGAGGAGCTCGGCTCTCCTCAGGCATTGCAGGCTGCTGGTGGAGGACACACGCGAGCGAGGTGGCTCCTGGATGGCGTAGAGGAAGCAGAGGACGGCTCGGGTCCGGCGATGAAGGAGGACGACATGATGTGGACATGGACGACGGTGAGGCGACTGAAGATGGTGGTGGCGCGGGAGGCCGGGCGTGGCGCCATGGGAGGTGATGACGCAGAGGAGGGGAGGCCCAAGGTGCGCTGCTGGGAGGCCCCTTCCATTTTCCTCTTTTCTGAAACTTTGAATCTCCAAGTTTAGAAAAGGAAAAGGTTAGGGAGTTTTGAAAAGAATTAGGCTAAGAACAAAATATCCCTGGACATCAGGAATTATGTAGCATTTGAATAAAATGCTCTGGTAATTTTAGAGACGGCAAATTCAAACAAGTTTGAAAATAATTCAAGCTTGAATAAATCCTTAGCCCAACCAAAACACTCCCAAAAGACTTGAAAATTGGAGGAGGTGGTCCTGGCATGGTGTAGGGAATAAATAAATATAGGGAACATTAATCTGGAGCAGAAAATGTCACTAGAGAAATAATTGAAAGAAAGGGAAAAGGAGAAGTTTGGATGGGATAGAAACTTGGGGTGAACTTGATGAATTGTTGCTGGTATGTGCATGGAACAAAAATGAGGTGGAGATAAGAATAAGAGGGGTTCACACAAGAACACACAACAAAACTTAAATATGCAAAACAAGGCATGATGATCATGATGCAATGCAATAGAATGGCAAGAGGCACATCACATCATGAAGCATAGAACAAAGCAAGGATAGTGCAATGCAATATAATATAAGATGAACATGATGCAAGAAGCAAAATGACAAGGCACTCAACATGATCATGGCATAAACATATAAGAATGAAATATGCAAAACAATTATGATAATGCAACAAACATAATAAACACACGACAACAACTACAAAATACTATCATGCTTCTTGAGGCCAAGCATCCAGCGAATACTATCATGACTACTACTCGGCCATTTGAATTGCTTCACATGGATCTCAATGCCAATGACATGCTTCTTCTTCGTGAGCGTGTGCAGATTCCTCATGCCAGCATGACCAAGTCGTTGATGCCATAGCCAGCCTTCTGAAGCTTTTGCAAGTAGACAAGTAGCAGGTTGTGGTCCTGTGGAGAAATCAACAATATACAAATCTCCTCTCCTAAAGCTTTCGAAGACTTTGGAATTGTCAGCTTCCATGATCACAACACAACGATACTTGCCAAATACAACAACCATATCAAGATCACAAAGCATTGAGACAGACATGAGGTTGAACCCTAAGGACTCGACAAGCATGACTTTGTCCATGTGTCGATCCTTTGAGATTGCAACCTTACCTAGACCCAATACCTTGCTTTTGCCTTTGTCAGCGTAGGTGATATGCTTCAGATATGATGGAGATAAAGCAGAGTCCATCAATAAGCTACTGTCACCAGTCATGTGATTTGTACATCCACTATCGAGGACCCACTCAGTGGCTTTGGGTTGATCATCCTGCGGATGAATTAGTGCAACTTATGAACTCATATACTTCATTAGTGAAGAATATGATATCAATTTCATCAGATCAATTTCATCAAGCAATAGAACAGATAAAGCAGTATGAGGACGTGAGAAATGAAAATTCATTTCTTCATGATTATCATGCGTCCTTTCAAGCATATTCAGGTCTCCAGCAAATTCTTTAGACGATTAAGTTCGTCTGGAGACCTAACCTTGCATAAGAGATTCGTTCTTGTTCTTCACCACCCACATCTGAAGGGGTGGCAAAGAGTTCATCATTCTGCAAGCTCCATAAGAGAAAGGTGGCATAGATGTCAATCCACTTCGTTTCACATAAGAGGGATTAGGGTAAGCATAAGAGTAAGCAGAGAAATTCTTCGAGGATTTATGAACATAATGATTTGAAGAATATTGCACATATCCATAATCCTTAGATCTTCCCTGCGAAACAGACGGGTTAGCACGATGATGCTCGTATGAGGACTTTGATATGTATGAAGAATTTGATCCATATGAAGAATTTGATCTGGGGTTCCTATTCTTCACAGGTGGGATCATGATGACATTCACCTGAAGATTTTCAAGGCACCTTTTGGGAACCCAGATTTTCTTCATAGGAGGACCATTCCTGCAGTTAGTGCCAACATATCTAGCAAATACTTCACCATTCTGATTTTTGAACAATTTATAATTGGAGTCAAATGACTCATCAGAAGAATATGAAGATTTACATGTAAAGCCAGATAAAGTAGATGGATCCACTGAAGGTCGCTTTGTAGCAACCCATGAGGTTTTGGGATACTGCTCAGGTTTCCAGTAGGTCCCATCAGCATTGAGTTTCCTCTGAAAGGCAATACCCTCTTTCCTAGGGTTTCTGTTGAGGATCTGCTTTTTAAGCACGTCACAATGAGCCCGATGCCCTTTGAAGCTTTTGTACATGCATGTCATATACAATTCCTTTAGCCCTGCATCATCAGTGATACTCGCAATGTCCTCAGCTAAGGAATTAGTGATAGCAGAGGCAGTTAAAGAATTTGCAGCAATTGAAGTATTTGAGCATTCAGGTGAAGAATTAGTAGTTTCACGTTCAATGCACTTCAAACATGGAGGAACAAATTCATCCTGAGTAGCGCTGATCTGTTGAGCAAGTAATGAATCACGCTCCTTCTAAAGATCTTCATAACTCACTCTTAACTGCTCAAGATCTTGCTTTCTTTGAAGAAATTCATAAGAAAGCTTCTCATGATCAGATAGGAGAGTGTTATGATGACCTTGAAGATTTTCAAACTTGGACTAAAGTCTTTGAAGATTTTCAGTCAAATTTTTAGTGCGATCCATTTCCTCGCCCAACATATCATCGCTTTTATCTAGCATGTTTTGAACCTTTTCCAGAGCCTTTTGTAGTTTCATAGCAATCTTAGCAAGTTTAGAATAGCTGGGTTTGAGTTTTTCATCAGATTCATCCTCACTAGATTCAGAGGAGGGATATTGGAGTACCTTTAGCCTTTTGCCATGAAGCAATAGGTGGGAGCATAGTCCTCATCGCCGTCATCAGTAGTGTTGGGGAGGTCCTTTTCTTCATAGTTGAAGATGGACTTGCTGACGAACGCGATAGCGAGGGCTAGGCTCGCTACACCAGAGTCTGGCTCCTCAAATTCCTCCTCTTCCTCATTTTCCTCAGATTCAGCCTCAGAGTCCATTTCCTTGCCAATGAATGCCCGAGCCTTCTTGGAGCTGCTCTTCTTATGAGATGAGGACCTTGAAGATTTTGATGATGAGGACTTTGAATATTTCTTCTTCTTCTTTGAATCATCTGAACTATAATCCTTGTACTTATTCTACTTTGATTCCTTTTCCCACTGAGGACAATCTTGAATGTAGTGTCCTGGTTTCTTGCATTTGTGACAAAGTCTCTTCTTGTAATCATGGGACGAGGAATCTGATCTCAAGTCACCATTTCTTGAGGATTTACCAAAGCAACCACGTCTTGAGAACTTCTGGAATTTCATCACGAGCATTGCTAGCTCCTGGCTCAGTTCTTCAGGGTCACCAAGGCTGCTGCCAGAATCTTCACCTTAGATTTAGACACCGCCTTGGCCTTCAGAGCTCGTGATCTACCATAACTTGGTCCATAGAGATCTCTCTTCTCAGCAAGCTGGAACTCATGAGTGTTTAGTCTCTCGAGTATATCAGCGGGATCAAGTGACTTATAGTCTCCACGTTCTTGTATCATCAATGACAAGGTATCAAATGAGGAATCAAGCGATCTCAGCAATTTCTTCACCACCTCATGGTCGGTGATATCAGTGGCACCAAGTGCTTGAAGCTCATTTGAGATGTCAGTGAGGCGATCGAAGGTTTGCTGAACATTTTCATTGTCGAGTCTTTTGAAGCGGTTGAAGAGATTGCGAAGAACGTCAACTTGAGAGTCACGCTGTGTTGAGACCCCTCATTGACCTTGGACAGCATGTCCCAGATAAGCTTTGTTGTCTCCAAAGCACTCACTCTGCCATACTGCCCTTTGCTCAGATGGCCACATATGATGTTCTTCTCTTGCGAGTCGAGTTGCTTGAATCTCTTCACATCAGCAGCGTTGATGGTAGGAGTGATAGAGGGAACGCCATTTTCCACAACGTATCAGAGATCATTGTCAATTGCCTCAAGATGCATGCGCATCTTATTCTTCCAGTAGGGGTAGTTCGTCCCATCGAAGGTAGGACACCCAGCAGAAACCTTGATCATACCTGCGGTCGACATAACTAAAACTCCAGGCGGTTAAACCAAAAGCACACAGAACAAGGGAGTACCTTGCTCTGATACTAATTGAAAGTGCGTTAAGTCGACTAGAGGGGGGTGAATAGGCGATTTTTATGAATTCTTCACTGAGGAATTTCAGGGTGAGGAAATTCCTAAGAGAACTACTTGCAACGGAATAAGTACTTAGAAGTAAAAGTAACAGAGCATGAGCATCGTCTTCATGATGAAATGAAAACAAGCACATAGTACAGAAAGCGTAAACACGGGATAAACAGAATGAAGACAAACAGACTGAAGAAATTTGAGCTGAGGAAATAGAGAAAGTCTTCAGTCAAAGTCTTCAAACAGATATGAACAAGCACACAACACATAAATGAGAAAATGGAAGGGTTGAGGAAATGGAACCACTTAGCTCGGTGAAGACAATGATTTGGTAGACCGGTTCCAACTGTTGTGACAGTTGTACATCTGGTTAGGGCGGCTAGGTATTTAAACCTGAGGACACACAGTCCCAGACACCCATTCCTGAACACGCAGCTCAGGACACTTAGTCCTCACCGTATTCCCCTTGATCTAAGGTCACACAGACCTCGCCCAATCACTCGTGGTAAGTCTTTAGGTGACTTCCAAACCTTCACAGACTCAGTCACTCGGCGATCCACAATTTCCTCTTGGATGCTCTAGACCATGACGCCTAACCGTCCGGAAGATGCACAGTCTTCAAAGGTAACAAGCGTCGGATCCATGCAGGATCAATCTCTTCAGTGATGCTCAATCACTTTGGGTTTGTAGGTGTTTGGGTTTGGGTTTTCCTCACTTGATGATTTTCACTCAAAGTCCTCAGAGGATGGGATGCTCTCAAATGACAAGTGTCAGTTTTTCTCGAAGCAGCCAACCAGCTAGTGGTTGTAGGGGGCGGCTATTTATAGCCTAGGGAGCAGCCCGACATGATAAGACATAAATGCCCTTCAATGATATGACCGTTAGGTGGGTAGATATTTTGGGACAACTGGCGCATAGCACAGCAACGATCGGAATTTTGAGTATCAAATTCCTCAAGGCTATCATGTTCCTCACTGTGTAGGCAATCTGCACTAGCGAATTCCTAACTCCTCAGTCAGAACAAATTCCTCAGAGACCAGAAGAACTTCGTCTCTGTCACTAAAGAAATTTACTGAGTTGTATGAGATTTCCAATGGCTTCACTCGAAGGGATTGGTAGGTGTAGGATTTGAGTTGAGCATCACTTGGAAATTTTTCCTTAGTATTTCTCGACCCCCTTTAACAGTACGGTGTTTCCTATGACTCAAGAAAGATAAAATGAAACTACGAAAACAAAAGTCTTCATGCTTCATGTTCCTTGAATGCATACCAAGTCTTCGGGATCACACCAATTTCTTCACTTTCAAAGTCTTTAGAAAGTCTTCAAAAAATCCAAAGTCTTCAGTCGAAAGAACTTCATTTTTAGGGGTCGACTTTCTCTGTAAATATCAAACTCCTCATAGACTAATAGACCTGTGTATACTCACAAACGCATCAGTCCCTTAACCTATAAGTCTTCAATACACCAAAATCGCTAAGGCGCACTAGATGCACTTACAGCAAAGATATCAAATCATGCATATAAGAATTTAGAGAAGAACCAAATAATATTCATAGATAATCTTGTTCATAAATCCACAATATTCATAGATATCAAATCATGCAGTAGACAAACAAAGTAGTCATGCTATATTAAATACAAAAATTTTGTAGTCATGCTATACTAACAAAGTAGTCATGCTATAAGAATTGTGGATTTATGAACAAGATTATCTATGAATATTATTTGGTTCTTCTCTAAATTCTTATATGCATGATTTGATATCTTTGCTGTAAGTGCATCTAGTGCGCCTTAGCGATTTTGGTGTATTGAAGACTTATAGGTTAAGGGACTGATGCGTTTGTGAGTATACACAGGTCTATTAGTCTATGAGGAGTTTGATATTTACAGAGAAAGTCGACCCCTAAAAATGAAGTTCTTTCGACTGAAGACTTTGGATTTTTGAAGACTTTCTAAAGACTTTGAAAGTGAAGAAATTGGTGTGATCCCGAAGACTTGGTATGCATTCAAGGAACATGAAGCATGAAGACTTTTGTTTTCGTAGTTTCATTTTATCTTTCTTGAGTCATAGGAAACACCGTACTGTTAAAGGGGGTCGAGGAAATACTAAGGAAAAATTTCCAAGTGATGCTCAACTCAAATCCTACACCTACCAATCCCTTCGAGTGAAGCCATTGGAAATCTCATACAACTCAGTAAATTTCTTTAGTGACAGAGACGAAGTTCTTCTGGTCTCTGAGGAATTTGTTCTGACTGAGGAGTTAGGAATTCGCTAGTGCAGATTGCCTACACAGTGAGGAACATGATAGCCTTGAGGAATTTGATACTCAAAATTCCGATCGTTGCTGTGCTATGCGCCAGTTGTCCCAAAATATCTACCCACCTAACGGTCATATCATTGAAGGGCATTTATGTCTTATCATGTCGGGCTGCTCCCTAGGCTATAAATAGCCGCCCCCTACAACCACTAGCTGGTTGGCTGCTTCGAGAAAAACTGACACTTGTCATTTGAGAGCATCCCATCCTCTGAGGACTTTGAGTGAAAATCATCAAGTGAGGAAAACCCAAACCCAAACACCTACAAACCCAAAGTGATTGAGCATCACTGAAGAGATTGATCCTGCATGGATCCGACGCTTGTTACCTTTGAAGACTGTGCATCTTCCGGACGGTTAGGCGTCATGGTCTAGAGCATCCAAGAGGAAATTGTGGATCGCCGAGTGACTGAGTCTGTGAAGGTTTGGAAGTCACCTAAAGACTTACCACGAGTGATTGGGCGAGGTCTGTGTGACCTTAGATCAAGGGGAATACGGTGAGGACTAAGTGTCCTGAGCTGCGTGTTCAGGAATGGGTGTCTGGGACTGTGTGTCCTCAGGTTTAAATACCTAGCCGCCCTAACCAGATGTACAACTGTCACAACAGTTGGAACCGGTCTACCAAATCATTGTCTTCACCGAGCTAAGTGGTTCCATTTCCTCAACCCTTCCATTTTCTCATTTATGTGTTGTGTGCTTGTTCATATCTGTTTGAAGACTTTGACTGAAGACTTTCTCTATTTCCTCAGCTCAAATTTCTTCAGTCTGTTTGTCTTCATTCTGTTTATCCCGTGTTTACGCTTTCTGTACTATGTGCTTGTTTTCATTTCATCATGAAGACGATGCTCATGCTATGTTACTTTTACTTCTAAGTACTTATTCCGTTGCAAGTAGTTCTCTTAGGAATTTCCTCACCCTGAAATTCCTCAGTGAAGAATTCATAAAAATCGCCTATTCACCCCCCTCTAGTCGACTTAACGCACTTTCAATTAGTATCAGAGCAAGGTACTCCCTTGTTCTGTGTGCTTTTGGTTTAACCGCCTGGAGTTTTAGTTATGTCGACCGCAGGTATGATCAAGGTTTCTGCTGGGTGTCCTACCTTCGATGGGACGAACTACCCCTACTGGAAGAATAAGATGCGCATGCATCTTGAGGCAATTGACAATGATCTCTGATACGTTGTGGAAAATGGCGTTCCCTCTATCACTCCTACCATCAACGCTGCTGATGTGAAGAGATTCAAGCAACTCGACTCGCAAGAGAAGAACATCATATGTGGCCATCTGAGCAAAGGGCAGTATGGCAGAGTGAGTGCTTTGGAGACAACAAAGCTTATCTGGGACATGCTGTCCAAGGTCAATGAGGGGTCTCAACACAGCGTGACTCTCAAGTTGACGTTCTTCGCAATCTCTTCAACCGCTTCAAAAGACTCGACAATGAAAATGTTCAGCAAACCTTCGATCGCCTCACTGACATCTCAAATGAGCTTCAAGCACTTGGTGCCACTGATATCACCGACCATGAGGTGGTGAAGAAATTGCTGAGATCGCTTGATTCCTCATTTGATACCTTGTCATTGATGATACAAGAACGTGGAGACTATAAGTCACTTGATCCCGCTGATATACTCGAGAGACTAAACACTCATGAGTTCCAGCTTGCTGAGAACAGAGATCTCTATGGACCAAGTTATGGTAGATCACGAGCTCTGAAGGCCAAGGCGGTGTCTAAATCTGAGGTGAAGATTCTGGCAGCAGCCTTGGTGACCCTGAAGAACTGAGCCAGGAGCTAGCAATGCTCGTGATGAAATTCCAGAAGTTCTCAAGACGTGGTTGCTTTGGTAAATCCTCAAGAAATGGTGACTTGAGATCAGATTCCTCGTCCCATGATTACAAGAAGAGACTTTGTCACAAATGCAAGAAACCAGGACACTACATTCAAGATTGTCCTCAGTGGGAAAAGGAATCAAAGTAGAATAAGTACAAGGATTATAGTTCAGATGATTCAAAGAAGAAGAAGAAATCTTCAAAGTCCTCATCATCAAAATCTTCAAGGTCCTCATCTCATAAGAAGAGCAGCTCCAAGAAGGCTCGGGCATTCATTGGCAAGGAAATGGACTCTGAGGCTGAATCTGAGGAAAATGAGGAAGAGGAGGAATTTGAGGAGCCAGACTCTGGTGTAGCGAGCCTAGCCCTCGCTATCGCGTTCGTCAGCAAGTCCATCTTCAACTATGAAGAAAAGGACCTCCCCAACACTACTGATGACGGCGATGAGGACTATGCTCCCACCTATTGCTTCATGGCAAAAGGCTAAAGGTACTCCAATATCCCTCCTCTGAATCTAGTGAGGATGAATCTGATGAAAAACTCAAACCCAGCTATT
Organism: Triticum urartu; assembly: GCF_056163025.1. NCBI lineage: Eukaryota > Viridiplantae > Streptophyta > Magnoliopsida > Poales > Poaceae > Triticum > Triticum urartu. Next base: position 224,114,729 of record NC_141878.1, read on the forward strand.
CTAAACTTGCTAAGATTGCTGTGAAACTACAAAAGGCTCTGGAAAAGGTTCAAAACATGCTAGATAAAAGCGATGATATGTTGGGCGAGGAAATGGATCGCACTAAAAATTTGACTGAAAATCTTCAAAGACTTTAGTCCAAGTTTGAAAATCTTCAAGGTCATCATAACACTCTCCTATCTGATCATGAGAAGCTTTCTTATGAATTTCTTCAAAGAAAGCAAGATCTTGAGCAGTTAAGAGTGAGTTATGAAGATCTTTAGAAGGAGCGTGATTCATTACTTGCTCAACAGATCAGCGCTACTCAGGATGAATTTGTTCCTCCATGTTTGAAGTGCATTGAACGTGAAACTACTAATTCTTCACCTGAATGCTCAAATACTTCAATTGCTGCAAATTCTTTAACTGCCTCTGCTATCACTAATTCCTTAGCTGAGGACATTGCGAGTATCACTGATGATGCAGGGCTAAAGGAATTGTATATGACATGCATGTACAAAAGCTTCAAAGGGCATCGGGCTCATTGTGACGTGCTTAAAAAGCAGATCCTCAACAGAAACCCTAGGAAAGAGGGTATTGCCTTTCAGAGGAAAACTCAATGCTGATGGGACCTACTGGAAACCTGAGCAGTATCCCAAAACCTCATGGGTTGCTACAAAGCGACCTTCAGTGGATCCATCTACTTTATCTGGCTTTACATGTAAATCTTCATATTCTTCTGATGAGTCATTTGACTCCAATTATAAATTGTTCAAAAATCAGAATGGTGAAGTATTTGCTAGATATGTTGGCACTAACTGCAGGAACGGTCCTCCTATGAAGAAAATCTGGGTTCCCAAAAGGTGCCTTGAAAATCTTCAGGTGAATGTCATCATGATCCCACCTGTGAAGAATAGGAACCCCAGATCAAATTCTTCATATGGATCAAATTCTTCATACATATCAAAGTCCTCATACGAGCATCATCGTGCTAACCCGTCTGTTTCGCAGGGAAGATCTAAGGATTATGGATATGTGCATTATTCTTCAAATCATTATGTTCATAAATCCTCGAAGAATTTCTCTACTTACTCTTATGCTTACCCTAATCCCTCTTATGTGAAACGAAGTGGATTGACATCTATGCCACCTTTCTCTTATGGAGCTCGCAGAATGATGAACTCTTTGCCACCCCTTCAGATGTGGGTGGTGAAGAACAAGAACGAATCTCTTATGCAAGGTTAGGTCTCCAGACGAACTTAATCGTCTAAAGAATTTGCTGGAGACCTGAATATGCTTGAAAGGACGCATGATAATCATGAAGAAATGAATTTTCATTTCTCACGTCCTCATACTGCTTTATCTGTTCTATTGCTTGATGAAATTGATCTGATGAAATTGATATCATATTCTTCACTAATGAAGTATATGAGTTCATAAGTTGCACTAATTCATCTGCAGGATGATCAACCCAAAGCCACTGAGTGGGTCCTCGATAGTGGATGTACAAATCACATGACTGGTGACAGTAGCTTATTGATGGACTCTGCTTTATCTCCATCACATCTGAAGCATATCACCTACGCTGACAAAGGCAAAAGCAAGGTATTGGGTCTAGGTAAGGTTGCAATCTCAAAGGATCGACACATGGACAAAGTCATGCTTGTCGAGTCCTTAGGGTTCAACCTCATGTCTGTCTCAATGCTTTGTGATCTTGATATGCTTGTTGTATTTGGCAAGTATCGTTGTGTTGTGATCATGGAAGCTGACAATTCCAAAGTCTTCGAAAGCTTTAGGAGAGGAGATTTGTATATTGTTGATTTCTCCACAGGACCACAACCTGCTACTTGTCTACTTGCAAAAGCTTCAGAAGGCTGGCTATGGCATCAACGACTTGGTCATGCTGGCATGAGGAATCTGCACACGCTCGCGAAGAAGAAGCATGTCATTGGCATTGAGAATGTCAAATTCCTCAAGGATCAGTTGTGCGGAGCCTGGAAAGATGACCAAGGCCAAGCATCCAGCGAATACTATCATGACTACTACTCGGCCATTTGAATTGCTTCACATGGATCTCTTTGGCCCTACTCACTATGCCACATTTACTAATGCTGCATCCTTATATGGCTTTGTCATTGTTGATGATTATTCTCGATATACATGGGTGCATATCATCACTTACAAAACTGAAGTGCAGGAAGTCTTTAAACGATTTTCCTCAAGGGATTCAACCAACTTTGGTGTGAAGATCAAGCACATCAAAAGTGATAATGGAACTGAGTTCAACAACACTGGTCTTGATGACTATCTTGACGAACTTGGTATTACTCATGAGTTATCTGCTCCTTATACTCCTCAGAAAAATGGCGTCGTGGAGCGCAAGAACATGACTCTTGTTGAGATGGCCTGCACTATGCTTGATGAGTACAAGACGCCTCCTCGCTTCTGGCATGAGGCAATTGATACTGCGTGCCACATCATCAACAGAGTATATCTTCTAAAATTCTTCAAGAAGACTGCATATGAACTCCTCAATGACAAGAAACCCAATGTGAGTTATTTCAAAGTCTTCGGTGCTAAATGCTGGATTAGAGATCCTCATCACAGTTCTAAATTTGCACCGAAAGCACATGAAGGTTTTATGCTCGGTTATGGTAAGGACTCACACACTTACAGAGTCTTCAACACCTATCACCACAAGGTTGTTGAAACTGTAGATGTGCGGTTCTATGAAACTAATGGCTCGCAAAGAGAGCACCTACCTCCTGTGAAAGATGAAATACCTCCTGAGGAATCTATTAAGTTCAAGGCTACTGAGGATGTCATTCCTACCGAAGAATCTGCTGAAGAAGTCATTCCAGAACATGAAGAACGTCATGCTGATGCACCTAAGGAAAATGGTGCTGAAGAAAATGCTGATCAAATTCCTCAACGACAACCCGCTCATCCTCGCGTTGCAAATGAAGTGCAAATTGAGAAAATCATCAGCGAAATCAACATTCCAGGTCCTCTCACATGCTCAAGAGCTTCACAATTATCTAACTTTTGTGGGCACTTTGCTTTCGTCTCTATCACAGAGCCCACTAAGGTAGATGAAGCATTTCTGGAGCCTGAGTGGATTCAAGCTATGCAAGAGGAATTACATCAATTCGAGATCAACAACGTCTGGGAACTGCTCAAATGTACAGATCCTCGCAAGCACAATATCATCGGCACAAAGTGGATCTACCGCAACAAGCAAGATGAAAATGGCCTTGTGGTGAGGAATAAGGCATGACTTGTAGCTCAAGGCTACACACATGTTGAAGGAATTGACTTCGATGAAACTTTTGCACCTGCTACTAGACTTGAAGCTATTCGCATATTACTTGCTTATGCTAACCATCATGATATCATCTTATATCAAATGGATGTGAAAAGTGAATTCCTCAATGGTAAGCTTGAGGAAGAAGTATATGTTGCTCAATCCCCAGGTTTTGAAGATCCAAAGCATCCTGACAAAGTCTTCAGACTCAATAAGGCCCTCTATGGCCTCAAGCAGGCCCCTCGGGCATGGTACGATACTTTGAAGGAATTCCTCATGAAGAAAGGCTTCAAACCCGGTTCACTTGACCCAACTCTTTTCACTAAATCTTATGATGGTGAATTGTTTGTGTGCCAAATTTATGTTGATGATATCATTTTCGGCTGTACTGGCCAACGTTACAGTGATGAATTTGCCTATATGATGAGTGAAGAATATCAAATGTCTATGATGGGAGAATTGAAATTCTTCTTAGGTCTTCAGATTTGTCAACAACGCAATGGCATATTCATATCTCAGGAGAAATACCTCAAGGATGTACTGAGGAAATTAGGCATGCAAGATTGCAAAGGAGTCAAAATCCCTATGCCCACAAATGGCCATCTATGCATTGACGAAAATGGTACTAACTTCGATCAAAAGGTATACCGCTCTATGATTGGTTCTTTATTGTACTTATGTGCATCTAGGCCAGATATTATGCTTAGTGTTTGCATGTGTGCCCGATTTCAAGCTACACCGAAGGAATCACACCATAAGGCTGTGAAGCATATTCTTCGATATCTAGCTCACACACCAACACTTAGATTATGGTACCCCAAGGGCTCGGCTTTTGATCTCATTGGATTTTTAGACTCTGACTATGCTGGTGATCGTGTGGACCGCAAGTCAACATCTGGCACATGCCATTTCCTCAGACGATCCTTGGTCTATTGGCCCTCGAAGAAACAGAACTGCGTATCACTGTCTACTGCTGAAGCTGAGTACATTGCTGCTGGTTCTTGCTGTGCTCAACTGCTATGGATGAAGCAAACTCTCAAGGACTACGACGTCAATGTGAAGAATGTGCCACTCTACTGTGACAATGAGAGTGCCATCAAGATTGCTCATGTAGCGACCAGATCTCAAACAGTCTGATCTCTGTGCTCTAGTGTCATCCCTGGATCAGTAATGCTGACACCACATAGTACTCGGAGGATTTATAGCAGAGTAGCAATCACACACTTATTACATCGAGTGTCTCAAAAGAGAACTTATTGCATTAAATATGGCTTAAGGCCATCTAGTGACGATAACAGCGGAAGGCTTGGAAGATAAGTGAGTCCATCAACTCCAACGGCATCACTGAGTATAGAACCACGACCTAAAACTCCTTAATCGTCGTCTGAAAAGTCTGCAACATTAACGTTGCAGCCCGAAAATGGGTCAGCACATGGAATATGCTGGCAAGGTAACACATAGAGAATAATGGAATGCAACAGCTATACTATATGCATATTTGGCTGGTGGAAAGCTCTATGGTTACAGTTTTTGCGTAAAGCCAATTTTTCCCTACTTCAAAGGAATAAAATTAATTACTATCATGGTGGTTGTGAAACATTGAGAATGGTTGACAGCATTCTCAATCCCAATTAAGTAACATCATTAAAACCCAACAATATTAATTTAGAGTAACATGTTGAGATTCACATGATAATCCAGGTACTAGATACTCAAGATGTCCATAACCGGGGACACGACTAACCATGATTAGTTTATTACACTCTGCAGAGGTTTGCGCACTTTTCCCCACAAGACTCGATCGCCTCCGTTTGGTTTCTCGCACTGCAGGGTGTTTGAGAAGACGGATGACCGAGACATAGTCTTTCAGAAGCGCTAGCACCTTACATGTGGGTAGACCGGTACACCTACTTTCCCCTACATCTGCTAGTCTACCCGTAAGAGTTCGCACAACTTAGTCAATTATGCCAGAGCCCATAATGGCTTGTGGCTGCACACGGAAGTTTCTAGTATGAATAATCTCATGATCCCTTTGGGCCTGGGTGGCGGTCCAAATAAAACAGGCAAGTCCTGGTAACCCCAGGTGCCTCAATCCACCCAGATGTGTGTTAGGTTGCCACCTTAGATAAACCCTTAATTATCAATCTCACATCTGTCATGGATATCACTCACCCAATCCACGTCTACTAGCATAGCATGGCATAATGAACAAACGTAGAAGTAACTCCCAAAGGTTTGATAATAAACAGGTAATAGGTACTACCTCATCTACTTCCCATCCCATAGTTTAATTAGATCCTAATCATGCAATGTGTGAGGTTTGATCTAATGCAATAAAACTGGGTTGTAGAAAAGGTATGATCAAAGTGTTACTTGCCTTGCTGATGATCCGCGTAACCTAGAGATTCAACGTAACAGGCGGCGCACTCCGGGTATTCTATCGCAGACAAACAAACAAGCATACAATAAGTACTCATCTAATGCACAGGTAAAACTCAAATAGAAGATCTAACCAGAAAGTTCAACTTAAGAACCCTGGTTGGCAAAAGAATCAAATCGAACGAAGCGAAAGAAATCAAACGGCGAAAGAAAACAACTTCGTTCTAGTAATCTGGTTCTAGGGCAAATTTCACAGTAGCAAAAACTTGTTTAAGTTGATTATTCGGAAAGAGGGTTTCGAGACGAAACTCCAGGCGCTTGAATCGCCTGATTCCGATAAACGAGCGAAAAGTTATACTAAAACGAAAATCGGATCAGAAATCGCGATCAGAAAATAACCGCGGAAAATCCGACGAAAAAGGAAAACGACGAACAGAAGTTTTTTTTAAAAAAAAATTGCACGGAAAACGAGGCGGCGACGAACCTCGAAAGGCGCACGCTCCGGCGACGGCGGCGGCGGGGCTGGGGCTAGGGTTAGGGTTTGCTGGCGGCGACTGGGCTCTCCTCGGGCCGGGGCGGCGGCTTATATAGCCTAGGCCGGCGGAGTCCAGGCCGAATACGGCCCGTAGTCGGTTCGCATTTTTTTTTAAAATTCCGCTCGGAAGAAAAATAAAAAGAAATACTAAACGGACTCCAAAAATCACAAAATAAATTTTGCCGGGTTCCTAAAATCAAGCCCGATAAAGTGAACATTTATCTGGGCCCAAACTACAACTTTGAAAAACGCGCATTTTTCCTAAATTCAAATAAAAATACCGGAAAACTCCGAAATAAAACTTATTTGATTTTTTTATTAAATCCTCAATATTTCTATATTTTGGGAAAGTCATTTTATTCCCTCTCTCATATTTTTGTAATAGAAATAATTGATGATAAAATAAATAAAATCAAATGATCCTGTTTACATAATTTGAGAAAACTCAAATATGTAAATAACGAAATCCCCAACTCTCTCCGTGGGTCCTTGAATTGCTTAGGATTTTTCTAGGATCAAAACCAAAAGCAAAATATGATATGCATGATGACCTAATGTATAACATTCCAAATTGAAAATTTGGGATGTTACAAACCTACCCCCCTTAAGATGAATCTCGCCCTCGAGATTCGGGTTGGCTAGAAAATAGGTGAGGGTGGTCTTTGAGCAAATCTTCCTCTCGCTCCCAAGTGGCTTCATCCTCCGTATGGTGGCTCCACTGTACTTTACAAAACTTGATAACCTTGCTGCGAGTGACTCGACTGGCAACCTCAAGAATCTTGACTGGTTTCTCGTCATAGGTCAAATTGTTATCCAACTGAATTGCTTCCAATGGCACTGTGTCTCTCAAAGGTATGTCAGCCATCTCCGCGTGACACTTCTTCAACTGAGAAACGTGGAACACATCATGCACTCCTGCCAATACTTCTGGCAATTCCAACTTGTAGGCTACTTCTCCCATACGCTCCAAAACTCGATATGGTCCTACAAATCGTGGCGCTAACTTCTCCTTAACTCCAAAACGCTTAATCCCTCGAAGTGGGGATACTCGAAGATAAACTCTGTCTCCAACTTCGTAAACTGTCTCCTTGCGTTTAGAATCTGCGTAGCTCTTCTGCCTAGACTGGGCTACCTTGAGCCTATCGCGAATCAACTTCACCTTCTGTTCAGACTCTTTAATCAGATCTGGTCCAAACAACTGGCGGTCTCCAACTTCGTCCCATGACAACGGTGTCCTGCACCTCCTTCTGTACAAAGCTTCGAAAGGTGCCATCTTCAAACTGGTCTGATAGCTATTATTGTAAGAAAACTCCGCATATGGCAAATTATCGTCCCAACTAGATCCATAATCTAGCGCACAAGCTCTCAGCATATCCTTCAAAATCTGATTGACTCTCTCGGTCTGTCCATCTGTCTGCGGATGAAAAGCTGTACTAAACTCTAGCCTAGTACCCAAAGTCTCATGCAACTGCTTCCAGAACTTTGAGGTAAACTGGGTTCCTCTATCTGATACGATGCTCCTCGGAACTCCATGCAAACATACGATTCTGGTCATGTATATCTTTGCCAACTTAGCACTTGTGTAAGTGGTCTTTACTGGGATGAAATGAGCTACTTTCGTCAATCCATCAACTACAACCCAAATCGAGTCATAGCCTGAACGAGTCCTTGGTAATCCCATGATAAAATCCATGCCTAACTTATCCCACTTCCATTCGGGTATCGGCAATGGTTGCAACAATCCTGCTGGCTTCTGATGTTCTGCCTTTACTCTCTGACATACATCACAAACTGCTACATACTCCGCAATATCCTTTTTCATTCCGGTCCACCAGAAAATATTCTTCAAATCCAAATACATCTTGGTATTTCCTGGGTGAATCGAATACGGGGAATCATGTGCCTCTTGCAGAATCAACTTCCTGATCTCCGGGTCATTGGGCACGTAAACACGGTCTTCAAACCATAGGGTGTCGTGCTCATCCTCACGAAATCCTTTAGCTTTTCCTTTGCTCAGTTTCTCCTTTATAGCGGCAATCTCTTTGTCAGTTTTCTGAGCTTCTCTGATTCTATCCATCAAAGTTGACTGAATTTCCAATGCTGCTACATAGCCTCTCGGAACTATTTCCAAACATAGTTCACGAAAATTTTCTACTAACTCCTTGGGTATTTCTCCCGTCATTAACCTATTGACATGACTCTTACGACTTAATGCATCAGCTACTACATTAGCTTTTCCGAGATGGTAATGCAATTTCATATCATAATCCTTGATAAGCTCCAACCATCTCCTCTGTCTGAGGTTGAACTCCTTCTGCGTGAAAATGTACTTCAAACTCTTGTGATCCGTGTACACCTCACAATGATTTCCAATGAGGAAATGTCTCCATGTCTTCAATGCATGCACTACGGCTGCTAACTCCAAATCATGCGTAGCATAATTCAATTCGTGGGGCTTCAGTTGTCGTGAAACATATGAAACAACTCTTCCTTCCTGCATAAGCACTGCTCCAAGTCCTCGACGTGAAGCGTCGCAATACACCTCATAATCCTTGGTTTGATCTGGCAAAATCAACACTGGTGAGGTAACCAAACGTTTCTTCAACTCCTGGAAACTAGCCTCACACTCCTCGGTCCATTTGAACTTAGTATCCTTCTTCAGCAACTCCGTCATAGGCTTTGCGATCTTTGAGAAATTCTCAATAAATCTCCGATAGTATCCTGCGAGTCCAAGAAAACTCCGGATCTCCCCAACTGTTGTTGGTGCTTCCCACTTGGTCACGGTTTCAACTTTAGCGGGATCTACTGCTATACCTTCTCCAGATATAACGTGTCCGAGGAATCCTACTTCCTTCATCCAAAATTCACATTTGCTGAACTTGGCATATAATTGGTGTTCTCTGAGCTTTCCAAGTACCAAACACAATTGCTCCTTATGTTCCTCTTCATTCTTCAAATATTCCAGGATATCATCAATGAACACAACGACGAACTTATCCAAAAACTCCATAAACACTTTGTTCATCATGTTCATAAAATAGGCTGGCGCGTTAGTCAGTCCAAATGACATAACGATACACTCATATAGTCCATATCTTGTGGTGAATGCTGTCTTAGGTATATCCTGTTCTCGAATCTTCAACTGGTGGTATCCTGATCGCAAATCAATCTTGGAAAACACTTTAGCTCCTTGCAATCGATCAAACAGATCGTTGATCATTGGTAGTGGGTACTTGTTCTTGATCATTACTTCATTCAATCCTCGATAATCAACAACCATCCTTAACGATCCATCCTTCTTCTCCACTAAAAGTACTGGCGATCCCCAAGGCGAAGAACTTGGGCGAATATATCCCTTATCATGTAACTCCTTAATCTGCTTCTTAATTTCCACCAAATCTTTTGCTGGCATCCTATATGGTCTCTTCGATATTGGCCCAGTGCCTGGTAAAAGCTCAATCAAAAACTCAATGTCTCTATCCGGTGGCATGCCTGGCAACTCTTCGGGAAATACATCAGGAAAATCCTTTACCACTGGTACTTCCTCCTGCACAACTCCTGATAATGAATTTACTTGTGTCCTGTTTGGCGCATGTCAGGATACATACTTGATCCTTCTTCCTTCTGGCGTTGTGAGCAAAATTGTCTTACTGGCGCAATCGATGTTTCCTCCATACATCGACAGCCAATCCATACCAAGTATCACATCCAGACCTTGGGATTCCAAAGTAATTAAACCCGTTGGGAAAACATGCCTTCCTATACTTAATGGCACTTGAAAACATCCTTGACCGGCCATGTACTCCGCTCCTGGTGAGCTTACTAGCATAGGTGTTTTAAGAATCCTAGTGGGCAGGCTATACTTTTCCACAAATCCCCTTGATATGTATGAATGCGATGCACCAGTATCAAAAAGAACGAGTGCAGTAAATGACTTAACCAAAAACTTACCTATTACTGCATCGGGCTGAGCTTCAACCTCCTCCACGCTAACGTGGTTCACCTGTCCCCTAATGAAAGGGTTCGGCTTCTTTCCAGAACTTCCATTGCCGTTTTGTCCTTCAGGACAGTCATTTGCATAATGTCCTGACTTCGAACACTTATAGCAAGTGACGTGGCTCAAGTCCTTCTTGGCTGGGGTTGATGGGGTGCTGCGGTTCTGTCCATTACTTCCTCCATTCCCATTACCATTCTTGGTGCCATTGTGATTGTGCGAGCTACCTACTCCATGGGTATGCTGAAAATGTCCTCTAGGTCTAGGGGTAAAATGAGGTTTCTGCTGAGCTCCTGAATTATACTTTCCTTGTCCATACTTCCTCTTGCGGTTCTCAATTTGCTGCTGCTTCCCTTCAATCATAAGAGCACGATCTACCAACTCCTGGTAGTTGTTGAAGGTGGCTACCATCAACTGCATACTCAACTCATCATTCAATCCTTCCAGGAATTTCTCCTGCTTAGCTACATCTGTAGCAACGTCATCTGAGGCATAACGTGCTAGCTTACTAAACTCCTCCACATACTGGCCAACTGTCCGTCCTCCTTGGCGCAAGTTACGAAACTCACGCTTCTTCATGGCCATTGCTCCTGCTGAAACATGGGCAGTACGAAAAGCCTGCTGAAACTGGTCCCATGTGACAGTGTCGACTGGGAAGGTGGCTGTGAAATTCTCCCACCAAGATGCTGCGGGTCCTTCTAACTGATGTGCGGCAAACTTAACCTTCTCCACATCTGTGCATCCTGCTGTGGTCAACTCCCTAGCTATCTTGCAGAGCCAATCATCTGCTACTATCGGCTCGGTGCTACTGGAAAACACCGACGGATTCAGCCTAAGAAAACGGGCTAAGTGGTCAATAGGTGGTGGTGGTGGGTTGTTGTTGTTGTTCCCTTGATTCTGATTTTGAACTAGCAACTGCATCAAGGTGTTCTGCTGCTGGATCAACTGGGTGAGCTCCGGCGGAAAGGCAAATCCAGGGTCACGTCTCGGAGGCATTTGAGGGTTTAGAAAAGATGAGATATAAGAATAGAGGGGTCTAAAGGGAAAATACTACCCATATGCACATGAGGCAAAAGCACACAATTCACTTCAATCAATCAAACAAGGACATACAATCGATCTAGCTATCGCAAAAGTGCTCAGACTACTATATTTACATGGTGGACTGCTACTACTGATGAGGTGGTCTACTAGAAATATTCTACGGTTGTAGACTCCATGATATCTGCTCCTGCTTCATCCACATAGTCATCATCACTACTATCTTGTTCCGAGTCGGTGCCGTCAATGATGATGTAGTCTTCCGGGCTAATCTCCTTGGGTTCTTCGTCTTCATCTACTGGTGTCGGGCCTCCCATAAATATTCCAATCTTCTTGATCAGATCGTCATTCTTCTCCACCAATACTTCAATTTCTTCTTCATAATCTTCGCGTGTAGCCTTGAGTTCTTCCTCCAGTTCCTTGATTCTAGTCTTAGCCTTCTTCAGATCTATCATGTCGGCGCACATCTGATTCTCCTGTCGTCGAATGTGCTGGTTTAACTCCTAAATAAAAGCTGCAATTGATCTATCTTTCCTGGTGCTGATCATCTCCCAGTGTTCATCTCGGCGCCCACAAATCTGGTAAATAGTATCCTTAAGATCCTTGCGGTAGACTTCTCCAATGCGTCCCATGGCGATGTGAGCTGCCATGCTCTTCCCTAGACTCCAAGTTGGGGCATCAAAAGAAAACTCTATGGGATCAGTGACTGGCATGAACGTCCTTCCTGGAACTTGAACTTGAATCATCCAGCGCTCTTCTTCAGGTAAAGTGGCATTGTAGGTTCCCGTGAAGCTTGGTATTCCTATGTTCAGGTATCTAGTGACTTCCTTCAAGTGGTGTCCAAAGGGTGTATCTTCATCTGGTTGTGTGAACTTGTTCCTTGCATCCGCCATCCTAAAGAGTAGAAAAGATGAGAAGTCAGAAGAGAAGAGAGTGAGTAGTGATCTAGGTCTTTAGCTTAGTGGTCGTGTCCTATAATCAGCGTGTGCTCTGATACCATCTCTGTAGCGACCAGACCTCAAACAGTCTGATCTCTGTGCTCTAGTGTCATCCCTGGATCAGTAATGCTGACACCACACAGTACTCGGAGGATTTATAGCAGAGTAGCAATCACACACTTATTACATCGAGTGTCTCAAAAGAGAACTTATTGCATTAAATATGGCTTAAGGCCATCTAGTGACGATAACAGCGGAAGGCTTGGAAGATAAGTGAGTCCATCAACTCCAACGGCATCACTGAGTATAGAACCACGACCTAAAACTCCTTAATCGTCGTCTGAAAAGTCTGCAACATTAACGTTGCAGCCCGAAAATGGGTCAGCACATGGAATATGCTGGCAAGGTAACACATAGAGAATAATGGAATGCAACAGCTATACTATATGCATATTTGGCTGGTGGAAAGCTCTATGGTTACAGTTTTTGCGTAAAGCCAATTTTTCCCTACTTCAAAGGAATAAAATTAATTACTATCATGGTGGTTGTGAAACATTGAGAATGGTTGACAGCATTCTCAATCCCAATTAAGTAACATCATTAAAACCCAACAATATTAATTTAGAGTAACATGTTGAGATTCACATGATAATCCAGGTACTAGATACTCAAGATGTCCATAACCGGGGACATGGCTAACCATGATTAGTTTATTACACTCTGCAGAGGTTTGCGCACTTTTCCCCACAAGACTCGATCGCCTCCGTTTGGTTTCTCGCACTGCAGGGTGTTTGAGAAGACGGATGACCGAGACATAGTCTTTCAGAAGCGCTAGCACCTTACATGTGGGTAGACCGGTACACCTACTTTCCCCTACATCTGCTAGTCTACCCGTAAGAGTTCGCACAACTTAGTCAACTATGCCAGGGCCCATAATGGCTTGTGGCTGCACACGGAAGTTTCTAGCATGAATAATCTCATGATCCCTTTGGGCCTGGGTGGCGGTCCAAATAAAACAGGCAAGTCCTGGTAACCCCAGGTGCCTCAATCCACCCAGATGTGTGTTAGGTTGCCACCTTAGATAAACCCTTAATTATCAATCTCACATCTGTCATGGATATCACTCACCCAATCCACGTCTACTAGCATAGCATGGCATAATGAGCAAACGTAGAAGTAACTCCCAAAGGTTTGATAATAAACAGGTAATAGGTACTACCTCATCTACTTCCCATCCCACAGTTTAATTAGATCCTAATCATGCAATGTGTGAGGTTTGATCTAATGCAATAAAACTGGGTTGTAGAAAAGGTATGATCAAAGTGTTACTTGCCTTGCTGATGATCCGCGTAACCTAGAGATTCAACGTAACAGGCGGCGCACTCCGGGTATTCTATCGCAGACAAACAAACAAGCATACAATAAGTACTCATCTAATGCACAGGTAAAACTCAAATAGAAGATCTAACCAGAAAGTTCAACTTAAGAACCCTGGTTGGCAAAAGAATCAAATCGAACGAAGCGAAAGAAATCAAACGGCGAAAGAAAACAACTTCGTTCTAGTAATCTGGTTCTAGAGCAAATTTCACAGTAGCAAAAACTTGTTTAAGTTGATTATTCGGAAAGAGGGTTTCGAGACGAAACTCCAGGCGCTTGAATCGCCTGATTCCGATAAACGAGCGAAAAGTTATACTAAAACGAAAATCGGATCAGAAATCGCGATCAGAAAATAACCGCGGAAAATCCGACAAAAAAGGAAAACGACGAACAGAATTATTTTTTTTTTTAAAAAAAACTGCACGGAAAACAAGGCGGCGGCGAACCTCGAAAGGCGCGCGCTCCGGCGACGGCGGCGGCGGGCGGCGGCGGCGGCGATGGCGGCGGGGCTGGGGCTAGGGTTAGGGTTTGCTGGCGGCGGCTGGGCTCTCCTCGGGCCGGGGCGGCGGCTTATATAGCCTAGGCCGGTGGAGTCCAGGCCGAATACGGCCCGTAGTCGGTTCGCGTTTTTTTTAAATTCCGCCTGGAAGAAAAATAAAAAGAAATACTAAACGGACTCCAAAAATCACGAAATAAATTTTGCCGGGTTCCTAAAATCAAGCCCGATAAAGTGAACATTTATCTGGGCCCAAACTACAACTTTGAAAAACGCGCATTTTTCCTAAATTCAAATAAAAATACCGAAAAACTCCGAAATAAAACTTATTTGATTTTTTTATTAAATCCTCAATATTTCTATATTTTGGGAAAGTCATTTTATTCCCTCTCTCATATTTTTGTAATATAAATAATTGATGATAAAATAAATAAAATCAAATGATCCTGTTTACATAATTTGAGAAAACTCAAATATGTAAATAACGAAATCCCCAACTCTCTCCGTGGGTCCTTGAGTTGCTTAGGATTTTTCTAGGATCAAAACCAAAAGCAAAATATGATATGTATGATGACCTAATGTATAACATTCCAAATTAAAAATTTGGGATGTTACAGCTCATAACCCAGTTCAACACTCGAAGATAAAGCACATTCAGATTCGTCATCATTTTCTTCATGATCATGTGTTGAAGGGCGACATCTCTATTGAGCATGTGAAGACTGAAGAACAGCTAGCCGATATCTTCACTAAGCCCTTGGATGAGAAGAGATTTAGCAAGTTGCGGTGTGAGCTAAATATCCTAGAATCTTCGAATGTTCTTTCAAAAGGACACTCATCCTAACACTTATGTAAAATTGATGACTTAGATGTGCAACACATGAAGAAATGTTTTTCTTTAATCAATGAAGACTAACACTCTAAGTGTGAAGAAATTAATGAAGAATTTGATTCTCTGAACCCTACGACAATTGTACGCGGTGTCTGAAATCATCATTCTTATACGGTGGGTCACGCCACCACCAAAATTTGAAAATCCTCAATCTGAGTTTTTCCTCTCTTTGAAATTCCTCAGTTGTTCTTCAACTTGCATTGTCTTCACTCTTTCCGTCATTTTTTCTTCATTGGCTATATATATATATACATATGTGAGTTTATGTCCTCTACGTCATTCACTTATTGCTATTTCTTCAAGTTGCTTGTTTTGCTAAGTGAATGTGATCGGACCCTTTCCCCCTCTATGCTAAACTCAGCCTAGTCTATTCACAAATTCTTTATGTGCATTCTATTTGAAACTCGTTCAAAATCTTCACTATGTCCTTGTCAGCTGAAGAAATTGCGAATGGAACTTTAAACTTATCTTATCTGAATTTTCGGATTTTGCCGCTCAAACTGTTACACATTCCATGATAATACATATCCTTTTCACCCATGATCGCACACGATCGTCACCTCTTAGTACGTGGGTGACACATGTCACACGAATGAGAAGGGTCAGGGGCATGTTCGTCCAATTTCCTCGGGCGAGCAGTTTTTCACTTCGGCTATAAATACCCCTCTCCCTTCCTCACTTCGTTTTTACTCCGCTCGACCTCACTCCCTCGCTTGAGCTCTCAAACCCTAGCGCCGCCGCTACTTCCATCGTTGCCGGTGAGGAAGAGCTTCACTGCCTCGACCTTGTCGCCGCCGTACTCATGCCAGCCATGGATTTCTTCACTCCGCCGCCGCTGTAGCTGTCTTCCTCAGCCAAGTTAGGGCATGGAAGATCTGAATCGACAAGCTTCAAATCTACACTTCACAGTTCGTTGTGTTCTTTGTCAAGGGTAATTAAAAGTTACTTTTACTGCCCTCTTTGATTCAAATGTTTTCTACAAAATCTTCAAAAGGTGTTTATTCCTCAATTCTTCACACACCGGACACCTCCCATAACATCTGTTCTTGATCTGTTTCCCTAAGCAACATTTTTCTTCAAGATTCCTCAATTGTGTGGATTTTTCAATCTGTACAACTCTGAAACCTAAGTCAAAGAACGCTTAGTGAAATTCTTCAAGACTCAATTGGTCAAATTCCTGAAACTTGTTCTTATTGCAAAACCTTCTGAGAACGCATATGACCTCTCCAAATTCCTCGCAACTATACTCTATTCACAAGTACACATATCCGCTGCTGAATCACCAGGTTCTCATCAACTTAACTCATTTGCAGCGTTCCTTGAAGAAAAGTTGCACACCTCTTCAGAGAATTCCATTTCTCAAATTCCTCAGCTGAAGAAAATGGCTGACGGCAAGAAGCCACAGAAGGGAGGAAAGAGGCCTGAGATCAATACTGCTTTCGAGATTCCTGATGACATATACAAGGATTATTGCACTCCTGATGAGGCCACAGATGGAAAGGAGGACAAAAATCAGCGCAAGGTGCGCATACAAAGGATAGAGAGGAGATGGGCACGGGAATGGAGGGAGTACATATATGTTACTCCCAAGTATATGAAGAAGTTCTCTCTTAATCCTCCATGCCCAAGACCTCCATTGGCACCTAGCCAAGAAGCTGATCCCATCAGCCTCAAGCGTGGTGAGGACTATCCTGATGAATGGGCCAAGCGCCAGTCCAAGCTAGCCAAAGTAGCTAAGGAAGCAGTGAGGAGATTTAATGAAGACTCTGCTGCTGCTGCTACCACTGCTGAGGCCTCTGCAAGCAAGCCAAAGAAGGCCATGTCAAAGAAGCCTGCTCATAAGCCAAGTG
Source organism: Triticum urartu (assembly GCF_056163025.1). Lineage (NCBI taxonomy): Eukaryota > Viridiplantae > Streptophyta > Magnoliopsida > Poales > Poaceae > Triticum > Triticum urartu. Next base: position 224,131,514 of record NC_141878.1, read on the forward strand.
CTTCACTCCCAATGCCCTCACGGCCAAGTTCCTCAGCAATGCCCTCAAGGCCAGATTCTTCAAAGCCCTCACGGCCAATTCCTCAAGCTGCTCCAGCTCCTCCAAACCTCAGCTCCTCCGCCAATGTAGCGACCCGACCCGAATGGATCAAGTCTCTGTGCTTAAGTGTCATCCCTGGATCAGTATGCTGACACACACAGTACTCGAGGATTTATAACAGAGGTAAATCACATGTATAAAATAACGTAAATACTATTACCTCAATCCAAATAGCGGAAGTAACAAGGTTGTGGATTCCCATCAACACCAACGGCAAAGTTGAGTGTAGAAATCGTAACCCTAACGTATCACTTACTCGTCGTAAGATAATCCTGCAACATGAGACGTTGCAGCCACAAAGGGTCAGTACATTGAATGTACTGGCAAATTCACACTGTAGAGCAATGATGAATAATGGCTATCACTACATGCATATATGGCTAGTGGAAAAACTCTACGGTTATAAGGTTTTTGCGTAAAGCCAATTTTTCCCTACTGCAAAGGAATAAATTTTATTTAACTATCATGGTGGTTGTTAACCATTGAAAATGGTTGACAGCATTCTCAATCCCAATTAAGCATCATCATTAAAACCCAACAAATTATTTAAGTAACGTGATGAGATCAACAGGATAATCCAAGAACTAGATACTCAAGATGTCCATAACCGGGGACACGACTAACCATGATTAGTTTGTACACTCTGCAGAGGTTTGCGCACTTTTCCCCACAAGACTCGATCTCCTCCGTTGGATTTCTCGCACTACATGGTGTTTGAGAAATGGATGACCGAGGCATAGTCTTTCAGAAGCGCTAGCACCTTACGATCGGGTAGACCGTACCACCTACATCCCCTACATCTTCTAGTCTACCACTGTAAGAGTTCGCACAACTTAGTCAACTATGCTAGAGCCCATAGTAGCTTGTGGCTGCACATGGAAGTTTCTAGTATGAATAATCTCATGATCCCTTGGAGCCTGGGTGGCGGTCCATAAAAAAATAGGCAATCCTGGTCTACCCAGGTGCCTAGACAGGCAATCCTGGAATACCCAGGTACCTCAATCCATCCAGATGTGTGTTAAAGTTGCCACCTTAAGTAAACCATTAATTAACACTCTCACATCTGTCATGAATACTATCAAAAACCCAATCCATGTCTACGAGCATAGCATGGCAATGTAAGCATAACGTAATAGTAACTCCCAAGGGTTTTATAACAAATAGGTAATAGGTACTACCTCAACTACTTCCCATCCCACAATTTAATTAGACCCTAATCATGCAATGTTTGAGGATTGATCTAATGCAATAAAACTGGGTATGGAAGGGATATGATCAAAGTGTGAACTTGCCTGCAATGTTGATGAAGATGATTCGCACTCAAAACTCTTGATAGATCTACTCGTCACACTCCGGTCAATCTATCGTAAGCAAGCAATAGTAACCACACATAAGCACTCACTCAAAAGAATAGAAAGATCGAAGAAGACGATTTAGAAAACATCAAAACCAAGCAAATAACTCTTGCAACATAAAACAATTTCTAACAGTACCAAAATTATGTGATTTTGGCCTTATCAGAAAGTTTAGTTCAAGAGCTTCAATTTGCAAAAAGAATCAACTCAAACGGAGTTACGAATAAAAAGATATGATCAAAAGAAGATTCGAATCAAATCTGTTTGAAACAGATTCAAAAAGTTTTCAAAATCTTCTTCAAGTTGGTTTATTTGTAGAGGGGCTTGAGACGAATATTTAGGCGTTGGTTTCACTGCGTTTGGACAAACGAGCGAAAAGATACGAAGGTTTTAAGATCAGGGACTAATCTGCGACAAAAATAATCGCGGATAGGTCCCTGTAAAAAAAAATAAAAAAAATAAAATATTTTTTTACCTGTTCCGGCGATCGCCGCCGGCGGCGGCGGTGGCGGCGTTGCTACAGGGCAAGGGCGGGGCGAAGTGCAAAAACTAGCGCCCGGGGGCGGCTTGTAAAGGCCTCGGGTGGGAGGAGTCCGGCCCGGGCACGCTGTGTAGGTCGGTTCACTTTTTTTTAATTTGGAAAGAGGTAAAACAGAGAAAAGAAATATCAAATGGAGTCCAAAAATTATGAAATAAATTTCTGTGGTCTTCTAGAAATATTTACGACTAAGTGAACATTTTTCCGGACCAAAATAAATACTTTGGAAAATGCAATTTTTTTTCCTAAATTAATAAAATAAACTCCGAATAAAATCCCAAAAAAATCCAATAAAATTATTTTGATTCTAAGTTACTTTTCCAATATTTCTCAGGTATTTTTTTGAGGAAGTCCTATTGTCCTCTCTCTTTATTTTATTTTGAGAAATAATCGGAAAGAATTTAATACGGTCAAAATAGATCCAGTTTCATATTTTAATTAAGTTCAAAATGAATTTTAAATAAAACCCCAACTCTCTCATGTTGGTCCTTGAGTTTCTTAGGTTTTCTGGATCACCAAATCAAATAAAACAAAATGCATTAAAATAAAGAATGCAAATGAATAATCCATATGGTAACATCCAAATTGAAATTTATTTTCAAAAGGACGTTAAATTGGATTTCTTTGAAACTTCCAACTCATATTTCATATAATTTGAAGAAGTCATTTTATCTTCTCTCATGAAAATCATTGAGTTGCATAAAGTTTCTGAATTGGAAATGATTCCAAATGGAATTCAAATATTTTGAAAAACCCTTTTCATTTAATTAAATGGAAGAAGTCATATCATCTTCTCTCTAGGGTTTTGTAGTTGAAAATAATTTGAATTCAGGAGATCATAAAATGTAAATGTGAAAGTTTGGGAAAGTCCTTTTATTCTCTCTCATTTAACTTTCAAAAAGCTTCAAATTTCACTCAATTTCACACAAGCAATCAAACAATCAATCAAATCTATCTATTTAATATAACATTCCAAAATTTAGAATTTTGGGATGTTACAAACCTACCACCCTTAAAATGAATCTCGTCCTCGAGATTCGGAGAGGCTAGCAAGAAATAGGTTAGGTTTGGGGTCTTCTCAAAATCCATCGATCATCTCCGGAGGTCTGGGTTGCTACCACCGTTAGAAGCATGGTTACGGTTCCATCAAAACTCATTTACTCCATTCTTATTGTTTGACAGGTCGGTCTTCTCAGATTTTCAGTATAATTCCTTCTCTGGCTCTTCTGTAGCGGCATAACCTTTTCCTCAATTTCTTCTGTCCTTTTATCTTGGTAAGGTTATTCCGAGACTGAGTCTTCTTAGCTGACGGGTCTGGCGCCAATACTAAACAACTATCGATATCTCTTGGGGGTCAACAATTTATGGTTTGTCCTGCAGGAAATGGGTCTGGGTTGAACCTCACCGTATAACCTACGGCTGGCAACAACTGTTGTGTACAAGGGTAAAATACTATACCATCCTAAGGTTTAAACAAGGTTTTGATCGTCGTCTCTCTACTATAGGTAAGTCACTCAGATTTACCATCCCATATAGCAAAGCGAATAATAAGAGTAATTCGGTATGGTGATCAATCCATCCCGCACCCAAATCATTACCTTGTATATGGTTTAGCGAATCTCGCATTCTAACACTCGGTCATCCTCACAAGCATTGCAGAATTTCTCTTGTCAACGAACCAAGTTCGGATATATCCATAGATTCTGCAAGCCAAACCAACATCTAACGTTTCTTCACAACTCTCAGGTTTTGCGTTACTCCTATAAGATCGTCTATTCATAAAATCGTATCTTCTTCCAGGGTTTTTCCTTCAGCAAGAGTGTGCTTGCTTCTTGGCAGGTCCTGGAGCCTGTGGGTTATGACCCGTCTCATCACTTGCAATCCTTGAACTTATCATCGGGCAACTGATCATTATTCCAACTTCCAACTTCCTAGTATTCTTAAATCCATCCTATTGTACTGTCCTTCTTCCTTCTATTGGCACCAAACTAGGACATGATTACTCACACTCATCATGGAATTTCCATTGTTCCATATTTCCAACATCACACCATATCCAATATTAATTCATCTCTTCATCCTCGTGGGATATCCCACATACCAGATAAAAACTTATACTTATGAAGTCCATACTCCACTTCGTGGAACATCATTATCCTTTCCAGGGTCAAACGTACTTATAGGGTACTACCACCCTTAAAATGACACAAACTCATCTATAGACCATATTTCTCATATCCTCGAAAACGGTCAAAATCTTCTTTCACAGAGTAACAACTCATAAGATCCAATCAGTACTAAAGATGCTAACTTTATTGGTCCTCAAATTACTACAATCTCCTGCATAGCACTTCTTCAACTAGGAAACGTGAAACACATCATGAACTCTTGACAGTCCTTCGGGTGACTCCAACTTGTTGGCCACTTCTCCCATACGCTCCAAAACTCGGTATGGTCCTACAAATCTCGGGGCTAACTTTCCTTAACTCCAAATCGTTTAACTCCTCGCAGAGAGGACACACGAAGACATGCTCTATCTCCAATTTCATAGACTACCTCCTTGCGTTTTTGAGTCTGCATAACTCTTCTGTCTGGACTAAGCTACCTTCAGTCTATCTCGAATCAACTTATCATTTTCTTCTGACTCCTTGATCACATTTGGTCCAAACAACTGGCGGTCTCCAAATTCATCCCACATCAATGGGATCTGGCTACTTCTCCCATACAAAGCTTCAAAAGGGGCCATCTTCAAACTGGCTTGGTAACTGTTGTTATATGAGAACTCCGTGTAAGGTAGATTATCATCCCTACTAGATCCATAATCTAGCGCACACGCTCTCAACATGTCCTCCAGAATCTGATTGACTCTCTCGGTCTATCCATCTGTCTGCGGATGAAAGGACTGATCTCTAGCCTAGTACCAAAGTCTGGTGCAGCTGATTCCAAAACTTTGAGGTAAATTGTGTTCCTCTATCTGATACGATGGTCCTCGGAACTCCATGCAGACATACGATCCTGGTCAAATATATCTTGGCCAACTTCGCACTTGTATAGGTGGTTTTCACCGGGATCAAGTGAGCCACTTTGGTCAAGCGAATAAACTACTACCCAGATAGAATCATATCCCGATCGGGTTCTGGGAAATCCGGTAATGAAATCCATGCCAAGCTTATCCCACTTCCATTTGGGTATCGGCATAGGCTATAGTAATTCCTGCTGGCTTCTGATGCTCTGCCTTTACTCTCTGACATACATCACCTACGACTACATACTCCGCAATATCCTTCTTCATACCAGTCCACCAGAAACGCTCCTTCAAATCCAAATACACCTTGGTGTTTCTAGGGTGAATCGAGTATGGTGAGTCATGAGCCTCCTGAAGTATTAACTTCCTGATCTTTACATTATTGGGCACATATACATGGTCCTCGAACCATAAGGTGTCGTGCTCATCATTACGAAAACCTTTGGCCTTTCCTTTACTCATCCTCTCTTTTACCTCAGCAATCTCTTCGTCATCCTTCTGAGCTTCACGAATCTTTCCCAACAATGTAGACTGAACTTCCATTGCTGCAACAAAACCTTTGGGAACAATCTCCAACCGAAGTTCCCTGAGATCCTCGGCTAACTCCTTTGGAAATCCTCCGCTTATGAGGGTATTCGTCCCTGTTTTCTTTATGGTTGTATCCTATTTCTCCACAAAGCTTGTATGCACAAGGTTTCCTCATATTCTTTCCATAAGGCCTCAACTTCTGGGACACAAGATGAGATCTTTGCAGAGTCAACTTAAAGTATTCCCAAGTGGTTACTCTTTGCCATCCATTGATGGTTTGGTACATCCTCCACCAAGTAGTAGCAACTCTTACAAAGCACTCAAGAGCATGCTGGGTCATATCCTTTCCGGTTATAGTGTTATTCTCCATATGATCTTCCATGTTCTGAATCCATCGGTCTGTCTCCAATTGACTTATTGGTCCAGAAAAATTACAAGCTCAGCTCCATTCATCCTCTATTGGGTCCATGGATTTTGGGGTGGGACAAGAGAGATAGAGAGGGATGCACACCATACACACAAAATTTTGAAAAGACAGATTTTATTTGTGGCTGTCGGAAAAAACATCAAACAAATGACAGCTCACAATCATCGCATCTAACGCAGCTATATAATAGGGGTTTGGTCTTCTAATGGTCAATAAATCTTCAAAGTCATCAAACTCCTCAAGTCTTGTTCATGCCTTCAATGGCTTCTTTCGATCATGCTTGTCTTCCTCAAATTCTTTTTCTAGATCATCTCTGTTGACGCGAAGTCTCTCATGGCGCCCTTTAATATATTTGGAGTTGCATTCCAAACTTCTTGGTTTCAACGTCCTTGGTATGAACCATGTCCTACTGTCTTTCAGTTCCTGACAAATCTCCAGTATTCTCGAGGTTTTACTCCTCCAACTTGGCAACTTTCAGCTTCTGGGTCCTGAGTTCTTCACAAAATGCCTCCTTATCAAAATACTGCTTCTTGTAGGTCCATCTTAACTTCTTGATGTAATACTCCAGATCCTGGTGATACACCAGCTAAGGTCAAAACTTCATCTTGCTGATAGGTGCTCCATCAGCCTTCTACCATCCAATTCTTCCATGCATATGCATGCTTAACTCAGCACGGTGGCAATAGCATAAGCGGGCGATAATACCATTGATAGTCATGTTTCTGCTCTTGTCATTTCCATGAGCTATCTCTCCGTAGTTGATATCTCCTGCCTTAGGGTCCTATTGACAAAACTTTGAGTTTTTAACTCTCCATGCTCCGGTCTTTCTCCGATACACCTTGATCTCGGGTATTGACAACTTCCATAGTATGCCAATTTCCATAAGGGTAGCCTTCCTAGGTCACACAAATCTGGAAATTCTTCGGAGCCTCCAATTCTCCTAGTCTTCAGAGTCTTCAACAGCTGTAGTTTCCATTATACCGATGCACAATAAAATCCTCTTCATTCCGAATGGTCTTAGTTGTCCGATATCTTGTACTTCTTGGAGTGGTCTCACTAGTCGAATCTTCGGGTGGTCAAAAGGGGAAAAGGGATATGGTCTCACTAAAGGGAATATTTGAATAAGCTTAGAAGAGAAGAGAGGTAAAAGATCTTTTTGAAAAAGAACTTGTAGAGAAAATCTTTCCTATGGGCTTGCCAGTTTCTAGGGCCACGTCCTACAGTCAACATGTACTCTGATACCATCTTGTAGCGACCCGACCCGAATGGATCAAGTTTCTGTGCTTAAGTGTCATCCCTGGATCGGTATGCTGACACATACATTACTCGAGGATTTATAACAGAGGTAAATCACATGTATAAAATAACGTAAATACTATTACCTCAATCCAAATAGCGGAAGTAACAAGGTTGTGGATTCCCATCAACACCAACGGCAAAGTTGAGTGTAGAAATCATAACCCTAACGTATCACTTACTCGTCGTAAGATAATCCTGCAACATGAGACGTTGCAGCCACAAAGGGTCAGTAGATTGAATGTACTGGCAAATTCACACTATAGAGCAATGATGAATAATGGCTATCACTACATGCATATATGGCTGGTGGAAAAACACTACGGTTATAAGGTTTTTGCGTAAAGCCAATTTTTCCCTACTGCAAAGGAATAAATTTTATTTAACTATCATGGTGGTTGTTAAACATTGAAAATGGTTGACAGCATTCTCAATCCCAATTAAGCATCATCATTAAAACCCAACAAATTATTTACGTAACGTGATGAGATCAACAGGATAATCCAAGAACTAGATACTCAAGATGTCCATAACCGGGGACACGGCTAACCATGATTAGTGTGTACACTCTGCAGAGGTTTGCGCACTTTTCCCCACAAGACCCGATCTCCTCCGTTGGATTTCTCGCACTACATGGTGTTTGAGAAACGGATGACCGAGACATAGTCTTTCAGAAGCGCTAGCACCTTACGATCGGGTAGACCGTACCACCTACATCCCCTACATCTGCTAGTCTACCACTGTAAGAGTTCGCACAACTTATTCAACTATGCTAGAGCCCATAGTAGCTTGTGGCTGCACACGGAAGTTTCTAGTATGAATAATCTCATGATCCCTTTGAGCCTGGGTGGCGGTCCATAAAAAAAAACAGGCAATCCTGGTCTACCCAGGTGCCTAGATAGGCAATCCTGGAATACCCAGGTACCTCAATCCACCCAGATGTGTGTTAAAGTTGCCACCTTAAGTAAACCATTAATTAACACTCTCACATCTGTCATGAATACTCTCAAAAACCCAATCCACGTCTACGAGCATAGCATGGCAATGTAAGCATAACGTAATAGTAACTCCCAAGGGTTTGAAAATAAACAGGTAATAGGTACTACCTCAACTACTTCCCATCCCACAATTTAATTAGATCCTAATCATGCAATGTTTGAGGATTGATCTAATGCAATAAAACTGGGTATGAAAGGGATATGATCAAAGTGTGAACTTGCCTGCAATGTTGATGAAGATGATTCGCACTCAAAACTCTTGATAGATCTACTCGTCACACTCCGGTCAATCTATCGTAAGCAAGCAATAGTAACCACACATAAGCACTCACTCAAAAGAATAGAAAGATCGAAGAAGACGATTTAAAAAACATCAAAACCAAGAAAATAACTCTTGCAACATAAAACAATTTCTAACAGTACCAAAATTATGTGATTTTGGCCTTATCAGAAAGTTTAGTTCAAGAGCTTCAATTTGCAAAAAGAATCAACTCAAACGGAGTTACGGATAAAAAGATATGATCAAAAGAAGATTCGAATCAAATCTGTTTGAAACAGATTCAAAAAGTTTTCAAAATCTTTTTCGAGTTGGTTTAATTTGTAGAGGGGCTTGAGACGAAGATTTAGGCGTTGGTTTCACTGCGTTTGGACAAACGAGCGAAAAGATACGAAGGTTTTAAGATCAGGGACTAATCTGCAACAAAAATAATCGCGGATAGGTCCCTGTCAATATATATATATATATATATATATATATATATATATATATATATATATATATATATATATATTTACCTTCACTATTCCGGCGATCGCCGCCAGCGGCGGCGGTGCTGGCGAGAGGCAGCGGCGCTGCTATAGGGCAAGGGCGGGGCGAAGTGCAAAAACTAGCGCCCAGGGGCGGCTTATAAAGGCCTCGGGTGGGAGGAGTCCGGCCCGGGCATGCTGTGTAGGTCGGTTCACTTTTTTTTAATTTGGAAAGAGGTAAAACAGAGAAAAGAAATATCAAACGGAGTCCAAAAATTATGAAATAAATTTCTGCGGTCTTCTAGAAATATTTACGACTAAGTGAACATTTTTCCGGACCAAAATAAGTTCTTTGAAAAATGCATTTTTTTCCTAAATTAATAAAATAAACTCCGAATAAAATCCAATAAAATTATTTTGACTCTAAATTACTTTTCCAATATTTCTCAGGTTTTTTTGAGGAAGTCCTATTATCCTCTCTCTTTATTTTATTTTGAGAAATAATCGGAAAGAATTTAATACGGTCAAAATAGATCCAGTTTCATATTTTAATTAAGTTCAAAATGAATTTTAAATAAAACCCCAAGTCTCTCATGTTGGTCCTTGAGTTGCTTAGGTTTTCTGGATCACCAAATCAAATAAAACAAAATGCATAAAAAAAAGAATGCAAATGAATAATCCATATGGTAACATCCAAATTGAAATTTATTTTCAAAAGGACGTTAAATTGGATTTCTTTGAAACTTCCAACTCATATTTCATATAATTTGAAGAAGTCATTTTATCTTCTTTCATGAAAATCATTGAGTTGCATAAAGTTTCTGAATTGGAAATGTTTCCAAATGGAATTCAAATATTTTCAAAAACCCTTTTCATTTAATTAAATGGAAGAAGTCATATCATCTTCTCTCTAGGGTTTTGTAGTTGAAAATAATTTGAATTCAGGAGATCCTAAAATGCAAATGTGAAAGTTTGGGAAAGTCCTTTTATTCCCTCTCATTTAACTTTCAAGAAGCTTCAAATTTCAATCAATTTCACACAGGCAATCAAACAATCAATCAAATCTATCTATTTAATATAACATTCCAAAAATTAGAATTTTGGGATGTTACAGTCAAAATCCTCAGCACCTATACATCTCGCCACGTGTCAAAGGACAACAGGCATCTCTATTGCCTCAGGAGCTTCTGCTAGTTCTTCAGCTGCACCCAATTCATCAACTGGCCCCTCTCTGCTGAAGACAAAGGCCACTGCTGGATGAGGCTCTCAACCAAGTCCTCACAAGAAGCAGGTCACCTTTCAAGTACCGTCCGAAGATGATGAAGCTGATCATGAGGAACTAGCTGAAATCATGAGAGACAGGCAGCTCAGGGCCGCTAGAGCCAAAGTCAGCAATGTGCCATTGATACTGGATCCGAAGTTGATCCTAGACTTCATCGACCTATGGCACAAGGATCCAAACACACCTTTGCCAGAGATGAACCTCACTCCTGGTCAAAGTCATGTGCTGACTCACTTCATTGACGAAGAGAAATGGAAATATGAACAGGGGAGGAAGGTGAAGAAAGCGCAATACAAGAAAGAGCGCTTTCTAAAGCAAAACGTTCTGAAGCTTTCACCTGAAGAACTTGTTGCTCTTCAATCTAAGATCAAGCAACTAAGTGATGAATTTGATTGCCACTATGCTGACTGGCTTGGTGCCAAAGTCAGATTTGTCAAGATAACTGAGAATTTCACTTCCAATGTTGCAGCCCCAACGCAACAAGAAAATCCTCAGGCTGAGGCATCTGCTCAGCCTACTGAAGAGCATGCCAGCACCGCTGATGAAAATCAGGCTGCTAAAGATTCTCACAGTACCAGGGCTGATGACTGCATTCCAGCCGCTGAAGAAATTGCCAGGGCACCCACTAGTTTTGCGCCTGAAGAAAATGAAGAAGTCAGGGCAACTGCATCTGTTGTACCTGAAGTTGTTGAACCAAATTCCTCTGCTCCTCCTGCACCTACCCCAACTCCGATCCTTCCATCTGCATCAGATGTGAAGAAGACCAAGGCTGCAGAGCGTGCAGTTGTGAAGAAAAGGAAGGCATCAACTGCATCAGATTCTTCAGCTCCGAAGAAGATGAAGCCACTGACTAGCTCTTTTGACAATCCAATTGATGTTGTTCCTGTCTCATCCATGCCATCAAAAGACCTTGTTCCTTTTGATGAAGAATATGAGATCCCAAGTGGATCTGATGATAAAATTCCTTCTGCTGCTTATTCAGAGCAGTTGGATGAAGAAATTGAAGCGGATGCAATCCCTTCAACCCCAATAGTCTCATTGCCCATGCCTCAGTTCACTCCTGAAGAGGTCAGCGTTGAAGAAAAGAATGAAGAAGAAGATGTGGACATTGGATGCACAACTCCAGTGTTGAACGATGACTTTTGGGAAAGTCAGGACCCCAATTCTCCTCTGTTCACACCCCTTCAACAAATTCCTCAGTCCCCTGTAACCACTGAAGTTCAAATGGGATGTGAAGAACCTCATGCCACACCGTCTGTCTATGAAGAGATTCCAGCCACTAGTGCTGAAGAAAATGTTAATGAAGAATTGAAGACTCAGGTTGTCACTGAAGAAGAAGCTGAAATTCCTCAGCTAGTGGATCTTGAGATTGTGATTCCTGAGGTGGTGATGCAATTGACCGATACCTCTCAGCCCAAGCCAAAGGACCCCTTCTCAAAGAAGCAGAAATTCAAGGCTGATGAATTCTTCGGCAAGCATGTGTTCTTAACAGACTATAACCCTTATGCCTCTGCTCGTCTTAGAAGGAAGCGCTTCTGGACTGCCAGCCAAGTAAACTTTTATTCTTCATTGCTTGTCAACAAGGACAAAGTCTTCGACCATGCGCATATTCCTCACGTGGATATGGAATCACTGCCTTGCTTCACCCCAGTCCTCAATGTGCTTCATGATGCAGGACTGCTCAACTTTTGCATGGATATTTGCGATTGGAATGAAGAGCTGATTCTTCAATTCTATGCAACTCTGCATATCACAGGCGATGGTGACGATGTGAACTCTTGGGTTTTTGGACTGCATGACAGAAAACACACATTTCAAAGCACCGGCCTCTGAATTACTTCATGCCCTGCCTATCAGTCCTCCCCTTGAAGGCGCTCGTTGCATCTATCATGAACCTGAACTCACTGCCCATTACATGCAAGTGCTAATGAAGCCTCTGAAGCCAGGTCAATCTCCAAGGACCAAATTCCTCGTGAAGGAGTTTTTGTTTGTGCCTAGAACTGTCTATCGCATTCTGACGAAGACGATGAATCCAATCAAAGGCCACGATTCAAATCATGAAGAAGTTGTTGGTGCTACCTCTTGAGCACTGCGTTGGTTTTCCCTTGACGAGGAAAGGGTGATGCAACAAAGTAGCGTAAGTATTCCCCTTAGTTTTTGGGAAACAAGGTATCAATCCAGTAGGAGGCCACACACGAGTCCCTCGCACCTACACAAACAAATAAAATCCTCGCAACCAACGCAATAAAGGGGTTGTCAATCCCTTCACGGTCACTTACGGAAGTGAGATCTGATAGATATGATAAGATAATATTTTTGGTATTTTTATGATAAAGATGCAAAGTAAATAAAGTGAAATAAAAACGACACCAGAAATAGCTTGTTGACGGGAGATTAATATGATGGAAAATAAACCCGGGGCCATAGGTTTCACTAGTGGCTTCTCTCGAGAGCATAAGTATTACGGTGGGTAAACAAATTACTGTTCAGCAATTGACAGAATTGAGCATAGTTATGAGAATATCTAGGTATGGTCATGTATGTAGGCATCACGTCCGAGACAAGTAGACCGACTCCTGCCTGCATCTACTACCATTACTCCACACATCGACCGCTATCCAACATGCATCTAGAGTATTAAGTTCAAAAGAACAGAGTAACGCTTTAAGTAAGATGACATGATGTAGAGGGATAAACTCATGCAATATGATATAAACCCCATCTTGTTATCCTCGATGGCAACAATACAATATGTGCCTTGCTGCCCCTACTGTCACTGGGAAAGGACATCGCAATATTGAACCCAAAGCTAAGAACTTCTCCCATTGCAAGAAAGATCAATCTAGTAGGCCAAACCAAACTGATAATTCGAAGAGACTTGCAAAGATAACCAATCATACATAAAAGAATTCAGAGAAGATTCAAATATTGTTCATAGATAAACTTGATCATAAACCCACAATTCACCAGTCTCAACAAACACACCGCAAAAGAAGATTACATCGAATAGATCTCCACGAGAATCATGGAGAACTTTGTACTGAGACCCAAAGAGAGAGAAGAAGCCATCTAGCTAATAACTATGGACCCGAAGGTCTGATACTCACACATCATCGGAGAGGCTATGGTGTTGATGTAGAAGCCCTCCGTGATCGATGCCCCCTCCGACGGAGCTCCAGAAAAGGCCCCAAGATGGGATCTCACGGGTACAGAAGGTTGCGGCGGTGGAATTAGGTTTTTGGCTCCGTATCTGGTAGTTTGGGGGTACGTAGGTATATATAGGAGGAAGAAGTACGTCGGTGGAGCAATGTGGGCCCCACGAGGGTGGAGGGCGCGCCTGGGGGGGGGGCAGGGGTAGGCGCGCCCCCTACCTCGTGCCTTCCGGGTAGCTTTCTTGATGTAGGGTCCAAGTCCTCTGGATCACGTTTGTTCCAAAAATCACGTTCCCGAAGGTTTCATTCCGTTTGGACTCCGTTTGATATTCTTTTTCTGTGAAACTCCGAAATAGGCAAAAAACAACAATTGTGGGTTGGGCCTCCGGTTAATAGGTTACTCGAAAAAATAATATAAAAGTGTATAATAAAGCCCAATAATGTCCAAAACAGAATATAATATAGCATGGAACAATAAAAAATTATAGATACGTTGGAGACGTATCAAGCATCCCCAAGCTTAATTCCTGCTCGTCCTCGAGTAGGTAAATGATAAAAACAGTATTTTTGATGTGGAATGCTACTTGGCATAATTTCAATGTAATTCTCTTAATTGTGGTATGAATATTCAGATCCGAAAGATTCAAGAAAAAAGTTCAATATTGACATAATAATAATACTTCAAGCATACTAACTAAGCAATTATGTCTTCTCAAAATAACATGGCCAAAGAAAGTTATCCCTACAAAATCATATAGTCTGGCTATGCTCTATCTTCACCACACAAAGTATTTAAATCATGCACAATCCCGATGACAAGCCAAGCAATTGTTTCATACTTTTGACATTCTCAAACTTTTTCAATCTTCACGCAATACATGAGCGTGAGCCATGGACATAGCACTATATGTGGAATAGAATGGTGGTTGTGGAGAAGAGAAAAAAGGAGAAGATAGTCTCACATCAACTAGGCATATCAACGGGCTATGGAGATGCCCATTAATAGATATCAATGTGAGTGAGTAGGGATTGCCATGCAACGGATGCACTAGAGCTATAAGTATATGAAAGCTCAAAAAGAAACTAAGTGGGTGTGCATCCAACTTGCTTGCTCACGAAGACCTAGGGCATTTTGAGGAAGCCCATCATTGGAATATGCAAGCCAAGTTCTATAATGAAAAATTCCCACTAGTATATGAAAGTGATAACATAGGAGACTCTCTATCATGAAGATCATGGTGCTACTTTGAAGCACAAGTGTGGTAAAAGGATAGTAGCATTGTCCCTTCTCTCTTTTTCTCTCATTTTCGTTTTTTTATTTGGGCCTTTTCTCTTTTTTTATGGCCTCTTTTTTTCGTCCGGAGTCTCATCCCGACTTGTGGGGGAATCATAGTCTCCATCATCCTTTCCTCACTTGGGACAATGCTCTAATAATTATGATCATCACACTTTTATTTTCTTACAACTCAAGAATTACAACTCGATACTTAGAACAAAATATGACTCTATGTGAATGCCTCCGGCGGTGTACCAGGATATGCAATGACTCATGAGTGATATGTATGAAAGAATGGTGGCTTTGCCACAAATACAATGTCAACTACATGATCATGCAAAGAATTATGACAATGATGGAGCGTGTCATAGTAAACGGAACAGTGGAAAGTTGCATGGCAATATATCTCGGAATGGCTATGGAAATGCCATGATAGGTAGGTATGGTGGCTGTTTTGAGGAAGGTATATGGTGGGTGTATGATACCGGCGAAAGGTGCGCGGTATAAGAGAGGCTAGCAATGGTGGAAGGGTGAGAGTGCGTATAATCCATGGACTCAACATTAGTCATAAAGAACTCATATATTTATTGCAAAAATCTACAAGTTATGAAAGCAAAGTATTACGCGCATGCTACTAGGGGGATAGATTGGTAGGAAAAGACCATCGCTCGTCCCCGACCGCCACTCGTAAGGAAGACAGTCAATAAATAAATCATGCTCCGACTTCATCACATAACGGTTCACCATACGTGCATGCTACGGGAATCATAAACTTTAACACAAGTATTTCTCAAATTCACAACTACTAAACTAGCATGACTCTAATATGACCATCTCCATATCTCAAAACAATTATCAAGTATCAAACTTCTCATAGTATTCAACACACTCCTAAGAGAATTTTATTATTAATCTTGTATACCTAGCAAATTAGGATTATTTAAGCAATTTACCATGATATTTAAGACTCTCAAAATAATCTAAGTGAAGCATGAGAGATCAATAGTTTCTATAAAAGAAATATACCACCGTGCTCTAAAAGATATAAGTGAAGCACTAGAGCAAAACTATATAACTCAAAAGATATAAGTGAAGCACATAGAGTATTCTAATAATTTCTGAATCATGTATGTCTCTCTAAAAATGTGTGTACAGCAAAGATGATTGTGGTAAACTAAAAAAATAAAGACTCAAATCATATAAGACGCTCCAAGCAAAACACATATCATGTGGTGAATAAAAATATAGCTCCAAGTAAAGTTATCGATAGAAGTAGACGAAAGAGGGGATGCCTTCCGGGGCATCCCCAAGCTTTGGCTTTTAGGTGTCCTTAAATTTTCTTGGGGGTGCAATGGGCATCCCCAAGCTTAGGCTCTTGTCACTCCTTGTTCCATAATCAATCAAATCCTTACCCAAAACTTGAAAACTTCACAACACAAAACTCAAAGTAGAAAATCTCGTGAGCTCTGTTAGCGAAAGAAAACAAAAGACCAGTTCAAGGTACTGTAATGAACTCATTATTTATTTATATTGGTGTTAAACCTACCGTATTGCAACTTCTCTATGGTTTATAAACTATTTTACTAGCCATAGATTCATCAAAATACGCAAACAACACACGAAAAACAGAATCTGTCAAAAACAGAACAGTGTGTAGTAATCTGTAGCTAGCGCAAGATCTGGAACCCCAAAAATTCTAAAATAAATTGCTGGACGTGAGGAATTTATCTATTAATAATCGGAAAAAATAATTAACTAAATATCACTTTCCAAATAAAAATGTCAGCAGTTCTCGTGAGCGCTAAAGTTTCTGTTTTTTACAACAAGATTAAAAAGACTTTCCCCAAGTCTTCCCAACGGTTCTACTTGGCACAAAAATTAATTAAACACAAAAAACACAACCTAAAAAGAGGCTAGATAAATTATTTATTACTAAACAGGAGCAAAAAGCAAGGAATAAAAATAAAATTGGGTTGCCTCCCAACAAGCGCTATCGTTTAACGCCCCTAGCTAGGCATAAAAAGCAAGGATAGATCTAGGTATTGCCATCTTTGGTAGGCAATCCATAAGTGGCTCTCATAATAGATTAATAAGGTAATTTAGTTTTCTTTCTAGGAAAGTGTTCCATGCATTTCCTTAATGGAAATTGGAATCTAATATTTCCTTCCTTCATATCAATAATTGCACCAATCGTTCTAAGGAAAGGTCTACCAAGAATAATAGGACATGAAGGATTGCAATCTATATCAAGAACGATAAAATCTATGGGCACATAATTCCTATTTGCAACAATAATAACATCATTAATTCTTCCCATAGGTTTCTTAATAGTGGAATCCGCAAGGTGCAAGTTTAAAGAGCAATCATCAAAATCACGGAAACCTAACAAATCACACAAAGTCTTTGGAATCGTGGAAACACTAGCACACAAATCACACAAAGCATAGCATTCATGATATTTAATTTTAATTTTAATAGTTGGTTCCCACTCACCATAAAGTTTTCTAGGGATAGAAACTTCCAACTCAAGTTTTTCTTCATAAGATTGCATCAAAACATCGACGATATGTTTGGTAAAAGCTTTATTTTGACTATAAGCATGAGGAGAATTTAGCACAGATTGCAACAAGGAAATACAATCTATCAAAGAGCAATTATCATAATTAAATTCCTTGAAATCCAAAATAGTAGGTTCATTAACATCAAGAGTTTTGATCTCTTCAATCCCACTTTTATCAACTTTAGCATCAAGATCTAAAAACTCTGAATTTTTGGAACGCCTTCTAGGTAAAGGTGGATCATATTCAGTCCCATTATTATCAAGATTCATATTTCGAAACAAAGATTTAATAGGGGACACATCAATAACTTTTAGATCTTCATCTTTATTATCATGGAAACTAGAAGAACACACTCTTATAAAGGAATCTTTCTTAGCACGTATCCTAGCGGTTCTTTCTTTGCACTCATCAATGGAAATTCTCATGGCTTTGAAAGACTCATTGATACCATTCTTAGGTGGAATAGATCTAAGTTTCAAACAATCAACATCAAGAGAAATTCTATCAACGTTCCTAGCCAACTCATCAATCTTAAGCAATTTTTCTTCAATCAAAGCATTGAAATTCTTTTGCGAAGTAATAAATTCTTTAATATTAGATTCAAAATCAAAGGGCATCTTATTATAATTTCCATAAGAATTGTTGTAGGGATTACCATAATTATTAGAGGAATTACTAGGATAAGGCCTAGGATTAAAGTTTCCTCTATACGCGTTGTTACCAAAATTGTTCCTACCAACAAAATTCACATCCATAGATTCATTATTATTCTCAATCAAAGTAGACAAAGGCATATCATTAGGATCAGAAGAAACACTTTTATTAGCAAATAATTTCATAAGTTCATCCATCTTTCCACTCAAAACATTAATTTCTTCTATCGCATGCACTTTCTTATTAGTAGATCTTTCAGTGTGCCATTGAGAATAATTGACCATAATATTATCTAGGAGTTTAGTAGCTTCTCCTAAAGTGATTTCCATAAAAGTGCCTCCCGCGGCCGAATCTAAAAGATTTCTAGAAGCAAAATTCAATCCAGCATAAAAATTTTGTATAATCATCCACAAATTCAAACCATGCGTTGGGCAATTACGTATCATTAATTTCATCCTCTCCCAAGCTTGTGCAGCATGTTCATGATCAAGTTGCTTAAAATTCATAATATCGTTTCTAAGAGAGATGATCTTAGCGGGAGGAAAATACTTAGACATAAAAGCATCTTTGCACTTATTCCAAGAATCAATACTATTTTTAGGCAAAGACGAAAACCAAGCTTTAGCACGATCTCTAAGCGAAAAAGGAAATAGCTTTAATTTAAAAATATCATTATCAACATCTTTCTTCTTTTGCATATCACACAAATCAACGAAGCTATTTAGATGGGTAGCGGCATCTTCACTAGGAAGGCCGGAAAACGGATCTTTCATGACAAGATTCAGCAAGGCAGCATTAATTTCACAAGATTCATCATCGGTAAGAGGAGCAATCGGAATGCTAATAAAATCATTGTTGTTGGTATTGGTAAAGTCACACAATTTAGTGTTATCTTGAGCCATCGTGACAAGCAAGCAATCCAACACACAAGCAAACGAGCAAAAAGAGGCAAATAGAGAAAGAGAGGGAGGATAGAGAGAGGGCGAATAAAACAGTAAGGGTGAACTGGGGGAGAGGAAAACGAGAGGCAAATGGCAAATAATGTAATGCGGGAGATAAGGGTTTGTGATGGGTACTTGGTATGTTGACTTTTGCGTAGACCTCCCCGGCAACGGCGCCAGAAATCCTTCTTGCTACCTCTTGAGCACTTGCGTTGGTTTTCCCTTGAAGAGGAAAGGGCGGTGCAGCAAAGTAGCGTAAGTATTTCCCTCAGTTTTTGAGAACCAAGGTATCAATCCAGTAGGAGGCTACGTGCGAGTCCCTCGCACCTACACAAAATAAATAAATCCTCGCAACCAACGCGATAAGGGGTTGTCCATCCCTACACGGTCACTTACGAGAGTGAGATCTGATAGATATGATAAGATAATATTTTTGGTATTTTGATGATAAAGATGCAAAGTAAAATAAAAGCAATGAAAATAACTAAGTATTGGAAGATTAATATGATGGAAGATAGACCCGGGGGCCATAGGTTTCACTAGTGGCTTCTCTCAAGAGCATAGGTATTTTACGGTGGGTGAACAAATTACTGTTGAGCAATTAACAGAATTGAGCATAGTTATGAGAATATCTAGGTATGATCATGTATATAGGCATCACGTCCAAGACAAGTAGACCGACTCCTGCCTGCATCTACTACTATTACTCCACACATCGACCACTATCCATCATGCATGTAGAGTATTAAGTTCATAAGAACAGAGTAACGCCTTAAGAAAGATGACATGATGTAGAGGGATAAACTCATGCAATATGATGAAAACCCCATCTTGTTATCCTCGATGGCAACAATACAATATGTGCCTTGCTGCCCCTACTGTCACTGGGAAAGGACACCACAAGATTGAACCCAAAGCTAATCACTTCTCCCATTGCAAGAAAGATCAATCTAGTAGGCCAAACCAAACTGATAATTCGAAGAGACTTGCAAAGATAACCAATCATACATAAAATAATTCAGAGAAGATTCAAATATTGTTCATAGATAAACTTGATCATAAACCCACAATTCATCGATCTCAACAAACACACCTCAAAAGAAGATTACATCGAATAGATCTCCACAAGAGAGGGGGAGAACTTTGTATTGAGATCCAAAAAGAGAGAATAAGCCATCTAGCTAATAACTATGGACCCGAAGGTCTGAGGTAAACTACTCACACTTCATCGTAGAGGCTATGGTGTTGATGTAGAAGCCCTCCGTGATCGATGCCCCCTCCGGCGGAGCTCTGGAACAGGCCCCAAGATGGGATCTCGTGGATACAGAAAGTTACGGTGGTGGAATTAGGGTTTTGGCTCCGTCTCTGATCGTTTGGGGGTACGTAGGTATATATAGGAGGAAGAAGTACATCGGTGGAGCAACAGGGGGCCCACGAGGGTGGAGGGCGCGCCTGGGGGGGGGGGGGGGGGGTTAGGCGCGCCCCCTACCTCGTGGCCTCCCTATTGGTTGCTTGACGTAGGGTCCAAGTCTCCTGGGTCTTGTTCATTCCAAAAATCACATTCCTGAAGGTTTCATTCCGTTTGGACTCCGTTTGGTATTCCTTTTATTCGAAACCCTAAAATAGGCAAAAAAACAACAATTCTGGGCTGGGCCTCCGGTTAATAGGTTAGTCCCAAAAATAATATAAAAGTGGATAATAAAGCCCAATAATGTCCAAAACAGAAGATAATATAGCATGGAGCAATCAAAAATTATAGATATGTTGGAGACGTATCATGTACCGGGATGTGCAATGATGCATGAGTGACATGTATGAAAGAATTATGAACGGTGGCTTTGCCACAAATACGATGTCAACTACATGATCATGCAAGCAATATGGCAATGATGAAGCGTGTCATAATAACGGAACGGTGGAAAGTTGCATGGCAATATATCTCGGAATGGCTATGGAAATGCCATAATAGGTAGGTATGGTGGCTGTTTTGAGGAGGGTATTTGGTGGGTTTATGGTACCGGCAAAAGTTGCGCGATGCTAGAGAGGCTAGCAATGGTGGAAGGGTGAGAGTGCGTATAATCCATGGACTCAACATTAGTCATAACTAACTCACATACTTATTGCAAAAATCTATTAGTTATGAAAGAAAAGTATTACGCACATGCTCCTAGGGGGATAGATTGGTAGGAAAAGACCATCGCTCGTCCCCGACCGCCACTCATAAGGAAGACAATCAATAAATAAATCATGCTCCGAATTCATCACATAACGGTTCACCATACGTGCATGCTACGGGAATCACAAACTTCAACACAAGTATTTCTCAAATTCACAACTACTCAACTAGCATGACTCTCATATCACAATCTCCATATCTCAAAACAATTATCAAGTATCAAACTTCTCATAGTATTCAACACACTCATAAGATTTGTTTACTAATCTTGAATGCCTACCATAATTAAAGCAAATTACCACGCTGTTTTGTAGGACTCTCAAAATAATCTAAGTGAAGCATGAGAGAACAATTGTTTCTATAAAAGAAATCCACCACCGTGTTGTAAAAGATATAAGTGAAGCACTAGACCAAAAACTATATAGCTCAAAAGATATAAGTGAAGCATATAGAGTGTTATAATAATTTTCAAATCATGTGAGTCTCTCTCAAAAAGTGTGTACATCAAGGATGATTGTGGTATACTAAAAATCAAAGACTCAAATAATACAAGATGCTCCAAGCAAAACACATGTCATGTGGTGAATAAAAATATAACTCCAAGTAAAGTTACCGATAGACGAAGATGAAAGAGGGGATGCCTTCTTGGGAATCCCCAAACTTAGGCTTTTGGGTGTCCTTGAATTTTACCATGGAGTGCCATGGGCATCCCCAAGCTTAGGCTCTTTCCACTCCTTGTTCCATAATCCATCAAAACTTAACCCAGAACTTGAAAACTTCACAACACAAAACTCAAAATAGAAAATCTCGTGAGCTCCGTTAGCGAAAGAAAACAAAACACCACTTCAAGGTACTGTAATGAACTCATTCTTTATTTATATTGGTGTTAAACCTACTGTATTCCAACTTCTCTATGGTTTATAAACTATTTACTAGCCATAGATTCATCAAAATAAGCAAACAACGCATGAAAAACAGAATCTGTCAAAAAACAGGACAGTGTATAGTAATCTGTAGCTAACGCAAACTTCTGGAACCCCAAAAATTATAAAATAAATTTCTGGACTTCAGGACTTTATCTATTAACCATCTTCAAAAATAATTAACTAAATATCACTTTCCAAATAAGAATGGCAGCAATTCTCGTGAGCGCTAAAGTTTCTGTCTTTTACAGCAAGATCAAAAAGACTTTCCCCAAGTCTTCCCAATGGTTCTACTTGGCACAAACACTAACTAAACACAAAAAAACACAACAAAAACAGAGGCTAGATAAATTATTTATTACTAAACAGTATAAAAAATCAAGAAATAAAAATAAAATTGGGTTGCCTCCTAACAAGCGCTATCATTTAACGCCCCTAGCTAAGCATAAAAGCGAAGATAGATTTAGGTATTGCCATCTTTGGTAGGCAATCCATAAGTGGCACTCATAATGGACTCATAAGGTAATTTTATTTTCTTTCTAGGGAAGTGTTCCATGCCTTTCCTTAACGGAAATTCGAATCTAATATTCCCTTCCTTCATATCAATAATTGCATCAATTGTTCTAAGGAAAGGTCTACCAAGAGTAATAGGACATGAAGGATTGCAATCTATATCAAGAACAATAAAATCTATGGGCACATAATTCCTATTTGCAAAAATAAGAACATCAATAATTCTTCCCATATGTTTCTTAATGGTGGAATCCGCAAGGTGCAAGTTTAAGGAGCAATCATCAAAATCACGGATACCTAGCAAATCACACAAAGTCTTTGGAATCGTGGAAACACTAGCACCCAAATCACACAAAGCATAGCATTCATGATCTTTAATTTTAATTTTAATAATAGGTTCCCACTCATCATAAAGTTTTCTAGGGATAAAAACTTCCAACTCAAGTTTTTCTTCATAAGATTTCATCAAAGCATCAACGATATGTTTGGTAAAGGCTTTATTTTGACTATAAGCATGTGCATAATTTAGCACGAATTGCAACAAGGAAATACAATCTATAAAAGAGAAATTATCATAATTAAAATCCTTGAAATCCAAGATAGTGGGTTCATTAACATCTAGGGTTTTGATCTCTTCAATCCCACTTTTACTAATTTTTGCATCAAGATCTAAAAACTCCGAATTTTTGGAACGCCTTCTAGGTAAAGGTGGATCATATTCAGTCCCATCATTATCATGATCCATATTGCAAAACAAAGATTTAATAGGGGACACATCAATAACTTTTAGATCTTCATCTTTATTATCATGAAAACTAGAAGAGCACGCTTTTATAAAGCAATCTTTCTTAGCACGCATCCTAGCGGTTCTTTCTTTGCACTCATCAATGGTAATTCTCATGGCTTTGAGAGACTCATTGATATCATGCTTAGGTGGAATAGATCTAAGTTTCAAAGAATCAACATCAAGAGAAATTCTATCAATGTTCCTAGCCAATTCATCAACTTAAGAAATTTTTCTTCAAGCAAAGCATTGAAATTCTTTTGCGAATTCATAAACTCCTTAACACTAGTCTCAAATTCAGAGGGCATATTATTAATATTTCCATAAGAATTGTTGTAGGAATTACCATAATTATTATAGGAATTACTAGGATACGGCCTAGGATTAAAGTTTCCTCTATACGCGTTGTTACCAAAATTACGCCTACCAACAAAATTCACATCCATACATTTATTATTATTCTCAATCAAAGTAGACAAAGGCATATCCTTAGGATCAGAAGAAACACTTTTATTAGCAAATAAGTTTATGAGTTCATCCATCTTTCCACTCAAAACATTAATTTCTTCTATCGCATGCACTTTCTTATTATTAGATCTTTCAGTGTGCCATTGAGAATAATTAACCATTTTATTATCTAGGAGTTTAGTAGCTTCTCCTAAAGTGATTTCCATAAAAGTGCCTCCCGCGGCCGAATCTAAAAGATTTCTAGAAGAAAAATTCAATCCAGCATAAAATTTTTGTATAATCATCCAAAAATTCAAACCATGTGTAGGGCAATTACGTATCATTAATTTCATCCTCTCCTAAGCTTGTCCAACATGTTCATGATCAAGTTGCTTAAAATTCATAATATCGTTTCTAAGAAAGATGATCTTAGCGGGAGGAAAATACTTAGAGATAAAAGCATCTTTGCACTTATTCCATGAATCAATACTATTTTTAGGCAAAGACGAAAACCAAGCTTTAGCACGATCTCTAAGCGAAAAAGGAAATAGCTTCAATTTAACAATATCATTGTCCACATCTTTCTTGTTTTGCATATCATACAAATCAACAAAGTTGTTTAGATGGGTAGCGACATCTTCACTAGGAAGGCCGGAAAACGGATCTTTCATGACAAGATTCAGCAAAGCAGCATTAATTTCACAAGATTCAGCATCGGTAAGAGGAGCAATCAGAGTGCTAATAAAATCATTGTTGTTGCTATTAGTAAAGTCACACAATTTGGTATTATCTTGAGCCATCGCGACAGGCAAGCAATCCAACACACAAGCAAACAAGAAATGGGCAAAAAGAGGCAAATAGGGAAAGAGAAGGAGGACGGAGAGAGAGGGCAAATAAAACGGCAAGGGTGAAGTGGGGGAGAGGAAAACGAGAGGCAAATGACAAATAATGTAATGCGGGAGATAAGGGTTTGTGATGGGTACTTGGTATGTTGACTTTTGCGTAGACCTCCCCGGCAACGGCGCCAAAAATCCTTGTTGCTACCTCTTGAGCACTTGTGTTGGTTTTCCCTTGAAGAGGAAAGGGCGGTGCAGCAAAGTAGCGTAAGTATTTCCCTCAGTTTTTCAGAACCAAGGTATCAATCCAGTAGGAGGCTACGTGCGAGTCCCTCGCACCTACACAAAATAAATAAATCCTCGCAACCAACGCAATAAGGGGTTGTCAATCCCTACACGGTCACTTACGAGAGTGAGATCTGATAGATATGATAAGATAATATTTTTGGTATTTTGATGATAAAGATGCAAAGTAAAATAAAAGCAATAAAAATAACTAAGTATTGGAAGATTAATATGATGGAAGATAGACCCGGGGGCCATAGGTTTCACTAGTGGCTTCTCTCAAGAGCATAGGTATTTTACGGTGGGTGAACAAATTACTATTGAGCAATTGACAGAATTGAGCATAGTTATGAGAATATCTAGGTATGATCATGTATATAGGCATCACGTCCGAGACAAGTAGACTGACTCCTGCCTGCATCTACTACTATTCCTCCACACATCGACCGCTATCCAACATGCATCTAGAGTATTAAGTTTAAAATAACAAAGTAATGGCGCCAGAAATCCTTCTTGCTACCTCTTGAGCACTGCGTTGGTTTTCCCTTGAAGAGGAAAGGGTGATGCAACAAAGTAGCGTAAGTATTCCCCTCAGTTTCTGAGAACCAAGTTATCAATCCAGTTGGAGGACACGCACGAGTCCCTCGCACCTACACAAACAAATAAAATCCTCGCAACCAACGCAATAAAGGGGTTGTCAATCCCTTCATGGTCACTTATGAAAGTGAGATCTGATAGATATGATAATATAATATTTTTGGTATTTTTATGCTGAAGATGCAAAGTAAATAAAGCGAAATAAAAACGGCACCAGAAATAGCTTGTTGACGGGAGATTAATATGATGGAAAATAGACCCGGGGGCCATAGGTTTCACTAGTGGCTTCTCTCGAGAGCATAAGTATTACGGTGGGTAAACAAATTACTGTTGAGCAATTGACAGAATTGAGCATAGTTATGAGAATATCTAGGTATGATCATGTATATAGGCATCACGTCCGAGACAAGTAGACCGACTCCTGCCTGCATCTACTACTATTCCTCCACACATCGACCGCTATCCAACATGCATCTAGAGTATTAAGTTTAAAAGAACAAAGTAACGCTTTAAGTAAGACTACATGATGTAGAGGGATAAACTCATGCAATATAATAAAACCCCATCTTGTTATCCTCGATGGCAACAATACAATACGTGCCTTGCTGCCCCTACTGTCACTGGGAAAGGACACCGCAAGATTGAACCCAAAGCTAAGCACTTCTCCCATTGCAAGAAAGATCAATCTAGTAGGCCAAACCAAACCGATAATTCGAAGAGACTTGCAAAGATAACCAATCATACATAAAAGAATTCAGAGAAGATTCAAATATTGTTCATAGATAAACTTGATGATAAACCCACAATTCATCGGTCTCAACAAACACACTGCAAAAGAAGATTACATCGAATAGATATCCACGATAATCATGGAGAACTTTGTATTGAGATCCAAAGAGAGAGAAGAAGCCATCTAGCTAATAACTATGGACCCAAAGGTCTGAGGTAAACTACTCACACATCATGGGAGAGGCTATGGTGTTGATGTAGAAGCCCTCCATGATCGATGCCCCTCCGGCAGAGCTCCGAAAAAGGCCCCAAGATGGGATCTCACGGGTACAGAAGGTTGCGGTGGCGGAATTAGGTTTTTGGCTCCGTATCTGGTAGTTTGGGGGTACGTAGGTATATATAGGAGGAAGAAGTACGTCGGTGGAGCAACGTGGCCCCCACGAGGGTGGAGGGCGCGCCTGGGGGGGGGGGGGTAGGCGCGCCCCCTACCTCGTGCCTTCCTGATAGCTTTCTTGACGTAGTGTCGAAGTCCTCTGGATCACGTTCGTTCCAAAAATCATGTTCCCAAAGGTTTCATTCTGTTTGGACTCCGTTTGATATTGTTTTTCTGCGAAACTCTAAAATAGGCAAAAAAAATAGCAATTCTGGGCTGGGCCTACGGTTAATAGGTTAGTCCAACAAATAATATAAAAGTGTATAATAAAGCCCAATAATGTCCAAAGCAGAATATAATATAGCATGTAACAATCAAAATTTATAGATACGTTGGAGGCATATCAGTTGGCATCATGAAGAATCTGCTATTCAATATCATACATGGCATTCCTATCAACTATCATGATTTATTCATGAGGACTTTGGCAAATGTTACCCTCTCTCCGTTTGAGTTGAAGACTTACGCTCCCTGGATTATGAGATTCCTCAGAACAAGGTCTTCACTCAACTACAAGGCTGATTTTCAGAATCATGTCAGTTACCTGCCCCCTATAGAAGTCCTCAAGCGGACATTTTCCTCACCTGATGAAAAGGGCAAAGCTACTGCAATTATTGATGAAGGCATTTGTCCATTGGATGGTCAGTTTCGCAAAGCTGCATCTTACTCTACCAATGATGATTCTGCTACTCATGATTCTGCCGCTAATGCATCAAATCCAAATCCTCAAGCAACAGCTCCCCGGGTGATGACTGACCGTCAGCTTCTTCTTAGTCTTCACCAGAAGGTGGATCGAAACCACAAATGGGTCAAGCATCAGTTTGGTTCTATTCTTCACAACATGACTGCTACACACAATGCAGTGAAGAAAAACCATTACTACCTCCATGAAGTCTTTGGTCGCACCCGGGCTGAAGAAAATGGGTTTTAAGTAGGACTTTGAATGGTCTCAGCCACCTCCGGTGAAGAAATTCAAGAAGACTAAAGTTCCTTCCTTCGTGGCCAGCTCATATTCTTCATCACACGAAACCGATGAGCATGAAGACTTGGACGACACTGCGGCAGGCCCTACAAAAACAATCAACCCCAGCAACTCTGGCGCTCCTCCTTCAACTTGATATTCTTCAGGGGCGTTAGTCCTCATTTTTCATCCCTTTTGGTCATTTGATGACAAAGGGGGAGAAATTTGAGTTAGTCTTCAAGCGGGTCTACTTATATGGGTGTTTTTTTAAGTTACAACTCCCGTTCTTCTGAGACTTTATTCGATCGAGTTGTAAACTTGAAGTCTATGGTGGTCTGATACTTTTGCTGAGTTTTTCTGCATGCTTATTCCTCATTAATGTTAATGCACGCATGCTGAATTACATCAGTCACCATATTTCTTCATGCATTTCAAATTCTTCATATTATATGTTAAATGCGTGTATGGATTACAAGATATAGGGGGAGATCTCCATGATTGTACTCTTCAAAGTGTGCATTGCTTCAAAAGCAAATTCCTCACTGTGCACATCTTCAGGGGGAGTTCTTCTATATCTTGCAATCAAATTCCTCAATATCAGTATTTACACTTCATATGTTTATCCCCATTGAAAACTTAACCTATATTGTCATCAATCACCAAAAAGGGGGAGATTGTAAGTGCATCTAGTTCCCCTTAGTGATTTTGGTGTATTGAAGACTTATAGGTTAAGGGACTGATGCATTTGTGAGTATACACATGTCTATAAGTCTATGAGGAGTTTGATATTTACAGAGAAAGTCGACCCCTAAAAATGAAGTTCTTCGACTGAAGACTTTGGATTTTTGAAGACTTTCTGAAGACTCTGAAAGTGAATAAATTGGTGTGATCCTGAAGACTTGATATTCATTCGAGGAACATGAAGCATGAATACATTTGTTTTCGTTGTTTCAATTTCTCTTTCTTGAGTCATAGGAAACACCGTACTGTTAAAGGGGGTCGAGGAAATACTAAGGAAAAATTTCCAAGTGATGCTCAACTCAAATCCTACACCTACCAATCCCTTCGAGTGAAGCCATTTGAAATCTCATACAGCTTAGTCAATTTCTTTAGTGACAGAGAATAAGTTCTTCTGGTCTCTGAGGAATTTGTTCTGACTAGGGAGTTAGGAATTCGGCAGTGCGGATTGCCTACACAGTGAGGAACATGATACCCCTGAGGAATTTGATACTCAAAATTCCTACCGTTGCTGTGCTATGCGCCAGCTGTCCCAAAATATCTACCCACCTAACGGTCATATCATTGAAGGGCATTTCTGTCTTATCATGTCAGGCTGCTCCC
Organism: Triticum urartu; assembly: GCF_056163025.1. NCBI lineage: Eukaryota > Viridiplantae > Streptophyta > Magnoliopsida > Poales > Poaceae > Triticum > Triticum urartu. The sequence goes on from NC_141878.1 coordinate 224,160,418, forward strand.
TAGGCTATAAATAGCCGCCCCCTACAACCACTAGCTAGTTGGCTGCTCAGAGAGAAACTGACACTTGTCATTTGAGAGCATCCCATCCTCCGAGGACTTTGAGTGAAAATCATCAAGTGAGGAAAACCCAAACCCAAACACCTACAAACCCAAAGTGATTGAGCATCACTGAATAGATTGATCCTGCGTGGATCCGACGCTTGTTATCTTTGAAGACTGTGCATCTTCCGGACGGTTAGGCGTCATGGTCTAGAGCATACAAGAGGAAATTGTGGATCGCCGAGTGACCGAGTCTGTGAAGGTTTGGAAGTCACCTGAAGACTTACCACGAGTGATTGGGCGAGGTCTGTGTGACCTTAGATCAAGGGAAATACGGTGGGGACTAAGTGTCTTGAGCTGCGTGTTCAGGACTGGGTGTCCGGGACTGTGTGTCCTCAGGTTTAAATACCTAGCCGCCCTAACCAGACGTACAACTGTCACCACAGTTGGAACTGGTCTACCAAATCACTGTCTTCACCAAGCTAACTGGTTCCATTTCCTCAATCCTTCCATTTCCTCATTTCTATTTTGTGTGCTTGTTCTTATCTGTTTGAAGACTTTGATTGAAGACTTTCTCTAATTCCTCAGCTCAAATTTCAGTCTGTTTGTCTTCATTCTGTTTATCCTGTGTTTATGCTTTCTGTACTCTGTGCTTGTTTTCATTTCATCATGAAGACCATGCTCATGCTCTGTTACGTTTACTTCTGAGTACTTATTCCGCCGCAAGTAGTTCTTCTCTTAGGATTTTCCTCACCTTGAAATTCCACAGTGAAGAATTCATAAAAATCGCCTATTCACCCCCCTCTAGTTGACTTAACGCACTTTCATTTGCATGTCTCTTTGAATTATCGGTTTAGTTTGGCCTACTAGATTGATCTTTCTTGGAATGGGAGAAGTGCTTAGCTTTGGGTTCAATCTTGCGATATTCTTTCCCAGTGACAATAGGGGCAGCAAGGCACGTATTGTATTGTTGCCATCGAGGACAAAAGGATGGGGTTTATATCATATTGCTTGAGTTTATCCCTCTACATCATGCCATCTTGCTTAATGCATTACTCCATCCTTATGAACTTAATACTCTAGATGCATGCTGGATAGCGGTCTATGTGTGGAGTAATAGTAGTAGATGCAGAATCGTTTCGATCTACTTGACATGGACATGATGCCTATATTCATGATCATTGCCTTAGATATCTTCATAATTATGCGCTTTTCTATCAATTGCTCGACAGTAATTTGTTCACCCACCGTAATACATGCTATCTTGAGAGAAGCCACTAGTGAAACCTATGGCCCCCGGGTCTCTTTCCTATTATATTACATCTCTTTTATTTACATCGCATCTCGTTTACTATTTTGCAATCTTTACTTTCCAATCTATACAACAAAAATACCAAAAATATTTAGTTTACTATCTCTATTGGATCTCACTTTTGCGAGTGACCGTGAAGGGATGGACAACCCCTTTATCGCGTTGGTTGCAAGGTTCTTGATTGTTTGTGCAGGTACTAGGTGACTTGTGCGTTGTCTTCTACTGGATTGACACCTTGGTTCTCAAAACGGAGGGAAATACTTACACTACTTCGCTACATCACCCTTTCCTCTTCAAGGGAAAACCAATGCATGCTCAAGAGGTAGCACTAAGTCACTTGGGATTTATATCTATTGATCACTATGAAGAATCTGAAGGATGATAGAACCAAGATCATTCCCTCTAAGATGAGGGGAGGTAAGGAACTGCCATTTAGTCTACACTTGATTCTCCTTCTGTTTTGAGTAGGCTTGCGACACCACCACCTGCTATTAATTCTGATATGTCACAATTAATTGATGATGCTACTTCTGCTATGAATGATGGTAGTACTCTCCTTGATGAAACTGTGCCACTAGGTGAATTTCTTGATGAACAACTTGCTAAAGCTAAAGAATTTGAAAATGTTGAAACTGATGAAATTTATGATTCACCTATTAGACCTAGCTCTCATAGAATTGAAATGCCTCTGATACCTGAGGGTTATGTTGTGGGTGAGGAGATAACTAGAGAACTTCTTGCTTGTAATGATAGAGATGATGTTCAGAAACTACTATGTAAGCTGAAAGAAAAATCTCTAAATGCAAGAATGAAATACGATCCTAAGTTTGCTACTTCACCTATCGTTGTTACTGATAAGGGTTATGAATTCTCTGTCAATCCTGAGTTAATTACTTTGGTTGAATCTGATCCTTTCCATGGTTATGAGTCTGAAACTGTTGTGGCCCACCTTACTAAATTGAAGGATATAGCCACCCTGTTTGCTCACGAGGAAAAAATTCGCTATTACTACATCCTTAAGTTGTTTCCTTTCTCAGTAAAGGGTGATGCTAAGATATGGTTTAATACTCTTGCTCCTGGTTGTATGCATAGTCCCGGGGACATGATATATTACTTCTGTGAAAAATATTCCTGCCCATAAGAAACAAGTGCCTTACAGGAAATATTTTTAACTTTGTGCAAATTAAAAAAGAGAGCCTCCCTCAGGCTTGGGGGAGGCTTCTCTAATTATGTAGCGATCCGACCTCAAACGGTCAAATCTCTGTGCGTAAGTGTCATCCCTAGATCAGTAATGCTGACACACATAGTACTTGAAGGATTTATAACAGAGTTCAATCACACACTTATTACATCGAATATCTCAAAAGAGAGCTTATTACAATAATATGGTTGAAGGCCATCTAATGAAGATAACAGCGGAAGGCTTCAAAGGTAAAATGAGTCCATCAACCCCAACGGCATAGCTGAGTGCAAGACAACAACCTAGCGCACCTTACTCTTCATTTGAAAAGTCTGCAACATAATACGTTGCAACCCGAAATGGGTCAGCACATGGAATATGCTGGCAAAATAACACTGTAGAGCAATGAACAAGTAGCAGCTATAACTATATGCATATTTGGCTGGTGGGGGCTCTATGGTTAATTTTTGCAGAAAGCTAGTTTTTCCCTACAACAAAGGAATATATTTTATTTAACTATAAAGTTTGTTGAAAACATTGAGAATGGTAACCCCATCTCAATCCCAATTAAAGTAATCATTAACCCAACAAGTTAATTAAATAAAGTGATGAGATCAACATAATAATTCAAGCACCAGATAGTCAAGATGTCCATAACCGGGGACACGGCTAACCATGATTAGTTTGTACACTCTGTAGAGGTTTACGCATTTTCCCCCACAAGACTCGATCTCCTCCGTTGATTTCTTGCACTACATGATGTTTGAGAAACGGATGACCGAGACACAGTATTTTAGAAGCATTAGCCCTTTCGACGGGTAAACCGTACCACCTACATCCCCTACACGGCTAGTTTACCAGTGAAAGAGGTAACACAATAGACTCAACTATGCCAGAGCCCATAATGGCTTGTGGCTGTACACGGAAGTTTCCAGCATGAATAACATTGTGATCCCTTTGAGCATGGGTGGCGGACCATAGGATGATCACACGGATTCCCCGGGATCTCCTTGGACAACACTAGATTGCCCCAGCTACCCACAAACAATCCACCCAGATGTTGTTAAATTAGCCACCTTAAAATAAACCCTTAGTTCATAATAATACTCACAATAGTCGTGAATCACTCAAACCAAACCATGTCTACGAGCATAGCATAGTGGTATAAGCATAACGTAGAAGTAACTCTCGGGGTTTGAATGAAAAGGGCAATAGGTACTACCTCAACAACTACTTCCCAATACCCACATGTTAAGCAGATCATACTCATGCAATGTTTGAGGGTTGACATTAATGCATAAAAACTGGGTAATAAGAGATATGATCAAAGTGTTACTTGCCTTGCCAGCATTCTGAAAACCCTAGTGACTCGTAGTAGCACGCTTCACACTCCGGAAACTCTATCGCAAACAAACAATAGCATACATAAGCACTCAGACAGTAGATGCAAGGGTAAAATTCAAGATAAAAGATCCAATTCGAAAGTACAAGAGAAGAGCTTCGATTTGCAAAAACAATCAATCAAATCGGAGCTACGAAACTCAAACTACGGTCAAAAGAATTTCAAATTCAAATCTGCTTGCAACCAAACTTTAAATTGTCAAAATCATGTTCAAGTTGGTTAACTGTAAAGAGGGTTTTGAGACGAAGACTTTGGCGTTGGTTTCACTGGATTTGGACAAACGAGTAAAAAGTTGCGAACGTTTGAAGATCAGGGGCTAATCTGTGATAAAAATAATCACTGATAGGTCCCTGGCCGAAAATAAAATAAAATAAAAATACTATCGAACAAACATTCGCTATCAGAGACAAACGGGCGAACATGTTCACTAACATGGACGTTCGGGTGAACGTTCTCTAATTAGCGAAACTGAAAAAACCAAACTAACCGATCTAATGAAAAAAACCGGGGCGATGGTTTTGTCAGTTTTTTTACTGGTTCTTGAAAAAAGCCAGCGGGATGGCGGGATTTGGCAGGGCGGTGGGACGGGCGGCGGCGCGGGCGGCGGTGGCGCGAACGGCAGCAGCGCGCGCAGCAGCAGCGGCAGGCGGCAGTAGAAGCGACGGCGGCAGGCGACGGGGGCTGCGGCGGTGGTGCGGTGGTGGGATGGAGAGGGCGGCGGGGTTCGGCGGCTTATAAAGGGGCCGGGGAGGGGCGCGGCTTGGGAAGGGGGCCGGCGTGAGCGAGAGTCCGGCTCGGACTCTCCTCGATGTCCGTGCGGCACACGGCGGGAGGAAGGCGGCGACGCTGGTGGGCTTTGGCCCGGCTCGGCTAGTCCTCTGGCCCAGTTGGGCGGAAACTAAAATAAAAAATTTCCACTGAAGAAAAATCCAAATAAAATATTAAAAAAATCCCAAAAACAATTTTCACCGTCTAAATAAAATATTTAGAACAAAATGAATATTTTTCTGGCCTAAAAATGCAATTTTCAAAAATGCATATTTTTCTAATTCAAATAAAATCTCAAATAGAATCCAAATAAAATATTTATTTGATTTTAAAATTTTACCTCCAATATTCCTCTTTTTTTTGAAGAAGTCATATTATCTTCCCTCTTTTATTTTTAATATTGGAAATAATTGGAGAGAAAAATATTAGAATCAAAATGATCCCTCTTTTCAAATTTGAGAAAAAGTCAAATATGAAAATAAATGAAATCCCCAACTCTCTCCTTGGGTCCTTGAGTTGCATAAGATTTCTAGGATCACAAACAAAATGCAATTAAAATATGATATGCATATGATGACCTATGTATAACATCCAAATTGAAAATTGGGATGTTACAAACCTACCCCCCATAAGATGAATCACGCCCTCGAGATTCGGGTTGGCTAGAAAATAGGTGTGGGTGGTCCTTCCGTAGGTCTTCTTCTCGTTCCCAGGTGGCTTCCTCCTCGGTATGGTGGCTCCACTGAACTTTGCAAAACTTGATAACCTTGCTGCGCGTAACTCGGCTCGCAAACTCGAGAATCTTGATGGGTTTCTCCTCGTAGGTTAGATCACTATCCAACTGAATTGCTTTCAGGGGCACTGTATCTCTCAAAGGAATATCAGCGATCTCAGCATGGCACTTCTATTACTGAGAAACGTGAAACACATTGTAAACTCCTGACAATCCTTCTGGTAACTCCAACTTGTAGGCAACTTCTCCCATACCTTCTAGAACTCGGTACGGTCCTACAAATCTCGAGGCTAACTTTCCCTTAACTCCAAATCATTTAACTCCTCGAATTGGTGACACACGAAGATATGCTCTATCTCCAATTTCATAGACTACCTCTTTGCGTTTGGTATCTGCATAACTCTTCTGCCTGGACTGAGCTACCTTCAGTCTGTCTCGAATCAACTTAACCTTCTCTTCAGACTCTTTGATCAAATCTGGTCCAAACAACTGACAGTCTCCAACTTCATCCCACATTAACGGTGTCCTACATCTCCTTCCATACAAGGCTTCAAAAGGTGCCATCTTCAAACTAGACTAATAACTGTTGTTCTATGAGAACTCTGCGTAAGGCAAATTGTTATCCCAACCAGATCCATAATCTAGCGCACAAGCCCTCAACATGTCCTCCAGAATCTGATTGACTCTCTCAATCTGTCCATCTGTCTGCGGATGAAAGGCTGTACTAAACTCTAGCCTAGTACCCAAAGTCTGGTGCAATTGATTTCAAAACTTCAAAGTAAACTGTGTTCCTCTATCTGATACGATGGTCCTCGGAACTCCATGCAGACATACGATCCTGGTCATATATATCTTGGCCAACTTCGCGCTTGTATAGGTGGTTTTCACTGGGATAAAGTGAGCTACCTTGGTCAAGCGATCAACTACTACCTAGATAGAGTCATATCCCGATCGGGTCCTGCATAATCCGGTGATGAAATCCATGCCAATCTTGTCCCACTTCCATTCAGGAATCGACATAGGCTGAGGCAATCCAGTCGGCTTCTGATGTTCTGCCTTCACTCTCTGACATACATCACATGCTGCTACATACTCAACAATATCCTTCTTCATACCCGTCCACCAGAAACGCTCCTTCAAATCCAAATACATCTTGGTGTTTCCGAGGTGTATCGAGTATGGCGAGTCATGAGCTTCCTGAAGTATTAACTTCCTGATCTCCGCATTATTGGGCACATATATACGATCCTCAAACCATAAAGTTTCATGCTCATATTCATGAAAACCCTTGGATTTTCCTTTACTCATCTTCTCCTTTATCTCAGTGATTTCCTTATCATCCTTCTGAGCTTCTCGAATCTTTCCCAATAATGTAGACTGAACCTCCATTGCTGAAACAAAACCACTTGGAACTATCTCCAAACGAAGCTCCTTGATATTCTCGACTAACTCCTGCGGTAATCCTCCGCTTACAAGGGTATTGGCATAACTTCTGCCGCTTAAAGTGTTTGCTACGACATTGGCCTTTCCTGGATGATAATGCAACTTCATATTGTAATCCTTTATTAGCTCCAACCATCTCCTCTGCCTGAGATTCAGCTCCTTCTACGTGAAAATGTACTTCAAACTCTTGTGATCCGTGTACACATCACAACGGTTTCCAATAAGAAAATGTCTCCAGGTCTTGAGCGCATGCACTACGGCTGCTAACTCCAAATCATGGGTGGCATAATTCAACTTGTGAGGTCGAAGCTGTCGTGAGGCATACGAAACAACTCTTCCGTCCTGCATCAGTACACCTCCAAGTCCTAAGTGAGAAGCGTCACAATACAGTTGGAAATCCTTGCGTATATCCGGAAGAATCAACATTGGGGCTGTAACCAAACGTTTCTTCAACTCCTGAAAACTGGCCTCCCAATCTTGAGTCCATTTGAACTTGGTGTCCTTCTTCAACAACTCTGTCATGGGTTTCGCAATCTTGGAGAAATTCTCAATGAACCTCCGGTAATATCCTGCGAGTCCTAGAAAACTGCGGATCTCTCCAACTAAGGTGGATGCCAACCACTCAATGATAGACTGAACCTTCGTAGGATCAACAGCTATACCTTCTCCTGATATAACATGTCCAAGAAATCCAACTTCCTTCAACCAAAACTCACACTTGCTGAACTTGGCATAAAGCTGATGTTCCCTGAACTTCTCAAGAACTAAGCGCAAGTGTTCCTTGTGTTCCTCTTCATTCTTCGAGTATACCAATATATCGTCAATGAACACCATGACAAACTTATCCAAGAACTCCATGAACACCTTGTTCATCATACTCATAAAATAGGCAGGGGCATTGGTTAATCCAAATGACATAACTGTGTAATCATATAGCCTGTACCTTGTGGTGAAAGTTGTCTTAGGTATATCCTATTCTTGGATCTTCAACTGATGGTATCCTGATCAAAGATCGATCTTGGAGAATACTTTAGCTCCCTGCAACTGGTCAAATAGATCACTGATCATCGGTAGTGGGTACTTGTTCTTGATCGTCACTTCATTCAAGGCCAGGTAATGAACAACCATTCTCAAAGATCCATCCTTCTTCTCAACTAAGAGCACTGGGGCTCCCCATGGTGATGAACTTGGTCGGATGTAACCTTTCTCCAATAACTCCTTAATCTGCTTCTTAATTTCCTCCAGATCATTTGCGGGCATCCGATACGGTCTCTTTGATATTGCCCCGGTGCCTGGCAACAACTCTATCAAAAAATCTATGTCTTGATCTAGAGGCATGCCTGGTAGTTCCTCTGGAAATACATCCGGGTAATCCTTCACAACATGCACTTCCTCCTGAACAACTCCCGAGAGAGAATTTACTTGGGTCCTCCTTGGCGCATGTCTAGACACATACTTGATCCTTTTTCCCTCCGGGGTGGTGAGTACAATTGACTTACTAGCACAATCAATGTTTCCTTCATACTTCGATAACCAATCCATGCCTAATATTATATCCAACCCTTGTGACTCCAAAATTATTAGGTCTGAGGGGAAAACATGGCTACCAATGGTTAAGGGTAACCGATCACACCATCGGCTGGCCATATACTCTGCTCCTGGCGAGCTTACTAACATGGGTGACCTAAGTGCTAGGGTTGATAACTTAAACTTGTCCACAAATCCCCTTGATATGTACGAATGCGATGCACCAGTATCAAAAAGAACAAGAGCAGTAAATGACTTAACCAAAAACTTACCAATCACTTCGTCAGGCTGATCTTCAACCTCCTCCACGTTGATGTGGTTCACCTGATCTCTGGTGAAGGGATTGGGCTTCTTCCCAGAGCTTCCATTTCCATTGCCATTCTTCAACTTAGAACAATCGTTGGCGTAGTGCCCAGTATTCCCACACTTGTAACAGGTAACATGGCTCAGGTCCTTCTTGGCAGGCGTTGCTGGGTTGGGACGGTTCTGGTTACTGCTTGCTCCATTCCCGTTTCCATTCTTAGGCCCACTATGGTTATGTGAGCTTCCTCCATTGTGGGTATGGCTTCCATGGTTATGGATGTAACCTCCAGAGTTAGGGGTAAAGCGAGGCTTCTGCTGAGCTCCAGAATTGTACTTCCCCTGTCCATACTTCCGTTTGCGGCTCTCTATCTACTGTTGTTTGCTTTCAATCATAAGGGCCCGGTCTACCAACTCCTGGTAGTTAGTGAATGTTGCCACAACTGCATACTCATCTCATCATTCAGCCCTTCCATAAACTTCTCCTTCTTCGCGGCATCTGTGGCCACATCATCTAGGGCATAGCGGGCTAACTTGCTAAACTCATCCACGTACTGCCCTACAGTATGATTTCTCTGGCGTAAGTTCCGAAACTCATGCTTCTTCATATTCATTGCTCCTATGGAGACATGGACTGTGGGGAAAGCTTGCTGAAACTGATCCCACGTGACATTGGCTATGGGAAAAGTGGCTGTGTAATTCTCCCACCATGAGGCTGCAGGTCCATCCAATTGATGTGCGGCAAAAAGTACCTTCTCAGCATCTATGCAACCTGCGGTGGTCAGCTCCCTTCCAATCTTGCAGAGCCATTCATCAGCAACAATCAACTCGGTGCTACTGGAAAACACCGGCGGATTCGACCTCAGAAAACGGGCTAAGTTGTCAACTCATGGTGGTGGAGGTGGGTTGTTGTTGTTGCCTTGGTTCTGGACTAGTAGCTGCACCAAGGCATTCTGCTGCTGGATCAACTGGGTGAGCTCCGGTGGGAAAACAAATCCGGGGTCACGTCTCAGAGGCATTTGATAGGTTTAGAGGGGAGAGATTAGAATAGAGTGAGGTCTAAGGAGAAAATCACTACCCATATGCACATGAGACAGACACAATCATATCACACCACTCAATTGAAACAAGGGCATACAATCGATCTAGCTACCGTTATAAAATACTCAGACTACTACTATATACATGGGGGAATACTACTGATAATATGGTGGTCGACTAGACATTTTGATCGGAAGAAGACTCCATGATATCTGCTCCAGCTTCATCTTCGTAAGGGGATGAAGCACCGTTGTCTCAAGGCGGAACTTGGGCAGAACCAATCTAGGGCTCCGCCAGAGCTGTTCTGCCGGGGAAACTTCCCTCCGGGAGGGGGAAATCATCATCATCATCACCAATGACCCTCTCATCGAGAGGGGGTTAATCTCCATCAACATATCACTAGCACCATCTACTCTCAACCCCTAGTTCATCTCTTGTGTTTGATCTTTGTGTCAAAACCTCAGATTGGTACCTGTGGATTGCTAGTAGTGTTGATTACTCCTTGTAGTTGATGCTAGTTGGTTTATTCGGTGGAAGATCATATGTTTAGATCCTTAAAGATAATTTATACTCCTCTGGTTATGAACATGAATATGCTTTGTGAGTAGTTACGTTTGTTCCTGAGGACATGGGAGAAGTCTTGTTATAAGTAATCATGTGAATTTGGTATTCGTTCAATATTTTGATGAGATGTATGTTGTCTCTCCTCTAGTGGTGTTATGTGAACGTTGACTACATGACACTTCACCATTATTTGGGCTTATGGGAAGGCATTGGGAAGTAATAAGTAGATGATGGGTTGCTAGAGTGATAGAAGCTTAAACCCTAGTTTATGCGTTGCTTCGTAAGGGGCTGATTTGGATCCACATGTTTCATGCTGTGGTTAGATTTATCTTAATTCTTATTTCATAGTTGCAGATGCTTGCGAGAGGGTTTAATCATAAGTGGGAGGCTTGTGCAAGGAAGGGCATCACCCAAGCACCGGTCCACCCACATATCAAATTATCAAAGTAAAGAACGCGAATCATATGAGCATGATGAAACCCAGCTTGACAGTAATTCCCATGTGTCCTCGGGAGCACTTTGCTTTATATAAGAGTTCGTCCAGGCTTGTCCTTTGCTACAAAAAGGATTGGGCCACCTTGCTGCACCTTAGTTACTTTTGTTACTTGTTACCCGTTACGAATTATCTTATCACACAACTATCTGTTACCGATAATTTCAGTGCTTGCAGAGAACACCTTGCTGAAAACCGCTTGTCATTTCCTTCTGCTCCTCGTTGGGTTCGACACTCTTACTTACTGAAAGAACTACGGTAGATCCCCTATACTTGTGGGTCATTAAGACTCTTTTCTGGCACAGTTGCCGGGGAGTGAAGCGCCTTTGGTAAGTGGAATTTAGTAAGGAAACATTTATATAGTGTGCTGAAATTTACTATCACTAGTCACTATGGAAAATAATCCTTTGAGTGGTTCATTTGGGGTATCTTCACCCCAACTGGAAGAGAAAAGAGTTTCTCCTCAACCTACTGCACCTACTGAAAATATTTATTATGAAATTCCATCGGGTATGATAGAGAAACTTCTAGCTAATCCTTATGCAGGAGATGGAACATTACATCCTGATATGCATCTAATCTATGTGGATGAAGTTTGTGGATTATTTAGGCTTGCAGGTTTGCCCGAGGATGTTGTCAAGAAGAAGGTCTTCCCTTTATCTTTGAAGGGAAAGGAATTGACATGGTATAGGCTATGTGATGATATTGGATCATGGAACTACAACCATTTGAAATTGGAATTTCATCAGAAGTTTTATCCTATACATCTAGTTCATCGTGATCGGAACTATATATATATATAATTTTTGGCCTCGTGAAGGAGAAAGTATCCCTCAAGCTTGGGGGAGGCTTAAGTCAATGTTATATTCATGCCCCAATCATGAGCTCTCAAGAGAAATTATTATTCAGAACTTGTATTATCGGCTTTCTTGTAATGATCAATCCATGCTTGATACTTCTTGTACCGGTTCTTTTATGAAGAAAAATATTGAATTAAAATGGGATTTATTGGAAAAAATTAAACGTAACTCTAAAGATTGGGAACTCGACGAAGGTAAGGAGTAAGGTATAAACCTTAAGTTTGATTGTGTTAAATCTTTTACGGATACTGATGTTTTCCGTGATTTCAGCCCTAAATATGGACTTGACTCTAAGATAGTAGCTTCTTTTTGTGAATCATTTGCTACTCATGTTGATCTCCCTAAGGAGAAGTGGTTTAAATACCATCCTCCCACTAAAGTTAAAGTAGTTGAACCTATTAAAGTTGAAGAAGGAACTATTACTTATAATGTTGAATCTATTGTTCCTACTGCCTATATTGAGAAACCACCATTTCATGTTAGGATAAAGGACCATGCTAGAGCTTCAACTGTGGTTCGTAAGAGTTATACTAGAACACTTACACCCCCTGAAAAAATTATAGTTGAACCTAGTATTGCTATGGTTAAAGATCTCTTGGTTGATAATATTGATGGGCATGTTATTTATTTCTGTGATGAAGCTGCTAGAATTGCTAAACCCGATATTAAAGATAAACATAGACCTGTTGTTGGCATGCCTATTGTTTCTGTTAAAATAGGAGATCATTGTTATCATGGCTTATGTGATGTGGGTGCTAGTGTGACTGCAACTTCTTTTACTTTATGTAAAGAAATTATGAATGATATTGCACCTGCTGAGATAGAAGATATTGATGTTACAATTAAGCTTGCCAATAGAGATACTATATCACCAATTGGGATTGTTAGAGATGTTGAAGTCTTGTGTGGGAAGATAAAATACCCTACTAATTTTCTTGTTCTTGCTTCCCCACAAGATGATGTTTGTCCCATTATATTTGGTAGACCTTTCTTGAATACCGTTAATGCTAAGATAGACTTTGAGAAAGATATTGTTACTGTTGGTTTAGGGGATATGTCTCATGATTTTAATTTTTCCAAATTTCGTAGACAACCTCATGATAAGGAATTGCCTAGTAAGGATGAAATTATTGGTCTTGCTTCTATGGCAGTGCCTCCTACTGATCCTTTAGAACAATATTTGCTAGACCATGAAAATGATATGTTTACGAATGAAAGAAAGGAATTAGATGAAATATTCTTTAATCAAGGGCCTATTTTGAAACACAACTTGCCTATTGAAATCCTTGGGGATCCTCCTCCACCCAAGGGTGATCCCGTGTTTGAGATTAAACAATTACTTGATACTTTGAAGTATGCTTATCTTGATGAAAAGAAGATATATCCTGTTATTATTAGTGCTAAACTTTCAGAGCATGAAGAAAAGAAATTATTGAAAACTCTGAAGAAGCACCATGCAGCTATTGGATATACTGTTGATGATATTAAGGGCATTAGTTCCACTCTATGTCAGCACAAAATTAATTTGGAGCATGATGCTAAACCAGTTGTTGATCACCAATGACGGTTAAATCCTAAGATGAAAGAAGTGGTAAGAAATGAAATACGAAAGCTTCAGGAGGCAGGTATAATTTATCCTATTGCTGATAGTAGATGGGTAAGTCATGTTCATTGTGTCCCTAAGAAGGGAGGTATTATTGTTGTTCCTAATGATAAGAATGAATTGATTCCACAAAGAATTGTTACAGATTAAAGAATGGTAATTGATTTTCTTAAATTAAACAAAGCTACTAGAAAAGATCATTACCCTCTACCTTTTATTGATAAAATGCTAGAAAGATTATCTAAACTCACACATGTTTGCTCTCTAGATGGTTATTCTGGTTTCTCTCAAATACCTGTGTCAAAAGATGGTTAGGAAATGACCACCTTTACTTGCCCTTTCGGTACTTTTGCTTATAGACATATGCCTTTTGGTTTATGCACTGCACCTGCTACCTTTCAAAGATGTATGACTGCTATATTCTCTGACTTCTGTGAAAAGATTGTTGAGGTTTTCATGGATGATTTCTCTGTTTACGGAACTTCTTTTGATGATTTCTTAAGCAACCTTGATCGAGTTTTCCGGAGATGTGAAGAAACTAATCTTGTCTTGAATTGGGAGAAGTGCCACTTTATGGTTAATGAAGGTATTGTCTTGGGGCATAAAATTTCTGAAAGAGGAATTGAATTTGATAAAGCTAGAGTAGATGCTATTGAAAAGATGTCGTGTCCTAAAGATATCAAAGGTATAAGAAGTTTCCTTGGTCATGCTGGTTTCTATAGGAGGTTTATTAAAGACTTCTCTAAAATTTCTAGGCCTCTCACTAATCTCTTGCAAAAAGATGTTCCTTTTGTTTTTGATGATGATTGTGTAGAAGCATTTGAAATACTTATGAAGGCCTTCATTTTTGCTCCTATTGTTCAGCCGCCTGATTGGAATTTACCTGTTGAAATTATGTGTGATGCTAGTGATTATCTTGTTGGTGTTGTTCTAGGGCAAAGAGTTGATAACAAATTGAATGTTATTCATTATGCTAGTAAAACTCTGGACAGTGCCGAGAGGAATTATGCTACTACTGAAAAGGAATTTTTAGCAGTTATTTTTGCTTGTGATAAGTTCAGATCTTATGTTGTTGATTCCAAAGTAACTGTTCACACCGATCATGCTACTATTAAATATCTTATGGAAAAGAAAGATGCTAAACCTATACTTATTAGATGGGTTCTCTTGTTACAAGAATTTGATTTTCATATTATTGATAGAAAGGGAGTTGAGAACCCCATTGTAGACAACTTGTCTAGGTTAGAAAATGTTCTTGATGACCCACTGCCTATTGATGATAGCTTTACTAACGAACAATTAGCTGTCATAAATGCTTCTCGTAATACTCCATGGTATGCTGATTATGCTAATTACATTGTTGCTAAATTTATACCACCTAGTTTCACATACCAGCAAAGAAAAAGTTTTTCTATGATTTAAGACATCACTTTTGGGATGACCCACACCTTTATAAAGAATGAGTAGGTGGTGTTATTAGACATTGTGTACCTGAGCATGAACAAGAATAGATCCTATGCAAGTGCCACTCCGAGGCTTACGGAGGACACCATGCTGGAGATAGAACTGTGCACAAGGTATTGCAATCTGGTTTTATTGGCCTACTCTCTTCAAGGATGCTTGTAAGTTTGTCTTGTCTGGGATGAATGTCGAAGAATTGGTAATATTAGTAGATGTCAGGAAATGCCTATGAATTATTCACTTGTTATTGAACCATTTGATGTTTGTGGCTTTGATTATATGGGACCTTTTCCTTCCTTTAATGGGTATACACACATTTTAGTTGTTGTTGACTATGTAACTATGTGGGTAGAAGCTATTCCAATTAGTAGTGCTGATCATAACACCTCTATTAAGATGCTTAAAGAAGTTATTTTTCTGAGGTTTGGAGTCCCTAGATATTTGATGACTAATGGTGGTTCACATTTTATTCATGATGCTTTCCATAAACTGCTTTCTAAGTGTGATGTTAATCATAGAATTGCATCTCCATATTATCCTCAGTCTAGTGGTCAAGTAGAATTGAGTAATAGAGAAATTAAATTGATCTTGCAAAAGACTGTCAATATATCCAGAAAGAATTGGTCTAAGAAACTTGATGATGCATTATGGGCTTATAGAACTGCTTATAAGACCCTATGGGTATGTCTCCGTATAAAAAGGTTTATGGAAAAACATGTCACTTACCTCTCGAGCTAGAACATAAAGCTTATTGGGCAATCAAAGAGCTCAACTATGGTTTCAAACTTGCTGGTGAGAAGAGGTTATTTGACATTAGCTCACTTGATTAATGGAGATCCCAAGCCTATGAGAATGCGAAGTTGTTTAAAGAAAATGTTAAAAGATGGCATGACAAAAGGATACAAAAGCGTGAGTTTAATGTAGGTGATCACGTTTTGCTATACAACTCTCATTTAAGATTTTTTGCAGGAAAGCTTCTCTCTAAATGGGAAGGTCCTTACATTATCGAGGAGGTCTATCGTTCTGGGAAGGTCCTTACATTATCCGAAGGTGGTAAACGGTAAAAAAATCAAACATTATATCTCAGGTACTCCCATAAATATTGAGACAATTATAATCAGTACCATAACACCGGAGGAGTACATAAGGGATACTTTCCAGAACATTTCAGACTCCGAAAAGGAATAGGTATGTGGTATGGTAAGTACCGACTCCAAAACGTTTCCAATGGTATTTTTTCTCTGTTTTGGAATATTTTAAAAAATTAGGAAAATTAAAAGTAGTCCGGAAGATGCACGAGGAGACCACAAGGGTAGAGGGCGCGCCCCCTGCCTTGTGGCCACCTCGTGTGCTCTACGGACTCCGTTTTCTTGCACAATACTTCTTTTGGTCGGTAAAAAATCATTATATAATCTCACGAAGGTTTTGACCACTGTACCATGAGAAAATCCTCTGTTGTTGTTTTGAGATATTTTTCAGACAGATCCAGATCACCATGACATCTCCAACTGCCCCTAAGGATAAGTTTTTCGAGAAGGTCATCAATCCCTACCTTGCAAAGGTCATGCGGCACCCTCAAGCCATTGAGATGCATGAGGGGGTGCTGCACATCCGTGATGTTGAGGGGTCGAAGAAGATCAGAAGCGTGGAGACAAGACTCGAAGCAATGGAGCAACAAGTTTTCAAGCGCCAAGGGATGATGGAATGTGGACTCAACGCCAATCACACGATGATCGTGAAGTTCACCAACAATCACAAGTTGGATGCCAAGAACATCGGGGAGGCCATCTCCAAGCTTCATGAAAAAATCGAGCATCTCCAAGCCCAGATCTATGACCTACAAAACCAAAACTGTAAATATGAATGCAGATTTAAGAGGATGAATTTCGCTGCAGATCTGAGGATCCCGGAGACTCGTTCATCTTTCTATGATGGTGATCCTATGCCTTGGAAGATGGATGACATGCGTATTTCATCAACAACCCCATCATCACCACCTCCGAAGAAAGAGACATAAATACATGGGTATGGGCACTCCCCTTGGCAACTGCCAAGCTTGGGGGGAGGTGCCCCGATATCGTATCACTATCACACTTTTACCTTTATCATTTTCTTAGTTCGGTCCTTTTAATTATGTCTTGATCTAGTAGAATAAAGTTTTTAGGATGATCTAGCTTTGAGCTTTGTTTTGATCTCTATCTATGTAATCAAGTCCGTGAGTTTTATATAATAAAAGTAGTTTTGAGTTGAGGGCTTTGCTTTCTTGCTATGATCTTGAGGGTACGAGAATAAGAGAAAGAATAAAAAGAAATAAAAGATCATATAGTGATCTTATGGAGAGTAATGACTTCACATAAAAGGAGTATGCTAAATAAAAGTTGTTGAGAATTGACAAACATAGTTTTGGTCATTTTTGCAATTAATAGGAAGTAATAAAGAAAGAGAGGCTTCACGTATAAATATACTATCTTGGACATCTTTTGTAATTGTGAGCACTCATTAAAATATGACATGCTAAAAGGTTGATGTTGGACAAGGAAGACAACATAATGAGTTATGTTTGCTTATATCTGAATAGAAGTTATATTGTCATGGATCCTCCAACATGTTGAGCTTGCCTTTCCCTCTCATGCTAGCCAAATTCTTTGCACCAAGTAGAGATACTACTTGTGCTTCCAAACATCCCTTAAACCACTTTTGCCATGGGAGTCCACCATACCTACCTATGGATTGAGTAAGATCCTTCAAGTAAGTTGTCATCGGTGCAAGCAATAAAAATTGCTCTCTAAATATGTATGATCTGTTAGTGTGAAGAAAATAAGCTTTATACAAACATGTGATATGGAAAAAATAAAAGCGACAGACTGCATAATAAAGTTCTTTATCACAAGTGGCAATATAAAGTGATGTTCTTTTGCATTAAGATTTTGTGCATCCAACCATAGAAGTGCATGACAACCTCAGCTTCCCTCTATGAAGGGGCTATCTTTACTTTTATCTTCTACCCTTATACATGAGTCATGGTGATTTTCACCTTTCCTTTTTACACTTTTTCTTTTGGCAAGTAGTATGTGTTGGAGAGATCTAGATATATATATATATATATATCCACTCAGATGTAGGTTATCATAAAGTATTATTGTTGACATTACCCTTGAGGTAAAAGGTTGGGAGGCGAAACTATAAGCCCCTATCTTTCTCTGTGTCCGGCTGAGGCTTTGAACCCATAAGTATCGCATGAGTGTTAGCAATTATGAAAGACTAAATGATAGTTGAGTATGTGGACTTGCCGAAAAGCTCTTAAATTGACTCTTTCTGATGTTATGATAAATTGCAATTGCTTCAATGACTGAGATCATAGTTTGTGCGTTTTCAATAAAGTTTCTGATGCGTACTTTACCTTGTGAACAAATTGTTACTTTTGCATAACTAATTATATGACATTATATATTTCTGTTCTAAACATGTGGACATATTTTCAATTTAGGCTTTCGCTTGAGGACAAGCGAGGTCTAAGCTTGGGGGAGTTGATATGTCCATTTTGCATTATGCTTTTATATTGATATTTATTGCATTATGGGTTGTTATTACACATTATATCACAATACTTATGCCTTTTATCTCTTATTTTACAAGGTTTAGATGAAGAGGGAGAATGCCGGCAGCTGGAATTCTGGACTAGAAAAGGAGCAAATATTAGACACCTATTCTGCACAACTCCAAAAGTCCAGAAATTTCACCGAAAATTATTTTGGAATATATAAAAAATATTAGGCGAAGAAAGCACCAGAGGGGGGCCACCAGCCATCCACAAGGGTGGGGGGCACGACCTACCCCCTTGGGCGCGCCCCCTGCCTTGTGGGCAACCTGGCACGACCCCAATGCCTATCTTCTGCTATAAGGTGTGTTTTGACCTAGAAAAAATCAGAGGAAGCTTTCGGGATGAAGCGCCACCGTCTCGAGGCGAAACTTGGGCAGAACCAATCTAGGGCTCCGGCGGAGCTGTTCTGCCCGGGAAACTTCCCTCCGGGAGGGGGAAATCATCGTCATCGTCATCACCAACGATTCTCTCATCGAGAGGGGGTCAACCTCCATCAACATCTTCACCAGCACCATTTCCTCTCAAACCCTAGTTCATCTCTTATTCTGACCTTTGTCTTAAAACCTCAGATTGGTACCTGCGGGTTGCTAGTAGTGTTGATTACTCCTTGTAGTTGATGCTAGTTGGTTTATTTGGTGGAAGATCATATGTTCAGATCCTTAATTATAATTAATACTCCTCTGATTATGAACATGAATATGCTTTGTGAGTAGTTACATTTGTTCCCAAGGACATGGGAGAAGTCTTGTTATAAGTAATCATGTGAATTTGGTATTCGTTCGATATTTTGATGATATGTATGTTGTCTCTCCTCTAGTTGTTTTATGTAAATGTCAACTACATGACACTTCACCATTATTTGGGCCTAGGGGAAGGCATTGGGAAGTAATAAGTAGAAGATGGGTTCCTAGAGTGAGAGAATCTTAAACGCTAGTTTATGCATTGCTACGTATGGGGCTGATTTGGATCCATATGTTTCATGTTGTGGTTAGATTTACCTTAATTCTTCTTCCGTAGTTGTGGATGCTTGCGAGAGGGGTTAATCATAAGTGGGAGGCTTGTCCAAGGAAGGGCAGCACCCAAGCACAGGTCCACCCACATATCAAATTATCAAAGTAAAGAACGCGGATCATATGAGCATGATGGAAACTAGCTTGACAGTAATTCCCATGTGTCCTCGGGAGCACTTTGCTTTATATAAGAGTTCGTCCATACTTGTCCTTTTCTACAAAAAGGATTGGGCCACCTTGCTACACCTTAGTTACTTTTGTTACTTGTTACCTGTTACAAATTATCTTATCACACAACTATCTGTTACCGATAATTTCAGTGCTTGCAGAGAATACCTTGCTGAAAACCGCTTGTCGTTTCCTTCTCCTCCTCGTTGGGTTCGACACTGTTACTTATCAAAAGGACTATGATAGATCCTCTATACTTGTGGGTCATCAAGGCCTCCTTTTAATAAAGAACAGGAACAAAGCATTAACACATAGTGAATACATGAACTCCTCAAACTACGGTCATCACCGGAAAGTATCCCAAATACTGTCACTCGGGTATTTACGGATCATAACACGTAATAGGCGAATATGACTTGCAAGATCGGATCTAGAACATAGATATAATGGTGATAACATAAAAGGTTCAGATCTGAAATCATGGCACCCGGGCCCAAAGTGACAAGCATTAAGCATGGAAAAGTCATATCAACATCAATCTCAGAACATAATGGATACTAGGGATCAAGCCCTAACAAGACTAACTCGATTACATGATGAATCTCATCCAACTCCTCACCGACCAGCATTCCTACGAAGGAATTACACATTCCTGGTTGGGAGCATCATGGAATTGGCGATGAAGGAGGGTTGGTGATGATGAAGATAAAATATCCCCCTCTCCGGAGCCCCAAAGGGACTCCAGATCTGGCCTCCCAATGAAGAACAACAGGTGGCGGTGGCTCTGTATCGTGAAACGAAATAATTCTTCCTCTTTGACTTTTTTCTGGAAAGTAGGTATTTATGGAGTTGGAATCAGGGTCCGCGGGGCCACCAGGTGGGCACAACCCACCTAGGCGCGCCTGGATGGGGGCACCCTGGTGGGTTGTGCTCACCCATGGGCCCCCCTCCGGTGTTTCTTGGCTCCAATATTTGATGTGGCTCGAACTACGTCGGTATTTCCCCAAAGAGGAAGGGATGATGCATCAGAACTATGGTAGGTAATTCCCTCAGTTATGAAACCAATGTATTAATCTAGTAGGAGAACCAAGCAGCACTATGTAAATGGTACCTGCACACAAAGAACACATACTTGCAACCCGACGCTTATGAGGGGTTGTAAATCCCTCTTACGGGTAACGGCGTAGGAAATTAGCAAGTTGATGGGATAAATTTGTGATAGATTGGATAAATAGATCTCTAATAAACATGAAATAAAAGGTACAAATAAAAAGTGCAGCAAGGTATTTTGGAGTTTTTTGGAATAATAGATCTGAAAATAAAAGCAAATAAAAATAGATCTCAAAGCAAATATGATAAAGAATATACCCAAGGGCCGTATATTTCACCAGTGGCTTCTCTCAAGAAAAATAGCATAAAGTGGGTAAACAAATTATTGTTGGGATGTTGGGAAATTTATAGAACTTCGAATAATTATGACAATATCTAGGCAATGATCATTATATAGGCATCACGTCCAAAATTAGTAGACCGACTCCTGCCTGCATCTACTACTATTACTCCACACATCGACCACTATCCAGCATGCATCTAGTGTATTAAGTTCATGGAGAAACGGAGTAATGCAATAAGAACGATGACATGATGTAGACAAGATCTATTCATGTAGGAATATACCCCATCTTGTTATCCTTAATGGCAACGATCAATGTGTGTCTTGCTGCCCCTTCGGTCACTGGGAAAGAACACCACACGACCGGACCCATCACAAGAAAAATCGATCTAGTTGGCCTAACTAAACCAAAGATTCGAAGAAGAAATACAAGGCTATAAGTAATCATGCATATAAGAGATCAAAACTCAAATAACTTTCATGGATAAAATAGATCTGATCATAAACTCAAAGTTCATCGGATCCCAACAAACACACCGCAAAAGGAGTTACATCAAATAGATCTCCAAGAGACCATTGTATTGAGAAACAAAAGAGAGAGATGATGAAGACACGTACCTAGGGTAGGGGCACGGACCTGTCCAAGGAGCCCTATCCTAGGACATCCCTAGGAGAAGTCACCTTTCAATCGACTTGAAGGTATCCCACTCGACGGACTCAAGACACTCGACCAGGAAGCTGTCACTCGACCATGAAGCCAACCACTCGACCGCCAAGATACCTATAGTCGCTCCACAGGCAAACGGTCAGCTGTTAAGTAGTCTTTATAGTCGTTATAGCACTTTATTAGGGGCGTTACCAGTAACGCCCAACCTAAATGTACCTTAAACCCTGCATTACTGAGGGCAGGAGGGGGCTGGCTAACTCTATATAAGCCACCCCCCTCCTCAGTATGAAGGGTTCGCACCCCTGTTATTCACACGCCAGAAATCCAGTCGACCGCCTCCGGGCACCGAGACGTAGGGCTGTTACTTCCTCCGCGAAGGGCCCGAACTCGTACATCTTGGTGTGTTTACAACTTCCCAATAGCTGAGATCTAGCCTCTCCATTCGTACCCCCCTACATCACTGTCAGAGTTAGAACCACGACAGTTGGCGCCCACCGTGGGGCCGGAATCTTAGCGCCTGATTGGAGAAGTTGCGATTTTTTCCGATCCCTTTGATCATGGTTTCGTGCGGAGTTTTGGTGGAGGGCCGCGAGATCCGCCTCGGCATGCTCACGTTCATCGCCGACGACTCCGCCTGGCTTCAGGAGGCGCCACTCGACATCGACGCGCTCCCCGTCCGCGGTGCGACGCATTTCTGCGCATGCGTTCGCGGCGTCCTCCTGCGGCAGCCGTCGACCCAGTATCGGTCGGCCCCCGTATCGTCTCCCCACTCTGTCTCCCACCAGCGCAAGCGCTCCGGTCGGTCGAGACTTCAGAGGTGGGTGAGGCATGCCGTGGCTCGCCAGTCGGCCACCCCGCAAGTCGCGGCAATCGAGCCCGACGAATCCCTCTGCGGCCTGTTTGACTGGCTCCGCGGAGACCGCATCCGGGTGCGACAGCAGCGACCCAACGGCTGAGATCCTGGCGGTTGATGGAACGCACAGTCCTCCCGGTTTCCCCCGCGCTGATGGAGGCGCGGATGGGGGCGGCCCGTCGCATCCCCACGACGAGTATCTCCCCGAACCTCTCACGTCATCACAGCGAGAGGAGCTTCGCCGCCGGAACACAGACGCCCTCCGCACCCCTATCGTCGGAGAGTCCCCCGAGGCCCGGGCCTTGGAGGACGCGCGTTTGGCTAATTTGGCCGAGCGCACTCGACTGGAGAATCTACAACGAGCACTCGACGAGCGAGCGCGTCAGCGGGCTCCCGAGTCTAGTCGACGCCAGCTCTTCCCGCCGACGCAGGTATATCGAACCCCAGTTCAGAATTTGGCCGCTGCGGCCCGTATAGCAGAATCAATTCAGCCCTCCCAGTCGGAGGCTGGCAGGGGCTTGTTACAGATCAGAGCGTTGCTCCGGGCGGCGGGAAACCAGAATTCCGCTGTTTCTCAGTCGCGGAACAGGATCCACAGTCGATCCGTTGCAACCGATACAGTCCAGTCGGCTCACAGCCCGCGGTCGCCCCCGAGGTGAGAGGGATGTGGCGACCGGCATGATCAGTACAGAAGGAACGAGCAGTATGATCACCGATCCAATCGTGATGATCGACGTCGAGTGCCAACCCCTCCCTCGAGGAGTTGGTCATATGCGCCTCGACATCGAGATGACAGGCGCCCTCATAGCGTTGGGCAGAGGGTTCCCGTCGACCCCAGGGACCCAGGCTTTGACGCGAGATCTGTCCTCGTTCAAGGCTTGGTTGACCGGAACAGGGCTCATCGGGAAGGCCAGAACAGAGATGCGCCCGCCAGCAGCAGAGTACATGCTTCAGGGCCAGAGTGTTTCAGTCGAGCCATCAGAGCCGCAGTGATTCCTCCCAATTTCAGGCTGGCGACTGGAATCAGTAAGTTCACCGGTGAATCTAAGCCTGACACTTGGCTCAAAGATTACCGAGTGGCTGTACAGATTGGCGGTGGCAATGATGAGGTGGCCATGAAGCATTTACCTCTCATGATAGAGGGCTCAGCCAGAGCGTGGCTAAATCAGTTGGCACCCAGCAGCATTTACACTTGGGAGGATCTCTCCCGAGTGTTTATCACGACCTTTGAAGGAACATGCAAGCGACCTGCAGGCCTTACAGAGTTGCGGTCTTGCGTGCAGAAGCCGAATGAAACCCTGAGGGAATACATCCAGAGGTGGATCACACTGCATCACTCGGTTGAGAATGTGCCAGACCATCAAGCAGTTTGTGCCTTCAAGGAAGGCGTTAAATACAGAGAGTTGAATCTGAAGTTTGGTCGAACTGGAGAGATGTCTCTGAACCGGATGATGGAGATTGCCACCAAGTACGCTAATGGTGAAGACGAGGACCGACTCCGGAGTGGCAAGCACAAGGCAGTCGCCCAAGAGACCGGAGGAAATTCTAGTCGGAAACAGAAGCGGAAGGCCGAGCCAGCCGCTCCCGGGGAGGCCCTGGCCGTAGCCCAGGGAAACTTCAAGGGAAAACCCAAGGGCTCCTGGAATCCCAAGAAAGTCAAGGATCAGGATGAAAACGATGTTTTGGACCTACCGTGTCACATCCACACCAAGAAAGATGAAGAGGGTAATTTTATCTACCCAAAGCATACCACTCGACAGTGCCGGCTCCTAATCCAGCAGTTTCAAGGCAAACAGTCCAAGGATAAGGAAAAAGAATTAGACAGAGTCGAGGACAAGGAAGATAGCGACGACGGATACCCCCAAATCAATTCCACCCTGATGATTTTTGCTGATGTCGAAAGCAAAAGTCGACTGAAAGTCATCAACCGTGAGGTGAATATGGTTGCTCCGGCAACACCCAGTTATCTGAAGTGGTCTCAGACTGCCATCACGTTCGACCAGTCTGATCACCCTACGCACATTGCCACCCCTGGGAGGCAAGCGTTGGTGGTCAATCCAATTGTCGAAGGCACTCGACTGACCAAAGTCTTGATGGATGGTGGCAGTGGCCTGAACATACTGTATGCCGAAACTTTGAAAGGAATGGGCATTCTGATGTCCAGACTAAGTACCAGTAACATGAGCTTCCACGGAGTCATTCCTGGCAAGAAAGCCGAATCACTCGGCCAGATTGCTCTTGATGTGGTTTTCGGTGATTCAAAGAATTACCGCAAGGAAAAGTTGACATTCGAGGTTGTGGACTTCCAAAGTGCTTATCATGCCATTTTGGGCAGGCCAGCTTACGCACGCTTCATGGCTCGACCATGTTACGTGTACCTAAACTGAAGATGCCTGGCCCTAAAGGGGTAATCACTGTTACAGGCAATCGGAAGAAGGCAGAAGACTGCTTTCAGAAAGGCTCAAAGATTGCAGACGCTCAGATGGCAGTGGTCGAGCTGCAAGAGTACCAAAAGACTGCCGATCCGAGTGAATTGCTACGGGCCAAGAAGCCTGCTTCAGAGTCAACTTTTCAGTCGTCCGGTGAAACAAAGACAGCTCACATTCACCCGACCGACCCCGACGCTGCTCCGACTCACATCTCGACGACGCTCGACTCCAAATAGGAAGAAGCGCTCATCCAGTTCCTCCGTGAGAACTGGGAAGTCTTCGCATGGAAGCCTTCTGACATGCCTGGAGTTCCCAGGGGGCTGGCTGAGCACCGTCTACGAGTCGACCCGAAGTTCAAGCCTGTGAAAGAACATCTTCGACGGTCCGCCGTCCAGAAGAGGAAAGCCATTGGCGAGGAGGTGGCTCGGCTCTTAGCAGTGGAGTTCATCCGAGAGATTTACCACTCCGAGTGGCTCGCCAATGTCGTCATGGTCCCCAAGAAGGACAAGTCACTTCGCATGTGCATTGATTTCAAACATATCAATCCGCCTGCCCGAAAGATCATTTCCCTCTCCCCCGCATCGACCAGATAGTGGACTCGACCACGGGATGTGAGCGTTTGTCTTTTCTAGATGCTTATTCAGGGTACCATCGGATCCGTCTGTATGGACCCGACGAGATCAAAACAGCTTTCATCACTCCATTCGGATGCTTCTGTTACATCACCATGCCGTTCGGCCTCAAGAACGCCAGAGCCACGTTCATGAGAATGATTCAGAAGTGTCTACTCACTCAAATCAGTCGGAATGTGGAGGCATACATGGATGATATTGTGGTCAAGTCACGGAAAGGTTCCGACCTGCGGGCTGACCTTGCTAAAACTTTTGCCAACCTCAGGAGGTATGATATCAAGCTCAATCCATCAAAGTGCACGTTCGGAGTTCCAGGTGGAAAGTTACTCGGTTTTCTCGTTTCCGAACGGGGGATCGATGCCAATCTTGAAAAGGTTGGCACCATACTCCGGATGAAGCGTCCTGTACGCGTGCACAATGTCCAAAAGCTTACAGGCTGCTTGGCCGCTCTAAGTCGATTCATTTCTCATCTCGGTGAAAAGGCGTTTCCTCTTTACAGAGTTCGAGTGGACTCCAGAAGCTGGCGCAGCATTTGCAGAGCTCAAAGCTCTGCTCACCACCCAGCCGGTGCTTGCTGCCCCAATCAGCAAAGAGCCTCTGCTGCTTTACATTGCAGCCACAGGACAAGTTGTCAGTACAGTACTTACGGTCGAGCGGGAAGAAGAAGGAAAGGCCTTCAGAGTTCAGCGCCCAGTCTATTATCTGTCTGAAGTTTTGACCCCTTCAAAACAAAGATACCCTCACTACCAGAAGCTTGTATATGGGATTTACATGACCACGAAGAAGGTTGCACATTACTTCTCTGACCACTCCATTACAGTCGTCAGCGACGCCCCACTGTCAGAGATTCTGCATAACAGAGATGCAACTGGTCGAGTGGCCAAGTGGGCGATTGAACTCCTTCCCTTAGATATCAAGTTTGAAGCAAAGAAGGCTATCAAGTCCCAAGCAATCGCAGATTTCATCGCCGAGTGGATTGAACAGCAACTTCCGACTCAAGTTCACTCGGAGCACTGGACCATGTTCTTCGATGGATCTAAGATGCTAAATGGTTCCGGTGCTGGGGTAGTTCTAGTCTCCCCCCGAGGAGATAAGCTCAGATATGTTCTCCAGATTCACTTCGATTCCTCCAATAATGAAGCAGAGTATGAAGCACTTTCGTATGGGTTGCGCATGGCCATTTCACTCGGTGTCCGTCGCCTCATGGTCTATGGCGACTGAGATTTGGTGGTTAATCAGGTGATGAAGGAGTGGGACGTCAGAAGTCCGGCTATGACTGGTTATTGCAATGCAATGAGAAAGCTAGAAAAGAAATTCGAGGGGTTAGAGCTTCATCACATCCCCCGACTGAAAAATCAAGGAGCTGATGATCTGGCAAAGATAGGCTCCAAGAGAGAAGCCATTCCCAGCAATGTGTTTATGGAGCACATCCGCTCGCCGTCAGTCCAGGAGGATCCTTTCACAGAAGAAGCCCCACAACCGAAAAGTGCCACAGATCCGACTGAAGTCGAAGTTCCTGCTATGGTCGACCTAATCATGGAAGTCTTGGCAATCACTCCCAACTGGACGACACCGTACATCACGTATATCCTAAGGAAAGAGCTCCCAGAGGACGAGGAAGAGGCTCGACAGATCGTCCGCCGATCCAAGGCCTTCACAGTCATAAAGGGGCAGTTGTATAGGGAAAGCGCGACTGGAATTGGTCAGAAGTGCATAACACCAGAAGAGGGTCGGATAATCCTTGATGATATCCACTCGGGGACCTGTGGCCACCATGCGTCCTCTCGGACCATTGTGGCTAAAGCATACCGAGCGGGATTTTACTGGCCTAGAGCAAATGAGATGGCAAAAGAGATAGTCGACAAGTGTGGAGGGTGCCAGTTCTACTCCAACATGTCACACAAGCCTGCATCAGCCCTGAAGACCATTCCACTCGTCTGGCCCTTTGCTGTTTGGGGACTAGACATGGTTGGTCCACTGAGAATAGGCAGAAGTGGTTTCACTCATGTGCTTGTGGCAGTCGACAAGTTTACCAAATGGATTGAAGCTAAGCCTATCAAGAATCTTGATGCTTGCACTGCTATCAGTTTCGTCAGAGGGCTAACATTCAGATATGGAGTCCCGCATAGCATCATCACTGACAATGGGTCAAACTTCGATTCGGACAAGTTCAGAGCTTTTTGCGCCTCTCAAGGCACTAGAGCGACTACGCATCGGTCGCCCATCCCCAGTCGAATGGACAAGCTGAAAGAGTAAATGGTCTGATTCTCAAAGGACTAAAGCCTCGACTGATGCGTGATCTCAAGAACGCGGCAGGTGCTTGGGTCGACGAGCTTCCGTCAGTTCTGTGGGGATTGAGGACCACCCCTAACCGGTCGACTGGAAGAACTCCATTCTTTCTGGTTTATGGAGCCGAAGCGGTTCTGCCAAGTGATCTTCTTCACAACGCGCCCCGAGTCGAGCTTTACACCAAAGATGAAGCAGAACAGGCCCGGCAAGACGCAGTCGACCTCCTAGAAGAAGAGAGGGAGATGGCCATGATCAGATCGACCATTTATCAGCAAGACTTGCGTCGATTCCACGCCCGGAATGTGAAGAGTCGAGCCTTCCAAGAAGGAGATTTGGTCCTCCAAGTGGATCAACAGAAACCACACAAGCTTGCTCCTACTTGGGAAGGCCCCTTCATCATCACCAGAGTCCTCCACAATGGAGCGTATCACCTTTACAATGTTGATCGCCAGATCGACGAGCCACGAGCTTGGAATGCGGAACTACTCCACCCCTTTTACACTTGAGCTCTCCCTTGGACGAGATGTAATAAGAAAAATTTCTGCAGTTTATTTTTTATAAAAGACAAGAGTGTTCCAATAATTGCTGTCACTTCTGCTTGCTTACGAAATCCCCCAGTGGGTGACTTACCGAGTGGAGAGCGATCCTCCCACTCGGGGGCTTAGCTACAGTCTAGCACTCGCCTAAGTTCTCTCACTTAGAGACTTAGCTGCAGTCCGGCACTCGCCTAAGTTTGAAAAATCCTACCGAGTGGAGAGCGATCCTCCCACTCGGGGGCTTAGCTGCAGTCCAGCACTCGCCTAAGTTCTCTCACCTAGAGACTTAGCTGCAGTCCGGCACTCGCCTAAGTTTGAAAAATCCTACCGAGTGGAGAGCGATCCTCCCACTCGGGGGCTTAGCTGCAGTCCAGCACTCGCCTAAGTTCTCTCACCTAGAGACTTAGCTGCAGTCCGGCACTCGCCTAAGTTTGAAAAAATCCTACCGAGTGGAGAGAGATCCTCCCACTCGGGGGCTTAGCTGCAGTCCAGCACTCGCCTAAGTTCTCTCACTTAGAGACTTAGCTGCAGTCCGGCACTCGCCTAAGTTTGAAAAAATCCTACCGAGTGGAGAGCGATCCTCCCACTCGGGGGCTTAGCTGCAATCCAGCACTCGCCTAAGTTATCTCACTTAGGGACTTAGCTGCAGTCCGGCACTCGCCTAAGTTTGAAAAAATCCTACCGAGTGGAGAGCGATCCTCCCACTCGGGGGCTTAGCTGCAGTCCAGCACTCGCCTAAGTTCTCTCACTTAGAGACTTAGCTGCAGTCAGGCACTCGCCTAAGTTTGAAAAAATCCTACCGAGTGGAGAGCAAACCCCCCACTCGGGGGCTTAGCTGCAGCCCGGTGCTCGCCTAAGTGTTTAAAAATCCTACCGAGTGGAGAGCAAACCTCTCACTCGGAGGCTTAGCTACAGCCCAGTGCTCGCCTAAGTACAAGACTCAACCCAATCCGCGAGTCGACTGCTAACTCCCCCTTCGGAATTGCGCCGCAAATACAAGGTCATTTCGAGTGAAGATCAAGTTCCACTTGACGAATCAAACCATGAAGATGTCCAACGATAAATCAATTTCAGATAAAGCCTAAAAGGTCCCAGACCTCAAAGTACTCGAGCCCTCGGCTCGGCAAAGTTTAACTGTTACATGTCCACTCGGCATCCCGAGGCAAATTTAAGGCAGATTTTAACGGTTACAAATCCACTCGGCATCCCGAGGTAAAATTAAAGTTTTTCACTCCTCAGGAGGAGGACTGGAAGGGGCGACGAACTCATCCAAGTCGATCCCGTCGGCAATACGGGTGGCAGCGGCGATGAAAGTTTCCATGAAGTCTTGAAAGCTGTGCTTCCTGGTATTTGCAACTTGGATGGCCGCCAGCTTTTCTTCTCGCGCCTCGTTGCAATGGACGCGGACCAGAGACAGAGCGACATTAGCACCACATCTAGCAGAAGATTTCTTCCATTCCACCACTCGACCTGGGACTTCGTTAAGTCGAGCCATCAGAGACTCGAGGTCGTTCTGAAGCGTCGTCCCAGGCCAGAGTGATGTGTCGATCTGCGACATTGCAACTTTCAGCCGAGCCAGATAATCAACAACGCTGGTAACACGAGACTCCAGTCGGAGCACGTTCATGGCAGCCTCGTCCTTCATGAGAGAATTGGCGGGATCCAAGCCTGGCTCCACTCGACCGGTTTCCTCTTTGAAGTTTTGGCAGAATTCTGCAAACACGATTCAAGAATAAGACAGTGGCTGTACGCGGGCTCGGCAACTACAAGACAGTCGGGTTGGAATAATTACCTTCGAGCAAGACGAACAGCTTCTTGGCGAGCCCTCCGAGATAAGCCTCCAGATCTTTTGCCTTCCCCGCCAGCTCGCCCGCCTTGTCGTGCAGAGCCATCTTCTCCTTCTTCAGTCGACTGGCATCTCGATTAGCTATCTCGAGAGCAGCTTTCATTCTGGAGTTCTCCTCTTCAAGGGTCCCGACCGAAGCTAGCTTCTCTTCTGCGAGCTTCGTTTTGCTCGAGGCCTCCTTCAGCGCCTCTGCAAGGTCTTGATCCTTCTTCTTCAGGGCTTCCTCCAGTCTATCTGCGACGCATCGAGTGGAACCAACATCAAGAATGGACAAGAAAGAAAAGCCACCCGTTAAGAATGGAGAACCTCACCAGCCATACCTTTTGCCTCTTCTTGCGCCTTCTTCAAATTCTCCTGAGCAAGCTTCAAGTTAAGGTTGAGCTGGATCTGCTGATTCTCCAACTCAGTATAGCGAGCTACAAGTTCGCAAGATTTCTGTAAAAAGAAAAATCAGTCGACAGACGTCCAAGATAAGTTGCTTCCGAGTAACTAAGAGACAATGATGACGTTTCTAAGACCACAGCCGAATCAAAAACATTCGACAGTAGTCTCGGGGACTACACCCAGTGGGTGCACTCAGCGTGCCCCCACTGGTTTAAAAAAAAGAGAAAGAGAGAAAAAGTCGACTGCCCACAGTCGACCGGATACAGTTCCACTCGACCTGGCCCGACCAAACCGAGTGAAGAAATACAGCTATAGCAACACAATGTAAAGACTACAGTCGACTGCCAGCAGTCCACCGTAGTCTCGGGGACCACACCCAGTGGGTGAACTTAGCGTGCCCCCACTCGTCCAAAGATTGGCAGACACACCCACCGGGTGTACAAAAGATCTTCGGAAAAGAGACTCTTCAAATAGCATATCATAACAGACCAAGTGTTGAGTCGACTGGCCTGGACGTTGCTCTGAAGAGCCGAACTCACGTCATAGGCTGCTTGGCTGGCCTCCCGAGCCATCTTCACTTGCTCCATCATGATCCCCGCCTGGCGTATAGCCTCCTTTGCAGCAGCCGCTTGGTCCTCAGGGACGGGGTATGCGGCAAAAAGTGAAGACGGATCCGCAGTCGACGACGAGGGCCGCGCACTCGCCAGAGGAACGGCGAAGGTCACAGAAGCCCGAGCGGCGTCACCACCATCCCAAGCCACGGCCTCGGACGCCGGAGCAGATTGGGGGGTCTTGTCAGCCGACGCCCTCTTGTGCCTCCTCACTCTCAACGGACCGTTGTCGTCATCATCCGGGAGGTCGATAACATGAGGAGGGGCTACAAAGGAAAAGTTCAATCGACCAGAGTTGGAGTAAATGATCAGTCGACTCAATACAGAATGTCAGTAATCGTACCAGGGTTGGAGGTAACAGCATCCTCCATCTCTTGGTCGTCACCCTTGGCGGAGACCTCAGAAGTAGCAGCACTGCAAAACTCGAAAGTCAGTCGGTTGTCTCAATGAATCGACCAAGGATCTGTCCATGGTCGACGAAGGAAAACAAGTTTTATTATTACCCAGAAATGGTAGGGACAGCTATCTTCATCTTGGGTAGAGCCTTGGGCGTCTTGGACAACGTCGTGCGTGGGAGCTTGGAGACCTTCCCAGTCGGCGTAGGAGAAGAGGTCCGAGGGCGTTTCGACGACTGCCCAACAGAAGCAGTCGCCTCGCCACGTTCCCGCGCTGGGTCGTGTGTGTGCTTGGACCGCCCCTCTGGGCGAGGGGGTTCGACCTCCTCCTCCTCCTCTTCGCTGGAGTCGACATTGACGTCTCCCTCTCCTTCACCGTTGGACTCCCACTCGCCTTGGTCGTCCCCGCTCTCACCTCCGCTCGCCTCCCCTTCCTCAGTTTGCCCCTGAGCCCCGTTGGGCGTCGAGTACATCTCGGTGGTCGCCTGGAAAACAATAGACAAGACGAAAGTCGATCGACCAACTCAAAGAAGACCAATGCAAAAAACAAGATTTCAGTCGGGAGCATTTTCAGTCGGAATGCAAAGAACAAGACATACCTGGTCCACTTCATACGAGTTGTCGAGTGGAGTTACCCTCCTGGCTCCTTGGGGGTTGTCTTTGTTCCCCGTAATGCTCGACAGCCACCCCTCCAGCATCTCGTCGGTGACCTCCTCCGGGTGGATCCGAGTGGTGTCATCAAGACCAGAATACAACCACATCGGGTGGTCTCGGGCCTGGAGCGGTTGGATGCGCCTCTGGAGGAAGACCTCCAGTAGGTCCATCCCAGTCACACCCTCACGGACAAGCTCGACCACTCGACCGGCCAGCACTTTGACTTGGGCCCTTTCCTCCGGCGTTACTTTCAGAGAAGCGGGTTTTTCAGCTCGGTCGAGGGAGAAAGGAGGAAGACCAGTCGACTGTCCTGGGTCGCCTGGTCCTGACAGTAGAACCAGGTCGACTGCCAACCACGGACCGACTCCGGGAAAGTAATGGATGGAAAACAGCTCTTCCCCCTCGCCTGGATCGCCAAGCCCCCGCACAACTGGATCACCAGCGTCCTCTCGTCACTCGACTTGGCCTTCTTGACCGATTGAGAACGGCAAGTAAAGATGTGTTTGAAAAGTCCCCAATGGGGGCGGTAACCCAAGAAAGCCTCACACATGGAAATGAAAGCGGCAAGGTATACAATGGAGTTGGGAGTGAAGTGGTGGAGCTGCGCTCCGAAGAAGTTCAAGAAGCTCCGGAAAAAAGGATGGGGCGGCAGAGAAAACCCGCGGTCGATGTGGGTGGCTAGGAGCACGCACTCACCGTCGCGGGGTTGAGGTTCGATCTCTCCCCCCGAAAGACGCGCGGCTTGGTGGGGAATGACTCCCCCCTCGACCATGTCATCGAGATCCTCTTGCCGGAGCACCGACGGCATCCAGTCGCCCTGGATCCAACCTTTGGGCAGAGCGGTCCTAGAGGAAGATCCGCCCCGAGCTGACCTCTTCCCTTTCCCCGCCGCCGCCGCCTTCTTCGCGCGCTCCAGAGCGGAGGTCTTGCTCTTCGTCATCGTCGCCGGCGAAGTCTCGCACGGGCCTGCTGCGCTGGGGCGGGAATGGAGGTGGCGGAAGGACTTGCGAAGGGAGAGAGGCGGAAGAAAGGAGGAGAAGAGAGAGCACTGCTTGGAAACCCCGAGCCGGCGATTTATAAGGGACCGCTTCCGAGTGGCTGACTGGTAGGCCCAGGCTATCCAGTCAAATCCCGCAGCGGACGCGTGCGCGGTACGTGGCGAAAAAGGTGATGCGGGGATCGAGGAGCTTTCGCTTTATCGCTTCTGATTACTGTGGCCGCTCCTGCCCCGCGCGCTTCCCAAAATCCGGATCCTGCGACATCCGCGGGCCACAGAACAACTTGTCAAAACAGGAGGCCCCGATCGCGCCGGCGCCCAGTATGTCACAAACAGAGAAATTCACTCGACGAAAGGCCTGGAAAGGATCAAGGCGACTGAAAAAGGTTGGCAACGTCATCCGTGACGATTGACCCAAAACGAGGCGCTCACGTAGCCCAAAGAACCAGTCGGAAAGATCTCCAACTCTTTCCCCACTCTAACCTCGATCCATTCGGGGGCTAATGATGAAGACACGTACCTAGGGTAGGGGCACGGACCTGTCCAAGGAGCCCTACGCTAGGACATCCCTAGGAGAAGTCACCTTTCAATCGACTTGAAGGTATCCCACTCGACGAACTCAAGACACTCGACCAGGAAGCTGTCACTCGACCATGAAGCCAACCACTCGACCGCCAAGAGACCTATAGTCGCTCCACAGGCAAACGGTCAGCTGTTAAGTAGTCTTTATAGTCGTTATAGCACTTTATTAGGGGCATTACCAGTAACACCCAACCTAAATGTACCTTAAACCCTGCATTACTGAGGGCAGGAGGGGGCCGGCTAACTCTATATAAGCCACCCCCCTCCTCAGTATGAAGGGTTCGCACCCCTGTTATTCACACGCCAGAAATCCAGTCGACCGCCTCCGGGCACCGAGACGTAGGGCTGTTACTTCCTCCGCGAAGGGCCCGAAATTGTACATCTTGGTGTGTTTACAACTTCCCAATAGCTGAGATCTAGCCTCTCCATTCGTACCCCCCTACATCACTGTCAGAGTTAGAACCACGACAAGAGAAGAAGCCATGTAGCTATTGACTACAGACCCTAAGGTCTACAATGAACTACCCACGCATCATTGGAGAGGCACCAATGAGGATGATGAACCCCTTCGCGATGGTGTCTAGATTGGATATTGTGTTTCTGGAACTTGCTACGGCTAAAATTGTGTTTCGCCAACTCCCCTCGGATCCCCCTCTGGTACTTCCTTGGCCCATCGTGTGTCTTTGAAGGATATATGCCCTAGAGGCAACAATAAAGTTGTTATTTTTATTTCCTTATATCATGATAAATGTTTATTATTCATGCTAGAATTGTATTAA
Organism: Triticum urartu; assembly: GCF_056163025.1. NCBI lineage: Eukaryota > Viridiplantae > Streptophyta > Magnoliopsida > Poales > Poaceae > Triticum > Triticum urartu. The sequence continues at coordinate 224,194,970 of NC_141878.1, forward strand.
CCGGAAACTTAGTACATGTGTGAACACATAGAAAAAAAGTGTCACTAGTTTGCCTCTACTTGACTAGCTCGTTGAATCAATGATGGTTATGTTTCCTAACCATAGACATGAGTGGTCATTTGATTAACGGGATCACATCATTAGAGAATGATGTGATTGACTTGACCCATTCCGTTAGCTTAGCATTTGATCGTTTAGTATATTGCTATTGCTTTCTTCATGACTTATACATATTCCTATGACTATGAGATCATGGAACTCCCGAATATCGGAGGAACACTTTGTGTGCTACCGAACGTCACAACATAACTGGGTGATTATAAAGGTGCTCTACAGGTGTCTCCAATGGTGTTTGTTGAGTTGGCATGGATCAAGATTAGGATTTGTCACTCCGATTGTCGGAAAGGTATCTCTGGGCCCTCTCGGTAATGCACATCACTATAAGCCTTGCAAGCAATGTGACTAATGAGTTAGTTGCGGGATGATGCATTATGGAACGAGTAAAGAGACTTGCCGGTAAGGAGATTAAACTAGGTATTGAGATACCGACGATCGAATCTCGGGCAAGTAACATACCGATGACAAAGGGAACAACGTATGTTGTTATGCGGTTTGACCGATAAAAGATCTTCGTAGAATATGTAGGAACCAATATGAGCATCCAGGTTCCGCTATTGGTTATTGACCGGAGATGTGTCTCGGTCATGTCTACATAGTTCTCGAACCCGTAGGGTCCGCACGCTTCATTCGGTGACGATCGATATTATGAGTTTATGTGTTTGATGTACCGAAGGTACTTCTGAGTCCCGGATGAGATCGGGGACATCACGAGGAGTCTCGAAATGGTCGAGACATAAAGATCGATATATTGGACGACTATATTCGGACATCGGAAAGGTTCCGAGTGATTCGGGTATTTTTCGGAGTACCAAGGAGTTACGGAAATACGGGGGAAGAAGTATTGGGCCTCATGGGCCAAGTGGTGGAAGAGAGGAGGCAGGACAAGGCAAGGCGCGCACCCCCCTAGCCCAAACCGAATCTGACTAGGGGGCCGGCCCCCCTTTCCTCCTTTCCTCCCTCTCCTTCCTTCTCGCTCTCCTCCTTCCTTTCCCCCTCCTAGTAGGAGTAGGAAAGGGGAGTCATACTCCTACTAGGAGGACTCCTTCTCCTGACGCGCCCTACTAGGAGAACACACAAGTTGATTGTTCCAAGCCGTGTGTGGTGCCCCCCTTCACCATAATCCACCTCGATCATATCGTAGCGGTGCTTAGGCGAAGCCCTGCGTCGGTAGCAACATCATCACCGTCAACACGGTGTCGTGCTGACAGAACTCTCCCGTGAAGCTCTGCTGGATCGGAGTTCGTGGATGTCATCGAGCTGAACGTGTGCTGAACTCGGAGGTGCCGTGCGTTCGGTACTTGGATCGGTTGGATCATGAAGACGTTGGACTACATCAACTGCGTTCTCATAATGCTTCCGCTTACGGTCTACGAGGGTACCTAGACGATACTCTCCCCTCTCCTTGTTGTGCATCACCATGACCTTGCGTGTGCGTAGGAATTTTTTTGAAATTACTACATTCCCCAACAGGGGCATCCGAGCCAGGTTTATGCGTAGATGTTATATGCACGAGTAGAACACAAAGGAGTTGTGGGTGTGGGTATATACATATTGCTTGCCATCACTAGTTGATTCTTGATTCGGTGGCATTGTTGGATGAAGCAGCCCAGACCAGCATTACGCGTACGCTTACGCGAGACTGGTTCTACCAACGTGCTTCACACACAGGTGTCTAGTGGGTGTCTGTTTCTCCAGCTTTAGTTGAATCAGATTCAATGAACATGGTTCTTTCTGAAGATCAAAAAGCAATCACTATACCACGTTGTGGTTTTTGATGCGTAGGTAAGAACGGTTCTAGCTCAGCCTGTAGCAGCCACATAAAACTTGCAACAACAAAGTAGAGGACGTCTAACTTGTTTTTGCAGGGCGTGTTGTGATGTGATATGGTCAAGAAATGATGCTAAATTTTATTGTATGAGATGATCATGTTTTGTAACACAGTTATCGGCAATTGGCAGGAGCCATATGGTTGCCGCTTTATTGTATGAAATTTAATCGCCATGTAATTGCTTTACTTTATCACTAAGCGGTAGTGATAGCCGTGGAGGCAATAGTTGGCGTGACTGTTGGAAATATGCCCTAGAGGCAATAATAAATTGGTTATTATTATATTATATTTCATTGTTCATGATAATCGTTTATTATCCATGCTAGAATTGTATTGATAGGAAACTCAGATACATGTGTGGATACATAGACAACACCATGTCCCTAGTAAGCCTCTAGTTGACTAGCTTGTTGATCAATAGATGGTTACGGTTTCCTGACCATGGACATTGGATTTCATTGATAATGGGATCACATCATTAGGAGAATGATGTGATGGACGAGACCCAATCCTAAGCCTAGCACAAAGATCGTGTAGTTCGTATGCTAAAGCTTTTCTAATGTCAAGTATCATTTCCTTAGACCATGAGATTGTGCAACTCCCGGATACCGTAGGAGTGCTTTGGGTGTACCAAACGTCACAACGTGACTGGGTGGCTATAAAGGTACACTACGGGTATCTCCGAAAGTGTCTGTTGGGTTGGCACAAATCGAGACTGGGATTTGTCACTCCGTGTAAACGGAGAGGTATCTCTGGGCCCTCTCAGTAGGACATCATCATAATGTGCACAATGTGACCAAGGAGTTGATCATGGAATGATGTGTTACGGAACGAGTAAAGAGACTTGCCGGTAACGAGATTGAACAAGGTATCAGGATACCGGCGATCGAATCTCAGGCAAGTATCGTACCGATAGACAAAGGGAATTGTATACGGGATTGATTGAATCCTTGACATCGTGGTTCATCCGATGAGATCATCTTGGAGCATGTGGGAGCCAACATGGGTATCTAGATCCTGCTGTTGGTTATTGACCGGAGAGTTTTCTCGGCCATGTCTGCATGACTCCCGAGCCCGTAGGGTCTACACACTTAAGGTTCCGGATGTTGTTCGGAGTCCCGGATGAGATCCCGGACGTCACGAGGAGTTCCGGAATGGTCCGGAGGTAAAGATTGATATATATGAAGTATGGTTTTGGCCACCGGAAGTGTTCCGGGCATCACCGGTAGTGTACCGGGACCACCGGAGGGGTCCGGGGGTCCACCGGGAGGGGCCATCGGCCCCGGAGGCCTACATGGACCAATAGTGGTAGGGGACCAGCCCCTAGGTGGGCTAGGGCACCTCCCACCAAAGCCCAAGGCGCCTCCAAGAGGGGAGGGGGGCAAACCCTAGGGCAGATGGGCACTAAGGCCCACCCCAGGTGCGCCTCCCCCTCTTCCCCTTGTGGCCGCCACCCTAGATGGGATCTAGGGCTGCCGCACCCCTTGGGGTGGGAACCCTAGGTGGGGGCGCAGCCCTCCCTCTCCCCCTATATATAGTGGAGGCAAAGGGGCATCCCAACACACGAAGTTCTTCCTCTGTTGGCGCAGCCCTACCCCTCTCCCTCCTCATCTCTCGTAGTGCTTGGCGAAGCCCTGCTGGAGTCCCGCGCTCCTCCACCACCACCATGCCATCGTGCTGCTACTGGACGGAGTCTTCCCCAACCTCTCCTTCTCCCCTTGCTGGATCAAGGCGTAGGAGACGTCACCGGGCTGCACGTGTGTTGAACGCGGAGGCGCCGTTGTTCGGCGCTTAGATCGGAATCAACCGCGATCTGAATCGCTACGAGTACGACTCCTTCATCCGCATTCTTGCAACGCTTTCGCTTAGCGATCTACAAGGGTATGTAGATGCACTCCCCTTCCCCTCGTTGCTAGATTACTCCATAGATTGTTCTTGGTGATGCGTAGAATTTTTTTAATTTCTGCTACGATCCCCAACAGTGGCATCATGAGCTAGGTCTATGTGTAGTTTCTATGCACGAGTAGAACACAAGTTGTTGTGGGCGTCGATTTTGTCAATTTACTTGCCGTTACTAGTCTTATCTTGATTCGGCGGCATCGTGGGATGAAGCGGCCCGGACCGACCTTACACGTACGCTTACGTGAGACTGGTTCCACCGACTGACATGCACTAGTTGCATAAGGTGGCTAGCGGGTGTCTGTCTTTCCCACTTTAGTCGGATCGGATTCGATGAAAAGGGTCCTTATGAAGGGTAAATAGAAATTGGCATATCACGTTGTGGTTTTGGCGTAGGTAAGAAACATTCTTGCTAGAAACCTATAGCAGCCACGTAAAAACTTGCAACAACAATTAGAGGACGTCTAACTTGTTTTCGCAGCATGTGCCGTGTGAAGTGATATGGCCAAAAGGATGTGATGAATGATATATGTGATGTATGAGATTGATCATGTTCTTGTAATAAGAATCACGACTTGCATGTCGATGAGTATGACAACCGGCAGGAGCCATAGGAGTTGTCTTAATTTATACATGACCTGCGTGTCAACATAAACGTCATGTAATTACTTTACTTTATTGCTAAAGCGTTAGCCATAGTAGTAGAAGTAATAGATGACGAGACAACTTCAAGAAGACACGATGATGGACATCATGATGATGGAGATCATGGTGTCATGCCGGTGACAACAATGATCATGGAGACTGAAAGATGGAGATCATAAGGAGCAAAATGATATTGGCCATATCATTTCACTATTTGATTGCATGTGATGTTTATCATGTTTTACATATTATTTGCTTAGAACGATGGTAGCTTAAATAAGATGATCCCTCACTAAAATTTCAAGAAAAGTGTCCCCCCTAACTATGCACCGTTGTGAAGGTTCATTGTTTCGAAGCACCACGTGATGATCGGGTGTGATAGATTCTAACGTTCGAATACAATGGGTGTTGACGAGCCTAGCATGTACAGACATGGCCTCGGAACACATGCGAAACACTTAGGTTGACTTGACGAGCCTAGCATGTACAAACATGGCCTCAGAACACGGAAGACCGAAAGGTCGAACATGAGTCGTATAGAAGATACGATCAACATGAGATGTTCACCGTTGATGACTAGTCCGTCTCACGTGATGATCGGACACGGCCTAGTCGATTCGGATCATGTTTAACTTAGATGACTAGAGGGATGTCTATCTGAGTGGGAGTTCATTAAATATTTTGATTAGATGAACTTAATTATCAAGAACATAGTCTAAATTGTCTTTGCAAATATGTTGTAGATAAATAGCTCACGTTGTTGCTCCCCATTTCAGTACGTTCCTAGAGAAAGACCAAGTTGAAAGATATTGTAAGCAATGATGCGGACTGGGTCTGTAGTCCGAGGAGTGTCCTCACTGCTACACAGAAGGCTTACGTCTTTGATGCACCGCTCGATGTGCAAACCCCTACAACGTCGTCTGTGGATGTCGTGAACACCTGATAGACACATCCTGATGACTACTTGTAGATAAATAGCTCACGTTGTTGCTCCCTATTTCAATACGTTCCTAGAGAAAGACCAAGTTGAAAGATATTGTAAGCAATGATGCGGACTGGGTCTGTAGTCCGAGGAGTGTTCTCACTGCTACACAGAAGGCTTACGTCTTTGATGCACCACTCGATGTGCAAACCCCTACAACGTCGTCTGTGGATGTCGTGAACACCTGACAGACACATCCCGATGACTACTTGATAGTTTAGTGCACCATACTTCACGGCTTAGAATCGGGATTCCAATGATGTTTTGAACGCCATAAGACATATGAGATGTTCCAAGAGCTGAAATTGGGATTTCAGGCTCATGCCCGTGTTGAGAGGTATGAGACCTCTGACAAGTTCTTTTGCCAACAAGATGGAGGAGAATAGCTCAGCTAGTGAGCATGTGCTCAGAATGTGTGGGTGCTACAATCACTTAAATCAAGAGGGAGTTAAACTTCCAGATAAGATAGTGATTGATAGAGTTCTCTAGCCACTATCACTAAGCCACTAGATCTTCGTGATGAACTATGACATGCAAGGGATGGAGTTAATTCCGGAGCTGTTCGCGGTGCTTAAGACCGCAAAAGGTAGAAATCAAGAAGGAGCATCAAGTGTTGATGGTTTAACAAGACCACTGGTTTCAAGAAGGGCAAGGGCTAGAGGGGAAACTTCATGGATGGCAAACTAGTTGCCGCTCTAGTGAAGGAACCCAAGGTTAAACCTGAGACTGAGTGCTTCTATTGTAAGGGGAACGATCACTGGTAGAGGAATTACCCCAAATGCATGGTAGATAAGAAGGCTGGCAACTTCAACAAAGTATATATGTGTTATTAATGTGTACCTCACTAGTACTCATGGTAGCACCTGGGTATTGGATATCGGTTCAGTTACTATTATTGGTGACTTGAAGCAAAAGCTACGGACTAAACGGAGACTGGCTAAGAGCGAGGTGACGATGTGTGTTCGAAGTGTTTCCAAAGTTGATGAGATCACCATCGCACGCTCCATCTGCCTTTGGGATTAGTATTGAACCTAGATAAATGTTATCAAGTGTCTACGTTGAGCATAAATATGATTAGATCATGTTCATTGCAATATGGTTATTCATTTAAGTTAGAGAATAATGGTTATTCTGTTTACATGAATAATACCTTTCATGGTCATGCACCCTATGTGAATGGTTCATTGAATCTCGGTCGTGGTAATACACATGTTCACGCCAAAAGATGTAGAGTTAATAATGATAATACCACTTTCTTGTGGCACTGCCGCTTAGGTCATATTGGTGTAAGATGCATGAAGAAACTCCATGTCGATGGATGTTTGGAGTCACTTGATTTTGAATCACTTGACACATGCAAGCCATTCCTCATGGGCGGGATGACTAAGACCCCATTTTCAGGTACAATGAAATGGGCAAGTGACTTGTTGGAAATCATACATGCTGATGCGTGTGATCCAATGAGAAATTGAAGCGTGCGGTGGATATCGCTATTTTCTCATCTTCACTGACAATTTGAGTAGATATAGGTATATTTACTTAATGAAGCACAAGTCTGAAACGTTTGAAAAGTTCAAGTGATTTCAGAGTGAAGTTAAGAATCATCATAACAAGAAGATCAAATTCCTACGATCTGATCAATGAGAATTTCTGAGTTATGAGTTTGGCAAACACTTAAGACATTGTGAATTGTTTCGCAGTTGAAGCCACCTGGAACACCACATCGTAATGGTGTGTTTGGACGTCGTAATCGAACCTTATGAGATATGGTGCGATCTATCACTACTAGAAAAAGGGCTATAGATGGGATTGACACTAATGGCGCACCAGACAAGCGGTGCGCCATTAGTATATTCTAATGGCGCACCACCTTCTGATACGCCATTAGAGTTGAAACTACTAATGGCGCACCTAGCCCGGGTGCGCCATTAGTATCAAAAATTTTTTTAACTAGTGCGCCTGTCCAAACATACTAATGGCGCATCCAGACAAAGTGCGCCATTACTAGTTGTAACTAGTAATGGCGCACCTGCCGGAAAGTGCGCCACTAATGTTGTTTTTTTTATTATATTTTTTATTCCCTTTTTTGCAAAACTACTAATGGCGCACTGTGGGACAGTGCGCCATTAGTATTTTTTTTGCAAAACTACTAATGGCGCACCACCAGAAGGTGCGCCATTAGTAACCTGGATTACTAATGGCGCATTTAGATTTGGTGCGCCATTAGTAAGTGGGCAGCAACAAGATATTTTGGACAACCTCTCCTACCTACACTCACTTTCTCCCCACTTCATTCTCTCCACCTCCTCCTTGTCTCGGGTGCGTCCTCTTTTTCACCTCATTTCCACCATAGATTCATTCAATTTAAGTGGTTAAATTACCTTGTTTTGATAGGTAAGTAAGGGGGGAAGCTATATTTATGTTGTTCTCCCTACAACAATGTGCACATGCACTTTTTATGGCCTAGCTAGATCTATGTATGTTCGTGGTGTTGCATATGTTTGTGGTGTTGCATATGTGTTTGTGTTTGGAGGTGTACCAGTATTTGAAATGCGATAGTTGCCAATATTTTGCCGAAATGTTGATTCATTTCCGTTTCGGCGAGAATTTTGGCATTAAGCATTCTTTTTGGTCCTATTTTTAGGGAAAGTCATGCCAAATTTTTTCTTGGTTCTAAAATATCGTTTTGCTCTACCTCGCAGGCGACCATGGTCCGCATGATGACCGAAGGCATCGTGAATAGGTTTTTGAGGTCCGCGAAGGCCAAGATGCTTCAAAAGAACGAGACGGAGATAAGATGTCCGTTTCGAAGATGCAAGCTGAAGAGCCTTATTGCGGACCCGGAATCCGGGAAGGTGCGGGACCACCTGCTCTTGCGTGGTTTCATGGATGGCTATCGGTGGCAAGGTGATGAAGATGACTACGAAGTCGTCCATGGGGGTCGGGCAAGAAATGAGGAAGGGCAGGAAGACAACCACCGCGGCTCGGGCGGGCGAGAAGACGAAGAATCCCCAGGAGATGATCACAACGGTGATGCTGTACACAGTCATCATGTAGAAGATGCAGGACATGATGATGAGGAAGATGCCGGAGCAAACGACGGGCATGATCATGAAGATGATGATGCCGGCGGAGTAGACGACGCTGGACCATCGATGGGCTGGGTGCAGGACCCTCATATTCAAGAGCTGCTTCTCAAGCAGACGGATAACGCAAGAGCTGCCGCCCGAGAGAAAGCCAAGATGGATCAACTTGAGTTAGACGCGGTTACTCCATTGTATGAGGGATGCAGGCCCGAGGATACCCGCCTGAAAGTAACGCTCATGGCTCTGGAGATGAAGGTAAAACACAAAATGACCGACGCATGCTTCGACGAGAACATGTCATTCTGGCATGAACGTCTTCCCAAGGGGAACAAGTGCCCGACCAGTTTGGAGGAGGCAAATAAAATCGTGTGTCCTCTGGATTTACCGCACGTGAAATACCATGTGTGCATGAACAATTGCATCATTTATCGGGACGAGCACGCGGAGTCTACCATATGTCCGGTGTGCGGCGTCACTCGATACAAGAAGAGGAAGAAAGCTCCTCGAAAAGTGGTGTGGTACTTTCCGATCACTCCTCGTCTGCAGCGGTATTTCGCGGACCCTAAGGTAGCAAAGCTCCTGCGTTGGCACGCGGATAGGGAGGAGAAGAAGCGAGAAGATGACGCAAATGATCCGGAGATAGATAAAAAAGACAAGATGCGGAGTCACCCTAAGGATGCGAGCCAGTGGCAAGCGTTGAACTTCGAAGACCCAGAATTTGGGAACGATCCAAGGAACATCGTGCTGGGCGCGAGCACCGATGGAGTCAATCCGTTTGGCAGCCAGAGAAGCACACATAGCACCTGGCCTGTGTTTGTGTGGATGTACAACCTTCCCCCCTGGTTGTGCATGAAGAGGAAGTACATTCACATGAGTATGCTAATTGAAGGACCGAAACAACCAGGGAACGGCATCAATCTGTATCTGGGGCTGCTGAAAGAGGAGCTTGACACGCTGTGGAAAACGCCAGCCAATATGTGGGACGCCGCAGAGAAAGAATATTTCCCTATGAGAGCCGCGCTGCTCACGACGGTGCACGACTATCTCGGTTACGGATATGTCGCGGGGCAGGTGGTCCACGGATTTTCTGGATGCGTCAGGTGCATGGATGACACAACGTATCGCCAGCTAGATAGAGATCCCGGGTCTTCGAAAACCGTGTTCATGGGACATCGAAGGTGGATTCGCGACGATGACCCGTGGAGAAAACGCAAGGATCTGTTCGATGGTGAAACCGAACCCCGAGCACGCCCACGTACGAGGAGCGGCGAGGAAATAGACGAGCTGTTGAAAAATTGGAAAGACTGCCCACTGCCGGGAAAGAAGCAAAAGGCGCCAGAGCCGGGAAAGAAGCGAAAGGCGCCAGAGCCGCTGCTGAAGGTATGGAAAACGAGGTCTGTTTTCTGGGACTTGCCGTACTGGAAGATCCACCGTGTGCCTCACAGCCTTGATGTCATGCATATCACGAAGAACGTGTGCGAGAGTCTGCTTGGTACCCTGCTCAACATGCCAGAGAGGACCAAAGATGGGCCGAAAGCAAGGGCAGACTTGAAATCAATGGGCATCAGGCAGGAGCTTCACGCTATATATGATGATCATGATGATGATGATGATGATGATGATGATGATGAGGCGAAGCAGGACACGGAAAGTCGTCGCAAAGGCAAGAAGGCCAAGAAGACCGGAAATGACTACCCTCCCGCGTGCTTCACTCTAAGTCAGGAGGAGATCGAGCAGTTTTTCACCTGCCTCGTAGGAGTAAAACTTCCTTACGATTACGCGGGGAAGATAAGCAGATACCTAGACCCAGCGAAGCTGAAGTTCAGCGGGATGAAGTCTCACGACTTTCACGTTCTGATGACGCAGATACTTCCAGTTGCTATCCGTGGGATCATGGACGCGCACGTCCGTGAAACCCTATTTGGCCTATGCAACTTTTTCGACGTCATCTCTCGGAAGTCTGTTGGCGTGAGGCAACTCAGAAGGCTACAGGAAGAGATCATGGTGATACTATGCAAGCTTGAGATGTACTTCCCGCCCGCATTCTTCGACGCTATGGTGCATCTGCTGGTCCATATCGTGGACGATATCATCCAACTCGGGCCGACATTCCTGCACAGCATCATGCTGTTCGAAAGGATGAATGGTGTCATCAAAGGATACGTTCGCAACATGTCACGTCCAGAGGGAAGCATAGCCAGGGGCTTTCTGACCGAAGAGTGCATCTCCTCCCCGTTGGTCTGCCCGTCAACAGGCACCTCGGCAGGCTCGCTGGATGGGGTCACCATGAGGGTCGTCGCGAAATGCATGTCGACTTCGAGGGTCGACTCGCCGACTTTGAAAGAGCAAACCTAGTCGCGCTACAACACATAGACGTGGTCGATCCTTGGGTGGTACAGCACAAAACCTTTATTAAGAAGACGTACAATGACCGAGGCCAACAGAGGACAGACGGAGATATACTTAAAGAGCACAACTCATGTTTCACGCGTTGGTTCAAGCAGAAGCTTCTGTCGTACCCTTTACATGAGGATTCTTCCGCGGAAGAACAACTCATATTCGCCTTGTCACAGGGCGCCGAGCACAACCTGATGACCTATGAGGCGTACGATATCAACGGCTACACATTCTACACCGAGGCCAAGGACATGAAGAGCGATGGTTATCAGAACTCCGGGGTAACGATGGAATCCTACACCGGTAACGACAAGGACAAATACTACGGAAGGATCGAGGAGATCTGGGAGCTGAGCTACGCTGGAGAGAAGGTCCCGATGTTCCGTGTCAGATGGGCCCAGAGCGTCCTAAAAGAAGACCGGTATTTCACCACCATGGTTATACCCGAAGCCAAATCCAAGACCGCGGGCGCAAACGTCACCGCGAAAAATGAGCCATGGGTACTGGCTTCCCAAGTGGACCAATGCTTCTTCATTACCGACCCGTCAAAGCCCAGTCATGTTGTCGTGAGGAGAGGCAAAAGAAAGATCATCGGAATGGATAGAGTAGCCAATGAGCAAGACTTCGACAAGTACGGCGACCCGAGGATCGAACATGACGACGATGATGAAGTAGCAGCATACACCACAAGAAGAAGTAGGACCACCCTACCTAAAGGACGTCCGTTCCACAGAAGAACTCCATTTGCGAAAAAGAAGGGCAAGAAGATTGTGAACAGATAGCTAGCTAAGATCGATTGTATTTAAATCATAGCCTTCATTTCTCGATTGTATTTCATGGGCACTTTTTGAACTATCATGAATATTTTTAAATTTCATGGACACTCGATCTCGATCCCCCTCCATCTCGATCGCTATCCCACCTCGCCAGATCCGGTCCCCCTCGCCGCCGAGCACCCCCTGGTCCACCGGCCGCCGCCGCCGACCCCCCGCACCCTCGATTCCCCTACTCAACCGCCGCCGCCGACCCCCCGCACCCCTCCCCTACTCAACCGCCGCCGCTGACCCCCCGCACCCCGCGCACCCTCCCCCGCTCCACCGGCATTACTGTTTGATGATATTTTTTAAAAAATTATTACTGTCTTATAAAAAAATATTACTGTTATGATTTAAACAAGTTTGAACATATTTAAACACAAATAAGTATCAAACATCATTTTAAATGCATAAAAAAAATTTGTGGAGCCTGGGAATCGAACCCAGGACCTGCTGGTGTGAGAATTGGCTGCTGACCAATCAAGCTAGTAGAGGGGACTTGGTGTGGATCAGGTCAGGTGGAAGATAACCTGTTGGCTCGAGCAGAAATTAAAAAAAATACTAATGGCGCACCACGGTGAGGTGCGCCATTAGTATGGATGTACTTATGGCGCACCGAGGGGTGGTGCGCCATTAGTATTGTGCCATTGCTATAAGAAAAAAATACTAATGGCGCACCAGGGTGAGGTGCGCCATTAGTATGGATATACTTATGGCGCACCGAGGGGTGGTGCGCCATTAGTATTGTGCCCGGCCCCATCCATATTCCCTCCCCGGCCCCTCCCTATCCCCTCTCTCTCCCTCGCCCTCGCCCTCAATCCCCTTCCCCTCTCCTCTCCCGACGCCGCTGCCCCGCCGCCTCGACGCCCCGACGCCGCCTCGACGCCCCGACGCTGCTGCCCCGCCGCTGCCCCGACGCCACCTCGACGCCTCGACGCCCCGACGCCGCCTCGCCGCCTCGACGCCCCGCCTCCCTCCTCCACTCCTTCTCCTCCCAGGTAACCCCCGCTTCCCCGCCCCTCTCTCACGCGCCGTTCCTCTGCCTCCCGCGTCGTTTCTCTGATCGGTGCTGTTGGGTGTAATGAGCAGGGGAGGCTGAGGAGGTCCAAGAACGGCCGCTCGTCGCGGCTGGTGGTGCGCGCGGACGCCAAGGAAATCGCCTACGACCAGAAGTCCTCACTGCGCCGTCCCCGACGTCCTAGCCGCCCCGACACCCCGCCGCCCCGGTGAGCTTCCCCCTGTTTAGGATGTTAGTTTACTCGTAGATTTTGTCTCGGTGGTCCCTTAATTGCCGGCCCCTGTTGAGAAGAACAAACACCAGTTATAAAAATTGTTTCATTGCGCCGTCAATGACGGGTGAGATGGCAGCACCCATGGAGTTCATTTGGTTCAGTTTCTATAGTGCAGTTAAGAGTATTAGTGCTTACCGTTATTGAGTAAAAAAAGGAAAAGACAAGCAATGTGAAAGAATCAGATTACGTGTGGTAGAGAGAAGTTCCTTCATTTTTTTCTAAGTGCACTGCAGTACTTGTTCCTTTGTGCACCATAAGTAAAACTCGCTAATTTTATGAAAATGTATCATGTCACTGTCCGTGACTCTCTCTTTTTAAGTCCACATTCTGTTGGTGGCTCGGTTAACTCCTAGGGTTTTAGCAGTTATGTATAAAAAACATAGAAAAGCCCGGCGGAATTAACTTTGGATTTTCTGCATTTAAATAAAAAACCCATAAAGAGTACAGTTCATTATTGAATAAAATGAAATGGCAGTTTATTTAGAAATTTGGAGCAGTTGTTCTATGGTTTTTTTAGCACAAAAAGTCTGATTATATAAGCAAAAACAATTGTTAGCTTTTAGATGTTGTGGTGGTTCACTTGGGGGTATGTGTAGCAGTTAGCAAAAACAGAGGACTAAAGTGCTCTGTTTTGGCAAACCAGTGCATGCATGCCTGTTTCCCAGTGCTGTTTGGAGCAGCAGCAGGATCCTTCTTGTACTCCTAACATAGCAGGTTGCTTGTACTTCATGTTTGACAGTTTGAGTACTTCTTGTTGAAGGTTGCTGGTACTTCATGTTTGAGCAGTGAACATGACAGGTTAATTTCAGATATGACACTGTTTGGACATTAATTTGAGTAGATGAACATTTTGTGGTTCTGCTAGGACTTGCTCCACATTTTTTAACCCTAGGATTTCTTTTCTTTTAGTTCTTTTCTTACAGAAAATTTACTGAAAATTCAGAAACTTGGAGTAACCTGTGGACTGTACTTTTGTGATCTCCTACTCCTGAATTTTCATGTCACTTGTGCTATTGCCAAGCATGACATGGCCATTTTTTATTCTGTTTTTGATGGAGAGAACAACCTATGAAGCTGTATTTCTGAAATGTGGTGATGATCTTATCTTCAAGAATGAAAATGATGAGCTATGTTTCTAAAATGTGGTGATGATCTTATCTTGTGATGATGTTGCTGCTGTACTACTTGTGATGATGTTGCTGCTGTACTACTTGTGATGCTGCTGCTAGTTGTGATTTTGTCAAGTGATGCTGCTGCTACTTGTGATCTTCTAAAATGACCCCTTTCTCCTGAAATGTTGATTAATTTCCGTTTCGGTTGAGAAATGGGGCACTCCTAGGTCAAGAAAATTAGCAAAGGTCATGCCCAATTTTCTTGACCTAGAAGGTGCCCGATTCTCAACCGAAATAAAAATTAATTTGCTTTAGTGGTTGGATTAGTTTAGTATTTTTTTCACACACTCAGACACCCTTGCTTGCCATGTGTGTGAGAGAGATAGTGAGAGGAGACAAGAAGAAGGGGGTTAGGAAGATGTTGCCTGCTCATCAAAGCTAACCATCTCCCCCTTTTCACCCCTTTTCCTTTGTCTTTTGTGGGTTGCAAGGAAGCTACTGTCTTAGCTAGCTTAGCTTGTGCACAAATCCCAGTGTTACAATCTAGAAAATTAGCCTGCAAAGATGAGGTCCCATGCTGGCTGTACCACTGCATCATGCAACAGTGCCTTCAAGATCCAAGGCAATATCACAAACATCATAGGCAATTTGACCAAACTCACAACCTTGTATCTTTGCAGCAACCAACTTTCTAGACACACCCCTCAAGAACTAGGTTACCCTGAGAACGTGGACTTGGACCTTAGCAACAACACACTAACAGGTTCTATCCCAAAACACCTAGGCAATATCACAAACATCTCTCAATTGTTCCTTGACAATAACCAACTTTTGGCGACATTCCTCGAGAATTAGGTTATTTGGTCAACTTAGAGATCTTGTTCCTTGACAATAACCAACTTTTTGACCAAACTTTGTTCCTATTTATAGAGAAACATGGCCAACAACGATGAGGCCGGGGGTTCGGGCGGCAAGAAATTCTGGGAGCTGTCCCAGGAGATGGAGGAACAACCTCACTTGTATGAGGACGTCGCCTTCCCCACCGATCCTGAGACCACTGATGGTACCGCCGAGGATGACCCCACTGATGCCACCACTGATGGTGCCGCCGAGGATGCCACCACTGATGATGGCGGCGCACGCACAGATGGCAGCCAACCGAAGAGGCAACGGAAGGACCGGCGCCCGACTGTGCTCCGCACCCTCAAGGAGGAAGTTACTGAAGTGGACTCCAACGGGAATCCAACGACGCCCGAACGAATAGTCAAGGGGTACTCGCTTCAGCTCGGGTGCATTCTCCGGAGCACCGTCTCGATCAACACCGAGAACCTCAGGCATCCTGACCGAGGGAATTTGCGCAACCTCCTCTTCACGAAGCTGCATGAACGATACAAGTTCCCCGCTGAATTTGAAAACACAAGCCTCAAAGGGAATAAAGTGAACAATGCTGCCCTCACAAAGATGAGCACGGCCCTGTCTACTTGGAAAAGCAATGTGAAGAGAATGATCGAGAAAGGTGAGAGTTATGAGAAGATCAAGGAGAAAAATCCTTCGATCACCGAAGATGACTACAACGACTTCAAGATCAATTGCTCGAGCACCGCAAGCTCCGAATCAAGTAAGTGGGGGAAAGAAATGCGGGAGCTGAACTTAGGGGAACACACACTCGGTCCCGGCGGTTACAGAGTGGCGGAGCCTATATGGGACAAGGAGGAGGCGGACCGTGCCGAGCAAGGCCTACCGCCCCTCTTCGATAAATACGGTGACAAGCAGACCAGGAACTTTGTCAGGGCCCGGTACAAGAAGGACCCGAAAACAAAGGAGCTTACCACGGATCCGAAGACCAGGGCGCTTGAGCTTGTTCTGGTAAGGAATACACCACTGCATAATTAGCTCCATATGGTTGCATTCTAATTAATGAAGCCAAATTTCTAAATGGTTCACATTCCTTCCGCAGGCGACTGAAATCAGTAGCGCAGGGTCGACTAAGAGCAACCCTTGGGACACCACTCTAAATAGGGCGTTGAATGTAATGAAGAACAAGGATAAGCTCAGTAAGCCGATGTCAGCTGGTCGTGTGGCCGGCAAAGGCTTGTCGACAAAATGGTCGTCATACTATAACACTGGTGGGCGAAAGGAGAAAAAGACCAGCTCGGAAAGCCAGGCGCGCGAGGTTCAAGAACTCAGGGCACAGGTGGCGCGGATTCCGGAGATTGTCCAAGAGCAAGTGCAACAACAACTCGGAGCGACGATCACCGCCATTGTGCCTACCTTGATCCAGGGGATTAGTGCGTGGATTGCGGGCGGCCAACAGGGGCCGCCCCCGATTCCTAGCTTCACGGCCAGCAACTCGCAGAACGCGATGGCGGGGCCATTGGTGTCTCCGGCGGAGGCGGCATTGGTGTCTCCGACGCCGGCATGGGAGCTTAATGCACCCGGGTGTACGTCGGCCGGCACCTCTGCAGCAAGCGAACCCTCCGTCAACTGCACGCCCGCCGTTGGCGGTGCCTCGACATTAGCCGAGCTTGACGCCATCATCACGGTAACTAATTAAGCCTCTCTCGGCCGAGGACTTCATCTCCTTGCCTTTGACTGGGCATCCCTGACGCCCTACATGTTTTCGCAGGGCGCCGCCGACGTTCCGTGCACTCTCCTGCACTTCATGAACAACGAGTTGGTCGATGTCGCCAAGGGAAAAATCGTTCAACCGGGCAACCCCTTGTTCCACGGTACCTAGATGCCACCCAACTTGTTTAGGGTTCAACTGGTTCGGGTGCTGCCAGGCTGCGACGAGTTGTTACCTCCGATTCGACCCGTCGGGGCCGACGATGATGACGTGATGACCCTCAGCGCCTGCCTGAGCTGGCCCCTGCTTTGGCCGAAGAGCCAGATTCGTTTGGGGGCGGGGGACACCACCCCAAAGACAACACCGCCAGTCGTGCCGGCGCCAAGTCGGCCCCATGGCAAGACCGCCGCAATGGTGCCGGACATCCCTATGCCACTGGATCCAAACATGCATATGGCATAGGATCAGAATGGCGACGACGACGATACATTTGCCAACGTTGATCAGTACTTTGCCGATCATGGGTACGGTGGCGACTTCATGGGGCCTCCTTCTCAAGAACCCTACCCAACAAAAGACGTGTGCGATCTAGCTGGTACCGCGGAGAAGCCAAGTTGCAACAGGCGTCGTCTGCAGTTCAGCTCTCAGGAGACGCCTCCAGCTGCCGACTTCACCGAGCCTCATATAGGCGAGGTGCGAAATATGATCAGCCCCAACACACTCAAGAAGGCAGTCTGTGAGCAGAACTCGGTCCCATTATAGGAGAAGAAGAAGGCACGCAAAAGAAAGACTAACAAGGGTGCAGGCCAGCAGGCACCGAGTATGATCCGTGCTCAGGACGGGCCACCTTCACCTGAGGATATCTTGAGGAGGGTGCATGTGGTGGGTAGGCCGATGCTACCGAGAAATATGCTCGATGCTGCAACCGGTGCTATGCGGAGTCTGCATGACAGTGTTCTTTCTTTGGAGAACCGGCGTCTCGGAGAGAAGGATGTGGCATACCCGGTTTTCGCGGCCAAGGTGCCAGAGGGCAAGGGCTTTGTGGATAACTCCATCGGGGGTACGATCGTCCTGCGGTTTGATGACATCCACGCTATGTTGAACCTTCATCCGCTGCACTACACCTTCGTTCGGCCATTTTCGCTGAGTATGGAGATGCGGATCATTCGCGACAAGACCCCGGACATCGTGATAGTCGACCCCTTCTACATGCGTGCCAAGATCTTGGGCAGCGCTGGGGACCGGCAAGTCGCGAGTTCTTACCTCGAAGGCGTCATTCTGGCAAACCAAGATAAGGATAACTTCCTCGTGCCTTACTTTCCCGAGTAAGTCCTCCCCTCAACCGCCCCGTAACATATGAATTCTTAGATTTCGATCGTTTTTCTTTTAACATTCCGTGTTTTCTGCAGTGACACACGTTGCACGCTCATCCTCCTAAGCCCCAAATATTCCATGGCCACGTATTTCGACCCGGACCGTCAGTCGAACATAGACTACACAAATGTTAAGAAGGTTCTTGATGATGTTCTCCCCGGCTACGTCAAATCTGGAGCCACCTTCACCAGGCCTATTCGTAAGTACGGCAAGCATGTGTTCTCCCACAATACGACGTTCTGCTGCGTCAAGCAGCCGCCTGGCGGTCAGAAGGGTGCCTACTACGCCATCCATCACATGCGGGCGATCGTACGGGACCATCATCAACTTCTGCTACCGAGTAGACTCAAAGATTGGGCCGCGAGCGTGTCGGCAATCCAGGACGCGGACATCAGACAAGAATTCTTTCGCATCCAGTCGGAGTTTGCGGAAATCATCCATCAAGATGTCCTTCCTACCGCGGGGCAGTTCTACCTCAGAAATCAACTGTCCAACAGTGACATCGACACAATCCTACAAATGCAGGCTGACAACGCCCGTTCTTTCATGACTCCCATGATAGACGGCGGCTTCATCCACGCTCCGGTCCCTTGAGTCGAGTCGAAAGCAGTGATGCTGTGTCTAGTTCTGAAACATCGATTGGCTCATGTTGTAATTAAACTTTAATGAACTTGTAGTATGTCTCTTTGGTTTCGAGAGTCGTTCAACTTAAGATGTAATCGATGCTATTAATGTCTTGCTTTTCTCTTCCGATCGTTCTGTTCCATACTTATATATTGCTTATGTATTGTCTGTGAATTGGTACTAACGTTTCGTTCGGCTACTGCATAGCGATGCCGTGGTATGTCGTGTACAAGGGTAAGGTTCCCGGAGTCTACGACGACTGGGAGGAGTGTCGGAGATAGGTTCACCGATTCAGCGGTAACAGTTACAAAGGGTACGCCACTAGGGCCGAGGCCAAATCTAGATACGCCCGCTATCTAGCGGGAGAGGGGAGGGAGCGTTGGAGGAACCGGATGAAGACAAGTTTCATCGTGATGATGCTCATCGTGATGACCGCAGCTCTCTTCTATGTGATGGTAGTTTAGATGATCGATATCGACTTGTAACGTGAAGACAAACTCGTGGTCTCGAGACTTGTAATATAATGTTCTATCTTTGTTCGGTCTTTTCAATTCGGAGACTAATATGATGACCTGTATTCGGAGACTAAAATGATGATGAATTGTATTCAGAGACTAATCTTCTATTGTATTAGATGAATCTGTTGTTGATGTGTGCTGTCTATATTTTGTCCAATTATACATTTTGTAACCTGTGCAAAAAACAGAAAATAAAAAAATAAAAAAAACCTAATATTCATACTAATGGCGCATCACATCATAGTGCGCCATTAGTATGCCAAAGGATACTAATGGCGCATCATTAAACAGTGCGCCATTAGTATGCCGAAGTTACTAATGGCGCATCTTGCTGTCGTGCGCCATTAGTATGCCAAAGCACCTGGGTATACATGGCCCCCTGGGAGGCATACTAATGGCGCACTATTGTATATACTAATGGCACATCAGGGGTGAGCCATTAGTATACCAGATACTAATGGCGCACCAGTGGTGCGCCATTAGTAAAATATACTAATGGCGTGCTACTAATGGCGCACCACTAATGCGCCATTAATGGCCAAATTACGTGCGCCATTAGTAGGCATTTTCCTAGTAGTGTATGATGTCTCTTACCGATCTACCATTTTCATTTTGAGGTTATGCGTTAGATACAGCTGCATTCACTTTAGATAGGACACCATCTAAGTCCGTTGAGACGACGTCATATGAACATTGGTTTGGAAAGAAACCAAAGTTGTCGTTTCTTATTGTTTGGGGCTGCAATGCTTAAGGCTTCAGCCGGAGAAGCTCGAACCCAAAAGTGGACAAACACATCTTCATAGAATACCCAAAGGTGACAGTTGGGTATACCTTCTATCTCAGATCCGAGGGCAAATTGTTTGTCGCTAAGAACGGGTCCTTTCTCGAGAAGGAGTTTCTCTCGAAAGAATTGAGTGGGAGGAAGATAGAACTTGATGAGGTTGTCGAACCTTTGTTTCAAACAGACAGTGATGCAACACAGGAAGATGTTTTCTGTGGCGCCTACGTCTGTTGAAGAGGAAGTTAATGATAGTGATCATGAAGCTTCGGATCAAGTTTCTATCGAACCTCATAGGTCGACAAGGATATGTACTACTCCTGAGTGGTATGGTAATCCTGTCTTAGATATCATGTTGTTAGACAACAATGAACCTACGAGCTATGGAGAAGCGATGGTGGGCCCGTATTCCGACAAATGGTTAGAAGCCATGAAATCCGAGATAGGATCCATGTATCAGAACAAAGTATGTACTTTGGTGGACTTGCCCGATGATCGGCAATCCATTGAGATAAATGGATCTTTAAGAAGAAGACGGACGTGGGCGGTAATGTTACCGTCTATGAAGCTCGACTTGTGGGAAAGAGTCTTTTCACAAGTTCAAGGAGTTGACTACGATGAGAATTTCTCACCCGTAGCGATGCTTAAGTCCGTCGAAATCATCTTAGCATTAGCTATATTTTTCGATTATGAAATCTGACAGATGGATGTCAAAACAAGTTTTCTTACCAGTTTTCGTAAGAAAAAGTTGTATGTGATACAATAAAAGGTTTTGTCGATCCTAAGGATGCTAAAAGGTATGCTGGCTCCAGCAATCCTTCTATGGACTAGAGCAAGCATCTCGGAGTCAGAATACATGCTTTGATGGAGTGATCAAAGTTTTAGGTTTATACAATGTTTGCTAGAAACTTGTATTTACAAGAAAGTGAGTGGGAGCACTACAACATTTCTGATAAGTATATGTGGATGACATATTGTTGATTCGAAATGATGTAGAATTTCTGGAAAGCATAAACGGTTGTTTGAAGAGTGATTTTCAAAGGAAGACCTGGATAAACCTGCTTGCATATTGGGCATCAAGATCTATAGAGATAGATCAAAACGCCTGATGATACTTTCAAAGAACGCACACCTTGACATGTTTTCGAAGGAGTTCAAAATAGATCAGTCAAAGAAGGGGTTCTTACCTGAGTTGTAAGGTGTGAAGTTGAGTAAGACTCAAAGCTTGACCACGGCAGAAGAAAGAGGAAGGACGAAGGTCGTCCCCTATGCTTTTGTCATAGGCTCTGTACAGTATGCCATGCCGAGTACCGCACCTGATGTGTGCCTTGCGTCATGTCTGGCAAGAGGGTACAAAGGTGATCTAGGAGTGGATCACCAGATAGCGGTCAAAATTATCCTTAGAGGAATAAGGAAATGTTTCTCGGTTATGGAGGTGATAAAGAGTTCGACGTAAAGAGTTACGTCGATGCAAGCTTAACACCTATCCGGATAGCTCTGAGTAGAGATACCGGATACGTATAACGAAGCAACAATTTGGAATAGCTCCAAGTGGAACGTGGTAGCAACATCTACGATATGACATAAAGTTTTGCGAAATACATAGGGATCTGAATATGGCAGACCCATTGACTACAACCTCTCTTACAAGCATAACATAGGGATCTGCCATATTCAGATGGGTCTGCCATAGAGGCAATAGTTGGCGTGACTTTAATCGCCATGTAATTGCTTTACTTTATCACTAAGCGGTAGTGATAGCCGTGGAGGCAATAGTTGGCGTGACTGTTGGAAATATGACCTAGAGGCAATAATAAATTGGTTATTATTATATTATATTTCATTGTTCATGATAATCGTTTATTATCCATGCTAGAATTGTATTGATAGGAAACTTAGATACATGTGTGGATACATAGACAACACCATGTCCCTAGTAAGCCTCTAGTTGACTAGCTCGTTGATCAATAGATGGTTACGGTTTCCTGACCATGGACATTGGATGTCGTTGATAACGGGATCACATCATTAGGAGAATGATGTGATGGACGAGACCCAATCCTAAGCCTAGCACAAAGATCGTGTAGTTCGTATGCTAAAGCTTTTCTAATGTCAAGTATCATTTCCTTAGACCATGAGATTGTGCAACTCCCGGATACCGTAGGAGTGCTTTGGGTGTACCAAACGTCACAACGTGATTGGGTGGCTATAAAGGTACACTATGGGTATCTTCGAAAGTGTCTGTTGGGTTGGCACGAATCGAGACTGGGATTTGTCACTCCGTGTAAACGGAGAGGTATCTCTGGGCCCACTCGGTAGGACATCATCATAATGTGCAAAATGTGACCAAGGAGTTGATCACGGGATGATGTGTTACAGAATGACTAAAGAGACTTGCCGGTAACGAGATTGAACAAGGTATCGGGATACCGACGATCGAATCTCGGGCAAGTATCGTACCGATAGACAAAGGGAATTGTATACGGGATTGATTAAATCCTTGACGTCGTGGTTCATCCGATGAGATCATCGTGGAGCATGTGGGAGCCAACATGGGTATCCAGATCCCGCTGTTGGTTATTGACCGGAGAGTTGTCTCGGCCATGTCTGCATGACTCATGAGCCCGTAGGGTCTACACACTTAAGGTTCGATGACGCTAGGGTTATAGGGAAAGTATGTACGTGGTTACCGAATGTTGTTCGGAGTCCCGGATGAGATCCCGGACGTCACGAGGAGTTCCGGAATGGTCCGGAGGTAAAGATTGATATATAGGAAGTATGGTTTTGGCCACCGGAAGTGTTCCGGGCATCACCGGTAGTGTACCGGGACCACCGGAGGGGTCCGGGAGTCCACCGGGAGGGGCCACCAGCCCTGGAGGCCTACATGGGCCAATAGTGGTAAGGGACCAGCCCCTAGGTGGGCTGGGGTGCCTCCCACCAAAGCCCAAGGTGCCTCCAAGAGGGGAGGGGGGCAAACCCTAGGGCAGATGGGCCCTAAGGCCCACCCCAGGTGTGCCTCCCCCTCTTCCCCTTGTGGCCGCCACCCTAGATGGGATCTAGGGCTGCCGCACCCCTTGGGGTGGGAACCCTAGGTGGGGGCGCAGCCCTCCCTCTCCCCTTATATATAGTGGAGGCAAAGGGGCAGCCCAACACACGAAGTTCTTCCCCTGTTGGCGCAGCCCTACCCCTCTCCCTCCTCATCTCTCGTAGTGCTTGGCGAAGCCCTGCTGGAGTCCCGCGCTCCTCCACCACCACCACACTGTCGTGCTGCTGCTGGATGGAGTCTTCCCCAACCTCCCCTTCTCCCCTTGCTGGATCAAGGCGTAGGAGACGTCACCGGTCTGCACGTGTGTTGAACGCGGAGGCGCCGTTGTTCGGCGCTTAGATCGGAATCAACCGCGATCTGAATCGCTACGAGTACGACTCCTTCATCCGCGTTCTTGCAACGCTTCCGCTTAGCAATCTACAAGGGTATGTACATGCACTCCCCTTCCCCTTGTTGCTAGATTAATCCATAGATTGATCTTGGTGATGCGTTGAAAATTTTAAATTTCTGCTACGATCCCCAACAGTGACGACAATGATGCTTCGATGGAGATCAAGGTGTCAAGACGGTGACGATGGTGATCATGACAGTGCTTTGGAGATGGAGATCACAGGCACAAGATGATGATGGCCATATCATATCACTTATATTGATTGCATGTGATGTTTATCCTTTATGCATCTTGTTCTGCTTGATTGACGGTAGCATTATAAGATGATATCTCACTAAATTTCAAGGTACAAGTGTTCTCCCTGAGTATGCAGCATTGCCAAAGTTCATCGTGCCGAGACACCACGTGATGATCGGGTGTGATAAGCTCTACGTTCACATACAACAGGTGCAAGCCAGTTTTGCACACGCAGAAATACTCGGGTTAAACCAGACGAGCCTAGCATATGCAGATATGGCCTCGGAACACTGAGACCGAAAGGTCGAGTGTGAATCATATAGTAGATATTATCAACATAGCGATGTTCACCATTGAGAACTACTCCATTTCACCGTGATGATTTGGTTTAGTTGGTATGGATCACGTGATCACTTAGATGATTAGAGGGATGTCTATCTAAGTGGGAGTTCTTAAATATGATTAATTGAACTTTATTTTATCATGAACTTAGTACCTCATAGTATTTTGCTTGTCTATGTTGTTGTAGATAGATGGCCCATGATGTTGTTCCGTTAAATTTTAGTGCGTTCCTTGAGAAAGCAAAGTTGAAAGATGATGGTAGCAATTACACGGAGTGGGTCCGTAACTTGAGGATTATCCTGATTGCTGCACAGGAGAATTATGTCCTGGAAGCACCGCTAGGTGCCAAACCCGCTCCAGGAGCAACACCAGATGTTATGAACATCTGGCAGAGCAAAGCTGATGACTACTCGATAGTTCAGTGTGCCATGCTTTACGGCTTAGATCCGGGACTTCAACGACGTTTTGAACGTCATGGAGTATATGAGATGTTTCAGGAGTTGAAGTTAATATTTCAAGCAAATGCCCGGAGTGAGAGATATGAAGTCTCCAATAAGTTCTACAGCTGCAAGATGGAGGAGAATAGTTCTATCAGTGAACATATACTCAGAATGTCTGGGTACCATAACCACTTGACTCAACTGGGAGTTAATCTTCCTGTTGATAGTGTCATTGACAGAGTTCTTCAATCACTGCCACCAAGCTACAAGAGCTTCGTGATGAACTATAATATGCAAGGGATGGATAAGACGATTCCCGAGCTCTTCGCAATGCTAAAAGTTGTGGAGGTAGAAATCAAGAAGGAGCATCAAGTGTTGATGGTCAACAAGACCACCAGTTTCAAGAAAAAGGGTAAAGGGAAGAAGAAAGGGAACTTCAAGAAGAATGGCAAACAAGTTGCTGCTCAAGTGAAGAAGCCCAAGTCTAGACCTAAGCCTGAGACTAAGTGCTTCTACTGCAAAGGGACTGGTCACAGGAAGCAGAACTGCCCCAAGTATTTGGCAGATAAGAAGGATGGCAAAGTGAACAAAGGTATATTTGATATACATGTTATTGATGTGTACTTTACTAGTGTTTATAGCAATCCCTCAGTATTTGATACTAGTTCAATTGCTAAGATTAGTAACTCGAAATGGGAGTAATGAACAGAGACTAGTTAAGGGTGAAGTGACGATGTGTGTTGGAAGTGGTTCCAAGATTGATATGATCATCATCACACACTCCCTATACTTTCAGGATTAGTGTTGAACCTAAATAAATGTTATTTGGTGTTTGCGTTAAGCATGAATATGATTTGATCATGTTTATTGCAATACGGTTATTCATTTAAAGTCAGAGAATAACTGTTGTTCTATTTACATGAATAAAACCTTCAATGGTCATACACCCAAGGTTAAAGGTTTATTGAATGTCGATTGAAGTGATACATATATTCATAATATTGAAGCCAAAAGATGCAAAGTTAACATTGATAGTGCAACTTATTTGTGGCACTTCCGTTTAGGTCATATTGGTGTAAAGCGCATGAAGAAAATCCTTGCTGATGGGCTTTTGGAATCACTTGATTATGAATCAGTTGTTGCTTACGAACCATGCCTCATGGGCAAGATGACTAAGACTCCGTTATCTGGAAGAATGGAGCAAGCAACAGACTTGTTGGAAATAATACATACTTATGTATGCAGTCCAATGAGTGTTGAGGCTCGTGGCAGGTATCGTTATTTTCTGACCTTCACAGATGATTTGAGCAGATATAGGTATATCTACTTAATGAAACATAAATCTGAAACATTTGAAAAGTTCAAATAATTTCAGAGTGAAGTGGAAAATCATCGTAACAAGAAAATAAAGTTTCTACGATCTGATCGTGAAGGAGAATATTTGAGTTACGAGTTTGGTCTTCATTTGAAACAATGCGGAATAGTTTCGCAACTCACGCCACCTGGAACACCACAGCGTAATGGTGTGTCCGAACATCGTAACCATACTTTATTAGATATGGTGCAATTTAGGATGTCTCTTACCGATTTACCACTATTGTTTTGGGTTTATGCATTAGAGACAACTGCATTCACGTTAAATAGGGCACCATCTAAATCCGTTGATACGACGCCATATGAACTGTGGTTTGGCAAGAAACCAAAGTTGTTGTTTCTTAAAGTTTGGGGTTGCGATGCTTATGTGAAAAAGTTTCATCCTGATAAGCTCAAACCCAAATCAGAGAAATGTGTCTTCATAGGATACCCAAAGGAGACAGTTGGGTACACCTTCTACCACAGATCCGAAGGCAAGACATTTGTTGCTAACAATGGATCCTTTCTAGAGAGGGAGTTTCTCTCGAAAGAAGTGAGTGGAGGAAAGTAGAACTTGATGAGGTAACTGTACCTGATCCCTTATTGGAAAGTAGTTCATCACAGAAATCTGTTCTTGTGACTCCTACACCAATTAGTGAGGAAGCTAATGATGATGATCCTGTAACTTCACATCAAGTTACTACCGAACCTCGTAGGACAACCAGAGTGAGATCCGCACCAGAGTGGTACAGTAATCCTGTTCTGGATGTCATGTTACTTGACCATTACGAACCTATGAACTATGAGGGAGTGATGATGAGCCCAGATTCCGCAAAATGGCTTGAGGCCATGAAATCTGAGGTGGGATCCATGTATGAGAACAAAGTATGGATGCTTAAAAGTCTGTCCGAATCATGTTAGCAGTTGCCGCATTTTATGAAATCTGGCAAATGGATGTCAAAATTGTATTCCTTAATGGATTTCTTAAAGAAGAATTGTATATGATAAAACAAGAAAGTTTCGTCAATCCTAAAGGTTCTAACAAAGTGTGCATGCTCCAGCGATCCATCTATGGACTGGTGCAAGCATCTTAGAGTTGGAATATATGCTTTGATAAAGGATCAAAGCATATGGTTTTATAAAAACTTGCGGTGAAGCCTATATTTACAAGAAAGTGAGTGGGAGCACTACAACATTTCTGATAAGTATATAGGAATGACATATTGTTGATCGGAAATAATGTAGAATTTTCTGGAAAGCATAAAGGAGTGTTTGAAAAGAGTTTTTCAAAGAAAGACCTCGATGAAGCTACTTACATATTGAGCATCAAGATCTATAGAGATAGATCAAGATGCTTGATATATTTTCAATGAGTACATATCTTGACAAGATTTTGAAGTAGTTCAAAATGGAAAAGTCAAAGAAGGAGTTCTTGCCTGTGTTGTAAGGTGTGAAGTTGAGTAAATACTCAAAAACCCGACCACAGGAGAAAATAGAAAGAGAATGAAAAGTCATTCCCTATGCCTTAGTCATAGATTCTATAAAGTATGCTATGCTATTTACCAGTCCTATTGTATACCTTAGCATGATTCTGGCAAGGGAGTACAATAGTGATCTAGGAGTAGATCACTGGACAACGGTCAAAATTATCCTGAGAGGACTAAGGAAATATTTCTTGGTTATGGAGGTGATAAAAGAGTTCATCGTAAAGAGTTACATCGATGCAAGCTTTTTACATAAACCTAGATGACTCTAAGTCTCGATCTGGATACATATTGAAAGTGGGAGCAATCAGCTAGAGTAGCTCCGTGCAGAGCATTGTAGACATAGAAATTTGCGAAATACATACGGATCTGAATGTTGAACACCCCTTGACTAAATTTCTCTCACAAGCAAAACATGATCACTCTTTGGGTGTTAATCACATAGCGATGTGAACTAGATTATTGACTCTAGTAAACCCTTTGGGTGTTAGTCACATGGAGATGTGAACTAATCACATAAAGATGTGAACTATTGGTGTCAAATCACATGACGATGTGAACTAGATTATTGACTCTAGTGCAAGTGGGAGACTGAAGGAAATATGCCCTAGAGGCAATAACAAAGTTGTTATTTATATTTCCTTATATCATGATAAATGTTTATTATTCATGCTAGAATTGTATTAACCGGAAACTTAGTACATGTGTGAATACATAGACAAACAAAGTGTCACTAGTTTGCCTCTACTTGACTAGTTCGTTGAATCAATGATGGTTATGTTTCCTAACCATAGACATGAGTTGTCATTTGATTAAGGGGATCACATCATTAGAGAATGATGTGATTGACTTGACCCATTCCGTTAGCTTAGCATTTGATCGTTTAGTATATTGATATTGCTTGCTTCATGACTTATACATGTTCCTATGACTATGAGATCATGCAACTCCTGAATACCGGAGGAACACTTTGTGTGCTACCAAACGTCACAATGTAACTGGGTGATTATAAAGGTGCTCTACAGGTGTCTCCAATGGTGTTTGTTGAGTTGGCATGGATCAAGATTAGGATTTGTCACTCCGATTGTCGGAGAGGTATCTCTAGGCCCTCTCAGTAATGCACATCACTATAAGCCTTGCAAGCAATGTGACTAATGAGTTAGTTGCGGGATGATGCATTACGGAACGAGTAAAGAGACTTGCCGGTAACGAGATTAAACTAGGTATTGAGATACCGACGATCGAATCTCGGGCAAGTAACATACCGATGACAAAGGGAACAACGTATGTTGTTATGTGGTTTGTCCGATAAAAGATCTTCATAAAATATGTAGGAACCAATATGAGCATCCAGGTTCCGCTATTGGTTATTAACCAAAGACGTGTCTCGGTCATGTCTACATAGTTCTCGAACCCGTAGGGTCTGCACGCTTAACGTTCGGTGACGATCGGTATTATGAGTTTATGTGTTTGATGTACCGAAGGTAGTTCTGAGCCCAGATGAGATCGGGGACATGACGAGGAGTCTCGAAATGGTTGAGACGTAAAGATCGATATATTGGACGACTAGATTCTTACATCGGAAAGGTTCCGAGTGATTCGGGTATTTTTCGGAGTACCGAGGAGTTACGGGAATACGGGGGAAGAAGTATTGGGCCTCATGGGCCAAGTGGTGGAAGAGAGGAGGCAGGACAAAGCAGGGCGTGCGCCCCCCCCCCCAGCCCAAACCGAATTGGACTAGGGGGCCGGCCCCCCTTTCCTCCTTCCTCCCTCTCCTTCCTTCTCCCTCTCCTCCTTCCTTTCCCCCTCCTAGTAGGAGTAGGAAAGGGAAGTTGATTGTTCCAAGCCGTGTGCGGTGCCCCCCTCCACCATAATCCACCTCGATCATATTGTAGTGGTGCTTAGGCGAAGCCCTGCGTCGGTAGCAACATCATCACCGTTAACACGTCGTCGTGCTGACGAAACTCTCCCGTGAAGCTCTGCTGGATCGGAGTTCGTGGGACGTCATCGAGGTGAACGTGTGCTGAACTCGGAAGTGCCGTGTGTTTGGTACTTGGATCGGTCGGATCGTGAAGACTTTCGACTACATCAACCGTGTTCTCATAATGCTTCTGCTTATGGTCTACGAGGGTGCGTACACGATACTCTCCCCTCTCGTCGATGTGCATCACCATGATCTTCCGTGAGCGTAGGATTTTTTTTTGAAATTACTACGTTCCCCAACATTCTTCTGGTCTAGAAAAAATATCCGAAAAGTTTCGCTACGTATGGACTCCGTTTGGTATTGATTTTCTGTGAAGTAAAAAAACAAGCAAAAAATAGCAACTGGCACTCAACACTATGTCAATAGGTTAGTCCCAAAAAATGATATAAAGTTGCTATAAAATGATTGTAAAACATCCAAGAATGATAATATAACAGCATGGAATGATAAAAAATTATAGATACGTTGGAGACATATCAACATCCCCAAGCTTAATTCATGCTCATCCTCGAGTTGGTAAATGATAAAAACTGAATTTTTGATGTGGAATGCTGCCTATCATGTTCATCACATATTCTTTTCTTTTGTAGCATGGGCATTTGGAATTTTATATGATTCAAAGCAATAGTCTAGTTTTGACATGAAGATTTGAATACTCAAGCATATCAACAAGCAACCATGTCTTTCAAAATATCAACACTAAAGCAAGTTATTCCTAGCCCATTATGCTCAATCATTGATCCATTCATGCAACACACTCGCATATTAGCTACACCCAATGCTCAAGTACAATCATAGTGCCCCTTAGTCGATGCTTTATAAGAGAAGATGGCGACTCAAATAAAAATAAAAATTTCATAATGTAAAAAAGAAAGGCCCTTCGCAAAGGGAAGTAGGGATTTGCAGAGGTGCCCGGGCTCAAACCGGAAAATATAGAGATAAAACATTTCGGGTGGCATGCTTTTCCGGTCAACGAAAACGATCTAGTAGTTCCCAATACTTTCCATGCTAGATATATCATAGGCGGTTCCCAAACAGAAAAGAAAGTTTATTCCTTTTTTCCACCATAATTTCACATTCCACGGCTAACCGTATCCACGGGTGCCGTCCATACCAACACTTTCCAAGGAATTTATTATTTGACAACATAAAGGAAATTCATTTTTCATTTTGGGACTGGGCATCCCTAATACCTTTGCCGTACTCTCGTGCAATGACGAGTGAATAAACACTCATCTTGAGAATAACACATCTACCATCGAAAAATATCAACCACCTCCTCCCGTTTCATGAGCGGTACGAGCACACAAAAAGGAAATTTATTTTGAAAATTGGAGATGGAACATACAAATTTGCTTAGAACAACACTGAAATACCGCGTATAGGCAGGTATAGTGGACTCATATGGCAAAACTGGGTTTAAGAAGTTTGGATGCACAAGTAGTAATCCCACTTAGTACAAGTGAAGGCTAGCAAAAGATTGAGAAGCATCCAACCAAGAAATGAAAAATCTCATAAGGAAGCATTACGCATAACTAACACCGAATAATGCACCACAAGTAGGATGTAATTTCATTGCATAACTATTGACTTTCGTGCTTGCATAGGGAATCACAAACCTTAACACCAATATTCTTACTAAAGCATAATTACTCATCAACATGACTCACATATCACTATCGTCATATCGCAAAACTATTACAAAGAATCAAGTTTATTTTGTCCAATGATCTTCATGAAAGTTTTATTTACATCCCTCTTGAATATCTATCACTTTGGGACTAGTTTCATATGTTGCTTTTGATAGCTCAAACAAATCTAAGTGAAGAACATGAGCATAAAAGTTTCTTCTCTCAAAATAATATAGTTGAAGCATGAGAGAATTTCTTGAAAATTTTAATAACTCTCAAATGAATCTAAGTGAAGCAATAGAGCAATTCCATAGCTCAAAACATTTAAGTGAAGCACATAGAGCAATTCTAACAAACCATAGCATAATTTTGGCTCTCTCAAATAGGTGTGTTCAGCAAAGATACTTGACTGAAAACAAAAAGAAAAACTAGCAAAGACTCATATAATACAAGACGCTCCAAGAAAAACTCATGATATGTGATGAATAAAAATATAGCTCTAAGTAAAATACTAATGGTCGTTAGAAGAAAGAGGGGATGCCACTCGGGGCATCCCCAAGCTTAGTTGCTTGTTACTCTTTGGATATTAACTTGGGGTGCAATGGGGCATCCCCAAGGTTAGGATCTTCTTCCTCCTTGTTCCTTCATCCATTGTGATCTCACCCAAAACTTGAAAACATCAATCACACAAAACTCAACCAAATCTTCATGAGATCTGTTAGTATAACAAAGCAAATCACTACTCTAAGTACTGTTGCAAACCCATTCATAGTTTATTTTGCATTACATCTACTGTATTCCAACTTTACCATGGCTTATACCCTCCAATACAAACCATAGATTCATCAAAATAAGCACACAACGCAAAGAAAACCGAATCTGTCAAAAATAGAATAGTCTGTAGCAATCTGAAAACTTTGAATACTTCTGTAACTCCAAAAATTCTGAAAAATTAGGACAACGTGGGTAATTTATATAGCAATCTTGTTTAGGAAAATCAGGATTTTATTGCACTTCTGCAATTAACTAAAATTGTTTTACTAGACGTCAAAGTTTTTGTATTCCAACAAGATCAAATCAACTATCAGCCAACATGATCCCAAAGGCTTTGCTTGGCCCAAACACTAATTAAACATAAAAGACACAATCATAATAGAAATATAATTGTGCAAATACTCAAGAACAGAAGGAAAAGGCAAAAGTAAATTTTATTCATTGGGTTGCCTGCCAACAAGCGCTATCGTTTTATGCCCCTAGCTAGGCATAATGCATAGATCTAAGTATTGTCATCTTTAGTTCTAGATCCATAAGATGCCCTCATGATTGATTCATATCGTGGCTTAATTCTTATTCTAGGGAAGTGGTCCATCCCCTTTCTTAGTGGAAATTGAAATTTAATATTGCCTTCTTTCATATCAATCATGGCACCAATAGTACGTAAAAATGGTCTACCAAGTATAATGAGACAAGATGGATTGCAATCAATATCAAGAACAATAAAATCTATGGGCACATAATTCTTAGTTGCAAGAATAGGAACATCATTAATTCTTCCTGATAACCCACAAGTATAGGGGATCAATTCTAGCCTTTCTCAATAAGTAAGAGTGTCGAACCAATGAGGAGCTAAAGGTAAAACAAATATTCCCTCAAGTTCTATCGACCACCGATACAACTCTACGTACACTTGACGTTCGCTTTACCTAGAACAAGTATGAAACTAGAAGTACTTTGTAGGTGTGATAGGATAGATTTGCAAGATAATAAAGAACTCGTAAATAAAAGCTAGGGGATGTTTAGATAAGGAAACAACTAAGTTAGTTTTAGTAGAGAGCTTTTGTCACAAGAAAGTTATTTGTCCCTAGGCAATCGATAACTAGACCAGTAATCATTAGTGCAATTTTATATGAGGGAGAGGCATAAGCTAACATACTTTCTATCCTTGGATCATATGCACTTATGATTGGAACTCTAGAAAACACCCGTAAATAGCTACTAAAGATCATTAAGGTAAAACCCAACCATAGCATTAAAGTATCAAGTCCTCTTTACTCCCATACGCAAACAACCTACTTACTCGGGTTTAAGCTTCTGTCACTCTAGCAAACCACCATAAGCAAATCATGAACATATTGCAAACCCTACATCGGTGATCTCTCACGCTTGTGCGACATGGAGAGCACCATAGGACAACACCAATAATAAAACATACAACTCAAACCAATCATGATCATCAATCAACTCATAGGACAAAACAGATCTACTCAAACATCATAGGATAGCCATACATCATTGGAAAATAATATATAGCGTTGAGCACCATGTTTAAGTAGAGATTACAGTGCGGAGAAGGGGTGTTACACCACTGCATAGAGGGGGAGAGAGTTGGCGATGACGGCGACAAAGTTGTTGGTGTAGATCGCCGTCACGATGATGGCCCCGGCGGCGTTTCAGCTCCACCGGGAGAGAGGGGGAGAGGGCCCCCTCCTTCTTATTCTTCCTTGGCCTCCCCCCTATATGGGAGGAGGGTTTCCCCTCTGGTCCATGGCCTCCATGGCGGCAGAGGGGCGAGAGCCCCTCCGAGATTGGATCTCCCTCTCTCTGTTGCCTTCTGTTTCTGCGCTCCCAGATTCTGGTCTTTCACTATTTCTTAAATTCTCGGAGATCCGTAACTCCGATTGGGCTGAAATTTTAACATGATTTTTATCCTGATATTAGCTTTCTTGCGGCCAAAGAAGGGCACCGACCACCTTACGAGGTGGCCACAAGGGCCCAGGGTGCGCCCCCTGACTTGTCGCCGCCTCGGGCATCGTCTCGCGTTGATTCCACTTCCCAAAATTCACATATATTCCAAAAAATTCTCCATAAGTTTATCGCGTTTGGACTCCGTTTCATATGGATTTTCTACGAAACAAAAAACATGCAACAAACAGGAACTGACACTGGGCACTGGATCAATATGTTAGTCCAAGAAAATCATATAAATTGTTGCCAAAAGTATGTAAAAGTTGTAGAATATTTGCATGGAACAATAAAAAATTATAGATACAATGGATACGTATCAACATCCCCAAGCTTAGTTCCTGCTCGTCCTCGAGTAGGTAAATGATAAAAAGATAATTTTTTATGTGGAATGCTACATAGTCTAATCTTGATCATATAATCTAATCATGGCATGAATATTAAGACACGAGTGATTCAAAGAAATAGTCTATCATTTGACATAAGGAAAATAATACTTCAAGCATACTAATAAAGCAATCATGTCTTCTCAAAATAACATGGCCAAAGAAAGTTATCCCTACAAAATCATATAGTTTGGCTCTGCTCCATCTTCATCACACAAAGTATTTCATCATGCACAACCCCGATGACAAGCCAAGCAATTGTTTAATACTTTTAATGTTCTCAAGCCTTTTCAACTTTCACGCAATACATGAGCATGAGCCATGGATATAGCACTATAGGTGGAATAGAATATGATGGTGGAGGTTGTGTGGAGAAGACAAAAGGGAAGAAAGTCTCACATCGACACGACTAATAAACGGGCTATGGAGATGCCCATCAATTGATGTCAATGCGAGGAGTAGGGACTGCCATGCAACGGATGCACTAAGAGCTATAAGTGTATGAAAGCTCAAACTGAGAACTAAGTGGGTGTGCAGCCAACTTGCTTTCTCATGAAGACCTCGGGCATTTGGGGAAGCCTATCATCGGAATATACAAGCCAAGTTCTATGATGAAAAATTCCCACTAGTATATGAAAGTGATAACTCAAGAGACTCTCTATATGAAGAACATGGTGCTACTCTGAAGCACAAGTGTGGTAAAAGGATAGTAACACTGTCCTTTCTCTCTTTTTCTCTCATTTTTTCATTTCCCCTTTTTTTAGGCTCTTTGGCCTCTTTTTTATTTGGGCTTCTTTGGCCTCTTTTATTTTGATAACCTCACATGGGACAATGTTCTAATAATGATGATCATCACACTTAAACAAGGGCAAAAACCCTAAAATCTCATTCATTGTTTCCAAGATGTTCTTCATAGATGTTTGATATTTTTGGCAAGGGTTTTGATCCAAACCAAAAATAGTGGACATTTTGAAGGATTTATCCTTGGGAATTTGAATTTAAATCAATAGCTATTTGAATTTGAATTATATTCATATAAGTAGAATATAAGTTCAAACCTTCTGAAAATATTTTATGTGCTTTGGGAAAATTCCAAAAAAGTTTGGCACTGATTTGAATTCATTTTGAACTTAAAACAATGGCAAAGGATATAAATAAAAAGGAAAACATAAAACAATAAAAAAGAGCAGGCTTACCTGACCACTTACCTGGCAGCTCAAGTAGATGGCCCAACCCACCAGCTACCGCACCGTCTTCAACCTCCTGCCAGTAGGCAGGAGGGCGTGTGTTCCGCGCGCGCGCTGTAGCCACCTCCTCTCTCCTTGCTTGCCTGGGCCTCCCTCGTGTTGCCACGCACCTCTCTGGTCTCCCTCTCACTTTCCCCGTGCTCCTCCCCCTTCTCTGTCTCGCTCTCTCACGCACACCCGAACGCGACCATTGCCACTGGCCCTTCCTTGCCCCTCCTCCATGTTCCTGAGCTCCGCCCGTACTCCAGGCACCACTCTGCCGACAAACGCAAGATGAGGAGCACCACGCCGTTGTCTTCGAGCTCGTCACCACCGCATCTACTCGCCAGACTTTATTGACCCACAAGTATAGGGGATCTATCATAGTCCTTCCAATAAGTAAGAGTGTCGAACCCAATAGGGAGCAGAAGGAAATGACAAGCAGTTTTCAGCAAAGTATTCCCTGCAAGCAT
Organism: Triticum urartu; assembly: GCF_056163025.1. Lineage (NCBI taxonomy): Eukaryota > Viridiplantae > Streptophyta > Magnoliopsida > Poales > Poaceae > Triticum > Triticum urartu. Next base: position 224,230,741 of record NC_141878.1, read on the forward strand.
TGAAATTATCGGTGACAGATAGTTGTATGATGAGATAATTCATAACGGGTAACAAGTAACAAAAGTAAACAAGGTGCAGCAAGGTGGCCCAATCCTTTTTGTAGCAAAGGACAAGCCTGGATGAACTCTTATATAAAGCAAAGCGTTCCTGAGGACACATGGGAATTATTGTCAAGTTAGTTTTCATCATGCTCATATGATTCGCGCTCGTTAGTTTGATAATTTGATATGTGGGCGGATTGATTCTTGGGTGCCACCCTTCCTTGGACAAGCCTCCCACTTATGATTAACCCCTCTCGCAAGCATCCACAACTACGAAAGAAGAATTAAGATAAATCTAACCATAGCATGAAACATATGGATCCAAATTAGCCCCTTACGAAGCAATGCATAAACTAGGGTTTAAGCTTCTATCACCTAGCAACCCATCATCTACTTATTACTTCCCAATGCCTTCCCCTAGGCCCAAATCATGGTGAAGTGTCATGTAGTCGACGTTCACATAACACCACTAGAGGAGAAACAACATACATCTCATCAAAATATCGAACAAATACCAAATTCACATGATTACTTATAACAAGACTTCTCCCATGTCCTCAGGAACAAAAGTAACTACTCACAAAGCACATTCATGTTCATAATCAGTTTAGTATTAATTATCATTAATGATTTGAACATATGATCTTCCACCGAATAAACCAACTAGCATCAACTACAAGGAGTAATCAACACTACTAGCAACCCATGGGTACCAATATGAGGTTTTGAGACAAAGATCGGATACAAGAGATGAACTAAGGTTTGAGAGGAGATGGTGCTGGTGAATATGTTGATGGAGATTGACCCCCTCTCGATGAGAGGATCCTTGGTGCTGACGATGGATTCGATTTCCCCCTCCCGGAGGGAAGTTTCCCCGGCAGAACAGCTCTGGTGGAGCCCTAGATTAATTCTGCCCAAGTTCTGCCTCGAGATGGCGGCGCTTCGTCCCGAAAGCTTCCTCCCATTTTTCCAAGTCAAAATACATCATATAGCAGAAGATGGATGTCGGGGGCCTGCCAGGTGGCCCACAAGGTAGGGGGCGCGCCCTGGGGGTAGGGCGCGCCCTCCACCCTTGTGGATGGTAGGTAGCCCCCTCTGGTGCTTTCTTCGCCCAATATTATTTATATATTCCAAAATAGTTCTCCGTGAAGTTTCCGGACTTTTGGAGTTGTGCAGAGTAGGTCTCTAATATTTTCTCCTTTTCCAGTGCAGAATTCCAGCTGTCGGCATTCTCCCTCTTCATGTAAACCTTGTAAAATAAGAGAGAAAAGGCATAAGTATTGTGATATAATGTGTAATAACAGCCCATAATGCAATAAATATCAATATAAAAGCATGATGCAAAATGGACGTATCTACTCCCCCAAGCTTAGACCTCGCTTGTCCTCAAGCGAAAGCCAAAATCAAAAAATATGTCCACATTTTTAGAGATAGAGGTGTCGATAAAATAAAATACGGACATAAGGGAATCATGATCATCTTTAGAATAGCAACATATATTGTCATATAATTTCTTATGGTTAAATAACAATTCATTCACAAGGTAAAGTATGAATCAGAAACTTCACTGAAAACTAACAAACTATGATCTCAGTCATTGAAGCAATTGCAATTTATCATAACATCGGAAAGAGTCAATATAAGAGCTTTTCAGCAAGTCCACATACTCAACTATCATAGTCTTTCACAATTCCTAACACTCAGGCGATACTTACGGGTTCAAAGTTTCAGTCGGACACAGAGAAAGATAGGGGCTTATAGTTTTGCCTCCCAACCTTTTACATCAAGGGTAATGTCAACAATAATAGTTTATGATAACCTACATCCGAGGGGATATATATATATTATATATATGGATCTCTCCAAAACATAGTGCTTGCCAAAAGAAAAAGTGTAAAAAGGAAAGGTGAAGATCACCATGACTCTTGTATAAGGGTAGAAGATAAAAGTAAAAGATAGGCCCTTCGTAGAGGGAAGTAGAAGTTGTTATGCGCTTTTATGGTTGGATGCACAAAATCTTAATGCAAAAGAACGTCACTTTATATTGCCGCTTGTGATAAAGAACTTTATTATGCAGTCCGTCACTTTTATTTCTTCCATATCACAAGTTTGTATGAAGCTTATTTTCTTCACACTAATAGATCATGCATATTTAGAGAGAAATTTTTATTGCTTGCACTGATGACAACTTACTTGAAGGATCTTACTCAATCCATAGGTAGGTATGGTGGACTCTCATGGCAAAACTGGTTTAAGGGATGTTTGGAAGCACAAGTAGTATCTCTACATGGTACAAAGAATTTGGCTAGCATGAGAGGGAAAGGCAAGCTCAACATGTTGGAGGATCCATGACAATATAACTTCTATTCAGATATAAGCAAACATAACTCATTATGTTGTCTTCCTTGTCCAAAATCAACCTTTTAGCATGTCATATTTTAATGAGTGCTCACAATTACAAAAGATGTCCAAGATAGTATATTTATACGTGAAGCCTCTCTTTCTTTATTACTTCCTATTAATTGCAAAAATGACCAAAACTATGTTTGTCAATTCTCAACAACTTTTATTTAGCATACTCCTTTTATGTGAAGTCATTACTCTCCATAAGATCACTATATGATCTTTTATTTCTTTTTATTCTTTCTCTTATTCTCGTACCCTCAAGATCATAGCAAGAAAGCAAAGCCCTCAACTCAAAACTACTTTTATTATATAAAACTCACGGACTTGATTACATAGATAGAGATCAAAACAAAGCTTTACGAAGAAGGAGTAGATGGTGTTATTAGACGTTGTGTACCTGAGCATGAACAGGAACAAATCCTACGCAAGTGCCATTACGAGTCTTACGGAGGACACCACGCTAGAGATAGAACTACACACAAAGTATAGCAATCCGGTTTTCATTGGCCTACTCTCTTCAAAGATGCTCGTAAGTATGTCTTGTCTTGTGATGAATGCTAGAGAATTGGCAATATTAGTAGATGTCAGGAAATGCCTATGAATTATTCACTTGTTATTGAACCATTTGATGTTTGGGGCTTTGATTATATGGGACCTTTTCCTTCCTCTAATGGGTATACACATATTTTAGTCACCGTTGATTACGTTAGTAAGTGGGTAGAAGCTATTCCAACTAGTAGTGTTGATCATAACACTTTATATTAAGATGCTTAAAGAAGTTATTTTTCTGAGGTTTGGAGTCCCTAGATATTTAATGACTAATGGTGGTTCACATTTTTATTCATGGTGCTTTCCATAAATTGCTTGCTAAGTATGATGTTAATCATAGAATTGCATCTCCATATCATCCTTAGTCTAGTGGTCAAGTAGAATTGAGCAATAGAGAGATTAAATTGATTTTGCAAAATACTATTAATAGATCTAGAAAGAATTGGTCTAAGAAACTTGCTGATGCATTATGGGGTTATAGAACTACTTATAAGAACCCTATGGGTATGTCTCTGTATAAAATGGTTTATTGAAAAGCTTGTCACTTACCTCTCGAACTAGAACATAAAGCATATTGGGCAATCAAAGAGCTCAATTATGATTTCAAACTTGGCGGTGAGAAAAGGCTATTTGACATTAGCTCACTTGATGAATGGAGAACCCAAAAGTAATGTCTTAAATCATAGAAAAACTTTTTCTTTTGCTGGTATGTGAAACTAGGTGGTATAAATTTATAATAATGTAATTAGCATAATCAACATACCATGGAGTATTACGAGAAGCATTTATGATAGCTAATTGTTCATCATGAAAGCTATCATCAATAGGCAGTGGGTCATCACGAAAATTTTCTAACCTAGACGAGTTGTCTGCAACGGGGTTCTCAACTCCCTTTCTATCAATAACTAGATCATTGTTGGCGCGCGTTCCTGCGCCCATCTATTTTGATGTTTTTTTGACAGAGAGATATATTTTTTGTAAATGGGAGAAAGAGAAAAATAATTAAAAATACACCTGAAAAACACTGGTGGTAGTAAAGATCAAATACCACAGTTGACGGAAATGCTGGCCACTTCAGTAAGTATTCCTTTTACTCGATTGTTGCAAGCATATTCCAGAGTGCAGACCACAAATAGATGTTATGGAACCAGAAATAAATCACATTGTTGTAATGTATGAAGAATTTTTTTAATAATATTCATCGATATAACCTAACCTGCAAGGTTATATACGGCTGGAGCAATGGATAATACTGAGTAAGCGAATCCTTGCTGCTGTGTTAGCCGATGTAGCAGAGGTCCTTACCACATTCTAGTCCTCTCAATTCTGCACAAGACAAAGAAAGCATGCTTAGTCATCTCCATTTTGAAAATTTAGCCTACTGATCTATCTAAAATGTAGAAATAGAAGTCAATACCTGCACGTCGACCGTCGCAAGATCATGTGAGAGGAGATCCGTTGGGGACAAAGAAGATCAGGCAGCGTAGCAGTACCTCAGTTTCCTGTGTTTCTCTCCAGGAACATAATTTAAGACCGGAATGATATTCAAATATCCGAGGGGATCCAGTGCGGGAGGGAGACAACGTGCTCGAGGAGATTCAGCTGCGGCAAGGCACCCGAAGGAATCCAGCGCTTGATGGTATCCAGTCGATCAAGCCAAGATGCGTGATGCAGGTGAATCGGGGGGAGGTCAATCCAGCCGACCATGGTAATCCGCCTGCGAGGTAGAGGGTCACCTTGAGCATCAGACAATTGCCGCAAATCAAGGACGTATATAACCATCACAACAGGACCTTAATGGCGACTGATGTGCGCCACTCGCCGGCGACGGATAATTGCAGGATAATTGTACACCAGGTATCTTGGATAGGATATAACTCATCCACTCAAACTTCCTTCATATCTCCTAATAATCTACATAATTGAGAAAGTTACCAGCTCTTTTGGAACATTTATCCTCTTTCTTAAACTACACTATTGTGTGCCGCAAAGGACACAGTAAATGGATATTTATATTGGAATCTCACACTACATTTGCAAGGCACACAGAATTGTTTGTACGACCAACTACATATACATAGTAAAAAAAGGAGCCACTGAAATGTTCTTGGAATCTAATGGAATCATCAATCCGTACATCTCTATCAATAATTTGTATTCTTGCATCATTGAGTTTAGATGTATTCTTCAGCTTCTAACTGATAGAAACAAACATTGTTCTTTCACATCGTACAACTCCACCAAATGTACTAATCTAATTATTTGCCTCAAGCAATTGGGAGCAATGAATACCAGAATTTTCATATTATATAGAACTGCAAGTGATATCCAACAATCATTTTTTATGAACAAAATGATAGGAGAGCGGTTGAATCTATGCGAATAACCTGCAGTGGCGGAGTGGCATCAAGCTGACGCAAGCACATGTCTTTTGTGTTCCAAGCCTCGGCCTCCTCCAAATCTCCCTCGAGGCTAGTGGCGCACTGAATCTAAGCATCAGACAGTGTCTCATATATAGAAGCGATTGAACTAAACCTGGCGGTGACGTGCACGAGTGGCTGCAGCTAGGAGCAATGGTGACGGGGAAGATGAGACGTCACACATCTGCTACCGGCGGGATCCTGTTGAACATCGCATCCTCGCACGCCTCGCCTCGGGTTGATCCCCTCCTGCACGAGATCACTGACAAGCATCGCCTCGGATTGATCCCCACCCGCGTCGGAATCCCTCGCGAGGCTCGACTTAGGCTAGATGGAAGAAGAACGCCCGAAGTTTGAGGGAGGTGAGGATGCCGTCGTGGGTGGCGGCGGGGAAAGGAGGGGCGTCATGAGGAGCGAAGGGATGTGCCGTTTCGCTGTTTTATTGTCTTTGCTGAAGCGGGCTTCGCTGCCTTGGGCCGAGTAGAAAACTGGCCCGATTAACCCCTGGGCTTCAAAATAGCTACGGGAGTAGCTGCCCTTGCGATGTTAGGCCCAGTTCGCGGCTAACATAGTGCTAATCCAACGGCTGACCTTGCTAATGCCCTGAGATGGCAGGAAAACTGCTCAGTTATAATGTCTTTAAATATGCAAATCAAATTCTTGTAATAGGAGAACCCATCTAACAAGTCTAGGTTTAGCATCTTTATTTTCCATAAGATATTTAATAACAGCATGATCAGTGTGAACAATTACTTTGGAATCAACAATATAAGATCTAAACTTATCACAAGCAAATACAATTGCCAGAAATTCATTTTCAGTAGTAGCATAATTTCTCTAGGCACTGTCTAAAGTTTTACTAGCATAATGAATAACATTTAATTTCTTATCAACTCTTTGCCCTAGAACAACACCAACAGCATAATCACTTGCATCACACATAATTTCAAAGGGTAAATTCCAATCGGGTGGCTGAACAATAGGTGCAGAAATCAAGGCTTCCTTAAGTATTTCAAATGCTTCTACACATTCATCATCAAAAACAAAAGGAACATCTTTTTGCAAGAGGTTAGTGAGAGGCCTAGATATTTTAGAGAAGTCTTTGTTAAACGTCCTATAGAAACCCGCATGACCAAGGAAACTTCTTATACCTTTGATATCTTTAGGAAACGACATCTTTTCAATAGCATCTACTTTAGCTTTATCAACTTCAATGCCTCTTTCAAAAATCTTATGCCCCAAGACAATACATTCATTAACCGTAAAGTGGCACTCACTGGTGTGCGTCGGTCCTAAACAAACAGTTTTTAACCCCTTTCTGCGACTGCATTTGGAACCATCGCCAAGTGAGTGTGGGCGATAGGGGGGTCCTTCCCACACGACCCAGAAACCGTCGGGGATAGGGAGCCTTGATGCATACAGTTGTCCCTATATTACCATTTCCAAAAATTCTAATATCCCAAACGCTTCATCCTTGCTACTCGTTTGTCCTCGCATTGCCATCACAGTCGGAGTTTTGTGGTTCTGCCTAAAACCAGGCAGATTCCAGGCACGGGAGTTTTCCAGGAAGATTCTAGGCACGGGAGTTTTACGATGCCTAACACATCACAAACAGTTCATGATTATAAACTGTGTACGATAGGTAGACAATCATACACATTTAGTTTTCCCGCACCGTATGTGATAGTGTCTGAGATCACACACGCTTTGCAAATGGAAACTGTGTGCATGCTTGCACATGTTTCCTCTCTGTGAACCGTCGCGGATTATGGTGTATATCGCAAACGTTTGTGTTTTACCAACCGTGTGTGCCGTAATGACCTGCACAACGTAATTTTGCCCTAATTTAATTCCTGCTGTTTAAAATTGTACCTAATTTAAACTTGAAAGTAGGCTATAGCTTTATTCACATCCGTCAGGTTCAAACAACCAATGCATTATTCGATTCACAGGTACATATGTTTAAGAATTACAGAAGCACCAAATAAAGAATGATGTACCAGGGTTCTATACTTGTACTATTACAGATGGTAAAGAAAGAGGCGACAGACATTCCAGTTGCTGAACAAGGTGAAGCAGAATGGCCCTATTGTGCTCTCCTGGATGTAGAAGGCATGCAGGACTCTAGTCCAACCCCTTGTGATGGTCGGCCGCCAATCATGTAGTTTGAGAGGTAATCTTGAGTAAACTGCTTCAGGATCCACTTCAAAAGAAGAAAGATTCAGATATTGTCATCTAACACAGCTCATTACGTGCAGTAAAAAGAAGGCTACAGGGTTCTTACTTACCATCCTGCAGTTCACTATTGTCTTGCATAAAGTGTAAACAAATAGTTCGATTGGCATCTTTTGACCCATTTTAATAACAATCTTTATCAGTTTGCTCACTTGATGCTGGTTCATGAATATCTCATTGCCCCATACACAGAAAGGGTCGAAGTGTGGATCTTTGGCAATGATATATGTACCTAAAAGCACCAAGTTAATATTAGAAGCTAAACAACAATTGAAAAATGATGTAGTACAACACTCCATCCATCCCATTATATTAGATTTTATTACACGTATATCTAGACATCATTAGAACATTAAGGTAACACTCTTGTTGCTATGTAGCCTGGGATTGCATATTTAGTCATTCAGTACAATGCATGTTGCTAAACAACAATTGAAAAACAAAAAAGCATGTTAACCGCAATATCCTTAACAGCAACTAAATATCGTAATTCATAGTGGTATTGTTGAAACTGTTATTGACGAAATTGAACTGCACGGCAAATAGTTGCACATATAGAGCATCAGATTGTGAAGAACTGAAATAAACAAGTCATAAGGACATCTCTAGGCGATCCTTAAAAATTTAAAGGACTAAAACCCTTAGTGGATATATATATACTCCAGCAATTTTTGTCCTTTTCTAGCCGATCCCCTAAACTTAAGGTTGTAAACTTCAATTTGATCAAGTTCAAAGCAGGTTCAACCAAAAGTAGCTTTCATTCAAACATAAACATAGATAGTTTTGCATAACCGAACATAAAACATAAATTTAAACTAAGCTAAACTACTTTCGGTCGAAGTTGAGGTCGAGCCAATCCTTCCTCGTCATGTACGGTGTGCCGCGAGCCGGGTCCAGGCCAGTACCGTCGTCGGGGTCATTGGGGAAGGCACTCCTCCACTTGTCGACGTCGATCTCCTCGTCCTCTAGGCCCACCTCGACGCCCTCCGTGCCGCCGTCGCCACCACCTTCGACCTCGTCATCAGAGGAGAGCGCGATAACCTCGCCGCCTTCCGCACTGCCGTCCTCGCCGCCTTCGACCTCATCATCGAAGGAGAGCGCAATAACCTTTCCGCGCCAGCAAAGATCGCCCGCTCTGCCTCCATGAGCTCCGGGTGCTGCTGGCGGAGCTCTCGCATGTAGGCCTCGTCGGCGGCCTCGGCCTCGAGGCGCTCCCACGCCTTGCGGTCCTCTCACGCCATAGCTGAGCTCACCACCCCTGGCTCCGACGGAACCAGGTGGACCGGATGTGTGCCGAAGGGGAAATTGAGCCTAGCTGCTGCGCCGTGGTAGCGGACCTGCCAGCGGTCGTACTCCATGGCCGCGAGCTCGGTCGTGTGGAAGCTACCGAGCCACCGGCGGGTGTGGGTCTCTCGATCTGTAATCTTGGCGAGCCCACGTCCCGCACTACCGTTGCCGGACCCCTAGGTAGGACTTCGTCGACTGCTGGGTCCGGGGGAGGACGGGGAAGTCCTCGAACCGGTGTAGGCGCACAACGGCGGGCGGATCGGGGGACCGGCGACGGCGGATCGGGCCCACGGAGGACGACGGGGACACCTCGGCGGCCAGCTCGCCGGCGTCGAGCGAAAAGGCCGCGATAAACCTCTTTTTGGCGATTGGCTTCTCGAGCTCCCTGGCACACAGGTAGAGGTTGAGGATGGAGGCGCTAGCGATGGCAGCGACCTACCAATGGTTTCGAGGGTTGTGTGTGTCTGTGTGAGCGGAGGTTGTGTTTGAGGAAATACTGCGGCAACTGAAAATTTTACTAGGTGGGAGTAACAAGGCGGGGCTACTGAAAATTTGGATCAAGGGCGAGCAGATATTTTTGAGATTGCGAGGGATGCAGAAGCGGGAGTAAAATGCCAGGGCTACTGAAAATTTGAATCAAGGGACTGAAGCAGAGCGGGGGTAACAGACATAGCACATGGTCCGCACATACTAATCATGTGCTATCAAACATTAAAACCTTCCAGGCGGTAGACATTTTCGAGATTGCGAGGGACGCATAGGCGGGAGTTTTTGGGGAGCGAGCTAGTGTGCTTGACACGCCGGCTGTGGACTGTAGCCGATGCACCTTCTCGCGTAAGCCATAGGCGTACTATACACCGACGGTGCTCCAAGATATTTTGTACTACATCTCACACGGTTGGTGATAATAACCTGTGTGGGATCTACTTGATTTGAATTACAAAATAAGGTTACAGCGGCAATGGATGCTGTTTGAATCACTAGACCTTTTATCTGCAGTGAACATGCAACTATATGTGTGTGTCATAAAAGAATTGGAATTATTCAGGGTTCATTTGGATATTTTATACATTAAACTGGTTTTCTAGCCAGTTCAGGTGCACAATTCAAAATTAAACTACATGCACATGCTCCGGTGCATATAAATTGATTGAAAAATCAAATCTGTGTCCTTCATTGCATGCTTAGGTCCCATGAAAGAAATGGGAATGAATTTTTCGGGGTTCGTCTGGCCTTTTTTATACATTAACTAGGTTTTCTAGGCATTTTATGTGCATAATTTAAATTTGAACTACAAGCACATGCTCCAATGCACTAAAGTTGGTTGAAAAATCACATGTGTGTCCTTGGGTGAATTTCTAGGTCCCATGCAAGAGATTTGAATGAATTTCAAACACCAGGGCACTGTTGATTGCCGGCAAAATGTTGAGATACATGGTTTTTAAATTCTAGTAAATCCAAAACTTATCTGAAATTCATGAGACTTGGCATGCTATCATGGAGCGGCATCAACATGCCGTGGTGAAAATTTTGTCCCATTTGGGGCAGGTTCGGGTATAAGCTTCTCACAAACCAGAGCTTCTCACAACAAGCATGATGGTTTCGATAGGGAACGTGCCACCTTTGGGGATGGGGCGATATCCGTTGCCTCTTATTGCTTTCAAAAAATTTCTAGTGTCAACATAGAACAACAGGAGTGTTGTGTTCAATCTTGGAATTTTTCGGGGTTCGTTTGGCCTTTTATACATTAACTGGGTTTTCTAGGCACTTTATATGCATAATTCAAATTTGAACTACAAGCACATGCTCCAAGGCACTAAAGTTGGTTGAAAAATCACATGTGTGTCCTTGGGTGAATTTCTAGGTCCCATGCAAGAGATGGGAATGAAATTCAAACACTAGGGCACTGTTGATTGCCGAAAAAACATTGAGATGTCTGGTTTTTAAATTCTAGTAAATCCAGAACTCGTATGAAATTCATGAAACTTGGCATGCTATCATGGAGACATCAACATGTCATGGTAAAAAAATCGTCCCATTTGGGGCAGGTTCGGGTATAAGCTTCTCACAAACCAGAGCTTCTCACAACAAGCATGATGGTTTCGATAGGGAACGTCCCACCTTTGGGGACGAAACGATTTCCATTGCCTCTTATTGCTTTCAAAAAATTTCCAGTGTCAACATAGAACAACATGAGTGTTGTGTCAATTTTTGTGATTTTTCGGGGTTCGTTTGGACATTTTTATGCAATAACTGGGTTTTCTAGGCATTTTATGTGCATAATTGAAATTTGGACTACAAGCACATGCTCCAATGCACTAAGGTTGGTTGAAAAATCTAATATGTGTCCTTGGGTGAATTTCTAGGTCCCATGCAAGAGATGGGAATGAAATTCAAACACCAGGGCACTGTTGATTGCCGGCAAAACATTGAGATGCTTGGTTTTCAAATTCTAGTAAATCCAAAACTCGTCTGAAATTCATGAAACTTGGCATGCTATGATGGAGCGGCATCAACATGCCATGTTAAAAAATTTGTCCCATTTGGGGCAGGTTCGGGTATATGCTTCTCACAAACCAGAGCTTCTCACAACAAGCATGATGGTTTCGGTAGGGAACGTCCCACATTTGGGGACGAAATGATATCCGTTGCCTATTATTGCTTTCAAAAAAATTCTCGTGTCAACATAGAACAACAGGAGTGTTGTGTCAATTTTTGGGATTTTTCGGGGTTCGTTTGGAGATTTTTATGCATTAACTGAGTTTTCAATGCATTTATGTACATAATTCAAATTTGAACTACATGCACATCCACCAGTGCATATAAATTGGTTGACAAATCAAATCTATGTCCATGGGTGCATGCTTAGGTCCCATGCAAGAAATGGTAATGAATTTCAAACACCAGGGCACCGTTGATTGCCGGCAAAAAATTGAGACACCTAGTTTTTAAATTCTAGTAAATCCAAAACTCATCTGAAATTCATGAAACTTGGCATGCTTTCATGGAGCGGCATCAACTTGTCGTGGTAAATTTTTTTATCCCGTTTGGGGCAGGTTCGGGTATTTGATTCTCAGAAAACAGAGCTTCTCAAAACAAGCATCATGGTTTCGGTAGGGAACGTCCCACCTTTGGGGATGAAACGATATCCAGTGCCTCTTATTGCTTCCAAATTTTTTCTCGTGTCAACATAGAACAACAGGAGTGTTGTATCAATTTTTGTGATTTTAGGGGTTCTTTTGGACATTTTTATGCATTAACTGAGTTTTCAATGCATTTATGTGCATAATTCAAATTTGAACTACATGCACATGCTCCACTGCATATAAATTGGTTGAAAAATCTAATCTGTGTCCTTGGGTGCATGCTTAGGTCCCATGGAAGAACTAGGAATGAATTTCAAACACCAGGCACCATCGATTGCCGGCAAAACATTAAGATGTCTGGTTTTTAAATTCTAGTAAATCCAAAACTCATCTGATATTCATGAAACTTGGCATGCTATCATGGAATGGCACCCGAAATGATGTGGTATTTTTCGTGTCCATTTTGAGAGAAGGCGCACTTGAATAATGACAGCCAACAAAGGCATTTTGAAAAAATAGCTGCCACTTTAATATCTCAAACATTTGTATAATTCAAACTGTGTGCGTTCTGTTAGCCATTCACGTGATGCCACATGTCTTGGTTTTAATGGTTGTAGGAGGTGCCGTGCGGACAGCTGCTTGACCTTGACTGAACGGGAGGCGTGCGAGCGCAGTCCGGTGCACAAGCTGACCAAGAGGCGTGCAAGCTGTCCTGCAATACGGAGGCTCGTCGGGAAGCGTGCGAGCTATACGCTGTGCAGGCTCACTTGGAAGCGAGCCCTTTGACTTCCATGGCCGCCCGCCTTCCTCTCCATTAATGGCGCCTGAGCCGCTATTTAATACGAGCGACCTTATTGTTCGCCTCCCATTCCCCTCCCTCCTGCAGACCTCCACCAACACCATGGCGTAGAATGATCATTTGCCACTAGTCTTCAAGTTTGGTGAAGTTGACTCCGAGCCAGAGGAGATAGAAAATAAGGAGGAATGGGGCCTCATGGACATGGCCCAGAACGAGCTGGCCGCGGCAGTTGCTGCCCTCGCTCCCGTCCCAGCTCCCATCCTCGCGCCCGCACCAGCGACCATCCCCGTAGCATTGACGGGCTGGTCGCCGAGCACTATCGTAGAGCTGGAAGCCGCGGGCGTCAGTGAGGTCTCCGCGGACCCGCGTGAGCTCGTGTACATGCCAGCGCCAGCGCCCGTGCCCGTGCACGTGCGTGCCTCTCCACCCACCGTGGCGCCGGCCCCCGTGCGTTTGGCTGCACCCGCCATGCCCGTGTGCGCCTCTCCACCCACCACGGTGCCGGTCCCCGTGCGTTTGGCTTCACCCGCCGCGCCCGTACCCATGCCCGTGCCCGTGTGTCGTGGAATTGTCATGACAGATGTCCTAGTGTGAGGACTTAGTCGTGGAGCATCACCACAGGGTTAGCTTAAAGGGGTTAAACGGGAGAAAGGACACAAGGAGTTTATTTGGCCCCTTGCGGTGAAGGTAAAGGCCTAATCCAGTTTGAGGTGGTATTGCTTATGTCTCGATTACCAGGCAGCGAATACGCTTAACCTAGCTTTCGATCTGTTGTTTCTTTCCCTAAGCCGTCCCCGGGTTGTCCCTTTATATACACAGGTTGACGCCCTGCGGCCTACAGAGTCCCGGCCGGCTCCTAAACGTGTTCGGTCCGGTGACTAACTACACTTACCTTATAATACAAGTCATACATATATGGCGGTTTTATCCCTATGGGCCGTAAGCCTCCCTTGGGCCTTGGGCCCTTTAGTGAATCTGCTTCATGAACCGCCATTGTTAACATCTTCATGGGATCCAGTTTGATGAACCACCTTTGGGATAACCCAGCCCCTCCTGGGCGGGTCATGCCCAATAGTCATATCCCCAACATTAGGCCCCAGGTTGATTTGAACTCGTTCATGTCAATCTTCAACACTTTAGAAAAAATCCTTCTTCGCCTGTTTATGTAAGATATTGTAACCCGCCGTGACATCATCTCCTGGAATTTCGGAGACCCGCCATGACGTCATCTGTTATTAATTTTGCACAATACCCGGCATATCTTAACGAATCCTTATCTTAAATAACCATCCGAAATTTGAGGCGTTTCCGTCGTCACATATCCATTTTTTGGTCTCCTCGATTCCTGCGCATGTCGCTTATCCTTCCATCCTTATAAATAGGGCCAGGGGTCCCTTTCTTTTCTCCCCCCTTGCCTCTTCGTCTCTTTCTTCTTCCTCGCATCACTCCAGCACCCAAGCTCCACCGCCGTCCTCGACCTCCGCTACTGCATCGACAACGGCCGCTGCATCACCCTGATCTGTCCAGAGCTTGGTCCCGCGCCTCCGCTACTTAACAACTCAAATATGTTTTCCTCCTTCCCTTTCCTTTAGATCTCATTAGGGTTTCCTGCAAGTTCGTCGGAGTTCATCCTTTTTCTTCGCTGCAGATGTCCTTCTACATGGCGACAGTTGTGATACTTGTTTTTGTTATTAGACCATCTCCTTCGCGTAAGAGAAAACCAATCTGAACATATGAACTGCTCGAGCACTGTAATTTAGGTCAAAAATATTTTCCATTATCCAAAGTGTCGCAGATCCGACATCCTAACATCCATCTGTGAAACATGTTTGCTTCAACACTTAGTAGAATTCGCTCTTGATAGATCTTGAATACCATTCCTATCATGGCAGATTACATCACTAATCATAATTTAGTCATATGTCATTAGACCCCGTTTAAGCCGCCAATCTGAATATATACTGCAGCATTCATTTCCGACTTAATGAAAACAACTTAAACCGGCAAATTTTCTTTCTTTTAGGCTTCCTCCTTCACAATGCCGAAGACAGTCACTTCATGCAATTGGGTTCCTTCTATTGTCACCGAAAACACACTCAAGGACTTTGTCAAAATCGGCTTTTTACCAGCCAAATACATCCTGCATTGGCATGCTCCCAAACAAAATGAAGAAAGACTTCACCCAAAGGATGGTGAGGTCATTGTTTTTACTGATCACATGAATCGGGGCCTCTCACCGCCCGGCTCAAAATTTTTCCAAGACGTTCTGCACTTCTTTCAACTCCATCCTCAAGACATCGGACCCAATTCCGTGTCAAACATCTGTAATTTTCAAGTCTTCTGTGAAGTCTACTTTCAAGAGGAGCCCAGTGTTGAACTCTTGAGGGAATACTTTTATCTGAACCGGCAGAATGAGTTTACTAACGGACCTAGCTTAGAACTTGGCAGGGTCTCAATTCAATGAAGAAGAGATGTTGTCTTCCCCTATGCCCGCCTGCTGAGCCACCCCAAAGATTGCTACCCAACATGGTTCTATTGGAAAGATACTTCTCCGGCTGATGAAAATCCATTGCTGGGTTATTGTGTCCAGCGACTTGAGCCAAAGCATCATCTTCCCTAAAACTTACCACCGTTGAATGTGCCAAGCTTACTCCCACTATTGCGAAGGTCAAGGCCCTGCTGGGAAATGGGTTAACCGGTATTGACTTGGTTCGGTGCTGGGTTTCTTGGCAGATCATACCCTTGAGCCACCAATCCGGCTTAATGTGCACTTACTTTGGTGATGCAAAAGATCCACTACGGCACAGCTCCGTGTGCCTCACTGATGATGCAATCAATGAAATGACAAAGTCCCTTCTGAACGAGAGCCTGCGGAGCTGCAGCAAAGTGGGGCTGAACCCTTTCTGCAAACTTAAACCGCCACCAAATGTGAGTCTCTAAATCACTTACTTCACCCTATTACTCCAATATTTTGTTAACTCGACCTTGATGATTTTCACAGGCTGCATCTGATTTTTGGAACAAGGAGTATGACCACGAAGTTGCTAAGAAAGCCAGGGCCAGAACAAAAGCCATCAAGAAAGACGCCAAGAATAATAAGAAGAGATTAACTGCTTCCGAGATGCTTGGTCTAGACGACAGTTCTTAGTCGGAGGTAGCCCTTGATTCCCTTGGCTCCTTTTTCAACCATTTTATTGACACTGATTATCATCAGGATGACACGGGGACCAGTCAAGCAGTTGAAGAAGAGGTAACTATCATTTCGTCCGACTCAGAGCCTTTGCCAAGACAGAAAATTCGACGGGTAACCCGGAAAGTAAGCTTTTCACACCCCTTAGCTCATTTGGATCCTCACTTTCTTTTGAAGCAACAACAGCACGAGAACCGGTGACAAACTCGGACCAACGGAGGTGAAGAGTTATCGTCCGGCTTACCAAATACTCCAGCTCCACGAAAACGTCGAAATGAGGTTTTTCCAAATTTAAACTCTTTTTTCCTACTGGCGGGTCTCATTCGCTAGCCACTTACTTCTTCCAATTCAAACTATTCAGGAGGCTTCTCGCTCTTCCTCCGGCGACTCATCTTAGACCCCAGCTGTCGGCTTTCAAAACTGCCCCTGGGTAACATCACTTTTTATTCTCTACCTCCTTATGCTCTTATACTTGTACTGACCTCTCATAACACATGTAGTGGACAAGCAAATCCTAGCAAGAAAGCAAGGGTGACCAAACCGGCTGAAGAGCCCAAAGCCCATGAATAGGAACAGCAAACTCCAGCCTCTGACACCTCCATGCCACAACCTCAAGAGCCTATCCATGATGTTCCACCAGAAATTCCTGACCTCTCCAGTGGCCCTACAAATGTCAATCCTTTGAGCACTAAATCGTCGAGCCCCATTAAACCGTCAGGAACACCCGCCGACGATGTTGTGATCACTAGGACCGGCTTCAAAGAACCAGGACAACCCACTATCTTGACCAAGAAATCTGCCAAGGAGGAGTTCATCGAAAGGCGAAAAGTGAGATTTGATATTGTTGATTACTCTCAACTAAGCGTCAGTGAAGTATTCTCTGGTTATCTCAACCAAGTTTATACCAGCCGCGATCTTGAGATTGACATGGTGAAACAGATGCACCAGAAGTATGAGGTATGAACTCCGGCTTAATACAATATGCATATCATGTCAGCCCCCAAGTCTAATGCCTATGATAAGATTGAGTATGCTATAGACTTAGAGTAGCCATGAGTATAAAAGAACATCTTTGGTAGAATCCTTCAAAGGTTAGTTTTCACCATTAGAGTTAAAACGGATTTGTAATGATTAACATTGCATCGGTAGCCCCCAAGGGCCGGTTTAATCAACATGAATGAATTGGTACTTGTGCATGATTGTTTACAAATCAGAACTTACTTGTGTAGCCCCCATGAGCCGGTTGTGGTCATTTGCAGCGCAACCGGGTCATCATAAAGTAGTAACAAGACATGCAATGTGCATTAGCCCCCAAGTGTCAAGTACTCTTGCTTGCAAAGTGCTTGGGACTTATTTATATAAGTCGTTTGTATGAAGAACTTTTTCGGCAGTCATTAGCCCCCAAGTGCCAAGTGTTATTGCTTGCAAAATGCTTCGGACTTTATTCCTATAAGCTGACTTATGAATATGGTTTCAAATCTGTGCCTACACATGACACCACTGCTCAACTTCATTCATAATTGGCTGATGTGAAAACTCGACTGGAGGTTCAAGAATCTGAGACCCGGAAAGCCGACTCAAAGTTCAAATTTAGTCTGGAGGAGATAGAAAAATTGAAGACCGGTTTTGATGCTGAAAGAACCACCTAGGCTGAAGAGAAAACTGCTCTAACGCAGCCGGCTGAAAAAGCGGAAGCTGGTCTTCAAAATGTGACCACTAAGCTTACCGGTTTAAAACACCGTGTATCCCAGATGGTTTCTGCTATCTTTGGTGAGCTACCTCGCCAGCATCAAAATTGAATCTCTTCTTTTTATATCATCAACCGCCGCTGATCACTCCATGATTGTTACACAGGTCCTTGGAGCAGCAACCTTAGTCAAGATGTGCTAGTGAAGCTTAAAGCCGTATATACGCTTGTTGAACAGCTATATACCGGAACTCAGCACACGGTAGCCATGATTTCTCCAACAAATCAAGGACGCAATCTGCTGAGTGACGTCTGGAAAAAATTATCAATTCTGCCTGCGAGGATTCAAGAGATAAAATGGTCATGTGTAAGAGCCAGCGCCATGACGGCCTTGAGCCATGCTAAGGCATGGTTACCAGAGCTAGACCCGGCCGAGGTAGCTATTGGGTATCCAAGCTTGAAAGAAGATGGCACTTCTTTTGACTAGAAAGACTTCGCTGCCCGTGTTAAAGAAATACATCCTCTGGTAACTCTGATTGCTAATGAAACAAATCTCTCAAAATATCAGCCGGCTTATGATGCAGAAAACCAGAAGGTGCCTACACCGGCTTATAAAGTGATGGATCTAATTCCCCCAATCCGTAAGCATACTTTCGCCCCTGAAGTTGATCCATCCGACCTTATAGATGATGAAGCTGAATTCCAAGCCTTGCGTGGCATTGAATGGTCACCACCAAACTTCCAGACGGCGGAGGATGAAGAACCGGAGAAGGATGATCTGGAAACTTCAAGTCGTGAAGGCCAAGAAGATTGATCCGCTGGGCGGTTTAAATATTTGATCTTCCAAAAAACACTTGATCTTTTGGCTCACCGAGTCATGTAATAGACTAGTGAAACTTTGATCTATCGTGCCATCGTGCATGTTTTGTTTTGCACAAACTGTTGATCCTCCAGTTGAAAAACTACCACTTTATGCTTATGATAGCATCGATTTATGTAGATCAGTTTTAGCAATACCCTGCATATAAACAGATCGCAAGTGCACTGGCAGTTTACCGTGGGGCGGGTCATAACACCCTATATAAACCACTGGTGACTAAAATAGTTCATAACCAGGGCCGGTTTAATCATAATCATATAGAATGAAAGAATACCATACCTGTGATATTTGATCGCACTACCGGTTTATCATACTAGTGCAGTAAGGGTGTCAACCCAGAAAGATTGGACACATAATGCCCTATTTAATTGTCATATGCTGCCGGTTTGCAGCGCCTTGTACAGCAATGGGTAGAATCCCAAAGGTTAAAGCTAGAACTCCCAGCACATAGGCTATTATCATATACTGGCGACTGATAGTCCGAAGCTAGCCCGGGTTATGAAACTCCAGATATATTTAAGCATGATCCATAAGGATGAAGGTTTCATGGCCTGAATTGTCTCAAGCCATATGTTAATATGGCGTAAATACATGAATCCAAAAAAATTGATCAGAAAAAAGACAATGAATCAAAATCAAAAAAACGAGGCTTTCATAGGCCGCCAAGCCTAAAGCTCCAAGGCTTTCATGGGCCGCCAAGCCACTGATTTAACCTTTTACACTTTGTGAATCCAGCCGACCGCCGTTTTAACCTTGACAAGTTCAGGGTCTATGTAAGATTGACTGTCAAGAGTTCGGCTTGTCATTCCGGGATTACCCGGGCGGAGTGGCAGACTCTACAAAGTAGGATAACCCAGAAAATTTTGGTGAATACACCTGGTGTTCCAAGCCAGTTCACGAGGGTAGTAACGCTATGTTCTCTTTGGTGAATACACCTATGTTTGAACAGGAAGCCCCCATGTGCTTTAGGGCGTATAAGCCGGACCAAGAGGGATATTCAAAGCTATGCTCAATGAGCAGGAAGCCCCCAAATGGCTTGTGGCATTGAGCCGGTCAAGAGGGATATTCACAGCTATGCCCAATGAGCAGGAAGCCCCCAAGTGACCTATGGCATTGAGACGATCAAGAGGGATATTCACAGCTATGCTCAATGAGCAGGAAGCCCCCAAGTAACCTGTGAGAGTGGCGTTGCGCCGGATCAAGAGGGATATTCACAGCTATGCTCAATGAGCAGGAAGCCCCCAAATGTCCATTTGTAGTGAAAAAGACTCATTATTCTTTGAGATGAAACGAATAGAGGCCCTGTACTAGCAGGGGTGCCATCTTTATTGTAATCATCATAATATATACATTGTCAAGATATGTACATTGTAAGAGCCGACGGCTCAAGCGTAGTAAGGCCGAAGATGAGCAATATTCCACGACCGACGGGTCTCCTCCTCCGACGTGCATGAGTCCTTGTGGTCTCGAACATCGACAAGGTAGTATGATCTGTTGTTCAGTTTCTTGCTGACCACAAAAGGCCCTTCCCAAGGTGGGGATAGTTTATGCATACCAGTCTAATCCTAAATAAGTCAGAGCACCAAGTCACCTTCTTGAAAGGTCCTGGTCTTAACCCGGCGGCTGTGATAATGACGCAGATCTTGTTGGTAAATTGTTGAATGAGCTGCCCAAGGTCACGCTCCTCATCTAGCAGGTCAAGTGCATCCTGACATGCTTTTTCATTGTCAGCCTCAACATAACCCGCCACTCGGGGCGAGTCATGATGGATGTCACTAGGGAGAACTGCTTCTGCTCCGCAAACCATGAAGAAAGGCGTGTAACCCGTCGATCTGTTGGGGGTAGTATTGATACTCCATAACACCGAGGGTAACTCCTCCACCCAACAACCCGGCGTCCTCTGCAAAGGAACCATAAGTCAGGGCTTGATGCCTCGCATGATCTCTTGATTGGCTCTCTCAGCTTGACCATTAGACTGGGGGTGAGCTATTGATGATACATCAAGCTGGATATGCTCACGTTGACAAAATTCTTCCACTACACCCTTGGATAGATTAGTGCCATTATTAGTTAGGGAAAACCAAAAATGGAAAATCACCTTTTTGATGAATTGAACCGCCGTCGCCGCGTCACATTTACTGACCGGCTCTGCGTCAACCCACTTTGCGAACTTGTCAACCGCCACCAGGAGGTGTGTCTTTTTATCTTTGGACCTTTTGAAAGGCCCAACCATATCAAGTCCCCAGACTGTAAATGGCCAAGTAATTGGGATCATCCTCAATTCTTGAGCCGGCACATGAGCTCGGTGTGAAAACTTCTGACATCCATCACATTTACTGACTAGATCTTTAGCATCAGCGTGAGCCGTCACCCAATAAAACCCATGACGGAAAGCCTTGGCTACAAGATATTTAGAGCCTGCATGATGACCACAATCTCCTTCATGAATCTCTCGCAGAATTTCACAACCTTCTTCGGGGGAAACACAATGTTGGAACGCCCCTGTAACACTGCGATGTGCAGCTCTCCATTGACAATAGTCATTGACTTAGACCACCGGGTTATCTATCTGGCCAAAGTTTCATCCTCAGGTAACTTGCTATAGGTTAAATAAGCCAAATATGGAACTGTCCAATCAGGAATAGCATGAAGAGCCGCCACCAGTTGTGCCTCCGGGTCAGGAATAGCAAGATCCTCCTTTGTAGGCAACTTGACTGAAGGGTTATGCAGAATATCCTGGAAAGTGTTAGGTGGCACCGGCTTACGCTGATATCCTAACCGGCTTAGAGCATCAGCCGCCTTATTTTTTCCTGCGATCCACATGCTCAACTTGATAACCCTTGAAGTGCCCAACAATAGCATAAACCTCTCGACGATAAGCCGCCATGAGTGGATCTTTAGAATCCCAAGTGCCAGACACTTGCCGCGCTACCAGATCTGAGTCGCCGAAGCACCTCACCCGACTTAAGTTCATCTCCTTAGCTATCCGAAGACCATGGAGCAAGGCTTTATACTCAACTGCATTGTTAGTACAAGGGAACATCAGCATGAGGACATAGGAAAATTTATCACCTCATGGGGAAGTCAAGACAACTCCAGCCCCGAGCCTTCCAACTACCTGGATCCATCAAAGTGAATAGTCCAATATGTGTTATCTGGCTTCTCCTCAGGTATCTGCAACTCTTTGCAATCATTGATAAAATCCACAAGTGCTTGAGATTTGATGGTTGTACGAGGCACATACTTTAAACCATGAGGTCCAAGCTCAATGGCCCATTTGGCTACCTGACTTGTGGCTTCTCTGTTTTGAATGATATCCCCTAAAGGGGCAGAACTAACCATAGTGATAGGATGACCCAGAAAATACTGCTTCAGCTTTCGGCTAGGCATAAAAACCCTGTACACAAGCTTCTGCCAATGTGGATACCTCTGTTTGGACTCAGTGAGGACCTCACTGATGTAATAAACCAGCCGTTGAACCAGATATTCTTTTTCTGCTTCCTTCCTTTCCACCACAATGGCTACACTAATAGCTCGGCCATTGGCAGCCACGTATAACAGCAAAGGCTCCTTGTCAATGGGAACAGCCAGAACGGCGGCTCAGCCAACTGTTTCTTCAAATCCTCAAACGCTTGATTAGCAGCATCACTCCAAACAAAGTTACATGTCTTCTTCATCATCTGGTAAAGAGGGATAGCTTTCTCACCCAACCGGCTTACGAATCGGCTTAAGGTCGCGATACAACCCGCCAAACGCTGGACATCGTTAATAGATGCCGGTTTAGCCAGAGAGGTGATAGACTTTATCTTCTCCGAGTTAGCTTCAATACCTCATTCAGAAACTAGAAAAACTAAAAGCTTACCAGCTGGCACACCAAAGACACACTTGGCCGGGCGAAGCATCATCTTATTGACCTGAAGATTATCAAAGGTTTCTTTCAAATAATCAATTAGGGTCTCCTTCTTCCTGGACTTCACTACAATGTCATCCACATAAGCATGAACATTACGCCCGATTTTATTGTGGAGGCAATTTTGCACACACCGCTGGTAAGTCGCATGGGCATTCTTGAGCCCAAAAGGCATGGACACATAGCAGAAGGCTCCAAATGCAGTAATGAAAGTTGTCTTCTCCTGGTCCTTAACTGCCATCTTGATCTGATGATAACCAGAATAAGCATCCAAAAAGCTCAAATGCTCACAACCCGTCGCAGCATCAATAATTTGATCAATACGAGGGAGAGCAAAGGGATCAGCAGGACAAGCTTTGTTTAAGTCCGTGTAATCCACACACATACGCCACGTGTTGTTCTTCTTAAGCACCAATACCGGGTTAGCCAACCACTCAGGATGAAAGACTTCAACAATAAACCCAGCCACCAAGAGCCGGGCCACTTCTTCACCAATGGCCTTACGCCTTTCTTCATTGAAATGATGAAGAAATTGCTTAACCGGTTTAAACTTTGGATCAATATTAAGAGTGTGCTCAGCGAGTTCCCTCGATACACCTCGCATGTCAGAAGGTTTCCATACAAAGATTTCCCGGTTCTCACGGACGAACTCGATGAGCGCGCCTTCCTATTTCAACTCGGATCCAGATTAGCACTGATGCGAAACATCTTGGATGAATCGCCAGGAACGAAATCACCTAGCTTAGTATCATCTGCCGACTTAAACTTCAAGACCGGATCATGCTTCGTAGTTGGATTTTTCAAAGACGTCATGTCTGCCAGGTCAACATTGTCTTTGTAGAACTTTAACTCTTCTGTTGCACAAACAGACTCAGCATAAGCAGCGTCGCCTTCCTCACACTCCAAGGCTATCTTGCGACTCCCATGTACTGTTATAGTGCCCTTGTGACCCGGCATTTTGAGCTGCAGATATACATAACAAGGTCGTGCCATGAATTTGGCATAAGCCGGTCGTCCGAACAGAGCATGATAAGGGCTCTTGATTTTAACCACTTCAAAGGTCAACGTCTCAGATCTGGAATCATAATCATCTCCAAAAGCAACTTCCAAAGATATCTTACCAACCGGGTATGCCGACTTACCAGGTACCACACCGTGAAAAACAATGTTTGACGGTTTAAGGTTTTTGTCGGTCAACCCCATACAATGGAAAGTATCATAGTAGAGGATATTCATACTGCTGCCTCCATCCATGAGTACCTTAGTGAACTTGTATCCTCCAACCTAAGGCGCCACCACCAGCGCCAAATGCCCCAGATTATCAACCCGGGGCGGGTGATCCTCATGGCTCCAGACAACGGGCTGCTCAGACCATCGTAAATAACGGGGAACCGCCGGCTCAATGACGTTTACTGCCCTTTTATGAAGCTTCTGATCCCTCTTACATAAACTTATGGTGAAGACATGGTACTGCCCACTATTCAACTGCTTCGGGTTACTCTAATAACCAGATTGCTGCTATTGATTCCCCTGACCGGACTGTTGATGATAACCACCCTGATTGCCTTGATTGCTTGGGTGACCCTGGAAACCGGAATTAGAACTGCCACCACCGTAACCCGGACCATGGGAACCAGAACCTGAGCCACCGCCTGGCCCATGATTGTTCTAGAACAAATTTGAATTTTTGAACTCCTTCATGATTTGGCAGTCTTTCCAAAGGTGACTAGACAGCCTTTCCCGCGTACCATGCTTTGGGAAAGGCTCATTCATCATCTGCTCAAGATTCATAGCCGTCCCTCCTGCCCGAGGAGGTCGCTTTCCCTTACGACGCTGACCATTATTCTACGTGTTGGTGTTGGCCACAAAATCTGAATTACCATCGGCCTTGCGCTTACCAGTGCTCCCCTGACTCGCCAGGTTATGATGCTGACCCTTGGTGTTGCCACTCTTCTTTCCCTTTCCCGTCTTTTCATCATTAGACTCGGGATCCTTAGTACTATCAGAGTCGGCATATTTAATCAGAGCTGCCATCAGCTCCCCCATGTCATTGCAGCGGCGCTTGAGTCGCCCTAGCTTCTGTTTAAGAGGCAAAAAACGGCAATTTTTCTCCAACATTAGGACCGCTGAGCCGACATTAATGTTATCCGATGAGGGCAGGATGGCTTTGACCGGCGCACCCAATGGGTCGTTGACTCGCCCTCTTGTTGGGCACAGGCATCCAAATCCACAATCGACCTGGGCTGCTTGCACGTGTCTTTGAAATTCTGGATGAACCGGGCGTTTAAGTCGGTCCACGACCCAATGGAATTGGCAGGCAGTCCTTTAGCCAAGTATGGGCCATCCCATCTAGCATCATGGTAAAGTACTTGGCACACACAGCATCGCTGACCTCCAACAGCTCCATGGCCATCTCGTAACTCTCAATCCACGCCTCAGGGGGTAAGTCGGCTGTATAGTTAGGCACCTTTCGAGGTCCTTTGAAATCCTTGGGAAAATGCTCATTCCACAGAGCCGATACTAAACATGGTACGCCTATGGCTCTAGAGGTCATGCCTGCCTCCACCGAAGTTGTCGGATAAACCGGGGGGAGGGGGGCTGATGAGCCGCTTGCTGAGCTGCCAGCTCAGCCTCTCGACGTGCTCTGCCCTGCTCCACCAAATTCTGAGCACCATCACGCGCTGGGTCATGCCCATGAGGCTGGTTACGGTGCATGTCACTACTTGAAATGGCCGGGGAGTCCATGTGTCTACTGTAACTCCATCTTGGGTGAGGGGTTGAGTGAATCCTTTCACAACTGTAAGAATAAGCCTCCTGCTGCACCAATGCTATCTGAAGAAGCTCTCTAGCCCTCCTTGTTTCAACCACAGCTGGAGACTCACCTTCAACTGGGAGAGCCGCCAATCGTGTCGCTGCAGCGATCATATTATCCAACGGGTTAGAATAATGACCCGATGGCGTTGGTACAGACTGTGGTGGGGTATTATTCAGACGAGGCGGATCTGTTGTGAGTGGCTGAGCCGGCGCTCTAGTCCTAGGCATGGCCACCACCCGGTTTACCTCCGGCGGGTCACTGGTCCCTGCACCAGGTGTATTGAAGAGGCTCTTCGCCTCGTAAACCGGAGGCAAACGACTCCGATGCCTTCTCCTCATGACTTCGTTTGAAGCATTCTGATCCAACGAGAGTCGGAAGGAATCAGCCTGGATCCGTTGTGCCTGAGCATCCAGAGCAGCTTGCTCCACAGTCATCCTCGCATTCAGCTGCTAGATCTTCGTTGGCTTGAGCTATCTCATCTCTCAGTTTTGCGACTTCCGCGTTATGCTGAACTTGATCTGCCGGGTTTACCTCCGCCGTTAACAATGTTGTCAAGGTGTCCAATAAGTCGGACATGACCTGAGCCGGTGGGTGCACAGGGGCTCCTACCCCGGCCGCCGTCACCGCTGCTGACTCGGAAACCATTGCCGCTGCAGTCGAAGAATTATGCCTTCGCTGTGTACCGGCCATGAAAATCACAACCCGGTTTGGCGGCTCATAGGGGTCCGGAATACTATCGCCATCGGAACAGCCCCCAAGCCTGCCATCTTGTAGTTGATACAATGAAGTAGTCTCGCCTCTGGAGGACTCACCATCAGAATAGATGGTCGTCTCACTGCCAGACACGGATCCTTCCTAAAATTCCGCCCCATGGATGAATCCAACGAAGGTGTGCTTCACGACGGGTTGAACCCGGGCAGGTCATGCACGCTGAGTCGTCTCGATGATGTCAGTGAAGATGTCCGGCTCAGGGCCCGGTTCACCGATCTTGCCGATGAAGATGTGGATTCTGCCGAAGGGGACCCGGTACCCGTACTCAATCGAGCCGGCCTCGGGGCCCCAGCCTGTGTCATCAATGTAGAGCTTGCCGCGACGAATCTTGCTCATCCGGCCCATAGTGTATCCCTTGATCCCTTCGAAGCTGCCCTTCAAGAACTCAAAACCACCGGGCGCTGACCCCATGGTGGGCGCCAACTGTCATGGAATTGTCACGGCAGATGTCCTAGTGTGAGTACTTAGTCGTGGAGCCATCGCAACAGGGTTAGCTTAAAGAGGTTAAACGGGACAAAGAACACAAGGAGTTTATACTGGTTCGGCCCCTTGCGGTGAAGGTAAAGGCCTAATCCAGTTTGAGGTGGTATTGCTTATGTCTCGATTACCAGGGAGAGAATACGCTTAACCTAGCTTTCGATTTGTTGTTTCTTGCCCTAAGTCATCCCCAGGTCGTCCCTTTATATACACAGGTTGACGCCCAGTGGCCTAAAGTGTCCCGGTCGGCTCATAAACGTGTCTGGTCCGATGACTAACTACACTTGCCTTATAATACAAGTCATAAATATATTGCGGTTTTATCCCTATGGGCCTTAAGCCGCCCTTGGGCCTAGGGCCCTTTAGTGAATCTGCTTCATGAACCTCCATTGTTAACATCTTCATGGGCTTCAGTTTGATGAACCGCCTTTGTGATAACCCGGCCCCTCCTAGGCGGGTCATGCCCAATAGTCATATCCCCAACACCGTGCACGCACCCCCCTCAGCGGCATGGGACGCTGCCGTCGACCGCTACCTCTCAGCGGCGCCAGTTGCCGTCCTCCCGCGCCCCGCCCGTCGATTGTGTGACGACATGATGTTTGATTTACAAGTGAAGAACATTTTGTGTTGCCTTGAAGACTTCAACAACGGCGTCCCAGAGGACGACAACGACAACGATGGCGCGGCACGACGCCTCCGCCGCCGCCGGAAATAGTTCGTTTGGGGTTTAATACTGTATCTCGAATTCTCGATCATATGAATATAAATTCATAGTGTGACTGAATGAAAGATATGGTTTGAACGAACTTGCGTTTTTCTCTCTTAATGTACAGACTTATCAAACGATTTTCTTTTGAAAAAAATGTCAATGGTTTTTAAATATAAAACACTCATCACAAACGTTTTAGTTAGAACACCCGTATGCAAACTGACAGCTTCCCGAGGAAGCCAAGGGAAAATGTGCCGAGCAGGATTTCTGCATACCTTTGACGCAAACGGTTGTTTTGCATGACCCGTGTGCAACCACGTACAAAGAATTGGGTAAGATTTGCATATCTGTCATTTTGGGTATGTTGCCATTTGTCAAACTGGAAATATTGACATTTGTTTATCTAGTAACATTGCCATTTGTCAACCTTGTAACACTGCGATTTGTCAAAATATGCAGCTACAAATCACTAGCACTATCTAAATTTTGCAACTAAAATCACTAGCACTGTTCATATGGACACCACTAGCAGGTGTGAGTTGATGGACACATATGCAAATGTACCATTGATTACATACAACAAGTCATCAACCCACAACGACAACGAGGATACACGTTGGATTATAGATCATTTCCAACAAAACACTCTAGTAAAGTTTTTCTCACGCAACAATTAACAAAGCGAAGAAATGAACTTCAGCTCAACCACTCATCGGCGTTGGAAACGCTTGCTTTGAACCAGAAGTGATTCTCTGGGAAGGGCCAGCTACTGTCAATCTCGAGACCAACGCAGGACTGATCATCGAGGCTGAAGTGGCCTATGTCAGGACCCATATTGGGACGGTAGGGAAGCATAGTAATGTCTGAGGTATAGATACAGTTGCTTCTCATAAATGGTAGTAACATTGTGTCAACAGCAGCTGGATCACCTTTCACCATCATTGGATAGTTTTGTCCAAGGAAGAGCGAGTTTGCTCCAAGACTTTCAATACTGAACGAGGGAGAAGGTGTTGGCGCTAGTACACAAGTATCCATCCCGAATACCCTGCAATGGATGTTGGAATAGGTCCGGAGGGTGCGACCATACGAGACAACACCTGCTTCCTTAGTAACATCAGCAGTGCCCTGTATACAGACAAGTAGAGGTGATCCATCGAAATAAGTTGCCAGGCGCCACTGAGTATATGGGTCCTACTCGTCCTCATGCTCGTGAATAAAATTTTCAAGTATAGGTGGTGGAATGTTCACAGGACCTTGGAAACACAAGAAGGTTAATTAGTAAAGGGAAGCTAGCTAACCCACATGCATGTGGATGAAACAATTATAATTATGGTGGAAGACAAACATACCGAAAGCATAAGGATTCCATGCAAAAAACAGTGCCATGAGCGGTGGCAGCAAACACAAACCCCTCGTATTGAATTGCATCACAGTACTCATCCGTGTATAGAAACTAATTTTTGAGCAATATCCATCGAGTCTAACTATGAAGGACAACAACAAGCTTGTCGAAGATAGCGACAACACAAGCATTCCTATAACCCCAAGAGCGGTTGGGAACTCGACAAATTTCTATCATCCATAGATGATGGTCAGCATGATCGTATTTGAACTCACATAGAATACCGGTGTACTCAACCTCTGGGCAGTCGTCTGAGATTTTTGGAAGTGGAACCCGGTGATGAGTGTACACATTCACAAGTTCCCACTCGCAGTTGTACCCAATATAAACAACCCAATCTCCATTTGTGGCCACCCAAGCCTTGCCCTCAAGCGATGGCATCTTAACATCATACGTATCATTATCAAGCGGCATAAACTTACACAAGGCGAGGCTTCCCTCGTCCCCGCGCCAGTCAGCAGGGTCACGGCGAAGAAGATAGGGGAGATCAAACCGCTCCTGGACCCTTGGGTTCCTTGTAACGATGTTATTAGTTGAGTAGAGAGTGGTCTTGAACGAATCCTCCATGCTAGCCGAGGTGATGATGTCGCACCGATCAATGAGTTCCTCCACCGCGTCATCATTCAGATTGGGGCAAGAATAACGGGGTCGTTTCTGGCCTGTTCCCTCCATGGAGAAGACGATCAAACAATGGCAGAAGGAAGGGTGAAGGCAAATGGAGGAGGGAGGAAGAGCTAGCGTGCGACAGCAGTTCCACATCGAGAGAGAAATGCGATGAGTCGATGGAAGGTTGCCACGGTACACGAAGAGGTGCCTGGGGAGCAAACGGTTGCCACAGAGGTCACACACTAACAACAAGGGCCGAGTGAACCGCATGCATATATCGCACACACCTTGATCTGGCTGACCGTTTCTTTTGTGTTGCCTAATCACAAACAGATCATCTGAGTGAACCGTATGCTGTATATCGCACGCACCTTCATCTGGCTGCCCGTTTCTTTTGTGTTGCCTAATCACAAACAGTTCATTCGAGTGAATGTTATGCTGTGTATCGTACACGCCTTCATGTGGCTGACCATTTATTTTGTTCCTCCTCATCGCAAACAGTTAATTGAACTGAACCGTATGCCCTTGATCGCACATGCAACTAAAATTTTAACCGTGTTTGATGCATCCGTCATCGCAAACGTTTTATACATTTTTGTCGGTTTTCATACACCACAGTTTGCGATTATTGCATCGCACACAGTTTCTCGAAGGGTCTCTGGTCGTAGTGTCGTGTTAGTAGCATCCTGCAGTAGTGACTTCTTCCAATTCAAGA
The DNA here is from genome assembly GCF_056163025.1 of Triticum urartu. Classification (NCBI taxonomy): domain Eukaryota; kingdom Viridiplantae; phylum Streptophyta; class Magnoliopsida; order Poales; family Poaceae; genus Triticum; species Triticum urartu. The sequence continues at coordinate 224,260,727 of NC_141878.1, forward strand.
CAAGATTAGTTTCTTCACATCTGTGCAAAAATTGATCAAGGTTGCTTAAGCAATCATCAAAAGAAGTTCCGTAAACAGAGAAATCATCCATGAAAACCTCAACAATCTTTTCACAAAAGTCGGAGAATATAACAAGCATACATCTTTGAAAGGTAGCAGGTGCATTGCATAAACCAAAAGGTATACGTCTATAAGAGAAAGTACCGAATGGGCAAGTAAAAGTGGTATTTTCTTGGTCCTCTTTTGACCCAGGTATTTGAGAGAAACTAGAAGAACCATCTAGACAACAAAAATGTGTATGTTTAGATAATCTTTCTAGCATTTGATCAATAAAAGGTAGAGGGTAATGATCATTTCTAGTAGCTTTATTAAATTTGCGAAAATCAATTACCATTCTATAGCATGTAACAATTCTTTGTGGAATCAATTCATTCTTATCATTAGGAACAATAGCAATACCTCCCTTCTTAGGGACACAATGAACGTGACTTACCCATCTACTATCAGCAATAGGATAAATTGTACCTGCCTCCAGAAGCTTTAGTATTTCATTTCTTACCACTTCTTTCATCTTGGGATTTAATCATCATTGATGATCAACAACTGGTTTAGCATCAGGCTCCAATTTCATTTTGTGCTGACATAGAGTGGGACTAATGCCCTTAAGATAATCAAGAGTATATCCAATAGCGGCACGGTGCTTCTTTAGAGTTTTCAATAATTTCTTTTCTTCATGCTCTGAAAGGTTAGCACTAATAATAACATGATATATCTTCTTTTCATCAAGATAAGCATATTTCAAAGTATCGGGTAATTGTTTAAGCTCAAACACGGGATCACCCTTGGGTGGAGGAGGATCCCCAAGGATTTCAACAGGCAAATTGTGCTTCAAAACAGGCCCTTGATTAAAGAATATTTCATCTATTTCCCTTCTTTCATTCATAAACATATCATTTTCATGGTCTAGCAAATATTGTTCTAAAGGATCAGTAGGAGGCGCGACAATAGAAGCAATACCAATAATTTCATCCTTACTAGGCAACTCTTTATCATGGGACATATCCCCTAAACCAACAGTAACAATATCTTTCTTACAGTCTATCTTAGCATTAACAGTATTCAAGAAAGGTCTACCAAATATAATGGGACAAAAATCATCTTGTGGGGAAGCAAGAACAAGAAAATCAGTAGAGTATTTATTTTCCCACACAAGACTTCAACATCTCTAACAATCCCAATTGGGGAAATAGTATCTCTATTGTCAAGCTTAATAGTAACATCACTATCTTCTATCTCAGCAGGTGCAATATCATTCATAATTTTTTGGTATAAGGTCTAAGGAATTGCACTCACACTAGCACCCACATCACATAAGCCATGATAACAATGATCTCCTATTTTCACGAAAACAACATGCATGCCAACAACAGGTCTATGTTAATCTTTAATACCAGGTTTAGCAATCCTAACAGCTTCATCATAGAAATAAATATCATGCCCATCAATATTATCAACCAAGAGATCTTTAACCATAGCAATACTAGGTTCAGCTTTAATTTGCTCAGGGGGTGTAGGTGTTCTAGTATAACTCTTACAAACCACAGTTGAAGCCTTAGCATGATCATTTATTCTAACAGGAAAAGGTGGTTTCTCAATATAAGCAGTAGAACAATAGGATCAACATTATAAGTAATAGTTTCTTCTTCAACTTTAATAGGTTCTGATACTTTCACTTCAATGGGAGGATGATATTTAAAGGACTTCTCCTTAGGGAGATCAACATGAGTAGCAAATGATTCACATAAAGAAGCTACTATCTCAGAGTCAAGTCCATATTTAATGCTAAAATCATGAAAAGCATCAGTATCCATAAAATATTTAACACAATCAAACTTAAGGTTTACACCCGACTCATTACCTTCGTCGAGTTCCCAATCTTCAGAGTTGCATTTAATTCTTTCCAATAAATCCCATTTTAATTCAATATCCTTCTTCATAAAAGAATCAGTACAAGAAGTGTCGAGCATGGATGGATCATTATGAGAAAGCCGTGCATAAAATTTTTGAATAATAATTTCTCTTGAGAGCTCATGATTAGGGCATGAATATAACATTGACTTAAGCCTCCCCCAAGATTGAGTGATACTTTCTCCTTCAAGAGACCAAAAATTATATATATAATTCCGATCACTTTGAACCAGATGCATAGGATAAAACTTCTGATGAAATTCCAACTTCACTCGGTTGTAGTTCCATGATCCAATATCATCACATAGCCTATACAATGTCAATTACTTTCCCTTCAAAGATAAAGGGAATACCTTCTTCTTGACAACATCCTCGGGCAAACCTACAAGCTTAAATAATCCACAAACTTCATCCACATAGATTAGGTGCATATCAGGATGTAATGTTCCATCTCATGCATAAGGATTAGCTAGCAGTTTCTCTATCATACCCGAACAAATTTCATAATAAATATTTTCAGTAGGTGCAGTAGGTTGAGGAGCAACTCTTTGCTCTTCCGGTTGAGGTGAAGATACCCCGAACAAGCCCCTCAAAGGATTATTTTCCATAGTGACAAGTGACAGTAAATTTCAGCACACTATATAAATGTTTCCTTACCAAATTCCACTTACCAAAGGCGCTTCACTCTCCGACAATGGCGCCAGAAAAGAGTCTTGATGACCCACAAGTATAGGGGATCTATAATAGTACTTTCAATAAGTAAGAGTGTCGAACCCAACAAGGAGCAGAAGGAAATGACAAGCGGTTTTTAGCAAGGTATTCTCTGCAAGCACTAAAATTATCGGTGACAGATAGTTGTATGTTGAGATAATTTGTAATGGGTAACAAGTAACAAAAGTAAACAAGGTGCGGCAAGGTGGCCCAATCCTTTTTGTAGCAAAGGACAAGCTTGGACGAACTCTTATATAAAGCAAAGCGTTCCTGAGGACACATGGGAATTATTGTCAAGTTAGTTTTCATCATGCTCATATGATTCGCGTCCTTTACTTTGATAATCTGATATGTGGGTGGACCGGTGCTTGAGTGCTGCCCTTCCTTGGACAAGCCTCCCACTTATGATTAACCCTCTCGCAAGCATCCGCAACTACGAAAGAAGAATTACGATAAATCTAACCATAGCATGAAACATATGGATCCAAATCAGCCCCTTACGAAGCAACTCATAAACTAGGGTTTAAGCTTCTGTCACTCTAGCAACCCATCATCTACTTATTACTTCCCAATGCCTTCAACTATGCCCAAATCATGGTGAAGTGTCATGTAGTTGACATTCACATAACACCACTAGAGGAGAGACAACATACATCTCATCAAAATATCAAACAAATACCAAATTGACATGATTATTTATAACAAGACTTCTCCCATGTCCTCAGGAACAAACGTAACTACTCACAAAGCATATTCATGTTCATAACCATAGGAGTATTAATTATCATTAAGGATCTGAACATATGATCTTCACCGAATAAACCAACTAGCATCAACTATAAGGATTAATCAACACTACTGGCAACCCATAGGTACCAATATGAGGTTTTGAGACAAAGATCGAATACAAGAGAAGAACTAGTGTTTGAGAGGATGGTGATGGTGAATATGTTGATGGAGATTGACCCCCTATCGATGAGAGGATCGTTGGTGCTGACGATGGCTTTGATTTCCCCCTTCCGGAGGGAAGTTTCCCCAGCAGAACAGCTCCACCGGAGCCCTATATTGGTTCTGCCCAAGTTCCGCCTCGAGACGGCGACGCTTTGTCCCGAAAGCTTACTTCTCATTTTTTTTTCCAGGTCAAAATACATCATATAGCAGAAGATGGGCGTCGAGGGCCTGCCAGGTGGCCCACAAGGTAGGTGGCGCGCCTAGGGGGTAGGGCGCGCCCTCCACCCTTGTGGATGGCAGGTGGCCCCCCTCTGGTGCTTTCTTCACCCAATAATTTTTATATATTCCAAAATAATTCTCCGTGAAGTTTCAGGATGTTTGGAGTTGTGCAGAATATGTCTCTAATATTTTCTCATTTTCCAGTCCAGAATACCAGCTGTCGGCATTCTCCCCCTTCATGTAAACCTTGTAAAATAAGAAAGAAAATGCATAAGTATTGTGATATAATGTGTAATAATAGCCCATTATGCAATAAATATCAATATAAAAGCATGATGCAAAATGGACGTATCAAACTTCGCCGGTCGATTCGCCGTCTCCGACGTCTCTCCGAGGCCACCGAACTGCTCTTCGCCCTCCAGTGAGATCCTCTGTCATTTCCCCTAGCCTCGTGGCATATAGCTCACCGCAGTGCCGTTTCTCCGCCGCACCCAAAGCTCACTATCGCATGTCCATGGCGTCGCCGTGGCAACAGCACCCGCAGCTCATTTCCGAGCACAGCCGCGTGGTCAAAGCGTTCCCACAAGCCCGTAGCACCCATCTTCTCCTCCTGTCGGTCCCCTTAACACCGAATCCATGCATGTCCGAACTCCGGGTGCCGCGGGAGTGGAAGCCGTCGTTTGAGGCCACCTCCGGCGATGGTTTTGGCACCAACGTATGTGCGCGGGTACCAGCTCTTCGTAGATGGTCTTCCTTGCTTGTTTGGTCGCCTGTAGGCGATTTCTGAGCGCCTCCGCCACGTCTGACGTCGCCGCCGGTGAGCCACCGGCCTTACTGTAGGTTAATAAGCACTAATGGCCTCTCTAGTGCCCATGACAGGTGGGCCCGTCCGCTGACAGTAATTAGATTAGGGTTAAATCAACACTAATTAATCCTGCTAACTAAGTGGGTCACTGACTGGTGGCCCCACTAGTTAGGTTTGACCTGGACCGGCCCTTTGACTTCCTGACGTCACACAGACCTCATGCTGATGCAGTAATGCCTTTCCTGGAATTAGTTGTTACTTAAAATAGCCAGGAAATTCCAGAAAATATTTAAAACTTCTAAAATTCATAGAAATTCAATCGTAACTCCAATGAAATAATTTATATATGAAAAATTATCAAAAAAATCCAAAGAATCTGTTTATGGTATTTTCATGCATGTTTGAACAACTTATAGCTACTGTATATGACAATTTGAACAAATGGCATTTTAAATGTCTTATGTAGAGTTTGAATTTGAACCTTGGGTTCAAACCAACTTCATTTAAATTGTTGCTAGCTACATTAGCTCAAATCATAGCATGTTGCCATGTCATGATCATGCATCATATTGTTGCATTGTGTTGATTGTGTTCCATCTTGTTTGCTGGTGTTTGTTCCCTCCCAGTGGACGTAGTTCCGACGATGAGTTCAATGACACTGATGAAGAGTTTTTCTATCTTCAGAAGTGCCAGGCAAGCAACCCCCCTTGATCACTCTGATACAATCTCACTCTCTCGCTCCTGCTCTGTTTTACTGCATTAGGACAACAACGATTCAGCTGTTACATGTAGCGGTAGTTGAACCCATTCCTCTGCATGACCCGTCTTTGCCACAGTAAATAGTTGAAACCCACTAGCATGAGTAGGAGTTGTTTGAGCTATGTTGTGCCTACTCAGTCATGCTTTTTTGTTATGCTTGCTATGCTTAGAGTTGTGTCAGGTCTGATTCATCTGGGTTGGATTGGAATGGTGGTGAACATGTCCTACTGTTGAGAGCTAAGTGTGTGAACACGATTTGGTAAAGGTAGCGATGAGAGGCCATGTAGGAGTACATGGTGGGTTGTCTCATTGAAACCGTCCTCAGGAACTGAGTTCCGTGTTTGTGATCCAAGACAGTTACTGCCACACATTGGGTTTCGGTAATTCGACCCTCTCGGCTTATTAATCATCCCGATCTCTGTCCAGGAGTTGCAACTAGTTTCTGGTGTTTGTAGGTTGTGTTAGTAGTCTACCAAGTGGCACCCGGCCAGGTGGGCTTGGGACAGACTAGGCACAGTGGCACGGTGTGCCAAGTGGCATCCGGATGGTGGGCTTGGGAACCCTGCTCACATCGTTTGGGACCGTAGTGGAAACCTCGACTGGACTTCCTTGCGGATGAAACTCAAATAGGCGATAAACCTGGACTAGAGATTTTTTGTGGTTAGTCAGGTCATGGCCGACACCCTCGCTGGGCTTCCGCTTGAAGGTTACCGAGTACATGTCGTGTAAACAACGCTAAGTGGTGAGAGCGTGTGTGAAGAAGTACACCCATGCAGGGTAATATGATCTATTCGAATAGCCGCCTCCGCGGATATGGAGTACTTGGAATGCTTACATTGTTCATAGATAACTTGAGGTGGATAGTCTAAAATGCGCAAGATAAGTGTGAGTGCTATGGATGGCCTTCTCGTAGGGAGACAGGAGCAGATCCATAGTGGTGTATTGACATGGTGAATATGTGGACTGGTGTGCGCTTTCTCACCCTAAAGAAAATGATGGTAGTCGTAGTATAGGATAGCCACTGAGTCAAAGCTGGTTTCTGCAGTTAAACTCCACCACCCCTTTATTGATACTGATGCATATGTAGTTAGTTCTGATGTAAGTCTTGCCGAGTACATTTGTACTCACGTTTGCTTAATTCATGTTTTTGCAGAGACTTCAGCCTCACTAGTAGTTCCACGTGGGCTTCGACAATTGGCTTGGGAATCCCAGACAGAGGTCTGGCTCCTTTGGAGGGTCTTGTAGATAGACATGCTTACTAGACTCCTCTCTTTTCAGATGTCTGTACTCAGACATGTTTATGCTTTCGCCTGTGCTTGTTGCTTGGATTTCAATGCTAGGTCATCAGACCCATGTTTGTAATATCTGGCTCCTCGGAGCCTATTGAATAAATACTTTGAGTCATAGAGTTTTTTTGTGATGCCATGTTGTATTTACACAGCATATTATGTGTATTTTATTGAAATTCTTAGTATGTGTGGGATCCGACACCTAGTTGTTTATTCTTGGTAGCCTTCCTTATGGGGAAATGTCTCCTAGTGCTTCCACTGAGCCATGGTAGTTCTACTGCTCCAGAATAGTTAGGTTGGCCAGCACGCATCCTTCTTTGTTCCTGTGTCTGTCCCTTCGGGGAAATGTCACGCGTTGTTCCTTAACTCCTTGTAGCTTGCTACGACTTGGGTTCGTACATTGATGATCGACACATTCATTGCTGGGTTACGTATGTCTGTCCCTGTAAGTTTGTGCCATCTTGGGTTTACAACTAGTCATGTCGGCTCGGGTTCTCTGTCACATGGATTCTAGCAACACAATCATATACGTGAGCCAAAAGGCGCAAACGGTCCTGGCCTAGGTAAGGCTGCAACCATGGGAATATCGTGCGTGAGGCCGCAAAGTGATATGGTGTGTTAAATGCTAGATCGGTGTGACTTAGGATCGGAGTCCTAACATCAACTACCAAAAATGCATCTAGAATAGAAAGTTTAACCTGAAAAGTTTTGGAGAAATAGAGGGAGAATACCTCAACCAACTCAGGGAGGATCAGATCCATGGATTTTGGCGGTCAAACGAGCGAATTTGATGGTCGGGGGAGGGGCGTGAAGTAGAAGTAAAGAGTGGTGACCCTTTTTCGTTCGTGGAAGTTGGGGAAGAAGAACCATGCGGGCTGCGAATGGGCTGGGTCCCACCCGTGACCCCATGGCTACTTACATATTTTGGTCAGAAATGGCAGGAGATCATGCATTTCGAGCAAGACAACTCATGTTGGTGTTTCCACCTGCCATGTAAGCTGTCCACGGTAACCCGGCCCGGTCGCGAGCCATCCCAGAAACGCGACTCACTTTGGCATTTCTGTGTTGGCCAGAAATTCTACAGGGCTGAGCGTTTCTTAAAAGGGTGAGATCATGCTAAAATTTCTTGCGAGGGTTTGGTGCCAAAGATTTTTGACAAGGTCAGAGAAGTAATTTTGGCCATACAAATTCAACCTGGAGGACCTGCTGCTGAAGGTGTCAGGTAAGGGTGATGCATGGACGACGTACAATGTCAACGCGATGTGTTTGATGAAATGCCTCATGTGAGATCTCGGGTGGTGGGAAAGAAAAGAGAGGAACATGATGATTAGGTGGTTCAACACATGTATTTTTGTGTTAAAACCATTCCACCTCACCTATGGTCTTTGTTAAATCTGGTTATGGACCTACCATGTCTGATTTCAAAAGGTGAGGGACCAATTTTGTGTGGTTTATTTCTTATAAAAGAGCCAAATTTAAACTCTGTGACAATTTGAGGGAACAAAAATATAAATTCTATCATTATTATTTTTGTGGAAGAAATTTCCAATCTATTCATCATTTGTCATGGTAGTATAGGGAACACGCAAAGTTATAAAATTACAACTAGGTCTGTGGACCACCTAGCGACGACTACATCCGCCATTGTCCCTCCCTCTCCGAAGTCAGGCAAACCTTGTTATAGTAGACAGTCGAAAAGTTGTTGTGCTAAAGTACCACAAGACCAACACACTAGAACAAACAACCATAGCCGATAAAGAAAAGAGAAGATCAGAAGGACCAAACCTATAGACACACAACCCGGGACAAAGAACACTGGATCCAAAGAGATTCACCGAAGACCGGCACCGACCGAATCCAGTGAGATGTTATGAAAACTCACCCCCCCCCCCCGATGATGCTAGATGCACCATCGGTAGGGGGTCAGATGTGAGAGACAATTATTCATACTAGGTGACATCACCACCGCCACACATCCCTAATCAAGGCGCTGAACTAAACACGAATGATGATGGGGGCCCTACCACCGATGAGGGGCCGGGTCCTCCGCACCTTCACATCACAAAGGCCATTGGAGGTGGCGCGTACTAGCACCAGCGCCGACCGGAGGAGACAAAACCCTAGTCGCCTAAAAGTCGTTTCTTGGGGAGGTGCAAAATCCTTCATGATAGTATCATGTGAATATTGTATGCTCTTTTTTTCTTGAATACGAATGAGTGTGCATATCATATTATATAGAAGGGGTAGGTAGAGAACCCAAATCCACCGTTGATGTTACATATCTAGTACATCATGAGCCAAGCTCCAACATCTACTCGAAAAGAACAAGCCCTATGACTACTCGCCTCGCGCCCACCTTGATAACTCCACTGCTACATCATTCCAGTCTCCCTTGAGCAGTCTAGCCCTAAACCAGGCGGTCCCCTCCTCCACGATCTTTTTGATGAGCCCGAGCAACGAGGGAGAGACGCCATCAAAAACAATGGCATTGCGATGCTTCCAGAGTTCCCAAAGAACCAAGGTGATGCTGACGCACATGTTCTTAGACTTGTCCGTGCACCAACCGACCAGAGTGTCGTGACCCTCGGGCGTCCAGGCCGGCTTGCCAATCGTGGTGCACAATGTTCTCCAAACTGTTCATGCAAAGAGGCAAGTTAACTCGATGTGGTACAAGGTCTCCTCTTGCTGGTCACAGAATGGGCAGGCGTCCGGTGTGGTAGACCTCGCCGAGCCAGGCGATACGCCGTCCAACATCTGTTTTTCATGGCTAGCTAGAGGAAGAAACGGCATCGCAGCGGTGCTTTAGATTTCCACATGAACTACGATGTGGCTGATACCTCTTTGTCGGCGAATTTTGCCGCATAAGCAGACCGGGCTGAGAACTTACCATCGGCCTCCCAAGACCAAGATACGACATCTTGCACGCTGTCTTGCAGTGTAACCTCCTGAACCCTCAGCCACAAACACAGGTACTGCCAGAGAGCCTCAAGCCCCAAGTCTAGTTTGATCTTTGTTGCCCAGATGCCTGTAGTGATGGCCTCCTTTAGCGATCTCAAGCTTCTTTTACACGGAGGAATGGCCTCATAGATTAACGGCACGATATCCTTAAGATGATATCCATCCATCCAGCGATCCTCCCTGAAGAGGGTCAGATTTCCGTCTCCAACTGTTATCCTGGTCACGGCATTGCAGAGCGCTGTCGATGCTTTGGGGACTGCGAAGTTGAACTCGCTCCACGACCTTCTCTTATCTACTCACTGTAGCCAGGGCCATCTTGCTTACAGGGCCACGTTGAGCCATGCCAGGTCCAGTATGCCTAGTCCGCATGTCCACTTTGGCATACATACTGTCACCCAAGCAAACGAACAGTTTCCACCATTTGCTTGGCCTTTACCACACCACAAAAACCCTCTGATGATCTTGTTTATGGCGTGGATGGTCTTCATCGGGATAGCGAGCGTGAGCACTGTGTGTATTGGGACCGAGTAGAGGACCAAAAGAACGAGGATGAGTCTGCCACTCTTTGGTAGGGTAGTGTAACACCCCGGATGTGATTTACCCAATATGTACTCCAACTCTTGCCGTTTCCGGCCTTAAGTTATTTTATTTTCTCGGGTTTGGGTTCTTGTCTCCGCGTGTTGTTATCGTTGTCATGCATCTCATATCATGTCATCATGTTTATTGCATTTGCATACGTGTTCATCTCATGCATTCAAACATTTTCCCCATTGTCCGTTTTGCATTCCGGCGCTTCGTTCTCCTCCGGTGGTCATTTCTACCTTTCTTTCGTGTGTGGGGATTAGACATTTCCGTATTGGACCGAGACTTGCCATGCGGCCTTGGTTTACTACTGGTAGACCGCCTGTCAAGTTTCGTATCATTTGGACTTCGTTTGATACTCCAACGGTTAACCGAGGGACCAAAAAGGCCTCGTGTGTGTTGCAGCCCAACACCCCTCCAATTTGGCCCAAAACCCACCTAAACCTTCTCCATCATCTAGAGCGTTCGATCACGATCGCGTGGCCGAAAACCGCACCTCATTTGGACTCTCCTAGCTCCTCCTATGCCTATTTAAAGACCCCTCCGAAATTCTCTTTCTTCCTCTCCCGAAACCCTAGTCGTCCTCCACCTCTCGCCGCCGGACACGTCCGATTCGGGCCGGACGTGTCCGACTTGCCCCGCCGCCGCCACGTGTCGCCGCCCCGTTGGCGCGTCCGCCGTCCCCGCCGCCAGGCCCGCCGGGGCCCGAGGCCGGCCCTCGCGGCCCGTCTCCGCGCCGCCACTCCCCGCGGGAGGCTCTGCGCCCCGCGCCGCCCCGAGGCGCGCGCGCCGCCGCATGACGCTCGCCGGCCGCCTCCTCTTCCCAGGTCGTCGTCGCCGCACTTTAGCCGACCGGAGCAAAGCTCCACGGCGGCGGGCCCCTCCGACGTCGCCGACCCCGCGCCGCCGTGCACCGCCGCCTCCACCCGGCCTCTCCTTCCTCTTCTCCGGCAGACTCCGGCCACCGCAACGCTACTCCGGCAAGATCCCGACGAACCTCGGCTTCCGCACCCGGCAAACCCTAGATCTGTCCCGGAGAGGTCTAATTTTTCTTCAAGTCCTAAATTCTCAGATCCATATGCCCATCTTTATCATGTTGTAACTTTGCATCCGGAGCTCCGTTTTGGGCATATAGCATATCAAAATGTTCGCCTCAGAGAGTACATCATTTCATTCCATTGCATCATTTTCATTTGAGTTCATCTTGATGCCTGAAATGCTGTTAGAAGAGAGCTACTTGAGTTGTATGTCAGATCTGCTGCTCCATTTAGATATTTGTCATTTTTCCCATGATTATTGTGTGCATGATATGCCCATGAGTTCTACATATGTTTTGTTAAGGGTTTTGCCATCTTTCCAGAGGTGCAACCCATGTATTTTTGTGATGTGTGTGGTGACTAGCACAAGCTTGCAACGTGAGGCACTTGGTAATGCTGATTTCAGGGACTTAGCATTTCCACTAAGTCCTTGAGCTGTTTATCTCATATGGCCAAATGTTCATGTTGTTTCCTAGTGATCCGTGCCTCTTTTGAGGATGATCAGTAAGGATGTTTTGTTAATCTTGTAGTGATCTATCCATCCATGTCTTTGTTTTCAATTATGAAGCAACATAGCTTGATTCAATCGAGCTCTACTTTTGCTACTTCGTGAATCTGGGCAGATTGTCTACTTGTTAGCGATTTTGCCGATGATGTTGTAGTTGATCCGTGCATGCTATGCTATTGTTCTTTCCATGTATAGCTTGCATTTTGTGTATTCTTGGTGGGTGTATACTTAGATTATCATGACTTGCTCTGTAGTGAGTGCATCGAGCTCGTAAACATGCCTACTTGAATCTGTTTTCAGCATGTGCCAGTTTTCACTAAGTCTGAGAACTGATTATGTTTTTGCCATGTTCACATGTTTGCAATTGTATTTTATGATCCCTTTTGGCTCAAGGTCACTAAGGGACTTTTGTTAAGCTCTTTGAGTAGCTCCATGCCATGCTTTACTTTTCCATGTTCAGGTCCTGTAGCATGTAGTTTTGTTGCTCCGAAGAATGCTATCTGATCTGAAATTCCAGACAAGTGTTAATTTCACTAAGTCTGAGATCTGTTTACCATATGCATTTTTGCCATGCTTGTTTGATCCTGTTAATGGATGATTTGGCCGTAGCTCAGTGCTAGAATTTTGTTAAGCATCATGAATGCATCCCTGCCATGTATTTTGTTGTCATGTTTGGGTGATGTATCATGTTCATCTTGTTGCATCTAGATGACTACTTGCTGTAAATCGCAGACCGTTGTCATATTTGAATTGCTTGCCATTTCCAAACCGTAACTCCGATTCCGGCGTTCTTTATATCGTTTTCAAGCGATTTCATCTCATATTTCCAGTGGCACACTTGGTTTTCCAATTTGAGGCCAGGTTCATGCATCCCTTGTCAAATCTTGCATATGCATCCCGCATCGCATCCCGCATAGCATACCATCCTTGCATCATATTGTTTGATCCTTGCATGTGGTTGATTGTGTCCTTGTTGCTTGTTTGTCTTGTTTGGGTAGAGCCGGGAGACGAGTTCGCTAACGAGGAGCCCGTTGAGTTTGCTTTCGAGGATCCAGTCAACTCTGACAACTTTGCAGGCAAGATGATCATACCCTCGAAATCACTACTATCTTTGCTATGCTAGATTGCTCGCTCTTTTGCTATGCCAATGATACGATGCCTACCACTTGCTTTCAAGCCTCCCAAATTGCCATGTTAAACCTCTAACCCACCATGTCCTAGCAAACCGTTGATTCGCTATGTTACCGCTTTGCTCAGCCCCTCTTATAGCGTTGTTAGTTGCAGGTGAAGATTGGAGGCCGTTCCTTGTTGGAACATTTTTTTACTTGTTGGGATATCATTATTTTATCTTGTTATCTTAATGCATCTATATACTTGGTAAAGGGTGGAAGGCTCGGCCTCTCGCCTAGTGTTTTGTTCCACTCTTGCCGCTCTAGTTTCCGTCATATCGGTGTTATGTTCCCGGATTTTGCGTTCCTTACGCGGTTGGGTTATAATGGGAACCCCTTGATAGTTCGCCTTGATTAAAGCTTTTCTAGCAATGCCCAACCTTGGTTTTACCATTTGCCACCTAGCCTCTTTTCCCTTGGGTTTCTGGAGCCCGAGGGTCATCTTATTTTAGCCCCCCGGGGCCAGTGCTCCTCTGTGTGTTGGTCCAACCGAGCGATGTCCGGGGCTACCAGGGGCAACTCTGGGCTGGCCTACCCGACGTCTTGCTCATCCGGTGTGCCCTGAGAACGAGATATGTGCAGCTCCTATCGGGATTTGTCGGCACATCTGGGTGGTGTTGCTGGTCTTGTTTTAACCTATCGAAGTGTCTTGAAGAACCGAGGTACCGAGTCTGATCGGGACGTCTCGGGAGGAGGTTTATTCCTTCATTGACCGTGAGAGCTTGTCATGGGCTAAGTTGGGACTCCCCTGCAGGGTTTTGAACTTTCAAAAGCCGTGCCCGCGGTTATGGGCAGATGGCAATTTGTTAATGTCTGGTTGTAGATAACTCGAACCTTAACTTAATTAAAATGAATCAACTGAGTGTGTTACTGTGATGGCCTCTTCTCGGCGGAGTCCGGGAAGTGGACACGGTGTTGGAGTAATGTTTGCCGCAGGATTTGCCCTCTAGTTATGTACTCGCGCTTTGCCTCCTCTTCTCGCTCTCTTTTGCGAACAGGATAGCCACCATTTTTGCTAGTCGCTTGCCGCAGCTCCACATATATTTACCCTGCCTTTCCTATAAGCTTAAATAGTCTTGATCGCGAGGGTGCGAGATTGCTGAGTCCCTGTGGCTCAAAGATTACTATTAAACCAGATGCAGGGCCTGATGATTCCGCTCCAGGTGACGCGCTTGAGCTCAAGTGGGAATTCGACGAGGACTCTCAACGATACTATGTTTCCTTTCCTGATGATCAGTAGTGGTGCCCAATTGGGGGTGATTGGGACCGTGTCGCATGTTGGGTTATCTTTTATTTTGGTGCCGTAGTCGGGCCATGAGTGTTTGAATGATGTAATGTTATTTATGTACTTGATTGACGTGGCGAGTGTAAGCCAACTATGTTATCTCCCCTTTTATCATCTATATGTTACATGGGATGTTGTGAAGATTGCCTAACTTGCGACATATGCCTTCAATGCGATTATGGCTCTAAGTCGTGCCTCGACACGTGGGAGATATAGTTGCATCGAGGGTGTTACAAGTTGGTAATCATAGCCTTCCCCGACCTTAGGAGCCCCATTGCTTGATCGTTATTAGCTGCCGAGTTGTGTCTAGAAAAATGTTTTGAGTCATTTAGGAATTATATATCGGAGAGTTTAGGAATTCTTTTTACTTCCCAGTCTCCTCTCGCTTTGGTAAGGCATCCTGACGTAGAGTTTTGACTCTTCTCTTCTCAAATTTCACTAATTTTTTTTTAGGATCACGCGGGTATCTTGGAATCGTTCCGATGGTTTTATGACGAGAACATTGTCTTGGTGCCTCCTGTCAGGGGTTTTGTGGAAGTGTCCCGGTGAGTTGAGCTCTGAGGTGTTGTCGTCATAATTTTAGCGTTGCAGTTCTGAATACCTGAGTTTAGTACGCCGACATCGAAAATCGCTTCTATGCAGTCCGTTGGTGAGATAACCTCGATGCCACCCAGTACTGGGGCGGGAGTTCGGGAGTATCGCCATAACTTGTATAACGGATGCTTTTCAAAGGTTGAGGTAGATGGTTTCCGAAGTTTTTTCTTGGTTATGTGTTGAAGGATGGATACAGCTGGATGTAGGATTTGCTAGATTTGGGTGAGATATTGTGCTTCCCCTGTATTCCCAACACCTGATTGCATAACCGGAAAGGTTCGGGAGTTTCATAGGTGGGAATTCTAGTAGCTCTAGTTCTTCTTCCACAGATATTTGGTTTGAGATTGGGATTTCTTACCGATTATTCGTTCTTGATCCGTACCTTGTTGATTTATTTCTCTACCTAAATTCTAAGTGGCTTCTCAATTTATGGATATGTGACCATTTCAAGAGGAATGCATTCGTTTATTTTGTTCAGATGTGAAGACTATATGTTGCAATTTTCATTCCGTTGGATTCAGCTTCAATATTTATCTATCAATGTGCTAATGGATGTCAACCTCTTCAGGATGGCTCCTCCAACGCGCACGACTCCGAACCCTGATCCGCCACCACCTCCACCTCCTCTGGAGGCATGGCAAGCTGTGATGGCCGCAACCAATGCAAACACACAGTTGATCATGCAAATTATCCAAGAGCGTAATCAAGGCAACCAAGGGAACCAAGGCAACAATCAGAATCACTTTGCTACACTCAACCAGTTCCTTGCTAACGGGCCAAAGACTTTCAGCAATTGTGTTGAGGCAACCGATGCTGACGATTGGCTTGTGGATCTGTGCAAGAATTTCGAGTGCAGTAACGTCAGGCCTGAGGACTTCGTCAAGTTCGCTTCCTTCCAACTCAAAGAACAAGCTGCAGAGTGGTTCCAGCAGTACAAGGATTCCAGAGGTGGACGTGTTATTACCTGGGATGAATTCCGTCAAGATTTCAGAGCTCACCATATCCCTCAGAGCATGGTTGAAAGCAAGCGTGAGGAATTCCGCAACCTGAAGCAAGGCTCTTTGTCTGTCTATGACTACAACAAGTTGTTTCAGAAGCTTGCCCGCTTTGCTAAGCAGGACGTGCCTGATGAGAAGAGCATGATATACTAGTTCAGGGGTGGTCTCAGTGAAGAAATCCAGCTAGCTCTTGTTCTCTTTGAGCGCTTGAGGTACGATGAGTTCTACAACATGGCATTGAAGCAAGAGGCTGCTCAACTGAGGTGTGATGCTTCCAAGAAGCGAGTCAGAGATGCTACTCCTTTTTCCTCTACTCAAGTGGCCAAGTAGCAGAAGTATTGGCTTCCTCCTCCTCCGTTTCGTCAGCCATATCAGCAGAGGAGCAAAGGTGGCAGTGGATCTTCCCACCCACCCAACCCTGGCTTTCAGAACAAGACTTCGTCTCAAGCTCCAAGATTGAGTGCTCCGTACCACCGTCCGCTTTCAGAGGTCACGTGCAACAAGTGCCAACAGAAGGGTCACTATGCCAACAAGTGTCTCAATCAGAGGCGTCTTCCTCCTCCTGTCAGATCGGCAAGTACAGCTATGGTTAAGCATAACACCAAGTCCGCCAAGGTCAACTTGCTGAATGCAGCTCAGGCAGAGGACTCACCAGATGTGATCATGGGTAACCTTCCTGTTAATGACATTCCCATAAGAGTTCTTTTTGACACTAGTGCATCTTTATCATTTTTATCGAAGCCTTTTGCATCCATGCATGATGTGTATACTATTGATTTTCCTAAGCCGATAGCGGTTTCTTCTCCGGGTTTGTTCATGAACACTAAAATGATGGCTCCGGACGTTACTATCACCTTGGGCGACTACAAGTTTCTTTCTTCCCCAATGGTTCTTGGCAACTCGGATATTGATCTTATTCTCGGAATGGATTGGCTTTCTAAGCACAAGGCTCAGCTTGATTGTGCAGCCAGGCAAATTCAATTGACTCATTCGTCTGAGGATGTAATTGTCTTTGCCGCTCGTGATGATACCTATCCATCTGTTTTCTCTCAATGAGAAGGGTGAACTCGATGCCATCTCGCAAATTCCAGTCATTTGCGAATATCAAGACGTCTTTCCAGAAGAGCTTCCAGGAATGCCTCCGCACCAGGCAGTTGAATTCGTTATTGATCTTGAGCCTGGCACGGAACCAGTGTGCAAGCGTCCTTACAAGCTCGGACCTGAAGAGTTGAAGGAGCTGAAGAAACAACTCAATATTCAAGAAAGAATGGGTCTCATCCGGCCTAGTTCTTCTCCGTGGGGTTGTGGTGTTCTTTTTGTGAAGAAGAAGGATGGAACGCACCGACTTTGTGTTGACTATCGTCCATTGAACAAGAAGACCATCAAGAACAAATACCCACTTCCCAAGATCAACGAGCTGTTCGAACAACTCAAAGGTGCCCAAGTATTCTCCAAGCTTGATCTCCGTATGGGTTATCATCAGATCCGAATCCGTGAGCAAGATATTCCCAAGACGGCTTTCAGAACAAGCTATGGTTCATACGAATACACTGTCATGTCTTTTGGCCTCGTCAACGCTCCTCTGACTTTCTCTCGCATGATGAACTTCATCTTCAACGCCTACACCAATGACTTTGTTTTGGTGTATCTCAACGACATTCTAGTTTTCTCGAAGAACAAGAAAGATCATGCCAAGCACTTGCGTTTGGTACTCGATAAGTTGAGGGAACACAAGTTCTACGCCAAGTTCTCCAAGTGCGAATTTTGGCTCGATGAGGTTCTTTATCTTGGTCATATCATCTCTGCCAAGGGCATTGCCGTGAATCCTAAGAAGGTGTCTGCAATTGTGAATTGGGAACCTCCTCAAAACATGAAGCAACTTCGTAGCTTCCTCGGTCTCGCAAGCTACTGTCGAAGATTCGTTGAAAACTTTTCTAAGATCGCGAAGCCTCTCTCAAATCTTCTCCAGAAGCACGTCAAGTACGTTTGGTCTCCCGAGTGAGACATTGCTTTCAACACTTTGAAAGAGAAATTGATAACTGCTCCAGTTCTGACTCCGCCTGATGAATCCAAGCCGTATGAGGTCTTTTGTGATGCCTCTCTCCAAGGTCTTGGCGCAATATTGATGCAAGACAAGAAAGTTGTTGCCTATACCTCTCGCCAGTTGAGCCCAATGAGAAGAACTACCCCACTCATGATCTCGAGTTGGCGGCAGTTGTGCATGCTCTTTTGACTTGGAGACATCTCTTATTGGGAAGAAAAGTGGACATCTTCACTGACCACAAGAGTCTCAAGTACATCTTCACTCAGCCTAATCTCAACCTTAGGAAAACTCGATGGGTCGAAATGATTCAAGAGTATAATCCGAGTATCGAGTATACTCCAGGCAAGGCCAATGTGATTGCTGACGCATTGAGCAGAAAGGCTTATTGCAACAGTCTGATTCTCAAGCCTTATCAACCCGAGCTTTGTGAAGCTTTCCGCAAACTTAACCTGCAAGTTGTTCCTCAAGGTTTCCTCGCCAACCTTCAAGTCTCTCCTACCTTGGAAGACCAGATTCGTCAAGCCCGGCTTCTTGATGCTATGGTGAAAAAGGTGAAGATTGGGATTGCCAAGAGTCAACCCAAGTACAAGTGCTACCGCCTTGATGACAAGGACACTCTCTTCTTCGAGGATCGTATTGTTGTACCCAAAGGTGACCTCCGTAAAGTGATCATGAACGAGGCTCACAATTCTCTCCTCTCCATCCACCCTGGGAGCACGAAGATGTATCAGGACCTCAAGCAGGCTTATTGGTGGACTCGAATGAAGCGCGAGATTGCTCAATTCGTGAATGAATGTGATGTCTGCAGAAGAGTGAAGGCAGAACATCAAAGGCCAGCGGGTCTCCTCCAACCTCTTGCCATTCCAAAATGGAAGTTTGACCACATTGAAATGGACTTCGTGACTGGGTTTCCAAAGTCCAAGCGTGGCAATGATACTATATTCGTTGTCATCGACAAACTCACTAAAGTGGCTCACTTTCTGCCTATCAAAGAGTCAATCACTGCAGCTCAATTGGCGGAACTCTATACCTCTCGAATTGTCTCTCTGCACGGTATTCCACAAGTGATCTCTTCAGACCGTGGCAGCATCTTTACCTTCAAGTTTTGGGATTCTTTTCAGAAGGCCATGGGCACCAACATCCGCTTCAGCATAGCTTTTCATCCTCAAACTAGCGGTCAAGTCGAGCGTGTCAACCAGATTCTTGAAGATATGCTCAGGGCTTGTGTGATCTCCTTCGGCATGAAGTGGGAGGATTGTCTTCCTTATGCTGAATTCTCCTACAACAACAGTTTTCAAGCAAGTTCCGGCAAGGACCCATTTGAAATTCTGTATGGCAGGAAGTGCCGTACCCCTCTCAACTGGTCTGAAACTGGTGAACGTCAGCTTTTGGGAAATGACTTAATCACAGAGGCAGAGGAAATGTGCAAAGTCATTCGAGATAACCTCAAAGCAGCCCAATCCCGCCAGAAGAGCTACTATGATAGTAAGCACGGTGATTTGGCTTTCGAGATCGGAGATCATGTTTACCTCCGCGTCTCTCCAATGAAAGGTACTCGTCGCTTCGGTATCAAAGGGAAGCTTGCCCCCAGATACGTGGGACCTTTCAAGATTGTCAGCAAGAGAGGCGATCTCGCCTATCAACTCGAGCTTCCTTCAAACTTTGCAAATGTTCATGATGTGTTCCATGTCTCTCAGCTTCGAAAGTGCTTCAAGACTCCTGACCGCACCGTCAACTTCGAGGACATTGAGCTCCAAGAAGATCTCTCCTATCGTGAGCACCCTGTTGCTATTCTCGAAGAGACTGAACGCAAGACTCGCAACAAGTCAATCAAATTCCTCAAAGTCAAGTGGTCACACCATTCCGACCGTGAAGCTACCTGGGAACGCGAGGATCATCTCCGTTCTGAGTACCCGGCGTTCTTTCATTCCTAGATCTCGGGACGAGATCCTTTCGTAGTGGTGGAGTGTTATAACACCCCAGATGTGATTTACCCAATATGTACTCCAACTCTTGCCGTTTCTGGACTTAAGTTATTTTATTTTCTTGGGTTCGGGTTCTTGTCTCCGTGTGTTGTTATCGTTGTCATGCATCTCATATCATGTCATCATGTGTATTGCATTTGCATACGTGTTCATCTCATGCATTCGAACATTTTCTCCGTTGTCCGTTTTGCATTCCGGCGCTTCGTTCTCCTCCGGTGGTCATTTCTACCTTTCTTTCGTGTGTGAGGATTAGAAATTTCTGGATTGGACCGAGACTTGCCATGCGGCCTTGGTTTACTACCGGTAGACCGCCTGTCAAGTTTCGTATCATTTGGACTTCGTTTGATACTCCAACGGTTAACCGAGGGACCAAAAAGGCCTCGTGTGTGTTGCAGCCCAACACCCCTCCATTTTGGCCCAAAACCCACCTAAACCTTCTCCATCATCTAGAGCGTTCAATCACGATCTCGTGGCCGAAAACCGCACCTCATTTGGACTCTCCTAGCTCCTCCTATGCCTATTTAAAGACCCCTCCGAAATTCTCTTTCTTCCTCTCCCGAAACCCTAGTCGTCCTCCACCTCTCGCCGCCGGACACGTCCGATTCGGGCCGGACGTGTCCGACTTGCCCCGCCGCCGCCACGTGTCGCCGCCCCGCTGGCGCGTCCGCCGTCCCCGCCGCCAGGCCCGCCGGGGCCCGAGGCCGGCCCCCGCGGCCCGTCTCCGCGCCGCCACTCCCCGCGGGAGGCTCCGCGCCCCGCGCCGCCCCGAGGCGCGCGCGCCGCCGCACGACGCTCGCCGGCAGCCTCCTCTTCCCAGGTCGTCGCCGCCGCACTTTAGCCGACCGGAGCAAAGCTCCACGGCGGCGGGCCCCTCCGACGTCGCCGACCCCGCGCCGCCGTGCACCGCCGCCTCCACCCGGCCTCTCCTTCCTCTTCTCCGGCAGACTCCGGCCACCGCAACGCTACTCCGGCAAGATCCCGACGAACCTCGGCTTCCGCACCCGGCAAACCCTAGATCTGTCCCGGAGAGGTCTAATTTTTCTTCCAAGTCCTAAATTCTCAGATCCATATGCCCATCTTTATCATGTCGTAACTTTGCATCCGGAGCTCCGTTTTGGGCATATAGCATATCAAAATGTTCGCCTCAGAGAGTACATCATTTCATTCCATTGAATCATTTTCATTTGAGTACATCTTGATGCCCGAAATGCTGTTAGAAGAGAGCTACTTGAGTTGTATGTCAGATCTGCTGCTCCATTTAGATATTTGTCATTTTTGCCATGATTATTGTGTGCATGATATGCCCATGAGTTCTACATATGTTTTGTTAAGGGTTTTGCCATCTTTCCAGAGGTGCAACCCATGTATTTTTGTGATGTGTGTGGTGACTAGCACAAGCTTGCAACGTGAGGCACTTGGTAATGCTGATTTCTGGGACTTAGCATTTCCACTAAGTCCTTGAGCTGTTTATCTCATATGGCCAAATGTTCATGTTGTTTCCTAGTGATCCATGCCTCTTTTGAGGATGATCAGTAAGGATGTTTTGTTAATCTTGTAGTGCTCTATCCATCCATGTCTTTGTTTTCAATTATGGAGCAACCTAGCTTGAGTCAATCGAGCTCTACTTTTGCTACTTCGTGAATCTGGGCAGATTGTCTACTTGTTAGCGATTTTGCCGATGATGTTGTAGTTGATCCGTGCATGCTATGCTATTGTTCTTGCCATGTCTAGCTTGCATTTAGTGTATTCTTGGTGGGTGTATACTTAGATTATCATGACTTACTCTGTAGTGAGTGCATCGAGCTCGTAAACATGCCTACTTGAATCTGTTTTCAGCATGTGCCAGTTTTCACTAAGTCTGAGAACTGATTATGTTTTTGCCATGTTCACATGTTTGCAATTGTATTTTATGATCCCTTTTGGCTCAAGGTCACTAAGGGACTTTTGTTAAGCTCTTTGAGTAGCTCCATGCCATGCTTTACTTTGCCATGTTCAGGTCCTGTAGCATGTAGTTTTGTTGCTCCGAAGAGTGCTATCTGATCTGAAATTCCAGACAAGTGTTAATTTCACTAAGTCTGAGATCTGTTTACCATATGCATTTTTGCCATGCTTGTTTGATCCTGTTAATGGATGATTTGGCCGTAGCTCAGTGCTAGACTTTTGTTAAGCATCATGAATGCATCCCTGCCATGTATTTTGTTGTCATGTTTGGGTGCTGTAGCATGTTCATCTTGTTGCATCTAGATGACTACTTGCTGTAAATCGCAGACCGTTGTCATATTTGAATTGCTTGCCATTTTCAAACCGTAACTCCGATTCCGGCGTTCTTTATATCGTTTTCAAGCGATTTCATCTCATATTTCCAGTGGCACACTTGGTTTTCCAAGTTGAGGCCAGGTTCATGCATCCCTTGTCAAATCTTGCATATGCATCCCGCATAGCATATCATCCTTGCATCATATTGTTTGATCCTTGCATGTGGTTGATTGTGTCCTTGTTGCTTGTTTGTCTTTTTGGGTAGAGCCGGGAGACGAGTTCGCTAACGAGGAGCCCGTTGAGTTTGCTTTCGAGGATCCAGTCAACTCTGACAACTTTGCAGGCAAGATGATCATACCCTCGAAATCACTACTATCTTTGCTATGCTAGATTGCTCGCTCTTTTGCTATGCCAATGCTACGATGCCTACCACTTGCTTTCAAGCCTCCCAAATTGCCATGTCAAACCTCTAACCCACCATGTCCTAGCAAACCGTTGATTGGCTATGTTACCGCTTTGCTCAGCCCCTTTTATAGCGTTGTTAGTTGCAGGTGAAGATTGGAGGCCGTTCCTTGTTGGAACTTTTTTTTACTTGTTGGGATATCATTATTTTATCTTGTTATCTTAATGCATCTATATACTTGGTAAAGGGTGGAAGTCTCGGCCTCTCGCCTAGTGTTTTGTTCCACTCTTGCCGCCCTAGTTTCCGTCATATCGGTGTTATGTTCCCGGATTTTGCGTTCCTTACGCGGTTGGGTTATAATGGGAACCCCTTGATAGTTCGCCTTGATTAAAGCTTTTCCAGCAATGCCCAACCTTGGTTTTACCATTTGCCACCTAGCCTCTTTTCCCTTGGGTTTCCAGAGCCCGAGGGTCATCTTATTTTAGCCCCCCGGGCCAGTGCTCCTCTGAGTGTTGGTCCAACCGAGCGATGTCCGGGGCTACCAGGAGCAACTGTGGGCTAGCCTACCCGACGTCTTGCTCATCCGGTGTGCCCTGAGAACGAGATATGTGCAGCTCTTATCAGGATTTTTCGGCACATCTGGGTGGTGTTGCTGGTCTTGTTTTAACCTGTCAAAGTGTCTTGAAGAATCGAGGTACCGAGTAGGATCGGAACGTCTCGGGAGGAGGTTTATTCCTTCATTGACCGTGAGAGCTTGTCATGGGCTAAGTTGGGACTCCCCTGCAGGGTTTTGAACTTTCGAAAGCCGTGCCCGCGGTTATGGGCAGATGGGAATTTGTTAATGTCCGGTTGTAGATAACTCGAACCTTAACTTAATTAAAATGAATCAACTGAGTGTGTTACCGTGATGGCCTCTTCTCGGCGGAGTCCGGAAAGTGGACACGGTGTTGGAGTAATGTTTGTCGCAGGATTTACCCTCTAGGTATGCGCTCGCGCTTTGCCTCCTCTTCTCTCTCTCTTTTGCGAACATGATAGCCACCATTTTTGCTAGTCGCTTGCCGCAGCTCCACATATATTTACCTTGCCTTACCTATAAGCTTAAATAGTCTTGATCGCGAGGGTGCGAGATTGCTAAGTCCCTATGGCTCACAGATTACTATTAAACCAGATGCAGGGCCTGATGATTCCGCTCCAGGTGACGCGCTTGAGCTCAAGTGGGAGTTCGACGAGGACTCTCAACGATACTATGTTTCCTTTTCTGATAATCAGTAGTGGTGCCCAGTTGGGGGTGATCGGGACCGTGTCGCATGTTGGGTTATCTTTTATTTTGGTGCCGTAGTCGGGCAATGAGTGTTTGAATGATGTAATGTTATTTATGTACTTGATTGACGTGGCGAGTGTAAGCCAACTATGTTATCTCCCCTTTTATTATCTATATGATACATGGGATGTTGTGAAGATTGCCTAACTTGCGACATATGCCTTCAATGCGATTATGTCTCTAAGTCGTGCATCGACACGTGGGAGATATAGTCGCATCGAGGGTGTTACAGGTAGCAGCCTTCCACTTTGGCAGGCACTGGGCTATGCGCTCCACTAGGTTGTGCAATTGTGTGGCAGAGGGCTTCCTCGGACATAGTGGCGGAGAGCGCCTTCTCGTCATCGGAGCAGCGGATCGGTATTGCCGCCGTATTGCTGAAGTTCACCTGTAGGCCGGATGCCATCCCAAAAAGGCGCGGGATGCGGGAGCAAGCTTGAAGATCGCCGGCCACTGGCTTGAGGAAAACAATCACATCGTCGGCGAAGAGCGACACTCGTTGTTTTAAACCTCGGCTTGCAAGCAATGTCAGAACGTCCATATCCGCGGCCAAACGATACAGATGGTGAAGCGGCTCCATCATGAGGATGAAGAGCATAGGGGACAGAGGTCCACCTTGCGGCAGGCCTTTGCAGTTGAAGATTGGAGTCCCAGGTACGCCGTTCACCATGATGTGGGTAGATGAGGTAGCAAGTAGTCCTGCGATCCAATCCTGCCACCTACTACCAAATCCAAAAGCTTGGAGAACTTCGATCAAGAAAGACCACTGTAGTGTATCAAAGGCCTTTGAAATATTCAGCTCAAGCAGTATTGCAGGTTGCCGTAGCGCATGCAGCCGTCTTGCGGTGCTCTGGACCAGCATGAAGTTATCGTGCAGTGCTCTCCCATTGATGAACGCGCTTTGGAGAATGCCAACCAAATGCGGCAGCTCCACCGCTAGGCGGCACGCAAGCACTTTGTCAAAGATCTTTGCAACTACGTGCATCAGGCTTACTGGTCTATAGTCGAGTAGCTCATCTGCACCTTCTTTCTTAGGTAAGAGCGTGACCAGGGCCTTTGATCGCTGCTAATCCCCTCATGTCTCCACGATAAAACAATGAAAAAGTTTTCATAAAATCTTCTTTGATGACGGACCAGCAAGCAGTGTAGAATCTGCCTGTCAAGCCGTTTGGGCCTGGGGCCTTGTCTAAAGGCATGGAATTAGTCTCTAGGACCTCCTCCTCCTCCTCCGAGAAGGGTTCTTCGAGCTTGCTTAGGTCCCGCGTTAGCATGTTGATGGCATCAAGGTGGAGTCCGTGGTCGCACGGCGAAGCTGTGCCCAGTAGCCTATCATAAAAGCCATCCACGGCAGATGCGATCTCTTCTTGTCACGTGATGACTAGGTCATTGATGATGAATATTGTATGCTCTAACTTTCTCATCATTATCTAATATGACAAAATGTACAAGCGAACCCCAGGTCTAAACGTAGCCTTGCTAATACGTAATTCTTTTGAGAGGGATGGCTAATACGTAACATCCGATACAGACTCATTATTTGGTTTTGATTTCTACACGAACCCTGTCGAGAGGCGAGCAATCATGAATCACTTGTGCGCCACCATCGTTATCATGGAAGAAAAATGAGAATTAGAGGTAGCTTTCATACCTTAGCACATGCACTTATGCTCTGTTGAAATAAGTGGGAGGTATAAATAAATGAAAGATACGTGCATTATATTCCCGACCTTATCCTTTCAGGTACTACTAGATCTCGGAAGAAATAAAGCTTGTCCTCCTTTTCCTGACGGAAAAACAAAGCTTGTTCTCAAGCACACGCCGCTTGGGAAAAAATCTGGACTAAACATTTTTTGCAGCTAACAGAGGAGGTGGCCGAGTTTCGTTTCATTTTCTCTCTTGTGTTGCAAGACCGGTTCAAGGCGCGCGGATGCACGTCATTCGTCGTCTCCTCGACCGGCAAATACGCCTTTGCCGGCCAGATCTCGCCTAGAACGACTAGCATCCAGCCGAAAGAGAGGTTTCTTCAAAAGGTAGTGCATCATCCGGTTAATTTACAGGTGGAATTCCAATTTCTAGTGGATGCTGGCATGCACAGAATATTTGTAGTGGCGCGTCAGCGTCGCGCGGGAAAGAACCTCCAGTCCATTCGGCTCGGCGGGTGGGCGCCTGCTCCTCCTCCCCCTACAGCGTAGCTACAGCACCAGCCTACGCGAGACATTAGCTTTGCCCCAACGCAAGGCGAAACGTGTCTCCAGCATGGCTGCGGTGTAGCTTTCGCGGCATCTGTTTCTGCAAATTCAATGGCTCGACAGGCCACTCCTCCTCCGACGCGACCCGATCGAGCGCGACCTGTGCAGTGCATGCAACTTGCAAGTTGCCGTTTCTAGGAGTTGCTGCTTTTGCGTGTCACTAGCCTGTCCAGATTATTTACCTATTGGATCAAACCTGTCCATTTTAGCCGCAGCACAAGTGAGAATTCCTCGTCTTTTAGGAGAGCTTGCCTCGCACTGTCACGCTTGAGACTTTGATGCATCCATTTTGTTTTACTAGACGGTCTCTACATTTATTGGCATTTTTCGATAGCCTAGAACAAATTTCGATGAGGAATAATACTAGTACATGCATCTACTCTCCTACCAAATTCGAGAATAAAAGACAAATTTGTAGGCTCAGAAAGAAAAATGATATTCCAATGTGCATAGTAACAGATATACAGGATTCAATTCAATTCGTGATTTGTACTAGTTTCTCCGGATGCGAATATAAGGCTGGCACCAACATTTACGTACTCAATTAACTACAGAAACATGTATAATAAGCTGTGTTTAGAAACTTCACTCGACAACGAATCTAAAAATATATTGCTTATGACATATGACATAGTTTTCGCTAATCAAATTGAAGACCAAAAAACCTGGATCCTACTAGTATCGACATGCGGAGGGAGCATTAGTTTTATACAATGGAATAACTTTACTATGCTTGGCCTAATGGCATCTCTGGCAGATCGCTCGAAAGTATATTTAGAGGTAAATATTTTGTTTCAAGGAATCATTATATCGTATTTCTTACAAAAAAAAACTTTTTCCCCTAAAATACATCCCACTTTCCCACTTTTGGTCAATGAGCATAGTTTAAAAAACCGGACCGGATTGGCGGTCGAACCGGAAAAAACCTGAACCGGCAGCCTCATCGGGTTTTTAAGCTAATAAGACCAATATGCAATCAAACCGAAAAAAACCGATCGAACCGGCCGGTTTTCCGGAAAACCGGTGAAAAAACCGGGTAATTGAACCGGAAAAAACCAAGGAAAAAGTTTGAATAGAAATTGGGAAAGTGGGATTCGATCCAATGGCATGTGAGCAGTAGGCAGGGCCTGCCCATGGCCCAATAACAAACTTGGTTGTGC
The DNA here is from genome assembly GCF_056163025.1 of Triticum urartu. NCBI lineage: Eukaryota > Viridiplantae > Streptophyta > Magnoliopsida > Poales > Poaceae > Triticum > Triticum urartu. The sequence continues at coordinate 224,287,975 of NC_141878.1, forward strand.
TACTTTGTTGTCCACTACATGGTTATAATTTTATTTGACCATTGTTTCACTCTATATTAGCACATATATTAATCAATATATATTATTTTATTTCTTAAAAAACCAACAATCAAACCGGTGAACCGGCGGTCTGACCGGTAAAAACCTGAACCGACAACCTTTTCGGTTCGATTTCCGGTTCGGTTTTTAAAACTATGTTAATGAGAGTAAGTTTTACAATAAATAAGCTACCTGGGAGGCCTATGTCGCGTCCGACAGAGTTAGGCAATTGGCTCTTTGGCAGAAGGCTCGTGCGAGGGCCATGAGGGTGGTGGAGGACGCCCGTGCCGACGCCCTGAGTGCAGTCAGTCCCAAGCGCCTCATCTACGCTTGGCGGTACGTGGACCGGGTGCACGCTTCCAGCGAGGAGGAGTACCTGTTGGCACCGGATCACCACACCGGTGAGATCACGCTCGCCCGCCGGCAAGCCGCCAATCAGCACCTCGCGAGTTGCGAGGCTGAGGAAGAGGCGTTGTGTCGGCGCGCTGGGAAACAGCCGCGCACCAGGGCACTCGTGGCGCGCCGCAAGCGCTCCTGCGAGCGCCGTGGCTTTTAGGAGGAGTATAATTTTTGTTTCGTAAGGCGATCTCATTAGTTTTGGGACGCAAATAATAAATCCCGAACGTTTAGGAATTTTTAGCGTCCTTAATTAAGTATGTAAAAGGGAAAGTTTGGATACCTTGTGTATTCGTACGCATTTTGCAAGTACGTGCATATAGCACAAACTTTACTATATACTATCGCACTACACGTCTCTCTTGATATATGCTTGCAGACTGTGCTACTCCCTCCGTCCAGGTCAATAAGTCATCTTTGGTTGTGCACCATGACCAAGAAGGAGGGAAGACTTATACACCTAGACGGAGGGAGTACTACTATTACTTATGTACTCCCTCCGTCCGGGTTTATTAGGCCTCTCAGCATCACAAGCATGTCCCCTTTTATAAGGCCCAGCGTTGGAAAGGTGCATGCATGCACCTATTTCATTGGTTGTATTGAAAGCTATTGTTGTTGGTGCCATGGCTGAAAATTTAATACACTTCATGTGTGCTTTTTCATTGGTTGCATGCATGTGAGAGAGTGCATTGGGAGTGGAATGGAAGAATTAATGTGAGCAAATTACTATGTGTCTTGGTCTAAGAGAAGTTGTCTTTAGGCCTAATAAACCCGGACGGAGGGAGTACGTGCAAATGCACGTTTTAACATTACGATGCGGTTTTTGTAAAAGTCGAAAAACAGCACTAGTCAAGCTTGTGAAACGATTCAATGCAAAACAAATGCAAAAATGCTCATTTGATTGTTTACTTTTAGCTTCCTTCTCTATGGTTATTTCTCTGTCGTACTTTGTACGGAGTATCTCACTGGTTGGAAAGGCATGCAAATTCCCAAACCGCTTCCTACATCCTGTATCGAATTTTTTGTGTAACAAGTTGTGCCGTGCAATTGGAATTCCAACTTGAGTACTACTACTAGTAGGAGTACCAAGGGCCAGTTCTTTTAGGCTTCTAGATTAGTAATCCCATAACTACTACCTCCGTCCTGGTTTATTGGTCCCCATTATAATATGTGTCAAATTTTGATCATAAATTTAACTAATGAAATGTTAGTGCATGTCACATGCACTACTCCATCCGTCTAGGTGAGTAAGTCATCTTAGGCTGTGCACCGTGACCAAGGAGGAGGAGAAAACGAGAAACGTTAATGTTTATTTGCTAATTAATAGTATTGCATGCAATGAACTAACCACTGCATGTCGTGTTTGATATCTCAAGTCATTAAAAGCATGCACACTCTTTATCTCTTATTGGTTGATATGTCAAGAAACAAGAAACAAGATAGAAGTTAATGCACCGCGCCTAAGTGTTTTGGGAATATTTGGTTTTCGTAAGATGACTTACACACCTAGACGGAGGGATTACAATGGTGAGGAATAAACCAGTTAAATCTTTGTTCAAAATTTAGCACAAATTACAATGGCGAGGAATAAACCAGGACGGAGTAGTAGTTTAGAAGCCCAAATAAATGAGTGAGGCGCCTTATTGTTACTCTCCACTGTAACAAAAGAACTGGCCCTAGGAATAGTAGTTGGGGATCGAGTGTGCAAGATGAACCGGAGAAAGTAAATGCAGAGAGATGAAATGCAAAAAAGACGGAGGGATGTGATGGTTGCTTGTCCGTTTATTTTACCAGGCCACTTATTACTGGGAGTGGTTGGGTTTTGTGATATGATGGCTTTACTGCCGCGCCACGAGCGGGGTGAGAGGTGAGACTCCCGTGCAGCGCCGCCCTCTACACTTGTACTACATCGGTCGTGGTTTATTAGTCCCCCATTGAATTTGATTGAAGATTTAACTAACAAAATGTTAGTGCATGTCAACAAAAACTATATCGTTGGATTCGTATTTGAACATAGTTTTGAATGATATAATTTTAGGTGACATGCATCAGCATTTATCGTACTATATATAATGTTAGTTCAATTTTTGGTCATACTAATCTATAGTAGTAAGGTGCCCGTGCGTTGCACCAAAGAGTGTCGCCGCCCACGTGACCCAGAGGGGTAGTAACACTGACCACGCACCCGTACATCGGCCTCGTGTCAGTATTAGCGTCAGCGGCGTCGCCCCTGACACACATTACAGAGACGGGGCGGCGGCCTGCGCGGGCCTCGCCGGTGCCCACGATCAAGAGGAAGACGCTGCCGTCCTCCTCCGAGACTAGCAGGCGGCGGCGATCCTCCAGCGACTCCGGCATGGTGAACGGGTAGCACGTCTCGTACTTGATGTTCTCCGCCAAGGGCCAGCAGTGACCGCTGCACGCATCCGTGAGGTGATGCACCATGTTCGCCGGCGAGCCACAAAACGGCATCAGGCACTCATAGCAGTGGACGAAGGGCTCCTTGGAGGCATCGACCAGGCCGTCCATGAAACGGGAGTGGCTGTAGGGGACATTGCGCCAGTTGAATATATGAGCAAGTTACTACGAGATAAATCATGAATTCTACCACGATTTCGAATAGGAAGGACAGAAACACATACGGTGCAACGGGAGCAGCACCGTTGGCGTTAAGGTTGTCGTCCATGTCCAAACACCACGTAGACACAGTCTTTGAGCACGGTTCGTAGTCATTCCACGCTCGGGCATTGAAGTTTGTAACTATTTTAGATTAGAATATACTACTCCTCCGGTGCTAGTAGTAGAGCAGAGTCCTACTCTACTACTCTACTCAAGCAAGTTAGGGCATAGCACTGTAGGGAGTACCAGTACTGTGATCAATCAAGCAAGTTTTCTGGCATCGACATGACCCTACGCTGCTGGTATGTGTCTCGTAAGTCAAGCGGTGTGCTGTAGTCATGATCACCTGTCCACTTCCTGCAGCACATATTCGCTTCTCCATCTTTGTCCGCACATAATCTCGTCCAATCTTCCATCCCCGCTAAGGCGCCTCTCCCCTCGTCTGAAACCCAAGCACTAACAATGGCAGAACCGGGCAGCGTCCGCCGAAAGAGTGGCTGGAATTTGCTCCCCACAGAGATAATCAAGCTCATTGTTTCGCGTGTGGACAATCTCAGTACCATGCCGCTCGCCGCGTGCTCGTCGGGGATGTACCGTTTACTCAAAGCCCTCAGGCCGGAGCTTTTTAAGCCAGCTCCTTGCTTGCTGATGCCACCTGATCTTCAGAAACGGCATGTCACGCAGCATAACGATCGTAGGGTGGCAAGCATCAACCCCCTTGACTGCGATTCGATCCCCGTCAGCCTCAACTACATTAACGGTATGTACTGGGTCCGCATGAACACATCTTGGATGGTGCTCGTCGACGGTCGCGGCAGCTGGATGCTCGTGGAGGTCTTCACTCTTCTGGCCTGCTTACAGCTTCTATTGCACCCCCAGCCCTGGTTGCTGCTGCTGCTGTTTTCAACGTACAATCAGTAGTATATTTCGTCTGTTGGTTGAATAAATGTGTTGTTAGAACGACAAACACAATATTTTGGAATTCGTTGCACGGTTCGATCCTTTAGTGCCCCGTACCATACGTAGCGCATACTATTTTTCGTACAGAACACATTTTCCACTTGTTGATAACATGCAGCCCACTGATGAAGGCCCACTAGAGAAGCCCATATTAACTGGAAGGGAGTCTCTCACTTGAATCCGGTCCAGGTACATGCTCATGGTCCCCTAAACATAAATAAGTAAAAAAATAAAAAAATAAAGCTAAATGCTCATGCACTAGTTCTTTGGGAAAATAGGTAGCCCAGTATTTCTTTTTAAAGAATACCCAAGCTAGGCCTATTTGTTTTCTCCGAATTACTGGGCTGCAAATCTTTCAAGACGAGGAGGGATGCATTCCGGCCTGGCTTAAGAGTATGGTCAATGTCTGTTAAAAGTAATATCAAAAGGGGTTGAAAATTCCAAAAAAATATAGCAAATGGGATATAAGTTTCTTTTTTTTGTTTTTGTTCTTCATTGATATCTTATACGTATTTCATTGGATTTAACATGACATACTACTAATTTATTTTTAAATTTGTTTTAGTATGGCTATTAATTTTTGGATTAAGAATATTTCGTTCCCCAGCAAAAAATTGTGATTTTTTTCAAAATTTCCCACATATTTAGTTAATTTTTTGACCCTGGTACTAACTAGAAAATGGCCAGCAATCCTAAAAATGGAAAACGGGCTGCAATAAATTCCATATGAATTAGAAAATGAGTAAAAAATATATAAATAATAGCAAATGGGCTATACACGCCACAGATTTCGAGGCTGACTTGTTTACGCAAGGCTTTGTCAGTGAACACACGATTCTAGCAGCAGTGACTGTTGGATGTCCATCCAACGGCCGACGTGCTTCTTCAATCTCTGATCTTCCTGCTCCAGCCGCCTAAACTAGCGCCGACGGGACTGCCTGCTCCCTCCTCTTGTGGCCCGCTGTGATGCCGCGCAGGCTTCCCCGGCCCACCCTACTCCCTCCGCTGGCCTGGCCGCACGCAATCAACTGCCTCCTTATTACACGAAAAAAAATGATTCCTCCCACTGACATCTGGGGCGCACCGGTTGGGAGGCTGACCTGTGGGCCTACTAAGTTGACGCGTACGCAGGGCTTGTCAACTTAGTCAACAAACGATTCTAGCAGCAGTAACCGTTGGATTTGAATCGAACAGTCCTGCTGCTTCTTCAATAGCCGCTCTTCTTGCACTAGCCGCCCAAACCAGCGCCGAGGAGACCGCCCGCTCCTGCCTCCAGTGGTCGGCTGTGCTGCCGTTGAGGCCTCATCGCCCCCTACTACTCCCACCGCTAGCAAGGCCCTGCGGCGACGGCAGCCTCACACCGCAGTCGAACCAGTGAACCCTCGTACTCCTCTCCGCGTGGGCATCCACTGTCGCGTCTTCCCCGGCTCCGCGTCGTCCCCTTCCTAGGCCTCGCCGTCGTCCACCGCCTTGGTGCTCTTGGCGCGGCGTGGTTAACGTGGTCAACGACATTCCATCGGAAGAGTACTGTACATGGAGAGGCTGACAGCTGGGTCCACGGCCACAGCCCAGTTTTTTGTGATTTGCCAAGTAAGTCGCTTTGTTAGGCCTGTTAGGCTGCAAATCTTCCAAGACGAGGAGGGCTTTCATTCGGCTGGCCGAGAAAATGGCCCATCAGTAATGAGAAATGTGTTGTACATTTTTAAAACACATCAAACTGGCAATTAGTTTCAAATATCTTTTTTTTCATTTCGAGATTTTAAATTACATTAATTTTTATGCGTGGAGAATTTGTTGGATTTTATATTGATATACATTTATTTTTAAAATCAGTTTGAATGTGAGTCGAAATTTCGGGATTAAAAATATGTAACGCCCTCGATGCGGCTATATCTCTCACATGTCGAAGCACGACTTAGAGACATAACCGCATTGAAAGCAATGTCGCAAGTGAAGTAATCTTCACACAACCCGTGTAATACATAAGGGAAAAGATACATAGTTGGCTTACAATCGCTACTTCACACAATTACATGAATAAAGCATTACATCAACCAGATACAATCAAGGTCCGACTACAGAACCAAAATAAAAGAAGAACCCCAAATGCGACAAGGTCCCCGATCGACCCCAACTGGGCTCCACTACTGATCAACTAGAACGAAACAACACAAAGGACAAGATCTTCATCGAGCTCCTCCTGAGCTTGGTTGCGTCATATGCACGGTCTCATCGACACCTGCAAGCTGGTTTAGGAAGTATCTGTGAGCCACGGGGACTCAGCAATCTCACACCCTCGCGATCAAGACTATTTAAGCTTAAGGGTAAGGTAAAAGGTATGAGGTGGAGCTGCAACAAGCGACTAGCATATATGGTGGCTAACATACGCAAATGAGAGCAAGAAGAGAAGGCAAAGCACGGTCGATAAAAGTATGATCAAGAAGTGATCCTAGAACAACCTACGTTAAGCATAACTCCAACACCATGTTCACTTCCCGGACTCCGCCGGAAAGAGACCATCACGGTTACACACGCGGTTGATGCATTTTAATTAAGGTCAACTTCAGTTTTTCTACAATCGGACGTTAACAAATTCCCATCTGCCCATAACCGCGGGCACGCCTTTTGAAAGTTCAAATCCCTGCAGGGGTGTCCCAACTTAGCCCATGACAAGCTCTCACGGTCAATGAAGGATATTCCTTCTAGCGGGAAGACCCGATCAGACTCGGAATCCCGGTTACAAGACATTTCGACAAGGTAAAACTAAACCAGCAACACCGCCCGAATGTGCTGACAAATCCCGATAGGAGCTGCACATATCTTTTTATCAGGGCACACTCAGATTGTCCTAGGTACGGGCAGGCCAGCCCAGAGTTGCCCCTGGTGGCCACCGGCAGCTGACATGTTGGACCAACACTCAAAGGAGCACTGGCCCGGGGGTTTAAAATAATGATGACCCTTGGGCGCGCGACCCCCAAGGGAAAAGAAAAGGCTAGGTGGCGAATGGTAAAACCAATGTTGGGCATTGCTGGAAGAGTTTTATTCAAGGCGAACTGTCAAGGGGTTCCCATTATTACCCAACCGCGTAAGGAACGCAAAATCCGGGAACATAACACCGATATGACGAAAACTAGGGCGGCAAGAGTAGAACAAAACACCAGGCATAAGGTCGAGCCTTCCACCCTTTACCAAGTATATAGATGCATTAATTAAATAGGAGATATTGTGATATCCCAACAAGTAAACATGTTCCAACGAGGAACAACATCTCCATGTTCCAACAAGGAACAAACTTCAATCTTCACCTACAACTAACAACGCTATAAGAGGGGCTGAGCAAAGCGGTAACATAGCCAAACAATGGTTTGCTAGGACAAGGTGGGTTAGAGGCTTGGTTCAACAATATGGGAGGCATGATAAGCAAGTGGTAGGTATCGCAGCACAGGCATAGAAAAAGAGAGAGCATCTAGCAAGCAAAGATAGAAGTGATTTCGAGGGTATGGTCATCTTGCCTGAAATCCCGCAAGGGAGAAGAACGAGTCCATGAAGAAGACAAATAGACATAGTCGAACGGATCCTCACAAACGCGACGTTACCAGAATCAACCCGAAGAAGAAGTACACCGGAAAGAAAGCAAACAACATAGTAAACAACCAACACATGAACATGGCATGATGCACAACCAAGTATGATGCATGTCCGGTTTAATGAAGCATGTCATGGCAAAAGTGCACAAGCAATCCTACAAATTAAGTGGAGCTCAATATGCAACGGTGCATATTGACGAAACACCACGACAAGTTATTTAGTTCGATCTCATTTATGTACCCAGCAATATTAAATGTTGATTAACATGGCAAGGGGTGTCACATGATGAAACTATCTAATCTAGACAAGTTTAAATGAGGTCGGAACAACAAAACAACAAGTCCGGAAAATCCTCATATGCATATATTAGGTTTGTTACTGTTCTGCCGTAAACATAATTTTAGAGTTGTTAAATATGCAAAGTAAAGCCACCATGTTAAACTAGGCATTTTCCCACCCCATTTACATATAAAGTTTGTTAAATTTGGAGCTACGGTTAATTAGTTATGAATTAAAGCATTTTAACATGGCATAGGAGCAAATTTAATCAAACATCAATTTAAACATGGATGAAAGTGGCATATTATGAAACTAGATAAAATTCTAAGCAAGTTACATATTTAAACCATTTTAATTCGAAGCACGGTTCATGAGTTATTAAATGCATGAACTCTAGGGACTTTTTTGCAAAACAACCGTCTCAGGAATAATAGCTAAATTCGTTCCACGGGAAAAAAACCAAGATTCGGGCCGCATCTAAGATCTGGCCAACAGGAGGTTAGTAACAGGGGCGCTGGGGTGTGCCTCACCCATGGGCCAGGCCCAGTTTGCGGAGAGGGAGAGGCCAAGGCAGGCCTCCTTGCCAGCAGCAGGCCGGCTGGGAGCTGGGCTTCGCGCGCGGCTGGAGGAGAGGCAGCCCAGGCGCGCGCTGGGTCTTGGCGCTGGCGGGTCAACGCGAGGCGGCTGTGGCGTTCTTCCTCTACGCGACGCAGAGCTGCGGGTGGCGAAGGACGGAACTGAATCGAGGCAGAAGAAGGCCCCGGGCGGCGGCTCTGCGAGGGGCTTGGCACGGCAATGGAGCCGGTCTCCGGGAGGGGTGGCGCTTGACGGTAGGGTGACACGAGCAGGGCTCTCGGTCTGGCGATCGCCAAGCTGGAGGCGGGGTGGTTCGGTGGCGTCGGCGTGGATCCGGGTCGAGGAGGCTGCAGCGGCTTCCGGGCGAGGGAAAAACAAGGGCGACGGGGAGGCAGCGTCTTGGGCTCCTAGTGGCCGAGCGGTTGTGGATCTTCGAGGCAGCCATGGAGGTCTCCTGATACAGAGAAAAGAGAGATACGGGGTGAGGGAAGAACCAGAGACCTGAGCGGCGGGGAGAGGAAATAGAGATGGAGAGACAGGGGCTCGGCCTGGTGCTCGCTGGAGATCGAGGAAACGGGGACGAGCTGCTCGTGATCCCCTCGGGATCGAGCAGAGGAGGTGGCCTCGGGAATGAGCAGGGGATCGAGCGAGGACACGTTGACTTGCTGCCGAAAAGCGAGGAGAAGTGGGAGGCCACGGTGGATCCGAGACAGAGGCTGGTGGTTTGGATCGGGAGGGATCCCGAGAAAGAGTGTGGCGGCGGCGCGCGGGACAAGGCTCCTAGATTTTAGGGTTAGGTTGAATCGGTAGGTGGTGGTCTTATATAAAACAAGTAGATTTGTGATAGGGGCATTTGATCCCTTCGATTTTAATCAGACGGACCCGGATAAAAGGTTAGGGAGCCCAAATAAGAAAACAGAGACGTTTTGTAGACGTTTGGAGATGTTCCGGACACAACGGTGACGACTGCCTGGGTCGGGTCCGGGACAGCTTTCGGACGCGCGCGCGAGGAGGGACGCGGTGTGACGAGAGAGGTTAGGTTGGACCTGGCTGTAGGTAGTGGGCTGTGTAGACGGTCTCGAGCTGAGAGAAGAGAAGGGAGGGAGGCCCGACGACTGTTTCCGGAGACCAAAAACGTCCGACGTGTGTCCGGCTATAATGCCGCTATAGTTTAACGGTTGGGCTATCAAACGAACTCCGAATGCGATGAAACTTGACAGGCGGTCTATCTACACTAATATAAGTCCGCACGCCAACTTTCAACCCATTCCGAGAACATTATCCGGCCACTTATAAAATAGTATTTCGGACATGCCGCGGGCGCGTGCAAGTGTGACTGGGCTCAGAACGGACAACGGACGGAACTGGGGAACCCGGACGGATGCAAGTTTTTTTAAAAACATGATGATGCAATGCACATGATGACATGATAAAATGCAACACGCAAGCGAATGACATGGCAACGGCAACGAATAACTCGAAGACACCTCGCGCATCGGTCTCGGGGCGTTACAACACTCCACCACTACGAGAGGATCTCGTCCCGAGATCTAGAATGGCACCGGAGGGAAAATGGAAGAGAAAGAGAAGAGGTAAAACTAAGTTGCTCCTTTGACAAACGAGTGAAACCAACGAACCTTGCGAGGTTTGAGCAGAAGACCGAAAGAAAGCAACGGAGATGAACGAAGTTGAAAACACTCCGTTAGTAAAGAGGAACGAGGAAGAACAAGGTTGAAAGCACTCTGGTAGGAAGAGTAATAAGGAAGAACAAATTCGGACAGCACTCCGGTTGAAAAGAGATGCAAAGCTTGATAAGGCGAGGAGAACTTGAGCAAAGGGGCACAATACTCCGGTTAAAACAAGATAGGGAAGGTATAAGAATGATATAATTTGGGCAGCACTTCGACTGTAAATGGAAGAAATTGAACATGATCTTGCCAAAACGAGATGAGGAGTGAAAAGAGGAACATCAATAGACCTCTAGGAGAAAGAATAGAATAAAGATAATTGAGACAAAAGAATGTAGAAGACAATTCCAACTTCTGCTACAAAAGAGCTTGAAAAGGCATCTTTAGGAGAAGGGTTGAATGGAGTTGTTGGAACAACGAAAAGAATAATCTTGATATGGTCTTATGGAATACATCTCAAATTATGAGGTGACAACCTGCCACTCACGGGAAAAAGAATTGGATTGATATGAACGAGGAGACGAGAAACTTATTTCACCAGGAGGATAAATGAAGAACTTGGGTCCTTTATAAGCACCATAGATAGCAACAAACCTTAGGGAAGGCTTTAGGTGAAATATAACCCAAGATAATTCCAACAAATAGGTTGATGGATTTAAAATATCTCATACTTGATAACTTGTGAATCACGGAGCACGACGGGAAATTATCACGAATGACATAATACCACCTCCAATGATACGGTTGAAAGAATTGCACTTTGAAATGCAAGATAAAGAATGCTTGAGCTCCTCTGAAAAAATCTTGATGAACACTTCGAGAAGGAATTAAATCCTTGATGAACCATCATGTAGAACCTCCATGAAAAACGCCGGTAACAAAAGGATGATCAAACGAAAGGAAAAAGAAGTTGAAAACACAAGGTGAAGCCTTGCGATGATTTAGATGGAGCTTCACAACGAGATAATTGAGAGAGCTTGGAACCCCGGAAAAGAAAAGATAAAGCATCGCGATCTGAGAATGTGATATGAAGAATCTCCGGAATAAGGAATTGAATTCACTCAATGAAACAAGAATAAGAATTATATTATGCTTATCCTTCACCAATTTAAATTGATGATAAGCAGCGGATTTGACATACTACTTATTCTCGTAGAAAGGATTAAAAATAAACATAGCTCAACTTGAGGAAGGTCTTCAAAGAACCACCGGTAGGATTGGAACAACGAATGAATTGATATGATAACAGCGGAAGAGAATCATGGAAGAACCACCGTAAGAATTGAACAACGAATGAAGTAAAAGGATGAATCACCGGTAAGAATTAGCAAATGAACGAAGATACATGAGAGAGTTTAGATGCAAGTGAACGAAGAGATCGCGAGCTGATTAGAGGATATTTGAATGAAGCATCGGTAAGATTTGGAGAAAAATAGCTGGAAGCTGGAATGACTAATATTTGAAAAGATGGCCTTCGGAGTAAAGAAATGGAAATAACTCATGAAATGCTCCGGATAGGTGAAAAGAATACTCACAATCAAAACAATTATGAGAGGATGGCAGTAAGCTAGCATCACGAATCTATAAGAGAAAGGAGCAAGATTGAGAGAAAAATCTTCTTCGGTCTTTAAATACAGAGAATGACGATGAGAGACACCACCATGAATTATTGAGACAATCCGGAATGATTAAAAGAGGAGAGGTTGAGCCAATGATGAAAAGAATTGTGAAAGATCTAGGAGAAGGCATTTGACTGATGATAAATCATTCTTACATCAAACTTTAAAAACAGATTTGAGGATAGCTCCGGGAAAATAAGAAGAGTCAGGTAAGATCCTGGGATAAGACTTGTGGGTTAGGGCCCACTCAAAAGAAACACCGTTGAACGATTTAAAAGAGAGAATGCACCAGTTGAATTTAAATGGCTTGAATGAGATAGCATCTTCAAAATAGCTCGAACGGATTAAGAGTGGAAACACGAATCTTCTAAGATATCTTTAGCACTCCGGAACAAAAGAATAGCAAGCGGGGAAGATTAAGAGGTGCACCGGCATAAATAGGCATTGGGCAAAAAGAAAAGGAGTATGCTCAATACCAAAGCTTGAATTAAATCTACCGGAGAAGGAAATGAGTGACGAGAGACGAACTTGAAGCTTCGTTAGCATCTTCTTGAGAATCACCGGATAAGAAAATTGACAGAAAAGGAATGGAGAAGCTTCCCATTAATAAAAGGATACTTGAATAAGAAATCCGAGTCCTTGAAGAAAAAAGGTGGGTGGGAGGAAAAAAACAAAGGCAACTTGGAGACGGATGAAACAAACACCGTTGAGAAGAACTGATAATTGATCTTGCGAATATTGAAGTGATCGGATCCACTTGAAGAGAGACACACCGGTTGAAAAGGATTGTCATGACAATCTCGATTAATATGAAGGGGTTTGGTATTCACATAGGAATATGAGAACACCGTTTAGGAAAGGTATGGAATCAACACTTGACATTGAAGCAACTCGAATACCACAACTCAAAACAAAAACAAGGATTGGCTTGCAGAATAAGCCAGAACAAACATATGATAGAGATTTCGTCCAAAGTTTTCGTGGTGGGGCCTACACGGTCTCGATCGTACAGCACCATCATGTACAAGGCAGTGCACATGACATACGAAGCGTCCCCGTGTCGGCATAGCCAAGGACTCTTTAAGACACAACGAGACCACTGTAAAACCAACCGTGGATAGGCGGACCACTAGACGTCGAGCCCCAATTTCATATCATACATCTGTCGGAAAGATATCCTAAGAGTTACTTGAATTCCCACTTATAAACTCCCGCAATTTTCCGGTTATGCAATCAGGTGTTGGGGATACAGGGGAAGCATAATATCTCACCCAAACTAGCAAATCCTACATCCAGCTGTATCCATCCTTCAACACATAACCAAGAAACCTTCGGAAATCATCGACCTCAACCTTCGAAAAGCATCCGTTATACGAGTTATGGCAATACTCCTGAACTCCCGCCCCAGTACTGGGTGGCGTTGAGGTTATCTCACCAACAACTGCATAAAAGAGATTTTCGATGTCGGCGAACTAAACTCATGTATTCCAGAACTGCAACGATAAAATTGTGACAAAAACACCTCGGAGCTCAACTCCCCGGGACACTGCCACAACCCCTAAATGACAGGAGGCACCAAGAACAATGTTCTCGTCAAAAATCCATCAGAACGATTCCAAGATACCTGCGTGATCCTAAAAAAAATTTAGTGAAATTTGAGAAGAGAAGAGTTAAAACTCTACGTCAGGAAGCCTCACCAGAGCGATGAAGGGACTGGGGAGTAAAAAGAATTCCTAAACTCTCCGATATATAATTCCTAAAAGACTCAAAACATTTTTTTCTAGACTCAACAATGGCTGCTAAAAACGATCAAGCAGTGGGGGCTCCTAAGGTCGGGGAAGGCTCTGATACCAACTTGTAACGCCTTCGATGCGGATATATCTCCCACGTGTCGAAGCACGACTTAGAGGCATAACCGCATTGAAAGCAATGTCGCAAGTGAGGTAATCTTCACACAACCCATGTAATACATAAGGGAAAAGATACATAGTTGGCTTACAATCGCCACTTCACACAATTACATGAATAAAGCATTACATCAACCGGATACAATCAAGGTCCGACTACGGAACCAAAATCAAAGAAGAACCCCAAATGCGACAAGGTCCCCGATCGACCCCAACTGGGCTCCACTACTGATCAACTAGAACGAAACAACACAAAGGACAGGATCTTCATCGAGCTCCTCCTGAGCTTGGTTGCGTCATATGCACGGTCTCATCGACACCTGCAAGCTGGTTTTGGAAGTATCTGTGAGCCACGGGGACTCAACAATCTCACACCCTCGCGATCAAGACTATTTAAGCTTAAGGGTAAGGTAAAAGGTATGAGGTGGAGCTGCAACAAGCGACTAGCATATATGGTGGCTAACATACGCAAATGAGAGCGAGAAGAGAAGGCAAAGCACGATCGATAAAAGTATGATCAAGAAGTGATCCTAGAACAACCTACGTCAAGCATAACTCCAACACCATGTTCCCTTCCCGGACTCCGCCGGAAAGAGACCATCACGGTTACACACGCGGTTGATGCATTTTAATTAAGGTCAACTTCAGGTTTTCTACAACCGGACGTTATGAAATTCCCATCTGCCCATAATCGTGGGCACGGCTTTCGAAAGTTCAAATCCCTGTAGGGGTGTCCCAACTTAGCCCATGACAAGCTCTCACGGTCAACGAAGGATATTCCTTCTAGCGGGAAGACCCGATCAGACTCGGAATCCCGGTTACAAGACATTTCGACAAGGTAAAACTAAACCAGCAACACCGCCTGAATGTGCCGAAAAATCCCGATAGGAGCTGCACATATCTCTTTACCAGGGCACACTCAGATTGTCCTAGGTACGGGCAGGCCAGCCCAGAGTTGCCCCTGGTGGCCACCGGCAGCTGACATGTTGGACCAACACTCAAAGGAGCACTGGAACGGGGGTTTAAAATAATGATGACCCTTGGGCGCGCGACCCCCAAGGGAAAAGAAAAGGCTAGGTGGTGAATGGTAAAACCAATGTTGGGCATTGCTGGAAGAGTTTTATTCAAGGCGAACTGTCAAGGGGTTCCCATTATTACCCAACCGTGTAAGGAACGCAAAATCCGGGAACATAACACCGATATGACGGAAACTAGGGCGGCAAGAGTAGAACAAAACACCAGGCATAAGGCCGAGCCTTCCACCCTTTACCAAGTATATAGATGCATTAATTAAATAAGAGATATTGTGATATCCCAACAAGTAAACATGTTCCAACGAGGAACAACATCTCCATGTTCCAACAAGGAACAAACTTCAATCTTCACCTACAACTAACAACGCTATAAGAGGGGCTGAGCAAAGCGGTAACATAGCCAAACAACGGTTTGCTAGGACAAGGTGGGTTAGAGGCTTGGTTCAACAATATGGGAGGCATGATAAGCAAGTAGTAGGTATCGCAGCACAGGCATAGCAAAAGAGCGAGCATCTAGCAAGCAAAGATAGTAGTGATTTCGAGGGTATGGTCATCTTGCCTGAAATCCCACAAGGAAGAAGAACGAGTCCATGAAGAAGACAAACAGATGTAGTCGAACGGATCCTCACAAACGCGACGTTACCAGAATCAACCCGAAGAAGAAGTACACCGGAAAGAAAGCAAACAACATAGTAAACAACCAACACATGAACATGGCATGATGCACAACCAAGTATGATGCATGTCCGGTTTAATGAAGCATGTCATGGCAAAAGTGCACAAGCAATCCTACAAATTAAGTGGAGCTCAATATGCAACGGTGCATATTGACGAAACACCACGACAAGTTATTTAGTTCGATCTCGTTTATGTACCCAACAATACTAAATATTGATTAACATGGCAAGGGGTGTCACATGATGAAACTATCTAATCTAGACAAGTTTAAATGAGGCCGGAACAACAAAACAACAAGTCCGGAAACTCCTCATATGCATATATTAGGTTTGTTACTGTTCTGCCCTAAACATAATTTTAGAGTTGTTAAACATGCAAAGTAAAGCCACCATGTTAAACTAGGCATTTTTCCACCCCATTTACATATAAAGTTTGTTAAATTTCGAGCTACGGTTAATTAGTTATGAATTAAAGCATTTTAACATGGCATAGGAGCAAATTTAACCAAACATCAATTTAAACATTTTAAACATGGATGAAAGTGGCATATTATGAAACTAGATAAAATTCTAAGCAAGTTACATATTTAAACCATTTTAATCTGAAGCACGGTTCATGAGTTATTAAATGCATGAACTCTAGGGACTTTTCTGCAAAACAACCGTCTCAGGAATAATAGCTAAATTCGTTCCACGAGAAAAAAACCAAGATTCGGGCCACATCTAAGATCTGGCCAATAGGAGGTTAGTAACAGGGGCGCTGGGGTGTGCCTCACCCATGGGCCAGGCCCAGTTTGCGGAGAGGGAGAGGCCAAGGCAGGCCTCCTTGCCAGGTGCAGGCCGGCTGGGAGCTGGGCTTCGTGCGCAGCTGGAGGAGAGGCAGCCCAGGCGCGCGCTGGGTCTTGGCGCTGGCGGGTCAACGCGAGGCGGCTGTGGCGTTCGTCCTCTGCACGACGCAGAGCTGTGGGCGGCGAAGGACGTAACTGAATCGAGGCAGAAGAAGGCCCCGGGCGGCGGCTCTGCGAGGGGCTTGGCACGACAACGGAGCCGGTCTCCGGGAGGGGCGGCGCTTGACAGCAGGGCGACGCGAGCTGGGCTCTCGGTCTGGCAATCGCCAAGCTGGAGGCGGGGTGGTTCGGTGGCGTCGGCGTGGATCCAGGTCGAGGAGGCTGCAGCGGCTTCCGGGCGAGGGAAAAACAAGGGCGACGGGGAGGCAGCGTCTTGGGCTCCTAGTGGCCGAGCGGTTGTGGATCTTCGAGGCAGCCATGGAGGTCTCCTGATACAGAGAAAAGAGAGATACGGGGTGAGGGAAGAACCAGAGACCTGAGCGGCGGGGAGAGGAAATAGAGATGGAGAGACAGGGGCTCGGCCTGGTGCTCGCTGGAGATCGAGGAAACGGGGATGAGCTGCTCGTGATCCCCTCGGGATCGAGCAGAGGAGGTGGCTTCGGGCATGAGCAGGGGATCGAGCGAGGACACGTTGACTTGCTGCCGAAAAACAGGGAGAAGTGGGAGGCGGCGGTGGATCCGAGACGGAGGCTGGTGGTTTGGATCTGGAGGGATCCCGAGAAAGAGTGTGGCGGCGGCGCGAGGGACAAGGCTCCTAGATTTTAGGGTTAGGTTGAATCGGTAGGTGGTGGTCTTATATAAAACAAGTAGATTTGTGATAGGTGCATTTGATCCCTTCGATTTTAATCGGACGGACCCGGATAAAAGGTTAGGGAGCCGAAATAAGAAAACGGAGACGTTTTGTAGATGTTTGGAGATGTTCCGGACACAACGGTGACGACTGCCCAGGTCGGGTCCGGGACAGCTTTCGGACGCGCGCGCGAGGAGGGACGCGGTGTGACGAGAGAGGTTAGGTTGGACCTAGCTGTAGGTAGTGGGCTGTGTAGACGGTCTCGAGCTGAGAGAAGAGAAGGGAGGGAGGCCCGACGACTGTTTCCGGAGACCGAAAACGTCTGACGTGTGTCCGGCTATAATGCCGCTATAGTTTAACGGTTGGGCTATCAAACGAACTCCGAATGCGATGAAACTTGACAGGCGGTCTATCTACACTAATATAAGTCCGCACGCCAACTTTCAACCCATTCCGAGAACATTATCCGGCCACTTATAAAATACTATTTCGGACATGCCGCGGGCGCGTGCAAGTGTGACTGGGCTCAGAACGGACAACGGACAGAACTGGGGACCCGGATGGATGCAAGTTTTTTTTAAAACATGATGATGCAATGCACATGATGACATGATAAAATGCAACACGCAAGCGAATGACATGGCAACGGCAGCGAATAACTCGAAGACACCTGGCACATCGGTCTCGGGGCGTTACGAAACAGTTCGGACCGCACTGAAATATGCAAAATTTTGTATAATTTTTTAACCATGGCCACAATATGGGCTGTAATGCTAACAAAAAGAATATGGGCTCCAAAAAACCCTTAATAATTAGCAAATGGACTGTAAATTATTAGAAATAATGGCAGATGGGTTGTATGCTGTTTTTCACAGATTTGAGGCTTTCCTAAAAAAAAGGTTGACGCACAAGGAGTGACTGTTGGATGGCCATCCAACGGCCGTCGTGCTTCTTCAATCTCTGCTCTTCCTGCTCCAGCCGCTCAAACAAGCGCCGATGGGACTGCCTGCTCCCTCCTTCCCGTGGCCGGCTCTGCTGCCGTGCATGCCTCACCGCCCCACCGTACTCCCCTCGCTGGCCTAGCCATCCCTCTACTCACCCACACCTACTGTTATTCTCCGGCGACGGCAGACGAACCAGTAAACCCTCGTACAGTCGTACTCCCCTCCGCGTGGGAAACAACTGTCGAGTCTTCCCTGCCTCCGTGTCGTTCCCTTCCTAGGCCTCGCCGTCGCCCACCGCCCTGGTGCTCTCGGCGCGGCCTGGTCAACATGGTCAACGACCGACATGTATCCGAAGTGGACTGTACGTGGAGAGGCCGACAGCTGGGTCCACGACCGCACGCAAGGAAATGCCTCCTTATTACGTGCAAAATAATGATTCCTCCACCTGACATCAGGGACCCACCGAAAGGGCCTCTGTATTACGTGAAAAAAACGTTACTGCCGCTGGCAGCTCGGACCCACCAGCTATATCTTCACAGACAAGGAAGTGCCTCCTTATTACGCACAAAAAAATGAATACTCCCCCTGTTAGCTGGGACCCAGTATAGTGGCAGGCTGACTTGTGGGCCTACTAAGTTGACGGGGATGGAGGGCTTTGTCAACTTAGTCAATATGCACGATTCTAACTCCAGTGACCGTATGATGTCCATCCAACGGTCGTAGTGCTTCTTCAACCTCTTGTCATCTTGCTCCAGCCGCCCAAACCAGCGCGGGTCGTGCCTCGTGCTCCTGCCTCCCGTGGCTGGCTGCAATGCGGCGGAGGCCTCACCACCCCCTACTACTCCCACCGCTGGCCAGACCATCCCTCTACTCACCCACACCCCCTGTTATTCTGCGGCGATGGCAGCCTCACACCACAGCGAACCAGTGAACCCTCGTACTCCTCTACGCGTGGGCATCCACTGCCGCGTCTTCCCCGGCTCCACGTCATCCCCTTCCTAGGCCTCGTCGTCGTCCACCGCCCTGGTGCTCTTGGCGTGGCGTGGTCAACATGGTCAAGGAACGACTTCCATCGGACGTGGATTGTACGTGGAGAGGCTGACAACTGGGTCCATGTCTGTTGCAAGGAAGTGCCTCCTTATTACGTGCAAAATAATTATTCCTCCACCTAATAGCGGGAACCACCGGACGGGCCACCGTATTTCACGAAAAAACATTTCCCCCTGACAGCTGGGACCCACCAGCTACATCTTCACACGCAAGGAAGTGCCTGACAGTCGGGACCCACCTGGTTGAAGCGTACGTAGCGTTGTCATTCTGGTCGCGAATGTGTACGTACATATATACTGGTGGATGTAGAGGCGTGCACGTGTCGTAGTAGAGGCACGCATGTAGCATGTACATGTACGTACAATGGCCAGGGTGCAAGAAAATACGGCCACGTATGTGTACATACGGGCGGGGTATCGAACACCTACTAGCGCATACGTATGGCCAGGGCTCGTGTACATGGCTGGGTCGGAACGGATAAACAGCGTCTTCGTCATGTTCATGGGGAGGCAACAAAATGCGTCGTGTTCATGAGGAGGCAACGGAATGTGTCGTGTTCATCGGGAGGCAACGGAATGCGTGGGAGCCAACCAGCTGGGTCAGAACGGAATGCGTGGTCGTGTTCATCGGGAGGGCTTGGATGGAACAGGCGATGGAAAGGAGGCTTGGTGTACTGCAAAACGGAGGAAACGGACCTCCTACGTTCGGAACGGGATCCTGTTGATTGGGAGGGGTGTGGCGTACCGCAAAACGGAGGAAACGGACCTCCTACGGTCGAAACGGGGGTCCTCTTGATCGGGAGGGGTGTGGGTACTGTAAAACGGACGAAACGGACCTCCTACGGTCGAAACGGGGGTCCTGTTGATCGGGAAGGGGTGTGGCATACCGCAAAACAGACGAAACAGACCTCCTACGGTCGAAACGGGGGTCCTGTTCATCGGGAGGGGTGTGGCGTACCGCAAAACGGGACTCCACGGGATACTGTTTATCTCCACCGTCGACCTCCTCCAGCCTCCACGGGCTACCATCGAGCTCCTCCAGCCTCCACGAGCTCCTGTTCATCCGGCCTCCACCGTGCGCTACTCCACCGGCTACTGTTCAACCACCCCTCCACGGGCATCCCTCCACCGTCTACTGTTCCCAGCCCTCCACACACGGGGTCCTGTTCAACCACCCCTCCACGGGCACCCCTCCACCGTCTACTGTTCATCCAACCCTCCACACCGCGGGGTCCTGTTCATCTAGAGGCAATGCCACCGCCCACTGTTCATCCACCCCCCCCCCGCAACACTCACTTTTCATCCAGTCGATCGGCTTTAGTTAGCAGCAGTAGCGAAGGAATCGCTCGATCGGGTTCAGTTAACAACCATCAATCGATCGCTCGGGTTCAGTAACGCGTAGCCTGCAGTGCAATCGCTCGGGTTCAGTTAGAGCCCAACGCCTCGCTCGGGTTCAGTTAGAGCCAACGCCTCACACACACACGCATACGTGTACGAGAGAAACGCGCATCGCTCCGCCCCTGACCTCCCACCGTAACCGGGAACTCCACGAAATTTTCCTCCTCGCTTCTACCACGGTTTTTTTCCGTCATGGACGACCCAAAGAATGTCATGCAGCTGCGTCTCCGACCCGCCCAGGACGAAAAGCCCATTTTCTGTCATGATTTTTTGTCATAGAAGTAGGAGCCCACCACATCTATGATGATACCGAGTTTTGTCACAATTATCGTCATAGAAGTGTCATATGTATGACAGAAAAAAATTTCGTTCGGCCCAAAATGTCACGGATGTGTCTGTTTTTTGTAGTGACTTCTACCAACCGACTCTTCATCGAGCAAGATGACGACATGTCTTCCTATGTCACAAAGAGCCACCTCTTTGGTGCACAACGTGCTTTGCATCAAGAGCAACAAGCAATGAGTGAACGCATCGACAACCTCGCCACCGACTTGCGACTCTCCGAGCAACGTACAAGAGACTATTTTGACAACAAGCTCGGCGACCACAAGAAAGAGAATGATGCAAGAATGGACGAGATTCGTTCTTTGTTGCTCAACCACTCTTCTTCCACTTCGTCCTCCTCAAGACGGAGCTGCTCAAGTCGACACTCGGACTACACCATCTCTGGCTCAAGTACCCCGACATCGAATACTCTTCGACGTGCCCGCACCAAGATCGTCAAGCAAACCACAACCCTCTAAACGACAAAGACTCTCAAGAGCAACGACACCGTCAAACCCAAGCTACTTTTGCGCAAGCACAAGAACGGCAACGCCAACGCCAACAAGAAGAGGAAGAGAGAGTGCGACTACACCAAGATGCACAAGATGCCAAGGCACAACATCAAGAACAAAAATTGTGAGAAGCTAAAGCACTTGAGGCGCAACATGCCCTCCGAGATTCAAGTCAAGCCGTAGCCATGCGCAACCGGCAAGCTCGTGAGCAACAAGAAGCGCTTCGCAAAGAATTTCAAGAGAGGAACTATCAAGGTTGAGTGCATCGTCAAGTTCCACGCCATCCCCGCCAAGAACCACAAGTTCATCAAGAGCAAGAATACAATGGAAATCCTCCATGACAAGAGCAAGTTGAGGGAGATGATCATCCTCATCAGGGACGTCATCATCCTTGAGCCCAACACAATGAAGAGCAATGCTACAACAAGCTAATGTTCACCATGCCCAAGTTCAATGGAAGCAATGATCTCGAAGAGTACCTTTCATGGGCATTGAAGGTTGACAAAATCTTCCGCTTGCACAACTATGAGGAAGACAAGAAGATCGCGATGGCAACCCTTGAGTTCCAAGACTATGTCATCATTTGGTGGGAACAAGTCATTGAGCGCCGTGAGGCAAGAGGTGAACCACCCATCACTACTTGGGTGCAAATGAAGGATGTCATGAGAGCACGCTTCGTGCCAACATATTACAACCGCGAACTCTTAAAGAAACTCGAACTCCTCAAGCAAGGAACCAAGAGCGTTGAAGAATACTCCTAGGAAATGGAGACTACATGATACGAGCTAATGTCACAGAAGATGATGAGAAAACTATGGCACGTTTCTTGAATGGACTCAATCATCCTATCAAGAAGATCGCCGACTTCCAACCATACTCGAACCTCATCGAGCTAGTGCATCAAGCTACCAAGGCGGAACGTCAAGTGCAAGATGACTTCAAGTATGCCAAGTTCTCATCCAAGTCCTATGGCTTCTCCAACACTCAAGCTTCAACAACTCCAACATCTTCTACCTCAAACAAGCTTTCTACAAGCAACGTCGACAAGTCGAGTTACAAGAAAACTTCGACAACCTCAAGACATCCTCCTACTACAAGCAACTTCAAGTGAGAGCTTCATAATCATCTACCCCAACCGATGAGACCATCAAGACAAGTTCCTTCAAATGCTTTACATGCAGCGGCCGAGGCCACAAGTCTTGCGAGTGTACAAAAAACGCACCACGATCCTCAACGACGATGGTACCTATGACTCCATGAGCGAAGGAGAAATGGAAGCCCTTGAGCAAGTGGCCATGCAGCGGCAAGTGAACGAAGATGGAGAGAATCAAGTGTTTTGTGACGAAGATTTGAGCCCCGCTCTCGTTGTCTCCAAGGTCTTGACTCTTCAACATCAACAAGAAGAAGACCAAAGATGCCATATCTTTCATACCAAGGCCGACATCAATGGAAGGTTCGTCAAGGTCATCATCCATGGAGGGAGTTCCCATAATTTAGAAAGTGAAGAACTTTGCTCCAAGCTCCAATTGGTCAAGATGAAGCACCCTCATCCCTACAAAGTTCAATGGCTTAGCGACTCCGGCACCATCCAAGTTGAACATACAGTGCAAGTCTCCTTCAAAATCGGACTTACGAAGACACTTTGGAGTGTAATGTCGTTCCAATGACCGTTTGCCACCTTCTTCTTGGATGACCATGGCAATTTGGTCGAGGTGTCATCCACAATGGCTGTACGAATCACTATATCTTCAAGATGGAAGGAAACGAGTACGTACTTCGACCTATGTCTCTAAGCCAAGTGATTGCCGACAAGAAAGCCACCCATCGTGGAGAGAATAGTTAGAGAGCGAACCACCAAAAAGAGAGTGAGCGCCACAAGCCCAAATCGAGTGCCTCCACGATGAGCAACAAGAAGAACTTAGTCCTATTTGCCACCAAAAGTGAGATAAGAGAAGTGTGTGAGAACCCATCAAGTGTCATGCACTATGTCCTTTTGTGCAAGGAATAGGCACCAAAAGCTAACATCTCTCAGAATCTACCTTTAGTGTTATCTTCTCTATTGCAGGAATTCCAAGATGTTTTCCTCGACGAGCTACCTCCAGGTCTACCTCCACTACGAGGCATCGAGCACCAAATTGACCTCATCCCCAGAGCACCCCTTCCTAACAAGGCTCCCTACCGCGTCAACCCCGAGGAAACTAAGGAGATCCAAAGGCAAGTACAACAACTCATCAACAATGGCCATGTCCGAGAAAGTTTGAGCCCTTGTGCCATCCCGGTAATCCTTGTTCCCAAGAAAGATGGTACATTTCGCATGTGTTTCGATTGTCGTCCTATCAATGCTATTACCGTGCGTTGTAATTACCCCATACCACGCCTAGATGATATGCTTGATGAGCTTAGCGGAGCCACAATTTTCTCTAAGATTGATCTTAAGAGTCGCTACTATCAAATACGCATCCAAGAAGGTGATGAATGGAAAACCACATTTAAGACCAAATTTGGCTTATATGAATGGATTGTTATGCCAATGGGTTTATCCGAAGCACCCGGTACTTCCATGTGACTCACGCATTTTGTTTTTCGACCTTATATTGGTGTATTTGTTGTGGTCTACTTTGATGATATTCTTGTGTTTAGAAAATCTCTCAAAGATCATGTCACCCACCTTAGGACCGTGCTACAAACTCTTAGAAAAGAGCATATTTTTGCTAATATGGACAAATGCCTTTTCGGTGTTGACAAGCTTGTTTTCTTGGGTTTCGTTATGTCTTCTAAGGGTGTTCATGTTGATGAATCTAAGATCAATGCTACTAAAACTTGGCCACAACCAACCAACTTGCAACAAGTGCATAGTTTTCTTGGTCTAGCCAGTTTCTACCGTAGATTTATGAAGGATTTTAACACCATTGCTTCACCTTTACATGCTTTGAGTAAGAATAATGCACCCTTTGTTTGGGGACCATCCCAAGATACCACATTCAATGAGCTTAAGAATTTGCTTACTCATGCTCCCGTTCTTGCATTAACCAACTTTGACAAACCTTTTGAAATTTATTGCGATGCTAGTGGTAATGGCATAGGAGGTGTGTTAACGCAAGAGAAGCACCCCATAGCTTACTTTAGTGAGAAACTTTCCGGAGCGCAACTCAATTACCCCATGTATGACAAATAGCTATATGCTTTAGTGCGAGTTTTGCATGAATGGGAACATTATCTTCGCCCTCATGAATTAATCATTCATACCGGTCATGAAACGCTTAAATACCTTAAGGGTCAAACTAAGTTGAACAAGCGTCATGCTAAATGGAGCGAATTCATTGAGTCATTTCCTTATGTCATCAAGTATATTAAAGGTAAGTAAAATGTTGTGGCGGATGCGCTTTCCCGCATATGCATGCTTGTCACCGAACTTGAATTGAATGTCATTGGCTTTGAGCACATCAAAGACTTATATGCGCATGATCCTACTTTTGCTATTCCTTATGCCAAATGTTTGACGCATACATCTTAGGAAGGCTATTACATCAAAGATGGTTATCTTATGAGAGCTAACAAACTATGCATCCCCAAGTCTTCTCTTCGTTTGTTGCTTTTGCAAGAATCTCATGGAGGAGGACTAATGGGACACTTTTGACGCGACAAGACATTTGCTACGCTCTCCAAGAACTTCTATTGGCCCAAGATGTTTCGCGACATCAACCGCTTCACCAACCGATGTTCACCCCTTCCAATTCCATGGTCTATATACACCCCTTCCAATTCCATATAAGCCATGGGAAGATATTAGCATGGATTTTGTGCTTGGTTTGCCTAGAACTAGAAATGGAAAGGATTCTGTGTTTGTTGTTGTGGACCGATTCTAAAAAATGGCTCATTTTATACCACGCAACAGGATAGACGATGCTTCACATGTTGCCAATCTCTTTTGTAGGGAAATATTACGCCTACATGGAGTGCCAAAGACAATTGTCTCGGACCACGATGTCAAGTTCTTGAGTTACTTTTGGAAGACCCTATGCGCCAAACTCGGAATCAAGCTTCTCTTTTCCACAGCATACCATCCACAAACCGATGGCCAAACGGAGGTGACGAACCGCACACTCTCCACTCTACTACACGCGTTGATCAAGAGGAACATCAAGGAGTGGGAAGAGTGCCTACCAATCACTGAGTGCGCCTACAACCGTGCAAGACATTCGACTACCGGCAAGTCCCCCTTCGAGGTCGTCTACAGATTCAGATTCAACTCGTTGTCCCCATTGGACATTCTTCCTCTACCACTACAAGAGCGCATTAATATGGACGCGAGTGCCCGAGTGAACTATCTCAAGAAGATACATGAAGACACAAGGCACACCATCGAGTGCCAAGTACAACGACTCGCGACCAAACTCAACATCAACAAGCACCCCATGGTATTCAACATTGGAGATCTTGTGTGGCTACACCTTCGCAAGGACCACTTCCCGAATGAACACATGTCCAAACTTCTCCCACGAGCGGATGGACCCTTCAAGGTGCTTGCACACTACAACAACAATGCTTACAAGATCGACCTGCCGCGTGACAAGTACAACATGAGCAACATCTTCAACGTCAAGGATCTCTCACCCTACCATGGTGATGAAGATTTAGATCCGAGGTCGGATCTTTCCCAAGGGAGGGGAGATGATGCGGAGCATCCCAAGGTCATCCCCATGGACCTACCTACGTCTCCTAAGATACCACTTGGACCAATGATAATAGCACGAGCAAAGGCTATTGAGGATAAGGTGAACTCGCTCCTCTCCGAAATACCACTTTCTATACATGAGACTTGGCTACTACCTCAAGCGGAAACACTATGTGTGATCAGGTACTTGGAGGAGAGCCACGGAGCAGCTACACCCAATGGACTTGACGGCGAGAACACCAAGTGCCAAGGTCAAGAAGAAGGGCTGCCAATGAAGCTACAACCACCGGACGACCGGTCGGGACCGGACGTCCGACACCTGAAGCCCCAGCCGAGCTACAGCGAGCGGACGTCCGGTCAGGACTGAACGAGCAGCGACACCGCACCCGAGCCAAACCAGCGGATGTCCGACGCCACCGGACGACCGGCCACCTCCGGATATCCGGTGCCTCCTCAACCAAGCCAGAATGAGCGGAAGCCCGGTGACTACCGAACGTCCGGACGCCCCTGAGCCACCGGACGACGGTAACACACCAGACGTCCGGTACCTGTCTGCGCACAGATTCGGGCCTGAAGCCCATGTACCCCTTTATTTTGCCCCCATTTGCACTAAGACTATAAATAGACCCTCTCCTCCTCCTAGTTAGGGTTAGCGTTGTGTTAGCTCATTTGTGATACAGAGCTTCGCTCATCCATCCGGATCTACTCCATCGTGAGGGACCAACACCTCTAGGAGAAGATCCACTTGGATTCAAGACCTCCTCGTGGAGAAGACCATCAAGACCTCCTTTGGAGAAGAACCGGTTACCCCTTGTATCGTCCCATGTTGGATTTGGACCGTGTGATCTCTATGTGTACTTGGATCTAGCATATGTGTGATCGTTCTTGTTGGTTTGAGTGATTCTCCCATGTTTTCCCTCGTGTTCTTCGTGTTCCTTGTTGGGATCCGCTCCTTCTGTGAAAGATCGGCCATCTAGGGTTCCACCCTACATCAGCAAGGCTGTTTTTGTGGTACCCGTGCCGACAACCAGCAGGGCATGGAATGGCTCTATCATGACAGCATCGATGAGCAGCACGGCCACGAGCACTTGCCGTCGTGGCGGTACGTTAGTCGTGCTGCACGAATTTGTGGGACTCGCAATTTGTGAAACTTGTACTCCCTATGTTTTTGTATACAAGGCCACTATCTCAGTTTTCAAATACCAAGAAGACAAAGCCAACTAGTAAATAGCACGTTTAATTGTGTGGAAAACCTCTCGTGTTTCGGGCTAATTAAACATGTTTCATGTGGTGCCTCTTTCTCTATGGTTGCATGCAACATTTGTATTAACTAGATAACCCGTTCACTATAAAACTTGTGCTATTTCGTGACAAAAACCCTGGTGACAGAACACGAAACATCGCCTAAGATCATTGTCTGTGACGGGCGATCGTCATGAGCTGCCCCCCTCCCCCCCGTAGCGCCCTCGACAACTTAGGTGATGTTCTGGCCTTATTTTTGGCAATGCGTTGACTGTCATTAGGCATGTGCATATTCTTCGATGACTCTCAGTGTCATAGAAAATAATTATTTGAGATCTCAGTTGCTTATAGTATAAAAATTTCCTGTGAGGGGCCAAATAACAAAATATATACTAGTGATTACACTTATCATCTCCCTTGTGTAGGGCCACTTCACAGCAACAGAAATAACACATTAGCAGAATAAACAATTAAGCCAATGATTCGACCAAGCAACTGATGCCAACGTCGTGGTGACCGCCCGACTAGCATGCCGATGATGTGATGACCGCTTGAACTAGATGCAATGGTAGTGCTTGTCACGATTTTGATTGAAACTAGACTAGGCATGATAGGATTCAATGGAAAAATTCATAAAACATAAAGATAATACTTAATACCATTACAAAATAAACAAAAGTTCATACATAATTAACATGCATAATTCTAGAACCTAACAGAACTACTTGAAGTTATTCATCGCCGTTACTGCCATCCTCCTTGTCGTCGCCGTCCTCCTCCTTGCCGCTGTCTGATACATCTTCAATGTAATTTTTTATTGTTAAATATTGTTATATTATCACCTTTGTATATTTTTATATCATTTTATATTATTTTTTGGACTAACTTATTAATTTAGTGCCCAGAGTTTGTTCCTGTTTTTTCTTGTTTTTTTATTTCGTAGAAAAATCCATATCTACGAACCAAATACGATGCCAATTTTTGATGATTTTTTTGGACAACAAAGAACCCTAGAAGCTTTGGGAGAGATCGATGGGACCCATGAGGTAGCCACATGGACACGTGACACTGCTTGGGGGACTGGTCGCGCCACCTGCCCATGTGGGGCCCCTGGTGCTCCATTTGACCTAATTCTTCCGGCTATAAATCCTATAATTCTTGAAACCCTAAGAAGCGAACCCAAAAAAAATTATCGCCGCCGCAAGCCTCTGCTCCGAAGCGATTCCATCTGAAGACCTGTTCCGGTGCTCTGCCATACGGGGAAGCCACCACGGGAGGCTTTTTCATCAACCTTGCTGCCTCCATGATGATTTGTGAGTAGTTTCTTTAGGACCTATAGGTCCATAGTAGTAGCTAGATGGCTTATTTTCTATCTCTTTTTGATCTAATAAAACGATCTCCTCTGAGATCAATCTGATGTAATTCTTGTGGTGTGTTTGTTGGGATCTGATGATTTGCGGACTTGTTCGTTGAATATAAGTAAATCTTTTGAAGTTTCTTCATTGTATGATTGAGTAGCTATGTATGCTTTCTGAATCAGTTGTCTTCTCTGGCCAAGATAGATGGGTAATTCGAGGGAGTGGTGCATAGTAGTGGGTTCAACCTCACGGTGATCTACATCCGAGTGATAGAATGGGGAGAAGGCACATAATGTGTTGCTGCTACCAAGGATAAAACGACTGAGGTTGATCTTATTGCTACATTTTTCTGTCTACATCTTGTCATCTTGCTTATTGCATTACTCAGTTTTTCATTAAACTTATACGTTGAGATGCATGCTGGATAGCGGTTTTGGGGTGCAGTGATAGTAGTAGACACAGTTCAATTACGATCTACTTGTCACCAACGTGATGCCTATACAAGATTATGCCATGAATTATCATAGTTATGAATTCTACGTATATGTCAATTGCCTAATAGTAATTTGTTTACCATACCACTACCTACTTTCAAGAGAGATGCCACTAGTGAACCTGTGCCCCCCAGGTCCATTCTCTATTAATACTTGATTTGCTCAATTTGCTCTTTTATTTACTTCTACTATTTTCTGTTTTGCGATATCACTATCTATTAATATTTTCTTTTAACCCTGCAACTATAGCAAGATGAGGGGATTGCAACCCGCTTGCCAAGTTGGGTGCAAGCATTTATTTTGTTTGTGTTCAGGTGTTGTTTATCTTTTTAGCTTGTAGACTCCTACTGGTTCGATACTGGTTCGATTAAACCTTGGTTCCTAACTGAGGGAAATAATTTCTACTGCTATGCTACATCACCCTTCCCCTTCGGGACATCAAACAACTCCTATGGGAGTAGCAGAAGAATTCCTAGTTCGTTGCCGGGGAGTTTGCTTCTATCAAATCAGGTGCCTTCGCACAAACCCTTTTATTTTCTTTCCTA
This sequence comes from Triticum urartu, assembly GCF_056163025.1. Taxonomy (NCBI): domain Eukaryota; kingdom Viridiplantae; phylum Streptophyta; class Magnoliopsida; order Poales; family Poaceae; genus Triticum; species Triticum urartu. The sequence goes on from NC_141878.1 coordinate 224,317,536, forward strand.
GTTGCCATTTTCTTTTTATTTGTCTTTTCTTTGCTTGCCAAAACTTTATAAAGTACCAGAAAAAAAATCTTGTGTTGTTACTTTTCTTTGTTGCTACCATGGCTAGCACTTCACTTATTGTTTCCACTTCCATGCTTGAAGCACACAATTTTAAACAAAGTGGCGGAGAGAGTTTGAAAGATGCTTCGTATAGGATTTTCAAATTTTTTATTATTTTTATGAATGACAATATTGTACAGTGGCCTTTTACACGTTTTTATGGTCATAGGAGTTGGAGTGACCATAATTTGTCTTGGAATGATATTCGAAAGTTGTAAAATAAGGGCAACATCCTTGGATTGTCTTGGGAGACTTAAATGAATTTTAATTTCTTCGGAAAAAGAGTGTGGTAGCATGAGACCTAATGCATTGATGAGGGATTTCCATTAGTGCCTCATGGAATGTGCTTTCGATGATTAGAGTTATAATGGTGATCCATTTACTTTGAGAAGAGGTGAAATTATAGAACATGTTGATCGGGCAGTTTGCAATGTGGGGTGGGCATATAAATTTCCCCTGGCGGCGGTTATTAAAGAAGAACACATACATAATGACAATTGTCCATTGGTTCTGGACTTGGACTATTTTGATGGCAATATGTTCAGTTGTCCAGAATGGTGTATGAAACAATTTGAAGCTAGGTGGCTCAAGGAAGAAACGGTTGTTAAAATTGCTAAGGTGTCGTGGGAAAAGGCTGAGATGGCAGGTATTGGTCTGTCGTTTGTAGACCGTACATGAGCTATGCATGCCTACCTGCATTGTTGGGATCGCCAAAATCTAAAGGGACCTAAGCCGAGAAATAAAAAAGAGTTAGAGAAACTAAGATTGGCCCTTTGAATGCCAAATCCCATTGTCAGCAACAGGAAATTATTGTGTTCATTGAGAATCTTCTAGATGAAGAGGAAATATTCTGGTTACAAAGAGGCTAAGCAAATTAGTTGATGCACGAGGACAATAATACTTCTTTTTTCCATAACACGGCCAGTGCGAGGAAGAAAGAAACAACATTTAGAAACTTCTTGATGACTCTGGGTTTCGAGGCAAGATAAGGAACTGAAAGAACACATCACAGAGTATTTTTCTAAGCTCTTCACATTGGAAATTCTGCACCTAAACTGCGATGTTTTATACCTTGTCCGGAGGAGAGTGTCTAGTGAAATGAATAACACCCTTATTGCTCCTTATACTGCTAAAGATGTTTGTAAGGCATTGTTTGATATTGTGGATTTAAAGTCCCCAAGACTAGAAGGGCTCCATGCCATCTTCTTGCTCCGTATACTTCTAAAGTAGACTGAGTTGGGGATTGAGGAATGGCGCGTAGAAAAGGAACAAAGTGCTCTATTTTTGCGCGAGGAAGAAGATGAAGGAAGCGGCTGCTAGATTGGTAGAGGAAGGGGTAAATGAGTAGTGCCTCTCACGGTTTCCTTTTTGTGGGGAAGGTGCGGATGCAGGCCCTTTTCCGTCCTACGTGGCTGCGCTTTTCAGGTGCACTACCCCTGGCAGCCGTTTCGTTCCACCTCGCCCATGTTTTGTATTTAATGTGCGTCTCGGGGTGTGGTAAAAGAGAAGATTACAACAATTATTCTCTGCCACACATCCCTATGCACTGTTTGGGCCTAGTCCAACGATGCCTCGCATGCATGTACGGCCCATGCCCGGGAGCTCCTGTCAGTGTACTAAAATAGGGGTCATTTAGTACCCCTAGACTTGTGCACATGTAGTTGCAGCCCTCCGGACATCAAGGGCTAGCCAGAGGATAACTCAACCATGTCTCAATACTTGGGCACCAAGACCGTGAAGAAGACCTTCAGGAAGTTCATCGAAAAGTACTTAGTTAGTACTGAAGATCAAGACTTCAGTTGCCGATAAGCCTCATCCCGGCAAACCAAGGCCCGACAAGCCAAGGCCTGACAAGCTCCTTGCTGGGAAGCTCTCCCTCTCACCCTTCGGCCACTCCACCTCATCGACCACCTGATGGCTTGTCAAGATTAGCTGTCGAGCGGCCAAGCGGCCTGAGGGGAGTCAACAGGACTGATGCAGCTTGAACTACGTCGATATTTCCCCAAAGAGGAAGGGATGATACATCATAGCTATGGTAGGTATTCCCCTCAGTGATGAGATCAAGGTTATAGAACCAGTAGGAGAACCACACAACACTACGTGAACGACACTTGCACACAAAGAAGAAATACTTGCAACCCGATGTAGAAGAGGGGTTGTCAATCCCTCCCGGGTAAAAGATAGGTAAAATTGTAGTAGATTGGATAAATAGATCTCGTGGGAACGTGAGATAAAATAAATAACAATAAATTGCAGCAAGGTATTTTTGGGTTTTTGGATTAATAGATCTGAAAATAAAAGCGAATAAAAATAGATCTCAAAGGAAAATATGATAAAGAAGAGACCCGGGGGCCTTAGATTTCACTAGTGGCTTCTCTCGAGAAAAATAGCATATGGTGGGTAAATAAATTACTGTTGGGCAATTGATAGAACTTCAAATAATTATGATGATATCCAGGCAGTAATCATGATATAGGCATCACGTCTAAGGTTAGTGGACCGACTCCTGCCTGCATCTACTACTACTACTCCACACATCGACCGCTATCCAGCATGCATCTAGTGCATTAAGTTCATGGAGAAACGAAGTAATGCAATAAGAATGATGGCATGATGTAGACAAGATCTATTCATGTAGGAATAGATCCTATCTTGTTATCCTTAACAGCAACGATACATACGTGTCATTTCCCCTTCTGTCACTTGGATTGAGCACCGTAAGATCGAACCCGTCACAAAGCATCTCTTCCCATGGCAAGAAAAATCGATCTAGTCGGCCTAACTAAACCAAAGATTCGAAGAAGAAATACGAGGCTATAAGTAATCATGCATGTAAGAGATCAAAATACTCAAATAACTTTCATGGATAAAAACATAGATCTGGTCATGAACTCAAAGTTCATTGGATCCCAACAAACACACCGCAAAAAGAGTTACAGCAAATAGATCTCCAAGACACCATTGTATTGAGAATCAAAAGAGAGAGAGAGAGAGAGCATAATCCACCTAGCTACTAACTACGGACCTGAAGGTCTACAATGAACTACTCACGAATCATCCATGATGGTGTTTAGATTGGATCTCATGGTTCTGGAACTTGCGACGGTTGGAATTGTGTTTTCTCGACTCCCCTAGGGTTTTTGGAATATTGGGGTATTTATAGAGCAAAGAGGCAGTGCAGGAGGCCACCGAGGTGGGTACGACCCACCAGGGCGCGCCTAGGCCCCCAGGCGCGCCCAGGTGGGTTGTGCCCCCCTCGAGGCACCCCTATGGTACTTCTTTGGCCCATCCTATGTCTTCTGGCCCAAAAAAATTCTCCAAAAAGTTTTGCTGCGTTTGGACTCCATTTGGTATAGATTTTCTGCAAAGTAAAAAACAAGAAAAAATAGCAACTGGCACTGGGCACTATGTCAATAGGTTAGTCCCAAAAAGATAATATAAAGTTGCTATAAAATGATTGTAAAACATCCAAGAATGATAATATAACAACATGGAACAATCAACATTTACAGATACATTGGAGACGTATCAGCATCCCCAAGCTTAATTCCGGCTCGTCCTCGAGTAGGTAAATGATAAAAACAAATTTTTTGATGAGGAATGCTGCCAAACATGTTCATCACATATTGTTTTCTTTGTAGCCTGCACATTTGGACTTTTATATGATTCAAAACAATAGTCTAGTTTTGACATGAAGACTCCAATACTCAAGCATATCAACAAGCAACCATGTCTTTCAAAATATCACCACTAAAGCAAGTTATCCCTAGCCCATTATGCTCAATCATAGATCCATTCATGAAAGACACTCGCATAGTAGCTACACCCAATGCTCAAGTAGGATCATAGTGCCCCTTAGTTGGTGCTTTATAAGAGAAGATGGAGACTCAAATAAAATAAAAATTGCATAAAGTAAAAGAAAGGCCCTTCATAGAGGGAAATAGGGATTTGTAGAGGTCCCAGAGCTCAAAGCGAAAAACATAGAGATAAAAACATTTTGGGTGGCATGCTTTTCCTGTCAACGAAAATGATCGAGTAGTTCCCAATACTTTCCATGCTAGATATATCATAGGCGGTTCCCAAACAGAAAATAAAGTTTATTCCTTTTTCCACCATACTTTCACATTCCACGGCTAACAGAATCCACGGGTGCCGTCCATACCAACACTTTCCAAGGAATTTATTATTTGACAACATAAAGTAAATTCATTTCTCATTTCGGGACTGGGCATCCCTAATACCTTTGCCGTACTCTCGTGCAATGACAAGTGAATAAACAATCATCTTGAGAATAATACATCTAGCTTGGAAAAATATCGGCCACCCCCTACCGTTTCATGAGCGGTACGAGCACACATAAAGGAAATTTATTTTCAAAATTAGAGATGGCACATACAAATTTTCTTGGAATGCCAAAATAATACCGCATATAGGTAGGTATAGTGGACTCATATGGAAAAACTGGTTTAAGGATTTTGGATGCACAAGTAGTGATCATACTTAGTGCAAGTGAAGGCCAGCAAAAGATTGAGAAGCATCCAACCAAGAAACGAAAAATCTCATAAGCAAGCATGAAGCATAACGAACACTGAATAATGCACCATAAGTAGGATATAATTTCATTGCATAACTATTGATTTTCGTGCTTGCATAGGGAATCACAAACCTTAACATCAATATTCTTACTAAAGCATAATTACTCATCAACATGACTCACATATTATATCATCATATCGCAAAACTATTATAAGGAATCAAGTTTATTTTGTCCAATGATCTTCATGAAAGTTTTTATTATATCCCTCTTGAATATCTATCACTTTGGGATTAGTTTCATATGTTGCTTTTGATAGCTCAAACAAATCTAAGTGAAGAGCATGCGCATAAAACTTTTCTTCTCTCAAAATAATTTAAGTGAGGCGTGAGAGAATTTGTTAAAAATTTACTAACTCTCAAATAAATCTAAGTGAAGCATGAGAGCATTTCTTTAAAAATACTAAAGCACACAATGCTCAAAAATATATAAGTGAAGCACTAGAGCAACGCCATATCTCAAAAAGATTTAAGTGAAGCATAGAGAGCAATTCTAACAAATCATAGCATAATTTTGGCTCTCTCAAATAGGTGTGTCCAGCAAGGATAGATGACTTAAAATAAAAAGAAAAACAAGCAAAGACTCATATCATACAAGATGCTCCAAGCAAAACTCATGATATGTGATGAATAAAAATATAGCTCCAAGTAAAATACCGATGGTTGTTAGAAGAAAGAGGGGATGCCACTCGGGCATCCCTAAGCTTAGTTGCTTTCTTCTCTTTTAGATAACAGCTTGGGATGCCATGGGGCATCCCCAAGCTTAGGCTCTTCTTACTCCTTATTCCTTCATCCATCGTGATCTCACCCAAACCTTGAAAACTTCAATCACACAAAACTCAACAAAACCTTCGTGAGATCAGTTAGTATAACAAAGCAAATAAATACTCTAAGTATTATTGCAAACTCATTCATATTTTATTTTTGCATTATATATACTATATTACAACTTTTCTATAGCTTATACCATCCAATGCAAACCATATATTCATCGAAATAAGCACACAACGCAAAGAAAACAAAATCTGTCAAAACAGAATAGTTTGTAGTAATCTGAAAACTTCGAATACTTCGATAACTCCAAAAATTCTGAAAAAATAGTAAGACGTGGGCAATTTGTATATAAATCTTATGTAGGAAAATTAGAATTTTATCGCTCTTTTGTTAAAAACTAAAATTATTTTGTTGGACGCAAAAGTTTCTGTTTTTCAACAAGATCAAATCAACTATCACCCAACATGATCCCAAAGGCTTTGCTTGGCACAAACACTAAATTAAACATAAAAATACAATCATAACAGAAGCATAATTGTGCAAACACTCAAGAACGGAAAAAAAGACAAAATAAATTTTCTTCATTGGGTTGCCTCCCAACAAGCGTTGTTGTTTTATGCCCCTTGCTAGGCATAAGGCAGAGATCTAAGTGTTGTCATCTTTGGCTCTAGATCCACAGGATGCCCTCATGATTGATTCATATGGTAGCTTAATTCTTGTTCTAGGGAAGTGTTCCATACCCTTCCTTAGTGGAAATTGAAATTTAATATTGCCTTCTTTCATATCAATCATGGCAACAATAGTACGTAAAAATAGTCTACCAAGTATAATAGGACAAGACGGATTGCAATCAATATCAAGAACAATAAAATCTATGGGCACATAGTTACTATTTGCAAGAATAAGAACATCATTAATTCTCTCCATAGGCTTTTTAATAGTAGATTCCATCAAGTGCAAATTTAAAGAACATTCTTCAATATCGGTAAGACCAAGCACATCACATAAAGATTTCAGAATTGTAGAAACACTAGCACCCAAGTCACATAAAGCAAAACACTCATAATTTTTTATCTTGACATTGATAGTAGGTTCCCATTCATCATGTAATTTTCTAGGAATTGAAATCTCTAATTCCAACTTTTCTTCCAAAGCTTTCATCATAGCATCAACAATATGTTTAGCAAAAGCTTTATTTTGTTCATAAGCATGGGGTGAATTTATCATGGATTGCAACAAAGAAATACAATCAATAAAAGAGCAATTATCATAATTAAAGTCTTTGTAATCCAAAAGAGTGGGCACATCACTAGTTAAAGTTTTGACCTCTCCAAACCCACTTTTATCAATTTTCTCAACAAGATTTTCTCCCTCCAAATTATCAGGACGCCTTATAGCTAAAGTTGACTCTTCTTCAGTCCCTTTATCATCAATTTTAATTTTACTAAACAAGGAATCAATATAAGAAACACCAATCACTTTAAGGTCTTCATCATTTTTATGAAAGCAATCACTAGAAAACGCCTTTTCTATAAATTCTCTTTTAGCTCTAAGCATAGTGGTTCTTTTCTTACTATCATCCATAGAAACATATAAAGCTTTAATTGATTCCTCAACCTTAGGCACACATTTTTTCATCTTGAGATTTTCTAGACCATGAGAAATTCTATCAATGCTTCTAGACATATCATCAGTCTTACTCAACTTTTCTTCTATCGTAGTATTAAAATTCTTTTGAGCATCGATAAATTCTTTAATATTATTCTCAAGATCGGAGGTGTTCCTATTATTATTATTATTATTATTATTATAAGAAGGATTACCATAATTATTAGAGGAATTTAACGGAAAAGGTCTAGGATTAAAATTACCTCTATAAGCATTGCTATTAAAATTGTTGCACGAAACAAAATTCACATCTACGGCATCACTATTTTGCTCAATCAAAGTCAACAAAGGCACATCATTAAGATTAATAGGAGCATTTTTATTAGGAACTAACTTCATGCGAGCATCAACTTTTTCACTCAAAGTATTTGTTTCTTCTACCGAATTAACTTTTTTACTAGTAGGAGCTCTTTCGGTATGCCATTGTGAATAATTTGCCATATTATTATCAAGCAATTTAGTAGATTCACCCAAAGTAATTTCCATAAAAGTACCACTCGCGGCGGAATCTAAAAGATTTCTAGAAACGAAATTCAATCCCGCATAAAAAATTTGTATGATCATCCAAAGATTTAAACCATGGGTAGGACAATTTCTTAGCATCAATTTCATTCTTTCCCAAGATTGCGCACCATGTTCATGTTCAGGTTGCTTAAAATTCATGATTTGTGTCCTAAGGGAAATAATTTTCGCGGGCGGAAAATACTTAGTAATAAAAGCATCCTTGCACTTATCCCAAGAATTGATACTATTGCGACGCAAAGAAGAAAACCAAATTTTTGCACGATCTCACAAAGAAAACAGGAATAATTTCAACTTCACAATATCATTGTCCACATCTTTTTTCTTTTGCATATCGCACAATTCCATGAATGTGTTAAGATGGGGCGCGACATCCTCACTAGGGGTACCAGAAAATTGATCTTCCATAACAAGATTCAACAAAGCAGCATTAATATCACAAGACTCTGCACTAGTGGCGGGAGGAGCAATCGAAGTGCTAATAAAATCATTGTTGTTGGTATTGGAGAAATCACACAACTTGGGGTTCTCTTGAGTCATCGTGACTACGCAACAAGATTGCACTCGAAACAGATCTGACGAGAAAAACAACGAACGAAAAAGAGGGCGAATAAAAAGGCAAATTTTGTGAAGTGGGGGAGATGAAAACATGGGGCAAATGGCAAATGATGTAAATTGCAAGGAGATGAGATTTGTGATTAGGAACCTGGTAGATGTTGATGATGTCTCCCCGACAACGGCGCCAGAAATACCATTTGATGCGGCTTGAACTACATCTGTATTTCCCCAAAGAGGAAGGGATGAAGCAGCACATCTACGATAGGTATTTCCCTCAGTGATGAGATCAAGGTTATCGAACTAGTATGAGAAACACGCAACACTACGTGAATGGCACGTGCACACAAAGAACAAATACTTGCAACCCGACATAAAAGAGGGGTTGTCAATCCCTCCCGGGTAAAAGATAGATAAAATTGTAGTAGATTGGATAAATAGATCTCGCGGGAAAGCAAGATAAAATAAATAACAATAAATTTCAGCAAGGTATTTTTGGGTTTTGTATTAATAGATCTAAAAATACAAGCGAATAAAAATAGATCTCAAAGGAAAATTTGATAAAGAAGAGACCCCCGAGCCGTAGATTACACTAGTGGATTCTCCCGAGAAAAATAGCATACGGTGGGTAAACAAATTACTGTTCGGCAATTGATAGAACTTCAAATAATTATGAAGATATCCAGGCAATGATCATTAGAGGCATCACATTCAAGATTAGTAGACCGACTCCTTCCTGCATCTACTACTATTACTCCACACATCGAACGCTATCCAGCATGCATCTAGTGTATTAAGTTCATGGAGAAATGGAGTAATGCAATAATAATGACGACATGATGTAGACAAGATCTATTCATGTAGGAAGAATAGACCCCATCTTGTTATCCTCAATAGCAAAGATACATATGTGTCATTTCCCCTTTTGTCACTGGGATAGAGCACCGTAAGATCGAACCCATCACAAAGCACCTCTTCCCATGGCAAGAAAAATTGATCTAGTCGGCCTAACTAAACCAACGATTCGAAGAAGAAATACAAGGCTATAAGTAATCATGCATATAAGATATCAAAAGACTCAAATAACTTTCATGGATAAAAACATAGATCTGATCATCCCAACAAACACACCGCAAAAAGAGTTACATTGAATAGATCTCCAAGAGACCATTGTATTGAGAATCAAAAGAGAGAGAGAGAGAGAGAGAGAGAGAGAGAGAGAGAGGAGAATCCATCTAGCTACTAACTACGACCCCGAAGGTCTACAATAAACTACTCGCACATCATCAGAGAAGCACCAATGAGGATGATGAACCCCTCCATGATGGTGTCTAGATTGGATCTCGTTATTCTGGAACTTGCGGCGGCTAGAATTGTGTTTTCTCGACTCCCCTAGTGTTTTTGGAATATTGGGGTATTTATAGAGCAAAGAGGCGGTGGAGGAGGCCACTGAGGTGGGCACAACCCACCAGGGCGTGCCTAGGCCCCCAGGCACACCCAGGTGGGTTGTGCCCCCTCGGGGCACCCCTCTGGTACTTCTTTGGCCCATCCTATATCTTCTAGCCCAGAAAAATTCTCCAAAAAGTTTCGCTGCGTTTGGACTCCGTGTGGTATTGATTTTCTGCGAAGTAAAAAACAAGCAGAAAACAGCAACTGGGACTGGGCACTACGTCAATAGGTTAGTCCCAAAAAATGATATAAAGTTGCTATAAAATGATTGTAAAACATCCAAGAATGGTAATATAACAGCATGGAACAATCAAAAATTATAGATACGTTGGAGACGTATCAAGGATGTGTGTCAGCACGTCAGATGGAGGTCAACTTTATTGGCACCCGTCTGGTAGACGTGTCAAGAAGATAGGCTCATCCACGTCGATGCCATAGAAGGAGAGATGCTTTTGCCAAAGGATGGCCACCGGCTCACACTGCATTAAATTCCCTTGTCCTAGTCCGGTAGGATGAGGTTGGATAGCATCAAGGCTACTATTCACATACATGTAATGACCATGTTGCCACTGTGGTGACCACTTTTTGTCTATAAAAGGAGGCCCATGGCTACCTAGGCATGGGTCGACACCCTACTAATATGGCTTCAACGTATCTATAATTTTTGATTGTTCCATGCTATGATATTACCTGTTTTGGATGTTTTATGTGCATTAATATGCTATTTTATATTATTTTTGGGACTAACCTAACCTAGAGCCCAGTTCTAGTTTCTGTTTTCCCCTTGTTTTTTAGTTTCGCAGAAAAGGAATATCAAACGGAGTCCAAACAGAATAAAACTTTCACGATGATTTTTCTTTGACCATAAGACACCTGTAGGACTTGGAGTCCAAGTCAAAAAACCCACGAGGCGGCGGCAAGCCGTAGGGGAGTGCCCTAGGGGGGCGCCCCGGGCTTGTGGCCCCCTCAGGAATCCACCGACCTACTTCTTCGTCCTACAAATTCTTATATATTCCCAAACCCTCAGAAGCCACGAATATACTTTTCCAGTGCCGCAACCTTCTGTTCCCGTGAGATCCCATCTTGGGGCCTTTTCCGGCAATCTTCTGGAAGGGGATTCGGTCACAGACGACATCTACATCAAACCTATTGCCCTTCTGATGAAGCGTGAGTAGTTTACCTCAGACCTACGGGTCCATAGCTAGTAGATAGATGACTTCTTCTCTCTATATATTCTTCAATACCATGTTCTCCTCAGTGTTCTTGGAGTTCTATCCGATGTAATCTTCTTTTGCGGTGTGTTTGTCGAGATCCAATGAATTGTGGATTTATGGTCAGATTATCTATGAATATTATTTGAATTTTGTCTGAATTCTTGTATGCGTGATTTCATATCTTTGTATTTCTGTTCAAATTATCGGTTTGGTTCGGCCTACTAGATTGGTATTTCTTGCAATGGGAGAGGTGCTTAGTTTTGGGTTCAATCTTGCATGATTTCACCCAGTGACAAAGTAGGGGTAGCGAGACACATATTGTATTGTTGCCATCAAGGATAAAAATATAGGGTTTTCATCATATTTCTTGAGTTTATCCCTCCACATCATGTCATGTTACTTAAGGCGTTACTCCGTTCTTTATGAACTTAATACTCTAGTGCATGCTGGATAGCGGTCAATGTGTGGAATAATAGTAGTAGATGCAGGCAGGAGTCGGTCTATTTGACACGGACATGATGCCTATATGCACAATCATTGCCTTGGATATGGTAATAACTTTGCGCTTTTCTATCAATTGCTTGACTGTAATTTGTTCACCCACCTTATTATTTTCCTTCAAGAGGGAAGCCTCTAGTGAATCATATGGCCCGGGTCTATTTTCCACTATATATTTTCAGATCTATAAACCAAAATTACCAAAAATATCTTGCTGCAATTTATTTACTTTTATTTTGATTTATGTTTTAACAATCTTTGGTACCTATATCTATCAGATCTCAACTTTGCAATTGACCATGAAGGAATTGACAACCCCTTTATCGCGTTGGGTGCAAGTGTTTGATTGTTTGTGCAAGTGCATAGATTGGGGACTTGCTTGTACCTCCTACTAGACTGATACCTTGGTTCTCTAACTGAGGGAAATACTTATCTCTACTTTGCTGCATTACCCATTCCTCTTCAAGGGAAAAACCAATGCAAACTCAAGAAGTAGCAGGAAGAATTTCTAGCGCCGTTGCCAGGGAGGTCTACATCAAGCCTACCAAGTACCCACAATAAACTCTCATCTCTTGCATTAAATTATTTGCCATTTGCCTCTCGTTTTCCTCTCCCCCACTTCTAAAACGATTTTCAGAAAAACATAAAAAGATTTGCCTTTTTATTCGCCCTTTTTCCGTTCGTCTTTTCGGTTGCTTTTTGGTTGCTCGTGTGTTAGATCACTTGTTTCACTTTCATGGCTAGTCCTTCCATCATTGTTAGCACTCCCGAGAATGAGGTCCTTAATTTTAAGCAGAGGGAGGGAAAAATTTAAAGGACGCTTGGTATAGAATTTGTAATGCTTAGAATAGATCTACTCGTAAGCAATCTACTACCGTTCTCCTTTGCAATTTTTATGTGGGCGTTACTCCTTGGAATAGATATGGTCTAGATACCATTACCGGGAGATTTTTTGGGGGGAGCCATACTTTTGATGCTTATAATTCTATGATAGATTTGGTAGGCCGACCACCTCTTATGGTTAATGAAACTGTTTTAACTTTGGAACATGTGATGCAAAGGCTTGATATTGTTGAGAATAAAATTGCTACCATGGAGCTGATTGAAAACTTGGATAAAAAGATTCATAATCATATCACACAATATGGATCTAAGGTAGGAGTTACTTTAAAGAATCTAAGGGAAAAGGAACACATAGTTAATGAAAGATAGATCAAGATTCTAATAGAATTGGCAAACTAGAAGATATTATTACTAACTTGGATTCCGCCTTTTCCTCTATTAAAACTAATACAAATTTTCCTCCTACTAAAGCTACAAAGTTTATTTATGTTCCTAAGAATAAGGGTGAATCTTCTAGTAAAGGAAATGAAGATCTCAAAATGATAAGTGTTCACCCTAACCTTTTTGATATTATTAAGGAACCATTTGCCACGAGTGAATTTCCTGATTTCTTGCCTAGGAGTTTGATCATTGATAAAACCAAAGAACCTCCTAAATATTATAAGTGTGCAATTGAAGAGTTGCATACCAAAGATGACAATACCTAGATCTATTGCAATATGCCTAGCTAGGGGCGTTAAACAATAGCGCTTGTTGGGAGGCAACCCAATTTTTTTTGTTTTTTTTGCTTTTTTGCTTTTGTTTTTTAATAAAATTTTCATCTAGCTTCTAGATATGTTTTTGTGTTTTAATTAGTGTTGATGCCAAGTAAGACCTTTGGGATGGCTTACGATGATAGTTGATTTGATCTTGCTGAAAAACAGAAACTTCTGCGCCTAATAAAATAATTTTCATTTTAAACAGAAGTGCAATAAAATACCGATTCTTTTTTCACAAGAGTGATATACAAATTGCCTCTGTTTTCCTAATTTTTTAGAATTTTTGGAGTTACAGAAGTGTTCGAGGTTTATAGATTACTACAGATTGTTCTCTTTTTTGACAGATTCTGTTTTCTATGTGTTGTTTGCTTATTTTGATGAATCTATGGGTAGTATCGGGGGGGGTATGAACCATGGACCATGGAGATGTTGGAATAAAGTTGATATTACACCAATATAAATAAACAATGAGTTCACAACAGTACCAAAGTGGTGATTTATTTTCTTATACTATCGGATCTCATGAGTTTTCTGTTGAGTTTTGTGTTCTGAAGTTTTCAAGTTTTGGGCAAAGATTTGATGGACTATGGAATAAGGAGTGGCAAGAGCCTAAGCTTAGGGATGACCAAGGCACCCCAAGCTAATATTCAAGGACAACTACGAGCCTAATCTTGGGGATGCCTTCCAGGGCATCCCTTCTTTCGTCTTCATCCATCGGTAAACTTACTTGAGGCTATATTTTTATTTATCACATGATATGTGTTTTTGTTAGAGCGTCTTGCATGATATGAGTCTTTAATTTTTAGTTTGCCACAATCATTCTTGCCGTACACACCTTTTTAGAGGGACACACATGAATCGTGATTTATTATAATACTCTATGTGCTTCACTTATATCGTTTGAGCTAGGCAATTTTGCTCTGCTGCTTCACTTATATCTTTTTAGAACACGGCGGTGGCTTTATTTTATATAAATTGTTGACCTCTCTTGATTCAGTTATATTATTTTGAGAGTTTCTCCAAACAGCATGGTAATTTGCTTTGGTTATGAATTTAGTCCTAATATGATGGGCATCCAAGAGGGATATAATAAAAACTTTCATATAAAGTGCATTGAATACTTTGAGAAGTTTGATTCCTTATGATTATTTTGAGATATAAAGATGGTAATATTAGAGTCATGCTAGTGAGTAATTGTGGATTGTTAGAAATAATTGTGTTAAAGTTTGTGATTCCCGTAGCATGCACATATGGTGAACCGTTATGTGATGAAGTCGGAGCATGATTTACTTATTTATTGTCTTCCTTATGAGTGGCGGTCGGGGACGAGCGATGGTCTTTGCCTACCAATCTATCCCCCTAGGAGCATGCGCCTATTACTTCTTTTTGATAACTAATATATTTTTGCAATAAGTATGTGAGTTCTTTATGACTAATGTTGAGTCCATGGATTATACACACGCTCACCCTTCCACTATTGCTAGCCTCTCTAGTACCACACAACTTTCGCCGGTGCATTAAACCCACCATCACCTGCCTCAAAACAACCACCATACCTACCTATTATGGCATTTCCATAGCCATTCCGAGATATATTTCCATACAACTTCCACCGTTTCGTTTATTATGGCACGCTTCATCATTGTCATATTGCTTTGCATGATCATGTAGTTGACATCGTATTTGTGGCAAAGCCACTATTCATATATTTTTATACATGTCACTCTTGAGTCATTGCACATCCCGGTACACCACCAGAGGCATTCGTAGAGAGTCATTGCACATCCCGGGAACTCCTGCACGTTGCGAACGTGGCCGGTGAGCAGACCTAGCTACCTCCTTCAACAAGGTAGGTGCCTTCCAGTCCAATCCGGCGCGTGCCGCTCAGTCGCTGACGTCTATTAAGCTTCGGCTGATGTATACGACGCAGAACGCCCATACTATGCCCACGTGATGGTTAGTGCTATCAGGCCAGAGGCCCCTCGGATCAAATACCCAAATCGTAGTGGATTAGGAACGCGTGGTAACGAGCAGAGACTCATGATCGATGTGACCCCGTCGCCCCGTCTCGAGTACTTGCGGCAAGGGCTAAGAATGCCCGGCCATGCCTCATAAATATCTCGCGGGCACCTTCCAGGTCAACCCGACTCCACATCACTCGCTATTAAGCTCGCACGGGTACCCCTCAGGGTCGACCCGTCTTTAGTAATATGGTTCAGTATGAAGTCATAGTAACCATAGTATCCGTGTGTCCAAACATCAAGGGAAAAACCCAAGGAATCACCCCCGGTGAATTCCACTCGATGTAATCATCAAGGTGAACGTAAGAGGATCCATCCTCGAGGTTCACACTTGAGGGGTTGCACGACAGAGCGGTAACGGAAGTGGTTAAGGAGGAAATCACCCTCGATGACCTCGACGGTATAGCTACACTACAGAGATCTCATCAGGAGTGATGTATGAGGTTCCACCCTCGGCACTCGATGGTAACTCTGCAGAGTCGAGCAACAAAGGGGCGTGATGTGACGTGAGGTGTCGGGGCCTGGTCTTCGATCCCGTTGCTCGGGTCTTCTGATAATCCAGCAGGGCAGTCGGGTCAAGTGGGGGGGTCACGGATGGGTCTCTAACCAACCTATACTAAGTAGTTTAGGATAAGCAGGTAGGTAACAATAGCAGGTTACAATAAACAGGCTATGCAGCAGAATAGGAGCAAACAATAACAGTAGCAAAATCTAATGCAATCATGAGAGAATGGAATGGGCGATATCGGGATGATCAAAGGGGGGGCTTGCCTGGTTGCTCAGACAAGAAGAAGGGGTCGCCGTCAACGTAGTTCAACACAGCGGCATCAGCGGCATTCTCAGGGTCTACCGGAGAGAAGAGGAGGGAGAAATAGTAAATACATAGCAAGCAAGAGCATAACAGGACAACAGGCGGAGCTAGATGTGTTCTAACGCGGTGCTACATGTTATCGGCGAAGGGGGATAACATCCGAGAATGTTTCCCCAGGTTTAGCATTTTTGGACAGATGAAATGGAGGGGAAAAGTTGCATGTTCAGGTAGTTAGGGGCATGTGGCAGACAAACGGATCGCGTATTCGGATTCGTCTCGTCGTTCTGAGCAACTTTCATATACAAAGTTTTTCGATCCGAGCTACGGTTTATTTAATATGATTTTTCAAAGTTTTAAACCGTTATTTGGAATTAACAGATTTAAATAAATGGAAAACAGGGTTATGACATCAGCATGATGTCAGCAGTCAACAGGGCTGTTGACTGGGCCAAGCTTACAGGTGGGTCCTGTTGTCATTGACACAACTTAGTTAACATTTTTTATTAACAAATTAACTATTTATAAAAACATTTTATTAGTGGGGGCCACATGTCATAGTCAGCAATTTTTAACTAGTGGTTTCATTCAACAGGGGGGGGGGATTAATTAAGTGGTGGGGGACCCACCTGACAGTGTCCAATTAGGTTAATTAACTATGCAGTCTTAATTAAACCAAAGTAAGTACGGGTGGGGGCCATGGTCAGTGGCACGAGCCGGCCACCGCGCCGTGCACGCGTGCTTGCACACGGCAAGGGGCGAGACCGTGGCTGGAGCTAGCAGTTCAGGGGAGATGCGGCCAGTGCCGGGGAGGGGTAGCCACGGCGGACGGCGGAGGGCGTCGCGCGGCACAACAAGGATGGCTTGGGGCGCGCATGGGCAGCCGTGAGCGTGGGCACGGGCAGTCGGCCGTGCGCGGCGCGCGAGCAGGGCTGCGGTCGGAGCGCATCCCGCGACGAGGGTGAGGCGCGGTCGGGCACGGAGCGGGGGCGCGGTGACGTCCGGGTGCAGGAAAGAGAGGAAAAGGGGTCCTCTCCCCCGTTGAAGGCGTACGGGGCGGCGAGGCTTGACGATGACCGTCGATGGAGAGGCGGGACGGGGTCGAGGAGGCGCTCCGGCGGGGTCCGACGGCGGCGCGAGGCGGCGGTGAGTAGGCTCCTGTCCACGAGGGTGAGAGGACGGGGCCGCGAGGAGGACGGCCACGAGGTGGCAGCGCGACGTCGGGGCGCGCCGTGCGGGAGGAGAGGCGGGCGCCGATGAGGCGGCGAGGGGCGACGGCGAGGTGGTCGGGGCTCGCTGCCCCGATCTTGATCCAGACGGGGTCGGGTGAGGGAGGGGGAGTGGGGAACGAGGAGTGGGGGGTCGTGCGGGTTCGTGGCTAGGGTTTCGTGGAGTGGGGGGGCATAAGGAGGCCCGGCTGGGCCTGGTGGGCCGGCCGGTGCGGCGGCCAGCTGGGCCGTTCGGCCCAGCGTGGGGGGGGGTTGTTTTCCTTTTTTTACATTTAATTTTTTTTACTTTTCTGTTTACCATTTTTAGCCTCAGTTTTGCATTTTCTTTTAGTACCATATGAGTTTTGTTTTAAACAAAACTTGGCACATAATTCTAACACAATACCTTGAGATGGAATAAAAAGTTTGGGGTTAAGAGGAGTTGTCTAATTATTTTTAGAAATTTCAAAAGGCCAAATTTTAACTGCTACTGGACCACTAAATAATTTCCAGGAGCACTTTCGGAATCCAAAGGAGGTTGGTTCCAACATGACAAATACCTAGGGATTATTTGCCACACTTTGAACATTTTAGTTTTCAGGTTTGGCAAATATGAATTTTTGACTTTAGATTGAATTTGAATTTGAACTGTGATTTGGATCAAGTGAAGATTAGCAACAGTAACATGATGACATGACACCAATAACAGGGGATTACTGTAGCATGACACTGGGGGTGTCACAGCGTGGTCAAAGGAAATGCGTGTGTTCAAGCATGCACTGGAATCCTCCACTAGGAACGCGGTGACAAGAGGTGATGATTATAGGTCGTCTGATTTATTAAAGCAGCCATTTAACCCTTGTGTCTCTTCAACCTTTCAATCGCACTCCAGTATTGCTAGAAGCACACACACGACGAGAAATACTGAGATGGTATCTTGCGCGACTCCAATGACAGTCCCACCGGCTGCCGATGACGAGCGCAGTTCACCATGCATGTCATAGTGGACACGCACAGAAGGTTCACGGAGCTCTCAATGGTGAACACCAACAATCCGATCTGGGTGGAGAACTCCATCCACAATATGGAGTTGTTGCTTGCTGCGGAGAATGATACGTTGATTTTGCATCATGTTTTCTTAATGTTATTTCTGATGTTTTTATCCATAATAAAGCTTTTTGGAGTAATCCTAATGCCTTTTCTCTCATAATATGCAAGGTATACACCAAGAGGGGGAATTTCGGCAGCTGGAAATCTAGACCTGAGAAAGCTACGTCAGGATACCTATTCTTCACAACTCCAAATGGGCCAAAACTTCACGAGGATTTCTATGGAATATATGAGGAATATTGGGGCCAATAAGTACCAGAGGGGGCCCACCAGGTGGGCACAAACCACCTGGGCGCGCCAGGGAGCCCAGGCGCGCCCTGGTGGGTTGTGCTCTCCTCGGCCCACCTCCGGTGCCCATCTTCTGGTATATAAGTCATTTTGACCTAGAAAAAAAAATAAGGAGAGGACTTTCAGGACGGAGAGCCGCCGCCTCGAGGCAGAACTTGGGCAGGAGCACTTTTGCCCTCTGGCCGAGTGATTCCGCCGGGGGAACTTCCCTCTCGGAGGGGGAAATCATCGTCATCATCATCACCAACATCTCTCCCATCTTGGGGAGGGCAATCTCCATCAACATCTTCAACAGCACCATCTCCTCTCAAACCCTAGTTCATCTCTTCTGTTCAATCTTGTTACCGCAAGTATAGATTGGTACTTGTGGGTGACTAGTAGTGTTGATTACATCTTGTAGTTGATTACTATATGGTTTATTTGGTGGAAGATTATATGTTCAAATCCATTATGCTATTTAATACCCCTCTGATCTTGAGCATGTTTATTATTTGTGACTAGTTACTTTTGTTCTTGATGTCACGGGAGAAATCATGTTGC
The DNA here is from genome assembly GCF_056163025.1 of Triticum urartu. NCBI lineage: Eukaryota > Viridiplantae > Streptophyta > Magnoliopsida > Poales > Poaceae > Triticum > Triticum urartu. Next base: position 224,336,484 of record NC_141878.1, read on the forward strand.
AAGTAATCATGTGAACTTGATATGTGTTCGATATTTTGATAGTATGTATGTTGTGATTCCCTTAGTGGTGTCATGTGAACATCGACTAAATGACACTTCACCATATTTGGGCCTAAGGGAATGCATTGTGGAGTAGCAATTAGATGATGGGTTGCGAGAGTGACAAAAGCTTAAACCCCAATTTATGCGCTATTCTATAAGGGACCGATTGGATCCAAAAGTTTAATGCTATGGTTAGAATTTATTCTTAATACTTTTCTCTTAGTTGCGGATGCTTGCGGGAGGGTTAATCATAAGTAGGAGGTTTGTTTAAGTAAGAACAACACCTAAGCACCGGTCCACCCACATATCAAATTATCAAAGTAGCGAACCCAAATCGAACCAACCTGATGAAAGTGACTAGATGAAATTCCCGTGTACCCTCAAGAACGCTTTTCTTATCATAAGAGACCGTTTTGGCCTGTCTTTTGCCTCAAAAGGATTGGGCTACCTTGCTGCACTTTTGTTACTACTACCGTTACTTGCTCATTACAAATTATCTTGCTATCAAACTACTCTGCTACTTACAATTTCAGCACTTGTAGACATTACCTTGCGTAAAACCACTTGTCATTTCCTTCCGCTCCTCATTGGGTTCGACACTCTTACTTATCGAAAAGAGCTACAATTGATCCCCTGTACTTGTGGGTCATCAATGCTATTTTTCGGCGCCATTTCCGGGGAGTGAAGCGCCTTTGGTAAGTGAAATTGAAGGAAACATTTATATAGCGTGCTGAAATTTATTGTCACTTGTTACTATGGAAACCAATTCTTTGAGGGGTTTGTTCGGGGTATCTTCACCTCGTCCGGAACAACAATTAGCTACCCCTCAACCTACTGAATATATTGAATATGAAATTCCTTCGGGTATGATAGAACAATTGCTAGCTAATCCTTATGCAGGAGATGGAACGAACATCCTGATATGTACTTGATATATGTAGAACAATTTTGTGGATTGTTTAAGCTTGCGGGTTTACCCGGAGATAAAGTTATGAAAAAGGTTTTCCCTTTATCTTTGAAGGGAAAAGCATTGGCATGGTATAGGCTATGTGATGATATTGGATCATGGAATTGGAATCATTTGAAATTGGAGTTCCATCAAAAAAATTATCCTATGCATCTAGTTCATCATGATCGGAATTATATATATAATTTTTGGCCTCGTGAAGGAGAAAGTATCGCTCTAGCTTGGGGGAGGCTTAAGTCAATGTTATATTCATGCCCCAATCATGAGCTCTCAGGAGAAATTATTATACATAATTTTTATTCTCGGCTTTCTCGTAATGATCAAACCATGCTTGATACTTCTTGTGTTGGTTCTTTTATGAAGAAGACTTTTGAATTTTGATGGAATCTTTTGGAAAGAATTAAACGCAACTCTGAAGATTGGGAACTCGACGAAGGTAAAGAGTCAGGTATTAAACTTAAGTATGATTGTGTTAAATCTTTTATGGATACCGATGCTTTTCAAAAGTTTAGCACTAAATATGGACTTGATTCTGAGATAGTAGCCCCCTTTTGTGAATCATTTGCTACTCATGTTGAACTTCCTAAAGAGAATTCATTTAAATACCACCCACCTATTAAAGAAGAAATCAAAGAACTGGTACAAGTTAAAGAAGAAACTATACTTTATAATGTTGATCCAGTTGTTCCTTCTGCTTATATTGAGAAACCGCCTTTCCCTGTTAGGATAAAGGAACATGCTAAAGTTTCAACTATGGTTAACAAAAGCTATATTAGAACACCTAAACCTGATGAACAAATTAAAGTAGAACCCAGTATTGCTATGGTTAAAGATCTCTTGGAAGAAGATATGGATGGGCATGTTATTTACTTATGTGAAGAAGCTGCTAGAATTGCCAAACCTGATAAAAAGGACAAACATGGACCTGTTGTTGGCATGCCTGTCATCTCAGTTAAAATAGGAGATCACTGTTATCATGGTTTATGTGACATAGGTGCTAGTGTGAGTGCTATTCCTTACACATTATATCAAGAAATTATGAATGGCATAGCACCCGCAGAAATAGAAGACATAGATGTTACTATTAAACTTGCTAATAGAGACACTATATCACTGATTGGGATTGTTAGAGATGTTGAAGTCTTGCGTGGGAAAATAAAATACCCTACTGATTTTCTTGTTCTTGGTTCCACACAAGATGACTTTTGTCCCATTATCTTTGGTAGACCTTTCTTGAACACCGTTAACACTAAGATAGATTGTGAGAAACAAATTGTCAGTGTTAGTTTTGGTGATGAGTCTCATGAGCTTAATTTTTCCAAGTTTAGTAGAAAGCTTCATGAAAAAGAATTGCCTAGTAAGGATGAATTAATTGGTCTTGCCTCTATTGTTGTTCCACCTACTGATCCTTTAGAACAATATTTGCTAGACCATGAAAATGATTTACATATGCATGAAAGAAATGAAACAGATAAAATTTTCTTTGAACAATGTCCTCTCCTTAATCACAACTTGCCTATTGAAACTCTAGGAGGTCCTACTCCACCTAAAGGTGATCCTGTGTTTGAATTAAAACAATTGCCAAACACTTTGAAATATGCTTATCTTGATGAAAAGAAAATATATCATGTTATTATTAGTGCTAACCTTTCAGAACATGAAGAAGAAAGATTATTGAAAGTTCTGAGGAAGCACCAAGCTGCTATTGGATATACTCTCGATGATTTAAAGGGCATTAGTCCCACTCTATGTCAGCACAAAATTTATATGGGACCTGATGCTAAACCCATTGTTGATCACCAACATTAGTTAAATCCGAAGATGAAAGAAGTGGTAAGAACGGAAATATTAAAACTTCTGGAAGCAGGTATAATCTATCAATAGCTGATATTAGATGGGTAAGTCATGTTCATTGTGTTCCTAAGAAAGGAGGTATAACTGTTGTTCCTAATGATAAGAATGAACTTATTCCACAAAGAATTGTTATAGGCTATAGAATGGTAATATATTTTAGAAAATTAAACAAAGCAACTAGAAAAGATCATTACCCTTTGCCTTTTATTGATCAAATGCTTGAAAGATTATCTAAGCACACACACTTTTGCTTCATTGATGGATATTCTGGCTTTTCACAAATACCTGTTTCTCAACCTGATCAAGAAAATACCACTTTTACTTGTCGTTTTGGAACCTATGCTTATAGACGTATGCCTTTTGGTTTATGTAATGCACCTGCTACCTTTCAAAGATGTATGACTGCTATATTCTCTAACCTTTCTGAAAATATTGTTTAGGTTTTCTTGGATGACTTTTCTGTTTTGGGAAGTCTTTTGATGATTGTTTAAGCAATCTTGATCGAGTTTTGCGGAGATGTGAACAAACAAATCTTGTCTTGAATTGGGAGAACTGTCACTCTATGGTTAATGAAGGCATTGTCTTGGGTCATAAAATTTCTGAAAGAGGTATTGAAGTGGACAAAGCTAAGGTTGATGCAATTGAGAAAATGTCATGTCCTAAAGATATAAAAGGTATTCATAGTTTCCTAGGTCATGCTGGTTTCTATAGGAGATTTATCAAAGACTTTTCTAAAATTTCTAGGCCTCTCACTAGTCTCTTGCAAAAGTATATTCTCTTTGTTTTTGATGATGATTGTTTAGAAGCCATTGAAGCACTCAAGAAAGCCTTAATTTCTGCTCATGTTGTTCAACCACCTGATTGTAACTCACCTTTTGAAATTATGTGTGATGCTAGTGATTATGCTGTTGGTGTTGTTATAGGACAAAGAGTTGATAAGAAACTGAATGTTATTCATTATGCTAGTAAAAATCTAGACAGTGCTCAAAGGAACTATGCTACTACTGAAAAAGAATTCTTAGTAGTGGTGTTTGCTTGTGATAAGTTTAGACCTTATATTGTTCATTCCAAAGTAACTATTCACACAGATCATGCCGCTATTAAATATCTTATGGAAAAGAAATATGCTCAACCTAGACTTATTCGATGGGTTCTCTTGTTACAAGAATTTTATTTACATATCATTGATAGAAATGGAGCTGAGAACCCAGTAGCTGATAATTTATCTAGGCTTGAAAATGTGCTTGATGACGCACTACCTATTGATGATAGTTTTCTTGATGAGCAGTTAGCTGCAATAAATGTTGCTCACAGTACTCCTTAGTATGCTCACTATGCTAATTACATTGTTGCTAAATATTTACCACCTAACTTTACATACCAACAAAAGAAAAAAAATTCTTCTATGATTTAAGACATTACTTTTGGGATGACCCACATCTTTATAAAGAAAGAGTAGATGATATTATTAGATGTTGTGTACCTGAGCATGAACAGGGACAAATCCTACAAAAATGTCACTCCGAAGCTTATGGAGGGCATCATGCTTGAGATAGAACTGCTCATAAGGTATTGCAGTCTGGATTTTATTGGCCTACTCTCTCTTCAAGGATGCCCGTAAGTTCGTCTTATGTTGTGATGAATGTCAAAGAATAGGTAATATCAGTAAGCATCAAGAAATGCCTATGAATTATTCACTTGTTGTTGAACCATTTGATGTTTGGGGATTTGATTACATGGGACCTTTTCCTTCCTCTAATGAGTATACACATATTTTGGTAACTGTTGATTATGTTACTAAATAGGTAGAAGCTATTCCAACTAGTACTGTTGATCACAACACCTCTATTAAAATGCTTAAGGAAGTTATTTTCCCAAGGTTTGGAGTCCCTAGATATCTAATGAATGACGGTGGCTCACACTTTATTCATTGTGCTTTCCGTAAAATATTTGCCAAGTATGATGTTAACCATAGAATTGAATCACCCTATCATCCTCAGTCTATTGGTTAAGTTGAACTTAGCAATAGAGAAATAAAATTAATTTTGCAAAAGACTATTAATAGGTCCAGGAAGAATTGGTCTAAGAAGTTAGATGATGCACTTTGGGCTTATAAACAACATATAAAAATCCTATGGGTATGTCTCCTTATAAAATGGTTTATGGAAAAGCTTGTCATTTGCCTCTTGAGTTAGAACATAAAGCATATTGGGCCGTCAAAGAGCTCAATTATGATTTTAAACTTGTTGGTGAAAAGAGGTTATTTGATATTAGGTCATTAGATGAGTGGAGAACCCAAGCTTAAGAAAATGCAAAATTATTCAAAGAAAACGTAAAAAGATGGCATGACAAAAGAATCCAAAAGCGTGAGTTTAAAGTCGGAGAATATGTTCTTTTGTACAACTCTCGATTCAGATTCTTTGCAGGAAAACTCCTCTCAAAATGGGAAGGCCCCTATGTTATCGAGCAGGTTTACCAGCCTGGAGCCATCAAAATAAATAATTCCAAAGGTACTAACCCGAAGGATGTCAATGGGCAACGAATAAAGCATTATATCTCAGGTACGCCTATTAATGTTGAAAGTAATGTTATTGTAACGCCCTGAGGCCGATGTGCCAGGTGTCTTCCAGTTATTCGCTATCGTTGTCATGTCATTTTCTTGCGTGTTGCATTTCATCATGTCATCATATGCATTGCATCATCATGTTTTCAAAACTTGCATTCGTCCGGGTTTCCCCAGTTTCGTCTATTGTCCGTTCTGAGACCAGACACACTTGCACGCGCCCGCGGTGTAACGCCCCGAGACCGATGTGCTAGGTGTCATCCAGTTATTCGCTGTTGTTGTGTTGTCATTGCTTGCATGTCATGCATTCCATATCATGTCATCATGTGCATTTCATTTGCATACATGTTCGTTTCTTGCATCCGAGCATTTTCCCCGTTGTCCGTTTTGTATTCCGGCGCTCCGTTCTCCTCCAGTGGTCATTTCTACCTTCTTTCGTGTGTGGGGGTTAATCATTTCCGGATTGGACCGAGACTTGCCAAGCGGCCTTGGCTTACTACCGGTAGACCGCCTGTCAAGTTTCATACCATTTGGACTTCATTTGATGCTCCAACGGTTAACCGAGGGACCGAAAAGGCCTCGTGTGTGTTGCAGCCCAACACCCTTCCAATTTGGCCCAAAACCCACCTAAACCTCTTCCATCATATCGGTCGTTTGATCACGATCGCGTGGCCGAAAACCACACCTCATTTGGACTCTCGTAGCTCCCTCTACATATATATATGTATTCCCCTCTGAAATATTCGCGGTACAAACCCTAACTTCCTCCTCCGCGCGCCGCCGGACATCTCTTCTCCGCACCGGACATGTCAAGCCGCCGCCGCCACCTCGCTCCGCCGTATCGCGAGCCGCCACCTCAGCTCACCGCCTCCCGCGACCAACCAGGAGGTGACACGTTCATTTCCACTAAGTCCTTGATCTGTTCATTTCATGATGCCATATGTTCATGTTGTTTCCTAGTGATCTGTGCCTCTTTTGAGGATGATCAGTAAGGATGTTTTGTTAATCTTGTAGTGCTATTTCCATCCATGTCTTTGTTTGTAATTATGGAGCACCCTATCTTGAGTCAATCGAGCTCTACTTTTTCTATTTCGTGAATCTGGGCAGATTATCTACTTGTTAGCGATTTTGCCGAGGGTGTTGTAGTTGATCCGTGCATGCTATGTTATTGTTCTTTCCATGTCTAGCTTGTATAATGTGCATTCTTGATGGGTGTATGCTTATATTGTCATGCCTTGCTCTGTAGTGAGTGCATCGAGCTCGTAAACATGCCTACTTGATATCTGTTTTCAGCATGCTCCAGTTTTCACCAAGTCTGAGAACTGATTATGTTTTTGCCATGTTCACATGCTTGCAATTGTATTTTCTGATCCCTTTTGGCTCAAGGTCACTAAGGGACTTTTGTTAATCTCTTTGAGTAGTTCCATGCCATGCTTTACTTTGCCATGTTCAGGTCCTGTAGCATATAGTTTTGTTGCTCCGAAGTGTGCTACCTGATCTGAAATTCCAGGCTTGTGTTAATTTCACTAAGTCTGAAATCTGTTTACAATACGCATTTTTGCCATGCTTGTTTGAGCCTGTTAATGGATGAATTGGCCGTAGCTCAGTGTTCATCTTTTGTTAAGCATCATGAATGCATCCCTGCCATGTATTTTGTTGCCATGTTTGAGTGCTGTAGCATGTTCATCTTGTTGCATTTAGTTGGCTACTTGCAGTAAATCGCAGACCGATGTCATATTTGAATCGCTTGCCATTTCCAAATCGTAACTCCGTTTCCGGTGATCTTTATATCGTTTTCAAGCGATTTCACCTCACCTTTCCAGTGGCACACTTGGATTTCCATGTTGAGGCCGGGTTCAATCATTCCTCGTCAAATCATGCATATGCATCGCCTACCGCATCTCGCATATCATATCATGTTCATGTGTTGGTTGTTTACTATGTTGTGTTCTTCTTTCCGGTGTTTGCTTCTTCGGGTTGGTTCCGAGAATGTCGCGTTGTGAGGACCCGTTCGTCTACGTTTCGTTTGTCTTCTTCATGGACTCGTTCTTCTTCCTTGCGGGATTTCAGGCAAGATGATCATACCCTCGAAATCACTTCTATCTTTGCTTGCTTAGTTACTTGCTCTTTTGCTATGCCTATGCTGCGATACCTACCACTTGCTTATAATGCCTCCCATATTTTTGAACCAAGCCTCTAACCCACCTTGTCCTAGCAAACCGTTGTTTGGCTATGTTACCGCTTTGCTCAGCCCCTCCTATAGCGTTGCTAGTTGCAGGTGAAGATTGAAGTTTGTTCCTTGTTGGAACATGGAGATGTTGTTCCTTGTTGGAACATGTTACTTGTTGGGATATCACAATATATCTTATTTAATTAATGCATCTATATACTTGGTAAAGGGTGGAAGGCTCGGCCTTATGCCTGGTGTTTTGTTCCACTCTTGCCACCCTAGTTTCCGTCATATCGGTGTTATGTTCCCAGATTTTGCATTCCTTACGCGGTTGGGCTATTATGGGAACCCCTTGACAGTTCACCTTGAGTAAAACTCTTCCAGCAATGCCCAACATTGGTTTTACCATTCGCCGCCTAGCCTTTTCTTTTCCCTTGGGGGTCGCGCGCCCAAGGGTCATCATTATTTTACCCCCCCGGGCCAGTGCTCCTCAGAGTGTTGGTCCAACCTGTCAGCTGCCGGTGACCACCAGGGGCAACTCTGGGCTGGCCTACCCGTACCTAGGACAATCTGAGTGTGCCCTGAGAAAGAGATATGTGCAGCTCCTATCGGGATTTGTCGGCACATTCGGGCGGTGTTGCTGGTTTAGTTTTACCCTGTCGAAATGTCTTGTAACCGAGATTCCGAGTCTGATCGGGTCTTCCCGCTAGAAGGTCTATTCCTTCGTTGACCGTGAGAGCTTGTGATGGGCTAAGTTGGGACACCCCTGCAGGGTTTTGAACTTTCGAAAGTCGTGCCCGCGGTTATGGGCAGATGGGAATTTGTTAACGTCCGGTTGTAGAAAAACTGAAGTTGACCTTAATTAAAATGTATCAACCGCGTGTGTAACCGTGATGGTCTCTTTCCGGCGGAGTCCGGGAAGTGAACACGGTGTTGGAGTTATGCTTGATGTAGGTTGTTTTAGGATCACTTCTTGATCATACTTTTATCGAACGTGCTTTGCCTTCTCTTCTCGCTCTCATTTGCGTATGTTAGCCACCATATATGCTAGTCGCTTGTTGCAGCTCCACCTCATACTTTTACCTTACCCATAAGCTTAAATAGTCTTGATCGCGAGGGTGCGAGATTGCTGAGTCCCCGTGACTCACAGATACTTCCAAAACCAGCTTGCAGGTGCCGATGAGTCCGTGCAGATGACGCAACCCAGCTCAGGAGGAGCTCGATGAAGATCTTGCCCTTTGTGTTGTTTCGTTCTAGTTGATCAGTAGTGGAGCCCAGTTGGGGTCGATCGGGGACCTTGTCGCATTTGGGGTTCTTTTATTTTGGTTCCGTAGTCGGACCTTGATTGTATCTGTTTGATGTAATGCTTTATTTATGTAATTGTGTGAAGTGGTGATTGTAAGCCAACTATGTATCCCTTTCCCTTATGTATTACATGGGTTGTGTGAAGATTACCTCACTTGCGACATTGCTTTCAATGCGGTTATGCCTCTAAGTCATGCTTCGACACGTGGGAGATATAGCCGCATCGAGGGCGTTACAAGTTGGTAATTAGAGCCTTCGCCGACCTTAGGAGCCCCCACTGCTTGATCGAATTAGCGGACGAGTTGAGTCTAGAAATTTTTTTTGAGTCATTTAGGAATTATATATCGGAGAGTTAGGAATTCTTTTTACTCCTCAGTCCCTTCATCGCTCTGGTGAGGCATCCTGACGTAGAGTTTTGACTCTTCTCTTCTCAAATTTCACTAAAAAAAATTTAGGATCACGTGGGTATCTTAGAATCGTTTCGATGGTTTTGTGACGAGAACATTGTTCTTGGTGCCTCCTGTCATTTAGGGGTTGTGGCAGTGTCTCGGGGAGTTGAGCTCCGAGGTGTTGTCGTCACAATTTTATCGTTGCAGGTCTGGAATACCTGAGTTTAGTTCGCCGACATCGAAAATCTCTTTTATGCAGTTGTTGGTGAGATAACCTCGACGCCACCCAGTACTGGGGAGGGAGTTCGGGACTATTGCCATAACTCGTATAACGGATGCTTTTCGAAGGTTGAGGTAGATGATTTCCGAAGGTTTCTGGGTTATGTGTTGAAGGATGGATACAGCTGGATGTAGGATTTGCTAGTTTTGGGTGAGATATTATGCTTCCCCTGTATCCCCAACACCTGATTGCATAACCGTGAAAATTTCCGGAGTTTATAAGTGGGAATTCAAGTAGCTCTTAGGATATCTTTCCGACAGATGTATGATATGAAATTGGGGTTCGACGTCTAGTGGTCCGCCTATTCACGGTCGGTTTTACAGTGGTCTCGTTGTGTCTTAAAGAGTCCTTGGCTATGCCGACTCGGGGACGCTTCGTATGTCATGTGCACTGCCTTGTACATGATGGTGCTGTACGATCGAGCCCGTGTAGGCCCCACCACGAAAACTTCGGACGAAATCTCTATCATATGTTTGTTCCGGTTTATTCTGCAAGACAATCCTTTCTTTTGTTTTGAGTTGTGGTATTCGAGTTGCTTCGAAGTCAAATGTTGATTCCACACCTTCCCCAAACGGTGTTCTCATACTCCGATGTGGATACCAATCCTTCTTGATGATCGAGATTGTCTTGTCAATCCTTTTCACCGGCGTGTTTCTCTTCAAGTGGATCCGATCACTTCAACATTCCAAGTTCAATTCTAAGTTCTCTCAACGGTGCTCGTTTCATCCGCCCCCAAGTTGTCTTTGTTTCCCACCCACCCACCCTTGTTTCTTCAAGGACTCAGATTTCTTAATCTAGTATCATTTTTTCTTGTGAAGTCTCTTCATTCCTTTTTCCGCCAATGTTCTTACCCGGTGTTTCTCATAAAAATTCTAATGGAGCTTCAAGTTCGTCATTCCTCATTCCTTTTCTTATCCGGTGGTTTCAAGTCAAGCTTTGTTGATCATATGCTTTCCTCATTTCAATGCTTTCTCATGCCGGTGCAATTCTTAATCATTCACCTCTCGCTATTCGATTGTTCCGGAGTGCTCAAGATATCTCGAAGATTCGTGTTTCCACTTTGCAGTCGTTCAAGATCTTTCGAGGATGTTATCCCATTCAAGCCATTTAATTCAACCGGCGCAATCTATCTTTTAAATCATTCAACGGTGTTTATTTTGAGTGGGCCCTAACCCACAGGTCTTTTCCCAGGATCTTACCTGATTCTTCTTATTTTCCTGGCGTTACTCTCAAATTCTTTTCCAAGTTTGATGTAAGAATGAGTTATCATCAGTCAAATGCCTTTCTCCTTGATCTTTCAAATTCTTTCATCGTTGGTTCAACCTTTCCATTTTCATCCCGGAGTATCTCAACAATTTGGTGGTGTTTCTCCTCATCATTCTCAGATATTGAAGACCGAAGTAGAGTTTCTCTTTAATCTTGCTTCATTCTCTTCAAGATTCATGGTGCTAGCTTTTTGCCATCCTCTCATAATTATTGTCGATTGTGAGAATCTTTTTCACCCATCCGAAGCAATTCAAGAGTCTTCTCAGTTTGATTATTCGGAGCCCGTCATCGAAGATTTATTCATTCCAGCTTTCAGCTCTCATACTCTAAATCTTACCGGTGCATCATTCAAGTATTCTCTTATCATCTCGTGATCTCTTCGTTCACTTGTATCTAAATCCTCTCAAGCATCTTCGTCCATTTGCTAAATTCTTCCCGGTGTCTTCCTTATCTTTTCTTTGTTCATTTTTAATTCTTACGGTGGTTCGTTCAAGATTTCTCTTCCTTATCAATTCATTCGTGGTTTCAATTCTACCGGTGGTTCGTTGAAGACCTTCCTCAAGGTTGCGCTATATCTATATTAATCCTTTCTACGAGTATAAGTAGTATGCCAAATCCGTTGCTTGTCATCAATCTAAATTAGTGAAGGATAAGCATAATGTAATTCTTATTCTTGTTTCATCGAGTATATTCAATTACTTATTACGAGGCTCAACAAATTCTCGGTTTCATTTGTTTCAACTTTTCTTTTCCCGAAGTTTCAAGATCTCTCATTTATCTCATCGCAAAGCTCCATTTAATCATTTCAAGGATTCACCATGTGTTTTCAACTTCTCTTGCCTTCCGTTTGATCATTCCTTTGTTTACCGGAGTTCTTCATGAAGGTTCTACATGTTGGTTCATCAAGGATTTAATTCCTTCTCGAAGTGATCATCAAGATTCTTTTTACAGGAGTTCAAGCATTCTTCATCGAGCTATCGGGAGTGCTTTTCTTTCTACCGTAACATTGGAGGTGGTATTATGTCATTCTTGATAATTTGAGTTCATGTTCCATGATACACATGTTGTTAAGAATGAGATATTTTTAAATCCATCAATCTCGCCATTCGACTTATCTTGGGTAATATTTTCACCTAAAGCTTTCCCTAAGGATTGTTGCTATTTGTGGTACTCATAAATGATCCAAGTTCTTCTTTTATCCTCACGGTGAAATAGTTTCTCGTCTCCTTGTTCTTATCAATCCAATCTATTGTTTCCATTAGTGGCAGAATTTCACCTCTTTATTTCGAGATGTTTTAAATAAGACCACAACAAGCTTATTCTTTTCGTTGTTGGTGTTCCAACAACTCCGTTCGACCCTTCTCCTAAGGATACCTTTTCAAGCTCTTTTGTAGCAGAAGTTGGCATTTTTTTCTACATTCTTTTGTCTCAACTATCTTTTTTCTATTCTTTCTCCCGGAGGTCTAGTGATGTTGCTCTTTTCACTCCTCATCTCGGTTTGTCAAGATTATGTTCAATTTCTTCCATTTATAGTCGAAGTGATGTCCAAATTATATCAGTCTTATTCCTTCTCTATCTTGTTTAACCGGAGTGTCGTGTCTTCTGCTCAAGTTCTTTTCACCGTATCAAGTCTTGCATAACCTCTCAACCGGAGTGCTGCTCGAAGTTGTTCTTACTTGTCCCTCTTTTCTAACGGAGTGTTTTCAACTTCGTTCATCTCCGTTGTATTCTTTTCTCGAAACGGCTTAACCTTTTCAAGGTTCGTGGTTTCACTCGTTTGTCAAAGAAGCAACTTAATTTTACCTCTTCTCTTTCTCTTCCGTTTGCCCTCCGGTGCCATTCTAGATCTCGGGATGAGATCCTCCCGTAGTGGTGGAGTGTTGTAACGCCCCGAGGCCGAGGTGCCAGGTGTCTTCCAGTTATTCGCTGTCGTTGTCATGTCATTTTCTTGCGTGTTGCATTTCATCATGTCATCATATGCATTGCATCATCATGTTTTCAAAACTTGCATTCGTCCGGGTTTCCCCAGTTTCGTCCGTTGTCCGTTCTGAGCCCAGACACACTTGCACGCGCCCGCGGCACGTCCGAATATTATTTTCTAAGTGGCTGGAAAATGTTCTCGGAATGGGATGAGAGTTGACGTGTGGTCTTATTATAGTGTAGATAGACCGCCTGTCAAGTTTCATCGCATTCGGAGTTCGTTTGATAGCCCAACCGTTAAACTATAGCGGCATTATAGCCGGTCAATTTCGGTCTCTGAAAACTGTTGCCGGGCCGTTTTCTCTTCTCTCCTCTCAGTCCAAGCCCTTCTACACAGTCACAACCAACCCCTCCTGAGCCCCCCTTGCATCAATGCATCAAACCCCTCACGCACGCGTCCGGCAGTTGTTCCGAACCCGACCCGGGCAGTCGCCACCGTTGGGTCGGGATCATCCCCAAACATCTACAAAACATCACCGTTTTCTTATTTGGACTCCCTAACTATTTTATTCTCGTCCGTCCGATTATGATCGGAGGGTCCAAAGCTTGCCTCTTCTAACCCGCTACCTATATAATCAGACCGAACCCTAGCTTTTAGGCCACTTGTCCCTTCCATCCTCCTGCCCGCCGCCACTTCAAATCCTCTCGGGATCATTGCCAGATCCACCTCGTTTTTTCCCCATCCACCCAAATGGCAGTCTGCTGTGCCTTCCCGATCCACCCATCAATCCACCCCCACCGAGCTCCTCTGCTCAACCCCCCAGACCCAGCTCACCTCAGGACCCAGCAGGCCGCGCCCTCCGGCGACCCCGCTGCCGGCGACCACGACCAGGACCGGCCTTGTCCTGCTCCTCTCTATCTTCTTCTCCTTCCTCATCCCGTTCCTCTCCTCCTGTTTTTCCCTATCTCTCCATGTCTCGTTGTAACAGAGACCCCTGCAGGTTCCCGTCGCCATGGACGACCTCCTCGTCGCCCGTCCGTCGCCTGAGGTTCCGCAACCGCGCCAAGTCCCGTGTCGTCGAGCCGTCGCCCTTGTTTTCCCTCGCCATGGAGTCCCCTGCTCCTCCCTGCGCCTGAAACTAGTTCCGCCGGCCTCTGCTTTCTCTGTATCGAGCAGAGGAGAATGCCAGCGGTTCACCTCGGCCTCCTCGACCTCCTTCGCACCGGATCCGTCGGGTCCCGACCATCCCCGTCGTTGCCGGACTTCTCAGCTCGCCGGAGCCCCAAGTCCCTCGCCGGCGTCCTGCCCCGCTGGAGCCGCAGTGCCTCCTCTACCTCTGTTCGCTCGGGAACGAGAACCCACCCGCGTTGACTTCTCTCGCGTGGATCCATCCCGGCCTCAACTGCCTCCAAGCCCAGCTCCACCAAGGCCGGCCTACCTCTCCTCCAGACGGGCCAAGGCCCACTGGGTGAGCTGACCCCAGCGCCCCACCCTTTTTTCTCTCTCTCTATTGGGCCAGCCTGCAGATTCAGCGCGAGTGTGTTTTTTTTCCTGTCCAGCGATTTTCCAATTTATCCCAGAGAGTGCAGTTTTACAGAAAAGTCCTTCATCATCATGCATTTTATAACGCTCCAACCGTGCATCGGATTAAAACGAACTTAATATGAAAGATGCTTAGTTTTTCGTCTAGTTTTAATAACATGTCATTTTCATCTATGTTTGAAATGCTTAAAATGTTGTTCGATTAATTTTTGCTCTATGCCTTGCTAAAATGCTTTAATTCATAACTAAATAACCGTAACTCAGAATTTAATAAACTTTATATGTAAATGGGGTGGAAAAATGCCTAGTTTAACATGGTGGCCTTACTTTGCATGTTTAACAACTCTAAAATTGTGTTTAGGGCAGATCAGTACCAAACCTAAAATATACACATGAGGAGTTTCCGGAATTGTGGGTTGTTGTTCCGGCCTCATTTAAACTTGCCTAGATAGGTAGTTTTCCTATGCTCCACCTCTTGCCATGTTTAACAACATTTAATATTGATGGGTACATAAATGAGATCAAACTAAATAACTTGTTGTGGTGTTTCTTCAATATGCAACTCGTTGCATGTTGAGCTCCACTTAATTTGTAGGATTGTTTGTGCATTTTTGCCATGCCATGCCTCATTAAAACCGGACATGCATCATACTTGGTTGTGCATCATGACATGATTATGTGATGGTTGTTCACCATGATTGTTTGCTTCTTTCCGGTGCTGCTTCTTCGGGTTGGTTCCGGTAACGTTGTGTTGTGAGGATTCATTCGACTACGTCCGTTTATCTTCTTCATGGACTCGTTCTTCTTCCTTGTGGGATTTCAGGCAAGATGACCTTACCCTCGAAATCACTTCTATCTTTGCTTGCTAGATGCTCGCTCTTTTGCTATGCCTATGCTGCGATACCTACCACTTGCTTATCATGCCTCCTATATTGTCGAACCAAGCCTATAACCCACCTTGTTCTAGCAAACCGTTGTTTGGCTATGTTACCGCTTTGCTCAGCCCCTCTTATAGCGTTGTTAGTTGCAGGTGAAGATTGAAGTTTGTTCCTTGTTGGAACATGGAGATGCTGTTCCTTGTTGGAACATGTTTACTTGTTGGGATATCACAATATATCTTATTTAATTAATGCATCTATATACTTGGTAAAGGGTGGAGGCTCGGCCTTATGCCTGGTGTTTTGTTCCACTCTTGCCACCCTAATTTCCGTCATATCGGTGTTATGTTCCCGGATTTTGCATTCCTTACGCGGTTGGGCTATAATGGGAACCCCTTGACAGTTCGCCTTGAATAAAACTCTTCCAGCAATGCTCAACATTGGTTTTACCATTTGCCACCTAGCCTTTTTTTCCCTTGGGTTCCCCCCGGGCCAGTGCTCCTCTGAGTGTTGGTCCAAACTAGAGTCCTGTGCAGCGCCCCCTCGGGGAAACTCGAGGTTTGGTTTTAGTTGTATGGAGAGCTCATCTGAGTGTGCCCTGAGAACGAGATATGTGCAGCTCCTATCAGGATTTGTCGGCACATTCGGGCGGTGTTGCTGGATTTGTTTTAACTTGTCGAAGTTGTCCTGTAGAACCGGGATACCGAGTCTGATCGGAATGTCTCGGGAGAAGGTATATCCTTCGTTGACCGTGAGAGCTTGTCATGGGCTAAGTTGGGACACCCCTACAGGGATTCGAACTTTCGAAAGCCGTGCCCGCGGTTATGGGCAGATGGGAATTTGTTAACGTCCGGTTGTAGAAAACCTGAAGTTGACCGTAATTAAAATGCATCAACCGCGTGTAACCGTGATGGTCTCTTTCCGGCGGAGTCCGGGAAGTGAACACGGTGTTGGAGTTATGTTGGACGTAGGTTGTTCTAGGATCACTTCTTGATCATAGTTGTTCGACCGTGCTTTTGCCTTCTCTTCTCGCTCTCTTTTGCGAATAATTTAGCCACCATATATGCTAGTCGCTTGCTGCAGCTCCACCTCATCCTTGTACCTTACCCATAAGCTTAAATAGTCTTGATCGCGAGGGTGCGAGATTGCCGAGTCCCCGTGGCTCACAGATACTTCCAAAACCAGCTTGCAAGTGTCGATGAGACCGTGCAGATGACGCAACCAAGCTCAGGAGGAGCTCGATGAAGACCTTGTCCTTTGTCTTGTTTTCGATCTAGTTGATCAGTAGTGGAGCCCTGTTGGGGTCGATCGGGGATCTGTGTAGCATTTGGGGTTCTTCTTTTATTTTGGTTCCGTAGTCGGACCATGATTGTATTTGAATGTTGTAATGCTTTATTCATGTAATTGTGTGAAGTGGCGATTGTAAGCCAACTATGTATCTTTTTCCCCTATTGTATTACATGGTTTGTGTGAAGATTACCTCACTTGCGACATTGCTTTCAATACGGTTATGCCTCTAAGTCGTGCTTCGACACGTGGGAGATATAGCCGCGTCGAGGGCGTTACAGTTATCCAAACTTTGACACCGGAAGAACATATAAAAGAGTCCTTCCGGAACACTCCAAAATCGTGAAAATAAGGAGGTACGTGATATGGTAAGTAAACGGACTCCGAAAAATCTGTGAAAATATTTTTTATCAGTTTTGGAATATTTAGAAATTTTGGAAATAAATAAACTTCCAGGAAGCGCCTCCTAGTGGGCACAAGAAACCAGGGCGCGCCAGGCAGGTGGGTTGTGCCCACCTGGGACACCTTCCGGACTCCATTTTTCTACCGTATGCTTGTCCTCCAAGATAAAAAATCTATATATACTTCCCGAACCTGTTGATCACCGTATCGTGAAGAAATCCTCTGTTCTCTTTTCTTGCTGTTTCCGACCAGATTTATCAAGCCAGGCATAATGTCTTGCAGCTCCTCCAACAACATGGAAGAAGACGCTTGGTTGATGAAGATCGAGATGAAGCGGGAGCAGCCTACTGACACAGTCAAAGGAGACAAGGGCAAGAAAGCTACCGTAGATCCATCCTCGATGGCAGCACAAGCACTACTGGCCGAGGAGGAGGAGGAAGAAGATATCCTTAAGCCCTACCTTACTCACCTTACTCCTACTGAGATTGAAGCTTTTCGCGTCATTGAAATAGTTCGCATACAAAATAAGTATCTCACTCGCGAAAATATTCTGCATCAAGAGCATATCATCCATCTCCGGAGAATCATCTGTCGACTGGAGAATATCTTGATCCTTAAAGACAGGATCGCTTCATCACCATCATCATCTTCTTCATCACCAAAGGAGAACTGAGTATCGGGTATGGGAACTCTCCTTGGCTTCCGCCAAGCTTGGGGGAGGTGCCCCGGTATCGTATGATCCCACTATCTTTTTTACTTTTACTTGCTTTAGTTCGATCTTTTGCTTTAGATGAATAAAAGTTAGTTCGATCCTTTCTTGTTTGAGAGTTTGCTTAGTGATCTATCCTTGTAATCGTGTGCAAGTTATATAATAAAATTTTAGTTTGAGTTTTTGCTTTCTTTACTTTCATATTGCAAATAAAAGGAAATAAAGAAAGAAAGAAAAAGAGAAAGGAAATAAATAAAGAAAAGATTATATACTAATCCTATGGTAGGTGATGGCACCACATAAGGAAAAGTATAAGTAGAAAATTTTATTAGAGATTGACAAACATAGCATTAATCAATGATACAACTCATGAAATAATTAATAAGGGAAGAGAAGATTCGCATATAAATATACTATCCCAGAAATCTTTTGTGATTGTGAGCCCTCATCAGAATATTATATGCCAAAATTGTTGATGTTGGACGAGGAAGACAACTTAATGATTTATGTTTGTTTATATTCACATAGAAGTCATATTGTCATAGATCCTTCAACATGTGGTGTTTCCCCCCTATCTTTGCTAGCCAAAAATTCCGCGCTAAGTAGAGATACTACGTGTGCATCCAAAAACCCTTAAAACCAAATCTTATTTTCAAGTGCCCACCATACCTACCTAGGGATTGAGCAAGATCCCTCAAATAAGTTGTCATCGGTGCGAAAAGGCAATAAAAATTGCTTCTAAAAGTGTGAGATCATTTAGTGTAAGAGAAAATTGAGCGTTGCACGAACTTGTGGTGGTGAAGAATAAAAGCGACAGACTGCATAATAAAGGTCGCTATCACAAGGGGCAATGTAACGTGATGTTCTTTTGCACTAAGGGGTTGAGCATACAAACAAATAAGCGCATGGCAACGTAACATCCCAAATTTGCAATTTGGTATGTTATACACTAGATCATCATGCATATCATATTTTCATGCATTTTGGTTGATCCTGGAAATTTCACGCAACTCGAGGACCTTCGGAGAGAGTTGGAGATTTCGTTATTTTCATATTTGAGAGTTTTCTCGAATTCCGAAAAGAGGATCATTTGATTTATTTATTTTATCTTCAATTATTTTTCCGGTGTCAAAATATGAGAGAGGGAATAATATGACTTTCCCAAAATTGAGGAAAAATGAAGATTTAATGAATAGATCAAGTTTTGGTTTTGCCGGAGTTTTATTTGCATTTTATTTGGATAGGGAAAAATGCGTGTTTTCGAAAATTGTATTTTAGGCCCGGAGAAAAGTTCATTTTGTTCGGCTCATTTTTAGGAGTCGGGGAAAATTTACTTTAGGAATTTTGGAGCCCGTTTAGATTTTCTTTTCTGTGTTTTTCTGCGCGCGAAACCGTTTTAAAAAAAAACCCGCAGGCCAGCCGGGCCAAAGGCCCAGCCAGCCGGCCTCCTCCCAGCCGCGCGCGCTAGCGCCAGGCGCCAGCCAGGCCGCCGCCTCGCCTCGCTCAAGCCGAGTCCAAAAAGGACTCTGGCCGGTTAGCCCATCCCCTTTCCTTTGTTTCGTTTTCCTATTCCTATTCCTAGTCTAATTCCTTGCCCCCTACCCCAAGTAATCTCACCCCTCCCCAATATAAATACCCCAACACCCCCCTCTAAACCCATCAAATCAAACCCCAAGCCCTCTCCTCACCTCAAGCCGCAGCACGAAGCAGCGCGCAGCCCCGCCGCGCCCCTCACCCGCGCCGCCGCCACACCTTGCCCACGCCGCCGCCGCACCTCGCCCACGCCGCCGGAGCCCCGTTCGCCGGAGACCTCGCCGAGGTTGCCCCGCGTCTCTTTTCCTCGGATCATTTTCTTCTAATCGTTCCGATTCTTTTCTTCTCTTCCGATTCGTTTTCTTTCGGTTCTTCTCTAAACCGTTCCGGTTTTCTAGATCGGTCTTTCGTTTTGGTTTTCTTCTCCGAAACCCTAGATCGGATTCGTTTTCTTATCCGATTTAGTTGCCTTTGGACCGTTCGCCGGACCGTTCATCCTAACGAATGTGATCACCGGATTCTTCTAGGTTAACGACGTCCGTTCGTTTAACCGTTCTTCTTTTTCTTCTCGTCGGATTTATTCCGCGATCGCGATCTCAGATCCGATCTTCGTTCTAGTTTATCTTCTCGCTCGTTTATCGGAATCAGGTGATTCAAGCGCCTGGAGTTTCGTTTCGAAACCGCCGTTCCGTCTAATCAACTTGAACAAGTTTTTGCCCCGGTAAAATTTGACCTAGATTCAACTTGCTAGAACCGAGTTGTTTTCTTCCGCCATTTGTTTTCCGTTTCTTTGTTCGGTTCGTTTTTTTTCTTTGCAACCGGAGTTCTTAAGTCGAAGTACCTGGTTCGATCTCTTGTTCGAGTTTTACCTCTGCATTAGATGTGTACTTATAGTATGCTTGTTGTTTGTCTGCGATAGATTACCCGGATTGCGCCGCCTGTTACTTCGAAACCCTAGGTCTCGCGGATCATCAGCAAGGCAAGTAACACTTTGATCATACCTTTTCTACAACCCATGTTTTCTTGCATTAGATCAATCCTCTCACATTGCATGATTAGGATCTAATTAAACTGTGGGATGGTAAGTAGATGAGGTAGTACCTATTACCTGTATTATTATGAAACCTTTGGGAGTTACTTCTACGTTTGCTTATTATGCCATGCTATGCTAGTAGACGTGGATTGGGTGAGTGATATCCATGACAGATGTGAGTATTGTTAATTAATGGTTTATCTAAGGTGGCAACTTAAACACACATCTGGGTGGATTGAGGCACCTGATGTCTATCAGGACTTGCCAGTTTTATTTTGGACCGCCACCCAGGCTCAAAGGGATCATAAGATCATTCATGCTAGTAACTTCCGTGTGCAGCCACAAGCCATTATGGGCTCTGGCATAGTTGACTAAGTCGTTCGAACTCTTACAGGGTAGACTAGCAGATGTAGGGGATGTAGGTGTACCGGTCTATCCATCGTAAGGTGCTAGCGCTTCTGAAAGACTATGTCTCGATCATCCGTCTTCTCAAACACCCTGTAGTGCGAGAAACCAAACGGAGGCGATCGAGTCTTGTGGGGAAAAGTGTGCAAACCTCTGCAGAGTGTACAAACTAATCATGACTAGCCGTGTCCCCGGTTATGGACAACTTGAGTATCTAGTACTTGAATATCATGTGAATCTCAACATGTTACTTCTAATTAATGTTGTTGGGTTTTAATTATTTTCAATTGGGATTGAGAATGCTGTCAACCATTCTCAATGTTTAACAACCACCATGATAGTTAAATAAATTTATTCCTTTGAAGTAGGGAAAACTGGCTTTACGCAAAACTGTAACCATAGAGCTTTCCACCAGCAATATATGCATATAGTATAGCTGTTTCATTCCATTACTCTCTATGTGTTACTTTGCCAGCATATTCCATGTGCTGACCCGTTCTCGGGCTGCAACTTCTTATGTTGCAGACTTTTCAGACGACGAGTAAGGTGTTTTTAGGTCGTGGCCCTATACTCAGTGATGCTGTTGGAGTTGATGGACCCATTTATCTTCCAAGTCTTCCGCTGTTATCAACACTAGATGGCCTTAAGCCATATTTATTGTAATAAGTTCTCTTTGAGACAACGTTGTAATAAATGTGTGATTGCCACTCTGCTATAAATCCTTCGATGTACTGTGTGGTGTCAGCATTACTGATCCAGGGATGACACCCGAGCATAGTAGACTTGATCCATTCGGGTCGGGTCGCCACAGGCAACCTCTAATTCCCTCTGTGAAGGGCCTATCTTTTACTTTTATGTATTTACTTTTATGCCAAGAGTCAAAGTTTTCCTTCTATTCCTTTTTATTTTTTGTCCTTTGGCAAGCATCATGTGGTGAGTAAAGATCTAGGCACATATGTCCACTTGAATATAGATAGCATGAGTTATTATTGTTGAGATCACCCTTGAGGTGAATATGTTGGGAGGCGAAACTATAAGCTTGGGGGAGTTGATACGTCCATTTTGGATCATGTTTTCTTACTATTATTTATGATGTTTTTATCCATAATAAAGCTTTTTGGAGTAATTCTAATGCATTTTCTCTCATAATATGCAAGGTATACACCAAGAGGGGGAATTCCGACAGTTGGAAATCTGGACCTAAAAAAGCTACGTCAGGCTACTTATTCTGCACAACTCCAAATGAGATGAACCTTCACGAGGATTTTTTATGAATATATGAGGAATATTGGAGCCAATAAGTACCAGAGGGGGCCCACCAGGTGGGCACAACCCACCTGCGCACGCTAGGGAGCCCATGCGCGCCCTGGTGGGTTGTGCTCTCCTCGGCCCACTTCCAGTGCCCATCTTCTGGTATATAAGTCATTTTGACCTAGAAAAAATAAGGAGAGGACTTTCGGGACGGAGCGCCACCGCCTCGAGGCAGAACTTGGGCAAGAGCACTTTTGCCCTCCCGCGGAGCGATTCCGCCGGGGGAACTTCCCTCCCGGAGGGAGAAATCATTGTCATCATCATCACCAACAACTCTCCCATCTTGGGGAGGGCAATCTCCATCAACATCTTCAACAGCACCATCTCCACTCAAACCATAGTTCATCTCTTGTGTTCAATCTTGTTACCGGAACTATAGATTGGTACTTGTTGGTGACTAGTTGTATTGATTACATCTTGTAGTTGATTACTATATGGTTTATTTGGTGGAAGATTATATGTTCAGATCCATTGTGCTATTTAATACCCCTCTGATCTTGAGCATGATTATTATTTTTGAGTAGTTACTTTTTTTGTTGATGTCACGGGAGAAATCATGTTGCAAGTAATCATGTGAACTTGATATGTGTTCCATATTTTGATAGTATGTATGTTGTGATTCCCTTAGTGGTGTCATGTGAACGTTGACTACATGACACTTCACCATATTTGGGCCTAAGGGAATGCATTGTGGAGTAGCAATTAGATGATGGGTTGCGAGAGTGATAGAATCTTAAACCCTAGTTTATGCGCTATTCCGTAAGGGACCGATTGGATCCAAAAGTTTAATGCTATGGTTAGAATTTATTATTAATACTTTTCTCTTAGTTGCGGATGCTTGTGGGAGGGTTAATCATAAGTAGGAGGTTTGTTCAAGTAAGAACGGCACCTAAGCACCGGTCCACCCACATATCAAATTATCAAAGTAGCGAACACAAATCGAACCAACATGATGAAAGTGACTAGATGAAATTCCCGTGTACCCTCAAGAACGCTTTGCTTATCATAAGAGACCGTTTTGGCATGTCCTTTGCCTCAAAAGGATTGGGCTACTTTCCTGCACTTTTGTTACTACTACCATCACTTGCTCGTTACAAATTATCTTGCTATGAAACTACTCCGCTACTTACAATTTCCGCACTTGCAGACATTACCTTGGTTAAAACCACTTGTCATTTCCTTCCGCCCCTCGTTGGGTTCGTCACTCTTAGTTATCGAAAAGAGCTACAATTGATCCCCTATACTTGTGGGTCATTAGAGATGTACAAGGTGGTCGGGTTCAACCTCGAGTACACCTGCGCTCGTGTCGGGTCTCATCATAAGGTCACCGTTGCCCAGATGTGTGCGTGCAATCACGTCCTCATCTACCACTACTGCTTGGCCACAAGGCCTTGCGAGTGTTTCGTCGGGTTTGTCAACATCCCCCACTAGATTTTTGCTACGGTGGACATCATCAACCATGTAAAGGTGCTTAAGAATTCAGGCATCACCTACCAGAATCTTGTTGACATCCATGGCCAATACAAGATCTGGGGCAACAAGAAGTGTCAGAAGGACTCACTAGTTCACCTCATCGAGGCCATCATCGACCCCTACTACAGATACATGAAGAATTGCTGCAACAAGGACAAGCGTGCCTGGCACTCGGCCTGGATGGAGAAACTTGACGAAGCTCATATCGTGTATGCGGCCAAAGAGGCATACACGAACTACGAGATGTACAGGCGGATCGTTGACATGAGGAAGTGCCTCCTTCTTCCCCAAAATGGCCAGGTATCTAGCTAGAAGCAGAGTAATGGCAAGCGTCGTCACAACAAGAAGTATATGATTAGATGATCATTTCTCCTACTTTAGTATGCATGTAATTATTTACTTTTGTATGTGCAAATGTTATGTGTGTAGTCACTTATGTAATTGGACGTTAATTTGGTTATGCAATCATGTTCTTATAAGTATATATGTTGTTGTTCTGTAGATAGAGTGTAGATGTTGTGCAGACAGAGTAAATCACATCACACACAGACTAAACTAGGGAACCCATCGGTGATGATTTCATATGACAATTGTATACCAACAAGTGTTTGCCCACAATACACACGGCTTGTTAGCAGGAATCAGTTGTGTTTCTATCTATCTTCCCACGTATTTTCTGATTACTGACATGTTTGCCGCGTATCACGCACATCTTGTTAAGTTGTTTCTGTTGTTTTGGCTCATCACAAACAGTTCATTCGGGTGAACTATATGTCGACTATTGCACACACCTTGATCTGGCTGACCATTTATGTTGTGTTGGCTAATCGCAAATAGTTCACCCGAGTGAATTGCGTGCCACATATCACACACACCTTGATCTAGCTGACCATTTCTGTTGTATTGGCTAGTCGCAAACAGTTCATCCAAGTGAATTGTATGTCGTATATCACACACACATGCACACACACACACACCTTGATCTGGCTGACCGTCTGGCTCATCACAAACAGTTCATATGGAACAACTGTATGCCACGTATCGCACACGCAACTCTAATCAGAATCGTGCTTGATGTCTCTACAATCGCACACAATTTGTCTTATTGGTGATGGTTTTATTATGACCCCATTCGCGATGCATGCATCACACACAGTTTCGTCGAAGGATCTCTAATTCATGTGTCGCGTTAGCAGCACATGCAATAGTGACTCTTGACCTCCGCCGCGCTCAGGGGCCACAGGGTCCTGTACCCGGGGTACCTGACGTAAGGGAGCCCAGCCTCGCCCAGTCGACGGGGCCCACTAAGCCTAGGGCAGGGGAAGGCCTAAAGAAGTGGAGATGACCTTCATGCTCTCCAAGCTTGGAAGACGGTGGTGTAGTAGATCTAACCTACCCCTATGTAAACCCTAAACCTCTCCTATCTATATAAAGGGAGGTCTGGGGCTTCATTCGTCATCCAATCTTATATCCGAACTCACAGTAACAATCTCATACACCATTGTAATCCTCTGCAAAAGGTATCCCCTCACCATGAATAACAAGAAGAAGCGGGATGTAGGGTATACTCTTCGAAGGCCCGAACCTGGGTAAACTGTGTGTGCAGACTCCATTCTGGTACTTCCGATCTCATCATGAACCCTACCGAGGGATCTGACGGTATTTTGCTCTGTCACTGTGAAGTTGATCGAGCTGGTGAGGCGGTGCTGGAGATTTATTTCTTCTTCCAGAACAAGAATTGTGTATTATGAGTCATAAGAACGTGAGTGACATGATTGCTATCCCAGCCTGGTATTTTTGGTGGGAAAGGAGAAAATTGGTGCACAAGGAGACAACTCACAATGTGTCCCAGATTTCTATGGGGATACTAGCTCTTACGGCTAACTTTGTTACTACCTCCTCTCAAAGTTTTTCCCTCCAATGGGTTTTATTAAACTTAATGTTGATATTTCTTTTCACCATGACATGCTTGGGGGCACGTTGGGGCGGTACTAAGCGTCTGCAAATGTTGATTTATCGCCGGGGGGGATGGGAAGATAGATTGCTATGTGGATGTCCTACCGACTGAAGCTTTGGCTCTCAAATTTGGTTTATCACATGTGCAAAGGACAATACGGAGGTGACCGATACCATGAAGGATGGAGAACGGGTCGGCAGGCACTGCGGCGGCAATTTTTTATGATTGTTTCCATTTTTCTTGTGATTTCCCTATTACTAAGTCCAAACACTGTAATAGAGAAGCAAATAAAGTTGCTCAGGAGCACGCTAGTTTTACTAGATTTTCTGTAACTCTTGATTTGTTTGAGGTGCCATTAAATGAAATTGTACCCATCCTCATAAACGGTTATTGCTTATTTCCAATGAATTAAGTTTTGGGTTTAAAAAATAGAAATCGTAAATATGTTTAGTGATTTCGTCCTGGCTTAAGAGTAGCCCCTGCTCATGCCTCTGCACTAAGGATGGAGAGGACCTTCTCCTCAGTAGCATAGCATTGCTCCATTCTGGTTGAGACAACACCAATTGATCAGCTTGGTCATCCAAATATGCTAGCTCGGCTACAATTGCACACGGAGGGCCTTATCCACGCTTCTTACGTTAGCCCCCCAGCCACATAGGAAGGAATTAAACTAGTCGCAACAGCAATCCACACCTCTAGAGGGCCAAGAAAGGAGGATGTCGAGGCCATCGCCATATCCCAACGCTCGCGGATTGATACGTATCCATCGAATCTACTTTTCCAAACTCTTTTGCCCTGGTTTTGGACTCTAATTTGCATCATTTGAATGGAACTAACCCGCACTGTCGTTGTTTTCAGCAGAATTGCCTTGGTGTTATTTTTGTGTAGGAATAAAAGTTCTCATAATGACTTGAACATTTACGGAGAATATTTTTGGAATAAATAAAAATTATTGGCGAAAGAATCAACCAGAGGGGATCCACCAGCTGTACACAAGGGTGGGGGCCGCGCCCCCCTGCCTTGTGGGTCCCCTGGACCTCCACCGACCACAACTCCAACTCTATATATTCACGTTCAGGGAGAAAACAATCAGAGAGAAGGATTCATCACGTTTTATGGTACAGAGCCGCCATCACCCCCCGTTCTTCATTAGGATGGCAGATTTGCAGTCCGTTTGGGGCTCCGGAGAGGGGAAATCGTCGCCATCATCATCACCAACCTTTCTCCATCACCAATTTCATGATGCTCACCGCCGTGCGTGAGTAATTCCATCGTAGGCGTGTTGGACGGTGATGGGTTGGATGAGATTTATCATGGAACAGAGTTAGTTTTGTTAGGGTTTAATCCCTAGTATCCACTATATTCTGAGATTAATGTTGCTATGACTTTGCGATGCTTAATGCTTGTCACTACGGCCCGAGTGCCATGATTTTAGATCTGAACCAATTATGTTTTCATGAATATATTTGTGTTCTTGATCCGATCTTGCAAGTTGTAGACACCTACTATGAGTTATGATCCGCATACCCCAAGGTGACAATAATTGGGATTCTTTCCGGTGATTACCGTACTTTGAGGAGTTCATGTATTCACTAAGTGCTAATGCTTTGTTCCGGTTCTCTATTGAAAGGAGGCCTTAATATCCCTTAGTTTCCATTGGGACCCCGCTGCCACGGGAGTGTAGGACAAAAGATGTCATGCAAGTTCTTTTCCATAAGCACATATGACTATATACATAATACATGCCTACACTATATTGATGAATTGGAGCTAGTTCTATGTCACCCTAGGTTATAACTGTTGCATGATGAATGCCATCCGACATAATTATCCATCACTAATCCATTGCCTACGAGTTTGTTTCATATTGATATTTGCTAAGTTACTTTTTCGTTGCCACTGTTGCGATTGTTACAAAACTGCGGCTGTTACTTTTTCCACCATTACTGTTACTTCCATACTACTTTGCTACTAAATACTTTGTTGCAGATATTAAGACTTTCAGGTGTGGTTGAATTGACAACTCAGCTGTTAATACTTGAGAATATTCTTTGGCTTCCCTTGTGTTGAATCAATAATTTTGGGTTGAATACTCTACCCTCGAAAATAGTTGTGATCCCCTATACTAGTGGGTTATCAAGACCTTTTTATGGTGCCGTTGCCGGGGGCATAGCTCTATTCTCTGAGTCACTTGGCATTTATATATGTTGATCACTATGAGGAATATGAAAGACAACAAAACCAAGATATATCTCTCTACTACGAGGGGAAGTAAGGATCTGCCATCTAGCTCTGCACTTGATTCACCTTCTGTTTTATGTAAACTTGCGACACCTACACCTGCTATTGATTCCGATATGTCGCATATTATTGATGATGCCACTTCTGCTATGCATTATGCTTATGATGATACTACTGCTTTGCTTGATAACACTGTGCCACTAGGTGAATTTCTTGATGAACAACTTGCTAGAGTTAGAGAGAATGAAATTACTGAAACTGATGATATTGTTGAAATTGAAGATTATTATTCTCCCCTATATATGAATTGCCTAAGGTACCTGAGGGTTATATTATGGATGAAGAAACTTCTAGATACTTTTTTGCTTGCAATGATATAGATGATCTTAAGAAACGATTAGCTAAGCTGGAAGAAAAATCTCTGAATGCTAGAATGCAATATGATCCTAAGTTTACAACTTCACCTATCTTTGTTAATGATAAGGATTATGAATTCTATGTCAATCCTGAGTTAATTACTTTGGTTGAATCTGATCCTTTCCATGGTTATGAATCTGAAACTGTTGTGGCACATCTTACTAAATTGAATGATATAGCCACCCTATTTGCTCATGAGGAAAAAAATTGATATAACTATATTCTTCAGTTGTTTCCTTTCTCATTAAAGGGTGATGCTAAGATATGGTTTAATTATCTTACTCCTGGTTGTGTGCGTAGTCCCCAGGATATGATATATTACTTATCTAAAAAATATTTTCCTGCTCAAAAGAAATAAGCTGCTTTACAGGAAATATTTAACTTTGCGCAAATTGAAGAAGAGAGTCTCCCACAAGCTTGGGGAGGCTTCTCCAATTACTTAATGCTTTGCCTGATCATGCTCTCAAGAAAAATGAAATACATGATATTTAGGGACCACCTAGATAGTTGTGCTGGTTGTGTATTTAGGGAACAAACTGTTGAGCAAGATGAAAAACTGTTGAATAATATATTGAGCAATGATGATGATTGGACTCTTCCCGAACCACCAACTAAGCCAACTTCGAAGAAAAGAGGTATTCTATTTCTTAGTCCTGAAGATATGCAAGAGGCAAAGAAATCTATGAAAGAAAAAGGTATTAAAGCTGAGGATGTTAAGAATTTACCGCCTATTGAAGAGATACATGGTCTTAATATTCCGACATGGGTAGTAGAGGTAAATCCTCAATATAGATTTGATGAAGGTGATATTCCTTATAATAAGTCTGCTAGTTAATGCTTGGACGAATTTGATAACTTCATTGTTAAACAAGAAAACTTCAATGCTTATGTTTGTAGACAATTGAAACATAATGCTTATATGCTTGAACGCTTGGGTGATTATATTTGTAGAACTGTAACATCCCAAATTTTCAGTTTGGAATGTTATACATAGGTCATCATTGCATATCATATTTTATTGCATTTTGTCTTGATCCTCGAAATCCTAAGCAACTCAAGGACCCTCAGAGAGAGTTGGGGATTTCCCTGTCTTCATATTTGAGTTTTATCAAATATTTAAACAAGGATTTTTGGTTTTAATTATTTTTCTCTCCGAAAATATTTCATATTAAAATATATGAGAGGAGATAATATGACTTCTCCAAAATAAATGAAATATTGGTGGAAAAAGATTAAAATCAAATATTTGATTTCTATCCGGAGTTGATTGCTATTTTATTTGAATGAGAATAAAATTGCACGTTTTCAAAGTTGCATTTTAGGGCCAAGAAAACGTTCATCATGTTCTAAATATTTTATTTAGACGGTGAAAATTTGTTTTGGCGTTTTTTGATTTTGATTTTATTTTCTAGGATTTATTTGGTTTCGGTGAAATTATTTAAAAAACGCACAGCGCCCGACTGGGCCAAGGCCCAACCGAGCCAGGCCGCCGGCCCGCCTGCCCCGCCGCCGCCTCCCGCGCCGATTCCGGCCAGGACACAGCCGGCGCAAGCCGAGTCCGGCCAGGACTCCACCCGCGCCGCCTTGCCCCCTCCCCCAAGTCGCCGCCGCCCCTCCTCTTATAAGTCGCCCCCCCCTTTGAACCCTGAGCCGCCCCGCGCCACCCGCCGCCGCAAGCCGCCCGCCTCGCGCCGTCGCTGCCGCGCCGCCGCCGCTTGTCGCCGCTGCCCCGCGCCGCCCCGCCCCACTCGCCGGAGCCACCCCGCCGCGCCGGATCCTCGCCGGAGGTATAAGCGTCGTTCGGGCTTTTTTATAAAACCCGGTTTGGTTTTTGTTAGAAACCCTAGTTTTTTTGGATAAATCGGTTCGCCCATTTTTGTTGGTTTAGTTACTTTGCGGACGTTCGTCCGCACGTCCGTTTTAACGAACGGCGTTCACTCGTTAACCACAGACAACGAACGTTTGTTCGTTAGCCTGTTCATCAGATTTCTTTTTCTCGGATTTTCCGCGATTATTTTCAATCGCGATTTCTGATCTGATTTTCGTTTTAGTTTATCTTTTCTGTCGTTTGTCGGAATCAGGCGATTCAAGCCCCTAGATCTTCGTCTCGAAACCCTCTTTCCGTTTAACCAACTTGAACAAGCTTTTTCTACTGTAAAATTTGACCTTAGTCTAGATTAGTAAACGGATTTTGTTTCTTTCGCAGTTTGAGTTTCGTTGCTCCGTTTGATTTGATTCTTTTCGCAAATCGGAGTTCTTAAGTTGAACTTTCTGGTTAGATCTTCTTATTTGAGTTTTACCCGTGTTTCTTTGCTTGATTGCTTATGTATGCTATTGTTTGTTTGCGATAGAACACCCGGAGTGCGAAGCATGCTACTACGAGTCCCTAGGTTTTGCGGATCATCAGCAAGGCAAGTAACACTTTGATCATACCCCTTTATCACCCAGTTTTTATGCATTAGTTCCAATCCTCAAACATTGCATGGTTAGGATGTGATTAACATGTGGGTTGGGAAGTAGTTGATGAGGTAGAACCTATTGCCCTGTTATATTCAAACCCTTGGGAGTTACTTCTACGTATTGCTTTTATTGCTATGCTATGCTCGTAGACGTGGTTGGGTGAGTGAAATCCATGACAGATGTCAGATTGTTAATTAATGGTTCAACTTAAGGTGGCAACTTGAATACACATCTGGGTGGATTGTTTGTTGGGCACCTGGGAAATCCAGTGTTGTCCTAGGATATCCCGGAGTACCCGTGTGATAATCCTATGGTCCGCCACCCAGGCTCAAAGGGAACCGGGATATTTTCATGCTAGAAACTTCTGTGTGCATCCACAAGCTATTATGGGCTCTAGCATAGTTGAGTAAGTTGCATGAAGCTCCCGAAGAGGTGGATCAATAGGTAGAGGGATGTAGGTTGGTATGGTCTGCCCGGAGTAAGGGGTTAATGCTTCTGAAAGACTGTGTCTCGGTCATCCGTTTCTCAAACACCCTGTAGTGCGAGAAATTCAACGGAGGAGATCCAGTCTTGTGGGGAAAAGTGCGCAAACCTCTGCAAAGTGTATAAACTAATAATGGTTAGCCGTGTCCCTGGTTATGGACATCTTGAGTATCTAGTACTTGGAGTATCATAAGTATCTCATCACTCTAAAATAATATTGTTGGGTTGTTAATTACTTTAATTTGGATTGAGTTGGAGGAACCTTCTCAATGATGTTTCAGCTACCATGATAGTTAAATAAATCTATTCCTTTGTTGTAGGAAAAAATTGGCTTTTCGCAAAAACTATAACCTAGAGCTTTCCACCAGCCAAATATGCATGTAGTGATAGCATTATTCTGCCTTTGCTCTACTATGTTACTTTGCCAGCATATTCCATGTGCTGACCCGTTTTCGGGCTGCAACGTATTATGTTGCAGACTTTTCAGACGAGGTGTAAGGTACGTTAGGTCGTTGCCGTCCAGCTCAGCTATGCCGTTGGAGTTGATGGACTCACTTTATCTTCCAAGCCTTCCGTTGTTATCGTATTAGATGACCTTAAGCCATATTTACTGTAATAAGTTCTCTTTTGAGACATTCGATGTAATAAGTGTGTGATTGCCACTCTGTTATAAATCCTCGAGTACTGTGTGTGTCAGCATTACCGATCCAGGGATGACACTGAAGCATAGAGACTTGACCGTTTGAGGTCGGGTCGCTACAAGATGGTATCAGAGCACACGCTGAGTGTAGGACACGACCACTAAGCTAAAGCCCTAGATCACTATTCTCTTCTCATTTCTGACTCCTCTCCATTTTCTACTCTTTAGGATGGCGGACGCAAGGAACAAGTTTGCAAAACCGGATGAAGAAGCACCTTTTGGACGACACTTGAAGGAAGTCACTAGGTACCTGAACATTGGAATACCAAGCTTCACCGGGACTTACAATGCCACTTTACCAGAAGAGGAGCGATGGATGATTCAAGTTCAAGTTCCAGGAAGGACATTCGCGCCAGTCACTAAGCCCATAGAGTTTTCCTTCGATGCACCAACCCGGAGTCTAGGAAAGAGTATGGCAGCTCACATCACCATGGGACGCATTGGAGAAGTTTATCATAAGGAGCTTAAGGATACTATCTATCAGATTTGTGGGCGCCGAGATGAGTAATGGGAGATGATCAGCACCAGGAAGGATAGATCAATTGCATCTTTCATCCAGGAGTTAAACCAACACATTCGTCGCCGGGAGAACCAGATGTGCGCAGGAATGATAGACCTAAAGAAGGAAATGACTAGGATCACAGAACTGGAGGAAGAACTTAAGGCTACTCGTGAAGATTATGAGGAGGAAATCTTCGTACTAGTGGAGAAGAATGACGATCTGGAAAGGAAGCTAGGAGTATTCCTAGGAGACCCCGCACCAGGAGGAGAAGACGAAGAACCCAAGGAGATTCGCCCAGAGGACTACATTATCATCGACGACACCGACTCAGACCCCGATAATAGCGATAATGACTATGAAGACGAAGCTGGAGCAGACATCATGGAGTCTTCAACCGAAGAATATTTTTAGTAGACCACCACATCAGTAGTAGAATTCCACCATGTAAATAGTATAGTCCGAGCACTTTTGTAACGATAGTTAGATCGATTATATGCCCTTGCTTGATTGATTGAGTGAAATGTTTGTATTTGTCTCATGTGCATATGGGTAGTGTTTTCTCATTAGACCTCATTCTATTCTAATCTCTCCCATCTAAACCCATCAGATGTCTCTGAGACGTGACCCCGAATTTACCTTCCCACTAGAGCTCACTCAGTTGATCCAGCAGCAGAATACCCTGATGAAGTTGTTAGTTCAGAACCAAGGAAACAACAATAATCCACCGCCACCACCACCAGTTGACAACTTAGCCCGTTTCCTAAGGTTGCAGCCGCCGGTGTTTTCCAGTAGCACCAAGCCCATAGTAGCAGATGATTGGCTCCGCAGGATTGTAAGGGAGTTAACCACTGCAGGATGTACTGATGCTGAGAAGGTGCATTTTCCGCACATCAGTTGGATGGACCAGCAGCCTCATGGTGGGATAATTACACTGTCACCTACCCTATAGCCACTGTTACATGGGATCAGTTTTAGCAAGCTTTCCATACAGCCCATGTCTCAACTGGAGCTATGAGTATGAAGAAGCGTGAGTTTCGCAACTTACGCCAGGGGAACCGTATTGTGGCTCAGTACGCGGATGAGTTTAGCAAGTTATCCCGTTATGCCCCTGATGAGGTGGCCACAGATGCCGCAAAGCAGGAGAAGTCTATGGAAGGGCTAAATGATGAGATGAGCATGCAGTTGATGGTGGCAACATTCAACAACTACCAGGAGTTGGTAGACAAGGCTCTTATGGTTGAAGGGAAGCAGCAGCAGATTGAGAGCCGTAAGAGGAAGTATGGACAAGGAAGGTATAATTCACGAGCTCAGCAGGAGCCTTGCCTAACACCAAACTCGGGAGGACTTGTTCATAACCATGGAGGCCACACCCATAATGGAGGAAGTAACCATAATCATACTAGCCCAAGGAATGGGAATGGGAATGGAGTAAGCAACAATCAGAACCGCTCCAATCCAGCCACACCCGCGAAGAGAGACCTAAGCCACGTTACTTGTTTCAAGTGCGGGAAGAATGGACACTATGCCATGGAGTGCCCTGAAGCGGAGAATGGAAACAGCAATGGGAGCGCTGGAAAGAAGCCCAATCCATTCAACAAAGGACAAGTGAACCACGTCAACGTGGAGGAGGTTGAAGAGCAGCCAGACGTCTTTTACCGCCCTTGTTCTTTTTGATACTGGTGCATTGCATTCATACATATCAAGGGAATTCCTGGATAAGTTTAAACTACCAACCCAAACCCTTAGGACCCATTTGTTAGTGAGTTCACCTGGAGCAGAGTATATGGCTAGTCGATGGTGCGACCAGATACCCTTAACCATTGGTAGCCATGTTTTTCCGTCCGACCTAATAATCTTGGAGTCACAAGGATTGGATGAGATATTAGGAATGGACTGGATGTCAAAGTATGGAGGAAGCATTGACTGTGTTAGTAAGTCAATTTGTCTCACCACCCCTGAGGGAAAAAGGATCAAGTATGTATCTAGGCATGCGCCAAGGAGTAGCCAATTAAATACCCTCACGGGAGTTGTTCAGGAGGAAGTGCCTGTAGTGAAGGATTACCCGGATATTTTTCCATAGGAGTTACCAGGCATGCCATCAGATCGAGACATCGAGTTTTTGATAGAGTTATTGCTAGGCACCGGGCCTATATCGAAGAGACCATACCGGATGCCCGCAAACGATCTGGAGGAGATTAAGAAACCGATCAAGGAGTTATTGGAGAAAGGTTACATTTGACGGAGCTCATCACCATGGGGAGCCCCAGTGCTTTTGGTCGAGAAGAAGGATAAGTCTCTAAGAATGGTTGTTGATTATCGAGCGTTAAATGAGGTGACGATCAAGAACAAATACCCACTGCCGATGATCAATGATTTGTTCGACTAGCTGCAAGGAGCTAAGGTGTTTTCAAAGATCGATTTGCGATCTGGATATCACCAGCTGAAGATACGAGAGAAGGACATACCAAAGACAGCATTCACCACACGGTACAGGTTGTATGAGTATACGGTCATGTCGTTCGGACTGACTAATGCCCCTGCCTACTTCATGAGCATGATGAACTAAGTGTTCATGGAATATTTGGATAAGTTCATTGTGGTGTTCATTGATGATATAATGGTATACTCGAAGAACGAGGAGGAGCACGAAGAGCATTTGCGTTTAGTTCTCGACAAACTCAGGGAACATCAGTTGTATGCCAAGTTCAGCAAATGCAAGTTTTGGCTGAAGGAAGTTGGATTCCTTGGACATGTTATATCAGGAGAAGGTGTAGCAGTAGATCCTACCAAGGTTCAGTCAGTCACTGAATGGTTGGCACCCACTTCAGCTAGCGAGATCCGCAGTTTCCTTGGACTCGCAGGATACTATTGGAGATTCATTGAGATTTTTTCCAAAATTGCGAAGCCAATGACGGAGTTATTGAAGAAGGATACCAAATTTAAATGGACAGAAGCATGTGAGGCGATTTTTCAGGAGTTAAAGAAACGTTTGACTACAGCCCCAGTGCTGATTCTGCCAGATATACGCAAGGAGTTTCAAGTGTATTGCGATGCCTCTCGCCTATGACTTGGAAGTGTGCTAATGCAGGACGGAAGAGTTGTTTCGTATGCATCACGACAACTAAAACCGCACGAATTGAATTATGCCATCCATGATTTGTAGTTGGCTGCCGTAGTGCATGCATTGAAGACCTGGAGACATTACCTTATTGTAAATCGTTGTGATATGTACACGGATCATAAGAGTTTGAAGTACATTTTCACATAGAAGGAGCTGAACCATAGGCAGAGGAGATGGTTGGAGCTTATAAAAGATTATGACATGAAGCTTCACTATCATCCAGGCAAGGCCAATGTCGTAGCAGATGCCTTGAGCCGAAAGAGTTATGTTAATACCCTAGTGAGCACAGGATTGCCGAAGGAGTTAGCAGAGGATCTCAGGGAACTTCGATTAGAGATTGTTCCTAGAGGTTTTGTTGTAACAATGGAGGTTTAGTCTACATTGTTAGAAAAGATTCGAGAAGCTCAGAAGGATGACAAAGAGGTTGCCAAGATAAAAGAGAGAATGAGCGAAGGAAAGGCCAAAGGTTTTCGTGAGGATGAGCACGACACCTTATGGTTCGAGGACCGTGTTTATGTGCCCAATAACACAGAGATCAGGAAGTTAATACTTCAGGAGGCTCATGACTCACCATATGCGGTACACCCCGGAAACACCAAGATGTATTTGGATTTGAAGGAACATTTCTGGTGGACTGGTATGAAGAAGGATATTGCCGAGTATGTAGCCGTATGTGATGTATGTCAGAGAGTGAAGGTTGAGCATCAAAAGCCAGCAGGATTGTTACAGCCTATGCTGATACCCGAATGGAAGTGGGATAAACATGGCATGGACTTTATCACCGGATTACCCAGAACCAAATCAGGATATGATTCTATATGGGTAGTAGTCAACCGCTTGACCAAAGTAGCTCACTTTATCCCGGTGAAAACTACCTATACAAGTGCAAAGTTGGCCAAGATATATATGACCAGGATCGTATGTCTGCATGGAGTTACGAGGACCATCGTATCAGATAGAGGGACACAGTTTACTTCAAAGTTTTGGCATCAGCTGCACCAAACTTTGGGGACAAGGATGGAGTTCAGTACAGCATTCCACCCGCAGACAGATGGACAGACCAAGAGAGTCAACCAGATTCTGGAGGATATGTTGAGGGCCTGTGCGCTAGATTATGGATCTAGTTGGGATGACATTTTTCCCTACGCTGAGTTCTCATACAACAATAGCTACCAAGCCAGTTTGAAGATGGCACCGTACGAAGCCCTGTATGGACGAAGGTGCAGAACACCGTTGATGTGGGATGAAGTCGGAGACCGACAGTTGTTTGGACCAGATTTGATCAAAGAGTCTGAAGAGAAAGTTAAGTTGATCAGAGATAGACTGAAGATAGCTCAGTCCAGGCAGAAGAGTTATGCGGACCCGAAACGCAAGGAAATAACCTATGAAATTGGAGATAGAGCATATCTACGAGTGTCACCCCTGCGAGGAGTGAAACGTTTTGGAGTTAAAGGAAAGTTAGCCCCGAGATTTGTAGGACCGTATCGAATTTTGGAACGCATGGGAGAAGTTGCCTACAAGTAGGAGTTACCTGAAGGACTGTCAGGAGTTCATGATGTATTTCTTGTTTCACAGCTGAAGAAGTATCATGCTGAGATGGCCGACATACCATTAAGAGATACAATACCCTTGGAGGCGATTCAGTTGGACATCGATTTGACCTATGAGGAAAAGCCAGTCAGGATTCTCGAATTTGCCAGCCGAGTCAACCGCAGCAAGGTTATCAAGTTTTGCAAAGTTCAGGGGAGCCACCATACCGAGGATGATGCCACCTGGGAACGAGAGGATGATATTCCGCAAAGACCACCCACACCTATTCTCTAGCCAACCCGAATCTCGAGGGCGAGATTCATCTTAAGGGGGGTAGGTTTGTAACATCCCAAATTTTCAATTTGGAATGTTATACATAGGTCATCATTGCATATCATATTTTATTGCATTTTGGCTTGATCCTCAAAATCCTAAGCAACTCAAGGACCCTCGGAGAGAGTTGGGGATTTCCCTGTCTTCATATGTGAGTTTTATTAAATATTGAAACGATGATTTTTGGTTTTAATTATTTTTCTCTCTAAAAATATTTCATATTAAAATATATGAGAGGAGATAATATGACTTCTCCAAAATAAATGAAATATTGGTGGAAAAAGATTAAAATCATATATTTGATTTTTATCCGGAGTTTATTGCTATTTTATATGAATTAGAATAAAATTGCACGTTTTTCAAAGTTGCATTTTAGGGCCAAGAAAATGTTCATCATGTTCTAAATATTTTATTTAGACGGTGAAAATTTGTTTTGGCATTTTTAGATTTCTATTTTATTTTCTAGGATTTATTTGGTTTCGGCAAAATTATTTAAAAAAACGCATAGCGCTCGGCTGGGCCTTGATTCTATTTTATTTTCTAGGATTTATTTGGTTTCGGCAAAATTATTTTAAAAAACACGCAGCGCCCGACTGGGCCAAGGCCCAGCCGA
Organism: Triticum urartu; assembly: GCF_056163025.1. Taxonomy (NCBI): domain Eukaryota; kingdom Viridiplantae; phylum Streptophyta; class Magnoliopsida; order Poales; family Poaceae; genus Triticum; species Triticum urartu. Next base: position 224,374,171 of record NC_141878.1, read on the forward strand.
GCTAGGCCGCCGGCCCGCCTGCCCCGCCGCCGCCTCCCGCGCCGAGTCTGGCCGGGACTCCACCCGTGTCGCCTTGCCCCCTCCCCCAAGTCGCTGCCGTCCCTCCTCTTATAAGCCGCCCCGCCTTTGAACCGAGCCGCCCCGCGCCACCCGCCACCGCAAGCCGCCCGCCTCGCCGCATCGCGCCGCCGCTTGCCCCGCGCCACCCCGCCCCGCTCCCCGGAGCCGCCCCGCCGCGCCGGATCCTCGCTGGAGTTATAAGCGTCGTTTGGTTTTAAAAAAATGATCCGGTTTTTGTTAGAAACCCTAGTTTTTTGGATAAATCGGTTCGCCGGTTTTTCTCGGTTTAGTTACTTTGCGGATGTTCATCCATATGTTCGTTTTAAAGAACGGTGTTCACTCGTTAGCCACAGACAACGAACATTCATTCGTTAGCCTGTTCGCCAGATTTCTTTTTCTCCAATTTTCCGCGATTATTTTCAATCGCGATTTCTGATTCGCTTTTCGTTTTAGTTTATCTTTTCGCTCGTTTGTCAGAATCAGGCGATTCAAGCGCCTAGATCTTCGTCTCGAAACCCTCTTTCCTATTAACCAACTTGAACAAGCTTTTGCTACTGTAAAATTTGGCCTTAGTACAGATTAGTAAACGGATCTTGTTTCTTTCGCAGTTTGAGTTTCGTTGCTCCGTTTGATTTGATTATTTTCGCAAACCGGAGTTCTTAAGTTGAACTTTCTGGTTAGATCTTCTTAGTTGAGTTTTACCCGTGTTTCTTTGTTTGCTTGATTTCTTATGTATGGTATTGTTTGTTTGCAATAGAACACCCGGAGTGCGAAGCGTGCTACTACGAGTCCCTAGGTTTTGCGGATAATCAGCAAGGCAATTAACACTTTGATCATACCCCTTTATCACCCAGTTTTTATGCATTAGTTCCAATCCTCAAACATTGCATGGTTAGGATGTGATTAACATGTGGGTTGGGAAGTAGTTGATGAGGTAGAACCTATTGCCCTGTTATATTCAAACCCTTGGGAGTTACTTCTATGTATTGCTTTTATTGCTATGCTATGCTCGTAGACGTGGTTGGGTGAGTGAAATCCATGACAGATGTGAGATTGTTAATTAATGGTTCAACTTAAGGTGGCAACTTGAATACACATCTGGGTGGATTGTTTGTTGGGCACCTGGGGAATCCAGTGTTGTCCTAGGATATCCCGGAGTACCCGTGTGATAATCCTATGGTCCGCCACCCAGGCTCAAAGGGGACTGAGATATTTTCATGCTAGAAACTTCTGTGTGCAGCCACAAGCTATTATGGGCTCTAGCATAGTTGAGTAAGTTGCATGAAGCTCCCGAAGAGGTGGATCAACAGGTAGAGGGATGTAGGTTGGTATGGTCTGCCTGGAGTAAGGGGTTAATGCTTCTGAAAGACTGTGTCTCGGTCATCCGTTTCTCAAACACCCTGTAGTGCGAGAAATTCAACGGAGGAGATCCAGTCTTGTGGGGAAAAGTGCGCAAACCTCTGCAGAGTGTATAAACTAATAATGGTTAGCCATGTCCCTGGTTATGGACATCTTGAGTATCTAGTACTTGGAGTAGCATAAGTATCTCTTCACTCTAAAATAATATTGTTGGGTTGTCAATTACTTTAATTTGGATTGAGTTGGAGGAACCTTCTCAATGATGTTTCAGCTACCATGATAGTTAAATAAATCTATTCCTTTGTTGTAGGAAAAAATTGGCTTTTCACAAAAACTATAACCTAGAGCTTTCCACCAGCCAAATATGCATGTAGTGATAGCATTATCCTGTCTTTGCTGTACTATGTTACTTTGCCAGCATATTCCATGTGCTGACATTATGTTGCAGACTTTTCAAACGAGTAAGGTACGTTAGGTCATTGCCGTGCAGCTCAGCTATGCCGTTGGAGTTGATGGACTCACTTTATCTTCCAAGCCTTCCGCTGTTATCGTATTAGACGGCCTTAAGCCATATTTATTGTAATAAGTTCTCTTTTGAGACATTCGATGTAATAAGTGTGTGATTGCCACTCTGTTATAAATCCTCGACTACTGTGTGTGTCAGCGTTACCGATCCAGGGATGACACTAAAGCACAGAGACTTGACCGTTTGAGGTCGAGTCGCTACAAGAACTGTTGATGATCTTAAGCTTATTAGTAAACATGCTTCTATGGTAAAAACTCAAGTAGAACAAGTACTTAAGGCATAAGATGATTTGCTCAATAAGATGAATAGTAATAAACAATGATCATACTGTTAGAGTTATGACTAGATGTGGTAAAATGACTCAAGAACCTTTGTATCCTGAAGGTCATCCTAAGAGAATTGAGAAAGAATCTCATAGAATTAGTACGGATGCACCTAGTCCTTCTAATAAAAAGAAAAGGAAAACTGATAGGACTTTGCATGCTTCTGGTGAACATGTTATAGATACACCTGAGAATATTTCTATCTCTAATGCTGAGACACAATCTGGTAATGAGCAAGAACCTAGTGATAATGTTAATGATGATGTTCATGGTGATGCTCAACCTAGTAATGATAATGATGTGGAGATTGAACTTTCTGTTGATCTTCATAACCCACAATCTAAGAATCAACGTTATGATAAGAGAGACTTCGTTGCTAGGAAGCATGGTAAAGAAAGAGAACCATGGGTTCAGAAACACATGCCCTTTCCTCCTAAACCATCCAAGAAAAAGGATGATGAGGATTTTGAGCTCTCTGTTGAAATGCTTAGACCTGTCTTTTGCATATGTGTTTGACTGATATTCTGAAAATGTCTCCTTATGCCAAGTATATGAAAGATATTGTTACAAATAAAAGAAAGATACCGGAAGCTGAAATTTTCACCATGCTTGCTAATTGTACTTTTAAGGGTGGAATACCAAAGAAACTGGAGATCTAGGAATACCAACTATACCATGCTCCATTAAAAGAAACTATGTTAAAACTCCTTTATGTGATTTTGGAGATGGTGTTAGTGTTATGCCTTTCTCTTTGTATCGTAGACTTGAATTGAATTGGTTGAAACCTACTGAAATCTCTTTGCAATATGGCTGATAAATCAACTGCCATACCCATCGGTATTTGTGAGGATGTTCCTATTGTGGTTGCAAACGTTACTATATTAACGAGCTCGTTATTCTTGATATTCCCGAGGATGATAGTATGTCGATCATCCTTGGTAGAACCTTTTTGAATACTGCAGGGGTTGTTATTGATTGCAACAAGGGCAATGTCACTTTTCATGTTAATGGTAATGAGCATACAGTACACTTTCCAAAGAAACAACCTCAAGTGAATAGCATCAATTCTATTGGAAAAAAGTCAACTATTGCTATTGGAGGTTTTGAATTCCCTCTCCCTACTGTCAAAAAGAAATATGATATTCTTATTGTTGGGGACATGCATATCCCCATTGAGGTTATTCGAAAATTCTCTGGTTTCATGTCATTTGAAAGAAGTTTGTTAATAAGACTTGATCAACCTTGTTAATGGATTCCTTTTGATGGGCACGAGATGGATGAATTTAGAAAGCACAACTTTTCTGTACCCACTTTTTTACATTCTGTTATTTATATTAAATAAAGCAAAAATAGTATTATCCGTCTGTTTTATGAATTATCCGTGCAATAAAAAATGTCCCAAAAATAAAAGTTCTCCAAATGCCCTGAAAATTTAGTATGATTTTTTTAGAATATTTGATAATTTCTAGCACGGAGAACACACCAGGGGGATGCACTAGTGGACCACAAGGGTGGAGGGCGTGCCCTACCCCCTGGGCGCGCCCCTGCCTTGTGGGTCCCACGTGGGTCCCCCAGACTTATTCCAGCACCCGTCCACTTCATCTTCGTCCAGAAAATATCATCACGTTGCTCAAACCCACGTTCTTGCTCATCTTGCTGCCATTTTCGATCGCCTTGTGCAAAGCTCCATTTGCAAAACTGTTTTGGGGGATTGTTCTTCGGTATGTGACTCCTCAAAATGGTCCAATTAGTTTTTTTCTAGTGCTTTATATATTGCAATTTTTTCCACTATGGTGACCTTGTTCTTGAGCTTGCATGTCAAATTTATATGGTCCAAACTAGTTTTGATGCATGATATAGCCTCTAGGCACTTGTGGGAGTAGTTGCTATCGATTTTGTTGAGTTTTGTTCACTTTTATTTTGAGTGACTAAAAATTTCAGAAATGTTCAGAGAAAAGAAATGATGAAAAGATGGTTGAGAAGCTCTTCAAGTCGGGGTTCAAAGGAAAATGAAAATGAAGAGAAGAAGAAGCCCTAGGACAACCTTCCTCACACCGTGGAGGTTCGGTCGTGTGAATGGCCAAGTGATGCATTCTTGGGGGTGGCCGGAATTTATGAGGATTTCTATTATTTGGCTGAGAATGCAGGCATCACTGACTTCCTCCATGATAAGTGTGATCAATACCTCCTACTCACTAATACCTTCATGCAAAATTATCACTTTCATGCTAGGAAATCACCACCCACTGTAGAGTTTCATTCATATGACGAGCATAAGGAGATGACGCTTTATGATTTTTGCGAGGTTTGCAAATTACCTTATGAGGGCAGCGTCAGTGAACCACGTCCTAGAGATGTGGAATATTTTATTTATGAAGTTATAGAAGGGGAAGAGAGAGGAGTGTCAGAGGCTAGAGTGGCTAGTTTACATTTTCTTGTTTTACTCTATTACTCATTATTTGTGGGAAGATGTTTAATTGGTCGGGGGGAGAGTGGAGACCTTAGTGCCCCTGACTTTGCTATTTTGTGCCATGCTTTACTTCTTGATAGAACTTTTAGTTTGGGCGCCATGGTTGCTCAATAGTTCAGTTTAAACCGTTCAAGGGGTCCTACCTTTGGAGGTATCTATGCCTCCCGCGTTGCTAAACGCTTTGAGATACCCATTAGGCACAATGAGGAAGAGGAGATGTTGTTACCCACTAGATATATATTTAGACTATAACAGTATGGTAGCACATGATTTTATTAGTGATGATAAGGACAAGAGACTCATCTATAACCTGGTATTCAGCCATAAGACTTGTCAGATTATTACTTTGACTGCACCTCCTTTGTTCGATATTCATTCAGGCAGGTATATCATTTTTCCCGAGGACATTTATGCATACTTGAAGCGGACGCAATCCCTAATTCGTGAGCCAGAACCATCACCTGATCCGTATGAGGAGTCTATTTATCAGTGGGAGCCATAGGAGCTCTCTAACTAGTGGAACCCTCATGATCCTCCTCAGTACCCAGGAGAGGGCTACTTTGATCCGTGGGCATAGACCAACTTAGGCCAAAAGCCTAAGGTTGGGGGAATACGTATTTATCACCGACAATATATTCATGTTCATACACTCATTCGAGTTGTCGGTGTTCATACTTTTTCATTGTATCATCCATGCTAGTTTATTTTCTTTCCCCCGCTTTCTTCTTGTGTGTTTGGAAAACTTTGAGAAAATCCAAAAATATTAGTTGTAGCTTCCTTTTAGTTTTCCTTTCCATTTTCATTTAGTAGTAGTACTAAAGAAAACCCAAAAAGATTTCTCATTCTTCTTTTATTTGTTGGGAGCTTTCTCGTCTAAATAGTTTTTCTCGTTCTTGTTTTTACTTTCCTCGGAAAAACACAAACTCAAAAAAATATTTTAGTGTGTTTCTTTGAAATTCTTTTTTCCTTTCTTTGGGTCGAGAGGAAAAGACCACGAGGAAAATGTTGAGTGGCTCTCATATGCATTATTGTTGATCTAACAGAGAGCACATATTACTTTGTCTTCTCCTTTGAATAATGTTTGCATATTCCAGCTTAGTCCAATGCACGTGCACGCATATTATTATTCACACCGTTCGGTCATGCAAGTGAAAGGCAATAATGATGATATATGATGAAATGATTGAGATGAGGAAAAGCTGGTATCAACTCGACCTATTTTGTTTTTGTAAATATGATTAGTTCATCGTTCTTGATTCAGCCCATTATGAATGAAACATGTTTGCAATGACAATTAGAGATTATAGTTACTCATGCCATGCTTAATTAGCTAGGAGTTTATAATGGTTTTCCTTGCGTGCCAACATGCAAATTAAAATGGTTGTGATGTGGTATGATAGGATCGTATCCTCCTTTGAATGATTTAAGTGGCTTGACTTGGCACATGTTCACGCATGTAGTTCAATCAAAATCAACATAGCCTTCACGATATTTATGTTCATGGTGAGTTATATCCTACTCATGCTTGCACTCAATGTTGGTTAATCTCAATGCATGTTTATGACTGTTTTTGCTCTCTAGTTGGTTGCTCCTCAATCTTTTGCTAGCCTTCACTTGTACTAAGCAGGAATAGTGCTTGTGCATCCACTTCCATAAACCCAAAGTTGTTCCATATGAGTCCACCATACCTACCTATATGCGGTATTTACCTACCGTTCCAAGTAAAATTCATGTGCCAAACTCTAAACCTTCAAATAATATTCTGTTTTGTATGCCCAAATCGCTCATGTAGTGACTGGGGGTTGTCAGTATCTTCCATGCTAGGTGGGTTATTCTCACGATGAGTGTTGATTCACTTTTCATTCACGAGAAAGTGGTTGTTAATCGGGATGCCAAGCTCCATGCTCGAAATCAAATCAAAATATAATTTCAAACAAAACCCCCTGGGAATGTTGTTGGTATGGACGGTACCCGTTGTTTCGGACCAGCCATTGAGTGTGCTTGTTGGTGGAGGGGGAGTAAAAACTTTACCATTCTGTTTGGGAACCTCCTATAATATATGTAGCACGGAAGATACGGAGATCTCTTGGTTGTTATGTTGACTATGAAAGCATACAACTCAAAATTATATTCATCTCTGTTTTAAAGCTCGAGCTCTGGCACCTGTGCAAATCCATGTTTCCCTTTGTGAAGGTACTATCTATTTACTTTTATTACTGAGTCATCATCCTCTTATAAAAAGCACTAGTTAGGGAGCACCACTGTCATTTGTATGCTTTGTTATTAATTGATATTGACTATGACTGTGACTGGATCTCTTTTACCATGAATTACAATGTCTAGTCAGTCCTTGATCTTCAGGGGTTCTCTGCATTTATGTTTTGCGGTCTCAGAAAGGGCTAGCAAGATACCATTTTGTTATATCATATCATGATTGTTTTGAAAATGTGTTGTCACCTGAGATTTATTATTATTGCTCGCTAGTTTATTATGCCATTCATATGAGTAAATCTGAGACCTAAATGTTATTGTGAATATGGTTAGTTCATAATCTTTGCTGAAAACCTGAATGTTGGCTATACATATTTGCAACAACAAGACCAAACAGAGTTTGTAGAAGTTTTTCTTTATCACTTTCAGTTTGTCAACTGAATTGCTTGAGGACAAGCAATGGGTTAAGCTTGGGGGAGTTGATACGTCTCCATCATATCTACTTTTCCAAACTCTGTTGCCCTTGTTTTGGACTCTAATTTGCATGATTTTAATGGAACTAACCTGGACTGACGTTGTTTTCAGCATAATTGCCTTGATGTTATTTTCATGCAGAAATGAAAGTTCTCGGAAAGACCTGAAAATTTACGGAGAATATTTTTGAAATAAATAAAAATATTGGCGAAAGAATCAACCAGCGGGGACCCACCAGCTATCCACAAGGGTGGGGGGCTCCCCCCCTAGGGCGCGCCCCCTGCCTTGTGGGTCCCGTCGACCTCCACCGACCTCAACTCCAACTCTATATATTCACGTTCGGGAAGAAAAAAAATTAGAGAGAAGGATTCATCACGTTTTATGATACGGAGCCGCCGTCACCCCCTGTTCTTCATCGGGAGGGCAGATCCGGAGTCCGTTTGGGGCTCCGGAGAGGGGAAATCGTCGCCATCATCATCACCAACCTTCCTCCATCATCAACTTCATGATGCTCACTGTCGTGTGAGTAAATCCATCGTAGGCTTGCTGGACGATGATGGGTTGGATGAGATTTATCATGTAATCGATTTAGTTTTGTTATGGTTTGATCCCTAGAATCCACTATGTTCTGAGATTGATGTTGCTATGACTTTCCTATGCTTAATGCTTGTCACTAGGGCCCGAGTGCCATGATTTCAGATATGAACCTATTATGTCTTAATGAATATATTTGTGTTCTTGATCCGATCTTGCAAGTTGTAGACACCTACTATGGGTTATGATCCGCATACCCCAAGCACTATAGGAATCAAGCACTTTGTCGTCTGCCATGATGGACGACAAAGGCATGCCTGGCGGATGGCAAAGGCCTTTGCCGTCCTCCAGCGGACGGCAACAGGTCCGGCTGAATAAGCTACAAGAAGGGATCTTTGTCGTCTGCTGGCGGGCGGCAAAGATGAAATGGTCTTCCTGGATGGCACACGTGGCGGGTTAGGTCCGTTAGGGGGTTATGAAGGAAATATGCCCTAGAGGCAATAATAAAGTTGTTATTTATATTTCCTTATATCATGATAAATGTTTATTATTCATGCTATAATGGCATTAATCGGAAACTTAGTACATGTGTTAATACATAGACAAATAGAGTGTCCCTAGTATGCCTCTACTTGACAAGCTCTTTAATCAAAGATGGTTAAGTTTCCTGACCATAGACATGTGTTGTCATTTGATGAAGGGGATCACATCATTAGAGAATGATGTGATGGACAAGACCCATCCATTAGCTTAGCATTATGATCGTTTAGTTTTATTGCTATTGCTTCTTCATGACTTATACATATTCCTATGACTATGAGATTATGCAACTCCCGACTACCGGAGGAACACTTTGTGTGGTATCAAACATCACAACGTAATTAAGTGATTATAAAGATGCTCTACAGGTGTCTTCGATGGTGTTTGTTGAGTTGGCATAGATCGAGATTAGGATTTGTCACTCCGAGTATCGGAGAGGTATCTCTGGGCCCTCTCGGTAATGCACATCACTATAAGCCTTGCAAGCAATGTGACTAGTGAGTTAGTTATGGGATGATGCATTACGAAATGAGTAAAGAGACTTGCCGGTAATGAGATTGAACTAGGTATGATGATACCGACGATCGAATCTCGGGCAAGTAACATACCGATGACAAAGGGAATGACGTATGTTGTTATCCGGTTTGACCGATAAAGATCTTCGTAGAATATGTAGGAGCCAATATGAGCATCCAGGTTAGACTATTGGTTATTGACCGAAGATGTGTCTCGGTCATGTCTACATAGTTCTCGAACCCATAGGGTCCGCACGCTTAACATTTGATGACGATTTGTATTATGAGTTATGTGATTTGATGACCGAAGTTTGTTAAGAGTCCTCGATGAGATGACGGACATGACGAGGAGTCTCGAAATGGTCGAGAGGTAAAGATTGATATATTGGAAGGTTACATACAGACATCGGAATGGTTCCGATAAGGTTTGGGGATTTTTCGGTGTACTAGGAGGTTACCGGAACCCCCCCCCCCCCCCCCGGGAAAGTTATTGGGCCTAATGGGCCATAGTGGAGGAGAGGAGGCAGGCCACAGGAGGTGGAGTGCGCCCCCTTGCCCCGATCCGAATTGGATAAGGGGAGGGGCCGTGGCCCCCCTCTTTCGTTCTCCCTCTCCCTCCTTTCCCCTTTCCCCCTCTCCGTTGGAAGGAACGGGGGGCGAATCCTACTAGGTTTGGAGTCCTAGTAGGACTCCCCCCCTTGGCGCGCCTCCCCCTTGGCCGGCCTCCTCCTCCCCCTCCTTTATATACGTGGGCAAGGGGCACCCCAAAGCACAACAGACAATCTCTTAGCCGTGTGCGGTGCCCCCTCCATAGTTTAACACCTCAATCATATCATCGCAGAGGTGTCGTATGTTCGGTACTTGGATCAGTTGGATCGTGAAGACGTTCAACTACATCAACCGCGTTACTAAACACTTCCGCTTTCGGTCTATGAGGGTACGTGGACACACTCTCCCCTCTCGTTTCTATGCATCTCCTAGTTAGATCTTGCGTGATCGCGGGATTTTTTTTTATTTACTACATTCTCCAACAGTGGTATCAGAGCCAGGTTTATCCGTAGATGTTATCTGCACGAATAGAACACAAAGAGTTGTGGGTAGTATTAGTCATACTACTTACCACCAACGTCTTACTTTGATTCGGCGGTATTGTTGGATGAAGCGGCCCGGACCGACATTACATGACCGCGTTCATGAGACTGGTTCTACCGACATACTTCGCACACAGGTGTCTCGCAGGTTTCTGTTTCTCCAACTTTAGTTGAATCGAGTTTGACTATGGCCGGTCCTTGTTGAAGGTTAAAACAGCAGACTTGACGAAAAATTGTTGTGGTTTTGATGCGTAGGTAAGAACGGTTCTTGCTAGAAGCCTGTAGCAACCATGTAAAACTTGCAACAAGAAAGTAGAGGACGTCTAACTTGTTTTTGCAGGGCATGTTGTGATGTGATATGGTCAAGACGTGATGAGATATAAATTGTTGTATGAGATGATCATGTTTTGTAAAAGTTATCGGCAATTGGCAGGAGCCTTATGGTTGTCGCTTTATTGTATGAAATGCAATTGCCATGTAATTGATTTACTTTATCACTAAGCGGTAGTGATAGTCGTAGAAGCAATAGTTGGCGAGAAGACAACAACGCTATGATGGAGATCAAGGCGTCAAGCCGGTGGCGATGGAGATCATAACGGTGCTTTGGAGATGGAGATCAAAGGCAGAAGATGATGATGGCCATATAATGTCACATATTGTGATTACATGTGATGTTTATCTTTTATGCATCTTATTTTGCTTAGTACGGCGGTAGCATTATAAGATGATCCCTCACTAAATTTCAAGGTACAAGTGTTCTCCCTGAGTATGCACTGTTGCTATAGTTCGTCGTGCCCAGACACCACGTGATGATCGGGTGTGATAAGCTCTACGTTCACATACAATGGGTGCAAGCCAGTTTTGCACGTGCAGAATACTCGGGTTAAACTTGACGAGCCTAGCATATGCAGATATGGCTTCGGAACACTGAGACCGAAAGGTCGAACGTGAATCATATAGTAGATATGATCAACATAGTGATGTTCACCATTGAAAAGTACTCCATCTCACGTGATGATTGGACATGGTTTAGTTGATATGGATCATGTGATCATTTAGATGACTAGAGGGATGTCTATCTAAGTGGGAGTTCTTAAGTAATATGATTAATTGAACTTTAATTTATCATGAACTTAGTCCTGATAGTTTTTGCATATCTATGTTGTAGAGCAATAGCTCGCGTATAGCTCCCCTGTTTTATTTTTGATATGTTCCTAGAGAAAACTAAGTTGAAAGATGATAGTAGCAATGATGCGGACTGGGTCCGTGATCTGAGGATTATCCTCATTGTTGCACAGAAGAATTATGTCCTTGATGCACTGCTAGGTGACAGACCTATTGCAGGAGCAGATGCAGACGTTATGAATGTTTGACAAGCTCGGTATGACTAGTTTCAAGAAAAGGGCAAGGGAAAGAAAGGTAAATTCAAGAAGAATGGCAAGCAAGTTGCCACTCCCATGAAGAAGCCCAAAGCTAGACCTAAGCCTGAAACTAAGTGCTTCTACTTCAAAGGGAATGGTCACTGGAAGCGGAACTACCCCAAATACTTGGCGGATAAGAAGGATGGCAAAGGGAACAAAGGTATATTTGATATACATGTTATTGATGTGTACTTTACTAGTGTTCATAGCAACCCCGGGGTATTTGATACCGGTTCAGTTGCTAAGATTAGTAACTGGAAACAGGAGTTGCAAAATGAACAGAGAATAGTTAAGGGCAAGGTAACGATGTGTCTTGGAAGTGATTCCAAGGTTGATAAGATCACCATCGCACACTCCCTCTACCTTAGGGATTAGTGTTGAACCTAAATAAATGTTATTTGGTGTTTGCATTGAGCATGGATATGATTGGATCATGTTTATTGCAATACGGTTATTCATTTACGTCAGAGAATAATTGTTGTTCTGTTAACATGAATAAAACCTTTTATGGTCATACACACAATGTAAATGGTTTATTGAATCTCGATCGTAGTGATACACATATCCATAATATTGATGCCAAAAGATGCAAAGTTGATAATGATAGTCCAACATATTTGTGGCACTGCCGTTTAGGTCATATCGATATAAAGCGCATGAAGAAACTCCATGCGGATGGACTTTTGGAATCACTTGATTATGAATCATTTGATACTTGTGAACCATGCATCATGGGAAAGATAACTAAAACTCCGTTCTCCAGAACAATGGACAGAGCTAATGACTTATTCGAAATAATACATACCGATGTATGCGGTCCGATGAGTGTTGAGGCTCGCGGCGGGTATCGTTATTTTCTAACCTTCACAGATGATTTGAGCAGATATGGGTATATCTACTTAATGAAACATAAGTATGAAACATTTGGAAAGTTCAAAGAATTTCAGAGTGAAGTGGAAAATCATCGTAACAAGAAAATAAAGTTTCTATGATCTGATTGTGGAGGCGAATATTTGAGTGACGAGTTTGGTCTTCATTTGAAACAATGTGGAATAGTTTCGCAACTCACGCCACCTGGAACACCACGGTGTAATGGCGTGTCCAAACGTCGTAACCGTAATTTATTAGATATAGTGCGATCTATGATGTCTCTTACCAATTTACCACTATTGTTTTGGGGTTATGCATTAGAGACAGCTGCATTCACGTTAAATAGGGCAACATCTAAATCCATTGAGACGACACCGTATGAACTATGGTTTGGCAAGAAACCTAAGCTGTCATTTCTTAAAGTTTGGGGTTGCGATGCTTATGTGAAAAAGCTTCAACCTGGTAAGCTCGAACCCAAATCAGAGAAATGTGCCTTCATAGGATACCCAAAGGAAACTGTTGGGTACACCTTCTATCACAGACCCAAAGGAAAAATATGCGTTGCTAAGAATGGATTTTTTTTCTAGAGAAGGAGTTTCTCTTGAAAGAAGTGAGTGGGAGGAAACTAGAACTTGATGAGGTAATTGTACCTTCTCCCGAATTAGAAAGTAGTTCATCACAAAAATCAGTTCCGGTGATTCCTACACCAATTTGTGAGGAAGCTAACGATGATGATCATGAAACTTCAGATCAAGTTACTACCGAACCTCGTAGGTCAACCAGAGTACAGTCCGCACAAGAGTGGTATGATAATGTTGTTCTGGAAGTCATGTTACTAGACCATGACGAACCTACGAACTATGAGGAAGCGATGATGAGCCCAGAATCCGTGAAATGGCTTGAGGCCATGAAATCTGAGATATGATCCATATATAAGAACAAAGTGTGGACTTTTGTGGACTTGCCAAATGATCGGCAAGCCATTGAGAATAAATGGATCTTCAAGAGAAAGACGGACGCTGATAGTAGTATTACTATCTACAAAGCTTGACTTGTCGAAAAACGTTTTTGACAAGTTCAAGGTGTTGCCTATGATGAGATTTTCTCACTCATATCGATGCTTAAAGTATGTATGAATCATGTTAGCAATTGCCACATTTTATGAAATCTGGCAAATGGATGTCAAAACTGCATTCCTTAATGGATTTATTAAAGAAGAGTTGTATATGATACAACCAGAAGGTTTTGTCAATCGTAAAGGTGCTAACAAAATGTGCAAGCATCTCGGAGTTGGAATATACGCTTTGATGAGTTGATCAAAGCATATAGTTTTATACAGATATGCGGTGAAGCCTATATTTACTAGAAAGTGAGTGGGAGCACTACAGCCTTTCTGATAAGTATATGTGAATGACATATTGTTGATCGGAAATGATGTAGAATTTTCTGGAAAACATGAAGGAGTGTTTAAAAGGAGTTTTTCAAAGAAAGACCTTGGTGAAGCTGCTTACATATTGGGCATCAAGATCTATAGAGATAGATCAAGACGCTTGATAAGATTTTTCAATGAGTACATACCTTGACAAGATTTTGAAGTGTTTCAAAATGGAACAGTCAAAGAAGGAGTTCTTGCCTGTATTGCAACGTGTAAAGTTGAGTAAGACTCAAAACACGACCACGGCAGAAAATAGAAAGAGAATGAAAGTCATTCCCTATGCCTCAGCCATAGGTTCTATAAAGTATGCTATGCTGTGTACCAAACCTATTGTGACCTTGCCACGAGTTTGGCAAGGGGGTACGATAGTGATCCAGGAGTGGATCACTGGACAGCGGTCAAAGTTATCCTTAGTTACCTAAGAGGACTAGGGAAATATTTCTCGGTTATGGAGGTAATAAAGAATTCATCGTAAAGAATTATGTCGATGCAAGCTTATACACCAATCCGGATGACTCTAAGTCTCAATCTGGATACATATTGAAAGTAGGAGCAATTAGCTAGAGTAGCTCCATGCAGAGCATTGTAGACATAGAAAATTTGCAAAATACATATGGCTCTGCATGTGACGGACCCATTGACTAAACTTATCTCACAAGCAAAATTGATCACACCTTAGTACTCTTTGTTTGTTAATCACATAGCGGTGTGAACTAGATTATTGACTCTACTAAAACCCTTTGGGTATTAGTCACATGGCGATCTGAACTAATCACATAAAGATGTGAACTATTGGTGTTAAATCACATGATGATGTGAACTAGATTATTGACTCTAGTGCAAGTGGGAGACTGAAGGAAATATACCCTAGAGGCAATAATAAAGTTGTTATTTATATTTCCTTATATCATGATAAATGTTTATTATTCATGCTAGAATTTTATTAACCAGAAACTTAGTACATGTGTGAATACATATACAAACAGAGTGTCCCTAGTATGCCTCTACTTGACTAGCTTGTTAATCAAAGATGGTTAAGTTTCCTGACCATAGACATGTGTTGTCATTTGATGAACGGGATCACACCATTAGAGAATGATGTGATGGACAAGACCCATCTGTTAGCTTAGCATTATGATCGTTTAGTTTTATTGCTATTGCTTTCTTCATGGCTTATACATATTCCTCTGACTATGAGATTATGCAACTCCCGACTACCGGAGGAACACTGTGTGCTATCAAACGTCACAACATAAATGCGTGATTATAAAGATGCTCTACAAGTGTCTCCGATGGTGTTTTTTGAGTTGGCATAGATCGAGATTAGGATTTGTCACTCCGAGTATCGGAGAGGTATCTCTGGGCCCTCTCAGTAATGCACATCACTATAATCCTTGCAAGCAATGTGACCAATGAGTTAGTTACGGGATGATGCATTATAGAACGATTAAAGAGACTTGTCGGTAACGAGATTGAACTAGGTATGATGATACCGACGATCGAATCTTGGGCAAGTAACATACCGATGACAAAGGGAATGACGTATGTTGTTATGCGGTTTGACTGATAAAGATCTTCATAGAATATGTAGGAGCCAATATGATCATCCAGGTTCCGCTATTGGTTATTGACCGAAGATGTGTCTCGGTCATGTCTACATAGTTCTCGAACCCGTAGGGTCCGCACGCTTAATGTTCGATGACGATTTGTATTATGAGTTATGTGATTTGATGACCAAAGTTTGTTAGGAGTCCTGGATGAGATCACGGACATGACGAGGAGTCTCGAAATGGTCGAGAGGTAAAGATTGATATATTGGAAGGTTATATACGGACATCGGAATGGTTCTGATAAGGTTGGGGGATTTTTCAGAGTACCGGGAGGTTACCGGAACCCCCCGGGAAAGTTATTGGGCCTAATGGTCCATAGTGGAGGAGAGGAGGCATGCCACATGAGGTGGGGCGTGCCCCCTTTCCCCAATCCGAATTGGACAAGGGGATGGGATGCGGCCCCCCTCTTTCGTTCTCCCTCTCCCTCATTTCCCCTTTCCCCTTCTCCGTTTGAAGGAAAGGGGGCGAATCCTACTAGGTTTGGAGTCCTAGTAGGACTCCCCCCTTGGCACACCTCCCCCTTGGCCGGCGTCCTCCTCCCCCCTCCTTTATATACGTGGGCAAGGGGGCACCCCAAAGCACAATAGACAATCTCTCAGCCGTGTGTGGTGCCCCCTCCACAGTTTAATACCTCGGTCATATCGTCGTAGTGCTTAGGCAAAGCCCCGCGCCGGTAACTTCATCATCACCGTCGTCACCCCGTCGTGCTGATGGAACTCTCCCTCGACCCTCTACTAGATCAAGAGCTTGAGGGACGTCATCGTGTTGAACGTGTGCTGAACACGGAGGTGCCGTACATTCGGTACTTGGATTGGTTGGATCGTGAAGACGTTCGACTACATCAACCGCGTTACTAAACGCCTCCGCTTTCAGTCTATGAGGGTACGTGGACACACTCTCCCCTCTCGTTGCTATGAATCTCCTAGTTAGATCTTGCATGATCGTAGGAATTTTTTTGAATTACTACGTTCCCCAACAGGTTAACGACGTCCTTTATCGTCTGCTGGCGGACGACAAAAACCTTTGCATCTTTGTCGTTCGCCAGCGGACGGCAAAGTGCACAAATATGACAGCCCAGACGCCCCGACCCCAGGTAGTTTCCACGTGGCAAGCTATACTGTCCGCTAGCAGACGGCAAAGATGCCAAGGTCTTTGTCGTCCGCCAGCAGATGGCAAACCTGCCAAATAGGCTAGCCCAGTGCATCCCAGGTTGCACAGGTAGCTGCCACGTGGCAGCTTTGCCGTCTGCTTTTTCTTAAATTCATTCAATTTCATAGAATTTCACAATATATATATACACACATTTGAAAATACTTTCAACAAGCATAAAAACACATATACATACCAAATCATATCCCTGCCATATGGATATGATCATCCAACACATATACATACCAAATCAAAAGTCCATCGCTAGCCAATATATCCAACAACAAGCATACAATGGTTTCATCCATACATACATATATAGGTAGAAATTTTCACATTTTTCATCCTACAAAATCAAAAAAAAAGGAAGCACACGGAGAAGAGTAGACTCCATCAACGCAAGCTTCCTCACCGAAAGCAAATCTGCAAATTGGGAAAGAAGAAAGTTAGAAGAAGAAGAAGACTAGCTAGAAGAAGAAGAAGAATTTTTATTCTCTTTCTTTTTCTCATCTCCTCTTCTTTATCTTCTTCTTATTCTAACTAAGGTAGGTGAAAATGCCATTTTTTAGCCAAGCTAGGTAAAAATGCTAAGTGTAGGTCATTTTAGAGCTAAGCTAGGTAAATAAGTCATTTTGGAGCTTAGTAAGGTTATTATGTCATTTTCGTGGAAAATAAGCTGTCTATGTCATTTTGGAGGTAACAAAGATTATCATGCCTTTTGACCTAATTATGCTAAGTATGTCATAAATGAACTGAAAAAGCTAAGTGTAGGTCATTTTTGAGCTAACCTAGGTAGTTATGCCATTTTTTACCTAAGTAAGCTAATTATGTCATAAATGAACTACGTAAGCTAAGTATAGATCATTATTAAGCTATCCTAGGTAGTTATGCCATTTTTAGCTAACTAAGCATATTAAGTCATTTAGGAGGAAAAACTGCTGAGTATAGGTCATTTTTTAGCTATCCTAGGTAAAGTATAGGTCAACTAAGCGTATTATGTCAATTTGGAGAAAAATAAGGTAAGTATAGGTCATTTTTGTGGTAACCTAGGTGATGATGCCATTTCTGAGCCAACTTACGTCAGTGCTCATTTCTTATCTAACTTAGGTAATTATGCCATTTAGGAGGAAAATAAGCTAAGTATGCATTTGTTAAGCAAAACACTAGAGAAAACTTACCCTCATCACAACAAATGCGATGAAGATCACAACTAAGGTAACAATTGATCCAATGGCATAATGATACCAATCCGCGTTATCAATGGCATATTTTCTAATCTTCTTAAGCTTCAGGCGCATTGCATCCATGTTCCAGCGCATTGCGTTCATCTTCATCTTGTGATCATCGATGACATCGGCAACATACAACTCCAATGTCATCTTCTCTTCTTCAATTCTTTTAATTTTTTTCTTTCAAATACTCATTTTTCTTTTCAACAAAATTTAACTTCTTGACAAGAGGGTAGGTTTGAAATTCCGGTTCACATACCTCCTAGATTAAAATATCTCTATGTCAACTTGATGGCCATAATTGTCATAAATGTGAAATGCAACAAATAATTATAAAAGAGAATTTACCACATCTGAATCATAAAGCGGGCGAGGGCCGACGGGGACGGACATCAAGACCATGGCACTATGTATAAGAAACAATCATACAAAGTAAGAAAATTATACAAGTAACTATATAAATCATACAATCATACAAGTAACTATATAAATCAAGTACGACATAAAAACTTGAATACCTAATAATAATCTGGATCATCAGGTTCAATAAATGCTCCGGGATCAATAAATGCATCATCATCATCACTATCGGTAATGACGTGCTCATCATCATCATTAATAAATGCATCATCATGTGGAAGGCCACCTTTACGTAATCGGTCAAGCATTGATAGGTCATCCACAGCAGTAACCTCTTCTAGTTCAGGCTCTTCTTGTTCCGGCTCAGGGGTGAAGTCGGGTTCACTGTCGCTGTCTACTTCAATGTTCTGGGGTGAAGTAGAGAGGTTCCTGAAATATTTATTGGAAAGACGTGTTTCTTGGAAGAATTCTCCTTCATATGTGTCTGGGTTAATGTGAGGTTCATAATCCTCTTCATTGGGGGGAGGTGGTCTAACACATGGCGGCACTTCATAAATGACATCCCAGCCATTGAGATTTGGATCACTTTGACAGGCCCGCGGTAGATAGAAAACTTGGGTTGCCTGTTGAGACATAATATCGACATCGGGAACATCCAAATGGGTGCTTTGTTTGATTTCCACTAGCCCTGAGTGTTCATGAGTCCTTCTAGTCTCCTTCGACTGGAACCAATAACATTTGAAGACTACGGCATTTGGTGGGTTTGCACCATAGAATTGAAGTCCATAAATTGCTTCAACTCTTCCATAATACTAGGTATCTCCTTTGCCGATAGCAGAGACACAACAATTTGTAGAATTTTGGTCGGCCATAGATAGCTCTTTGCCATAGGTACGAAAGCGATACCCGTTGATGTCGTATTTGTCAAATGAACGAACCTTAAAGTCAAAACCATTAGCGACTTGTCTCAAATCGGCGTCCATAAATTATGAATTAGCCTACAAGTTTAATACGAAAGGGATTGTTGCATTCCAGGGGTCTCTTGGCCTGTCAACGGAGGTGGTGCAGAGTTTTTGACAACTCTACCTTTGATGAAGTTCTTCGTGTCTTTCCTAAACTTATGGCGAGGATCCAGGAACTGTCTATGCATGTCGAAGCAAGAAAACTTGTGAACGGCTGAAACCAACGAAACTCAAGAGCTCCCTTGCATGTGGGGAACGGGAACCTTCCATGCACACACCAGCCAACGAATAGCGCATACACTGGCAAGTCATGCATCGAGTACATGTACCATACACGCATTATGAAGTTCCATTTGCTAAAGGCGTCGTATGTCTTGAACCCATTATCCCAGGCTTCTTGCAATTCGTCCTTCAGCGTCTGCATGTACACATCCATATTCTTCCCCGGATAGTTGGGCCCTCGAATTATCAACATAAAAAATGTTCTTTCTTTCCATAATCTGTCCGGGGGGGAGATTGAGTGGAAAGAAAAATATGGGCCAACAACTGTATTGGGCTGCCGTCAAACCGAACACACTGAACCCATCTGTGCTGATGCTGACTCGAGGATGCCTCGGATCTGCCGCTTTGTCATCATGTAATGCATCGAAGTGCTTCCATGCTTCACCGTCCGATGTGTGCACCATCATCAGCTTCCCATCTGCATCTAGTTGGGTTCTTTTGCCCGTTTTGTGCCATGTCAACTGTCTGGCCGTCTCTTCAACCATGAAAAGACGTTGAAGTCTTGGTATGCTTGGCATATACCGAAGAACATTAACAGGGATTTTGGTCTGCGTCTTCTCACCCATACCGTTGTGAACCACAACATACCTGGATGACTTGCAAATGGGATAATAGTTCAAGTTCGCATACTGAAGCGTAAATAAGGCACATCCTTTCTCACATGCATGTGGAGAGGACGGAGGATTTTGTCTGACTGGTACAGGTTTGCAGGCAGTACATGGCCTTTGGATAGAAAACGTCCAAATATTGTCATCACTGCGTCGTAGAACTCTCTGCCCAAGTTGAATTGAGCCTTCAGAGCCATTATTTATGAGATGGCATCTAGCTAACAAAGCTCAGTGTGCTCGTAGAGAGGACATTTTGAAGACTCCAACATTTCATTGAAGGCCTTTGCAGATTCCTC
Organism: Triticum urartu; assembly: GCF_056163025.1. Lineage (NCBI taxonomy): Eukaryota > Viridiplantae > Streptophyta > Magnoliopsida > Poales > Poaceae > Triticum > Triticum urartu. Next base: position 224,394,496 of record NC_141878.1, read on the forward strand.
CATCTCATCGTCCGAGTACCGAGCATCATCAAAGTCTTACAACATGTCTTGCATCACGGTACCTGCTACCTCTTGAGCATGCGCTGGTTTTCCCTTGAAGAGGAAAGGGTGATGCAGCAAAGTAGCGTAAGTATTTCCCTCAGTTTTTGAGAACCAAGGTATCAATCCAGTAGGATACTACACGCAAGTCCCTCGTACCTGCACAAACAAACAAGAACCTCGCAACCAACGCGATAAAGGGGTTGTCAATCCCTTCACAGTCACTTACGAAAGTGAGATCTGATAAAAATAATAAGATAAATATTTTTGGTATTTTTGTTGTATAGATTCGAAAATAAAGGTTGCAAAATAGAAATAGCAAGTTGATAGGAAAATAATATGATGGAAGATAGTCTCAGGGGCCATAGGTTTCACTAGTGGTTCTCTCAAGATAGCAAATTCTACGGCGGGTGAACAAATTACTGACGAGCAATTGATAGAAAAGCGCATAGTTATAAGAATATCTAGGCATGATCATGTATATAGGCATCACGTCCGTGACAAGTAGACCGAAACGATTCTGCATCTACTACTATTACTCCACACATCGACCGCTATCCAACATGCATCTAGAGTATTAAGTTCATAAGAACGGAGTAACGCATTAGGCAAGATGACATGATGTAGAGCGATAAACTCAAGCAATATGATGTAAACCCCATCTTTTTATCCTCGATGGCAACAATACAATACGTGCCTTGCTGCTCGTGCTGTCACCGGGAAAGGACACCGAAAGATTGAACCCAAAGCTAAGCACTTCTCCCATTGCAAGAAATATCAATCTAGTAGGGCAAACCAAACTGATAATTTGAAGAGACTTGCAAAGATATTTAAATCATGCATAAAAGATTTCAGAGAAGAATCAAATATTGTTCATAGATAATCTTGATCATAAACCCACAATTCATCGGATCTCGACAAACACACCGCAAAAAGAATTACATCGAATAGATCTCCAAGAGAATAGAGGAGAACTTTGTATTGAGATCCAAAGAGAGAGAGAGAAAAAGCCATCCTAATAACTATGGACTTGAAGATCTATGGTAAACTACTCACGCATCATCGGAGAGGCTATGGTGTTGATGTAGAAGCCCTCCGTGATTGATTCCCCCTCCGTCAGAGCGCCAGAAAAGGCCCCCAAATGGTATCTCACGGGTACAGAAGGTTGCGACGGTGGAAATAGGGTTTCATGGCGCTCCCAGATGTTTTCGGGGTATATGGGTATATATAGGAGGAAGAAGTACGTCGGTGGAGCTGCGAGGGGCCCACAAGGGTGGGGGCGCGCCTACCCCCCTTGGGCGCACCCTCCTGCCTCATGGCCTCCTCACTTCTTTCTTGATGTCCACTCCTAGTCTCCTGGATCACGTTTGTTCCAAAAATAACTCTCCTGAAGGTTACATTCCGTTTGTATTCCGTTTGATATTCCTTTTCTGCGAAACAATGAAATAGGCAAAAAACATGAATTTGCACCGGGCTTTGGTTAGTAGGTTAGTCCCAAAAATAATATAAAAAGGTATATTAAAGCCCATTAAACATCCAAAACAGATAATATAATAGCATGAAACAATAAAATTTATAGATACGTTGGAGACGTATCAAGCATCCCCAAGCTTAATTCCTGCTCGTCCTCGAGTAGGTAAATGATAAAAACAGAATTTTTGATGTGGAATGCTACCTAGCATAATTCTCAATGTAATTTTCTTTATTGTGGCATGAATATTCAGATCCAAAAGATTCAAGACAAAAGTTTAATATTGACATAAAAATAATAATACTTCAAGCATACTAGCAAAGCAATCATGTCTTCTCAAAATAACATGGCCAAAGAGAGTTATCCCTACAAAATCATATAGTCTAGCTATGCTCCATCTTCACCACACAAAATATTTAAATCATGCACAACCCTGATGACAAGCCAAGCAATTGTTTCATACTTTTGATGTTCTCAAATTTTTTCAATCTTCACGCAATACATGAGCGTGAGCCATGGACATAGCACTATAGGTGGAATAGAATGGTGGTTGTGGAGAAGACAAAAAGGAGAAGATAGTCTCACATCAACTAGGCGTATCAACGGGCTATGGAGATGCGCATCAATAGATATCAATGTGAGTGAGTAGGGATTTCCATGCAACTGATGCACTAGAGCTATAAGTGTATGAAAGCTCAACAAAAGAACTAAGTGGGTGTGCATCAAACTTGCTTGCTCACGAAGACCTAGGGCATTTTGAGGAAGCCCATCATTGGAATATACAAGCCAAGTTCTATAATATAAATTCTCACTAGTATATGAAAGTGACAACATAGGAGACTCTCTACCATGAAGATCATGGAGCTACTTTGAAGCACAAGTGTGGTAAAAGGATAGTAACATTGTCCCTTCTCTCTTTTTCTCTCATTTTTTTATTTCGTCCGGAATCTCATCCCGACTTGTGGGGGAATCATAGTCTCCATCATCCTTTCCTCAAATGGGATAATGCTCTAATAATGATGATCATCACACTTTTATTTACTTACAACTCGGAAAATTACAACTCGATACTTAGAACAAAATATGACTCTGTGAATGCCTCCGGCGGTGTACCGGGATGTGAAATGACTCATGAGTGACATGTATGAAAGAATTATAAAGGTGGCTTTGCCACAAATACGATGTCAACTACATGATCATGCAAAGCAATATGACAATGATGAAGCGTGTCATAACAAACGGAACGGTGATAAGTTGCATGGCAATGTATATAGGAATGGCTATGGAAATAGCATAATAGGTAGGTATGGTGGCTGTTTTGAGGAAGATATATGGTGGGTTTATGGTACCGGCGAAAGTTGCGCGGTACTAGAGAGGCTAGCAATGGTGGAAGGGTGAGAGTGCGTATAATCCATGGACTCAACATTAGTCATAAAGAACTCACATACTTATTGAAAAAATCTATTAGTTATCGAAACAAAGTACTACGCGCATGCTCCTAGGGGGTAGATTGGTAGGAAAAGACCATCGCTCGTCCCCGACTGCCACCTATAAGGAAGGCAATCAATAAATAAATCATGGTCCGACTTCTTCACATAACGGTTCACCATACGTGCATGCTACGGGAATCACAAACTTTAGAACAAGTATTTCTCAAATTCACAACTACTCAACTAGCATGACTCTAATATCACAATCTTCATATCTCAAAACAATCATCAAGTATCAAACTTCTCATAGTATTCAATGCACTTTTTATGATAGTTTTTATTATACCCATCTTGGATGCCTATCATATTAGGACTAATTTTATAGCCAAAGCAAATTACCATGTTGTTCTAAAGGACTCTCAAAATGATATAAGTGAATCATGAGAGATCAATAATTTCTATAAAATAAAACCACCATCGTGCTCTTAAATATATATAAGTGAAGCACTAGAGCAAAGTTTTCTAGCTCAAAAGATATAAGTGAACCACATAGAGTATTCTAATAAATTCCGATTCATGTGTGTGTCTCCAAAAGGTGTGTACAGCAAGGATGATTGTGGTAAACTAAAAATCAAAGACTCAAATCATACAAGACGCTCCAAGCAAAACACATATCGTGTGGTGAATAAAAATATAGCCTCAAGTAAAGTTACCGATAGACGAAGACGAAAGAGGGGATGCCTTCCGGGGCATCACCAAGCTTAGGCTTTTGGTTGTCCTTGAATTTATCTTGGGGTGCCTTGGGCATCCCCAATCTTAGGCTCTTGCCAGTCCTTATTCCAAAATCCATCAAATCTTTACCCAAAACTTGAAAACTTCACAACACAAAACTCAACAGAAAATCTCATGAGCTTCGTTAGTATAAGAAAACAAACCACCACTTCAAGGTACTGTAATGAACTCATTTTTTATTTATATTTGTGTTAAAACTACTGTATGCCAACTTATCTATGGTTCATACCCCCCGATACTAGCCATAGATTCATCAAAATAAGCAAACAACGCACGAAAAACCGAATCTGTCAAAAACAGAACAGTCTGTAGTAATCTGTAGGTTTAGAATACTTATGTAACCCCAAAAATTCGTAAATAAATTGGTGGAAGTGAGGAATTCGTATATTAATCATCTTCAAAAAGAATCAACCTAATCTTACTCTCGAGTAAAAAATGGCAGCAAATCTCGTGAGCGCTAAAGTTTCTGTTTTTACAGCAAGATCGCAAAGACTTCCCCCAAGTCTTCCCAAAGGTTCTACTTGGAAAAAACACTAATTGAAAACATAAAACCACATCTAAACAGAAGCTAGATGAATTATTTATTACTAAACAGGAACAAAAATCAAGAAACAAAAATAATATTGGGTTGCCTCCCAACAAGCACTATCGTTTAACGCCCCTAGCTAGGCATTGATAATTTCAATGATGCTCACAGGAAAGACAAGAATTGAAGCACAAAGAGAGCATCATGAAACACGTGACAAACACATCTAAGTCTAACATACTTCATATGCATAGGCATCTTATAGGCAAACAAATTATCAAGATAAGCAAAAAACTAGAATATGCATGGAAGAAAAAAGAAACAATAGCAATCTCAACATGACGAGAGATAATTTAGTAACATGAAGATTTCTACAAACATATTTTCCTCTCTCATGATATTTACATGTAGGATAATAATCAAATTCAACAATATAGCTATCACATGAAATTTTCTCTTCATGATCCACATGCATGCAAAGTTGACACTCTTCCGAAATAGTGGGATTAACATTAACTAAAGTCATGACCTCTCCAAACCCACTTTTATCAAAAACTTCATAAGATTGAACATTCTCCAAATATGTGGAATCTAAAGTTGACACTCTTCCAAACCCACTTTCAATATTATCGCAAACATTATTATCAATCTCATAATCATCATGGGGCTTAAATAAATTTTCAAGATACGAAGAATCACCCCAATCATGATCATTGCAACAAATAGTAGTCATAGCAAAACTAGCATCCCCAAGATTGAGGTTTTGCATATTATTAACACAATTGACATTAAGAGAATTTATGATAACATCATTGCAATCATGCTTTTCATCGAAGGAACTATCAAGTATGGGTGCAATAGCAACGATCTCATGTTTAACATAAGGAATTATAGCAAATTCATCTTCATAAATATTGGCACCATGGCCAAAAGAATAGCAAGCATCATGTTCATCAAGGGATATTTCAATCAAATCATCGGAATCATAATTATCTATAGATTCATGCATATCATTATTTTCAACGGTCATTCTTTCAATAAATTCTTTGACATAGACATTATGAGCATAGTTTTCATAGAAATATTTAAGTATGTCAAAAAATTTAGATTCGTAGAGAGTAATATCATACTTTTCAATCAAAGAAGCAACTTCATAAGCACCCTTAAAGGCGACAAATTCTTCAATTTGTTCGATATCATAGTAACTATAAACACCCTTTGCATAAGAAGATAAGATTTCATTATCATTAAACTCACATAGGTAGGGGAGGTGTTTTTTATGGTTCTTAGAGCAACAAGTAAAATCATAAATTTCACAAAGATTCCAAGCATAACACAGCAATCTGTTTATTTGATCCCATAAGAGTCTCCCTTTTTCAGACAAACGGTGATGCACAAAATGAGCATGCTCATCTAAAGATTTCCCATCAACTAGGCTAGTTGGGGTTTCAGCACGAGCGCATAAGGATCAAAGATGATCCAAGTAGAACACTTTAAGTGGATCCACATCAATAGATTTTTAGCAAGCAAAGATGCAAGCAAATGGAAGGCACATGGAAACACAAACAAAGATGCATACGGGAAGAAGGCGAAGAAAAGGCAAAGGTTTTCAAAAAACGTTTTAGAAGTGGGGGAGAGGAAAACGAGAGGCGAATGGCAAATAATGTAATGCGAGGGATAAGAGTTTGTGATGGGTACTTGGTATGTCTTGACTTGTGCGTAGATCTCCCCGGCAACGGTGCCAGAAATGGCTTGTTGACGGGAGATCAAATCTTGACTTAACTTGGTGCAACCTCCCTGGCAACGGCACCAGAAATCCTTCTTGCTACCTCTTGAGCATGTGTTGGTTTTCCCTTGAAGAGGAAAGGGTGATGCAGCAAAGTAGCATAAGTTTTTACCTCAGTTTTTGAGAACCAAGGTATCAATCCAGTAGCAGACTACACGCAAGTCCCTCGTACCTGCACAAACAAACAAGAACCTCGCAACGAATGCGATAAAGGGGTTGTCAATCCCTTCACGTTCACTTACGAAAGTGAGATCTGATAAAAATAATAAGATAAATATTTTTGGTATTTTTTTGTATAGATTGGAAAATAAAGATTGCAAAATAGAAATAGCAAGTTGAAAGGAAAATAATATGATGGAAGATAGACCCGGGGGCGATAGGTTTCACTAGTGGCTTCTCTCAAGATAGCAAATTCTACGGTGGGTGAACAAATTACTGTCGAGCAATTGATAGAAAAGCGCATAGTTATGAGAATATCTAGGCATGATCATGTATATAGGCATCACGTCCGCGACAAGTAGACCAAAATAATTCTGCATCTACTACTATTACTCCACACATCGACCGCTATCCAACATGCATCTAGAGTATTGATGTCTACTACACAACCTTCTTCTTGTAGATGTTGTTGGGCCTCCAAGTGCAGAGGTTTGTAGGACAGTAGCAAATTTTCCTCAAGTGGATGACCTAAGGTTTACCAATCCATGCGAGGCATAGGATGAAGATGGTCTCTCTCAAGCAACCCTGCAACCAAATAACAAAGAGTCTCTTGTGTCCCTGAGGGAGTCCTAGATTAGGGGGTCTCCGGACAGCCGGACTATATCCTTTGGCAGGACTGTTGGACTATGAAGATACAAGATTGAAGACTTCGTCCCGTGTCCGGATGGGACTTTCCTTGGCATGAAAGGCAAGCTTGGCAATACGGATATGTAGATCTCCTCCCTTGTAACCGAATCTGTGTAACCCTAGCCCCCTACGGTGTCTATATAAACCGGAGGGTTTAGTCCGTAGGACAGCAGACAATCATACCATAGGCTAGCTTCTAGGGCTTAGCCTCTTCGATCTCGTGGTAGATCAACTCTTGTAATACTCATATCATCAAGATCAATCAAGCAGGATGTAGGGTATTACCTCCATCGAGAGGGCCCGAACCTGGGTAAACATCGTGTCCCCTGCCTCCTGTTACCATCCGCCTTAGACGCACAGTTCGGGACCCCCTACCCGATATCTGCCGGTTTTGACACCGACATTGGTGCTTTCATTGAGAGTTCCACTGTGCCGTCACCGTAAGTCTTGATGGCTCCTTCGATCATCGGTAACGATGCGGTCCAGGGTGAGGTTTTCCTCCCCGGACAGATCTTCGTATTCGGCGGCCTCGCACTACAGGCCAACTCGCTTGGCCACCTGGAGCAGATCGAGAGCTACGCCCCTGGCCATCAGGTCAGGGTTGGAAACTTAAACTACACTGTCGACATTCACGGAGACTTGATCTTCGACGGATTCAAGCCTATGTCAGGTGCGCCGCACGATCACGACGAGCATGATTTAGCTCTGCCGTCAGAAAGTGTTCGAGAGATCACACATGCAACTACTCCGGCCTTCAATCCGGAGCAATTCACGCCATCCGAGGATGGGTGGCTATACCCCGCCATGGAGGCCGCACTCTCAGTGGCGATAGAGCCGGATACTGACTTCACCCCTTACGAGAGCGGTGTTGCCGAACCACTGGATTCTTCTTCGGCCATGGACTCCGAGCCGCCTACGTCCGTGCCTATCGAATTCAATTGGGTGCCAATCATGGAGTTCACCTCCACGGATATCTTTCAGCACTCACCTTTCGGCGATGTGCTAAATTCATTAAGGTCTCTCTCTTTGTCAGGAGAACCTTGGCCGAAGTATGTCCGGCTAGGATGGGATGCGGACGACGAAGAAATTCGCTCCCCACCCACCACCCACTTAGTAGCCACTGTCGACGATTTAACCGGCATGCTCGACTTCGACTCCGAAGACATCAACGGTATGGATGACGATGTAGGAGACGAACAGGAACCACCGCCCATAGGGCGCTGGACCGCCACCTCATCATATGATATATACATGGTGGACACCCCCAAAGAAGGCAATGGCGACGAGAAAGCGGAGGATGGCCCCTCCAAGAAGCAACCCAAGTGCCGATGTCAGCGGCGCCGCTCTAAGTCCCGCCATAGCAAAAACAGCGATAACAGCGCAAGAGAAAATAACACTCCAGTCGACTCCAGAGGAAACTACGACCACATCGACCCAGCGGCGGAGCACGATGAAACTGCAAACGGCGAACATAGTACGGATCCGATGTCCGAACACGGCGACAACGAGGATAAACCTCATCAACCCCCCCTCGGGGGAGGAAAACAGTCCGGACGAAGATGCACACATCATCCCGGAAATGCACTTGGAACAAGAGAACATCCGCAGAAGGCTTATTGCCACAGCGAGGAGTCTGAAGAAGCATAAGCAAAGGCTTAATGCCGCACAAAATACGCTCAACAGCAGGTGGAACAAAGTGCTCGACAACGAAGAAAAGTATGGTGGAAGTTACCACACAAAGAGCTATCCAAAGCGCAAGCTATTACCTGAATTCGACGATGAGGCCGTAGAGCCCACACAGTCGAAAAATAAAACGGCCAACCGGCCAGATCAACCATCTTGTGGCCGCGATAGAGCGGCTAACAAGGCCGCACATAAGTCAACACACGATCTACGTGAGGACTTACGCCAAAAATCCAGTATGACCAGATCCATCTATGGATCTAGGAAGCGCGCTCCAGCACAAAATCAAAACCGAATACCACAACCATCTGAACGCCATGATACATCCAAATACAGGGGTGCCGCACACCCCTATGTTTCACCGATGAGGTGCTGGACCATGAATTTCCAGAAGGATTCAAACCAGTGAACATAGAGGCGTATGACGGGACCACAGACCCTGGGGTATGGATTGAGGACTTTATCCTCCATATCCATATGGCTCGTGGAGACGATCTCCACGCCATCAAGTACTTGCCCCTCAAGCTTAAAGGACCAGCTCGGCACTGGTTGAAAAGCCTCCCCGAAAACTTAATTGGAAAGTTGGGAGGAGCTCGAGGATGCTTTTCGGGCTAATTTTCAAGGGACCTATGTCCGACCTCCGGATGCAGATGATTTAAGTCATATAATTCAACAGCCCGGAGAGTCAGCCCGAAAGCTTTGGAACATGTTTCTCACTAAGAAGAACCAAATCATCGACTGCCCGGATGCCGAAGCCTTAGCAGCTTTCAAGCACAGCGTCCGAGACGAATGGCTCGCCAGACACCTCGACCAAGAAAAACCGAGAACAATGGCAGCCCTGACAAGCCTCATGACCCGCTTTTGCGCGGGCGAAGATAGCTGGTTAGCCCGCAGTAGCACCAGCGACCCAAGCACATCCGAAGTCAGGGATGGCAATGGAAAACCACGACGCAGTAAAAGCAAGCGTCGAAATAAAGAAGACAACCCAGATAATACGGCGGTAAACGCCGGATTCAGGGGCTCTCGACTAGGTCAGCGGAAAAAGCCTTTCAAAGGCAGCAGAGATGGACCGTCCAGCCTAAACAAGATTCTAGACAAACTATCTCAGATTCATGGCACCCCCCGATAAACCTGCAAATCACACCCACAGAGAATGTTGGGTCTTCAAGCAGGCCGGTAAGCTAAACGCCGAACACAAGGGGAGGGAGACACCAAGCGAAGACGAGGACGAACCTCGCCAGCAAAGCACTGGAGAATAGAAAAAGTTCCCACCAGAGGTTAAAACAGTAAACATGATCCACGTGACGAAGAGGAGAAGCAAACATGCACTTTGAGACATATGTGCCGTAGAGCCCGTCACCCCTAAGTTCAACCCCTGGTTGGCCTGCCCGATCACTTTTGATCGCAGGGATCACCCGACAAGCATCCGACATGAAGGATTGGCTGCCTTGGTGTTAGACCCAATAATAAACGGATATCATCTCACACGAGTCCTTATGGACGGCGGCAGTAGTCTAAATCTGATATATCAAGACACAGTCCGCAAAATGGGGATAGACCCGACAAAAATAAGCCACAGTAATACTACCTTCAAGGGAGTAATACCAGGCCCAGAGGCCCGCTCCACGGGCTCTCTAATACTAGAGATTGTATTCGATTCATCCGAAAATTACCGACATGAGAAGTTAGACTTCGACATTGCTCCATTCCGAAGCGGCTATCAAGCACTACTCGGAAGAACACCTTTCGCTTGTTTTAATGTGGTACCACATTACGCTTCACTTAAGCTTAAGATGCCTGGTCCACATGGCACCATCACAGTCAGTGGAAATATTGAGCGTTCTCTACGTGGAAGAATGTGCGGCGTCTTTAACAGCGGAGCACTAGACGGCCTCACCAATCAGAATAAATGACAGGTCGTTAAGACCGCGGACACGGTTAGACGAGTCCGGCGCATCACTAGATATACCTGAGATTGGTCTGATGGTTAAACCCTCGTAGACGATACCAGGGGCTCCCCGCATGTAATCGGGGCTAGTTCGGCTCAACTTGACTTATCTTGAATTTTAATGGTTTATCAAAAATAACCAAGGCGCAGATGAAAATCGTGCTACACCCGTCCAGGACACGGCACAACAGAGACACAGGCGCAGACGTGCAGCAGGGACCCGCTCAAAGGTTTCTTTTCAGATTAAGACCCTGCGTAAACCTTTTTTACTGTCTCTTGTTGTTCACATCCTCCGGATACTCAATACAACCGAGAAGGATGCTGGCGTTTTTGGCATTTCGCCACGTCAGAATATTGCATGTACCTGGACACTTGGGGTTTATTATTAAGGGTATTGTTCAGCCCGGAATATGTTATAAAGACCGAATACCTTAGGGAGTGTTCGGCGTCGCGAGTTTGGCCTTATATGCATCAGCTCCGAATCATGTCTTTGGTCAAATGTTGGGTTTGCCCGGCTCCCGTGTTTTGCTCCCTTACATTTCGCTCTATCGGCTAAGGCTGCACCGGGAGAACTACTGCGATTGTGCCCTGGTTCATCCGGATGAGCACCTCAATAGAGAAAGCCGAAAACTGACTGTCATGATAAAGCGCGAGACTTGTCAACCACTCGATGACTTAGCGGAATCTTTGGGATTCCTCCGCATTAACGAAGGGCCGTTTCCCGGTCATGTATGTACGCGCACCGTATTCGGACGAGCACGGAGGTACCAGGGGCTATATAGTAGTCCCACCGTCAAACTCCTATGGCTAAGTGAAAGTGTTAAAGCAATATAGTCCGATTGCCTCATTCGCTGCGCTACCACCTCCTTAATGGACCAAGACGTTGGATCAAGTGTGAATATGCATTTTTTGCGAACACCCCCGCATTATATGCGTGGGGGCGGAAGCCGACGACTGCAAACTTTCAGTTTATATACATATATACATAAATGGCCGCATAGGAGGCATCATAATACTTTCAGGCAAAAGTATAAACACAGCCTTTATAACTCAATAGACATTGTTTTTACAATGGGAATACATGTCACTAGAACATAATATTCTTCGAGCATTGAGCCTCTATTGAACGAGCGCCTTCAAGGACTTCGTCAAAGTAGTGCTTGGCAGGTACCCGGCCTACGGCCGAACTCTGGGTTGCAATAGCGGTGGCCTCCATCTCTGCCCAGTATGTATTGACACGGGCAAGTGCCATACGTGTAGCCTCTATGCACGCCGACCTCTTCATAGCATTGATGTGCGGCACAGCACCAAAGGAAATGTTGCACTAGACTAAAATAACTATTCGGCCTTGGCCCTTCCAGCCACAGATGATCCACAACAGACCTCATGGAAAGCCCGGACAACCTATGGAGCTCGGCCCACTCAGTCATTCGCTCATTCAACAACAGTGGACGCACTGGAACATGGAACTGTGACCAGAATAGCCTTTCCACTTCATGATCTTTTTGATCTTTGAAGTACTCGGCCGCAACAGCACCACTGGCTGCCAAATCCACATATGCGTCTGTAGAACTCCATAGTTGATCAAGAGGGGCATACTTCAGATCTCCGAACTTCGTCCGCAACAAAAAAGGCTTCCCAGCCGCGATATCCCCATCTTGACGCAGCTCCTCCTTCGCCGCTCCGATTTTAGAGCGGGCTTCCTTGGCTGCTACCATGGCCTTCTCCAGGTCCGCCGCCTTCGCCCGACTTTCTTTTTCAAGAAGCTGGTAACGGTCGGTGGCATCTTTCAACTCAACGGCCATCTTGGCTATTCTTTCCTTGATTTGGCAATGCGCAGCCTATTCGGCCCTCAGCTCATCGACCGCCTTCAGAGCGGCCGCATCACTATTCCTGGCTTGTTCCTTGGCTCGGGGAAGTTCCGCCCGAAGGGTCTCCACGGTGGCGGCTCCATCTGTAGTCACAACATATTAAAGATACTAGCATCATGCTCCTCTTACTATGTGTTGATCACCAGAGAAATCACATACCTTGTGCCTCGTCGAGCCGCTTGTTGACAAGCACGATGTCGGCATCTGCCGGATCAAGTTGCCGCTTCAGCTCGGCAAACTCACCAGTCCGGCTAGCCACCGTACCTTCAGCCATCTACACATAAAGGCAGCCTGATTATTACCTGGGACTATGATCCTCTGTTTGCCGCCGTTCTCGACAGCAACCAGAGTCTCAGGGGCTACTATCTACATAGGGCACACCTAACATGTGTGGTACTGTCAAAAACATACACTATTCCACGTACCTCAATGCCTTTCAGCAGACTCATAAAAGCTTCATGCAACCCGCTTTCGGCGGATGAAATCCTCTCAATCACCGTACCCATTAGCATACGATGCACTTCTGAGATGGCCGCTTGCTCCAGAAGATCCTTCAGTGCGTGTGATCGCACACCGAACGGTTCCGGACTCTTTCTGTTGATCTCTTTAGGAGCCGAATACTGAGGACTTCGGGTGGCTGAAGGATTACCCTCTGGCCCTGGCGGATCAGGAGAAACCCTTCGCGACGACACTTCAGGGTCGCCCGCCTCATGAGACGGGGTGGCATGGGGAGGTGTTTCGCTCTCCATCATCTCCGGAAGAAGATCCCCCGAAGACGAACTCTGTCAAGAAGGGCTACAATCTGAACTACAAGATATATGCTTCGATTATTATCTTCAGAAGTAAAGTAGGATATTTTTACTATTAAGTACTTTTTGTTTACTTACAGCTCGGTAGAGGGCTGATCCCCTTGCGGGCACTGTGCAGCAAGAGTAATGTGACGCCCCAGATTTGACCGTACACTAATCATACACGCAAACGTGTACGATCAAGATCAAGGACTCACGGGAAGATATCACAACACAACTCTACAAATAAAATAAGTCATACAAGCATCATATTACAAGCTAGGGGCCTCGAGGGCTCGAATACAAGAGCTCGATCATAGACGAGTCAGCGGAAGCAACAATATCTGAGTACAGACATAAGTTAAACAAGTTTGCCTTAAGAAGGCTAGCACAAACTGGGATACAGATCGAAAGAGGCGCAGGCCTCCTGCCTAGGATCCTCCTAAACTACTCCTGGTCGCCATCAGCGGGCTGCACGTAGTAGTAGGCACCTCCCGAGTAGTAGTAGTCGTCATCAACGGTGGCGTCTGGCTCCTGGACTCCAACGTCTGGTTGCAGCAATCGGATATAGGAAAGGGGAAAAGGGGAAGAAAAGCAACCGTGAGTACTCATCCAAAGTACTCGCAAGCAAGGAGCTACACTACATATGTATGCATTGGTATCAAATGGAATAAGGGTATCATATGTGGACTGAACTGCAGAAAGCCGGAATAAGAGGGGGATAGCTAGTCCTATCAAAGTCTACGCTTCTGGCCACCTCCATCTTGCAGCATGTAGAAGAGAGTAGATGGTAAGTTCACCAAGTAGCATCGTGTAGCATAATCCTAACCGATGATCCTCCCCTCGTCGCCCTGTGAGAGAGCGATCACCGGTTGTATCTGGCACTTGGAAGGGTGTGTTTTATTAAGTATCCGGTTCTAGTTGTCATAAGGTCAAGGTACAACTCCAAGTCGTCCTGTTACCGAAGATCACGGCTATTTGAATAGATTAACTTCCCTGCAGGGGTGCACCACATAACCCAACACGCTCGATCCCATTTGGCCGGACACACTTTCCTGGGTCATGCCCGGCCTCGGAAGATCAACACGTCGCAGCCCTACCTAGGCACAACAGAGAGGTCAGCACGCCGGTCTAAATCCTATGGCGCAGGGGTCTGGGCCCATCGCCCATTGCACACCTACACGTTGCGTACGCGGCCGGTGAGCAGACCTAGCAACCTCCATTACAAAGGAAGTTGCGTTACGCGGTCCAACCCGGCGCGCGCCGCTCAGTCGCTGATGTCACGAAGGCTTTGGCTGATACCACGACGTCGAGTGCCCATAACTGTTCCCGCGTAGATGGTTATTGCGTATAGGCCAGTAGCCAGACTCAGATCAAATACCAAGATCTCGTTAAGCGTGTTATTCCGAAATAACCACGGACACCGACCAGGGCCAGGCCCACCTCTCTCCTAGGTGGTCTCAACCTGCCCTATCGCTCCACCACAAAGTAACCGTCGGGGGCCTTCGAGAACTCAAGCCCACCTCTACCGGGATGGAGCCACCTGCCCCTCCAGCCCCCAACATCGGAATCACTCGCGGGTACTCCTACGAGCCGACCCGACTTTAATCACCACCGGTATAGCATGGCAGACCCGACCTGACTAAATACCCGTGATCACCTCCCGAGTGATCACAGACCGATAGTATAGCATGGTAGACGGACAAGAATGTAGGGCCACTGATGATAAACTAGCATCCTATACTAAGCATTAGGATTGCAGGTAAAGGTAACAATAGTAGTAGCAAGGACAGCTATGCATCAGGATAGGATTAACGGAAAGCAGTAACATGCTACACTACTCTAATGCAAGCGGTATAGAGGAGAGTAGGCGATATCTGGTGATCAAGGGGGGGCTTGCCTGGTTGCTCTGGCAAGAGAGAGGGGTCGTTAACACCATAGTCATACTGGGTAGCAGTGGCGTTGGTCTCGGTGTCTAGCGAGAGAAGAGGGGGGAGAAACAATAAATAGAATGCAAACAAATGCATGACGATGCATGACATGACAAAGCGTAAAGCTAGGTGTGCCCTAACGCGGTATGAGGTGGTACCGGTGAAGGGGGGAAACATCCGGGAAAATATCCCCGGTGTTTCGCATTTTCGGACAGATGAACCGGAGGGGGAAAGTTGCGTGTTTGCTAGGCTAG
The DNA here is from genome assembly GCF_056163025.1 of Triticum urartu. Classification (NCBI taxonomy): domain Eukaryota; kingdom Viridiplantae; phylum Streptophyta; class Magnoliopsida; order Poales; family Poaceae; genus Triticum; species Triticum urartu. The sequence continues at coordinate 224,409,861 of NC_141878.1, forward strand.
GGATGTGTGGCGGACGAATGGGTTGCGTATCCAGATTCGTCTCGTCGTTCTGAGCAACTTTCATGTACAAAGTTTTTTCATCCGAGCTACGGATTATTTTATATTAATTTTAAAAGATTTAAATCATTTTTAGGATTTATTTAATTATTTAAAACAACATTATCCAGAACAGTGTTTACTGACGTCATCATGACGTCAGCATGACGTCAGCAGTGTTGACTGGGTCAAACTGAAGTGTGGGTCCCTCACGTCCTAGACTGTTCAGTTAGCAGTTTAATTAAACAGAGTTAATTAGGTTAATAATCTAATTAGTTTAATTAAACATGATTAATTTAGTTAATTAATTAGTTAACATTTTCATTTATTTATTTTTAATTTTATTTTTTAATTAATTTTTTTAAACGTTCAGGGGCGTGGGCCCCGTTTGTCATAGGCACAGGGGCCAAACGGGCGCAGGCGATTCGGGCGCAGGGACGCCCGTTAATGGGCGGAGGCCACGACCCAGCGCAGCAGGGCGCCGGCGGCCACGACGCTGGTCAGGGGAGACCCAGGCCACAGTGGCCGGAGCGGAACGGAAAGTGCGACGGCGGCCTCGGCACGCAGTGCTTGGCCACAGGGAGCAGGGGGTAGGGTGGAGCTGGCCACGGCGCGGTGGAGGCGAAGGGCGCCGGCGAGGCGGCGCGAGCCGTGGTGGGGAAACTCGGCGGCGCTGACGAGCAGCGGCAACGGGCGCAATCGAGCAGCGCGGCCGGCGAACGAGGAGAGCAAAGAGGGTCGCGGGGCTATGTGGCAACGACGGAGCGGGGCGACCAAGGTGCGGCTCGAGGCGGGGCGCGACGCGGGAAGGGGTTGCCGGCGACTGCGTTTGGCGAGGCGCGCGGCCGTGGGCGCGAAGGTGTGCGCGCGGGCGAGCGCGGGGACACGGGGCAGCCGGAGCAAAGCTGCGTGCGAGCAGCAAGTGGTCGTGCGGGGCGGCGGGCGAGCAGCGGGCGAGCAGCGGGGCGCGCGGCGTCGGGACGGTATGCGCAGCGACAGGGGAAGGAGGGGAAAGAAGGGGGCTTGGGGAGGCGCTCACATCGGGGCCGCTGGGTACAAGGCAACGGGGCGCGAGGTGGGGGGATGGGGACGGCATGCGTTGAGGGAAGCAGGCCGACGGGGAAGCACTCCGGGCGGCGGCGGCCAACGGCGACAGGCGGCGCGGTCGTCGGGTGGTCTTCGGGCGGCGCCGGCGAGAGGCTTCGGCACCAAGCGGAGGGCGAGCCCCCCCCCCCCCCCCCGTCTCGATCCAGATCGAGGGGGGAAAGAGAGCAAGGAGTGGGGGTCGTGTGGGAGGAGTGGGGGGGAGATCGTGCAAGGCGGCGGGAGGGGCGCCGTCCAGATCCAGGGGGCGATGGGGAGTGGGAGGGGATTGGGGAGGCGAGAGGTTAGGGTTTCCTTCGGTGGGGGGTTATGGAGGGGTTAGGTGGGCCGGTCCGGTTGGATGGCCAGCTAGGCTAAGGCCCAGCGCTGGGGGGGGGGGCTTTTCGTTTTGCTTTGTTTTATCTCTTTTCCTTTTATTTATTCTTTCCTGCTTTATTTTAGTTGCATTCTATTTTAGTAAAATATACACTTAGTATCTAAATTAGTATTACAACTTAGTCCATAGTCACAAAAAGTCTAAACCCCAAATAACTTAGTTTGACATTTTATTAATTATAAAAGCTATTTAAATAATCATTTTTGCTACTGTTTTATTCATCTCATAGTATTTAAACATTTTATAAATGTGTGGTTTTTCCACCATAATTATCTATGCAATATTTGGTTCACTCCAAACATTTTAGTTTTAATATTTGAAAACTTTTATTGTTTGCCTGTTTTTTTGAATTTGAATTTGAATCGGTTTCGAACTAACTCGAGATTAGCAACTATAAATGAGGTGACATGGCATCATTAGCAGAGGATCACTGTAGCTCAATTACCCGGGCGTCACAAGTACCCTCCAAGGCAGGACCCTCTAGCGAAGATTTCTTCCCCCATTTGGAAACCTTTGTTTCCGAGTCTTCAGAGGTGGTCCTCTTCCTTCCTTGGGGAGAGGGAAGTTCGGATTCCTCTCCCTGGTTGTCCTCCTTCGCGGAGGCGCTAATTCCCCCGGTTGGGATGAATAATGAGTGAGGCCCGCTTTCAGCCTCTTTATTCCCCCCCTTTATCTTCCCCTGAGGGCGCCTGATAAGGCGCCGGCTCGAGCATTCTGGCTAGTACTGGATTGGCCGAGCCTTCGGGAAGGGGGGACGAACACCTGATCATCTTCGCCTTTGTTACCCAGTCCTAGTCAAAGAGCGACTTTTCAGAATGATGTTGTGATAAATAAAAAGACAGCGTGTTCGGCCACGTGATTGCTTACTTGGGTATCAGGGCGATTACAGCTCAGACTCGCATCCTCGGTGGTGTCCGGACACTTTATTTGTGGCCCGAAGAACAATTTGTACATCTCTTCGAGCGTCATGCCTAGGAAGTGCTGAATAGTTCGCGGTCCTTCCGGGTTGAATTCCCACATAAGGAGGGGTCGACGTTTGCAAGGCGGGACTCGACGAACTAGCATGAGTTGCATTACCATGACCAGGCTGGCATCTCTCTCAAGGAGATCTCGGATGCGACTCTGCAATATCAGCACATCATTTATTGGCCCCCAGTCCAGCCCCTTGTTGATCCATGACGTCAGTTGTGGTGGGGGCCCAAGCGAAAGGCTGGGGCGGCTACGCACTTGGTATTCGGAGGAGCTGTGATATAAAACCACTCTCGTTGCCATAAACTGGACACCTCTGGGGAGGAACCCTCTGGCCATGGAACATCAGCGCTTTTGCTTATTGCGGCACCTCCGCACTCTGCGTGCCGCCCCTCGATCATCTTCGGTTTCACATTGAAAGTCTTGAGCCACAGGCCGAAGTGTGGGGTAATGCGGAGGAAGGCCTCACACATGATGATAAACGACGAGATGTGAAGGAGGGAATCCGGGGCCAGGTCATGGAAATCCAGCCCATAATAGAACATGAGCCCCCTAACAAAGGGATCCAGAGCGAGGCCTACCCCTCGTAGAAAGTGAGAGATGAATACAACGCTCTCGCCGAGTTCAGGAGTGGGAATGACCTGCCCTCGAGCAGGCAGCCTGTGCCAGATTTCGCTAGTCAAATAGCTGGCCTCTGTTAGCTTCTTGATGTCTTCCTCTATGACAGAGGAAGGCATCCACCGACCTTGAAGGTTGGATCCGGACATGGTTGAAGGTCCAAAGCGCCTAACCTAAGCCTTGGGTGTTGGAACTCGAGGCGGAGGAAGGTTTCGATTGAGTACGGGAGGGAAAAAGGACATGCCTTGGCCTCTTTATAAAGAGGGTGAATATCAAGCGTCCTCCTCGTGTCCATTTGGGACTTCCCTAAAATCGAGGAATCATACCAACGGGCACGATTGGGTTACCCACGTACGTATTGATGAGAATCCCGTAATAAGGGGGACACGATCTCTGCTTCGACAAGACGTGTCAAGAAAACCGCCTCGCAATATGTGCAGTGCTGGTTGAGAAAAATGGTTCGAATAATGACCGGGCCATGGCATGATGTCATGTTGCTAAACGTGTCAGCAGATTAGATTTGTGGAAATATTATTCTCTCTACGGTGGTATGTGGAACTTGTTTTGCAGAGCCGGACACTATCCTTGCGTTCAAAATCTTCTATGGAGTATTCGAAGGAATAACCCGCCTTGCAATGCCGAAGACAAATCTGCGCGCCGGACACATTGTCATTGAAGCCTGGTTCAGGGGCTACTGAGGGAGTCCTGGATTAGGGGGTCTCCGGAAAGCCGGACTATATCCTTTGGCCGGACTATTGGACTATGAAGATACAAGATTGAAGACTTCGTCCCGTGTCCGGATGGGACTTTCCTTGGCCAAGTAGGCAAGCTTGGCAATACGGATATGTAGATATCCTCCCTTGTAACCGACTCTGTGTAACCCTAGCCCCCTCCGGTGTCTATATAAACCGGAGGGTTTAGGCCGTAGGACAACAGACAATCATACCATAGGCTAGCTTCTAGGGTTTAGCCTCTTCGATCTCGTGGTTGATCAACTCTTGTAATACTCATATCATCAAGATCAATCAAGCAGGACGTAGGGTATTACCTCCATCAAGAGGGCCCGAACCTGGCTAAACATCGTGTCCCCTGCCTCCTGTTACCATCCGCCTTAGACGCACATTCGGGACCCCCTACCCGAGATCAGCCAGTTTTGACACCGACAGTCCCCAACACACCCAATACAATGGTAAATTGTATAGGTGCACTAGTTCGGCGAAGAGATGGTGATACAAGTGCAATATGGATGGTAGATATAGGTTTTTGTAATCTGAAAATATAAAACAGCAAGGTAACTAATGATAAAAGTGAGCGTAAACGGTATTGCAATGGGTTGAAACAAGGCCTAGGGTTCATACTTTCACTAGTGCAAGTTCCCTCAACAATAATAACATAATTGGATCATAGAACTATCCCTCAACATGCAACAAAGAGTCACTCCAAAGTCACTAATAGCGGAGAACAAACGAAGAGATTATGGTAGGGTACGAAACCACCTCAAAGTTATCCTTTCTGATTGATCTATTCAAGAGTCCGTAGTAAAATAACATGAAGCTATTCTTTCCGTTCAATCGATCATAGAGTTCGTACTAGAATAACACCTTAAGACACAAATCAACCAAAACCCTAATGTCACCTAGATACTCCAATGTCACCTCAAGTATCCGTGGGTATGATTATACGATATGCATCACACAATCGTTGATTCATCTATTCAACCAACACAAAGAACTTCAAAGAGTGCCCCAAAGTTTCTACCAGAGAGTCAAGACGAAAACGTGTGCCAACCCCTATGCATAGGTTCATGGGCGGAACCCTCAAGTTGATCACCAAAACATACATCAAGTGGATCAATAGAATACCCCATTGTCACCACGGGTATCCCACGCAAGACATACATCAAGTGTTCTCAAATCCTTAAAGACTCAATCCGATAAGATAACTTCAAAGGGAAAACTCAATCCATTACAAGAGAGTAGAGGGGGAGAAACATCATAAGATCCAACTATAATAGCAAAGCTCGCGATACATCAAGATCGTATCACCTCAAGAACACGAGAGAGAGAGAGAGATCAAACACATAGCTACTGGTACATACCCTCAGCCCCGAGGGTGAACAACTCCCTCCTCACCATGGAGAGCGTCGGGATGATGAAGATGGCCACTGGAGAGGGATTCCCCCCTCTGGCAGGGTGCCGGAACGGGTCTAGATTGGTTTTCCGGTGGCTACGGAGGCTTCTGGCGGCGGAACTCCCGATCTATTCTGCTCCCCGAAGTTTTAGGGTATATGGGTATATATGGGAGGAAGAAGTACGTCGGTGGACCTCCGGGCAGTCCACGAGGCAGTGGGGCGCGCCCAGGGGGTGGGCGCGCCCCCCATCCTCGTGGGCAGCCCGGGACTCCTGGTCCAACTCCGATACTCCGTGGGCTTCTTCTGGTCCAAAAATAAGTTCCGTGAAGTTTCAGGTCAATTGGACTCCGTTTGATTTTCCTTTTCTGCGATACTCTAAAACAAGGAAAAAACAGAAAGTGGCACTGGGCTCTAGGTTAATAGGTTAGTCCCAAAAATCATATAAAATAGCATATAAATGCATATAAAACATCCAAGGTTGATAATATAATAGCATGGAACAATCAAAAATTATAGATATGTTGGAGACGTATCAGCATCCCCAAGCTTAATTCCTGCTCGTCCTCTAGTAGGTAAATGATAAAAACAGAATTTTTGATGTGGAATTCTACTTGGCATAATTTGAATGTAATACTTCTTAATTGTGGTATGAATATTCAGATCCGAAAGATTCAAGATAAAAGTTCAATATTGACATAAAAATAATAATACTTCAAGCATACTAACTAAGCAATTATGTCCTCTCAAAATAACATGTTCATCCCTACAAAATCATATAGTTTAGTCATGCTCCATTTCGTCACACAAGAATGCTCTCGTCGTGCACAACCCCGATGACATGCCAAGCAATTGTTTCATACTTTAGTAATCTCAAACTTTTTCAATCTTCATGCAATACATGAGCATGAGCCATGGATATAGCACTATGGGTGGAATAGAATATAATGATGGGGGTTATGTGGAGAGGACAAAAAAGGGAGAAAGTCTCACATCAACGAGGCTAATCAATGAGCTATGGAGATGCCCATCAATTGATGTTAATGCAAGGAGTAGGGATTGCCATGCAATGGATTCACTAGAGCTATAAATATATGAAAGCTCAACAAAAGAAACTAAGTGGGTGTGCATCCAACTTGCTTGCTCACCAAGACCTAGGGCATTTGAGGAAGCCCATTGTTGGAATATACAAGCCAAGTTCTATGATGAAAAGTTCCCACTAGTATATTAAAGTGACAAAACAAAAGACTCTCTATCATGAAGATTATGGTGCTACTTTGAAGCACAAGTGTGGTAAAAAGGATAGTAACATTGTCCCTTCTCTATTTCTCTCTCTTTTTGGGCCTTCTCTATTTTTATGGCCTTTCTCTTTTTTTCCTCACTTGGGACAATGCTCTAGAAAATGATGATCATCACACTTCTATTTATTTACAACTCAATGATTACAACTCGATACTAGAACAAAGTATGACTCTACATGAATGCCTCCGGCGGTGTACCGGGATATGCAATGAACCAAGAGTGACATGTATGAAAGGATTATGAATGGTGGCTTTGCCACAAATACTATGTCAACTACATGATCATGCAAAGCAATATAACAATGATGAACGTGTCATGATAAATGGAACGGTGGAAAGTTGCATGGCAATATATCTCGGAATGGCCATGGGAATGCCATAATAGGTAGGTATGGTGGCTGTTTTGAGGAAGATATAAGGAGGTTTATGTGTGAAAGAGCGTATCATATCACGGGGTTTGGATGCACCGGCGAAGTTTGCACCAACTCTCAAGGTGAGAAAGGGCAATGCACGGTACCGAAGAGGCTAGTAATGATGGAAAGGTGAAAGTGCATATAATCCATGGGCTCAACATTAGTCATAAAGAACTCACATAATTATTGCAAAACTATACAAGTCATCAAAAACCAAGCACTACGCGCATGCTTCTAGGGGGATAGATTGGTAGGAAAAGACCATCGCTCGTCCCCGACCGCCACTCATAAGGAGGACAATCAAAGAACACCTCATGTTTCAAATTTGTTACATAACGTTTACCATACGTGCATGCTACGGGACTTGGAAACTTCATCACAAGTATTTTTCAAATTCACAACTACTCAACTAGCACAACTTTGATATCACTACCTCCATGTCTCAAAACAATCATCAAGCATCAAACTTCTCTTAGTATTCAACACACTCATAAGAAAGTTTTTACTAGTCTTGAATACCTAGTATATTAGGATTTTTTAAGTAAATTACCATGCTATTTAAGACTCTCAAAATAATCTAAGTGAAGCATGAGAGAATAATAGTTTCTATAAAACAAAACCACCACCATGCTCTAAAAAGATATAAGTGAAGCACTAGAGCAACAACAAACTACTCCGAAAGATATAAGTGAAGATCAATGAGTAGTCGAATAATTATGCAACTATGTGAAGACTCTCCCATTTAATAATTTCAGATCTTGATATTTTATTCAAACAGCAAGAAAAACAAATTAAAATAAAATGATGCTCCAAGCAAACACATATCATGTGGCGAATAAAAATATAGCTCCAAGTAAAGTTACCGATGAACAAAGACGAAAGAGGGGACGCCTTCCAGGGCATCCCCAAGCTTAGGCTCTTGGTTGTCCTTGAATATTGCCTTGGGGTGCCTTGGGTATCCCCAAGCTTAGGCTCTTGCCACTCCTTGTTCCATAGTTCATCAAAACTTAACCCAAAACTTGAAAACTTCACAACACAAAAATCAAAATAGAAAATCACGTGAGCTCCGTTAGCGAAAGAAAACAAAACACCACTTCAAGGTACTGTAATGAGCTCATTCTTGATTTATATTGGTGTTAAAACTACGGTATTACAACTTCTCTATGGTTCATACCCTCCAATACTACTCATAGATTCATCAAAATAAGCAAACAACACATAGAAAACAGAATCTGTCAAAAACAGACTAGTCTGTAGTAATCTGGATCAACCGTATACTTATAGAACCCCAAAAATTCTAAAATAAATTTCTAGACGTGAGGAATTTGTCTATTAATCATCTTCACAGAGAATTAACTAAATATCACTCCCAATAAAAAATGGCAGAAATTCTCATGAGCGCTAAAGTTTCTGTTTTTTACAACAAGATCAACAAGACTTTCCCCAAGTCTTCCCAACGGTTCTACTTGGCACAAACACTAATTAAAAGCATAAACCACATCTAAACAGAGTCTAGATGAATTATTTATTACTAAACAGGAGCAAAAAGCAATGAACAAAAATAAAGTTGGGTTGCCTGCCAACAAGCGCTATCGTTTGATGCCCCTAGCTAGGCATGATGATTTTAATGATGCTCACATAAAAGATAAGAATTGAAACATAAAGAGAGCATCAAGAATAATATTACTAGCACATTTAAGTATAACCCACTTCATATGCATAGGGATTTTGTGAGAAAACAACTTGTGGGAATAATAATCAACTAGCATAGGAAGGCAAAACAAGCATAACTTTAAAACTTTAAGCACATAGAGAGGAAACTTGATATTATTGCAATTCCTACAAGCATATGTTCCTCCCTCCTAATAATTTTCAGTAGCATCATGAATGAATTCAACAATATAACCATCACATAAAGCATTCTTTTCATGATCTACAAGCATATAAATTTTATTGCTCTCCACATAAGCGAATTTCTTCTCATGAGTAATAGTGGGAGCAAACTCAACATAATAATTACCATTTGAGGCATAATCCAATTGAAAACTAAAATCATGATGACAAGTTTCATGGTTATCATTATTCTTAATAGCATACAAGTCATCACAATAATCATCATAGATAGCGACTTTGTTCTCATAATCAATTGGAACCTCTTCCGAAATAGTGGAATCATTACTAAATAAAGTCATGACCTCTCCAAATCCACTTTCATCAATATAATCATAATAAATAGGAGGCATGATATCATCATAATAAATTTTCTCCTCAAAACTTGGGGGACAAAAAATATCGTCTTCATCAAACATAGCTTCCCCAAGCTTGTGCCTTTGCATATCATTAGCATCATGGATATTCAAGGAATTCATACTAACAACATTGCAATCATGCTCATCATTCAAATATTTAGTGCCAAACATTCTAATGCACTCTTCTTCTAGCACTTAAGCACAATTATCGGAATCCTCATTCTCATGAAAGACATTAAAAAGATGAAGCATATGAGGCATCCTTAATTCCAGTTTTTGTAGTTTTCTTTTACAAACTAAACTAGTGATAAAACAAGAAACAAAAAGATCCGATTGCAAGTCTAAAGATATACCTTCAAGCGCTAACCTCCCCGGCAATGGCGTCAGAAAAGAGCTTGATGTCTACTACACAACCTTCTTCTTGTAGACGTTGTTGGGCCTCCAAGTGCAGAGGTTTGTAGGACAGTAGCAAATTTCCCTCAAGTGGATGACCTAAGGTTTATCAATCCGTGGGAGGCGTAGGATGAAGATGGTCTCTCTCAAGCAACCCTGCAACCAAGTAACAAAGAGTCTCTTGTGTCCCCAACACACCCAATACAATGGTAAATTGTATAGGTGCACTAGTTCGGCGAAGAGATGGTGATTCAAGTGCAATATGGATGGTAGATATAGGTTTTTGTAATCTGAAAATATAAAAACAGCAAGGTAACTAATGATAAAAGTGAGCGTAAACGGTATTGCAATGCGTTGAAACAAGGCCTAGGGTTCATACTTTCACTAGTGCAAGTTCCCTCAACAATAATAACATAATTGGATCATATAACTATCCCTCAACATGCAACAAAGAGTCACTCCAAAGTCACTAATAGCGGAGAACAAACGAAGAGATTATGGTAGGGTACGAAACCACCTCAAAGTTATCCTTTCTGATCGATCTATTCAAGAGTCCGTAGTAAAATAACATGAAGCTATTCTTTCCGTTCAATCTATCATAGAGTTCGTACTAGAATAACACCTTAAGACACAAATCAACCAAAACCCTAATGTCACCTAGATACTCCAATGTCACCTCAAGTATTCGTGGGTATGATTATACGATATGCATCACACAATCTCATATTCATCTATTCAACCAACACAAAGAACTTCAAAGAGTGCCCCAAAGTTTCTACCAGAGAGTCGAGACGAAAACGTGTGCCAACCCCAATACATAGGTTCATGGGAGGAACCCGCAAGTTGATCACCAAAACATACATCAAGTGGATCAATAGAATACCCCATTGTCACCACGGGTATCCCACACAAGACATACATCAAGTGTTCTCAAATCCTTAAAGACTCAATTCGATAAGATAACTTCAAAGGGAAAACTCAATCCATTACAAGAGAGTAGAGGGGGAGAAACATCATAAGATCCAACTATAATAGCAAAGCTCGTGATACATCAAGATCGTATCACCTCAAGAACACGAGAGAGAGAGAGAGATAGATCAAACACATAGCTACTGGTACATACCCTCAGCCCCGAGGGTGAACTACTCCCTCCTCGTCATGGAGAGCACCGGGATGATGAAGATGGCCACCGGAGAGGGATTCCCCCCTCCGGCAGGGTGCCGGAACGGGTCTAGATTGGTTTTCGGTGGCTACGGAGGCTTCTGGCGGCGAAACTCCCGATCTATTCTGCTCCCCGAAGTTTTTAGGGTATATGGGTACATATGGGAGGAAGAAGTACGTCAGTGGACCTCCGGGCTGTCCACGAGGCAGGGGGCGCGCCCAGGGGGTGGGCGTGCCCCCCACCCTCGTGGGCAGCCCGGGACTCTCCTGGTCCAACTCCGATACTCTGTGGGCTTCTTCTGGTCCAAAAATAAGTTCCGTGAAGTTTCAGGTCAATTGGACTCTGTTTGATTTTCCTTTTCTGCGATACTCTAAAACAAGGAAAAACAGAAACTGGCACTGGGCTCTAGGTTAATAGGTTAGTCCCAAAAATCATATAAAATAGCATATAAATGCATATAAAACATCCAAGGTTGATAATATAATAGCATGGAATAATCAAAAAATTATAGATACGTTGGAGACGTATCAAGTATTAAGTTCATAAGAACAGAGTAACGCATTAGGCAAGATGACATGATGTAGAGGGATAAACTCAAGCAATATGATGTAAACCCCATCTTTTTATCCTCGATGGCAACAATACAATACGTGCCTTGCTGCCCCTGTTGTCACTGGGAAAGGACACGCAAGATTGAACCCAAAGCTAAGCACTTCTCCCATTGCAAGAAAGATCAATGTAGTAGGCCAAACCAAACTGATAATTTGAAGCGACTTGCAAAGATATTTAAATCATGCATAAAAGATTTCAGAGAAGAATCAAATATTGTTCATAGATAATCTTGATCATAAACCCACAATTCATCAGATCTCGATAAACACACCGCAAAAAGAATTACATCGAATAGATCTCCAAGATAATAGAGGAGAACTTTGTATTGAGATCCAAAGAGAGAGAAGAAGCCATCTAGCTAATAACTATGGACCCGAAGGTCTGTGGTAAACTACTCACACATCATCGGAGAGGCTATGGTGTTGATGTAGAAGCCCTCCGTGATCGATTCCCCCTCCGGCAGAGCGCCGGAAAAGGCCCCAAGATGGGATCTCACAGGTACAGAAGGTTGCGGCGGTGGAATTGGGTTTCGTGGTGCTCCTGGATGTTTTTGGGGTATGTGGGTATATATAGGAGGAAGAAGTATGTCGGTGGAGCTGCGAGGGTCCCACGAGGGTGGGGAGCGTGCCTACCCCCTGGGCGCGCCCTCCTGCCTCGTGGCCTCCTCGCTTCTTTCTTGACGTCCACACCAAGTCTCCTGGATCACGTTTGTTCCAAAAATAACTCTCCCGAAGGTTTCATTCCGTTTGGATTCCATTTGATATTCCTTTTCTATGGAACACTGAAATAGGCAAAAAAACAGCAATTTGCACTGGGCCTTTGGTTAGTAGGTTGGTCCCAAAAATAATATAAAAAGGTATATTAAAGCCCATTAAACATCCAAAACAGATAATATAATAGCATGGAACAATCAAAAATTATATATACGTTGGAGACGCATAAGTACCATGCTCGTCGGTGTGACGACGAAGCACCTCAGCTCTGGCACGTTGGGCAGACTCGCCATGAAATTTCCACACCATATAATCTGGCATAAAACTCCTCTTTTGCAGGTGTTTGGCCATTTCATCCTCTGTCCTCTTGTGCCAATTGTTGCACCCGGCACATGGGCACCATGTTGTCCTCTGGCCATTTGCAAATGCAGCTCTCAGAAACGCCTTGGTTTTTGTTAACCACTCAATGGTCATGTCTTTCTAACTAGTGTGACTGGTGTACATCCATGCATGATCACTCATCTTGCCTAGCTACTGGACACATAAGAAATATATATATATCTACATGTATATATTCATCAGTTAATGGAGTTTGTCACTTTTATTACATCCATGCAACCTAGACGCTAATAGGTAAAGATAGGTCTTAATCCCACCCAAGTATGTGTAGATTGGGTTCATTTTCCCATGCTCTACTCCAGATCTGACGTAAAATTTCGGCAGCACCTCCCTGCTGTTCTCCTGATACACGTCTCAGCAATAAGCAGAGAGGATATGTACCCGGAGAACAACAGGGAGGCACTAACAAAATTCTGCATCGGATCCGGAGCAAAGCATATGGGAAAACGAACCCAATCTACACATACTCGGGCACTCCATGGATAACGTTGGACAATTCGAAAGAATCATGGTTATAAATATGCAAATGCATGCATATTTATAGATGTAACCTTTTCAAACGGGAGACTCATAGTGGTCACGCATACTGATGATTGAAGACACCTATAGCTAGCAAGTTTCATCGGCACGAAGACCAGAATAGAGCAAATGAAGTGGGGAGAAGGAGATGTCATTTGTGCTCACCCACGAACGTAGGGGCAGAGCTTGTCGAACACTAGACCCTCGCAGCGACGAGAAAACTGCACATTTAAATCGAAAGATGAGTAACATAGCAATTTTGTTTTTTCGTTAACCTAACTAAATATTTACAACAGGATGAGAGGGTTAGGGGTTCCTCGGCATCGATGGAACCCTAAATAGCAAGTATCATCGGTGCAAGATACATGTGGCGCTCAGAGTTGAACACTAAATCCACATCCCACAAGTGACACCGGCGCCCGGTGTCCCGCGCGCAGCAATATTTCTGGGGACCGATGACGGTCGAACACCTTGGCGAATTTGTCTGGCAGCCGATGCGATGAGGATTAAAGCCAAGTTTTGAAACTTCAAACAACCAAACCAAATTGAGTCGGTTTGGGTGTTTCAAGTTACAACACTTGGCTTTTAATCATCATCGCAGAGGCTGCGAGACAAATTCACAAAGGTGTTCGACCGCCATCGACCTCGAGAACTGTTGCTGCGCGCGGGACGTCGGACGCCGGCGTTACTTGTGGGACGTGGACATAGTGTTCGACACCGACAATCACATGTATCTCGCACCGACGATACTTGCTATTTAGGGTTCCATCGGCGTCGAGGAACCCCCTAACCCGCCCGTCCCCAGGCTCCCTCTGGTATGAGATACGTCTCCAATGTATCTATAATTTTTGATTTGTTCCATGCTATTATATTATCAATCTTGGATGTTTCATAATCATTTTATATCATTTTTTGGTACGAACCTATTGACATAGTGCCAAGTGCCAGTTCTTTTTTTTCGTGTTTTTTACATCATAGAAAATCAATATCAGATGGAGTTCAAATGCCACGAAACATTACAGAGATTTTTTATGGACTAGAAGGAACATGTTGGGCCCTGGTTGCACCTGGGGAGAGTCCCGAGGAGGGGACAACCCACCAGGGCATGCCATGGGGCCCAGGCGTGCCCTGGTGAGTTTTGCCCACCTCGGGTGCCCCCCCCCCCCGGACCGCCTCTTTGCTTTATAAATACCCAAATATTCCCAAAACCCTAGGGGAGAAGACAAAATATTCATCCAGCCGCCAGAGAGTCCAGAACCACCAGATCCAATCTAGACACCATCTCGGATGGGGTTCACCACCTCCATTGGTGCCTCTTCGATGATGCGTGAGTAGTTCTTTGTAGACCTTCGGGGTCGTAGTTAGTAGCTAGATGGCTTCATCTCTCTCTCTCTCTCTCTCTCTCTTGATTCTCAATACAATGGTCTCTTGGAGATCCATATGATGTAACTCTTTTTGCGGTGTGTTTGTTGGGATCTGATGAACTTTGAGTTTATGATCAGTCATATCATTTTATATCCATGAAAGTTATTTGAGTTTCTTTTATCTCTTATATCCTCGTATTTCTTCTCCGATATTTGGGTTTTGTTTGGCCAACTTGATCTATTTATCTTGCAATGGGAAGAGGTGCCCTGTAGTGGGTTCGATCTTAGGGTGCTTGATCCCAGTGACAGAAAAGGGAACCGACACGTATGTATCGTTGCTACTAAGGATAAAAAGATGGGATCTATATCTATACAATAGATAAACGGATCTTGTCTACATCATGTCATCATTCTTATTGCATTACTCCGTCTTTCCATGAACTTAATACACTAGATGCATGCTGGATAGCGGTCGATGTGTGGAGTAATAGTGGTAGATGCAGGTAGGAGTCGGTCTACAAATCTTGGATGTGATGCCTATGTAATGATCATTACCTGGATATTGTCATAATTATTTGAGGTTCTATCAATTGCACAACAGTAATTTTTTTACCCACCGTTTGCTATCTTTCTCGAGAGAAGCCACTAGTGAAACCTACGGCTCCCGGGTCTTCTTCCTCATATATTTGCTTGCGATCTAATTTTCATTTGCAATTTTATTCAGATCTACTAAACCAAAAATACAAAAATACTTTTCTACACTTTATTTTATTTGTGATCTATTATTTCAACCTACTACAATTTTCTGGCATCATTACCCGAAAAGGATTGACAACCCCTTTAACACGTCGGGTTGCGAGGTGTTTTTATTTCTGTGCAGGTGTTGCTTATGTTGTGTTGCTTGGTTCTCCTACTAGTTCGATAACCTTAGTTTCTTCACTGAAGGAAATACCTACCGTCGCTGTGCTGCATCATCCCTTCCTCTTGGGGGAAATATCGACGTAGTCCTAGTAGACAGGAGCTTTTCTGATGCTATAGTCAGAGAGCAATCAAAAGGAATTTTTGGCGCCGTAGCCGGGGAGCATCTTCTTCATTACTAGGTTCCTAATAACAAATCTCATCTCCTCTCAATTTACATTATTTGGCATTTGTCTCTCATTTTCCTCTCCCCCACTTCACAAAAATTTGCCGTTTTATTCGCCTCTCTTTCTCGTTCGCCGTTTTCTTTCCGGATCTGTTTCTGCGTGCATCTTTGTTTGCCGTTATGGATAGTTCTCCTTCTATTGCTTGCACTACCGAGGACGAAGTCCTCAACTTTAAATAAAGGGGAGGAGAAATTTTAAAAGATGCTTGGTATAGAATTTGCAATGCTCATAATAGATCTATCCGTAAGCAATCTACCGTTGTGCTTCTGCATTGTTTTTATGTTGGCATCACCACTTGGTATAGATTCGTCCTTGTTACGATTACCAGTGGAAATTTCTTAATGAGTTCTCCTTTTGATGCCCTTAATGCTATGGGAAATTTAGTAGGTTCGCCACCTCTTATGGTTAATGAAACAATTTCGACTCTTGAGCATGTTATGGAAAGATTAGATGCTATCGAAAAGAAAATGCTCACCGAAGATCATATGGAAATAATATATAAAAATATGCATAATTTCGCTACTCATATTGGGTCAAAAGTGGGAGCTATTTTTAAGTTGTTAAAAGAGAGGGGTACCTTAATCCATGAAAGAATAGAAGAAAGTCCATCTCGGATCGATAAATTGGAAGAAATCTTTAGTAATCTAAGCACGGCTTTTACTACCACTAAAATTACTAAGGAAACTCCTGTAAAGAGTAGGAGACCCAGGAACAAGGGTGCAACTTCCAGTAATAGTAATAATGGAGATCTTAAAATGATTAGTGTTCACCCGGATTTTGTTGAAGTGATAAGAGATCCTTTTTGCAAGAATGAAATCTTTGAATTTATACCTAGGAGTATTGTTATTGAAAATCTTTATGTGAAATCCTTGAAGGATTCTAAGTGTTTGATTGAAGCATTGGACAAGGATGACAGAACTTAGATCCTTGCTTTATGCCTAGCTAAGGGCGTAAAACTATAGCGCTTGTTGGGAGGCAACCCAATGAATAAAATTTATTTTTGCTTTTTGCTTCCTGTTCTTGTGTGTTAGCACAATTATGCTACTATTACGATTGTGTTTTTTATGTTTTAGTTAGTGTTTGTGCCAAGTAAAGCCTTTAGGATCTTCTTGGGTGATAGTTGTTTGATCTTGCTGAAAAAATAGAAACTTTTACGCTCAAGAAATTAATTTACATTTTTTACCAGAGAGCAATAAAATACCCATTACACTTGCAGTAGATCAATATACAAATTTCTCAGGCCGTCCTAATTTTTCAGAATTTTTGGAGTTACAGAAGTACTCGAAATAGTCAGATTCCTACAGATTGTTCTGTTTTGACAGATTCTGTTTTCTTTGTGTTATGTGCTTATTTTGATGGCTCTATGGTTTTCTTTGTTGAGTTTTTTCCATATAAAAGTTGGCACATGAAAGTGCGTTATATCGACTAGAGGGGGGGTGAATAGGCGATTTTTATGAAAGTCTTCAAAACGTGAGAGTTGTGAAGACAAACAGTGAAGATCATGCCTATTACTATGCAGCGGAAGTTAGATTACACTATGCCAGCCATGGTCATATATTCAATAGAGTGAAAGCGCAATGACAAACAGCTTCAGTGTAATAAGGATCAGGTAGGAAGAAGTTATGAAGCCGAATAGATCATACATTCATGTTGTGAAGACAAAAGATAAAGCAAGCATGCAATGGCTTCACAATGAATAACTGTAAGTGAAAGGAAATGAAGATGAAACCAGTGACACGTTGAAGACAATGATTTGTTGGACCAGTTCCAGTTGCTGTGACAACTGTACGTCTGGTTGGAGCGGCTAGGTATTTAAACCAAAGGACACACAGTCCCAGACACCCAGTCAAGGACACTTAGTCCAAGACACCCAGTCCTCACCGTTTTCTCCTTGAGCTAAGGTCACACAGACCTCGCCCAATCACTCAGGTAAGTCTTCAAGGTAGACTCCCAAACCTTCACAGACTTTGTTCACTGGCAATCCACAATTTCTCTTGGATGCTCAGAACGCGATGCCTAACCGTCTGGAGGATGCACAGTCCTCAAGTGTAATAAGTCTTCAAATCACACAGACACGAAGACTTAAGTGATGCCCAATTTACTCTGGCTCTGGGTGGTTAGGGCTTTTCTCCTCACTGGGAATTTTTCTTTCAAAGGCTTCGAGGTGGGTTGCTCTCAAACGACAAAAGCCGTGCACTGAAATCTGAGCAGCCAACCGTTTATGGTTGTGGGGGTGGACTATTTATAGCCACTTGGCAACCCGACCTGATCTGTCCAAAATGACCCTGGGTCACTAAGGAACTGACACGTGTACCAACGGTCGAATTTTGAACTCACACGGCAACTTTACTTGGGCTACAAGTAAAGCTGACTTTTCTGGCTCTGGACAAGATTTTCTCTCAAAGTCTTCGCTCGAAGACATAGGATTTGAATTAGGCATCACTACAGTCATTCTGACTGGTTCTTTTGGACCCCACTTAACAGTACGGCGATTCCTATGACACTACATAAATGAAATAAAACTACGAAGGATCTAAGTCTTCGAGTTCCATAAGCTTCATAGGGAGTCTTCTCATGTCATTGTCTTCAATATGAATATCTTCATAAACCACCATTGTCTTCAATGTCTTCGTACATTTTTAGGGGTCATCTCTGGTAATAAAACCGAATCAATGAGGGATTTCTACCTGTGTTTTCCTGCAATTCTCACAAACACGTTAGTCCCTCAACTAGGTTTGTCGTCAATACTCCAAAACCAACTAGGGGTGGCACTAGATGCACTTACAATCTCCCCCTTTTTGGTGATTGATGACAAACTAGTTGAAGTTTTCAATGGGGAACATAATTTGTGAAATAGTAAAGGAATTTGTCTTCATAAGTTGCAAGGGCTCCCCCTGAAGATGTGCATATAAGTAATTTGCCTTTTGAATGCAAATGCACATGGCAGGTTGTACTTGTGGAGATCCACTTCAACTTATGATGACAATCCACTATGCATGTGAAAGTATATGAAGATAATGACATGCATAATGTTAAATGGACGTCTGCAGTAAGAGATGAGTGCGGAATTTATCGTCGCACATGCGGAATTTATCTTCGCATAACGGAGTGACAAGCAGGTAGCAGACGGCCATCAAGGCTAAGTGTTACAACTCAAAGAAGCAAATGTAGCAAAAACGGGAGTTGTAAGCACGAAGCAAAATGTAGCAAAATATAGTGGCACCCGCCCAAAGTGACCCCCTTTTGTCAGTGATGACCAAAAAGGTTTGAAGACATAGAGTTCCCTATGCGTTCCCAGGCGCAGCAGGGTCGGTGGAGTTGTTTGGTGGCGGTGCAGATGAGCTTGGTGCAGATTCGACGTGTGTTGAAGCAGGTGGAGATGATGTCGCATCGTCGTCTTCTTCAATAATCCGGGCAGACACGGTGGCAGCAGAAGAAGAGAATTCTGACTCTTCAAGTGATGGTGTGCTTCGCATCACAGCTCTTCTTGGAGGCGTGGAGTCAAATTGGAATCTCTCTCTGAAGCCATCCTCTTGCAGTTCAGCTTCATTGCTCATCATGGTGAGGCCTTTCCAAGTGCGGCGACAGGTCTCGTGTGCGACAAACGCATTCTTGGTTGCCAGATTTCTGATGCGATTGACGTCTTGCACGATGCTTCTCATCTGCCGTTTGAGCCAGTCGTGATGCCTATCTTGCTTTTGGTGAAGAGCCACAAGAAGCTCTCGGTCATTAAGTGTTCGAACGCGCTTCTTGGGTCTCTTGGCAGCTGTGCTGTCAGTGGCTTCAGTTGATGCAGGGGCACGTGTGGTGCCAGCCATTGGATACACTCGGGAGAGAGCTTCAACACCTTCAATATTTTGAGTGAAGCTCTGGTGTTCTGCATTTTGAAGACTTAATGGTTGCTTGCCAGGCTCTGGATATATTGCTTCAGCAGATGTGTCCACATCTGGCAAAAATATCCTATGGTTGCGGGCTGAGGGTTGATAGGAGATTGCAGAGTGAAGCTTGATCAGCCTCATAACCCAAGGAGCATAGAACTTTAATCCAAACAGTTCTGAGGCAGACGCTGCAAAGTGACGGATGAAGAGATCCTGTGCATTGAAGCATTTGCCATGTAGAATGCAGAAGATGAGAGTCTTCATTGCACCATCAATTGTAGCATATCAAGAGTGTCCCTTTACAGGCCATAGAGTCCGCCTTATGATATGATATATTGTTCTGGGCAGGTACTCTAAGTCTTCAACGAAGAACCTAGTTGGATAGGGTGCATTCGGAGGCAGTGGCTTCATCATTGAGAGCATCTGACTCATATCTGGCTCAGGACGCTGAAATATGCTCTCAATTGCTTCAGCATGGAGTTGGCACCCTTCTTCAAAGAATTCGCCAGGAGTGGGAAGGCCGGTAAGCTCAATTAGGTCGAAAGCATTGGCTTCATGATGGATATTGCCTGTCATCCACTCCAGAATCCATGTCTTCGGATCTCTGTTATAGTCTTTGATATGCACAGTGGCATAGAACTGGAGCAGAAGCTCTTCGTTCCAGTGCTCTTCATCAGTGATAAATGGCAGCAAACCCACTTGCTTGAAGCAATCCAGTGCTTCTTCCAGACCAGGCAGACCAGCAACAGCTTCAACCTCAAGGCGCTTGTGAGGAAAGATGCGGCCTTGGTTGTAAAGGATGCATGAATAATAGCTGCGCTGTTGATGGCTCCAGAACCTATCTGATACAATCCGTTCCCTTGAATAAGGGTTCTTGGAGCGGTCGAAAAACGTGTTATCTGCCCTGAAGCCGTTGATGTTGAAGGAACCAGGAGCTGATGCAGGACCTGGGAACCTTGGCAGTCGTGGGATCGGCTTCTGGACCTGGGGTCTGTACGCAATATGATAGTTGAATTGTGGTCCTGCAGCAGACTCAGGCATAGAATGTTCGGGAGCAGTAGCTTCATTGTCTTCTGAAGCTATTGTTGGGTTGGGCTCCACATTTTCTTCGGCGTTGTTTGTGGCAGCCTCAACATTTGCAGACTCAGGCACGTTCTCCTGGAGAACTGCTTCTTGTTGGTGTGGGGGAGTTGGAGCTTGTGGTATCTCTGCATGCTCTTCGGCTGATGCAGCCGGAATGTCGTCAGCAGCCTGAGCCCTTGGCCCTTTGCAAAGCCTACGGAATTTGGGCGACGCTTGTGGAGTTGCAGTGGGCTGTGGCTCATCTTCCTCCTGTGGGCGATCTGCCCATGATGCTGCTTGTGTGATTGGCGTCAAGGGACAACCAATACTGATCAGTTCGCTTGTCTCAAGCTGAGGAAGGGCTGCATCACCTTGCACATTATCTTGGAGACCAATGTCTTTAGCAGCGTAGGGTTCGTCTGCTGGAATGTCTTCAGTGTTGGGTTCATGCACAGTCAACTGACGATCTGTGTCAGGATAGCGGACGCAGAGGGGTTCAACTATCAGGGGCTCTGTGGGAGCAGCCCGAGATTTCTTGGTCTTGCGCTTCTTGATGATGGGTTCAGAAGGAGAGGCTTCAGAATGTTTTCTCTTCTTAGCTTCAGCCTCTGCAGTCCATGTCTTCTTGTGCTGTGAGGCGGTTGATCGACTCTTTGGCTTCGAGCCAGTCGTTGCAGTGGGGAAGACAATCGGAGCAGTTTCTGACCTTGGCGCTTCAGGTTCGGGCACAGCCGCCTTCTTTGTCTTCTTCGCGGCCATCCTGGGGTCAATGCCGGGACGCCCAAGTGCCTTGCGCTTTTCTGCCTCATTGTAGGCTTGCACGCAGCGATCAGCCAAAGTCTTCATGCGTTCTCGCGAGCCTTGAGCTTCGGCACGCGTCTTCAGGAAGTTCTCTTTCAGCTCGTGCAACATGATCTTGAAGTTTTTCACTTCTTGCACACTGAGCTTGGCCACGTGCTTCTTGAACTGAGCCTTTTCATGATCAATTTTCTGCTTCAGTTCTACAATTCACTGGGCTATTGCAAGTTCTGAAGCAATTGCATCTTGAAAGGCAACGCTGAGGCCTATGGGTAGCTGCAGATCATTGAAGCTTATGTCTGGTGTGTCAAACCATTCATCGATGAAGTTGTGGATGATGGCGACATCAAACAGAGGCAGATTGTTGAAGATTTCAGCCTCCTCCTTGCTCTTGATGAGCTGCTCAAGAGCATCATCTCCAAGATCTTCATCGCTTGAGAGATCAATGGCTTCGCAGCGCAGAATGTCAGCAGCTGTGAGCTCTTTGCCTGTGTGTGGCTGAGGCTTCTTGGCTTCTTGGGGCTTGGACACTCGTGATAAGCCTTCTGACTGCACACTGGCTTCAGGAGGTGCAGTTGCTAAAGGCTTCACTCTTGCGATCTTGGGAGAAGCGGCTGGCTTTGAAGCTTTTGGAGCTTTTGGCTTCTTCTGCTTTGGCTTCGGAGCAGCAGGGGCGTCATCTGACTCAGTATCTGCTGGAGGGTCATTCACAGCAGTCCCTTGGACTAGGATGCGAGTGATGAGGCCTGCAAGATTGGCATACGGCCCGATGATATTGGGATCGGCGTTGCGTGTGCCATCTGCCCTTGGTGAGGAGGGACCAGGGTTGAAGTCAAGCCCAAATTTCTTCTTGTTTATCTTCGCTGACTGTTGTGCAAACTGAAAGTTGCGCTTGAAGAGATTATCATCGCGGCACCAGAGAAGTGATGACGGATGTGCCTCAGCTGGCTGTGGTCCTCTCACCATGCATGGATAGAAGCCTTGAGCAATGGCTTCGACTCTGGACCTGGGTACAAGATTTTTGTATAGTACGTCTCCCCACGGTCTTTTGATGGCGCACTTCTCCGCATATTCCTGAGTGACGAAGCGGTAGTGGAACCATTTCTCTACCCAATATCTTCGAATCCATTGGATTCGTGTCTTGCGTTGACCATAGCTTTCTTCAGGATCAGTTTTGTACATCTCTGCCAATTCATCAGGCAGATCTTTGGACGTTTCACCACGTCGCTGTCTGCCTCCCTTCCTTGCTGCTGTTTCTGAAGCCATGAATAACTTGGAAGGCTTCAAGATGTTCAAAGGCTTCAAAGGCTTCCTTTTGCAAGAACTGGCTTCAGGAGAGTTGATGTGATGCTGCAAGTACTCTGCAAATGAATGCAGACTATGAGAACCAAAGGATTCTCCCACGGACATGTACCTGTGACAGCATTAAGGTGCGAGGGAAGGGGAAGAGGTCATATGCATTCTCAGAAGATTTTGAAGATAAATCGGTTTAGAAGACATAGACCTCATTGTGCGAAGACATTCACTCACAGATAAGAAGTTGGTTCCAGATTTGTACGAACCCACAGATCAGTACAAGTGAGGAATCTAACTACCTTATGAAGCACAAGTGAATATACTAGGCATGTCATGAGATGTAGCGAGATAACTAACTGATGTGAAGAGAAACTCCTTATGGCAGAAAGTGACTGAACTATGGGATCAAAAGAGGCTGTAAAAAGAGGTTTTATTTACCACACTTGGAACTGCTAGACGAAGTGAGAGTTGAGGTCGAGCAGTTCGATCCTCCGTGCCCTAACTTGGCGACGGAAGACACCTACGGCGACGGCGGAGAGAGCGATGTCCGCTGTCGGCATGAAAACGGCGTCGGAGAGGTTGCGGCAGTGAAGCGCTTCGTCGCCGGCGTCGTCGAGTGCTAGCGGTGGCGCTAGGGTTCGTGCGAGGGTGGAAGAAGGAGATAATGACCGCAGTGAATCGTATATTTATAGGGATAGAGGTGGCACTGCGCTATTACGCAGGTACCCCTGGCGGTTCGCATTTGAGGCACGCGTGGCCAGTTAGAGGACGATTGGGATTTGTTCCATGTACCACGCATGCCTAAATTGTCAGGCGGTCGTTCCTGCTTCTCCGGATCTTATGTGGAGGAATGAGCATTAGAAACGGACTTTTATGGTTGTCACTATGTCTTCAGCTGACAAGGACACAGTGAAGACATTTGACAGTTACAACAGAATGCATATGACTTGGAGAGATAGAGTTTGAGATAGAAAGCATAGATAGGTTAGGGTCCGATCACATTCACTTAGTTCAAAAGATTCAACCAAGAAGACATAGCTATAAGTGAATGATGTAGAGGACAGAACATCAGTACATATATATCCATATAATCAACGCAGTGAAGATAATCATGAAGACATATTGAGAATGAAACCAAACCAATTGTGAAGACATTGAGAGGTAACTCCATGAGAGAAACACTTCAAAATGGAACGTTTGGTGGTGGCGTTACCCACCGTATAGGAAGTATTAGACCCAGACATGGCGCACAATTATCGTGGCGCTCCGAAGTCAAATTCCACATTAATGTATTCACACTTAGAACGTATGTCTTCATTGTTTGAAGATATACGCTACTTCGTGTGTTGCACATCTAAGTCATCAATATGCTTAAGTGTTAGGATGTGTGCCTGATCACAGGACATTTGAGGATTCCAAGATATTTAGCTCACACTGTAACTTGCAAAATCTCTTCTCGTCCAAGGGCTTTGTGAAGATATCTGCCAATTGCTCTTCAGTGTTGACGTGTATGATATCAATGTCTTCCTTCACAACATGATCTCTGAGAAAGTGATGACGAATTTCAATGTGCTTTGTCTTCGAGTGCTGAACTGGGTTGTTGGCAATCTTGATGGCGCTTTCGTTGTCGCAGTAAAGTGGCACTTTCTTCAGATGAATGCCATAATCCTTGAGTGTTTGCTTCATCCACAGAAGCTGAGCGCAGCAAGATCCAGCAGCAATGTATTCAGATTCAGCAGTGGAGAGTGATACACAGTTCTGCTTCTTTGAAGACCAACATACAAGTGATCGTCCCAGAAAGTGACATGTGCCTGATGTAGACTTGCGATCAACTTTGTCACCAGCATAATCAGCATCCGAAAATCCAACTAAATCAAACTCTGAGCCCTTTGGATACCATAATCCTAGAGTTGGGGTGTGAGCCAAATATCGAAGAATTCGCTTCACAGCTAAGTGATGCGACTCCTTTGGTGTCGCTTGAAATCGAGCACACATGCAAACACTAAGCATGATATCTGGCCTAGATGCACATAAATAAAGCAAAGACCCAATCATGGAGCGGTATACCTTTTGATCGAACTCTTTACCATTGTCGTCGGGACCCAGATGATGCTTGGCTGGCATTGGTGTTGTGAAGCCTTTGCAGTCTTGCATACCGAACTTCTTTAGGCACTCTTTAAGATATTTCTCTTGAGATATGAAGATGCCGTTGCGTTGTTGCCGTATTTGAAGACCGAGAAAGAACTTCAGCTCCCCCATCATGGACATCTGATATTGCTCTTGCATCATATATCCAAACTCTTCACTATACTTCTGATTGGTGCAGCCGAAGATAATGTCATCCACATATATTTGGCACACAAACAGTTCACCATCATATGTCTTCGTGAAAAGAGTGGGATCCAGGGAACCAGGTATGAAGCCTTTGCTTTTCAGAAAGTACTTGAGTGTATCATACCAGGCCCTAGGGGCTTGTTTGAGGCCATACAGTGCCTTGTTGAGCTTGTATACCATATCAGGATGTTTTGGATTTTCAAAGCCAGGTGGTTGTGCAACATACACTTCTTCTTCAATCTTGCCATTGAGAAAGGCACTTTTCACATCCATCTGATAGAGAAATATGTTATGATGATTTGCATAGGCCAGCAGTATGCGTATGGCTTCAAGCCTAGCCACAGGAGCAAATGTTTCATCGAAGTCAATGCCCTCCACTTGAGTATATCCTTGAGCAACGAGACGAGCTTTGTTTCTGACAACTTGACCATGCTCATCTTGCTTGTTGCGGTATATCCATTTGGTGCCTATTATGTTGTGCTTCCGTGGATCAGGACGCTTAACCAGTTCCCATACATTATTCAGCTCAAACTGTTGAAGCTCTTCTTGCATAGCTTGAATCCATTCAGGTTCCATGAAGGCTTCTTCAACTTTCTTGGGTTCTGATATTGAGACGAATGCGAAATGCCCACAGAAGTTTGTTAGCTGAGTTGCCCTTGAACGAGTGAGTGGACCAGGTGCATTGATGCTGTCCAGTATTTTGTCAATTTGTACTTCATTTGCAACACGAGGGTGTGTGGGGCGAAGACTTTGCTCTTGCTGATCTATGTGGTCATTTGAAGGTATATCGTCAGGCTGAGCATTGTCTTCATGTGGATCAGGTGCTGAGATGATAAGTTCTTCTTCAGGATGAGCTTCAGAAGGTACAATTTCTCCAGTTCCCATAAGCTTGATTGATTCATTTGCTGGAACTTCATCTAGCACATTTGGCAATTGCTCTCTTTGTGATCCATTGGTTTCATCAAATCGCACATCCACTGTTTCAACCACTTTGTAGTGGAAGAGATTGAAGACTCTGTAGGAGTGCGAATCCTTTCCATATCCAAGCATGAAGCCTTCATGTGCTTTTGGTGCAAACTTTGAGGTGTGGTGTGGGTCCTTGATCCAGCATTTTGCGCCAAATACTCTGAAATAACTGACATTTGGCTTCTTGCCAGTTAGGAGTTCATAGGATGTCTTGTTCAGAAGCTTGTGAAGATAAACACGATTGATTGTATGGCATGCAGTATCAATGGCTTCAGTCCAGAACTTTCTTGGAGTCTTGTATTCATCTAGCATTGTTCTGGCCATCTCAATGAGTGTTCTGTTCTTGCGTTCGACGACGCCATTCTGCTGTGGCGTGTATGGAGCTGAGAATTCATGTGTGATGCCCAAGGTATCCAGATATGTATCAAGGCCAGTGTTCTTGAATTCAGTGCCATTATCACTTCTGATGTGCTTTATCTTGGCACCAAAATTGTTCATAGCTCGATTTGCGAAGCGTCTGAAGACATCCTGCACTTCAGTCTTGTAAAGGATTATGTGCACCCAAGTATATCTAGAATAATCATCAACAATTACGAAGCCATAGAGGCATGCAGAAGTAGTAAAAGTTGAGTAGTGAGTGGGACCGAAAAGATCCATGTGGAGCAGTTCGAAGGGTTGAGTAGTGGTCATGATTGTCTTCGAAGGATGTTTTGCCCTTGTCATCTTCCCTGCTTCACAGGCACCGCATAAGTGATCTTTCTTGAACTTGACGCCCTCGATGCCTATGACGTGCTTTTTCTTCGCAAGGGTGTGGAGGTTCCTCATGCCAGCATGCCCAAGCCTTCGATGCCAAAGCCAGCATTCTGAAGCTTTTGCAAGAAGACATACTGCAAGTTGTGGTCCTGCTGAGAAATCTACCACATACAAATCACCTTTCCCATACCCTTCAAACACTAGAGATTTGTCAGATTCCATTAGCACCAGGCAGCGATATTTGCCAAACATTACAATCATATTCAAATCGCAAAGCATTGAGACAGACATTAAGTTGAAGCCAAGGGATTCAACAAGCATGACTTTATCCATGTGTTGATCCTTTGAGATTGCAACTCTACCTAGACCCAATACCTTACTTTTACCAGTGTCAGCGAATGTAATGTGGCTCTTGTCGGATGGACGTAAAGTTGAGTCCATAAGAAGGCTTCTTCTTCCAGTCATGTGATTTGTACACCCACTGTCAATAATCCATTCTGAAGACTTTGAAGTCGCTGGTGTCGTACCCTACAGTGCAGTTAGGGGGATAGGCTTCACGAAGAGTGTTGTGAAGCATAAACATTTGACGAACCAGTGGGTTATGAAAACTTAGATCCAGATTAGGACTAATGGGGAGAATAGCATGCGATTCAGGAACGAAGTACATAATGATGACATTTGGGCAGTTTATCTTGCGCCCCACAAGATTTTTATGGTCCCCAGCAATAGCGTCAGACGATTTTGTTTTTGTGCTGGAGACCTTTCCCTGCAAAAGAGAGTTAAGCTTTCTTAACCACCCACATCTTCAAGGGTGGCTTAGAAGCTATGAGTCTAAGTGCAGCATCTGAGAATTTTGGCTTTGAAGCCTTAGCAAATAGTCTAGCAGGGGGACAATAATACTCATAGGCATAAGCAGAATAATTTTTGGTCATATGAACATGACGGTTCGATGAACCGCTCTCATATTCATATGCCTGAGTGTGGTTTCCCTGCAAAACATTTGCGTTAGTGTGACTCAGGTGAGTCCTCTGTCTGTATGAAGCCTTTGGACCGAGGTTTGTCTTCTTCAAGTGAGGTGTCATGAAGACATTCACAGGAAGATTTTCCAGACATGTTTTCGGAACCCAGATCTTGTTCATAGGCGGTCCATTCCTGCAGTTAGTACCAATGTACCTGGTAAACACTTCACCATTCTGATTCTTAAACAGTTTATAGTTTGCATCAAAGGATTCATCAATGATAATTGGGTTAGCACTAGTGAAGCCAGATAAATTGGATGGATCTGCTGAAAGTTCCTTTGCAGCAACCCATGTAGTTTTGGGGTACTGCTCAGGTTTCCAGTAAGAGCCATCTGCATTGATTTTCCTCACGAACCCAACACCCTCTTTCCTAGGGTTTCGGTTCAGAATCTGCTTCTTAAGGACATCACATAATGTTTGATGCCCTTTCAGACTTTTGTACATCCCTGTTTCAAGCAATGTCTTCAACCTAGCATTCTCATCAGCAATAGCAGTGGTATCCTCAGCAGAGGGGTTAGTTGCCACATCAACAATTGAAGATATTGGAACAGTAGTAGCAGTGGAACATTCAGCAACAGAATTAGCATTATTACGCTCAATGCATTTAAGACATGGTGGTTCAAATCCTTCCTGAGCGGGACTGATCTGTTCGGCGCGAAGTGACTCGTTTTCCTTTTGAAGATCTTCATGAGCCACCCTCAATTTCTCAAGTTCTTGCTTCCTTTGAAGATAGTCATAGGAAAGCTTTTCATGAGTTGTTGAGAGAGTATCATGACGATCTTCAAGTTCCTGATACTTAACGTGAAGGTTTTTTATGTCTTCAATTAAGGATTCAGATCGAGTCATTTCAGCACCCAACAGATCATCGCTTCTGTCTAACAGTTTTTGAATGTGTTCCATAGCTTTCTGTTGTTCAGTTGCAATTTTAGCAAGTGTTTTGTAGCTAGGTTTTGAATCACATTCAGAGTCATCGTCACTGGATGTTTCATAGCGAGTGGTGCGTGTGTTTACCTTGGCACCGCGTGCCATGAAGCAGTAGGTAGGAGTGGAGTCGTTCTTGTCATTTGCGTCGGTGTCGGTGATGCAATTATTGTCTTCAGTGTTGAAGATGGACTTGGCGACGTATGCTGTAGCCAGACTCGCAATGCCAGAATCAGACTCCTCCTCAGATTCCACCTTTGCCTCCTCAGATGCGGATTCCTCCTCTGAATCCATCTCCTTGCCTACAAACGCACGCGCCTTGCCAGATGAGCTCTTCTTGTGTGATGAAGACTTTGATCAAGACTTGGAAGAAGACTTTGAGTTTTTCTTCTTTTTCTTGTCGTCAGAATCATATTCCTTGCTCTTCTTCTTCCTTCTATTCTCATTGTCCCACTGTGGACACTCAGAGATGAAGTGCCCAGTTTTCTTGCACTTGTGACATGTTTTCTTCTTGTAGTCATGAGCAGAAGCTTCATCATTCCTTGAGCTTGATCGTGAAGATTTTCTGAAGCCTTTCTTCTTGGTGAATTTTTGAAACTTCTTCACTAGCATTGCAAGTTCTCTTCCAATGTCTTCAGGATCATCAGAACTGCAGTCAGATTCTTCTTCAGATGAGGAGACAGCTTTTGCCTTCAAGGCACGAGTTCGCCCATAGTTTGGACCGTAGATATCTCTTTTCTCAGAAAGCTGAAACTCATGTGTGTTGAGCCTCTCAAGTATGTCACACGGATCAAGTGTCTTGAAATCAGGACGTTCTTGAATCATCAGGGCCAGAATGTCAAACAAACTATCAAGTGATCTCAGCAGCGTCTTGACGATTTCATGTTTGGTGATCTCAGTAGCGCCGAGGGCTTGAAGCTCATTTGTGATGTCAGTGAGCTGATCAAAGGTGTGCTGGACATTCTCATTGTCATTTCGTTTGAAGCGGTTGAAGAGATTGCGAAGGACACTGATTCTTTGATCTCTCTGGGTTGATATGCCTTCATTAACTTTGGAGAGCCAATCCCAGACCAGTTTGGATGTCTTCAAGGCACTTACACGGCCATACTGTCCTTTGGTCAGATGACCACAGATGATATTCTTGGCAGTAGAGTCCAGTTGAACGAACTTCTTGACATCAGCAGCAGTGACACCTTCTCCAGCCTTGGGAACGCCGTTTTCGACGACATACCATAGGTCGACGTCAATGGCTTCAAGATGCATGCGCATCTTATTCTTCCAGTAGGGATATTCAGTTCCATCGAAGACGGGACAAGCAGCGAAGACTTTGATTATCCCTGCAGTCGAGATAGCTAAAACTCCAGGTGGTTAAACCGAATCACACAGAACAAGGGAGCACCTAGCTCTGATACCAATTGAAAGTGCGTTATATCGACTAGAGGGGGGTGAATAGGCGATTTTTATGAAAGTCTTCAAAACGTGAGAGTAGTGAAGACAAATAGTGAAGATCATGCCTATTACTATGCAGCGGAAGTTAGATTACACTATGCCAGCCATGGTCATATATTCAATAGAGTGAAAGCGCAATGACAAACAGCTTCAGTGTAATAAGGATCAGGTAGGAAGAAGTTATGAAGCCGAACAGATCATACATTCATGTTGTGAAGACAAAAGATAAAGCAAGCATGCAATGGCTTCACAATGAATAACTGTAAGTGAAAGGAAATGAAGATGAAACCAGTGACACGTTGAAGACAATGATTTGTTGGACCAGTTCCAGTTGCTGTGACAACTGTACGTCTGGTTGGAGTGGCTAGGTATTTAAACCAAAGGACACACAGTCCCGGACACCCAGTCAAGGACACTTAGTCCAAGACACCCAGTCCTCACCGTTTTCTCCTTGAGCTAAGGTCACACAGACCTCGCCCAATCACTCAGGTAAGTCTTCAAGGTAGACTCCCAAACCTTCACGGACTTTGTTCACTGGCAATCCACAATTTCTCTTGGATGCTCAGAACACGATGCCTAACCGTCTGGAGGATGCACAGTCCTCAAGTGTAATAAGTCTTCAAATCACACAGACACGAAGACTTAAGTGATGCCCAATTTACTCTGGCTCTGGGTGGTTAGGGCTTTTCTCCTCACTGGGAATTTTTCTTTCAAAGGCTTCGAGGTGGGTTGCTCTCAAACGACAAAAGCCGTGCACTGAAATCTGAGCAGCCAACCGTTTATGGTTGTGGGGGTGGACTATTTATAGCCACTTGGCAACCCGACCTGATCTGTCCAAAATGACCCTGGGTCACTAAGGAACTGACACGTGTACCAACGGTCGAATTTTGAACTCACACGGCAACTTTACTTGGGCTACAAGTAAAGCTGACTTGTCTGGCTCTGGACAAGATTTTCTCTCAAAGTCTTCGCTCGAAGACATAGGATTTGAATTAGGCATCACTACAGTCATTCTGACTGGTTCTTTTGGACCCCACTTAACAGTACGGCGATTCCTATGACACTACATAAATGAAATAAAACTACGAAGGATCTAAGTCTTCGAGTTCCATAAGCTTCATAGGGAGTCTTCTCATGTCATTGTCTTCAATATGAATATCTTCATAAACCACCATTGTCTTCAATGTCTTCGTACATTTTTAGGGGTCATCTCTGGTAATAAAACCGAATCAATGAGGGACTTCTACCTGTGTTTTCCTGCAATTCTCACAAACACGTTAGTCCCTCAACTAGGTTTGTCGTCAATACTCCAAAACCAACTAGGGGTGGCACTAGATGCACTTACAGAACACAGTAGATACAAAACAAAAATAAAATATGAATTGGTTTGATACAACACTTATAGTAGTGGTTTATTATTCTTATACTAACGGATCTCACGAAGGTTTTGTTGAGTTTTGTGTGATTGAAGTTTTCAAGTTTTGGGATATTTTACGATGGATGAAGGAAGGATGGAAGAGCCTAAGCTTGGGGATGCCCCTGCATCCCAAGCTATTATCCAAAAATGAGCAACCAACTAAGCTTGGGGATGCCCCCGAGTGGCATCCCCGCTTTCTTCCAACAACTATCGGTATTTTACTCGAGAATATATTTTTATTCGTCACATGATATGTGTTTTGCTTGGAGCGTCTTGTATGATATGTGTCTTTGCTTGTTTTATTTTGTGTTTTAAGTCATCAATCCTTGTTGGACACGTGCACACCTATTTGAGAGAGCCAAAATTATGTCATGACTTGTTAGAATTGCTCTCTATGCTTCACTTAAATCTTTTATGAGCTAGGACTTGCTCTAGTGCTTCACTTATATATTTTTGAGCATGGTGTGCTTAGTATTTTTGAAGAAATTCTCTCTTGCTTCACTTAGATTTATTTGAGAGTTAGTAAAATTTTGAAGAAATTCTCTCTTGCTTCACTTAAATTATTTTGAGAGAAAGAAAATTTGTTATGCTCATGATCTTCACTTATATTTGTTTCAGCTTATGAAAAGCAACACATGAAAATTAGTCCCAAAGTGATAGATATCCAAGAAGGATAAAGAAAAGAAAAACGTCATGAAGATCATTGGACAAAATAAACTTGATTCTTAGTAATAGTTTTGAGAGATGATGATGTGATATGTGAGTTATGTTGATGAGTAATTATGCTTTAATAAGAATATTGGTGTTAAGGTTTGTGATTCCCTATGCATGCACGAAAGTCAATAATCATGCAATGGAAATTATATCCTACTTGTGGTGCATTATTCGGTGTTAATTATGCTTAATGCTTGCTTATGATATTATTCGTTTCTTGGTTGGTCGCTTCCCAATTTTTGCTAGCCTTCACTTTGCACCAAGTATGATCTCTACTTGTGCATCCAAAAACCTTTAACCCAGTTTTGCCACATGAGTCCACTATATCTACCTATATGTGGTGTTCTTTTGCCGTTCTAAGAAAATTTGCATGTGCCGTCTCAAATATTCAAAATACACTTCTCTTTTGTGTGTTTGTTTCGCTCGCGGAGCGGTGTGGGGTGGCTAATATTTTGCATGCTAGATGTTTTATTCACAAGATGAGTGTTTATTCACTTGTCATTGCACGAGAGTAAGGCATAGGTATTAGGGATGCCCAGTCCCGAAATGCAAAAAAATGAATTTACTTTATGTTGTCAAATAATAAATTCCTTGGTAAGTGTTGGTATGAAGGGCACCCGTGGATACGGTTAGCCATGGAAAGTGAAAGTTATGGTGGAAAAAGGAATAAACTTTATTTTTTGTTTGGGAACTGCCTATGATATATCTATGCATGGAAAGTATTGGAACTCTAAGTCATTTTCGTTGGTGGACCTCTCAAAATGTTTTTATCTCTAAGTTTTTCGCTTTGAGTTCTCGCACCTCTACAAATCCCTACTCCCCTCTACAAAGGGCCTTTCTTTTACTTTATGTGCGCCCTGGTGGGTTGTGACCACCTCAAGTGCCCTCCGGACTGCCTCTTTGCTCTACAAATACCCAAATATTCCCAAAACCCTAGGGGAGTCGACAAAATATTCATCTAGCCGCCGCAGAGTCCAAAACCACCAGATCCAGTCTAGACACCATCTCGAATGGGGTTCACCACCTCCATTGGTGCCTCTCCGATGATGCGTGAGTAGTTCTTTGTAGACCTTCGGATCCGTAGTTAGTACCTAGATGGCTTCATCTCTCTCTCTCTCTTGATTCTGAATACAATGGTCTCTTGGAGATCCATATGATGTAACTTTTTTTGCGGCATGTTTGTTGGGATCTGATGAACTTTGAGTTTATGATCAGTCATATCTTTTTATATCCATGAAAGTTATTTGAGTTTCTTTGATCTCTTATATGCATGATCTCTTATATCCTCGTATTTCTTCTCAGATATTTGGGTTTTGTTTTGCCAACTTGATCTATTTATCTTGCAATGGGAAGAGGTGCCAGGTAGTGGGTTCGATCTTACGGTGCTTGATCCCAGTGACAGAAAAGGGAACCAACAGGTATGTATCATTGCTACTAAGGATAAAAAGATGGGATCTATATCTACGCAATAGATAAATAGATCTTGTCTACATCATGTCATCATTCTTATTGCATTACTACATTTTTCCTTGAACTTAATACACTAGATGCATGCTGGATAGCGGTCGATGTGTGGAGTAATAGTGGTAGATGCGGGCAGGAGTCGGTCTACTAATCTTGGACGTGATGCCTATGTAATGATCATTGCCTAGATATCGTCATAATTATTTGAGGTTCTATCAATTGCCCAACAGTAATTTGTTTATGCACCATTTGTTATCTTTCTCGAGATAAGTCACTAGTGAAACCTACGGCCCCCGGGTCTTCTTCCTCATATATTTGCTTGCGATCTACTTTTCCTTTGTGATTTTATTAAGATCTATTAAACCAAAAATACAAAAATACTTTGTTGCACTTTATTTTATTTGCGGTCTATTATTTCAATCTACTACAATTTTCTGGCATCGTTACCCGAAAGGGATTGACAACCCCTTTAACACGTCGGGTTGCGAGGTGTTGTTATTTGTGTGCAGGTGATGTTTATGTTGTGTTGATTGGTTATCCTACTAGTTCGATAACCTTGGTTCCTTCACTGAGGGAAATACCTACGGTCGCTGTGCTGCATCATCCCTTCCTCTTTGGGGAAATACAGACGTAGTCCTAGCAGACAGGAGCTTTTCTGGCGCTATAGTCAGAGAGCAATCAGTATGTCGACGCACGGTCGACGGGTCAGCACTCGAACCGGGGGATTCTCGGCATGGGCGTCAGGCCGGTGAGACCCACTGGCTCCACCATCTATCCCCTCGGCGACCGGTGATCCACTACCCTCTTCCTTTTTTCCTTTTTCCTCTTCTTCTACTTATTCATTTTTTTCAATTTTTTTCTTCTTCTAATTATCTAAACCTAAACCTAGCACTAACCTAATACTACCACTAATCTAAACCTATTAATAACACATAAACCTAAACAAAAATAACAGTAGAAAAAAACAAAAATCACCTTGGCTCCGGCGGTGGTGGAGGAGGCGGCGGGGGTGGGCGCCGCCGGGGTGGCGGGGCGGCGAGCCGGGTCGGGACGAGCGGCGGGGGCAGTGAGGCAGCAGCGTTCGGCGTCAGCGTCGGTGATGCGAGGTAGAGGCCTCGGGCGGCGGCGCGCGGGGGCGAAGGAGGGGCATGGGGCGAAGGAGGGGCGAGGAGGCGATGGGCGAGGCGAGGAGCAGATGGTGACGGGGTGGGGCGGCGCCGAGGACGGCGGATGGCGGCGGGGCACGTCAGGGCATAGCCCGATCCAAAACAGGATCGGGGGTGGGGCGCCGGGGCGGCGGGGCGGGGCACCGAGGCGCCGGGGTGGCGAAGTGGCGGGGCCTGGTGGCGGGGGAGAGAGAGCGGGGGAGGAGAGAGGGGTGGGGCGCGGGCGCCGACCCTATTTCACTTAGGGCACAGCTCTTTGCGTCTGCTAGCAGACTGCAAAGAGACTACCTAGTGGGGTGGGGCCGGGGGAAAATGGTCATTAAAACGACCACTTTCTTTGCCGTCAGTCAGCGGATGTCAAAGAAAGTGGCCATTAGGTCGTTCTCGGTAGTCCGCCACCCACCTTCTTTGTCGTGTGCTAGCTGACGGGAAAGCTTCTATGCCATCAGCTAGCGGACGACAAAGAGCAGGCTGACGACAAACACCCTCTTTGTCGTCCGCTCTTTCTTTGCATTCAGCTTTCCTTAAGCTGATGGCAAAGACCTTCTTTGCTGTCAGCTAGCGGACGACAAAGAGCTAGCTGACCGCAAAGATCCTGATTCTAGTAGTGAAGGTGACAATAATTGGGATTCTTTCCAATGATTACCGTAGTTTGAGGAGTTCATGTATTCACTAAGTGCTAATGCTTTATTCCGGTTCTCTATTAAAAGGAGGCCTTAATATCCCTTAGTTTCCATTAGGACCCCGCTGCCACGGGAGGGTAGGACAAAAAATGTCATGCAAGTTCTTTTCCATAAGCACGTATGACTATATACGGAATACATGCCTACATTATATTGATGAATTGGAGCTAATTCTGTGCCACCCTAGGTTATAACTGTTGCATGATGAATGCCATCCAACATAATTATCCATCACCGATCCATTGTCTACGAGTTCATTTCATATTGATCTTTGCTAAGTTACTTTTCCGTTGCCACTGTTGCGATTGTCACAAAACTATTGTTGTTACTTTTGCCACTATTACCGTTACTTCCATACTACTTTGCTACTAAATACTTTGTTGCAGATATTAAGTCTTTAAGGTGTGGTTGAATTGACAACTCAGCTGCTAATACTTGAGAATATTCTTTGCCTCCCCTTGTGTCGAATCAATAAATTTGGGTTGAATACTCTACTCTCGAAAACTATTGTGATCCCCTATACTTGCGGGTTATCACAGATAAACTAGTCGAAGCCCTCCGCTTCAAACCACACAGTCCCAAAGTAAATTCTAGGGTTGTGTTCGATCCGCTCCTCCCTAGAGGAAAGAACCAAGGGCACTTGGTCAGAGCTGATGCGTGTTTCCATAATCAACATGCATAAAGGGAAGAGAACTTCCCAGTCAGGCGAAACAAAAACCCTATCCAGAACGCTAACTTGTTTGGTAACACTGGTGTACCTCATACCAGATCTGGCCACTTCTCTAAATGCCATGGAAGCAATGGGGGCATCAACATGTTGACCTGAGGCCAATCGATGTTCGCATTGTTCTTTTCTGCCCCCGAGCGTATCAAGTTAAAATCGCCGCCAACCACTATTGGCAGCATGCAAGCAGTAGCCTCAACTGCTTTGGCCTCAAGTTCCCCAAATAACTCGGCTTAATGTGAGTGATCAGTTGGGGCATAGGCCACCAACATTTCCCACCAAAGAGCGTGGCCCGATGCTTAATAGCATGGCCCGATGCTTAATAACTGCACTAAGGGGGAAAATATCGGCGTCCAAGGAGACAATCTCATAGCACAGTCTTTCTTAAACCCCAACCACATACCCCCAGAATGGCGATGAGCAGACACCTAGCTCCAAGAAAAACGCTCCAGGGGATCGATTGATAGCATATCGCGAGAGTTGAAATCAGATTTAATCGTATCCTGTAATGCCACTACATCTAGGCCAACCCGTTGAATGTACTAAGGGTACGCCGGCCAACATGTCGGAAACCCCACATATTTCAGAAGGTATAGTGCATCAAATAATTCTATTGAGTAAGTAAGCTCCACGGGAGCTCGCCGATGTCGCCACATGCCTAACCTTGCAAACGGTGGGGCGGGGAGGTGCCTGTGGCCCCTGCCATGGCTCGTCTTCCCCTAGAGGCTAGACGGCACCACAGCGGCATAAACAGTGACCGCAGCCACTGGTTGCAAGGTGAAAGCAGATATCTGGCTTAGCAATGGCTCAGAGCGAAGAAGGGATAAAAAATCAGAGTTATTAGCACCCCTACTCCCCGCCCAAGGTCAACAACGTTTAGGGTTTAGGGACTGTAAAACCCTGGAGTGTGAGAGGCAGTCAGATTTTAAGCACTCACGACATCATATTGTTTAAGCAAGTTTGGCATATTTTAGATGAAAACAACCGAGAAACCTTGTGCCTTTCTCTGGTATTGAAAGCACAACTCACCGCAAAAGCTCCATGTAAAGTAGGGTCTACTATATTGTCCTTGTACATGTATTTGTATACGTATATAATTGTAATTGTGATCATCTATATATTGACACATGAGGCTGGATGTCAACTACCCACGCAAAACCCTAGACCCTATGTTTCAACTTGGTATCAGAGCAGTCGCCGCCGCCGCAAGTCCCTCGCGCCTCCGCCCGATCCTCTCTTCCGCGTCGCCACTGCGTCTTGCTAATTCACGTACGCGCATACGCAGGAATCCATCCAGCTGCTTGCTAGCTAGCTAGCTTTGCCCGTATGCTGCCGCCGCTTCCGATCGCTGCTGCTGCTGCTGCGCGTGCCATCTTCCACGCCACCACCGCGTCTTGCTCCAATCACTGCTGCTGCACGTGCCATCTTTCGCGCCGCCGTCGCGTCTTGCTCCGCTGTCGCCGCGCGCCGCTCCATCCGCGCCGCCGCTGCGATGTCATCTCCGCTATGTCCGTCGGCCAAACTGCCGGCGCCCTCATCTCTTCCCCCGTCTCCACGATCCCCACCGCGCTCGCCATCTCGACGATCTCCGTCTCCCTCGGTCGCCACAACTTCATGCTCTAGGGGGGCATCACCAGCATTGTTCTTGTCGGTGCCAACCTCCACGGACACCTCGATGGCACCAAGGCGGCACAGGCCAAAACACTCATTGTCGGCACCGACAACGCTGCCACTACCGTCACCAACCCGGAGTACCACCAATGGTGGGTTCAAGATCAGCGCGTCAAGGGGCTTCTTCTCACCTCCATGGAGGAGGATATTTCATGTCAACTCATTGGCTGCGAATCGGCGCATGCGGTGTGGACAGTCTTCGCCGCCATGTTCGGCGCCCAGAGCCGCGCAAATGTCTGCCACATCCGGCGGCAACTTCAATCGCTGAGGAAGGACGATCTGTCCGCCGTGGAATACATGCACAAGATGAAGGCCCTGGCCGACACTATGGCCGCCGCAGCCGGCTCTCCGATCCGCGATGATGAGCTTATCGATCACATCCTCACCAGCCTTGGCTCCGCCTACAACTCCATCGCCGCCTCCTTGGGCGTGAGTAACGCACGCATGCCCTACTCTAGGTTTTACTCATTGGTTCTGTCCTTCGAGGTGCTGTAGGCACAGCAGAGTGCGGTGGAGGGATGGTCTCCCTACGCAAACGTCGTGACCCGTTCGGGTTCGTACGGTGTGGGCGGATGCGCGCCCTACTCCGACCCCTATCCCTCCAAAGGAGGGGGGCACCTGGCTGATGGACATGGCCAGCCAGGGCAGAGCCGCCAGGGCGGTAATGGCGGCAACACCGGCGACCGTGACCGCAACACTGGTTATGCCGGCAATGGCATGCAAGGTGGAGGGGGCAACGCCGGCAACAACGGCGGAGGAGGTGGGCGTCGCAACCGCTGGAGTCCTCGGTGCCAAATTTACAAGAACTCGGGCCATGAAGCCGATGACTGCAGCAAGCGCTATGATCAGGATCACAACTCCCGCTCTGCCAACTCGGCTTGCACCAACATCGTCGACTTTCCTTGGGTGCTGGATACTGGGGCTACGGATCACTTGACTAATGATCTTGAGCGCCTCCAGGTTCACGAGCGCTATGACGGCAAGGATCAGGTTCAGGTGGCCAATGGTGCAGGTTTGTGTATTTCACACATTGGTCATTCGCGTTTACCCGGTTCATCTCTTAAACTGCGTAACATCCTTCATGTTCCACAAATTAGCCAGCATCTTCTCTCTGTTTATCGTCTTGTTTGTGATAATGACCTGTTTGTTGAATTTCACCATCGTTTTTTCCTTGTTAAGGTCAAAGCAACCAGGCGCGTCATCCTTCACGGTAGATGTTACGGGGGGTCTATCCGGTCCCCTTCGCTCGTGCATCATCTTCATCGTCTCGCCATGCCTCCTCCGGTGTTCGAGTTTCGTCGTCGCAATGGCATCAACGTCTTGGTAATCCTACAAATAATGTGGTCACTTCCATTGTTCGAAGTCATGAACTTCCGTGTTCTAGTTCAAATAACTCATCGTTAGTTTGTGATGCCTGTCAGTGTGCTAAGAGTCATCAGCTACCTTATTCTACTTCGTTTCATATCACTACTGTACCTCTTGAATTAATACATTCAGATGTTTGGGGTCCCGCTCTTGCTTCGTCGGGAGGGTACACGTATTATGTTAGTTTTATTGATGAATACACGCGCTTCACCTGGATTTATTTGCTTAAACACAAGTCAGATGTTGAGTAAGTTTTCTACAACTTTCAGGATCATGTCGAACGCCTTCTGGATTATAAAATCAAGGTCGTTCAGTCCGAGTGGGGTGGTGAATACCACAAACTCCATTGCTACTTTCGACGCACGGGCATCTCTCACCGAGTGTCATGTCCACATACCTCTCAGCAAAACGGTATTGCCGAGCGCAAACACCGACATTTGGTTGAGACTGGCCTTGCCTTGCTTGCGCACTCCTCTCTTCCACTTCGGTTTTGGTATGAGGCTTTTCTTACGGCATGTTACCTCATCAACCGTATGCCCACTCCGGTTCTCAACAAGGACACACCTCTGTTCCGTTTGTTTCATGTTCAGCCCAACTACTCCTCCCTTCGGATTTTTGGGTGTGCTTGCTGGCCCAGTCTCCGCAAGTACAATGCTCACAAGCTTGAGTTCCGTTCCAAGATGTGTGTCTTCCTTGGCTATAGTCCTTTGCATAAGGGCTATAAGTGTCTTGACCGTACCTTCAGTCGGATATACATCTCTCGTGATGTTGTTTTCGACGAGACGGTGTTTCCTTACTCCCAACCCGGTGTCTC
Source organism: Triticum urartu (assembly GCF_056163025.1). Taxonomy (NCBI): domain Eukaryota; kingdom Viridiplantae; phylum Streptophyta; class Magnoliopsida; order Poales; family Poaceae; genus Triticum; species Triticum urartu. Next base: position 224,449,856 of record NC_141878.1, read on the forward strand.
GGTTGATCCTGCTTCTCTTGAACATGCCATCACCTTTCCCTCCGATGAACCAGTTCTGGATGTCCATGTGCGTAAATATGACTTGTCCTATTTGTCACATAACTTGTCCTCTGCAGGTGCTATTGTTTTCAGTTCCCCTCAGGTAAATGTTGCTACTCCGCTGCTTCCTGATGAGACCAATGTGCATGCTCAGGACGTGCATGTCATGCCGCCCGAGGCAGGCACGACTGGTTCGCCACCCTCGCCCGATGCGTCTCCCGGGCCGCCACATTCGCCTGGGCTGGTCCAGCTCACCGTCGTCTCTCGGCCCGTGTCGCCTCTTGTTGAGGTCTCCTCAGCCGCGACACCCTTGGCCGAGCCCTCGTCGCCGCCATCTTCTCCTACCGGCGATGCAGCTCCAGCGCATGCTATGGTTACACGCCATCGTGATCATACACGCAAGGAGAAGTCTTACACTGATGGCACGGATCGGTATGACTCTCGCCGCCGTGCCTTCTTCGCCACGCCGGTTTCCCATCGTGATGCTCTGGGTGAACCTGCCTGGCGTGCCGCCATGTCCGAGGAGTTTGCTACTCTTCGTCACACTAACACCTGGGTTTTGGTGCCTCGGCCACCTGGTGTTAATATTGTGAGCTGCAAGTGGATTTTCAAAACCAAGCATCGTCCGGATGGGTCTGTTGATAAGCACAAAGCTCGTCATGTTGCTCGCGGTTTCACTCAACAGCATGGGATTGACTATGGAGATATATTTAGCCCGATGGTGAAGCCTGCCACAGTTCGCTTGGTTCTGTCTTTTGCTGTGTCTCGTGGTTGGAGCCTCCGACAGATTGATGTGAGCAATGCCTTTTTTACATGGGTTCTTGGCCGAAGATGTGTATATGCAGCAGCCACCTGGGTTCGAGGATGCCACGTATCCCTCTCATCTCTGCAAACTTCAGCGGTCTATTTATGGTCTCAAGCAGTCGCCTTGTGCCTGGTATGCTCGTTTGAGTCAGCGCCTTTTGCAGCTCGGTTTTGTTGCCTCCCGATCAGATGCATCTCTGTTCATCTTCTCTCAGGGTGCTATACAGATATACATGCTGGTGTACGTTGATGATATTGTGATTGCTGGCTCTACCCCCGCCGCGGTGGATCGTCTTGTGCAGTCGTTGTTTGCTAGCTTTCCCATCAAAGATTTGGGTCGCCTCGAGTACTTTGTTGGTTTGGAAGCGTCCTTTCATTCAGGGGCATGACCTTGATGCAGAAAAAGTATGCTTTGGACCTTCTTCATCGTGTCAACATGGAGAACTGCAAGGCCACTTCCACTCCGCTTGCTACATCCGAGAGTCTCTCACGTCATAGTGGTGCACTAGTGGGTAGAGATGACTCCTTTCGGTATCGCAGTGTGGTTGGAGCACTTCAGTATTTGACCCTCACTCGTCCTGATATCTCCTTCGCAGTGAACAAAGTGTGTCAGTTCCTGTCTCGGCCAACGGAGGATCATTGGGAAGCAGTCAAGCGCATTCTGAGATATGTCAAAGGTACGCTAGACATGGGACTACAGATTCGTAAGTCCAGATTTACCGGAGTGAGTATATTCACCGATGCAGACTGAGCAGGTTGTGTTGATGATAGGCGCTTTACTGATGGTTTTGCTATATTTGTTGGACCCAATCTTGTATCTTGAAGCTCGAAGAAGCAACCCACAGTCTCGAGGTCAAGCACCGAGGCAGAGTATAAGGCATTGGCCAATGGCGCGGCTGAAGCCATTTGGATAGACTCAGTTCTCACAGAACTTGGAGTCCCACGGCAACGCACCCCTATATTCTGGTGTGATAACTTAGGGACAACTTACATGACGGCGAATCCAGTGTTTCATGCTCGGACTAAACACATTGAGATTGATTTCTATTTTGTGAGAGAATGAGTGGCTGCTTGTGAACTGGAATTCGGGTTTATTTCTACAGATGATCAATTAGCGGATGTATTTACTAAACCCGCTACTAGACAGATACTAGATCATTTTAGAACCAATCTGAATCTTGTATGTAGTTCAGATTGAGGGGGCATGTAAAGTAGGGTCTAATATATTGTCCTTGTACACGTATTTATATACATATCTATATATTAAGATGTGAGGCTGAATGTCAATTACCCACACAAAAACCTAAACCCTGTGTTTCAACTCTCCGTTCCCTGCCATCCTACTGCTTCGATTAAAAAGCAGGGGTACGTCTGCAGAAACCCCTACACCCCCACGGTTGTTTTCGTCCGCCCTATGATCTGTGCACACGCGGACAAGGCAAAAATCTCACGCTTCTCTTGGGCTGCCCAATGATTTCTGCGCACGCACGCAAAGCAAAAAAATCTCATCCTGGCGTAGTGCGTTAGGCCAAAAGAACATCAAGAAAACGAATGAACCGAGCTCACACTACCAGCAGCCAGCAGGGGAATGCCGCCGTCCCTGTCCCTAGGAAACTGAGAGAGAAAGCTATCAATCCGACCCTGGGCTAGGAACCGGCCTGCTACAATCCAAACCATATACGTACATACTGTAGCAGCGTGCACCGTTCCGTGCAACATGTCTGGCCGAGCCGATCAACACTTGGAACCCACACCCACTTTTATAAAAAGGCTCCATCTGCCTGCTTGGCGCCACCAGCCAGCCATCAGTTCCTCACGCCAGAGCTCCGCGGACAAGAGAGTGACCACACCCGCGCAACAAGATGCCAATGGAGAGGTCGGTGTCGCTGGCCGAGAGGAGCACCGCCGCCGCCGCCGCGCCGGCCAACGACCTCCGCTGCCACAGCGCCTCCTACGCCGTCTCCTACGCGCCCACCAAGGTGCAGCGCGCCAGGAGCACAACCTCCCTGTCGCGCCCCGCGGCGGCGACCGCCGTGCAGCGGAGCGGCAGCACGAGGACCGTCTCCGGCGCCGGCCCCGGCCCCACCCCGGGGCTGAACCTCCGGTGCTACAGCGCCTCCTACGCCGCCTCCTACAAGCCTTTCTCCGACGGCGCCGCCCAGGCCAAGGGGCCCAACGCCGCCACCACCACCGCAGCCACCTGGTCCTCCGCCGGCCGCCGCTCCCTCAACCTGAGGAGCTACACCCCGTCCTTCTCCGCATTGGTCGACAACGAGGCCCCGGCCCCGGCCCCGGCCAAGACGGATGACGCGGACGCGGAGCTGCAGAGGAAGAAGCGGCTGGTGGCCTACAAGGTGTACGACGTGGAGGGCAAGGTGAAGGGGTCGGTGCGGCGCAGCGTCAAGTGGATCAAGGTCAAGTGCTCCCGCGCCGTCTACGGCTGGTGATGAGCCGGCGATCCATCCATCCAGGTTGCTCTGCCTCCGTCTGCTCCCCGGTACGAGCCGTTGTGCAGCTGAGCTAGTACAGTAGTACGTATGAGCGCGCGCGTGTTGATCTTCTTTGCCCTTGTGCTTCCTCCTTTTTCTTTCATCTTCTTGTAGTAGGATTTTTGACGGTATTTGATGTGGCATATGTACACTAGTGTGAGCGGCGCTTCTGCTCGTGGTGTCCTGCTTGTTGGCCACCGACAGAAGCTCGTCTGTGTTGTCCTTGTACATACGGATCCTTTCCTCCCCTTGTATCATCGTCTATCTGCTTATGTAATATAGACACTATGTAGAATAAGGTTGTGTCAGATGTAAATTACATACATACTGTTACTACTTCTAGACTACATACTGGCCATGTTTCTTGTGATTACTACTCAACTGACTCCACCGTTGTTTACTGAGGCTACGCTCCACTCTTCTCCCCTCCTGATTTTTCGTTTCTTTTTTAGCCGAAAACCGTAGAACAATTGTTCTATGTATTTTTTATACTTATTATATAAACATAAATAGTTACAGAATAATCAAGGCTGAAGCCAGCCACCTATCCCCTCCTGACATAACTGTGCCATGTTCTTGAGATGAAACACCAGAGGAAGTTCGCTAGTACACTTGGTTAGCTGAAATGCTAGTACAAGTGTTGCAACAACAAAAAAAGGCAGGCCGTGCCCACTGAATTCCGGATTCTCTATGGCTATGGCTGGAAGGAATGGATTCTCATTCTCCATGGCGATGCCCCTGCACAAGCACAATCATCATCTTCGGTTAGAACCATTCGGCGTGATCAGGCGCTGTGGGATTTCTCTTGCGAATGATTTCTTGATTCCGTTTTCCTGCAAGTGCACCTGAAACGAACCCAATTCCAAGACGAATCATGCACTCTGTTCCTAAATAATACTTCCGTTTCAAAATAAATGTCTCAACTTTGTACTAAAAAATTGTACTAATTTGAGACACTTATTTCAGGACGAAGTATAAATATAAGATGTTCTAGCAGTTCAAATCATCTGGATATACTATTTAGGAACAGAGAAGATAATGATGTAATATAAAGTGGTATAGTGATATACACTACTAGTTCACTCCAGTACAGGTGTGATTCTGCCCGTCACTTCTTCAGAGCAATTTGACCAGGTCTTTCCCCAACTGTTCCCTCTGTCTGCGTGGTGCAATTCAAGCCCGCACAGAAAAAGGAGGTTGGGCGTGAATGGGTGATTGCTCAGTTGACATGCCTTTGCTTGAATCGTCGGTTGCAAGACTTGAATACTCCATGACTTGTTTTATGCCGATATGGTCGCTAATTAGTCCATGGGTTTCTACTCCTAGTGAGATGAGCTACCTTTTGCTGGTTGCTCGAACCATTTGGGACGAGCGTCCAGTTCACGCCTTTCGCAACGTCTCCATCCTGCCGACAATCATCTTCGCCTATGTGAAGCCTCACACGGCAATCTGTGTCTAGGCGCGGCGCATCATTTGGAGTACTATATTATTATTATACCGGCGGGGGGGGGGGGGGGGGGGGGGGGGATGGCGTTGTATGATTTGATATCTTTTGATCTTTAATGTTTAAAACTCTGCTTGGTTGATGAAAAGGAGCAAGCTTCTTGCTTCCGTCTTGGAAAGAAGATAACATTTGGCTTTAGGGCATCTCCAACACCGACCCTCTCCTCTCGGTCGAGACGGTGAAAGCCACTGCTATCAGGATTGGACGGAAGGATGTTGATAGCATGTTTGAGATTTGGCAGAAGTCACTATTTTTTTTTCATGCATTCACTCATAGATTGGCACAAGGATGCGGCTAGCATGCCATTAGTTTAGCCGAAGGATGCTTCTTTTTTTTTGGCGTAGTTGTTTGGTGGAAAGTGATTTTTTCATTGTCATGCTATTTGGCAAAAGGATGTATATAGAGTGTCTATGGTAATGCAAATTGTGCACTTTGACGGAAGGCTATTAGTACAGATCACAAAGCAAAACTACAAGATTTGGCGGGATGCTACCTATTTTTAAGTTAACAGAAGCAGATATTTGAGGTATATATAGTGTTGGATGGACGACTCCGGTATCCGTGTCCATGGACATGTTTGGACGCGTCCATGGACAAATAGTGAGTCCGAGTTGAGGGACAATGTTGAAGACGCCCTTACCTATCACATACTCCATTATTCAAGTGGAATAAATATCCTCAAGTTATGTGAGCTAAGTTTTATTTCACGAATACGCTAGATTTGTATCTTTGAATTGATATAGAAAGAGTGTTACAGAGGCATCCCATCGATGTGTACACTAGCAGGGGCAATGCCAGAGAGCGTCAACAGAGAGAGAAGGGCGTTGCTCAGCCCCAAATACACAGGGAGCTAAAGAAGGATGTTGCACAATCCCTTTATGCAGGCGCAAGTCCATAGCTTTTCCTCGTCTTGAATCGCTTAAAGAACACACATCAGAGGATTTCTCGTCATCTAAGAGACAGCTGTTACAGTGCTCCCAAATGGTCAATGCAATGGGGAGAGCGAGAGAGTGGAAGCGCTTGCAAAAGAGATGGTTGTAAGACGATACTAGGAGATGACATCGTGCCAGACCTGCCACAAGAAGGGAGAACCCACAAGGAGGTGTTGCATCATCTCCAAATCTTGGTCATAAAAGAGGCAATGCATGGCATGGGGTAGATCAAGCCGTTTGAGGCGCACGGCGGTCCAACAGCAATCTTGGGTAGCCAGCCTGGTGAAAAATCGAATATGCAGGAGTGCCCAAACCTTCCATGTCATCTTCTAGTGTAGTGCCATTTTGGATCCCTCGGAGAGAGCTATGTAGCAAGATTGCATAGAGTAGAAACCATTGAACACCCATCTTGCGTAGAGTAGGAACCATTGAACATCCATCTCCATCGGATCACGTCTGGATCGGGGCCGAGAGGAACTGAATCGCTTTGCAACAGAGGTCAACATACTTGACAGATGCCACAACACCCATGGCTCCACGAATGTCAAGGATCCAAGCATGCCGCGAGACACTGTCACAAACAAGGTGTTGCTTCCATAGTCGTTGAAGGACCAAAGCAGTAGGGGTCGACACGATCTCAATAATAGAGTTGCTGCCCAACCAATGGTTAGTCCAAAAATGACACGGTCGACCATCGCTAAGGGTGTGTTTCGTTCATGTCATGGATCGGAATATCACGGGGCGGACCCGTTCCTGGACCTGATTCTCGCGTTTGGTGTGTGTATGGAACGGTGACCGACTCATTCCCGTGAACCGAGAATATTCGGCTCAGATCCGGAACGAGGTGAGACCTCTGAAAGCACAAGTGCTCCCTGGGTGATTTTGGTAATTAATGTCAACATATTTCTTGTTCGACTAATAGTTTTATCTAGTGAATTTCGGACAAGTTCAATAATTGTGTGGCAAGGACAAAAGGATATGGAACCCCTTCAAAATGCTAAGGATAAAGATAGGCAAAAGCTCAAGACCCTTCATTTCTATTTTAGTGATCCAAGATTACATTGAGTCCATAGAAAAGTCAATGCTATTAAAAGGCGATGGGGTGTTGCTTAATGGTCTACTTGCTCAAATGCTTAGTGATATTGCTCCAAAATCCTCGGCCACTTTCTCCATCCAATATGTCCAAAGCCTAAACTACAACTCGGCCCCATCGATTCTTTCTATCTGGAGCCACCGAGTTCATATGACATAGCCGCTGCCAAAAACCCTAACAGTTCGGTCTCACCGATACAGATCTCAACCTCACCGAGATGGCCTTGCCAGTGCTCTGTGACTTGTCGCATTTATTTCGGTCTCACCGAGTTATGCAATCGGTCTCACCGAGTTGGCTTGACAGATTCTTTGTTGCCTATTGCTACACTTTGGTCTCACCGAGTTGATGCAATCGGAGCCACCGAGATGATGTTTGCCCTAAGCCCTAGCACATCAGTCCCACCGAGTTGTTCAGTCGGTCCCACCGTGTCGGATTTCAGGTTCCGGCAGACCCTTGAGGTTCGAACACTGGGGTGCGCGCGGAGATCGCTCCCCTACCGATCTACGTCCAATCTCCTCGCATGATCTAAACTGGAAACAACGAACAACACAAGGGACACAAGGTTTATACTGGTTCGGGCCACCGTTGCGGTGTAATACCCTACTCCAGTGTGTGGTGTGGTGGATTGCCTCAGAGGCGGATGATGAACAGTACAAGGGAAGAACAGCCTCACGAGAGGTGTTCTTGAGCTGGTGCGATGAACCGCTAGGGTGAGTTCAGTCTCTTCTCTCTCTCTCTCTCTCTCTGCTAGGGTTCTACCAGATCTCTCGCCGTCCTCTACTCTGTGGTGGCTAGCTCTATTTATAGAGGCCCTGGGCCTCTCCCCAAATAACGAGCGGGTAGGGCGCCAACAATTGGCCATTTTGAAGGGGAACATCTAGTACAAGTTATCCTGACCAAAGGTGGTCTTCGGCTGCCAAAAGTATTGGTGATGACGCCGTCTTGGGCTCCACGGTGACCTCCGCCCTGCCGCTCTGTTGGTCTTGGTCTCGTTGCACCGGAATGGTAACCTTTGCCCGATGCCTTGGCCTGTGCTTGCCCCCTTTGCACCAAAAGGGAAACAAGGACACTGCGCAGGCCGGCGCCCGTCTGGCGCCCGCCTGGTCTCGATCGTCATGGCTTGCGTCACGGGCTCCTCACGAGGTACCCTTGCCTTGATCTCTCGCCTCCTCGCGAGCCTGCCTGATGAGGCTGCCTCTAAGGAAGCTTCCGGTCGTCCGCCCCGTGAGGCTTGGCCCCTCGCGAGGGTCTTGAGCTTGAGTTGATGAAGGTGGGCCGCGCTGGGCCCCCACTTGAGCCACGCCGCAGGCCGCAGGCATGCAAGTCTGGGGACCCCCGTTCCCAGAACGCCGATAGTAGCCCCCGGGCCCAAGGCGCGCCCGGGCTTGGCCTAGCAGGGAAGCGAAGGGGCAAGCGCGAAGCACCGCGGGCCCTAACAGCCTGCGTCCTTGGGCGCCGCATGGCGATTGATTGGACGTGGGCGTCTACGCTTCCCCACGGCGCCTCGGCAATCGCACGACTTGACATGTCCCTACATGCAGAGAAACCGGTCATGATTACCTGCGATCGTGGTGCTTGACGGTTGGCCTCCTCCGACTATAAGTACGGGGCCGCGCGAGCCCTTTCAGCCCGTCCCTTCTTGCTGCTCCTTTTCTTCTTCTTGGCTACTCGCCGCCCCATGGCCCCAAAGAGGTTCTTGGACGCGGAGAAAGGAAAGGTCCCCCAGGCAGGGCCTGACTTCCCCCCGACCAAGCGCGGCCGAGGCCGCACTCGCAAGTATACCACGGTCCCCATGGTGGCCTCCCACGGCCATGGAGGCGGTTCCCTGCGTGGTGGTGAGTGCCCAGTTGCCGACGGGGTGCACGTCGTGGGTGTGCGCCCCCCTAGGCCATGCTTTCGCTTTGCGGAGGTGCTGTCGGAGTTCGTCGTGTGGTCGGCGGACCCATCCACCACCAGGCTCCGGCTCCCCCGTTTCTTCGTAGATGAACTGCCGGCCAGCGCTTGGTGCGGCTTCTGGCTCCAGGCAGACGGCTGCTGCAGTAGGGCCTCCTGGGCTTCGCTGGAGGTCTCCGTTTCTGGGAATGGGGCTCTGACACGCGGCTGGCAAATGTTTGCCTGCGCGCGCGGCCTGGGCCGGTGGTGCACCCTGTACTTCAAGTTTGATGGCGACGCCACCCTCTACGTGAGGGTGTTCGGGGAAGATGGTCGCCGTGCCGGGTGCTGCCCTAAAGACGACGATCGCGGCCGCCTGCCCAGCCCCGGCACTGACCAGGATGAAGATGGCGACTGGCGTACAGGCGGCGGTGCTCGGGGTTCGCTGAGCTTCGGCGACCCCCTCTCAGGCAGCAACTTCCTCTAGCGGTGGCCGCGACCAGCCCCCGCGCCGTCGCGCCCGCCTGGGTGAAGGTAGCGGGTCAGCCCGCCGTCGCGCCCAAGTGAAGCGAGAGGAGGGATCCGCCTGAGCCCCAGGAGCAGCTCGAGCCTTTGTTGTGGGTTGGCGCAAGACGAATCGCGCCCGTTTTGTTTTCTTTCTTATCCTGCGCAGAAATAGAAAGTAATGTAGGGCCCCGCGGGGGCGTGTTAGAATTGCTGCTGTTTAACCATCGCGCTGTTTCCGCTATTCCTGCGCTGTGTTTCTGCGCCGCGCACCTATGTGCGGGAACTATTTTTGCTCGGTGGGGCTTGGCGCGGTCCTCGCCTCCCGAGGCTGTGGCATCGTCGTGCGCTTGGTGCCCTGCAAGGATCAGTAGGCGGGGTAACTTACGGTCTTGGTTGTGGGGGCGATCGGCCCAGGTCCTGCGCTCGTGTCGCGATGCCCATGGGGCACGGACTGGGAGGGGTGCTCCCGCAGAGGACTCGGGTAGGAAAGCTCCAAACGATCGGGGCAGAAAACACTCGCGAGGGCGCCCGCAAACCTCCCTCCCGAGGCTTGTGCGGGAGAAAATGAGGCAAGCGAGCGAGAAAGACAAAGAGTCTCAAGCTAGGAACGTCAGGAACTCCAATAAAACTTCAAATGGGAATAAACAAGCCAACTGCGGAAAGCAAATGGGAAAGCCGCGTCCGGCACCTATTCTAGTTTTCGACGTCTTCTCACCAGCGCGGAGCTAAGTGCTGCCACTGGGCGTGGGCGAGAGCCCCCGAGGCCCGAGGGCGGCACTCCGGAGACTCCAGGGCGTGTACATCCCCACTCATTATTACGTGAGAGTGTCACGGGTGGTGAACTTCACAGGCATTTGCCTTCTTCACAGGCACCGGGCCTTTCCCAAAACGCAGCAGCTTCACAGGCATTCGCCTTCTTCACAGGCACCGGGCCTTTCCCAAAACGCAGCAGCTTCACACGCATTCGCCTTCTTCACAGGCACCGGGCCTTTCCCAAAACGCAGCAGCTTCACAGGCATTCGCCTTCTTCACAGGCACCGGGCCTTTCCCAAAACGCAGCAGCTTCACAGGCATTCGCCTTCTTCACAGGCACCGGGCCTTTCCCAAAACGCAGCAGCTTCACAGGCATTCGCCTTCTTCACAGGCACCGGGCCTTTCCTAGGCGCTAGGCCTCGCTCAGGGATAGAACCTTTGGAGATGTTGAATGTTCCACGCGTTCTAGACGGGTACCCCCTCCGGGGTCTCCAAGCGCGCGGAGCCAGGCCTGGAAACATGAACAACCTTGAATGGGCCCTCCCACATGGGAGAGAGCTTGTGCAGCCCCTCCCTGGAGAGAACCCGTCTGAGTATGAGATCCCCTACCTCAAGAGTTCTGGGGCGGATGTTGCGGCAGTGGTATCGTCGCAGCGCCTGTTGATACCTTGCCGCTTGCAGCGCGGCTTCTCGACGGCGTTCCTCCCCCAGCACGAGATCCGTCCCCGCATGGCGTCCTGCTGCGTCTCGTCGAACGCCAGGACCCGTGCGGAGCGATGCCTGACCTCGTGAGGGAGAACAGCCTCTGCTCCGTAGATGAGGAAGAACGGGGTCTCGCCAGTCGGCTTGGTCGCAGTTGTGCGGATTGACCACATCACAGACTGGAGCTCGTCGTACCAGCCCCTGCCGCAGGCTTCCAGCTTCTTCCTGAAGGTCCTGGCTTTGAGGCCCCTTAGGACCTCCGCGTTGGCCCGCTCGGCCTGGCCGTTGCTCCGGGGGTGTGCTACCGAAGCATAACATATCTGCGTTCCAAGGTTAGAACAGTACGTTTTGAAGAGATTACTGGTGAATTGCGAACCGTTGTCGGTGATGATGCGGTTGGGCACCCCAAATCGGCTCACGAGGCCCCTGATGAATTTGACCACTGAGCCTGCCGGGATTGTGCGGACGGCTTACACCTCAGCCCACTTGGTGAATTTGTCCACGACAACGTAGAGGTAGCGATAGCCCCCTGGCGCCCGAGGAAACGGGCCCAGAATGTCCAGCCCCCAAACTGCGAACGGCCATGAGAGGGGTATAGTCTGTAGAACCCCCCGCAGGCTGATGGATCTGCTTAGCGTGAAACTGGCAGGCCTCGCAAGCCTTCACAAGCTCAACGGCATCGTTGAGCGCTGTGGGCCAATAGAATCCACTACGGAACGCCTTGCCGACGAGGGTCCGTGACGACGAGTGGTGCCCGGAGTCTCCGCCGTGTATGTCCGCCAGTAGCTCCTTCCCTTGCTCTCGGGAGATGCAACGTAGAGACACGTCATTTGGTCGCTTCCTATAGAGCTCTCCATCCCTGATGCAATAAGCCGTGGCCTGCTGCGCCACACGCTCCGCTTCCTCCTCATTCTCCGGCAGAGTCCCTTGCATCAGGTAGTTCTTGAGCTCCGGGATCCAACACCCTTCCTGAGGCTCTAACACCAGGAGCAGGCGTGCCCCTGAGGCTGGGCCGCAGACCGGGGCTCCTGAGGTAGGCGACTGAGGGAGCTCCTCCCTTGGTTGCGCCGTGCTCGACAGTGACGGCACCGCCGAGGGTTTGAAGAGCCGCTCCTCGAAGACGCCAGGCTCCTGAGGCAGCCGCCTACATGCCCTCTTGGCAATGTAATCAGCCTCCTGATTGGTGCCGTGAGGCACATGCTGCAACTCCAGCCCCTAGAACTATTTCTCCATCTTGCGAACCTCAGCGAGGTAGGCTTCCATGTGCTCGTCCTTTGGCTCGTATATCTTGTTGGAGAAGTTGACGAGGAGCTGCGAATCGCCCTTGATGATGAGGCGCTTCACCCCTAAGGCAATTGCGGCCTTCAAGCCTGCTATTAGGCCTTTGTACTCCGCTATGTTGTTGGAGACCTTTTCTCCGTGCTGGAAGCAAAGTTGTACGGCATAGTAGAGTTTGTCCTGGGTAGGGGATACGAGCATTGCGCCAGCTCCCGCACCGTGTCGGGAGAATGCCCCATCAAAGTACATGACCCAGCCATCCGGTGCTTCACTTCCCAGGAAAAGTGATCGGTCTTTGCCTGCCTCGAGACCCGGCGCTTCTGCCCATTCTACCACGAAATCCGCAAGTGCGGCTCCCTTGATGACTCTGGTCGTACTGAATTCTAGCTGAAATGCCTGTAGCTCGATGTTCCATTCAGCAACCCTTCCAGCTGAGTTAGGGCTCCTGAGCACTCTTTCCAAGGGGTATGTTGAGACGACTTTGATGGGATGTCCTTGGAAGTAGTGGCGCAGCTTGCGTGAGGCCACTAGCAGCACGAGGAGGAGTTTTTGAGGCATGGGATAATGTGCCCTTGCGTCCCGTAGCACCGTGCTGATGAAGTACACGAGATGCTCGACGAGGTTGAGGGTGCTGGCGCAGCTTGCGTCCTCCAGAGGTCGAGGCGTCTCTTGAGACGACGGGGCTCCTAGCGCTTGGTCGCCTGAAGAGGCCTCTCCTGCTCGGGTGCGTTCTCCTCCTGCAGCTGTTCCTTTCCAGCTGTGGTTGCGGCCTTCGCGAGGCCCTCCTGACTCTGCTTTGCTTCAGTTCGGACGGTCAACGCGGCCTTGGCACAGCGCTCCTTCCTGACCACCACCAGGGCTGCGCTAGCGGAGTAGGGGGTGGCCGCAAGGTAGAGCACCAGGGGCTCCCGAGGACGCGGAGCTACCATCACTGGTGGACTGGTAAGGTACCTCTTGAGGTCTTGGAATGCCTTGTCGGCCTCTTCAGTCCATTCGAAGGGGCCCTTTTTCTTCATCAGCTTGAAGAAGGGCAGCGCTCATTCCCCCAGCTTGGAGATGAAGCACCCCAGCGCAGTCACACGCCGAGTGAGCTTCTGCATTTCTCTGAGGGTCCTCGGCGGGCTCATGTCTTCGACTGCCTTGACCTTCTCCGGGTTGGCCTTGATGCCCCTGTGGGATACGAGGAAACCCAGGAGCTTGCCTGAGGGGACTCCAAATACGCACTTCTCCGGGTTGAGCCGTAGGTCCACTTCGTTGAGGCTTGCAAAGGTTTCTTCTAGGTCCCGCATCAGGGTTTTTGCCTCATGAGACTTCACCACAATGTCATCGATGTAAGCTTCAGCGTTCCTCCTGAGCTGCCGGCCTAAGGCGATGTGCATCAGCCGCTGAAAGGTCGCGCCTGCGTTGCGCAACCCAAACGGCATGCACGTATAGCAGTACACTCCACACGGGGTCAGGAAAGCCGTCTTATCCACGTCTTCTACCACCATCTTGATCTGGTGATAGCCCGAGAAGGCATCTAGGAAGCACAATAGGTCACACTCTGCGGTGGAGTCGACTATCTGGTCAATGCGGGGGAGCGGAAATGGATCCTGCGGGCAGACCTTGTTGAGGTTGGTGAAGTCGATGCACATGCGCTCCTTTCCTCCCTTCTTTGGCACAACGACCGGATTAGCCAGCCAATCAGGGTAGCGGACCTCGCGGATAACTCCTGCCGCCTCTAGCTTCCGGGTCTCTTGAACGATGAAAGCTTGTTTCTCAGTAGACTGCCACCTTGCCTTCTGCTTCACGGGGCGCACATTGGGGCACACGTTGAGGTGATGCTCAATCACTTCCCTTGGGACCCCTACTAACTGATTAGGTTCCCATGCGAACACCTTCTTGTTTGCATGCAGGAACCTGATCAGGGCCTTCTCCTACTCGGGCTCGAGGCTGGCCCCTATGGTGAAGGTGGCGCCAGTGGACCCGTCCTCGTCGACTGGTACCTGCTTGGTTTCCGCCTTGTCTTGGGTGAACATCTGCTTCTTTTTAGCCGGCGCAGCCCCCTTGGGCTCAAGGGCTTCGGTGCTAGTGGGCTGCGCCACCGCGGCCACCCTGAAAACAAGCTGGATCACCTGCAGCGCATCCCTTGTGTCTCCTGACACCGTGAGGACGCCGCTGCTTCCAGGCATCTTCATGAGGTTGTACGCCGGGTGAGTTGCTGCCATGAACCGAGCCAAGGCCGGATAGCCGAGGATGGCGTTGTAGGGGAGGCCAATGGGGGCGATGTCGAAGTCGATCAGCTCCGTGCGGAAGTTGTCGCAGGTACCGAAGGTCACTGGGAGGCGGATCTATCCCAAGGAGGCGGTGGAACCGGCTCCGATGCCCGAGAAGGGCCTGCTGGGTTGGAGCCGCTCCAGCGGCACGTGGAGGAGGCTGAAGGCCTCCACCGAGAGCATGTTGAGGCCGGCACCACCGTCGATGAGGGTCCTAGTGACGACCACTTGGCAGATGGTGGGGGTGCACAGCATCGGGAGCGCGCCTGAACCAATGGGGTTGAAGGGGCGGTCCTCCAAGTCGAAGGTTAGATCGGCCTCGGGCGCCACCTAGCCCGGGGGGCTTCTTGGCGCTTGGAGGAGGTGCTGATCCGGCGGGTGAACGGCTTGACGTAATGGCTCGAGGGTGGTGCCTAGGAGCCACCCAGGAGAGCTGCGACGACGGGCGGCGTCGGTGCAGCGAAACGAGCGAGGAAGAGGTCGCGCAGCTCCTCCCAGGAGGTGACAGAGGCCGTCGACAGGTGGAGGAGCCACGCGCGCAGGACGCCGGTGAGGGCCATGGGTAACCAGTTGGCCATCACCCGGTCGTCGCCCCCGGCTCTGAGGACGTCCTCCTCGTACGCCAGCAGGAAAATCATCGGGTCCGTTGCACCGTCATAGCGCGGCGGCGTCTCGGGCCTGAACTTGCGCGACCACTGCACCTGTCTCAAGGCGGGGGCCAAGGCCCGGAGCCCCCTGGCCCCAGTGTCGGCATCCGTTGCTGGAGAGGGCGGCGCGTTGTCTAAGGATGGAAATTTTATCCATGGACATGGATACCCATGGATATCCAACCCGAATGGATAGGGTTTGGATATGCTTTTGCGCCCATGGGTAGCGTCCAAACCCGACCCGATTACTCGTGGATAGGGCATGGACATAATCTTGTACCCATGGATATATCCAAACCCGACCCGATCGTCTAACTTAACGAGCAATATTCTGCTACCCCTACCCCATAGTCACATGTTCCACTATAATTTTGTCCTTTATCTAAAACATCCAAAAGAAATTACACAATCCCCACCGTAACATACTCCAACGCACCTTCTCATCCTATTATCTACACTAATTAAATGACTTGTTGTTGAGAATCGGTGCCATCTCCTTGAGTTACTCCTCTCATAGCCCTAGAGGAGGCCGCCACTGCCAGCCACTACACCCACGTAAGGTGGATCGCTGCAGCAGCCACTACTGGCCTGCGACAACCCAACCCATCTTCGCTTTTCCACACACGCATTGATGCATGGCTGCAGTAGTGGGACAATGCAAGGGCTATGACTGCACGGCAGAGAGTGAGCACGCCAATGCACAGTGCACATTGTGCAATGAGTTATGTCTTATTTATAGGTCTTGAGAGGACCCAATGGATATCCAATGGGTATGGATATCCATCGGATTTGGACATGGTCACAATTTTTCGCCCATGGATTTTTTCATGGATGGGCTGGGACTGCCTTCATGGATATGGATATGGATTTGGTATTGTTCAACCCGATCCAAACCCGACCTATTGCCATCCTTAGCGTTGTCCGCCATGAGGGCGGGATGCGATGTCGGGGGAGAGCGGGTCGTCAGGAGGGAGGACTCCGGTGCACCCCTACCTGGCGCACCAAATGTCGGATTTCAGGTTCCGGCAGACCCTTGAGGTTCGAACACTGGGGTGCGCGCGGAGATCTCTCCCCTACCGATCTATGTCCAATCTCCTCGCGTGATCTAAACTGGAAACAACGAACAACACAAGGGACACAAGGTTTATACTGGTTCGGGCCACCGTTGCGGTGTAATACCCTACTCCAGTGTGTGGTGTGGTGGATTGCCTCAGGGGCTAATGATAAACAGTACAAGGGAAGAACAACCTCGCGAGAGGTGTTCTTGAGCTGGTGCGATGAACCGCTAGGGTGAGTTCAGTCGCTTCTCTCTCTCTCTATCTCTCTCTCTCTCTGCTAGGGTTCTACCAGATCTCTCGCCGTCCTCTACTCTGTGGTGGCTAGCTCTATTTATAGAGGCCCTAGGCCTCTCCCCAAATAACGAGCGGGAAGGGCGCCAACAATTGGCCATTTTGAAGGGGAACATCTAGTACAAGTTATCCTGACCAAAGGTGGTCTTCGGCTTCCAAAAGTACTGGTGATGACGCCGTCTTGGGCTCCACGGTGACCTCCGCCCTGCCGCTCTGTTGGTCTTGGTCTCGTTGCACCGGAATGGTAACCTTTGCCCGATGCCCTGGCCTGTGCTTGCCCCCTTTGCACCAAAGGGGAAACAAGGACACAGCGCAGGCCAGCGCCCGCCTGGCGCCCGCCTGGTCTGGATCGTCATGGCTTGCGTCACGAGCTCCTCGCGAGGTACCCCTGCCTTGATCTCTCCGCCTCCTCGCGAGCCTACCTGATGAGGCTGCCTCTAAGGAAGCTTCCGGTCGTCCGCCCAACGAGGCTTGGCCCCTCGCGAGGGTCTTGATCTTGAGCTGATGAAGATGGGCCGCGCTAGGCCCCCACTTGAGCCATGCCACAGGCCACAGGCAGGCAAGTCTGGGTACCCCCGTTCCCATAACACCGACACACCGAGATTCCTAACGTTCACATTTTTGAACTGATCGGTGCCACCGAGTTTCACCATTCGGTCTCACCAAGATGAGTCAAATGTGTGCAAGAGTTGGATTTTGTGTGGAGGCTATATATACCCCCCACCCCCTTCTCCATTTATGAGAGAGCCATCAGAACGTGCCTACACTTCCACCATACGTTTTTTGAGAGAGAACCACCTACTCATGTGTTGAGATCAAGAGATTCCATTCCAACCATTTGAACCTTGATTTCTAGCCTTCCCAAGTTGCTTTTCACTCAAATCACTCTTCCACCATGGCCAAATCTGAGAGAGAGAGAGAGAGTTGAGTGTTGGGGAGACTATCATTTGAAGCACAAGATCAAGGAGTTCATCATCAACACACCATCTATTACCTTTTGGACAGTGCCGTCTCCTAGATTGGTTAGGTGTCGCTTGGGAGCCTCCATCATGATGTGGAGTTTAACTAAGAAGTTTGTAAGGGCAAGGAGATCGCCTACTACGTGAAGATCTACCCGAGTGAGGCAAGTCCTTCGTGGGCGATGGCCATGGTGGGATAGACAAGGTTGCTTCTTTGTGGACCCTTCGTGGGTGGAGCCCTCTATGGACTCGCGCAGCCTTTACCCTTCATGGGTTGAAGTCTCCATCAACGTGGACGTACAATAGCACCACCTGTCGGAACCACGCCAATAACTCCAATCCCATCCCTTTTTCTTGCAACTTGCATGTATTACTCTTTCCGCTGCATGTACTATTGGCATGCTTGCTTGAAATGTATTGTGAGTGCTTTAACATGTGCTAAACACAACCTTAACTTGAAGACATTGAAAACTGTCAGTTTTGCTTGTTAAGGGTCTAATCACCCCCCTCTAGACCCCTCTTCTCGATCCTTTCAATTAGTATCAGAGCATTGGTATCCATTGCTTTGGTTTAATAACAATTGGAGGAGGATGGATGAGTCTATGTTCGGGAGTATTAGACGTGGATTGCCTATTCTTGATGGGGAGTCTTATGGTTCATGGAAAAATGAGATGCTTGAGATTTTCAATGAATATAATTTGAACAAGTATATTCTTAGCCCTTATGTGCCTCCTATTGATCCTTTGCATCCTACCCCTGATGAGTATCTTGACATGGTTTGCAATCTTAGGACTATTGATCTTATCATTAGAAGATTTCTTAGAAATTTGCTTGTGTGCTTGCCTACTTTTGAATGCACATATATTATATGGAACTACCTTCAGGAATGCTTTCTGAATTATTCCTTGAAAAATATAGATGAGATTCTTCAAAAGTCTATTGCTTTTCAAAAAATGGAGCCTAGTGATCCCAAGTTTGATGAATGTCTATTTGAGCTCTGTGATCTTATGTGTGCCAAAGGTAATGTTGGAGTCATTAGTAGCATCATTTTGGAGACAATTTGAATTCATAAAGTTGAGCATTATCATGGTCATAAATCTAATGACTCACTTGCTCTAGGTGATGATCACATCCATGATGATGACATTGAGCATGGCTATTATGATGAAGACGAAGAAAGTGATATTGACTTTGAGGATACTATGAGAAATCTTAGTGGCAAATTTTCGTGACTACATGGCCGGAGGGAAAGAGTGGATTCTCAATAGTGGATGTACTGATCATATGACCGGAGATAAATATATGTTTCGTGAGCTTGCTAAAAACGACGGCCCATGCAAGTATGTAACTTTCGGAGATAACTCCAAGGGTAAGGTACTTGGCCTTGGTAAGGTGGCCATTTCCAATGATAGCTCTATCCAAAATGTTATGCTCGTTGAATCTCTTGGTTACAATCTCCTTTCCGTATCTAGACTAGCCGACTTTGGTTTCAATGTTCTATTTACCGAAGTAGATTGCCAAGTGTTTGGTAGAGATAATCATAATATGGTCTTTACCGATATTCGTAGAGGTGATCTATACATTGTTGACTTCACTAAGAGAGCCCAACCTCATACTTGCTTAATTGCTAAATCTTCTAAAGGATGGTTATGGCATAGAATGTTAGGTCATGTGGGCATGCGAAATCTTGATAAGCTTATTAAATGTGATCATATCATTGGTGTTAAAGATGTTATATTTGACAAGGATAGACTTTGCAGTGCTTGCCAAGCAGGAAAACAGGTTGGAGGAAGTCATCCCGTGAAGAGCATCATGACCACGAGAAGACCGCTTGAGCTACTTCATATGGATCTTTTTGGTCCCAACGCCTATAAGAGTCTCGGTGGTAACTCTTTCGGTTTGGTCATTGTTGACGACTTCTCAAGATTTATGTGGGCGTTCTTTCTTGATGACAAATTACAAGTCCAAAAGATCTTCAAGAACTTCGCTAAGAAGGCCCAAAACCTATTTGAAGTGAAGATCAAGAAGGTTCGAAGTGATTGTGAGAACCGGACATGTACACGCCTCAACAAAATGGAGTTGTTGAGAGGAAGAACCGGACACTTATCGAGATGGTGAGAACGGTGCTTGATGAATACAAGACGCCAGGACACTTTTGGGCGGAAGCGGTTGAGACAGCTTGCCATGCTACGAATCGACTATATCTTCACAAGCTTCTCAGAAAAATGGCATACGAGCTTCTCACCGGTAACAAACCCCAAGTTGGATACTTTCGAGTATTTGGCTCAAAGTGCTACATTCTTGATAAGCATCGTCGTTCGAAATTTTCTCTAAATCTCACAAAGGATTCCTACTCGGTTACGGTTCAAACTCTCACACTTACCATGTCTACAAAAATCACCCGGAAGGTTGAAGAGACGGTAGATGTGGAGTTTGACTAATCTAACATTTTGCAAGTAGAGCAATTGCCAATTGATGTAGGAGACAAAGATCCATCAGAAGCAATCCAAGATTTTTCCATTGGCAAGATTCGCCCAACAGAGGTGAAGGAGAGTACTTCGTCCATTCAAGTGGAAGCATCAACTTCATGTCAAGGTGAACCACAAGTTGACTTGGAGGCATCCACAAGTGGAACACGTCAAGACAAAGGAAATGAGGAAGTACAACAAGATGAACCACCTCACCTCCTTCTCCACTTCCGCAAGTGAACGACAACGCCACCAACAATGAAGAAGATGATGGTGAGGATGTTCCACCCCAACCCAAGCAAAAGCTCTCACGAGTCAGAGCAAGAGTCTCAAGAGATCATCCCGTCGAACAAATCTTTGATGACATTCAAACCGGGAGAATCACTCACTCTAAAACTCGTTTGGCTAACTTTTGTGAACACTACTCATTCATTTCTAGTGTTGAACCTATGAAGTTAGAAGAAGACCCTAAGGATCCGGATTGGATAAATGTTATTGACGAAGAGCTACACAACTTCGAGAGGAATCAAGTGTGGACAATGGTTGAAAAGCCCAACGATGATCATAATGTCATTGGAACTAAATGGGTGTTTTGTAATAAGCAAGATAAAGATGGACAAGTTGTACACAACAAGGCTCGTCTCGTCGCTCAAGGCTACAATCAAGTCGAAGGTATGGACTATGGTGAGACATATGCCCCTGTTGCTAGACTTGAGTCCATTCACATTTTACTTGCTTATGCCAATCACCATGATATCACTTTATACCAAATGGACAATAATAGTGCTTTTCTAAATGGTGAAATTGAGGAGGAAGTGTATGTTAAGAAACCTCCCGGCTTTGTTAATCCCAAGAAACCTAATCATGTCTACAAACTTCACAAAGCTCTTTATGGTCTTAAACAAGCTCCTAGAGCTTGGTATAAATGCTTGACTAAGTTTCTTATTGAAAAAGGCTTTGAAATTGGGAAAATTGATTCTACACTTTTTACTAAAAGGGTTAGTGGTGAATTATTTGTGTGCCAAATCTATGTGGATGATATCATATTTGGTTCTACTAACCCCCATTTTAGTGAAAAGTTCGTAAGGCTAATGTTGGAGAAGTTTGAGATGTCTATGATGAGTGAATTCAAATTTTTCCTTGGATTGCAAATCAAGCAAACTAAGGAAGGTACCTTTGTCTCACAAACAAAGTATATCAAGGATCTTTTCAAGAAGTTCAACATGCAAGAAAGCAAAGGTATGAAAACACCACCTACTAGTGGACATCTTGACTTGACTAAGGATGGCAATCCGGTTGACTAAAAGGTTTACCATTCTATGATTGGCTCATTGTTATATATATATATGCATCCCGTCCTGATATTATGCTAAGTGTGTGCATGTGTGCACGATATCAAGCGTCTCCTAAAGAGTGTTATGTTAAGGCCGTGAAAAGGATAGTGAGATACTTAATCCATGCACCAAACTTTGGCATTTGGTATCCTAAGAGGTCATATTTTGATCTTGTTGGCTATTCCGAATCAAACTATGCTGGTGACAAGGTTGATAGGAAGTCCACTTTGGGTACATGCAATTTCTTGGTAGATCCCTTGTGTCTTGGTCCTCCAAGAAACAAAACTCGGCATCCTTATCCACCGCCGAAGCGGAATACATTGCCGCCGGATCATGTTGTGCTCAATTACTTTGGATGAACCAAACTCTTAAAGATTGTTGGATACATGTGAAACATGTTCCATTGCTTTGTGACAATGAGAGTGCAATTAAGATTGCTCATAATCTCGTGCAACATTCTCGAACTAAGCATATTGAAGTACGTCATCATTTCACTCGGGTTCATGTTGCTAAAGGAGACATCAATCTTAAGCATGTTCATATCGATAAACAATTGGCGGATATATTCACCAAACCGCTTGATGAAAAGGTATTTTACCGTTTGAGAGGTGAACTGAATATCATTGATGCCTCAAACTTGGAATAAAGATTCCATTTGGATACATGCAAGACATGAGCCTTTTGTGACTAATCCTTGGTATTTCCCTTATGATGATGATCATTTGACTTGGATATATATTTGCATCCTTTCATTTTATCAAACCCATGTAGGTACTTGGATGAGCCTAAATCTAGGAGATTGCAAGTCACTCACATCTTGAGCAATTTCTACATCACCAAGTATCTATGATTTGGTTGTTGAATTCAAGGAAGCATGAACTCACTCAACATATCCTTTGACTATTTCAATATGCCAAATTTCATGATTGTCAATTTGGATATACAAGTGCTATTCTTTGCAAGACTAACCCATGTAGGAAGATGAACTTCAACCTCAAAGGGTGCTCCCAACTACATCAACCTTGAGCATCCAATATAAGTTCAACTACATGATCAAGATCAACACCCAAGGTATGTCATTCCATCTTAGAGAAGATTTACTCCAAGTCATGAGATAAAGCGACTCAGCAAGATGTGAATACATCAAAATGCTTAAACAAAAAATGGCAACCCCATTTTGAGCTCAAACGATGAGTATGACCTACGATCAAGTGATCTACTTGACTCCTAAGTCAATATACTCTAATATAGGTGACTTTGTCGTCGACCATCTCTAGATGAAGTTCTCTAGTGCTCTTTAGTATTTTTGAATTTCCATTGCATGTTTTCTTGCTAAGATATTTCTCTTCTACTTCATCTAGATCTCTTTTGTTTTTCTTTTTCATTTCTCCTTTTATCTAAAGTTAATTCATTGCAAATCCTTATGAAAATTCCTTGAATATCTTTGTGAGATTTCATTTGCCAAGTGAGCTGTTTTGACAAAAAATTTCTCTCTGTTGAACTCGGTCTCACCGATCCAAGCCCATCGGCTAGACCGAAACACAAGCTTTCCTTGTACACGGTTCATCGGTACAATCGACACGGACTAACTCAGACTCACCGATGAGCACATTCAGTGGCTTTGCTATTTCGGAGTCACTGACGGAAACATATCGGCGTCACCGATTTCACTGCTGAGAAAACATTTTGCCATTTTATATTGCCTATTTTCTTCAGCTCCACTCAATGATTATTTTCCTCTACCAGCATCTTAAGCTACATGCTGCTTTGTAGTGTCTCTCCAAGACCACATCTAGCTGACTCATGTTCCTGAAGTTGCCCTTCTTGGAAATTGATGTCAAAGGGGGGAGAGAGAGCACATCAAAGCTTATCAAATCAAACCTATCAGGAGACAGAGAGCACTTCTAAGCTTTTCTAAAGATGCATGTTAACAATAGGAGAGAAGTCACATGTCTTTAAGAGGGGAAAGACATGTTAGTATGGTAGATTCATTTTCTCTCTATTTTAATTGATTCATCTTTGATCTGATTTTATATCACCCTACCTTCTCCCATTATCCAATGTTAGATTCAGGGGGAGAAAGAGTATATGCTTAAGGGGAGAAAAATCCTTGGAACTTATTGCAAATCTTTAAATCTTTGGGTACATCACTACAAAAAAAATACACTTCCGTGATGATACGTGTTCGTCACAGTAGGTCGCATTTTCTGTCATGCATGTACATCCATGACGATTTTATGACAGAATCAAGATATTCATACCTGTGCTGACGTAGAAGTGTTCCATGACATTACCAAAATTATCATCACGGAAGTGTCCACTTCCATGACGATAAATCGCGCGTCATAGAAGTACTTTCGTCAAGGGTGACCGACACGTGGCATCCACCGTAACAGCACGCCGTTAAGCTATCGGGTCGGGTTTTGGATCCGATAACCCGTTAACAGCCCTGACCAATGGGGATTTTCCACGTGTAAAATCATCATTGGCTGGAGGAAACACGTGTCGGCTCATCGTTGGGACAGATGTCATCCACTCATTGGACAGAAGGCGCCTATGATACGTCGACACATGGCACGGCCCAATAGAGGCCCATTCCTGTGAAAAGGCCGGCCCGTTTGACTTGGTAAAAAGGTGGCGGGCCGGCCCATGTAAAGCCTGTTAACGGCCTGTTCGCATATAGCCCATTTACAGCCCGCTAACCTAAGGCCTGTTACGCCCTATCCGAATTAGGCCCACTAGCGTCATCTGGGCCACCCAATATGATTCCAGCCCATTTTCACTTCTAGCCCATGTATGGCCCATGACGTCTTTCGGCCCATATGAGGCCCTATGTAACTCTTGGCCTATTAACGGCCTGTAGTGAAACTGGCTCGTAATGAATAGTGTATCACTTTACACCCATTAACGGCCCGTGGTGAAACTGGCCCGTAATGAATAGTGTATCACTTTATACCCATTAACGACCCGTTATTCCGTTGGGCCATTTCCATCCCATGTTATCTTTCGGCCTTCTCAGAGCCCATTTATTCTTGGGCTCATTTCCAGCATTCGTTTACTTACGGCCCGTTACTGCCATTTTTTGCTTGTGGGCCAAATTCAGCCCGTGGTTACAGTCGGCCCGTTTGTGGTCCGTTAATACGTTGGGCCGTTTTCATGGCGTCATCAAATACGGCCTATTAATGATGGCCCGTTATGGTCGACCCATGAACGGACGATTCTAACTCTAGCCCGTTTACGGCCATAATGCGGCCTGTTTGGCCCATGTTTGGCCAATCGATCATACGGCCCATATAAGGCCCATTGATGATACGGCCCGCAGAAGGCCCGTTGTTTCCATGGCCCGTAGAAGGCCCATTGTTTCTACGGCCCGTAGAAGGCCCACTGTTTGTACGGCCAGTAGGAGGCCCAGTGTCACTATAGTAAATATTAGCCCATGGTTATTGTGGCCTAGTTTTAAAAAATAGGTTATTGCAGCCACTAGCTAACCACGGAAAAAGAACTGCAATGACTACAAGAAAACAAATAAACAAGACAACAAGGAAATAAATAAGCAAGCAACTAACGCTAGGCTATCACGGCTATTACACATATTACATCCACTGGGCATCAAAGTTCGCCACCAGTACAAATATAGGGAACAAAGCAGCATATCATATACACTGGTTGTCAAAGTTGGCGACCAACGCAAATAAACGCCGCAGCAAAACAAATCCAGAACTGAAACCACTTCAGAAGATCTCAAGAAACAATATCCTGGGTACCCATAATGCTGGCAAGATGCTTAGCAAGCTTATTAACTTTCTCTTGTTTGGCGCTTAAATCCTCCAGCGCTTGCTGTTGCACCAGAAAACATGCATCTGAATTCTGCAGGGACTTCCTCAGTCCTTTAGCTTCCTGTCGTAGCACATCTGATCAATGTCTTTCAACTTGAAGTTGAGACTCAAGAAGACGAACTGATTCAGGCAGCAATTTCGAAGAGCTTGTGCCAGCAGTAGTGGCCAGTAACTCGAACACTACATCAAGACATGACTTTTGGGTTCCCTCACTGTCGTCAAGATAGTTTTTATCAGCTTTCTTGGAGACCAACATAGATGTCTCACTATCTTGAACCTTATCTGCATTACTTCCTTTACCATTGGATAATGCGGTACTGTTCTCCAATATTTTGTCCGCATTCTAAAAGAGAAACAAGCAGACACATCACATGTTTACCATGTTGTATATGAAACTCATTTTGGTAAATGAGTTCAGTAGTAAAGTGGACAGGATAACAGCATGAAACAAACATATATCTATGTACCATGGTCACTTTATGGTCTATATCATTCTAGTTTTTGTTGCCAAATCAAGATAGAGACACAGTTCAAATAATATTTGTTCAAGACAAAGCAGAATAGACAGAATATAAGTGTGGGTAACTATAGAACAACAACAACACTTGTAATGTGCATGACATGAGAACATAACTGTTTATTCAATTGAAACTGAAATCAACATAGAGCAGGTTACAACAGCAAACCAGTTAAAGAAATAGGTTTAAAACATACCTGTTGCGCCATTGGAGTTTCAATTCCATCCTTCAAATTTGAAAATAGTTGGTATGAGTAAATACAGTAATGCAAGAGCGAAAGAGTATGAACCATAGCTACAGAACCTGACCTGAGAACAAATCTTCTTCTCCTTTAAGCGTTGAGTTGGGATTCGGAGTGGTGGTCCTCGTGCTTTGGGCACTGCAGTTCCCTTACTAACTGCTCGTGTTTGGGTGCTCTGTGGTGGAGACAGTGCTGTGTCAACTGGAACTGGGTTACTATCTGCCGGGGTTGGGGTTAGAAGGGGTGTAGCTGGTTCTCTGTCCAACTGGGTAGGGGTACAATCTGCGAGAGTCTGGGTTATGTGTGGTGGATCTGGTCCTTGGGCAAGTACAACCATGGTTCTATCTGCATCAACTGGTAGCACTATCTTTTCTGAAGACCGTGTTGTTACTCCCTTAGATACTTCCATCACACTCTCCAATTCAAATGGCTGATAAACAAGAAAAGTAATTGAAAGTATAGACATTGTATGATAGACAGGTGCAATGGATAGTGGGGAATAAAAGAGGGCATGAAATAATTCATATTTATGTTGTCTAACCAAACAGGATAGCATGACACAATTTCACATATATGATGGCTAACTAAACAGGATAGCATGACACAATTTCACATTATGATGGCTAACTAAAAAAGATGGAAAGACATAGTTCAAAATATGAGACTATGTAAACAGGATGACATGACATAACTATATAATGTGTTTATTAAATAGGTTGGCATGCCATAATTCACATACATTCACGGATAGAATGCCATAATTCAAAATATGATGACTGTAACACTAAACGGGATGAGATGATATAACTATATGATGTCTTTATTAAATGGGTTGCCATGCCATAATTCAGATAGATGATGTGTATGTACTATGTAAACATGATGGAATGATATAATTCAAATATATGATTTATATAGTAAGCAAGTAAGCAGATGGCAATCCATATATGATGTAAAAACTAAGCAATGCAAGACAACTTGCATGACATGGGTAATATAACCCTGCCAAGTTTGAGCATAGACCTCAGGGGGGAAATAGGTCTGGTCATCAGTCTCTGAATCCTCCTCTAAGGAGCTCTCTGTAACCAGCAAGATGTCTGCTTCAGCAGGTAGCATTGTCTGCTCTGAATACCTTGTTTTCACTCCAGATACTTCCATCACCGCTTCAAATGGCTAATGCACAGGAAGAGTAGTTGAATATACAAACGTTGTCGACAAATGGAACACATAATACAAAAAAATGATAGCATGATATAATTCACATACATGATGATTGGCTAAACAGCATGGCATTGCATAATTCACATATATAATGCCTTTGCAATAAGATAGCATTGTATAATTCACATATATAATGTCTTGCAACAAGATGGCAATGCATAATTCACATATATGGTAATTAGACACCGAACAGGTGGCACTCACACAAAGCATGTCTAAACTAATCAAATGACATAGCAATGCGAGACACCATACGCACGATATGAGCAACATAACCCTGCTAAGTTAGAGCATACACCTCGGGGGGGATAGGACTGGTCATCTGTCTCTGAATCCTCCTCTGAGGAGCTATCCATAACCAGTGAGATATGCGCTTCGTCAGATAGCATAGTCTGCTCTGAAGACCTCGTTTTCACTCCAGAATTTGCCATCACCGTCTCAAATGGCTGATGCACACGAAGAGCAGTTGAATGTGCTAACATTGTTAACAAATGTAATATGTAACGAAAAAAAGGATGGCCTAATATAATTTACATATAAGATGACTGGCTAAGCAGGATGGTATTGCAAAATTCACATATATGATGCCTGGCTAAACAAGATGGCGTTGCATAATTCACATAAACGATGAATAAACTAAACAGATGGCATTCGCACAAAGGATGTCTAAACTAAGCAGATGACATATTTGATGTATAAAGTAAGCAATGCAAGACACCATATGCATGATATAACCAACATCAGCATGCCAAGTTAGAGCGAAGACCTCAGGGGGTACATAGGAGTTGTCTTCTCCTTCTGAATCCCCCTCAGAACAGATATCTTCCTCCCGATTACAATCTGAAATGTGTGGAGGGGGGCTGCCATTGCGCCTACCATGGAGCGACGTCTGCATGAAATTTTATTGTCATGCAAGGCTCGTCTCTTTTGCTCTACATGTTCAGTTCCATTGTTTACAATAACTGTCATGCATAGGAATAAAACATAGCGAGATTATGTAAGGAGTGCATGCAGAAATCCAGAGTGATGGTAGCAACCTGTGGATAGACCCAAAACCAGTAATAGCAGGCAAATAATGGCTTCAGTTAAAAAATACAGATAATGGCTTCTTTACTGTTTGTTTCCCACCCAACATGAAACTCATAGTAGACACCAGAGATTAACCAGATAGTAGATAGATACTATTGATAGCGGCCCCGATATGTACCCCACAACCATTTAAAAACTCAAGTTTGACCATTAGTTTGGAGCTAACTTAGAGTCTAATCAGTGATCAGGACGATAAAGTAGCATGTAATATTAAGCGATGCATAACGTAAGCAGACACGAAAGAGTGTGACCTCTCTTGCAGACCTGTGTAGTCCTCGAGGTCATCTGCTCGGTTGATGATGGTAATGCAGTTTTCATGGCTGCCAGCGGCGGGGAAGAAGATCTGAGGCGGCGAAAGACAGTTTGGAGGCCGGATCCCTGCTGTGCTGGACCCTTCTGTCGTTGGAGCAGCTGAGCTGGGGTGGACGATGGCGCAGCAGGAGCGGGACAAACAACGCAAGGTTTTCTTTGACAACTATCTATAAGAGAAGTAATTCTGTAAGGGCTCGTTTGAATTGGAGGATTCCAACAATGCAGGGATAGGAAATGGACAGGAATAGGATAGGAATACACGTGCAAAACAGAGAATTTAAAAACACAAGATTTCTGCCAATCTGGGTGTTTGATTCACAACAATTGGAAGATCATAGGATGCAAAGAAGCATGGTGAGATTAAGTCAAACCAC
This sequence comes from Triticum urartu, assembly GCF_056163025.1. Classification (NCBI taxonomy): domain Eukaryota; kingdom Viridiplantae; phylum Streptophyta; class Magnoliopsida; order Poales; family Poaceae; genus Triticum; species Triticum urartu. Next base: position 224,478,432 of record NC_141878.1, read on the forward strand.
AAGAAAATGTATGGTTATAATGCTATTATGCTACTATCTCTTAGTCTTGTGCTTCATGAATAGGAATTTGAAAAGGAGGACAAGTGAAAATTAAAATTCCTACGTTTTTTGTTTCAAGGAGACACTAAAGGAACAAATCTGTGTGCTCAGTGGACAATGTATATAACATGTAGAGTAAAAAAGAGATGCAACAAGTGTACAACCTCTTTGGCGAAGCCATGTCGATCTCAGCGTGATTGGGTTGGCCGGTGAGGATGCTCCGGCTGACTTGTTGTCGGAGGAGGGGAAGAAGATCTTAGGCGTCTGGAGATGGAGCCCGAGGTACTGCTCCGCTGTGATGGAGGGTTTCATCGTTGGAGCAGCTCCGGTGAGTTGTACGACGCCGAGGCTGAAGTAGGACAAGAGAGACAACGAACAACATTAACCTGAGTGGAATTCTAATAGCATCTCCAATACATGATGTAAAATACATAACCACAAAGTGCTAGATGTAAAATATATCAGCCGCTCACCTCTGAACTTAACTGTCGAAACTGAACTTAACTGTCGAAACTAAACTTAACTGTCGAAACTGAACTTAACTGTCGAAACTAAATTTTGCTGTCGAAACTGAACGCACTAGCAAGGTGAGGCTACACGTCGGTCGACTGACTTTTTCATCTCTGGTCAATCGATTTTGTAGCCGTTGGATACGAAATCAAGAGCCTGCGGTTCATGTTCAACCTCCACCCCCCTGAGCCGCCAGCCACCACCAGCCAAACAGCAGCCCCCCACCACCGGCGGCCGGCGTTGCGCCGCCCCGCCCTCCCCGAAAACACTCCCCACCGCCGGTCTGCCGCCGCCCCGGCCATCCCTCTAGGCCCCTCGTGCCGAGCTTTTTCTCCGGCGATCCCCACGCCACCGCCCCGCCACCGCCGGCAACCACCGCCCCCATCCTGAACCCTAAGATAGATAGTGGGGTACCTCTCCGGCGAGCCCCCCTCCCCGCTGCGGCTGGTTCTTCCTTCACCCCGGCGAGCCCCCCCCCCCCCCTGAAAATTGACTGACCCAAAAGTCGATTCAATCGACTGAAGTGTAGCTAAATCGGAGCAGCATCGCAAGCAAGAGCAAGAGCGAGAGCAGCAGCGCGAGCAAGAGAAATAGCAAGAGCAGACCAGGCAGGGGACCGAGAGCAAGAGTAGAGCAGCAGCGCGAGCGAGAGCTAAAGCAGCAGCAGCTCCTACTGATGTGGACGTCGCCGTCGAGGGAGCGACGCCGTGGAGGAAGTGGCCGGCGACGCCGCCGTGGATGGAGCCACGCCATGTCGGCTCGGGACCGAGCGCCGGCAGCACCGTGAGATCGAATCAAGAAGAAAATGCGGCGATTAGTGTACAACCTCTTTGGTGGCGCCGATTAGGCCGCAGCTTCATCCGAGGAAAGTGATGATGATGCTCTTCCGGTGGTGCGGGTGAAGACGGTGGTGTGGGAATGGAGGTAGCGCAAAAGACGAGGGGAACGTCGGGGCAGCTCCTTGGAGGTGGAGGACGGGGTGGCTGAACTGGCGGGACGATGAGATCGACGACGGATCCTCATCCGGTACGGTGGATGAGGGACGTCGAGGTGTTGCTGTGGACGACGTCGTCGGGGAAGAGGCTCCGGCTGGGTGGCGGATGGAGCAGGGTGTGGGGTTTCGTCACAGGTTTTCGCGGCCTCGGTGTATGAATGGGTGGGTGGATGGGATGGCAGTGGGTAACCATGGCTTAGAGATGCGCTTGTCCGAAATGTGGGGTAAGTTACGAAAGTACCCCCACCGATTTGAGGCGGTTCTTTCGGTTCAGGGGTACCACGGGCATTTCACGTGTCGGGATTTCACGAGAGGTGGGAGTTTTCGCGCGCGTTGTAATTTCGGAATAGCAAGGCGCGGGTTGAGATGGAGGGAGTTGTCGGAGCACAACGAGACAAAGATATATCTTAAATATTTCGGGCTAACAAGGTGCGGGTTGAAATTTCCGGACAAGCCTAACGTGTACTGTACCAAATCAATGCGCACTACAAATGTCATTCAAAACTTTGAATTCATGTTATGTTCAATTAAAATATTTCGCTACTTGTATAATGCATGCAACCTACTACTCAAATGAACGTTTTAGTGCATTCCAAACGTATATACTACCACTTCAATATGAACTAAATTTGAATTCGTTTCTCTATTTGAATAAGATCTACAGTAATGATTGTTGTGAAGTCAAAGCATTTGAATTCGTTTGTCTGTTTTAATAAGATCTACAATCATCATTATTGTGAAGTTAAACCATCGTTTGTGTATTATCTTCACACCACACCACATGATTAGTCTCGAGTTACATATGAACTATGTGTACTATATGAACTCGAACTAGATTTTTTGAATCCACTTTATTTTGATTTCAGGTCACATTACATTTCTAGCTCTAGCTAGATCTTCATAATCTAAAACATGTCTCATATGTATAATGTGTTTATCACATTATGTATGGTGCCCGGCCCCCTACGCCTACAAGTATTTAGATGTGAGTTGCAAACACCACACATTACCACAAATTCAAATAAAATGTGAGAATGTTCGATATATAGTATTGTTTAGATTGTTCGATATTTAGTTGTAAGTTGCAAATGCCACACATTATCACAAATTCAAATAAAATGTGAGATTGTTTGATGTATAGTATGGTTTAGATTGTTTGGCATTTAGCTGTGAGTTGCAAACGCCATGCATTATCACATTATGGTATAACATGTGCACAGCACGTGTATCACCGCTATATTCATGCATGCAATGTTTAAAACACTATGGTCTCCTATTCAAATATATGAATCCGCTTTCATACCAAATTATGATCTTTGTTAGTCTCTTACACCCACACAATCCTCTAACCTTTGTATCTACCACTAACTTTCTCTCGTGCATGCACACGCCCTCCTCGCCCTCCCCCTCCCTCGGCATTCTATACACCGGGCACATTCATTTTTTTCTTTAGGTCGTTCTCCCAGAGTCTCCACAACTCCTTTCCGACACACACTGGTCGATAAACCTCTCCAGCGATGCCTGCCTACAACATACACACACACACACCTTCAATCTCCTCCTTTATGTGTCCTTGCCTCATGTCTCTCATACGGTCAGACACACGTGTAAACTCTCGCCCCTCTTTTCATCGATCTCACAACCGCACACTCCTCCCCGTATCTAGCTTGTAGTTGGGCCTCTCGCACCACCTCCTAGCTCCATTCTCTCTGTCTATCCGTCTCGCTGGGCCTTATTTGCCTCTAACAAATGGACGTACACCGACCGATCTCTCGCTATACATATAGCTAGCTATGTCATTATAACTCGTTTTTACCCACACGTCAATCGATCTACCTCATTAGTTGTGTCTCTCCCTTCCTCCGACGAACAACAATTGATCTACCGATCTAGTTAGGTTTTCTTACCAAACACATGGTTCCCCTTCATCATCCATGGATGCGTCCCGACAGATCTATCACGCACAGGCACACACAGAAACACATCCCCACTCCTATTGATAACATTGCAGTTCCACCCTCAGTTTGTCTAGTAGGCCTCTCCCACCATCTTCAAGAAGCAACTCCATCACCCATCCATCACTCTACCCCTCTCCCTCCCTCCCTCTCCCTCCCTCTCTCTCTCCTCTCTCTCTCTGTCCCATCATATTCCCGTCCTTCAGTTATATATGGATGTCGACCGATCTCCCTCAAGACATAGCTGGGTCTCTCCTTCTCAACACATATATGAGTCGTTCTACCTCTATAGTTAGGCCTCTACCTACCCCTCCCCCATCCCTTCCCCCCCCCCCACACACACACCGATACATCGAGCGCTCTAGTCATGTCTCCCTTCCACACACAAACTTGACATGTGCCCTCTAACGTTCCGGTAGGCTAGTCGCCCTATATCTTTGACTTGCACACACACACACAATTTCAATGGCTCTCTTCATCGATCTCGCACCCACCCACTTGATCCTCTCTTCGAGTCTATCGATAGCTATGACCCCTCCCTCTCTTCTCGTGGATTGCCCGACCCTCTATGTATGATATGGATAGGCCTCCATTTCACACACATTGCATGCAAAATTTTGTTTGAGATGTCATCGACACATATTCCCAAAAATAATTCATGAAATCAACCCCCACCCCACCCCCACCCCAAAACAAAAAACACTCACGAATGCGGTTTGTATCTCCCACACACACCCACGTAGGTGGGGGATGTGCACGAAGAGAAGAGGTGCATGCATGGCGCACGTACTCCCGTCTCTTTCCCAACCACACCCGCGCGGGTACACTGTGGAGCTCATTTCTATACGAAAAAGGCAGCCCACGTGGTAATTTGGCACGTGTACTAGTTGTCCACTTGGTGGAGGGAGGATCGTCTACCACGGGTGAACAAACAAATTGCGACTTGACGTGTTATGTTAAAAAAAGAGGCAAACCATGTGGGGCCTACCTTAGAGGCAAGGCTCTATACACTGGAGTACTTTTGATGTGTCCCGTCAACTCGCAGAACGAGGAGAAGCTTGCTTAGTACGCCGTCTCCCCCGTTCCTAAATATAAGTCTTTGTAGAGATTTCACCATGAACCACATGTGGATGTATATAGATGCATTTTAAGTGTAGATTCATTCATTTTGTTTCGTATGTAGTGGAATCTCTACAAAGACTTATCTACTAGTAATAGCTAGCCCCCACTACTAGGAATTCTCTATCCTCTCCTTGAGCCACATCATCAAAATTGATGTAGCCGTTAGATGAAGTAAATCAGTCCATAATAGCCGTCTGATCTAGACGTTGAGAGGCTCCGCACTAAGCCACATGCAAGCATGCAGAAATACAGTGGCACATGCATGTGAGTGGGTTTTAAATCACATCAACATGTCTGCATGCAAGCATGCACCGGTAGCATGCATGTAAGTGAGCTTTTAAGTCCCATTAACATGTCAAAAAGAAAAATATAATCCCATTATGCAGTAGGAGTTGGCTGATCTTTTTTCCTTACGTGGGATGATCTAAATGATGATGGGAGTTTATTTAGTTTGGCTACCACATTTGTCATGTGGTTATAGAGTTTTTTTAGTTCTATGAAATCGATAATTTTGCGCAGAGAGATATACCGCTGTTCCGCGGTAACGCGCGGGGACTCATCTAGTAATATTTGGGAACACAGGGAGTACTATGTAAAGAGTTAGGTGTCACACGGTGATAGTGTGAGGTGGGCCATGTAATCACTCAGTCTGCGTGTTTTCACTGCTCTTGCACGCCTCCGCTGTAAGAATGGAGAAAATTGTAATATAGTAGTAGTACCTCCTTTCGCCGAAAGCATGGGACATCTAGCAGTCCTACCACCTCAGTAATAAAGACCAATGAGACGTCAAATCACATTGACCCAGCAGTAACCATCACTCTTGAGCTAGTGAGAGGTCGCGTCCGCTCTGCCCGGGCATGAATGCGGCACCGATTCTTTGGAGCGGCTCTGACCGTTTTGGGCGGGAAGCGCATGCGGGCGATGGAGGGGCTTTGGGTGGGCCAGGCTGGTCAGGAGCGGGCGTGGCAGCTGTCCGCATGTCCCTACCAGACACGCCCGGAAACGAGAGGATGCACCGACTCTCGCGGCTAAAATCGTACACTACACAACATCTCTCTGTAGGAGTAGGGCGATCTGTCGCTCTCTCTAACACACACATGCTGTTAAACACACACACACACATGCACGCACACACGCACATGGGTCCCGTTGCACCTTCTAACTTGAGGTCTCGGGTTTGATAACTACACTTGAGCATAATTTGTGCCAGGAGGATTCTTTGACTAGTCAAAATGTTTTCTAGGGTTTGCACGCTTCACACTCTCTCTCCAGTATATATATACACGCTGCAGCCTCAGCGCTTGTAGTTGCTCTCTTCACACTCTCTCGCCCTCTCCCTCCGTTCTGAATTACTTGTCACAGGAATGGATGTATCTAGATGTATTTTAGTTCTAGATACATCCATTTCTTTGATGAGTAATTTGGAACAGAGGGAGTAGTTGCTCTCTTCACACTCTCTCGCCCTCTCCAGATCTAAACAAGACTTCGTTGGCCTCTCTCTCCCCTCACTGTTGCTCAAAGAGCCGGCAGGATCCGTCCGCCGGGAAGGGAAGGAGGCTTAACGCTGTCGCCATCGGCGAGGGACTACCGGCGCAGCTGTTCACTTTCCACCCAGCGGCGGCGCGGGAGGGCCTCTGACCCCTTCTTCTTCCCCGGCATCCCGTCGCCCACCGAACCACGCCCCAAGAACCTTAAGGTATAATTTACTTACTCCACATGCATTGCTCTAGCTGCATGTATACCATGAATCTAGGACGTGGTTCAAAGAGGAAAGGAGTGGGGGAAAGTAGTGGGAAAAGTTGTATATAGCATGAATCTAGGACGTGGTTCAAAGAGGAAATGAAGGGGGAAAGTTGTATAGGAATCTAGGACGTGGTTCAAAGAGGAAAGGAATGGGGAAAGTTGTATCGCATAAATCTAGGACGTGGTTCAAAGAGGAAAGGAAGGGGCGAAAGTACTAGTTCAAAAAGGAAAGGAAGGGACAAGGATGTAGAGTTTGAGCAGGACTAGATTTGCTGCGCTCACATAGGGAAAGGTGTCTAAAGATAACAAAACTAGGACCAACACAAATATGCTCCTTGGTTGTTTGTTCTTTGTTGCAACAGACTGTGCATGACCACAGTACATCGGTAGATGCACATGGTGCCGGTGCGTCCACTGTCCCGTGCAACTCATTAGCTGTTGTTAATCTAAGGCCCTGTTTGGTTAAAATCTCCCTAGTCCCTACCTGCTTGGTTCCAGGGACTAAACATGGACTAGAGGTTATTAAATGACATGCTAAAAGACCATGTTACCCCTAGTAATGAACTAATAGAGACAAGGTGCGATGCGTGGCAGGGGCAACTGTTGGAAAAATTCCCAAAAAGACTCCCTTAGGGTCTTCTTTCTTTAGTCCCAAATGCCCACTTTTAGTCCCTAAAAGTCCCTCCTATTTGGTTTAGATGGGACTGACATGGAGTTTTTTTAGTCCCTACACCAAAATGTCCATGTAAACAAACACCCTCTAATAATGCCGCTGGAAAATTGATGCAATGCCACAGTTAAAAGCAAATTACATGTTTAACTAATTTTATTGTTAATATAATCTCTATGTTAATATTAATCAATGCCACCATTTCAGAAGTGCTACTGTCTTGCTTTCTTTCTCATTTAGATAAGGTAGATGCTTCTTTTTGTTGGCTTCTGTGTCATCCATCGTTATTGACCACTAATTGTTTCCTTTGCACCTCTGTGTAAACAAGGTTATCTACTTCACCTCGTTGCCATTGTGACCTTTTGTTGCACTGCACAAAACACTTTCATTTTAAGAGTGTTTTGTGCAGTTCAACCAAAATGTCACACCGACAACGTTGCTTGATTGCTTGATCTTAGTGGAACTGCACAAGAGGAGATCTTACTTCCTATCCGTCAAGGTGAATTTGGTTCAGATCTTCTTCTTGTGAGTTGTTTGAATTCCGCATCATGAGAGGTCAGTACTAGCCTTCTTTCATATGATTCTGCAGTGTGCTTTCATATGTTGTGCTACTTGTACGATAATGTTGCTTGATTTTAGTGAACTGCACAAATGGATACAAGACTTCCAATCTGTATGTGCACCGTAATATCCCATTGAGGTAAGATAAGGATATTTCACAACTGCTGGCCTGTATTTTGCCACTTTCATCAGAAAATTAAGTTTAGTACTATACTTGTGCTCCCTAATTGACATGCCAAATCTTACATTGAAGGCGAAGCTTGTCTATTATTGAACCAAGTGATGAAGGGGAAGAACAAGCGGAAGAAAAACAATAATCAACTCCCGGTGCTGTAATGAAGCACTGGAACTGTGATGACACAAGTAATGATATAGTTTTGCATCTTAATTTATTGCTATGGCTGGAACGAGCAATTGTTTTGCCACTGATTTGATGCCACTCTTCATGTAATATGTAATTATATCAACTCGTGCAAACAGGGATCTTCTTTGAAGATACCATATATTTTAGTGGAACCGCACAAGAAGATGTTGGAAACATTAAACTAATAGAGGAGTATATAGTAAGCATGGCCACCACCGTAGATAGCAACAGATGGTTCCGGAGAACTGCTTCATCTGTATGATCTACACAATAAGCCTCCTGACAAAGGTTGGTACTCGCCCACTGATTTCATCCATATGATTGAGCTTTGTCATCTCTATTGGTGTTGTGCTACTGTTTAGATACTGTCATGAAAAAGTGGTATTGTCCTTGAGAAGTGCTTCATCTGTGCTGTTTTAAATATTTCCTTTCCTTTTTTCGAGCAAACAGGGATGCTAGCATTTAGTAGTCCTCTTGTCTTTGCACAACAGGATCATCTTCATCTAAAGAAGAATATGGAGTACGTGAAGTGACTAGTTCCGATTATGCCAGGATGAAGAAGCCTTGTCTATCTTCTCATCAGAAGGAGCAGTTGAAGGATGGTTACATTACTCCCCACAAGACCAAACTAACTTCAGCTCAGAAGGACTGACAAATTTCCATCTTTTTGCTGTGATGCGCGAGTACAATGTTGTTCTAGGATTCTTTCTGGTGAGTTCCATTTTTCTAAAAGTGTGCTCTACATGGACCATGTATGTGCCTGTTGAAACTGTCAATTCACAGTACGGTTTGCTTTATACTAATCACTTTTTTGTATTTGTGCAAACAGGGGGGCTCAGCTTGATTTCAATAGGAACTGCACAAAATGTTTATGAATACATCAAATCATTCATTTCCACCACAGGAAAGGAGGTGTCGATAAGTTCAAGGCGTTGCAACATATAAGGGCGAAATCATACAAGCTACGCGCGAATTTGGTTGATTTTGGTGGAACTGCACAAAAAGAACAGCTGGTTTATTTAGCACGAGGTGCCATGTCAATGTCCGAACTGATGGCAAACCCTGCCCATTCCACAATCGTAGGCATTTGATATTTTGGAATGGGACAACCTTGTCAAATTTTTCTCATTGATTTTAGCAAGACATGCGTTTGATATTTTCGAATGGGACGCCCTTTGCTGTCAGCAGCGTCGATCAATTTTTTCTTTATTCTTTAGTTGTGAAGTAAATATTGCCTCTGACATGTGAGTCGCTGAGATGCATAATCATCGATTGTTTTGAATGTTCTCTATGAATTGCTAGGAATGTGTGTTTGATTGCAATGTACAGAAACGCTAAAAAAGCTGCAAACTCTTTGTACTCCTTTTGTTCCTTTTTACTTTGCACATTGTGAAAGTGCATACTTTTTGTATAAGATTGGTCAAAGTAGAGATACTTTGACTGCAGACAAAACTTGTATGCAGACTAGAAAGGACCGGAGGGAGTACATGTGAAACTGCTGCAAATGAGGTGATCACCCTGGGAATAATGATTGTATGTATTGTTTTGCATGTTCATCCAATGCCAGTGATATAGGAATTCAAACTAATCGAAAAAATTCATTCATACACGGTCGGATTTCATATAAACATGCCGGATTTCATTACATTTCATACATTCTTCAACTAAAAAGAGGTGCGCTGGAGGTATAATTAATTAACCGAAGCTACCCACTTGTGTCCCGCTGAGCCGAACAGAAGCTTCAGTGACTTAACTGCAGGTGCAGTTGCGTAACTGACATGTGGATGGTTGGGCCCATGTGTCAGTCAGCCAACTGCACCAGCAGTTAAGTAGAAGCAGCGTTCTTCTCCAGCGCAGCTCTCCGACTCCACGTCGCCGCCAAGAAGCTAACCGGCTGTCAATGGTCAACCCGCCTAGCTTGGCTTCAACCGGAGGGTAGCAGCGGTGGCCTTACTTGGACCCGAGCGGCAGCGACCTACCGTGTTCTACTTGTCCTCGTTTTCTGTGTGGCGCCGCCTCGTTGGCAGCGGGGCGGGGCCTCGGCGGAGCCGACGATGTCCTCTGCCTCGTTGTTGGCGGGGTGGGGCCTCGGCGGAGCCGACGGTGTCCTCTGCCTCGTTGTTGGGGGCGGGGCCTCGACGGAGCCGGCGGTGTCCTCTGCCTCGTTGTTGGCGCCGCGGGGCCTCGGCGGAGCAGGGCCTTGTCGATGCCAGCGGAGCGGGGACTCGTCGGAGCCGGCATTGTCATCTGCCTCGTCCTCGGTCTCGCCAAACAATGCCTCGCCCGCTTCATCGCCCTCTTTGCTAGCCTCTTTGTAGGCAGCCGCAGCCTCCGCCACCTGCATGCGGTACCACCAGCGCTCGAGGCGGCCCTTGCGGGCGGAGTAGTACGAGTCGAGCAGCGCCTCCTGCTCCACCCGCTCCGCAGCGATCTGCTCCTCCGCCTGCAGGTGCTCCTCGAGGAGATGGTGGTTGTAGGCGGCGTCGGCCTGCGCCTCCCAGAACTGCTCCTCACGCATCTGCCTCACCATGTCCATATATTGGGCACGGGCCTCGCCGATGGTCATGGTGCAATGCACCGACGAGGATGGCGCGGAGGAGGGGGTTGGCGCCGGATCGTCGACTACCATGTTCTCCATTGGGATGTCGTCGTCCTCCGGCTGCCTGCCGGCCAGCCGGTCGGCAGCAATGGCTGCCATCTCCTTGTGGTCCGTCGTCCGCCTGTCCTGAAGAGCGCTGGAGCGCGAGGAAGCCATGGTGGGCAGTAGTGGTGTGGACAGGAGAAAGGGAACGGATGCGGATGACTGCGGCTATGGACGGCGCAACAGTTTATATAGCAATGGTGGGCGGGCGGAGGGACAGACGTGTGGCGCCAGAGTAGCCGCCTCGACAACCGCGTATCATTAATGTGGGCGGCAGATGGACGGACGAACGACACTTGTGTCGTTTGAAGGCGGAGCAATCGCCTGCACCGGGAAGCAGGGAGGGCGGCGCTGACTGTTTCGTGCGGAAACCGCGCATGGGCGAGGAGATGACTTTACTTGGAGAGGATGACAATGGGGACGCACCAGGTCCATAGCCTCACGTACGCAAGTGCCTCCTTATTATATATATATATATTTATATATATATATATATATAACTATAATTTATTTTGCTTCCTCCTGGTTTCCTGACATCACGGTCCCACACCATTGGCAACCTATGTAGTACTCTCTCCTTTCCGATTTATAGGGCTTATCTCAAAATTTTAGTTTTTCCATTTTATAAGGCTCAATTTGGTTGTTCCCCATCACATGTTCAGACTTCAAGGTGCATTAAATCATTGCATGCAAGTATTAAGAGAAAACTGACCAATGCATGCACTTTATGCATGCATGCATTGCAATTAATGCATTCGTAAACATAATTTTTTGAGGAAAACAAAAGCATTAATTGGGTGCTTTTGCAAACTACAAAAAATATTCCACCACTCATCATCTACCTTGGTTGGTGAGATTTTTGAATTGAGCCTTATAAACCGGAAAGGAGGGAGTAGTCAATAAACGAGAGAATTGCACAAGAAGCGGCCGACAGCTAGGACCAAGCAGCTCGAGCAGTATTTGTGTTTTTGAGGTGTGAGAACTGCAGAGTTTTTCGATGTTTAGCCCAGATATTAATTTTTCTCCTCTCAACAACAACGAAAACATCGCTGCGGGTATTAACTGGGCGGGCTGTGGCCCGTCTAGCCCAGGCCAGATATCCAGCCCATATATTAATTTTTTTCAAGCTGAAAATGGCTAGCCCAGCTATACTTTTTTTAGGAATACCCAGGCAAGGTCAAGTTGTTATTCTCCACCCCACTGGGCTGCAAATCTTTCCTAGGAGGGATGCATTAGGCTTAACAAGAAAATGGGCTTTAAGAAATAATAAATGGGATGTAATTATAAAAACTGGGCAGTAACTATAAAAAATGCACCAAACACATGATTACTTTATAAAAAATTATTTTTGGATATTGAAAATTTGAATTTCATTAATTGTTGCGAGCGCAATGTTTCGTTGGATTTTTACGTAATTTAAATTTATATTGAAATTGTATTTAATCTGACTAGAAATTTTGGGATAAAAATATTTCAGATCCCATCAAAATGTAGGAAATTTTATTGAAGATGTGTTGTACTTTTAACAAACTATAAATGGGTTGTAGTAAATTCCATTAGAATTCAAAAATGGGCTACACATTCTTACAAATCTCAAATGGGTTATAAGTTCTCTGCCACACACTTCTGGCCTTACTAAGTTGACACTTCCCCTAAAAAAACAGAGTTGCCGCGTATGCAAGGCTTTGTCAACTTATAGTCAACACACGGTTCTAGCAGCAGTGGCCGTTGGATGTCCATCCAACGGATGCCGTGCTTCTTCTTCAATCTCGGATATTCTAGCTTCACCCGCCCAAAAAATGATTCCTCCCCCTGACATCTGGGGCGCACCGTTTCGGAAGCTGACCCATGGGCCTACTAAGTTGACGTACCAAGGGCTTTGTCAACTTAGTCAATATAAACGATTCTAGCTGCAGTGACTGTACGATGTCCATCCAACGGCCGTCGTGCTTCTTCAACCTCTGGTCTTCTTGCTCCAGCGGCCCAAAGTAGCGCCCGTCGTGCCGCCTGCTCCTGCCTCCCATGGCCGGCTGTGCTGCCGCGGAGGCCTCACCGCCCCCTACTACTCCCACCATTGGCCAGGCCATCCCTCCACTCACCCACACCCCATGTTATTCTACGGCGACGGCAGCGCAGCCGAACCAGTGAACCCCTGTACTCCTCTCTGCGTGTGCATCCACTGTTGCGTCTTCCCCGGCTCCGCGTCGTCCCCTTCCTAGGCCTCGCGGTCATCCACCGCCCTGGTGCTCTCGGCGCGGCGTGGTCAACGTGGTCAAGGAACGACTTCCATCGGACGTGGACTGTACGTGGAGAGGCTGACAGCTGGGTCCACGGCAGCCGCAAGGAAGTGCCTCCTTATTACACGCAAAATAATTAGTCCTCCACCTGACAGCGGGGACCCACCAGATGGGCCACCGTATTTCACAAAAAAATGATTCGCCCCCTGACTGCTGGGACCCATGAGCTACATCTTCACACGCAAGGAAGTGCATCCGGGAAAAAAACGATTCGCCCCCCTTACTGCTGGGACCCACCAGCTACATCTTCGCACGCAAGGAAGTGCGTCCGGAAAAAAACGATTCGCCCCCCGACTGCTGGGACCCACCAGCTACACCTTCGCACGCAAGGAAGTGCGTTCGGGCAAAAAAACAATTCGCCCCCCTGACTGCTGGGACCCAATAGCTACACCTTCGCATGCTAGGAAGTGCGTACGGGCAAAAAAACGATTCGCCCCCCTGACTGTTGGGACCCACTAGCTACATCTTCGCAGGCAAGGAAGTGCCTGACAGTCAGGACCCACCTGGTCGAAGCGTACATAGCATTGTCATTCTGGTCACGAACGTGTACATACATACTGGTCGATGTAGAGGTGCGCACGTGTCGTAGTAGAGGCGCGCACATAGCATGTACACGTACGTACAACGGCCAGGGTGCAAGAAAGAAAATACAGCCACGTATGTGTACATACGGGCAGGGTCTCGAACGCCTACTCACGCATACGTACGGCCAGGGCTCGTGTACATGGCTGGGTCAGAAAGGAGAAACAACATCGTCGTCGTGTTCATGGGGAGGCAACGGAATGCGTCGTGTTCATGGGGAAGCAATGGAATGCGTCGTGTTCATGGGGAGGCAACGGAATGCGTCGTGTTCATCGGGAGGCAACAGAATGCGTCGTGTTCATCGGGAGGCAACGGAACATGTGGGAGCCAACCGGCTGGGTCGGAACGGAATGCGTGGTCATATTCATCGGGAGGGCTTGGACGGAACAGGCGATGGAAACGAGGCCTGGCGTACCGCACAACGGAGGAAACGGACCTCTACGTTCGGAACGGGGTCCTATTGATCAGGAGGGGTGTGGCGTACCGCAAAACGGCAGAAACGAACCTCCTACGGTCGAAACAGGGGTCATGTTGATCGAGAGGGGTGTGGTGTACCGCAAAACGGAGGAAACGGACCTCCTACGATCGAAACGGGGGTCCTGTTGATCGGGAGGGGTGTGGCGTACCGCAAAACGGACGAAACGGACCTCCTATGATCGAAACGAGGGTCCTGTTCATCGGGAGGGGTGTGGCGTACCGCAAAACGGGACTCCACGGGATACTGTTCGTCTCCACCGTCAACCTCCTCCAGCCTCCACGGGCTCCTGTTCATCCAGCCTCCACCACGCGCTACTCCACCGGCTACTGTTCAACCACCCCTCCACCTTCTACTGTTCATCCAGCCCTCCACACCACGGGGTCCTGTTCAACCACCCCTCCACGGGCACCCCTCCGCTGTCTGTTGTTCATCCAGCCCTCCACACCACGGGGTCCTGTTCATCCAGAGGCAATGCCACCGCTCGCTGTTCATCCAACCCCCCCTCCCGCAACACTCACTGTTCATCCAATCGATTGGCTTCAGTTAGTAGCAGTAGCGAAGGAATCGCTCGATCGGGTTCAGTTAACAGCCATCGATCGATCGCTCGAGTTCAGTAACGCGTAGCCTGCAGTGCAATCGCTCGGGTTCAGTTAGAGCCCCACGCCTCGCTCGGGTTCAGTTAGAGCCAACGCCTCTCACACACGCGCGTACGTGTATGAGAGAAACGTGCATCGCTCGGCCCCCGACCTGCCACCGTAACCGGGAACTCCCCGAAATTTTCCTCGCCCTCGTGTAGGATCGAAAGTATGTCTAGAGGGGGGGGGTGATTAGACTACTTGACCAAATAAAAACTTAACCTTTTCCCAATTTTAGTTTTTGGCAGATTTTAGCTATTGTAGGACAAGTCAAGCAATCATCACACAATTCAAGCAAGCATGCAAAGAGTATATTGGCAGCGGAAAGTAAAGCATGCAACTTGCAAGAATGTAAAGGGAAGGGTTTGGAGAATTCAAACGCAATTCGAGACACGGATGTTTTTCCCGTGGTTCGGATAGGTGGTGCTATCCTACATCCACGTTGATGGAGACTTCAACCCACGAAGGGTAACGGTCGCGCGAGTCCACGGAGGGCTCCACCCACGAAGGGTCCACGAAGTAGCAACCTTGTCTATCCCACCATGGCCATCGCCCACGAAGGACTTGCCTCACTAGCGGTAGATCTTCACGAAGTAGGCGATCTCCTTGCCCTTACAAACTCCTTGGTTCAACTCCACAATCTTGTCGAGGCTCCCAAGTGACACCTAGCCAATCTAGGAGACACCACTCTCCAAGAAGTAACAAATGGTGTGTTGATGATGAACTCCTTGCTCTTGTGCTTCAAATGATATTCTCCCCAACACTCAACTCTCTCTCTCATAGGATTTGGATTTTGTGGAAAGAAGATTTGAGTGGAAAGCAACTTGGGGAAGGCTAGAGATCAAGATTCATATGGTAGGAATGGAATATCTTGGTCTCAACACATGAGTAGGTGGTTCTCTCTCAAAACATATGAGTTGGAATTGTGTATGTGTTCTGATGGCTCTCTCTACGAATGAAGAGGAGGTGGAGGGGTATATATAGCCTCCACACAAAATCCAACCGTTACACACAGTTTTCCAATCTCGGTGGGACCAAATCAACAAACTCGGTCGGACCGAAAAGGTAAACCTAGTGACCGTTAGAGATTTTTGGTGGGACTGACATGCAACTCGGTAGGACCGATGTGGTTAGGGTTTGGGCATAACGTAATCTCGGTGAGACCGATTACACAAACTCGGTGAGACCGAGTTTGGTAATAAGCTAACCAGAGAGTTGGTCAGGTAAACTCGGTGGGACCGATTTGCTCTTTTGGTGAGACCGAAAAGTTACAAAAAGGAAACGAAGAGTTTACACTGCAATCTCGGTGGGACCGATTCGCTCTTTCGGTGAGACCGAAAAGTTACGGAAGGGAAACAGAGAGTTTGCAATCCCATCTCGGTGAGACCGAGATCCCTATCGGTAGAATTGAATTGCTAGGGTTTGGCAGTGGCTTATGACAAGTGAAACTCGGTGGCTCCGGATAGAAAGAATTGGTAGGACCGAGTTTGGCTTAGGGTTTAGGTCATATGTGGATATGGGAAAGTAGTTGAGGGTTTTGGAGCATATCACTAAGCACATGAAGCAAGAGGCTCATTAAGCAACACCTCATCCCTCCTTGATAGTATTGGATTTTCCTAAAGACTCAATGTGATCTTGGATCACTAAAATATAAAATGAAGAGTCTTGAGCTTTTGAGCTTGAGCCAATCCTTTGTCTTTAGCATTTTGAGGGTTCCACTTTCACATCCATGCCATGCCAATCATTGAGCTTTCCTGAAATAGTCATCTTGGAATAGCATTAGCTCAATGAGCTATATGTTGTTATGAATTACCAAAACCACCTAGGGATAGTTGCGCTTTCAATCTCCCCCTTTTTGGTAATTGATGACAACATATAGATCAAAGCTTTGACAAATGATAATAAGCATGAAATATATCATCGCTTTGAGAAGTATGTGACAAGTAAGAGCTCCCCCTAAATTTGTGCATATTTAAAATTTGCTTTGGACTGCAAATGCACAAAGAGTTAGAGTCATGGGTTACTCTTCCATGTCACATACATCTTGGTGGAGCGCTTAAAATGATAAGAATGAAATACATGCACTCATCACCAAGAATAGTGAATGATCACAAAAGATAGATAAGATGATAATATTAAGCAAACATTAAGTGTAGCTTATGATCAAACACATGATCATCAATGTCTCATGAGCAATGACATAGTATCTCACACAAAAGCAAACAAAGTTCGAAAAACCACCAAATAAAACAAGAGAGAATAAAAGCAACACTCTCTCTCAAAGCCTATGATCTATACATTTTCTCCCCCTTTGGCAACAAGTTACCAAAAAGTTCCTAGAAAATGCATAGTGCTAAGTCGACACTCAGGCTTGATCTTCAGGTGGTGGTGGAGTCCGGAGCACTCCAGGGACGAAGCCTTCTGTAGACGTGGTCGGAGTCGAGGCTGAAGTGGACGCTGGAGCTGGTGGAACTGAGGTTGTAGCTGGTGCAGACGTAGTGGCTCTGGGGTCAGCAACTGGCACTGCAGACGACCTCGGACCTCGTGGCACTCTAGCAAAGGCATCAGTTGTAGTCTTGCCTCTCCTCTCCTGCATGTCATCCTGGAGCTGCTCCACTGCAGTCTGAATCTCTGTCACTTTGACATCCAAGTCATAGAACTTTTGTTCCATGATCCTCTCTAAGCTTGCCTGGTTCTGGGTTAGGGTGGCTAGTCCTTGCTCAATCCGCAGGGTGGATGCAATCAAGTAACCAAGCTGCTCTTGTTTGGTTTTCAGGAAATATTCAGATGCCTCCTCTTGAGTAGGCATCTTGGCAGCTTTCTCCTTCCCCGCCTTCTCCTTCTTGGCTTGTGCTTGGGCAGATGATGGCTCATTCTCAGTCATGACCACTTGATTATCTTCAAAGTCTGGACGGATGGGCAGGTGTTCCTTGTCCAATAAGTATATGCCCGTGCCCATCTTAGAGTTGATGAGCTCCTGAATCTGTGGGGCATATCCACAGCTCCTCTTCTGGTCTGCTGCTGTCCTCTTGATTGTTTCAATCATAAGGCTCATGACTTTGAATTTCTATGGCACATCAAAGATATGAAGCAAGTTAATCGCGTGGCCCCTGATCATCTTGTGATCTCCAGACTTGGGCAATAGGGTGTGCCTAAGAATCCAGTTGATGGTTGGCAGCCCTGACAGAAGATAGTGTACTGAGCCAAACTTGAACGTATCAAGTGCTTCATTTGGAATCTCCTTGTACATGTTTGACATTTTGTTGTGGTCCATCTTCTTCTTGGCATAAATGTCCAAGTCATCGTCATGCTCTTCTGGGGCATTAATCAGTTGAGCCCATTCAGCAACTGTAGACTGGTACCTCGTACCCTCTGACATCCATACAATCCTGCCATCTGGATAGAAATGGGCTGTGGAGTAGAACTGCATGATGAGTTCCTCGTTCCACTTTGTGAGCTTCTGCCCAACGAAGTCCTCTACACCACATGCCTTGAAGCTGTCCTGCACTCCAGGGTAGTACTCTTCGTTGTCCTTGATGTATTGCCAATCAACCCATCTCATATCACAGACAATTGGCTTCTTGTCTAGCAGCACTGTCTCATAAAAGTCTTGCTGCTCCTTGGTGTGAAACATGTAGTCAACTGCAGTCCTTCTCCTTGAAGCATACAGGTCTGCTTCTCTCCACTTCCGGAGCCCCGAATCTCTCCTGAGTTTCATATCCTCAGCCACAGGATGAGCATCGTTGTGGTCTGGGATCTTGGGCTTGAGCTTTCTAAGAACATTCTCTTCTTCTTCTTCTGCAGCTTCAGGCACTGGGGCCTTGTTCTTCTCAGTAGCTGGGATGCTTCTTGTGTTCCTCTTTGGCTTTGGCTTTGGAGCTGGCTTGGCCTTGGAAGCAGATGCCCCTGTTCTTATGGCATCACCCATCAGCTTGGGTGCCTTAGGTGCTGGTGCAGCTACCTCTTCTTCTTCCTCCTCATCTTCCATGATGGAAGCCTTGCCAAGCACTCTGGCTACAGTTTTCTTCACCCTTTATTTCCTCTTCTTGCCTTCAGCAGCAACTGGCTCAATGGGAGTGGGCTTCTCAGTTGAAGCTCTGGCCTTTGACATAGGCTGCCTGCCTGCTGGCCTTTTGATCTTCATCCCTGGTTTTATGCCCTGTGCTGGCTCAACTCTCTTGGAAGTTGCTTCCTCTTCTGCCACATAATCCTCATCTTCTGAGTCTGAGGTTCTCTTCTTTCTCTGTCTTGTGGCAGCTTTAGGCAGATTGCTAGGGGTGCTCCTGCTGCCATCATCTGAGGAACTTGAGGGACTAGTGCCCTCACTCATCTGCACTTGCTGCTCTGACAAGTTCTGGCTATCACTTTGGTCTGACATGATGCAAACTCTGACTGCTGACCCTGTCAATAGGTTATAGATGAGATAGAGTGGATAAGCATCACAAAATGCAGAGATTTTTGCAAAAGAATAATTCAAAAACTTAGTTTTAGTTTCCCACTGAAAGCATCTCGGATCTACCGATTTCTAAACTCGGTGATACCGAAGCAGTTTTGGCACCTAAACTAGTGAACTCGGTCAGACGGAGTCACAGTTCGGTGGCACCGAGACTGCTAGGGTTTTACAGAGTTCCAAAATCGGTCACACCGATAAGTAATTCTCGGTCAGACCGAGCCTCACTTGTGCAATGGCATAAGCCAAATCGGTGGGACCGAGTTTTTCAACTCGGTGGGTCCGAGATGGGTTCGGCGGAAACCTAACCCTAAAATTTTTGAATTAAACCTAATCTACGAGTTCATTGACTGGATAGAAGTTTAACAAACGTGGCAAGAATCATGATGATCACAATGTGCTAAGAATCGGATTGGGGAATAGCACAAAGATCGAGTCCATACCCTAGTTCGGCGGAGACTCGCTACGGCGGCAACGGCGGGGTTGAATTTCCGTTGACGGTGACGGAGACCAGCGACTGGAGGCGGCTGGCAGCGAGGAGACGATCCGGAGACCAAGTTGGCAGAGCAGGCTATCGCACGGGCAAAGGGGTTCGGAGAAATTTCCAAATTTTTGCCCGTGACTATATATAGCCCGACCCTGTCGGTGTGACCGAGTGGAACAACTCGGTGGCACCGAGATGCAAAACTGTATACAGTTGTTCAACTCGGTGTGACCGAATGGTTCAAATCGGTTGCACCGAGGTCAAAAACCTAGATCAACTTAATGATCTCGGTAAGACCGAAAGTGGGGTATCGGTCAGACCGAGAATCATAAAGAGGTTTTGGAAGTTTAAGTCTATGACGAATTGGGGACTCCGAGCGCTCCTCACACAGAGTGGTTCAAATCTGACTTGATCAAATTTTGTGATGTAGCATGAATAGAGTTTGAGACGAGAAAAGCATAGATATCTAGAGGAGGTTCTTAGGCATTCTTGTCCATCCACTTGGCAAAAGGAAATAAAACCAAACAATCAAAACAACAAGTGGATGTCCTCGAATGAGTAAAATATGCAACCAGCATGCTCACACAATAAGATGGCAAATGAAATATGTGACAAGGCATGCACAACCAATTCTAGCATCTATCAAGCAATTTGCGATGACAAGGTCATCTATATATGAGTATATTGACTTAGGAGTCAAGTGAGAACACTTGATCATAGGTCATACTCATCGTTTAAACTCAAGTGAGGTTACCACTTTTACATAAAGCATTGTTGTGTTCACATCTTAAGAGTTGCTTTAGCTCAAGTCTTAGAGTAAAGCTCCCCCTAGATGTGGTATCCCCCCTTAGAGGGATGAACTAACCTCGGGTTTTGTCGATGATGACTTCATGTAGATGTTGAAGATGTGGATGCTCAATGTTGATGTAGATCACTTGGAGCTATCCATTTGAGTGAATTGCACTTTCAATACCTACATGGGTTAGTCCCACAAGGAACAAACAAGGATATCCATAGACATAGAGCACACACAAGATGATGTCCATGAAAACTTTTAGGTTACCTTGTCCCTTGTCTTACCAACAAGAGGGTTTGTGACTCCTTGAACTAGTGCAAGATGTGGAAGTTGATTGCACTTGTTCTTGCCAAAATGATGAGTGAAGTATGTTGGCGGAGTCACCCTCAAGAACTCTCTAGTTCTTCTTCTTTTGGATCCACACCATCTTGATGGGAATCCTTGGAGTTGTAGTCGTACTTGATGAAGTGGAACTTGAAGTAGTCTTGGGAATCCACTTAACTAAGGTCTTAGGAGCTTCTTCAAATGCATCAATTTCCTCTTGAAGCTTGTCCTTGCCTTTTTGCTTGTAGTCTTGTGGTGGAAGATCATCTTGAGCTTGTGTCCCCTTGAAAGAAGTATCATACTTCTCTTGTTGAGGAACAAACTTTGTCTTGGGGTATTGATCTTCTTCCCACTCAACTCCATTGGCATTGAACTTTTGTTCAAAACCAACACCTTGATTCTTCCGGTGCATTCCTTGCTTGCGCACAATTTCCTCGAATTGCTTACTCCCGGCAAGGCTTTTGTACACTCCTTTCTCTATAATTCCCTTCAATAAGCTATTTTCTTGCTCAAGTGTAACTTGGCTAAGAGAATCATTAGTGGAATCAAGAGAACTACTAGAAGCAACAATATTGGATTTAGCATGATCATTGTTACTGCTAGAGGAAGAATCTTTCTTGTTCTTGTTACTAGACTTGACTTGAGGCATGTAAGTGGATAAGAGTAAATGCTTGGCAATGTAAGAAGAACTTTTCTTGTGGAGATCATCATTGATTGCTTTTAAGAACTCATGCTCTTGCTCAAGATTGAGCTTTTCAAAGCGTAATTTCTCATGAGCTCTTAAAAGTTCTCGATGATCTTCGAAGATAGTTTCATGAGCTAACTTAAGAGTGTTTAGTTCTTTAGTTAGAGCCTCAATCTTCTCCTTATCATTGTCATTCGTTTTATCTTGATTAGCATGATTAATTGACGTTTCATCATAGTATTCATCACTAGAGTTGTCAACAAGCAAATCATCACCTAACAAGTCATCTTCATCACTATTGAAATCAACATACTCGGGGTGTGTTATCTTAGGACCTTTGGCCATGAAGCATCTTCCAATTCCTTCATTTGGTGAGTCAAATATGTCGTAGGAGTTGGTTGACACAAGTGCTAGACCGACAACACCTTCATCTTGAGTATCTTCGAAGTTGGAGTGATAACTTCTCTCGGAGTGGCTGTCGGAGTCGGAGCCAGATACCCATTCACCAACATGAGCTTGATGTCTTCGTTTTGTGTAGCTCCTTGATGATTTTTCCTTCCTTTCTGAATCCTTGCTTCTCCGTGAGTATCTTCGTTCATAACGATCATCTCTACTCCTTCTCTCTCTTGGTGGTGATTCTTTGCTTCTTCTTTTTGGAGAATCTTCTCTTCTCTTGTAGGGAGCCGTACACTCATTGGAATAGTGTCTGGGTCTTCCACAACTGTAGCAGTTTCGCTCTCGACTAGAAGATCTTTTGTCATTGTAGGACCTTGACTTGAAGCTTCTATCTTTGCTTCTACTCTTGTAGAACTTGTTGAAGTTCTTCACCATTAAGCTCAATTCTTCATTGAAGTTTTGTTTCTCACTTGATGATGTAGGGGCTTCACATGAGGCTTTGTAGGCACCACTTGATTTGTTGTGAAGTTCCTCTTTATCCTTAAGTGACATCTCATGAGCAACAATTCTTCCAATCACATCCGTTGGCTTGAGATCTTTGTAATTGGGCATCATTTGGATCAATGTGCACACGGTATCATATTTTCCATCCAAGGCTCTTAGAATCTTCTTGATGATGAATCTATCGGTCATCTCTTCACTTCCTAAGCCGGCAATCTCATTTGTGATGAGAGCAAGCATAGAGTACATTTCAGCGACACCTTCACCATCCTTCATTTTGAACTTGTCAAGTTGACTTTGAAGCACATCCAACTTGGATTCCTTGAAGGAGTCAGTACCTTCGTGCATATCAATCAAAGTGTCCCAAATTTCCTTTGCATTCTCAAGACGGCTGATTTTGTTGAATTCTTCGGGGCACAATCCGTTGAAGAGAATATCACAAGCTTGAGCATTGTATTGCAACATCTGCAACTCATCCGCGGTAGCTTCACGGTTTGGTTCTTTCCCATCAAAGAAGTCACCTTGCAAACCAACACACACAATAGCCCAAACGGCGGGGTTATGTCCAAGAATATGCATTTTCATTTTATGCTTCCAACTAGCAAAATTAGTACCATCAAAGTAAGGACCTCTACGGTGATAATTTCCCTCGCTAGACGCCATACTCTCCTAGGTTGGGAAACCAAGGCTATGACCACCAAAAGCTATGGAGATCAAAGCAAATGGAGACCAAAGCTCTGATACCACTTGTAGGATCGAAAGTATGTCTAGAGGGGGGTAATTAGACTACTTGACCAAATAAAAACTTAACCTTTTCCCAATTTTAGTTCTTGGCAGATTTTAGCTATTGTAGGACAAGTCAAGCAATCATCACACAATTCAAGCAAGCATGCAAAGAGTATATTGGCAGCGGAAAGTAAAGCATGCAACTTGCAAGAATGTAAAGGGAAGGGTTTGGATAATTCAAACGCAATTGGAGACACGGATGTTTTTCCCATGGTTCGGATAGGTGGTGCTATCCTACATCCACGTTGATGGAGACTTCAACCCACGAAGGGTAACGGTCGCGCGAGTCCACGGAGGACTCCACCCACGAAGGGTCCACGAAGTAGCAACCTTGTCTATCCCACCATGGCCATCGCCCACGAAGGACTTGCCTCACTAGCGGTAGATCTTCACGAAGTAGGCGATCTCCTTGCCCTTACAAACTCCTTGCTTCAACTCCACAATCTTGTCGAGGCTCCCAAGTGACACCTAGCCAATCTAGGAGACACCACTCTCCAAGAAGTAACAAATGGTGTGTTGATGATGAACTCCTTGCTCTTGTGCTTCAAATGATAGTCTCCCCAACACTCAACTCTCTCTCATAGGATTTGGATTTTGTGGAAAGAAGATTTGAGTGGAAAGCAACTTGGGGAAGGCTAGAGATCAAGATTCATATGGTAGGAATGGAATATCTTGGTCTCAACACATGAGTAGGTGGTTCTCTCTCAGAACATATGAGTTGGAATTGTGTATGTGTTCTGATGGCTCTCTCTACGAATGAAGAGGAGGTGGAGGGGTATATATAGCCTCCACACAAAATCCAACCGTTACACACAGTTTTCCAATCTCGGTGGGACCGAATAAACAAACTCGGTCGGACCGAAAAGGTAAACCTAGTGACCGTTAGAGATTTTCGGTGGGACTGACATGCAACTCGGTAGGACCGATGTGGTTAGGGTTTGGGCATAACGTAATCTCAGTGAGATTGATTACACAAACTCGGTGAGACCGAATTTGGTAATAAGCTAACCAGAGAGTTTGTCAGGTAAACTCGGTGGGACCGATTTGCTCTTTCGGTGAGACCGAAAAGTTACAAAAAGGAAACGGAGAGTTTACACTGCAATCTCGGTGGGATCGATTCGCTCTTTCGGTGAGACCGAAAAGTTACAAAAGGGAAACAGAGAGTTTGCAATCCCATCTCGGTGAGACCGAGATCCCTATCGGTAGAACCGAATTGCTAGGGTTTGGCAGTGGCTTATGACAAGTGAAACTCGGTGGCGCCGGATAGAAAGAATTGGTAGGACCGAGTTTGGCTTAGGGTTTAGGTCATATGTGGATATGGGAAAGTAGTTGAGGGTTTTGGAGCATATCACTAAGCACATGAAGCAGGAGGCTCATTAAGCAACACCTCATCCCTCCTTGATAGTATTGGCTTTTCCTAAAGACTCAATGTGATCTTGGATCACTAAAATATAAAATGAAGAGTCTTGAGCTTTTGAGCTTGAGCCAATCCTTTGTCCTTAGCATTTTGAGGGTTCCACTTTCACATCCATGCCATGCCAATCATTGAGCTTTCCTGAAATAGTCATCTTGTAATAGCATTAGCTCAATGAGCTATATGTTGTTATGAATTACCAAAACCACCTAGGGATAGTTGCGCTTTCACCTCGCTTCTACCACGGTTTTTTCCGTCATGGACGGCCCAAAGAATGTCATGCAGCTGTGTCTCCGGCCCGCCTAGGACGAAAAGCCCATTTTCTGTCATGATTTTTTGTCATAGAAGTAGGAGCCCACCACATCTATGATGATACCAGGTTTTGTCACAATTATCGTCATAGAAGTGTCATATGTATGACAGAAAAAATTTCCGTTCGGCCCAAAATGTCACGGATGTGTCTTTTTTTGTAGTGCATGTCTCTATCTAAATGAAGTACTCAATGTAGTACTCACCTATTACATGTCATCCCGGTCTTGTGGATCTTTAAAGTATTTTGTTTGGAGTATTCTTGTGTTATCTAACCATGCTTTCTCAAGTTTACTCCTTCAAAGGTCAACTCAAAAACCACAAGGTAAGTATATGCATCACACTCATGTGCATGATGATCCCTTGCTTCTGCACATATTGTTTGCAAGAGGGATTCATAAACATGAAGGTACATCTTTCAATCATATTGTTTGCTCTGATGCAGATAGCCAAGATACATGTAAATCACTACCTACTCTGTCATGCAATGCATTCACATGTTCTTATATTTTTATCTTTACATGATTGCATGCATGTAGGGGGGAGCTTATGCATGTTACATGTTTCTCCAAAGCTTTGCTTACTATTCTTCACATCATTTACTTAAATCTTTGATGTATGTCATCATCAATTACCAAAAAGGGGGAGATTGAAAGCACAAGTCTCCCTTTTTGGTAATTAATGTCAACATATTTCTTGTTGGACTAATAGTTTTATCAAGTGAATTTCAGACAAGTTCAACAATGGCGTGGCAAGGACAAGAGGATGTGAAACCCCTTCAAAATGCTAAGTATAAAGATTGGCAAAAGCTCAAGACCCTTCATTTCTATTTTAGTGATCCAAGATCACATTGAGTCCATAGGAAAGCTAATACTATTAAAAGGGGACGACGTGTTGCTTAATGGTCTACTTGCTCAAATGCTTAGTGATATTGCTCCAAAACCCTCAGCCACTTTCTCCATCCAAATATGTCCAAAACCTAAACTCCAACTCGGTCGCACCGATTCTTTCTATTCGGAGCCACCGAGTTCATATGACATAGTCACTGCCAGAAACCCTAACAGTTCGGTCTCACCGATACGGATCTCGGTCCCATCAAGATGGCCTTGCCAGTGCTCTGTGATTTGTTGCATTTATTTCGGTCTCACCGAGTTATGCAATCGGTCTCACGGAGTTGGCTTGACAGATTCTCTGTTGCCTATTGCTTCACTTCGGTCTCACCGAGTTGATGAAACCGGCGCCACCAAGATGATGTTTGACATAAGCCCTGGCACATCGGTCCCACCGAGTTGTTCCAGTAGGTCCCACCAAGTTTCCTAACGTTCACATTTTTGAATGATCAGTGCCACCGAGTTTAACCATTTGGTCTCACCGAGATGAGTCAAATGTGTGTAACAGTTGGATTTTGTGTGGAGGCTATATATACCCCTCTACCCCCTTCTCCATTTATGAGCGAGCCATCAGAACGTGCCTACACTTCCACCATACATTTTCTGAGAGAGACCACCTACTCATGTGTTGAGATCAAGAGATTCCATTCCAACCATTTGAACCTTGATTTCTAGCCTTCCCAAGAGCAAGGAGTTGGGGAGACTATCATTTGAAGCACAAGAGCAAGGAGTTCAACATCAACATGCCATCTATTACCTTTTGGAGAGTGCTTGTCTCCGAGATTGGTTATGTGTCACTTGGGAGCCTTCTTCTTGATGTGGAGTTGAACCAAGAAGTTTGTAAGGGCAAGGAGATTGTCTACTTCATGAAGATCTACCCGAGTGAGGCAAGTCCTTCGTGGGCGATGGCCAGGGTGGGATAGGCAAGGTTGCTTCTTCGTGGACCCTCCGTGGGTGGAGCCCTCCTTGGACTCACACAACAGTTACCCTTCGTGCGTTGAAGTGTCCATCAACGTGGATGTACAATAGCACCACATATCGGAACCACGCCAAAAATCTCTATGTCTCCATTGCGTTTGCAAACTCCAATCCCATCCCTTTACTTTCTTGCAACTTGCATGCTTTACTCTTTCCGCTGCATATACTCTTGTCATGCTTGCTTGAAATGTATTGTGAGTGCTTTAACATGTGCTAAACTCGGCCTTAACTTGAAGAAATTAAAAACTATCACTTTTGCTTGTTAAGGGTCTAATCACCCCCCTCTAGGCCCCTCTTCTCGATCCTTTCAACCTCGAATTCGAGCGGATGGCGCAGAACCGTCTCCCCCTCGTCTCTCTCCCGCACCCTCTGCCTCGTCTTCTCCTCAATCAGCTGCGGGACGGCAAATGAGCGGCTGCAGGGCGACAGTCTTGAAGCTGGGTGGTAAGCTAGGATACTTCGGCGCGAGGATTAGAAGCCAACCAGCGGCATGCACACCTGGTCGGCGGCAACATCAGCTTGCCTGGGCAGCGGCAGTGGCCAAAGAGGAAAGGAGCAAACATCGTTCAGTATTGATGGATGCATTCAGTTCTGCTAGATGCGTTCATGATAAACTCAACCTGTTCCTGATGCTTGCAATGAGAATTTTTTTTGTTCATGCGTGTAGATTTCTGTCGGATGCGTTCATGCCAAACTTGACATGGTAAATTCTTCACATGAATAGAAAACAGTGAGAATTTTTTTCATGTATGAACCGTAGATCCTTTTCAGACTATATCAATTAATGGTGCTAAAATGTGTGCATGTTTGTCAATGCTTTTCTTCCCTGATTGAGTGCATGTTGTCTTTTGACCAATTTTTTACATGTACTTGACAGAAATTGACAAAATGTAAAGAGCTATAATTGTGACAATGTATATACATATGTGAGAGTCCCACCATTTCTATGCAAAGATTTGAGATAAACCAAATGCATTACGTGAAAAAATCCATTCCGTCTTGTCCAACCAAACGCTGATATGGAACCATTCCATTCCTCCTAATTCCCTTCACCAAACACCAGAACAGAACCAACCCGTTCCGGTCGAACGAAACCATGACATTACTTTCCACTTTGTTCCCAAACCAAACACACCCTAAAGATCTACAAGTGGTTGATGTACAAAAGATCTCCCTAACCTCAGGGTCACAGTGTATATGGGATGTCACCATTTCCTAGATGAATCAACATCGTAGAGCCAAAGCCAACGGTTGTGAAGGGCGATGCCTTGCATTGCAAGTCATGGAAATCAATGCCACTGAGCTCGATCAGATGACATACATTGGCCCAATTGACAAGTGGCCACTGCTAGCCTTCCGACAACCATGCAAGAGGAAATCTTGAATGAACTTGCTGATTTTCTTCATGATGATGGGATTGAGCGCTATGGAAAACAATAGGTGAACCAGCATGGCAGACAACACATTCCTTGCTAGTGTGAGACATTCTCCATGGGATAGGAGGGATGCCCTCGAAAGGAAGTTTCTTCTCCATCCGCTCCACTAGAGAAATGAGAGTAGAGATGGTTGGTTTCCTCATCAAAAGAAGCAAAACCAGATAGCTTTTCGGGAAGGATGAGACCGGGTATACAAACATCATGCCAATTTCCTTGATTTGCTAAGGCGATCACTGGATAGGAGTGGTGGAGCTATTGATGAAATTGGCATGGAGGTCGGAGGCAACACCGAATACTCGGAGGAGCTCGCGCATGGCGTGTAGCTACTTGCTATCAGGGTGGCAGTAGGTGACTACAGCACCGACATATATCGATATGGTAGAAGCATGGCATGGCAATTGGTGATGCAGTGGAGGATTCCAGATCTCATGGCATGCTATAGCAGGGAGTTGAGGACATCAATAATCAGCGTGAACATCATCGATGAGATGGGATCACACTGGCGGAGGCCCTTAACGTGATGGAGAGGTGGACTAGGTATGCCATTGATGAGGAGAGACGTATCGGTACCCACTCACGCCAGGGTGGACCAAAGGAAAGGTGTCCCATGGTCTCTAGCATAAAATCCCATGAGACGGAATCGAAGGACGCGGGATATCCATCTAGAGGGGTACTTTGGGAACCTTGAGATTGTGGAGAAGACTCATCATTTGTTGAACTAGGATGAAGTTGTCATAGATGTTGCGACTAGCAATCTTTCCTACTTGTAAAGTTTCGAGTTCATGGTTGTCTGTTCACTTCCAAAGCTACCATCTCTCATCCTGGCAAGTCGACCATCATAGTGTTAGAAGCATGCAACCAATAGCGATTGTTCTTCTTTATATAAAAAAGTTATCTCTTACCCCACTGTCCATCCTCTGCTTGCGCCTGCTCATGGCCTCCACCAATCACCTCTCTCTTGCCGCCTATCTCTACCAACCCCCAATCCCCCAAGCGTTGAGCTTTGGAGGGGTGTTTTTTAGTCGGTTGCACGTGTGTGCCAATCCCTCATGCTAGCCCGGTTGTCTTGATAAAAAATGGTGGCTCGGTTCCAAGAAAGCACGCGAAACACAAGCGTTGCTCGTCCGACACGACTTTCGCGCTTCAAGCTGAGTGCAGCAGGCTGCCCTTAATGCCTGTGGTAGGCCATCTGCTTTTCTAAGGGAGGCAATACCTTCGCTGTCTAGTGACTCATGAACAACACCAGCTGTTACTTTTTCAGAGATGATGTTTGATGACCCACAAGTGTAGGGGATCTATCATAGCCTTTTCGATAAGTAAGAGTGTCGAACCCAACGAGGAGCAGAAGGAAATGATAAGCAGTTTTCAAAAAGGTATTTTCTGCAAGCACTAAAATTATCGGTAACAGATAGTTTTGTGATAAGGTAATTGGTAACGTGTAACAAATAGTAAAAGTAAATAAGGTGCAGCAATATGGCCCAATCCTTTTTGTAGCAAAGGACAAGCCTGGACAAACTCTTTTATAAAGTAAAGCACTCCCGAGGACACATGAGAATTATCGTCAAGCTAGTTTTCATCACGTTCATATAATTCGCGTTCGGTACTTTGATAATTTGATATGTGGGTGGACCAATGCTTGGGTAATGCCCTTACTTGGACAAGCATCCCACTTATGATTAACCCCTATTGCAAGCATCCGCAACTACAACAGAAGTATTAAGGTAAACCTAACCATAGCATGAAACATATGGATCCAAATCAGCCCCTTACGAAGCAACGCATAAATTAGGGTTTAAGCTTCTGTCACTCTAGAAACCCATCATCTACTTATTACTTACCAATGCCTCCCTCTAGGCCCAAACAATGGTGAAGTGTCATGTAGTCGGCACTCACATGACACCACTAGAAGGATGACAACATACATCTCATCAAAATATCGAACGAATACCAAATTCACATGACTACTTATAGCAAGACTTCTCTCATGTCCTTAGGAACAAACGTAACTACTCACAAAGTATATTCATGTTCATAATCAGAGGGGTATTAATATGCATAATGGATATGAACATATGATCTTCCATCAAGTAAACCAACTAGCATCAACTACAAGGAGTAATCAACACTACTAGCAACCCACAGGTACCAATATGTGGTTTGGATACAAAGATTGGATACAAGAGATGAACTAGGGTTTGAGATGAGATGGTGTTGGTGAAGATGTTGATGGAGATTTCCCCCCTCCCGATGAGAGGATCGTTGGTGATGACAATGGTGATGATTTCCCCCTCCCGGAGGGAAGTTGCCCCGGTAGAACAGCTCCGCCGGAGCCCTAGATTGGTTCCGCCAAGGTTCCGCCTCGTGGCGGCGGAGTTTTGTCCCGTGAGCTTGCTTATGATTTTTTCCAGGATGAAAGACTCCATATAGCCAAAGATGGGCATCAGAGGGCAACCAGGGGGCCCACGAGGCAGGGGCGCGCCCAGGGGGGTAGGGCGCGCCCCCACCCTCGTGGACGGTGGGTGCCCCCGCTCTGATACTTTTTTCGCCCAATATTTTTTATATATTCTGAAAATAATTCTCGTGGAGTTTCAGGACTTTTGGAGATGTGCAGAATAGGTCTCTAATATTTGCTCCTTTTCCAGCCCAGAATTCCAGCTGCCGGCATTCCCCCTCTTCATGTAAACCTTGTAAAATAAGAGAGAATAGGCATAAGTATTGTGACATAATGTGTAATAACAGCCCATAATGCAATAAATATCGATATAAAAGCATGATGCAAAATGGACATATCAACTCCCTCAAGCTTAGACTTTGCTTGTCCTCAAGCGAAAGCCAAAATCGAAAAATATGTCCACATGTTTAGAGATAGAGGTGTCGATAAAAATAAAATACGAACATGAGGGCATCATGATCATTCTGAGAATAGCAACGTATATATATAGTCATATGATCTCTTATGCTAAAGTAACAATTCATTCACATACTCAAGTATGAATGAGAAACTTCATTGAAAACTAACAAACTATAATCTCAGTCATTGAAGCAATTGCAATTTATCATAACATAGGAAAGAGTCAATATAAGAGCTTCTCAGCAAGTCCACATACTCAACCATCATTTAGTCTTTCACAATTGCTAACACTGACGCGATATTTATGGTTATGAAGTTTTAATCGGACACAAAGAAAGATAGGGGCTTATAGTTTTGCCTCCCAACTTTTTACCTCAAGGGTAATGTCAACAATAATAGTTCATGAGAACCCACATCCAATTAGCCATATATATCAGGATCTTTCCAACACATTGTGCTTGCCAAAGGATAAAATGTAAAAAGGAAAGGTGAAGATCACCGTGACTCTTGCATGAAGTATAAGACAAGAATAAAAGATAGGCCCTTGGCAGAGGGAAGCAGAGGTTGTCATGTGCTTTTATGGTTGGATGCACAAAATCTTAATGCGAAAGAACGTCACTTTATATTGCCACTTGTGATATGGACCTTCATTATGCAGTTCGACGCTTTTATTTCTTCCACATCACAAGGTCGTATAAAGCTTATTTTCTCCACACTAATAAATCATACATATTTAGTGAGCAATTTTTATTGCTTGCAACGATGACAACTTACTTGAAGGATCTTACTCAATCCATAGGTAGATATGGTGGACTCTCATGGAAACACTAGATTTAAGGATATTTGGAAGCACAAGTAGTATCTCTACTCGGTGCAAAGAATTTGGCTAGCATGAGAGGGAAAGGCAAGCTCAACATGTTGGATGATCCATGACAGTATAATTTATCTTAGATGTGAGAAAACATAACCCATTACGTTGTCTTCCTTGTCCAACGTCAACTCTTTAGCATATCATACTTTAATGAGTGCTCACAATCACAAAAGATGTCCAAGATAGTATATCTATATGCGAAAACCTCTCTTTCTTTATTACTTCCTATTAATTGCAACAATGACCAAAACTATGTTTGTCAACTCTCAACAACTTTTATTCATCATACTCTTTATATGTGAAGTCATTACTCTCCATAAGATCCATATGATCTCTCTATTTCTTTTTATTTACTTTTCTTTTATTCTATTCCCTCAAGATCATAGCAAAATAATCAAGCCCTTGACTCGACACTAATCTTTAATATATATATATATATCTCACGGACTCGATTACATAGAAGGGTCATAAAGCAAAACTAAAGAACTAGATCATACTAAAACTTTATTCTACTAGATCAAGATATTACCAAAAGGATCGAACTAACAAAAACGGTAAAGATAAAAGTGATGGTGATTGATACGTCTCCAACGTATCTATAATTTTTGATTGCTCCATGCTATATTATCTACTGTTTTGGACTATATTGGGCTTTATTTTCCACTTTTATATTATTTTTGGGACTAACCTATTAACCGGAGGCCCAGCCCAGAATTGTTGTTTTTTGCCTATTTCAGTGTTTTGGATAAACGGAATATCAAACGGAGTCCAAACGGAATAAAATCTTCGGGAACGTGATTTTCTCACCGAACGTGATCCAGGAGACTTGGACCCTGCTCCAAGGAACAAAAGAGGCGGTCACGAGGGTGGGGGCGCCCCCCCCCCTAGGGCGTGCCCCCCTGCCTCGTGGGCCCCTCGTTGCTCCTCCAGCGTACTTCTTCCTCCTATATATACACACGTACCCCCAAACGATCAGAACAGGAGCCAAAAACCTAATTCCACCGCCACAACTTTCTGTATCCACGAGATCCCATCTTGGGGCCTGTTCCGGAGCTCCGCCGGAAGAGGGCCGTCATCACGGAGGGCTTCTACATCATCATAGCCTCTCCGATGAAATGTGAATAGTTTACCTCAGACCTTCGGGTCCATAGTTAGTAGCTAGATGGCTTCTTCTCTCTCTTTGAATCTCAATACAAAGTTCTCCCCCTCTCTTGTGAAGATCTATTCGATGTAATCTTCTTTTTGCGGTGTGTTTGTTGAGACCGATGAATTGTGGGTTTATGATCAAGTCTATCTATGAATAATATTTGAATCTTCTCTGAATTCTTTTATGTATGATTGGTTATCTTTGCAAGTCTCTTTGAATTATCCGTTTGGTTTGGCCAACTAGATTGGTAGTTCTTGCCATGGGAGAAGTGCTTAGCTTTGGGTTCGATCTTGCGGTGTCCTTACCCAGTGATAGAAGGGGCAGCAAGGCACGTATTGTATCGTTGCCATTGAGGATAACAAGATGGGGTTTATTTCATATTGCATGAATTTATCTCTCTACATCATGTCATCTTGCTTAAGGCGTTACTCTGTTTTTAACTTAATACTCTAGATGCATGCTGGATAGCGGTCGATGAGTGGAGTAATAGTAGTAGATGCAGAATCGTTTCGATCTACTTGTCACGGACGTGATGCCTATATACATGATCATGCCTAGATATTCTCATAACTATGCTCAATTCTGTCAATTGCTCAACAGTAATTTGTTCACCCACCGTAGAATACTTATGCTCTTGAGAGAAGCCACTAGTGAAACCTATGGCCCCCGGGTCTATTCTCATCATATCAATCTCCATTACTTTAATCTTGCTTTGCTTTTTACTTTTCCTTTACTTTTTTACTTTGCATCTTTATACCAAAAATACCAAAAATATTATATCTATCAGATCTCACTCTCGTAAGTGACTGTGAAGGGCTTGACAACCCCTAATCGCGTTGGTTGCGAGTAGCTATCGCTTTGTGCAGGTACGAGGGACTTGAGCGTGGGCTCCTACTGGATTGATACCTTGGTTCTCAAAACTGAGGGAAATACTTACGCTACTCTGATGCATCATCCCTTCCTCTTTGGGGAAAACCAACGCAAGCTCAAGACGTAGCAAGAAGGGTTTCTGGCGCCGTTGCCGGGGAGTCTACGCAAAAATTCAACATACCAAGTACCCCTCACAATCCCTATCTCTCGCATTACATTATTTGCCATTTGCCTCTCGTTTTCCTCTCCCCCCAATTCATCCTTGCCGTTTTATTCGCCCTCTCTCTCTCCCTATCCTCCCTCTCTATTTGCCTCTTTTTGCCCGTTTGCTTTTTGTTTGCTCGTGTGTTAGATTGCTTGCTTGTCGCGATGGCTCAAGATACTACTAAATTGTGTGACTTCAGCAATACCAACAATAATGATTTCCTTAGCACTCCGATTGCTCCTCTTACCGATGCTGAATCTTGTGAAATTAATACTGCTTTGTTGAATCTTGTTATGAAAGATCAATTCGCTGGCCTTCCTAGTGAAGATGCCGCTACTCATCTGAATAGCTTCGTTGATTTATGTGATATGCATAAGAAAAAAGATGTCAATAATGATGTCGTTAAATTGAAGCTATTCGCTTAGAGATCGTGCTAAAGCTTGGTTTTCGTCTTTTCCTAAGAATAGTATTGATTCATGGAACAAGTGCAAAGATGCTTTTATCTCTAAGTATTTTCCTCCCTCTAAGATCATCTCTCTTAGAAACGATATTATGAACTTTAAACAACTTGATCATGAACATGTTGCACAAGCTTGGGAGAGAATGAAATTAATGATACGTAATTGCCCTACTCATGGTTTGAATTTGTGGATGATTATACAAAATTTTTATGCCGGATTGAATTTTGCTTCCAGAAATCTTTTAGATTCGGCCGCGGGAGGCACTTTTATGGAAATCACTTTAGGAGATGCTACTAAACTCCTAGATAATATTATGGTTAATTATTCTCAATGGCATACTGAAAGATCTTCTAATAAAAAGGTGCATGTGATAGAAGAAATTAATGTGTTGAGTGGAAAGATGGATGAACTTATGAAATTATTTGCTACTAAGAGTGTTTCTTCTAATCCTAATGATATGCCTTTGTGTACTTTGATTCAGAATAACAATGAATCTATGGATGTGAATTTTGTTGGTAGGAATAATTTTGGTAACAACGCTTATAGAGGGAATTTTAATCCTAGGCCATATCCTAGTAATCCTTCTAATAATTATGGGAATTCCTACAATAACTCTTATGGAAATTATAATAAGATACCCTCTGATTTTGAATCTAATATTAAAGAATTTATTTCTTCGCAAAAGAATTTCAATGCTATGATTGAAGAAAAATTGCTTAATATTGATGGTTTGGCTAGGAACGTTGATAGAATTGCTCTTGATGTTGATCCTTTGAAACTTAGATCTATTCCACCTAAGCATGATATCAATGAGTCTCTAAAAGCCATGATAATTTCAATTGATGAGTGTAAGGAAAGAACCGCTAGGATGCGTGCTTCCAAAGATGCCTTTATTAAAGCGTGTTCTTCCAATACCTATGAAAATCAAGATGAAGATCTAAAAGTTATTGATGTGTCTCCTATTAAATCTTTATTTTTGCAATATTAATCTTGATGAGACTGAATATGATCTTCCTTTACCTAGAAGGCGTTCTAAAAATTCGGAGTGCTTAGATCTTAATGATGAAATTGATGAAAGTGGGATTGAAAGAAATAAAAATCTAGATGTTGCTAAACCCACTATATTGGATTTCAAGGAATCTAATTATGAAAGTTGCTCTTTAATTGATTGTATTTCCTTGTTGCAATACGTGCTAAATTCTCCACATGCTTATAGTCAAAATAAAGCCTTCACCGAACATATTGTTGATGCTTTGATGCAATCTTATGAAGAAAAACTTGAGTTGAAAGTTTCTATCCCTAGAAAACTCTATGATGAGTGGGAACCAACTATTAAAATTAAAATTAAAGATCATGAGTTTTATGCTTTGTGTGATTTGGGTGCTAGTGTCTCTACTATTCCCAAGACTTTGTGTGATTTGCTAGATTTCCGTAATTTTGATGATTGCTCTCTAAACTTGCATCTTGCGGATTCCACTATTAAGAAACATATGGGAAGGATTAATGATGTTCTTATTGTTGCAAATAGGAATTAGTAGATTTCATTGTTCTTGATATAGATTGCAATCCTTCTTGCCCTATTATTCTTGGTAGACCTTTCCTTAGAACGGTTGGTGCGATTATTGATATGAAGGAAGGGAATATTAGATTTCAATTTCCATTAAAGAAGGGCATGGAACACTTTTCAAGAAAGAAAATAAAATTACCATATGAAACTATCATGAGAGCCACTTATGGATTGCCTACCAAAGATGGCAATACCTAGATCTATCCTCGCTTTTATGCCTAGCTAGGGGCGTTAAACGATAGCGCTTGTTGGGAGGCAACCCAATTTTATTTTTATTCCTTGCTTTTTTCTCCTGTTTAGTAATAAATAAATTATTTGCCTCTGTTTTGGTTGTGTTTTTTTGTGTTTAATTAGTGTTTGTGCCAACTAGAACTTTTGGGAAGACTTGGGGAAAGTCTTGTTGAACTTGCTGTAAAAAACAGAAACTTTAGCGCTCACGAGAACTGCTGTAATTTTTATTTGAAGAGTGATATTTAGTTAATTCTTTTTGCAGATGATTAATAGATAAATTCCTCACGTCCAGAAATTTATTTTAGAATTTTTGGGGATCCAGATCTTGCGCTAGCTACATATTACTACAGACTGTTCTGTTTTTGACAGATTCTGTTTTTCGTGTGTTGTTTGCTTATTTTGATGAATCTATGGCTAGTAAAATAGTTTATAATCCATAGAGAAGTTGGAATACAGTAGTTTTAACACCAATATAAATAAATAATGAGTTCATTACAGTACTTTGAAGTGGTCTTTTGTTTTCTTTCGCTAACGGAGCTCACGAGTTTTCTATTTTGAGTTTTGTGTTGTGAAGTTTTCAAGTTTTGGGTGAATTCTTTTGATGGATCATGGAACAAGGAGTGGCAAGAGCCTAAGCCTGGGGATGCCAATGGCACCCCCAAGATAATCCAAGGACACCAAGAATTCAAAGCTTGGGGATGCCCCAGAAGGCATCCCCTCTTTCGTCCACTTCCATCGGTAATTTACTTGGAACTATATTTTTATTCACCAACATGATATGTGTTTTGCTTGGAGTGTCTTGTATTATTTGTGTATTTGTGTCTTAGTATGCCACAATCATCCTTGCTGTACACACCTTTTGAGATAGCCATACATGAATTAAAATTTTATAGAATACTCTATGTGCTTCACTTATATCTTTTGAGCGTTATAATTTTGCTCTATGTGCTTCACTTAGATCTTTTAGAGCACAGTGGTGGATTCGTTTTAAAGAAACTATTGATCTCTCATGCTTCACTTAAATTATTTTGAGAGTCTCTTAATAGCATGGTAATTTGCTTAATAATAATATGCTTGGTATTCAAGATTTGTGAAACTTTCTTTTGAGTGTGTTGAATACTAAGAAAAGATTGAAGCATGATAATTGTTTTGAGATATGGAGGTGATAATATTAAGGTCATGCTAGTTGAATAGTTGTGAATTTAAAGAATACTTGTGTTAAGGTTTGTGATTCCCGTAGCATGCACGTATGGTGAACCGTTATGTGATGAAGTCGGAGCATGATTTATTTATTGATTGTCTTCCTTATGAGTGGCGGTCAGGGACGAGCGATGGTCTTTTCCTACCAATCTATCCCCCTAGGAGAATGCGCGTAATACTTTGCTTTGATAACTTCTACATTTTTGCAATAAGCATATGAGTTCTTTATGACTAATGTTGAGTCCATGGATTATACGCACTCTCACCCTTCCACCTTTGCTAGCCTCTCTAATGCCGCACACCTTTCGCCGGTATCATACACCTACCATATACCTTCCTCAAAATAGCCACCATACCTACCTATTATGGCATTTCCATAGCCATTCCGAGATATATTGCCATGCAACTTTCCACCGTTCCGTTAATGACACATTTATCATTGTCATATTGCATATCCCGGTACACCGCCGGATGCATTCACATAGAGTCATATTTTGTTCTAAGTATCGAGTTGTAATTGTTGAGTTATAAGAAAAATAGAAGTGTGATGATCATCATTATTAGAGCATTGTCCCAGTGAGGAAAGAATGATGGATACTATGATTCCCCCATAAGTCGGGATGAGAATCCGGACGAAAAAAAGAGGCCAAAGAAGCCCAAATAAAAAGAGGCCATAAAAAAAGAGAAAAGGCCCAAATAAAAATAAAAATAATAATAAATGAGAGAAAAAGAGAGAAGGGAAAATGTAACTATCCTTTTACCACTCTTGTGCTTCAAAGTAGCACCATGATCTTCATAGTAGAGAGCCTCTCATGTTATCACTTTCATATACTAGTGGGGATTTTTCATTATAGAACTTGGCTTGTATATTCCAATGATGGGCTTCCTCAAAAATTGCCCTAGGTCTTCATGAGCAAGCAAGTTGTATGCACACCCACTTAGTTTCTTTTTGAGCTTTCATATACTTATAGCTCTAGTGCATCCGTTGCATGGCAATCCCTACTCACTCACATTGATGTCTATTGATGGGCATCTCCATAGCCCGTTGATATGCCTAGTTGATGTGAGACCATCTTCTCCTTTTTTGTCTTCTCCACAACCACCATTCTATTCCACCTATAGTGTTATATCCATGGCTCGCGCTCATGTATTGCGTGAAGATTGAAAAAGTTTTGAAAAAGTTAGAGTATGAAACAATTGCTTGGCTTGTCATCAGGGTTGTGCATGATTTAAATACTTTGTGTGGTGAAGATGGAGCATAGCCAGACTATATGATTTTGTAGGGATAACTTTCTTTGGCCATGTTATTTTGAGAAGACATAATTGCTTTATTAGTATGCTTGAAGTATTATTATTTTTTATGTCAATATAAACTTTTGTCTTGAATCTTTCTAATCTGAATATTCATGCCACAATTAAGAAGATTTACATTGAAATTACGCCAAGTAGCTCCCGCATCAAAAATTCTGTTTTTATCATTTACCTACTCGAGGACGAGCAGGAATTAAGCTTGGGGATGCCTGATACGTCTCCAACGTATCTATAATTTTTGATTGCTCCATGCTATATTATCTACTGTTTTGGACTATATTGGGCTTTATTTTCCACTTTTATATTATTTTTTGGGACTAACCTATTAACCAGAGGCCCGCCCAGAATTACTGTTTTTTTTCCTATTTCAGTGTTTCGGATAAACGGAATATCAAACGGAGTCCAAACGGAATAAAATCTTCGGGAACGTGATTTTCTCACCGAACGTGATCTAGGAGACTTGGACCCTGCTCCAAGGAACAAAAGAGGCGGTCACGAGGGTGGGGGCGCCCCCCCTAGGGCGCGCCCCCTACCTCGTGGGCCCCTCGTTGCTCCTCCGGCATACTTCTTCCTCCTATATATACACACGTACCCCCAAACGATCAGAACTGGAGCCAAAAACCTAATTCCACCGCCGCAACTTTCTGTATCCACGAGATCCCATCTTGGGGCCTGTTCCGGAGCTCCGCCGGAAGAGGGCCGTCATCACGGAGGGCTTCTACATCATCATAGCCTCTCCGATGAAATGTGAGTAGTTTACCTCAGACCTTCGGGTCCATAGTTAGTAGCTAGATGGCTTCTTCTCTCTCTTTGAATCTCAATACAAAGTTCTCCCCCTCTCTTGTGGAGATCTATTCGATGTAATCTTCTTTTTGCGGTGTGTTTGTTGAGACCGATGAATTGTGGGTTTATGATCAAGTCTATCTATAAATAATATTTGAATCTTCTCTGAATTCTTTTATGTATGATTGGTTATCTTTGCAAGTCTCTTAGAATTATCCGTTTGGTTTGGCCAACTAGATTGTTAGTTCTTGCCATGGGAGAAGTGCTTAGCTTTGGGTTCGATCTTGCGGTGTCCTTACCCACTGACAGAAGGGGCAGCAAGGCACGTATTGTATCGTTGCCATCGAGGATAACAAGATGGGGTTTATTTCATATTGCATGAATTTATCTCTCTACATCATGTCATCTTGCTTAAGGCGTTACTCTGTTTTTAACTTAATAGTCTAGATGCATGCTAGATAGCGGTCGATGAGTGGAGTAATAGTAGTGGATGCAAAATCGTTTTGATCTACTTGTCACGGACGTGATGCCTATATACATGATCATTGTAGCGACCCGACCCGAATGGATCAAGTCTCTGTGCTTAAGTGTCATCCCTGGATCGGTATGCTGACACACACAGTACTCGAGGATTTATAACAGAGGTAAATCACATGTAAAAGTAACGTAAATACTATTACCTCACTCCAAAATAGCGGAAGTAACAAGGTTGTGGATTCCCATCAACACCAACGGCAAAGTTGAGTGTAGAAATCGTAACCCTAACGTATCACTTACTCGTCGTAAGAAATCCTGCAACATGAGACGTTGCAGCCACAAAGGGTCAGTACATTGAATGTACTGGCAAATTCACACCATAGAGAATGATGAATAAAGGCTATCACCACATGCATATTTGGCTGGTGGAAAAGCTCTATGGTTATAGTTTTGCGTAAAGCCAATTTTTCCCTACTGCAAAGGAATAAATTTTATTTAACTATCATGGTGGTTGTTGAACATTGAGAATGGTTGACAGCATTCTCAATCCCAATTAAGCATCATCATTAAAACCCAACAATATTCATTTAAAGTAACGTGATGAGATCAATAGGACAATTCAGGTACTAGATACTCAAGATGTCCATAACCGGGGACACGGCTAATCATGATTAGTTTATACACTTTGCAGAGGTTTGCGCACTTTTCCCCACAAGACTCGATCGCCTCCGTTTGGTTTCTCGCACTACAGGGTGTTTGAGAAGACGGATGACCGAGACATAGTCTTTCAGAAGCGCTAGCACCTTATGATCGGGTAGACCGTACCACCTACATCCCCTACATCTGCTAGTCTTTCAGAAGCGAATGCACGACTTAGTCAACTATGCTAGAGCCCATAATAGCTTGTGGTTGCACACGGAAGTTTCTAGTATGAATAATCTCATGATCCCTTTGAGCCTGGGTGGCGGTCCAAAAAAATAGGCAATCCTGGTCTACCCAGGTGCCTAGACAGGCAATCCTAGAATAACCAGGTGCCTCAATCCACCCAGATGTCTGTTTAAGTTGCCACCTTAAGTAAACCATTAATTAACAATCTCACATCTGTCATGAATACTATCAAAACCCAATCCACATCTACGAGCATAGCATGGTAATGTAAGCATAACGTAAAAGTAACTCCCAAGGTTTGAATGCAGGGCAATAGGTTCCTACCTCATCAACTACTTCCCATCCCACAATTTAATTAGATCCTAATCATGCAATGCTGGAGGTTTGATCTAATGCAATAAAACTGGGTATGAAAAAGGTATGATCAAAGTGTGAACTTGCCTGCAATGTTGATGAAGATGATTCGCACTCAAAACTCTTGATAGATCTACTCGTCACACTCCGGTCAATCTATCATAGGCAAGAAATAGTAACCACACATAAGCAATCACTCAAAAGATCAGAAAGATCGAAGAAGTCGATTCGGAAAACTTCAAAACCAAGCAAATAACTCTTGCAACATAAAACAATTTCTAACAGTACCAAAATTATGTGAATTTGGCCTTATTAGAATGTTTAGGTCAAGAGCTTCGATTTGCAAAAAGAATCAACTCAAACGGAGCTACGGAACTCAAGTTATGATCAAACGAAGTTTGAATTCAAATCTGATCTAATTCAAATTTTAAACTTTTCAAAAACATGTTTAAGTTGTTTATCCATATAGAGGAGATCATAACGAAGATGTGGGCGTTGGTTTCGTTGAATTTGGACTAACGAGTAAAAAGTTATAGTCGTTTGAAACCGAGGGACTAATCTGTAAGAAAAACTATCACAAATAGGTCCCTGGCCCAAAATAACAGAAAAAGAAAAAACTAAAGGGCGAACGTTTGTTTTCTATACCTAACCAGCGAACATTCTCTAAATAATAAACCTAACAAAAACCGGTTTTAAAAGAAAACCAGAGAAAACCTATAAAATATAAAATAAACCGGACCGGGGGCGGTTTATACCGGTTCGGGGTGGTTCGGGGCGGAAAACCAGCGGCGGCGGTGTTCTCCGGCGAGCGAGGCGAGGCAGCTCCGGCGAGCGCGGCGAGGCAGGGCGGCGCGGGGCAGCGGCGGCGAGCAGCAGAGGCGGCAGCGAGGCGAGGCGGCGCGTGGCGAGGCAGCAGAGGGGCGCGGCGCGGGCGGCTCCGGCGTGCGACGCGGCTCCGGATCGGCGGAGGCGGCGCGGTGTCGGCGGTCTGCGCGACGGTGGCGCATCGCGGCAGGAGGCGGCGAGATGCGGGGCGGAGCGGGGTCGAGGGCGCGGCGTTGGGGGCCCGCCTTTTAAAGGCCAGGGAAGGAGGCGAGGGGTGGCGTGGGGAAGGGGCAGAGGAGGCGGCGGCGCGGCGGACTCCGGGGAAGGAGTCCCCATAGGAGACGGTAGGGACGGCGGCGGGGAGCTGGGCCGCGGCCTGGCGAGATGCTGGACCGGCCCAGTCGGCGAGGGGAAATTCTTTTTTTTAAACACATTTTTTTCAGAGAACTAAAATAATAAAAACAAAATAACTAAAAATATTTTATAGGCATATAATATAT
Organism: Triticum urartu; assembly: GCF_056163025.1. Taxonomy (NCBI): domain Eukaryota; kingdom Viridiplantae; phylum Streptophyta; class Magnoliopsida; order Poales; family Poaceae; genus Triticum; species Triticum urartu. Next base: position 224,521,013 of record NC_141878.1, read on the forward strand.
CAAAAATTTTAGAAAAATATTTCCAACAACATGGACATTTTTATAACTTCAAATAAAATCCACACAAATTCAGATAATTCAAAGAGTGCTACTGGCCTATTAAAATCCAACAAAAATCATTTAAAAAAATACCAAAATGATTTCAAATTAATTTTTCTCCAATTTTCTGTTGTAGGGAATCATATTACCCTATTTTCCAGATATTTTATTTTTGGAGAAAAATAATTTGAATAAAAACTCAGATAACCCAAATTGAAAAATAACTTCAACTGGATTTTTAAATTTGAGTTTCTTTGAAACTCCCAACTCATATTTCATAATTTGAAGAAGTCATTTTATCTTCTCTCGTGAAAATCATTGAGTTGCATAAAGTTTCTGAATTGGAAAATATTTCCAAATGGAAATTCAAATATTTTTCAAACACCCTTTCATTTAATTTAAATGGAAGAAGTCATATCATCTTCGCTCAAGGGTTTTGTATTTGAAAAGAATTTGAATTCATGGAGATCGGAAAGCAAATATGAAAGTTTGGGAAAGTCCTTTTATTCCCTCTCATTTAACTTTCAAAAAGTTTCGAATTCACTCACTTTCAGACAATCAATCAAACAATCAATCAAATCTATCTATTTATTATAACATTCCAAAATTTAGAATTTTGGGATGTTACAAACCTACCACTCTTAAAATGAATCTCGTCCTCGAGATTCGGAGAGGCTAGAAAGAAATAGGTTAGGGTTTGGGGGTCTCCATCGATCATCACAAGGGTCTGGGGTGCTACCGCCCTTAGAAACATTGTTACGGTTCCATCAAAACTCATATACTCCATCCTTATTCTTGACGGGGCCGGTCTTCTCAGATCTTTAGTATAATTCCTTTCTCTGGGCTCATCCGGTAATGGCATAACCTTTTCCTCAATTCTTTTGTCTTTCATCTTGGTAAGGTTATTCCGAGACTGGGTCTTCTTATCTGACGGGTCTGGCGCCAAAACTAAACAACTATCGATATCTCATGGTGGTCAACAATTTATGGTTTCTCCTGCAGGAAATGGGTCTGGGTTGATCCTCACCGTATAACCTACGGTTGGCAAAAGCTGCCTTGTACAAGGGAAAATTGCTATACCATTCTAAGGTTTAAACAGGGTTGTGATCGTCGTCTCTCTACTATAGGTAAGTCACTCAGATTTACCATCCCATATAGCAAGGCGAATAATAAAAGTAAGTCGGTATGGTGATCAATCCATCCCGCACCCAAATCATTACCCTGTATATGCTTTAGTGAATCTCGCATTCTAACACTCGGTCATCCTCACAAGTATTGCAGAATTTCTCTTGTTGACGAACCAAGGTTCGGATAAATCCATTGATTCTGCAAACCAATCAAACATCTATCGTTCCTTCACAACTCTCAGGTTTTGCGTTACTCCTATAAAATCGTCTGTCGTTAAACGTCGTATCTTCCTCCAGGGTTTTTTTTCCTTCAGCAAGAATGTGCTTGCTTCTTGGCAGGTCCTGGGGCTTGTGGGTTATGGCCCATCTCATCACTTGTAGTCCTTGAACTTATCATCGGGCAACTGATCATTATTCCCAACTTCCAACTTCCTAGCATACTTAAAATCATCCAATTGTGATGTCTTTCTTCCTTCTATTTGCACCAAACTAAGACGTGGTTACTCGGACTCATCATGGAGTTTCCATTGATCCATATTTCCAACACCATACCTCCTTTATATCCAATAGTAATTCATCTCTTCATCCTCGTGGAATATCCCACATACCGAGATAAAAAAAACTTATACTTATGAAGTCCATACTCTACGTCGTGGAACATCATTATCCTTTCCAGGGTCAAGTGTCCTTACAGGCGAATATTGGCCATCTCTACATGATACTTCTTCAACTGGGAAACGTGAAACACATCATGAACTCCCGACAGTCCTTTGGGTGACTCCAACTTGTTGGACACTTCTCCCATACGCTCCAAGAGTCGGTATGGTCCTACAAATCTCGGGGCTAACTTTCCCTTAACTCCAATCCGTTTAACTCCTCGCAGAGGGAACACATGAAGACATGCTCTCTCTCCAATTTCATAGACTACCTCCTTGCATTTTTAAGTCTGCATAACTCTTCTGCCTGGACTGAGCTACCTTCAGTCTATCTTGAATCAACTTAACATTCTCTTCTGACTCCTTGATCACATTAGGTCCAAACAACTGACGGTGTCCAACTTCATCCCACACACTCTTGGGGTATCACACATATCGAGATAAAACTCATATTCATTTTGTCCAAAATCCACTCAGTGGAGTATCCTTATCCTTTCCAGGGGTCAACGGTTCTTACAGGGTACTACCACCTTTAAAATGCACAAATCTTCCATAGACCATATTTCTCATATCCTCAGAATGGCCAAAATTCTTCTTCATAGAGTAACAACTCATAAAATCCATATCAGTACCAACGATGCTAACTTTATTTCATTCTCAAGTGATTACAATCTCTCGCTTTTCCATTACATGTCTCATCTCAACACCTCAATATAAAAGAAAATGTTCTCACTTCTACTACTCCATTTCTTTTGTTGCAAGCTCAACTATCTAGCACAAGTTTCCTTCTCCTTGGGGCATTCTCTGGCAAAGTGCCCTGCTCCATTACAACTAAAACATATTACTTCTGACAAGTATCGAGGTTTCCTTTTTGGGCAATTGTTGAGGTAGTGCCCTGACTCCTTGCACCTGTAACAGGTGATATGACTCAGGTCCTTCCTGGTATCCAATCTACTTCTCTTCCTGGACTTTTCCGTTCCAATCATGGATTCTATTTCTCGTGGGTCATACTCTACTTCCTCCGTCGGGAATTCTACTAGATCCCCATTCATACAATTCTGGGAGAGGTGTCCTTCTTCTCCACATGAATAGCAAGACTTAGTGCAGGGTTTACTTGGGTCTTCTTTAGGCGTGTCCTCCATCTCTTCCTTCATCACAACTTCTTCTAAAATTTCCATGAGGGCTCCTTTCATTTCTTCTTTCTTCTGCTGGATGGTTCGTTGTACCATGGGGTAAATGTGACACTGAGCAGGATAGTGGGTAGTCCCTTCACACAAGAAACAAGTAATCTGCCTAGTTGGGCATTCTTCAACTGGGTGACTTCCTTCACCATTAGGGCATTCATCCTTGTGTTCTTTATGGGTGTGTCCTATTTCTCCACAAATCTTGCATGCACAAGGTTTCTTCATATCTTTTCCATAAGGCTTCAACTTCTGGGAAACAAGCCGAGACTTTGGCAGAGTCAACTTAAATTCTTTCCAAGTGGTTACTCCTTGCCATCCATTGATGGTTTGGTACATCCTCCACCAAGTAGCAGCACCTCTTTCAAAGCACTGAAGAGCATGTTGGGTCATATCCTTTCCGACTACAGAGTTATTCTTCATGTGATCCTCCATGTTCTGAATCCATCGGTCCGTCTCCAATTGACTTATCGGTCCAGAAAATACAAGCTCATCTTCATTCATCCTCTATTGGGTCCATGGGTTTGGGGTGAGATAAGAGAGATAGAGAGGGATACACACAATACAAACAAAAGTTTTGAAAAGACAGATTTTATTTGTGGCCGTCGGGAAAAACATCAAACAAATGACAGCTCACAAATGTCGCATCTAACGTAGGTATATAACAGGGGTTTGGTCTTCTAAAGGTCAATAAATCTTCAATGTCGCCACACTCTTCCAGTTTTGTTCATGCCCCCAATGGCTTCTTCCGATCATGCTTGTCTTTCTCAAGTTCTTTTGCCAGATCAACTCTGTTGACGCGAAGTCTCTCGTGACGTCCTTTAATATTCTGGAGTTGCGTTCCAAACTTCTGGTTTCGACATCCTTCACATGATCCATGGTCTAGTTCTTGACGAATATCCGGTTTTCTCGAGGTTTTGCTCCTCGAGCTTGGCTACTTTCAGCTTATGGGTCCCGTGTTCTTCACGAACTGCTTCCTTGTCAAATACGGCTTCTTGTAGGTCCATCTTAACTTCTTGATGTACTACTCCAGATCCTGGTGATACTCCGGCTAAGGTTAAAACTTCACCTCTTGCTGATAGATGCTCCATCAGTCTTCTACCATCCAATCCATTCTGAAGAAATGCATCCTTAACTCAGCATGGTGACAATAGCATAAGCGGGCGATGACATCACGGATAACCATGTTTCTGCTCTTGTCATTCCCATGAGCTATCATTCCATAGTTGATATCTCCTGCCTTAGGGTTTTCTTTGACAAAACTTCGAGTTCTCATGCTCCTTGTTTCAGTCTTTCTCCGATACACCTTGATCATGGAAAATACTCTTTATTCAGTTTCACGCATCGACTCATCGCTCTGGCCAAGGGCAATGCTTCAAAATGATCTCGAGTCTCTGATGGCTCGACTCAACGAGGTCCCCGGTCGGGTGCAGGAATGGAAGAAGTCCTCTGCCCGATGCGGTGCTGACGTGGCTCTGTCGCTGGTAAGAGTCCACTACAAGGAAGCTCGCGAAGATAAGCTGGCGGCGATCAAGGTCGCCAACACCAAAAGGCATGACTTCCAGTCCTTCATGGAGACTTTCATCGCTGCTGCCACTCGGATCACTGATGGAATTGACTTGGACGAATTCGTCGAGCCTGCAAGCCCTCCTCCTGCCGAAAGAACAAACTTGAGATTTAAACTTGCCTTAAATTTGCCTCGGAATACCGAGTGGTTTCTGTAACCGTTAAACTCCTTCGGGCCTGACGCCCGAGTACTTTTATCTTCGTTTTGAAACTCTTGTGATTTTATCCATCTTGGTGTATCTTCTTCATATGCTTGCGTTCATCTTCGAGTAGAACTTGTTCTTCACTCGGAATATCCTTCAAGATGCAACTCTGAAGGAGATATCCCAGTCGACCTGCACCTCGCCGTCCTTGCGGATAAGGATGGAGCACACATTGTATCTGTGGCGCAGCTCCGAGGAGAGGGTTGCGGTCGACTTGCACCTCGTCATCCTTGCAGATAGGGATGGAGTGGACATTGTACTTGTAGCACGGCTCTGTGAGAGGATTGCAGTCGACCTGCACCTCGTCATCCTTGCGGATAGGGATGGAGTGGACATTGTACTTGTAGCGCAGCTTCATGAGAGGATTGCAGTCGACCTGCACCTCGTCATCCTTGCGGATAAGGGTGGTTTTTCGACTTAGGTGGGTACTAGGCTGCAGCTAAGTCCCTGAGTGTGAGGTTTGCTCATCACTCGATAGGATTTTTGAAACTTAGGCGAGCACGGGGCTGCAACTAAGCCCCCGAGTGTGAGGTTAGCTCATCACTCGATAGGATTTTTGAAACTTAGGCGAGCACGAGGCTGCAGCTAAGCCTCCGAGTGTGAGGTTTGTTCATCACTCGGTAGGATTTTTGAAACTTAGGCGAGCACGGGGCTGCAGCTAAACCTCCGAGTATGAGGTTTGCTCATCACTCGGTAGGATTTTTGATACTTAGGCGAGCACTAGACCGCAGCTAAGCCCCCAAGTGTGAGGTTTGCTCATCACTCGGTAGGATTTTTGAAACTTAGGCGAGTACTAGACTGTAGCTAAGCCCCCGACTGTGAAGTTTGCTCATCACTCGGTAGGATTTTTGAAACTTAGGCGAGTACTAGACTGCAGCTAAGCCTCTGAGTGTGAGGGTTTCTCATCACTCGGTAGGATTTTTGAAACTTAAGCGAGTACTAGACTACAGCTAAGCCTCCGAGTGTGAGGTTTGCTCATCACTCGGTAGGATTTTTTCAACTTAGGCGAGTACTGGACTGCAGCTAAGCCTCCGAGTGAGAGGCTTGCTCATCACTCGGTAGGATTTTTTCAACCTAGGCGAGTACTGGACTGCAGCTAAGCCCCTGAGTGTGAGGTTTGCTCATCACTCGGTAGGATTCTTGAAACTTAGGTGAGTACCGGACTGCAGCTAAGCCTCCGAGTGAGAGGCTTGCTCATCACTCGGTAGGATTCTTGAAACTTAGGCGAGTACTGGACTGTAGCTAAGCCTCCGAGTGAGAGGCTTGCTCATCACTCGGTAGGATTTTTTCAACTTAGGCGAGTATTGGACTGCAGCTAAGCCTCTGAGTGAGAGGCTTGATCATCACTCGGTAGGATTTTTGAAACTTAGGCGAGTACTGGACTGCAGCTAAGCCCCCGAGTGAGAGGTTTGCTCATCACTCGATAGGATTTTTTTCAACTTAGGCAAAATGGATTCGCAGCTAAGCCCCCGAGTGAGAGGTTTGCTCATCACTCGGTAGAATTTTTTCAACTTAGGCGAAACGGATTCGCAGCTGAGCCACCCACTGGGGGATTTCAGAAACAGTCGTAAACAATTGACAATCTTTTTAAAAAACTGTAAAACTCTTGTCTTTGATAAACAAAATAGAAAGGTGTTTTTTATTACATCTCAGCAGACTAAGTGTTGAAGTATAAAAGGGGCGGAGCAGCTCTGCATTCCAGATGCGCGGCTCGTCTTTCTTGTGCTCGACGTCATAAAGGTGGTATGCTCCATTGTGGAGCACTCTGGTGACCACGAAGGGGCCTTCCCAAGAGGGAGCAAGCTTATGTGGTCTCTGCTGATCCACTCGGAGAACTAAGTCCCCCTCTTGGAATGCTCGACCCCTCACATTTCTGGCATGGAATCGACGCGGGTCTTGTTGATAAATGGTTGATCGGATCAAGGCCATCTCTCTTTCTTCTTCAAGGAGGTCAACTGCATCCCGTCGTGCTTGTTCTGCTTCTTCCTCTATGGAAAGCTCGACTCGGGGTGCATTGTGGAGCAAGTCACTCGGAAGTACCGCTTCGGCTCCATAAACCAAGAAAAACGGGGTTTTGCCAGTCGACCGATTGGGAGTTGTCCTCAATCCCCATAATACTAATGGAAGTTCGTTGACCCAGGCTCCTGCTGCATGTTTGAGGTCATGCATCAGTCAGGGTTTCAGTCCTTTGAGAATCAATCCATTTGCTCTTTCAGCCTGCTCATTCGACTGGGGGTGGGCGACCGAGGCATAGTCGACTCAAGTACCTTGTGAAGCACAAAAAGTCCTGAACTCATCATAATCAAAGTTTGATCCGTTGTCAGTGATGATGCTGTGGGGAACACCATATCTGAATGTTATCTCTCTGATGAAGTTGACAACAGTACTGGCATCAAGGTTCTTGATAGGCTTGGCTTCAATCCACTCCTGCCAGTCCTCAAAGGTCCAACCATATCCAATCCCCAAACAGCAAAAGGCTAGACTAGTGGAATGGTCTTCAGGGCTGACGCAGGCTTGTGAGACATGTTGGAGTAAAACTGGCAACCTTCACATTTGTCGACTATTTCTTGTGCCATCTCATTTGCTCGAGGCCAGTAAAATCCTGCTCGGTATGCTTTGGCCACAATGGTCCGAGAGGATGCATGGTGACCACAGGTCCCCGAGTGGATATCATTGAGGATCACTCGACCCTCTTCAGCTATTATGCATTTCTGGCAAACTCCAGTCACACTTTCTCTGAACAACCATCCTCTTATCACAGTGAAGGCCTTAGATCGACGGACGATCTGTCGAGCCTCTTCTTCATCTTATGGGAGTTCCCTTCTAAGAATGTATGCGATATATGGTACTGTCCAATCGGGGGTGATGACCAAAACTTCCATGATCAAGTCGACCACGGCTGGAATCTTGATTTCAGTCAGATCGGTGGCACTCTTCGGCTGTGGGGGATCTTCAGTGAAGGGATCTTCTTGAACTGAAGGTGCATGAATATGCTCCAGGAACACATTACTAGGAATAGCTTCTCTCTTGGAGCCTATCTTTGCCAGATCATCGGCTGCTTGATTTTTCAGTCGAGGGATGTGAAGGAGCTCTAACCCCTCAAACCTCTTTTCTAACTTGCTTACTGCATTGCAATAACCAGTCATGGCTGGGCTTCTGACGTCCCACTCCTTCATCACATGATTGACCACTAAATCCGAGTCGCCATAGACCATGAGGCGATGGACACCGAGTGAAATGGCCATACGCAACCCATACAGAAGTGCCTCCTATTCGAGCTCATTGTTGGAAGAGTCAAAGTGAATCTGGAGAACATAACTGAGTTTGTCACCACGGGGGGAGACCAACACCACTCCAGCACCGGAACCATTCAGCATCTTGGACCCATCGAAGAACATGGTCCAATGTTCCGAGTGAATTTGGGCTGGAGGTTGCTGTTCGATCCACTCGGCAAGGAAATCAGCTATTGCTTGGGACTTAATAGCCTTCTTTTCTTCAAACTTGATATCCAGGGGAAGGAGTTCAATCGCCCACTTTGCCACTCGACCAATTGCATCTCTGTTGTTCAAAATCTCCGATAATGGAGCGTCATTGATGACTGTAACAGAATGATTAGAGAAATAGTGTGCAACCTTCTTTGTGGTCATGTAAATTCCATAAACAAGCTTCTGATAATGGGGATATCTTTGCTTTGATGGAGTCAGAACTTCAGAAACGTAATATACTGGGCGCTGAACTTTATAAGTTTTTCCTTCTTCTTCCCGCTCAACCATGAGTACTGTACTGACAACTTGTCCAGTGGTTGTAATGTAAAGCAGTAAATGCTCTTTGTTGATTGGTGCAGCAAGCACCGGCTGGGTGGAAACCAGGGCTTTGAGCTCTATAAACGCTGCATCAGCTTCGGGAGTCCACTCGAACTTATCAGACTTATTCATCAGTCGGTAAAGAGGCGGTGCCTTTTCACCAAGATGAGAAATGAATCGACTCAGGGCGGCCAAACAACCAGTAAGCTTTTGGACATCGTGCACATGCACAGGGCGTTTCATCCGAAGAATGGCACCAACTTTCTCTGGGTTAGCGTCGATCCCTCGTTCGGAAACGAGGAAACCGAGTAACTTTCCGCTTGGAACTCCGAATGTGCACTTTGATGGATTAAGCTTGATATCATACCTTCTGAGGTTAGCAAAGGTTTCAGCAAGGTCAGCCAGCAGGTCAGAACCTTTACGTGACTTGACTACAATGTCATCCATGTATGCTTCCACATTCCGACTGATTTGAGTGAGTAGACACTTCTGGATCATCCTCATGAATGTGGCTCCGGCGTTCTTCAGGCCGAATGGCATAGTGACATAACAGAAACATCCGAATGGAGTGATGAAAGCCGTTTTTATCTCATCGGGTCCATACAGTCGGATCTGATGGTACCCGGAATAGGCGTCCAAGAAGGACAAACGCTCACACCCCGTAGTTGAGTCGACAATTTGGTCGATGCGGGGAAGAGGAAAATGATCTTTCGGGCAGGCCCGATTGATATGCTTGAAGTCAATGCACATGCAAAGTGAATCATCCTTCTTAGGGACCATGAAAACATTGGCGAGCCACTCGGAGTGGTAAATCTCTCGGATGAACTCAGCTGCCAGGAGCCGAGCCACTTCCTCGCCAATTGCTTTCCTCTTCTGGACGGCAGACCGTCGGAGATGTTCCTTGACTGGTTTTACTTTCGGGTCGACTCGCAAACGATGCTCAGCCAGTCCCCTGGGTACACCCGGCATGTCAGAAGGTTTCCATGCAAAGATGTCCCAGTTCTCACGGAGGAACTGGATGAGCGCTTCTTCCTATTTGTTGTCGAGTGTTGATGAGATATGGGTCGGAGCAGCATTGGGATCGGTCAGGTGAACATGAATCGGCTTCGTTTCTCCTGACGACTGAAATGCGGATTCTATGGCGGGCTTCTTGGCTCACAGCAAATCACTCGGATCTGCATTTTTCTGATACTCTTGCAGTTCCATTACTGCCATCTGTGCATCGGCAATTTTTGAGCCCTTCTGGAAGCACTCTTCCACCTTCTGCCGATTGCCAGTGACAGTGATTACTCCTCTGGGGCTAGGCATCTTCAATTTGAGATACACATAACATGGTCGAGCCATAAAACGTGCATAAGCGGGTCTCCCCAGAATGGCATGGTAAGCACTCTTGAAATCCACTACCTCAAACATCAACTTTTCCTTGCAGTAATTCTTGGAATCACCGAAAACCACATCAAGTGCGATCTGGCCGAGTGACTGAGCCTTCTTGCCGGGTATAACACTGTGGAAACTCATGTTGCTTTCACTAAGCTTGGACATCGGAATGCCCATTCCCTTCAAGGTTTCAGCATAAAGGATATTCAGGCCACTGCCACCATCCATCAGCACTTTATTCAGTCGAGTGCCTTCGACTACTGGGTCGACCACCAGTGCTTGCCTCCCAGGGGTGGCTATATGCGCTGGGTGGTCCCGATCGGTCGAATGTGATGGCAGTCTGGGACCACTTCAAATAACTAGGTGTTGCCAGAGCAACCATGTTCACCTCCCTGTTAATAACCTTCAATCGACCTTTGCTTTCAACATCAGCAAAAATCATCAGCGTGGAATTGACATTGGGAAAACCATCATCATCTTCTTCTCTATCCTCTCCTCTGTCCGACTCCTTTTCCTTTTCCTTGAGTTGTTTCTCTCGGAACTGCTGGATCAGGAAACGACACTGTCGAGTGGTGTGTTTAGGGTAAATGATGTTCCCTTCTTCATCTTTTTTGGTATGAATATGGCATGGCAAATCCAACACATCATTCCCATCTTTATCCTTAACTTTTTTGGGAGTCCAAGGCCCTTTGGGCTTTCCTTTGAACTTTCCTTGGGTAACAGCTAAAGCTTCACCAGGAGCGGCTGGTTCGGCTTTTCGCTTTTGTTTCCGACTGGAATTCCCTCCTCCGGTTCTTGGGCGACTGTTTTATGTTTGCCACTCCGGAGTCGGTCTTTCTCTTCACCATTGGCATATTTGGTGGCAATCTCCATCATCCGAGTCAGAGTTATATCTCCTGTCCGACCGAATTTCAGATTCAACTCCCGATACTTGACGCCTTCCTTCAAGGCACAAATTGCTTGGTGATCCGACACATTCTCCACTGTATGGTGTAACGTGATCCATCTCTGAATATAATCCCTCAAGGTTTCATTCGGTTTCTGAACACAACACTGCAATTCTGTCAACCCTTCTGGCCTTTTGCAAGTGCCTTCAAAGGTTCTAACAAATACTAGAGCAAGTTCCTCCCAACTATATATGCTGCCAGGAGCCAACTGATTCAACCACGCTCTGGCAGAGCCCTCCAACATCAAGGGGAGGTGTTTCATGGCCACATCATCATTGCCACCACCAATCTGCACAGCCACTCGGTAATCCTCAAGCCAAGTGTCTGGCTTGGACTCGCCGGTGAACTTGCTGACTCCAGTAGCCAACCTGAAGTTGGAAGGAATCATTGCTGCTCTGATGGCTCTGCTGAAACACTCGGGTCCTGAAACATGCACCCTGCTTCCAGTCGGATGATCTCTATCGTGGCCTTCTCTGTGAGCTCTATTTCTATCAACCAGACCTTGAACGAGTATATACCTTGCATCAAAGCCTGGCTCTTTGGGGTCGACTGGAATTCTTCGTTCGCCGCTGTGGGGGCGCCTGTCATCTTGCCGCCGAGGCACGTATGACCCACTCCTCAAAGGAGGCGTGGGCACTCGACGACGGTCATCGTGGTCGAGTCGATGATCGTACTGCTCACGGTTCCTATACTAGTACCCACGTCCCTCACGCCGCGGAGGCGATCTCGGGCTATGGGCAGATTGGACAGTATCCCCCACCACAGACCTGCTATGAATCCTATTCCGTGACTGAGATACTGCTGTATTCTGCTCCCCGCTGCCCGGAGTAAAGCCCGGATCTGCATCAAACCTCAGCCAGCTTCTGACTGGGAAGGTTGAATTGACTCTGCTATTCGAGCTGCAGCTGTGAGATTCTGGATCGGAGTTCGGTATACCTGAGTCGGAGGCGGAAAAAGTTGTCGTCGACTAGACTCGGGGATCCGCTGCCGAGCACGCTCGTCGAGTGCGTGCTGGAGGTTCTCCAGTCGAGTGCGCTCAGCCAAGTTGGCCAGGCGCGCCTCCTCCAAGGCCTGGGCCTCTGGGGTTTCTCCAACGATAGGAGTGTGAAGTGCATCCATATTACGGCAGCGAAGATCTTCCCTCCACTGCGAAGAGAGGGGTTCGGGGCAGTACTCCTCGTGAACACGTGACGGATCGCCACCACCGTCGCCACCTCCTTCATGGGTGAAGTCAGGAGGACTGCGTGGTCCATTGACCATCAAGACTTCTGCCGCGGGGTCGCTGGTGTCGCATTCGGACGCAGTCTCGACGGAGCCAGTCGACAGATCGAACAGGCCGTAGAGAGTTTCATCGGGATCGATCGCCGCAATTTGTGGGGTGGCCGATTGGCGGGCCACCGCGTGCCTCACCCATCGCTGAAGCCGCGACCAACCGGATCGCTGGCGCCGGCGAACAACGGAAAGGGAGGTTGCCATAGGTGCCGACTGATACGGAGTCAACGGTTGCCGAAGAAGGACGCCGCGAGCGCATGCGCGGAAGTGTGTCGCCTCACGGATGGGGAGCGCCTCGACGTCGAGTGGAGCCTCGTGGAGCCAAGCGGAGTCGTCGGCGATGAAGACAAGCGCACCGAGACGGATCTCGCGGCCTTCAGCCAATCCTCCGCCGGAAACCATGATGATGGGAATCGGAAGAATCGCAACTTCTCCAATAAACTGCTAAGACACCGGCCCCACGATGGGCGCCAACTGTCGTGGATCTAAGACTGGCAGTAGAATGGGGGGTAAGTGTGAAGAGGCAAGATCCTAGCTATGGAGTAGTTGTACACATGAGTTTTACGAGTTCAGGCCTGTACCGCCCTCGATGCGGCTATATCTCCCACGTGTCGAAGCACGACTTAGAGGCATAACCGCATTGAAAGCAATGTCGCAAGTGAGGTAATCTTCACACAACCCATGTAATACATAAGGGAAAGAGATACATAGTTGGCTTACAATCGCCACTTCACACAATTACATGAATAAAGCATTACATCAACCAGATACAATCAAGGTCCGACTACGGAACCAAAATAAAAGAAGACTACCCCAAATGCTACACAGATCCCCGATCGACCCCAACTGGGCTCCACTACTGATCAACTAGAACGAAAACAACACAAAGGACAAGATCTTCATAGAGATCCTCCTTGAGCTTGGTTGTGTCATCTGCACGGTTCAACCGCACCTGCAAGCGGGTTTTGGAAGTATTTGTGAGTCACGGGGACTCAGCAATCTCACACCCTCGCGATCAAGACTATTTAAGCTAATAGGAAGGTTAAAAGGTATGAGGTGGAGCTGCAGCAAGCGACTAGCATATTTGGTGGCTAACATACGCAAATGAGAGCGAGAAGAGAAGGCAAAGCACGGTCGAACAACTATGATCAAGAAGTGATCCTAGAATAACCTACGTCAAACATTACTCCAACACCGTGTTCACTTCCTAGACTCTGCCGGAAAGAGACCATCACGGTTACACACGCGGTTGATGTATTTTAAATTAAGATCAACTTCAGGTTTTCTACAACCGAACATTAACAAATTCCCATTTGCCCATAACCGTGGGCACGGCTTTCGAAAGTTCAAATCCCTGCAGGGGTGTCCCAACTTAGCCCATCACAAGCTCTCACGGTCAACGAAGGATATTCCTTCTAGCGGGAAGACCCGATCAGACTCAGAATCCCGGTTACAAGACATCCTCGACAATGGTAAAACAAGTCCAGCAACACCGCCCGAATGTGCCGACAAATCCCGATAGGAGCTGCACATATCTCGTTCTCAGGGCACACTCAGATAGGTCAAGCTACGAGTAAAACCAACCCTCAAGTTGCCCCGAGGTGGCCCCGCAGGCTGCCCAGTTCGGACCAACACTCAGAGGAGCACTGGCCCGGGGGGGTTAAAATAATGATGACCCTCAGGAGTGCGACTCCCAAGGGAAAAAGAGGCTAGGTGGCGAATGGTAAAACCAATGTTGGGCATTGCTGGAGGAGTTTTATTCAAGGCAAACTGTCAAGGGGTTCCCATTATAACCCAACCGCGTAAGGAACGCAAAATCCGGGAACATAACACCGATATGACGGAAACTAGGGCGGCAAGAGTGGAACAAAACACCAGGCATAAGGCCGAGCCTTCCACCCTTTACCAAGTATATAGATGCATTAATTAAATAAGAGGTATTGTGATATCCCAACAAGTAAACATGTTCCAACAAGGATCAACATCTCCATATTTCAACAGGGAACAAACTTCAATCCTCACCTGCAACTAACAACGCTATAAGAGGGGCTGAGCAAAGCGGTAACATAGCCAAACAACGGTTTGCTAGGACAAGGTGGGTTAGAGGCTTGGTTCAACAATATGGGAGGCATGATAAGCAAGTGGTAGGTATCGCAGCATAGGCATAGCAAAAGAGCGAGCAACTAAGCAAGCAAAGATAGAAGTGATTTCGAGGGTATGGTCATCTTGCCTGCAATCCCGCAAGGAAGAAGAACGAGTCCATGAAGAAGACAAACGGACGAAGTCGAACGGATCCTCACAAACACGATGTTATCGGAACCAACCCGAAGAAGCAACACCGGAAAGAAGCAAACAACATAGTAAACAACCAACACATAAACATGGCATGATGCACAATCAAGTATGATGCATGTCCGGTTTAAATAGGCATGGCATGGCAAAGTGCACAAACAACACTACAAATTAAGTGGAGCTCAATATGCAACGAGTTGCATATTGACGAGACACCACAACAATTATTTAGTTCACTCTCATTTATATACCCAAAATATTAAATGTTAATTAACATGGCAAGAGGGTGAAGCACAACAAAACTACCTATCTAGGCAAGTTTAAATGAGGCCGGAACAACAAACAACAAGTCCGGAAAAATCCTCATGTGCATATTTTGGTTATGGTACTGTTTTGCCCTAAACACAATTTTAGAGTTATTAAACATGCAAAGTGAGGCCACCATGTTAAACTAGGCATTTTTATACCCCATTTACATATAAAGTTTATTAAATTCCGAGTTACGGTTATTAAGTTATGAATTAAAACATTTTAATAAGTTATTTAGGAAAATTTAACCAAACAACATTTTACACATTTTAAACATGGATGAAAGTTGCATATTATGAAACTAGATGAAAAACTAAGCATTTTGCATATATGGTTCGTTTAGTTTAGATGCATGCATATTTAACTATAGACAATGTAAAACAGTGGCAAATCTGTAAATATGCAATGCACCGGAAATTAAAAAAATCCATAGGTAGAAAAACAAAACATGCACGGGCCCGAAGCATCAAGGTGCAGCGGCCCAGATGAGGATTCGGCCCAAGTGGTTGTGCAAAAGAAATGGAAAAGAGGGCAAAAACTGGGGCGCCTGGGCCTCGAACCCAGGACCTCCCAGATGGGAGCGCACGTGGCTAACCAGCTGGGCTAGTGCTTTGATCTCGATAGACAAGGAGCATGGCGCCCTTTGAAAGGATGACAAGGCCAAGCCCTGACCTTCCATGAACGCACAGGAATCTCTGACGGCGGCGAACTCGATCAACAAGGCGAATACAGAGGCTATAGAGCACTAGCGGGCGTGCGGAAAAGGGACGTTGATGCGCTGTGAGGAGATATCATGCAAAAGGCTCAGGTGCGCGGAAGACTCGAGGTCGCCTTGGTCATGGCGGCGGCAAGACGAAGAAGGGCCACGGGCTTGCAATCGAGCGCAGCTGTGCGCGTATGCAGATGCGTGTGCGTGGAGGTGTGGCAGTGAAGGTGCAGCAAGGGCAGCATGAGCAATGAAGCCAGCGGGCATGTGTGGGAGCAGGAGCTATAGCGGTGGGCGTGCGGAACCAAGTGTGGTGCGCGCGTACAGCGGATGCGGCGTATATGCGCGGGGTGAGGCGGAAGCAGAGGCCAGGATCGTGCGCGAGCACAGCTCGGCGCGGGCGACGAAACTCGCAGCACCAAGGCAAAGCAGAGGCGCGGCCAGACACGAGGGGATCCAAAGCGGGGCTGGACGAGCATGATACAGCAACCCCAACAACTATAGAAAGGCATTGCAGAATACGCCGAAGCACCGACAGCTAGACGAAGGCACGAAACTTGCAAGGCGTAAAGGGATCGGTCGGCAACAAGAAAGAGCAGGGATGGGTCTGGGTATACCTAGTATACCTAGGACAAGAATATGTCCCCGGGGATGCAGCAGATCGACGGCGGGGAGGCGAAGATCTCCGGTTGACTTGCTGTCCGTGAAGCAGAGGAGGCAGGGGAGGAGGCCGTCGGCGTGGAACTTGGCGATCCGACTCAGGGAAGACGTCTGAACGGGTGTAGTCGACGTCGACGAAGAAGATGGACATGCTGGAGACGACTGTGGTGGCCTCCGACCAAGCAGGAGATGGCGAAGCTCTCGGTGGTGCTCTTTGTTCTTGAAGAAGAAGGGAAAACAGGGGGAGGAAGAGAGAGATGGCGGCGCGAGAAGGGAGGAGGAAACCCTAGGGGTCGCTGCGGGGCTTTATAGGGGCGCGGGAAGGCGCTGGCCTCGACATCCGTGAGCTCACGGCGCGACGGTGCGAGCGGTCTGGCTCTGAAGCGAGGGAGACGGAGGGAACGGAGCAGGTGACCGTGAGGGGGGATGGGTCACTGGCAGGCGGGCCCGGCGAGAGACAGAGGGAAAGAGTCGGTGCTGGCGGGCTGCGGGTGAGGGAAAAACTGGGCCGGCCTGGAGGTGAGGCCCAGCTGGCTGCTGCCACGGCCTTTTCCATTTCCTTTAAGTTTCTGTTTATTTAAATAAACAGCAAAAGAAAAGAAAAATGGCCAGGGGGCTAGGAGAAGAGTTTTTCGGATAAAAAAAATATTCTCGAGCTCCTGGAGTTTTGTAGTATTTGAAATAATTGTTTTGGGTATTTTTAGAGGTAGAAAAATAAAACAAGTTTGAATATAATTCAAACTTGAGGTATTTTTGAACCCAACCAAAATATCTTCAAATGAGCTGAAAATTGGCAGAGAGGGTGTAGGCATGGTGCACTAGCATTATAAAAGAATGAACATTAAAGGGGCAGGGAAGAACTCACTTGCATAAAGAAGTAAAAGAAGATGAAGAAGAAGGTGATGGTGCAAGGCTAGGTTTGAGAGGGATAGCAAAGGGGTTGATACATACGACATGAATAGAGCAACACAACATCATGAAGAATGCAATGCACATGGTGATTATGATGAAATGCAAAAATGACAAGAGGCACAATGCCATGTAAAACAATGATGATCATGAAGCAAGAAGAAAATATGACAAGGCACTCAACAGCGAATAACTGGAAGACACCTGGCACATCGGTCTCGGGGCGCTACAACACTCCACCACTACGAGAGGATCTCGATCCGAGATCTAGAATGGCACCGGAGGGAAAACGGAAGAGAAAGATAAGAGGTAAAACTAAGTTGCTTCTTTGACAAACGAGTGAAACCAAAGAATCTTGAGAGGTTGAACAAATTGAAAGAAAGAATGCAACGAGAATGAACAAAGTTGAAAGTACTCCGTTAGAAAAGAGAAACAAGGATGAATAAATTCGGGCAGCACTCCGGTTGAAAAGTGATACAAGGCTTGATAGGATGAAAAGAAGTAGAGAAAAATGGCACAACACTCCGGTTAAAAGGATAGGCATGAAAAGAACACGATACTCACCATCTCGAGATGATGATCGAAAAAGCAACATCAGAAAGCCTCCAGGAGAAAGAATAGAAGATAGATAATTGAAATGAAAGAATGGAGAAGAAAATGCCAACTTCTGCTAGAAAAGAGCTTGGAAAGGCATCTTTAGGAGAAGGGTCGAACGGAGTTGTTGGAAGTCCAACAACGAAAAGATAGGCTTGAAGTGGACTTATGGAAAACATCTTGAAAACTTGAGGTGAAATTCTGCCACTCACGGAAAAACAATAGATTGGCTTGATATCAAGAAGGAGACGAGAAACTTATTCACCGGGAGTATAAAAGACGAGCTTGGGTCCTTTCAGAGCACCATAAATAGCAATAACCCTTAGGGAAGGCTTTAGGTGAAAATTTGAACCCAAGATAACTCCAATGACGAGATAGATGGATTTAATATATCTCATTCTTAACAACATGTGAATCATGAGACATGAACTCAAATTATCAAGAATGACATAATACCACATCGAATGATATGGTTGAAAGAATTGCACTCCAGATTGCAAGATGAAGAATGTTTGAGCTCCTCTGAAAAGAATCTCGATGAACACTTCGAGAACGGATTAAGTCCTTTATGGACCACTATGTAGGGCCTTCATGAAAAAACTCCGGTAAACAAAAGGATAACGAAAAGAAAGAGAAGTTGAAAACACAAGGTGAAACCTTGCAATGGTTAGATGGATCTCCGTGGCGATATAATTGAAAGAGGTTAGAACTCCGGAAAAAGAAAATATAAAGCATATCGAACCGAGAATGTGATATGATGAACCACTCCGGAAAGCAGGAATTGAATACACTCAATGAAACAAGAATAAGAATTACATTATGCTTATCCTTCACCAATTAAATTGATGACAATCAACGGATTTGACATACTACTTATTCTCGTAGAAAAGATTAAGATAGATATAGCGCAAACTTGGGAAGGTCTTCGATGAATCCACCGGTAGGATTGAAAACAGCAAATGAATTGATATGATAACAAGGTAAGAAGAATCTTGAACGAACCACCGTAAGAATTGAAAATGAACGAAGAGAAGATAAAGAAACACCGGGAAGAATTAGCAAATGAACGAAGGTATTTGAGAGAATTTAGATACAAGAGGATGAATAGTTCATGAACTGATTAGAGAATACTTGACTGATGCACTGGTAAGATTTGGAGAACAATAGTTGAAAGCTGAGAATGAATAAGTCTTCTGAAATGATGGGCTCCGGAGGAAGGAAAAGAATTTTCACGATCAAAACAATTATGAGAGGATGGCCTTGAACTAGAACCACGAATCTCTGAGAGAACGGATAAGATATGGAGGTAAAACTCTTCTTCGGTCTTCAAATGATGAGAAAGATGACGAGAAACACCACCTAGAATTGTTGAGACACTCCGGAATAAAGAATAATAGAAAAGTTGAACCAATGATGAAAAGAAATGAAAGATCTTGGAGAAAGACATTTGACTGATGACAATTCATTCTTACGTCAAACTTCGAAAAGAATTTGATGGTAGCTCCGGGAAAATAGAAGAGTCAGGTAAGATCCTGGAAAAAGACCTGTGGGTTAGGGCCCACTCAAAAGAAACACCTTAGAAGGATTACTTGAAAGGGAGAATACACCGGTTAGCAATAAATGGCTTGAATGAGATAACATCCTCAAAATAGCTTGAACGGATTAAGAGTGGAAACACGAATCTTCTGAGATATCTTTAGCACTCCGGAACAAAAGAATAGCGAAGAGTGGAAGATTATGAGGTGCACCGGTATGATAAAACTTCTGAAACGAGGAAAAGGATATGATCAACACCAAAAGCTTGAATTGAATCCACCGTAGATGAAAAGAATGAAGAATGACGAACTTGAGATTCTGTCAGAATCTTCATGAGAATCACCGGGTAAGAACATGAAGGAAAAGAATGGAGAGACTTCACATGAATCGAAGGATACTTGATTAAGAAATCTGAGTCCTTGAAGAAAAAGGGTGGGTGGGTGGGAAAAAACAAAGACAACTTGGAGACGGATGAAACAAACACCGTTGAGAAGAACTGATAATTGATCTTGCGAATGTTGAAGTGATCGGATCCACTTGAAGAGAAAACACGCCGGTTGAAAAGGATTGACATGACAATCTCGATTATCAAGAAGGATTGGTCTTCACATCGGAGTATGAGAACACCGCTTAGGAAAAGGTATGGAATCAACATTAGACTTCGAAGCAACTCGAATACCACAACTCAAAACAAAACAAAGGATTGGCTTGCAGAATAAGCCGGAACAAACATATGATAGAGATTTCGTCCAAAGTTTTCGTGGTGGGGCCTACACGGGCTCGATCGTACAATACCATCATGTACAAGGCAGTGCACATGACATACGAAGCGTCCCCGAGTCGGCATAGCCAAGGACTCTTTAAGACACAACGAGACCACTGTAAAACCAACCGTGGATAGGCGTACCACTAGACGTCGAACCCCAATTTCATATCATACATCTGTCGGAAAGATATCCTAAGAGCTACTTGAATTCCCACTTATAAACTCCCGAAATTTTTCTATTATGCAATCAGGTGTTGGGGATACAGGGGAAGCATAATATCTCACCCAAAACTAGCAAATCCTACATCCAGCTGTATCCATCCTTCAACACATAACCAAGAAACCTTCGGAAATCGTTTACCTCAACCTTCGAAAAGCATCCGTTATACAAGTTATGGCAATACTCCCAAACTCCCGCCCTAGTACTGGGTGGCGTCGAGGTTATCTCACCAACAACTGCATAAAAGAGATTTTCGATGTCGACGAAACTAATCTCAGGTATTCCAGAACTGCAACGATAAAATTGTGACGACAACACCTCGGAGCTCAACTCCCCGGGACACTGCCACAACCCCTAAATGACAGGAGGCACCAAGAACAATGTTCTTGTCACAAAACCATCGGAACAATTCCAAGATACCCGCATGATCCTAAATTTTTTTTAGTGAAATTTGAGAAGAGAAGAGTCAAAACTCTATGTCAGGATGCACCTCACCAGAGTGACGAAGGGACTGAGGAGTAAAAAGAAGTCCTAACTCTCCGATATATATAATTCCTAAATGACTCAAAACATTTCTAGACTCAATAACGCCAGCGATTCGATCAAGCAGGGGGCTCCTAAGGTCGGGGAAGGCTCTGATTAACAACTTGTAACGCCCTCGATGCGGCTATATCTCCCACGTGTCGAAGCACGACTTAGAGGCATAACCGCATTGAAAGCAATGTCGCAAGTGAGGTAATCTTCACACAACCCATGTAATACATAAGGGAAAGAGATACATAGTTGGCTTACAATCGCCACTTCACACAATTACATGAATAAAGCATTACATCAACCAGATACAATCAAGGTCCAACTACGGAACCAAAATAAAAGAAGACTACCCCAAATGCTACACAGATCCCCGATCGACCCCAACTGGGCTCCACTACTGATCAACTAGAACGAAAACAACACAAAGGACAAGATCTTCATAGAGCTCCTCCTTAAGCTTGGTTGTGTCATCTGCATGGTTCAACCGCACCTGCAAGCTGGTTTTTGGAAGTATCTGTGAGTCACGGGGACTCAGCAATCTCACACCTGAAAGCACAAGTGCTCCCTGGGTGGTTTTGATAATTGATGACAACATATCTCTTGTTGGACTAACATTTCGATCTAGCATGTTTCAGATAAGTTCAACAATGGAGTGGCATGGACTAAAGGTTGTGGGAACTCCTTCAAGATGCTAAGGACAAAGGATTGGCTAAAGCTTCAAGCTCAAGACTCTTCACTTTATATTTTAGTGATCCAAGATCACATTGAGTCTTTAGGAAAGGCCAATACTATTAAGGAGGGATGAGGTGTTGCTTAATGAGCCTCTTGCTTCATGTGCTTAGTGATATGCTCCAAAACCCTCAACTACTTTCCCATATCCACATATGACCTAAACCCTAAGCCAAACTCGGACCTACCGATTCTTCCTATCCGACGCCATCGAGTTTCACTTGTCATAAGCCACTGCCAAATCCTAATCAGTTCGGTCTCACCGATGGGATCTCGGTCTCACCGAGATGGGCTTGCAAACTCTCTGTTACCCATTGCAATATTCTCGGTCCCACTGAGATATGCAATCGGTCCCACCGAGTTTGCTTGATCAAATCTCATTTCACTTATTACCCAAATCGGTCCCACCGAGTTTGAGTAATCGGTCAAACCGAGTTTTGGATTTACCCTAACCCTAGCACATCGGTCCCACCGAGTTGATCTAGTCGGTCCCACCGAAATCACTAACAGTCACTAGGTTTACATTTTCAGTCCGACCGAGTTCATTGATTCGGTCCCACCGAGATTGGAAAACTGTGTAACGGTTGGATTTTGTGTGGAGGCTATATATACCCCTCCACCTCCTCCTCATTCGATGAGAGAGCCATCAGAACACACACACACACACCATTCCAACTCATATGTTCTGAGAGAGAACCACCTACTCATGTGTTGAGACCAAGATATTCCATTCCTACCATATGAATCTTGATCTCTAGCCTTCCCAAGTTGCTTTCCACTCAAACCTTCTTTCCACCAAATCCAAATCCTATGAGAGAGAGTTGAGTGTTGGGGAGACTATCATTTGAAGCACAAGAGCAAGGAGTTCACTACCTACACACCATTTGTTACTTCTTGGAGAGTGGTGTCTCCTAGATTGGCTAGGTGTCACTTGGGAGCCTCCGACAAGATTGTGGAGTTGAACCAAGGAGTTTGTAAGGGCAAGGAGATCGCCTACTTCGTGAAGATCTACCGCTAGTGAGGCAAGTCCTGTGTGGGCGATGGCCATGGTGGGATAGACAAGGTTGCTTCTTCGTGGACCCTTTGTGGGTGGTTGCTTCTTCGTGGACCCTTCGTGGGTGGAGCCCTGTGTGGACTCGCGCAACCGTTACCCTTGGGTGGAGCCCTGTGTGGACTCGCGCAACCGTTACCCTTCGTGGGTTGAAGTCTCCATCAACGTGGATGTAGGATAGCACCACCTATCCGAACCACGGGAATAACATTCGTGTCTCCAATTGCGTTTGATCTCTCCAAACCCTTCCCTTTACATTCTTGCAAGTTGCATGCTTTACATTCCGCTGCTCATATACTCTTTGCATGCTTGCTTGATATGTATTGAGTGTGTTGAAATTGTGCCTAAACTCCACTTAAACCGAAAAAGCTTAAAAATTGCAACTTGAGCATTATGTGTCTAATCACCCCCCTCTAGACACATCTACTTCTAGATCCTAAAAGTGGTATTAGAGCTTTGGTCTCCATTGCCTTGGTTTAATCACCATTGGAGGAAGATGGATGTGTCTACATTAGGGAGTCTTAGACATAGAGTGCCTATTCTTGAGGGAGAGTACTTTCATGAGTGGAAAAATGAGATGCTTGTAATCTTCAATCAATATCATTTGAACAAGTATATTGCTAGCCCTTGTGCACCCCATATTGATCCCTTGCATCCTACCCTAGATGAAGATATTGACATGATTCGCAATCTTAGAACTATTGAGCTCATCATTAGAGGATTGCCCAAAAATTTGATTGCTAGTTTGCCTACTCACAATTGTGCCTATACCATATGGAAATTTCTTGAGGAACGATTTCCCGATTATTCCTTGAAAATTTGGATGAAATTCTCCATAAATCTATTGCCTTGAGTAAGATGAACTCTAGTGATCCTAGTTTTGGTAAATGTCTTTTTGAACTTGCCAATCTTAAGCATGCTAAAGGAGATGTTGGAATCATTAATGATATCATATTCAAAGCTATAAGAATTCATAAAAGTAACCACTTTGATCATTTATCTAATGAATTACCCTCTCTAGGAAATGATGAGTCACAAGATCATGATGAACATGAATATTATGATGATGATGATAGTGACTTCGATCTTGATGATGCAATGAGACATTTTGGTCTTATGGCAAATCTTCGGGGATATGAATCAGGAGGAAATGAATGGGTTCTTGATAGTGGATGTACTAATCATATGACCGGAGATGAAGAGATGTTCCGTGAGCTTGATGAAAACAACGGCCCTCGAAAATATGTCACCTTTGGTGATAATTCAAAGGGTAAAGTGGTTGGCCTTGGTAAGGTGGCCATCTCACATGATAGCTCCATTCAAAATGTCATGCTCGTTGAATCTCTTGGCTACAACTTACTTTCAGTATCTAGACTTGCTGATTTCGGTTTGAATGTCCTATTTACTGAGGTAGATTGCCAAGTATTTCGTCGAGACAATCATAAAATGGTCTTTACGGGTATGCGTAGAGGTGATCTTTACATTGTCGATTTCTCTAAAAAGGCACAACCTAAAACTTGCTTTGTTGCTAAATCCTCAAAAGGTTGGTTGTGGCATAGACGACTAGGTCACGTTGGCATGAGAAACCTTGACAAGCTTATTAAAGGAAATCATATCCTTGGAGTTAACGATGTCATATTTGATAAGGATAGACTTTGCAGTGCTTGTCAAGCAGGTAAACAGGTTGGAGGAAGACATCCCGTGAAGAACATCATGACCACAAGGAGGCCACTCGAGCTACTTCACATGGATCTTTTTGGTCCCAACGCCTACAAGAGTCTCGGTGGAAATTCTTTTGGTCTAGTTATAGTTGATGATTTTTCAAGATTTACGTGGGTGTTCTTTCTTAATGACAAGTCGCAGGTCCAGAAGATCTTCAGAAACTTCTCTAGGAAGGACCAAAATCAGTTTGATGTGAAGATCAAGAAGGTTCGGAGTGACAACGGAACGGAGTTCAAGAACGCAAATGTGGACACCTTTCTTGACGAAGAAGGGATTTCACACGAGTTCTCGGCTACGTACACACTCAACAAAATGGAGTTGTTGAGAGGAAGAACCGGACGCTCATCGAAATGGCAAGAACAATGCTTGATGAATACAAGACACCAAAGCACTTTTGGGCAGAAGCGGTTGAGACAGCTTGTCAAGCAACAAATCGCTTATATCTTCACAAGCTACTCGGCAAGACAGCATACGAGCTTCTCACCAGTAACAAACCCCAAGTTGGATATTTTCGAGTATTCGGCTCAAAGTGCTACATTCTTGATAACCATCGTCGTTCAAAGTTTGATCCTAAAACTCATGAAGGTTTTCTACTTGGTTATGGCTCAAACTCTCACACTTACCGTGTCTACAACAATTTCACCCGAAAGGTTGAAGAGACGGTAGATGTGAAGTTTGATGAATCTAATGGCTCGCAAGTAGAGCAATTGCCAATTGATGTAGGAGACAAAGACTCTTCAGAAGCAATTCAAGACCTGTCCATCGGCAAAATTCGTCCAACGGAGGTGAAGGAGAGTACTTCATCCATCCAAGTGGAAGCTTCTACTTCACGACAAGGTGAACCAAGAATCGACACGGAAGCATCCACAAGTGGGACACACCAAGATGAAGAAAACAAGGAAGTACGTCAAGATGAACATCAACAACCTCCTTCTCCACCACGACAAGAGAACGACGACGTCAACAATGAAGAAGGCCAAGAAGAAGAACAAGATGAAGAAGATGTTCAACGAAGACCCAAGCAAAAGCTCTCACGAGTTCGAGCAAGAATTGCCAAAGATCATCCCGTCGAGCAAATCCTCAATGATATACAAACCGGGAGAATCACTCGCTCAAAAACTCGTTTAGCTAACTTTTGTGAAAACTATTCATTCATCTCTAGCATTGAACCTATGAAGGTTGAAGAAGCATTGGAAGATCCGGATTGGATAAACGCTATGCATGAAGAGCTACATAATTTTGAGAGAAACCAAGTTTGGACATTAGTTGAGAAGCCCGACAACAACCACAACATCATTGGTACCAAATGGGTGTTTCGCAACAAGCAAGATGAAGATGGACAAGTGGTTCGCAACAAAGCACGTCTCGTCGCCCAAGGGTACACACAAGTCGAAGGTATGGACTATGGTGAGACGTATGCTCCCGTTGCTAGAGTTGAGTCCATTCGCATCTTGCTTGCCTATGCTAATCACCATAATATCACCTTGTACCAAATGGACATTAAAAGTGCTTTTCTAAATGGTGAAATAGAGGAGGAAGTTTATGTCAAACAACCTCCCGGCTTTGTCAATCCTAAGAAACCAAATCATGTTTACAAACTTCACAAAGCTCTTTATGGTCTTAAACAAGCTCCTAGAGCATGGTATAAATGCTTGACCAAGTTCCTTACTACAAGTGGTTTTGAAATTGGTAAAATTGATTCTACTCTTTTTACTAAAAGGGTTAATGGAGAACTATTTGTATGCCAAATTTATGTTGATGATATCATATTTGGTTCAACTAACCCTCTCTTTAGTGAAAAGTTTGGAAAGCTAATGTCAGAGAAGTTTGAGATGTCTATGATGAGTGAACTCAAATTCTTTCTCGGGTTGCAAATCAAGCAAACTAAGGAAGGTACATTTGTCTCTCAAACAAAGTACACCAAGGACTTATTCAAGAAGTTCAATATGCAAGAATGCAAAGGTATGTCTACACCCATGCCTACTAGTGGACATAAAGATTTGACCAAAGATGGTGAACCTGTTGATCAAAAGGTTTATCGCTCTATGATTGGTTCATTTTTATACCTATGTGCTTCACGTCCCGATATTATGCTAAGTGTGTGCATGTGTGCACGATATCAAGCTGCTCCTAAAGATTGTCATCTTAAGGCTGTGAAAAGGATAGTGAGATATTTAATCCATACACCAAATTTTGGCATTTGGTATCCTAAGAGGTCTTCTTTTGATCTTGTTGGCTATTCCGACTCGGATTATGCCGGAGACAAGGTTGATAGAAAATCCACTTCAGGTACCTGTCAATTTCTTGGCAGATCTCTTGTGTCTTGGTCTTCCAAGAAACAAAACTCGGTATCCTTATCCACCGCCGAAGCGGAATACATTACCGCTGGTTCATGTTGCGCTCAATTACTTTGGATGACCCAAACTCTTAAAGATTATGGGATTTATGTGAAACATGTTCCACTGCTTTGTGACAATGAAAGTGCTACCAAAATTGGTCATAATCCTGTACAACATTCTCGAACTAAGCATATTGAAGTTCGTCATCATTTCATTCGAGATCATGTTGCTAAGGGTGACATCAATCTTAAGCATGTTCGCACTAATAAGCAATTAGCGGATATATTCACTAAACCGCTTGATGAGAAAGTGTTTTGCAGGTTGAGAGGAGAATTGAACATCATTGATGCTTCAAACTTGGAGTAGAAACTCCATTGGATACATGCAAGACATGAGCTTATGACTAATCCATGATATATCTCTTATGATAACTATCTTATGTCTTGGATATATTTGCACCTTGCATGTTGTCTAACCCATGTAGGTCCTTGGTTGAATCTAATTCCATGAGATTGCGACTCACTCATATCTTGAGCAATCTCTACATCACCAAGACTCTACACAATAGTGGTTGAAGACAGGGAAGCACAAAACCACTCAAACATATCCTTTGACAAATTCTATGTTAAGCTTCATGATTGTCATTTTTGGA
Source organism: Triticum urartu (assembly GCF_056163025.1). Taxonomy (NCBI): domain Eukaryota; kingdom Viridiplantae; phylum Streptophyta; class Magnoliopsida; order Poales; family Poaceae; genus Triticum; species Triticum urartu. Next base: position 224,548,203 of record NC_141878.1, read on the forward strand.
TACACAAGTGCTCTTCCTTGCAAGAACTAACCCATGTAGGTAGATGAACTCAAACTCCAAGTGGTGCTCCCAACTCTTGATGAACTACATCAACCTTGAGCACCCACACAAGTTCAACTACATGAGCAAGAACCACACCACCACCCAAGGTATGTTATTCCATCTTAGAGAAGCTTTACTCCAAGACATGAGTCAAAGCAACTCAACAAGATGTGAATACATCAAGATGCTTAAATGAAAAATGGTAACCCCATTTTGAGCTTAAACGATGAGTATGACCTATGATCAAGTGTCCTCACTTGACTCCTAAGTCAATATACTCTAACATAGGTGACTATGTCACCGCCCAATTCTAGATGAAGTTCTCATGTGCTCTTTTCTGAGTTATTGCATTTGTCCCTTGCATATTTGTTTCCTTCTTTTTCAAACAAAAAAAACTTCATCTAGAAACTTTCACTCTTTTCTTTTTGGTTTTTGTTCTGCATCAAATTCCTTGCAAATCTTTCAGCTAATTCATTGCAAATCTTTGTGAGATCTTACTTGACTAGTGAGCTGAGGTGACAAGTGTTTTTCTCTGTGATGAACTCGGTTTCACCGAATTGCCATTTTCGGTCCAACCGAATCCCTTCGGTACTACCGAAACATGCCACTTGGTGCCACCGATTTCGCAACAGGAAAAACAGCTTGCCACATACTCTATATTTCTTCTGATCCGGCTCCACTCAATGAATCTTGTCCTCTACAAGCATCACAGTTTTATTCACTGCCTTGTGCTGAATCTCAAGGACCAAACCTATTCGACGGATTCCAGGACAAACCTTCTTGGAAATTGATGTCAAAGGGGGAGAGAGAGATCACATCAAAGGTTATCATTAAGGAGAGAGAGAGATCTACAAAGGAGAAAGTACTAAGGGGGAGAGAATACTCAAGGATCCCATATATTAAGGGGGAGAAAGAAATCTCCAAGGGGGAGAGAATACTCAAGGATCTCAGATGCTTGATGTTCAAGAGGAGAGATGCCACATGTCTTTTTGGGGGAAAGACATGTTCATATGAACTCATTTGAATTAAGTTCTATTCATATCTTTCAGCTCTGATTCTCTGTTTCCTATCTTCTCCCAATATCCCATGTATGATTCAGGGGGAGCAAGACACCTAAGGGAAAGAAATCAATCAAATTCATTGCATATCTTTATTCTTGGGGACATGTTGAATTCAATGTGGTACCTTGTACTCACTCTCTACATGTCATCCCAGTCTTGGTATTCTTGTGGTTTCTTTTGTTTGCTCTGGCTAGTGGAAGTACCTGTGTTATCTAACCTTGTTTGTGCAGGTTCATTCCATCCTAAGCCAACTCAAGACCACAAGGTAAGTATATGCATCAAAATCATGAGTATGAGGAGTTCTTGCTTATGTACATACTGTTTGCAAGAAGGACTCATGAGCATGAAGGTATTTTCCTTGATAATCTTTTGCTCTGATGCATATGGCCAAGATGCATGTAACACATTGCCTACTCTGTCATGGTTATGCTCTCTCACATGTCTCTATATTTCATATTTACATGAGTGCATACATGTAGGGGGAGTCTATGCTTGTTACATGTTCTTCCAAAGCTTTACTTGCTGTTCTTTATATCTTTATCTAAAGCTTTGATGTATGTTGCCATCAATTACCAAAAAGGGGGAGATTGAAAGCACAAGTGCTCCCTAGGTGGTTTTGATAATTGATGACAACATATCTCTTGTTGGACTAACATTTCGATCTAGCATGTTTCAGATAAGTTCAACAATGGAGTGGCATGGACTAAAGGTTGTGGGAACTCCTTCAAGATGCTAAGGACAAAGGATTGGCTAAAGCTTCAAGCTCAAGACTCTTCACTTTATATTTTAGTGATCCAAGATCACATTGAGTCTTTAGGAAAAGCCAATACTATTAAGGAGGGATGAGGTGTTGCTTAATGAGCCTCTTGCTTCATGTGCTTAGTGATATGCTCCAAAACCCTCAACTACTTTCCCATATCCACATATGACCTAAACCCTAAGCCAAACTCGGACCTACCGATTCTTCCTATCCGACGCCACCGAGTTTCACTTGTCATAAGCCACTGCCAAACCCTAATCAGTTCGGTCTCACCGATGGGATCTCGGTCTCACCGTGATGGGCTTGCAAACTCTCTGTTACCCATTGCAATATTCTCGGTCCCACCGAGATATGCAATCGGTCCCACCGAGTTTGCTTGATCAAATCTCAGTTTCACTTATTACCCAAATCAGTCCCACCGAGTTTGAGTAATCGGTCAAACCGAGTTTTGGATTTACCCTAACCCTAGCACATCGGTCCCACCGAGTTGATCCAGTCGGTCCCACCGGAAGCACTAACGGTCACTAGGTTTACATTTTCGGTCCGACCGAGTTCATTGATTCGGTCCCACCGAGATTGGAAAACTGTGTAATGGTTGGATTTTGTGTGGAGGCTATATATACCCCTCCACCTCCTCCTCATTCGATGAGAGAGCCATCAGAACACACACACACCATTCCAACTCATATGTTCTGAGAGAGAACCACCTACTCATGTGTTGAGACCAAGATATTCCATTCCTACCATATGAATCTTGATCTCTAGCCTTCCCAAGTTGCTTTCCACTCAAACCTTCTTTCCACCAAATCCAAATCCTATGAGAGAGAGTTGAGTGTTGGGGAGACTATCATTTGAAGCACAAGAGCAAGGAATTCACTACCTACACACCATTTGTTACTTCTTGGAGAGTGGTGTCTCCTAGATTGGCTAGGTGTCACTTGGGAGCCTCCGACAAGATTGTGGAGTTGAACCAAGGAGTTTGTAAGGGCAAGGAGATCGCCTACTTCGTGAAGATCTACCGCTAGTGAGGCAAGTCCTGTGTGGGCGATGGCCATGGTGGGATAGACAAGGTTGCTTCTTCATGGACCCTTTGTGGGCGGTTGCTTCTTCGTGGACCCTTCGTGGGTGGAGCCCTGTGTGGACTCGCGCAACCGTTACCCTTGGGTGGAGCCCTGTGTGGACTCGCGCAACCGTTACCCTTCGTGGGTTGAAGTCTCCATCAACGTGGATGTAGGATAGCACCACCTATCCGAACCACGGGAAAAACATCCGTGTCTCCAATTGCGTTTGATCTCTCCAAACCCTTCCCTTTACATTCTTGCAAGTTGCATGCTTTACATTCCGCTGCTCATATACTCTTTGCATGCTTGCTTGATATGTATTGAGTGTGTTGAAATTGTCCCTAAACTCCACTTAAACCGAAAAAGCTTAAAAATTGCAACTTGAGCATTATGTGTCTAATCACCCCCCTCTAGACACATCTACTTCTAGATCCTACAACACCCTCGCGATCAAGACTATTTAAGCTAATAGGAAGGTTAAAAGGTATGAGGTGGAGCTGCAGCAAGCGACTAGCATATTTGGTGGCTAACATACGCAAATGAGAGCGAGAAGAGAAGGCAAAGCACGGTCGAACAACTATGATCAAGAAGTGATCCTAGAATAACCTACGTCAAACATTACTCCAACACCGTGTTCACTTCCCGGACTCCGTCGGAAAGAGACCATCACGGTTACACACGCGGTTGATGTATTTTAAATTAAGATCAACTTCAAGTTTTCTACAATCAGACATTAACAAATTCCCATCTGCCCATAACCGCGGGCACGGCTTTCGAAAGTTCAAATCCCTGCAGGGGTGTCCCAACTTAGCCCATCACAAGCTCTCACGGTCAACGAAGGATATTCCTTCTAGCGGGAAGACCCGATCAGACTCGGAATCCCGGTTACAAAACATCCTCGACAATGGTAAAACAAGTCCAGCAACACCGCCCGAATGTGCCGACAAATCCCGATAGGAGCTGCACATATCTCGTTCTCAGGGCACACTCAGATAGGTCAAGCTACGAGTAAAACCAACCCTCAAGTTGCCCCGAGGTGGCCCCGCAGGCTGGCCAGTTCGGACCAACACTCAGAGGAGCACTGGCCCGGGGGGTTTAAAATAATGATGACCCTCAGGAGCGCGACTCCCAAGGGAAAAAGAGGCTAGGTGGCGAATGGTAAAACCAATGTTGGGCATTGCTGGAGGAGTTTTATTCAAGGCGAACTGTCAAGGGGTTCCCATTATAACCCAACCGCGTAAGGAACGCAAAATCTGGGAACATAACACCGATATGACAGAAACTAGGGCGGCAAGAGTGGAACAAAACACCAGGCATAAGGCCGAGCCTTCCACCCTTTACCAAGTATATAGATGCATTAATTAAATAAGAGGTATTGTGATATCCCAACAAGTAAACATGTTCCAACAAGGATCAACATCTCCATATTTCAACAGGGAACAAACTTCAATCTTCACCTGCAACTAACAATGCTATAAGAGGGGCTGAGCAAAGCGGTAACATAGCCAAACAACGGTTTGCTAGGACAAGGTGGGTTATGTTGGGGAACGTGGCATAAATTCAAAATTTTCCTACGTGTCACCAAGATCTATCTATGGAGTCATCTAGCAACGAGGGAGGAGTGGATCTACATACCCTTGTAGATCGCGCGCGGAAGCGTTCAAGAGAACGGGGTTGATGGAGTCGTACTCGTCGTGATCCAAATCACCGATGATCCTAGCGCCGAACGGACGGCACCTCCGCGTTCAACACACGTACGGAGCAGCGACGTCTCCTCCTTCTTGATCCAGCAAGGGGGAAGGAGAGGTTGATGGAGATCCAGCAGCACGACGGCGTGGTGGTGGAAGTAGCGGGATTCCAACAGGGCTTCGCCAAGCGCTGCGGGAGGAGGGAGATGTGTCATGGGAGGGAGAGGGAGGCGCCAGGGCTTAGGTATGGTTGCCCTCCCTTCCCCCCACTATATATAGGGCCAAGGGAGAGGGGGGAGGCGTAGCCTTGGCCCTTCCTCCAAGGAAGGGTGCGGCCAGGGAGGAGTCCCTCCTCCCCAAGGCACCTCGGAGGTGCCTTCCCCTTTTAGGACTCTTCCTTTCCCTCTTCTCTTGGCGCATGGGCCTCTTGGGGCTGGTGCCCTTGGCCCATATAGGCCAAGGCGCACCCCCTACAGGCCATGTGGCCCCCCGGGGCAGGTGGCCCCACCCGGTGGACCCCCGGGACCCTTCCGGTGGTCCCGGTACAATACCGGTGACCCCGAAACTTGTCCCGATGGCCGAAATAGCACTTCCTATATATAATTCTTTACCTACGGACCATTCCGGAACTCCTCGTGACGTCCAGGATCTTATCCAGGACTCCGGACAACTTTCGGGTTACCGCATACTAATATCTCTATAACCCTAGCGTCACCGAACCTTAAGTGTGTAGACCCTACGGGTTCGGGAGACATGCAGACATGACCGAGATGACTCTCCGGTCAATAACCAACAGCGGGATCTGGATACCCATGTTGGCTCCCACATGTTCCACGATGATCTCATCGGATGAACCACGATGTCAAGGACTTAATCAATCCCGTATACAATTCCCTTTGTCTAGCGGTACGATACTTGCCCGAGATTCGATCATCGGTATCCCGATACCTTGTTCAATCTCGTTACCGGCAAGTCTCTTTACTCGTTTCATAACACATCATCCCGTGATCAACTCCTTGATCACATTGTGCACATTATGATGATGTCCTACCGAGTGGGCCCAGAGATACCTCTCCGTCACACGGAGTGACAAATCCCAGTCTCGATTCGTGCCAACCCAACAGACACTTTCGGAGATACCTGTAGTGTACCTTTATAGCCACCCAGTTACGTTGTGATGTTTGGCACACCCAAAGCATTCCTACGGTATCTGGGAGTTGCACAATCTCATGGTCTAAGGAAATGATACTTGACATTAGAAAAGCTTTAGCATACGAACTACACGATCTTTGTGCTAGGCTTAGGATTGGGTCTTGTCCATCACATCATTCTCCTAATGATGTGATCCCATTATCAATGACATCCAATGTCCATGGTCAGGAAACCGTAACCATCTATTGATCAACGAGCTAGTCAACTAGAGGCTTACTAGGGCATGGTGTTGTCTATGTATCCACACATGTATCTGAGTTTCCTATCAATACAATTATAGCATGGATAATAAACGATTATCATGAACAAGGAAATATAATAATAACTAATTTATTATTGCCTCTAGGGCATATTTCCAAGAGTCTCCCACTTGCACTAGAGTCAATAATCTAGTTCACATCGCCATGTGATTAACACTCACATGTCACATCGCCATGTAACCAACATCCAAAGAGTTTACTAGAGTCAATAATCTAGTTCACATCACTATGTGATTAACACTCAATGAGTTCTGGGTTTGATCATGTTGCTTGTGAGAGAGGTTTTAGTCAACGGGTCTGAACCTTTCAGATCCGTGTGTGCTTTACAAATCTTTATGTCATCTCCTAGATGCAGCTACCACGCTCTATTTGGAGCCAATTCAAATAACTGTTCTACTTGGAGTTATTCTAAATTGTTGCTCCATTATATGTATCCGGTATCTCTACTCAGAGCTATCCGGATAGGTGTTAAGCTTGCATCGTCGTAACTCTTTACGTCGAACTCTTCATCACCTCCATAACCGAGAAAATTCCTTAGTCCACTAGTTACTAAGGATAACTTTGACCGCTGTACTGTGATCCATTCTTGGATCACTCTTGTACCCCTTGACTGACTCATGGCAAGGCACACTTCAGGTGCGGTACACAGCATAGCATACTGTAGAGCCTATGTCTTAAGCATAGGGGACGACCTTCGTCCTTTCTCTCTATTCTGCCGTGGTCGAGCTTTAAGTCTTAACTTCATACCTTACAACTCAGGCAAGAACTCCTTCTTTGACTGATCCATCTTGAACACCTTCAAGATCATGTCAAGGTATGTGCTCATTTGAAAGTACCATTAAGCGTTTTGATCTATCCTTATAGATCTTGATGCTCAATGTTCAAGTAGCTTAATCCAGGCTTTCCATGAAAAAACACTTTCCAAATAACCCTATATGCTTTCCAGAAATTCTACGTCATTTCTGATCAACAATATGTCAACATATACTTATCAGAAATTCTATAGTGCTCCCACTCACTTCTTTGGAAATACAAGTTTCTCATAAACTTTGTATAAACCCAAAATCTTTGATCATCTCATCAAAGCATACATTCCAACTCCGAGATGCTTACTCCAGTCCTTAGAAGGATTGCTGGAGCTTTGCATACTTATTAGCATCTTTCAAGATTGACAAAACCTTCCGGTTGTATCACATACAACCTTTCCTCAAGAAAATCATCGAGGAAACAATGTTTTGACATCATATCTGCAAGATTTCATAAATAATGCAGTAATCGCTAATATAATTCCAACAGACTCTTAGCATCGCTATGAGTGAGAAAGTCTCATCGTAGTCAACTCCTTGAACTTGTCGGAAAACATCTTAACGACAAGTCGAGCCTTTTTAATGGTGATACTTACCATCATTGTCTGTCTTCCTTTTTAAAATCCATATGTACCTAACAGCCTTACGACCATCAAGTAGTTCTTCCAAAGTCCACACTTTGTTTTCATACATGGATCCTATCTTGGATTTTATGGCCTCGAGCCATTTATCAGAATCCGGGCCCACCATCGCTTCTCCATAGCTCGTAGGTTCATTGTTGTCTAGCAACATGACTTCCAAGACAGGATTATGTACCAATCTGAAGTAGTACACATCCTTGTCATCCCACGAGATTAGGTAGTGACTTGATCTGAAGTTTCATGATCACTATCATAAGCTTCCACTTCAATTGGTGTAGGTGCCACAGGAACAACTCCCTGTGCCCTGCCACACACTAGTTGAAGAGACGGTTCAATAACCTCATCAAGTCTCCACCATCCTCCCACTCAATTCTTTTGAGAGAAACTTTTCCTCGAGAAAGGACCCGATTCTAGAAACAATCCCTTATTGCTTTCGAATCTGAGACAGGAGGTATACCCAACTGTTTTGGGTGTCCTATGAAGATGCATTTATCCGCTTTGGGTTCGAGCTTATCAGCCTGAAACTTTTTCACATAAGCGTCGCAGCCCCAAACTTTTAAGAAATGACAGCTTAGGTTTCTCTAAACCATAGTTCATACAGTGTCATCTCATCGGAATTACGTGGTGCCCTATTTAAAGTGAATGTGGTTGTCTCTAATGCCTAACCCATAAAATATCGTGGTAATTCGATAAGAGACATCATGGTATGCATCACATCTAATAGGGTGCAGTTATGATGTTCGGACACACCATCACACTATGGTGTTCCAGGCTGTATTAGTTGTGAAACAATTTCCACAATGTCTTAATTCTGTGCCAAACTCGTAATTCAGATATTCATCTCTATGATCATATCATAGATATTTTATCCTCTTGTCACGACGATCTTTCAACTTCACCCTGAAATTACTTGAACCTTTCAATAATTCAGACTTGTGATTCATCAAGTAAATATACTCAACATCTACTCAAATCATCTGTGAAGTAAGAACATAATGATATCCACTACATGCCTCAGCACTCATTGGACTGCACACATCAAAATGTATTACTTCCAACAAGTTGCTTTCTAGTTCCATTTCACTGAAAACGAGGCTTTCAGTCATCTTGCCCATATGGTATGATTTGCATGTCTCAAGTGATTCAAAATCAAGTGAGTCCAAACGGTCCATTTGCATGGAGTTTCTTCATGCATATCTACCAATAGACATGGTTCGCATGTCTCAAACTTTTCAAAAATGAGTGAGTCCAAAGATCCATCAACATGGAGCTTCTTCATGCATTTTATACCGATATGACTTACGTGGCGGTGCCACAAGTAGGTGGTACTATCATTACTATCTTTTGGCATGAACATGTGTATCACTACGATCGAGATTCAATAAACCATTCATTTTAGGTGTAAGACCATTGAAGGTATTATTCAAATAAACAGAGTAACCATTATTCTCCTTAAATGAATAACCGTATTGTGATAGACATAATCCAATCATGTCTATGCTCAACGCAAACACCAATCTCGATGGTAGAGGGAGCGTGCGATGCTTGATCATATCAACATTGGAAACACTTCCAACACATATCGTCAGCTCACCTTTAGCTAGTCTCCGTTTATTCCGTAGCTTTTATTTCGAGTTACTAACACTTAGCAACCGAACCGGTATCTAATACCCTGGTGCTACTAGGAGTACTAGCAAAGTACACATCAACACAATGTATATCCAATATACTTCTATCGACCTTGCCAGCCTTCTCATCTACCAAGTATCTAGGGTAATTCTGCTCCAGTGGCTGTTCCCCTTGTTACAGAAGCACTTAGTCTCGGGTTTGGGTTCAACCTTGGGTTTCTTCACTAGAGCAGCAGCTGAATTGCCGTTTCATGAAGTATCCCTTTGTTCCCTTGCCTTTCTTGAAACTAGTGGTTTCACCAACCATCAACAATTGATGCTCCTTCTTGATTTCTACTTTTGTGGTGTCAAACATCGCGAATATCTCAAGGATCATCATATATGTCCCTGATATATTATAGTTCATCACGAAGCTCAAGCAGCTTGGTGGTAATGACTTCGGAGAAACATCACTTTCTCATCTAGAAGATCAACTCCCACTCGATTCAAATGATTGTTGTACTCAGAAAATCTGAGCACAAGCTCAACAATTGAGCTTTTCTCCCTTAGTTTGCAGGCTAAGAAAATTGTCGGAGGTCTTATACCTCTTGACGTGGGCATGAGCCTGAAATCCCAATTTCAGCCCTCAAAACATCTCATATGTTTCGCGACGTTTCAAAAACATCTTTGGTGCCTCAATTCTAAACCGTTTAACTGAACTATCACGTAGTTATCAAAATTTGTATGTCAGATGTTCGCAACATCCACAGACGACGTTTGAGGTTCAGCACACTGAGCGGTGCATTAAGGACATAAGCCTTCTATGAAGCAATGAGGACAATCCTCAGTTTACGGACCTAGTCCGCATAATTGCTACTATCAACTTTCAACTAAATTTTCTCTAGGAACATATCTAAACAGTAGAACTGAAGCGCGAGCTACGACATAATTTGCGAAGACCTTTTGACTATGTTCAGGATAATTAAGTTCATCTTATGAACTCCCACTCAGATAGACATCCCTCTAGTCATCTAAGCGATTACATGATCTGAGTCAACTAGGTCGTGTCCGATCATCACGTGAGACGGACTAGTCAACATCGGTGAACATCTTCATGTTGATCGTATCTACCATACGACTCATGCTCGACCTTTCGGTCTCTTGTGTTCCGAGGCCATGTCTATACATGCTAGGCTCGTCAAGTTAACCCTAAGTGTTTTGCATGTGTAAAACTATCTTACACCCGTTGTATGTGAACGTAAGGATCTATCACACCCGATCATCACGTGGTGCTTCGAAACGACGAACTTTAGCAACGGTGCACAGTTAGGGGAGAACACATTCTTGAAATTGTAATGAGGGATCATCTTATTTACTACCATCGTTCTAAGCAAATAAGATGTATAAACATGATAAACATCACATGCAATCAAATAATAGTGACATGATATGGCCAATATCATATAGCTCCTTTGATCTCCATCTTGGGGCTCCATGATCATCTTGTCACCGGCATGACACCATGATCTCCATCATCATGATCTCCATCATCGTGTCTTCTTGAAGTTGTCTCGTCATCTATTACTTCTACTACTATGGCTAACGCTTCAGCAATAAAGTAAAGTAATTACATGATGTTTAAGTTGACACGCAGGTCATAAATAAATAAAGACAACTCCTATGGCTCCTGCCGGTTGTCATACTCATCGACATGCAAGTCGTGATACCTATTACAAGAACATGATCAATCTCATACATCACATATATCATTCATCACATCCTTTTGGCCATATCACATCACATAGCATACCCTGCAAAAACAAGTTAGACGTCCTCTAATTGTTGTTTGCATGTTTTACGTGGCTGCTATGGGTTTCTAGCAAGAACGTTTCTTACCTACGCAAAAACCACAACGTGATATGCCAATTGCTATTTACCCATCATAAGGACCCTTTTCATCGAATCCGATCCGACTAAAGTGGGAGAGACAAACACCCGCTAGCCACCTTATGCAACTAGTGCATGTCAGTCGGTGGAACCAGTCTCACGTAAGAGTACGTGTAAGGTCGGTCCGGGCCACTTCATCCCACAATGCCGCCGAATCAAGATTGGACTAGTAACGGTAAGCATATTGAACAAAATCAACGCCCACAACTACTTTGTGTTCTACTCGTGCATAGTAACTACGCATAGACCTAGCTCATGATGCCACTGTTGGCGAACGTAGCATAAATTCAAAATTTTCCTACGTGTCACCAAGATCTATCTATGGAGTCATCTAGCAACGAGGGAGGAGTGGATCTACATACCCTTGTAGATCGCGCGCGGAAGCGTTCAAGAGAACGGGGTTGATGGAGTCGTACTCGTCGTGATCCAAATCACCGATGATCCTAGCGCCGAACGGACGGCACCTCCGCGTTCAACACACGTACGGAGCAGCGACATCTCCTCCTTCTTGATCCAGCAAGGGGGAAGGAGAGGTTGATGGAGATCCAGCAGCACGACGGCGTGGTGGTGGAAGTAGCGGGATTCCAACAGGGCTTCGCCAAGCGCTGCGGGAGGAGGGAGATGTGTCATGGGAGGGAGAGGGAGGCGCCAGGGCTTAGGTATGGTTGCCCTCCCTTCCCCCCACTATATATAGGGCCAAGGGAGAGGGGGGAGGCGCAGCCTTGGCCCTTCCTCCAAGGAAGGGTGCGGCCAGGGAGGAGTCCCTCCTCCCCAAGGCACCTCGGAGGTGCCTTCCCCTTTTAGGACTCTTCCTTTCCCTCTTCTCTTGGCGCATGGGCCTCTTGGGGCTGGTGCCCTTGGCCCATATAGGCCAAGGCGCACCCCCTACAGCCCATGTGGCCCCCCGGGGCAGGTGGCCCCACCCGGTGGACCCCCGGGACCCTTCCGGTGGTCCCGGTACAATACCGGTGACCCCGAAACTTGTCCCGATGGCCGAAATAGCACTTCCTATATATAATTCTTTACCTCCGGACCATTCCGGAACTCCTCATGACGTTCGGGATCTTATCCGGGACTCCGAACAACTTTCGGGTTACCGCATACTAATATCTCTATAACCCTAGCGTCACCGAACCTTAAGTGTGTAGTCCCTATGGGTTCGGGAGACATGCAGACATGACCGAGATGACTCTCCGGTCAATAACCAACAGCGGGATCTGGATACCCATGTTGGCTCCCACATGTTCCACGATGATCTCATCGGATGAACCACGATGTCAAGGACTTAATCAATCCCGTATACAATTCCCTTTGTCTAGCGGTACGATACTTGCCCGAGATTCGATCATCGGTATCCCGATACCTTGTTCAATCTCATTACCGGCAAGTCTCTTTACTCGTTTCATAACACATCATCCCGTGATCAACTCCTTGATCACATTGTGCACATTATGATGATGTCCTACCGAGTGGGCCCAGAGATACCTCTCCGTCACACGGAGTGACAAATCCCAGTCTCGATTCGTGCCAACCCAACAGACACTTTCGGAGATACCTGTAGTGTACCTTTATAGCCACCCAGTTACGTTGTGACGTTTGGCACACCCAAAGCATTCCTACGGTATCCGGGAGTTGCACAATCTCATGGTCTAAGGAAATGATACTTGACATTAGAAAAGCTTTAGCATATGAACTACACGATCTTTGTGCTAGGCTTAGGATTGGGTCTTGTCCATCACATCATTCTCCTAATGATGTGATCCCGTTATCAATGACATCCAATGTCCATGGTCAGGAAACCGTAACCATCTATTGATCAACGAGCTAGTCAACTAGAGGCTTACTAGGGACATGGTGTTGTCTATGTATCCACACATGTATCTGAGTTTCCTATCAATACAATTATAGCATGGATAATAAACGATTATCATGAACAAGGAAATATAATAATAACTAATTTATTATTGCCTCTAGGGCATATTTCCAACAGGTTAGAGGCTTGGTTCAACAATATGGGAGGCATGATAAGCAAGTGGTAGGTATCGCAGCATAGGCATAGCAAAAGAGCGAGCAACTAAGCAAGCAAAGATAGAAGTGATTTCGAGGGTATGGTCATCTTGCCTGCAATCCCGCAAGGAAGAAGAACGAGTCCATGAAGAAGAAAAACGGACGAAGTCGAACGGATCCTCACAAACACGATGTTATCGGAACCAACCCGAAGAAGCAACACCGGAAAGAAGCAAACAACATAGTAAACAACCAACACATAAACATGGCATGATGCACGATCAAGTATGATGCATGTCCGGTTTAAATAGGCATGGCATGGCAAAGTGCACAAACAACACTACAAATTAAGTGGAGCTCAATATGCAACAAGTTGCATATTGACGAGACACCACAACAATTATTTAGTTCACTCTCAGTTATATACCCAAAATATTAAATGTTAATTAACATGGCAAGAGGGTGAAGCACAACAAAACTGCGTATCTAGGCAAGTTTAAATGAGGCCGGAACAACAAACAACAAGTCCGGAAAAATCCTCATGTGCATATTTTGGTTATGGTACTGTTTTGCCCTAAACACAATTTTAGAGTTATTAAACATGCAAAGTGAGGCCACCATGTTAAACTAGGCATTTTTATACCCCATTTACATATAAAGTTTATTAAATTCCGAGTTACGGTTATTAAGTTATGAATTAAAACATTTTAATAAGTTATTTAGGCAAATTTAACCAAACAACATTTTACACATTTTAAACATGGATGAAAGTTGCATATTATGAAACTAGATGAAAAACTAAGCATTTTGCATATATGGTTCGTTTAGTTTAGATGCATGCATATTTAACTATAGACAATGTAAAACAGTGGCAAATCTGTAAATATGAAATGCACCGGAAATTAAACAAATCCACAGGCAGAAAAACAAAACATGCACGGGCCCGAAGCATCAAGGTGCAGCGGCCCAGATGAGGATTCGGCCCAAGTGGCTATGCAAAAGAAATGGAAAAGAGGGCAAAAACTGGGGTGCCTGGGCCTCTAACCCAGGACCTCCCGGATGGGAGCGCGCGTGGCTAACCAGCTGGGCTAGTGCTTTGATCTCGATAGAGAAGGAGCACGGCGCCCTTTGAAAGGATGACAAGGCCAAGCTCTGACCTTCCATGAACGCACAGGAATCTCTGTCGGCGGCGAACTCGATCAAGAAGGCGACTACAAAGGCTATAGAGCACCGGCGGGCATGCGGAAAAGGGATGTTGATGCGCTGTGAGGAGATATCATGCAAAAGGCTCAGGTGCGCCGAAGACTCGAGGTCGCCTTGGTCATGGCGGCGGCAAGACGAAGAAGGGCCACGGGCTTGCAATCGAGCGCAGCCGTGCGCGTATGCAGATGCGTGTGCGTGGAGGTCTGCCAGTGAAGGTGCAGCAATGGCAGCATGAGCAATGAAGCCAGCGGGCATGTGTGGGAGCAGGAGCTATAGCGGCGGGCGTGCGGAACCAAGTGTGGTGCGCGCGTACAGCGGATGTGGCGTATATGCGCGGGGTGAGGCGGAAGCAGAGGCCAGGCTCGTGCGCGAGCACAGCTCGGCGCGGGCGACGAAACTCGCGGCGGCAAGGCGAAGCAGAGGCGCGGCCAGACGCGAGGGGATCCAGAGCGGGGCTGGACGAGCATGATACAGCAACCCCAACAACTACAGAAAGGCGTTGCAGAATACGCCGGAGCACCGACAGCTAGACGAAGGCACGAAACTAGCGACGCGTACAGGGATCGGTCGGCAACAAGAAAGAGCAGGGATGGGTCTGGGTATACCTAGTATACCTAGGGCAAGAATATGTCCCCGGGGATGCAGCACATCGACGGCGGGGAGGCGAAGATCTCCGGTGGACTTGCTGTCCGCGAAGCAGAGGAGGCAGGGGAGGAGGCCGTCGGCATGGAACTTGGCGATCCGACTCAGGGAAGACGTCTGAACGGGTGTAGTCGACGTTGACGAAGAAGATGGACATGCTGGAGACGACTGTGGTGGCCTCTGACCAAGTAGGAGACGGCGAAGCTCTCGGTGGTGCTCTCTGTTCTTGAAGAAGAAGGGAAAACAGGGGGAGGAAGACAGAGATGGCGGCGCGAGAAGGGAGGAGGAAACCCTAGGGGTCGCTGCGGGGCTTTATAGGGGCGCGGGAAGGCGCTGGCCTCGATGTCCGTGAGCTCACGGCGCAACGGTGCGAGCGCTCTGGCTCTAAAGCGAGGGAGACGGAGGGAACGGAGCAGGTGACCGTGAGGGGGGATGGGTCTCTGGCAGGCGGGCCCGGCGAGAGAGAGAGGGAAAGAGTCAGCGCTGGCGGGCTGCAGGCGAGGGAAAAACTGGGCCGGCCTGGAGGTGAGGCCCAGCTGGCTGCTGCCACGGCCTTTTCCATTTCCTTTAAGTTTCTGTTTATTTAAATAAACAGCAAAAGAAAAGAAAAATGGCCAGGGGGCTAGGAGAAGAGTTTTTCAGATATAAAAATATTCTCGAGCTCCTGGAGTTTTGTAGTATTTGAAATAATTGTTTTGGGTATTTTTAGAGGTAGAAAAATAAAACAAGTTTGAATATAATTCAAACTTGAGGTATTTTTGAACCCAACCAAAATATCTTCAAATGAGCTGAAAATTGGCAGAGAGGGTGTAGGCATGGTGCACTAGCATTATAAAAGAATGAACATTAAAGGGGCAGGGAAGAACTCGCTTGCATAAAGAAGTAAAAGAAGATGAAGAAGAAGGTGATGGTGCAAGGCTAGGTTTGAGAGGGATAGCAAAGGGGTTGATACATACGACATGAATAGAGCAACACAGCATCATGAAGAATGCAATGCACATGGTGATTATGATGAAATGCAAAAATGACAAGAGCACAATGCCATGTAAAACAATGATGATCATGAAGCAAGAAGCAAATATGACAAGGCACTCAACAGCGAATAACTGGAAGACACCTGGCACATCGGTCTCGGGGCGCTACAACACTCCACCACTACGAGAGGATCTTGATCCGAGATCTAGAATGGCATCGGAGGGAAAACGGAAGAGAAAGATAAGAGGTAAAACTAAGTTGCTTCTTTGACAAACGAGTGAAACCAAAGAATCTTGAGAGGTTGAACAAATTGAAAGAAAGAATGCAACGAGAATGAACGAAGTTGAAAGTACTCCGTTAGAAAAGAGAAACAAGGATGAATAAATTCGGGCAGCACTCTGGTTGAAAAGTGATACAAGGCTTGATAGGATGAAAAGAAGTAGAGAAAAATGGCACAACAATCCGTTTAAAAGGATAGGCATGAAAAGAACACGATACTCACCATCTCGAGATGATGATCGAAAAAGCAACATCAGAAAGCCTCCGGGAGAAAGAATAGAAGATAGATAATTGAAATGAAAGAATGGAGAAGAAAATGCCAACTTCTGCTAGAAAAGAGCTTGGAAAGTCATCTTTAGGAGAAGGGTCGAACGGAGTTGTTGGAAGTCCAACAACGAAAAGATAGGCTTGAAGTGGACTTATGGAAAACATCTCGAAAACTTGAGCTGAAATTCTGCCACTCACGGAAAAACAATATATTGGCTTGATATCAAGAAGGAGATGAGAAACTTATTCACCGGGAGTATAAAAGATGAACTTGGGTCCTTTCAGAGCACCATAAATAGCAATAACCCTTAGGGAAGGCTTTAGGTGAAAATTTGAACCCAAGATAACTCCAATGACGAGATAGATGGATTTAATATATCTCATTCTTAACAACATGTGAATCATGAGACATGAACTCAAATTATCAAGAATGACATAATACCACCTCGAATGATACGGTTGAAAGAATTGCACTCCAAATTGCAAGATGAAGAATGTTTGAGCTCCTCTGAAAAGAATCTCGATGAACACTTTGAGAACGGATTAAGTCCTTTATGGACCACCTGTAGGGCCTTCATGAAAAAACTCCGGTAAACAAAAGGATAACGAAAAGAAAGAGACGTTGAAAACACAAGGTGAAACCTTGCAATGGTTAGATGGATCTCCATGGCGATATAATTGAAATAGGTTGGAACTCCGGAAAAAGAAAAGATAAAGCATCTCGAACCGAGAATGTGATATGATGAACCACTCCGGAAAGCAGGAATTGAATACACTCGATGAAACAAGAATAAGAATTACATTATGCTTATCCTTCACCAATTAAATTGATGACAATCAACGGATTTGACATACTACTTATTCTCGTAGAAAAGATTAAGATAGATATAGCGCAAACTTGGGAAGGTCTTCGACGAATCCACCGGTAGGATTGAAAACAGCAAATGAATTGATATGATGCGTGAGTAGTTCACTGTAGACCTACGGGTCTGTAGTTAGTAGCTAGATTGCTTCCTCTCTCTCTCTTTTGATTCTCAATACAATGGTCTCTTGGAGATCTATTTGATGTAACTCTTTTTGCGGTGTGTTTGTTGGGATCCGATGAACTTTGAGTTTATGATCAGATCTATGTTTTTATCCATGAAAGTTATTTGAGTCTTTTGATCTCTTATATGCATGGTTACTTATAGCCTCATATTTCTTCTTCGAATCTTTGGTTTAGTTAGGCCATCTAGATCAATTTTTCTTGCCATGGGAAGAGGTGTTTTGTGATGGGTTCGATCTTACGGTGCTTGATCCCAGTGACAGAAGGGGAAACGACATGTATGTATCATTGCCATTAAGGATAACAAGATGGGGTCTATTTCTACATAAATAGATCTTGTCTACATCATGTCATCGTTCTTATTGCATTACTCCATTTCTCCATGAACTTAATACACTAGATGCATGCTGGATAGCGGTCGATGTGTGGAGTAATAGTAGTAGATGCAGGCAGGAGTCAGTCTACTAATCTTGGATGTGATGCCTATATAATGATCATTGCCTGGATATCGTCATGATTATTTGAAGTTCTATCAATTGACCAACAATAATTTGTTTACCCACCATATGCTATTTTTCTCGAGAGAAGCCACTAGTGAAATCTATGGCCCCGGGGTCTCTTCTTATTATATTTGCCTTCGCGATCTATATTTATTTGCTTTTATTTCCAGATCTATTAATCCCAAAAACCCAAAAATACCTCGCTGGATTTTATTTGCATTTATCAATCTGTCACAATTTTTGTCCCATCTACTTGCCAATTTCTGGCGTCGTTACCCGAAAGGGATTGACAACCCCTTTAATACGTCGGGTTGCGAGTATTTGTTATTTGTGTGCAAGTGTCGTTCACGTAGTGTTGTGTGGTTCTCCTACTGGTTCGATAATATTGGTCTCATCACTGAGGGAAATACCTACCGTAGCTGTGATGCATCATCCCTTCCTCTTTGGGGAAATACCGACGTAGTTCAAGCCGCATCATTGTCTCGCATCCCACCCATAAATTATTTTCCTACACGTTCAGTTGAATTTCTAAAATTGAAGTGTTGGCTTACAAATGGTTCCAATTATTTATTCTTGTTTCTTACCGTTACATAAAGAGCATTTTATAAATTCATTGACACATGCTTTCTAACATGTTCACCTGATATGCATGAGGATTCTAAACGTATGTGTTAAGTAAGATTAGTGTTGAACCACTAGTCTATGTGTGCCCCATCGCAACACACGGGCAATGAACTAGTTAATATAAGAGACCAACTCAAAGATGCGAGACCAGGTGGAGCGAAAGGTCTTTGGCAAATAGTTTAGCGAGAAGATAGATCAAACTTACCGACAAATAGTTGCAGGTTAAAGAGCTTGTCAAAGGCCCCGCGGATGTCAACCTTGATCACCACCCAACATGCATGAAGAAAACATTGCGGTAAACCCATCGGGCCAGGTGCCTTGCCAATGGGGAGCTGCTCGACAGCCTCCCAGATCTCCGCCTCAGTGAAAGGGTGCTCAATGTCAGATAGGTCAAACATGAGTGGAGCCAACCTTCACTCGTCGGGGGATCCAACAATGTTGAAGAAGTGGGTAAACCCAACCTATGCTAGGCCAACCTCGTGGGACATGATCTCATGGCCCACACAAAGCTTGAAGACGTTTTTTCTGCCATCAATGGGTGGCATGGATCCTGAAGTAGGCAGAGTTCGTCACGCCCTCACGCATTGATGCATCCATTTTGCATCATGCTTTTATATCGATATTTATTGCATTATGGGATATTATTACACATTATGTCACAATACTTATGCCTTTTCTCTCTTATTTTACAAGGTTTACATGAAGAGGGAGAATGCCGGAAGCTGGAATCCTGGGCTGGAAAAGGAGCAAATATTAGAGACCTATTCTGCATAACTCCAAAAGTCCTAAAACTCCACGAAAGTTAGTTTTGGAATATATTAAAAATATTGGGCGAAGAAAGCACCAGAGGGGGGCCACCCACTATCCACGAGGGTGGAGGGCGCGCCCTACCCCCCTGGGCGCGCCCCCTGCCTCGTGGGCCACCTGAAAGCCCCCTGATGCCCATCTTCTGGTATAAGGTGTCTTTTTCCCTGGAAGAAATCAGAAGGAAGACTTCGGGACGAAGCGCCACCGTCTCGAGGCGGAACCAATCTAGGGCTCTAGCGGAGCTGTTCTGCCGGGGAAACATCCTTCCGGGAGGGGGAAATCATCACCATCGTCATCACCATCGATCCTCTCATCGGGAGGGGGTCAATCTCCATCAACATCTTCACCAACACCATCTCCTCTCAAACCCTAGTTCATCTCTTGTATCCGATCTTTGTCTCAAAACCTCAGATTGGTACCTGTGGGTTGCTAGTAGTGTTGATTACTCCCTGTAGTTGATGCTAGTTGGTTTATTCGGGGGAAGATTATATGTTCAGATCCTTTATGCACATTCATACCCCTCTTATTATGAACATGAATATGATTTATGAGTAGTTACGTTTGTTCCTGAGGACATGGGAGAAGTCTTGTTATAAGTAGTCATGTGAATTTGGTATTCGTTTGATATTTTGATGAGATGTATGTTGTCTTTCCTCTAGTGGTGTTATGTGAACGTTGACTACATGACACTTCACCATTGTTTGGGCCTAGGGGAAGGCATTGGGAAGTAATAAGTAGATGATGGGTTGCTAGAGTGACAAAAGCTTAAACCCTAGTTTATGTGTTGCTTCGTAAGGGGCTGATTTGGATCCATATGTTGCATGCTATGGTTAGGTTTACCTTAATTCTTCTTTCGTAGTTGTGGATGCTTGCGAGGGGGGTTAATCATAAGTGGGATGCTTGTACAAAGAAGGGCGGTACCCAAGCACCGATCCACCCACATATCAAATTATCAAAGTAACAAACACGAATCATATGAGCATGATGAAAACTAGCTTGACGATAATTCCCATGTGTCCTTGGGAGCGCTTTCCTTTATATAAGAGTTTGTCCAGGCTTGTCCTTTGCTACAAAAAGGATTGGACCACCTTGCTGCACCCTGTTTACTTTTGTTACTTGTTACCCATTATGAATTACCTATCACAAAACTATGTGTTACCGATAATTTCAGTGCTAGCAGAGAATACCTTACTGAAAACTGCTTGTCATTTCCTTCTGCTCCTCGTTGGGTTCGACACTCTTACTTATCGAAAGGACTACCATAGATCCCCTATACTTGTGGGTCATCAAGACTCTTTTCTGGCGCTGTTGCCGGGGAGTGAAGCGCCTTTGGTAGGTGGAATTTGGTAAGGAAAAAATTATATAGTGTGCTGAAATTTACTGTCACTTGTTACTATGGAAAATAATCATTTGAGGGGCTTGTTCGGGGTATCTTCACCCCGACCAGTAGAGCAAAGAGTTGCTCCTCAACCTACTGAAAATGTTTACTTTGAAATTCCTTCGGGTATGATAGAGAAACTGCTAGCTAATCCTTTTACAGGAGATGGAACATTACATCCCGATATGCACCTAATCTATGTGGATGAAGTTTGTGGATTATTTAAGCTTGCAGGTATGCTCGAGGATGTTATCAAGAAGAAGGTCTTCCCTTTATCTTTGAAGGGAAAGGCATTGACATGGTTTAGGCTATGTGATGATATTGGATCATGGAACTACAACCGATTGAAATTGGAATTTCATCAGAAGTTTTATCCTATGCATCTGGTTCATCGTGATCGTAATTATATATATAATTTTTGGCCTCGCGAAGGAGAAAGTATCGCTCAAGCTTGGGGAGGCTTAATTCAATGTTATATTCATGCCCCAATCATGAGCTCTCAAGAGAAATTATTATTCAAAAAAATTATGATCGACTTTCTCTCAATAATCGCTCCATGATTGATACTTCTTGTACTGGTTCTTTTATGATGAAGACTATTGAATTCAGATGGGATTCATTGGAAAGAATTAAACGCAACTCTGAAGGTAGGGAACTCGACGAAGGTAAGGAGTCAAGTATAACACCTAAGTTTGATTGTGTTAAATCTTTTATGGGTACCGATGCTTTTCGTGAATTTAGCACTAAATATGGACTTGACTCTGAGATAGTAGCTTCTTTCTGTGAATCATTTGCTACTCATGTTGATCTCCCTAAGGAGAAGTGGTTTAAATATCATCCCCCCATTAAATTAAAAGTAGTTGAACCTATTAAAGTTGAATAAAATACTATCACTTATAATGTTGATCCTATTGTTCCTACCACTTATATTGAGAAACCACCTTTCCCTGTTAGAATAAAGGATCATGCTAAAGCTTCAATTGTGGTTTGTAAGGGTAATGCTAGAACACCTACACCCTCTGAGAAAATTAAAGTTGAACCTGGTATTGCTATGGTTAAGGATCTCTTGGTTGATAATATTGATGGGCATGTTATTTACTTCTGTGATGAAGCTGCTAGAATTGCTAGACCCGATACTAAAAATAAACGTATTGTTGGCATGCCTATTATTTCTGTTAAAATAGGAGACCACTATTATCATGGCTTATGTGATATGAGTGCTAGTGTCAGTGCAATACCTTATACTTTATATAAAGAAATTATGCATGATATTGCACCTGCTGAGATAGAAGATATTGATGTTACTATTAAGCTTGCCAATAGAGATACTATTTCACTAGTTGGGATTGTTAGAGATGTTGAAGTCTTGTGTGGGAAAATTAAATATCCTACTGATTTTCTTGTTCTTGCTTCCCCACAAGATGACTTTTGTCCCACTATATTTGGTAGACCCTTCTTGAATACTGTTAATGCTAAGATAGACTACGAAAAGGATATTGTTACTGTTGGTTTAGGGGATATGTCTCATGATTTTAATTTTGCTAAATTTCATAGACAACCCCATGATAAAGAATTGCCTAGTAAAGATGAAATTATTGGTATTGCTTCTATTTTCGTGCCTCCTAATGATCTTGTAGAACAATATTTGCTAGACCATGAAAATGATATGTTTATGAATGAAAGAAGGGAAATAGATGAAGTATTCTTTAAACAGGGACCTATTTTCAAACACAACTTGCGTGTTGAAATTCTAGGGGATCCTCCTCCACCCAAGGGTGATCCCGCGTTTGAGCTTAAACCATTACCTGATACTCTTAAATATGCTTATCTTGATGAAAAGAAGATATATCCTATTATTATTAGTGCTAACCTTTCAGAGCAGGAATAAGAGAAATTATTGAAAACTCTGAAGAAGAACCATGCTGCTATTGTATATACTCTTGATGATCTTAAGGGCATTAGTCCCACTCTATGCCAACACAAAATAAAATTGGAGAAAGACACTAAACCGGTTGTTGATCACCAATGATGGTTAAATCTAAGATGAAAGAAGTGGCAAGAAATGAAGTACTAAAGCTTCTGGAGGCAGGTATAATTTATCATGTTGCTGATAGTCATTGGGTAAGTCATGTCCATTGTGTCCCTAAGAAGGGAGGTATTACTGTTGTTCCTAATGATAAAGACGAATTGATCCCACAAAGAATTCTTACAGGTTATAGAATGGTAATTGATTTCCGAAAATTAAATAAAGCTACTAGAAAGGATCATTACCCTTTACCTTTTATTGATCAAATGCTAGAAAGATTATCCAAACATACAGATTTTTGCTTTCTAGACAGTTATTCTGTTTTCTCTCAAATACCTGTGTCGAAAGAGGATCAGGAAAAGACCACTTTTACTTGCCCTTTCAGTACCTTTGCTTATAGACGTATGCCTTTTGGTTTATGTAATGCACCTACTACCTTTCAAAGATGTATGAATGCTATATTGTCTGACTTTTGTGAAAATATTGTTGAGGTTTTCATGGATGATTTCTCCATGTATGGAACTTCTTTTGATGATTGCTTAAGCAACCTTGATCGAGTTTTGCAGATATGTGAAGAAACTAATCTTGTCTTTAATTGGGAGAAGTGCCACTTTATGGTTAATGAAGGTATTGTCTTGGGGCATAAAATTTCTGAAAGAGGTATTGAAGTTGATAAAGCTAAAGTTGATGCTATTGAAAAGATGTCGTGTCCTAAGGACATTAAAGGTATAAGAAGTTTCCTTGGCCATGTCGGTTTTTATAGGAGGTTCATTAAAGACTTATCAAAAATTTCTAGGCCTCTGACTAATCTCTTACAAAAAGATATTCCTTTTGTATTTGATGATGATTGTGTAGAAGCATTTGAAATACTTAAGAAAGCCTTGATTTCTGCACCTATTGTTCAGCCACCTGATTGGAATTTACCCTTTGAAATTATGTGTGATGCTAGTGATTATGTTGTAGGTGCTGTTCTAGGACAAAGAGTTGATAAGAAATTAAATGTTATCCAATATGCTAGTAAAACTCTAAACAGTGCCCAGAGAAATTATGCTACTACTGAAAAATAATTTTTAGCAGTTGTATTTGCTTGTGATAAGTTCAGACCTTATATTGTTGATTCTAAAGTAACTATTCACACTGATCATGCTGCTATTAAATACCTTATGGAAAAGAAATATGCTAAACCTAGACTTATTAGATGGGTTCTCTTTCTACAAGAATTTGATTTGCATATTATTGATAGGAAGGGAGCTGAGAACCCCGTTGCAGACAACTTTTCTAGGTTAGAAAATGTTCTTGATGACCCACTCCCTATTGATGATAGTTTTCCTGATGAACAATTAGCTGTCCTAAATGCTTCTCGTACTACTCCATGGTATGTTGATTATGCTAATTTCATTGTTGCTAAATTTATACCACCTAGTTTCACATACCAGCAAAAGGAAAAGTTTTTATATGTTTTAAGACATTACTTCTAGGATGACCCAAATCTTTATAAAGAAGGAGTAGATGGTGTTATTAGACGTTGTGTACCTGAGCATGAACAGGAACATATCCTACGCAAGTGTCACTCCGAGGCTTATGGAGGACACCACGCTGGAGATAGAACTGCACATAAGGTATTACAATCCAGTTTTTATTGGCCTACACTTTTCAAAGATGCCCGTAAGTTTGTCTTGTGATGAATGTCAAAGAATTATTAATATTAGTAGACGTTAAGAAATGCCTATGAAGTATTCACTTGTTATTGAACCATTCGATGTTTGGGGCTTTGATTATATGGGACCGTTTCCTTCCTCTAATGGGTATACACATATTTTAGTTGATGTTGATTACGTTACTAAGTGGGTAGAAGCTATTCCAACTAGTAGTGCTGATCATAACACCTCTATTAAGATGCTTAAAGAAGTTATTTTTCCGAGGTTTGGAGTCCCTAGATACTTAATGACTGATGGTGGTTCACATTTTATTCATGGTGCTTTTCGTAAAATGCTTGCTAAGTATGATGTTAATCATAGAATTGCATCTCCATACCACCCACAGTCTAGTGGTCAAGTAGAACTGAGTAATAGAGAGATTAAATTAATTTTGCAAAAGACTATTAATGGATCTAGAAAGAATTGGTCCAAGAAACTTGATGATGCATTATGGGCCTATAGAACTGCTTATAAAAATCCTATGGGCATGTCTCCGTATAAAATGGTTTATGGAAAAGCATGTCACTTACCTCTCAAACTAGAACATAAGGCATATTGGGCCATTAAAGAGCTCAATTATGATTTCAAACTTGCTGGTGAGAAGAGACTATTTGACATTAGCTCACTTGATGAGTGGAGAGCCCAGGCCTATGAGAATGCCAAACTGTTTAAAGAAAAAGTTAAAAGATGGCATGACAAAAGGATACAAAAGCATGAGTTTAATGTAGGTGATTATGTTTTGTTATACAACTCTCATTTAAGATTTTTTTGCAGGAAAACTCCTCTCTAAATGGGAAGTTCCTTACGTTATCGAGGAGGTCTATTATTCTAGTGCCATAAAGATCAACAACTTCGAAGGCACAAATCCGAAGGTGGTGAACGGTTAAATAATCAAACATTATATCTCAGGTAATCCCATAAATGTTGAAACCAATGTTATTGACACCGTAACCCCGGAGGAGTACATAAGGGACACTTTCCAGAACATTTCAGACTCCGAAAAGGAATAGGTATGTGGTACGGTAAGTAAACCGACTCCAAAATAGTTCTAACATCAATTTTTCTCCGTTTTGGAATACTTAAGAAAATAGGAAAATAAGAAGTAGTCTGGAAAGGACACAAGGCATCCACAAGGGTGGAGGGCGCCCCCTGCCTCGTGGGCACCTCGTGTGCCCTCCGGACTCCATTTTCTTGCACGATATTCCTTTTGGTCGGTAAAAATTCATTATATAATCTCCCGAAGGTTTTGACCACCGTACCACGACAAAATCCTCTGTTTTGTTTTGAGTTGTTTCTACTGCAGATTAGAGCAATATGTTGTCCCAGGATTCGAAGGGAGAAGGCTATGTGGTTGATTACCTTGCAGACCCTAAGGTCTACGGGGACTTGGAGCATTATGGTTGGACCATGGAGGAAGAAGAAGACTATGATCCTAGGGGAAAGGAGGAGACGAGCTCAGATGAAGATGAAGTCCCATTACCTCAACCTGGGGACATGCATGTGGAGTTCAAAAAGTCAAGCCTCCCTGATAGAGCAAAGAAACCTAAGATCGAGTTTATCCCTTTTCGCCTCTTGCAGGAGAACAAACAAGAACTATGCAAAAAGATATTAAGCCTTGAGCAGGAGATCGATGACCTAAGGGAGTAAAATTCTATCCTCAAGTGCAAATTAAGGAAGAATCCTACGTCATCAACAACTCCATCATCACCACCTCTGAAGAAAGAGACATAAACACATGGGTATGGGCACTCCCCTTGGCAATTGCCAAGCTTGGGGGAGGTTCCCCGGTATCGTATCACACTTCTATCTTTACCCTTTTTCTTAGTTCGATCCTTTTGGTTATATCTTGATCTAGTAGAATAAAGTTTTGTATGATGTAGCTTTGAGTTTTTGTGTTGATCCTTATCTATGTAATTGAGTCCGTGAGCTATATATAATAAAGATTAGCCTTGAGTCGAGGGCTTGGTTATCTTGCTATGATCTTGAGGGAATAAAAGAAAAAAAAAGAATAAAAAGAAATAAAGAGATCATATTGATCTTATGGAGAGTAATGACTTCACATATAAAGAGTATGATGAATAAAAGTTGTTGAGAGTTGACAAACATAGTTTTGGTCATTGTTGCAATTAATAGGAGGTAATAAAGAAAGAGAGGTTTTCACATATAAATATACTATCTTGGACATCTTTTATGATTGTGAGCACTCATTAAAATATGACATGCTAAAAAGTTGATGTTGGACAAGGAAGACAATGTAATGGGTTATGTTTTCTTATATCCGAAATAAATTATATTGTCATGGATCATCCAACATGTTGAGCTTGCCTTTCCCCTCATTCTAGCCAAATTCTTTGCACCAAGTAGAGATATTACTTGTGCTTCCAAATATCCTTAAACCCAGTTTTGCCATGAGAGTCCACCATATCTACCTATGGATTGAGTAAGATCCTTCAAGTAAGTTGTCATTGTTGCAAGCAATAAAAATTGCTCTCTAAATATGTATGATCTATTAGTGTGGAGAAAACAAGCTTTATACGAGCTTGTGATATGGAAGAAATAAAAGCGACAGACTGCACAATAAAGGTCCCTACCACAAGTGGCAATATAAAGTGACATTCTTTTGCATTAAGATTTTGTGCATCCAACCATAAAAGCACATGACAACCTCTGCTTCCCTCTGTGAAGGGCCTATCTTTTATTTTTGTCTTATACCTTATACAAGAGTCATGGTGATCTTCACCTTTCCTTTTTACACTTTATCCTTTGGCAAGCACTATGTGTTGGAAAGATCCTGATATATATATATCTGAAAGTGCAACTATCCCTAGGTGGTTTTGGTAATTCATAACAACATATAGCTCATTGAGCTAATGCTATTCCAAGATGACTATTTCAGGAAAGCTCAATGATTGGCATGGCATGGATGTGAAAGTGGAACCCTCAAAATGCTAAGGACAAAGGATTGGCTCAAGCTCAAAAGCTCAAGACTCTTCATTTTATATTTTAGTGATCCAAGATCACATTGAGTCTTTAGGAAAAGCCAATACTATCAAGGAGGGATGAGGTGTTGCTTAATGAGCCTCTTGCTTCATGTGCTTAGTGATATGCTCCAAAACCCTCAACTACTTTCCCATATCCACATTTGACCTAAACCCTAAGCCAAACTCGGTCCTACCGATTCTTTCTATCCGGCGCCACCGAGTTTCACTTGTCATAGCCATTGCCAAACCCTAAGAAAATCGGTTCTACCGATAGGGATCTCGGTCTCACCGAAATGGGATTGCAAACTCTCTGTTTCCCTTTCGTAACTTTTCGGTCTCACCGAAAGAGCGGATCGGTCCCACCGAGATTGCAATGTAAATTCAGTGTTTCCTTTTTGTAACTTTTCGGTCTCACCGAAAGAGCAAATCGGTGCCACCGAGTTTGCCTGACCAACTCTCTGGTTAGCTAATTACCAAAATTGGTCTCACCGAGTTTGTGTAATCGGTCTCACCGAGATTACGTTATGCCCAAACCCTAACCATATCGGTCCTACCGAGTTGCATGTCAGTCCCACCGAAAATCTCTAACGGTCACTAGGTTTACCTTTTCGGTCCGACCGAGTTTGTTGATTCGGTCCCACCGAGATTGGAAAACTGTGTGTAACGGTTGGATTTTGTGTGGAGGCTATATATACCCCTCCACCTCCTCTTCATTCGTGGAGAGAGCCATCAGAACACATACACAATTCCAACTCATATGTTCTGAGAGAGAACCACCTACTCATGTGTTGAGACCCAAGATATTCCATTCCTACCATATGAATCTTGATCTCTAGCCTTCCCGAAGTTGCTTTCCACTCAAATATTCTTTCCACAAAATCCAAATCCTATGAGAGAGAGTTGAGTGTTGGGGAGACTATCATTTGAAGCACAAGAGCAAGGAGTTCATTACCTACACACCATTTGTTACTTCTTGGAGAGTGGTGTCTCCTAGATTGGCTAGGTGTCACTTGGGAGCCTCCGACAAGATTGTGGAGTTGAACCAAGGAGTTTGTAAGGGCAAGGAGATCGCCTACTTCGTGAAGATCTACGCTAGTGAGGCAAGTCCTTCGTGGGCGATGGCCATGGTGGGATAGACAAGGTTGCTTCTTCGTGGACCCTTCGTGGGTGGTTGCTTCTTCGTGGACCCTTCATGGGTGGAGCCCTTCGTGGACTCGCGCAACCATTACCCTTCGTGGGTGGAGCCCTCCGTGGACTCGCGCAACCGTTACCCTTCGTGGGTTGAAGTCTCCATCAACGTGGATATAGGATAGCACCACCTATCCGAACCACGGGAAAAACATCCGTGTCTCCAATTGCGTTTGAATTCTCCAAACCCTTCCCTTTACATTCTTGCAAGTTGCATGCTTTACTTTCCGCTGCCAATATACTCTTTGCATGCTTGCTTGAATTGTGTGATGATTGCTTGACTTGTCCTACAATAGCTAAAATCTGCCAAGAACTAAAATTGGGAAAAGGTTAAGTTTTTATTTGGTCAAGTAGTCTAATCACCCCCCCCCCTCTAGACATACTTTCGATCCTACAAGTGGTATCAGAGCTTTGGTCTCCATTTGCTTTGATCTCCATGGCTTTTGGTGGTCATAGCCTTGGTTTCACAACCTAGGAGAGTATGGCGTCTAGCGAGGGAAATTATCACCGTAGAGGTCCTTACTTTGATGGTACTAATTTTGCTAGTTGGAAGCATAAAATGAAAATGCATATTCTTGGACATAACCCCGCCGTTTGGGCTATTGTGTGTGTTGTTTTGCAAGGTGACTTCTTTGATGGGAAAGAACCAAACCGTGAAGCTACCGCGGATGAGTTGAAGATGTTGCAATACAATGCTCAAGCTTGTGATATTCTCTTCAACGGATTGTGCCCCAAAGAATTCAAAAAAATCAGCCGTCTTGAGAATGCAAAGGAAATTTGGGACACTTTGATTGATATGCACGAAGGTACCGACTCCGTCAAGGAATCCAAGTTGGATGTGCTTCAAAGTCAACTTGACAAGTTCAAAATGAAAGATGGTGAAGGTGTCGCTGAAATGTACTCTAGGCTTGCTCTCATCACAAATGAGATTGCCGGCTTAGGAAGTGAAGAGATGACCGATAGATTCATCATTAAGAAGATTCTAAGAGCCTTGGATAGAAAATATGATACCGTGTGCACATTGATCCAAATGATGCCCAATTACAAAGATCTCAAGCCAACGGAGGTGATTGGAAGAATTGTTGCTCATGAGATGTCACTTAAGGATAAAGAGGAACTTCACAACAAATCAAGTGGTGCCTACAAAGCCTCATGTGAAGCCCCTACATCATCAAGTGAGAAACAAAACTTCAATGAAGAATTGAGCTTAATGGTGAAGAACTTCAACAAGTTCTACAAGAGTAGAAGCAAAGATAGAAGCTTCAAGTCAAGGTCCTACAATGACAAAAGATCTTCTAGTCGAGAGCGAAACTGCTACAGTTGTGGAAGACCCGGACACTATTCCAATGAGTGTACGGCTCCCTACAAGAGAAGAGAAGATTCTCCAAAAAGAAGCAAAGAATCACCACCAAGAGAGAGAAGGAGTAGAGATGATCGTTATGAACGAAGATA
Source organism: Triticum urartu (assembly GCF_056163025.1). Lineage (NCBI taxonomy): Eukaryota > Viridiplantae > Streptophyta > Magnoliopsida > Poales > Poaceae > Triticum > Triticum urartu. Next base: position 224,578,359 of record NC_141878.1, read on the forward strand.
CTCACAGAGAAGCAAGGATTCGGAAAGGAAGGAAAAATCATCAAGGAGCTACACAAAACGAAGACATCAAGCTCATGTTGGTGAATGGGTATCCGGCTCCGACTCCGACAGCCACTCCGAGAGAAGTTATCACTCCAACTCCGAAGATACTCAAGATGAAGGTGTTGCCGGTCTAGCACTTGTGTCAACCAACTCCTACGACATATTTGACTCACCAAATGAAGGAATTGGAAGATGCTTCATGGTCAAAGGTCCTAAGGTAACACACCCCGAGTATGTTGATTTCAATAGTGATGAAGATGACTTGTTAGGTGATGATTTGCTTGTTGACAACTCTAGTGATGAATACTATGATGAAACGTCAATTAATCATGCTAATCAAGATAAAACGAATGACAATGATAAGGAGAAGATTGAGGCTCTAACTAAAGAAATAAACACTCTTAAGTTAGCTCATGAAACTATCTTCGAAGATCATCGAGAACTTTTAAGAGCTCATGAGAAATTACGCTTTGAAAAGCTCAACCTTGAGAAAGAGCATGAGTTCTTAAAAGCAATCAATGATGATCTCCGCAAGAAAAGTTCTTCTTACATTGCCAAGCGTTTACTCTTATCCACTTACATGCCTCAAGTCAAGTCTAGTAACAAGAACAAGAAAGATTCTTCCTCTAGCAGTAACAATGATCATGCTAAATCCAATATTGTTGCTTCTAGTAGTTCTCTTGATTCCACTAATGATTCTCTTAGCCAAGTTACACTTGAGCAAGAAAATAGCTTATTGAAGGGAATTATAGAGAAAGGAGTGTACAAAAGCCTTGCCAGGAGTAAGCAATTCGAGGAAATTGTGCGCAAGCAAGGAATGCACCGGAAGAATCAAGGTGTTGGTTTTGAACGAAAGTTCAATGCCAATGGAGTTGAGTGGGAAGAAGATCAATACCCCAAGACAAAGTTTGTTCCTCAACAAGAGAAGTATGATACTTCTTTCAAGGGGACACAAGCTCAAGATGATCTTCCACCACAAGACTACAAGCAAAAAGGCAAGGACAAGCTTCAAGAGGAAATTGATGCATTTGAAGAAGCTCCTAAGACCTTAGTCAAGTGGATTCCCAAGACTACTTCAAGTTCCACTTCATCAAGTACGACTACAACTCCAAGGATTCCCATCAAGATGGTGTGGATCCAAAAGAAGAAGAACTAGAGAGTTCTTGAGGGTGACTCCGCCAACATACTTCACTCTTATCATTTTGGCAAGAACAAGTGCAATCAACTTCCACATCTTGCACTAGTTCAAGGAGTCACAAACCCTCTTGTTGGTAAGACAAGGGACAAGGTAACCTAAAAGTTTTCATGGACATCATCTTGTGTGTGCATCACTCTATGTCTATGGATATCCTTGTTTGTTCCTTGTGGGACTAACCCATGTAGGTATTGAAAGTGCAATTCACTCAAATGGATATCTCCAAGTGATCTACATCAACATTGAGCATCCACATCTTCAACATCTACATGAAGTCATCATCGACAAAACCCGAGGTTAGTTCATCCCTCTAAGGGGGGATATCACATCTAGGGGGAGCTTTACTCTAAGACTTGAGCTAAAGCAACTCTAAAGATGTGAACACAACAATGCTTTATGTAAAAGTGGTAACCCCACTTGAGATTAAACGATGAGTATGACCTATGATCAAGTGTTCTCACTTGACTCCTAAGTCAATATACTCATATATAGATGACCTTGTCATCGCAAATTGCTTGATAGATGCTAGAATTGGTTGTGCATGCCTTGTCACATATTTCATTTGCCATCTTATTGTGTGAGCATGCTGGTTGCATATTTTACTCATTTGAGGACATCCACTTGTTGTTTTGATTGTTTGGTTTTATTTCCTTTTGCCAAGTGGATGGACAAGAATGCCTAAGAACCTCCTCTAGCTATCTATGCTTTTCTCGTCTCAAACTCTATTCATGCTACATCACAAAATTTGATCAAGTCAGATTCGAACCACTCTGTGTGAGGAGCGCTCGGAGTCCCCGATTCGTCATAGACTTAAACTTCCAAAACCTCTTTATGATTCTCGGTCTGACCGATACCCCACTTTTGGTCCTACCGAGATCATTAAGTTGATCTAGGTTTTCGATCTCGGTGCAACCAATTTGAATCATTCGGTCACACCGAGTTGCAACAACTGTATACAGTTTTGCATCTCGGTGCCACCGTGTTGTTCCACTCGGTCACACCGACAGGGTCGGGCTATATATAGTCACGGGCAAAAAATTTGGAAATTTCTCCGAACCCCTTCGCCCGCGCGATAGCCTTCTCTGCCAACTTGGTCTCCGGATCGTCTCCTCGCCACCAGCTGCCTCCAGTCGCTAGTCTCCGTCGCCGTCAACGGGAATTCTACCCCGCCGTTGCCGCCGCAGAGAGTCTCCGCCAAACTAGGGTATGGACTCGATCTTTGTGCTATTCTCCAATCCGATTCTTAGCACATTGTGATCATCATGATTCTTGCCACGATTGAAACACTCCTATCCAGTCAATGCGCTCGTAGATTAGGTTTGATTCGAAAATTTTAGGGTTAGGTTTCCGCCGAAACCATCTCGGACCCACCGAGTTGAAAAACTCGGTCCCACCGATTTGGCTTATGCCATTGCACAAGTGAGACTCGGTCTGACCGAGAATTACTTATCGGTGTGACCGATTTTGGAACTCTGTGAAACCCTAGCAGTCTCGGTGCCACCGAACTGTGACTCGGTCTGACCGAGTTCACTAGTTTAGGTGCCAAAACTACTTCGGTATCACCGAGTTTAAAAATCGGTAGATCCGAGATGATTTCAGTGGGAAACTAAAACTAAGTTTTTGGATCATTCTTTTGCAAAAATCTCTGCATTTTGTGATGCTCATCCACTCTATCTCATCTATAATCTATTCACAGGGTCAGCAGTCAGAGTTTGCAACATGTCTGATCAGAGTGACAGCCAGAACATGTCAGAACAGCAAGTGCAGATGAGTGAGGGCACTAGTCCCTCAAGTTCTTCAGATGATGGCAGCAGAAGTACTCCTAGCAATCTGCCTAAAGCTGCCACCAGACAGAGAAAGAAGAGAACCTCAGAATCAGAGGATGAGGACTATGTGGCAGAAGAGGAAGCAACTTCCAAGAGAGTTGAGCCAGCACAGGGCACAAAGCCGGGGTTAAAGATCAAAAGGCCAGCAGGCAGGCAGCCTATGTCAAAGGCCAGAGCTTCAACTGAGAAGCCCACTCCCATAGAGCCAGTTGCTGCTGAAGGCAAGAAAAGAAAGGAAAGGGTGAAGAAAACCGTAGCCAGAGTGCTTGGCAAGGCTTCCATCATGGAAGATGAGGAGGAAGAAGAAGAGGTAGCTGCACCAGCACCTAAGGCACCCAAGCTGATGGGTGATGCCATAAGATCAAGGGCAGCTGCTTCCAAGGCCAAGCCAGCTCCAAAGCCAAAACCAAAGAGGAATACAAGAAGCATCCCAGCTGCTGAGAAGAACAAGGCCCCAGTGCCTGACACTGCAGAAGATGATGAAGAGCAAGTTCTCAGAAAACTCAAGCCCAAGATCCCAGACCACAACGATGCTCATCCTGTAGCTGAGGATATGAAGCTCAGGAGAGACTCAGGGCTGAGGAAGTGGAGAGAAGCAGATCCGTATGCTTCAAGGAGGAGGACTGCTGTTGACTACAGGTTCCACACTAAGGAACAGCAGGACTTCCATGAGACAGTCTTATTGGACAAGAAGCCAATTGTATGTGATATGAGATGGGTTGATTGGCAATACATCAAGGACAATGAAGAGTACTACCCTGGAGTGCAGGACAGCTTCAAGGCATGTGGAGTAGAGGACTTTGTTGGGCAGAAGCTCACAAAGTGGAACGAGGAGCTTATCATGCAGTTCTACTCCACAGCACATTTTTATCCAGATGGTAGGATAATTTGGATGTCAGAAGGTACGAGGTACCAGTCTACAGTTGCTGAATGGGCACAGCTCATCAATGCCCCAGAGGAGCATGAGGATGACTTGGATATCTATGCCAAGAAGAAGATGGACCACAACTCTATGTCCAATATGTACAAGGAAATTCCAAACGAGGCTCTTGAAACTTTCAAATTTGGCTCAGTGCATTATCTTCTGTCAGGGCTACCAACTATTAATTGGATTTTGAGGCACACTCTCTTGCCCAAGTCAGGTGATCACAAGATGATCAGAGGCCATGCAATCAATTTGCTTCATGTATTTGATGTACCTCAGAAATTCAAGGTCATGAGCCTCATAGTAGAGACTATCAAGAGGATTGCAGCAGATCAGAAGAGGAGCTGTGGTTATGCCCCTCAGATACAGGAGTTGATCAACTCAAAGATGGGCACAGGCATATACTTATTGGACAAGGAACACCTGCCCATCCATCCAGACTTTGAGGACAATCAAGTTGTCATGAATGAGAATGAACCATCATCTGCACAAGCACAAGCAAAGAAGGAGAAGGCAAGGAAGGAGAAAGCTGCCAAGATGCCAACTCAAGAGGAGGCATCTGATTATTTCTTGAAAACCAAACAAGAGCAGCTTGGTTACTTGATTGCATCCACACTGAGGATTGAGCAAGGACTGGCCACCCTCACTCAGAACCAGCAGAGCTTAAAAAGAATCATGGAACAGAAGTTCTATGACCTAGATGTCAAAGTAACAGAGATTCAGTCTGCAGTGGAACAATTACAGGATGATATGCAGGAGAGGAAGGGCAAGACTATAACTGATGCATTTGCCAGAGTGCCAAGAGCTCAGAGATCATATGTAGTGCCAGTTGCTGACACCAGAGCCACCACTTCTGCACCAGCTACAGCTTCAGTTCCACCAGCTCCAGCATCCACTTCAGCCTCGACTCCGACCACGTCTACAGAAGGCTTCGTCCTTGGAGTGATCCGGACTCCACCACCACCTGAAGATCAAGCCTGAGTGTCGACTTAGCACTATGCATTTTCTAGGAACTTTTTGGTAACTTGTTGCCAAAGGGGGAGAAAATGTATAGATCATAGGCTTCGAGAGAGAGTGTTGCTTTTATTCTCTCTTGTTTTATTTGGTGGTTTTTCGAACTTTGTTTGCTTTTGTGTGAGATACTATGTCACTGCTCGTGAGACATTGATGATCATGTGTTTGATCATAAGCTACACTTAATGTTTGCTTAATATTATCATCTTATCTATCTTATGTGATCATTCACTATTCTTGGTGATGAGTGCATGTATTTCATTCTTATCATTTTAAGCGCTCCACCAAGATGTATGTGACATGGAAGAGTAACCCATGACTCTAACTCTTTGTGCATTTGCAGTCCAAAGCAAATCTTAAATATGCACAAATTTAGGGGGAGCTCTTACTTGTCACATACTTCTCAAAGCGACGATATATTTCATACTTATTATCATTTGTCGAAGCTTTGATCTATATGTTGTCATCAATTACCAAAAGGGGGGAGATTGAAAGTGCAACTATCCCTAGGTGGTTTTGGTAATTCATAACAACATATAGCTCACTGAGCTAATGCTATTCCAAGATGACTATTTCAGGAAAGCTCAATGATTGGCATGGCATGGATGTGAAAGTGGAACCCTCAAAATGCTAAGGACAAAGGATTGGCTCAAGCTCAAAAGCTCAAGACTCTTCATTTTATATTTTAGTGATCCAAGATCACATTGAGTCTTTAGGAAAAGCCAATACTATCAAGGAGGGATGAGGTGTTGCTTAATGAGCCTCTTGCTTCATGTGCTTAGTGATATGCTCCAAAACCCTCAACTACTTTCCCATATCCACATTTGACCTAAACCCTAAGCCAAACTCGGTCCTACCGATTCTTTCTATCCGGCGCCACCGAGTTTCACTTGTCATAGCCATTGCCAAACCCTAAGAAAATCGGTTCTACCGATAGGGATCTCGGTCTCACCGAAATGGGATTGCAAACTCTCTGTTTCCCTTTCGTAACTTTTCGGTCTCACCGAAAGAGCGGATCGGTCCCACCGAGATTGCAATGTAAATTCAGTGTTTCCTTTTTGTAACTTTTCGGTCTCACCGAAAGAGCAAATCGGTGCCACCGAGTTTGCCTGACCAACTCTCTGGTTAGCTAATTACCAAAATCGGTCTCACCGAGTTTGTGTAATCGGTCTCACCGAGATTACGTTATGCCCAAACCCTAACCATATCGGTCCTACCGAGTTGCATGTCAGTCCCACCGAAAATCTCTAACGGTCACTAGGTTTACCTTTTCGGTCCGACCGAGTTTGTTGATTTGGTCCCACCGAGATTGGAAAACTGTGTGTAACGGTTGGATTTTGTGTGGAGGCTATATATACCCCTCCACCTCCTCTTCATTCGTGGAGAGAGCCATCAGAACACATACACAATTCCAACTCATATGTTCTGAGAGAGAACCACCTACTCATGTGTTGAGACCCAAGATATTCCATTCCTACCATATGAATCTTGATCTCTAGCCTTCCCGAAGTTGCTTTCCACTCAAATATTCTTTCCACAAAATCCAAATCCTATGAGAGAGAGTTGAGTGTTGGGGAGACTATCATTTGAAGCACAAGAGCAAGGAGTTCATTACCTACACACCATTTGTTACTTCTTGGAGAGTGGTGTCTCCTAGATTGGCTAGGTGTCACTTGGGAGCCTCCGACAAGATTGTGGAGTTGAACCAAGGAGTTTGTAAGGGCAAGGAGATCGCCTACTTCGTGAAGATCTACGCTAGTGAGGCAAGTCCTTCGTGGGCGATGGCCATGGTGGGATAGACAAGGTTGCTTCTTCGTGGACCCTTCGTGGGTGGTTGCTTCTTCGTGGACCCTTCATGGGTGGAGCCCTTCGTGGACTCGCGCAACCATTACCCTTCGTGGGTGGAGCCCTCCGTGGACTCGCGCAACCGTTACCCTTCGTGGGTTGAAGTCTCCATCAACGTGGATATAGGATAGCACCACCTATCCGAACCACGGGAAAAACATCCGTGTCTCCAATTGCGTTTGAATTCTCCAAACCCTTCCCTTTACATTCTTGCAAGTTGCATGCTTTACTTTCCGCTGCCAATATACTCTTTGCATGCTTGCTTGAATTGTGTGATGATTGCTTGACTTGTCCTACAATAGCTAAAATCTGCCAAGAACTAAAATTGGGAAAAGGTTAAGTTTTTATTTGGTCAAGTAGTCTAATCACCCCCCCCCCTCTAGACATACTTTCGATCCTACAAGTGGTATCAGAGCTTTGGTCTCCATTTGCTTTGATCTCCATGGCTTTTGGTGGTCATAGCCTTGGTTTCACAACCTAGGAGAGTATGGCGTCTAGCGAGGGAAATTATCACCGTAGAGGTCCTTACTTTGATGGTACTAATTTTGCTAGTTGGAAGCATAAAATGAAAATGCATATTCTTGGACATAACCCCGCCGTTTGGGCTATTGTGTGTGTTGTTTTGCAAGGTGACTTCTTTGATGGGAAAGAACCAAACCGTGAAGCTACCGCGGATGAGTTGAAGATGTTGCAATACAATGCTCAAGCTTGTGATATTCTCTTCAACGGATTGTGCCCCAAAGAATTCAAAAAAATCAGCCGTCTTGAGAATGCAAAGGAAATTTGGGACACTTTGATTGATATGCACGAAGGTACCGACTCCGTCAAGGAATCCAAGTTGGATGTGCTTCAAAGTCAACTTGACAAGTTCAAAATGAAAGATGGTGAAGGTGTCGCTGAAATGTACTCTAGGCTTGCTCTCATCACAAATGAGATTGCCGGCTTAGGAAGTGAAGAGATGACCGATAGATTCATCATTAAGAAGATTCTAAGAGCCTTGGATGGAAAATATGATACCGTGTGCACATTGATCCAAATGATGCCCAATTACAAAGATCTCAAGCCAACGGAGGTGATTGGAAGAATTGTTGCTCATGAGATGTCACTTAAGGATAAAGAGGAACTTCACAACAAATCAAGTGGTGCCTACAAAGCCTCATGTGAAGCCCCTACATCATCAAGTGAGAAACAAAACTTCAATGAAGAATTGAGCTTAATGGTGAAGAACTTCAACAAGTTCTACAAGAGTAGAAGCAAAGATAGAAGCTTCAAGTCAAGGTCCTACAATGACAAAAGATCTTCTAGTCGAGAGCGAAACTGCTACAGTTGTGGAAGACCCGGACACTATTCCAATGAGTGTACGGCTCCCTACAAGAGAAGAGAAGATTCTCCAAAAAGAAGCAAAGAATCACCACCAAGAGAGAGAAGGAGTAGAGATGATCGTTATGAACGAAGATACTCACAGAGAAGCAAGGATTCGGAAAGGAAGGAAAAATCATCAAGGAGCTACACAAAACGAAGACATCAAGCTCATGTTGGTGAATGGGTATCCGGCTCCGACTCCGACAGCCACTCCGAGAGAAGTTATCACTCCAACTCCGAAGATACTCAAGATGAAGGTGTTGCCGGTCTAGCACTTGTGTCAACCAACTCCTACGACATATTTGACTCACCAAATGAAGGAATTGGAAGATGCTTCATGGTCAAAGGTCCTAAGGTAACACACCCCGAGTATGTTGATTTCAATAGTGATGAAGATGACTTGTTAGGTGATGATTTGCTTGTTGACAACTCTAGTGATGAATACTATGATGAAACGTCAATTAATCATGCTAATCAAGATAAAACGAATGACAATGATAAGGAGAAGATTGAGGCTCTAACTAAAGAAATAAACACTCTTAAGTTAGCTCATGAAACTATCTTCGAAGATCATCGAGAACTTTTAAGAGCTCATGAGAAATTACGCTTTGAAAAGCTCAACCTTGAGAAAGAGCATGAGTTCTTAAAAGCAATCAATGATGATCTCCGCAAGAAAAGTTCTTCTTACATTGCCAAGCGTTTACTCTTATCCACTTACATGCCTCAAGTCAAGTCTAGTAACAAGAACAAGAAAGATTCTTCCTCTAGCAGTAACAATGATCATGCTAAATCCAATATTGTTGCTTCTAGTAGTTCTCTTGATTCCACTAATGATTCTCTTAGCCAAGTTACACTTGAGCAAGAAAATAGCTTATTGAAGGGAATTATAGAGAAAGGAGTGTACAAAAGCCTTGCCAGGAGTAAGCAATTCGAGGAAATTGTGCGCAAGCAAGGAATGCACCGGAAGAATCAAGGTGTTGGTTTTGAACGAAAGTTCAATGCCAATGGAGTTGAGTGGGAAGAAGATCAATACCCCAAGACAAAGTTTGTTCCTCAACAAGAGAAGTATGATACTTCTTTCAAGGGGACACAAGCTCAAGATGATCTTCCACCACAAGACTACAAGCAAAAAGGCAAGGACAAGCTTCAAGAGGAAATTGATGCATTTGAAGAAGCTCCTAAGACCTTAGTCAAGTGGATTCCCAAGACTACTTCAAGTTCCACTTCATCAAGTACGACTACAACTCCAAGGATTCCCATCAAGATGGTGTGGATCCAAAAGAAGAAGAACTAGAGAGTTCTTGAGGGTGACTCCGCCAACATACTTCACTCTTATCATTTTGGCAAGAACAAGTGCAATCAACTTCCACATCTTGCACTAGTTCAAGGAGTCACAAACCCTCTTGTTGGTAAGACAAGGGACAAGGTAACCTAAAAGTTTTCATGGACATCATCTTGTGTGTGCATCACTCTATGTCTATGGATATCCTTGTTTGTTCCTTGTGGGACTAACCCATGTAGGTATTGAAAGTGCAATTCACTCAAATGGATATCTCCAAGTGATCTACATCAACATTGAGCATCCACATCTTCAACATCTACATGAAGTCATCATCGACAAAACCCGAGGTTAGTTCATCCCTCTAAGGGGGGATATCACATCTAGGGGGAGCTTTACTCTAAGACTTGAGCTAAAGCAACTCTAAAGATGTGAACACAACAATGCTTTATGTAAAAGTGGTAACCCCACTTGAGATTAAACGATGAGTATGACCTATGATCAAGTGTTCTCACTTGACTCCTAAGTCAATATACTCATATATAGATGACCTTGTCATCGCAAATTGCTTGATAGATGCTAGAATTGGTTGTGCATGCCTTGTCACATATTTCATTTGCCATCTTATTGTGTGAGCATGCTGGTTGCATATTTTACTCATTCGAGGACATCCACTTGTTGTTTTGATTGTTTGGTTTTATTTCCTTTTGCCAAGTGGATGGACAAGAATGCCTAAGAACCTCCTCTAGCTATCTATGCTTTTCTCGTCTCAAACTCTATTCATGCTACATCACAAAATTTGATCAAGTCAGATTCGAACCACTCTGTGTGAGGAGCGCTCGGAGTCCCCGATTCGTCATAGACTTAAACTTCCAAAACCTCTTTATGATTCTCGGTCTGACCGATACCCCACTTTTGGTCCTACCGAGATCATTAAGTTGATCTAGGTTTTCGATCTCGGTGCAACCAATTTGAATCATTCGGTCACACCGAGTTGCAACAACTGTATACAGTTTTGCATCTCGGTGCCACCGTGTTGTTCCACTCGGTCACACCGACAGGGTCGGGCTATATATAGTCACGGGCAAAAAATTTGGAAATTTCTCCGAACCCCTTCGCCCGCGCGATAGCCTTCTCTGCCAACTTGGTCTCCGGATCGTCTCCTCGCCACCAGCTGCCTCCAGTCGCTAGTCTCCGTCGCCGTCAACGGGAATTCTACCCCGCCGTTGCCGCCGCAGAGAGTCTCCGCCAAACTAGGGTATGGACTCGATCTTTGTGCTATTCTCCAATCCGATTCTTAGCACATTGTGATCATCATGATTCTTGCCACGATTGAAACACTCCTATCCAGTCAATGCGCTCGTAGATTAGGTTTGATTCGAAAATTTTAGGGTTAGGTTTCCGCCGAAACCATCTCGGACCCACCGAGTTGAAAAACTCGGTCCCACCGATTTGGCTTATGCCATTGCACAAGTGAGACTCGGTCTGACCGAGAATTACTTATCGGTGTGACCGATTTTGGAACTCTGTGAAACCCTAGCAGTCTCGGTGCCACCGAACTGTGACTCGGTCTGACCGAGTTCACTAGTTTAGGTGCCAAAACTACTTCGGTATCACCGAGTTTAAAAATCGGTAGATTCGAGATGATTTCAGTGGGAAACTAAAACTAAGTTTTTGGATCATTCTTTTGCAAAAATCTCTGCATTTTGTGATGCTCATCCACTCTATCTCATCTATAATCTATTCACAGGGTCAGCAGTCAGAGTTTGCAACATGTCTGATCAGAGTGACAGCCAGAACATGTCAGAACAGCAAGTGCAGATGAGTGAGGGCACTAGTCCCTCAAGTTCTTCAGATGATGGCAGCAGAAGTACTCCTAGCAATCTGCCTAAAGCTGCCACCAGACAGAGAAAGAAGAGAACCTCAGAATCAGAGGATGAGGACTATGTGGCAGAAGAGGAAGCAACTTCCAAGAGAGTTGAGCCAGCACAGGGCACAAAGCCGGGGTTAAAGATCAAAAGGCCAGCAGGCAGGCAGCCTATGTCAAAGGCCAGAGCTTCAACTGAGAAGCCCACTCCCATAGAGCCAGTTGCTGCTGAAGGCAAGAAAAGAAAGGAAAGGGTGAAGAAAACCGTAGCCAGAGTGCTTGGCAAGGCTTCCATCATGGAAGATGAGGAGGAAGAAGAAGAGGTAGCTGCACCAGCACCTAAGGCACCCAAGCTGATGGGTGATGCCATAAGATCAAGGGCAGCTGCTTCCAAGGCCAAGCCAGCTCCAAAGCCAAAACCAAAGAGGAATACAAGAAGCATCCCAGCTGCTGAGAAGAACAAGGCCCCAGTGCCTGACACTGCAGAAGATGATGAAGAGCAAGTTCTCAGAAAACTCAAGCCCAAGATCCCAGACCACAACGATGCTCATCCTGTAGCTGAGGATATGAAGCTCAGGAGAGACTCAGGGCTGAGGAAGTGGAGAGAAGCAGATCCGTATGCTTCAAGGAGGAGGACTGCTGTTGACTACAGGTTCCACACTAAGGAACAGCAGGACTTCCATGAGACAGTCTTATTGGACAAGAAGCCAATTGTATGTGATATGAGATGGGTTGATTGGCAATACATCAAGGACAATGAAGAGTACTACCCTGGAGTGCAGGACAGCTTCAAGGCATGTGGAGTAGAGGACTTTGTTGGGCAGAAGCTCACAAAGTGGAACGAGGAGCTTATCATGCAGTTCTACTCCACAGCACATTTTTATCCAGATGGTAGGATAATTTGGATGTCAGAAGGTACGAGGTACCAGTCTACAGTTGCTGAATGGGCACAGCTCATCAATGCCCCAGAGGAGCATGAGGATGACTTGGATATCTATGCCAAGAAGAAGATGGACCACAACTCTATGTCCAATATGTACAAGGAAATTCCAAACGAGGCTCTTGAAACTTTCAAATTTGGCTCAGTGCATTATCTTCTGTCAGGGCTACCAACTATTAATTGGATTTTGAGGCACACTCTCTTGCCCAAGTCAGGTGATCACAAGATGATCAGAGGCCATGCAATCAATTTGCTTCATGTATTTGATGTACCTCAGAAATTCAAGGTCATGAGCCTCATAGTAGAGACTATCAAGAGGATTGCAGCAGATCAGAAGAGGAGCTGTGGTTATGCCCCTCAGATACAGGAGTTGATCAACTCAAAGATGGGCACAGGCATATACTTATTGGACAAGGAACACCTGCCCATCCATCCAGACTTTGAGGACAATCAAGTTGTCATGAATGAGAATGAACCATCATCTGCACAAGCACAAGCAAAGAAGGAGAAGGCAAGGAAGGAGAAAGCTGCCAAGATGCCAACTCAAGAGGAGGCATCTGATTATTTCTTGAAAACCAAACAAGAGCAGCTTGGTTACTTGATTGCATCCACACTGAGGATTGAGCAAGGACTGGCCACCCTCACTCAGAATCAGCAGAGCTTAAAAAGAATCATGGAACAGAAGTTCTATGACCTAGATGTCAAAGTAACAGAGATTCAGTCTGCAGTGGAACAATTACAGGATGATATGCAGGAGAGGAAGGGCAAGACTATAACTGATGCATTTGCCAGAGTGCCAAGAGCTCAGAGATCATATGTAGTGCCAGTTGCTGACACCAGAGCCACCACTTCTGCACCAGCTACAGCTTCAGTTCCACCAGCTCCAGCATCCACTTCAGCCTCGACTCCGACCACGTCTACAGAAGGCTTCGTCCTTGGAGTGATCCGGACTCCACCACCACCTGAAGATCAAGCCTGAGTGTCGACTTAGCACTATGCATTTTCTAGGAACTTTTTGGTAACTTGTTGCCAAAGGGGGAGAAAATGTATAGATCATAGGCTTCGAGAGAGAGTGTTGCTTTTATTCTCTCTTGTTTTATTTGGTGGTTTTTCGAACTTTGTTTGCTTTTGTGTGAGATACTATGTCACTGCTCGTGAGACATTGATGATCATGTGTTTGATCATAAGCTACACTTAATGTTTGCTTAATATTATCATCTTATCTATCTTATGTGATCATTCACTATTCTTGGTGATGAGTGCATGTATTTCATTCTTATCATTTTAAGCGCTCCACCAAGATGTATGTGACATGGAAGAGTAACCCATGACTCTAACTCTTTGTGCATTTGCAGTCCAAAGCAAATCTTAAATATGCACAAATTTAGGGGGAGCTCTTACTTGTCACATACTTCTCAAAGCGACGATATATTTCATACTTATTATCATTTGTCGAAGCTTTGATCTATATGTTGTCATCAATTACCAAAAGGGGGGAGATTGAAAGTGCAACTATCCCTAGGTGGTTTTGGTAATTCATAACAACATATAGCTCACTGAGCTAATGCTATTCCAAGATGACTATTTCAGGAAAGCTCAATGATTGGCATGGCATGGATGTGAAAGTGGAACCCTCAAAATGCTAAGGACAAAGGATTGGCTCAAGCTCAAAAGCTCAAGACTCTTCATTTTATATTTTAGTGATCCAAGATCACATTGAGTCTTTAGGAAAAGCCAATACTATCAAGGAGGGATGAGGTGTTGCTTAATGAGCCTCTTGCTTCATGTGCTTAGTGATATGCTCCAAAACCCTCAACTACTTTCCCATATCCACATTTGACCTAAACCCTAAGCCAAACTCGGTCCTACCGATTCTTTCTATCCGGCGCCACCGAGTTTCACTTGTCATAGCCATTGCCAAACCCTAAGAAAATCGGTTCTACCGATAGGGATCTCGGTCTCACCGAAATGGGATTGCAAACTCTCTGTTTCCCTTTCGTAACTTTTCGGTCTCACCGAAAGAGCGGATCGGTCCCACCGAGATTGCAATGTAAATTCAGTGTTTCCTTTTTGTAACTTTTCGGTCTCACCGAAAGAGCAAATCGGTGCCACCGAGTTTGCCTGACCAACTCTCTGGTTAGCTAATTACCAAAATCGGTCTCACCGAGTTTGTGTAATCGGTCTCACCGAGATTACGTTATGCCCAAACCCTAACCATATCGGTCCTACCGAGTTGCATGTCAGTCCCACCGAAAATCTCTAACGGTCACTAGGTTTACCTTTTCGGTCCGACCGAGTTTGTTGATTCGGTCCCACCGAGATTGGAAAACTGTGTGTAATGGTTGGATTTTGTGTGGAGGCTATATATACCCCTCCACCTCCTCTTCATTCGTGGAGAGAGCCATCAGAACACATACACAATTCCAACTCATATGTTCTGAGAGAGAACCACCTACTCATGTGTTGAGACCCAAGATATTCCATTCCTACCATATGAATCTTGATCTCTAGCCTTCCCCAAGTTGCTTTCCACTCAAATATTCTTTCCACAAAATCCAAATCCTATGAGAGAGAGTTGAGTGTTGGGGAGACTATCATTTGAAGCACAAGAGCAAGGAGTTCATTACCTACACACCATTTGTTACTTCTTGGAGAGTGGTGTCTCCTAGATTGGCTAGGTGTCACTTGGGAGCCTCCGACAAGATTGTGGAGTTGAACCAAGGAGTTTGTAAGGGCAAGGAGATCACCTACTTCGTGAAGATCTACCGCTAGTGAGGCAAGTCCTTCGTGGGCGATGGCCATGGTGGGATAGACAAGGTTGCTTCTTCGTGGACCCTTCGTGGGTGGTTGCTTCTTCGTGGACCCTTCGTGGGTGGAGCCCTCCGTGGACTCGCGCAACCATTACCCTTCATGGGTGGAGCCCTCCGTGGACTCGCGCAACCGTTACCCTTCGTGGGTTGAAGTCTCCATCAACGTGGATGTAGGATAGCACCACCTATCCGAACCACGGGAAAAACATCCGTGTCTCCAATTGCGTTCTTTACATTCTCCAAACCCTTCCCTTTACATTCTTGCAAGTTGCATGCTTTACTTTCCGCTGCCAATATACTCTTTGCATGCTTGCTTGAATTGTGTGATGATTGCTTGACTTGTCCTACAATAGCTAAAATCTGCCAAAAACTAAAATTGGGAAAAGGTTAAGTTTTTATTTGGTCAAGTAGTCTAATCACCCCCCCCCCTCTAGACATACTTTCGATCCTACAATATCCAATTGGATGTGGGTTTTCATAAATCATTATTGTTGACATTACCCTTGAGGTAAAAGATTGGGAGGCAAAACTATAAGCCCCTATCTTTCTCTGTGTCCGATTAAAACTTCATACACATAAGTATTGTGTGAGTGTTAGCAATTGTGAAAGACTAAATGATAGTTGAGTATGTGGACTTGCTGAAAAGCTCTTATATTGACTCTTTCTGGTGTTATGATAAATTGCAATTGCTTCAATGACTAAGATTATAGTTTGCTAGTTTTTCAATGAAGTTTCTGATTCATACTTTACATTGTGAATATATTGTTACTTCAGCATAAGAAATCATATGACGATATATATATATTTATTTATATATATATATATATGTTGCTATTCTAAGAATGATCATGATTCCCTCATGTCTGTATTTTATTTTATCGACACCTCTATCTCTAAACATGTGGACATATTTTTCGATATCGGCTTCCGCTTGAGGACAAGCAAGGTCTAAGCTTGGGGGAGTTGATACGTCCATTTTGCATCATGCTTTTATATCGATATTTATTGCATTATGGGCGGTTATTACACATTATGTCACAATACTTATGCCTTTTCTCTCTTATTTTACAAGGTTTACATGAAGAGGGAGAATGCCGGTAGCTGGAATCCTGGGTTGGAAAAGGAGCAAATATTAGAGACCTATTCTGCACAACTCCAAAAGTCCTGAAACTCCACGAAAGTCAGTTTTGGAATATATTAAAAATATTGGGCGAAGAAAGCACCAGAGGGGGGCCACCCACTGTCCACGAGGGTGGAGGACGCGCCCTACCCCCTGGGCACGCCCCCTGCCTCGTGGGCCACCTGGAAGCCCTCGATGCCCATCTTCTGGTATAAGGTTTCTTTTGCCCTAGATAAAATCAGAAGGAAGCCTTCGGGACGAAGCGCCGCCGTCTCGAGGCGGAACCTTGGCGGAACCAATCTAGGGCTCCAGCGGAGCTGTTCTGCCGGGCAAAAATCCCTCCGGGAAGGGAAAATTGTCACCATCGTCATCACCACTGATCCTCTCATCGGGAGGGGGTTAATATCCATCAACATCTTCACCAGCACCATCTCCTCTCAAACCCTAGTTCATCTCTTCTATCCGATCTTTGTCTCAAAATCTCATATTGGTACATGTGGGTTGCTAGTAGTGTTGATTACTCCTTGTAGTTGATGCTAGTTGGTTTATTCGGTGGAAGATTATATGTTTAGATCCTTTATGCACATTAATAGCCCTCTGATTATGAATGTGAATATGATTTGTGAGTAGTTACGTTTGTTCCTGAGGACATGGGAGAAGTCTTGTTATAAGTAGTCATGTGAATTTGGTATTCGTTCGATATTTTGATGAGATGTATATTGTCTTTCCTCTAATGGTGTTATGTGAACGTCGACTACATGACACTTCACCATTGTTTGGGCCTAGGGGAAGGCATTGGGAAGTAATAAGTAGATGATGGGTTGCTAGAGTGACACAAGCTTAAACCCCAGTTTATGCGTTGCTTCGTAAGGGGCTGATTTGGATCCATATGTTTCATGCTATGGTTAGGTTTACCTTTCTTCTTTCATAGTTGCGGATGCTTGCGAGGGGGGTTAATCATAAGTGGGATGCTTGTCCAAGGAAGGGCAGTACCCAAGCACCGGTCCACCCACATATCAAATTATCAAAGTAACAAACGCGAATCATATGAGCATGATGAAAACTAGCTTGACGATAATTCCCATGTGTCCGCGGGAGCGCTTTCCTTTATATAAGAGTTTTTCTAGGCTTGTCCTTTGCTACAAAAAGGATTGGGCCACCTTGCTGCACCTTGTTTACTTTTGTTACTTGTTACCCATTACGAATTACCTTATCACAAAACTATCTGTTACCGATAATTTCAGTGCTTGCAGAGAATACCTTACTGAAAACTGCTTGTCATTTCCTTCTGCTCCCCGTTGGGTTCGACACTCTTACTTATCGAAAGGACTACGATAGATCCCCTATACTTGTGGGTCATCACGCAGCCAAGCAAACTTCACTTACTATCGTGCAATAGACCTTCACAAAGAGGCCATCCCGAGGTATGCACTTTTGAGCTTTTTGATGCAGCCATATTTCCACAGAGGAGATATCACATAGGTCTTAAGCTACATCAAGTCGGGCAAGGAGCAATTGTAGGGGTATGTCACCAATGATTTGTGCACTCCAGCTTTGGAGGCGGCCCAATGTAACATTGAGCCACACGAAGATGAGACATAAGGGATCAGTATTCGGGTCCACTGAGCACCAACCTCCAACATAACATGATGAAATCCATCTAATTATGACAAGAATCACTCGAAAATGGAAGCGTCTACTACCATTTGATCGGGGAGGGGCAACCAATGACCAGGGGGCAATGGTAGGTGTGGGGTTGTCTTGCTCATTCAACCATGTGTATCATCTCCCGTGGAGATAGACGTCGTGTAACTCCATGTGAGTGATGAAATGACACAACGGACTCATGGCATGATGATTGAGACATTTATTATTCTTATCAAGAGGAGTAAACCATGTTGAAATCGCCCCTAGTAGCCGCAGGCATAATAAAAAGAAGCCGGCGTCTTGGAGCTCGGCAAGGAAGGTGACCTCTGGTCCATGTCATCTTGAGGGTCGTGGACAACTAAATGCCACCAATGGTGGTCTCCAACGAGGGGAGAGACCAGGGCCGTGAGGTGAGTGCCAGTAGTGGGATTAGATAGAGCAAGCTCCAAGCACTTCCAGCCAACAAGAATCCCACCCTAGGTGCCAATCTCGAGAGGAAGAAGGGATCGTTGAAAGAGCGCCTAGACTTTCGATGACAAGGGACCTAGTTCGACTTCTTGAATAAAGATAATACAAGGCGTGGCCAATAAAATAAAGATAATACAAGGCATGGCCAAGGTGATCACGCTATGAATAGCGGCATGCTTGGCACGACAATTAAGACCACGCACTTGCCAGAATATGGGGATGTAATCCATGGACACGGAAAGGTTCCCGGGTACGAGGCAAAGCATTGGTCACCGCTCGAAGACAAGTCGAGTCGGGAGATGGCCTAGCTTATCCGATGAAGCATGCCTAAGAAAATTGCTAACCGTAGAAATAGGCAAATTCCTGCACAACATCCTCCACCAAAGGCTTCTCGAAGAGCTTGGTGTACTCTGCGAGGATCCTCCTCTTTCAGGATTCTCAGGAGACAAAGAAGAGTAACCTTTTGGCTTTCATCTCGAAATGTAGGCCACGATAGGTTAATATTATGTACTCTTGCAATGAGAAAAATAATAGTAATTGTTAATATTATTCAATATATTAATTGTATTACACATTAATATCATGCAAGATATATATTGCATATTAATATTAGTTAGGATACAATTACTTGGTTAATGCTGAAGTTCATAAAAAAATGTTAAAGAATGCTAAAGTCCATATTATACATGATATTAGTTAGTGGGGAGTGCTAAATGGTATTTTGTGCTAAACGTGTTTACTGCTAAACACTGAAGTGATGTAGACGGCTGTATAAATGTGCGACGGGTGAGATTTGTTGGACCTCGATAGTTTGCTCTTTTTATATTGGTATATAGATTAACTTTCCATTGTCTAGTATGTATCATAGTACAACATTATTATTATTTTTTAGGGGAAATAGTATAACATTATTGATTGATTTGTTTCACTCAAAGTAAAGTTGTGTACGAGATATATATTTTTGGAAATCCAATTTGGCTCCCGGGAGCACGTGCTCTACGTGCGAAAAATGATTCTTCAAATGTAAATAGAATCCCAATCTTTTTTTATGTATCCATACTCACATCCAAATGCTATCTGCAAATTTCTAGGCAAAAAGTTTAAACATTTTAGCCGGCGCAAAAAAACAAATTGAAATATCAAATATTACCCCAAATTTGTTCTTTCACTGATGAAACACTACAACTCCGTTTCACATGAAAATTATCAAGCATGCTTGTGACACTAACACGAACATCCACAAAAAAGTCCATATTGTTTACCATTTATTGAGTTACTGTTCATTCAGGAGCAAATGCTTCCAAAAGCCAAAACGCCTCCCTTATATTCGCATTAACTTTCTTTGATTTGTGAGCTATGATATGATAACATCGAAATTGCCTCACACAAGACACTTTCCGCACGACCTGCAAACGGTAGCCCCTGAGCCTTTTGCCGGTTTTAACAAAAATATCACATGGAAACAGTTAACATATATGGCAGATTTTTTTTAGACGATGCAGTGTACCACATGATGGCGCCTACGACAGTTCCCACAGAAGCGAGCAGAGAAGCCCCTGTCCATGATCAGCCTCCCGTCCTTTTCTCGAGTCCCTGGGCAATGGATGGGCAGCGTTTTCTCCGGGGTGAGAGCAACCGGGGCGCTTGCTTGTTGGATAGCCAGCGATGTATGTACCCTGGGTCTGATGCGTGCAGCTCAACGTTTTGCCAACCTCCAAAACCTTATCGCACACATGTACAGTTGCGTCCTGTTTCGTGACCGCAAAGTTGGCGTCAGGCTTGAATTGAATGTCTCGGTTGGCGCGGTTGAAGATATTGGCGACAGCAGGTTGCGCAATCAGAGTTCCGTTGATAAGTCAATCGGGTGTTAATGGCCTAATCCATCAGGTGATGCTGAGTCGTGCCATCCTCCGGGATGATGGCGTCGCCCCACCTAGCCTAGCCATGCTTAAACCGTGCGTTTGTGTTGTGATTACGAATTTACAACGGGAAATCTAGGGCTGTGCCTGTCCGAATGCACCTGTGGCCGTGTCAGGCCAACTCAGATATCAAATCTGAGGAGATGGTCGTGCATGATGGCCGCTAATCCTATTGCTAAGGCCTCCATCACGGGGTTCGGTTGGTCGCAAATATGTAATCACTCACCGACTAGTTCCATGTCCCTGTTTGGGGTATATTTGTTTCTGCCAGCACTGTTTGAGATTGAGATTAAAGAAAAGACTGAGTTCCTGTTGCTTTTACAATGCTGATCCATCGTCTTCCAGGTTTCTTTTGACACCTTCCTTGGCTCTCACCGATCGCCAAACCTGACCCGCCCGGAAATGAACACGACATGCCGCGCATCTGGCTTCAGCGTTAAACTATCGTCGTCGTGATCAAGACTTCTCAGTATTTTTGTTTCTCCCGGACAGGCCGAGTCGACCGAGCACGTAAAAGACATTAGAAAAAACAAAATAGAGATAAACAACAAAGACAAAGACAATTGTAAAGCATATCGTTATATCAATGTTTGCCTAAGTCATAATCTCACTCTTCACATCATAATATCCTATATACAAATGAGATAAGACTCATCTTAACCAAAAGTCATCTTTTGCCCCCGAGCTCAAATGAGCTTGGGATGAACAGTAAAGCAGTAGAATCCAAAAGAAAGAAAAAAAGAACAAACAAATATTTTGTGTGATTGACAAATTTCAGCATGAAAATGACATTCGTGAAAGTCATGGAAAAAATCAACACCCAAATTGCTTTTTTAAATAGCATTTTTTGGAGCATTGATTTTTATTGACAACTTCCATGAATGTCACTTCACAATAAAATTTTGCAAGTACACAAAACATTTATCAAACTTTACAAAAAACAAATCAGATTTTTATTTATTTATTTTGCTATTTTTTCAATTTTACTATTTATAAAGGACCTTCCGTACTACGCGTACCATCTTTAACATACAACCATGCATGGCAAAATGCCCACTATAGCATTCAACCATGGGGAAAATATTTTCCATTTGATTATTCTACTTACATTCAATATTATTACAACTATACATAATCAAATATAGTAAGTCATATGTCTTCTAAATTTTGGTTATCATACTATGAATCCAAATTTTAATCAACCAATACTCGTAGCAACGCGCGGGGCATTCACTAGTTAATCAATGTTTCTACTAAAAATAGAACATGAAAAAACAACTTTTCACAAGTTTTTTCTTCGTAAATGACGATAATTTATATTGAAGCATCAAGGGGATTGAAGAGGATCCCGGATACTGACAACCAGGAGGTCCTGGGATTTTGACGTCGAAGACCTGGAAGCTCGGGATTTTGACAGTTTGACCGGGCCTAAAGGAGAAGATGTGGTTCGACACTACTCGATAGAGCAATCCTGAGCGTAGGGGCACTACCCGTGGCATGTAACCATGACACCTAACTTGGCCAAGTATATAAGGCAAGTTAGGGGCCTCACGATGCAAGAAACAATCAACGCGAGGAAAACCCTAGAGTTAGGTCCTCCCCACCTACCTCTCTCCATTGCTATGGTGAGAGGCTTGTAATCCAAGAAACATAGCCCCCATACAGTACAACACTAGAGGCAGGAGTGTGGTCTTAATCCCATGTTCTTCACCTCATCATCTCGGTCCCCCGTTGCGCTCCCCATTCCGAACAAATCATTTATCCCTCAACGACACTGACAGTACGAAGCACCTCCCATCCCTACCCCGAAGGCAAGACCTCCATAGGATGATTGGCGTCAAATCCAAAACCCATATGAAAGCAGGAGCGAGGATCTTGCAACTTGGGACCTGGAATGCCGAGCTCAAGGTCATGGCTCCACTTATGTTGGACTGAAGGCTTTAAGAACTTGCATCCAGGATGCTAATTTCCCCATGCTTTCGGGTCTTCAAAATTGAAAAGTGCACCGATGAGACCCGGCTAGACACCCGGCTCACATGCTATCATACACTGTGTGTCATCACTGAAAACAATGACTTCATGGAAGCAAAACACCTTACGCTACACCTGGCTGAGTCACTCCATTCCTGGCTCACTAGCGTCCTAGTGGGCTGCATACATAGCTAGGGAGACCTCAAGAAGCTTTTCAATGGAAATTTTTGGGGCACCTACAACCCGTGGCACAACTACAAATGCGAATAGCACTAGCTGGTCAAATCATACCATCAGTGATGCACGAGTGTCCCACATGTGCCTTCAAGTTAGTGATGAGTGTTCTTTCACAAACGGGCCAATTGATCGCGTGTGCATGTAGAGGTCCGGGCCGACGGCCGCTTCCCCAGCGGTGCGAACCTTGGCCTCTATGTGTATAGACTCAGCGAGCGCTTTTTTGAAGCACGCGATCATGCCATCACGTCGATGGGCTTTCTCTTGTGTGCGCTTATTCTCAGCCATAAAGGCCTCTTGAGCGGCCCACAGCTGCCTGATTCGTAGTCGTATTCACCGGTGGCAGGCCCAGGATGCGTCTCAAAGTACAAATGCTCCACTGTCCAGCAGGACTGCCTCAGGCTCTGCTTCAACGACACGGCGGCGTGCCACTGGTATGTGGTTGACCGAGAGGAAGGTGAGGAAGAGGTCAGCTAGAGAAGACACCAGGGGAAAAGGGGCGAGCGGTATGAGGGGATGCCAGTGAGGGATGGTGCAACTGGCGTTGCATCGTATATATTGACGGAGATCGGTGTGGTAACCATCGCCGGTAGCCAAACAGGCGCCGTCGAGCCGTATCAGTCGTTGCCCGCACCCCTAAACAAAGTTACGAGCAATAAACTTGGAATTGTGTTAACAGTATTTCTTCCATGCGCTATGTGCTGACATAGGACAAATGTCCCCGTCACGCTCTGGCGAGAATTGTTGAACCTACCCCACGCAGCATTAGATGATGTCGCTTCAACTCACTTTAAGAAGAAAAAAGATAGAACATCTTCAGGAATTATAAAAAGATTCGGGAATATAAAATGTGTTCAGGAGTTTAAAAAAATGTTCATGAATGTAAAAAAAGTTCAAAAATGTCCACTAATCACACAAAAATGATCGCGAATTCATACAATATTCATGAATTTTAAACATAAGTCCAAAGAAAAAATATATGAGAATTCATAAATGTTTGTGAATCTCAAAAAATAATCGCAAATTGAAAAAATGTTCACGTATTCAAAAAAGGATCATGAGTTCCAAAAGAAAGTTTGAATTTTTTTAAAAGTTTGCAAATTCAATAAAGTTACTAATTAAAAAAATTATTCACGGATTCAAGAAACCTTTTGCAAATTTGAAAATTGTTCACAAAATTTTAAAATGTTCATGTATATCAAGAATAAATAGTGAAATCGAAAAATAATCATCAATTGAAAAAAATATTTGTGAATTTAGGAATTATTTATGAATTCATAAAATTTGCATATATATTTTTTAAAGATATAAAATGTTCATGGATTCAAAAAGGTCTACAAATTAAAAAATCAATTAAAAGAATAGAGGGGAAAAAGAATTAAAAACCGTAAGCAAAGCAGAATACAACCGACAAAAAAGAAAACATAGGGACAAAAGCAGATACAATGGTTCAACAATGTTTCAAGAACCTTCCAATGCAGGTTTCTTAGTGTTACCTCCCAAAGCAGATGGAATGTATATACAGAAGAAACATGAAAATGAGTCGTCCCAGTAGCAAAATGGGTCGGTCTAGTATAGCACGGCTACAACTGGAGGGGTGCGCATTAGTGCATGACTGCATGGGATTGACAAGTAGATCCCATGACCCGTGCTGAAGGCACCGATTCAAACCCCAACGCCCACGTTGATATTACATGGCTTGCATGGTCCAATAGTGCTCACCTTGCCGGGTCACTGGATCACTCGGACGCGTGATCCTCTGTCGCTCACTCCCTCGGTAACCACATAAAACGAAAGTGTCCAAAATACATTTTTTTTCATAAACATACATTAAACAAGAATCAAATATTTTTTTAAAGTTCATGAATTTCAGAAAAAGATTACAAATTTGACAAAAACTTTGCAAATCCAGAAAAACATTACGAATTTCAAAATATTCCTGAATTATAAAATTCAAGAAATTGAAAATATTAAAAAATTCTATAAATTTCACAAAATAAAAAATGATATATTAAAAAATATTCATAGATATTTAATATTGTTTGCAGATTTAAAAATATCAATAGTTTAAACAATATTCAAAACGTACATATATTTGGAAAATATTCATGAATTTGAAGTACAACCAGAGATCAAAAGAACTGTTAATTTCAAAAACTGTTCATAAATTTAAAAATTATTGACATATTTGAAAAGTTTCTGAATTTTGACAAATGATCATCAGTTTTTTTAAATGTTCCTGAATTTAAAAACATTACTTGGTTTTCAAAAACAGTTTTTCAATTTTAAAAATATTCATGAATAAAAGTTAAATTAAAAAATAAAAACTTGACAAAGTCAAACAAAAACCAGTAAAAACAAAAAATGTTGAAAACCGAGAGCAAAATTCCGAAGAGAACCGCCAGAACAATTTCTCCCTTATAGCGAGACAATAGCACGAATTAGGCCAGTCCATTCTCTTCTTCTCCCTTGCTCGCTCGGTCCGGTTCTTCTTTTTTCTTTAGTTTTCTTTACGATTTTCTTCGTTTTTCATTTTATTTTCGTTTTTTTCACAGTTCTTACCGGTTTTCTTGGCTTCTTGATGTTTTTTTTGTTTTCTCTTTTCTTTGTTTTTCTTCAGTTTTCTTCATTTGTTTCTTGGTTTTCCCTAGGTTTTTCTTTTCTCTCTTCTTTTCTTCAGTTTTTTTGTTTCTTCATCATTTTTTTGTTTCTTTGTTTTCCTTTACTATGTTGCACTAGTTTTATCTGGGTCTTTTTTGGCTATCTTATCTATTTTATTTTGGTTATTCTTTGTTTCCTTATGGATTTTCACGGGTTTATGATTTTCTTCATAGCTGACGTGTTTCTTTTGTTTCTTTCTTCATTTCCTTAGGTTTTCTTTGTTTCTTTCTTGTTTTTCATCATTTCATTCTTTTGTTTTCACTATTTTTCTATACACCTTTTTTTATCTAATGCATATTCCGAATAAAAGATAAAAAACGTGAATACATGGTCAACATTTTTCCATACGTATTAACATTTTCAGATGCTCAGTTAATATTTCCATACAACTTATTAACATTTATTGAATATGTGGTTAACAATTATCTTATAAACATTTTAATTTTCAAATATTTGATTATTTTTTAAATACTAGTTTAACATCTTTTGAATACACAGTCAACAATTTTTCCATACACATTTAATATTTTTCAAATGCTAAATTACTAGTTTTCAAATAAAAGTTTAACATTATTTTAGTACATGGCCAGCATTTTTCACCTATTTCAAATGTTTGATTAGCATTTTTTTAAATACTAGATTGTCAACTTTTTGAATACATGGTCAACTTTTTTTCTATACATTTTGGTCCAAAAAAAACGTTTTTTCTATACAGATTTTCACATTTTCAAATTATTCATTAAAAAATTCAAATACAAGGTTAATATATTTTTAATACATAGTCAACATTTTTTCTGCATACATTTAACAATTTGCAAATACAAGTTTGACATTTTTTAAATGCTTCATTAACATTTTTCAAATACGTTTCAACATTTTTGAAATATGTGATCAACTTTTCTCACACATATTGTATATTTTTTGTATACTTGGTTAATAAATTTTATAATGGTTTATGTTAAAACGTTGTAATATGGTATTTACTTAAATACTTGGATGTTTACGAAAGTAGGAAAAATAAAGAATAAAAACATGGAAGAAAAAGCACGGCCGTGACCTCCTGCAGGTCTGGCCGGCCCATTTCAGGAGGCGCCAGTTGCGAGAGCATGCTAGGTGTCGCTTTAGGCGAGACATAGCGGTGCCCGAAGAGAACCTTGTAAAAGATTCCTGAAATCCCTGGAGGGAGATGGTAGTGGGCGCTCAGTACCAATAGTAGTGTAATTGGCTCCAGTTCGGTGATCGCAATACGGGTTTTTTTCAGGCATATGCTACGGCAAGACGGTAGAAATTTTTTATTAAAAAAATTAAATGACGGACAGGGAAATATATTGGAAGGTACGACTCTTCTTAGTCCACATATACAAAGCTACTTTAATAACTTGTTTAGCTCAGAAGTTCAACAGGTTGATCCGGCGATACTACAAAAGGTCCGGTCCAAAGTGACAGCGCAAATGAATGATTTCTTAATTGCACCGTACACTGCAGATGATGTTCGCAAGGCTGTGTTTAGTATTGGTGATCTAAAAGCACCTGGACCGGACGGCCTCCATGCATTATTCTTCAAAAAGTTTTGGCATGTCCTGGGTGACGCCATTACACAGGAGGTATTATTTGCTTTAAATAATCGTCAGATTTCGGTTGAGTGGAACAATACGTCTATTGTGCTGATTCCAAAAATAGACTCACCTGAAATGATTACTCAGTATAGACCAATAAGTCTATGCAAAGTTTTGTATAAGATCATCTCAAAAATGTTAGCTCTGAGACTGAAGAGTATCCTGCCAGAAATTATTTCACCAACTCATAGTGCCTTTGTTCCTGGTAGATTGATAACGGATAATATGTTGATTGCGTATGAGTGTATTCACAAAATCAAGAATAAAAGAGATGTGCAGACAGGCTTGTGTGCAGTAAAGCTAGATATGCATAAGGCTTATAACCGTGTGAAATGGATCTTTTTGAGAATCATGATGCAGAAGCTTGGTTTTCATGCACAATGGATTGAGATGATTATGTCTTGTGTTAGCTCTGTGAGATACAAGGTTAGATTTAACTCTCATGAAACAGAACTTTTCACTCCGACGAGGGGTATTAGACAGGGGGACCCTCTCTCCTCACATTTGTTTCTTATTTGTGCAGAAGGACTTTCTAGTATGTTGCAGTATGAAGAAAAAGTTGATGGCATGGATGGGATTAGAGTGTGTAGAAATGCACCATCAGTTTCACGCCTTTTATTTGCTGATGATTCTCTAATTTTCATGAAAGCAGATGTGTTAAATGCAACTTCCTTACAACAGACGCTAGATACCTATTGGCAGAGTTCAGGACAAATGGTGAGTTTGGCTAAGTCAAGTATTTTCTTCGGCCCAAATACAAGTGTAGTGTCAAAAGCGGAGATTTGTGAGATTCTACACATTGATACAGAAGCATTATCTAACAAATACCTAGGCCTCCCAGCTCTAGTGGGAGCTGATAGAAGTGACTGCTTCAGACATTTTGTAGAGAGAATTAAAATTAGATTATTGGGATGGATGGAAAAAATATTATCTACAGGAGGGAAGGAGATCTTATTAAAAACTGTGGCTCAAGCTATTCCTGTTTTTGCTATGTCTGTTTTTAGCTTGCCGAAGGGAATTTGTAAAGAGATCATGGATGCTATTGCACAATTCTGGTGGGGTGATGATAAGGAGACCAAAAAATGCATTGGATGGCGTGGTGGAAGTTGTGTGTCCCTAAGAGTGAAGGAGGCATGGAGTTCCGTGACCTCTACTCTTTTAACTTGGCAATGTTGTCCAAGCAATGTTGAAGGTTGATCAATGACCCGCATTCTTTGGTTGCGAGAGTTCTCAAGGCAAAATATTACCCAAATGGTTCCCTTATTGATGCTACACCAAAAAATGGGTCGTCCTTCACATGGCAGAGTATTTTGAACGGGTTGGAAACTTTCAAGAAAGGATATATTTGGAGGATTGGGACTGGTGAACATGTTAACATATGGACGGATCCGTGGATTCTCTCTAGTCCGGGTAGAATGGTGATATCACCGAGGGGTCAAACGGTCCTAACCAAAGTTTGTGAATTAGTAGAGATGGCGCTAATAACAAGTTTATTCAATCCAGTGGATGCCCGCGGAATTATTTAGATTCCACTACACTTGCATGGTTTTGATGACTTTGTGGCATGGCACCCGAATAGGACAGGTATTTTCTCAGTAAAGAGTGCATATCATATGCAGTGGATGCATAGTTTTCGGGCGCATGCAAATACGATGGGACACCCTGGTGGCTCTACCACTCGGGCAGTGTGGAATACTCTTTGGAAACTTCAGATTCCACGTAAAGTACATATTTTTTGTTGGCGAGCACTGCAAGGAGTTATCCCACTAAGAGCTATACTTACTAACAGGCACATTGGTTCCAATGGTGCTTGTCCTATCTGTCATCAAGGGCCCGAGGATATCCGTCACTTAATGTTTTTATGCTCGAATGCACGACACTTGTGGACCAAGCTGGGCATCACAAATATCATCGACCAAGTGATCCAGGTTGATAGATCGGGGTCTGTGATCTTGGAATTTATCTTATCATTGCTGGACCGGCAGCTTGAGATGCACACAATAATTAACTTCAAACAAGCAATAGCCGTTGGGGGGCGGTAACTTTGGTGGATCCGTAGAAAAGTGACGCACAATGAATCAATTCCTCCCCCTTAGAGGTGGGCACTCTCTGTGTTATCAATCTCAAGCAACCATCAGAGGGCTACATCGCTGGTGAGAATTTCCCCTGAAGCAAAGTGGTGTAAGCCAGACCCTCGGTTCATTAAGTTAAATGTTGATGCGGCGTACTACTCGGACGAAGGGGTAGGTGCTACGGCGGCTATCCTGCGTGATGACAAAGGTAATTTCTTGGGAGCTCAATGCATGTTTATACCTATTGCGGTGGATGCAATAACAACAGAAGCATTGGCCATGCAAGACGAGCTGATTTTTGCTAACTCCTTTGGGTGTAACCGGGTAGAAGCTGAATCGGATTCTTTGCAAGTAATCAATTATTGTGATGGACAAACCATATGGTGGGACTCGGCGGCAACAATATTTGCAGAATGTTTGGACACTAGTACTTCAATAGGGAAGGTCGTTTATAAGTATTGTTATGGATCTTGTAATCAAGTGGCTCATATGCTAGCTCATTTTAGTTACTGTAATAAGACTTCATTTAGTTGATTGGACGAGCCCCCTGACTTTATTGTCAGTAAGCTCGTAGACGATGTAAACATTATTTAAGTTTTAATAAAGCTAGCCATGATGGCCTTCCTTAAAAAAAATAGTAGTGTAATTAGTGCTATACTAAGCGTGAAATACGAAAATACATTCATTGACCCTTTATTATACAGGAGGGTAATCGAACAATCTGTGCGAGCTGGGTCGGTCCATTTAGGTTTCTCTCGTCACGCACGATAGACACCATGTGTGTTGGTTTATTTCAATTTGTTTGTGGTTCGGTTTTCTTTTCTGTTATAGTTTAATCTGTTTTTCATATGACTATTAAAAATACAATAGAAGTGTATTAACTTAATTTATTTGAATTTTTAGAATATTTTATGAAAACATGATTTTTAAACTTTTGTTTGAAACAATGTGAATATCTTAAGAAAAAATGGAAAACTATTTTAAGTTCTGTGCGTTTCCTAAAGCAAATTGAGAAACATGTTTTGAAACTCATAATTCAGTTCATTTTGTAAAAATATTTCAACATATTCAGATTTAGTTCATTTTCTAAAAAATATTTCAACATATTTTTAAATTTTAGAACTTTTTCAAAACATGTGGAAAAACAAGAATAATATTATGAAAATATATCAAACCAGAAATAGACATGGTGGGAAACTCAAAAATATTCAGGTTTCTAAAAAATAAACAAATTTGAAAATATTCACATTTGAAATATTATGACATTTTTAATATGATCAAAAAGTGTCTAGATTTTATTAAAAATCAACAGAAGCCGTATGCATTTTTAAAAACTTGTTGAACAATGTTTTAAAACTCTCGAAAATTTCAAGTAATGTTCTCATTTTTCACAACCCATTTTTATAGGGAACGACATGAAAACATACTGAAAATATATAACAGAAAAACATTGGGGAAACTGCCCTTGCTATAGTCCAAGTTGCTACGATATATGCCAATGCACTATGCCAATGCGGCTATTTTGATGCATTAATCGACGACAGGAACGCCAGTCGCGCAACACGTGCACCCCGGCGTGTATTTTGTTCCGGCCCATGTGGGGGCAGGGCGCTCTTTTTTCAAAATAAAATCATTCGTTTTTCGTTTCTCCTTTTTTTACTTTGAGCACTATTCACGAATCTCAAATGTGAAAAACAAAAGTCGGAATTTGAGACAAAGTCTTAATTTGGTGAACTGTTCATGAATTTGAAAAATGTTCCGAATGATTTGAAAAAAGTTCATCTCTGCCAAGAAATGTTCCCCAATTCAAAAAATATTTGTTGATTCAGAAAAATGTTCAGGAATGTCAATAAAGTGTTTGTTGATTCATAAATGATTCGCGAATTCAAAAGGTGTTCGTGAACTGGAAAATTGTTCATCAATTTGAAAAAAAATGTCAAGGATTTAGAAAATGTTCAATTCAAAAATTGTTTGTGAATTTCTAAAAATGTTCTCATATTTTAAAAAAATCATCTATTCAAAAATGTTTTGTACTGTTTTAAAGATGTTCGGGGATTTAAAAATGTTGTTCTCGAATTTTCAAAATATGTTTCGCATTTTCGAAAAATGTCCATGCCTTTTGAGAAATGTTCATCAGTTCAAAAAAAATGCTCGGGTATTCAAAAAGTGAGATTATTGCACGTATCATCTGCATAGTCGCTGGATAGGTCCAACATGGTCCTCGTGGTTGATAAGTTCTTCAATACGGTCCGGGTATGGCAGGGCTATCCATCTAAGCTGGCAAGACTTTTTTTTTTGACAAAAAAAATAAAATAATGCTAAAGAGTTTTGATTTTTTTATTCTTTTGTACACAAATACGCATGTATTAGTGCAAGTCGAGTTGTACTTACCACAATAATATATCAACGATAAATTAAAATTTCGAGTAACAGAAGGATTATTCGTAAAAAAAATAAAAAAGATTAACTTATTAGCATGTTTTTGTAATTTAGAATAGCAAACTACCGTGCGCAAACCTACTAAATTCAGTTCATCGACACAAATGAAAATAAATATGAAATGCGAAGAAATAGTCATGAGGATGCTTCCACTAAACAATAAAATCTATCTTACCTAGAACACATTTTGAAAAGGGAAAATTTTATTTTTGCCACTCTAGATTTTGCTAATTCTCCTTATGCCATTCTAGATTTTGACATTTCACTTTTGCCACTCCTAGCTTTTGACAATTATCACAATTGCCTTTCCGTGGCGAAAGCAAAATAATTTTATTTCATTTTTGCCACTCTTAGCTTTTGAAATGTATCACAATTACCACTCTGAAAAATTTATTTTTGCCATGGGAATGGCAATTGTTATAATTGTCAAAAACTAAGAATGACGAAAGTGAAATGCCAAAATCTAGAGTGGCATAAGGAAAATTAGAAAATCCCTTTTGAAAAATTTCAATTTCCATAAGTGATCATTTGTTCTTAGTTTCTGACATCTAAGTAAATAATTTTTCATCCATAAGGACTGGGTAAAATGTGACAAGCTAAAGTTATAAGTTCAACAAAATGAAAGATTTTATACAGAAATATAAATGAATTTCCTTTCTTTCTTTGCCAAAAATATAAAACCACGTGCATCTTATTAGTAGCAAATACTGCTATTTTTGAAACTCATAAAAGATGTTCAAACTATTCCAAAAAAATGTTTGATGATTCAAAAAATTCTTTCAAAAGATGTTCGTGAATTCAATGATTGTTCGTAAATTTGAAAAATGGTCAAGGATTTTAAAAGTATTTACGAAATCAGAAATTGTTTGCGAATTTTTAAAAATATTCACGAGTTCAAAATGTTTTGATCACTTTAAAAAAATATTTGAATTCAAAAACAGTATGTGAATTTTCAAAATTGTTCTCGGATTAAAAAATGTTCATGAATTCAAAAAGATTTTGTGACTTTCTAAAATGTTGGCAAATTAAAAAAAGTTTTTAAAATTTCAAAAATATTTGGAAATTGATTTTATTTCAAGATTTCTGTATTCAAAAAGAATCTTTGAGTTTTGAAAACCTTCTAAATTTTTAGGGAAAACTTTGTTTTTGCCACTCTAGCTTTTGACCACTTTGCTAATGCCACTCTAGAATTTGACATTTCACTTTTGCCACTCTTAGTTTTTGACAATACATCACAATTGCCATTCCATGACAGAAGCAATAATTTTAGAGTGGCAATTATGATACATTGTCAAAATCTAAGAGTGGCAAAGGTGAAATGAGAAGTTATTGCTTTTGCCATGGAATGGCATTTGTGATGTATTGTCAGAAACTAAGAGTTGCAAAAGTGATATGTCAAATTTTAGAGTGGCATAAACAAAGTAGGCAAAAGCTAGAGTGGCAAAAACAAAGATTTTCCAAATTTTTAAGAAACTTGATGTATTCAAGAAATCCTGAATTAAAAAATACATTAGGAATTTACTAAATAAATAAATAAAACAGAACAAAACCATGAAAGGAAATACAAAAAAAGAAAAAAAATGGTTCAGGAAGGATCTAGAACCCTTCCAAAGCCGCTGGAGAAAGACACGAGCGAAGCCCGTACATTGGCTGGCCCATACCGTGTGCGCTTTTCCACGGGAAATAGGAACTGCCACCCATTCTGCCATGCAAAGCTTCGAAATTTAGATTTAAATTTTGTAACTTTGCGGTGAAAATATCGGCTGTTTTGCCTTAAAAACGAGTCCCACACACGCCTGTAACAAAATGTGCTCTCAAACCTAAAATTAGTTTGTAACTATTGTAGTTTTGTCTGTAGGATAGCTACGGACTCCCACACGCACATGTTTATGATCTTGATATTTGATGCACCTGATTATGTGAACGGGTATCCCCGGGACCATTTATCTATACTACTATTAAACAATCAAGCAAGAATTTTTTTAAACACACCCCACAAAGTATACACAGATCCAATATCACCGCACGATTAAGCCCACTAAAATCAATCTAACGGTTAACCTTAACCTAAATCATTTTCTGTGTCCACTTAGCAATTTACATTGACTGACCGTACTCCACCGTGGAGAAAAATATGAAACTCCACGCCTGAGCAATTAGAAAACTAATAATCACGGATGCATCCTATTTTAGGAAACTAAATCAGAGTGCATCTATTCTATTAGGAAACTAATCTCAAACAAATCCATCCTATTAAAAAACTTATCTCGGACACATCCATCCTATTAGGAAGCTAATCGCGAGCCGCCTGCCGCCATCATGCACGCTAGCCACGATGGGGGAAGCGCGAGGAGCTTCGTCTTCCTCCGGAAACACACGTGCTATCGCCGCCATCGTCTTCTGTTTGGAGGCCAGTCGCTCTTCTGCCGCTACTGCGACGACTCCATCCACGTCCAGGGCATGCTCTCCGGTAACCATCGGCATCTGCGTTGACTGCAGCGCCGTTCGCAGCGCCCACGCCGACAAAGTGTCTGTTCAGTGGGTGCACGTGCATTACATATTAAATAAGAATCGTGGGGCTTCAAGCAATCTAGAATTATAGATTTGGGATTATCTTAGGTTGCCGATTGCTGTACTGAAAATGTGTAATTATATATGGCATGTACATAAGAATGCAGCAATCTTGTCTTATAAAGTAGGATCAAGAGGGATACTGAAGGAGTCAAGATGCAGAGTCTATTTCCCATGATTATTTCTCATGTTCATGTCGACTTCCTTGGGCTTTACTTCGTACCATCATATGCATTAAACTGGACCGTATCAAGAGGTAACGACATCCCCTTGATTATAATTGCCTTATTTGTGCTATTTAATCAGTGTGTGTTTACGTATGACGTTACTTTACCTGGAATTAAGGTGGGTTGCACTGCCTAGGCACTATCTCTAGGGATAGGTTGGAAATCAGAATATATGATTCATTCTTAGAGAAAACTTTACACGCGCCACTTTAACATAATTGCATAGCAATCCAGTAAATTATGTAAGATTCAGTAGGAGGCAAGATATTGAAGATGTACTACTATTTCAGTTACATGATTCTATATATCTAAAAACGGGTCACATGCTGTTTAAGGCCTTATTTGCACCGCCTTTCTTTCTTTGTCTGCGCGCCTCTTTCCTCCAATAATAATAATGAACAACTTTTTCCAGATCAGGTATTACACAGTTACAAATGTATGCTGAAGCTACTCCTTACAACAAGGAAAAAGAGGATGAATGCTTTCTATCTTCACCAGTTTTGTAGCATGTTGCAAATTGTTGGCTCTTTCTTATTTGAGGATTCATCATTTTTTTGTAATTTAGAAGCTGACCTGAAAGCTTGATAAGGTTAAGCTTGACAAATACTCTAGAATACTTTTCCTTCCATCTTTATTTTTCTTCATAACTCATTTCAGTTTCTATACGTACAAAGCGTCTTACATCATTGTAAGTTAGTATGGTTGCCAACGCATAAACACATACAAAACCGGATAAATATTTTCTATCATGATAATTATTGGATTTCTTTTAGCCCTTTTGCATTTCAATTAGTTCTTGTAAATCATCTTTATTTCATATAGAAGTCGTTGTGGTCACATATCATCTTCTATTTCCTATTATCCATCGTAGGTAGCTATATAATTTTGGCAGTCCACACAACCAAAAAATATATATAATTTGATCCAAATTAGTACAAATATATATTTTGCTATGCAGATTAGTAGAATAAAATAAGATTCGAGAATTAAGCATCTTGAACAATATAATTGCACCGTAAGGCAGTTTATACTTTTTTTCCTGGCTACACTCGAAGAGAAGACTATACTACATGCCTATATTATTGCATTAATAAATAATTGCTGATTTTATTTAAATGAGAATATTTTCCTGCTATTACTCTATGCAGCAACATAACCACTATTGTGTCTCGTTTGTGAAAATACAATTTGAGCGACATCTAACATTGTGTATCCATCTGATTTATATTTTTAAAAACGTTTATTTTTTTATATTATGTAAATTCACCTGTTTTACGTTTGAGACGTGCATTGCATGTGCATGCTTACTAGTTTGCTTCTAGAAATCTTTCTTGGGCTTCGTTGTGACTTGTCACAGGGCGCCACATTGAACGCCCAAATATCACAAAACCAACAGCAAATCAGCGGCCGCGCAAGAGCAACTAGCAGTGTCACGAGAACAAGACGCTCCACCGCGTGGTCATGCACGCACGCACGCACGGGGGATGGGGCCGTACAAAAGATCAGTACGACCCACCGGGCTAGCCTAGCCTAGCCTTGCCGGAGAAGTTTACACAACTGTCACCTCATATGACAACATTACCGAAAAACGTGTGTGCACCCTTGAACAGTCATTCCATGGAAGGATGTCGACCGCATTGGCACGGTCAGCTGCTGACCTCATATGACAACGTTACCCGTGACTGTGTCTGTACGCTTGAACGAAGAGGTGTAAGTCTTGCATGGAAGGATATCGATCGATCGGGTGATCTCGTCTGAGAACACAGCAGCACGAGCATTCCTTGCTTAATTGTGCACCCCGGGGCCCGTCCGTGGATGTGTTGGCCAGTTCTTGTCAAGTGGATCATCGGTAATGGCGTCCAGAAGGAGGGGAGGCGTGATGATTGGGGACCTAGGCGGCTCTACCTACAGGTCGTAACAGGACAGGTATTCATTGCGCTTGCAGTATTCTATGCAAGGCACGGGTCGAGCCTTTTCACGGTACGCCACATGCAGGAACAATTCGTGCTGTCACATGTCATGGAAAAACGGGAGGCTATTTTTCATCAGAAACAAAAAACACACGGTCGCATGGCCATCGTCATGCATGTTTAATGCGTGCCAAGGCAGTGACAGTCACAGTCTTGGCGCACCTTCCTGGTACGTTAGCTGAGATGCTCTCGCGCGCGAGGGAACATGGAGAGCCTAAGGTGTGCCACTACGGAGCCAAGTAAACAGCCGGCTAATTAACACTGATGTGATGTGATTTGCCAAGATGGTCCATTGCACCCAACCGGAACGGGGTAACCACCACAAGCCCATTAATTCGCCCTAAGTGTTACGCACCTACCTCTTGCAAAATATATTGTCCGGTAATCTTCTTCGTTTAATCAAGCATCTCACACACATGACCCTATAGGAGGAAGGAAGAACAAACATGTCTCAGAAATTTACAAAGATGACCCTGGACAGAAAAAAAAGGTGATCACATCCAAAGCTGCATCCCTTGGCTCCAATCTCGTCGGCATCGGGGACCAGACCAATTGGTCCGCCGAAACTTCTACATCATGTCGTCGTAGACACCACCTTGAAGCATCAGTTCGTCCCAAATGACATCATTGCTAGGAGGAATGAAATTCACCGCCCTTTGGCCCGAGGATGCGACGAATCATTAGAGATAGCTGGCCAGCCGACAAGGGCTCTATGGCTCCTCCAAATCCATGGACAATGATGTGTATGATCCCCATAGTATGCCTTCAGTGATAGAGCTAGGAATTAAAGATCGGGGGGACAAATGACACAAACTTTTGATTTCAGGGGACAAACTACAGTAATGCAGGTAATGTTTTTTCAAATTTGGCATTGTTCATCTCTAAATTAGGAGCAAATCAGTGATGTTATGGGGGCAATGCCCCTGCTGTTCCACTGTCTCCGCCACCGTCCAGCAGGACGCTAGGGGCTCCTCCCCAAATTCAGGGATGACTCCGCCTGTGCCATAAGCTTGGGCCCGGTGAGGTCAAGCACTAGGAGGCCAGGTCAAGGTGAACCTTCCAACACCTCTCCTTGCCGGTACCACGACTGCAGAAGAAGAGGGGAACAACCACACCACCTGGCGCAACCCAGTGCTTATTGAGGTAGGAAGTGCCGGACCTACAACCATCGGTCCACCTCCACCATGGAGGAGAGGTTGAGGACGACGCCAACAAGCATCGGGAAATGCACGCAAGCACCGGAGCCTTGCAATCTAACGACATAACATCAGTTGCCCCATGGGCAAGTCTACACCTATAACTACCCTGTAAAGAGGCCCAACCTCCTCACTCACTCCGGAAGGTGAAGCCGCTGGAGGAGGAGGGGAGAGTAGTCTCTAGTTTGAATGAAGCATGATGTGTGGCAAATGGCATAAAATATCTAAAAAACTACCTTTTGTTGGAACTATTGAAGATTTATTGCAATATTATTTCAAATAATTCCTAGAAAAAATTCCAGAGGCTTGTATGGCCCTTTCCTACATGACAATGTGCGTGAAAAGTTTAGACATGTCGTACTAGTGGAGGGTGTGGGATACTAACGTATAAGGTCGGTTGCTTTACACACACCACTAAGAGCTTGTGAAGATGGCACATACACACGCTCCTTCTCGGGCACCATCCACCTCGCCAGCGTGGTGGTTCGCTTGACTGCTGGACTCTTATTCACCATGGGTGCGGATGGCTTCTTCCCCGACGTCGACAACATCCGTTGCAACATGTTGCTTGGTGTTAGTGCTATGATTGAAACCACTGATAACCCACAAGTATAGGGATCACAACAATTTTCAAGGGTAGAGTATTCAACCCAAATTTATTGATTCGACACAAGGGGAGCCAAAGAATATTCGTGAGTATTAATAGATGAGTTGTCAATTCAACCACACCTGAAAGACTTAATATCTGCAGCAAAATATTTAGTAGCAAAGTAGTATGGAAGTAACGGTAACAATGGCAAAAGTAACGTTGGCAGTTTTGTAGTGATTGCAACAGTAGTAGCAATGAAAGTAACTTAGCAAAGATCAATATGCGAAAAGCTCGTAGGCAATGGATCGGCAATGATAATTGTGTTGGATGATATTCA
This sequence comes from Triticum urartu, assembly GCF_056163025.1. Taxonomy (NCBI): domain Eukaryota; kingdom Viridiplantae; phylum Streptophyta; class Magnoliopsida; order Poales; family Poaceae; genus Triticum; species Triticum urartu. The sequence goes on from NC_141878.1 coordinate 224,616,501, forward strand.
TCATGTAGCAGTCATAACCTAGGGTGACACAAAACTAGCTCCAATTCATCAATATAATGTAGGCATGTATTTCGTATATAGTCATACGTGCTTATGGAAAAGAACTTGCATGACATCTTTTGTCGTACCCTCCCATGGAAGCGGGGTCCTAATGAAAACTAAGGGATATTAAGGCCTCCTTTTAATAGAGAACCGGAGCAAAGCATTAGCACTTAGTGAATACATGAACTCCTCAAACTACGGTAATCACCGGAAAGAATCCCAATTATTGTCACCTTGGGGTATGCGGATCATAACTCGTAATTGGTTTCTACAACTTGCAAGATAGGATCAATAACTCAAATATATTAATGAAAACATAATAGGTTCAGATCTGAAATCATGGCACTCGGGCCCTAGTGACAAGCATTAAGCATAGCAAAGTCATAGCAATATCAATCTCAAAACATAATGGATACTAGGGATCAAACCCTAACAAAACTAATTCGATTACATGATAAATCGCATCCAACCCGTCATCGTCTAGCAAGCCTACGATGGCATTACTCACGCACAACGGTGAGCATCACGAAATTGTTGATGGAGGAAAGTTGGTGATGATGATGGCGATGAATCCCCCTCTCCAACCGAACGGGCTCCAGATCAGCCCTCCCGATGAAGAATAGGAGGCGGCGGCTCTCTATCGTAAAACATGATGAATCCTTCTCTCCGACTTTTTTCTCCCTGAATAGGAATATATGGAGCTGGAATTAGGGTCGGAGGAGGTCCAGGGGGCCCACAAGCCCTCTAGGACAAAAGAGTTCGGAAAAGTAGATACGATGAAGACGTATCAACTCTCCCAAGCTTAACCCATTGCTTGTCCTCAAGCAATTCAAAACTGAAAGTGACAAAGAAAATTTTTACAAACTCTGTTTGATCTTATTGTTGCAAATATGTCTAGCCAATATTCAGGTTTTCAGTAAAGATTATGAACTAACCATATTCACAATAACATTTAGGTCTCACATTTACCCATATCAATAGCACAATCAATTAGCGAGCAATAATAATAAATCTCAGATGACAACACTTTTTCAAAAAAATCATGATATAATATGAAAAAATGGTATCTCGCTAGCCCTTTCTGAGACCGCAAAATATAAATGCAGAGCACCCCTCAAGATCAAGGAATGAATAGACATTAGAATTCATGGCAAAAGAGATCCAGTCACACTCATACTCAACATCAATTAAAAACAAAGCATATAAATGACAATGACGTTCTCGAGCTGGTGCTTTTAATAAGAGGATGATGACTCAACGATAAAAGTAAATAGATATGCCCTTCGTAGAGGGAAGCAGGGATTTGTAGAGGTTCCAGAGCTCGAGATTTTAAAACGGAGATGAATATAATTTTGAGCGGTATGCTTTAATTGTCAACATAACAACCAAGAGATCTCACTATCTTCCATGCTAGATACATTATAGGTGGTTCCCAAACAGAATGGTAAAGTTTTTACTCCCTCCTCCACCAACAATCACACTCCACGGCTAGCCAAATCCACGGTTACCGTCCATACCAACAACAGTCCTGGGGGAGTTTTGTTTAATTATTATATTTTGACTTGATTTTCAGAATGGAACTGGGCATCTCGAATACCAGCCACTTTCTCGTGAATGACAAGTGAATAAAAACTCATCATGATAATAACCCTCCTAGCATGGAAGATACTGATAGCCGCCAGTCGCTACATGAGCGATTCAGGCATACAAAACAAATTATTATTTGAAGGTTTAGAGTTTGGCACATGCAAATTTACTTGGAACGGCAGGTAAATATAGCATATAGGTAGGTATGGTGGACTGATACGTTCCAACGTATCTATAATTTTTTATTGTTCCATGCTATTATATTATCTGTTTTGGATGTTAATGGGCTTTATTTTATGCTTTTATATTTTTTTTGGGACTAACCTATTAACCGGAGGCCCAGCCCAAATTGGTGTTTTTTTGTCTATTTCAGTGTTTCGCAGAAAAGGAATATCAAACGAAGTCCAAACGGAATGAAACCTTCGGGAACGTGATTTTCTCAACAAACGTGATCCAGGAGACCTGGAGTGGGCGTCAAGAAACAATCGAGCAGGCCACGAGGCATGGGGTGCGCCTACCCCCTGGGCGCGCCCTCCACCCTCGTGGGCCCCTCCTTGCTCCACCGACCTACTTCTTCCGCCTATATAAGTCCACGTACCCCGCAAACATCCAGGAGCACCACAAAAACCTAATTCCACCTGTACCCGAAAGATCCCATCTTGGGGCCTTTTCCGAAGCTCCGCCGGAGGGGGCATTGATCACGGAGGGCCTCTACATCAATTCCATGGACTCTCCGGTGATGTGTGAGTAGTTTACCTCAAACCTTCGGGTCCATAGTTATTAGCTAGATGGCTTCTTCTCTCTCTTTGGATCTCAATACAAAGTTCTCCTCGATCTTCTTGGAGATCTATTCGATGTAATCTTCTTTTGCGGTGTGTTTGTCGAGATCCGATGAATTGTGGGTTTATGATCAAGTTTATCTATGAACAATAATTGATTCTTCTCTGAATTCTTTTATGTATGATTGGTTTATCTTTGCAAGTCTCTTCGAATTATCAGTTTGGTTTGGCCTACTAGATTGATCTTTCTTGCAATGGGAGAAGTGCTTAGCTTTGGGTTCAATCTTGCGGTGCTCGATCCCAGTGACAGCAGGGGCAGCAAGGCACGTATTGTATTGTTGCCATCGAGGATAAAAAGATGGGGTTTATATCATATTGCATGAGTTTATCCCTCTACATCATGTCATCTTACTTAAAGCATTACTCTGTTCTTATGAACTTAATACTCTAGATGCATGCTGGATAGCGGTCGATGTGTGGAGTAATAGTAGTAGATGCAGAATCGTTTCGGTCTACTTGTCACGGACATGATGCCTATATACATGATCATACCTAGATATTCTCATAACTATGCTCAATTCTATCAATTGCTCGACAGTAATTCGTTTACCCACCGTAATACTTATGCTCTTGAGAGAAGCCACTAGTGAAACCTATGGCCCCCGGGTCTATCTTCCATCATATTAGTCTTCCAACACTTAGCTATTTCTATTGCCGTTTATTTTACTTTGCATATTTATTTCTCTTTATCATAAAAATACCAAAAAATTATCTTATCATATCTATCAGATCTCACTCTCGTAAGTGACCGTGAAGGGATTGACAACCCCTTTATCGCGTTGGCTGTGATGTTCTTATTTGTTTGTGTAGGTGCGTGGGACTCGAGCGTGATCTCCTACTGGATTGATACCTTGGTTCTCAAAAACTGAGGGAAATACTTATGCTACTTTACTGCATCACCCTTTCCTCTTCAAGGAAAACCAACGCAGTGCTCAAGAGGTAGCATGGACTCATATGGAACAACTTTGGGTTTAAGGAAGTGGACGCGCAAGTAGTATTCCCGCTTAGTACAAGTGAAGACTAGCAAATAGATTGTAGAGCGACCAACTAGAGAGCGACAACGGTCATAAACATGCATTGAGGTTAACCAACATTGAGTGCAAGCATGAGTAGGATATAAGTAACCATGAACATAAATATCATGGAGGCTATGTTGATTTTGATCAACTACATGTGTGAACATGTGCCAAGTCAAGCCACTTGAATCATTCAAAGGAGGATATCATCCTATCATACTACAACATAACCATTTTAAATGCATGTTGGCACGCAAGATAAACCATTATCCACTCCTAGATAATTAAGCATGGCATGAGTAACTATAATATCTAATTGTCATTGCAAACATGTTTCATTCATAATGGGCTGAATCAAGGATGATGAGCTAATCATATTTACAAAAACAAAATAGGTCAAGTTCGTACCAGCTTTTCTCCATCTCAATCATTTCATCATACATCGTCATTATTGCCATTCACTTGCACGACCGAATGGTGTGGATCATAATAAGTGTGCACATGCATTGGACTAAGCTGGAATCTGCAAACATTTATTCAAAGGAGAAGACAAGGTAATATGGGTTCTTTGTTAGATCAATAATAATGCATATGAGAGCCATTCAACATTTTCATCGTGGTCTTCTCCTCACGACCTAAAGGAAAAAAAAGAATTTCAAAGAAACACATTGGAATATTTTTGGAGTTTTTGTTTTTCTCAAGAAAGCAAATCAAAGGTAGAAAAATAAAAACGAGAAAAACTATTTACACGGGAAAGCTCCCAACAAGCAAAAGAAGAACGCGAAACCTTTTTGAGTTTCCTTTTAATACTACTACTAAATAAACATGGAAAGAAAAACTAAAAAGAAGTGAGAACTAATTTTTTTGGATTTCTAAAAGTTTTTTGAACACACAAGAAGAAAGCAAGAAAAATAAACTAACATGGATAAGACAATGAAAAAGGATGAACACCGACAACTGGAATGAATGTGTGAACATGCATGTAATGTCGGTGAGCGATACATACTCCCCCAAGCATAGGCTTTTGGCCTAAGTTGGTCTAGGGCCATGGCTCAAAATAACCCTCTCCTTGATATGGCGGAGGGTCCTGAGGGTTCCACTGGTTGGCGAGCTCATGTGGCTCCCACTGATAAACATGCTCCTAGTACGGAGCATGTGCTGGTGCTGGCTCAGGTGCTGTAGGTTGTGTCAGCCTCCAGTAAGTGTAAATGTCCTCAGGCATAATAGTGTACCTGCCTAAATGAATATCGAACAAAGAAGGTGCAGGCAAAGTAATAATCTCATAAGTACCCTGACTAAATACTAGGTTGTAGAGGAGCCTCTTGTCCTCATCCTTCTTAATAAAATCATGTGCTACCATACTAGCATAGTTTAAATATTTAGTGGGTAACAACATTTCTTCCTCCTCATCATGCCTAATGGGTATCTCAAAATGTTTAGCAAGGCGGGAGGCATAGACACCTCCAAAAATGGTGCCCTTCGAACGGTTGGTGTTTAACCGTCGAGCAACAATAGCGCCCAAACTAAAAGTTCTATCAGAATATAAAGTGTGATGCAAGATGGCAAGGTCAGGGGCACTGAGGCCTCCACTCTTCGCACGACCAATGAAACATCTCCCAAAAAATGAATAATAGCGTAAGACAGGAAAATGTAAACTAGCCACTCTCACTTCCGACACCCCTCTCTCTTCCCCCATAGTACTTTCGGAAATAAAGTCCTCCACGTCTCTAGGACGTGGCTCACTGATGCTGCCCTCAAAAGGTATTTTGCAAACATCGCAAAAATAATAGAGTGTCATTCGCTTAGGCACATCATACAAGTGAATTCTACCATGGGAGGATCCTTCCTAGAATGAAAGTGAAAATTTTCCATGAAGGTACTAGTGAGTAGGAGGTATTGGTCACACTTATCTTGGAGGAAGGTGGTGATGCCGACATTCTCTGCCAAATAATAGAAATCATCATAAATTCCGGCCTCCCTCAAGAATGCATCACTTGGCCATTCACATGGCCGAACCTCCGCATCGCGAGGAAGGTTGCACTTGGGCTTCTTCTTCTCCTCATTCTCATTTCCCTCTGATTTCCGACTTGAAGAACCACTTAGCCACCTACTCATGGTTTTTCTTTCCTCTAAAATTTTTAGTGACTCAAAATAAAAGTGAACAAAGCTCAACAAGATTGATAGCAACTACTCCCACAAGTGTCTAGAGGCTATATCATGCAACAAAACTACTTTGGACCATATAAATTTGACATGCAAGCTTAAGAACAAGGTCATGACAGCAACAAAAATTTGCAATATAGAAAGCACTAGAACAAAAACTAATTGGACCATTGGAGGAGTCACATACCGATGAACAATCCCCCGAAACAGTTTCGGAAACGGAGTTCCAAGCAAGGAGATCGAAAATGGCAGCAAAATAAGCAAGAACACGGGTTTGAGCAATGGTGGTATTTTTTCTGGAGGAATACGAAGTGGATGGGTGCTGGCATAAGTGAGGGGGACCCATATGGGACCCACAAGCCCTCTAGGCGCGCCCAGGGTGTGGGCGCGCCCTGTGGGCTTGTGGCCCACTGGTGCACCTCCCTAAGGTGTTTTCAGTGCCAAAAATTCTTAAATATTACGGAAAAATCATACTAATTTTTCAGGGCATTTGGAGAACTTTTATTTTTAGTCATTTTTTATTGCACATATAATTCAGAAAACAGAAAATTAATAGTATTTTTACTATTTATTCTAAATAACAGAAAGTAAAAGGCGGGTACAGAAGGTTGTGTTTACTAAATTCATCCATCTCATGCCTGTCAAAAGAAATCCATTTATAAGGTTGATCAAGTCTTATTAACAAACTTCTTCCAAACGATATGAAACGAGAGAATCTTCGTATAACACTACGTTACCTCAACGGGGATGTGCATGTTCCCAACAATAAGAATATGATATTTCTTTTTGACAGTGGGAATAGGGAATTCAAAACCTCCAATAGCAATAGTTGAAATTTTCCCAATAGAATTGATGCTATTAACTTGAGGTTGTTTCTTCAGAAAGTGTACCGTATGCTCATTACCATTAACATGAAAAGTGACATTGCCCTTGTTGCAGTCAATAACACCCCTGCAGTATTCAAAAAGGGTCTACCAAGGATGATCGGCATATTGTCATTCTCGGGAATACCAAGAATAACAAAGTTCGTTAAGATAGTAACATTTGCAACTACGATAGGCACATCCTCACAAATACCGATGGGTATAGCAGTTGATTTATCGATCATTTGCAAAGAGATTTCAGTGGGTGTCAAATTATTTAAATCAAGTCTACGGTATAAAGAGAAAGGCATAACACTAACACCGGCTCCTAGATCACATAAAACAGTTTTAACATAGTTTCTTTTAATGGAGCATGGTATAGTTGGTATTCCTGGATCTCCTAGTTTTTTTGGTATTCCACCCTTAAATGTATAATTAGCAAGCACGATGGAAATTCCAACTTCTGGTATCTTTCTTTGATTTGTAACAATATCTTTCATATACTTAGCATAAGGAGACATTTTCAGAATATCAGTCAAACGCATATGCAAAAAGACAGGTCTAAGCATTTCAACAAAGTTCTAAAATTCTTCATCATCCTTTTTCTTGGATGGTTCAGGAGGAAAGGGCATGGGTTTCAGAACCCATGGTTCTCTTTCTTTACCATGTTTCCTAGCAAGGAAGTCTCTCTTATCATATCTTTTATTCTTAGGTTGTGGGTTATCAAGGTCAACAACAGGTTCTATCTTCACATCTTTATGATTACTAGGTTGAGCATCAACATGAGCATTATTATTAACATTATTACTAGGCTCATGTTCATCACCAGATTGTGTTTCAGCTTCAGAAATAGAAATATCATTTGGATTCTCGAGTGTGTCTACAGTAGGTTCACTAGAAGCATGCAAAGTCCTATCATTTTTATTTTTATTTTTATTATTAGAAGGACTAGGTGCATCAGTATTAATTCTCTGAGAGTCTGGCTCAATTCTCTTAGAATGGCCTTCAGGATACAAAGGTTCCCGAGTCATTTTACCAGCCCTAGTCATAACTCTAACAACATGGTCATTCATCTTATTATTCATTTCATTAAGAAAATCATTTTGTGCCTTGAGAACTTGTTCTACTTGAGTTTTTACATAGACGCATGTTTACTAACAATCTTGAGATTATTAACAGTTCTATACATATAATCACCTAAGCGTTCAAGCATATAAGCATTTCATTTCAATTGTCTACTAACATATACATTGAAGTTTTCTTGTTTAACAATAAAGTTATCAAATTCATCCAAGCATTGATGAGCAGATTTATTATAGGGAATAGCACCTTCATAAAATCTATACAAAGAATTTACCTCTACTACCTGTGTCAGGGTATTAAGACCGTGTATTTCTTCAATAGGTGGTAAATTCTTAACATCTTCAGCTTTAATACATTTTTCTTTCATAGATTTCTTTGCCTCTTGCATATCTTCAGGACTGAGAAATAGAATACCTCTTTTCTTTTGAGTTGGCTTAGGGGTGGTTCAGGAAGAGTCCAATCATTATCATTGCTCAATATATTATTCAATAGTACTTCAGCTTGTTCAACAGTTCATTCCCTGAAAACACAACCAGCACAACTATCTAGGTGGTCCCTAGAAGCATCAGTTAGTCCATTATAAAAGATATCAAACATTTCATTTTTCTTGAGAGGTTGATCAAGAAAAGCATTAAGTAATTGGAGAAGCATCCCCCAATCTTGTCGGAGACTCTCTTCTTCAATTTGCACAAAGTTAAATATTTCCTATAAAGCAGCTTGTTTCTTATGAGCAGGAAAATATTTTCCAGAGAAGTAATATATATATATATAGGACGGCTGTTTGGGACACCTAGGTGCCCAGGCTCCTTGCTTGTTTACCTTCGGATTGCTTTAAGATGCGTGCCATTGTGTTAGGTGTAGACACTAACGGGTGTACCCGTTTGTAGTATTAAAGACGAAGAGTTATTGCAATTTACTAATTAATTCTATATAAATGCATATTATTAGCGACCACTTGCTCTAATTTGGACGGAGGCATTAATTAGCATGCACGGACCAAATACTACTTGCTAAGAAAACAAGAAACTGCCTAATTTATTCATGCATGTACGTGTGAAACAATAAAAAATTCTATAGTAATTAATGCATAGAAGGAAATTGTTAGAAATTCCCTAATTTTGTTGTACATATTAGTAGTATTACTAACATGGTTTTTAAACAGAATTAGGTGTGCGTAGAGTGGATATTTTCATTTTCTGCCTCCGCTATGGGTATAAGAAAAACTTGTTTCTCCTTCTACTCTACCTAGTTGTTTTTAGGGTATACATACCCAGAAATTGTGTAAGGATAATATGTATTTTTTGGTATCACTCATCAGAATCATCACATTTGATACATCTCTATCGTGGTATGTTGTATAGGTATCATATTTATATGAAGATAACATATCATTTGTCGAGGTATTTGGTTTGCGTATCTGAATCCACTTATAAAAAGGTAGTGACATTTACAGGTATGTACCAATAAATTTCACGTCGAGGTATTTACAGAAATATCTTGAGTATGCATTGTTTTTTTTAAACTTGAGTATCCACTTACAAATATATCAGACTACGTTTGTAGGTTTCTAATACCTAGAATAAATCATAAGGTATATACGTGCATGCAAATTATTTGGAATAAATTATATATATACGTCTGTATGTATCTAATACCTAGAAGAAATCATAGGGTATATACATGCATGCAATTATTTGGAATAAATTGTAGGGTATATACATTTGTGGATATCTAAAAGTACCTAGAATGAATCATAGGGTATATACGTTTGTAGGTATATGTTCTAATACGTAGAATAAACCATGCAGGAATCATCTACAATTAATGGTCGTGGAAGATACAAGTGCATGCACGTGGAAAAGGAAAGCAAATTATTTGGAAGGTTAGTAGCGATTATTTATAAGTAGGGAGTGCATTAGTGGGTTGGACCCGAACAAGGTGCCCAGGCACCTAGGTGCCCCAAACATTTTACCTATATATATATATATATATATATATATATATATATATATATATATATATATATATATATCCTGGGGACTACGCACAAAACCAGGAGTAAGAGAATTAAACCATATCTTAGCATCACCCTTTAATGAGAAATGAAACAAATTAAGGATATAGTAATCGCAAATTATTTCCTCATGAGCAAACAGGGTGGCGATATCATTCAGTTTAGTAAGGTGTGCCACAACAGTTTCAAATTCATAACCATGGAAAGGATCAGATTCAGCCAAAGTAATTAACTCAGGATAGATAAAAAAAATCATAATTCTTATCAGTAACAAAGATAGGTGAAGTAGCAAACTTAGTATCATATTGCATTCTAGCATCCAAAGATTTTTCTTTCAAATTGACAAGCAATTTCTTAAGATCCTCTCTATATTTACAAGCAAGAAAGTCCCTAGCTACATCTCCATCCATAACATAACCCTCAGGTATAACAGGAAATGCATATCTAGGAGAGCTAGGTCTAACATGTGTTTCAAAGTGTTCAGTTTCAATAATTTCACCGGTTTTAGAAATATCATCAGTTTCAGCATTCTCAATATCTTTAGCTCTAGCAAGTTGTTCATCAAGAAATTCACCCAGTTGCACAGTATTATCAAGCAAAGTAGTAGTATCATCATAAGCATCATGCATAGAAGAAGTAGCATCATCAATTACTTGCGACATATAAGAATTAATAGCAGGTGGTGGTGTTGCAAGTTTACTCAAAACAGAAGGTGAATCAAGTGCAGAGCTAGATGGCAGTTCCTTACCTCCCCTCGTCCTAGAGGGAAAAATCTTGGCTTTGGTATCCTTCAAATTCTTCATAGTGATCAACATATATAAATCCCGAGTACTTAGAGTATAGAGCTATGCTCCCCGGCGTCGGCACTAGAAAAAGATCTTGATAACCCACAAGTATAGGGGATCGCAACAGTTTTCGAGGGTAGAGTATTCATCCCAAATTTATTGATTCAACACAAGGGGAGCCAAAGAAAATTCGCAAGTATTAGCAGATGAGTTTTCAATTCAACCACACCTGAAATACTTAATATCTGCAACAAAATATTTAGTAGCAAAGTAGTATGGAAGTAACGGTAACAATGGCAAAAGTAACAGTAGCCGTTTTCTAGTGATTGTAACAACAGTAGCAACAAAAGTAACTTAGCAAAGATCAATATGAAAAAAGCTCGTAGGCAATGGATCGGCAATGACAATTGTGTTGGATGATATTCATCATGTAGCAGTCATAACCTAGGGTGACACAGAACTAGCTCCAATTCATCAATATACTGTAGGCATGTATTTCGTATATAGTCAAACATGCTTACGGAAAACAACTTGCATGCCATCTTTTGTCCTACCCTCCCATGGAAGCGGGGTCCTAATGGAAACTAAGGACATTAAGGCCTCCTTTTAATAGAGAACCAGAACAAAGCGTTAGCACTTATTGAATACATGAACTCCTCAAACTACGGTAATCACCGGAAAGAATCCCAATTATTGTTACCTTGGGGTATGCGGACCATAACTCGTAATAGGTGTCTACAACTTGCAAGATAGGATCAAGAACTCAAATATATTCATGAAAACATAATAGGTTCAGATCTGAAATCATGGCACTCGGGCCCTAGTGACAAGCATTAAGCATAGCAAATTCATAGCAACTTCAATCTCAAAACATAGTGGATACCAGGGATCAAACCCTAACAAAACTAGCTCGATTACATGATAAATCCCATCCAACCCATTACTGTCCAGCAAGCCTACGATGGAATTACTCACACATGACGGTGATCATCATGAAATTGATGATGGAGGAAGGTTGGTGATGATGATGGCGACGAATCCCCCTCTCCGGAGCCCCGAACGGACTCCAGATCAGCCCTCCCGATGAAGAACATGAGGCGGCGGTGGCTCCATATCGTAGAACGTGATGAATCCTTCTCTCTGATTTTTCTCTCCCCGAATAGGAATATATAGAGTTGGAATTAGGGTCGGAGGAGGTCCAGGGGTCCCACAAGCCCTCTAGGCGCGCCCCGGGGGGGCGCCCCTAGGCTTGTGGCCTCTGGGTGGACCCCCTCTCGTAACTTCTTGCGCTAGTATTTTTTAGATATTACACAAAAATTCTCCATAAATTTTCAGGTTAATCCGAGAACTTTTATTTCTGCACAAAAATAGCACCATGGCAATTCTGCTGAAAATAGCGTCAATCGGAGTTAGTTCCATTCAAATCATGCAAATTAGATTCCAAACCAAGGGCAAAATCATTTGGAAAAGTAGAGATAGAGACGTATCAACCACTTCTTTAACCGTGTCATGATTTCTCTTACCCCTTGTGTTAGGGATTATTTTTGGATATGCCATACTAGCAATGTTTTTTAGCATACATACCTAAAGATTGGGGGGGAAAACAAGGCCCAACTAAGGGCATATCCAAAGGGGTAACCGAAAGCTTTTGTAAAGGTCCAGACCCCAAAAGCATCTATAAAGGTCCATACCACACGGTATAGACACCTTTTGGCTTTCTACGCGTCCCTCTAAACGTCCACATACTAGTACATATGTAGACCAGACGCAGATTTGGTGGAGCTTTGTGAGAGTCTGGACATCATGTGAGAGTTTGCTTGAACCACTCTCAGTTGGACCACATGTCATCACAACCCATGTGTTTTCTTCTCTAGGTCCACTTGGCCCAGCTCTGCTATTCAGATTTGATGTCCATTCTCGAAATAGGCCCTCGCCTTGCTTTGTATATAAAGCAACAACACCCACGTTACACGGTGGAATGATACAATGTGATGAGGTAGCCTTCCGATACAGCAAATCCCTAAATACCGGTCAACACAGTTGCACAGGACTACATTATCAAACTATGAGTTATAGGACGACTAGAATACAATGCTACGACTTGACCTAGGATATCTAGCCTCCACGGCAATGCCCTCAGGAGGGGAACGCAAGCACCGCCGCTGCCAAGCCCAGAAGGACAAGGGTTTTCACCCAGAGACTCGCCACATAGAGGAGAACCACGATGACGTCTTCAAGAATATCGCGACACCCGCATATGTCGTCGCCTTCGGCGCAAAGCGCGGAGCTTTTGCTCGGTAGCTCATCTCACTACTGCAGGATGCTGCTAATGCGACACTACGATCAGAGACCCTCCGACGAAACTGTGTGCGATGCAATAATCGTAAACGGTGGTGTAAAAGAACCATAAAAAAGGTGCAAAACGTTTGCGATGGTAGAGCCATCAAACACGGTTTAGATTTTAGTTGCGTGTGCGATGCAGGGCATACGGTTCGGTCCAATGAACTATTTGCGATGAGGTGGAACAAAAGAAACGGGCACCTGATGAAGGCGTGTGCGATATACTGCATATGGTTCACTCGGATGAACTATTTGTGATTAGGCAACACACAAAAAACGGCCAGCCAGATCAAGGTGTGTGTGATTGAGGGCATACGCTTCAGAAGGATTAACTGTTTGCGATTAGGCAACAGAACAGAAACGGGTTAGCCAGATCAAAGTGTCTACGATTGATGGCATACACTTCACACGGATGAACTGTTTGCGATTAGCCACAACAAACTGAAATAGTTAAATAGATCAACGTGTGCGCGCTAGATGGGCACACACATTCTAATTAAAAGAAGCGTGCGTGATGGTAATAACGAGCACGCATGTTTGTTGGAACAAGACGTGTGCTCACATTGCCTATTGCGGTGCACCCTATGGTGCAAATGCCATGTATGTGGCCGAGAAGGCGTACGTGCCCACGTTACGCCTTCCGGGAATAGTGCCGCACTTATAACCGTCAGTAAATTTTGAGCATGCGTCCCGTCACATTCGAAATTGCAAACCTGTTCACACCGATCAAAACTTAAACGGTTTCTCACTTAGGAGCGTATTACTACTCGGTTATAAATACTACCACTCCAAGATGACCGAACATTCCTCCTCAACTCCTCATCCATAAAAAGTCAAAAATAAACGTCATTCATCATCGTTCCCTTTGCGTCTGCCATGGCCAGTGTGAGTTCTGGGTCGAGAGATTGCCACCAGGGAGATGCGAGCATGGAAGCGGAAGCACGAGAGATGTCCCGCCTCGCCGCGAACGCAGCCAGTATGTCCCGCCGCACGGCCGTAGCAGCACAGAGGTCCCGTCATGACGTCGAAGTAGCACGCAGGTCCCGCCGCACCGTCGATGCGGCAGACTGGTCCGGCCGCGCCGCGGAAGAAGAAGAGATGTCCTGCCGCGCCGCGAATGCAGCTGAGATGTCCTCCAGCGCCGCAGCAGCCTGAGAAAATGTCTCGCGGGCAGGCGAGGACTCTTACAAGCGCATGCATGCGATCATCCATAACCAGATGGATCAGATCTCCGGTTGGGCGAGGTTGCAGGATGACATGAAAGCCTCTTTTGAAGAGGCTATCGGCGTCATCCGACAACTAAATGAGAGCAATGCGAAGCTCCGGGCCGAGCCCGACCTGCTGAGGGCGAAGATTGTCGGAAGTGCGGAGCAGCAGGAGGAGACCACTGCCTTGTTGAAGAGGACCGGCGTCATCGTCGAGAAACTTATGGACGAGAATGCCATGTTGCGCATCGAGCGCAGAAGGCTGGTGGAGGAATCCATGGATGCTCTCAAGTAGCATCTTGATGACAAGAAAGAGCTCATCGCCGCTCGCTGCGGAGACTAGTTCCCACGGCCTGCAGCAACGTAGAGATCAGCAAGCTAGATCGTTGTCTTCCTTCTTCTTTTGCCCTTCTGTATTTTGGGTGTTGCCGCATGTGGCCTTTTTTAATTATGTTCCTAAATATGTAAGACAATTATTATCCACTGTCATCGTCATTGATCATGCTTACTATAAGTCGCAGTCGATGCTATATAGGTCCGTCAGATCTTACATCAAGATCTGTGCAAAACTTTATTTTTAGATTTTCATTTTTCTCTATTAAATCTCAGTCTAGTGAGACATATAGCCACGCCATAGAACAGTGGCTCGGGCGCCATTAACGGAGACGTTGGGAGGGAGGTGCACGGCGGGTAGCGGTCAAAGGGCTCTCCTCCCGATGAGCACGCATAGGGGTCTGATCGCATGCCTCCCGTACTCGAATAGCTACCCCGCACGGCACCTCCTAGCCAATAAAAAGGGACACGTGGCGACGCGTAATTGGTAAGTAGAACGCCCACAGTTTCAATAATACTTCTGTTTCCGATTTGTAACGTGACAACACTTGTTCCAAAATGACTTTGTTGATTGTTAATGTGTGCGCCTTCGGAAATCAGACAGAAAAATTACCATAGCATGTTGGTGCCATGTTATGACACCATGCCAAGTTTCATGATTTTCAGGCGTGTTTGGATTTACAGGAATTAAAAAAACCAAGTTTCTCAATCTTTTTGGCTGAGCCACGACGCCCAGATGTTTGAATTTCATTCTCATGTCTTGCATGGGACCTATAAATTCACCCAAGGACACACATGTGATTTTTCAAACAACTTTGATGCACTGGAGCCTGTGCTTGTAGTTCAAATTTGAATTATGCGCATTAAATGCGTAGAAACTCAATTAATGTATAAAAAAGGCCAAACGAATCCGGAATAATTCCAAAATTTAGTACGATACTTCTATTTGGTCTAATCTGCCCGTGTAAAAAAATTTAAGGCGGGAGAAGGTCGTGTATGTATGTCGATTCGCACACGGAGGTGACACGTTCCCTCTCGGAACCACGAGCCTTCTTGAGGGAAGCTCCGGTTTGCAAGAAGTTTACACCAAAACTTGTCCCAATTCGGCCAAAAAATTACTGCGGCATGCTGGTGCCATGTCATGACAGCATGCCAAGTTTCTTGATTTTCAGACGTGTTTTGGATTTACAGGAATTAAAAACCAAGTTTCTCAATCTTTTCGGCCGAGTCACGATGCCCAGATGTTTGAATTTCATTCCCATTTCTTGCATGGGACCTATAAATTCACCCAAGAACACACATGTGATTTTTCAACCAACTTTGGTACACTGGAGCATGTGCTTGTAGTTCAAATTTAATTATGCACATTAAATGCGCAAAAACTCAATTAATGTATAAAAAAGGCCAAACGAACCCGGAATAATTCTAAAATTTAGCACGATAATTCTGTTTGGTCTAATCTGCTTGTGTAAAAAAATTAAGGCGGGAGAAGGTAGTGTACGCATGTCGTTTCACACACGGAGGTGACACGTTCCCTCTCGGAACCACGAGCCTTCTTGAGGGAAGCTCCGGTTTGCAAGAAGCTTGCACCAAAGCTTGTCCCAATTCGACCAAAAAATTTATCGCGGCATGTTGGTGCCATATCATGTCACCATGCCAAGTTTCATGATTTTTCAGGCTTGTTTTAGATTTACAGGAATTAAAAAACCAAGTTTCTCAAACTTTCCGACCGAGCCACGACGCCCAGATGTTTGAATTTTATTCCCATTTCTTGCATGGGACCTATAAATTCCCCAAAGACACACATGTGATTTTTCAACAAACTTTGGTGCATTGGAGCATGTGCTTGTAGTCCAAATTTGAATTATGCACATTAAATGCCCAGAAACTCATTTAATACATAAAAATGCCAAACGAACCCGGAATAATTCCAAATTTAAACACGACACTCATGTACTAGTTGCATGTTCACTGTACGTAAATGTTCTACCAATTCAAATACCATCCTTTCCCTCCGTAACACCATAATGTCTTTCAAAACATAATAAAAAAATCAGGTATACCACAAATAGTTTACTAGAAAGAATCGTGTGGGATGAGATATAAAATATCTTGGTGCACCGTCTTGTCTGGCTTACGCGGGAAGCTTCGTCGTCTACAGTCCACCGCCCCCGCTCGAACCACACTTGCGTGCCAGTTTCTCGCGGTATCGAGCGAAAGTTTTTTGCCACCCCGGAAATATCTATCTCCCGCCCCCTCCCTACTATCAAAAGCCACATTTTCACTGTTCCTCCTTGCTTTCCAAGTTCAAACCTTCACTGCTGCTTACTGGCAGCTCAGCCTCCTCGCCGGTGACCCTTCTTCTTGCAGCGCCGCCTCCTCGCCGATGACCCTTCTTCTTGCAGCGCCGTCTCCTCGCCGGCGACCCTTCTTGCTACACGGCCTCCTTGCCGCCGACCCTTCTTCTTGTTGCACGGCCTCGTCGATATGGTCAGGTAATCCACACCCACCCACTGAAGGAAATATGCCCTAGAGGCGATAATAAAGTTGTTATTTATATTTCCTTATATCATGATAAATGTTTATTATTCATACTAGAATTGTATTAACCGGAAACTTAGTACATGTGTGAACACATAGACAAACAAAGTGTCCCTAGTATGCCTCTACTAGACTAGCTCGTTAATCAAAGGTGGTTAAGTTTCCTAGCCATAGACATGTGTTGTCATTTGATGAACGGGATAACATCATTAGAGAATAATGTGATGGACTAGACCCATCCGTTAGCTTAGCACTATGATCATTTAGTTTATTGCTATTGCTTTCTCCATAACTTATACATGTTCCTATGACTATGAGATTATGCAACTCCCGAAAACCGGAGGAACACTTAGTGTGCTATCAAACATCACAACGTAACTGGGTGATTGTAAAGATGCTCTATAGGTGTCTCCAATGGTGTTTGTTGAGTTGGCATAGATCGAGATTAGGATTTGTCACTCCGACTGTCGGAGAGGTATCTCTAGGCCCTCTCGGTTATGCACATCACTATGAGCCTTGCAAGTAATGTGACTAATGAGTTAGTTACGGGATGATGCATTACGATACGAGTAAAGAGACTTGCCAGTGACGAGATTGAACTAGGTATGATGATTCCGACGATCGAATCTCGGGCAAGTAACATACCGATGACAAAGGGAACAACGTATGTTGTTATGCGGTTTGACTGATAAAAATCTTCGTAGAATATGTAGGAACCAATATGAGCATCCAGGTCCCGTTATTGGTTGTTGACCGAAGATGAGTCTCGGCCATGTCTACATATTTCTCAAACCCGTAGGGTCCGCATGCTTAACGTTCGATGAAGATATGTATTGTGAGTTATGTGATTTGATGTACCGAAGGTTGTTCGGAGTCCCGGATGTGATCACGGACATGACGTGGAGTCTTGAAATGGTCGAGACATAAATATTGATATATTGGATGGTTATGTTTGGACACCAGAAAGGTTTCGAATAGGTTCGGGCATTTTCCGGAGTACCCGGGGGTTACCAGAACCCCCCAGAGGGTTAATGGGCCTTCATGGGCCTTAATGGAAGAGAGGAGGAGGCGGCCAGGTGGTGGCGCGCGCCCCCAAGCCCAATCCGAATTGGGGGGGGGGCTTTCCTTCTCTCCCTCTTCCTCTTTCCTTCCCCTCCTAGTTGGACTAGGAAAGGGGGGAACCTACTCCTAGTAGGAGTAGGATCCCCCCCTTGGGGCGCGCCCCATGAGGCCGGCCGCCCCCCTCCTCCCCTCCTTTATATACGGGGGAGGGGGGTACCCCATGGACACACAAGTTGATTTCTTAGCCGTGTGCGGTGCCCCCCTCCACAGATTTCCACCTCAGTTATATTGTCGTAGTGCTTAGGCGAAGCCCTGCGTCGGTAACTTCATCATCACCGTCAACACGCCGTCGTGCTGACAAAACTTTCCCTCGGCCTCAACTGGATCTAGAGTTCGAGGGACGTCACCGAGCTAAACGTGTGTAGATCGCGGAGGTGCCGTACGTTCGGTACTTGATCGGTTGGATCGCGAAGACGTTCGACTACATCAACCGCGTTACTCAACGCTTCCGCTTTCGGTCTACAAGGGTACGTGGACACACTCTCCCCTCTCGTTGCTATGCATCTCCTTGATAGATCTTGCGTGATTTAGGAATTTTTTTTGAAATACTGCGTTCCCCAACAGTGGCATCCGAGCCAGGTCTATGTGTAGATGTTATATGCACGAGTAGAACACAAAGGAGTTGTGGGCGTGGGTATATACATATTGCTTGCCGTCACTAGTTGTTTCTTGATTCGGCGGTATTGTTGGATGAAGCGGCCCAGACCGACATTACATGACCGCGTTCATGAGACTGGTTCTACCGACGTGCTTTGCACACAGGTGGCTGGCGGGTGTCTGTTTCTCCAACTTTAGTTGAATCGGATTCAATGAACAAGGTTCTTTCTGAAGATCAAAAAGCAATCACTATACCACGTTGTGGTTTTGATGCGTAGGTAAGAACAGTTCTTGCTAAGCCCGTAGCAGCCACGTAAAACTTGCAACAACAAAGTAGAGGACGTCTAACTTGTTTTTGCAGGGCATGTTGAGATGTGATATGGTCAAGACATGATTATATAAATTGTTATATGAGATGATCATGTTTTGTAACACAGTTATCGGCAACTGGCAGGAGCCATATGGTTGTCGCTTTATTGTATGAATTGCAATCACCATGTAATTGCTTTACTTTATCACTAAGCGGTAGCGATAGTCGTGGAAGAAATAGTTGGCGAGACGACAACGATGCTATGATGGAGATCAAGGTGTCAAGCCGGTGACGATGGTGATCATGACGGTGCTTTGGAGATGGAGATCAAAGGCACAACATGATGATGGCCATATCATATCACTTATATTGATTGCATGTGATGTTTATCCTTTATGCATCTTATTTTGCTTAGTATGACGGTATCATTATAAGATGATCTCTCACTAAATATCAAGGTATAAGTGTTCTCCCTGAGTATGCACCGTTGCTACAGTTCGTCGTGCCGAGACACCACGTGATGATCGGGTGTGATAAGCTCTACGTTCACATACAACGGGTGCAAGCCAGTTTTGCACGAGCAAAATACTCAGGTTAAACTTGAAGAGCCTAGCATATGCAGATATGGCCTCGGAACACTGAGACTGAAAGGTCGAGCATGAATCATATAGTAGATATGATCGACATAGTGATGTTCACCATTGAAAACTACTACATCTCACGTGATGATCGGACATAGTTTAGTTGATATGGATCACATGATCGTTTAGATGACTAGAGGGATGTCTATCTAAGTGGGAGTTCTTAAGTAATAATTAATTGAACTTTAATTTATCATGAACTTAGTACCTGATAGTATTTTGCATGTCTATGTTGTTGTAGATAAATGGCCCATGTTATTGTTCTGTTGAATTTTAATGCGTTCCTAGAGAAAGCTAAGTTGAAAGATGATGGTAGCAACTACACGGACTGGGTCCATAATTTGAGGATTCCTCATTGCTGCACAGAAGAATTACGTCCTGGAAGCACCACTAGGTGCAAAGCCCGCTGCAGGAGCAACACTAGATGTTATTGATACGTCTGGGACGTATCTATAATTTTTGATTGTTCCATGCTATTATATTATCTGTTTTGGATGTTAATGGGCTTATTTATACACTTTTATATTATTTTTGGGACTAACCTACTAACCCAAGGCCCAGTGCAAATTGCTTATTTTTGCCTATTTTAGTGCTTCGCAGAAAAGGAATATCAAACAGAATCCAAACGGAATAAAACCTTCAGGAGAGTTATTTTTGGAACAAACGTGATCCAGGGGACTTGGAGTGGATGTCAAGCAACCAACGAGGAGGCCACGAGGCAGGGAGCGCGCCTACCCCCTAGGCGCGCCCTCCCCCCTCGTGGCTCCACCGACCTACTTCTTCCTCCTATATATATTCATATACCCCAAAAACATCCGGGAGCACCACAAAATCCTATTTCCACCGCCGCAACCTTCTATACCCAAGAGATCCCATCTTGGGGCCTTTTCCGGAGCTCCGCCGGAGGGGGAATCGATCACGGAGGGCCTCTACATAAACTCCATGGCCCCTCCGATAATGTGTGAGTAGTTTACCTCAGACCTTCGGGTCCATAGTTATTAGCTAGATGGCTTCTTCTCTCTCTTTGGTTCTCAATACAATGTTCTTCTCGATCTTCTTGGAGATCTATTTGATGTAACTTTTTCTGCGGTGTGTTTGTCGAGATCCGATGAATTGTGGGTTTATGATTAAGTTTATCTATGAACAATGTTTGACTCTTCTCTAAAATCTTTTATGTATGATTGGTTATCTTTGCAAGTCTCTTTGAATTATCAGTTTGGTTTGGCCTACTAGATTGATATTTCTTGCAATGGGAGAAGTACTTAGCTTTGGGTTCAATCTTGCGGTGTCCTTTCCCAGTGACAGCAGGGGCAGCAAGGCACGTATTGTATTGTTCCCATCAAGGATAAAAATATGGGGTTTATATCATATTGCTTGAGTTTATCCCTCTACATCATGTCATCTTGCCTAATGCATTATTCTGTTCTTATGAACTTAATACTCTAGATGCATGCTGGATAGCGGTCGATGTGTGGAGTAATAGTAGTAGATGCAGAATCGTTTCGGTCTACTTGTCGCGGACGTGATGACTATATACATGATCATGCCTAGATATTCTCATAATTATGAACTTTTCTATCAATTGCTCGACAGTAATTTGTTCACCCACCGTAATACTTATGCTATCTTGAGAGAAGCCACTAGTGAAACTTATGGCCCCCAGGTCTATTCTCCTTTATATTAATCTCCCGTCAACAAGCTATTTTCCATTACCATTTATTTTGCAATCTTTATTTTCCAATATATATCATAAAATACCAAAAATATTTATCTTGTTATTATTATCTCTATCCGATCTCACTCTCGTAATTGACCATGAAGGGATTGACAACCCCTTTATCGCGTTGGTTGCGAGGTTCTTATTTGTTTGTGTAGGTACGAGGGACTTGCGTGTAGTCTCCTACTGGATTGATACCTTGGTTCTCAAAAACCGAGGGAAATACTTACGCTACTTTGCTGCATCACCCTTTCCTCTTCAAGGGAAAACCAACGCAGTGCTCAAGAGGTAGCGGTTATGAACGTTTGGCAGAGCAAAGCTGATAACTACTCGATAGTTCGGTGTGCCATGCATTACGGCTTATAATTGGGACTTCAACGACGTTTTTAACGTCATGGAGCATATGAGATGTTCCAGGGGTTGAAGTAAATATTTCAAACAAATGTATGGATTGAGAGATATGAAGTCTCCAATAAGTTCTACAGCTGCAAGATGGAGTAGAATAGTTCTGTCAGTGAACATATACTCAGAATGTCTGGGTACCACAACCACTTGACTCAACTCGAAGTTAATCTTCCTGATGATAGTGTCATTGACAGAGTTCTTCAATCACTGCCACCAAGCTACAAAAGCTTCATGATGAACTATAATATGCAAGGGATGGATAAGACAATTCCCGAGCTCTTCGCGATGCTAAAAGCAGTGGAGGTAGAAATCAAGAAGGAGCATCAAGTGTTGATGGTCAACAAGACCACTAGTTTCAAGAAGAAGGGCAAAGGGAAGAAGGGGAACTTCAAAAAGAACAGAAAGCAAGTTGCTGCTCAAGTGAAGAAGCCCAAGTCTAGACCTAAGACTAAGACTGAGTGCTTCTACTGCAAAGTGACTGGTCACTGGAAGCGGAACTACCCTAAGTATTTGGCAGATAAGAAGGATGGCAAAGTGAAAGGTATATTTGATATACATGTTATTGATGTGTACCTTACTAATGCTCGCAGTAGCGCCTGGGTATTTGATACTGGTTCTGTTGCAAATATTTGCAACTCGAAACAGGGGTTACGGATTAAGAGAAGATTGGCTAAGGACGAGGTGACGATGCATGTGGCAAATGGTTGCAAAGTCGAGGTGATCGCCGTCGGCACGCTACCTCTACATCTACCTTCGGGATTAGTTTTAGACCCGAATAATTGTTATTTGGTGCCAGCCTTAAGCATGAACATTATATCTAGATCTTGTTTGATGCGAGACGGTTATTCATTTAAATCAGAGAATAATGGTTGTTCTATTTATATGAGTAATATCTTTTATGGTCATGCACCCTTGATGAGTGGTCTATTTTTACTAAATCTTGATAGTAGTGATCCACATATTCATAGTATTGAAGCCAAAAGATATAAGTTTAATAATGATAGCGCAACTTATTTGTGGCACTTTCGTTTAGGTCATATTGGTATAAAGCGCATGAAGAAACTCCATGCTGATGGGATTTTGGAATCACTTGATTATGAATCACTTGATGGTTGCGAACCATGCCTCATGGGCAAGATGACTAAGACTCTGTTCTCCGGAACAATGGAACGAGCAACAGACTTATTGGAAATAATACATACTGATGTATGTGGTCCGATGAGTGTTGATGCTCGTGGTGGGTATCATTATTTTCTGACCTTCAGAGATGATTTGAGCAGATATGGGTATGTCTACTTGATGAAACATAAGTCTGAAACATTTGAAAAGTTCAAAGAATTTTAGAGTGAAGTGGAAAATCATCGTAACAATAAAATTAAGTTTCTACGATCTGATCGTGGAGGTGGATATTTGAGTTATGAGTTTGGTTTTCATTTGCAACAATGCGGAATAGTTTCGCAACTCACGCCACCTGGAACACCACAGCGTAATGGTGTGTCTGAATGTCGTAACCGCACTTTATTAGATATGGTGCGATCTATGATGTCTCTTACTGATTTACTGCTATCGTTTTGGGGTTATGCTTTAGAGACGGCTGCATTCACATTAAATAGGGCACCATCAAAATTTGTTGAGATAACACCATATGAACTGTGGTTTGGCAAGAAACCCAAGTTGTCATTTCTTAAAGTTTGGGGTTGCGATGCTTATGTGAAAAAGCTTCAACCTGATAAGCTCGAACCCAAATCGGAGAAATGTGTCTTCATAGGATACCCAAAGGAGACTGTTGGGTACACCTTCTATCACAGATCTGAAGGCAAGATATTTTTTGCTAAGAATGGATCCTTTCTAGAGAAGGAGTTTCTCTCGAAAGAAGTGAGTGGAAGGAAAGTAGAACTTGATGAGGTAACTGTACCTTCTCCCTTATTGGAAAGTAGTTCATCACAGAAATTAGTTCCAGTGATTCCTACACCAATTAGTGAGGAAGCTAATGATGATGATCATGAAACTTCCGATCAAGTTACTACCGAACCTCATAGGTTAACCAGAGTAAGATCCGCACTAGAGTGGTACAATAATCCTGTTCTGGAAGTCATATTACTTGACCATGACAAACCTATGAACTATGAGGAAGTGATGATGAGCCCAGATTCCGCAAAATGGCTTGAGGCCATGAAATCTGAGATGGGATCCATGTATGAGAGCAAAGTGTGGACTTTGATTGACTTGCCCGATGATCGGGAAGCCATAGAGAATAAATGGATCTTAAAGAAGAAGACTGGCGCTGACGGTAATTTTACTATCTACAAAGCTCGACTTGTTGCGAAAGGTTTTCGACAAGTTCAAGGAGTTGACTACGATGAGACCTTCTCACCCGTAGCGATGCTTAAGTCCATCCGAATCATGTTAGCAATTGCCGCATTGTATGATTATGAAATTTGGCAAATGGATGTCAAAACTCCATTCCTTAATGGATATATTAAAGAAGTGTTGTATATGATGCAACCAGAAGGTTTTGTCGATCCAAAAGGTCCTAACAAAGTGTGTAAGCTCCAGCGATCCAATTATGGACTGGTGCAAGCATCTCGGAGTTGGAATATATGCTTTGATAGTGTGATCAAAGCATATGGTTTTATACAGACTTTTGGAGAAGCCTATATTTACAAGAAAGTGAGTGGGAGCTCTGTAGAATTTTTGATATTATATGTGGATGACATATTGTTGATCAGAAATGATACTAAATTTCTGAATAGCATAAAAGGATACTTGAATAAGAATTTTTCAGTGAAAGACCTTGGTGAAGCTGCTTATATATTGGGCATCAAGATCTATAGAGATAGATCAAGACGCTTGATTGGACTTTCACAAAGCACATACCTTGATAAAGTTTTGAAGAAGTTCAAAATGGATCAAGGAAAGAAAGGGTTCTTGCCTGTGTTAGAAGGTGTGAAGTTGAGTCAGACCCAATGCCCGACCACCGCAGAAGATTGAGAGAAAATGAAAGTCATTCCCTATGCCTCAGCCATAGGTTCTATCATGTATGCAATGTTGTGTACCAGACCTGATGTGTGCCTTTCTATTAGTTTAGCAGGGAGGTACCAAAGTAATCCAGGAGTGGATCATTGGACAACGATCAAGAACATCCTGAAATACCTAAAAAGGACTAAGGATATGTTTCTCGTTTATGGAGGTGGCAAAGAGCTCGTCGTAAACGGTTACGTTGATGCGAGCTTTGACACTGATCCGAATGACTCTATGTCACAAACTGGATACGTATTTTTATTGAATGGTGGAGCTGTCAGTTGGTGCAGTTCTAAGCAAAGCGTCGTGTCGGGATCTATGTGTGAAGCGGAATACATAGCTGCTTCGGAAGCAACAAATGAAGGAGTCTGGATGAAGGAGTTCATATCCGATCTAGGTGTAATACCTAGTGCATCGGGTCCAATGAAAATCTTTTGTGATAATTTTGGTGCAATTGCCTTGATAAAGGAATCCAAATTTCACAAGAGAACCAAGCACATCAAGAGATGCTTCAATTCCATCTCCGATCAATTCAAGGAAGGAGACATAGATATTTGCAAGATACATACGGATCTGAATGTTGCAGACCCGTTGACTAAGCCTCTCTCACGAGCAAAACATGATCAACACCAAGACTCCATGGGTGTTAGAATCATTACTGTGTAATCTATATTATTGACTCTAGTGCAAGTGGGAGACTGAAGGAAATATGCCCTAGAGGCAATAATAAAGTTTTTATTTATATTTCCTTATATCATGATAAATGTTTATTATTCATGCTAGAATTGTATTAACTGGAAACTTAGTACATGTGTGAATACATAGACAAACAGAGTGTCCCTAGTATGCCTCTACTAGATAAGATCGTTAATCAAAGATGGTTAAGTTTCCTAGCCATAGACATGTGTTGTCATTTGATGAATGGGATCACATCATTAGAGAATGATGTGACGAACTAGACCCATCCGTTAGCTTAGCACTATGATCGTTTAGTTTATTGCTATTGCTTTCTCCATAACTTATACACGTTCCTATGACTATGAGATTATGCAACTCCCGAATACCAGAGGAACACTTAGTGTGCTATCAAATGTCACAACGTAACTGGGTGATTATAAAGATGCTCTACAGGTGTCTCCGATGGTGTTTGTTGAGTTGGCATAGATCGAGATTCGGATTTGTCACTCTGATTGTCGGAGAGGTATCTCTGGGCCCTCTCGGTTATGCACATCACTATGATCCTGGCAAGCAATGTGACTAATGAGTATGTTACGGGATGATGCATTAAGGAACGAGTAAACAGACTTGCCGGTGACGAGATTGAACTAGGTATGATGATACCGACGATCGAATCTCGGGCAAGTAACATACCGATGACAAAGGGAACAACGTATGTTGTTATGCGGTTTGACCGATAAATATCTTCACAGAATATGTAGGAACCAATATGAGCATCCAGGTTCCGCTATTGGTTATTGACCGGAGATGAGTCTCAGCCATGTCTACATAGTTCTCTAACCCGTAGGGTCCGCACGCTTAACGTTTGATGACGATATGTATTGTGAGTTATGTGATTTGATGTACTGAAGGTTCTTCGGAGTCCTGGATGTGATCACAGACATGACGAGGAGTCTCAAAATGGTCGAGACATAAAGATTGATATATTGAAAGGTTATGTTTGGGCACCGGAAAGGTTTCAGATAGGTTCGGGCATTTTCCGGAGTACCGGAACCCCCCGGATGGTTAATGGGCCTTCATGGGCCTTTGTGGATGAGAGGAAGAGGCGGCCAGGTGGTGGCGCGCGCCCCCCAAGCCCAATCCTAATTGTGTGTGTGTGGGGGGGGCTTTCCTTCTCTCCCTCTTCCTCTTTCCTTCCCCTCCTAGTTGGACTAGGAAAGGGGGGAACCTACTCCTAGTAGGAGTAGGATTCCCTCCCTTGGGGCGCGCCCCATGAGGCCGGCCGGCCCCCTCCTCCCCTCCTTTATATACGGGGAGGGGGCACCCCATGGACGCACAAGTTGATTTCCTAGTCGTGTGCGGTGCCCCCTCCACAGATTTCCACCTCGGTTATATTGTCATAGTGCTTATGCGAAGCCTTGCGTGAGTAACTTCATCATCATCGTCGTGCTGACGAAACTCTCCCTCGGCCTCAGCTGGATCTAGAGTTCGAGGGACGTTACCGAGCTGAAGTGTGCAGATCGCGGAGGTGTCGTACGTTCGGTACTTGATCGGTTGGATCGCGAAGACGTTCGACTACATCAACCGCGTTACTCAACGCTTCCGCTTTCGGTCTACGAGGGTATGTAGACACACTCTCCCCTCTCGTTGCTATGCATCTCCTAGATAGATCTTGCGTGATCGTAGGAAATTTTTTGAAATACTGCGTTCCCCAACACCCACACCATCCTCCTCCTTTCCTGTCCCACATACCCCGACCGACGACGCGACACCTTCCACCGAAATCACTGCCCCCATCCTCCAATTAAGCACCGCCCATAGCCATTTTGCACGTAGTATAACGTGGAGCTGAGTAGCATGCGGCTGCACGCACGCACGAGGTCGCTATGGCTGCCATGCGTGTCGGCCGCCAGATCTTGGAGGAGCACCTCGTCTTCGAGGCCACCGTCAACACCACCACACGACTGTCTACTTTAAAATATAGTTCGTGTTGTTTTCTCGTGGCCACCGCCAGTGCCTTCTAGTGATTTGTCCTTTGTAATGTTAATATACAATCTGATGTTCAGTTAACGGTTTGGTCGTCTGAAATGTAATGTTCAGTTAACACTTTGGTCCAACAATTGCTACACTTCGTATTATTGTCCTCAAGCATTCTTTGTTTTGTTATCCGTCTTATGTTCTAGTACATGTTTCTATTCTGCAATGTCGTGCTCAGTTAACTATTTTGGTTCATTTGGTCTGCTGTCCATTTAACAGTTTGGTTCAGTTTTGCAATTTTATTTTCATTTGTTGTGGGTACAATTTTGTATTGTTATGCATGTGACACCAATCGAATTTGGATGTACTCAATACATATTCTACTGATAGTATGGCAACTCTTAGTTAACCTGATCAAGATGTTCCTTATGTGTGTTGCAGGGAAACAATGGGAGACACCGCGGTTTACCATCGAGGTTTGTTCAAGCAGGGTCCTTTGGCTAATAGCACATTATTGTGTAGTTGTAGGAATCATTCTAATATTTAGTTTTCTTACAATTTGTTCTTGCACATGTAGGTCTTGCCGTCAGAGGCTTAGACCCATTGTTCGACCCGTTTTGCATATGGGGAAATGAGATGTCCATGAATATCAGTCAAGTAAAGAAACTCAGAAAGATTGTTAGGATGAAGAAACTGGCGACGAATAACAGCAAGATCTTTGTTTGCACAATGAAGAAGACATCAGTCAACTATACGATGGTACCAACTCTTTTACCTTGTTTTAACCCCTTGCGCCATTTCAAAATTTACAACAGCGATTTATGCATAGCTTTGTTTTCAGTACTTTTCAAAGCAGTTCACCGATGATTACCTCTCAAACCACCTGCATGGTCAAGAAGCGAGGAAGGTATTCATTCAACACCCATGGTACAATATTGAAGTCTTACTGAAGAGGAGAAGGTTGGGCGGGCAATTATCCATAGCCACTGGCCTAAAGTTGCAAGGACATTCAACATCATTAAAGGCTCAATATTTGCCTTCCGCTTCTGCAGTTTCCCAGATGAGATTCATCTGTCTATTTACTGTGTATGATGCTATTTTCTAAAGTTTTTGATGCTGCATGTGATACTTGGTGTTGTTGTGTAATGGCGTAACTGAGTGCCAAAGCTATCTGATGTAATTCGATTATGAAATCCTGGTTGCTTTTATACGGATATGAAATATCTGGCGTGTCTTATAAGAAATGTCAGTTTGATTAGTACATGGATTATCAATAATAGGATAATTACCCTGCTTATTGGGGTTTTCTATTGCAGACGGTTACTCAGACATCACCGTGGGCGATGAACTGAAACAACCCGCACGGTTTCTAGAAAGTAGGCGTGTTCGATCAACTAATAATCACACACTGCTTCTGGCAGCGAACTGTTTGTGTCAGGCCACCTTGCATAAACGTTTCCACACAAAGAACTGTGTGTGATATACATACCTATGAAAATGTTTTTCTAGGATTCACCGTGTGGGATGCACATATCTACGGAAATGATTTTCTGGGATTCACCGTGTGGGATGTACATACCTACGGAAATGATTTTCTGGGATTCACCATGTGGGTTGTACATACCTACGGAAATGATTGGGTTTTGATGCCTCGCCCAATCGCACACGAGCTCATTTGGTGTCCCAGGAGGGCCTATCCCTGATGGTTTCTGGGTCATGTGGGAAGGGCCCCCCTATCGCCCACATTCACTTGGCGACGATTCCAAATGCCATCACGGAAAGGGATTAAAAACCGTTTGTATAGCACGTCGCTGTACCAGTGCATGTGTCGCTAAGAGGCACCCATGCCAGTCGCGACGAGGACCGACCTCTAGATCCGGATCTAGGCAATGCCACTGCCAAGGATAGATAGTGAGGCCGAGCCACCCACTGCTACACCCCTTGTTGTCCAGACAACTAAGAGGCATAGCCATCACTGCCGTCATGGAACCTACCGGAAATCCATCATACGGACCACCCTCCGGATCCGCCACTCCGGCATCCATGTCTTGAGGCACCACCAACCATCGACATCACAACACACAACCACTGTGGGAAAAAACAGAAGGGACCTCCTTCCGCTCCTAGCCCGACATCAGCCACTTGGCCTGGGTGAGCGCCCCCACCGTAGGGGGCGTCCACGCCTGCGTCCCCAGTTGATCCCTGTGGATCGAGGGGGACACGACCTAGTAGCTGCCGACGGCCAACACCGAGCCTGACCCGGGACCTTAGCCGAGTCAAACTCGCATGCCGCCACACCCCTGGCCACCGGCGTTGATCCGACCTCCCTTCGTTCCAAAATAGATGACCCAACTTTATACTAACTTTGTACTTAAAGTTAGTATAAAGTTGGATCATCTATTTTAAAACGGAGGGAGTACAACATAGTAGCAGCACAGGCACCAACTAGGACCAGCGACGCAACAGGGCAGGAGATCACTAATGCGAAGGCAGGCTAGCACGAACTAGGTCGACCCCCTGCACCTGCACTCCGCCGGACGCCATCCACCCCCTCAAGACAGATCCAATCCAGCCTACGGCAACCCGGAGCACCGCTGCAAGAGAGCAACGGGCCACCCCATAGCCACTCGGAGGAACCCGAGAAGCTCCACCATGCTAGGCCCGCCTCGCCGGCAATGGACCCAACCACTACGACCACCCCCGCCTGGTGTCGGTCGAGCCGATGCAAACCAACGAGGGCCGCTACCCAGCAGGAGCTAGCCGGCCTCCAACCCCCCCGAGCCACGCTCCAGCTCCCCGCCGCCGCCGGACTGGGCAGATCTAGCCGGGGGCCTTCACGCGCCCAACCTCCTGATGTGGGACGTGCAGCCGCCACGCCAGCCTCGAGCACCAGAATGCCGCCGAGCGTCGAACATCACCATCGCCGCCATTCCAAGCCCGCCGTCGCGCAGCCAAACCCCGCACCAGCCCGACGCCTCCATCGATGGGCCATCCTACGCCAACCCATGGTCCCGAGCGAAAGAGGGAGAAGCAACCCCGCCGCCACCTACACCAGTTGGGCTTCGCCTAGCGGCGCTGCCGGGCGGCGGCAGGGGAGGGAGGCTGGAGGAGGAACGGGGGACCGGCGACCTAGGGTTTCCCCTGTCCGCTCGCGGGCGCGGGCAGGGGGTGTTTTTCCTCAGACTCTCATCTGTTTCCATTTGATGCCTATTTAAGGGACAATGTTGGATGGCTCGCTCACGTATTCTTTTTGTGACGCATCCGGACGCGGTCCGCAAATAAATAAGGTATCCCTTTAGGGGATAGTGTCGGAGGTGCCCTAAAACCTTAATGGCTAGTCGGGTTTATGATGAAAAGAGTGATGTGGCGATCGACATGGAAGACTGAAAAAATAAAAGGGTAAAACTAGAAGTATTCAATAAATGAGTAATTTGGATGAAAACAGTAAAACAGGGTGATATAGAGGGTAAAAACTGAAATTCACTCTAAAAAATCATTATACGATTTAAATCAAATGGCCAACATAGGAAAAAAATTCTTAAGGATTATAATCCTTTAAAGATCTTAAGAAAACTCTTTCAATCAAAGAGGCCTAAATGTTGTGCTCTCGAGGAGAGAACCAAAGGTGATGGAAGCTCATCACGTGTAATGGAGGGAACGGAGAATCATATATACTAGAAGGGTTGGGCGTGCTTTGTTGGGTCATTGGTGTTGTTTGATTTTCATATTTTTTTTACTCCCTCTGTTTCATAATATAAGGGCATCTCCAACATTGACCCGCAAATTTCCTCCCACATATGTCTGCGGACAGGTGGGCCAGTCTGCAGACTTGGATGCGAGAGCCGACCATCCAATAATATCATGTATATGTTTGCTGATACGTCTCCGTCGTATCTATTTTTACAAACACTTTTGCCTTTGTTTTGGACTCTAACTTGCATGATTTGAATGGAACTAACCCAGACTGACGTTGTTTTCAGCAGAATTGCCATGGTGTCATTTTTGTGCAGAAATAAAAGTTTTCGGAATGACCTGAAAATCAACGGAGAATTATTTTGGAATATATAAAAAATACTGGAAGGAAGATCCATGTAAGGGGGGCCTCCACCTGTCCACGAGGGTGGGGGCGCGCCCTACCCCCCTGGGCGCGCCCCCTGTCTTGTGGGCCCCTGAAGCTCCATCGACCCCAACCCTGACTCCATATATTCACTTTCGGGGAGAAAAAAACCAAGGAGAATGATTCATCGCGTTTTACGATACGAAGCCACCGCCAAGCCCTAAACTCTCTCGGGAGGGCCGATCTGGAGTCCGTTCGGGACTCCGAAGAGGGGAATCCGTCGCCATCGTCATCATCAACCATCCTCCATCACCAATTTCATGATGCTCACCGCCGTGCGTGAGTAATTCCATCGTAGACTTGCTGGACGGTGATGGGTTGGATGAGATTTATCATGATCGAGTTAGTTTTGTTAGGGTTTGATCCCTAGTATCCACTATGTTCTGAGATTGATGTTGCTATGATTTTGCTATGCTTAATGCTTGTCACTAGGGCCCAAGTGCCATGATTTCAAATTTGAACCTATTATGTTTTCATCAATATATGAGAGTTCTTGATCCTATTTTGCAAGTCTATAGTCACCTATTATGTGTTATGATCCCTTAACCCCGAAGTGACAATAATCGAGATACTTACCGGTGATGACCGTAGTTTGAGGAGTTCATATATTCACTATGTGTTAATGCTTTGGTCCGGTACTCTATTAAAAGGAGGCTTTAATATCCCTTAGTTTCCGCTAGGACCCCGTAGCCACGGGATGGTAGGACAAAAGATGTCATGCAAGTTCTTTTCCATAAGCACGTATGACTATATTCGGAATACATGCCTACATTACATTGATGAACTGGAGCTAGTTCTGTGTCACCCTAGGTTATGACTGTTGCATGATGAATCGCATCCGGCATAATTCTCTATTACTGATTCATTGCCAACGAGCTTTCCATATATTGTTCTTCGCTTATTTACTTTTCTGTTGCTATTGCTATCATCACTATAAAACACCAAAAATATTACTTTTGCTACCGTTACTTTTTGCTATCGTTACCACTACTATCATATTACTTTGCTACTAAATACTTTGCTGCAGATATTAAGTTATCCAGGTGTGGTTGAATTGACAACTCAGCTGCTAATACTTGAGAATATTCTTTGGCTCCCCTTGTGTCAAATCAATAAATTTGGGTTGAATACGCTACCCTCGAAAACTGTTGCGATCCCCTATACTTGTGGGTTATCATTCGCAAATAAAGGGCAATTTCAAATTCAAATAAAGTCTGATCCATGGCCGGATCACACCAGCGTCTGATCACATGCCAATCCCGCCGCTGTTTGCCCGTGCCGGTCTAGGTGTAGTCGTGCTGTGTGTAGGTGTAGTTTCGGACTGGGTGGGATCTGAGTCTTCCACCTGCCCGTCCTCATAGCCACCCCCTCCTCTGCCTTCATCGTGGATGACGCCGGAAATCTCTCTATCTGCGTCGTCGTAGCTCTTCTCCCCTGCTTTAGGCATAGCAGCGAACGACGTGCGGGCGCCCGACTTTAGGCTTGCTCATGTATTACTTTATAAGATCTTTGTGACCAATTAATAAAGTGACTGCATGCATCACCCAAAGACTGGGGGTGTATCCCGAGTGCCAAAACGGCCCTCTTGTGTAGCAGGTTTAAATAAGTTCTTCTTTGATCTAATTCACTATCTCAGCCTAGCAATTCTAGAAGTTGTCTTGCCTTGACCACCTCCCATTTCCATCGTGGTTGTTGTGTGATGACTAGTCCCGCAAACAAGAAAAATTAACGGTTGTTGAATGGAGCAACACGTCAGAATTCAGCAAAGGACAGCAAAAAAAAAATCCAGTATAAGTCGTGCACTAGACGAGATTACGAATGGTTCAAATTTGGCAAAAAATGATGTTGGGCCCATGATCTAGTACAGTTGTACCCTGATTGTCAACTCCGGGAGTAAATGAAGAGGTGGGCCGTGGATTGCCCCAGAAATACGTGCGCAAAATCAAACGGGCGTTCGAGATGTATTCGTGTGCAAGAGCGTCGGTTTGCCGGTCACAAATCACAATCACATTTGGGCACAAAATCAGAAGGGGCCGTACACCTTCTGCATCGGCTTGCTGGCCACAATCAAAACTGGGAGGCATCGCTCCCTCAATTTTTTGTGACCTCGGCGGTACGGCAGAAGCACATCAGAATGGATGTATGATGTGCCATTTGTGGAGGCAATGCGTCCATACGTTTTCTTTGATTTTCTTGGCACGTACGCATGGCTACCCGAAACTACCGGAGTGGAAGGAAGTAGAGAGCCGAAAGCGTCTCTACGGACACGACACGAACGGTAATGAAAATTTCTGGGTCTCGTCCCGTCCCGTCCGCCGCTGCTGTATCATGTTGACGGCACGCGCTCGGAGAAACGGTGCCATGCAGTAGCATCGTGTACTGTTCTTTTCTTCTTCTTTAGGAACATCGTGTACTGTTAAGGGTCAAGCCTATTGAAGAGGCATGCATGCATGCATAATTGGATTGCATGAATCTATCTCCATTCTCTGTCCTTGTCCACCATGTTTTTTCTTTGTTAATGGTGTCGCCCTCCTTCCTCATCCTTGCCCTGCTGTCCATGATGCGACGAAGCTGCCTTTTTTTGTGTGTGTTCTTCTGTGCAGTCACTAGCCAGTCGGTGATCGGTGGATGGGCCATCCACCATGCGTAACTGTTGATGGGCCAAAGGTGTTAAATAGGTGGGCCGCGTCGTTGGACTTTGTCAATCACTTCATGCATGCTCACGGTTGATGAAACTCCTCTTTCCAAAACTCCAAATCGAGTCCAGCTGAGATCCTACGTCACCTACAGCTACAGGGGTGCTCCTAACTCAAGGCTCATTCTGCTTCCAGTAGCTTCCACGAAATGCCCTTCTTCTGGACGCCTAGCTAATTTGGGTCTTTAATTCCAAGAAGAAGGGGATATTTTCCGACAACTCCACTATGCCTGAAAAACTACATATACCTACTCCCTTTGGGTCAGTCGTAGTTAGTATGTGAAATGAACTTGACATCTTAGCTTGGAAATATCAGAATTTCGTGCTTCCGAAACCTGTGAACTTACCGACAAACTTGTACTTGCTGAGACGTACATACACTAAAATAATGTAGAGCAAGCCACAAGTTTTAGTAAACCCACAGTATTCTGAGTTACACGGCCGATTACTAGTCTTACCGAACCCTTCCACAAATGGTCATACCGGAGAAAATATATCAACCCAATCAAAATTTATGCACATTTTGACATATTTTGGATTTATTTATCAAGCATTTTTTATTAAATAGGCCCAAGTTTTTCTTTATATATGGTGCAACACTGCTATTTGTCGGTTACTACTTGTACTCTAGACATAACGGTGATGATGTCTCTCGGTAGGAATAATGGCTCCCATGTTTTATCCCCGTTCCGATGATGCAAATAGCATCGTCGAAGGATGTGTCGAAGTGTGTCTCCGTCGGATCTCGTAGGACTCGTTCGGCGCTGGTTTTCGGTTGATCTATTTGGATCCAGTTTTTGTTTGTCTTTGTTCGTGTGGTTACATATTTGATCTTTCTGATCTACAACTCTCTTCAACGGCGATGGTTGCTGCTCTGGCGCGCTGGTCCTTTGGGGCCTTAGCATGACGACTTCTCGACTGTTTACAACAACAAGGTTTGTCCGGCTCCGATAAGGGAGGGGCGATGACGGCGGCGTGCCTTCGGCTCACTTCAGTGTTTGTAGTTGTCGCTAAGTGGTCCATAGACCTTGTTGTAATTTTTATTACCTCTAGTGTTTCTTTGTATTGTCATGATCCTTAAATAGATTAAAACTTTCTCTCGCAAAATAAAAACCTGGGCATAGCGGTCATCTCGCGTAAACTTGATCTCTGGTAGATCTACAAATTACTGGGTTTTTTCCCTATAAAAACAATGGGTTCTACTGTGTATTTTTCCTTTTTGTTAAAATGGGTTTGCACTAAGAAAAGAAAAGCCTAGTACTCCCTCCATTTACTTATACGAGGCCATTAAGTAATCAAGACAAAAATTAATGATGTTTTCTTATACTAGCAACTTGTTTAATACTACCTCCATTCTGGTTTATCCCTTTGTAGTTTATGGTAAATTTTGATCAAAGATTTAACTAATAAAATGTTAATGCATGTCAACAAAAATTGTATCATTGGATTCGTATTTGAACTTATTTTTAAATGATATAATTTTTTGTGACACGTATAAACATTTTGTTTGTTCAATCTACGGTCAAAATTTGACAAGAAATACAATGGAGATCATTAAACCAAGACGAAGGTAGTACTTGTATGCATGTAGTCATAATGACAATCAGCTACTTTCTTCATTCAGTTTTCTTGCATGCATACGGTGTATTAAATGATCCTAGTACATGTACAAGGCCACAAACTCAAATTACAGGTACCAAGGTAAAATTTAATACATGTTTTGCAACCCAACTTTCTTTCTCGTGTACTGGGATCATTTAATACACCGCATGCATGCAAGAAAATTGAATGGTGGATGTTGGCTATATGATCTTGCCACATCATATATAGCCTATCTTATAGGCCGCAATTACAATAGTCACATACAAATAGGTAGTACTACTTTGTTGAAATATGGTCCACATTTCTCTCTCACATAGTGTCTAGAAGTGCGTGCTACAACCGGCTGTTAATTAGTAGTCCGCTCCCCTTCTCTCTCCTCTTGTCTCTTATTCAACTCATCAAAAACATATTATTTAAAGCCTTACAGCCGCCTACATCACCTATTGTACTTGCTCTTATATAGATGCAAAATGTATATTTCATAGTGGTCTTGTATAATTAAATAGGGGAGTTTAATTTTATCTTGATACCTGTAATTTAAATTTGTGACCTTGTATATAAAACAGAAGGGAGTACAATAAAATACAACCATATGGAGTTAGATGAAACGATGAACTTGATGCGGCCGTGTGGGAGACCTGAATATGCCTTTTCTCTTTGCCTTGTGCAGGAGTTAAGTAAACTCTTTTTTAAACTTTTTCTTGCACCTATATAGGTTCGATTGAATCCCTTTGGAAATGTACTTATTACTAATCGTCCAAATAGGTGAGAAAAAGGGTTTTCCCCCGCTTTGTATTCCAAAGCAACCATCCGATACAGCCAACGATAGGTGCTGGGGCGGAAACAGCACAAGCACGCCCAAAAGAAAGAAAGAGAAAAAGAAAAAAAAACAAATGACGATAACGGTGGATCAACAAAAACGACGAAGCCTCACGACCGCTGCGTCCACCGGAGATCGCCCACCAAGCTCCGAGACTCCGAAGCGCCGGTACCAATCAACACCTCCAAGAAGGGACGGGACGATGGTGACGCTGCTGCTAAGGGTTTCCCCCGATACACGGCGAGGAGAGAGGAAGGGTAGCCCCGACGCCCTCCAGGAAGGTCCGATGGCACCCTCAGGCGCCACCGCGTCAGTGTCGGCCAAGCCAACAGAGATTTCTCCCGATCCCATCCTCCACCTCAGGCACTCCAGAGCTCGCTGCTACCTCTTGAGCACTGCGTTGGTTTTCCCCGAAGAGGAAGGGATGATGCAGCAAAGTAGCATAAGTATTTCCCTTAGTTTTTGAGAATCAAGGTATCAATCCAGTAGGAGGCTACGCGCGAGTCCCTCGCACCTGCACAAAACAAATAAATCCTTGCAACCAACGCAAATAGGGGTTGTCAATCCCTATAGGGACACTTACAAGAGTGAGATCTGATAGATATGATAAGATAATATTTTTGATATTTTTATGATAAAAGATGCAAAGTAAAATAAAGGCAAAGTAAATAGCAAAGTAAATAACTAAGTAGTAGGAGATCAATATGATAAAGATAGACCCGGGGGGCATAGATTTCACCAGTGGCTTCTCACAAGAGCATAAGTATGCTACGGTGGGTGAACAAATTACTGTTGAGAAATTGACAGAATTGAGCATAGTTATGAGAATATCTAGGTATGATCATGTATATAGGCATCACGTCAGAGACAAGTAGACTGACTCCTGCCTGCATCTACTACTATTACTCCACTCATTGACCGCTATCCAGCATGCATCTAGAGTATTACGTTAAAAATAGAGTAACGCCTTAAGCAAGATGAGATGATGTAGAGGGATAGACTCATGCAATATGAAGAAAACCCCATCTTGTTATCCTCGATGGCAACAATACAATACGTGCCTTGCTGCCCTTACTGTCACCGGGAAAGGACACCGCAAGATTGAACCCAAAGCTAAGCACTTCTCCCATTGCAAGAAAGATCAATCTAGTAGGCCAAACCAAACTGATAATTCGAAGAGACTTGCAAAGATAACCAATCATACATAAAAGAATTCAGAGAAGATTCAAATATTATTCATAGATAGACTTGATCATAAACCCACAATTCATCGGTCTCAACAAACACACCACAAAAAGAAGATTACATCGAATAGATCTCCACAAGAAAGGGGGAGAACATTGTATTGAGATCCAAAAAAAAGAGAAGAAGACATCTAGCTACTAACTATGGACCTGTAGGTCTGAGGTGAACTACTCACACTTCATCGGAGAGTCTATGGTGTTGATGTAGAAGCCCTCCGTGATTGATGCCCCCTCCGACGGAGCTCCGAAACAGGCCCCAAGATGGGATCTCGTGGATACAGAAAGTTACGGCGGTGGAATTAGGGTTTTGGCTCCTGTTCTGATCGTTTGGGGGTACGTGGATATATATAGGAGGAAGGAGTATGCCGGTGGAGCAATAAGGGGCCCACGAGGGTGGAGGGTGCGCCTGGTGGGGGTGGGTGCGCCCCCCTACCTCATGGCCTCCTGTTTTATTTCTTGACGTAGGGTCGAAGTCTCTCTGGTCTTACTCGTTGAGAAAATCACGTTCCCAAAGGTTTTATTCCGTTTGGACTCCGTTTGATATTCTTTTCTTCGAAACCCTAAAACAGGCAAAAAACAAAAATTCTGGGTTGGGCCTCCGGTTAATAGGTTAGTCCCAAAAATAGTATAAAAGTGGATAATAAAGCCCAATAATGTCCAAAACAGTAGATAATATAGCATGGAGCAATCAAAAATTATAGATACGTTGGAGACGTATCACTCGCCACCAAACCGACCACCACCCTGCGCCAACACGGACACGAAGCTTCCCGTGCAATCTCACCACGGCACCGCGAAGATGGACTGGACAACGAAGAAGAGGAGCCGGGACTAGGGAAGCAGCACCGTTGATGTCTACTACACAACCTTCTTCTTGTAGACGTTGTTGGGCCTCCAAGTGTAGAGGTTTGTAGGACAGTAGCAAATTTCCCTCAAGTGGGTGACCTAAGGTTTATCAATCCGTAGGAGGCGTAGGATGAAGATGATCTCTCTTAAGCAACCCTGCAACCAAATAACAAAGAGTCTCTTGTGTCCCCAACACACCCTATGCAATGGTAAATTGTATAGGTGCACTAGTTCGGCGAAGAGATGGTGATACAAGTGGTATATGGATAGTAGATAAAGGTATTTGTAATCTGAAATTATAAAAACAGCAAGGTAACTAATGATAAATGTGAGCGTAAACAGTATTGCAATGCTTTGAAACAAGGCCTAGGGTTCATACTTTCGCTAGTGTAAGTCCTCTCAACAATAATAACATAATTGGATCACATAACTATCCCTCAACATGCAAAAAAGAGTCACTCCAAAGTCACTAATAGCGGAGAACGAACGAAGAGATTATGGTAGGGTACGAAACCACCTCAAATTTATTCTTTCCAATCAATCCGTTGGGCTATTCCTATAAGTGTCACAAACAGCCCTAGAGTTCGTACTAGAATAACACCTTAAGACACAAATCAACCAAAACCCTAATGTCACCTAGATACTCCAATGTCACCTCAAGTATCCGTGGGTATGATTATACGATATGCATCACACAATCTCAGATTCATCTATTCAACCAACACATAGAACCTCAAAGAGTGCCCCAAAGTTTCTATCGGAGAATCACGACGAAAACGTGTGCCAACCCCTATGCATATGTTCATGGGCGGAACCCGCAAGTTGATCACCAAAACATACATCAAGTGAATCACATGATATCCCATTGTCACCACAGATACACACGGCAAGACATACATCAAGTGTTCTCAAATCTTTAAAGACTCAATCCGATAAGATAACTTCAAAAGGGGAAACTCAATCCATTACAAGAGTAGAGGGGGGAGAAAACATCATAGGATCCAAATATAATAGCAAAGCTCGCAATACATCAAGATCGTATCATCTCAAGAAAACGAGAGAGAGAGATCAAACACATAGCTACTGGTACATACCCTCAGCCCCGAGGGAGAACTACTCCCTCCTCGTCATGGAGAGCACCGGGATGATGAAGATGGCCACCGGAGAGGGATTGCCCCCTCCGGCAGGGTGCCGGAATGGGTCTAGATTGGTTTTCAGTGGCTACGGAGGCTAATGGCGGCGGAACTCCCGATCTATTGTCTGTTCTAGAAGTTTTAGGGTACGTGAGTATATATAGGTGCAGGAAGTACGTCGGTGGAGCTTCGGGGGCCCCATGAGGCAGGGGGCGCGCCCTAGGGGGGGCGCCCCCACCCTCGTGAGCACCTCCCTTGGCTCCTGACGTGGGGACCAAGTCCATCCGGTAGCTTTCCTTCCAAAAATAACTTCTCTAGTTGATTTTGTTCCTTTTCGACTCCGTTTGATATTCCTTTTCTTCGAAACACTGAAATAGGCAAAAAAACAACAAATCTGGGATGGGCCTCCGGTTAATAGGTTAGTCCCAAAAATATCATAAAAGTGGATAATAAAGCCCAATATTGCCCAAAACAGTAGATAACATAGCATGGAGCAATAAAAAATTATAGATACGTTGGAGACGTATCAACCGTCAGCATATGGGAGGGACCCACCTCAACCGTCCATGACGGTAGAAGATCGGACGCCAAAGCAGGAGCCTACCGGGCCCGTGGCCCCACAGGCCCGACCGGGCCCTCAGAGGCCCGGACAACTCCCGCCTCCACGCAGCAGCTAGCACGCCGTCGACGCCGCTGCCCCAGTCCAAGCCGTTCGCCACCCTCCCCATACAGAGAGCGTCGCGGTCGCGCTGGAGCCGACCCACAAGGACATAGATGGGGCCCTACGGGCCCAGATCTGGGCCGGAGATGCGCCACCGGCCATCCAGCACCACCGGAGCGCCCCGCCGCCAAGAGGCGGCACCATCGCGGCGAGCGCCGCCGGCCTCCGCCACCAGGACGCCGGGCCGCCACTAGCCGAGCACCACCGCCACCTCCCCCCACCCCGGGAAGGAGGAGAGCGCGCGGGTAAGGGACGACCCGCCGCCGCCGACACCACCCGGCCGGACCCCGGGGCGACCGCCGACGGTGGCGGGGGGAAAGGGCGAAGGAGGACGGAGGAGAGGGAGGTGAGCGCGTGCCACCCCGGCCGCCTCCCGTGGAGACGACGGAGGCAGTGGGACGGGGAGGAGGGGATGGGGGGCGGGGAGGGGAGGCCTGCGCCGGGCGGCTGGCGGCGGCGGGAAGGAGCCGGGCGGCCGGCAGCGGTGGTGGTGGGATACCCTAGCGGGGGAGCGGGAGCGGGAGCGGGGTGGGAGCCGCTACTTCCTTGGAGATTCCAGGGAGAATCTAGGAGGAATAGGGAAACAACTTCGGAAGAGTATGGTGTGCAGGTTTCAGTGGTCCATCGTCCAAATAGGTTGGGCAACAAGGTTTGTGATCTCCATAGCAAAAGGAGGATTTAATTTGTGCTTCAGACCAACTACCACCTCCTGACATCAAGCTTGTTGATGGTTCCAGTCAAGGCAGATATAATGCCAGCAAGTAGAGGCGAAGGGCAATTACTGAAAATTTAGAAGTAGGACCACAATTTAACATTGTTCATAAGTATCTCCGACTTGTACAGTTTGTCGCCGGACATTAGCCATCATTTCAAATCTTCCACCCCTTGCTAAGATCTAAGGTCAGGCACTATTGACCCAAAATGAGTGGTTAACATAGCAAGTCCCCCACTCAAGAGGGAGATATGTTCTTTCACTTTGAAGCGGGGCTCCCGTGTCGCTCCCACGGGCGGCGCGGGAGCAAACCCTAGCCGGCGCCAGCACCCACCCACTCTTCCCTCCTCCCATCGCCACCGCCGGTGGAGGTCACTAGGCAAAGCCCGCCCGGCTCAGCGGCGAGGAGTGGCCGCGGCCGGTTTGCGTGTGCAGGCGCATGTCGTGACCATGGCGGCTCGGCAGGACGACGGTGGTCGTTGTGGTGGGTGATACGTCTCCAACGTATCTATAATTTTTGATTGTCTCATGCTATTGCATTATCTGTTTTGGATGTTTTATATGCATTAATATGCTATTTTATATTATTTTTGGAACTAACCTATTAACCTAGAGCCGAGTGCCAGTTCTGTTTTTCCTTGTTTTTTAGTTTTGCAGAAAAGGAATACCAAACGGAGTCCAAACAAAATGAAACCTTCATGATGATTTTTCTTCGACCAGAAGACAACCTAGAGACTTGGAGATGAAGTCGGAGGATCCACGAGGCGGCCACAAGGACGGAGGGTGCGCCCCCACCCTTATGGGCCCCCGTGACCCTCCTGACCTAATTCTTTCGCCTATATATTTCTAAATATTGCCAACCACCAGAGGCATCCATGAAAAGACTTTTCCACCGCCGCAACCTTCTGTACCAGTGATATCCCATCTAGGGACCTTTTCCGGCACCCTGCCGGAGAGGGATTCGATCACGGAGGGCTTCTACATCA
The DNA here is from genome assembly GCF_056163025.1 of Triticum urartu. Lineage (NCBI taxonomy): Eukaryota > Viridiplantae > Streptophyta > Magnoliopsida > Poales > Poaceae > Triticum > Triticum urartu. The sequence goes on from NC_141878.1 coordinate 224,658,656, forward strand.
ACTCTATTGCCCTTTCGATGAAGCGTGAGTAGTTTACCTCAGACCTACGGTCCATAGCTAGTAGCTAGATGGCTTCCTCTCTCTCTTTGATTCTCAATACCATGTTCTCCTCGATGTTCTTGGAGATCTATCTGATGTAATATTCTTTTGCGGTGTGTTTGTCGAGATCCGATGAATTGTGGATTTATGATCAGCTTATCTATGAATATTATTTGAATCTTCTCTGAATTCTTATATGCATGATTTGATATCTTTGCAATTCTCTTCAAACTATCGGTTTAGTTTGGACAACTAGATTGATTTTTCTTGCAATGGGAGAAGTGCTTAGCTTTGGGTTCAATCTTGCGGTGTCCTTTCCCAGTGACAGTAGGGGCGGCAAGGCATGTATTGTATTGTTGCCATCGGGGATAAAAAGATGGGGTTTTCATCATATTGCTTGAGTTAATTTCTCTACATCATGTCATCTTACTTAATGCGTTACTCTGTTCTTCATGAACTTAATACTCTAGATGCAGGCAGGAGTCGGTCGATGTGTGGAGTAATAGCAGTAGATGCAGAATTGTTTCGGTCTACTTGACACAGACATGATTCCTATATTCATGATCATTGCCTTAGATATCATCATAACTTTGCTCTTTTCTATCAATTGTTCGGTAGTAATTTGTTCACCCGTCGTTCTATTTGCTATAGAGAAAATCCTCTAGTGAAACCTATGGCCCCCGTGTCTATTTTCCATCATATAAGTTTCTATTTTCCATCATATTAGTTTTTGATCTACTATTTTGCAATCTTTTACTTTCCAATCTATAAACCAAAAATACCAAAAATATTTACTTTACTGTTTATCTATCTATATCAGATCTCACTTTTGCAAGTAACCGTGAAGGGATCACATTGGGTGCAAGTTGTTTGATTGTTTGTGCAGGTATTGGTGACTTGTGCGTTCTCTCCTACTGGATTGATACCTTGGTTCTTAGACTGGGGGAAATACGTATCTCTACTTTGCTGCATCACCTTTCCTCTTCAAGGGAAAAACCAACGCAAGCTCAAGAAGTAGTAGTGGGCGCGGCACTGCGGCTAGGTGATAACCCACAAGTATAGGGGATCGCAACAGTTTTCGAGGGTAGAGTATTCAACCCAAATTTATAGATTCGACACAAGGGGGCCAAAGAATATTTGAAGGTATTAGAAGCTGAGTTGTTAATTCAACCACACCTGGAGATTAATTATCTGCAGCAAAGGGATCAGTAGCACAATAGTATGATAGTTTTGATAATAGTAGCAACAACAATATTAACGGTAACAGTGATAGCAATAGTTTGTAGCAAGTGTAACAGTGATGATAGCAGTAGTAACTTAGTAGAAACAATATAGGATAAATTCATAGGCACTGGATCGGTGACTTGTTGGATGATATTCATCATGAGACAGTTATAACCTAGGGCGATATAGCACTAGCTCTAGTTCATCGATATAATGTAGGCATGTATTCCGTAAATATTCATACGTGCTTTATCAAAAGAACTTGCATGACATCTTTTGTCCTACCCTCCCATGGAAGCCGGGTCCATATTGGAAACTAAGGGATATTAAGGCCTCCTTTTAATAGAGAACCGGGACAAAGCATTAACACATAGTGAATACATGAACTCCTCAAACTACGGTAATCACCGGAAGAAGTCCCGGTTATTGTCACTTCGGAGTTATCGGATCATAACACGTAATAGGTGACTATAACTTGCAAGATCGGATCTAGAACATGAATATAATGGTGATAACATAAACGGTTCAGATCTGAAATCATGGCACCCGGGCCCAAAGTGACAAGCATTAAGCATGGCAAAGTCATAGCAACATCAATCTAAGAACATAGTGGATACTACGGATCAAGCCCTAACAAAACTAACTCGATTACATGATGAATCTCATCCAACTCCTCACCGACCAGTGAGCCTACGAAGGAATTACTCACTCCCGGTGGGGAGCATCATGGAATTGGCGATGGAGAAGGGTTGGTGATCACGAAGAACGAAGATCCCCCTCTCTGAAGCCCCAAACGGACTCCAGATCCGCCCTCCCGAGGAAGAACAGGGCTTGGCGGCGACTCCATCTCGTGGATCACAATAATTCTTTCTCCCTCATTTTTTCTCCGAAAAATATGATTTTATAGCGTTGGTTTCAGGGTCTGCGGGGCCACCAGGTGGGCACAACCCACCTGGGTGTGCCTGGTGAGAGGGGCGCACCCTGGTGGGTTGTGCCAACCCAGGTGCCCCCCTTCGGTAGGTCTTGGCTCCAGAAATTCTTATATATTATATAAAAATTCCCCGCAAAGTTTCGTTCCATTCCGAGAACTTTTATTTCTACACAAAAATAACACCATGGTAGTTCTGCTGAAAACAACATCAGTCCAGGGTTAGTTTCATTCAAATCATGCAAATTAGAGTCCAAAACAAGAGGAAAAGCGTTAGGAAAAGTAGATACGTTGGAGGCATATCAACTCCCCCCAGCTTAAACCTTTGCTTGTCCTCAAGCAATTCAGTTGATAAACTGAAAGTGAAAAAGAAAAACTTTTACAAACTCTTTTGCTCTTGTTTGCATAAATAAGCTTAAACAGTACCCAGGTTTTTAGCCAACATTATAACTAACCATGTCGGCAATAACTCTTAGAGATTATATTAACTCATATTAATGACATAATCAGCTAGCGAGCAATAATAAGACATCTCGAGCGGCAACACGTTGTCAAAACAACCATGATATAATATGACAATAGTGGTATCTCGCTAGCCCTTTCTGAGACCGCAAAACATAAATGCAGAGCACCTCCAAAGTCGAAGCAACGATTAAACATTGCAATTCATGGTAGAAATGATCCAGTCATGATGCACCCAACATTAGCTATACACAATGCATAAGTCATGACAATTGTGCTCTCTCAGTTTCTAGCACTTGTTTTAGAAGGTGATGACACAACATAAAAGTAAATAGATAGTCCCTTCACAGAGGGAAGCAGTGATTTGCAGAGGTGTCAGAGCTCAAATTTTTAAAACAGTGATAAATGATATTTTGAGACATGCACCCTTCTCATTTACTTCAGGACTATCAGTTATCAACATCTCCCATGCTAAACAGGCTAGTGGAGGTTCCCAAGTGATAAAAGTAAAGGTTTTGACTCCATTGGGAGTTTTTGTTTGATTATTCAAGCGATTAACTATTTTTGTATTTTGCAATTTGGGACTGGGCATCCCTATTACCGCCCTTTTCTCGTGCGATGGCGAGTGAATAAACACTCGACCTGAGAATAACCTTCTTAGCATGGAAGATACCGACCACCTCCTGTCGTTCCATGAATGATCTAGGCACACAAAATGGATATTTTTTAAAAGGTTTTAGAGGTGGTACATGCAAATTTACTTAGGACGGCAGGGTAATACTGCATATAGGTAGATATGGTGGACTCATCTGGAATAACTTTGGATTCAAGGTTTTTGATGTACAAGTAGAATCCCCAGTTAATATAGGCGAAGGCTAGCAATTAGATTGAGAAGCGGCCAGCTAGAGAGAAACAACGATCATGATCATGCATTATGCATAAGTAACATTGGACACTAGCATGAGTAGGATATGATCACCATGAACATAAATATCATAAAGGCTATGTTGGTTTTGATTCAACTACATGCATGAACATGTGCCAAGTGAAGCCACTCAAACATTCAGAGGAGTATACCATATCATCATACTACATCACAATCATTTTAATGCAATGTTGATATCCAAGATAAATCATTATCCACTCCCAGCTACTTATGCATGGCATGAGAAACTATAATCTCTAATTGTCATTGCAAACATGTTTAATCATAATGGGCTGAATCATGGATACTAGGTTAAACATATTTACATAAACAGAACAAGTCGAATTCATACCAGTTTCTCTCTGCCAGGGCCAGTTCATCGAATATCGTCATTATTGCCTTTCACTTGCATGACCGAACGATGTGGAAATAATAATAGTGCAAGAGTGCCATGGACTAAGCTAGAATCTGCAAAACATTTTATTCCACAAGAGAAGACAAGGTAAACTGGGCTCTTTATTAGTTCAACAATTATTCATATGACAACCACTCAACATTTTCATCGTGGTCTTCTCGTCGGTACAACTCGAATAAAAGAAAAGAAATTCAGAGAAACACACTGAAATATTTTTGGAGCTTTTCGTTTTCTTGAACAAGCAAATAAAAGGGAAAAATAAAAACAAGAAAAATATTTACATGGGAAAGCTCCCAACAAGCAAAAGAATAACAAGGAAATCTTTTTGGGTTTCTTTTTAATATTACTACTAAGCATGCATAGAAAGTAAATTAGCTACAACTATTTTTTTGGTTTTTCTAAAGTTTTTCAAACACACAAGCAGAAAGCAAGAAAAATAAATCTAAACATGGATGATACAATTAAAAAGTGTGAGCACCGACAAGATGAATAAGTAACATGAATGTAATGTCGGTGGGAACACGTACTCCCCCAAGCTTAGGCTTTTGGCCTAACTTGGTAGTTGATCAATAATCTGGATAGTAGTTGGCGTGGTAGCTCACGGATGCTCTCGGTGCGGATGCCTCGGTCTGCCGTGCTGCATCCACTACTGCGTTGTGAGATCGGGCCTCGCTCTCAAGAACAAAATATCTTCCTTTGCTGTGAAAATCAAAAAGAGCAGGCACAGGAAAATATGTGTGCACAACAGATTTTTGGTTAAACATTAGATTATAAGTGAAGTTGTCAACCTTTCCCTTGAGAATCTTATGTTCTTTTAAAGTGTCAAAATCTAGATACTGCGTGGGTAGGATAGGATCAAAGGGCAAAGGTGCGACACCCAGCCCTCGTGCTAAACATGTGGCATATATTCCACCATAGAAATAGCCACTATTAGCGTTGTGCTGAAGTCTGCGTGCAACAATCGTTCCAAGGTTATAATTCCTTTCACCGATGAGAGCGGTGTGGATGAGGCTCAAGTCTAGAGCACAAAGTGTACTACAGTCTTGCTTGCCTACTATACATTTCCCATTAAATAATGCAAAGTACTGAATTGCGGGAAAATAAATGCTCTTTATTCTACCTTGTGTCATGATATGTCTCCAACGTATCTATAATTTTTGATTGTTCCATGCTATGTTATATTCCATTTTGGACATTATTGGGTTTTATTATACACTTTTATATTATTTTTGGGACTAACTTATTAACCGGAGGCCCAACCCAGAATTGCTGTTTTATTGCCTATTTCATAGTTTCGCAGAAAAAGAATATCAAACGGAGCCAAAACCCTAATTCCATCGCCGTAACTTTCTGTATCCACGAGATCCCATCTTGGGGCCTATTTCGGAGCTCCGCCGGAGGGGGCATCGATCACGGAGGGCTTCTACATCAACACCATAGCCTCTCCGATGAAGTGTGAGTAGTTTACCTCAGACCTACGGGTCCATAGTTATTAGCTAGATGGCTTCTTCTCTCTTTTTGGATCTCAATACAAAGTTCTCCCCCTCTCTTGTGGAGATCTATTCGATGTAATCTTCTTTTGCGGTGTGTTTGTTGAGACCGATGAATTGTGGGTTTATGATCAAGTTTATCTATGAACAATATTTGAATCTTCTCTGAATTCTTTTATGTATGATTGGTTATCTTTGCAAGTCTCTCCGAATTATCAGTTTGGTTTGGCCTACTAGATTGATCTTTCTTGCAATGGGAGAAGTGCTTAGCTTTGGGTTCAATCTTGCGGTGTCCTTTCCTAGTGACAGTAGGGGCAGCAAGGCACGTATTGTATTGTAGCTATCGAGGATAACAAGATGGGTTTTATATCATATTGCATGAGTTTATCCCTCTACATCATGTCATCTTGCTTAAAGCGTTACTCTGTTCTTATGAACTTAATACTCTAGATGCATGCTGGATAGCGGTCGATGTGTGGAGTAACAGTAGTAGATGCAGGCGGGAGTTGGTCTACTTGTCTTAGACGTGATGCCTATATACATGATCATACCTAGATATTCTCATAGCTATGCTCAATTCTGTCAATTGCTCAACAGTAATTTGTTCACCCACCGTAAATACTTATGCTCTTGAGAGAAGCCACTAGTGAAACCTATGGCCCCCGGGTCTATTTTCCATCATATTTATCTTCCAATACTTTATTTCCTTTGCCATTTATTTTACTTTGCATCTTTATCATAAAAATACCAAAAATATTATCTTATCATATCTATCAGATCTCACTCTCGTAAGTGACCGTGTAGGGATTGACAACCCCTTATCGCATTGGTTGCGAGGATTTATTTGTTTGTGTAGGTGCGAGGGACTCGTGCGTGGCCTCCTACTGGATTGATACCTTGGTTCTCAAAAACTGAGGGAAATACTTACGCTACTTTACTGCATCACCCTTTCCTCTTCAAGGGAAAACTAACGCAAGTGCTCAAGAGGTAGCATGTCATTCCCCTCATCTCACCGTAACAAATATTAGACAAAAATGTTTGATTCTCAACCCTTGGTGGTTCGTCAAGCGAACCCCAGAACAGGAGTTTGCAGTGGTAAGCAAAATTCTCTAGTGATATGGTAAATGGGTTATCATAAAGCATAAACGACACCCTAGACTCACGGGGAAGGAACTTAAATCCTTTGACAAATGATTCAGTGAGAAGGTGGCGTTGTTCACACTTATCAGCAGGGACCGAGACCGGCGTTCTGAACATATTGCTCAAATTCCTCTTTAATACCCACATGCACCATATACAGATCGCAAGGCCATAAGCATGTTTTGGTGACGGCATCTCGACTAGAACTTTCACTTGGTTTGACATAAGACCGGCGAGCAGAACTATCACTAGAAGATGCCCCCGAGGATCTCCTCCTCGAAGAACTCCTTCCAAATAGGTTCATCATGTCCGCGTGCAATTTTCTGAAAATTTTTGGGTGACAAAAATTTATCAACAAAACTTGATAAGATTGATAGCAACTACTCATAGGGATACATAGAGGCCATAGCAAGCATTCAAACTACTTAGAACACTAAGAATTCAACATGCAAGCTCATCTACAGCAGCACCAAGAGTAGCTAATTATTCAAAATATAGTCCACTAAAACAAAAAATAATTGGACAAATGGTGGAGTCACATACCAAGCAACAATCCCCAAAACAGTTTCAGAAATGGAGCTTCAAGCAAAGAGATCGAAATCCGCGGGTTTGAAAGCAAGAACACGGGGGAGAGAGCAATAGATATTTTTTTTCTGGAGGTAAGTGATGATGTGGTATGAAGGGATAAGTGAGGGGGCCCACGTGGGGACCACAACCCAGCAGGGCGCGCCTGGGGGTCCTGGCACGCCCAGGTGGGTTGTGCCCACTTGGTGCACCTCCCTCTGATGATGATATTTGCACCAAAAATTATTAAATATTCAGAAAAAATCGTATTAAATTTTCAAGGCATACTGAGAACTTTTATTTTTAGTTCATTTTTTATTTCACGGGAAAATCAGAAAACACACAAAAGATGGCATTTTATTTTATTTAGCTAATAAAATCAAAGAATAAAAAGTAGGGACAGAATGTAGTGCTTACTAAATTCATCAACTTCATATCACAAAAATGATCAATTAATAAGGTTGACCAGGTCTTATTAACAACCACTTTCGATTAGCATGAAACCGAAGAACTTTCGTAAATCACTAAGTTACCTCAATGGGGATATGCATTTCCCAAAGAATAAGCATTTCATATTTCTTTTCGACAATGGGTAGAGGTATCTGAAAACTTCCAATAGTGATTGTCGGAGATTTTTCAATAACATTAATACCATTCACTTGGAATTGTTTCTTCGGAAAATGCACCGTATGCTCATTACCATTGATATGAAAAGTGACATTGCTTTTATTGCAATCAATAACAGCCCCTGCAATATTCAAGAAGGGTCTACCAAGGATAATTGACATGTTGTCGACCTCGGGCATCTCAAGTATAACAAAGTCAGTCAAAATGGTAACATTAGCAACAACAACGGGCACATCCTCACAGATACCGATAGGTGTGGCAGTTGATTTATCAGCCATTTGCAAAGATATTTCAGTAGGTGTGAGCTTATTCAAATCAAGTCTTTTATATAAAGATAAAGGCATAACACTAACACCAGCTCCTAAATCACACAAAGCAGTTTTCACATAATTCTTTTTGATAGAGCAAGGTATAGTTGGTATTCCCGGATCTCCAAGTTTTTTAGGTACTCCATATTTAAAAGTATAATTAGCAAGCATAGTGGAGATTTTAGCTTCCGGCATTTTCCTCTTATTTTTGATTATGTCTTTCATATACTTTGCATAAGGAGACATTTTCAAGATATCAGTCAAGCAAGTACGCAAAAAGACTGGCCTCGGCATTTCAGTAAAGCGTTCAAATTCTTCATCATCATTCTTTTTAGTTGACTTAGGTGGAAAAGGCATAGGTTTTTGAACCCACGGTTCTCTTTCTTTACCGTGTTTTCTAGCAATGAAGTCTCTTTTATCATACCTTTTATTCTTAGGTTGTGGGTTATCAAGATCAACAGGTGGTTCTATCTCAACATCATTGTCTGGCTCTTTATTATTTGGTTGAGAGTCTTTATGAACATCAGTATTGTCTTTTTCATTATCACTAGGTGAATGTTCATTACCAGACTGAGTTTCAGCATCAGAGATAGAAACTTCATTATCTATGTCAGGAGGTTTTTCTATTTCAGGTTCACTAGGAGCATGCAAAGTCCTATCATTTTTCCTTTTCTTTCTAGAAGGACTATGTGCACTAGTGTTAGCTCTCTGTGAATCTTGTTCAATTCTTTTTGGGTGTCCCTCAGGATAAAGTGGTTCCTGAGTCATTTTGCCTCCTCTAGTTGCAACTCTAACAACAAAGTCATGCATATTATTATTCACTTCATCAAGCAATTCTCTTTGAGATTTAGCAACTTGTTCTAACTAAGTTTGAACCATAGAAGCATGTTTTCCAACACCTCTAACATCATTTGATATTCTAAATAACAAGTCACTCAAGCGAGCAATCATATCAGAATTGTATTTCAATTGTTTCATAACATTTGCATTGAAGTGATCTTGTTTTCTAATATAGTTTTCAAACTCATAAAGGCATTGACTAGGATGCATATTGTGAGGATTGTCATTATCATTGAACTTCATTAGAGAATTTACCTCTACCACCTTAGGCAGTGGTGGTGTATTAAGCCCATGTATTTCTTCAATAGGAGGTAAAATTTTAACATCCTCAGCTTTAATATCTTTTTCCTTCATAGATTTCTTTGCCTCTTGCATATCTTCAGGACCGAGATATAATATACCCCTCTTCTTCGGAGTGGGTTTAGGCGGTGGTTCAGGAATAGTCCAATCATCATAATTTTTCAATATGTTATTCAATAATTCTTAAGCTTTTCCAATAGTTCATTCCATGAAAACACAACCAGCACAACTATCGAGGAAGTCCCTAGAAGCATCGGTTAGTCCATTATAGAAGATATCAAGTATTTTATTTTTCTTAAGTGGATGATCAGGTAAATCATCAACTGATTGGCAAAGCCCCCCCCCCCCAAGCTCGTGGGAGACTCTCTTCTTTAATTTGCAGAAACTTAAATATTTCCTGCAAGGCAGCTTGTTTCTTATGAGCAGGAAAATATTTTTCAGAGAAGTAATAAATCATATCCTGGGGACTACGCACACAACCAGGAGCAAGAGTATTGTACCAAGCTTTAGCATAACCCTTTAATGAGAAAGGAAATAATTTGAGAATAATGTAATATCGAGTTTTCTCATCATGAGTAAAAAGGGTGGCTATGTCATTCAACTTAGTAAGATGTGCGACAACAGTTTCAGTTTCATAACCATGGAAATGATCAGATTCAACCAAAGTAATTAACTCTTGGTCGACAGAGAATTCGTAATCCTTATCATCAATAAAGATAGGTGAAGTAGCAAACTTAGGATCACATTTCATTCTAGCATTCATAGATTTTTGTTTATATCTACATAATAATTTCTCTAGATCATCTCTATCATTGCAAGCAAGAATATCTCTAGTTGTTTCTTCACTCATAACATAACCTTCCGGCACCTTAGGTAATTCATATCTAGGAAGGCTAGTTCTAGTAGGTGTTTCAGGAGATTCAGTTTCAAGCTCATCATCAGATTCAACAACATCATGTTGTATAAGCCTAGCAATTTGTTTATCAAGAAAATCACCAAGTGGCACATCATCATTAAGCAAGGTAGTAGCATCATCACAAGCATTATCCATAGCAGAAGTAGCATCATCAATAACTTGCGACATATCAGAATTAATAGCATGTGGTGGTGTTGCAAGTTTACTTATACCAGAAGGTGAATCTAAAGCAGAACTGGATGGTAGTTCCTTACCTCCCCTCGTATTTGAGGGAAATATCTTAGTCTTAGCATCCTTCAGATTCTTCATAGTGATAGTACGATAATAATCTCAAGTGACTCAACAAACATAGCTATGCTCCCCAACAATGGCGCCAGAAAAAGGTCTTGATAACCCACAAGTATAGGGGATCGCAACAGTTTTCGAGGGTAGAGTATTCAACCCAAATTTATAGATTCGACACAAGGGGAGCCAAAGAATATTTGGAAGTATTAGCAGTTGAGTTGTCAATTCAACCACACCTGGAGGTTAATTATCTGCAGCAAAGAGATCAGTAGCATAGTAGTATGATAGTTTTGATAATAGTAGCAACAACAATAGTAACAGTAATAGTGATAGCAATAGTTTGTAGCAAGTGTAACAGTGATGATAGTAGTTGTAACTTAGCATAAACAATATAGGATAAATTCGTAGGCATTGGATCGGTGACTTGTTGGATGATATTCACCACGAGACAGTTATAACCTAGGGCGATACGGCACTAGCTCCAGTTCATCGATATATTGTAGGCATGCGTTCCGTAAATAGTCATACATGCTTTATTAAAAGAACTTGCATGGCATCTTTTGTCCTACCCTCCCATGGCAGTGGGGTCCATATTGGAAACTAAGGGATATTAAGGCCTCCTTTAAATAGAGAACCGACACAAAGCATTAACACATAGTGAATACATGAACTCCTCTAACTATGGTAATCATCGGAAGAAGTCCCGGTTATTGTCACTCCGGGGATACCGGATCATAACACATAGTAGGTGACTATAACTTGCAAGATCGGATCTAGAACATGAATATAATGGTGATAACATAAACGGTTCAGATCTGAAATCATGGCACCCAGGTCCAAAGTGACAAGCATTAAGCATGGCAAAGTCATAGCAACATCAATCTAAGAACATAGTGGATACTAGGGATCAAGTCCTAACAAAAATAACTCGATTACATGATGAATCTCATCGAACTCCTCACCGACCAGCGAGCCTACGAAGGAATTACTCACTCCCGGTGGGGAGCATTATGGAATTGGTGATGGAGAAGGGTTGGTGATGATGAAGAACGAAGATCCCCCTCTCCGCAACCCCAATTGGACTCCAGATCTGCCCTCCCGAGGAAGACCAGGGCTTGGCGGCGGCTCCATCTCGTGGATCATGATAATTATTTCTCCCTCATTTTTTCTCCGAAAATAGGATTTTATAGCGTTGGTTTCAGGGTCTGCGGGGCCACCAAGTGGGGACAACACACCTGGGCACGCCTGGTGAGGGGGGCGCGCCCTGGTGGGTTGTGCCCACCCTGGTGCCCCCCTTCGGTAGGTCTGGGCTCCAGAAATTCTTATATATTATATAAAAATTCCCCGCAAAGTTTCGTTCCATTCCGAGAACTTTTATTTCTACACAAAAACAACACCATGGTAGTTCTGCTGAAAAAACGTCAGTCCGGGGTTAGTTTCATTCAAATCATGCAAATTAGAGTCCAAAACAAGAGGAAAAACGTTAGGAAAAGTAGATACATTGGAGACGTATCACTAGGCTGCTTGGTTGGGCGTCTATGTACGGTGTCCGACGGGGGATCTGGATCTGGCAGGTCTTCCTTGGGCTGGCGGGCTGGGGGGTTTGCCGATGGCTGGTGGTGCCCGATGGCGATTGCTGGAGCAGGAAGGTTTCGCCCATGGTTGGATGCAGGGTACAAGACCAGATCTAGTTTTCCTGCAGGCCCGTCGTTTAGGAGGCTCACTGGTGGCCCTGCACAGCGTTGGCGCGCTCGCTGTGCGGGGGGTGCACGGTCCAGTGGAGTTACTGGTCGGCCTTGGCTGGCTGCTTGGGAGTGGCTGCCCCGGGTGCATAGCCTGGTTGGTGCAAGCCGGCCAGCAATGACGATGCACGTGGGTGTCGCTATCCTCCTTGGAGGCGTCATCGGGAATCTTCACAGCCTTTACTCCTGGATCAAGTTCTTTGGGTGAAAACCTAGATCTCGCTGTAGGGTCAGGCGGTGGCATCGTCTTCAACATCGTTCCCCTGTTTAGGGCACCATCTTGAAGATCTTGATCCCATTGGTGCTTCTTGTGGCTGGACATGCACGGTGGCTTCTGTGGCAACGATGACGTCGGTGAGCAATGTCGGGGGCGTGGCGCTGGTCATGGTAGTCAGCTCTTCTCCGGCGTGTGATAAGTCTCCAACGTATCTATAATTTTTGATGTATTCATGCCATGTTTATAATATTTTTACATGATTTTGGTATGATTTGGTTGGAACTAACCCGGACAGACGTTGTTTTCAGCAGAACTACCGTGGTGTTGTTTTTGTGCAGAAATAAAAGTTCTCGGAATGCGCTGAAAATCAACGGAGATTTTTTCTGGAAAATATAAAAAATACTGGAACGAAGTGTTACTGGAGGGGAGTCCCGTAGGCCCCATCAGGGTGGAGGGCGCGCCCCTGTGCCTCGTGGACTTCCCGTGGGGCCCCGTGACTTGTTCTCGATGCCAACCTCTCCTATAAATCCCCAAACCTCCAGAAAATAACCTAGATCGGGAGTTCCACCGTCGCAAGCCTATGTAGCCACCAAAAACCAATCGGGGCCCTGTTCCGGCACCCTGCCAGAGGGGGGGATCCATCACCGGTGGCCATCTTCATCATCCCGGCGCTCTCCATGACGAGGAGGGAGTAGTTCACCCTCAGGGCTGAGGGTATGTACCAGTAGCTATGTGTTTGATCTCTCTCCCGTGTTCTTGATTTGGCATGATCTTGATGTATCGCGAGCTTTGCTATTATAGTTGGATCTTACAATGTTTCTCCCCTCTATCTCTTGTAATGGATTGATTTTTCCCTTTGAAGTTATCTTATCAGATTGAGTCTTTAAGGATTTGAGAACAGTTGATGTATGTCTTGTGTGGGATACCTGTGGTGACAATGGGGGTATTCTATTGATTTTCTTGATGTATGTTTTGGTGATAAACTTGCGGGTTCCGCGACCTTGGGAATCTATGCATAGGGGTTGGCACACGTTTTCGTCTTGACTCTCCGGTAGAAACTTTGGGGCACTCTTTGAAGTTCTTTGTGTTGGTTGAATAGATGAATCTGAGATTGTGTGATGCATACCGTATAATCATACCCGTGGATACTTGTGGTGACATTGGAGTATCTAGGTGACATTAGGGTTTTGGTTGATTTGTGTCTTAAGGTGTTATTTTACTACGAACTCTAGGGCTGTTTGTGACACTTATAGAAATAGCCCAATGGATTGATCGGAAAGAATAACTTTGAGGTGGTTTCGTACCCTACAATAATCCCTTCATTTATTCTCCGCTATTAGTGACTTTGGAGTGACTCTTTGTTGCATGTTGAGGGATTGTTATATGATCTAATTATGTTATTATTTTTGAGAGAACTTGCACTAGTGAAAGTATGAACCCTAGGCCTTGTTTCAACGCATTGCAATACCGTTTTCACTCACTTTTATCATTAGTTACCTTGCTGTTTTTATAATTTCAGATTATAAAAACCTATATCTACCATCCATATTTCACTTGTATCACCATCTCTTCGCCGAACTAGTGCACCTATACAATTTACCATTGTATTGGGTGTGTTGGGGACATAAGAGACTCTTTGTTATTTGGTTGCAGGGTTGTTTGAGAGAGACCATCTTCATCCTACACCTCCCACATACTGATAAGCCTTAGGTCATCCACTTGAGGGAAATTTTCTACTTTCCTACAAACCTCTGCACTTGGAGGCCCAACAACGTCTACAATAAGAAGGTTGTGTAGTAGACATCAAGCTCTTTTCTGGCGCCGTTGCCATGGAGATAAGCGCTTGAAGGTATATCTTTAGATCTTGCAATCGAATCTTTTAGTTTCTTGTTTTATCACTTGTTTAGTCTATAAAAATACTACGAAAACATGGAATTGATGTTGCCTCATATGCTTCATATTTATAATGTCTTTCGCGATAATAAGGATTCCTATAGTAGTGCCAAAGTGTTAGAAGAAGAATGCATTAAAATGTTTGGCACCAAATCTTTGAATGATAAGCATGATTGCAATGTTGTTGGTATGAATTCTTCGAATATCCATGATGCTAATGATATGCAAAGCACAAGCTTGGGGATGCTATGTTTGATGAATATGATCCCCCAAATTTTGATGAGAATATTTTTTATGATGATAGCATGCCTCCTATTTATGATGATTATATTGATGAAAGTGGATTTGGAGAGGACATGACTTTATTTAGTGATGAATCCACTATTTCGGAAGAGGTTTCAATTGATTATGAAAACAAAGTTTCTATCTATGATGATTATTGTGATGACATCTATGCTATAAAGAATAATGATAACCATGAAACTTTTCATCATGATTTTAAGTTTCAAATGTATTATGCCTCACATGATAGTTATTTTGTTGAGTTTGCTCCCACTATTCCAAATGAGAAGAATTTTGCGTATGCGGAGAGTAGTAAAATTTATATGCTTGTGCATCATGAAAATAATGCTTTATATGATGGTTATATTGTTGAATTAATTCATGATGCTACTGAAAATTATTATGAGGGAGGAATATATGCTTGTAGGAGTTGCAATAATATCAAGTTTCCTCTCTATATGTTGAAAGTTTGAAGTTGCATTTATTTTGCCTTCCTATGCTAGATGATTCTTGCTCCCATGAATTGTTTGCTAAAAAATCTCTATGCATAGGAAGTGGGTTAGACTTAAATGTGCTAGTCATATGCTTCATGATGCTCCCTTTATGTTTCAATTCTTATCTTTTATGTGAGCATCATTGCAATCATCATGCCTAGCTAAAAAGACATTAAAGAAAAGCGCTTGTTGGGAGGCAACCCAATATTTAGCCCTATTGTTTTTGCGTGTTTACATGATTAAGCTACTGTAGTGATCATGTTTTATATCTTTTGTTTCAATAAAGTGCCAAGTAAGACCTTTGGGATGATCTATGGTGGTAGTTGATTTGATCTTGCTGAAAAATAGAAACTTTTGCACCCAGGAGATTAGTTTTCATTTTTAACAGAAGCGCGATAAAATACCGATTTTTGGTGCAGAGGATTTATAAACAAATTTCCTAGTACTTCCTAATTTCTTAGGATTTTTGGAATTACGTAAGTATTCGAGAGTTATAGATTACTACAGATTGTTCTGTTTTTGTCAGATTCTGTTTTCGATGCATAGTTTGCTTGTTTTCTAGTTTCTATGGCTTATATTGCTTAATATAAATTGTAGAAATGATATGGTACAGTAGGCATCATGTGAGAAAAATTATGAATCTTGTCTTGACAGTACCTAAGTGGTTGTAACGCCCACGATGCGGCTATATCTCCCACGTGTCGAAGCACGACTTAGAGGCATAACCGCATTGTAAGCAATGTCACAAGAGGGGTAATCTTTACACATCCCATGTACTGAATAAGGAAAGAGATACATAGTTGGCTTACAATCACCACTTCACACAATACATGAATAAAGCATTACAACATCCAGATACAATCAAGGTCCGACTACGGAACCAAAATAAAATGAGACTACCCCTGATGCTACAGATCCCCGATCGTCCCAACTGGGCTCCACTACTGATCAACTGAAACGAAACAACACAATGAACAAGATCTTCATCGAGCTCCTCCTTGAGCTCAGTTGCGTCACCTGCACGGTATCATCGGCACCTGCAAACTGGTTTTGGAAGTATCTGTGAGTCACGGGGACTCAGCAATCTCACACCCTCGCGATCAAGACTATTTAAGCTTATGGGTAGGTAAAAGGTATGTGAGGTGGAGCTGCAACAAGCACTAGCATATATGGTGGCTAACATGCGCAAATGAGAGCGAGAAGAGAAGGCAAAGCACGGTCGAGAATCTATGATCAAGAAGTGATCCTAGACTACTTACGTTCAATCATAACTCCAACACCGTGTTCACTTCCCGGACTCCGCCGGAAAGAGACCATCACGGCTACACACGCGGTTGATGCATTTTAATTAAGTTAAGTGTCAAGTTCTCTACAACCGGACATTAACAAATTCCCATCTGTCCATAACCATGGACACGACTTTCGAAAGTTCATAACCCTGCAGGGGTGTCCCAACTTAGCCCATCACAAGCTCTCATGGTCAACGAAGGATATTCCTTCTCCCAGGAAGACCCGGTCAGACACGGAATCTCGGTTACAAGACATTTCGACAATGGTAAAACAAGACCAGCAAAGCCACCCAGATGTGCCGACAAATCCCGATAGGAGCTGCACATATCTCATTCTCAGGGCACACCGGATGAGCAAGACATCGGGTTGGCATAAACCCTGGTTGCCCAGGGGGCGCCGGACATCGCTCAGGTTGGACCAACACTTAGAGAATCACTGGCCCGGGGGGGTTTAAATAAAGATGACCCTTGAGTCTGCAGAACCCAAGGAAAAAAAGGCTAGGTGGAAAGTGGTAAAACCAAGGTTGGGCCTTGCTGGAGGAGTTTTATTCAAGGCAAACTTTCAAGGGGTTCCCATTATGACCCAACCGCATAAGGAACGCAAAATCAAGGAACATAACACCGGTATGACGGAAACTAGGGCGGCAAGAGTGGAACAAAACACCAGGCATAAGACTGAGCCTTCCACCCTTTACCAAGTATATAGATGCATTAATATAAATAAGAGATATTGTGATATCCCAATAAATATCCATGTTCCAACAAGGAACAAACTCCAATCTTCACCTGCAACTAGCAACGCTATAAGAGGGCCTGAGCAAAGCGGTAACATAGCCAAACAACGGTTTGCTAGGACAAGGTGGGTTAGAGGTTTGACATGGCAAAATGGGAGGCATGATATAGCAAGTGGTAGGTATCACGGCATAGGCATAGCAATAGAGCGAGCAACTAGCAAGCAAAGATAGAAGTGATTTCGAGGGTATGGTCATCTTGCCTGAAATCCCGCAAGGAAGAAGAACGAGTCCATGAAGAAGTCAAACGGACGAAGTCGAACGGATCCTCACAAACACGACGTTATCGGAATTAACCCGAAGAGGCAACAGCGGAAAGAAGCAAACAACATAGTAAACAACCATCACATAATTATGGCATGATGCACAACAAGTATGATGCATGTCCGGTTTAATGAGGCATGGCATGGCAAGGCAAAGTGCACAAACAAAACTACAAGTTAAGTGGCGCCCAATATGCAGCGAGTTGCATATTGACGAAACACCACGACAATTATTTAGTTCTCTCTCATTTAAGTACCCAACCATATTAAATGTTTATTAACATGGCAACAGGTGAAGCAAAAGCAAACTACCTAACTAGGCAAGATTAAATGAGGCCGGAACAACAAACAACAAGTCCGGAAACTCCTCATGTGCATATTTTTGTTTATGGTACTGTTCTGCCCTAAAACATATTATAGAGTTGTTTAACATGCAAAGCAAGTACACCATGTTAAACTAGGCATTTTTCTACCCCATTTACATATAAAGTTTGTTAAGTTTGGAGTTACGGTTAATTAGTTATGAATTAAAGCATTTTAGCATGGCATTAAGCAAGAAATTACACAAACAGCATTTTAAACATTTTGGAGCTCCGGTTGGTGGCGAGGAAGCGGGACATGGCGCGACAGCGGATGCAGGAGATGGCGGCGTCGGGACCTCGAGGCCAAATTCAAACCATGGCGCTGGAGCTCCTGTGGCCTAGTCGCTGCTGCTGCTTGCCGGACGCACGGGACAGGCACGGGGAGGACGGGGCTCCGGTGGGACAAGCAGGACGGCGCACGAGAGGACCGACGGTGGCCTCGCTCCGAGCGAGATCGAGAGGTGCGGGAGGGTCCTGGTGCTCTGGCGACTTGGCTTGGTGACTCACACAGCAGCGGCTTGACATGGGCGACACAGGGGTTGAAGAAGAGCCCGGTGCACAGGGCACCATGTGAGGAAACAGAGGAGCGCGTGGTAGAGTCGTGGCTACCGGCGGCTCATCGGAGTCATGAGGACGGCAGGGTCCAGCGGGGCTGGAGGCTGGGAGGCCAACGAGCAGAGAGGAGTGTCGGTGGCCAGCGGGCAAGGCGACGGAGCAGTAGCTGCAGAAGACGGCAGCGGCGGTCCATGGCGGCGGCGGCTATTGCATCCCTGGTGCAGCACAAGAGAGAGAGAGAGAGAGCGTGAGAGAGAGGAACAGAAAGAGAAGATGGGGGAAGGCGCGGTGGATCAGGAAGGACAAGGCTGCGGCTGGACCGATGGATGGATGGGTCGAAGGGACTAGGTTTGCTCGGCGCTGAAAACCAGGAAGGTGGTCGGCTGCGGGTTTGGATCTGGGAGGATCCCGAGGTGGGAGGCGAGTGAGTGGTTGGCTGGCGGTGGCGTGGTGGAAAGGGTGGATTGGATAGGGTAGGCTAGGGTTAGACTGTTATATTTATAGCAGATGAAATCAGTATAGGGCGGTTAGGTCCCTCCGATCGTAATCGGACGGACGGAAAAAAAGGTTAGGGAGCCCAATTAACAAAACGGAGATGTTTTGTAGACGTTTGGGGATGATCCGGATCCAACGGTGACGACTGTCCGGGTCGGGTTCGGGACAACTTTCGGACGCGCGCGCGAGGAGGTCCAATGCACTGTGCAAAGAGGGGTAGGTTGGCCTGGCGGTTGGCTGTGGAGAGCGGGTTGGTCTGCGAGAAGAGGGAAGAGGTGCAACCCGGCACGATTTCCGAAGACTGAAAACGTCCGACGAAAAGACCGGCTATACTGCCGTTATAGTTATCCGTTGGGGCATCAAACGAACTCCGAATGCGACGAAAATTGACAGGCGGCCTACTGACAACATAACACCACATGCCAACTTTCAACCCATTCCGAGAACATTTTCCGGCCACTTATAAAATAATATCTCGGGCATGCCGCGGGCGCGTGCAAGTGTGTCTGGGCTCAGAACGGACAACGGACGGAACTGGGGGAAACCCGGACGAATGCAAGTTTCGAAAACATGCAGATGCAATGCGGATGATGACATGACAAGATGCAACACGCAAGAAAATGACATGGCAACGACAACGAATAACTAGAAGACACCTGGCACATCGGTCTCGGGGCGTTACAACACTCCACCACTACGAGAGGATCTCGTCCCGAGATCTAGGATGGCACCGGAGGGAAAACGGAAGAGAAAGAGAAGAGGTAAAACTAAGTTGCTTCTTTGACAAACGAGTGAAACCAAAGGACCTTGAAAAGTTGAACCACTTGAAATAAAGAATACAATGGAGATGAACAAAGTTGAAAGTACTCCGTTAGAAAAGAGGGACAAAGAACATTGCGAAAAAAACCTTGAGGTTGAAGGGCAAGATATATATTGAAACCACTCCGGTTAAGTCAAGATAGAGAAGGATTAAGAATGATATAATTTGGACAGCACTCCGACTGAAAATGGAAGGAATTAACAAGAACTTGACCAGACGAGAGGATGCTTGATGAAGTCAACAACACACTACCTCCGAAACTATTGAAAGAATGGCACAATGGGTAAGAATGATTTCAGACGGCACTCCGGTTGAGAAGGGAGGCAAAATTTGATAAGATGGGAGAGCTCGAAAGAAAATACGACACTCCGGTTGAATGGATAAGCAAAGGAAAGAACATGATCTTCACAATACGAGATGATGAGTGAAGAGAGCATCATCACAATGCCTTCGAAAGAAATGAAAGAATGCAAAGGAAAGAACGGAGAAGAAAACAACATGTTCTACCTCAAATGAATTTGAGAGAGCATCCTTAAAAAGAAGGATGGAACGGAGTTGTTGGGAAATCAACAAAGAAAAGAACAGGCTTGTTGAGGGCTTATGGAAAACATCCCAAAATTATGAGGTGAAATTCTGCCACTAACGGAAACAATAGATTGGATAGATATGAACAAGGAGACGAGAAACTTATTTCACCGGGAGGAAAAAAGCAGAACTTGGGTCATTTATAAGCACCATAATTAGCAACAATCCTTAGGGAAGGCTTTAGGTGAAATATGACACGAGATAACTCCAACGAAGAGATTGGTGGATTACAAATATCTCAATCTTGACAACATGGGAATCATGAAACACAAACTCAAATTGTCAAGAGTGACATAACACCATCTCAAAAGATAAGGTAGAAAGAATTGCACTTCGAAATGCAAGATGAAGAATACTTGAGCTCCTCTGAAAAGAATCTTGATGAACACTTCAAGAAGGAATTACGTCCTTGATGAACCAACATGTAGAGCCTCCATGAAGAACTCCGGTAACAAAAGGATGATCAAACGAAAGGAAGGAGAAATTGAAAACACAAGGTGAAGCTTTGCGACGATTTAGAAGGAGCTTCGCGACGAGATAATCTTGAAGACCCGGAACTCCGGACAAGAAAGAAGAGCGAAAGAAATCAAGAATTTGATGAACCTCCGGAATATGGAATTGAATTCACTCGGATGGAACAAGAATAAGAATTACATTATGCTTATCCTTCACCAATTAAATTGATGACAAGCAATGGATTTGGCACACTACTTATTCTCGTAGAAAGGATTAAGAGAGATATAGCGCAAACTTGAGAAGGTCTTCAACGAACCACCGGTAGAATTTGAAAAGCACGAATGCATTGATATGATACATGAAGGAAGAAGAATCTTGGGGGAACCACCGTAAGAATTTAAAAACGAACGAAGTAAAGGAATGAATCACGGGTAAGAATTAGAGAACGAATGAAGATACTTTAGTGAAAAATTTGATACATGAGAACGAAGAGATCACGAGCTGATTAGAGATCACTTGAACGATGCACCGGTAAGATTTGGAGAAACGGGAGCTGAAAGCTAGAATGAATGATATTTGAAAAGATGGCCTTCGGAGGAAAGAAGTGGAAACAACTCATGAAATTCTCCGGGTGGGTGAAAAGAATTCTCACAATCGAAAACAATTATGACAGGATGGCACGAAGCTAGAGCCATGATTCTTGAAGAGAATGGATCAAGATAAGGAGGAAAAATTCTTCTTCGGTCTTCAAATGTTGAGAATGATGATATAAATCACCATGAATTGTTGAGATACTCTGGGATGAATATTAGAAAGGTTGAACCAATGATGAAAAGAATTTGAACAATCTTGGGGAAAGACATTTGACTGATGAAAATTCATTCTTACGTCAAACTTGGAAAAGAATTTGAGAGTAACACCGGGAAAATTAGAAGAGTCAGGTAAGATGCTGGGAAAAGACCTGTGGGTTAGGGCCCACTGAAAGATACACCGTTGAAATGATTTAAAGGAAAGATTGCACCGGTTGAATTAAATGGCTTGAATGAGATGACAATCTCGAAATTGGTTAAACGAATTTTGAATGAAAAGACGAGCCTTCTGAGATATCTTCAGCACTCCGGAACAAATGAATATCGAGGAGTGGATGATTAAGAGGTGCACTGGCAAGAGAAAACATTTGGAATGAGGAAAAGATATGTTTGACAGTGCTTGACTTGAATCCACTGAAGATGAAAGAGAACGAATAATGATGAACTTGAAGCTTCCTTAGCAACTGCACGATAAATCACCGAATCGAAACTTGAAAGAAAAGGATGAAGAGGCTTCACATGAATAAAATGGATAGTTGATTTACAAATCTGAGTCCTTGAAGGAAAGGGTGGGAGGGTAGGAAAAACAAAGGCATCTTGGGACGGATGAAATGAGCACCATTGAGAAGAACTGATAATTGGCCTTGCGGATGTAGAAAAGATCGGATCCACTTAAAGAGAAACACGCCGGTTGAAAAAGGATTGACATGACAATATCGATTATCAAGAAGGATTAGTATTCACATAGGAACATGAGAACACCGCTTAGGAAAGGTATGGAATCAACACTTGACATTGAAGCAACTCGAATACCACAACTGAAAACAAAACAAAGGATTGGCTTGCAGAATAAGCCGGAACAAACATATGATAGAGATTTCTTCCGAAGTTTTCGTGGTGGGGCCCACACGGGCTCGATCGTACAGCACCATCATGTCCAAGGCAGTGCACATGACATACGAAGCGTCCCCGAGTCAGCATAGCCAACGACTCTTTAAGACACAACGAGACCACTCTAAAACCAACCGTGGATAGGCGGACCACTAGACGTCGAACCCCAATTTCATATCATACATCTGTCGAAAAGATATCCTAAGAGCTACTAGAATTCCCACTTATAAACTCCCGGAACTTTCCGGTTATGCAATCAGGTGTTGGGGATACAGGGGAAGCATAATATCTCACCCAAAACTAGCAAATCCTACATCCAGCTGTATCCATCCTTCAACACATAACCAAGAAACATTCAGAAATCATTTACCTCAACCTTCGAAAAGCATCCGTTATACAAGTTATGGCAATACTCCCGAACTCCCGCCCCAGTACTGGGTGGCATCGAGGTTATCTCACCAACAACTGCATAAAAGAGATTTTCAATGTAGGCAAAACTCGGTATTCCAGAACTACAATGATAAAATTGTTATGACAACACCTCGGAGCTCAACTCCCCAGGACACTTCCACAACCCCTAAATGTCAGGAGGCACCAAGAACAATGTTCTCCTCACAAAACCATCGGAACGATTCCAAGATACCCGCGTGATCCTAAATTTTTTTAGTGAAATTTGAGAAGAGAAGAGTCAAAACTCTACACCAGGATGCCTCACCAGAGCGACGAAGGGACTGAGGAGTAAAAAGAATCCTACTCTCCGATATATATAATCCTAAATGACTCAAAACATTTTTTCTAGACTCAACAACGCCAACGATTTGATCAAGCAGAGGGCTCCTAAGTCGGGGAAGGCTCTGATTACCAACTTGTAACGCCCACGATGCGGCTATATGTCCCACATGTCGAAGCACGACTTAGAGGCATAACCGCATTGTAAGCAATGTCGCAAGAGGGGTAATCTTTACACATCCCATGTACTGAATAAGGAAAGAGATACATAGTTGGCTTACAATCGCCACTTCACACAATACATGAATAAAGCATTACAACATCCAGATACAATCAAGGTCCGACTACGGAACCAAAATAAAAGAAGACTACCCCTGATGCTACAGATCCCCGATCGTCCCAACTGGGCTCCACTACTGATCAACTGAAACGAAACAACATAATGAACAAGATCTTCATCGAGCTCCTCCTTGAGCTCAGTTGCGTCACCTGCAAGGTATCATCGGCACCTGCAAACTGGTTTTGGAAGTATCTGTGAGTCACAGGGACTCAGCAATCTCACACCCTCGCGATCAAGACTATTTAAGCTTATGGGTAGGTAAAAGGTATGTGAGGTGGAGCTGCAGCAAGCACTAGCATATATGGTGGCTAACATACGCAAATGAGAGCGAGAAGAGAAGGCAAAGCACGGTCGAGAATCTATGATCAAGAAGTGATCCTAGACTACTTACGTTCAATCATAACTCTAACACCGTGTTCACTTCCAGGTCTCCGCCGGAAAGAGACCATCACGGCTACACACGCGGTTGATGCATTTTAATTAAGTTAAGTGTCAAGTTCTCTACAACCGGACATTAACAAATTCTCATCTGCCCATAACCACGGGCACGGCTTTCGAAAGTTCATAACCCTGCAGGGGTGTCCCAACTTAGCCCATCACAATCTCTCACAGTCAACGAAGGATATTCCTTCTCCCAGGAAGACCCGATCAGACTCGGAATCCCGGTTACAAGACATTTCGAAAATAGTAAAACAAGACCAGCAAAGCCACCCAGATGTGCCGACAAATCCTGATAGGAGCTGGACATATCTCGTTCTCAGGGCACACCGGATGAGCAAGACGTCGGGTTGGCATAAACCCTGGTTGCCCAGGGGGCGCCGGACATCGCTTAGGTTGGACCAACACTTAGAGAAGCACTGGCCCGGGGGGTTTAAATAAAGATGACCCTTGAGTCTATAGAACCCAAGGGAAAAAGGCTAGGTGGCAAATGGTAAAACCAAGGTTGGGCCTTGCTGGAGGAGTTTTATTCAAGGCGAACTGTCAAGGGGTTCCCATTATGACCCAACCGCGTAAGGAACACAAAATCAAGGAACATAACACTGATATGACGGAAACTAGGGCGGCAAGAGTGGAATAAAACACCAGGCATAAGGTCGAGCCTTCCACCCTTTACCAAGTATATAAATGCATTAATATAAATAAGAGATATTGTGATATCCCAACAAATATCCATGCTCCAACAAGGAACAAACTCCAATCTTCACCTGCAACTAGCAATGCTATTAGAGGGGCTAAGCAAAGCGGTAACATAGCCAAACAACGGTTTGCTAGGACAAGGTGGGTTAGAGGTTTGACATGGCAAAATGGGAGGCATGATATAGCAAGTGGTAGGTATCGTGGCATAGGCATAGCAATAGAGCGAGCAACTAGCAAGCAAAGATAGAAGTGATTTCGAGGGTATGGTCATCTTGCCTGAAATCCCGCAAGGAAGAAGAACGAGTCCATGAAGAAGTCAAACAGACGAAGTCGAACGGATCCTCACAAACGCGACGTTATCGGAACTAACCCGAAGAGGCAACACCGGAAAGAAGCAAACAACATAGTAACAACCATCACATAATCATGGCATGATGCACAACAAGTATGATGCATGTCTAGTTTAATGAGGCATAGCATGGCAAGGCAAAGTGCACAAACAAAACTACAAGTTAAGTGGCGCCCAATATGCAACGAGTTGCATATTGACGAAACACCACGACAATTATTTAGTTTTCTCTCGTTTAAGTATCCAACCATATTAAATGTTTATTAACATGGCAACAGGTGAAGCAAAAGCAAACTACCTAACTAGGCAAGATTAAATGAGGCCGGAACAACAAACAACAAGTCCGGAAACTCCTCATGTGCATATTTTTGTTTATGGTACTGTTATGCCCTAAAACATATTTTAGAGTTGTTTAACATGCAAAGCAAGTACACCATGTTAAACTAGGCATTTTTCTACCCCATTTACATATAAAGTTTGTTAAGTTTGGAGTTACGGTTAATTAGTTATGAATTAAAGCATTTTAGCATGGCATTAAGCAAGAAATTACACAAACAACATTTTAAACATTTTAAACATGGGTCAAAGTGGCATATTATGAAACTAGATAAAATTCTAAGCATATTTCATATATAAATTGTTTTAATCCGATGCACGGTTAATTAGTTATTAGATGTATGAAGTCTAGGGAGTTTTCTGCAAAAACAGGTGTCTGTGGAAAAATACTAAAAATGCATATCTGAAAAAAAATAGGAACAGGGCCGAAACAGGGGGTGGCTAGGCACTCACCATGGGCCAGGCCCAGTCGGTGGAGCTGGCTGCAGGCTTGGCGGTTCGGGCTGACGAAGTGGGCGGCTTGGGCCTTGGAACCTGGGATTTGGAGACCGGCCACGCTGGCGCCGGACCAAGTCAATGAAGGGGCAGTGCTGGCGGTCTCGTTCGTGAAGCAGGGGACGGGGGCTGACGATGCGGGATGCAGGGCACGGTGGCGAGGTGGAGACGAGGCTGATCAAGCTGGCCGGCGCCGGATCCGTGCAACGACGGCGCGGGTGGAGCTAAGGGCGGCGTCAGTTCCCTGTGGAAGAGAAGACAGGGAGGGAGCATTAGAGGGAGAGAGAGAGCAGAGAAGGGGAAGTAAGCGAGGCAAGGGCAGGCGCGGCTTCGGTCGACCTGCTGGTCGCCGTCGGCGAGGCCCCGGCGAAGTACAACGAGGGCTCGTCGGAGCTCCGGTTGGTGGCGAGGAAGCGGGACATGGCGCGGCAGCGAATGTAGGAGATGGTGGCGTCGGGACCTCGAGGCCGAATTCAAACCATGGCGCTGGAGCTCCTGTGGCCTAGTCACTGCTGCTGCTTGCCGGAAGCACGGGACAGGCGCGGGGAGGACGGGGCTCCGGTGGGACAAGCAGGAAGGCGCACGAGAGGAGCGACAGTGGCCTCGCTCCGGGCGAGATCGAGAGGTGCGGGAGGGTCCTGGTGCTCCGGCGACTTGGCTTGGTGACTAGCACAGCGGCGGCTTGACACGGGCGACGTGGGGGTTGAAGAAGAGTCCGGTGCACAGGGCACCGTGTTAGGAAACAGAAGAGCGCGTGGTAGAGTCGTGGCTACCGGCGGCTCTCCGGAGTCATGGGGATGGCAGGGTCCAGCGGGGCTGGAGGCTGGGAGGCCGACGAGCAGAGAGGAGTGCCGGCGGCCAGCGGGCAAGGCTACGGAGCAGTAGATGCAGAAGACGGAGGTGGCAGTCCATGGCGGCGGTGGATGTTGCATCCCTGGTGCAGCACAAGAGAGAGAGAGCGTGAGAGAGAGGAACAAAAAGAGAAGATGGGGGAGGCACGGTGGATCAGGAAGGACGAGGCTGCGGATGGACGGATGGATGGATGGATCGAAGGGACTGGGTTTTCTCGGCCGTGAAAACCAGGAAGGTGGTCGGTTGCGGGTTTGGATCTGGGAGGATCCCGAGGGGCGAGGCGAGTGAGTGGTTGGCTGGCGGCGGCGTGGTGGGAAAGGGTGGATTGGATAGGGTAGGCTTGGGTTAGACTGTTATATTTATAGCAGATGAAATCAGTATAGGGCGGTTAGGTCCCTCCGATCGTAATCGGACGGACGGAAAAAAAATAGGTTAGGGAGCCCAATTAACAAAACGGAGATGTTTTGTAGACGTTTGGGGATGATCCGGATCCAATGGTGACGACTGTCCGGGTCGGGTTCGGGACAACTTCCGGACGCGCGCGCGAGGAGGTCTGATGCACTGTGCAAACAGGGGTAGGCTGGCCTGGCGGTTGGCTGTTTAGAGCGGGTTGGTCTGCGAGAAGAGGGAAGAGGTGCAACCCGGCACGATTTCCGGAGACCGAAAACGTCCGACGAAAAGACCGGCTATATTGCCGTTATAGTTATCCGTTGGGGCATCAAACGAACTCCGAATGCGAAAATTGACAGGAGGACTAGTGACAACATAACAACACCGCATGCCAACTTTCAACCCATTCCGAGAACATTTTCCGGCCACTTATAAAATAATATCTCGGGCATGCCGCGGGCGCGTGCAAGTGTGTCTGGGCTCAGAACGGACAACGGGCGGAACTGGGGGAAACCCGGACGAATGCAAGTTTCGAAAACATGCAGATGCAATGCGGATGATGACATGACAAGATGCAACACGCAAGCAAATGACATGGCAACGACAACGAATAACTGGAAGACACCTGGCACATCGGTCTCGGGGCGTTACAGTGGTGATTTGCTTTCTTATACTAACGGAGCTTACGAGTTTTTTGTTGAGTTTTGTGTTGTGAAGTTCTCAAGTTTTGGGTAAAGATTCGATGGACTATGGAATAAGGAGTGGTAAGAGCCTAAGCTTGGGGATGCCCAAGGCACCCCAACGTAATATTCAAGGACAACCAATGATCTAAGCTTCCGGGGCATCCCCTCTTTCGTCTTCGTTCATCGGTAACTTTATTTGGGGCTATATTTTTATTCACCACATGATATGTCTTTTGCTTGGAGCGTAATTTTATTTTATTAGGATTTGCTTTCTGTTATTTAGAGTAATGTTTTGCATATTTTAGTTCAATAAAAAGGTCAAGTATAGCCTCTACCATGCTTATTTTTCAAGTCTATATGTTGTTGTTTTAAAAACAGAAAGTTTGTTGTTATTTTTGAATATTTGTGAATAGTCAGAACATGATAAAATCTTGAAATTTCTACAAAATAAGTAACAACAAATTATCTACAGTGTGCTAATTTTTCAGAATTTTTGGAGTTAGGGAAGTATGATTCCTCTTGCATTCTTTACAGACTGTTCTGTTTAGACAGATTGTTGCTATGTTTGCATATGTTTGCTTGTTTAATGATTCTATTTGAGGATAGGAGTTTTAAATATGCAGAAGCATTTAGTATGCAATGTCAAATAATAATTTTAGTGGTTTGCTACAGTAGATAATGATAAGATTTATGCGTTGATTTATACTAATTTATCTTACGAGTTCTTGTTGAGTTTTGTGTGGATGAAGTTTTTAAGATTCCAGGAAACTATGATATGAGAGGAATTAAGAAGACACAAAAGCTAAAGCTTGGCGATGTCCAAGGCATCCCTAATTAATATTTCAAGAAGTCTTAAGCATCTAACCTTGGGGATGCCCCGGTAGGCATCCCACCTTTCTTCATCAACAATTATCGGTTAGCCTCAGTTGAGCCTAAGTTTTTGCTTCTTCACATGATATGTGTTATCCTTGCAATGCCATTTTATTTTGTTTTGCTTGCTATTTGAATAAAGTACTTGAGATCTGAAATTTTATTTATGAGAAGGAGTCTTCACATAGTTACATAATTATTTGACTACTCGTTGATCTTCACTTATATCTTTTGGAGTAGTTTGTCATTTGCTCTAGTGCTTCACTTATATCTTTTTAGAGCATCGTGATGACCCACAAGTATAGGGGATCTATCATAGTCCTTTCGATAAGTAAGATTGTCGAACCCAATGAGGAGCAGAAGGAAATGATAAGAAGTTTTCAGTAAGGTATTCTCTGCAAGCACTGAAATTATCAGTAACAGATAGTTTTGTGATAAGGTCATGTGTAACGGGTAACAAGTAATAAAAGTAAATAAGGTGCAACAAGATGGCCCAATCCTTTTTGTAACAAAGGACAAGCTTGGACAAACTCTTATATAAAGGAAAGCGCTCCCGAGGACACATGGGAATTATCATCAAGCTAGTTTTCATCACACTCATATGATTCACGTTCAGTACTTTGATAATTTGATATGTGGGTGGACCGGTGCTTGGGTACTGCCCTTACTTGGACAAGCATCCCACTTGTGATTAACCCCTCTTGCAAGCATCCGCAACTACAAAAGAAGTATTAAGGTAAACCTAACCATAGCATGAAACATATGGATCCAAATCAGCCCCTTACGAAGCAACGCATAAACTAGGGTTTAAGCTTCTGTCACTCTAGCAACCCATCATCTACTTATTACTTCCCAATGCATTCCCCTAGGCCCAAACAATGGTGAAGTGTCATGTAGTCAACGTTCACATGACACCACTAGAGGAGAGACAACATACATCTCGTCAAAATATCGAACGAATACCAAATTCACATGACTACTTATAGCAAGACTTCTCCCATGTCCTCAAGAAAGAATGTAACTACTCACAAATCATATTCATGTTCATAATCAGAGGGGTATTAATATGCATAAAGTATTTGAACATATGATCTTCCACCAAGTAAACCAACCAGCATCAACTACAAGGAGTAATCAACACGACTAGCAACCCACAGGTACCAATCTGAGGTTTTGAGACAAAGATTGGATACAAGAGATGAACTAGGGTTTGAGAGGAGATGGTGCTGGTGAAGATGTTGATGGAGATTGACCCCCTCTCGATGAGAGGATCGATGGTGATGACGATGGTGATGATTCCCCCCCCCGGAGGGATGTTTCCCCAGCAGAACAGCTCCGTCGGAGCCCTAGATTGGTTCCGCTAAGGTTCCGCCTCATGGCGGCGGTGTTTCGTCCCGCAAGCGTGCTTATGATATTTTCCAGGGCAAAAACTTCATATAGCCAAAGATGGGCACCGGAGGCCTGCCAGGGGGCCCACGAGACAAGGGCGCGCCCAGGGGGGTAGGGCGCGCCCCCACCCTCGTGGATGGTGGGTGGCCCCCCTCCGGTGCTTCCTTCGCCCAATATTTTTTATATAATCCAAAACTGACTTCCGTGGAGTTTCAGGACTTTTGGAGTTGTGCAGAATAGGTCTCTAATATTTGCTCCTTTTCCAGCCCAGAATTCCAGCTGCCGGCATTCTTCCTCTTCATGCAAACCTTGTAAAATAAGAGAGAATAGGCATAAGTATTGTGCCATAATGTGTAATAACAACCCGTAATGCAATAAATATCGATATAAAAGCATGATGCAAAATGGACGTATCAACTTCCCAAGCTAAGACCTCGCTTGTCCTCAAGCGGAAGCTGATATCAAAAAATATGTCCACATGTTTAGAGATAGAGGTGTCGATAAAATAAAATACGAACATGAGGGCATCATGATCATTCCTATAACAACATATATATATATATTGTCATATGATTTCTTATGCTAAAGTAACAATTCATTCATAATTTCAAGTATGAATCAAAAAGTTCATTGAAAACTAGCAAACTATAATCTCAGTCATTTAAGCAATTGCAATTTATCATAAAATCGGAAAGATTCAATATAAGAGCTTTTCAGCAAGTCCACATAATCAACTATCATTTAGTCTTTCACAATTGCTAACACTCATGCAATATTTATGGGTATGAAGCTTTAATCGGACACAGAGAAAGATAGGGGCTTATAGTTTTGCCTCCCAACCTTTTACCTCAAGGGTAATGTCAACAATAATAGTTTATGAAAACCCACATCCAATTAGCTATATATATCAGGATCTTTCCAACACACAGTGCTTGCCAAAGGATAAAATGTAAAAAAGGAAAGGTGAAGATCACCATGACTCTTGTATAAAGTATAGGACAAAAGTAAAAGATAGGCCCTTCGCAGAGGGAAGCAGAGGTTGTCATATGTTTTTATGGTTGGATGCACGAAATCTTAATGCAAAAGAACGACACTTTATATTGCCACTTGTGATATGGACCTTTATTATGCAGTCCGTCGCTTTTATTTCTTCCACATCACAAGATCGTATAAAGCTTATTTTCTCCACACTAATAAATCATACTATTTAGAGAGCAATTTTTATTGCTTGCAACAATGACAACTTACTTGAAGGATCTTACTCAATCCATAGGTAGATATGATGGACTCTCATGGCAAAATTCGGTTTAAGGATATTTGGAAGCACAAGTAGTATCTCTACTTGGTGCAAGGAATTTGGCTAGCATGAGAGGGAAAGGCAAGCTCAACATGTTGGATGATCCATGACAATATAATTTATTTTAGATAACCCATTACATTGTCTTCCTTGTCCAACATCAACTTTTTAGCATGTCATATTTTAATGAGTGCTCACAATCATAAAAGATGTCCAAGATAGTATATTTATATGTGAAAACCTCTCTTTCTTTATTACTTCCTATTAATTGCAACGACGACCAAAACTATGTTTGTCAACTCCCAACAACTTTCATTCATCATACTCTTTATATGTGAAGTCATTACTCTCCATAAGATCAATATGATCTCTTTATTTCTTTTTATTCTTACTTTTATTCCCTCAAGATCATAGCAAGACAACCAAGCCCTTGACTCAAAACTAATCTTTATTATATATATATATCACAGACTCGATTACATAGAAGGATCATAAGGCATAACTCAAAACTGGATCATACTAAAACTTTATTCTACTAGATCAAGATATTACCAAAAGGATCGAACTAAGAAAAACAGTAAATATAAAAGTGTGATGGTGATACGATACCGGGGCTCTCCCCCAAGCTTGGCAATTGCCAAGGGGAGTGCCCATACCCATGTATTTATGCCTCTTTCTTCGGAGGTAAAGGGGATGTTGATGATGATGACAATTGTGCCTTCATCCTTTTCATATTGTAATTGAGAAGAGCTATCTCCTCCTTTAAATCTTCGACCTCTGATTCCAGCTTCAAGATCCTATCACATAAATCTCCTTTACTTTTCTGCCGAAAACAAGAAGGAATAGATCGGTTGTTAGATAGTTTATCCCTCTTAGGGAGACTAGACTTCTTGAACTTCATGTGCATATCCCCAGGTTGAGGTAGAGGAACATCCTCCTCCTCCGAACTTGAATCATTAATCCTCCTCAAATGAGCATCCTCCTCATCATCTGTAGTTCGACCACAAGGGGATAGGTCCCCATAGGTCTTTGGGTTAGCAATGAGATGTGAGACATAGCTCTCTCCGTCGGAGTCTTGGGATGACATCTTTCTCTAAATCTGCTGCAGAAACAACTCAAAACAAAAACACAAGATAATTGCGTGGTACGGTGGTCAAAACCTTCGGGAGATTATATAATGAATTTTTACCGACCAAAAGAAGTATCGTGCAAGAAAATGGAGTCCGGAGGGCACACGAGGTGCCCACGAGGTAGGGGGCGCGCCCTCCACCCTCGTGATCGCCTCGTGTCCTTTCCGGTCTGCTTACTTTCCTATTTTCTTAAATATTCCTATTTTCCTATTTTCCTATTTTCTTATTTTCCTATTTTCTTAAATATTCCAAAACAGAGAAAAATTGCTATTGGAACTGTTTTGGAGTCGGTTTACTTACCGCACCACATACCTCTTCCTTTTCGGAGGATGAAACATTCTGGAAGGTGTCCCTTATATACTCCTCCGCGGTTACGGTTTCAATAACATTAGTTTCAACATTTATAGGATTACCTGAGATATAATGTTTGATTCTTTGATCGTTCACCACCCTCGGATTTGTACCTTCGAAGTTGTTGATTTTTATGGCACCGGAATAATAGACCTCATGGATAACGTAAGGACCTTCCCATTTAGAGAGGAGTTTTCCTGCAAAAAAAATCTTAAACGAGAGTTGTATAACAATACATAATCACCTACATTCAACTCACGTTTTTGTATCCTTTTGTCATGCCATCTTTTAACTTTTTCTTTAAATAGTTTGGCATTCTCATAGGCCTAGATTCTCCACTTATCAAGTGAGCTAATGTCAAATAGTCTCTTCTCACCGGCAAGTTTGAAATCATAATTGAGCTCTTTAATGGCCCAATATGCCTTATGCTCCAGTTCGAGAGGTAAGTGACATGCTTTTCTATAAACCATTTTATATGGAGACATACCCATAGGATTTTTATATGCAGTTCTATAGGCCCATAATGCATCATCAAGTTTCTTTGACCAACTCTTTCTAGATCTATTAACAGTCTTTTGCAAAATTAATTTAAGCTCACTATTACTCCGTTCTACTTGACCAGTAGACTGTGGATGATATGGAGATGCAATTCTATGATCAACATCATACTTAGGAAGAATTTTACGAAAAGCACCATGAATAAAATGTGAACCACCATCAGCCATTAAATATCTAGGGACTCCAAACCTCGGAAAAATAACTTCTTTAAGCATCTTAATAGAGGTGTTATGATCAGCACTACTAGTTGGAATAGCTTCTACCCACTTAGTAATGTAATCAACAACAAATAAAATATGTGTATACCCATTAGAGGAAGAAAACGGTTGTCGGTGTCAAAACCGGCGAATCTCGGGTAGGGGGTCCGAAACTGTGCGTCTAGGATCGATGGTAACAGGAGACGGGGGACACAATGTTTACCCAGGTTCTGGTCCTCTCTATGGAGGTAATACCCTACTTCCTGCTTGATTGATCTTGATGAATATGAGTATTACAAGAGTTGATCTACCACGAGATCGTAATGACTAAAACCCTTAAAGTATAGTCTGGCTATGATTATGAGGATGTATCTACGGACCCAGCCCTCTGGTTTATATAGACACAGGAGGGATCTAGGGTTACACAAGGTCGGTTACAAAGAAAGGAATCTTCATAGTTGATCGCCAAGCTTGCCTTCCACGCCAAGGAGACTCCTATCCGGACACGAGCAGAGTCTTCGGTCTTTGTATCCTTACGGCCCATCAGTCCGGCTCATATCCAATAGATCAAACACCCGAGGACCCCTTAGTCTAGGACTCCCGAAGTATTCCCTGAACCAAGCTTCAATGACGATGTGTCCAGCGCAGATTGTCTTCAGCATTGCAAGGCGGGTTCCACTTTCCGAATACTCCAAGATAGTCTTTGGATAAAACAAAGTTGTCCGGATCTGCAACACAAGTACCACACACGACCGCAAGGAATATAATATTTCACGAGTCCCATCTACTGACAACTTTTTGCAAGATGACATCATGTCTGTCCGGTCACTATATCAAACCGTTTTTGTCTGCCGTTCCGCGTTTAGAGATGCGGTTTTCACTGACATGTCTTATCAAAGAAGAGATCGTGTCCCCTTATTGCGGGATTCTCATTAATACGGGTATGGGTAACCCAACCGTGCCGTTTAAACAGCCGTTGGGAATAGGCGAGTTTTAGGGCGAGTGGGGAAGCGTTCGATATTCACTCCCCTTATAAGGGGATAAGGATTCCCCCTTCTTCTCCCACGCCTTCTCTCTTCCTCTGCCCTTCCACTTTCGAGCTCTAGCGCCCAAGTTCTCATCTTTTCCCCACTCGAGCTAGCACTCAACCATGTCCAGATCCGGAGGTCAAGGCAAGTGGATGGCCTCCTCCGTCAAGGAGAAGGACATTACTGAGCTTCGGGCGGCCGGGTATCTGTCGAAGGAAATCGCCCACCGTCTTTCAGCCCAGGGGCAAGTCATCCCCACACCGAAGCCCAACGAGAGGGTGGTATTCATCCCTCATTTCCTCCGCGGGCTACGGTTTCCACTCCACCCTTTCATCCACGGGCTGATGATCTATTACGGGCTAGACTTCTATGATTTATCCCGAAACTCTTTCCTCAACATCTCGGCATTCATCATCGTGTGTGAGGCCTTCCTCCACATACAACCCCACTTCGGGTTGTGGCTCAAGGTCTTCAACATGAAGCCGAAGGTGGTGGAAGGCCGGCACGCGGAGTGCGGAGGCGACATGGTGAGCAAGTTGACCAATGTCTCCTGGCCAAAAGGCACTTTCGTGGAGACTGTCAAGGAATGCAAAAACAGTGGTTCTACATCACAGAACCCCGCGGCGCCACCTGGGCCGCAACTGCCGAATTCAACTCCGGCGCTCCCATGCGATTCACCTCCTGGGTTGAGAAGAGTCCGAATTGGTCTTCGTCAGATGAGCTAATAGTGCTGCAGACGCGCGTTCAAAGCATGGTAGACAAAGATATCGAGCTCGTCGATGTAATCCAGGTGATGCTAGTTCGCCGGATTCTCCCGTGCCAAAGCTGAAGTCGCCCTTTATGGGAGTTCAATCCAAAGACGCACCATACCCTGAAGAGGCTCTTCGAAACCACTCACGAAGATGTCTGGAAGTTGCTCTTCAAGGGCAACGAGACACCGCCAGCCACAGACTCGGACTGCGGGCACGACATTAACCACCTCGTCAATGAGGTATGTTTTTTAACGCATCCTCTACTAGCTTGTTTCAAGGATGATATCTGAGCTTTTATTATCATTGCTTCTTCAGGAATGGAGGGAGAGGGCGAAGCGGATCCAGTGTCCGACTCTGCTGCCTGAAGAACCATTCTCCCGCATCTAGCGAAGATGCTGGTGCCGGCGCCCTATAAGGCACCGGAGAAGAAGGCCAAGGGGGTCCGGAGTGGCCCCCGCCACAAGGGCGCTTCGGACGTGACGTCCGAAGACAAGACCCTCTCCTCCGCCGCCGAAGACGACGACAATGAGGAGGAGAAGGAGAGCGACTCTCCCCCTGATGGGGGGAGGAAGAAGAGGGCGACCTCCACAAATTTGGAGGCGGAGGCACCCAAGAAGGGGAAAGGCCCTCTCATGGGCAGCTCCGTGTGGGACATCGACAGCAGTCTGGCGCGACGCCCCCGGAACAAGCCCCTGGCCGCATCGTGAGTACTAAGAACCCGTACACGTCCATTTATCCGACCTCTCCACCTTACGATATTTTATATGGTTTATAATGTCATTGCAGTCCAGCCCACGACAGCTCCCAGCGATCCTCATCAAGAGGCTCGTTGGACTCAAAGGGGATGGCTAGTGAGACACCGCCGGCCGCTTACTCTCCCAAGGCCCAGGGAGACGACGAGGTGCTGTCCCAAAGGACCTTCCCAGGCCAGGAAGAGGTTCAGGAGGCCATCAAGGCGGCACCGGAGGGCGACACCTCGGCCGATGGACACATGGGGGAACAGGCCCCCATGGAGACTGACGATGGGGGCCGTGCTCAATTCGGCCCCCCTCTGAACACGGATCCGGAGACCCATACGACCCCGGAGTCCAACAAGTAGGCTCCTTCAAGAGAAGGAGGCCTGCCCATCTCGCCGGCGACCTCTGTCCAACCAGAGGCGCTGGATAATCTATTGGAAGCGCTACGCGATGCTTCCATTGTGGAAGAACACTGTATCCTTATGGGTACGGTGATTGAGAAGGTTCAGTCCGTTAAGAGCGGACTAACTGAAGCCTTCAGCGGTCTGCTGACAAGTTTTGAGGTAAGTAGCATTTAACCGAGAAAATCCCAATATAGACAGTAGCCCTTGAGACACTGTCCGGTGTTCGGAAAGAAAATCCGGACAGAGGATCAATTAAATTTTACAGGAAACTAACCAAACTGTGTCTGATGTGAATAAGCAGGCGTCGCTGCTGGCCGCGACCTCTCACACTGCCAAAGTCTCCGGACTAAAGCAGAAACTGGAGCGGGCCGAAGAGGAGCTCGGCCAGGCGAGGAAGCAGCTGGAAGACCAGCAAAGTATGTAGTGACTCGCTATGTATTCAGAAAGAATAAATGATGTATACTGACCGTAGTGTCATGATATGTGTAGGCACGATGACCGAGGTCGAGGCCCTCAAAAAGGCCCTGGCCGAAGCCAAGGGGAAAGCTGTCAAGGAGCAGGCCGCTCGTAAGAAGCTTAAAGCCAGGCTGAACGAGGTCCGGCAAGAGCTCCAAGATGCTATAAAGTAGTATAAGGCCTTGGAGGGAGATGTTCGGCTCGAGAGGCCGAACTCTCAAAGGCTTGCCAAAGTGCAGAAGCAGCCCGGGTTGAAGCCCAGGGTGCCCTCCAGGAGATCCAGGAGGCCAAGAAGATCGCAGCGGGTAAGGCATTTAGTATGCAAAGCAAGTATGTGAAGAAGAAATATTTCCTACTAACCCAGATTCAGAGTTCTCCAGGGGCATTTGCAGATCTTCAGCGCAGTGTATCCGACGCCGCGGAGTTCTTCCGGGCCGAAGAAGGGAGCTCAACGGAGAAACTGTTCTGGTTGCAATACCTTGTGCCAGAGCATCCCGTTCCCTTCATCGATCAGCCAAAACAGCTGGTTGAGCTGCATAGGGTGGCCGAACTGGCCATGAAGGATTTGATCCGGCTATGGCCTGCCGAAGCTATGCCCGGTAGCTACTTCGGGCTTGTGAAGCAGCTGGTGAACGCCTTTCCTCGGCTGGACGTCATCAAGAGATCAGCCTGTATTGAAGGTGCGCGCATGGCCTTCGCCCGCGTCAAGGTGTGGTGGGCGAAGATGGACGCCGTCAAACTGACGACTGAGGGGCCGCCAGAGGGCAAGGAGCACCGCACGCCCGAGCGGTATTTTGCGGATGTACTGGAGGGGTCTCGCATTGTAGCAACGCAATGTTCGCAAGACATTATTCTTGAATGAATACATTCATGTTGTCTTTGCCTTGTATGATGAAACAAAATCACTATGTAATGTAATGTTTTGTTAAAAAAATTCTCCTCCTGTGCGGCCGTGGTATGTGAAATCTGAGAGTTGGCCAGTCGTCGGCTTCTGCCCCCACGTAGAAAATACGGGGGTGTTCAAGATGTAATCTAAACACTCTTGATCCAATTGTTTGGTCCTTGAAGGAGGTGTTTAGTGCGACGAACCAGGCAATCGGACTATACGACTTTAGCACCCTCACTTAGCCATAGGAGTTTGACAAATAGAAATATAGGCGCAGC
Organism: Triticum urartu; assembly: GCF_056163025.1. Classification (NCBI taxonomy): domain Eukaryota; kingdom Viridiplantae; phylum Streptophyta; class Magnoliopsida; order Poales; family Poaceae; genus Triticum; species Triticum urartu. The sequence goes on from NC_141878.1 coordinate 224,696,707, forward strand.
CCCTAGTATCCGGACTAGGATGCTGTAAACACATGATCGGGTAAGTACCAATCCTTCGTGTAATGCGGAAAAAATCTCTAAGGATTTGAGACCTCCGAAGAGCTGACCGGCTCGCGCCGTATCATGACAGTCAGTTTTCGGCTTTCTCTACTGAGGTGCTCACTTGGGTGAACCAGGGCACAATCACAGTAGTTCTCCCTTTACTACCCTAGCCGATACAACAGAACGTAAGGTAGTACGCACAGGAGCCGGGCAACCCAACTATTGACCAAAGACATGATTCAGAGCCAATGCATATAGTGCTAAATTCGGGGTGCCGAACTATACTGCAAAAGTGTTCGGACTTTTGTTGCCATGTTGTGGGGCGCTATGAAGCCCCTAGCAAATTGAAATGCACCAGAGTGTATGGATGTTATCGAATAAAGTTACCAGAAAGGAAAAAACAAAAAAGGAAAAAAAAGAAGAACAAGTGGTAAGCTAGGGCTGTAAAATTTGGGCCGCAAACTGTTTATATGATAATTTCATTGGTGCGTTAAAGCGCGTTTATACAAAGAATGCAATAAGAAGAAGGCTATTTACTATGCCTTAACCAAGGGAGAGCTGCGTGGGGGTCCTAAAAACAGGTAAAAGGGATCGTTAAAGAAACCACCTAAAGATTCCCTAGTACGTCCATGCTTCTTGTCGCCATGGTGTTTTTATCCTTCAAAAAGAATCGATGGTCAAGCTGCCAGAAAAGGCCTGTAAAAAGGAAAAAAGAAATAGTGAAATTATGTGTGTCCGGGGCGGTCGAGCCGTATTCCGGATCACAAACTGATTATGCCTCCATCCGTGCCCATGGTATTTTTAGTGCGTAATTATGTATGCGCGGTACAATTGCCGCTACTTGGTCAGGACTGGGACGGAGGCCAAATTGCTAGTCGAGCTCGTGACGAGCCAAGCTGTCCTTCTGTAGAATGGTTCGGACTCTCTTGACAGTGTCCGGAGGATCGGCCGTCGAATTGAGTTTCTGCTTGAAAAGGCCGCTCTGTACCTCTGCCGCTAAGGCAACGGTGTGCTCCTCTATGCGGAGGGAGCGTTCCGTGTTTCCATTGACTGTTATGACGCCGCATGGTCCGGGCATCTTAAGCTTGCGATAAGCGTAGTGTGGCACCGCATTGAATCGAGCGAATGTGGTTCGTCCGAGCAGTGTGTGGTAGCCGCTGCGAAAGGGGACGATATCGAAGATTAACTCCTCACTTTAGAAGTTGTCCGGAGATCCGAAGACAACCTCTAGTGTGATTGAGCCCGTGCACCGAGCCTCTACGCCTGGTATGACTCCTTTAAAGGTAGTCTTTGTGGGCTTGATCCGCGATGGGTTAATGCCCATTTTGCGAATTGTATCCTGATAGAGCAAGTTGAGGCTGCTGCCACCGTCCATCAGGACTCGCGTCAGGTGGAACCCATCAATTATTGGGTCCAGGACCAATGCGGCTGAACCGCCGTGACGGATACTGGTCGAATGATCCCGACGATCAAAAGTGATCGGGCATGACGACCATGGATTAAATTTTGGGGCGACTGGCTCTATCATGTAGACGTCCCTGAGCGCGCGCTTGCGCTCCCTCTTGAGGATGTGGGTAGCGTATATCATGTTCACCATTTTGACCTGAGGGGGGAACTTCTTCTGTCCCCCTGCGTTCGGCTGCCGGGGGTCCTCGTCGTCGTCTTCGCTTTGCGATCCCTTATCCTTGTTTTCGGCATTTAACTTGCCGGCCTATTTCAAAACCCAACAATCTCTATTGGTATGATTGGGTGGTTTGTCTAGGGTGCCGTAAATCTGGCACGGACGATCAAGTATGCGGTCCAAGCTAGATGGGCCTGAATTGTTCTTTTGGAACAGCTTCTTCCGCTAACCGGACTTAGAGCCACAGAATCCGGCATTGGCCACTGTATCCTTGGTGTTGTCATTGTTATTTCGACGCTTGTATCTGTTGCGTCGAGACTTGTCATTGCTACTTTTAGTTTCAGGGGTGCCGACGTCGCTTGCATTGCTTTTGCTACGGGCCAGCCAACTATCCTCGCCCGCACAAAAGCGGGTCATGAGTGCCGTGAGGGCCGCCATGGACTTTGTCTTCTCTTGGCCAAGGTGGCGGGTGAGCCATTCATTGCGGATGCTGTGTTTAAAGACCGCTAGGGCTTCGGCATCTGGACAGTCGACGATTTGGTTCTTTTTAGTTAAGAACCTAGTCCAGAATTTCTTGGCGGACTCTCCGGGCTATTGGACTATATGGCTTAAGTCGTCAGCGTCTGGAGGTCGGACATATGTACCTTGGAAGTTATCAAGGAAGGCTTCTTCCAAGTCCTCCCAGCTGCCGATGGAATTTTCGGGCGGGATTTTCAACTAGTGCTGAGCTGGTCCTTTGAGTTTGAGGGGGAGGTATTTAATGGCATGGAGATCATCGCTGTGGGCCATATGAATATGGAGAATGAAGTCTTCGATCCATACCGCGGGGTATGTGGTTCCATCGTATGATTCTTTATTCACGGGTTTGAACCCTTCCGGGAATTCATGTTCCATGACTTCATCGGTAAAGCAATGAGGGTGTGTGGCACCTCTATATCGGGTCGTATCGTGACGTAGCTCTGATGGGGTCCGTCTGCAGCTTTCAGCCCATGCATGACTAGGTTTGTCACGTCCGAATAGATGGCCGTCATCGTGTGTCGGGGCACGTCCTCGTGATCCGTAGATCGATCTGGTATGTCCTGCTTTATTGTTCAGGTCCTGTCGAAGGTCATATGTATGACCATGAGCTGATTTACCTCTGCCTTTGCGATGAGGCGGGGCGGGCTGGTATTCGGCTTGAGTTGCCACTTTATCCCGACCACGTGGTGGTCGGTCAGCCGCATTGCACGATGGTGGTATGTGTTCCGACGCCTCATCGTCGAACTGAGGTAGCAATTTGCGCTTCGGGTAGCTTTTGGCTGGGCGCTTGAGGCCGTATTCTTCAGCTGCTAGGACATCGGTCCATTTATCGTTGAGCAGATCTTGATCAGCTTGAAGCTGCTGCTGCTTCTTCTTCAGGCTCCTTGCAGTGGCTATTAGCTGGCGCTGGAAGCGCTCCTGCTCAAGAGGTTCCTTAGGCACGATGAAATCCTCAGTGTCGAGGCTCGTGTGTGGCCTATTTACCAGGGCTAACCTGCCCATCTTCCTGTTCATCCTGTTCAGTAGCTGCGTCAACGGGGTCTTCGTTGTCCTCGGCACCTTCCGGAGTGTTATATTCTCCTGTGCCGGTGTTGCTGTCCTTACTGCAGCGTGACTTAGAGCGGCGCCGCTGACGCCGGCACTTTGATTGTATCTCGAAAGGTTTATCCTCAGCTGGATCTTCCTTGTCATCGTCGCTACTCTCCTTTGGTGCATCCACCATGTATACATCATACGAGGAAGTGGCCGTCCAGCGTCCGGTGAACGACGGGTTCTGGGCCTCTTCTTCTCCGGCATCGTCATCCATACCGTCGATGTCATCGGAGTCGTAATCAAGCATGCCAGTTAAGTCTTCGACAGTGGCTATGAAGTGGGCGGTGGGTGGGAAGTGAAATTCTCCATCATCAGCCTCCGGTTCGAGCCGGACATAATTCGGCTGTGAACCTCCCGCTAAAGATAGTGCTCTTAACGAGTTTAGCACTTCGCCCAGAGGCGAGTGCCGGAAGATGCCCGCGGCACTGAATTCGGCGATCGATGACCGATCATGTTCAACATGCACGGACGCACATAGTTCGGAACTTATAACCAGAAACGAGTCCGTAGCTCCGGTGACACAGATGTTACTTGAAGTTAAGTCTGTGTGCGGCTCCAACGCCGTGGGGTATGCGGCTTCCATGATGGGGTGGAGCTTCCTGTCCTCGGATGGCGCGACCTGGTTCGGATCTAAGGCCAGAGCAGTTCAGGTGCAATTTCCTGGGTATGGCCCGATGACAGATCTAAGTCATGTTCATCATGGTGGCTGGGATCGGCTGCCGTGGTCTCGAATCCGTCGAAGATCAAGTCTCCACGAATATCCATGACGCAGTTTAAGCTTCCAAATCTGACCTGGTGGCCAGGGGCGTAGCTTTTGATCTGCTCTAGATGGCCAAGCGAGTTGGTCTGCAGTGCGAAGCCGCCGAACACGAAGATCTGTCCGGGGAGGAAGACTTCCCCTTGGACACCATTGTTGTAGATGATTGAAGGAGCCATCAAACCTTTTGGGGACGGCACAGTGGAACTCTCAATGAAAGCACCAATTTCGGTGTCAAAACCAGCGGATCTCGGGTAGGGGGTCCCGAACTGTGCGTCTAGGATCGATGGTAATAGGAGATGGGGGACACAATGTTTACCCAGGTTCGAGCCCTCTCTATGGAGGTAATACCCTACTTCCTGCTTGATTGATCTTGGTGAATATGAGTATTACAAGAGTTGATCTACCACGAGATCGTAATGACTAAAACCCTAAAATTATAGTACGGCTATGATTATGAGGATGTTGCTACCTCTTGAGCACTGCATTGGTTTTCCCTTTGAGGGAGTCCTGGATTAGGGGGTGTCCGAATAGCCGGACTAGACCTTCGGCCGGACTCCTGGACAATGAAGATACAAGATCGAAGACTTCGTCCCGTGTCCGAAAGGGACTTTCCTTGGCGTGGAAGGCAAGCTTGGCGATACGGATATGTAGATCTCCTACCATTGTAACTGACTCTGTGTAACCCTAGCCCTCTCCAGTGTCTATATAAACCGGAGGGTTTTAGTCCGTAGGACGAACAACAATGATACCATAGGCTAGCTTCTAGGGTTTAGCCTCTCTGATCTCGTGGTAGATCTACTCTTGTACTACCCATATCATCAATATTAATCAAGCAGGACGTAGGGTTTTACCTCCATCAAGAGGGCCCGAACCTGGGTAAAACATCGTGTCCCCTGCCTCCTGTTACCATCCGCCTAGACGCACAGTTCGGGACCCCCTACCCGAGATCCGCCGGTTTTGACACCGACACCCTTGAAGAGGAAAGGGTGATGTAGCAAAGTAGCGTAAGTATTTCCCTCAGTTTTTGAGAACCAAGGTATCAATCCAGTAGGAGGCTACGCGCGAGTCCCTCGCACCTACACAAAACAAATAAATCCTCGCAACCAACGCGATAAGGGGTTGTCAATCCCTACACGGTCACTTACGAGAGTGAGATCTGATAGATATGATAAGATAAGATTTTTGGTATTTTTATGATAAAGATGCAAAGTAAAATAAAAGGCAATGATAATAACTAAGTGTTGGAAGATTAATATGATGGAAGATAGACCTGGGGGCCATAGGTTTCACTAGTGGCTTCTCTCAAGAGCATAATTATTTTATGGTGGGTGAACAAATTACTGTTGAGCATAGTTATGAGAATATCTAGGTATGATCATGTATATAGGCATCACGTCCGAGACAAGTAGACCGACTCCTGCCTGCATCTACTACTATTACTCCACACATCGCCCGCTATCCAGCATGCATCTAGAGTATTAAGTTCATAAGAACAGAGTAACGCTTTAAGCAAGATGACATGATGTAGAGGGATAAATTCGTGCAATATGATAAAAAAAACCATCTTGTTATCCTCGATGGCAATAATACAATACGTGCCTTGCTGCACCTACTGTCATTGGGCGCGGAGACTTGATCTTCGACGGATTCGAGCCGCAGCCGAGCGCGCCGCACTGTCACGATGGGCATGATCTAGCTCTGCCGCCGAACAGTGCCCTGGAGGCCGCACCCGCATCAGCTCTGACCCTTAATTCGGAGCCAACTACGCTAATCGAGGATGGGTGGTTGGACACCGCCTCGGGGGCTACAATCTCTACAGCGATCGAGCCGAACACCTGCCCTATTCTCTGCGAAGCCCGTGACTCCAAGGAGCCGGACTCCTCTCCAGACTCTGAGCCCTCCGCGCCCCCACCGATCAAACCCGATTGGGCGCCGATCATGGAGTTCACCGCCGCGGACATCTTTCAGCACTCGCCCTTCGACGATATTCTTAATTCACTAAAGTCTCTCTCTTTAGGAGAGCCCTGGCCGGGCTATGGTCAGCAAGGTTGGGATGCGGATGATGAAGAAATTCAAAGCCCAGCCACCACCCACTTCGTAGCCACTGTCGATGATTTAACCGACATGCTCGACTTCGACTCCGAAGACATCGACGGTATGGACGCCGATGCAGGAGACGATCAAGAACCAGCGCCTATAGGGCACTGGAAAGCCACCTCGTCGTATGATATATACAAGGTGGACACCCCAAAAGAAGGCAATGGCGATGGAACAGTGGAGGATGACCCCTCCAAGAAGCAGCCTAAGCGCCGGCGTCAGCGGCGCCGCTCTAAATCCCGCCAAAGTAAAAATGGTGATTCCGGCACGGGAGATAATAACACCCCGGACAGTGCCGAAGACAACCACCTCTAGCAATATTCAGCACAGGAGGATGGAGAAGCCAGCCCTCATGAGAGAGCGACAGACAGAGAGGTTGAGGACGATAATTATATGCCTCCCTCCGAAGACGAGGCAAGCCTCGACGACGACGAATTTGTCGTGCTAGAGGATCCCGTCGAACAAGAGCGTTTCAAACGCAGGCTTATGGCCACGGCGAGCAGCCTCAAGAAAAAACAGCAACAGCTTAGAGCTGATCAAGATTTGCTAGCCGAGAGATGGACTGAAGTCCTTGCGGCCGAAGAGTATGAACTCGAACGCCCCTCCAAGAGCTACCCAAAGCGCAGGTTGCTACCCCGACTAGAGGAGGAAGCACCTAAACTTACATCACCAGCGCATGATGCGGCCGATCGGCCACCCCGTGGCCGCGACAGAGAAGCCTCTCGGCCCTCCACTCAAGCCGCACCCCGGCGCCGCTCAAAAAATACCAAGGCATGGGAAAATGCGCCAGACCTGCGAAATATATTGGAGGACAAGGCAAGGCAAACAAGATCGATCTACGGATCGCGTGGGCACCCCACATCACGAGATGGTAATCGTCACTCCGGATACAGTCAATCCGGCCGGGCCGAACATAGCAGACAAAGCTCATTTGAGCTGCATCGTGATATAGCCCAATACAGAGGCGCCGCACACCCACTATGCTTCACAGATGAAGTAATGGATCATCAAATCCCTGAGGGTTTCAAACCTGTGAACATCGAATCATATGATGGCACAACAGATCCCGCGGTATGGATCGAGGACTATCTCCTTCATATCCACATGGCCCGCGGTGATGAACTACACGCCATCAAATACCTCCCACTCAAGCTTAAAGGACCAGCTCGGCATTGGCTTAACAGCTTGCCAGCAGAATCAATTGGTTGTTGGGAGGACTTGGAAACCGCATTCCTCGACAATTTCTAGGGCACTTATGTGCAACCACCAGACGCTGATGACCTTAGCCACATAATTCAGCAGCCAGAGGAATCGACCAGACAATTCTGGACACGGTTCCTAACCAAGAAAAATCAAATCGTCGACTGTCCGGACGCAGAGGCCCTAGCAGCCTTCAAGCATAACATCCACGATGAGTTCCTTGCACGACATCTAGGACAGGAAAAGCCGAAATCTATGGCAGCCCTCACGACACTTATGACCCGCTTTTGCGCAGGAGAAGACAGCTGGCTAGCTCGCAGCAATAACATGACCAAGAGCCCTTGTAATTCAGATACCAAGGACAGCAGTGGCAGGTCGCGTCGCAACAAGCAAAAGCGCCGCATTAACATCGACAATGCCGAGGATACGACAGTTAATGCCGGATTCAGAGGCTCTAAACCCGGTCAGCGGAAAAAGCCATTCAAAAGAAATACTCGGGGCCCGTCCAGTTTGGACCGAATACTCGACCGCTCATGCCAGATACATGGCACCCCCGAAAAACCAGCCAATCACACCAACAGGGATTGTTGGGTGTTCAAGCAGGCGGGAAAGTTAAATGCCGAAAGTAGAGACAAGGGGCTGCATAGCGATGACGAGGAGGAGCCCCGGCCGCCGAACAACAGAGGACAGAAAGGTTTTCCCCCACAAGTGCGGACGGTGAACATGATATACGCAACCCACGTCACCAAGAGGGAGCGGAAGCGTGCGCTAAGGGACGTATACGCGATGGAGCCAGTCGCCCCAAAGTTCAACCCGTGGTCTTTCTGCCCGATCACTTTGGATCGAAGGGAGCACCCCACTAGCACCCGTCATGGCGGATTCGCCGCATTGGTTCTAGACCCAATTATTGACGGATTTCACCTCACTAGAGTCCTTATGGATGGCGACAGCAGCCTGAACCTGCTTTACCAGGATACAGTGCGGAAAATGGGCATCGATCCCTCGAGGATTAAACCCACTAAAACGACCTTTAAAGGCGTCATACCAGGTGTAGAGGCCAACTGTACAGGCTCAGTTACACTTGAAGTGGTCTTCGGATCTCCGGATAATTTCCGAAGCGAGGAGTTAATCTTCGACATAGTCCCGTTCCGCAGTGGCTATCACGCACTGCTCGGTCAAACCGCATTTTCCAAGTTCAATGCGGTGCCGCACTACGCATACCTCAAGCTCAAGATGCCAGGCCCTCGAGGAGTCATCATGGTCAATGGAAACACCGAATGCTCTCTCCGAACGGAGGAGCATATGGCGGCTATCACAACGGAAGTACAAAGCAGCCTCTCAAGGAAATTCTCCAGTCCAGCCATTAAACGTCTGGACACCGTCAAGCGCGCCCGGAGTAACCTACAACAAGACTGCCGGGCACGTTCCGAGCAAGCATAGCAATGCGGCCCCAACCCCAGCCCTCACGAACTTGCGAAACCAGTGTTGCGCGTACATAACTATGCTCTGGAAATACCATGGGCAAAAGGGGAGGGGCACCATCACGGCACGCCCGAAACGCGGCTTAAACTGCACTATGGGCTGCTGATTTCTTAATTTTCTCTTATTTTCAAGACTCCATTCTTTGGAAGGCTTGTCCAGCAGTACAATTGCCGCACAAACGATACAACTAGGGAAGCAGAAAACTACGCCGCACTATGGAACTCTAAGGTGGTCTCTATAACGAGCAGTATACATGTTTCACATAACATTCCGCAGCTTGCCCCTGGAAAGGACATGTTAAATAGTCCCATCTTTTGCTTATTGAAATATTTGTATCGTTCTGCTTTGATCACAGCTTTTTTAAATAAACAATGCATAGCTTCCGTCTATTATTGCATTACTCTTTTTTACGAATATATGTTCATTAATGACATGTTGCACCCGTACACTTTGGTACGGCCAATACGCCAGGGGCTTAAGTACCCCACAATAAGGTGTGAGAAGTCCGAACACTTTCACAAGTGCGGCACCCCGAACTTATAGCATTATATGCATCGGCTCCGAATCATGTCTTGAGTCAATAGTTGGGTTTGCCACGCTCCTATGTTTTGGTACCTTACGTTCCGTTATATCGGCTAAGGTAGCACTAGGAGAACTGCTGCGATTGTGCCCAGTTGAGCTGGGCTAAGCACCTCAGTAGAGAAAGCTAAAACTGACCGTCATGATGAGGCGAGAGCTAGTCGCTGTTCGAGAGGTTTTCGAGTCCCTAAAGACTTATGCCGCTTAGAGCGAGGAGTCAGCTTTGTCCGGCCTAGGCATGGATAGCGCCCCGAACTCGGTCTTCCGAACACTAGGGGCTTCCCCGAAATTTAAAATTATAGAATTCTATGGCTAAGTGGGACTGTTCAAGCATTATAGTCCGATTGCCTTGTTCGTTGTGTTGAGCGCCTCCCTCGAAGGACCCAAGAATGGGAAAAAGAGCGCTCATGTTTATCCCGAACACCCCAGCACTCGTGCCATGGGGGCAGAAGCCGACGACTCGCCATCTCTCAAATTTGATAAACGGCCGCACAGAAGGTAATATTTTAAATTCAAAAAGCATTGCTTAGTGCACATGAACAAGTTTTCAGCGCACAGGACAAAACGAGCGAGTTTACTGAAAAATTACATACATGGAACATTCATCCGCCACAAGGCGGGCACCCTTGAAAACGCCCTCATAATACATCTCGGGCTTGCGATGCTCCTTGCCCGGCGGTGGCCCGTCCTTCACAAGCTTCTCAGCATCCAGCTTGCCCCAGTGCACCTTCGCACGAGCAAGCGCCCTACGGGCACCCTCGATGCATACGGAGCGCTTGATGACATTGAGCCTTGGACAGGCCTCCACCAGCCACCTCACCAGCCCAAAGTAGCTCCCAGGCATGGCCTCTCCAGGCCACAGCCGGACTATGAGGCCCTTCATGGCCTGTTCGGCCACCTTATGGAGCTCGACCAACTATTTCAGCTAGTCGCTTAAGGGCACCGGGTGTTCGGCCTCAGCATACTGAGACCAGAACACCTTCTCTGTCGAGCTCCCCTCCTCAGCTCGGTAGAAGGCGGCGGCATCCGACACACTATGGGGCAAGTCTGCGAATGCTCCTGGAGAGCTCCGGATTTGGGTAAGTAACAAGTAATTCACTTTTATGTGCTTGCTTTGCATAAAGAATGCCTTACCTGCCGCTATCTTTTTTATTGCCTCAACCTCCTGGAGGGCCTTCTGGGCTTCGGCCTTGGCAGACTTGGCATCTTCAATGGCCGTCGCGAGCTCAGACTCTCGCGTCTTCGAGTCAAGCTCCAAACTCTCATGTTTTTTCATGAGAGCCTGGAGCTCTTGCCGCACCATGCCAACCTGCGTCTCATGCTTCTCCCGCTCGGTGCGCTCCGTGGCCGCCCTCTTCTCGGCCTCGGACAGCGCTTTCTTAAGGGTCGCCACCTCTGTTGTGGCCCCTACAATAGCCGCGTTAATCCTGTCACTTTTTGCAATTGCACCTTTCACATATTTCAATAAGATATTTCTTACCTTCCATCTCCTCGAGTTGCCTCGTGACATGGCCGAGCTTGTTCTCGGACCGCTCGAGGTTCTGCTTCAGCGTGCCCACCTCCGCAGTCAGTGCGGCGGATGCTAGCAGCGAAGCCTGCATACGCATATTGACTTACTTTTGTTAGACTCCTGCAAACGTTATTAGATCCTCTATTCGGCTTTTCTTTCCGAACGCCAAACAGAGCATCAGGGCTACTGTCTATGCGGTAATATTTTTACATATTCTTTACTTACCTCAAAGCCTGTTAGAAGGCTGGCACAGGCTTCAGTTAGTCCGCTCTTGGCGGACTGAACCTTCTGGATCACCGCACTCATAATAGTGCGGTGCTCCTCGTCGATGGAGGCGCCGTTAAGCACCTCCAGCAAATTGTTCGGTGCCTCCAGTTGGACGGAGGTCACCGGCTCGGTAGGCTTGCTCCTCTTGGAAGGAGGCTGCCTACCGGAGTCCGGAACCATTGAAGGTTCCGGCGCGGTGTCCGGCTCAAAGCTGGACTTGGAACCCTTGGGGTTTCTATCCCCTTCACGCTTGGAGTCCGGGAGGTCGCCTTGCGGCGCCTCCAAGACCACCTCCTCCTGGCTTGGAACCTGTTGGGACGCTGCCTCGGCGTCGTCCGTAGGATGGGGGGAGGTAGCCGTCGGAACCGAATTCACATCCGACGAATCCAGGGAACCGCTCGACAACACGTCAAGCCGGTCTTTGGGTGGACTGCATAAACATGTTCGACGTAAGGAAAAGCTGTGCAATGGGGGAATACTATGAATCACTCTGGTATCCGGATACTTACGATCTCACCAGGGGCTTGGCCCTGTGCGGCCACTCCTCTTCACCGTCGTCAGCGTTGGTGGAGTAGTCCGGAGGAGGGGTCTTCCCCTTCTTGGACCCTTCGGCCTCCCTAGTTGGGGCGGCCTTCCTTTTCTTCCCTCCCCCCGCTGGAGGGGGAGAGGTCTCTTCATCCTCCTCCCCGTCTTCATGGGAGGAGTGTGCCTTGGAGTCGTCGGATGATGAATCCGACACCTCCTGGCGCCGGGCACTCTTTCGAGTCCCCGTGGCCTTCTTCTTGGCCTTCTTCTCCGGCACCACATAGGGTGCCGGAACCAGCAGCTTCGCCAAACGAGCGTCCGCTGGGCCATCGGGCAAAGGAGCTGGACAGTTGATCTGTCCGGACGTCTCCTGCCAATCCTGTCAAAGGTAAGAGAGCTTAGATCCCGCATGGAGTCAAACTATGAAAAACTAAATACCCTGTAACAGGTAAAAACAGCTTACCGCACGAGCATGACGCTGCGTGCTGAATCCACGATCCTCGATAGCGGATGCGGGGGCCTCGGCGCCCTTGAAAAGCACCTTCCAGGCATCTTCGTATGTCGTGTCGAAGAGCCTGCTCAGAGTTCGATGCCGCGCCGGGTCGAACTCCCACAGGTTGAAGGCCCGTTGTTGACACGGGAGGATCCGGCGGATGAGCATAACCTGGACTACGTTGACGAGTTTGAGCTTCTTGTCCACCAGGGTTTGGACGCATGTTTGGAGTCCGGTCAGCTCTCCTTTTTTACCCCACGACAGGCCCGTCTCTTTCCAGGAGGCGAGCCGCGTAGGGGGTCCGGATCGAAACTCAGGGGCTGCGACCCATTCAGGGTCGCGCGGGTCGGTGATGTAAAACCACCCCGATTGCCACCCCTTTAGGGACTCCACGAAGGAGCCCTCGAGCCATAGGACGTTGGGCATCTTGCCCACCATGGTGCCTCCGCACTCCGCCTGGGTGCTGCGCACCACCTTCGGCTTGACATTGAAAGTCTTGAGCCATAGGCCGAAATGGGGGCGGATGCGGAAGAAAGCCTCGCACACGACGATGAACGCCGAGATGTTGAGGACAAAGTTCGGGGCCAGATCGTGGAAATCCAGGCCATAGTAGAACATGAGCCCCCGGACAAATGGGTGGAGAGGGAAGCCCAGTCCACGAAGGAAATGAGGGAGGAACACCACCCTCTCATGGGGCCTAGGGGTGGGGATGAGCTGCCCCTCTTCGGGAAGCCGGTGCGCAATGTCGTTAGACAAGTATCCGGCCTTCCTTAGTCTTTTGATGTGTCCCTCCGTGATGGAGGAGACCATCCACTTGCCTCCCGCTCCGGACATGGCTGGAGAAGGTTGAGGTGGGGTGTGCGGACTTGGGCGCTGGAGCTCGAGTGCGCGGAAATGGATAGGTAAAGGAGGAAGAAGGCGTGGATGAAAAGGTGGATCCTTATCCCCTTATATGGGTGGGCGCAACTATGCGTCCCCACCAGCCTGGTAAAACTCGCTTATCTCCCAAGCACCGTAATCAATGGCGCGGTTGGGTTACCCACGCCCATATTGATGAGAATCCCAGAATAAGGGGACACGATCTCTACTTTGACAAGACGTGCCAAGGAAACCGCCTCGCTAAACGCGCTAAGGTAGAACAGTAAAACGATTCGAATAAAGACTTGGTCGTGGTGTGATGTCACGCTACGGAATACGTCAGCAGATTAGATTTGTGTAAATATTATTCTCTCTATGGCAATATGTGGAAACATATTTTGCAGAGCCGGACACTACCTTTGTGTTTAAAATCTTTTACGAAGTACTTGAAGGAGGAACCCGCCTTGCAATGCTGAAGACAATCTGCGCGCCGGACTCGGCGTCATTGAAGCCTGGTTCAGGGGCTAATGAGGGAGTCCTTGATTAGGGGGTGTCCGGATAGCCGGACTATACCTTCGGTCGGACTCCTGGACTATGAAGATACAAGATCGAAGACTTCCTCCCGTGTCCGGAAGGGACTTTCCTTGGCGTGGAAGGCAAGCTTGGCGATACGGATATGTAGATCTCCTACCATTGTAACCGACTCTGTGTAACCCTAGCCCTCTCCGGTATCTATATAAACCGGAGGGTTTTAGTCCGTAGGACGAACACCAATGATACCATAGGCTAGCTTCTAGGGTTTAGCCTCTCTGATCTCGTGGTAGATCTACTCTTGTACTACCCATATCATCAATATTAATCAAGCAGGACGTAGGGTTTTACCTCCATCAAGAGGGCCCAAACCTGGGTAAAACATCGTGTCCCCTGCCTCCTGTTACCATCCGCCTAGACGCACAGTTTGGGACCCCCTACCCGAGATCCGCCGGTTTTGACACCGACACCCTTGAAGAGGAAAGGGTGATGCAGCAAAGTAGCGTAAGTATTTCCCTCAGTTTTTGAGAACCAAGGTGTGACGCCCCCGATTTAATCGTACACTAATCATACACGCAAACGTGTACGATCAAGATCAGGGACTCACGGGAAGATATCACAACACAACTCTACAAATAAAATAAGTCATACAAGCATCATATTACAAGCCAGGGGTCTCGAAGGCTCGAATACAAGAGCTCGATCATAGACGAGTCAGCGGAAGCAACAATATCTGAGTACAGACATAAGTTAAACAAGTTTGCCTTAAGAAGGCTAGCACAAACTGGGATACAGATCGAAAGAGGCGCAGGCCTCCTGCCTGGGATCCTCCTAAACTACTCCTGGTCGTCGTCAGCGGGCAGCACGTAGTAGTAGGCACCTCCGATGTAGTAGGAGTCGTCGTCGACGGTGGCGTCTGGCTCCTGGACTCCAACATCTGGTTGCGACAACCAGAAAGAAAGGAAAGGGGGAAAAGGGGGAGAAAGCAACCGTGAGTACTCATCCAAAGTACTCGCAAGCAAGGAGCTACACTACATATGCATGGGTATCAAATGGAGTAAGGGTATCATATGTGGACTGAACTGCAGAATGCCAGAATAAGAGGGGGATAACTAATCCTTTCGAAGACTACGCTTCTGGCAGCCTCTGTCTTGCAACATGTAGAAGAGAGTAGACTGAAGTCCTCCAAGTAGCATCGCATAGCATAATCCTAACCGATGATCCTCCCCTCGTCGCCCTGTGAGAGAGCAATCACCGGTTGTATCTGGCACTTGGAAGGGTGTGTTTTATTAAGTATCCAGTTCTAGTTGTCATAAGGTCAAGGTACAACTCCAAGTCGTCCTGTTACCGAAGATCATGGCTATTCGAATAGATTAACTTCCCTGCAGGGGTGCACCACATACCCCAACACACTCGATCCCATTTGGCCGGACACACTTTCCTGGGTCATGCCCGGCCTCGGAAGATCAACACGTCGCAGCCCCACCTAGGCACAACAGAGAGGTCAGCACGCCGGTCTAAACCTAAGCGCACAGGGGTCTGGGCCCATCGCCCTTAGCACACCTGCACGTTGCATGGGCGGCCGGAAGCAGACCTAGCCTAGTGGCGTTCCAGTCCAATCCAGCGCGCGCCGCTCCGTCGCTGACGTCAAGAAGGCTTCGGCTGATACCACGACGCCGGGATACCCATAACTACTCCCACGTAGATGGTTAGTGCGTATAGACCAAATGGCCAGACTCAGATCAAATACCCAGATCTCGTTAAGCGTGTTAAGTATCCGCGAACGCCGAACAGGGCCAGGCCCACCTCTCTCCTAGGTGGTCTGAACCTGCCCTGTCGCTCCGCCACAAAGTAACAGTCGGGGGCCGTCGGGAACCCAGGCCCACCTCTACCGGGATGGAGCCACCTGCCCTTCAGCCCCCATCTCCAAACAGTTTCTCCGGTAACGTAACAGTGTAAAGTATATAGTATATGCCCGTGATCACCTCCCGAGTGATCACGGCCCAGTAGTATAGCATGACAGACGGACAAGAGTGTAGGGCCACTGATGGAACACTAGCATCCTATACTAAGCAGTAGGATAGCAGGTAATGGTAACAACAGTAGTAGCAAGGACATGCTATGCATCAGGATAGGAATAACGGAAAGCAGTAACATGCTACACTACTCTAATGCAAGCAGTATAGAGAAGAGTAGGCGGTATCTGGTGATCAAAGGGGGGGCTTGCCTGGTTGCTCAGACAAGGAGGGGTCGTCAACACCGTAGTTGATCGGGGTACCAGCAGCAGCGTCGGTCTCGTAGTCTAGCGGGAGAAGAGGGGGAAGAAACAATAAATATTTAAGCAAACAGATGCATAGCGATGCATGACATGACAAGTATCGGTGCTAGGGGTGCCCTAACACGGTATGAGGTGATACTGGTGAAGGGGGGAAACATCCGGGAAAGTATCCCCGAGGTTCCGCGTTTTCGGGCAGAGGAGCCGGAGGGGGAAAGTTGCGAGTTCGATAGGTTAGGGATGCGTGGCGGACGAACGGGCTGCGTATCCGGGTTCGTCTCGTCGTTCTGAGCAACTTTCATGTAGAAAGTATTTTCATCCGAGTTACGGATTAAAAGATATGATTTTCTAAAGATTTAAATCATTTTCTGATATTTAATTAATTAATTAATTTAATTCAAAAATGGATATATGACATCAGCATGATGTCATGCTGACGTCGGCAGTCAACAGGGGTTGACTGGTCAACCCGACGTGTGGGGCCGGTCAGTGCCTAGTCAGCAGTACAGTCAGCGTTGACTGGGTCAAAGTTGACCAGTCAATAGGGCCAATGGGGCCCATCTGTTAGTGTCACATATTTTAAAAAGGGGGTTTAAATTAAGCTAACTAGGGGTGGGGCCCCACTGTTATTGGCTGTTAACTAAACTAATAGATTAATTAACTAAACTAAGTGATTAGGTTAATCTAATCAGGATTCATTAAACTAATTAATTCTTCAATTAATTAATATTTTAATTAGTATTTATTAATTTATTTATTAAATCTTTTTTTCGTTCTGGGCATGGGCCCCGTTTGCCATAGGCACCATGGGCTTAGCGGGCGTGCGGGCAGCGGGTTACGGGCGCAGAGGCGCTGTGAGCGCCCAGACCCGGGCGAGGGCCGAGCGGGCGCCGGGCGTCGGAGATGGCCGCGGCGAGGCCACGGCAGGGCGGCGGCCCAGCGAGCCGGAGGTGGGGCAGAGCAGGACGGCGCGTCGGCGGCCGCAGTGGTGGGCGGAACCGGCGCGGCCACGACGCGGTTCGGCGGCCGGGCGCAGCGGTGGCAGCGATGGCAGAGCAGGCGACTGCGGGAGGCACGAAGGCGAGCGCGAGGTCACGGCGAGACTTGCGGCGCGCGCAGCAGAGACCGGGGAGAGGGAAGGTAGTGGCACGAGCATTTCAGCCGGGGCGCGCGGCCGATGCGGTGAGCGCGCGCGGGGGCTTGCGGCGACGAGCGCGAGCGCGCGAGGGAGAGGGAGGAAGCGAGGCGCGTGCTCACTGGGGCCGTAGGGGAAATGGCAGCGGGGGTCGGGGGGTGTCGGGGACGACGCGGCGGAGACGGGGAGGCAGTTCCAGCGGGGAGGCGGAGGCGCGTCGAGCTCCGGGCGGCGATGGGTCGAGGCCGCGGCTTCCGGCGGGCGCCGCGCGAGGGAGAGGATGGGCGCGAAGGAGTTCCGGTGACGGGGCGGGGCGGCGCCGGGGACGGGCGCCGACGTCGGGGGCGCGGGGAGCGGGCGTCTCAGGCGAGGTTGACGGGGATCGATCCCGATCCAGATCGGATCGGGAGGGGGAAGTGGGGCGACGTGGGGGTGAGTGGGGGTGGATAGGGTTTCGGTTGACCAGGGTGGGGGGTTATGGGGGTGTGTGGTGGGGCCGGCTGGGCCGGGGGGGGCCGTTCGGGCGGCTGAGGCCAGCTGGGCCACTTGGCCCAGCGGGGGGGGGGGGGGGCTTTCTTTTTTTTGTTAGTTTAGTTTTTCTCTTTTCTGTTTTATCTTTTCTTTTATTTATTTTCTTGTACTGTTTTATTTCTAGTTTCTTTTATTTTTAGATTTATAAAAATTATAACTAGTACCTAAATTTGTATTTATAAACAATCTACTGTTAGATTAAATCTTAACCCATAATAAAATAGTTTTAATATTTTTATAAAATTCAATAGGCATTTGTTTAATTGTTTTCACTATTATTTTAATCATTTTAGAGCCCTTAAACATTTTATCAAGGTTTGGTTTCTCCACCACAATTATCTATGCTATTTTTGGTTCACCCCGAACATTTTTGTTTCAATGTTGAAAACTTTTGTTGTATGCCATATTTGGAATTTGAATTTTGAACCGGTTTTTGAACTAACGAGGGATTGGCAGCAGTAACTGAGGTGACGTGGCATCATTAGCGGAGGTTCACTGTAGCTTAATTATCCGGGCGTCACACAAGGTATCAATCCAGTAGGAGGCTACGCGCGAGTCCCTCGCACCTACACAAAACAAATAAATCCTCGCAACCAACGCGATAAGGGGTTGTCAATCCCTACACGGTCACTTACGAGAGTGAGATCTGATAGATATGATAAGATAATATTTTTGGTATTTTTATGATAAAGATGCAAAGTAAAATAAAAGGCAATGATAATAACTAAGTGTTGAAAGATTAATATGATGGAAGATAGACCTGGGGGCCATAGGTTTCACTAGTGGCTTCTCTCAAGAGCATAATTATTTTATGGTGGGTGAACAAATTACTGTTGAGCATAGTTATGAGAATATCTAGGTATGATCATGTATATAGGCATCACGTCCGAGACAAGTAGACCGACTCCTGCCTGCATCTACTACTATTACTCCACACATCGCCTGCTATCCAGCATGCATCTAGAGTATTAAGTTCATAAGAACAGAGTAACGCTTTAAGCAAGATGACATGATGTAGAGGGATAAATTCATGCAATATGATAAAAAAACCATCTTGTTATCCTCGATGGCAATAATACAATACGTGCCTTGCTGCACCTACTGTCATTGGGAAAGGACACCGCAAGATTGAACCCAAAGCTAAGCACTTCTCCCAATGCAAGAAAGATTAATCTAGTAGGCCAAACCAAACTGATAATTCGAAGAGACTTGCAAAGATAACCAATCATACATAAAAGAATTCAGAAGATCCAAATATTGTTCATAGATAAACTTGATCATAAACCCACAATTCATCAGTCTCAACAAACACACCGCAATAGAAGATTACATCGAATAGATCTCCACGAGAGAGGGGGAGAACATTGTATTGAGATCCAAAAAGAGAGAACAAGCCATCTAGCTAATAACTATGGACCCGAAGGTCTAAGGTAAACTACTCACACATCATCGGAGAGGCTATGGTGTTGATGTAGATGCCCTCCGTGATCGATGCCCCCTCCGGCGGAGCTCTGGAACAGGCCCCAAGATGGGATCTCGTGGATACAGAAAGTTACGGCGGTGGAATTAGGGTTTTGGCTCCATCTCTGATCGATTGGGGGTACGTAGGTATATATAGGAGGAAGGAGTACGTCGATGGAGCAACAGGGGGCCCACGAGGGTGGAGGGCGTGCCTGGGGGGTGGGGTAGGCGCACCCCCCTACCTCGTGGCTTCCCTGTTGGTTGCTTGACTTAGGGTCCAAGTCTCCTGGATCATGTTCGTTCCGAAAATCACGTTCCCGAAGGTTTCATTCCGTTTGGACTCCGTTTGATAGTCTTTTTCTGCGAAACTCTGAAATAGGCAAAAAAACAGCAATTCTGGGCTGGGCCTCTGGTTAATAGGTTAGTCCCAAAAATAATATAAAAGTGAATAATAAAGCTTAATAATGTCCAAAACAGAAGATGATATAGCATGGAGCAATCAAAAATTATAGATACGTTGGAGACGTATCAGATGTATCTACGGACCCAGCCCTTTGGTTTGTATAGACACAGGAGGGATCTAGGGTTACACAAGGTCGGTTACAAAGAAAGGAATCTTCATAGTTGATCGCCAAGCTTGCCTTCCACGCCAAGGAGAGTCCTAACCGGACACGAGCAGAGTCTTCGATCTTTGTACCCTTACGACCCATCAGTCCGGCCCATATCCAATAGATCGGACACCCGAGGACCCCTTAGTCCAAGACTCCCTCAACGGTCCCATATAATCAAAGCCCCAAACATCAAATGGTTCAATAACAAGTGAATAATTCATAGGCATTTCTTGACGTCTACTAATATTACCAATTCTTTGACATTCATCACAAGACAAGACAAACTTACATGCATCCTTGAAGAGAGTAGGCCAATAAAAACCGGATTGCAATACCTTATGTGCAGTTCTATCTCCAGCATGGTGTCCTCCATAAGCCTCGGAGTGACACTTGCGTAGGATTTGTTCCTGTTCATGCTCAAGTACACAATGTCTAATAACACCATCAACTCCTTCTTTATAAAGGTGTGGGTGATCCCAAAAGTAATGTCTTAAATCATAGAAAAACTTTTTCTTTTGTTGGTATGTGAAACTAGGTGGTATAAATTTGCCAACAATGTAATTGGCATAATCAGCATACCATGGAGCAGTACGAGAAGCATTTATGACAGCTAATTGTTCATCAGGAAAGCTATCATCTATAGGTAGTGGGTCATCAAGAACATTCTCTAACCTAGACAAGTTGTCTGCAACGGGGTTCTCAGCTCCCTTTCTATCAATAATATGCAAATAAAATTCTTGTAGTAGGAGAACCCATCTAATAAGTCTAGGTTTAGCATCTTTCTTGTCCATAAGATATTTAATAGCAGCATGATCAGTGTGACCAGTTACTTTAGAATCAACAATATAAGGTATGAACTTATCACAAGCAAACACAACTACTAAAAATTCGTTTTCAGTAGTAGCATAATTTCTTTGGGCACTGTCTAGAGTTTTACTAGCATATTGGATAACATTTAATTTCTTATCAACTCTTTGTCCTAGAACATCACCTACAGCATAATCACTAGCATCACACATAATTTCAAAGGGTAAATTCCAATCAGGAGGTTGAACAATAGGTGCAGAAATTAAAGCTTTCTTAAGTATTTCAAATGCTTCTACACAATCATCATCAAACAAAAAAGGAACATCTTTGTGTAAGAGATTAGTCAGAGGCTTGGAAATTTTTGAGAAGTCTTTAATGAACCTCCTATATAAACCGGCATGACCAATGAAACTTCTTATACCTTTAATGTCCTTAGGACACGACATCTTTTCAATAGCATCAACTTTAGCTTTATCAACCTGAATACCTCTTTCAAAAAATTTATACCCCAAGACAATACCTTCATTAACCATAAAGTGGCACTTCTCCCAATTCAAGACAAGATTAGTTTCTTCACATCTCTGCAAACCTCGATCAAGGTTGCTTAAGCAATCATCAAAAGAAGTTCCATATACAGAAAAATCATCCATGAATACCTCAACAATATTTTCACAAAAGTTAGAGAATATCGCAGTCATACATCTTTGAAAGGTAGCAGGTGCATTACATAAACCAAAAGGCATACGTCTATAGGCAAAGGTACCGAAAGGACAAGTAAAGGTGGTCTTTTCTTTATCCTCTTTTGACATAGGTATTTGAGAGAAACCAGAATAACCATCTAGAAAGCAAAAATGCATATGTTTGGATGATCTTTCTAGCATTTGATCAATAAAAGGTAAAGGGTAATGATCCTTTTTAGTAGCTTTATTTAGTTTGCGGAAATCAGTTACCATTCTATAACCTGTAACAATTCTTTGTGGGATCAATTCATCTTTATCATTAGGAACAACACTAATTAAGCTCAAACACGGGATCACCCTTGGGTGGAGGGGGATCCCCTAGAATTTCAACAGGCAAGTTGTGTTTCAAAATAGGTCCCGGTTTAAAGAATACTTCATCTATTTCCCTTCTTTCATTCATAAACATATCATTTTCATGGTCTAGCAAATATTGTTCTAAAGGATCATTTGGAGGCACGGCAATAAAAGCAAGACCAATAATTTCATCTTTACTAGGCAATTCTTTATCATGGGGTTGTCTATGAAATTTAGCAAAATTAGAATCATGAGACATATCCCCTAAACCAACAGAAACAATATCCTTTTTGCAGTCTATCTTAGCATTAACAGTATTCAAGAAGGTTCTACCAAATATAATGGGACAAAATTCATCTTGTGGGGAACCAAGAACAAGAAAATCAACAGGATAATTAACTTTCACACACAAGACTTCAACATCTCTAACAATCCCAATCGGTGAAATATTATCTCTATTGGCAAGCTTAATTGTAACATCAATACCTTCTATCTCAGCAGGTGCAATATCATGCATAATTTCTTCATATAAAGAATGAGGTATTGCACTCGCACTAGCACCCATATCACATAAGCCATGATAGAAATGATCTTCTATTTTAACAGAAATAACAGGCATGCCTACAACAGGTCTATGTTTATGTTTAGTATCGGGTCTAGCAATTCTAGCAGCTTCATCACAAAAGTAAATAACATGCCCATCAATATTATCGGACAAGAGATCTTTAACCACAGCAATACTAGGTTCAACTTTAATTTTCTCAGAGGGTGTAGGTGTTCTAATGTTACTTTTGTTGACCACAGTTGAAGCTTTAGCATGATCCTTTATTCTAGTAGGGAAAGGTGGTTTCTCAATATAAGCAGTAGGAACAATAGGATCGACATTATAAGTGATAGTATTTTCTTCAACTTTAATAGGTTCAACTAATTTTACTTCAATGGGAGGATGATATTTAAGCCACTTCTCCTTAGGGATATCAACATGAGTAGCAAATGATTCACAAAAAGAAGCTACTATTTGAGAGTGAAGTCCATATTTAGTGCTAAATTCACGAAAAGCATCGGTATCCATAAAAGATTTAACACAATCAAACTTAGGTGTTACACCTGACTCCTTACCTTCGTCGATTCCCAATTCTCTGAGTTGCGTTTAATTTTTTTCCAATAAACCCCATTTGAATTCAATAGTCTTCATCATAAAAGAACCAGTACAAGAAGTATCGACCATGGAGCGATTATTGAGAGAAAGCCGAGCATAAAATTTTGAATAATAATTTCTCTTGAGAGCTCATGATTGGGGCATGAATATAACATTTACTTAAGCTTCCCCCAACCTTGAGCGATGCTTTCTCCTTTGCGAGGCCAAAAATTATATATATATAATTACGATCACGATGAACCAGATGCATAGGATAAAACTTCTGATGAAATTCCAATTTCAACCGGTTGTAGTTCCATGATCCAATATCATCACATAGCCTAAACCATGTCAATTCCTTTCCCTTCAAAGATAAAGGGAAGACCTTCTTCTTGATAACATCCTCGGGCATACCTGCAAGCTTAAATAATCCACAAACTTCATCCACATAGATTAAGTGCAAATCGGGATGTAATGTTCCATCTCCTGTAAAAGGGTTAGCCAACAGTTTCTCTATCATACCCGAAGGAATTTCAAAGTAAACATTTTTCAGTAGGTTCAGTAGGTTGAGGAGCAACTCTTTGCTCTACTGGTCGGGGTGAAGATACCCCGAACAAGCCTCTCAAAGGATTATGTTCCATAGTAACAAGTGACAGTAAATTTCAGCACACTATATAAATTTTTCCTTACCAAACTCCACCTACCAAAGGCGCTTCACTCCCCGGCAACGGTGCCAGAAAAGAGTCTTGATGACCCACAAGTATAGGGGATCTATTGTAGTCCTTTCGATAAGTAAGAGTGTCAAACCCAACGAGGAGCAGAAGGAAATGATAAGCAATTTTCAGTAAGGTATTCTCTACAAGCACTGAAATTATCGGTAACAGATAGTTTTGTAATAAGGTAATGTGTAACGGGTAACAAGTAATAAAATTAAATAAGGTGCAACAAGATGGCCCAATCCTTTTTGTAGCAAAGGACAAGCCTGGACAAACTCTTATATAAAGGAAAGCGCTCCCGAGGACACATGGCAATTATCGTCAAGCTAGTTTTCATCACGCTCATATGATTCACGTTCGGTACTTTGATAATTTGATATGTGGGTGGACCGATGCTTGGGTACTACCCTTACCCACTTATGATTAACCCCTCTTGCAAGCATCCGCAACTACAAAAGAAGTATTAAGGTAAACCTAACCATAGCATGAAACATATGGATCCAAATCAGCCCCTTACGAAGCAACACATAAACTAGGGTTTAAGCTTCTGTCACTCTAGCAACCCATCATCTACTTATTACTTCCCAATTCCTTCCCCTAGGCCCAAAAAATGGTGAAGTGTCATGTAGTCGACGTTCATATGACACCACTAGGGAAAGACAACATACATCTCATCAAAATATCGAACGAACACCAAATTCACATGACTACTTATAGCAAGACTTCTCCCATGTCCTCAGGAACGAACGTAACTACTCACAAATCATATTCATGTTCATAATCAGAGGGGTATTAATATTCATAAAGGATCTGAAATATGATCTTCCACCAAGTAAACCAACTAGCATCAACTACAATGAGTAATCAGCACTACTAGCAACCCACAGGTACCAATCTGAGGTTTGGATACAAAGATTGGATACAAGAGATGAACTAGGGTTTGAGAGGAGATGGTGCTGGTGAAGATGTTGATGGAGATTGACCCCGTCTCGATGAGAGGATCGATGGTGATGACGATGGTGATGGTTTCCCCCTCCCGGAGGGATGTTTCCCCGGCAGAACAGCTCCGCCGAAGTCCTAGATTGGTTCCGCCTCGTGGCGGCGGTGTTTCGTCCCGCAAGCTTGCTTATGATTTTTTCCAGGGCAAAAAACTTCATATAGCCAAAGATGGGCACCGGAGGCTTGCCAGGGGGCCCACGAGATAGGAGGGCGCGCCCAGGGGGGTAGGGCATGCCCCCCACACTAGTGGATGGTGAGTGGGCCCCCTCCGGTGCTTCCTTCGCCCAATATTTTTTATATAATCCAAAACTGACTTCCGTGGAGTTTTAGGACTTTTGAAGTTGTGCAAAATAGGTCTCTAATATTTGCTCCTTTTCCAGCCTAGAATTCCAGCTGCCGACATTCTCCCTCTTCGTTCAAACCTTGTAAAATAAGAGAGAATTGGCATAAGTATTGTGACATAATGTGTAATAACAACCCATAATGCAATAAATATCGATATAAAAGCATGATGCAAAATGGACGTATCACACGGCGATAGTTTTATTTTGAAGAAATTGTTGAACTCTCATGCTTCACTTATATCATTTTGAGAGTCTTTAAACATCATGATAATTTGCTTTGGTTATGAATTTAGTCCTAATATGATAGGCATCCAAGAGGGAGATAATAAAAACTTTAATATAAAGTGCATTGAATACCATGAGAAGTTTGATTCCTTATGATTGTTCTGAGATATGAAGATGGTTATATTAGAGTCATGCTAGTGAGTAGTTGTGAATTTGAGAAATACTTGTGTTAAGGTTTGTGAGTCTCGTAGCATGCACGTATGGTGAACCGTTATGTAATGAAGTTGGAGCATGAGATATTTTTTGATTGTCTTCCTTATGAGTGGCAGTCGAGGTGATGTGGGGCGAACCTCGAGGCGAGGGTCGATCCGTTGTTGGCCCGATCTTTCACGGCACAAACATCCATCGCAGCAAGAACAAGTCGCGGGTTTACGAAGATGTTCGCAAATCCCACGAAAACAACACGCCAACCCCTCGATATGAAGGAATAACGTGGACGAACCGTATAGGTTCAGCTTGTAATCTCCTACGCGTCGCGTCGCAGGAACTCACACGCCAATAGAGACTTTTGACAAGATTTCTCAAAACTCAATAATGGCCGACGGCCGAAAAAAACACACGTGTCTAATTCATCTCAAAATAACCTACCTATTACACGGTCGTACCTAGGCTTTTATACCAGCCGGACTATCTAAAGAAACTTGACAGCCAAGGAAAATCCTATCTCTACTCTCACGGCTAAAAACTAAATAAAACAACTCCACGACTTTGCTTAAACATAACTATAGGACTCTTAAGAAAATTGTCTTTTACATCTCGGCTGTTTTTATTTCCTAAGCAAACCATGACACGGTACATGTGTGTAATCTTCACAAAATAAGCTGATGGTGGGACCCATCCGGTTTCCTTTATCGTGAGTTGTTTGATCCCTCGAAACATCGATGAATATGCTTCTTTCTCGGGTGGCCGTGCCTGATGAAAGTAGTAGTCGACCGGGACTCTTCTCTGGCTGTTAGCAGCGACCAAAACTCCTACCTCATGGATACATGTATTCCTTCTAATCTTTATCTTCTCAAATTGATCAAAAATGCTAGTGTATGAGCATTTTCTTGCATGCACGTACATGCACATCTCCCAAGGTAATGCATGCACGATCAACTTTCTCTTTTCCTCTTTGTTACGTGAGTGCATCTCTATCATATGCATGCATGTAACTTTCATAGGGGAAACATTCTGAGCGACCTGAATAACTACTGGATTAATATTGCTGGTTATATCATCCTCCCTCTCTTCAAGCGAAAACGACCTCGGTTTCAAGTCAGTCTCTATAGCAACAACATATTCTGCGGACTGAACTTGTGCCAAAAAATTTCTGCACGTTTGACTTCCTCCTTTGCTTCTTCTTGTTCCTTTATCTTCTGAAGTCGTTCTTTCCTCCAAGTCTTGAAAAACTTCTCATTGGCCGAGAGAACATAATTTGTATCATGTTTGATAGTGTACGTGTTGACGAGATAGTCATATGTAGCATTGTTTTTCTGGTACCATGGCTCTCCCAGCAGCATATGACAGGAAACCATCGGTACAGAAATTATGTCGCACAAAACTTCACAAAAAAATTTGCCGACTGAAAATAGTACCGTAGTTTGATGCGTAATGTCGATCTTGTCGTAGCACCCCCTCAGTGAGTACGGTCGTGCATGTGGTGTCATTGATAGCACTAGCTTTTCCACCATATCGATGCCGACCGCGTTGATCAAACTGCCATGGTCGATCGTTGTGGTGCAAACTTTCTCTCCCACTTTACAGTAGGTGTGAAAAAGTTCAGCACCATAACCCTTCTCCTCCAGCAAAAAATCGCCGGAGAGCCTCTAGTAGCTCCTTGGTGACGGCGCGCCGGCCGTCTCCTCCGAAGTGCCGTGAGAAACGCCGGTCTCTGATACCACTTGATGTGGGGCGAACCTCGAGGCGAGGGTCGATCCGTTGTTGGCCCAATCTTTCACGGCACAAACATCCATCGCAGCAAGAACAAGTCACGGGTTTACGAAGATGTTCGCAAATCCCACGAAAACAACACGCCAACCCCTCGATATGAAGGAATAACGTGGACGAACCGTATAGGTTCAGCTTGTAATCTCCTATGCGTCGCGTCGCAGGAACTCACACGCCAGTAGAGACTTTTGACAAGATTTCTCGAAACTCGATAATGGCCGACGGCCGAAAAAACACACACGTGTCTAATTCATCTCAAAATAACCTACCTATTACATGGCCGTACCTAGGCTTTTATACCAGCCGGACCATCTAAAAAAACATGACAGCCAAGGAAAATCCTATCTCTACTCTCACGGCTAAAAACTAAATAAAACAACTCCACGACTTTGCTTAAACATAACTATAGGACTCTTAAGAAAATTACCTTTTACATCTCAGCTGTTTTTATTTCCTAAGAAAACCATGACACGGTACATGTGTGTCATCTTCACAAAATAAGCTGATGGTGGGCCCCATCCGGTTTCCTTTAACGTGAGCTGTTTGATCCCTCGAAACATCGGCAAATATGCTTCTTTTTCGGGTGGCCGTGCCTGATGAAAGTAGTAGTCGACCGGGACTCTTCTCTGGCTGTTAGCAGCGACCAAAACTCCTGCCTCATGGATACACGTACTCCTTCTAATCTCTGTCTTCTCAAACTGATCAAAAATGCTAGCGTATGAGCATTTTCTTGCATGCACATACATGCACATCTCCCAAGGTAATGCATGCACGATCAACTTTCTCTTTTCCTCTTTGTTACCTGAGTGCATCTCTATCATATGCATGCATGTAACTTTCATAGGGGAAACATTCTGAGCGACCTGAATAACTACTGGATTAATATTGCTGGTTATATCACGAGGACGAGTGATGGTCTCTTCCTACCAATCTATCCCCCTAGGAGCATGCGCGTAGTACTTTGTTTTGATAGCTAATAGACTTTTGCAATAAGGATGTGAGTTCTTTATGACTAATGTTGAGTCCATGGATTATACGCACTCTCATCCTTCCACCATTGCTAGCCTCTCTAGTATCACGCAACTTTTGCCGGTACCATAAACCCGCCATATACCTTCCTCAAAATAGCCATCATACCTACCTATTATGGCATTTCCATAGCCATTCCGAGATATATTGTCATGCAACTTTCCACCGTTTCGTTTATTATGACACGCTTCATCATTGTCATATTGCTTTGCATGATCATGTAGTTGACATCGTATTTGTGGCAAAGCCACCTTTCATAATTCTTTCATACATGTCACTCTTGAGTCATTGCACATTCCGGTACACTGTCGGAGGCATTCATATAGAGTCATATTTTGTTCTAAGTATCGAGTTGTAATTCTTGAGTTGTAAGTAAATAAAAGTGTGATGATCTTCATTATTAGAGCATTGTCCCATGTGAGGAAAAAAACAGAAATGCCAAAAAAAAGAAGGCCCAAAAAATGAGAGAAAAAGAGAGAAGGGACAATGCTACTATCCTTTTTCCACGCTTGTGCTTCAAAGTAGCACCATGATCTTCTTGATAGAGAGTCTCTTATTTTGTCACTTTCATATACTAGTGGGAATTTTCGTTATAGAACTTGACTTGTATATTCCAATAATGGGCTTCCTCAAAATGCCCTAGGTCTTCGTGAGCAAGCAAGTTAGATGCACACCCACTTAGTTTCTTTTGTTGGGCTTTCATACATTTATAGCTCTAGTGCATCCGTTGCGTGGCAATCCCTACTCACTCACATTCATATCTATTGATGGGCATCTCCATAGCCCATTAATACACCTAATTGATGTGAGACCATCTTCCTCCTTTTGTTTTCTCCGCAGCCACCATTCTATTCCACCTCTAGTGCTATGTCCATGGCTCATACTCATGTATTGCGTGAAAGTTGAAAAAGTTTGAGAATTCTAAAGTATGAAAAAATTGCTTGGCTTATCATCGGGGTTGTGCATGATCTGAATATTTTGTGTGACGAAGATGGGCATAGCCAAACTATATGATTTTGTAGGGATGAACTTTCTTTGGCCATGTTATTTTGAGAAGACATGATTACTTTGTTAGTATGCTTAAAGTATTATTATTTTTATGTCAATATTAAACTTTTCTCTTAAATCTTTCATATATGAACATCATGCCACAATAAATAAAATTACATTGATAATTATGTTAGGTAGCATTCCACATCAAAAATTCCGTTTTTATCATTTACCTACTCGGGGACGAGCAGGAATTAAGCTTGGGGATGCTGATACGTCTCCAACGTATCTATAATTTTTGATGTATTCATGCCATGTTTATAATATTTTTACATGATTTTGGTATGATTTGGTTAGAACTAACCCGGACTGACGTTTTTTCCAGCAGAACTACCGTGGTATTGTTTTTGTGCAGAAATAAAAGTTCTCGGAATGCACTGAAAATCAACGGAGATTTTTTCTGGAAAATATAAAAATACTAGAACGAAGAGTTATCAGAGAGGAGTCCCATGGGCCCCACGAGGGTGGAGGGCGCGCCCACCCCCTAGGGCGTGCCCCTGTGCCTCATGGACTTCCCGTGGGGCCCCGGGCTTGTTCTCGATGCCAACCTCTCCTATAAATCCCCAAACCTCCAAAAAATAACCTAGACCAGGAGTTCCACCGCCGCAAACCTCTATAGCCACCAAAAACCAATCGGGGCCCTATTCCAGCACCCTGCCGGAGGGGGGATCCATCACAGGTGGCCATCTTCATCATCCCGACGCTCTCCATGACGAGGAGGGAGTAGTTCACCCTCAGGGTTGAGGGTATGTACCAGTAGCTATGTGTTTGATCTCTCTCTCTCTCCCTCTCTCTCTCTCTCTCATGTTCTTGATTTGGCACAATCTTGATGTATCGCGAGCTTTGCTATTATAGTTGGATCTTATGATGTTTCTCCCCCTCTATGTCTTGTAATGGATTGAGTTTTTCCTTTGAAGTTATCTTATCGGATTGAGTCTTTAAGGATTTGAGAACACTTGATGTATGTCTTGCGTGGGATACCCATGGTGACAATGGGGTATTCTATTGATTCACTTGATGTATATTTTGGTGATCAACTTGCGGGTTCCGTGACCTTGGGAATCTATGCATAGGGGTTGGCACACGTTTTCTTCATGACTCTCCGATAGAAACTTTGGGGCACTCTTTGAAGTTCTTTGTGTTGGTTGAATAGATGAATCTGAGATTGTGTGATGCATATCATATAACCATACCCGTGGATACTTGTGGTGACATTGGAGTATCTAGGTGACATGAGGGTTTTGGTTGATTTGTGTCTTAAGGTGTTATTTTACAACAAACTCTAGGGCTGTTTGTGTCACTTATAGGAATAGCCCAATGGATTGATCGGAAATAATAACTTTGAGGTGGTTTCGTACCCTACAATAATCTCTTCGTTTGTTCTTCGCTATTAGTGACTTTGGAGTGACTTTTTGTTGCATGTTGAGGGATTGTTATATGATCTAATTATGTTATTATTGTTGAGAGAACTTGCACTAGTGAAATTATGAACCCTAGGCCTTGTTTCAACACATTGCAATACCGTTTTCGCTCACTTTTATCATTAATTACATTGCTATTTTTATAATTTCAAATTATAAAAACCTATATCTACCATCCATATTGCACTTGTATCACCATCTCTTCGCCGAACTAGTGCACCCATACAATTTACCATTGTATTGGATGTGTTGGGGACACAAGAGACTCTTTGTTATTTGGTTGCAGGGTTGTTTGAGAGAGACCATCTTCATCCTATGCCTCCCACAAATTGATAAATCTTTGGTCATCCACTTGAGGGAAATTTGCTACTGTCCTACAAACCTCTACACCTGGAGGCCCAACAACGTCTACAAGAAGAAGGTTGTGTAGTGGACATCAACGTGTTCATGGGGCCGCCTCGACTGTTTGTTGTTGTGAAGTCGAAGCCGCGGTGGAGGGGCACCGGTGGTATACGATGACGCGTGACAGGTGGTTTGTTCGGTGACCTTCCGTGATGCCAACTTTGCCTAGTTTCTTCATAGTTCTCTGTCGGAGTCGAAGCTGCGTTGTCTTGTTGTGGATTGTATGGAGTGTTCTGCTGCAGCTAATAGGGCTGCTGTTTTTCTTTTTCTTTGATCTTCGGATCTTCACCATGTTGTTATTCCATTGCTTTCTGCTAAATCGAATCAAGCCAGCATTTTGCTGGATCTTTCAAAAAAACTCAAGAGGGAGATGTTCTAACTATTGGTTTAACTGTATCTTAAAGGGTGTTCACCATGCAAATTTGTAGGGGCACGCACCTGCCCGGCCGCACGATTGCTTCGCGATCCGTAAAGTCATTGGATTCTACACTATGGCGCACCATGTTTTAAGGTTTAGTTTCTAAAACTTGTGGATTTTGTCATTTGTTCATATCAAGTTCTAGTAAATGAAACTTGGTGAAGTTTTAAAAACTCATCAAAATGTATTCAAAAGTGATCTTATTTCAAATGCCTCATCGTAAGGAATACGAATATGCAAATGAAACTTAATATGAACTTTTGGTTCAAAAGATATAAAAGATTCAAAATGAAAAGATAGAAGGAGATTTGGGTCGGTGCTCCCGCACCCGTGTGCCATAATTCCTCTTCGGTATTCACTATACCACAAAGATGATAATTAAAGTATTTATTGTATGGATACAACTACCGAAATGGTTCCTCCATGGACACTTGAAGTGTGAATAAGAAGTGCCTTGCTCAATGTTGGATAGCAAGAACATGTGAAAAAATTAAGTCAAAAATTTGTGAATATGAAGAGCCTTGCTCCGCTCGCCCAAAATATGTTTGTCGCCATTAGCTGTTTGGTTCGCATGATTTTGAAAGCATGAATGCGGGTATAAGACGGAAGATTCAAAAGAATAGGAATTCTATAAACTTGCATGCTTGGTCAACAGGAGTAGGAATAACATAACAATCCTTTAAACAATGACAAATCATGTCAAACCACAAGAAAATATATAATTAGAATGATATTATGCCACAAAAGAGATTCAACTCCCGGGAAATACACAGGAGCACCTCGGTGCTCCCCCCCCCCCCCCCCCCCCCCAATATGAAGATTAAATTCAAAAAATACTTGGAAAATTAAAAAAGGAATCTTACGATATCCAACCTGGGTGCCCAATCTACCCGAGTGTGAAGTTTCGTTAAAAAATACTAGAAATTTATCCGTGCCGAAGAAAATACAGTCCGATCTACGATCCATCCAAACAGTTTTTCTCTATAGATATGAACTTTTTGTGTTTTTACTGAGAATACATTTCTTGGTATTGTTTCACGAAACTTCATAGGGAAGAGATTGGGCAACCAGGTTTGATATCCCAAAATTCTAGTTTTTTTAATTTGGTTTATTTCTGGAATTTTATACTCATATAGGGGGTGGAGCACCTCGAGTGCTCCAAATCCTCTTCCCTCGTGTCTCATACTTCAAATGTACAAATTCTAAAAGAGGTCCAAGCGTGTTTCCTTTGAAAGATTCCAGCGTGTTTCCTTTGAAAGTGAGATCAAAACAAAATTCGTCAGCTTTCTCATTGCTATATTTATGTTAACCAAAATAATGAAGTGTTTCTAAAGAAAAATGTTATATTCCTATACTTTTCCCTACTTTTTCTATGAACCAAATAGACGTTATTCTCAATACTCTTCCACCTCGCTCTTGAGCAACGTCATTATGTTGTTGTGGGGCACCCAATGCAAATACGTCACTCCCATTAGCGTACATTTTGCGATCTTGTGGATGCATGATTATTAAAGAAAAACAATTAGAGGGTGATGTTTGATTGTTCATTTCAAAGGACCCCGGTGTGGAAAATCCACTTTCTATGTTTCATATAACTAGATGAAACACTGTGCATTGTTGTGGGAATTTGTCGCAGCATAGTTCTTTTAGATTTTGTTGTACAAAATGAATATTTGTATTATAAATTTATAATTTAAAATAAAAATACTTATGATCTATTATATTTGATTATTATATTATGATGGTAAAAATATTTATTGAATATAAGTAGCATAATAGAATGGGTGTGATTGAATTTTGATGTGGACCTTTCCCATGCAAGTCATGTTGAGATGACATTTTTTATGCATGAATGGATGTTAGAGCATCTCCGATGGTTTCCATAAAAACTCCCCGTAAAAGTGGTTTTACATAATGTTCATATACACTACTAGAGAAAAGCCTAGCAGTAGCATGGGTTTTTAGCCTATCAGTAGCGCGGGTAACCGCGCTACTATTATGGCGCTACAGCTAAAGGTTAGCAGTAGTGTTTGTTAACACACGCTACTGCTATATCTACTTAGTAGTAGCGCGTCCTACAACATGCGCTACTGGTAATTACTATTAGCACGTCTCACTGTCCGCGCTACTACTATTATTCCGTATACTATTTCTTTTT
Source organism: Triticum urartu (assembly GCF_056163025.1). Lineage (NCBI taxonomy): Eukaryota > Viridiplantae > Streptophyta > Magnoliopsida > Poales > Poaceae > Triticum > Triticum urartu. The sequence goes on from NC_141878.1 coordinate 224,730,026, forward strand.
TATTTTATGTCATATTCATACACCTTTATACAAGTTTGCATACAGTAACAATTTAGAGATTGTTTTTACATTATAATGAGTTATTAAATCACTAGGTGAAAAAATCGCGAATTAGTTTCAAATGGATGGATCCTAAGTGACCAAGTCATGGATTATCATGACAATTCATGACTTGATCACTTAGGATTCATCCACTTGAAACTAATCCGCGGTTTTTTCACCCAATGATATAATAACTCATCATCATCATATTAATATAAAAACTCTTGCATCATATCATCACCAACAACACTAGCTAATAATCATCATAGTCATTATCACCAACAATATTTAATCATCATAGTCATAGTGGAGCTATCTAATCACCACCAACACTAGCTAATAATAATCATCATAGTCATTACCACCAAAACTAGCTGATAATAATCATCATAGTCATTACCACCAACACTAGCTATTTAATCATCATAGTCATAGTGTAGCACATCATCATCTTTAAACTCATTCTAGGTAGCTAATCAGTCCTGCTCTCTCTCTCAGGTAAAATAGCATAGAACATGTGTAGCACTCCTGATTCATCATATTGGAGCATGCAGATGAACCTGTCTCCTAATTGTGGGTTGTGCTTCTGATTGCTGCCCCTAGTACTTCTCCGCGATCCTTCACAATTTTGCTCCAGTCTTTGACTATTAAGACTTGCTCGCTTTTAGAAATCCTGAATGCACTCATGTACAATGTAGGATGTTTTGGCCGTAAGCTAACCACTTTCATGCGACCTTTAGCCTCGATCCAATGAGTCACAACTATCATCGGGAGTCCCTGTTGAAGAGCATCATAGTAACATACTTAGCAATGAAGTTTAGCTTAAAAAATAATGTACGCAAAATATGCACTGAGGACAGATAGTAAAAATCTTACCATCTTTCCTAAATAGATGTGACCGTAGTTCAATACGCACGCTAGTGGTCGCACGTTTTGAGTACTAAGATTTTGAAGTCCAGGAAAATAATTTGTCTTGACAGTATCAAGATCCTCAAGCCATGAAACATAATGACTTATCTCCTCGTAGTTTAGTTCAGCCCCGGGACAGTAGTAGGTCATGTCTACCAAGCGCCGGACATGTTTGCTTGAATGGAAATAAGCTGTCAATAGAAATTAGTTGTCAACTATTTTTAAATTAACAATATCCAAGACATAAATATGGTTGAGAAACTCACATAATGGTAGAACTGGAGGCGTCTGCACATCGACCCAGATGTCGATATTACCTTCAATATCATTTTCTGGACGAATATCAAAGGTGATAAGCATATCAGGCTCAAATGCATAAGCCTTGCATAGTGCTCTCCAATTTTTGCATTCAAAATAGGTGTAGGTGTCTGCATTGTATAATTTTGCGGCAAAAGTATAACCATGCTCAATCCTCAAGTGAACTCTCTTTACCTCCATAGTTTCCATAGGACTGAAACCAATCTTATCCAAGACAAAAATTCTTGCATGGCAGGGGATACACTAGTAGAATAGTAAATAAAATAAAATTATAAGTTGAAGCAAAAGAAGTAGAAGTCATGCTTAATTACGAAAAAAGACTTGCCATTGTGACTTACTGTATCCACTTTGAAGGTCTCATCCAGCTTGAGGCTGAAGCGCCTACCATCAACTAGAAAATTTTTGTCGCACAGGCCGCGCTCGTCTTCGCAGTATTCGCACATACCAAAATCCTTTTCGTCGTGAGACATTTCCTATGTTCATAGTTGAAACATTAATTGAAAATCGATCAAAGGCAACTACCAGGAAACTCAATACATATATCCCTATTACTCAATATGCAACAGGTTGACTTTAGGTCTGTCGAGTCTTCCTTCCTAAACTCTCATCTCACGTGTATGGTTGGCACTCCCTCTCTGATATTGCGACCATCGGTGATGGTCGCTACTCCTCCTTTCCCTAGTGCATTACAAATATCTATCACAAGGAAAAGAAAGAGCAGCGACCCCTATGACAACAGTCGGCATTCTTCTTCTCTCATATATGGTGGACACTCCCTCACCGATTTTTCGACTGTCGACAATGGTCGCTACTCCTTCTTCCCCTAGTGCATAACAAAGGTCTAGCACAAAGAGAAGAAGGAGAAGCGACCCCCACAACAACAGTCGTCATTCTTCTTCTCTCATATATGGTGGAGACTCTCCTCACCGATTTTTTGACTGTCATGTATGGAGCCCCGACAGACTTAAAGTCAACTCAAAATGTCGTTTAATTCTCTTTAGAGCAAATCCGGGGCACTCGATATTTCCTACATATTCTAGCACAAGTCATGCTTAAATTCACGGAAAAATCCGGCATGACCTTTGCTAAAATAGGACATATCGAGCGCCTGAAATTTGCCGGAACAGAAATGAATCAACACTCCGGCAAAACATAGGCCACTCTGAGGTGTTCCCTACAAACATAGGCCACTTGGGCAAGCACTAGTAGTACACAACACTACATATGGCATGTCTAAATTTCCATCCTATATATTTGAAAGACCTACACTGAAAATTTTCTATTCCATGGAAATTGTCACAGCTACTCATCTACTACTCTACTACATCTATCAAAACATCTACACCATCATCAACATGGGGATTTGGCTGGTCTGACCTCGAGGTCGAAGGGGGTCGGTGATGAGGAGGACGGCGGGGATGATGCAGGGCTCCTTGATTTCTGCAAAAAACAATATAAAGAAAAATATTATTGTCCTCATTTTAGGACTTAGTGAAACCCTATAAGCTATCAAGTAAATATCCAATTTGAATATAACTTACTGTCTACTTCTTAAACCATAGGAAAATGCCCTAATTTCACAATATAACTTAGATTTTGATTGTTCAAAATCCTATTACTAAATTTGATACCTAAAAATGTGTCATATAGCATTCCAATACATTTCTATAATTCGAAAATTTCTATACCTAACAATTTATATTACTAATTTTTCTACTAAAATTTTGTATTACTAAAAAATTTTATCTACCTTCTACAACAAAATTCTACCTACCTATACTATTAAAAAAACTACATTCTACAATCAGAGTGTTACATATCAACTAAATATATTAACCATGTTTGAATTTTTACTAGTTCACTCTAAACACTATAAGCTATCAACTAAACCCTAGAAGCATACTAAATCAAAGTGTTACATATCAACTAAATCTAAACACGGTAAGCTATCAACTACACCCTAACCGTGTGGATGGAGGAGGGGAGGGAGGATGGTATGTGGATGGAGGAGGGGGAGGGAGGAGGGGTAGTTGATGGAGGAGGAGAGGCGGCTGGAGGAGGGAGTAGCAGGTGGAGGGATGAGGGGAGGAGGAGAGGTTGCTAGAGGAGGGAGGAGTGGGGAGGAGGAGGGAGGCGAAGGAGGGAGGAGGGATGAGGAAGAGGAGAAGGAGGAGGCTTACCGAGGCCGGGGGATGGCGGCGACGCCGGCAGCAATGCAGCGACGGCGGCGGCAATGCGGCGACGACAGCAATGGTAGGAGCGGGACGGCCCCGCGCAATGGTGACAATGAGGCAGGGGAGAGTGAGGAAACGGGCGGGCCGGGACGGGGATAAGGCCGGGTTAGCAGCAGCACGGGCCAAGGCCCAACGCTACTACTATCTAGTAAGCAGTAGCATGGTTCCCACACAGGCGCTACTACTAAACATAGCATGTTGGCAACCGTGTGGCATGTATAGTGGTAGCGCGTTTTGTTCCTACCGCGCTACTGCTACATACATAGCAGTAGGTGTTTTGTATACATGCGCTACTGATAATTAGCCGTAGCGCCTTCTTTTAGCCTGCGCTACTGGTAAGCTTCTATGTATAAGGTTTTTCCTAGTAGTGATAGTTTAGGAGAGGTTCATGGGTGAGGTGCTTTAGTAATCCCATAAAAACTTCCTCTAAAAGTGTTTTTTTGTGACAAAGGCGAGGCGGTGGCGGCGGGTAAGTGAGAGGCAGCGGTGGCGGCTGCGCAATGGTACTGGCACCGATGCGCCGACTTGTCACTACTATGGAGAGGTTTACAAGAAGGGTCATCTTCCCTTTACAAGAGGTTGTACAGATTATATGAGACCATGTAAGAAATCACGTTTACAGAATCAATTGAAACACTTTTTTGCACAACTTCCCCTAAATTAGAGATTTTTGTGGGATACAGAAACTGTTGAAGATGCTCTTCAGGTGTATTGATGTAGATCATTTGGGCTGGTGTATACCTGGTGCGCTTTTAGACAAACCACAACAAAAATAAATTTGTTTTTTAATCCTTTTTTTAGGGATATTGTTTTCTATCTCAATATATAGACACGCATGTCTCTTGTATGCTCTCAATATGAAAGGGCGCTACTACGATCTTTTAAAAAGATCCGCCGCCTCGCGAGACATCGGATTTGGCGAATTGAGTGGCCTAGCGTCATTCATTGCAACAAAGATTGTGTTGCGGTAATTTTCTGCAACACGGGTCATGCTGGAGAAATTTTTATAAAATATAGGTAAAGTTGCAGATTTCTTTTTGCAACAGAGGGGTTGTTATAATTTATTTTTTTCCAACGGAGGTCATGTTGCATTTTTTTGCAATAAAGGTCTTGTTACAGTTTTTTTTTCTTCAGCAAATGCCTTGTTGCAATTAATTATTTTTGTAACAGAGGTTCTGTTATAATTTTTTTGCAACTGAGGCTTTGTTGTAGAAAGAAGAGAAGGTGGGGAGTCAGGTCCATCACGTTACGTGGGACGCGTGGCGTCAAAGCAAGACGGCGGGCTCGAGTGTGATAATCCGCCGCTTGAACCATATTGTTTCCCACAATGAGAAGATATTTACGTGGCATGTTTCTATGTTAAGAGATAGTAAATATTAGTATGATTACCTTATATATAGGATATGTAGAAAGATTTAGCAAAATAGAGGAAATCTCCGTTTGGAAACAAGAAGAGCTTCTACGAGTCAACACATAAAATAAGAGGGTATTGGCTGGAAGACTAGCAATAATGTCATAGATTAACTAAACAAGCGGTCAACTAACATACTTACCAACGGAAGCACGTCATAAGATTGAGAAACATAAGTTTTTAATGTACATAAAGGTTTCCTACCTGTATGTACGTCCGTATAAGTTTCTTGCGGATTCAGCCGCACCAAGGGTCACATTTCACCCGCAAGTGTACGTCCGTTGAATCCAGAAGAATTAAAGAAGGAACATGATAGACACTTGACCCGTGCCGCGTCAGAAGCGCTAACACTTTTTGCCAACCAGGAGTAATATCTTGGCGTCGTTGTCATGTTACCGTCGAGTTACCATAAGGATAATACTTGTTTACTGGGCAATAATGGAGTTGCTCGGTCTCTGCTCAAGGGCTCAACCAGCAATCTTGCAATAGGTTTTGGCAAGTTGGCATGGCTGGCGTCGCCCATGGGAAGTCGACCTGTGCCAAAATGACGTGTCTAAAGATGGGAGTTTTTGTTGATCCGGCCGTGTATGCATGACTAGATATTACTAGGAGATTATGAGAAGATAATTCCTTGGTGCACCTGTGAATGAATGGCCGAGGGAGAATTTCGCGTGCCGTTAGCCGGCTAACAGCCAACCATCCAACCCGCGGGTCCTATGAGGAAGGAAAACGTTTGTTTTTATCCGGATGAAAACAAACAAACGTAAGCCGCGCGCTGTGCTGGACACATGTCTTGTGGACCCATTTATCGCTCCCCAGCCGGCCTTATCTCTTCGAACCCAATCTTCTCCACACGTTCTCCTGCATTGCTTTTTCCCTTTCCCCTATCTCTGTGTCGTCACACGCGAGAAAGGAGATAGGCTCCCATGGCGGACGCCGGCAACCCCGCCCAGGTGCGGCGAACCAGGAGGCAGCTGGCGACGCTCCCCCCCCCCCCCCCCCCCCGCGCATCTCCGCCACGCGCCACCGCCGCGGTGACTGCAACCCCGAGGGGGCGACGCAACACACAGGGGCAGGCGGCCGCTCGTCGACGACCCATCGGTGCTGCGACACAGCAACTCGTCCATGGCCATAGTGTTGCGGCGCAACGTCGGGACGGTGCGGCTGGTTGCTGCAAGTCGCCGGCGGCAGAGCTGCAATGGAGCGCTCTCCGGGTCGTCGAAGCTCCGCCGGGGCTGCAATGAAGCGCCGCCGGAGCTGCAACGAAGCGTGACAGAGCTGCAATGAAGCGCGCCGGAGCTGCAGTGAAGCACCAAGGAGATCGTTGAAGCTTCATCGGAGCTGCAATGGAGCTCGGCCGGAGTTGCAATGGAGCTTTGCCGGAGCCTTTGTGCTGCGTTCGAGCTCGCCGGAGTTGCAATGGAGCTCCGCCGGAGCGTTGGTGCTGCATTGGAGCTCCGTCGGGTTGCAATGGAGCTTACCGGAAGCTGTCGATGCTTGGTTGGAGCTCCGCGGGGGCTGCGCTGAAGCTGTCACGCTCACTGCTGCCTGTTTTGATCCAACGGCCCCTTGCACGCTTATCGGACGGTTGTACAGGCGGATGATTTCTCTAAGAAATCATCCGGCTGATTTGTAGTAGCCGCCATGGAGGAAGGTCCGGAAAAACGCCGAGTAGACTGCTTGCTACGCTACGAGCCTCATCTGGTCACCTGGAAATTTTAACACCTGCAAATTCTCGCACACGACATGAAGCTCAGCTAATATCTTGGGCTCGTTTGAATTTGCTCTTGGGCCTCAGTGGCTCCGATCGGGCAACGGCTGACTTGGGCCGGCCTACTGATGGGTATGTGGCCCATAGCGAGGCAGCTCCTCTTGGACCGTTAGCTGGGTATGTGGCCCAGCCTAACGTGGACTCCATTCGGGTGACTGAATACGTGGGGGTTGTTCCCTGCATGCGTGTGATCGATCACGAAGGTGCGTGCGATAAGCCGCCGTCGCTGTGCCCTAGCTGGACTCGTAGGAGAGGGACGCCGGGGTTTCGTCCTTGTGGCCCGGGGAGAGCGGCACGCATTCCTCCTCTCGGGTCCATGGCTGGATGTGGAGCTGCGGCGCCGCCCGCCAAGAAGCCGGCCAATGCTGCAGTTGGTCGGGGTGGGGCTGTCGCGCCGTCGGGCGGGGTGGCACAGCCGCCGACTGCGAGTGCGGGGCCCTGGGGCCGCTTGGCCAGAGGCCGCCGGCGAGCAGTGTTGTGCCTACGGGTACCCAGGGTCGCGGCGTCGGCCACGCGGGCGTTCGGCCGCCGGGGCATGTGCCCATGCATGCTACCGTTGGAAGGGGAAGGCCCAGGCCTCCGGCACCGACTGCGGCGTCCGTGGCTCAGCCAGCTGTGGGTCGCGGTGGGCCTCGGCCTCAGGCGCCGGGTGTGGCCGGCGTAGCTGCCGCTGGCCGGGGTGGTGGTATGGCCCTTGGGGTTGTGCCGGCGCCTACGGGCGGCCAGCCTCGGGCCGCACCTCCGCCGCACTATGTCGCAAGGCCACCTCAGAATCGGTCGCATGTTCCGCCCCGAGGCCAGCGGGGAGACGATGGACATGATGCGTATGGAGATGGACAACATCGTGGTTCCTCTTCCGCGGGAGGAGGTCGTGGTTACGCCTGGCAGAGTGACGGGTCTATTGAGAGACCGTTCCTCGGTCCTCCCGGTGGATTTGTCGAAGGAGCCTCAGGTCCGGACAACCGCCAGAGAGGAGGCTACCGCGGACATCGTGGGGGTCGGGGTGGCCGTGGGAGGTATCGCCGACAACCTCCGCCCCCGGCTGGTGGTGACCACGCGGCGGCAACCGTGGAGACCGATCACGCTCAGTCTACGGACCTCACTACCCAGGCGATGGAGGTGGTGACTGCCCTGGCTAGTGTGGAGGTACCTGCTTCCGGGACGGTGGTTGAGGTTACTGACAGGTCTGACTCTGAGAGGGTGGCCAAATGGGCGCGTAAGAAAGAAAGGATGCTTTGCTACCATTGTGGTGAGAAGGGCCACTTCATTGCTGAGTGTGTGGCGGAGCTATGTGAGTCGTGCGGCAAGCCAACACATACATCTGGGGATTGCCCGTTTTTGCGTGACCAGGCTCCGGCTCTGACAATGTATGGAGTATATTGTGCGGAGCTGATGTTCTTTGAGTCCCCGGCAGCGAGAGAGATTCCGGAGAAGACTCAGAGTATGGCCACCGGGATTGTGAAAGCGACCCAGGATGAGGTGACTGAGGCTCAGATTGTGTGGAGGCTTCAGGAACTAGCACCGGGTGAGTTCCAGTGGGAGTTGGTTGCTCTCGAGGATAATGTCTTTAGGGTGGATTTCCCCTCTGTGGATGATTTGCAAAGACTGCTGAGCTTCGGTCTGTGTAGGGTTCCTGGCACAAAGTGCATCCTGAAGTTTCATGAGTGGAAGAAGGTGGAGCCTAAGGGCAAAACACTTACGTAGGTCTGGTTGAGGTTTTTGGGGCCCCATCCAAACCGTTGCAGGATGTTCGTGTTGTGGCCAGCATGGGTATTATGGTTGGGAAGACGGAAAGAGTAGATATGGCTTTTACTCGAGCTCATGGAGTAGCCTGGCTTCTAGTGAGTGTTCTGGATATTGAGTTTGTACCGGATAAGGTCAACTGGACTTATAGGGAAGAGGTTTTCCTGCTCGAGATTGAGTTTGAGGACTCTGATCTGTTTGCTGAGGCCATTAATGGGAATGACGTGGATATGCACGAGGGTGACGACAGTGCGGGTGCTAGGGGGGCACCGACTGAGGAGTCTTCGAGGGAGGGGACTAACGGTTCTGGCACCAGTGCTCAGTTTCCCGGGGTTGGGTCCGGGGTTGAGCCGGCACATTCACCATCGGTGCCTATGACTTCGCTGAGGTTTGGGTCCTTCGAGCCAGCCTCTGCCCCTCCCAGACTTTGGAGCGACAGGGTGGATTCTGATGATGTGTTCGAGCGTATGCTCCCTTTGTTGGAGTTTGGGGGAGCTGGCGGGTCTTTGCCTGGACCTATGGAGATGGCTTCGTTGCCGAGGACTTTGGTTGGAGCTGGGGACGTTGAGCCCTTGGTTGCTTCACCTCCCCCTGTCTCACCTGTGGTCGAGGTTCCGGAGATGATCTCTACGCCCGAGTTGGGGCTTGGGGGAGGGGAGTCGGGACAGGTGGCCTCGACAACTCCCATCTTCCTACCACCGGTGATCCAGGTCTTGGAGGCGTCAGCGGGTGTTGCGATAGCTCGCCCGAGGCAGGTGGCCTCCGCTATTTCATCATCGGTGGCGGCGACGGTGCCCGCGACCTCTGCGGCGCTAGGGGGGAGGGTTCAGGGCAGGTGGCCCTGACTCCTCCTTCTTCTGCGGCGGTCAAGAGGACCGTCTCGCCGACGACGCCGGCGCGCCACTTGGCGCCGAGGGATGGGGCAGGAGGAGGGAGCGGGCAGGTGGCCCCAGCTGTCCCGTCTCTTGCCCTACCCATGGGGCACTTGTCCGAGGGGCTTGGGAGCCCGCAGCCACCTCCTTTGTTTACTAGAGAGGAGGTAGTGGCCTTTGGCGGGATCCCGGACCCGGTCTCGACGGGAAGACGGATGAGTGCTCGCGTTCAGGAGCTTCCGGAGGTGGATGATATGCAGCAGCGGTGCGCTATGAGGGCGGCCAAGCTTCACGATGCTACAATATCTTCTGGTATGTCCATCAACATATCTAATTATTTATTGCATTTTTCTCATAAGGAGATTATTAATAATGCAAACCAATTAGGAGTTTCACTAGGTGTTACTGATAGTGAGATCTCCAATTCGGTGAATGATATGTTAGATTTGGAGGCGGAGCGTGTCTTAGAGACTATTCGTAATCTTGCAGCGGTTAAACCCATGAACGATGAGGAGATTGATGCGTTAGGGGTTAGAGTGCTAGATAATCTGTGTGTGGATCTAGCACCTTCTAATCATGAGTCGGAGGACGATGATGTGCCCCTAGATGTTGCAGCTGTTAGTTCCGTTGAGCCCGGTTATGAGGACCGGGCGACAGAGCCCACTAAGCCAAAGCGTAAGTGGAAACGGAAGATTTATCCCGATTCTGCAGTTCGTAGGAGTGCTAGGATTCGGACTACTAAAAAATTCCATGACGAAATATGAAAGGAATCTTTTGGAATAGCAGAGGTCTGAAGGACTTGGCTAAAAGAAGGTTTCTTACTGAGGCTTCTCTGGAACATCGGTTAGATTTTATTGCTCTAACGGAAACCGGTAGAGATAATTTTGCGCCGCAGTTTCTATCCTCTCTTGCGGGTGGTATTGATTTCGATTGGCATTGCCTCCCTCCATGAGGAAGATCGGGAGGTATCTTACTGGGTGTGAGATGCGATTCCCTTGAAGTCCGGAGTGTAGTAATGGGTGACTTCGCGGTAAAGTTTCGAGTTAGGTCTAAAGTTGATTGGTTCAACTGGGCTTTGGTGGCGGTTTATGGTGCCGCACAGCCTGAGGTTAAACCGGAGTTTCTGGCGGACCTTGTTCGAATCTGTGGGTCCGAGCAGCTTCCGATTTTGGTCGGGGTGATTTCAATATCATTAGGAGGAGAGAGGAGAAAAATAATGATAACTTTGATGGCAGGTGGTCGTTTATGTTCAATACCATTATTGAAAGCTTGGATCTGAGGGAGATAGAGCTTTCTGGTAGAAAGTTTACCTGGGCTAATACTCTGCCAAACCCGACATATGAAAAGCTTGATCGAGTTCTCGCGAGCGTGGAGTGGGAACAGAAGTTCCCTCTTGTTACGGTGCAAGCTCTCACGCGGGGAATTTCCGATCACACACCATTGTTCGTCGACTCAGGGGAGCCGAACCATATGGGAAACAAAAACACCTTCTCATTTGAGATGGCCTGGTTCGAATGCGAGGGGTTCTTAGACCTCATAGCCAGGGAATGGGCTAAGGGTGTAGGAGGTAGGACGGCGGTCGAGCGTTGGCAGAATAAAATTAGGCATTTGAGAAGTTTCTTGCAGGGTTGGGCTAAGCACCTCAGTGGGGTGTATAAGATCGAGAAGGATAGGCTCCTTTCTCTTGTACAGGCCCTGGACATAAAAGCTGAATCCGCGATTTTGCTGCCTCCTGAGCTCCAGGTTAAAAATGAGGCGGAGAAGAGGTTGAAAGAACTTCTCCGTGAAGAAGAATTGAAGTGGGCTTTGCGAGCTAAGGTCCGCAAAGTGGTCCAAGGGGACGCGAATACTCAATTCTTTCACCTCATTGCTAATGGTAAGCACAGAAAGAAGCGGATCTTTCAACTTGAACAGGATGATGGTACTATTTTAGGTCAGGATAATCTCAAAACCTATATTATCGAATATTATAGACAGTTATTTGGACCCCCGGAGGATAATTGTGTGTCCCTCGATGAGTCCAGGACTGAGGATGTGCCTCAATTGTCTGATGCCGATAATGATATCCTGGTTGCCCCATTCTCAGAGAAGGAGGTGTTTGATGCTATTGCACAAATGAAAAACAATAAGGCTCCCGGATCGGATGGGTTCCCGGCTGAGTTCTATAAAAAGTGTTGTTAAGGGGGATTTACTACCTATGTTTCATGATCTATTTTCTGGATAGCTTCAATTATTTCATTTGAATTTTGGAACTATCACATTGCTCCCTAAGAAAACGGATGCTGTGAGAATTGAGCAGTTCAGGCCGATCTGCCTCCTTAGTTTCAAAATCTTCACCAAGGTCGGGACCAATAGGCTCACACAGATTGCGCATTCTGTGGTGCAACAATCCCAAACTGCTTTCATGCCGGACAGAAACATCCTTGAAGGGGTGATTTTTCTTCATGAAACGCTCCATGAAATCCACTCCAAAAAATTAGATGGAGTAATTTTTACGATGGATTTCGAAAAAGCGTACGATAAGGTCAACTGGCCATTCCTCCAACAGGCATTGCGTATGAAAGGTTTTGATGAAGCCTGGCGCCGACAGGTCGAATCCTTTACGCAAAAAGGGAGTGTGGGAATTAAAGTGAATGACGATATAGGTCATTACTTCCAGACACATAAAGGCCTCATACAAGGAGATCCGATGTCCCCTATCCTGTTTAACATTGTGGTGGATATGTTAGCAATTTTGATAGGAAGGGCTAAGGAGAATGGTCAAGTGGGTGGTTTGGTACCTCATCTTGTTGATGGAGGTGTATCCATCCTTTAATACGCTGATGATACAATCATCTTTATGGAGCATGATTTGGCCAAGGCGAGAAATATGAAGCTGGTGTTATGCCTTTTTGAACAATTGACCGGGTTAAAGATTAACTTTCATAAAAGCGAGTTGTTCTGCTTTGGTAGAGCCAAAGACGAACAGGAGTCTTATAGGCAATTGTTTGGGTGCGAGTTGGGGAGTTTACCTTTCTCATACCTTGGTATTCTGATACACCATCATAGGCTGACAAACAGAGAATGGAAGTGCATCGAGGATCGATTTGAGAAGAAACTGAGCTGCTGGAAGGGTAAGCTCATGTCTTACGGAGGCCGTTTGATCTTGATTAATTCGATGCTCACGAGTATGCCTATGTTCCTCTTATCGTTCTTTGAGGTCCCAGTTGGTATTAAGAAAAGACTGGACTTCTATCGGTCACGTTTCTTTTGGCAGGGTGATGAAATTAAAAGAAAATACCGGCTTGCTAAATGGGACATCATCTGTCGACCGAAGACCAAGGGGGTCTTGGTATTGAAAATCTTGAAGTTAAGAATAGATGCCTTCTTAGTAAGTGGTTGTGGAAGCTTTCCTCCGGGACTGAGGCCATGTGGGCGCAGATCCTCCGCAGCAAGTACCTCCAGACTAAAACATCGTCCCAGGCCATAGTCAGGCCAACTGATTCGCCTTTCTGGAAAGGACTAATGAAAGTCAAACAATCAATGTTCAATAGGACGAGGTTTGTTATTGGAAACGGTGCAAGTACACGTTTCTGGGTGGATACTTGGCTTGACGACTCACCTTTAGCCATTCAATATTCATCTTTATATCGGATTGCTCAACGACGTGAGGTTTTTGTGGCAACGGTATTTCAATCTATCCCCCTTAATATTCAGTTTAGACAGTCCTTAGCAGGAAATCGTTGGGAAGAATGGCTCCATCTAGTTAGGAGACTAATGGAGGTTCAACTTTCTCACCAACCCGATGGATTACGCTGGAAGTTGACTAGATCTGGAGTATTTACAGTTAAATCAATGTACATTGATATTATTAATTCGAACTCCATTCCAACTTCCAAGTTTGTCTGGGTTGTCAAAGTTCCTTTAAAAATTAAAGTGTTTATGTGGTTTATCCATAAACAAGTTATTTTAACAAAGGACAACTTGATAAAGCGTAATTGGACAGGACCTACTAGGTGTAGTTTCTGTGATCGGGATGAGACGATCAAGCATCTATTCTTTGATTGCCCGTTGGCCAAAGTTATTTGGCGGACGGTCCATATTGCTTTTAATATTACTCCACCGAATTCTGTCAACGCATTATTTGGGACATGGTTTAATGGGGTTGAGCCTGATTTAGCAAGACATACTCGGGTTGGAGTTTGCGCTTTGTTGTGGACTATCTGGAATTGCAGAAATGATTTGGTTTTTAACAGAACATCACGGATTCATTTTTTACAGGTTATTTTCCAAGCTACAGCATTGATCCGTTCGTGGTCGCTACTCACTCCGATGGAGGCCAGTGAGCATTTGGTTACTGGATCTATCCGTTGGGAGATGGTAGCTCGGGATATCTTCAACCGGTTTGGATGGCGGTCATGTAATAGGATAGACAATTAGTTTACCTATCTATTTTTAGCCAGCCGGTTGTGGCGTCTTTTCCTGGTTAGTTTGTGTATCTAGCCTTTTAGGCTCTGTGTGAGCTGCCTTTTTCCTTTTTTCAGTTGGAGACTTTGGAATCTTGTTGGCCCTTTTGTTTATTTGGTTAATAAGATGGCCGTATGCATCACTCTGATGCAGAGGTCGAGGAGCTCCCCTTTTCAAAAAAAAAACGATATACGAAAGAAATTGACATCTTCTGTCCCATGCGGAGAACCGCGGCCATGTATATATGCCTTCTCCCCTTTTCAGCGCTTCTCTTAGATTTTGATAGGAATCATCAACTTGCTTGTTAGTACTACTTTTCAACGAGAAGACCAAAATTGCATTGCCACAGGTCCACCTCGCGCAAGAAAAATGGGAGAAAAGACAGCTCCGTTGCATCTATCTGCCAATCTATCTACTACGGATAGACGAGAGGGGGGACACTGTGCGGAGGAGCAACAACAACGCGCCGGCGCCTTGGCGCCGTACGATGCAAGTGCAACGGCTTGGATCGTGGTCATGGATGGGAGTGGAAGGAACCTGCTCTGTCGGCAGAGAGCATAGGAGGCACGCATAGCATGGTGAGGGTTGCCAAACTTGGTCAAGCGATAGACTTCACAGCCATACGCACAAGGTTACCTTTTTCAGACATCAACGAGGGACCTAATATCCAAAGGTCCCACCTAATCAAGCAACCTTAACCAAAAAGAGAGAAAAACATTCGAGTTAACTAAACATCTTGATGGGCACAGGATTAGTTCTCGTTAGCTTCAGTTCAACGGCTAAGATAATTTTCTCGGGTGAAGCTCACCTTCTTTTTGTACATAATGTTGCCGAAGCATGACGCCACCATGTACTCCAAGGCCTAGATTCTAGATCACTTTATGTATAGAAATTTGATCCACTCTGGTGTGTCAGTTGATAATAATAAGATTTGAAAGATGAAGATACTTCTTAAGAATAAAATCTTTGTATGTTATCTTCATCGCGGAGTCATTCTTACTAAAGGCAACCTCTTAAAGAGGAATTGGCATGGAAATATGCAATGTATTTTGTTCGCATGATGAGACAACAAAATATTTGTTCTTACAGTGTAAATTGACTCGTTCTTATGGTCAGTTATTCAAATAGCTTCTGACTTGTATCCCCCTTTGTAGTGTTGATAACATATTTTGCAACTGGTTACATGGGATTGATCACAGGTTTAGTATTCTTCTCAAGGTGGGAGCGTTTGCCATGAATTGGTCGCTTTGGCTATGTAGAAATGATAAGGTTTTTTATGATAAAAGTATTTCTCTTATGCAGGTTATCTACAGATGTACCGGGACGCTTCGTTTATGGTCCTCTCTACAACGAGTGAAGAATCGAGACCTGTTTACAAAAGTGTGTACACGATTGGAGATTATGACAAAGGATATTTTTATCCAACATGGGTGGCAGTATGATTTTAGAATTGTGCCACCGACGATTTAGGCGTTATACATATATACAATTTTCTTGGGATTTCATCTTCTTCTTTTATTTTGGCTTGTTAGGGGACTTTGTTGGCTGTGTGCATCCTTGTTTTTTAAAGACAGTACAGACGCAAGCGATCATATACACGCGCATACAATCATCCATATAAACGCACACACTATTTCTATGAGCACATCCGAAAGACTAAGTCGGCATATCATTTTGAAATTTATGAAGTCGCCGTAGACATCTCGTCATCGACGGGAACGCCTACTTTTACTCAACATGGATGGCAGCATGATTTTAGAATTGTGCCACTGACGGTTTAGGCGTTATACATATATACAATTTTCTTTGTATTTCGTCTTCTTCTCTTATTTTGGCTTTTTATGAAGACTTTGTTAGCCGTGTGCATCTTAATTATATAGAGACCGGATGTAATACTTAAACTTTTTAAATAATAAAGCGCTCTTTTTTGAAAAAAGACCACCTTTGAGCGTTAAGTGTCGAGTTTGAGGTTAACTACCGATAGCCCCCCGCTCCCCCGCTCCCTAGGGTTTCCCCACCGCCGCCGGCTCCCCCGCGCGGAGCCGCCGCTGCGGCGGCCGGAGCCCGCCGGAGCCGCCAGCCCCCTCCTCCCCCCGTTCCCCTTCTCCCCCCGCCCCTCCCCCACGACCACGTACCCCTGCGCCGCCTCCCCGAGCGAGGCGGCTGGGGGCCCCTCCTCCGCGCGCCTACAGCTCCTCCCCGCGCTCATCCCTCCTCCCACCGCCGTTAGCCTGCGCCGCCG
Organism: Triticum urartu; assembly: GCF_056163025.1. Taxonomy (NCBI): domain Eukaryota; kingdom Viridiplantae; phylum Streptophyta; class Magnoliopsida; order Poales; family Poaceae; genus Triticum; species Triticum urartu. The sequence continues at coordinate 224,746,014 of NC_141878.1, forward strand.
GCCATCGGCCGCGTGATGCTGGCGGCGGTGGGCTTGCCCTTCCCCGCGCGTGGTCCTCCCCTGCTCTGGCGGGGATGGCCGGCGGCGGTGCGCCTCGGCCGATGGCGGTCTGGCGTCCCGGTGTGGAGGCCGGCGGTGCTCGCCGTGGATGGTGCCGCCTCTTGGCGGCGGGATGGTCCGGTGGTGCTGGCCGGCCGGGGGTGCGTCCCCGGCCCAAATCTGGACCCGTAGGGTCCCTTCTGGGTCCTTGCGGGTCGGCTCCGGCGCAACCGCGACGCTCTCTGTATGGGGAGGCAGGGGAGCGGCTTGGACTGGGACAGCGACGCCGACGGCGTACCAGCTGCTGCGTGGAGGCGGGAGCTGTCCGGGCCTTTGAGGGCCCGGCCGGGCCTGTGGGGCCACTGGCCCGGTAGGCTCCTGACATGGCGTCCGGTCGGCTACCGTCGTGGACGGTGGAGGTGGGGCCCTCCCGTATGCTGACGGTGCTGTTGCCCTAGTCCCGGCTCCTCTTCTCCGTCGTGCAGACCATTTTCGCAGTGACGTGGTGAGACAGCGTGGGAAGCTTCATGTCCGTGTTGGCGCAGGGTGGTGGTCGGTCTAGTGGCGAGCTCCGGAGTGCCTGAGGTAGAGGCTGGGATCGGGAGAAATCTCTGTTGGCTTGGCCGACACCGACGCGGTGGCGCCTGAGGGTGTCGCCGGATCTTCCTGGAGGGCGTCGGGGCTACCCTTCCTCTCTCCTCGCCATGTACCGGGGGAAACCCTTGGCAACAGCGTCGTCATCGTCGCGTCCCTTCTTGGAGGTGTTGTTAGGTACTGGCATTTCGGAGTTTCGGAGCTTGGTGGACGATCTCCGGTGGTCGCGGCGGTCACGAGGCTTTGTCATTTTTGTCGATCCGCCGTTATCGGCATTTGTTTATTTTCTTTTTTCTCTTTTCTTTCTTTTGAACGTGCTTGTGCTGTTTCCGTCCCAGCCCCTATCGTCGGTTGTATCGATTGGTTGCTTTGTAATACAAAGCGGGGAAAACTTTTTTTCTCAAAAAAGACCACCTTTCAAGCAAGAACACTTGGTGCCTGCTCTGTAGCTTAGCCATCTACATGGATAAGACTCTTCCTTGTCCATCGGCTTCCTAGAAAGCTGGAGAAGAACGAGAGAGAGATGTTAGCGCAATTGTGCAGACCATGTACAAAATGAGGTACGGCCAATTAATAGATCGATTGCTGCATCACGACAGCGATCGAGGTTAGTAGACTATCTCCATCGGGTTTTTTTTAAAGAAAATTTTTTAATCTATTTATCAACGGGTAAGATATTATAAGAAACATCATAAGTAAAAAGTAAGTACAAGTCTGTAGATCATCTAGCGACGACTACAAGCATTGAAGGGAGCCGAAGGTGCGTTGTTGTCATCGTCTTTCCTTCATCGAAGCCGAATAAACCTTGTTGCAGTAGACAGTCGGGAAGTTGTCGTGCTAAGACCCCATTGGACAAGCACACCAGGCAGCAACCACCACTGATTAAGAGATGCGTAAATTAGAAGGATCCAATCTGTAGACACATGAACATAGACGAATGAAGATTGGATCCACATGAATCCATCGAAGACAAGCGCTGATTGAATCTCGTGAGATCCGCCATAGACAAACCACCACACACCCTCCAACGATGCTAGAAACATCATCAGGACGGGGGTAGGTAGAAAGAACCTTATTTCATCTTCAAAAAGTCACCGCTTCGTCTCTCTGAGCGGCACACAAACCCTGACAAAACTGGAAAAAAAAACATCAGAAAACGAAGCCCTTCCGCCGACAAAAGTTAAGATCCACCGTGCTTTCATGGACCTAAGGCCATAGAAGACGAGATAGACCGACGACGACGCCGACGGGAGGCATAAGAAACCCTAGTGCTTAGGGTGCCCTCGTGTACAAAAACGAAGTTCTAGCCAAGGGATGTGATATAGCCCGCCGAGACCTCATCAAGCAATTGGGCACACTGAATTATATCTCCATCAGTTTCACTAGGTAGAAAACGGAATAGGAAGAACTTGCTCCCATCCCGCCCGGTCAATCGGGAATTACAATGCCAGAGTGTTTCTGTCTTGGAATTCTTTTAGGGATAATAAAATAGGTAATGTTTACATTTAAAAAAGTCAATTCCAAATTTTACCACTTCTATTTTAATATATTGTTACGCTAATTACCCTCATTTAGCAGTGCTCTATCCATATTAACCCATAAAGTTGTACTAGTTTTTACCACTTTCAAAATATTTTAGATTGCAATAGATTTTGTAGTGAATCTTTTGCCGGACAAAGCGTCGGAGTTATATATAGTGGGATGCAACACCCAAAAGCAAATGCAATGAAGAAGAATGGTACGGAGGCAACAAACAAGAAGATATGAGGCATAAATAAGGAACTCGTACAGACGAAACCACATAAATAAGGAACTCGTACAGACGAAACCACATAAATAAGGAACTCGTACAGACAAAACCACAAACGAAACAAGAAGATGTGGGGCATAAATAAGAAATGTCTAAGATGCACTGTTTGAACTCTTGGTCGCGTGAATGAATTTGTCTCGTCAGTTTGAAAAAAAAGAAAAGAAAAAGAATTTGTCTCGTCGATGGGGCCTTAGCAGTGTGAGGCTCAAGTGAGCTTTGGTGCGTGCTACCAATATGTCCCAATTTTTTTACGACTAGTTGGGATTTTGATGGTGTATTCTTTTGGTGGCCTTGAATTTAGGAGGTTCTTTCTCCTCCCAAACATTGTAGGCGTGTGCCTATGGCCATTACGATTAAGCCAGCCACAGATATTATGCCAGCACTTTGATTCTCGACTTGTCGTTGTACGTAGCTCCATATGGCAGCGGTAGCAGTTGCAGACACTAGATTCAAGTGACATGTGAGCGGAGTGGACACGTAGTGCGTGATCTAGCATAGGAGTACAGGACAAACGTGACGACATTAATAATTAATAATAATAAAAAGTCAGAAAGAACAAAAAACAATGGTTGGCGACGCCGGCCGTGCAATCCAAGCGACTCAGCGGTATTACTTTCCATTGGGTGAAGCACTTTCATTTTAGAGCGAAATCACTAATTAAGAAGTACTTGTTGGAAAGAACACTTCACTTTCTTGGGTCACGACAAGAAGCGCACATGCAGCGCGCCACCTGTCGCAACTTAGGAGTTTTCTTTTTTTTCATAGATCCATTTATTCAAAACATTTTATTTCTTAAACTGTGCGTCCAAATCTCAAACCATTTTCACTATTGAATTCCTCACGTCGAGATTTTCAAAACTAGATCCCATATTGATAGGTTGTGACAAACTTTTTTTTCATGAAAAAAATTGGACGAAAAAAACCGGGCGAAAAAACCGAACCAGAAGCACGTTTTTTCCCCCTTTCCGAAAGAGGCACACCCGTGCCTCTCGCGAAATCACAACCGTGCCTCTCGTGGAAGCAAAACCGTGACTCTCGTGGAAGGAAAAAAGAAACAAAAAACACATTTTTTTTTGTTTCCGAGAGGCACGGCCGTGACTCTCGCGAAAGCACAACCGTGCCTCTCGCGAAAGCAAAATCGTGACTCTCGCGAAAGAGAAAAAACAAAAAACGCGTATTTTTTCCCTTTCCGAGAGGCACGACCATGACTTTCGCATAAGCACAACCATGCCTCTCGCGAAAGCAAAACCGTGACTTTCACGAAAAAAAAAAAACAGAAAAACGCGTTTTGTTTTTCCCTTTCCGAGAGGCACGGCTGTGACTCTCGCGAAAGCACAATCGTGCCTCTCGCGGAAGCAAAACCGTGACTCTCGCGAAAAAAAAACAGAAAACGCGTTTTTTTTCGTTTCCGAAAGGCACGACTGTGACTCTCGCTCAAGCATAACCGTGCCTCTCACGGAAGAAAAAACCGTGACTTTTGCGAAAGGGAAAAAAAGAAAACGTGTTTTTTCGCGCAAATTTTTTTTGATCGAAAAGCTAAGAAAGATCGGGGAAAAATCAAAACGTCGAAAAAATAAAAAAAAAACACTTAAAAGACCGAAAACGCGTGCGAAAAAATAAAAATAACAAAATCCGAAAGGAGCGTCCAAAGTGCGACACGTGGCGAATGGCTGAGAACGCGCTAAGTAGCGTTGATCGTTGCGCGGCTTTCGAAGAAGCGCTCGTTAACTAGTTGCTCCCATGAAATTAGCGAGTAAAAATAGGCAGCGTTAAGAAACAGGGCCGGAGCCGGCCCACGGGACGGGTTCCTCTCCATGAGCCTACTAGTAGTACCAGTAGCGTCCATTATTGCACACAAGTTGCCTAATCACGGTCCTAATCCCTGCTGCGTCCCGGTCATCCTAATCCCTCCCTCCGCCGTCCGCCCCCGCTTTAAAACGCCCACAGCTTCCTTTCCTCAACCTGTGTCCTCCTTCCTTGGCCGCTGACCACCTCGCTCCCCTCCCCTTGGAATCCGCGGACCCATGGCTTCTTAAACAACTCGGACCTGCGGAAGCACAGCGCATCACACCGGAGGTTGCTTCTGCTGTTCCTCCTCGCCCTCGCCGCGGAAGAATCTTCAAGGGTCCTGATTCTCGGAGGGTCTTGATGGGGATCTGCGCGTCATCGGAGCACCTCGCCCAGCAGGGGCAGGAGGCGGACGAGAGCATCGTCTATGTCATGGACGAGGAAGGAGGAGGCGGCGCGTCGTCGCCGAGGAAGGTGGCCTCCCTCTTCTCCCAGAAGGGCAAGAAAGGCCCCAACCAGGACGCCGTCATCCTCTGCCAGGTAGTAATTTCTTCACCACCTCTATCTATCTAGGCGTGTCTACTTTCTCCTGCTTGATGTTGGTTTGAATTGCTCCATTCTGTGCTCCAATTGTCACTCTTCTAGCTCTACTCTGGTTTTAGGTCTTCTTGAGGCCAGCTGGGAGCTTCCATGAGCTTATCGCCTCATCACAAGAACATTTTTTAATTTGCTCTGCAGTTATCTGTGAATCTTCTTCTTTTTCTATGTGATTCTTTCTTTATCAGTACAACTCCTATATATATGCTGGAATTCGTGTCTTTATTGGGTGACCTGGGGTGGTTTCGATCAGTGGGTTATGCTTATGCCTGAAACTTCGGATAGGTGTGTTCTTGATTTTTTGTGGCCGTAGAGCAGTTTATCTTGATTCTTCAAGCTTCTGTGGTGGCTCAACACTGTACAGATATTTCCATCAACAGCACAGCTGGACTAGTACAATCTTTTTTGCGGTCAAATTACTCGACCAGTTTTCGCTTCTGCCCTGTCTAATCCAAACCACGTACAGTACTGTGGCTACCGTTCCAAGTCCCCCCCCCCCCCCCCCCCCCCTTACTTTTAGCTATTTATTAGTAGGTGTTTAAACGTTTCCAGGAACTAGTAGGTTCACTCGACAAATTGTCGAACCTTTTTCATTTGTACTAATTCTTGTTACAGAGATGGTGAAGGAAACTCATAATGTCAGGAGTAGTTTCCTTGTGCAAACCATTGCCCTTCTACCAAAAGGGTGAAATCATTCAGATTAAAGCAGTTACAGGGGTTGTTTGGTTTGAGACTAAGTTTGTTTAAGGTTGTTACAGCTAAGGTTAGGCAAGTTTGACCAACTTGAATGGGTGTGTGGTTCAAGCCACACTTTAGGCAAGCCACACTAGTGTCTCACATCACGTACACTTAAAAAGTGTGACAAGATTTTCTTAAGCTTGTGGCTCTCATTTTAAAAAACTAACCTTAGACAAATATGGCAAAGCTAGGCCTAGAACCAAACATCCCTACAGTATTTTTCCCGCACCGCAATCATTGCACCATGTGACGTGATCTACATCGAAAAGTGGGACACCATGTGCTCCTGTGTTTCCAAAGATTCCAAACTGTTCCCAAACACTGCTTTTACCGAACACCACTAACCTCACCTACTATTCGAGTTTTTAATTACTCCCTCCTTCCATCTACATAGGCTTAATACGTTTTTTAGGCTAACTTTAATTAAATACTAGATCAACAATATATGACATGCAACTTACACAAAGCATACGGTCAAATTCATATATGAAAGAAGAGTTCAATGATATAACTTTCATATTATGCATGTCATGGACTATTAATCTTTTCAATAGTCAAAGACCATCTTGAAAAACACATTAGGCCTTATATAGATGAAAGGGGGAGTAGTACCTACCGAATACTATAGTACAGTAGTATATTCAGAATCTTAAAATCAACTGTGCAATTTTGTCATGAATTTTGTGTTGTTTTTCACCAGGGATTCGGCATGGAGGACGGCGTGTTCTGCGGCGTGTTCGACGGCCACGGCAGGTGCGGCCACTTGGTGAGCAAGCTGGTGAGGGACTACCTCCCCTTCATGGTCCTGAGCCACCGGAACGCGCTGCTCCTGGCGGACGCGGACGCGGACGCCGACGACCCCGTGTTCAGCGACGCCTCGCCGTCGTCCTCCGCGGACAGCAGCGGCAACTCGTCGCCGCACCCGTCGCAGATGCTGGGGGAGTGGAGGGAGGCCTGCACCAATGCGTTCAAGGCCATGGACAACGAGCTCAAGCTGCAGGCCAACATGGACTGCAACTTCAGCGGCACCACGGCAGTGTGTGCCATCAAGCAGGTAACTAGTCAATTGATCGAGTATTACACAACACAAAGAAAAAATGTTGCACGTCGATGGGGCACATCATCTTACAAAAAAAAAGAAATCTGTGTTTGAATTTGATGGGTAACAGGGCAAGGATCTGATCATTGCCAACCTCGGAGACTCGAGGGCGGTTCTTGCGACCATGTCTGGGGCCGGCTACCTCAAGGCCGTACAGCTCACCACCGACCAGAAGCCCGGCCTGCCTGGTGAGACCTCCGGCCACTGCATTCTATTCTTTCATGGGCCATTCCGCCATTGCATTGCGGTAATGTAGTAATTAATTAAGCTTCACTTTGATGTGATCACGTACCTACAGAGGAGGCGGAGAGGATCAAGAGGTGCGAGGGGCGCGTGTTCGCGCTGAGGGAGGAGCCGGGCGTGATGCGGGTGTGGCTGCCCGGCGAGAACCTCCCGGGGCTGGCCATGGCGCGCGCGCTGGGGGACTCGAGGCTGAAGCACCACGGGGTCATCTCGACGCCGCAGGTGACGGGGCACCGGATAGGCGACGCGGACCTGTTCATCATCCTGGCCACGGACGGGGTGTGGGACGTGCTGAGCAACGAGGAGGTGGTGTCCATCGTGTGCGCCACGCCGCGGAAGCAGCACGCGTCCAAGGCCGTGGTGGAGGCGGCGGTGCAGAGGTGGAAGACCAAGTACCCGTCCTCACGGGTGGACGACTGCTCCGCGGTCTGCCTCTTCCTGCACGACCACGGCGCGTCGGCGCCGCAGCGGCCAGGAAGCTCTAGCTAGCCGGCGCTCGGGGAGAAGGAGAGGGGTCAAAGATAAGATACTCTCAGGCTCCGGCAATAGGCCGGCTGTTCAGCTCCATTTTGTACATGGTTTTCCTTCTTTTTTTGCCGGGGTTTTGCTTTTCTTTTTTTTGCAAATGTGATGCAAATACTTTTCTAGGTTTGTGTAAGTGTAACATAGTTTCGGCTCAAGAAAAATACTGCCCGCGGACTCCCTGCGGATCCTCGGGCGGACGGCTATCAAGGATGTTGTGCGTCTCCCATCACACTCACACACCAGATAAGAAATCCAGCCAAATCATCGGAAGTACGCTCCGAGGTGCAAATGCACCTGGATGAACACTAAATTTGGAAAAATTGCAAAAAATTCCAAACTTTGTTGCACACAAACATTCTCGAGTGTCCTCCCCCGTACAAATTTTAGTGAAGAAATCACGTTTGCGATGCTTTGCATAGAAAAGACAAAACAGACAGCTCGAACTGCTTTAAACATGAGCCTTTCCAGAGTATTGATATATTTTTGTTGGCACATTGAATGTTATTTCCCCACGAAATTTTGCACGAGAATAAAACATTCAAACATGTGTTGTAAAAAAAAATCAGTTTTTTTATATTTTTACTATATTTTATTTGCACCTGCAGGTCCTTGCTAATTAACTTCTCAGGTTTCTGCTTTTTGTTTCATATAAATTGTAAAGGCGGTTCAGAAAACACCAGAATTGATAAAAATTACATCCAAGTCTCTTGACCTCCTAGCGATGATTACAAGCACTAGAGTGAGCCGAAGGCATCTGTCGTCATCAACCCTTCCTCATCGAAGTCGGGCAAACCTTATTGTAGTAAACAATCGGAAAATCATTATGCTAAGGCCGAACAAGACCAGCTCACCAAAACATCAACCGCCGCCGATGCAAAGAAGTGTAGATCAAAAGGATCCAACTTATAGACACACGATGACACAAGTGAAGACCGGATTCAAGTGGATCCACCATAGACAAACACCAAACGAATTTCGTGTGATCCGTCAGATACACAACTCCCACTATGCTAGACGCGCTACAACTTTGTAGTCGCCTCGCCTTCCTAAACAGGACCCAAAATCTAACCAAATTCAAAAAAACTCTTAAAAATATAGTCCTCCCACCGGTCAAGGATGGATCCACCGTGCATCCATGGCCCTAAGGCTACAGGAAATGAGGCACGGGGGCAGCGCCGATGAAGTCAAGGAGGCGGCGCCGACAGGAGGCAAGGAAACCATATCGCATGTGCTCCCGAGAGTCACAAACGAAGAGCTACGGGAAGATAATTTCTCAAGTTTAATCCTCCAACTCTCTTCTTTATTTTCACATTCACATGCCCTAAATTCACGAAGCACGCATAAGGGACTCATTGAAAAAATAGGATTTTTTAGGGTTTGGGACTACTCCACTCCATCAAATCCACTTTGAAAGAGTTTCACTTGGGAGTTACAGCTTTACCAAATGCTTCCTCTGTTCACAAATATAAGATGTTTTAACTATTTTTCGGAATCGAATGTATATTGACATGTTATAATGTGTTTGTTCACTCACTTCAGTCTGCATGTAGTCTATACAAAATATCCAAAACAATATTTGTGAACGGAGGGAGTGGCAGTTTATCATGTTTGGCTTACAGCTAGCTCCAGTTTCAAGATTGAAATTTTTGGCGGGAAGGGTCTATTTGACTGGGTAACCTGGGGATATAAAATAAAGGGTTATCCACTTACTGGTGGTAGTGGTGGGTAATATTTCCCCAACTCCACGAGGATTCGTTGAACTAAGAGTTTTTGGAGCACCTCGTGAAGAGCTTCACGAAAAACAAAGAGTTGTACATTAGATTTTTTTTCTGAGTGGGACTGTTGGGAAACGTTGCATGTAAAACAAAAATCCTAGGGCAATCCCAAGGGGGGCGGCGGCCACCCTTGGCCCCTGCCCTAGCCACGCCCCTCCTTCCTTTTTGGGCGCACAGGGGGAAGGCAGGAGGGGGTGGCGCCCCCCTTGCCTTTCTCCCATGAGGAGGGGAAGGCAGGAGGGGCTAGATGTCGGTTCTATATCCGGCATATCTCGTAGTAGGGGTCCTAAGCTAGACGTCTTGGAACATGGTAATATGAACATTGATTTTACCTAGGTTCAGGCCCTCTTGATGGAGGTAAAACCCTACATCCTGATTTTGATTGTATTGATATGGGTGTAGTACAGGGTACATGTATCTACCACGAGATTGTTCTAATGAATATTAGATGTTCTATTGACTAGCCTGGCCACGGTTTATATAACACACCAGAGGCCTAGGGTTTAGAGGAGTCCTTGTCTTGGGCGCCAAGTCTTGTGGAATCCTCCTTGTATGCGGCATGGGCTGCCCGCAGTGGCCCATAAGTGAACCGCCATGGGGATCCTCGACCCGATCCAGCTGGTTGGGAGATGACGTGGTGAGTACCCCCGAGTCCAGGACACCGTCAGTAGCCCCCTGAACCGGTCTTCAAGTTGGGGACACTCCTCGATTCTTCCGAACTGTTCTTCATCTCCGGTCGCCGGTCTTGGAAACTGGTTCAACAAATCTTCTCATCTTCGATCTTGAGGATCACTGTAGTGAATCCGGAGAGTCTACACGTCGGGTATCCGTGGAGCCCCTTTAAGTTTTTGGCCTTTAACAATGCCTTGTTATTTTTTATGCCACACCTCGGGTTTTAAGTTGTTCCCGTGCGGCGGTGTCCTCTTGCGTCCGAGCTCCAACACCGGACTGCATCAGAGATATCTTTTGCAGCCGAGCACCAACGCCAGACCGCTTCCGAGCTCCAACGCCGGAATATATCCGAGCTCCAACGCCGGACTGTATCCGAAGTGTCATAGATTACCTCGGTCTTGAAAAAGTTAAAAGGGTAGAACCGAGCTTAATGCCGGAGATGCCCTCTATGGAGCCAGCATCTTGCAACCGAGCTTTTGCAGTCGAGCACCAACGCAGGACTGTATCTGGGCTCCAACGCCAGACTGTATCCGAGGTGGTGCGCCACCTCGGCCATGGGCTGATTTATATGAATTTAATTCCGATTTGTGCAATGTATTCTCTGCCGAGATGTATAGCTAGTAGCCCTCAAGCTGCATGTTGGCCTAATATCCGGGATGCACCTGAAGGATAAAATCAAACCGCTGATCCCAATAGCCCCTGAGACTCAGGTCGATTCGTGAAACCGGCCTGAGGATCAATTCCCAGCTCGGCAACATACTTAGGAATAGAAACGCGGTGCAATATATTAGAGGAAATAGTGATCAGCGAACGGGCCCTTGAGAGAGGGTTTTGAGAAGTCGCTGTGATATATTAGCTTGATGCCGGATAAGTCCCAAATGGTACCTATTGTTGTCCGAAGACGCGTTTGCCCATAGTTCGGTCAAGCCAAACACTGAGCACTTTGAATTTTCTGTATTGAATAGGCAATGCAGTAGCCCCCGAGACACTAGTCGGGTGGCAACACCAGATCAGGGGATCAATGTGCCCCTTTAATATTAATAAATGATAGGTCCGGAGCCCAGTAGCCCCCGATGAAGGAAGTATGCCCTAGAGGCAATAATAAAGTTGTTATTTATATTTACTTATATCATGATAAATGTTTATTATTAATGCTAGAATTGTATTAACTGGAAACTTAGTACATGTGTGAATACATAGATAAACAGAGTGTCACTAGTATGCCTCTACTTGACTAGCTCGTTAATCAAAGATGGTTAAGTTTCCTAACCATAGACATGAATTGTCATTTGATAAACGGGATCACATCATTAGAGAATGATGTGATTGACATGACCCATCCGTTAGCTTAGCACTATGATTGCTTAGTTTATTTCTACTGCTTTCTTCATAACTTATACATGTTCCCATGACTATGAGATTATGCAACTCCCGAATACCGGAGGAACACTTAGTGTGCGATCAAACGTCACAACGTAACTGGGTGATTATAAAGATGCTCTACAGGTGTCTCCGATGGTGTTTGTTGAGTTGGCATAGATCGAGATTAGGATTTGTCACTCCGATTGTCGGAGTGGTATCTCTTGGGCCCTCTCGGTAATGCACATCACTATAAGCCGTGCAAGCAATGTGACTAATGAGTTAGTTGCAGGATGATGCATTACGGAACGAGTAAAGAGACTTGCCGGTAACGATATTGAACTAGGTATGATGATACCGACGATCGAATCTCGGGCAAGTAACATACCGATGACAAAGGGAACAACGTATGTTGTTATGCGGTTTGACAGATAAAGATCTTCGTGGAATATGTAGGAACCAATATGAGCATCCAGGTTCCGCTATTATTTGTTGACCAGAGATGAGTATCGGTCATGTCTACATAGTTCTCAAACCCGTAGGGTCCGCACGATTAACGTTCGATGACGACCGGTATTATGAGTTTATGTGTTTTGATGTACCCAAGGTAGTTCGGAGTCCGGGCTGAGATCCCAGACATGACGAGGAGTCTCGAAATGGCCGAGACATAAATATTGATATATTGGATGACTATATTCGGACACCGAAATGGTTCCGAGGTGTATTGAGTATTTACCAGAGTACCGGGGGTTTACCGGAACCCCTCGGGGAGTTAATGGGCCTTGATGGGCCATAGTGGAAGAGAGGAGGAGGCGGCCAGGTGTGGCGCGCGCCCCCTAGGCCCAATCCGAATCGGAGTAGGGTTTGGGGGGCCGCCTCCTTTCCTTCTCTCCTTCTTCCCTTCCTTCCCCCTCCTAGTTGGACTAGGAAAGGGGGGAAACCTACTCCTAGTAGGAGTAGGAATTCCCCCTTGGGGCGCGCCCTAGGAGGCCGGCCCTCCCCCTCCTCCACTCCTTTATATATGGGGGAGGGGGGCACCCCATAGACACAGAAGTTGATCTTAGCCGTGTGTGGTGCCCCCCTCCACAGATTTCCACCTCGATCATATTGTCGTAGTGCTTAGGCGAAGCCCTGCATCGGTAACTTCATCATCACCGTTAACACGCCGTCGTGCTGACGAAACTCTCCCTCGGCCTCAGCTGGACCTAGAGTTCGAGGGACGTCATTGATGACCCACAAGCATAGGGGATCTATCGTAGTCCTTTCGATAAGTAAGAGTGTCGAACCCAACGAGGAGCAGAAGGAAATGATAAGCGGTTTTCAGCAAGGTATTCTCTGCAAGCACTCAAATTATCGGTAACACATAGTTTTGTGATATGGTAATTGGTAACGAGTAGCAAGTAATAAAAGTAAATAAGGTGCAGCAAGATGGCCCAATCCTTTTTGTAGCAAAGGACAATCCTGGACAAACTCTTATATGAAGGTAAGCGCTCCTGAGGACACATGGGAATTATCGTCAAGCTAGTTTTCATCATGTTCATATGATTCGCGTTCGGTACTTTGATAATTTGATATGTGGGTGGACCAGTGCTTGGGTACTGTCCTTACTTGGACAAGCATCCCACTTATGATTAACCCCTATTCCAAGCATCCGCAACTACAACAGAAGTATTAAGGTAAACCTAACCATAGCATGAAACATATGGATCCAAATCAGCCCCTTACGAAGCAACACATAAACTAGGGTTTAAGTTTCTGTCACTCTAGCAACCCATCATCTACTTATTACTTCCCAATGCCTCCCTCTAGGCCCTAACAATGGTGAAGTGTCATGTACTCGACGTTCACATGACACCACTAGAGGGATGACAACATACATCTCATCAAAACATCGAACGAATACCACATTCACACGACTACTAATAGCAAGACTTCTCTCATGTCCTCAGGAACAGACGTAACTACTCACAAAGCATATTCATGTTCATAATCAGAGGGGGTATTAATATGCATATTAGATCTAAACATATGATCTTCCACCAAGTAAACCAACTAGCATCAACTATAAGGAGTAATCAACACGACTAGCAACCCACAGGTACCAATCTGAGATTTGGATACAAAGATTGGATACAAGAGATGAACTAGGGTTTGAGATGAGATGGTGCTGGTGAAGATGTTGATGGATATTGACCCCCTCCCGATGAGAGGATTGTTGATGATGAAGATGGTGATGATTTCCCCCTCTCGGAGGGAAGTTTCCCCGGCAGAACAGCTCCGCCGGAGCCCTAGATTGGTTCCGCCAAGGTTCCGCCTCGTGGCGGCGGAGTTTCATCCCGTAAGCTTGCTTATGATTTTTTCTCGGACGAAAGACTCCATATACCCAAAGATGGGCATCGGAGGGCCACCAGGGGGCCCACAAGGCAGGGGGCACGCCCCCACCCTCGTGGCCAGTGGGTGGCCCCCCTCTGGTGCTTTCTTCGCTCAGTATTTTTTATATATTCTGAAAATAACTTCCGTGAAGTTTCAGGACTTTTGGAGCTGTGCAGAATAGGTCTATAATATTTGCTCCTTTTCCAGCCCAGAATTCCAGCTGCCGGCATTCCCCCTCTTCATGTAAACCTTGTAAAATAAGAGAGAAAAGGCATAAGTATTGTGACATAATGTGTAATAACAGACCATAATGCAATAAATATCGATATAAAAGCATGATGCAAAATGGACGTATCAACTCCCCCAAGCTTAGACCTTGCTTGTCCTCAAGCGAAAGCCAAATCGAAAAATATGTCCACATGTTTAGAGATAGAGGTGTCGATAAAATAAAATACGGACAAGAGGGCATCATGATCATTCTTAGAACATCAATATATATATATATATAATTATATATATATATTGTCATATGATTTCTTATGCTAAAGTAACAATTCAATCTCAATTTCAAGTATGAATCATAAACTTTATTGAGAACCAACAAACTCTAATCTCAGTCATTGAGGCAATTGCAATTTATCATAACATAGGAAAGAGTCAATGTAAGAGCTTTTCAGCAAGTCCACATACTCAAATATTATTTAGTCTTTCACAATTGCTAACATTCACACAATATTTATGGGTATGGAGTTTTAATCGGACACAGAGAAAGATAGGGGCTTATAGTTTTGCCTCCCAACGTTTTACCTCAAGGGTAATGTCAACCATAATAGTTCATGAAAACTCACATCCGATTAGCTATATATATCTGGATCTTTCCAACACATTGCGCTTGCCAAAGGATAAAATGTAAAACGAAAGGTGAAGATCACCATGACTCTTATATAAGGTGGAAGATAAAAGTAAAAGATAGGCCTTTGCAGAGGGAAGCAGAGGTTGTCATGCACTTTTATGGTTGGATGCACAAAATCTTAATGCAAAAGAACGTCACTTTATATTGCCACTTGTGATATGGACCTTTATTATGTAGTCCGTCGCTTTTATTTCTTCCACATCACAAGATCATATAAAGCTTATTTTCTTCACATTAATAAATCATACATATTTAGAAGGCAATTTTTATTGCATGCACCGATGACAACTTACTTGAAGGATCTTACTCAATCCATAGGTAGGTATGGTGGACTCTCATGGCAAAACTGGGTTTTAAGGATATCTGGAAGCACAAGTAGTATTTCTACTTGGTGTAAAGAAATTGGCTAGCATGAGAGGGAAAGGCAAGCTCAACATGTTGGATGATCCATGACAATATAATTTATCTCAGATGTAAGAAAACATAACCCATTACGTTGTCTTCCTTGTCCAATGTTTACTCTTAGCATGTCATACTTTAATGAGTGCTCACAATCATAAAAGATGTCCAAGATAATATATTTATATGTGAACCTCTCTTTATTTATCACTTCCTATTAATTGCAACAATGACCAAAACTATGTTTGCCAACTCTCAACAACTTTTATTCATCATACTCTTTATATGTGAGCTCATTACTCTCCATAAGATCCATATAACCTCTTTGTTCCTTTTTATTTATTCTCTTTTATTTTATTCCCTCAAGATCATAGCAAAATAATAAAGCCCTTGACTCAACACTAATCTTTATTATATATAGCTCACGGACTCGATTACATAGAAGGATCATAAAGCAAAACGCACAACTAGATCATACTAAAACTTTACTCTACTAGATCAAGATATTATCAAAAGGATCGAACTAAGAAAAACGGTAAAGATAAAGGTGATGGTGATACGATATCGGGGCACTCCCCCAAGCTTGGCAGTTGCCAAGGGGAGTGCCCATACCAGATACTCAGTTCTTATTTGTTGGTGAAGAAGGTGGGGTTGTTGATGATGTAGGCTTGTCGTCCCTCTTCCAAGGCATAGGCTCACCATCATAGAAGGATGATCGAGTTTCCTGAATCCTCAAATCTGCAGCCAAACTCATCCTCTTGATTTTGCAAGTCATAGATCTGGGCTGGGAGGTGCTCGATTTGCTCATGAAGCTTGAAGATGGCCTCCCCAATGTCCTTGACGTCCAGCTTGTGGTTGTTGGTGAACTCCGTGATCATTATGTGATTGGAGTCGAGTCCACGCTCCACCATCTCCTGACACTTGAGAACTTGTTGCTCCAATGCATCAAGCCTTGCCTCCGTGCTTCCGGTCCTCCTTGGTCCCTCAACATCGCGGATGTGCAACAACCCCTCACGCATCTCAATGGTTTGAGGGTGTTGCAGCACCTCCGCGAGGTAGGGGTTGATGACCTTCTCGAAGAACTTGTCCTTGGGGGCACTTGAAGACGACATGACGACCTAGATCTGTCAGAAAAATAGCTCGAAACAAAGACAAGATATATTTGCGTGATATGGTGGTCAAAACATTTGGGAGATTATATAATGAATTTTTACCGACCAAAAGAAGTATCGTGCAAGAAAATGGAGTCCGGAAAGCGCACGAGGTGCCCACGAGGAAGGGGGGCATGCCCTCCACCCCCATGGAAGCCCCATGTCCTTTCCGTTATGCTTCTTATTTTCCTATTTTTTTATATATTCCAAAACGGAGAAATATTGCCATTAGAACTGTTTTGGAGTCGGTTTACTTGCCGTACCACGTACCTATTCCTTTTCGGAGTCTGAAACGTTCCGGAAAGTGTCCCTTATGTATTCCTCCAGGGTTACGGTTTCAATAATATTAGTTTCAACATTTATGGGATTACCTGAGATATAATGTTTGATTATTTGACCGTTCACCACCTTCGGAATTGTGACTTCGAAGTTGTTGATTTTTATGGCACCTGAACGATAGACCTCCTCGATGACGTAAGGGCCTTCCCATTTAGAGAGAAGTTTCCCTGCAAAAAATCTTAAACGAGAGTTGTATAGCAATACATAATCACCTACATTGAACTCACCTTTTGTATCCTTTTGTCATGCCATCTTTTAACTTTTTCTTTAAACAACTTGGCATTTTCATAGGCTTGGGTTCTCCATTCTTCAAGTGAGCTAATGTCAAATGACCTCTTCTCATCGGCAAGTTTGAAATCATAATTGAGCTCTTTAATGGCCTAATATGCCTTATGCTCTAGCTCAAGAGGTAAGTGACATGCTTTGCCATAAACCATTTTATACGGAGACATACCCATAGGATTTTTGTATGTAGTTCTATAACCCATAATGCATCATCAAGTTTCTTGGACCAATTCTTTCTAGATCTATTAACAGTCTTTTGCAAAATTAGTTTGATATCTCTATTACTTAATTCTACTTGACCACTAGACTGTGGGTGATAAGGAGATGCAATTCTATGATTAACATCATACTTAGCAAGCATTTTACGAAAGGCGCCATGAATAAAATGTGAACCACCATCAGTCATTAAATATCTAGGGACTTCAAACCTCGGAAAAATAACTTCTTTAAGCATCTTAATGGAGGTGTTATGATCAGCACTACTAGTTGGAATAGCCTCTACCCACTTAGTAACGTAATCAACAACAACTAAAATATGTGTATACCCATTAGAGGAAGGAAAAGGTCCCATATAATCAAAGCCCCAAACATCAAATGGTTTAATAACAAGTGAATAATTCATAGGCATTTCTTGACGCCTACTAATAGTACAAATTCTTTGACATTCATCACAAGACAAGACAAACTTACGGGCATCCTTGAAGAGAGTAGGCCAATAAAAACCAGATTGCAATACCTTATGTGCAGTTCTATCTCCAGCATGGTGTCCTCCATAGGCTTCGGAGTGACACTTGCGTAGGATCTGTTCCTGTTCATGCTCAGGTACACAACGTCTGATAACATCATCTACTCCTTCTTTATAAAGATGTGGGTCGTCCCAGAAGTAATGCCTTGAATCATAAAAGAACTTTTTCTTTTGCTGGTATGTGAAACTAGGTGGTATAAATTTAGCAACAATGTAATTAGCATAATCAGCATACCACATAGCAGTACGAGAAGCATTTATGACATTTAATTGTTCATCAGGAAAGCTATCATCAATAGGTAGTGGGTCATCAAGAACATTCTCTAACCTAGACAAGTTGTCTGCAACGGGGTTCTCAGCTCCCTTCCTATCAATAATATGCAAATCAAATTCTTGTAGAAAGAGAACCCATCTAATAAGTCTAGGTTTAGCATCTTTATTTTCCATAATATATTTAATAGTAGCATGATCAGTGTGAATAGTTACTTTAGAATCAACAATATAAGGTATGAACTTATCACAAGCAAATACAACTGCTAAGAATTCCTTTTCAGTAGTAGCATAATTTCTCTGGGCATTGTCTAGAGTTTTACTAGCATACTATATAACATTCAATTTCTTATCAACTCTTTGTCCTAGAACATCCCCTACAGCATAATCACTAGCATCACACATAATTTCAAAGGGTAAATTCCAATCAGGTGGCTGAACAATAGGTGCAGAAATCAAAGCTTTCTTAAGTATTTCAAATGCTTCTACACAATCATCATCAAAAACAAAAGGAATATCTTTTTGTAATAGGTTAGTCAGAGGCCGATAAATTTTGAGAAGTCCTTAATGAACCTCCTATAAAAACCGACATGACCGAGAAAACTTCTTATACCTTTGATGTCCTTGGGACACGACATCTTTTCAATAGCATCAACTTTAGCTTTGTCAACTTCAATACCTCTTTCAGAAATTTTATGCCCCAAGACAATACCTTCATTAACCATAAAGTGGCACTTCTCCCAATTCAAGACAAGATTAGTTTCTCCAGATCTCTGCAAAACTCGATCAAGGTTGCTCAAGCAATCATCAAAAGAGGATCCATAAACGGAGAAATCGTCCATGAAAACCTCACAAATCTTTTCACAAAAGTCAGAGAATATAGCCATCATGCATCTTTGAAAGGTAGCAGGTGCATTACGTAAACCAAAAGGCATACATCTATAAGCAAAGGTACCGAAAGGGCAAGTAAAAGTGGTCTTAGCTTGATCATCAGCTGACACAGGTATTTGAGAGAAACCAGAGTAACCATCTAGAAAGCAAAAATGTGTATGTTTAGATAATCTTTCTAGCATTTTATCAATAAAAGGCAAAGGGTAATGATCTTTTTTAGTAGCTTTATTTAATTTGCAGAAATCAGTTAACATCCTATAACCTGTAATAATTCTTTGTGGGATCAATTCATCTTTATCATTAGGAACAACGGTAATACCTCCCTTCTTAGGGACACAATGAACAGGACTTACCCACTGACTATCAGCAACAGGATAAATTATACCTGCCTCAAGGAGTTTAAATATTTCCTTTCTTACCACTTCTTTCATCTTAGGATTTAGCCGTCGTTGGTGATCAATAACTGGTTTGGCATCCTTCTCCAAATTTATTTTGTGTTGACATAGAGTGGGACTAATGCCCTTATGATCATCAAGAGTATATCCAATAGCATCACGGTGCTTCTTCAGAGTTTTCAATAACTTCTTTTCTTCATGCTCTGAAAGGTTAGCACTAATGATAACATGATATATCTTCTTTTCATCAAGATAAGCATATTTAAGAGTAGCAGGTAACGGTTTAAGCTCAAACACAGGATCACCCTTGGGTGGAGGAGGATCCCCTAGGATTTCAATAGGTAAGTTGTGTTTCAGAATAGGTCCTTGTTTAAAGATTACTTCATCTATTTCCCTTCTTTCATTCATGAGCATATCGTTTTCATGGTCGAGAAAATATTGTTCTAAAGGATCATTAGGAGGCACAACAATAGAAGCAAGACTAATAATTTCATCCTTACTAGGTAATTCCTCATCATGGGGTTGTCTACAAAATTTAGAGAAGCTAAACTCATGAGACATATCACCCAAGCCAATAGTAACAACATCCTTTTCGCGGTCTATCCTAGCATTAACAATATTTAAG
Source organism: Triticum urartu (assembly GCF_056163025.1). Classification (NCBI taxonomy): domain Eukaryota; kingdom Viridiplantae; phylum Streptophyta; class Magnoliopsida; order Poales; family Poaceae; genus Triticum; species Triticum urartu. The sequence goes on from NC_141878.1 coordinate 224,765,639, forward strand.
AAGGGTCTACCAAATATAATGGGACAAAAGCTATGTTGTGGGGAACCAAGAACAAGAAAATCAGCAGGATATTTAACCTTCCCACATAAGACTTCAACATCTCTAACAATCCCAATCGGTGAAATAGTATCTCTATTGGCAAGCTTAATTGTAACATCGATATCTTCTATCTCAGCAGGTGCAATATCATGCATAATTTCTTTTTATAAGGTATGAGGTATTGCACTAGCACTAGCACCCATGTCACATAAGCCATGATAACAATGATCTCCTATTTTAACAGAATTAACATGCATGCCTATAATAGGTCTATGTTTATCCTTAGCACCAGGCTTAGCAATTCTAGCAGTTTCTTCACAGAAATAAATAACATGCCCATCAATAGTATCGGCCAAGAGATCTTTAACCATAGCAATATTAGGTTCAACTTTAATTTGCTCAGGGGGTTTGTGTGTCCTAATATTACTCTTGTTGACTACAGTTGTAGCTTTAGCATGATCCTTAATTCTAACAGGGAAAGGTGGTTTCTCAACATAAGCAGTGGGAACAACAAGATCATCATAAGTGATAGTTTTTTCTTCAATTTTAATAGGTGCAACTACTTTTGTTTCAATGGGAGGATTATATTTAAACCAATTCTCCTTAGGGAGATCAACATGAGTAGCAAAAGATTCACAGAAAGAAGCTACTATCTCAGAGTCAAGTCCATATTTAGTGCTAAACTTACGGAAAACATTAGTATCCATAAACGTTTTAACACAATCAAACTTAGGTGTCATACCTGACTCCTTACCTTCGTCGAGATCCCAATCTTCAGAGTTGCATTTAGTCCTCTCCAATAAATCCCATCTGAATTCAATAGTCTTCATCATAAAAGAATCAGTACAAGAAGTATCGAGCATGGAGCGATCGTTGTCAGAAAGCCGAGCATAAAATTTTTGAATAATCATTTCTCTTGAGAGCCCATGATTGGGCATGAATATAAGATTGACTTAAGCCTCCCCCAAGCTTGAGTGACGCTTTCTCCTTCGCAAGGCCAAAAATTATATATATAATTACGATCTCGATGAACAAGATGCATAGGATAAAACTTCTGGTGAAATTCCAATTTCAATCGCTTATAGTTCCATGATCCCATATCATCACATAGCCTATACCATGTCAATGCATCTCCCTTCAAATATAAAGGGAAGACCTTCTTCTTGATAACATCATCGGGCATACCTGCAAGCTTAAATAATCCACAAACTTCATCCACATAGATTAAGCGCAAATCGGGATGCAATGTTCCATCTCCTGTAAAAGGATTAGCTAGCAATTTCTCTATCATACCCGAAGGAATTTCAAAGTAAACATTTTCAGTAGGTTCAGTAGGTTGAGGGGTAACTAATTTTTGTTCTGGACGAGGTGAAGATACCCCGAACAAACCCCTCAAAGCATTATGTTCCATAGTAACAAGTGACAGTAAATTTCAGCACACTATATAAATTTTTCCTTACCAAATTCCACCTACCAAAGGCGCTTCACTCCCTGGCAACGGCGCCAGAAAAGAGTCTTAATGACCCACAAGTATAGGGGATCCATCATAGTCCTTTCGATAAGTAAGAGTGTCGAACCCAAGGAGGAGCATAAGGAAATGATAAGCGGTTTTCAGCAAGGTATTCTCTGCAAGCACTGAAATTATTGGTAACATATAGTTTTGTGATAAGGTAATTGGTAACGAGTAGCAAGTAATAAAAGTAAATAAGGTGTAGCAAGATGGCCCAATCCTTTTTGTAGCAAAGTACAAGCCTGGACAAACTCTTATATGAAGGAAAGCGCTCCCGAGGACACATGGGAATTATCGTCAAGCTAGTTTTCATTACGTTCATATGATTCGTGTTCGGTACTTTGATAATTTGATATGTGGGTGGACCGGTGATTTGGTATTGTCCTTACTTGGACAAGCATCCCACTTATGATTAACCCCTATTGCAAGCATCCGCAACTACAACAGAAGTATTAAGGTAAACCTAACCGTATCATGAAACATATGGATCCAAATCAGCCCCTTACGAAGCAACACATAAACTAGGGTTTAAGCTTCTATCACTCTAGCAACCCATCATCTACTTATTACTTCCCAATGCCTCCCTCTAGGCCCAAACAATGGTGAAGTTTCATGTAGTCGATGTTCACATGACACCACTAGAGGGATGACAACATACATCTCATCAAAATATCGAACGAATACCAAATTCACATGACTACTAATAGCAAGACTTCTCCCATGTCCTCATGAACAAACGTAACTACTCACAAAGCATATTAATGTTCATAATCATAGGGGTATTAATATGCATATTGGATCTAAACATATGATCTTCCACCAAGTAAACCAACTAGCATCAACTACAAGGAGTAATCAACACTACTAGCCCACAGGTACCAATCCGAGGTTTGGATACAAGAGATGAACTAGGGTTTGAGATGAGATGGTGCTGGTGAAGATGTTGATGGAGATTGACCCCCTCCCGATGAGAGGATCGTTGACGATGACGATGGTGATGATTTCCACCTCCCAGAGGGAAGTTTCCGCGGTAGAACAGCTCCGCCGGAGCCCTAGATTGGTTTCGCCAAGGTTCCGCCTTGTGGCGGCGGAGTTTCGTCCCGTAAGCTTGCTTATGATTTTTTCTCGAACGAAAGACTCCATATAGCCAAAGATGGGCATCGAAGGGCCACCAGGGGGCCCACGAGGCAGGGGGCGCGCCCAGGGGGTAGGGTGCGCCCCCCACCCTCGTGGCCAGTGGGTGGCCCCCTCTGGTGCTTTCTTCGCTCAGTATTTTTTATATATTCTTAAAATAACTTTCGTGAAGTTTCAGGACTTTTGGAGCTGTGCAGAATAGGTCTCTAATATTTGCTTCTTTTCCAGACCAGAATTCCAGCTGCCGGCATTCCCCCACTTCATGTAAACCTTGTAAAATAAGAGAGAAAAGGCATAAGTATTGTGACATAATGTATAATAACAGCCCATAATGCAATAATATCGATATAAAAGCATGATACAAAATGGACGTATCAGTCATCGAGCTGAACGTGTGCAGATCGCAGAGGTGTCGTGCGTTCGGTACTTGATCGGTTGGATAGCGAAGACGTTCGACTACATCAACCGCGTTACTTAACACTTCTGCTTTCGGTCTATGAGGGTACGTGGACACACTCTTCTCAATCGTTGCTGTGCATCTCCTAGATAGATCTTGCGTGATCGTAAGAATTTTTTTGAAATACTGCGTTCCCCAACAGTGGCATCCGAGCCAGGTCTATTTATAGATGTTATATGCACGAGTAGAACACAGAGGAGTTGTGGGCGTGGGTATATACATATTGCTTGCCGTCACTAGTTGTTTCTTGATTCGGCGGTATTGTTGGATGAAGTGGCCCGGACCGACATTACATGACCGCGTTCATGAGACTCGTTCTACCGACGTGCTTTTGCACACAGGTGGCTGGTGGGTGTATGTTTCTCCAACTTTAGTTGAATCGGATTCAATGAACATGGTTCTTTTTGAAGATCAGAAAGCAATCACTATACCACGTTGTGGTTTTTGATGCGTAGGTAAGAACAGTTCTTGCTAAGCTCGTAGCAGCCACGTAAAACTTGCAACAACAAAGTAGAGGACGTCTAACTTGTTTTTGCAGGGCATGTTGTGATGTGATATGGTCAAGACGTGATTATATAAATTATTGTATGAGATGATCATGTTTTGTAACACAGTTATCAGCAACTGGCAGGAGCCATATGATTGTCGCTCTATTGTATGAAATGCAATCGCCATATAATTGCTTTACTTTATCACTAAGCGGTAGTGATAGTCGTAGAAGCAATAGTTGGCGAGACGACAACGATGCTACAATGGAGACCAAGGTGTCAAGCCGTGACGATGGTGATCATGACGGTGCTTTGAAGATGGAGATCAAAGGCACAAGATGATGATGGCCATATCATATCACTTATATTGATTGCATGTGATGTTTATCCTTTATGCACCTTATTTTTCTTAGTATGGAGATAGCATTATAAGATGATCTCTCACTAAATTTCAAGGTATAAGTGTTCTCCCTGAGTATGCACCATTGCTACAGTTCGTCGTGCTGAGACACCACGTGATGATCGGGTGTGATAAGCTCTACGTTCACATACAACAGGTGCAAGCCAGTTTTGCACACGCTGAATACTCGGGTTAAACTTGACGAGCCTAGCATATGTAGATATGGCCTCGGAACACTAATACCAAAAGGTCAAGCGTGAATCATATAGTAGATATGATCAACATAGTGATGTTCACCATTGAAAACTACTCCATCTCAGGTGATGATCGGACATGGTTTAGTTGATATGGATCACGTGATCACTTAGATGATTAGAGGGATGTCTATCTAAGTGGGAGTTCTTAAATAATATGATTAATTGAACTTTAATTTAACATGAACTTAGTACCTGATAGTATTTTGCATGTCTATGTTGTTGTAGATAAATGGCCCGTGCTGTTGTTCCATTGAATTTTAATGCGTTGCTAGAAAAAGTTAAGTTGAAAGATGATGGTAGCAACTACACGGATTGGGTCCGTAACTTGAGGATTATCCTCATTGCTGCATAGAAGAATTACATCTTGGAAGTACCGCTAGGTGTACCATCCGTGCTAGCAACTGCAGACATTGTGAATGCCTGGCAGATGCGTGTTGATGACTACTCGATAGTTCAGTGTGCCATGCTTTACGACTTAGAACCGAGACTTCAATGACGTTTTCAACGTCATGGAGCATATGAGATGTTCCAGGAGTTGAAGTTAATATTTCAAGCAAATGCCCAGGTTGAGAGATATGAAGTCTCCAATAAGTTCTATAGCTGCAAGATGGAGGAGAATAGTTCTGTCAGTGAACATATACTCAGAATGTCTGGGTACCACAACCACTTGACTCAAATGGGAGTTAATCTTCCGGTTGATAGTGTCACTGACAGAGTTCTTCAATCACTGCCACCAAGCTACAAAAGCTTCATGACGAACTATAATATGCAAGGGATGGATAAGACAATTCCCGAGCTCTTCGCGATGCTAAAGGCTGCGGAGGTAGAAATCAAGAAGGAGCATCAAGTGTTGATGGTCAACAAGACCACCAGTTTCAAGAAGAAGGGCAAAGGGAAGAAGGGGAACTTCAAGAAGAACGACAAGCAAGTTGCTGCTCAAGTGAAGAAGCCCAAGTCTGGACCTAAGCCTGAGACTGAGTGCTTCTACTGCAAAGGGACTGGTCACCGGAAGCGGAACTGCCCCAAGTATTTGGCGGATAAGAAGGATGGCAAAGTGAAAGGTATATTTGTTATACATGTAATTGATGTGTACCTTACTAATGCTCGTAGTAGCACCTGGGTATTTGATACTGGTTCTGTTGCTAATATTTGCAACTCGAAACAGGGGCTACGGATTAAGCGAAGATTGGCTAAGGACGAGGTGACGATGCGCGTGGGAAATGGTTCCAAAGTCGATGTGATCGCCGTCAGCACGCTACCTCTACATCTACCTTCGGGACTAGTTTTAGACCTGAATACTTGTTATTTGGTGCCAGCGTTAAGCATGAACATTATATCTGGATCTTATTTGATGTGAGACGGTTATTCATTTAAATCGGAGAATAATGGTTGTTCTATTTATATGAGTAGTATCTTTTATGGTCATGCACCCTTGATGAGTGGTCTATTTTTACTAAATCTTGATCGTAGTGATACACATATTCATAGTATTGATTGAAGCCAAAATATATAGGTTTAATAATGATAGTGCAACTTATTTGTGGCACTGCCGTTTAGGTCATATTGGTGTAAACGCATGAAGAAACTCCATGCTAATGGGCTTTTGGAATCACTTGATGCTGGTGAACCATGCGTCATGGGCAAGATGACTAAAACTCCGTTCTATGGAACAATGGAACGAGCATCAGACTTATTGGAAATAATACATACTGATGTATGCGGTTCGATGAGTGTTGATGCTCGTGGCGGGTATCGTTATTTTCTGACCTTCACATATGATTTGAGCAGATATAGATATATCTAGTTGATGAAACATAAGTCTGAAACATTTGAAAAGTTCAAAGAATTTCAGAGTGAAGTGGAAAATCATCGTAACAAGTAAATTAAGTTTCTACGATCTCATCATGGAGGTGAATATTTGAGTTATGAGTTTGGTCTTCATTTGAAACAATGCGGAATAGTTTCGCAACTCACGCCACCTGGAACACCATAGCGTAATGGTGTGTCCGAACGTCGTAACCGCACTTTATTAGATATGGTGCGAACTATGATGTCTCTTACTGATTTACCGCTATCGTTTTGGGGTTATGCTTTAGAGACGGCTGCATTCACATTCAATAGGGCACCATCTAAATCCGTTGAGACGACACCATATGAACTGTGGTTTGGCAAGAAACCCAAGTTGTTGTTTCTTAAAGTTTGAGGCTGCGATGCCTATGTGAAAAAGCTTCAACCTGATAAGCTCAAACCCAAATCGGAGAAATGTGTCTTCATAGGATACCCAAAGGAGACTGTTGGGTACACCTTTTCTCACAGATCCTTTCGTGGTTTCGTCACGGCAGATGTCCTAGAGAAAGGACTTAGTCGTGGAGCCATCGCGACGGGTTAGCTTGAAGGGGTTAAAGCGGACACAGGGACGCAAGAGAGTTTATACTAGTTCGGCCCCTTCAATGAAGGTAAAAGCCTACGTCTAGTTGTGATGGAATTGATGGGGTTTCGATGACTAGGGAGCAAACAAGCTTCGCCTATGTCTCGAGTTGTTGTCTGTCGTCCTTGAACCGCCGCCGGGTCGTCCCCTTATATACATGGGTGACGCCCGTCGATTCACAGAGTCCCAACACCGGTCGATATTTGTATCCGGGTTGGTCTCTCCTTATTCCTAACTTACAATACAAGTTTATATACAAATACCGGTTTACAGCTACAAGTCTTGAACCGACTACGGGCCTTAGGCCCTCATCTGCCTTCTTGGGCTTTAGCACTCTTGAACTACTGATGAAGTTGACCCGGCCCAGATAGGCCGGTTTACGCCCAACAGTAATATCCCCAACATTAGGCCCCAGATTGATTTGAACAGGTTCATGTCAATCCTTTAACAAAAACTTCATCTTCAACATCTTCTCATAAATTGGTAAACCGCCATGATGTCATCTTCTTTGATTGCTGTAAACCGGAGTGACGTCACCTGTCATAACGAAGCTATCCATTATGCTTCTTTGTTTAATAGATCTGTGGAAATCGAGGCGACAACTCCGTTTCGTGGCCCCTTGATTGTCGCGCCTGACACATGTCCTTTTGCCTTATAAATAGGACCGAAGGGTCATTTCCTTTCTCTTTCCCTTCGGCCCCTTCTGCTTCGTCTTCCTCGCATCGCTCAGCTTCAGAGCTCCGCCGCCACCGTCGACCTCTGCCTCAACCTTGGCCGCTGCATCAACCTGGGCGCACCAGAGCATCGCGGCAACCTTCCGCGTCTTCCTCAGCTCCGGTAAATCTTCTATCCTTTCCCCCGCAGATCTGCTCTAGGGTTTCACAGTTCTTCAGTGTTCATCGTCTGCCTCTTGCTCATACGATAGATCTTTAGATGAATCTGCAAATCTTTATTCTATGCAATGGTAGTTGTTTAACCTTCGCCTTCACTTACGCATCTCAAAACCATAGATCTATATGTACGTTTTGCTCATTGATTCGGTACTGCTCCTTTTGAACCTATGAATATTTATCTCTTTTCTGAACTTGCTTCAGATCCAACGCTGTAGAGAAATCTTGTGAAATCTGTTTCTGCATACTTATCCATCCGCAATCTCAGCTGTTTCAATGCTTAGATCAGGCGGTTTAACCTTGTAGAAAAATTTGCCAAACCGGTATATACCATTAGTCCCCTTGTTGAACCGCCAGATGTTGTTGCTTCATAAAACTCCGGTTCAGATAGATCTGTCTCCGGTTTAACATTGCACATACCAATGTACCTTGATCAATGCATTTTTGAACCGGGATTTTCTACCTTGTAGATTTCATCATGGCCAAGCAAGTATATGAGTGCAATTGGGTTCCTTCTCGCGTCACAGAGGCTCAGTTGGACGATTTAGTCCTGATCGACGCTTTAGGCAGCAAAGATACCATCCATTGGAGGGCTCCTGGCAAAGAATGCCCTCCCACACCTCAAGAAGGAGAGGTCGTTGTTTTCGTAGATCACTTAGCCCGGGGCTTTAAGCCGCCCGGTTCTAAATTTTACCGGGATGTTTTAGCCGATTTCCAACTCCATCCACAAGACACTGGCCCCAACTCTGTTACAAATATGTGTCACTTCCAAGTGCTCTATGAGGCGTTCTTTCAAGAGGAGCCCACAGTGGAATTGTTCAGAGACCTTTTCCATCTAAACCGCCGTACTGAGTTTACTGACGGCTCCAATACGGAGTTGGGTGGCGTGGCGATCCAGAAAAGGAAAGAGGTCACATACCCTCGCGCCAAACTGCACAGCCACCCCAAAGAGTGGAATCAGACATGGTTCTATTGCAAAGACACCTCCCCTGCTGGTGAGAATCCCTTGCCTGGCTTTCGTCCGGAGCGGCTCAGCAATACACACCCTTTTCTGCAAAGATTGACTGCCCAGGAGAGAAGCAAATATGCTCCTCAACTGTCGAAGCTCAGAGCCTTTATGGCCAACGATTTAACAGGGGTTGATCTCGCTCGCTGTTGGATATCATGGAGCATACCGCCCCTTAGTCAGCGCTCCGGTTTGATGTGCGAGTGTACTGGCAGTGTTGATGACCCACTGCGACATTCCAAAATCCAGCTCACCGATGAAGAAATCACAGAGGCTGTGAATAAGATGCTGAATGAACCGGAACACATCTGTGCTAAAAACGGCCTGCTTCCCTTCTGTGCCACCAACAAACCGCCAGCTGTAAGACTTTGATTTTTCTTTTTGCTGAATCTGTTATTGATATATCTGGTCATTGTTTAATATCAGTGTCTGTGTAATCAGGGCAATGATCCATTTTGGAGCAAGAAACTGCCGCAGGAGAAACCAGAAAAACCAGACAAACCGGAAAGAGCAACCCGGCAAAAGACTAAAGCTGTGAAGAAGACTCCCCACAGGAAAAGAACCACTGCATCCTCTAATCCGGCCCCTGGTGATGATGTGGATAATCTGGACCTTGAGGTAGAGCTTGACTCACTTGGCTTATTTTTCATGCGTCTTATTGATGATGATATTTGTCACGATGATGCCGAAGCCAGCCACGCTGATGCTGCAGAGGTAATTATTCTCTCTTCCGATTCAGAACCTTTGCCTTCACTAAAAATCCGTCAGGCAAACCGGAAAGTTAAATTTTCTCATCCTCTTGCTTATTTGGATCCCAAATTTCTTATGAAGACCCAACAGCACGAAGCTCATCGCACAACCCGGCACAGCGGCCAGGTAGTTACCTCCGCCAGTTTACCGAACAGTCCGGTTCGGAAACGCCGTTCAGAGGTCTCTAATTTGCTTGTCAGTGCTTGTCCTAAAGCGGGCTGCTTTCGTCAACCTCTTAATCCATCTGACTCCGATTACCAGGTTACTTCCCACTCATCTTCTGGCGAGTCATCGGCTACTCAGCTGCCACCGCTCAAAACGGTGCTTGGGTAAGCTATACTTATCATAATATTTGCAGCACATCGCCTTGGAACATATGCTGTATTTGATTTTGTTATTCCTTTCAGGGCCAAACCTAGGCCAAGCAAGAAGGCTCGCCTGGACAAAGCGGCCGAAGCAGATGCCGTCCTTGAACCGGGCAAGACACCAGATCTTGAAGCGGCTATTCCTGAGGATATACCCAATGATCCACCGCAGCAAGACGATGATCTTATTGCTAAAGAGAGACCTATTGATGCCTCAAGTCCTGTCAATCAGCCCACAAGCTCCATCCGGATTGAGAAATCCACTGGTCCAGCAAAGCCTACTGACAAGCCAACAGCCCCAGTGCAAACCGGCGATACCAAGGACGATGAGGTTGTCATTACTGGCACTGGCCATATCGAGCCAAGCAATCCTGTCGCTTTGTCCAAACATTCTGCCAAGGAAGAATTTGCTGCCTTTGGCAAAGGCAAGTGGAATGCTGATCTGGCGACTTACGCTGCTCTGAACGCCCAAGATATCCATTCCGGCTACCTGAACCGGCTGTATACTAGTCGTGACTATGAAGCCGGTCTGGTTAATATGATGAAAGATAAATATGAGGTAACTTCCATATGCTCTTTCCTACTTGTATGCTTCAATTCGTGCTGACTCTCCTAGCCCCCAAGGGCCGGTTTGTAATCTTCTTTCAAACCAGGACTTACTAATATAAATCTTAATGCTTTGAAATTCGCTGATGTAGCCCCAAGGGCCGGTTCAACTTAGCGTAGTTAAACCGGTACTTTAAGTAATTGAGATTGCCGCATCAGAATATATACGAGCAAATAGCCATCAGCACCCAAGTGCCAAGTTGAATACTTGTATTGATCTTGGGACTTTGTAAGCAATTGAAAGATGAAGATCGAATATGCATTAGCCCCCAAGTGCCAAGTGCATAACTTGTTATGTGGTTGGTACTTCAATCCTTGTACCGTTTTGTTGAAGCATATAACTGTCTGCATGCAGGCTGAGCTGAAGACGAAAGAAAGCCAAGTCGCCGATCTCCAAGAAAACCTGAAAACCCAACAAGCTGAAACCTCCAAAGCAAAAGAGGAATTAGCCAGCGCTTTAAACGCCATGGAACAGCTTAAGGAGAGCTTCAAGAAGAAGCGGGCGGATTGGGCCACTGAAAAGTCCGCTTTAATCAAACGAGCAGAGGATGCCGAGGCTGCACTAAAACCGGTGGCGGATGAACTGACCAGCATAAAGCGGCACGTGCATGCCATGACCACTGCTATCTTTGGTAAGCCAGTTTGACTTCTGAATTGACTCGGCCTTCTTACAGAGCTGCCGATTTAACCCTTTATGATATTTCAGGGACACGCATTGGTCACTTGGGGTCAGATGTGCGGAAGAAATTGAAAGCCGCCTATACGTTGGTCGAACAACTGTACACTGGCGCACAACGGATCATCTGTACCGCATCCCACAACAAACCGGCACCCACTTTGATTCAAGACACTCTGATGAAACTGTCAAAGCTTCCTGCCCGGGTTGAAGAGCTGAAGAAATCTGCTGCTCGAACTGGTGCGATCAATGCCTTAATCCGAACAAAAGCCTGGGTGCCGGATTTTGATCCTATTGAAACAGCTCAGGGCTATCCCAGCTTGAAGGAAGACGGGTCATAGTTTGGTGAAGCAGATCTGCAAGCAATAAAGCGGGAGGTGCATCCGCTAGCTTGTCAATTGGCTGAAGAAGCAGACTTGTCTCATTATCAAGCCCAATATGACACTCAGAACAAGCGAATAGCTGCACCAATTCATGAATCGGAAAATCTTATCCCTCCAATCCGTAAGCATACTTACGCTCCCGATATTGACCCGTCATTGCTGATCCATGATGAAGCTGTTTTTCAAGCATTAATGGGAATCGACTGGACAACTGTTGATTTCCAGCCGCTGGGTAGAGAAACTGAAGCTGAAGCGGCGCAGGATAACCCACAACCATCAGGCCAGGCTGGTGACCAAGCTTGAACCAGAAGCCAGTTTAAAACTGCTTCTTCTTTGCAAAAAACAATGATCTTATTGTGGGCACCGTGTTGCCTTGTAATAGGCTAGCTGATACTTTTGATGTTGATATGCCTTCGTGCATAATTTGCTCTTCCTTTGGGTGATGAACTTGCCAAAGTACTTTCTGCAATAAAAAATCTTCAAGTGCCACCGCGGTTGTACGGTCAGGCGGAATATGATGTTTGCATACATGAAATCAAAACATCCGATTTTTTTAAGTATGTGACCAAATTTTTGAGATACATAATACCTGCCATCGTTGAACGTGAAGTTGGCTCGGCCAATCTTGAAGCTGAGTTTTATAAACCCACACTATTGGAGGAGATAGCAGCTCCCATATATATATGACGCCGGTTTACCATGTAAACGGTACCGGGTTATAATAAACACCGTGTTACTCCATAAGAGGATGTTAACAAAAAAGATCAAACCGGGCAAATAGTCTCCAGATTGAAGTGAACCGTGTTCCGTCAATTGACAGTATAAACCGGTTAAAAACTTTGTCGGTTTAAAGAACGCAATAAAAAGAAAGAAGTATCTTGCAAAGAAAAGTGTGAAGCAAATGCAATGACAAAACCGTTTGCAAAAAAGGTTTATTTGAGCTGATCAGATGGCGTTACCATGGCCGAACACAACCAAGCTCCCGTTAGGTGTAACTATGGTTCTAGTCAGCCAGGTCCCCAAATGAAACCGTGGCATTTATGCCGATCAAGTGGCATGGCAATGGTTCGGGTTCGACCAAGCCCCCAAGTGATTCTGTGGCCTTAGGCCGATCAAGAGGCATGACTGGTTCAGACGTGTCCAAGTCCCCAAGTGATCGGTGGCTCTCGCCTATCAAGAGGTATGGTATTGGTTCGGACACGACCAAACCCCCAAGTGATATAACATGATGCTTTTAAAAAGCTAACTCAAGGGGTAAACTGGAGGCCGCTTTAGAACAACTCCGTGTAACCACACATGATGTAAAAGAACAGATACCCCGCTTTAGCTGAGGTTCTGGTTTATTATATTTAATCATAATATATACATCGTCGTAATATGTACATAAGTAGAGCCAATGGCTCAGGTATAGTAAGGCCGAAGATGAGCTATGTTCCACGGCCTGTTGGTCTCCTCCTCTGATGTACGTGAGTCCTTATGCTCTCGAATATCGATCAGATAGTATGACCCATTGTGCAGATTCTTGCTGACCACGAAAGGCCCCTCCCAAGGTGGGGATAGCTTATGCATATTAGTCTGATCTTGGATGAGCCGAAGCACCAAATCTCCTTCCTGAAAGGTTCCGGTTCTGACTCGGCGACTGTGATAACGACGAAGATCCTGTTGGTAAATCGCCGATCGGGCGGCTGTTATGTCACGCTCTTCATCCAACCGGTCCAAAGCATCTTGCCGTGCTGTCTCATTGTCCACTTCAATATAGGCCGTCACACGAGGTGAATCATGACGGATATCACTAGGGAGAACCACCTCCTCTCCATAAACCATGAAGAACGGTGTGTATCCTGTTGATCTGTTGGGTGTTGTATTGATGCTCCATAACACAGATGGTAATTCTTCTACCCAACAACCCGGCGTTCTTTGAAAAGGAACCATGACCCGGGGCTTGATGCCTCTCAAGATCTCTTGATTAGCCCTTTCTGCTTGACCATTGGACTGTGGGTGTGCCACTGATGAAACATCGAGCCGGATATGCTCCCGTTCGCAGAACTCCTTCATGGCACATTTGGACAAATTGGTACCATTATCTGTGATGATACTATGTGGAAAGCCAAACCGGAAAATCACTTTTTTGATGAACTGAACTGCCGTGGCCGCATCACACTTACTAACAGGTTCTGCCTCCACCCACTTTGTAAACTTGTCAACCGCCACCAGGAGGTGGGTCTTCTTATCTTTGGACCTTTTGAAAGGCCCAACCATATCCAGCCCCCAAGTCGCAAACGGCCAAGTAATTGGAATCATTCTCAATTCTTGAGCCGGTACATGAGCACGTCTTGAAAACCTTTGGCAACCATCACATCGTCTGACCAGATCCTTCGCATCAGCATGAGCAGTTAACCAATAGAAGCCATGGCGAAACGCTTTAGCCACCAGAGACTTTGAACCGGCGTGGTGACCACAATCTCCTTCGTGGATCTCACGCAAAATTTCACGGCCTTCTTCAGGAGACACACAACGTTGAAATGCTCCTGACACACTGCAATGATGCAACTCGCCATTGATAATAGTCATGGACTTGGATCGCCGGATTATCTGTCAGGCCAGAGTCTCATCCTCTGGTAACTCGCCCCGGTTCTTGTAAGCCAGGTAAGGAAGCATCCAATCCGGAATAACATGAAGAGCTGCCACCAATTGAGCCTCCGGATCAGGAATAGCCAAATCCGCTTCACCAGGGATCTTGACCAACGGGTTGTGCAGCACATCCAGAAAAACATTGGGCGGGACCGGTTTGCGCTGAGAGCCCAGCCGGCTTAAAGCATCCGCCGCTTCATTTTTCCGCCGGTCCACGTGGTCCACTTGATAGCCTTTAAAATGACCTGCAACAATATCCACCTCACGACGATATGCTGCCATGAGTGGGTCCTTGGAGTCCCAAGTGCCGGACACTTGCTGAGCCACGAGGTCCGAGTCACCGAAACACTTAACTCGACTTAGATTCATCTCCTTAGCCATCCAGAGACCATGGAGCAAGGCTTCATACTCAGCTGCATTGTTAGTAGAAGGGAACATTAAACAGAGAACGTAACAAAACTTATCACCTCGTGGGGAAGTTAATACGACTCCAGCCCCCGAGCCTTCCAATTGCCTGGATCCGTCAAAATGGATGGTCCAATATGTGTGATCCGGCTTTTCTTCAGGTGCTTGCATTTCCGTCCAATCATTGATAAAATCAACAAGTGCTTGAGAGTTAACCGCCGTCCGAGGCACATACTTCAAATCGTGCGGCCCAAGCTCTATAGCCCACTTGGCAATCCGGCCAGTTGCTTCCCGGTTCTGGATGATATCCCCCAAAGGAGCAGAACTGACCACCGTAATTGGATGCCTTTGGAAGTATTGTTTAAGCTTCCGGCTTGCCATAAAAACTCCATACACCAGCTTCTGCCAATGCAGATACCTTTACTTGGACTCAATGAGTACCTCACTGATATAATAGACCGGACGTTGAACCGGATGCTCCTTACCTGCCTCCTTTCGCTCCACCACAATAACCACGCCGACCGCCCGAGCATTAGCAGCAACATATAGCAGTAACGACTCCTTGTCAATGGGAGCGGCGAGCACAGGCGGATTGGCCAATTGCCGCTTTAAGTCCTCAAATGCTTCATCATCAGCAGAACTCCAGAAAAACTGATCCGTCTTCTTCAACATCTGATACAAAGGGATTGCCTTCTCACCAAGACGAGTGATAAACCGGCTTAACGCGGCAATCCGGCCTGCCAGGCATTGAACATCATTGATACACTTCGGTTTAGCCAGGGAGGTGATGGCTGTGATCTTCTCCGGATTAGCCTCAATTCCCCTATTGGACACCAGAAAGCCCAATAACTTGCCCGCGGGTACACCAAAGACGCATTTGTCCGGATTAAGCATCATCTTGTATGTCCTCAGATTATCAAAGGTTTCCTTCAAATCACCAATCAGAGTCTCCTTCTCCCTGGATTTAACCACGATATCATCCACATAAGCATGTACATTACGGCCAATCTGTTTGTGTAGACAATTTTGCACACAACATTGATAAGTTGCCTGGGCACTCTTGAGCCCAAAGGGCATAGACACATAGCAGAAGGCTCCAAAGGGAGTTATGAATGCCATCTTCTCCTGGTCCTTAACTGCCATTTTGATCTGATGATAGCCAGAATATGCATCCAAAAAACTTAAACGCTCACAACCCGCCATAGCATCAATAATTTGATCAATACGGGGGAGGGAAAAAGGATCTGCTGGACAAGCTTTATTAAGATCTGTGTAATCCACACACATGCGCCAGGTGCCGTTTTTCTTAAGGACCAGCACCGGATTGGCAAGCCACTCAGGGTGAGAAACTTCAACAATAAAGCCAGCTGCTAAGAGCCTGGCTACCTCTTCTCCAGTTGCCTTGCGTCTTTCTTCGTTAAACCGGCGGAGGAACTGTTTCACCGGTTTGTATTTAGGATCCACATTAAGGGTGTGCTCAACGAGTTGCCTCGGTACACCTGGCATGTCAGAGGCTTCCATGCAAAAATGTCCCGATTCTCACGGATGAACTCGATGAGCACGCTTTCCTATTTCGGATCCAAATTAGCACTGATGTTGAACTGCTTGGACGAATCGCCAGGTACAAAGTCAACAAGCTTAGTTTCTGCTGCCGATTTGAACTTCAGGGCCGGATCATGCTCCGTAGTTGGCTTATTTAATGGAGTCATGTCCGCCGGATCAACATTGTCCTTATAATACTTCAGCTCCTCGGTGGCACAAACCGACTCTGCATAGGCCGCATCTCCTTCCTCGCACTCCAAAGCAATTTTGCGGCTTCCGTGAACCATTATTGTCCCCTTGTGACCCGGCATCTTGAGCTGTAAATACACATAACAGGGTCGTGCCATAAACTTGGCGTAGGCCGGTCGCCCAAACAGGGCGTGATATGGACTTTGGATTTTTACCACTTCAAACGTCAATGTCTCCGACCTGGAATCATGATCATCCCCAAAGGCCACTTCCAGAGCTATCTTACCAACAGGATATGCTGATCTGCCAGGTACTACACCGTGGAACACCGTATTAGACGGTTTGAGATTTTTATCTGTTAGTCCCATACGACGGAAGGTCTCATAGTACAAGATATTAATGCTGCTCCCTCCATCCATGAGCACCTTAGTGAACTTGTAACCTCTCAACTGCTTTGGGTTGCTCTGGTAACCTGACTGTTGCTACTGTTGGTTGTAACCACCCTGGTTGTTCTGACTATTTTGACCATTATGTCCGCCCGGATTACCATTAAATCCTGAACTGGAATTTCCTCCACCGTAACCCGGCCCGGATCCTGAGCCACCGCCGGAGCCGTGATCATACCGGAAAGCATTAGAATTCTTGAACTCCTGCATAATGAAGCAATCCTTCCAAAGGTGGTTTGCTGGCGCCTCCTTCGTCCCATGTCTTGGACAGGGCTGGCTTAGCAGATAGTTTAGGCGGTCCGGGTTAGGGTTGGGTGCCCCATTACGATTTTTCGGTTTACCCTTGCGTCGCTGGCCATTGTCCTGCGTGTTGGTATTAGCCACAAAGTCCATGTTACCATCCGCTTTACGCTTGCCTCCACCACCATTGCCTGTCCAGTGATGCTGCTGACCTTTGGAGTTGCTGTTCCTCTTTCCCTTCCTTGTCTTGTCATCATCAGATTCGGGATCCTTGGTACTATCAGAATGAGCATATTTCACCAAAGCGGCCATGAGGGTCCCCATGTCAGTGCAATGACGCTTCATCCATCCCAACTTCAGCTTTAGGGGCCCAAACCGGCAGTTGCCTTCTAGGGTTAATACTGTGGTGTCAGTGTTGATGCGGTCTGATGAGTGCAACACTTGTGAAACCCGGCGCACCCAATGAGTCGTTGATTCTCCTTCCTCCTGGACGCAGGCAGCTAAGTCCACTATCGACATAGGCTGTTTACATGTATCCTTGAAATTGCTGATAAACCGGGCTTGTAATTGGGCCCATGAACTGATAGAATTAGCCGGCAAGCTTTTTAACCAAGTACGGTTCGTTCCTTCAAGCATCATGGTGAAGTATTTCGCACACGCCGCGTCATCCACATCAAGCATCTCCATGGCCATCTCATAGCTCTCCACCCATGTCTCTGGAGGTTGATCCACCGTGTAATTTGGTACCTTGCATGGGCCTTTGAAATCCCTGGGCAGGCGCACATTGCGTAAAGCGGGGATAAGGCAAGGCACCCCCAAAGAACTAGAAGTAACACCAGGTTCGATCGAGATAGTTGGACGAACCGGCGTGAGCTGCCGAGCCTGATGCTGTGCGGCTAACTCGGCCTCCCTGCGCGCTCGGGCCCGGTCCACCACTTCCTGAGCGTTATCAGCACCGCCCGCCGGGTTGTTGCCACGGGGTGCTCCACGTCGTTCATTACTCGACACTGCCGGTTCATCCATATGTCTGCTATAGCTCCGGCTTGGACGGGGGGTCGAGTGGATCCGGTCGCGGCTGTACGAGTACGCTTCCTGTTGGACCAAAGCTGTCCTCAGAAGCTCCTTGACCCGTCGCGTCTCTACTGCCTGCGGTGAGTCACCTTCAATTGGAATGGCCTCCAGCCGTGCAGTAGCGGCAACGAGATTGTCCATCGGGTTGGAGTAGTGACCCGGAGGTGTTAAAATAGCCTGAGGTATAATGGTGTTTTGACGAGGCGGGTCCATCTGACGAGGCTGAACCGGTGCACCGGCCCCAGGAGCTTCCGCCCGGTTTCCCTCCAGCGGATTGCTAGTTCTTGCTCCTGGAGTGTTGAAAAGGTCTCTGGCCTCGAAAACCGGAGGCAAACGGGATCGGTGCTTCCTCCTCATGACTTCCTGCGACGCGCGCTGGTCCAACATGAGCCTGTAGGCCTGTGCGTCTAAAGTGGCCCGCTCTGTGGCCATCCTGGTGTCCTCAGGTGCCAGATCCGCCTTGGCCTGGGTGATCTGTTCCTTTATCTTTGCAATCTCCGCGTTATGGACGTCCTGATCCGCCGGATTAGCTTCCGCGATAAGCACAACCAATGCATCAAAGAGCTCTGATAGAACTTGAGCCGGCGGGCGCACAGGGCCTTCTGCCCCGGCAGCCATCGCCGCTGCTGAACCGGAGGTTGTTGCCGCAGCGGTCGAAGAATGAAGCGCTGCTTGTGTGCCAGCCATGAATATTCCAACCCGGTTGGGCAGATCAGAGGGGTCCGGAATACTGCCGCCATCGGAACAGCCTCCAATCCGGCCGTCTTGTAGCTGATAAAGAGATTCGGTTTCTCCGGTCGATGACTTGTCATCGGAACAAACGACGGTCTTGCCGCGAGATTCCGATCCATCCTCATAACTTCCTCCATGGATGACTCCCACGAAGGCACGCTTCATGGCCGGTTTAACCCAGGCGGATCCTGCGCGCTGAGCTGTCTCGACGAGGTCAGTGCAGATGTCCGGCTCAGGGCCCGGTTCACCGATCTTGCCAATGAAAACGTGAATGCCACCAAAGGGGACCTGGTACCCGTACTCAACTGAGCCGGCCTCAGGGCCCCAGCTAGCGTCGTCGATGTAGAGCTTGCCGCGACGACTCTTAGTCATCTGGCCTACAGCGTAGCCCTCGAGTCCTTTAAAGCGGCCCTCCAAGAACCTGAAACCATCATGCGATAGCCCCACGGTGGGCGCCAACTGTCGTGGTTTCGTCACGACAGATGTCCTAGAGAAAGGACTTAGTCGTGGAGCCATCGCGATGGGTTAGCTTGAAGGGGTTAAAGCGGACACAGGGACGCAAGAGAGTTTATACTAGTTCGGCCCCTTCAATGAAGGTAAAAGCCTACGTCTAGTTGTGATGGAATTGATGGGGTTTCGATGACTAGGGAGCAAACAAGCTTCGCCTATGTCTCGATTTGTTGTCTGTCGTCCTTGAACCGCCGCCGGGTCGTCCCCTTATATACACGGGTGACGCCCTTCGGTTCACAGAGTCCCAACACCGGTCGATATTCGTATCCGGGTTGGTCTCTCCTTATTCCTAACTTACAATACAAGTTTATATACAAATACCGGTTTACAGCTACAAGTCTTGAACCGACTATGGGCCTTAGGCCCTCATCTGCCTTCTTGGGCTTTAGCACTCTTGAACTACTGATGAAGTTGACCCAGCCCAGATAGGCCGGTTTACGCCCAGCAGTAATATCCCCAACATGAAGGAAAGATATTCGTTGCTAAGAATGGATCCTTTATAGAGAAGGAATTTCTCTCAAAAGAAGTGAGTGGGTGGAAAGTAGAACTTGATGAGGTAATGGTACCTTCTCCCTTATTGGAAAGTAGTTCATCATAGAAATCAGTTCCAGTGATTCCTACACCAATTAGTGAGGAAGCTAATGATGATGATCATGAAACTTCTGATCAAGTTACTACCGAACCTCATAGGTCAACCAGAGTAAAATCCGCACCAGAGTGGTACGGTAATCCTGTTCTGGAAGTCATGTTACTTGACCATGACGAACCTATGAACTATGAGGAAGCAATGATGAGCCTAGATTCCGCAAAATGGCTTGAGGCCATGAAATCTGAGATGGGATCCATGTATGAGAACAAAGTGTGGACTTTGGTTGACTTGCCCGATGATCGGCAAACCATAGAGAATAAATGGATCTTCAAAAAGAAGACTGACGCTGACGGTAATGTTACTGTCTACAAAGCTCGACTTGTTGTGAAATATGACCTAGAGGCAATAATAAAGTTATTATTTATTTCCTTATTCTCATGATAAATGTTTATTATTCATGCTAGAATTGTATTAACCGGAAACGTAATACATGTGTGAATACATAGACAAACAGAGTGTCACTAGTATGCCTCTACTTGACTAGCTCATTAATCAAAGATGGTTATGTTTCCTAGCCATTGACATGAGTTGTCATTTGATTAACGGGATCACATCATTAGGAGAATGATGTGATTGACTTGACCCATTCTGTTAGCTTAGCACTCGATCGTTTAGTATGTTGCTACTACTTTCTTCATGACTTATACATGTTCCTATGACTATGAGATTATGCAACTCCTGTTTATCGGAGGAACACTTTGTGTGCTACCAAATGTCACAACGTAACTGGGTGATTATAAAGGTGCTCTACAGGTGTCTCCGAAGGTACTTGTTGGGTTGGCGTATTTCGAGATTAGGATTTGTCACTCCGATTGTCGGAGAGGTATCTCCGGGCCCTCTTGGTAATACACATCATTTAAGCCTTGCAAGCATTGCAACTAATGAGTTAGTTGCGGGATGATGTATTACAGAACGAGTAAAGAGACTTGCTGGTAACGAGATTGAACTAGGTATTGAGATACCGACGATCGAATCTCGGGCAAGTAATATACCGATGACAAAGGGAACACCGTATGTTATTATGCGGTCTGACCGATAAAGATCTTCGTAGAATATGTGGGAGAAAATATGTGCATCCAGGTTCCGCTATTGGTTATTGACCGCAGACGTGTCTCGGTCATGTCTACATAGTTCTCGAACCCGTAGGGTCCGGACGCTTAACGTTTTGATGCAGTTATATTATGAGTTTATATGTTTTGATGTACTAAAGGTTGTTCGGAGTCCCGGATATGATCACGGACATGACGAGGAGTCTCGAAATGGTCGAGACATGAAGATTGGTATATTGGAAGCCTATATTTGGATATCGGAATTGTTCCGGGTGAAATCAGGATTTTACCGGAGTACCAGAGGGGTTACCGGAACCCCCTGGGGGTTAATGGGCCATAGTGGGCCTTAGTGGAGAAGAGGAGTGGCGGCCAGGGCGAGGGCCGCGCGCCCCTCCCCCTAGTCCGAATAGGACAAGGAGAGGGGGGCGGCGCCCCCCTTTCCTTCTTCTCCTCCACCTCTTTCCCCTCTTCTCCTAATCGAACAAGGAAAAGGGAGGGAGTCCTACTCCTGGTAGGAGTAGGACTCCTCCTGGTGCGCCCCTCCTGGCCGTCTGGACCTCCCCCCTTGCTCCTTTATATATGGGGGCAGGGGGCACCCTAGAGACACAGCAATTGATCGTTTGATCTTTTAGTCGTGTGCGGTGCCCCCCTCCACCATAGTCCACCTCGATAATACGGTAGCGGTGCTTAGGCGAAGCCCTGCGTCGGTAGAACATCATCATCGTCACCATGCCGTCGTGCTGACGAAACTCTCCCTCAACACTCGGCTAGATCGGAGTTCGAGGGACGTCATCGGGCTGAACGTGTGCTGAACTCGGAGGTGCCGTACGTTCGGTACTTGATCGGTCGGATCGTGAAGATGTACGACTACATCAACCGCGTTGTGCTAACGCTTCCGCTTTCGGTCTACGAGGGTACGTGGACAATACTCTCCCCTCTCGTTGCTGTGCATCACCATGATCTTGCGTGTGTGTAGGATTTTTTTTGAAATTACTACGTTCCCCAACAGTGGTATCCGAGCCAGGTTTTATGCGTAGATGTCATATGCACAAGTAGAACACAAGTGAGTTGTGGGCGATATAAGTCATACTGCTTACCAACATGTCATACTTTGGTTCGACGGTATTGTTGGATGAAGCGGCCCGGACCGACATTACGCGTACGCTTACGCGAGACTGGTTCTACCGACGTGCTTTGCACACAGGTGGCTGATACGTCTCCAACGTATCTATAATTTTTGATTGCTCCATGCTATATTATCTACTGCGTTGGACATTATTGGGCTTTATTATCCACTTTTCTATTATTTTTGGGACTAACCTATTAACCGGAGGCCCAGCCCAGAATTGCTGTTTTTTTGCCTGTTTTAGGGTTTCGAAGAAAAGGAATATCAAACGGAGTCCAAACGGAATGAAACCTTCGGGAACGTGATTTTCTCAACGAACATGACCCAGGAGACTTGGACCCTACGTCAAGACACAAAAGAGGAGGCCACGAGGTAGGGGGGCGCGCCTACCCCCACCAGGCGCGCCCTCCACCCTCGTGGGCTCCCTGTTGCTCCATCGACGTACTCCTTCCTCCTATATATACCTACGTACCCCCAAACGATCAGATACGGAGCCAAAAACCTAATTCCACCGCCGCAACTTTCTGTATCCACGAGATCCCATCTTGGGCCTGTTCCGGAGCTCCGTCGGAGGGGGCATCGATCACGGAGGGCTTCTACATCAACACCATAGCCCTTCCGATGAAGTGTGAGTAGTTTACCTCAGACCTACGGGTCCATAGTTATTAGATAGATGGCTTCTTCTCTCTTTTTGGATCTCAATACAATGTTCTCCCCCTCTCTTGTGGAGAACTATTCGATGTAATCTTCTTTTTGCGGTGTGTTTGTTGAGACCGATAAATTGTGGGTTTATGATCAAGTCTATCTATGAACAATATTTGAATCTTCTCTGAATTCTTTTATGTATGATTGGTTATCTTTGCAAGTCTCTTCGAATTATCAGTTTGGTTTGGCATACTAGATTGGTCTTTCTTGCAATGGAAGAAGTGCTTAGCTTTGGGTTCAATCTTGCAGTGTCCTTTCCCAGTGACAGTAGGGGCAGCAAGGCACGTATTGTATTGTTGCCATCGAGGATAACAAGATGGGGTTTTCATCATATTTCATGAGTTTATCCCTCTACATCATTTCATCTTGCTTAAGGCGTTACTCTGTTTTTAACTTAATACTCTAGATGCATGCGGGATAGCGTTCGATGAGTGGAGTAATAGTAGTAGATGCAAGCATGAGTTGGTCTACTTGTCTCGGACATGATGCCTATATACATGATCATACCTAGATATTCTCATAACAATGCTCAATTATGTCAATTCCTCAACAATAATTTGTTCACCCACCGTAGAATACTTATGCTCTCGAGAGAAGCCACCAGTGAAAACTATGGCCCCCTGGTCTATCTTTATCATATTAATCTCCTACAACTTAGTTATTTCCTTTGCTCTTTACTTTGCCTTTATTTTACTTTGCATTTTTATCATAAAAATACCAAAAATATTATCTTATCATATCTATCAGATCTCACTCTCGTAAGTGGCTGTGTAGGGATTGACAACACCTATTCGCGTTGGTTGCGAGGATTTATTTGTTTTGTGCAGGTACGAGGGACTCGCGCGTAGCCTCCTACTGGATTGATACCTTGGTTCTCAAAAACTGAGGGAAATACTTACGCTACTTTGCTGCATCATCACTTCCTCTTCGGGGAAAACCAACGCAGTGCTCAAGAGGTAGCAAGAAGGATTTCTAGCACCGTTGCCAGGGAGGTCTACGCAAAAGTCAACATACCAAGTACCCATCACATACCCTTATTTCCCACATTACATTATTTGCCATTTGCCTCTCGTTTTCCTCCCCCCACTTCACCCTTGCCGTTTTTTTCGCCCTCTCTCTCTCTATCCTCCCTCTCTTTCTCTATTTGCCTCTTTTTGTCTGCTTGCTTCTTGTTTGCTTGTGTGTTAGTTTGCTTGCTTGTCACGATGGCTCAAGATAATAGGAAATTATGTGACTTCACGAATACCAACAACAATGATTTTATTAGCACTCCGTTTGCTCCTCTTACCGATGCTGAATCTTGTGAAATTAATACTGCTTTGCTGAATCTTGTCATGAAAGATCCGTTTTCCAGCTTTCCTAGTGAAGATGCCGCTACCCATCTAAATAGCTTTGTTGATTTGTGTGATATGCAAAAGAAGAAAGATGTGGATAATGATATTGTTAAATTGAATCTATTTCCTTTTTCACTTAGAGATCGTGCTAAAACTTGGTTTTCGTCTTTGCCTAAAAATAGTATTGATTCATGGAATAAGTGCAAAGATGCTTTTATCTCTAAGTATTTTCCTCCCGCTAAGATCATCTCTCTTAGAAACAATATTATGAATTTTAAGAAACTTGATCATGAACATGTTGCACAAGCTTGGGAGAGAATGAAACTAATAATACATAATTGCCCTACTCATTGTTTGAATTTGTGGATGATTATACAAAATTTTTATGCCGGATTGAATTTTGTTTCTAGAAATCTTTTAGATTCGGCCGCGGGAGGCACTTTTATGGAAATCACTTTAGGAGAAGCTACTAAACTCCTAGATAATATTATGGTTAATTATTCTCAATGGCATACTGAAAGATCTACTAATAAAAAGGTGCATGCGATAGAAGAAATTAATGTTTTGAGTGGAAAGATGGATGAACTTATGAAATTATTTGCTAATAAGAGTGTTTCTTCTGATCCTAATGATATGCCCTTGTCTACTTTGATTGAGAATAATAATGAATCTATGGATAAGAATTTTGTTGGTAGGAACAATTTTGGTAACAACGCGTATAGAGGAAATTTTAATCCTAGGCCTTATCCTAGTAATCCCTCTAATAATTATGGTAATTCCTACAACAATTCTTATGGAAATTATAATAAGATTCCCTCTGATTTTGAATCTAATATTAAAGAATTTATTACTTTGCAAAAGAATTTTAATGCTTTGATTGAAGAAAAATTGATTAAGATTGATGAGTTGGCTAGGAACGTTGATAGAATTTCTCTTGATGTTGATTCTTTAAAACTTAGATCTATTCCACCTAAGCATGATATCAATGAGTCTCTCAAAGCTATGAGAATTTCCATTGATGAGTGCAAAGAAAGAACCGCTAGGATGCGTGCTAAGAAAGATGCCTTTATAAGAGCGTGTTCTTCTAGTTTCTATGAAAATAAAGATGAAGATCTAAAAGTTATTGATGTTTCCCCTATTAAAACTTTGTTTTTAAATATGAATCTTGATAATGATGGGACTGAATATGATCCACCTTTGCCTAGAAGGTGTTCCAAGAATTCGGAATTTTTTGATCTTGATTCTAAAATTGATAAAAGTGGGATTGAAGAAATTAAAACCCTAGATGTTGCTAAACCCACTATTATGGATTTCAAGGAATTTAACTATGAAAATTACTCTTTGATTGATTGTATTTCCTTTTTACAATCCGTGCTAAATTCTCCTCGTGCTTATAGTCAAAATAAAGCATTTACTAAACATATCGTTGATGCCTTGATGCAATCTTATGAAGAAAAACTTGAATTGGAAGTTTCTATCCCTAGAAATCTTTGTGATGAGTGGGAACCAACTATTAAAATTAAAATTAAAGATCATGAATGCTATGCTTTATGTGATTTGGGTGCTAGTGTTTCCACGATTCCAAAGACTTTGTGTGATTTGTTAGGTTTCCGTGATTTTGATGATTGCTCTTTAAACTTGCACCTTGCGGATTCCACTATTAAGAAACCTATGGGAAGAATTAATGATGTTATTATTGTTGCATATAGTAATTATGTGCCCGAAGATTTTATTGTTCTTGACATAGATTGCAATCCTTCATGTCCTATTATTCTTGGTAGACCTCTCCTTAGAACGATTGGTGCAATTATTGATATGAAGGAAAGGAAATATTAGATTCCAATTTCCATTAAGGAAAGGCATGGAACACTTTCCTATAAAGAAAATTAAATTACATTATGTATCTATTATGAGAGCCACTTATGGATTGTCTACCAAAGATGGCAATACCTAGATCTATTCTTGCTTGTTATGCCTAGCTAGGGGCGTTAAACGATAGCGCTTGTTGGGAGGCAACCCAATTTTATTTTTATTCATTGCTTTTTGCTCCTGTTTAGTAATAAATAATTTATCTATCCTCTGTTTTGGTTGTGTTTTTTGTGTTTAATTAGTGTTTGTGCCAAGTAGAACCGTTGGGAAGACTTGGGGAAAGTCTTGTTACACTTGCTATAAAAAACAGAAACTATAGCGCTCATGATAACTGCTGCCATTTTTATTTGTAAAGTTATATTTAGTTAATTATTTTTGCAGACGATTAATAGATAAATTCCTCACGTCCAGAAATTTATTTTAGAATTTTTGGGGTTCCAGATCTTGCGCTAGCTATATATTACTACAGACTGTTCTGTTTTTGACAGATTCTGTTTTTCGCGTGTTGTTTGCTTATTTTGATGAATCTATGGCTAGTAAAATAGTTCATAAACCATAGAGAAGTTGGGATACAGTAGGTATAACACCAATATAAATAAATAATGAGTTCATTACAGTACCTTGAAGTGGTCTTTTGTTTTCTTTCGCTAACGGAGCTCACGAGATTTTCTACTTTAAGTTTTGTGTTGCGAAGTTTTCAAGTTTTGGGTAAAGATTTGATGGATTATGGAACAAGGAGTGGCAAGAGCCTAAGATTGGGGATGACCATGGCACCCGCAAGATAATCTAAGGACACCTAAAAGCCAAAGCTTGGGGATGCCCCGGAAGGCATCCCCTCTTTCGTCTACTTCCATCGGCAACTTTACTTGGAGCTATATTTTTATTCGCCACATGATATGTGTTTTGCTTGGAGCGTCTTGTATGATTTGAGTATTTACATTTTAGTTTATCACAATCATCCTTGCTTTACACACCTTTTGAGAGAGCCATACATGATTTGGAATTTGTTAGAATACTCTATGTGCTTCGCTTATATCTTTTGAGTTATGTAGTTTTGCTCTAGTACTTCACATATCTTTTAGAGCATGGTGGTGGATTTGTTTTATAGAAACTATTGTTCTCTCATGCTTCACTTAGATTATTTTGAGAGTCTTAAATAGCATGGTAATTTGCTTAAAGTCCTAATATGCTTGGTATATAAGATTAATAATAAACCTTTCTTATGAGTGTGTTGAATACTATGAGAAGTTCGATGCTTGATAATTGTTTTGAGATATGAAGATGGTGATATTAAAGTTGTGCTAGTAGAGTAGTTGTGAATTTGAAGAATACTTGTGTTAAAGTTTGTGATTCCCATAGCATGCACGTATGGTGAACCGTTATGTGATGAAGTCGGAGCATGATTTATTTTTTGATTGTCTTCCTTATGAGTGGCGGTCGGGGACGAGCGATGGTCTTTTCCTACCAATATATCCCCCTAGGAGCATGCACGTAATACTTTGCTTTGATAACTTGTAGATTTTTGCAATAAGTACATGAGTTCTTTATGACTAATGTTGAGTCCATGGATTATACGCTCTTTTCTCACCCTTCCACCTTTGCTAGCCTCTCTAATACCGCGCACCTTTCTCCGGTATCATACACCCACCATATACCTTCCTCAAAACAGCCACCATACCTACCTATTATGGCATTTCCATAGCCACTCCGAGATATATTGCCATGCAACTTTCCACCATTCCGTTTATTATGACACACTCCATCATTGTCATATTGCTTAGCATGATCATGTAGTCGACATCATATTTGTAGCAAAGCCACCATTCATAATTCTTTCATACATGTCACTCATGAGTCATTGCATATCCCGGTACACCGCCGGAGGCATTTATATAGAGTCATATTTTGTTCTAAGTATCGAGTTTTAATTGTTGAGTTGTAAGAAAAATAAAAGTGTGATGATCATCATTATTAGAGCATTGTCCCAGTGAGGAAAGGATGATGGAGACTATGATTCCCCCACAAGTCGGGATGAGACTCCAGACTAAAAATAAAAAAATAAAAGAGGCCATAAAAAAAGAGAAAAGGCCCAAATAAAAAAATGAGAGAAAAAGAGAGAAGGGACAATGCTACTATCCTTTTACCACACTTGTGCTTCAAAGTAGCACCATGATATTCATGATAGAGAGTCTCCTATGTTGTCACTTTCATATATTAGTGGGAATTTTTCATTATAGAACTTGGCTTGTATATTCCAATGATGGGCTTCCTCAAATTGCCCTAGGTCTTCATTAGCAAGCAAGTTGGATGCACACCCACTTAGTTTCTTTTTGAGATTTCATATACTTATGGCTCTAGTGCATCCGTTGCATGGAAATCCCTACTCACTCACATTGATATCTATTGATGGGCATCTCCATAGCCCGTTGATACGCCTAGTTGATGTGAGACTATCTTCTCCCTTTTTGTCTTCTCCACAACCACCATTCTATTCCACCTATAAGTGCTATGTCCATGGCTCACTCTCATGTATTGCGTGAAATTGAAAAAGTTACAGAACACCAAAAGTATGAAACAATTGCTTGGCTTGTCATCGGGGTTGTGCATGATTTAAATATTTTGTGTGGTGAAAATAGAGCATAGCCAGACTATATGATTTTGTAGGGATAACTTTCTTTGGCCATGTTATTTTGAGAAGACATAATTGCTTTGTTAGTATGCTTGAAGTATTATTATTTTTATGTCAATATTAAACTTTTGTCTTGAATCTTTCGGATCTGAATATTCATACCACAATTAAGAAGAATTACATTAAAATTATGCCAAGTAGCACTCCGCATCAAAAATTCTATTTTTATCATTTACCTACTCGAGGACGAGCAGTAATTAAGCTTGGGGATGCCTGATACGTCTCCAACGTATTTATAATTTTTGATTGCTCCATGCTATATTATCTACTGTTTTGGATATTATTGGGCTTTATTATCCACTTTTATATCATTTTTGGGACTAACCTATTAACTGGAGGCCCAACCCAGAATTGTTGTTTTTTGCCTGTTTTAGGGTTTCGAAGAAAAGGAATATCAAACGGAATCCAAATGGAATGAAACCTTCGGGAACGTGATTTTCTCAACGAACAAGACCCAGGAGATTTGGACCCTACGTCAAGACACAAAAGATGAGGCTACGAGGTAGGGGGCGCGCCTACCCCCACCAGGCGCGCCCTCCTCCCTCGTGGGCCCCCTGTTGCTCCACCGACGTACTCCTTCCTCCTATATATACCTACGTACCCCCAAACGATCAGATACGGAGCCAAAAACCTAATTCCACCACCGCAACTTTCTGTATCCATGAGATCCCATCTTGGGGCCTGTCCCGGAGCTTCGCCGTAGGGGGCATCGATCACGGAGGGCTTCTACATCAACACCATAGCCCTTCCGATGAAGTGTGAGTAGTTTACCTCAGACCTATGGGTCCATAGTTATTAGCTAGATGACTTCTTCTCTCTTTTTGGATCTCAATACAATGTTCTCCCCCTCTCTTGTGGAGAACTATTCGATGTAATCTTCTTTTTGCGGTGTGTTTGTTGAGATCGATGAATTGTGGGTTTATGATCAAGTCTATCTATGCACTATATTTGAATCTTCTCTGAATTCTTTTATGTACAATTGGTTATCTTTGCAAGTCTCTTCGAATTATCAGTTTGGTTTGGCCTACTAGATTGATCTTTCTTGCAATGGGAGAAGTGCTTAGCTTTGGGTTCAATCTTGTGGTGTCCTTTCCCAGTGACAATAGGGGCGGCAAGGCACATATTGTATTGTCGCCATCGAGGATAACAAGATGGGGTTTTCATCATATTGCATGAGTTTATCCCTCTACATCATGTCATCTTGCTTAAGGTGTTACTCTGTTTTTAACTTAATACTCTAGATGCATGCTGGATAGTGGTCGATGAGTGGAGTAATAGTAGTAGATGCAGGCAGGAGTCGGTCTACTTGTCTCGGACGTGATGCCTATATACATGATCATACCTAGATATTCTCATAACAATGCTCAATTCTGTCAATTGCTCAACAATAATTTGTTCACCCACCGTAGAATACTTATGCTCTCGAGAGAAGCCACTAGTGAAACCTATGGCCCCCGGGTCTATCTTTATCATATTAATCTCCTACAACTTAGTTATTTCCTTTGCTCTTTACTTTGCCTTTATTTTACTTTGCATCTTTATCATAAAAATACCAAAAATATTATCTTATCATATCTATCAGATCTCACTCTCGTAAGTGGCCGTGTAGGGATTGACAACCCCTATTCGCGTTAGTTGCGAGGATTTATTTGTTTTGTGCAGGTACGAGGGACTCGCGCGTAGCCTCCTACTGGATTGATACCTTGTTTCTCAAAAACTAAGGGAAATACTTACGCTACTTTACTCCATCATCCCTTCCTCTTCGGGGAAAACAAACGCAGTGCTCAAGAGGTAGCAATGGCTGGCGGGTGTCAGTTTCTCCAACTTTAGTTGAACCGAGTGTGGCTACGCCCGGTCCTTGCGAAGGTTAAAACAACACCAACTTGGCAAACTATCGTTGTGGTTTTGATGCATAGGTAACAACGGTTCTTGCTAAGCCCAGTAGCAGCCACGTAAAACTTGCAACAACAAAGTTGAGGACATCTAACTTGTTTTTGCAGGGCATGTTGTGATGTGATATGGTCAAGACATGATGCTAAATTTTATTGTATGAGATGATCATGTTTTGTAACCAAGTTATCGGCAACTGGCAGGAGCCATATGGTTGTCGCTTTATTGTATGCAATGCAATCGCCCTGTAATGCTTTACTTTATGACTAAGCGGTAGCGATAGTCATAGAAGCATAAGATTGGCGAGACGACAACGATGCTATGATGGAGATCATGGTGTCGCACCGGTGATGATGGTGATCATGACGGTGCTTCGGAGATGGAGATCACAAGCACAATATGATGATGGCCATATCATATCACTTATATTGATTGCATGTGATGTTTATCTTTTATGCATCTTATCTTGCTTTGATTGACGGTAGCATTATAAGATGATCTCTCACTAAATTTCAAGATAAAAGTGTTCTCCCTGAGTATGCACCGTTGCCAAAGTTCGTTGTGCCCAGACACCATGTGATGATCTGGTGTGATAAGCTCTACGTCCATCTACAACGGGTGCAAGACAGTTTTGCACACGCAGAATACTCATGTTAAACTTGACGAGCCTAGCATATGCAGATATGGCCTCGGAACACTGAGACCGAAAGGTCGAGCGTGAATCATATAGTAGATATGATCAACATAGTGATGTTCACCATTGAAAACTACTCCATTTCACGTGATGATCGGTTATGGTTTAGTTGATTTGGATCATGTGGTCACTTAGAGGATTAGAGGGATGTTTATCTAAGTGGGAGTTCTTAAGTAATATGATTAATTGAACTTAAATTTATCATGAACTTAGTACCTGATAGTATCTTGCTTGTCTATGTTGATTGTAGATAGATGGCCCGTGCTGTGTTCCGTTGAATTTTAATGCGTTCCTTGAGAAAGCAAAGTTGAAAGATGATGGTAGCAATTACACAGACTGGGTCCGTAACTTGAGGATTATCCTCATTACTACACAGAAGAATTATGTCCTGGAAGCACCGCTGGGTGCCAGGCCTGCTGCTGGAGCAACTGACGACATTAAGAATGTCTGGCAAAGCAAAGCTGATGACTACTCGATAGTTCAGTGTGCCATGCTTTACGGCTTAGAATCGGGACTTCAACGATGTTTTGAACGTCATGGAGCATATGAGATGTTCCAGGAGTTGAAGTTAATATTTCAAGCAAATGCCCGGATTGAGAGATATGAAGTCTCCAATAAGTTCTACAGCTGCAAGATGGAGGAGAATAGTTTTGTCAGTGAGCATATACTCAAAATGTCTGGGCATAACAATCACTTGATTCAACTGGGAGTCAATCTTCCGGATGATAGCGTCATTGACAGAATTCTTCAATCACTGCCACCAAGCTACAAGAGCTTCGTGATGAACTATAACATGCAAGGGATGGATAAGACGATTCCCGAGCTCTTCGCAATACTAAAGGCTACGGAGGTAGAAATAAAGAAAGAGCATCAAGTGTTGATGGTCAATAAGACCACCAATTTCAAGAAAAAGGGCAAAGGGAAGAAGAAGGGGAACTTCAAGAAGAACAGCAAGCAAGTTGCTGCTCAAGAGAAGAAACCCAAGTCTGGACCTAAGCCTGAGACTGAGTGCTTCTACTGCAAACAGACTGTTCACTGGAAGCGGAACTGCCCCAAGTATTTGGCGGATAAGAAGGATGGAAGGTGAACAAAGGTATATGTGATATACATGTTATTAATGTGTACCTTACCAGAGCTTGCAGTAGCACCTGGGTATTTGATACTGGTTCTGTTGCTAATATTTGCAACTCGAAACAGGGACTACGGATTAAGCGAACACTGGCCAAGGACGAGGTGACGATGCGCATGGGAAACGGTTCCAAAGTCGATGTGATCGTCGTCGGCACGCTACCTCTACATCTACCTTCGGGATTAGTATTAGACCTAAATAATTGTTATTTGCTGCCAACGTTGAGCATGAACATTATATCTGGATCTTGTTTGATGCAAGATGGTTATTCATTTAAATCAGAGAATAGTGGTTGTTCTATTTATATGAGTAATATCTTTTATGGTCATGCACCCTTGAAGAGTGGTCTACTTTTGATGAATCTCAATAGTAGTGATACACATATTCATAATGTTGAAGCCAAAAGATGCAGAGTTGATAATGATAGTGCAACTTATTTGTGGCACTGCCGTTTAGGTCATATCGGTGTAAAGCGCATGAAGAAACTCCATACTGATGGACTTTTGGAACCACTAGATTATGAATCACTTGGTACTTGCGAACCGTGCCTCATGGGCAAGATGACTAAAACGCCATTCTCCGGTACTATGGAGAGAGCAACCGATTTGTTAGAAGTCATACATACAGATGTATGTGGTCCGATGAATGTTGAGGCTCGCGGCGGATATCGTTATTTTCTCACCTTCACAGATGATTTGAGCAGATATGGGTATATCTATGAAAGTGCAACTATCCCTAGGTGGTTTTGGTAATTTATAACAACATATAGCTCATTGAGCTAATGCTATTCCAAGATGATTATTTCAGGAAAGCTCAATGATTGGCATGGCATGGATGTGAAAATGGAACCCTCAAAATGCCAAGGACAAAGGATTGGCTCAAGCTCAAAATCTAAAGAATCTTCATTTTATATTTTAGTGATCCAAGATCACATTGAGTCTTTAGGAAAAGCCAATACTATCAAGGAGGGATGAGGTGTTGCTTAATGAGCCTCTTGCTTCATGTGCTTAGTGATATGCTCCAAAACCCTCAACTACTTTCCCATATCCACATATGACCTAAACCCTAAGCCAAACTCGGTCCTACCGATTCTTCCTATCCGGCGCCACCGAGTTTCATTTGTCATAAGCCACTGCCAAACCCTAGCAATTCGGTCCTACCGATAGGGATCTCGCTCTCACCGAGATGGGGTTTCAAACTCTCTGTTTCCCTTTCGTAACTTTTCGGTCTCACCGAAAGAGCGAATCGGTCCCACCGAGATTGCAATGTAAACTCAGTGTTTCCCTTTTGTAACTTTTCGGTCTCACCGAAAGAGCAAATCGGTCCCACCGAGTTTGCCTGGCCAACTCTCTGGTTAGCTAATTACCAAATTCGGTCTCACCGAGTTTGTGTAATCGGTCTCACCGAGATTACGTTATGCCCAAACCCTAACCATATCGGTCCTACCGAGTTGCATGTCAGTCCCACCGAAAATCACTAACGGTCACTAGGTTTACATTTTCGGTCCGACCGAGTTTATTGATTCGGTCCCACCGAGATTGGAAAACTGTGTGTAACGGTTTGATTTTGTGTGGAGGCTATATATACCCCTCCACCTCCTTCTCATTCGAATATAGAGCCATCAGAACACATACACCATTCCAACTCATATGTTCTGAGAGAGAACCACCTACTCATGTGTTGAGACCAAGACATTCCATTCCTACCATATGAATCTTGATCTCTAGCCTTCCCAAGTTGCTTTCCACTCAAATCTTCTTTCCACCAAATCCAAATCCTATGAGAGAGAGTTGAGTGTTGGGGAGACTATCATTTGAAGCACAAGAGCAAGGAGTTCATTACCTACACACCATTTGTTACTTCTTGGAGAGTGGTGTCTCCTAGATTGGCTAGGTGTCACTTGGGAGCCTCCGACAAGATTGTGGAGTTGAACCAAGGAGTTTGTAAGGGCAAGGAGATCGCCTACTTCGTGAAGATCTACCACTAGTGAGGCAAGTCCTGTGTGGGCGATGGCCATGGTGGGATAGACAAGGTTGCTTCTTCGTGGACCCTTTGTGGGTGGTTGCTTCTTCGTGGACCCTTCGTGGGTGGAGCCCTGTGTGGACTCGCACAACCGTTACCCTTGGGTGGAGCCCTGTGTGGACTCGCGCAACCGTTACCCTTCGTGGGTTGAAGTCTCCATCAACGTGGATGTAGGATAGCACCACCTATCCGAACCACGGGAAAAACATCCGTGTCTCCAATTGCGTTTGAATTCTTCAAACCCTTCCCTTTACATTCTTGCAAGTTGCATGCTTTACTTTCCGCTGCCAATATACTCTTTGCATGCTTGCTTGAATTGTGTGATGATTGCTTGACTTGTCCTAAAATAGCTAAAATCTGCCAAGAACTAAAATTGGGAAAAGGTTAAGTTTTTATTTGGTCAAGTAGTCTAATCACCCCCCTCTAGACATACTTTCGATCCTACAAGTGGTATCAGAGCTTTGGTCTCCATTTGCTTGATCTCCATAGCTTTTGGTGGTCATAGCCTTGGTTTCACAACCTAGGAGAGTATGGCGTCTAGCGAGGGAAATTATCACCGTAGAGGTCCTTACTTTGATGGTACTAATTTTGCTAGTTGGAAGCATAAAATGAAAATGCATATTCTTGGACATAACCCCGTCGTTTGGGCTATTGTGTGTGTTGGTTTGCAAGGTGACTTCTTTGATGGGAGAGAACCAAACCGTGAAGCTACCGCGGATGAGTTGAAGATGTTGCAATACAATGCTCAAGCTTGTGATATTCTCTTCAATGGATTGTGCCCCGAAGAATTCAACAAAATCAGCCGTCTTGAGAATGCAAAGGAAATTTGGGACACTTTGATTGATATGCACGAAGGTACCGACTCCGTCAAGCAATCCAAGTTGGATGTGCTTCAAAGCCAACTTGACAAGTTCAAGATGAAGGATGGTGAAGGTGTCGCTGAAATGTACTCTAGGCTTGCTCTCGTCACAAATGAGATTGCTGGCTTAGGAAGTGAAGAGATGACCGATAGATTCATCATCAAGAAGATTCTGAGAGCCTTGGATGGAAAATATGATACCGTGTGCACATTGATCCAAATGATGCCCAATTACAAAGATCTCAAGCCAACGGAGGTGATTGGAAGAATTGTTGCTCATGAGATGTCACTTAAGGATAAAGAGGAACTTCACAACAAATCAAGTGGTGCCTATAAAGCCTCATGTGAAGCCCCAACATCATCAAGTGAGAAAAAAGACTTCAATGAAATATTGAGCTTAATGGTGATGAACTTCAACAAGTTCTACAAGAGTAGAAGCAAAGATAGAAGCTTCAAGTCAAGGTCCTACAATGACAAAAGATCTTCTAGTCGAGAGCGAAACTGCTACAATTGTGGAAGACCCGGACACTATTCCAATGAGTGTACGACTCCCTACAAGAGAAGAGAAGATTCTCCAAGAAGAAGAAGCAAAGAATCACCACCAAGAGAGAGAAGGAGTAGAGATGATCGTTATGAACGAAGATACTCATGGAGAAGCAAGGATTCGGAAAGGAAGGAAAAATCATCAAGGAGCTACACAAGAAGAAGACATCAAGCTCATGTTGGTGAATGGGTATCCGGCTCCGACTCCGACAGCCACTCCGAGAGAAGTTATCACTCCGACTCCGAAGATACTCAAGATGAAGGTGTTGCCGGTCTAGCACTTGTGTCAACCAACTCCTACGACATATTTGACTCACCAAATGAAGGAATTGGAAGATGCTTCATGGCCAAAGGTCCTAAGGTAACACACCCCGAGTATGTTGATTTCAATAGTGATGAAGATGACTTGTTAGGTGATGATTTGCTTGTTGACAACTCTAGTGATGAATACTATGATGAAATGTCAATTAATCATGATAATCAAGATAAAACGAATGACAATGATAAGGAGAAGATTGAGGCTCTAACTAAAGAACTAAACACTCTTAAGTTAGCTCATGAAACTATCTTTGAAGATGATCGAGAACTTTTAAGAGCTCATGAGAAATTACGCTTTGAAAAGCTCAATCTTGAGAAAGAGCATGAGTTCTTAAAGGCAATCAATGATGATCTCCGCAAGAAAAGTTCTTCTTACATTGCCAAGCGTTTACTCTTATCTACTTACATGCCTCAAGTCAAGTCTAGTAACAAGAAAGATTCTTCCTCTAGAAGTAACAATGATCATGCTAAATCCAATATTGTTGCTTCTAGTAGTTCTCTTGATTCCACTAATGATTCTCTTAGCCAAGTTACACTTGAGCAAGAAAATAGTTTATTGAAGGGAATTATAGAGAAAGTAGTGTACAAAAGCCTTGACGGGAGTAAGCAATTCGAGGAAATTGTGCGCAAGCAAGGAATGCACTGGAAGAATCAAGGTGTTGGTTTTGAACGGAAGTTCAATGCCAATGGAGTTGAGTGGGAAGAAGATCAATACCCCAAGACAAAGTTTGTTCCTCAACAAGAGAAGTATGATACTTCTTTCAAGGGGACACAAGCTCAAGATGATCTTCCACCACAAGACTACAAGCAAAAAGGCAAGGACAAGCTTCAAGAGGAAATTGATGCATTTGAAGAAGCTCCAAAGACCTTAGTCAAGTGGATTCCCAAGACTACTTCAAGTTCCACTTCATCAAGTACGACTACAACTCCAAGGATTCCCATCAAGATGATGTGGATCCAAAAGAAGAAGAACTAGAGAGTTCTTGAGGGTGACTCCGCCAACATACTTCACTCTTATCATTTTGGCAAGAACAAGTGCAATCAACTTCCACATCTTGCACTAGTTCAAGGAGTCACAAACCCTCTTGTTGGTAAGACAAGGGACAAGGTAACCTAAAAGTTTTCATGGACATCATCTTGTGTGTGCATCACTCTATGTCTATGGATATCCTTGTTTGTTCCTTGTGGGACTAACCCATGTAGGTACTGAAAGTGCAATTCACTCAAATGGATAGCTCCAAGAGATCTACATCAACATTGAGCATCCACATCTTCAATATCTACATGAAGTCATCATCGACAAAACCCAAGGTTAGTTCATCCCTCTTAGGGGGGATATCACATCTAGGGGGAGCTTTACTCTAAGACTTGAGCTAAAGCAACTCTAAAGATGTGAACAAAACAATGCTTTATGTAAAAGTGGTAACCCCACTTGAGCTTAAACGATGAGTATGACCTATGATCAAGTGCTCTCACTTGACTCCTAAGTCAATATACTCATATATAGATGACCTAGTCATCGCAAATTGCTTGATAGATGCTAGAATTGGTTGTGCATGCCTTGTCACATATTTCATTTGCCATCTTATTGTGTGAGCATGCTGGTTGCATATTTTACTCATTCGAGGACATCCACTTGTTGTTTTTGATTGTTTGGTTTTACTTTCTTTTGCCAAGTGGATGGACAAGAATGCCTAAGTACCTCCTCTAGCTATCTATGCTTTTCTCGTCTCAAATTCTATTCATGCTGCATCACAAAATTTGATCAAGTCAAATTCGAACCACTCTGTGTGAGGAGCGCTCGGAGTCCCCGATTCGTCATAGACTTAAACTTCCAAAACCTCTTTATGATTCTCGGTCTGACCGATACTCCACTTTCTGTCCTACCGAGATCATTAAGTTGATCTAGGTTTTCGATCTCGGTGCAACCGATTTGAACATTCCGATCACACCGAGTTTCAGTAACTGCACGCAGTTATGAATCTCGGTGCCACCGAGTTGTTCCACTCGGTCACACCGACAGGGTCGGGCTATATATAGTCACGGGCAAAATTTTGGAAATTTCTCCGAACCCCTTTGCCCGCGCGATAGCCTGCTCTACCCTCGTGGTCTCCGGATCGTCTTCTCGCCGCCAGCCGCCTCCAGTAGCTGGTCTCCGTCGCCGTCAACGGGAATTCTGCCCCGCCGTTGCCGCCGTAGCAAGTCCCCGCCGAACTAGGGTATGGACTTGATATTTGTGCTATTCCTCAATCTGATTCCTAGCACATTGTGATCACATTGATTCTTGCCACGATTGAGACACTCCTATCCAGTCAATACGATCATAGATTAGGTTTGATTCGAAAATTCTAGGTTTAGGTTTCCGCCAAAACCATCTCGGACCCACCGAGTTGAAAAACTCGGTCCCACTGATTTGGCTTATGCCATTGCACAAGTGAGACTCGGTCTGACCGAGAATTACTTATCGGTGTGACCGATTTTGGAACTCTGTGAAACCCTAGCAGTCTCGGTGCCACCGAACTGTGACTCGGTCCAACCGAGTTCACTAGTTTAGGTTCCAAAACTGCTTCGGTATCACCGAGTTTGAAAATCGGTAGATCCGAGATGATTTCAGTGGGAAACTCAAACTAAGTTTTTGGATCATTCTTTTGCAAAAATCTCTGCACTTTGTGATGCTCATCCTTTCTACCTCATCTATAATCTGTTCACAGGGTCAGCAGTCAGTTTGCAGCATGTCTGATCAAAGTGATAGCCAGAATGTGTCAGAACAGCAAGTGGTGATGAGTGAGGGCACTAGTCCCTCAAGTTCTTCAGATGAAGGCAGCAGGAGCACTCCTAGCAACTTGCCAAAGGCTACCACGAGACAGGGGAAGAAG
Source organism: Triticum urartu (assembly GCF_056163025.1). Classification (NCBI taxonomy): domain Eukaryota; kingdom Viridiplantae; phylum Streptophyta; class Magnoliopsida; order Poales; family Poaceae; genus Triticum; species Triticum urartu. Next base: position 224,804,546 of record NC_141878.1, read on the forward strand.
AGGACTTCAGATTCCGAAGATGAGGACTATGTGGCAGGGGAAGAGGCCACTTCCAAGAGAGTTGAGCCAGCTCAAGGCACAAAGCCAGGGCTAAAAATCAAAAGGCCAGCAGGCAGGCAGCCAATGTCAAAGGCCAGAATGTCAACTGAAAAGCCCATAGAGCCAGTTGCAATTGAGAGCAAGAAAAGAAAGGAAAGGGTGAAGAAGACTGTGGCTAGAGTGCTTGGCAAAGCTTCCATCATGGAAGAGGAAGAAGAAGAAGAGGTAGCTGCACCAGCGCCCAAGGCACCCAAGCTAATGGGAGATGCCATAAAATCAGGGGGAGCTGCCTCCAAGGCCAAGCCAGCTCCAAAGCCAAAGCCAAAGAGGAACACAAGAAGCATCCCAGCAGCTGAGAAGAACAAGGCCCCAGTGCCTGAGACTATTGCTGAAGAAGAGGAAGAGAATGTCCTAAGGAAGCTCAAGCCCAAGATCCCAGACCACAACGATGCTCATCCTGTGGCTGAGGACATGAAGCTCAGGAGAGATTCAGGGCCGAGGAAGTGGAGAGAAGCAGACCCATATGCTTCAAGGAGAAGGACAGCAGTTGACTACAGGTTTCACACCAAGGAGCAGCAGGATTTTTATGAGACTGTTTTGCTAGATAAGAAGCCAATTGTCTGTGACATGAGATGGGTCGACTGGACCTACATGAGGGAGAAGGAGGAACACTACCCAGGAGTATATGACAGCTTTAATGCTTGTGGAGTTCCTGACTTTGTTGGGCAGAAGCTCATAAAGTGGAACGAGGAACTGATCATGCAATTCTACTCCACGGCACACTTTTATCCAGATGGGAGGATCACATGGATGTCTGAGGGTACGAGGTACCAATCCACTGTTGAGGAATGGGCAAAGTTGATTAATGCCCCAGAGGAGCATGATGATGACTTAGACATATATGCCAAGAAGAAGATGGACCACAACTCAATGTTAAATATGTACAAGGAGATCCCAAATGAAGCACTTGATACCTTCAAGTTTGGCTCAGTACATTACCTTCTGTCAGGGCTCCCGACTATCAATTGGATCTTGAGGCACACCTTATTGCCCAAGTCAGGTGATCACAAGATGATCAGAGGCCATGCTATCAACTTGCTACATGTGTTTGATGTGCCTCAGAAGTTCAAGGTGATGAGCCTCATAGTGGAAACAATCAAGAGGACTGCAGCAGACCAGAAGAGGAGCTGCGGATATGCCCCTCAAATTCAGGAGCTCATCAACTCCAAGATGGGCACGGGCATATCCTTATTGGACAAGGAACATTTGCCCATCCGTCCAGATTTTGAGGACAATCAGGTTGTCATGACTGAGAACGAGCCATCATCTGCCCAAGCATATGCAAAGAAGGAGAAGGCAAGGAAGGAGAAAGCTGCCAAGATGCCTACTCAAGAGGAGGCATCTGAGTATTTCTTGAAGACTAAACAAGAGCAGCTTGGTTACTTGATTGCATCCACGCTGAGGATTGAGCAAAGTCTGGCCACCCTCACTCAGAATCAGCAGAGTCTAGAGAGAATCATGGAACGGAAGTTCTATGACTTGGATGTCAAAGTAACGGAAGTTCAGTCTGCAGTGGAGCAGCTCCAGGAGGACATGCAGGAGAGGAGAGACAGGACTACTACTCATGCCTTTGCCAGAGTGCCAAGAGGTCCGAGGTCGTCTGCCGTGCCAGTTGCTGACACAAGAGCCACCACCTCAGCACCAGCCACAGCCTCAGTTCCACCAGCTCCAGCATCTACTTCAGCTCCAACTCCAGCGTCTACTTCAGCGTCTACCGAAGCCTTCGTCCTTGGAGTGATCCGTACTCCACCACCACCTGAAGATCAAGCCTGAGCGTCGATCTAGTGCTATGCATTTTCTAGGAACTTTTTGGTAACTTGTTGCCAAAGGGGGAGAAGATGTATAGATCATAGGCTTCGAGAGAGAGAGTGTTGCTTTTCTCTCTTGCTTTATTTGGTGGTTTTTCAAACTTGTTTGCTTTTGAGTGCTTGAGATACTATGCTTGTGAGACATTGATGATCATGTGTTTGATTATAAGCTACACTTAATGTTTGCTTAATGCTATTATCCTATCTATCTTATGTGATCATTCACTATTCTTGGTGATGAGTGCATGTATTTCATTCTTATCATTTTAAGCGCTCCACCAAGATGTATGTGACATGGAAGAGTAACCCATGACTCTAACTCCTTGTGCATTTGCAGTCCAAAGCAAATTTTAAAAATGCACAAATTTAGGGGGAGCTCTTACTTATCACATACTTCTCAAAGCGACGATATATTTCATGCTTATTATCATTTGTTGAAGCTTTGATCTATATGTTGTCATCAATTACCAAAAAGGGGGAGATTGAAAGTGCAACTATCCCTAGGTGGTTTTGGTAATTTATAACAACATATAGCTCATTGAGCTAATGCTATTCCAAGATGATTATTTCAGGAAAGCTCAATGATTGGCATGGCATGGATGTGAAAGTGGAACCCTCAAAATGCTAAGGACAAAGGATTGGCTCAAGCTCAAAAGCTCAAGACTCTTCATTTTATATTTTAGTGATCCAAGATCACATTGAGTCTTTAGGAAAAGCCAATACTATCAAGGAGGGATGAGGTGTTGCTTAATGAGCCTCTTGCTTCATGTGCTTAGTGATATGCTCCAAAACCCTCAACTACTTTCCCATATCCACATATGACCTAAACCCTAAGCCAAACTCGGTCCTACCGATTCTTCCTATCCGGCGCCACCGAGTTTCATTTGTCATAAGCCACTGCCAAACCCTAGCAATTCGGTCCTACCGATAGGGATCTCGGTCTCACCAAGATGGGGTTGCAAACTCTCTGTTTCCCTTTTGTAACTTTTCGGTCTCACCGAAAGAGCGAATCGGTCCCACCGAGATTGCAATGTAAACTCAGTGTTTCCCTTTTGTAACTTTTCGGTCTCACCGAGTTCCACTCGGTCTCACCGAAAGAGCAAATTGGTCCCACCGAGTTTGCCTGACCAACTCTCTGGTTAGCTAATTACCAAATTCGGTCTCACCGAGTTTGTGTAATCGGTCTCACCGAGATTACGTTATGCCCAAACCCTAACCATATCGGTCCTACCGAGTTGCATGTCAGTCCCACCGAAAATCACTAACGGTCACTAGGTTTACATTTTCGGTCCGACCGAGTTTATTGATTCGGTCCCACCGAGATTGGAAAACTGTGTGTAACGGTTTGATTTTGTGTGGAGGCTATATATACCCCTCCACCTCCTTCTCATTCGAATATAGAGCCATCAGAACACATACACCATTCCAACTCATATGTTCTGAGAGAGAACCACCTACTCATGTGTTGAGACCAAGACATTCCATTCCTACCATATGAATCTTGATCTCTAGCCTTCCCAAGTTGCTTTCCACTCAAATCTTCTTTCCACCAAATCCAAATCCTATGAGAGAGAGTTCAGTGTTGGGGAGACTATCATTTGAAGCACAAGAGCAAGGAGTTCATTACCTACACACCATTTGTTACTTCTTGGAGAGTGGTGTCTCCTAGATTGGCTAGGTGTCACTTGGGAGCCTCCGACAAGATTGTGGAGTTGAACCAAGGAGTTTGTAAGGGCAAGGAGATCGCCTACTTCGTGAAGATCTACCGCTAGTGAGGCAAGTCCTGTGTGGGCGATGGCCATGGTGGGATAGACAAGGTTGCTTCTTCGTGGACCCTTTGTGGGTGGTTGCTTCTTTGTGGACCCTTCGTGGGTGGAGCCCTGTGTGGACTCGCACAACCGTTACCCTTGGGTGGAGCCCTGTGTGGACTCGCGCAACCATTACCCTTCGTGGGTTGAAGTCTCCATCAACGTGGATGTAGGATAGCACCACCTATCCGAACCACGGGAAAAACATCCGTGTCTCCAATTGCGTTTGAATTCTCCAAACCCTTCCCTTTACATTCTTGCAAGTTGCATGCTTTACTTTCCGCTGCCAATATACTCTTTGCATGCTTGCTTGAATTGTGTGATGATTGCTTGACTTGTCCTAAAATAGCTAAAATCTGCCAAGAACTAAAATTGGGAAAAAGTTAAGTTTTTATTTGGTCAAGTAGTCTAATCACCCCTCTCTAGACATACTTTCGATCCTACAAGTGGTATCAGAGCTTTGGTCTCCATTTGCTTGATCTCCATAGCTTTTGGTGGTCATAGCCTTGGTTTCACAACCTAGGAGAGTATGGCGTCTAGCGAGGGAAATTATCACCGTAGAGGTCCTTACTTTGATGGTACTAATTTTGCTAATTGGAAGCATAAAATGAAAATGCATATTCTTGGACATAACCCCGCCGTTTGGGCTATTGTGTGTGTTGGTTTGCAAGGTGACTTCTTTGATGGGAGAGAACCAAATCGTGAAGCTACCGCGGATGAGTTGAAGATGTTGCAATACAATGCTCAAGCTTGTGATATTCTCTTCAATGGATTGTGCCCCGAAGAATTCAACAAAATCAGCCGTCTTGAGAATGCAAAGGAAATTTGGGACACTTTGATTGATATGCACGAAGGTACCGACTCCGTCAAGGAATCCAAGTTGGATGTGCTTCAAAGCCAACTTGACAAGTTCAAGATGAAGGATGGTGAAGGTGTCGCTGAAATGTACTCTAGGCTTGCTCTCATCACAAATGAGATTGCTGGCTTAGGAAGTGAAGAGATGACCGATAGATTCATCATCAAGAAGATTCTGAGAGCCTTGGATGGAAAATATGATACCGTGTGCACATTGATCCAAATGATGCCCAATTACAAAGATCTCAAGCCAACGGAGGTGATTGGAAGAATTGTTGCTCATGAGATGTCACTTAAGGATAAAGAGGAACTTCACAACAAATCAAGTGGTGCCTATAAAGCCTCATGTGAAGCCCCTACATCATCAAGTGAGAAACAAGACTTCAATGAAAAATTGAGCTTAATGGTGAAGAACTTCAACAAGTTCTACAAGAGTAGAAGCAAAGATAGAAGCTTCAAGTCAAGGTCCTACAATGACAAAAGATCTTCTAGTCGAGAGCGAAACTGCTACAATTGTGGAAGACCCGGACACTATTCCAATGAGTGTACGGCTCCCTACAAGAGAAGAGAAGATTCTCCAAGAAGAAGAAGCAAAGAATCACCACCAAGAGAGAGAAGGAGTAGAGATGATCGTTATGAACGAAGATACTCATGGAGAAGCAAGGATTCGGAAAGGAAGGAAAAATCATCAAGGAGCTACACAAGAAGAAGACATCAAGCTCATGTTGGTGAATGGGTATCCGGCTCCGACTCCGACAGCCACTCCGAGAGAAGTTATCACTCCGACTCCGAAGATACTCAAGATGAAGGTGTTGTCGGTCTAGCACTTGTGTCAACCAACTCCTACGACATATTTGACTCACCAAATGAAGGAATTGGAAGATGCTTCATGGCCAAAGGTCCTAAGGTAACACACCCCGAGTATGTTGATTTCAATAGTGATGAAGATGACTTGTTAGGTGATGATTTGCTTGTTGACAACTCTAGTGATGAATACTATGATGAAATGTCAATTAATCATGATAATCAAGATAAAACGAATGACAATGATAAGGAGAAGATTGAGGCTCTAACTAAAGAACTAAACACTCTTAAGTTAGCTCATGAAACTATCTTTGAAGATCATCGAGAACTTTTAAGAGCTCATGAGAAATTACGCTTTGAAAAGCTCAATCTTGAGCAAGAGCATGAGTTCTTAAAGGCAATCAATGATGATCTCCGCAAGAAAAGTTCTTCTTACATTGCCAAGCGTTTACTCTTATCTACTTACATGCCTCAAGTCAAGTCTAGTAACAAGAAAGATTCTTCCTCTAGAAGTAACAATGATCATGCTAAATCCAATATTGTTGCTTCTAGTAGTTCTCTTGATTCCACTAATGATTCTCTTAGCCAAGTTACACTTGAGCAAGAAAATAGTTTATTGAAGGGAATTATAGAGAAAGGAGTGTACAAAAGCCTTGCCGGGAGTAAGCAATTCGAGGAAATTGTGCGCAAGCAAGGAATGCACTGGAAGAATCAAGGTGTTGGTTTTGAACGGAAGTTCAATGCCAATGGAGTTGAGTGGGAAGAAGATCAATACCCCAAGACAAAGTTTGTTCCTCAACAAGAGAAGTATGATACTTCTTTCAAGGGGACACAAGCTCAAGATGATATTCCACCACAAGACTACAAGCAAAAAGGCAAGGACAAGCTTCAATAGGAAATTGATGCATTTGAAGAAGCTCCAAAGACCTTAGTCAAGTGGATTCCCAAGACTACTTCAAGTTCCACTTCATCAAGTACGACTACAACTCCAAGGATTCCCATCAAGATGATGTGGATCCAAAAGAAGAAGAACTAGAGAGTTCTTGAGGGTGACTCCGCCAACATACTTCACTCTTATCATTTTGGCAAGAACAAGTGCAATCAACTTCCACATCTTGCACTAGTTCAAGGAGTCACAAACCCTCTTGTTGGTAAGACAAGGGACAAGGTAACCTAAAAGTTTTCATGGACATCATCTTGTGTGTGCATCACTCTATGTCTATGGATATCCTTGTTTGTTCCTTGTGGGACTAACCCATGTAGGTACTGAAAGTGCAATTCACTCAAATGGATAGCTCCAAGAGATCTACATCAACATTGAGCATCCACATCTTCAATATCTACATGAAGTCATCATCGACAAAACCCAAGGTTAGTTCATCCCTCTTAGGAGGGATATCACATCTAGGGGGAGCTTTACTCTAAGACTTGAGCTAAAGCAACTCTAAAGATGTGAACAAAACAATGCTTTATGTAAAAGTGGTAACCCCACTTGAGCTTAAACGATGAGTATGACCTATGATCAAGTGCTCTCACTTGACTCCTAAGTCAATATACTCATATATAGATGACCTAGTCATCGCAAATTGCTTGATAGATGCTAGAATTGGTTGTGCATGCCTTGTCACATATTTCATTTGCCATCTTATTGTGTGAGCATGCTGGTTGCATATTTTACTCATTCGAGGACATCCACTTGTTGTTTTTGATTGTTTGGTTTTACTTTCTTTTGCCAAGTGGATGGACAAGAATGCCTAAGTACCTCCTCTAGCTATCTATGCTTTTCTCGTCTCAAATTCTATTCATGCTGCATCACAAAATTTGATCAAGTCAAATTCGAACCACTCTGTGTGAGGAGCGCACGGAGTCCCCGATTCGTCATAGACTTAAACTTCCAAAACCTCTTTATGATTCTCGGTCTGACCGATACTCCACTTTCTGTCCTACCGAGATCATTAAGTTGATCTAGGTTTTCGATCTTGGTGCAACCGATTTGAACATTTCGATCACACCGAGTTTCAGTAACTGCACGCAGTTATGAATCTCGGTGCCACCGAGTTGTTCCACTCGGTCACACCGACAGGGTCGGGCTATATATAGTCACGGGCAAAATTTTGGAAATTTCTCCGAACCCCTTTGCCCGCGCGATAGCCTGCTCTGCCCTCGTGGTATCCGGATCGTCTTCTCGCCGCCAGCCGCCTCCAGTAGCTGGTCTCCGTCGCCGTCAATGGGAATTCTGCCCCGCCGTTGCCGCCGTAGCAAGTCCCCGCCGAACTAGGGTATGGACTTGATCTTTGTGCTATTCCTCAATCTGATTCCTAGCACATTGTGATCACATTGATTCTTGCCACGATTGAGACACTCCTATCCAGTCAATACGATCATAGATTAGGTTTGATTCGAAAATTCTAGGTTTAGGTTTCCGCCAAAACCATCTCGGACCCACCGAGTTGAAAAACTCGGTCCCACTGATTTGGCTTATGCCATTGCACAAGTGAGACTCGGTCTGACCGAGAATTACTTATCGGTGTGACCGATTTTGGAACTCTGTGAAACCCTAGCAGTCTCGGTGCCACCGAACTGTGACTCGGTCCAACCGAGTTCACTAGTTTAGGTTCCAAAACTGCTTCGGTATCACCGAGTTTGAAAATCGGTAGATCCGAGATGATTTCAGTGGGAAACTCAAACTAAGTTTTTGGATCATTCTTTTGCAAAAATCTCTGCACTTTGTGATGCTCATCCTTTCTACCTCATCTATAATCTGTTCACAGGGTCAGCAGTCAGTTTGCAGCATGTCTGATCAAAGTGATAGCCAGAATGTGTCAGAACAGCAAGTGGTGATGAGTGAGGGCACTAGTCCCTCAAGTTCTTCAGATGAAGGCAGCAGGAGCACTCCTAGCAACTTGCCAAAGGCTACCACGAGACAGGGGAAGAAGAGGACTTCAGATTCCGAAGATGAGGACTATGTGGCAGGGGAAGAGGCCACTTCCAAGAGAGTTGAGCCAGCTCAAGGCACAAAGCCAGGGCTGAAAATCAAAAGGCCAACAGTTAGGCAGCCAATGTCAAAGGCCAGAATGTCAACTAAAAAGCCCATAGAGCCAGTTGCAACTGAGAGCAAGAAAAGAAAGGAAAGGGTGAAGAAGACTGTGGCTAGAGTGCTTGGCAAAGCTTCCATCATGGAAAAGGAAGAAGAAGAAGAGGTAGCTGCACCAGCGCCCAATGCACCCAAGCTAATGGGAGATGCCATAAAATCAGGGGGAGCTGCCTCCAAGGCCAAGCCAGCTCCAAAGCCAAAGCCAAAGAGGAACACAAGAAGCATCCCAGCAGCTGAGAAGAACAAGGCCCCAGTGCCTGAGACTGTTGCTGAAGAAGAGGAAGAGAATGTCCTAAGGAAGCTCAAGCCCAAGATCCCAGACCACAACGATGCTCATCCTGTGGCTGAGGACATGAAGCTCAGGAGAGATTCAGGGCTGAGGAAGTGGAGAGAAGCAGACCCATATGCTTCAAGGAGAAGGACAGCAGTTGACTACAAGTTTCACACCAAGGAGCAGCAGGATTTTTATGAGACTGTTTTGCTAGATAAGAAGCCAATTGTCTGTGACATGAGATGGGTCAACTGGACCTACATGAGGGAGAAGGAGGAACACTAACCAGGAGTATATGACAGCTTTAATGCTTGTGGAGTTGCTGACTTTGTTGGGCAGAAGCTCATAAAGTGGAACGAGGAACTGATCATGCAATTCTACTCCACGACACACTTTTATCCAGATGGGAGGATCACATGGATGTCTGAGGGTACGAGGTACCAATCCACTGTTGAGGAATGGGCAAAGTTGATTAATGCCCCAGAGGAGCATGATGATGACTTAGACATATATGCCAAGAAGAAGATGGACCACAACTCAATGTTAAATATGTACAAGGAGATCCCAAATGAAGCACTTGATACCTTCAAGTTTGGCTCAGTATATTACCTTCTGTCAGGGCTCCCGACTATCAATTGGATCTTGAGGCACACCTTATTGCCCAAGTCAGGTGATCACAAGATGATCAGAGGCCATGCTATCAGCTTGCTACATGTGTTTGATGTGCCTCAGAAGTTCAAGGTGATGAGCCTCATAGTGGAAACAATCAAGAGGATTGCAGCAGACCAGAAGAGGAGCTGCGGATATGCCCCTCAGATTCAGGAGCTCATCAACTCCAAGATGGGCACGGGCATATGCTTATTGGACAAGGAACATTTGCCCATCCGTCCAGATTTTGAGGACAATCAGGTTGTCATGACTGAGAACGAGCCATCATCTGCCCAAGCATACGCAAAGAAGGAGAAGGCAAGGAAGGAGAAAGCTGCCAAGATGCCTACTCAAGAGGAGGCATCTGACTATTTCTTGAAGACTAAACAAGAGCAGCTTGGTTACTTGATTGCATCCATGCTGAGGATTGAGCAAAGTCTGGCCACCCTCACTCAGAATCAGCAGAGTCTAGAGAGAATCATGGAACAGAAGTTCTATGACTTGGATGTCAAAGTAACGGAAGTTCAGTCTGCAGTGGAGCAGCTCCAGGAGGACATGCAGGAGAGGAGAGGCAGGACTACTACTCATGCCTTTGCCAGAGTGCCAAGAGGTCCGAGGTCGTCTGCCGTGCCAGTTGCTGACACAAGAGCCACCACCTCAGCACCAGCCACAGCCTTAGTTCCACCAGCTCCAGCATCTACTTCAGCTCCAACTCCAGCGTCTACTTCAGCGTCTACCGAAGCCTTCGTCCTTGGAGTGATCCGGACTCCACCACCACCTGAAGATCAAGCCTGAGCGTCGATCTAGTGCTATGCATTTTCTAGGAACTTTTTGGTAACTTGTTGCCAAAGGGGGAGAAGATGTATAGATCATAGGCTTCGAGAGAGAGAGTGTTGCTTTTCTCTCTTGCTTTATTTGGTGGTTTTTCAAACTTGTTTGCTTTTGAGTGCTTGAGATACTATGCTTGTGAGACATTGATGATCATGTGTTTGATCATAAGCTACACTTAATGTTTGCTTAATGCTATTATCCTATCTATCTTATGTGATCATTCACTATTCTTGGTGATGAGTGCATGTATTTCATTCTTATCATTTTAAGCGCTCCACCAAGATGTATGTGACATGGAAGAGTAACCCATGACTCTAACTCCTTGTGCATTTGCAGTCCAAAGCAAATTTTAAATATGCACAAATTTAGGGGGGGCTCTTACTTATCACATACTTCTCAAAGCAACGATATATTTCATGCTTATTATCATTTGTCGAAGCTTTGATCTATATGTTGTCATCAATTACCAAAAAGGGGGAGATTGAAAGTGCAACTATCCCTAGGTGGTTTTGGTAATTTATAACAACATATAGCTCATTGAGCTAATGCTATTCCAAGATGATTATTTCAGGAAAGCTCAATGATTGGCATGGCATGGATGTGAAAGTGGAACCCTCAAAATGCTAAGGACAAAGGATTGGCTCAAGCTCAAAAGCTCAAGACTCTTCATTTTATATTTTAGTGATCCAAGATCACATTGAGTCTTTAGGAAAAGCCAATACTATCAAGGAGGGATGATGTGTTGCTTAATGAGCCTCTTGGTTCATGTGCTTAGTGATATGCTCCAAAACCATCAACTACTTTCCCATATCCACATATGACCTAAACCCTAAGCCAAACTCGGTCCTACTGATTCTTCCTATCCGGCGCCACCGAGTTTCATTTGTCATAAGCCACTGCCAAACCCTAGCAATTCGGTCCTACCGATAGGGATCTCGGTCTCACCAAGATGGGGTTGCAAACTCTCTGTTTCCCTTTCGTAACTTTTCGGTCTCACCGAAAGAGCGAATCGGTCCCACCGAGATTGCAATGTAAACTCAGTGTTTCCCTTTTGTAACTTTTCGGTCTCACCGAGTTCCACTCGGTCTCACCGAAAGAGCAAATCGGTGCCACCGAGTTTGCCTGACCAACTCTCTGGTTAGCTAATTACCAAATTCGGTCTCACCGAGTTTGTGTAATCGGTCTCACCGAGATTATGTTATGCCCAAACCCTAACCATATCGGTCCTACCGAGTTGCATGTCAGTCCCACCGAAAATCACTAACGGTCACTAGGTTTACATTTTCGGTCCGTCCGAGTTTATTGATTCGGTCCCACCGAGATTGGAAAACTGTGTGTAACAGTTGGATTTTGTGTGGAGGCTATATATACCCCTCCACCTCCTTCTTATTCGAATATAGAGCCATCAGAACACATACACCATTCCAACTCATATGTTCTGAGAGAGAACCACCTACTCATGTGTTGAGACCAAGACATTCCATTCCTACCATATGAATCTTGATCTCTAGCCTTCCCAAGTTGCTTTCCACTCAAATCTTCTTTCCACCAAATCCAAATCCTATGAGAGAGAGTTGAGTGTTGGGGAGACTATCATTTGAAGCACAAGAGCAAGGAGTTCATTACCTACACACCATTTGTTACTTCTTGGAGAGTGGTGTCTCCTAGATTGGCTAGGTGTCACTTGGGAGCCTCCGACAAGATTGTGGAGTTGAACCAAGGAGTTTGTAAGGGCAAGGAGATCGCCTACTTCGTGAAGATCTACCGCTAGTGAGGCAAGTCCTGTGTGGGCGATGGCCATGGTGGGATAGACAAGGTTGCTTCTTCATGGACCCTTTGTGGGTGGTTGCTTCTTCGTGGACCCTTTGTGGGTGGAGCCCTGTGTGGACTCGCGCAACCGTTACCCTTGGGTGGAGCCCTGTGTGGACTCGCGCAACCGTTACTCTTCGTGGGTTGAAGTCTCCATCAACGTGGATGTAGGATAGCACCACCTATCCGAACCACGGGAAAAACATCCATGTCTCCAATTGCGTTTGAATTCTCCAAACCCTTCCCTTTACATTCTTGCAAGTTGCATGCTTTACTTTCCGCTGCCAATATACTCTTTGCATGCTTGCTTGAATTGTGTGATGATTGCTTGACTTGTCCTAAAATAGCTAAAATCTGCCAAGAACTAAAATTGGGAAAAGTTTAAGTTTTTATTTGGTCAAGTAGTCTAATCACCCCCCTCTAGACATACTTTCGATCCTACAATCTACTTAATGAAACATAAGTCTGAAACATTTGAAAAATTCAAAGAATTTTAGAGTGAAATTGAAAATCATCGTAACAAGAAAATAAAGTTTCTACGATCTGATCGTGGAGGAGAATATTTGAGTTATGAGTTTGGTCTACATTTGAAACAATGCGGAATAGTTTCGCAACTCACGCCACCCGGAACACCACAGCGTAATGGTGTGTCCGAATGTCGTAATCGTACTTTACTAGATATGGTGCGATCTATGATGTCTCTTAATGATTTACCGCTATCATTTTGGGGTTATGCTTTAGAGACGACTGCATTCACGTTAAATAGGGCAACATCGAAATCCGTTGAGAGGACGCCTTATGAACTGTGGTTTGGCAAGAAACCAAAGTTGTCGTTTCTTAAAGTTTGGGGCTGCGATGCTTATATGAAAAAGCTTCAATCTGATAAGATCGAACCCAAATCAGAGATATGTGTCTTCATAGGATACCCAAAGGAGACTGTTGGGTACACCTTCTACCACAGATCCGAAGGCAAGACATTCGTTGCTAAGAATGGATCCTTTCTAGAGAAGGAGTTTCTCTCGAAAGAAGTGAGTGGGAGGAAAGTAGAACTTGATGAGGTAACTATACCTGCTCCCTTATTGAAAGTAGTTCATCACAGAAACCGGTTCCTGTGACGTCTACACCAGTTAGTGAGGAAGTTAATGATGATGATCATGAAACTTCAGATCAAGTTGTTACTGAACCTCGTTGGTCAACCAGAGTAAGATCCACACCAGAGTGGTACGGTAATCCTGTTCTGGAGGTTATGTTACTAGACCATGATGAACCTACGAACTATGAAGAAGCGATGATGAGCCCAGATTCCGCAAAATGGCTTGAGGCCATGAAATCTGAGATGGGATCCATGTATGAGAACAAAGTGTGGACTTTGGTTGACTTGTCCAATGATCGGCAAGCCATTGAGTATAAATGGATCTTCAAGAAGAAGACTGACGCTGACGGTAATGTTACTGTCGATAAAGCTCGACTTGTTGCAAAAGGTTTTTGACAAGTTCAAGGGATTGACTACGATGAGATTTTCTCACCCGTAGCGATGCTTAAGTCTGTCCGAATCATGTTAGCAATTGCCGCATTTTATGATTATGAAATTTGGCAAATGGATGTCAAAACTGCATTCCAGAATGGATTTCTGGAAGAAGAGTTGTATATGATGCAACCGGAAGGTTTTGTCGATCCAAAGGGAGCTAACAAGGTGTGCAAGCTCCAGCGATCCATTTATGGACTGGTGCAAGCCTCTTGGAGTTGGAATAAACGCTTTGATAGTGTGATCAAAGCATTTGGTTTTGTACAGACTTTTGGAGAAGCCTGTATTTACAAGAAAGTGAGTGGGAGCTCTGTAGCATTTCTGATATTATATGTGGATGACATTTTGTTGATTGGAAATGATATAGAATTTCTGGATAGCATAAAGGGATGCTTGAATACAAGTTTTTCAATGAAAGACCTCGGTGAAGCTGCTTATATATTGGGCATCAAGATCTATAGAGATAGATCAAGACGCTTAATCGGACTTTCACAAAGCAGATACCTTGACAAAGTTTTGAAGAAGTTCAAAATGGATCAAAGCAAAGAAAGGGTTCTTGCCTGTGTTACAAGGTGTGAAGTTGAGTAAGACTCAATGCCCGACCACTGCAGAAGATAGAGAGAAAATGAAAGATGTTCCCTATGCTTCAGCCATAGGCTCTATCATGTATGCAATGCTGTGTACCAGACCTGATGTGTGCCTTGCTATAAGTCTAGCAGGGAGGTACCAAAGTAATCCAGGAGTGGATCACTGGACATCGGTCAAGAACATCCTGAAATATCTGAAAAGGACTAAGGATATGTTTCTCGTTTATGGAGGTGACAAAGAGCTAGTCGTAAATGGTTACGTTGATGCAAGCTTTGACACTGATCCAGACGATTCCAAATCACAAACCGGATACGTGTTTACATTGAACGATGGAGCTGTCAGTTGGTGCAGTTCTAAACAAAGCGTCGTGGCGGGATCTACGTGTGAAGCGGAGTACATAGCTGCTTCAGAAGCAGCAAATGAAGGAATCTGGATGAAGGAGTTCATATCCGATCTAGGTGTCATACCTAGTGCATCTGGTCCAATGAAAATCTTTTGTGATAATACTGGTGCAATTGCCTTGGCGAAGGAAACCAGATTTCACAAGAGAACCAAGCACATCAAGAGACGCTTCAATTCCATTCGGGATCTAGTCCAGGTGGGAGACATAGAAATTTGCAAGATACATATGGATCCGAATGTTGCAGACCCGTTGACTAAGCCTCTTCCACGAGCAAAACATGATCAGCACCAAGGCTCCATGGGTGTTAGAATCATTACTGTGTAATCTAGATTATTGACTCTAGTGCAAGTGGGAGACTGAAGGAAATACGCCCTAGAGGCAATAATAAAGTTATTATTTATTTCCTTATTCTCATGATAAATGTTTATTATTCATGCTAGAATTGTATTAACCGGAAACGTAATACATGTGTGAATACATAGACAAACAAAGTGTCACTAGTATGCCTCTACTTGACTAGCTCATTAATCAAAGATGGTTATGTTTCCTAGCCATTGACATGAGTTGTTATTTGATTAACGGGATCACATCATGAGGAGAATGATGTGATTGACTTGACCCATTCCGTTAGCTTAGCACTCGATCGTTTAGTACGTTGCTATTTCTTTCTTCATGACTTATACATGTTCCTATGACTATGAGATTATGCAACTCCCGTTTACCGGAGGAACACTTTATGTGCTACCAAACGTCACAACGTAACTGGGTGATTATAAAGGTGCTCTACAGGTGTCTCCGAAGGTACTTGTTGGGTTGGCGTATTTCGAGATTAGGATTTGTCACTCCGATTATCGGAGAGGTATCTCTGGGCCCTCTCGGTAATACACATCACTTAAGCCTTGCAAGCATCGCAACTAATGAGTTAGTTGCGGGATGATGTATTATAGAACGAGTAAAGAGACTTGCCGGTAACGAGATTGAACTAGGTATTGAGATACCGACGATCGAATCTCGGGCAAGTAACATACCGATGACAAAGGGAACAACATATGTTGTTATGCGGTCTGACCGATAAAGATCTTTGTAGAATATGTGGGAGCCAATATGAGAATCCAGGTTCCGCTATTGGTTATTGACCGGAGATGTGTCTCCGTCATGTCTACATAGTTCTCGAACCCGTAGGGTCCACACGCTTAACGTTCGATGACAGTTATATTATGAGTTTATATGTTTTGATGTACCGAAGGTTGTTCGGAGTCCCGGATATGATCACGTACATGACGAGGAGTCTCAAAATGGTCGAGACATGAAGATTGATATACTGGAAGCCTATATTTGGATATCGTAAGTGTTCCGGATGAAATCGGGATTTTATTGGAGTACCGGAGGGGTTACCGGAACCCCTCGGGGGTTAATGGGCCATAGTGGGCCTTAGTGGAGAAGAGGAGAGGCGGCCAGGGCAAGGGCCGCGCGCCCCTCCCCCCTAGTCCGAATAGGACAAGGAGAGGGGGGAGCCCCCCTTTCCTTCTTCTCCTCCACCTCTTTCCCCTATTCTCCTAATCCAACAAGGAAAAGGGAGGGAGTCCTACTCCCGGTAGGAGTAGGCCTCCTCCTGGCGCGCCCCTCCTAGCCGGCCGTACCTCCCCCCTTGCTCATTTATATACGGGGGCAGGGGGGCACCCTAGAGACACAACAATTGATCGTTTGATCTTTTAGCCGTGTGCGGTGCCCCCCTCCACCATAGTCCACCTCGATAATACTGTAGCGGTGCTTAGGCGAAGCCCTGCGTCGGTAGAACATCATCATCGACACCACACCGTCGTGCTGACGAAACTCTCCCTCAACACTCGGCTGGATCGGAGTTCGAGGGACGTCATCGGGCTGAACGTGTGCTGAACTCGGAGGTGTCGTACGTTCGGTACTTGATCGGTCGGATCGTGAAGACGTACGACTACATCAACCGCATTGTGCTAACGCTTTCGCTTTCTGTCTACGAGGGTACGTGGATAATACTCTCCCCTCTCGTTGATGTGCATCACCATGATCTTGCGTGTGCGTAGGAGTTTTCTTGAAATTACTACGTTCCCCAATAGTAGTATAATCCAAGTACTAGATACTCAAGTTGTCCATAACCGGGGACATGACTAACCATGATTAGTTTGTACACTCTGCATAGGTTTGCGCACTTTTCCCCCAGAAGACTCGATCTCCTTCGTTGGATTTCTCGCACTACGTGGTGTTTGAGAGACGGATGACCGAGACACAGTCTTTCAGAAGTATTAACTCTTTACTCCGGGTGGAGAGTTACACCTGGCAGTCGGGTCAGCTTTGACCGGGTCAAGCTCCCTAAAACCCATGCCCGAATAGCTAACGGGCATAGAAGCAGACCCACAACCCTACCCATGGGTCTCAAGTTAGACCCATGCCCAAACCCGTCGGGCAACCCGACCCATTAGGGCACCCATCGGGTTTGAAATATACATATATATTTTCACTTTAAAAATAGCATGCACGAAGCATCCTGCCAAGGTTGCTGTTCTTTTTAGCTCAGTATTTAGTACTCCTACTAGGCGCAGAAGTGAGTAGTCACATCTAGATGATGCAATAACTGCAAGGTCTACTGGGAAGGTCTCGAGTCTCTTATACTCCTTTTGGTCCTTTTTACTCTGCATATTAGATTTGAATCAAGTCAAACTTTGCAAAGTTTGACCAAATATATATATAAAAGTATCAACATCTACCATACCGAATATATATTCTATAAAACTGCATTTCATAATGAATCTAACAATATTGATTTGGTATTGTAAATGTTCATATTTTTTTTAATAATTTTGGTCAAAGTAGAGATGTTTTAACTTCAAACAAAATTTATATGCAGACTAAAAAGGACCGGAGGGAGTATAAGCAAAAGGACCGGAGGTCTAAATGGCCGACATGTTACTCTGTTGAGGCCCAAATGGATGACATAGTAGCCAGCAGTAATTGTGGGTTGCTGCTTAGCTTCTCAACGAACGATCCAAGGAGTAACATTTGTTTCCTAAAAAAAAGAGTAACATTTAATTCATCCATGGGCCTTACCAGGAGCGATCAAAAGGAAATAAAATGTAGAGCAAAGATGCATACATGCATCGCTACTGGAAGACTTGGGTTGTTCTAAAGAAATTAATTACTAGCAAGTACCTTCACTAAAACATCCACAGATAATACAAAATAATAATATATTTTAATCATTTATATTAATCGGGTGACCCATGGGTAGAACATTATGTCCATACCCTACCCGTGATTAATCGGGTTACCCATGGGGCTTACCCATGGGTGAATATGGCAACCCATACCCTGCCCATTTGGGTCGGGTGCCCATGGGCGCGGTCGCCCATGGGTCGGATTGCCAGGTTAAGTTATACCTACTTTCCCTCTATATCTGCTAGCCCACCACTGAAAGAGGTCACACAACATACTCAACTATGCCAGAGCCCATAATGGCTTGTGGCTGCACACGGAAGTTTCTAGCATGAACAATTTCATAATCCCTTTGAGCCTGGATGACGGACCATAGGAGGATCGCACGGTATATCCCCGGGATCTCCTGGACAACACTGGTATATCTCCAGGTGCCCAAACAAGCAATCCACCCAGATGTGTATTAAAGTTGTCACCTTAAGTTGAACCATTAATTAACAATATCACATCTGCCATGGATTTCTCAAACCCAAACCACGTCTACGAGCATAGCATGGCAATATAAGCATAACGTAGAAGTAACTCCCAGGGTTTGATAATAAAACAGGTAATAGGTTCTACCTCATCATCTATTTCCCAATACCCATAAGTTAATCATATCCTAATCATGCAAGGTTTGAGGATTAGAACTAATGCATAAAAACTGGGTATGAAAAAAAGTATGATCAATGTGTTACTTGCCTTGCTGACGATCTGGGTGTTCTATTACAAACAAACAATAGCATACATAAGCAATCAAGCAAAAATGCACGGGTAAATCTCAAATAAGAATAT
Source organism: Triticum urartu (assembly GCF_056163025.1). NCBI lineage: Eukaryota > Viridiplantae > Streptophyta > Magnoliopsida > Poales > Poaceae > Triticum > Triticum urartu. The sequence goes on from NC_141878.1 coordinate 224,823,109, forward strand.
CTAACCAGAAATTTCAACTTAAGAACTCCGGTTTGCAAAAAGAATCAAATCAAACGAGGCAACGAAACTCAAACTATGAAAGAAACAAGATCTGATTACTAATCTGGACTAAAGTCAAATTTTACAGTACCAAAATCTTGTTCAAGTTAGTTAAATGGAAAGAGGGCTTCGAGACGAAGATCTGGGCGCTTGAATCGCCTGATTCCGATAAACGAGCGAAGAGATAAACTAGATCGAAAATTAGGGTAGAGATCGCGATCGAAAATAATCGCGAAAGACCCTAGAAAAGAAAAACTGACAAGCAGGCTAAAGAACGAATGTTCGCTGTCTATGACTAACGGGTGAACGGCATTTGTTAAAACGAACGAACGGACGAACATCCGCTGTTTAACCGAACCGATCTAAAAAAACAGATCTAGGGTTTTCAAAATAAACCGAACAGTTTTAGAAAAAAACCGGCGGCTACCTCGGTGTACGTGACGGCGGCGGCGGCGCGGCGTCGGGCGGCAGCGGCGGCGACGGCGGCTGGCTAGGGTTAGGGTTGGCGCGGCGCGGCGGGCTGGGCCTCGGGGTCACGGCTCGGGCGGCTGGCTAGGGTTAGGGTTGGCGCGGCGCGGCGGGCTGGGCCTCGGGGTCACGGCTCGGGCGGCTTATAAGAGGCCGGCCTGGAGAGTCCCGGCCGGGTACAGCCTGAACTCGGTTCACTTTTTTTATAAATTATTACGCACAGAAAAATAAAGAAAAGAAATACTAAACGGACTCCAAAAATCCCGAAATAAAATTTCCCGTCCTCTAAAAATAAGCCGGACAAGGTGAACATTTATTTGGGCCTATAATGCAATTCTGAAAAACGCATATTTTTCCTAATTCAATTAAAATTGCAATAAAATCCAAATAAAATATGCAAGTTGATTTTAATATTTTTTCCTCCAATATTTCATTTATTTTGGAGAAGTCATATTATTTCCTCTCATATATTTTGGTATGAAATATTTTCGGAGAGAAAATTTATTAAAACCAAAGTGATCCTTGTTTCCATATTTGATAAAATTCAAATATGCAAAATGGTGAAATCCACCAACTCTCTCCAAGGGTCCTTGAGTTGCTTAGAATTTCGAGGATCGCGAAAGTCGAAATGCACAAAATATGATATGCATGGATGACCTATGTATAACATTCCAAATTGAAAATCTGGGATGTTACAAACCTACCCCCCTTAAGATGAATCTCGTCCTCGAGATTCGGGTTGGCTAGAAAATAGGTGTGGATGGTCTTTCCGTAGATCATCCTGTCGTTCCCAAGTGGCTTCATCCTCGGTATGGTGGCTCCACTGAACTTTGTAAAACTTGATAACCTTGCTGCGAGTAACTCGACTGGAAAACTCAAGAATCTCGACAGGTTTCTCCTCGTAGGTCAAATCACTATCCAACTGTATTGCTTCTAGTGGCACTGTATCTCTCAGAGGGATATCGGCCATCCCTGCATGGCACTTCTTCAACTGGGAGACGTGAGACACATCATGAACTCCCAACAATCCTTCGGGTAACTCCAACTCGCAGGCTACCTCTCCCATGCGTTCCGAAACACGGTACGGTCCCACAAATCTCGGGGCTAACTTTCCTTTAACTCCAAATCATTTAACTCCTCGAAGTGGTGACACTCTCAGATACGCTCTATCTCCAATTTCATAGACTACCTCCTTGCATTTTGAATCTGCATAACTCTTCTGTCTTGACTGAGCTATCTTTAGTCTATCTCAAATTAGTTTAACCTTCTATTCGGACTCCTTAATCAAATTGGGTCCAAACAGCTGTCTGTCTCCAACCTCATCCCACATCAACGGTGTTCTGCACCTTCTTCCACACAGGGCCTCGAACGGTGCTATCTTCAAACTGGCCTGGTAGCTATTGTTGTACTAGAACTCTGCGTAGGGCAAATTATCATCCAACTAGATCCATAGTCTAGTGCACAAGCTCTCAGCATGTCCTCCAGAATCTGATCGACTCTCTCTGTCTGTCCATCTGTCTGCGGGTGAAAAGTTGTACTGAACTCCAGCCTGGTTTCCAAAGTCTGATGCAGCTAGTGCCCAAACTTTGAAGTAAACTGTGTTCCTCTATCTGATACGATGGTCCTCGGAACTCCGTGCAGACATACGATCCTGGTCATATATATCTTGGCCAACTTCGCACTTGTATAAGTGGTTTTCACTGGGATAAAGTGAGCTACTTTGATCAAGCGGTCCACTACTACCCAGATAAAATCATATACCGATCGGGTCCTGGGTAATCCGGTGATAAAATACATGCCAAGTTTGTCCCACTTCCATTCGGGTATTGGCATAGGCTACAGTAGTCCTGCTGGCGTCTGATGTTCTTCCTTCACTCTCTGACATACATCACATACGGCTACATACTCGGCAATATCCTTCTTCATTCCAGTCCACCAGAAACGCTCCTTCAAATCCAAATACATCTTGGTGTTCCCGGGGTGTATCGAGTATGGTGAGTCATGAGTTTCTTGTAATATCAACTTCCTGATCTTGGCATTATTGGGCACATATACACGGTCCTCGAACCACAAGGTGTCGTGCTCATCCTCATGAAAACCTTTGGCTTTTCCTTCACTCATCTTCTCCTTTATCTCGGCAATTTCTTTGTCATCCTTATGAGCTTCTCGAATCTTTCCCAACAATGTCGACTGCACTTCCATGGTTGTAACATAACCTTTAGGAACTATCTCCAAACGAATTTCCCTGAGATCCTCTGCTAACTCCTTTGGCATTCCTTCGCTTACGAGGGTGTTGACGTAAGTCTTCCGGCTCAAAGCGTCTTCTACAACATTGGCCTTGCCTGGGTGATAGTGCAACTTCATATCATAATCTTTTATAAGCTCCAACCATCTCCTTTGCCTGAGGTTCAACTCTTTCTGTGTAAAAATGTACTTCAAACTCTTATGATCTGTGCACACATCACAATGATTTCCAATAAGAAAATGTCTCCAGGTCTTGAGTGCATGCACTACAGCTGCTAACTACAAATCATGCGTGGCATAATTCAACTCGTGCGGTTCAAGTTGTCGTGAGGCATACGAAACAACTCTTCTGTCATGCATAAGTACTCCTCCAAGTCCTAAGCAAGAGGCGTCACAATACACTTGGAAATCCTTGCGTATATCCGGCAGAATCAGCACTGGGGCTGTAGTCAAACGTTTCTTCAGCTCCTAGAAACTTGCTTCACATTCCTCAGTCCGATAGAACTTGGTGTCCTTATTCAACAACGTCGTCATAGGCTTTGCAATCTTAGAGAAATTTTTAATGAATCTTAGATAGTATCCCGCGAGTCCAAGAAAACTGTGGATCTCTCCAACTGAGGTTGGTGCCAACCACTCAGTGACTGATTTCACCATGGTAGGGTCCACTTCTATACCTTCTCCTGATATAACATGTCCATGAAATCCAACTTCCTTCAACCAAAACTCACATTTGCCAAACTTGGCATATAACTGATGTTCTCTGAGCTTCTCGAGAATTAAACGCAAATGCTCCTTATGTTCCTCCTCATTCTTTGAGTATACCAAGATATCATCTATGAACACCACGACAAACTTATCCAAGAACTCCATGAACACTTTGTTCATCATACTCTTGAAATAGGTGGGGGCGTTAGTCAATCCAAATGACATAACCGTATACTCATATAGCCCATACCTTGTGGTGAACGCTCTCTTAGGTATATCCTTTTCTTGAATATTCAACTGGTGGTAACCTGATCGCAGGTCGATCTTCGAAATCACCTTTGCTCCTTGCAGCTGGTCAAACAAATCATTGATCATCGGCAGTGGGTACTTATTCTTGATCGTTACTTCATTCAATGCCCGATAATCAACAACCATTCTTAGGGACTTATCCTTCTTCTCAACCAATAGCACTGGGGCTCCCCGTGGTGATGAACTTCGTCGAATGTAACCTTTCTCCAATAACTCCTTAATCTGTTTCTTGATCTCCTTCATATCATTTGCGGGCATCCGGTATGGTCTCTTTGATATTGGCCCGGTGCCTGGCAATAGCTCTATCAAAAACTCTATGTCTCGATCTGGCGGCATGCCTGGTAACTCCTCTGGAAATACATCCAGGTAATCCTTTACGACATGCACTTCCTCCTGAACAACTCCCGTGAGAGAATGTACTTGGGTTCTCCTTGGCAAATGCCTGGAAACATACTTGATCCTTTTTCCCTCCGAGGTGGTAAGCAGAATCGACTTACTGGCGCAATCGATGTTTCCCCCATACATCGATAGACAATCCATTCCTAGTATCACATCCAATCCTTGTGACTCCAAAATTATCAGGTCTGAGGGGAAAACATGTCTTCCAATGGTCAATGGCATTTGAAAACATCCTTGACTTGCCATATACTCAGCTCCTGGTGAACTTACTAACATGGGTGTCCTAAGTACCTTAGTGAGCAACTTATACTTATCCACAAATCCCCTTGATATGTATGAATGCAATGCACCAGTATCGAAAAGAACAATTGCAATAAAAGACTTAACCAAAAACTTACCAATAACTGCATCTGGCTGCTCCTCAACTTCCTCCACGTTCACGTGGATCACTTGTCCTCTGTTGAAAGGGTTGGGCTTCTTCCCAACGCTTCCATTGCCATTGCCGTTCTTCAATTCCAGACAATCGTTGGCATAGTGCCCAGTCTTCCCGCACTTGAAACAAGTAATGTGACTTTGATCCTTCTTGGCGGGTGTGGCTGCGTTAGAGCGGTTCTGATTGCTACTTGCTCCGTTCCCATTCCCATTCCCATTCCCATTCCTTGGGCCATTATGATTATGCGAAATTCCTCCATTCTGGGTGTGGCCTTCATGGTTATGGACAAGTCCTCCTGAGTTCGGGGTGAGACGGGGTTTCTGCTGAGCTCCAGAGTTGTACTTTCCTTGTCCATACTTCCTCTTGCGGCTCTCTATCTACTGCTGCTTCCCTTCAATCATAAGAGCCTTGTCTACCACCTCCTGGTAGTTATTGAATGTTGCCACCATCAACTGCATGCTCATCTCATCATTTAGCCCTTCCATAAACTTCTCCTGCTTCGCGGCATCTGTGGCCACATCATCAGGGGCATAACGAGATAGCTTACTAAACTCATCTACGTACTGAGCCACAGTATGATTTCCCTGGTGTAAGTTGCGAAACTCACTCTTCTTCATGCTCATAGCTCCAGTGGATACGTGGGATGTGCGGAATGCTTGCTGGAACTGCTCCCAAGTGACATTGGCCATAAGAAAAGTGGTTGTGTAATTCTCCCACCATGCGGTTGCTGGTCCATCCAATTGGTGTGTGGCAAAACGCACCTTCTCCGCATCTATGCAACCTGCGGTGGTCAACTCCCTTCCTATCCTGCGCAACCAAACATCAGCAACTATGGGCTTGGTGCTACTAGAAAACACCGGCGGCTGCAGCCTCAGAAAATGGGCTATGTTGTCTACTGGAGGTGGTGGCGGTGGGTTATTGTTGTTGTTGTTGCCTTGGTTTTGAACTAACAACTGCATCGGTGTATTCTGCTGTTGGATCAACTATGTGAGCTCCAGTGGGAAAGCAAAACCGGGGTCACGTCTCGGAGGCATCTGATGGGTTTAGAGGGAAGAGTTTAGAATAGAATGAGGTCTAGTGAGATATCACTACCCATATGCACATGAGACAGACACAATCATATCATATCACTCAATCAATCAAGAAAGGGTATACAAACGGTCTAGAACTATTGTTAAAAGTGCTCGGACTACTACTATATACATGGGGGAAACTACTAGTCATATGGTGGTCATCTAGAAATATTATTCGGTGGAAGACTCCATGATATCCGCTCCAGCTTCGTCTTCATAGTCATCATCACTATCATCGGGGTTGGAGTCGGTGTCGTCGATGATGATGTAGTCTTCAGAACGGATCTCCTTAGGTTCGTCGTCTTCTCCTCCTGGCGCAGGGTCTCCCATGAAAACTCCTAGCTTCCTTGTTAGGTCATCATTATTCTCCACTAGTATGATGATTTCCTCCTCGTAATCGTCACGTGTAGCCTTGATTTCCTCTTCAAGCTCGGTGATCCTTGTCATCGCCTTCTTCAAATCTATCATGCTTGCGCACATCTGGTTCTCATGGCATCGAATGTGCTCGTTTAACTCCTGGATGAATGCTGCAATGGATCTATCCCTCCTGGTGCTGATAATCTCCCATTGCTCGTCTCGGCGCCCACATATCTGGTATATAGTGTGCTTCAGCTCTTGTTTGTAGACTTCTCCAATACGTCCCATAGCAATGTGGGCTGCCATGCTCTTGCCTAGACTCCAAGTGGGTGCATCAAAGGAAAACTCTATAGGATCCGTAACTGGCGTGAATGTCCTTCCTGGAACTTGAACTCGAATCATCCAGCGCTCCTCTTCTGGTAAAGTGGCGTTGTAGGTCCCGGTGAAGCTTGGTATTCCAATGTTCACGTACCTAGTGACTTCCTTCAAGTGTCGTCCAAAAGGTGTTTCTTCATCCGGTTGTGCAAACTTGTTCCTCGAGTCCGCCATCCTAAAGTGTAGAAAATGGAGAGGAGTCGGAAATGAGTAGAGAAGAGTTACCTATGGATTTTCTTAGTGGTCGTGTCCTACATTCAGCGTGTGCTCTCATACCATCTTGTAGCAACCCGACCTCAAATGGTCAAGTCTCTGTGCTTCAGTGTCATCCCCGGATCGGTAATGCTGACACACACAGTACTCGAAGGATTTATAACAGAGTAGCAATCACAGACTTATTACATCGAATGTCTCAAAAGAGAACTTATTACAATAAATATGGCTTAAGGCCATCTAATATGATAACAGCGGAAGGCTTGGAAGATAAAGTGAGTCCATCAACTCCAACGGCATAGCCGAGTGCATGACAAACGACCTATTGCGTCTTACTCCTTGTCTAAAAAGTCTGCAACATAATACGTTGCAGCCTGAAAACGGGTCAGCACATGGAATATGCTGGCAATGTAACATAGTAGAGCAATGAATAGATAAATGCTAACACTACATGCATATATGGCTGGTGGAGGCTCTATGGTTATATGATTTTTGCGAAAAGCTAATTTTTCCCTACAACAAAGGAATAAATTTTTATTTAACTATCATGGTAGTTGAAACATTGAGAATGGTACCCCCGTCCCAATCCCATTTAAAAGTAATTATCAACCCAACAAATTAGTTTAGAGTGATGAGATACAGTAGGATAATCCAGGTACTAGATACTCAAGTTGTCCATAACCGGGGACACGGCAAACCATGATTAGTTTGTACACTTTGCAGAGGTTTGCACAGTTTCCCCCCACAAGACTCGATCTCCTCCGTTGGATTTCTCACACTACGTGGTGTTTGAGAAACGGATGACCGAGACACAGTCTTTCACAAGCATTAACTCTTTCCTCCGGGTGGACAGTTACACCTACTTTCCCTCTACATCTGCTAGCCCACCACTTAAAGAGGTCACACAACATACTCAACTATGCCAGAACCCATAATGGCTTGTGGCTGCACACGGAAGTTTCTTGCATGAACAATCTCCTGATCCCTTTGAGCCTGGGTGGCGTACCATAGGAGGATCGCACGGTATATCCCCGGGATCTCCTGGACAACACTGGTATATCCCGAGGTGCCCAAACAAGCAATCCACCCAGATGTATATTAAAGTTGCCACCTTAAGTTGAACCATTAATTAACAATCTCACATCTGTCATGGATTTCTCAAACCCAAACCACGTCTATGAGCATAGCATGGCAATACAAGCATAACGTAGAAGTAACGCCCAGGGTTTGATAATAAAACAGGTAGTAGGTTCTACCTCATCATCTACTTCCCAATACCCACAAGGTAATCCTATCCTAATCATGCAAGGTTTGAGGATTAGAACTAATTCATAAAAACTGGGTATGAAAGAAGTATGATCAATGTGTTACTTGCCTTGCTAACGATCTGCCAATCCTAAAGACTCGTAGTAGCACGCTTCACACTACGGGTGTTCTATCGCAAACAAACAATAGCATACATAAGCAATCAAGCAAAGATGCACGGCTAAATCTCAAATAATAATATCTAACCAGATATTTCAACTTAAGAACTCCGGTTTGCAAAAAGAATCAAATCAAACGTGTCAACGAAACTCAAACTGCGAAAGAAACAAGATCTGATTACTAATCTGCACTAAAGTCAAATTTACAGTACCAAAATCTTTTTCAAGTTGGTTAAACGGAAAGAGGGCTTTGAGATGAAGATCTAGGCGCTTGAATCACTTGATTCTGATAAACGAGCGAAGAGATAAACTAGATCGAAAATTAGGGTAGAGATCGCGATCGAAAATAATCGCGAAAACCCCTGGATAAAGAAAAACTAACGAACAGGCTAACGAACGAACGTTCGCTGTTCGTGACTAACTGGTGAACGGCGTTCGTTAAAAAGAACGAACGGACGAACGACCGCTGTTTAACCGTACCGAGAAAAAAAACGAACCGATCTATTAAAAAACAGATATAGGTTTTTCGAAATAAACCGAACGGTTTTAGAAAAACAACCGGCGGCTACCTCGGCGTATGTGGCGGCGGCAGCGGGCGGCAGCGGCGGCGGTGGCTGGCTAGGGTTAGGGTTGGCGCGGCGCGGCGGGCTGGGCCTCGGGGTCACGGCTCGGGCGGCTTATAAGAGGCCGGCCTGGAGAGTCCCGGCCGGGTACGGCCCGAAGTCGGTTCACTTTTTTTATATATTATTCCGCGTAGAAAAATAAAGAAAAGAAATACTAAACGGACTCCAAAAATCCCGAAATAAAATTTCCCGTCCTCTAAAAATAAGCCGGACAAGGTGAACATTTATTTGGGCCTATAATGCAATTCTGAAAAACGCATATTATTCCTAATTCAATTAAAATTGCAATAAAATCCAAATAAAATATGCAAGTTGATTTTAATATTTTTTCCTCCAATATTTCATTTATTTTGGAGAAGTCATATTATTTCCTCTCATATATTTTGGTATGAAATATTTTCAGAGAGAAAATTTATTAAAACCAAAGTGATCCTTGTTTCCATATTTGATAAAATTCAAATATGCAAAATGGTGAAATCCACCAACTCTCTCCAAGGGTCCTTGAGTTGCTTAGAATTTCGAGGATCGCGATAGTCGAAATGCACAAAATATGATATGCATGGATGACCTATGTATAACATTCCAAATTGAAAATCTGGGATGTTACAAACCTACCCCCCTTAAGATGAATCTCGTCCTCGAGATTCGGGTTGGCTAGAAAATAGGTGTGGATGGTCTTTCCGTAGATCATCCTGTCGTTCCCAAGTGGCTTCATCCTCGGTATGGTGGCTCCACTGAACTTTGTAAAACTTGATAACCTTGCTGCGAGTAACTCGACTGGAAAACTCAAGAATCTCGACAGGTTTCTCCTCGTAGGTCAAATCACTATCCAACTGTATTGCTTCTAGTGGCACTGTATCTCTCAGAGGGATATCGGCCATCCCTGCATGGCACTTCTTCAACTGGGAGACGTGAGACACATCATGAACTCCCGACAATCCTTTGGGTAACTCCAACTTGTAGGCTACCTCTCTCATGCGTTCCAAAACACGGTACGGTCCCACAAATCTCGGGGCTAACTTTCCTTTAACTCCAAATCGTTTAACTCCTCGAAGTGGTGACACTCTCAGATACGCTCTGTCTCCGATTTCATAGACTACCTCCTTGCGTTTTGAGTCTGCATAACTCTTCTGTCTTGACTGAGCTATCTTTAGTCTATCTCGAATTAGTTTAACCTTCTATTCAGACTCCTTAATCAAATCTGGTCCAAACAGCTGTCTGTCTCCAACCTCATCCCACATCAACGGTGTTCTGCACCTTGTTCCACACAGGGCCTCGAACGGTGCTATCTTCAAACTGGCCTGGTAGCTATTGTTGTACGAGAACTCTTCGTAGGGCAAATTATCGTCCAACTAGATCCATAGTCTAGTGCACAAGCTCTCAGCATGTCCTCCAGAATCTGATCGACTCTCTCTGTCTGTCCATCTGTCTGCGGGTGAAAAGTTGTACTGAACTCCAGCCTGGTTTCCAAAGTCTGATGCAGCTAGTTCCCAAACTTTGAAGTAAACTGTGTTCCTCTATCTGATACGATGGTCCTCGGAACTCCGTGCAGACATACGATCCTGGTCATATATATCTTGGCCAACTTCGCACTTGTATAAGTGGTTTTCACTAGGATAAAGTGAGCTACTTTGGTTAAGCGGTCCACTACTACCCAGATAGAATCATATATCGATCGGGTCCTGGGTAATCCGGTGATAAAATCCATGCCAAGTTTGTCCCACTTCCATTCGGGTATCGGCATAGGCTGCAGTAGTCCTGCTGGCGTCTGATGTTCTTCCTTCACTCTCTGACATACATCACATACGGCTACATACTCGGCAATATCCTTCTTCATTCCAGTCCACCAGAAACGCTCCTTCAAATCCAAATACATCTTGGTGTTCCCGGGGTGTATCGAGTATGGTGAGTCATGAGTTTCTTGTAATATCAACTTCCCGATCTTGGCATTATTGGGCACATATACACGGTCCTCGAACCACAAGGTGTCGTGCTCATCCTCATGAAAACCTTTGGCTTTTCCTTCACTCATCTTCTCCTTTATCTCGGCAATTTCTTTGTCATCCTTATGAGCTTCTCGAATCTTTCCCAACAATGTCGACTGCACTTCCATGGTTGTAACAAAACCTTTAGGAACTATCTCCAAATGAATTTCCCTTAGATCCTCTGCTAACTCCTTTGGCATTCCTTCGCTTACGAGGGTGTTGACGTAAGTCTTCTGGCTCAAAGCGTCTGCTACAACATTGGCCTTGCCTGGGTGATAGTGCAACTTCATATCATAATCTTTTATAAGCTCCAACCATCTCCTTTGCCTGAGGTTCAACTCTTTCTGTGTAAAAATGTACTTCAAACTCTTATGATCCGTGCACAAATCACAATGATTTCCAATAAGAAAATGTCTCCAGGTCTTGAGTGCATGCACTACAGCTGCTAACTCCAAATCATGCGTGGCATAATTCAACTCGTGCGGTTCAAGTTGTCGTGAGGCATACGAAACAACTCTTCCATCTTGCATAAGTACTCCTCCAAGTCCTAAGCAAGAGGCGTCGCAATACACTTGGAAATCCTTGCGTATATCTGGCAGAATCAGCACTGGGGCTGTAGTCAAACGTTTCTTCAGCTCCTAGAAACTTGCTTCACATTCCTCAGTACAATGGAACTTGGTGTTCTTCTTCAACAACGTCGTCATAGGCTTTGCAATCTTAGAGAAATTTTTAATGAATCTCAGATAGTATCCCGCGACTCCAAGAAAACTGTGGATCTCTCCAACTGAGGTTGGTGCCAACCACTCAGTGACTGATTTCACCATGGTAGGGTCCACTTCTATACCTTCTCCTGATATAACATGTCCATGAAATCCAACTTCCTTCAACCAAAACTCACATTTGCCAAACTTGGCATATAACTGATGCTCTCTGAGCTTCTCGAGAATTAAACGCAAATGCTCCTTATGTTCCTCCTCATTCTTTGAGTATACCAAGATATCATCTATGAACACCACGACAAACTTATCCAAGAACTCCATGAACACTTTGTTCATCATACTCTTGAAATAGGTGGGGGCGTTAGTCAATCCAAATGACATAACCGTATACTCATATAGCCCATACCTTGTGGTGAACGCTCTCTTAGGTATATCCTTTTCTCGAATATTCAACTGGTGGTAACCTGATCGCAGGTCGATCTTCGATAACACCTTTGCTCCTTGCAGCTGGTCAAACAAATCATTGATCATCGGTAGTGGGTACTTATTCTTGATCGTTACTTCATTCAATGCCCGATAATCAACAACCATTCTTAGGGACTTATCCTTCTTCTCAACCAATAGCACTGGGGCTCCCCGTGGTGATGAACTTCGTCGAATGTAACCTTTCTCCAATAACTCCTTAATCTGTTTCTTGATCTCCTTCATATCATTTGCGGGCATCCGGTATGGTCTCTTTGATATTGGCCCGGTGCCTGGCAATAGCTCTATAAAAAACTCTATATCTCGATCTGGCGGCATGCCTGGTAACTCCTCTGGAAATACATCCAGGTAATCCTTAACGACATGCACTTCCTCCTGAACAACTCCCGTGAGAGAATGTACTTGGGTTCTCCTTGGCAAATGCCTGGAAACACACTTGATCCTTTTTCCCTCCGAGGTGGTAAGTAGAATCGACTTACTGGCGCAATCAATGTTTCCCCATTACATTGATAGCCAATCCATTCCTAGTATCACATTCAATCCTTGTGACTCCAAAATTATCAGGTCTGAGGGGAAAACATGTCTTCCAATGGTCAATGGCATCTGAAAACATCCTTGACTTGCCATATACTCACCTCCTGGTGATCTTACTAACATGGGTGTCCTAAGTACCTTAGTGGGCAACTTATACTTATCCGCGAATCCCCTTGATATGTATGAATGCAATGCACCAGTATCTAAAAGAACAATTGCAGTAAAAGACTTAACCAAAAACTTACCGATAACTGCATCTGGCTGCTCCTCAACTTCCTCCATGTTCATGTGGTTAACTTGTCCTCTGTTGAAAGGGTTGGGCTTCTTCCCAACGCTTCTATTGCCATTGTTGTTCTTCAATTCTGGACAATCATTGGCGTAGTGCCCAGTCTTCCCGCACTTGAAACAAGTAATGTGACTTTGATCCTTCTTGGCGGGTGTCGTTGGGTTAGAGCGGTTCTGATTGCCACTTGCTCGATTCCCATTCCCATTCCTTGGGCCATTATGATTTTACGAACTTCCTCCATTGTGGGTGTGGCCTTCATGGTTATGGACAAGTCCTCATGAGTTCAGGGTGAGACGGGGCTTCTGTTGAGGTCCAGAGTTGTACTTTCCTTGTCCATACTTCCTCTTGCGGCTCTCTATCTGCTGCTGCTTCCCTTCAATCATAAGAGCCTTGTCTACCACCTCCTGGTAGTTGTTGAATGTTGCCACCATCAACTGCATGCTCATCTCATCATTTAGCCCTTCCATAAACTTCTCCTGCTTCGCGGCATCTGTGGCCACATCATCAGGGGCATAACGAGATAGCTTACTAAACTCATCTACGTACTGAGCCACAGTATGATTTCCCTGGTGTAAGTTGCGAAACTCACTCTTCTTCATGCTCATAGCTCCAGTGGATACGTGGGATGTGCGGAATGCTTGCTGGAACTGCTCCCAAGTGACATTGGCCATAAGAAAAGTGGTTGTGTAATTCTCCCACCATGCGGTTGCTGGTCCATCCAATTGGTGTGTGGAAAAACGCACCTTCTCCGCATCTATGCAACCTGCGGTGGTCAACTCCCTTCCTATCCTGCGCAACCAAACATCAGCAACTATGGGCTTGGTGCTACTAGAAAACACCGGCGGCTGCAGCCTCAGAAAATGGGCTATGTTGTCTACTGGAGGTGGTGGCGGTGGGTTATTGTTGTTGTTGTTGCCTTGGTTTTGAACTAACAACTGCATCGGTGTATTCTGCTGTTGGATCAACTATGTGAGCTCCAGTGGGAAAGCAAAACCGGGGTCACGTCTCGGAGGCATCTGATGGGTTTAGAGGGAAGAGTTTAGAATAGAATGAGGTCTAGTGAGATATCACTACCCATATGCACATGAGACAGACACAATCAGATCATATCACTCAATCAATCAAGCAAGGGTATACAAACGGTCTAGAACTATCGTTAAAAGTGCTCGGACTACTACTATATACATGGGGGAAACTACTAGTCATATGGTGGTCATCTAGAAATATTGTTCGGTGGAAGACTCCATGATATCCGCTCTAGCTTCGTCTTCATAGTCATCATCACTATCATCGGGGTTGGAGTCGGTGTCGTCGATGATGATGTAGTCTTCAGAACGAATCTCCTTAGGTTCCTCGTCTTCTCCTCTTGGCACTGGGTCTCCCATGAGAACTCCTAGCTTCCTTGTTAGGTTGTCATTCTTCTCCACTAGTATGATGATTTCCTCCTCGTAATCATCGCGTGTAGCCTTGATTTCCTCTTCAAGCTCGGTGATCCTCGTCATCGCCTTCTTCAAATCTATCATGCTTGCGCACATCTGGTTCTCCTGGCGTCGAATGTGCTCGTTTAACTCCTAGATGAATGCTGCAATGGATCTATCCCTCCTGGTGCTGATAATTTCCCATTGCTCGTCTCGGCGCCCACATATCTGGTATATAGTGTGCTTCAGCTCTTGTTTGTAGACTTCTCCAATACGTCCCATAGCAATGTGGGCTGCCATGCTCTTGCCTAGACTCCAAGTGGGTGCATCAAAGGAAAACTCTATAGGATCCGTAACTGGCGTGAATGTCCTTCCTGGAACTTGAACTCGAATCATCCAGCGCTCCTCTTCTGGTAAAGTGGTGTTGTAGGTCCCGGTGAAGCTTGGTATTCCAATGTTCACGTACCTAGTGACTTCCTTCAAGTGTCGTCCAAAAGGTGTTTCTTCATCCGGTTGTGCAAACTTGTTCCTCGAGTCCGCCATCCTAAAGTGTAGAAAATGGAGAGGAGTCGGAAATGAGTAGAGAAGAGTTACCTATGGATTTTCTTAGTGGTCGTGTCCTACATTCAGCGTGTGCTCTCATACCATCTTGTAGCAACCCGACCTCAAATGGTCAAGTCTCTGTGCTTCAGTGTCATCCCCGGATCGGTAATGCTGACACACACAGTACTCGAAGGATTTATAACAGAGTAGCAATCACAGACTTATTACATCGAATGTCTCAAAAGAGAACTTATTACAATAAATATGGCTTAAGGCCATCTAATACGATAACAGCGGAAGGCTTGGAAGATAAAGTGAGTCCATCAACTCCAACGGCATAGCCGAGTGCATGACAAACGACCTATTGCGTCTTACTCCTTGTCTAAAAAGTCTGCAACATAATACGTTGCAGCCCGAAAACGGGTCAGCACATGGAATATGCTGGCAATGTAACACAGTAGAGCAATGAATAGATAAATGCTAACACTACATGCATATATGGCTGGTGGAGGCTCTATGGTTATATGATTTTTGCGAAAAGCTAATTTTTCCCTACAACAAAGGAATAAATTTTTATTTAACTATCATGGTAGTTGAAACATTGAGAATGGTACCCCCCATCCCAATCCCATTTAGAAGTAATTATCAACCCAACAAATTAGTTTAGAGTGATGAGATACAGTAGGATAATCCAAGTACTAGATACTCAAGTTGTCCATAACCGGGGACACGGCAGACAATGATTAGTTTGTACACTTTGCAGAGGTTTGCACACTTTTTCCCCACAAGACTCGATCTCCTCTGTTGAATTTCTCGCACTACGTGGTGTTTGTCGGTTCACTTTTTTTAAATTATTCCACGCAGAAAAACAAAGAAAAGAAATACTAAACGGACTCCAAGTATCCCAAAATAATTTTTCTCCATTCTCTAAAAATAAGCCGGACAAGGTGAACACTTATTTGGGCCTATAATGCAATTTTGAAAAACGCATATTTTTCCTAATTCAATTAAAATTCCAATAAAATCCAAATAAAATATGCAAATTTATTTTAATATTTTTCCTCCAATATTTCATTTATTTTGGAGAAGTCATATTATCTCCTTGCATATATTTTGGTATGAAATATTTTCGGAGAGAAAATTTATTAAAACCAAAGTGATCCTTGTTTCCATATTTGATAAAATTCAAATATGCAAAACGGTGAAATCCCCCAACTCTCTCCGAGGGTCCTTGAGTTGCTTAGAATTTCGAGGATCGCGGAAGTCGAAATGCACAAAATATGATATGCATGGATGACCTATGTATAACATTCCAAATTGGAAATTTTGGATGTTACATTTATATAGACTTTTGGAGAAGCTTGTATTTACAAGAAAGTGAGTGGGAGCTCTGTAGCATTTCTGATATTATATGTGGATGACATATTGTTGATCGGAAATGATACTGAATTTCTGAATAGCATAAAAGGATACTTGAATAAGAATTTTTCAATGAACGACTCGGTAAAGCTGCTTATATATTGGTCATCAAGATCTATAGAGATAGATCAAGACGCTTAATTGGATTTTCACAAAGCACATACCTTGATAAAGTTTTGAAGCAGTTCAAAATGGATCAAGAAAAGAAAGAGTTCTTGCCGGTGTTACAAGGTGTGAAGTTGAGTCAGACTCAATGCCCGACCACTTCAGAAGATAGAGAGAAAATGAAAGTCATTCCCTATGCTTCGGCCATAGGTTCTATCATGTATGTAATGTTGTGTTCCAGACCAGATGTGTGACTTGCTATTAGTTTAGCAGGGAGGTACCAAAGTAATCCAGGAGTGGATCACTAGACAACAGTCAAGAACATCCTGAAATACCTGAAAAGGACTAAGGATATGTTTCTCGTTTATGGAGGTGACAAAAAAACCCCGTCGTAAATGGTTACATCGATGCAAGCTTTGACATTGATCCGGATGACTCTAAGTCACAAACCGGATACGTATTTTTGTTGAATGGTGGAGCTGCCAGTTGGTGCAGTTCTAAGCAAAGCATCATGGCGGGATCTACGTGCGAAGCGGAATACATAGCTGCTTCGGAAGTAGCAAATGAAGGAGTCTGGATAAGGGAGTTCATATCCGATCTGGGTTTCATACCTAGTGCATTGGGTCCAATGAAAATCTTTTGTGATAATACTGGTGCAATTGCCTTGGCAAAGGAATCCAGATTTCACAAGAGAACCAAGCACATCAAGAGACGCTTCAATTCCATCCGCGATCAAGTCAAGGAGGGAGACATAGAGATTTGCAAGATACATACGGAGCTGAATGTTGCAGACCCGTTGACTAAGCCTCTCTCACGAGCAAAACATGATCAGCACCAAGACTCCATGGGTGTTAGAATCATTACAATGTAATCTAGATTATTGACTCTAGTGCAAGTGGGAGACTGAAGGAAATATGCCCTAGAGGCAATAATAAAGTTGTTATTTATATTTCCTTATATCATGATAAATGTTTATTATTCAAGCTAGAATTGTATTAACTGGAAACTTAGTACATGTGTGAATACATAGACAAATAGAGTGTCACTAGTATGCCTCTACTTGACTAGCTCGTTAATCAAAGATGGTTAAGTTCCCTAACCATAGACGTGAGTTGTCATTTAATAAATGGGATCACATCATTAGAGAATGATGTGATTGACATGGCCCATCCGTTAGCTTATCACTATGATCGTTTAGTTTATTGCATTGCTTTCTGGATAACTTATACATGTTCCTATGACTATGAGATTGTGCAAGTCCCGAATACCGGAGGAACACTTAATGTGATATAAAATGTCACAACGTAACTAGGTGATTATAAAGATGCTCTACAGGTGTCTCCGATGGTGTTTGTTGAGTTGGCATAGATCGAGATTAGGATTTGTCACTCCGATTGTCGGAGAGGTATCTCTTGGGCCCTCTCGGTAATGCACATCACTATAAGCCTTGCAAGCAATGTGACTAATGAGTTAGTTGCGGGATGATGCATTACGAAACGAGTAAAGAGACTTGCCAGTAACGATATTGAACTAGGTATGATGATACCGACGATCGAATCTCGGGCAAGTAACATACCGATGACAAAGGGAACAATATATGTTGTTATGTGGTTTGACCGATAAAGATCTTCATCAAATATGTAGGAACCAATATGAGCATCCAGGTTCCGCTATTGGTTATTGACCGGAGATGAGTCTCGGTCATGTCTACATAGTTCTCGAACCCGTAGGGTCCGCACGCTTAACGTTCGATGACTATCGGCATTATGAGTTTATGTTTTTTGATGTACCGAAGGTAGTTCAGAGTCTCGGATGAGATCCGGGACATGACGAGGAGTCTCGAAATGGTCAAGACATAAAGATTGATATATTGGATGACTATATTCGGACACCAGAATGGTTCCGAGGTGTATCGACTGTTTACCGGAGTACCGGGGGTTTACCGAAACCCCCTGGGGAGTTAATGGGCCTTGATGGACCATAGTGGAAGAGAGGAGGAGGTGGCCAGGTGTGGCGCGCGCCCCCCTAGGCCCAATCCGAATTGGGGTAGGGTTTGGGCCCCCCTTTCCTTCTCTCCTTCTTCCCTTCCTTCCCCCTCCTAGTTGGACTAGGAAAGGGGAGAAACCTCCTCCTAGTAGGAGTAGGAATCCCTCCTTGGGGCGCACCCTAGGAGGCCGGCCCTCCCCCTCCTCCACTCCATTATATACAGGGGAGGGGGCACCCCATAGACACACAAGTTGATCTTAGCTGTGTGCGGTGCCCCCCTCCAGAGATTTCCACCTCGATCATATTGTCGTAGTGCTTAGGCGATGCCCTGCTTCGGTAACTTCATCATCAGCGTCAACACGCCGTCGTGCTGACGAAACTCTTCCTCGGCCTTAGCTGGATCTAGAGTTCGAGGGATGTCATCGAGCTGAACGTGTGTAGATCGCGGAGGTGCCGTGTGTTCGGTACTTGATCGGTTGGATCGCGAAGACGTTCGACTACATCAATTGCGTTACTTAATGCTTCCGCTTTCGTTCTACGAGGGTACGTGGACACACTCTTCTTGCTCGTTGCTATGCATCTCCTAGATAGATCTTGCGTGATCGTAAGAATTTTTTTTGAAATACTACATTCCCCAACACCCGAGCCTTAATGTGGGCACGGGTGGCTGAATTACGGATCGAAATCCGGAGTAAAATCATAAATTATGTGTAATGATTCTACGTATCCACGTGCTCTACCTTATTAAGGCTCGGATCCGCATTGTATAAAACTTTGATGACCGACCATCGGCTTCAACCTCCTCGGCCAGTAGCCGGGGAATGTTTGTCGCACTTTATAAAGCCTTTATGAGGGCCAAGATTTACGGCAAAAAAGGCAATCTGGCCATATGGTTTTATAAACAAAGGTATGTGGAGAGAATGTTATATTACTATGTAATGTAAAAAACATCTTCCGAAGAAAATAGTCCCGCTATCGGTTCCTTTCTTTGGGTTGTCATGCTGACCATGATCATGAAACCTCACCTCCAATCAATGCGGGAGAAAAATATTGAGGATTTAGTTTGGGAAAAGTTCTCGAACTATGTGGTCTTTAGTGAACCTAAATTTTCACTTCCATCGTTGCCAACCAATTATATCCTTTAAGATCGCTAGCTTTCGGCTTCACCCAGTCTGAGGTACAAACTCAGATGACCCGGTAGTAACAATCACAAAGGTGCTCCCTTTACCGCCTAGCCGAACAATCAGGAACGTAGGGGTAAGCGCAGGAGCCAGGCAACCCACCATGGCCAAATTCTTAAGTCAAATTGATGCATATTTATGGCTTTATAACGATAATTACGGAAGACAATGCTTGTATACTGAATACAAACACTGATGATATATGTTTATTTTGACTCTGTTGCGACTGTTTATCAGTTGAAAGTGGCCCATCATCATCTTCTACCCCTTTGTAGATACTACGCAGGGTGTTTCCGCAGTAACAAGACAACCCTTAGCCGACGTCTCGGTGCCCGGAGGCAGTTGTGTTAGCGGAAGCAAGGCAATTAGATATGTGGGCTTTATAACTTTCACTTAGTCATAGGAGCTTTTAGATGGGGGAAGCTAGCTACGAGCCCCCGGTTAGTGTTCGGCACCGACCGAAGTCTAGCCATTAACACTTCGGCCAATGTTATGAAGGGCCCATCGTTTAACACGGGGTAATCGCTATCGATCTATAGTTTGACACCGTCATCGGATCGCTGACCAGTTTACGCCCATTGTGATAGTCAGTTTTCGGCTTTCTCCACTGAGGTGCTTAACCATTCGAGCTGGAAGCACAATTGCAGTGGTTCTACCTTTGCACACCTAGACGAACAAAGCGAAACATAGGAGGCAAGCACAAGAGCCGGGCGACCCAACTATTGACCGAAGACACAATTTGAAACTGATGCATATATAGCAATATCCGAGAATGTTTTTGTCGAATCTCTAAAGGTGTCCGGCATTGCACTGCGAGACTTATGCTGGAAACACACAAAAAGTATAAAAGTGCCATAGGCTTGGAAAACCAAAAAAAACTTCTGTAAAAACTTTACGCTCACACTAAATCAAGTCATTTGGTGCCAATCCGAAAATTGGTCTTAAAATTTTTGTGCTTCTGTCGTGCATTAATATAACACATCCGATCTCAAGACTTCGAGCGGGTCAGCCTATGGCTACAACCTCCTATCTAGAAGGCGGAGTACTTCTCGTTAAGCCACTTTAGCGAACTAAACTCGAGCGGCTTTGAGAGAGAAACTAGGCTCCCCGGCTATTGACCACACACTCGTGTCGAAAAAGGAGTGATAGAAAAAGACTTTGCAATGACTAAGAAGAAAACTTTTATTATAAAATGACTCATATAAATTTTAAGAGCCCCCAGTTAACATGGGCAAAGGGAGTTTTTTTTAACAAACAACGTATGCGAGCACGGTCGAACTGAATACAAATTAAAAAAACTGAGCATGGAAGCGACTTAGCTGGTTAATGTGCTCGGTGTCGATGCGCGGCCCGAGCTTACGGCGGGACGAGGTCCCAGCCCCCAAGCTGGTCCCAGGGTGGCAGAGCAAAGAGCTCGGCACTCCGAAGTGGCAAAATAGCATGGCCAATGTGGCGAGGTGGAACCCTCAGTCCGACCGAGGCGATGGTGCAGGCCGGCAGTATGACGCCGAAGTCCCTGGCGTGGGTTAAGGAAGTGATGACGGAGCCCCCAGTCCAACCAAGGTGATGTCGTACGTCGGTACACCGAGGTGACAACGCTACCCAATCCAGATCATTTACCTGGACGACAATGATCTTGGAGGACCAGAATAAATAAAGAAACATCGGTCGAATTTTGATCGTTGATGAAGAGGTCCAGGCTTGTGGCAAGACGAAGAAGTAGTCCTCGGCCTGGTCGAGGTACGAGCCCCCAAGCCCGAGGTAATCAAGCGGAGAGCTTGGCTTGATGAAGTGGCGACGTAACATGGTCGACGTTGTGAGGCAAAAGCCCCTGGTACAGCCGACGTGACGAAGTTGGTCGGCTGCTGATGTTGAACTCCCCATAGTAGGTCGATGAAGAGATGATGAAGCCCCCGGTCCAGACGAGGTGATGGAGCAGGTCGGTAAGGAGATGTTGCAGCTGCCATGCCGGACGAGGTGTTGAAGCAGTTCGGCGCGATGGGCATCGGCTTAAAGAAGCAACAGTGCGGCCATGTGAAAGTGCAACTATCCTTGGGTGGTTTTGGTAATTCCTAACAACATATAGGTCATTGAGCAAATGCTATTTCAAGATAAATATTTCAGGAAATCTCAATGATTGGCATGGCATGGATTAGAAAGTGGACCCCTAAAAATGCTAAGGACAAAAGATTGGCTCAAGCTCAAAGCACAAGACTCTACATTTTACTTTTAGTGATCGAAGATCACATTGAGTCCATAGGAAAAGCCAATACTATTAAAAGGGGGTGAGGTGTTGCTTAATGAGTTACTTGCTCAAAATGCTTAATGATATGCTCCAAAAACCCTTAACTTCTTTCTCATATCCACATATGTCCCAAACCAAAAGTCAAAGTCGGCCCCACCGAAATCTTCTATCCAGCGCCACCGAGTTCATTTGACATAGCCACTGCCAGATACCCTAATCAATTCGGTTCCCCCGATGGGGATCTCGGTCTCACCGAGATGGGATTGCAAACTCTCTGTTTCCCTTCGTAATGTTTCGGTCCAACCGAAATGTGTGATCGGTCCCACCAAGACTGCAATGCAAACTCTCTGTTTCCCCTTCGTAACGTTTCGGTCTAACCGAGATGAGCAAATCGGTCCCACCGAGTTTGCCTCACCAACTCTCTGTTTTCCTATTACCAAAATCGGTCCCACCGAGTTTGTGTAATCGGTCTCACCGAGATTACGTTATGCCCTAACCCTAATGGAATCAGTCCCACCGAGTTGACATGTCGGTCCCACCGAAAACCCTAACGGTCACATTATGAACTAAATCGGTCTGACCGAGTTGTATGATTCGGTCCCACCGAGTTTTGTGATTTGTGTGTAACATTTAGATTTTGTGTGGAGGCTATATATACCCCTCCACCCACTCTTCATTCATAGAGAGAGCCATCAGAATATGCCTACACTTCCAACATACATTTTCTGAGAGAGAACCACCTACACTTGTGTTGAGGTCAAGATATTCCATTCCAACCACATAAATCTTGATCCCTAGCCTTCCTCAAGTTGCTTTCCACTCAAATCATCTTTCTACCAAATCCAATCCTATGAGAGAGAGTTGAGTGTTGAGGAGACTATCATTTGAAGCACAAGAGCAAGGAGTTCATCATCAACACACCATCTATTACCTTTTGGAGAGTGGTGTCTCCTAGATTGGTTAGGTGTCACTTGGGAGCCTCCGACAAGACTGTGGAGTTGAACCAAGGAGTTTGTACGGGCAAGGAGATCGCCTACTTCGTGAAGATCTACCCTAGTGAGGCAAGTCCTTCATGGGCGATGGCCATGGTGGGATAGACAAGGTTGCTTCTTCATGGACCCTTCGTGGGTGGAGCCCTCCATGGACTCGTACAACCGTTACCCTTCATGGGTTGAAGTCTCCATCAACGTGGATGTACAATAGCACCACCTATCGGAACCACGCCAAAATCTCCGTGTCTACATTGCGTTTGCTCCCTCCAAATTCCTCCCTTTACCTTCATATGCAATTGTTTTACATTCCGCTACTATACCCTTAGAATTGCATGTGTAGGTTGATTACTTGTTTGTGCTAAGTTGCTAAAATCTGCCAAGACTTAAAATTGGGAAATGCTAGATTTTTATTTGGTCAAGTAGTCTAATTACCCCCCTCTAGACATACTTTCGATCCTACAAGTGGTATTAGAGTGTTGGTCTCCTTATGCATTGATTTCCATAGCTTTTGGTGATCATAGACTGGGTTTCACAACCTAGGAGAGTATGGTGTCTAGTGAGGGAAATTACCACCGTAGAGGTCCTTACTTTGATGGTACTAATTTTGCTAGTTGGAAGCATAAGATGAAAATGCATATTCTTGGACATAACCCCACCGTTTGGGCTATTGTGTGTATTGGCTTGCAAGGTGAATTCTTTGATGAGAGAGAACTGAACCGTGAAGCTACCGCAGAAGAGTTGAAGATGCTGCAATACAATGCTCAAGCTTGTGATATTATCTTCAACGGTTTGTACCCCGAAGAATTCAACAAAATCAGCCGTCTTGAGAATGCAAAGGAAATTTGGGACACTTTGATTGATATGCACGAAGGTACCGACTCCGTCAAGGAATCCAAGTTAGAAGCTTCAAGTCAAGGTCCTACAATGACAAAAGATCTTCTAGTCGAGAGCGAAACTGCTACAATTGTGGAAGACCCAGACACTATTCCAATGAGTGTACGGCTCCCTACAAATGAAGAGAAGATTCTCCCTACAAAAGAAGAAGTAGAAGAGAAAAATAACCACCAAGAGAGAGGAGTAGAGATGACTGTTATGAATGAAGAACATCACGTAGAAGCAAGGATTCAGAAAGGAAGAACAAGTCATCAAAGAGCTACAAAAAATGAAGACATCAAGCTCATGTTGGTGAAAGGATATCTGGCTTCGACTCCGACAATCACTTCAAGAGAAGTTATCACTTCGACTCTGAATATACTCAAGATGAAGGTGTTGTTGGTCTAGCACTTGTGTCAACCAACTCCTACGACATATTTGAGTCACCAAATGAAGGAATTGGAAGATGCTTCATGGCTAAAGGCCCAAAGGTATCACACCCCGAGTATGTTGATTTCAATAGTGATGAAGATGATTTGCTAGGTGATGATGATTTACTTGTTGACAACTCTAGTTATGAAAACTATGATGAACTTGCTATTAATAATGCTAATCAAGATAAAACGAATGACAATGATAAGAAGGAGATTGAGCGTCTAACTAAAGAACTAAAAACTCTTAAGTTAGCTCATGAAACTACCTTGGAAGATCATCGAGAGCTTTTAAAGACTCATGAGAAGCTATGTTTTGAAAAGCTCAACCTTGAGCAAGAGCATGAGTTGTTAAAGGCAATCAATGATGATCTTCGCAAGAAAAGTTCTTCTTACATTGCCAAGCGTTTACTCTTGTCTACTTACATGCCACAAGTTAAATCTAGCAACAAGAACAAGAAAGATTCTTCTTCTAATAGCAACAACAATCATGCTAAATCCAATGTTGTTGCTTCTAGTAGTTCTCTTGATTCCACTAATGATTCTCTTAGCCAAGTTACACTTGAGCAAGAAAATAGCTTATTTAAGGGAATTATAGAGAAAGGTGTTTACAAGAGCCTTGCCGGAAGTAAGCAATTTGAGGAAATTGTACGCAAGAAAGGAAGACACCGGAAGAATCAAGGTGTTGGTTTTGAACGAAAGTGCAATGCCAATGGAGTTGAGTGGGAAGAAGATCAATACCCTAAGATGAAGTTCGTTCCTCAACAAGAGAAGTATGATCCTACTTCTTTCCAAGGAACACAAGCTCAAGATGATCTTCCACCACAAGACCACAAGCTAAAAGACAAGGACAAGCTTCAAGAGGGAATTGATGCATTTGAAGAAGCACCTAAGGCCTTGGTCAAGTGGGTTCCCAAGACTACATCAAGTTCCACTTCATCAAGTACGACTACAACTCCAAGGATTCCCATCAAGATGGTGTGGATCCCTAAGATGAAGAACTAGAGAGCTCTTGAGGGTGACTCCGCCAACATACTTCACTCATATCATTTTGGCAAGGACAAGTGTAAACAAATTCAACACATTGCACTAGTTAAAGGAGTCACAAACCCTCTTGTTGGTAAGACAAGGGACAAGGTAACCTAATGCTTTCATGGACATCATCCAATGTGAACTTCACTCTATGTCTATGGATATCCTTGTTTGTTCCTTGTGGGACTAACCCGTGTAGGTATTGAAAGTGCAACTCACTCCAAAAGATTGCTCTGAATGATCCACATCAACATTGAGCATCTACATCTTCAACACCTACATGCAGTCATCATAGACAAAACCCAAGGTTAGTTCATCCCTCATAGGGGGGATATCACATCTAGGGGGAGCTTTACTCAAATCAATTGAGCTAAAGCAACTCTAATGATGTGAGCACAACAATGCTTTATGTAAAAGTGGCAACCCCACTTGTGCTTAAACGATGAGTATGACCTATGATCAAATGTTCTCATTCGACTCCTAAGTCAATATACTCATATATAGATTACCTAGTCATCGCCAAATTGCTTGATAGATGCTAGACTGATTGTGCATGCTTTTTCACATATTTCATTTGTCATTTCAGTGTATGAGCATGTTGAATGCATATTTTACTCATTCGAGGACACCCATTTGTTGCTTTGATTGTTTGGCTTTTTATCTTTTGCCAAATGGATGGACAAGAATGCCTAAGAACTTCCTCTAGCTATCTATGCTTTTCTCGTCTCAAACTCTATTCATGCTACATCACAAAGTTTGATCAAGTCAGATTCGAACCACTCTGTGTGAGGAGCACTTGGAGTCCCCGATTCATCATAGACTCAAACTTCCAAAACCTCTTTGTGCATTTCGGTATGACTGAGTCATCCATTTCGGTCACACCGAGATCACTAAGTTGATCTAGGTTTTCAATCTCGGTGCAACCGACTAGAACTTTTCGGTCACAACGAGTTGTAATAACCGCTTGTAGTTCTGCATCTCGGTGCCACCGAGTTGTTCCACTCGGTCACACCGACAGGGTCGGGATATCTATACCCACGGGTGAGATTTTGGAAAATTCTTAAAAACCTCTCAGCCCGCGCGTGTCCTGCTCTGCCGCCTCGGGTCTCTGGATCGTCCTCTCGCCGCTGGTTTCCATCATCGTCAATGGATTTCTACCCCTCCGTTGCCACCGTAGCGAACTCCGCCGAATTAGGGTATGCGTTCGATCTTTTGTGCTATTCCTTTAACTCCAATTCGTAGCACATTACTTTGCCATGATCATGACCACGTATGCACTCAACCTATCCACTGAAAACATCCCTTAGGTTAGGCTTGATTTGAAAATTTAGGGTTAGGTCTCCACCGGACTCATCTCGGACCGACCGAATTGTAGAAATCGGTCTCACTGATTTGGCTTCGGCCATTGCAGTTGCACTTTCGTTCTGACCGGAAACTGCAAATCGGTGTGACCGAGTTCAATTCTTTGTGAAACCCTAGCAGTCTCGGTGCCACCGAATTGTGACTCGGTCTGACCGAGTTCACTAGTTTAGGTTCCAAAAGCTGCTTCAGTATCACCGAGTTTACAAATGGGATAATTAGATTTATGCCCCTAGTTGTGTCCCACTCGTCTGTTTTACCCCTAATTCCCTAAAGTTACCAGTTCTGTCCAAGTCACTTTGATCCTCTTATGCTTTTTCCCTTTGACCGTTTGACCGTCAGTTTGAAAACTTCATAACTAATTCATACAAAATCAAAAAATGCAAATAAGATACCAATTTTTTTAGAAAAACATCACCTATATGTCAGTGTCATTTGCATTCATGAAAAAAGTGTTGGAAAGTGCACATCCGAGTTTTATCTCTTTTGATACCACCATGAATAGTAAACTCTAAGAAAATTCAAAAAAAATATGGTGCCAAAGAACGACAAGTGTTCTAAGTGCTTGCCAAGTTTCATCAGGGAATAACATTTGTGGGTGCCACGGCAAAAAAAAACAATCAGCACTCCAAAATAGAAATAGGGATGCTCCAAAATAAAAAAACAATCAACATTCCCTGATGAAACTTGGCAGACACTTAAAACATTTGTCGTTCTTTGCCACCAAATTATTTTTGAATTTTTTTTTTGAATTTTTTTAGATTTTACTATTCATGGTGGTAGCATAAGAGCTAAAACTCGGATGGGAACTTTCCAACACTTTTTTCCATGGATGCAAATGACACTGACATATAGGTGATATTTTTCTGAACATTTTGATATCTTATTTGCATTTTTTTGATTTAGTATCAATTAGTTATGAAGTTTTCAAACTGACAGTCAAACGGTCAAAGGGCAAAAGCATAAGAGGAGCAAAGTGATTTGGACAGAATCGGTGACTTTTGGGAATTAGGGGTAAAACAGACGAGTGGGACACAACTAGGGGCATAAATCTAATTATCCCTTTACAAATTGGTAACTCCGAAATGCTTTCTGTGAAGAACTAAAACTAAGTTTTCAGGTCATTCTTTTTGCAAAAACTCTATACTTTGTGATGCTCATCCACTCTACCTCATCCATATCTATTCACAGGGTCCGCTGTCAGTAAGTTTGCAGAAATGTGTGACTAGAGCGACAGCCAGAACAAGTCAGAGGAACAGGTACAATTGAGTGAGGGCACTAGTACCTCCAGCACTTCTGATGATGGCAGCAGGAGCACACCAAGCAACTTGCCCAAGGCAGCCACCCGAACAAGGAAGAAGAAAACTTCAGACTCTGAAGATGAGGACTGTGTGGCTGTTGAGGAAGAAGTCAGCTCCAAGAAGAAGGTGCTGAAGAAGGAGTATGGCACCGTTGCATCAACTAAGCCTGGCTTGCACAAGAAGGCCCCTACCAAGAGGGTGCCAACCTTAAAGGTGAGAGCCTCAACTGCTGAAATCTCCAAACCAACTGAAGAGGTTGTTGGAGAAGGAAAGAAAAGGAAGGAAAGGGTCAAAAAGACCATTGCCAGAGTGCTTGGAAGATCCTCCATTATGAGAGATCCAAAAGAAGAGGAGGAGGAAGAGGATGATGCACCAGCTCCTAAGGCTCAGAAGCTTATGGGAGATGCAATTAAGTCAGGGGCCACTCCATCTAAGCCCAAATCTGCTCCCAAGGCTGCTGCTCAGAAACCCCCAAATCCCAAGAGGAACACCAGGAGTATATCTGCTGAGGAGAAGAACAAGGCCCCAGTGCCTGAAGCTGAAGAAGAGGAAGATGATTCTCATGTTTTGAGGAAGTTGAAGCACAAAATTCTCGACCACAATGATGCTCATCCAGTCACTGAGGACATGCACAGCAGGAAAGATGCATGATTGAGATTATGGAGACAGTCTGATCCCTATGCTGTTAGGAGGAGGACTGCAGTTGACTACAGGTTCCATGAAAAGGAACAACAAGATTTCTATGAGATAATTTTGCTTGACAAGTAGCCCATAGTGTGTGACATGAAATGGGTGGACTGGGAATTCATCCGGGAAAATGAAGATCACTTCCCTGGAGTGTATGACAACTTTAAGGCATGCAGAGTTGATGAATTCGTTGGACAAAAGCTCACCAAGTGGAATGATGAGTTGATCATGCAGTTACTCCACTGCCCACTTCTATCTAGATGGAAGGATGGTTTGGATGTCTGAGGGTACCAGGTACCAGTCCACAGTTGAAGAATGGGCCAAGCTAATCAATGCCCCCAAAGAACATGAAGATGACTTGGATGTGTATGCCACCAAGAAGAAAGACCACAACTTAATGGCAAACATGTACAAGGAGATCCCTGATCACAAGCTTGGATCTGTGCATTTCTTGTTGTCTGGTCTGCCTATGATCAACTGGATCTTAAGGCACACATTGCTACCCAAGTCAGGAGATCACAAGATGATCAGAGGACACTCCATCAACATGCTGCAAATTTTTTATGTACCCCAGAAGTTCAAAGTTATGAGTTTGATTGTCGAAACGATCAAGAGGACTGCTGCTGATCAAAAGAGGAGTTGTGGGTATGCTCCACATATTCAGGAGCTCGTCAATTCTAAGATGTGCACATGAACTTATTTGCTGGACAAGGAGCATCTACCTCTATATCCTGAATTTGAAGACAACATTGTTGTGATGAATGAGGCGGAACCATCATCAGCTCAAGTCCAGGAGAAGAGAGCTAAGGAAAAGGCTGAGAAAGCTGCCCAGATGCCAAGTGTTGAAGAGGCACCTCGAGTCTTCCTGAAGAGCAAGCAAGATCAGTTAGGCTATCTGATTCAAGCTACACTGAGGATTGAGAAGGGCTTGGCCACCCTGACTCAGAATCAGGAGAGCCTGGAGAGGATTGTGGAGACAAAATTCTATGATCTTGATCTGAAGGTGACTGAGATTCAGACTGCAGTTGAGCAGCTTCAGGAGGAAGCAGAGGAGAGGAAAGGAAAGGCAACTACTGATGCTTTTAAGCATGTGCCACGAGGTCCAAGGTCTGCTCCCGTGCTAGTCTCAGATGCCAGAGCTTCAATGTCAGCACCAGCAGCTAGAGCTCCAGTGCCACCTCCAGCACCCACTCCATCAGCTCCAACTACGTCATCGGAAGCCTTCATCCTTGGAGTTCTCTCTACACCACCTCCCGAAGACCAAGCCTGAGAGACATATAGCACTATGCATTTTCGAACTTTTTGGTAACTTGTTGCCAAAGGGGGAGAACTATGTATAGATCATAGGCTTCGAGAGAGTGTCTTGCTTGAGAGAGTGTCTTGCTTTTTATCTCTCTCTTGCTTTTGGTTGAACTTCTTGTTTTTGTGTGAGATACTCTATGTCTTTGTGTCCTAGTGAGATACTTATGTGATCATGTGGTTGATCATATGCTACCTTAATGCTTGGTTGAATAATGCTATCTTTTATATCTCATATATGATTATTCACTTGCTTGGTGATGAGTGCATGCTTTTAATTTTTATCATTTTGAGCGCTCCACCAAGATGTATGTGACATGGAAGAGTAACCCATGAACCTAATCGATTGTGCATTTGCATTCAAAAGCAAACTTTAAATAATGCACAAATTTAGGGGGAGCTCTTGCTTATCACATACTTATCAGAGCGACGATGTATTTCAATCTTATCATCATTTGTCGAAGCTTTGATCTATATGTTGTCATCAATTACCAAAAAGGGGGAGATTGAAAGTGCAACTATCCCTGGGTGGTTTTGGGAATTCCTTACAACATATAGCTCATTGAGCTAATGCTATTTCAAGATAAATATTTTAGGAAAGCTCAATGATTGGCATTGCATGGATTAGAAAGTGGAACCCTCAAAATGCTAAGGACAAAAGATTGGCTCAAGCTCAAAGCACAAGACTCTACATTTTACTTTTAGTGATCCAAGATCACATTGAGTACATAGGAAAAGCCAATACTATTAAAAGGGGGTGAGGTGTTGCTTAGTGAGTTACTTGCTCAAAATGCTTAGTGATATGCTCCAAAAACCATCAACTACTTTCTCATATCCACATATGTCACAAACCAAAAGTCAAACTCGGCCCCACCGAAATCTTCTATCCGGCGCCACCGAGTTCATTTGACATAGCCACTGCCAGAAACCCTAATCAATTCGATCTCACCAATAGGGATCTCGGTCTCACCGAGATGGGATTGCAAAATCTTTGTTTCCCTTCGTAACATTTTGGTCCAACCGAAATGAGCGATCGGTCCCACCGAGACTGCAATGCAAACTCTCTGTTTCCCCTTCGTAACGTTCCGGTCTAACCGAGATGAGCAAATCGGTCCCACCGAGTTTGCCTGACCAACTCTCTATTTGCCTATTACCAAAATCGGTCCCACCGAGTTTGTGTAATCGGTCTCATCGAGATTACGTTATGCCCTAACCCTAATGGAATCGGTCCCATCGAGTTGACATGTCGGTCCCACCGAAAACCCTAACGGTCACATTATGAACTAAATCGGTCTGACCGAGTTGTATGATTCGGTCCCACCGAGTTTGGTGATTTGTGTGTAACGGTTAGATTTTGTGTGGAGGCTATATATACCCCTCCACCCACTCTTCATTCGTAGAGAGAGCCATCAGAATGTGTCTACACTTCCAACATACATTTTCTGAGAGAGAACCACCTACACTTGTGTTGAGGTCAAGATATTCCATTCCAACCACATAAATATTGATCCCTAGCCTTCCTCAAGTTGCTTTCCACTCAAATCATCTTTCTACCAAATCCAATCCAATGAGAGAGAGTTGAGTGTTGAGGAGACTATCATTTGAAGCACAAGAGCAAGGAGTTCATCATCAATACACCATCTATTACCTTTGGAGAGTGGTGTCTCCTAGATTGGTTAGGTGTCACTTGGGAGCCTCCGTCAAGACTGTGGAGTTGAACCAAGGAGTTTGTACGGGCAAGGAGATCGCCTACTTCGTGAAGATCTACCCTAGTGAGGCAAGTCCTTCGTGGGTGATGGCCCTGTTGGGATAGACAAGGTTGCTTCTTCATGGACCCTTCGTGGGTGGAGCCCTCCGTGAACTCGTGCAACCGTTACCCTTCATGGGTTGAAGTCTCCATCAACGTGGATGTACGATAGCACCACCTATCGTAACCACGCCAAAACCTCCGTGTCTACATTGTGTTTGCTCCCTCCAAATTCCTCCCTTTACCTTCATATGCAATTGTTTTGCATTCCGCTGCTATACTCTTAGAATTGCATGTGTAGGTTGATTACTTGTTTATGCTAAGTTGCTAAAATCTGCCAAGACTTAAAATTGGGAAAAGGCTAGATTTTTATTTGGTCAAGTAGTTTAATCACCCCCCTCTAGACATACTTTCGATCCTACACCATGCCGATGCAGGTCGTAACTTTTGACGCGGTCAATACCGGTTTGATGAAGTGACCATACGGCGACACCGGTGTGCCTGATCCATGTAATACATGGGGCGATGATGTTGGTGATGATGTATCCTTCGTGATGCAGAACTCTTGTTCGGCTTGTCGAGATGATGATTAGAAGAAGTTGAGCTCGGCCCAACAAAGCGACCACGTGTCTAGCGCAGGTCGGTAGCCGTGGAGCAATGTTGCCGCGCTGGTTTGATGCCAGCGTGATGGTGAAAATTACCTTGGAAAAGACTTAAAATTTTATGGGCACGTGTTTAAGAACAACGCATATTACACTAGAAACAAATTCCTTCAAAAAGGTTGTCCAATATCCCGTTCATGAAGAAACATGAACTCGGGTCAGATTCGTATTCGCGCAGAAAACAGATCCGAAAAGTGATGCACTAATCGGAAGGTTCCCGTAGTTTGAACGGTCGAATCGAGCTAAAATTTTGAGGGGTGGCAGATATGGAAATTCCACAGAATATGAACGGTTGGATATTCCAAATAACCTCTGAGCTAGGCTCTGGAGACCATGCCCTAAACTCGTCCAGATTCCCGTCCAGACTCGACATGCCTCCAATATATTATAGATCATCGAAGATTCGTCCATCGGAACGCGACAAACTTTTATAGGGTTGTTGTACACTCAATTCCGCACAATTCCACTGAAGCAATCACCAAAGCGGCGCTCGAGGAGGTGGTGGCAGCGGGTACAGGTTTGATGTCCAAAAAATAGCACGGTCGCCCGAGGGCAATGTTGACACTGAGCCCCCGAGCTCCATCGATGACTCCTCCATGATATTGATAGAGATCAGAGTTGATTATGAAGGCCCTCGTCTGAACATAATGATTTGAGGTGGAGCGTAGTCCTCAGTTGAGTCAAGGTGACTAATCGAGCAAGCGACGAAGATGCCGACAACGACAATAAACTCGGTTCTGACGCGTAGATCACGCCGGAGACGATCTGAATTCTCATCGCACCGTGGCGACTACCAGCAGTCTCTTAATGAAAGCACCAATGTCGGTTCTATATCCGACATATCTCGTAGTAGGGGTCCTAAGCTAGGCATCTTGGAGTGATGGTAACATGGACACAGATTTTACCTAGGTTCGGGCCCTCTTTATGGAGGTAAAACCCTACATCCTGCTTTTGATTGTATTGATATGGGTGTAGTACAGGGTACATGTGTCTACCACAAGATTGTTCTAATGAATATTAGATGTTCTATTGACTAGCCTGGCCTCGATTTATATAACACACCAGAGGCCTAGGGTTTAGAGGAGTCCTTGTCTTGGGCGCCAAGTCTTGTGGAATCCTCCTTGTATGCGGCATGGGCTGCCCGAAATGGCCCATAAGTGAACCGCCATGGGGATCCTCGGCCCGACCCAACTGGTCGGGAGACGACATGGTGAGTACCCCCTAGTCCACGACACCGTCACTAGCCCTCCCACCTTTCCTCCCTTAGGGTCGGCGGCCTAGAGGTGGGGCGCGCCAGCCCCTTCTGGGCTACTGTGCTCCCCTCTTTTGGCCCATATGGCCCAATAACCCCCCGGGGCCTCCCGGAACCCCTTCCGGTGATCCGATGACTACCCGATACATTCCAAAATCTTTCTGGTGACCAAATAGCATTGTTCTATATATCAATATTTACCTCTGGACCATTCCGGAGCTCCTCGTCATGTTTGTCATCTCATCCGGGACTCCAAACAACATTCGGTCATCAACTCACATAACTCATATAATACTATATTGTCAACGAACTTTAAGCGTGCGTACCCTACGGGTTGAAGAATGATCTAGACATGAACGAGACGCCTCTCCGGTCAATAACCAATAGCGGGACATGGATGCCCATATTGGTTCTTACATATTCTACGAAGATCTTTATCGGTTGAACCTTTATGACAATATACGTAATTCCCTTTGTCTGTTGGTATGTTACTTTCTCGAGATTCGATTGTTGGTATCTTCGTACCTAGTTCAATCTCGTTACCGGCAAGTCTCTTTACTCGTTCCATAATACATCATCTTGTAAATAACTCCCTAGTCACTTTGCTTGCAAGCTTCTTGTGATGTGTATTACCGAGAGGGCCCAGAGATACCTCTCCAATACACTGGGTGACAAATCCCAATCTTGATCCATGCCAACTCAACAGACACCTTTGGAGATACCTGTAGAGCATCTTTATGATCACCCAGTTATGTTGTGACGTTTGAAGCACCCAAGGTATTCCTCCGGTATCCGGGAGTTGCATGATCTCATGGTTGAAGGAATATGTATTTGACATTAAGAAAGCAGTAGCAATAAACTGAACGATCATATGCTAAGCTAACAGATGGGTTTTGTCCATCACATCATTCTCCTAATGACGTTATCTCGTTATCAAGTGACAACACATGTCCATCATTAGGAAACCTTAACCATCTTTGATCAACGAGCTAGTTGAGGCTCACTAGGGACACGGTATTTGTTTATGTATCCACACATGTATTTAAGTTTCTGATCAATACAATTCTAGCATGAATAATAAACCTTTATCATGAATAATGAACTATAATAACAACTTTATTATTGCCTCTAGGGCATATTTCCATCAGTCTCCCACTTGCACTAGAGTCAATAATCTAGATTACATAGTAATGAATCTAACACCCATGGAGTCTTGGTGCTGATCATATTTTGCCCGCAGAAGAGGTTTAATCAACGGGTTTGCTACATTCAGATCCGTATATATTTTGCAAATTTCGATGTCTCCATCCTTGACCTTTTCACGAATGGAGTTGAAGCGTCTCTTGATGTGTTTGGTTCTCTTGTGAAACCTGGATTCCTTCGCTAAGGCAATTGCTCCAGTGTTGTCACAAAAGATTTTTATTGGACCCGATGCACTGGGTATTACACCCAGATAGGATATAAACTCCTTCATCCAACCTCCTGCATGTGCTGCTTCCAAAGCAGCTATGTACTCCGCTTCATACGTAGATCCCGCCACGACGCTCTACTTGGAATTGCACCAACTGGCAGCTCCACCATTCAATATAAATATGTATCCGGTTTGTAACTTAGAGTCATCCAGATCAGTGTCGAAGCTAGCATCGACGTAACCTTTTGCGATGAGCTCTTCGTCACCTCCAAAAACCAGAAACATATCCTTCATACTTTTTAGGTACTTCAAGATGTTCTTGACAACTGTCCAGTGATCCACTCCTGGATTACTTTGGTACCTCCCTGCCAAACTTATGGCAAGGCACACATCAGGTCTGGTACATAGCATGGCATACATAATAGAACCTATGTCTAAGGCATAGGTGATGTCTACTACACAACCTTCTTCTTGTAGACGTTGTTGGGCCAACAAGTGCAGAGGTTTGTAGGACAGTAGCAAATTTCCCTCAAGTGGATGACCTAAGGTTTATCAATCCGTAGGAGGCGTAGGATGAAGATGGTCTCTCTCAAGCAACCCTGCAACCAAATAACAAAGAGTCTCTTGTGTCCCCAACACACCCAATACAATGGTAAATTGTATAGGTGCACTAGTTCAGCGAAGATATAGTGAAACAAGTGGTATATGGATAGTAGATAATAGTGTTTGTAATCTGAAATAATAAAAACAGCAAGGTAGCAACTGATAAATGTGAGCGTAAACGGTATTGCAATGTGTGGAAATAAGGCCTAGGGTTCATACTTTCGCTAGTGTAAGTTCCCTCATGTAACATCCCAAATTTCAATTTGGAATGTTATACATTAGATCATCAATGCATATCATATTTCTTTTGCATTTTGGTTGATCCTAGAAATTCTATGCAACTCAATGACCCACGGAGAGAGTTGGGGATTTTGATATTTTCATATTTGAGTTCTCTCAAATTTTGAGAATAGGATCATTTGATTTTATTTATTTTATCATCAGTAATTTCTAATACAGAAATATGAGAGAGGGAATAAAATGACTTTCCCAAAATAAAGAAATATTGAGGATTTAATAATAAAATCAAATAAGATTTTATTTCGGAGTTTTTCGGTGTTTTATTTGAAATTAGGAAAAAAATGTGTTTTTCAAAATTGCATTTAGGTCCCAAATAAATGTTCACCTTGTGAGGCTTGATTTTAGAACCCCGTGAAAATTTATTTCGGAAATTTTAGAGCCCGTTTAGTATTTCTTTTTTTTTCTTTTCTTCCAAGCGGAATATATATATATATATATATAAACGCGCCGCGCGCCGACTGGGCCAAGGCCCAGCCGACGGCCCACCCCGCCGCCTGCGTCTCCCTCCAGGAGACCGGAACCACGCCGCCGCCCGAGTCTGGCTCGGGGCCGCCGCCGTGCCCCCTCCCCCAAGGCAGCACCCCCATCCATCTCTTAAATACCGAGCCGCCCCGCCGCCCTCACCTCACCCCGCCCCGCCGCCCGCCAAGCCGCAGCCGCCCCGCCGCCTGCGCTGCTGCCGCCGCCGCCGCGCGCCGCACGCCGCCGCCGCCGCCGCTGCACCGCCCCGCATAGCCGCCGCCGTCGGAGCCCCGCCCCGCCCGCCGGAGTACCTCGCCGGAGGTATAGCCGCCGCCGTTCGCCGTTCGGTTTTTTTATAAAAAAAAATAATAACCACCTCGGTTTTTTTGAAACCCTAGATCGGTTTATTTCTCTGGTTTATTTAATTAGTGAACATTCACTAATTCGTTCGTTTTAACGAACGCGTTCATCATTTAGTTTCAGATAACGAACGTTCGTTCGTTAATCTGTTCTTCATTTTTCTTTTCTCGGATTAAATCCGCGATTTTGCTGATCGCGGTTCCTGATCCGATTTTCGTTTTAGTTTAACTTTTCGCTCGTTTATCGGAATCAGGTGATTCAAGCGCCTAGGGATTCGTCTCGAAACCCTCTATCCGTGTAACCAACCTAAACAAGATTTTGCTACTGTAAAATTTGCCCTAGATCCAGATTGCTACAACAAAGTTGTTTTCTTTCGCCGTTTGTCTTTCGTTGCTTTGTTCGATTTGATTCTTTTGCCAACCGGAGTTCTTAAGTTGAACCTTTTGGTTAGATCTCTTATTTTAGTTTTACCTGTGCATTAGATGAGTACTTATTGTATGCTCGTTTGTTTGTTTGCGATAGAGTATCCGAAGTGCGCCGCCTGTTACTTCGAATCGCTAGGTTTCCCGGATCATCAGCAAGGCAAGTAACACTTTGATCATACCTTCTCTACTACCCAGTTTTATTGCATTAGATCAATCCACACACATTGCATGATTAGGATCTAATTAAATATTGGGATGGGAAGTAGATGAGGTAATACCTATTACCAGTTTATTTTTTCAAACCTTTGGGAGTTACTTCTACGTTTGCTTATCATGCCATGCTATGCTAGTAGACGTGGATTGGGTGAGTGAAATCCATTGACAGATGTGAGATTGTTAATTAATGGTTTATCTAAGGTGGCAACTTAAACACACATCTGGGTGGATTGAGGCACCTGGGTATTCCAGGACTTGCCTGTTTTCCTTTGGACCGCCACCCAGGCTCAAAGGGATCATAAGACTATTCATACTAGAAACTTCCGTGTGCAGCCATAAGCTATTATGGGCTCTAGCATAGTTGACTAAGTTGTGTGAACTCTTACAGTGGTAGACTAGCAGATGTAGGGGATGTAGGTGGTACGGTATACCCGATCGTAAGGTGCTAGTGCTTCTGAAAGACTATGTCCCGGTCATCCGTCTTCTCAAACACCCTGTAGTGCGAGAAACCAAACGGAGGCGATCGAGTCTTGTGGGGAAAAGTGCGCAAACCTCTGCAGAGTGTAACAAACTAATCATGATTAGCCGTGTCCCCGGTTATGGACATCTTGAGTATCTAGTACTTGGATTATCATGTGAATCTCAACATGTTACTCTAAATTAATTTTGCTGGGTTATGTTTAATGATGATGCTTAATTGGGATTGACAATGCTGTCAACCATTCTCAATGTTTAACAACTACCATGATAGTTAAATAAAATTATTCCTTTGAAGTAGGGAAAAATTGGCTTTACGCAAAAACTGTAACCATAGAGCTACCAGCCAAATATGCATATAGTATAGCTGTTTCATTCCATTACTCTCTATGTGTTACCTTGCCAGCATATTCCATGTGCTGACCCGTTTTTAGGCTGCAACGTTAATGTTGCAGACTTTTCAGACGATGATTAAGGAGTTTTTAGGTCATGGTTCTATACTCAGTGATGCCGTTGGAGTTGATGGACTCACTTATCTTCCAAGGCTTCCGCTGTTATCGTTATTAGATGGCCTTAAGCCATATTTATTATAATAAGTTCTCTTCTGAGACACTCGATGTAATAATGTCTGATTGCTACTCTGCTATAAATCCTCCGAGTACTGTGTGGTGTCAGCATTACTGATCCAGGGATGACACCAGAGCACAGAGATCAGACTGTTTGAGGTCTGGTCGCTACAGAGATGGTATCAGAGCACACGCTGACTGTAGGACACGACCACTAAGCTAAAAGACCTAGATCACTATTCACTCTCTTCTCTTCTGACTCCTCATCTTTTCTACTCTTTAGGATGGCGGATGCAAGGAGCAAGTTCACACAACCGGATGAAGATACACCCTTTGGACGACACTTGAAGGAAGTCACTAGATACCTGAACATAGGAGTACCAAGCTTCACGGGAACCTACAACGCCACTTTACCTGAAGAAGAGCGCTGGATGATTCAAGTTCAAGTTCCAGGAAGGACGTTCATGCCAGTCACTGAGCCCATAGAGTTTTCTTTTGATGCACCAACTTGGAGTCTAGGAAAGAGCATGGCAGCTCACAACGCCATGGGACGCATTGGAGAAGTCTACCGCAAGGATCTCAAGGATACTATCTACCAGATTTGTGGGCGCCGAGATGAACACCGGGAGATGATCAGCACCAGGAAGGATAGATCAATCGCAGCTTTTATCCAGGAATTAAACCAGCACATTCGACGCCAGGAGAACCAGATGTGTGCCGACATGATAGATCTGAAGAAGGCTAAGACTAGAATCAAGGAACTGGAGGAAGAACTCAAGGCTACACGTGAAGATTATGAAGAAGAAATTGAAGTATTGGTGGAGAAGAATGATGACCTAATCAAGAAGATTGGAATATTTATGGGAGGCCCGACACTAGTAGCTGAAGACGAAGAACCCAAGGAAATTAACCCAGAAGACTACATCATCATCGACGGCATCGACTCGGAACCAGACATTAGCGATGATGACTATGTTGATGAAGCTAGAGCAGATATCATGGAGTCAACGACCGAAGAATATTTCTAGTAGACCACCTCCTCAGTAGTAGTAGTCCACCATGTAAATATAGTAGCCCGAGCACTTTTGCGATAGTTAGATCGATTGTATGCCCTTGTTTGATTGAATGAAGTGAATTTTTTGCTTTTGCCTCATGTGCATATGGGTAGTGTTTTCTCTTTAGACCCCCTCTATTCTCATATCTCATCTTTTCTAAACCCTCAGATGCCTCCGAGACGTGACCCGGATTTGCCTTCCCACCGGAGCTCACCCAGTTGATCTAGCAGCAGAACACATTGATGCAGTTGCTAGTCCAGAATCAGAATCAGGGGAACAACAACAACAACAACCCACCACCACCACCACCTGTTGACCACTTAGCCCATTTTCTTAGGCTGAATCCGCCGATGTTTTCCAGTAGCACCGAGCCGATAGTAGCAGATGATTGGCTCCGCAAGACAGCTAGGGAGTTGACCACAACAGGATGCACAGATGCGGAGAAGGTGAAGTTTGCCGCACATCAGTTAGAAGGACCCGCAACATCATGGTGGGAGAATTTCACAGCCACTTTCCCAGTAGACACTGTCACATGGGACCAGTTTCAGCAGGCTTTCCGTACTGCCCATGTTTCAGCAGGAGCTATGGCCATGAAGAAGCGTGAGTTTCGTAA
Source organism: Triticum urartu (assembly GCF_056163025.1). NCBI lineage: Eukaryota > Viridiplantae > Streptophyta > Magnoliopsida > Poales > Poaceae > Triticum > Triticum urartu. The sequence continues at coordinate 224,862,798 of NC_141878.1, forward strand.
CTTGCGCCAAGGAGGACGGACAGTTGGCCAGTATGTGGAGGAATTTAGTAAGTTAGCACGTTATGCCCCAGATGACGTCGCTACGGATGCAGCTAAGCAAGAGAAGTTTCTGGAAGGACTGAATGATGAGTTGAGCATGCAGTTGATGGTAGCCACCTTCAACAACTACCAGGAGTTGGTAGATCGTGCTCTTATGATTGAAGGGAAGCAGCAGCAAATTGAGAATCACAAGAGGAAGTATGGACAAGGAAAGTACAATTCAGGAGCTCAGCAGAAGCCACATTTTACCCCTAGACCAGGAGGAGATTTTCAGCATACCCATGGAGGAGGTAGCTCGCACAATCACAATGGCACCAAGAATGGTAATGGCAATGAAGGAAGCAACGGCCAGAACCGCACCAACCCCTCAACCCCAGCCAAGAAGGACTTGAGCCAAGTCACTTGCTATAAGTGTTTGAAGACCGGACATTATGCCAATGAATGTCCTGAAGGCCAAAATGGCAATGGAAGTTCTGGGAAGAAGCCGAACCCTTTCAACAGGGGACAGGTGAACCACGTTAGCGTGGAGGAGGTCGAAGCTCAGCCCGATGCAGTAATAGGTAAGTTTTTGGTTAAGTCATTTACTGCACTAGTTCTTTTTGATACTGGTGCATCGCATTCATACATCTCAAGGGGATTTGTGGATAAGTATAACCTACCAACCCAAGCCCTTAGGTCACCCATGTTAGTAACCTCGCCCGGAGCAGAATATGTGGCTAGTATATGGTGTGATTGGTTACCATTAATGATTGGTAACTATGTTTTTCCCTCAAACCTAATAGTATTGGAATCTCAAGGATTGGATGTGATATTAGGCATGGATTGGTTATCAAAGTATGAAGGAAACATTGAATGTGCTAGTAAGTCAATTTTGCTCACTACCCCAGAAGGGAGAAGGATCAAGTATGTATCCCGGCATGTGCCAAAGAGGGCCCAGGTAAATTGCCTAACAGGAGTTGTGCAGGAGGAAGTACCAGTGGTAAGGGATTTCCCTGATGTATTCCCAGAAGAGTTACCAGGCATGCCACCGGATAGAGATATTGAGTTTTTGATTGAGCTATTGCCAGGCACAGGGCCAATATCAAAGAGACCATATAGGATGCCAGCAAAGGATTTGCTGGAAATTAAGAAGCAGATTAAGGAGTTACTGGATAAGGGATATATTCGCCCAAGTTCTTCACCTTGGGGATCGCCAGTACTTCTAGTGGAGAAGAAGGATGGATCGTTAAGGATGGTTGTTGATTATCGAGGATTGAATGAAGTAACGATCAAGAACAAGTACCCACTACCAATGATCAACGATCTGTTTGATCGATTGCAAGGAGCTAAGGTATTTTCCAAGATCGATCTGCGATCAGGATACCACCAGTTGAAGAATCGAGAACAGGATATTCCAAAGACAGCTTTTACTACCAGATATGGGCTGTATGAGTATACCGTTATGTCATTTGGTCTGACTAACGCACCTGCCTATTTTATGAACATGATGAACAAAGTGTTTATGGAGTTCTTGGATAAGTTCGTCGTAGTGTTCATTGATGATATCCTGGTTTAATTTGAAGAATGAAGAGGAACATAAGGAGCATTTGCGTTTGGTACTTGGAAAACTCAGAGAACATCAATTATATGCCAAGTTCAGCAAATGTGAGTTTTGGTTGAAGGAAGTAGGATTCCTCGAACATGTTATATCTGGAGAAGGTATAGCAGTAGATCCCGCTAAAGTTGAAACCGTGACCACGTGGGAAGCCCCAACAACAGTTGGAGAGATCCAGAGTTTTCTTGGACTCACAGGATACTACCGGAGATTTATTGAGAATTTCTCAAAGATTGCGAAGCCTATGACTGAGTTGTTGAAGAACGATACCAAGTTCATATGGACAGAGGAGTGTGAGGCTAGTTTCCAGGAGTTGAAGAAACGTTTGGTTACCTCACCAGTGTTGATTTTGCCAGACCAGACCAAAGATTATGAGGTGTACTGCGACGCTTTACGTCGAGGACTTGGAGCAGTGCTTATGCAGGAAGGGAGAGTTGTTTCATATGCCTCAAGACAACTGAAGCCTCATGAGTTGAATTATGCCACGCATGATTTGGAGTTAGCAGCCATAGTGCATGCGTTGAAAACATGGAGACATTTTCTCATTGGTAATCATTGTGAGGTGTACACGGATCATAAGAGTTTGAAGTACATTTTCACCCAGAAGGAGTTGAATCTCAGACAAAGGAGATGGTTGGAGCTTATCAAGGATTATGATATGAAATTGTATTATCACCCCGGAAAGGCTAATGTAGTAGCTGACGCATTAAGCCGCAAGAGCCATGTCAATACATTAATGATGGGAGAAATACCCAAGGAGTTAACAGAAAATCTTCGTGAACTGTGTTTGGAAATAGTTCCGAGAGGCTATGTAGCAGCATTGGAGATTCAGTCAACTTTGATGGATACAATCAGAGAAGCTCAGAAAGCTGACAAAGAGATTGCCGCTATAAAGGAGAAACTGAGCAAAGGAAAAGCTAAAGGATTTCGTGAGGATGAACACGACACCCTATGGTTTGAAGACCGTGTTTACGTGCCCAATGACCTGGAGATCAGGAAGTTGATACTGCAAGAGGCACATGACTCACCATATTCGATTCACCCAGGAAACACCAAGATGTATTTGGATTTGAAGGATATTTTCTTGTGGACCGGAATGAAGAAGGATATTGCGGAGTATGTAGCAGTTTGTGATGTATGCCAGAGAGTAAAGGCAGAGCATCAGAAGCCAGCAGGATTGTTACAACCATTGCCGATACCCGAATGGAAGTGGGATAAGCTAGGCATGGATTTTATCACGGGATTGCCCAGGACTCGTTCAGGCTATGACTCAATTTGTGTTGTAGTCGATCGATTGACGAAAGTAGCTCATTTCATCCCAGTAAAGACCACTTACACCAGTGCTAAGTTGGCAAAGATATACATGGCCAGGATCGTATGTCTACATGCAGTTCCAAGGAGTATCGTATCAGATAGAGGAACCCAGTTTACCTCAAAGTTCTGGAAGCAGTTGCACGAAACTTTGGGAACCAGGCTAGAATTCAGTACATCTTTTCATCCATAGACAGATGGACAGACCAAGAGAGTCAATCAAATTTTGGAGGATATGCTGAGAGCTTGTGCGCTAGATTATGGATCTAGTTGGGACGACAATTTGCCATATGCAGAGTTCTCTTACAACAACAGTTACCAAACCAGTTTAAAGATGGCCCCTTTCGAAGCCTTGTACGGAAGGAGGTGCAGGACACCGTTGTCATGGGACGAAGTTGGAGACCGTCAGTTGTTTGGTCCTGACTTGATTAAAGAGTCTGAACAGAAGGTGAAGTTGATTCGCGATAGGCTCAAGGTAGCCCAGTCCAGACAGAAGAGTTATGTGGATTCTAAATGCAAGGAGACAGTTTACGAAGTTGGAGATAGAGCTTATCTTCGAGTATCTCCACTTCGGGGAACAAAGCATTTTGGAGTTAAAGGGAAGTTAGCACCACGATTTGTAGGACCATATCGAGTACTAGAACGTATGGGGGAAGTAGCCTACAAGTTGGAATTGCCTGAAGGATTGTCAGGAGTTCATGATGTGTTCCACGTTTCTCAGCTGAAGAAGTGTCATGCGGAGATGGCTGACATACCATTGAGAGATACAGTGCCTTTGGAAACTATTCAGTTGGATAACGATTTGACCTACGAGGAGAAGCCAGTTAAGATCCTCGAGTTTGCCAACCGAGTTACTCGCAGCAAGGTTATCAAGTTTTGCAAAGTTCAGTGAAGCCACCACTCAGAGGATGAAGCCACCTGGGAGCGAGAGGAAGATTTGTTCAAGGACCACCCTCACCTAATTTCTAGCCAACCCGAATCTCGAGGGCGAGATTCATCTTAAGGGGGGTAGGTTTGTAACATCCCAAATTTTCAATTTGGAATGTTATACATTAGATCATCAATGCATATCATATTTCTTTTGCATTTTGGTTGATCCTAGAAATTCTACACAACTCAATGACCCACGGAGAGAGTTGGGGATTTCGATATTTTCATATTTGAGTTCTCTCAAATTTTGAGAATAGGATCATTTGATTTTATTTATTTTATCATCAATTATTTCTAATACAGAAATATGAGAGAGGGAATAAAATGACTTTTCCAAAATAAAGAAATATTGAGGATTTAATAATAAAATCAAATAAGATTTTATTTCGGAGTTTTTCGGTGTTTTATTTGAAATTAGGAAAAAAAGCATTTTTCAAAATTGCATTTAGGTCCCAAATAAATGTTCACCTTGTGAGGCTTGATTTTAGAAGCCCGTGAAAATTTATTTCGGAAATTTTGGAGTCCGTTTAGTATTTCTTTTTTTTCTTTTCTTCCGAGCGGAATATATATATAAAAAACGCGTCGCGCGCCGACTGGGCCAAGGCCCAGCCGACGGCCCACCCCGCCGCCTGCGTCTCCTTCCAGGAGACCGGAGCCGCGCCTCCGCCCGAGTCCGGCTCGGGGCCGCCGCCGTGCCCCCTCCCCCAAGGCAGCACCCCCTCCCTCTCTTAAATAACGAGCCGCCCCGCCGCCCTCACCTCACCCCGCCCCGCCGCCCGCCAAGCCGCAGCAGCCCCGCCGCCTGCGCTGCTGCCACCGCCGCCGCGCGCCGCCGCGCGCCGCACGCCGCCGCCGCCGCTGCCGCTGCTGCGCCGCCCCGCTGCCCCGCATAGCCGCCGCCGCCGCCGGAGCCCCGCCCCACCCGTCGGAGTACCTCGCTGGAGGTATAGCCACCGCCGTTCGCCGTTTGTTTTTTTTTAAATATAACCGCCTCAGTTTTTTTTCGAAACCATAGATCGGTTTATTTCTCTGGTTTATTTAATTAGTGAACGTTCACCGATTCGTTCGTTTTAACAAACGCGTTCATCGTTTAGTTTCAGATAACGAACGTTTGTTCGTTAATCTGTTCTTCGTTTTTCTTTTCTCGGATTAAATCCGCGATTTTTCTGATCGCGATTCCTGATCCGATTTTCATTTTAATTTAACTTTTCGCTCATTTATCGAAATCAGGTGATTCAAGCGCCTAGGGATTCGTCTCAAAACCCTCTATCCGTTTAACCAACCTAAACAAGATTTTGCTACTGTACAATTTGCCCTAGATCTAGATTGCTAGAATGAAGTTGTTTTCTTTCGCCGTTTGTCTTTCGTTGCTTCGTTCGATTTGATTCTTTTGCCAACCGGAGTTCTTAAGTTGAACCTTCTGGTTAGATCTCTTATTTGAGTTTTACCTGTGCATTAGATGAGTACTTATTGTATGCTCGTTTATTTGTTTGCGATAGAGTATCAGGAGTGCACCGCCTGTTACTTCGAATCGCTAGGTTTCCCGGATCATCAGCAAGGCAAGTAACACTTTGATCATACCTTCTCTACTACCCAGTTTTATTGCATTAGATCAATCCACACACATTGCATGATTAGGATCTAATTAAATTGTGGGATGGGAAGTAGATGAGGTAGTACCTATTACCAGTTTATTTTTTCAAACCTTTGGGAGTTACTTCTACGTTTGCTTATCATGCCATGCTATGCTAGTAGACGTGGATTGGGTGAGTGAAATCCATTGACAGATGTGAGATTGTTAATTAATGGTTTATCTAAGGTGGCAACTTAAACACACATCTGGGTGGATTGAGGCACCTGGGTATTCCAGGACTTGCCTGTTTTCTTTTGGACCACCACCCAGGCTCAAAGGGATCATAAGACTATTCATACTAGAAACTTCCGTGTGCAGCCACAAGCTATTATGGGCTCTAGCATAGTTGACTAAGTTGTGTGAACTCTTACAGTGGTAGACTATCAGATGTAGGGGATGTAGGTGGTACGGTCTACCCGATCGTAAGGTGCTAGTGCTTCTGAAAGACTATGTCTCGGTCATCCGTCTTCTCAAACACCCTGTAGTGCGAGAAACCAAACGGAGGCGATCGAGTCTTGTGGGGAGAAGTGCGCAAACCTCTCTAGAGTGTAACAAACTAATCATGATTAGCCGTGTCCCCGGTTATGGACATCTTGAGTATCTAGTACTTGGATTATCATGTGAATCTCAATATGTTACTCTAAATTAATTTTGCTGGGTTATGTTTAATGATGATGCTTAATTGGGATTGACAATGCTGTCAACCATTCTCAATGTTTAACAACTACCATGATAGTTAAATAAAATTATTTCTTTGAAGTAGGGGAAAATTGGCTTTACGCAAAAACGGTAACCATAGAGCTTTCCACCAGCCAAACATGCATATAGTATAGCTGTTTCATTCCATTACTCTCTATGTGTTACCTTGCCAGCATATTCCATGCGCTGACCCGTTTTCGGGCTGCAACGTTAATGTTGCAGAATTTTTAGACGACGATTAAGGAGTTTTTAGGTCGTGGTTCTATACTCAGTGATGCCGTTGGAGTTGATGGACTCACTTATCTTCCAAGCCTTCCGCTGTTATCGTTATTAGATGGCCTTAAGCCATATTTATTGTAATAAGTTCTCTTCTGAGACACTCTATGTAATAAGTGTGTGATTGCTACTCTGCTATAAATCCTCCGAGTACTGTGTGGTGTCAGCATTACTGATCCAGGGATGACACCGGAGCACAGAGATCAGACTGTTTGAGGTCTGGTCTCTACACCTCAACAATACTAACATAATTGGATCATAAAACTATCCCTCGACATGCAACAAAGAGTCACTCCAAAGTCACTAATAGCGGAGAACAAATGAAGAGATTATGGTAGGGTACGAAACCACCTCAAAGTTATTCTTTCCAATCAATCCGTTGGGCTATTCCTATAAGTGTCACAAACAGCCCTAGAGTTCATACTAGAATAACACCTTAAGACACAAATCAACCAAAACCCTAATGTCACCTAGATACTCCATTGTCACCTCAAGTAACCGTGGGCATGATTATACGATATGCATCACACAATCTCAATTCATCTATTCAACCAACACATAGGACCTCAAAGAGTGCCGCGAAGTTTCTACCGGAGAATCACGATGAAAACGTGTGTCAACCCCTATGCATAGGTTCATGAACCCGCAAGTTGGTCACCAAAACATACATCAAGTGGCACGTGGTATCCCATTGTCACCACAGATATCCACGACAAGACATACATCAAGTGTTCTCAAGTCTTTAAAGACTCAATCCGATAGGATTACTTCAAGGGGAAAACTCAATTCATTACAAGAGAGAAGAGGAGGAGGAGAAACATAGGATCCAACTATAATAGCAAAGCTCGCGATACATCAAGATCGTGCCAAATCAAGAACACGAGAGAGAGAGAGAGAGATCAAACACATAGCTACTTGTACATACCCTCAGCCTCGAGGGAGAACTACTCCCTCCTCGTCATGGAGAGCACCGGGATGATGAAGATGGCCACCGGAGAGGGATTGCACCCTCCGGCAGGGTGCCAGAAAGGGTCTAGATTGGCTTTTGGTGGCTACAGAGGCTTCTGGTGGCGGAACTCCTGATGTATCTTGAGTTCTGGAAGTTTTAGAGCATATGGAGTTATATAGGCGGAAGAAGCACGTCAGGGGAGCCATGGGGGCCCCACGAGGTAGGGGGGCGCCCTAGGGGGGTGGGCGCGCCCCCACCCTCGTGGGCAGCTCCTGTATCTTCTGACGTGGGGTCCAAGTCCATCAGACGTGGGGTTCCGTCTCGACTCCGTCTGATATTCCTTTTCTTCAAAACACTGAAATATGCATAAAACAGCAAATCTGGTCTGGGCCTCCGGTTAATAGGTTAGTCCCAAAAATAATATAAAAGTGGATAATAGAGCCCAATATTTCCCAAAATAGTAGATAATATAGCATGGAGCAATCAAAAATTATAGATACGTTGGAGACGTATCAAGCATCCCCAAGCTTAATTCCTGCTCGTCTCGAGTAGGTAAATGATAAAAAAATAATTTTTGATGTGGAATGCTAGTTGGCATAATTTCAATGTAATTCTTCTTACTTGTGATATGAATATTCAGATCCGAAAGATTCAAGACAAAAGTTCATATTGACATAAAAATAATAATATTTCAAGCATACTAACAAAGCAATTATGTCTTCTCAAAATAACATGGCCAAAGGAAGTTATCCCTACAAAATCATATAGTCTGGCTATGCTCCATCTTCACCACACAACATATTTAAATCATGCACAACCCTGATGACAAGCCAAGCAATTGTTTCATACTTTTGATGTTCTCAAACTTTTTCAATCTTCACGCAATACATGAGCGTGAGCCATGGACATAGCACTAAGGTGGAATAGAATAGTGGTTGTGGAGAAGACAAAAAGGGAGAAGATAGTCTCACATCAACTAGGCGTATCAACGGGCTATGGAGATGCCCATCAGTAGATATCAATGTGAGTGAGTAGGGATTGCCATGCAACGGATGCACTTAGAGCTATAAATGTATGAAAGCTCAACAAAAGAAACTAGTGGGTGTGCATCCAACTTGCTTGCTCACGAAGACCTAGGGCATTTTGAGGAAGCCCATCATTGGAATATACAAGCCAAGTTCTATAATGAAAGATTCCCACTAGTATGTGTAAGTGAAAATATAGGAGACTCTCTATCATGAAGATCATGGTGCTACTTTGAAGCACAAGTGTGGTAAAAGGATAGTAGCATTGTCCCTTTTATTTTATTTTTTATTTTTTATTTGGCCTTTCTTTTTTATGGTCTTTCTCTTTTTTTTGGGACAATGCTCTATTAATGATGATCATCACACTTCTATTTATTTACAACTCAATGATTACAACTCGGTACTAGAACAAAATATGACTCTATATGAATGCCTCCGGCGGTGTACCGGGATGTGCAATGATGCATGAGTGACATGTATGAAAGAATTATCAATGGTGGCTTTGCCACAAATACTATGTCAACTACATGATCATGCTAGCAATATGACAATGATGAATGTGTCATGATAAACTGGATGGTGGAAAGTTGCATGGCAATATATCTCGGAATGGCTATGGAAATGCCATAATAGGTAGGTATGGTGGCTGTTTTGAGGAAGGTATATGGTGGGTTTATGGTACCGGTGAAAGTTGCGCTGTACTAGAGAGGCTAGCAAAGGTGGAAGGGTAAGAGTGCGTATAATCCATGGACTCAACATTAGTCATAAAGAACTCACATACTTATTGCAAAAATCTATTAGTTATCGAAACAAAGTACTACGCGCATGCTCCTAGGGGGATAGATTGGTAGGTAAAGACCATCGCTCGTCCCCGACCGCCACTCATAAGGAAGACAATCAATAAATAAATCATGCTCCGACTTCGTTACATAACGGTTCACCATACGTGCATGCTACGGGAATCACAAACTTCAACATAGGTATTTCTCAAATTCATAACCACTCAACTAGCATGACTCTAATATCACCATCTCCATATCTCAAAACAATTATCAAGTATCAAATTTCTCATAGTATTCAACACACTCATAAGAGAATTTTATTATTCTTGAATAGCTAGCATATTAGGATTTTAAGAAAATTAACATGCTATTTAAGACTCTCAAAATAATATAAGTGAAGCATGAGAGATCATATATTTCTTCAAAATAAAACTACCATCATGCTCTAAAAGATATAAGTGAAGCACTAGAGCAAATGACAAACTACTCCGAAAAATATAAGTGAAGATCAATGAGTAGTCGAATAATTATGCAACTATGTGAAGACTCTCTAACATTTAATAATTTAAGATCTTGGTATTTTATTCAAACAGAAATCAAAGCAAAATAAAAATGACATCTAAAAATAGCAAACATCATGTGAAGAAGCAAAAACTTAGGATCAATCGAAACTAACCGATAATTGTTGAAGAAGAAAGGTGGGATGCCAACCGGGGCATCCCCAAGCTTAGATGCTTGAGACTTCTTGAAATATTATCTTGGGGTGCCTTGGGCATCCCCAATCTTGAGCTTTTGTGTCTCCTTAATTCCTCTCATATCAAGGTCTCCCTAAATCTCAAAAGCTTCATCCACACAAAACTCAACAAGGACTCGTGAGATAAGTTAGTATAAACCATTGCAAAAACCTTATCATACTCTAATGTAGCAAATCACTAAAATTATTATTCAACATTGCATACTAAATTCCTCTGCATATTTAATAGTCCTATCCTGAAATAGAATCATTAAAGAAGCAAACATATGCAAACAATGCAAACATAACAGCAATCTGCCTAAACAGGATAGTCTGTAAAGAATGCTGCAACATCCATACTTCCCTAGCTCCAAAAATTATTAAAGAAAATTCCCACTGTAGTAAATTTATCATAGCTTAATATGCAAAAGGTTTCAACATTTTATTACATTCTGACTTTTCTAGGGAATTATTGCAACAGCGTAAGCTTTCTGTTTTCAAACAGCAACATGTGGACTTCTAAAATAGGCATAGTAAAGGCTATCAATGCCACTTTTATTGAAATAAAAGATGCAAAACATTGTTATAAATAACAGCAAGCAAATCCTAACAAAATAAATTGATGCTCCAAGCAAAACACATATCATGTGGCGAATAAAAATATAGCTCCAAGTAAAGTTACCGATGAACGAAGCCGAAAGAGGGGATGCCTTCCGGGGCATCCCCAAGCTTAGGCTCTTGGCTATACTTGAATATTACCTTGAGGTGCCTTGGGAATCCCCAAGCTTAGGCTCTTGCCACTCTTTATTCCAAAGTCCATCGAATCCTTACCCAAAACTTGAAAACTTCACAACACAAAACTTAAAGTAGAAAACTCGTGAGCTCTGTTAGTATAAGAAAATAAATCACCACTTCAAGGTACTGTAATGAACTCATTCTTTATTTATATTGGTGTTAAACCTACTGTATTCCAACTTCTCTATTGTTTATAAACTCTTTTACTAGCCATAGATTCATCAAAATAAGTAAACAACACATGAAAAACAGAATCTGTCAAAAACATAACAGTCTGTAGTAATCTGGATCAAACGTATACTTATGGAACTCATAAAATTATCAAATAAATTTCTTTACCTGAGGAATTTATCTATTAATCTTCTTCAAAAAGAATTAACTAAATAGCACTCTCCAAATAAAAATGGCAGCAATTATAGTGAGCGCTAAAGTTTCTGTTTTTGACAGCATGATCAACAAGACTTCCCCCAAGTCTTCCCAAAGGTTCTACTTGGCACAAACACTAATTGAACATATAAAACCACATCTAAATAGAGGCTATATGAGTTATTTATTACTAAACAGGAGCAAAAAGCAAGGAACAAAAATAAAATTGGGTTGCCTCCCAACAAGCGCTATCGTTTAATGCCCCTAGCTAGGCATGATGATTTCAACGATGCTCACATAAAGGATTAGAATTGAAACATAAAGAGAGCATCATGAAGAATATAACTAGCACATTTAAGCCTAACCCACTTCCTATGCATAGGGATTTTGTGAGCAAACAATTTATGGGAACAATAATCAACTTGCATAGGAAGGTAAAACAAGCATAACTTCAAAATTTTAAGCACATAGAGAGGGAACTTGATATTATTGCAATTCCTACAAGCATATATTCCTCCCTCATAATAATTTTCAGTAGCATCATGAATGAATTCAACAATATAACCAGCACCTAAAGCATTCTTTTCATGATCTACAAGCATAGAAATTTTACTACTCTCCACATAAGCAAAATTCTTCTCATGAATAATAGTGGGAGCAAACTCAACAAAATAACTATCATGTGATTGAAAATTAAGATCAAGATGACAAGTTTCATGGTTATTATTATTCTTTAAAGCATACGTGTCATCACAATAATCATCATAGATAGGAGGCATGCTTTCATCATAATAAATTTGCTCATCAAAACTTGGGGGACAAAAAATATCATCTTCATCAAACATAGCTTCCCCAAGCTTGTGGCTTTTCATATCATTAGCATCATGGATATTCAAGGAATTCATACTAACAAAATTGAAATCATGATCATAATTCAAATATTTAGTGCCAAACATTTTATAGATTTCTTCTTCTAGCACTTGAGCACAATTATCCTTTCCATCATACTCACGAAAAATATTAAAAAGGTGAAGCATATGAGACAAACTTAATTCCATTTTTTTGTAGTTTTCTTTTATAAACTAAACTAGTGATAAAACAAGAAACTAAAAGACTCGATTGCAAGATCTAAAGATATACCTTCAAGCACTCACCTCCCCGTGAACGGCGCCAGAAAAGAGCTTGATGTCTACTACACAACCTTCTTCCTGTAGACGTTGTTGGGCCTCCAAGTGCAGAGGTTTGTAGGACAGTAGCAAATTTCCCTTAAGTGGATGACCTAAGATTTATCAATCCATAGGAGGCGTAGGATGAAGATGGTCTCTCTCAAGCAACCCTGTAACCAAATAACAAAGAGTCTCTTGTGTCCCCAACACACCCAATACAATGGTAAATTGTATAGGTGCACTAGTTCGGCGAAGAGATAGTGAAACAAGTGGTATATGGATAGTAGATAATAGTTTTTGTAATTTGAAATAATAAAAACAGCAAGGTAGCAAGTGATAAAAGTGAGCGTAAACGATATTGCAATGTGTGGAAATAAGGCTTAGGGTTCATACTTTCGCTAGTGTAAGTTCCCTCAACAATACTAACATAATTGGATCATAAAACTATCCCTCGACATGCAACAAAGAGTCACTCCAAAGTCACTAATAGCGGAGAACGAACGAAGAGATTATGGTAGGGTACGAAACCACCTCAAAGTTATTCTTTCCAATCAATCTGTTGGGCTATTCCTATAAGTGTCACAAACAGCCCTAGAGTTCGTACTAGAATAACACCTTAAGACACAAATCAACCAAAACCCTAATGTCACCTAGATACTCCATTGTCACCTCAAGTATCCGTGGGCATGATTATACGATATGCATCACACAATCTCAATTCATCTATTCAACCAACACATAGGACCTCAAAGAGTGCCCCAAAGTTTCTACCGGAGAATCACGACGAAAACGTGTGCCAACCCCTATGCATAGGTTCATGAACCGCAAGTTGGTCACCAAAACATACATCAAGTGGCACGTGGTATCCCATTGTCACCACAAATATCCACGGCAAGACATACATCAAGTGTTCTCAAGTCTTTAAAGACTCAATCCGATAGGATTACTTCAAGGGGAAAACTCAATTCATTACAAGAGAGAAGAGGGGGAGGAGAAACATAGGATCCAACTATAATAGCAAAGCTCGCGATACATCAAGATCATGCCAAATCAAGAACACGAGAGAGAGAGAAAGAGATCAAACACATAGCTACTGGTACATACCCTCAGCCCCGAGGGAGAACTACTCCCTCCTCGTCATGGAGAGCACCGGGATGATGAAGATGGCCACCGGAGAGGGATTGCCCCCTCCGGCAGGGTGCCGGAACGGGTCTAGATTGGCTTTTGGTGGCTACGGAGGCTTCTAGCAGCGGAACTCCTGATATATCTTGCGTTCTGGAAGTTTTAGGGAATATGGAGTTATATAGGCGGAAGAAGCACGTCAGGGGAGCCACGGGGGCCCCACGAGGCAGGGGGCGCGCCCTAGGGGGGGTGGGCGCACCCCCCACCCTCGTGGGCAGCTCCCGTATCTTCTGACGTGGGGTCCAAGTCCATCAGGTGTGTTTCCTTCCAAAAATAACTTCTCCAGTTGATTTCGTTCCGTTTTGACTCCGTCTGATATTCCTTTTCTTCAAAACACTGAAATAGGCATAAAACAGCAAATCTGGGCTGGGCCTCCGGTTAATAGGTTAGTCCCAAAAATAATATAAAAGTGGATAATAAAGCCCAATATTGCCCAAAACAGTAGATAATATAGCATGGAGCAATCAAAAATTATAGATACGTTGGAGACGTATCAATAGGTAATGACTTTCATATTCTCTCTATCTTCTACCATGGTCGGACTTTGAGTCTGACTCAATTTTAGACCTTGCAACACAGGTAAGAACCCTTTCTTAGACTGGTCCATTTTGAACTTCTTCATAACTTTGTCAAGGAATGTGCTTTTTGAAAGTCCTATTAAGCGTCTTGATCTATCCCTATAGATTTTGACGCCCAATATATAAGCAGCTTCACCAAGGTCTTTCATTGAAAATTCTTATGCAAGTATCCTTTTATGCTATCCAGAAATTCTATATCATTTCCGATCAGCAATATGTCATCCACATATAATATCAGAAATGCTAAAGAGCTCTCACTCACTTTCTTGTAAATACAGGCTTCACCATAAGTCTGCATAAAACCATATGCTTTGATCACATCATCAAAGCGTATATTCTAACTCCGAGCTGCTTGCACCAGTCCATACATGGATCGTTGGAGCTTGCACACTTTGTTAGCACCTTTAGGATTGACAAAACCTTCTGGTTGTGTCATATACAATTCTTCTTTAAGAAATCCATTAAGGAATGCAGTTTTGACGTCCATTTGCCAGATTTCATAATCATAAAATCCCGCAATTGCTAACATGATACGGACAGACTTAAGCATCGTTACGGGTGAAAAAGTCTCATCATAGTCAACCCCTTGAACTTGTCGAAAACCTTTTGCGACAAGTTAATCTTTGTAGATAGTGACATTACCATTAGCGTCCGTCTTCTTCTTGAGATTCCATTTATTCTCAATGGCTTGCCGATCATCGGGCAAGTCCACCAAAGTCCACACTTTGTTCTCATACATGGATCCTATCTCAGATTTCATGGCCTCAAGCCATTTATCGCAATCTGGGCTCATCATAGTGATGACCCACAAGTATAAGGGATCTATCGTAGTCCTTTTGATAAGTAAGAATGTCGAACCCAATGAGGAGCAGAAGGAAATGACAAGCGGTTTTCAGCAAAGTATTCTCTGCAGGCACTGAAATTATCGGTAACAGATAGTTGTGTGATAAGATAAATCGTAACGGGTAACAAGTAATAAAAGTAAACAAGGTGCTGCAAGGTGGCCCAATCCTTTTTGTAGCAAAGAACAAGCCTGTACGAACTATTATATAAAGCAAAGCACTCCTGACGACACATGGGAATTGTTGTCAAGTTAGTTTCCATCATGCTCATATGATTCGCGTTCGTTGCTTTGATAATTTGATATGTGGGTGGACCGGTGCTTGGGTGCTGCCCTTCCTTGGACAAGCCTCCCACTTGTTATTAACCCCTCTCGCAAGCATCCGCAACTATGAAAGAAGAATTAAGGTAAACCTAACCATATCATGAAACATATGGATCTAAATCAGCACCTTACGAAGCAATGGATAAACTAGGGTTTAAGGTTCTGTCACTCTAGCAACCCATCATCTACTTATTACTTCCCAATGCCTTCCCCTGGGCCCAATGATGGTCAAGTTTCATGTAGTCGACGTTCACATAACACCACTAGAGGAGAGACAACATACATCTCATCAAAATATCGAACGAATACCAAATTCACATGATTACTTATAATAAGACTTCTCCCATGTCCTCAGGAACAAACGTAACTACTCACAAAGCATATTTATGAGCAAGATCAGAGGAGTATTAATTATCATTAAGGATCTGAATATATAAACTTCCACCGGATAAACCAACTAGCATCGATTACAAGGAGTAATCAACACTACTAGCAACCCACAGGTACCACTCTGAGGTATTGAGACAGAGATCGAATACAAGAGATGATCTAGTGTTTGGGAGGAGATGGTGCTGGTGTAGATGTTGATGGAGATTGACCCCCTCTCAATGAGAGGATCGTTGGTGATGACGATGGCGATGATTTCCCCCTCCCGGAGGGATGTTTTCCCGGCAGAACAGCTCCGCCGGAGCCCTAGATTGGTTCTGCCCAGGTTTGGCCTCAAGACGGCGGCACTTCATCCCGAAAGCTTCCTTCTGATTTTTTTCAGGTCAAACCACACCATATAGCATAAGATGGGCGTCGGAGGCCTGCCAGGGCCCCACAAGGATAGGGGGCGCACCTAGGGGATATGGCGTGCCCTCCACCCTTGTGGTTGGTTGGTGGCCCCCTCTGGTATTTTCTTGGCCCAATATTTTTAATATATTACAAAAACATTCTCCGTGAAGTTTCAGGACTTTTGGAGTTGTGCAGAATAGATCTCTAATATTTGCTCCTTTTCCAGTCTAGAATTTCGGCTGCCGGCATTCTCCCTCTACATGTAAACCTTATAAAATAAGAGAGAAAAGGCATAAGTATTGTTATGTAATGTGTAATAACAACCCATAATGCAATAAATATTAACATAAAATCATGATGCAAAATGGACGTATCAACCCCCCCCCCAAGCTTAGACCTCGCTTGTCCTCAAGCGAAAGCCGAAATTGAAAAATATGTCGACATGTTTATAGATAGAGGTGTCGATAAAATAAAATATGGACATGAGGGCATCATGATCATCTTTAGAACAGCAACATATATTGTCATATAACTTCTTATGCTAAAGTAAAAATTTGTTCACAAGATAGAGTATGAATCAGAAATTTCATTGAAAACTAACAAACTATTATCTCGGTCATTGGAGCAACTGCAATTTATCATAACATCGGAAAGAGTCGATATAAGAGCTTTTCAGCCAGCCCGCATACTCAACTATCATTTAATCTTTCACAATTGCTAACACTCACCCGATACTTATGGGTTAAAAGTTTCAATCGGACACAGAAAAAGATAGGGGCTTATAGTTTCGCCTCCCAACTTTTTACCTCAAGGGTAATGTCAACAATAATTGAAGTAAATATGCCCTAGAGGCAATAATAAAGTTGTTGTTTATATTTCCTTATATCATGATAAATGTTTATTATTCATGCTAGAATTGTATTAACCAAAAACTTAGTACATGTGTGAATACATAGACAAACAGAGTGTCCCTAATATGCCTCTACTTGAGTAGCTCGTTAATCAAAGATGGTTAAGTTTCCTAACCATAGACATGAGTTGTCATTTGATTAATGGGATCACATCATTAGAGAATGATGTGATGGACAAGACCCATCCGTTAGCTTAGCATAACGATCGTTTAGTTTTATTGCTATTGCTTTCTTCATGACTTATACATATTCCTCTGACTATGAGATTGTGCAACTCCCGAATACCGGAGGAACACCTTGTGTGCTATCAAACGTCAGAATGTAACTGGGTGATTATAAATATGCTCTACAGGTGTCTCCGAAGGTGTTTGTTGAGTTGGCATAGATCGAGATTAGGATTTGTCACTCCGAGTATCGGAGAGGTATCTCTGGGCCCTCTTGGTAATGTATGATACGTCTCCAACGTATCAATAATTTATGAAGTATTCATGCTGTTATTTTATCATTCTTGGATGCTTTACAACCATTTCATAGCAACTTTATATCATTTTTTGGGACTAACCTATTGATCCAGTGCCCAGTGCCAGTTGCTGTTTTTTGCTTGCTTTTTACATCACAAAAAATCAATATTAAACGGAGTCCAAACACTGCGAAACTTTTTGGAGATTTTTTTGGAGTAGAAGGAACCCAATGGGACACAGCTGCACTATGGGGGTACCCCGAGGGGGGCACAACCCACCAGGGCCCGCTAGGGCCCCCTGGCGCACCAAGGTGGGTTGTGCCCACCTCGGTGGCCTCCCGCACCCCCTCTTTGCACTATAAATTCCCAAATATTCCGAAACCCTTCGGGGTTAACCTAGATTAGAAGTTCCGCAGCCGCAGGGCTCCGTAGCCACCGAAAACCAATCTAGACCCGTTCCGGCACCCTGCCGGAGGGGGGAATCATCTCCGGTGGCCATCTTCATCATCCCGGCGACCACCACGATGAGGAGGGAGTAATCCACCCTCGGGGCTGAGGGTTTGTACCAGTAGCTATGTGATTAATATCTCTCTCTCTCGTGATCTATATCATGGGATTTGTTAATATAGTCGGATCATATGATGTTTCTCCCCTCTATACTCTTATTGTGATGAATTGAATCTTTACCCTTTGAAGTTTTGTCATGTCGGACAGAATGTTCAGATTTGAGAACACATGATGTATGTCTTGCGGTATGAATACTTGAGGTGACAATGGGTTATCTTGCTGATTCACTTGATATACGTTATGGCACTCAGCTTGTGGATTCCCGCGGTGATATTGGGGCAATCTATGCATAGGGGTTGATGCACGTTTTTATTATCTTTTCTTCGATAGAAACTTTGGGGTCTCTTTGTAGTTCTAGGTGTGGATTGAGTATTATGAATATGAATGTGCTTTGGTGTTATTCTAGTACGAACTCTAGGATAGGTCGAATGGAAAAAAATAGATTTATGTTATTTTAGTACGAACTCTTGAATAGATCGATCGGAAATAATAGCTTTGAGGTGGTTTCATACCCTACAAGTAATTCCTATCTTTTGTTCTCCGCTAATAGGAACTCCGGAGTGATTCTTCATTACACTTTGAGGGATAATCATATGATCCAACTATGTTAGCATTGTTGGGAGATTGCAGTAGTGAAAGTACAGACCCTAGGCCTTGTTTTTAAGTATTGCAATACCATTTTGTGCCTGTTTACTACTTGCTACCTTGCTTTTTTTATTTATTCAGATTATTAAAATATATTTCTACCACCCATATTACACTTTTATCACCATCTCTTTGCTGAACTAGTGCACCTATACAATTTGCCATTTTCTTGGGTGTGTTGGGGCACAAGAGATTTCTTGTATTTGGTTGCAGGGTCGTTTGAGAGAGACCATCTTCATCCTACACCTCTCACGGATTGATAAACCTTAAGTCATCCACTTGAGGGAAAATTGCTATTGTCCTACAAAACTCTGCGCTTGGAGGCCCAACACGTGTCTACAAGAATAAAGTTGCGTAGTAGACATCAAGCTCTTTTCTAGCGCCGTTGTCGGGGAGGTGAGTGCTTGAAGGTATATCTTTAGATCTTGCAATAGAATCTTTTAGTTTCTTATTTTTATCACTACTTTGGTCTATAAAAGAAAACTACATAAAAATGGAATTTAGGTTGCATCATATTATTCATCATCTTTATAATATCTTTCTTGAAAATGATGGTTCGGAAAATTGTGCTCAATTGTTAGAAGAAGAAGTCAATAAAATGCTTGGCACAAAATATTTGAATGATGAGCATGATTTCAATGTTGTTAGTGTGGATTCTTTGAATATCCAAAATGCTAATGATGATTGCACAAGTCATGAGAAAAATGTTTCTTATAAGCATGTCACTTTTTGCGGAGTGAATTGGGAGTGCAATTGCGCACCAAAAATGGAAGATAGATTTAAGAAGCATAAATATTTAGAAACAAGAAATTTCCAAGAGAGGCTAGATGATTGTGCTTAAAGATTTAATTTCTTTTGCCATCCTTGTGAACTTTGCAATGAACATGGTCATTTAAAACTCCAATGGAAATTCTTTCATGATCGAATAGTGTCCAAAATTTGTGATAACTTGATTACCGTTGAGCATCACAAAGATCTTAGTCTTCTTTTGGGGTATGAAGAAATGAAACATATAACTAAGGGTATTCCAAAATTTAATCTTGAGAGATTTCTTGATTTTGATCTAGAAGAAATTTATATGTTTTGTGCGGTAAATTGCGTTGAGAATCCTTATATTGCCAAATACCTAAAGACAATAGAACAAATAGAATATGAAGAGAGTACTAATGAAAGGGAAAATGTTTCCCATTACCCTCCTAGTGTTTACTATGATGAATCAGGTAATGAGGAGGAGCTTCCTATCCAATCAATCTCTTCAACAAGAAGCTTGAAAGAATCAATTAAACCCACACATGATGTGGTGAAGAAGAAGAAAAGAAGAAATAGTAGAGGTAAAAAGGTATCTCTCCCAAATAATGTTGCTCCTATCACCATTGTGCCTCATGAAAGTGAATCAAATATGTTGATGGAGGATGATGATATTGATGTTGATTTTGTTATGCCTATTGCTTGTTGTGATGATTATGATTGGGAAGACAATGATATCCCTTATGATCTTGAAAATATTTTTAGCACTTGCTTGGAAGAATATGATAATAATGTTTGCTATACTATTGGTGCCATTAATGCTATTGATAAGAATGATTGTGATGATATGCAAAACCACAAGCTTGGGGATGCTATGTTTGATGAGTATGATATGTTTGAAGATTTATTTGATGGCAATAATGCTTGTCCTAAGCTTGGGGATTCTTTGCTTAATGAATATGATCCTTTGATTCCATCTACTTTCGATAAGAAAATTTATTATGATGATAGCATGCCTCCTATTTATGATGATTACATTGATGAAAGTGGGTTTGGAAGAGTGTCAACTCTAGTTAGTAGTGATCCCACTATTTTGGAGGGTGTTGAATCTTATTACAATATTGATGAAAGTGGATTTGGAGAGGTCATGACTTTATTTAGTGATACATCCACTATTTTGGAAGAGGTTTCAATTGACTATGACAATGAAGTTGCTATCTATGATGATTATTATGATGACATGTATGTCATAAGGAGTAATAAATCTTCTATGCTTGTGCATCATGAAAAGACTGATGTATGTGATAGCTATATTGTTGAATCCATTCATGATGTTTCTGAAAATTATTATGTGGAAGGAACTTATGCGCTTACATATCTCAATAATATCAAGTTTCTTCTCTATGTGTTGATTGTTTTGAAGTTGCACTTGTTTTGCCTTCCTATGCTAGTTGATTCTTGTTCCCATAAGTTGTTTGCTCACAAATCCCTATGCATAGGAACTTGGTTAGCCCTAAATGTTCTAGTCATATGCTTCATGATGCTCTCTTCATATTTCAATTCTTATCTTTTATGCGAGCATCATTGGAATCATCATGCCTAGCTAAAAGGCATTAAAGAAAAGCGCTTGTTGGTAGACAACCCAACACTTTTACCTACTGTTTTTGTGTGTTCACATGCTTATGCTACTGTACTAATCATGTCTTATCGCTTTTGTTTCAATAAAGTGCCAAGTAAAGCCTTTAGGATCTTGTTCGGTGATAGTTGATTTGATCTTGCTGAAAAATAGAAACTTTTGTGCTCAGGAAAACAATTCTCATTTTTAACAGAAGCGTGATAAAATGCTGATTCTTTTTGGAGAAGATTAGTAGACAAATTGCTCATGTTATCCTAATTTTTCATAATTTTTGGAGGAGCGGAAGTATGGTTTGAGTACATATTACTACACACTGTTCTATTTTTGACAGATTATGTTTTCAATGCATAGTTTGCTTGTTTTCTAGTTTCTATGGATTATATCGCTCAATATAAATTTTAGAAATGATATGCTATAGTAGGCATTGTGTGATAACAATTCTAAATCTTGTCTTTGGCAGTACCAAAAGTGGAATGGTTTGCTCTTTATCATACTAACCTATCTCACAAAGTTCCATTAAGTTGTGTGTGATTGAAGTTTTCAAGTTTTGGGTGAGATATCGATATGAGGAGAATAAAGACTGATAAGACCCTAAGATTGGGGATGCCCAAGGCACCCCAAGGAAATATACAAGGAAGATCCAAGCAACTAAGCTTGGGGATGCCCCGGAAGGCATCCCCTCTTTCGTCTCCAACATTATCGGTAACCTCACTTGGAGCTATGTTTTCATTCGTCACATGATATGTGTTTTGCTTGGAGCATCATTTTATTTTGTTAGGATTTTCTTTCTGTTATTTAGAATAATTTTTTACATCTTTTATTTCAATAAAAGTGGCATTGATAGCCTTTGCCATGCTTATTTTGCAAGTATACATGTTGCTGTTTCAAAACAGAAAGTTTACCGCTGTTGCAAAAATTCCCTAGAAAAGTTAATATGTGATAAAATTTTGAAACATTTTGCAAAACGATCTCTGATAAAATTTCTACAGTGTGGTAAATTTTCATAACATTGGGAGTTAGGGAAGTATTAATACTCTTGCATTCTTTACAGAATGTACTGTTTTGGCAGATTGCTGTTATGTTTGCATTGTTTGCATATGTTTGCTTGTTTAATGATCTTATTAGAGGATAGGAATATTAAATATGCACAGGCATTTAGTATGAAATGTTGAATAATAATTTTAGTGATTTTCTACAGTAGAGAATGATAAGGTTTTTGCATTGGTTTATACTAACTTATCTCACGAGTTCTTGTTGAGTTTTGTCTGGATCAAGCTTTGGAGATTTAGGAAAACCGTGATATGAGAGGAATTAAGGAGAAACAATAGCTCAAGCCTGGGGAGTCCCAAGGCACCCCAAAATAATATTTCAAGAAGTCTCAAGCATCTAAGCTTCGGGATGCCCCGGTAGGCATCCCACCTTTCTTCTTCAACAATTATCGGTTAGTACCGGTTGAGCCTAAGTTTTTGCTACCCCACATGAGTTGTGCTATTGTTGGAATGTCATTTTATTTTGTTTTGCTTGCTGTTTTAATAAGGTACTTAGATATGAAAGTTTTTAAATAAAATAGAGTCCTCAAATAGTTTCTAGGAAGGCTAAGTAAGTGGCATTCACACCCCGTCAACGAAACTCTTTCCTATGTCATTTACTCTTGTGCTTCACTTATATCCTATGAGTAAATTGTTGAATAAATTGAATGCCATGAAGTTGAAATCATATCATGCCTAGTGGTAGCTTCACATTGGGTTTAGAAAGAAATCTTTTGAGTCTTGACAATCACAATATTAGTCATACAAGCAATTCACGAATAATTAGTATAAGGAAGAGAACTTTCACATATAAATACACTATCATGGAAATATTTTGTGATTCTGAGCCCCCATCAAAATATTATATGCCAAAATTTTGATGTTGGATGTAACGCCCTCGATGCGGCTATATCTCCTGCGTGTCGAAGCACGACTTAGAGGCATAACCGCATTGAAAGCAATGTCGCAAGTAAGGTAATCTTCACAACAACCCATGTAAATAGATAAAAGGGGAAAAGGTACATAGTTGGCTTACACTCGCCACGTCACACAAATACATGAATAACATGACAATCGTCCGATACACTCATGGTCCGACTATGGTACCAAAATAAAAGATCAACCCCAACATGCGACACGGTCCCCGATCGCCCCCAACTGGGCACCACTACTGATCATCTGGGAAAGACACATAGTAACGGCGAGAGTCTTCATCGAACTCCCACTTGAGCTCAAGCGCATCATCTGGAACGGTATCATCGGTCCCTGCATCTGGTTTTTGAAGTAAACTGTGAGTCACGGGGACTCAGCAATCTCGCACCCTCACGATCAAGACTATTTAAGCTTATAGGTAAGGCAAGGTAATATGTGGAGCTGCAGCAAGCGACTAGCATATATTGTGGCTATCCTGTTCGCAAAAGAGAGCGAGAAGAGAAGGCAAAGCACGAACAAATAACTATGATCAAGAAGTGATCCTAGAACAACCTATGTCAAGCATTACTCCAACACCGTGTTCACTTCCCGGACTCCGCCGAGAAGAGACCATCACGGTTACACACGCGGTTGATTCATTTTAATTAAATTAAGTTTCATGTTATCTACAACCGGACATTAACAAATTCCCATTTGCCCATAACTGCGGGCACGGCTTTCGAAAGTTCAAATACCTGCAGGGGAGTCCCAACTTAGCCCATCACAAGCTCTCACGGTCAATGAAGGATATTCCTTCTCCCGAGACATTCCGATCAGACTCGGCATCCCGGTTTTACAAGACATCCTTGACAATGGTAAAACAAGTCCAGCAACACCGCCCGAATGTGCCGAAAAATCCCGATAGGAGCTGCACATATCTCATTCTCAGGGCACACTCGGATAAGCAATCCGTACAACTAAAACCAGCCCTCGAGTTTCCCCGAGGTGGCGCTGCAAGGGGCTCTAGTTTGGACCAACACTCAGAGGAGCACTGGCCCGGGGGGTTTAAATAAATATGACCCTCGGGCTCCGGAAACCCAAGGGAAAAGAGGCTAGGTGGCAAATGGTAAAACCAAGGTTGGGCATTGCTGGAGGAGTTTTATTCAAGGCGAACTGTCAAGGGGTTCCCATTATAATCCAACCGCGTAAGGAACGCAAAATCCGGGAACATAACACCGATATGACGGAAACTAGGGCAGCAAGAGTGGAACAAAACACTAGGCAAAAGGCCGAGCCTTCCACCCTTTACCAAGTATATAGATGCATTAAGATAACAAGATAATATGGTAATATCCCAACAATAAACAATGTTCCAACAAGGAACGATCTCCAATCTTCACCTGCAACTAGCAACGCTATAAGAGGGGCTGAGCAAAGCGGTAACATAGCCAATCAACGGTTTGCTAGGACATGGTGGATTAGAGGTTTGACATGGAAATTTGGGAGGCATGATAAGCAAGTGGTAGGCATCGTAGCATAGGCATAGCAAAAGAGCGAGCATCTAGCAAGCAAAGATAGAAGTGATTTCGAGGGTATGATCATCTTGCCTGCAAAGTTGTCAGAGTTGACTTGATCCTCGTAAGCAAACTCAACGGGCTCCTCGTTCACGAACTCGTCTCCCGGCTCTACCCAAGCAAGACAAACAAGCAAAAGGAACACAATCAACCACGTGCAATGCTCAAACAACATGATGCAAACATGGTATGCTATGTGGGATGCGATATGTGATGCATCTGCAAGATTTGACAAGGAATGATTGAACCTGGACTCAACTTGTAAATCCAAGAGTGCCATTGGAAAGGTGAGGTGATTTCAGTTTAAATCGATATAAAGATCACCGGAATCGGATGCACGGTTTGGAAATGGCAAGCAAAACAAATATGGCACCGGTCTGCGATAATCAGCAAGTGACCAACTAAATGCATCAAGATAAATATGCTAAAGCACTCAAACATGACAACAAAATACATGGCAGGGATCCACTCATGATGCTTGAAAAAGGATGAACACTGAGCTATGGCTAATTCATCCATTAACAGGTTCAAACAAGCATGGCAAAAGTGCAAATGATAACAGGTTTCAGACTTGGTGAAATTAACACAAGTCTGGAATTTAACATCAGGAAGCACACTTTAGAGCATGAAAACTACATGCTACAGGAACTTAACATGGCAAAGCAAGGCATGACATGAAGCTACTCAAAGCACATAACAAAAGTCCCCTAGTGACCTTGAGCCAAAAGGAATCAGAAAATATAATTGCAAGCATGTGAACATGGCAAAAACATAAACAGATCTCAGACTTGGTGAAAAACTGGAGCATGCAAATCAGTTAACGAGTAGGCATGTTTACGAGCTCGATGCACTCACTACAGAGCATGGCATGACAAACTAAGAATACACCCATCAATAATACATGGCATAGAAGCTAGACATGGCAATAACAACAACATAGCATGCACGGATCAATAGCAACATCCTCGGCAAAATCGCTAACAAGTCAACAATCTGTCAGGATTCACGAAATAGCAAAAGTAGAGCTCGATTGACTCAAGCTAGGGTGCTCCATAAATGCAAACAAAGACATGGATGGATAGAGCACCACAATATTAACAAATCAACCTTAGTGATCATCCTCAAAAGAGGCATGGATCACTAGGAAAACAACATGAACATATGGCATAACGACAAAATCATGACAAGGACTTGGTGAAATTCTAAGTCCCTGAAATCAGCATTACCGATTACACTACTTTGCAAGCTTGTGCTAGTCACCACACATATCACAAAATACATGATAAGCACCTCTAAAAAGATGGCATGACATATAACAAAACACATGTAGAGCTCAGGATCATATCATGACACATTAATCATGGCAAAAAATGACAAATATCTATTTGATGAAACAGATCTGCCAAGTTTATCACATAGCCCTCTTCCAACAGCATTTCGTGCATCAAGATGAGCTCAAATGAAAATGATGCAATGATATGAAATGATATACTCGTCGAGGCGAACATTTTGATATGCTACACGCGCAAATCGGAGCTACGGATGCTGAGTTACGATATGATGAAAATTGCAAAAAAATTAAGGGGAGAGGGGGAAAGTCAACTCTAGGGTTTACTGTAGCGCGGATCCAGATCTGGCGAAACACTATAGCGGCGGTGGATTCGAGGTTCGCCCGGCCGGAGTTCTCGCCGGAATCGCCGGGCTTTGCCGGGGGAGGAAGAAGGACGACGAGGCGGCGGCCAGAGCGGGCGGCGACGGCGATGCCGGCGGGCGGCGGGGTCGGCGTGCTTGCCGGCGTCGCGGAAGAAGACGGCGGCGGAGCACGCGGCGAGGAGGCGGCGGTCGGCGAGCGGTCAGAATGGAGGCGCCCGGCAATGGCGGCGCGGCGGCCGGGTGCGGCGAACGGCGCCGGGCGCGGGGGCGGTGACCTGATGGGAGGAGGCGGCGGAGACCGGGCCGGGAGGGCCCCGCACGGGCCTCGCGGGCCCGCGGGGTCGGCAGCGAACTGGGGACCGGCCCAGGGACACGTGGCGATGGCGGGTTGGTCCGGCAGAGCGGGCGGACACGTCCGCTGCCCGGATTTTTGTCTGGCGGCGGCGGTTGGAGTTTTTCTAGGGTTAGGGTGGAAGAAGACCCGAGATTTTTGGAGGAGGAGCTATTTATAGGCATAGACGGAGCTAGGAAGCTCCAAATGGAGTGCGGTTTGCGGCCACGCGATCATGATCGAACGCTCTAGACGATGGGAGGGTTTTAGGTGGGTTTTGGGCCAAATTGGAAGGGTGTTGGGCTGCAACACAAACGAGGCCTTCTCGGTCCCTCGGTTAACCGTTGGAGTATCAAACGAAGTCCAAATGGCACGAAACTTGACAGGCGGTCTACCGGTAGTAAACCAAGCCTGCATGGCAAGTCTCGGTCCAATCCAGAAATGTTTAACCCCCACACACGAAAAGAGGTAGAAAGGGGCACCGGAGGAGATAGGAGCGCCGGAATGCAAAACGGACAACGGAGAAAATGCTTAGATGCATGAGACAAACACGTATGCAAATGCAATGCACATGATGACATGATATGAGATGCATGACAAAGGAAACAACACATGGAGACAAAAACCCGAACCCGAGGAAAATAAAATAACTTAGCGCCGGAAACGGCAAGAGTTGGGATACATGTAAGGTAAATTACATCCGGGGTGTTACTACACTCCACCACTACGAAAGGATCTGGTCCCGAGATCTAGGACTGGAAAAACACCGGGTACTCAGAACGGAGGTGATCCTCACGTTCCTAGGTGGCTTCGCGGTCGGAATGGTGTGACCACTTGACTTTGAGGAATTTGATTAACTTATTGCGAGTCTTGCGTTCAGTCTCTTCAAGAATAGCAACTAGGTGCTCACGATAAGAGAGGTCTTCTTGGAGATTAATGTCTTCGAAGTTGACGGTGCGGTCAGGGGTCTTGAAGCACTTGCGGAGCTGAGAGACATGGAACACGTCGTGCACATTAGCAAAGTTGGAGGGAAGCTCGAGTTGATAGGTGAGATCGCCTCTCTTGCTGACGATCTTGAAAGGACCCACGTATCTAGGGGCAATCTTCCCTTTGATACCGAAGCGACGAGTACCTTTCATTGGAGAGACGCGGAGGTAAACATGGTCTCCGATCTCGAAAGCCAAATCACGATGCTTACTATCATAGTAGCTCTTCTGGCACGATTGCGCTGCTTTGAGGTTATCACGAATGACTTTGCACATTTCCTCTACCTCTGTGATCAAGTCATTTCCGAGAAGTTGACGTTCACCGGTCTCTGACCAGTTAAGAGGAGTACGACACTTCCTGCCATAGAGAATTTCAAATGGGGCCTTTCCCGAACTCGCTTGAAAGCTGTTGTTGTAGGAGAACTCGGCATATGGAAGACAATCTTCCCACTTCATACCGAAGGAGATAACGCAAGCCCTGAGCATATCTTCGAGAATCTGACTGACACGCTCGACTTGACCGCTAGTTTGAGGATGAAAAGTTGTGCTGAAATGGATGTTGGTGCCCATGGCCTTCTGAAAAGAATCCCAAAACTTGGAGGTAAAGATGCTGCCACGGTCTGAGGAGATCAACTGTGGAATGTCGTGCAGAGAGACAATCCGAGAAGTATAAAGCTCTGCCAATTGAGCTGCTATGATAGACTCTTTGATAGGCAGAAAGTGAGCCACTTTAGTGAGTTTGTCGATGACAACGAATATAGCATCATTGCCACGCTTGGACTTTGGAAACCCAGTCATGAAGTCCATTTCAATGTGGTCAAACTTCCATTCTGGAATGGCAAGAGGTTGGAGGAGACCAACTGGTCGTAGGTGTTCTGCCTTCACTCTTCTGGAAACATCACATTCATTCACGAAATGAGCAATCTCGCGCTTCATTCGAGTCCACCAATAAGCCTGCTTGAGGTCCTGGTACACCTTCGTACTCCCAGGGTGGATGGAGAGGAGTGAATTGTGAGCCTCGTTCATAATGACTTTACGAAGGTCACCTTTAGGCACAACAATGCGATCCTCGAAGAAGAGAGTATCCTTGTCATCAAGACGATAGCACTTGTACTTGGGTTGACTCTTGGCAATCTCAATCTTCACCTTCTTCACCATAGCATCAAAAAGTTGAGCCTCGCGAATCTGATCTTCCAAAGTAGGAGAGACTTGAAGGTTGGCGAGGAAACCTTGAGGAACAACATGCAAATTGAGTTTGCGGAAAGCTTCACAAAGCTCGGGTTGGTAAGGCTTGAGAATCAAACTGTTGCAGTAAGCCTTCCTGCTCAATGCGTCAGCAATCACATTGGCCTTGCCTGGAGTATATTCGATACTCGGATTATACTCTTGAATCATTTCGACCCAACGAGTCTGCCTGAGGTTGAGATTAGGCTGAGTGAAGATGTACTTGAGACTCTTGTGGTCAATGAAGATGTCCACTTTTCTTCCCAATAAGAGATGTCTCCAAGTCAAAAGAGCATGCACAACTGCCGCCAACTCGAGGTCATGAGTGGGGTAGTTCTTCTCGTTGGGCTTCAACTGGCGAGAAGTATACGCCACAACTTTCTTCTCTTGCATCAACACTGCACCAAGACCTTGAAGAGAGGCATCACAGAAGACCTCGAACGGTTTGGATTCATCAGGAGGAGTCAGAACTGGAGCAGTGACTAATTTCTCTTTTAGGGTGTTGAAAGTGATGTCACATTTAGGAGACCAAACATACTTCACGTGCTTCTGGAGAAGGTTGGAAAGAGGCTTCGCGATCTTTGAAAAGTTCTCAACGAACCTTCGACAATAGCTTGCGAGACCAAGGAAGCTGCAGAGTTGCTTCACGTTCTGAGGTGGTTCCCAATTCGCAATTGCAGACACCTTCTCAGGATTCACCGCTATGCCCATGGCAGAGATGATATGCCCAAGATAGAGAACCTCATCGAGCCAAAACTCACACTTTCAAAACTTGGCGTAGAACTGATGTTCTCTGAGATTATCGAGCACCAAACGCAAGTGCTTGGCATGATCTTCCTTGTTCTTGGAAAAGACCAAAATTTCATCGAGGTAGACCAAGACGAAGTCATTTGTGTAGGCGTTGAAGATGAAGTTCATCATGCGAGAGAAAGTCGGCGGAGCGTTGACGAGGCCAAAAGACATGACAGTTTATTCATATGAACCATAGCTTGTTCTGAAGGCCGTCTTGGGAATATCTTGCTCACGAATTCGAATCTGGTGATAGCCCATACGGAGATCAAGCTTGGAGAATACTTGAGCACCTTTAAGTTGTTCAAATAGCTCGTTGATGTTGGGAAGTGGGTACTTGTTCTTTATAGTCTTCTTGTTCAATGGACGGTAGTCAACACAAAGTCGGTCCGTTCCATCCTTCTTCTTCACAAAAAGAACACCACAACCCCACGGAGAAGAACTAGGTCGGATGAGACCCATTCGCTCTTGAATATGGAGTTGCTTCTTCAACTCCTTCAACTCCTCAGGTCCAAGCTTGTAAGGACGTTTGCAAACAGGTTCCGTGCCAGGCTCAAGATCGATGATGAATTCAACTGGCCGGTGCGGAGGCATTCCTGGAAGCTCTTCTGGAAAGACGTCTTGATATTCGCAAACGACTGGAATTTGAGAGATGGCATCCAGTTCACCCTTCTCATTGAGAGAAAACAAACGGATGGTATCATCCCAAGCGGCAAAGACAATTACATCCTCAGACGAATGAGTCAATTGAATCTGCTTGGCAGCACAATCAAGATGAGCCTTGTGCTTAGAAAGCCAATCCATTCCAAGAATAAGATCAATATCCGAGTCACCAAGAACATTTGGAGAAGACAAGAACTTATAGTCACCCAATGTGATTGAAACATCCAGAACGCATACTCGAGATGTCATTTTACGGGACGGAGAGACAATAGCCAACGGTTTCGGCAACACTTGAGTAACAAAATCATGCTTAGATGCAAAAGGTCTCGAGATGAAACAATGCGATGCACCAGTGTCAAAAAGAACTCTTGTAGGAATATCGTTAACAGGAAGGTTACCCATGATGACATCTGACGAGTCCTCTGCCTGAGCTGCATTCACCATGTTGACCTTGGCGTACTTGGGGTTATGCTTGACCACAGCTGTACTTGCCGATCTCACAGGAGGAGGAGGGAGACGCCTCTGATTGAAGCATTTGTTGGCATAGTGACCCTTCTGTTGGCACTTGTTGCACGTGACCTATGAAAGCGGAAGGTGATACGGAGCACTTGATCTTGGAGCTTGAGATGAAATCTTGTTCTGAAAGCCAGGGTTGGGTGGGTGGGAAGATCCACTGCCACCTTTACTCTTCTGCTGATAAGGCTGACGGAACGGAGGAGGAGGAAGCCAATACTTCTGCTGCTTAGCCACTTGAGTTGAGGAAGAAGGAGTAGCATCTCTGACTTGCTTCTTGGAAGCATCACACTTCAGTTGAGCAGTCTCTTGCTTCATTGCCATGTTGTAAAACTCATCGTACCTCTTGGGCTCAAAGAGGACGAGAGCTAGCTGGATTTCTTCTCTGAGACCACCCCTGAACTGGTATATAATGCTCTTCTCGTCAGGGACGTCCTGCTTAGAAAAACGGGCGAGCTTCTGAAACATCTTGTTGTACTCGTAAACAGACATAGAGCCTTGCTTCAGGTTGCGGAATTCCTCACGCTTGCTTTCAACCACGCTCTGAGGAATATGATGAGCTTTGAAGTCTTGACGGAATTCATCCCAGGTAATCACACGGCCTCCTCTGGAATCTTTGTACTGCTGAAACCATTCTGCGGCTTGGTCTTTGAATTGGAAGGAAGCGAACTTGACAAAGTCCTCAGACCTGATGTTACTGCACTCGAAATGCTTGCATATGTCCACGAGCCAATCATCAGCGTCTGTTGCCTCAACACAATTGCTGAAGGTCTTTGGCTGGTTAGCAAGGAACTGGTTGAGTGTAGCAAAGTGATTCTGATTGTTGCCTTGGCCCTGGTTCCCTTGATTGCGCTCTTGAAGAAGTTGCATGATCAGCTGCGTGTTTGCATTGGTAGCGGCCATCACAACTTGCCATGCCTCCGGAGGTGGAGGTGGTGGTGGCGGATCAGGATTCGGAGTCGTGCGTGTTGGAGGAGCCATCCTGAAGAGGTTGACATCCATTAGCACATTAACAGACAAATATTGAAGCTGAATCAAACGGGTTGAAATTGCAACATAAAGTCTTCACATCCGAACAAAATGAACGAATGCATTCCAATTGGAATGGTCACATATCCATAAATTGAGAAGCCACTTAGAATTGAGGAAGAAGAATAAAAACAAGGTACGGAACAAGAACGAATACTTGGTGAGGATTACCCAATCCTAAACCAAATATCCGCGGAAGAAGAACTAGAGCTACAAGAATTCCCACCTGTGAAACTCCCGAACCTTTCCGGTTATGCAATCAGGTGTTGGGGATACAGGGGAAGCATAATATCTCACCCAAACCTAGCAAATCCTACATCCAGTTGTATCCATCCTTCAACACATAACCGAGAAAAACTTCGGAAATCATCTACCTCAACCTTCGAAAAGCATCCGTTATACAAGTTATGGCAATACTCCCGAACTCCCACCCCAGTACTGGGTGGTGTAGAGGTTATCTCACCAATAACTGCATAAAAGAGATTTTCGATGTCGGCGAAACTCGGGTATTCCAGAATCTCAACGATAAAATTGTGATGACAACACCTCGGAGCTCAACTCCCCGGGACACTGCCACAACCCCTAAATGACAGGAGGCACCAAGAACAATGTTCTCGTCACAAATCGATCGGAACGATTCCAAGATACCTGCGTGATCCTAAAAATTGTTTTTAGTGAAATTTGAGAAGAGAAGAGTCAAAACTCTATGTCAGGATGCCTTACCAGAGCGATGAAGGGACTGGGAAGTAAAAAGAATTCCTAAACTCTCCAATATATAATTCCTAAATGACTCAAAACATTTTTCTAGAATCAACAACGCCAACGATTCGATCAAGCAGGGGGCTCCTAAGGTCGGGGAAGGCTCTGATTACCAACTTGTAACGCCCTCGATGCGGCTATATCTCCTACGTGTTGAAGCACGACTTAGAGGCATAACCGCATTGAAAGCAATGTCGCAAGTAAGGTAATCTTCACAACAACCCATGTAAATATATAAAAGGGGAAAAGGTACATAGTTGGCTTACACTCGCCACGTCACAGAAATACATGAATAACATTACAATCATCCAATACACTCATGGTCCGACTACGGTACCAAAATAAAAGATCAACCCCAACATGAGACACGGTCCCCGATCGCCCCCAACTGGGCACCACTACTGATCATCTGGGAAAGACACATAGTAACACCACGAGTCTTCATCGAACTCCCACTTGAGCTCAAGCGCATCATCTAGAACGGTATCATCGGTCCCTGGATCTGGTTTTGGAAGTAAACTGTGAGTCACGGGGACTCAACAATCTCACACCCTCGCGATCAAGACTATTTAAGCTTATAGGTAAGGCAAGATAATATGTGGAGCTGCAGCAAGCGACTAGCATATATGGTGGCTATCCTGTTCGCAAAAGAGAGCGAGAAGAGAAGGCAAAGCACGGACGAATAACTATGATCAAGGAGTGATCCTAGAACAACCTACGTCAAGCATTACTCCAACACCGTGTTCACTTCCCGGACTCCGCCGAGAAGAGACCATCACGGTTACACACGTGGTTGATTCATTTTAATTAAATTAAGTTTCATGTTATCTACAACCGGACATTAACAAATTCCCATCTGCCCATAACCGCGGGCACGGCTTTCGAAAGTTCAAATCCCTGCAGGGGAGTTCCAACTTAGCCCATCACAAGCTCTCACGGTCAACGAAGGATATTCCTTCTCCCGAGACATTCCGATCAGACTCGACATCCCGGTTTTACAAGACATCCTCGACAATGGTAAAACAAGTCCAGCAACACCGCCCGAATGTGCCGACAAATCCCGATAGGAGCTGCACATATCTCGTTCTCAGGGCACACTCGGATAAGAAATCCGTACAACTAAAACCAGCCCTCGAGTTTCCCCGAGGTGGTGCTGCAAGGGGCTCTAGTTTGGCCCAACACTCAGAGGAGCACTGGCCCGGGGGGGGGGGTTAAATAAAGATGACCCTCGGGCTCCGGAAACCCAAGGGAAAAAGAGGCTAGGTGGCAAATGGTAAAACCAAGGTTGGGCATTGCTGGAGGAGTTTTATTCAAGGCGAACTATCAAGGGGTTCCCATTATAACCCAACCGCGTAAGGAATGCAAAATCCGGGAACATAACACCGATATGACGGAAACTAGGGCGGCAAGAGTGGAACAAAACACTAGGCAAAAGGACAAGCCTTCCACCCTTTACCAAGTATATAGATGCATTAAGATAACAAGATAATATGGTGATATCCCAACAATAAACAATGTTCCAACAAGGAACGATCTCCAATCTTCACCTGCAACTAGCAACGCTATAAGAGGGGCTGAGCAAAGCGGTAACATAGCCAATCAACAGTTTGCTAGGACAAGGTGGGTTAGAGGTTTGACATGGCAATTTGGGAGGCATGATAAGCAAGTGGTAGGCATCGTAGCATAGGCATAGCAAAAGAGCGAGCATCTAGCAAGCAAAGATAGAAGTGATTTCGAGGGTATGATCATCTTGCCTGCAAAGTTGTCAGAGTTGACTTGATCCTCGTAAGCAATCTCAACGGACTCCTCATTCGCGAACTCGTCTCCTGGCTCTACACAAGCAAGACAAACAAGCAAAAGGAACACAATCAACCACGTGCAATGCTCAAACAACATGATGCAAACATGGTATGCTATGCGGGATGCGATATGTGATGCATATGCAAGATTTGACAAGGAATTATTGAACCTGGCCTCAACTTGGAAATCCAAGAGTGCCACTGGAAAGGTGAGGTGATTTCAGTTTAAATCGATATAAAGATCACCGGAATCGGATGCACGGTTTGGAAATGGCAAG
This sequence comes from Triticum urartu, assembly GCF_056163025.1. Classification (NCBI taxonomy): domain Eukaryota; kingdom Viridiplantae; phylum Streptophyta; class Magnoliopsida; order Poales; family Poaceae; genus Triticum; species Triticum urartu. The sequence continues at coordinate 224,897,302 of NC_141878.1, forward strand.
CAAAACAAATATGGCACCGGTCTGCGATAATCAGCAAGTGACCAACTAAATGCATCAAGATAAATATGCTACAGCACTCAATCATGACAACAAAATACATGGCAGGGATCCACTCATGATGCTTGACAAAAGATGAACACTGAGCTACGGCTAATTCATCCATTAACAGGTTCAAACAAGCATGGCAAAAGTGCAAACGATAACATGTTTCAGACTTTGTGAAATAACACAAGTCTGGAATTTAACATCAGGAAGCACACTTTAGAGCATGAAAACTACATGCTACAGGAACTTAACATGGCAAAGCAAGGCATGTCATGGAGATACTCAAAGCACTTAACAAAAGTCCCCTAGTGACCTTGAGCCAAAAGGAATCAGAAAATACAATTGCAAGCATGTGAACATGGCAAAAACATAAACAGATCTCAGACTTAGTGAAAAACTGGAGCATGCAAATCAGTTAACGAGTAGGCATGTTTACGAGCTCGATGCACTCACTACAGAGCATGGCATGACAAACTAAGAATACACCCATCAAGAATACATGGCATAGAAGCTAGACATGGCAAGAACAACAACATAGCATGCACGGATCAATAGCAACATCCTCGGCAAAATTGCTAACAAGTCAACAATCTGCCAGGATTCACGAAATAGCAAAAGTAGAGCTCGATTGACTCAAGCTAGGGTGCTCCATAAATGCAAACAAATACATGGATGGATAGAGCACCACAATGTTAACAAATCAACCTTACTGATCATCCTCAAAAGAGGCACGGATCACTAGGAAACAACATGAACATATGGCATAACGACAAAATCATGACAATGACTTGGTGAAATTCTAAGTCCCTGAAATCAGCATTACCGATTACACTACTTTGCAAGCTTGTGCTAGTCACCACACATATCACAAAATACATGGTAAGCACCTCTCTAAAGATGGCATGGCATATAACAAAACACATGTAGAGCTCAGGATCATATCATGCACACATTAATCATGGCAAAAATGACAAATATCTATTTGATGAAACAGATCTGCCAAGTTTATCACATAGCCCTCTTCCAACAGCATTTCGGGCATCAAGATGAGCTCAAATGAAAATAATGCAATGAGATAAAATGATGTACTCGTCGAAGCGAACATTTTGATATGTTACACGCGCAAATCGGAGCTACGGATGCGGAGTTACGACATGATGAAAATTGCAAAAAAAGGGAGAGGGGGAAAGTCAACTCTAGGGTTTACTGTAGCGCGGATCCAGATCTGGCGAAACACTGTAGCGGCGGCGGATCCGAGGTTCGCCCGGCCGGAGTTCTCGCCGGGCTTCGCCGGGGGAGGAAGAAGGACGACGAGGCGGCGGCCGGAGCGGGCGGTGACGGCGATGTCGGCGGGCGGCGGGGTCGGCGAGCTTGCCGGCATCGCGGAAGAAGACGGCGGCGGAGGACGCGGCGAGGAGGCGGCGGTCGGTGAGCGGTCGGCACGGAGGCGCCCGACAATGGCGGCGCGGCGGCGGGGTGCGGCGAATGGCGCCGGGCGCGGGGGCGGCGACCTGATGGGAGGAGGTGGCGGAGACCGGGCCGGGAGGGCCCCGCACGGGCCTCGCGGGCCCGTGGGGTCGGCGGTGAACTGGGGACCGGCCCAGGGACACGTGGCGACGGCGGGTTGGTCCGGCGGAGCGGGCAAACACGTCCGCTGCCCGAATTTTTGTCCGCCGGCGGCGGGTGGTGTTTTTCTAGGGTTAGGGTGGAAGAAGGCCCGGGATTTTTGGAGGAGGAGCTATTTATAGGCATAGACGGAGCTAGGAAGTTCCAAATGGAGTGCGGTTTGCGGCCACGCGATCGTGATCGAACGCTCTAGACGATGGAAGGGTTTTAGGTGGGTTTTGGGCCAAATTGGAAGGGTGTTGGGCTGCAACACAAATGAGGCCTTCTCGGTCCCTCAGTTAACCGTTGGAGTATCAAACGAAGTCCAAATGGCATGAACTTGGACAGACGGTCTACCGGTAGTAAACCAAGTCCGCATGGCAAGTCTCGGTCCAATACGGAAATGTTTAACCCCCACACACGAAAAGAGGTAGAAAGGGGCACCGGAGGAGATAGGAGCGCCGGAATGCAAAACGGACAACGGAGAAAATGCTCGGATGCATGAGACGAACACGTATGCAAATGCAATGCACATGATGACATGATATGAGATGCATGATAAAGGCAACAACACACGGAGACAAAAACCCGAACCCGAGGAAAATAAAATAACTTAGCGCCGGAAACGGCAAGAGTTGGGATACATATAAGGTAAATTACATCCGGGGTGTTACATTGGACAAGGAAGACAACGTAATGGTTTATGGTTGTTCATATTCACATAGAAGTCATATTGTCATAGATCCTTCAACATGTGGTGCTTGCCCCCCATCTTTGCTAGCCAAAAATTCTGCACCAAGTAGAGATACTACTTGTGCATCCAAAAACCCTTAAACCCAAATCTTATTTTCAAGAGTCCACCATAGCTGCCTAAGGATTGAGTAAGATCCTTCAAGTAAGTTGTCACCGGTGCAATAAGGCAATAAAAATTTCTTCTAAAAGTGTAAGATCATTTAGTGTAAGAGAAAATTGAGGATTGTACGAACTTGTGATGGTAAAGCAATAAAAGCGACAGACTACATAATAAAGGTTGCTATCACAAGGGGCAATATATTGTGACGTTCTTTTGCACTAAGGGATTGAGAATACAAACAAATAAGCACATGGAAACCTCTGCTTCCCTCTGCGAAGGGCCTATCTTTTACTTTCCAGTATTTACTTTTATGCAAAGAGTGAAAGTATTCCTCTCTATTCCTTTTTATTTTCTCTTTTGCTAAGTATCATGTGGTGAGGAAAGATAAAGGCACATTTGTCCAGTTGAATATGGGTAGCATGAGTTATTATTGTTGACATCACCCTTGAGGTGAATACATTGGGAGGCAAAACAATAAGCCCCTATCTTTCTATGTATCCGGTTGAAACGTTTTGCTCATGTGTACAAGGTGAGTGTTAGCAATCATAGAAGACTATATGATGGTTGAGTATGTGGAGCTCTTACTTAAACTCTATTGAATAAGTTGAATTGCAATTGCTTGGTGACTAAGAACATAGGTTGTTGGGTTTCAAGAGAATTCATTGTTTGAACCTTAACATTAGAATTGGTTGCCACTATAACATGAGAAGTTTCATAAGAAAGAATTGTTGTTATGATGCTAGGAAAAATGACTGAAATTTTCATTGATCAAACTTGTGCACTTTGCTAGCATTCACACTTCATAAATTATTTCTTTTATCATTTACCTACTCGAGGATGAGTAGGAATTAAGCTTGGGGGTGCTGATACGTCTCCAACGTATCTATTATTTATGAAGTATTCATGCTGTTATTTTATCATTCTTGGATGTTGTACAATCATTTTATAGCAAATTTATATTATTTTTTGGGACTAACCTATTGACCTAGTGCCTAGTGCCAGTTGCTGTTTTTTGCTAGTTTTTTACATCGCATAAAAATCAATATTAAACGGAGTCCAAACACCGCGAAACTTTTTGGAGATTTTTGTTGGACCAGAAGGAACCCAATGGGCCAGAGCTGCACCCGGTGTGACGCCTGGATAATTAAGTTACACTGAACCTCTGCTAATGATGCCACGTCATCACGGTTACTATTGTTAATCTCGTATTAGTTTGAAACCGATTCAAATCCAAATTTGAATTTAAGTCAAACGCTAAAGGTTTTGAACTTTTAAAACTAAAATGTTCGGGTTGTACCAAATATTGCGTACATAATTTTGGTGGAGAATCCACATTTTTATAAAGTATTTAATTGTAGTGAAATAAACAAACAATAACAAAAATAAAAAATAAATGCCTTTTTCAATTATTAAAATATTTAGCTAATTTATTTCATTGCCCGAAACTATTGGGGCAGTGGAATATTTATTAAAACTAAATTAGGAACTAGTTTTGTATTTCATTTAAACTATAATAAGGTGAAACTAAGAGAAAACAGTAAAAGAGAATAGAAAGTAATAAAACAAAACAAAACATAAAAAAGCAAGCAAAACCCCCTTGGGCCACTTGGCCCAAATGGCCAAAGTTGCGAGGCCGGCCCACCTAACGCCCCCTCGTTCCTCTTCCTCTGTTCACCCCACTCTCGTGGACACAGAGCGCCCGTCCACGGCGCCGATGGCCACGGGGCGGCCATCCGGTGCACCTCGGCGCCTACTAGGTCGAAGACAACCCCTCCCCGACGCCCCAAAACCCTAGAGCCTTCCTTCCTTCCCCCCTTGCTTTCTCCCTCGTCAGATCCGCCGTACCGAACCACCTGTCGCCATGGTGAAGCTCACCGGCATGGCTACCCTCCTCACCGCTCCTGATTTCGAGTCCCCCCGCTCTGCCTTCATCCCCTACGTCGCCTGAGGCCGCCCGTTGGAGCTAGGACCCCCTGCATCGAGCCCTACATCATCTTCGTCGTCCCCGGCCCCGTCGATCGTCGCCATCGATTCTGGCAATGCCGTGCCATCCCCGAGGCCGCTGAGCTGCTCTAGTCATCCGCTGTGAGCTCCCTCTCGAATCCCCTCTTTGCCCCGCTCGGTTTGATGCCCGTAGTCGTCCTTCTCGTGCTCACCCGTGGTCGCCATGGTCGTGCCCGAGCTCGACCCCGAGCGTGTGCCCGCCTCTACCTTGCCTCGTTCGGGCCGCGCCCTTGCGCCTGCGTAGGACCATGCCCTGCCTCGCCCCAGGGGCCGCACTCGTCGCCCCCTGCTTCCTTGCGCTGTCCACATCGGCCAATGCTCGCCTCCCCGCCGCTGCTCCCGCACGCCTGCTCCCCGCTACCCCACCCGTACGCCTAGCCCCGCATCGCCGCCGACCGCCGGTAGCCTCCCATCCTAGCGCGCCTCGCCTTGCCTCCGCCTGCCTCCTTGTCGTGCGCCTCGCCTGCATGGCCGCGCCGGTGCTGCTCACACTCACACCCGCCGCCGCTGCTCAAGCTCGTCGCCGCCGTCCCTGCACGTCGCCCCAGCACCAGTCGATGCCACCTCTAGATGCACCACATCATGGGCTCTCCGACACGCCCGCCCGCGCCTCCAGCGGCCACCGTAAACGGCCGGCCGGAGCTCCTCCGCCGCACCGGGTTAAGACCGGAGTTAGCCGCCGGTTAACCCCAGTTAATTATCCCCTAATGACCCCAATGTGCCACTAACGTGTGGCCCCACCTGATAAATTAAACGGTGTTTAATTATAACTAACCCCACCCGCACTGTTCACAGTTTGACTAGTCAACCGTTGACTGCTGACTCAACACTCAACGGGACCCACATGTTAGCCTCCCTGAACCACTGGCTGGGTACGCAATTTGGTGCCCCTAGCAATTTCAGTTATTTTTGAAATAAAAATAAAAATACAGAAATTTCAGAAAATCATTTAAAACTTTGAAAATTAACATAAAATAATCTATAGCTCGGATGAAAATACTTTGTACATGAAAGTTGCTTAGAACGACGAGACGAATCCGAATATGCAGCCCGTTCATCCGCCACACATCCCTAGTATAGAGAACACGCAAGTTTCCCCCTCCGGTTCATCTGCCCGAAAACGTGAAACACCGGGGATAATTTCCCGGATGTTTCCCCCCTTCGCCGGTATCCCCTCCTACTGCGTTAGGGCACACCTGGCACCGTTACTTGTCATATCAAGCATCGATATGCATCTATTTGCATTGTATTCATTGTTTCTTCTCCCTCTTCTCTCCGGTAGACTACGAGACTGACGCCGCTGTTGGTGCCCCGATCGATTACGTTGTTGACGACCCCCTCCTTGCCAGAGCAACCAGGCAAGCCCCCCCCCCCTTGATCACCAGATATCGCCTATTCCTTTTCTCTACTGCTTGCATTAGAGTGGTGTAGCATGTTACTATTTTCAGTTAATCCTATTCTGCTGCATAGCCTGTCATTGTTGCTACAGTTGTTACCCTTACATGCAATCCTAAATGCTTAGTATAGGATGCTAGTATTCCATCAGTGGCCCTACATTCTTGTCCATCTGCCATGCTATACTACCGTGCCGTGATCACTCAGGAGGTAATCATGGGTATATACTTGTATACATTATATGATACATGTGGTGACTAAAGTCGGGTCGGCTCATAGAGTACCCGCAAGTGATTCCGATGTGGGAGGCTGAAAGGACAGGTGGCTCCATCTAGGTAGTGGTCGGCCTGAGTTCCTAACGGCTCCCAACTGTTACTTTGTGGCAGAGTGACAGGGCAGGTTGAGACCACCTAGGAGAGAGGTGGGCTTGGCCCTGGTCGGTGTCCGTGGTTACATCAATTAACACGCTTAATGAGATCTTGGTATTTGATCTGAGTATGGCCACTAGCCTTCTTGACGTCAGCGACTGAGCGACGCGCGTCGGATTGGACCGTAAGCCTGCGCTTGTATTAAGGGGGCTAGGTCTGCTTCTGGCCACGTTCGCAACGTGCAGGTGTGCAATGGGCGATGGGCCCAGACCCCTGCGCCATAGGATTTAGACCGGCGTGTTGACCTCTCTGTTGTGCTTAGGTGGAGCTGCGACGTGTGGATCTTCCAAGGCCGGGCATGACCCAGGAAACTGTGTCCGGCCAAAGGGGATCGAGCGTGTTGGGAAATGTGGTGCACCCCTACAGGGAAGTTTATCTATTCGAATAGTCGTGTCCCTCGGTAAAAGGACGACTCGGAGTTGTACCTTGACCTTATGACAACTAGAACCGTATACTTAATAAAACACACCTTCCAAGTGCCAGATACAGCCCGGTGACCGCTCTCTCACAGGGCGACGAGGAGAGGATCGCCGGGTAGGATTATGCTATGCGACGATACTTGGTTAACTTACCATCTACTCTCTTCTTCTGCTTCAAGATGGAGGCTGCCAGAAGCGTAGTCTTTGATAGGACTAGCTTCCCCCCTCTTATTGTGGCATTCTGCAGTTCAGTCCACATATACTACCCCTTTAGTTGATAACAATGCATATGTAGTGTAGTTCCTTGCTTGCGAGTACATTGGATGAGTACTCACGGTTGCTTTGCTCCTCCTTTCCCCCCCTTTTTGTACCTGGTTGTCGCAACCAGATGTTGGAGCCAAGAAGCCAGATGCCACCGCTGTCCACGACTCCTACTACACTGGAGGTGCCTACTACTATGTGCAGACCGCCGCAACGACCAGAAGTAGTTCAGGAGGATCCCAGGCAGGAGGCATGCGCCTCTTTCGATATGTATCCCAGATTGTGCTAGCCATCTTATGGCAACTTGTTTAACTTATGTCGGTACTCAAATATTGTTGCTTCTACTGACTCGTTTGTATTCGAGTTGATGTATTCGAGCCCTCGAGGCCCCTGGCTTGTAATATAAAGCTTGTATTATTTTAATTTGTGTCTATAGTTGCGTTGTGATATCTTCCCATGAGTTCTTGATCTTGATCGTACACATTTGCGTGTATGATTAGTGTACGGTCAAATCGGTGCCGTCACACCAGGGGGGTGCCCCGAGGGGGGCACAACCCACCAGGGCACGCAAGGGCCCCCTGGCGCGCCCAGGTGGGTTGCGCCCACCTCGGTGGCCTCCCGCACCACCTCTTTGCACTATAAATTCCCAAATATTCCGAAACCCTTCAGGGTTAACCTAGATCAGAAGTTCCGCCGTCGCAGGGCTCCGTACCCACTGAAAACCAATCAAGACCTATTCTGGCACCCTGCCAGAGGGGGGATCATCTCCGGTGGCCATCTTCATCATCCCGGCGACCACCACGATGAGGAGGGGGTAGTCCACCCTCGGGGCTGAGGGTTTGTACCAGTAGCTAAGTGTTTAATCTTTCTCTCTCTCTCGTGATCTATATCATGTGCTTTGTTAATATAGTCGGATCATATGATGTTTCTCCCCTCTATACTCTTGTTGTGATGAATTGAATCTTTACCCTTTGAAGTTTTGTCATGTCGGATTGAATGTTCAGATTTGAGAACACATGATGTATGTCTTGCAGTATGAATACTTGAGGTGACAATGGGGTATCTTATTGATTCACTTGATATACGTTATGGCACTCAACTTGCGAATTCCCGCGGTGATATTGGGGTAATCTATGCATAGGGGTTGATGCACGTTTTTATTATCTTTTCTTCGATAGAAACTTTGGGGTCTCTTTGTAGTTCTAGGTGTGGATTGAGTATTATGAATATGAATATGCTTTGGTGTTATTCTAGTACGAACTCTAGGATAGGTCGAACGGAAAAAATAGATTTATGTTATTTTAGTACGAACTCTTGAATAGATCGAACATAAAAAATAGCTTTGAGGTGGTTTCGTATCCTACAAACAATTCCTATCTTTGGTTCGCCGCTAATAGGAACTCGGGAGTGATTCTTCATTACACTTTGAGGGATAATCATATGATCCCACTGTGTTAGCATTGTTGGGAGATTGCACTAGTGAAAGTACGTACCCTTGGCCTTGATTTTAAGCATTGCAATACCATTTTCGTGCCTATTTACTATTTGCTACCTTGCTGTTTTTATTTATTCAGATTATATATATATATTTCTACAATAAATATTACACTTTTATAACCATATCTTCGCCGAACTAGCGCACCAATACAATTTGTCATTGTATTGGATGTGTTGGGGACACAAGAGATTTCTTGTATTTGGTTGCAGGTTCGTTGGAGAGAGACCATCTTCATCCTACACCTCTCAAAGATTGATAAACCTTAGGTCATCCACTTGAGGTAAAATTGCTACTATCCTCCAAAACTCTGTGCTTGGAGGAACAACACGTGTCTACAAGAATACAGTTGCGTAGTAGACATAAATGCACATCACTATAAGCCTTGCAAGGAATGTGACTAATGAGTTAGTTGCGGGATGATGCATTACGGAACGAGTAAAGAGACTTGCCGGTAACGAGATTGAACTAGGTATGATGATACCGATGATAGAATCTCGGGCAAGTAACATACCGATGAAAAAGGGAATGACGTATGTTGTTATGCGGTTTGACCGATAAAGATCTTCGTAGAATATGTAGGAGCTAATATGAGCATCCAGGTTCCACTATTGGTTATTGACCGGATATGTGTCTCGGTCATGTCTACATAATTCTCAAACTCGTAGGGTCCACACGCTTAACGTTCGATGGCGATTTGTATTATGAGTTACGTGTTTTGGTGACAGAAGTTTGTTTAGAGTCCTGGATAAGATCACGGACATGACGAGGAGTCTTGAAATGGTCGAGAGGTAAAGATTTATATATTGGAAGGTTATATACGGACACCGGAATAGTTTCGATAAGGTTCGGGGATTTTTCGGAGTACTGGGAGGCTACCGGAACCCCTCGGGAAAGTTAATGGGCCTAATGGGCCATAGTGGAGGAGAGGAGGCAGGCCACGGGAGGTGGCGCCCCCCTTGCCCAATCCGAATTGGACAACGGGAGGGGGTGCGGCCCACTCTTTCCTTCTCCTTCTCCCTCCTTTCCCCTTTCCCCCTCTACGTTGGAAGGAAAGGTGGCCGAATCCTACTAGGAACAGAATCCTAGTAGGACTCCCCCCTCTTGGCGTGCCCCCTTGGGCCGGCCTCCTCCTCCCCCTCCTTTATATATGTGCATAGGGGGCACCCCAAAGACACAACAGTTGTTTTCTAAGCCGTGTTCGGTGCCCCCTCCACAGTTTACTCCTCCGGTCTTAGCATCGTAGTGCTTCGGCGAAGCCCTACGCGGATCACATCACAATCACCGTCACCACGCCGTCGTGTTGTCGGAACTCTCCCTCGACCCTCTACTCGATCAAGAGCTCGAGGGACGTCATCGAGCTGAATGTGTGCTGAACACAGAGGTGCCGTATGTTCGGTACTTGGATTTGTTGGATCGTGAAGACGTTCGACTACATCAACCTCATTGACCTAACGCTTCCGCTTTCGGTCTACGAGGGTACATGGACGCACTCTCCCCGTCTCATCGCTATGCATCTCCTAGATAGATCTTGCGTGATCGTAGGAATTTTTTTGAATTTGCATGCTATGTTCCCCAACAGTGGCATCCGAGCCAGGTCTATGCGTAGATGATATGCACGAGTAGAACACAAAAAGTTGTGGGCGATATAGTCATACTTCTTACCACCAACGTCTTACTTTGCTTCAACGGTGTTGTTGGATGAAGTGGCTTGGACCGACATTACATGACCGCGTTCATGAGACTGGTTCTACCGACGTGCTTTGCACACAAGTGGCTGGCGGGTGTCTGTTTCTCCAACTTTAGTTGAATTGAGTTTGACTACGGTCGGTCCTTGTTGAAGGTTAAAACAACACACTTGACGAAAAATCGTTGTGGTTTTGATGCGTAGGTAAGAATGGTTCTTGCTAGAAGCCTATAGCAGCCACGTAAAACTTGCAACAACAAAATAGAGGACGTCTAAATTGTTTTTGCAGGGCATGTTGTGATATGATATGGTCAAGACGTGATGAGATATAAATTTTTGTATGAGATGATCATGTTTTGTAAAAGTTATAGGCTACTGGCAGGAGCCTTATGGTTGTTGCTTTATTATATGAAATGCAATCGCCATGTAATTGCTTTACTTTATCACTAAGTGGTAGCGATAGTCGTAGAAGCAATAGTTGGCAAGATGACAATGATACTACGATGTAGATCAAGGTGTCAAGCCGGTGATGATGGAGATCATGACGGTGCTTTGGATATGGAGATCAAAGGCACAAGATGAAGATGACCATATCATGTCACATATTTTGATTGGATGTGATGTTTATCCTTTATGCATCTTATTTTTCTTAGTACAACGGTAGCATTATAAGATGATCCCTCACTAAATTTCAAGGTACAAGTGTTCTCCCTGAGTATGCACCGTTGATACAATTCGTCGTGTCGAGACACCACGTGATGCTCGGGTGTGATAAGCTCTACGTTCACATACAACGGGTGCAAGCCAGTTTTGCACGTGCAGAATACTCGGGTTAAACTTGACGAGCCTAGCATATGCAGATATGGCCTTGGAACACTGAGACCGAAAGGTCGAACATGAGTCATATAGTAGATATGATTAACATAGTGATGTTCACCATTGAAAACTACTCCATCTCACGTCACGATCGGACATGGTTTAGTTGATATGGATCACGTGATCATTTAGATGACTAGAGGGATGTCTATCTAAGTGGGAGTTCTTAAGTAATATGATTAATTGAACTTTAATTTATCATGAACTTAGTACCTAATAGTTTTTTTGCATATCTATGTTGTTGTAGATCAATGGCATGTGCTACCGTTCCCTTGAATTTTAATGCGTTCCTAGAGAAAGCTAAGTTGAAAGATGATGGTAGCAACTACACGGATTGGGTCCGTAACTTGAGGATTATCCTCATTGCTGCACAGAAGAATTACGTCCTGGAAGCACTGCTAGGTGCAAGACCCGCTGCAGGAGAAACTCCAGACGTTATGAACGTCTGGCAGAGCAAAGATGATGACTACTCGATAGTTCAGTGTGCCATGCTTTACGGCTTAGAATCGGGACTTCAAAGACGTTTTGAATGTCATGGAGCATATGAGATGTTCCAGGAGTTGAAGTTAATATTTCAAGCAAATGCTCGAGTTGAGAGATATGAAGTCTCCAACAAGTTCTATAGCTACAAGATGGAGGATAATAGTTTTGTTAGTGAACACATACTCAGAATGTCTGGGTACCATAACCACTTGACTTATTTGGGAGTTAATCTTCCTGATGATAGTGTCATTGACAGAGTTCTTCATTCACTGCCACCAAGCTATAAAGGCTTCATGATGAACTATAATATGCAAGGGATGGAAAAGACAATTCCTGAGCTCTTCATGATGCTAAAGGTTGCAGAGGTAGAAATCAAGAAGGAGCATCAAGTGTTGATGGTTAACAAGACTACTAGTTTCAAGAAAAAGGGCAAGGGGAAGAAGGTGAACTTCAAGAAGAATAGCAAGAAAGTTGCTGCTCAAGGGAAGAAGCCCAAGTCTGGACCTAAGCGTGAAACTGATTGCTTCTACTACAAAGGGACTGGTCACTGGAAGCGGAACTGCCCCAAGTATTTGGCGGATAATAAGGATGGCAAAGTGAAAGGTATATTTGATATACATGTTATTGATGTGTACCTTACTAATACTCGTAGTAGCGCCTGGGTATTTGATACTGGTTCAGTTGCTCATATTTGCAACTCGAAATAGGGGCTACGGATTAAACAAAGATTGGCTAAGGACGAGGTGACGATGCGTGTGGGAAATGGTTCGAAAGTCGATGTGATCACCATCGGCACGCTACCTCTACATCTACCGCCGGGGTTAGTTTTAGACCTAAATAATTGTTATTTGGTGCCAGTGCATGAATATTATATCTAGATCTTGTTTAATGGGAGACGGTTATTCATTTAAATCAGAGAATAATGGTTGTTCTATTTATATGAGTAATATCTTTTATGGTCATGCACCCTTGATGAGTGGTCTATTTTTGTTGAATCTCGATTGTAGTGATACACATATTCATAATATTGAAGTCAAAATATGCAAAGTTAATATTGATAGTGCAACTTATTTGTGGCACTGCTGTTTAGGTCATATTGGTGTAAAGTGCATGAAGAAACTCCATGCTGATGGGCTTTTGGAATCACTTGATTATGAATCACTTGATGCTTGCGAACCATGCCTCATGGGCAAGATGACTAAGACTCCGCTCTCAGGAACAATGGAGCGAGTAACTGACTTGTTGGAAATAATACATACTGATGTATGCGGTCTGATGAGTGTTGAGGCTCGCGGCGGGTATCGTTATTTTCTAACCTTCACAGATGATTTGAGAAGATATGGGTATATCTACTTAATGAAACATAAGTCTCAAACATTTGAACGTTCAAAGAATTTTAGAGTGAAGTGTAAAATCATCGTAACAAGAAAATGAAGTTTCTACGATCTGATCATGGAGGTGAATGTTTGAGTTATGAGTTTTGTCTTCATTTGAAACAATGTGGAATAGTTTTGCAACTCATGCCACCTGGAACACCACAGCATAATGGTGTGTCCGAACATCGTAACCGTACTTTATCAGATATGGTGCGATCTATGATGTCTCTTACCAATTTACCGCTTTTGTTTTGGGGTTATACTTTATTGACGGCTGGATTCACGTTAAATAGGGCACCATCTAAATCCGTTGATACGACACCGTATGAACTGTGGTTTGGTAAGAAACCTAAGCTGTCGTTTATTAAAGTTTGGGGCTGCGATGCTTATGTGAAAAAGCTTCAACCTGATAAGCTCGAACCCAAATCGGAGAAATGTGTCTTCATAGGATACCCAAAGGAGACTGTTGGGTACACCTTCTATGATAGATCCGAAGGCAAGATATTCATTGCTAAGAATGGATCCTTTCTAGAGAAGGAGTTTCTCTCGAAAGAAGTGAGTGGAAGTAAAGTAGAACTTGATGAGGTAATTGTACCTTCTCCCGAATTGGAAATTAGTTCATCACAGAAATCAGTTCCAGTGATTCCTACACCAATTAGTGAGGAAGCTAATGATGATGATCATGAAACTTCAGATCAAGTTACTACCGAACCTCGTAGGTCAACCAGAGTACGATCCGCACCAGAGTGGTACGGTAATCCTGTCCTGGAAGTCATGTTACTTGACCATGACGAACCTACGAACTATGAGGAAGTGATGATGAGCCTAGATTCCATGAAATGGCTTGAGGCCATGAAATCTGAGATGGGATCCATGTATGAGAATAAAGTGTGGACTTTGGTTGACTTTCCCGATGATCGGCAGACCATAGAGAATAAATGGATCTTCAAGAAGAAGACTGACGCTGACGGTAATGTTACTGTCTACAATGCTCGACTTGTTGTGAAAGGTTTTCGACAAGTTCAAGGAGTTGACTATGATGAGACCTTCTCACCCGTAGCGATGCTTAAGTCTGTCTGAATCATGTTAGCAATTGCCACATTTTATGATTATGAAATTTGGCAAATGGATGTCAAAACTACATTCCTTAATGGATATCTTAAAGAAGAGTTGTATATGATTCAACCAGAAGGTTTTGTCGATCCTAAAGGTGCTAAAAAAGTGTGCAAGCTCCAGCGATCCATTTATGGACTAGTGCAAGTGTCGGTGTCAAAACCGACGGATCTCGGGTAGGGGGTCCCGAACTGTGCGTCTAAGGTGGATGGTAATAGGAGGCGGGGGACACGATGTTTACTCAGGTCCGGGCCCTCTCGATGGAGGTAATACCCTATTCCTGCTTGATTGATCTTGATGATATGAGTATTACAACAGTTGATCTACCACTAGATCGTATAGGCTAAACCCTAGAAGCTAGCCTATGGTATGATTGTATATTGCCCTACGGACTAAACCCTCTGGTTTATATAGACACCGAAGGGGGCTAGGGTTTACACAGAGTCGGTTACAAGGGAGGGGATCTACATATCCGTATTGCCAAGATTGCCTTCCACGCCAAGGAGAGTCCCATCCGGACACGGGACGAAGTCTTCAATCTTGTATCTTCATAGTCCAACAGTCCGGCCAAAGGGTATAGTCCGGCTGTTCGGAGACCCCCTAATCGAGGACTCCCTCAGTAGCCCCTGAACCAGGCTTCAATGACGATGAGTCCGGCGCGCAGATTTGTCTTCGGCATTGCAAGGCGGGTTCTTCCTCCGAATACTCCATAGAAGATTTTGAACACAAGGATAGTGTCCGGCTCTGCAAAACAAGTTCCACATACCACCATAGAGAGAATAATATTTCCACAAATCCAATCTGCTGACATGTTTAGCAACATGACATCACACCATGGCTCGGTCATTATTCGAACCATTTTTCTCAACCAGCACTGCACATATCATGAGGCGATTTTCTTGACACGTCTTGTCGAAGCAGAGATCATGTCCCCTTATCACGAGATTCTCATCAATACGGGTATGGGTAACCCAACCGCGCCATCAATTACGGTGTTCGGGGAATAAGCAATTTTACCAGGTAAGTGAGGAGGCGCATCGCCTCTTCTGCCCTTATAAAGGGACAAAGATTCCCCCTTTTTACCCACACCTTCTTCCTCCTTGCTTATCCATTCTCGCACACTCGAGCTCCAGCGCCCAAGTTCGCGTCTTTCTCCTCAAACCACTCCAAGCATGTCCGGAGCGGGAGGCAAGTGGATGGTCTTCTCCGTCACGGAGGAGAAAATCACAAAGCTACGGGAAGCCGGATATCTGGCCGCGGACATCGCGCACCGGCTGCCAGATGCAGGGCAGATCATCCCTACGCCCAAAACCCATGAGAGGGTAGTTTTCCTTACCCACTTTGTCCGCAGACTGGGATTTCCCCTTCACCCTTTTGTCTGCGGGTTCATGTTCTACTACGGGCTGGATTTTCATGATCTGGCCCCCAATTTCATCCTCAACATCTCGGCGTTTATCATCGTGTGCGAGGCCTTCCTCCACATCAGGCCCCACTTCGGCCAGTGGCTGAAGACCTTCAATGTTAAACCGATGGTGGTGGTCGGCCAGCAAGCAGAGTGCTGGCGCCATGGTGGGCAAAATGCCTAACGTCACCTGGCTCGAAGGCTCCTATGTGGAGACCATAAAGGGGTGGCAATCGGGGTGGTTCTACATCACCGAGCCGCGTGACACCAACTGGGTGGCGGCCCCCGAATTTCGATCCGGAATCCCCACGTGGCTCACTTCCTAGAAAGAGAAGGGCCTGTCCTTGGGTTCTCCGGTAGAGATGACCGGACTCCAGACCTGCATCAAGAACATGATGAGCAAGAAAATCAAGCTCGTCAACGTGGTCCAGGTCATGCTCTTCCGCTGGATCCTCCTGTGTCAACGATGGGTATTCAATTTGTGGGAGTTCGACCCGGTCAAGCACCAGACACTACGAGAGCTCTTCGACACGACGCACAAGGATGTCTGGAAGGTGTTGTTCAAGGGCGCCGAGGTACCTCCTCCCCTTACCGAGGACCGCAGACTCAGCGCAAAGCGCCGTGCCAATCTGATAAGTTCTTATATCTCACAGGATATTTGTTTGCCCCAGTTTAATCATGTGCGGGATCTAAGCTTCCATGCCATTAACAGGACTAGGTAGAGACAGTGGAGCAGATCGATTGCCCAGCCCCCCTGCCTGAAGATCCTACAGATGCTCTCCTAACGGAGATGCTGGCTCTGGCGCCTTACGAGGTGCCGGTGAAGAAGGCCAAGAAGAAGGCCACGGAGACCTGAAAGGGTCTCCGGCGCAAGGTTATATCGGACTCATCGTCCGATAACTCCGAAGCGCACTCCTCCCACGAAAACGAGGAGGAGGAAGAGAAAAGTTCTCCCCCCAGCCGGGGGAGACAAGAAAAGGAAGGACACCCCAACCAGGGAGGCTGAAGGGTCCAAGAAGGGAAGGACCCTCCTTCCGGACTGCTCCACAACGGCCGCCTACAGCGACGACGAGTGGTTACCCAGGGACAAGCCCCTGGTGAAGTCGTAAGTATCTGGATAACATAGTAATTCATGGCATGTTTTATTGCACTGCTTATCCTTATGCTGAATGTGATTATGCAGTCCGTCCAGAGCCCGTCTCGACGTATCTTCGTCGGACGGTTCTTTGGACTCGTCGGATATGAATAGCGATTCACTTCCGATCGCCTCCACCCCTTGCCCTACGGCCAATGTTGAGGTGTTGTCTCAAAAGGCACCAAGCCGAGGGGAGGTAGTCCTGGGGGTGCCTCGAGGCGACCTTCCAGACCCTGGGCGCAAAGGGAGCAAGACTCCCACGGACTCCAAGTTCGGCCCCCACCCGGACACTGCACCGGAACCTTCGGTGTTCCGGACTCCGCCAGGCGATCCCCTGTTAAGGGGGACAAGCCACCCGTGCCGGTGGCCTCTGTCCATCCAGAGGCACCAAACAACTTGCTGGAAGCGGTTCGCGGCGCTTCCATCGATGAAGAGCACTGCACTATCATGAGTGCGGTGATCGAGAAAGTTCAGTCCGCCAAAAACGGACTAACCGAAGCTTGTGCCAGCCTCCTAATAGGCTTTCAGGTAAGCAATCAAAATATAGGAAAATATTACCGCATAGACAGTAGCCCCTGATGCTCTGTTTGGCGTTCGCGAAGAAAGGCCGAATAGAGGATCAAATAATGACTCAGGAGTCTAATCAGAATATGTCTATGTGCATATGCATGCTTCACTACTGGCTGCTGCCGCACGTACTACGGAGGTTCCTGCACTGAAGCAGGACCTTGAGCGGTCCGAGGACGAGCTCGGCCTTACCAAGAGGCAGCTCGAGGAGAGCAAAGGTAAGCAATACCTTGTCTACATATTAAAAATAAATTCGGTTCTAAAGTAATAGGATCATCATGAATTTGCCAGGGGCCATGACCGAGGTGGCGACCCTGAAGAAGGCGCTGTCCGAGGATGAAGACAAAGTGGCCAAGGAGCGCATTGAGCGGGGTAGGCGAGGTGCAGCAAGAGCTCGAGGCTCTCGCCAAAAAACATGAGTCCTTGGAGCTTGACTCTAAGACGCGAGCGTCTGAGCTTGCGAAGGCACTCGAAAGCGCACAGAGCGCCAAGGCTGAAGCCCACAAGGCCCTCCAGGAGATTGATGTGGTGAAGAAGATAGCAGCGGGTAAGGCATTCATTATGCAAAGCAAGCATGTGAAGGAAATTTTCCTTTTACTTACCCGAGTTCGGAGCTCTCCAGGAGCGTTCGCAGATCTTCCCCGCAGTGTACTGGATGTCGCAGAGTTTTACCGAGCTAAGGAGGGGAGCTCAACGGAAAAGTTGTTTTGGTCTCAGTATACTGGGACCGAACAACCAATGCCCATGAGTGACCAGCTGAAGCAACTGGTTGAGCTATACAAGGCGGCCGAACAGGCCATGAAGGGTCTTATAGTCCGGATGTGGCTTAGCGATCCCCTGCCTAACAGCTACTTCGGTCTGGTGAGGCGGCTTGTGGATGCCTACCCACGGCTTGAAGTCATAAAGCGGTCCGTCTGCATCGAGGGTGCGCGCAGGGCTTTTGCCCGGGCGAAGCTGGACGCCGTAAAGCTGGTGAAGGAGGGGCCGCCGGAGGGCAAGGAGCATCGCTGCCCCGAAATGTATTATGACAGTGTCCTGAAGGGTTCCCGCCTTGTGGCGGAGGAATGTGCTAAAGATGTAATTTTTGAATGAACATGCTCATGTGATCCTGTAATGTGAAACGAGTTCATTTGCGCTATGCAACGCTTTTTGAATTTAAAATATTACCTTCTGTGCGGCCGTTTATAAAATCTGAGAGTTGGCCAGTCGTCAGCTTCTGCCCCCATGTAACTAGTACTAGGGTGTTCGGGATAAACCTGAGCACTCTTTATTCCCATTTTGGGTCCTTCGAGGGAGGTGATCAGCACAACGAACCAGGCAATCGGACTATAGGGCTTTATCACTCTCACTTAGCCATAGAAGTCTA
Source organism: Triticum urartu (assembly GCF_056163025.1). Classification (NCBI taxonomy): domain Eukaryota; kingdom Viridiplantae; phylum Streptophyta; class Magnoliopsida; order Poales; family Poaceae; genus Triticum; species Triticum urartu. The sequence continues at coordinate 224,915,812 of NC_141878.1, forward strand.
CAATTTTAAATTTTGGCGAAGCCCCTAGTATTCGGAAGGCCGAATTTGGGGTGCTATATACGCCTAAGTCGGGCAAGCCCAACTCCTCGCCTGAAGCAGAAAAAGTCTTTAAGGACTTGAGACCTCTCGAACAGCGACCAGCTCTCGCCTTATCATGACAGCCAGTTTTCAGCTTTCTCTACTGAGGTGCTCGTCCGGAAGAACCGGGACACAATCGCAGTAGTTCTCCCAATGCTACCTTAGCCGATATAGCGGAACGTAAGGTACCAAAACATGGGAGCCGGGCAAACCCAACTATTGACCCAAGACATGATTCAGAGCTGATGCATACAATGCTATAAGTTCGGCGTGCCGCACTATCAAAAGTGTTCGGACTTCTCACGCCGTATTATGGGGTAAACGAAAGCCCCTGGTGTACTGACCATACCAGAATGTACGGGTGCAAGATGTCGTAAATGAACATATAAGAAAAAAGGGATGGATAATGCAATAATAGACTAATGCTATGCATTGTTATTTAGATAATGCATTGAAGTGTACTGATACAAGTAGTGCAATAAGCAAAAAATAGGACTATTTGACATGTCCTATCCAAGGGCAAGCTACGTATGGGTAGTAAAAAGCGGGTATATCGATTGTTATTAGAGACCACCTGGGGGTTCCCTTGTACGTCTTAGCTTCTTGCCTCCTTGGTTGTTCCTTCCCATAATGTGTCCGGCAATCATACTGCCGGAAAGGGTTTCTAGAGAGTAAGGTCCTGAAAGAGAAAAAATGATAAAGGTATACAGCCCCTAGGGCGGTTAAGCCTCATTGCGGGACGTGCCCTGTTCGTGCCCCCGCCTATGCCCATGGTATTTTCAGTGTGTAATTATGTACGCGCGGCACGGATTTCGTCGCTTGACTGGGACTGGGATGGGGGCCGAATTGCTAGGCGAGCTCTGAACGTGCCAGGCGACCCTGTTGCAGGTTACTCCGGACTTGTTTGACGGTGTCCGGGGGCTGAATCGCCGAATTGGCGGTTTGCCTTAAAGGCTGCTTTGTGCTTGTGCTGCGAGGGCCGCAGTATGCTCTTCTGTGCGGAGCGAGTGTTCTGTGTTTGCATTGACTGTTATGACCCCCCTAGGTCCTGGCATCTTGAGCTTGAGGTATGTGTAATGTGGTACCGGATTGAATTTTGCAAATGCGGTTCGCCCGAGCAGTGCGTGATAGCCACTGCGGAACGGGACGATATCGAAGATTAACTCCTCGCTTCAGAAGTTTTCCAGAGCTCCGAAGACCACTTCCAGTCTGATTGAGCCGGTGCAATGGGCCTCTACACCTGGGATGACACCCTTAAAGATGGTTTTGGTGGGTTTAATCCTCGAGGGATCTATACCCATTTTGCGCACTGTATCCTGATAGAGCAGGTTCAAGCTGCTGCCGCCATCCATAAGGACTCGAGTGAGGTGAAATCCGTCGATGATGGGGTCTAGGACCAATGCGGCGGATTCGCCATGACAGATACTAGTGGTGTGGTCCCTGCGATCTGGGGTCTAGGACCAATGTGGCGGATTCGCCATGACAGATACTAGTGGGGTGGTCCCTGCGATCGAAGGTGATCGGACAAGAGGACCATGGGTTGAATTTTGTGGCGACGGGCTCCATCCCATAGACGTCCCTTAGTGCACACTTCCGTTCCCTCTTGTGAATGTGGGTTGCGTATATCATGTTCACCGTCTTCACTTGTGGGGGGAACCTCTTTTGTCGTTCCATGTTCGGCGGCCGGGGCTCCTCCTCGTCATCACTATGCAGCCCCTTGTCCTTGTTTTCGGCATTCAACTTGCCGGCCTGCTTGAACACCCACCATTCTCTGTTGGTGTGATTGGCTGGCTTATCGGGGGTGCCGTGGATTTGACACGAGCGATCAAGTATGCGATCCAAACTGGACGGGCCCGGAGTACTTCTTTTGAATGGCTTTTTCTGCTGACCAGATCTAGAGCCTCTAAATCCGGTTGGGCCGAATACAGCAGACAAGACTCATTGGCATTATCGCCGTTGTGGCGGTGCTTGTGTTTTTTACGACGTGGTCTGCCGTTGGCGTCTTTGGTATCCGAAGTGCCCGAATTCCTTGATGTGTTGTTGCTGTGAGCCAGCCAGCTATCCTTGCCCGCGCAAAAGCGGGTCGTGAGTGTCGTGAGGGCTGCCATAGACTTCGGGTTCTCCTGGCCGAGGTGCCGGGCGAGCCACTCATCACGGATGTTATGCTTGAATGCCACTAAGGCCTCTACATCCGGACAGTCGACAATTTGGTTTTTCTTAGTTAGGAACCATGTCCAGAATCGCATGACCGATTCCCCTGGCTGTTGAGTTATATGGCTCAAGTCATCAGCATCCGGTGGTCGCACATATGTGCCTTGGAAGTTGTTAAGGAATGCGTCTTCCAAGTCCTCCCAAGTGCTGACGGAGTCTGCTGGCAAGCTATTCAGCCAATGCCGAGCTGGTCCTTTGAGTTTTAGTGGGAGGTACTTGATGGCATGCAGATCATCACCGCGAGCCATGTGGATGTGGAGGAGGAAATCCTCAATCCATACAGCGGGATCTGTTGTACCATCATACGATTCGATATTTACGGGTTTAAAACCCTCCGGGAATTCGTGATCCATAACTTCATTAGTGAAGCATAGGGGGTGTGCGGCGCCTCTGTGCCGGGCTATATCACGACACAGTTCATATGAGTCTTGTCTGCTGTATTCGGCCCAACCGGATTTACTTTTAGTGTATCCGGCGTGACGGTCATCGTCCCACGTTGGCGCGCGCCCCCGTGACCCGTATATCGACCTTGCATGTTTTGCCCTGCTTTCCAATACGTCTCGTAGGTCCCGTGTGTTGCCCCGGGCCTTGGTATTTTTGTTTGAGTGGCGGTGGGGTGCAGGCTGAAACGCCTCTCTGTCTCGGCCACGAGGTGGCCGGTCAGCCGCATCATACACTGGTGATGTAGGTTTCAATGCTTCATCCTCGAGTTGGGGTAGCGACCTGTACTTTGGGTAACTCTTGGAGGGATGGTCGATTTCGTATTCCTCGGCCGCAAGGACTTCGGTCCATCTGTCTGCTAGCAAATCTTGATTAGATCGAAGCTGTTGTTCCTTTTTCTTCAAGCTATTTGTTGTGGCTATAAGCCGGCGCTTGAAGCGCTCCTGCTCGACGGGATCCTCAGGCATGATAAATTCTTCGTCGCCGAGGCTTACCTCGTCTTCAGAGAGAGGCATGTAATTGTCCTCCTCTGATTCTCTATCTGCTGCCCGCTCTGGAGGGATAGCTTGTTCACCCTCCCACTCTAAATCATGTTGGGGGACTGTTGTCGTCTTCGGCACTATCCGGAGTGTTATTGTCTCTTGTGCCGGTATCACTACTTTTCCTATGGCGGGACTTAGAGAGGCGCCGCTGACGTTGGCGCTTGGGTTGCTTCTTGGAGGGGTCACCCCCCGCTGTCTCATCTCCATTGCCTTCTTTGGGGGTGTCCACCATGTATATATCATATGATGAGGTGGCGGTCCAGCGCCCTGTGGGTGGTGGTTCCTGTTCGTCTCCTGCATCGTCGTCCATACCGTCGATGTCTTCGGAGTCGAAGTCGAGCATGTCAGTTAAATCATCGACAGTGGCTACTAAGTGGGTGGTGGATGGGGAGCGAATTTCTTCCTCGTCCGCATCCCATTCTAGCCGGACATAGTTCGGCCAAGGTTCTCCTGGCAAGGAGAGAGACCTTAATGAATTTATCACATCGCCAAAAGGTGAGTGTTGAAAGATATCCGCGGAGGTGAACTCCATGATCGGCGCGCAATCGGATTCGATAGGCATGGACGTAGGCGGCTCAGAGTCCGTGGCCGGGGACGAATTGAGTGGTTAGGCAACACGGCTCCCGTAAGGGGTGAAGTCGGTATCCGGCTCTATCGCCACTGAGAGTGCGGCCTCCATGGCGGGGTCTATCCACCCGTCCTCGGATGGCGCAATTTGCTCTGGATTGACGGCCGGAGTAGTTGCAGGTGTGATCTCCCGAACACTGTCCGACGGAAGAGTTACGTCATGCTCGTCGTGATTGTGCGGCGCACCTGACATGGGCCCGATCCGTTGAAGATCAAGTCTCCGTGGTTGTCGGCAGTGTAGTTTAAGTTTCCGAACCTGACCTGATGGTCAGGGGTGTAGCTCTCGATCTGCTCCAGATGGCCAAGCGAGTTGGCCCGCAGTGCGAAGCCGCCGAATACGAAGATCTGTCCGGGGAGGAAAACATCATCGTGGACCGCATCGTTACCGATGATCGAAGGAGCCATCAAACCTTACGGTGACAGCACAGTGGAACTCTCAATGAAAGCACCAATGTCGGTGTCAAAACTGGTGGATCTCGGGTAGGGGGTCCCGAACTGTGCGTCTAAGGCGGATGGTAACATGAGGCGGGGGACACGATGTTTACCCAGGTTCGGGCCCTCTCGATGGAGGTAATACCCTATGTACTGCTTGATTGATCTTGATGATATGAGTATTACAAGAGTTGATCTACCACGGGATCGTAGAGGCTAAACCCGAGAAGCTAGCCTATGGTATGATTGTATATTGCCCTATGGACTAAACCCTCCGGTTTATATAGACATCAGAGGGGGCTAGGGTTTACACAGAGTCAGTTACAAGGGAGGAGATCTACATATCCGTATTGCCAAGCTTGCCTTCCACACCAAGGAGAGTCCCATACGGACACGGGACGAAGTCTTCAATCTTGTATCTTCATAGTCCAACAGTCCGGCCAAAGGGTATAGTCCGGCTGCCCGGAGACCCCCTAATCCAGGACTCCCTCGGCAAGCCTCTCGGAGCTGGAATATACGCTTTGATAGTGTGATCAAAGCATATGGTTTTGTACAGACTTTTGGAGAAGCCGATATTTACTATAAAGTGAGTGGGAGCTATGTAGCATTTCTAATATTATATGTGAATGACATATTGTTGATTGGAAATAATACAGAATTTCTGGATAGCATAAAAGGATACTTGAATAAGAATTTTTCAAGAAAGACCTCGGTGAAGTTGCTTATATATTGGGCATCAAGATCTATATAGATAGACCAAGATGCTTAATTGGACTTTCACAAAGCACATACCTTGATAAAGTTTTGAAGAAGTTCAAAATGGATCAGTCAAAGAAAGGGTTCTTGCTTGTGTTACAAAGTGTGAAGTTGAGTCAGACTCAATGCCCGACTACTATAGAAGATAGAGAGAAAATGGAAGTCATTCCCTATGCCTCAACCATAGGTTCTATCATGCATGCAATGTTGTGTACCAGACCTGATGTGTGCCTTGCTATAAGTTTAGCAGGGAGGTACCAAAGTAATCCAGGAGTGGATCACTAGACAACGGTCAAGAACATCCTGAAATACCTGAAAAGGACTAAGGATATGTTTCTCGTAGATGGAGGTGACAAGAGCTTGTCATAAATGGTTATGTTGATGTAAGCTTTGACACTGATCCGGATGACTCTAAGTCACAAACTGGATATGCATTTATATTGAATGGTGGAGCTGTCAGTTGGTGCAGTTCCAAGCAGAGCGTCGTGGCGGGATCTACGTGTGATGTGGAGTACATAGCTGCTTCGGAAGTAGCAAATGAAGGAGTCTGGATGAATGAGTTCATATCCAATCTAGGTGTAGTACCTAGTGCATCGGGTCCAATGAAAATCTTTTGTGACAATACTGGAGCAATTGCCTTGGCGAAGGAATCCAGATTTCACAAGAGAACCAAACACATCAAGAGACACTTCAATTCCATCCGCGATCAAGTCAAGGAGGGAGACATAGAGATTTGCAAGATACATACGGATCTGAATGTTGCAGACCCATTTACTAAGCCTCTCTCACGAGAAAAACATGATCAGCACCAAGACTCCATGGTTGTTAAAATCATTACTATGTAATCTAGATTATTTACTCTAGTGCAAGTGGGAGACTGAAGGAAATATGCCCTAGAGGCAATAATAAAGTAGTTATTTATATTTCCTTATATCATGAAAAATGTTTATATTCCTGCTAGAATTGTATTAACCGGAAACTTAGTACATGTGTGAATGCATAGACAAACAGAGTGTCCCTAGTATGCCTTTACTTGACTAGCTCGTTAATCAAAGATGGTTATGTTTCCTAACCATAGACATGAGTTGTCATTTGATGAATGAGATCAAATTATTAGAGAATGATGTGATGGACAAGACCCATCCCTTAGCTTAGCATAATGATCGTTTAGTTTTATTGCTATTGCTTTCTTCATGACTTATACATATTCCTCTAACTATGAGATTATGCAACTCCCGAATACCGGAGGAACACCTTGTGTGCTATCAAACGTCACAATGTAACTGGGTGATTATAAAGATGTTCTACAGGTGTCTCCGAAGTTGTTTGTTGAGTTGGCATAGATCAAGATTAGGATTTGTCACTCCGAGTATCGGAGAGGTATCTCTGGGCCCTCTCGGTAATGCACATCACTATAAGCCTTGCAAGGAATGTGACTAATGAGTTAGTTGTAGGATGATACATTACGGAATGAGTAAAGAGACTTGCCGGTAACTAGATTGAACTAGGTATGACGATACCGACGATCGAATCTCGGGCAAGTAACATACTGATGACAAAGGGAATGACGTATGTTGTTATGCGGTTTGACTGATAAAGATATTTGTAGAATATGTAGGAGCCAATATGAGCATCCAGGTTCCGCTATTGGTTATTGACCGGAGATGTGTCTCGGTCATGTCTACATAGTTCTTAAACCCGTAGGGTCCGCACGCTTAATGTTCGATGATGATTTGTACTATGAGTTATGTGTTTTGGTGACTGAAGTTTGTTCGGAGTCCCGGATAAGACCATGGACATGACGAGGAGTCTCGAAATGGTCGAGAGGTAAAGATTGATATACTGGAAGGATATATACAGACACCGGAATGGTTTTGATAAGGTTCGGAGATTTTTCGGAGTACCGGGAGGCTACCGAAACCCCGCGGGAAAGTTAATGGGCCTAATGGGCCATAGTGGAGGAGAGGAGGTAGGCCACGGGAGTTGGCGCGCACCCTCCCCTTTCCCAATCCGAATTGGACAAGGGGAGGAGGCGCTATCGGTGTCAAAACCAGCGGATCTCGGGTAGGGGGTCCCGAACTGTGCGTCTAGGCCGGATGGTAACAGGAGGCAAGGGACACGAAGTTTTACCCAGGTTCGGGCCCTCTCGATGGAGGTAAAACCCTACGTCCTGCTTGATTAATATTGATGATATGGGTAGTACAAGAGTAGATCTACCACGAGATCGGAGAGGCTAAACCCTAGAAGCTAGCCTATGGTATGATTGTTGTTTTGTATGTTGTCCTACGGACTAAAACCCTCTGGTTTATATAGACACCGGAGAGGGTTAGGGTTACACAAAGTCGGTTACAATGGTAGGAGATCTACATATCCGTATCGCCTAACCTTGCCTTCCACGCTAAGGAAAGTCCCTTCCGGACACGGGACGAAGTCTTCAATCTCGTATCTTCATAGTCCAGGAGTCTGGCTGAAGGTATAGTCCGGCCATCCGGACACCCCCTAATCCAGGACTCCCTAAGTAGCCCCTGAACCAGGCTTCAATGACGACGAGTCCGGCATGAAGATTGTCTTTGGCATTGCAAGGCGGGTTCCTCCTCCAAGTACTTCATAGAAGATTTTGAACACAAAGATAATGTACGGCTCTGCAAAATAAGTTTCCACATATTGCCATAGAGAGAATAATATTTACACAAATCTAATCTGCTGACGTATTCCGTAGTGTGACACACCACGGCCAAGCCTTTATCCGAGTCGTTTCATCATCCCACCTCAGCGCGTCATGCGAGGCGGTTTCCTTGGCACGTCTTGTTAAAGCAGTGACGTGTCCCCTTATTCCGGGATTCTCATCAGTACGGGCGTGGGTAACCCAACCGCTTCTAGGACTCCTAGATTATAGGCAAGTCCAAACGGACATGGAGAGGACGCTTGATATTCACCCTCTTTATAAAGGGACAAGGCTTTTATTTTTCCCTCCCGTGCTCAATCGAATCCTTCCCCCACCTCAAGCTCAAACGCCCAAAGTTCAGGTCAGGTACCCTGAACCTTCAGTCATGTCCGGATCTAGCCTTCAAGGCCGATGGGTGCCTTCCTCCGTCACGTAAGAAGACATCAAAAAGTTGAGGGAGGCCAGATATCTGACCGCCGAGATTTTGCATCGGCTGCCTCCTCGAGGGCAGGCCGTTCCCACCCCCGAACCCAACGAGAACGTCGTGTTCGCCTCCCACTTCCTCCGAGGTCTAGGCCTTGCTCTGGATCCTTTCGTCAGGGGTTTGATGTTTTATTATGGGCTAGACTTCCATGATCTAGCTCCGGACTCCTTTCTTCATATCACGACATTTATTGTCGTGTGCGAGGCCTTCCTCCGGGTTACCCCTCACTTTGGCCTATGGCTCAAGACCTTTGAAGTAAAGCCGAAGATGATCGAGGGGCAACATGCAGCGTGTGGAGGTGCCTCAATACGCAAGATGACGGGAGCTCCGTGGCCCAAAGGTTCCATCCCAGAGGTGTCTGAATTGTGGCAGCAGGAGTTGTTCTACATCATGGCTACTAGAAGTGCCAAGTGGGCGGCCGCCCCTGTTTTCCGCTTGGGCCCTCCACCACAACTGATGTCATAGATCAGCAGAGGTCTGAGCTGGGGTCCAGCCAAGGACGTGCCTATACTGCAAAGCCGCATTCGAGATCTCTTCAATGGAGATTTCAGTTTGGTTGCGGTAATACACGTTATGCTGGTTCGTCAAGTCCAGCCTTGCAAACGCCGGCCTCTTCGCCTGTGGGAGTTCAATCCCGAGGGACCGTGTGTCATTCAAAATTTTCTCGGCCTGACGCACGAGGAGATGTACAAGTCATTCTTTGGACCTCAGGTGGAGTGTCCGGAAATCACCGAGGACGTGGGCCTGAGTAGTAACCGCGCCGCCGAACAGGTAAGGCATCTTCCGACCGAACATACTATCTCTCCTTTGTTACGAAGTTATTTCTGAGAGTTCGCTTTTTGACCAGGACTGGCTAACAAAGGCGAAGTTGATTCGGTGTTCGGCCCCCCTCCCTGAGGGTTTGGAAAATCCGGTATTGGAAAAAATGCTCCAGACCGCACCTTGCCCGGAGCCCTTGAAGGAAGATACTATGGAGGATAATACGGGCGGACGCGGGCCCCCAACGCTGCCCATTCTAACTGAGGGAGCGAGAATCTCCATGAAGGAAGACGACCAGAAGAGGAAAAGGACTGCGCCCGGGGATTCAGAAGCCGAAGCTTCCAAACGGGAGAAGAAGTCTCCCACAGAGGGTCCTACCTTGGGGGGGGGCTGTTGCCGCACAAAGTCCACGGGGGGATCAATTCTCTCGCGAGTCGTAAGTGACCCGAAATACTTTAATAGTACAGATATGCCATCTTTTTCTTCTGAGAAAATAACCACCGCATATATCTTTGCAGTTCGGGCCTTAGCCCCTCTCAAATGAGCTCGTCTTCGGGGGATCTTCTTCCAAAGATGATGGAGAGTGAAACGCCTCCTCTGGACTCCTCCGCTCCAGAAGTGGGCGACCCTGAAGTGTCGTCGCGGAGGGCCTCTCCGAGTCCGGTGAGGCCAGAAGATAATCCCATTGACCCCCGAAGCTCCCAGTGTCCGGCTCCCGAAGAGAGCAGACAAAAGAGTCTGGCACCATCTAGTGTGCGATCGGATGTTCTGAGGGAGTTGGTGGGGCGAGCGGCCATCTCAGATGAACACCGTGTGCTGATGAATACGGTGATGGAGAAAATATCGTCCGCCGAAAGCGGATTGCATGAAGCTTTTATGATTCTACTAACAGGCTTTGAGGTACGTAAAAGAATGTATGATACTCCTGCACATGCTAGGTGTGCCCTGTGTAGATAGTAGCCCCTGAGACTCTGGTTGTCGTTGGAAACGACGACGAACAGAGGATCATATTCCCAGGTAATAACCATACTACCTCTATGTGCAGGTGATGGAAGCTCCAGTGGCTAGCCGGACTAGCGAGTTTGCCCATTTAGAATGGCAGTTGGATGCGGCAGACGCCGACATCGAGCTTGTTAACAAAAGGCTTGACGAGGCACAGGGTAAGTGTCATGATCTGGTAAACGCCACATAGGAAGAGCAGCATGATGCCAGTATCTTTAATATGTTGTGACTGCAGATGGAGCTGCCACTGTTGAAGCCTTGCGGGGAGAACTTGCCCGAGCCAAGGAACAAGCGAGGTTGGGTAATGCGGCTGCTTTGAAGGCGGCCGAAGAGTTGCAAGCCGAGAAGGCCGCGCATGGCGAGAGCCGAGACAAGATGGCCAAGATGGCCATAGAATTAAAAGCCGCCGCTGACCGTTGCCGGGTTCTTGAAAAGGAAAACCAAGCGAAGGCATCGGACCTTGAGAAGGCTGCTGCGACGAGAAAGGACCTCTGCTCTTCTATGAGGGCAAAGAAGGAGGAGCTGCGGGAAGCCGGGGATATTGTAGCTGGGAAATCTTTTATGTTGCAGAGGAAGTTCGGAGATCCACGGTATGCCCCTCTGGATCGGCTGTGGAGTTCGGAGGATGTATATATGGATTTGGCGGCGAGCGCTGCCGATGTGGCCAAGTATTTCCAGGGTCAGACGGACCGTGAAGTAGACCAGCTGTTTTGGAGACAATTCCAATCTCCCGAGCATCCGCTTTCATTGACTGATCAATTAGCTGAATGGGCCGAACTAAATAGGTTGTCCGGACTCTCCATGAGGTCTGTTGTGGATCAGCTATGGCCGGAAAGGTCAAAACCGAACAGCTATTTCAGCTTGGTGCAGCAGTTCCTTGATGTGGTGCCACGCATTAATGCAATGAAGAGGTCGGCGTGCATAGAGGGCGCACGGATGGCCTTTGCCCGTGTTAAAGCGTACTGGGCGGAGATGGATGCTACCACTGTTGCAGCGCAGGATTCGGCCATAGGTCGAAGGGCTGCGGAGCACTACTTTGAAGAAGTTCTTGAGGGTGCTCGTTTGATAGAGACCTAGTGCTCAAAAAAATATTATGTTTGAGTGATATGTAATCTCATTGTAAGTGAAATGCTTTTATAAATTTTTATAAGGCTATTTTTATACTTTTGCCTGAAAGTAATATCATGCCTCCTGGGCGGCCATTTATGTATACATGTGTATAACCTGAAAGATTGTAGCCGTCGGCTTCAACCCTCACGCATATAATGCGGAGGTGCTCGAAAAAACACGCGTTCACACTTAACCCAACGTCTTGGTCCTATTAAGGAGGTGATAGCGGAGCGAGCGAGGCAACCGGACTATAATGCTTTAGCACTTTCACTTAGCCATAGGAGTTTGACAGTGGGGCTACTAAATAGCCCCTTGTGGCTCCGCACTTTCCCGATCCCGGGGTGTGTACATGCCTGGCCGGAAAACGGCCCTTTGTTAAGGCGGAGGAATTCTAACATTCCAACAGGTCATCGAGTGGTTGACCAGTCTCACGCTATATCATGACAGTCAGTTTTCGGCTTTCTCTACTAAGGTGCTCGTCCGGATGAACCAGGGCACAATCGCAGTAGTTCTCATGGTGCTACCTTAGATGGTAAAGCGGAACGTAAGGCACCAAAACATAGGAGCCAGGCAAACCCAACATTTGACCAAAGATAATGATTCGGAGCTGATGCATATAAGGCCAAACTCACGACGCCGAACACTCCCTAAGGTATTCGGTCTTAGTGGTATAAACTGGGCCTAAATAATGGCCTTTGTAAGAAGCCCCTTGTGTCCAGGTACGTGCATTGTTCTGGCGTGGCCACATGCCAAGACGTTAGCATCCTTCTCAATGGTGGATATGTATCAATAAGAGACAGTAAAAAAGGTTTACGCAGGGTCTTAATCTAAAAAGAATCCTTGGAGCGGGTCCCTGCTGCACGTCTGCGCCTGTGCCTCCGTTGTGCCGTATCCTGGACGGGTGTAGCACGATGATCGTCTGTAAAAGAGAGGAATTTAGGTGAAAAAGTTGTCGTGCAAAAAGATAGTTTTTTAAGGAAACCATGTATAATTCAAGATGAGGAGAAATTGCCACTTGTCTGCGCGCCTTGAGCCCCTTGTATTGACAAATAGGGGTGTGATCATTTATTCGGTATAAGTAGCGGCGCCGGACTCGATTAGTTGTGTCTGAGGTCTTGACGACCTATTGGATGCTTTTGCTGGTCCGGGCGCCTTTAGTGTGCCCTTGTGTCTCTCTTCGGCGCACAGAGATCGCTTGATATTTCCGTGCACTGAAATGATCCCACGTGGACCGGGCATCTTGAGTGTGAGGGAGGCATAGTGTGGTATTGCATTAAAGCGAGCGAAAGCTTCGCGTCCGAGCAGTGCTTGATAGCCACTTTGAAACGGAGCAATGTGGAAGGTTAAATGCTCGCGACGGAAGTTATCGGGGGAGCCGAATATAACCTGTAGTAGGAGGGAGCCCATACAACAAGCCCCTGGGCCTGGCGTTACTCCTTTAAAGGTAGTATTGCTATGTCGAATTTGTGTTGGGTCTAACCCCATCCCGCAGATTGTATCCTGATATATTAGGTTTAGGCTACTGCCGCCGTCCATCAAGACTCATGTGAAGTGATATCCGCCAATTACTGGGTCTAATACCAGGGCAGCCCATCCCGCGTGTCGGATACTTGCTGAGTAATCGCGATGGTCGAAAGTGATCGGTTGAGATGACCAGTGGCAGGACTTTGCGGTGACAGGCACTTGGGTATATTTTCCTGGGAGTGCCGTGTTGTTTTTTCCCTTGATCACGTGTAACACGTTTACTGTTTTGACTTCTGGTGGAAATTTCTTTTGTTCCCGCGTGTCTTGCTTGGGAGGCTCGTCCTCGTCTTCACTTGGTGTATCCTCCCCCTTGTGTATGGCGTTGAGCTTGCCGGACTGCTTGAAGACCCAACATTCTCTGTGGGTATGATTAGCAGGTTTACCAGGGGTACTATGGATCTGACATACTTGGTCCAGAATTTTGTTGAGGCTGGACAGTTCATCCCTGGTGCCTTTAGGGGGCGGCTTTTGACCTGGCCGAGAGCTTTTGAATCCGGCATTTACTGTCATTCCCTTCGTGTTGTCTTCTTTATTCCGGCGTTTGTTATTGCTGTTGCGCCGTGATTTCCCATTTCCATCTCTAACTTCATATGTACTGGGGTCGCTGGTGCTGCATCTGGCTAGCCAGCTGTCCTCACTCGCGCAAAAGTGGGTCATGAGGTTTGTTAATCCGGCCATCGTTCTCGGCTTATTTTGGCCGAGGTGTCTGGCGAGCCATTCGTCACGGACGCTATGCTTGAAAGCTGCCAAGGCTTCGGCGCCCGGACAGTCGACAATCTGGTTCTTTTTTGTAAGAAACCTGTTCCAAAGCTTTCAGGCTGACTCACCGGGCTGTTGAGTTATATGACTCAAATCGTCCGCGTCTGGAGGTCGGACATAAGTCCCTTGAAAATTTGCCCGAAAGGCGTCTTCGAGCTCTTCCCAACTTCCAATGGAGCTTTCAGGGAGGCCTTTGAGCCAGTGACGAGCTAGCCCTTTGAGCTTGAGGGGTAAGTACTTGATGGCGTGGAGATCATCTCCTCGAGCCATATAGATATGAAGGATATAGTCCTCAATCCAGACCCCAGGGTCTGTTGTTCCGTCGTATGCCTCTATGTTTACGGGCTTGAATCCCTCTGAAAATTCATGGTCCAGCACCTCATCGGTGAAACATAGGGGGTGTGCGGCACCCCTGTAGCTGGGTGTACCGCATTGTTCGGATGTTTGTTGTGTTGCATTGTATGCTGGGGCGCGCTTGCGTGGTCCATAGATGGATCTTGTTGCACCGTCCTTTCGGTGCGAGCCCTCGCATGGGTCGCGTGTTGTATTGTGAGTGGCGTTATATGCCGCTCTGTGTTGATAGAGGGGTCGTCTATCCGACCAGGTGGCTGCTTTGATATTTGGTTGTGGGGGGTCTGAGGCCTCCTCATCGAATTCAGGTAGCAGCTTCCGCTTTGGGTAGCTCTTGGAGGGGCGATTGTCGCCGTACATCGCTGATGTGTTGAGTATTTTACTCCATCTGATGTGGAGTGTGTCTTGCGTAGCCTTGAGCCTTTGCTTCTACTTTTTCAGACTCCTCACGGTGGCAACAAGCCTTTTACGGGCAGTCTGCTGCTCCGGGTGCCTGTCCGGCGTTATGTCGTCTGGACCATTATCCTTGATAGGATTTGTTTGTTCGGTTTGATTATTCGGATTGCCGTTGTCCCGCAGTGGTTCGCCCTGCTCCAGCGCTGGGTTTGTGTGATCGCTATTTCTGTCGAGGCGGGATTTGGGGCGGCGCTTGCGTCGCCGCTTTGACTGCTTTTCGAGGGAACAAGCCTTCGGTGCGTCCTTCCGCTCCTCGTCGTCATCTTTTGGTGCATCCACCATGTATATGTCATATGACGAGGTGGCGTTCCAGGGCCCAATAGGCGCTGGTTCTTCATCGTCTCCTTCATCGGCGTCCATACCGTCGATGTCTTCGGAGTAGAAGTCGAGCATGTCGGTTAAATCATCGACAATGGCTACAAAGTGGGTGGTGGGTGGGCTTTGAATTTCTTCATCATCCGTATCCCAATCTCGCTGACTGTAGTCCGGCCAGGGCTCTCCTGATAAAGAGAGAGACTTTAGTGATTTCATAATATCGCCAAGGGGCGAGTGCTGAAAGATGTCCGCCGCAGTAAACTCCATGATCGGCGCCCAATCGGATTCGATCGGCAGAGGCGCGAATGGTTCGGAGTTCGGAGAGGAGTCCGGCTCCTTGGAATCACGAGTCTCGCAGAGTGCGGGGCTGGTGTTCGGCTCGAATCCGTCGAAGATCAAGTCCCCGCGGATGTCAGCCGTGTAGTTTAAACTTCCAAATCTGACCTGACGGCCAGGGGCGTAGCTTTCGATCTGCTCAAGATGGCCAAGTGAATTGGCCCGCAGTGCGAAGCCGCCGAAGACGAAGATCTGTCCTGGGAGGAAGGTCTCACCCTGGACTGCATCGTTATTGGTGATCGTAGGAGCCATCGAGCCTGATGGCGACGACATAGAGGAACTCTCAATGAAAGCACCAATGTCGGTGTCAAAACCGGCGGATCTTGGGTAGGGGGTCCCGAACTGTGCGTCTAGGCCGGATGGTAACAGGAGGCAAGGGACACGAAGTTTTACCCAGGTTCGGGCCCTCTCGATGGAGGTAAAACCCTACGTCATGCTTGATTAATATTGATGATATGGGTAGTACAAGAGTAGATCTACCACGAGATCAGAGAGGCTAAACCCTAGAAGCTAGCCTATGGTATGATTGTTGTTTTGTATGTTGTCCTACGGACTAAAACCCTCCGGTTTATATAGACACCGGAGAGGGTTAGGTTTACACAAAGTCGGTTACAATGGTAGGAGATCTACATATACGTATCGCCTAACCTTGCCTTCCACGCCAAGGAAAGTCCCTTCCGGACACGGGACGAAGTCTTCAATCTCGTATCTTCATAGTCCAGGAGTCCGGCTGAAGGTATAGTCCGGCCATCCGGACACCCCCTAATCCAGGACTCCGTCAGGTGCCCCCCTCTTTCCTTCTCCTTCTCCCTCCTTTCCCCTTTCCCCTCTCCATTGGAAGGAAGGGGGGCCGAATCCTACTAGGAACCGAGTCCTAGTAGGACTCCCCCCTCTTGGCTCACCCTCCCTTGGGCCGGCCTCCTCCTCCCCCCTCCTTTATATACGTGGGCAGAGGGCACCCCAAAGACACAATAGTTGTTTTCTTAGCCATGTGCAGTGCCCCCCTCGACAGTTTACTCCTCCGGTCATAGCGTCGTAGTGCTTAGGCGAAGCCCTGCGCGGATCACATCACCATCCCCGTCACCATGCCGTCGTGTTGTCGGAACTCTCCCTCGATCCTCTACTGGATCAAGAGCTCGAGGGACGTCATCGAGCTGAACGTGTGCTGAACACAGAGGTGCTGTATGTTCGGCACTTGGATCGGTTGGATCGTGAAGACGTTCGACTACATCAACCACGTTAACCCAACGCTTCCGCTTTCGTTCTACGAGGGTACGTGGGCACACTCTCCCCGTGTTGGTGCTATGCATCTCCTTGATAGATCTTGCGTGATCGTAGGAAAAAATTTGAATTTGCATGCTACGTTCCCCAACAATAATACTTTATGATAACCTACATCCGAGTGGATATATATATATATGGATCTATCCAACATATAGTGCTTGCCAAAGGAAAAAGTGTGAAAAGGAAAGGTGATGATCACCATGACTCTTGTATAAGGGTAGAAGAAAAAAGTAAAAGATAGACCCTTCACAGATGGAAGCATAGGTTGTCATGCGCTTTTATGGTTGGATGCACAAATCCCAATGTAAAAGAACGTCACTTTATATTGCCGCTTGTGATAAAGACCTTTATTATCCAGTCTGTCGCTTTTATTTCTTCCATATCACAAGTTTGTATAAAGCTTATTTTCTTCACACTAATAGATCATACATATTTAGGGAGCAATTTTTATTGCTTGCACCAATGATAACTTACTTGAAGGATCTTACTCAATCCATAGGTAGGTATGGTGGCCACTTATGGCAAAACTGGTTTAAGGGATGTTTGGAAGCACAAGTAGTATCTCTACTTGGTGCAAAGAATTTAGCTAGCATGAGAGGGAAAGGCAAGCTCAACATGTTTGCTGATTGATATGTCTCCAACGTATCTACTTTTCCTAACGCTTTTCCTCTTGTTTTGGACTCTAATTTGCATGATTTGAATAAAACTAACCCCAGACTGATGCTGTTTTCAGCAGAACTACCATGGTGTTGTTTTTGTGCAGAAATAAAAGTTCTCGAAATGGAACGAAACTTTGCGAGGATTTTTTATACAATAAAAGAGAATTTCTAGAGCCAAGAGTCACCTGAGGGGGCACCTAGGTGGGCACAACCCACCAGGGCGCGCCTGCCCCCCAGGCGCGCCCAAGTGGGTTGTCCCCACCTGGTGCCCCACAGACTCTGAAACCGACGCTATAAAATCCTATTCTTCGAGAGAAAAAATCAGGAAGAAAGAATTATCGAAATCCATGTAACGGAGCCGCCGTCACCTCCTGTTCTTCATTGGGAGGCTAGATCTGCAGTCTGTTTGGGGCTTCGGAGAGGGGGGTCTTCATTCTTCATCATCACCAACCCTTCTCCATTGCCAATTCCATGATGCTCCCCACCAGGAGTGAGTAATTCCTTCATAGACTCGTTGGTCGGTGAGGAGTTGGATGGGATTCATAATGTAATCTAGTTAGTTTTGTTAGGGCTTGATCCCTAGTATCTACTATGTTCAGAGATTGATGTTGCTATGACTTTGCCATGCTTAATGCTTGTCACTTTGGGCCCATGTGCCATGATTTCAGATCTGAAACATTTATATTATCACCATTATATCCATGTTCTAGATCCGATCTTGCAAGTTATAGTCACCTAATACGTGTTATGATCCGGCAACCCCGGAGTGACAATAGTGAGGACCACTCCCGGGGGTGATCGTAGTTTAGGAGTTCATGTATTCATCGTGTGTTAATGCTTTGTTCCGGTTCTCTATTAAAAGGCGGCCTTAATATCCCTTATTTTCCAATTGGACCCCGCTGCCACGGGAGGGTAGGACAAAAGATGTCATGCAAGTTCTTTCCATAAGCACATATAACTATTTACGAAATACATGCCTACATTATATTTATGAACTGGAGCTAGTGCCGCATCGCCCTAGGTTATGACTGTCACATGATGAATATCATCCAACAAATTATCGATCCAATGCCTACGAATTTATCTTATATTGTTCTTGCTAAGTTACCACTGCTTTCGTTGTTGTTGCACTTGTTACCAAACTATTGCTATCACTGTTACAGTTACTATTGCTGTTGTCACTACTATCAAAACTATCATATTACTTTGCTACTAATCACGTTGCTGCCGATAATTAATCTCCAGGTGTGGTTGAATTGACAACTCAGCTGCTAATACCTTCAAATATTCTTTGACTCCCCTTGTGTAGAATCTATAAATTTGGGTTGAATACTCTACCCTCGGAAACTGTTGAGATCCCCTATACTTGTGGGTTATCAAGAAAACATGACCTATTATGTTGTCTTCCTTGTCCAACATCAACTATTTAACATGTCATATTTTAATGAGTGCTCACAATTACAAAAGGTGTCCAAGATATTATATTCATATGTGAAGCCTCTCTTTCTTTATTACTTCCTATTAATTGCAACAATGACCAAAACTATGTTTGTCAACTCTCAACAACTTTTATTCAACATACTCTTTATATGTGAAATTATTACTCTCCATAAGATCAATATATGATCTTTTTATTCTTTCTTTAATATAATTCTAACAAGATCATAGCATGAAAGAAAAGCCCTCAACTCAAAACTACTCTTTATTATATATAACTCATAGACTCGATTACATAGAGGGAGATCGAAACAAAACTCAAAGCATAGATCATACTAAAACTTTATTCTACTAGATTAAGATATTACCAAAAGGATAGAACTAAGAAAAGCGATAAAGATAAAGATGTGATGGTGATACGATACCGAGGCACCTCCCCCAAGCTTGGCAGTTACCAACAGGAGTGCCCATACCCATGTAATTATGTCTCTTTCCTCGGAGGTGGTGATGATGGAGTTGTTGACAAAGTAGGCTTGTCATCCATCTTCCAAGGCATAGGCTCACTGAGGGAGTCCTGGACTAAGGGGTCCTCGGGCGTCCGTCCTGTTAGCCATGGGCCGGACTGATGGGTTGTGAAGAACATGCAGACCGAAGACTGCCCCCGTGTCCGGCTGGAACTCTCCTTGGCGTCGAAGGCAAGCTTGGCGACCAAATATGAAGATTCCTTTCTTTGTAACCGACCTTGTGTAACCCTAGATCCTCCCGGTGTCTATATAAACCGGAGGACTTAGTCCGGAGAGGAGAGACATATTCATTATCATAGCCATACAAGCTAGGCCTCTAGGGTTTAGCCATTACGGTCTCGTGGTAGATCAACTCTTGTAATACTCATATTCATCAATATCAATCAAGCAGGACGTAGGGTATTACCTCCATAGAGAGGGCCCAAACCTTGGTAAACATCATGTCCCCTGTCTCCTGTTACCATCGATCTTAGACGCACAGTTCGGGACCCCCTACCCGAGATCCACCGGTTTTGACACCGACGTTGGTGCTTTCATTGAGAGTTCCACTGTGCCATCGTCAAGAGGTTTGATGGATCCTTCAATCATCTACAACGATGTTGTCCAGGGGGGAGTCTTCCTCCCCGGACAGTTTTCGTGTTTGGTGGTTTGCGCTGCGGGCCAACTCGCTTGGCCATCTGGAGCAGATCCAAAGCTACACCCCTAGATATCAGGTCAGATTTGGGAGCTTAAACTACGTTGAGGACATCCGTGGAGACTTGATCTACGCCAGATTCGAGACCGCGACAACCGCTCCTAGTCACCCTGACAAACATGACCTAAATCTCTCATCGGACCGCACCAAGGAGACAGCTCCCATAACCGGTCTGGCCTTAGATCCAGAGCAGACTGCGCCATCCAAGGACGGGAAGCTCAACCCCACCACGGAGGCCGCACATTCCCCAGCATTGGAGCCGCACATCGACTTAATATCACACGATACCAGTGCCACCGGAACTCCGGACTCATCTCCGGTCATAAGTTCTGAACCGTGTGAGCCCGCGGACGCCGAACTTGATCGTTTATCGATCTTCGAATTCAGCGCCGTAGACATCTTCTAGCACTCGCCTTTGGAAGACGTGCTAAACTCATTAAAGAACCTGTCCTTGGCGGGGGACTCACAGCCGAACTATGTCCGGTTTGAACTAGGGGCTGACGATGGAGAATTTCGCTCCCCACCCGCCACCCGCTTCATAGCCGCTCTCCAAGATTTAACCGACATGCCCGATTACGGCTCCGAAGACATCGACGGTATACGACGATGCAGATGAGGAGCATGGCCAAAACCTGCCGTTTACCGGATGCGGGACGACCACCTCTTCGTACGACGTATACATGGTGGATACACCTAAAGAAACTAACGGCGATGACAAAAAAGATCCAGTTGAGGATAAACCTCCTGAGACACAGCCCAGACGCCAGCGTCAGTGGCGTCGCTCTAAGTCACGTCGTGCAAAAGATAGCAATGCTGACACTGTAGTAAACAACACCCCGGACGATGCCGAAAACAATGAAGACCCTGTTGAGGCAACGTTCGAACAGGATGACCGGGAAGACGAGCACGATAGCCCTGATGAACAGGCCATACACGAAGACTCGAAGGACAGTAATTATATTCCGCTCTCCGAGGATGAGGAGAGCCTCGGCGACGAGGGTTTCATCATGCCTGAAGAATCTCTCGAGCAGGAGCGCTTTAAACGCCGGCTATTAGCCACTGCAAGGAGCCTGAAAAGAAGCAGCAGCAGCTTCAAGCTGACCAAGACCTGCTCAGCGATAGATGGACAGACATCCTAATAGCCGAAGAATAGGGCCTCAAGTGCACAACCAAGGGTTACCCGAAGCGCAGATTGCTACCTCAGTTTGATGAGGAGGCACCGGAACCTGTACCATGCGGTCGGGACAATGCGGCTAACCGACTACCATGCGGTCGGGATAAAGCGGCAGCTCAAGACGAACAGCAGCCCGCCTCACCCCAAAGAAAAAACATAGATAAAACAGCTCAGGGTCATACATACGACCCTTGGCAGGACCTGGATAGTAGAGCAGAACATACCAGATCGATCTACCGATCACGAGAACGTGCCTCGACGCGCAGCGTCGGCTACCTATTCGGATGTGACAAGTCTAGTCACGCCCGGGCCGAAAACTGCAGACGGACTCCATCTAAGGTACGTCGCGACGTGGCCCAATATAGAGGCGCTGCACACCCACTCTGCTTCACTGACGAAGTAATGGAGCATGAATTCCCAGAAGGGTATAAACCCATGAATATCGAATCATATGATGGAACAACTGATCCCGCGGTATGGATCGAGGATTTTCTTCTCCATATTCATATGGCTCACGGAGATGACCTTCACGCCATCAAATACATCCCACTAAAACTCAAAGGGCCACCTAGGTACTGGTTAAACAGTCTACCTGAAAACTCTATCGGCAGCTGGGAGGATCTGGAAGAAGCCTTCCACGACAACTTCCAAGGTACATATGTCCGGCCACCAGATGCCGATGACTTAAGCCACATCGTCCAGCAGCTAGGAGAGTCAGCCAGGAAGCTCTGGACCAGGTTCTTAGTTAAAAAGAACCAAATCATAGACTGTCCGGACGCGGAAGCCCTAACGGCCTTTAAACAGTGTCCGGGACGAGTGGCTCGCCCGCCACCTCGGTCAGGAGAAACCAAAATCCATGTCAGCACTTACCACTCTGATGACCCACTTTTGCACAGGAGAAGACAGCTGGCTCGCTCGTAGAAGCAGCAGCGCCAGCGACCCAAGCACTTCCGAAGTTCGAGACGGCAACGGGAAACCACGACGCAATAAACACAAACGTGGCAATAGTAATGAGGGAACACACGACACAACGGTTAACGCCGGATTACAGCGGCCCCAAACCCGGTCATCGGAAAAAGCCATTTACGACAAATAGAGACAGACCATCCAATTTAGATAAGATATTAGACAGGCCCTGCCAGATTCATGGCCACCCCAATAAACTACCTAATCACACCAACAGAAGCAGTTGGGTCTTCAAATAGGTCGGCAAGTCAAATGTCGAACACAAGGGGAAGAGGCCGCCCGGCGACAGCGACGACGAAGAAACTCGCCAACCAAACACCGGGGGTCAGAAGCAGTTTCCCCCCAAAGTAAAGACAGTGAACATGGTATACATGACACACTCCCATACTGGGGAACGCACGGAGCGCTCCCGCCGTACAGAGAACCATACTATGGCTACCTCAGTCGAACTACACAGCGGGGGACTAGCAGTTCGGCTTCCGCCGCTCACCTAATATACCCGCGAAGTCTGTACCACGCATACATAATTATACACTTCAAATATCCTGGGCGCCGGCGGAAGCACAAACGGACGGACCTGCAAGTACTCCCATAACCTCCCTTTTTCTAATTACTTTTTCTTCTTCCTTTTTCTCTTTCATCTCCACAGGTGGCTCAATGGCTGGCGACGGACTATATCGGAGTTTGGGTTCATACACTCACCCAAGGGCTATTTCCATTAAGGAGTCCCTTCACCGAGGACAGGCAGCGCAGACGTGCGACAGGAGGTCCAAAATAACTTTTTGTAGACCGCACTCTCTATTTCGAGCCTGTAATGTGCCTTTTTCCTCCGCCTTCGACCCCTGGCATGTCAATTAGCCGGGGTTGCGGCTTTGTTATCTATATAAACAATTGGCACATCACTCAGATCCCAGTAAAAATAATCCACTCTCTTCTAAAGAACCAAATTTTGCCCCTATAGTTGTTTTAAACATACACCTCGGCACAACTTGCCAGGGGCTCGGTATGGGAACAAACGAGTTGTCGACAAGTCCGAACAGCTCTATAGCGTACTTCGGCGTCACGAGTTTGGCCTTATATGCATCAGCTCCGAATCATGTCTTGGGTCAATAGTTGGGTTGCCTGGCTCCTATGTTTGCTATCCTATGTTTCGCTCTATCGGCTAGGGTAGTAAAGGGCTGCGATTGTGCTTCTGGTTCACCTGGTTAAGCACCTCAGTAGAGAAAGCCGAAAACTAACTGTCATGATCAGGCGAGAGCTGGTCAACCACTCGATGACTTATTGGAATCTTTCACGATTCCCTCCGTGGCACACGAAGGACCTCCTTCTGGTCAAATATGTAAACGCATTGTATGAATAAGCCGCATACATACCAGGGGCTATATCGTAGACCCACCATAAAACTCCTATGGCTAAGTGAAAGTGTTAACGCCCTATAGTCCGATTGCCTGGTTCGCTGCATTGACACCTCCTTCACGAACCAAGACGTTGGGTCAAGAGTGATCAGATGCTTTTCCGAACACCCCCATATTTCCTATGAGGGGGCTGAAGCCGATGACTGGAAAACTTTCAGATTGTATACAAAAAGGCCGCACAAGAGGAATAAAAGCCTTTAGGCAAAACTAAAATATGGACTAATTATAAAAATTGTCTTTTACAATTCGTACGGAGTTCATTCGAATATTATGCCTTTCGAGCATTGACCCTCTATCAAGCGGGCAGCCTCTAAGACGTCCTTGAAATAATGCTCTGGTGCGTGATGGTCCTTGCCCTTGGGTGGACGCTTCGCTGCAATATCGATGGCCTTCATCTTCCCCCAGTATATCTTGACTCGGGCAAAGGCCATCTGGGCACCTTCAATGCACGCCGACCGCTTTGCGGCGTGGATACATGGCATCGCATCAGTAAGCCGATGTAGCAAGCGGAAGTAGCTATCCGGAATAGGCTTAGTCGTCCACAGCCGGAGTATGACGTTCTTCAACATCCTATGAAGCTCGGCCCATTGGGACATCTGTTCATTTAGCAGCAGAGAGTGTTTTGATGCACTAAACTGTGACCAAGAAAGCTTCTCCATTGCATATCCCTCTTGCGCCTGGTAAAACTGCGCCGCATCGGAAGAACTCTTTGGCAGGTCCAAAAACGCATCTGAAGAGCTCCACACTTGGTTAAGCTGAGCATAATTCGGATCGCCAAACTTAGTCTATAATAAAAAGGGCTTACCAGCCACAATCTCCCCAGCTTGCCGGATCTCCTCACAGGCCGCTCTAGATTCGGACCGTGCTTCTTTCGCCTCTCGCAAGGCCTTGTCAAGATCTGCCGTTTTGGCTTTATTCGCCTTCTCAAGGAATTCACAGAAGCTAGTAGCATTCTTTAGTTCGAGCGCCATCGTGGATATTTTCCCCGTGTCTTGGTGCCGAGTAGCTTGTTCGGCCTTTAACTCGGCCGATGCCTTTTCGGCAGCCGCATTACTAAACCGGGCCTGCTCCTTGGCCAGGGCTAGCTCCGCCCGAAGAATCTCAATGGCGGCGGCACCATCTGCAGCTAGGTAAAATGTTTGGGGCACCTAGGTGCCTGGGCACCTTGATGCCCGTTATGGCAAGTGATATTCATGGTGCATGATGTACAATCCATGACATTTGACTTTCCAAATTTTGTTTTCGTGCGCTATAAATTTTAATAGGCAGTGATTGCTTTCCAAAAATATATACTACTGATTTCTTTGCAATGGTTCCTTTCCAAACAAAAAGGGTATGTATATACGCTCTAATTTTTAAGGTATCCAATATGACCAAACTATACGAAATATCGTCGCAAATGTTTGTATGTATAATTACGACGTATATTATGCAATTTTCTGATATTTTACTTTTCATGGTATCTAGTATTAAAAAAAGTTAAGGCCGGTTCACACTTTTACCAACTAATATTTCTATACAAAATAAGGCGAACAAATAATATAAATGTGATCCTAATTATTTTTACTTTTAGGAATATATGATGCATGCTGATACCGACACATGATTTTTTTTCCTACGTACATATATATACCCACGCACAATTCTTTTTAGTATAAGTAATGTGCGATTGCATACCAATACCCACACGCGGTTTTTTCGTATGTACATGGATGTAAGATATCATACCTGCAAACTCTTTTTCAATACATGCATGCTTTGGAGATATACACAAAACTGATATACTTTGAATGGTACATAACCCAAAAAATGATACACTATTTTTTAACACACGTAAAATATTTTGAGATATACCCATAAATGATATTGGGGATATACCCAGAAATAGTATAATTTACATATACGTAAGATCTTGACTAGGTATATGAAAAAGTTAGTACGTGACTAGGTATACAATTTTTATAGGTATATGAATTAGTACGTGACTAAGTATATGAATTAGTACATGACTAGATATATACAAATACCGAAGATATTGTACGCACAAACTAATTTTTTAATACATACATATGCCTTGAAGACATACCTACAAATAATATATTAGAAAAAGTATAATACATCAATAAAGTGCATGTACCATGCATGGATCATTAATTGCTAATTTTCTCTTTTTTGTTTAATGAGGGCATTAAGTGTCCATATCAAGCAATAATTCTTTCCTAATGACAGAGTCAACGTTTAAGGCATTAGTTCTAGTACTAATACAAGTGCACACATCTTAGTTTAATGAGGACACTTGTATTAGTACTAGAACTAATGCCTTAAATGTTGACTCTGTCATTAGG
Source organism: Triticum urartu (assembly GCF_056163025.1). Taxonomy (NCBI): domain Eukaryota; kingdom Viridiplantae; phylum Streptophyta; class Magnoliopsida; order Poales; family Poaceae; genus Triticum; species Triticum urartu. Next base: position 224,941,158 of record NC_141878.1, read on the forward strand.
AAAGAATTATTGCTTGATATGGACACTTAATGCCCTCATTAAACAAGAAAGAGAAAATTAGCAATTAATGATCCATGCATGGTACATGCACTTTATTGATGTATTATACTTTTTCTAATATATTATTTGTAGGTATGTCTTCAAGGCATATGTATGTATTAAAAAATTAGTTTGTGCGTACAATATCTTCGGTATTTGTATATATCTAGTCATGTATTAATTCATATACTTAGTCACGTACTAATTCATATACCTATAAAAATTGTATACCTAGTCACGTACTAACTTTTTCATATACCTAGTCAAGATCTTACGTATATGTAAATTATACTATTTCTGGGTATATCCCCAATATCATTTATGGGTATATCTCAAAATATTTTACGTGTGTTAAAAAATAGTGTATCATTTTTTGGGTTATGTACCATTCAAAGTATATCAGTTTTGTGTATATCTCCAAAGCATGCATGTATTGAAAAAGAGTTTGCGGGTATGATATCTTACGTCCATGTACGTACGGAAAAACCGCGTGTGGGTATTGGTATGCAATCGCACATTACTTATACTAAAAAGAATTGTGCGTTGGTATATATATGTACGTAGGAAAAAAAATCATGTGTCGGTATCAGCATGCATCATATATTCCTAAAAGTAAAAATAATTAGGATCACATTTATATTATTTGTTCGCCTTATTTTGTATAGAAATATTAGTTCGTAAAAGTGTGAACCGGCCTTAACTTTTTTTAATACTAGATACCATGAAAAGTAAAACATCAGAAAATTGCATAATATACGTCGTAATTATACATACAAACATTTGTGACGATATTTCGTATAGTTTGGTCATATTGGATACCTTAAAAATTAGAGCGTATATACATACCCTTTTTGTTTGGAAAGGAATCATTGCAAAGAAATCAGTAGTATATATTTTTGGAAAGCAATCACTGCCTATTAAAATTTATAGCGCACGAAAACAAAATTTGGAAAGTCAAATGTCATGGATTGTACATCATGCACCATGAATATCACTTGACATAACGGGCATCAAGGTGCCCAGGCACCTAGGTGCCCCAAACATTTTACCTATATATATATATATATATATATATATATATATATATATATATATATATATATACAGACGGTCTATTCTGCTAATATTAGCAGAATAACTATTCTGCACACCACTTTGGCACTGCACGCTCAACAGAAGCGCACTGCATCATTTTGACGACGAGCACTGCAATAGAGACTAGTGAACTTCTCGTCGGAAAAAACTGCACGCGTTATTTTTTCGGTACTGTTTTCGCTCTAATTTTTTAATCGTTTATCAGAATGAGGCGTGTAATATACCATTGAAAAGCTATGGATTGGGCACAACTTCGACATGTTGAACACTTTTCGAGATTCCACACGGTTTAAGAGCAGTTTTGAAAATAGTGCGGTGGATGACGAGTGGCAGCAAGCGTTTTTTCGTGTTTTTTTCTAAACCGCTTGTTGGAATGAAGCAAAGGATACGCCGTTGGATAGATATCGTCGAGGCACATCTTTTTCATATATAAATCTTTCTCTAATTCATTACGGTTTAAGAGCAGTTTCAAATTTACTAAATCGCGGAACTCTGTTTTTTAAATTTTTTGAAATTTTCGGTACTGGCTTTGCTCCAGTTTTCTAACCGTTTGTCGAAACGAGACATATGATATGCCGTTGGAAAGCTACGGACAAGGCGCAACTTTCATATGTTGAAATGGTTTTGAGATTCCTTACGGATTTTAGTTAATTTTGAAAATCGTGTGGCTGACTTCGAGAGGCAGCGGCTGTTTTTTCGCGAAATTTTTATGAACAGCTGGTCAGAATAATTCAAATCATACGCTGTTGGAAAGATATCGACGAGACGCAAGTTTTTCATGTAGAACACTCTCTCTAATACCTTACGGTTTAAGAGCAGTTTCGATTTTACCGAAATGCGGACACTCTGTTTTTCGCGACACCCAAATCGACGTGGGTACTTCATCCGACTGAAAACCGCACTGCATCGGACGAAAAACCGCACTGCATCAGACGTGTTAGAGAACTGCATGGTTTATTTTATTCAAACGTATTTTTTTTCAAGGACGAGAAAGTAGAGTGCACTTCACATCGGGTGTAAATGAACCACAACACTATCAAGAAGTGAACCGCATTACTTTTCTTCGCTTCCGTAACAATTTTTTTGCACTTACGAGATGAACAACATCATACGGCCGACCGTACTGCTTCATACTGAAAACCGCACTGCATCGGACGTGCAAGCGACTTGCATAACTTTTTTTGCCGGACGTAAATTTTCCATGACGAGGAAGTAGAGCACGCTTCACGTCGAGGTGTAAGTGAACCGCAACACTATCGAAAGTGAACCTCGACACTACGAAAAGTAAACCGCATAAGATTTTATTGCTTTTTTCATACTTATTATTTTTCATGCGCATAGACTAGGCAGGTGGACCGTATGGGGCTGACCGATTTGAACTACATCTAATAAGAAGTGAGCTTATTTTTGAGATCTTTTTCGTTTCTGTTTACCGAGTGAACCACATATAGGTTTTTATAGCAAACCGCGTGAGACATCAAAGTGAGCTTCAAAATATACATAGCCATTTATTATTTTCACACAGCCACACTCACACATCCACAATCACATTAGTCAACCACATTAGGCTTTATTTTTCAAAGTGTGCACTGCTGTTGCACGCCGTTTGAACCTCTCTTTTCATATCCCTTTGAAAAATACCAAAAGGAAAAGTGGACCGTTAAACACGATGAGATCAATTGCATTTCTGTTTTTTCTTCATTGTTTTTGGTTGTTGTCCTTTTACTACGTACTGTTCTTTTACATTATTTTGTTTAGTTTTCGTGTGGAAGGAAAAGCATGTAGCACATGGGAGATACAAGCGAATTACATTTCTTTTTTGATTTTTTATGCATTAGACACAAGAGATGAACTGCATCGAAGGGAAAAAAGATATAGTCGTGTCACTCGTCGGAGTATTGCCTTTTTTGTCTTCAAAGCCGAACCGATGATTTCTTTTTTGTCCAAAAAATTGCACTATTTTTCTCAGCATTTTTTCCCAAGGAATATAAAGAGAACCTCTTGAACGCAAGAAAGTGAACCTCTCGACACATGTTAGCACACAGCCAGCTCGCATCATACACAAGTGTTTTCTCAAACAATAAAACCGAACTTCAGAAAAACAATGATATCCTTTTTTCTCCTTCACACATGTTTCCACACTGCACGTCCATGCGAGCTGCACTGCAAAATATAAAGCAAAATAAAATTATGGCACAATTTTTTGGGGGAGGAATGGGATGGTCAACCGTCGTCGAGGGCGTACCTCCCGAGCTTCATGGCAGCGCCAACCGAGCCGCACTGGGCGCAAAGCCGGAACAGGAAGGAGCTGCATGAGGCGCCGCCCGAGCACCACCGCTATCCATGCGTCGTGCAGTCCACCTGCCCACCCAAGGAGGTCCAGCACAAAGTTGACCTGCTCGCGGAGATCGCGTGAGGTGGCCATGGATGAACCACATCGGGGGGTGCGGCGCACTGCTCGCGGGATCTAGCAGAACTGCATAAGCAAAATTGAGAATAAAATGAAAAAACTCTTCTAAACCGCACTCGCACGGCGAGGTGCACTGCACGCCGCGGATCAGAGACCACCGTGCGGACTGCAGCGAGCAAGGAGTGTACTGCAGCCACGCCGGCGATACGGGAAGGGAGTTGCTCGATGGGGCCGCCCTGACAGAGAGGGAGGGGAAGACCTTGCCCCCCGGCGGCGTTGACATGGTGGAAGGTGGCGGGGCGGGTGGATCCAGCGGAGGAAGGGCCAGGAAGATCGGTGATGCAGGGCCGCTGCGGATCCAGGGGTGGGAAGGATGTATCCAGCCGTGGCAGCTAGCAGGAGGTCACCAGGGATCCAAGGAGTCAGGAGCGGAGCCATGGCGTGGGGTGGACGACGGGTGCGCGGTGGTGCTCGCCAGGACCGGCGACGCCTTGATCCCTGACCGGCGATGGTTTGGTGCGGAGGGGCAAGCGACCGCCATGGATCCAGGAAGGGGTTGTGGCCCGTTCTGGTGCGAGAGGAAGGTGGCTAGGGGACGACTGGTCTGGATACAGCCAGATCCATCGAAATGTAGCCGCCGGGGAGTGGGGGTGGGGCGGGCTGGATGGGATCGGAGCGGCAGAGGGAGGTGGGAGAAGGTGGGTCGGGGTGGGGGGCTGTTGCCGGCAGAAGGAGGCAGGTGGGGCAGGGCGGGGGCTTTTTTTGTTTCTTGTTTTGAGGCGGGTCGGGTCAGGTGGGGTGTTATCAGAATAAGCAGTGTTATCAGAATAAGAATCTTAGAGGGTGTTATCATAATAGACCCACCCTATATATATATAGATATATCCGAGTATGCAATTTTCAGTGTCACGCTTATATTACAAACACGTATGTGTAAGGACTGCTCCGAATACATACCTTGCGACTCGTCAAGACGCCTATTGATTAAGGAAATGTCATCCCCTGCCACATCAAGCTTCCGCTGCAGCTCGACAATATCTGTAGTCCGGGTAGTCGTCAAGGGAGAAACAACCTGTGTTCCAACTAGTCAGGTCAGTGTAACGCCCCGTATGTAACTTACCATATTTGTATTCCAACTCTTGCCATTTTCGGCACTAAGTTATGAGATTCGTGGTTGGGTTCTTGTTTTCGTTTTGCATTTTGTTCATGTCATGCATCTCATATCATGCCGTCATGTGCATCGCATTTGCATACGTGTTCGTCTCATGCGTCCGAGCATTTTTCCCGTTGTCCGTTTTGCGATCGGGCACTCCTACGTCCTCCGGCGCCCCCTTTTGCCTCTTTTCGTGTGCGGGTGTTAAACTTTCTCGGAATGAACCGACATTTTCCAAGCGGCCTTGGTATGCAACCGGTAGACCGCCTGTCAAGTTCCGTGCCATTTGGAGTCCGTTTGATACTCCAACGGTTAACCGGGGAACTGTAAAGGCCTCGTGTGTGTTGCAGCCCAACACCCCTCCCAAGTGGCCCAAAACCCACCCAAACCCCCTCCATCCTCTCGGTCATTCGATCACGATCGCGTGGCCGAAAACCGCACTCCATTTGGACTCTCCTAGCTTCCTCTACCTATAAATTTGTGCACTCCTCCGAATTTTTGGGTGAAACCCTAGCCTTCTTCCACCCCGCGCCACCGGACACGTCCGGTCCGGCCGGACAAAAATCGCGCCGCCGCTTCCCTCCACTCACGGGCTGCCACGTGGCAGCCCGACCACCGCGCGCCCGCGGCCTGCCAGGCCCGACGTCAGCCCCCGAAGCACGCGGCTCCCCGCCGCCCGACCGCGCGCCACCCGTGCCGCCTCGCTCGCCGCCTTCCCGCCGGAGTGCTCCGCCGCCTGCGCCTTGGCTGCGCTGCCTCCTCCTAGCCGTCGCCCGGTCTGGCTGCGCCGCCGCCTGGGAGCTTGCCGCCGACCACGCCGAGCTCCGCGCCACCGCACCGCCGGTGCCGCCCTTCTTCCCCGACCCCAGCTCCGCCTCTCCCTCGACGCCGGTCGTCTTCTTCCTCTCCGGCCGACCGCAACTCCGGTGATCCTCGGAATCCATGCCAGATCCAGATCTGAGGAAACCCTAGGTTGACCTCATATTTTCCTAAGTCTGCAACATTTTCATGCACTTTTCATCGTGCCATAACTCTGTCATTGTAGCCCCGTTTTGGGCGTGTGATATATCAAAATGTTCGTTAGGATGTGCTCTTCATTTTGTTCCATTGCATCATGCTTGTTTGAGTCCATCTTGATGCCTAAAATGCTGCTGAAAGAGTACTATAAAATGTTAGTTCCTGATTCTTATCAGTTTTTGAGCATTTGTCATTTTTGCCATGATTATTTTGTGCCTCCTATGGTCTTGAGCCCTACATGTGTTTTGGACTATGCCATGCCATCTTTACAGGGGTGTATGCCATGTATTTTTGTGATCAATGTGGTGACTAGCACATGCATGCAAAGTAGCTCTTGTAATGTTGCTGATTTCAGGGACTTAGAATTCTACTAAGTCATTTCCCTGATGTTATTTTTTATGCCATGTATTCATGTTTCTACACAGTGATCCATGCCTCTTTTGAGTATGTTCAGTAAGGATGATTTAGGCATATGTTTGTGATATATCCATCCATGTCCTTGTTTGCATTTATGGAGTCCCCTAGCATGACTCAATCTTGCTCTACTTTTGCTATAAAATATTCCTGGCACATTGTTTACGTGTTAATCAATTTTGCCAAGGTTGTTGTAGTTGATCCTTGCATGCTATGAGATGGTTCTTGCCATGGTTAGCTTCTTGAACATGTTTTCTTGCTGAGTGTATGCTTAGCTTGTCATGCAATGCCTTGAGTTGAGTGCATCGAGCTCGCAAACATGCCTACATAACTCTGTTTATGTGATGTCTAGTTTTCTGCTAAGTCTGAATCTGTTAACGAAACTTGCTATGTTTACATGGGTGCCATCATATCTTCTGATCCTTTTTGGCTTATGGTCAGTAAGGGAATTTTGTTATATGCTTTGAGTAGTTTCATGCCATGCCTTTGTTTGATATGTTCTGTTCCTGTAGCATGTTGTTATCTTGCTCTAAACATTGCTTCCTACTGTTAATTCCTGGCATGATGGCATTTTCAGTAAGTCTGCGAGGCTGATATCTTTTGCACTTTTGCCATGCTTGTTTGAACCTGCTATTGTGTGATTTAGCCGTATTTTTTGTCAAGCATCTTCAGTAGATCACTGCCATGTGCTTTGTTGCTATGTTAGAGTGCAGTAGCTTATTTTCTTGTTGCATTTTAGATGGCATTGTGATGTTAATCGCAGAATCGTGTCATTCTTGTTTTTCTTGCCATTTGCAAACCGTGCATCCGATTCCGGTGATCTTTATATCGATTTTGGCCGAAATCAACTCATCTTTCCAGCGGCGCACTTGGTTTACCAAGTTGAGGCCTGGTTCAATCTTTTCCTTCTAGAGCACGCATACGCATTGCATATTACATCCCGCATATCATGCCATGTTTTGCATCATGTTGCTTGCGCATTGCACCGTGGTTGATTGTGGTCTCTTTTGCTTGTGTTCTTGCCTTGGGTAGAGCCGGGAGATGAGTTCGTGATCGAGGAACCCATTGAGTACGCTTACGAGGATCAAGCTTACGTCAACTCGGAGAACTTTGCAGGCAAGATGACCATACCCTCGAAATCACTTCTATCTTTGCTTGCTAGTTGCTCGCTCTATTGCCATGCCGCGATACCTACCACTTGCTATATCATGCCTCCCATATTTCCATGTAAAGCCTCTAATCCACCTTGTCCTAGCAAACCGTTGTTTGGCTATGTTACCGCTTTGCTCAGCCCCTCTTATAGCGTTGTTAGTTGTAGGTGAAGATTGGAGTTTGTTCCTTGTTGGAACATGATATTTGTTGGGATATCAATACTATTATATCTTGTTTACTTTAATGCACCTATAGACTTGGTAAAGGGTGGAAGGCTCGGCCTTATGCCTAGTGTTTTGTTCCACCCTTGGCGCCCTAGTTTCCGTCATACCGATGTTATGTTCCTTGATTTTGCGTTCCTTACGCGGTTGGGTTATAATGGGAACCCCTTGACAGTTCGTCTTGAATAAAACTCCTCCAGCAAGGCCCAACCTTGGTTTTACCATTTTCCACCTACACTTTTTCCCTTGGGTTTCGCGGACTCAAGGGTCATCTTTATTTTGACCCCCCCCCGGGCCAGTGCTTCTCTAAGTGTTGGTCCAACCTGAGTGATGTCCGGTGCCCCATGGGCAACCAGGGTCTATGCCAACCCGACGTTTGGCTCATCCGGTGTGCCCTGAGAACGAGATACGTGCGACTCCTATCGGGATTTGTCGGCACATCGGGCGGCTTTGCTGGTCTTGTTTTACCATTGTCGAAATGTCTTGTAACCGGGATTCTGAGTCTGATCGGATTGTCCTAAGAGAAGGAATATCCTTCATTCACCGTGAGAGTTTGTGATGGGCTAAGTTGGGACACCCCTGCAGGGTTTTGAACTTTCAAAAGTCGTGCCCGCGGTTATGGGTAGCTGGGAATTTTTTAATGTCCGGTTGTAGAAAACTTGACACGTAACTTAATTAAACTGAATCAACAGTGTGTGTAGCCGTCATGGTCTCTTTTCGGCGGAGTCCGGGAAGAGAACACGGTCTCGTGTTATGCTTGAATGTAAGTAGTTTTAGGATCACTTCTTGATCTTGTAGCTTCTCGTCTGTGCTCTGCTTCTCTTCTCGCTCTCATTTGCATAAGTTAGCCACCATATATGTTAGTGCTTGCTGCAGCTCCACCTCAATACCTATTCCTTCCCATAATCTTAAATAGTCTTGATCGTGAGGGTTTGAGATTGCTGAGTCCCCGTGACTCACATATTACTTCCAAAACCAGATGCAGGTGCCGATGATGCTAGTCCAGGGGATGCGACCGAACTCAAGTGGGAGTTCGACGAAGATTCAGGACGTTACTATGTTTCCTTTCTAGACGATCTGTAGTGGAGCCCAGTTGGGGCAATCGGGGATCTTATGCATTTGGGGTTGTCTTTATTTTGGTTCCGTAGTCGGACCTTGATTGTATTCTGGATGATGTAATGCTATATTTATGTATTGTGTGAAGTGGCAATTGTAAGCCAACTCTTTATCTCTTTCTTATTCAGTACATGGGATGTGTAAGGATTACCCCTCTTGCGACATGCCTACAATGCGGTTATGCCTCTAAGTCGTGCTCTGACACGTGGGAGGTATAGCCGCATCGTGGGTGTTACAAGTTGGTATTAGAGCCTTCCCGACTTAGGAGCCCCCTGCTTGATCGAATCGCTGGCGTTGTTGAGTCTAGAAAAATGTTTTGAGTCTTTTAGGATTATATATATCGGAGAGTAGGATTCTTTTTACTCCTCAGTCCCTTCGTCACTCTGGTGAGGCTTCCTGACATAGAGTTTTGACTCTTCTCTTCTCAAATTTCACTAAAAAAAATTAGGATCACACGGGTATCTTGGAATTGTTCCGATGGTTTTGTGACGAGAACATTGTTCTTGGTGCCTCCTGACATTTAGGGGTTGTGGTAGTGTCTCGGGGAGTTGAGCTCTAAGGTGTTGTCGTCACAATTTTATCGTTGCAGTTCTGGAATACCTGAGTTCGCCGACATCGAAAATCTCCTTTATGCAGTTGTTGGTGAGATAACCTCGACGCCACCTAGTACTGGGGCGGGAGTTCGGGAGTATTACCATAACTCGTATAACGGATGCTTTTCGAAGGTTTAGGTAAATGATTTCCGAAGGTTTTCTTGGTTATGTGTTGAAGGATGGATACAGCTGGATGTAGGATTTGCTAGTTTTGGGTGAGATATTATGCTTCCCCTGTAATCCCAACACCTGATTTCATAACCAGAAAGTTTCGGGAGTTTTGTAGGTGGGAATTCATGTAGCTCTAGTATTTCTTCCCGCAGATATTTGGTTTGTGATTGGGTAATCCTTACCAATTATTTGTTCATGTCCGTACCTTGTTGTTTTATTCATCTACCTTTATCTAAGTGGCTTCTCAACTTATGGAAATGTGATCATTTATGTTGGAATTCATTCGTTCATCCTTGTTCGAATGTTAAGGCTATATGTTGCAATTTCGATCCATTGATTCAGCTTGAATATATGTCTGTCAAGATGCTACCGGATGTCACCCTCTTCAGGATGGCTCCTCCAACGCGTCAGAATCCAGAACCTCGGCCACCACCTCCACCTCCGGAGGCATGTCAAGCTGTGATGGCCGCTACCAACACCAACACGCATATGCTTATGCAACTCTTGCAAGAGCGTAACCAAGGAAATCAAGGCCATGGAAACAATCAATCTAAGTTTGCTACCCTCAAACAGTTCCTCGCAAACCAGCCGAAATCTTTCAGTAACTGTGTCGAGGCCACAGACGCTGACGATTGGCTCGTGGATATCTGCAAACATTTTGAGTGTAGCAACCTCAGGCCTGAGGACTTTGTCAAGTTTGCTTCGTTCCAACTCAAAGACCAAGCTGCTAAGTGGTATCAACAATACGAAGATTCCAGAGGAGGTCGTGTGATTACCTGGGATGATTTCCGCCAAGACTTCAAAGCTCACCACATTCCTCAAAGTGTTGTTGAGAGTAAGCGTGAGGAGTTCCGCAATCTGAAGCAAGGCAGTATGCCTATTTACCAATACAACATCATGTTTCAGAGGCTCGCTCGCTTCGCCAAACAAGACGTCCCTGACGAGAAGAGCATGATTTATCAATTCAGAGGTGGCCTCAGAGAAGATCTGCAACTAGCTCTCGTGCTTTTTGAGCTGAAACAGTATGATGAGTTCTACAACATGGCACTAAAGCAAGAGGCTGCTCAGCTCAAGTGCGATGCTTCTAAGAAGAGAGTCATGGATGCAACTCCTTCTTATTCAACTCAAGTGGCAGCTAAGCAGCAAAAGTACTGGTTGCCTCCTCCTCCTCCATTCCATCAGCCTTACCAGCAGAAGAGCAAAGGTGGCAATGGATCTTCCCACCCACCCAACCCAGACTTTCAGAACAAAGCTTCATCTCATGATCCAAGGTCAAGTGCTCCTTATCACCGTCCGCTCTTAGAGGTTACGTGCAACAAGTGTCAGCAGAAGGGTCACTATGCAAACAAATGCTTCAACCAGAGGTGTCTTCCGCCTCCCCCTCCTGTGAGATCTGCCAGCAATGCAGTGGTCAAGCATAACCCCAAGTCTGCAAAGGTCAACTTGATGAACACAGCTCAGGCAAAGGACTCTTCAGAAGTGTTCATGGGTAATCTTAATATTAATGATATTCCTGCAAAAGTCCTTTTTGATACTGGTGCATCACATTGTTTCATTTCAAGACCATTTGCATCTAAGCATGAGTTGCCTTTCCAAGATTTGCCTAGGCAGTTATCAGTTGTCTGTCCGGGTAAATTCATGAACGCAAGCTCTATGGTTCCGGATGTTTCTATCAAGTTGGGAGACTATAAATTTCTGTCCTCTCCAATTGTTCTGGGTAACTCGGATATTGATCTAATTCTAGGCATGGACTTGCTTTCTAAGCACAAGACTTGGCTTGATTGTGTTGCCACGCAGATTCAATTGACACACTCGTCTGAGGATGTGATCGTCTTTGTCGCTCGTGATGATACCATTCATCTGTTTTCTCTCAATGAGAAGGGAAAGTTAAATGCCATCTCTTAGATTCCAGTTGTTTGTGAATATCAAGACGTCTTTCCAGAAGAGCTTCCAGGAATGCCTCCTCACCGGCCAGTTGAATTCGTCATCGATCTTGAGTCTGGCACAGAACCTTTTTGCAAACGTCCTTACAAGCTTGGACCAGAAGAGTTGAAGGAGCTGAAGAAACAACTCGATGTACAAGAGCGTATGGGTCTGATCCGACCAAGTTCTTCTCCATGGGGTTGTGGTGTTCTTTTTGTTAAGAAGAAAGATGGCACGGACTGACTTTGTGTCGACTACCGTCCATTGAACAAGAAGACCATAAAGAACAAGTACCCACTTCCCAACAGCAATGAGCTTTTCGAACAACTCAAGGGTGCTCAAGTATTCTCCAAGCTTGACCTTCGTATGGGCTATCATTAGATTTGCATTCGTGAACAAGATATCCCCAAGACAGCATTCAGAACAAGCTATGGTTCCTATGAATACACTGTCATGTCTTTCGGCCTTGTCAATGCTCCTCCAACATTCTCTCGCATGATGAACTTCATCTTCAACCCTTACACAAATGATTTCGTCTTGGTGTATCTCGATGGTATTTTGGTCTTTTCCAATAACAAGGAGGATCATGCCAAGCATTTGAGATTGGTGCTGGACAAACTCAGAGAACATCAATTCTATGCGAAGTTTTCAAAGTGCGAGTTTTGGCTCGATGAGGTTCTCTACCTTGGGCATATCATCTCAGCCAAGGGCATAGCTGTGAATGCTGAGAAGGTGTCTGCAATTGTGAATTGGGAACCGCCTCAGAATGTGAAGCAGCTCCGTAGCTTTCTTGGGCTCGCAAGCTATTGTCGAAGATTCATTGAGAATTTCCCTAAGATCGTGAAGCCTCTTTACAACCTCCTCTAGAAGCATGTGAAGTATGTCTGGACGCCTGAATGTGACATCACTTTCAACACCCTCAAAGAGAAGTTAGTCACAGCTCCAGTTCTGACTCCTCCTGATGAATCCAAACCATTTGAGGTTTTCTGTGATGCTTCCCTTCAAGGGCTCGGTGCTGTGTTAATGCAAGAGAAGAAAGTTGTGGCCTGTACCTCTCGCCAGTTGAAGCCCAACGAAAAGAACTACCCCCCTCATGACCTCGAGTTGGCGGCAGTTGTCCATGCTCTTTTAACATGGAGACATCTCTTGTTGGGAAGGAAAGTCGACATCTTCACTTATCATAAGAGTCTCAAGTACATCTTCACTCAGCCCAACCTCAACCTCAGGAAAACTCGTTGGGTTGAAATGATTCAAGAGTATAATCCGAGTATTGAATATACTCCAGGCAAGGAAAATGTCATTGTTGACGCTTTGAGCAGGAAGGCTTACTGCAACAGTTTGATTCTCAAGCCCTTCCAACCGGACCTTTGTGAAGCTTTCCGCAAACTTAATCTCCAAGTTGTCCCTCAAGATTCCTTGCCAACCTCCAAGTCTCTCCCACTTTGGAAGATCAGATTCATGAGGCTTAACTTCTTGATGCAATGGTGAAGAAGGTGAAGATTGGTATTGCCAAGAGCCAACCCAAGTTCAAGTGCTATCGCCTTGATGACAAAGATACTCTATTCTTCAAGGATCGAATTGTTGTTCCTAAAGGTGACCTTCGTAAAGTCATTACGAACAAGGCTCACAATTCACTCCTATCTATTCATCATGGAAGTACAAAGATGTACCATGACCTCAAGCAGTCTTATTGGTGGACTCGAATGAAGCGCGAGATTGCTCAGTTCGTGAATGAATGTGATGTCTGGAGAAGAGTGAAAGCAGAACACCAACGGCCAGCTGGTCTCCTCCAACCTCTTGCCATTCCAGGATGGAAGTTTGACCATATTGAGATGGACTTCGTGACTGGATTTCCCAATTCCAAGTGTGGCAATGATGCTATCTTTGTTGTCATCGACAAGCTTACTAAAGTGGCTCATTTTCTTCCTATCAAAGAATCTATCACAGCAGCTCAGTTGGCAGAGCCATATACCTCCATGATTGTCTCCGTGCACGGCATTCCGCGGTTGATATCTTCAGATCGTGGAAGCATCTTTACCTCTAAGTTCTGGGACTCCTTTCAGAAGGCCATGGGCACTAGCATTCGCTTCAGCACAGCCTTTCATCCTCAAACTAGTGGCCAAGTCGAGCGAGTAAATCAAATTCTTGAAGATATGCTCAGGGCTTGTGTCATTTCTTTCGATATGAAGTGGGAAGATTGTCTTCCATATGCCGAGTTCTCCTACAACAATAGCTTCCAAGCGAGTTCGGGCAAGGCCCCATTCGAGATTCTCTATGGCAGAAAGTGCCGTACTCCTCTTAATTGGTCAGAGACTGGGGAATGCCAACTTCTTGGCAATGACTTGATCACAAAGGCTGAAGAAATGTGCAAAGTCATTTGTGAAAATCTCAAAGCCGTGCAATTGCGCCAGAAGAGTTACTACGATAGCAAGCATCGTGACTTGGCTTTCGAGATCGGACACCATGTCTACCTCTGCGTCTCTCCAATGAAAGGCACTCGTCGCTTCAGTATCAAAGGGAAGCTTGCCCCTAGATATGTGGGTCCTTTCAAGATCATTGGAAAAAGAGGCGACCTCGCCTATCAACTTGAGCTTCCATCCAACTTTGCAAATGTGCACGACATGTTTCACGTGTCTCAGCTTCGCAAGTGTTTCAATACTCCTGACCGCACCATCAACATTGAAGAGATTGATCTCCAAGAAGACATGTCTTATAATGAGCATCCCGTTGCTATTCTTGAAGAAACTGAGCGCAAGACTCGCAACAAGTCTATCAAATTCCTGAAAGTGAAGTGGTCACATCATTCTGACCGAGAAGCCACCTGGGAACGCGAGGACCACCTCCATTCCGAATATCCGGAGTTTTTTCAGTCCTAGATCTCGGGACGAGATCCTTTCGTAGTGATGGAGTGTTGTAACGCCCCGTATGTAACTTTTTCAGTCCTAGGCCTCGTGTGTGTTGCAGCCCAACACCCCTCCAAAGTGGCCCAAAACCCATCCAAACCCCCTCCATCCTCTCGGCCGTTCGATCACGATCGCGTGGCCGAAAACCGCACCTCATTTGGACTCTCCTAGCTCTTTTTTGTATAAATATGTGCCTCCCCCGTCCAATCTCAGATGAAACCCAAAAAATTCTTCCCCGCGCCACCAGACGTGTCCGCTCTGGTCGGACACGTCCGCCACCGACAACCTCCTCCAATCGCGGAGCGCCATGTCGCCACCCCCGCGCCCACTTCGCCGCCCTCCCGCGCAGTCCCGTCGGGCCCAGGCGGGGCCCTCCCAGCCCGTTCGTCCCGCGCCGTCGTCTGGCTCCGCAATGCCTCCCCGCCGCCCGGTCCACGCCCGCCGCCGCCGACCGCGAGCCGCCGCTCGCCTCCACCGGCCACCGCCACCGATCTCGCGGGGCCGCGCTGCTCTGCATCTCGCCCGTGCCGCCTCGTCGCCGCGAGCACTCCGACGACCTTCTCCGGTAGCCTTCCTCGACTCCGGCCACCGTGTCCCTCTGCTCCGGCGAGAGCTCCGACGTGCATCGACTTCCGTGCGCCCAGATCTGGATCCAGATCCAAAATATCTAGGGTTGACCCCGTTTTCTTCCTAAGTCCCTAACATTTTCATGGCATGTTCATCGCATCATAACTCTTCATCCGTAGCTTCGTTTCGGGCGTGTAATATATCAAATTGTTCGTCTGGATGTGCTATTCATTTTGTTCCATTGCACCATGCTTGTTTGAGTCCATATTGATGCCTAAAATGCTGTTGCAAGAGTGCTATAAAATGTTAGTTTATGTTTCTTAGATTATGAACATTTGTCATTTTTGCCATGATTATTGTGTGCCTCCTATGAACTTGAGCCCTACATGTGTTTTGGGCTATGCCATGCCATCTTTACAGGGGTGTATGCCATGTATTTTTGTGATCAATGTGGTGACTAGCACAAGCATGCAAATTAGCTCTCGTGATGTTGCTGATTTCAGGGACTTAGAATTCTCTAAGTCATTTCCCTGATGTTATTTTCTGCCATGTATTCATGTTGCTACAGAGTGATCCATGCCTCTTTTCAGCATGTTCAGTAAGGATGATTTTGTGATATTGTTATGTTCTATCCATCCATTTCTTTGTTTGCAATTATGGAGTACCCTAGCATGACTCAATCTTGCTCATGTCTTCTTGCTGGAGGTATGCTTAGTTTGTCATGCAATGCCTTGTGGTGAGTGCATCGAGTTCGCAAACATGCCTACGTAACTCTGTTTTGCCATGTCCAGTTTTCTGCTAAGTCTGAATCTGTTAGCGAAACTTGCTATGTTTACATGGGTGCCATCATGTTTTCTATGCCCTTTTGGCTTATGGTCAGTAAGGGACTTTTGTTATATGCTTTGAGTAGTTTCATGACATGCCTTTGTTTGCAATGTTCTGATCCTGTATCTTGCTGTTATCTTGCTCTAAACATTGCTTCCTGATGTTAATTCCTGGCATGTTGTTATTTTCACTAAGTCTGTGACCCTGTTATCTTTTGCACTTTTGCCATGCTTGTTTGAACCTGCTATTGTGTGATTTAGCCATAGCTCAGTGTTCATATTTTGTCAAGCATCTTGAGTGGATCACTGCCATGTGCTTTGTTGCTATGTTAGAGTGCAGTAGCTTAGTTTCTTGTTGCATTTTAGAAGGCATAGTGCTGTTAGTCGCAGAATCGTGCCATTCTTGTTTTGCTTGCCATTTGCAAACCGAGCATCCGATTCCGGTGATCTTTATATCGATTTCGACCGAAATCAACTCATCTTTCAAGCCTCACTTGCTTTGCCAAGTTGAGGCCTGGTTCAATCTTTTCC
Organism: Triticum urartu; assembly: GCF_056163025.1. Lineage (NCBI taxonomy): Eukaryota > Viridiplantae > Streptophyta > Magnoliopsida > Poales > Poaceae > Triticum > Triticum urartu. Next base: position 224,957,287 of record NC_141878.1, read on the forward strand.
TTCCGAAGCAAGCATATGCATTGCATATTACATCCCGCATATCATGCCATGTTTTGCATCATGTTGCTTGTGCATTGCACCGTGGTTGATTGTGTTTCCCTTGCTTGTATTATTGCTTTGGGTAGAGCCGGGAGACGAGTACGTGATCAAGGAACCCGTTGAGTATGCTTACGAGGATCAAGCTTATGTCAACTCGGAGAACTTTGCAGGCAAGATGACCATACCCTCGAAATCACTTCTATCTTTGCTTGCTAGTTGCTCGCTCTATTGCTATGCCTATGCCGCGATACCTACCACTTGCTATATCATGCCTCCCATATTGCCATGTCAAACCTCTAACCCACCTTGTCCTAGCAAACCGTTGTTTGGCTATGTTACCGCTTTGCTCAGGCCCTCTTATAGCGTTGCTAGTTGCAGGTGAAGATTGGAGTTTGTTCCTTGTTGGAACATGTTTATTGTTGGGATATCATTATCATACCTTGTTTACTTTAATGCACCTATATACTTGGTAAAGGGTGGAAGGCTCGGCCTTATGCCTGGTGTTTTGTTCCACTCTTGCTGCCCTAGTTTACGTCATACCAGTGTTATGTTCCTTCATTTTGCGTTCCTTACGCGGTTGGGTTATAATGGGAACCCCTTGACAGTTTGCCTTGAAAAAACTCCTCCAGCAAGGCCCAACCTTGGTTTTACCATTTGCCACCTAGCCTTTTTTCCTTGGCTTTCGCGGACTCAATGGTCATCTTTATTTTAAACCCCCCCGGGCCAGTGCTTCTCTAAGTGTTGGTCCAACCTGAGCGATGTCCGGCGCCCCCTGGGAAACCGGGGTCTATGCCATCCCGACGTCTGGCTCATCCGGTGTGCCCTGAGAACGAGATACATGCGATCCTATCGGGATTTGTCGGCACATCGGGCGGCTTTGCTAGTCTTGTTTTACCTTTGTCGAGATGTCTTGTAACCGGGATTCCGAGTCTGATCGGGTCGTCCTGGGAGAAGGAATATCCTTTGTTGACCGTGAGAGCTTGTGATGGGCTAAGTTGGGACACCCCTGCAGGGATTTGAACTTTTGAAAGCCGTGCCCGTGGTTATGGGCAGATGGGAATTTGTTAATATCCGGTTGTAGAGAACTTGAAACTTAACTTAATTAAAATGAATCAACAACGTGTGTAGCCGTGATGGTCTCTTTTCGGCGGAGTCCGGGAAGAGAACACGTTCTCGTGTTATGCTGGTACGTAAGTAGTTCTAGGATCACTTCTTGATCTTTGTAGCTTCACGACTGTGCTTTGCCTGTCTCTTCTCGCTCTCATTTGCGTAAGTTAGCCACCATATATGCTAGTGCTTGCTGCAGCTCCACCTCACTACCTTTTGCTACCCATGAGCTTAAATAGTCTTGATCGCGAGGGTGTGAGATTGCTGAGTCCCCGTGACTCACAGATTACTTCCAAAACCAGATGCATGTGCCAATGATGCCATTCCAGGGGATGCGACCGAACTCAAGTGGGAGTTCGACGAGGACTCAGGACGTTACTACGTTTCCTTTCCAGACGATCAGTAGTGGAGCCCAGTTGGGGCGATCGGGGATCTTATGCATTTGGGGTTGTCCTTATTTTGGTTCCGTAGTCGGACCTTGATTGTATTCTGGATGATGTAATGCTATACTTATGTATTGTGTGAAGTGACGATTGTAAGCCAACTCTTTATCTCTATCTGATTCAGTACATGGGATGTGTAAAGATTACCCCTCTTGCGACATGCCTACTATGCGGTTATGCCTCTAAGTCGTGCTCCGACACGTGGGAGATATAGCCGCATCGTGGGTGTTACATAAGTTCATGATAAATTAAGTCCAATTAATCATATTACTTAAGAACTCCCACTGAGATATACATCCCTCAAGTCATCTAAATGATCACGTGATCCGTATCATCTATACCGTGTCCGATCATCACGTGAGATGGACTAGTTTTCAATGGTGAACATCTCTATGTTGATCATATCTACTATATGATTCATGTTCGACCTTTCGGTCTCAGTGTTCTTAGGCCATGTCTGTACATGCTAGGCTCGTCAAGTTTAACCCGAGTATTCCGCACGTGCAAAACTGTCTTGCACTCGTTGTATGTGAACGTAGAGCTTATCACACCCGATCATCTCTTGGTGTCTCGACATGACAAACTGTCGCAACGGTGCATACTCAGGGAGAACACTTATACCTTAAAATTTAGTGAGAGATCATCTTATAATGCTATCGCCGTACTAAGAAAAATAAGGTGCATAAAGGATAAACATCACATGCAATCAATATAAGTGATATGATATGGCCATCATCATCTTGTGCCTTTGATCTCCATCTTCAAAGCACCGTCATGATCACCATCGTCACCGGCTTGACACCTTGATCTACATTGTAGCATCATTGTCGTCTCGCCAACTATTGCTTCTACGACTATCACTACCGCTTAGTGATAAAGTAAAGCAATTATATGGTGTTTGCATTTCATGCAATAAAGCGACAACCATATGGCTCCTGCCAGTTGCCGATAACTGTGTTACAAAACATGATCATCTCATACAATAATTTATATAATCATGTCTTGACCATATCACATCACAACATGCCCAGCAAAAACAAGTTAGACGTCCTCTACTTTGTTGTTGCAAGTTTTACATGGCTTCTACGGGCTTAGCAAGAACTGTTTTTACCTACGCATCAAAAACCACAACGTGGTATAGTGATTGCTTTCTGATCTTCAAAAAGAACCCTGTTCATTGAATCCGATTCAACTAAAGTTGGAGAAACTGACACCTGCCAGCCACATGTGTGCAAAAGCACGTCGGTAGAACGAGTCTCATGAATGCGATCATGTAATGTTGGTCCGGGCCGCTTCATTTTAACGAGGGATCATCTTATAATTCTACCATCGTACTAAGCAAAATAAGATGCATAAAATATAAACATCACATGCAATCAAAACATGTGACATGATATGGCCATCATCATCTTGTGCCTTTGATCTCCATCTCCAAAGCACTGTCATGATCTCCATCGTCACCGGCTTGACACCTTGATCTCCATCGTAGCATCGTTGTCGTCTCGCCAACTATTGCTTCTACAACTATCGCTAACGCATAGTGATAAAGTAAAGAAATTACATGGCGATTGCATTTCATACAATAAAGCGACAACCATAAGGCTCCTGCCAGTTGCCGATAAATTTTACAAAACATGATCATCTCATACATCAAAATATATCACATCATGTCTTGACCATATCACATCACAACATGCCCTGCAAAAACAAGTTAGACGTCCTCTACTTTGTTGTTGCAAATTTTACGTGGCTGCTATGGGCTTCAAGCAAGAACCGTTCTTACCTACGCATCTAAACCAGAACGGTGATTTATCAAGTTTGATGTTTTAACCGTCAACAAGGACCGGCAACAGTCAAATTCGATTCAACTAAAGTTGGAGAAACAAACACCCGCCAACCACCTTTAAGCAAAACTAGTTGCATGTCTGTCGGTGGAACCGGTCTCATGAACGTGGTCATGTAAGGTTGGTCCGGGCCGCTTCATCCAACAATACCCTCCCCTTGTCCAATTTGGACTCCCCATGGGGGGCGCACGCCATCCCATGTCGGCTGCCTCCCCTCCCCTCTATGGCCCATATGGTCCATATCTTTCCCCCGGGGGTTCCGGTAACCCCCCGGTACTTCGATATGTACCCTATACATGCCGAAACACTTCCGGTGTCCGAATACTATTGTCCAATATATTTTTTACCTCTCGACCATTTAGAGGCTCCTCTCCATGTTCGTGATCTCATCTGGGACTCCGAACAATCTTCGGTCACCAAAACACATAACTCGTAATACAAATCGTCATCGAACGTTAAGCGTGCGGACCCTACGGGTTCGAGAACTATGTAGACATGACCGAGACACATCTCCGATCAATAACCAACAGCGGAACCTGGATGCTCATATTGATTCCTACAAATTCTACGAAGGTCCTTATCGGTCAAACCGCAATGACAGCATAGGTCATTCCCTTTGTCATCGGTATGTTACTTGCCCGAGATTCGAACGTCGGTATCTTCATACCTAGTTCAATCTCGTTACCGGCAAGTCCCTTTACTCATTCTGTAATGCCGCAACTAACTCATTAGTCACGTTGCTTGCAAGGCTTATCGTGATGTGCATTACCGAGAGGGCCCAGAGATACCTCTCGGATACTCGGAGTGACAAATCCTAATCTCGATCTATGCCAACCCAACAAAAACCTTCGGAGACACCTGTAGAGCAGCTTTATAATCACACAGTTACGTTGTGACTTTGATAGCACATAAGGTGTTCCTCTGGTATTCAGGAGTTGCATAATCTCATAGTGAAAGGAATATGTATAAGTCATGGGGAAAGCAATAGCAATAAAACTTAACGATCATTATGCTAAGCTAATGGATGGGTCTTGTCCATCACATCATTCTCCTAATGATGTGAGCCCGTTAATCAAATGACAACACATGTCTATGGTTTGGAAACTTAATCATCTTTGATTAACGAGCTAGTCTAGTAGAGGCTTACTAAGGACATGGTGTTTTGTCTATGTATCCACACGTGTATCAAGTTTCCGGTTAATACGATTCTAGCATGAATAATAAACATTTATCATGATATAAGGAAATATAAAATAACAACTTTATTATTGCCTCTAGGGCATATTTCCTTCAGATGCTAGTTGGTTTATCTGGTGGAAGATTATATTTTCAGATCCTTAATGATAATTAATACTCCTCTGATCTTGATCATAAATATGCTTTGTGAGTGGTTATTTTTGTTCCTGAGGACATGGGAGAAGTCTTGTTATAAGTAATCATGTGAATTTGGTATTCTTTCGATATTTTAATGAGATGTATGTTGTCTCTCCTCTAGTGTTGTTATGTGAACGTCGACTACATGGCACTTCACCATTATTTGGACCTAGGGGAAGGCATTGTTAACTAATAAGTAGAAGATGGGTTGCTAGAGTGACAGAAGATTAAACCCTAGTTTATGCGTTGCTTCGTAAGGGGCTGATTTGGATCCATATGTTTCATGCTATGGTTAGGTTTACCTTAATTCTTCTTTCGTAGTTGCGGATGCTTACGAGAGGGGTTAATCACAAGTGGGAGGCTTGTCCAAGGAAGGGTAGCACCCAAGCACCGGTCCACCCACATATCAAATTATCAAAGTAACAAACACGAATCATATGAGCATGATGAAAACTAACTTGACAACAATTCCCATATGTCCTAGGGAGTGCTTTACTTTATATAAGAGTTCGTCCAGGCTTGTTCTTTGCTACAAAAAGGATTGGGCCACCTTGATGCACATTGTTTACTTTTATTACTTGTTACCCGCTACGATTTATCTTATCACACAACTATCTGTTACTGATAATTTCAGTGCTTGCACAGAATACCTTGCTGAAAACCGCTTGTCATTTCCTTCTACTCCTCGCTGGGTTCGACACTCTTACTTATCGAAAGGACTACGATAGATCCCCTATACTTTTGGGTCACCAAGACTCTTTTCTGGCACCATTGCCGGGGAGTGAAGCGCCTTTGGTAAGGAAACATTTATATAGTGTGCTAAAATTTACTGTCACTTGTTACTATGGAAAATAATCCTTTGAGGGGCTTGTTCGGGGTATCTTCACCTCGACCGGAAGAGCAAAGAGTTTCTCCTAAACCTACCGCACCTACTGAAAATATTTATTATGAGATTTCTTCGGGTATGATAGAGAAACTGCTAGCTAATCCTTATGCAGGAGATGGAACATTACATCCCGATATGCACCTAATCTATGTGGATGAAGTTTGTGGATTATTTAAGCTTGCATGTATGCCCAAGGATGTTGTCAAGAAGAAGGTCATCCCTTTATCTTTGAAGGGAAAGGCATTGACATGGTATAGGCTATGTGATGATATTGGATCATGGAACTACAACCGATTGAAATTGGAATTTCATCAGAAGTTTTATCCTATGCATCTGGTTCATCATGATCAAAATTATATATATATATATATATATAATTTTTTGCCTTGTGAAGGAGAAAGTATCCCTCTAGCTTGGGGAGGCTTAAGTCAATGTTATATTCATGCCCCAATCATGAGCTCTCAAGAGAAATTATTAATCAAAATTTTTATGCTCGGCATTCTCATATTGATCGATCCATGCTCGATACTTCTTGTACTAGTTCCTATATGAAGAAGGATATTGAATTCAAATGGGATTTATTGGAAAGAATTAAACACAACTATGAAGATTGGGAACTCGATGAAGGTAAAGAGTCAGGTATAAACCTTAAGTTTGATTGTGTTAAATCTTTTATGGATACCGATGCTTTTCGTGATTTTAGCACTAAATATGGACTTAACTCTGAGATAGTAGCTTCTTTTATGTGAATCTTTTGCTGATCTCCCTAAGGAGAAGTGGTTTAAATATCATCCTCCCTTTGAAGTTATAGTAGTAGAACCTATTAAAGTTGAATAAGAAACTATTACTTACAATGTTGATCTTATTGTTCCTACTGCTTATATTGAGGAACCACCTTTTCCTGTTAGAATAAAGGATCATGCTAAAGCTTCAACTGTGGTTCGTAAGAGTTATACTAGAACACCTACACACCTTGAGCAAATTAAAGTTGAACCTAGTATTGCTATGGTTAAAGATCTCTTGGTTGATAATATTAAAGGGCATGTTATTTATTTCTGTGATGAAGCTACTAGAATTGCTAAACCCGACATGAAAGATAAACATAGACCTGTTGTTGGCATGCTTGTTGTTTTTGTTAAAATAGGAGATCATCATTATCATGGCTTATGTGATGTGGGTGATAGTGTGAGTGCAATTCCTTATACCTTGTATGAAGAAATTATGAAAGATATTGCACCTGCTGAGATAGAAGATATTGATGTTACTATTAAGCTTGCCAATAGAGATACTATTTCACCAATTGGGATTGTTATAGATGTTGAAGTCTTGTGTGGAAAAATTAAATACCCTACTAATTTTCTTGTTCTTGGTTCCCCACAAGATAATTTTTGTCCCATTATATTTGGTAGACCTTTCTTGAACACTATTAATGCTAAGATAGACCGCGAGAAAGATATTGTTACTGTTGGTTTAGGGGATATGTCTCATGATTTTAATTTCTCTAAATTTCGTAGACAACACCATGATAAAGAATTGCCTAGTAAGGATGAAATTATTGGTCTTGCTTCTATTGCCGTGCCTCCTACTGATCCTTTAGAAAAATATTTGCTAGACCATGAAAATGATATGTATATGAATGAAAGAAGGGAAATAGATGAAGTATTCTTTAATCAAGGGCCTATGTTGAAACACAATTTGCCTGTTGAAATCCTTGGGGATCCTCCTCCACCCAAGGTTGATCCCGTGTTTGAGCTTAAACAGTTACCTGATACTCTGAAATATGCTTATCTTGATGAAAAGAAGATATATCTTGTTATTATTAGTGCTAACCTTTCAAAGCATGAAGAAAAGAAATTATGGAAAACTCTGAAGAAGCATCGTGCCACTATTGGATCTACTCTTGATGATATTAAGGGCATTAGTCCCACTCTATGCCAACGCAAAATTAATTTGGAACGTGATGTTAAACCAGTTGTTGATAATCAATGATGGTCAAACCCTAAGATGAAGGAAGTGGTAGGAAATGAAATACTAAAGCTTTTGGAGGCAGGTATATTTTATCCTAGTGCTGATAGTCAATGTGTAAGTACTGTTCATTGTGTCCCTAAGAAAGGAGGTACCATTGTTGTTCCTAATGATAGGAATGAATTGATTCCACAAAGAATTGTTACAGGTTATAGAATGATAATTGATTTCGCAAATTAAATAAAGCTACTAGAAAAGATCATTACCCTCTACCTTTTATTGATCAAATGCTAGAAAGATTATCCAAGCATACACATTTTTGCTTTCTAGATGGTTATTCTGGTTTCTCTCAAATACCTGTGTCAAAAGATGATCAAGAGAAAACCACTTTTACTTGCCCTTTCAGTACCTTTACTTATAGATGTATGCCTTTTGGTTTATGCAATGCACCTGCTACCTTTCAAAGATGTATGACTGCTATATTCTATGATTTTTTTGAAAATATTGTTGAGGGTTTCATGGATGATTTCTCTGTTTACGGAACTTTTTTTGATGATTGCTTAAGCAACCTTGACCGAGTTTTGCAGAGATGTGAAGAAACTAATCTTGTCTTGAATTGGGAAAAGTGCCACTTTATGGTTAATGAAGGTATTGTCCTAGGGCATAAAATTTATGAAAGAGGTATTGAAGTTGATAAAGATAAGGTAGATGCTATTGAAAAGATGCCGTGTCCTAAATATATCAAAAGTATAAGAGGTTTCCTTGGTCATGCTGGTTTCTATAGGAGGTTTATTAAAGACTTCTCTAAAATTTGTCGGCCTCTCACTAATCTCTTACAAAAAGATGTTCCTTTTGTTTTTGATGATGATTGTGTAGAAGCATTTGAAATACTTAAGAAAGCCTTGATTTCTGCTCCTATTGTTCAGCCACCTGATTGGAATTTACCCTTTGAAATTATGTGTGGATGCTAGTGATTATGCTGTTGGTGCTGTTCTAGGACAAAGAGTTGATAAGAAACTGAATGTTATCTATTATGATAGTAAAACTCTAGACAATGCCCAGAGAAATTATGCTACTACTGAAAAGAATTTTAGTAGTTGTTTTTTCTTGTGATAAGTTTAGATCTTATATTGTTGATTCCAAAGTAACTGTTCACACTGATCATGCTGCTATTAAATATCTTATGGAAAATAAAGATGCTAAACCTAGACTTATTAGATGGGTTCTCTTGCTACAAGAATTTGATTTGCATATTATTGATAGAAAGGGAGCTGAGAACCCCGTTGCAGACAACTTGTCTAGGTTAGAAAATGTTCTTGATGACCCACTACCTATTGATGATAGCTTTCCTGATGAACAATTATCTGTAATAAATGCTTCTCGTAATACTCCATGGTATGCTGATTATGCTAATTACATTGTTGCTAAATTTATACCACCTAGTTTCACATACCAGCAAAATAATTTTTTCTATGATTTAAGACATTACTTCTGGGATGACCCACACCTTCATAAACAAGGAGTAGATGGTGTTATTAGACGTTGTGTACCTGAGCATGAACAGGAACAAATCCTATGCAAGTGCCACTCCGAGTCTTACGGAGGACACCACACTGGAGATAGAACTGCACATAAGGTATTGCAATCTGGTTTTTATTGGCCGACTCTCTTAAAGGATGCTCGTATGTTTGTCTTGTCTTGTGATGAATGCCAGAGAATTGGTAATATTAGTAGACGTCAGGAAATGTCTATGAAATACTCACTTGTTATTGAACCATTTGATGTTTGGGGCTTTGATTATATGGGACATTTTCCTTCCTCTAATGGGTATACAAATATTTTAGTTGCTGTTGATTAGGTTACTAAGTGGGTAGAAGCTATTCCAACTACTAGTGCTGATCATAACACTTCTATTAAGATGCTTAAAGAAGTTATTTTTCCGAGGTTTGCAGTCCAAGATATTTCATGACTAATGGTGGTTCACATTTTATTCATGGTGCTTTCCGTAAAATGCTTGCTAAATATGATGTTAACCATAGATTTGCATCTCCCTATCACCCTCAGTCTAGTGGTCAAGTAGAATTGAGCAATAGAGAGATTAAATTAATTTTGCAAAAGACTGTTAATAGATCTAGAAAGAATTGGACTAAGAAACTTGATGATGCATTATGGGCTTATAGAACTGCTTACAAAAATCTTATGGGTATGTCTCCGTATAAAATGGTTTATGGAAAAGCATGTCACTTACCTCTTAAACTAGAACATAAGGCATATTGGGATATTAAAGAGCTCAATTATGATTTCAAACTTGCCGGTGAGAAGAGGTTATTTGACATTAGCTCACTTGATGAATGGAGAACCCAAGCCTATGAGAATGCCAAGTTGTTTAAAGAAATATTAAAAGATGGCATGATAAAAGGATACAAAAGCATGAGTTTAATGTAGGTGATCATGTTTTGCTATACAACTCTCATTTAAGATTTTTTGCAGGAAAGCTTCTCTCTAATGGGAAGGTCCTTACATTATCGAGGAGGTTTATCGTTCTGGTGCCATAAAAATCAACAACGCCGAAGGCACAAATCCAAAGGTGGTAAATGGCCAAAGAATCAAACATTATATCTTAGGTACTCCCATAAATGTTGAGACCAATATAATTAATACTGTAACACTAGAGGAGTACATAAGGGATACTTTCCAGAATGTTTCAGACTCCGAAAAGGAATAGGTATGTGGTACGGTAAGTAAACTGACTCCAAAACTTTCCGAGTAGCAATTTTTATCCGTTTTGGAATATTTAAAAAATTAGGAAAATTAAAAGTAGTCCATAAGAGACACGAGGCCACCACAAGGGTGGAGGGCGCACCCTAACCCCCTGGGCGCGTCCCCCGTCCTTGTGGCCACCTCGTGTGCCCTCCGGACTCTGTTTTATTGCACAATACTTCTTTTGGTCGGTAAAAAAAATCATCATATAATCTCCCGAAGGTTTTGACTACCGTAGCATGACAACATCTCCTGTTCTTGTTCTGACAGGTCTAGATCACCATGACATCTCCAAGCGCCCCCAAGGACAAGTTTTTCGAGGTCATCAACCCCTACCTTGCGGAGGTGTTGCGACACCCTCAAGACACTGAGATGTGTGAGGGGGTGCTGCACATCCGCCATGTTGAGGGGCCGAAGAAGACCAGAAGCATGGAGCAGCAAGTTTCCAAGTGCCAAGGGTTGGTGGAACGTGGACTCAACACCAATCACATGATGATCGTGGAGTTCACCATCAATCACAAGTTGGATGCCAAGAACATTGAGGAGGCCATCTTCAAGCTTCATGAGAAAATTGAGCATCTCCAAGCCCAGATCTATGACCTGCAAAACAAAAACTGTGAGTATAGATTTAAGTGGATGAGTTTGGCTGCAGAGTTGAGGATCTCGGAGACTCGTTCATTTTTCTATTATGGTGAGTGTCGGTGTCAAAACTGGTGGATATCGGGTAGGGGGTCCCGAACTGTGCTTCTAAGGTCGATGGTAATAGGAGACAGGGGACACGATGTTTACCCAGGTTCGGGCCCTCTCTATGGAGGTAATACCCTACGTCCTGCTTGATTGATATTGATGAATATGAGTATTACAAGAGTTGATCTACCACGAGATCATAATGGCTAAACCCTAGAGGCCTAGCTTGTATGGCTATGATAATGAATATGTCTCTCCTCTCCGGACTAAGTCCTTTGGTTTATATAGACACCGGGAGGATCTAGGGTTACACAAGGTCAGTTACAAAGAAAGGAATCTTCATATGTGGTTGCCAAGCTTGCCTTACACGCCAAGGAGAGTTCCATCCGGACACGGGCGCAGTATTCGGTCTTCATGTTCTTCACAGCCCATCAGTCCGGCCCATGGCTGATAGGACGGACGCCCGAGGACCCCTTAGTCCAGGACTCCCTCAGTAGCCCCTGAACCTGACTTCAATGACAAGGTATTCAGCGCGTAGATCTGTCTTCGGCATTGCCAGGCGGGTTCCTCCTTCCAAACTCCAAGATAGTCTTCGGATAAAACAAACGTGTCCAGATCTGCAACACACAACCGTAGAGAGTATTATATTTCACGAATCCAATCTGCTGACAACTTTATTAACATGACATCACGCTTGCTCGGTCATTATTTCAAATCGTTTCCCGTCCCGCCGTTCCATGTTTTGGGGCGTGGTTTTTGTTGGTACGTCTTGTCGAAGCAGAGATCGTGTCCCCTTATCGTGGGATTCTCATCAATACGAGCATGGGTAACCCAACCATCCTGCGGGAAAGATTCCTTAGGAATAGGCAGGTTCTCAGGCTTAGGAGGAGGCGTTCAATACCCGCTGCCTTTATAAAGGAACCAAGGGCTGTATTTTTTATGCCAAACCTCTCCTCAGCCTTCCCAACCTCGAGTTCTAGCACCCAAGGTTTGACTTCATTGCTTCAAGCCTCCTCATCATGTCCGGATCCAGCCCTCAAGGCCGATGGGTGGCTTCCTCCGTTATAGAGGAGGATATTGCAAAGCTTCGGGCGGCCAGATACTTGACCGCGGAGATCCACCATAGGCTTCCTGCTCAAGGACAGGTTATGCCGACCCCCAGATCTAGCGGGAGGGTCGTACATCTCCCACTTCCTCCAAGGGCTAGGGTTCGCTCTTCACCCCTTCGTCCGGGGTTAATGTTTTATTACGGACTAGATTTTCATGATCTGGCTCCGGACTCTTTCCTCCACGTCTCGGTGTTTATCATTACATGTGAGGCCGTCCTCCAAATCCCCCCACACTTCAGCTTATGGCTCAAGACTTTTAGTGTGAAGCCGAAGGTAGTCGATGGGGAACAGGCAGAGTGCGGTGGTGTTGTAGTGAGCAAGCTTACCAACACTCTCTGGCCAAAAGGCTCTTTCACCGAAACCTCCAACCAACGGCAGCGAGAGTGGTTTCATGTCACGGAACCCCGTAGCACCAAGTGGGCAGCTATACCTGTGTTTCGTTCCGGCCCTCCGCCACAGCTTGCATCATGGATTAACAAGGGGATAGACTAGGGATCAGTTGACAAAGTGCAAATTCAACAGAGCCGCATCCGAACCCTCCTTGAGAGAGACATCGATCTTGTCAACGTGATTCAAGTGATGCTAGTTCGCTGAATCCTGCCATGCCAACACAGGTCTCGCCGCATGTCGGAGCTTAATCCAGAAGGACCACGAACCCTCCAACACTTCTTCGGCACTACACACGAAGGGATGTGGAAGCTGTTTTTCAGGAAGCGAAAACATTGGCCGGACACTACCGAGGACACTGGCCTTGACTGCAACTGTCCGAATACCCCGGTAAGCACTTGTCTTCCGAACACTTTGTAGTTATGCATACCGTAATATGGTACTGAGCAAACTATCTTCTTCCAGGGCTGGATAAAGAAAACGGAACTAATTATGTGTTCAGCCCCCTTGCCCGAAGGCCCAGTGAATCATGTTTTAACAAGGATGCTGGCCCTGGCACCATACTAGATGCCTGTGAAGGGGGGCAAGGCAGAGAGGACCAAAGATGGCCTCCATACTGAAGGTGTATCAGACATTGTGTCCGGAGGAATCAAGATCCCATCGTCCAAAGACAAAAATGAGGAGGAGGTCAACGCCTCTTCCCCTCATGGAAAGAAAAGGCCGCCTCCGAAGATTGGGAGGAAAAGGCTCCTAAGAGAGGCAAGATGCCTCTGTCGGGTGGCTCAGTCTTGGAGGACGTCGACACGCAGTCTCATGATGAGGACAAGCCTCAGGCAAAATTGTAAGTAAACAAGGATGTTTTAGACATGTCCCATTCTTTTTCTTGTAATGCCTACAATATATGTCTTTTGCAGTTCGGCACACAATCTTCTTCAACAATCCTCTTCCTCGAGGGACCTTCTCCCAGAGATGATGGAAAGAGAGACGCCTCCACCGGCCTCTCCGCCCAATAGGACGGACGACTTTGAGGTGTCGTCGCGGAGGGTCTCCCCCGGTGCGAGGGATGAAGATATTACCTGAAGGTGACACTTCGGTGGCCCAGGGTCCGGGGACCAGTAATGAAGGCCTCGAACAATCCGGTCTATAGCCGGATACGAATAAATGGATCCCTTCAAAGGGTGGCCGTACTCTTACAGCAGCCTCCGGAGATCCAGAGGCGCCGGATATATTGACGGACATGCTGCAGCAGGCGTCCGTCCCGGAGGAACATCGTACCTTGATGGGCACGGTGGTTGAAAAGGTCATGTCCATGAAGCGCGGATTTAATGAGGCTGTGGGCCTACTAAGAGGTTTCGAGGTTTGTACTGTAATATGTTCAATTGTGTTTTATTCACAAAATACACCTGTGTATAGATAGTAGCCCCTGAGACTCTGATTGGCTTCCCGAGGGAGGCAATCAGAGGATCAAAAGGAATGCCTAGGGACTGGTTGTAACACCCACGATGCGGCTATATCTCCCACGTGTCGGAGCACGACTTAGAGGCATAACCGCATTGTAGGCATGTCGCAAGAGGGGTAATCTTTACACATCCCATGTACTGAATAAGAAAGAGATAAAGAGTTGGCTTACAATCGCCACTTCACACAATAAATAAATATAGCATTACATCATCCAGAATGCAATCAAGGTCTGACTACGGAACCAAAATAAAGACAACCCCAAATGCATAAGATCCCCGATCGCCCCAACTGGGCTCCACTACTGATCATCTGGAAAGGAAACATAGTAACGTCCTGAATCCTCGTCGAACTCCCACTTGAGTTCGGTCTCATCCCCTGGACTGGCATCATCGGTACTTGCATCTGGTTTTGGAAGTAATTTGTGAGTCACGGGGACTCAACAATCTCACACCCTCGCGATCAAGACTATTTAAGCTTGTGGGAAGGAAAACGTAGTGAGGTGGAGCTGCAGCAAGCACTAACATATATGGTGGCTAACTTACGCAAATGAGAGCGAGAAGAGAAGCAGAGCACGGACGAGAAGCTACAAGATCAAGAAGTGATCCTAAAACTAGTTACATTCAAGCATAACACGAGACTGTGTTCTCTTCCCGGACTCCGCCGAAAAGAGACCATCACGGCTACACACGCTGTTGATTCATTTTCATTAAGTTACGTGTGATGTTTTCTACAACCGGACATTAACAAATTCCCATATGCCCATAACCACGGGCACAGCTTTCAAAAGTTCAAAACCCTGCAGGGGTGTCCCAACTTAGCACATCACAAGCTCTCACGGTCAACGAAGGATATTCCTTCTCCCAGGACGATCTGATCAGACTCGGAATCCTGGTTACAAGACATTTCGACAATGGTAAAACAAGACCAGCAAAGCTGCCCGATGAGCCGACAAATCCCGATAGGAGTCGCACGTATCTCGTTCTCAGGGCACACCGGATGAGCCAGACGTCAGGTTGTCATAGACCCTGGTTGCCCATGGGGCGTCGGACATCGCTCAGGTTGGACCAACACTTAGAGAAGCACTGGCCCGGGGGGGTTAAAACAAAGATGACCCTTGAGTCTGCGAAACCCAAGGGAAAAAAGCTAGGTGGTAAATGGTAAAACTAAGGTTGGGCCTTGCTGGAGGAGTTCTATTCAAGACGAACTGTCAAAGGGTTCCCATTATAACCCAACCGCGTAAGGAACGCAAAATCAAGGAACATAACACCGGTATGACGGAAACTAGGGCGACAAGAGTGGAACAAAACACCAGGCATAAGGCCGAGCCTTCCACCCTTTACTAAGTATATAGGTGCATTAAAGTAAACAAGATATAATAGTAATGATATCCCGACAAAAATCATGTTCCAACAAGGAACAAACTCCAATCTTCACCTGCAACTAACAACGCTATAAGAGGGGCTGAGCAAAGCGGTAACATAGCCAAACAACGGTTTGCTAGGACAAGGTGGGTTAGAGGCTTTACATGGAAATATGGGAGGCATGATATAGCAAGTGGTAGGTATCGCGGCATGGCAATAGAGCGAGCAACTAGCAAGCAAAGATAGAAGTGATTTAGAGGGTATGGTCATCTTGCTTGCAAAGTTCTCCGAGTTGACGTAAGCTTGATCCTCGTAAGCGTACTCAACGGGTTCCTCAATCACGAACTCGTCTCCTGGCTCTACCCAAGGCAAGAACACAAGCAAAAGAGACCACAATCAACCACGGTGCAATGCGCAAGCAACATGATGCAAAACATGGCATGATATGTGGGATGTAATATGCAATGCGTATGCGTGCTCCAGAAGGAAGAGATTGAACCAGGCCTCAACTTGGTAAACCAAGTGCGCCGCTGGAAAGATGAGTTGATTTCGGCCAAAATCGATATAAAGATCACCAGAATTGGATGCACGGTTTGCAAATGGCAAGCAAAACAAGAATGGCATGATTCTGCGATTAACAGCACGATGCCATCTAAAATGCAACAAGAAAATAAGCTATTGCACTCTAACATAGCAACAAAGCACATGACAGTGATCTACTCAAGATGCTTGACAAAAGATGAACACTGAGCAACGGCTAAATCACACAATAGCAGGTTCAAACAAGCATGGCAAAAGTGCAAAAGATATCAGCCTCGCAGACTTAGTGAAAATGCCAACATGCCAGGAATTAACATCAGGAAGCAATGTTTAGAGCAACATAACAACATGCTACAGGAACAGAACATAGCAAAGAAAGGCATGGCATGAAACGACTCAAAGCATATAACAAAAGTCCCTTACTGACCATAAGCCAAAAAGGATCAGAAGACATGATGGCACCCATGTAAACATAGCAAGTTTCATTAACAGATTCAGACTTAGCAGAAAACTGGACATGGCATAAACAGAGTTACGTAGGCATGTTTGCGAGCTCGATGCACTCAACTCAAGGCATTGCATGACAAGCTAAGCATACACTCAGCAAGAAGACATGTTCAAGAAGCTAACCATGGCAAGAACCATCTCATAGCATGCAAGGATCAACTACAACAACCTTGGCAAAATTGATTAACACGTAAACAATGTGCCAGGAACATTTTATAGCAAAAGTAGAGCAAGATTGAGTCATGCTAGGGGACTCAATAAATGCAAACAAGGACATGGATGGATAGATCACAAACATATGCCCAAATCATCCTTACTGAACATACTCAAAAGAGGCATGGATCACTGTGTAGCAACATGAATACATGGCATAAAAATAACATCAGGGAAATGACTTAGTAGAATTCTAAGTCCCTGAAATCAGCAACATTACGAGGGCTACTTTGCATGCATGTGCTAGTCACCACATTGATCACAAAAATACATGGCATACACCCCTGTAAAGATGGCATGGCATAGCCCAAAAGACATGTAGGGCTCAAGACCATAGGACGCACACAATAATCATGGAAAAATGACAAATGCTCAAAAACTGATAAGAATCAGGAACTAACATTTTATAGCACTCTTGCAACAGCATTTTAGGCATCAAGATGGACTCAAACAAGCATGATGCAATGGAACAAAATGAAGAGCACATCCTAACGAACATTTTGATATATCACACGCCCAAAACGGGGCTACAATGACAGAGTTATGGCATGATGAAAAGTGCATGAAAATGTTGCAAACTTAGGAAAATACGAGGTCAACCTAGGGTTTCCTTAGATCTGGATCTGGCATGGATTCCGAGGACCGCCGGAGTTCCGGTCGGCCGGAGAGGAAGAAGACGGCCGGCGTCGAGGGAGAGGCGGAGCTGGGGTCGGGGAAGAAGGGCAGCGCCGGCGGTGCGGTGGCACGGAGGTCGGCGTAGTCGGTGGCGAGCTCCCAGGCGGTGGCGCAGCTGAGGCGCAGGTGGCGAAGCACTCCGGCAGGAAGGCGACGAGCGAGGCGGAGCGGGAGGTGCGCGGTCGGGCGGCGGGGAGCCGCGGGCTTCGGGGGCCGGCGTCGGGCCTGGCGGGCCGCGGCGCGCACGGTGGTCGGGGCTGCCACGTGGTGGCCTGTGAGTGGAGGGAAGCGGCGGCACGATTTTTGTCCAGCCGGACCGGACGTGTCCGGCAGCGCGGGGTGGAAGAAGGCTAGGGTTTCACCCGAAAATTCGGAGGAGTGCACAAATTTATAGGTAGAGGGAGCTAGGAGAGTCCAAATGGAGTGCGGTTTTCGGCCATGCGATCGTGATCGAACGGCCGAGAGGATGGAGGGGTTTTGGATGGGTTTTGGGCCACTTTGGAGGGGTGTTGGGCTGCAACACACACGAGGCCTTTACGGTTCCCTGGTTAACCGTTGGAGTATCAAACGAACTCCAAATGGCACGAAACTTGATAGGCGGTCTACCGGTGGCATACCAAGGCCGCTTGGAAAATCTCGGTCCATTCCGAGAAAGTTTAACACCCGCACACGAAAAGAGGCAAAAGGGGCGCCGGAGGACGTTGGAGTGCCCGATCGCAAAACGGACAACGGGAAAAATGCTCGGACGCATGAGACGAACACGTATGCAAATGCGATGCACATGACGACATGATATGATATGCATGACATGAACAAAAGGCAAAACTAAAACAAGAACCCAACCACGAATCTCATAACTTAGTGCCGAAAATGGCAAGAGTTGGAATACAAATATGGTAAGTTACATACGGGGCGTTACAACACTCCATCACTACGAAAGGATCTCGTCCCGAGATCTAGGACTGAAAAAACTCCGGATATTCGGAATGGAGGTGGTCCTCGCGTTCCCAGGTGGCTTCTCGGTCAGAATGATGTGACCACTTCACTTTCAGGAATTTGATAGACTTGTTGCGAGTCTTGCGCTCGCTTTCTTCAAGAATAGCAATGGGATGCTCATGATAAGACATGTCTTCTTGGAGATCAATCTCTTTGAAGTTGATGGTGCGGTCAGGAGTCTTGAAACACTTGCGAAGCTGAGACACGTGAAACATGTCGTGCACATTTGCAAAGTTGGATGGAAGCTCAAGTTGATAGGCGAGGTCGCCTCTTTTTCCAATGATCTTGAAAGGACCCACATATCTAGGGGCAAGCTTCCCTTTGATACTGAAGCGACGAGTGCCTTTCATTGGAGAGACGCAGAGGTAGACATGGTCTCCGATCTCGAAAGCCAAGTCACGATGCTTGCTATCGTAGTAACTCTTCTGGCGCGATTGCACGGCTTTCATATTTTCACGAATGACTTTGCACATTTCTTCAGCCTATGTGATTAACTCATTGCCAAGAAGTTGGTGTTCACCAGTCTTTGACCAATTAAGAGGAGTACGAGACTTTCTGCCACAGAGAATCTCGAATGGGGCCTTGCCCGAACTCGCTTGGAAGCTATTGTTGTAGGAGAACTCGGCATATGGAAGACAATCTTCCCACTTCATATTGAAAGAAATGACACAAGCCCTGAGCATATCTTCAAGAATCTGATTTACTCGCTCGACTTGGCCACTAGTTTGAGGATGAAAGGCTGTGCTGAAGCGAATGCTGGTGCCCATGGCCTTTTGAAAGGAGTCCCAGAACTTAGAGGTAAAGATGCTTCCACAATTTGAAGATATCAACCGCGGAATGCCGTGCAAGGAGACAATCCTGGAGGTATATGGCTCTGCCAACTGAGCTGCTGTGATAGATTCTTTGATAGGAAGAAAATGAGCCACTTTAGTAAGCTTGTCGATGACAACAAAGATAGCATCATTGCCACGCTTGGAATTGGGAAATCCAGTCACGAAGTCCATCTCAATATGGTCAAACTTCCATCCTGGAATGGCAAGAGGTTGGAGGAGACCAGCTGGCCGTTGGTGTTCTGCTTTCACTCTTCTCCAGACATCACATTCATTCACGAACTGAGCAATTTCTCGCTTCATTCGAGTCCACCAATACGACTGCTTGAGGTCATGGTACATCTTTGTACTTCCAGGATGAATAGATAGGAGTGAATTGTGAGCCTTGTTCGTAATGACTTTACGAAGGTCACCTTT
The DNA here is from genome assembly GCF_056163025.1 of Triticum urartu. Lineage (NCBI taxonomy): Eukaryota > Viridiplantae > Streptophyta > Magnoliopsida > Poales > Poaceae > Triticum > Triticum urartu. Next base: position 224,976,888 of record NC_141878.1, read on the forward strand.
AGGAACAACAATTCGATCCTTGAAGAATAGAGTATCTTTGTCATCAAGGCGATAGCACTTGAACTTGGGTTGGCTCTTGGCAATACCAATCTTCACCTTCTTCACCATTGCATCAAGAAGTTAAGCCTCATGAATCTGATCTTCCAAAGTGGGAGAGACTTGGAGGTTGGCAAGGAATCTTGAGGGACAACTTGGAGATTAAGTTTGCGGAAAGCTTCACAAAGGTCCGGTTGGAAGGGCTTGAGAATCAAACTGTTGCAGTAAGCCTTCCTGCTCAAAGCGTCAACAATGACATTTTCCTTGCCTGGAGTATATTCAATACTCGGATTATACTCTTGAATCATTTCAACCCAACGAGTTTTCCTGAGGTTGAGGTTGGGCTGAGTGAAGATGTACTTGAGACTCTTATGATAAGTGAAGATGTCGACTTTCCTTCCCAACAAGAGATGTCTCCATGTTAAAAGAGCATGGACAACTGCCGCCAACTCGAGGTCATGAGGGGGGTAGTTCTTTTCGTTGGGCTTCAACTGGCGAGAGGTACAGGCCACAACTTTCTTCTCTTGCATTAACACAGCACCGAGACCTTGAAGGGAAGCATCACAGAAAACCTCAAATGGTTTGGATTCATCAGGAGGAGTCAGAACTAGAGCTGTGACTAACTTCTCTTTGAGGGTGTTGAAAGTGATGTCACATTCAGGCATCCAGACATACTTCACATGCTTCTAGAGGAGGTTGTAAAGAGGCTTTGCAATCTTAGAGAAATTCTCAATGAATCTTCGACAATAGCTTGCGAGCCCAAGAAAGCTACGGAGCTGCTTCACATTCTGAGGCGGTTCCCAATTCACAATTGCAGACACCTTCTCAGGATTCACAGCTATGCCCTTGGCTGAGATGATATGCCCAAGGTAGAGAACCTCATCGAGCCAAAACTCGCACTTTGAAAACTTCGCATAGAATTGATGTTCTCTGAGTTTGTCCAGCACCAATCTCAAATGCTTGGCATGATCCTCCTTGTTATTGGAAAAGACCAAAATACCATCGAGATACACCAAGACGAAATCATTTGTGTAAGGGTTGAAGATGAAGTTCATCATGCGAGAGAATGTTGGAGGAGCATTGACAAGGCCGAAAGACATGACAGTGTATTCATAGGAACCATAGCTTGTTCTGAATGCTGTCTTGGGGATATCTTGTTCACGAATGCAAATCTAATGATAGCCCATACGAAGGTCAAGCTTGGAGAATACTTGAGCACCCTTGAGTTGTTCGAAAAGCTCATTGCTGTTGGGAAGTGGGTACTTGTTCTTTATGGTCTTCTTGTTCAATGGACGGTAGTCGACACAAAGTCAGTCCGTGCCATCTTTCTTCTTAACAAAAAGAACACCACAACCCCATGGAGAAGAACTTGGTCGGATCAGACCCATACGCTCTTGTACATCGAGTTGTTTCTTCAGCTCCTTCAACTCTTCTGGTCCAAGCTTGTAAGGACGTTTGCAAAAAGGTTCTGTGCCAGGCTCAAGATCGATGACGAATTCAACTGGCCGGTGAGGAGGCATTCTTGGAAGTTCTTCTGGAAAGATGTCTTGATATTCACAAGCGACTGGAATCTGAGAGATGGCATCCAACCCGCCCTTCTCATTGAGAGAAAACAGTCGAATGGTATCATCACGAGCGGCAAAGATAATCACATCCTCAGACGAGTGTGTCAATTGAATCTGCCTGGCAGCACAATCAAGCTGAGCCTTGTGCTTAGAAAGCCAGTCCATGCCAAGAATTAGATCAATATCCGAGTTACCAAGAACAATTGGAGAGGACAGAAACTTATAGTCGCCCATCATGATAGAAACATCCGGAACCATAGAGCTTGTGTTCATGAATTTACCCGGAGAGACAACTAATAACTGCCTAGACAAATCTTGGAAAGGCAACTCATGCTTAGATGCAAATGGTCTTGAAATGAAACAATGCGATGCACCAATATCAAAAAGAACTCTTGTAGGAATATCATTAACAGGAATGTTACCCATGATCACTTCTAACGAGTCCTCTGCCTGAGCTGCGTTCATCAAGTTGACCTTTGCAGACTTGGGATTATGCTTGACCATTGCATTGCTGGCAGATCTCACAGGAGGAGGAGGCGGAAGACGCCTCTGGTTGAAGCATTTGTTTGCATAGTGACCCTTCTGCTGACACTTGTTGCATGTGACCTCTGAGAGCGGCCGGTGATACGGAGCACTTGACCTTGGAGCATGAGATGAATCTTTGTTCTAAAAGCCTGGGTTGGGTGGGTGGGAAGATCCATAGCCACCTTTACTCTTCTGTTGATACGGTTGACGGAACGAAGGAGGAGGAGGCAACCAGTACTTTTGTTGCTTAGCTGCCACTTGAGTTGAAGAAGAAGAAGGAGTTGCATCCCTGACTCTCTTCTTGGAACCGCACTTGAGCTGAGAAGCCTCTTGCTTTAGTGCCATGTTGTAGAACTCATCATACTTTTTCGGCTCAAAAAGCATGAGAGCTAGTTGCAGATCTTCTCTGAGGCCACCTCTGAACTAATAAATCATGCTCTTCTCGTCAGGGACGTCTTGTTTGGCGAAGCGAGCGAGCCTCTGGAACATGATGTTGTATTGGTAAACAGACATACTACCTTGCTTCAGATTGCGGAACTCCTCACGCTTACTCTCAACAAAACTCTGAGGAATGTGGTGAGCTTCGAAGTCTCGGCGGAAATCATCCCAGGTAATCACACGACCTCCTCTGGAATCTTTGTATTGCCGATAACATTCAGCAGCTTGGTCTTTGAGTTGGAACGAAGCAAACTTGACAAAGTCCTCAGGCCTGACGTTGCTACACTCAAAATGTTTGCAGATATCCATGAGCCAATCGTCAGCGTCTGTGGCCTCGACACAGTTACTGAAAGACTTCGGCTGGTTTGCGAGGAACTGGTTGATAGTAGCAAACTAAACTTGATTGTTGACATGGCCTTGATTTCCTTGGTTGCGCTCTTGCAAGATTTGCATAAGCATCTGCATGTTGGCGTTGGTGGCGGCCATCACAGCTTTCCATGCCTCCGGAGGTGGAGGTGGTGGCGGTGGTTCCGGATTTAGACGCGTTGGAGGAGCCATCCTGAAGAGGGTGTCATCCGTTAGCATCTTGAAAGACATATATTCAAGCTGAATCAATGGATCGAAATTGCAACATATAGCCTTAACATTCGAACAAAAATGAATGAATGGATTCCAAAGTAAATGATCACACTTTCGTAAATTGAGAAGCCACTTAGATAGAGGTAGATGAATAAAAACAACAAGGTACGGATATGAACAAATAATTGGTAAGGATTACCCAATCACAAACCAAAGATCTGCGGGAAGAAATACTAGAGCTACATGAATTCCCACCTATGAAACTCCCGAAACTTTCTGGTTATGCAATCGGGTGTTGGGGATACAGGGGAAGCATAATATCCCACCCAAAACTAGCAAATCCTACATCCAGCTGTATCCATCCTTCAACACATAACCAAGAAACCTTCAGAAATCATTTACCTCAACCTTCAAAAAACCTCCCTAACTCCCGCCCCAGTACTGGGTGGCGTCGAGGTTATCTCACCAACAACTGCATAAAGGAGATTTTTGATGTCGGCGAACTCGGGTATTCCAGAACTGCAACGATAAAATTGTGACGACAACTCCTCGGAGCTCAACTCCCCGGCACACTGCCGCAACCCCTAAATGTCAGGAGGCACCAAGAACAATGTTCTCGTCACAAAACCATCGGAACGATTCCAAGATAACCGCGTGATCCTAAAAAATTTTAGTGAAATTTGAGAAGAGAAGAGTCAAAACTCTACGTCAGGATGCCTCACCAGAGCAACGAAGGGACTGGGAAGTAAAAAGAATCCTACTCTCCGATATATATATATAATCCTAAAAGACTCAAAACATTTTTCTAGACTCAACAACGCCAGCAATTCGATCAAGCAGGGGGCTCCTAAGTCGGGGAAGGCTCTGATTACCAACTTGTAACACCCACGATGCGGCTATATCTCCCACGTGTCGGAGCGCGACTTAGAGGAATAACCGCATAGTAGGCATGTCGCAAGAGGGGTAATCTTTACACATCCCATGTACTGAATCAGATAGAGATAAAGAGTTGGCTTAAAATCGCCACTTCACACAATACATAGATATAGCATTACATCATCCAAAATACAATCAAGGTCCGACTACGGAACCAAAATAAAGACAACCCCAAATGCATAAGATCTCCGATCGCCCCAACTGGGCTCCACTACTGATCGTCTAGAAAGGAAACATAGTAACGTCCTGAGTCCTCGTCGAACTCCCACTTGAGTTCGGTTGCATCCCCTGGAATGACATCATTGGCACCTGCATCTAATTTAGGAAGTAATCTGTGAGTCACGGGGACTCAGCAATCTCACACCCTCGCGATCAAGACTATTTAAGCTCATGGGTAGGAAAAGGTAGTGAGGTGGAGCTGAAGCAAGCACTAGCATATATGGTGGCTAACTTACGCAAATGAGAGCGAGAAGAGAAAGGCAAAGCACGGTCAAGAAGCTACAAAGATCAAGAAGTGATCCTAGAACTACTTACGAACAAGCATAACACGAGACTGTGTTCTCTTCCCTGACTCCGCCGAAAAGAGACCGTCACGGCTACACACGCTGTTGATTCATTTTAATTAAGTTAAGTTTCAAGTTCTCTACAACCGGATATTAACAAATTCCCATCTGCCCATAACCGCGGGCATGGCTTTCGCAAGTTCAAATCCCTGCAGGGGTGTCCCAACTTAGCCCATCACAAGCTCTCACGGTCAACGAAGGATATTCCTTCTCCCAGGACGACCCGGTCAGACTCGGAATCCCGGTTCCAAGACATCTCGACAATGGTAAAACAAGACCAGAAAAGCCGCCCGATGTGCCGACAAATCCCGATAGGATTCGCACGTATCTCATTCTCAGGGCACACCGGATGAGCCAGACGTCGGGTTGGCATAGACCCTGGTTGCCCAGGGGGCGCCGGACATCGCTCAGGTTGGACCAACACTTAGAGAAGCACTGGCCCGGGGGGGTTAAAATAAAGATGACCCTTGAGTCCACGAAACCCAAGGGAAAAAGGCTAGGTGGCAAATGGTAAAACCAAGCTTGGGCCTTGCTGGAGGAGTTTTTTTCAAGGCGAACTGTCAAGGGGTTCCCATTATAACCCAACCGTGTAAGGAACGCAAAATCAAGGAACATAACACCGGTATGACGGAAACTAGGGCGGCAAGAGTGGAACAAAACACCAGGCTTAAGGCCAAGCCTTCCACCCTTTACCAAGTATATAGGTGCATTAAAGTAAAAAAGATATAATAATGATATCCCAACAATAAACATGTTCCAACAAGGAACAAACTCCAATCTTCACCTGCAACTAGCAACGCTATAAGAGGGGCTGAGCAACGCGGTAACATAGCCAAACAACGGTTTGCTAGGACAAGGTGGGTTAGAGGTTTGACATGGCAATATGGGAGGCATGATATAGCAAGTGGTAGGTATCGCGGCATAGGCATAGCAATAGAGCGAGCAACTAGCAAGCAAAGATAGAAGTGATTTCGAGGGTATGGTCATCTTGCCTGCAAAGTTCTCCGAGTTGACGTAAGCTTGATCCTCGTAAGCGTCAACGGGTTCCTCGATCACGTACTCTTCTCCTGGCTCTACCCAAAGCAAGAACACAAGCAAGGGAAACACAATCAACCACGATGCAATGCGCAAGCAACATGATGCAAAACATGGCATGATATGCGGGATGTAATATGCAATGGATATGCTTGCTCCGGAAGGAAAAGATTGAACCAGGCCTCAACTTGGAAAACCAAGTGCGCCGCTAGAAAGATGAGTTGATTTCAGTCAAAATCGATATAAATATCACCGGAATCGGATGCTCGGTTTGCAAATGGCAAGCAAAACAAGAATGACACGATTCTACGATTAACAACACTATGCCATCTAAAATGCAACAAGAAACTAAGCTACTGCACTCTAACATAGCACCAAAGCACATGGCAGTGACCCACTCAAGATGCTTGACAAAAGATGAACACTGAGCTACGGCTAAATCACACAATAGCAGGTTCAAACAAGCATGGCAAAAGTGCAAAAGATAACAGGGTCACAGACTTTGTGAAAATAACAACATGCCGGGACTTAACATCAGGAAGCAATGTTTAGAGCAAGATAACATCAAGCTACAGGATCATAACATAGCAAACAAAGGCATGGCATGAAACTACTCAAAACATATGACAAAAGTCCCTTACTGACCATAAGCCAAAATGGCACAGAAAACATGATGGCACCCATGTAAACATAGCAAGTTTCACTAACAGATTCAGACTTAGCAGAAAACTAGACATGGCAAAACAGAGTTACGTAGGCATGTTTGCGAGCTCGATGCACTCACCACAAGGCATTGCATGACAAACTAAGCATACCTCCAGCAAGAAGACATTATCAAAAAGCTAAACATAGCAAGAACAATCTCATAGCATGCATGCATCAACTACAACAACCTTGGCAAAATTGATTAACATGTAAACAATCTGCCAGGAACATTTTATATGAAAAGTAGAGCAAGATTGAGTCATACTAGGCTACTCCATAATTGCAAACAAAGACATGGATGGATAGAACATAACAATATATCAAAATCATCCTTACTGAACATGCTCAAAAGAGGCATGGATCACTCTGTAGCAACATGAATACATGGCACAAAAATAACATCAGGGAATTGACTTAAGAGAATTCCAAGTCCCTGAAATCAGCAACATCACGAGAGCTACTTTGCATGCTTGTGCTAGTCACCACATTGATCACAAAAATAAATGGCATACACCCCTGTAGAGATGGCATGGCATAGCCCAAAACACATGTAGGGCTCAAGTTCATAGCAGGCACACAATAATCATGGAAAAAATGACAAATGCTCATAATCTGTTAAGAAACAGAAACTAACATTTTATAGCACTCTTGAAACAGCATTTTAGGCATCAAGATGGACTCAAAGAAGCATGGTGCAATGGAACAAAATGAAGAGGACATCCAGACGAACAATTTGATATATTACACGCCCAACACGGAGCTCCGGATGCAGAGTTATGATGCGATGAACATGCCATGAAAATGTTAGGGACTTAGGAAGAAAACGGGGTCAACCCTAGATATTTTGGATTTGGATCCAGATCTAGGCGCACGGAAGTCGAGGCACGTCGGAGCTCTCGCCAGAGCCGAGGTATGCGGTGGCCGGAGTCGAGGAAGGCTGCTGGAGAAGGTCGTCGAAGTGCTCGCGGCGACGAGGCGGCGCGGGCCGGAGGCGGAGCGGCGCGGCCCCTTGAGATCGGCGGCGGCGGTCGGCGCCGGAGCAGGCGGTGAAGGGCGGCGGCCGACGGAGGCGAGCGGCGGCTCGCGGTCGGCGGCGGCGGGCGTGGACCGGGCGGCGGGGAGGCGCTGCGGAGCCGGGCGGCGGCGCCGGACGAACGGGCCGGGAGGGCCCTCCTGGGCCCGGCGGGCCTGCGTGGGAGGGCGGCGAAGTGGGCGCGGGCGTGGCGACGTGGCGCGCCGCAATTGGAGGAGGTTGTCGGTGGCGGACGCTTCCGACCAGAGCGGACACGTCCGGCGGCGCGGGGAAGAATTTTTAGGGTTTCATCTGAGATTGGACGGGGGAGGCACATATTTATACATAGAAGGAGCTAGGAGAGTCCAAATGAGGTGCGGTTTTCGGCCACGCGATCGTGATCGAACGGCCGAGAGGATGGAGGGGGTTTGGATGGGTTTTGGGCCACTTTGTAGGGGTCTTGGGCTGCAACACACACGAGGCCTTTACGGTTCCTCGGTCAACCGTTGGAGTATCAAATGGACTCCAAATGGCACGAAACTTGACAGGCGGTCTACCGGTAGTATATCAAGGCCGCTTGGCAAATCTCGGTCCACTCCGAGAATGTTTAACACCCACACACAAAAAGAGGCAAAAGGGGACGCTGGAGGACATAGGAGTGTCGGATCGCAAAATGGACAACGGGGAAAATGCTCGGATGCATGAGACGAACACGTATGCAAATGCGATGCACATGATTGATATGAGATGCATGACATGGACAAAAAGCAAAACGAAGACAAAACCCAACCATGAGGGAATATCATAACTTAGAGCCAAAATGGTAAGAGTTGGAATACAAATATGGCAAGTTACATACGGGGCGTTACAACATAGTCCTGATAGTATTTGCATATCTATGTTGTAGATCAATAGCTTGCGTTGTAGCTCCCCTATGTTTCTGGATATGTTCCTAGGGAAAACTAAGTTTAAAGATGATAGTAACAATGATGCGGACTGGGTCCGTGATCTGAGATTATCCTCATTGCTACACCGAAGAATTAAGTCCTTGATGCACCGCTAGGTGACGAACCTGTTGCAGAATCAGATGCAGACGTTATGAATGTTTTGCAAGCTCGGTATGATAACTCCTTGATAGTTTAGTGCACCATGCTTTATGGCTTGGAACCGGGACTTCAAAAAAATTGAATGCTATGGAGCATATGAGATGTTCCAAGAAGCTGAAAATGATATTTCAGGCTCATGCCCGTGTTAAGAGGTATGAGACCTCTGACAATTACTTTGCCTACAAGATGGAGGAGAATAGCTCAGCTAGTGAGCATGTGCTCAGAATGTCTGGGTACTACAATTTCTTGAATCAAGTGGGAGTTAATCTTCCAAATAATATAGTGATTGACAGAGTTCTCTAGTCACCATCACCAAGTTACTAGAACTTCGTGATGAACTATAATGTGCAAGGGATGAAGAAAACGATTCCCGAGCCCTTCGCGATGCTGAAATCAGCGAAGGTAGAAATCAAGAAATAGCATCAAGTGTTGATGGTTAACAAGACCACTAGTTTCAAGAAAAAGGGCAAGGGAAAGAAAGGGAAACTTCAAAAAGAATGGCAAGAAGGTTGCCACTCCCACGAAGAAGCCCAAAGCTAGACCCAAGCTTGAAACTGAGTGCTTCTACTGCAAAGGAAATGGTCACTAGAAGTGGAACTGCCCTAGATACTTGGAGGATAAGAAGGATGGCAAAGTGAACAAAGTTATATTTGATATACTTGTTATTGATGTGTAATTTTCTAGTGTTTATAGCAACCCCTCGGTATTTGATATTGGTTCAGTTTCTAAGACTAGTAACTCAAAACAGGAGTTGCAAAATAAACAAAGACTAGTTAAGGACGAGGTGACGATGTGTGTTGGAAGTAATTCCAAGGTTGATACGATCACCATCGCACACTCCCTCTACCTTCGGTATAAGTGTTGAACCTAAATAAAAGTTATTTGGTGTTTGTGTTGAGCATTAATATGATTAGATCATGTTTATTGCAATACGGTTATTCATTTAAGTCAGAGAATAATTGTTGTTTTATTTATATGAATAAAACCTTCTATGGTCATACACCCAATGTAAATGGTTTATTGAATCTTGATCTTAGTGATATACATATTCATAATATTGATGCCAAAAGATGCAAAGTTGATAATGATAGTGCAACATATTTGTGGCACTGCCATTTATGTCATATAGATGTAAAGCGCATGAAGAAACTACATGCATATGGGATTTTGGAATCACATGATTATGAATCATTTGATACTTGCAAACCATGCCTCATGGGCAAGATGACTAAAACTCTGTTCTCTGAAACAGTGGAGCGAGCTAATGACTTATTGGAAATAATACATACCAATGTATGCGGTCCGATGAGTGTTGAGGCTCACGGCGGGTATCGTTATTTTCTGACCTTCGCATCTGATTTGAGAAGATATGGGTATATCTACTTGATGAAACACAACTCTGAAACATTTGAAAAGTTCAAAGAATTTCAGAGTGAAGTGGAGAATCATCGTAACAAGAAAATAAAGTTTCTATGATCGGATCGCAGAGGAGAATATTTGAGTTACGAGTTTGGCCTTCATTTAAAACAATGTGGAATAGTTTCACAACTCACGCCACCTGGAACACCACAGCGTAATGGTGTGTCCGTACTTTATTAGATATGGTGTGATCTATGATGTCTCTTACCAATTTACCACTATCGTTTTGGGGTTATGCATTAGAGATAGTTGCATTCACGTTAAATAGGGCACCGTCTAAATCCGTTGAGACGACACCGTATGAACTATGGTTTGGCGACAAACCTATGATGTCGTTTCTTAAAGTTTGGGGTTGTGATGGTTTTGTGAAAAAGCTTCAGCCTGATAAGCTCGAACCCAAATCGGAGAAGTGCGTCTTCATAGGATACCCTAAGGAAACATTTGGGTACACCTTCTACCACAGTTCCGAAGGCAAGATCTTTGTTGCTAAGAATCGATCCTTTCTAGACAAGGAGTTTCTCTCGAAAGAAGTGAGTGGGAGGAAAGTAGAACTTGATGAGGTAATTGTACCTTCTCTCAAATTGGAAAGTAGCTCATCACAGAAATCAATTCCAGTGATGCCTACACCAACTAGAGAGGAACTAATGATAATGATCATGAAACTTCAGATCAAGTTACTACCGAAACTCGTAGGTCAACCAGAGCATGTTCCGCACCAGAGTGGTACGGTAACGCTATTCTGGAAGTCATATTACTAGACCATAACAAACCTATGAACTATGAGGAAGCGATTATGAGCCCAGATTCCGATAAATGGCTTGAGGCCATGAAATCTGAGATAGGATCCATGTATGAGTACAAAGTGTGGACTTTGGTGGACTTTCCCAATGATCGGCAAACCATTGAGAATAAATGGATCTTCAAGAGGAAGATGGACACTATCGATAGTGTTACTATCTACAAAGCTCGACTTGTCGCGAATGGTTTTCGACAAGGTGTTGACTACCACTACAAAAAAATACACTTCCGTGATGATACGTGTTTGTCACAGTAGGGCACTTTTTTTGTCATGCATGTACATCCATGACAAATTTATGACAGAATCAAGATAGTCATACCTGTGCTGTCGTAGAAGTGTTCCAGGACATTACCGAAATTATCATCACGGAAGTGTCCACTTCCATGACAATAAAGCGCGCGTCACAGAAGTGCTTTCGTCAAGGGTGACCGACACGTGGCATCCACCGTAACGGAACGTCGTTAAGCTATCGGGTCGGGTTTTAGATCCTATAACCCGTTAACAGCCCCGACCAATGGGGATTTTCCACGTGTAAAATCATCATTGGCTAGAGGAAACACGTGTCGGCTCATCATTGGGACAGATGTCATCCACTCACTGGACAGAAGGCGCCTATGATACGTCGACACGTGGCACGGCCCAACGGTGGCCCATTCCTGTGAAAAGACCGGCCCATTTGACTTGGTCAAAAGCTGGCGGGCCGGCCCATGGAAAGCCTATTAACGGCATGTTCACATATAGCCCATTTACAGCCCGCTAATCCAAGGCCTGTTACGCCCTATCCGAATTAGGCCCAATAGCGTCATCTGGGCCGTCCAATATGATTCCAGCCTGTTTTCACTTCTGGCCCATGTATAGCCCATGACGTCTTTCGACCCATATGAGGCCCTTTATAACTCTTGGCCCATTAGCGGCCCGTGCTGAAACTAGCCCGTAATGAACAGTGTATTACTTTACACCCATTAACGGCCCGTGGTGAAACTGGCCCGTAATGAATAGTGTATCACTTTATACCCAGTAACGGCCCATTATTCTGTTGGGCCGTTTCCAGCCCAAGTTAACTTTCGGCCTTCTGAGGGCCCATTTATTCTTGGGCTCATTTGCAGCATTCGGTTACTTACGGCCCGTTACTGTCATTTTCTGTTTGTGGGCCAAATTCAGCCCATCGTTACAGTCGTCCCGTTTGCGGACCGTTAGTCTGTTGGGCCATTTTCATAGCATCACCAAATACGGCCTATTAACGGCCCGTTATGGTCAGCCCATAAAACGTACGATTTCCATTAAAGGCCCACCCGTAAATGAGCCGGCAGCCCATGGATCCTACGAGACTTACAAGGCCCATGGATCCTACTAGACGTAGAAGGCCCATGGATCCTACGAGACGTAGAAGGCCCATGGATCCTACGAGACGTAGAAGGCCCATGGATCCGACGGCCCATGAAGGGCCATGGTCGGTCGAATTGGCCCCCATTTGAACGATATAGCATATTCAAAGAATTATCCTACTCAATACTATCACCTCTAAAAAGCCTACACTATTACAACAAAGAGATCAAGGCATAGAAAGGTAGAATAATCCTACACTATACAATAAAGAAATTATAGCCGATTATACCCACTGGGCATTATGGTTCGGCACAGGTGATAATAAAGCATACACAAACAACAAATTACATACACTGGGCAAATACAGCTCATACATCATGGACGCGCATCAACTTAACTCCATTTGAACTATAATCTCTTCAGAAAATAGGATTGGCCGGATTCAGATAGCACAAATTTCAGTCTGCAAAATCTCCAATTCCTTCATGGTTACCTCAGTGTCTTGTTTCATTTTTTTGACTCCTGCATCTAATACCTGCATGTCCAGTCTCAACTTGTTGATTATACATTGACAATAATGTACACGTTGTCTTGCCACCTCTAGTTGATGCTCGAGAACATCAGCACATTCCAATTACAATCCATAATCATTCGGTAACGGCTATGCCGCACTGCTCGCAGATCTTTGTGTTGATGTCACTTCATCCTGAAATGTTTCTGTAAGTACACATGACTAGGGCAAAAATATAGTTACAACAGTGAAGCAAACAAGACACTATTTTGTACTACATGGCAAAACAGGACTACAATAATGTTACACGTCACTTTCAAAAAAATGTTACACGTCACGAAGCATAAGCAGGTGATATTTTAAAATTTATAAAAAAGATAGTATGTGCAGCCTGCATACAGAAATCCCTCTTAGCTCACCAGAGGAGCATGATGTTGGGGCCCAATCGAAAACACAGATAAGTTACAAATTTAGACAGCACATTGCGTATAAGTAAGCAAGCAGTTGGCCATTCTGTGCCTCAATTAAAGTCTTGGGGAGCATAATGAACAGCAGAGGGTTTCATACAAACATACTACAGCAGGGAAAACTATGCAATCATTAGCGTAGTATAAACTAGATTGTGAGCCTCATGCAATAATAGTTGGTTAATAGACTTCAAAGCTTCAGGCACACTTCGGCAGAGTAATTAAATGGTAAGGCCTTTAATTATGTCAACTAATAGTGATACAAGTACTGAACATCAGGCATGATTATTTGGGCATCTCATTAACTGAGGACAAATAAAGCAATTGAAAAGAGAAAATTAACTATGCCTGAAACAAACAAGGAATTGAACTGTTGAGTTGCATACAGTGACTTACCTTAGATTGAAGAGGCTCAGCGCAGCTCCTACTTCTCTTGCAAGACTCCTTCCTAACATCTTGTACTTGGAAATCCTCAATCTTATCTTCATTGCACCCCCTCTGCAAGGTGACACAAACTAGTTACTCGTCTCCTTGGAAGATAAATATGCATACTTTCCAGTCTGTGAACACAAAAGAATGAATTATAACAAAACAACACCACATAGTGAAACATGCCGCATCTCTTGCACTTGCACACAATGAAATGAGCATTTACTATGTCTGCATTATGTAAAAACTAGGCATACCTTTGAACTGGATCTCCAGGTACTCTTTGGAGAGCCTACTATAGTGTACAACCAACCCTTTATGTCACCTATGAGTTAGACAAGGCCCCACTACAGCAGCCCTTAGTGTTTAAATCGTTGACAAGCTCTGTTAGAGTGTTATGTCAAGAACAGCAAGTAATCGAAGCAAACAGTCCTAGTATGGCTGGCTGATGCAAACAAGCAATTGAACAGATGTGTGAGCAAATCTTACATATCAAGAAAAGAAGCAAAGAAGGAGGCTTAAAGACCATCACTTAACTGACCAGATTTAAGGGGCATTTAAACATCATGTGCAACGTATGAACTAACATAAACATTGCATATTCCAGATTCTACAATGGAATGCACATTATTAGGTTATGCCATGTATGATGATGCCTAAATGTACAGATAGCAGGCAGGAGTGATTCATCATTGCACGCAATTGAATTGCAGGTTAAGGGCCAGTTCAATTCTGCCTTTTTAGGGCATATTGTCAAAATAAGCCATAAAAGATGTAAAGAAGTCATTTTTGAGTTATGGGCTTGGGCTTAACTAATTTCGATTTGGAGGGGGGTGTTTCGGGTAGAACCTCACTAAAAATTGAAGGGAAGGGGAATAGTGAAATGACTCTGTTGTCTGCCTATATTACACTCAAAATGCAACTGCTGACGCCCGTGTCACACCTGACCCTCAAGTAAAAACAAACACGCAAGCATTCATTGCCCTGCCCGCTTGCATCTCCTCTCCCCTTTCCACTATACGATGAATTTCTATGAGCTGCTTCTGCTGCTGCTATATGATGCATTGCTATGAGCTGCTCCTGCTGCTGCTATATGATGAATTGCTATGAGCTGCTGCTGTATGATGAGTTGCTATGAGCTGCTGCTGCTATATGATGAATTGCTATGAGCTGCTGCTGCTATATGATGAGTTGCTACAAGCTGCTCCTGCTGCTGCTATATGATGAGTTGCTACAAGCTGCTCCTGCTGCTGCTATATGATGAGTTGCTACAAGCTGCTCCTGCTGCTGCTATATGATGAGTTGCTACAAGCTGCTCCTGCTGCTGCTATATGATGAATTGCTATGAGCTGCTCTTGCTGCTGCTATATGATGAATTGCTATGAGCTACTCCTACTGCTGCTATATGATGAATTGCTATGAGCTCCTGCTAGTATATGATGAATTGCAGACTGCTGCTGCTGTATGATGCTTTCAGGTGGTGCTGCTATACGATAATAACCAACCACTTGGACCATCGAATTTCAATAAATAATTGTTCTTCATTTAAATGTGGGTCATGCGTTCTTCGTTTAAATTAGGCAATGGGATCTCTATGGAAAACATTGACCAAAGTAGATTGTGCCAAGTAGATGGTATCTTTGTATTTGCATTTTGAGCAAATAGTGATGGTCTATTTTCCTATCATATTAATTACTGCACTGGGTTCAATTTGTGATGTTTGCAAGTCAAATTAATTTCCATATGGGCAGCAAAATGAAAAAAAATATAATGCAATCTAGACTTTCCACTGATCATACCAAAGATAAGCTGAAAACGTAATG
The DNA here is from genome assembly GCF_056163025.1 of Triticum urartu. Taxonomy (NCBI): domain Eukaryota; kingdom Viridiplantae; phylum Streptophyta; class Magnoliopsida; order Poales; family Poaceae; genus Triticum; species Triticum urartu. The sequence goes on from NC_141878.1 coordinate 224,992,162, forward strand.
AAAAGAGCCGGTTGGCTTATTACATGGAGCTTATATTCACAGGTGCTTATTTTCTTAGGATAACTCGTAATAAATGTCCCTAAGAAACTTGGCTAATAGAACTGGCATACAAATAACATGTCACGATGATTGCAATGGAGGAGTGACGTACCATGGCACACTGTATAGGCTCACCGCTGCCTCTCCTTTTTTGCGATGTTCCATGAAATTGCCACATACATCTTGTACTTTTTAATTGTGTAACCCTATCTGCAAGTTGACACGGCTAATTTCAGACATCTCTACATGATACTACATTGCATATCCCTTGCGCATATTTAAACCACCAATTAACGATTGTGTGCATACCATAAACTAGCCATAACTCTGTATGCTGGACTAGCAGGCACTCTAAGGGAGCCTAATGTAGTGCACTAGAATTCCTACATGCCACCTACGATTTTGTGTAATGTACTGCCCCTGTTCCTAAATATATGTCTTTGTAGAAATTCCAGTATGGACCACATACAGATGTATATAGATTCATTTTCGAGTGTAGATTCACTCATTTTGCTCCGTATGTAGCCTATAGTGGAATCTCTAGAAAGACTTATATTTAGGAACGGAGGTACGAGGTAGTATCATGTATGACATCTACATATCTAATTTAGCAGCCAGTAGTAGAAATCATTGTCTGCACAAAGGGATTACGGGTCGAAAATCCTAGCAAAGCATGCTGGCAGGCACAGAACAATACAAGAGAGAGAGACACACTTACAACATCATAGCAATGCCTCAGTCCAGGATCTTGGTTGGCCAAGCTGTTAGATCCAGAAGAAACATCGTCCTTGTAGTTTTTGCCAGCTGCATAACAGGTAACAGCGACCGGTTAGTATATTTGAAGTACATCGGGCAGGTGATGCTGGACGGGTTTAAAGGTGACAAGTACCTAGGCCGTGGCGGGTGCTTGGCATCTCTCCAGACTGTGGGAATCAGGTTAGAAACGTCGAGGGTGATGACGCTGCACTGGCTGTCGGGGTCCAGTAAGGAGATCTAGAACCGTCGAGTAGGGTGTTTGTGGAGCGGCTCCGGTAGGGTGGACTATGGTGTGGGCAAAGCGGATCTATGGCTGTGGACGAGGGCGTAGGTGAAGCTACTCCGGTGGGTTGGGTTAAGGATGGTGTCGACGATGCGGATCTGCGGCCGTGGACGGGGCGTCAGAAGTTGCTCCGGTGGTTGGGTTAAGGGTGGTGTCGACGATGCGGATCTGCGGCTGTGGATGGGGCGTCAGAAGCTGCTCCGGTAGGTTGGATGAGGGTGTGAGGAAGCGGATCTGAGGCCGTGGACTTGTGAGTTGGCAAAGCGGCCCCGGTAGGGTTGAGAATGATATAGGCGAAGCTACTCCGGTAGGGTTGAGGAAGGTGTCGGCGAAGCGGCTCCAGTAGGGTTGAGAAAGGTGTCGGCGAAGATGATCAGAGGCCGTCGACGGGGGCGTCGGTGGGGCGGCTCCGGGGGGTGTGGATGAAGCGTCTCTAGTGGGGAGTACGAATGAGCCGCTGCAGATGCGCGGCGGTTGACGAGAGTATCGGCGAAGCAGATCCGGCGCCGTGGACAAGGCCGACACTGAATGGGTTGTGGTACAATGGTGGATGAGCAGTCTACTTGTTTCTAGGGGAGGTGGGAGAGGTAGATGCGGCCGCAGAAGCAGATCCGGCGAGGTGGACGCCGCTAGCAGTGAATGGGCTATGGTACGCTGGTGGATGAGCAGTCTAGGGTTTCGAGAGGGGAGGGGAGAAAGGGCGATGAAGTACGGGCGACGTGATGTAAGATGCTCTGGTGTTGTGGATTTAGTCGTTTTTGCGGGAGGGGAGAGGAAACGGGGGTGCCATGTAGTGGGGGAACCGGAAGTTACCAAAGCAGCCCCGACCTATCATGTAGATGAGGGCGGTATTGTAACTGTTGGTCTCCATGCACCAAGGACAAAAGGGGGATTTCGCATGCTAAAGACTAAGGTGGCGGAAATTTTAGGAGGCAGGAGATTTTGCCGCCAGCGGGATCGTTCGTATCCAGTTTCAACTAATTTTGGACCGTGCTAGCGGGAAGGTCAGGCTAGACTATGTACATGGGGCACGCGTCAGCAGTTAATAACTGGTGTGAAGTCCACCCTAGAAAAAATACAATAACTCGGGATGATGCGCCGATAACTTGGACGTTCACACGGGCGCGGCCAATCGTACGGGTGTAGTGGTGCGTTCACAAAAAAGGGATCAAACGCTCAACCTATGTATTTCTCGTGTAAATAGATAATTTAGTGCCATTGGTTATTTACTTTAAACATAATGCATTGACGTGTTAGTGTAGAGGTGCACAAAAAGAAATGGATATTGTAGTCTGCTACTTAAAAGTGTTACCTCATATGATTACATAGCCTCCATTTCATAAATTGCGTACCCGTTGAATTCATATATGAATATTACATACATTACTTCAAAATAGAAACTTAAATCATCCAAGACTAGTGAATTTGAATGCAAGAGTAACAATGGTGCATGTTCATGATAGCTACATTGGTTGTTTGAAGAAACATCACTGTAACTTTGGCATGCACAACTAAAAAGGCTTATTTAAATAGAAAAAAATGTGATATGTGAGTGTCCAATCTTTATAGCGTTGAATCGATATTGTACCTTTGGCCACGATACGAAGTAGATATTGACTTATGTTCAAGCGATGCACGTCCACGATCGCTAGATAGTGATACGTGAATGAATTGTGCAATCTCTCTCACACGCATACATATCTCATTTCCCCGTGGGCATCGGAATCACACACGCGCACTTCGTGTATTTCTCTCCCTCCGTCAGGGTTAAATTCGTCTTTCTACCCCGTCCTACAAGTCTCTCACACAGAAACACACACGCTCTCTATGTCTAACATGGCCACCCCTTTAATTCCGCCCACCCACAGCCACTAATGTCTCTCACACATATGCTATCTACCTATCCCTTAATATAGCTAGATATGTGTCACACAAACTTCTTCTCCCTACTAGCAAGATGCCCATGCGTTGCACGGAACATCAAGATGCATTTGTATGAGAAGTTTATCTTGTGGGAGAAAAGGATGACCGAGGGAATGCCTTATTTGAAAATGCGGAGGGGGGTGTGGGTATCCTTTTGCAAAATTGCCATAGTTTCCTTCCTGTCCGTCGGATATAAATTGGATGGCCTATATTGCAGGATGGCAGGAACACCATCATCACCAACTCTGTTTTTTATAAGAGTAGACATATGTGAGTGTCACTGCCCCCCCCCCCACACACCCACACTTCCCAACACCGAAGGAGTAGGGTGACACCTCGATCTTGATACTAATCTATCGACTGGCTTCTCTCTCAAACATACACACACACACTACCCGGCACCGAAGGAGCTAGTAGGGTGGCACATCGATCTTGATAATAATCTATCTACTCCTCTTTCAAACACACACACACACACACTCGCTAGTTGTGCCTCTGTGCCTACCGCGCACACTCTCGATACGTCTTTCTCTCCCTCCCCCCCAACAATGACAGCAGAAGGGTGACAACTCTATCTGATCGTAATCTGTCAATTGGTTTCTCTCTCAAACATTGTGTCTCGGTGCCTCGCTCGGTAGCCCCCTCGATATGTAGACTTCTCGCGCGCGCACAGCTGTAGTGATGATGACGCTGAACCCAGTGTGCCTTGTTTTTACCGGCCTCATGTGATAGTTTTCACCTTGTTTTCTGTTAATTAACAAGGCAACATTTTCTTTGTTACTACTAGTGAATCTGAAATCATTCGGGGCAGACATAAAATATATCACTTCAACCCAATTATCGCAGCAACTATTTTAAAAGAAATAAGCTAGCTGCACGTGCGTTGCACGGAACATCAAGATGCATTTCTATGAGTAGTTTATCTTGTGAGAGAAAAGGTTGAACGAGGGAAGGCCTTATTTACGAACGTGGAGAGACGTGTGGGTATATTTTTGCAAAATTGCCATAGTTTCTTTCCTATCCGTTAGATATAAATTCGATGGCCTATATTGCAGGATGGCACGCACACCATCATCACCAACTCTGTTTTCTACTCCCTCCGTCCGAAAATACTTGTCATCAAAATGGATAAAAAGAGATGTATCTAAAACTAAAATACGTCTAGATACATTTCCTTTTATCCATTTTGATGAAAAGTATTTCCGGATGGAGGGAGTATTTGTCTTTTTAGAGATTTCAACAAGTGACTACGACCGGACCTTACCAACATACTCAAAAAAGTAGTCCATAATTTTGATGTTACCCTCTTTTCTTGGCGGTGCAGTGCCATCTGGATACCTCATAAATAAATAAAGTACTACATGATACTAATATATGATACATGGCGCAGGAGTACTAAGTATTATTAATACAGTTTTGCTAGAACTCATATAGATGAGATATAATTTGGTCTCATTCATCTTTTATAGCCATTGATGTGATGCTATATAAGATGCGTGTGTGCTGACGTGGGTTGTATTTGTTCTTGTGCAACGAACTGACCACTGCATGTCATGTTTGATAGTCTCAAGTCATTAAAAGCATACAAGCCCCACATCTCTTCTTGGTTGATTCCTCTATTTATGTCAAAAAATAAGAAACAATGTGAGAGTTAATGCACCACGCCTATGTGTTTACTATTTGGTTTTCGTAAGATGACTTAATACTCACCTAGACGGAGGGAGTATTCGATTTGACAGCGGGCGGCGCAGTTCCCGATACGGCTTTAATGCAAATGAGGGAGGGAGTAGCGGTTCCCGATATGTTGAACGGCCAATGCATCCTTCTTCAATTAATGTGTGAGGGAAGTAATGAGAGGAGGTCCGGGAAAAGAGGCTGCACGATGTGAATGCAACGCAGTTTGCCCTCATTGCCCTCATATAAAGGTGCCCCTCCATTCTAATGCATCTACCACATCGTACGCACCTAAGCATTTGCCTAAGCACCTACACTAAGCGCAAAAGAGCTCACTCCAGACCCATGGCGGCGATGCTCGTGAGCGGCCAGCGGCTGCGCCAGATGGTCCACGACGCCGGCCTGCGGCATGGCGCCGAGGATCGTCTCCAGATGGTGTTGGAGACTGGCTCGTGGATGGCCGCCTTCGACGCCAACTATGACTCTCAGTTGGACCAGATGATCGTTGCCACCAGCAACAAGTTCACCGTCCTCAAGAAGCTCGCGGACGACATCGTCGTACTCCTCCAGCCCGCGCGCCCGGGCTCCTCATTGCCTGCCACCCTAATCGGCCTCCATGGCCGGAACCTCTTTCAAGCACTGGTGGCCCTGCGACTGCCCGCTGACGCCACGAAGAATGTCCACCTGGAGGTCGCGCTCGCCGCGAGGCGCCTCGCCCTGCAAGAATTCTTTGACCTACACATCCACATGTGCGAGGAAATCGTGTACATAGGTATCTACAAGGCCGGTGAGGACGCTACGACGTTGGCCTTCCTCAACCGGCTGGAAGCCTTGGATGGCTTTGCTGAGAAGCACCTCGACCTCGCCACAAAAGTTGCCGCTCCTTAGCCGCCAGTCGGTGGCCCGACGCACTAAGTTGAGGAGGACGAGGTCATACGTTCGTGGATCCATCTTTCTTCTTGCCTTCTGTAACCACCACTGCGATCGCATCATCGTGGCCTTAATTCTTATTATGTTGTTGCATTCTCGTTCCAGTCAATACCGACATGTGCGATCCATTTGCTTAATTATATGCATCACTGTAACTAGTACTCCATCCGTCAATTTATAAGTTGTTCTTACCTTTTCCATCAACTTCGTGCAATGCGCGGGCATCTTGCTAGAAACACTATAATATGTCTATATAATCCGTATGTGATAGTCCATTTGAAATCTCAAAAAAGACAAATATTTAGGTACGGAGGGAGTAATATATTAGGAGTATATCAAAACAATAGTGATTTCTTTCAAGTTTGTGAACAAATACTACTATTCTACTACTTTGGATCCGTCGCAACGCACGAGCACATTTTGCTAGTAAAAGGAAAAGGCTTGCCGTGTTCCCGTCGCACCCCCACACGTCCGGGAATCGGGAGTACAACACGGCCCGTCCGGCACGACACATGGCTTAGGGATGGCGTGTTGCCTAGCATTTTCACTTTCATGTGGGACCGCTGTTGAGCAAACCGACACCCCGCCCGCCGCCGGGTTGGAAAAAAGAAATGAGGGGAAGATCTAGCTGTAGCACGAAAGCCAAGAAATTTGGTGTCAGACGGGGCTCGTTGATAGAGTAGGAGCATTCCGTACTAGTACTACTCCTACTAGTACCAAGTTTGTACTCCTAATGCTATATTACTAGTACTACCACTATACAACTAGTAGGTACGTGCACGGCACAACATCGTAGGAACAAAAAACGGGAAGATCTTGTTTTGGGTGATTTATCTTTTTTTCAATCAACATAGTATGAATAATATGATGTGGGGGGCACCCATGAAGCTTATGTGGCTTGGTTGCATGGCTACGGAAGGTTAGAGAAAAATAAATAGATAATGTGTTTATAGTGCACTCCACTAAATAGATATATATATATATACTTTGGATCCATTGCAATGGACCGGCACATCTATATCTATACCCCCTATATAGTGTGTGAAAAACTTTGAAAGTTGGTCATTGGATGAAGCCAATCCGCCGGTACAAAGATGGCAAATCCGAGCACTACTGGCCGTTGGATATCATCCACCAGATTCTGCCAAATGTATAATCTAGAAGACTCCATGGTTGAACTTAATTCATGACTAAGGTCCTCTTTGATTCATAGGATTGCAGAAACACGGGAATAGGAAAAAAGTAGGATTGGAATGGCATGTTCATTGGATCCCTATAGGATTTGAGTTTGTTTGATTGTGTCACATGAAAAACAAAGGATTTCTTTCAAGAGGTTGGAGTGCATGTTAGAATTCCTGTGAAACGTAGTACAAATGAATCCTTAGAAAAATATTCTACATGATTCAATCCTACGAATCAAACGACCAACGTAGGAAAAATTCCTAAGGATTCTAATCCTTCAAAGATCCTACGAAAATCCTTTGAATCAAACAGACCCTAACTTTGCCACAACTAAGCTTAGGCAAAGTTATTAGTTCTTCAAAACGAGAGAACCAAGTTGGCAAGCCTAAGGGAATCTTGCCACATTTTTTGTGTGTATGTCATGTGGGACCTTAGTGTGGCTTGCCTAAGGTGTGGCTTGAATCAAACACTCGCCTAAGTTAATCAAACTTGCCTAACCTTACATTCCACCAGATTTTGCCACATGTTAGAATCCAGAAAGCTCCACATGTAGAAGCATAATGCACAAACCACCAGAATCTCATGCGTGCAATGCATGTGTACCTTACTAGTACTAGTTGGTAGTAGTAAGAAACAAATTCCAGTTTTGGCACGAGCTCGTACTGCGGGAGCACCACAAGGCCTGCCGCAGGAGTTACATTTCCCTCTCGGGGCCCACGGGACCGAACTTCGGTGGCTTAGTGGTAGAAACAAGAAACGTGATGGTCACCATGGTTCAACTTCCATGGACAAGCTGTCATGTCTGCTGACACATGTATATCAAAACTAGAGTGTTTATATTTCAAGCACGTGAACAAGTATTATTCTACTACTTTGGATCCATTGCAACGCACGGGCCAGCACATTGGTAGTAGTAGTAGTGTCCATCTCTATCTCTAGAGGCCTTCCCTCGTTCATCCTTTTCTCTCACACAAGATAAACTACTCATACAAATGCATCTTGATGTTCCGTGGAACGCACGAGGATGTTTCCTTGGGGGTCCCTCCAGCGCGGTGTGGCCGTAGTTGCAAGTTGACGCCCCTTGAGATGCCGACGTTGAGGGGCACTCGGATTTCCTCCGATGAACAGGTAAGATGAGTTTGATCACGTAGTAAATGCATTCTAAAGACTACTTCCGTGTCCATTTCCTAATTCTCCCCCTGCCCACTGTTTCACAGGTTAGGCTCGGTGCGAGTGGAGATTGGCTTGCATATGTACGGGAGGGTACCAACATCAATTTGCACAACATTTACAATGGTGAAACCGTTCCCGTAGAACCTTTGTCCAACATTGGGATCAGCCATGCAACGGGCCACCGCATGAATTGGTACGATGGAACCACGGTGAGATTGAATAAGATAGCACGAACCTTGCACATGGCGGTCAAAGGCGGACCATGCTGTCTGCGGCCGATTTGTTGCCGCACGAGTAGGAAGACGTTGTGCTCCTTTCTAACCGCATCTTCGCGATGACAAACCAGGGGACTTATTTTGTATGGGACACATCCTACGATATACTCCCTCTCTCCCAGTTTATTTGTTTTGAATCTTTTCGTTTTATAAGTTTCAAATTCAAATTTAGAGCTCCCCATCACATGTTGAGATTACAATGTCCATTAAATTGTTGCGTGCATGTATAGTAAAGAATCAAATCTCGAGTTTGGCATGAATTCGTGCTGCGGGAGCACCACAAGCCCTAGCGCAGGAGTTACAGTTCCCTCTCAGGGTCGTCGGGACTGAGCTTCAGCGCCTTACTACACCTACCTTTGAGTCAATAACATGTGGACCCGATAGGTGACTGGTCCACATGTAATGCTCCCATAGGCAGAGGGGCAGTGGGGCCAAGAGGAGTGAGCCGCAGGTTGGGGGACGTGTGGTTTCATGGGTTCGAGCGGCATCGTGGGAATCGCGGGTGGCTGTGGTAGAAACTTGATGCTCGCCGCATTTTAGGTGGCCCACATGTCATGCACACAAAGGCATAGGGGCGGTGCGGCCGAAAGGGGTGAGGCGCACGTCGGGGGGCGTGGTGCCATGGGTTGGAGAGGCGTCGTGCGAATCGCGAGATGAAATGTGATGGTCGCCGTAGTTGAACTTCCATGGACAAGCTGTCATGTCTACGGACACATGCACTGCATATCGATCACTGGAAGGAGTAGCAGAGAAAGCTATATATGCGGATAAATAGTTCCTTATAGTCAAGCGGACCCATGCTACTACTCAGTTCCAAAGACATGCACACCATCGAAATAGTCCATCTATATCAATATACACCGAGAGGCAATAATTTTTTTTACAAGAGAGGAAATAGTTCATCCATCCATAATGCCCTCCTGGTGGTGCAGCCTTTTCTTCTTCTTCTTCTTCTTCTTCTTCTTCTTCTTCTTCTTGTTCTCATTCTCTGTGGGAGACGGCTTCGCAACAAGCTCTTTGGACCTTGCAGCTATCTCGAAACTCACACGGGCATCGAGGGCAGCATATTTTATCCGCTCGTATGTCAAGGGATAATTCTCCCATCCAGACGACCTTAGTGCCACCATCTTGTCACCCTTCTGAAGATTTGTACCGAGCACAAAATTTGCTACGCCGAATAGGGATGGTGTCTGTTTATCACAAACTTCTACAGGAATTTTGATTCTGGTTTGTAGGTCAGCGATGCTATTCAAATCAAGGTTGTACGGCTCCAGCTTCTGTTTGTCCCCTCCGATGGCTGCCCCACAGAAGTATACGTCCTCCCGAGACAAGAAATCATGAAGCTCACCTGGTATGGAGGGCGAGTGTATGATGTGGTACACCAAAACATCATCTTCAAAGCACAGCTGAAGGACGGCGGCGCGCTGGATCTTCCCAGGGGCACGCTCCGTGTACTCTGCGTCAAGACCGATGACCCTCGTCTCTACCTTTTCGAGGGTGTTGGATACATTATTGATCCACTGCCGAACAACCCTTGGGTGGACGGTGACGGTGGCAACTATGCGCATCGAGCCTTCGATGAGGACATGTTGGATGCTAAAAACCTGCATCTCGATCTCTATCGCCGTTTGGAACCGCTGGAACGGAGGGCTATGTGAAAGTGCGTTATATCGACTAGAGGGGGGGTGAATAGGCGATTTTTATGAAAGTCTTCAAAACGTGAGAGTTATGAAGACAAACAGTGAAGATTATGCCTATTACTATGCAGCGGAAGTTAGATTACACTAGGCCAGCCATGGTCATGTATTCAATAGAGTGAAAGCGCAATGACAAACAGCTTCAGTGTAATAAGGATCAGGTAGGAAGAAGTTATGAAGGCGAACAGATCATACATTCATGTTGTGAAGACAAAAGATAACGCAAGCATGCAATGGCTTCACAATGAATAACTGTAAGTGAAGGGAAGTGAAGATGAAACCAGTGACACGTTGAAGACAATGATTTGTTGGACCAGTTCCAGTTGCTGTGACAACTGTACGTCTGGTTGGAGCGGTTAGGTATTTAAACCAAAGGACACACAGTCCCGGACACCCAGTCAAGGACACTTAGTCCAAGACACCCAGTCCTCACCGTTTTCTCCTTGAGCTAAGGTCACACAGACCTCGCCCAATCACTCAGGTAAGTCTTCAAAGTAGACTCCCAAACCTTCACAGACTTCGTTCACTGACAATCCACAATTTCTCTTGGATTCTCAGAACACGACGCCTAACCGTCTGGAGGATGCACAGTCCTCAAGTGTAATAAGTCTTCAAATCACACAGACACGAAGACTTAAGTGATGCCCAATTTACTCTGGCTCTGGTTGGTTAGGGCTTTTCTCCTCACTGGGAATTTTTCTTTCAAAGGCTTCGAGGTGGGTTGCTCTCAAACGACAAAAGCCGTGCACTGAAATCTGAGCAGCCAACCGTTTATGGTTGTGGGGGGTGGACTATTTATAGCCACTTGGCAACCCGACCTGATCTGTCCGAAATGACCCTGGGTCACTAAGGAACTGACACGTGTACCAACGGTCGGATTTCGAACTCACACGGCAGCTTTACTTGGGCTACAAGTAAAGCTGACTTGTCTGACTCTGGACAAGATTTTCTCTCATAGGCTTCGCTCGAAGACATAGGATTTGAATTAGGCATCACTTCAGTCATTCTGACTGGTTCTCTTTGACCCCACTTAACAGTACGGTGGTTCCTATGACACAACATGAATGAAATAAAACTACGAAGGATCTAGGTCTTCGAGTTCCAACAGCTTCATAGGGAGTCTTCTCATGTCATTGTCTTCAATATGAATATCTTCATAAACCACCATTGTCTTCAATGTCTTCGTACATTTTTAGGGGTCATCTCTGGTAGTAAAACCGAATCAATGAGAGACTTCTACCTGTGTTTTCCTGCAATTCTCACAAACACGTTAGTCCCTCAACTAGGTTTGTCGTCAATACTCCAAAACCAACTAGGGGTGGCACTAGATGCACTTACAATCTCCCCCTTTTTGGTGATTGATGACAAACTAGTTGAAGTTTTCAATGGGGAACATAATTTGTGAAATAGTAAAGGAATTTGTCTTCATAAGTTGCAAGGGCTCCCCCTGAAGATGTGCATATAAGTAATTTGCCTTTTTAATGCAAATGCACATGGCAGGTTGTACTTGTGGAGATCCACTTCAACTTATGATGACAATCCACTATGTATATGAAGATAATGACATGCATAATGGAAAATGGACGTCTGCAGTAAGAGATGAGTGCGGAATTTATCGTCGCACATGCGGAATTTATCTTCGCATAACGGAGTGACAAGCAGGTAGCAGACGGCCATCAAGGCTAAGTGTTACAACTCAAAGAAGCAAATATAGCAAAAATGGGAGTTGTAAGCACGAAGCAAAATGTAGCAAAATATGAAGACACCCGCCCATAGTGACCCGCTTGAAGACTATAACCATCATATGCTTCTCCCCCTTTTGTCAGTGATGACCAAAAAGGTTTGAAGACATAGAGGTTTCTACGCGTTCCCAGGCGCAGAAGGGTCGGTGGAGTTGTTTGGCGGCGGTGCAGACGAGCTTGGTGCAGATTCGACGCGCGTTGAAGCAGGTGGAGATGATGTCGCGTCGTCTTCTTCTTCAATAATCCGGGCAGACACGGTGGCAGCAGAAGAAGAGAACTCTGACTCTTCAAGTGATGGTGTGCTGCGCATCACCGCTCTTCTTGGAGGCGTGGAGTCAAATTTGAAGTGCTCTATGAAGCCATCCTCATGCAATTCAGCTTCAGGGCACATCATGGTGAGGCCCTTCCAAGTGCGGCGACAGGTCTCGTGTGTGACAAATGCATTCTTGGTTGCCATATTTCTGATGCGATTGACGTCTTGCATGATGCTTCTCATCTGCCTCTTGAGCCAGACGTGATGCCTATCTTGCTTTTGGTGAAGAGCCACAAGAAGCTCTCTGTTATTGAGTGCACGAGCGCGCTTCTTGGGTCTCTTTGCAGCTGTGTTGTTGGTGGCTTCAGTTGATGCAGGGGCACGTGTGGTGCCAGCCATTGGATACACTCGGGAGAGAGCTTCAACACCTTCAATATTTTGAGTGAAGCTCTGGTGTTCTGCATTCTGAAGACTTAGTGGTTGCTTGGCCGGCTCTGGATATATTACTTCAGCAGATGTGTCCACATCTGGCAAAAATATCCTATGATTGCGGGCTGAGGGTTGATAGGAGATTGCAGAGTGAAGCTTGATCAGCCTCATAACCCAAGGAGCATAAAACTTTAATCCAAACAGTTCTGAAGCAGACGCTGCAAATTGACGGATGAAGAGATCCTGTGCATTGAAGCATTTGCCGTGAAGAATGCAGAAGATGAGAGTCTTCATTGCACCATCAATCATTGCATATCAAGAGTGTCCCTTGACAGGCCATAGAGTTCGTCTTATGATATGATATATTGTTCTGGGCAAGTACTCTAAGTCTTCAACGAAGAACCTAGTTGGATAGGGTGCATTTGGAGGAAATGGCTTCATCATTGAGAGCATCTGACTCATATCTGGCTCAGGACGCTGAAATATGCTCTCAATTGCTTCAGCATGGAGTTGGCACCCTTCTTCAAAGAATTCGCCAGGAGTGGGAAGGCCGGTAAGCTCAATTAGGTCGAAAGCATTGGCTTCATGATGGATATTGCCTGTCATCCACTCCAGAATCCATGTCTTCGGATCTCTGTTATGGCCTTTGATATGCAAAGTGGCATAGAACTAGAGCAGAAGCTCTTCGTTCCAGTGCTCTTCGTCAGTGATAAATGGCAGCAAACCCACTTGCTTGAAGCAATCCAGTGCTTCTTCCAGACCAGGCAGACCAGCAACAGCTTCAACCTCAAGGCGCTTGTGAGGAAAGATGCGGCCTTGGTTGTAGAGGATGCATGAATAATAGCTGCGCTGTTGATGGCTCCAGAACCTATCTGATACAATCCGTTCCATTGAATAAGGGTTCTTGGAGCGGTCGAAAAACGTGTTATCTGCCCTGAAGCCGTTGATGTTGAAGGAACCAGGAGCTGATGCAGGACCTGGGAACCTTGGTAGTCGTGGGATCGGCTTCTGGACCTGGGGCCTGTGCGCAATATGATAGTTGAATTGTGGTCCGGCAGCAGATTCAGGCACAGAATGTTCAGGAGCAGTAGCTTCGGTGTCTTCTGAAGCTGTTGTTGGGGAGGGCTCCACATTTGCTTCGGCGTTGTTTGTGGCAGCCTCAACATTTTCAGCTTCAGGCACGTTCTCCTTGAGAACTGCTTCTTGTTGGTGCGGGGGAGTTGGAGCTTGTGGTATTTCTGCTTGCTCTTCGGCTGATGCAGCCGGAATGTCTTCAGCAGCCTGAGCCCTTGGCCCTTTGCGAAGCCTATGGAGTGTAGGCGCTGGTGGAGTTGCAATGGGATGGGGCTCATCTTCCTCCTGTGGGCTATCTGCCCACGACGCATTTTGTGTGATTGGCGTCAATGGACGACCAATACTGATATGTTCGCTTGTCTCAAGCTGAGGAAGGGCTGCATCACCTTGCACATTGTCTTGGGGATCAATGTCTTCAGCAGCATTGGGGTTGGCTGCTGGAATGTCTTCAGCGTGCGGAGCCTCTATGTAAGCAGGCTCATGCACTGTCAACTGACGATCTGCGTCAGGATAGCGGACGCAGAGTGGTTCAACTATCAGGGGCTCTGTGGGAGCAGCCCGAGATTTTTTTGTCTTGCGCTTCTTGATGATGGGTTCAGAAGGAGAGGCTTCAGAATGTTTTCTCTTCTTAGCTTTAGCCTCTGCAGTCCGTGTCTTCTTGTGTTGTGAGGCGGTTGATCGACTCTTTGGCTTCAAGCCAGTCGTTGCAGCGGGGAAGACAATCGGAGCATCAGGTTCTAACCTTGGCGCTTCAGGTTCGGGCACAGCCGCCTTCTTTTTCTTCTTCGCGGCCATCCTGGGGTCAATGCCGGGACGCCCAAGTGCCTTGCGCTTTTCTGCCTCATTGTAGGCTTGCACGCAGCGATCAGCCAAAGTCTTCATGCGTTCTCGCGAGCCTTGAGCTTCGGCACGCGTCTTCAGGAAGTTTTCTTTCAGCTCGTGCAACATGATCTTGAAGTTCTTCACTTCTTGCACACTGAGCTTGGCCACGTGCTTCTTGAACTGAGCCTTTTCATGATCAATTTTCTGCTTCAGTTCTACAATTCGCTGGGCTATTGCAAGTTCTGAAGCGATTGCACCTTGAAAGGCAACGCTGAGGCCTATGGGTAGCTGCAGATCATTGAAGCTTATGTCTGGTGTGTCAAACCATTCATCGATGAAGTTGTGGATGATGGCGACATCAAACAGAGGCAGATTGTTGAAGATTTCAGCCTCCTCCTTGCTCTTGATGAGCTGCTCAAGAGCATCATCTCCAAGATCTTCATCGCTTGAGAGATCAATGGCTTCGCAGCGCAGAATGTCAGCAGCTGTGAGCTCTTTGCCTGTGTGTGGCTGAGGCTTCTTGGCTTCTTGGGGCTTGGACACTCGTGATAAGCCTTCTGACTGCACACTGGCTTCAGGAGGTGCAGTTGCTAAAGGCTTCACTCTTGCGATCTTGGGAGAAGCGGCTGGCTTTGAAGCTTTTGGAGCTTTTGGCTTCTTCTGCTTTGGCTTCAGAGCAGCAGGGGCGTCATCTGACTCAGTATCTGCTGGAGGGTCATTCACAGCAGTCCCTTGGACTAGAATGCGAGTGATGAGGCCTGCAAGATTGGCATACGGCCCGATGATATTGGGATCGGCGTTGCGTGTGCCATCTGCCCTTGGTGAGGAGGGACCAGGGTTGAAGTCAAGCCCAAATTTCTTCTTGTTTATCTTTGCTGACTGTTGTGCAAACTGAAAGTTGCGCTTGAAGAGATTATCATCGCGACACCAGAGAAGTGATGACGGATGTGCCTCAGCTGGCTGTGGTCCTCTCACCATGCATGGATAGAAGCCTTGAGCAATGGCTTCGTCTCTGGACCTGGGTACGAGATTTTTGTATAATACATCTCCCCAAGGTCTCTTGATGGCGCACTTCTCCGCATATTCCTGAGTGACGAAGCGGTAGTGGAACCATTGCTCTGCCCAATATCTTCGAATCCATTGGATTCGTGTCTTGCGCTGACCATAGCTTTCTTCAGGATCAGTTTTGTACATTTCTGCCAATTCATCAGGCAGATCTTTGGACGTTTCACCACGTCGCTGTCTGCCTCCCTTCCTTGCTGCTGTTTCTGAAGCCATGAATAACTTGGAAGGCTTCAAGATGTTCAAAGGCTTCAAAGGCTTCCTTTTGCAAGAACTGGCTTCAGGCGAGTTGATGTGATGCTGCAAGTACTCTGCAAATGAATGCAGACTATGAGAACCAAAGGATTCTCCCACGGACATGTACCTATGACAGCATTAAGGTGCGAGGGAAGGGGAAGAGGTCATATGCATTCTCAGAAGATTTTGAAGATAAATCGGTTTAGAAGACATTGACCTCATTATGCGAAGACATTCACTTATAGATAAGAAGTTGGTTCCAGATTTGTACGAACCCATAGATCAGTACAAGTGAGGAATCTAACTACTTTATGAAGCACAAGTGAATATACTAGGCATGTTATGAGATGCAGCAAGAGATTTAACTGGTGTGAAGAGAAACTTCTTATGGCAGAAAGTGACTGAACTGTAGGATCAAAAGAAGCTGTAAAAAGAGGTTTTATTTACCACACTTGGAACTGCTAGACGAAGTGAGAGTTGAGGCCGAGCAGTTCGATCCTCCGTGCCCTAACATGGCGACGGAAGACACCTACGGCGACGGCGGAGAGAGTGATGTCCGCTGTCGGCGTGAAAACGGCGTCGGAGAGGTTGCGGCAGTGAAGCGCTTCGTCGCCGGCGTCGTCGAGTGCTAGCGGTGGCGCTAGAGTTCGTGCGAGGGTGGAAGAAGGAGATAATGACCGTAGTGAATCGTATATTTATAGGGATAGAGGCGGCACTGCGCTATTACGCAGGTACCCCTGGCGGTTCGCATTTGAGGCACGCGTGGCCAGTTAGAGGACGATTGGGATTTGTCCATGTCCCACGCACGCCTAAATTGTCGGGCGGTCGTTCCTTCTTCTCCGGATCTTATGTGGAGGAATGAGCATTAAAAACGGACTTTTATGGTTGTCACTATGTCTTCAGCTGACAAGGACACAGTGAAGACATTTGACAGTTTCAACAGAATGCATATGTCTTGGAATGATAGAGTTTGAGATAGAAAGCATAGAGAGGTTAGGGTCCGATCACATTCACTTAGTTCAAAAGATTCAACCAAGAAGACATAGCTATAAGTGAATGCTGTAGAGGACAGAACATCAGTACATATATATCCATATAATTAACGCAGTGAAGATAATCATGAAGACATATTGAGAATGAAACCAAACCAATTGTGAAGACATTGAGAGGTAACGCCATGAGAGAAATACTTCAAAATGGAACGTTTGATGGTGACGTTACCCACCGTATAGGAAGTATTAGACCCAGACACGGCGCACAATTATCGTGGCGCTCCGAAGTCAAATTCCACATTAATGTATTCACACTTAGAATGTATGTCTTCATTGTTTGAAGATATATGCTACTTCGTGTGTTGCACATCTAAGTCATCAATATGCTTAAGTGTTAGGATGTGTGCTTGATCACAGGACATTTGAGGATTCCAAGATATTTAGCTCACACCGTAACTTGCAAAATCTCTTCTCATCCAAGGGCTTTGTGAAGATATCTGCCAATTGCTCTTCAGTGTTGACGTGTATGATATCAATGTCTTCCTTCACAACATGATCTCTGAGAAAGTGATGACGAATTTCAATGTGCTTTGTCTTCGAGTGCTGAACTGGGTTGTTGGCAATCTTGATGGCGCTTTCGTTGTCGCAGTAAAGTGGCACTTGCTTCAGATGAATGCCATAATCCTTGAGTGTTTGCTTCATCCACAGAAGCTGAGCGCAGCAAGATCCAGCAGCAATGTATTCAGATTCAGCAGTGGAGAGAGATACACAATTCTGCTTCTTTGAAGACCAACATACAAGTGATCGTCCCAGAAAATGACATGTGCCTGATGTAGATTTGCGATCAACTTTGTCGCCAGCATAATCAGCATCCGAAAATCCAACCAGATCAAACTCTGAGCCCTTTGGATACCATAATCCTAGAGTTGGGGTGTGAGCCAAATATCGAAGAATTCGCTTCACAGCTAAGTGATGCGACTCCTTTGGTGTCGCTTGAAATCGAGCACACATGCAAACACTAAGCATGATATTTGGCCTAGATGCACATAAATAAAGCAAAGACCCAATCATGGAGCGGTATACCTTTTGATCGAACTCTTTACCATTGTCGTCGGGACCCAGATGATGCTTGGCTGGCATTAGTGTTGTGAAGCCTTTGCAGTCTTGCATACCGAACTTCTTCAGGCACTCTTTAAGATATTTCTCTTGAGATATGAAGATGTCGTTGCGTTGTTGCCGTATTTGAAGACCGAGAAAGAAGTTCAGCTCCCCCATCATGGACATCTGATATTGCTCTTGCATCATGTATCCAAACTCTTCACTATACTTCTGATTGGTGCAGCCGAAGATAATGTCATCCACATATATTTGGCACACAAACAGTTCACCATCATATGTCTTCATGAAAAGAGTGGGATCCAGGGAACCAGGTATGAAGCCTTTGCTCTTCAGAAAGTACTTGAGTGTATCATACCAGGCCCTGGGGGCTTGTTTGAGGCCATACAGTGCCTTGTTGAGCTTGTATACCATATCAGGATGTTTTGGATTTTCAAAGCCAGGTGGTTGTGCAACATACACTTCTTATTCAATCTTGCCATTGAGAAAGGCACTTTTCACATCCATTTGATATAGAAGTATGTTATGATGATTTGCATAGGCCAGCAGTATGCGTATGGCTTCAAGCCTAGCCACAGGAGCAAATGTTTCATCGAAGTCAATGCCCTCCACTTGAGTATATCCTTGAGCAACTAGACGAGCTTTGTTTCTGACAACTTGACCATGCTCATCTTGCTTGTTGCGGTATATCCATTTGGTGCCTATTATGTTGTGCTTCCGTGGATCAGGACGCTTAACCAGTTCCCATACATTATTCAGCTCAAACTGTTGAAGCTCTTCTTGCATAGCTTGAATCCATTCAGGTTCCATGAAGGCTTCTTCAACTTTCTTGGGTTCTGATATTGAGACGAATGCGAAATGCCCATAGAAGTTTGTTAGCTGAGTTGCCCTTGAACGAGTGAGTGGACCAGGTGCATTGATGCTGTCCAGTATTTTGTCAATTTGTACTTCATTTGCAACACGAGGGTGTGTGGGGCGAAGACTTTGCTCTTGCTGATCTATGTGGTCATTTGAAGGTATATCTTCACACTGAGCATTGTCTTCATGCGGATCAGGTGCTGAGATGATAAGTTCTTCTTCAGGTTGGGCTTCAGAAGGTACAATTTCTCCAGTTCCCATAAGCTTGACTGATTCATTTGCTGGAACTTCATCTGGCACATTTGGCAATTGCTCTCTTTGTGATCCATTTGTTTCATCAAATCGCACATCCACTGTTTCAACCACTTTGTAGTGGAAGAGATTGAAGACTCTGTAGGAGTGCGAATCCTTTCCATATCCAAGCATGAAGCCTTCATGTGCTTTTGGTGCAAACTTTGAGGTGTGGTGTGGGTCCTTGATCCAGCATTTTGCGCCAAATACTCTGAAATAACTGACATTTGGCTTCTTGCCAGTTAGGAGTTCATAGGATGTCTTGTTCAGGAGCTTGTGAAGATAAACACGATTGATTGTATGGCATGCAGTATCAATGGCTTCAGTCCAGAATTTTCTTGGAGTCTTGTATTCATCTAGCATTGTTCTAGGGCATATTTCCATTAAGGACATCGTTGAGCTACTTCGTTTGGCTTGCGTTTTTTAGAGCGGAGATGAATTTTAGCGAGCGGAGATAGCAGCTCCTTAGAGGATTAGAATTCTTTGAAAAAAATTCCTATATCAGTCATTTGATTCTTACAATTGAACCTTGTGAGATTTATTTTATTTTTCTTCTAAGAATCCATATGTACTACATTCTATAGAGATTATAATATCCACTCAAACCATTCTTTATTTTTCATGTGATACAACCATACAAATCAAAACCATGTAAGATGTTGATGGGCTATTCCTAGGTTCTCAAATCGTGTGAATCGAATGACTTCCTTCATGCGCTTTCATCCTCGCTCTCTAACCATTGCCCACTCCTTATTGCTAGTGACAAGGGGACGACGAGACCCAAAACATTCAGATTTGAAAATTTCTGGATCAAAGTGCCCAACTTCCAAGATGCTTGGGATGAAAAGGTGAACCATTCTGAGCCCTATCATGTGTTGTTCCGCAAACTTAAAAAACAAGTCAGCGCCTTTTGACATGGAGCTGAAATATCTTCTCTAATCACAAAGTTCAACTCCATATGGACCTTGAGATCATCCTTCGGCTGGACATGGCACAAGAGGAGAGGTCCCTTAGCTCCGGTGAACGTGACCTCACAAGAGAGCTTAAAAGAAAGGTCGTGGCCTTGGCTGTTCTGGAAAGGGCCCGAAAGACACAGTCCTCATGAATCACCTTGCTCAAAGAGGGAGATGCTAACACTTGCTTCTTCCACCTCCGGATCAACCATCAAAGAAGAAAGAATTTTATCCACCGCCTCAAGCATAACACTGGATGGGTCACAAATCACAATGACAAGAAAGATATTGTGCAATCTCACTTTGCTAGAGCCACTGGTAAAGGCCCCCTACGCTGCAAGGACTTCAATTGGTCTTGCATCCCCCCTTCAACTTGTGACCTCCCGGATTTAGATGCCCCGTTCATGGAGGAGGAAGTGTTGGGGATCGTAGCAGACATTTAAAATTTTCTACGCATCACCAAGATCAATCTATGGAGTAATCTAGCAACGAGAGAGAAGAGAGTGCATCTACATACCCTTGTTGATCACTAAGCGGAAGCGTTCAAGAGAACGGGGTTGATGGAGTCATACTCGTCGTGATCCAAATCACCGATGATCCTAGCGCCGAACGAATGGCACCTCCGAGTTCAACACACGTACGGAGCGGAGACGTCTCCTCCTTCTTGATCCAGCAAGGGGGGAGGAGAAGTTGCTGGAGATCCAGCAGCACGACGGCATGGTGGTGGAAGTAGCGGGATCCCAGCAGGGCTTCGCCAAGCGCAAGAGGGGAGGAAGAGGTGTCACGGGAGGGAGGGAGGCGCCAGGGCTTAGGGTGCTGCTGCCCTCCCTCCCCTCCACTATATATAGGGGTCCTGGGGGGCGCCGGCCCCTAAAGATCCCATCTAATGGGAGGGGCGGCGGCCTAGGGGTTGGCTTGGCCCCCAAGCCAGGTGGAGGCGCCCCCACCCCTTTAGGGTTTCCAACCCTAGGTGCAAGGGAGGCCCAAGGGGGTGCACCAGCCCACCAGGGGCTGGTTCCCACGTCACTTCAGCCCATGGGCCCCTCCGGGACAGGTGGCCCCACCCAGTGGACCCCCGGGACCCTTCTGGTCGTCCCGGTACAATACCGGTGACCCCGAAACTCTCCCGGTGGCCGAAACTGGACTTCCTATATATATATATATATATATATATATATCTTTACCTCCGGACCATTCTGGAACTCCTCGTGACGTCCGGGATCTCATCCGGGACTCCGAACAACTTTCGGATATCCGCATACTAATATCTCTACAACTCTAGCGTCACCGAACCTTAAGTGTGTAGACCCTACGGGTTCGGGAGACATGTAGACATGACAGAGACAACTCTCCGGCCAATAACCAACAGCGGGATCTGGATACCCATGTTGGCTCCCACATGCTCCACGATGATCTCATCGGATGAACCACAATGTCGAGGATTCAATCAATCCCATATACAATTCCCTTTGTCTACCGGTATAGTACTTGCCCGAGATTCGATCGTCGGTATCCCGATACCTTGTTCAATCTCCTTACCGGCAAGTCTCTTTACTCGTTCCGTAACACATCATCCCGTGATCAAATCCTTGGTCACATTGTGCACATTATGATGATGTCCTACCGAGTGGGCCCAGAGATACCTCTCCGTTTACACAGAGTGACAAATCCCAGTCTTGATTCGTGCCAACCCAACAGACACTTTCGGAGATACCCGTAGTGCACCTTTATAGCCACCCAGTTATGTTGTGGCGTTTGGTACACCCAAAGCATTCCTATGGTATCCGGGAGTTGCATAATCTCATGGTCTAAGGAAATGATACTTGACATTAGAAAAGCTTTAGCAGACGAACTATACGATCTTGTGCTAGGCTTAGGATTGGGTCTTGTCCATCACATCATACTCCTAATGATGTGATCCCGTTATCAATGACATCCAATGTCCATGGTCAGGAAACCATGACCATCTATTGATCAATGAGCTAGTCAACTAGAGGCTTACTAGGGACATGGTGTTGTCTATGTATCCACACATGTATTATGGTTTCCGGTTAATACAATTATAGCATGAACAATAGACAATTATCATGAACAAGGAAATACAACAATAACCATTTTATTATTGCCTCTAGGGCATATTTCCAACAGTCTCCCACTTGCACTAGAGTCAATAATCTAGTTCACATCACTATGTGATTGTAATGAATCCAACACCCATGGGGTTTGTTCATATCTTGCTTGTGAGAGAGGTTTATTAGTCAATGAGTCTGAACCTTTCAGATCCTTGTGTGCTTTACAAATCTCTATGTCATCTTGTAGATGCAGCTACCACGCGCTACTTGGAGCTATTCCAAATAACTGTTCTACTATACGAATCCGGTTTACTACTCAGAGTCATCCGGATTAGTGTCAAAGTTTGCATCGACGTAACCCTTTGCGACGAACTCTTTTACCACCTCCATAATCGAGAAAATTCCTTAGTCCACTAGTCACTAAGGATAAGTTCGACCGCTGTCGTGTGATCCATTCCTGGATCACTCTTGTACCCCTTGACTGACTCATGGCAAGGCACACTTCAGGTGCGGTACACAGCATAGCATACTGTAGAGCCTACGTCTAAAGCATAGGTGACGACCTTTGTCCTTTCTCCCTCTTCTGCCGTGGTCAGGTCTTGAGTCTTACTCAATATTCACACCTTGTAACATAGCTAAGAACTCCTTTGCTGATCTATTTTGAACTCCTTCAAAATCTTGTCACGGTATGTATTCATTTAAAAGTACTATTAAGCGTTTTTGATCTATCCTTATAGATCCTGATGCTCAATGTTCAAGTAGCTTAATCCAGGTTTTCCATTGAAAAACACTTTTCAAATAACCCTATATGATTTACAGAAATTCTACATCATTTCTGATCAACAATATGTTAACAACATATACTCATCGAAAATTCTATAGTGCTCCCACTCACTTCTTTGGAAATACAAGTTTCTCATAAACTTTGTATAAACCCAAAATCTTTGATCATCTCATCAAAGCGTATATTCCAACTCCGAGATGCTTACTCCAGTCCTTGGAAGGATTGCTGGAGCTTTGCATACTTGTCAGCATCTTTCAGGATTGACAAAACCTTCTGGCTGTATCACATACAACCTTTCCTCAAGAAAAATGTCGAGGAAACAATGTTTTTTTACATCCTATCTGCAAGCTTTCATAAATAATGCAGTAACTGCTAACATAATTCCAACAGACTCTTAGCATCGCTATGAGTGAGAAAGTCTCATCGTAGTCAACTCCTTGAATTTGTCGGGAAACATCTTAACGACAAGTCGAGCTTTCTTAATGGTGACACTTACCATCATTGTATGTCTTCCTTTTAAAATCCATCTGCACCCAACAGCCTTACGACCATCAAGTGGTTCTTTCAAAGTCTATACTTTCTTTTATACATGGATCCTCTCTCGGATTTTTTGGCCTCGAGCCATTCTTCGGAATCTGGGCCCACCTTCACTTCTCCATAGCTCGTAGGTTCATTGTTGTCTAGCAACATGACTTCCAAGACAGGATTACGTACCACTCTGACATAGTATGCATCCTTGTTGACCTATGAGGTTTGGTAGTGACTTGATCTGAAGTTTCATGATCACTATCATAAGCTTCCACTTCAATTGGTGTAGGTACCACAGGAACAACTTCTTGTGCCCTGCTACACACTAGTTGAAGTGACGGTTCAATGACCTCATCAAGTCTCCACCATCCTCCCACTCAATTCTTTCGAGAGAAACTTTTCCTCGAGAAAGGACCCGTTTCTAGAAACAATCACTTTTGCTTCCGGATCTGAAATAGGAGGTATACCCAACTATTTTTGGGTATTCTATGAAGATGCATTTATCCGCTTTGGGTTTGAGCTTATTAGCCTGAAACTTTTTCACATAAGCGTCGCAGCCCCAAACTTTTAAGAAACGACAGCTTAGGTTTCTCTAAACCATAGTTCATATGGTGTCACCTCAACGGAATTGTGTGGTTCCCTATTTAAAGTGAATGCGGTTGTCTCTAATGCCTAACCCGTAAACGATAGTGGTAATTTGATAAGAGACATCATGGTATGCACCATATCCAATAGGGTGCAGTTGTGATATTCGGACACACCATCACACTATGGTGGTCCAGGCGGTATTAGTTGTGAAACAATTTCCACAATGTCTTAATTGTGCGCCAAACTCGTAACTCAGATATTCATCTCTATGATCATATCATAGACATTTTATCATCTTGTCACGACGATCTTCAACTTCACTCTGAAATTACTTAAACCTTTCAATAATTCAGACTTGTGTTTCATCAAGTAAATATACTCAGTATCTACTCAAATCATCTGTGAAGTAAGAACATAACGATATCCACTGCGTGCCTCAGCACTCATTGGACTGCACACATCAAAATGTATTACTTCCAACAAGTTGCTTTCTTGTTCCATCTTACTGAAAACGAGGCCTTTCAGTCATCTTGCCCATGTGGTATGATTTGCATGTCTCAAGTGATTCAAAATCAAGTGAGTCCAAACGATCCATCTGCATGGAGTTTCTTCATGCATATCTACCAATAGACATGGTTCGCATGTCTCAATCTTTTCAAAAACGAGTGAGTCCAAAGATCCATCAACATGGAGTTTCTTCATGCATATCTACCAATAGACATGGTTCGCATGTCTCAATCTTTTCAAAAACGAGTGAGTTCAAAGATCCATCAATATGGAGCTTCTTCATGCGTTTTATACCAACATAATGGCAGTGCCACAAGTGTGTGGTACTATCATTACTATCTTATATCTTTTGGAATGAACATGTGTATCACTACGATCGAGATTCAATAAACCATTCATTTTAGGTGCAATACCATTGATGGTATTATTCAAATAAACAGAGTAACCATTATTCTCCTTAAATGAATAATCGTATTGCGATAAACATAATCTAATCATGTATATGCAAACACCAAATAACAATTATTTAGGTTTAACACCAATATCGATGGTAGAGGGAGCATGCGATGCTTGATCACACCAACCTTGGAAACACTTCCAACACATATCATCAACTCACCTTCAGCTAGTCTCTATTTATTTTGTAGCCTTTTATTTCGAGTTACCAACACTTAGCAACTGAACCGGTATTTTAATACCCTGGTGCTACTAGGAGTACTAGTAAAGTACACATTATAATGTGTATCCAATATACTTCTGTCGACCTTGCCAGCCTTCTCATCTACCGAGTATCTAGGGTAGTCTGATTCAGTGACCGTTCCCGTCATTATAGAAGCACTTAGTCTCGGGTTTGGGTTCAACCTTTGGTTTCTTCACTAGAGCAGCAACTGATTTGTCGTTTCATGAAGTATCCCTTCTTTCCCTTGCCCTTCTTGAAACTAGTGGTTTAACCATCAACAATTGATGCTCCTTCTTGATTTCTACTTTCGCGGTGTCAAACATCGTGAGTTGCTCAAGGATCATCATGTCTATCCCTGATGTGTTATAGTTCATCACGAAGCTCCAATAGCTTGGTGGCAGTGACTATGGAGAACCATCACTATCTCATCTGGAAGATTAACTCCCACTCGATTCAAGCGATTGTAGTACTCAGACAATCTGAGCACATGCTCAACGATTGAGCTTTTCTCCCTTAGTTTGCAGGCTTAATAAACTTGTCAGAGGTCTCATACCTCTTGACGGTGGCACTAGTCTGAAATTCCAATTTCAGTCTTTGGAACACCTCATATGTTCTGCGACGTTTCAAAAACGTCTTTGGTGCCACATTTCTAAACCATTAGTATTACGCACTGAACTATCACGTAGTCATCAAAACGTGTATGTCAGATGTTTCCCAACATCTATAGACGACGCTCGAGGTTAAACACACTGAGCGGTGCATTAAGGACATAGCCCTTCTGTGCAGCAATGAGGACAATCCTCAGTTCACGGACTCAGTCCGCATAATTGCTACTGTCAACTCTCAACTAAATTTTCTCTAGGAACATATCTAAAATAGTAGAACCAAAGCGTGAGCTACGACATAATTTGCAAAGACCTTTTGACTATGTTCATCATAATTAAGTTCATCTAATCAAATTATTCAATGAACTCCCACTTAGATAGACATCCCTCTAGTCATCTAAGTGATACATGATCTGAGTCAACTAGGCCGTGTCCGATCATCACGTGAGATGGACTAATCATCATCGGTGAACATCTTCATGTTGATCGTATCCACTATACGACTCATGTTCGACCTTTCGGTCTTCCGTGTTCCGAGGCCATGTGTGTACATGCTAGGCTCGTCAAGTTAACCTAAGTGTATTGCGTGTGTAAATCTGGCTTACACCCGTTGTATGCGAATGTTAGAACCTATCACACCCGATCATCACGTGGTGCTTCGGAACAACGGACCTTAGCAACGGTGCACAGTTAGGGGGAACACTTTCTTGAAATTATTGCGAGGGATCATCTTATTTATGCTACCGTCGTTCTAAGCAAATAAGATGTGAACATGACAAACATCACATGCAAATCATAAAGTGACATGATATGGCCAATATCATCTTGCGCCTTTGATCTCCATCTTCGAGGCGCGGCATGAACACCATCTTCACCGGCATGACACCATGATCTCCATCATCATGATCTCCATCATCGTGTCTTCATGAAGTTGCCTCGCCAACTATTACTTCTACTACTATGGCTAACGGTTATCAATAAAGTGAAGTAATTACATGGCATTTTCATTGACACGCAGGTCATAAATAAATTAAGACAACTCCTATGGCTCCTGCCGGTTGTCATACTCATCGACATGCAAGTCGTGATTCCTATTACAAGAACATGATCAATCTCATACATCACATATATCATTCATCACATCCTTTTGGACATATCACATCACATAGCATACCCTGCAAAAACAAGTTAGACGTCCTCTAATTGTTGTTGCATGTTTTACGTGGCTGCTATGGGTTTCTAGCAAGAACGTTTCTTACCTACGCAAAACCACAACGGTGATATGCCAATTGCTATTTACCCTTCATAAGGACCCTTTTCATCGAATTCGATCCGACTAAAGTGGGAGAGACAGACACCCGCCAACCACCTTATGCATCAAGTGCATGTCAGTCGGTGGAACCTGTCTCACGTAAGTGTACGTGTAAGGTCGGTCCGGGCCGCTTCATCCCACAATGCCACCGAATCAAGATAAGACTAGTAACGGCAAGCAAATTGAACAAATCATCGCCCACAAATACTTTGTGTTCTACTCGCGCATAGAATCTACGCATAGACCTAGCTCATGATGCCACTGTTGGGGATCGTAGCAGAAATTTAAAATTTTCTACGCATCACCAAGATCAATCTATGGAGTAATCTAGAAACGAGAGAGAAGAGAGTGCATCTACATACCCTTGTAGATCGCTAAGCGGAAGTGTTCAAGAGAACGGGGTTGATGGAGTCGTACTCGTCATGATCCAAATCACCGATGATCCTAGCGCCGAACGGACGGCACCTCCGCGTTCAACACACGTACGGAGCGGAGACGTCTCCTCCTTCTTGATCCAGCAAGGGGGGGAGAAGTTGATGGAGATCCAGCAGCACGACAGCGTGGTGGTGGAAGTAGCAGGATCCTGGAAGGGCTTCGCCAAGCGCAAGCGGGGAGGAAGAGGTGTCACGGGAGGGAGGGAGGCGCCAGGGCTTAGGGTGTTGCTGCCCTCCCCTCCACTATATATAGGGGCCCTGGGGGGCGCCGGCCCCTAGAGATCCCATCTAATGGGAGGGGGCCTAGGGGTTGGCTTGGCCCCCAAGCCAGGTGGAGGCGCCCCCACCCCTTTAGGGTTTCCAACCCTAGGCGGAAGGGAGGCCCAAGGGGGGCGCACCAGCCCACCAGGGGCTGGTTCCCATGTCACTTCAGCCCATGGGCCCCTCCGGGACACGTGGCCCACCCGGTGGACCCCTGGGACCCTTCCGGTGGTCTCGGTACAATACCGGTGACCCCGAAACTCTCCCGGTGGCCGAAACTGGACTTCCTATATATATATATATATATATATATATATATCTTTACCTCCGGACCATTCCGGAACTCCTCGTGACGTCCGGGATCTCATCCGGGACTCTGAACAACTTTCGGTTATCCGCATACTAATATCTCTACAACTCTAGCGTCACTGAACCTTAAGTGTGTAGACCCTACGGGTTCGGGAGACACGTAGACATGACAGAGACAACTCTCTGGCCAATAACCAACAGCGGGATCTGGATACCCATGTTGGCTCCCACATGCTCCACGATGATCTCATCGGATGAACCACGATGTCGAGGATTCAATCAATCTCGTATATAATTCCCTTTGTCTACCGGTATAGTACTTGCCCGAGATTCGATCGTCGGTATCCCGATACCTAGTTCAATCTCCTTACCGGCAAGTCTCTTTACTCGTTCCGTAACACATCATCCCGTGATCAACTCCTTGGTCACATTGTGCACATTATGATGATGTCCTACCGAGTGGGCCCAGAGATACCTCTCCGTTTACACGGACTAACAAATCCTAGTCTCGATTCGTGCCAACCCAACAGACACTTTCGGAGATACCCGTAGTGCACCTTTATAGCCACCCAGTTACGTTGTGGCGTTTGGTACACCTAAAGCATTCCTAAGGTATCCGGGAGTTGCACAATCTCATGGTCTAAGGAAATGATACTTGACATTAGAAAAGCTTTAGCAGACGAACTATACGATCTTGTGCTAGGCTTAGGATTGGGTCTTGTCCATCACATCATTCTCCTAATGATGTCATCCCGTTATCAATGACATCCAATGTCCATGGTCAGGAAACCATGACCATCTATTGATCAACGAGCTAGTCAACTAGAGGCTTACTAGGGACATGGTGTTGTCTATGTATCCACACATGTATTATGGTTTCCGGTTAATACAATTATAGCATGAACAATAGACAATTATCATGAACAAGGAAATGCAACAATAACCATTTTATTATTGCCTCTAGGGCATATTTCCAACAGGAAGTTCGTCGTGCAATCTATGATCTCCCTAGCGACAAGGCCTCGGGTCCGGACGGCTTCACTACTGCTTTCTTCAAGGAATGTTTGGATATTGTAAAACCTGAATTTATGCAAGTGATCAACAATTTTTGGCCCTCCGCGTCTCCAACCTTCATTGCTCAACTCTGCCAACATTGCTCTCATTCCCAAAAAAGATGGGGCGAAGGACATCTCTAACTTTAGGTCCATAAGTCTTATTCATATTGTTGCAAAGGTCTTAGCTAAGATGATGGGCACTCGCCTTGCTCTTCACATGCCCAACCTCGTTTCCAATACTCAAAGTGCTTTCATCAAGAAAAGGAGTATCCATGATAACTTTATGTACGTCCGCAACTTGGCTCGTCGGCTGCACCGCAATAAAGCTCCATCCTTTCTATTCAAGCTTGACATCAAGAAGCCTTCGACTCTGTGAGATGGTATTATTTGATGAATTTACTTCATCGCCACCAGTTTTGAGATTGGGTCTCCGCCTTCCTATCCACGGCCTCATCTAGAGTTTTGCTAAACGGTGTTGCTGGTGACCCAATTAAGCATGGTTGTGGTCTTCGGCAGGGGGATCCCCTCTCCCCTCTGCTTTTTGTCCTCGCTATTGACCCGCTCCATCACATCCTCGCCAAGGCTACCGATCAAGGCCTGCAGCATCCTCTTCGTGGTCGGACCATCCGTGCATCCTTGTATGTAGATGATGGTACTATCTTTTTCGCGTCGATCAAGGAAGATATTCACTTCTTGGCTTTGACTCTGATCTCCTTTGGGGAGGTTACCAGCTTGGTCACCAACTGCGCCAAAAGCCTTGTGGCGCCCATTCGTTGCGGCAACATCGACCTTGATGACATTTTGCAGGCCTTCCCAGCGGTCCGGGCTACCTTCCCCATGCGATATCTTGGTATTCCGTTGTCAGTTAGAAGACTAAAGCGTATCCACTTTCAGTATTTGGAGGACAAGGTGGCGGGAAAGCTTCCACCTTGGTCGACTATGCATGTGGCTACGCTGGAGCGCATTGTCTTGGTCAAGGTTGTGATCACTGCCATTTCCATTTACCACCTGATGCCTCTTGACCTTCTAGTTGAAGTGATGAATAAGATCGATAGCATGCGGCGTGCCTACCTTTGGGCGAGTTGTGATAAGGTGAACGGCGAAAATTGAAGGTTAATTCGAGCCCCATCTGCAAGCCCAAGATTTATGGTGGACTAGGAGTGCTCAACCTCCAGAAATTTGCTACCGCCCTACGCTTGCGTTGGCTCTAGTACAAATGGGATGATCCACCTAAGACTTGGACTGGCTCAGGAATGCGTTGTGCTAGCAACGACAAAGATCTCTTCACCGCTGCCACACGGGTGTGCATTGGAGATGGAAACAAAGCTAAGTTCTGGGAATCTCCATGGTTGGACGGCCTCCGGCCTAAAGACATTGCGCCAAAGATTTTTTAGTTGTCAAAAAAAGAAAACATGCCTAGTCAAGAAAGCTCTTGACAACACCTTTGGATCCGCCTGATTGACACTCAGCAAGGCTAACCTTGGCCCATATTCAGGAATTTGCAACCCTGTGGGAGATGCTTGCTGATGTAACCCTCAACCAGGGAAGCAAAGACACCATAACTTGTAAGTTTGCAAATAGTGGCGAGTACTCCACCTCCTCAACTTACATGGTGCAATTTGACGGTCTCTCCTTTTATCCAATGAATGCTACAATTTGAAAGATGTGGGCTCCACCGAAATGCAAATTTTTTGCTTGGTTGATCTTCCAAAATCGTGTTTGCATAGTCGATCGTTTACTGCAGCGAGGCTGACCAAGCTGCAATTTGTGCCCTCTGTACAAGCAAGTGCAGAATCTCCTGCTCACATCCTATTCCAATGTAGGCTCACTGTCCGGATTTGGACCAAGAGTTGCACTTGGCTTGGCATCCTTGACTCCTCGACAATGATTTGGCGTCATGAAGACTCAGTTAGAGATTGGAGGCTCAAGGCGGTTAATGGTGGAGGTGGATGCAGGAAGGCCATCGCCTCCTTGATGATGCTTGTCTCGTGGGAAATTTGGAAGAAGCGCAATTCAAGAATTTTTGAACATGTCTCCGCCCTGACCTCCATAGTTATCACAAAAATCAAAGAGGAGGCCCATCTTTGGTCTTTGGTGGGAGCCAAGCAGCTTAGTACTATTACGTCGCGAGAGTAGACTTTTTTTCTTTTTGCTGCCTCGTGGCTTATCTCTAAACCTTCTTATTAATCAATGAAAATGGCAAGTCTTTTGCCTTGTTTCAAAAAAAAGAATAAGGTAGTTTCCCCTTCCTAGACCATTTCTCCCATTTTAGTAATGCTGAACTATGAGATTCTTAACTCTATGCCATTGTTGATTATCTGTTGCTGGCTGGCTCTTGGAGTGGCGACTTCGACCTCTTCTTTTGATTTTCTATTCCAATTTGTTATGTTGCATACCTTGGTTTCTCCACCTCTCTGAGTGGTGCTGAAGGATTGCAAGCATGCGTTACGTGGGATGATCCCCTATTGATGTTTCTTTAGCGGTTACTAGATTGAATGATAAATTTTCGTCTTTGAAACCTAGTATGACAATGGTGTTTGCATGTGTCCCTTTCCCTTACAACCGGTTCAATACAACTTTTGATCTTGGGTGGACATCGTGCAATCAGAGGAAGAAAATGGTCAATATGCTTTTTGATGTAACTTTATTGTTAGCTTTGTGTCTTATTCTCTTCTAAATGTAGTGATTATTGATTTCCTCGATAATCATAGGATATAAGATGCCCTTGTTCGGGTGTCTTTTCTCTAAAGAAACAAAAAGTGGCCATGGTTTGTGGGTCTATGGCGAAATGGGGAGGGGAGGGGTGGACGGCATGGAATTGTCAATCGTAAAGTCACATGCAGAACCTAAGATCATCTATAGCTGGGCCTCTCATACCCGTCTCAAATGCCTGGGCAATCCGTCTAGCCAGTCATCGGTCACAAAAAAATCGGCCCAATTCGACCTCTCAAACTACATACAAACGATCTGACCAGCACCCCTCATACCCAGCCCAAATATAGGGGGTATGGGACGGCCCGGGAACTCCTGGGCGCTCTGCCTAATAGGCCCGGCCCACCACGGACCCCACAAAAACCCCAATCCGGGCGACAAGCTCAAACCCTAGCTCGCTTTGTCCCTTTCTCTTGCTTTGTCCACTCCTCTCCCTCACCCTTTCCGGTCCCATCCACAATGATGAGCAGCTCCGGCTGCGACTCCCACTAGGAGTTCGACTACGAGGAGGAGATGGCCCTCTACATTGCGCTTGAGTGGTCCAAGGTGGAGACCGGCGACAGCTCCAGATCTGGAGCGTCACCGCACCTCCCGCGCCGGCGCAGCGCAGACGCTGGAGCTGGGCCCTCCCGGCCCGTGCAGCGATACCCGGCCACAGTCTGCGCCGGTCCCGCGTTGGCTCCTTCCCCCGCTGGCCGCTGTTGCACATGGCTAGCGTTGGGTGCTTGTGCCTGCGCCTCTGGCATGCAGGCGCATTCTGGAGTCAGAGGAAGGCAGCGTGCATGGGAGAGGAAGGCGGCGGAGGAGTCCGCGCGCCGCTGCCACGGGACGGAGCCGGACGCCGACGAGGACGCGCGTCTCCTCGCCTGGGTGTACGGCCTCTCCCTCACGCTGCGGAGACGGATGCTTGCCGCCTCCGATGGAAGAACGCCAAGGCGCTCCAGCTAGCTATTGAGCAGTCGGAGCGCGAGGCGAAGGAGGCAGTGGCTGAGAAGGCTCGGGTGGCAAGGCTGAAGCGGGGAGCTGGACAGGGCGGTCCGTCAGATCAAGGCACTCATCGTCCTCTCTTACTCTGACTCCGACAGCGGCGACAAATGCACCTTGTCATCCGACGACCAAGACCCTCCACCAGCCGCAGGCGCCAATAGTTGAGCTGGCGACCGGAAGAGCAAAGGCCCGGCGAGGAAGTGGTGGTTCCGCCCAACCCCCCCCCCCCCCCCCCCCCCGTCCCCCTCCTCAATGTTTATATCATTTTTAGTTGTAGAAGTTTATGAACTTGTCCATGGATGAACTATGATTTTTTTGAATGTGGTGAAGTATGTTATGTCCGTTTGCAACCCATCTTGTATTCTTTGCAGTTCAATTTGGTTGTCCGTCGTTTGATCACGTAAGATAGATCAACTTGTACATGGGTAGTATGGATATAAGGCACCGGATATGAGATACACGGTTGCGAAATGGCAAATATGCGGGGTACCCGGTTAGTGCTCGCGGGCGTTCGAGGGGCCGGATTTGCCAAG
Source organism: Triticum urartu (assembly GCF_056163025.1). Lineage (NCBI taxonomy): Eukaryota > Viridiplantae > Streptophyta > Magnoliopsida > Poales > Poaceae > Triticum > Triticum urartu. Next base: position 225,025,289 of record NC_141878.1, read on the forward strand.
TTTGACTGTAGATGCTCTAAGTTGTTAAGGATTCATGGTCAATATTACAGGCATCATGGATTCATGGTCAATATTGGTTACTGGGCCATCAGATTCTGAAGAAATTACCGAACGCCCAGCTCGCCTGCCGTACAGTGTAGACGTGCCTCGACTTGTACTCGTGCACTCTAGCACCGAGCGACAACCCGTACGTAGATAGCTTCTCTTTTTCATTGTGGGTGTCCGTATGCAGATAGTTGAATACGAATGCTTCCGTCCAAGCCTCAAGAGTCATCAACTACACGCGTGGTAGACCTGCTAATAGCCACCTTCCTTGTCATTTTCCTAAGGTGAGCTCCCAACTGCAAATCATTGCAATTAAACTACTAAACTAGTAGTTATCTCAATGCTCTTATATTTCTTCACAAAGAGAGTATTATAATATCGGGGAGAGTAAAAAAATTCTTAAGGCTTCTTGGATCTTTGATTCATCGGATTCTAGGATTTCCAAAAAAGAAAAGAAAAATAGGAAAATGCATAATTAGAGTGTCATTCTATTGAATCATATTACCTCTATTCGTATCAATTTAAGACAAGTAATTCGGGATGAAGAAAGTACATGATCGTAAACCTACAGAAAATTGCATCACGTCGGAGTATTTATACATAGAAAAACATAGGAATTATACTAGAGAGGTTCGGGTGTGATGGTAGGATCCCCAGGGGGTAGGGCCATGTGAAGGTGATAGAGGGGAAGGTGTCCCGATGATTTGATGAGATGGTGGCTATCGTTTTCTGTGGGAGTCGACCTTGACGATCCGACTACGAACGTGCGAGACATCGCGCCTTAGCAATTACTAAACCAACTTCCGAGGGGTTATTGACCATGCTGGAGCACAATCAAACTGACCACGAGGGTCTGTTTCCTGCGAGCAAACGAAAAACAAGCAAGAAACTGAGATTGAAATCTGGATATTGCAAATATAAGAGGAAAGCTTTATTAATGAAGGTGGGGTTCTGTGGCGCCTTTGTTTGGTAGTTGAACACAAATGAAGTACGCGAAGTTGCAGCTATGGCGAACTTTTAATCTAAGCAAAACCCAAGAAAAAAGCTACTAGATGGATCTACATATATAGGAGCAAGGGGTGGCAGCCAAGGAGGTGGGAGGACGTCCCAAGGCAGCCTAAAACTAACCCTAGGTTGTACAAGGCCAATGGGCCCATGTGGAGGTGACGTAACACCTTTGGATTTGTAGTTTGACTCGGATTCTGCTACAGCATCAGATTGTTTCGTCCATAACTCAGTGCTCCAGACTAATTTAAAGGAGAATCCAATTGGGTTGGAAAGTGCACGAAATCTATTTTCTAACAAAAAAAAAGAATCACCCAATTTCAGGTATTGACGTTTTGAGTCAGGTATGTCTGTGCAGCCCGAATCTGAGTTCAGAACGTGAGAGACTTGGACTCTATCTTCTCTTGGGCCAAAAGTGATGTGAGAGAACTTTTTGAACAGCAAGTAAACATCTCTTTCTCCCTTATCTTCATATGTGGATTGTATAAATGTCCCATACACTTGCAATTAGACATGGCACAAAAGTTTGTGAAGTATTTTTGTCCTGGATGACATAAATAAATTATTGCACAGTTTGCATTAGAAATCACCTCACAAATATACATGTATGCAATATTTTTGGTCGTATCGAAGGTAGTCATGTCCTCATCATCCTCCCCTTCTTGAAAATAAAGCTGTCTTCGGTGTTGCTTAATCTGAAATGTGGCTAACAAAAGAGACAAGGTGTAGATGTTGTATATGTATATGTCATCCATTTTTACTTTCCTTAATTTTTGCACATATGACACATGTATACATGAGTAACTTTCATAGTTCATAAAATGTAAAGCCAAAATATTATCACAAGTATTAGAAGAAATGAAAATATTGCAACTCAATTTGCACATATAAGTGAAGCTCTTATTCATGTCAAACGATTAACAATGTTCATCATTAAACCATCCCAACATTGGTGAATAAACCTTACTTGCATCAAATTTACATGCTACAACATGCTTAAATAAGCAAACGTGCAATAAGTCATTTGACATAGAATCATCACCAAGATTAGAGGTCATATCAAAATAATTAAACATTGGTTCTTTTGCATCAATAGTTAATTCAATGGGTGCACTCAAAATTGTTGGTATTTCAGCTGTTTGATCACATGACACATTCATGATAGTAACACGATTCTCTAAAATAGCTGGTGTGCTCAAAACAATAGGTAACTCAACACATGATGTATTCAAGTTAACTAGGCATGCATCATTCTCATGTGAAAGTGGAAAATTTGTACCTTTGTCATTACCTCTTATGATCAACTCAGACGATGTAGGCACTCTTTGTGGTGACGTGTCACACGGTGGAGATGATGTAGTCCTCGCAACAACGGATGTGGTTGTCATAATACACCTAGTAGCTAAAGAAACATCTGTATCTACTCTTGGAATGTGCACTGCGCGCTTGTTCTCCTCATGGGCAACACGTCGTTTTATTTCCTGTTCAGCTTTGCAACCAATACGAAACAAATGGTCCATAGGATAACACTCTTCATGAATTAGTATCTCTTGAATATCATGGTTTGATCCTCCCCAAAATCTATCCATAAAATCTTCTTCACTTTCTTCTAAAAATGAGTGCAGCAATGTAGTTTGTAAATCATCATAATATTTTGTTACCGTGTCAGTGCCTTATTCTAAATGTTGTAATTTTTTAATCATGCCACGAGTATAATAAACATCAACGAATCTATCTCTAATGACAAGTCTTAAATCATCCCAAGTAGTAGGTATAAAATCAAGGTTTAACCGACAATATTCACTCCACCAAACTAAAGCAAAGCTACTGAAAGTACTAACCGCAGCTTGAAATTTTCCACGCTCGTCAAAATTATGGGAAACAAATATAGCATTTATTTCGTACACCCCTTCAATATATAAATCAGGCATAAAACGACCAGTAATTGGTGGCATGGAAACATTAACCTGATTATGTGCATTCTCATGTTGTTGCTCCTCTTGTGACGGTTGTTGTATTTTCTTAGGTGATGGCAAATCTCCCACGATCGATGAAGCCCAAGAACTAACAACTCCGGAACCTGCCATAGTTAGTAGAAAACAAGAAACAAAATTCGAGAATAATGTTGCTATGAACTACTAGGATGTGGTAGTAAAATGCTCACTGTATAGCAAATATCAATATCTTACAAGTTTTTACCATGCAGCAGGTGGTGACATGCAACCAGCGGTGTCAAATAACTCCGAAGATTAAGTAAAACGATTGCCAGGGGAACGTACGTATACATGGTGTAGAAATATATGGATCTTGGAAGGCTTAAATATTTGGTAGCAAAAGATTAGCAATAATCAATTCAGATATGCAATGTTGAATAAACGCTCAACGACGGTATTGTGTTGGTCCTAGGCTAGACCGGATTAGAGACATGATCCTAAAACACTAATGAGGTCACGGCGTAGCACAACTAGCATCAATAAAGATTATTAAGTAGCTCTGGACAGCAAGATATAAGTGAATATCACAATAGCAGTAAAGATAATGAAGTGAAACGAAAACCAAGTAGGATATACCAACAACTTTCTCTCCAACTTTTCTCTGGAAAAGTTTGTGCCAATTTCCTAATAATTTTTCTCAAGAATGGCACTGACTCAAGCTTTCAAATGCAAAATGAATCACTCAATTCTGAGTTGATATGAGGAGTCAAAAAATTCTAAAACTGATCTGAAAAACTGCAATAAGCTGTGTTGGCGAACTTCGGAGGGCAAAAAGACCTATTTAGAAGCCGATTTTCAGGTGCCAAATATTGAACTAGCTTCTGCAACTATTTAAATGCGGCTCTTCGCTAGCTTTCAGTTGAGTACTCGCGGAGCCAAAACGACCTTCATATGAGGAAGTTATGCATGTTTTACTAAACAGTGCACAAAACATATTCCAAGCTGAATTCAGCTACGAGATTGAGTCTAGATAGATCTAATTTTTTTTTTCTCTGTTTTTTCCTCACACTTTTTTCTTTTTCTTTCTCTCTTTTTTCTCTGACTTTTTTTAATTTTCTCTCTTTTTTCTCTTTTTTTTTCTCTCTCCCTCTTTCCAAAAGAAACTAGATAAGATGCAGATTGGATCAAGCGAAGATGTGAACGATCTCAACTATGATTATGACAATGAATGGTGGGTAGCACGTGCTAGAAATTGATGGATGGGTGGTGCACAACGGAAGGGATAACGATGCAGCGGCGGCGTGACTAATGTGAACAGAACTCGAAACTCTAAACGAAGTAGACACTAAGACCAGCAACTCGACACGACGATGAAACCGATAATTCCACTATGCAAGCAATGAAAATAAAATTACAAAGGCTCAGACTAGCTTAGGCAAAGGATGAATAGATCTAACTTTTCTTTGTGGCTTTTTCTTGCACAACAGGTAAGAAAATAAATCTAATCTAGAAAAAACTAGAAATTCTCACCGAGCAACCTGAAAACTGATACCACTTGATAGAGGCGAAGATGTCCTGATGTTTAGATGAGATGGTGGCTATCGTTTTCTGTGGGAGTCGACCTTGACGGTCCGACTATGAACGTGCGAGACATCGCGCCTTAGCAATCGCTAAACCAACTTCCGAGGAGTTATTGACCACGCTGGAGCACGATCAACCTGACCACGAGGGTCTGTTTCCTGCGAGCAAACGAAGAACAAGTAAGAAACTGAGATTGCAATCTGAATATTGCAAATATAAGAGGGAAGCTTTATTAATGAAGGTGGGGTTCTGTGACACCTTTGTCTGGTAGTTGAACACAAACGAAGTACGCGAAGTTGCGGCTATGGCGAACTTTTAATCTAAACAAAACGCAAAAAAGCTACTAGATGGATCTACATATATAGGAGCAAGGGTTGGTGGCCAAGGAGGTGGGAGGACGTCCCAAGGCAGCCTAAAACTAACCCTAGGTTGTACTAGGCCAATGGGCCCAAGTGGAGGTGACGTAACACCTTTGGACTTGTAGTTTTACTCGGATTCTGCTACAGCATCAGATTGTCGTCCATAACTCAGTGCTCCAGACGAATTTGAAGGAGAATCCAATTGGGTTGGAAAGTGCACGAAATATGTTTTCTAACAAAAAAAGAAACACCCAAATCAGAGTCCGGATGAAAAAGTTATTGACGTTTTGAGTCAGGTATGTTTGTGCAGCCCGAATCTGAGTTCAGAACGTGAGAGACTTGGACTCTATCTTCTCTTGGGCCAAAAGTAATGTGAGAGGACTTTTTGAACAGCAAGTAAACATCTCTTTCTCCCTTATCTTCATATGTGGATTGTAAAAATGTCCCATACACTTGCAATTAGACATGGCACAAAAGTTTGTGAAGTATTTTTGTCCTGGATGGCATAAATAAATTATTGCACAGTTTGCATTAGAAATCACCTCACAAATATACATGTATGCAATATTTTTGGTCGTATCGAAGGTAGTCATGTCCTCATCATCCTCCCCTTCTTGAAAATAAAGCCATCTTTGGCGTTGCTTAATCTGAAATGTGGCTAACAAAAGAGACAAGGTGATGGCAAATCTCCCACGATCGATGAAGCCCAAGAACTAACAACTCCGGAACCTGCCATAGTTAGTATAGAACAAGAAACAAAATTCGAGAATAATGTTGCTATGAACTACTAGGATGTGGTGGTAAAATGCTCACTGTATAGCAAATATCAATATCTTACAAGTTTTTACCATGCAGCAGGTGGTGACATGCAACCGGCGGTGTCAAATAACTCCGAAGATTAAGTAAAACGATTGCCAGGGGAACGTACTATAGATGGTGTAGAAATATATGGAGCTTGGAAGGCTTAAATATTTGGTAGCAAAAGATTAGCAATAATCAATTCAGATATGCAATGTTGAATAAACGCTCAACGACAGTATTGTGCTGGTCCTAGGCTAGACCGGATTAGAGACACGATCCTAGAACACTAATGAGGTCACGGCGTAGCACAACTAGCATCAATAAAGATTATTAAGTAGCTCTGGACAGCAAGATATAAGTGAATATCACAATAGCAGTAAAGATAATGATGTGAAACAACAACAAAGTAGGATATACCAACAACTTTCTCTCCAACTTTTCTCTGGAAAAGTTTGTGCCAATTTCCTAATAATTTTTCTCAAGAATGGCACTGACTCAAGCTTTCAAATGCAAAATGAATCACTCAATTCCGAGTTGATATGAGGAGTCAAAAAATTCTAAAACTGGTCTGAAAAACTATAATAAGTTGTGTTCGCGAACTTCGGAGGGCAAAAAGACCTATTTAGAAGCCGATTTTCAGGTGCCAAATATTGAACTAGCTTCTGTAACTATTTAGATGCGGCTCTTCGCTAGCTTTCAGTTGAGTACTCGCGGAGCCAAAACGACCTTCATATGAGGAAGTTATGCATGTTTTACTGAACAGTGCACAAAACATATTCCAAGCCGAATTCAGCTACGAGATTGAGTCTAGATAGATCTGAATTTTGTTTTTTTTCTTCTCTGTTTTTTTCCTCACACTTCATTCTTTTTCTTTCTCTCTTTTTTTTCTCTGACTTTTTTTAATTTTCTCTCTTTTTTTCTCTGTTTTTTTTTCTTTCCTCTTTCCAAAAGAAACTAGATAAGATGTAGATTGGATCAAGCGAAGATGTGTACGATCTCAACTATGATTATGACAATGAACGATGGGTAGCACGTGCTGGAAATTGATGGATGGGTGGTGGACAGCGGAAGGGATAACGATGCAGCGGCGGCGTGACTAATGTGAATAGAACTCGAAACTCTAAACGAAGTAGACACTAAGACCAGCAACTCGACACGACGATGCAACCGATAATTCCACTATGCAAGCAATGAAAAGAAAATTGCAAAGGCTCAGACTAGCTTAGGCAAAGGATGAATAGATCTAACTTTTCTTTGTGGCTTTTTCTTGCACAACAGGTAAGAAAAAAAAATCTAATCTAGGAAAAACTAGAAATTCTCACTAAGCAACCTGAAAACTGATACCACTTGATAGAGGCGAAGATGTCCCGATGTTTAGATGAGATGGTGGCTATCGTTTTCTATGGGAGTTGACCTTGACGATCCGACTATGAACGTGCGAGACATCGCGCCTTAGCAATCGCTAAACCAACTTCCGAGGGGTTATTGACCACGCCGGAGCACGATCAACCTGACCACGAGGTTCTGTTTCATGCGAGCATACGAAGAACAAGCAAGAAACTGAGATTGCAATATGGATATTGCGAATATAAGAGGAAAGCTTTATTAATGAAGGTGGGGTTCTGTGACGCCTTTGTCTGGTCGTTGAACACAAATGAAATACGGGAAGTTGCAACTATAGCAAACTTTTAATCTAAACAAAACCCAAGGAAAAAGCTACTAGATGGATCTACTTATATAGGAGCAAGGGGTGGCGTCCAAGGAGGTGGGATGACATCCCAAGGCAGCCTAAAACTAACCCTAGGTCGTACAAGGCCAATGGGCCTAAGTGGAGGTGACGTAACACCTTTGGACTTGTAGTTTGATTCGGATTCTGCTGCAATATCAGATTGTTTCGTCCATAACTCAGCACTCTAGACGAATTCGAAGGTGAATCTAATTGGGTTGGAAAGTGCACGAAATCTATTTTCCAAAAAAAGTATCACCCAATTTAGAGTCCGGATGAAAAAATTGTTGACGTTTTGAGTCAGGTATGTGTGTGTAGTCCGAACCTTAGTCCAGAACGTCAGAGACTTGGACTCTATCTTCTCTTGGGCCAAAAGTGATGTGAGAGAACTTTTTGAACAGCAAGTAAACATATCTTTCTCCCTTATCTTCATATGTGGATTGTACAAATGTCTCATGCACCTGCAATTAGACATGGCACAAAAGTTTGTGAAGTATTTTTGTCCTGGATGACATAAATAAATTATTGCATAGTTTGCATTAGAAATCACCTCACAAATATACATGTATGCAATATTTTTGGTCGTATTGAAGGTAGTCATGTCCTCATCATCCTCCCCTTCTTGAAACAACTAGGATGTGGTGGTAAAACGCTCACTGTATAGCAAATATCAATATCTTACAAGTTCTTACCATGCAGCAGGTGGTGACATGTAACCAGCGGTGTCAAATAACTCCGAAGCTTAAGTAAAACGATTAACAGGGGAATGTACGTATACACGGTGTAGAAATATGTGGAGCTTGGAAGGCTTAAATATTTGGTAGCAAAAGATTAGCAATAATCAATTCAGAGATGCAATGTTGAATAAACGCTCAATGATGGTACTGTGCTAGTCCTAGGCTAGACCGGATTAGAGACACGAGCCTAGGACACTAATGAGGTCATCGCATAGCACAACTAGCATCAATAAAGGAAATGAAATAGCTCTGGACAGTAAGATATAAGTGAAGATCACAATAGCAGTAAAGATAATAATGTGAAACAAAAGCCCAGTAGGATATACCAACAACTTTCTCTCCAACTTTTCTCTGAAAAAGTTTGTTCCAATTTTCTAATAATTTTCTCAAGAATGGCACTGACTCAAGCTTTCAAATGCAAAACGAATCACTCAATTTTGAGTTGATATGAGGAGTCAAAAAATTCTAAATCTGGTCTAAAAATCAGAATAAGCTGTGTTCGCAAACTTCGAAGGGCAAAAAGACCTATTTAGAAGCCGATTTTGAGGTGCCAAATATTGAACTAGCTTATGCAACTATTTAGATGCGTCTCTTCCCTAGTTTTCATTTGAGTACTCCCAGAACCAAAACGGACTTCGTATGAGGAAGTTATGCATATTTTACTAAACAGTGCACAAAACAGATTCCAATCCGAATTCAACTACGAGATTGAGTCTAGATAAATCCGAATTTTATTTTGTTCTTCTCTTTTTTTCCACACTCTTTTTTTTTCTCTCTCTTTTTCTCTGACTTTCTTTTACTTTTTCTCTATTTTTTTCTCTGTCTTTTTTTTCTCTCTCCCTCTTTCCAAAACAAACTAGATAAGATGCAGATTGGATCAAACTAAGATGTGAACGATCTCAACTATGATTATGACAATGAACGATGGGTAGCACGTGCTGGAAATTGATGGGTGGGTGGTGGACGGCAGAAGGGATAATGATGCAGCGGCGGCGTGACCAATGTGAACAGAACATGAAACTCTAAACGAACTAGACACTAAGACCAGCAACTCAACACGATGATGCAACCGATAATTCAACTATGCAAGCAATGAAAAGAAAATTGCAAAGGCGGCTTGGGATGAATAGATCTAACTTTTTTGTGGCTTTTTCTTGGACAATAGGTAAGAAAAAATAAATCTAATCTAGGAAAAACTGGAAATTCTCACCGAACAACCTGAAAACTGATACCACTTGATAGAGGCAAAGGTGTCCCGATGTTTCAATGAGATGGTGGCTATCATTTTCTGTGGGAGTCGACCTTAACGATCCGACTATGAACGTGCGAGATGTCGCGCCTTAGCAATCGCTAAACCAACTTCCGAGGGGTTATTGACCACGCCGGAGCACGATCAACCTGATCACGAGGGCCTGTTTCCTGTGAGCAAACGAAGAACAAGCAAGAAACTGAGATTGCAATCTGGATATTGCGAATATAAGAAGAAAACTTTATTAATGAAGGTGGGGTTCTGTGACTCCTTTGTCTGATAGTTGAATACAAACGAAGTACGCGTAGTTGCAGCTATGGCGAACTTTTAATCGAAACAAACCCAGGGAAAAAGCTACTACATGGATCTACTTATATAGAAGTAAGGGGTGGCGGCCAAGGAGGTGGGAGGACGTCTCAAGACAGCCTAAAACTAATCCTAGGTCATACAAGGCCAATGGGCCCAAGTAGAGGTGACGTAACACCTTTGGACTTCTAGTTTGACTCGGATTCCGCTGCAACATCAGATTGTTTCGTCCATTACTCAGTGCTCTAGACGAATTTGAAGGTGAATCCAATTGGGTTGGAAAGTGCACGAGATCTATTTTCCAACAAAAAAAGAATCACCCAATTCAGAGTCCGGATGAAAAAGTTATTGACGTTTTGAGTCAGCTATGTCTGTGCAGTCCGAATCAAAGTCCAGAACATGAGAGAATTGGACTATATCTTCTCTTGGGCCAAAAGTAACGTGAGAGAACTTTTTGAACAGCAAGTAAACATCTCTTTCTCCCCTATCTTCATATGTGGATTGTACAAATGTTTCATACACCTGCAATTAGACATGGCACAAAAGTTTGTGAAGTATTTTTGTCTTGGATGACATAAATAAATTATTGCATAGTTTGCATTAGAAATCACCTCACAAATATACATGTATGCAATATTTTTGGTCGTATTGAAGGTATTCATGTCCTCATCAGAAGTATTAGAGCATCTCCAACGGCCGCGCTATATAAGCGTCGCGCTGAAAATTTTAGGTTTTTTGCGTGCGCATAACTGCCCCGGGAGCTCCAGTGGAGGCACAAAAATTGCGCGCGCGGCATAAGCAGTTCAGCGCACGGTCCAAAACCCCATCGCGCGTCGTTTATTTGCTGCGCCCGCTCCCGCGCGCTGCACACTCGAGCGCCCGTTCGCGTCTTCCACCTACCCCGACCTAGGCGCTAGCGCGCCGCTCGCACCACCCCATTTCTTCCGGCAACCATTCTGGCACTTCCTCGGCTATGCCCGTGCCGCCGCTGCTTCCTTCGTCTCCCTCTAGTCGCCGCCGCCCCTCGTGCGTGCCATTCCTCCGACGAAGAGCGCCCGGCCGCCCACTGCCGCTCGGCGCCCACAAGGTGTTCGACAAAACGCTTGCAAGGTATGTATTGCTTCAACTTCACATTTTTACATGGATTTGGTGCATGTTGTTTGTAGTTTTTATAGACTAGTTTAAATTGAACATTGTAGATGAGTTCGTCATATGATTCTTCCGAAGAAGAATTTGATATTGAAGAGGAGGAGGATCTTGCAATGATCCTATCTACGCACATCAACAAAAAACCGAAGCACGGTGGTTCGGTTATGGGTCAGCAGAAAATTTGGAGAGATAAGATCGATGCCGACAAGAGATAGATGGGGCACTATTTTGTGCATAATTCCGTGTACCCCGAGTCATACTTCCGGCGCCGGTTTAGAATGAGCACCGAGTTGTTCAGGTGCATTGCAGATAGATTGGCGAGCCATGATCGGTTCTTCAGCAAAGGAGGAATGCCGTGCGAGAGCTTGAGCATAGCACCTTTCAGGAGGTGACAGCCGCTTTGCATATGTTGGCATACGGTATTCCGGCTGATCTAGTTGATGACCACTTGGCCATGGGTGAGAGTCAAGCCATCATGTGTGGCAAGCGCTTCGCAATCGAAATTGTGCAAGTGTTTGGCCAGGAGTATTTGAGATCTCCTAATGATGAAGACGCCGCAAGGCTTTTGGAGATGAACAAAGTTTGCGGGTTCCCAGGTATGCTTAGCTCAATAGATTGCATGTATTGGAGTTGGAAGAACTGTCCTAAGGCATGGCATGGCCAATTCCACGGCCAAAAAAGGGGTTCCACTATAATCCTTGAAGCAGTGGTCGATCAAGAGACTTGGATTTGGCATGTTTTTTTTGGAATGCCTGGATCTTTGAATGATATCAATGTTGTTAACCGGTCACCACTCATGAATAAGATTGCAAATGGTGAACTGCCATCGGTGCAGTTTGTAGCAAATGGCCATACATACAACTATGGCTACTATCTTGCGGATGTCATCTATCCAAAGTGGCAAACATTTGTGAAGCCGTTGAAAAAACCGAAAGGTAAGAAAAAACTTGATTTCCACAATGCTCAAGCGGCAGCTAGGAAAGATGTGGAGAGAGCTTTTGGAATTTTGCAAGCCCAATTTGCCATTGTGAGAGGACCGGCTAGATTTTGGGATCAAAAGATGCTTTGGTACAACATGCATGCTTGTGTGATCATGCACAATATGATCATCGAGAATGAGCGTGGCCAAAATTTATACTACTCTCAGTATGAGCTCTTGGGACATCACGTGCGAGTGCGGCGGAGGGCTGCGAGGGTGGCCTGATTTGTTGCCTCCTATCATGCCATTCAACGTGCTGAAACGCATGATGATCTTCAGAAGGATCTTATCGAGAAGTGGTGGACATAGAATGGCCGACAAAGAGCATCATGATTTGTATGTTTGATGTTGTATTGTTGAACTATTTGTTGTATTGCTAGATAAACTATTTGTTTGAGTTGTAATAATAAAATTGAACTATTCATTGTTGATTTATTTTATTTGTGTTTGATCTTTTTGGTTCTGTTTGAAGTGCATATATTGTTTGTGCTAGAGTACATGCGCAGTTTTTTTGCAGCAGCTACTGGAGCGGCTCGTGCGCGCTATACTTTCCAGCGGCCGCTGAAGTAAGTGCTTTTCGCCACGCAAAAACTCACGACTACAACATTGTAAACGATTTTTTAGCACGTCGCACAGCTGTTGAAGATGCTCTTAGGCGTAACAAGCTCTGACGACCTGAGTCCTCTCTCCAAAGGATCACTCGGTTGGGCCAGCAGTGATACACCCATTTGGCTGAACATTGCCAAGCCCATCCGGTTGAATACCGGAAACATGCATCCACCAAAATCTCCAAATTATGCATATTGCCGAGACTTCCACTTGTGCCTCCCCTTCATCAAAATCTTCAAATCTATATCTATATCTATATCTATTCTATATCTATACCTATTATTAAACCAAAGTGATATTCTTAGTTTCGTCCCGCGTAGTGCGGTAGGTCATTAATATTACCTGGGTTCGCACGTCTCCTGATCGAGCACACGATCGAGAGTCCTCCGGTCTCGTATGGGCATTTCCTATTTGGCGCCTATGCGCTGGCCCATCTATGCGCCGGTTGACATTTTCTTTTTTGAAAATTCTGTGAACTTTTTTGAATATATATGAACTTTTTAAAAATTTCAACAGTTTTTTTGTAGGTTGATGAACTTTTTTGAATATCGATGAGCTACTTTGAAATTTGATGAACATCTTTTTGAAAATGGATGAATTTTTTTATTTATGAACTTTTTTAAGTTCAATGAACTTTTTCTAAAAATACATGAACTTTTTTTGAATTTCTATAAACTTTTTTCAAATTTTATGAACTTTTTCTAAATTGGATGAACTTTTTTTCAATTTGAATGAACTTTTTTCAAAATTGATGAACCTTTTTTAAAGATACGAACCTTTTATTTAAAATGGATGAACCTTTTTTCTTTAAATCTGTAAACCTTTTTTGATTTCATATTTGTATTTTCGTAACAAAAAAATAAAAAACTGGGACAGACGCTAGTGGGCCGGCTGATGCTAGCAGCGCTGCAGGCGCCGGATCGTTAACGGGCGCCTGCAGCGCTGCATAGGAGCTCCCTCTCATACATCCCACCTTATTATATCCAGCAGCGTACACCTGGGCCAGGTTTTGCTGTTATATATGGGCCATTAATTGATCTGTCCAGCCCCACATACCTTAAAGTGCCAGCCAACAGAGTTAGTGCCAATGCCTAGAAAAACAGAGTTAGTGCCACCTTAGAAATAGAATTCCTTGTCACCGAGGGCGTCACCGAGAAATAGAATTCCTTTATTACTAATTAATAGTCCCACCCTGTCTCTTTACAGAAATTCTACCAACTTATATACCTTCGTAAATTGCAATAGTCACAAGCCAAGGCACAAACAAGAAGTGGAGGATGAGATATGGGTCCTATGTACACTACAAAAAAGAAGAATTAACTTAGCTATAGCTGGATCTGACAATAAGAGATATGGGTCCTATGTACAGTACGCGGAAGAAAGAAAGTCACATAGTCATATATGACCAACCAAAGAGAATTTATTTAAAACAAAAACATCCTACGTGTCGACGAGCACCGCACGAGGTCGCTGAAGCTCCGCCATGGCTGCTTTGAAGTGTCACCGGAGCTGCATCCCAGCATTACCGTGTTGCATCGCTGCTTCGCTCGTCGTCGCCGCGCGCTGCGTCGCAGCAGAGGAGGTGACGACCGTCGGCGTCGCCTGATTCATCCTCGCTGGAGCACCGCGCGAGGTCGTTGAAGGTCCGACATGGATGCTTTGAAGAGCTGCCGGAGCTGCACCACAGCACCCCCGCGCTGCATAGCAGCTTCCCTCATCGCCGGCACGTGCTACGTCGCAGCTTCCGCCATGACTGTCGTGTGCTGCGTAGCAGCGTTCGCCGTTGACGTCGGCGCTCCAATGAAGCGCGCCCGGGGCTTCAATGGAGCGTCGTCCGGGTCGTTGGAGCTCCGTCGCGGCTGCAATGGAGCGTCGTCTGGGTCGTTGGAGCTCCGCCGCGGCTGCAATGGAGCTTTATTGGAGCTGCAATGAAGCCCTCGTCGTCGGCCACCGGTGCTCCAATGAGCCACGTCGCCGGCCCCGGTGCTCCAATGAATGCCACCGACGCTGCAATGAAGCCACATCGTCGCCGGCCACCGGTGCTGCATTGAAGCCACGTCGTCGCCGGCCACCGGTGCTGCATTGAATCCACGTCGTCGCCGGCCACGGGGTGGTTCTTCTACTCTGCAGCAGTGCTGAAGCGGCGACACTGTTTGGCAGCAACAGAGAGGGCGGCCAGGGGGATGGTAGGCTGCTAAGTGCGACATTTGGGTTTGTTGACTCGGGAGGAGAAAGACGAGAGCGGGCTGATGTGCTTACCCCATCTATGGATGAATCGGAGGGCTACGGACCCAACTGATTTTCAAAGGAAATAAGTCGGATGATTTGTAGCAGCGGCCTTATTGATATGCATTTTTTACACCGCAGTGCGTGCGCAGCCACCGGGTAGAAAAAAATCATTGGAAACTTGAGTATGGTCACAACCAATTTTTTACCTCGGATGGTATCATTGCCGCGCTAATAGACGCGTTAATTTTTTGTACCGGTGCAAGTGCAACGCACTGGCATATGTGCTAGTCATGCATATATATTGTGGAACAAATATCAGTGAATGGCAATTTACTCCAAAACACAGTGTCACTATCCTCAGGAAAAACATCCTAAGGATTCCAATCCTACAAATAAACAAGGGTTTGTCCTAGTCATTGCACATCTAAGCAATCAAATCACACTACAAAGAAAAAGAAAAAAGGCAAAAGTAAATGTCTGCATGAATCTTCATGTAAAATTAATGATACATGACTTAGATGTGCAATACTTAGGGCACATCTAGATGTGTTTTAGCAAAACTGAATAAACAACATACATAAAGAGAAAAAACATCATGAAAAAAATTACTCTGTAAACTTAATACTCCCTCCATCCCAAAATAAGTGCCTTAAACTTAGTACAATGTTGTACAAAAGTTAGTACAAAGTTGACACTTATGTTGGGAAGGAGGGAGTATATAAGAACGTTTAGGTCAGTACTATATAAGAATTCCAATACTACAAATCAAGTGAAGTGTGTACATAGAAAAAAACCAAATATTCTTCTGGCAAGGAGCTAGTCAGAGTGTCCTGGCATTACACTGTAATAAAATTGATGCATAATCTAAAGAGGATTGCAAAAATGCATAGATATTGCACAGGCCAGACATGAATACTCAAGAATTCATATCATTAGTTGTGAGTTTTGCATGGCAAAATGTAGCATATACAACTTATAGGTCACAGCCGATCACATGCAGCAGGAGTTGAGTCACACCTGCAAACTTATTGTAAGTTTGGACCACCAACAAAAGAACAAGGGGGGAGAACTACAAGTCATAATTTATGTCCACAGATGTTTCACCGTTGGTGACAGCAGATGGTTAACCCTGGCTAGGCGGCATTACATTACATTTGAAGAGAAGCAAATTTCTTACATCCACAGTAAGCAGATATTTCCTGTGACCAAGTGAAATTAGAATCAGCCTTGCTATCTTCTGCTCTTGCCTCCAACTGCTGGTGTTTTGGCTACACATGCAGCTACAATCATATCTTGGGACCCAAAAACTTTGGTGCGATTAGAATTTGTGTTTCACATTTACTAAAGAATCAGAAGGAAATAGTCTGCTATGCTTGGAGTTGAAGGATATCCATCCCGTGGGTGCCAACCGCCTCTTTCGACCCCAATCACGGAATTGACGACAATGTCCTGCACCATTTCCCTGGTTGCATGTGCAAGGCCCAAGCTTTCACATTGAACAAACCAAAAACAGTGAATCTTCTCTAGCACATTCCCTATGCATAATACATGTACAAGCTATTCCCAGCAGCACACGCAATGGAATTCTCAGTTGGGTGCCACGCAAGATGGAGTAACTTTGTTGAGAAGTCATTAGAATTCCCATTGCCATCGGCTCCTGCATTTTCACCCCCTGTGCAACATTTGCACAAGGAGAAGTAGGTCAATCTACTCTACCTATGTGACAGAAATAATCAAATCTATGATACAAGAGACACTTACCTCTCCTCACAGCACGGGTCAAAGAGGTCAGGGTTCTTGTAGGCCTTGTTGGATTAGCAACCTGACGCCTATACAGTTTTCAATCCCAACAAATGAAGAAATAATTAGCCAGGTTTAGAAAACATAATTTATGTTAGGAGTGTGGGTCGGTGAACATTGTTGTGTTTATACCTACTACTAATTGGTCACTGTTCACCTATGTCGAGTATTTGGTAATCCCACCAACTTGGCATATGAATCATAAATGAAACATATAGAAGAAATCTAGGTAGCTCCAGAATAGCAGGAGAATAGGCAGTGCCATATTGAACTAAGTGAAGCATAGAACTATGTCGGATGCAAGGTGCTTATGAATTATGCACAAATTGGACTAGCCCATGTCCAAGTAGAGTATAACCGTTCATAACAATATAAACATAAATAAATCAGAAGATATGGCATACCTCATAGGGTTTCTGCTTGCTTCTAAAGTGGTTGCCTCAGTATTTCCAGGAGTACAACCAAAAACACGGAATAAATTACTACAGTAGAGCACAACAAGAAGAGTACAAGTTAGCATACATGAGTTACAAATTCAACAATGGCTACCACCTTTTATAGCTCATAATGATAATACCTGTAAGAGCCAGTAGCAAGACGATGACCATCCCCACTCAGACAACATTCAAATTTGTCAAAGATTGAATCGTTTTCATATAGATCGCAAAGCTACAACAGATGAGATCAACACATCATTAGGACATAAAAGGTCTTGACGTTGCTACTTTGCTATCATTCGGATGAAAAAATTCACCTTAGGCCTTAAATGTTCATGAACTTGGAAAGTTGCTACTGGGCCTGAATCCATGTTGAGATCCCATAACTGAAGAAAAAAAAAGGATATTGAACTAAAGATACAAGCAGCAAATCACTTTTTATCTAAGAAAGCAAACTGAAAACCAAAGGATCCACAACCCAGAAATTCCAATATTCATTTACTTCAATATATCATGCAGAAATGTTGGAATCAACAGCATGACATACAAAATTTACCAAGAAGGTTTCAGATTTCCATGTTACTAGCCAGTCAGAGTGAAAATCGGAACTTTACAATAAGCTATTGTTTACTTATACAAAGTCCAAAGAAAATGTTCTAACCCTGTATTTTAAAGTTACTTAGAAACGGAATAATAGTTGATGCAGACAACCATCAATTTAATGCAGCTTATCCATAACATAAAAAATGAAAGCAGTATGCCTCAAAGACCAGTGCATGATGAACACGTCGACAAGATATTAGTATCAAATCAATAGTTTGATTTCTTCAGATAACTTTTGCATTCAATTTACACAAGAGAGCAAAAGGCCAGAAAGACTCAATGAGTAGATCGTAGATAGATCACAAACCTTGAGAGTCATATAATCACGACTAAGAATATGCCGTCCATCCCTTGCAAACTTTATATCTGAAACGGATGCAATTATCTCCGTAAAAAAGGATTTTGATCCAGGTGCTTCATGCTCCTCAAATCTGTACAAGATGGTACCAATGAATTAGAAAATAGTTTGTGCAAAGTTTAATTGAATAATTGAACTTGAAATGTTTGTAATCCTTCAAACTCTATTGAGAATTGCCCTCTAAACAAGGATAACTGTTACATCAGGAAGTGCAAGGGGTGATTACTAACAGTTTAGAATGGTTGTCACACAGTGCTGATTGCCGCAGGTCAATAAGCCTGATAGCGCCCTTTGAGCTACTATAGGCTAGTGTATTACAGTGAGTTGGATGGAACTCCGCACATGTAATCACCTCTGAAATTTCACAGAAATATAACAAGTGATGCATATTACCACAGGGAAAAGGAAGAGGAATAAATAACTGACGTGACAGGAATCATATCGGACATTAAAAAATAATCACATACGGATATTTAAAATTAACAACAAAGACCAAAGGTATTGCACTATGAACCAAGAGAAAATATTGGGAAATCACAAATTCAAGATAAGATAGCTTTGTATCTGAGCAGCAACAGCTGATGCAGACTACTTTGTTTTTTATTTACTTGTGGTTTCCTATACATCAAGAACTACTATGATCTGTATTTCTAGAAATCACATGAAAGCTGCAGACTATTAATCACAAAGAATTGCTAGCTAGGATGCGAACATATAGCTACAGAGTGACAAATCATCAAGAATTTGGTAGGTGAGAAAGTATAGGAATTGCCTTTCATCCCATCTTCCTTATCCACAATGCATCAGAGAAATTTTGACCCTCAAAGATCTAATTGGTATATACTGATGCATGCTTGTTGATCCAAGTTCCAACAATAGGCCATACAGATGATTTAATTTTTTTTTTGGAAAGGAAAAGGGACTACAAAGAAAACTTGGAGGCCCTGCATAGAAGGTAACTCCTGCAGCGCGGCAACGCTTGCAAGGTAAAAAGGTCTGTGATTTAAACAAAAGGTAAAATTACCTGATCATGTTTATATTTACGCATCTTACCCCGCTAATAGAGAATTATATTTCGTCCACCAGTTAGATAACACTGCATGCTTAACATATAAATTAACCAAATAGTTCTTATTGGACTGGCAAGCTTACCAGTTAGATCCTCCATGTTTGCAGGCTTCACATCAACAATGTTAAAGCTCTGACTGTTGATTTCCAAATTCCACAGATTAATTCGCAGATCATCTGCTGATATGAATGTCTCGCCATCACTTGAAGCAAAACAACATGAGAACAAGATATCAGCATAATGCACGTGCATTGTGTCATTCATAAATCAACCAAGGCATATAAATATATTAGTTGCAGAAAGCCAATCATATCAAGTCATCCAAAGGGCAAACGGAATTTAAATATAGTGCCCCCTGTTAACCATAACATTATTTTACCATATGAACATCCTTTGATTGTGTCTGTAGACACCAATACATAGAGTACATGCACATGGCACATCTGAAGGAAACCCTTCATAATAAGGGGTAATACAAACAGGTATAAACAGCTTATATATCATGTATCTAGCAGTATCAACTTCTCAAGACTTCTGGATTACATGCCAGATAGTACACATTACCCAAAGTGATGGCCAGTGTTGCCACAGGACAAGTTTATATGCTATAAACATGGCATGTTTCTTAGGGTTCAATCATGATAACCTTTTACTACCTCCGTCCTGGTTTATTGGTCCCCATTGTATTTCGTGTCAAATTTTGACCATAGATTCAACTAACAAAATGTTCATGCATGTCACCAAAAAATTATATTAACTATGTACAAATACGAATCCAAGGATATAATTTTTGTTGGCATGCATTAACATTTTGTCAGTTATATCTTTGGTCAAAATTTGACACAAATTACAAAGGGGGCCAATAAACCAGGATGGAGGTAGTAGGCCATATCACAATTTCTCAAGAAATGCACGAAACAGAAAGGTTAATATTTGACAACAAGACAGAGTGTACATTCGTTATGTATGTCATACATGGCCTGCCGAGCACCAAGTTAGGGAAAGGGTCCCCATGATCTCTCAGTTCGGAAATTTATCTTTAAATTAGGGATATGTCTTTTAGCTTGAGCCGTAAGCCAATTAGAGATAATATACATGATTTGTTACTTAGATTAGATTGTTAGGCCTCTACAAAAAGAGGAACCCCTACAAGGAATAAAGCGAGCAAGAGTTAGAAGAATAGTTCTATCTTGCCTCACAGGGGCGAGAGCCTCTCCCTAGGCCTAGTATGCGACAACATTACCTACATAATGTAAAAATAACAAGCGACCCAGGCATCAATAATCATGCCCTAATGGCCAAGTATGGATTACTCTGTAAGATGACAGAACAACTTGTAGAGGACATGGAGATGAAGAAAAAACATGACACAATATACTAGCCAGACCTTCAGAAGGAAAACTAAAGCACAACATGGTGAACATCTATGAAATGAAACTGTGCAACAATACTAAGAGGCAGGTGGTCAACTCATAAGAAAACAATGATAAATAAAGGTTAAAGCACCATGAAAGAGTATAATTTATGTGTACACAATAGTCATGAGAACAATAAACTCTCGCTCGATAACACAGAGAAAGCTTAGGCAGCTTTCTAAATTGGGAAAGAATATGAGAAATACGGTGGGAGTAGTTTCCACATTAAACAGAGAAAAGAGACAGAAAATAGCAAGGGTAACAAAATAATAAGACCGAGTGAAGGGGATATATAAGCAATGTAAAGTCAAGAGCAAGTAAAACAAGTACACAGATTACAAAATCTTACAATTTGACCAGACATCTATAACTCAACAGGAAGCTAACCTATTATTTGAAATGGAATTGATATGGTAATCATGGGCGTGTGCATATACACGCCGGCATCTAGCGACAGGGTTTAACTCTTGGCCTGTAACCTGCAAACGAAGTAAATGAAACTCATCAGATTTGTTAATTGCAACTTACATACAATTTGCCAGAAAGCTTACAAGTGTCTTATCATGAGAAAAGATACTGTACTTATTTTAAATACATGCATTACTGCTGAATGTACAGAACTACAGATGTTGGATAAAGTGGGTTAAGTACAACTACCACAGGCAAACGCAATGATGCATATCCCCCAGGAGGGAATGGCAGATCATTGTTTGCACAATTGTATGACTTTTCTGAGGATCCTCCATTAGGAAGACCTCTAGAGCTACTGGTACTCGAACTAGAAGTTGTCCCATTGTCTGCACTCTGGGAAGTATCCAAATTCATTACTGAAATCCGTTTCACTTTTTTGTCTTGCACCTGCAGATATATGACAAAGCAGTAAGGCACCAATATCACACGGACTGCCCTTGTATTTGGCAAGTGCAAATGGACTTTTTATATAAAAAGGCAAGCAATGGTATTGAGAATTATTAACAATGTAAAGAAGAAACTGAATACTTCATTTGTATTCAGTTTCTTGTCGTGCGGCTGCAGATATAACAAACCAGTAATAGATGTCGAATTGATTGCCCAGACATCTATACCAATATAAAAGGAGCGAGTTGTGGAGATCCAACATATCTCACACGGTCAACCACGTCTATCCAATGGTCTATGTTGACCCGGTGTTTAGCACCCTCCCCTGATTAATAGTATACCTAATATCAACATCAGCGTCAACTAATTGATTATATACTACCTAATATCAACGTACAATTAAGATCTTGCCAATATTAGTGTCTGAGGCAATTAATATATTGCCTAATATCCACTCAGAAAAAACATTGCCTAATATTAATGTGCATTGCATGTACACGGTTACTGGTTTGACAAGTAGCAATGAACTCTATACAAAAAGGCAAGCGATGGGATTGAGAATTATTAACAGTGTAAAGAAGAAATTGAATACTTCATTTGTATTTGTAAACAATCATAAGTATAAAACAATATTTATCTTGATCAAACAAGCCAGCATAAATGGAAAAAATAGGCTTACTGTAAATCCACCCCTAAGGTGCCCAACAGTATTTGGTACCCCCCTCCGTCCCATGATATAAGACGTTATTACATCCAATATACTCACATATCCGATGTAATAACATCTTATATTATGGGACAGAGGGAGTACATTAAGCAATGGATACATCTTCCAAGCATGACATGGCTAGAGAAACACTAGTGAAGGAAAAATCTCATGACCAGAAGAAATAAATCGAGCAAGCTTCTGATGATCAGTACTTGATTTATACATACCTTCCAGTACTTGATTGTTTTGTCATTTGTAGACAAGATAAAGAGAGCATTGTTGGCTGTTTGGCCCCACTTGATCTTGTTGATTTTCTCCTCTATTTCCAAACTCTTTAGGTAATCGAACTACATAAATTACATATAAGATCAGGAAAAATCACATTTCAAGGATATTACTAAGCAATAGTTTCATTTAGAAGATAACATGCAATAGCAGTATAAAAATGATTTATGTTGCTTTTCTGCTGGCAAGCTTATCCTGCAACTAAAACTAAGAAATACTCCCTCCGTTCCAAAATAGATGACCCAACTTTGTACTAACTTTAGTACAAAGTTGGGTCATCTATTTTGGAATGGAGGGAGTACTTTACAAAATGTGTACTGGCCATCAAAACAAAAAGGACTGCACACATTCTAAATGTGTATGATGACAATTTCCTATGTCTACCGTACAAAGTGGGGGAAACACATTATGCAGACATGGTATGATTTCATCCAAGTTATGTCACAAACTTTTAACTCCAGTCTCTCTGGGGCACAAGATCTCCAGAGATTTAACACAAAATGAAAACATGCAGTCAGATTGGATATTTCCTTGTTAAAAAAACCCCAAACTGCATGGGACCTAAGATGCTGGAGACATATAGAACATGGTAATTTACGGCCAAGGACCCAAAGTAGCATACCTCAGGTTCATGACTCTGAAATTCAGTTTTATAGCGGAACTCAGGATGCCTGGGCACCGAATAATCTTGTCTCTCAAGCTCTGTCCGACTGGCATTCTGCATATATAGCTTTAGTTTATGGGCACAATAGATTTAAGCAAGAAAGCAACAACACTTGGATGGTGCGGTACTTACACCCCTGGCATCAGTTCTTTCAAACAAAACTACGCGTCCACCCCTATCACCAGTGGCAAGATGATCACCAGATTTGTCAAACTCGATTGCAGAAATGATGTCAACTGAAACAACAAATTTAGTAAAAATATAAATATGACTTGGCAGACTACAGTAAACCAAGAAAATCATATTAAAGTCAATTGACACAACCGTCTACTAAAATGAACGGAACCACATGTATCAGACAATTCAGATTGAAGAGATGAATTACCGTATGTTAACTCTATACACAGATGGTAAATCTAGGACTAAGCATTCAAACAAGTTTATGTGTTTTGAACATTCCTATAAAGGAACCAAACATCATGGATGCTGCTGGGAAAAAAATATGCTTGGTTATCTTTTGGCAAGTGATCAATTTCTCCATCACTGCAAAGAATTGGAGTGTATTCTACAAAAAGAGCTCCTTAATAGCAGGTATTGGAAACATGTTAAACATGTCCCGGGTAACTGGGTTAGATAAACAGGGCTGGATTCTGTAGGACTTCTAGTTTTGTGGTAGCAATTCGTTGAAAAGTGGAGCGAGAGCTTGTTTTGGTAACAATTAACCAGAATATCAGAACTGCGTCATATTACATACAAACGGGTTGTCTACAGATCCTTAGGCCACGCTTGGTTCATCGTTTCACGGATGATTACGGGTGTAAAACATCCAGGCGGAAAATGAATACGTGCTTCTCGGAAACACCCGCTTGGTTGGTTGTTTAGATCCAGAAAAAACGGGCCATTTTGTGCCTCCACCTGGAAAAATAATACACACACCTCCCACGCTCCGTTTTCTTTCCGTCCAGTTTTTATGGTTACCCAGTCGGATGGAAGTGGTTACAGGTGTAAAATGAATTCGGTGGAGAAACGACAAACCAAGCGCGGCCTTAGGTCGTGATAGTGATGTAAGGCTGCTCATAGAAAACTATGGCTAAAATTAGAGCAAGATGTACGAAACTGAACTGAACGACTGCAACATTGACCTCAAAGGAATGCATGTCAAAGACTGAAATTGTGTGTCGTGTCTATATCTTGAAAATATAGGTACAATTTAGGATAAAAAGGCATAAAAAGATATACCTCGCTGTTCCGCAAAAGGCATAAAAAGGTAGAAGCTGTAACATTCTTTATGCTGTACAAACTAGACCTGCTTATGAACCCTGCGTACCCGATGCCAAATGCTGAAGATAATTATGGTATGGCTTAGTCACAAAAGGACACCACACTCACTCACGGCTCAGAAGCACCCAGTACACATTGTTTGCGCCCAGTTCATCTGCCAAAGCTCGTAAATTTATTGTGCAGCCATCCCAGGGCCTAGAAAACAATAGCGCACCCACGATCCCCACATGTCATCAGTTCATCACACAAAAAGTTTTGGACTTTGAACACGCCACCCACATGCCATGCTGTAAAGCGCCAATAAATACCCTAAGCGAATCCACCAAGCATTCCTAGTTTCCTACCGTCAACTCGACTCACCGGCATGGAGGCAACGATGCCTAACAACATTACCAGCTACCACGTCCAAAGCCTCCCTGCAACAAGAATCAATCCTACGAGAGGCACATCCAAGCAGCAAGGCCTACTGCATGAACTGACTGATTCCCGCACGTGACGACGTTTAGCTAAGCACCCGACCGCCCGTAATAAATTGTTGGACATTTAGCCACGAACCGTACTAGATCGCCGAGAAACACGATGCAAGAAGTAGAACGCCTGGAACCAAGCGCTTGGAACCCAAATCACGGCGAAGCCTCCGCCTCGATTCGCAAAGGGCGCCACCGCCCGAATCTAGGAGATCCCCGCATCCCTTGAGTGAAATGCGCGGCCTTCAAGGGGTCGCGGCGGCGTCAAACCCCCACCAGCGAAACTGGGTAGATCTCGCGAGGCGAGACACGAGTAGGGAAAGCACGGGAGCTGCGGCCGCCTTACCTTCCTGCACGTCCTCGCCAGCACCGCGCTCGCCGAAGACCTGCGCGAACCGCCACTCTAGCGGCTGTGGCGCCGCCGCCTCCGGGCGGTCGTCGGGGGACTTGGGGTCCATGAGCGCCGCCGCCGTCACGACACCATGGAACGAGGATCTCGGCGGCGTCGGCGGGGTAGATCGGGAGGGGGAGGATGGTCGGTCCTGGGAGAATGGGGGAAGACGGCGACGGAGATCGAGGGGTAGAGACGAGGTGAGGTGCTGCAGCCAAATGATGTGGAGAGCGAGTTCCAGGCGGCCCCTGCGCCCCTGTATTGCTCGCGCTTTTCTGCCTTTCCTGTCTGCGGGGAGGAGGCATTTCGCGTTTGGTCCCCCAAAAAGTACGAATTTGCCGTCCAGTTTTCCTTGTTACATGAAAACACTTATCTTTCTCTCCTTATAATTCTAGCTTCGCCACCTCCGTTCATCGAGCGAAGTCGTGGCGCCTCAGGCCGCCGGTGGCCCCTGCACGCACTGAGCTACAGTGTCATGTCTTGATCATTTCAAATGGCTGCTAGATAGTCCCACACTCTAGGGACTGTCGGGCTGCCCCCGACGGTCGAGGCGTAGTGGTGGCTCCAAGCGCTCTCGTGCGCAAGCATGGCGGCTGCGACAAAGGTGGCTTCTTGACGGTGTTAGCGTAAGTTTAATCATTTTGCGCTAGCCGGTGTGTCGCGCTTGTTTCATATGTAAGAGCATCTCCAACGGCCGCACGAAACGACGTGCGCGCGGTAAATGCAGTCTTTAGCGCGCGCGGGGCGTTTTGCCATGATCCAGCGGCGGTGGAAAAACCACGCGTGCGAAAATCGCTTGCGCGTGCGGAAAGGCGCTAACTCGCGCGCCATCTTTTGCGCGCCGCTTTCGGCGCGCCTATAAAGTGCGGCGCACGTCACGCGCCTCTTCATGTCTCCTCTTCTCCTCTTCCTCTTTCTCTGCCACGCGCCGCTCCAGCGCCCCGTCACCGACGCGCCTCCGCCGCCCCGGCGCCCCGCCACCGACGCGCCGCCGAGGAGCGTCCGGCTACCGCGGCGTCCGCCTGCACCCCAACGGCGGCTACTACGCGGAGATACGCTCCGGTGATCTCCGGCTCGGCCTCGGCACGTACGGGACGGCGCGTGAGGCCGGTCGCGCGTACGACGCGGCGGCGTGGCGCCTAGGCCGGCCGCGCGGCCAGATGAACTTCCAGGATGTCTACACGCTCCAGCAAGCGCTCGACCGTGCCCCGCCGCTGCGTCTGAACAAGGCACAAGACCGTGCGGAGCACGCCAAGCGGCAGCGCCGCCTCCTCGTCGCCCAGGAGGACGAGCGGGTCATGGCGGAGTGGCGCCGCTGCCACCCGGAAGACGTCGCCTACGAGCAGTCCTACTGGGCAAGGCGTCGCGAGGAGGACACGCGAAGGCGCCGCGAGGCGCGGTTGGACAGGCGTCGGCGCAAGGCGTTGGCGAACGCGCAGTCCGATCTTGTTGAAGCAGGTGGGCAATCGTTCTTCACGCCGGATGATAATCGGTGGTTGGACATCTGGCTGGATACCTCGGACGACACCGCCGAGGAGGATGACGATAGTGATGATAGCGACTTAGACTAGTTTTTTTATGCAATCTATCTCGTGTTTTATCGTTTGTTGTTTTTAATTATTATGCATTCTATGTTTTCGATGTAAAATACCTTTGTATCGTTAAAATCTATGCAATTTATCTATTTTCCAATAGCCTAAAATGAGCACGAGCGCTACTTTTTTGCGCGCTGCTGGAGCGGTCGCAAAGCGCCGCGCCAAACCAGCCGATGCACGCGCGGCATATGTGTTTTTTGCGCGCGGCGCGACCGGCGCCTGTTGGAGATGCTCTAAGGCATTAAGTGGTCGAATACAAGTCAAAGGGCGCTGTCAAATAGGTGTCACGAACCTGCCTGCTATTTATATTGGCATAAATAAAAAGTGTTTCTAGAGCCCCATATGATCTTTGGTGGCTAGCACCAAAATAAAGGGCACTAAAATTTATGTCGAGTTTATTTTAAATCCAACGCTAGTAGGTAAAAACAAAGGATGGTGACCCCTCAAAATGAGAAAAATCAAAGGTCATATTGAATTTTTAAACTATTAGCATGTTTCTCAAGTTGGCGGACGTGATCTTGGATCGAGCGTGGATGAGGATCAGGGCGTAATTGGGATCCATGAGAAATTTCTTCTTCATGGGTTGACGATAATGCCAGCTCCCACGATGAACTTTCCCCTGTGCCTTGGGCTTCTCCTATTGTGAATCCTCCAACGGCTCATCGATAGTGCAGCGGCGAAAGCCACAACTAGCCATATTGGTTGGAGTGTTCTCGACAAAGTGGAGGTGATCACCGGTGCTAATAAGTTTTACTAGTTCGATGGGCATCGCTTCCAGTGTCTTGTTCGCCTCTTCTTCCTCCTCCTCCTCCTCTTCATCTTTGAATGTCACCTCATCTGGTTCCTCCTCTGATGGAGAATCGCCGCCCTCAGTGTGACATGCCCTCTCCCACTTCGAGCCACGAGATGAATCGTGGCCTTCAAGTCCACGGTCCTCCTCCTCCTAGGAAGAGGCTTGCCTCTCATCCCACGAAGGGGTCATGTCTTCTCTACACACTAACTTAAAGAGGTCTAATGAGATTGGTTTTGTTGTTTGTGAGGAGGAGGGAGGCCATGGAGCACTATATAAGAAGGTTAGTGAAAGTGCAATATTGCCATTAATCATATTTTTATGTTGATGACAATATACATATAGGGGACTAATCATGTTTGCCAAGTATATCACAGGTTTTAGTCTCCGTGGAATCATGTGTGTGGATTCTGGAGCACATATTTCTATATTGCTCAAGAATGAAGAAACAAAGATAAAAACTTGGGATTTTTTTGGTTTGTTCTTGAGTATAGGGATCACGCACTATTAAGAGGGGATCATCGGGACTCGTGAAAGATTTGCTCAAACCCATTGTTTCTTTAAATGTCTTTCACTCACATCACACAGCCATGTCACACATACACCCAAAGAACATCCCTGGGAGGTTTCCCCGAAGATACTTACTCCTTATGTTTCAGGAAAACCACTTGGTATCTGGCTCACAGGATGTCCAGCATTTACCGGACGCCCGCTCACACGCTGCTCACCGGATGTCCGACATTTACCGGAAACCCGGTGTATCTTTAACAGAAGCAATCTGGCGGATTTTCGGTCCCCATCGAAAATTTGGTTCATCCTATCCAGAGCCAAATTGGCGATCACCCGGCCTTCTCCGGATGTTCGGTCCTGGCCCATGGATGTTCCGCTGCGTCCGGAAATCCGGTGCAATCTCAACAGAGCCAAATAAACGGAATTATGTTCTTATCGAAAATCCGGTGTATCCTATCCAGTACCATTTTGACGGATTTCCAGTACTCATCGGATGTCTGGTGCCTCCTGAGACACCGGACGTTCGACCAGTACCTAAGCCTGGGCATTCGGTTAGACCAAACTGGTCGGTTCGGTTCCTCGGTTTATTTAGAAAGTCGGTTTTTAAAAATCAATGACCAATCGGTTGTTTGAGAAACTGCTAACCGAGAGTCGGTGCACTGAGAGTTCGGGCCGGTCCTTGGTTTTAACTAAACGAACCCAAGCTTGTTCGATGGTAGGCATTACTTCCTTAAAATCACTGACGAAAGAATCATAGGAAAGAAAATTGGACCCTATAGGTAAAAACATCTCTTGTATCCTAACCAACTTCTTGTGAGGACATGAATTTCCCTAAAATAGGCCCCACCAGGATGGTAGAGGAGATACCTAAAGAGAACATGAATGCAACTCCAATGGACATGAGAGACACGAAGGAAGGGAACACATAAGGAGCTGGCTGGCAAGCGGCACGGCAGCCTTCACCGTCGGCCGGGAGATAGGAGAGATAGCAGGTGTGACGACTAGGTTAGGAATGGGGGATTGAGTTTCCTCGCGTGGGGCTGGGGCCCGGGGGTATGAGATCTGGGACAGTGCGATTATTTTCTTACGGATCCAGTACAATGCGTTTAATGCAAAGGGTATTGGGCCACACGAGTTGATGGTCTTTGCTAGTAGTGTTGGGGATCTGTACATAAACCGGTTGAAATATCGTGGATGTCGCCTAGAGGGGGGGTGAATAGACACTTTAAAATAATTACGATTTAGGCTTGAACAAATGCGGAATAAAACTAGCGTCTAATTTGGCAAGCACAAAACCTAAAAAAAATTAGGCTCACCTATGTGCACGAACAACTTATGCTAAGCAAGATAAACAACTAAGTGATAGTAAGATATATAACAAGAAACACTATGACTATCACAAAGTAAAGTGCATAAGTAAAGGGCTCGGGTAAGAGATAACCAAGGCACGCGGAGACGACGATGTATTCCGAAGTTCACACCCTTGTGGATATATGATAATCTCTGTTTGGAGCGGTGTGGAGGCATAATGCTCCTCAAAATGCCACTAGGTCCATCGTCTTCTCATGCCCTCACACAATGCAAGATGTTGTGATTCCATAAACCATTTTATTATGAGACATAGCCATATGATTTTTATATGATGTTCTATAAGCCCAAAGTGCATCATCTAATTTCTTAGACCAATTCTTCCGGGACCTATTGACAATCTTTTGCAAAATTAATTTTATTTCTCTATTGTTAAGTTCAACTTGACCACTAGACTGAGGATAATAGGGTGATGCAATTCTATGGTTAACATTACTTGGCAAGCATTTTACGGAAAACACCATGAATAAAGTGTGAACCACCATTAGTCATTAATTATCTAGGGACTCCAAACCTTGGGAAAATAACTTCCTTAAGCATTTTAATAGAGGTGTTTTGATCAGCACTACTAGTTGGAATAGCTTCTACCCACTTAGTAACATAATCAACAGCAACCAAAATATATGTATACCCATTAGAGGAAGGAAAGGGTCCCATGTAATCAAAACCCCAAACATCAAATGGTTCAACAGCAAGTGAATAATTCGTAGGCATTTCTTGACGCTTACCGATGTTACCTATTCTTTGACATTCATCACAAGATAATACGAACTTACGAGCATCCTTGAAAAGAGTAGGCCAATAAAATCCAGACTGTAATACCTTGTGGGCAGTTCTGTCTCCCGCATGATGCCCTCCATAAGCCTCGGAGTGACATTTCTGTAGGATTTATCCATGTTCATGCTCAGGTACACGATGTTTAATAATATCATATACTCCTTTATAAAGATGCGGGTCATCCCAAAAGTAATGTCTTAAATCATAGAAGAATTTTTTTCTTTTGTTGGTATGTAAAGCTAGGTGGTAAATATTTAGCAACAATGTAATTAGCATAGTCATCATACCAAGGAGTGTTATAAGAAACATTTATTGCAGCTAACTTCTCATCAGGAAAACTATTGTCAATAGGTAGTGGGTCATCAAGCACATTTTCAAGCCTCGACAAATTATCAGGCACGGGGTTCTCTGCTCATTTTCTATCAGTGATGTGTAGGTCAAATTCTTGTAGCAAGAGAACCCATCAAATAAGTCTAGGTTTAGCATCTTTCTTTTCCACAAGATATTTAATAGCAGCATGGTCGGTGTGAACAATTACTTTTGAATCAACAATGTAAGATCTAAATTTATCACAAGCAAACACCACTGCTAGAAATTCGTTTTCAGTAGTAGCATAATTTCTTTGAGCACTGTCTAGAGTTTTACTAGCATAATGAATAATATTTAGTTTCTTATCAACTCTTTGTCCCAGAACAACACCAACATCATAATCACTAGCATTACACATAATTTCAAAAGGCAGGTTCCAATCAGGTGGTTGAACAATAGGTGCAGAAATTAAGGATTTCTTGAGTGTTTCAAAGGCTTCTAAACAATCATCATCAAAAACAAAAGGAACATCCTTTTGCAAAAGATTTGTAAGAGGCCTGGAAATTTTAGAAAAGTCTTTGATAAATCTCCTATAGAAACCAGCATGACCTAAGAAACTACGAATACCTTTGATATCTTTAGGAAATGGCATTTTTCTCAATTACATCAACCTTAGCTTTGTCCACTTCAAAACTGTCGTGGTTCTAAGACTGACAGTAGAATGGGGGTAGGTATGAGGAGGCAAGATCTTAGCTATGGAGTAGTTGTACACACGAGTTTATGAGTTCAGGCCCTTCTCGGAGGAAGTAATAGCCCTACGTCTCGATGCCCTGAGGCGGTCGACTGGATTATATGTGTGTGTGTTTACAAAAGATGCGAACCCCAGACCTGGAGGAGGGGGTGGCTTATATAGAGTGCGCCAGGACCCCAGCTCCCCTCCATTATGCGGGGCTTAATGTACATAAAGGTGGAGCGTTACAGGTAACGTCCGTATTAAAGTGTTATAAATGGTAGTTAAGGCTATGAGTAAATGTCTGACCGTTGTTGTGTAGAGTGGCTTCAGATCTTCTGTTCGTCGAGTGACTTCTGTGATGGTCGAGTGACATTGATTCTTCCGAGTGGAATGTCTCTGGCCGAGTGGATGATGGTACCCTTTGAATGCTGATGGCTTTAAGGTGATGTCCTTGGGGAGGTAGTCTAGGTCAGGCCTATGACCCTACCCTTGGTACATAGCTTCATCATTAGCCCCCGAATGGTTCGGGGCTTGAGTGGAGAAGGAGTTGAGAATTTCTCCGATTCAATTTTTGTGCCCCGGTAGTGACTTATCGTGACCAAGCGAACAACCATAATGATATCAACTCCTTTTCAGTCGCCTTGATCCATTCTTGAATCTGTCGAGTGAACTTTACTGTGATGTCTTGAGTACTGGTATGGAGAAGATATTCCGTCTGACAGATTGCCCTGCTGCGTGCGGATATCGAGGGATTTGGATTTTGGGGAAGCACGCGAGACGGGGGAGGCCGCAGTAATCGGAAGGGATTAGGTGCAGCCGCCTCGATCACTGCGCCACCTTTTTCGCCAGTACCTCGCGCGCGACTGTTGCGGGATTTCATTGGGTCGTCCGGACCCACTTAGCCACTCGGAAGCGGCCCCATATAAGGCGTCGGGCCGGGGTTTTCTTTGAACAGTGCGTCTTCGTTCTTCTCTTTCCCTCTCAGTTTTCTCCGTTGCATCTGCTCCTACTCCAGCGCTGCCGCCCCGTTCGAGCTCTGCTCGCCGCGATGGGGAAGGAGAAGACGGTGGCATTGGAGCGCGCGAAGAAGGCGACGACGAAGGCGAAGGGGAAGAAGTCTGCCTGGGGCGGATCTTCTTCGAGGGCCGGCCTGCCGCCGGGCTGGATCCAGGGCGGCTGGATCCGCTCGACGATCCGTCAGGACGACATCGACGACCTGGTCGAGGGGGCACTAATCCCCACGAATCGGCGCGACTCCCAGGGAACGAGACCGAGCCGCAGCCACAGGAGGGTGAGCGCGTTCTCCTCGCCACTCACGTTGACCGTGGGTTTTCCTTGCCTCCCCACCCTTTTTTGAGGTTTTTTTGAACTTCTTTGGGGTGCAACTTCACCACTTTACTCCGAATACCATCGTGTACCTCGCTGCTTTTGTGTCCATGTGTGAGAGCTTCCTGGGCTGTCGGCCACACTGGGGCTCTTCAAGCACATATTCACATGCTGTTCTCAGTCGGTCAAGAAGGCCAACCCGAGTGATGAGAGGACGCAAGTGATTCAGATGTGCGGGGGGTCTTGGGATTCATATGAGGAGTAAAAGTACTTTCCCAGCCATGATCCTTCCTGAGTCGGTCCGAGGGTGGCAGTCGACTTGGTTCTACTGCAAGGACCAGCCGACTCCCGGTCAGTCGACTGGACTTCCCCCCTTTTCCATGGCCCGAGTGGAGAAGCCCTCTGCTAAGACTGACAGTAGAATGGGGGGTAGGTATGAGGAGGCAAGATCTTAGATATGGAGTAGTTGTACACACAAGTTTACGAGTTCAGGCCCTTCTCGGAGGAAGTAATAGCCCTACGTCTCGATGCCCTGAGGCGGTCGACTGGATTATATGTGTGTGTGTGTGTGTTTACAAAAGATGTGAACCCCAGACCTGGAGGAGGGGGTGGCTTATAAGAGTGCACCGGGACCCCAGCTCCCCTCCGTTATGCGGGGCTTAATGTACATAAAGGTGGAACGTTACATGTAACGTCCGTATTAAAGTGTTATAAATGGTAGTTAAGGCTATGAGTAAACGTCCGACCGTTGCTGTGTAGAGTGGCTTCAGATCTTCTGTTCATCGAGTGACTTCTGTGATGGTCGAGTGACATTGATTCTTCCGAGTGGAATGTCTCTGGCCGAGTGGATGATGGTACCCTTTGAATGCTGCTGGCTTTAAGGTGATGTCCTTGGGGAGGTAGTCTAGGTCAGGCCTATGACCCTACCCTAGGTACATAGCTTCATCATTAGCCCCCGAATGGTTCGGGGCTTCAGTGGAGAAGGGGTTGAGAATTTCTCCGATTCAATTTTTGTGCTCCGGTAGTGACTTATCGTGACCAAGCGAACAACCATAATGATATCAACTCCTTTTCAGTCGCCTTGATCCATTCTTGAATCTGCCGAGTGAACTTTACTATGATGTCTTGAGTACTGGTATGGAGAAGATATTCCGTCTGACAGATTGCCCTGTTGCGCATGGATATCGTGGGATTTGGATTTTGGGGAAGCACGCGACACGGGGGAGGCCGCAGTAATCGGAAGGGATTAGGTGCAGCCGCCTCGATCACTGCGCCACCTTTTTCGCCACGTACCTCGCGCGCGACTGTTGCGGGATTTGATTGGGTCGTCCGGACCCACAGGTCAGCCACTCGGAAGTGGCCCCATATAAGGCATCAGGCCGGGGTTTTCTTTGAACAGTGCGTCTTCGTTCTTCTCTTTCCCTCTCAGTTTTCTCCACTGCATCTGCTCCTGCTCCAGCGCCACCGCCCCGTTTGAGCTCTGCTCGCCGCGATGGGGAAGGAGAATACGATGGCATTGGAGCGCACGAAGAAGGTGACGGCGAAGGCGAAGGGGAAGAAGTCTGGCCGGGGCGGATCTTCTTCGAGGGCCGGCCTGCCGCCGGGCTGGATCCAGGGCGACTGGATCCGCTCGACGATCCGTCAGGACAACATCGATGACCTGGTCGAGGGGGGACTGATCCCCCACGAATTAGCGCGACTCCCGGGGAACGATACCGAGCCGCAGCCACATGAGGGTGAGCACGTTCTCCTCGCCACTCACGTCGACCGTGGGTTTTCCTTGCCTCCCCACCCTTTCTTTCGAGGTTTTTTGAACTTCTTCGGGGCGCAACTTCACCACTTTACTCTGAATACCATCGTGTACCTTGCTGCTTTTGTGTCCATGTGTGAGAGCTTCCTGGGCTGTCGGCCACACTGGGGCTCTTCAAGCACATATTCACATGTCGTTCTCAGTCGGTCAAGAAGGCCAACCCGAGTGATGAGAGGACGCAAGTGATACAAATGTGCGGGGGTCTTGGGATTCAGATGAGGAGTAAAAGTACTTTCCCAGCCATGATCCTTCCTGAGTCGGTCCGAGGGTGGCAGTCGACTTGGTTCTACTGCAAGGACCAGCCGACTCCCGGTCAGTCGACTGGACTTCCCCCCTTTTCCATGGCCCAAGTGGAGAAGCCCTCTGCTTTGAAAGTGATCCCAGAGGAGAAGGCGCAAGTGAAAGTGTTGGTTGAGCGAGTAGTTCAGCTTGTTCGTGACGGGGTAACCGGTATGGATCTGTTGGAGGTCTTCCTGAGGCGACACATCCAACCCCTTCAAGCTCGTGACCATTCGATGTGGATGTATTCGGGCACCGACGACACCACTCGGATCCATCCAGAGGAAGTCGACAATGCCACGTTGGAAGGGTGGCTGAAGAGCATCACTGGCAACAAGGACAACCCCAGGGGATCTCGGAGGATTCCTCCGCTCAACAACTCGTACGAAACTGACAAGGTATGACTCCAAGTGGTCGAGTGTCTTCTTGATTTAGCAATTAGCTGATTGTTGTTATCCGACTATCTCCTATCTTGGTTGTTGTCTTCTAGGCCCTGACTGAGATGTACTCGATGCCCAACGAAAAGCAGGAGCAGGACCCAGAGGGGGAGGCGAGTGGAGGTGAAAGCGGCGAGTGGCACTCTGACGACGAAGAGGACGAGGACAGCGACGACCCGAGTGAAGAAGAAGAGGTCGACTCTTCTCCTCATAGGGAAAAATGATCCAAGCTTTCTCACGATCTAGCGAGTGCCCGCGGCAAAGCCACCGTGCAAACTGGGCAGTCATCGAAGCGCCCTCGAATGTCTTCTCCGGCACCGACTGAAAAGGCGTCGAAGCAACTGAAAGCTACGTCGTCCAAACAGCCAAAGGCCTTGCCGAAGATCAAAGTGGTCATCCCCATTGCTTTCGGGTATTAGTTGGACTTGATTTCTTGTTTTAGTATGAATCTGAATTTGAGTCGACTTATTTCGTCAAACATGACCGACTGAATTCTGAAATTTGTAGTGCTGCTACTTCGGGGACTTCCACCCGCCAGTATGAAGATGAGGACATGGAAGATGCGGTCACCTCCAACCCGGGTACAATCCTCGTGATCTTGTTTTCGATTGTATAGTTGGTTGAATTCTAGCGACTCATTTAGGGTCGACTCATTTCTTTGCAGCCCCTCCCAATGTCATTGAGCTTCTGGATGATGAAGAGGACGTGCCGCTGAGGCCCAGGAAGAAGAAGGCAACAGCTAGCAAGACATCCCTGTCGGAGCCGACGACGGAGCGAGTAGTTCAACGGCCCGAAGATGTGAGTAAGGTTTCTGTAACCTTTGCTGACCCAGTGTCGAGTGTGCGTCCCGCATCGTCGACTGCTCCAGAGCTTGCTTCAACCATCCAACCTCAAGCCTCGGATCTCCAAGCCGCTGCGTCTGGACCGTCTGTCCCCTTCTTTGCTACTCATCATGTTCCAGAAAGCTAGTCGGACGCCACTGCAGAGGCTATTCGTCAGGCTGGCATAATGATGGAGCAGGTGAAGGCGGTGCACGAAAGCAGGCATGCTGCTTATAACGCCAGCGCGGCTCTTCGAGCCAATGTCCAGGTAAGTTAACTTCCGACTGAACTTGTTCTTTTAGGATATGCTACCCGAATGTTTTCCTTCGCGTAATCTTTCATTGTCTTGTACTTTGAGATTGTACAACCACTGGGTGCTTTGTCAGCTTCTCTCTTTTTGCACTCGGTCTGGGCGGACCAGCCGAGTGGAATCCAAACCAGTGGGGGCATGCTAAGTGCACCCACTGGGTGTAGTCCCCGAGACCGCAGTCGACTGCTGGCAGTCGGCTGGGGTCTGAGCACTTCTCCTCTTTTTTTAATATATATACTTGGTCTGGGTGGACCAGCCGAGTGGAATCCAAACCAGTGGGGCATGCTAAGTGCACCCACTGGGTGTAGTCCCCGAGACCGCAGTCGACTACTGGCAGTCGGTTGGGGTCCGAGTGGTCTTGAAGCTTTATTCACTCGGAAGTGAATAATCTTTGATCTTGTCGATTGATATGTCTTTTACTCACTGCAGAAAATCTTGTTCGCTTATCTCCAAGTTTGCCAAGTTTGAGGAAAAGCAGAGGCAACTCAATCTTGATCTGGAGTTGGCTCAACAGAATTTAAAGAAGGCTCAAGATGAAGTCGCTGGTACGGAAGGTAACAGCCTGTCGACCATCCTTCAAGTTATCTTTTCATTCTTCTGGTTGATCTAAATGTGTATTTTGTAGAGAAAATGAGGCTGGCCCTAGAGAAGAAAGACTTGGACCTTGCAGCTGCGCAGAAGGAGGCTCAAGAGAAGACCGCCCTTGCTAACCAGAAACTGGCTTCAGTCGGAACGCTGGAGGAGGAAATCAACAAGCTGAAGTCGTCTCTCACTGAATCCAATCGAGAGGCAACTCGTCTGAAAAAGGATAAAGTGGCTCTGAATGACCAGCTGGAAAGCATGACGCGTAGGAGGAACGATCTGGAAGCTTATCTAAAAGCTCTCGCCAAGAAACTCTTTCTTATGCTCGAAGGTATCCCCTTTTATCCGACTGTTTTACTGTTTGCAAGTTAGTCCTAGCCAGTCGACTCATTAACTCCTTGACTCTGCTGAATTCTGTCAAAACTTTGAAGAAGAGACTGGACAGATCGAGACGGGCTTGGACCCTGTCCTTTCTCCAGTCGGCGACGAGGTTGCTATGAATGTGCTTCGACTGGAATCCCGCGTCGCCAGTGTTACAAGTTACCTTGCCCGTCTGAAGGTGGAAGTTTCACGCATCGACTCATCACTCTGGCCAAGGGCAACGCTTCAGAATGATCTTGAGTCTCTGATGGCTCGACTCAATGAGGTCCCTGGTCGAGTCACTACAAAAAAATACACTTCCATGATGATACATGTTTGTCACAGTAGGTCGCTTTTTTTTGTCATGCATGTACATCCATGACAAATTTATGACAGAATCAAGATAGTCATACTTGTGCTGTCGTAGAAGTGTTCCATGACATTACAAAATTATCATCACGGAAGTGTCCACTTCCATGACGATAAATCGCGCGTCACAGAAGTGCTTTCGTCAAGGGTGACCGACACGTGGCATCCACCGTAACGGAACGCCGTTAAGCTATCGGGTCGGGTTTTGGATCCGATAACCCGTAACAGCCCCGACCAATGGGGATTTTCCACGTGTAAAATCATCATTGGCTAGAGGAAACACGTGTCGGCTCATCGTCGGGACAGATGTCATCCACTCACTAGACAGAAGGCGCCTATGATACGTCGACACGTGGCACGGCCCAACAAGTTTAAATGGGCCGGCCCAACTAAAGGCCCACAAGATTTTGCGGACCATAATGGGCCGGCCCAGCTAAAGGCACATGAGATTTTGCGGACCATAATGGGCTGGCCCAGCTAAAGGCCCACAAGATTTCGCGGGCCATAATGGGCCGGCCCAGGTAAAGGCCCATAAGATTTTTGTGTGCCATAATAGGCCGACCCAGGTAAAGGCCCACAAAATTCTTGCGGATCATAATGGGCCGGCCCAGCTAAAGGCCCACGAGATTTCACCAACATTAATGGGCCGGCCCAGCTGTAGGCCCACAAGATTTTGAGGACCCTAGTAGGCCGGCCCGTTAACTAGCTGCCATGTTTTGGGCCAAATGCCGGCCCATATTTGATACGGTCTATTAATGGCCTGCCACGCTCCGGGCCTAATAGTGGCCCATATGAGATCCGGCCCGTTAAAAGCCTACCACGTTCTGGGCCAAATTACAGCCCAGATCAGGTCCGGCCCTTTAAGAGGTTTTGGGCCTAATTATGGCCCATATCAGATCCGGCCCGTCAACTAGACACTATACTTTTGGGCCCACTTGCTAAAGGCCCACTTAGTAATTCGGCCTGATATTAGTTTTGGCCTATTAAGGGCCCGTTTAACATTTCGGCCCTATATTAATTTCAGCCTGTTAAAAGCCCGTCATATAGTTGGGCCTAACTACGGCCCGGTTTGCATCCGGCCTGCTCGCAGCCGATATCTGATTGGGCCAAATAAGGACCGAGACAATTTTTCGGCCTGTTAAAAGCCCGTGATTTGATTCGCACAATCATGGGCCGAGGTTCATTTTGGGCTGCTGTCGGCCCATGAGTTGATCGGCACGTTTCAGGCCCAACCTACATCGTGATTGCATGACGGCCCGATTATGTACCGTAATTTTACGGCTTGGCCGGTTTACTGCGAGGAAAAGATATATATATATATATACAGTAAAATAATTGCAGCATCGTGAATAAGAAAAAACCTATACTATACAATAAACAAATTATGGCATATTACATCCACTGGGCATCAAAGTTTGCCACTATGATAATAAAGCACAAGCAGACAACAGATTACATACACTGGGCATCAAAGATCGCCACCAATGCAAATAAACACGCCGACAAAATAATATACAAAACCGACAACACTTTAATAGAGTTCAAGAAAGGTTAGCCCTGCTGGGGAGCTGCAGCGCAAGCAGCTGAGCAAGATGATGAGACTACGCTTGTTCAACACTTATATCTTCCTCACTCTGAAAGATAAACAAGCAGACATATGACATGTTTTGCACATAAAAGTATCAGTGCTGACAATTCATCACATTTCTTACTGACGAATAAAGTGACACAGTTTAAATTTGCATTAACACAATATGGTATTGTTCAGGTCAAGACATGGCAGGAAATGACATTGTGAAGGAGTTGGCAGCTTCACGACACCACTAGATTACAGATCAAGAACTCATAAGTATCAATGGTTAGTGTGCTGTCAATTTATACCATTTCAGATTGGCAAATAAAGAGACGGTTTAAATAATAGTAGAATGATATGACATTTTTCATAGTTAAGACATTGCAGAATATGACATTGTGCTGTAGTGGGTAGGTTCACCACACCACTGGATTACAGATGAAGGACAGAAGCATACATGCAGTGCAAAAGAAGATCACTTGCTCTGTATAGTTTAATTTACATGGTATGAAGAAGGAACTTGGTTGTACAACTGAAAACTTAAATTGAGAAAGGACGAACTTTTGTTTATGAACTACATATAATAAACTTTAAGCAAGCAATTTGATGCAAACACCAAAAATAAACAGCTGTTGCAGTCATGCCTAACCAAATATATATAACAAAGTTTGAAGGCTTGAGATGGACAAACTTACATTATTGGTGAAGACAGGCTCTATAAAGGCCTTGTCCATGCTTATGGGGGGCAATTCAAGAAGTTTACCACAGAATCTTCTTCAAAAGCATTGCCTTTATTCTACATTTTCTTAAGAGTAAATATAGATGTGATAATATATGAAAAAATGGAGAATATTTAAGATAAGATGAAGAGTGATGCTACATAACCAAGTAGCTATAAATGTAAGTGCAGCGATATAGGCAAAAGGTACAACCAAGAGCAATGCACAACTAAACTTCTTCAGTACCAACCTTATGGTAAGAGTAAATATAGATCTGATGTGCAGAAAATGGAGGGCAAAGAAAAATAAGCTGCAGAGTGATGGTACATGAACAACTACCTGTCATTATAAGTACACTGATAAAGGACAACATGTACTTACAAGAACAATGCAGAGCTAAAAAACATTGGCATTGGATATATTCTACACTAATGTAACCGTTCATACAGATCAGATAATTTGGAGCGAACAATTGATAAGCAAGCTATCATGCATACTGCTGTCACATAATGAACCAAGTATGTATGGAAGTACAGTGATACAAGACAACACGAGCATCATATTTGCGATATCCTGTCATTCTTGTCAAACCGGAATTCTTCTTCGAGCAGATTTCCCACAAAAAAGGTCCGTAAGGCACATGCGGAAAAGTAGAAGTTCAAATTGTCATGTGATTTCATAGATAGTACCTCATCCTGGGAACGAGACCAGTGCATAACAAGGTTTTTCCATTCAATGTCTTCTAAATTTAGCACAGGAGACTTCACCGGAATTTCGTTTATAGACTTGCCATCAAAGTGTGATTTCCTCAGGTAACACCGATACTGCTGCAATGCTTCCTTGAAAAGCACAAGCAAGCTTTGCTCGTCATGACTATCCAGATTGACCCTCGCCTAGTTTCAACAATGTAATGTAAATCATTGATGTGTTCAATCAGCAGAAAACATGAAAATAATAGCCATGAATAATAGCACTTGCACGTAAGTTGGACAGGAAGATGTGAAAATGGTGTTTATCTTCACAATAATCTTCCCATGATGGGAATATATGCACGTAGTCCCTAACAACATTGAAAGCACTGTCTTTTAAACTGGAAATAAATGGAATGGGGTTCCAATCTGTAGGAATTGGACATCTCTGCAGTTGGGATAGGTCTTCGGCCGGTGGACTTACTGTACTTTTTGCTAGAGTGGGATTTTTCTGTGGTACAGCTGGTGCTATCGCAAATGAAATCAGTATACATTTTGCTGGAGTGCAGGTCCTGTGTGGTGGGGCTAGTGGTGTGGCTAGTGAAGTATGGGTACAGTCTGCTGGAGTCGGTCCTACGTTTTGTGTCACTGGTTGTACAACCAATATAAGTGGGGTGCTGTCTGATTTCTTCGGCACCACCATGTTTTTCAAGGACTTTGCTGGTGCTCCTTCAGGTTCGGCAATCACCCTCTTCCTTTTTGATGTCTGATGCACAAGAACATCATTTGAGTGGAAAAACATGGCATGATGACAGATGGAATATGTATTGATAATGGATGGGCATGGCATCTCGACATATATGATGAGTAAACTAAGCAGATGGCGGTGCAACAAAGTAGAAGAAATGCAAGACAACATATGGAAGATACCCGCAATCAATAAAACATTGCCAAATTAGAACAGGCACCTTGATGGGTGAACAGGACATGCCATCTGCCTTTGACTCCTCGAGGTTAGAATAGTCATTAGGATCATATTCTAAACAAGAATCAACAGGTGGGGAGCGTATGAGTTTCATTGCATCCAGAATGGCACTCAATGCCTTGGTGCCAATTTTGTAAGTCAATGCAGTGTTTAGCTTCAAGAGTGGACTGCTGCTAGTGCGACACAAAGCACCTACATAGATCATAGTGTAGATATAACGGGAAAACCTTAAGCATCAGAGTAAAATCAACAAAGTGGAACTTGCTGGAATATATGTGCTAGTATTGCTGGTACGACTAGAAAGGCTTCGGATACCAGCTCTCTTCAAGTGAAGGTGCGGTACTGTTAATATCAATGTAACTCTCAAAGGCGACACAGCTCCCCGCATTTCCTTGCTATTCTTATAGGATTCAAGTGGGCAGGCGACTATAAATCCTATTCCTATGTTTACAAGATCCTACGAATCAAAGAGGCTCAAAGTGTCCATCACAACCGACCGTATAGACCTCTACACTGCAAATGTCCCTGCTCAACTTCAGTACAAGGAACATACTATACTACTATCATACTCCCTCCGTTCCAAAATATAAGTCTTGGTAGAGATTTCCACTATGGATCACATACAGATGTATCCAGGTACATTTTAGAGTGTAGATTCACTCATTTTGCTCCATATGTAGTCCATGGTGGAATCTATACAAAGACTTGTATTTAGGAACGGAGAGAGTACATATTAAAGAAGAACGGAAGAGGAACATGGTAAAGAAGAGCAAGCAGATTTTGGATAATAAAATGTTGGTTGCGCAGTGCCCACACATGATGAACCAGAGCGCATTAAGAATGCAACTCCTAGCTGTCTCTCGACCATTTCAGGCGGTTGGATGAAGATCCTACGTCTCCTAACCCTTCTTCTTCCTCATCTCTGATTCTTCCCATACAAAACACTTCACGGGCCGCCGGCCGGACCACCGGCCCCCACCGCCTGTGTTCCTCCGCCACCCCCACCCCCACCCCAACCCCCACCCGCGTCGAGTTTTCTTCGTTCGGCGAGGCCCCACAACCACCCGAGCCCCTTCGATCGCACCGGCAAACTCCGGCGAGCTCTGAAAAATCGACTGACCCAATTTTGAAATTTAGTCTACTGTGATTTAACTAGTGTGGAATATAAAAGGGGAAAACCATAAGCATTGCGAGTATGGTGTTGAGCGTGCCATGGCGGATCTGAAGGTGCAAACCGGACAAAGGAAACTTCGCAACCAAGACAAGAAATCAGAGTAAAGCAGTGGCGATCTATTTTCTTGCTGCGATAAATAAGTTGAGCAGATACGAAAGAGTACCGCCTCTGGTGCGGCGCCATGTACGCATCTGCTGAGAATTTGACGGTGCTGCGGTAGCGATGGCTGTCGGCGGCGTGGAAGCAGATCTAGGAGGGTAGATGGTGGCGGTGGGGCACGGTGGACGAGACGGTCATAGGAGCGGTGCCGGCAAGGTGGACGACGGCGGGGATGAAGCGAGAGGACGGGATGCAAGGATCCCGGCCTGAAGCCGTGGATGAGAGAGGTCGATCTCTTGTAATGGACGGCGGCATCGGGGTATCAGCTCCGGCATGGTGGAGGAGGACGGCGGTGGATGGGGTGGCAGACGGCAGCAGACGGAGGAGGGTGGGGTGGAGAGGGTGTTTTGGCGCCCACGGAGTACGAATGGGGAAAAGGGAGGTAGAGAGGAAGGGGGGAACCATGTATTCAGGGCGCGCTTGTCTCAAATGCGAGGAAATTTACAAACTTAGCCCCCGTTTCAAATTTGTACTACATCACAGCAACACTAGTCGGTTGGGGATAGGACGGTAATCTCACATACACCGAATATTTCCCGATGAGAGTTTGTTTTTGGCGCCCACCGTGTATGAATATGAATCGGGGAGGGAGTCGATTTCGGCCGAGGACACACTGTGTTTTGGCGCCCACCGTGTATGAATCCGGGTGAGAGGCGGTTACGTCACATTTGGGTGAAATTACAAACCTACCCCTATCAAAACCTATAGAAATCCAGCATATAGGCTTTGCGTGGCAGGGATAGGCAGCAGTGATTTCCATCTCGCAGATTTTGGTTCCAGGCGGTTACTGCGACTTTCCCCGCTTCGTTCAAATTTTGCAGAGTGCACGTTTACCGTGCCAACTCAATTCAAATCCCGTTTGTATTCTATTTTTTTCGGGCAGGATCCATTTTCAATTAGAATTACATTCTATATACATCATTTTTTATATATACTTTCAAAAGCACAACACCATTTATACATAAATATGGTTTACAAATGGCATGATCTCAGATTCATAAGGTTGTATCCATCAATTTGGATTTTCAAATATTTGAAACCACTTTATATTGAAATCCAATGTATGCATTCCTCGCTAACTGTCTCCAATTAATGTGTGTTTCATGCGATTTTTTAACTTCTTAAACATGTATAATGTGTTTCACACACGCAACATATAGTGTAATTCCGCTTAGACATTAATTGCATATAAACCATGCATTGTTTGTAATTGAAGAATCTATGGACCACCAATATTGATAAACTATATAACATTACACGTGTGCCCAAATTCAAATGAATATGCATGTTTGATACACCAATTTGCGTTATGATATTATCGATGTCATGATCTCCAGTTTAAATTTAATCCAGATATTCGTCTCATATAGCTATCACTCATGCTTATATAGGACTATCTCTCTGGACCTATACGCGTTCATCGTCTCTCAGGTATCTCTCGTGCTACCTGTATGTTGACAATGATCTTTTATCTTCGTAACACACTAACGGTACTCTCTCCCTCGACCTTCATCACTCTATCTTTATCTAAGTATATCTCACTCCCTGCTATGTGTCTCTAACTATGATTCTTCATGTGAATCTTTTTCTCTCACACAAACACAAAACTTTGTCTCCCGGGGTCTCATTTCTCTCTACTATTCTCATGTGTGCCACTCGCACACCCCTCATACAGAGATGTCTTTCGCTCCTTAGATATGAGAACCTACGACTCTTCCTCATCAATATCTATTTCTCACACACAAACACAAACTCTGTCTCCTTGGGTCTCATATTTCTCCATTGTTCTCTTGTATGTCGCTCACACACACCCTCTCTCCCTAGAGATATCTTGCGTTCCCTCGTATGTCTCTCTAGCTATCACTCTCGTTGTGAAATATCTTTCTCTCTCGCAGACACAAAACTCCGTCTCTCTGGATCTCATTTCTCTC
Source organism: Triticum urartu (assembly GCF_056163025.1). Classification (NCBI taxonomy): domain Eukaryota; kingdom Viridiplantae; phylum Streptophyta; class Magnoliopsida; order Poales; family Poaceae; genus Triticum; species Triticum urartu. Next base: position 225,069,941 of record NC_141878.1, read on the forward strand.
TGATATCTGTTTGTATGTGACTCACACGCACCCTCTCTCTATCTCTCTCACACCCACACACATAACCCAGCCTTCTGATCCAGTCGACTCCTATCTCTAACGCACACTAGCTAGCATATTTATCTTTCTATTTATCTGTTTCTCCATCAACCTTCTTTCTCGCCCTCACTCTTGATTCCTATCACGCACACTACATATGTTTCTCTCTACATGCAGTCAAGTGCCCTCTCACACACATATATAACTTCACCCTTTGAACCACCCGACGGTCATCTCCAACACACAAACTAGCGGATGTCCCTCTAGCTAGCATCTCCATCTCTGTATCTATCTGTAGTTTCTCCGCCAACATTTCTTTCTCGCACGGAGTCTTGCTTCCTATCACCCACATTATATATGTCTCTCCATACATTTGCATTTATAGGTTGGTCACTTTTGCACAATCGTTGCGCCTCACTCCCTCTGCTCGCCATAGATGCATGCTCCAGCCCACGCCACTATCTCTTAAAGACAAAAACACATGCTCAATTGTCGGGACTTCTTCCATGCATTCTCACATGCATGCATATTGTCATACCGATCCGTCTCTCCCATGTCGTTGATCTTATGACTTATGTCTTCTTTCTTTTATCTCGATCATGCGCGCGCGCGCACACACACACCCCACGTATACATGTATACCTGCACGTTCAAGGTCTCTATGTCTCCATATGTAGTTAATTACCCTCAATCCTAATGCCACATCGAATCGTTCTCCTCTTTTGTGCACATAACTTCCGCCTGGATGGGTAAAACACACACTCACACTTAATAATCTCCTTCTAGCTACCCCCCGCCTCTCACTCTTCCCCTATATCCCCGAAACCAATAAGACCATCCCTTAGTTTAATTCCCGCCTACATGCACCATCGATTTATAGTAGTCTTCCTCGGTGTCTCTCGAACAAACACGTTCTCTCGAAGTCGACTCCTCTCACGCGCACACACCTTCTCTTCCCTCTCTATGGGCATTTTCTCTCTCGCACCCCATCGTTGGTGGCCTCTGCCATACACATCACCTCTCTATGATGAAAGCCATGCACACTTAAATTACATCCGCCACAGAGGACCCCGCGACACACACACACACACGCACCCCCCAACACACACACACACACTAAGACTCCATCTCTCTCTCTCACACACACACAAACACACACACACGCAAGCACGCACGCCCCCCCACACACACTAAGACTCCCTCTCTCTCCCTCTCTCTCTCTCTCACACACACACAAACTAAGACTCCATCTCTCTCTCTCTCCTCTCTCTCTCTCTCTCTCACACACACACACACACTAAGACTCCATCTCACACACACATGCTCTAGGCGGAGCATTTGTTCCTACCACTCTTCATCCAACCTTACCCGTATGATAAACAATCACCTTTATTTACTTGCATAACATGGACAAATTCCACTTTACTTTAGTAGTCAGCAAACTTATCATCTGTACCCTTATAAAAAATGAGTTGGTGGTGATGGTGTGCCTGCCATCTTGTAATACAAATCGTATGATCTATATCTGAGGATAGAAAGCAAACTATGATAATTTTACAAAAGATACCGACACCTCTCTCCACATCATTATCTCTCGCAACCTCATTGCTCAGCAATTAAAAAAGGAATAAGTCTCTGGAACAATCTAGCATGCATGGTGGCCGCTGCCGCCTGCCGGCACCGTCCATCCCCATGCCTCCGCCCATTCCGACCACCAGTCACCACCACCCTCCACTCCTCCTCGCCTTATCTCTCATCTTTCATTTTTTCGATGACATTCTCGAGATACTAGTTTTTCGATAAAATTCTTGAGATATCACTAGTTTTTACACATGGGATTACTCCTGCATGGGTCAATCACAACAGGTGTTCTGTAAAAAAATGCATATTGATGTTTCGTGCAATGCACGAGAATCTTGCTTGTAATTATATAACGCAAATCACGAGCAGGAAGTGACATTTTTTTGACACAACCACGTTAACATGGCCACGTAAATCACTAGCTAAAGTAAATACCATTATACTTATATCCCGATGCAAAAGGTTGAGTACATGTCCGAAGAGTAGAGTCGCACACACGCACTCTGTCTCTCAGAATCTCTCTCACACACACACCAGTTACATGACGCCCACTTAAGCAGACACGTATGTTACAATTTGTGCACCCGCGGGTACACGTGATGCTGCACATTTATTTAAGCCGGAAGGCGAACCCAAACAGTAGCTGAATTCATTCCCCTCCCGCCGCCTCTTCTCTGGTCGCCGTCGCCCGGTAGCCATGGGCCGGCCGAAGGTAACAACATACGCCATACTCCCACCGGAGCGGCGCTTTAATATGGAAATTTTAGTGGTCATGCATGCATCTTTTTGTGCTAGCACTCCTATATAAGGGTTGACCGGTCGCTTCCCGCGGATGTGCGTGGGTGGTGGAAGAGGAAGGAGAAGGGAAGCGGGCTGTGGAGTAACGTTTTTTACCACAATTTCTTAGGAAACTGAGTGCAATAATTGAGTAGTTTTGCAAACTACCAGTACTACACCTGAAACGGTTCAAAACCTATACTCCCTTGCCAGCGCGCGCTTCCCGCGTGAAACGGTCAGCGTCCCCCTGGAGCGTCAGTGCCGCATTAATGCCCGGCCAGAGCGGTGGCGACCTCTCACTGGCGCCGTCTTTGAAGTGGCGTGACGGCCGAGAGAGCGCCGCTTCCCGGTGCATGTAGCGACCAGACCTCAAACAGTCTGATCTCTGTGCTCCGGTGTCATCCCTGGATCAGTAATGCTGACACCACACAGTACTCGGAGGATTTATAGCAGAGTAGCAATCACACACTTATTACATCGAATGTCTCAAAAGAGAACTTATTACAATAAATATGGCTTAAGGCCATCTAATAACGATAACAACGGAAGGCTTGGAAGATAAGTGAGTCCATCAACTCCAACGGCATCACTGAGTATAGAACCACGACCTAAAAACTCCTTAATCATCGTCTGAAAAGTCTGCGACATTAACGTTGCAGCCCAAAAACGGGTCAGCACATGGAATATGCTGGCAAGGTAACACATAGAGAGTAATGGAATGAAACAGCTATACTATATGCATATTTGGCTGGTGGAAAGCTCTATGGTTACAGTTTTGCGTAAATCCAATTTTTCCCTACTTCAAAGGAATAAATTTTTAATTACTATCAAGGTGGTTGTTAAACATTGAGAATGGTTGACAGCATTCTCAATCCCAATTAAGCATCATCATTAAACATAACCCAACAAAATTAATTTAGAGTAACATGTTGAGATTCACATGATAATCCAAGTACTAGATACTCAAGATGTCCATAACCGGGGATACGACTAACCATGATTAGTTTGTTACACTCTGCAGAGGTTTGCACACTTTTCCCCACAAGACTCGATCCCCTCCGTTTGTTTTCTCGCACTACACGGTGTTTGAGAAGACGGATGACCGAGACATAGTCTTTCAGAAGTGCTAGCACCTTACGATCGGGTAGACCGTACCACCTACATCCCCTACATCTGCTAGTCTACCACTATAAGAGTTCGCACAACTTAGTCAACTATGCTAGAGCCCATAATAGCTTGTGGCTGCACACGGAAGTTTCTAGTATGAATAGTCTCATGATCCCTTTGAGCCTGGGTGGCGGTCCAAAAGAAAACAGGCAAGTCCTGGAATACCCAGGTGCCTCAATCCACCCAGATGTGTGTTTAAGTTGCCACCTTAGATAAACCATTAATTATCAATCTCACATCTGTCATGGATATCACTCACCCAATCCACGTCTACTAGCATAGCATGGCATAATAAGCAAATGTAGAAGTAACTCCCAAAGGTTTGATAATAAACAGGTAATAGGTACTACCTCATCTACTTCCCATCCCACAATTTAATTAGATCCTAATCATGCAATGTGTGAGGATTGATCTAATGCAATAAAAGTGGGTAGTAGAAAAGGTATGATCAAAGTGTTACTTGCCTTGCTGATGATCCGCAAAACCTAACGATTCAAAGTAATAGGCGGCGCACTCCGGATACTCTATCGCAGACAAAAAAATAAGCATACAATAAGTACTCAATTAATGCACAGGTAAAACTCAAATAAGAGATCTAACCAGAAGGTTCAACTTAAGAACTCCGGTTGGTAAAAAGAATCAAATCGAACGAAGCAACGAAAGTCAAACGGCGGAAGAAAACAACTTCGTTCTAGTAATCTGGATCTAGGGCAAATTTTACAGTAGCAAAATCTTGTTTAAGTTGGTTAAACGGATAGAGGGTTTCGTGACGAAACTCTAGGCGCTTGAATCGCCTGATTCCGATAAACGAGCGAAAAGTTAAACTAAAACAAAAATCGGATCAGGAATCGCGATCAGAAAAATCGCGGATTTAATCCGAGAAAAAAAACGACGAACGCTCGCTAAAATAAATAAACCAGAAAAACCGATCTATTTAAAAAAAACCGAATCTATTAAACCGAAAAAAACTGATCGTTTTTTTAAACCGAAGGCACGAAAAACGAGGCGTGGCGGCGAACCTCGGCAGCGGCGGCAGCGTCTGGCGACGGCGGCGCGGGGCGGCGCGGCGGCGGGCAGCGGCGGCGGCGGCGCGGGCGGCGGGCAGCGGCGGCGGCGGCGGCGGCGGGACCGGGCGGCGGCTAGGGTTGGGGGCTGGGGCGGCTAGGGTTCCCCGGGGCTGGGCCTCCGCTTATAAAGCCTAGTCGGGCCAGAGTCCTAGTCGGACACGGCCCGTTAGGTCGGTTCGTTTTTTTTAATTTATTTCCGCTCGGAAAAAAATAATAAAAAGAAATACTAAACGGACTCCAAAAATCCCGAAATAAATTTTCCCGGGATTCTAAAATCAAGCCCGACAAAGTGAACATTTATTTGGGGCCTAAATGTAATTTTGAAAAGTGCACATTTTTCCTAAATTCAAATAAAACACCGAAAAACTCCGAAATAAAAATCTTGTTTGATTTTATTATTAAATCCTCAATATTTCTCTATTTTGGGAAAGTCATTTTATTCCCTCTCTCATATTTTTGTAATAGAAATAATTGATGATAAAATAAATAAAATCAAATGATCCTATTCTCAAAATTTGAGAAAACTCAAATATGAAAATAACGAAATCCCCAACTCTCTCCATGGGTCCTTGAGTTGCGTAGAATTTTCTAGGATCAACCAAAATGCAAAAATAAAATATGATATGCAATGATGATCTAATGTATAACATTCCAAATTGAAATTTTGGGATGTTACAAACCTACCCCCCTTAAGATGAATCTCGCCCTCGAGATTCGGGTTGGCTAGAAAATAGGTGAGGGTGGTCTTTGAGCAAATCTTCGTCTCGCTCGCAGGTGGCTTCATCCTCCGTGTGGTGGCTCCACTGAACTTTGCAAAACTTGATAACCTTGCTGCGAGTAACTCGGCTGGCAAACTCGAGGATCTTAACTGGTTTCTCCTCGTAGGTCAAATCGTTATCCAACTGAATAGTTTCCAAAGGCACTGTATCTCTCAACGGTACGTCAACCATCTCCGCGTGACACTTCTTTAACTGAGAAACGTGGAACACATCATGTACTCCTGACAATCCTTCGGGCAATTCCAACTTGCAGGCCACTTCTCCCATACGTTCCAAAACTCGATATGGTCCTACAAATCGTGGCGCTAACTTCCCTTTAACTCCAAAACGCTTTGTTCCCCGAAGTGGAGATACTCGAAGATAAGCTCTATCTCCGACTTCGTAAACTGTCTCCTTGCGTTTAGAATCTGCATAACTCTTCTGTCTGGACTGGGCTATCTTGAGCCTATCGCGAATCAATTTCACCTTCTGTTCAGACTCTTTAATCAAGTCAGGTCCAAATAACTGGCGGTCTCCGACTTCGTCCCACAACAGCGGTGTCCTGCACCTCCTTCCGTACAAAGCTTCGAAAGGGGCCATCTTCAAACTGGTTTGGTAACTGTTGTTGTAAGAGAACTCTGCATATGGCAAATTATCGTCCCAACTAGATCCATAATCTAGTGCACAAGCTCTCAGCATATCCTCCAAAATCTGATTTACTCTCTCGGTCTGTCCATCTGTCTGTGGATGAAAAGCTGTACTGAATTCTAGCCTGGTACCCAAAGTTTCGTGCAACTACTTCCAGAACTTTGAGGTAAACTAGGTTCCTCTATCTGATATGATACTCCTCGGAACTCCATGCAGACATACTATTCTGGTCATGTATATCTTTGCCAACTTAGCACTGGTGTAAGTGGTCTTTACTGGGATGAAATGAGCTACTTTCGTCAATCGATCAACTACAACCCAAATTGAGTCATAGCCTGAACGAGTCCTGGGCAATCCCGTGATAAAATCCATGCCTAACTTATCCCACTTCCATTTGGGTATCGACAATGGTTGTAACAATCCTGCTGGCTTCTGATGCTCTGCCTTTACTCTCTGGCATACATCACAAACTGCTACATACTCCGCAATATCCTTCTTCATTCCCGTCCACCAGAAAATATTCTTCAAATCCAAATACATTGTGGTATTTCCTGGGTGAATGGAATACGGTGAATCATGTGCCTCTTGCAAAATCAACTTCCTGATCTCCGGGTTATTGGGCACGTAAACACGGTCTTCAAACCATAGGGTATCGTGCTCATCCTCACAAAATCCTTTAGCTCTTCCTTTGCTCAGTTTCTCCTTTATAGCGGCAATCTTTTTGTCAGTTTTCTGAGCTTCTCTGATTCTATCCATCAAAGTTGACTGAATCTCTAGTGCTGCTGCATAGCCTCTCGGAACTATTTCCACACATAGTTCATGAAGAATTTTCTGCTAACTCCTTGGGTATCCTCCCATCATTAACGTATTGACATGGCTCTTACGGCTTAACGCGTCAGCTACTACATTAGCCTTTCCGGGGTGATAGTGCAATTTCATATCATAATCTTTGATAAGCTCCAACCATCTCCTTTGTCTGAGATTCAACTCCTTCTGTGTGAAAAGGTACTTCAAACTCTTATGATCCGTGTACACCTCACAATGGTTTCCAATGAGGAAATGTCTCCATGTCTTCAATGCATGCACTACGGCTGCTAACTCCAAATCATGCGTGGCATAATTCAACTCATGGGCTTCAGTTGTCTTGAGGCATATGAAACAACTCTCCCTTCCTGCATAAGCACTGCTCCAAGTCCTCGACGTGAAGCATCACAATACACCTCATAATCTTTGGTCTGGTCTGGCAAAATCAACACTGGTGAGGTAACCAAGCGTTTCTTCAACTCCTGAAAACTAGCCTCACACTCCTCCATCCATATGAACTTGGTATCTTTCTTTAACAACTCCGTCATAGGCTTCGCAATCTTTGAGAAATTCTCAATAAACCTCCGGTAGTATCCTGCGAGTCCAAGAAAACTCTGGATCTCTCCAACTATTGTTGGGGCTTCCCACTTGGTCACGGTTTCAACTTTAGCGGGATCTACTTCTATACCTTCTTCGGATATAACGTGTCCGAGGAATCCTACTTCCTTCAACCAAAACTCACATTTGCTAAACTTGGCATATAATTGGTGTTCTCTAAGCTTTCCAAGTACCAAACACAAATGCTCCTTATGCTCCTCTTCATTATTCGAATATACCAGGATATCATCAATGAACACTTATCCAAAAACTCCATAAACACTTTGTTCATCATGTTCATAAAATAGGCAGGCGCATTAGTCAGACCAAATGACATAATGGTATACTCATACAGCCCATACCTGGTGGTAAAAGCTGTCTTCGGAATATCCTGTTCTCGAATCTTCAACTGGTGGTATCCTGATCGCAAATCGATCTAGGAAAATACTTTAGCTCCTTGCAATCGATCAAACAGATCGTTGATCATTGGTAGTGGGTACTTGTTCTTGATCGTTACTTCGTTCAATCCTCGATAATCAACAACCATCCTTAACGATCCATCCTTCTTCTCCACTAGAAGTACTGGCAATCCCCAAGGCGAAGAACTTGGGCGAATATATCCCTTATCCAGTAACTCCTTAATCTGCTTCTTAATTTCCACCAAATCCTTTGCTGGCATCCTATATGGTCTCTTTGATATTGGCCCAGTGCCTGGCAATAGCTCAATCAAAAACTCAATATCTCTATCTGGTGGCATGCCTGGCAACTCTTCTGGAAATACATCAGGGAAATCCCTTACCACTGGTACTTCCTCCTGCACAACTCCTGTTAGGCAATTTGCTTGGGTCCTCTTTGGCACATGCTGGGATACATACTTGATCATTCTCCCTTCTGGTGTGGTAAGAAAAATTGACTTACTAGCACACTCAATATTCCCTTCATACTTTGATAACCAATCCATGCCTAATATCACATCCAATCCTTGAGATTCCAATACTACTAGGTCTGAGGGAAAAACATAGTTACCAATCCTTAATGGTAACCGATCACACCATAGACTAGCCACATACTCTGCTCCTGGCGAGGTTACTAACATGGGTGACCTAAGGGCTTGGGTTGGTAGGTTATACTTATCCACAAATCCCCTTGAGATGTATGAATGCGATGCACCAGTATCAAAAAGAATGAGTGCAGCAAATGACTTAACCAAAAACTTACCTATTACTGCATCGGGCTGAGCTTCAACCTCCTCCACGCTAACGTGGTTCACCTGTCCCCTGTTGAAACGGTTCGGCTTCTTCCCAGAACTTCCATTGCCATTTTGGCCTTCAGGACATTCATTGGCATAATGTCCTGGCTTCGAACACTTATAGCAAGTGACTTGGCTCAAGTCCTTCTTGGCTGGGGTTGATGGGTTGGTGCGGTTCTGGCCGTTGCTTCCTCCATTGCCATTACCATTCTTAGTGCCATTGTGATTGTGCGAGCTACCTCCCCCATGGGTATGCTGAAACTGTCCTCCCGGTCTAGGGGTAAAACGTGGCTTCTGCTGAGCTCCTGAATTGTACTTTCCTTGTCCATACTTCCTCTTGCGATTCTCAATTTGCTGCTACTTCCCTTCAATCATAAGAGCATGATCTACCAACTCCTGGTAGTTGTTGAAGGTGGCTACCATCAACTGCATGCTCAACTCATCATTCAGTCCTTCCAGAAACTTCTCTTGTTTAGCTGCATCCGTAGCAACATCATCTGGGGCATAACGTGCTAGCTTACTAAACTCCTCCACATACTGGCCAACTGTTCGTCCTCCTTGGCGCAAGTTATGAAACTCACGCTTCTTCATGGCCATAGATCCTGCTGAAACATGGGGAGTACGGAAAGCCTGCTGAAACTGGTCCCATGTGACAGTGTCGACTGGGAATGTGGCTGTGAAATTCTCCCACCATGATGCTGCGGGTCCTTCTAACTGATGTGCGGCAAACTTCACCTTCTCCGCATCTGTGCATCCTGTTGTGGTCAACTCCCTAGCTGTCTTGCGTAGCCAATCATCTGCTACTATCGGCTCGGTGCTACTGGAAAACACCGGCGGATTCAGCCTAAGAAAACGGGCTAAGTGGTCAACAGGTGATGGTGGTGGTGGTGGGTTGTTGTTGTTGTTCCCCTGATTCTGATTCTGGACTAGCAACTGCATCAATGTGTTCTGCTACTGGATCAACTGGGTGAGCTCCGGTGGAAAGGCAAATCCGGGGTCACGTCTCGGAGGCATCTAAGGGTTTAGAAAAGATGAGATATAAGAATAGAGAGGGTCTAAAGAGAAAACACTACCCATATGCACATGAGGCAAAAGCAAACAATTCACTTCAATCAATCAACCAAAGGCATACAATCGATCTAACTATCGCAAAAGTTCTCGGACTACTATATTTACATGGTGGACTACTACTACTGGTGAGGTGGTCTATTAGAAATATTCTACGGTTGTTGACTCCATAATATCTGCTCCAGCTTCATCAACATAGTCATCATCGCTACTATCTGCTTCCGAGTCAGTGCCGTCGATGATGATGTAGTCTTCCGGGCTAATCTCCTTGGGTTCTTCGTCTTCCTCTACTGGCGTCGGGCCTCCCATAAATATTCCAATCTTCTTTGTTAGGTCGGCATTCTTATCCACCAATACTTCAATTTCCTCTTCATAATCTTCACGTGTAGCCTTGAGTTCTTCCTCCAGTTCCTTGATTCTGGTCTTAGCCTTCTTCAGATCTATCATGTCGGCGCACATCTGGTTCTCCTGTCGTCGAATGTGCTGGTTTAACTCTTGGATAAAAGCTGCAATTGATCTATCATTCCTGGTGCTGATCATCTCCTAGTGTTCATCTCGGCGCCCACAAATCTGGTAGATAGTATCCCTGAGATCCTTGCGGTAGACTTCTCCAATGCGTCCCATGGTGATGTGAGCTGCCATGCTCTTTCCTAGACTCCAAGTTGGTGCATCAAAAGAAAATTCTATGGGCTCAGTGACTGGCATGAACGTCCTTCTTGGAACTTGAACTTGAATCATCCAGCGCTCTTCTTCAGGTAAAGTGGCGTTGTAGGTTCCCGTGAAGCTTGGTACTCCTATGTTCAGGTATCTAGTGACTTCCTTCAAGTGGCGTCCAAAGGGTGCATCTTCATCCGGTTGCGTAAACTTGTTCCTTGCATCCGCCATCCTAAAGAATAGAAAAGATGAGAGGTCAGAAGAGAAGAGAGTGAGTAGTGATCTAGGTCTTTAGCTTAGTGGTCGTGTCCTACAGTCAGCGTGTGCTCTGATACCATCTCTGTAGCGACCAGACCTCAAACAGTCTAATCTCTGTGCTCCGGTGTCATCCCTGGATCAGTAATGCTGACACCACACAGTACTCGGAGGATTTATAGCAGAGTAGCAATCACACACTTATTACATCGAATGTCGCAAAAGAGAACTTATTACAATAAATATGGCTTAAGGCCATCTAATAACGAGAACAACGGAAGGCTTGGAAGATAAGTGAGTCCATCAACTCCAACGGCATCACTGAGTATAGAACCACGACCTAAAAACTCCTTAATCGTCGTCTGAAAAGTCTGCAACATTAATGTTGCAGCCCGAAAACGGGTCAGCACATGGAATATGCTGGCAAGGTAACACATAGAGAGTAATGGAATGAAACAACTATACTATACGCATATTTGGCTGGTGGAAAGCTCTATGGTTACAGTTTTGCGTAAATCCAATTTTTCCCTACTTCAAAGGAATAAAATTTTAATTACTATCAAGGTGGTTGTTAAACATTGAGAATGGTTGACAGCATTCTCAATCCCAATTAAGCATCATCATTAAACATAACCCAACAAAATTAATTTAGAGTAACATGTTGAGATTCACATGATAATCCAAGTACTAGATACTCAAGATGTCCATAACCGGGGACACGGCTAACCATGATTAGTTTGTTACACTCTGCAGAGGTTTGCGCACTTTTCCCCACAAGACTCGATCGCCTCCGTTTGTTTTCTCACACTACATGGTGTTTGAGAAGACGGATGACCGAGACATAGTCTTTCAGAAGCGCTAGCACCTTATGATCGGGTAGACCGTACCACCTACATCCCCTACATCTACTAGTCTACCACTGTAAGAGTTCGCACAACTTAGTCAACTATGCTAGAGCCCATAATAGCTTGTGGCTGCACACGGAAGTTTCTAGTATGAATAGTCTCATGATCCCTTTGAGCCTGGGTGGCGGTCCAAAAGAAAACAGGCAAGTCCTGGAATACCCAGGTGCCTCAATCCACCCAGATGTGTGTTTAAGTTGCCACCTTAGATAAACCATTAATTATCAATCTCACATCTGTCATGGATATCACTCACCCAATCCACGTCTACTAGCATAGCATGGCAAAATAAGCAAACGTAGAAGTAACTCCCAAAGGTTTGATAATAAACAGGTAATAGGTACTACCTCATCTACTTCCCATCCCACAATTTAATTAGATCCTAATCATGCAATGTGTGAGGATTGATCTAATGCAATAAAACTGGGTAGTAGAAAAGGTATGATCAAAGTGTTACTTGCCTTGCTGATGATCCGCGAAACCTAACGATTCGAAGTAACAGGCGGCACACTCCGGATACTCTATCACAGACAAACAAACAAGCATACAATAAGTACTCAACTAATGCACAGGTAAAACTCAAATAAGAGATCTAACCAGAAGGTTCAACTTAAGAACTCCGGTTGGCAAAAAGAATCAAATCGAACGAAGCAACGAAAGTCAAACGGCGGAAGAAAACAACTTCGTTCTAGTAATCTGGATCTAGGGCAAATTTTACAGTAGCAAAATCTTGTTTAAGTTGGTTAAACGGATAGAGGGTTTCGAGGCGAAACTCTAGGCGCTTGAATCGCTTGATTCCGATAAACGAGCGAAAAGTTAAACTAAAACGAAAATCGGATCAGGAATCGCGATCAGAAAAATCGTGGATTTAATCCGAGAAAAATAAAAACGATGAACACTCGCTAAAATAAATAAACCAGAAAAACCGATCTATTTAAAAAAACTGAATCTATTAAACCGACGAAAACCGATCGGTTTTTTTAAACCAAAGGCACGAAAAACAAGGCGCGGCGGCGAACCTCGGCGGCGGTGGCGGTGTCCGGCGACGGCGGCGGCGCGGGCGGCGGGCAGCGGCGGCGGCGGCGCGGGCGGGCGGCGGCGGCCGCGGGACCGGGCGGCGGCTAGGGTTGGGGGCTGGGGCGGCTAGGGTTCCCCGGGGCTGGGCCTCGGCTTATAAAGCCTAGTCAGGCCAGAGTCCTAGTCGGACATGGCCCGTTAGGTCGGTTTGTTTTTTTTAAATTTATTTCCGCTCGGGAAAAATAAATAAAAAGAAATACTAAACGGACTCCAAAAATCCCAAAATAAATTTTCCCGGGCTTCTAAAATCAAGCCCGACAAAGTGAACATTTATTTGGGGCCTAAATGCAATTTTGAAAAACGCACATTTTTTCTAAATTCAAATAAAACACCGAAAAACTCCGAAATAAAATCTTGTTTGATTTTATTATTAAATCCTCAATATTTCTCTATTTTGGGAAAGTCATTTTATTCCCTCTCTCATATTTTTGTAATAGAAATAATTGATGATAAAATAAATAAAATCAAATGATCCTATTCTCAAAATTTGAGAAAACTCAAATATGAAAATAACGAAATCCCTAACTCTCTCCATGGGTCCTTGAGTTGCGTAGAATTTTCTAGGATCAACCAAAATGCAAAAATAAAATATGATATGCAATGATGATCTAATGTATAACATTCCAAATTGAAATTTTGGGATGTTACAGTGCACGCGACTGCTCCGCGTCGAGACTGGCCATAGGCCCTGTTTGGATCCATGGGTTAGAGTTAGTTTGAGATAGTTGGGACTCAAATATCCCTAAACTATCCAAGCATGAGGGTTTAAATTGGAGCAAGTTGCACCGAACCCACCAAAAAAACTATCCCACCCAAGAGGTGCTAACTGGAGATAGTTCTCATTGGGACCACTGAAAAATCACTTTTCTCTCTCCATGAAGTGCATTTAGTTAATCTAACCCTGTCACCCAAACACCTCTTTGGCTACAGTTAGTTCAGGGTTAGTCATGAGTTAGTCTAACCTCTAGCTAAGTTAGAGTATCAAACAGGAGCAGTATAGGACATGCAAGTTGCTCAAAGCATACAGGCAAATTCGTACGTGAAAGGATTTTTTCTTTTTGAAAACGGAATGTGAAAGGAATTTTTTTTAGAATGCTCTTGGCATGTCGCTAACATGTGATAGTTAACCGACCTCAATAGACGGCAGAAACGCCATCCCACCGCACTTTGATAGAGACGAGGAGGGAGAAGCGATACAGGCTGCTGGATTACTAGAGATAGGTGTCGCACGGAAGCCAAGAAATATGGTGATAGCGTGGGTTAGCCATGTACTAGTAAGTATGATACTACACTGGGCTGCCATGTTTCGTACTCTTCCAGTCCACTATGGAGATGATTGGTTAATTTTATATTGCTGAATAATATTAAATATTATGAGTGCAGATGCTCCACGAGGTTCCTTGCTCCTTCTCGGTCGTCCGGAATCTATGTTCTTCCACTCTATTTTTTTACGTGAGCTTTGTTCATCCTTTTGCCAACACGCGAGACATCTAGCATCAAGGTGCACATGTTATGCAAGGATCGTTCCATCTATATAAAGAACACGTGGGACTGGAACTACGAGACGAACATAGTACCCAGGAGTGGACGTATGAACCTGAGTAATGTAGCGCAGTAGGTGAAGTAGAAAGGCACAAATGGTATGAACATGCGTGGCATATAGGGTGTGTTTGGTTGCGTTCTCGTCTCAGCATAGTTGTTCCCTCTTCATGCATGCTCAACTCAACACCCCTCTGCATGCATGCTCTCTTCATGCATGCTTCTAGTGTATTTGTGCTAAACTAGTGTGGACTCATGCACCCTCCATACACTCTACCAAACACCCAAAAGCAGGTCGAGAAGGGAACTCTTGGGCGGCATTTGTCTCTTACTATGCACTACCACTAAATGTTGTACGTGCAATGCACGATGATGTTATGGAGTACGTGCCTAAGTACTCTACTACTACTATATTAGTTGGAGGCACATATTAACTTTTATATTTGTTTACGTGTATGCCCCGAGACCTTCCAACTAGACGTGTCTTTGTCTCCAGGTCGCACTTTGTATCGTTCATACGACTAAGTACTACTACGTGTGGTCTCCGAACCAGAAGTGGAAGAAGTGGAGACGCTCTACCACGCTGTTTTTTTACGCTGGGCTCTACCACGCTGTTCATGTCCCACTCCTTTCGCTGACGTGTGGGACATCCAGCACGTGCCGTGTTTGGCACCCTTCGTCGTAAGAGTTGAAACGCTAGCATTCATCAGAAATAAAAAATAATTATAAATCGGCAGTGATACTATTTTTTTGTGAACCAATTAGCAGTGATACTATACCACGCGGTTTCCTTGCTCCTCGATATCGGAAAGAATACTTCCGTTCGCCAACATGTGGGACGTCGACCATCCTGGTCCACCTGGCATGCACGCAGAACTCCAAGGGAGTCACCCAGGTCATCGCGCCGCAGTAACAATGACTAATGAGCCATCAAATCATAGGCCCACTTCCCACTTTGAAGTTGCTTGGACGAAGGAACCATCATGACTTCATTGAATTCCGCTTCTTGAAGAAAACTACTGTACCAGCAGTACTGCTAGCTACAGTAGTTACTCCAACAGAGGCCTCCTTTCGTTCATAGGATAGGAATATGAAAATCATAGGAAGTGAGATGCCATGCATCTCAATTCCTATAGAGAAAGAGATGCCATTTGATTCTTAGGATAGGAATTTTTCCATTTAGTCTAGGCTAATGTACTGGTAATTTGCTCTAAAAACTATAGTAGTAACTAGTAGTACTGGTACATGCTCGTACTCAGACACACACACACACACGCACTAACTACTAGTACTACTACTTCTCACATGCTGGCCAGACACCGTCGTTCTCCTTCCTGGCTTTGTCGGTGACACCCCATCGTGCTTGGATCTCCGCCGACCTCTCCGCAGCAGCGCGTGCGTCCTTTTCTTTCTTGTGGTGGCGGGCCTCTCTTTTCTTGAGTGCTTTCTGACTTTTCCGCTCCCTCTGTGCGTCTTTGGCCGCCTCTTGCTCTACCGCCCATTCGGCCTTGGCATCTTCAAATTCCTCCCACATAGTTATGAGGTCGCGAGCGGCGATGAACTCGGCACGGCGGGATGCCATCGCTTCCCTACCATTTTGTGTGCGGTCGTGGGCGGCGAGGAACTCGGCGCGGCGGGATGCCATCGCTGCCTTACCGGTTAGTGTGCGGCGCGGTGGCATGAACGACGCTTGGTGAGAGCTCTGGGGTGGAGTGGCCGGACAACCGTATAGTGCATTGGTTTGTCAAGAGCTCAAGGACAGAAGACGAAGCAAATTTGGATTCCCCTTCAATCCTGCTCATTTATTACCGAGTAAAATGCATTGGCGGTCATAGAACTTGTCTTGATAGCTCACTTTGATCATTGTATACGAGATATGGTGATTATACGGTCACTGGCTCAACGTATAGCTCCGTATTTGTCTGGTTGACCAGTCAAACAGTCCGCATGCGCCTCATCAGCTCGTGTTCTTTATCTATCTACGTGGGCCTACCTGTCAATGGAGAAAAAAATACTGTAAAAACCAAAATTATGCTAGAGTCCGGACCGCTTCCGGAGCCCGCTCTCACCGCCCTGGCCCCTTAAGACGCCAGCTGCCCGCCGCATGCATGCATAGCAAGTAGTACTCCTTATGTGGATGAGAGAGAGGCATTGACAAAGTCAAGGAGTGGGCTCTGCAAGAGCCCGTCTCTACACGTGCTCCTAGGTATAAAAAAATAATTCTAAAAAAGGCATAAAAAACAATTGTGTCTTAAAAAAAGAAAGGTAAAAAACATTTGAGAGGAAATAGATAGAGAGAAAGTGAGAAAAAGCTGTAACCTAGGCATTACATGAGGAAGGAGGGAGTGGTGCATGTGCCAAGTTCACTGGGCTGCCGTGTTTCACACTCCTCCGTCGTAATAGTGGAGACAATAGCTTTCATTAAAAATAAACAATGAATACTCGTTGCTCGTCCTCTATATCGGAAAGAATACTTTCATTCGCGGACATGTGGGACGTCGACCATCCTGGTCCACCTGCCATGCACAAAATTATCCTGGTCTACCCTGGTCATATCGCAGGCCCAACCTTTCTCACTGTAAGTTGTTCGGACGAAGGAACCATCATGACTTCGTTGAATTCCGCTTCTTCAAGAAAACTTACTGTACCCGCAATACTGCTACCACACGCGAAGACTAGACGGCACTGTACCATGTCATATCACTGAAACCCACTAGGGCAAACTAGCCCGCCTAGGTCATCTATTTTGGAACGGAGGGAGTACGTCTCTGCACTGCTATGATTTTGTGTTGCACGTCATATCACTGAAACCCACTAGGCCAAACTAGCTCGCCTAGGTCATCAATTGCTAAGCCTACAATTTTAGGAGCTAGGGCTATTGGTCGATCGACGAGGGATAAGTATAAGCGTACCACGAGCTCATCAGCCCCAACGTTTCTCTTCGGTGAGTGTTTTGCAAGTACTATAGCTCGCATAGTAGCTAGCCTACTAACACCAAGAATCATCAAACAAGCCCTGCTGATATGATAAACAGTTCAAACTTACATCTAATCATGCCACATATTACATCAAAAGCTGATGAGGATACATCTGTTTCCATAACTCGGAGAGGGTTCACATGATTCATCGCATGATTCACTATCAAACAAAAGTAGCAAGATCCGCCCACACAAGAAAGTGCACTAGCCCTAAGATGGTTTGATAACACGCATCATTCTGGTAATTAAACATAGGGCAATGCAAACTACCCTGAAGGATTAGCCCGACCAACTATTTCTTGTCATCGATCTCTCGGGCAATGACCACAACACGGACAACGGCATGGGAATCGATTTCTGGGGCGATGTCCGCAGGACTGACCGCAACATCGGAATCGATCTCTGGGGCGATGTCCACAGGATGGACAACGGCATCAGAATCGATCTCCGGGGCGATGCCAACAGGATGGGTCACGACATCGGAATCATCAAGGACATCCACCGGCACCTGCACAACCCTAACATATTAGCAAGCACATTGCAAATAATCAAAAACCACAACTATGCTAATAAGCTATTATTTTTTACCTTGTGCAGCTCACCGGGGGATCTCATCCCTTCGGGGGCCATCTCCTCGTCCTCGATGGGGGCCATCACCTTGCCAGGGGAATACTGCTTCTCAACGGCGACTATCTCCTCAAACTCGGTCTTGAGCCTCACATTGGTGGCAATCAGAGTTCCTGGGGTAGGCACGGTGGGGCCCTTGCCGTTCTTCCAACTTCCTTTGAGGAGTTCGTCCGCCAACGTCCTCAACTCTTTGGCCAATGCTTGTTTCTTGGAGTTCTTCGTCTCCATGGGTTGGCCCGCCAACATGGTCAACTCGTTGGTCGGTGCTCGCTTCCTGGAGATCGCTGTCTCCAGTGGGTTGTCCGCCGACAACTCTTTGCCTAGTGCTCCAGGATCCATCAATGAACTGACAAACAAAAAGCAATCGAAAGGAAACCACAATCGCAATGAAAACGGGAAAATAATAGGATGTGAGAATCGGTCGGTGCTTCACAAAAATAAGATTCTTGGAATGAAAATATAGCAGCATAACTGATTCGCCCACCTTTCCTTCGTCGGTACAGAAGAAAAATGGCAGAAGTGAGTAGCCTGGAGTGAGGTTTTCTTCAAGAAAGGGAAGAAAGGGCTTGAACGAGCGTTCCAGCGAAATGATGGTTGCTTCGTCTAGTCCAACTTGGAGGCCACCTTACCACTGCTGGTAAAGGTGTGGGTTTTGTGATATGACGGGTCATGACGGCCACACCGGGGTTACAGGTGAGTCTCGACTGTAGCACCTCGCTGTGATTTGGTGGATGGCACGCGGGCCTGGATGCTTTGAAATGTCCCGCATGTAGATAGAGCGGCTAGTCATATAGGAGTGCTCAATATTGTGCACCGCGACCAAGGTGGAGAGGAAAACGAGAGAACTACGTAATTAATGCATGAGTTTAATTAGGGTAGTTTTGTAAAGTACGAGATACATTCCTCCAATTGCAAAATGCCTTGGTTAATGAGATTTGAGATTTGAGCCCTATAAACCGGAAGGGAGGGAGTACTGCACACGGTGTAGTCTAGTCACTTGTTGAAATATCTAGAAAGGCAAATACTCCTTTCCGGTTTACAAGGCTATACTACTCCCTCCGTCTAGGTGTGTAAGTCATCTTAGGCTAGCCATAGTGGGAGTAACTTAGCTAGTAACATAGCGCACTCCAAGAATTTTTTGCTTATGTGGCAAGTAATTAATGAGAGGTGGTAATATAATATGTTACTGTAACATAGCGCTTTTCAAGATAAGATGAGTCTACAAGCTAATAAATGAAGCCATCTAAAATACTACTATTATGTTACTTTGCATTATGAAGGTAGTAATTTAGGCTAGTGTCATATGCATGACACTAGTCTAAGTTACTCCCCACTATGACCAGCCTTACGAAACCAAATAGTCCCAAAACACTTAGGCGCGGTGCATTAACTTCTACCTTGTTTCTTGTTTCTTGACATATCAACCAATAAGAGATGAGAGGTGCGCATGCTTTTAATGACTTGCAATGGCTAGTTCATTGCATGCAATGCTATTAATTAGCAAATAAACATTAGTGACCCGAGGAGGAAACGGTGCTAAGCGCGTGGACCTATGCAGAATGAGTATCAACCAATGGATAATGGAGTTTAATTGTTAAACAATAGCAATTTTGTCTCATGCAAGAGCCTGGCTAGTACTCCAAGGAACCGCACCACGCGAGCGTTCGCAACTGCCATGTTCGGGTTGCGCTTGGCTCTTCGCCTCTTCAAGAAGACGAACAATAATGATTACTCCTACTTCTACAGTATCGAATCCACTACTGCATGTCCGTCCACCTCGTGCGGGAGGGATAGCGAAAGCTTCAACTTACTGCTCCTGCCTTTGCGTCCATGACAGCCGGGCCCAACAGGTGGTTGGCCCTCTTGTCATGCAGCCAAAGGCAGGTGCAGTTAAGGCACCGGAGCTCAGTCCACGAGGGAGAGGGCATTGTAGTAATGAAATTTCTCGGTCTTGTACGAGTTGACGAAGATAGGGGTTGCTTGCTTGCTAGGGTTGCTCACTACGTATATATAGGCCGGAGCCTCCGCGCTTGCTTGCTAGGGTTGCTCTATTCACACACTCTCATCCTCTCCAGATTTAAACAAGATAGGGGGTAGTAACATTGTCTTTCTCCCTTCAAAAAACACTGGCTTTCTATCCTCACCGCTGGTTACAGATCCGGACATATCCCCCTGCGCCGGTGAAGGGGAGGAGGGGCAGCGTTTAGGCCGTCGTCGACAGCGAGGGAGGAGACCCACTGCCGGCCGCACCGTTATCTCTGGCCGAGCGCCGGTGCAGGAGGTCCTCCGTTCCCTTCGTCGTTGCCTGTGGGCGGATCCGGCCTCCCGCCGCCCACCTATCCACATCCCGACGACCTTCAGGTATATCTTCGTTCGAAACCGCCTTAGCTCTACTTCCCCAGCTCGCTACATCGCTGCATGTGCATCATTTTCTACCTCTCAGCCCCTCTCGATCGGATGGTCCAACGTCACATATTTTTTTCTTCTATTGTTAGAGGTAAAGCTACTTCATGGAGTCGAATCTTGTACTCCCTCCGTTCGAAAATACTTGTCATTGAAATGGATGTATCTAGATGTATTTTAGTTCTAGACACATCCATTTTGATGATAAGTAATTCCGGACGGAGGGAGTACTTGGTTCAAACAAGAAATAAAGTGGGGGTGGGGGAATTTAGTATGTACATCGGACTTGGTACAAACAGGAAGGAAAGGGGGTGAAAGTAGTATAGACTGGTCATCCAACCGGTCTCTTGGTCGAAAAGGGAAATATAGGGGTAACGCTGTACACAGTGGTATGACCAGGACTAGATTTGCTATCCACACATAGGAGTAGGTGGCTAGAGTGAACAAAAATGGGACCAACCCAGATATGTTTCTTGGATGTTTGTTTCTCGGGGCAACAAACTATGAATCACCACTTTATGCCCCTGTTTACGTACATGGTGCTGGACTGCTGGTGCACCCACTATTATAAGCCATGACAAGTTTAGCCAAATGTTTTTGCCTGTAATTGTTTGAGACTCTGACTATTTCCTCTATGCCTTTTTGTGGAAACAGGGATATCCAATTCACCTGGTTGCTGTTGTGACCTTTTGGTGCACTACACAAAACTCTTCTTAAAAGAAGTGACTTTTGTGCTGTTTAACTGGAATGTCAGAATGGAACAGTTGGTTCATTTTGGTGGAACTGCACAAAGGGAGATCTGTGTTCGAATCCTCATCATCCATATTGGCGCCATAACCTTCCTTTAGGTAAGAATGATATTTAATGCATGTGTTCATCTCTATTTTCCGACTGCCATGAGAAAATAATGCTGTTTCTTACTAGTACACTTGTACTCCCTCACTGACAAAACCAATTCTGAATTAGAAGGCCAATCATGTACTTGGTTTCACCAACTTGTGAGGAGAAAGAGAAACAGAGCATGAAGAGGAAGAAGAAGAAGAATAAACAGTGCCAAGGCGATCTTGCTGAAGCCAGAGGCCTCAGTCGAGGCCATTCAAGGGCTCCGGCAACGACTACCTTACATGTGAGACGATCCTCCAGGGAGCCCTTCCACTTCTGCTGTCTCACTTAATTAATTAGGAGTACTTAAGTACGACTAATTTATTATTGCCTAATTTTCCTGTTGGAGTTAAACAAATCTTTAGTAGGACCCTATGCTGAATCATGTACGTGTGTATGTTTGTCTATGGAGGTGAATCATGTGGTGGAGCAGGGATGGAATATTATTAGTGTCATGACATAATAGTGCTATTGTTTTGCATGTCAATTTATTGCCATTGGTTCAATGAGGCAATGTTTTGCGTATTGTCCATCATGAATTTGATGCTACTGGTTGAGTAATATGCTAATGTCTCCCTATCCTTTCTCACTAAGCTAATGAAGGTTTCACCTTGTTCCTACTTGTGCAAAAAGGGATCATGTTGTGCCAATCATACATTAAATGGAACTACACAAGACAATACAATGAACTGTATCCCAGCCAGTGCTTTAACTCTGCTAGAAGTTCTTGATAATCTTTCGATATAATCTCAGCACTGGTAAACAAGAGTGATTTCAACCATACATTTTAAGTGCACAAAAATATATACTATTGTGTGATTCCAGTGAGTGCTTTATCATCTCTTATGGGACTACATGAACAAGCTTTTTTTCTCAGGTTGGTACGGGCCTAAGGCCTTCATCCATATTAGTTTGCTGTCATCTCTATTTGTATCGTGCTACTGTCATGAGAAACTCCTTTATCTTTGCACGTTAAAGTTTTGCAACCTATGATAAATGGCAATGCTTTGAGTGTTGAGTTGAGCTAATTGGCACTGATTAAATAAACTAATACCTCTCTTTAAGCAAGACTACTATGTTGCTAACTTTACCCATTAAGATAATGAGGGTGCTTCTATTTGTTAGTGTATGTTTCATAAACTAGTCCCACTATTAGAGTAATCTCACTCTCTCAATATATGTGCCAACAGGGATGCTCGATTTTGGTGGAACTGCACAGGAACTTTGGGTGCTTCATTGCCTCGACGGCTTCTGTCCTTTCCTGTCAGTCGCTAAACTCCGCATGCTTTCTTCCTTTGCTGTCAATCGCTTGGCTTATCTCGGCTTCCAGTCAAAGGAAATAGTAATTGATATGCTACCTCACACAGGTTGGTACTGATCTTTATCCTGATTATTGTGCCTGTCATATGTATTGGTAATTTGGTATTGTGCTACTGTTTGCCGATTTCATAAAGGAGCAATTTGGAGCCTGAACTCGCAGGCAAATCATTACATCGGGTGATTTCAGTAGAACTGCACAAAATGATCAGATGGACAGGTACTTATGCTGCTGCTATGTACTCCAAAGTTCACTCAGACAAGCATCGATGTTGACAAGAAGTGCCTATATTCATTCGAGTATCAACCGGCGTTAACCAATTGTCAAACTCCAAGTGTTAGGAGAGTGAACGCCAAAAATATTGCTTGGTGCATAGCCCAGAAAAACGCAGTCCAGTCTTTGGTCCTAACTTGTGCCTTTTGGTTATCGGCACATATGGTAGCGAACTATATGGCATGGAGTCTAAAGATTCCAGACAAGTTGGTTGACGCGTATATTCATCTGGCACTTAATCAGTCTGCACGCCAAGGATGCTCCATTTCAGTTGAACTGCACAGAAAAATTGGGTGGCTCATTTTCTCAACCGCCTCCTTTCTCGTCTTCAATGTAGAATTTTGGCGAGATACAGGACCAACATGACCCAGTAAACTGGTTGGATGAAAGTAGTGGCCAAGTTGCTCAAACCTCCCTGGGCTCGAGGCCACTATTTGAGGATAAACCTACAAGCAAAGTTCAGATTGTCTGTGCTGCCTCTTATGTACTCGAAAGTTTACTTGTACAAGAACTAATTTTAGCAAGAAGTACCTCCGATTGAACACCATTTACCAGTCTGTACCCTAGGTAATTAAAGTTCGTCCATGGATCATATTGGCTGTGATCTCAATCATTTGGATGCATAAACATACTGAAGATGCGTATATCTGAATCTTTTTGTAAATTATGTATGAATATTGTCGTGAGATCTATCAATCATTTGGATGCATAGATATGCTGAGCTTGTGTATATATGAATTTTTGAGTTGTTGATTGTGAATGTTGGCTATGGATATGAACGTGTCCTGTGAACCTGAGTTTGATATGGATGTTTACCTTTTCTGTTGTATTTGTGTGTGAACTTTTTAGTATGCCTACTGTGGGGTATAAAACGTAGGTCTCTTATAAAAGTAATGCCGTTTCCAATTTATGTTTTCCCTTCTAACCACCGCGGCTGTGCTACCGCGCACCCGAACCAGTGAAGTTTCCCACTCCTCTCCATCTACGACTCCACTGCAGCTTAATAAATAGTAACGTCTTCGGTTTTAGCCTGGTTTTCTGTAGATTAACCAGGCAATTCTATTCTTCTTAATTAATCGATGAGGCAATTCTTTTGCCTCCGTTTCGAAAAAAATAAATAGTAACGTCTAACTGAGCCAGTTAGTTAGATGCGTACACTTGGTGTACTAGGATCTTTATTTAGTTTGATGCATACACTTGTTCTTTTTTGGTAGCCCTTTTGTAATGATGGCTGATGTTTGGTTTGGAAGAGAGAGTTGCGTCTTCACTCTTCTGGCCTGCTTACTGCTTCTGTTGCACCCCCAGCCCTGGTTGCTGCTGCTGCTGTTTTCAATGTACAATCAGTAGTATATTTCGTCTGTTGGTTGAATAAATGTGTCGTTAGAACGACAAACACAATGTTTTGGAAGTCGTTGCACGGTTCGATCCTTTAGTGCCCCATACCGTACGTAGCGCATACTATTTATCGTACGGAACACATTTTTTTGAAACTCGGAACACATTTTCCACTTGTTGATAACATGCAGCCCACTGATGAAGGCCCAATAGAGAAGCCCATAATTAACTGGAAGGGAGGCTCTCTGTAACGCCCTCGACGCGGCTAT
Source organism: Triticum urartu (assembly GCF_056163025.1). Classification (NCBI taxonomy): domain Eukaryota; kingdom Viridiplantae; phylum Streptophyta; class Magnoliopsida; order Poales; family Poaceae; genus Triticum; species Triticum urartu. The sequence continues at coordinate 225,094,208 of NC_141878.1, forward strand.
ATCTCCTATGTGTCGAAGCATGACTTAGAGGCATAACCGCATTGAAAGCAATGTCGCAAGTAAGGTAATCTTCACACAACCCATGTAATACATAAGGGAAAGAGATACATAGTTGGCTTACAATCGCCACTTCACACAATTACATGAATAAAGCATTACAACATCCAAATATAATCAAGGTCCGACTACGGAACCAAAATAAAAGAAGAACCCCAAATGCGACAAGGTCCCCGATCGACCCCAACTGGGCTCCACTACTGATCAACTAGAACGAAACAACACAAAGGACAAGATCTTCATTGAGCTCCTCCTTGAGCTCGGTTGCGTCATCTGCACGGTATCATCGGCACCTGCAAACTGGTTTTGGAAGTATCTGTGAGTCACGGGGACTTAGCAATCTTGCACCCTCGCGATCAAGACTATTTAAGCTTATGGGTAAGGTAAAGGTATGAGGTGGAGCTGCAGCAAGCGACTAGCATATATGGAGGCTAACATACGCAAATGAGAGCGAGAAGAGAAGGCAAAAGCACGGTCGATAAACTATGATCAAGAAGTGATCCAAGTCTACTTACGTCAAGCATTACTCCAACACCGTGTTCACTTCCCGGACTCCGCCGGAAAGAGACCATCACGGTTACACACGCGGTTGATGCATTTTAATTAAGGTCAACTTCAGGTTTTCTACAACCGGACATTAACAAATTCCCATCTGCCCATAACCGCGGGCACAACTTTTGAAAGTTCAAATCCCTGCAGGGGTGTCCCAACTTAGCCCATGACAAGCTCTCACGGTCAACGAAGGATATACCTTCTCCCTAGACATTCCGATCAGACTCGGTATCCCGGTTCTACAAGACAACTTCGACAAGTTAAAACAAATCCAGCAACACCGCCCGAATGTGCCGACAAATCCCGATAGGAGCTGCACATATCTCGTTCTTAGGGCACACTCAGATGAGCTCTCCATACAACTAAAACCAAACCTCAAGTTTCCCCAAGGGGGCGCTGCACATGACTCTAGTTTGGACCAACACTCAGAGGAGCACTGGCCCGGAGAGGTTAAAATAAGATGACCCTTGAGTCTGCAGAACCCAAGGGAAAGAGAAGGGCTAGGTGGCGAATGGTAAAACCAATGTTCGGCATTGCTGGAAGAGTTTTATTCAAGGCGAACAGTCAAGGGGTTCCCATTATAGCCCAACCGCGTAAGGAACGCAAAATCCGGGAACATAACACCGATATGATGGAAACTAGGGCGGCAAGAGTGGAACAAAACACCAAGCATAAGGCCAAGCCTTCCACCCTTTACCAAGTATATAGATGCATTAATTAAATAAGATATATTGTGATATCCCAACAAGTAAACATGTTCCAACAAGGAACAACATCTCCATGTTCCAACAAGGAACAAACTTCAATCTTCACCTGCAACTAACAATGCTATAAGAGGTGCTGAGCAAAGCGGTAATATAGCCAAACAACGGTTTGCCAGGACAAGGTGGGTTAGAGGCTTGGTTCAAAAATATGGGAGGCATGATAGGCAAGTGGTAGGTATCACAGCATAGGCATAGCAAAAGAGCGAGCAACTAGCAAGCAAAGATAGAAGTGATTTCAAGGGTATGATCATCTTGCCTGAAATCCTGCAGGGAAGAAGAACGAGTCCATGAAGAAGACAAACGGACGTTGACGAATGGGTCCTCACAAACGCGACATTATCGGAACCAACCCGAAGAAGCAAACACCGGAAAGAAGCACACAACATAGTAAACAACCAACACATGAACATGGTATGATATGCGGGATGCGGTATGTGATGCATATGCATGATTTGCAAAGGAATGATGGAACTTGGCCTCAACATGGAAATCCAAGAGTGCCACTGGAAAGATGAGGTGATTTCGGTTGAAATCGATATAAAGATCGCCGGAATCGGATGCACGGTTTGGAAATGGCAAGCAAAACAAATATGGCACCGGTCTGCGATAAACAACAAGTGACCCACTAAATGCAACAAGATAAATATGCTATAGCACCCAAACATGGCAACAAAATACATGGCAGGGATCCATTCATGATGCTTAACAAAATATGAACACTGATCTACGGCCAATTCATCCATTAATAGGTTCAAACAAGCATGGCAAAAGTGCATTTGATAAACAGGTTTCAGACTTAGTGAAATTAACACAAGCCTGGAATTTCAGATCAGGTAGCACACTTTGGAGCAATAAAAGTATATGCTACAGGAACATAACATGGCAAAGCAAGGCATGGAATGAAGCTACTCAAAGAGCTTAACAAAAGTCCCTTAGTGACCTTGAGCCAAAAGGGATCAGAAAATACAATTGCAAGCATGTGAACATGGAAAAAACATAAACAGATCTCAGACTTGGTGAAAAACTGGAGCATGCAGATCAGTTAACGAGTAGGCATGTTTACGAGCTCGATGCACTCACTACAGAGCAAGGCATGACAAACTAAGCATACACCCATCAAGGATACATATTATATAATCTAGATATGGCAAGAACAACAACATAGCATGCACGGATCAACAACAATATCCTCGGCAAAATCGCTAACAAGTAGACAATCTGCCCAGATTCACGAAATAGCAAAAGTAGAGCTCGACTGACTCAAGCTAGGGTGCTCCATAATTGCAAACAAAGACATGGATGGATATAGCACTACAAGATTAACAAATCATCCTTACTGATCATCCTCAAAAGAGGCACAGATCACTAGGAAACAACATGAACATATGGCATATTGATAAAAACAGATCAAGGACTTAGAGAAATTCTAAGTCCCTGAAATCAGCATTAACGAATGCACCACTTTGCAAGCTTGTGCTAGTCACCACACATATCACAAAAATACATGGATAGCACCTCTGGAAAGATGGCAAAGCATATAACAAAACACATGTAGAGCTCAGGAGCATATCATGCACACAATAATCATGGAAAAAAATGACAAATAGCTATTTGATGCAGCAGATCTGACAGTTAACTCAAATAGCTCTCTTCCAACAGCATTTCGGGCATCGAGATGAACTCAAATGAAAATGATGCAATGAGATTAAATGATCTACTCTCTGAGCCGAACATTTTGATATGCTACACGCATGAATCGGAGCTACGGATGCAAAGTTACGATGCGACGAAGATGCCAAAAAAATTAGGGTTTCGGGAGGAGAAAGTCAACCTAGGGCAAAATAGATCTGGATCGGGATCCGGCGGTACTGTAGCAGCGGATGCTCGACGGAGAAGGAGAAGTCGCCGGAACAGTGGCGGAGCTCGCCGGAGGGACGAATTCGGCCGGAGGCAAAGGTGGGCGGGGCCGGAGGCGGCGATGGCTGGTGGCCGCGGTGCCTCGGGCGACGCGACAACCGAGGCGGCGGTGGTGGCCGGCGGCCGGTGGCGCAGTCCGGCGAGGCTCGCCGCCGGCGGACGGAGTAGGGCGCCATCGCGCGGGATGGCAGCGGCGGCGGACCTGCAAGGGGGCGGTGGCGCGGCTGTCCGGGCGGCAGGGCAAGGAGGCAGGCGGCGGCGGCGTTCGGGCCCTCGGGGGCCGGCTCTGGGCTTCCCGGGCCGCGCGGTGGGAGCGGGCGGTGCTGGACAGGTGGAGGCATGCGGTTGGCGGCGGCGACGCGTCCGGCCAGGGCGGACATTGTCCGGCGGCGCGCGATGGAAAAATTAGGGTTAGGGGTGGAGGAGACCCGGATTTTCAGGGAGAGGCCTTTATATAGGCATAGAGGGAGCTAGGAGAGTCCAAATGAGGTGCGGTTTTCGGCCACGCGATCGTGATCGAACGACCGAGATGATGGAGAGGGTTTTGGGCCACTTTGGAAGGGTGTTGGGCTGCAACGCACACGAGGCCTTTTCGTTCCCTCGGTTAACCATTGGAGCATCAAACGAAGTCCAAATGGTACGAAACTTGACAGGCGGTCTACCGGTAGTAAACCAAGGCCGCTTGGCAAGTCTTGGTCCAATCCGAAAACGTTTAACACCCGCACACGAAAAGAAGGTAGAAAGGACCACCGGAGGAGATAGGAGCGCCGGAATGCAAAATGGACAACGGGGAAAATGCTCGGATGCATGAGACGAACATGTATGCAAATGAAATGCACATGATGACATGATATGCAATGCACGACACGCAAGCAATGACAAAGCAACAACAGCAAATAACTGGAGGACACCTGGCACATCGGTCACGGGGCGTTACAACACTCCAGCACTACGAAAGGATCTCGTCCCGAGATCTAGAATGGCACCGGAGAGACAACGGAAGAGAAAGAGGAGAGGTAAAACTAAGTTGCTCCTTTGACAAACGAGTGAAACCAAAGAACCTTGAAAAGGTTAAGCCATCTCAAGAAAAAAATACAACAGAGATGAATGAAGTATAAAGCACTCCATTAGGAAAGAGGAACGAGGAAGAACAAGGTTGAAAGCACTCCGGTAGGGAAGAGTAATAAGGAAGAACACATTTTGAGCAGCACTCCAGTTAAGAAGGGATGCAAGGCTTGATAAGATGAAAAGAACTTGAGGAAAAAGGCACAACACTCCGGTAAAAAAAACGAGATAGAAAGGGAAAGAATGGTATAATTTCGGCAGCACTCCGACTGAAATTGGAAGGAACTGAACATGATCTTGACAAACAAGATGATGAGTTGAAAGAGCAACATGACAAAGCCTCCGGAACAAAAGTAAGAATGGAATGGGATGAACGAAGGGAAACAAGATCTAGAGAGAGCACGCTTACAACAAATGCTAGAACGGAGTTGTAGGAAAACCAACAACGAAAAGAATAATCTTGATATGGTCTTGTGAAATACATCTCAAAATTATGAGGTGACAACCTGCCACTAATGAAAATAATAAATTGGATTGATATCAACAAGGAGACGAGAAACTTATTTCACTGGGAGGATAAATGAAGAACTTGGGTCCTTTATAAGCACCATAGATAGCAACAATCCTTAGGGAAAGCTTTAGGTGAAATATAACCCAAGGTAACTCCAATGACGAGATTGATGGATTTAAAATACCTCATTCTTAATAATATGTGAATCATGAAACATGAACTCAAATTATCAAGAATGACATAATACCACCTCCGATAATATGGTAGAAAGAATTTGCACTCCGGATTACAAGATGAAGAATCTTAAGCTCCTTAGAAAAGAATCTTGATGAACGCTTTGAGAAGGAAATAAATCCTTGGTGAGCCATCATGTAGAACCTTCATGAAGAACTCCGGTAATGAAAGAATGATCCAAAATAATTGAATGATGAAAGAATAAGATTGAAGCCTTGCAATGGTTTAAATGAATCTCCGTGGAGATGTAATTGAAAAAGGTTGGAACTCTGGGAAAAAGAGAAGATGAAACAATTGAAATCAGGAATTTGATGAGCCTCTGGAATAGGAAATTAATCACTGGGATGAAACAAGAAAAAGGATTACATTATGCTTATCTGTCACCAATTAAATTGATGACGAGCAAACGGATTGCATACAACTTATTCTCGAAGAAAGGATTAGGATAGATACGGCGCCAACTTGAGAAGGTCTTCAACTAACCACCGGTGGAATCGAAACAACGAATGAATTGGTATGATAAAGAAGGAAGAGAAATCTTAAACAAACCACCGTAAGAATTGAAAAGAACGAATAAAACATGAAGAAACACCGGGAAGAATTAGCAAATAAACGAAGATGCTAGAAAGAATTTAGATCCATGAGAACGAAGAGATTATGAGCTGATTAGAGAATCCTTGATTTAGACACCGGTATGATTTAGAGTATGAGAGCTGAAAGATGGACTGAATAAATCTTAGATGATGGGCTCCGGATAATCAAGCTGAGCAGAATCTTGAATTGCTCCGGATAGGTAAGAAGAATTGCCACATTCAAAACAATTATGAGACGATGACATGTAGCTAGAACCATGAATCTCTGAGAGAGCGGATAAGATATGGAGGTAAAGCTCTTCTTCGGTCTTCAAATGACGACGAGAAACACCACCAAGTATTATTGAGGCACACGGGAGAATCAAAAGCGAAGAGGTTGAGCCCACGATGAAAATAATGTGGACGATCTTGGAGAAAAACATAAGACTGATGATAATTCATTCTTACGTCAAACTTTGAGATGAATTTGAAAAGCTCCGGGAGAATAAGAAGAGTCAGGTAAGATCCTAGGAAAAGACCTGTGGGTTAGGGCCCACTCAAAAGATACACTGTTGAACGATTTAAAAGAGAGAAAGCACCGGTTAAATAAAATGGCTTGAACGAGATAACAACCTCGGATTAGGTTTGAACTGATCTTGAAAGACAAGACGAGCCTTCTGAGATATCTTCAGCACTCCGAAACAACTGAATAGCGAGAGGTGAATGATTAAGAATTGCACCGGCATGAGAAAGCATTGAAATGAGGAGAAGGGTATGATCAACACCCAAAGCATGAATAGAATCCACCAGAGAAGAAAAAGAATGAAGAATGATGAACGAGTAGAGCATCTTCAAGAGAACCACCGGGTAAGAACATTGACAGGGAAGAATGGAGAGACTTCTCATCAATAACATAATAGTTGGTTAAGAATTCCAAATCCTTGAAGGAAAGAGGGTGGGAGGGCGGGACAAATAAAGGCAACTTGGAGATGGATGAAACAAACACCATTGAGAAGAACTGATACTAGATCTTGCGGATGTTGAAATGTTCGGATCCACTTGAAGAGAAACACACCGGTTAAAAAGGATTGGGAAAAACAATCTTGATGATCAAGAAGGATTGGTATTCACATAGGAATATCAGAACACCGCTTAGGAAAGGTATGGAATCAACTCTTGACTTCGAAGCAACTCGAAAACCACAACCCAAAACAAAACAAAGGATTGGCTTGTAGAATAAGTCGGAACAAACATATGATAGAGATTTCGTCCAAAGTTTTCGTGGTGGAGCCTACATGGGCTCGATCGTATAGCACCATCATGTACAAGGCAGTGCACATGACATACGAAGCGTCCCCGAGTCGACAAAGCCAAGGACTCTTTAAGACACAACGAGATCACTATAAAACCAACCGTGAATAGGCAGACCACTAGACGTCGAACCCCAATTTCATATCATACATCTGCCGGAAAGATATCCTAAGAGCTACTTGAATTCCCACTTATAAGCTCCCAAAATTTTCCCGGTTATGCAATCAGGTGTTGGGGATACAGGGGAAGCATAATATCTCACCCAAAACTAACAAATCCTACATCCAGCTGTATCCATCCTTCAACACATAACCAAGAAACCTTCAGAAATCATCTACCTCAACCTTCGAAAAGCATCCGTTATACAAGTTATGGCAATACTCCCGAACTCCGGGCAAGGAGGCAGGCGGCGGTGGTGTTCGGGCCCTCGGGGGCCGGCTCCGGGCTTCCCGGGCCACGTGGTGGGAGCGAGCGGTGCTGGACAGGTGGCAGCATGCGGTTGGCGGCGGCGACGCGTCCGGCCAGGGCGGACATTGTCCGGCGGCGCGCGATGGAAAAATTAGGGTTAGGGGTGGAGGAGACCCAGATTTTTGGGGAGAGGCCTTTATATAGGCATAGAGGGAGCTAGGAGAGTCCAAATGAGGTGCGGTTTTCGGCCACGCGATCGTGATCGAAAGACCAAGATGATGGAGAGGGTTTTGGTGGGTTTTGGGCCACTTTGGAAGGGTGTTGGGCTGCAACACACACGAGGCCTTTTCGGTCCCTCGGTTAACCGTTGGAGCATCAAACGAAGTCCAAATGGTACGAAACTTGACAGGCGGTCTACCGGTAGTAAACCAAGGCCGCTTGGCAAGTCTCGGTCCAATCCGAAAACGTTTAACACCCGCACACAAAAAGAAGGTAGAAAGGACCACCGGAGGAGATAGGAGCGCCGGAATGCAAAACGGACAACGGGGAAAATGCTCGGATGCATGAGACGAACATGTATGCAAATGAAATGCACATGATGACATGATATGCAATGCACGACATCCAAGCAATGACAAAGCAACAACAGCGAATAACTGGAGGACACCTGGCACATCGGTCACGGGGCGTTACACTCTCACATGAATCCGGCCCAGGTATATGCTCATGGTCCCCTAAACATAAATAAGTAAATAAATAAATAAATAAAGCTAAATGCTCATGCACCAGTTCTTTGGGAAAATAGGTAGCCCAGTATTTCTTTTTGAAGAATACCCAAGCTAGGCCTATTTGTTTTCTCCGAATTACTGGGCTGCAAATCTTTCAAGACGAGGAGGGATGCATTCCGGCCTGGCTTAAGAGTATGGTCAATGTCTGTTAAAAGTAATATCAAAAGGGGTTGAAAATTCCAAAAAAATTATAGCAAATGGGATATAAGTTTCTTTTTTGTTTTCGTTCTTCACTGATATCTTATACGTATTTCATTGGATTTAACATGACATAGTACTAATTTATTTTTAAATTTGTTTTAGTATGGCTATTAATTTGTGGATTAAGAATATTTCGTTCCCCAGCAAAAATTTGCGAATTTTCAAAATTTCCCACATATTTAGTTAATTTTTTGACCCTGGCACTGACCAGAAAATGGCCAACAATTCTAAAAATGGAAAACGGGCTGCAATAAATTCCATATGAATTATAAAATGAGTAAAAATTATAAAAAATAATAGCAAATGGGCTGTGCATGCCACAGATTTCGAGGCTGGCTTGTTTACGCAAGGCTTTGTCAGTGAACACACGATTCTAGCAGATGTTAGTGTTGGATGTCCATCCAACAACCGACGTGCTTCTTCAATCTATGATCTTCTTGCTCCAGCCGCCTAAACTAGCGCCGGCGGTACTGCCTGCTCCCTCCTCTTGTGGCCCGCTGTGATGCCGTGCAGGCTTCCCCGGCCCACCCTACTCCCTCCGCTGACCTGGCCGCATGCAATCAACTGCCTCCTTATTACGCGAAAAAATGATTCCTCCCACTGACATCTGGGGCGCACCGGTTGGGAGGCTGACCTATGGGCCTACTAAGTTGACGCGTACGCAGGGCTTGTCAACTTAGTCAACAAACGATTCTAGCAGCAGTAACCGTTGGATTTGAATCGAACGGTCCTGCTGCTTCTTCAATCGCTGCTCTTCTTGCACCAGCTGCGCAAACCAGCGCCGAGGAGACCGTCTGCTCCTGCCTCCAGTGGCCGGCTGTGCTGCCGATGAGGCCTCATCGCCCCCTACTACTCCCACCGCTAGCCAGGCCCTGCGGCGACGGCAGCCTCACACCGCAGCCGAACCAGTGAACCCTCGTACTCCTCTCCGCGTGGGCATCCACTGCCGTGTCTTCCCCGGCTCCGCGTCATCCCCTTCCTAGGCCTCGCCGTCGTCCACCGCCTTGGTGCTCTCGGCGCGGCATGGTCAACGACATTCCATCGGAAGAGTACTGTACGTGGAGAGGCTGACAGCTGGGTCCATGGCCATAGCCCAGCTTTTTTGTGATTTGCCAAGTAAGTCGCTTTGTCAGGCCTGTTGGGCTGCAAATCTTTCAAGATGAGGAGAGCTTTCAGTCGGCTGGCCGAGAAAATGGCCCATCAGTAATGAGAAATGGGCTGTACATTTTTAAAACACATCAAACCGGCAATTAGTTTCAAATATCTTTTCTTCATTTCAAGATTTGAAATTACATTAATTTTTATGCGTGGAGAATTTGTTGGATTTTATATTGATATACATTTATTTTTAAAATCAGTTTGAATGTGATTCGAAATTTTGGGATTAAAAACAGTTTGGACCGCACCGAAATATGCAAAATTTCGTATAATTTTTTAACCGTGGCCACAATATGGGCTGTAATGCTAACAAAAAGAATATGGGATCCAAAAAAACCTTAATAATTAGCAAATGGGCTGTAAATTATTAGAAATAATGGCAGATGGGCTGTATGCTGTTTTCCACAGATTTGAGGCTTTCATAAAAAAAAGGTTGACGCACAAGCAGTGATTGTTGGATGGCCATCCAACGGCCGTCGTGCTTCTTCAATCTCTGCTCTTCTTGCTCCAGCCGCTCAAACAGGCGCCGGCGGGACTGCCTGCTACCTCCTCCCCGCGGCCGGCTCTGGTGCCGCGCAGGCCTCACCGCCCCACCGTACTCCCATCGCTGGCCTAGCCATCCCTCTACTCACCCACAACTGTTGTTATTATCCAGCGACGGCAGAATCACCAGTAAACCCTCATACAGTCATACTCCCCTCCGCGTGGGAAACAACTGCCGAGTCTTCCCTGCCTCCGTGTCGTTCCCTTCCTAGGCCTCCTCGTCGTCCACCGTCCTGGTGCTCTCGGCGCGGCCTGGTCAACGTGGTCAACGACCGACATGCATCTGAAGTGGACTTTACGTGGAGAGGCTGACAGCTGGGTCCATGGCCGCACACAAGGAAATGCCTCCTTATTACGCACAAAATAATGATTTCCTCCACCTGACATCTGGGACCCACCGAAACGGCCTTTGTATTTCGCGAAAAAAATGTTACCGCCGCTGACAGCTCGGACCCACCAGCTATATCTTTGCACGCAAGGAAGTGCCTCCTTATTACGCACAAAAAAATGAATACCCCCTGCTAGCTGGGACCCAGTATAGTGGGCCTACTAAGTTGACGGGGATGAAGGGCTTTGTCAACTTAGTCAATATGCACGATTCTAGCTCGACTGACCGTACGATGTCCATCCAACGACCGTAGTGCTTCTTCAACCTCTGGTCTTCTTGCTCCAGCCGCCCAAAGCAGTGCTGGTCGTGTTGCCTGCTCCTACCTCTCGTGGCCAGCTGTGCTGCCGCGGAGGCCTCACCGCCCCCATACTACTCCCACCGCTGGCCAGGCCATCCCTCCTCTCCACTCACCCACACCCCCTGTTATTCTGCGGCGACGGCAGCGCAGCCGAACCAGTGAAACCTCGTACTCCTCTCCGCGTGGGCATCCACTGCCGTGTCTTCTCTGGCTCCGCGTCGTCCCCTTCCCAGGTCTCGCCGTCGTCCACCGCCGTGGTGCTGTCGGCGCGGCGTGGTCAATGTGGTCAACGACCAAATCCCATCGGAAGAATACTGTACGTGGAGAGGCTGACAGCTGGGTCCATGACAGCCGCAAGGAAGTGCCTCCTTATTACGCAGAAAATAATTATTCCTCCACCTGACAGCAGGGACCCACCGGACGCCCACCAGTATATCGCGAAAAAAACGTTTGCCCCTGACTGCTGGGACCCACACGACGGGCCACCATATTTTGCGAAAAAAACGTTCCCCCTACTGTCAGCTCGGAACCACCGGAAGTGCCTCCTTATTACGCACAAAAAAATGAATACCCCCTGCTAGCTGGGACCCACCTTGGTGGGAGGCTGACTTGTGGGCCTACTAAGTTGACGGGGACGGGGGGCTTTGTCAACTTAGTCAATATGCACGATTCTAGCTCTAGTGACCGTACGATGTCCATCCAACGGCCGTAGTGCTTCTTCAACCTCTGGTCTTCTTGCTCCAGCCGCCCAAACCAGCGCCGGTCGTGCCTCGTGCTCCTGCCTCCCGTGGCCGGCTGCGATGCGGCGGAGGCCTCATCGCCCCTACTACTCCCACCGCTGGCCAGGCCATCCCTCTACTCACCCACACCCCTGTTATTCTGCGGCGACGGCAGCCTTACACCACCGCGAACCAGTGAACCCTGGTACTCCTCTACGCGTGGGCATCCACTGCCGCGTCTTCCCCAGCTCCGCGTCATCCCCTTCCTAGGCCTCGCCGCCGTCCACCGCCCTGGTGTTCTCGGCGTGGCGTGGTTAACGTGGTCAAGGAACGGCTTCCATCGGACGTGGACTGTACGTGGAGAGGCTGACAGCTGGGTCCACGGCCGCAGCAAGGAAGTGCCTCCTTATTACGTGCAAAATAATTATTTCTCCACCTGACAGTGGGGACCCACCGGACGGGCCACCGCATTTCGCCCCCCTGACTGCTGGGACCCACCAGCTACATCTTCGCACGCAAGGAAGTGCCTGACAGTCGGGACCCACCTGGTCGAAGCGTACGTAGCATTGTCATTCTGGTCGCGAACGTGTACGTACATATATACTGGTGGATGTAGAGGCGCGCACGTGTCGTAGTAGAGGCGGCCAGGGTGCAAGAAAGAAAATACGGCCACATATGTGTACATACGGGCGGGGTCTCGAACGCCTACTCGCGCATACGTACGGCGAGGGCTCGTGTACATGGCTGGGTCGGAATGGAGAAACATCGTCGTCATCGTGTTCATGGGGAGGCAACGGAATGTGTCGTGTTCATGGGCAGGCAACGAAATGCGTCATGTTCATCGAGAGGGCTTGGACGGAACAGGCGATGGAAATGAGGCCTGGCGTACCGCAGAACGGAGGAAACGACCTTGTGTTCGACTGGCCACGTTCGAAATGGGATCCTGTCATCGGGAGGGGTCTGGCGTACCGCAAAACGGAAGAAACGAACCTCCTACGGTCGAAACGGGGGTCCTATTGATCGGGAGGGGTGTGGCGTACCGCAAAACGGATGAAACAGACTTGTGTTGGAGCGCTACGGTCGAAACGGGGGTCCTGTTCATCGGGAGGGGTGTGGCGTACCGCAAAACGGGACTCCACTGGATATTGTTCATCTCCACCGTCGACCCCCTGCAGCCTCCATGAGCCACTGTTCATCCACCGTCGACCTCCTCCAGCCTCCACCTGCGACTATTCATCCACGGGCTCCTGTTCATCCAGCCTCCACCGCGCGCTACTCCACCGGCTACTGTTCAACCAGCCCTCTCCACGGGCTCCTGTTCAACCACCCCTCCATGGGCTACTGTTCATCCTGCCCTCCACGGGGTGGTCCTGTTCATCCAGCCCTCCACGGGGTCCTGTTCTTCCAGTCCCAACCGGCTTGATCGATCGGGGTCCTGTTCATCCAGAGGCAACACCACGGGGTCCTGTTCATCCAACCCCACCAGGAACTATTCATCCAACCCCCCCGCAACGCTCACTGTTCATCCAGAGGCAGCATCGATCGACTTCAGTTAGCATCAATAACGAAGGAATCGCTCGATCGGGTTCAGTTAACAGCCATCGATCGATCGCTCGGGTTCAGTAACGCGTAGCCTGCAGTGCAATCGCTCGGGTTCGGTTAGAGCCCAACGCCTCGCTCGGGTTCAGTTAGAGCCAACGCCTCGCACACACGCGCGTACGTGTATGAGAGGAACACGCATCGCTCGGCCCCCGACCTCCCACCGTAACCGGGAACTCCCCGAAATTTTCCTCGCCCTCGCTTCTACCACGGTTTTTTCCGTCATGGACGTCCCAAAGAATGTCATGCAGCTGCGTCTCCGGCCCGCCCAGGACGAAAAGCCATTTTCTGTCATGATTTTTTGTCATAGAAGTAGGAGCCCACCACATCTATTATGATACCGGGTTTTGTCACAATTATTGTCATAGAAGTGTCATATGTATGACAGAATTTTTTTTCGTTCAGCCCAAAATGTCACGGATGTGTCTTTTTTTGTAGTGAGTGCAGGAATGGAAGAAGTCCTCCACCCGATGCGGTGCTGACGTGGCTCTGTCACTGGTCAGGGTTCATTGCAGAGAGGCTCGAGAAGAGAAGCTGGCGGCGATCAAGGTCGCCAACACAAAAAGACACGACTCCCAGTCCTTCATGGAAACTTTCATTGCTGCTGCCACTCGGATCGCGGACAGGATCGACTTGGACGAGTTCATCGAGCCTGCCAGTCCTCCTCCTGCCGAGTGAACAAACTTGATGCTCAAACTTGCTTTAAATTTGCATCGGTATGCCGAGTGGTTATTGTAACCGTTAAACTCCTTCGGGCCTGACGCCCGAGTACTTTTATCTTCGTCCTGAAACTCTTGAAACTTTATCTGATCTTGGTTTATCTTCTACATGTGCTTGCGTTTTCCTTCGAGTGGAACTTTATTCTTCACTCAGAATATTCCTTGAGATGCAACTCTGAGGGAGATATCCTAGTCGACCTACGCCTCATCGTCCTTGCGAATAGGGATGGAGCGGACATTGTACTTATGGCGCAGCTCTGAGGAGAGGTTGGCAGTCGACCTGCACCTCGTCGTCCTTGCGGATAGGGATGGAGCGGGCATTGTACTTGTGGCGCAGCTCTGAGGAGAGGTTTGCAGTCGACCTGCACCTCGTCGTCCTTGCGGATAGGGATGGAGCGCACATTGTACTTGTGGCGCAGCTCTAAGTTGAGGTTTGCAGTTGACCTGCACCTCGTCGTCCTTGTGGATAGGGATGGAGCGCACATTGTACTTGTGGTGCAGCTCTGAGGAGAGGTTTGCAGTCGACCTACACCTCATTGTCCTTGCGTATAGGGATGGTTTTCACCTTAGGCGAGTACTAGACTGCAGCTAAGCCCCCGAGCGTGAGGTTTGCTCATCGCTCGGTAGGATTTTTGAAACTTAGGCGAGCACTGGGCTGTAGCTAAGCCCCCGAGTGAGAGGCTGGCTCGCCACTCGGTAGGACTTTTTTCAACTTAGGCGAGCATTGGGCTGCGGCTAAGCCCCCGAATGTGAGGTTTGCTCAACACTTGGTAGGATTTTTGAAACTTAGGCGAGCACTGGACTACAGCTAAGCCCCCGAGTGTAAGGTTTCCTCAACACTCGATAGGATTTTTGAAACTTAGGCGAGCACTGGGCTGCAGCTAAGCCCCCGAGTGTAAGGTTTGCTCAACACTCGGTAGGATTTTTGAAACTTAGGCGAGCACTGGGCTACAGCTAAGCCCCTGAGTGTGAGGTTTGCTCATCGCTCGGTAGGATTTTCGAAACTTAGGCGAGAACTGGACTGCAGCTAAGCCTCCGAGTGTGAGGTTTGCTCATCGCTCAGTAGGATTTTTGAAACTTAGGCGAGCACTTGGCTGCAGCTAAGCCTCCGAGTGTGAGGTTTGCTCATCGCTTGGTAGGATTTTTGAAACTTAGGCGAGCACTGGGCTGCAGCTAAGCCCCCAAGTGTGAGCTTTGCTCATCGCTCGATAGGATTTTTTTCAACTTAGGCGAGTACTAGACTGCAGCTAAGCCCCCGAGTGAGAGGCTTGCTCATCACTCGGTAGGATCCTTTCAACTTAGGCGAGTACTGGACTGCAGCTAAGCCTCCGAGTGAGAGGCTTGCTCATCACTCGGTAGGATTTTTTCAACTTAGGCGAGTACTGGACTGCAGCTAAGCCTCCGAGTGAGAGACTGGCTCATCACTCCGTAGGATTTTTTCAACTTAGGCGAGTACTGGACTGCAGCTAAGCCTCCGAGTGAGAGGCTTGCTCATCACTCGGTAGGATTTTTTCAACTTAGGCGAGCACTGGGCTGCAGCTAAGCCTCCGAGTGTGAGGTTTGCTCATCGCTCGGTAGGATTTTTGAAACTTAGGCGAGCACTGGGCTGCAGCTAAGCCTCCGAGTGTGAGGTTTGCTCGTCACTCGGTAGGATTTTTGAAACTTAGGCGAGTACTGGACTGCAGCTAAGCCTCCGAGTGAGAGGCTTGCTCATCACTTGGTAGGATTTTCTCAACTTAGGCGGGTACTGGACTGCAGCTAAGCCTCCGAGTGAGAGACTGGCTCATCACTTGGTAGGATTTTTTCAACTTAGGTGAGTATTGGACTGCAGCTAAGCCTCCGAGTGAGAGGCTTGCTCATCACTCGGTAGGATTTTTTCAACTTAGGCGAGTACTGGACTGCAGCTAAGCCCCCAAGTGAGAGGCTTGCTCATCACTCGGTAGGATTTTTTCAACTTAGGCGAGTACCGAACTACAGCTAAGCCCCCGAGTGAGAGGCTTGCTCATCACTCGGTAGGATTTTTTCAACTTAGGCAAAACAGATTCGCAGCTAAGCCACCCACTGGGGGATTTCAGAAACAAACGTAAGCAATCGACAATCATTTCTAGAAGACTGTAAAACTCTTATCTTTGATAAACAAACTACAAAGGTGCTTCTTATTACATCTCAACATACTAAGTGTTTAAGTATAAAAGGGGCGGAGCAGCTCCGCATTCCAAGCGCGCGTGACGGAGTCCTGGATTAGGGGGTATCCGGACAGCCGGACTATATCCTTTGGCTGGACTGTTGGACTATGATGATACAAGATTGAAGACTTCGTCCCGTGTCCAGATGGGACTCTCCTTGGCGTGGAAGGCAAGCTTGGCAATACAGATATGTAGATCTCCTTCCTTGTAACCGACTCTGTGTAACCCTAGCCCCCTCCGGTGTCTATATAAACCGGAGGGTTTAGTCCGTAGGGACAACAACAATCATACCATAGGCTAGCTTCTAGGGTTTATCCTCTCTGATCTCATGGTAGATCAACTCTTGTATTACTCATATTATCAAGAATAATCAAGAAGGACGTAGGGTATTACCTCCATCAAGAGGGCCCGAATCTGGGTAAACATCATGTCCCCTGCCTCCTGTTACCATCCGCCTTAGACGCACAGTTCGGGACCCCCTACCCGAGATCCGCCGGTTTTGACACCGACATTTGTGCTTTCATTGAGAGTTCCTCTATGTCGTCATCATTAGGCTGGATGGCCCCTTCAATCATCGGTAGCGATGTAGTCCAGGGTGAGACTTTCCTCCACGGACAGATCTTTGTATTTGGCGGCTCCGCACAGTGGGCCAACTCGCTTGGCCATCTGGAGCAGATCGAGAGTTACGCCCCTGGCCACCAGGTCAGGTTTGGAAGCATAAACCACACGGCCGACATCCACGGAGACTTGATCTTCGGCAGATTCGAGCCCCTGCTGAGTGCGCCGCACGGTATAGATGAGCATGATTTAGCTCTACCATCGGACAATGTTCAGGAGACCGCACCGGCAACCGCTCCGACCCTCAATTCGGAGCTAATTGCGCCATCCATGGATGGGTGGATAGATCCCGCCACGGAGGCCGCATTTTCAGCGGCGATCGAGCCGAGTATCGACCTTACCCTTCACGGGAGCCGTGACGCCGAACTGCCGGATTCTTCCCCAGCCACGGACTCCGAACCGCCTGCGCCCGTGCCTATCGAATCCAACTGGGTGCCGATCATGGAGTTCACCTCCGCGGATATCCTTCAGCACTCGCCCTTTGGCGACATACTGAACTCGTTAAGGTCTCTCTCCTTGTCAGGAGAGTCCTGGCCGAACTATGGCCGGCCAGATCGGGATGCAGACGACGAAGAAATTCGCCGCCCACCCACCACCCACTTAGTAGCCACTGTCGATGATTTGACCGACATGCTCGCCTTCGACTCCGAAGACATCGATGGTATGGACGACGATGCAGGAGACGAACAGGAGCCACTGCCCACAGGGCACTGGACGCCCACTTCATCATATGATGTATACATGGTGGACACACCCAAAGGAAACGACGACGAGGAACGGAAGGACACAGCGAAGGATCGTTCCCTCGAGAAGCAGTCAAAGCGGCGGCGTAAGCTCCGCTTCAAATCCCGCCTCGGCAGAAACAATGATCATATAGACCCAGCGATAGAGCAGGGTGAGCCAGCGGACGACAAACACGGCATTGAATCACCGTCCGACCACGGCAACACGGAGAATCAAACCGAACAACCTGACTCTGGCGAAGATAATAGTCCGGATGACATCACACCAGAAAGGCACCCGGAGCAACAGAATACCCATCAAAGGCTTGTTGCCACTGCGAGGAGTCTGAAAAAGCAGAAGCAAAGGCTCAGGGCTGCACAAGACACACTCAGAATTAGATGGAGTGAAGTACTCAACACTACAACAAAGTACGACGGTAGTCGCCACACAAAGAGCTACCTGAAGCGAAAGCTGCTACTTGAATTCGATGAGGAGGCCTTAGATCCCCCGCAATCAAAAAACAAAACAACCATCCGGTCGGATAGATGACCTCGTGGCCAACATAGAGCAGCAAACGACGCCGCACACAAGCTAGTACGCGATCCACGTGAGGGATCGCATCAAAAGGACGTCGCAACCAGATCCATCTACAGGCCAAGCAAGCACGCTCCAGCACGCAATGCAACACAACAAACATCTCAACACCACGGTACACCCAAATACAGGGTGCTGCACACCCCCTATGTTTCACCGATGAGGTGCTGGACCATGAATTTCCAGAGGGATTCAAACCCGTAAAGATAGAGGCGTACAACGAAACGACAGACCCTGGGGTCTGGATTGAGGACTACATCCTCCATATCCACATGGCTTGAGGAGACGATCTCCACGCCATCAAGTACTTACCCCTCAAGCTCAAAGGGCCAGCTCGGCACTGGCTTAAAAGCCTCCCCGAAAACTCCATTGGAAGCTGGGAAGAGCTCGAGGACGCTTTTCGGGCAAATTTTCAAGGGACCTATGTCCGACCACCAGATGCAGACGATTTAAGTCATATAACTCAACAGCCCGGAGAGTCAGCCCAAAAGCTTTGGAACAGGTTTCTCACTAAAAAGAACCAAATAGTCGACTGTCCGGATGCCGAAGCCTTAGCAGCTTTCAAGCACAGCGTTCAAGACGAATGGCTTGCCAGACACCTCGGCCAAGAAAAGCCGAGAACAATGGCAGCATTAACAAGCCTCATGACCCGCTTTTGCGCGGGCGAGGACAGCTGGTTAGCTCGATGCAGCACCAGCGACCCAAGTACATCCGAAGTCAGGGACGGAAACGGGAAGCCACGACGCAGCAAAAACAAGCGCCGGAATAAAGAAGATAGCCCGAGGAGCACGGAGGTAAACACCGGATTCAGAAGCTCTCGGCCAGGTCAGCAAAGCTACCCTCCAATGGCAACAGAGACGAACTGTCCAGCCTGAACAAGATTCTGGACAAACTATGTCAGATCCATAGCACCCCCGATAAACCTGCAAATCATACCCATAGAGAGTGTTGGGTCTTCAAGCAGTCTGGCAAACTCAATGCCGAACACAAGGGGCAGGATACACCAAGCGAAGACGAGGACGAGCCTCGCAAGCAAAGCACTGGGGAACAGAAGAAATTTCCACTAGAAGTCAAAACAGTAAACGTGTTACACGTGATGAAGGGGAGAAACAAAGCGGCACTCCTAGAGACACATGCCCCAGGGCCTATCACCGCGGAGTTCTGCCACTGGTCGTCCCAACCGATCACCTTTGACCATCGGGATTACTCGGCAAGTATCCGGCATGCAGGATGGGCTGCCTTGGTGTTAGACCCGATAATTGACGGATACCACTTCACACGAGTCCTGATGGATGACGATAGTAGTTTAAACCTGATATATCAGGACATAGTCCGCAAAATGGGGATAGACCCAACAAAAATCAGCCATAGCAATACTACCTTTAAAGGAGTAACGCCAGGCCCAGAAGCCCATTGCACGGGCTCCCTGCTACTAGAGGTTATATTCGGCTTTCCCGATAACTTCCGCAGCGAAAAGTTAACCTTCCACATCGCTCCGTTCCAAAGTGGCTATCAAGCACTACTTGGACACGAAGCTTTCGCTCTCTTTAACCCAATACCGCATTACGCTTCCCTCATGCTGAAGATGCATGGTCCACGTGGCATCATTACAGTAAATGGAAATATTGAGCGCTCCTTGCGCGCGGAAGACCGTGCGGCTGCCTTGGCAGCCACACACTAAACGGCCTCACCAACTAGAGCATCTGACAGGTCATTAAGACCACGGACGCAGTTAGACGAGTCCGATGTAGCTATATATAATTGATACAGGTTTGATGGCTATACCCTTATAACAATACAAGGGGCTCAACACGTGTAAACAAGTGACAATTAGGTTCAACTTTACTCATCTTGAACTGTACATGGTTTATTTAGTATAACCTACCTTTTGCACGACAACTTTTCAACTAAGTTCCTCTCTTTTATAGATGACCATCATGCTACACCCGTCCAGAATACGGCACAACAGAGACACAGGCGCAGATGTGCAGCATGGACCCGTTCCAAGGATTCTTTTTAGATTAAGACCCTGCGTAAACCTTTTTTACAGCCTCTTGTTGATACACATCCCCCGGATTCTCAGTACAATTGAGAAGGATGCTGACGTATTGGCATGTGGCCATGTCAGAATATTGCACGTACTTGGACACCAGGGGCTTATTACAAAGGGCACTGTTTAGCCTGGTTTACATCATAAAGACCGAATACCTTAGGGAGTGTTCGGCGTCACGAGTTTGGCCTTATATGCATCAGCTCCGAATCATGTCTTTGGTCGAATGTTGGGTTTGCCCGGCTCCTGTGTTTTTCTGCCTTACGTTCCGCTCTATCGGCTAAGGCGGCACCAGGAGAACTACTGCGATTGTGCCCTGGTTCATCCGGACGAGCACCTCAGTAGAGAAAGACGAAAACTGACTGTCATGATATAGCGTGAGACTGGTCAACCACTCGATGACCTAGCGGAATCTTCGGGATTCCTCCTCCTGAACAAAGGGCCGTTTCCCGGCGAGGCATGTACGCGCCCCGAATTCGGATGAGCGCGGAGCCACCAGGGGCTATATAGTAGCCCCACTGTCAAACTCCTCTGGCTAAGTGAAAGTGTTAAAGTATTATAGTCCGATTGCCTAGTTCGCTATGCTATCACCTCCTTAATGGACCAAGACGTTGGATCAAGTGTGAACATGCGTCTTCTGTGAGCACCCCCGCATTATATGCGTGGGGGCTGAAGCCGACGACTGCCATCTTTTAGGTTATATACATATATACATAAACGGTCGCACAGGAGGCATCATAGTACTTTCAGGCAAAAGTATAAATACAGCCTTGATAAACTCAATAAAACATTGTTTTTACAATGGGAATACATGTCACTCAAACATAATATTCTTCGAGCACTGAGCCTCTATCGAACGAGCGCCTTCAAGAACTTCTTCAAATAGTGCTCGGCAGCCACTCGGCCTATGGCCGAACCCTATGCTGCAACAGTGGTGGCATCCATCTCCGCCCAATATGTTTTGACACGGGCAAGGGCCATCCGCGAGCCTTCTATGCACGCCGACCTCTTTACATCATCGATGCATGGCACAACACCAAGGAATTGTTGCACTAAGCTAAAGTAGCTATTCGACCTTGGCCTTCCCGGCCACAGATGATCCACAACGGACCTCATGGCAAGTCCGGATAATCTATGGAGCTCGGCCCACTCGGCCATTTGCTCATTCAACAGCAGCGGACGGGCTAGAGCATGAAACTGTGACCAAAACAGTTTTTCCACTTCGTGATCTTTCCGATCCTTGAAGTACTCGGCCGCATCAGTAACACTTGCAGCCAAATCCACGTAGGCGTCCACAGAACTCCATAGCCAGTCCAGAGGTGCATACTTCGGATCCCCGAACTTAGTCCGCAACAAGAAGGGCTTCCCAGATACAATATCCGCAGCTTGATGCAGCTCCTCCTTCGTCGCTCTAATTTTGGAACGGGCTTCCTTGGCAGCCACCCGGGCCTTTTCTAGGTCCGTCGCCTTCGCTCGGTTTTCTTCTTCAAGAAGCTGGTAACGGTCAGCAGCATCTTTTAACTCTACAACCATCTTGGCTATTTTTTCTTTGCTCTCGCAATGTGCGGCCTGTTCGGCCCTTAACTCTTCGGCCGCCTTTAAAGCGGCCGCATTGCTACTCCTTGCTTGCTCCTTGGCTCGGGCAAGCTCCGCCCGAAGGGTCTCCACGATGGAAGCTCCATCTGCAGTCACAACATATTAAAGATACTGGCATCATGCTACTCTTATTATGTGACAATCACCAGAAAAAAACACTTACCCTGTGCCTCGTCAAGCCGCTTGTTAGCAAGCACGATGTCGGCATCTGCCGCATCCAGTTGCCGCCTTAGTTCGGCAAACCCATCAGTCTGGCTAGCCACCGGAGCTTTAACCACCTGCACATAAAGGCGGTCTGGTTATTACATGGGACTATGATCCTCTATTTGCCGCCGTTTTTGACGACAACCAGAGTCTCAGGGGCTACTATCTACACAGGGCACACCTAAAAATGTGCGGTACTGTCAAAAATGTACATCATTTCGCGTACCTCAAAACCCGTCAGTAGACTCATAAAGGCTTCATGCAACCCGCTTTCGGCGGACGAAATCCTTTCAATCACCGCACCCATCAACGTGCGGTGCTCTTCTGAGATAGCCGCTTGCTCTAGCAGATCCCTCAGTACGTCCGACCGCACACCAGACGGTGCCGGACTCTTTCGATTGCTCTCTTCAAGAGCCGGATACTGAGGACTTCGGGTGGCCATAGGATTGCATTCTGGCCTTGCCGGATCAGGAGAAACCCTCCGCGACGACACCTCGGGGTCGCCCGCCTCATGAGGCGGTATGGCAGGGGAGGCGTTTCGCTCTCCATCATCTCTGGAAGAAGATCCCCTGAAGACGAGCTCTGCTGAGAAGGGCTAAGATCCGAACCGCAAGATAAATGCTTCGGTTATTTTCCTCAGAAGTAAAGCGAGATATTTTCATTATTAAGTACCCTTTTACTTACAGCTCGGTGGAGGGCTGATCCCCTTGAGGGAGAAGTGCGGCCGGGGTATCCCCCGGGGCAGGACCCTCCGACGAAGTTCTCTTCCCCCGTTTGGAGACCATTGTCTCCGGGTCCTCAGAGGCGGTTCTCTTGCTTCCCTAGGGAGAGTAAGTTTCAGTTCCTCCTCCCCAGTTAACCTCCTTCGCGGAGGCACTAGCCTCCTCGTTCCCCCCTTTATCTTCTCTTGAGGGCGCTTGATAAGGCGCGATCTCCAGCATCCTGGTTAGTACGGGATTTGGTGAGGTCTCAGGGAGGGGGGCCGGACACCTGATCAACTTTGCCTTCACTATCCAATCCTGGTCAAAGAGCGGCTTTTTAGGGCAACATTGCGATAAATAAACGGACAGTGTGTTCGGATGCGGGGCTACTTACTTGGGTATCAGGGCGATTGCAGCTCAGATCTGCATCCTTAGTGGTGTCCAGACACATTATTTGTGGTCCGAAGAACAACTTGTACATCTCTTCGTGCGTCATGCCGAGGAAATGTTGAATAGCTCGCGGCACTTCCGGGTTGAATTCCCACATGCGAAGGGGCCGGCGTTTGCAAGGCTGGACTCGACGAACTAGCATAACTTGCGCTACCATAACCAGACTGAAATCTCTCTCAAAGAGATCTGGGATACGGCTTTGCAGTATTGGCACGTCCTTGGCTGGACCCCAGCTCAGCCCCTGCTGATCCATGATATCAGTTGTGGTGGGGGGCCTGAGCGAAAGGTGGGGGCAGCTACCCACTTGGCACTTCGGGGAGCTGTGATGTAGAACCACTCCCGCTGCCACAATCCGGACACCTTTGGGAAGCAACCCTCAGGCCATGGAGCATCAGCGATTTTGCTTATTAAAGCGCCTCCGCACGCTGCGTGCTGCCCCTCGATCATCTTTGGCTTCACATCGAAGGTCTTGAGCCACAGGCCAAAGTGAGGGGTAATGCGGAGGAAGGCCTCACATATGACAATAAATGATGAAATGTGAAGAAGGGAATCCGGGGCCAGATCGTGAAAATCTAGCCCATAATAGAACATAAGACCCCTAACAAAGGGATCCAGAGCGAGGCCTAGTCCTCGGAGGAAGTGGGAGACGAACACGACGCTCTCGTTGGGTTCGGGAGTAGGGACGACCTGCCCTCGGGCAGGTAGCCGATGCGAAATTTCGGCGGTCAGATATCTGGCCTCTCTCAACTTCTTGATGTCCTCCTCCGTGACGGAGGAAGGCATCCACCGACCTTGAAGGTTGGATCCGGACATAGTTGAAGGTCCGAAGCACCTGACCTGAGCTTTGAGTGTTGGAACTCGAGGAAAGAGGCGGATTCGATTAAGCTCGAGAGGAAAAAGAATAGGCCTTGGCCCCTTTATAAAGAGGGTGAATATCAAGCGTCCTCCTCGTGGCCGTTTGGGACTTGCCTAAGATCTAGGAGTCCTACCAATAGGCACGGTTGGGTTACCCACGTCCGTATTGATGAGAATCCCGTGATAAAGGGGACACGATCTCTGCTTCGACAAGATGTGCCAAGGAAACCGCCTCACGAAACACGCTGAGATGGGTTATGAAAAAAGATTCGAATAAAGACCTGGCTGTGGTGTGATGTCACACTACGGGGTACGTTAGCAGATTAGATTTGTGGAAACATTATTCTCTCTACGGTGGTATGTGGAACTCGTTTTGCAGAGCCGGACACGATCCTCATGTTCAAAATCTTCTGTGAAGTATTCGGAGGAGGAACCCACCTTGCAATGCCGAAGACAATCTGCGCACCGGACTCATCGTCATTGAAGCCTGGTTCAGGGGCTACTGAGGGAGTCCTGGATTAGGGGGTATCCGGACAGCCGGACTATATCCTTTGGCCGGACTGTTGGACTATGAAGATACAAGATTGAAGACTTCGTCCCGTGTCCGGATGGGACTCTCCTTGGCGTGGAAGGCAAGCTTGGCAATACAGATATGTAGATATCCTTCCTTGTAACCGACTCTGTGTAACCCTAGCCCCCTCCGGTGTCTATATAAACCGGAGGGTTTAGTCCGTAGGGACAACAACAATCATACCATAGACTAGCTTCTAGGGTTTAGCCTCTCTGATCTCGTGGTAGATAAACTCTTGTATTACTCATATTATCAAGAACAATCAAGCAGTACGTATGGTATTACCTCCATCAAGAGGGCCCGAACCTGGGCAAACATAGTGTCCCCTGCCTCCTGTTACCATCCGCCTTAGACGCATAGTTCGGGACCCCCTACCCGAGATTCGCTGGTTTTGACACCGACAACGCGTCTCATCTTTTTTGTGCTCGACGTCGTAGAGGTGGTACGCTCCATTGTGGAGCACTCTGGTGTCAACGAAGGGGCCTTCCCAAGAGGGAGCAAGCTTGTGTGGTTTCTACTGATCCACTCGAAGAACCAAGTCTCCCTCTTGAAATGCTCGACCCCTCACATTTCTGGCATGGAATCGATGCAGGTATTGCTGATAGATGGTTGATTGGATCAAGGCCATATCTCTTTCTTCTTCCAAGAGATCAACTGCATCTTGTCGTGCTTGTTCTGCTTCTTCTTCTGAGAAAAGCTCGACTCGGGGCGCATTGTGGAGCAAGTCACTCGGAAGTACAACTTTGGCTCCATAAACCAAGAAAAATGGGGTTCTGCCAGTCGACTGATTAGGAGTTGTCCTCAATCCCCACAATACTGATGGAAGTTCGTCGACCCAGGCTCCTACTGCGTGTTTGAGGTCATGCATCAGTCGGGATTTCAATCCTTTGAGAATCAATCCATTTGCTCTTTCAGCTTGTCCATTCGACTGGGGATGGGCGACTGAGGCATAGTCGACTCGAGTACCTTGTGAAGCACATAAAGTTCTAAACTCATCAGAATCGAAGTTTGATCCGTTGTTAGTGATGATGTTGTGTGGAACACCATATCTGAATGTTATCTCTCTGATGAAGGTGACAACAGTGCTGGCATCAAGGTTCTTGATAGGCTTGGCCTCAATCCACTTGGTGAACTTGTCAACTGCTACAAGCACATGAGTGAATCCACTCCTACCAGTCCTCAGAGGTCCAACCATGTCTAATCCCCAAACAGCAAAGGGCCAGACGAGTGGAATGGTCTTCAGGGTCGACGCAGGCTTGTGAGACATGTTGGAGTAAAACTGGCAACCTTCACATTTGTCGACTATTTCTTGTGCCATCTCATTTGCCCGTGGCCAGTAAAATCCCGCTCGGTATGCTTTAGCCACAATGGTCCGAGAGGACGAATGATGACCACAGGTCCCCGAGTGGATGTCATTGAGGATCACTCGACCTTCTTCAGGCGTTATGCATTTCTGGCAAACTCCAGTCACACTTTCTCTGAACAACTGTCCTCTTATCATAGTAAAGGCTTTAGATCGACGGACGATCTGTCGAGCCTCTTCTTCATCTTCTGGGAGTTCCATTCTAAGAATGTATGCGATATACGGTACTGCTCAATCGGGGGTGATAACCAAAACCTCGATAATCAAATGGACTACGGCTGGAATCTCGATTTTAGTCAGATCGGTGGCACTCTTCGGCTGTGGGGGCTCTTCAGTAAAGGGATCTTCTTGAACTGAAGGTGTATGAATGTGCTCCAAGAATACATTGCTGGGGATGGCTTCTCTCTTGGAGCCTATCTTTGCCAGATCATCGTCCGCTTGATTTTTCAGTCGAGGGATGTGATGGAGCTCCAATCCCTCAAATCTCTTTTCTAGCTTTCTCACTGCATTGCAATAACCAGTCATAGCTGGGCTTCTGACATCCCACTCCTTCATTACTTGATTGACCACCAAATCTGAGTCGCCATAGACCATGAGGCGACGGATGCTGAGTGAAATGGCCATACGCAACCCGTATAGAAGTGCCTCATATTCGGCTTCATTGTTGGAGGAGTCAAAGTGAACCTGGAGAACATAGCCGAGTTTGTCACCGCGGGGGGATACCAACACCACCCCAACACCGGAACCATTCAGCATCTTGGAACCATCGAAGAACATGGTCCAATGCTCTGAGTGGATTTGGGCCGGAAGTTGTTGTTCGATCCACTCGGCGAGGAAATCAGCTATTGCTTGGGACTTGATGGCCTTCTTCGCTTCAAACTTGATGTCCAATGGAAGGAGTTCAATTGCCCACTTTGCCACTCGACCAGTTGCGTCTCTGTTGTTCAGAATCTCTGATAATGGAGCGTCGCTGAAGACTGTAATGGAATGATCAGAGAAGTAGTGTGCAACTTTCTTCGTGGTCATGTAAATCCCATAAACAAGCTTCTGATAATGTGGATATCTTTGCTTCGACGGAGTCAGAACTTCAGAAACATAATATACTGGGCGCTGAACTTTATAGGCTTTTCCTTCTTCCTCCCGCTCGACCGTGAGTACTGTACTGACAACTTGTCCAGTGGCTGCAATATAAAGCAGTAAAGGCTCTTTGCTGATTGGCGCAACAAGCACCGACTGGGTGGAAAGTAGGGCTTTGAGCTCTGCAAATGCTGCGTCAGCTTCAAGAGTCCACTTGAACTTATCAGACTTCTTCATCAGTCGGTAAAGAGGCAATGCCTTTTCACCGAGGCGAGAAATGAATCAACTCAAGGCAGCCAAACAACCAGTAAGCTTCTGGACATCGTGCACATGCACAGGGCATTTCATCCGAAGTATAGCACCAACTTTCTCTGGGTTAGCGTCGATCCCTCATTTGGAAACGAGGAAACCGAGTAATTTTCCGCCAGGAACTCCGAATGTGCATTTTGATGGATTAAGCTTGATATCATATCTTTTGAGATTGGCAAAGGTTTCAGCAAGGTCAGCCAACAGGTCAGAACCTTTACGTGACTTGACCACAATGTCATCCATGTATGCTTCCACATTCCAACTGATTTGAGTGACCAGACACTTCTGGATCATCCTCATGAATGTGGCTCCGGCGTTCTTCAAGCCGAATGACATAGTGACATAACAAAAGCATTCGAATGGAGTGATGAAAGCCATTTTTATCTCATCGGGACCATACAGTCGGATCTGATGGTACCCGGAATAGGTGTCCAAAAAAGACAAACGCTCACACCCTGCAGTTGAGTCGATGATTTGGTCGATGCGGGGGAGAGGAAAATGATCTTTCGGGCATGCCCGATTGATATGCTTGAAGTCAATGCACATGCGAAGTGAGTCGTCCTTCTTGGGGACCATGATAACATTGGCGAGCCACTTGGAGTGGTAGATTTCATGGATGAACTCAGCTGCCAAGAGCCGAGCCACTTCCTCACCGATTGCTTTTCTCTTCTGGACGGTGGACCGTCGGAGATGTTCCTTGACTGGTTTTTCTTTTGGATTGACTCGCAAATGATGCTCAGTCAGTCCCCTGGGTACACCTCGCATGTGAGAAGGTTTCCATGCAAAGATGTCCCAGTTCTCATGGAGGAACTGGATGAGCGCTTCTTCCTATTTGCTGTCGAGTGTTGTTGAGATATGGGTCGGAGCAGCATTGTGGTCGGTCGGGTGAATATGAATCGGCTTCGTTTCACCGGACGACTGAAATGCAGAATCTGTGACAGGCTTCTTGGCTCGCAACAAATCACTCGGATCTGCATTCTTCTGATACTCTTGCAGCTGTTCTACTGCCATCTGTGCATCGACAATTTTTGAGCCCTTTTGGAAGAACTCTTCCGCCTTCTGCCGATTGCCAGTGCCAGTGATTACTCCTTTAGGACCAGGCATCTTCAATTTGAGATACACATAACATGGTCGAGCCATAAAACATGCATAAGCGGGCCTACCCAGAATAGCATGGTAAGCACTCTTGAAATCCACTACCTCAAATGTCAACTTTTCCTTGCGGTAGTTCTTGGAATTACCGAAAACCACATCAAGGGCGATCTAGCCGAGTGACTGAGCTTTCTTGCCAGGAATAACGCCATGGAAACTCATGTTGCTTTCACTAAGCTTGGACATTGGAATGCCCATTCCCTTTAAGGTTTCAGCATAAATGATATTCATGCCACTGCCACCATCCATCAGGACTTTAGTCAGTCGAGTGCCTTCAACTACTGGGTCGACCACCAGTGCTTGCTTCCCAGGGGTGGCTATATGAGCTGGATGGTCTTACTGGTCGAATGTGATGGCAGTCTGGGACCACTTTAGATAACTGGGTGTTGCAGGAGTAACTATGTTTACTTCCCTGTTAATAACTTTCAACCGGCTTTTGCTTTCAACATCAGCAAAAATCATCAGTGTGGAATTGACGTTGGGAAAACCATCATCATCTTCTTCCCTATCCTCACCTCCGTCCGACTCCTTTTCCTTCTCCTTGGGTTCTTTCTCTCGGAACTGCTGGATAAGGGAACGGCACTATCGAGTGGTGTGTTTAGGGTAAATGATGTTCCCCTCTTCATCTTTTTTGGTATGAATATGGCATGGTAAATCCAACACATCATTCCCATCTTTATCCTTAACTTTTTTGGGAGTCCAGGGCCCCTTGGGATTTCCTTTGAACTTTCCTTGGGAAACAACTAAAGCTTCACCAGGAGCAGCTGGTTCAGCATTTCGCTTCTGTTTCCGACTGTAATTCCCTCCTCCGGTTTCTTGGGCGACTGTTTTGTGCTTGCCACTCCGGAGTCGGTCTTCCTCTTCACCATTGGCATATTTGGTGGCAATCTCCATCATCCGAGTCAGAGTCATATCTCCTGTCTGACCGAATTTCAGATTCAACTCCCGATACTTAACGCCTTCTTTGAAGGCACAAATTTCTTGCTGATCCGACACATACTCCACTGTATGGTGCAACGTGATCCATCTTTGAATATAATCCCTCAAGGTTTCATTCGGTTGCTGGACACAACACTGCAATTCTGTCAACCCTGCCGACCTTTTGCAAGTGCCTTCAAAGGTCCTAACAAACACTCGAGCAAGTTCCTCCCAACTATATATACTGCCAGGAGCCAACTGATTCAACCATGCTCTGGCTAAGCCCTCCAACATCAAGGGGAGGTGCTTCATAGCCACATCATCATTGCCGCCACTGATGTCTACTACACAACCTTCTTCCTGTAGACGTTGTTGGGCCTCCAAGTGCAGAGGTTTGTAGGACAGTAGAAAATTTCCCTCAAGTGGATGACCTAAGGTTTATCAATCCGTAGGAGGCGTAGGATGAAGATGGTCTCTCTCAAGCAACCCTGCAACCAAATAACAAAGAGTCTCTTGTGTCCCCAACACACCCAATACAATGGTAAATTGTATAGGTGCACTAGTTCGGCGAAGAGATGGTGATACAAGTGGTATATGGATGGTAGATAATAGTTTTTGTAATCTGAAAATATAAAAACAGCAAGGTAACGAATGATAAAAGTGAGCGTAAACGGTATTGCAATGCGTTGAAACAAGGCCTAGGGTTCATACTTTTGCTAGTGCAAGTTCCCTCAACAATAATAACATAATTGGATCACATAACTATCCCTCAACATGCAACAAAGAGTCACTCCAAAGTCACTAATAGCGGAGAACGAACGAAGAGATTATGGTAGGGTACGAAACCACCTCAAAGTTATTCTTTCCAATCAATCCGTTGGGCTATTCCTATAAGTGTCACAAATAGCCCTAGAGTTCGTACTAGAATAACACCTTAAGACACAAATCAACCAAAACCCTAATGTCACCTAGATACTCCAATGTCACCTCAAGTATCCGTGGGTATGATTATACGATATGCATCACACAATCTCAGATTCATCTATTCAACCAACACATAGAACCTCAAAGAGTGCCCCAAAGTTTCTACAGGAGAATCATGACGAAAACATGTGCCAACCCCTATGCATAGGTTCATGGGCGGAACCCGCAAGTTGATCACCAAAACATACATCAAGTGAATCACGTGGTATCCCATTGTCACCACAGATACGCACGGCAAGACATACATCAAGTGTTCTCAAATCTTTAAAGTCTCAATCCGATGAGATAACTCCAAAGGGGAAACTCATCCCATTGTCACCACAGATACGCACGGCAAGACATACATCAAGTGTTCTCAAATCTTTAAAGTCTCAATCCAATGAGATAACTCCAAAGGGGAAACTCAATTCATTACATGAGAGAAGAGGGGAGGAGAAACATAAGATCCAACTATAATAGCAAAGCTCGCGATACATCAAGATCGTGCCAAATCAAGAACACGAGAGAGAGAGAGATAAAACACATAGTTACTGATACATACCCTCAGCCCTGAGGGAGAACTACTCCCTCCTCGTCATGGAGAGCACCGGGATGATGAAGATGGCCACCAGAGAAGGATTCCCCCTCCGGCAGGGTGCCGGAATGGGTCTAGATTGGCTTTCGGTAGCTACGGAGGCTTCTGGCGGCGGAACTCCCGATCTATTGTGCTCTCGGATGTTTTTAGGGTATATGGAGATACATAGGCGGAAGAACTACGTTAGGGGGGCGACGAGGGGCCCACGAGGGTGGAAGGCGTGCCCAGGGGGGTGGGCGCGCCCCTACCTCGTGGCCTCCTCGAAGCTTCCCTTACGTGGACTCCAAGTCTCCCGGGTTGCTTTCCTTCCAAAAATAAGTTCAGTGAAGTTTCACGTCAATTGGACTCCATTTGATTTTCCTTTTCTGCGATACTCTAAAACAAGGAAAAAACATAAACTGGCACTGGGCTCTGGGTCAATAGGTTAGTCCCAAAAATAATGTAAAAGTGTATAATAAAGCCCATAAACATCCAAAGTTGATAATATAATAGCATGGAACAATAAAAAATTATAGATACCTTGGAGACGTATCAGCATCCCCAAGCTTAATTCCTGCTCGTCCTCGAGTAGGTAAATGATAAAAACAAATTTTTTGATGTGGAATGCTACCTAACATATTTCTCTAAGTAATTCTATTCATTTTGGAAAGAATATTCAGATCCATAAGATTCAAGACAAAAGTTTAATATTGACATAAAAATAATAATACTTCAAGCATACTAACTAAGCAATCATGTCTTCTCAAAATAACATGGCCAAAGAAAGTTATCCCTACAAAATCATATAGCCTGGCTATGCTCCATTTTCACCACACAACATATTTAAATCATGCACAACCCCGATGACAAGCCAAGCAATTGTTTCATACTTTTGATGTTCTCGAACTTTTTCAATCTTCACGCAATACATGAGCGTGAGCCATGAACATAGCACTATAGGTGGAATAGAATGGTGGTTGTGGAGAAGACAAAAAGGAGAAGATAGTCTCACATCAACTAGGCGTATCAACGGGTTATGGAGATGCCCATCAATAGATATCAATGTGAGTGAGTAGGGATTGCCATGCACCGGATGCACTAGAGCTATAAGTGTATGAAAGCTCAACAAAAGAAACTAGTGGGTGTGCATCCAACTTGCTTGCTCACGAAGACCTAGGGCATTTTGAGGAAGCCCATCATTGGAATATACAAGCCAAGTTCTATAATGTAAAATTCCCACTAGTATATGAAAGTAACAACATAGGAGACTCTCTATCATGAAGATCATGGTGCTACTTTGAAGCACAAGTGTGGTAAAAGGATAGTAGCATTGCCCCTTCTCTCTTTTTCTCTCATTTTTTATTTTTTTATTTGGGCCTTCTCCCCTTTTTTTAATGGCCTCTTTTTTTATTTGGGCTTCTTTGGCCTCTTTTTTTCGTCCGGAGTCTCATCCCGACTTGTGGGGGAATCATAGTCTGCATCATCCTTTCCTCAGTGGGACAATGCTCTAATAATGATGATCATCGCACTTTTATTTACTTACAACTCAAGAATTACAACTCGATACTTAGAACAAGATATGACTCTATATGAATGCCTCCGGCGGTGTACCGAGATGTGCAATGATTCATGAGTGACATGTATGAAAGAATTATGAACGGTGGCTTTGCCACAAATACGATGTCAACTACATGATCATGCAAAGCATTATGACAATGATGGAGCGTGTCATAATAAACGGAACAGTGGAAAGTTGCATGGCAATATATCTCGGAATGGCTATGGAAATGCCATAATAGGTAGGTATGGTGGCTGTTTTGAGGAAGGTATATGGTGGGTTTATGATACCGGCGAAAGGTGCACGGTATTAGAGAGGCTAGCAATGGTGGAAGGAAGAAAAGTGCGTATAATCCATGGACTCAACATTAGTCACAAAGAACTCATATACTTATTGCAAAAATCTACAAGTTATCAAAGCAGAGTATTACGTGCATGCTCCTAGGGGGATAGATTGGTAGGAAAAGACCATCGCTCGTCCCCGACCGCCACTCATAAGGAAGACAATCAATAAATAAATCATGCTCCGACTTCATCACATAACGGTTCACCATACGTGCATGCTACGGGAATCACAAACTTCAACACAAGTATTTCTCAAATTCACAACTACTCAACTAGCATGACTCTCATATCACCATCTCCATATCTCAAAACAATCATCAAGTATCAAACTTCTCATAGTATTCAATGCACTTTATATGAAAGTTTTTATTATATCCCTCTTGGATGCCCATCATATTAGGACTAGTTTCATAACCAAAGCAAACTACCATGATGTTCTAAAGACTCTCAAAATAATATAAGTTAAGCATGAGAGTTCTTCTATTTCTTCAAAATAAAACCACCACCGTGCTCTAAAAGGATATAAGTGAAGCACTAGAGCAAATGACAAACTACTGTGAAGCTCAATGAGTAGTCGAATAATTATGCAACTATGTGAAGACTCTCTAACATTTAATAATTTCAGATCTTGGTATTTTATTCAAACAGCAAGCAAAGCAAAATAAAATGACATGACGCTCCAAGCAAAACACATATCATGTGGCGAATAAAAATATAGCTCCAAGTAAAGTTACCGATGAACGAAGACGAAAGAGGGGTTGCCTTCCGGGGCATCCCCAATCTTAGGATTTTGTTTGTCCTTGAATATTTCCTTGGGGTGCCATGGGCATACCCAAGCTTAGGCTCTTGCCACTCCTTATTCCATAGTCCATCGAATCTTTACCCAAAACTTGAAAACTTCACAACACAAAACTTAACAGAAAACTCGTAAGCTCCGTTAGTATAAGAAAATAAATCACCACTTAGGTACTATTGTGAACTCATTCTAAATTCATATTGGTGTAATATATACTGTATTCCAACTTATGTATGGTTCATACCCTCCGATACTACTCATAGATTCATCAAAATAAGCAAACAACACATCGAAAACAGAATCTGTCAAAAACAGAACAGTTTGTAGTAATCTGAATCAAACGTATACTTCTGGAACTCATAAAATTCTCAAATAAATTGCTGGACGTGAGGAATTTATCTATTAATCATATTCAAAAATAATTAACTAAATAGCACTCTCCAATAAAAAATGGTAGCAATTCTCGTGAGCGCTAAAGTTTCTGTTTTTTACAGCATGATCAACAAGACTTTCCCCAAGTCTTCCCAACGGTTCTACTTGGCACAAACACTAATTAAAACATAAAAATTCAATCATAACAGAGGCTACATAAATTATTTATTACTAAACAGGAGCAAAAATTAAGGAACAAAAATAAAGTTGGGTTGCCTCCCAACAAGCGCTATCGTTTGACGCCCGTAGCTAGGCATGATGATTTCAATGATGCTCGTATAGAAGATAAGAATTGTAACATAAAGAGGGCATTATGAAGAATATGAATAGCACATTTAAGTCTAACCCACTTCCTATGAATAGGAATTTTGTGAGCAAACAACTTATGGGAACAATAATCAACTTGCATAGGAAGGTAAAACAAGCATAACTTCAAAACTTTAAGCACATAGAGAGGAAACTTGATATTATTGCAATTCATACAAGCATATGTTCCTCCCTCATAATAATTTTCAGTAGCATCATGAATGAATTCAACAATATAACCAGCACCTAAAGCATTCTTTTCATGATCTACAAGCATGTAAATTTTATTACTCTCCACATAAGCAAAATTCTTCTCATGAATAATAGTAGGAGCAAGCTCAACAAAATAATTATCATGTGAGGCATAATCCAATTGAAAACTAAAATCATGATGACAAGTTTCATGGATATCATTATTCTTTATAGCATGAAAGTCATCACAATAATCATCATAGATAGCAACTTTGTTCTCATAATCAATTGGAACCTCTTCCGGAATAGTGGATTCATCACAAAATAAAGTCATGACATTTCCAAATCCACTTTCATAAACATAATCATCATAAATAGGAGGCATGCTTTCATCATAATACATTTTCTCATCAAAACTTGGGGGACAAAAATTATCATCTTCATCAAACATAGCTTCCCCAAGCTAGTGGCTTTGCATATCATTAGCATCATGGATATTCAAGGAATTCATACTAACAACATCGCAATCATGCTCATCATTCAAATATTTAGTGCCAAACATATTAATCATTCTTCTTCTAACACTTCGGCACAATTTTCCTTTCCATCATACTCACGAAAGATAGTAAAAAGATGAAGTGTATGAGGCAAACTTAATTCCATTTTTTTGTAATTTTCTTTTATAAACTAAGCTAGTGATAAAACAAGAAACTAAAAGACTCGATTGCAAGATCTAAAGATATACCTTCAAGCACTAACCTCCCCGGCAACGGCACCAGAAAATAGCTTGATGTCTACTACACAACCTTCTTCTTGTAGACATTGTTGGGCCTCCAAGTGCAGAGGTTTGTAGGACAGTAGCAAATTTCCCTCAAGTGGATGACCTAAGGTTTATCAATCCGTAGGAGGAGTAGGATGAAGATGGTCTCTCTCAAGCAACCCTGCAACCAAATAACAAAGAGTCTCTTGTGTCCCCAACACACCCAATACAATGGTAAATTGTATAGGTGCACTAGTTCGGCGAAGAGATGGTGATACAAGTGGTATATGGATGGTAGATAATAGTTTTTGTAATCTGAAAATATAAAAACAGCAAGGTAACGAATGATAAAAGTGAGCGTAAACGGTATTGCAATGCATTGAAACAAGGCCTAGGGTTCATACTTTCGCTAGTGCAAGTTCCCTCAACAATAATAACATAATTGGATCACATAACTATCCCTCAACATGCAACAAAGAGTCACTCCAAAGTCACTAATAGCGGAGAACGAACGAAGAGATTATGGTAGGGTACGAAAGCACCTCAAAGTTATTCTTTCCAATCAATCCGTTGGGCTATTCCTATAAGTGTCACAAATAGCCCTAGAGTTCGTACTAGAATAACACCTTAAGACACAAATCAACCAAAACCCTAATGTCACCTAGATACTCCAATGTCACCTCAAGTATCCGTGGGTATGATTATACGATATGCATCACACAATCTCAGATTCATCTATTCAACCAACACATAGAACCTCAAAGAGTGCCCCAAAGTTTCTACAGAAGAATCACGACGAAAACGCGTGCCAACCCCTATGCATAGGTTCATGGGCAGAACCCACAAGTTGATCACCAAAACATACATCAAGTGAATCACGTGGTATCCCATTGTCACCACAGATACGCACGCAAGACATACATCAAGTGTTCTCAAAACTTTAAAGACTCAATCCGATGAGATAACTCCAAAGGGGAAACTCAATTCATTACAAGAGAGAAGAGGGGGAGGAGAAACATAAGATCCAACTATAATAGCAAAGCTCGCGATACATCAAGATCGTGCCAAATCAAGAACACGAGAGAGAGAGAGATCAAACACATAGCTACTGATACATACCCTCAGCCTTGAGGGAGAACTACTCCCTCCTCGTCATGGAGAGCACCGGGATGATGAAGATGGCCACCGAAGAAGGATTCCCCCTCCGGCAGGGTGCCGGAACGGGTCTAGATTGGCTTTCGGTGGCTAGGGAGGCTTCTGGCGGCGGAACTTCCGATCTATTGTGCTCTCAGATGTTTTTAGGGTATATGGAGATATATAGGCGGAAGAACTACGTCAGGGGTGCACGAGGGGCCCACGAGGGTGGAGGGCGCGCCCCCCTACCTCGTGGCCTCCTCGAAGCTTCCCTTACATGGACTCCAAGTCTCCCGGGTTGCTTTCCTTCCAAAAATAAGTTCCGTGAAGTTTCAGGTCAATTGGACTCCGTTTGATTTTCCTTTTCTGCGATACTCTAAAAGAAGGAAAAAACAGAAACTGGCACTGGGCTCTGGGTCAATAGGTTAGTCCCGAAAATAATATAAAAGTGTAGAATAAAGCCCATAAACATCCAAAGTTGATAATATAATAGCATGGAACAATCAAAAATTATAGATACGTTGGAGACGTATCAGCCACCAATCTGCACAGCCACCCGGTAGTCCTCAAGCCAAGTGTCTGGCTTGGACTCGCCGGTGAACTTGCTGACTCCAGTCGCCAACCTGAAGTTGGGAGGAATCACTGCTGCTCTGATGGCTCTGCTGAAACACTCGGGTCCTGAAACCTGCACCCTACTTCCAGTCGAATGATCTCTATCGTGGCCTTCTCTGTGAGCTCTGTTCCTATCAACCAGACCTTGAACGAGAATAGATCTTGCATCAAAGCATGGCTTTCTAGGGTCGACTAGAATTCTTTGTTCGCCGCTGTGGGGGCGCCTATCATCTTGCCACCGAGGCACGTATGACCCACTCCTCGGAGGAGGCATGGGCATTTGACGACCGTCATCGTGGTCGAGTCGATGATCATACTGCTCACGATTCCTGTATTGATCTTGCTGGTGCCCATGTTCCTCACGGCGCGGAGGCGATCTTGGGCTGTGAGCAGATTGGACAATATCTGCCACCACAGATCTGCTATGAATCCTATTCCGTGACTGAGATACTGTTGTATTCTGCTCTCCCGCTGCCCGGAGCAAAGCCTGGATCTGCATCAAACCTCGGCCAGCTTCTGACTGGGAAGGTTGAATTGACTCTGCTATTCGAGCTGCAGCTGTGAGATTCTGGATCGGAGTTCGGTATACCTGAGTCGGAGGCGGAAAAAGTTGTCATCGACTGGATTCAGGAATTCTCTGCTGAGCACGCTCGTCGAGTGCGCGCTGGAGGTTCTCTAGTCGAGTGCGCTCAGCCCAGTTGGCCAGGCGTGCCTCCTCCAAGGCCTGGGCCTCGGGGGTTTCTCCAACGATAGGAGTGTGAAGTGCATCCATGTTACGGCGGCGAAGCTCTTCCCTCGCTGCGAAGCGAGGGGTTCAGAGCGGTACTCCTCGTGGACATGCTATGGATCGCCGACGCCATCGCCCCCCTCTTCACGGGTGAAGCCAGGAGGACTGCATGGTCCATTGACCATCAAGACTTCCGCTGCAGGGTCGCTGCTGTCGCACTCAGACGCGGTCTCGACGGAGCCAGTCGACAGATCGAACAGGCCGTAGAGAGTTTCATCGGGCTCGATCGCCGCGATTTGTGGGATGGCCGATTGGCGGGCCACCACATGCCTCACCCACCGCTGAAGCCGCGACCGACCGGATCGCTGGCGCCGGCGAACAACGGAAAGCGAGGTTGCTGTAGGAGCCGACTGATACTGAGTCGACGGCTGCTGAAGAAGGACGCCGCAGACACATGCGCGGAAGTGCGTCGCCCCGCGGACGGGGAGCGCCTCGACGTCGAGTGGAGCCTCATGGAGCCAAGCGGAGTCGTCGGCGATGAAGACAAGCGCACCGAGATGGATCTCGCGGCCTTCAGCCAATCCTCCGCCAGAAACCATGATGACTGGAATCGGAAAAATCGCAACTTCTCCAACAAACTGCTAAGACAACTGCCCCACGGTGGGCGCCAACTGTCGTGGTTCTAAGACTGACAGTAGAATGGAGGGTAGGTATGAGGAGGCAAGATCTTAGCTATGGAGTAGTTGTACACACGAGTTTACGAGTTCAGGCCCTTCTCGGAGGAAGTAATAGCCCTACGTCTTGATGCCCCGAGGCGGTCGAATGGATTATATATGTGTGTGTGTGTTTACAAAAGATGTGAACCCCAGACCCGGAGGAGGGGGGTGGCTTATATAGAGTGCGCCAGGACCCCAGATCCCGTCCGTTATGCGGGGCTTAATGTACATAAAGGTGGAGCGTTACAGGTAACGTCCGTATTAAAGTGTTATAAATGGTAGTTAAGGCTATGAGTAAACGTCCGACCGTTGCTGTGTAGAGTGGCTTCAGATCTTCTGTTCGTCAAGTGACTTCTGTGACGGTCGAGTGACATTGATTCTTCCGAGTGGAATGTCTCTGGTCGAGTGGACGATGGTACCCTTTGAATGCTGCTGGCTTTAAGGTGATGTCTTTGGGGAGGTAGTCTAGGTCAGGCCTATGACCCTACCCTAGGTACATAGCTTCATCAAATACCTCTTTCAGAAATTTTATGACCCAAGACAATACCTTCATTAACCATAAAGTGGCACTTCTCCCAATTTAAGACAAGATTTGTTTGTTCACATCTCTGCAAAACTCGATCAAGATTGCTTAAACAATCATCAAAAGACTTCCCCTAAATAGAGAAGTCATCCATGGAAACCTCAATAATCTTTTCACAAAAGTCAGAGAATATATCAGTCATACATCTTTGAAAGGTAGCAGGTGCATTGTATAAACGAAAATGCATACGTCTATAAGCATAAGTTCCAAAGGGACAAGTGAAAGTGGTCTTTTCTTGATCAGGTTGAGAAACTGGTATTTGTGAAAAACCAGATTATCCATCAAGGAAGCAAAAATGTGTGTGCTTAGATAATCTTTCTAGAATTTGATCAATAAAAGGCAAAGGGTAATGATCTTTTCTAGTTGCTTTGTTTAATTTTCTAAAATAAATTACCATTCTATCGCATGTAACAATTCTTTGTGGAATAAGCTCATTCTTATCATTAGGAACAACAGTAATACCTCCTTTCTAAGGGACACAATGAATAGGACTTACCCATCTACTATCAGCTATATGATAGATTATACCTGCTTCCAGAAGTTTTAATATCTTCGTGCTTACCATTTCTTTCATCTTCGGATTTAACCGACGTTGGTGATCAACGATGGGTTTAGCATCAGGTTCCATATTAATCTTGTGCTGACATAGAGTGGGACTAATGCCCTTTAAATCATCAAGAGTATATCCAATAGCAGCTCGGTGCTTCCTTAGAACTTTCAATAATCTTTCTTCTTCATGTTCTGAAAGGTTAACACTAATAATAACATGATATATCTTCTTCTCATCAAGATAAGCATATTTCAAAGTATCCGACAATTGTTTTAATTCAGACATAGGATCACCTTTAGGTGGAGGAGGACCTCCTAGAGTTTCAATAGGCAAATTGTGTTTAAGAAGAGGACAATATTCAAAGAAAATATTATCTATTTCATTTCTTTCATGCATATGTAAATCATTTTCATGGTCTAGCAAATATTGTTCTAAAGGATCAGTAGGAGGCACAACAATAGAAGCAAGACTAATTATTTCATCCTTATTAGGTAGTTCTTTTTCATGAAGCTTTCTACTAAACTTGGAATAATTAAACTCATGAGACTCATCACCAAAGCTAACACCGACAGTTTGTTTCTCACAAACTATTTTAGCATTAACAGTGTTCAAGAAAGGTCCACCAAACATAATTGGAAAAAAATCATCTTGTGGGGCAGCAAGAACAAGAAAATTAGTGGGGTATTTTATTTTCCCAGACAATACTTCAACATCTCTAACAATCCCAAGTGGTGTGATGGTGTCTCTATTAGCAAGTTTAATAGTAGCATCTATTTCGGCGGCTGCTAGGTCATGCATAACTTCTTGATATAAAGTAAAGGGAATAGCACTCACGCCAGCACCTATGTCACATAAACCATGATAACAATGATCTCCTATTTTAACTAAGACAATGGACATGCCAACAACAGGTCTATGTTTTTCCTCTTTATCAGGTTTGCAATTCTAGTGGCTTCATTACAGAAGTAAATAACATGCACATCTATATTTTCTTCCAGGAGATCCTTAACCATAACACCACTAGGTTCTACTTTGATTTGTTCATTAGGTTTAGGTGTTCAAATATAACTTTTGTTAACCACATTTGAAACTTTAGCATGTTCCTTTATCCTAACAGGGAAATGTGGTTTCTCAATATAAGCAGTAGGAACAACTGGGTCAACATTATAAATTATGGTTTCCTCTTTAGCTAGTACTGGTTCTTTAATTTCTTCTTTAATAGGTGGGTGATATTTAAATCACTTCTCCTTAGGGAGATCAACATGAGTAGCAAATGATTCACAAAAGGAGGCTACTATCTCAGAATCAAGTCCATATTTAGTGCTGAACTTTAGAAAAGCATCAGTATTCATAAAAGATTTAACACAATCAAACTTAAGCTTAGTACCTGACTCTTTACCTTCGTAGAGTTCCCAATATTCAAAGTTGCGTTTAATTATTTCCAAAAGATCCCACCAGAATTCAGTAGTCTTGTTCATAAAAGAACCAGTACAAGAAGTATCGAGCATGGATTGATCATCACGAGAAAGCCGAGCATAAAAATTCTGAATAATAATTTCTCTTGAGAGCTCATGATTGGGACGTGAATATAACATTGACTTAAGCCTCCCCCAAGCTAGAGCCATACTTTCTCCTTCATGAGGCGAAAAATTATATATATAATTCCGATCACAATGAACTAGATGCATAGGATAATTTTTTTGGTGAAACTCCAATTTCAATCGATTCCAATTCCAAGATCCAATATCATTGCATAGCCTATACCATGCCAATGCTTTTCCCTTCAAAGATAAAAGGAAAAACTTCTTCTTAACTTCATCTCCGGGTAAACCCGCAAGCTTAAACAATCCATAAATTTCTTCCACATATATCAAGTGCATAATAGGATGTTCGGTTCCATCTCCTGCATAAGGATTAGCCAGCAGTTGTTCTATCATACCCGAAGGAATTTAATATTCAATATTTTCAGTAGGTGCAGTAGGTTGAGGGGTAGCTAATTGTGGTGGTTCCGGTCGAGGTGAAGATACCCCGAACAAACCGCTCAAAGGATTATTCTCCATAGTAACAAGTGACAATAAATTTCAGCACGTAGTAATAACTTTTCCTTGCCAATTTCCACTTACCAAGAGCCCTTCACTCACCAGCAACGACACCAGAAAATGGCCTTGATGACCCACAAGTATAGGGGGTCAATTGTAGCCTTTTCGATAAGTAAGAGTGTCAAACCCAACGAGGAGCAGAAGGAAATGACAAGTGGTTTTCAGCAAGGTAATGTCTGCAAGTGCTGAAATTGTAAGTAACAGAGTAGTTTTATAGCAAGATAATTTGTAACGAGCAAGTAACGATAATAGTAGCAAAAGTGCAACAAGGTAGCCCAATCCTTTTGAGCAAAGGACAGGCCAAAACGGTCTCTTATAATAAGCAAAGCGTTCTTAAGGATCCACGGGGATTTCATCTAGTCACTTTCATCATGTTGGTTCAATTCGTGTTCGCTACTTTGATAATTTGATATGTGGTGGACCGGTGCTTAGGTGTTGTTCTTACTTGAACAAACCTCCTACTTATGATTAACCCCCTCGCAAGAATCCTCAACTATGAGAAAAGTATAAAGAATAAATTCTAACCACAACATTAAACTTTTGGATCCAATTGGTCCCTTACGGAATAACGCATAAACTAGGGTTTAAACTTCTGTCACTCTCGCAACCCATCATCTAATAACTAATCCCCAATGCATTCCCTTAGGCCCAAATATGGTGAAGTGT
This sequence comes from Triticum urartu, assembly GCF_056163025.1. NCBI lineage: Eukaryota > Viridiplantae > Streptophyta > Magnoliopsida > Poales > Poaceae > Triticum > Triticum urartu. The sequence continues at coordinate 225,136,391 of NC_141878.1, forward strand.
CATGTAGTCGACATTCACATGACACCACTAAGGGAATAACAACATACATACTATCAAAATATCAAACACATATCAAGTGCACATGATTACTTGCAACATGATTTCTCTCGTGACCTCAAGAACAAAAGTAACTACTCACAGATGGTAATCATGCTCAAGATCAGAGGGGTATTAAATAGAATATTGGATCTGAACATATAATCTTTCACCAAATAAACCATATAGTAATCAACTACAAGATGTAATCAACACTACTAGTCACCCACAAGCACCAATCTACAGTTTCGGTACAAATATTGAACACAAGAGATGAACTAGAGTTTGAGATGAGATGGTGCTGTTGAAGATGTTGATGGAGATTGCCCTCCCCAAGATGGGAGAGTTGTTGGTGATGATGATGATGATGATTTCCCCCTCCCCCCCCGGGGGGGGGGGGAGTTCCCCCAGCGGAATCGCTCCGCCGGAGGGCAATAGTGCTCCTGCCCAAGTTCCGCCTCAAGATGGCAGTGCTCTATCCCGAGAGTCCTCCCCTTATTTTTTCTTGGTCAAAATGACTTATATACCAGAAGATGGGCACCGGAGGTGGGCCTGGATGAGCACAACCCACCAGGGCGTGCCTGGGGGCCCAGGCGCGCCCTGGTGTCTTGTGCTCACCAGGGTGGCCCCCTCCGGTACTTATTTGCTCCAGTATTTCTTATTTATTTCATAAAAAATCCTCATGAAGTTTCAGCTTGTTTGGAGTTGTGCAGAGTAGGTGGCCTGATGTAGCTTTTCCAGGTCTAGATTTCCAGCTGCCGAAATTCTCCCTCTTTGTGTGAACCTTGCATATTATGAGAGAAAAGGCATTAGAAAAACTCCAAAAAGCATTATTATGCATAAAAAACATCATAAATAACAGTAGGAAAACATGATGCAAAATGGACGTATCACTTATTATTAGAGACCATTCCGTCCTATCCTTTGCTACAAAAAGGATTGGGCTACCTTGCTGCACTAATGTTACCATTACTATTACTTGCTCGTTACAAATTACCTTCCTACCAAACTATCTGTTACCGACAATTTTAGTACATGCAGAAAATACCTTGTTGAAAACCGCTTGTCGTTTCCTTCTACTCCTCGTTGGGTTCGACACTTTTACTTATCGGAAGGACTACGGTAGATCCCCTATACTTTTGGGTCATCAAGGATCTTTTCTGACACCATTGGCGGGGAGTGAAGCGCTTCTAGTGAGTGGAATTTGGTAAGGAAAAATTTATATTATGTGCTGAAATTTACTGTCACTTGTTACTATGGAAAATCATCCTTTGAGGGGTTTGTTCGGGGTATCTTCACCTCGACCGGAAGCACACAGAGTTTCTCCTCAACCTACTGCACCTACTGAAAATATTTATTATGAGACCCTTTGGGTATGATAGAGAAAATTGCTAGCTAATCCTTATGCAGGAGATGGAACGTTACATCATGATATGCACCTAATTTATGTGGATGAAGAAGAAACTATCATTTACAATGTTGATTCAATTGTGCCTACTACTTATATGGAGAAACCACCTTCCCCTGTTAGGATAAAGGAACATGCTAAGATTTCAACCGTGGTTAACAAAAGTAATATTAGAGTACCTAGACCCTCTGAACAAATTAAAGTTGAACCTAATGTGGCTATGGTTAAAGATCTCTTGGTTGATAATATTGATGGGCATGTTATTTATTTATGTGGTGAATAAGCTGCTAGAATTGCTAAACCCGATTATAAAGATAAGAATAAACCTGTTGTTGGCATGCCTGTTGTCTATGTTAAAATAGGAGATCATTGTTATCATGGCTTATGTGATTTGGGTGCTCGTGTGAGTGATATCCCGTTTACCTTAATCAAGAAATTATGAATGATATTGCTCCTGCTGAAATATAATACATTGATGTTGCTATCAAGCTTGCTAATAGAGTCACTATTACACCACCTGGGATTGTTAGAGATGTTAAAGTCTTGTGTGGGAAAATAAAACACCCTACTGATTTTCTAGTTCTTGGTTCTCTACAAGATGATTTTTGTCCCATAATATTTGGTAGACCTTTCTTGAACACTATCAATGCTAAGAATGAATGCGTTAAAGAGACTGTCAGTGTTAACTTTGGCGATATATTTCATGAGTTTAATTTCTCTAAGTTTCGTACACAACCTCATAATAAAGAATTGCCTAGTAAAGATGAATTATTGGTCTTGCTTCTATTGTCGTACCTCCTACTGATCTGTTAGAACAATATTTGCTAGACCATGAAAATGATATGAACTTGAATGAAAGAAATGAAATAGATAAGATGTTCTTTGATCAACAATCTATTTGTAAACACAATTTTGAAAATGCAACTAATCCCCGGGTGGTTTTGGTAATTCATAACAACATATAGCTCATTGAACTAATATTCATTCAAGTTGAATATTTCAGAAAGTTCAATGATTGGCATGGCATGGACTAGAGATGTGGACCCCTCAAAATGCTAAGGACAAATATTGGCAAAAGCTCGAGACTCTTCATTTCTACCTTAGTGATCTAGGATCACATTGAGTCCATCAGAAAAGCCAATACTATTAAAAGGGGATGAGGTGTTGCTTAATGGTCTACTGGCTCAAAATGCTTAGTGATATGCTCCAAAGCCCTCAACCACTTTCTCAAATCCCAATATGTCCTAAACCTAAAGTCAATCTCGGCCTCACCGATTTGATCTATCCAGCGCCATTGAGTTCCTTTGACATAGCCATAGCCAGAAACCCTAATCAGTTCAGTCTCACCGATAGGGATTTCAGTCTCACTGAGATGGGATTGCAAACTCTCTGTTTCCCTTCATAACATTTCGGTAGGGCCGAAATGAGCGATCGGCCCCACCGAGTTCGCAATGCAAACTCTATGTTTCCCCTTTCATAATGTTTCCATCTTACTGAAAGGAGCGATTGGTCCCACCGAGTTTGCTTGACCAACTCTCTGTTTGCTCATTGCTGAAATCAGTCTCACCGATTTCATGCAATCGGTCACACCGAGAGGAGGTTTTGCACTAACCCTAGCACATCGGTCCCATCGAGTTGATCATGTCGGTCCAACTGAGAATCCTAACATTCACATTTCAAACTGAATCAGTCTCACTAAGTTCACCAATTCGGTCTGACCGAGTTGGGTCAAATGTGTGTAATGGTTAGATTTGTGTGGAGGCTATATATACCGCTCCACCCCCTTCTATATTCAAGAGAGAGCCACCAGAACGTGCCTACACCTCCACTACTCATTTTTTGAGAGAGAACCACCTACTCATGAGTTGAGACCAAGACATTCCAATCCAACCACAAGAATCTTGACCTCTAGCCTTCCCCAAGTTGCTTTTGTCGGATTTCGGGTTCTGGCAAAACCCTTGAGGTTCGAACACTGGGGTGCACGAAGATCTTTCCCCTCAGCTCATGTTCTCGCAATGATCTCAAAGCCTAGCTCGCCGAAACCAAAGAACAAGAGACACAAGAGTTTATACTGGTTCGGGCCACCGTTGCAGTGTAATACCCTACTCCAGTGTGGTGTGGTGGATTGCCTTGTAGGCTGAGGATGAACAAGTACAAGGGAAGAACTGCCTCTGGAGGATAGGTGTTCTTGAGCTCGGAGAGCTTGTGTGGTTGAGGGTGTAATGAATCCGATCCCCTTCCTACGGTGGTGGTTGGTCCTATTTATAGAGGCCCTGGTCCTCTTCCCAAATATTAGGCGGGAAGGGATCCCACAATGGCTAATTTCAAGGGGGACATCTAGTACAAGCTATCCTGACAAAAGGTGGTCTTTGCCTGCCAAAGGCTCTGGTGATGACCCCGCCGTGGGCTTCGCGATGACCTCCGTCCCGCCGTCCTGCTGGTCTTGGTCTTGTTGCACCAATATGGAAACCTTTGCCTGATGCCTCGGGACTCCTCGCCTACGCCTGCTGCTTTAGCACCAAAGAGGCAACTGTTGCTCTGCGCCCGCTGGCGCCCGCCCGGCACCCTCCTGGCCTTGGTCGTCATGGCTCACGTCACGGGAACCTCACGAGGTGCCCCTTACCTTGATCTCTCCACTCCTCGCGAGCCAGCCTAGTGAGGCTGCCCCTAAGGAGGTCTTGTGTTGTCTGCCTCACGAGGCTTGGCCCTTCGCGAGGGTCTTGAGTGTTTGCAGGTGAAGATGGGCCGTACCAGGCCGCTAGGGGAGCCATGCCGTGGGCCGCGGGTAGGCAAGTCTGGGGATCCCCGTTCCCAGAACACCGAAAGTAGCCACCGGGCCCAAGGCGCGCTCGAACTTGGCTTCGAGGCGAAGCCAAGGGGCAAGTGCGGAGCGCCGCGGGCCCCAACCGCCTGCGGCCTTGATTAACGCGTGGTGACTGATGAAACACGGGCGTCTGCACTTCCCCACGCTGCCTCGGCAACTGCCCGATTGACAAAAGGCTGGCGCGGGCTGTGGTGCCTTCATTGCTCCCCTTCGTCTTACTCCAGATCCCCTTTCTTGCTCCTCGCTCCCAAGGACTCCAGATGCGCCTGAATCTTCCTCCGAACCCGCCACCAATGGCGCCCAACAAAGCCCGAGCCGTTGCTCCGCCATCCTGGTATGAGCCTGCGTTGAGCACGCCAAGCGTTTCCGAGAAGAACCTTGCCGCCACGCTCCTGATGACGGCGGCGGGTGATGAGAAGAGGAAAACCGCACTCCGGGCTGTCTCCGCCAAGCCGGAGCCCTCGGATAGCACCTTCTATCCTTTCTTCATGAGCATCGTTGTTGCGGGGTTGGTTCCCCCCTTCTCCGACTTCTTCTACTCCGTCCTCAACCACTACAAGCTTCACACCCTCCATCTTCATCCCAACTCCATCCTCCTTCTATCGATCTTCGCCTTCTATTGCGAGGCGTACGTTGGGGTGATGCCATCTGTGGCACTGCTGCGCCACTTCTTCTATCTCCGGATCAAGGACGGCCCCTGCTCAGGGTGCGCCAACTTTGTCGCAGCCAACACGCCAATGCGATTTCGAAGGCCGGGAAGAAGGCCGAGGGCTTCAGGAGAAAGTGGGTCCTAATGGATGCCAAGTGCTCTCACCCCCGGCTGGTGCTGCCGACGGTGATGCCCACGTCTCACGACGGGTGGTTTTGCGCGAAGCTCGACGACCCTCGGGCGGAGTTGGTGCTGGAGAGGATGACTGCCGACCTGAAGCCTGACGATCTAACGCCGGCGAAGCTAACGGGGACCATGAACGTCAAGGAGTTCATGGCGCAGCACGTGGCTCTGCTCTAGTCGCGCCCACGCCCCTTGTGGAGGCTCGGGGACGGGGGTGACGACATCCGCCTGCTCCCGGAAGCCTTGTCTGACGTGGAGCTGGGCACGGCCCTACGCTCCTTGGTTGGGGATGACCAGGGGTACCCGCCAGACACCTTCGTTCCCTTGTACCACCACCCAGATGGGGCGAAGATTGATGCCGCCATGCCTGCTGTCGGCATTTTGCGAACGGGGGTCCCCATACTTGCCTGCCTGCGGCCTGCGGCGTGGCTCAAGTGGGGGCCCAGCGCGGCCCATCTTCATCAGCACAAGCTCAAGACCCTCGCGAGGGGCCAAGCCTCGTGGGGCGGATGATAGAGAGCTTCCTCTGAGGCAGCCTCATCAGGCAGGCTCGCGAGGAGGCGGAAAGATCAAGGTAGGGGTACCTCGCGAGGAACCCGTGATGCAAGCCATGACGTTCGAAGACCAGGCGGGCGCCAGGTGGGCGCCGTCCTGCGCAGTGTCCTTGTTTCCCCTTTGGTGCAAAGGGGGCATGTACATGCCAAGGCATCGGGCAAAGGTTACCATTCCGGTGCAACGAGACCAAGACCAGTAGAGCGGCAGGACGGAGGTCACCGTGGAGCCCAAGACATCGTCATCACTAGTATTTTTGGCAACCGAAGACCACCTTTGGTCAGGATAACTTGTACTAGATGTTCCCCTTCAAAATGGCCAATTGTTGGCGCCCTTCCCGCTCATTATTTTGGGGAGAGGCCCAGGGCCTCTATAAATAGAGCTAGCCACCACAGAGTAGATAACGGACAGGAGGGACTGAAAAAGAGAGATAGAGAGAGAGAGAGGCGACTGAACTCACCCTAGCAGTTCATCGCACCAGCTCAAGAATACCTCTCGCGAGGCTGTTCTTCCCTTGTACTGTTCCTCATCAGCCCCTGAGGCAATCCACCACACCACACACTGGAGTAGGGTATTACACCACAATGGTGGCCCGAACCAATATAAATCTTGTGTCCCTTGTGTCGTTCATTGTTTCCAGCTCAAATCACGCGAGGAGATTGGACGTAGATCGGTAGGGGAGAGATCTCCGCGCGCACCCCAGTGTTCGAACCTCAAGGGTCTGCCGGAACCCGAAATCCGACATTTGGCGCGCCAGGTAGGGGTGCGCGGGAATCCTTCTTCCTCCGCATCTTGTTCTATCGCTTCGCCGTTCAGATGTCAACCGACCCGGCAGCCAACGCCGACTGCTGGGCAGCATGGGCCGCCCACGCCGTGGCACCAGCCTAGGGCGACCTCAACCTTGCGCCTCAGGCAGCCTGCACTCTGCAGGGCATTGCGGGGCGTGGGTGACGCAGCCAGACGCCGCCTGCCCTCACACCACGGCAGGTGCGGGTCGCAGCAAGGGCCTCAGACCACGCCGCGGCCACGACGCCGTACACCCGACGGGAGCAAGCGAATTCCAGGGCCACACTCACGGTGGCCCGAGAGCTGCTACGGTGCCGACTTCTGGAGGGCGGCCGCGACGTGTTATTGGAGCGATTAGCTGAGCTCCCGGATGCCGCCGCCTCAGGAACACCCCCTTTCTGCGTCCAGCTGCCACCCTAGACCCAAGGCGGGTCGCATGGCGGCATCGTGCGCACGCACGCGACTTCCAGTGGACTCCAGGACCCGTCCGGCGCCAACACCTCCGCCGGCACCGGGCGGCAAGTCACGCCAGCCCCCTCTCAGGCCAGCGAAGGGGTGCACGCCACGGCCTTCGACCTCGGCGAACCGCCGTGCCATCACCCCCAAGACGGCGCTCCAAGCCAGGCAGCATGGCATACGGGATGCTACGGCGAGGCGCACGGGGCGGTGACCCTAGAAGCTTATGTGCCCCACATGGTGGATCAGGGGTGCGCACTGGAAGAAGATCATGGCTCATTCCTCGGGCCAGGCTGGGGCGAGGAGACGCCGGGAGCTGAGCTCTTTCAGGAACCCCAGGAGAACCTCGACGACCGCACCGTCGCCGGCAACTATCGGGTACCACTCATCCCTCAGGAGCAAGCTTTTGCTAACCATGGGTCACAGGAGATACAGGTCTCCGCAGCAGGTGGCTACCCCAATTCTGCAGCCTCATACCCCTCAGGAGGAGGGCGCAGGGGGTTGCAGGAGAGGGGCCGAGATTCGGGTTCATCACCGCGGCGGTCGGAGCAAGGCGTTCTCAGGAGGTAGGCCCCTTGTCGGGGAGGTGCCCCAAGGCCTGCCCCCGGCAGGGGACCCGTGGTCATCGGGGGAACCGCTGGCGACCGCTCTGCCTCATTGGCGTCGTCCTGGTTTCCGGTGCCGTCGATGGTGGCAGAGTGTGGCGCAAGGCGGGGCCCTTGTCTGGCGATATGAAGCAAGGCAGGTACCTGTGAAGAAGGCCCAGTGCCTGTGAAGCTCGCCGCCCCGTGACACTCTCACGTAATAATGAGTGGGGCTGTACACGCCCCGGAGTCTCCGGAGAGCCGCCCTCGGGCCTCGGGGGCTCCCGCCCATGCCTAGTGGCAGCACTTAGCTCCACGCTGGTGAGAAGACGTCGAAGACTAGACTAGGTGCCGGACGCGGCCTTTTGCTTTTGCCTTTCCTTGTTGACGAAGTTCTTCGATTTGGATTTAAGTTGGATTTGAGCTCGATGTTTGCGTGTGTTTGGGGGAAGAGGTGTTTAGTCTCGTTCGAGCAATCTCTCGCGTTCTGGTTTTGGCTTTGCGTCCAAGGTTAACATCGGCTGCCCTCCCTCGCGAGCCCCTCACGAGCTGGGCCGGGCCAGGACCGTTCACAACCAGGACCGCTGTTACCGCACCCTTTCCGGAGGTTTTCATCACGGGATCCACAAGTTAATCAGAAGACACCTAAGGTGCAGCGTCCAACGCAGGCCCGCTCGGGACTCGTCGGGGTCGGAAGGTACACAAGTCAGCTGACCCATCACCGGGCCAGCAGCTAAGTTCACACGCAACATTATGCTTACCAGGGTACTAACTGCAAACCTTTACATGAGGGGCTTCCCCTCCCAAAACGCTCTTACATCCTTCAGGGCCAAGCCCGAAGTTTCTTCGTGCAGGTTAAACAGCAGTGACACCCGGTCAGTCGGACATATCACTCACCGCGTCTTCTTGAGCATCCTCGGAGGCATCACTGGCGTCGTTGACATTGTCACCACCGCCGCCAGCATCGCCTTCATTGGCGCCCACGACCACGCCGTCATCATCAGACGCAAAGGCGCTGACGAGGGCGTCCACGTTGTCCTGCACCCACCGCGCCAAGTCGCCCCGGACGGCAATGGGCACGGGTGCGATGGCAACGTCGAAGTCGAAGTGGGGGTCCCTGTCCTGCAGATAGCTGAAGACACGGGAGAAGGCACGCCCGAGCAAGGCTCGGCTGCTCTCTTCGACAAGCCAACGGGACCTCTCGGACTGGTTCTCCAGAAGCGTCACCACATCGCTGAAAAATTGGAGGTTGCCGGCATAGTTGACCTCGTGCGGCTCCCTAGCGGCGGCCTCACAGATATAGCCCAAAGCTGTGTTGGACATCTCTCAGAGCGTTTAAAGCATGGGGGCATGCACATGCTCCAGAACCCGCCGCCGACGGAGCACATCCTCGCTCCGCTGCGCGACGGCCTCGGCGTCATCAACCCTCTGTTGGAGAAGAGGCTGCTCGGCCCGGGAAGAGGACAGCTCCGCCTGCGCCGCGATGAGGGCGGCTGTGGAGGAGTTCGCACGCCGCGTCATTTCGGTCAGTTTGGCCCTGAGGGCTGCGGTCCTGCCCTCAGCCTCGACCTTGATCAGCCCCGACCTCGTCTCGTATTCGTGCTCGAAGGCCGAGCGAGCTTCCGCCACGCGACGATCGACTTCTTCCTGGGCCCGGGCTTCGCGCACGGCAACGTCATCCTCCGCCCGAGCCACCAGGCACTCCCTCGTCTCCAACCGCTCAAGATCAAGGTTGCGCTCGGCGGCCTCCAGCGTCAGCGCCTCCTCGCGCTTCAGAAGCTCCACCCGGTCAACAGAGGCCACCCCATCGACTCAAGGGCCGCCTGGCGCAATTCCACTTGCTGCTCCAGGGAGTTGCTCTAGGCTTGGAGCTCCCGTGCGCGCTCCTCCGCATCCTTGCGCCGTCGGTCTGCCTCCCGAGCCTCCTCAACAGCCAGGGAGCAGACCTCCCGCGAAGCTGCCAGCGACGCTTCAACCTTCGCGTTGTCAAGATCACATTGATGACGCGTGAGGGCGACGACTACCTTTAGTTTGCGCGTCTCCTCAGCAAGGCGCAAACCTTCGGCCTCGAGGCACGCATCCTCCTGAGCAAGCTCTGCCCCGATCCGGCTCACCGCATCCGCCGCCCTCTGGAGGAACTCTTCGCGGAGGACGCGTTGCTCCTGAGCGCGCCTGAGCACGTATTCTGCATCACCCTCTTCCACCGGAGCATACGGAGGGCCCCGGGGCGGCTGGCCCCCTCCCGGCGTGGTGCTGGGGGCTAGCGCCCTAGTCATCGCCAGATGGACCTCTCTGGGAATCTGGCCTGGCGTCGGTCCACCCATGGAAGAAGAACCAAAGACAGACCTCAGCCATTCACCATCTATGATCAGAGGAGGAATGCGGGGCAAGCCAGATGTGCCCCAGGAGGACTCATGAAGAAAGGACAGCGGGCGCGCAGGCTCGAGGTGCCCTATGTAATGGACCACTCCATCAACTGGTCCGGCAGCAGGGGTGCCGCTCGAGCTCGGCGAGCCCAGAGCCAGCGGAGAAGGCGAAGCTTGGGGGGATGGCTCCCGGGCTGGCTTGGCAGGTTTCGCAGGGCAGGGCCTGAAAGGGCCACAATCAGTCACAGGGATAGCAAAGCGAACAAGCAAGGAAAGAAGAAGACTTACTCGTCCATGGCAAAGTACCTCCTGCGCTTCAACAAGCGGCAAGGGCGGTCATTGCCACCCAAGGCCTCCTTCCTCTTGTGAAGGGCCTCGAAGTCTACGCGGAACCGACCCAAGCGCCCGGTGCACGGGTCGGCCCCTGGTGCGGAAGAAGCGTCAAGATGATCAGCGCTGGAGGAGTCAGCCTGGGGGGCGCCATCAGGCGCCGCCTCGCGAGGAACGGCCGGGGGCTCGGGAGCCCCGGCCTCAGGAACCACATGCCGCAACTCCGCACCTGCCGCCACTCCAGGGCGAGCCTCGGGAGACGCCGCCTTCAAGACTTCTCGTGGCGTCGGCACCTCGACATCGGTCGCCTCAACTCCCGCCGGTTCTCGTCTCCCCGCCCTGTCTCCCAAGGAAGGATTGCTGTGGGCGGCAGGGGAAGCAACCATGGCGGCTAGGTTCTCGCGGGGCCCCATGAAGCTAGCAGGGCGCGGTCCCCACTCGTCGAAGCTGGGCATCTGCCTCACAAAATCAGCCCTACCGGAGCAAAGGTACAAGAGGATGCCATTACTCTGAAGGCTGCCTGGGGAAGGATCGCCAGTCAAGACCTTGAGCATCGTCTGCAGCACTTCAGGCGCCAAGTCCTCCTCCTGAAGCCGCATGCGGTCTCTATGCCCCGCAAAGTCCCACATCCGGCGAGAGTGGCATTGAAGAGGAGCAATGCGACATTGGAGGAACTCCTTCACCACCTTAGGCGCTGTCACATTGAGCGCCCTCAAACTCTAGAAGCGGCGCCAGACGAAAGCGAGCCGGGGGCTCGCGAGCACCTCATGGTCCCAACCCGCGTGAGGAATAGCAGGAGTGGTCGGGTGCGAGAGCAGAGGGTTGGGCACTCCAACGTCCACGTACAGCCACCGCTCTCTGAACCTGGCCTCAGGAGGAGGAAGGCCAAAGTCGATCCCTGAAGCGGCCGTCTCTGGCACGGCGAAGAAGCTCACGCACCCTGAGCACTGAGTGGGGTCGCTCATGTGCAAGGAAAAGAAGTGGCGCAGCAGGGCAACGGAAGGAGGTATGCCTATCATCACCTCGCAAACAAAAGCAAAGACAGCCAGAAGGGTAATGGACTCCGGCCCGAGGTGCATCATATGGATCTGATAATGGGAGAGCACCGCATTGAAGAAGGCGGAAAAGGGGGGAACCAGACCCGCCCATAGAGCATCGGCGAAGAATCGGACCTCCGACGATCCTATCAAGGGAGGCATGGGACGCAGGCCATGCCATGGTCCTCCCGCACTCATTGAAGATAGTTGCAAGGGCGGAGCAGACCTTGTCCAAAGCTTCTGGATTGAGTATGATCGACCGGGCGACGGCGGGGGTCGAGGCTGGAGGTGTGCGGGGCGAAGGCGCGGGCTTCTTTCCCCTTCCTTTCTTCGTCGGCGCCATGGCAGTGAAGAGGAGGAAGAACTCGAGCCGGATTGGCGGCGGAGGCTGGAGCTCAAAGAAGAAGGAAAGGTAGGAGGCAGGCGAGCAGCGGAAAGGAGGAACAACTGTGTGGAACTACGGGTCCGCTTAGCCGGGCGTGTAACAAGGCGTCGTGGGGAAGCGCAGATGTCCACAACCAATCAATCGCCACGCGGCGCCCAAGGCCGCAGGCTTTTGGGGCCCATGGCGCTTCGCGCTCGCCCCTTCGCTTCCCTGCTAGGCCAAACCCGGGCGCGCCTTGGGCCCGGGGGCTACTGTCGGCGTTCTGGGAATGGGGGTCCCCATACTTGCCTGCCTGCGGCCTGCGGTGTGGCTCAAGTGGGGGCCCAGCACGGCCCATCTTCATCAGCACAAGCTCAAGACCCTCACGAGGGGCCAAGCCTCGCGGGGCGGACGACAGAGAGCTTCCTCTGAGGCAGCCTCATCAGGCAGGCTCACGAGGAGGCAGAGAGATCAAGGCAGGGGTACCTCGCGAGGAACTCGTGATGCAAGCCATGACGTTCGAAGACCAGGCGGGCGCCGGCCTGTGCAGTGTCCTTGTTTCCCCTTTGGTGCGAAGGGGGCAATCACAGGCCAAGGCATAGGGCAAAGGTTACTATTCCGGTGTAACGAGACCAAGACCAGCAGAGTGGCAGGAAGGAGGTCACCATGGAGCCCAAGACAGCGTCATCACCAGTACTTTTGGCAGCCGAAGATCACCTTTGGTCAGGATAACTTGTACTAGATGTTCCCCTTCAAAATGGCCAATTGTTGGCGCCCTTCCCGCTCATTATTTTGGGGAGAGGCCCAGGGCCTCTATAAATAGAGCTAGCCACCATAGAGTAGACAACGGATAGGAGGGACCGAAAAAGAGAGATAGAGAGAGAGAGAGGCGACTGAAGTCACCCTAGCAGTTCATCGCACCAGCTCAAGAATACCTCTTGCGAGGTTGTTCTTCCCTTGTACTGTTCCTCATCAGCCCCTGAGGCAATCCACCACACCACACACTGGAGTAGGGTATTACACCACAACAGTGGCCCGAACTAGTATTAATCTTGTGTCCCTTGTGTTGTTCGTTGTTTCCAGCTCAAATCACGCGAGGAGATTCGACGTAGATCGGTAGGGGAGAGATCTCCGCACGCACCCCAGTGTTCGAACCTCAAGGGTCTGCCGGAACCCGAAATTCGACACCTGCCTTCGATGGACGTGATCTTGTGCCGCCGGCGCCCTCAGAGGCCCCGGCGGTAACGACTCCGGTGGTGGTGTCCTCCAGTGATTCTAGCGAGGAGGAGGAGGAGGACTCGGCGGCCACCCTGGAGGGGTCTGGGGAGACCTCCCCCATGCGCAAGGCCGATCTCCTCCGTGCCTTGCCTGTCGACAACGATGTTGACGACCACCTAGTGAGGGAAGTCATGCCCCCAACTGGGGTTACTATGAGGTCCAGGGTCTCCCCCTCCAGGAAGCCGACGCCCGGTGTCCCGACGAAGAGCAGATCATTGCTGATCTCTCAGGGAGACGCCCCCGCCTCACCGCCGCCCGGGGCCACCACGGCCTCGCCGACTTCCGGGGCCCGTGCGCCCGTAGCTCAGGCCGCGAGGCCCCCCGGCCTTGCACTTCTTAAGAGGCGGCGGTACTACGCTGTCGTGGACCAGTGAGTGTCCTTTCATGACCTTGCCCTTGCTCCTGGTTCCGTTGCGGCTTCCTGACGTTTCCCTCTTGTGTTGCTAGGCCGATGCCATCGCCGAAGAAGAAGAAGGAGGGGGCGGCCACATCCTCGGGGACCCAGCAGCCTGGCACGGCTGCACCTCCTCCGGCGCAGAAAGGCGGCGATGGCACCCACACTTCTCCCGCTCGGTCGTCCTCGCGAGGCCCAGTAAAAAAGCCTTAGGAGGAGGTGATCTCCTCGGCCAAGCTGGCTCCGGAGGCGCCTATCCCCAGCCCGCCCGTTGACGCGGCCAAGGTTCAGGAGCCCCCAGCTCTGATTCCTGTCGTCTCCAGCTCGCAGGTCTTGGCGATGGCGCAGCCTCTTCCTTTGGTTGAATCACCGGCCCGCGATCCTTCCGCTCCGCCCGACACCTTGGAGGAGGCCCTTTCCACGCTGGCGCGTCTTCGGGGCGATCTCCAAGGTGCTGACCGCCGACTGGTGGCGGAGCACCTTGAACTGATCTCTGGTTAGCTGCAGTCCGACGCATCTGTCAGGGAGGCGCTGAGCCAGGCCATGGCGGCTTCCGAGGTGGACAAGCAGGCTGCTGCCCATGCCGCGGCCACCCGCGAGGTGGTGCTGAAGGACGCCGGGGCCGCCCAGGATTGCTGCCGATCACTGGAGGCCGAGCTGGAGGCCATGCGTGACGAGCGCGCGGCTGAGGCTCAAGACCGCAAGACGGATGATAGAGGCGAGGGTCCCGATCTTTCGATGAGATGATAACTATCGATTTGGTGGAGACGACTTTGACGATCCGACTACAATCGTGCACGACATTGCACCTTAGCAATCGCTAAACCAACTCCGGGAGGTTATTGACCACGCTGGAGCACGATCAACCTGACCACGAAGGTCTTTTCCTGCAAGCAATCGAAGAACAAGAAAGAATATGATTAAGCAATCTGAATATTGCGAGTATGGTTGAAGTATTGACAAAAGTGGGGTTTCATAAGCGGTCTTGGTCTGGTCGTTGGACACAAACGAAGTACACGAAGTTGCAGCGATGGCTAACTTTTAACTAAATAAAACCCAAGTCTAAACGAAGCCTTAAGGGCTATATATATAGGGAAAAGAGAGGGGATTTTGTCCACCCTTGGCAAGGTGGGACTAAAACACCTCCTAAGTTATTTCCCCTATAATATGGACTCTAAAAATAGATTACATGGGCCTGGCCCAAAATAAGGTGGCGCAACACCAATAATAAGCTATGGAGGAAATTTATGAAAGGCCATCTTGTATATTTCGTCCATCTTCTTGTATGTCATCATGGTGGCTTCAAAGTCCGGAAATCTCCACTTGAACCTCCGTTCTTGTTCTCTTTGCACGCACCTTCATCTCCGTGCTTGACCATGCTCCAATGTTCATCCTTCTTGTCCGTGCTAGGCCCTTCAATTGCAAGCAACACAAATGTATCTAAGTTAGGCAACATCATATTCTCATGAACACTAGAAACATTACCAAGAAATGAAAGTACCTGATAATTTAATTGGCGTATCTGAGCTCTAGCAACTGTTCCAAGAGGTAAAACAACAGGGGATATGGGTGTAACTGTGGTAGCCATGTCCTCATCATCCTCCCCTTCTTGAAAACAAAGCCGTCCTCGGCGTTGCTTAATCTGAAATATGGCTAACAATAGAGACAAGGTGTACACGTTGTATATGTATATGTCATCCATTTTAACTGATCTCAGTTGTGGCACATGTGACACAGTTATACAAGAGCACCCTTCAAAAGTCGTGAAAAATAAAGCCAATATATTATCACAAGAAGTCAAAGGCATGAAAATATTGCAATTCAGTTTGCACATATAAGTGAAGCTCTTATTCATAATAAAAGATTGGCAATGCTCATCATTAAACCATCCCAACCTTGATGAACCATCACCAAGATTAGAGGTCATATCAAAATGATTAAACATTGGCACAACTATTTTCAAACGTATTTGATCCAAATCTGATCTTTTCACTGATTCACATGGTTCTTTTGCATCAATAGTTAATTCAATGGGTTCACTCAAAATTGTTTGATCACATGGCAAAGTCAAATCATGAACATAGTCCTCTAAAATAGCTGGTGTGATCAAAGTAGTGGGTAGCTCATCGCATGGTTCATTTAAATTGACAAGGAATTCATCATACTCATGTGGAGGTGGAAGATCGGTACCTTTGTCATTACCTCTTATGATCAACAAAGGTGATGTAGGCACTCTAGGTGGCGATACGTCACATGGTGGAGCTGATGTAGTGCTCTCAACAATGGATGTTGTTGCCATAGGAGACGCAGTGGTGGAAGGAACAACCGTCGCAACTCGTGGGATTTGCACCTTCTGCTTGTTTATCTTGTGGGCAACACGTCTTGTTATCTCCTGTTCAGCTTTGCAAGCAAGACGAAACAAACGGTCCATAGGATAACATGTTTCATGAATTAGTATCTCCTGAATGTCACGGTTTAATCCTCCCCAAAATCTATCCATAAATTCTTCTTCACTTTCCTCTAAAGAGGAATGCAACAAGGTAGTTTGTAAATCATCATAATATTTCGTTACAGTGTCACTACCTTGTTTTAAATGTTGCAACTTTTTAATCATGTCACGAGTATAATAAGCGGGGACGAATGTATGTCGCATGGCAAGTTTCAAATCATCCCAAGTAATAGGTATATAATCAGGGTGTAACCGACAATATTCACTCCACCAAACTAAAGCATAACCAGTGAAAGAACCAACCGCAACCTTAACTTTTTTACATTCATCAAAATTATGGGAAGCAAATATAATATTTATGTCGAACTCCCATTCAATATATAAAGCAGGTCTAAAACGGCCATTAAATGATGGTATAGAAACATTAACCTGATCATGTGCATTTGGATGTTTATGCACCTCTCGTGATCGTTCTGGAATTTGCATAGGTGGTGGCACGTCTCCCGCGATCGACAAAGCCCATGGATTGACTCTAGATCCTGTCATGATTAGTAGAAACATTACCAAGAAACGAAAGTACCTGATAATTTAATTGGCGTATCTGAGCTCTAGCAACTATTCCAAGAGGTAAAACAACAGGGGATATGGGTGTAACTGTGGTAGCGATGTCCTCATCAACGGAGGAGGAGAAGATGAAGGCTCGAGAGGACGCTGTCAGAGGTCGCAACGCCGAGCTGGAGCAGTTGGCGAGGGCACAGGCCATGGAGCGCAGCCGCTTAGAGAAGCTGGAGCAGGAGATGAAGACAGAGAGGGCCGAGCTGGAAGCCAAGGTGAAGGTTCTAGCTGAGGATCACGTGGCCTTCAGGTACCTTGAAGAGAAGGCCCGTGTGGCGCTGCGGGCACTCTACGATAAGGGCTTGGAGGAGCCGCTGGCAACAGACGACAAGGGCCCCACCCAGCTGCTTCCTCATCTTGTCGTGGCGCTTGAAGACTTCATCGACGGGATTGGCCCGTTGGTGGAGGGGGAAGCCCGTGCGCTCTCCTCTGCCGCACTGACGCGCGTCTTAAGCCACCTCCATCTTCGCGATCCCGACACCGACCTTGACAAGCTGGTCGAGCCCGTGGATGACGAGCGCTGTGCAGCCGCTGCGAAAGCCGTGAAGAGCCAGGTGGAGGCCTTGTTGAAGAAGTTCCGCCCCTTCGACCCTGCGCCCCCGACTGGTGGCGCCGCCGAACCTGCAACTCCGTCGGGCGGTGCTGGTGAGGGAAACTTCGCCGTTGAAGGGGCACCTTTTGCAAGTGACGGCGGCATCCAGGGATGATGAGATGGCTTGCTGGCGACTCCTTTTCCTACTTTGCTTCTGCAACATGAACCATGCCTTGTGGAGGCATTTAAACTTGTGTCTAGTATTCGAAATACAATATGTCTTGTAATATTTGTTTGAGATTCCGCAATCTCCTTTCCGTTTGCTTGATGTTCTACGTCGGCAGGGCCCGAACCCGCGCATACCTCAACCGCCATTGGGCCTTCCGGATCACCAGGATGGACCAAGGAGTGAGGGGCTACGTGGCCAGTTAGGCTCCTGAGTCGTGATGCTCAGGAGTCCCCCTTGACCCGCAAACGGCTTGCAGAAAGGAGGTGCGTAAGTAGGCCTAGTGTTCTACGTCAGCAGGGCCCGTCCCCGCGCATACCTCAGCTGCCATTGGGCCATCCAGATCACCAGGACGGAGCAAGGAGTGAGGGGCTACGTGGACAGTTAGGCTCCCGAGTCGCGATGCTCAGGAGTCCCCCTTGACGCTCAAACAACCTTCATACCTGTCCTCGCCGAGGTCCCGCTCGAGAGTGGTGCGCGACGACCAGGTCCGAGGGACCTGGCAAGGCGGCATATGCTAGATAGGACCTGAGCTTAGCCCCCGTGCCCAGCCCCCTCCTGTGACTCTCCCGAGGGGAAAGCATTGCGGTGAGGCTGGACACTGAGCCGGGTGGATCCCTGAGGTTGGTACGGCCATGGGGCCGCCCTCAGTTGTTTATCACCAGCGCGGAGCATAGCGCTTCCGCACTTGCACGGGCATAGCCACTCCTCGACCGTGTCGACTGCCAGCGCGGAGCATGGTGCTTCCACTGTTGCGTGGGTGAGGGCTCACTCTGAGTGGAGTCACCGGGGCGTGTACAGCCCCGCCCTAACACGTGGCTTGCACGACAGGGCTAGACGAGTTGTGTCTGGGCACCCGTGTGCCAGCGCGGGACTCACGAGGCCCTACTTCAAGGCGGGTTGCGCCTGGTCTTGATTCTTGATAGCTTCAGTGGTCCTGCAAGATGGTTAGGCAACCTGCGCCAGACGAATCTCCTGAGGTGATCACATGAGAAGGCGAAACACCAATGACTCTAGGAGGTGACATGAACGGGGCCGGCCCGCCAGACAGAGCTCAGCCGTTGGGTTTTTTGACACTGCAGGGACGGACCCGAGCACAGACGTCGTGCCTAGACTTCTCATGCGAAGGGTCCTAAAGAAAGACGACCGACACGCGGCTCCCGTGGTGGCGAGGCACCGGGTCGCGCGCCCTGGCATGTCCGTCCTTGATTAGCTCATGCGAGGACAAGGCAAAAAGGGCCATGGGAGGTGACGTACACGGGGCAGGCCCGTGAGCCAAAGCTCAGCCTCTTGGGTTTGGCGACGCTGCAGGGACGTACCCGAGCACAGACTCCGTGCCCATCCTTAATCATAAGGTGGTCGGGGGCGGGCCTGCAAGGGCATATGACGTTCATGGTATCGAAGTACCGGACAGGCAGGTGGCAATGATAGATGACTTATGCACGGGGAAGAGCTAGTTTAGATAGATGTAAAATGATACATGCCACTGGGACGGACCCGAGCGGCCTGGGGATGATGCAGCCTGAGGGGCGCCCCCAGTAGAGTAAGCTAAAGATGCAGAAAGATACATGCCGCAGGGGCAAGCCCGTGCGACCTGGGAATGATGCAGCCCGTGGGGTGCTCCTAGATGAGTAAACCGGAAAATGTCACCTGGTACCGTTGTCGAAGGAGTGTTGAAGTAGCTGATGATGCATGCGAAAGGGTCGCTCCTCACGAGCCACTAGGGCCCTGAGCCTCATGAGGCTCTTGGGGTTCGGGTGGTTCCTTGAGGACCATCGCCATTTCTGCCAGGACTGCGTGGTGCCTGGCCTCCTGAGCCGCCAGGATGCTCCGTAGATGACGCTGGTAGGTGACAGCCGCGTTCGGCAGGCCAAACGGCATGCGAACGTAGCTGTGAGGTGGACCCTCGCACCGGCCAGTGCGCGAAGGCCAGAAGTGCTCCTATGATGCGGCCCTATTAAGCCCTGGAATGTCGATGCAGACGCGCAGCCCGCCGTCCTCGCCAGGATGGGGAGCTGCGCCGGGTGGTGGGCGGCGGTCGCCGCGTATGGTCCTTGCTTCTGAAGCCCCTGGACTACCTGAGTGATGAACTCCTGAGCACCTGGCACTCCTCGCATTGTGCCTTCTTGAGGGAAACGTGCGGCGAAGCACGCCTCCACGTGGTGCCCGAGCGTCTCCCTCGTGATGTTGTCTAGGTCTGAGGCCCTCCAGAAGAGAGCCCCCAAGCCTTGCCCGAGGAGGGCGCCGGGCGCACCTTCCTATGTGAGGGAAGGAGGCACCCCAGGCACGGGCGCGGATCCTGAGGTGGTGCCGCTGGAGACACCGCTCTCCAGAGGCCCTGGGTGGAGTAGCTGCTTCTTCTTGGGGATGGCCTCAAGAGAGTATAGGGTGCCTGTGTTATCTGGGTCTTCGATCGTAGCAGCTTGGAAGTCGCGCTCAAGGGAGCACACCGCATCTCTTTCTTCACAGGGGATGGTGATGATTCCGCTGCTTCCTGGCATATTGAGGACATTGTAGCCGTGGTGGGTCACTGCCATGAAATTGGCCAATGCTGGATACCCAAGGATGGCGTTGTACGGCAGGCAGATGTGGGCGACGTCGAAGTCGATGAGCTCGGTGCGTCAGTTGTCATGCAGGCCGAAGGTGACAGGGAGGCGGACCTGCCCTATCGGGGTGGTGGAGCCGTTGGTCACTCCTAAGAAAGGCTTGGTAGGCTACAACTAGTCATATGGCACTTGGAGGCTGTCGAACGTCTTGATGGACAGGACATTGAGCCCCGCGCCGCTGTCGATGAGGGTCTTGGTGACTTGGACATTGCTAATGACGGGCGAACAGAGCATTGGGAGGATGCTGGCGGTTGCCGCGCACTTGAGCTGGTCCGCCAAGCTGAAGGTGATGGCGTACTTGGACCACCTGAGCGGGCGCGTGGCCTCGAGCCTAGGGAGGGTCACGTTCACCTCGTGAGCAAACTGCTTGAAGATGCGCTGGGAGGCAGGGGCCTGAGCACCGCCCAAGATGCAGGCAATAGCGCGCGGCTCCTGGAAGCCCCCAACGCCCTCGTCATGATGGTGGACGTCGTTCCTTCTTGGTGGTGGCGGCAGCGGAGGGAGGCCAGGATTTCCCTGAGGACGGTCCTCATGAGGCTAGTCCCTCCAGGCACCCTCACGAGGCTGCTCCTGTCAGCGGTCCTCCCGAGGCCAGTCACGCTGCTCCTGGCGGGGGCCGTGGTCGTCCCAGCGTCCTCCACTTCCTCCTCCTCCTCGGCCGTAGCCCTGGTCGTTGCGCTCGGGGCGTCTACAGAAGCGTCCATCTCGGATGGCCCCAAGCTCTTGACAATCATTGGTGCTGTGGCTGTGTATGTTGTGGAAGGTGCAGAACGGACGGCTACTCTTGGATGACTCGGGGTGGTCCCAGCCGCGCTTCGTGTCTGGCTCCACCGCGAGCACGTCTACTCCCTTGCACTTCGCGTCCTTGGCCTTGGCTTTCTTCTCTTCTATGTCGGCAGCAGGGAGCTCGAGAAGGGAGAGGCGCCCTTCCTCAGCTCTTGCGCACTTGGTCGCCATGTTGAACATCTCCAGAGCCGTGCATAGCTCCTCATGGATGGCGACACTACAAAAAAAATACACATCCGTGACATTTTGGGCCGAACGAATTTTTTTTCTGTCATACATATGACACTTATATGACGATAATTGTGACAAAACCCGGTATCATCATAGATGTGGTGGGCTCCTACTTCTATGACAAAAAATCATGGCAGAAAATGGGCTTTCCATCCTGGGCGGGCAGGAGACGCAGCTGCATGACATTCTTTGGGCCGTCCATGACGGAAAAAACCGTGGTAGAAGCGAGGGGGAGGAAAATTTCGGGGAGTTCCCAGTTACGGTGGGAGGTCGGGGGCCGAGTGATGCGCGTTTCTCTCATACACGTACGCGCGTGTGTGCGAGGCGTTGGCTCCAACTGAACCCGAGCGAGGCGTTGGGCTCTAACTGAACCCGAGCGATTGCACTGCAGGCTACGCGTTACTGAACCCGAGAGATCGATCGATGGCTGTTAACTGAACCTGATCGAGCGATTCCTTTGCTACTGCTGCTAACTGAAGCCGATCGATTGGATGAACAGTGAGCGTTGCGGGGGGGGGGGGGTGGATGAACAGTGAGCGGTGGCGTTGCCTCTGGATGAACAGGACCCCGTGGTGTGGAGGTCTGGATGAACAGTAGACGGTGGAGGGGTGGTTGAACAGGACCCCGTGGTGTGGAGGGCTGGATGAACAGTAGACGGTGGAGGGGTGCCCGTGGAGGGGTGGTTGAACAGTAGCCGGTGGAGTAGCGCGCGGTGGAGGCTGGATGAACAGGAGCCCGTGGAGGCTGGAGGAGGTCGATGGTAGCCCGTGGAGGCTGGAGGAGGTCCACGGTGGAGATGAACAGTATCCCGTGGAGTCCCGTTTTGCGGCACGCCACACCCCTCCCGATGAACAGGACCCCCGTTTCGACCGTAGGAGGTCCGTTTCGTTCGTTTTGCGGTACGCCACACCCCTCCCGATCAACATGACCCCCGTTTCGACCGTAGGAGGTCCGTTTCGTTCGTTTTGCGGTACTCCACACCCCTCCCGATCAACAGGACCCCCGTTTCGACCGTAGGAGGTCCGTTTCCTCCGTTTTGCGGTACGCCACACCCCTCCCGATCAACAGGACCCCGTTCTGAACGTAGGAGGTCCGTTTCCTCCGTTTTGCGGTACGCCAGGCCTCGTTTCCATCACCTGTTCCGTCCAAGCCCTCCCGATGAACATGACCACGCATTCCATTTCAACCCAGCCGGTTGGCTATCACGCGTTCCGTTGCCTCCCGATGAACACGACGCATTCCGTTGCCTCCCCATGAACATGGCGCATTCCGTTGCCTCCCCATGAACACGACGACGTTGTTTCTCCGTTCCGACCCAGCCATGTACACGAGCCCTGGCCGTACATATGCGCGAGTAGGCGTTTGAGACCCCGCCCGTATGTACACATACGTGGCCGTATTTTCTTTCTTGCACCCTGGCCGCTGTACGTACGTGTACATGCTACGTGCGCGCCTCTACTATGACACGTGTGCGCCTCTACTACGACACGTGTGCGCCTCTACTACGACACGTGCGCGCCTCTACATCGACCAGTATGCACGTAAACATTCCCGACCAGAATGACAACGCTACGTACACTTCGACCAGGTGGGTCCCGACTGTCAGGCACTTCCTTGCCTGCGAAGATGTAGCTGGTGGGTCCCAGCAGTCAGGGGGCGAATCATTTTTTTGCCCGGACGCACTTCCTTGCGTGCGAAGATATAGCCGGTGGGTCCCAGCAGTCAGGGGGACGAATCGTTTTTTTGCCCGAACGCACTTCCTTGCGTGCGAAGGTGTAGCTGGTGGGTCCCAGCAGTCAGGGGCGAATCGTTTTTTGCCCGGACGCACTTCCTTGCGTGCGAAGATGAAGCTGGAGGGTCCCAACAGTCAGGGGAAACGTTTTTCCCATGAAATACAGTGGCCCGTCCGATGGGTCCCAGCTGTTAGGTGGAGGAATCATTATTTTCCGCATAATAAGGAGGCACTTCCTTGCTGCGGCTGTGGACCCAGCTGTCAGCCTCTCCACGTACAGTCCATGTTCGATGGAAGTCGTTCCTTGAACACGTTGACCAGGCCGCGCCGAGAGCACCACGGCGGTGGACGACGGTGAGGCCTAGGATGGGGACGATGCGGAGCTGGGGAAGACGCGACAGTGGAAGCCCGCGCGGAGAGGAGTACGAGGGTTCACTGGTTCGGCTGCGGTGTGAGGCTACCGTCGCCGTAGCGCCTGGCCAGCGGTGGGAATAGTAGGGGGCGGTGAGGCCTCTGCGGCAGCACAGCCGGCCATGGGAGGCAGGAGCATGCGGCACGACCGACGCTGCTTTGGGCGGCTGGAGAAAGAAGACCAGAGGTTGAAGAAGCACTACGGCCGTTGGATGGACATCGTACGGTCACTGGAGCTAGAATCGTTCATATTGACTAAGTTGACAAAGCCCTCCGTCCCCGTCAACTTAGTTGGCCCACAAGTCATCCTCCCACTATGGTGGGTCCCAGCTAGCAGGGGGTATTCATTTTTATTGTGCATAACAAGGAGGCACTTCCTTGCGTGCGAAGATATAGCTGATGGGTCCGACATGTCAGCGGGGGGAACGTTTTTTTCGCGAAATACAGAGGCCCTTCCGGTGGGTCCCAGCTGTCAGGTGGAGGAATCATTATTTTGCGCGTACAGTCCATGGCCGATGGATGTCGTTTGTTGACCATGTTGACCAGGCCGCGCCGAGGGCACCATGGCGGTGGACGACGGCGAGGCCTAGGAAGGGAACGACACGGAGCCGGGGAAGACTCGGCAATGGTTGCCCACGCGGTGGGGAGTACGAGGGTTTACCGGTCTGGCTGCCGTCGCCAGAAAATAACAGGAGGTGTGGGTGAGTAGAGGAATGGCCTGGCCAGCAATGAAGTAGGGTGGGGCGGTGCGGCCTGTGCGGCAGCACAGCCGGCCACAGGAGGCGGGAGCAGGCAGTCCCACCGGAGCTGGTTTGGGCGGCTGGAGCAAGAAGATCAGATATTGAAGAAGCAGCACGGCCGTTGGATTAACATCCAACGGTCATTGCTGCTAGAATCGTTTGTGGACTAAGTTGCCAAAGCCAAAGTACACATCAACCTAGTGGACCCACAAGTCAGCCTCCAAATCCGTCCCAAACAGCATACAGCCCGAAATTTCTAGCCAGATTCAAATTAATTTTAAATCTAAATATACCTTAATTTAAATTCAATGAAATTTTACCTGCACAAAAACAATGATATTTAAAATATCAAAATCCAAAAGAAAACAGTATTTTGGAACTAATTGCCTGTTTGTTGTATTTTTTCATTTTATAGCCCATTTATTATTATTTATAGCCCATTTTTTGGGTAAAATGCATCCCTCCTCGTCTTGAAAGATTTCCGGCCCAGCAGGGCGTAGAAAAGCAAGTAGGCCTATGTTGGTTATGCTGCAAAAAACAAAATAGCTGGCTAGCCATTTTCAGAAAGGAAAAAAACAAAGTGGGCTGGTCATGTGCTAAACATATGAAATAAAAGCCTGGGCTAGACGGGCCACGGGTCCCGCACAACCTAGTTGATACCCTTCTCCGTCCCGAAAAAACAAAATTACTGCGCGCGCTGCTGGGTCCCTACTGCCATCCTCACCATGTACAGTCATCTCCTTATTCCTCTCGGTTGTTGAGCATGTTGACAACACCGGAGGGCGGTGCCGTAGCGAGCGAACCAAGGCGGAGGACGATGGTGAGGCCTCGGATGGGAACGAATAGGAGCCGGGAAGATCATAGCCAGCCGTGGGAGGCGGGAGCAGGCGGTCCCGCCGGTGCTGGTTTGGCTTTGGCGGCTCGAGGAAGAAGAGACTGAAGAAACACGACAGACGTTGAATGTCAATCCAATGGTCAAGGTTGGCACAATCGTTTGTTGACTAAGCGGACACCAAGTAGCATACTTTTTTATATATAGGAAGAAAACTGCGAGGAAAATGCGTTCATCTGCTGTCCTCCTCACAGGGAACGTTCGCCACATAAGTGACCAGCACCCTTGGTTTTCAACCGAGAGGTCTTGGGTTCGAGTCCCAGGAACTCTCAATTTTGTCCTCCTTCCTTCCTCGCAAAAAAGGGAAAGAAAATCAAAGACTTGGGAAGGCGTACAGAACAAGCTAATGTACCAGTAAAGAGACGTTGCGGAGTTTTAGAAAAAAGAAAGACGTGCTTGTGTAGCTGGTTCGAATCCAAACCTAGACTATGACTATATATTGTGCTATGCTACTCTGCAAGTAATGAAACTGACATATCCAACGCTCGCTTCTCCTCTTCTCTACTTACTCTGGCTAGCATCAAAAGCTCTGGCCGCAGCAACCATGTCCGCTGGCTGCTCGTCCACCTGCTCTTCAGCAGGCAACAACCAGATATGCGCCAAGTCGCCACCCGTACCATCACCTGTGGGTCTCATCACACCCCCACCGGCACGCGCACCGCAGCCGATTGCTCACCGCAACCCACTGCCGTTGGTGTGGTGCCACTACTGCAAATCAGGCAGAGTCATCCGTCGCGTCTCAACCACAATCCGCAACCCTGGCCGAGTCTTCTACAAATGCCCGAATCATGGGGTAATAATATGTTTAAGTGTTGTTCTGCTGCTTTCAGTTGCTGATTTTTTTAATAGTTTGGTTGATGATCTTCCAATTTGATTCGTGCAGAAAAGGGAAGATTCGTGTGATTTGTATTTCTGGGAAGTTGCTGATGTGGGGGAATGCAACTACGCTGATTATTTGGTTAGCCGAGGAATCCCAATACCAGCAGGTTGGGGTGTTGGACAAGTAACTGAAGGAATGGAAGAAGAGGAAGATGCAGATCAGAAGGTTAAAGATGCAGTTCCTCTGATCATGGCCAAGAAACAATTGCTGATGTGGGAGATGAAAGAGCTTGTGAAGATAATGGGCAAAATCGATGTGCTCTGTAGGATGATTGTCTCTTTATTTGCAGTGTATGTAGCACTCGTGATGTATTCAGCGGCTATGACATGAGCACTTTGCTAAAACTAGTAATGAATGAAACCTGTGTAGCAGGCTGGGCGTAGTGTTGTGACCATCTAATGATTTTTATTAACGGAAATCAGGGGGTATCCCCTTTTGCTCATATAAATAAATAAATAGCAGAGGCCCTGTCGGGTCAACTTTGTTCTCATTCGAAGACGTCGAGCAAATTGCAGTCCAACAGTAAACTATGTCATCAAATTCAAGTTTCACAGCCAAATATGAGTACAACTAAACAACAATGTCATCATGTTTTAGTTGTCATACAATCACCAAACACAAATAAGCATACATAACAAGTGATGTTCTCACAGCAAAATACTAAACAACATGTTCATCAGTTTTCAGTTGTCATAGCAAACACAATTTCACATAGTAGATAAAAGAACGTCTTCTGACAGGCAAATACGACAAAAGCAATGTAATCATCATCCGCAGCAGTAGCGTAAACATCTTCGCCATGTGTATCAGTCTGAATCTTAATTTCCCACGGTGTCATCTTCTTCTTCGTTCTCAACGTCCTTGAACGTTGGCTTCTTCTTGATCAACTCTTGTATGTCCATAGCACGACAGGCAATCTTTTCGCCGGCGTCATTGACGTGATGGTTCTCAAAGATATTAGGAACATCTATGTTATCTTGTACATCAGGAGCAGTGTAAGCATCATCTTGTTGTGCAACTTCATTAAACGAATTCCTCTGCTCAAACCTTTGCAATACTCTCCAGTCATCGCTATGTGCAAATGTGTCTTCCAAGAAAAATATCTGTGTTGCTTGATTTGCCAAAATAAAAGGCTCGTTGGTCTGGTATGCCGCCTTGACATTGATGGATTTGAAATAATCATCAGCTCTGGGTTTTGCGATCCTGGAAAACAGGTTATACCAACGACAACACAACAGAACCACACACTGATGATCCTCGAAACTGGAGATATACTGCAACTGAACAATGTCTGTTATGTTAGCATACATTTCAGTTGTCTCTTTGTCATACGTATCTGTGCTCATGATGGCACTATTTTGTGTCTTCCTGCCTTCGTCTCATGCAAGGGTGTTGTAGCGCACATCTCCAACAACGCAAGATTCATAATGTCTTACCCGAGTATCAGGACCCATTGCTAGTGAGTAAAGGGCATCATCAACTGCCTGCCCATCCTCCTGCATCTTCTTAACCTATGGTTAGAAAATAGACAAGCTGATCATCTTATGTAGTCAATATATAAAAAAACTGACAGTGCACTTCAAAAGCTTACATGGTTCTTGAACCATTTCGCAAATCCTGCCATAACCAGTTTGTCAATGTTTCTTGGATTTTGCGGCAGTAACCCCTCTTTGTAGATGCTGCACAACATAGTGATCGCGTCAAACATCTAAATATATAAGAATGTGCTGCAAGTTTAGTAGATTACGATGTATAAGCTGTAGTACTGCACTTACTTGATATAAGGTAGTATCTCAGGACAGTTATTCAACACATACCAAACCATTTTGTCCAAATCTTTAGGTTTGTCCTCTTGTCGACTCTTCCCTGTAACTCGAACAGAATAATCGAAAACATTGAGCTCGGGATTGTCTTCACCCACCTCTTTGCTAAGCTGATCAGCTGTTTCAATGTATTTTGAGCAGAATGTCAACGCTTCTGTAGCAATGTAGGCCTCTGCAATGGAACCCTCGGGTCTAGCTCTGTTCCTAACATAGCCCTTGAAAGTGCCTAGCCGCCTTTCAATAGGGTACATCCAGCCATACTGTACTGGACCACTAAGTAGTGCCTCATCAGGTAGATGAACAGCCAAATGCACCATCACATCAAAGAAGGCTGGAGGATATATCTTCTCAAGGTCGCATAGGATAGTTGGTATCTTGTCACTAAGACGCTTCAAAGCATCTATCCTGATATTCCTACTGCAGAGTTCCCTGAAGAATTGTCCCAACTCTGCAACTGCTCTGTATAAGTCAGGGCGGCCCAATCCTCTAAGGATAATGCTACCTCTTGAGCACTGTGTTGGATTTCCCCGAAGAGGAAGGGATGATGCAGCAAAGTAGCGTAAGTATTTCCCTCAATTTTTGAGAACCAAGGTATCAATCCAGTAGGAGGCTACGCTCGAGTCCCTCGTACCTACACAAAAACAATAGCTCAAGGCAACCAACGCGCTTAGGGGTTGTCAATCCCTTCATGGTCACTTACGAAAGTGAGATCTGATAGAGATGATAAATAATATTTTTGGTATTTTTGATATAGAGATGCAAAGTAAATAAAGTAAAGGCAAAGTAAAAGCAAATCAATAATAAAGTAATGGAGATTGATATGATAAGAAAGAGACCCGGGGGCCATAGGTTTCACTAGTGGCTTCTCTCAAGAGCATAAGTATTCTACGGTGGGTGAACAAATTACCGTTGAGCAATTGACAGAATTTAGCATAGTTATGAGAATATCTAGGTATGATCATGTATATAGGCATCACGTCCGAGACAAGTAGACCGAAACGATTCTGCATCTACTACTATTACTCCACTCATCGACTGCTATCCATCATGCATCTAGAGTATTAAGTTACAAACAGAGTAACACCTTAAGCAAGATGACATGATGGAGAGGGATAGTTTCATGCAATGTGATAAAAATCCCATCTTGTTATCCTCGATGGCAACAATACAATACGTGCCTTGCTGCCCCTTCTATCACTGGGAAAGGACACCGCAAGATTGAACCCAAAGCTAAGCACTTCTCCCATGGAAAGAACAACCAATCTAGTAGGCCAAACCAAACTGATAATTCGAAGAGACTTGCAAAGATAACCAATCATACATAAAAGAATTCAGAGAATATTCAAATATTATTCATAGATAGACTTGATCATAAACCCAAAATTCATCGGTCTCAACGAACACACCGCAAAAATAAGATTACATCGAATAGATCTCCACGAGAGACGGGGAGAACATTGTATCGAGATCCAAAAAGAGAGAAGAAGCCATCTAGCTACTAGCTATGGACCCGTAGGTCTGAAGTAAACTACTCACACTTCATCGGAGGGGCTTGGATGATGATGTAGAAGCCCTCCATGATCGATGCTTCCTCCGGCGGAGCTCCGGAATAGGCCCCAAGATGGGATCTCATGGATACAGAAAGTTGCGGCGGTGGAATTAGGTTTTTGGCTCCCCTTCTGATCGTTTGGGGATACGTGGATATATATGGGAGGAAGAAGTACGTCGGTGGAGCTTCGAGGGGCCCACGAGGCAGGGGGGCGCGCCCTAGGGGGGGCGCCCCCTACCCTCATGACCACCTCGTGGCTTTCTTGACGGAGGGTCCAAGTCTCCCGGATCTTATCTGATGAGAAAATCACATTTCCGAAGGTTTCATTCCGTTTGGACTCCATTTGATATTCCTTTTCTTCGAAACCCTAAAACAGGCAAAAAACAGTACTTCTAGGCTGGGCCTCCGGTTAATAGATTAGTCCCAAAAATAATATAAAAGTGGAAAATAAAGCCCAATAATGTCTAAAACAGTAGATAGTATAGCATGGAGCAATCAAAAATTATAGATACGTTGGAGATGTATCATATAACAGGTAAAACCCTTTGAAGTAGGACGTGGCAGTCATGAGTTTTCAACCCTTGTACCTTGTTTCCATCTGCACTGACTCTCCTTTCAGGGTTGGAAGCAAATCCATGTGGGAATCTCACACGTGACAGGACCTCACAGAATTCTTTTCTTTTTACCTTGTCCAAGACGTACACAGCTGGTGCCATATCCCGTGGTTTACCTTCATCTTGCACCTGCAAATCCTTTCCGATACCCAGGTGTGTCAAATCAATCCTAGAGTTTAAGGTATCTTTCATCTTGCCTTCAATATTAAGAAGTGTGCCGATAATGCTGTCACATATTTTTCTCGATGTGCATCACATCAAGATTATGCCGCAGATCCAAATCTTTCCAATACTCCAAGTCCCACAAAGTGGACCTGCGGGTAAACAATAATCTCTCTTTTACCCTGCCACGCTTCCTTTTCCAGCTACCATTACCAGGATGGTTTCCTGGTGTAATATGCCTAACCTTCTCTAATTCCACTTGCAACTCATCGGCGGTGAGCCTCTTTGGCGCATCACGGTTTTCATGCTTTGCATTGAACACATGTCTTCGATATTTTCTAGGATGCAGCTTGTCCTTGGCAAGGAAACAGTGGTGTCCAATGTAACAGATCTTGCTAAGTATTGCGTATGATAGAGGATTCCTGTCACAGCGAACACATGCATTGTAACCATGTGTCGTTCGCCCTGACATAGTGCCCAAAGCCGGATAATCATGGATGCACCAAATTATAACAGCACGTAGAAAGAAATCAGCTGGTGGGCAGCTATATAGGTCTCGAGTGAGAACACCCTTCCATAGCTGTTGAAGTTCCTCCACAAGAGGCTCCATGAACAAATCAAAATCCTTTCCCGGACTTTCTGGACCTGGGATGAGCAAGGCCATCATGTAGTTTGATTCTTTGGTGCAGACATTTGGAGGCATGTTGTAAGGGATAACAAGCACTGGCCACATGCTATATGTGGCGCTCTGGTGGCCAAATGGGTAAAATCCAGCTGAAGCTAAGCCAAGTCTAATGTTTCTCGGGTCAGCAGCAAACTCTTTGTGTTTATCATTGAAGCTTTTCCACTCACTACCATGAGATGGATGGCTCATTACATTCCGATCTCTGTACTCCTGGTTCCTAGAATGCCACAGTACATCCTCTCTTGTTTTAGCATCATGAAACAACCTCTACAATCTTGGTGTAATTGGAAAATGTGTCAGAACATTATGAGGAATCCTCTTCACAGCATCGCCATCTTTCCATCTTGATGATTTGCATTTTGGGCATTCTCTTAAGTTGGCATAATCCTTCCGGAACAGAACACAATTATTCTTACAAACATGGATCATATCATATCCAATTCCAACTGCACGAAGGAAATTCTTCATTTTACTGTAGGTGTGTGGCAGCTCAGACGCATCTGGGAAAGATTTGCGGAAGGCAGCCAACATCGCATCGAATGATTTGTTGGTCATCCGCTCAAATGTCTTCACCTGAAGAAAGGTGACCATAGCTGAGAATACTGACAACTTATTTCCTGGGGTGACAGCAACGTTGCATTGTTCCAACACGCGGGCCCACCGTTTTTCTTCTGCAGGTGAAAGTTCACGGAATGCACGAGCATTTGGTAGCATTGTTTCAATCTTGGTAAAACTCACTAGCTCCGCCACCACCACCTCCTCCTCCTCTTCCACCTGAGCATCAGACAGATCAAGATGGTGATCTGTTGCTTCCACGTAGTCAATAATATTGACGTTCACAGCTTCACCATGATGAACCCACCTAGTATATGTGACCGACATCCCATACAAGTGTAGATGATTTTGCATAGTTGACTGGGGTCTTGTAACTGAATTTATACAACTGCTACACGGGCAGAGCACATCTGATTTCGGACCACCGTACTCAGCTCTGATAAAGTTCATGAAGTTTTCAACCCCCTCGACATATGCAGCGGAGAATCTTCGAGCAGAAGTTATCCAAGTCCTATCCATCTGTTAGACATACAAATTAGTTCTTCTACTAGATATTACAGGAAAAACATATATGCTTTTTTATGAAGTCCAGAAAAAAATACCTAGGTCGATGTCTAAAGCTATGGAAAGATATTTGGATGAGCAGATCTAAGTGACGAAATATATGTAAAGCTAATTCAGCAAACAGATTTGAGTGCCAAATTATGGCAGGCTATTTCAGTAGTCAATGAGGCCGAGCACATAGCCATCAAACTATCGAAGGCCATTGCAACAACAAAGATCGAGTATAAAACGATGTAGAGCTATTTCACCTAACAGATTGGCTACTAGACCATGGCAATCTACGTCACAATAAATATATGGTAGGATATTTTAGCAACTAATTGGCCTTGGCATGCCATCTCAGCTAAGCAGATTGAGTGCAAAACATGGCAAGGAAGCTTCTTAAGCAGAGCATATTGACAGTAAACTACTTCGGCAAACAGTGAGATTAACAGCGCCTATCAGCTAACATTCAGCGCTACACCGACATGAACGGGGCCTCAGTCTAGAATGCGCGTACCGTGGGAGAAGCTGACCGCCGTGCGTCTCCACACGAACGTCGCCAGCGGTGGCGGCGCTGACCGCCGTGCGCCTCCACAAGAACGTAGCCAGAGGTGGCGGCGCGGCTAGAGGACGACATTCTACGAGAGCGTACTATGGGAGCGATAGGATCACCGAACCGCGGCGCCGACGTATCGGCGCGGCGGGGAGGGTGGCTTTGGCGGAGTGAATGGAGTGGAGGGGGACATGGGGGAGGGGGGGTTTGGGGAATATTATTGGCTAGTTGGCCGAAGGACGGTTGAATCGGATTTGGGGGGAATTTTTGGGTGTGGGGGGGGAGGATTTTCGCGCGGTGGGCGGGGGGAGTTTGGCGCATGGTCGGTTTCTCCAAGTGCAGTCCCACGTGTCAGTGAAGAGGCAAGCCGAAGCGCGTTCCGTTTGCATGAGCCGTGTGCAGGACCGAACATGTGTGGGGTGCAATGCGACCGCGACAGGAGTGCTATGAGTGTACCGCCTTTTTTCCTTTTAAACTAGGTGCTTCGCCCCCTCAGAAAAAATTTGTTGCTTCACACGATCCGTCGATACTACTACTAGTAATCCGGTAATCCCGACTAAAACAGCACGGCCGGGTCTTTTCCCGCGTGATATGCTAGGAGGTTGGCTTAGTTGGGGTTTTTAGGACGAGTAATGCTACACCTATGTAATCCCAGTTACGTAATTAACGTAATGTGAAACGGGTGAGCTGTTGATTGTAGATTGGTGGGAGGGAGGGGCCTACCACCATGAAAATCAGGGGATGAGAGAGAGAGGCAATTTACGTTAACCCTTTCGTAGGTTCCTGTAGATGTAGAAAGATGTGAAATGCGTGAATGTGTAGTGGACGTACTATTGGAGTGCCTAAGATAATTTTTGTATGTATAGACCCTATGTGTTTATTTTACTTCGCATGTTAGATTTGTCTCGGTTTAATAAAAAGCATAGTTGGTGATGATGGTGTGCCTATCATCCTGCAATATAGGCCGTCCGATCTATATCTAACGGATATGAAGGAAGCTATGACAATTTACCCGCACTCCTCTCCACATTTGCAGATAAGGCTTTTCCTCGTTCATCCTTTTCTCCCACAAGATCTTGATCTTCCGTGCAACGCACGGGCATCTTGCTAGCACTCGTACAATATGTATATTATTGTGAAAGTTCATATACACCGGCCGAGATTAATGCAAACATGGCAGATTTTCATTACATTTCGAACTTTTATAGGACAGAAAAATAAAAGAAACCCGACCCTAAACCTATTCTATGGCGGCGACCGATGTCCTCCATCTGCGATCTCTATGTATGGGGGCGGGGTTCAAGACCCGTGAACTGAAGGTGCGGTCTCTGACGAGGAAGAGTAGAACACGGGATACGGACCGGCCAGTTGGCACACCATGCCCTGCCGCCTCCCATGCCCTACTCATCCTCGGAGGATTCCCTGACCTCGGCGGTGCCGGACGTTGGACGGCGGCAAGTAGGACGCGTGGCTGACGGTGCTCCCGTCGTCGGCCGCCAGCGTGGCCACCGCTTGTGCGGTCGCGTCCGTGTACGGCTACGCCGCTATTGCGTCGCGAGAGGCGACTTGAGCGAGGGTGGCGACCTCGACCTTCATACCCGAAGACAAGCTCTCCCGCAGAGTGTTCGCACTTGCGGTCATGGCGGATGTGGTGCCAGGTAGGAGGATGATGCGCTATGATGTGGAGGTTAGCTGGGCGTTGCTGCTTTAAGTAGCACATTCAGGTGAGGCCAAGCGTCTGGGTGCGTCATTAAGTCGCCGGAGTTGGTTCCTCGGGAACTGAGCCTCTTAACGACGACATACGAACGGACAACATGAATGCGGGCAGTTGGCGTCGGCTGGGAAATGCATCGCACGACAGCGCGACAGACGAGGGTTTTGGTGTGCCAGGGTAGTCAACTGCGGTCGTGGAAACATTGGAGATGCCCTTTTCTCACATGCGATCCCTGCATGTCATTGAAAAAGCAAGACGACCCGGCATGGTCTCAGGTCCTGAGGATGCAGTTGGCTGCGCTACACCACTCCGGGGACGCGTCGCGGCGCCCCGTGCATCCTCGACGAGCCGGGTGTTGGGGTGTGTTTGGATTCTGGCCAAAGTGCACCTTACCAAAATTTTGGTCATGACCCAAAGATTGGTCTTTGTTTGGATGGTTGCCATTTTTTTGGCATGCCAATGAACTCTAGCCAACTCTAGTTCGTTTTCTTGCCAATGTCGGCCAAATCATGGGCAACCAATACCTCAACCAAAATTTTGGTCATGACCCAAAGATTGGTCTTTTTTGGATGGTTGCCATTTCTTTGGCATGCCAATGAACTCTAGCCAAATCTAGTTCATTTTTCTTGCCGATGTCGGCCAAATCATGGGCAACCAATACCTCAACCAAAATTTTGGCTACCCAATGCTTTGATGGGGCAACCTTGGGCACAAACCAAACATACCGTTGGTCGTGCCACAACACTAACGCCACCCTCAGCACACTAAAACCGACCGTGTCTAGCGACGATATGAGCGTGTCGCTCACCGCGGTCGCCGTGTCCAGAGGCGGTGCTGGAGCTGCGCCCCATTGTTGGCCCCAATGACCCACATGAACGGTTGTCGGTGGCGAGGAGGTCGTGGGCCAGCTCCTCCATTGGAATAGTCTGCGCTACATCGTCCCGACGGGTGTGCCCCACATGTCGGTTTCCTTGTTTTCCCGGCCATATTCGAGCGGTAGTGCTCCACGTTGCGCATTAGGCCTTTCACTATGTAGGCCAAGCGAGACAACTTATTGTTTATTTGAGCCGTTCAAGTATAATCATGTGGCGTTTGCTTATTTCTCACTCCTCTCCAACCCTCTTCTCCATCGATCATGTCTCCCTCCAGTCGAGTCCATCCTCCCGCATGCCTCATTTGAACATTCCGCCGAGTATCATTCACATGTACCCACCCTAGTCCTCTTTCAATAGATCTCTGGACCCCGAGATGAAATCGAGAGGGAACGAGTGGGGGCATGTGATACCTAAGGCGGATTCAAAATTTTGAACCGGTGATCATAGCATTCGCAAATCATATATAAAGGGTATTCAATGTTCGTTTCGTTTTTGAACGTACAATATACTCCCTCCTATCCTTTCTAGTTTACATATAAGTTCTATGTGTAGTCAAAGTATCTCTACTTTGATCAAAAAGGTATCAACATTCAACAACGCCTAATCAATATTGTTAGATTCGTACGTACTCCTAGATTTGTACTCGAGATGGTTTCCAATTTGACTATTGACAAGATTAATAGTACATGAGATGTATAATGTGAAAATTATATCATTGGAAACTCCTTTCACATATGAATTTGACCGTATGCTTTGTGTAAGTTGCATGTCATATATTATTACTCTAACATTTGGTCAAAGTTAGCCTCGAAAAACGCATTAGACCCTATATGCTTTGTGTAATTTGCATGTCATATATTATTACTCTAACATTTGTGTAAGTTGCATGTCATATATTATTACTCTAACATTTGGTCAAAGTAGTATAGTGGAAGTGGATCCTCTGACGTAGGTATCCCTACCTTACCCTCCCTTTCGGTCACTTACTGGCGGACCCCATGCTTGCTAGGCCCCGCATGTCAGTTACCCAAAGGAGGACCGGGAGGCAGAGGCTCAACTCGACACGGAGCGCGCGCATGCCGCTGCCATCGAGGCTCTCCTGCAGGCAGAAGCGGATGTCGTGGATGTGAACCGGGCGGCGGAGGCTCAACTTGAGGTGGAGTGCGCGGATGCCGCTGCCATCGAGGCCCTCCTGCAGGCGGAACCGGACGTCCTGGACTTGAACCGGGCGGCAGAGGCTCGACTCGACGCAGAGCGCACGGATGCCGCTCTCATCGACGCCCTCTTGCAGGCGAAACCGGACGTCCTGGACTTGAACCGGGTGATGGAGGCTCGACTCGACGCGGAGTGCGCGGATGCCGCTGCCATCGAGGCCCTCCTACAGGCGGAACCGGTCGTCCTCGACTTGAACCGGGCGGTGCTCTTGTCTGTGCAGAGCGCCCGCACGCTCCACTTGAACGAGTAGCTAGAGGCCGAGGACAACCACGGTGCGGAGACACACGTCGGCAGCGACAGCTGGATTGCGCCGGCATCCAAAGACGATGAGGCCGTCTCTTTCCGCGAGCAGTGATAGTTTTTCTTTATATTGTTGTTTTTATGGATCTTTTGCTGTGTAAAAACATATATTTGTTATGCAAGTCGCCTGACTTGGGTCAGTCTACCATTTCAGGCGGTTGGATGAATATCCTACGTCTCCTAACCCTTCTTTCCTTCTTCCTCACCTCTTCTTCTTCCCCAACAGACCACCGCACGGGCCGTACGGATACTCCCCAACATGCGGTTGGATAAACCTACTCTATGAACGAAAATTATGTGTCAGCGATAGGATGGCTGAGGTTGGTTTGTTCACATGCGACATCACGTGTTAGTGAGGGTGCGTTCCCTTGGTTGGGTTTGCGGCGTGCAGGAGCGACTATGTGAGGGTGCAGTGCGACCGCGGCGTGCAGGAGCGACCGTGTCAGGGTGCGGTGCGACCGCGACAGCCATGCACAAGTGTACCTCCTTCTCATTTTGAAAACTTTAGGCAAGCTTGGCAAAAATGTGTGGCGAAGTTTGGCAATGCAAGGCCTAGACCCAAACAGGATAAGTACGTACTAGGAGTACTAGTGTTAAAAAAGAAAGGCGGGGTTTTCCTTCGCGGGATTTAATCGATACAAATCCTCGTTTCACGTGTCAATTAATGCGTATTTTTTCTCCAAAGACCAAAGAGCTAACCATCTCACTCCTCATCGCTTGATTAATGCAGCGCCATGCAAACCAACCTTCTCACTTCTGCATGCATGCAGGGGATATTAATGTCCTTGGTTGCTAACCCCATCAATTTTGCCTTGATTATTGTTAGTGGCCCTTTGTAAATTGTAATTTTGATATACTAGCCTTGTGTACAAAAAAAATGGAGGTAGTAACTATATTTGACTTCCTTCCCCATTGCGGTGACGTCGACGATATCTTTTTTTGGGTGGTTTGGCGAAGTGCGTTCGACGGAGAACACCATTGAGGGAGACCACGATAAGTCGTTCGCAAGTGCCGCCTGCAAGCCGAGACAACCGCCTTATTTGCATCCAGGAAGTCCTTTACTAGTACTACTAGGAGTACTAGTGCGGTGAGATGGTTTCTCGAAGAAGACGATGGAGAAGCGGAGTCAGCGAAGAGTGAAATGATGGTTGCTTCGTCCGTGCTTTTGTGATTTGACGCCTCACTGATTTGTGATTTGTGATGAAAGGGAGGTGATTTGTCCGTGCTTTTGCTCCTGTGTGCTATCTATACAAATCTCAATTATATTGATCTAAAAAATTATAGAATCAAGATTAGTAAAAAGGAGGTGATTTTGCCACGCAGATGGCGGGGGAGGTTTCTTATTTGAGCAATGCTACATCCACGTAATGGTTTACGAAAAGTTACAAACCGATGTGATGTGGGACTATTTGATTGGATTAAAGGACAGGATTAGGCCCACCCCACCTGAAAATCAGGGGGCATATATAGATTAGATGGAAAGTATACGTAGCAGCTACATAGCCCTTTGTAAGTCTAGGATTAGGCTTCTTATTTTCGAAGGACGTTGTCCTGGCGGTTTGCTAACATGCGGTCCCACGTGTCAGTGCTTTACCAAGCCGATCCGCGTCCCACATGAGGCAGAACAACGGCAGAAGCAACACGTGGTTAAGTTGAAGAAGACGAGGGACAAGCAGATTCAACAACGAGTGAAATGATGGTTGCTTCGTCCCTCCAACTTGTAACACCCTCGATGCGACTATATCTCCCACGTGTCGAGGCACGACTTAGAGGCATAATCGCATTGAAGGCATATGTCGCAAGTTAGGCAATCTTCACAACATCCCATGTAATATAAATAATAAAGGGGAGATAACATAGTTGGCTTACACTCGCCACGTCAATCAAGTACATAAATAACATTACATCATCCAAACACTCATGGCCTGACTACGGCGCCAAAATAAAAGAGAACCCAACATGCGACACGGTCCCAATCACCCTCAACTGGGCACCACTACTGATCATCAGGAAAGGAAACATAGTAACGTTGAGAGTCCTCGTCGAACTCCCACTTGAGCTCAAGCGCGTCTCCTGGAGCAGAATCATTAGGCCCTGCATCTAGTGTAATAGTAATCTGTGAGCCACAGGGACTCAGCAATCTCGCACCCTCGCGATCAAGACTATTTAAGCTTATAGGTAAGGCAAGGTAAATATGTGGAGCTGCAGCAAGCGACTAGCAAGTATGGTGGCTAACTTATTCGCAAAAGAGAGCGAGAAGAGGAGGCAAAGCGCGAGCGAGAAACTAGAGAACAACCTGCGCAAACATTACTCCAACACCGTGTCCACTTCCCGGACTCCGCCGAGAAGAGGCCATCACGGTAACACACTCAGTTGATTCATTTTAATTAAGTTAAGGTTCAAGTTATCTACAACCGGACATTAACAAATTCCCATCTGCCCATAACTGCGGGCACGGCTTTCGAAAGTTCAAATCCCTGCAGGGGGGTCGCAACTTAGCCCATGACAAGCTTTCATGGTCAACGAAGGAATAGACCTTCTCCCAAGACGTTCCGATCAGACTCGGTATCTCGGTTCTTCAAGACACTTCGACAGGTTAAAACAAGACCAGCAACACCGCCCGAATGGGCCGACAAATCCCGATAGGAGCTGCACATATCTCTTTCTCAGGGCACACTCAGATTGTCTAAACTTCCGGTAGGCCAGCCCAGAGTTGCCCCTGGTAGCCACCGGCGGCTGACAGTTTGGACCAACACTCAAAGGAGCACTGGCCCGGGGGGGGGGGGTTAAAATAATGATGACCCTTGAGTGTGCAGAACCCAAGGGAAAGAAAAGCTAGGTGGCAAATGGTAAAACCAAGGTTGGGCATTGCTGGAAAAGCTTTAATCAAGGCGAACTATCAAGGGGTTCCCATTATAACCCAACTACATAAGGAACGCAAAATCCGGGAACATAACACCGATATGACGGAAACTAGGGCGGCAAGAGTGGAACAAAACACTAGGCGAGAGGCCGAGCCTTCCACCCTTTACCAAGTATATAGATGCATTAAGATAACAAGATAATATAATGATATCCCAACAAGTAAACAAATGTTCCAACAAGGAACGGCCTCCAATCTTCACCTGCAACTAGCAACGCTATAAGAGGGGCTGAGCAAAGTGGTAACATAGCCAATCAACGGTTTGCTAGGACATGGTGGGTTAGAGGTTTGACATGGCAATTTGGGAGGCTTGAAAGCAAGTGGTAGGCATCGTAGCATTGGCATAACAAAAGAGCGAGCAAACTAGCATAGCAAAGATAGTAGTGATTTCGAGGGTATGAACATCTTGCCTGCACAGTTGTCAGAGTTGACTGGATCCTCGAAAGCAAACTCAACGGGCTCCTCGTTAGTGAACTCGTCTCCCGGATCTACCCAAACAATACAAACAAGCAACAAGGACACAATCAACCACGTCCAAGGATCAAACAAGATGATGCAAAGATGATATGCTATGCGGGATGCGATGCGGGATGCATATGCAAGATATGATAGGAAATGCAAGAGCCTGGCCTCAACTTGGAAATCCAAGTGTACCACTGGAAATATGAGATGAAATCACTTGAAAACTACATAAAGAACGCCGGAATCGGAGTTACGGTTTGGAAATGGCAAGCGATTCAAATATGACACCGGTCTGCGATTTACAACAAGTAGCCATCTAAATGCAACGAAATGAACATGCTATAGCACCCAAACATGACAACAAAATACATGGCAGGGATGAATTCAAGATGCTTACCAAAAGTCTAGCACTGAGCTACGGTCAATTCATCCATTAACAGGTGCAAACAAGCATGGCAAAAATGCATATGGTAAACAGATCTCACACTTAGTGAAATTAACACTTGTCTGGAATTTCAGATCAGGTAGCACTCTTCGGAGCAACAAAACTACATGCTACAGGATCTGAACATGGCAAAGTAAAGCATGGCATGGAGCTACTCAAAGAGCTTAACAAAATTCCCTTAGTGACCTTGAGCCAAAAGGGATCGTAAAATACAATTGCAAGCATGTGAACATAGCAAAAACATAATCAGTTTTTAGACTTAGTGAAAACTGACACATGCTGAAAACAGATATCAAGTAGGCATGTTTACGATCTCGATGCACTCACTACGGTGCAAGTCATGACAATATAAGCATGCATCCATCAAGAACACACAAAATTCAAGCTAGACATGGCAAGAACAATAGCATGGCATGCACGGATCAACTACAACATCATCGGCAAAATTGCAAACAAGTTGACAATCTGCCCAGATTCACAAAGTAGCAAAAGTAGAGCTCTATTGACTCAAGCTAGGGTGAACCATAATTGCAAACAAAGACATGGATGGATAGAGCACTACAAGATTAACAAAACATCCTTACTGATCATCCTCAAAAGAGGCACGGATCACTAGGAAACAACATGAACATATGGCATCATGAGATAAACAGATCAAGGACTTAGTGGAATTGCTAAGTCCCTGAAAACAAAATTAACAAGTGCACCACTTTGCAAGCTCGTGCTAGTCACCACACACATCACAAAAATACATGGGTTCCACCTCTGGAAAGATGACAAAACCCTTAACAAAACAATGTAGAGCATTAGGGCATATCATGCACACAATAATCATGGCAAAAATGACAAAAAGCTAAATGGAGTAGCAGATCTGACAAATATCTCAAGTAGCCCTCTTCTAACAGCATTTCGGGCATCAAGATGAACTCAAATGAAAATTATACAATGGAATGAAATGATGTACTCTCTGAGATGAACATTTTGATATGCTATATGCATGAATCGGAGCTACGGATGCAAAGTTACGAGGCTATGAACATGAGAACTTGAGCTAGGGTTAGGAGGAAAAAAGTCAACCGAAAATTCCAGATCTGAGATCTGCACGCGGATCGAGGTTCGACGGAGGAGTCGCCGGAGTTCACTGTAGACGGCCGGAGTTCGTCGAGGGTGTCGCCAAAGTGGAGAGGAGGCCGGAGCCGGGCCGGATCCGGCGTGGGGAGGCGGCGAGGCGGCGCGGACGCGTCCGGTCCGGACGGACAATGTCCAGCCGGCGCGGAGGCGATTTTCAGGGTTTCGGAGGTAGAAGAACGGGAATCTCGGAGGGGGGGGTCTTTATATAGGCATAGGAGGAGCTAGGAGAGTACAAATGAGGTGCGGTTTTCGGCCACGCGATCGTGATCAAACGCTCTAGATGAAGGAGCAGGTTTAGGTGGGTTTTGGGCCAAATTGGAGGGGTGTTGGGCTGCAACACACACGAGGCCATTTCGGTCCCTCGGTTAACCGTTGGAGTATCAAATGAAGTCCAAATGATACGAAACTTGACATGCGGTCTACCGGTAGTAAACCAAGGCCGCTTGGCAAGTCTCGGTCCAATCCGGAAATGTTTAATCCCCACACACGAAAGAAAGCTAGAAATGACCACCGGAGGAGAATGAAGTGCCGGATTGCAAAACAGACAACGGGGAAAATGTTCGAATGCATGAGATGAACACGTATGCCAATGCAATGCACATGATGACATGATATGAGATGCATGACAGCGACAACAACACACGGAGACAAAGACCCGAACCCGAGAAAATAAATTAACTTAACGCCGGAAACGGCAAGAGTTGGAGTACAAATTGGGAAAGTTACATCATCCGGGGTGTTACACAACTTAACTGCGGGAAAGGTGCAGCTTTGTGATTTGATGCCTCATTGCTCATTACTACGCCGACGCCATGACTGGGGTGCTTCACCCCGGCTGCTCTGCACTATATTCCGGTATGGCACGTGGACCCGGTAGGTTGATGTCCCACATGTCGGCGAAAGGGACTAGAAGATTTATGAAAGCGAGCGCTCCACTCTTACGACGGAGGAGTAGATGACACGACAGCCCAGTGAACTGTCACTTGTACTGTATAGTACTATAGTTTTGCTATTTCACACGATCCATCGATACAAATCCGATTAAACAGGAAAGGGCGGGATTTTTCCCGCGCGGTAGATGATACTGGCCATACATTTCAAAGGCAATTTTAATGTATGCAAACTGAATAATTATAAGTAACAATATG
This sequence comes from Triticum urartu, assembly GCF_056163025.1. Lineage (NCBI taxonomy): Eukaryota > Viridiplantae > Streptophyta > Magnoliopsida > Poales > Poaceae > Triticum > Triticum urartu. Next base: position 225,178,438 of record NC_141878.1, read on the forward strand.
ATATCTAGTAAAACTAAAAACACATATGATTTATTGTGTTAGAGTGTAGTAGTAGTGATGTATTGCATAGTTGTTAGATGTAACATGCGAGAACGTGTAGAGATGTAGTTTTGGAGGGTCTACAGAGAGAAAAGCGTAATACGGTCACCGAACTTCAGAATAAGCTGATTACGGTCACTATATACGTTTTGCGGTGATTATACGGTCACTTGCTCACAGTTCAGCATCGGATTGCACTCTGTTGACTGGCCAAATAGTCTGCGTGGCGCCATGTTGACTAGTTAAATTGACCACGTTCCTTGTGGGTCCCACCCGTCAGTTCGCATAGACAAAAGGTCAGATAAACACAAATTTACGCAGGCGCGACAAGGCTCCAACCCGTGCGCGGGAATCACCTGGTTGTGTATGTGTCTGTCAGGGCCTGATGTGTGCGCATGCACGTGTAGGTTGAGCACTTGAGCATGAGAGTGTGTGGTGGTCGTGTGGTGTACTGGTGTGTGCATGCATGCGTGCGTGTGTGCGTGTGAGTGTTGCGTGCGTGTGTGGCTGCGTGTGTACGTGTGAGTGTTGCGTGCGTGGGTGCATGTGTTTGTGTGAGTGTTGCGTGAATGCAGTTCGTGTGCATGCGTGCGTCACCACACCAGCTCCTGTGTGTTAAAACAGATGACTCATCATACCAATACAAGGCCACCTTGTCCGCTGTGCCCGCGGTCATGACTTCGAACCACCGTCCAAATTTTTTTTGTCGTTTGTTTTCATTCTTACTAGCAAGATGCCCATGCGTTGCACGTAACATCAAGACACATTTGTATGACTTGTTTATCTTGTGAGAGAAAAGGATGAACGAGGGAAGGCCTTATTTGCAAATGTGGAGAGGTGTGTGGGTACCTTTTTGCAAAATTGCCATAGTTCCTTTCCTATCTGTCAGATATAAATCGGACGGCCTATATTGCAGGATGGCAGGCACACCATCATCACCAACTCTGTTTTTTTATAAGAGTGTATTTTATGTATTTTATAAGTGTAGATGTAGAGTAGATACAAGTCGACAGGTGGGCACGATGGTAGTGAGATAATGTGATGCAACACTAGAGGTGCCACGTGGAGCGTTTAACTGGTCAACTAGTCATGTCATGAGCAAATACAGAGTTGTACGGTGAGCCCGTGACTATATAATAACCACTAAACATAAATGGTGATCATAATGAGTGGATTCTGATGTCCAATGTACGTATCATGCTTTCGCTTCAAATACAATGATCGTAATTGCATATATCGCGAGAGAAAGATGAAACATGCGTGATTTTTCTGTGGGCTTACTTTTAGAGGACCTGGAGATAGTTTTGTGTGCATACATGAAAGGGGCGTATAGGGGGGCGGTATGCGATGGAGAGAGTGATGCTCTTTGTTTCTCTTTATTATGACTAACTTTGTATATAGTATAAAAATATACAAATTCACAGTGCGGAATAAATATCATTGTGGGCACCATGCAATGCAAATTAGCGTTCGTACTCCTCCATATAACTTTGTAATGTTGTATATATGTAGAAACTCTAAAATAATTTTTTGGCCACACTTTATTCAAAAGGAATGTTGTATGCGAAATAAATGTGAAGAGAGGGCTTTTTAGATCAATGGGGTACGTGATGTAACATGTGTGAATGTGTAGTTGATGCATTTGGCGGGGCCTAGAGAGGTTTGTGTGTGTATTACGTCTTCGAGAGAGGCATAGATAGAGGGGCCGATGGGGGGGGGCGTGGGAGAGATAGCACGAGAAATGAGAGTGGTCTAGAGAGAGAGACAAATATGATGTCACGACAAGATATTCCATTCCCTTGAGTGTGTATATGCAAGGGGGGGAATAGAGGCACCAGGAGAAATTTTCTGTGTGTGTGGTGTTTGTGTTGGTATGTGTGGGTGTGAGAAGATAATGAGACATGGGGGCAGAGGGTGTGTCACCGCGTGAGGTCCGATGGGTCGAGGTGAGGCCCTTCGTTCGGTTCCGTCCTGCGCCACATTGGTCGACCCGTGACGCATTTAGGAAGACCCATGGATGACTAGTCGTACACGACAAAGATAGCAGAATTATGAAGGACTCTATGGCCACTGACAAAGCCGGCTAGGATTTGTAACCCTAGGTTCTCGGACTAAGGTAACCCCTTTATCTCTGATATTACTATTCATCCAACCTAACTTTAAGGGTCATCCTACAGAATGCTCTGCTAGAATCATACTTGTCGATTAGGAAGAGAGGTGTGAGACAATGCGTGAGAGACAGGCGTAAAGATAATGTGCGTACATGAGACACGTAGGCAGGTCCATGTATATAGAAAGGGTCGATGAGGATTGTGCATGTGTATGTTTGCGAGAGGAAGAGTGCTTGTGATAAAGGTTAGTGAAAACAGTTGTAAATGGTTACGAGAGGGAGGGAGGGTTATATCTAGAGCATGTGTGCGAGAAAGATACCTCAGGAGAGAGTGTGTGAGCATGTGTGAGAGACCACCGATGGAGAGTGAAACTACACGTAAAAGACTGCTCTACACATTGATTAAAGATATAAATTGTATCCAAATATTAGGATGGGATCATGATATTTGCAATTCTCATAAGGAGCGGTCATTGATCCATCAGACATCTAGATTCTATCGAATTTGAGCATGTCTAAGTTATTATTTGACACAATTGATCCACATAGTTAGTATTTTGAACTCCAGACGATGCATCGCTTTAGCAATCGAATATAAACGTGAGTATAGTTCATGTTGTGTGTGTAAAGCACATTATACATACGAAAGTTACACAATGGACATTATAAATAGTTACCTATGAACTAGCATACATTTGAATTCAACTTAAGGTGGTTTAAAAAAATTGAATTCAACATGAAGTCCATTCAATTATTTGAATTTGATATCATGGCATTTGTAAACCATACCTAAATTATGGGGGCACCAATCTTTGCTCTGATTTTGTACATAATAGCATATGTAGTCGTGTACAAAATAGATTCCAATTTAGCTCCTCCATTCCAAAATAATCGTAGCTATAGGATTTTCAAGTGTCAAAATTTCAAAAAGAAGCGGATAATTTAATGAGGTTTTCAAACATACAAGGTCAAATATAACGTTGTCTATTTAGGTCAATCCTCATAGTTCAAGAGTACTCTAAACATGAATGCTTGCATTTCAAAATTTCGAACGAAGCGCCAAAAGAGCCTCTACTCGCCCGAAACCACGTGAGACCAATGTTTGGTAGTACAAGGAAAATACTTTTCTAATAACTCCGACCCGTGAAACCTACCGGCCCGGCGTCCAAAGGTCTAAACCGGGGTAGGTTTGTAGCTTCATCTAGACGCCATGCAACCGCATCCGAAAAACATTCATACACAATGGCCGCCTAAGCACACATGCACGCGGCCGAAATCGCTCCCACCCACTATTTGGGACACCTGGGATTACCATCCTACCCCAGACCCGCAGTAGGTCCGAAATTTAAGAGGGGGGCAAAGTTTGTACTTTCCCCAAATTTCAAACAAGCGCATCCCATCTTCTGTTCAAAAAAAGCCAAAAACAAGCGCGTCCCAGACCGAAACATGGTTCCCCCCACCCGTCCGATTCCCCATTCATACTCCGTGGGCGCCAAAACTACCTCTCCACCAGCCGCGAAACCCCGGCATCCTCCGTCCGCCACCCCATCCCACCCATCAACCGCCGCCCTCCTCCATCACGCCGGAGCCGATACCCCGACGTCGTCGTCCACCGCAACCTCAACCGCAATGCCCTCCACGGCTAGTAGTTGAAGCCGAGGCCGAGCCGTCCATACCCGAGCCAGTTCAACCACGCCGTCCTGCGCCTCACCGCTGCCGCTCCAACTTCGCCACCCTCCACCGCACCAGAGTTGTTCCTGCTATGCTGTCCTTCGCCGCCTCGGATCGGCTTCCCCTCCGCCAACATACGGCCATGGCAACACAGTCAACAATTTGGCCATGGGTTCGTCCAAGCCTGCACCCTCCAGAACATCGGTTTCCTCGGTAAAAAGAAGAAGATTGGCGCGACATGTGGAGGTGACCACACTGGCAACCGAAAAAGGTACTCCTCTTCCCTTATTCGTGCAAATCTTACGTCTCTGCTTGCATGGTATTCATCCCACAGAAGACACTAGTTGACCGCTTCTTCTTGATACTAGATGTTCCTAGTAACTCGCGATGCACAAGGTTTCTCCTCATATACTATTTCACCTTAGCTACATGTCCGCCGCCCCCCTGAATTTCAATTTCTGGCCAGTTGATTCCCAATTAACGGAAGCATTCCCCGGCGTAACAGGCGCTAGTTCGCCTATTATGCCGGGGAAGCAGTGCCTTGGTGTTTATCTTAGGGGCGTGTGCGGCCTAGAGCTACTGGCGCCCGATCTGGAGGTCAGCCGGGATTAAAGGGATGTCCTGGGGGCGCTGCCAAGCACGGCGGTGGTGTGAGGTCGATGGGAGGGCGGGGCAGTGGAGGCAGGGGTCTGGGCCGGTGGTCGCTGGAGGTTTGATAAAGATCGTCAACAGTGACTAGCATGAGGTAGACGAAGGCCATCTGCCCGTTCCTTATAGATCGGACGGTTCATTAAAAAAATCGACTGACCTATTTATTTTCAGTCGACTGTTATCTTAGATATGACCACATGTGGTGGTGTGCTGGAGGAGTACCTGCATTTCCTGTGCTCATATATTACAAAATCATACGGAGTAGAATCTAATTTTGTTTGCCATGCAATGTTGTAGAGCTATCATATGTCTCCTGTCATTTATTTTTCAGCCACCTGCTATCTGCTACTTTTACAGTGCACTAGTTCTGCACACACTTCACCCTTACTCTCACTATTGTGTTTTTATGCAAGGGTATTTCAGACTCTGCTGCCATGAGAGAAGCCAAAAAGAAAAGAGAGAAGTCGCTCCAGCTTCGTATGCGGGTAGGCAAGACACGCTACAGCGCTATAAAGGGTGCAGTGTCAGCAGATGGAGACGGTAAACGTAGCTCTGGAGTTGATGACCTCGCTCGCAATGAACCACCATCCCAGGTGCTTGCTTTAACTTCGCGGTGTCATATGTGGTTGCATGTTCCATATGGTGTCTAGCTTGTATTCGAAAGGCCGAAGTCGGTAAGATAAGGAAAGATATTTTTTTACATGAACTACCATCCCGTGAGCACCAGAAGACAAATAGCTAGTCAGGGCACTGGCCGAGCCAGTGACAAGCCCAACAAAGATAGGTATCACCTGGAAGCCAACTAAAAAGCTGCGATGGTGGCGAAGCAACCCGCCTCCCACCAGTCTCTCAGGTCCTAGACGATCATGCTCACCACTCCAGCCGGATGTCTAGCTTGTATTGCTTCCAATTTGGTTAAATTGCATCTGCTTAGCTTACACATTATACCTTTGAATATGACATGCCTTTCTGTTTTTGGTACATACTAGTACATCTGTGTATTAACCATGTTCTTACATCAAACTAATGTTCTTGTGTATCCCTCATCAACCACTTATGACCTGGCAGGCAGGCAAGGGGACTACTCCTCATTTAAAGAATGCAGCGTCAGCCTCCCGACATGATTCTCAAGAAACAGAAATGCTAGATGAAGATAGTGAACGTAGCTCTGTAGTTGATTACAGCATTTCTCCTCCACTAGCATCGCAAGTGCTTGCTCTAACTTGGCAGCGTGATATGTGGTTGCATGTTGCATATGGTGTCTAGATTGTAATTCTTCCAATCTGGTTAAACTGCATGTGCTAGTCTTCTTAGCTTATACATTATACCTGTTAATGTGACATGCCTTCCTGTATTTAGTACATAGTACATCTGTCTATTAAGCATGTCTTTACATAAAACTATAGTTTTTTTTGTATCCTGCATCAATCAACATGACGAGACACCTTTAGTATATGCAGTGCGATATTAGTTGCATCTTTCATATGATTTATAGCATGCGTTGCTTCTAATTTTTTGAAATTCCATTTATGATGGGACGCTTTTAACTTGGCAGAGTCATATTGGTTGCATCTTTCATGTGGTGTCTAGCTTGCATTGCTTCTTATTTGCTGGAATGGTTTCTGCTTAGTTTACACAAACAGTTGTGAACATGCCATGCCGTCCTGTTTTTCGTACATATTCCATCATGGTATCATGTGTTTGCCTTACATCAAAGTAGTGATTGTCAGTATCATGCATGAATGAGTTCTGAAGAGAGAATTTTATTGCTTTTTCTTGTCGGTTTTACTTGACAATTCAAAATCAATAAAGCGGAAGGAAGTTAGCAAGGCAGCGGATAAAGGTGCTCCTTCCGAACGGAGGGCCTCTACAGTTTCTACTCCTCCACACCCCAAGATGATTTCCAAGACAACACATGCATAGACACTCAAGAAAGCTGTGTTTATGATGAGCACATCTCCCCTAGTGCAGCATCACCGGTGCTCCCTCTAACTTGGCACTGATATATGTGGTTGCATGTTATGTGTGATGTCTAGCTTGTATTGCTTCTAATTTTGTTGAATTCCATCTGCTTAATTTACACATTATACTTGAATAAGACACGTGTTCCTGTTTCTAGAACATACAATATCTGTCTATCACACCATGTTCTTACATCAAATTACTACTGTTGTGTAACCTGCAACAATCACTTATCATAAGACACGTTTGACTTCGGAGTGTGATATAGGTTACATCTCACATTCTTTTCTAGCTTGTACTACTAATTTGTTGAAATGGCACTTATGACGAGACAGTTTTAACTTGGTAGAGTGATATTTGTTGCATCTTTCATATGGTGTTTAGCTTTCATTGCTTCTAATTTGTTGAAATGCCTTCTCCTTAGTTTACATATCATAAGCTGTGAATATGCAATGCTGTGAATATGCAATGGCACTAATGACGAGAGACCTCTAACATGGTAGTGTGATGTTGTTTGCATCTTGCATATGATTTATTTCTTGTACTGCTTCACATTTGTTTAAACGCCATTTATGATGAGACACTATTAACTTGGCAGAGCGATATTTGTAGCATCTTTCAGATGGTGTCTACCTTCCATTGCATTGCTTCTAATTTGGTGAAATGTCTTCTTCTTAGTTTACACATCATAGTTCTGGTTATCTCTTTCGTCCTGTTTTTCATACATATTACATCCTCCTATCATGTGGTTGTATAACATCAAAGTTCAGTTCGTCTGCATCACGCATCAATTTGTTCTAAAGAACTAAATTGTTATTTGTTTTTCTTGTCGGCTTGACTTAACATGGCACAGAGAAAGAGGAAGAAACACAGAATGGCAGGGAATGAGAAGCGGATGAATCCTGCAGATTCTGCTGGTACTGATGGTGTAATAGAAGGTCAAAGTCTAGCGGAAAATTCTACAAACACGACATCCCATGCTACATGAGTTGCAAAAAAGCCAAACAGAAACAAATAGATGCCACCAAACAAGCAGAGACAACCCTAGTTCTTGCAACACCTTCCACAGTACTACCAGCTGAATGACTTACTCGTGCGTCAACTAAGCTAGCAGCACGTTCGCAAGCTCCCTTGTCACCTGACACTACTTCCCAAGCACTCTTGACACAAGACGAGTTGGCAATATCAGATGAACCTTGTGAGCTTCAACAGCAAGAAGGTAGTTGTTGGAGTCAAGTTACAGTTGCATGCTTCTTTATATGTAGTCTCACAGTTTGATGTACACTAACACTTGCTAAGTTCATTGTTGGACTAGCACCTAGGCGCAAGAGGAAACAAACATCAGGGATAATGCTCGATAGGTTAACTAAATCTAGAGGAGGAAGAATGGAGATCCGTTTTGAGGCAGGTTTAAAAAGGCCACGTGATGCTACAGAGTCAGCCAAGTTAGTATCAGGGGCAGCGGTTGCCGTTAGGTGTCATGTATGTATCCTCCCAACATGGATTCAGTACAGGAATGACAAAGAAGAAACTCAATTCAACACCTTCCTCGACCATTTATCTGTAAGTATGGTTATGTATGGAAACTAGTAATGTCGTCTTGCTCTGTCCCATACTTTCTAGGTTGCTGATAATGAGACTCCCATAATTTTCAACAGATGAGGTTCAAGTTGGACAGCCAAGATGATGCAACCAGACAAGCTTGCACCCATGTTTTCAAGTCTGCTCTGCGACAGTATCGGTATAACTTGAGGAAAACTCACTTTGAAGGCAAGGCTAACAGTAAACTTTCCCAAACATCTCCAGTGGAAAGTATATCGGATGAAGACTGGAGGGGCCTTGTTAAACACTGGCCTGATCCGAAGTATCAGGTACATTATATATAGGGCCATTTGCATTTCTGTCCCTAACTGGAACCACCTAATAAGATATACCCCTAATTCGAAAGCCTGCTCAAATTTGCCCCTCAGCCATTAGGTGCCCTTATAGAAATGCCCTTCTGCGCCATTACCGTTCGGTCAAACAGCTTTGACCGTCCTGAAAAAAATAGCAAAAAAATCTAAAAAATCTAAAATTTTGTGAGATCAAAGATACTCATGTGCCCAAGGTGTGTGCAAGTTTTCGTGCTATTTGGACATTCCAGGAGCTTGTGGCGAGAAAAAAACAGTTAATCTGCACGCTTACGAACAATAAGTTTGAAATAAAATAGCAAGAAAATTTAAAAAAATATGAATATTTTTGTCATCAAAGTGGCTTGGGTGCACAAGGTTCTTGCAAGTTTTTGTGATCAAATGACATGCGAGGAGCTCTAGCAAGGAAAAACAAAATAGTCATTTTTTCCCAAGTTTTTTCCCGAGCCAAATTTTGTTTTTTATGTCCACAAGCCCCTCCAATGTCCAAACACAACAAAAATTTGCACGCAGCTTGCAGACTTGCGCCTCTTTGATGCCAAAAAATTTCAATTTTTTTTTGAATTTTCTTGCTATTTTTTTGAATTTGCTGTCCACAGGCTTACATATTTATTGTTTTTCCTCTGTCACGAGCTCCTGTAATGTACAAACAGCACGAAACTTTTCACACACTTTGCAAACCTGAGTATCTTTGATCCCACAAATTTTTAGATTTTTTAGAATTTTTTTTGCTATTTTTTCAGGACGGTCAAAGCCCTTTGACCCGCTTTGACCTTCTTTGACTGGACGGTAACGACACAGAAGGGTATTTCTGTAAGTGCACCTAACGGTGGAGGGGCAAATTTGAGTAGGCTTTGAAATTAGGGGTAAATCTGAGAGTGGGCGCAAATTAGGGGCATAGATGTAAATGTCCCTTATATATGTGATCAGATCACATGTTGAAGTCTATTTTTGCATGTGCCACACAAATCTATCTTCTTGTAGGTGAACTGTTCAAAGAACAAGGCCAACCGTACGAAAGTGAAATTCCAACAGACGACAGGATCTCGTAGCTATATTGCACACTACGAGGCTCTTGTAATTAGCTGCTGTTTCACTCTTTTCGCTGTACCATATTATCAGAGCTATATTGACTTGTTCGAAATGCAGAGGAAAGCCCGCAAGGACCAAAAAGTACCTGAACCAAATGATGTGGAAATCTTCAAGGACTGTCACACCAGCAAGAAGAAGTGCATGACTACACCAGTCAAAGCCACTGTTGTAAGTCCTTAATCCTCATGCCTTTTAACTACTACTTACTCTGACTTGTGCCTTGAACTGCATGGTTTGCAGCCAATGTCTATTACTCTTTTCAATTTTATACACAATTGTCTTAGTGTATCATTGCACCTTACAAGGTTTAAAAGAGAGGAGTGATGTTCCTTTGATCTTGACCCGCAATCTAGTTCCGTGCTGGACTTGCCCACACAACGTTACAATTGCCTGTTTGTCTGTTCTCAGTTGTTTTGTGATATGAATGATGTCATACTATGCTTACTGTATTATAAACTTCGTCTCTTTATCCTTAGCCCTCAATACAATGTGAAGAAATATACAATACATTAGCGATGGTACATGGTCATATGTTTGGAACCTGGTTTTATTATGTACTTTGCGATAAAATACAACTAATATTTTACATGGGTTCACCAGAATAAGTTCTGTATATAGACCAAAGCTATTTTGTTTGGTTTTGCTGCCTCCTTAATATCTTCTGTTCTGGTACTACTAATGTAAAACCTCAACTTTTCAGCGAGCTATGGAAAAAATGGTGGAACCGCCACCTTCTGAAGGTGGCGAGGCAACTATAACCGCAATGTCAGCTCTTGCTGCAGTGGGTCAGTACCTGTCCACTAACAGTGCCAAAAGCACGTTCCTGTGTAATACTGGGTTGGTTGTTAAGGCAATATCGTCCAAACTGCCTCATGATCAAGATATGCAAGCTCAAAGCAATGTTGTATCTGCGCTCCAGACACAAGTACATTCCCTAACAGAGACCCTTTGTGAAACAAGGAGAAACATTACTCAATGTCATCAAGATATGCATGGTTTTGAAACCAGACTATCAGACATTTTCTATGTTGTTCAGGAGCCTAGGGGAAATGAAGGCGAGGGTTATGGTGCTCCATCGGACAATACAACATGAAAACGTAAAAGTCAGGTCAAATGAACTGAGCTTCTGAACTTCTGGTGGTGCATTTATCTGCTAGACTGTTAAGTTTTATGCCAACCTTCCTTTTGTTATATAGTTGTAATTTGTTTTGGTGCGATACAAAATTATTCTTAACGTGCAGCCACCGACTGAAGAAAACAGCAAGCCATTTTTGTATAGTGTAGGGTGTTCCCTATATTTGCACTGGTGGCGATCTTTGATGCCGAGTGGATATAATCTGTGCAATCGCCTTAATAGCCTAGCGTTAAGTTTCGGCCTTATTTATTTCCTAGCCTTCTTTTCCCCTGGTTTGCTAGTGTCCGCAACTACCATGGGCCATATATGGGCCGTAGGATCCATGGGTCTCCTACGGGCCGTCGATAAATGGGCCTGTAATCGGTGGGCCTCGGGCCGTCGGATAAATGGGTCTACATGGGCCGTAATCGGGCGTAATTGGTATCGGCCCAGCACAATAACATGCCGTTAACATGCCGTAGGACAGCAAAGGCTTAATTCTGTCACAGGCATAACGGGTCGTTACTGGGCCAGAATATAGGATGGGCTGGAAACGGCGCAACAGGTTAACAGGCCAGAAATGGGCCGACTCTTGCCATGGGCCGAATTTGGCCCATTAGGGGAACAGGCCAGTAACGGGCCGACTCTTGCCATGGACCGAATTTGGCCCATTAGGGGAATAGGCCAGTAACAGGCCGGAATAACCGAGGGCCGAAAAGGAGCCCAAGAATGTATGGGCCGTCAATAGGCCGAAAGCTAACACGGGCTGGAAACGGCCCATGTAAATCATGGGCCGTTAACGGGTATAAAGAAAATTACTGTTCATTATGGGCTAGAGTCACCGTGGGCCTGTAAAGGGCCGAAAGATACGAAGGCCTCATATGGGCCGAAAGACGTCGTGGGCCATACATGGGCCAAAAGTGAAATGGGTTGGTGTTATATTCGATAGCCCACATGACGTTGTTGGGCCGATTTCCTTTAGGGCCTAACGGGCCGTGAGTTAACAGGCCATAAAAATCGGCTATTTGCGAAGAGACCGTTAACAGGCTTTTCATGGGCCAGCCCGTTAACTTTTAACCAAGTCAAACGGGCCGGCTTTGTAAGCTAAATGGGCCAGTGGTGGGCCGTGGCACATGTCGACATATCATAGGCACCTATCTGACCCACTGACGAGCTGACACGTGTTTCGTAAGGCCAATAAGAATTTTACACATGGAAATTTCCCATTAGTCGGGGCTGTTAACGGGTTATCGGATCCAAAACCTGACCCGATAGCTTAACGGCGTTCCGTTACGGCGGATGCTACGTGTCGGTCACCCTTGACGAAAGCACTTCTGTCACGCGCGATTTATCGTCATGGAAGTGGACACTTCCATGATGATAATTTTGGTAATGTCATGGAACACTTCTACGACAGCACATGTATGACTATCTTGATTCTGTCATAAAATCGTCAGGATGTACATGCATGACAAAAAACGCGACCTACTGTGACAAACTCGTATCATCATGGAAGTGTATTTTTTTTGTAGTGCGAGCTCCTCCTTCATCTTGACATTGTGGACGCCATCGGAAAAATCTGAGATGATGGCCTCATCCGTCACCTTGGGGATTTTGAGGCGAACATTGTTGAAGCGCTGGATGTACTTCTGCAGGGTCTCTCCTAGCTGCTGCTTGATGCGGCGCAGGTCATCTGCAGCCGGAGGGCGGTCGTGAGTGCCCTGGAAGTTACTTTGACATCAAGATCATAGAATTTCTGCTCAACTATGCTCTCCAAGCTCTCCTAGTTTTGAGTCAGGGTGGCCAAGCCCTTCTCAATCCTCAAGGTGGATTGGATCAGATATCCAAGCTGATCTTGCTTGGATTTCAAGAACACTTGAGATGCCTCTTCAACATTTGGCATTCTTGCAGCTTTCTGAGCTTTAGCTTTGGCTTTCTTCTCCTGTGCTTGAACTGATGATGGTTCATTCTCATCCATCACAATAGTGTTGTCTTTAAATTCAGGGTATATGGCCAGGTGTTCCTTATCCAATAGATATTTGCCTGTGCCCATCTTGGAGTTGATGAGCTCCTGAATTTGTGGGACATACCCACAGCTTCTCTTCTGATCAGCTGTTGTCCTTTTGATTGTCTCTACAATCAGACTCATGACTTTGAACTTTTGAGGCACATCAAACAAATGTAGCAAATTTATAGCATGTCCTCTGATCATCTTGTGATCACCTGGCTTGGGTAGCAATGTGTGCCTTAGGATCCAGTTGATGGTAGGCAGACCAGACAACAAGAAGTGGACAGATCCAAACTTATGAGTCTCTAAAGCATCATCTGGGATATCTCTGTACATGTGCGCCATAGTGTTGTGGTCTTTCTTCTTCTCGGCATAAACATCCAAGTCATCTTCATGTTCCTGAATCTTTCCTGATCTTCTCGGCATAAACAATCACAGTCCTGAATCTTTCCTGATCTTCATATTTTCTGCAACAAGATGTGCATCATTGTGGTCAGGGATCTTGGGCTTGAGCTTCCTTAGCACTTGGGCTTCATCATCTTCTTCATCAATAGTCTCAGGCACCGGGCCCTTGTTCTTTTCTGCAGTTGGAATGTTTCTAGTGCTTCTCTTTGGAGCAGACTTCTGAGCTGGAGCTTTGGGAGCAGACTTGGGCTTTGATGGAGTAGCCCCTAATCTGATTGCATCTCCCATAAGCTTCTGAGCTTTGGGTGCTGGTGCAGCATCCTCTTCTTCTTCATCATCTCTCATCATGGAGGATCTACCAAGTACTCTGGAGTGGTCTTCTTGACCCTTTCCTTCCTTTTCTTTCCTTCTCCAACTGCCTCTTCAGTTGGCTTGGAGGTATCAGCAGTTGAGGCTCTGGCCTTTGACATGAGAATCCTCTTTGCTGGAGCCTTCTTGTGCATCCCTGGCTTTGTTGTAATAGCTGAGCCGTACTCTTTCTTCAGCACATTTTTCCTTGAAGTGGCTTCATCCTCAACGGCCACATAATCCTCATCTTCAGAATCTGAGGTTTTCTTCTTCCTTGTCCTGGTAGCTCCTTTTGGCAAGTTACTAGGTGTGCTCCTGCTGCCCTCATCAGAAGTGCTAGAGGGACTAGTTCCCTCACTCATATGAACCTGCTCCTTAGACTTGTTCTGACTGTCACTTTGATCAGACATCTTCAGGAAAACTGTAAGCAGACCCTGTGAATAGGTTGTAGATGAGGTAGAGTAGATGAGCATCACAAAGTACAGAGGTTTTGCAAAACAATTGAGTCAAAAAGCTTAGTTTTAGTTCTCTACAGAAGTGATCTCGGAGCTACCGAATTGACAAACTCGGTGATACCGAAGCAACACTTGGAACCTAAACTAGAGAACTCGGTTGAGCCGAGTCACAGTTCGGTGGAACCGAGATTGCTAGGGTTTCACAGAATCTTGAACTCGGTCACACCGATTTGCACGTTTTGGTTGGACCGAAAAGCGCATGTGCAATGGCCAAGGCCGAATCGGTGAGACCAATTTCTACATTTCGGTTGGTCCGAGATGAGTTCTGCGGAGAGCTAACCCTAAATTTTTTGAATCAATATAGACCTAAGGAAGTTTTAGCTAGATGGATCAATCTCAATCGTGGCAAGAAACATGGCATTGTCCTTGTGCTAGGAATCGGAGTGAAAAAGACAGCACAAGGGGTCGAACACTTCCCCTAGAGCGGCGAGTGGTCGCTACGGTGGCAACGGCGGAGCAGATTGCCGTTCACGGCGGCAGAGACCAGCGGCGGGAGGTCGCTGGCAGCGAGAGGACGATCCGAAGACCCGAAGAGGCAGAGCAGGTTACGCGTGGGTGAAGGGTTTTGGAAAATTTTCCAAAATTTGACCCGTCAGTATATATAACCTGACCCTGTCGGTGTGACCGAGTGGAACAACTCAGTGGCACCGAGATGCAAAACTGTAGGCAGTTACTGCAACTCGGTGTGACCGAGAGGTTCTAATCGGTTGCACCGAGATTGAAAACCTAGATCAACTAAGTGATCTCGGTAGGACCGAAAAGGATGAATCGGTCAGACCGAAATGCACAAAGAGGTTTTGGAAGTTTAAGTCTATGACGAATCAGGGACTCCGAGTGCTCCTCACACAGAGTGGTTCGAATCTGACTTGATCAAACTTTGTGATGTACCATGAATAGAGTTTGAGACGAGGAAAGCATAGATAGCTAGAGGGAGTTCTTAGGCATTCTTGTCCATCCATTTGGCAAAAGAGAAAGAGCCAAACAATCAAAGCAACAAATGGATGTCCTCGAATGAGAGAAATATGCATCCAACATGCTCACACAATAAAATGGCAAATGAAATATGTGACACAGCATGCACAGACACTCTAGCATCTATCAAGCAATTGGCGATGACCAGGTCATCTATATATGAGTATATTGACTTAGGAGTCAAATGAGAACATTTGATCATAGGTCATACTCGTCGTTTAGGCACATGTGGGGTTATCACTTTTACATAAAGCATTGTTGTGCTCACACCATTAGAGTTGCTTTAGCTCAATTTTAGAGTAAAGCTCCCCCTAGATGTGATATCCCCCCCTAAGAGGGATGAACTAACCTTGGGTTTTGTCGATGAGTACTTCATGTAGGTAATGAAGATGAGGATGCTCAATGTTGATGTAGATCATTTGGAGCAATCCTTTGGAGTGAGTTGCACTTTCAATACCTACACGTGTTTGTCCCACAAGGAACAAGCAAGGATATCCATAGACATAGAGTGATGTATACACGAGATGATGTCCATGAAAGGATTAGGTTACCTTGTCCCTTATCTTACCAACAAGAGGGTTTGTG
Source organism: Triticum urartu (assembly GCF_056163025.1). NCBI lineage: Eukaryota > Viridiplantae > Streptophyta > Magnoliopsida > Poales > Poaceae > Triticum > Triticum urartu. Next base: position 225,193,820 of record NC_141878.1, read on the forward strand.
ACTCCTTGAACTAGTGCAAGATATGGAAGTTGTTTGCACTTGTTATTGCCAAATGATAAGAGTGATGTATGTTGGCGGAGTCACCCTCAAGAACTCTCTAGTTCTTCTTCTTAGGGATCCACACCATCTTGATGGGAATCCTTGGAATTTTAGTCATACTTGATGAGGTAGAACTTGATGTAGTCTTGGGAACCCACTTGACCAAGGCCTTAGGAGCTTCTTAAAATGCATCAATCTCCTCTTGAAGCTTGTCCTTGCCTTTTTTCTTGTGGTCTTGAGGTGGAAGATCATCTTGAGCTTGTGTTCCTTGGAAAGAAGTAGGATCATACTTCTCTTGTTGAGGAACAAACTTCGTCTTGGGGTATTGATCTTCTTCCCACTCAACTCCATTGGCATTGAACTTTTGTTCAAAACCAACACCTTGATTCTTCCGGTGTCTTCCTTGCTTGCGTACAATTTCCTCAAATTGCTTACTTCCAACAAGGCTCTTGTGAACACCTTTTTCTATAATTCCCTTCAATAAGCTATTTTCTTGCTCAAGTGTAACTTGGCTAAGAGAATCATTAGTGGAATCAAGAGAACTACTAGAAGCAACATCATTGGGTTTAGCATGATTATTGTTACTACTAGAAGAAGAATCTTTCTTAATCTTGTTGCTAGATTTAACGTGTGGCATGTAAGTAGACAAGAGTAAACGCTTGGCAATGTAAGAAGAACTCTTCTTGCGAAGATCATCATTGATCGCTTTTAAGAACCCATGCTCTTGCTCAAGGTTGAGCTTTTTGAAGCGTAACTTCTCATGAGTCTTTAAAAGCTCTCGATGATTTTCCAAGGTAGTTTCACCCATGCTCTTGCTCAAGGTTGAGCTTTTCGAAGCGTAACTTCTCATGAGTCTTTAAAAGCTCTCGAGGATTTTCCAAGGTAGTTTCATGATCTAACTTAAGAGTGTTTAGCTCTTTAGTTAGACGCTCAATCTCCTTCTTATCACCGTCATTCGTTTTTTCTTGATTAGCATGATTAATAGCAAGTTCATCATAGTTTTCATCACTAGAATTGTCAACAAGTAAATCATCATCACCTAGCCAGTCATCTTCATCACTATTGAAATCAACATACTCGGGGTGTGATACCTTTGGACCTTTAGCCATGAAGCATCTTCCAATTCCTTCATTTGGTGACTCAAATATGTCATAGGAGTTGGTTGACACAAGTGCTAGACCGACAACACCTTCATCTTGAGTATAATCAGAGTCGGAGTGATAACTTCTCTTGGAGTGATCATCGGAGTCTGAGCCGGATACCCATTCACCAACATGAGCTTGATGTCTTCGTTTTGTGTAGCCCCTTGATGATTTGTCCTTCCTTTCTGAATCCTTGCTTCTCTGTGATGTTCTTCGTTCATAACAGTCATCTCTACCCCTCCTCTCTCTTGATGGTGATTCTTCTCTCCTACTTCTTCTCTTGGGAGAATCTTCTCTTCTTTTGTAGGGAGCCGTACACTCATTGGAATAGTGTCCATGTCTTCCACAATTGTAGTAGTTATGCTCACGACTAGAAGATCTTTTGTCATTGTAGGAACTTGACTTGGAACTTCTTTCCTTGCTTCTACTCTTGTAGAACTTGTTGAAGTTCTTCACCATTAGGCTCAATTCTTCATTGAAGGTTTGCTTCTCATTTGATGATGTGGGGGCATCACATGAGGCTTTGTAAGCACCACTTGACTTGTTGTGAAGCTCTTCCTTATCCCTAAGTGACATCTCATGAGCAACAATTCTTCCAATGACTTCCGTTGGCTTGAGATCTTTGTAGTTGGGTATCATTTGAATCAATGTGCACACGGTATCATATTTTCCATCCAAGGCTCTTAGGATCTTCTTGATGATGAATCTATCGGTCATCTCTTCACTTCCTAAGTCGGCAATCTCATTTGTGACGAGAGCAAGCCTAGAGTACATTTCAGCGACACCTTCACCATCCTTCATTTTGAACTTGTCAAGTTGACTTTGAAGCACATCCAATTTGGATTCCTTGACGGAGTCGGTACCTTCGTGCATATCAATCAAAGTATCCCAAATTTCCTTTGCATTCTCAAGACGGCTGATTTTGTTAAATTCTTTGCGGCACAATCCGTTGAATAGAATATCACAAGCTTGAGCATTGTATTGTAGCATCTTCAACTCTTCCGCAGTAGCTTCACGGTTCGATTCTCTCCCATCAAAGAAATCACCTTGCAAGCCAATACACACAATAGCCCAAACGGCGGGGTTATTTCCAAGAATATGTATTTTCATCTTATGCTTCCAACTAGCAAAATTTGTACCATCAAAGTAAGGACCTCTACAGTGGTAATTTCCCTCGCTAGACTCCATACTCTCCTAGGTTGTGAAACCAAGGCTATGACCACCGAAAGCATGGAAATCAAAGCAAATGGAGACCAAAGCTCTGATACCACTTGTAGGATCGAAAGTATGTCTAGAGGGGGGGGGTGATTAGACTACTTGACCAAATAAAAATCTAGCCTTTTCCCAATTTTAGTTCTTGGCAGATTTTAGCAACTTTGCACAAGTCAAGCAATCAACCTACACATGCAATTCTAAGAGTATAGAAGCGGAAAGTAAAACAATTGCATATGAAGGTAAAGGGAGGAGTTTGGAGGGATCAAACGCAATGTAGACACGGAGATTTTTGGCGTGGTTTCGATAGGTGGTGCTATCGTAGATCCACGTTGATGGAGACTTCAACCCACGAAGGGTAACGGTTGCGCGAGTCCATGGAGGGCTCCACCCATGAAGGGTCCATGAAGAAGCAACCTTGTCTATCCCACCATGGCCATTGCCCACGAAGGACTTGCCTCACTCGGGTAGATCTTCACGAAGTAGGCGATCTCCTTGCCCTTACAAACTCCTTGGTTCAACTCCACAATCTTGACGGACGCTCCCAAGTGACACCTAGCCAATCTAGGAGACACCACTCTCCAAGAGGTAACAAATGGTGTGTTGATGATGAACTCCTTGCTCTTGTGCTTCAAATGATAGTCTCCCCAACACTCAAATCTCTCTCATAGGATTGGATTTGGTGGAAAGAGGATTTGAGTGGAAAGCAACTTGGGGAAGGCTAGAGATCAAGATTTATGTGGTAGGAATGGAATGTCTTGACCTCAACACAAGTGTAGGTGGTTCTCTCTTAGAAAATGTATGTTGGAAGTGTAGGCATGCTTTGATGGCTCTCTCCATGAATGAAGAGTGGGTGGAGGGGTATATATAGCCTCCACACAAAATCTAACCATTACACACAATTTACCAAACTCGGTGGGACCGAATCATGAAACTCGATGGGACCGATGTAGTTCAAAATGTGAACATTAGGATTTTCGGTGGGACCAACACGTCAACTCAGTGGGACCGATTTCTTTAGGGTTAGGGCATAACGTAATCTCGGTGAAACCGATTACACAAACTCGGTGAGACCGATTTTGGTAATAGACAAACAGAGAGTTGGTTAGGCAATCTCGGTGGGACCGATTCGCTCTTTCGGTAGGACCGAAACGTTACGAAAGGGAAACAGAGAGTTTGCATTGCAATCTCGGTGGGACCAATCGCTCATCTCGGTTCGACCGAAATGCTACGAAGGAAAACAAACAGATTACAATCCCATCTCGGTGAGACTGAGATCCCTGTCGGTGAGACTGAAAAGACTAGGGTTTCTGGCAGTGGATATGTCAAGAGAACTCGGTGGCGCCGGATAGAGAATTTCGGTGGGGCTGAGTTTCACTTTTGGTTTGGGACATATGTGGATATGAGAAAGTAGTTGAAGGCTTTGGAGCATATCACTAAGCATTTTGAGCAAGAAACTCATTAAGCAACACCTCACCCCCTCTTGATAGTATTGGCTTTTCCTATGGACTCAATGTAATCTTGGATCACTAAAATGAGAAATGTAGAGTCTTGTGCTTTGAGCTAGAGCCAATCCTTTTGTCCTTCGGATTGTGAGGGGTCCACTTTCTAATCCATGCCATTCCAATCATTGAGCTTTCCTGAAATATTTATCTTGAAATAGCATTAGCTCAATGAGCTATATGTTGTAAGGAATTACCAAAACCACACAGGGATAGTTGCACTTTCAGAAACCAGTTCGCCATGACCTTCTCGTCGCCGTTGGCTGCCTCGGTGCTCATCCCGTAGAGCTGCAGGGACTCCATAGGGTCGGGGGTGCCATCGTAGCGCGGGGGCAGATCCGGCTTGAACTTTCCTGGTCAAACGACGGAGCGCAGCTCGGGAGTGAAGGCTCGGCAGCTTGTTGTGGTCTCCGGAGCCTGTCATGGTGGTGGAGCCTGGTCTTGGTACCCACGCACCGCCACCGCAGGTGGCGTGCGGTCTTGACATGGTGGTGCGGGGAGTGTAGGAGCGTTTTCCTGTGGCCGGGGAACCTCCTGGCAGCTTCCTTCTTCGTGCGCGGGCACACGGCGTGGCGGATCACGCGCGGGACCACGTGTATTTGGGCGAGGACACCGTCTTGGTGCGGAGGAGGCGGGGCCCCTCCGTGAGCCGTGCATCTCGGCGCGAGGGCGCCATCTTGATGCAGGGGCGGCAGAGGTGCTCCGTGAGCTATGTCGCCTACGGCTGGAGGTGGGCGAGGCAGCGAGAGGGATGGTGCAGGAGAGCCCCCAGCGGCGCTGATGAGCTCGGCGATGCGGTCCAGCCAGTCTTCGTAGAGGTCATCGACTGGGTGGTAATGCAGGAGCTCACGTGCCATGAGAAACGCGGCCTGCACATCCGTGGGCGTGCGATGAGCGTGGGACGATGAGCCGGCCGGAGTCAATGACGGGGTGGCGGTGTGGCTGTCTCGCCGCACAGAGGGGTGCAGCGACGACGCTTGCTGCTCGTTTGCTGTCGGGCCGGTAGAGGCGTTGGCAAAAGGTGATGGAGAATGGCGGGGAGGTCCACCGACGGGAGCTGTCTGGGTGACGCGAGCGGCGATGGCGGCGTGGCGCTCAGCGCGGGCTCGCCGAGCGTCTGACATGGATGCGATGGAGCCGCGGAACGTGGATCGACAAAGAGAAAGCTTCAGCGCATCCCTACCTGGCGTGCCAAATGTCGGATTTCGGGTTCTGACAAAACCCTTGAGGTTCAAACACTGGGGTGCACACGAAGATCTTTCTCCTCAGCTCACGTTCTCGCAACGATCTCAAAGCCTAGCTCGCCGAACCTGAAGAACAAGAGACACAAGAGTTTATACTGGTTCGGGCCACCGTTGCGGTGTAATACCCTACTCCATTATGGTGTGGTGGATTGCCTTGTAGGCTGAGGATGAACAAGTACAAGGGAAGAATTGCCTCCTGAGGAGAGGTGTTCTTGAGCTCGGAGAGCTTGTGTGGTTGAGGGTGGAATGGATCTGATCCCCTTCCTACGGTGGTTGCTAGTCCTATTTATAAAGGCCCTGGTCCTCTTCCCAAATATTAGGCGGGAAGGGATCCCAGAACGGCCAATTTTAAGGGGGACAACTAGTACAAGCTATCCTGACAAAAGGTGGTCTTCGCCTGCCAAAGGCTCTGGTGATGACGCCGTCGTGGGCTCCGTGATGACCTCCGTCCTGCTGGTCTTGGTCTGGTTGCACCAATATGGAAACCTTTGCCTGATGCCTCGGGACTCCTCGCCTGCACCTGCTCGTTTAGCATCAAAGATGCAACTGGTGCTCTGCGCCTGCTGGGGCCCTCCTAGCACCCAACTAGCCCTGGTCGTCATGGCTCACGTCACGGGAACCTCACGAGGTGCCCCTTACCTTCATCTCTCCGCTCCTTGGGAGCCAGCCTAGTGAGGCTGCCCCTGAGGAGGTCTTGTGTCGTCCGCCTCGCGAGGCTTGGCCCCTCGTGGGGGTCTTGAGTGTTTGCTGGTGAAGATGGGCCGTACCAGGCTGCTGGGGGAGCCATGCCGTGGGCCGCAGGTAGGCATGTCTGGGGACCCCCATTCCCAGAACGTCGACAACTTTCCACTCAAATCATCTTTCCACCATAGCCAAATATGTGAGAGAAAGTTGAGTGTTGGGTAGACTATCATTTGAGTCACAAGAGCAAGGAGTTCATCATCAACGCACCACCTATTACCTTTTGGAGAGTGGTGTCTCCTAGATTGGTTAGGTGTCACTTGGGAGCCTCCGTCAAGATTGTGGAGTTGAACCAAGGAGTTTGTAAGGGCAAGGAGATCACCTACTTTGTGAAGATCTACCCAAGTGAGTCAAGTCCTTCGTGGGCGGTGGCCATGGTGGGAGAGACAAGGTTGCTTCTTCGTGGACCCTTCGTGGGTGGAGCCCTTCATGGACTCGCACAACCTTTACTCTTCGTGGGTTGAAGTCTCCATCAACGTGGATGTACGATAGCACCACATATCGAAACCACATAAAAAATCTCCGTGTCTACATTGTGTTTGCCTTCTCCAAACCCTTCCCTTTACCTTCATATGCAATGTTTTACTTTCCGCTGCTACACTCTTAGAATTGCATGTGTAGGTTGATTACTTGACTTGTGCTAAGTTGCTAAAATATACCAAGACTTAAAATTGGAAAAGGTAGATTTTTGTTTGGTCAAGTAGTCTAATCACCCCCTCTACACCTACTTTCGATCCTACAAGTGGTATTAGAGCTTTGGTCTCCATTTTCCTTGATTTCCATAGCTTTGGTGATCATAGGCTTGGTTTCGCAACCTAGGAGAGTATGGCATCTAGCGATGGAAATTACCACCGTAGAGGTCCTTGCTTTGATGGTACTAATTTTGCTAGTTGGAAGCATAAGATGAAAATGCATATTCTTGGACATAACTCGCCATTTGGGCTATTGTTTGTATTGGTTTGCAATATGAATTCTTCGAAGATGGAAGAGAACCGGATCGCGAAGCAACCGTGGAAGAATTGAAGATGTTGCAATACAACGCTCAAGCTTGCGCTATCCTCTTCAATGGATTGTGCCCTGAAGAATTCAACAAAATCAGTCGCCTTGAGAATGCAAATGAAATTTGGGTTACTTTGGTTGATATGCACGAAGGTACCGAGTCCATCAAGGAACCCAAATTGGATGTGCTTCAAAGTCAACTTGACAAGTTCAAAATGAAGGATGGTGAAGGTGTCGCTGAAATGTACTCTAGGCTTGCTCTCACCACAAATGAGATTGCCGGCTTAGGAAGTGAAGAGATGACTGACAAATTCATCATCAAGAAGATCCTAAGAGCCTTGGATGGAAAATATGATACCATGTGCACCTTGATCCAAATGATGCCCAATTACAAAGATCTCAAGCCAACGTAAGTCATTGGTAGAATTGTTGCTCATGAGATGTCACTCAAGGATAAGGAAGAGCTTCACAACAAGTCTAGAGGTACTTACAAAGCGTCATGTGATGCTCCTACAACATCAAGTGAGAAACAAGCCTTCAATAAAGAATTGAGCCTAATGGTGAAGAACTTCAACAAGTGAAGAAAAGAGAGAAGTTCCAAGTCAAGGTCCTACAATGAGAAAATATCTTCTAGCTGTGATTGCAATTGCTACGATTGTGGGAGACCCGGACACTACTCTAGTGAGTTTACGGCTCCCTACAAAAGAAGAGAAGACTCACCTAAAAGGAGAAGCAAAAGAGAGGAATCACCTCCAAGAGAGGGAAGGAGCAGAGATGATTGTTATGAATGAAGACCCTCTCGCAGAAGCAAGGATTCGAAAAGGAAGGACAAGTCATCAAAGAGCTACACAAGACGAAGACATCAAGCTCATGTTGGTGAATGTGTATCCAGCTCCAACTCCGACAAGTACTCCGAGAGAAGCCATCAATCCGACTCCGAATATACTCAAGATGAAGGTGTTGCCGGTCTTGCGCTTGTGTAATCCAACTCCTATGACATATTTGATTCACCAAACGAAGGATTGGAAGATGCTTCATGGCTAAAGGCCCCGAGGTATCACACCCCGAGTATCTGATTTCAATAGTGATGAAGATGATTTGCTAGGTGATGATGATTTACTTGTTGACAACTCTAGTGATGAAAACTATGATGAAACTGCTATTAATCATGCTAATCAAGATAAAATGAATGACGTTGATAAGAAGGAGATTGAGCATCTAACTAAAGAACTAAACACTCTCAAGTTAGCTCATGAAACTACCTTAGAGGATCATTGAGAGCTTTTAAAGACTCATGAGAAGCTATGCTTTGAAAAGCTCAATCTACGTAAGAAAAGTTCTTAAAAGCAATCATTGAGTGCAGGTTCTTAAAAGCAATCAATGATGATCTCCGTAAGAAAAGTTCTTCTTACATTGCCAAGAATTTACTCTTGTCTACTTACATGCCACAAGTAAAATCTAGCAACAAGAGCAAGAAATATTCTTCTTCTAGTAGTAACAATAATCATGTTAAATCCAATATTGTTGCTTCTAGTAGTTCACCTGATTCCACTAATGATTCTCTTAGCCAAGTTACACCTGAGCAAGAAAATAGCTTATTGAAGGGAATTATAGAGAAAGGTGTCTACAAGAGCCTTACCGGAAGTAAGCAATTTGAGGAAATTGTGTGCAATCAAGGAAGGCACCAGAAGAATCAATGTGTTGGTTTTGAACGCAAGTTCAATGCCAATGGAGTTGAGTGGGAAGAAGATCAATACCCCAAGACGAAGTCTGTTCCTCAACAAGAGAAGTATGATCCCACTTCTTTCGAGGGAACACAAGCTCAAGATGATCATCCACCACAAGACCACAAGCTAAAAGGCAAGGAAAAGCTTCAAGAGGAGATTGATGCATTTGAAGAAGCTCCTAAGGCCTTGGTCAAGTGGGTTCCCAAGACTTCATCAAGTACAACTACAACTCCAAGGATCCGCATCAAGTTGATGCGGGTCCCAAAGAAGTAGAACTAGAGAGTTCTTGAGGGTGACTCCGCCAACATACTTCACTCATATTCATTTTGGCAATGACAAGTGCAATCAACTTTCACATCTTGCACTAGTTCAAGGAGTCACAAACCCTCTAGTTGGTAAGGTAAGGGAAAAGGTAACCTAATGCTTTCATGGACAATATCATATGTGTATTTCACTCTATGTCTATGGATATCCTTGCATGTTCCTTGTGGGACTAACCCATGTAGGTATTGAAAGTGCAACTCACTCCAATGGATTGCTCCAAATGATCTACATCAACATTGAGCATCTACATGTTCAACACCTACATGAAGTCATCATCGACAAAACCCAAGGTTAGTTCATCCATCTTAGGGGGATATCACATCTAGGGTGAGCTTTGCTCTAAGAATTGAGCTAAAGCAACTCTAATGGTGTGAACACAACAATGCTTTATGTAAAAGTGGTAACCCCACTTGTGCTTAAACGATGAGTATGACCTATGATCAAATGTTCTCATTTGACTCCTCAGTCAATATACTCATATATAGATAACCTAGTTATAACACCCCGGATGCAACTTTCCATAATTGTAACTCCGACTCTTGCCTTTTCCGGAGATGCGATATGATATCCCCTTCGTGGTTGGGTTTTTGTTTTCATTTTGCATTTTGTTCATGTCATGCATTTCATATCATGTCATCATGTGCATCGCATTTGCATTCGTGTTCGTCTCATGCATCCGAGCATTTTCCCCATTGTCCGTTTGGCAATCCGACACTCCCGCATGCACTCGGCGCACCCCTCTTGTCTCTTTTGGTGTGCGGGAGAAAAACGTTCTCGGAATGGGTCGAGATTTGTCAAGTGGCCTTGGTACACCACCGGTAGACCGCCTGTCAAATTTCGTTCCATTTAGAGGCCGTTTGATGCCCCAACGGTTAACCGGGTAACCGCAAAAGCCTCTTTTGTGTTGCAGCCCAATAACCCATCTAAGCCACCTCCATGTTCTCCGTCGCCGGATCACGATCGTGTGGGCGAAAACCGCACTTCATTTGGACACTCCTACCTCCATCTACCTATAAATATGTGCCCCTCCCCAAAAATTTGCGGTCTAACCCTAGTCATTTTCCTCCTCGCGCCGCCGGACATGTCCATCCGTGCCAGACATGTCCGCCAGACCCGTTGCTCCGACCAATTGCGTGCCGCCACCTCAGCAGAGCCGTCGCTCCCGGCCAGTGGCATCGCACCACGTGTTCCGCCCCACCTCGCCGGCTTTCCCACAGCCGCGCGGGCCCGCGAGCCCACGGCTGGCCCGCGCATGCCGGGATCCCTGCCGCCGCGCCCGTTCCAGGGTCCTGCTCCCACCACCGCTCGAGGGGAGGAGCCCCTCAATCCTGCAGCCTTCAGCCAGCCTCGCCGGAGCTCGTTGTGCCGCCGCCGGAGACCTCTCAGGCGATCCCTCCACTGCCTTGCCTCCTTCCCTTCCCCCACTCTCTCTCACACGCCCTCTCTCTCCCTCGCAGGGCACAACCGGCGTCGGAGCTCCTCGTCCCCGGGAACCGCGTCCCCGTCAGCCGTCGCTCGCCTGCTCTCCATTCCTCCCGGATCCGTCTCTCTCTATTCCTCCCCACTGCTCTAGCCTGCCGGAGTCACCGTTGACCATGGCAGTGCCACCGCCCATGCCTCCTGCTCGTGCTCAAGCATGAGGGGGACGATGATGCTTGCTCGTCCTGCTCGCCCTCGTGGGCCACCGCACCCGGCCTGCTGCTCGCGGCCCAGCGGTCGGCCTGCTTCCTCTCCCCGTCCGGCCCATGGGACGCTAGGTGAGCGCCACCACTCTATTCCCCACCCGAGCGCTGGTTATGCTATCTGACGCTCGGACCTCCTTTTTTACTAAGTCCTGGAAATCCATGTTATTTTATGTCCTTTTCATCATGCTATATCTCGGTGACCGTGGCTCCAAATCATGCATATGATATGTCAAAATGTTTGTCTCATTGAGCTATTCATGTTCGCAACATTTCCATGCATGTTACTGTCCATTATGATGCCATTTTGATTGATGCAAGAGTGCTATAAAATGTTTAGCTGCTGGTGCTTATCAGATCATGGTGATTTGTCATTTTTGTTGCATTTGATGTATGCATCATGTGAGCATGAGGTCTACATGTGTTTTGAGATTCATCATGTCATCTTTACAGAGGTGCAAGTCTTGTATTTTTGTGATCTATGTGGTGACTAGCACAAGCATGCAAACTAGGCTCCGTGATGTTGCTGTTTTCAGGGAATTCGGATTTTGCAAAGTCCTATTCCTTCTATTATTTTGATGCCATGTAAACTTGATGCTACCATGAGATCCATGCTTATTTTGAGATACTTCAGTAAGGATGTTTTGAACATGTGGTTATGCTCTATCTATTCATGCCCCTGGTTGAAATTACGGAGTGCTCTAGAATGTTATTTGCATGCTCTACTTTTTCTATAAAATGTTCCTGGCAGTTTGTTAACATGTTAATCCATATTGCCATGGTTGTCGCTAGTGATCCATGCATCCTATTAACTTACTCTTGCCATGGTTAGATTCATGAACATGTCATCTTGCCATTGATATGCTTATGTTGTTATTTAATGCTTTGTGGTGAGTGGCATGAGCTTGCAAAGTTGCTATCATAAATCTGTTTATGCGATGCTCTGTTTTTCTTCTAAGTCTGAAACTGTTAATAAAACTTGGTATGTTTACATGGGTGCCATCATATCTTCTGTGCATTTTTGGCTTATGTTCAGTAAGGGACTTTGGTTCTATGAATTTTGTAGAATCTTGCCATGCCTTTGTTTGCTATGATATATTCCTGTAGGATGTTGTTTGCTAGCTCTAAACAGTGCTTCGTGATGGTTTTTTTGCTATGTTAGTTTTTTCACCAAGTCTGTGAAGCTGATACCTTTTGCACTTTTGCCATGCTTGTTTGAACCTGTTCTAGTCTGATTTAGCCGTAGCTCAATGTTCGTGTTTTGTCAAGAATCTCTTGTACATCACTGCCATATGATTTTTTGCTATGTTGGAGTGCAGTAGCTTAGTTTCTTGTTGCATTGTAAGTGGCATCATGTTGTTAATCACAGTTTTGCACCATTCTTGTTTTGCTTGCCATTTGCAAACCGTGCATCCGTTCCCGGTGATCTTTATATCCATTTCAACCAAAATCATCTCATCTTTCCAGCGACATACTTGGTTTGCCAAGTTTATGCCTTGATCATGCTTTCCTTCCGGAGCACGCATATGCATATGCATCGCATATCATATCTTGCATATCATGCCATGTTTCGCATCATGTTGCTTGTGCATTGCACCGTGTTTGATTGTCGTTCCTTTTCTTGTGTTCTTGCCTTGGATAGAGCCAGGAGACGAGTACGTGACCGAGGTACCTGTTGAGTACGCTATCGAGGATCAAGCTTTCATCAACTTTGAGAACTTTGTAGGCAAGATGACCATACCCTCGAAATCACTTCTATCTTTGCTTGCTAGTTGTTCGTTCTATCTCTATGTCGCGCTACCTACCACTTGTTATATCATGCCTCCCATATTGCCATGTCAAGCCTCTAACCCACCTTTCCTAGAAAACCATTGTTTTGCTACGTTACTACTTTTTCTCAGCCCCTCTTATACCGTTGCTAGTTGCAGGTGAAGTGAAGTTTGTTCCATGTTGGAACATGGTTATGTTGGGATATCACAATATCTATTATTTTTAATTAATGCATCTATATACTTGGTAAAGGGTGGAAGTCTCAGCCTTATGCCTGGTATTTTGTTCCACTCTTGCCGCCCTAGTTTCCGTCATACCGGTGTTATGTTCCTTGATTTTGCATTCCTTATGCAGTTGGGTGTCATGGGAACCCCTTGACAGTTTGCTTTGAATAAAACTCCTCCAGGAAGGCCCAACCTTGGTTTTACCATTTGCCTGACAACCACCTATTCTTTTCCCTTGGGAGTCATGCTCCCGAGGGTCATCTTTATTTTTAACCCCCCTGGGCCAGTGCTTCTCTAAGTGTTGGTCCGAACTGTGCGATGTCCGGTGCCCCCTGGGCAACCAAGGTCTATGCCAACTCGACGTCTTGCCCATCTGGTGTGCCCTGAGAACGAGATATGTGCAGCTCCTATCGGGATTTGTCGGCACATTCGGGCGGTCTTGCTGGTCTTGTTTTACCATTGCCGAAATGTCTTGTAACCGGGATTCCAAGACTGATCGGGTCTTTCTAGGAGAAGGAATATCCTTCGTTTACCGTGAGAGCTTGTGATGGGATAAGTTGGGACACCCCTGTAGGGTATAAACTTTCGAAAGCCGTGGCCGCGGTTATGTGGCAGATGGGAATTTTTTAATGTCCGATTGTAGAGAACTTGACACTTGTCTTAATTAAAATGCATCAACCGCATGTGTAGCCGTGATGGTCTCTTTTCGGTGGAGTCCGGGAAGTGAACACGGTCTTGTGTTATGCTTGAACGTAAGTAGTTTCAGGATCACTTCTAGCTTCACGACCGTTGCATTGCTTCTCTTCTCGCTCTTATTTGCGTATGTTAGCCACCGTATTTGCTTAGTGCTTGCTGCAGCTCCACCTCATTACCCTTCTCCTACCCATAAGCTTAAATAGTCTTGATCTCGCGGGTGTGAGATTGCTGAGTCCTCGTGACTCACAGATACTTCCAAACAGTTGCAGGTGCCGATGATACCAGTGTAGGTGATGCAACCAAGCTCAAGTGGGAGCTCGATGAAGATCTTGATTGTTGTTATGTGTCTTTTCCGGCTGATCAGTATTGGTGCCCAGTTGGGACAATCGGGGATCTAGCATTTGGGGTTGTCTTCCTTTAGTTTGGTTCTGTAGTCGGACCTTTGATTGTACTCTGGCTGATGTATGTTTAACTTGTATTTGTGTGAAGTGGCGATTGTAAGCCAACTCTTTATCCCTTTCTTATTCAGTACATGGGATTGTGTGAAGATTACCCCACTTGCGACTAAACCACCATGCGGTTATGCCTCTATGTCATGCCTCGACACGTGGAAGATATAACCGCATTGTGGGTGTTACAAGTTGGTAATCAGAGTCATCCCCGACTTAGGAGCCCCCTGCTTGATCGAATCGCTGACGTTATTAAGTCTAGAACAAAATGTTTTGAGTCTTAGGATTATATATATCGGAGAGTAGGATTATTTTTACTCCTCAGTCTCTTCGTCCCTCTGGTGAGGCCTCCTGACGTAGAAGTTTTGACTTTTATCTCCTCAAATTTCACTGAAATTTTTTTAGGATCACGCGGGTATCTTGGAATCGTTCCAATAGTCTTGTGACGAGAATATTGTTCTTGGTGCCTCCTGATATTTAGGGGTTGTGGCAGTGTCCTGGGGAGTTGAGCTCCGAGGTGTTGTCGTCACAATTTTATCATTGTAGTTCTGGAATACCTGAGTTCACCGATATCGAAAATCTCTTTTATGTAGTTGTTGGTGAGATAACCTCGACGCCACCGAGTACTAGGGCGGGAGTTCGGGAGTATTTCCATAACTCGTATAACGGATGCTTTTCGAAGGTTGAGGTACACAATTTCCGAAGGTTTCTTGGTTATGTGTTGAAGGATGGATACAGCTGGATGTAGGTATTGTTAGTTTGGGTGAGATATTATGCTTTCCTTGTATCCCGAACACCTGATTGCATAACCAGAAAGTTTTGGGAGTTTATAAGTGGGAATTCAAGTAGCTCCTAGAATATCTTTCCAACAGACACATGATGCGATATGGGATCTATCATATGTTTGTTTCCGGCTTATTTCACAAGCCAATCCTTTGTTTTGTTTTGAGTTGTGGTATTCAAGTTGCTTCAATGTCAAATGTGAATTCCATATACCTTTTCTAAATGGTGTTCGTTTCATCCGTCCCAAGCTGCCTTTGTTTTCCCACCCTCCCACCCTTTTCCTTCAAGAAATCAGATGTCTTAATCAAGTATCCTTTTATTAATGGGAAGTCTCTCCATTCTTTTCCTTCAATGTTCTTACCCGGTGGTTCTCATGAAGATGCTCAAAAATTCATCATTCATCATTCTTTTTTATTCTCCCGTGGATTCAATTCAAGCTTTCGGTGTTGATCATATTCCTTTCATTGTTTCAAATGCTTTCCCAAGCCGGTGCACCTCTTAATCGTTCATCTCTCTATTCATATCCAATGTGCTAAAGATATCTCGAAGATTTGTGTTTCCACTCTGTACTCGTTCAAGCTCCTTCGAGATTGTTATCTCATTCAAGCCATTTAATTCAACCGGCGCAATCTCTCTTTTAAATCGTTGAACGGTGTTTCTTTTGAGTGGGCCCTAACCCACAGGTCTTTTCCCAGGATTTTACCTGACTCTTCTAATCTTCCCGGAGTTACTCTCAAATTCTTTTCCAAGTTTAACGTGAGAATGAGTTATCATCAGTCAAATGCCTTCTCCAAGATCGTTTTTCAAATTATTTTCATCATTGGTTCAACTTTTCTAATATTCATTCCAGAGTACCTCAACAATTCAGGGTGGTGTTTCTCGTCGTCATTCTCTGCATTTGAAGACCGAAGAAGAGTTTCTCTTCAATCATATCTGTTCTCTTGAAGATTCATAGTTCTAGCTTGCTACCATCCTCTCATAATTGTTTTCGATTGTGAGAATTCTTTTCACCCATCTGGAGCAATTCAAGAGTCTTTTCAGATTGATTCTCCGTAGCCCATCATCTCAGAATTATTCATTCCAGCTTTTAGCTCTCGTTCTCCAAATCATACCTGTGCATCATTGAAGTTTTCTCTAATTAGATCGTGATCTATTCGTTCTCATGTATCTAAATTGCCTCAAGTATGTCATTCATTCTCTAATTCTCCCCGGTGTTTCTTTATCTTTTCTTCGTTCATCTTCAATTCTTACAGTGATTCGTTCAAGATTCCTTTCCTCTTGTTATCATCAATTCATTTTTTTTCAAATCCTCCCGGTGATTCATCGAAGACCTTCTCAAGTTTGCGCTATATCTATCTTAATCCTTTTTAAGAGAATAAGTAGTATGCCAAATCCGTTGCTTGTCATCAATTTACATTGGTGAAGGATGCGCATAACATAATTCTTATTCTTGTTTCATCCAAGTGATTGATTCATTCTTCCGGAGTTTGTTCACGATGAGTAAATTCTCGGTTCAAGTGAGTCATCTTTCTTTTTCTGAGTTCCAAGTTTTCCGCTATATCTCGTCGCGAAGCTCCATCTAAGTCATCGCAAGGCTTCACCTTATGTTCTCAACTTCTCTTCCTTTTATCATCCTTTTATTACCAGAGTTCTTCATGGAGGCTTTACATGGTGGTTCGTCAAGGATTCCATTCATTCTTCAATTGTTCTTCAAGTTTTCTCTCGAAGCTAAGATCCGCCAAGCTATACTCTAAAATAAACATGGTGCTCAACACATGTCTTGTTTTGAGGAGTTTAAGCATTCCTCAATTTGCAACCAAAGTGCAATTCTTTCATATCTCATCTTTTGAGGTGGTGTTATGTCATTGTTGATGATTTCCTTTCATGTTTCAGGTTTCACAAGTTTTCAAGAGTGACATATCTAAATCCATCATTTTCTCTTCGCTCAAGACATCTTTTCAACCCATCCATCTCTTCATTGGAGTTATATTGGGTTATATTTCACCTGAAGCTTTCCCTAAGGATTGTTTCTATTTATGGTGCTCATAAATTACCCAAGTTCTTCATTTATCCTCCCGGTGAAATAAGTTTCTCGTCTCCTTGTTGATATCAATCCAATCTTTTGTTTTCGTAGTGGCAGAATTTCGCCTCAATTTTGAGAAGTTCCCCATAAGCCCACTACAAGTTTATTCATTTCGTTGTTGTTTTTTTTTTCCAACAACTCCGTTGTAACCTTCTTGGAAGGGTGCTCTCCAAGCTCTTTGTGGAAGAAGTTGGCATTTTCTTCTCCATTCTTTCATTCCAATGATCTATCTTCTATTCTTTCTTACGGAGGCATTATGATGTTGCTCTCTTCACTCATCATCTCGAATTGTGAGGATCGTGTTGTTTTCATGCTTATCGATTAACCGGAGTGTTGTGTCCTCTGCTCAAGTTCTTTTCATCTTACCAAGTCTTTCATCTCTTTTCAACCTGAGTGCTGTCCGAATTTGTTCTTCCTCGTTCCTCTTTTCTAACAGAGTGTTTTCAACTTCGATCATCTCCGTTGTTTTCTTTTCTCAAATGGTTTAACCTCTCAAGGTTCATGGTTTCACTCGTTTGTCGAAGAAGAAACTTTGTTTTACCTCATCATCTTCCATTTTCCCTCCGGTGCCATCCTAGATCTCGGGACGAGATCCTCTTGTAGTGGTGGAGTGTTGTAACACCCCGGATGTAGCTTTCCATATTTGTAACTCCGACTCTTGCCTTTTCCGGAGACGCGATATGATATTCCCTTCGTGGTTGGGTTTTTGTTTTCGTTTTGCATTTTGTTCATGTCATGCATTTCATATCATGTCATCATGTGCATCGCATTTGCATTAGTGTTCGTCTCATGCATCCGAGCATTTTTCCCGTTGTCCGTTTCGCAACCCGACACTCCCACATGCACCCGGCGCACCCCTCTTGTCTCTTTTCGTGTGCGGGAGAAAAACGTTATCGGAATGGGTCGAGATTTGTCAAGTGGCCTTGGTACACCATCGGTTGACCGCCTGTCAAATTTCGTTCCATTTGAAGCCCGTTTGATGCCCCAACGGTTAACCGGGTAATCGCAAAAGCCTATTTTGTGTTGCAGCCCAATAACCCATCTAAGCCACCCTTCATGTTCTCCGTCGTCGGATCACGATCATGTGGGCAAAAACCGCACCTCATTTGGACACTCCTACCTCCATCTACCTATAAATATGTGCCCCTCCTAAAAAATTCGCGGTCTAACCCTAGTCATTTTCCTCCTCGTACCGCCGGATATGTCCGCCAGAAACTTCGCTCCGACAAATCGCGCGCCGCCACCTCAGCAGAGCCGTCGCTCCCAGCCAGTGGCATCGTGCCACGTGTTCCGCCCCACCTCGCCGGCTTCCCCGCAGCCGCGCGGGCCCGCGAGCCCACGACCGGCCCGGATCCCCGCAGCCGCGCCCGTTCTAGGGTCCCGCTCCCGCCACCGCTCGAGGGGAGGAGCCCCTTGATCCCGCAGCTTTCAACCGGTCTCGCCGGAGCCCGCGGTGCCGCCGCGCCGACCTCTTAGGCGAGCCCTCCTCCTCCTTGCCTCCTTCCCTTCCCCCGCTCTCTCTCTCTCTCACCCTCTCTCTCCCTCGCAGGGCACAACCACCGCTAGAGCTCCTCGTCACCGGGAACCGCGTCCCCGTCAGCCATCACTCGCCGGATCTGGCATCTCCACCCGAACCCGTCCCTCTCCATTCCTCCCCGCCGCTCTCGCCTACCGGAGTCGCCGTTGACCACGGCAGCGCCGCCGCCCCTGACTCCTGCACGTGCTCGAGCACGAGGGGGACAACGGCGCTTGCTCGTCCCGCTTGCCCTCGTGGGCCACCGCACCCGGCTTGCTGCTCGCGGCCCAGCGGTCGACCTGCTTCCTCTCCGCGTCCGGCCCACGGGCCGCTTGGTGAGCTCCACCACTCTATTCCCCGCCCGAGCGCTGGTTATGCTATCTGACGCTTGGTCCTCCTCTTTTTACTAAGTCCCGGAAGTCCATGTTATTTTATATCCTTTTCATCATGCTATATCTCAGCGACCGTGGCTCCAAATCATGCATATGTTATGCCAAAATGTTCGTCTCATTGAGCTCTTCATGTTAGCAACATTTCCATGCATGTTACTGTCCATTATGATGCCATTTTGGTTGATGCAAGAGTGCTATAAAATGTTTAGCTGCTGGTTCTTATCAGATCATGGTGATTTGTCATATTTGTCGCATTTGATGTGTGCATCATATGAGCATGAGGTCTACATGTGTTTTGAGATTCATCATGTCATCTTTACGGAGATACAAGTCTTGTATTTTTGTGATATATGTGGTGACTAGAACAAGCATGCAAACTAGGCTCCGTGATGTTGCTGTTTTCAGGGACTTAGGATTTTGCTAAGTCCTATTCCTGCTGTTATTTGGATGCCATGTAAAATATATGCTACCATGAGATCCATGCTTATTTTGAGATACTTCAGTAAGGATGTTTTGAGAATGTGGTTATGCTCTATCGATTCATGGCCCTGGTGAAATTATGGAGTGATCTAGAATGTTATTTGCTTGCTCTACTTTTGCTATAAAATGTTCCTGGCAGTTTGTTAACATGTTAATCCATATTGCCATGGTTGTTGCTAGTGATCCATGCATCCTATTAAATTTCTCTTGCCATGGTTAGATTAATGAACATGTAATCTTGTTGTTGGTATTCTTATGTTGTTATTTAATGCTTTGTAGTGAGTGGCATGAGCTCGCAAAGTTGTTATCATAAATCTGTTTATGCCATGCTCTGTTTTTCTTCTAAGTCTGAAACTGTTAATAAAACTTGCTATGTTTACATGGGTGCCATTATATCTTTTGCGCCTTTTTGGCTCATGTTCAGTATGGGAGTTTTTTTCTATGCATTTAGTAGAATCTTACCATGCCTTTGTTTTCTATGATATGTTCCTGTAGCATGTTGTTTGCTAGGTCTAAACAGTGCTTCCTGATGTTGTTTTGCCATGTCAGATTTTTCACCAAGTCTATGAAGTTGATATCTTTTGCACTTTTGCCATGCTTGTTTGAACATGTTCTACTGTGATTTAGCCGTAGCTCAGTGTTTGTGTTTTGTCAAGCATCTCTTGTACATCACTAACATATGCTTTGTTGCTATGTTGGAGTGCAGTAGCTTAGTTTCTTGTTGCATTCTAAGTGGCATCATGCTGTTAATCACAGTTTTGCACCATTCTTGTTTTGCTTGCCATTTGCATACAGTGCATCCGTTCTTGGTGATCTTTATATCGATTTCAACCGAAATCATCTCATCTTTCCAGCGGCATACTTGGTTTGCCATGTTTATGCCTTGATCATTCTTTCCTTCCGGAGCACGCATATGCATTGCATATCATATCTTGCATATCATGCCATGTTTCGCATCATATTGCTTGTGCATTGCACCATGTTTGATTGTTGTTCCTATGCTTGTGTTCTTGCCTTAGGTAGAGCCTGGAGACGAGTACGTGACCGAGGTACCTGTTGAGTACGCTATCGAGGATCAAGCTTTCGTCAACTCTGAGAACTTCGCAGGTAAGATGACCATACCCTCATAATCACTTCTCTCTTTGCTTGCTAGTTGTTCGTTCTATCGCTATGTCATGCTATCTACCACTTGTTATATCATGCCTCCCATATTTCCATGTCAAGCCTCTAACCCACCTTTCCTAGCAAACCATTGTTTGGCTATGTTACCACTTTTGCTTAGCCCCTCTTACAGCGTTGCTAGTTGCAGGTGAAGTTGAAGTTTGTTCCATGTTGGAACATGGTTATGTTGGGATATCACAATATCTATTATTTTTAATTAATGCATTTATATACTTGGTAAAGGGTGGAAGGCTCAGCCTTATGCCTGGTGTTTTGTTCCACTCTTTCCGCCCTAATTTCCGTCATACCGGTGTTATGTTCCTTGGTTTTGCGTTCCTTACGCGGTTGGGTGTTATGGGAACCCCTTGACAGTTTGCTTTGAATAAAACTCTTCCAGCAAGGCCCAACCTTGTTTTTACCATTTGCCTCACCACCACCTATACTTTTCCCTTGGGAGTCGCGCTCCTGAGGGTCATCTTTATTTTTAACCCCCCGGGCCAGTGCTTCTCTAAGTGTTGGTCCAAACTGGGCGATGTCTGGCGCCCCCTGTGCAACCAGGGTCTATGCCAACCCGACGTCTTGCCCATCCGTTGTGCCCTGAGAACGAGATATGTGCAGCTCCTATCGGGATTTGTTGGCACATTCGGGCGGTCTTGCTGGTCTTGTTTTACCATTGCCGAAATGTCTTGTAACCGGGATTCCGAGACTGATCGGGTCTTTCCGGGAGAAGGTATATCCTCCATTGACCGTGAGAGCTTGTGATGGGCTAAGTTGGGACACCCTGCAGGGTATAAACTTTCGAAAGCCGTGCCCGCGGTTATGTGGGAGATGGGAATTTGTTAATGTCCGGTTGTAGAGAACTTGACACTTGTCTCAATTAAAATGCATCAACCGCGAGTGTAGCCGTGATGGTTTCTTTTCGGCGGAGTCCGGGAAGTGAACACGGTCTTGTGTTATGCTTGAACGCAAATAGTTTCAAGATCACTTCTTGATCACTTCTAGCATCATGACCGCTGCATTGCTTTTCTTCTTGCTCTTATTTGCGTATGTTAGCCACCATATTTGCTTAGTGCTAGCTGCAGCTCCACCTCATTACCCTTCTCCTACCCATAAGCTTAAATAGTCTTGATCTCGCGGGTGTGAGATTGCTGAGTCCTCGTGACTCACAGATACTTCCAAACAGTTCCAGGTGCTGATGATACCAGTGCAGGTGACGCAACCGAGCTCAAGTGGGAGCTCGATGAAGATCTTGATTGTTGTTATGCGTCTTTTCCGGTTGATCAGTAGTGGTGCCCAGTTGGGACGATCGGGGATCTAGCATTTGGGGTTGTCTTCCTTTAGTTTGGTTCCATAGTCAGACCTTTGATTGTACTCTGGATGATGTATGTTTAACTTGTATTTGTGTGAAGTGGCGATTGTAAGCCAACTCTTTATCCCTTTCTTATTCAATACATGGGATTGTGTGAAGATTACCCCACTTGCGACTAAACCACCATGCGGTTATGCCTCTAAGTCGTGCCTCAACACGTGGGAGATATAGCCGCATCGTGGGTGTTACACTAGTCATCGCCAATTGCTTGATAGATGCTAGAGTGTTTGTGCATGCTTTTTCACATATTTCATTTGTTGTCTTATTGTGTGAGCATGTTGGTTGCATATTTTTCCCCATTCGAGGACATCCATTTGTTGTTTTGATTGTTTGGATTTTGTTTTCGCCAAATGGATGGACAAGAATGCCTAAGAACTCCCTCTAGCTATCTATGCTTTTCTCGTCTCAAACTCTCTTCATGCTACATTACAAAGTTTGATCAAGTTGAATTCGGACCCTCCGGGTGAGGAGCACTCAGAGCAACCCATCCATCAAGGGCTTAACTTCCAAAACCTCTCATTCCCTTCGGTCTCACCGAACTCGTTGAGTTGATCTAGGTTTTCATCTCGGTGTAACCGATTAGAATTGTTCGGTCTCACCGAGTTGCAGTAATCATTTGCGATTCTGCATCTCGGTGCCACTAAGTCGTTCCACTCGGTCACACCGACATGACTGGGTATATATATCCGCGGGTTGAGTTTTGGAAATCACTTCAAACCTCCAACCGCACCTACCCAGCTTTGCCGCCCCTCCTGGTCTCCGGAGCATCGCCGTTGTCGCCAGGGACCTCGTGCTGTTGGTCTCTGCCGCCGTCAACGGGAATCTTCGCCGCCATTGCCGCCGTAGCGAGTTCATCACGAAGTTAGGGTATGAACTCGATCCCTTTGTGTATTCCTTAACTCTGATTCTTGCACAAAGGACAATGCCATGTATCTAGCCACGATTGAGATCCTTCTATCGAACCAAAACTTCCTCTAGATTAGTTTTGATGCAGAAACTTAGGGTTAGGTTTCCGCCGAACTCATCTTGGACCGACCGATTTGGAGTATTCGATCTCACCGATTTGGCCCAGGCCATTGCACATGTACTGCTCGGTCCGACTGAAGTGCACAAATCGGTGTGACCGAGTTCACTTTCTCTATGAAACCCTAGCATCTCGGAGTCACCGAACTGTGTCTCGGTCTGACTGATTTCACATGTTTAGACTCTAAAGTTGCTTCGGTGTCACCGAGTTTTTCATATCGGTAAATCTGAAATGCTTTTTGTAGAAATCTAACATTAAGTTTTGTCTCAACTTTTTGCCAAAATAGCTGTGCTTTGTGATGTGCATCTACTCTATCTCTACCTATCTATTCACAGGGTCAGTGTCAGCCATGTCAGACAACAGTGACAGCCCGAACAGGTCAGAAGAGCATGCAAATCTCAATGAGGGCACTAGTCCCTCAAATAGCAGCTATGATGAGGGTAGCAGAAGCACCCCAAGCAATCTGCCTAAGGCTGCAACTAGGTAGAGGAAGAAGAGAAACTCTGAATCTGAAGATGAAGATTTTGTGGTTGATGAGGAGGTCACTTCGAAGAAGAAAGTGATCAAGAAGGAGCAAGTTGCTGCTGCTGGCATCAAGCCTGGAATGAGGAAGAAGGCTCCTGCTCAGAGGAAGCCCATGTCCAAAGCCAGGGCCTCCACTCTTGATACCATGAAATCAATAGAAGAAGAGGCTGCTGGGGGCAAGAAAAGGAAGGAAATGGTCAAGAAGACCATGGCCAGAGTAATTGGAAAGCCTTCCATGATGAAGGAATCTGATGAGGATGATGAAGAGGAGGAGGAAGAAGCTACTGGACCTCCACCAAAGTCTCAGAAACTCATCATGGGAGATGCTATCAAGTCTGGGGCTGCACCATCTAAGCCCAAGACAGCTCCCAAGCCATCTTCACAAGCTCAAGCTCCAAAGCCAACAACACCTAAGAGATCCACAATAAATATTTAAGCTGCAGAGAAGAAGAAGGCCCCAGTGCTTGAAGTTCAAGAGGATGAGGAGCAGCAAGTGCTCGGGAAGCTCAAACCAAAAATTCCAGATCATGATGACAATCACCCAATTGCTGAAAACATGAAAGTGAGGAAGGATGCAGGTCTTAGACTGTGGAGACAGACAGACCCATATGCTGTGAGGAGAAGGACCGCTGTGGAGTACAGGTTTCACACCAAGGAGCAGCAAGACTTTTATGAAACAGTTCTTCTAGACAAGAAGCCCATAGTCAGTGACATGAGATGGGTTGACTAGAAGTTCATTGATTACAATGAATATTACTTCCCTGGAGTTCATGAGAGCTTCAGAATGAATGGAGTGGACACTTTTGTTGGTCAGAAATTGACTAAATGGAATGATGAGATGGTGATGCAATTTTATCCCACTACACATTTTTACCTAGATGGCAAGATAGTCTGGATGACAGAAGGTACTAGGTACCAATCCTCCATTGCTAAGTGGGCCAAGCTGATCAATGCCCCTGAAGAGGTTGAGGATGATACAGATGTCTATGCCAAGCCCAGGAAAGACCATAACTCCATGGCTCATATGTATAAGGAAATACCTAATGATGCCTTGGAGACTCACAAGTTTGGCTCCATCTACTATCTGCTGTCAGGATTGACCACCATTAACACTATACTGAGGCACACCCTGTTGCCGAAGTCCGGAGATCATAGGATGATCCGTGGTCATTCAATCAACCTACTGCATATGTTTGATGTGCCTGAAAATTTCAAGGTGATGACATTGATTGTTGAAACGATCAAGAGGACTACTGCAGATCAGAAGAGGTCATGTGGATATGCCCCCCATATTCAGATGCTCATCAACTCCAAGATGGGAACATGCACATATCTACTAAATAGAGAGCACCTTCCCTTGAGGCCAGACTTTGAGGACAATGTTGTTGTCATGGATGCATCACATCCTACATCTGTAGAGGCTTAGGAGAAGCAAGAGAAAGAAAAGGCAACAAAGACTTCCAAGATGCCAGATGTCTCAGCTGTAAATCTCAAGACCAAGCAGGACCAGCTCAACTATCTGCTTGAGGCCACAGTGAGAATAGAGAGAGGACTATCCACCCTGACTCGAAATCAAGAGAGCCTTCAGAGGATCTTTGAGACAAAGCTGCATGACTTAGATGTGAAGGTCACTGAGATTCAGACCTTAGTTGAGAAGATTCAGGAAGATCTTGAGGACAGGAGTGACAGGCCAACCACAGAGGCCTTTCAGAGAGTGCCTAGAGCACATAAGTCTGTAGGTGTGCTAGTCAGTGATACGATAGCTACCACTTCAGCACCTGCAGCCACTGACCAGTTGCCCGTCCAGTTGCAACTCCTCCAGTTCCTCAGACATCATCAGAAACTTTTGCAGATGTTGTCCTCTCCAGGCCATATTCTTTACACCGGAGCTCCCGGAGATCGTGCTTAGAGTCCCGCATAGCACTATGCATTTTTGAGCTTTTTGATAACTTGTTGCCAAAGGGGAGAAAGTGCATAGATCATAGGCTGAGAGATAGAGAGAGAGAGTGTGTGTGTGTGTTTTGCTTTTGTTTGCCTCTCTTGCTACTTGTCGTTTGATCGTTTGCTTGCTACCATATTTGTGATTGTGTGAGAGATACTCTTATGATCATGTGTTTGATCATTATGCTTTAATGTATGCTTGAATGATGTTATCTTAATACTTATATATGGTCAATCATGTGTTGCCTTGGTGATGAGTGCATGTTATTTATATTCTATCATTATTGAGCGCTTCACCAAGATGTATGTGACATGGAAGAGTAACCCATGATCCTAATCGATCGTGCATTTACATTCAAAATCAAATTTTAAATAATGCGTAAAATTAGGGGGAGCTCTTGCGTATCACATACTTCTGAAAGCGATAATGTATTTCATTCTTATTATCATTTGTCGAAGCTTTGATCTATATGTTGTCATCAATTACCAAAAGGGGGAGATTGAAAGTGCAACTAATCCCCGGGTGGTTTTGGTAATTCATAACAACATATAGCTCATTGAACTAATATCCATTCAAGTTGAATATTTCAGAAAGTTCAATGATTGGCATGGCATGGACTAGAGATGTGGACCCCTAAAAATGCTAAGGACAAATATTGGCAAAAGCTCAAGACTCTTCATTTCTATTTTAGTGATCCGAGATCACATTGAGTCCATAGAAAAAGCCAATACTATTAAAAGGGGATGGGGTGTTGCTTAATGGTCTACTTGCTCAAAATGATAAGTGATATTCTCCAAAGCCCTCAACCACTTTCTCAAATCCAAATATGTCCTAAACCTAAAGTTAATCTCGGCCTCACCGATTTGATCTATCCGGCGCCACTGAGTTCCTTTGACATAGCCATAGCCAGAAACCCTAATCAGTTCGATCTCACTGATAGGGATTTTGGTCTCACCGAGATGGGATTGCAAACTCTCTGTTTCCCTTCGCAACATTTCAGTCTCACCGAAATGAGCGACCGGTCCCACCGAGTTCGCAAATAAACTCTCTGTTTCCCTTTCATAACGTTTCGGTCTTACCGAAAGGAGCGATCGGTCCCACCGAGTTTGCCTGACCAACTCTTTGTTTGCTCATTGTTGAAATCGGTCTCACCGAGTTCATGCAATCAGTCACACCAAGATGAGGTTTTGCCCTAACCCTGGCACATTGATCCCACCGAGTTGATCATGTTGGTCCCATCGATAATCCTAATGTTCACATTTTGAACTGAATCGATGTCACTGAGTTCACCTATTCAGTCTGACCGAGCTGGATCAAATGTGTGTAATGGTTAGATTTTGTGTGGAGGTTATGTATACCCCTCCACCCTTCTCTATTCAAGAGAGAGATCCATCAGAACATGCCTACACTTCCACTACTCATTTTCTGAGAGAGAAACACCTACTCATGTGTTGAGACCAAGACATTCCAATCCAACCACAAGAATCTTGATCTCTAGCCTTCCCCAAGTTGCTTTCCACTCAAATCATCTTTCCACCATAGCCAAATCTGTGAGAGAAAGTTGAGTGTTGGGGAGACTATCATTTGAAGCACAAGAGCAAGGAGTTCATCATCAACACACCATCTATTACCTTTTGGAGAATGATGTCTCCTAGATTGGTTAGGTGTCACTTGGGAGCCTCCGTCAAGATTGTGGATTTAAACCAAGAAGTTTGTAAGGGCAAGAGATCGCCTACTTCATGAAGATCTACCCAAGTGAGGCAGGTCCTTCGTGGGCGATGGCCATTGTGGGATAAACAAGGTTGCTTCTTCATGGACCCTTCATGGGTGGAGCCCTCCGTGAACTCGAGCAACCGTTACCCTTCGTGGGTTGAAGTCTTCATCAACGTGGATGTACGATAGCACCATCTTTCAGAACCACGCCAGAAAACTCCATGTCTACATTGCATTTGCCTTCTCCAAACCATTCCCTTTACCTTCATATGCAATGTTTTACTTTCCGCTGCTACATTATTAGAAATGCATGTGTAGGTTGATTACTTGACTTGTGCTAAGTTGCTAAAATCTGCCAAGACTTAAAATTGGGAAAATGCTAGTTTTTTATTTGGTCAAGTAGTCTAATGTAGCGACCCAATCCCAATGGACCGTAGTCTCTGTGCTTAAGTGTCATCCCTGGATCGGTATTGCTGACACACACATTACTCGAGGATTTATAACAGAGTTGAATCACACACTTATTACATCGAGTGTCTCAGAAAGATTACTTATTACAATAATATGGCTGAAGGCCATCTAAATAAGATAACTGCGGAAGCACCGAAGATAAATGAGTCCATCCAACTCCACGATAATACTAAGTGCATGGCAATGACCTATCGCACCTTACTCTTCGTCTGAAAATTCTGCAACATGATACGTTGCAGCCGTGTAGGTCAGAACATGCAATATGCTGGCAAGATAACACTATAGAGCAATGAACAAAATAACAACTATCACTACATGCAGATTTTGCTGGTGGAGGCTCTACGATTATCATTTGCATAAAGCTAATTTTTCCCTACAACAACGGAATATATTTTATTTACCTACAAATTTTATGTCGTTATTGAGAAGGTTCCTCCAACTCAATGCCAAAATAATAATTATAACCCAACAATTTCATTAAGCAAAGTGATGAGATCAAATCAATAATTCAAGTACCAGATACTCAAGATGTCCATAACCGGGGACACGGCTAACCATGATTAGTTTGTACACTCTGTAGAGGTTTGCGCACTTTTTCGCACAAGACTCGACCACATCCATGATCAGAAGATCGAGACATAGTCTTTCTAAAGCATTAACTCTTTACTCTGGGTAGACAGTACCACCTACTTTCCCCTACATCTGCTAGCCTACCACTAAAAGAGGTCACACAACTTACTCAACTATGCTAGAGCCCATAATGGCTTGTGGCTGCACACATAAGTTTCTAGCATGAATAATATTATGATCCCTTTGAGCCTGGGTGGCAAACCATAGGATGATCACATGGGTACTCCGGGATATCCTAGGACAACACTGGATTGCTCCAAGTGTCCGCAACCAGTCCACCCAGATGTGTATTAATGTAGCCACCTTAACTTTCCCTTAGTTATAAATAACTCTCATATCTTTCATGAATCTCACTAACAATCCACGTCTACGAGCATAGCAAAGCAATGCAATCTAAACGCAGTAACACCCGGGGTTTGAATATAAGACAATAGGTTCCTACCTCATCAACTACTTCCCAATACCCACAAGTTATCAAAAGTCCTACTCATGCAATGTTTGAGGGTTGAAACTAATGCATAAAAACTGGGTAATAAAGGGATATGATCAAAGTGTTACTTGCCTTGCTGATGATCGGAAAACCCTAGAGATTCGTAGTAGCAAGCCTCGCACTCCAAAAACTCTATCGTGAACAAACAATAGCATACATAAGCACTCAAACATAATATGCGAAGGTAAAACCAAAAGAAAAGATCTAAACAGAAAGTTCAAGTGAAGAGCTTCGATTTGCAAAAAGAATTAGTCGAATCGGAGTTACGAAACACAAACTACGATCAAAAGAAGTTCAAATTCAAATCTGCTTGAAACCAAATTTTAAATTTCCAAAATCATATTCAAGTTTTTAATCTGGACAGAGGAGAACAAGACGAAGATTTTGGCGTTAGTTTTACTGGATTTGGATAAACGAGCAAAAAGCAGTGAGGGTTTGAAGATCAGGGACTAATCTATGGTGAAAATAATTATGGATGGGTCCCTGGCCAAAAATTAAACTAAAAAGAAAAATCTAACGAACGAACGTTCGCTACCAGAAGCTAACGAACAAATTCGTTCGTTAACTAAACGAATCGGGTGAACGCTCGCTATCTAACGAAACCTAAAATAATAAATTGAAAAAAAATAAAACCGATCTTTAAAAATACGGTCAGGTCTTTTCGGTTTATACCGGTTTGGGGAAGGGAAACCGGCGGCGGCGCGCGGTACTCCGGTGAGGCGGCGGCGGGGCTCAGCGGCGCGGCGGCGGGGAGCGGCGCGGTGGTGCGGCGCAAGGCGGCGATGGCAGCGGCTTCGGCAGACGGCGGTGGGGCGGCTCAGGCGGCGCAGCTTGGGGCGGCAGAGCGGGTTTAGGAGGAGAGGGGGCAGCGGCAGCAATATATAAAGGCCCGTGGGGTGTCCGACTTGGGGGAGGGGGCACGAGGCGGCGGCGAGGTCGGAACGGACTCTGTCGGCGGCGGCTTCCATGCGGGAACCGGACTCGGGGGGGGGGTGCCTGGGCCGGCCGGGCTTCGGCCCAGTCGGTCGAAGAGATTTTTTTAATAATTCCACCTTAGAGAAAAAAATTCCAAAATAAATAAATAAAAATCCTAAAATCCCAAAATTAATTTTCACGGTCCTCTCCTAATATTTAGGACCACGTGAAAATTTTTCTGGGCTAAAATGCAATTTTTTCCTAATTTAACCAATGAAAATCTCAAATAAAAATCAAATAAAATATATTTTTATTCGAAATTAAATTTCCATTATTTTCTTGCTGTTTTGAAGAAGTCATATTATCTTCTCTCATTATTTTATTTATTTTTTAAATAATTGGAAACATAATTTCAAATAAAAATCACCTTGATCCAGTTTCCCACTTTTTGAAAATTCAAAAATGGAATTTTATGAAAACCTCCAAATCTCTCACATGGTCCTTGAGTTGCTTAAGGTCTCTTGGATCAAAATGGCCAAATAAACCAAATTCAAAATGCTCAAAATATGGATGCATATGATGACCTAATGATTAACATCCGAATTGAAAATTGGGATGTTACAAACCTACCCCCCTTAAGATGAATCTCGCCCTCGAGATTTGGGTTGGCTAGCAAATAGGTGTGGGTGGTCTTTGCGTAGGTCTTCTTCTCGCTCCCAGGTGGCTTCTTCCTCGGTATGGTGACTCCATTGAACTTTGCAAAACTTGATGACCTTGCTGCGTGTAACTCGGCTGGCAAACTCAAGAATCTTGACGGGTTTCTCCTTGTAGGTTAGGTCACTCTCCAACTGAATTGCTTCCAGGGGCACTGTATCTCTTAGAGGTATATCGGCCATTTCTGCATGGCACTTCTTCAACCGGGAAACATGAAACACATCGTGTACTCCTGACAATCCTTCGGGTAACTCCACCTTGTAGGCAACTTCTCCCATACGTTCCAAAACTCGGTATTGTCCTACAATCCTTGGGGCTAACTTTCCCTTAACTCCAAATCGTTTAACTCCTTGAAGTGGTGACACACGGAGATATGCTCTTTCTCTGACTTCATAGGCTACCTCCTTGCATTTAGTGTTAGCATAACTCTTTTGCCTGGACTGAGCTACCTTCAGTCTATCACGAATCAACTTAACCTTCTCTTCAGACTCTCTGATTAAATATGGTCTGAACAACTGACAGTCTCCAACTTCATCCCACATCGATGGCGTCCTGCACCTCCTTCCATACAAAGCTTCGAAAGGGGCCATCTTCAAACTAGCCTGGTAACTGTTGTTATATGAGAACTCCACATAAGAAAAATTATCATCCCAACTAGATCCATAATCTAGCGCACAAGCTCTCAACATGTCCTCTAGAATATGATTGACTCTCTCAGCCTGTCCAGCTGTCTGCGGATGAAAGGTTGTACTGAACTCTAGCCTGGTACCTAAGGTCTGGTGTAATTGATTCCAAAACTTCGAGGTAAACTGTGTTCCTCTATCTAATGCGATGGTCCTTGGAACTCCATGCAGACATACAATCCTGGTCATATATATCTTGGCCAACCTCGCGCTTGTATAAGAGGTTTCCACGGGGATAAAGTGAGCCACTTTGGTCAAGCGATCCACTACTACCCAGATGGAATCATAACCTGATCGTGTCCTGGGTAATCTGGTGATGAAATCCATGCCAAGTTTATCCCACTTCCATTCGGGTATCGGCATAGGCTGAAGTAATCCTGCTGGCTTCTGGTGTTCTGCCTTAACTCTCTGACATACGTCACACATGGCTACATACTCGGCAATATCCTTCTTCATACCTGTCCACCAAAAATGTTCCTTCAAATCCAAATACATCTTGGTGTTTTCGGGGTGAATCGAGTATGGCGAGTCATGAGCTTGCTAAGTATTAACTTCCTGATCTCTGGGTCATTGGGCACATAAATACGGTCCTAAAACCATAAAGTTTCATGCTCATCCTCATGAAAACCTTTGGCTTTTTCCTTTACTCATCTTTTCCTTTATCTCTGCAATCTCCTTATCAGTCTTGTGGGCTTCTCGAATCTTTCCCAGCAACGTGGACTGAACTTCCAATGCTGCAACAAAACCTCTCGGAACTATCTCCAAACGAAGTTCTCTGAGATCGTCAGCTATCTCTTGCGGTAATCCTCCGGTTACGAGAGTATTAACATAACTCTTGTGGCTCAAAGCATCTTCTACAACATTGGCCTTTCCTGGATGATAATGCAGCTTCATATCATAATCCTTTATGAGCTCCAACCATATCCTCTGCTGAGATTCAACTCCTTCTGTGTGAAGATGTACTTCAAACTCTTATGATCCGTGTATACATCACAACGGTTTCCAATAACAAAATTTCTCCAGGTCTTGAGCGCATGCACTATGGCTACTAACTCCAAATCACGCGTGGCATAATTCATCTCATGAGGTCGAAGCTGACATGAGGCTTATGAAACAACCCTTCCATCTTGCAAAAGTACACCTCCAAGTCCGAGGCGAGAAGCGTTGCAATATACTTGGAAGTCCTTGCGTATATCAGGAAGAATTAGCACCAGGGCTGTAACTAAACGTTTTTTCAACTGCTGACCACTGGCCTCACATTCTTCGGTCCATTTGAACTTGGTGTCCTTCTTCAATAACACCGTCATGGGCTTCGCAATCTTGGAAAAGTTCTCAATGAATCTCCGGTAATATCCTGCGAGTCTAAGAAAACTGCGTATCTCTCCAACTAAGGTGGGTGCCAACCACTCAGTGATAGATTGGACCTTGGAAGGATCTACTGCTATACCTTCTCCAGATATAACATGTCTGAGAAATCCAACTTCCTTCAACCAAAACTCACATTTGCTAAACTTGGCATATAGCTGATGTTCCCTGAGCTTGTCGAGAACAAAACTCAAATGTTCCTTGTGTTCTTCTTCATTCTTCAAGTATACCAATATATCATCAATGAACACAACAACAAACTTATCCAAGAACTCCATGAACACCTTATTTACCATACTCATAAAGTAGACAGGGGCGTTAGTGTAGCGATCCAATCTCAAATGGTCGAATCTCTGTGCATAAGTGTCATCCCTGGATCTGTAATGCTGACACACACAGTACTTGAAGGATTTATAACAGAGTTGCAATCACACACTTATTACATCAAATATCTCATAAGAGAGTACTTATTACAATAATACGGCTGAAGGCCATCTAATAAGATAACAGCGGAAGGCTTGGAAGATAAAGCGAGTCCATCAACTCCAATGGCATAGCTGAGTGCAAAACAACGACCTAGCACACCTTACTCTTCATCTGAAAAGTTTGCAACATAATACGTTGTAGCCCGAAAATGGGCCAGCACATGGAATATGCTGGCAAAATAACACTTTAGAGCAATGAACATGAAACAACTATAACTACATGCATAATTGGCTGGTGGAGGGTCTACGGTTTAAAGTTTTTGCGAAAAGCCAATTTTTCCCTACAACAAAGGAATATATTTTATTTAACTATCATGGTAGTTGATAAACATTGAGAATGGTAAACCCCATCTCAATCCCAATTAAAGAATCATTAACCCAACAAGTTAATTAAATAAAGTGATGAGATCAACATAATCATTCAAGCACCAGATACTCAAGATGTCCATAACCGTGGACACTGCTAATCATGATTAGTTTGTACACTATGCAGAGGTTTGCACACTTTTCCGCACAAGACTCGATCTCCTCCGTTGAATTTCTCGCACTACATGATGTTTGAGAAACGGATGACCGAGACACAGTCTTTCAGAAGCATTAACTCTTTCAATGGGTAAACCGTACCACCTACATCTGCTAGTTTACCACTAAAAGAGGTCATACAACATACTCAACTATGCTAGAGCCCATAATGGCTTGTGGCTGCACACGGAAGTTTCCAGCATGAATAACATAATGATCCCTTTGAGCCTGGGTGGCGAGCCATAGGATGATCACACAGGTACCCCGGGATCTCCTTGGACAACACTGGATTCCCCAGGTGCCCATAAACAATCCACCCAGATGTATGTTAAAGTAGCCACCTTATATAAACCCTTAGTTCATAATAATCTCGCATCTGCCATGAATCACTCAACCAATCCACGTCTACGAGCATAGCATAGCAGTATAAGCATAACATAGAAGTAACTCCCCAAGGTTTTGGATGAAAGGGCAATAGGTACTACCTCAACATCTACTTCCTAAAACCCACATGTTAAGAAGATCCTACCCATGCAATGTCTGAGGGTTGAAACTAATGCATAAAAACTAGGTAATAAAGGGGTATGATCAAAGTGTTACTTGCCTTGTCGATGATCAGCAAACCCTTGAGACTCGTAGTAGCATGCTTCGCACTCCAAAAATTCTATCGCAAACAAACAATAGCATGCATAAGAACTCAAGCATAGATGCAAGGGTAAAACTCAAATGAGAAGGTCCAAACTGAAAGTTCAACTTAAGAGCTTTGATTTGCAAAAAGAATTGATCAAATTGGAGCTACGAAACTCAAACTACGGTCAAAAGAAGTCCAAATTCAAATCTGCTTGCAACCAAAATTTAAATTGTTAAAATCATGTTCAAGTTGGTTAACTGGAAAGAGGGGTTCGAGACGAGGATTTTGGCATTGGTTTCACTGGATTTGGACGAACAGTTAAAAAGTTGCGAGGGTTTGAAGATTAGGGGCTAATCTACGATAAAAATAATCATGGATAGGTCCCTGGCAAAAATAAAATAGAAAAAGAAAAATCTATCGGACGAACGTCCACTAGCAGAGACAAACGAACGAATTCATTCGTTATAAGAAATAAACGAACGAACGTTCACAGAATAGATTTAACCGAAGAATATCGAGAAAAACCCTAACCCTAAAGAAAAACCGAAAGAACCGGCGAACCGGGCGGTTTCTATACCGATCAACGGCGGCGGCGGCGTTGGCCGGGGTGGCGGGGCGCGGCGCGGGGTGCAGGGCGGTGGCGGCTGCAGCGGGTGGAGGCGGCGAAGCGGCGCGGCGACGACGGCGGTGGCAGGCGCGGGCTGCTGCTGGTTGGGGCTGTGGTGGCGGCGGCTGGCGAGACGAGGAGGAGGCAGCTTATAAAGGCCCCCCCCCCCAGGTCTCTGACTTGGAGAGGGAGTCGGCGCGGGGCGGCGGCGACCCGGACTCTCGCCGGAGTCCGGCGCGGACACGGGCGCGGTGGCGGTGCGGCGCTGGGCTTGGTCCGGCTCAGCTGGGCCGTTGGCCCAGTCGGGCGATTTTTTTTAAAATAAATTCCGCTGAAGAAAATCCTAATAAAAAATATAAAGAAAATTCTAAAAATCCCAAAAAGAATTTTCACCATCTAGATAAAATATTTAGAACAAGGTGAACATTTTTCTGGCCTGAAAATGCAATTTTGAAAATGCATATTTTTCTAATTCAAATAAAAATCTTGAATGGAAATCCAAATAAAATATTTATTTGATTTTTAACATTTTCCTCCAATATTTAATTTATTTTGCAGAAGTCATTTTATCTCCTCTCATTTATTTTGGATATTTAAAATATTTGGAGAGAAAAATATTAAAACCAAAATGATCCTTTTTTCAAATTGGAGAAAAATTCAAATATGAAAGTAAATGAAATCCCCAACTCTCTCCGTGGGTCCTTGAATTGCTTAGGATTTCTAGGATCGCAAACAAAATGAAAATAAAATGTGATATGCATATGATGACCTAGGTATAATATCCAAATTGAAAATTGGGATGTTACAAACCTACCACCCTTAAGATGAATCTCGCCCTCGAGATTTGGGTTGGCTAGAAAATAGGTGTGGGTGGTCCTTCCGTAGATCTTCCTCTCGTTCCCAGGTGGCTTCATCCTCAGTATGGTGGCTCCACTGAACTTTGGAAAACTTGATAACCTTGCTGCGTGTAACCCGGCTAGCGAACTCGAGAATCTTGACTGCTTTCTCCTCATAGGTCAAATCACTATCCAACTGAATTGCTTCTAGGGGCATTGTATCTCTTAGAGGAATATCGGTCATCTCTGCATGACACTTCTTCAACTGGGAAACGTGAAGCACATCATGAACTCCTGACAATCCTTTGGGTAACTCCAACTTGTAGGCAACCTCTCCCATACATTCCAAAACTCGGTACGGTCCTACAAATCTCGGGGCTTACTTTCCCTTAACTCCAAAATGTTTAATTCCTCGCAGTGGTGACACACGAAGATATGCTCGGTCTCCAATTTCATAGACTATCGCCTTGCATTTTGAGTCTGCATAACTCTTCTGCCTGGACTGAGCTACCTTCAGTCTATCTTGAATCAACTTAACCTTCTCTTCGGACTCTTTGATCAAATCTGGTCCAAACAACTGGCGGTCTCCAACTTCATCCCACATTAACGGTGTCCTACACCTTCTCCCATACAAAGCCTCAAAAGGTGCCATCTTCAAACTAGCTTGATAACTGTTGTCGTATGAGAACTCTGTGTATGGAAAATTATCATCCCAACTAGTTCCATAATCTAATGCACAGGCTCTCAACATGTCCTCCAAAATCTGATTGAATCTTTCGGTCTGTCCATCTGTCTGCGAATGAAAGGCTATACTGAACTCCAGCCTGGTACCCAAAGTATGGTGCAGCTGGTTCCAAAACTTCGAGGTAAACTGTGTTCCTCTATCTCATACGATGGTCCTCGGAACTCCATGCAGACATAGGATCCTGGTCATATATATCTTGTCCAACTTTGCACTTGTATAGGTGATTTTCACTGGGATAAAGTGAGCCACTTTGGTCAAATGATCCACTACTTCCAGATAGAATCATATCCCAATCGGGTCTTGGGCAATCCAGTGATGAAACCCATGCCAAGCTTGTCCCACTTCCATTGGCATAGGCTGCAATAATCCTGCTGGTTTCTGATGTTTTGCCTTCACTCTCTGACATACATCACACACTACTACATACTCGGCAATATCCTTCTTCATACCAGTCCACCAGAAATGCTCCTTCGAATCCAAATACACCTTGGTGTTTCTGGGGTGGATCGAGTATGGCGAGTCATGAGCTTCCTGAAGTACTAACTTCATGTTCTCAGCATTATTGGGTACATAAATACGTTCCTCAAACCATAAGGTCTCGTGCTCATCCTCACGGAAACCCTTGGCTTTTCCTTTGCTCATTTTCTCCTTTATCTCAGCGATTTCCTTATCATCCTTCTGAGCTTCTCAAATCTTTCCCAATAATGTAGATTGAACCTCCATTATTGCCACAAAACCTCTTGGAACTATCTCCAAATGAAGCTCCTTGAGATTCTTGACTAGCTCCTGCGGTAATCCTCCGCTTACCAGGGTATTGGATTACCGCAAAGCGTCTGCTACGACATTGACCTTTTCCTGGGCGATAATGCAACTTCATATCATAATCCTTTATGAGCTCCAACCATCTCCTTTGCCTGAGATTCAACTCCTTCTGCATGAAAATGTACTTCAAACTCTTGTGATCCGTGTACACATCACATCGGTTTCCAATAAGAAAATGTCTCCAAGTCTTGAGTGCATGCAGGACGGCTGCTAACTCCAAATCATGTGTGGCATAATTCAATTCATGCGGTCGAAGTTGTCGTGAGGCATATGAAACAACTCTTCCATCCTGCATAAGTACTCCTCCATGTCCTAAGCGAGAAGCGTCGCAATACACTTGGAAATCCTTCCGTATATCCGGCAGAATCAGCACTGCGGCTGTAACCAAACGTTTGTTCAATTCCTGAAAACTTGCCTCACATTCATTTGTCCATTTAAACTTAGTGTCCTTCTTTAACGACTCCGTCATGGGCTTCGCAATCTTGGAAAAATTCTCAATGAATCTCCGATAATATCCCGCAAGTCCTAGAAAACTGCGGATCTCCCCAACTGAGGTGGGTGCCAACCACTCAGTTACAGACTGAACCTTGGTGGGGTCTACTGCTATACCTTCTCCTGATATAACATGTCCAAGGAATCCAACTTCCTTCAATCAAAACTCACATTTGCTGAACTTGGCGTATAACTGATGTTCCCTGAGCTTCTCGAGAACTAAACGCAAATGCTCCTTGTGCTCCTCTTCATTCTTCGAGTACACCAAAATATCATCAATGAACACCACTACAAACTTATCCAAAAACTCCATGAACACCTTATTCATCATACTCATGAAGTAAGCAGGGGCGTTGGTCAATCCAAATGACATGACCGTGTACTCATATATCCCATACCTTGTGGTGAAAGCTGTCTTAGGAATATCTTTTTCCTGGATCTTCAACTAGTGGTATCCTGATCGCAGATTGATCTTGGCAAATACTTTAGCTCCTTGCAGCTGGTCAAACAAATCGTTCATCATCAATAGTGGGTAATTGTTCTTGATCGTTACTACATTTAATGCATGATAATCAACAACCATTCTCAAAGATCCGTCCTTCTTCTCAACCAAAAGCACTGGGGATCCCCACGGGGATGAACTTCGTCGAATATAACCTTTCTCCAGTAGCTCCTTAATCTGCTTCTTAATTTCCTCCAGATCATTTGCGGGCATCCGATATGGTCTCTTTGATATTGGTCCGGTGCCTGGCAACAACTCTATCAAATATTCTATCTCCCGATCTGGTGGCATGCCTGGTAGTTCCTCTAAAAATACATCCGGGTAATCCTTCACAACATGCACTTCTTCCTGAACAACCCCCGAAAGAGAATTTACTTGGGTCTTCCTTGACGAATGTCTAGATACATACTTGATCCTTTTTCCCCCCGGGGTGGTGAGCAGAATTGACTTACTAGCACAGTCAATGTTTCCTCCATACTTTGATAACCAATCCATGCCTAATATTGTATCCAATCCTTGTGACTCCAAAATTATTAGGTCTGAGGGGAAAACATGACTACCAATGGTCAAGGGTAACTAATCACACCATTGGCTGGCCATATAGTCTGCTCCTGGTGAGCTTACTAACATGGGTGACCTAAGGGCTGAGGTTGGTAACTTAAACTTGTCCACAAATTCCCTTGATATGTATGAATGTGATGCACCAGTATCGAAAAGAACTCCAAGGATCGAGAAGAGGTGTCTAGAGGGGGGTGCATAGACTCTTAACAAGAAAGAGTTATAGTTTTTAATTTGTTCAAGTTGAAGTGGAGTTTTAGCACAAGTTTAAACATTCACAATACAGATCAAGCAAGCATGACAAGAGTATATGAGCAGCGGAAAGTAAAGCATGCAATTTGCAAGAATGTAAAGGGATGGGATTGGAGTGTGCAAACGCAATTGGAGACACGGAGATTTTTGGCGTGGTTCTGATAGGTGGTGCTATCGTACATCCACGTTGATGGAGACTTAAACCCATGAAGGGTAACGGTTGCGAGAGTCCATGGAGGGCTCCACCCACGAAGGGTAACGGTTGCGCGAGTCTATGGAGGGCTCCACCCACGAAGGGTCCATGAAGAACAACCTTGTCTATCCCACCATGGCCATCACCCACGAAGGACTTGCCTCACTAGGGTAGATCTTCACGAAGTAGGCGATCTCCTCATCCATACAAACTCCTTGGTTCAACTCCACAATCTTGACGGAGGCTCCCAAGTGACACTTAACCAATCTAGCAGACACCACTCTCCAAAAGGTAATAGATGGTGTGTTGATGATGAAGTCCTTGCTCTTGTGCTTCAAATGATAGTCTCCCCAACACTCAACTCTCTCTCATAGGATTGGATTTGATGGAAAGATGATTTGAGTGGAAAGCAACTTGGGGATGGCTAGAGATCAAGATTTATGTGGTTGGAATGGAAGATCTTGATCTCAACACAAGTGAAGGTGGTTCTCTCTCAGAAATTGTATGTTGGAAGTGTAGGCATGTTCTGATGGCTCTCTCCACGAATGAAGAGTGGGTGGGGGGGTATATATAGCCTCCACACAAAATATAACTGTTACACACAATTGACCAAACTTGGTGAGACCGAATCATGAAACTCGGTCGGACCGATTCAGTTCATAATATGACCGTTAGGCTTTTCGGTGGGACCGATATGATCAACTCGGTGGGACCGATGTGCTAGGGTTAGGGTAAAACCTCATCTCGGTTTGAACGTTTACACAAACTCGGTGGGACCGATTTTGGTAATAAGTGAAACAAAGAGTTGGTCAAGCAAACTCGGTGGGACCGATTGCATATCTCGGTGAGACCGAGATTATTGCAATAGGAAACAGAGAGTTTGCAAGCCCATCTGGGTGAGACTGAGATCCCATCGGTGTGACCGAATTGATTAGGGTTTGTGGTAATGTCCATGTCAAGAGAACTCGGTGGCGCCGGATGGAAAATTTCGGTGGGGCCGAGTTTGACTTTTGGTTTGGGACATATGTGGATATGAGAAAGTGGTTGAGGGCTTTGGAGCATATCACTAAGCACTTTGAGCAAGCAAGCCATCAAGCAACACCCCATCCCCTTTTAATAGTATTGGCTTTCCTATGGACTCGATGTGATCTTGGATCACTAAAAGCAAAATGTAGAGTGTTGAGCTTTAGAGCTTGAGCCAATCTTTTGTCCTCAGCATTTTGAAGGGGTTCTACATCTTCTTGTCCACGCCACTCCATCTGTTGAACTTATCTGAAATATACTAGATAAAAACATTAGTCCAACAAGAGATATGTTGACATTAATTACCAAAACCACCCAGGGAGCACTTGTGCTTTGAATCTCCCCCTTTTTGGTAATTGATGACAACGTACCTCAAAGCTTTAGATAAAGATATAGAGAATAACAAGTAAAGATTTGGAAAGACATGTAACATGCATGGACTCCCCCTACATGTATGCAATCATGTCAACGTGGAAAGTAAGAGCATGTGAATGCATAAACATGACATAGCAAGCAATGTGTTACATGTATCTTGGCTATATGCATCAGAGCAAATGATGTGAATATATGAAGTTGTAACTTCATGCTCATGATTCCTTCTTGCAAACAATATGTATATCAGAAAGAAATCTTCATGCACATGAGTGTGATGCATATACTTACCTTGTGGTCTCAAGTTGGCTTAGGAAGAGATTAACCTGAGTAAACAAGGTTAGATAACACAAATACATCTACTAGACAGAGCAAACGAAAGAACCACAAGAGTACCAAGACTGGGATGACATGTAGAGAGTGAGTACTAGGTACTCTATAGGTAGACATGTCCGCAAAGGATAAATATTTGCAATGAATTCAAGGATTTCCTTCCCTAGAAGTCTTTCTCCCTCTGAATCTTGTATTGGATAATGGGAGAACATAGGGAAACAAAATCAGAGTAAAACAGATCATAAACATAAACATAGACATGTCTTTCCCATCTTAAAGACATGTGACTTCTCTCCTCTTGAACACCAAGCATCTGGGGCCTTTGATGTGATTACCTCTCTCTCCGCCTTTTGAAGAGAATAAGCTTTGATGTGATCCCTCTCCCCCTTTGACATCAATTTCCAAGAAGGGATCTTCTGGAGTGTGAGTCAAAATAGGTTTGGTCCTTGAGTCACAGAGCAAAGCAGCATATAGATTGTGATGCTGGTTGAGGACAAGAATCATCGAGTGGAGCTGGAACAAAAGTGCAGGAACAAGTGGCAAATTGTTTTCTCTGAAGTGAAATCGGTGACACCGAGTTATATTTTTCGGTTGCACCGAAATGGTTCAGCGTGACCAAAAGAGACGAATCAGTATGACCAAGTTCCAGACAGAGAGAACATCTGTCACCTCAGCTCACTAGGCAAATAAGATCTCACAAAGATCTGAAAGGAATTAACTGAATGAATTGCCATGAATTGGATGGAAGAGACAAATGCAAGAATACATAGAAATACTAGAGAACTTCATCTAGAATTGGGCGGTGACAAAGTCACCTATGTTAGAGTATATTGACTGAGTAGTCAAGTGAAAACACTTGATCGTAGGTCATACTCATTGTTTAAGCTCAAAATGGGGTTACCATTTATCGTTTAAGCTTTTGATGTATTTGCATCTTGTTGAGTTGCTTTGACCCATGACTCGGGGTAAAGCTTCTCTAAGATGGAATAACATACCTTGGGTGGTGGTGTTGAACTTGATCATGTAGTTGAACTTGTGTGGGTTGCTCAAGGTTGATGTAGCTCATCAATAGTTGGGAGCACCACTTGTAATTGGAGTTCATCTTCCTACATGGGTTATGATGAAGCTATGTACCTAGGGTAGGGTCATAGACCTGACCTAGACATCCTCCCCTAGGACATCACCCTAAAGCCAGGATCATTCAAAGGGTACCATCATCCACTCGACCAGAGGCATTCCACTCGGAAGAATCAATGTCACTCGACCGTCGCAGAAGTCACTCGACAGACAGAAGAGCTAAAGCCACTCTGCATGAGCAACGGTCGAGCATTTATTTATAGGCTTAATTGTCATTTATAGCACTTTAGTGTGGGTGTTACCAGTAACGTTCTCTCTTCAATGTACCTTAAACCCTTTGTGACGTGGGCTGGCTGGGGTCCTGGCGCACTCTATATAAGCCACCCCCTCCACAGCCACAAGGGTTCACACCCCCTGTAACTCACATGCATATAATCCAGTCGACCGCCTCCGGGCTCCGAGACGTAAGGCTGTTACTTCCTCCGAGAAGGGCCTGAACTTGTAAAACTCGCGTGTAGAACTCCTCCATAGCTAGGATCTTGCCTCTATATTCCTACCCCTCATTCTACTGTCAGACTTAGAACCACGACAGTTGGCGCCCACCGTGGGGCAGTGTCTTAGCGACTTGTTGGAGAAGTTGCGATTTTTCCAATCCCCATCAACATGGTTTCAGGCGGAGGTTTGGCCGAGGGCTGTGAGATCCGTCTCGGCGCGCTCGTATTCATAGCCGACGACTCCGCTTGGCTCCAAGAAGCTCCACTCGACGTCGAGGCGCTCCCCATCCGCGGGGCAACGCACTTTCGCGCGTGCATCCATGGCATCCTCCTACGGCAGCCATCGACTCAGTATCGGTCGGCTCCTATGTTGACCTCACTCCCTGCAGCCCGCCGGAGCAAACGTTCCGGTCGATCGAGGCTTCAGCGGTGGGTGAGGCATGCGGTGGCCCGCCAGTCGGCCACCCCTCAAGTCATGGCAATTGAGCCCGACGAAACTCTCTACGGCCTATTCGACTGGCTCCGTAGAAACTGCATCCGAGTGCGACAGCAGCGACCCCGCGGCGGAAGTTTTGATGGTCAATGGACCACGCAGTCCTCCTGGCTTCACCCGTGAAGACAGAGGTGATGGGGGCGGCGATCCGTAGCGTGTTCACGAAGAGTACCGCCCCGAACCCCTCTCTTCGCAGCGGAGGGAAGAACTTCGCCGCCGAAACATGGATGCGCTTCACACTCCTATCATTGGAGAAACCGCTGAGGCCCAGGCCTTGGAGGAGGCGCGCCTGGCCAACTTGGTTGATCACACTCGACTGGAGAACCTCCAGCGCGCACTCGACGAGCATGCTCGGCAGCGTATCCCCGAGTCCAGTTGACGTCAACTTTTTCCGCCTCCGACTGAGGTATACCAAACTCCCATCCAGAATCACGCAGCTGCGGCCCGAATAGCGGGGTCAATTCAACCTTCCCAGTCAGAAGCTGGTCGAGGTTTGGTGCAGATCCGGGCTTTGCTCCGAGCAGCGGGGGAGAAGAATACATCAGTATCTCAGTCGCGGAATAGGATCCATAGCAGATCCGTGGTTGTAGACACAGTCCAGTCGGCTCACAGCCCGAGATTGCCCCCGAGCCGTGAGGGATGTGGGGACCGGCAAGATCAGAACAGAAACCATGAGCAGTATGATCACCGACTCGATCACGATGATCGTTGTCGAGTGCCCACGCCTCCCCCAAGGAGTGGGTCATACGTGCCTCGGCAGCATGATGACAGACGTCCTCACAGTGGTGGACGAAGGATTCCAGTCGACCCTAGAGAACCGGGCTTTGATGCAAGATCGATTCTCGTTCTAGGTCTGGTCGATAGAAACAGAGCTCATAGAGAAGGCCACGATAGAGATTTTCCAACCAACAACAGAGTGCATGTCTCAGGTCCAGAGTGCTTCAGCAGAGCCATCAGGGCTGCGGTGATTCCTCCCAACTTCAGGTTGGCGACTGGAGTCAGTAAGTTCACTGGTGAGTCCAAGCCTGACACTTGGCTTGAGGATTACCGAGTGGCTGTACAAATTGGTTGTGGCAACGATGAGGTTGCCATGAAGCATCTCCCTTTGATGTTAGAGGGCTCGGCCAGAGCGTGGCTGAATCAGTTAGCGCCTGGTAATATTCATACTTGGGAAGATCTTGCCCGGGTATTTGTCAGAACATTTGAAGGTACTTGCAAGCGGCCACCAGGGCTGACAGAATTACAGTGTTGCCTTCAGAAACCGAATGAAACTCTGAGAGATTATATCCAGAGGTGGATCACATTACACCATATAGTGGAGAATGTGTCAGATCACCAAGCAATTTGTGCCTTCAAAGAAGGCGTTAAGTATCGGGAATTGAATCTGAAATTCGGTCGGACAGGAGATATGACTCTGACTCGGATGATGGATATTGCCACCAAATACGCCAATGGTGAAGAGGAAGACCGACTCCGAAGTGGCAAGCACAAAACAATCGCCCACGAAACCAGAGGAGGGAACTCCAATCGGAAGCAGAAGTGCAAAGCCGAGCCCGCTGCTCCTGGAGAAGCCTTAGGCGTGACTCAAGGAAAGTTCAAAGGGAAATCCAAAGGACCGTGGAACCCCAAGAAAATAAAAGATCAAGATGGAAATGATGTGCTAGATTTACCATGCCACATTCACACTAAGAAAGATGAAGAGGGTAATTTCATCTACCCGAAGCATACC
Source organism: Triticum urartu (assembly GCF_056163025.1). Lineage (NCBI taxonomy): Eukaryota > Viridiplantae > Streptophyta > Magnoliopsida > Poales > Poaceae > Triticum > Triticum urartu. The sequence continues at coordinate 225,237,993 of NC_141878.1, forward strand.
ACTCGACAATGTCGACTCCTAATCCAGCAATTCCAATAGAAACAGCCCAAGGAAAAGGAGAAGGAATTAGACAAAGTTGAGGATGAGGAAGAGGACGATGATGGTTACCCCCACGTCAATTCCACTCTGATGATTTTCGCTGATGTTGAGAGTAAGAGTCGACTGAAAGTCATCAACAGAGAGGTGAATATGGTGGCTCCGGTGACACCCAATTATTTGAAATGGTCTCAGACTTCCATTACATTTGACCAGTCCGATCACCCAGCACACATAGCCACCCCTGGGAGGCAAGCGCTGGTGGTCGACCCAATAGTCGAAGGCACTCGATTGACTAAGGTTCTGATGGACGGTGGCAGTGGTCTGAATATACTGTATGCAGAGACGTTGAAAGGAATGGGCATTCCGATGTCTAGACTCAGTGAAAGCAATATGAGTTTCCATGGAGTTATTCCTGGCAAGAAGGCTGCATCACTCGGCCAGATCGCCCTTGATGTAGTTTTCAGTGATTCCAAGAATTACCGCAAAGAAATGTTGACATTTGAAGTCGTGGATTTCCAGAGTGCTTATCATGCTATTCTGGGCAGGCCAGCTTATGCACGTTTTATGGCTCGACCATGTTACGTGTACCTCAAATTAAAGATGCCTGGTCCTAAAGGGGTGATCACCATCACTGGCAATTGAAAGAAGGTAGAAGAGTGCTTCCAGAAGGGCTGAAAGATCGCCGATGCACAGATGGCAGTAGTGGAATTACAGGAGTATCAAAAACATGCAAATCCGAGTGATTTGTTGCGAGCTAAGAAGCCTGCCACAGATTCAGCATTCCAATCATCTGGTGAAACGAAGCCGATTCATATTCACCCCACAGGTCCCAATGCTGCTCCGACTCACATTTCAGCAACACTCGACTCCAAATAGGAAGAAGCGCTCATCCAGTTCCTCTGTGAGAACTGGGACATCTTTGCATGGAAACCTTCTGACATGCCAGGTGTTCCCAGGGGACTGGCTGAGCATCGTTTGTGAGTCGACCCAAAAGTGAAACCAGTAAAAGAACATCTTCGACGGTCCGCCGTACAAAAGAGAAAGGCAATCGATGAAGAAGTGGCTCGGCTCCTAGCAGCTGAGTTTATCCGAGAGATTTATCACTCCGAGTGGTTAGCTAATGTTGTCATGGTCCCAAAGAAGGACGATTCACTTCGCATGTGCATTGACTTCAAACATATCAATCGGGCCTGCCCGAAAGATCACTTTCCTCTCCCTCGCATCGACCAAATAGTCAACTCGACCGCAGGGTGTGAGTGTTTGTCCTTTTTGGACGCTTATTCCGGGTATCACCAGATTCGTCTGTATGGACCCGATGAGATAAAAATAGCTTTCATCACCCCGTTTGGGTGCTTCTGTTATGTCACTATGCCATTCGGCTTGAAGAACGCTGGAGCCACATTCATGCGGATGATTCAGAAGTGTTTACTCACTCAGATCAGTCGGAATGTAGAAGCATACATGGATGACATTGTGGTCAAGTCACGTAAAGGTTCTGACCTACTGGCTGACCTTGCGGAAACCTTTGCCAACCTTAGAAGGTATGATATCACCTTAATCCATCAAAGTGCACATTTAGAGTTCCAGGCGAAAAATTACTCGGTTTTCTCGTTTCCGAACGAGGGATCAACGCTAACCCAGAGAAAGTGGGTGCCATACTCCAGATGAAATGCCCTGTGCGTGTGCATGATGTCCAGAAGCTTACTAGTTGTTTGGCTGCCCTAAGTCGATTCATTTCTCGCCTCGGTGAAAAGGCACTGCCTCTTTACCGACTGATGAAGAAGTTAGATAAGTTTGAGTGGACTCCTGAAGCTGATGCAGCATTTGCAGAGCTTAAAGCCCTGCTTTCCACCCAGCCGGTGCTTGCTGCTCCAATCAGCAAAGAGCCTTTACTGCTTTACATTGCAGCCACTGGGCAAGTCGTCAGTACAATACTTACGGTCGAGGGGGAAGAATAAGGAAAAGCTTACAAAGTTCAGCGCCCAGTATACTATGTTTCTGAAGTTTTGACTCCATCAAAGCAAAGATATCCACATTATCAGAAGCTTGTTTATGGGATTTATATGACCATGAAGAAGGTCGCACATTACTTCTCTAACCACTCCATTACATTCGTCAGCGACGCTCCATTATCAGAGATTCTGAACAACAGAGATGCGACTAGTCGAGTGGCAAAGTGGGCGATTGAACTCCTTCCCTTAGATATCAAGTTTGAAGCAAAGAAAGCTATCAAGTCCCAAGCAATAGCGGATTTCCTTGCCGAGTGGATCGAACAGCAACTGCCGACTCAAGTTCACTCGGAGCATTGGACCATGTTCTTTGATGGTTCTAAGATGTTGAATGGTTCCGATGCTGGGATTGTAATGGTATCCCCCCGAGGAGACAAGCTCAGATATGTCCTCCAGATTCACTTTGATTCCTCCAATAACGAAGCAGAGTATGAAGCACTCTTGTATGGGTTACGTATGGCCATCTCACTCGGCGACCGTCGCCTCATGGTCTATGGCGACTCAGATTTGGTAGTCAATCAAGTGATGACGGAGTGGGACGTTAGAAGCCCAGCCATGACTGGCTACTGTAACGCGGTGAGGAAGTTGGAAAAGAAGTTTGAGGGGTTAGAGCTCCATCATATACCCCGACTGAAAAATCAAGCAGCCGATGATTTAGCAAAGATAGGATCCAAGAGAGAAGCCATTCCCAGTAATGTGTTCCCGAAGCATATTCATGCACCTTTAGTTCAAGAAGATCCCTTCACTGAAGAGCCCCCATAGCCAAAGAGTGCCACCGATCTGACTGAAGTCGAGATTCCAGCCGTGGTCAACCTAATCGTGGATATTTTGGTTATTACTCCCGACTGGACAGTGTCGTACATCGTGTATATCCTTAGGAAGGAACTCCCAGAGGATGAAGAAGGGGCTCGGCAGATCGTCCATCGATCCAAAGCCTTTACTGTGATAAGAGGACAGCTGTTCAGGGAAAGTGTAACCAGAGTCAGCCAGAAATGCATAACCCCGGAAGAAGGTCTAGCGATCCTCAACGACATCCACTCGAGGACCTATGGCCACCATGCGTCCTCTAGGACCATCGTGGCTAAAGCATGTCGAGCTGGATTTTATTGGCCACGAGCAAATGAAATGGCGAAAGATATAGTCGACAGATGTGAAGGCTGCCAGTTTTACTACAATATGTCCCACAAACCTACGTCAGCCCTGAAGGCCATTCCACTCGTCTGGCCCTTTGCTGTTTGGGGATTAGATATGGTTGGACCGCTGAGTACTGGTAGGAGCGGCTTCACTCACGTGCTTGTAGCAGTCGACAAGTTTACCAAGTGGATTGAAGCCAAGCCTATCAAGAATCTGGAAGCTAGTACTGCCGTCAGCTTCGTCAGAGAATTGACGTTCAGATATGGAGTTCCACACAGCATCATCACTGACAATGGATCAAACTTCGATTCAGATGAGTTCAGAGCCTTCTGCGCCTCCCAAGGCACGCGAGTCGACTATGCTTCAGTCGCCCATCCCCAGTCGAATGGACAAGCAGAAAGAGCAAATGGCCTGATTCTCAAAGGATGGAAACCCCGACTGATACGAGACCTCAAGCATGCAGCAGGCGCCTGGGTTGATGAACTTCCATTAGTTCTCTGGGGATTGAGGACAACTCCCAATCGGTCGACTGGTCGAACTCCATTCTTCTTGGTCTATGGAGCTGAAGCAGTTCTACCGAGTGACTTGCTTCATAATGCACCACTAGTCGAGCTCTTCTCTGAAGATGAAGCAGAGCAAGCTTGACAGGACGCAGTCGACCTCCTAGAGGAGGAAAGAGAGATGTCCTTGATCCGATCGACCATTTATCAGCAAGACTTGCGTCGATTTCATGCTAGAAATGTGAAAGGTCGAGCCTTTCAAGAGGGAGACTTGGTTCTTCGAATGGATCAGCAGAAACCACACAAGCTCACTCCTGCTTGGGAAGGCCCCTTCATTGTCACCAGAGTGCTCCACAACGGAGCATACCACCTTTACAATGTCAAGCATAAGAAGGACGAGCCACGGGCTTGGAATGCGGAGTTGCTCCACCCCTTTTACACTTAAGTACCCATTCGAATAAAATGTAATAAGTACCTTTGTAATTTGCTTATCAAAGACAAGAGCTTTACAGTCCTCTTAAACGATTGTTGTTGCTTTTATTTGCGTCTAAAATCCCCCAATGGGTGACTTAGCTACGAATCCGTTTCGCCTAAGTTTAAAAGAAAATCCTACCGAGTGGTGAGCAAGCCTCCCACTCGGAGGCTTAGTTGCGAATCCGTTTCGCCTAAGTTTGAAAAATCCTACCGAGTGGTGAGCAAAACTCCCACTCGGGGGCTTAGCTGCAGTCCAGTACTCGCCTAAGTTTGAAAAATCCTACCGAGTGGTGAGCAAACCTCCCACTCGGGGTGCTTAGCTGCAGTCCAATACTCGCCTAAGTTTGAAAAATCCTACCGAGTGGTGAGCAACCCTCCCACTCGGGGGCTTAGCTGCAGTCCAGTACTCGCCTAAGTTTGAAAAATCCTACCGAGTGGTGAGCAAACCTCCCACTCGGGGGGCTTAGCTGCAGTCCAGTACTCGCCTAAGTTTGAAAAATCCTACCGAGTGGTGAGTAACCCTCCCACTCGGGGGCTTAGCTGCAGTCCAGTACTCGCCTAAGTTTGAAAAATCCTACCGAGTGGTGAGCAAACCTCCCACTCGGGGGCTTAGCTGCAGTCCAGTACTCGCCTAAGTTTGAAAAATCCTACCGAGTGGTGAGCAAACCTCCCACTCGGGGGCTTAGCTGCAGTCCAGTACTCGCCTAAGTTTGAAAAATCCTACCAAGTGGTGAACAAACCTCCCACTCGGGGGCTTAGCTGCAGTCCAGTATTCGCCTAAGTTTGTAAAATCCTACCGAGTGGTGAGCAACAAATACAACGTATGCTCCATCACCATCTGCAAGGATGATGAGGTGCAGGTCGACTGCAACCTTCTCCTTTGGAGCTGCGCCACAAATACAATGTACGCTCCATCACCATCCGCAAGGACGACGAGGTGCAGGTCGATTGCAACCTTCTCCTTTGGAGCCGCACCACAAATACAACGTGCGCTCCATCCCCATCTGCAAGGACGACGAGGTGCAGGTCGACTACAACCTTCTCCGTAGGAGCTGCGCCACAGGTACATTGTGCACTCCATCCTCATCTGCAAGGACAACGAGGTGCAGGTCGACTGCAACCTTCTCCTTTGGAGCTGCGCCACAAATACAACGTATGCTCCACCCCTGTCTGTGAGGACAATGAGATGCAGGTCAAAAGATTATTCAGAGTAAAGAGCAAATCCCACTCGAAGGAAAATACAAGCATATCCAGAAATAAACCAAGTTCAGACAGATCCTAAAAATTCCAGACGATGGATCAAAAGTATTCGAGCACCAAGCCCGAAGGAGTTTAACGGTTACAACAACCACTCGGCATTCCGAGGCAAATTTAAGGCATATTTAAATCTCAAAGTTTATTCATTCGGCAGGAGGAGGGCTGGCGGGTTCGACAAATTCGTCCAAGTCAATTCCATCTGCAATCCGAGTGGGAGCAGCGAAGAAAGTCTCCATAAAGGACTGGAAATCATGTCTTTTGGTGTTGACAACCTTGATCGCCGCCAGCTTATCTTCGCGGGATTCCTTGCAGTGGACTCTTACCAAGGACAACGCCACGTCAGCACCACATCAGGAAGAGGACTTCTTCCATTCTTGCACTCGACCAGGGACCTCGTTGAGGCGAGCCATCAGGGACTCGAGGTCATTTGAAGTGTCGCCTTTAGCCAGAGTGATGAGTCGATCCGTGAAACTGCCACCTTCAGACGAGCGAGGTAACTTGTAACACTGGCGACATGGGATTCCATTCGAAGCACATTCATGGCAGCCTCATCGCCGACTGGAGAAACAATAGGGTCCAAACCTGTCTCGATCCATCCAGTCTCCTCGTCAAAGTTTTGGCAGAATTCTGCAGTCAAAGAGTTAGTGAGTCGACTGGACTGGACTAACTTGCAAGCAGAAAAGAAGTCGGGTTAAAAGGAGTACCTTCCAGCATAAGAAAGAGCTTCTTGGCAAGAGTTCTCAGATAAGCTTCCACGTCATTTCTCTTACGAGCCATAGATTCCAGCTTCTCATTCAGAGCCATCTTATCCTTCTTCAGACGAGTTACCTCTCGGTTGGACTCAGTGAGAGAGGACTTCAGCTTGCTTACTTCTTCTTCCAGCACTCCGACCAAAGCCAGCTTCTGGTCAGCAAGGGCAGTCTTATCTTGAGCCTCCTTCTAGGCAGCTGCAAGATCCGAGTCCTTCTTCTCCAGAGCCAACCTCATTTTCTCTACAAAATAAGCAATCAGATCAAACAAGAGATCGAAGAATTATTTTAAAGGACGGTCGACGTGAGGAGTCGACAGGCAGTTACCTTCCATACCAATAGCTTCATCTTGAGCTTTCTTCATTTTTTGTTGGGCCAGCTCCAAGTCAAGGTTGAGTTGCCTCTGCTTCTCCTCAAATTTGGCGAACTTGGAAATGATAGTACAAGATTTCTGCAGAGGGTAAAAGACATATCAATCGACAAGATCAAAGATTATTTACTTCCAAGTGAATAAAACTTAAAAGTTTACTGAGACCCCAGCCGACTGCCCGCAGTCGACCGCGGTCTCAGGGACTACACCCAGCGGGTGCACTTGGCGTGCCCCCACTGATTCAGATCCCACTCGACCGGTCCACCCGGTTCGAGTATATATAAATAAAATAAGAAGAAAGAGAGAAGAACTATTCAGACCCCGGCCGACTGCTAGCACTCGACCGCGGTCTCGGGGACTACACCCAGTGGGTGCACTTGACGTGCCCCCACTGGTTCAGATCCCACTCGATCGGTCTGCCCGGGTCGAGTGGAAGAAAGGAAAGTGAACAGAAGTACTCAGACCCCAGCCGACTGCCCGCAGTCGACTGCGGTCTCGGGGACTACACCCAGTGGGTGCACTTAGCGTGCCCCCACCGGTTCGGATCCCACTCGACCAGGCCGAGTGGAAGAGCGCAAATACTAAAGACAACAAAACACCCAGTGGGTGTACAAACTCGATGCAAACAATAAGAGATTATATGAAAGAAAATATTTCAGGTAGCATATCCTAATAGAACAAGGTCAGTCGAAAGCCAACTTACTTGGACATTGGCCCGAAGAGCCGCGCTGGCATCGTAAGCAGCCTGCTATTGTCGTGCACCGTCTTCATCTGCTCCATCATCTCGCTAGCCTGACGGATGGCCTCCGCAGCGGCGTCTGACTGGCTTTCCAGAACATGATAGTTGGTGAAGAAGGGAGCAGACGGACCAGATGCAGCAGATTGGAGCTCCGAGGCATGAGGTTGGACGGCTGAAGGAAACACTGGTACAATCGACGGTGCGGGGCACTCACTCGACAATGGGACAACAAAAGTTACAAAGGCCCCACCTGCATCTTCAGGTTGTTGGACGGTTCGTTCTGTCGTCAGTCCCGGCTGAGATGTCTTGCCAGCCACTACTTTTTTGTTCTTTCTGGGCCTCGGGGCCACATCTTCATCATCATCCGAAAGCTCGATAACATTGGGTGGGGCTGCAAACAAATTAATCAACCCCAAGTGAATCGCTAGAATTTAATTGACCAAATAATCAAGAACAAGATCACGAATATTGTACCTGGGTCGGAGGTAACTACGTCTTCCATTTCCTCGTCTCGGTATTGGCGGGAGGAAGTTCCAGAGGTAGCGGCACTGCAAATGTCAGCATTCAGTCGGTTATGTTCTGTTACTCGAGTCAACCAAAGGATCAGGTCAGATGGTTACCCAGAGATGGTGGGAATGGTCAATTTGATTCTGGGCAAAGCCTTCGGCGGTTTGGAGGATGCGACCTTCAATGGTTTCGGCGCTGGAGACAGTGCGGTCTTGAGCTATTTTGATGCTTTCTCGGTCGGCACCGGAGAAGACGTCCGAGGGCGCTTTGAAGACTGCCCAGTTGGTGCGGCCACCAGGTCAGGGTTGCTTGCCAGGTCGTGAGCATGCTTGGACCTCCTTTCTCTGCGAGGAGGCGAGTCGACATCTTCTTCGTCACTCGGGTCGTCGCTCTCCTCGCCCTCCTCTGCATCCGAGTGCCACTCGCCACTCTCGCCCCCGCTCGCCTCTCCCTCGACATTTTGCTCCTGCACTCCATTGGGCATTGAGTACATATCAACAAGAGCCTGAAAGACAAGGAATAAAAGAAAGACAGTCGACCATTAACAAGATGCTACACAATAAAACAAGAAGACACTCGACAATGTAGAATCGTACCTGTTCCGGCTGGCGTTAATGGTCGAATGGAACCACCCTCCTGGACCCTCAGGGATTATCCTTGTTGCCGGTAATACCTCTCAGCCACTGCTCCACCGTGTCCTCGCTAACATCCTCCGGTGGATCCGAGTGGAATTCTCGAGTCCCGAGTACATCCACATCGGATGGTCACGAGCTTGGAGTGGTTGGATGCGTCGACTGAGGAAGACCTCCAACAGATCCATACCGGTCACTCCGTCGTGGACAAGTTGGACAACCCGCTCGACCAACACCTTCACCCACGCCTTCTCCTCCGGGATCACTCTCAAGGTAGAGGGCTTCTCCACTCGAGCCATGGAAAAGGGGGAAGTCCAGTCGACTGGCCCAAAGTCGGCTGGTCCTTGCAGTAGAACCATGTCGACTGCCAACCCCAGACCAAGTCGGGAAGGATCATAGTTGGGAAAGTGCTTTTTTTCCTCATTTGAATTCCAAGACCCCCGCACATCTGTATCACGTACGTCCTCTCGTCACTCGGGTTGGCCTTCTTGACCGTCTGAGAGAGACATGTGAATATGTGCTTGAAGAGACCCCAGTGTGGTCGACAACCCAAGAAGTTCTCGCACATGGACATGAAAGCGGCAAGGTACACGATGGTGTTTGGAGAAAAGTGGTGGAGTTGAGCCCCAAAGAAGTTCAAGAAACCGCGAAAGAAAGGGTGGGGAGGCAAAGAAAACCTGCGGTCGACATGGGTGGCAAGGAGGACGCACTCACCCTCCTGCGGCTGCGGCTTAGTCTCGTTCCTCGGGAGCCGCGCCGATTCGTGAGGGACCAGTCCTCCCTCAACCAGGCCGTCGATGTCATCTCGGGTTGGCCTTCTTGACTGTCTAAGAGCGACATGTGAATATGTGCTTGAAGAGACCCCAGTGTGGTCGACAACCCAAGAAGTTCTCGCACATGGACATGAAAGCGGCAAGGTACACGATGGTGTTTGGAGAAAAGTGGTGGAGTTGAGCCCCAAAGAAGTTCAAGAAACCGCGAAAGAAAGGGTGGGGAGGCAAAGAAAACCCACGGTCGACATGGGTGGCAAGGAGAACGCACTCACCCTCCTGCGGCTGCGGCTCAGTCTCGTTCCCCGGGAGCCGCTCCGATTCGTGGGGGATCAGTCCCCCCTCAACCAGGTCGTCGATGTCATCTTGACTGATTGTCGAGCGGATCCAGTCGCCCTGGATCTAGCCAGGCGGCAGGCCGGACCTCGACGAAGATCCGCCCCGGCTGGTCTTCTTCCCTTTCGCCTTTGCCGTCACCTTCTTTGCACGCTCCAACGCCACCGTCTTCTCCTTCCCCATGGCAGTGAATCGAGTTTGAGCAGGGCGACGACGCCAAGAGAAGAAGTAGGCGCAGCGGAGGAATCTGAGGAGGAGGAAGAAGAATGGAGGCACACTGTTCAAAAACCCCGGTCCGGCGCGTTATATAAGGTCACTTCCGAGTGACTGACTTGTAGGCCCGGACGATCTTATCAAATCCGGCAACAGTCGCACGCGCGATACGTGGCAAAAAAGGTGGCGCAGAGATCGAGGCGGCCTGCCTAATCCGTCCCGATTACTATGGCCTCCCTCACCCGGCGCGCTTCCCAAAATCTGAGTCCCATGAAATCCGCAGCCGACAGAACAACCCGTCAGACGAAAGATTTTTTCCATATCGACACTCGAAACTTAACAATGAAAGTTCACCTGACAAAACCAAGAATGGATCAAGGCGACTGAACAAGCAGTTGAAGCCATCATGAATGTGCATTCGACCTCTGGGCGAGACATTCTCAAAGCACAAAAGCTGAATTGGAGAGATTATCAACTCCTTCTCCACTCGAACCCAGAACCATTCGGGGGCTAATGATGAAGCTATGTACCTAGGGTAGGGTCATAGACCTGACGTAGACATCCTCCCCTAGGACATCACCCTAAAGCCAGGATCATTCAATGGGTACCATCATCCACTCGACCAGAGGCATTCCACTCGGAAGAATCAATGTCACTCGACCGTCGCAGAAGTCACTCGACAAACAGAAGAGCTAAAGCCACCCTGCATGAGCAACGGTCGAGCATTTATTTATAGGCTTAATTGTCATTTATAGCACTTTAGTGTGGATGTTACCAATAACATTCTCTCTTCAATGTACCTTAAACCCTCTGTGACGTGGGCTGGCTGGGGTCCTGGCGCACTCTATATAAGACACCCCCTCCACAGGCACAAGGGTTCGCACCCCCTGTAACTCACACGCATATAATCCAGTCGACCGCCTCCGGGCTCCGAGTCGTAAGGCTGTTACTTCCTCTGAGAAGGGCCTGAACTCGCAAAACTCGCGTGTACAACTCCTCCATAGCTAGGATCTTGCCTCTATATTCCTACCCCCCATTCTATTTTCAGACTTAGAACCACGACAGGTTAGTCTTGCAAGGAAGAGCACTTGTGTATCCAAAATGACAATCATGAAATCTGATATAGAATTTGTTAAAGGATATGTTGAAGGATTTCATGCTCCCTTTTCTTCAACCACCATGGAGTAGAGACTTGGTGATGTAGAGATTGCTCAAGATGTGAGTAAGTTGTAATCTCATGGATTTAGATTCATCCAAGTAACTACAAGGGTTAGATAGCATGCAAGGGTGCAAATATATCCAAGACATATGATCATCATAATAAGAGAAGAAGTCAAGGATTAGTCAAAGGCTTATGCCTTGCATGTATTTAAATGGAGTTTCTACTCCAAGTTTGAAGCATCAATGATGTTCAATTCACCTCTCAAACTGTGACGCCCCCGATTCAATCGTACACTAATCATACACGCAAACGTGTACGATCAAGATCAGGGACTCACGGGAAGATATCACAACACAACTCTACAAATAAAATAAGTCATACAAGCATCATATTACAAGCCAGGGCCCTCGAAGGCTCGAATACAAGAGCTCGATCATAGACGAGTCAGCGGAAGCAACAATATCTGAGTACAGACATAAGTTAAACAAGTTTGCCTTAAGAAGGCTAGCACAAACTGGGATACAGGTCGAAAGAGGCGCAGGCCTCCTGCCTGGGATCCTCCTAAACTACTCCTAGTCGCCGCCAGCGGGCTGCACGTAGTAGTAGGCACCTCCAGTGTAGTAGTAGACATCATCGACAGTGGCGTCTGGCTCCTGGACTCCATCGCCTGGTTGTAGCAATCGAGTATAGGAAGGGGGAAAAGGGGGAGCAAAGCAACCGTGAGTACTCATCCAAAGTACTCGCAAGCAAGGAGCTACACTACATATGTATGCAATGGTATCAAATGGATTAAGGGTATCATATGTGGACTGAACTGCAGAATGGGGAATAAGAGGGGGATAGCTAGTCCTTTCGAAGACTACGCTTCTGGTAACCTCCATCTTGCAGCAAGAGAAGAGAGTAGATGGTAAGTTCACCAAGTAGCATCATGTAGCATAATCCTAACCGATGATCCTCCCCTCGTCGCCCTGTGAGAGAGCGATCACCGGTTGTATCTGGCACTTGGAAGGGTGTGTTTTATTAAGTATCGGTTCTAGTTGTCATAAGGTCAAGGTACAACTCCAAGTCGTCCTGTTACCGAAGATCACGGCTATTCGAATAGATTAACTTCCCTGCAGGGGTGCACCACATAACCCAACACGCTCGATCCCATTTGGCCGGACACACTTTTCTGGGTCACTGGCCTCGAAAGATCAACACGTCGCAGACCTACCTAGGCACAACAGAGAGGTCAGCACGCCGGTCTAAATCCTATGGCGCAGGGGTCTGGGCCCATCGCCCATTGCACACCTGCACGTTGCGTACGCGGCCGGTGAGCAGACCTAGCAACCTCCATTACAAAGGAAGTTGCGTTACGCGGTCCAACCCGGCGCGCGCCGCTCAGTCGCTGACGTCACGAAGGCTTCGACTGATACCACGACGTCGAGTGCCCATAACTAGCCCCGCGTAGATGGTTAGTGCGTATAGGCCAGTAGCTAGACTCAGATCAAATACCAAGATCTCGTTAAGCGTGTTATTTTGAAATAACCACAGACGCCAATCAGGACCAGGCCCACCTCTCTCCTAGGTGGTCTCAACCGGCCCTGTCGCTCCGCCTCAAAGTAACAGTCGGGGGCCGTTGGGAACTCAGGCCCACCACTACCTGGATGGAGCCACCTGCCCCTTCAGCCCCCATCTCCAATCAATATCACCGGTAATGTAACAGTGTAAAGTATATAGTATATGCCCGTGATCACCTCCCGAAGTGATCACGGCCCAGTAGTATAGCATGGCAGACGGACAAGAGTGTAGGGCCACTGATGATAATCTAGCATCCTATAATAAGCATTTAGGATTGCAGGTAAGGTATCAACAGTTGTAGCAACAATGACAGGCTATGCATCAGAATAGGATTAACGGAAAGCAGTAACATGCTACACTACTCTAATGCAGGCAGTATAGAGAAGAGTAGGCGATATCTGGTGATCAAGGGGGGGGGGGGTTGCCTGGTTGCTCTGGCAAGAGAGAGGGGTCGTCAACACAGTAGTCGATCGTAGGGGTACCACAGCAGTCTCGGGGTCTACCGGAAAGAAGTAATGGAGGGGAAACATAATAAATAACAGAGCAATCAAAGCATCACAAAGCATAATGAGGCAATACGCGGTGCTAGGGGTGACCTAACGCGGTAGGAGGTGATACCGGCGAAGAGTGGAAACAACCGGGAAAGTATTCCCGATGTCTGACACTTTCAAATAGATGAACCAGAGGGGGAAAGTTGTGTGTTTGCTATGCTAGGGATGTGTGGCGGACGAACGGGCTGCGTATCCGGATTCGTCTCGTCGTTCTGAGCAACTTTCATGTACAAAGTTTTTCAATCTAAGCTATGGTTTATTTAATATGATTTTCTAAAGTTTTTGTTAATTTCTGGAATTTAATTATTTATTTCAACATTATCCAGAATAGTGCATGCTGAAGTCAGCATGACGTCAGCAGTCAACAAAACGTTGACTGGGTCAAACTGACGTGTGGGTCCCGCATGTCATACCCTGTTTAGTTAATTAACAACAGTTAATTAAGTTAATCTAATTAGGATTAATTGAGATAATTAATTCTTTAATTAATTATTTTAATAATTATTATCAATAATATAATATTTATTTATTTAATTTTTTTCCAAGCGGCTGGGCCCCATGTGTTTGTGGCTCATTAGGGGTTGGTAGCGCAATTAGCGCAAATGGCCTATTAGGCCGGTGAGTAGACCCCGGTGGCTTTCAGCCACGGCGGAGGCATGCCGGATTGCCGCTATGGGCGGCGAGTCGAGTCACGGTGGCCACCGGGGGTGAGCTCGCGCTCGCGCGGTTCCAAAAGAAGCAGAGGGAGGCCGCAGGGTGAAGGGAGGAGGGCCATGGCGGAGCTGGGTGGCGCCGGCACGGCGGATGCGTGCGGGGAGGCAGTGGAGGGCGCGGGCGAGTAGAGGCGTGGCAGAGCAGCGGGGCGCTGGCGGCCAGGGCTGCGCGCGGTGGGCGAGGCCGGCGAGGCCAGCGCGTGGGCGCATGGCCGGGAGGGCAGCAGCGGGGCACGCCGCAGCGGCAGGCGACGTGACGGCCGGCAAAGGCGGGCACGACAGGAGCGGGTCAAGGCGGAGGCGGGGGCACGACGAGGATGACTCGGTTGCGGGGAGCACGACGCAGAGGGCGCGCTGGCCGTGGCGGAGGTAGGCGGAGCACGGCGGGCGAGCAGCGCGATGGGGGCGCGGTGGCGCGGGGATGGACCGGCCGGACGGGGTGTGCGCAGGGAAGGGAAAGGAGGATAGGGGGTTCCTCACAGGGGGGCTGCAGGGGCTATGCAGTGGGCTCGGGGAGGTGGCGGCAGTGTTGTCGGCGATAGGGGGCGGCGCCATTCGGGGGGGGGGGAGTTGCAGGCGTCGAGGTCGACCCCGTCGATTCGACGATGGAGCTCGACGGCGGGGATGAGGAAGCAGCGACGCGGCTCCGGTGAGTGGACCTCCAGGCGGCGGCGGTTGGTGTTGAAGCGAGGCTGCGGCTCCAAGTGGGGTCGCGCGAGGGAGAGGAGAGGTGCGGAGGAGGCCGGGGTGGCGGTGCTCGGTGCCAGTGGCGGCCTCTAGGGGGGAGCAGTGGCCCGGGTGCAAGATCGGGCTCCTCCCCGATCCAAACCAGCGAGGGGAAAGGTGAGCAGCAAGGGGAGTGGGGTTTGTGCGGGTGGGCGTGTGGGGGGAGGTTGCTCTAGGTCACGGGGTAGTGGGGGATATGGAAGCCCGGCTGGGCCTGGTGGGCCGGCCAGTGCAGTGGCCAGCTGGGCCGTTAGGCCTAGCATGTGGGGGTGGGCTTGTTTCTTTCTTTATTTATTTTTTAAACTTTTCTGTTTTATTTTAGCTACTGCTTCTATTAGTTTATCCAGTAACAGGCTTTTGTAAAATGAAACAATTTGTCAGAACAAATACTAGGCATTATTTAGTACTGCCACAAAAATCTTGGAGTTTTAATTAAAATAGTTTAGAACTTCTATAATTCTGAAAAGGCATTTCAGTAAAGACTTGGTCCCTGTTTTAATTGCTTTAGGGCAATTAAACATTTTATTAATGTTGGTTTCTCCCTGATAATTAGTTAAAGAACATTTGCAAACCACCAAACATTTTTATTTTACCGTTTGAAGAGACAACAATTTGAATTTATTTTAATTTGAATGTGAAATTGGTTTGGATCAAAGTGAGGTGTATTAGAATAATCATGATGACCTGGCTCGATTAGTGTGTGCTTACTGTAGCTTAACGACCGGGGTGTCACAAATCTCCTCCACTACAAGAAATCTCGTCCCGAGATTTAAGAGGGGGAGTAAGGGGGAAAGGATTCGGTTACGAAATTCTAACGAGTCTTCTCGGTCTTGGTTGTTCTTCTCGAGAGGTCGATCCATAGCATTGATGTCTTCATTCTTATGCACCAATGCATCATGATGAAGTTGTCGTCCTTCCTTCAAAAATTCTGTCGTACTTACGAATAGGTAAGGGCTGCTCTACAACGGTAGAATGGTATAAGGGGAAATCATATGGGGGTTATCCCAGGAGTGAACACATGAGTATTTATCGAGTTGAACGAATGCAACATATCGAGAGCCAAGTAAGAAGGCACCATAAGAAGTTTCAAGCGGATAGACAATCATTCGTTGCCTGAAACAGAGTGTGAAAGGGGTTCAAGGCAACGAGAATAAGTATTTTGTTTAATGCCAGAATTGATGATCTCTCGGAAGGTGGCTCGTGAATTACATACGAGGCCAAGTGTGAGGAATAGCCTTTAGGAGCTGGGGTGTACAGGAGAGTCAGGTTTCGATCCTGGGACTCGTGGGTTAAGGGCCCGCCATGGGGGATTAAAGGTAGAAAGAGCGGTGACATCTTGCATGGTTATGATAGCAAGGCTTGTCAGAGGATAGTCTGTCAGTTATATCGGCAACAACGTCGGTACCAAGGGCGAGGGACGAAGAGAACCATTTTCCTGCTTGTTGAACAAGGCGGGCCAATAGGCTAAGTTCACGTCCATCGGTGGTTACTGGAATGTCATCAATAATAGTAGCAGGGTCATACTGACAAGGTTGCACAGCGAGGTGTTTACGTAAGCAGGGAAATGTTACTGCTTATATCATATAGATCACAGTAAGGGATTAAACAAACCAATGGAAAGGAAACGTGTTTATTAGATTTAATCAGAACAATGGAAAGAAAAATGTGTTTAAACACATATTTCGGGGGTATATCCTTCCCAAGGACAAGCAGAGTATGATATCCATGACCGGATATAATTTAGAAAACTCTTCAGATAAGGTGAGAGAAATTTCATGACATTACCCATACAGTGGGGTTTGGGTAATTGAGCAGGAAACATTTAGCATTGGGCTTCAAATGTTCTCGTTGATAATCAAAGTACCACAGACATGCTTCGAGATAGCATTGACATGGTCAATGGGTAAAGATCAGACGTTGGATACTCAAAGGACTCATCAGGAACAACATATAGAATAAGTCTTACAATTTCCTCATGGAAGAATGGTTAACCTTGCTAAATAGGAAACTATAACAATAGGTTCTTCGGTCAGGTTTGATCACCTTACCGGACCATATAAAGACCAACCTTATAACTCTTGGAAGTATGTTCCAACCATCATATCTAACCGATATTTAGATCTGATTGGTGTCATGATAACTCAGACTCAAGATGCCTGAGAAAGAAAAGGTGCAACACAATTTATGAGATGACGTTGTAAGATTTTTGGGAAATTAACTATGGAAGCAAGTCCTGAATCATGAGTTCATCAATATTCCAAGGAGAGGATGAGGGGGTGGCTGATGGACTTAGTGTCAATCCATCGAGATTTTCAAGAGATGGATCTCCCCAGTTATGTGAACAAGGCGATAACATTTGTTAGATCAAAATGATATAAAGGTGTATGCTCAAGGAAAACATACACAATTAAACATTGGTTCAAAGCAATAGGGTTGCGAAGTTTTGAATTCACACCTCATGGTTCATTTGTCGGTATTCCGGTTAGGAACAACACGAGGACCAAGAAGGAATGGTGATGGTGGTAAGTATTACTTGTATCAAGAATTCTCAAGAGGTGGTGAAATTCTCACGACTTTCTTGACATAAAAAATGGTATTACTTCCAAGGTAAAGAAGAACAACTGCTGGGTAGCAAGGATCCCAAGGTACAACACAAAACACGAACAAGCTTGTGTTGAACGGAAGGCAATAAGGTGGTCGATGATAACACGAATCATCGAGTGGCAAGGATGGTAGTACCCATTAAGAATTCGATATATATATCTTGGAAGAGCTTAGGATGTTGATGATTATCACGACACAGTTGTCGAGAGAATTCATGCAGATGTAATCGATCGGCGACGACATGAAGTCAAAGGAATGATGAAGCGAAAGGTTTTTGGAACTATGGGTACAACATCAACTCGGAACCAAGCTTGTTGTTCGAGGTGAACGTTAAGATGAGCAAGATCGACGTAAGCTTAGCTCATCGTCGAAAGTAGTGCTCTGGGAATAAGGACCAGGTGGCACAGTCTAAAATTTAGTACAAGATGATAGCCGATCAGGCCAGGATTGACGTGCTCGAGGACAAACTCATGGTGCGGACCCGATTTAGTTATCGGTGTCCTCGAGTGACTAACAAATCAGAACTAGGAAACATTGGAATCGATGAGGGATAATACTCAATGAAGGCTCGTAATAAGCAATATGGTTCGGTGATATTATCGAGATACGAGAGGGTAATAATCGGAGGTAGAGCAAAATAGAGGGTTGACAAGTGTATTGATCTACAAAAGACAAGTACTTTAACTTGTCCGAGAAAGGAATCAAGGAATATCAATATAGCCGAAACCATAGTTGCAAGGGATCCAATTCAAAGACACCGGAAGAATTATCCCACTAATTAGAAGTTTGGCAAGAAGCTTCCATGATAAGTTCCACATCGGGTCCATGGGCATGAACACAAGTTCAAGGTCGACTCCACTTCTTCAATATATAACCATTCATTCACCTTTCGCTTTTCGAAAATGGCATTACTTGTTGAAAGTTTTACCTGGTGCAATACCAGATAAGTATGACCCGTGAAATCTTTCGGGTTCACATAGATTAAGGAAGGCATAGGTTCAACCCATCGGGGCATCTTAGGAGTATATACCACACATTTCAAGAATAAATAACGCAAACTCAATAGTAGATTATGCTTGAGAAAGCAGAGGATACAATTTACCAAAGGCATTATGTATCCGAGGAAATGCTCACAAGCTTATTGAATAAGGAGGACACTGTCAAATAATAATCCAATAAATGATCTGACGGTCCACAGCGGAGCTGATGTGAGCATCGGCACACAATCAGTTGAAGAAAGGATGCAAGGGCATCATATTATAGAACACCTGAATGATTCGATGTTTAGATATCAAAGGAATTATGATTTCCAAATAGAAGGATCAGAAGCAGATGCTCTGATCAAGGGTGGATAAGTTCAATAGACCTAAGGGTACAATTGACGGCAAACAGATTGGTAGAGAACAAGCTCATGTTCAAAAATGACGCCTGAGCCAGAAATATAATTTAAAAGGATCAACTGATGATTGTGTGCACTCACACACATGTTGAATCAATAGGATCAAAATGACAGTGTCTAAGGATACTAACGAATATTGTCAGACATATGGAAAGCATCCATAATGCAAGCAGACAAGTTTTGAAGAGCAATAAGCTACTAAGGATTTTTGGAGGATCCAATAGTATTTCGAAGACCATTGTGAAACACATGAACAACTGGGGGATGATCGGATACTCGATAAGTGCGAGAATTATCCATAGGGGTATTCAGGTGACAAAGAACAGCAAGGCAGTAAGCTCAAAGGATTATCGAAACAACGACGAGTATTTCGGGGTATCTTGTAATAACAAGACCAACTGGGGATGAATGTAAGAATAACAAGTGCAAGTAGTTATCCATAAGGGTTGACGGTGGAAGGGGAATTGCAAACGCGATGAACACAAGTTATCAGGTTAACAACGGAGAGTATCTTCAGGGTCTTCACGTGCAGCAGACGATCATTAGTAATAAGGGGCTCTCCGGGTGAAAGTGATAACGAGATCCTAATGTTAGATTTAGCAAAATTTATTTAACCTGAACAGAAGAGAGATCAGAGTCCCAGAGTATAGACAAGGAGTAAAAGATCCTAATACCACCCAATGGCGATGTGGGCCCGTAAGGCACACAGCCATGTTAGTAAAAGATTTTTTTTGTGACTAGACTCAACTTCGGCCAAGGAGTGTGGAAGGGGGATTCCTACAGGCAGTCGGCTCTCATACCAACTTGTGACGCCCCCGATTCAATCGTACACTAATCATACACGCAAACGTGTACGATCAAGATCAGGGACTCACGGGAAGATATCACAACACAACTCTACAAATAAAATAAGTCATACAAGCATCATATTACAAGCCAGGGGCCTCGAAGGCTCGAATACAAGAGCTCGATCATAGACGAGTCAGCGGAAGCAACAATATCTGAGTACAGACATAAGTTAAACAAGTTTGCCTTAAGAAGGCTAGCACAAACTGGGATACAGGTCGAAAGAGGCGCAGGCCTCCTGCCTGGGATCCTCCTAAACTACACCTGGTCGCCGCCAGCGGACTGCACGTAGTAGTAGGCACCTCCAGTGTAGTAGTAGACGTCATCGACAGTGGCGTCTGGCTCCTGGACTCCATCGCCTGGTCGCAGCAATCGAGAATAGGAAGGGGGAAAAGGGGGAGCAAAGCAACCGTGAGTACTCATCCAAAGTACTCGCAAGCAAGGAGCTACACTACATATGTATGCAATGGTATCAAATGGATTAAGGGTATCATATGTGGACTGAACTACAGAATTCAGAATAAGAGGGGGATAGCTAGTCCTTTCGAAGACTACGCTTCTGGTAACCTCCATCTTGCAGCAGGGGAAGAGAGTAGATGGTAAGTTCACCAAGTAGCATCATGTAGCATAATCCTAACCGATGATCCTCCCCTCGTCGCCCTGTGAGAGAGCGATCACCGGTTGTATCCGGCACTTGGAAGGGTGTGTTTTATTAAGTATCGGTTCTAGTTGTCATAAGGTCAAGGTACAACTCCATGTCGTCCTGTTACCGAAGATGACGGCTATTCGAATAGATTAACTTCCCTGCAGGGGTGCACCACATAACCCAACACGCTCGATCCCATTTGGCCGGACACACTTTTCTGGGTCATGCCTGGCCTCGGAAGGTCAACACGTCGCAGCCCTACCTAGGCACAACAGAGAGGTCAGCACGCCGGTCTAAATCCTATGGCGCAGGGGACTGGGACCATCGCCAATTGCACACCTGCACGTTGCGTACGCGGCCGGTGAGCAGACCTAATAACCTCCATTACGAAGGAAGTTGCGTTACGCGGTCCAACCCGGCGCGCGCCGCTCAGTCGCTGACGTCACAAAGGCTTCGGCTGATACCACGACGTCGATTGCCCAGAACTGTCCCCGCGTAGATGGTTAGTGCGTATAGGCCAGTAGCCAGACTCAGATCAAATACCAAGATCTCGTTAAGTGTGTTATTTTGAAATAACCACGGACGCTGATCAGGGCCAGGCCCACCTCTCTCCTAGGTGGTCTCAACCGGCCCTGTCGCTCCGCCTCAAAGTAACAGTCGGGGGCCGTTGGGAACTTAGGCCAACCACTACCTGGATGGAGCCACATGCCCCTTCAGCCCCCATCTCCAAACAGTATCACCGGTAACTTAACAGTGTAAAGTATATAGTATATGCCCGTGATCACCTCCCGAAGTGATCACGGCCCAGTAGTATAGCATGGCAGACAGACAAGAGTGTAGGGCCACTGATGATAATCTAGCATCCTATAATAAGCATTTAGGATTGCAGGTAAGGTATCAACAGTTGTAGCAACAATGACAGGCTATGCATCAGAATAGGATTAACAGAAAGTAGTAACATGCTACACTACTCTAATGCAAGCAGTATAGAGAAGAGTAGGCGACATCTGGTGATCAGGGGGGGCTTGCCTGGTTGCTCTGGCAAGAGAGAGGGGTCATCAACACAGTAGTCGATCGCAGGGGTACCGGCAGCAGTCTCGGGGTCTACCGAAAAGAAGTAACGGAGGGGGAACATAATAAATAACAGAGCAATCAAAGCATCACAAAGCATAATGAGGCAATACGCGGTGGTAGGGGTGACCTAACGCGGTAGGAGGTGATACCGGCGAAGAGTGGAAACAACCGGGAAAGTATTCCTGATGTCTGACGCTTACAAACAGATGAACTGGAGGAGGAAAATTGTGTGTTTGCTATGCTAGGGATGTGTGGCGGACGAACGGGTTGCGCATACGGATTCGTCTCGTCGTTCTGAGCAACTTTCATGTACAAAGTTTTTCAATCCGAGCTACGGTTTATTTAATATGATTTTCTAAAGTTTTTATTAATTTCTGGAATTTAATTATTTATTTCAACATTATCCAGAATAGTGCATGCTGACATCAGCAGTCAACAAAACATTGAGTGGGTCAAACTAACGTGTGGGTCCCGCATGTCATACCCTGTTTAGTTAATTAACTACAGTTAATTAGGTTAATCTAATTAGGATTAATTCTTTAATTAATTAATTAATTATTTATTTTAATTATTATTATCAATAATATAATATTTATTTATTTATTTTCTAGGCGGCTGGGCCCCATGTGTCTGTGGCTCATCAGGGGTTGGTAGCGCAATTAGCGCAAATGGCCTATTAGGCCGGCGAGTAGACGTCGGTGGCTTTCAGCCACGGCGGAGGCATGCCGGATTGCCGCTATGGGCGGCGAGTCGAGTCACGGTGGCCACCGGGGGTGAGCTCGCGCTCGCGCGGTTCCAGAAGAAGCAGAGGGAAGCCGTGGGGTGTAGGGAGGAGGGCCATGGTGGAGCTGGGCGGGGCCGGCGCGGCGGATGCGCGCGGGGAGGCAGTGGAGGGCGCGGGCGAGCAGAGGCGTGGCAGATCGGTGGGGCGCTGGCGGCCAGGGCTGCGCGCGGTGGGCGAGGCCGGCGAGGCCAGCGCGTGGGCGCATGGCCAGAAGGGTAGCAGCGGGGCACGCCGCAGCGGCAGGCGACGCGACGGCCGGCAAAGGCGGGTACGGCAGGAGCGGATCGAGGCGGAGGCGGGGGCACGACGAGGACGACTCAGTCGCGGGGAGCACGGCGCAGAGGGCGCGCTGGCCATGGCGGAGGTAGGCAGAGCGCGGCGAGCGAGCAGCGCGATGGGGGCGCGGTGGCGCGGGGACGGACCGGCCGGACGGGTTGTGCGCGGGGAAGGGAAAGGAGGATAGGGGGTTCCTCACAGGGGGCTGCAGGGGCTAGGCAGTGGGTTCGGGGAGGCGGCGGCAGTGTTGTCGGTGATGGGGGGGCGGCGCTATTCGGGGGGGGGAGTTGTGGGCGTCGAGGTCGACCCCGTCGATCCGACGATGGAGCTCGATGACGGGGATGAGGAAGCAGCGATGCGGCTCCGGCGAGTGGACCTCCAGGCGGCGGCGGTTGGTGTCGAAGCGAGGCTGCGGCTCCAAGTGGGGTCGCGCGAGGGAGAGGAGTGGCCGGGGTGGCGGTGCTCGGTGCCAGCGGCGGCCTCTGGGGGAGCAGTGGCCCGGGTGCAAGATCGGGCTCCTCCCCGATCCAAACCAGGGAGGGGAAAGGTGAGCAGCAAGGGGAGTGGGGTTTGTGCGGGTGGGCGTGTGGGGGGTGGTTGCTCTAGGTCACGGGGTAGTGGGGGATAAGGAAGCCCGGCTGGGCCTGGTGGGCCGGCCAGTGCAGTGGCCTGCTGGGCCGTTAGGTGTAGCATGTGGGGGTGGGCTTGTTTCTTTCTTTATTTTTTTTAACTTTTCTGTTTTATTTTAGCTACTGCTTCTATTAGTCTATCAAGTAACAGGCTTTTGTAAAATGAAACAATTTGTCAGAACAAATACTAGGCATTATTTAGTACTTCCACAAAAATCTTGGAGTTTTAATTAAAATAGTTTAGAACTTCTATAATTCTAAAAAGGCATTTCAGTAAAGACTTGGTCCCTGTTTTATTTGCGTTAGGGCAATTAAACATTTTATTAATGTTGGTTTCTCCCTGATAATTAGTTAAAGAATATTTGCAAACCACCAAACATTTTTATTTTACCGTTTGAAGAGACAACAATTTGACTTTATTTTAATTTGAATGTGAAATTGGTTTGGATCAAAGTGAGGTGTATTAAAATAATCATGATGACCTGGCTCGATTAGTGTGTGATTACTGTAGCTTAACGACTGGGGTGTTACACAAACGGCAAAATACTTTCTCATCAAGCGGTTTGGTGAATATATCCGCCAATTGCTTATCGGTACGAACATGCTTAAGATCAATGTCTGCTTTAGCAACATGATCTCGAATGAAATGATGACAAACTTCAATATGCTTAGTTCGAGAATGTTGCACGGGGTTGTGAGCAATATTAATGACACTTTCATTGTCACAAAGCAAAGGAACATGTTTCACATATATCCCATAATCTTTAAGAGTTAGGGCCATCCAAAGCAATTGAGCACAACATGAACCAGCGGCAATGTATTCCTCTTCGGCGGTGGATAAGGATACCAATTTTTTTTCTTGACACAAGAGATCTACCAAGAAATTGACAAGTACCCGAAGTGGACTTTCTATCAACCTTGTCTCCTGCATAGTCCGAATCGGAGTAGCCAACAGGATCAAAAGAAGACCTCTTAGGATACCAAATGCCAAACTTTGGTGTATGTATTAAGTATCTCACTATCCTTTTCATAGCCTTAAGATGACATTCTTTGGGGACCGCTTGATATCGTGCACACATGCACACACTTCGGATGATATCGGGCTAGGAGGCACATAGATATAACAATGAACCAATCATAGAGCGATAAACCTTTTGGTCAACTGGTTTGCCACCCTTGGTCAAGTCAAGATGTCCACTAGTAGGCATGGGATATTTCATACCTTTGCTTTCTTGCATGTTGAACTTCTTGAATAAGTCCTTGGTGTACTTTGTTTGAGAAACAAAGGAACCTTCCTTAGTTTGCTTGATTTGCAAACCAAGGAAGAACTTGATTTCACTCATCATAGAGATCTCAAACTTCTCAGACATTAGCTTCCTAAACTTTTCACTAAAATGAGGGTTAGTCGAACCAAATATGATATCATCAACATAGATTTGGCACACAAATAATTCACCTTTAACCCTTTTGGTAAAAAGAGTATAATCTATTTTTCCAATCTCAAAGCCTTTTTCAATAAGGAACTTGGTCAAGCATTTATACCACGCTCTAGGAGCTTGTTTAAGACCATAAAGAGCTTTGTGCAGTTTGTAAACATGGTCAGGTTTCTTAGGATTTACAAAGCCAGGAGGTTGTTTAACATAAACTTCCTCCTCAATTGCACCATTAAGAAAAGCACTCTTAATGTCCATTTGGTATAAGGTGATATCATGGTGATTAGCATAAGCAAGTAAGATGCGGATGGACTCAAGTCTAGCAACGGGGGCATATGTCTCCCCATAGTCCATACCTTTGACTTTAGTGTAACCTTGGGCGATGAGACATGCTTTGTTGCGAACGACTTGGCCATCTTCGTCTTGCTTGTTGCGAAACACCCATTTGGTACCAATGATGTTGTGGTAGTTGTCGGGCTTCTCGACCAATGTCCACACTTGATTTCTCTCAAAGTTGTGTAGTTCTTCATGCATGGCATTTATCCAATCCAGATCTTCCAATGCTTCTTCAACCTTCATAGGTTCAATGCTAGAGATGAATGAAGAATGTCCACAAAAATTGGCCAACCGAGATTTAGAGCGAGTGATTCTCCCGGTTTGGATATCATTGTAGATTTGCTCGACGAGATGGTCTCTGGCGACTCTTGCTCGAACTCGTGAGAGCTTTTGTTTTGTTTGGGGTGGAACATCTTCTTCATCATCTTGTCCTTCTTCTTGTCCTTCTTCATTGACGTTGTCATTTCCTTGTCGTGGTGGAGAAGGAGGTTGACGAGGTTCATCTTGGTGTACTTCCTCATTTTCTTCGTCTTGGTGTGTCCCACTTGTGGATGCTTCTGTATCAACTCTTGGTTCACCTTGTCGTGAGGTAGAAGCTTCCACTTGGACGGACGAGGTACTCTCCTTCACCTTCGTTGGATGGATCTTGCCAATAGACAAGTCTTGGATTGCTTCCGAAGGATCTTTATCTCCTACATCAATTGGCAATTGCTCTACTTGTGAGCTGTTAGATTCATCAAACTTCACATCTACCATCTCTTCAACCTTTCGGGTGAAATTGTTGTAGACACGGTAAGTATGAGAGTTTGAGCCATAACCAAGTAGGAAACCTTCATGAGATTTAGGGGCAAATTTGGAACGACGATGCTTATCAAGAATGTAGCACTTTGAGCTGAATACTCGAAAGTATCCAACTTGGGGTTTGTTACGGGTGAGTAGCTCGTATGCCGTCTTGCTGAGTAGCTTGTGAAGATACAAGCGCTTTGTTGCATGACAAGCTGTCTCAACCGGTTCCGCCCAAAAGTGTTTTGGAGTCTTGTACTCATCAAGCATCGTTCTTGCCATCTCAATAAGAGTTCGGTCCTTCCTCTCAACAACTCCATTTTGTTGAGGCGTGTACGTAGCTGAGAACTCATGTGAAATCCCTTCTTCATCGAGAAAGGTATCCACATTTGCGTTCTTGAACTCCGTTCCGTTGTCGCTATGAACCTTCTTGATCTTCACTTCAAATTGATTTTGGGCCTTCCTAGCGAAGTTTTTGAAGATCTTTTGGACCTGCGATTTATCATCAAGAAAGAACACCCACGTAAATCTTGAAAAATCACCGACTATGACTAGACCAAATGAGTTACCACCGAGACTCTTGTAGGCATTGGGACCAAAGAGATCCATGTGAAGTAGCTCGAGCGGTCTTCTCATGGTCATGATGTTCTTCATGGGGTGGCTTCCTCCAACGTGTTTTCCTGCTTGACAAGCACTACAAAGTCTATCCTTGTCAAATATAACATCTTTTACTCCAAGAATATGATCACCTTTAATAAGCTTATCAAGATTTCGCATGCCCACATGACCTAACCTTCTATGCCACAGCCAGCCTTTCAAGGATTTAGCAATTAGGCAAGTTCTAGGTTGAGTCTTTCTAGTGAAATCAACAATATATAGATCACCTCTACGTGTACCGGTAAAGGCCATTTTATGATTATCTCGACGAAACGCTTGGCAATCTACTTCACTAAATAGGACACTGAAACCAAAGTCAGCAAGTCTAGATACGGAAAGTAAATTGTAGCCAAGAGATTCAATGAGCATAACATTTTGTATAGAGCTATCATGCGAGATGGCCACCTTACCAAGGCCAACCACCTTACCCTTTGAGCTATCACCAAAATTGACATACTTTCGAGGGTCGTTGTTTTCAGCAAGCTCACGAAACATATCCTTGTCTCCGGTCATATGATCGTTACATTCACTATCAAGGACCCATTCCTTTCCTCCAGCCATGTAGCCGCGAAGATTTGCCATAAGACCAAAGTGTCTCATAGACTCATCGAGATCAAGGTCACTATCATCATCCTCATCAAAGTATCCATGTTCAACGTCGTCTTGTGATGGATCAATTCCTAGAGAGGGCAATTCATTAGATAAATGGTCATCACAATAGTCATCTTTATGAATTCTAATGGCTTCAGAGATGATATTGCTAATGATTCCAACATCTCCTTTGGCACTCGTAAGATTAGTAAGCTCAAATAGACAATTACCAAATTTAGGATCATTGGAACCCATCTTACTCAAGGCAATAGACTTATGAAGGATCTTATCTAAGTTTTTCAAGGAATAGTTTGGAAATCGTTCCTCAAGGAATCTCCATATGGTGTAGACACAATCCAGAGCAGGCAAGCTAGCAAGCAAGTTTCTAGGAAAACCTCTAGTGATTAAATTGATAGTTCTAAGATTACAGATCATGTCAATAGACTCATCAAGGGTAGGATGCAAAGGATCAACATGAGGTGCACAAGGGCTAGTAATGTACTTGTTCAAATGATATTCATTGAAAATCTCAAGCATCTCAATTTTCCACTCGTGAAAGTACTCTCCATCAAGAATAGGCACTCTACGTCTAAGACTCCCCAATGTAGACTCATCCATCTTCCTCCAAAGGTGTTTAAACCAAAGCAATGGATACCAATGCTTTGATACCAATTGAAAGGATCAAGAAGAGGTGCCTAGAGGGGGGTGAATAGACTCTTAACAAGAAAAAGTTGCAGTTTTTAATTTCTTCAAATTGAAGTGGAGTTTTAGCATAATTTTAAACATTCACAATACATATCAAGCAAGCATGACAAGAGTATATGAGCAACGGAAAGTAAAGCATGCAATTTGCAAGAATGTAAAGGGATGGGATTGGAGTGTGCAAACGCAATTGGAGACACGGAGTCTTCTGGCGTGGTTCCGAGAGGTGGTGCGATAGTACATCCACGTTGATGGAGACTTCAACCCATGAAGGGTAATGGTTGTGTGAGTCCATGGAGGGCTCCACCGACGAAGGGTCCACGAAGAAGCAACCTTGTCTATCCCACCATGGCCATCGCCCACGAAGGACTTGCCTCAGTAAGGTAGATCTTCACGAAGTAGGCGATCTCCTTGCTCGTACAAACTCCTTGGTTCAACTACACAATCTCGACGGAGGCTCCCAAGTGAAACCTAACCAATCTAGGAGACACCACTCTCCAAAATGTAATAGATAGTGTGTTGATGATGAACTCCTTGCTCTTGTGCTTCAAATGATAGTCTCCCAAACACTCAACTCTCTCTCATAGGATTGGATTTGGTGGAAAGATGATTTGAGTGGAAAGCAACTTGGGGATGGCTAGAGATCAAGATTTATGTGGTTGGAATGGAAGATCTTGATCTCAACACAAGTATAGGTGGTTCTCTATCAGAAAATGTATGTTGGAAGTGTATGCATGTTCCGATGGCTCTCTCCACGAATGAAGAGTGGGTGGAGGGTTATATATAGCCTCCACACAAAATCTAATCGTTACACACAATAAACCAAACTCAGTGAGACTGAATCGTGAAACTCAGTCGGACCGATTCAGTTCATAATGTGACCGTTAGGCTTTTCGGTGGGACCGACATGATCAACTCGGTGGGACTGATGTGCTAGGGTTAGGGTAAAACCTCATATCGGTTTGACTGATTACACAAATTCGGTGGGACCGATTTGGGTAATAAGCGAAATAGAGAGTTGGTCAAGAAAACTCGGTGGGACCGATTGGATATCTCGGTGAGACCGAGATTATTGCAATAGGCAACAGAGAGTTTGCAAGCCCATCTCGGTGAGACCGAGATCCCATCGGTGTGATCGAATTGATTAGGGTTAGTGGCAATGGCTATGTCAGGAGAACTCGGTGGTGCTGGATGGAAAATTTCGGTGGGGCCGAGTTTGACTTTTGGTTTGGGACATATGTGGATATGAGAAAGTGGTTGAGGGCTTTGGAGCATATCACTAAGCACTTTGAGCAAGCAAGCCATCAAGCAACACCTCATCCCCTTTTAATAGTATTGGCTTTCCTATGGACTCAATGTGATCTTGGATCACTAAAAGCAAAATGTAGAGTGTTGAGCTTTAGAGCTTGAGCCAATCTTTTGTCCTTAGCATTTTGAAGGGGTTCCACATCTTCTTGTCCACGCCACTCCATCTGTTGAACTTATCTGAAATATACTAGATAAAAATATTAGTCCAACAAGAGACATGTTGTCATTAATTACCAAAACCACCCAGGGAGCACTTGTGCTTTCAAGAACGAGTGCGGTGAATGACTTAATCAAAAACTTACCGATCATTGCGTCGGGCTGTTATTCAACCTCCTCCACGTTGATGTGGTTCACCTAACCTCTGGTGAAGGGATTGGGCTTCTACCTAGAGTTTCCATTTCCATTTCCATTCTTCAACTCAGAACAGTCGTTGGCGTAGTGTCCTGTCTTCCCGCACTTGTAACAGGTAACATGGCTCAGGTCCTTCTTGGCGGGTGTTGCTGGGTTGGGGCAGTTCTGGCTACTGCTTGCTCCATTTCCGTTTCCATTCTTAGGCCCACTGTGGTTATGGGAACTTCCTCCATTGTGAGTAGGGCCTCCATGGTTATGGGTGTAACCTCCGGAGTTAGGGGTAAAGTGAGGCTTCTGCTGAGCTCCAGAATTGTACTTCCCCTGTCCATACTTCCATTTGCAGCTCTCTATCTGTTGCTGTTTGCTTTCAATCATCAGGGCCCGGTCTACCAACTCCTGATAGTTAGTGAATGTTGCCACCATCAACTGCATACTCATCTCATCGTTTAGTCATTCCATAAACTTCTCCTGCTTCGCGGCATTTGTGGCCACATCATCTGGGGCATAACGGGCTAACTTGCTAAACTCATCCATGTACTGCCCCACAGTATGGTTTCCCTGGCGTAAGTTGTGGAACTCAAGCTTCTTCATATTCATAGCTCCAGTTGAGACATGGATTGTGCGGAATGCTTGCTGAAACTGATCCCATGTGACATGAGCTATGGGAAAAGTGGCCGTGTAATTCTCCCACCATGAGGCTGCGGGTCCATCCGTTGGTGTGCGGCAAAGCGCACCTTCTCCGCATCTGTGCAACCTGCGGTGGTCAACTCCCTTCCAATCCTGCGTAGCCAATCATCAGCAACAATCGGCTCGGTGCTACTGGAAAACACCGGCGGATTGAACCTCAGAAAACGGGCTAAGTTGTCCACTGGAGGTGGTGGCGGTGGGTTGTTGTTGTTATTGTTGTTGTTGCCTTGGTTCTGGACTAGTAGTTGCATCAAGGCATTCTGTTGTTGGATCAACTGAGTGAGCTCCGTTGGGAAGACAAATCCGGGTCACATCTCGGAGGCATCTGATGGGTTTAGAGGGGAGAGATTAGAATAGAATGAGGTCAAAGAGAAAAATACTACCCATATGCACATGAGGCAAACACATTCATATCACACCACTCAATTCAAACAAGGGCATACAATTGATCTAGCTACCGTTACAAAATACTCGGACTACTACTATATACATGGGGGAATACTACTGATAATATGGTGGTCGACTAGAAATTTTGATCGGTGGAAGACTCCATGATATCCGCTCCAGCTTTGTCTTCGTAATCATCATCACAACTATCGGGGTAAGAGTCGGTGTCATCGATGATGATGTAGTCCTTGGGATGGTCGTCATGTCCTTCTAGCGCGGGGTCTCCCATGAATACTCCTAGCTTCCTCATCAGGTCGTTATTCTTTTCTACTAGTATTGCGATTCCTCCTCGTATCCGTTGCGTGTAGACTTGAGTTGCTCTTCAAGCTCCATGTTCCTATTCATCAACTTCTTCAGATCTATCATGCTTGCACACATTTGGTTCTCCTGGCGATGAATGTGCTAGTTTAACTCCTGGATGAAGGCTACAATGGATCTGTCCCTCCTGGTGCTGATCATCTCCCATTGCTCATCTCGGCGCCCACATATCTGGTAGATGGTGTCCTTAAGATCCTTGTGATAAACTTTGCCGATGCGTCCCATGGCGATGTGAGCTGCCATGCTCTTTCCTAGACTCTAGGTTGGTGCATCAAAGGAAAACTCTATGGGCTCAGTAACTGGCGTGAATGTCCTTCCTGGAACTTGAACTCAAATCATCCAACGCTCATATTCTGGTAAAGTGGCGGTGTAGGTCCCGGTGAAGCTTGGTATTCCAATGTTCAGGTACCTAGTGACTTCCTTCAAGTGTCGCCCAAAAGGTGTGTCTTCATCCAGTTGAGCAAACTTGTTCCTTGGGTCCGCCATCTATAGAGTGGAAAATGCAGAGGAGTCAGAATGAGTAGAGAAGAGTGACCTATGGCTTATCTTAGTGGCCGCATCCTACAATCAGCGTGTGCTCTGATACCATCTTTTAGCGATCCAACCTCAAACAGTCGAATCTCTGTGCATAAGTGTCATCCCCGGATCGGTAATGCTGACACACACAGTACTTGAAGGATTTATAACAGAGTTGCAATCACACACTTATTACATCGAATATCTCATAAGATAGTACTTATTACAATAATACGGCTGAAGGCCATATAATAAGATAGCAGCGAAATGCTTGGAAGATAAGGCAAGTCCATCAACTCCAACGGCATAGCTGAGTGCAAAACAATGACCTAGCGCACCTTACTCTTCGTATGAAAAGTCTGCAACATAATACGTTGCAGCCCGAAAATGGGTCAGCACATGGAATATGCTAGCAAAATAACACTATAGAGCAATGACCATGAAACAACTACAACTACATGCATAATTGGCTGGTGGAGGCTCTACGGTTTAAAGTTTTTGCGAAAAGCCAATTTTTCCCTACAACAAAGGAATATATTTTATTTAACTATCATGGTAGTTGATAAACATTGAGAATGGTAAACCCCATCTCAATCCCAATTAAAGTAATCATTAACCCAACATGTTAATTAAATAAAGTGATGGGATCAACATAATAATTCAAGTACCAGATACTCAAGATGTCCATAACCGGGGACACGGCTAATCATGATTAGTTTGTACACTCTGTAGAGGTTTGCACAGTTTTCCCCACAAGACTTGATCTCCTCCGTTGAATTTCTCGCACTACATGATGTTTGAGAAACGGATGACCGAGACACAGTCTTTCAGAAGCATTTACTCTCTCGACGGGTAAACTGTACCACCTACATCCCCTAGATATGCTAGTTTACCACTAAAAGAGGTCATATAACATACTCAACTATGCTAGAGCCCATAATGGATTGTGGCTGCACACGGAAGTTTCCAGCATGAATAACATAATGATCCCTTTGAGCATGGGTGGCGAGCCATAGGATGATCATACGGGTACCCCGGGATCTCCTTGGACAACACTGGATTCCCTAGGTGCTCGCAAACAATCCACCCATATGTGTGTTAAAGTAGCCACCGTATATAAAACCTTAGTTCATAATGATCTCACATCTGTCATGAATCACTCAACCAATCCATGTCCACGAGCATAGCATAGCAGTATAAGCATAACGTAGAAGTAACTCCCAGGGTTTGAATGAAAGGACAATATGTATTACCTCAACATCTACTTCCCAAAACCCACATGTTAAGCAGATCCTACTCATGCAATGTGTGAGGGTTGGAACTAATGCATAAAAACTAGGTAACAAAGGGGTATGATCAAAGTGTTACTTGGCTTGCTGATGATCCGCAAACCCTAGAGACTCGTAGTAGCACGCTTGGCACTCCGGAAGTTCTATCGCAAACAAACAAACAATAGCATGCATAAGCACTCAAGCATAGATGCAAGGGTAAAATTCAGATGAGAATGTCCAAACCGAAAGTTCAACTGAAGAGCTTCGATTTGCAAAAAGAATCGATCAAATCGGAGCTACGAAACTCAAACTACGGTCAAAAGAAGTTCGAATTCAAAATCTGCTTGCAACCAAATTTTAAATTGTCAAAATCATTTTCAACTTGGTTAAATGTAAAGAGGGGTTCGAGATGAAGATTTTGGTGTTGGTTTCACTGGATTTGGACGAACGGTTAAAAAGTTGCGAGGGTTTGAAGACCAGGGGCTAATCTGCGATAAAAGTAATCACGGATAGGTCCCTGGCGAAAATAAAACAGAAAAATAAAAATCTATCAGACGAACGTCCGCTAACAGAGACAAATGAACGAATTCGTTCTTTATAAGAAATAAACAAAATAACATTCGCAGATTAGATCTAACCGAAGAAAACTGTGAAAAAACCCTAACCCTAAAGAAGAACCGAAAAAACCGGCGAACCGGGCGGTTTCTATACCCGTCAACGGCGGCAGCGGGCGGGGCAGCGGCTCCGGCGAGGCTGCGGGGCGGCGGGGCACGACGCGGGGTGCAGGGCGGCGGCGGCTGCAGCGGGTGGAGGCGGCGGAGCGGCATGGCGGCGGCGAGCATGGTAAGCGGCGGTGGCGGGCGCGGGCTGCTGCTGCCTGGGGGCGCGGCAGCGGCGGTTGGCGAGACAAGGAGGAGGCACGGCCTCGGGCGGCTTATAAAGCCCCCTTGGGGTCTTCAACTTGGAGAGGGGGTCGGTGTGGGACAGCGGTGACCCGGACTCTCGCCGGAGTCCGGCGCGGGCACGGGCGCGGTGGCGGCGCGGCGCTGGGCTTGGCCCGGCTCGGCTGGCCCGTTGGCCTAGTCGGGCGATTTTTTTAAATAAATTCTGCTGAAGAAAATCCTAATAAAAAATATAAAGAAAATTCTAAAAATGCCAAAACAATTGTCACCATCTAAATAAAATATTTAGAACAAGGTGAACATTTTTCTGGCCTAAAATTGCAATTTTAAAAAATGCATACTTTTCTAATTCAAATAAAAATATCGAATAAAAATCCAAATAAAATATTTGTTTGATTTTAACATTTTCCTCCAATATTTAATTTATTTTGGAGAAGTCATTTTATCTCCTCTCATTTATTTTGGATATTCAAAATATTCGGAGAGAAAAATATTAAAATCAAAATGATCCTTTTTTCAAATTTGAGAAACATTCAAATATGAAAGTAAATGAAATCCCCAACTATCTCCGTGGGTCCTTGAGTTGCTTAGGATTTCTAGGATCACAAACGAAATGCAAATAAAATATGATATGGATATGATGACCTAGATATAACATCCAAATTGAAAATTGGGATGTTACAGTTAGTCAAACCAAAAGACATGGCAATATACTCATATAGCCCGTACCTTGTGGTAAAAGCTGTTTAGGT
This sequence comes from Triticum urartu, assembly GCF_056163025.1. Lineage (NCBI taxonomy): Eukaryota > Viridiplantae > Streptophyta > Magnoliopsida > Poales > Poaceae > Triticum > Triticum urartu. The sequence goes on from NC_141878.1 coordinate 225,271,746, forward strand.
ATATCCTGTTCTCGGATCTTCCGCTGCTGGTATCCTGATCGAATGTCGATCTTGGAGAATACTTTAGCTCCCTGCAACTGGTCAAACAAATCATTGATCATCGGTAGTGGGTATTTTTTCTTGATCGTCACCTCATTCAGTGCACGATAATCCACAACCATCCTTAAGGATCCATCCTTCTTATCAACTAAGAGCACTGGGCTCCCCACTGCGACGAGCTTGGTCGAATATAACCTTTCTCCAATAAATCCTTAATCTGCTTCTTAGTCTCCTCCAGATCATTTGCGGGCATCCGATATAGTCTCTTAGATATTGGTCCGGTGCCTGGTAACAGCTCTATCAAAAAAATTATATCTCGATCTGGTGGCATGCCTGGTAGTTCCCCTGGGAATACGTCGGGATAATCCTTCACAACTGGCACTTCCTCCTGAACAAATCCTGAAAGTGAATTTACTTGAGTCCTCCTTGGCGCATGCCTAGACACATACTTGATCTTTTTTCCCTCCGGGGTGGTGAGAAGTATCGAGTTACTAGCACAATTGATGTTTCCTCCATACTTCGATAGCCGATACATGCCTAGTACTATATACAATCCTGGTGACTCTAAAATTATTAGGTCTGAGGGCAAAACATGCCTACCAATGGTTAATGGCAATCGATCACACCATCGGCTGGCCATATACTCCGCTCCTGGTGAGCTTACTAACATGGGTGACCTAAGGGCTAAGGTTGGCAATTTAAAGTTGTCCACAAATCCCCTTGATATGTATGAATGCGATGCACCAGTGTCGAAAAGAACAAGGGCGGTAAATGACTTAATCAAAAATTTACCAATCACTGCGTCAGGCTGCTCTTCAACTTCCTCCACGTTGATGTGGTTTACCTGACCTCTGCTGAAAGGATTTTGCTTCTTCCCTGAGCTTCCATTGCCATTTCCATTCTTTGCTTCAGGACACTCGGTGGCGTAGTGTCTAGTCTTCCCACACTTGAAACAAGTAATGTGACTTAGATCCTTCTTGGCGGGTGTAGTGGGGTTGAAACAGTTCTGACTGGTGTTTCCTCCATTCCCATTACCATTTTTAGGTCCACTGTGGTTGTGTGAACTTCCTCCATGGTTATGATGGGTATGTCCTCCCGGGTTTGGGGTAAAACGGGGCTTCTGCTGAGCTCCAGAGTTGTACTTCCCCTGTCCATACTTCCGTTTGCGGTTCTCTATCTGCTGTTGCTGCTTGCCTTCAATCATGCCCTAAAAAAAATACACTTCCGTGATGATACGTGTTTGTCATAGTAGGTCACGTTTTTTGTCATGCATGTACATCCATGACGATTTTATGACAGAATCAAGATAGTCATACCTGTGCTGTCATAGAAGTGTTCCATAACATTACCAAAATTATCATCACAGAAGTGTCCACTTCCATGACGATAAATCACGCATCATGGAAGTGCTTTTGTCAAGGGTGACTGACACGTGGCATCCACCGTAACGGAACGTCGTTAAGCTATCGAGTCCGGTTTTGGATCCGATAACCTGCCAATAGCCTGGACCAATGAGGATTTTCCATGTGTAAAATTCTCATTGGTCAGAGGAAACACGTGTTGGCTCATCGTTGGGATAGATGTCATGCATTCATTGGACAGGAGGCGCCTATGGTAGGTCGACACGTGGCACGGCCCAACAGTGGCCCATTCCAGTGAAAAAGGCCGGCCCAGTAAAAATTAGCAGGCTGGCCCATATAAGGCCTACTTGTGTCAGGTCCATTTAAGCCCACGACCCATACGAGATGTGCCAATTTGGCCCGTCAATAGCCCATTAAATATTTGACACCATTGCAGCCCGTTGTCAGTTCGAGCCCGTTAACAGCCCGCTATATATTTGGGCTCAATATCGGCCCGATGTGATTTTGGCCTGTTAACGGCCCATTCAAGGGATGGGCCAATTTTCAGGATGTACATCTTTTGGCCTTTTAGCGACCCATTGAAGTGTTGGGCCAATTTCCGGCCCGGTGTGTCTTTCAGCCTATTGTCCGCCCATAAATGAGTTGTTCCATTTGTAGTCGGACCTTAGTTTTGGCCTTTTAGCGACCCATTTAAGTGTTGGGCCAATTCCCGGCCCGGTGTGTCTTTCAGCCTGTTGACGGCCTATAAATGATTTGGGCCATTTGTAGTTGGACCTGAGTTTTGGCCTTTTAATGGCCCATGCTCTTCATGGTCCAATACCAGCCTGGTTTCTCTTTCGGCCTGCTAAAGTCCCAAAACATAGTGGGGCCATTTACAGTATGACCTGACTTTCCACCTCTTAGCGGCCCATGCTCTTCATGGTCCAGTACGAGCCCACTGTCTCTTTCAGCCTGCTAAAGGCCCATAGTATGTTGGGCCATATGTAGCCCGACCTTAGTAACTGTAACACCAACGATGCGGCTATATCTCCCACGTGCCGATGCACGACTTAGAGGCATAACCGCATGGTGGTTTAGTCGCAAGAGGGGTAATCTTCACAAAATCCCATGTACTGAATAAGAAAGGGATAAAGAGTTGGCTTTCAATTGCCACTTCACACAAATACCAATTTAAACATACATCATCCAGACTACAATCAAGGTCCGACTATAGAACCAAAATAAAAGAAGATAACCCCAAATGCTCGATCCCCGATCATCCCAACTGGGCTCCACTACTGATCAACAGGAAATGAAACAAAACAACGATCAAGATATTCATCGAGCTCCCACTTGAGCTAGGCCGCGTCACCTGCACTGGTATCATCAACACCTGCAACTATTTGGAAGTATCCGTGAGTCACGAGGACTCTGCAATCTCACACCCGTGAGATCAAGACTATTTAAGCTTATAGGTAGGATAAGGTAACAAGGTGGAGCTGTAGCAAGCACTAAGCATATATGGTGGCTAACATACGGAAATAAGAGCGAGAAGAGAAGCAACGCAATGGTCGAGAAGCTAGAAGTGATCAAGAAGTGATACTGAAGCTACTTAGGTTCAAGCATAACACAAGACAGTGTTCACTTCCCGGACTCTGCCGAAAAGAGACCATCACAGCTACGCACACGTTGATGCATTTTAATTAAGTCAAGTGTCAAGTTCTCTACAACCGAATATCAACAAATTCCCATCTGCAACATAACCGCCGGCACGGCCCTCGAAAGTTTATACCCTGCAGGGGTGTCCCAACTTTGCCCATCACAAGTTCTCACGGTCAACGAAGGATATTCCTTCTCCCGGAAATACCCGATCAGTCTCGGAATCCCGGTTACAAGACATTTCGATAATGGTAAAACAAGACCAGCAAAGCCGCTCGATGTGCCGACAATCCCGATAGGAGTTGCACGTATCTCGTTCTCAAGGCAACACCGGATGAGACAGGCTACGAGTAAAACTAGCCCTCAAGTTTCCTCGAGGTGGCCCCGCAGGCAGCTCGGTTCGGACCAACACTTAGAGAAGCACTGGCCCGGTGGGCGGGGGGTTAAAATAAAGATGACCCTCGGGTTAATTACTCCCAAGGGAAAGGTATAGGTTGTTAGGCAAATGTAAAACCAAGGTTGGGCCTTGCTGGAGGAGTTTTATTCAAAGCGAACTGTCAAGGGGGGCCCATAACTCCCCAACTGCGTAAGGAACGCAAAATCAAGGAACATAACACCGGTATGACGGAAACTAGGGCAGCAAGAGTGGAACGAAACACCAGGCATAAGTCCGAGCCTTCCACCCTTTACCAAGTATATAGATGCATTAATTAAAATAAGAGATATTATGATATCCCAACATATCCATGTTCCAACATGGAACCAGCTTCAACTTCACCTGCAACTAGCAACGCTATAAGAGGGGCTGAGCAAAAGCGGTAACATAGCCAAACAACGGTTTGCCAGGATGGTTGAAAAAGGTTAGAGGCTATCATGGCAATTTGGGAGGCTTGATAAACAAGTGGTAGGTAGCCCGACATAGTGATAGAGCGAACAACTAGCAGGCAAAGATAGAAGTGATATCGACGGTATGGTCATCTTGCCTGAGCCCGCAAGGAAGAAGAACGAGTCCATGAAGAAGACAAACAGACGTAGTCGAACGGATCCTCAGAACTCCGGAACGAAACCGAAGCTAACGAGAGAAGCAACCCCGAAAGAAGCAAGCAACATAGTAAACACACAAGCATAAACATGGCATGATGCACAACCAAGGATGATGCATGTCCGGTTTAAAGAGGCATGGCAATATGCACAAACAATACTATTGTTGTTTGATGTTTCCGGCCCCATTTAAATGGCTTAGATAGTGTACTTTATTTGTGCTTCACCTCTTGCCATGTTTAATAACATTTAATATTGTTGGGTAGATAATTGGGAGTGAACTAAATAATCGAATGTAGTGTACTTTAATAACATGTGCAAGTTTTTATACATTTTTATGAAAATGTTACATGAGCATGTTATGAAGCAAAGTAGTCATGGCGGAAATGAAAGGGGTGCCACGGCAACAAATTCGAAAATGATGCCACGGCAACATATCGGTTCCGGTAGCTCATGGAGATACCAGTGCAAAAGGAAATGTGGTGTGAGAGTGTCATGCAAGATGATGGGGTGATCCCGATTACCGGGTTCCCACGGGTCAATGGCATGGCAATGAGGAGGAGCGTGCAAGCGACCACTCAAACACGGAGCGAAACATGAGCATCTCATACATCACACATGCATTCATTCGCGGGCAGTCGTCTCGGCGGTTATACCTTCGGAGCGATCATTTCGAGGCAGACGGGTTTGATGGGACATAGTGGTACCTTCAGTCCTCGGCAACGGAAGAGGTACAGACGTTCTCAGGGCACTTGTCGGTCCGGTGTTCGTGTAGATGTACATGGCAAACATAGTGGTACTCGGCGTCTTGTCAAACCCAAGCGACGGTAGTCATACACGACGCGTTGTGGAAGTAGTTGTACTCGCGGACTTCGGCGATGGTAGTCGTTCGCGGCGCTTGTGACCCGTGGTACTTCGGGCAACGGTGGTCATACACGTCCGTAGATGTTTAGGGCCGTCGGTAGAGGTACTTGGCGATCCCTGAAACGTCTTGTGGGGGTTCATGTCTCGGCAACAAGTCTTGACGGTCCAAAACTCCAGGAACAGAGGTGCACCGAGGCAACAAAATGCTCGGGGGGGTCTCGGCCATGGCCATGCCAAAACTTTTCGTAGATGGCCGATGAGGACGAGTGGAGGCACGTACGGGAGGTGCTCGGGAGGGCGCCATGGTTCTTGGTGCATGCTCAAGCAGCGAGCTCCTCTCGCTCGGACGCGGCATAGAAGATGGAGCTCGGGCTCCTGGACACTGCACGAGAGGCACGAAGCAAAGGAGGCCGGTGCCTCGCGGGCTGTGCGGGGACGAGGAGGAGTTGGGGGCGCTGCTGCGGGCATGGATGGATGGGTGGATCGATGGAGGCCTGTGGCGGAGTGTAGGGGCGGTGGCGTCATGGAGGTTCGGCACGGGGGCGGAGGCCAGGGCCGCGGGGTCGGGGACGACCCGAACTGTACGACGTCGGCAGCTGGCGATCCAGAGGATCGGCCGGGCGCGAGCGGGGGATCGTGGAGGATCTCTGGTGCGGCAGGGCAGTGAAGCTGGCAATGGGGAGGTCTCGCGGCGCGGGGACGATGGATGGGCGAGGAGAGGGGAAGTGCGAGGTGGAAGAGAGGAGTAGGGATCGGGCAGGAAGCGCTGTAGTTTTCTCTCTGGTGCGATGCGTGTGTGTGTGTGGTGGCGGAGGGAGACGATGGGGAGGGAAAACGAGAGTAGAGCAAGGGATCGACCGGGCTAGGGTTAGCTAGGTTTAGGTAGGCCTAGAGGGCCAGGGACCGGGCCGGCCTGGAGGACTGCAGGGAGGGATGGCTGCTGGGCTCTCTTCTCTCTCTCAATCTAAAAAAATAAAAAAATAAAATAAAAACAACACATAGATAAGAAAGAAAAGAAAAGGAGGTTAGGGGAAGAAGTTGGACACGCAGATAATTTTCGTGAGCTCACAAAAATGTGCAAGGTCCAAGAAAATAGAAAAGAGCACACGTGTGAAGTTTGAATTCAAACTCATTTGAATTTAATTCAAATGAGTGTGAGAAGAAAGTTGATATACCATAGGTCCAAAATTGTTGAGAATTTTGGTGAATCTCGGGAAAGTGACGAAAGGATTTGTGGGAAAAGTTTGAGGTTAAGAATATTGAGATAGAGAAGGCATGGAATTAAATTGCACGTGTGTTTTGGGTGATCCCAAACTAATGGAATATTTTTTCATACTCCCTCCATTCCAAAATATAGTGCGCTCACGTTTTTCAAGGTCTAACTTTGACCATAAATTTAACCAACGAGACCAACGATGGCGGGAGAAAAAAAATTATATAATTGAAAACTTCTTTCGAATAAAAATTCACTGATATAATTTTTGCTCCTGCCGTAATCGGTCTTGGTAGTTAAATTTACGGTCAAAGTTGAAGCACGTGGATAGAGGAAGCACTACATTGTGGAATGGAGGGAGTAGATCCATAATATTAGGAGGATATGTCATAAAGAGAAGTCACCATGTGAATTCTCTCGATTTAAATGGATCAGAAATCCATGCAATTTATTTAAGTGAGTTCTACAAAATTAAATGACATGATGGCATGATGACATGATGCAATGCAAAAATAAATAGAGCAAGCACAAATGAAACACATGGAGGTCATGAAAAAAATATGGATGTCTTCTGGAGCGTCGGTCTTGGGGCGTCACAACACTCCACCACTACAAGAGGTTCTCGTCCCGAGATCTAGGATGGCACTGGGGAGAAACGGAAGAGGAATAGGTAAACAAAGTTGCTTCTTGGACAAACGAGTGAAACCATGAACCTTGAGAGGTTGAACAAATTGAAAGAAAGAATACAACAAAGATGAACAAAGTTGAAAACACTCCATTAGAAAAGAGGAACAAGGAACATTACTAGAACCTTGTAGGTTGAAAGACCTAAGAAAAAGGGTTCCAATTGACAGGACGTACATGCAAGCACTCCGGATGAAACGAGATGTACAAGGAACGATAAAGATCAATTATGACAACACACCGGTTGGAAATGGAAGGCATAGAATATAAACTTCAAAATATGAGAGGATACTTGATGAAATCAACAACATACTACCTCCGGAACTATTGAAAGAATGGCACAAGGGGTAAGAACGATTTCAGACAGCACTTCGGTTGAGAAGGGAGACAAAACTTGAAAAGATTAGAGAACTTGAATGGAGGACACAATACTCCGGTTGAATGGATAAGCAAAGGAAAAAACATGATCTGTGACAAAAATGGGATGATGGATCGAAGTGAGCAACATCACAATGCCTCTGAAACAAATGAAAGAATGGAATGGAGTGAACGGAGGGAAACAAGATCTTGAGAGAGCACGCTTGCAACAAATGCTAGAACGGAGTTGTTGAATTATCAACAATGAAAGGATAAGCTTGATGTGGGCTTATGGAAGACATCTCAAAATTATGAGGGGACAACCTCTCACTACGGAAACAAATAATATCGTTGATAGCACCAACGGGATGAAAAACTTCTTCCACCAAGATGATAGGGAGATAACTTGGATCATTTATAAGCACCACAATAGCAACATTCCTTAGGGAAGGCTATAGGTGAAATCTACACCAAGGTAACTCCAAGGAAGAAAATGATGGGTTTAAATATCTCATTCTTGACAACTTATCAACCATGAAACATGAAGGAAACTATCAAGAATGATATAACACCATCTCAAAAGATAAGGTAGAAAGAATTGCACTTTGGAATGCAAGATGAAGAATGCTTGAACTCCTCAAAATAAAACATGTGTTGAGCACCATGTTTATTTGAGAGTATACTTGGCGGATCTTAACTTCGAGAGAAATCTTGAAGAACAAATGAAGAATGAAAAGAATCCTTGACGAACCACCATGTAGAGCCTCCATGAAGAACTCTGGTAATAAAAGGATGATCAAATGAAAGGGAAAGTTGAAAAGAAATCCAGGAGAAGCCTTGCAATGATTAGATGAAGCTTTGAAATGATATACTTGAAATAACTTGGAGCTCCATAAAAGAAAGATGAACAACTCTGAAAGAAGAAATTAGAACCCTTGGATGAAACAATAATAAGAATTACGTTATGAGTATCCTTCATCAATTTAAATTGATGACAAGCAGCGGATTTGGCATACTACTTATTGTCATAGAAAGGATTAAGATAGATATGGCACAAACATGAGAAGGTCTTGATGGATCCACCGGTGGGGTTTGGAAATAACGAATGAATTTATATGATAACGAAAAAGAGAAATCTTGAATGAACCACCGTAAGAATTGAAAATGAAAATAGCAGAGGCACAATTCACCGAGAAGAATTGGAGAACAAAAGAAGATACTTGAGGGAATTTAGATACAAGTTAACGAAGAGATCCCGAGCTGATTAGATCATACTTGAATGATGCACCGGTATGATTTGGAGAATGAGAGCTGAAAAGCTGGAATGAACAATTCTGAGATGATGGGCTACAGAGAATCAATTTGAAAAGACTCTTGAATTGCTTCGGATGGGTGAATAGAATTACCACAATCGAAAACAATTAAGAAAGGATGGCATCAAGCTGGAACCATGAATCTTCAGGAGAATGGACAATATTAAGAGAAATTCTTCTTCGATCTTCAAAATCCGAGAATGACGACGAGAAACACCACCAAAATTGTTGAGATACTCTGGGAGAATGAAAAACAAAGAGGTTGAATGAACAATGAAATGATTTGAAAGCGATCTTGGAGAAGTCATCTGACTGATGATGATTCATTCTTACGTCAAACTTTGAAAAGATTTTGAGATTAACTCCGGAAAAAGAAGAGTCAGGTAAGATCCTAGGAAAATACCTGTGGGTTAGGGCCCACTGAAAAGATATACTGTTGAACGATTTAAACGAGAGATTGCACCGATTGAATTAAATGGCTTGAATGGGATTACAACCTCGAAAGAGCTTGAATGAATGCAGAGTGGAAACACGAATCTTCGAGATATCTTCAACACTCCGGAACAATTGAATAGCAAGCGGGGAATGATTATGAGGTGCACCGGCATGGGAAAACATTTGGAACGAGGAAAAGGATATGATCAACAAAGCTTGAATTGAATCCACCGGAGAAGAAAACGAGTGAAGAGTGATGAACTTGAAGCTCCCTTAGCATCTTCATAAGAAAAACCGGGTAAAACATCGAAAGAAAAGAGTGAAGACACTTCTCACAAATAAAAGGATACATGATTAAGAAATCTGAATCCTTGAAGAAAAGAAAGGGTGGGAGGGTGGGAAAACAAAGGCAACTTGGGGCAGATGGAATGGATACCGTTGAGAAACAGCTTAGAATTGATCTTGCGAATGTTGGAATGATCGGATGGACTTGAAGAGAAGCACACCGGTTGGAAAAGAGTTGACATGACAACCTCAGTGATCAAGATGGATTAGTACTCCCATCGAAATATGAGAACACCGTTTAGAAAAGGTATGGAATCACACTTGACATTGAAGCAACTCGAATACCACAAACCAAAACAAAAAAAAGGATTGGCTTGCAGAATAAGTCGGAACAAACATATGATAGGCCACATATCATATCATGTGTCTGTTGGAAGGATATCCTACGTGATACTTGAATTCCCACTTATAAACTCCCGAAACTTTCTGGTTATGCAATCTGGTGTTGGGGATACAAGGGAAGCATAATATCTCACCCAAACTAACAATTCCTACATCCAGCCGTATCCATCCTTCAACACATAACCGAGAAAGTCTCAGAAATCGTGTACCTCAACCTTCAAAAAGCATCCGTTATACGAGTTATGGCAACACTCCCGAACTCCCGCCCTAGTACAGAGTGGCGTTGAGGTTATCTCACCAACAACTACATGAAAGAGATTTTCGATGTCGGCGAACTCAGGTATTCCAGAACTGCAACGACAAAATTGTGACGACAACACCTTGGAGCTCAACTCCCCGGGACACTGCCACAACTCCTAAATGTCAGGAGGCACCAAGAACAATGTTCTCGTCACAAGACTATCAGAATGATTCCAAGATACCCGCGTGATCCTAATTTTTTTCGTGAAATATGAGGAGAGAAAAGTTAAAACATCTACGTCAGGAGGCCTCACCAGAGTGACGAAGGGACTGAGGAGTAAAAAGAATCCTACTCTCCGATATATATAATCCTAAGACTCAAAAAATTTTGTTCTAGACTCAACAACGTCAGCGATTCGATCAAGCAGGGGGCTCCTAAGTCGGGGATGGCTCTGATTACCAACTTGTAACACCCACGATGCGGCTATATATCCCACGTGTCGAGGCACGATTTAGAGGCATAACCGCATGGTGGTTTAGTCGCAAGAGGGGTAATCTTCATACAATCCCATGTACTGAATAAGAACGGGATAAAGAGTTGGCTTACAATCACCACTTCACACAAATAACAAGTTAAACATACATCATCCAGAGTACAATCAAGGTCTGACTACGGAACCAAAGTAAAAGAAGATAACCCCAAATGCTAGATCCCCGATCGTCCCAACTGGGCTCCACTAGGAATCAACAGGAAACGAAAAAAACAACGATCAAGATCTTCATCGAGCTCCCACTTGGGCTGGGTTGCGGCACCTGCACTGGTATCATCGGTACCTACAACTATTTGGAAGTATCCATGAGTCACGAGGACTCAGCAATGTCACACCCGCAAGATCAAGACTATTTAAGCTTATAGGTAGGATAAGGTAATGAGGTGGAGCTGCAGCAAGCACTAAGCATATATGGTGGCTAACATACACAAATAAGAGCGAGAAGAGAAGCAACGCAACGGTCGAGAAGCTAGAAGTGATCAAGTGATCCTGAAGCTACTTACGTTCAAGCATAACACAAGACCGTGTTCACTTCCCAGACTTCGCCGAAAAGAGACCATCACAGCTACGCACACGATTTATGCATTTTAATTAAGTCAAGTGTCAAGTTCTCTACAACCGGATATTAACAAATTCCCATCTACCACATAATCACGGGCACGGCTCTCAAAAGTTTATACCCTGCAGGGGTGTCCCAACTTAGCCCATCATAAGCTCTCACGGTCAATGAAGGATATTCCTTCTCCCGGAAAGACTCGACCAGTCTCGAAATCCCGGTTACAAGACATTTCGACAATGGTAAAACAAGACCAGCAAAGCCGCCCGATGTGCCGACAATCCCAATAGGAGTCGCACATATCTCGTTCTCAGGGCAACACCGGATGAGACAGGCTACGAGTAAAACCAGCCCTCGAGTTTCCTCGAGGTGGCCCCGTAGGCGGCTCGGTTCGGACCAACACTTAGAGAAGCACTGGCCCGGGGGGGGGGGTTAAAATAAAGATGACCCTCGGGTTAATTACTCCCAAGGGAAAGGTATAGGTTGTTAGGCAAATGTAAAACCAAGGTTGGGCCTTGCTGGAGGAGTTTTATTCAAAGCGAACTGTCAAGGGGGGCCCATAACTCCCCAACTGCATAAGGAACGCAAAATCAAGGAACATAACACCGGTATGACGGAAACTAGGGCAGCAAGAGTGGAACGAAACACCAGGCATAAGGCCGAGCCTTCCACCCTTTACCAAGTATATAGATGCATTAATTAAAATAAGAGATATTGTGATATCCCAACATATCCATGTTCCAACATGGAACCAGCTTCATCTTCACCTGCAACTAGCAACGCTATAAGAGGGGCTGAGCAAAAGCGGTAACATAGCCAAACAACGGTTTGCCAGGATGGTTGAAAAAGGTTAGAGGCTATCATGGCAATTTGGGAGGCTTGATAAACAAGTGGTAGGTAGCGCGACATAGCGGTAGAGCGAACAACTAGCAAGCAAAGATAGAAGTGATATCGAGGGTATGGTCATCTTGCCTGAGATCCCGCAAGGAAGAAGAACGAGTCCATGAAGAAGACAAACGGACGTAGTCGAATGGATCCTCAGAACTCCGGAACGAAACCGAAGATAACGAGAGAAGCAACCCGGAAAGAAGCAAGCAACATAGTAAACACACAAGCATAAATCAGTGTCATGAAGAACTGCCTTTACATGTTCCATCATATTGGGTATCATTGACGTCAAGTTTGTTGGCCGTTACATTGCTCCATGAGGTTCTTGTGGATAAATCAGTGTGTGCAATTATATCTGACATGCATGGAAGACAACTAGTAGTTAGATTTATGTAATGAGTGCCTGTAGGAGATGACATAAATAGTAGGACTGGGGTTAACTAGCAGCAACAGGTCTCAAAAACTAAAGGGAGAACACAGATTAAAGCTACATAATATGTATCATTTGTACTCGAGATTAACTAGATGGCACACAAAAGTTTTAAGGAACAACATAGGTTATACTAGAAGTGGTATACTGCTATAATAACGAGCCTATGGGATAGCATTGGCTGATGGATGATAACTATGGAACACTGTTATCTAAAGAAAAAGTCTCTTAGCTGAACTATGGAACAACGTTAACTCCTGAACAAGACCCATAAGAGATCAACATGAATATATAGTGAAATGTGATAATCTATTTTCAATGCTTAGGTGAATAAGAAAGCCATAAATGTTGCACACAAGTAAGATGAGGGTACAACCTATCTGGCTGCCATCCATATGAGTGAGCATCATGTGCTGACTTGTCGATGGCCCTGTAGTTGTTGTGGCTTGTAACGCCCCGAGACCGATGCGCCAGGTGTCTTCCAGTTATTCGTTGTTGTTGACTTGTCATTCACTTGCGTGTTGCATCTTGCCATGTCATCATGTGCATTGCATCACCATGTTTTCAAAACTTGCATCTGTCTGGGTCCCCCAACTTTCTCCGTTGTTCGTTCTGAGCCTAGGCACACTCGCACGTGCCCGCGGCACATCCGAAATATTTTATAAGTGGCGTAAAAGTGTTCCCGGAATGGGATGAGAGTTGGCGTGCGGTCTTGTTATAGTGTAGGTAGACCGCCTGCCAAGTTTCATCGCATTCGGAGTCCATTTGATGCCCCAACGGATAACTATAGCGACAATATAGTCGGTCAAACGTCGGACGTTTTCGGTCTCCGGAAACCATTGCCGAGCTGCCTTCTCTTCTCTTCTCTCAGCCCAAGGCTTTCTGCATAGCCCACTACCACTCTCCTCCAGCGCACTAACCCCCTCCTCTGTCCGGAGCCGTTCGATGACGATCGTTCGGTCCGAAAACCCCTCCTCTAGCCCCTCCTATCTAGAAATAGGCCACCACCCCGTCCAAATCGGACAACCCTAGTCTAAACCCTAACCCCTAGCCCTCCTTCCTTGGATCCGGCACCGCCACCTCGAAATCCGCACCTAGTTGCTCCTCCACCGCCACTTGGCATCGCGCCAGCGGTCAGCCGCCACGTCGCTCCCCATGCCTTCCCTCCACTTTAGGCCCTCGAAGCCCATACAGAGCCCGCCCGGGCCCGAGCCGCCCGCCGCCATAGCCAATAGGCGCCTGCGAGCACCCGATCCAGGGGATCGTCCCGCTCGTCCGCTCCTCCTGAGGCGCACAAGCTTCGTCGGAGTCCCGCGCCGCCTCCCGCCAGCGAGCGCCCCACCGGAGCCGCTCCTCGTTGCCATCACTAACCTCTTCCGGCCTCGCCCCAACCCGTCGCACATGAGCGCCACGCCCTTGTCTTCCTTTTCTCCCTGCTCCCATCTCTCTCTCATGGCCCTCTTTCTCTCTCTCTCTCTCTCTGTGTGTGTGTGTGTGTGTGTGTGTGTGTCCCACAGGGTACGCCACCACCGCTGCCCTGGGAAGCTTCAGCGACCCCTGCCCCCACCAGATCTAGCAAGCAGCAGGCCGGATCCGCTCATTCCCGCTGCTCCGGCTTCCTCCTAGCATCCCTGCCGACCGGCGCTGGTGCCACCCTGCCATGGACACCTCTGCTCCGGCCCAGCGGCTCCCCTCCACCGCGCCAAGGCCCAACACTAGGCCAGCCGGCCTGCCTTGGCCTCTTCCCCCGATCTAGGCTTGGCCCATGGTGAGGCCATCCCCAGCGCCTCATTTTTCCCCTTCCACTGTTGGGCCAGCCTGCAGATTCGGCCCGCCTCATGTTTTTTTCCAGTTCTGCGATTTAGTTATTTATCCAGTGAGCTGCTGTGTGAAGTGGGGATTGTAAGCCAACTCTTTATCCACCCCAAACACCCTAAATATCAGAGTCACTTCACACAGCAGCTCATTGGATAAATAACTAAATCGCAGAACTGGAAAAAAACATGAGGTGGGCCGAATCTGCAGGCTGGCCCAACAGTGGAAGGAAAAAAATGAGGCACTGGGGATGGCCTCACCATGGGCCAAGCCCTGATCGGGGGAAGAGGCCAAGGCAGGCCGGCTGGCCTGGTGCTGGGCCTTGGCACGACAGAGGGGAGCCGCTGGGCCGGAGCAGAGGTGGCCCAGGCACGGGCGCTGGGACCTCGGGCTTGTCGTCTCCTCGACCAGGGGCGAGGTGGCCATGGCAGGGTGGCACCGGCGCCGGTCGGCAGGGAGGCTAGGAGGAGGCCGGAGCAGCGGGAATGGGCAGGTCCGGCCTGCTGCTTGCTAGATCCGGTGGTGGCGGGGGTCGCCAGAGCTTCCCAGGGCGGCGGCGGCGTACCCTGTGGGACAGACATAGAGAGAGAGGGCCATGAGACAGATGGGAGCAGGGCGAAAAGGAAGACAGCGGCACGGCGCTCATCTGCAGCGGGTCGAGGCGTGGCCGGAAGAGGTTGGCGCAGGCTACAAGGAGGGGCTCTAGTGGGGCGCTCGCCGGCGGGAGGCGACGCGGGACTCCGACGAAGCTCGGGCGCCTCAGGAGGAGTGGACGAGCGGGATGATCCCCTAGCTCGGGCCCTCGCGGGCGCCTACGGGCCGCGGCGGCGGGCGGCTCGGGCCCGAGTGGGCTCCTGATGGGCTTGGGGGGCCTGCGGTGGAGGGGAGGCACCGGGAGCGACGTGGCAGCCTCCGGTTGGCCCGGGGCGCCGGCTGGGTGGCAGCTGGCTGCTGGCGCGACGCCATGTGGTGGCGGAGGAGTGGCTGGGTGCGGATTTCGAGGTGGCAGCGCTAGATCCAAGGAAGGAGGGCTAGGGGTGAGGGTTTAGACTAGGGTTGTCCAATTTGGACGGGGTGGTGGCCTATTGATATATAGGAGGGGCTAGAGGAGGGGTTTTTGGACCAAACGATCGTCATCGCCCGGCTCCGGACAGAGGAGGGGGTTAGTGGGATGGAGGAGAGTGGTTGTGGGCTGTGTAGAAAGCCTTGGGCTGAGAGAAGGGAAGAGAAGGCAGCCCGACCATGGTTTCCAGAGACCGAAATCGTCCGACATTTGACCGACTATATTGTCATTATAGTTATCCGTTGGGGCATCAAACGGACTCCGAATGCGATGAAACTTGGCAGGCGGTCTACCTACACTATAACAAGATGGTGTGCCAACTCTCATCCCATTCCGAGAACACTTCTACGCCACTTATAAAATATTTCGGACGTGCCGCGGGCACGTGCGAGTGTGCCTGCAATCAGAACGGACAACGGAGAAAGCTGGGGGACCCGGACAGATGCAAGTTTTGAAAACATGATGATGCAATGCACTTGATGACATGGCAAGATGCAGCACGCAAGAGAATGACAAGGCAACAAGAGTGAATAACTGGAAGACACCTGGCGCATCAGTCTCGGGGCGTTACAACACTCCACCACTACAAGAGGATCTTGTCCCGAGATCTAGGGATGGCACCAGAGGGAAACGAAAGAGGAAGAGAAGAGGTAAAACTAAGTTGCTTCTTTCACAAATGAGTGAAACCAAAGAACCTTGCGAGGTTTAACCAATTGAAAGAAAGAATACAACGAAGATGAACAAAGTAGAAAACACTCCGTTAGAAAAGAGGAACAAGGAACATTACTAGGACCTTGTAGGTTGAAAGACATAAGAAAAGGGTTGTAATGGACAAGAAGTTCATGCAAGCACTCCAGTTAAAATGATATTTATAAGGAACGATAAAGATCATTTACGACAACACTCCGGTTGGAACAGGAAGGCATATAATATGAACTTGACAAGATGAGAGGATACTTGATGAAATCCACAAGACACTGCCTCCGGAATTGTTGAAATAATGGAACAAGGGGTAAGAAAGATTTCATACAATACTCTGGTTGAGAAGGGAGGCAAAACTTGAGAAGACGAGAAGTACTTGAAAAGAGGGCACGACACTCCGGTTAAAAGGATAAGCACGAGAAAAACACGATCCTCAATTCGAGATGATGAGTGAAGAGAGAAACATCACAATGCCTCCGGAAGAAATAATAGAAAATAGATCATTGGAATAACAGAATGGAGAAGAAAATGCCAAACTTCTGCCACAAATGAGCTTGGAAAGCACCCTTCCAAGAAGGTTATAACGGAGTTGTTGGAAAACCAACAGCGAAACGAGTAAGCTTGTAGTGGGATTATGGAAAACTTCTCAAAACTATGAGGTGAAATTCTTCCACTAATGGAAACAATAGATTGGATTGATATGAACAAGGAGACAAGAAACTTATTTCACCGGGAGGATAAATGAAGAACTTGGGTCATTTATAAGCACCATAAATAGGAACAATCCTCAGGGAAGGATTTAGGTGAAATATACCCCAAGATAACTCCAATGAAGAGGTTGATTGGTTGAAAAGATGTCTTGAGCGAAGAGAAAATGATGGATTTAGATATGTCACTCTTGAAAACTTGTGAATCATGAAACACGAAGGGAAATTATCAACAATGACATAACACCACCTCAAAATATGAGATATGAAAGAATTTCACTTCGGAATGCAAGATGAAGAATGCTTGAACTCCTCAAAACAAGACATGTGTTGAACACCATGTTTAATTTAGAGTATAGCTTGGAAGATCATAACTTCGAGAGAAATCTTGAAGAACGAATGAAGAATGAAAGGAATCCTTGATGAGCCACCATGTTGAGCCTCCATGAAAAACTCCGGTAATAAGAGGATGATAAAAATAAAGAGAAGTTGAGAACATAAGGTGAAGCCTTGCGATGATTTATATGGAGCTTCGCGATGAGATAAAGTGGGAAGCTTGGAACTCTAGAAAAGAAAAGGTGAAGCAACTTGGAACCAAGAATTTCTTCCTCATGAACAAACTCCGGAAGAAGGAATTGAATTTACTCGATAAAACAAGAATAAGAATTACATTATGCTTATACTTCACCAATTTAAATTGATTACAAGCAACGGATTTGGCATACTACTTATTCTCGTAGAAAGGATTAAGAGAGATATAGAACAAACTTGAGAAGGACTTCAACGAACCACATGTAGGATTAGAAAGAACGAATGAATTGATATGATAACAAAAGAAAAGAAATCTTGAATGAACCACCATAAGAATTGAACATGAAGAAAGTAGCAAAAGCACAATTCAATGGGAAGAATTGGAAAACGAATGAAGATACTTGAGGGAATTTAGATACATGAGAACGAATAGATCACGATCTGATTAGAGAATACTTGAATGACACACAGGTAAGATTGGGGAAAGAGAGATGAATGCTGAGAATGAATAAATCTGAGATGAAGGGCTCCGGAGAATCAAAATGAAAAGACTCCTGGATTGCTCCGAATGGTTGAAAAGAATTCTCACAATCGAAAACAATTATGAGAGGATGGCATGAAGCTAGAACCATAAATCTCCACGAGAATGGACCAAGATTTTAGGAGAAATCTCTTGCTCGGTCTTCAAAATCTGAGAATGACGATGAGAAACACCACCATGAATTGTTGAGACACTCTGGAAGGATTAAAAGAGGAAAGGTTGAGCCAAAGATGAAAAGAATTTGAAAGCGATATTGGAGAAGGAAATTGACTGATGAAAATTCATTCTTACGTTAAACTTTAGAAGATTTGAGACTAGCTCCGAGAAAATTAGAAGAGTCAGGTAAGATCCTGGGAAAAGACCTGTGGGTTAGGGCCCACTCAAGAGAAACACCGTTGGAATGATTTTGAAGAGAGATTTCACCGGTTGAATTAAATGACTCAAAAGAGATAATAACCTCGAGATAGATTGAATGGATTAGGAATGAAAACACGAATCTCCTGAGATATCTTCAGCACTCCAGAACAAATGAATGGCGAGAAGTGGATGATTAAGATGTGCACCGGCATGAGAAAACATTTGGAACAAGGAAAGGAATGTGATCAACATTGAAGGCTTGAATTTAGTCCATCGGGGAAGAAAAGAGGACGAAGAAGGAAAGAATGATGAACTTGTAGCTCGTGAGCATCTCCATGAGAAATCACCGGTTAAGAACATTGAAGGAAAGGAATGAAGAGTCTTCACATGAATAAAATTGATACTTGATTAAGATATCTGAGTCCTTGAATAAAAGGGTGGGAGGGCGGGAAAACAAAGACAACTTGGGGACGGATGAAATGAACAACGTTGGAAAAACTGTGGGGTGATCTTGCGAATGGGGAGAATGATGGGATCATCTAGAAGAGAAGCGCACCGGTTGTAAATAGAATTGGGATTACAATCTTGATGACCAAGAAGGATTGGTATTCATATAGAAGTATGAGAACACCACTTAGGGGAAGGTATGGAGTCAGCACTTGACATTGAAGCAACTCGAATACCACAACTCAAAACAAAACAAAGGATTGGCTTGCAAAATAAGCCGGAAACAAACATATGATAGAGATTTCGTCCGAAATTTTCATGGTGGGGCCCACACGGGCTCGATCGTACAACACCATCATGTACAAGGCAGTGCACATAACATATGAAGCATCCCCGAGTCAGCATAGCCAAGGACTCTTTAAGAGAGAACGAGACCACTGTAAAACCAACCATGCATAGGCATACCACTAGACGTCGAACCCCAATATCATATGATGCATCTGTCAGAAAGATATCCTAGGAGCTACTTGAATTCCCACCTGTAAACTCCCGAAACTTTCTGGTTATGCAATTTGGTGTTGGGGAGACAGGGAGGCACAATATATATCACACAACTAACAAGCCCTACGCTCCAATTGTATCCATCTGTCAACACATAACCAAGAAACTTCGGAAATCGTGTACCTCAACCTTTGGAAAGCATCCATTATACGAGTAATGGCAATACTCCCGAACTCCTGCCCCAGTACTGGGTGGCATCGAGGTTATCTCGCCACTAACTTCATAAAAGAGATTTTAGATGTCGGCGAACTCAGGTATTCCAGAACTGCAACGATAAAATTGTGATGACAACACCTCGGAGCTTAACTCCCCGGGACACTACCACAACCCCTAAATGTCAGGAGGCACCAAGAACAACGTTCTCATACAAGACTATCGGAATGATTCCAAGATACCAGTGTGATCCTAATTTTTTCATGAAATTTGAGGAGAGGAAAGTCAAAACTTCTACATCAGGAGACCTCACCAGAGCGACGAATGGACCGAGGAGTAAAAATAATCCTACTCTCCGATATATATAATCTTAAGACTCAAAACATTTTGTTCTAGACTCAACAACGTCAGCGATTCGATCAAGTAGGGGGCTCCTAAGTCGGGGATGGCTCTGATTACCAACTTGTAATGCCCACTATGCGGCTATATCTCCCAGTGTCGAAGCATGACTTAGAGGCATAACCGCATGGTGGTTTTGTCGCGAGAGGGGTAATCTTCTCACAATCCCATGCACTGAATAAGAAAGGGATAAAGAGTTGGCTTACAATGGCCACTTCACACAAGTAACAAGTAAACATACATCATCCAAAGTATAATCAAGGTCCGACTACGGAACCAAAATAAAAGAAGACAACCCCAAATGCTAGATCCCCGATCCTCCCAACTGGGCACCACTACTAATCATCCGGAAAAGACACATAATAATGACCAAGATCTTCATCGACCTCCCACTTGAGCTCATTTGCGCCACTTGCACTGGTATCATTGGCACCTGCAACTGTTTGGAAGTACCCGTGAGTCACGAGGACTCAGCAATCTCACACCCGCGAGATCAAGACTATTTAAGCTTATGGGTAGGATAGGGTAATGAGGTGGAGCTGCAGCAAGCACTAAGCAAATATGGTGGCTAACATATGCAAATAAGAGCGCGAAGAGAAGCAACGCAACGGGCGGGAAGCTAGAAGTGACCCTGAAACTACTTACATTCATACATAACACAATACCGTGTTCACTTCCCAGACTCTGCCGAAAAGAGACCATCACGGCTACACACGCGGTTGATTCATTTTAATTAAGTCAAGTGTCAAGTTCTCTACAACCGGATATTAACAAATTCCCATCGGCCACATAACTGCGGGCACGGCTCTCGAAAGTTTATACCCTGCAGGGATGTCCCATCTTAGCCCATCACAAGCTCATGATCCGCGGAGACAATCCTCCATCGCGGAACACCCGATCAGACTCAGAATCCCGGTGCACAAGACATTTCGACAATGGTAAACCTAAACCAGCAAGACCACCCGACTGTGCCGACAAATCCTGATAGGAGCTGCACATATCTCGTTCTCAGGGCACACCGGATGGGACAAGCTACGAGTAAAACCAGCCCTCAAGTTTCCTCGAGGTGGCCCCACAGGCTGCTCATTTCGGACCAACACTCAGAGGAGCACTGGCCCAGTGGTTAAAATAAAGATGACCCTCGGGTTTGCAATCCCAAGGGAAAGTTCTAGGTTGTTAGGAAAATGTAAAACCAAGGTTGGGCCTTGCTGGAGGAGTTTTATTCAAAGCAAACTGTCAAGAGGGTTCCATACCCCTCATTGTGTTAGGGATGCAAAATCAAGGAACATAACACCGGTATGACGGAAACTAGGGCGGCAAGAGTGGAATAAAACACCAGGCATAAGGCCGAGCCTTCCACCCTTTACCAAGTATATAGATGCATTAATTAAAATAAGAGATATTGTGATATCCCAACATATCCATGTTTCAACATGGAACCAGCTTCAACTTCACCTGCAACTAGCAACGCTATAAGAGGGGCTGAGCAAAAGCGGTAACATAGCCAAACAACGGTTTGCTAGGAATGTGGGTTAGAGGCTTGACATGGCAATATGGGAGGCATGATAAACAAGTGGTAGGTAGTGCGATATAGCGATAGATCGAACAACTAGCAAGAAAAGATAGAAGTGATATCGAGGGTATGGTCATCTTGCCTGAAATCCCGCAAGGAAGAAGAATGAGTCCATGAAGAAGACAAACGGCCGTAGTCGAACGAAGCGCCACAACTCCGGAACGAAACCGAAGCTAATGAGAGAAACAAACCGAAAAGAAGCAAGCAACATGGTAAACACACAAGCATAAAAATGTCATGATGCACAATCAAGTATGATGCATGTTCGGTTTAATGAGGCTTGGAATGGCAAAATGCAACAAACAATACTACAAATTAAGTGGAGCTCAATATGTAACGAGTTACATATTGAAGAAAACACCACATTCATTTATTTAGTTCTCTCCCGTTTATGTACCTAACAATATTAAATGTTGTCAAACATGGCAAGGGGTGAAGCATAAAAAAACTACCTATCTAGGCAAGTTTAAATGAGGCCGGAACAACAAACAACAATTCCTGAAAATACCCATATGCATATTATGAATTTGGTACTATTCTTGCCTAACCATATTTTAGAGTTGTTAAACAGGAAAATAAAGTGCACCATGTTAATCTATGCATTTTTCCACCCCATTTACATAAAAAGTTTATTACAAACCGAGTTACGATTAATTAGTTATGAAATAAAGCATTTTAACATGGCATTTTAGCAATTAAACAAATATCAAGTTTAAACATTTTAAACATGCATGAAAGTTGGAAATTATTAATGTACACACAATTCTAAGCACTTTACATATATAATTCATTTACATATGATGCATGGTTTGTGAGTTATTATATGCATGAAGACTAGGGTGTTTTCTGTAAAACAGCAGCTCACTAGATAAATAACTAAATCGTAGAACTGGAAAAAAACATGAGGCGGGCAGAATCTGCAGGCTGGCCCAATAGTGGAAGGGGAAAAAATGAGGTGCTGGGGATGGCCTCACCATGGGCCAAGCCCAGATCAAGGGAAGAGGCCAAGGCAGGCCGGTTGGCCTGGCGCTGGGCCTTGGCGCGGCGGAGGGGAGCCGCTGGGCCGGAGCAGAGGTGGCTCAGGAACGGGCGCTGGGGCATCAGGATCGTCGTCTCCTCGAGCAGGGGCGAGGTGGCCATGGTAGGGCGGCGCCGGCGCCAGTCGGCAGGGAGGCTAGGAGGAGGCCGGAGCAGCGGGAACGGGCGGATCCGGCCTGCTGCTTGCCAGATCCGGTGGGGGCGGGGGTTGTCGGTGTCAAAACCGGCGGATCTCGGGTAGGGGGTCCCGAACTGTGCGTCTAAGGCGGATGGTATTAGGAGGCGGGGGACACAATGTTTACCCAGGTTCGGGCCCTCTCGATGGAGGTAATACCCTACTTCCTGCTTGATTGATCTTGATGATATGAGTATTACAAGAGTTGATCTACCACGAGATCGTAGAGGCTAAACCCTAGAAGCTAGCCTATGATTATGATTGTTTTTGTCCTATGGACTAAACCCTCCAGTTTATATAGACACCGGAGGGGGCTAGGGTTACACAGAGTCGGTTACAAGGGAGGAGATCTACACATCCGAATTGCCAAGCTTGCCTTCCACGCAAAGGAGAGTCCCACCCGGACACGGGATGAAGTCTTCAATCTTGTATCTTCATAATCCAACAGTCTGGCTGAAGGATATAGTCTGGCTGTCCGAGGACCCCCTAATCTAGGACTCCCTCAGTAGCCACTAAACCAGGCTTCAATAACGATCAGTCCGGCGCGCAGATTGTCTTCGGCATTGCAAGGCAGGTTCTTCCTCTGAATACTCCATAGAAGATTTCGAACACAAGGATAGTGTCCGGCTCTGCAAAACAAATTCCACATACCACCGTAGAGAGTATAATATTTCCACAAATCTAATATGCTGACAACTTTTCATAACGTGACATCACGCCATGGCCCGGTCATTATTCGAACCGTTTTTCTCAACCAGCTACTGCACATATTGCGAGGCGGTTTTCTTGGCTCGTCTTGTCAAAGTAGAGATCGTGTCCCCTTATCACGGGATTCTCATCAATACGGGTGTGGGTAACCCAACCGCTCCATCAATCACGACGCTTGGGGAATAAGCGAGTTTACCAGGCAAGTGGGGAGGCGCATAGTTTCTTCCGCCCTTATAAAGGGACAAGGACTCCTCCTTTTCACCCACGCCTTCTTCTTCCCTGCCCATCCATTCTCGCGCACTCGAGCTCCAACGCCCAAGTTCACATTTCCTCCGAAAAACCACTCCAAACATGTCCGGAGTGGGAGGCAAGTGGATGGTCTCCTCTGTTACAGAGGAGAACATTATGAAGCTTCGGGAAGCTGGATACCTAGCCGCAGATATCGCACACCGGCTCCCAGACGCGGGGCAGATCGTTCCTACCCCCGAACCCCCGAAAGGGTTGTATTCCTTACCCATTTCGTCCGCGGGCTGGGATTTCCCCTCCACCCATTTGTTCGCGGGCTCATGTTCTATTACAGGCTGGACTTCCACGATATGGCCCCCAATTTCATCCTCAACATCTCGGTGTTTATCGTCGTGTGCGAGGCCTTCCTCCGCATCAAGCCCCACTTCGGCCTGTGGCTGAAGACCTTCAACGTTAAACCGAAGGTGGTGGTCGGCCAGCAAGCGGAGTGCGGAGGCGCCATGGTGGGAAAAATGCCCAACGTAACCTGGCTCGAAGGCTCCTATGTGGAGACAGTGAAGGGGTGGCAATCGGGGTGGTTCTACATCACCGACCCGCGTGACACCAACTGGGTGGCGGCCCCCGAATTTCGATCCGGCATCCCCACACGGCTCACCTCCTGGAAAGAGAAGGGCCTATCCTGGGGTTCATCGGTGGAGCTGACCGGACTCCAGAACTATGTTAAAAACATGATAAGCAAGAAAATCAAGCTTGTCAACGTGGTCCAGGTCATACTCTTCCGCCGGATCCTCCCGTGTCAAAGACGGACATTGAATATGTGGGAGTTCGACCCGGCTAAGCACCGGACACTGTGAGAGCTCTTCGACACGACACACCAGGACATCTGGAGGGTGCTGTTCAAGTCCGCCGAGATACCTCCTCCCCTTACCGAGGATCACGGACTTAGCGCAAAGCGCCCTGCCAATCCAGTAAGCTCCTTATATCTCATAAGACGTTTCTTTCCCCAGTATAATCATGTGGGGGATCTAAGCCTCGACGCCATTTAACAAGAATTGGTCACAACAGCAGAGCAGATCGATTGTTCGGCCCCACTGCCCGAGGATCCAGCAAGGGCTCACTTAACGGAGATGCTGGTTCCGACGCCCTATGAGGCGCCGGAGAAGAAGGCCAAGAAGAAGGCCATGGGGACCAGGAAAGGTCTCCGGCTCAAGGTCGTATCGGACTCATCGTCCAATAACACCGAGGCGCCCTCCTCCCACGAAAATGAGGAGGAGGAAGAGGAAAGTTCTCCCCCCTAGCCGGGGGAGACAAGAAAAGGAAGGCCGCCCCGTCAGGGGAAGCCGAAGGGTCCAAGAAGGGAAGGACTCCCCTTCTGGACTGCTCCATGGCAGCTGCTTTTAGTGACAAGGAGTGGTTACCCAGGGACAAGCCCCTGGCGAAGTCGTAAGTATCCGGATACCATAATAGTTCTTGGTATGTTTTATTTTATTACTTCTTATCATGCCAAACATGATCATGCAGCCCATCCAAAGCGCGTATCGACGTATCCTCTTCGGATGAGTCTTTGGGCTCGTCGGAGATGAACATCGATTCACTCCCGGCCGCCTCCCCCCGCCCTACGGACGATGTCGAGGTGTTGTCTCAAAGGGTACTGGACCAAGGGGAGACAGTTCCCGAAGCGCCCCAAGGCGACATTTCGGATGTTGGGCGCATGAGGGGCAAGACTCCCATGGGCTCTAATGTCGGGAGTAGCAAGTCTATGGGGGACAAGCCGTCTATGCCGATGGCCTCTGTCCATCCAGGGGCATCGGACAATTTGCTGGAAGCGCTTTGCGGCACTTCCATTGACGAAGAGCACCGCACTATCATGAGTGCGGTGGTCAAGAAGGTTCAGTCTGCCAAAAGCGGACTGACTGAAGCCTGTGCTAGCCTCCTAACAGGCTTTGAGGTAAGTAATCAAAGTATGAGAAAATGTTACAGCATAGACAGTAGCCTCTGATGCTCTATTTGGTGTTCGGAAGAAAGGCCGAATAGAGGATCAAATAATAATCATAGGAGTCTAATCAGAATATGTCTATGTTAATAAGCAGGCTTCACTGCGCCGCTGCCGCTCACACGGCGGAGGTCTCCGCACTGAAGCGGGACCTTGAGCGGTCCGAGGAAGAGCTTGGCCTTACCAAGAGGCAGCTCGAAGAGAACAAAGGTAAGTGATACCTCGTCTATTTGTTGATAAAAAAAGGAAACTGGTTGTTAGATCACAGGATCGTCATGAATTTTGCTAGGGGCCATGACCGAAGTGGCGACCCTGAAGAAGGCGCTATCCGAGGCCAAAGGCAAAGCGGCCAAGGAGTGCGCCTAGCGCAAGAAGCAAGGGGCCCGAGTCGGCGAGGTTCAGCAAGAGCTCCAGGAGTTTGTCAAGAAGTACGAGTCCTTGGAGCATGACTCTAGGATGCAAGGGTCCGATCTTGCGAAGGCCCTCAAGAACGCAAAATTTGCCAAGGCTGAAGCCCAAAAGGCCCTCCAGGAAATTGAGGCGGTCAGGAAGATAGCGGCGGGTAAGGCATTCATTATGCAAAGCAAGCATGTGAAGGAAACTTTCCTTTTACTTACCCGAATCCGGAGCTCTCCAGGAGCGTTCGAAGATCTACCCAACAGTGTGTCGGATGCCGCAGAGTTCTACCGGGCCGAGGAAGGGAGCTCGATGGAGAGGTTGTTCTGGTATCAGTATACTGGGACCGAACATCCGATGCCCTTAAGCGACCAGTTGAAGCAACTGGTCGAGGTTCACAAGGAGGCCGAACTGGCCATGAAGGACCTCATAGTCCGGATGTGGCCTGGCGAGCCCCTGCCTGGCAGCTATTTCGGCCTGGTAAGGCGGCTTGTGAACGCCTGCCACGGTTTGAAGTCATAAAGCGGTCCATCTGCATTGAGGATGCACGCAGGGCTTTTGCCCGGGCGAAAGTGCACTGGGCGAAGATGGACGCCGAAAAGCTGGCAAAGGAGGGGCCGCCGGAGGGCAAGGAGCATCGCCACCCCGGAAAGTATTATGACAGTGTCCTGAAGGGTGCTCGCCTTATGGCAGAGGAATGTGCTAAGGATGTAATATTCGAATGAATGTGCTCATGTGTAACACCCTCTATGCGGCTATATCTCCCACGTGTCGGAGCACGATTTAGAGGCGTAACCGCATTGAAGGCAATGTCACAAGAGGGGCAATCTTTACACATCCCATGTAATGAATATGGAAAAAAGGTACATAGTTGGCTTACACTCGCCACGTCACACAATAGCATAAATATAGCATTACAATCATCCAGATACAATCAAGGTCCGACTACGGAACCAAAATAAGACAACCCCAAATGCATAATATCCCGGATCGCCCCAACTGGGCACCACTACTGATCGTCTGGAAAGGAAACGTAGTATCGTCCGGAGTCCTCATCGAACTCCCACTTGAGCTCAGTCGCATCTTCTAGAATGGTATCATCGGTCCCTGCATCTGGTTTTGGAAGTAATCTGTGAGTCACGGGGACTTAGCAATCTCACACCCTCACGATCAAGACTATTTAAGCTTATAGGTAGGGTAAAGGTATGAGGTGGAGCTGCAGCAGGCACTAGCATATATGGTGGCTAACATACGCAAATGAGAGCGAGAAGAGAAGGCCAAATCACGTTCGAGAATCTATGATCAAGAAGTGATCCAAGACTACCTACGTTCAAGCATAACACGAGACCGTGTTCTCTTCCCGGACTCCGCCGAAAAGAGACCATCACGGCCACACACTCTGTTGATTCATTTTAATTAAGTTAAGTTTCAGGTTTTCTACAACCGGACATTAACAAATTCCCATCTGCCCATAACCACGGGCACGGCTTTCGAAAGTTCAAATCCATGCAGGGGTGTCCCAACTTAGCCCATCACAAGCTCTCACGGCCAACGAAGGATATTCCTTCTCCTAAGACAAACCGATCAGACTCGGAATCCCGGTTACAAGACCTCTCGACAATGGTAAAACTAAACCAGCAAAGCCACCCGAATGTGCCGACAAATCCCGATAGGAGCTGCACATATCTCGTTCTCAGGGCACACCGGATTGTCCAAACTTCCGGTAGGCCAGCCCAGAGTTGCCCCTGGTGACCACCGGCGGCTGACAAGTTGGGCCAACACTCAGAGGAGCACTGGCCCGGGGGTTTAAAATAAAGATGACCCTTGAGTCCGCGGAACCCTAGGGAAAAAGAGGCTAGGTGGCAAATGGTAAAACCATTGTTGGGCATTTCTGGAGGAGTTTTATTCAAGGCGAACTGTCAAGGGTTTCCCATTATAACCCGACCGTGTAAGGAACGCAAAATCAAGGAACATAACACTGGTATGACAGAAACTAGGGCGGCAAGAGTGGAACAAAACACCAGGCATAAGGTCAAGCCTTCCACCCTTTACCAAGTGTATAGATGATTAAAATAGACAAGATATAATAATGATATCCCAACAATAAACATGTTCCAACAAGGAACAAACTCCAATCTTCAGCTGCAACTAGCAACGCTATAATAGGGGCTGAGCAAAGCGGTAACATAGCCAAACAACGGTTTGCTAGGACAAGGTGGGTTAGAGGTTTGACATGGCAATATGGGAGGCATGATAAGAAAGTGGTAGGTATCGTAGAATAGGCATAGCAAAAGAGCGAGCATCTAGCAAGCAATGATAGAAGTGATTTCGAGGGTATGGTCATCTTGCCTGCAAAGTTCTCTGAGTTGACGTTAGCTTGATCCTCGTAAGCGTACTCAACGGGTTCCTCGATCACGTACTTGTCTCCCGGCTCTACCCAAAGCAAGAACACAAGCAAAGGGAGACACAATCAACCACGTGCAATGCACAAGCAACATGATGCAAAAACATGGCATGATATGCAGGATGTGATATGCGATGCATATGCATGACTCGAAAAGGAAAGATTGAACCTGGCCTCAACTTGGAAAACCAAGAGTGCCACTAGAAAGATGAGTTGATTTCGGTCGAAATCGATATAAAGATCACCAGAATCGGATGCACGGATTGCAAATGGCAAGCAAAACAATAATGGCACAAAGCTACGATTAATAGCATGAGGCCATCTAAATGCATCAAGAACAACAAGCTACTGCACTCTAACATAGCAACAAAGCACATGGCAGGGATCCTCTCAAGATGCTTGACAAAAGATGAACATTGAGCTACGGCTAATTCAATCAATAGAAGGTTCAAACAAGCATGGCAAAAGTGCAAAAGATATCAGGTTACAGACTTAGTGAAAATAACAGCATGTCAGGAATTTAACATCAGGAAGCAATGTTTAGAGCACAATAACAACATGTTACAGGAACATATCATGGCAAAACAAGGCATGTTATGAAGCTACTCAAAGCATAAAACAAAAGTCCCTTACTGACCATAAGCCAAAAGGGATCAGAAAATACAATGGCAACCATGTGAACATAGCAACTTTCGTTAACAGATTCAGACTTAGTAGAAAACTGGAACATGGCAAAACAGATTCACGTAGGCATGTTTACGAGCTCGATACACTCACCACAAAGCATTGTATGACAAACTAAGCATACACCCAGCAAGTAAACATGGCATAGAAGCCTCATGACAAGATCAACCTCATAGCATGCACGGATCAACTACAACAACCTCGGCAAAAATGCTTAACACGTAAACATTCTGCGAGGAACATTTTATAGCAAAAGTAGAGCTCGATTGAGTCAAGCTAGGGTGATCCATAATTGCAAACAAAGACTTGGATGGATATACCATAACATTATCTCAAAATCATCCTTACTGAACATGCTCAAAAGAGGCAAGGATCACTCTGTAGCAACAAGAATACATGGCATAAAAATATTAACAGGGTAAAGACTTAGAAGATTTCTAAGTCCCTGAAAACAGCAACATCACGAGAGCTACTTTGCATGCTTGCGCTAGTCACCACAAAGATCACAAAAATACATGGCATACACCCCTGTAAAGATGGCATGGCATACTTCAAAACTCATGTAGAGCTCAAGTTCATAGGAGGCACACATTAATCATGGCAAAAATGACAAATGTCCAATTACTAATAAGAACCTGAAACTAACATTGCATAGCACCCTTGCAACAGCATTTAGGGCATCAAGATGAACTCAAATGAACATGGTGCAATGGAATGAAATGAAGTACACATCGAGATGAACAATTTGATATGCTACACGCCCAAAATGGAGCCACGGGTGCAAAGTTATGATGCGATGAAGTATGCAAAAATTAACTGGGATTAGGGCAAAAGTCAACCGTCACGTCTCAGATCTAGATCTGGCCGGTTTGGAGAATGAGGTTTGCCGAGGAGTAAAAATGAGGTGGCCGGAGTTGGATCCCGGGGTGGCGGCGAGGAGGTACTTGACGGCCGGCGATCGCCGGAGTTGCGGAGGTCGGCGAGGAGGGACGTTGCCGACGAGGAGGGTCAACGCCCGAGGCGGTGGCGGGCACGGTGGCTCGGCCATGGCGGTGGTTGGCGCCGGCGCGGGAGGAGCTGGGCGGCACCGGCGAGCGCGGACGGTGGCGGGGCGGCGCGCGGGCGGAGGACAGGCGAGGAGGCGCGGGGCCGGCGATGGACTTCGGGGGGCCTGGTTCGGGCTCGCCGGGCCGGCGGCGCAGGAGGTGGAGCAGGGCCACGTGGCGGCGCGTGATTGGCGGCGGCGGTAGCGTCCGGCGCGCCCGGACATGTACGGTGCGTGGAGGAACGAGGTAGCTAGGTTTAGGGTTGGAATGATCCGAAATTTCGGGGAGGAGTGCCTTTTTATAGGTAGAGGGAGCTAGGAGGCTCCCAATTGAGCATGGTTTGCGGCCATGCGATCGTGATCGAACAACCGAGATGATGGATGGGATTTTGGTGGGTTTTGGCCACTATGGAGGGGTGTTGGGCTGCAACACACACGAGGCCTTTACGGTTCCTCGGTTAACCGTTGGAGTATCAAACGAAGTCTAAATTGCACGAAACTTGACAGGCGGTCTACCGGTAGTAAACCAAGGCCACATGACAAGTGTCGGTCCAATCCGAGAACGTTTAACACCTGCACATGAAAAGAGGTAGAAAGGGACACCGGAGGACATAGGAGCGCCGGAATGCAAAACGGACAATGGGGAAAATGCTCGGATGCATGAGACGAACATGTATGCAAATGCGGTGCACATGATGACATGATATGAGATGCATGACAAAGACAAAACAGCACGAAGACAAAAACCCGACAACAAGGAAATATCATAACTTAGTGCCGGAAATGGCAAGAGTTGGAATACAAATATGGCAGGTTACATATGGGGCATTACAACACTCCACAACTACGAAAGGATCTCGTCCCGAGATCTAGGAATGGAAAAACTCCGGATATTCGGAACAGAGGTGGTCCTCGCGTTCCCAGGTGGCTTCACACTCGGAATGATGTGACCACTTCACTTTCAGGAATTTGATAGACTTGTTGCGAGTCTTGTGCTCAGTTTCTTCAAGAATAGCAACGGGGTGCTCATGATAAGACAGGTCTTCTTGGAGGTCAATCTCTTCGAAGTTGACGGTGCGATCAGGAGTCTTGAAGCACTTGCGGAGTTGAGACACGTGAAACACATCATGCACGTTTACAAAGTTGGATGGAAGCTCAAGTTGATAGGCGAGATCGCCTCTTTTGCGAATGATCTTGAAAGGAACCACGTATCTCGGGGCAAGATTCCCTTTGATACCGAAGCGACGAGTACCTTTCATTGGAGAGACGCGGAGGTAGACATGGTCTCCAATCTCGAAAGCCAAGTCACGATGCTTTCTATCATAGTAACTCTTCTGGCGTGATTGCGCGGCTTTGAGATTTTCACGAATGACTTTGCACATTTATTCAGCCTCTGTGATCAAGTCATTGCCAAGAAGTTGATGTTCACCAGTCTCTGACCAGTTAAGAGGAGTGCGACACTTTCTGCCATAGAGAATCTCGAATAGGGCCTTGCCCGGACTTGCTTGGAAGTTGTTGTTGTAGGAGAACTTGGCATATGGAAGACAATCTTCCCACTTCATGCCGAAAGAAATGACACAAGCCCTGAGCATATCTTCAAGAATCTGATTGACTCGCTCGACTTGGCCACTAGTTTGAGGATGAAAAGCTGTGCTGAAGCAAACGTTGGTGCCCATGGCCTTCTGAAAAGAATCCCAAAACATGGAGGTGAAGATGGTTCCACGATCTGAAGATATCAACTGCGGAATGCCGTGCAGAGAGACAATCCTGGTGGTATATAGCTCTGCCAACTGAGCTGCTATGATAGATTCTTTGATAGGAAGAAAATGAGCCACTTTAGTGAGCTTGTCGATGACAACAAAGATAGCATCATTGTCATGCTTGGACTTGGGGAATCCAGTCACGAAGTCCAGCTCAATATGGTCAAACTTCCATTCTGGAATGGGAAGAGGTTGGAGGAGACCAGCTGGTCGTTCGTGTTCTGCTTTCACTCTTCTGCAGACATCACATTCATTCACGAACTGAGCAATCTTGCGCTTCATTCGAATCCACCAATACGACTGCTTGACCTCATGATACATCTTTGTACTTCCAGGGTGAATAGAGAGGAGTGAATTGTGAGCCTCGTTCATAATGACTTTACGAAGGTCACCCTTAGGAATAACAATGCGATCCTCAAAGGATAGAGTATCCTTGTCATCAAGGGGATAGCACTTGTACTTAGGTTGGCTCTTGGCGATCCCAATCTTCACCTTCTTCAACATAGCATCAATAAACTGAGCCTCACGAATCTGATCTTCCAAAGTAGGAGAGACTTGGAGGTTGGTAAGGAATCCTTGAGGAACAACTTGGAGATTAAGTTTGCGGAAAGCTTCACAAAGCTCTGGTTGGTAGGGCTTGAGAATCAAACTGTTGCAGTAAGCCTCAGCAATGACATTGGCCTTGCCTGGAGTATATTCGATACTCGGAATATACTCTTGAATCATTTCGACCCAACGAGTCTGCCTGAGGTTGAGGTTGGGCTGAGTGAAGATGTACTTGAGACTCTTATGATCAGTGAAGATGTCGGGTGGTAGGTGCGACATATGCCAATGGGTGGCTTATCATTGTGGGAGCCAGTAAGACGTCGTCGGTGCCTGGAAGAGGGATGAGGTGAAGACATGCACGCCGGCGAATCTTACCCAGCTTCAGGGCTCTCCGTGGAGATAACACCCCTACTGCTGCTCTGCGGGGTCTCCGCATGATCACTAGATGAACAAGTAGCTACACGATGCTCCTTGAGCTGTTTGGCGAGAGGAAGAAGAAGGGCTCTGCCCGCTCTCTTCTCCTCCCTATGTGGTGTCTAAAACTAGCAGGGATCAACCCTTTGCATGGGCGTCCTGGGGGTTTATATAGGCCTACCCCCCCGGGGTACAATGGTAATCCGGCTGGATGTGGGGCCCAGCCGTCTGTGTCTATACTCGCCGGCTTCCGCGCCGACTGCTGGGGCCCGCCGACTGGTGGGTCCCACCGGCTGCCGGCTCCTTGGTCGACAGGCAGGCCCCACAGCCCAGGGCCTTGTCGGTGGCTGGTTACTATTGCTCAATCTTGGTGGCGAGGGCTTCGCCGAGGTAAGCGTGGCTACAGTGCCGTCGTCCGGCAGGTGATCGCTGTAGCCTCACTGCGTCTTATCTCTTTAATGGGGCGCCTCCTTCAAGGGGGCGGCAAGCCGGCCTGGGAGAGCCGGCACGGTCTTGGGCCGACTGGGGGAGGCCAGGCCGCCTTTGGGTGTCTCTCTGCCCGAAGGGGCCCACCGCCCGTGGGCCACTCTGGCAGCCCGTCGTGGATGACATCAGGGTCGCCCTGGCAACATTGCCGCGCCGGACGGGTCATGGCCACCCGTACGGCGCACTGTGCCAGGCGTGCTCCGGGATTCGGGGGTGGCAGGCTTTACTGTAGCCATGCCTCGCCGCGTCGCCGTTACGTGGATGCAAACTTCGAGGGTACGATCTTGACCGTTTTGTGGGGGCCGGCCTTTTGGAGCCAGCCTTCTCGCGATCGGCTTCTCGGAGCCGGCCCTCCCGCGGCTTCCTTCATGAGGCTGGAGTCGGGCCGCCTTCCGATAGTCGGCCTGGGAGACAGCCGGCCAGGGGAAGGCGGCCCCACGTCTTGGATTCTTGAGGGCCGAATCGGCTCGTAATTTTTTTAGAAAGGCCAGGGGGAGCCGGCTAGGCTACCCGTGGTCATTTACTCTAACAGTAGTCCCCGAAGCTGATCGAGCTTCGAGGCTGACAAAGGGACGAGAAGCTTGGTCAGCTTCCTATCCTGAGGGGCCGGCTTTGCTTGTGTGTGCCGTCTTCGGAGAGCTCTGTTTCTTGTAGGCGGGAGCGCGGTCGACCTGCGAGCTGACCGCGGGCCATCCCGCGGGCCACGTGGCAAGGAAACCCTGCCAGTGCACGCGCATGACGGGACGCCGCCGCAGGCCCGGGCCCGCCACTCCTAGGCCTCGGCCCAAGCATGGATCTTCTGCGGCCCCCGCGGACCACTCGCCTTCCCGCGGCGATTTTATTACGCCATTAGGGCGCAATAATCGCGGGACGTGGGGGAGTGGGCGCAGTTGATCCCCACGTTCCCCCACGCCACGCCTCCTCGGCTCCGCCACGCCGGTCTATAAGTAGGGGGAGGAGGGGGAGAGACAGAGGTTCGCACGCTCTCCCTCGTTCCGCCCCTCCTCGTCTTCCTTCTTCTGCTTCTTGCCGCCGCAGCCACCCACCGCAGCGCTGTTCCGCCGCCGCATCAGCTTGCTCCCATGGCGCTGTCGAGCTCGTGGGATGGCTCCAACGTCCACGAGGACCACGTCGAGTTCCTCCGCCAGACGCGACGCCTGCCCGGCGAGAACTTCGTGCGGGTTCGTCTAGCGCCAGAGAAGGAGATTTCACCGGCACCGGAGGAGGGCGAGCGGGTGATCTTCCGCTCGCACTGCCTGCGCGGCTTCGGCCTTCCGGCGAGCGGGTTCCTTCGAGCCTTCCTCGAATTCTACAACCTCCAGCCGCATCACCTCACGCCCAACGAGGTGATGCTGCTGTCGGCCTTCGTCACGCTGTGCGAAGGCTTCCTTGGGGTCCTCCCCACGCTCGAGCTCTGGGGGGAATTCTTCCAGAGCAAGCTCGGCACCATCATCGCGGGCGTGCCCGCCCCCTGCGGAGCCTATATTGCCATGAGGCGGTCGGGCGAGAACAACCCGTTCCCGCCCATCCCGCTGATCCAGTCGGTGAAGCTCTAGCAGAAGTCTTACTTTTATGTGAAGAACATCGCGCAGCAAGGCGACTACGTCAACCTGCCGGCTTATGAAGCCGGCCCGCCGGCTGGGAGGCGACCTTCGTGGAGCTACCTGGCCAGGTCGTTATCTCAGGCCGGGAATGCAGCCGTCTCCCGGCTTCGGGTGATGATCCAGTCGGAGGGCCTGGCCGGAGCCGACTTGGTGGCCGCCTTCGTGGAGCGCCGGGTACTTCCCCTCCAAAGCCGGCCTCACATGATTTGCCAGATGAGCGGCCGCTTCGACCCGAGCCGGCTGAGCACCAGGGAGATGCCTCATGCAGAGGTGTCTTACATGGTGAACTATATCTCCAACTGCAAGCTCGCCGAGGATTGGCGATACGGCAAGGAGCCGTACTCTCGCGCCAACCCTCCGCCCGTCGTAAGTTTTCCTTCTTTTCTTCCGTTGGTAGCCGGCCTCACGATAGCCGACTTCTGATTAGTTGGTTTGCCTTTTAGCAGAACCCTCTCCTTCCGCTGATGACCGGGGCCGTGAGGGTAGAACGCCAGCTCCTCGCCGACCGCACGGTAGACGACGTCGATGATCCGGACTTGGGAGCGGCCGCCATGGAAGACGCCATCATGGGGGAAAGTGACGAGGCCGGAGGCGCGGGGCTCACGGCCGGCTTTGAGGACTGGCCGGACGATGCCGACGTCGAAGTCGCCCCGCGCCGCCAGCTGGCGCCTGATCATCAAGGCGCGAGCTCGTCCGCCGCGCTGGCTGCCTGCGGCGGTGCGCAGAAGTGCCGGGCCGTGTCGATCCTCTTCGGCAGCCGGCCGAAGAAATCCAAGGCTTCCACGGCGGCGACCAAGCGAGATGAGGCGGCCGCGTAGGCGGCCCGCTTTCGGAAGGCGGTAAAACAGCCGCAGGTAATCTCGGCGTAAGTCGTCGAATGCTTTGTATATGTATTTTTCGTTGTCCCTTTCGACCGAAACTCTTCTAAACCTCTTTGCTTGCCGGACAGGGCACCTCTTTCCCTTGAGCGGGGTCCGGGCGGCTCCGTAGTCGGGCCGACTGGAGGGTCTTTAGGCTCCCGTCGCATGGATCCCCGCGCAGACCTTAGGGAGGCCACGGAGTGGAACACACGGGAGGCGCGGGAGGAGCGGGAGGCAGCGGAGCGGAGGACCGCCCAGGCGACGAAGGAGCAAGCCGATGCAGCGGCTAAGGCCCGGGCGGATGCGGCAGCCGCGGAGACGGAGGCGGAAGCCTCGCACAAACCGCCTCCACTGCTCGTCATTCCCCTCCGCGCCGTGGCCCCCAACATCCCCGCGCCTCCGTTGGAGGAGGTCGACCAAGGACCGCCGGTGATGGAGAGGAGGGAGGTCCATGTGGCCTCCGCGGAAGGGACGCCGCAGACGGCGCCGACTGGAGCGGGCCAAAGCGGCCAATCCGCTGCGGCGCCAGAGCAGCCGGCCGGGGGTGAGCCGGAAGCAGGAGCCGGCCTCGAGGTGCAGCCGGCAATGCGCCGGCGTGCAGGGGGAGGCACCGCTGCGCTGGAGCCACACCGAGTTACGGGTGCCAGCCAGACGGCGGAGGCCCTGGAGGCGGCCAGCACCGGCACGTCCGAGTGGACTCCCAGTGGGGGGACGGGCGAGCTGAATGTGGCGGCCCAAGAGGTTCGGAACCGGCTTCAGGCCCAAGCCGCCTCGCTGCAGCAATACACCCAGGAGTTCCTTGCGATGCGGGCCGTCATCCGGGTGAGTCTTCTAGCCTTGGTTGTTTTGTTCTCTTGATTTCTTCTGTGGGGGCGCGTCAGTGCACCCACTGGGTGTAGTCCCCGAGTTCTGAGTCGGCTGCTGCGCAGGCGGCTCGGAACTTACTAGGTCTTGACAACCATCTTATACCCGCCTCCTGTCTGTTCTTTCAGGAGTATCATAACCTCCGTGCTGCTGCCTTCAACTCCCAGGCTCAGGAGCTGAGCCGGAGAACCGAAGACCTGATCAGCAGCCGGAGTGCGTACTTGGTTTCGTTCATCTCCTGTGGGGGCGCGTCAGCGCACCCACTGGGTGTAGTCCCCAAGATTCGGGCCGACTGCTGAGCAGTCGGGTCGGATCTTTCCTGACGACTTCACCTTATTGGTTTTTCTTGTCTTTCGTGCTCGCAGGATCCAATGCCGACTTGAGGGGGCAGCTCAGCGAGGCGCAGGCCGCCCTTCGCGCCAAGGAAACCGAGTACAGCGCCTTGGTCCTGGAGCGTGACCGCCTGGCCAAGAAGCTGGCTGACCAGGAGGAGAGCCACAAGGCGGCCCTGAAGAAGTCGCAGGATAATGAAGCCGCCCTGAAGGCCGAATTTGAGACTGAAGCGGTGGGCTGGGCGGAGACCAGGCAAGCACTGAATGAAGGCTTCGGCCGTATTGAGGATTTGATCGACAGTAAGCCGCCTTCTTCACTCCTTGGTTGCCCCTTGCCGCCTGATTCATCTTCTGACTTGTGCTGCTTTTTATTCTCTATGCAGACTACTTTCCCGGCTACTCCATCTTCGCCGCCCAAACCATCGAGGCCCATCGCGAAGCGCGCCGGCAGACGGGAGCTGAAGTCGCGCCGGGCGCAATTCGGACGCTCGAAGAGCAACTCTTGGCGGTCCAAGCCCGGCTGCAGCCGGCTCATCGTGTGCTCCGCCGCCTCCAGCGTGCCGGAGCACAGGTGTTGGCCGCCCTCTGGCCAGGCGAGACGATTCCCCACACCCCGAGCCGGACTGCCGACTGGCTGGAGGTTGTGTTTTTCGCTTCGAGGCCTGGAAGGCGTCGGCAGCCCGGCTTGGAGCTGGGCGGGCGCTGGAGTTCGTCCGAGCTTGGTATCCGGGGCTGAACCTGGACCAGCTGCGCACCTAGAGGCTGGAGGCCGACGAAGAGCTGGAGGAAGTGCGAACGGCTATCGCTCAGCGCGCTTCGACGATCGCCGAGTGTACTGACATCAGCGTCTTCACTCTGGAAATTAATGATGACGGCGTTGCCCAGCCGGAAGACTCGGCAGAGGAGATCGCCTCCAGCGATGAAGGCGAAGACGATGAAGGAGAGGAGGGCCAAGACGTTGAGCCGGCCGGTGAAGTGGCCAGCCGGCCTCAGCCTGATCGTGCCTCCAGGAACAAGGCACGGGCTAGCGCGCCCTCTGCGGAAGGCGGTGATCATGCCGAGGTTCGTCAGCCGGCCACTCCTCCAGCCGGCACTGCCGTCTCCACCGACCTGCCCGGCTCTTCAGTCGCTCCCACGGCTTAATCTGCCGTCCTTGTTTTTTTCCTGCTTGTTGCCTTCTGAACAATTTTATTAAGCTTTCGCAGTTCCACCCACTGCGGGTGTATCCAAACTATGTTGAATGCTGGCCTCTTGAAGGTCTTTTATGTAAATATGATTGTGTGCGTGTTTGGTTTCCATTCACGTATGCTTTTTATCCTTAGGCAGTTTCCTTTGTCGCCTTCCCCTTTTGGGGAGGCAAGTACTCGAGCTTTCTTGGACTGAAGTGAGGTGAATGGAAGCCGGCCGGCCGGCTACTCTGGTAGTCGGTTGGCGGTGGGAGAAAAACCGGCTTTTGTTATATTAGTCCGTTAGTCCCTAGCCGTTTTTCGTGTGGGCGACCTTTCCTGCCTTTAACTCTTGCCAGCCGGACAGCCGGTTCTTCGAACTGCGACTTTTGGCAAGAGAAGGCTTGGGTGCCGGCACACTACTTGTCTGACCGCGGGTAGGACTTCTAATATAACTCCAGGCGGCCAGTCCCCGGGCCGACTAGTCGAACCCGGTGCCGGACGGAAAAAGTAAATGTAATGACAAGGTCATAAGCATGATATTCTTCATTCATAGATAAAAGATGGCAGTCCCCGAGCTCTCCTCGGGGGGCCTATTGTCTCATACTTAGTACAAAAGTTAACGTGATACATACTGTATTTCAACTGTAAAATCTTCGGAGGAGGTTGGCGTTCCATGATCATTCTGACTCCTTGCCGGAGTCGTCTCTCTTTCGTGCCTTCGGCTTCTGCGTGTCGATTAGGTAGTAGGAGTCGTTGCCTAAAGCTCTGCTGATGATGAAGGGGCCCTCCCAAGGGGCCGAGAGCTTGTGCTGGCCGGCCGTTCGCTGGATCAGCCGGAGCACAAGATCGCCCTCTTGGAAGGATCTTGGCTTGACCTTCCGGCTGTGGTAGCGGCACAGGCCCTGCTGATAGATGGCGGACCGGCTGAGGGCTAACAGCCGGCCCTCTTCCAGCAGGTCGACGCCGTCTTCTCGTGCTTCCTTGGCCTCCGCCTCCGTGTACATGGCTACCCGAGGTGAGTCGAACTCGATGTCGGTTGGGATGACCGCCTCGGCACCATACACGAGGAAGAAAGGAGTGAAGCCGGTTGACTTGTTTGGAGTAGTGCGCAGACTCCAGAGGACAGCCGGCAGCTCATCGAGCCAACAGCCGGCTGAACGCTCCAGTGGTACGACCAGTCGGGGCTTGATGCCGGAAAGGATGAGGCCGTTGGCTCGCTCGACCTGGCCGTTTGACTACGGGTGGGCGACGGACGCTAAGTCCAGCCGGATGCGCTGCGTCGCGTAGAAACGTGCCAAGGCTCCCTTGGTGAAACTCGTGCCATTGTCGGTGATGATGCTGTGTGGCACGCCATACCGAGTTGTTATATCTGCGATGACTGCCGGCAGTCGGCCCATTCAGCTTTTTGATCGGCTTTGCCTCAATCCACTTGGTGAATTTGTCTACGGCGACAAGCAAATGTGTCATGCCGCCGCGCGCCGTCTTGAATGGGCCCACCATGTCCAGTCCCCAAACGGTAAAGGGCCAAGTGAGGGGAATGGTCTTGAGTGCTGAAGCCGGCATGTGTTGCTTGGAGCTGAAGAGTTGGCACCCTTTGCAATGTTTAACTAACTCCTTGGCGTCATCCAAAGCAGTCGGCCAAAAGAAACCATGGCGGAAGGCTTTGGCGACGAGTGATCTTGAGGCCGCATGGTGGCCGCATTCTCCTTGGTGGATATCTCTGAGGATTGCAATGCCCTTCTCTTGCTCGACGCATCGCTGGAGGACTCCAGTGACACTGCGCTTGACGAGCTCTCTGTTGACGATTGTGTATGCTCCGGCTCGGCGTTGGACTTGTCTTACCTCTGTTTCGTCAGCCGGCAGGTCTTGGTTTATTAGGAAGTTGAGGATGGACTGAGCCCATGATGGAGCTGCGACTTCTTCTATTGCCAATGTGGCTACTGCGACCAGGGCGGGCGGGCTGGGTGGTGAAATGCTGGAGTCGGCCGCCGGCTGTTGTGTTGGTGCAGTCCCCGGGCCGACTACCGCAGTCCCCGAGACGGGTGTGGCAGTCCCCGGGTCGGGCGTAACTACAGAAGTCCCCGAGCCGCCTACTGACGTCCCCGGGCCGACTATCGAAGTCCCCGGGTCACCTGCTTGGTTCTTCGAGCCGGACCCGGCCGCATCGGGGTCAGGCGGCACGAAGATGGAATCAGACTCTAGAGACGGCTTGAGGAGGCGTTGTAGAGAGACATCGATTGGTATTGCTTGCCGGGTGGAGCCTATTCGAGCCAGAGCATCAGCTGGCTCGTTGTCGGCTCGCGGTACATGGAGGAAC
Organism: Triticum urartu; assembly: GCF_056163025.1. NCBI lineage: Eukaryota > Viridiplantae > Streptophyta > Magnoliopsida > Poales > Poaceae > Triticum > Triticum urartu. The sequence continues at coordinate 225,311,933 of NC_141878.1, forward strand.
TCGCATCCTTCAAAATACCCACTGGTTTGTTGAACGAGGAAGCGGTAGCTTGCCATATTTGCGTCCTTGGCATCCCAGTCGCCGGATGATTGCTGGACCACCAAGTCCGAGTCGCCATAACATAGGATCCGGCGAATGCCGAGCTCTTTGGCAAGCCGGAGCCCGTGTATGAGTGCCTCGTACTCGGCCACATTGTTGGAGGCGGCAAAGTGAATTTGCAGCGTGTATCTGAGCTTGTCGCCTTTGGGAGAGGTGAGGACGACGCCGGCTCCCAAGCCGGTGCGCATCTTGGACCCATCGAAGTGCATGCGCCAATGAGTGGAGTCGGGAGCCGGCGGCAGGTACTGGGTCTCGGCCCAGTCGACGAGGAAGTCGGCCAATGCCTGGGACTTGATGGTGGTGCGAGGCTGGTAGAAGATCGTGTAAGGGGCCAGCTCGATGGCCCATTTCGCCACTTGGCCGGATGCATCCCGGCTGCCTATGATCTCGTCCAGCGGGGCGGTGCATACGACCGTGATGGGATGCTCTTGGAAGTACGGCTTCAGCTTCTTGGTGGCGAAGTACACGCCATAGCACATCTTTTGGTAGTGCGGGTAGTTCTGCTTCGAGGCAGACAGTACCTCGCTCAAATAGTACACTGGCCTCTGGACCGGCTGGGCTCGACCCTCTTCTGGACGTTGGACTATGATGACGGTGCTGACCACCCGGCTGGTTGCGGCGATGTAGAGGAGCATGGGCTCTTTCTCAGTCGGCGCTGCCAGGACCGGCGGTGTGGCCAGCATCTTCTTCAGCTCGTGAAAAGCTTGGTCGGCTTGGTCATTCCACTCGAAGTGAGTGGTCTTCTTCATGAGGCGGTAGAGGGGGAGAGCTTTCTCTTCGAGCCGGCTGATGAAGCGGTTCAGGCAGGCCAAGCATCCGGTAAACTTCTGGACGTCTCGAAGTTTGGTGGGAATCGCCATTCTCTCAATGGCCTTGATCTTTGCCGGGTTGCATTCGATGCCGCGTTCGGAGACCAGGAAGCCTAGGAGCTGGCCGGCTGGCACTCCGAACACGCATTTCTCGGGGTTGAGCTTGATTTGGAACTGGCGTAGGTTCTCAAATGTTTCCTTGAGATCTTCCAACAAGGTGCCGCGCTTCTCCGTCTTCACCATGATGTCGTCTACCTAGACGTGGGCATTTCTGCTGAGCTGCTTGAGGAGGCACTTCTGCATGCAATGCTGAAAAGTGGCACCGGCATTTCTCAAGCCGAATGTCATAGTCAGGTAGCAGAAGGCTCCGAATGGCGTGATGAAGGCGGTCTTCAGGCGGTTAGCCGGATCTAACTTTATCTGGTGGTATCCTGAGTAAGCATCCAAGAAACTCAACAGCTTGCATTCGGCCGTGGAGTCTATCACTTGGTCAATCCTCGGCAGGGCAAAGGGATTTTTGGGGCAGGCCTTGTTGAGGCTCGTGTAGTCTATGCACATGCGCCACTTGTTGTTCTTCTTTAACACGAGGACCGGGTTGGCCAGCCATTCTGGAAAGAAAACTTCCATAATGAAGCCGGCTGCCAGAAGCCAGGCTATCTCCTCTCCCACAATCCTTCTTTTCTCCTCCGACAGTCGGCGGAGGGGTTGTTTGACTGGTTTTGCGTCTTCTCGGACGTGTAGTTTGTGCTCGGTGAATTCCTTTGGAACACCCGGCATGTCCTTGGGGGACCATGCAAAGATGTCCCGATTCTCACGGAGGAAGTCGGCGAGCTCGCCTTCCTATTTGCTGTTTAGGTTTGCCCCGATGACGGCAAACCTCTCTGGGTGTTCGGGGTCAAGGGGTATCTTCTTCATCTCCTTGGCCGGCTGGAAAGATCCTTGGGCATCATACACCTTGGGATCGGGGGACAGGGCCGACTTCTTGCCGGCCATGGCCACGACCCGGTCCAACATCTTCTTTTCTTCGGCAATCACAAGGGACTCGGCCAGCCGGCTGCTGGCTGCTGCGCACTCGGAAGGCTTCTTGTAATCGCCGGCTATGGTGATGATGCCCTTGGTGCTCGACATCTTCATCTTGAGATATGCGTAGTGGGGAACTGCCATGAACCTGGCCAAGGCAGGTCGGCCAAGCAATGCATGGTAGGGGCTCTCCAGGTCCACTACTTCAAACCAGATTGCTTCCCGGCGGAAATGCTCCTTGTCCCCAAAGAGTACATCAATCTTGATCTTGCCAATGGGGGTGCAGGACAAGCCGGGTACGATGCCATGGAACACTGTCCGAGTAGGCATGAGTTGCTTCGTCTTGACGTTCAGCTTCTCCAGGGTGTCACGGTATAAGATGTTGATGCTGCTCCCGCCATCTATCAGCACGCGGGGGAAACGGGCGGCGCGTCTGTCCGTTGCAAGGGTGGCATCCAGAACCAACGCTGGGTGGTCGGCCCGGCTCCGGCTGATAGGTTTTTCTGACCAGTGCATGGGCTCGGCGGGGTTGGCAGCGACCATGCTGACTTCCTGGTGCTCTTGGCGTTTGCTGCGCCGGTCTTCGTGCTGGCTTGTAAAGATGACATAGGCGGCATGCTCGTCGGGGAGCTCGTCATGCATGGCTCCGACTGCGGGCCGAACGGCCGGCGGCTGTGGAGCCGGAGGCGGCGGACCGGCAGGCGGAGGCGGCGCGAGCCCTTCGCCTTTGGAGATTCGGGCGAGCCAATGGCACTTCCGGGTTGTGTGGTTGGACGGCTTCGCGCCGCTGTGGAACTTGCAAGGGGCGTCGAGAGTTTGCTCGTAGGAGAAGGCCGGCTGCCAAGCCGGCCTGCCGCCCTTGGGTTTCTTGGGCGCGGGCCGCTCTTCGGGCGGCTTGTATTCGACTGTGGCCACCTGCCGACTGGCGGGAGGCAGCGTGGGGCCCTTGCGCTTGTGGTCATTCGGGTGTGAGCGTCGGCCGGAATCCCCAGCCGGCGTCTTGGGCGCCGGGTTGAGTACTTTCCCGGATGCGTCTACTCGGAGCTCGGTCTTCATTGAGGAGTCGACGGTGGTGTACTTGTCCGCTATGTCCAGAAGCTCGTCGAGGGTAGTCGGCTCGTCGCAGAGAAGCTTGTGCTTGAGGAGGGTGCCTTCTCGGCACCCGGCAGTGAAGTATTCTATGGCTTGCACCTCGTGCACCCCCTCGCAAGAGTTGCGGAGCTCGGCCCAACGCGTGAGGTAGTCGCGAGTGGACTCGGCGGGGCCTTGTACGCACAAAGAGAGCTGTCTGGGCTTGGGAGCCCGCTTGTAGGTGCTGGTGAAGTTGCGGACGAAAGCTTCTGTGAAATCTAGCCAGCTGTTGATGCTGCATGGCTTGAGGCTGTTGAGCCAGGTCCGTGCCGTGCCTTGCAGCATGAGGGGCACGTACTTCACGGCAACGCGCCTGTTGCCGTTGGCTATGCTAACTGCCGTGGAGTAGTCGATCAACCAATCTTCCGGTTTCACGGAGCCGTTGTACTTAGGCGCTCTTGGGAGCGAGAACCCTTTGGGGAAGGGCTCGTCGCGGATGCGGGGGCCAAAGCAAGGCGGACCGACATCATCTTCTTCTTCCAGCGCCAGGGATCGCGCCGGGCGGTCGATCCGATGGCGGGCATCGTTCTCGCCGACTCCTTCGCGGCGACCCAGCCGGCCGCTAAGAGTCGGATGCGCGACAGGCGGCGGGGTGGGATATCTCTCTCCACGGGGCCGAGGCGGAGGCGGGTTGCCCCGCCACTCCATGGCCCGAGGGTGGCCTTCTGCGTCTCGCTCGATGGAGATTCGAGTTTGGCTTCGGCTGGCAGCCGGCTCTTTCTCGCGTCGCGCGCGGTCTCTACCTGTAGTCGGTGTCCGGGATGTCACGCCGTGATCTCAGCGCGGGGGAGAGCTTTCCGCGCGGGCGCCGGCTTCGTGCCGCTGCGCGGCTGCATCAATCAGCTGCTGGATGCGTCGGGTCATGTGGGGGAGTTCTTCGGCCCCCAGTCCGTCTAGCTTGTCTACGGCCGCCTGGGCGGCGCGCATGTTCTTGAGTGGAGTGGCGTAGACTGGGCGGTCGACTCCTAATGTGTCAGCAATGACAGTGTCGCGCTGTTTGACAACGCCGGCCCGGCTACGCCCGCCTGGGGGCGGCGTGCCAAAGGCGGCGCGGTCAGCCTCGCGTCGGTAGGCCTCAGCGAGGCGTCTCATGGAGACCAACTTCCGGCCCTCCGTGAGGAGGGCGAGGCGGCGGGCTTCCGGTGCTTCGGCGTCGGCGTCGGCCGGGAGGGGGATGGACAAGTCGTGGACCGCCGCGTGCGGGGCATCATGGGCGCTCTCGTCAGCAGCGCCGCCGTGGCCGATGACCATCACCTCGGTGGTGACAGCTCGCAGCCATCGGCCCGGGGAAGCGGGTCGTTGTAGATCGTGACGTCGGTGGGGAAGGTGTCGAATGAGGCCGTGTCGGAGTCGACAAGCATCGGATCGGTGGAGCCAACCGACTCCAAGTCCACAGCAAGCTCGCCGGAGACATGGAGCTGGCCGAGGAGGTTGGCGAGGAGGTTGGTGCCCGCGTCGGAGGCGAGCTCGTCGGAGATGAGGGTCTTGCCGAGGAGATTAGGTGACGCCTTGCAGAGCGTCGTGGCAAGCGCCATCGGGCGTGCCGGGCTGGCTACGCTCGCGGGGGAGGAAGAGGGTTCCCGTCCAGAACAGGTCTCCGGACGACGGTGCACCTGGCCCCACGGTGGGCGCCAAATGTCGGGTGGTAGGTGCGACATATGCCAATGGGTGGCTTATCATTGTGGGAGCCAGTAAGACATCGCCGGTGCCTGGAAGCGGGATGAGGCGAAGACATGCACGCCGACGAATCTTACCCAGCTTCGTGGCTCTCCGTGGAGATAACACCCCTACTGCTGCTCTGCGGGGTCTCCGCATGATCACTAGATGAACAAGTAGCTACACGATGCTCCTTGAGCTGTTTGGCGAGAGGAAGAAGAAGGGCTCTGCCCGCTCTCTTCTCCTCCCTATGTGGTGTCTAAAACTAGTAGGGATCAACCCTTTGCATGGGCGTCCCGGGGGGTTTATATAGGCCTACCCCCCAGAGGTACAATGGTAATCCGGCTGGACGTGGGGCCCAGCCGTCTATGTCTATACTCGCCGGCCTCCGCGCCGACTGCTGGGGCCCGCCGACTGGTGGGTCCCGCCGGCTGCCGGCTCCTTGGTTGACAGGCAGGCCCCACCGACCAAGGCCTTGTCGGTGGCTGGTTACTGTTGCTCAATCTTGGTGACGAGGGCTTCGCCGAGGTAAGCGTGGCTATAGTGCCGTCGTCCGGCAGGTGACCGTTGTAGCCTCACCGCGTCTTATCTCCTTAATGGGGTGCCTCCTTCGAGGGGGCGACAAGCCGGCCTGGGAGAGCCGGCACGGTCTTGGGCCGACTGGGGGAGGCCAGGCCGCCTTCGGGTGTCTCTCTGCCCGAAGGGGCCCACCGCCCGTGGGCCACTCTGGCAGCCCGTCGTGGATGACATCAGGGTCGTCCTGGCAAAAGTGCCACGCCGGACGGGTCATGGCCACCCGTACAGCGCACTGTGCCAGGCGTGCTCCGGGATTTGGGGGTGACAGGCTTTACTGTAGCCACGCCTCGCCGCGTCGCCGTTACGTGGATGCAGACTTTGAGGGTACGATCTTGACCGTTTTGTGGGGGCCGGCCTTTTGGAGCCGGCCTTCTCACGACCGGCTTCTCGGAGCCGGCCCTCCCGCGGCTTCCTTCATGAGGCTGGAGTCGGGCCGCCTTCCGATAGTCGGCCTGGGAGACAGGCGGCCAGGGGAAGGCGGCCCCACGTCTTGGATTCTTGAGGGCTGAATCGGCTCGTAATTTTTTTAGAAAGGCCAGGGGGAGCCGGCTAGGCTACCCGTGGTCATTTACTCCGACAGAAGATGTCCACTTTTCTTCCCAATAAGAGATGTCTCCAAGTTAAAAGAGCATGGACAACTGCCGCCAACTCGAGGTCATGAGTGGGGTAGTTCTTTTCGTTGGGCTTCAACTGGCGAGAGGTATATGCCACAACTTTCTTCTCTTTCATCAACACTGCACCGAGACCTTGAAGGGAAGCATCACAGAAAACCTCAAATGGTTTGGATTCATCAGGAGGAGTCAGAACTGGAGCAGTGACTAACTTCTCTTTCAGGGTGTTGAAAGCGATGTCACATTCAGGCGACCATACATACTTCACATGCTTCTGGAGAAGGTTGGAAAGAGGCTTCGCGATCTTTGAGAAGTTCTCAACGAACCTTCGACAATAGCTTGCGAGCCCAAGGAAGCTGCGGAGTTGCTTCACGTTCTGAGGTGGTTACCAATTCACAATTGCAGACACCTTCTCAGGATTAACAGCTATGCCCTTTGCGGAGATGATATGCCCAAGGTAGAGAACCTCATCGAGCCAAAACTCGCACTTTGAAAACTTCACATAGAACTGATGTTCTCTGAGTTTATCCAGCACCAATCTCAAATGCTTGGCATGATCCTCCTTGTTCTTGGAAAAGACCAAAATGTCATCGAGGTAGACCAAGACGAAGTCATTTGTGTAGGCATTGAAGATGAAGTTCATCATGCGAGAGAGTGTTGGAGGAGCATTGACAAGGCCGAAAGACATGACTGTGTATTCATATGAACCATAGCTTGTTCTGAATGTTGTCTTGGGGATATCCTCTTCACGAATGCGAATGTGATGATAGCCCATACGGAGGTCAAGCTTGGAGAATACTTGAGCACCTTTGAGTTATTCGAAAAGCTCATTGATGTTGGGAAGTGGGTACTTGTTCTTTATGGTCTTCTTGTTCAATGGACGGTAGTCGACACAAAGTCGGTCCGTTCCATCCTTCTTCTTGACAAAAAGAACACCACAACCCCAGGAGAAGAACTTGGTCGGATGAGACCCATACGCTCTTGAATATCGAGTTGTTTCTCCAGCTCCTTCAACTCTTCTAGTCCAAGCTTGTAAGGACGTTTGCAAACAGATTCCGTGCCAGGCTCAAGATCGATGACGAATTCAACTGGCCGGTGCGGAGGCATTCCTGGAAGCTCTTCTAGAAAGACATCTTGATATTCACAAATGACTGGAATCTGAGAGATGGCATCCAGCTCGCCCTTCTCATTGAGAGAAAACAGTCGAATGGTATCATCACGAGTGGCAAAGACGATTACATCCTCAGACGAATGTGTCAACTGAATCTGCCTGGCAGCACAATCAAGTTGAGCCTTGTGCTTAGAAAGCCAATCCATTCCAAGAATAAGATCAATATCCGAGTTACCAAGGACCACTGGAGAAGACAGAAACTTATAGTCGCCCAACGTGATAGTAACATCTGGGATGCAATTGTTAGATCTCATTTGCTTGCCTGGGGACACAATCTTCAACGGGAAAGGAATCTTTTCAGTCACAAATTCATGCTTGGCAACAAAAGGTCTTGAAATGAAAGAAAGTGATGCACCAGTGTCAAAAAGAACTTTTGCAGGAATATCGTTAACAGGAAGGTTACCCATGATCACATCTAACGAGTCCTCTGCCTGAGCTGCGTTCATCATATTGACCTTGGCATGCTTGGGATTATGCTTGACCACTGCGGTGCTGGAAGATCTCACAAGAGGAGGAGGAAGACGCCTCTGATTGAAGCATTTGTTGGCATAGTGACCCTTCTGCTAACACTTGTTGCACGTGACCTCTGAAAGCGGGCGGTGATACAGAGCACTTGATCTTGGAGCTTGAGATGAAGTCTTGTTCTAAAAGCCTGGGTTGGGTGGGAAGATCCATTGCCACCTTTGCTCTTCTGCTGATAAGGCTGACGGAATGGAGGAGCAGGAGGCAACCAATACTTATGCTGCTTAGTTGCCACTTGAGTTGAGGAAGAAGGAGTTGCATCCCTGACTCATTTCTTGGAAGCATCGCACTTGAGTTGAGCAGTCTCTTGTTTTAGTGCCATGTTGTAAAACTCATCGTACTTCTTCAGCTCGAAAAGTACAAGGGCTAGTTGGAGATCTTCTATGAGGCCACCTCTGAACTGATAAATCATGCTCTTCTCGTCAGGGACGTCTTGCTTAGCGAAACGAGCGAGCTTCTGGAACATGATGTTATACTGGTAAACAGACAAGCTGCCTTGCTTCAGATTACGGAACTCCTCACGCTTTCTCTCAACAACACTCTGAGGAATGTGGTGAGCTTTGAAGTCTTGACGGAATTTATCCCAGGTAATCACACGACCTCCTCTGGAATCTTTGTATTGCTGATACCACTCTGCAGCTTGGTCTTTGAGTTGGAATGAAGCAAACTTGACAAAGTCCTCAGGCCCGACGTTACTGCACTCGAAATGCTTGCAGATATCCACGAGCCATTCATCAGCGTCTGTTGCCTCGACACAGTTGCTGAAGGTCTTTGGCTGGTTTGCGAGGAATTGGTTGAGTGTAGCAAACTGATTCTGATTGTTGCAATGGCCTTGATTTCCTTGGTTGCGCTCTTGCAAGAGTTGCATGAGCATCTGCGTGTTAGCGTTGGTAGCGGCCATCACAGCTTTCCATGCCTCCGGAGGTGGAGGTGGTGGCGGCGGTTCAGGATTCTGACGCGTTGGAGGAGCCATCCTGAAGAGGGTGACATCCGTTAGCATCTTGACAGACATATATTCAAGCTAAATCAAATGGATCGAAATTGCAACATATAGTCTTAACATTCGAACAAGAATGAACGAATGCATTCCAAATTAAATGGTCACACTTCCATAAATTGAGAAGCCACTTAGATAGAGGTAGAAGAATAAAACAACAAGGTACGGACATGAACAAATACTTGGTGAGGATTACCCAATCACAAACCAAATATCTTCGGAAGAAATACTAGAGCTACATGAATTCCCACCTATGAAACTCCCGAACCTTTCCGGTTATACAATCAGGTGTTGGGGATACAGGGGAAACATAATATCTCACCCAAAGCAAGCAAATCCTATATCAAGCTATATCCATCCTTCAACACATAACCAAGAAACCTTCGGAAATCATTTACCTCAACCTTCGAAAAGCATCTGTTATACGAGTTATGGCAATACTCCCGAACTCCCGCCCCAGTACTGGGTGGCGTCGAGGCTATCTCACCAACAACTGCATAAAAGAGATTTTCAATGTCGGTGAAACTCAGGTATTCCAGAACTGCAACGATAAAATTGTGACGACAACACCTCGGAGCTCAACTCCCCGGGACACTGCCACAAACCCTAAATGTCCGGAGGCACCAAGAACAATGTTCTCGTCACAAAACCATTGGAACAATTCCAAGATACCCGCGTGATCCTAAATTCTTTTTAGTGAAATTTCAGAAGAGAAGAGTCAAAACTGTACGTCAGGATGCCTCGCCAGAGCGACGAAGGGACTGAGGAGTAAAAAGAATCCAACTCTCCGATATATATAATCCTAAATAACTCAAAACATTTTTCTAGACTCAACAACGCCAGTGATTCGATTAAGCAGGGGGCTCCTAAGTCAGGGAAGGCTCTGAATACCAACTTGTAACACCCTCGATGCGGCTATATCTCCCACATGTCGGAGCACGACTTAGAGGCATAACCGCATTGAAGGCAATGTCGCAAGAGGGGTAATCTTTACACATCCCATGTACTGAATATGAAAAAAAGGTACATAGTTGGTTTACACTTCCCACATCACACAATAGCATAAATATAGCATTACAATCATCCAGATACAATCAAGGTCCAACTACGGAACCAAAATAAGACAACCCCAAATGCATAATATCCTCGATCGCCCCAACTGGGCACCACTACTGATCATATGGAAAGGAAACGTAGTATCGTCCTGAGTCCTCATCAAACTCCCACTTGAGCTCAGTCGCATCTTCTGGAATGGTATCATCGGTCCCTGCATCTGGTTTTGGAAGTAATGTGTGAGTCACGGGGACTCAGCAATCTCACACCCTCACGATCAAGACTATTTAAGCTTATAGGTAGGGTAAAGGTATGAGGTGGAGCTGCAGCAGGCACTAGCATATATGGTGGCTAACATACGCAAATGAGAGCAAGAAGAGAAGGCAAAGCACGTTCGAGAATCTATGATCAAGAAGTGATCCAAGACTACCTACGTTCAAGCATAACACGAGACCGTGTTCTCTTCCCGGACTCCGCCGAAAAGAGACCATCACGGCCACACACTCTGTTGATTCATTTTAATTAAGTTAAGTTTCAGGTTTTCTACAACCAGACATTAACAAATTCCCATCTGCCCATAACCGCGGGCACGGCTTTCGAAATTTCAAATCCCTGCAGGGGTGTCCCAACTTAGCCCATCACAGGCTCTCACGGCCAACGAAGGATATTCCTTCTCCCAAGACAAACCGATCAGACACGGAATCCCGGTTACAAGACATCTCGACAATGGTAAAACTAAACCAGCAAAGCCACCCGAATGTGCCTACAAATCCCGATAGGAGCTGCACATATCTCGTTCTCAGGGCACACCGGACTGTGCAAACTTCAGGTAGGCCAGCCCAGAGTTGCCCCTGGTGACCACCGGCGGTTGACAAGTTGGACCAACACTCAGAGGAGCACTGGCCCGGGGGTTTAAAATAAAGATGACCCTTGAGTCCGCGGAACCCAAGGGAAAAATAGGCTAGGTGGAAAATGGTAAAACCAATGTTGGGCATTGCTGGAGGAGTTTTATTCAAGGTGAACTGTCAAGGGGTTCCCATTATAACCTGACCGTGTAAGGAATGCAAAATCAAGGAACATAACACCCGTATGACGGAAACTAGGGCGGCAAGAGTGGAACAAAACACCAGGCATAAGGCCGAGCCTTCCACCCTTTACCAAGTGTATAGATGCATTAAAATAGACAAGATATAATAATGATATCCCAACAATAAACATGTTCCAACGAGGAACAAACTCCAATCTTCACCTGCAACTAGCAACGCTATAACAGGGGCTGAGCAAAGCGGTAACATAGCCAAACAACGGTTTGCTAGGACAAGGTGGGTTAGAGGTTTGACATGGCAATATGGGAGGCATGATAAGCAAGTGGTAGGTATCGTAGAATAGGCATAGCAAAAGAGCGAGCATCTAGCAAGCAAAGATAGAAGTGATTTCGAGGGTATGGTCATCTTGCCTGCAAAGTTCTCTGAGTTGACGTTAGCTTGATCCTCGTAAGCGTACTCAACGGGTTCCTCGATCACGTACTTGTCTCTCGGCTCTACCCAAAGCAAGAACACAAGCAAAGGGAGACGCAATCAACCACGTGCAATGCACAAGCAACATGATGCAAAAACATGGCATGATATGCGGGATGTGATATGCGATGCATATTCATGACTCGGAAAGGAAAGATTGAACCTGGCCTCAACTTGGAAAACCAAGAGTGCCACTAGAAAGATGAGTTGATTTCGGTCGAAATCGATATGAAGATCACCGGAATCGGATGCACAGATTGCAAATGGCAAGCAAAACAATAATGGCACAAAGCTACGATTAACAACACGAGGCCATCTAAATGCATCAAGAACAACAAGCTACTGCACTCTAACATAGAAACAAAGCACATGGCAGGGATCCGCTCAAGATGCTTGACAAAAAATGAACATTGAGCTACGGCTAATTCAATCAATAGAAGGTTCAAACAAGCATGGCAAAACTGCAAAGGATATCAGGTTACAGACTTAGTGAAAATAACAGCATGTCAGGAATTTAACATCAGGAAGCAATGTTTAGAGCACGATAACAACATGTTACAGGAACATATCATGGAAAAACAAGGCATGGCATGAAGCTACTCAAAGCATAAAACAAAAGTCCCTTACTGACCATAAGCCAAAAGGGATCAGAAAATACAATGGCAACCATGTGAACATAGCAACTTTCGTTAACAGATTCAGACTTAGTAGAAAACTGGAACATGGCAAAACAGATTCACGTAGGCATGTTTACGAGCTCGATGCACTCATCACAAAGCATTGCATGACAAACTAAGCATACACCCAGCAAGTAAACATGGCATAGAAGCTAAAGATGGCAAGATCAACCTCATAGCATGCACGGATCAACTACAACAACCTCGGCAAAAATGCTTAACACGTAAACATTCTGCGAGGAACATTTTATAGAAAAAGTAGAGCTCGATTGAGTCAAGCTAGGGTGCTCCATAATTGCAAACAAAGACTTGGATGGATATAGCATAACATTATCTCAAAATCATCCTTACTGAACATGCTCAAAAGAGGCAAGGATCACTCTGTAGCAACAAGAATACATGGCATAAAAATATTAACAGGGAAAAGACTTAGAAGATTTCTAAGTCCCTGAAAACAGCAACATCACGAGAGCTACTTTGCATGCTTGCGCTAGTCACCACATAGATCACAAAAATACATGGCATACACCCCTGTAAAGATGGCATGGCATACTTCAAAACTCATGTAGAGCTCAAGTTCATAGGAGGCACACATTAATCATGGCAAAAATGACAAATGTCCAATTACTGATAAGAACCTGAAACTAACATTGCATAGCACCCTTGCAACAGCATTTATGGCATCAAGATGAACTCAAATGAACATGGTGCAATGGAATGAAATGAAGTACACATCGAGACGAACAATTTGATATGCTACACGCCCAAAACGGAGCCATGGGTGCAAAGTTATGATGCGATGAAGTATGCAAAAATTAACTGGGATTAGGGCAAAAGTCAACCGTCACGTGTCAGATTTGGACCGGGCCAGTTCGGAGAACTAGGTTCGTCGGGGAGCAAAAACGAGGTGGTCGGAGTTGGAGCCCGGGGCGGCGGCGAGGAGGAACTTGACGGCCGGCGATCGCCGGAGTTGCGGAGGTCGGCGAGGAGGGACGTCGCCGACGAGGAGGTCGACGCCCGAGGCGATGGCGGGCGCGGTGGCTCGGCCGTGGCGGAGCTCGAACGGAGGCGATGGTCGGCACCGGCGCCGGCGGGCACGGACGGCGGCGGGGCGGCGCACGGGCGGAGGAGAGGCGAGGAGGCGCGGGGGCGGTGATGGGCTTTAGGGGGGCCGGTTCGGGCTCTCCGTGCCGGCGGCGCGGGAGGCGGAGCAGGGCCATGTGGCGGCGCGTGATTGGAGGCGACGGTAGCGTCCGGCGCACCCGGACATGTCCGCGCGCGGAGGGACGAGGTAGCTAGGTTTAGGGTTGGAATGATCCGAAATTTCGGGGAGGAGTGCCTTTTTATAGGTAGAGGGAGCTAGGAGGATCCAAATTGAGCACGGTTTGCGGCCACGCGATCGTGATCGAACGACCGAGACGATGGAAGGGTTTATGGTTGGTTTTGGGCACTATGGAGGGGTGTTGGGCTGCAACACACACGAGGCCTTTACGGTTCCTCGGTTAACCGTTGGAGTATCAAACGAAGTCCAAATGGCACGAAACTTGACAGGCGGTCTACCGGTAGTAAACCGAGGCCGCATGACAAGTCTCGGTCCAATCCGAGAACATTTAACACCCGCACATGAAAAGAGGTAGAAAGGGACACCGGAGGACGTAGGAGCGCCGGAATGCAAAACGGACAACGGGGAAAATGCTCGGATGCATGAGACGAACATGTATGCAAATGAGGTGCACATGATGACATGATATGAGATGCATGAGAAAGACGAAACAACACGAAGACAAAAACCCGACAACGAGGAAATATCATAACTTAGTGCCGGAAATGGCAAGAGTTGGAATACAAATATGGTAGGTTACATATGGGGCGTTACATCTTGTGATCCTGTAATGTGAAACGAGTTCATGTGCGCTATGTAACGCTTGTTGATTTAAAATATTACCTTCTGTGCAGCCGTTTATAGAATTTGAGAGTTGGCCAGTCATCGGCTTCTGCCCCCATGAAACTAGTACTGAGGTGTTCGGGATAAACCTGATCACTCTTTATCCCAGTTTTGGGTCCGTCGAAGGAGGTGTTCAGCACAACGAACCAGGCAATCAGACTATAAAGCTTTATCACTCTCACTTAGCCATAGAAGTCTACAATTTTAAATTTCGGCGAAGCCCCTAGTATTCGGAAGGCCGAACTTGGGGCGCTATGTACTCCTAAATCGTACAAGGCCGACTCCTTGCCCAAAGCGGAAAAAATCTTTAAGGATTTGAGACCTCTCGAACAGCGACCAACTCTCGCCGCATCATGACAGTCAGTTTTCGGCTTTCTCTACTGAGGTGCTCGTTCGGAAGAACGGGGACACAATCGCAGTAGTTCTCCCAATGCTACCTTAGCCGATATAGCGGAACGTAAGGTACGAAAACATGGGAGCCGGGCAAACCCAACTATTGACCCAAGACATGATTTGGAGCTGATGCATATAATGCTATAAGTTCGGGGTGCCGCACTGTCGAAAGTGTTCAGACTTTTCATGCCATGTTATGGGGTATACTGAAGCCCCTGGCGCACTGGTCGTATCAGAATGTGCGGGTGTGACTTGTCGTAAGTAAGCAAACAGGAAGAAAAAAAGATAAAGGAATGCAATAATGAGCTGATTCTGTGCATTGTTATTTAAATGATACGTCAAAGCGTATGCATACATGTAGTGCAATAAGTAAAAAATAGGACTATTTGACATGTCCTATCCAAGGTCAAGTTGCGTGTGGGTATGCAATACAGGTATATTGATCGTTATCAGAGACCACCTGAGGATTCCCTTGTACGTCAAAGCTTCTTGCTTCCTTGGGGTTTCCTTCCCGTGACGGGTCCGATAACCAGATGATCGGAGAGGGCCTTCAGAGAATAGGGGCCTGAAAGGAAGAAAATATTAAAGGTATACGGGTCCTGAAGCAGTTGAGCCGCAATGTGGGCCATGCCATGGCCGTGCCTCCGCCTATGCCCATGGTATCTTGAGTGCGTAATTATGTACGCGCGGCAAATTTCGCCGCTTGACTGGGACTAGGACGGAGGCCGAATTGCTAGGCGAGCTCTAAACGTGCATGGCGATCCTCTTGCAGGGTACTCCGGACTCGCTTGAAGGTGTCTGGGGTCTTTTTCGCCGAATTAGCGGTTTGCCTCATAAGGCTGCTTTGCGCTTCTGCTGCGAGGGCCACAGTGTGCTCCTCCGTGCGGAGCGAGCGTTCTGTGTTTCTATTAACTGTTATAACCCCGCGAGGTCCTGGCATTTTGAGCTTGAGGTATGCATAATGTGGTACCGCATTGAATCTGGCAAATGCGGTTTGTCCGAGCAGTGCATGATAGCCACTGCGGAAGGGGACGATATCGAAGATTAACTCCTCGCTTCGGAAGTTGTCCGGAGATCTGAAGACTACTTCCAGTGTTATTGAGCCCGTGCAACAGGCCTCTACACCTGGGATGACACCTTTAAAGGTGGTTTTGGTGGGTTTGATCCTTGAGGGGTCTATACCCATTTTGCGCACTTTATCCTGATAAAGCAAGTTCAGGCTGCTGCCACCGTCCATAAGGACTCGAGTGAGGTGAAATCCGTCAATGATGGGGTCAAGGACAGATGCGGTAGAACCGCCATGACGGATACTGGTGGGGTGGTCCCTGCGATCGAAGGTGATCGGATAAGAAGACCATGGGTTGAACTTTCGGGCGACTGGCTCCATCGCATAGACGTCCCTCAGTGCACACTTCCGTTCCCTCTTGGGAATATGGGTTGCGTATATCATGTTTACCGTTTTCACTTGGGGAGGAAATTTCTTTTGTCCTCCTGTGTTCGGCGGCCGGGGCTCCTCCTCATCATCGCTATGCAGCCCTTTTCCTTGTTTTCGGCATTCAACTTGCCAGCCTGTTTGAACACCCAGCATTCTCTGTTGGTGTGGTTGGCTGGTTTATCGGGGGTGCCATGAATTTGACACGAACGATCGAGTATGCGATCCAAGCTGGACGGGCACGGATTGCTTCTTTTGAACGGCTTTTTCCGCTGACCGGATTTAGAGCCACTAAATCCGGCATTAACTTCCGCGTCTTCGGTGTTTTTGACGTTGTTACGGCGTTTGTGTCTGTTGTGACATGGCCTGCCATTGCTATCTTTGGCATCTGAATTGCCAGGGTTTCTTGATGTGTTGTTGCTGCAAGCCAGCCAGCTATCCTTGCCCGCACAAAAGCGGGTCATGAGTGTCGTGAGGGCTGTCATGGACTTCGTCTTTTCTTGGCGGAGGTGTCGGGCGAGCCACTCGTCGCGGATGTTATGCTTAAATGCCGCTAAGGCCTCGGCATCCGGAGAGTCGACGATTTGGTTCTTTTTAGTTAGGAACCGAGTCCAGAATTTCCTGGCTGATTCCCCTGGCTGTAGGGTTATGTGACTCAAGTCATCGGCATCCGGTGGTCGCACATAAGTGCCCTGGAAGTTGTCAAGGAATGCGTCCTCCAAATTCTCCCAACTGCCAATGGAGTTTGCCGGCAGGCTATTGAGCCAATGCCGAGCAGGTCCTTTGAGTTTTAATGGGAGGTACCTGATGGCATGTAGATCATCACCGCGGGCCATGTGGATGTGGAGGAGGAAACCTTCGATCCATACTGCGGGGTCTGTTGTGCCATCATATGATTCAATATTCATGGGTTTAAAACCTTCTGGGTATTCATGATCCATTACTTAATCAGTGAAGCATAGGGGGTGTGCGGCGCCTCTGTGCCGGGTTATATCACGACGCAGTTCATACGAGTCTTTTCTGTTGTATTCGGCCCTACCGGATTTGCTTTTAGTATATCCTGCATGACGGTCGTCGTCACGCATTAGGGCGCGCCCTCGTGATCCATAGATCGATCTTGCATGTCCTTCTTTATTTTCCAATACGTCTCGCAGGTCCTGCGTGTTACCCCAGGCCTTGGTATTTTTATTTAACTGGCGACGGGGTGCGGGTTGGACTTCGTCCTGACATGCTGCTTTGTCTCGGCCACGAGGTGGCCGGTCAGCCGCATCATCCGCTGGAAGTGTAGGCTTTAATACTTCTTCCTCGAGTTGTGGTAGCAACCTTTGCTTTGGGTAACTTTTGGTTGGGCGTTCGAGTTCGTATTCTTCAGCCGCCACGACCTCAGTCCATCTATCCGCTAGCAGATCTTGGTCAGCTTGAAGCTGCTGTTGCTTTTTCTTCAGGCTTTTTGTTGTGGCTATAAGCCCGCGCTTGAAGCGCTCCTGTTCGGCGGGATCCTCAGGCACGATAAATTCTTTGTTGCCGAGGCTCACCTCGCCTTCGGAGAGAGGCATGTAATTGTCATCCTCTGATTCTCCGTCTGGTGCCTGTTCCTTAGGGCTAGCTTGCCCATCCTCCCGCTCAAGGCCTGGCTGGAGGCGATTGTCTCTTGTGCCGATATCACCGTTTTTTCTATGGCGGGGCTTAGAGCGGCGCCGTTGACACCGGTGCTTATATTGCTTCTCGAGGGGATTACCTCTGTTTCCTTATTTCCATCACTTTCTTTGGGGGTGTCCACTATGTATATATCATATGATGAGGTGGCAGTCCAGCGCCCTGTGGGCGGTGGTTCCTGTTCTTCTCCTACATTGTCGTCCATACAATCAATGTCTTTGGAGCCGAAATCAAGCATGTCGGTAAGTCGTCAACAGTGGCTATTAAGTGGGTGGTGGGTGGGGGACGAATTTCTTCGTCGTCCGCTTCCCACTCAAGCCGGACACAGTTCGGCCAAGGGCATCCTGACAAGGAGAGAGACCTTAATGAATTTAGCACATCGCCCAAGGGTGAGTGCTGAAAGATATCCTCGGAGGAAAACTCCATGATCGGCGCCCAATCAGATTTGATAGGCACGGACGCAGGCAGTTCGGAGCCCGTGGATGGGGACGAATCCAAGGATCCGGCAACACAGGTCTCGTAGGAGGTGAAGTCAGTATTCGGCTCTATCGCCGCTGAGTGTGCGACCTCTGTGGCGGGGTCCATCCACCCGTCCTCGGATAGCGCGATCTGCTCCGTATCAAGGGCCGGATTTGCCACAGGGGTGATCTCCCGAACACTGTCAGGCGGCAGAGCTAAGTCGTGCTCATCGTGACTGTGTGGCGCACCTGACACGGGCTCTAATCCGTCGAAGATCAAGTCTCCGCGGATGTTGGCAGTATAGTTTAAGTTTGCAAACCTAACCTAATGGCCAGGAGCGTAGCTCTCGATTTGCTCCAGATGGCCAAACAAGTTGGCCCGCAGTGCGAAGCCGCCGAATATGAAGATCTGTCTGGGGAGAAAAACCTCACCTTGGATCGCATCGTTGCCGATGATCGAAGGAGCCATAAAGCCTTATGGTGACGACACAGTGGAACTCTCAATGAAAGCACCAATGTCGGTGTCAAAACTGGCGGATCTCGGGTAGGGGGTCCCGAACTGTGCATCTAAGGCGGATGGTAACATGAGGCGGGGGACACAATGTTTACCCAGGTTCGGGCCCTCTCGATGGAGGTAATACTCTACTTCCTACTTGATTGATCTTGATAATATGAGTATTACAAGAGTTGATCTACCACGAGATCGCAGAGGCTAAACCCTAGAAGCTAGCCTATGATTATGATTGTTTTTGTCCTACGGACTAAACCCTCTGGTTTAAATAGACACCGGACGGGCTAGGGTTACACAGAGTCGGTTACAAGGGAGGAGATGTACATATCCGAATTGCCAAGCTTGCCTTACACGCAAGGAGAGTCCCACCCGGACACGGGACGAAGTCTTCAATCTTGTATCTTCAAAATCCAACAGTCCGGCCGAAGGATATAGTCCGGCTGTCCGAGGACCCCCTAATCCAGGACTCCCTCAGGGGTCACCGGAGCTTCCCCGGGCAGCGGCGGCGGTGTACCCTGTGGGACAGAGAGACAGAGAGAGGGCCATGAGAGAGAGATGGGAGCAGGGCGAAGAGGAAGACAGGGCGCGTCGCTCATCTGCAGCGGGTCGAGGCGAGGCTGGAAGAGGTCGGTGTAGGCAATGAAGAGGGGCTCCGGTGGGGTGCTCGCCGGCGGGAGGCGGCGCAGAACTCCGACGAAGCTCGTGCGCCTCGGGAGGAGTGAACGAGGGGGACGATCCCCTGGCTCGGGCGCTCGCGGGCGCCTACGGGCTGCGGCGGTGGGCAGCTCGGGCCCGGGCGGGCTCCGGATGGGCTTGGAGGGCCTGCGGTCGAGGGGAGGTGCGGGGAGCAACGTGGCGGCCTCCAGTTGGCCCGGGGCGCCGGCTGGGTGGCGGCTAACTGCTAGCGTGATGCCAAGTGGCGGTGGAGGAGCGGCTAGGCACGGATTTTGAGGTGGCGGCACCGGATCCAAGGAAGGACGGCTAGGGGGTTAGGGTTTAGACTTGGGTTGTCCGATATGGACGTGGTGGTGGCCTATTTATAGATAGGTGGGGCTAGAGGAGAGGTTTTCAGACCGAACGATCGTCATCGGACGGCTCCGGACAGAGGAGGGGGTTAGTGGGCTAGAGGAGAGTGGTAGTGGGCTGTGCAGAAAGCCTTGGGCTGAGAGAAGAGAAGAGAAGGAAGCCCGGCAACGGTTTCCAGAGACCGAAAACGTCCGACGTTTGACCGACTATATTGTCGCTATAGTTATCCGTTGGGGCATCAAACGGACTCCGAATGTGATGAAAGTTAGCAGCCGGTCTACCTACACTATAACAAGACCGCACACCAACTCTCATTCCATTCCGAGAACATTTTTACGCCACTTATAAAATACTATTTCAGACGTGCCGCGGGTGCGTCCGAGTGTCCTGGGCTCAGAACGGACACCGGAGAAATCTGGGGGACCCGGACAGATGCAAGTTTTGAAAACATGATGATGCAATGCACATGATGACATGGAAAGATGCAACACATAAGCGAGTGACAAGGCAACAACAACGAATAACTGGAAGACACCTGGCACATCGGTCTCGGGGCGTTACATGGTTGTCCATGTCGGGCACGCGCATTCGATGCAGGGAACTGTTGAGTGGGGACTATAGCTCCCTTCTGGTGCATGCTTCCCTTGTTGGAGCAGCTGCGGTGAGTCAAAAGACGCTGTGGCTGAAGATGCAGAAAACACATAATGTTAAGAACAACACATCTATCTGATATGAAGAAATACCCTAAGAGATCAACAACAAGGTACGAGAGTGGTCACACGTCTATTGACTGAAGACTAAATTGGGGTCACACGATTTTATTTTATTTTGGTACTGTCCGATCTATGCCGGATGGCTTGATGGCCGTCTTGTGCCTCCGGGCTGACACTGTTCGGAATCTTCTCCGAAGAGCCAGCGACCACCGGCAGAGCAGCCTACCTCTGCCGTCCATGGCCCCGACAAAAACCCCGCTCCCTGCCCCACCGCACTGCCATGGTTGCGCCGCCCCCGGGCCAATCCACAAAGACTCGCCGTTATCCAGATCCGGTGGCGGCTGTACCTTCAACCCATGCAACTCTAAGATAGCCATCTAAGCGTTGCTTCCGCGGCAAACTTGCGCCCCCGCACCCTTACGTTAGATACCAGCCAACCAATAGCCTAGGAGCTCCGCCGGCTCGAGCGGTGCTGCTTCCCATTGGGAATTGATTGGCCCAGAATAAAAACTCAGACAATTGACACCTAAATAAAGTGATTTGAGATGAGGGTGCGACCTATCTGGCGGCCCGGTGAAGTAGGCAGCTCCAGCTGCCTAGACGGTGAGGCCGGCCCGGTTGCAGGGGCTACCGGCAGCAGGGAAGTAGAGATGTCGCGATGGTCGACGGCTATGGGGAAGCAGCGCTGGGGCTCTGGACGGGTCCAAAGTCGGAGCCGCTCCAGCGCCGTGAACAACGACGGGGGTGAATCGTCTCCGGTACGATTCACGCGGCCGTCGTCGAGGCAGCTCCGGCAGCACAGAGTAAGAGGCATATGGCCCAGTGCATGACGGCAAATGGGTAGCATCTCTGAGATTAGAGAGCTGGGAGGCTGTGAATTTTGTGCGGTGGGGGTGCCATGGAGGAGGGGCTGAGGTTTCACGGCTCGGGAGAAGGGATCTTCCGGGAGAAGGTGATTTGGCGCCCACGAGGTATGAATGGGGAATTAGGAGGGGGAACCATGTCTTACGGGCGCATTTGTCTGAAATGTGTGTGTGTGTGGGGGGGGGGGGGGTTACAGTTCTACCCCTGCCTTTAGGCTTCTCGGCTTGGGTTTGTGTACTGAGGGTCAAGGATAGTAGAGTAACTTTGCTTCTCCCAAATAGTGGGCGCGAGTGATTTCGGGCGAGGAGGGCGTGTTTTGAAATATACTGGGCGCGAGTGATTTCGGGCGAGGAGGGCGTGTTTTGAAATATAGTGGGCGCAAGTGATTTCGGGCGAGGAGGGCATGTTTTGAAATATAGTGTGCGCGAGCGATTTCAGGCGAGGAGAGCGTGTTTTGAAATAGTGGGCGCGAGCTATTTCGGGCGAGGAGAGGGTGTTTTGCCGACCATGGTTTATGAATTATTCGGCACATGTCATTTCGGCCGACGAGAAGGCGCGCTTGGATGAAGTTATGAACCTACCCTCGATGTACAACGCGCCAATTGATGTGTGTCCCACATAGGCCGGTAATTTCGCGTCTCCCATTTATTTGCTCGGGCGAATTCCACCGAGCAGAGGGTGTTTAACGGTTCGTTCAAATTTTGGGATAACGAGCATCCACGTCTAACTTACCAAGTCGATTCAAATCAAATTTTGAAATATTAGCTTGCCACTTCTTTTTTAGATGGAGAGATGATGCTCAGGAGTAATGTGTTTTTACATGCTCGTTGCTAGCGATTTACTATATGATAAATAGTTGACCCACTCAAAAACGGGAATCAAACCCAAAATGAAATATCTCGATTCAATGAAATAGCTCGTTCACCAGGTCAACAAAGTGAACTAAATCCAAAATTAAACACCTCAATTGAGTAGCATGTTGTACAGTATTATAGTACTCCATGAACATGTTGAGAGTCAAATTGATGAACTTGTTCGATATACGCATATCTCTGTTCATGTGTGGATTGCAGACAACATGTTATCCAATTTAAATATTTGAATGCAAGTTTATATCGAAACATGGTTTATATTGGTCTTTGATGCATAAAACACGACCTCCCCCTCTCCTGGACTCCTACTCTCTCTCTCTCTCTCTCGCCAACAATCTTCAATTCTATCACACGCCAACACACAAACCTTGTTGGTCCCTCTCCCTCTCTCTCCATCTCTCTCCGTCTCTCTCTCTCTTTGTGTGTGTGTGTGGGGGGGTCTTTCTAGTTCGCATGCATATATACTCCATCTATAGGTCTCTCTCGCACACTATGTATGATTCTCTAGTCCAAGCTAAATATCTTGGGTGCACTCTTTGTACGCACACAAATTCCTTGGCTCGTTTCCCGTACCTCTCTCACGCACCACTCTCTCGTGTCGGAGCTCTTCCCTCTCTCTCTCAAACTCTCCATCTACCTGGGTCACACATACACATGCATATCTCACTCACACTCAATAGACCCATCTAAAACTTTATCTCTCTCCCTCGTTCTCTCTCCATCGATCTCACACACACACAATATCATGCCTAGCCAAGTATGATGGTCTCTCACTCAAATATAGGCACACGCAGTCCCCCTATATGTATATGACTAGCTAATCTTAGTCTCCATCACAAACATGTGCATGGTCTATCTTGATTTCTCTCGGGGCAACTTTCTATCTCACACGTACCTCCCTTGATCTCCCACCCATATAAGTCCCCTCACGATCTCGAGGGGATCTCTCTGTCACAAACACACCCTCTCTCCCTCCCCATGTGTCCATGTTCTCCATGTGTCCCTCTCGACCTTTGTTCCTTGTTGGCCAGACCTCTATTGGACATGTGCTATAGGGGTGTCTCTCTCTGTTGCAAACAATCACGCACTAGCTATCTTCATGTATCTCCTCACCTCGCTTTTCTATCTCGGAGATGCATGCGTGATAGGTTTGCATAAGAAACGAAAAAAACACACACTCTCTAATTTATCGTTTGTTGTCCCTTTCTCTTTCACACACATACTCTTTTTGCACACTCACTCATTCTCCTTCACACGCACTTGATCTCTCTCGACCTAGGCACTCTCTTCGGTTCATAGCATATAGATTTATTGAAATGTCAAACATCACAAAGTTTGCCCATGTACGTGGAAAAAAACATTTACATCTAGAACGGCAAACATATACCATTAGATTCATCATGAGATGTAGTTTCATATGATGTATCTTTGGTATTGTAGATATAAATAACATTTGTGTAAACCCGATCAATATTTCCAAAGTTCGACTTCTAAAATAATTGACATGCACTGCATTATTGAGTGGATGGAATATCTCTTTCCCCCTCTCAGCTATCTGACGCACCACTCAACCATATCAGGGCTCCTCTATCTCTCTCAAACTTTATATCTCCCTGGTTCACACATACACATGTCTCGCTCGCGCTACATATAGACCCATCCAACACTCTCCGCCCTCGTTCTCTCTCTCTATGTGACATGCACCCCCCTAAGTACCATAATCCCTCACTCCATCATAGGCGCACGCACTCCCCCTAAGTATGATTATCTCTCACTAGCCGTCAGGAACACACGTATTGTCTCCTTCCATCCATACGTCTATGTCGATATCTCTCGGGGTATCTTCTATCGCGCACACACCTTGTCACTCAATCTCCCACCCATGTAGTCCCATCACGATCTCTAGGGGATCTCTCTATCACACACATACACTCTCTCCTCCCCATGTCTGCATTTTCTCTGTACGTCTCTATCGACCTCTCTCCCTTGCTTGTTAGACCCCTGTTGGCCACGTGCTAGGGGTCTTTCCCTCTGGGTTGCAAACAACCACACACTATCTCCTCACCTTGCTTCAGTTGTCGAAGATGCATGTGTGATATGTTTGCATAAGACACACACGCCTTTTCTCTACTTTTATCGTGTGTTGTCCATGTCTCTTTCACACAAGCACACACACTTTTTTCACTCACTCTTTCTATTTCACACACACAGACACACACTCTCACTCTCTCTAGTTAGGGACTCTCTCACGTCCATAAGCATATGGATGTTTTGAAAAGTCAAACCTCAGAAAAGTTTGACCATGTATATGTGGAGAAAAACATTTACATCTGGAACGATCATTAGATTCATCACAACATGTACTTAGTTCATACTATCATTTATCTTTGGTATTGTAGATATAAGTAATTTCTTTATAAACTTGGTCAAAGTTTCAAAAAGTTTGACTTAAAAAAATGTTGGTACTACATTATCGAACGGAGGGAGTAGCTCTTTCTCTCCCTCTCTGCTATCTCTCACGGGCCTCCCCTCTCACTCGAACTCTCTGTACTGACGGATTATACGCTCACCGTGTAAGCGTACAGCTCCGTATATTGTTTAGTTGACCGGTCAACCAGTCCACATGCTGCCTTGTCAGCTCGTGTTCTCTATCTTCGTGTGCTGGCCCATGTGGCAGTGGGTGAAAATAAGTACACTAGAGGCCCATCTGACACATGGTGAAGTAAACAAAGTTGAAACCACTCGGGGTAGCACCCCGCACGCTAGTAAATTGAGGGTGCACTGAGGACACACTTCTTCCGCGTGAAGGACGCAGTCGCACACAATTCACCACTGCACGGCGGCATGCACAGAAGGACGCACTCGCGCACAATTCACCACTACGCGGCGGCATGCACAAAAGGACGCACTTGCACGCACCCAGCAGGCCAGCACACAACACAGACCAGCACATGTGTACACCGGCGTCGCTGCCAGTTGAGATGGACGGTGAGGCAGCCAACAAGTGGAGGCAGCTCGAGCCAAAACCGCATCCGGCGAGCCTGGACTTCATTAGCAGCCTCCCTAACAACATGCTTCTCGTCATCATCGGCCTCCTCCCCACCAAATCTGTCGTGCAGACCGCCCTGCTCTCCCGGCGGTGGTGCCCCCTCTGGCGCCGCGTCCCCCTCAACCTCACCGCCGACAGCTCCCTCTGCGACGGGGATTGCAAACTCATGGCAGTCTCCAAGATCCTTTCATTGCACCCTGGGCCAGGCAGATGCCTTGACATCCACATGTTCAGTACCAACTACAAGGTCCAAGCCAAGTTCGACGAGTGGTTCTTATCCCCCGCCCTAGATTAGCTCGAGGAGCTTAGCTTTGAAGCTGGACGATGTCGCTCTCTGCCGCCGTTCGCGCTCCGCCTCACGCCAACATTGCGCCGCGCCAGCTTCAGCTCCTGCTATCTTCCCCAGATTAATGTCGCGCCCGCCCTTCTTCTCGCTCAACTCAAGCAGCTCGACCTCTTCGACGTTGGCATATCAAAGCAGGATATGGAGCACCTGCTCCGCAACTGTACTGCGCTTGAGTACCTTCGTCTTGAGAAGATCCACGGGTTCATTATCCTCCACATCGCTTCGACGAATCTCTAATGGATTTTTGTGTCTTGCTGGCCCCGCAACAAGAAATCAATTAGGAAGAGATCACTCCAGCTGTTCCATGTTATGGTCATTGAGAATGCGCCTTTCCTTGAGATATTGCTTGTATCTGATCTAGAAGGTCTAACAAAAATCAGGGTCATTGACGCGCCAAAATTGACAGCGTTGGTATACTCGTCTGCCAAATTCTCCGAACTCTTTATTGGATCCGTAATCATTCAGGTACATCACTCATCTTCTTGAAATTCACATTTTTAAATTTCTTCTTGATGTATTTACGACCGTCTTCCAGAAAATGATTCCCACAAGCTTGACCCAGTCTATGTGCACAGTGAAGATCTTGGCAATAAAATCTAGCGGCCCAAATCTGGATCAAGTTGTTGGATTCCTTACATGCTTTCCGTGCACGGAGAAGCTAGTCATCGAGGTGAAACTTCTTTCCTATTAGTAAACGGTAATCACAATGTAGCTCAATTTTTCGTAATTTCCCCAAATTACGATGACAAGTGTAGTGTTCAAAATTGCATCTACGCACTGCACCGAAAGAAATGTTTTTATTGTTTTTTCTCCCGTGATCACCTGCATCGTTTTTTTGTTGTACTACTATAGTAGCCTAGGCTAGACATAGTGCAAAATAACTTAGACTAGTAACTCTATGGTTACCCTAAGAGAAAGTACTACCTCCGTCCTGGTTTACTCTTCCTATTTTGTTGTATCAAAATTTGACCATAGATTTAACTGACAAAATGTTAATGCATGTCACTAAAATTATATTGTTGGATTCGTATTTGAACATAATTTCAAATGGTATAATTTTTGGTGACATGCATTGGCATTTTCTTAGGTAAATCTATGGTTAAAATTTTACACTAAATACGAGGTAGTACAAAAGTGGGCTATAACGGCCCTCCACTATGTAGGCCAAAACACGTGCCAAATTCACTTGTGATGCGTTTGGCATCGATGCCCCTCCATTGCTCACCTGGTGCCCCAATCTGGATCACCTACTTTGCTCCGGTGCCAAATTAACTCACGCAATGAAAAAACACTTGCGTGGGAGAGAGAGGAGTGAGGCAATAGAAAAACACTTGTTTGGGAGAGTGAGAGGCTGACAAGTGTAGTTGGTTTAACTGATTTGAGAGAGAGATGACAAGTGTAGTTGGCTTAATTGATTTGTTTATACATGTGGGTCTGTGTGCACAATGGTGCCACCTCTCTTACATCGCGAGAGCGGTGCCAAAATCTTTTGATTTGACATCGATGCGTATTATGTGGCATACTTTTGAGAAATATGGCATCGGCCGCATAGTGGAAGGCAACAAATGCCCAAGCTCTTCACGTGCTCCTAGGTAAATGAGAGGAAAGAGAAAGAGAGAGAGAGTGAAAAAATATCACTAGCCAGCCAACCCTATCGTATGCGTGAATGATATTGGTACCTCTTGATGACACGACAATCTTATACAGCCAGCTGCTCTAATATGTTCTCTTCTTTTGCAGATAAAAAATAGCTGAAAGTGAAAAATGTGCTGCACTATAACAATCTCCTCGAATGCCTTGATCTCCATCTTACAGAAATTGATTTGATCGACTACCCAGGCAACACATCTGAGATTAAATTGGCCAGGTTCTTTGTTCTGGAGGCAAGTGTGCTCAAGGTAATGAGGTTTGACGTTGTCTGGCGCAACAATGAATGGCGTGCTAATCACCGTAAGCGTCTAAGCCCAAATGACAAAGTCTCCGCAAAAGCTGAATTTATTTTTGAAACATCAAGTGGCCAGAGACTCGAAAATTTATTTGCCCATTAGTGACTTGTTAGGGCGGTGGATTTTAGTTTGTACGATAATGTTGCATCCACCTAAAGTAACGGAAGTGCTTACGTAAACTTCCTAGTAATTCCCTCTTCGTAGGTGCATCATTACTCCTAACATTTGTAATATCAGTTTGAAACTTGTAATATTGCCGTGTCCTATTCCTACATTTTCAAAATCCTGCGAATCAAAGAGGTCCTGAGTTGGTGATGATGTTGTGCCTGCCATCTTTCACCAATAGCCGTCGGATCTAGATCTGACGCATACAAACCAAACTTCTCCAGTTTTGCAAAAAGATGCCCGCACTTGTTCCATATTTACAAACAACTCCTTGTCTCTCACAATCAGCCTTATCTCCTCCCCACCACATCTAGAAGGCCATGGAAAAATCTGGCGCGATGGCCGCTGCCGGTGCCGTCCACCCCCAATCTTGGTTTTCCGTGCAATACACAGGCATCTACGCATGGGAAATTATGTCGAACACGGCTAGTTGTAAGAAGGCTAGCTCTATAGCCATGATGATAGTGACTACATATACGGTGAGCTGACTATGATATGCCGAACATGGCACCTATACTCAAGTGTCATCTCCGGCGTAGGGTCTTGTCACTTCACTATGAGGAGCGGCACGTAATAATTTGACAAACGGGTAGTACAGTGCTACTAGTACATTGGTAGTACTACTACTAGTACTAGCACCACTGTCTGGATTTAGTAGTACTACCACGTCCATCTGGATTTAGTATTTGACTATCAATATCTAGTAATGCATGTCACAATAAATGTACTACTCCCTTTGTAAATAAATACATGGTGTATTGTTTTATTCCTATCGGTAAGAGAACTTAATGTATTTTTGCTAATTAATAGGATTACATGCAATGAACTAACCACTACATGTCATGTTTGGTAGTCTCAAGTGATTGAAAGCATGCACGACCCACATCTCGCATTGGTTGATATGTCACGAAATAAGAAATGAGGAGGGAGTTAATGTACCGTGCCTAAGTGTTTTGGGATTACACAACATTTTTGGTTACATGCATTAACATTTTATTAGTTAAATCAAAGGTCAGAACTTGGCGCAAAATGCAAAGGGGACCAATAAACCAGTAAACATCAAAGTTCTCTCATTTGGCCCCAACTAGAGGTCCGGTGAGATGACTATAATCCACCGGCATGGAGGGGGAAGTAGCTTCATTGACTTACTTCACCTGCCTTTGGTTGTATGACACATGGTCCCAACAGGTGGCTGGCCCGCCTGTCATACAGCTAAAGCAAGGTGCAGTAGAGGGCCGAGGAGTAGATGGCCAACACACACGTGAATTCAACATAGTCTGCACTTCTCATATAAAGACTCCCCGCCAGTCCAATCTACGAAACCCTATGCACCTACGCACCCTAACCAAGGGCAAGAATGATCACTCCAATCACAAGATCAGTTGACTACAAGCTAGACCCATGGAGGCGATGATCGCGAGCATCAGCCAGCTGTGCCAGATGGTCCACAATGTCGGCCTGTGGCCTGGCACCGAGGAACGTCTCTAGGTCGTGCTTGAGGCCGCCAGGGTGAGAGGCCGCTTGGACGACATCTTCGTCTGCTTGTTCGACAAGGTCCTCATCGGCTTCCTCAACAAGTTCACCATCGTCAAGAAGCTCGCGGACGACATTGGCGTACACCTCCAGCCCACGCGCCTAGGCTCTGCGATGCCCGCCACCCTCAACGGCCTCTATGGTGACAACCTCTTCGACGCACTAGTGGCCCTGCGACTGCCCGCCGTCGCACCAGAGAATGTCCACCTCGAGGTCGCGCTCGCCGCGCAGCGCTTGGCGCAACAAGATACCGTCGACATAATCACACATGTCTACGCGCAAATCGTCCACAAGGACTACTACGTGCCAGAGGAAGATGATAGGTCACTGGCCTTCTTGACCCATAGGGCAACCTTGGACGGCATAATTCAGAAGCACGTTGAGCTCGCTACCAACACCGCCGCTCCTCACACGTCGGTTGGTGACCAGGCGCACTAGGGCTTGAGGATGTCGTTGATGGACCCGTATGTATCTTTATCTTTCCGTCAAATCCATGTAGTAGTATATGGTACTACTAGTAATTATCTTACCTTTCGCATCAACTTCATAATTTTTGTACGTATTCCATGCATGAACCGCGCCAGAACCTAACTTCTCATTACTCTAGGGAAAATCGTTATTTTTATGTATCGGTCGCGCCATGGAGCAGAACCAAATTTTACAAGTTACAAGTTCAAAAGGAAAAGCTTGACGTGTTCGTGTCGCACCCCGCTGCCCACACGGTTGGTACGGCACACCGCTCAAGGGGGAATGCTTGCTGTGTTGCATTTTCACTTACAAGTGGGACCGTAGTTGAGCAAACCGACTATCGGCAAACCCCCACCCCGCCCAGCATGATGGCTGAGAAAATAGGAGGGAGAAGAGATGGTTGTAGCACGGACTCCGAGAAAATTGGTGTCGGATGGGACTCATGTGGGTGGCGTGTGCCGTACTGCTAGACGTGAATGCTAGTTATGGTACATGCCACCCCACTATATCGAGCCTATATCGAGATGCTGGTTATGTACAACATATTTCCTGGAGTCCGTGCTCAGCCCTCCTCTATCTCTCTTCTTAGCTTGCCAGCAGACGCGCGGAGGCCATCGTCTGTTTGCTCACATGTGCTCCCACATGTCTGTGAAAACGCAAGAGGACCCACTGAACCTGCACATCTTTCACCTCGACGCGCTGGTGATGAAAAAAATCCAATAAAGATCTTTGGTGGCTGCTTTTGGAGTTACTCAAGAGTAGTAAGATTCTATTTACGGTTTAACCCAAGATGCACATCACGTGGCTTCAACTAGCACTCCATTTTCTTGCATGACACGACCTGGATGCTGGATGTCCCACGTGTTGGCAAAAAGGAGGCAGACCGGAGGAGTAGGAAACACGGGAAGCCCTGTGCATACATCATACTGCGTACAAGCCCACCTCATGCAGTCACGCTATCACCAAATTTCTCGGCCTCCGTGCGACACCTAACTATTGGTTGGCTCTATGTGATGTGGCAACTTCATACTACTACCGATGCTGGCTATACTACTACGACACTAACACTCCAAGAAGTGAGTCGAAAACCATTTATAAATTGAGTTTATGACATGCAAATGCAAATGTAGCATTCATTACATACAACAAGTCATCAACACACAACGACAACGAGGATACATGTTGGATTATAGATTAGTTCCAACAAAACATTCTAGTAAATACTAAAGTTTTCATCACACAACAAATAACAAGTAATGAAATGAACTTCAGCTCAACCACTCCTCGGCGTTGGAAACACTTGCTTTGAACCAGAAGAGTTTGTCTCGGAAGGGCCAACTACTGTCAATCTCGAGAGCAACGCAGGACTGATCATCTAGGCTGAAGCGGCCTATTTCATCACCCATATTGTGATAGCCACGGTAGGGAAGCATAGCAATGTCTGAGGTATAGATACAATTGCTTCTCATAAATGGTAGTAATGTTGTGTTAACAACAGCTAGATCACCTTTCACCATGATTGGATAGTTTTCCAAGGATGAGCGAGTTTCCTCCAAGAGTATCAATACTAAACCAGGGAGAAGGTGTTGGTGCTAGCACAATAGTACCCATCCCGAATACCCTACAACGGATGTTGGAATAGGTCCGGAGAGTGCGACCATGGGAGACAACACCTGCTTCCTTAGTCACATCAGCGGTGCCCTGTATACAGACAAGAAGAGGTGATCCATCGGAATAAGTTGCCAGGCGCCACTGAGTATATGGGTCCTCATGCTCATGATCATCATCATCGTCATTTCCTCCTTGGTTATAAATTTTTTCAAGTATAGATGGTGGAATGTTCACAGGACCTTGGAAACACAAGAAGGCTAATTAGTAAAGGGAAACTAGCTGACCCGCATGCATGTGGATGAAACAATTATAATAACGGTGGAAGAAAAACGTACCCAAAGCATAAGGATTCCATGCAAAAATAGTGCCACGAGTGGTGGCAGCAAACACAAGACCCTCCTATTGAATTGCATCACAGTACTCATCCTTGTATAGAAACTGATTTTTGAGCAATATCCATCCAGTCGAACTATGAAGGAAGGCAACAGGCTTGTCGAAGATATCAACAACTACATATTGCATTAAATCCTAAGAGCGGCCGGGAACTTGACAAATTGCTTTATTCTGTAAACAATAGTTACCATGACCGTAGTTGAAGGTACGGTCATAACCGGTGTGCTCAACCTCTAGGCAGTCTGAGATTTTTGGAAGTGGAACCCGGTGACGAGTGTACACATTCACAAGTTCCCACTCACAGTTGGACCCAATATAAAAACTCCAATCTCCATTTGCGCCTGCCCAGGCCTTATCCTCAAGCGATGGCATCTTAACATCACACGTATCATTATCCAGTGGCACCAACTTTGTAACGCCCCGGATACAACATTCCATATTTGTAACTTTGACTCTTGCCATTCTCGGCTATGTGTTATGAGATTTCCTTCGTGGTTGCGTTTTGCTTTTCATTTTGCATTTTTGTTCATGTCATGCATTTCATATCATGTCATCATGTGCATCGCATTTGCATTCGTGCTCGTCTCATGCATCCGAGCATTTTCCCGATTGTCACTTTCGCAATCCGACACTCCCACATGCACCCGGCGCACCCCTCTTGTCTCTTTTCGTGAGCGGGAGTTAAACGTTATCGGAATAGTCCGAGATTTGTCAAGTGGCCTTGGTACATCACCGGTAGACCGCCTGTCAAATTTCATTCCATTTGGAGGCCGTTTCATGCCCCAACGGTTAACAGGGCAACCGCAAAAGCCTCTTTGTGTTGCAGCCCAACACCCCTTCAAAACAGTCCAATAACCCATCTAAATCATCTCCATGTTCTCCGCAGTAGGATCACGATCGTGTGGGCGAAAACCGCACCTCATTTGGACACCACTATCTCCTTTTACCTAAAAACATGTGCCCCTCCCCGAAAATTCGCGGATGAAACCCTAGATCCACTCCTCCACCGCGCATCCGGACGCGTCCGCCGACTGCCGGACATGACCACCGCCAGCCTCCATGTCGTCTGGCCAATCCGGAGCTGCCACCTCAGCATCGTCGCCTCCCTCCTCCACTCGCGCACCGCCACATGTCGCCGCCGTCCTCCTCCACCACGCGGGCCTGCGAGCCCAACCGCGGCCCGCCGGGCCCGGTCGTCGCCGCCCGCACCGCCCGGCTCCCCGAACCGCCGCGCCGCGCGTCAGCCTCCTCTGTCGCCATCCGCTTGCACCTTCGGTGACCTCGTCGCCGGCCACCGGAGGGTTGCATCGCACTTGTTCCTACCGCTGGCGACCGGTGCAGCGCCCCGCCTCTCTAGCGCCGCCCGCGTCCTACCGCTTCGCCGCCTCCCCGTCGGAGCTTCCCCGCGCGCGCCTACCTCCCTCGCCTAGCGCCTCTCCGCCGGCGACTTCGTATGCTCACTGTCGCGCTGACCCTCGCCGCCTCATTTCACCTCTGCCGCCGCCCGCTTGGCGCTGGAGCATGCCGCCCGGGCTGGATCAGGTGCCCCGGCGACCGGAGCTGCTCGTCCCAGCCACCTTCTCATCGGATCCGGTGGCTCCCCGCGACGCCACCGCGCTAGAGGTCTCATCGTCGCCAAGGCCGCGCCCGGCCTCCGTCATTGCCCGCTCGCGTTTACCCCGCGTGGGCTGCAGCCTCCCAGATCCAGCCGGCCCACTTGCCCCGCCGGCCTGCTGCCCCAACCAAATCGGGCCAAAGCCCATGGGTGAGTAGCCCAACAGCCCCTCTCCTATGCTCCTATCGGGCCAGCCAGATTCGGCCCGATATCTTTTTTTCCTGCGTTGTATGAATTATCTAATTATCCAGTGTTTTACTTTTTTGCAGAAAAGCCCCTCATGTTCATGCATTTAATAACTCCACAACCGTGCATCGAAATTAAACAAACTTAATATGAAAAATGCTTAGAATTTTGTCTAGTTTCGTAATATGCAACTTTCAACGATGTTTAAAATGTGTAAAATGTTGTTTGTGTTTATTTTGCATAATGCCATGTTAAAATGATTTATTTCATAACTAAATAACCGTAGCTCCGAATTTAATAATATTTATATGTAAATGGGGTAGAAAAATGCCTAGTTTAACTTGGTGCACTCAACTTGCATGCTTACCAACTCTAAAATATGGTATAGGGAAGAACAGTACCAAACTTGAGGGTTTTTCTGGAATTGTTGTTTGTTGTTCCGGCCTCATTTAAACTTGCCTAGATAAGTAGTTTCCATATGCTTCACCCCTTGCCACGTTTAATAACATTTAATATTGTTGGGTACATAAACGAGAGAGAACTAAATAATTGATGTGGTGTTTCATCAATATGCAACTCATTTCATATTGAGCTCCACTTAATTTTTAGTATTGTTTGTGCACTTTGCCATGCCATGCCTCATTAAACTGGACATGCATCATACTTGATTGTGCATCATTCCATGTTTATGCTTGTTGGTTTAACATGTTGTTTGCTTCTTTCTGGTGTTGCTTCTTCTTGGTAGTTCTGGTAACGTTGCGTTGTGAGGATCCGTTTGACTACATCCGTTTGTCTTCTTCATGGACTCATTCTTCTTCCTTGCGGGATCTCAGGCAAGATGACCATACCCTCGAAATCACTTCTATCTTTGCTTGCTAGTTGTTCGTTCCATTGCCATGTCACGCTACCTACCACTTGTTATATCATGCCTCCCATATTGCCATGTCAAACCTCTAACCCACCTTCCTAGCAAACCGTTGTTTGGCTATGTTACCGCTTTTGCTCAGCCCCTCTTATACCGTTACTAGTTGTAGGTGAAGTTGAAGTTTGTTCCATGTTGGAACATGGTTATGTTGGGATATCACAATATCTCTTATTTAATTAATGCATCTATACACTTGGTAAAGGGTGGAAGGCTCGGCCTTTTGCCCGGTGTTTTGTTCCACTCTTGCCGCCCTAGTTTCCGTCATACCGATGTTATGTTCCTTGATTTTGCGTTCCTTACGCGGTTGGGTGTTATGGGAACCCCTTGGCAGTTTGCTTTGAATAAAACTCCTCCAGCAAGGCCCAACTTTGGTTTTAACATTTGCCACCTAAGCCTTTTCTCTTGGGTTCCATGGAATCAAGGGTCATCTTTATTTTAAACCCCTCGGCCAGTGCTCCTCTGAGTGTTGGTCCAAAACTAGAGCACCATGCGGGATCGTCCCTTGGCAACTTGGGTTATGTTGGTACTTGTACGCTTAGCTTATCCGGCGTGCCCTGAGAACAAGATATGTGCAGCTCCTATCGGGATTTGTCGGCACAGTCGGGTGGTCTTGCCGGTCTTGTTTTACCATTGTCAAAATGTCTTATAACCGGGATTCCGAGACTGATCTGGTCTTTCTGGGAGAAGGAATATCCTTCGTTGACCGTGAGAGCTTGTGATGGGCTAAGTTGGGACACCCCTGCAGGGTATAAACTTTCGAGAGCCGAGCCCGCGGTTATGTGGCAGATGGGAATTTGTTAATGCCCAGTTGTAGAGAACTTGACACTTGACTTAATTAAAATGCATCAATTGTGTGTGTTGCCGTGATGGTCTCTTTTCGATGGAGTCCGGGAAGTGAACACGGTCTTGTGTTATGCTTGAAATTAAGTAGTTTCAGGATCACTTCTTGATCACTTATAGCTTTCGACCGTTGCGTTGCTTCTCTTCTCGCTCTCATTTGCGTATGTTAGCCACTATATTTTCTTAGTGCTTGCTGCAGCTCCACCTCATTACCCTATCCTACCCATAAGCTTAAATAGTCTTGATCTCGTAGGTGTGAGATTGCTAAGTCCTCATGACTCACAGATACTTCCAAACAGTTGCAGGTGCCAATGATACCAGTGCAGGTGACGCAATCGAGCTCAAGTGGTGGCTCGATGAAGATCTTGATCGTTGTTTTGTGTCTTTTCCGGTTGATCAATAGTGGAGCCCAGTTGGGACGATCGGAGATCTAGCATTTGGGGTTGTCTTCTTTTATTTTGGTTCCGTAGTCGGACCTTGATTGTACTCTGGATGATGTATGTTTAACTTGTTATTTCTGTGAAGTGGCGATTGTAAGCCAACTCTTTATCCCTCTATTATTCAGTACATGGGATTGTGTGAAGATTACCCCTCTTGCGACAAAACCACCATGCGGTTATGCCTCTAAGTCGTGCCTAGACACGTGGGAGATATAGCCACATCGTGGGCGTTACAAGTCAGTACTAGAGCCATCCCCGACTTAGGGGCCCCCTGCTCACTGATGTTGTTGAGTCTAGAACAAAATGTTTTGAGTCTTAGGAATATATATATCGGAGAGTAGGATTCTTTTTACTCCTCAGTCCCTTCGTCGCTCTGGTGAGGCCTCCTGACGTAGAAGTTTTGACTTTTCTCTCCTCAAATTTCATGATTTTTTAGGATCACACGGGTATCTTTGAATCATTCCGATATTATTGTGACGAGAACATTGTTCTTGGTGCGTCCTGACATTTAGGGGTTTTGGAAGTGTCCCGGGGAGTTGAGGTCTGAGGTGTTGTCGTCACAATTTTATTGTTGCAGTTTTGGAATACCTGAGTTCGCCGACATCGAAAATTTCTTTTACGCAGTTGTTGGTGAGATAACCTCGACGCCACCCAGTACCGGGGCGGGAGTTCGGGAGTATTGCCATAACTCGTATAACAAATGCTTTTCAAAGGTTGAGGTACATGATTTCCGAAGGTTTCTTGGTTATGTGATGAAGGATGGATATAGCTCGATGTAGGGATTGTTAGTTTGGGTGAGATATTATGCTTACCCTGTATCCCCAACACCTAATTGCATAACTAGAAAGTTTCGGGAGTTTATAGGTGGGAATTCAAGTAGCTCCTAGAATATCTTTCCAACAGACACATGATACGATATGGGATCTATCATATGTTTGTTTCTGGCTTATTCTGCAAGCCAATCCTTTGTTTTTGTTTTGAGTTGTGGTATTCGAGTTGCTTCAATGTCAAATGTGTTTCCATACCTTTTCCAAGCGGTGTTCTCATATTTCTATGGGAGTACTAATCCCTCTTGATCATCGAGGTTGTCATGTTAATTCTTTTCCAACCGGCGTGTTTCTCTTCAAGTGGATCCGATCATTTCCAACAACCGCAAGATCAATTCTAAGTTTTCTCAATGGTGTTTGTTTCATCCATCAGAAGTTGTCTTTGTTTTTCCTGACTTCCCACCCTTTTATTCAAAGACTCAGATTTCTTAATCAAGTATCCATCTTATGGATGTGAAGTCTCTTTATTGTTTTCTTTCAATGTTCTTATCTGGTGATTCTCAGGAAGATACTAACGAGCTTCAAGTTCGTCATTCTTTGTTCTCTTTTTTCTCCAATGGATTCAAGTCAAGCTTTGTCGATCATATCCTTTCCTTGTTTCAAATGTTTTCTAATGTCGGTGCACCTCTTAATCATTCACTCTCGCTATTCAATTGTTCTGGAGTGCCGAAGATATTGCAGAAGATTCACGTTTCCATTCTCGATCCATTCAAGTTTTTTCGAGGTTGCTATCTCATTCAAGCCATTTAATTCAACCGTCGCATTCTCTCTTTTAAACCATTTCAACGATGTATCTTTTGAGCGGGCCCTAACCCATAGGTTTTTCCCCAGGATCTTACCTGACTCTTCTAATTTTCCCAGAGTTACTCTCAAATTCTTCTCCAAGTTTGAGGTAAGAATGAATTATCATCGGTCATATGTATTTCTCCAAGATCTTTCAAATTCTTTCATCGTTGGTTCAACCTTTCTAATTTTCATTCCGGAGTGCCTCAACAATTCATGGTGGTGTTTCCCATCGTCATTCTCTGCATTTGAAGACTGAAGAAGATTTTCTCTTAAATCTTGCTTCATTCTCTTGAAGATGCGTAGTTATAGCGTTATGCCATCCTCTCATAATTGTTTTCGATTGTGAGAATTATTTTCACCCACCCGGAGCAATTCGGGAGTCTTTTCAGTTTGATTCTCCGAAGGCCCTTATTTCGGGTTTATTCATTCTCAGCTTTCAGCTCTTGTTCTCGATTTTTCCGGTGCATCGCTCAAGTATTCTCTAGTGAGTTCATGATCTCTTCGTTCTAATGTATCTAAATTCTCTCAAGTATCTTCGTTCATTTTTCCAATCCCTCCTGGTGATGCCTTCGTTTTCTTTGCTCATTCTTTCAATCCTTACGGGGGTTCATTCAACATTCCTATTCCTTTATTATCATATCAGATTCATTCGTTCTTTCCAATCCTACCGGCGGTTCGTTGAAGACCTCCCCAAGTGACGCTATATCTATCTTAATCCTTTCTACGAGAATAAGTAGTATGCCAAATCCATTGCTTGTCATCAATTTAAATTGGTGAAGGATATGCATAACGTAATTCTTATTATTGTTTCACCCAAGTGATCTAATTTCTTCTTTCCAGAGTTTTTCATCATGTCACATTTCTCGATTCGAGATGCTTCATCTTTTCTTTTTCGGAGTTCGTTCATGATATCAGTTCTCATTTTCTAGTTGTTCATCTTTTCTTTTCCGGAGTTCAAAGTTTTCACGGTCATATCATCATGAAGCTCCATCCAAATCATCGTAAGGCTTCATCTTGTGTTTTTTAACTTCTCTTTCTTTTTATCATCCTTTTATTACCGGAGTTCTCACGAAGGCTCAACATGGTGGTTCGTCAAGGTTTCCTTTCATTTTTCAATTGTTCTTGAATATTGTTCTCGGAGTTAATATCTGCCAAGCTATACTCAAAATTAAACGTGATGCTCATCACATGTTTTGTTTTGAGGAGATCAAGAATTCCACTTCTTGCATTCTGAAGTGCAATTATTTCTATCTTATGTTTTGAGATGGTGTTATGTCATTCTTGACAATTTCCCTTCGTGTTTCATGATTCACAAGTTGTCCGGAATGACATATTTTAAACCCATCAGTTTCAATTCGTTCACAAGACCTTTTCAACCCATCAATCTCTTCTTTGGAGTTATCTTGGGTTATATTTCACCTAAAGCTTTCCCTAAGGATTTTTGCTATTTATGGTGCTTATAAATGACCCAAGTTCTTCATTTATCCTCCCGACGAAGCAAGCTTCTCGTCTCCTTGTTGATATCAATCCAATCTTTTGTTTCCGTAGTGGCATAATTTCACCTCAATTTTGAGAAGTTTTCCATAAGCCCGCTACAAGTTTATTCGTTTCATTGTTGGTTTTCCAACAACTCCGTTATAACCTTATGGGAAGGGTGCTCTCCAAGCTCTTTTGTGGCAGAAGTTGGCATTTTCTCCATTCCTTCATTCCAATGATCTATCTTCTTTTCTTTCTTCCGGAGGCATTGTGATGTTGCTCTCTTCGCTCATCATCTCGAATTGTGAGGATCGGGTTCTTTTCGTGCTTATCCATTTAAGCGGAGTGTCGTGTCCTCTTTTCAAGTTATTTTCATCTTATTAAGTTTTCCTTCTCTTTTCAACCGGAGTGCTGTCTGAATTTGTTCTCCCTTGTTCCTCTTTTCTAACAGAGTGTTTTCAATTTTGATCATCTCTGTTGTATTCTTTTCTCAAAATGGTTTAACCTTTCAAGGTTCTTTGGTTTCACTCGTTTGTCAAAGAAGCAACTTAGTTTACCTTCCTCTTCCTTTTCTGTTTTTCCTCCAGTGCCATCCTAGATCTCGGGACGAGATCCTCTTGTAGTGGTGGAGTGTTGTAATGCCCCGGATACAACATTCCATATTTGTAACTCCGACTCTTGCCATTTTCGACTATGTGTTATGCGATTTCCTTCATGGTCGGGTTTTGCCTTTTGTTTTACATTTTTGTTCATGTCATGCATTTCGTATCATGTCATCATGTGCATCGCATTTGCATTCGTGTTCGTCTCATGCATCGAGCATTTTCCCCATTATCCGTTTCGCAATCCGACACTCCCACATGCACCCGGTGCACCCCTCTTGTCTCTTTTCATGAGCGGGAGTTAAACGTTCTCGGAATGGGCCGAGATTTCTCAAGTGGCCTTGGTACATCACCGGTAGACCGCCTGTCAAATCTCGTTCCATTTGGAGGCCGTTTGATGCCCCAACGGTTAACCGGGTAACCGCAAAAGCCTCTTTGTGTTGCAGCCCAACACACCTCCAAAACAGCCCAATAACCCATCTAAAACATCTCCATGTTCTCCGCCGTCGGATCATGATCGTGTGGGCGAAAACTGCACCTCATTTGGACACCCCTATCTCCTTCTACCTATAAATATGTGTTCCTCCCCGAAAATTCGCGGATGAAACCCTAGATCCACTCCTCCACCGCGCATCCGGACGCGTCCGCCGACGGCCAGACATGGCCACCGCCAGCCTCCATGTCGTCCGGCCAATCCGGAGCCGCCACCTCAGCATCGTCGCCTCCCTCCTCACTCACGTGCCGCCACGTGTCGCCGCCGTCCTCCTCCACCGCGCGGGCCCGCGAGCCCAACCGTGGCCCGCCGGGGCCGATCGTCGCCGCCCGTCAGCCTCCTCTGCCGCTGTCTGCCTGCACCTCCGGTGACCTCGTCGCCAGCCACCGGAGGGCTGTGTCGCCCCTGTTCCTCCGGCCGGTGACCGGTGCAGCGGTTCGCCTCTCTAGCG
This sequence comes from Triticum urartu, assembly GCF_056163025.1. NCBI lineage: Eukaryota > Viridiplantae > Streptophyta > Magnoliopsida > Poales > Poaceae > Triticum > Triticum urartu. Next base: position 225,351,794 of record NC_141878.1, read on the forward strand.
TCGCCAGCGTCCTACCGCTTCGCCGCCTCCCCATCGGAGCTTCCCCGCGCGCGCCTCCCTCCTCCGCCTAGCGCCTCTCCGCCAGCGACCTTGTCTTCTCGCCTTCGCGCCGACCCTCGCCGCCTCGTTTCACCTCCGCCACCGCCCATTTGGCGCTGGTGCACGCCGTCCCGGCCGGATCCGGTGCCCCGGCGACCGGAGCTGCTCGTCCCTGCCACCTCCTCATCGGATCCGGTGGCTCCCCGCGACGCCACCGCACCGGAGGTCTCGCCATCTCCATGGCCGCGCCCGGCCTCCGTCGTTGCCTGCTCGCGTTTACCCTACGTGGGCTGCAGCCTCCCTGATCCAGCCGACCCACTTGCCCCGCCGGCCCGCTGCCCCAACCAAATCGGGCCAAAGCCCATGGGTGAGCAGCCCAACAGCCCCTCTCCTGTGCTCCTATCGAGCCAGCCAGATTCGGCCCGATATCTTTTTTTCCTGCGTTGTACGAAATATCTAATTATCCAGTGTTTTACTTTTTTCCAGAAAAGCCCCTCATGTTCATGCATTTAATAACTCCACAACCGTGCATCGGAATTAAACAAACTTAATATGAAAAATGCATAGAATTTTGTCTAGTTTCATAATATGCAACTTTCAACCATGTTTAAAATGTTTAAAATGCTGTTTGTGTTTATTTTGCATAATGCCATGTTAAAATGATTTATTTCATAACTAAATAACCGTAGCTCCTAATTTAATAATCTTTATATGTAAATGGGGTAGAAAAATGCCTAGTTTAACTTGGTGCACTCATCTTGCATGTCTAACAACTCCAAAATATGGTATAGGGTAGAACAATACCAAATCTAAAATATGCACATGAGGGTTTTTCCGGAATTGTTGTTTGTTTTTCCGGCCTCATTTAAACTTGCCTAGATAAGTAGTTTCCATATGCTTCACCCCTTGCCATGTTTAATAACATTTAATATTGTTGGGTACGTAAACGGGAGAGAACAAAATAATTGATGTGGTGTTTCGTCAATATGCAACTTGTTGCATATTGAGCTCCACTTAATTTGTAGTATTGTTTGTGCACTTTGCCATGCCATGCCTCATTAAACCGGACATGCATCATACTTGATTGTGCATCATGCCATGTTTATGCTTGTTGGTTTACCATGTTGTTTGCTTCTTGCCGGTGTTGCTTCTTCTTGGTAGTTCCGGTAACGTTGCGTTTGTGAGGATCCGTTCGACTACGTCTGTTTGTCTTCTTCATGGACTCGTTCTTCTTCCTTGCGGGATCTCATGCAAGACGACCATACCCTCGAAATCACTTCTATCTTTGCTTGCTAGTTGTTCGTTCCATTGCCATGTCACGCTACCTACCACTTGTTATATCATGCCTCCCATATTGCCATGTCAAACCTCTAACCCACCTTCCTAGCAAACCGTTGTTTGGCTATGTTACCGCTTTTGCTCAGCCCCTCTTATACCGTTACTAGTTGTAGGTGAAGTTGAAGTTTGTTCCATGTTGGAACATGGTTATGTTGGGATATCACAATATCTCTTATTTAATTAATGCATCTATACACTTGGTAAAGGGTGGAAGGCTCGGCCTTTTGCCCGGTGTTTTGTTCCACTCTTGCCGCCCTAGTTTCCGTCATACCGATGTTATGTTCCTTGATTTTGCGTTCCTTACGCGGTTGGGTGTTATGGGAACCCCTTGGCAGTTTGCTTTGAATAAAACTCCTCCAGCAAGGCCCAACTTTGGTTTTAACATTTGCCACCTAAGCCTTTTCTCTTGGGTTCCATGGAATCAAGGGTCATCTTTATTTTAAACCCCTGGGCCAGTGCTCCTCTGAGTGTTGGTGCAAAACTAGAGCACCATGCGGGGCCATCCCTTGGCAACTTGGGTTATGTTGGTACTTGTACGCTTAGCTTATCCGGCGTGCCCTGAGAACAAGATATGTGCAGCTCCTATCGGGATTTTTCGGCATAGTCGAGTGGTCTTGCTGGTGTTGTTTTACCATTGTCGAAATGTCTTGTATCCTGGATTTCGAGACTAATCGGGTCTTTTCGGGAGAAGGAATATCCTTTGTTGACCGTGAGAGCTTGTGATGGGCTAAGTTGGGACACCCCTGCAGGGTATAAACTTTCGAGAGCCGTGCCCGCAGTTATGTGGCAGATGGGAATTTGTTAATGTTCGGTTGTAGAGAACTTGACACTTGACTTAATTAAAATGCATCAACCGTGTGTGTTGCCATGATGGTCTCTTTTCGGCGGAGTCCGAGATGTGAACACGGTCTTGTGTTATGCTTGAACGTAAGTAGTTTCAGGATCACTTATAGCTTTCTACCGTTGCGTTTCTTCTCTTCTCGCTCTCATTTGCGTACGTTAGCCACCATATTTTCTTAGTGTTTGCTACAGTGCCACCTCATTACCCTATCCTACCCATAAGCTTAAATAGTCTTGATCTCGCGGGTGTGAGATTGGTGAGTCATCGTTACTCACAGATATTTCTAAATAGTTGCAGGTGCCGATGATACCAGTGTAGGTGACGCAACCGAGCTCAAGTGGGAGCTCGATGAATATCTTGATCGTTGTTTTGTGTCTTTTCCGGTTGATCAGTAGTGGAGCCCAGTTGGACGATCGGGGATCTAGCATTTGGGGTTGTCTTCTTTTATTTTGGTTTCGTAGTCGGACCTTGATTGTACTCTGGATGATGTATGTTTAACTTGTTATTTGTGTGAAGTGGTGATTGTAAGCCAACTCTTTATCCCTCTCTTATTCAGTACATGGGATTGTGTGAAGATTACCTCTCTTGCGACAAAACCACCATGTAGTTATGCCTCTAAGTCGTGCCTCAACACGTGGGAGATATAGCTGCATCTTGGGCGTTACAAACTTGCACAAGGCGAGGCCTCCGTCGTCCGCGCGCCAGTGAGCAGAGTCATGGTGAAGAAGATAGGGGAGATCAAAGCGCTCTTGGACCCTTGGGTTCGTTGTAATGATGTTATTAGTTGAGTCGAGAATGGTCTTGAACGAACCTGCCATGCTAGCCGAGGTGATGACGTCGCACCGATCGATGAGTTCCTCCACCACGTCATCATTCAGATCAGGGCAAGAATAACGAGGTTGTTTCCGGTCTGTTCCCTCCATGGAGAAGACGATCGAACAATGGCGGAAGGAAGGGTTAAGGCAAATGGAGGAGGGAGGAAGAGCGTGCGACAACAGTTCTAGATCGAGAGGGAAAGGCGAAGAGTCGGTGGACGGTTGCCACGGTACACGAAGAGGCGCCCCGGCCTACATAGACATCCGTTCGGAAATTGTACACAAGGACTAGCCGTCGTCTCACTGACATGTGGGAACGGGACCACATATCAACGAAGAGGCTAGTGCGGAGCATACGGTTGCCATAGAGGTTACACACTTACGACAAGGTCGTCCTGTCAGACCTAGAGCCCGCGCGGGATGGCTTCCGTCCCCCACAAGAGCGAAGCCACTTGGCACCCCCACAAGGTTGGTCCGCCACGCCGCTAGGCCAACTCCAGCATGTGCAGCTCGGACGCACACTCGCTCAGCCCCCTTTCCCTCGACGCCCGGAGCTACCCAACCACGGCTATGTGTTTTGCGCACCCGGCGGCCGGATTTGGAGCGGATCCGGTCGGGCTTGAGCTCTCCCGGTTGTGGGAGGCCGCGCCGCGCCATCGACTGGACGGGCACCGGGCCGGAAGGCCCCGGCAAGGCCGCAAGGCCGCATGCAGGTACTGACTCCTCCTCTAGACGCTCGGATCTACACCGTCGGCGGTCCGCCGACAGATACATGAATGGCGGTCGGCCGGGCTCAATGCTGGCCCAAAAGCTTGTCGGCGCACCATTGCCACTCATTACGTGCGATGACTGCCCAAAGAAGGTCTTGCGCCGCGTGTCTACAACGCCGGAACATCCCGGATGGGTGTTCATCAAGTGCTCAACTGATGGGGTATGTGCTACTTTAGCTTCGGTTGTGCTCTCGGATTAGACTTGTTGTGCTAACTTAAAATTTTATTGTGTAGAATGGATGCAAGTTTTGGTATTGGGAAGAAGAGTACATCGATATATTGATAGAGCGCAATTTAGTAGATGTTGGAGCACTTTTAGCTAGCATAGAGGCTAGAGATGAGACTAGTGCACTTGTTGATAGAATAGAGGCTAGACACGAGACTTGATGTGAGGAAGCAACATCTACTTCTTTACACTCGAAGAAGAAAGAATCATGCAAGATCGAGCCTCCGTAGATCAACAATGAATGCATTGAGAAGGCACTAATCCAACTTACAGGAGCAGTTATGGAAGTTGGATATCTTCTAAAATGTATTCTTGTGGTTCTTGTTTTCTTTGGTCTTGCTTTTCTAGTCAAATTTTGGTGATGTATTTCCATGTACCAAAAATCAATGATGAAAAAAAGATATGTGTTTGCAAAGAAAAATGTACGTGGCCGGGATGTGTCCGTGCGTTGGGGGCACGGCCACCGCATCCGAGAAATGGCCCGGACACAACCCCATTGCCCTACCCAAACAGACAGAATCCGGGTAAAATGGAGGTCCGTTTGGGGTCATGCATTGGAGTTGGCCTTACAAGTGGGACCGCGGTTGAGGAAACCAACTATCGGCAAACGCCCACCTCGCCCGCCGCATGATGGCTGAGTTAGAGAAATGACGAGGTTGAAGAGATAGCTGTAGCACGGACTCCAAGAAATATGGTGTCAGATGGAAGTCGTGCTGGTGGCGTGTGTCGTACTCCTGGACGTGAATGCTTGTTCTGGCCCATGCCACCCTACTATATAGTAGGGGTATCAAGGATTCGAGGTGCTAGTTACGTACAGCGAACACATTAACATATGGCCCACCTCACACTGTGTCCAAATTTCCTTGAGTCTGTGCTAGGTTAAAAAGTGTTCTTTGTGAGGGTGGGTGGCTGGTCTCAAGTTTAAAACTTGTTGTATTACGTACGTAGACATAGAGATAGTGCAGCATGTGAAGCTAGTACAAATAGTGTACTATTGTTGATTGGCCTCATCCGATAACCTGTTGCAATGCACGTACAATTATGTATTCGGAAAATATTTTTTTGCCTCGTCGCAGCACCCACTCAGAGAAGCGATTCGAAAGCCATTCATAAATTTAGTAAGTTTATCACAGGCATATCATTTTATTACATACAACAAGTCATCAACCCACAACGACAACGAGGATACAATATAAATACTAAAGTCTTGATCACACAACAAAAAACAAGCAATGAAATGAACTTCAACTCAACCAATCATCAGCGTTGGAAACTCTTGCTTTAAACCACAAGTGATTCTTTGGGAAGGGCCAGCTACTTTCAATCTCGAGACCAACACATGACTGATCATCCAGGCTGAAGCGGCCTACTATATCACGACCAGGGTAGGAAACCACTGCGATGTCTGAGTTATAAATACAGTTGCTTCTCATAAATGGTAGTAACGTTGTGTCAACAACCGTTGTATCGCATTTCACCATCATTGGTTTGTTTTGTCCAAGGAAGAGAGAGTTTTCTCCAAGACTATCAATACTGTACCAGGGAGAAGGTGTTGGCACTAGCACACTAGTATCCATCCCGAATACCATGCAACGGGTGTTCGAATAGGTCTGGAGAGTGCGACCATAGGAGACAACACGTGCTCCCTTAGTAGTAACAATCTCAATGCACTGTATACAAAAAAGAAGAGGTGATCCATCGGAATTAGTTGCCAGGCGCCACTGAGTATATAAGCTCTTCTTGTCCTCATGCTCGTGATCATCACCATCGTCATCTCGCCCTTGGTTATAAAAAATTTCAAGTATAGGTGGTGGAATGTGCACAGGACCATGGAAACACAAGAAGGTTAATTTGTAAAGGGAAACTTGCTAACCCGCATGCATGTGGATGAAACAACTATAATTATGGTGGAAGACAAATGTACCGAAACTACGAGGATCCCATGCAGAAACAGTGCCATGAGTCATGGTAGCGAACAAAAGATCCTCGTATTCAATTGCATCACAGTACTCATCCATGTATAGGAACTGGTTTTGAGCAATATCCATGGACGAACTGTGGAATCAGTAACGACGGCAACAAGATTATCTAAGATAGCAACAACTTCATAGTTCTCATAATTCCAAGAGTGGTTGGGAACTCAACAAATTGCTATCTTCTGTAGATGACAGCGACCATGATCGTAGTTGAACGTACGTAGATCATCTTTGTGCTCAACCTCAGGGAACTCTGAGATTTTTGGAAGTGGAATCCGCTGACGAGTATACACATTCACAAGTTCCCACTCGCAATTGTACCCAATATAAACAACCCAATCTCCATTTGCGCCAGCCCAGGCCTTACCCTTAAGAGATGGCATCTTGACATCACACGTATCGTTATCAAGCGACATCAACTTGCACAAGGGGAGGCCTCCGTCGTCTGCGCCCATGCGAACATGCGTATAGCGAAGAAGATAAGGGAGATCAAACCGCTCCTGGTCCCTTGGGTTCCTTGTAATGATGTTATTAGTTGAGTCGAGAATTGTCTCGAATGAACCTGCCATGCTAGCTGATAAGTCTCCAACGTATCTATAATTTTTGATTGCTCCATGCTATATTATCTACAGTTTTGGACATTATTGGGCTTTATTATCAACTTTTATATTATTTTTGGGACTAGCCTATTAATCGGAGGCCCAGCCTAGAATTGCTATTTTTTGCCTGTTTTAGGGTTTCGAAGAAAAGGAATATAAAACGGAGTCCAAACGGAATGAAACCTTCGGGAATGTGATTTTTAGGAAGATTATGATCCGGGAGACTTGGACCCTACGTCAAGAAAAGAAATAGGAGGCCACGAGGTAGGGGGGCGCGCCTACCCCCCCCCCAGGCGCGCCCTCCACCCTCGTGGGCCCCCTGTTGCTCCACTGACGTACTCCTTCCTCCTATATATACCTACGTACCCCCAAACGATCAGATACGGAGTCAAAACCCTAATTCCACCGCCACAACTTTCTGTATCCCCGAGATCCCATCTTGGGGCCTGTTCTGGAGCTCCGCCGGAGGGGGCATCGATCACGGAGTGCTTCTACATCAACACCATAGCCTCTCTGATCAAGTGTGAGTAGTTTACCTCAGACCTACAGGTCCATAGTTAGTAGCTAGATGGCTTCTTCTCTCTTTTTGGATCTCAATACAATGTTCTCCCCCTCTATTGTGGAGAACTATTCGATGTGATCTTCATTTTGCGGTGTGTTTGTTGAGATCGATGAATTGTGAGTTTATGATCAAGTCTATCTATGAATAATATTTGAATCTTCTCTGAATTCTTTTATGTATGATTGGTTATCTTTGCAAGTCTCTTCGAATTATCAGCTTGGTTTGGCCTACTATATTGATCTTTCTTGCAATGGGAGAAGTGCTTAGCTTTGGGTTCAATCTTGCGGTGTCCTTTCCCAGTGACAGTAGGGGCAGAAAGGCACGTATTGTATTGTTGCCATCGAGGATAACAAGATGGGGTTTTCTTCATATTGCATGAGTCTATCCCTCTACATCATGTCATCTTGCTTAAGGCGTTACTTTGTTTTTAACTTAATACTCTAGATGCATGCTGGATAGCGGTTGATGAGTGGAGTAATAGTAGTAGATGCAGGCAGGAGTCGGTCTACTTGTCTCGAACGTGATGCCTATATACATGATCATACCTAGATATTCTCATAACTATGCTCAATTCTGTCAATTGCTCACCCACCATAGAATACTTATGCTCCCGAGAGAAGCCACTAGTGAAACCTATGGCCCCCGGGTCTATCTTTATCATATTATTTCCTTTGCCATTTACTTTGCGTTTATTTTACTTTGCATCTTTATCATAAAAATACTAAAAATAGTATCTTTATCATATCTATCAGATCTCACTCTCGAAAGTGGCCTTATAGGGCTTGACAACCCCTATTTGCGTTGGTTGCGAGGATTTATTTGTTTTGTGCAGGTACGAGGGACTCACGCGTAGCCTCCTACTGGATTGATACCTTGGTTCTCAAAACTGAGGGAAATACTTACGCTACTTTGCTGCATCATCCCTTCCTCTTCGGGGAAAACCAACGCAGTGCTCAAGAGGTAGCAAGAAGGATTTCTAGCGCCATTGCCGGGGAGGTCTACGCAAAAGTCAACATACCAAGTACCCATCACATACCCTTATCTCCCGCATTACATTATTTGCCATTTGCCTCTCGTTTTCCTCTCCCCCACTTCACCCTTGCCATTTTATTTGCCATCTCTCTCTCTATCCTCCCTCTCTTTCTCTATTTGCCTCTTCTTGCCCGCTTGCTTTTTGTTTGCTTGTGTGTTAGTTTGTTTGATTGTCGTTATGCCTTGTCCTTTACCTTCTGCCTCTATGTCTGAAATTGGGGAAACTACTGTCGATAATAATTCTGATGCTCCTACTAAAGAACCCATTATATCACATACAAAAAGATTGCGTGTTGGTAGTGGTAATATTATTGGAAAAGGAGTTATTCAAGATTTCTTTACTTGTGTCGGTGCTTTACCTTCTATGGGTAGTTCTATCCTTCATAGAACTAGTAGTCTTGTGGACGCTATTGCCATGATTGTAGTTGAACTTGAAAGACAATTCATGCACATGTATCCTTCCATACAAAGGATTTTTCTGGATTTTCTAATATTGAGCATTCTTCTGTTAAGCGTGTCGCTACTATCTTTTTGGCTCATGAGTTTAGATTCATAATAAAAGAGGCCAAAGAAATCTTTGCACATTATAGGGTGGACGCTTTCCATCCTCCCATAGAGGCTATCCTCTTTGATCAAGAAGAAATAATGCGTTTTCAATCTCTAGACTATGTTGCTTTCAATGAAAATCTTAGAAAAAGGGTTCCTACCAATGTTTTAGTTGACATAATCTCTGAACTTAATGATGATTTGGCTAGGAACGTTGATAGAATTGCTCTTGATGTTGATTCCTTGAAACTTAGATCTATTCCACCTAAGCATGATATCAATGAGTCTCTCAAATCCATGAGAATTTCCATTGATGAGTTCAAAGAAAGAACTACTAGGATGCGTGCTAAGAAAGATGCCTTTATAAGAGCGTGTTCTTCTAGTTTCTATGAAAATAATGATGAAGATCTAAAAGTTATTGATCTGTCCCCTATTAAATCTTTGTTTTGCAATATGAATCTTGATAATGATGGGACTGAATATGATCCACCTTTACCTAGAAGGCGTTCCAACAATTCGGAATTTGTTGATCTTGATGCTAAATTTGATAAAAGTGGGATTGAAGAAATTAAAACCCTAGATGTTGCTAAACCTACTATTATGGATTTCAAGGAATTTAACTATGAAAGTTGCTCTTTGATTGATTGTATTTCCTTGTTGCAATCCGTGCTAAATTATCCTCACGCTTATAGTCAAAATAAAGCATTTACTAAACATATCGTTGATGCCTTGATGCAATCTTATGAAGAAAAACTTGAATTGGAAGTTTCTATCCCTAGAAATCTTTATGATGAGTGGGAACCAACTATTAAAATTAAAATTAAAGATCATGAATGTTATGCTTTATGTGATTTGGGTGCTAGTGTTTCCACAATTCCAAAAACTTTGTGTGATTTGTTAGGTTTCCGTGATTTTGATGATTGCTCTTTAAATTTGCACCTTGCGGATTCCACTATTAATAAACCTATGGGAAGAATTAATGATGTTATTATTGTTTCAAATAGGAATTATGTGCCCGTAGATTTTATTGTTCTTGACATATGTTGCAATTCTTCATGTCCTATTATTCTTGGTAGACCTTTCCTTAGAATGATTGGTGCAATTATTAATATGAAGGAAGGAAATATTAGATCCCAATTTCCATTAAGGAAAGGCATGTAACACTTTCCTAGAAATAAAATTAAATTACCTTATGAATCTATTATGCGAGCCACTTATGGATTGCCTACCAAAGATGGCAATACCTAGATCTATTCTTGCTTGTTATGCCTAGCTAGGGGCGTTAAACGATAGCACTTGTTGGGAGGCAACCCAATTTTATTTTTATTCCTTGCTTTTTTCTCCTGTTTATTAATAAAAAATTTATCGAGCCTCTTTTTTGCTTGTGTTTTTTGTGTTTAATTAGTGTTTGTGCCAAGTAGAACCGTTGGGAAGACTTGGGGAAAGTCTTGTTGAACTTGCTGTAAAAAACAGAAACTTTAGCGCTCACGAGAACTACTGCCATTTTTTTTGGAGAGTGATATTTAGCTAATTCTTTTTGAAGATAATTAATAGATAAATTCCTGACGTCCAGAAATTTATTTTAGAATTTTTGGGGTTCGAGATCTTGCGCTAGCTACAGATTACTACAGACTGTTCTGTTTTTGACAGATTATGTTTTTCGTGTGTTGTTTGCTTATTTTGATGAATCTATGGCTAGTAAAATAGTTTATAAACCATAGAGAAGTTGGAATACAGTAGGTATAACACCAATATAAATAAATAATGAGTTCATTACAGTACCTTGAAGCAGTCTTTTATTTTCTTTCGCTAACGGAGCTCACGAGATTTTCTACTTTAAGTTTTGTGTTGTGAAGTTTTCAAGTTTTGGGTAAAGATTTGATGGATTATGGAACAAGGAGTGGAAAGAGCCTAAGCTTGGGGATGCCCATGGCACCCCCAAGATAATCTAAGGACACCTATAAGCCAAAGCTTGGGGATGCCACGGAAGGCATCCCATCTTTCGTCTACTTCTATCGGTAACTTTACTTGGAGCTATATTTTTATTTGCCACATGATATGTGTTTTGCTTGGAGCGTCTTGTATGATTTGAGGCTTTGCTTGTTAGTTTACCACAATCATCCTTGCTGTACACACCTTTTGAGAGAGCCATACATAAATTGGAATTTGTTAGAATACTCGATGTGCTTCGCTTATATCTTTTGAGTTGTATAATTTTGCTCTAGTACTTCACTTATATCTTTTAGAGCACGGTGGTGGATTTGTTTTATAGAAACTTTTGATCTCTCATGCTTCACTTAGATTATTTTGAGAGTCTTTAATAGCATGTTAATTTTCTTAAAATCCTAATATGCTTGGTACACAAGATTAATAATAAAACTTTCTTATGAGTGTGTTGAATACTATGATAAGTTTGATACTTGATAATTGTTTTGAGATATGAAGATGGTGATATTAAAGTTGTGCTAGTTGAGTAGTTGTGAATTTGAGAAATACTTGTGTTGAAGCTTGTGATTCCCATAGCATGCACGTATGGTGAACCGTTATGTGATGAAGTCGGAGCATGATTTATTTATTGATTGTCTTCCTTATGAGTGGCGGTCGGCGACGAGCGATGCTCTTTTCCTACCAATCTATCCCCCTAGGAGCATGCGTGTAATACTTTGCTTTGATAATTTGTAGATTTTTGCAATAAGTATATGAGTTATTTATGACTAATGTTGAGTCCATGTATTATACGCACTCTCACCCTTCCACCTTTCCTGGCCTCTCTAATACCGCTCACCTTTCGCCGGTATCATACACCCACCATATACCTTCCTAAAAACAGCCACCATACCTACCTATTATGGCATTTCCATAGCCATTCCAAGATATATTGCCATGCAACTTTCCACCGTTCCGTCTATTATGACACACTCCATCATTGTCATATTGCTTAGCATGATCATGTAGTTGACATCGTATTTGTGGCAAAGCCACCATTCATAATTCTTCCATACGTGTCACTCTTGATTCATTGCATATCCCGGTGCACCGCCGGAGGCATTCATATAGAGTCATATTTTGTTCTAAGTATCGAATTGTAATTGTTGAGTTGTAAGAAAAATAAAAGTGTGATGATCATCATTATTAGAGCATTGTCCCAGTGAGGAAAGGATGATGGAGACTATGATTCCCCCACAAGTCGGGATGAGACTCCGGACGAAAAAAAAGAAAAAAGAAAAAGAAAAGAGGCCATAAAAAAGGGAGAAAAGGCCCAAATAAAAAATGATAGAAAAAGAGAGAAGGGACAATGCTACTATCCTTTTACCACACTTGTGCTTCAAAGTAGCACCATGATCTTCATAGTAGAGAGTCTCTCATGTTATCACTTTCATATACTAGTGGGAATTTTTCATTATAGAACTTGGCTTGTATATTCCAATGATGGGCTTCCTCAAATTGCCCTAGGTGTTCATGAGCAAGCAAGTTGGATGCACACCCACTTAGTTTCTTTTGTTAAGCTTTCATATACTTATAGCTCTAGTGCATCCGTTGCATGGCAATCCCTACTCACTCACATTGATATCTATTGATGGGCATCTCCATAGCCCGTTGATATGCCTAGTTGATGTGAGACTATCTTCTCCCTTTTTGTCTTCTCCACAACCACCATTCTATTCCACCTATAGTGCTATGTCCATGGTTCACGCTCATGTATTGCGTGAAGATTGAAAAAGTTTTGAGAATGTCAAAAATATGAAACAATTGCTTGGCTTGTCATCGGGGTTGTGCATGATTTAAATATTGTGTGTGGTGAAGATAGAGCATAGCCAGACTATATGATTTTGTAGGGATAACTTTCTTTAGCCATGTTATTTTGAGAAGACATAATTCCTTAGTTAGTATGCTTGAAGTATTATTATTTATGTCGATATGAACTTTTGTCTTGAATCTTTCGGATCTGAATATTCATACCACAATTAAGAAGAATTACATTAAAATTATGCCAAGTAGCACTCCGCATCAAAAATTCTGTTTTTATCATTTACCTACTCGAGGACGAGCAGGAATTAAGCTTGGGGATGCTTGATACGTCTCCAACGTATCTATAATTTTTGATTGCTCCATGCTATATTATCTACTGCTTTGGACATTATTGGGCTTTATTATCCACTTTTATATTATTTTTGGGACTAACCTATTAACCGGAGGCCCAGCCCAGAATTGCTGTTTTTTGCTTGTTTTAGGGTTTCGAAGAAAAGGAATATCAAATGGAGTCCAAATGGAATGAAACCTTCGGGAACGTAATTTTTAGGAAGATTATGATCCGGGAGACTTGGACCCTACGTCAAGAAAAGAAACAGGAGGCCACGTGGTAGGGGGGCGCGCCTAACCCCCCCCCCTCCCCAGGCGCGCCCTCCACCCTCGTCGGCCCCCTGTTGGTCCATCGACGTACTCCTTCCTCCTATATATACCTATGTACCCCCAAACGATTAGATACGGAGCCAAAACCCTAATTCCACCGCCGCAACTTTCTGTATCCACGAGATCCCATCTTGGGGCCTGGTCCGGAGCTCCGCCGGAGGGGGCATCAATCACGGAGGGCTTCTACATCAACACCATAGTCTCTCCGATGAAGTGTGAGTAGTTTACCTCAGACCTACGGGTCCATAGTTAGTAGCTAGATGGCTTCTTCTCTCTTTTTGGATCTCAATACAATGTTCTCCCCCTCTCTTGTGGAGAACTATTCGATGTAATCTTCTTTTTGCGGTGTGTTTGTTGAGATCGATGAATTGTGGGTTTATGATCAAGTCTATCTATGAATAATATTTGAATCTTCTCTGAATTCTTTTATGTATGATTGGTTATCTTTGCAAGTCTCTTCGAATTATCAGTTTGGTTTGGCCTACTAGATTAATCTTTCTTGCAATGGGAGAAGTGCTTAGCTTTGGGTTCAATCTTGCGGTGTCCTTTCCCAGTGACAGTAGGGGCAGCAAGGCACGTATTGTATTGTTGCCATCGAGGATAACAAGATGAGGTTTTCTTCATATTGCATGAGTCTATCCCTCTACATCATGTCATCTTGCTTAAGACGTTACTCTGTTTTTAACTTAATACTCTAGATGCATGCTGGATAGCGGTCGATGAGTGGAGTAATAGTAGTAGATGCAGGCAGGAGTCGGTCTACTTGTCTGGGCCTTATGCCTATTGTAACGCCCTCGATGCGGCTATATCTCCCACGTGTCGAAGCACTACTTAGAGGCATAACCGCATTGAAAGCAATGTCGCAAGTGAGGTAATCTTCACACAGCCCATGTAATACATAAGGGAAAGAGATACATAGTTGGCTTACAATCGCCACTTCACACAGTTACATGAATAAAGCATTACATCATCCAAATACAATCAAGGCCCGACTATGGAGTCAAAATAAAAGAAGACTACCCCAAAAGCTCCACAGATCCCCGATCGTCCCGACTGGGCTCCACTACTGATCAACTGGAAACGGAACAACACAAAGGACAAGATCTTCATCGAGCTCCTCCTTGAGCTTGGTTGCGTCACCTTCCCGGTAACATCGGCACCTGCAAACTGGTTTTGGGAGTATCTGTGAGCCACAGGGACTCAGCAATCTCACACCCTCGCGATCAAGACTATTTAAGCTTATAGGAAGGGTAAAAGGTATGAGGTGGAGCTGCAGCAAGCGACTAGCATATATGGTGGCTAACATACGCAAATGAGAGCGAGAAGAGAAAAGCAAAAGCACGGTCGAACAACTATGATCAAGAAGTGATCCTAGAACAACCTACGTCAAACATAACTCCAACACCGTGTTCACTTCCCGGACTCCGCCGAGAAGAGACCATCACGGTTACACACGCGGTTGATGCATTTTAATTAAGGTCAACTTCAAGTTTTTTACAACCGGACATTAACAAATTCCCATCTGCCCATAACCACGGGCACGGCTTTCGAAAGTTCAAAACCCTGCAGGGGTGTCCCAACTTAGCCCATCACAAGCTCTCACGGTGAACGAAGGATATTCCTTCTAGCGGGAAGGACCGATCAGACTCGGAATCCCGGTTACAAGACATCCTCGACAATGGTAAAACAAGTCCAGCAAGACCGCCCGATGCGCCGACATCCTGAAAGGAGCTGCACATATCTCGTTCTCAGGGCAACGCCGGATGAGACATCCTACGAGTAAAATCAGCCCTCAAGGTTCCCCGAGGTTGCCCCGCAGTCTACTCAGTTCGGACCAACACTTAGACAAGCACTGACTCGGGGGGTTAAAAATAAAGGTGACCCTTGGGCTGGCCTAAACCAAGGGAAAAAGGCTAGGTGGCGAATGGTAAAACCAAGGTTGGGCCTTGCTGGAGGAGTTTTATTCAAAGCGAACTGTCAAGGGGTTCCCATTATAACCCAACCGTGTAAGGAACGCAAAATCCAGGAACATAACACCGATATGACAGAAACTAGGGCGGCAAGAGTGGAACAAAACACCAGGCATAAGGCCGAGCCTTCCACCCTTTACCAAGTATATAGATGCATTAATTAAATAAGAGATATTGTGATATCCCAACAAAACATCCATGTTCCAACATGGAACAAGCTTCAATCTTCACCTGCAACTAACAATGCTATAACAGGGGCTAAGCAAGCGGTAACATAGCCAAACAACGGTTTGCTAGGACAAGGTAGTTAGAGGCCTGGCTTAACAATATGGGAGGCATGATAAAGCAAGTGGTAGGTATCGCAGCATAGGCATAGCAAAGGAGCGAGCAACTAGCAAGCAAAGATAGAAGTGATTTCGAGGGTATGGTCATCTTGCCTGAAATCCCGCAAGGAAGAAGAACGAGTCCCTGAAGAAGACAAACGAACATAGACGAACGGGTCCTCAGAAACGCGACGTTATCGGAACTAACCCGAAGAAGCAACACCGGAAAAGAAGCAAACAACATAGTAAACAACCAACACATAAACATGGCATGATGCACAACCAAGTATGATGCATGTCCAGATTAAAGAGGCATGGCATGGAAAAGAGCACAAACAATCCTACAAATTAAGTGGAGATCAACATGCAACGAGTTGTATATTGACGGAACACCACGTCAATTATTTAGTTCTCTCTCGGCTAGGTACTTGTCGGTGTTCTGGGAACGGGGGTCCCCAGACTTGCCTGCCTGCGGCCTGCGGTGTGGCTCAAAGGGGGCCCAGCATGGCCCATCTTCATCAACACAGACCCAAGACCCTCGCGAGGGGCCAAGCCTCGCGGGGCGGACGACACGGAGCTTCCTCAGGTACGGCCTCATCAGGCTGGCTCGCGAGGAGGCGGAGAGATCAAGGCGGGGTACCTCACGAGGTGCCCGTGACGCAAGCCATGACGACCAAGGGCGCCAGGTGGGCGCCAGGTGGGCGCCAGCCCGCGCAGTGTCCTTCTTTCCTCTTTGGTGCAAAAGGAGCAAGCGCAGGCGAGAGCGTCAAGCAAAGGCATTCGTTTCGGTGCAACGAGACCAAGACCAGTCCAACGGCAGGGAAGAAGTCATTGTGGAGCCCAAGCCAGCGTCACCACCAGAGTCTTTGGCAGGCGAGGACCAACTTTAGTCAGGATAAGTGTACCAGATGTTCCCCTTCAAAATGGCCAATTGCTGGCGCCCTTCCCGCTCAATATTTGGGGAAGAGGCCCAGGGCCTTTGCCTATAAATAGGACTAGCCACCCACAGGGTAGAGGGATCCCGAATCGGCCAACCCAGAAACTAGCTAAGGATCCAAAATCGGCCAACCCCGAAACTAGCTAGGGATCCCGAATCGGCCAACCCAGCAACTAGCTAGGATCACACAGAGAGAGAGAGAGAAGGGTGACTGAACTCTCCCTAGCAGTTCGTGCCCCCAACCAAGAACAGACCCTCGCGAGGCTATTCTTCCTTGTATTTCTCATCATCATCAGCCCAAGAGTCAATCCACCACACCACACACTGGAGTAGGGTATTACACCACAACGGTGGCCCGAACCAGTATAAACCCTGTGTCTCTTGTGCTGTTCTTTCCATACCTTAGATCTTAGCAAGGCGGAGCGGTGCAGGTAGGTAGAAGGCGAAATCTCTGCGCGCACCCCAGTGTTCGAACCTCAAGGGTCTGTCGGAACCCGAAATCCGACATTTGGCGCGCCAGGTAGGGGTGCACCGGAATTTGTCTTCCACCACCCCATTCTCCTCCGACCATCACGTCCATGTCTGACGCTCATCGGGCCTGCGTCGAGCGCCAGGCCGCTCTTGCTTCCCGCGTCGCCCAGACGGCTCCTGTCGGCGGGCGTCCTCGCCGTTCCCCGTCACCTGCCGTCAACGCCGCCACCGGCCCGGCGGGGGACGAGCGGCAAGCGTCGTCTCAGCATCCGTCCGTGTGGCAAGACGGCCGCACCGCTACTCCCTCGCTCACCCCAGCTGGTTCTTCGTCCCGCGCGCTCCGCGCGCCCATGGAGGCTCGAGCTGCGCTCATCGCGGCAAACGAGCTCCTGCGCTACTGTCCTGTCGATGACGTCTATGAAGAATGGATCGACCGCGTTGCCGAGCTCGTCCGCGCCGCAGGGGGCTCTCCTGCACCGTCCGTTCCGCTGCACCGCACCCCGCCCCGCGCGGGCGATGAAGCTCCGGCGACGCCCCGGCCGCCTCCTCCTCAAGAAGGCGCCATGGCTCCAAGGCGCGTGGCCCCTGGGCAGAACCCGCTCCGTCAGGTGCCAGCGTGGCAAGAGCAGAGCTGCCAAGAAGTCCCTCGCCCGCAAGAAGCTGCCCGGGCGCTCCCTGCTCCAGCACGTCGCGACCATGCTCCTTCTCCCGCACGTCAAGACCCCGCGCTGCTCCCAGCTGTAGCCATGGGGACATGCAAGACCAAGCTCTCCGTCACCCAAGGCCTCCCGTGGCCACAGCAGGCTGCCGCGCCTTCACCACCGAGCTACGCAGCGTCGCGTGGCCCGGCAAGTTCAAGCCAGACCTGCCTCCTCGTTACGACGGCACGGCCGACCCTGCGGAGTTCCTCCAGCTCTATGAGCTGGGCATAGAAGCTGCCAACGGAGACGAGAAGGTCATGGCGAACTGGTTTCCCATGGCGCTCAAGGACGGGGCCCGCACCTGGCTCCTGAACCTGGCTCCAGGCATGATCTCCTCCTGAGACGAGATGCGCACCCGCTTCATCGCCAAATTCCAAGGTACTCGCGACCGGCCACCCGCCGTGAGCGACATGCGCCGCATCAAGCAACAACCCGGAGAGACCCTGCAGAAGTACATCCAGCGCTTCAACAACGCACGCCTCAAGATTCCCAAGGTGACCGAGGAGGCCATCATCTCAGCTTTCTCCGACGGCGTGTGTGATGTCAAGATGAAGGAGGAGTTGGCGATGCATGAAGACCTATGCACTTCCTTGGAGTTGTTCAACTTGGCAACCAAGTGCGCCAGGGCTGAGGAAGGGCGTCTCTCCCTCCTCGAGCTGCCTGCCGCAGACCCGGAAGAGAAGAAGCCCAAGGCCAAGGATGTGAAGCGCAAGGGGGCTGCCGTGCTCGCGGCAGAACCAGACACCAAGCGGGGCAGGGATCAGCCCGAACCTCCCAAGGGCAGCCGATACTGTGTGTACCACGACCTCGACACCCACAACACCAACGAGTGTCAAGAGCTCCGAGCCATGCGAGAAGGAAGGATCGGCCGTCGCCCCGACCGCGGTGACCGGGGCTACGGTCGAGGAGGAGTAAGGAACACAGGACGCTGGGAAGACCGCTGCCCGCGCCAAGGGTGGCGCGATCGACCTCGCAAGGATCGCTAGCAAGACCCGCCTCGCGAGGGAGACTGGAGGGATCAGCCTCGCGAGGATCGCCCGCAAGGCAACGCAGGCCCCCCTCCGCTGCCACCGCAGCCAAGGAGAAACGAGGACCGCCATCAGGACGAGGGGGCTGGGGGCTTCCAGGAGCCACGCGTGATCGCCTGCATCCTGGGCGGGGCTCAAGCCCCAGCCTCTCAACGCATCTTCAAGCAGTTCACCCGCGAAGTGAATGCAGTGCTCCCCAAGCTAGAAGCCACGCGCCCTCTCAGGTGGTCGGCGTGCGTCATCACGTTCAGCTCAGCAGATCAGCTCAAGTGTGCGGCCATAGCCGGAGTCCTCCTGATGCTTTGTTCCCCAATCATCAGCAACGTGGTGGTCACCAGGACCCTCATCGATGGCAGGGCAGGGCTCAACGTCCTGTCCGTGGAAACATTCAACAATCTCCAAGTGCCCTACACCCAGCTTCAGCCAACCAAGCCTTTCTCCGGAGTCACCGACGGCTCCACGGTCCCGATTGGGCAGGTCCGCCTCCCTGTCACCTTTGGGGCACGCGACAACTACCGCACGGAGCTCATCGACTTCGACATCGCTCACATTCACCTGCCGTACAACGCCATCCTTGGGTACCCAGCGCTGGCCAAGTTCATGGCCGTGACTCACCACCGCTACAACGTCCTCAAGATGCCAGGAAGTGGCAGAGTCATCACGGTGCCCTGTGAAGAGAAGGACGCAGTGTGTTCCCTGGAACGAGCCTTTCAGGCTGCATCACTGGAAGATCCGGATCGCGGAAGCAGGAGACTTCCCGAGACCGCCCCCAAGAAGAAGAAGACATCGTCCGGCCCGACCCCTCAGGAGGCAGGCCCCTCAGGGCCCGCACCTGCCCATGGGGAACCTCCTTCCATCGCATAGGAAAGTGCGCCCGGCGCCCTCCTCAGGCAGGGCTCGAGGGCTCTCCCCTGGAGGGCCACCGACCTGGCTAAGGTCACGAGGGAGGCGCTTGGGCACCACATGGAGGCGTGTTTCGAAGTACGTTTCCCTCAAGAAGGAGTAAGGCAAGGAGGGCCAGACCCTCAGGAGTTCGTCAGCAAGGCCATTCAGGAGCTACAGGAGTCAAGAGTCATGAGAGGCGGCCGCCGCCTACCAGCTGTGGCTCCCCATCCAGGCGAGGCTGGTGGGCTGCGCGTCTGCATCGACATACCAGGGCTCAATCGAGTCACCTCTCTGGAGCGCCTCTGGCCCTCGCGAGTGGGGCGCTGCGAAGGTCCACCCCACAGCTACGTTCGCATGCCTTACGGCTTGCCGAACGCGGCTGCCACATACCAGCGCCTCATGAGGGGCATCATGGAGGCTCAAGAGGCTAGGCGTTCCGCAGCCCTGGCGGAGATGGAGATGGTCCGCGAGGAGCCACCAGCGCCTCCGGAGCCTCCCAAGGCCCCTGGGCCTGGGGCTCGTGAGGATCGGCTTCTGCAGCCCACCGAGTCAGCTACACCAACACTCCTTCGTCCTCAACATCATCAGGTGACATCTTTCAAGTTTCATTTCCAGTTGGGAGCGCCCCCCCAGGGCTGCATTATTCCCAGGCCACGTGGGTCCGTCCCTGCGGCATGTATCCCTTTTATTTCATGTTGTTAGCTTACCTTGTTGGGGGCGCCCCACGGGCTGCATCATCCCCAAGTCGCTCAGGCCTGACCCAGTGATGTCCGCCTTCCCAGCATCTATTTGAATGAATCCACTCCTTCGCGGCTAATGTGTTTTACCCAGTTGCCCGCTCAACTGACGCCAACTGACGGAGCTGCTCCCAAATGGCACGACGCTTGTGCATGGGTCCGTCCCTGCAACGCCGACAAACCTGAATGGCTGAGCTCTGGCCGCGGCAGCCCCGCATGGCGCCACCTCGTCAAGCCTTCAGTGCCTCATCACCCCTCGGATGCAACCAACGGCTGACTGTCAATTGTCATGGCAACCCCTCATTCTTTGTATGATATGTCTACAGGATCTCCTAAAGGAGCTGCGTCAGGCGAGGCCCTTGCAGTGTCTCCTTCACTCTCAACCGCGCGAACCGCTTGCACGTTAAAGGGAGGGTGCCTGAGCATCGCGACTCAGGGCTCCTACTGGCTCTCCAGCCCTCACCCTCTGGCCTTGTCCACGGCATCGCGACCTGGCATACCATCGACGGCTGAGACTCGCTCGAGGGCCGGGACCCGAGGACGTAGAGCAGAAAGGGGAGCAAAGGAGAGAGGGGAGGGACACGCGAGGACCTCGCCGAGCAACCTCACGCCTGCCGATGCACGGACCCGACGGCACACCAGAGAGCGGCCCCTGATTCTTGAGATAAGTCACCACCCGGAAGCACCAGCTACCGTGGCACCATGCCCGCACCTAATGCAATTCCATGTTAGCAACGCCGCTCTCCTTTCTCACCGAACGACGGATGCTTGAGCGCCAAAGGGGACCTCCTGAGCATCGCGACTCAGGGGCTCTTACCGGACCCCGGGTCGCTCACCTCCTGGCCTTGACCACGGCATCGCGACCTGGCATACCAGCGACGGCTGAAGCCGCCTTGGGACTGGGACCTGTCGGCGCAGAGCACCAAGCCCTCGTGAGGTTCGAAAGGGAGAACTGAGCTAAGGCAGAATGAGCAACTCGCACAATTCTACGACAAGGGTTATATTAACAAAACAGAATCACAGGCACCTTACAAGCCCCCACGGGACGCGTCTTTGATTCCTTGCAGGAAACAGATCCTAAAAGGACGCTAACTACACGCGCCCCTGCAAAAGACGCCATCATCAACAGTGGGCCGTCAAGCACCGGCGCCAACCCCATCCAGATCAGAGTCGGCGGCGGCCTGACGAGCCCGCCCTGCTCCAGGAGCGGCGCCGGCTTGGGGGCTCGTAGCTGTCGTCGCTCGTCTCCGGAGTCGCGAAGAGCTCGCCAGAGTCGCTGGAACTTCCGACGCCTCCGCCGCCTGAGGAGCCGCCAAGGGAGCGGTCGGCAGGCCCACTCCTCGCCGTAGCAGGGTCCCGACCACCTCTCCCGGGGCAGCACTCCAGCCGGCTCCCGTTCGGATCAAAGACCTTGAAGAACATCACCGAAGCACCGTCGTACTCCAAGTGGATCGCGAGGGCGCCTCTTGTCCTGTAAACCCGGGCGATTTCGCTCCAGCCTCGAGTCATGAAGACCTCGCCCGGGGTAATGACCGCGACCTCTGCCTCGGTCACGAGGGTGCTGCGGCCAGCGTGCTGCAGCCAAAGCTCCAGGAGTTCTCCCTGCCGGATGATGGAGGCGAAGAAGGGAGGAAGACAAACCCAAGACTGAGGAGGCATGGTGGCGTGGATCACGAACTCTCGGGAGGAGCCCTCGGTGTGGACCCCAGGGGGGACGACCCACACCTTCGTGATCCGTCGGTGCCGACGGCGGCGCCGCCCGTGGCGATCGGCGTCGACTCCTTCAGGGCCCTCGATGTGGGCATACAAGGGAAGCGGGAACCCCGGCGGTGGCCGCTCGCACCGGGGCCTCGACACCACCTGATGGGCCCCCTCGTCCCGGCCGCGGAGGGCGAGCCGTTTCTTCGGCGGGAGCAGGTCTGGTTCCTCTCGGGGAGCCTTGCCCTTCTCTGCCGTCGAGAACCGACGGATCGGAGCCATCGCAGCAAGACGGAGCAAGGACCGGGAAGAAGGAGAAGCAAGAAGGGACGGACTGGAAGGGCGCGCGCCGTTCCATACTTATGGCCGGCGAAGGCCAACCACCGACCTCCATGATCGCAGGTAATCATGACCCGCTTTGCATGCAGGGACTTGTCCAATCCGTGCAGTTGCCGAGGCGCCATGGGGAAGTGGAGACGCCCACGTCCAGTCAACCGCCAAGCGGCGCCCAAGGCCGCAGACTGTTAGGGCCCGCGGTGCTTCGCTCTTGCCCTTTCGCCTCCCTGCACGGCCAAGTCCGGGCACGCCTTGGGCCCGGGGGCTACTGTCGGCGTTCTGAGAACGGGGGTCCCCAGACTTGCCTGCCTGCGGCCTGCGGCAAGGCTCAAAGGGGGCCCAGCATGGCCCATCTTAATCAACACAGACCCAAGACCCTCGCGAGGGGCCAAGCCTCGCGGGGCGGACGACACGGAGCTTTCTCAGGCACGGCCTTATCAGGCTGGCTCGCGAGGAGGCGGAGAGATCAAGGCGGGGTACCTCACGAGGTGCCCGTGATGCGAGCCATGACGACCAAGGGCACCAGGCGGGCGCCAGCCCGCGTAGTGTCCTTCTTTCCTCTTTGGTGCAAAGGGAGCAAGCGCAGTCGAGAGCGTCAAGCAAAGGCATCCGTTTCGGTGCAACGAGACCAACACCAGTCCAACGGCAGGGAAGAAGTCATTGTGGAGCCCAAGCCAGCGTCACCACCAGAGTCTTTGGCAGGCGAGGACACCCTTTAGTCAGGATAAGTGTACCAGATGTTCCCCTTCAAAATGGCCAATTGTTGGCGCCCTTCCCGCTCAATATTTGGGGAAGAGGCCCAGGGCCTTTGCCTATAAATAGGACTAGCCACCCATAGGGTAGAGGGATCCTGAATCGGCCAACCCAGAAACTAGCTAAGGATCCAGAATCGGCCAACCCCGAAACTAGCTAGGGATCCCGAATCGGCCAACCCAGCAACTAGCTAGGATCGCAGAGAGAGAGAGAGAAGGGTGATTGAACTCCCCCTAGCAGTTCATCCCCCCAACCAAGAACAGACCCTCGCGAGGCTGTTCTTCCTTGTATTGCTCATCATCATCAGCCCAAGAGGCAATCCACCACACCACACACTCGAGTAGGGTATTACACCACAACAGTGGCCCGAACCAGTATAAACCCTGTGTCTCTTGTGTTGTTCTTTCCATAGCTTAGATCTTAGCGAGGCGGAGGGGTGCAGGTAGGTGGAAGGCGAAATCTCCACGCGCACCCCAGTGTTCGAACCTCAAGGGTCTGCCGGAACCCGAAATCCGACAGTACTCAACAATATTAAATGTTGGTTAACATGGCAAGAGGTGAGGCATAATAAAACTACACCATCTAAACAATTTAAATGGGGCCGGGTATAACAAATAACGAATCCGGTAAATCCCCATATGCATTAGTAATATATTGCAACAACAATTTAAACATTTTAATTGTTTTTGTCATGATGCGGATGACATGAACAAGTTTATGCAATTTTTATTAAAAGTTGACAAGAGCATTATGAAGCATTTTGTCATCATGGCGGAAACAAAAAGGGGTGCCACGACAACGATAACAGTAACGGTGCCACGACAACGTTCCCGTTCCGGTAACTCGATTGAGATACCGATACAAAGGAGAAGTATGCGGATGCGTGCAAAAGATGGTGGGGCACTCCCGGATACTGGGTGTCCCACGAGACGACGGTAACAAGGCAAAAGAGGGGCAACGTGCATCGACAATTCGAACATGGTTAGAACATGAGCATCTCATACAACTTGCATTCATTCTCGGAAGGTCGTCTCGGTGGTTATACCTTTCAGAGTGTGCATTATCGGAACGGATCAAGTTCGAAGTGGAGAAGGGGAAGTAGACGTTCTCGGGACCTTCGCAGTGGAAGTAGTCGTTCTCTCATGCTCTAGGGTCGACGGTAGAGGTTCTCGCGATCTCGGCGACGGTAGTGGTACATGTTTATCAGTAGTCGAACATGACGATCCGGAGAGGGTACTTGGCAACATGCATGTCGTCGGTAGTTGTACACAATCGTTGTCGGACTTGACGGGTTTGAGGTCTCCGGACGTAGTGGTACATCTTCGTTCTTCGGTCATAGGTACTTGACGTTTTGCTACCCTGGTCTTCGGCGACGGTCGTTGTTCTATGCATCGGACATCATGGTACTAGCCGAGGTACTTGCCGTTCTTAGCGGTTCCGAAGACGGCGGTAGATGAACATGACGCGTCGTCGTGGTACTTGTTGGTCTCGGTCGAGGCGGCAAAACGTAGTCGTACTTGAGGTGGCCTTGACGATCCCAAAAACGTTCCTGCTCGAGAAGGTCTCTGTCTTGGTCTTCACCGGGCGTGGTACTTGGCGAAAAGGATCTCCGAAGGCGGCCTTGCGTCCCTGGATTCGGTGACCTTGGCAACGACAAAAAAAGGCAGCGGGGCAGCGAACGGAAGGCGAAGCACGGGCAGGAGGTGATGCGGTTCGTCCTCCTCTTCCTAGACATGTCGAGGCAGGGGAGGTCTTGGCACTGGGCGCGGGCACACACACTTCCAACGGGGCATGCTGGAGGCAGGAGGCGAGGCAAGGCGTCAGAGCAAGGGAAGCAGCAGCAGGAGTAGAGGCGGAGGCAAGCTCGCCTGCACCAGAGCAGCAGCGACCCGAGGTCAACCGCAGGAGGTGGGGCGATGAGCTCGCTCCGGCAATGGCGGGGCACAAGGCGTGGGCATGGCCGGACGCTAGTGAACGCCGCAGACGGAGGCGCTGTGAACTGCAGCGGCGGGCGCGGCGGCAAGGTGGACTCGCCGGCTGACGGGGCGCCATGGCAAGGAGGCGGAGCAGAGGAACGGATGAGAGCAGGGGAACGAAGGAGAGGGGGGTGGCTCGGGCGCTGCTCTCCTTCCCTGATGGCGCGTCGAAGGAGGAGGGGATCGAGAGGGGCACGATCGATGGAGAGGGAGAGAACTGGATCGGGCAGCGCGTGCGCTCTGCCTCTCACTGGCGGCGCTGGAGGGAGGATGAGAGGGAGAGGAGTGGCATCGAGGGAGATGGTAGCGATCGGCTAGGGTAGCGCTAGGGTTGGCCGGCTGGGCCTTGGGCCACTGGTGCGGGTAGCCTAGGGTTGAGAAGGCGGGGCCGACTGGGCCTAAATAGCCAAATGGGCCGGAGGTGGTTGGGAGGCCCGGGTGGCCAGAGGCCTGACTGGGCTCCTCTCTCCTTCCCTCTTCTCTTTACCATGAAGAGAAAAGAAAAAAAGGATAGAAGAAAAAAAATAAAGAGAGGGTTAGTGAACAAATTTGAGCAAGGGGTTAAATTTCTTGGACTCACAAAAATGTGTTGATCCAAGAAATTAGGAAAGACCAAGATTGAAAGAATAAATTCAAATTTCTTTGAATTTAATTCAAAAGGTTTGAACTAGGATAGGTTTTAGGAGTGCCCAAAAATTTTGAGAATTTTGGTAGAGCTCCGGAAAAAGGTAAAAGAATTATCGACAAAGTTTGAGAGTCGAAAATCGGAAAAAAGGAAAAGGTCAAGGATTTAACATGCAAGTGGGTTGCGGATAATTCCAAATTAATGGAAAATTTATAATAGCTCCCTAAATATCAGGACGGTAATGTTATAAAGAGAAGTCACTCTTCCCTCGATTTAAATGGACCGAAGATCCATGCAATTTATTTAGTTAAGTTGCAAAAGATTTATGAGATGATGGCATGATGACATGATGCAATGCACATGATGCAACGAACCAAACAAATCACATGACGAAACCCGGAAACCCTGGAAGGCATCTGAAGCTCCGGTCTTGGGGCGTCACACCAATATACATGATCATACCTAGATATTCTCATAACTATGCTCAATTCTGTCAATTGCTCAATAGTAATTTGTTCACCCACCGTAGAATACTTATGCTCTCGAGAGAAGCCACTAGTGAAACCTATGGCCCCCGGGTCTATCTTTATCATATTGATCTCCTACTACCTATTTATTTCCTTTGCCATTTACTTTGCCTTTATTTTACTTGCATCTTTATCATAAAAATACTAAAAACATTATCTTTATCATATCTATCAGATCTCACTCTCGTAAGTGGCCTTATAGGGCTTGACAACCCCTATTTGCGTTGGTTGCGAGGATTTATTTGTTTTGTAATGGTACGAGGGACTCGCACGTAGCCTCCTACTGGATTGATACCTTGGTTCTCAAAACCGAGGGAAATACTTACGCTACTTTGCTGCATCATCCCTTCCTCTTCGGGGAAAACCAACGCAGTGCTCAAGAGGTAGCACTAGCCGAGGTGATGACGTTGCACCGGTCAATGAGTTCCTCCACCACGTCATCTTTCAGATCGGGGCAAGAATAACAAGGTTGTTTCTGGCTTGTTCCCTCCATGGAGAAGACGATCGGACAATGGCAGAAGGAAGGGTGAGGCAAATGGAGGAGGGAGGAAGAGCCTCCGACAGCAGTTCCAAATCAAGAGGGGAATGCGAAGAGGCGGTGGATGGTTGCCACGGTACACGAAGAGGCGCCTCGGCCTACATAGACGTCTGTTCGGAAATTGTACAAAAGGACTCACCGTCGTCTCACTAACATGTTGGAACGGGACCACATGTCAATGAAACATGGTGTGTCATTTCTCGTGCAAAATGCGATCTAGACGCGTTGGCCCGAAGTGCCGCATTATTTCTCGACTTTATTTTCTTAATGGCGTGTCGTTCAGTTTTGAAGCACGACTAACTGGTACTGTATGCAGAGAAAATATAAACTACTCTACCACTAATCCACCTCTAGTACTAGTAGTACAAAAAAGATATATAGGCTGGAGCTTCAGCGCTTTCTTGCTAAGGGCCGCCCACTTGCTTCTCACACTATCACCCTCTCTGTAGGTCTAAAAAAGACGGCCTCTCTCTCCCTCCTCACCTGTGGTCATAGATCCGCCGGGGAAGAAAAGGACGTGCAGCATTGACGCACTCCTCGTTGGCAAGCGAGGTCATGCACTGACGACAAGGCCGTCCTCTCAGACCTAGCGCCCGCGCGGGATGGCCTCCGTCCCCAAGCTCACTGCCGTAGTGTGTGCAGAGGATGACGACCACGAGCAAAGCCACTTCCCGTCGACCCTCAGGTATGCTACCTCTTTTCGAACCATACCCTTGTTCTATTGCCCCATCTGCCACGTCGCTGCATGTGGATCTTTTTCCACTCCACCATCTTCCCAATTTGCTATCCTCTGCTCTGCTGGTCACACAGACGAAAACCTTAATTTGCACTATTAAAGGAAACCCTACTTCATGCAGACTAATCCATGTCTGGGTTGAATAAGGAAAGGAAGGGAGATTGTACTGTCCAAGAGAGTAGGCATCGAATCCGCATCTAGGTTGAAAAGGGGAAAATCAGTAGCTAAGGAACGAGTCTCGTGCCTCTTGGTTGAAGAAGGGTAGAAAGGCAGGACAACGCAATAGAGAATGACCAGGTTGATCGGTTTGTTTTTCTCACATAGGAAAAAGGTGGCTAAAGAGAACAAAAATAGGACGTAATCCACATATGCTTCCTGGATATTTGTTGCTCTGGGCAACCATACCTCCCTCACCACTCTATGCGTCAGTGGAGGTACATCGTACTGGTGCACCCACTGTCTGAATGGGCCTCCCATGCTCTTATTGCCACTTTTTTGCTGTTAGTATAACGCCAGCAGTCAAGTCAAGCAATGCTACTACTAAAGTGGTGCCACATTTAACTAATGCCTCTCTTAGTCTAATGCCACCAATAAATTTAAGCAATGCCATTTAATGTCACTGGATTATTTCAGGGTTAGCTGTTGATTGTGGATGTATTAAAGATTTTTCAGCTAAGGCATTCTAATGTTGTTACACAGCTAGTATACCAACGATGAATCTTGTTACTACCTTCAGATTTTTGCACTGTTAATGCTTATAGATTACATACCTCACTTTCATGAGAATAAGTCAATTTTTTTGTACAGTGTCAAGAGGAAAGGTCAAGAGTGGGCACCTCCTCCTCCGGCTGTTCTCTTGATTCGTTTGATCAAGTTTTTATGTTTGACCGATTATCAAGATTGGGATAGCAATTTTTAGGTCCCCTTGAGTTCGAAATGATATTTACCTTGAAGGTACATGGTATGCAATTTTTTTATACTGTCATTAGTTAATAATGCTAGTTACCTTCAGACTTTTGTATTTGGTTTAATGCTCATACACAACTAGTATACTAATGCTGAAACTTGTTACCTTCACATTTTGTATTGTTATTTCTTATAGAAATCTTCCAGTGCTAGAGTTTATTGAAATCTGTTCAGTAAAACCATTGTACTGTACCCTGTAATAAAATAACTACTCTACTGTTGCACTAGCCACTGGATTAGTGTATATTTGTACTATTCGAATGGTGTTGCATTAGCGTATGGACATAAATAAAGTGTGGCAAGCTTTCCCAGATATGTGCTCAAGAAAACTACTACCTGTTTTTCTAAATACTAGACATTTGGGTACTTTAAATTGAACTACGAAAATGTCTTATATTAAGGAACAGAGGGTGTAGAGTTCACTCAAATTATCCCGATAATGCTAGTCACACCTTTGTTAAAATTAATGTTCATTAGGTTATCGGAGGAGGTCTGTATGTTTGTCTCTAATGCCTGTCGATTACATACCTGACATCATGATGTAATGTTAAGTCATTTCCTTCTGTATAGTGTCACTGAACTATCAAGGCGGTGATGGCATTTTATTTTAGTTGAACTGCACAAAATATGCTTAAAAGAAGAGGAAAGGTCAGGAATCGATCATTCTTTCAGAAAGAACTATATATGCCTTCCTGACATTAGCCGTTATTGCCTTATTTATTCCTTCAAACAGGTGGTTAGAAATAGTCTTGCTACCTTTTCTCATTAAGAAATTGGAATGCTTATATTTGTGAGTCTATGCTTCAACTAGTGCCACTTTTATAGTAATCACACTTTCAATATCTAAGCAAATAGGGATGCTCGCTTTTAGTGGAACTGCACAAAAAGTCCAAATGGTTCAACATTAGGAGCATGTTTTCTTCCAAACCTTTATATCCAATTGGTGTGACTATGAGCTGTTCATTACGAAGGTACATGGTTTGCTACTATCTTGCTACTCTTTTTGTACTGTCATTAGATAGTAATACTAGTGGTTTGGATGTGAATTTATTGGCAGGGTGGACCTACATTGGAGGTGCAGGACATGATTCAATGATTGGATGCTCAATTTCGGTTGTATTGATTTCACCTCTTCCATCACCGCGAACATGGATATCCTTGGTGTGATGAAGAATAGGTGCTATATTTCTTCTCTGAACCAGCAAATCAATTCAGTATGAAATTTTCCAGGGCCAAACATGACTGTATCAAATTGTCAAGTGCAAAACATGACAGATGCTATGCGGAAGAGATGTGTTTAAACAAAAAATACAAGGTGGGGTATATGTTTACTAGCTGCTTGATTTGTGCAGACAGAGATGTCTTCCCATTGCTATTTGGCAAACAAACAAAGTGACCGTAGTTTTGGTTGAACTGCACAAGAGAATAGTATAGTCACTGCATGCAGTGCCATTTGAAAATAGACACGGAAAGATTGAATAGTCACTTCATGGACTGCAGAAAAGTAGTAATGTACTATTTATTGGCCAACACTAGGTACTTCATTTTCTTTGGTCTGATTATACAATGGGCATCATTTTGCCTAAGTTAAAGTTTGTATTACAAAAATAATCTCACCGTGTGATCGAGAGAAGAACAAATCATATTGCAGTGGATGTTCCTCCATCATGTGTGGTTCATTCTCATGGTTCCAGCTGTTGGTGAAACCACTTACGTTTGCAAGAGGAATTGTAGACTTCACAAACAAATTTGTCTTTCAGTTTGTACTGAATGTTGGCCAGGAGAAGCATCAATGTTAGTAGGAAGAACATATGCTTTTTCTAGATCTTTGCTTTTGGAGCTACATATTTGTATATGATATGTGAATCATTGAGATGCATTAACATGTTGATCTTATGTATGGGAATCGTATTAGTTGGTTTTGAATTTGGGCTACTAATGTGAAAATATTACAATGCCAGGCCTATGAGTCTCGTGTGAACATTTCGAACGGATCGGCTCTTACTGCTGTGCACAACATGATACTTATTTTTGTATTCTCAGTGTTTACAAGTTACTAACAGTTCCTTATTTATGTTCACTCAGTGTTTACAAGTTACTGATCGATCACTAGCTAACCTACTAATGCGCTACTGGTAGTTTTAGTTGCGACGCAAGATCTGAAGTGGCAGTTTTTTGAATAAAAATACCCACCTCTGAAGAAACTGACAAGCTTCTCTAAATGAAATGCCATGCGAATATGAAGAAACTGCTAGCAAAAACGTTTGCAAATGCCCTATCTCCCAGCTAACATTCATCAGCTAATGCGATCGTACACGTACACCATCCGACCTACTCGATCCTACACGTACACTATCTGACCTACTCGATCCTACACGAATTAATAGCAGATCACGCACGTACTACCTCCTTTCTGGTATGCAGGGCTCAATTCAAGAAACGACCTACTCGATCCTACACGAATAGATAGCGGATGACGCACATACTAGTACCGCCTTTCCGGCTTGCAGGGCTTAATTCAAAAATCTCACCAACCAAGGTACTCCCTCCGTCCGGGTTTATTAGTCCCATGAGCCAAAGCAGCAAGACCAAGGCATGGCAATAATTAACTGCATGTAGAAGTTTAAGCCTAATTAATTCCAATGATTTAAGTGGCTGCATGCGTGCCCTCGGCTACGACTCATTGCATGCTGCTCCGCATACTAGCTGCGAGCGATTCTGAGTGGCTGCAAGCAGCCGGCCGTAATTAAGGCAGCTAACTGGTGCAAAAAATATGCGCTTTAATTGTTGCGGGCCTTTTAAATCCATGGAATCATTATTGACAAGGAGGGAGTACCTCATCTGGATGATTCCAGTGCACTCGTTTGACCGTCATGCCGGCGTGCGACCCAGCATGGACGGGACGCACCACTAACGGGACGGAACGTCACAGTCATAATTTCAGTTTTTCTAGTTTTCCACGGCAAGCTGGCATGCTAAGCCATGCCTGCTTATGCATTGAATTTCGATGACCGCGATGACCGTTGCGTTTCCCGTGACACGCTAGTTCGCCTACCTTCTGCCTATAATTACTGTTTCCTGGGCTTCTCCGGTGGCACCATCACCCAACTTGCCCTATCCTCATTAGCCCCAACCAGCCCAACGTCGCTCGTCACTTATCCTTGCTCTTGCCACATCGGCCATGCCCCCGCCCGTCCGCGATAGGTGACGCCGAAGGCGGTCACTGCCGGAACTAGTGTTCGGTTTTTCACCGGAAGGCAGACGGAGGGAGGAGGCATTCTATCAGTCTTTAGATGGCAATGCGGAGTATGAGGAGTTGTTGGAGCGCGACCACCTGACAGAGGAGCAGTGTATTGCCGATTTGCGCCGCCAACTAGACATGGAGCAGCAGCGCACCGACGCTTTGAGTCGCGAGCAGAGCGCCCGCAACTGGGCCGACTACGTGGAGGCCGGTGCCCGGCAAATAGCCCTGGAGGCTGTCGGGCACGCACGCGTTCACGACGCCGAATGTTACTACAAGCTCGTCAAGTGGGTTTCCCACTTAGAAGATGAAACTTCGGAGGACGACGCCGGCATGGAAAGGGCCAACGCGCGCGAGCAACACGCCCTATCGCACCTCTGGCAAGTCCGAGGCGAGGCAGAGGACGCCGGTGCCGGCGTTTAGCATGTACCGCAGATGGCGGCCGGCATCATCTAGTTAGCTAAGAGTAAGTTAGTACTTGTACACTACTAGAGTATTAGTGGGAGTAGAGAGTTAACTTGGCTATGATGGTTGTCAACGTGGAAGTTCAGTACTCTATATCTGGATCAGACCTGTTACTTTGCTCTGAATGTTGAACTTTCCGTTTGAACATATGGAATGGGCTGTTATTTTTTTAAATGGGTTGTATTTGTCCGCCACGGGTTTAGAGGTTGACTTGTGGGCCTACCAGGTTGACGCGTACACAATCAGGAGATGATTGTATGTGGAGAGGATGACAGCAGGGACCCACCAAGGTCATGGCAGTACGCAAGCAAGTGCCTCCTTATTTCAAACTAATAAAAAATGGTTCCTCCTAATGGATTTTTGACATCTAGGTCCCATGCCATTGTCAACGTAGTCAATAAACGAGAGAATTGCATAATGAGCGGCTGGCACCAGGGACCCAGCAGCTCACCCAATTATTTTTGTTTTGGGCTAATTTGATAAATGCCACTCCAAATCTGGAGATTCCGAGAAATGCCATTGCAATTTCCAAACTTTGAAAAATGCCATTTCATGCCATTTCCAGTGGCATTTTTCGAAGTCTGGAGTGGCGTTTTTGAAAGTTTGCAAATTGCAGTGGCATTTTTCAAATTTGCAAAAATTGAGTGGCATTTTTCAAAGTTTGAAATTGCAGTGCCATTTTTATGAATCACCATAATTGGAGTGGAATTTATCTAATTTGTTTTTGAGACAGAAGCAGGGTGTCAACTGGGCTGTGCGGGGCACTCTGGCATGTCTATACAGCCTTTTCTTTTATGTTTACCACAGACCAGCCCAGTAGTTTTTTTTGTTCTTTCTAAAAATGGCCAGCCCAGTTTTTTTTGTGATTTGTCAAGTAAGTCGCTTTGTCAGGCATATTGGGCTGCAAATTTTCAAGACGAGGAGAGCTTCATTCGGCTGGCTGAGAAAATGGCCTATCAGTATGAGAAATGGGTTGTACATTTTTAAAACACATCAAACCAGCAATTAGTTTCAAATTTATTTATTTTTCATTTTGAGATTTTAAATTGCATTATTTTTTATGCGTGGACAATTTGTTGGATTTTATATTGATATAAATTTATTTTTAAAATTAGTTTGAATGTGACTCGAAATTTTGGGATTAAAAACACTTCGGACCGCACCGAAATATGCAACATTTCATATAAGTTTTTAACCGTGGCCACAATATGGGATGTAATGCTAACAAAAAGAACATGGGCTCCAAAAAAACCTTAAGAATTAGCAAATGGGTTGTAAATTATTAGAAATAATGGCAGATGGGCTGTATGCTGTTTCCCACAGATTTGAGGCTTTCCTAAAAAAAGGTTGACGCACAAGCAGTGACTGTTGAATGTCCATCGAATGACCGTCGTGCTTCTTCAATCTCTCCTCTTCCTGCTCCAGCCACTCAAACAAGCGCCGGCGGGACTGCCTGCTTCCTCCTCCCGTGGCCAGCTATGTTGCCGCGCAGGCCTCACCGTACTCCCATCGCTGGCCTAGCCATCCCTCTACTCACCCACACCTGCTGTTATTCTCCGGCGACGGCAGCCGAACTAGTTAACCCTCGTACTCCCCACCGCGTGGGCAGCCACTGCCCTGTCTTCCCCGGCTCCGTGTCGTTCCCTTCATAGGCCTCACCGTCGTCCACCGCCCTGGTGCTCTCGGTGCGGCGTGGTCAACGAATGACATCCATCGAAAGTGGACTGTACATGTAGAGGCTGGCAGCTGGGTCCACGGCCGCACACAAGGAAATGCCTCCTTATTACGCCCAAAATAATGATTCCTCCACCTGACATCTGGGTCCCATCGGAAGGGCCTCTGTATTTCGCGAAAAATACGTTCCCCCCGCTGACAGCTCGGACCCACCAGCTATATCTTCCCAGGCAAGGAAGTGCCTCCTTATTGCGCACAAAAAAATCAATACTCCCCCTGCTATCTGGGACCC
This sequence comes from Triticum urartu, assembly GCF_056163025.1. NCBI lineage: Eukaryota > Viridiplantae > Streptophyta > Magnoliopsida > Poales > Poaceae > Triticum > Triticum urartu. The sequence goes on from NC_141878.1 coordinate 225,385,827, forward strand.
AGCATAGTGGGAGGCTAACTTGTGGGCCTACTAAGTTGACAGGGACGGAGGGCTTTGTCAACTTAGTCAATATGAACGATTCTAGCTCCAGTTACCGTATGATGTCCATTCAACGGCCGTAGTGCTTCTTCAACCTCTGGTCTTCTTGCTCCAGCCGCCCAGAGCAGCGTCGGTTGTGCTGCCTGCTCCTGCCTCCCGTGGCCTGCTGTGCTGGCGCGGAGGCGTCACCGCCCCCTACTACTCCCACCGCTGGCCAGGCCCTGCGGTGATGGCAACCTCACATGGCAGCCGAACCAGTGAACCCTCGTACTCCTCTTCGTGTGGGCTTCCACTGTCGCATCTTCCCCGGCTCCGCGTCGTCCCCTTCCTAGGCCTCGCCGTCATCCACCGCCCTGGTGCTCTCGGCGAGGCGTGGTCAACGTGGTTAAGGAACGACTTCCATTGAAAGAGTACTGTACGTGGAGAGGCTGATAGCTGGGTCCACGGCCGCAGCAAGGAAGTGCCTCCTTATTACGCGCAAAATAATGATTCCTCTACCTGAAAGCAGGGACCCACCGGATGGGCCATCGTATTTCGCAAAAAAACATTTCCCCCTGACTGTTGGGACCCACCAGCTACATCTTTGCACGTAAGGAAGTGCCTCACAGTCGGGACCCACCTGGTCGAAGCGTATGTAGCGTTGTCATTCTGGTCGCGAACGTGTACGTACATATAATCGGCCTGTCTGCAGGCTGCAGCGATGAACCATGGTCGTGCAAGGAAGGGCATGTGTCATAGTAGAGGCGCGCATGTCATAGTAGAGGTGCCCACGTAGCGTGTACACGTACGTACAACGTCTAGGGTGCAATAAAGAAAATACAGCCACTTACGTACATACGGGCGGGGTCGCGAACGCTTACTCGCGCATATGTACGGCTAGGGCTCGTGTACATGGCTGTGGCTGGGTCGGAATGGAGAAACTGCGTCGTCGTCGTGTTCATGGGGAGCCAACCGGCTGGGTCGGAGCGGAATGCGTTGTCATGTTCATCGGGAGCCAACCGTCTTGGACGGAACAACCGATAGAGACAAGGCCTGGCGTACCGCATAACGGAGGAAACGGCCTTGTGTTCGACCGGCCAGGGTGGAAACGGGATCCTGTTCTTCGGGAGAGGTCTGGCGTACCGCAAAACGGAGGAAATGGACCTCCTACGGTCGAAACGGGGTCCTGTTGACCGGGAGGGGTGTGGCATACCGCAAAACGAAGGAAACGGACTTGTGTTGGAGCGCTACGGTCGAAATGGGGGTCCTGTTCATCCTGAGGGGTGTGGCATACCGCAAAACGGGACTCCACGGGATATTGTTCATCTCCACCGTCGACCTTCTCCAGCCTCCACAGGCTACTGTTCATCCACCGTCGACCTCCTCCAGCCTCCACATGCGACTGTTCATCCACGGGCTCTTGTTCATCCAGCCTCCACCGCGCGCTCCTCCACCGGCTACTGTTCAACCAACCCTCTCCATGGGGTCCTGTTCAACCACTCCTCCACGGGCTACTGTTCATCCAGCCCTCCACCGGCTACTATTCAACCAGCCCTCCACGGGGCCGTCCTGTTCATCCAGCCCTCCACGGGGTCCTGTTCATCCACCCCTCCACCGACTCGATTGATCGGGGTATTGTTCACCCAGCGGCAACGGCCTCTACTACCACGGGGTCCTGTTCATCCAACCCCCCACCGGGAACTGTTCATCCAAACCCGCCAACAACGCTCACTGTTCATCTAGAGGCAGCATCGATCAGCTTTAGTTAGCAGAAGTAGCGAAGGAATCACTCGGGTTCAGTTAATAGCAAGGGATCGATCGATCGCTCGGTTTCAGTAACGCGTAGCCTGCAGTGCAATCGCTCGAGTTCAGTTAGAGCCCAAATCCTCGCTCGGCTTCAGTTAGAGCCCAACGCCTCGCACACTGATACATCCATTTTACATCATGCTTTTATATCGATATTTATTGCATTATGGGCTGTTATTACACATTATGTCACAATACTTATGCCTACTCTATCTTATTTTACAAGGTTTACATAAAGAGGGAGAATACCGGCAGCTGGAATTCTGGGCTGGAAAAGGAGCAAATATTAGAGACCTATTCTACACAGCTCCAAAAGTCCTGGAACTTCACGGAAGTTATTTCCAGAATATATAAAAAATACTGAGTGCAAGAAGTACCAGAGGGGGGCCACCCACCATCCACAAGGGTGGGGGGCGCGCCCTACCCCCTGAGCACGCCCCCTGCCTCGTGGGCCCCCTGGTGGCCCTCTGATGCCCATCTCCTGCTATATGGAGTCTTTCGTCAAAGAAAAAATCATAAGCAAGCTTTTGGGACGAGACTCCGCCGCCACGAGGCGGAACCTTGGCGGAACCAATCTAGGGCTGCGGCGGAGCTGTTCTACCGGGGATACTTCCCTCCGGGAGGGGGAAATCATCACCATCGTCATCACCAACGATCCTCTCATCGGGAGGTGGTCAATCTCCATCAACATCTTCACCAGCACCATCTCATCTCAAACCCTAGTTCATCTCTTGTATCCAATCTTTGTATCCAAACCTCAGATTGGTACCTCTGGGTTGCTAGTAGTGTTGATTACTCCTTGTAGTTGATGCTAGTTGGTTTACTTGGTGGAAGATCATATGTTCAGATCCATTATGCATATTAATACCCCTCTGATTATGAACATGAATATGCTTTGTGAGTAGTTACGTTTGTTCCTGAGGACATGGGAGATGTCTTGCTATTAGTAGTAATGTGAATTTGGTATTCGTTTGATATTTTCATGAGATGTATGTTGTCATCCCTCTAGTGGTGTCATTTGAACGTCGACTACATGACACTTCACCATTGTTTGGGCCTAGAGGGAGGCATTGGGAAGTAATAAGTAGATGATGGGCTGCTAGAGTGACAGAAGCTTAAACCCTAGTTTATGCGTTGCTTCGTAAGGGGCTGATTTGGATCCATATGTTTCATGCTATGGTTAGGTTTACCTTAATACTTCTATTGTAGTTGCGTATGCTTGCAATGGGGGTTAATCATAAGTGGGATGTTTGTCCAAGTAAGGACATCACCCAAGCACCGGTCCACCCACATATCAAATTATCAAGGTACCGAACGTGAATCATATGAACGTGATGAAAACTAGCTTGACGATAATTCCCATGTGTCCTCGAGAGCGCTTTACTTCATATAAGAGCTTGTCCAGGCTTGTCCTTTGCTACAAAAAGGATTGGGCCATCTTGTTGCACCTTATTTACTTTTATTACTTGTTACTCGTTACCAATTACCTTGTCACAAAAGTATCTATTACCAATAATTTCAGTGCTTGCAGAGAATGCCTTGCTGAAAACCGCTTATCATTTCCTTCTGCTCCTCGTTGGGTTCGACTCTTTTCTGGCGCTGTTGCTGGGGAGTGAAGCGCCTTTGGTAGGTGGGGTTTGGTAAGGAAAAATTTATATAGTGTGCTGAAATTTACTGTCACTTGTTACTATGGAACATAATCCCTTGAGGGCTTGTTCAGGGTATCTTCACCCCGAACAGTAGAGCAAAGAGTTGCTTCTCAACCTACTGAAAATGAAAATTTTTACTTCGAAATTCCTTTAGGTATGATAGAGAAACTGCTAGCTAATCCTTTTGTAGGAGATCGAACATTGCATCCCGACTTACACTTAATCTATGTGGATGAAGTTCGTGGATTATTTAAGCTTGCACGTATGCCCGATGATGTTATCAAGAAGAAGGTCTTCCCTTTATTTAAGCTTGCACGTATGCCCGATGATGGTATAGGCTATGTGATGATATGGGATCATGGGACTATAAGCGATTGAAATTGGAATTTCACCAGAAGTTTTATCCTATGCATCTCGTTCATCATGATCGTAATTATATATATAATTTTTGGCCTCGGGAAGGAGAAAGCATCGCTCAAGCTTGGGGAGGCTTAAGTCAATGTTATATTCATGCCCCAATCATGAGCTCTCAAGAGAAATGATTATTCAAATTTTTATGCTCGGCTTTCTGACAACCATCGCTCCATGCTTGATACTTCTTGTACTGGTTCCTTTATGATGAAGACTATTGAATTCAAATGGAATTTATTGGAGAGAATTAAACGCAACTCTGCAGATTGGGATCTCGACGAAGGTAAGGAGTCAAGTATAACACCTAAGTTTGATTGTGTTAAATCTTTTATGGATACCGATGTTTTCCGTAAATTTAGCACTAAATATGGACTTGACTCTGAGATAGTAGCTTCTTTCTGTGAATCCTTTGGTACTCATGATGATCTCCCTAAGGAGAAGTGGTTTAAATATAATCCTCCCATTGAAACAAAAGTAGTTGCACTTATTAAAGTTGAAGAAAAGACTATCACTTATAAAGATCCTATTGTCCCTACTGCTTATGTCGAGAAACCACCTTTCCCTGTTAGAATAAAGGATCATGCTAAAGTTTCAACTGTAGTCAACAAAAGTAATGTTATAACTTATACACCTCCTGAGCAAGTTAAAGTTGAACCTAATATTGCTATGGTTAAAGATCTCTTGGCCGATAATATTGATGGGCATGTTACTTACTTCTGTGATGAAGCTACTAGAATTGCTAGGACTGATACTAAAAATAAACATAGACCTGTTGTAGGCATGCCTGTTATTTCTGCTAAAATAGGAGATCATTGCTATCATGTCTTATGTGATATGGGTGCTAGTGCTAGTGCAATACCTATTTCCTTATACAAAGAAATTATGCATGATATTGCACTAGCTGAGATAGAAGGTATTTTCAATACCTATTTCCTTCTTGCATGATATTGCACTATTTCACCAGTTGGGATTGTTAGAGATGTTGAAGTCTTGTGTGGGAAAGATAAATATCCTGCTGATTTTCTTGTTATTGGTTCCCCTCAAGATAGCTTTTGTCCCATTATATTTGGTAGACCCTTCTTGAATGCTGTTAATGCTAAGATAGACTGCAAGAAGGATGTTGTTACTATTGGTTTAGGTGATATGTCCCATGAGTTTAACTTCTCTAAATTTCGTAGACAACCCCGTAATGAAGAATTGCCTAGTAAAGATGAAATTATTGGTCTTGCTTCTGTTGTTGTGCCTCCTAATGATCCTTTAGAACAATATTTGCTAGACCATGAGAATGATATGTTTATGAATGAAAGAAGGGAAATAGAAGAAGTGTTCTTTAAACAAGGACCCATTCTGAAACATAATTTGCCTGTTGAAATCCTAGGGAATCCTCCTCCACCCAAGGGTGATCCCGTGTTTGAGATTAAACCATTACCTGATAGCCTTAAATATGCTTATCTTGATGGGAAGAAGATATATCCTGTTATTATTAGTGCTAACCTTTCAGAGCATGAAGAAGAAAAATTATTGAAAACTCTGAAGAAGCACCGTGCTGCTATTGGATATACTCTTGATGATCTTAAGGGCATTAGTCCCACTCTATGTCAACACAAAATAAATTTGGAGAAAGACGCCAAACCAGTTATTGATCAACAACGACGGCTGAATCCTAAGATGAAAGAAGTGGTAAGAATATACTAAAGCTCCTTGAGGCAGGTATAATTTATCCCGTTGCTGATAGTCAGTGGGTAAGTCCTGTGCATTATGTCCCTGTCAGGACCCCGATTCCAAGTCACATCAATCTAGCTGGTAACACCTCATATCACTTTGCGGCCTCATGCACGGTATCCCACGGGTGACGCCTTACCATGGCCCGGGACCGTTTGCGCCTTTTGGCTCACGTATATGACAGTGTCGCTAGCATCCATATGACAGAGAACCCGGGCCGACATGGCTAGTCGTGAACCCAAAGCGGCATAGACCTATGGAGACAGGCATACATGAATCACATCGAACATGTCGGTCATCAACGAGTGATTCCGGGCTGTAGCACTGGGCTAACAGGACTCCGGGGAACCCCGGGCTATAGCAGGCTAGGCAGGACCCCGGAAGTCACCGTGTGACATTTCCCTGAAGGGACAGACATAGGGACGAAGTGAAACACATGCCGGCCAGTCAAGTGTCCTGAGCAGTAGTGCTGGGCTAGCAGGACTCCGGTGAACCGGGCTGTAGCGGACTACTATGGCTCGAGGAACACTAGACTACATTTCCCTATAAGAAAGGCTGTCAAGGATAAACAACTAGATTGTCGGATCCCACTCATACCAAGCATTTCAATCATACACACAATATGCCTGATATGAGTACATACAACATGGCATCACAACAAAACTCTACAACTCAAGTACTTTATTTAAAGGCTCCAGAGAGCCATACATAACATGTTCATACAGATAGGGGTCACATGACCCGACACTCAAGTCATACAAACATACAAGCACATGCGGAAGCAACTAGTCTGGGTACAGACTCTAGAAAGAAAGAAGGCATCTCGAAGCCTGTCTATCTACATAGGCCCTCCATGGCCAGGGTCACCACCTGGGTGGCTAGTCACTCGTCGACGTCAAGGTCTACATAGAACCCATCGGAGGGGGCAGTGTTGTCGTCTGAAAACAATAAATAAGCAAAACATGAGTACAAAGGTACTCAACAAGTCTTACATCAGAACCTACTATACATGCTTATTCTCAAGAAGGTGGTGGGGTTGATGCAGCAAGCCAGCTTTGACTCTTGGCTAAGCTATCCTATGGAACTTCACCAGTAAAATAGTTTTCGCACACGAGTCCACTACTCACCAACACAATACTCCACCGGGGATCCTCCCTCGTCATCCTACGAGAGGGCCATCCTCGGTACTCACACTTTATCTTGAGTCTTTTAGTAGTATCCATTAACTTGTCTATGAACTGTATATGCAACCAAGTAGTCCTTTACCACGGGCGCGGCTATTCGAATAGTTTTATACCCTGCAGGGGTGTACTTCGTCACACATGTTTCCACCACTTAGCGTCTACACACGACATGTGCTCGGCAGACTTCAAGCGAAAACCGACGTGGGTGTAGACCACGACCTGACTAACCTCACAAGTCTCTAGTCCAGGTTTATCGCCTATTCAGGTTCCATCCGCAAGGAAATCCGGCCGGGGTGTCCTCAACGGCCCCAAACGATGTGAACAGGGTTCCCGCGACACCAAACGGGTGACTCGGTACACCGTGCCACGGTGTATCTACCGCAACATAGCCCACCCCTAGGGTCAGCGCTACGCACGGCCGCCAACACGTGTCCTACAAACACCAGAAACTAGTTGCAACTCTTGGACAGAGGCGAGAGGGGTCAGTAAGTCGAGCGGGGTCATATTTCAGGGCCCAATGTGTGGTAGTAGCTGAATCTTAAATCACGCATACAGATCTCAGTGCTTAGGGACGGCCTCAATGAAACAACCCACCATGTACTCCTACATGGCCTCTCATCGATACCTTTACCAAGACATGTTCAACGCATCCCTCACATTACCGGCATAAGCATTTCACTCTAGCCCATCTCCCAGATGAACCAGACCTGACACAACTCTAAGCATAGCAGGCATAGCAAGGTAAGAATCACATACATGGCTCAATCAACTCCTACACATGCTAGTGGGTTTCATCTAGTTACCGTGGCAATGACAGGTCATGCAGAGGATAAGGTTTCAACTACCGTAGCACACAGCAGTTTGAATCACGTTGTCTTAATGCAGTAAACAAGAGCAGAAGCGAGAACATGGGTTTGTATCGGAATGATCAATGGTTGCTTGCCTGATGGAGTGGTAGTGGGATACTGCCCTTCAGTTGGATACTCGTGGATATCCTCGGAGGCAGAACCTACCACGAAGAACACATCTAATACAATCAACACATGACGATATGCAACAATATGATGCATGCTATGACATGGCAATATGAATGTGTCTTGGCCTAATGCAAGTTATATTAGAAAGGAATGAACTCATTTGAATCAAAGATTCAAATATTAGCTCATTAAACATGGCCTTAATAGTGCTTTTCCTTATTCTACCTAAACAGCAAGGTAACTTGTTTTGTCATGCATGAAACCATTACAGTTGGGTAGATTGAATTTTTCTGATAATTTTTCATATATAATTTATCTCATTTGGAGCTATGGTTGAATTTCTATGAATTTTTGAAGTTTGAACTATTTTCTGGAATTTCCTGAATAAGAATAAATCCAGAAAATCAATTACTGCGTCAGCATTGCGTCAGGGTGACATCAGCAGGTCAAAGGCGCCAGCCCAGGTCAAACCTGACTGGTGGGCCCCTTCTGTCAGCCTCTCAGCTAATTAGCAAAATTAGATTAACACTAATTAGTTGTCAGTGGGGCCTGGGCCCACATGTCAGTGACTGGTTTAATTAAAATTAATTAAGACTAATCCTAATTTAGTTAGCCGACCGGCCCCACCTGTCATAGACTCAGGGGGGGTCTTCCTGGGCCCACCCAGGGGTCAAACTGGGTCAACTCGCCGGCGGCTCGACGCCGGCGAGACCCGAGACGGCGGAGGGCTTCGGATTTGGTCCTCCGGTGACCAAATCGACGGCGGAGACATGCTACGCGTAGCTGGGGCTCGTGCGCATCTAGTGGGGCAAGTGGGAGGAGCTGGGGTGGAGCGAGCTCGCCGGAATCGAGCTCGTGGCGGCGGCCAGAGTTCGGGCGAGGTCGGTTTTGAGGCTACGGTGCATGGGAGGAAGAACTGGTGGTGGCTACGGGTCCCTGGTGCTGCGCTGAGCACGGTGAGGCACTCGGACGCGTGCTTGCACGGCCGTAGCCATGACGGCGGCATGGCCGGCGGCGAGGAGCGCTCGGGCTCGGAGGGGGCGGTGGCTACGAGGCGTAATCGAGCACGGGAACTAGGGGGAAAGGAAGAGGAGCTCACAGTGGAGTCGGAGAGGGGGTCAGCGGGCTCGGGGAGGTCCTGGCGGCGGCGAATTCGACCGGAGATGGCTCGGGTGCCCGAGGTTGAAGATGAGGGAGAAGGCGGCGATGCAGGGCCTCCGGCGATGCGTGGCTCGGTGGGGAGGACGAGGGAGTCGAGGCGGAGCTAATGGGCTCGTCGGAGGGGCGAGGGGGTGTTTGTGGTGGCAACTACGGCGATCGGCGGCGAGGTACGCGCTCGGCCATCGCGGGAGAGAGAGAGGGAGACGTGGGGGAGAGTGAGCGAGTGCGAGAGGGAGACGAGGGGGAGAGGAAGCAGGAGGTGGCCGGCGTGTGGCCGCGGGCGCCGGCCACGCGCTCCGCGTCCTTCTGGCGCGAGGAGGACGATGACTGGCAGCGCCAGCAGGCTAGGCCGAGCCAGGTGGCTGGGCCAGCACAGGTAAGGCCCAAGTGGGCTTCTTTCTCCTCTTTTTTTAATTTAGTTTCTGTTTTCTATTTAACTGCAACTGTTTAGCTTTAAATAAAATACTAAAACATTTCCAAAAATCCTGAAAATAAATGTGGCCTCTGTTTAGATTATTTCCAACAGGAAACATTTATTCCCAGAATTATTTGAGCATTTAGATTATTTTATAGCATTTAAATGCCCAAATTCAAATACTTATGATTTAATTCAATGACCTTCTGTTGACCTAGAAAATTGTGCACCAATTTTGCCAGAGGTTCTAACCTAAGACAAAGAGGGTGAACTTTTTAGAAGGGCATTTCAGGTTCATTGAAAATATTTTTAGTAAACCCTAGTTGTTTCCAAGGGGGGGTGTTGGGGGTTCTGTCTTCCCCAATTCAAATTTAAGAGGAATTTAAACATGATGCACATTCTAATGCTTGAACTAGCTAGGGTGTGACAACTCACCCCCACTCAAAAGAATCTCGTCCCGAGATTTAGGATCCTTTGGGAAGAAGGTGGGGTACTCAAGTCGAAGACGATCCTCCCTTTACCAAGTGGCTTCTTCCTCGGAATGGTGTGACCATTGAACCTTGAGAAACTTGATATTATGACGTCGAGTGGTACGCTCGGCTTGATCAAGGATACGAACGGGATATTCCCGATAAGAAAGGTTATCTTGTAGATCAAGCGTTTCGTGATCCACTCCACGGATAGGATCCGCGAAGCAATGTCTGAGTTGTGAAACATGGAAGACATCGTGAACTCTGGAAAGATGCGGAGGTAGTTCCAATTGGTAGGCAACTTCTCCTCGTTTGGCAAGAATGCGAAAGGGTCCAATGTAACGAGGAGCCAATTTGCCTTTGATACCGAAACGATGGGTTCCCTTTAACGGAGTAACCCGAAGGTAGGCCTTCTCGTCGACTTCATAAGTCATAGGTTTATGTTTACGATCATATTGACTCTTTTGACGAGATTGGGCTGTTTTCAATTTCTCACGAATAACGCGAACCTGCTCTTCTGCTTCCTGAATCATATCCGGGCCAAAGAGCTGTCTTTCCCGGTTTCTGACCAGTTAAGAGGCGTTCGACATTTTCGTCCATAGAGAACTTCGAAAGGAGCTTTCCCCAAACTAGCTTGATAACTATTGTTATAGGCAAACTCCGCGAATGGAAGGCATTTCTCCCAACTCATTCCGAACGAGATAACAGAAGCTCGGAGCATATCTTCCAGAATTTGATTGACTCGCTCTACTTGACCACTTGATTGAGGATGGAAGGCGGTACTAAAAGAGAGACGAGTTCCCATAGTATTTTGGAAGCTTTCCCAAAATCAAGAGGTGAAGAGACTCCCACGGTCTGAGTTAATTTCCAATGGAACACCATGAAGGGATACTATTCGGGAGATGTATAGATCAGCTAGCTGGCTAGCAGTGATACTCTCACGAACAGGTAGAAAGTGGGCTACTTTGGAAAGTCGGTCGATCACAACGAAGATGGCATTATTCCCTCTCTTGGTCCTGGGAAACCCAGTGATGAAATCCATACTGATTTTATCCCATTTCCATTCAGGAATAGCCAAAGGTTGAAGGGTGCCAGCAGGCCGTTGATGCTCTGCTTTAACACGACGACAGACGTCGCAGCTAGCAATGTATTGAGCGATTTCTCTCTTCATCCTAGTCCACCAAAACCTCTGGCGTAGGTCTTGATACATTTTAGTACTAACGGGATGAATGGTGAGAGGGGATTCATGAGCTTCCTTAAGGATCAACTGGCGTAGATGTTGTTTCTTGGGAACCACCAAACGGTTCTCGAAAAAGACAGCACCTCGCTCATCCATCGAGAAACATTTAGCAACTCCGCTAGCGATGTTTTCCTTAATCCGGGATATGCCCTTATCACGCTTCTGGGCAGCTATGATTTGATCCATAAGGGTAGGTTTCGCCACCAGGGTGGATAGGAATCCTCGAGGAACAATGTGAAGATTAAGCTTACGAAATTCCTCATGGAGAAGTGGTTGACTTTGTTGTAACATCAGGTTGTTACAATAGGACTTACGGCTTAGCGCATCAGCCATGACATTGGCTTTGCTTGGGGTGTAAGTTATTCCTAAGTCGTAATCCGAGATCAACTCGACCCAACGTCTTTGCCTGAGATTCAAATCTGGTTGGGTGAAGATATATTTCAAACTTTGGTGATCGGTGAAGATCTCGCAACGATTACCGAGAAGGTAATGTCGCTAGTTTTTAAGTGCATGGACTACAGCTGCAAGCTCTAGATCATGTGTGGGATAATTTTCCTCATGTGGGTGTAATTGCCGTGAAGCATAGGCAATTACCTGACGATCTTGCATGAGTATGCAACCTAGTCCTTGTCGCAAGGCGTCGCAATAGATAATAAAGTCCTTGGAGAAATCTGGTGGTACCAGTACGGGAGCAGATGTCAGGCGTCTTTTCAGTTCCTGAAAACTGAACTCGCACTGTGGAGTCCACTCAAACTTTTTATCCTTCTTGAGGAGTTCAGTTAGAGGTTTAGCAACCTTGGAGAAATTTTCGACGAAGCGGCGACAATAGCTCGCTAAGCCAAGGAAGCTCCGAACTTGCTTAACCGTCTCAGGTGGAGTCCAATCAAGGACGGCTTGAACTCGCTTGGGATTGACAGCAATACCCTTACCAGAAATTACATGGCCTAGATAGGTCACTTCTGGCAACCAAAATTCACACTTGGAGAATTTGGCATAAAGGCGATGCTCCCGAAGTTTCATCAATACCAGCCTTAGACGTTTGGCATGTTCTTCTTCATTCTTGGAGTAGATGAGTATGTCATCGAGGTATACTACGACAAATTTGTCCAAGTACTCCATGAAAACCGAGTTCATTAACTGGGAAAAGGTGTCTGGGGCATTGGTTAAACCGAAGGACATCACGGTGTACTTGTATTGGCCATAACGAGTAACAAAGGCCGTTTTGGGAATGTCCCCGTTTCTAATTTTGATTTGATGGTAGCCCAACCTCAAATCCATCTTGGAAAAGACTAAGGATCCAGCGAGCTGATCATACAGATCGTTGATCCTGGGAAGCGGATATTTGTTCTTGATGGTGACCAAATTGATAGGTCGGTAATCCACAACCATTCGATCCGTTCCATCCTTCTTCTTGACGAAGAGGACGGGGCAAGCCCAAGGAGAGGAACTAGGACGGATGAAACCCTTTTTCAAGGACTCATCGAGTTGGTTCTTAAGCTCGGCTAGTTCTAAGGGTGCCATCTTGTAGGGTCTTCTAGAGATTGGAACGGTTCCTGGGACAAGGTCTATCACAAACTCAACATCCCTGTCAGGTGGAACACCTGGCAGTTCTTCTGGAAAAACATCCGGAAAGTCTCGGACTACCGGAACATCCTCAAGGTCTGGAAGAGGGTTAGCATTTAGAGAGTAAAGCTGGCGCTTGGCCACTCGAGTTAAGACATTGACTGTCTTGCCCGATGGGTGAGTAAGTTGAACGGTTCTAGTGGCACAATCGATCTTAGCATAATGAGCTGACATCTAGTCCATACCCAAGATGATATTTATGTCGGAGTACTTGAGAGCTATTAAGGATGCAAGGAAGACAAGTCTGTCGACAAGAATTTCATTCCCATGGCTTACTCTAGAAGTTTGCCATTTGGAACCCGGGGTTTGAATTACCATGGAAGTGGGCATGTCACAGAATGTCGTGATATGCAATCGAGCATAGCTCTCGGATATGAATGAATGAGATGCTCCATTATCGAAAAGAACGGATGCCGGATGGCAGTTAACAAGGAGCATACCAAGGACGACGTTGGGATCCTCATGAGCCTCCTCGGCTGAAACATAGTTGACATGGCCACGTGCAGTGGTGGCCGGCTTGGCGTAAAATGTTTTCCCCGCCGGCTTACGACGGCCAACGGACTTCCCAGTTTGATTGGAGTTGTTGTTCTGGGGACACTCTCGGCTATAGTGACCCGGCTCTCCACACTTAAAGCATGTCACCACATTGGGGCGTGGAGCAGCATTAGCAACGGGGCCACCATAGGGCTTGGGCGGTGCAAATTGCTGGTTGGGACGAGGCGCCTCAAAGGATGGCCTCGGGATGAACCTGGGTGGCAGTGCCGTGCTTGGGATCCACACCCGGCGCTTCTGAGCTCCCGAGCCGGATGAAGAGCCAAAATCACAGGAGTGCTTGCGTGAAGCGTCATAATCAGTCTGGCATGTCTCAGCGCTGATGGCTTTATTGACTAACTTCTGAAAAGATGTGCACTCGTGCAGACGAAGATCGCGGCGAAGCTCAGGGCTAAGTCCCTTGCGGAACCTTGCCTGCTTCTTAGCGTCAGTAGAAACCTCTTCAGGGGCATAGCATGCCAGATTCCCAAATTCACGACTATATGCATCCACAGTCAGTCTTCCTTGGGTGAAGTTGCAGAACTCCTCCCTCTTGCGATCCATGAGACCTTCCGGAATGTGATGCTCACGGAAAGCCTCACTGAATTCAGCCCAAGAAGTGATTTGGCCGACTGGGCGCATAGCTTCGAAGTTTTCCCACCAAAGGCTAGCAGGGCCTTCGAGGTGATAGGCAGCATAGGTAACCTTGTCGGCTTCGGCTACGTTGGCAGAACGTAGCTTGTGGGTGATGCTGCGAAGCCAGTCATCCGCGTCGAGGGGCTCGACGGAGTGATTAAACTTTAGCGGGTATAGCTTGATAAAGTCATTGATTGACACCAAGTCATTTCGCGGGTGGCATGCAATGTTCTGCTCAATCCGCTCTAGCAGGCGGTTAGTCTCACGCTTGTTTCTTTCCGCCTGTAGCATCACTTCGGCCAGAGAAGGCGGGTGTGGTAGATTCTCACCTCTAGCTGCACTGGCTTCCCCCTGCTCCGGGGCACCAGGGTTGCTGCGGGTGTTGACCATCCTAAGAGGAAACAAGACAACGGTTTAGAGAAGGATGGCTCAAACTTAGCAAGGAAGTGCAGAATGTAATGGATAACACAGAATGCCGAGATGTTCATCTGTATGTCATGGTAATATAAAACTGCCATATATATACCAACGGTCATACACATCATACATATTATGTACAAGCCCAGGCTACAGTACAACTATGATGAAAGACATTACATCTCATCAGAGGCGTTCCAAGCTCCTATACATTATTTGTCTACACCTCCGGAATTGATTACACACAAAGTCATATTCCACAAGTCACACAGGACAGTGGAGATACAACTACTACAATACTAGTGGTACTACTACTAACTCAGACAGCTCCGTAGTAGTTCTCATAGAAGTCGCCTCCGTAGCCTGGAAGTTCAACATGACCATCCGGGAACAGACAGTCCTGAGGAGCCTGTGGACCAAAGGGGCTAGGATGAGGTCTTGGACCAACAAACGGTGGCTTGCGGGGACCACGGGGTGGGGTGATGCCTCCCACATCACGCCAATCCACCATGTCTGGCAGAGCTGATCTCACAGGATACAGATCCCTTGTATCCATACATCCAGCTTGCACCGCAGGTGCAAACCGAGTCAATGTGGCCCAATGATCAGCACGGGTATTAAAAAGCTCCAACCTCAAGGCCCGATTCTCTCGGTCCTTATCTTCGAGCATCTCGGCAGTGGTACGAGTTAATGAGTCCTCCTGAGTGGAGTCAGCATAGATAGCCTGAAGATACCCTTGCGCTCCCGGAAGTGAAGCTGGCATGTAACGGAAGAAGGTGTTCCGAAGCAGGCCAGTCCGGACTCGCAAGATGGTCATCATGGAATAGGCAGCATCCTGCACAGCCATCTCAACAGTAACCCCGAGTCCATAGGAACAGTGAAGGGGCTCGGTAGATCCAGGATAAGAAGGAAATATCTTGACGGTGCAGAGATATTGGCTTTGATTAAAGTCGCGGAACTGCTCTTCGACGGTGTATTCGGGATACGAACGGTAGCCCGTCTCGATCATTACCCGGACTAACATAGCAGTATGACCGGGCACGTCGAGGCACCGGGTCAGGCGAACCACTTGATTTTGAACATGGTTGGCCATCTGAAAGCACAACCACAATGCAAAGGCATCAGAATTTCTAGGGAAAATTGGACAGCATAACAGCTGTAAATGCTCAGAAAAAGATTTGAGTCATCCACAACAGTTCGCAATACCACTCAACAACATCATATCAAGATTCTGATCCAATTAGCAACATACTAAAGTAGTAGAACTGAACTGGGTCTTGTAACAACAATCCTATAAGCTACTACGGATTAGTAACACGTGAACCTGATAGAAGAAGAGAGCCTAGTCCTTAACCCACGTTGAATGAGAAGAGAATGACTCAGATCAGAGGCATAGGTAAAGGAGTAAAAGAACCTTACGTTCCCTCCCACAATCAATTCCCCTACATATAACTAGAGCATTTCTAGACTCGACATCGACCAGTTTGGCTCAACGAACCTACAGGCAGTCCGGCTCTGATACCAACGCTGTCAGGACCCCGATTCCAAGTCACATCGATCTAGCCGGTAACACCTCATATCACTTTGCGGCCTCACGCACGGTATCCCACAGGTGACGCCTTACCATGGCCCGGGACCGTTTGCGCCTTTTGGCTCACGTATATGACAGTGTCGCTAGCATCCATATGACAGAGAACCCGGGCCGACATGGCTAGTCGTGAACCCAAAGCGGCACAGACCTATGGAGACAGGCATACATGAATCACATCGAACATGTCGGTCATCAACGAGTGATTCCGGGCTGTAGCACTGGACTAACAGGACTCCGGGGAACCCCGGGCTGTAGCAGGCTAGGCAGGACTCCAGAAGTCACCGTGTGACATTTCCTCGAAGGGACAGACATAGGGACGAAGTGAAACACATGCCGGCCAGTCAAGTGTCCTGAGCAGTAGTGCTGGGCTAGCAAGACTCCGGTGAACCGGGCTGTAGCGGACTACTATGGCTTGAGGAACACTAGACTACATTTCCCCATAAGAAAGGCTGTCAAGGATAAACAACTAGATTGTCGGATCCCACTCATACCAAGCATTTCAATCATACACACAATATGCCTGATATGAGTACATACAACATGGCATCACAACAAAACTCTACAACTCAAGTACTTTATTTAAAGGCTCCAGAGAGCCATACATAACATATTCATACAGATAGGGGTCACATGACCCGACACTCAAGTCATACAAACATACAAGCACATGCGGAAGCAACTAGTCTGGGTACAGACTCTAGAAAGAAAGAAGGCATCTCGAAGCCTGTCTATCTACATAGGCCCTCCATGGCCAGGGTCACCACCTAGGTGGCTAGTCACTCGTCGACGTCAAGGTCTACATAGAACCCATCGGAGGGGGCAGTGTTGTCGTCTGAAAACAATAAATAAGCAAAAAATGAGTACAAAGGTACTCAGCAAGTCTTACATCAGAACCTACTATACATGCTTATTATCAAGAAGGCGGTGGGGTTGATGCAGCAAGCCAGCTTTGACTCTTGGCTAAGCTATCCTACGGAACTTCACCAGTAAAATAGTTTTCGCACACGAGTCCACTACTCACCAACACAATACTCCACCGGGGATCCTCCCTCGTCATCCTACGAGAGGGCCATCCTCGGTACTCACACTTTATCTTGAGTCTTTTAGTAGTATCCATTAACTTGTCTATGAACTGTATATGCAACCAAGTAGTCCTTTACCGCGGATGCGGCTATTCGAATAGTTTTATACCCTGCAGGGGTGTACTTCGTCACACATGTTTCCACCACTTAGCGTCTGCACACGACATGTGCTCGGCAGACTTCAAGCGAAAACCGACGTGGGTGTAGACCATGACCTGACTAACCTCACAAGTCTCTAGTCCAGGTTTATCGCCTATTCAGGTTCCATCCGCAAGGAAATCCGGCCGGGGTGTCCTCAACGGCCCCAAACGATGTGAACAGGGTTCCCGCGACACCAAACGGGTGACTCGGTACACCGTGCCACGGTGTATCTACCGCAACATAGCCCACCCCTAGGGTCAGCGCTACACACGGCCGCCAACACGTGTCCTACAAACACCAGAAACTAGTTGCAACTCCTGGACAGAGGCGAGAGGGGTCAGTAAGTCGAGCGGGGTCATATTTCAGGGCCCAATGTGTGGTAGTAGCTGAATCTTAAATCACGCATACAGATCTCAGTGCTTAGGGACGTCCTCAATGAAACAACCCACCATGTACTCCTACATGGCCTCTCATCGATACCTTTACCAAGACATGTTCAATGCATCCCTCACATTACCGGCATAAGCATTTCACTCTAGCCCATCTCCCAGATGAACCAGACCTGACACAACTCTAAGCATAGCAGGCATAGCAAGGTAAGAATCACATACATGGCTCAATCAACTCCTACACATGCTAGTGGGTTTCATCTAGTTACTGTGGCAATGACAGGTCATGCAGAGGATAAGGTTTCAACTACCGTAGCACACAGCAGTTTGAATCGCGTTGTCCTAATGCAGTAAACAAGAGCAGAAGCGAGAACATGGGTTTGTATCGGAATGATCAATGGTTGCTTGCCTGATGGAGTGGTAGTGGGATACTGCCCTTCAGTTGGATACTCGTGGATATCCTCGGAGGCAGAACCTACCACGAAGAACACATCATAATACAATCAACACATGACGATATGCAACAATATGATTCATGCTATGACATGGCAATATGAATGTGTCTTGGCCTAATGCAAGTTATATTAGAAAGGAATGAACTCATTTGAATCAAAGATTCAAATATTAGCTCATTAAACATGGCCTTACTAGTGCTTTTCCTTATTCTGCCTAAACAGCAAGGTAACTTGTTTTGTCATGCATGAAACCATTACAGTTGGATAGATTGAATTTTTCTGATAATTTTTCATATATAATTTATCTCATTTGGAGCTATGGTTGAATTTCTATGAATTTTTGAAGTTTGAACTATTTTCTAGAATTTCCTGAATAAGAATAAATCCAGAAAATCAATTACTGCGTCAGCATTGCGTCAGGGTGACGTCAGCAGGTCAAAGGCGCCAGCCTAGGTCAAACCTGACTGGTGGGCCCCTTCTATCAGCCTCTCAACTAATTAGCAAAATTAGATTAACACTAATTAGTTGTCAGTGGGGCCTGGGCCCACATGTCAGTGACTGATTTAATTAAAATTAATTAAGACTAATCCTAATTTAGTTAGCCGACCAGCCCCACCTGTCATAGACTCAGGGGGGGTCTTCCTGGGCCCACCCAGGGGTCAAACTGGGTCAACTCACCGGCGGCTCGACGCCGGCGAGGCCCGAGACGGCCGAGGGCTTCGGATTTGCTCCTCCGGTGACCAAATCGACGGCGGAGACGTGCTACGCGTAGCTAGGGCTCGTGCGCATCTAGTGGGGCAAGTGGGAGGAGCTGGGGTGGAGCGAGCTCGCCGGAATCGAGCTGGTGGTGGCGGCCGGAGTTTGGGAGAGGTCGGTTTCGAGGCTACGGTGCATGGGAGGAAGAACTGGTGGTGGCTACGGGTCCCTGGTGCTGCGCTGAGCACGGTAAGGCGCTCGGACGCGTGCTTGCACGGCCGTAGCCACGACGGCGGCATGGCCGGCGGCGAGGAGCGCTCGGGCTCGGAGGGGGCAGTGGCTACGAGGCGTAATCGAGCACGGGAACTAGGGGAAATGAAGAGGAGCTCACAGCGGAGTCGGAGAGGGGGTCAGCGGGCTCGGGGAGGTCCTGGCGGCGGCGAATTCGACCGGAGATGGATCGGGTGCCCGAGGTTGAAGACGAGGGCGAAGGCGGCGATGCAGGGCCTCCGGCGATGTGTGGCTCGGTGGGGAGGACGAGGGGGTCGAGGCGGAGCTAATGGGCTCGTCGGAGGGGCGAGGGGGTGTCTGTGGTGGCAACTACGGTGATCGGCGGCGAGGTACGCGCTCGGCCGTCGCGGGAGAGAGAGAGGGAGACGAGGGGGAGAGTGAGCGAGTGCGATAGGGAGACGTGGGGGGTCGCATGGCACTTCAGGGCGTCTCCCGGGCGTCGGCGGAAGCAGGAGGTGGCCGGCGTGTGGCCGCGGGCGCCGGCCACGCGCTCCGCGTCCTTCTGGCGCGAGGAGGACGACGACTGGCAGCGCCAGCAGGCTGGGCCGAGCCAGGTGGCTGGGCCAGCACAGGTAAGGCCCAGGTGGGCTTCTTTCTCCTCCTTTTTTTATTTAGTTTCTGTTTTCTATTTAAGTGCAACTGTTTAGCTTTAAATAAAATACTAAAACATTTCCAAAAAT
Source organism: Triticum urartu (assembly GCF_056163025.1). Classification (NCBI taxonomy): domain Eukaryota; kingdom Viridiplantae; phylum Streptophyta; class Magnoliopsida; order Poales; family Poaceae; genus Triticum; species Triticum urartu. The sequence continues at coordinate 225,405,412 of NC_141878.1, forward strand.
CCTGAAAATAAATGTGGCCTCTGTTTAGATTATTTCCAACAGGAAACATTTATTCCCAGAATTATTTGAGCATTTAGATTATTTTATAGCATTTAAATGCCCAAATTCAAATACTTATGATTTAATTCAATGACCTTCTGTTGACCTAGAAAATTGTGCACCAATTTTGCCAGAGGTTCTAACCTAAGACAAAGAGGGTGAACTTTTTAGAAGGGCATTTCAAGTTCATTGAAAATATTTTTAGTAAACCCTAGTTGTTTCCGAGGGGGGGGTGTTGGGGGTTCTGTCTTCCCCAATTCAAATTTAAGAGGAATTTAAACATGATGCACATTCTAATGCTTGAACTAGCTAGGGTGTGACAGTCCCTAAGAAGGGAGGTATTACTGTTGTTCCTAATGATAAAGACGAATTGATTCCGCAAAGAATTATTATAGGTTATAGGATGGTAATTGATTTCCGCAAATTAAATAAGGCTACTAAAAAATATCATTACCCCTTACCTTTTATTGATCAAATGCTAGCAAGATTATCCAAAGATACACATTTTTGCTTCCTAGATGGTTACTGTAACACCCACAATGCGGCTATATCTCCCACGTGTCGGGGCACGACTTAGAGGCATAGTCGCATGTTAGGCATGTTGCAAGTGGGGTTATCTTTACACATCCCATGTACTGAATAAGAAAGGGATAAAGAGTTGGCTTACAATCGCCACTTCACACAAATACAAGTAAAACATACATCATCTAGAATACAATCAAGGTCCGACTATGGAACTAAAATAAAAGAAGACAACCCCAAATGCTAGATCCCCGATCGTCCCAACTCGGCTCCACTACTGATCAACCGGAAACGAAAACAACACGACGAACAAGATCTTCATCGAGCTCCCACTTGAGCTGGGTTGCGTCACCTGCACTGGTATCATCGGCACCTGCAACTGTTTGGAAGTATCTATGATTCACGGGGACTCAACAATCTCACACCCGCGAGATCAAGACTATTTAAGCTTATGGGTAGGAAGGGGGTACTTAGGTGGAGCTGCAGCAAGTACTAGCATATATGGTGGCTAACTTACGCAGCAGAGAGCGAGAAGAGAAGCAACACACAGTTGTGAACTAGAAGTGATCCTGAAACTACTTACGTTCAAGCATAACACAAGAACCGTGTTCACTTCTCGGACATCACCGAAAAGAGACCATCACGGCTACACACGCGGTTGATGCATTTTAATTAAGTTAAGCATCAAGTTCTCTACAACCAGACATTAACAAATTCCCATCTGCCCATAACCGTGGGAACGGCTTTTGAAAGTTCAAAACCCTGCAGGGGTGTCCCAACTTAGCCCATCACAAGCTCTCACGGTCAACGAAGGATATTCCTTCTCCCAGGAAGACCCGATCAGACTCGGAATCCCGGTTACAAGACATTTCGACAATGCTAAAACAAGACCAGCAAAGCCACCCGATGTGCCGACGATACCGATAGGAGTCGCACATATCTCATTCTCAGGGAAACACCGGATGAGACAGGCTACGAGTAAAACCAGCCCTCGAGTTCCCCCGAGGTGGCCCCGCAGGCGGCTCGATTTGGACCAACACTTAGAGAAGCACTGGCCCGGGAGGGTTAAAATAAAGATGACCCTCGGGTTGGCCGACCCGAGGGAAGGGTCGGTGGTGGTGAGGCAAATGGTAAAACCAAGGTTGGGCCTTGCTGGAGGAGTTTTATTCAAAGCGAACTGTCAAGGGGTCCCCACAACACCCAACCGTATAAGGAACGCAAAATCAAGGAACATAACACCGGCATGACGAAAACTAGGGCGGCAAGAGTGGAACAAAACACCTGGCATAAGGCCGAGCCTTCCACCCTTTACCAAGTATATAGATGCATTAATTAAATAAGAGATATTGTGATATCCCAACATATCCATGCTCCAACATGGAACAAACTTCAACTTCACCTGCAACTAACAACGCTATAAGAGGGGCTGAGCAAAAACGATAACATAGCCAAACAATAGTTTGCTAGGAAAGGTGGGTTAGAGACTTGACATGGCAATATGGGAGGCATGATATAGAAAGTGGTAGGTATCGCGGTAAGATGTGAAGATAGAAGTGATTTTGAGGGTATGGTCATCTTACCTGATATCTCGCAAGGAAGAAGAATGAGTCCATGAAGAAGACAAACGGACGTAGTCGAACGAATCCTCACAACTCCGGAACAAAACCGAAGCTAACGCAAGAAGCAACCTGGAAAGAAGCAAACAACATGGTAAACAACCATCACATAAACATGCCATGATGCACAACCAAGTATGATGCATGTCCGGTTTAATGAAGCATGGCATGGCAAAGTGCACAAGCAATCCTACAAATTAAGTGGAGCTCAATATGCAACGAGTTGCATATTGACGAAACACCACATGACTTATTTAGTCCTCACCCGTTTATGTACTCAACAATATTAAATGTTGGTTAGCATGGCAAGAGGTGAAGCATATGAAAACTACCTATCTAGGCAAGTTTGAATGAGGCCGGAACAACAAACAACAAGTCCGGAAACTCCTCATGTACATATTTTTGGTTATGGTACTGTTCTGCCCTAAACCATATTTTGGAGTTGTTAAACATGCAAAGTAAGGTCACCATGATAATCTATGCATTTTTCTACCCAAAATGCATATAAAGTTTGTTAAGTTTGGAGCTACGGTTATTTAGTTATGAAATAAATCATTTTAGCATGGCATTAGGCAAATTATATGCAAACAACATTTTAAACATTTCAAACATACATGAAAGTTGCATATTATGAAACTAGATAAAATTCTAAGCAAGTTACATATATAAAACATTTTAAACTGATGTAAAGTTATTTAGTTGTGAGCATTTTAAAATGATGGCACATTCTGTAATTATGCATGTGAAGGAAAATTAGTAAATTCTTCCAAGGGAAAAAACACGTCCACGGGCTGAAACTGCCTAGCCCAACAAGCACAGGACAGGGGCTGGGCGCTGCTCACATGGGCCAAGGCCCGTCTGCTGGAGATGGCCAGACCGATTGCTAGGCCGGCTCGGCAGCGGAGCTGGGCACGACCCACGCGCTGGCGCTGGTCAACGTGCCTGCCAGCGCTCGTCTCCCTCGCATGGACAAAGTAGCAGCGACATGGTGAAGGCGCAACAAATGGGGTGCGGCTGAGGCAAGGCAGCGCGGAGGAGGTCTGTGGATGGGTGGTCCCGCGGAGGCGGCGCGATCCGGCGGTCCCCGGCCGGACCTGACGCGAAACAGCGGCGGTGGTGGACTCTGGTAGAGCATGGGTGTCCATGGCGTCGGTCCCTATGAAGAGAAACAAGAGAGATGAGAGAAAACTGAGAGAGAGCTTTGCCGGGGAGCAAGAGGAAACAGAGGGGAGCAGCGGCCTGGTGGCACTCTGGCGAGCTTGGTCGTAGGGGCGTCCGGGTCCGGTGAGGCAGCAGGGTCGAGGAGCTGGCGCACGAGGAGGAGCTTCGGGGAAGGAGGAGCTCGGGCAGTGGCTTGCGGCCGGGCGTGCGAGCTCGAAGCAGAGGCTGCTCGGGGTTGCGCTGCTGCTGCTGCAGCGAGGGAGGAGCACGGCGCTGCGCTGCTGCTGCGGCGAGGGAGGAGCACGGCGCAGGGTCTCCTCGGGCTCATGGCTTGGTGGTTCGGCGACGTAGATGCGACGATGAGGTGCAGCAGGGGGGCGGGAGAAGGGGCCCGAGCAGGGGAAGCAACATCCATGGGATCGTGAAGAGGCGCGGGGGTTGGTCAGGCACAGAAACAGAGGAGGTAGGTGGCGACGGATCTGGGTGATGGGATGGAGTGTGGTGGCAGTGGCTGGGGAGGATCCCTAGGAAATAGGGTTAGGTCCAAAATAGACTAGGGGTAGACTACATATACGGGAAAAGAGGGAAGTTTGATCATCTGATTAGAATCAGACGGTTGAGAATCTATAGGTTAGAAAGACCAAAAAGGAAAATGGAGATGTTTTATAGACGTTTGGGGATGATCCGGATCCAACGGTGACGACTGCCCAGGTCGGGTCCGGGACAACTTTTGGACGCGCGCGCGAGGAGGGCCGCGGTCTCACGAGAGAGGTTAGGTTGGGCCTGGCGGTAGGTAGTGGACTGTGTAGATGGTCTAGGGGAAAAAGAGGGAAAGCCCGGCAACAGTTTTCGGAGACCGAAAACGTCCGACGTTAGACCGGCTATACCGCCGCTATAGTTATCCGTTGGGGCACCAAACGAACTCCGAATGCGATAAAACTTTGCAGTCAGCCTACCTACAAGATAGCAACACCGCATGCCAACTTTCATCCCATTCCGAGAACATTTTCTGGCCACTTATAAAATAATATTTCGGACGTGCCACGGGCGCGTGCAAGTGTGTCTGGGCTCAGAACGGACAACGGAAGGAACGAGGAGACCGGGACGGATGCAAGTTTTGAAAACATGATGATGCAATGCACATGATGACATGATGAAATGCAAGACGCAAGCAAAAGACATGGAAACGATGGAGAATAACTGGAAGACACCTGGCGCATCGGTCTCGGGGCGTCACAACACTCCACCACTACGAGAGGATCTCATCCCGAGATCTAGAATGGCACCGGAGAGAAACGGAAGAGGACGAGAAGAGGTAAAACTAAGTTGCTTCTTTGACAAACGAGTGAAACCAAAGAACCTTGTGAGGTTGAACAAATAGAAATATAGAATACAACGAAGATGAACAAAGTTGAAACACTCCGTTAGAAAAGAGGAACAAGGAACATTACTAGAACCTTGTAGGTTGAGAGACATGAGAAAAGGGTTGCAGTGGGCAAGAAGTACATGCAAGCACTCCGGTAGAACGAGATGTACAAGAAATGATAAGGATCAATTATGACAATACTCCGGTTGGAAAAGAAAGGTAAAGAATATGAGCTTGGCAAAATGAAAGCACTTTGATGAGAGTCCGGTTAGAAGAGGAATGATAGCCATGACACTCCGGTTAAAACAAGATAGAGAAGGAAAAAGAATGATATAATTTGGACAGCACTCCGACTGTAAATTGAAGGAATTGAACATGAACTTGAAAAGATGAGAGGATACTTGATGAAATCAACAACACACTGCCTCCGAAACTATTGAAAAAATGGCACAATGGGTAAGAAAGATTTCAGACAGCACTCCAGTTGAGAAGGGATGCAAAACTTGATAAGATGAGAGAACTTGAATAGAGGGCACGACACTCCGGTTGAATGGATAAGCACGAAAATAACATGATCCTCACAACTTGAGATGATGAGAGAGAAGAGCAACATGAAAATGCCTCCAGAATAAAGAATAGAAGATAGATCATTGGAATGAAAGAATTGTTAAGAAAATACCCACTTCTGACACAAATGAGTTTGGAGGGCACCCTTACAAGAACGTTATAACGGAGTTTTTGGAAAACCAACAACAAAACGAATAAGCTTGTAGTGAGCTTATGTAAAACGTCTCAAAATTATGAGGTGAAATTCTGCCACTAATGAAAACCGTTGCTTGGTTGAGATCAACGAAGAGATAAAAACTTGTTCCACCAAGAGGATAAAGAGCAAGCTTGGGTCATTGAGAAGCACCACAATAGCAACATTCCTTAGGGAAGGCTTTAGGTGAAATCTTTGCTAAGATAACTCCAACAAAGAGATTGATGGATTGAGAAGAGCTCATGCTCGAATAAATTTCTGGTTTAACTATCTCATTCTTGACAACTATTGAATCATGAAACACGAAGGGAAATTGTCAAGAGTGACATAACACCATCTCAAAAGATAAGGTAGAAAGAATTGCACTTTGGAATGCAAGAAGAAGAATGTTTGAACTCCTCAAAACAAGACATGTGTTGAGCACCATGTTTATCTTTGAGTATAGCTTGGCGGATCTTAAATTCAAGAGAAAGATCTTGAAGAACAATTGAAGAATTAAAAGAATCCTTAATGAACCACCACATAGAGACTCCATGAAGAACTTCGGTAATAGAAGAATGATCACGAAAGGAAAGCTGAAAGAAGTCCGGTAATAGAAGAATGATAGAAAGAAAAGAAGTTGAAAACACAAGGTGAATCCTTGCAATGATTTAGATGAATCTTCGTGATGATATAACTAAGAGAGCTTGGAACTCCGAAAAGAATGATGAACAAATGAAATCAAGAATTTTTTATGAACCTCCGGAATAAGGAATTGAATTTACTCGATGAAACAAGAATAAGAATTACATTATGCTCATCCTTCACCAATTAAATTGATGACAAGCAATGGATTTGGCATACTATTTATTCTCGTTGAAAGGATTAAGATAGATATGGCGCAAACTTGAGAAAAGACTTCAACGATCCGCCGGTAAGATTGGGAAGAACAAATGATAACGTATGAAGAGGAACCTTGAACAAACCACCGTAAGCATTGAAAATGAATGAAGAAAAGATAAAGAAACACCAGGAATAATTAGAAGATGAACGAATATACTTGAGGGAATTTAGATACATGAGAACAAATAGATCACGGGCTGAATAGAGAATACTTGAGCGATGCACCGACAAGATTTGGAGAATGAGAGCTGATAGCTGAGAATGAATAATTCAGAGTTGAAGGCTTTCGGAGAATCAAACTGAAAAGACTCCTGAAATGCTCCGGATGGATGAAAAGAATTATCACAATCGAGAACAATTATGAGAGGATGGCATCAAGCTAGAACCATGAATCTTCAAGAGAACAGATATGATTGAAGAGAAACTCTTCTTCGGTCTTCAAATCTAAGAATGACAACGAGAAACAGCATCAAGAATTGTTTAGACACTCCGGGATAACGAATAGAAAGGTTGAGCCAACGGTGAAAAGAATTTGACAGATCTTGGAGAAAAACATATTACTGATGATAATTCATTCTTACGTCAAACTTTGAAATGAATTTGAGAATAACTCCAGAAGAATTAGAAGAGTTAGGTAAGATCCTGGGAAAAGACCTGTGGGCTAGGGCCCACTCAAAAGATACATCGTTGAAATGGTTACTTGAAAAGGAGATTGACCCGGTTGATTTAAATGGCTTGAATGAGATAAGATCCTCAAAAGAACTTGAACGAATGCAGAGTGGAAACATGACTCTTCGAGGTATCTTCAGCACTCCAGAACAATTGAATAACGAGAGGTGGATTATTAAGTTCACTGGCATGAGAAAGCATTTGAAATAAGGAAAGAGATATGATCAACAAAGCTTGAATTGAATTCACTGGAGAAGAAAAGAATGACGAATGATGAACTTGAAGCTCCGTTAGAATTTTCATAGGAAACACTGGGTAAAACATTGGAAGAAAGACTGAAGAGACTTCACATCCATAAGATGGATACTTGATTAAGAAATCTGAGTCCTTGAAGAAAAAGGGTTGGGAGGGCGGGAAAAATAAAAGCAACTTGGGACGGATGAAACAATCACCGTTGAGAAGACTTAGAATTAATCTCGCGAATGTTGGAATGATCGGATCCACTTGAAGAGAAACACGCCGGTTGAAAAGGATTGACATGACAATCTTGATTATCATGAAGGATTGGTATTCACATAGAAATATGAGAACACCGTTTAGGAAAAGGTATGGAATCAACACTTGACATTGAAGCAACTCGAATACCACAAACCAAAACAAAAACAAAGGATTGGCTTAGGAAATAAGCCGGAAACAAACATAAGATAGACCCCAAGTCGTATCATGTGTCTATTGGAAGGATATCCTATGATATACTTGAATTCCCACTTATAAACTCCCAAAACTTTCTAGTTATGCAATCAGGTGTTGGGGATACAGGGGAAGCATAATATCTCACCCAAAACTAGCAAATCCTACATCCAGTTGTATCCATCCTTGAACACATAACCAAGAAACCTTCGGAAATCATTTACCTCAACCTTCGAAAAGAATCCGTTATACGAGTTATGGAAATACTCCCGAACTCCCGCCCCAGTACTAGGTGGCGTCGAGGTTATCTCACCAACAATTGCATAAAAGAGATTTTCAATGTCGGCAAACTCATGTATTCCAGAACTGCAACAATAAAATTGTGACGACAACACCTCGGAGCTCAACTCCGCGGGACACTGCCACAACCCCTAAATATCAGGAGGCACCAAGAACAATGTTCTCGTCACAAGACTATCGGAACGATTCCAAGATACCTGCATGATCCTAAAAAAATTTCGTGAAATTTGAGGAGAGAAGAGTCAACACTCTACGTCAGGAGGCCTCACCAGAGCGACGAAGGGACTGAGGAGTAAAAAGAATCCTACTCTCCGATATATATAATCCTAAGACTCAAAACATTTTGTTCTAGACTCGACAACATAAGTGATTCGATCAAGCAGGGGGCTCCTAAGTCGCGGAAGGCTCTGATACCAACTTGTAACACCAACAATGCGGCTATATCTCTCACGTGTCAGTGCACGACTTAGAGGCATAGCCACATGGTAGGCATGTCACAAGAGGGGTTATCTTTACACATCTCATGTACTGAATAAGAAAGGGATAAAGAGTTGGCTTACAATCACCACTTCACACAAATACAAGTAAAACATACATCATCCAGAATACAATCAAGGTCCGACTATGGAACCAAAATAAAAGAAGACAACCCCAAATGCTAGATCCCCGATCGTCCCAACTGGGCTCCACTACTAATCAACCGGAAACGAAAACAACACAACGAACAAGATCTTCATCAAGCTCCCACTTGAGCTGGGTTGCGTCACCTGCACTGGTATCATCGGCACCTGCAACTGTTTGGAAGTATCTGTGAGTCACGGGGACTCAGCAATCTCACACCCGCGAGATCAGGACTATTTAAGCTTATGGGTAGGAAAGGGGTAGTAAGGTGGAGCTGCAGCAAGCACTAGCATATATGGTGGCTAACTTACGCAACAGAGAGCGAGAAGAGAAGCAACACACGGTCGTGAACTAGAAGTGATCCTGAAACTATTTACGTTCAAGCATAACACAAGAACCGTGTTCACTTCCCGGACATCACCGAAAAGAGACCATCATGGCTACACACGCGGTTGATGCATTTTAATTAAGTTAAGCTTCAAGTTCTCTACAACCGGACATTAACAAATTCCCATCTGCCCATAATCGCGGGCACGGCTTTTGAAAGTTCAAAACCCTGCAGGGGTGTCCCAACTTAGCCCATCACAAGCTCTCACGGTCAATGAAGGATATTCCTTCTCCCAGGAAGACCCGGTCAGACTCGGAATCCCGGTTACAAGACATTTCGACAATGGTAAAACAAGACCAACAAAGCCACCCAATGTGCTGACAATCCCGATAGGAGTTGCATGTATCGCGTTCTCAGGGCAACACCGGATGAGACATGCTACGAGTAAAACCAGCCCTCAAGTTTCCCCGAGGTGGCCCCGCAGGCGGCTCGGTTCAGACCAACACTTAGAGAAGCACTGGCCCGGGGGGGTTAACATAAAGTTGACCCTCGGGTTGGCCGACCTGAGGGAAGGGTAGGTGGTGGTGAGGCAAATGGTAAAACCAAGGTTGGGCCTTGCTGGAGGAGTTTTATTCAAAGCGAACTGTCAAGGGGTCCCCATAACACCCAACCGTGTAAGGAACGCAAAATCAAGGAACATAACACTGGTATGAGGGAAACTAGGGTGGCAAGAGTGGAGCAAAACACCTGGCATAAGGCCGAGCCTTCCACCCTTTACCAAGTATATAGATGCATTAATTAAATAAGAGATATTGTGATATCCCAACATATCCATGTTCCAACATGGAACACACTTCAACTTCACCTGCAACTAACAACGCTATAAGAGGGGCTGAGCAAAAGCGGTAACATAGCCAAACAACAGTTTGCTAGGAAAGGTGGGTTAAATACTTGACATGGCAATATGGGAGGCATGATATAGCAAGTGGTAGGTATCGCGGCATAGCAATAGAGTGAACAACTAGCAAGCAAATATAGAAGTGATTTCGAGGGTATGGTCATCTTGCCTGAGATCCCGCAAGGAAGAAGAATGAGTCCATGAAGAAGACAAACGGACATAGTCGAACGAATCCTCACAACTCCGGAACGAAACCGAAGCTAACGCGAGAAGCAACCCGGAAAGAAGCAAACAACATGGTAAACAACCATCACATAAACATGGCATGATGCACAACCAAGTATGATACATGTCCGGTTTAATGAAGCATGGCATGGCAAAGTGCACAAGCAATCCTACAAATTAAGTGGAGCTCAATATGCAACGAGTTGCATATTGACGAAACACCACATGACTTATTTAGTTCTCTCCCGTTTATGTACTCAACAATATTAAATGTTGGTTAGCATGGCAAGAGGTGAAGCATATGAAAACTACCTATCTAGGCAAGTTTGAATGAGGCCGGAACAACAAACAACAAGTCTGGAAACTCCTCGTGTGCATATTTTTGGTTATGGTACTGTTCTGCCCTAAACCATATTTTAGAGTTATTAAACATGCAAAGTAAGGTCACCATGATAATCTATGCATTTTCTACCCCAAATACATATGAAGTTTGTTAAGTTTGGAGCTATGGTTATTTAGTTGTGAAATAAAGCATTTTAGCATGGCATTAGGCAAATTATATGCAAACATCATTTTAAACATTTCAAACATACATGAAAGTTGCATATTATGAAACTAGATAAAAGTCTAATCAAGTTACATATATAAAACATTTTAAACCAATGCACGGTTATTTAGGTGTGAGCATTTTAAAATGATGGCATATTCTGTAATTATGCATGTGAAGGAAAATTAGTAAATTCGTCCAAGGGAAAAAACACGTCCACGGGCTGAAACTGCCTAGCCCAACAAGCATAGGACAGGGGTTGTGCGCTGCTCACATGGGCCACGGCCCGTCTAGTGGAGATGGGCAGACCGATTGCTAGGCCGGCTCGGCAGCGGAGCTGGGCATGACCCACGCGCTGGCGCTGGTCAACGCGCCTGTGAGCGCTCGTCTCCCTCGCGTGGACGAAGTAGCAGGGACATGGCAAAGGTGCAACAGACGGGGCACGACTGAGACGAGGAGACGCGGAGGAGGTCTGGGGATGGGTGGTCCCGCGGAGGCGGCAAGATCCGGCGGTCCCCGGACTGATCTGACGCCAAATGGCGTCGTTGGTGGACTCTGGTAGAGCATGGGCGTCCATGGTGTCGGTCCCTGTGAAGAGAAACGAGATAAATGAGAGAAAACTGAGAGAGAGCTTTGCCGGGGAGCAAGAGGAAAACAGAGGGGAGCAACGGCCTGGTGGCACTCCGGCGAGCTTGGTCGCAAGGGCGTCCAGGTCCGGTGAGGCAGCAGGGTCGAGGAGGGGGAGCACGAGGAGGAGATTCGAGGAAGGAGGAGCTCGGGCAGCGGCTTGTGGGCGGGCACGCAAGTTCAAAGAAGAGGCTACTCGAGGCTGCGCTGCTGCTGCGGTGAGGGAGGAGCACGGCGCTGCGCTGCTGCTGCGGCGAGGGAGGATCACGGCGTAGGGTCTCCTCGGGCTCATGGCTTGGTGGTTCGATGACGGAGATGCGACGATGAGGTGGAGCAGGGGCGCGGGAGAAGGGGCTCAAGAAGGGGAAGCAACATCCATGGGATCGTGAAGAGGCACGGGGGTTGGTCAGGCACAGAAACAGAGGAGGTGGGTGGCGACGGATCTAGGTGATGGGATGGAGTGTGGTGGCGGCGGCTGGGGAGGATCCCTAGGAAATAGGGTTAGGTCCAAAATAGACTAGGGGTAGACTATATATATGGGAAAAGAGGGAAGTTGGATCATCCGATTAGAATCGTACGGTTGAGAATCTATAGGTTAGAAAGACCAAAAAGAAAAACGGAGATGTTTTATAGACGTTTGGGGATGATCCGGATCCAACGGTAACGACTGCACGGGTCGGGTCCGGGACAGCTTTCGGACGCGCGCGCGAGGAGGGCCGCGGGCTGACGAGAGAGCTTAGGTTGGGCCTGGCGGTAGGTAGTGGACTATGTAGATGGTCTAGGGAGGAAAAAGAGGGAACGCCCGACAACAATTTTCGGAGACCGAAAACGTCCGACGTTAGACCGGCTATACTGCTGCTATAGTTATCCGTTGGGGCACCAAACGAACTCTGAATGCGATGAAACTTGGCAGGCGGCCTACCTACAACATAACAACACTGCATGCCAACTTTCATCCCATTCCGAGAACATTTTTGGGCCACTTATAAAATAATATTTCGGACGTGGCACGGGCGCGTGCAAGTGTGTCTGGGCTCAGAACAGACAATGGAAGGAATGGGGAGACCGGGACGGATGCAAGTTTTGAAAACATGACGATGCAATGCACATGATGACATGATGAAATGCAACACGCAAGCAAAAGACATGGCAACGACGGCGAATAACTAGAAGATACCTGGCGCATCGGTCTCGGGCGTCACCGTTACTCTGGCTTCTCTCAAATACCTGTGTCAGCTGATGATCAAGCAAAGACCACCTTTACTTGCCCTTTCGGTACTTTCGCTTATAGAATTATGCCTTTAGGTTTATGTAATGCACCTGCTACCTTTCAAAGATGCATGATGGCTATATTTTCCGACTTTTGTGAAAAGATATGTGAGGTTTTCTTGGACGATTTCTCCATTTATGGATCCTCTTTTGATGATTGCTTGAGAAACCTTGATCGAGTTTTGCAGAGATGTGAAGAAACTAATCTTGTTCTAAATTGGGAGAAATGCCACTTTATGGTTAATGAAGGTATTGTCTTGGGGCATAAAATTTCTGAAAGAGGCATTGAAGTTGATAAAGCTAAAGTTGATGCTATGGAAAAGATGTCGTGCCCCAAGGACATCAAAGGTATAAGAAGCTTCCTCGGTCATGCCGATTTTTATAGGAGGTTCATTAAGGACTTCTCAAAAATTTCTCGGCCTTTGACTAACCTATTACAAAAAGATACTCCTTTTGTCTTTCATGATGATTGCGTAGAAGCATTTGAAATACTTAATAAAGCATTGATTTCTACACCTATTGTTCAGCCACCTGGTTCGAATTTACCCTTTGAAATTATGTGTGATGCTAGTGATTATGTTGTAGGTGCTATTCTAGGGCAAAGAGTTGACAAGAAATTAAATGTTATTCAATATGCTAGTAAAACTATAGACAATGCCCAGAGAAATTATGCTACTACTAAAAAAGAATATTTAGCAGTTGTTTTTGCTTGTGATAAGTTCAGACCTTATATTGTTGATTCTAAAGTAACTATTCACACTGATCATGCTGCTATTAAATACCTTATGGAAAATAAGATGCTAAACCTAGACTTATTAGATGGTATCTCTTTCTACAAGAATTTGATTTTCATATTATTGATAGAAAGGGAGCTGAGAACCCCATTGCAGACAACTTGTCTAGGTTAGAAAATGTTCTTGATGACCCACTACCTATTGATGATAGCTTTCCTGATGAACAATTAAATGTCATAAATGCTTTTTGAACTGCTCCATGGTATGCTGATTATGCTAATTATATTGTTGCTAAATTTATACCACCTAGTTTCACATACCAGCAAAAGAAAAAGTTCTTCTATGATTTGAGACATTACTTTTGGCATGACCCACATCTTTATAAAGAAGGAGTAGATGGTATTATTAGACGTTGTGTACCTGAGCATGAACAGGAACAGATCCTACGCAAGTGTCACTCTGAGGCTTATGGGGGACACCATGCTAGAGATAGAACTGCACATAAGGTATTGCAATCCGGTTTTTATTGGCCTACACTTTTCAAGGATGCCCGTAAGTTTGTCTTGTCTTGTGATGAATTTCAAAGAATTGGCAATATTAGTAGATGTCAAGAAATGCCTATGAATTATTCACTTGTTATTGAACCATTTGATATTTGGGGCTTTGATTATATGGGACCTTTTCCTTCCTCTAATGGGTATACACATATTTTAGTTATAGTTGATTACGTTACTAAGTGGGTAGAAGCTATTCCTACTAGTAGTGCTGATCATAACAACTCTATTAAGATGCTTAAAGAAGTTATTTTCCCGAGGTTTGGAGTCCCTAGATATTTAATGTCTGATGGTGGTTCACATTTTATTCATGGTGCCTTTTGTAAAATGCTTGCTAAGTATGACGTTAATCATAGAATTGCATCTCCTTATCACCCATAGTCTAGTGGTCAAGTAGAATTGAGTAACAGAGAGCTCAAATTAATTTTGCAAAAGACTGTGAATAGATCTAGAAAGAATTGGTCCAAGAAACTTGATGATGCATTATGGGCCTATAGAACTGCATATAAAAATCCTATGGGTATGTCTCCGTATAAAATGGTTTATGGTAAAGCATGTCACCTACCTCTTGAATTAGAACATAAGGCATATTGGGCCATCAACAATTACGTTTAAGATTTCTTGCACGATACTTCTTTTGGTCGATAAAAATTCATTATATAATCTCCCGAAGGTTTTTACCACCATATCATGCAAATATCTCTTGTCTTTGTTTCGAGCTGTTTTTCTGACAGATCTAGGTCGTCATGTCGTCTTCAAATGCCCCGGTATCGTATCACCATCACTTGTATATTTACCGTTTTCTTAGTTCGATCCTTTTGATAATATCTTGATATAGTAGAATAAAGTTTTAGTACGATCTAGTTGTGAGTTTTGCTTTATGATCCCTCTATGTAATCGAGTCCGTGAGCTATATAATAAAGATTAGTGTTGAGTCAAGGGCTTGATTATTTTGCTATGATCTTGAGGGAATAAAATAAAAAGAGAAGAAATAAAAAGAAATAAAGAGATCATATGGATCTTATGGAGAGTAATGACTTCACATATAAAGGGTATGATGAATAAAAGTTGTTGAGAGTTGACAAACATAGTTTTGGTCATCATTGCAATTAATAGGAAGTAATAAAGAAAGAGAGGTTCACATATAAATAGACTATCTTGGACATCTTTTATGATTGTGAGCACTCATTAAAGTATGACATGCTAAGAGTTGACATTGGACAAGGAAGACAATGTAATGGGTTATGATTTCTTACATGTGAGATAAATTATATTGTCATGGATCGTCCAACATGTTGAGCTTGCCTTTCCCTCTCATGCTAGCCAATTCTTTGCACCAAGTAGAGATACTACTTGTGCTTCCAAGTATCCCTAAACCCAGTTTTGCCATGAGAGTCCACCATATCTACATATGGATTGAGTAAGATCCTTCAAGTAAGTTGTCATCGGTGCAAGCAATAAAAATTGCTCTCTAAATATGTATGACTTATTAGTGTGGGAGAAAATAAGCTTTATACGATCTTGTGATGTGGAAGAAATAAAAGCGATGGACTGCATAATAAAGGTCCATATCACAAGTGGCAATGTAAAGGGACATTCTTTCGCATTAAGATTTTGTGCATCCAACCATAAAAGCGCACGACAACCTCTGCTTCCCTCTGCGAAGGGCCTATCTTTTACTTTTATCTTCTACCTTACATAAGAGTCATGGTGATCTTCACATTTCCTTTTTACATTTTATTCGGCAAGCACAATGTGTTGGAAAGATCCTGATATATATATAGCTAATTGAATGTGAGTCTTCATGAACTATTATTGTTGACATTACCCTTGAGGTAAAACGTTGGGAGGCAAAACTTCATACCCATAAATATTGTGTGAGTGTTAGCAATTGTGAAAGACTAAAAGATGGTTGAGTATGTGGACTTGTTGAAAAGTTCTTATATTGACTCTTTCCTATATTATGATAAATTGCAATTGCCTCAATGACTGAGATTAGATTTGTTGGTTCTCAATGAAGTTTATGATTCATACTTGAAATTGTGATTGAATTGTTAGTTTAGCATAAGAGATCATACGACAAAATATACATATGTTGCTGTTCTAGGAATGATCATGATGCCCCCAGGTCCGTATTTTATTTTTATCGACACCTCTATCTCTAAACATGTGGACATATTTTCGATTTCGGCTTTCGCTTGAGGACAAGCGAGGTCTAAGCTTGGGGGAGTTGATACGTCCATTTTGCATCATGCTTTTATATCGATATTTATTGCATTATGGGTTGTTATTACACATTATGTCACAATAGTTATGCCTATTCTCTCTTATTTTACAAGGTTTACATAAAGAGGGAGAATGCCGGCAGCTGGAATTCTGGGCTGGAAAAGGAGCAAATATTAGAGACCTATTCTGCATAGCTCCAAAAGTCCTGAAACTTCATGGAAGTTATTTCTATAATATATAAAAAACTGAGCACAAGAAGTACCAGAGGGATGCCACCCACGAGCCACGAGGGTGGTGGGCGTGCCCTACCCCCCTGGGCATGCCCCCTGCCTCGTGGCCCCCCTGGTGGCCCTCCGATGCCCATCTTCTGCTATATGGAGTCTTTCGTCAAGGAAGAAAATCATAAGCAAGCTTTTGGGACAAGACTCTACCGCCATGAGGCGGAACCTTGGCGGAACCAATCTAGGGCTCCGGCGGAGCTGTTCTGCCGGGGACACTTCCCTCCGGGAGGGGGAAATCATCACCATCATCATCACCAACGATCCTCTCATCCGGACAGGGTCAATCTCCATCAACATCTTCACCAGCACCATCTCATCTCAAACCCTAGTTCATCTCTTGTATCCAATCTTTGTATCCAAACCTCAGATCGGTACATGTGGGTTGCTAGTAGTGTTGATTACTCCTTGTAGTTGATGCTAGTTGGTTTACTTGGTGGAAGATCATATGTTCAGATCCATTATGCATATTAATACCCCTCTGATTATGAACATGAATATGCTTTGTGAGTAGTTACGTTTGTTCCCGAGGACATGGGAGAAGTCTTGCTATTAGTAGTCATGTGAATTTGGTATTCATTCGATATTTTGATGAGATGTATGATGTCATCCCTCTAGTGGTATCGTGTGAACGTCGACTACATGACACTTCACCATTGTTTGGGCCTAGAGGGAGGCATTTGGAAGTAATAAGTAGATGATGGGTTTCTAGAGTGACAGAAGCTTAAACCCTAGTTTATGCGTTGCTTCGTAAGGGGCTGATTTGGATCCATATGTTTCATGCTATGGTTAGGTTTACCTTAATACTTCTATTGTAGTTGCGGATGCTTGCAATGGGGGTTAATCATAAGTGGGATGTTTGTCCAAGTAAGGACAACACCCAAGCACCGGTCCACCCACATATCAAATTATCAATGTAACGAACATGAATCATATGAACATGATGAAAACTAGCTTGACGATAATTCCCATGTGTCCTCGGGAGCGCTTTACTTCATATAAGAGTTTGTCCAGGCTTGTCCTTTGCTACAAAAAGGATTGGGCCATCTTTTTGCACTTTATTTACTTTTATTACTTGCTACTCGTTAACAATTACCTTATCACAAAACTATCTGTTACCGATAATTTCAGTGCTTGCAGAGAATACCTTGCTGAAAACCGCTTATCATTTCCTTCTACTCCTCGTTGGGTTCGACACTCTTACTTATCAAAAGGACTACGATAGATCCCCTATACTTGTGGGTTAACACACACACGTGCGTACCTACGACAGAAATGCGCATCGCTCGGCCCCCGACCACCCACCGTAACCGGGAACTCCCCAATATTTTCCTTGCCCTCGCTTCTACCATGATTTTTTCCGTCATGGACGGCCCAAAGAATGTCATGCAACTGCATCTCCGGCCCGCCCAGGACGAAAAGACCATTTTCTGTGATGATTTTTTGTCATAGAAGTAGGACCCCACCACATCTATGATGATACCGGGTTTTGTCACAATTATCGTCATAGAATGTCATAAGTATGACAGAATTTTTTTTTGTTCGGCCCAAAATGTCACAGATGTGTCTTTTTTTTGTAGTGACGAGAGCCCTGTCTACCAACTCCCGGTAGTTAGTGAATGTTGCCACCATCAAATGCATACTCAGTTCATCATTCAACCCCTCAAGAAACTTCTCCTCCTTCACGGCATCTGTGGCCACGTCATCTGGTGCGTAGCGTGCTAACTTGCTGAACTCCTCCACGTACTGCACCACAGTACGATTTCCTGGCATAAGTTGCGAAACTCACGCTTCTTCATACTCATGGCTCCAGTTGAGACATGTGTAGTGCGGAATGCCTGCTGAAATTGATCCCAAGTAACATTGGCCATGGGGAAAGTGATTGTGTAGTTCTCCCACCATGAGGCTACTGGTCCATCCAGTTGATGTGCGGCAAAGCGCACCTTCTCAGCATCTGTGTAACCTGTGGTGGTCAGCTCCCTTCCAATCTTGTGGAGCCAGTCATCAGCAACAATCGGATCGGTGCTGCTAGAGAACACCGGTGGATTCAACCTTAGAAAATGGGCTTTCATTATTGAGAAAATGGGCTTGTTGTTGTTGCTGCCTTGGTTGTGGACTAGCAACTGCATCAAGGCATTCTGCTGTTCGATCAACTGAGTGAGCTCCGGTGGGAAGGCGAATGCGGGGTCACGTCTTGGAAGCATCTGATAGGTTTAGAGGGGTGAGATCAGAGTAGAGTGAGGTCTAAAGAGATATTTCACTACCCATATGAACATTAGTCAAACACATTCATTTCACACCACTCAATTCAAACAAGATTCATACAATCGATCTAAGCTACCGTTACAAAAAGCTCGTGGACTATTACTATATACATGGGATTATACTAATGGTAATATGGTGATCGACTACAAATTTTGATCGGTGGAAGACTCCATAATATCTGCTCCAGCTTTGTCTTCATAATCATCATCGCTGTCGAGGTCGGAGTCTGTGTCGTCTAGTATGATGTAATCTTCTGAACGAATATCCCCTCCAGGTTCAGGATCCCCCATGAATATTCCTAGCTTCTTCTTCGGGTCTTCATTCTTCTCTAGTAGTACAACAATTTCTTCTTCATATCCATCGCGTGTAGACTTGAGTTCTTCCTCCAGATCCATGTTCTAGGTCATCACCTTCTTCGTATCTATCATGTTGGCTCACTTCTAGTTCTCGTAGTGTTGAATGTGTTGGTTCAACTCCTGCATGTAGGCTACAATGGATTTATCCTTACTTGTGTGAATCATCTCCCATTGCTCATCATGGTGTCCACATATATGGTAGATGGTGTCGTTAAGATCCTTGTTGTACACCTCACTGGTGCGTCCCATGGTGATGTGGGCGGCCATGCTCTTTCCTAGACTCCAGGTTGGTGCATCAAAGGAAAACTCGATGGGCTCGGTAACTGGTGTAAAAGTCCTTCCTGGAACAGGAGCTTGAATCATCTAGCGCTCCTCTTCTACTAAAGTGGCGGTGTAGGTCCTGGTGAAGCTTGCTATGCCGATATTCAGGTACCTAGTGACTTCCTTCAAGTGTCATCAGAAAGGGGTGTCGTCATCCGGTTGAGTGAACTTGTTCCCTGGGTCCGCCATCTATAGAGTAGAAATGGAGAAGAGTTAGAAATGAGTAGAGAATAGTACCCTGTGGCTTTTCCTAGTGGTCGCGTCCTATAGTCAGCGTGTGCTCTGATACCATCTTGTAGCGACCCGATCCCAATGTACCGTAGTCTCTATTCTTAAGTGTCATCCCTGGATCGGTATTGCTGACACAGAAAGTACTCGAGGATTTATAACAGAGTTCAATCACACACTTATTACATCAAGTGTCTCAGAAAGAGTACTTATTACAATAATATGACTGAAGGCCATCTAAATAAGATAACTACAGAAGCATCAAAGATAAATGAGTCCATCCAACTCCACGGCAATACTGAGTGCATGACAATGACCTATCGCATCTTACTCTTCGTCTAAAAATTCTGCAACATGATACGTGGCAGCCGTGTAGGTCAGCACATGCAATATGCTGGCAAGATAACACTATAGAGCAATGAACAAAATAACAACTATCACTACATGTAGATTTGGCTGGTGGAGGCTCTACGGTTATCATTTGCATAAAGCTAATTTTTCCCTACAACAAAGGAATATATTTTATTTAACTACAAATTTTATGTCAGTATTGAGAAGGTTCCTCCAACTCAATCCCAAAATAATAATTATAACCCAACAATTTCATTATGAAAAGTGATGAGATCAAATCAATAATTCAAGTAACAGATACTCAAGATGTCCATTACCGGGGACACGGCTAACCATGATTAGTTTGTACACTCTACAGAGGTTTGCACACTTTTCCCCACAAGACTCGACCACATCCATGATCAGAAGATCGAGACATAGTCTTTCTGAAGCATTAACTCTTTACTCTGGTTAGACAGTACCACCTACTTTCCCCTACATATGCTAGCCTACCATTGAAAGAGGTCTCACAACTTACTCAGCTATGCCAAAGCCCATAATGGCTTGTGGTTGCACACGAAAGTTTCTAGCCTGAATAATATTATGATCCCTTTGAGCCAGGGTGGCAAACCATAGGATTGCTCCAGGTGCCCGCGTGTAGCCACCTTAAGTTTCCCTTAGTTATAAATAACTCTCATATCTTTCATGAATCTCACATACCAATCCATGTCTACGAGCATAGCAAAGCAATGCAATCAAAATGCAGTAACACCCGGGGTTTGAATATAAGACAATAGGTTCCTACCTCATCAACTACTTCCCAATACCCACAAGTTATCAAAGTCCTACTCATGCAATGTTTTAGGGTTGAAACTGATGCATAAAAACTGGGTAATAAAGAGATATGATCAAAGTGTTACTTGCCTTGCTGACGATCAGAAAACCCTAGAGATTCGTAGTAGCAAGCCTCGCACTCCGAAAACACTATGGTGAACAAACAATAGCATACATAAGCACTCAAGCATAATATGCAAAGGTAAAACCAAAACAAAATATCTAAACAGAATGTTCAAGTGAAGAGCTTCGATTTGCAAAAAGAATCAATCGAGTCGGAGTTACGAAACACAAACTATGATAAAAAAGTTCAAATTCATATCTGCTTGAAACCAAATTTTAAATTTCCAAAATCATTTTAAAGTTGTTAATCTGGATAGAGGGGAACAAGAGGAAGATTTTGGTGTTGGTTTCACTCGATTTGGATAAACGAGCAAAAAGTAGTGAGGGTTTGAAGATCAGGGACTAATCTGCGATGAAAATAATTACGGATGGGTCCCTGGCTGAAAATTAAACTAAAAAGAAAAATCTAATGAACGAGCGTTCGCTAACATAAGAAAATGAGCGAATTCGTTCGTTAACTAAACGAATCAGGTGAACACTCGCTATTTAACGAAACCTAAAATAATAAACCGAAAAAAATAAAACCGATCTTTAAAAAAACCACTCGGGTCTTTTCAGTTTATACCGGTTCGGGGATGGGAAACCGGCGGCGGCGGCGCGGTACTCTGGCAAGGCGGCGACAATGGCGTTGGGCGGCCTCGGCAGGGCTAGGCGGCTCGGCGGCAGGGAGCGGCGCGGGCGACGCGAGGCGGCGGCGACAGCGGCGATGGGACAGCTCAGGCGGCGTGGCTTGGGGCGGCGAAGTGGGATGAGGAGGAGAGGGGCGGTGGTGGCGGTATATAAAGGCTTGGGGGGTGTCCGACTTGGGGCTGGGGGCACGAGGCGGCGGCGGGGTCGGACCGGACTCCGACGGCGGCGGCGGCTTCCGTGCGGTAGCCGGACTCGGGGGGGGCGGCTGGGCCGGCTGGGCTTCGACCCAGTCGGTCAAAGAGTTTTTTAAATAATTCCGCTGCAAAGAAAAAAATCCAAAAGAAAATAAATAAAAATCCTAAAATCCCAAAATAATTTTCATGGTCCTCCCCTAATATTTAGGACCACGTGAACAATTTTCTGGGCTAAAATGCAATTTTTTCCTAATTTAACCAAATAAAAATCAAATAAAATTTTTTTTTATTCAAAACTAAATTTCCATTAGTTTCTCGTTGTTCTGAAGAAGTCATATTATCTTCTCTCATTATTTTATTTATTATTGAAATAATTGGAAAAATAATTTCAAATAAAAATCACCTTGATCCAGTTTACCAATTTTTGAAAATTCGAAAATGGAATTTTATGAAAACCTCCAACTCTCTCACATGGTCATCGAGCTGCTTAGGTCTCTTGGATCGAAATGGCCAAATAAACCAAATTCAAAATGCTCAAAATATGGATGCATATGATGACCTAATGATTAACATCCAAATTGAAAATTGGGATGTTAGATCTAATCACCCCCCTCTAGACCTACTTTCGATCCTACAAATTTTCCTATTGAAACTCTTGGAGGTCCTCCTCCACCTAAAGGTGATCCTGTGTTTGAATTAAAACAATTTCTTGATTCACTGTAATATGCTTATCTTGATGAAAAGAAGATATATCGTCTTAATATTCATGTTAACCTTTCAGAGCATGAAGAAAAGAGATTGTTAAAAACTCTGAGGAAGCACCATGCTGCTATTGGATATACTCTTGATGATCTTAAGGGCATTAGTCCCACTCTATGTTAGCATAAAATTAATATGAAGCCTAATGCTAAACTAGTTGTTGATCATCAACGACGATTAAATCCTAAGATGAGGGAAGTGGTAAGAACTAAAATATTAAAGCTTCTGGAAGCAGGTATAATTTATCCTATAGCTAATAATAGAAGGGTAAGTCTTGTTCATTGTGTCCCTATGAAAGGAGGCATTACAGTTGTTCCTAATGGTAAAAATGAACTTATTCCACAAAGAATTGTGACTAGTTATAGGATGGCAATTGATTTTAGAAAACTAAATAAAGCTACTAGAAAAGATCGTTACCCCTTACCTTTTATTGATCACATGTTAGAAAGATTTTCTAAGCATACACACTTTGGCTTTCTTGATGGATATCGCGGTTTCTCACAAATACATGTATCACAACCCGACCAAGAGAAAACCACTTTTACTTGTCCTTTGGGAACTTATGCTTATAGACATATGGCTTTTAGTTTATGCAATGCACTCGCTACCTTTCAAAGATGTATGACTGCTATATTCTCTGGCTTTTGTGAAAAGATTGTTGAGGTTTTCATGGATGATTTTTCCGTTTATGGAACTTGTTTTGATGATTTCTCAAGCAACCTTGATCGAGATCTTTAGAGATGTGAACAAACTAATCTTTTCTTGAATTGGGAGAAGTGCCACTTTATGGTGAATGAAGGTATTGTCTTGGGACATGAAATTTCTGAGTGTGGCATTGAAGTGGATAAGGCCAAAATTGATGCAATTGAGAAAATGCCATGTCCTAAATATATTAAAGGTATCCGAAGTTTCCTTGGTCACACTGGTTTCTATAGGAGGTTTATTAAAGACTTCTCTAAAATTTCTAGGCCTCTTACTATTCTCTTGCAAAAAGATGTTCCATTTTGTTTTTGATGATGGTTGTGTAGAAGCCTTTGAAACACTTTTGCGCCTATTGTTCAACCACTTGATTAGAACTTGCCTTTTGAAGTTCTGTGTGATGCTAGTGATTATGTTGTTGGTGTTGTTCTAGGACAAAGAGTTGATAAGAAAATAAATGCTATACACTATGCTAGCAAAAATCTAGACAGTCTCCAAAGAAATTATGCCAATACTGAAAAAGAATTCTTAGCAGTTGTGTTTGCTTGTGATAAATTCAGATCTTACATTGTTGATTCTAAAGTAATTGTTAATTGTTCACACCAATCATGCTGCTATCAAATACCTTATGCAAAGGAAAGATGCTAAACCTAGACTTATTAGGTGGGTTCTTTTGCCAAAAGAATTTGACTTGCATGTTACTGATAGAAAGGGAGCTGAGAATCCCGTAGGTGATACCTTGTATAGGTTAGAAAATAATCTTGATGACCCACTACCCACTGATGATAGCTTTCCCGATGAGCAACTAGCAGTCATACATGCTTGTTGTAATACTCCTTGGTATGCAGGCTATGCTAATTATATTATTGCTAAATTTATACCACCTAGTTTTACATACCAACAATAGAAAATAAATCTTCTTTGATTTAAGACATTACTTTTGAGATGACCCACATCTTTATAAAGAAGGAGTAGATGGTATTATTAGACATTGTATACCCGAGCATGAATAGGAACAAATCCTACGGAACTATCACTCCGAAGTTTACGAAGGACACTGTCGGTGTCAAAACCGGCGGATCTCGGGTAGGGGGTCCCGAACTGTGTGTCTAAGGCGGATGGTAACAGGAGGCAGGGAACACGATGTTTTACCCAGGTTCGGGCCCTCTTGATGGAGGTAAAACCCTACGTCCTGCTTGATTAATATTGATGATATGGGTAGTACAAGAGTAGATCTACCACGAGATGAGAGAGGCTAAACCCTAGAAGCTAACCTATGGTATGATTGTATGTTGTTCTTCTGTCCTACGGACTAAAACCCTCCGGTTTATATAGACACCGGAGAAGGTTAGGGTTACACAAGGTCGGTTACAAAAGGAGGAGATATCCATATCCGTACTGCCTAGCTTGCCTTCCACGCCAAGTAGAGTCCCATCCAGACATGAGACGAAGTCTTCAATCTTGTATCTTCATAGTCCAATAGTCCGGCCAAAGGATATAGTATGGCTGTCCGAAGACCCCCTAATCCAGGACTCCCTCAGTAGCCCCTGAACCAGGCTTTCAATGACGATGAGTCCGGCGCGCAGTATTGTCTTTGGCATTGCAAGGCGGGTTCCTCCTCCGAATACATCACGGAAGAATTTGAATACAAGGATAGTGTCCGACCCTACAAAATAAGTTCCACATACCACCATACAGAGAATAATATTTTCAAAAATCTAATTTGCTGACTTGTTTTGGCAGCATGACATTATGTCATGGTCCGGTGATTATTCAAACCGTTGCCTTTAACTAGTCCCGCACATAACGCGAGACAGTTTTTTGACACGTCTTGTCAAAGCAGAGATCGTGTCCCCTTATCACGGGATTCTCATCAATACGGGCGTGGGTAACCCAACCATGTCTAGGACTCCTAGGTTATAGGCAAGTCCCAAACGGCTACGGAGAGGACGCTTGATATTCACCCTCTTTATAAAGGGACAAGGCTTTTACTTTTTTCCCTCCCGTGCTCAATTGAATCCTTCCCCCACATCGAGTTCTAACACCCAAAGCCCAGGTCAGGTGCTTCGGACCTTCAATCATGTCCGGACCTAGCCTTCAAGGCCGATGGATGCCCTCCTCCGTTACGGAAGAAGACATCAAGAAGTTGAGGGAGGCCAGATACCTGACCGCCGAGGTTTCGCATCGGCTGCCTGCCCAAGGGCAGGTCGTCCCACTTCCTCCGAGGTTTAGGCCTCACTTTGGATCCCTTCGTTAGGGGGTTGATGTTTTATTACGGGCTAGATTTCCACGATCTAGCCCCGGACTCCTTTCTCCATATCTGGGCATTTATTGTCGTATGTGAGGCCTTCCTCCGCATTACCCCTCACTTCGGCCTGTGACTCAAGACCTTCGATGTGAAGCCGAAGCGGGTCTCCACTGCTACCCATTCCGACCGAGGGAACGGGTGCCTCCGTGAGGGAGGATAACCCAGGGGAGGAATCTGGCATTCTCTCACCCCGGGGAAGGAAGAGGACTACCCCTGAAGATCCGGAAACCACGGTTTCCAAACGGGAGAAGAAGTCTCCACCAGAGGGTCCTGCCTTGGAGGGTGCTCTTGCCGCACAAAGTCCGCGCGGGGATCTGCTCTCTAACGAGCTATAAGTAATCAAAAAGTACTTTAATAGTGAAGATATTACTACTTCACTTCTGAGGAAAATAACCGAAGCATTTATCTTGCAGTTCGGATCTTAGCCCTTCCCAGCAGAGCTCGTCTTCGGGGGATCTTCTTCCGGAGATGATGGAGAGCGAAACGCCTCCCCCGGACTCCCTCGCTCAAGAAGCGGGCGACCTTGAAGTGTCATCACGGAGGGCCTCTCAGGATCCGACGAGGCCAGGAGATAATCCTATAGTCACCCGAAGTCCTCAGCGTCCGGCTCAAAAAAGAGTCCGGCATCGTCTGGTATGCGGTCGGACGTACTGAGGGAGCTGTTGGAGCGAGCGGCCATCTCAGAAGAACACCGTTCGTTAATGGGTACGGTGATGGAAAGAATTTTGTCCGCCGAAAGCGGATTGCATGAAGCCTTTATGAGTCTACTGACAGGCTTTGAGGTACGTGATACTTTTTGATAGTACCGCACATTTTTAAGTGTGCCCTGTGTAGATAGTAGCCCCTAAGACTCTGGTTGTCGTCGAGAACGGCGGCGAACAGAGGATCGTAGTCCCAGGTAGTAACCAAACCGCCTTTATGTGCAGGTGGTGGAAGCTCCGGTGGCTAGCCGGACTAATGAGTTTGTCGAACTAAAGCGGCAACTGGATGTGGCAGATGCCGACATCGAGCTTGTTAACAAGCGGCTTGACGGCACAGGGTAAGTAATGCTTTCTGGTGAATTTCACATAGTAAGAGCAGCATGATGCCAGTATCTTTAATATGTTGTGACTGTAGATGGGGCTGCCACCATGGAGACCCTTCGGGCGGAACTTGCTTGAGCCAAAGAACAAACAAGGAGTAGTAATGCGGCTGCTTTGAAGGCGGCCGAAGAGTTGAGGGCCGAGAAGGCCGCGCATTGCGAGAGCAAAGAGAAAATGGCCAAAATGGCTGTAAAGTTAAAAGACACTGCCGACCGTTGCCAATTCCTTGAAGAAGAAACCCGAGTGAAGGCGACGGACCTTGAAAAGGCCACGATGACAACCAAAGACACCCGCTCTGCTATGAGAGCGAAGAAGGAGGAGCTGCGTGAAGCCGGGGATATTGCGGCTGGGAAGCCCTTCATGCTGAGGAGGAAGTTCGGAGATCCACGGTATGCCCCTCTGGATCAGCTATGGAGTTCGGCAGACGCATATATGGACATGGCGGCGAGCGCTACAGATGCGGCCAAATACTTCCAAGGTCAAACAGATCGTGAAGTGGACAAGCTGTTCTGGTCGCAATTCAACGTTCCAGAGCGTTCGCTTCCATTGACTAATCAGCTAGCCGAATGGGCCGAACTCAATAGGTTGTCCGGACTCGCCATGAGGTCTGTCGTGGATCAGCTGTGGCCGGAAAAGCCGAAGCCGAACAGCTATTTCAGCTTAGTGCAACAGTTCCTTGGTGCAGTGTTGGGCATCAATGTGATGAAGAGGTCGGCGTGCATAGAAGGCTCGTGGATGGCCCTTGCCCGTGTTAAAGCATACTGGGCGGAGATGGATGCTACCACTGTTGCGGCGCAGGGTTCGGCCATAGGCCAAGTTGCTGCCGAGCACTATTTCGAAGAGGTTCTCGAGGGTGCTCGTTTGATAGAGGCCCAGTGCTCGAAGAATATTATGTTTGAGTGACATGTATTCCCATTGTAAACACAATGTTTTATGAAATTTATTAAGGCTGTGTTTATACTTTTGCCTGAAAGTAATTATGATGCCTCCTGTGCGGCCGTTTATGTATACATGTGTATAACCTGAAAGATTGCAGTCGTCGGCTTCAGCCCCCACGCATATAATGCGGAGGTGTTCGCAGAAGACGCGTGTTCACACTTAACCCAACGTCTTGGCCCTAATAAGGAGGTGATAGCGTAGCAAACGAGGCAACCGGACAAAAATGCTTTAACACTTTCACTTAGCCATAGGAGTTTGACGGTGGGGCTACTATATAGCCCCTGGTGGCTCCGCACGCTCCCGAATTTGGGGCGCGTACATGCCTGGCCGAGAAACATCCCTTCGTTAAGGCGGAGGAATTCTAACATTCTGATAGGTCATCGAGTGGTTGACCAGTCTCACGCTATATCACGACAGTTAGTTTTCGGCTTTCTCTACTGAGGTGCTCGTCCGGATGACCCGAGGCACAATCGCAGTAGTTCTCCTAGTGCTACCTTAGCCGATAGAGCGGAACGTAAGGTACCAAAACATAGGAGCCGGGCAAACCCAACATTTGACCAAAGACATGATTCGGAGCTGATGCATATAAGGCCAAATTCGCGACGTCGAACACTCCCTAAGGTATCCGGTCTTTATGGTATAAACCGGGCCTAAATCGTGCCCTTTGTAAGAAGCCCCTGGTGTCCAGGTACGTGCATTATTCTAACAAGGCCACATGCCAAGACGCCAGCATCCTTCTCAATTGTACTGAGAATCCAAGGGATGTGTATCAACAAGAGACAATAAAAAAGGTTGACGCAGGGTCTTAATCTAAAAAGAATCCTTGGGATGGGTCCCTGCTGCACGTCTACGCCTGTGTCTCCGTTGTGCCGTATCTTGGACGGGTGTAGCACAGTGGTCATCTGTAAAAGAGAGGAACTTAGGTGAAAAGTTGTCGTGCAAA
This sequence comes from Triticum urartu, assembly GCF_056163025.1. NCBI lineage: Eukaryota > Viridiplantae > Streptophyta > Magnoliopsida > Poales > Poaceae > Triticum > Triticum urartu. The sequence goes on from NC_141878.1 coordinate 225,433,735, forward strand.
AAGGTAGGTTTTAAAGAAACCATGTAAATTTCAAGATGAGTAAAAATTGCCACTTGTCTGCGCGTGTTGAGCCCCTTGTGTTTATGATAGGGGTGTGGCCATCAAACCTGTACGAATTTCATGTAGCTGCACCGGACTCGTCTAACCATGTCCGTGGTCTTGACGACCTATCGAATACTTTAGTTGGTGAGGCCGTTTTAGTGTGCGGCTGCCGCGGCAGCCGCACCCTCCTCGGCGCGCAGGGATCGCTCAATATTTCCATTTACTGTAATGATGCCACGTGGACCGGGCATCTTAAGCGTGAGGGAAGCGTAATCGGTATTGCATTAAAGCGAGCGAAAGCTTCGCGTCCAAGTAGTGCTTGATAGCCACTTTGGAACGAAGCAATGTGGAAGGTTAAATTTTCGCTACGGAAGTTATCGAGGAAGCCGAATATAACTTCTAGTAGCAGGGAGCCCGTGCAATGAGCCCCTGGGCCTGGCGTTACTCCTTTAACGGTAGTATTGCTGAGGCAAATTTTCGTTGGGTCTATCCCCATTTTGCGGATTGTGTCCTGATATATCAGGTTTAGACTGCTGCCACCGTCCATCAGGACTCGTGTGAAGTGGTATCCGTCAATTATTGGGTCTAATACCAAGGCAGCCCATCCTGCACGCCGGATACTTGCTGAGTAATCCCGATGGTCAAAAGTGATCGGTTGAAACGACCAGTGGTAGTACTCCGCGGTGATAGGCCCTTGGGCATAGTTATCTGGGAGTGCCGCTTTGTTTCTCCCCTTGATCACGTGTAACACGTTTACTGTTTTGACTTCTGGTGGAAATTTCTTTTGTTCCCCAGTATCTTGCTTGAGAGGCTCATCCTCGTCTTCGCTTGGTGTATCCTCCCCCTTGTGTACGGCGTTGAGCTTGCCGGACTGCTTGAAGACCCAACATTCTCTGTGGATATGATTAGCGGGTCTACCAGGGGTGCTATGGATCTGACATATTTGGTCCAGAATTTTGTTGAGGCTGGACAGTTCATCTCTGGCGCCTTTAGAGGGCGGCTTTTGCTGACCTGGCCGAGAGCTTCTAAATCCGGCGTTCACCGCCGTGCTCTTCGGGTTGTCTTCTTTATTCCGACGCTTATTATTTTTGCTGCGTCGTGATTTCCCGTTTTCATCTCTAACTTCGGATGTACTTGGGTCGCTGGTGATGCATCTGGCTAGCCAGCTGTCCTCACCCGCACAAAAGCGGGTCATGAGGCTTGTTAATGCTGCCATTGTTCTCGGCTTTTCTTGGCCGAGGTGTCTAGCAAACCATTCGTCGCGGACGCTATGCTTAAAAGCTGCCAAGGCTTTGGCGTCCGGATAGTCAACTATTTGGTTCTTTTCAGTAAGAAACCTATTCCAAAGCTTTCGGGCTGACTCTCCGAGCTGTCGAGTTATATGACTCAAATCGTCCGCATCCGGGGGTCGGACATAAGTCCCTTGAAAATTTGCCCGAAAAGCGTCTTCGAGCTCTTCCCAACTTCCAATGGAGTTTTCGGGGAGGCTTTTAAGCCAGTGCCGAGTTGGCCCTTTGAGCTTGAGGGGTAAGTACTGTCGGCGCAGCGTCCTCCCTTCCTCTTTGGTGCAAAGGGGGCAAACGCAGCCGCGGAGTACCGAGGCATCAGGCAAAGGTTGCCATTTCGGTGCAACGAGACCAAGACCAGGAGGACTACGAGACGGAGGTCACTGTGGAGCCCAAGACGGCGTCATCACCAGAGCTTTGCGCAGGCGAAGACTACTTTTGTCAGGATAGTTGATACTAGATGTCCCCCTTAAAATTAGCCCGCCATTGTTGGCTCCCTTCCCGCTCGATATTTGGGAAGAGGACCAGGGCCTCTATAAATAGGACCAGCCACCCACAGGCAGAAAAAGAGAGAGTTGGAGAGACAGAAAGAGAGAGAGAGGCTAGAGGCTAGGGAAGAAAGAGCTGGCCAGAGAGTTGGAAAGATAGAGAAGGTCAGGTAGAGAGAGAGAGGGGGGTGACTGAGCTCCTCCCAGCAGTTCATCGCCCCAGCCAAGAGCAGACCCTCGCGAGGCTGTTCTTCCTTGTATTGTTCATCATCATCAGCCCAAGAGGCAATCCACCACACCACACACTGGAGTAGGGTATTACACCACAACGGTGGCCCGAACCAGTATAAACCCTGTGTCTCTTGTGTTGTTCTTTACTTTGTTTAGATCCTAGTAAGGCGGAGGAGTGCAGGTAGGTAGGAGGCAAAATCTCCGCGCGCACCCCAGTGTTCGAACCTCAAGGGTCTGCCAGAACCCGAAATCCGACATTTGGCGCGCCAGGTAGGGGTGCGCCGGGATTCGTCTTCCACCGCCCCGTTCTCCTCCGACCATCACGCCCATGTCTGACGCTCGTCGAGCCCGCGCCGAGCACCGGGCCGCGCTCGCTGCCCGCGATGCCCAGACGGCCCCTGTCGGCGGGCATCCTCGCCGTTCCCCGTCACGTGCCGTCAACGCCGCCACCGGCCCGGCAGGAGACGAGCAGCAAGTATCGTCCCAGCATCCGTCCGTGCGGCAAGACGGCCGCACCGCAACTACCTCGCTCACCCCAGCTGGTTCTTCGTCCCGCGCGCTCCGTGCGCCCATGGAGGCTCGGGCTGCACTCATCGCGGCGAACGAGCTCCTGCACTACCGTCCCGTCAATGATGTGTACGAAGAATGGCTCGACCGCGTCGCCGAGCTGGTCCGCGCCACAGGGGGCTCTCCTGCGCCGTCCGTTCCGCTGCACCGCACCCCGCCCCGCGCGGGCGATGAAGCTCCGGCGGCGCCCCGGCCACCTCCTCCTCAGGAAGGCGCCATGGCTCCAAGGCGCGTGGCCCCTGGGCGGAGCCCGCTCCGTCAGGCGCCAGCGCAGCAAGAGCAGAGCTGTCAAGAAGTCCCTCGTCCGCAAGAAGCTGCCCGGGCGCTCCCTGCTCCAGCACGTCGCGACCATGCTCCTGCTCCCATGCGTCAAGACCCCGCGCTGCTCCTAGCTGTGGCGCGTGGGGACATGCAAGACCAAGTTCCCCGTCATCCAAGGCCTCTCGTGGCCACAGCAGGCTACCGCGCCTTCACCGCCGAGCTACGCAATGTCGCATGGCCCGGCAAGTTCAAGCCAGACTTGCCTCCTCGCTACGATGGCATGGCTGACCCTGCGGAGTTCCTCCAGCTCTACGAGCTGGGCATCGAAGCTGCCAATGGAGACGAGAAGGTCATGGCGAACTGGTTCCCCATGGCACTCAAGGACGGGGCCCGCACCTAGCTCCTGAACCTGGCTCCAGGCACAATCTCCTCCTGGGATGAGATGCGCACCCACTTCATCGCCAACTTCCAAGGCACTTGCGACCGGCCACCCGCCATGAGCGACATGCGCCGCATCAAGCAACAGCCCGGGGAGACCCTGCAGAAGTACATCCAGCGCTTCAACAACGCGCGCCGCAAGATTCCCAAGGTGACTGAGGAGGCCATCATCTCGGCCTTCTCCGACGGCGTGCGCGACGTCAAGATGAAGGAGGAGCTGGCAATGCATGAAGACCTGTGCACTTCCCTGGAACTGTTCAACCTGGCAACCAAGTGCGCCAGAGCCGAGGAAGGGCGTCTCTCCCTCCTCGAGCTGCCTGCCGCAGACCCAGAAGAGAAGAAGCCCAAGGCCAAGGATGTGAAGCGCAAGGGGGTTGCCATGCTTGTGGCAGAATCAGACACCAGGCGGGGCAGAGATCAGCCTGAACCTTCCCCGGTACTGTGTGTACCACGACCTCCACACCCACAACACCAATGAATGTCAAGAGCTCTGAGCTGTGCGAGAAGGAAGGATCGGCCGTCGCCCCGACCGCAGTGACCGGGGCTACGGCCGAGGAGGAGGAAGGAACGCAGGACGCTGGGAAGACCGTGGCGTGCGCCAAGGGTGGCGCGATCAACCTCGCGAGGATCGCTGGCAAGACCTGCCTCGCGAGGGAGGCTCGAGGGATCAGCCTCGCGAGGGATACTGGAGGGATCAGCCTCGCGAGGATCGCCCGCAAGGCAACGCAGGCCTCCCACCGCTGCCACCGCTGCCAAGGAGAAACAAAGACCGCCACCAGGACGAGGGGGCTGGGGGCTTCCAGGAGCCGCGCGCGATCGCCTGCATCCTGGGCGGGGCACAAGCCCCAGCCTCTCAGCACATCTTCAAGCAGTTCGCCCGCGAAGTGAACGCAGTCCTCCCCAGGCTCGAAGCCACGCACCCTCTCAGGTGGTCAGCGTGCGCCATCACCTTCAGCTCAGCAGATCAGCTCAAGTGTGCGGCTACAGCCGGAGTCCTCCCGATGCTTTGTTCCCCAATCATCAGCAACGTGGTGGTCACTAAGACCCTCATTGATGGCGGGGCAGGGCTCAACGTCCTATCCGTGGAAACATTCAACAACCTCCAAGTGCCCTACAGCCAGCTTCAGCCAACCAAGCCTTTCTCCGATATTACCGACGGCTCCACGGTCCCGATTGGGCAGGTCCGCCTCCCTGTCACCTTCGGGGCACGCGACAACTACCGCACCAAGCTCATCGACTTCGACGTCGCTCACATTCGCCTGTCGTACAACGCCATCCTTGGGTACCCAGCGCTGGCCAAGTTCATGGCCGTAACTCACCACGGCTACAATGTCCTCAAGATGCCAGGAAGCGGCGGAGTCATCACTGTGCCATGTGAAGAGAAGGACGCGGTGTGTTCCCTGGAACGAGCCTTTCAGGCCGCGTCACTGGAAGACCCGGATCGTGGAAGCAGGAGGCCTCCCGAGACCGCCCCTAAGAAGAAGAAGACATCGTCCGGCCTGACCACTCAGGAGGCAGGCCCCTCTGGGCCCGCGCCTGCCCGGGGGGAACCTCCTTACATCGCATAGGAAAGCGCTCCCGGCGCCCTCCTCAGGCAGGGCTCGGGGGCTCTCCCCTGGAGGGCCACCGACCTAGCCAGGGTCACGAGGGAGGCGCTTGGGCACCACATGGAGGCGTGTTTCGAAGCACGTTTCCCTCAAGAAGGAGCAAGTCAAGGAGACCCAGACCCTCAGGAGTTCGTCAGCAAGGCCATTCAGGAGCTACAGGAGTCAAGAGTCATGAAAGGTAGTCGCCGCCTACCAGTAGTGGCTCCCCATCCAGGCGAGGATGGTGGGCTGCGCGTCTGCATCGACATACCAGGGCTCAACCGAGTCGCCTCTCTGGAGCGCCTCTGGCCCTCGCGAGTGGGGCGCTACGGAGGCCCACCCCACAGCTACGTTCGCATGCCTTACGGTTTGCCGAACGCGGCTGACACGTACCAGCGCCTCATGAGGGGCATCACGGAGGCACGGGAGGCCAGGCGGTCCGCAGCCCTGGCAGGGATGGAGATGGCCCGTGAGGAGCCACCAGCGCCTCTGGAGCCTCCCGAAGCCCCTGGGCCTGGGGGCTCGTGAGGATCGGCTCCCGCTGCCCACCGAGCTTGCTACACCAACGCTCCTTCGTCCTCAACATCATCAGGTGACATCTTCTCGAGTTCTATTTCCAGCTGGGAGCGCCCCCCCCCCCCAGGGCTGCATTATTCCCAGGCCGCGTGGGTCCGTCCCTGCAGCGTGTATCCCTTTTTATTCCATGTTGTTAGCTTACCTTGTTGGGGGCGCCCCTCGGGCTGCATGATCCCCAAGCCGCTCGGGCCAGGCCCAGTGGCATGTATCCCATTTGCGTTTATTTCCGATCATGCGTTAGACTCACCATGCTTGATTATTTGATGCCGGTCCACGGCACCTCTTCTTCTCCATGCCGACCACTTGCACGTTAAAGGGGGGGGTACCTGAGCACCGCGACTCAGGGCTCTTACTGGCCCTCCAGCCCTCACCCTCTGGCCTTGTCCATGGCATCACGACCTGGCATACCAGCGACGGCTGGGACCAGCTCGAGTGCCGGGACCCGAGGACGTAGAGTGCCAACATCTAACCAAATTTGCAGGGACACATCACAAGATAAGGCCCAGTGCCAGGTGCAACCCGCCTAGAGGTAGGGCCCCGTGAGTCCCGCGCTGGCTCACGGGTGCCCAGATACACCTCGCCAGGCCCTACCATGCCAGCCACGTGTCAGGGCGGGGCTGTACACGCCCCGGGGGCTCCTCCTGGAGGGGGGCCCCCTCCCACGTACTAGTGGAAGCACCATGCTCCGCGCTGGCTGACGACACTACCGAGGAGCGGCTATGCCCGTACACATACGGTTGCGCTATGCTCCGCTGGTGATAAACAACTGAGGGTGGCCCTCGGGCCGCACCAATCTCAGGGAGCCCAGAGCTCAGTGTCTAGCCTCATCGTAATGCCTCCCCTCGGGAGTGCCGCACGAGGGGGCTAGGCACGGGGGCTGCGCCTGGGTCACACCCAGACGCACGCCGCTCAGCCAGGTCCCCCGGGCCTGGTTCGTCACGCGTCTCTCCCCGAGCGGAGCCAAGGTACGAAGGCCGTTTGAGCGTCAAGGGGGACTCCTGAGCATCGCGACTCAGGAGCCTAACTGGTCACGTAGCCCCTCACTCTGTGGCCCCATCCTGGTTTCCGGTCGGGACCAACGCTGGGTGAGGTACGCGCGTGGCCAGGCTCTGCAGACATAGAACTGTAGATCCACCCGCATCACGCCTCCTTACTAGCTGTTCGTGCGTCAAGGGGGACTCCTGAGCATCATGACTCAAGAGCCTAACTGGTCACGTAGCCCCTCACTCTGTGGCCCCGTCCTGGTTTCCGATCGGGACCAACGCTGGGTGAGGTACGCGCGCGGCGGGGCTCTGCAGACGTAGAACGGTAGATCCACCCGCATCACACCTCCCTACTTGCTGTTCGTGCGCCAAGGGGGACTCCTGAGCATCGCGACTCAGGAGCCTAACTTGTCACGTGGCCCCTCACTCCTTGGCCCCGTCCTGGTTTCCGGTTGGGACCAATGCTGGGTGAGGCATGCGCGGGGCCGGGCTCTGCCGGCGTAGAACATAAGCAAGTAGGAAGGAAAGGCACAAATTTCAAGGAATTCAAAAGCAAATATTACAGTCCACACTGTTATCTCGATACCAAATGCAAGTTTAAACGCCTCCCCGAGGCATGATACATGTGCAGGAATTAAAGGCAGGACAGGAGTTGCGACTGAGTCACTTGTCGGTGATGGAGCAGCGCGGATTGGGTACGCCTCACGGAGCGGTGGGGTCGGCAGCGCCTTGCTCCGGCTGGGTGCTGATGGCCTGGAACTTCCCCAACAGGGCATTTGCGTGACCCTTCACGGCCTCGGCAGCGGCAGCGGCACACTCGCCGCTCACTGGCTCCAGCAGGCTGTCGAGGTCGACACCGGGATCGCGAAGGTAGATGTGGGTGAGGACCCGCGTCATTGCTTCAGAAGACAGGACACACGCCTCGGCCTCGGCCGCGGGGCCAAGGCCAAGGGCGACATCTTCAAGGGCGTGAACCAGGAAGGGAAGCAGCTTGGCGGGGCCGTCCCCGGCGCCAGCCAGTGGGCTCTCCAGGCTGCTGTCGTAAAGCGTCCTCAGTGAGGAGCGAGCCCTCGCCTCCATCTCCGCGAAGGCCACGCGGTCCTCGGCAAGAACCAGGGCCTCGTCGTCCAGCTTGGCCTTCCTCGCCCCCAACTCCTGCTCCAGCACGCCTAGGCGGTCGCAGTGTTTCTTGAGCTTGACCTCCCTCTCCTTGAGAGCCGCCTCGCGAGCCTTCACGCTTTCTTCCTACTCTTGGCGAAGGCGGACCTCATTCGCGAGCTGGTCCCGCAAACCTTGCAGTTCGCCCTCCAGTGCCTTGCAACGGCCACAGACGTTGACCACCTCCCCCAGGGCCGCATCACGAGCAGCCTTCGCTTCAAGGACGGCCTGTTTCTCCTCGTCGCATGTCGTCGAGGCCTGGACCAGCGCTGCCCGAATCGAAGCGTCGGAGCGAACCCATCCTGAAGCCAGCTCCAAGCGCACGGCCACCGAGCGGGGGTCGGCGCCAAGAAGATCCTGACGCAGTCGATCCAGCTCAGCAACAGCATGATCCAGAACGGCAGAAGGAGTCGGAGAGACAGCAGCCGGTGGAGTAGGAGGAGAAGGCGGCAGCGCGGTCACAGCATCCTGAGGCGGAGTCTGCCGCGCCCCGACAGCCGAAGTGGCGGCGGCAGGCAAGAGCACCTCGGGAGCCACTTGGGCCGTGGGGGCTGAGCTCGCCCCAGCCGACTCAGCCAGGCCTCGCGAGGACGACCGGGCAGGAGAATCCTGTGCGTCGCGGTCACCCTCCTTCACGGGCAGAAGCGCTGCCACGGATGGAACCTCGGGAGCCCCCTTTGGCCTCTTTGCGGCGGGCGCCAGCCTATCCAAGAGATGCGGACGTCAAGCTTCAGAAGCAGAGCAAGAGATAAAGACAAGAATCGAACACTTATGGGTCGTCGCCAGTGAGCTCAAGCGGCCTCCAGCCAAATTTGAAGCCTGAAAGCCGGCTGGAAGGGTCAACCTCGGGAAGCTTGGAGGCGGAAGGCGCATCTGCGGTCCGCCCCAGGGCCGGGGCAGACCCGCGGGAGATCAGCCCGGTCCTGTCCTTCTTAGGGATCGGGGGTGAGCTCCTGCCGTCCTGCTCGTCGTCGTCTTCGTCGTCATCCTCGTCGCCATCGCTTGGAGAGAGGCGGAGAACGCGGGACCCGCGCCGGGGGAGGGGGGCCCTCGACTCTCCGTCAATCGCCTCGGAGTCAGGCCCCTTTCCCCGCTCCCCTCCTTCCTCCTCTTCGCTGGAGTCGTCGGAGGGCACGTCCACCGATTCCTCGGGAGTTTTCGCGGGCACGGGCCCATCCCCGTTGAAGACGGGCATGGACTCCACTACCTGCTCCCAGTCGTCGCAGAGGAACAAGGGCGTAGGAGCGCCCGCCAACCTCGCCACATCGCCCCCGACCAGAGATTGGAGGACCGCAGCCAGATCTCCGTCGGCTAAGGCCGCGGGGCTCGGACGGGGCCTCCACATCGGAAGTGAGTACCGCCGAAGCGGAGCCAGCTGGTGCTCCAGGAATACCCTCAGCAGCGATGCGCCGGTCAGCTTCGCCGCCGCCATGTTGGCCGGCCTCAGATCTGCGTCCATCTTCTCCAACATCAGCTTCGCGCGGGGGTCCGTGAGCTTCGCTCAACCCCAATCGCTGGAGCTCGTGGGCTGCTCCGTGGGCAAGATCAGCCGAGGATGGATGCGCCCAGCATCCACCAAGACCCACTTGCTCCTGAAGCCCTCAATCCTTTTCCCGGGGTTCGAAATGGCAATGGCACCACCGTACGCGACGAAGCTTGTGCACGCGGAAGCAGTACCACGAGAGGTCCGGAGGTAGAAGTAGTGGCGCAGCAAGGCCACTGAAGGCTGCACCCCTATGTGAGCCTCGCAGTAATAGGCGAAGATCGCCAGGAGAAGGACGGAGTTGGGGTGGAGATGCAGGGCTTGTAGCTTATAGTGGCGGAGGACAGAAAAGAAGAACTCGGAGAAGGGAGGCACCAGGCCAGCAGCAATGGCACTTACAAAGAGCGGGTAGAAGGTGCTCCCATGACCCTCAGGGGTGGCGGAGCCGGCTTTGAACACCTTCGCCCCATTGACGCCCCGCGCGGTCGCCATCCGGCGCAACCGGGCGAGGCTCGCCTCCGACACGTTCGGCAGATCCAGGGCAGACGAGTACCAAGCTACGGCCGGGGGCTGACGAGGCGCCATGGCTTCCTAGGTCACACGGACGGAGTGGATCTGGAAATTTTGGAGGAAGGAAGGAGAGGCACAAGAAAGGGGATCTGAGCAGCAATCGGGGAAAGCAAGAAGCAAAGCCTAGGTGGATGCCGCTCCTTTATCAACTCGCGCGGTTGCTAAGGCGCCCATGACCAATCAACCGCCACGTGGCGCCCAAGGCCGCAGGCTGTTAGGGCCCGCGGCGCTTCGCTCTTGCCCTTCCGCCTCCCTGCACGGCCAAGTCCGGGCGCGCCTTGGTCCCGGGGGCTACTGTCGGCGTTCTGGGAACGGGGGTCCCCAAACTTGCCTGCCTGCGGCCTGCGGCGTGGCTCAAAGGGGGGCCCAGCGCGGCCCATCTTCACCAACACAAACCCAAGACCCTCGCTAGGGGCCAAGCCTCGTGGGGCGGACGACGCGGAGCTTCCTCAGGCGCGGCCTCGTCAGGCTGGCTCACGAGGAGGCGGAGAGATCAAGGCGGGGTACCTCACGAGGTGCCCGTGATGCAAGCCATGACGACCGGGGGCGCCAGGCGGGTGCCAGCCCGCGCAGCGTCCTCCCTTCCTCTTTGGTGAAAAGGGGGCAAGCGCAGCCGCAGAGTACCAAGGCATCAGGCAAAGGTTGCCATTTCGGTGCAACGAGACCAAGACCAGGAGGACTATGAGACGGAGGTCACCGTGGAGCCCAAGACGGCATCATCACCAGAGCTTTGCGCAGGCGATGACTACTTTTGTCAGGATAGTTGATACTAGATGTCCCCCTTCAAATTAGCCCGCCATTGTTGGCTCCCTTCCCGCTCGATATTTGGGAAGAGGACCAGGGCCTCTATAAATAGGAGCAGCCACCCACAGGCAGAAAAAGAGAGAGTTGGAGAGACAGAAAGAGAGAGAGGCTAGAGGCTGGGGAAGAAAGAGCTGGCTAGAGAGTTGGAAAGATAGAGAAGGTCAGGTAGAGAGAGAGAGAGGGGTGACTGAGCTCCTCCCAGCAGTTCATCGCCCCAGCCAAGAGCAGACCCTCACGAGGCTGTTCTTCCTTGTATTGTTCATCATCATCAGCCCAAGAGGCAATCCACCACACCACACACTGGAGTAGGGTATTACACCACAACGGTGGCCCGAACCAGTATAAACCCTGTGTCTCTTGTGTTGTTCTTTCCTTTGTTTAGATCCTAGTAAGGCGGAGGAGTGCAGGTAGGTAGGAGGCAAAATCTCCGTGCGCACCCCAGTGTTCGAACCTCAAGGGTCTGCCGGAACCTGAAATACGACAAGTACTTGATGGCATGGAGATCATCTCCTTGAGCCATATGGATATGGAGGATGTAGTCCTCAATCCAGACCCCAGGGTCTATTGTTCCGTCGTATGCCTCTATGTTTACGGGTTTGAATCCCTCTGGAAATTTCATGGTCCAGCACCTCATCGGTGAAACATAGGGGATTGCGGCACCCCTGTATCTGGGTGTACCGCGTTGTTCGGATGTTTGTTGTGTTGCATCGTATGCTGGAGCGCGCTTGTGTGGTCCATAGATGGATCTGGTTGCGCCGTCCTTTTGATGCGAGCCCTCGCGTGGATCGCGTATTGGCTTATGTGTGGCATTGTTTGCCGCTCTATGTTGGCCGTGAGGACGTCTATCCGGCCAGGTGGCTGTTTTGATTTTTGGTTGCGGGGGATCTAAGGCCTCCTCATCAAACTCGGGTAGCAACTTCCTCTTCGGGTAGCTCTTGGCGGGGCGATTACCCCCGTACTTCGCTGCTGCATTGAGTACTTTGCTCCATCTGATTCTGAGTGTGTCTTGTGCAGCCTTGAGTCTTTGCTTCTGCTTTTTTAGACTCCTCGCCGTGGCAACACGCCTTTGACGGGCATTCTATTGCTTCGGGTGTCTGTGCGGTGTGAGGTCGTCCAGACTATTATCTTTGACAGAGTCAGGTTGTTCGGTTTGATTCTCTGTATTGCCGTGATCCGGCGATGGTTCACCCTGCTCTAACGTTTGGTCTATATGATCATTGTTTCTGTCGAGGCAGGATTTGGAGCGGCGCTTACGCCGCCGCTTTGACTGCTTCTCGAGGGGATAACCCTTCGTTGCGTCCTTCCATTCCTCGTCGTCGTCTTTTGGTGTGTTCACCATGTATATGTCATGTGATGAAGTGGGCGTCCAGTGCCCTATGGGCAGTGGTTCCTGTTCGTCTCATGCATCGTCGTCCATACCGTTGATGTCTTCAGAGTCGAGGTCGAGCATGTCGGTTAAGTCATCGACAGTGGCTACTAAGTGGGTGGTGGGTGGGCGGCGAATTTCTTCGTCATCCGCATCCCAATCCTGCCAGACATAGTTCGGCCAGGATCCTCCTGACAAGGAGAGGGACCTTAATGTGTTCAGTATGTCGCCAAGGGGCGAGTGCTGAAAAATATCCGTGGAGGTAAACTCCATGATCGGTGCCCAATCGGATTCAATAGGATCGGGCGTAGGCGGTTCGTAGTCTATGGCCGGAGAAAGATCCGGCATTTTAACAATACGGCTCTCGTGCAAGGTAAGGTCGATGTTCGGCTCGATCGCCACTGAGGGTAAGGCCTCCGTGGCGGGGTCCATCCATCCGTCCACTGACGGCGCAACTGGCTCCGAATTGAGGGTCGGAGCGGCTGCCGGTGCGATCTCCTGAACACTGTCTGATGGTAGAGCTAAATCGTACTCATCGTGACCGCGTGACGCACAAGGCAGAGGCTTGAATCCGTCGAAGATCAGGTCTCCGCGGACATCGGCCGTGTAGTTTAAGCTTCCAAACCTGACCTGGTGGCCAGGGGCGTAGCTTTCAATCTGCTCCATATGGCCAAGCGAATTGGCCCGCAGTGCAAAGCCACCGAACACAAAGATCTGTCCGGGGAGGAAAGTCTCACCCTGGACTGCATCACTATCGATGATAGTAGGAGCCATCAAGCCTAACGGCGACGACACAGAGGAACTCTCAATGAAAGCACCAATGTCGGTGTCAAAACCGGCGGATCTCGGGTAGGGGGTCCCGAACTGTGCATCTAGGGCGGATGGTAACAGGAGGCAGGGAACACGATGTTTTACCCAGGTTCGGGCCCTCTTGATAGAGGTAAAACCCTATGTCCTGCTTGATTAATATTGATGATATGGGTAGTACAAGAGTAGATCTACCACGAGATCAGAGAGGCTAAACCCTAGAAGCTAGCCTATGGTATGATTGTATGTTGTTCTTCTATCCTATGGACTAAAACCCTCCAGTTTATATAGACACCGGAGAAGGTTAGGGTTACACAAGGTCGGTTACAAAAGGAGGAGATATCCATATCCGTACTGCCTAGCTTGCCTTCCACGCCAAGTAGAGGCCCATCCGGACACGAGACGAAGTCTTCAATCTTGTATCTTCATTGTCCAACAGTCCGGCCAAAGGATATAGTCCGGCTGTCCAGAGACCCCCTAATCCAGGACTCCCTCAGACACCATGCGGGAGACAGAACTGCACACAAGGTATTACAATCTGGTTTTTATTGGCCTACACTTTTCAATGATGCTCGTAAGTTTGTTTTATCTTGTGATGAATGTCAAGGTATTGGAAATATTGGTAGACGTCAGGAAATGCCTATGAATCCACTTGTTATTAAACCATTTGATGTTTGGGGATTTGATTATATCGGACCTTTTCATTCCTCTAATGGGTATACACATATTTTGGTTGTTGTTGATTATGTCACTAAGTGGGTAGAAGCTATTCCAACTAGTAGTGATGATCATAACACTTCCATTAAGATGCTTAAAGAAGTTATTTTCCCAAAGTTTGGAGTCCCTAGATATTTAATGAATAATGGTGGTTCACATTTTATTAATGGTGCTTTTTTCATAAATTGCTTGCTAAATATGATGTCAATCATAGAATTGCAACCCCTTATCACCCTCAATCTAGTGGTCAAGTTGAGTTGAGTAATAGATAAATAAAGTTAATTTTGCAAAAGACCGTAAATAGGTTTCGAAAGATTTTGTCTAAGAAATTTGATGATGCATTATGGGCTTATAGAACTGCTTATAAAAATCCTATGGGTATGTCTCCATATAAAATGGTTTATGGAAAAATGTGTCATTTGCCTCTTGAATTAGAACATAAAGCATATTGGGTAATTAAAGAACTCAATTATGATTTCAAACTTGCTGGTGAAAAGAGGTTACTTGATATTAGCTCATTAGATGAATGGAGAACCGAAGTCTATGAAAATGCCAAATTATTTAAAGAAAAAGTTAAAACATGGCATGACAAAAGAATCCAAAAACAGGAATCTAAAGTGGGTGAATATGTTCTATTGTACAATTCTTGTTTTAGATTTTTTGCAGGAAACCTTCTCACTAAATGAGAAGGACCACATATCATTGAAGAAGTTTATCGTTCTAGGGCTATCAAGATTAATAATGCCGAAGGCACTAATACAAAGGTGGTCAATGGACAAACAATTAAGCATTGTATCCCAAGTACGCCTATTAATGTTGAAACTAACATATTCAAACCGTGACACCAGAGGAATACATAAATGAGACCTTCCAGAACACTCCAGAACCCTAAAAAGGAGTAGGAGGTACATGATACAGTAAGTAAACCGACTCCAAAAAATCCATAAAAATATTTTCTGTCAGTTTTCGAATATTAGAAAAAATAGAAAAAGAAGAAACACCCGAGAAGGCCACCATGGCGCGCCCTAGTGGGTAGTGGTCCCCTTGGGAGCCTTCCCAACTCTGTTTTCTTATGGTATACTTGTTTCGCAAGAGAAATATTCTTCGTATATACTCTCGGATGTTTTGACCACCGCATTGCGGAAATAGCCTTTGTTCTTGTTTTGTGCTATTTTTCCTGTCAGATCTGAAAATATATTTGATGTCTATTATGCAACTTTATTCTTGTAGACACGTGTTGGGCCTCCAAGCGCAAAGTTCTGTAGGACAGTAGAAATTTTCCCTCAAGTGGATGACCTAAGGTTTATCAATCCATGGGAGGCGTAGGATGAAGATAGTCTCTCTCAAACAACCCTGAAACCAAATAATAAAAGTCTCTTGTGTCCCCAACACACCAAATACAATGGTAATTTGTATAGGTGCACTAGTTCGGCGAAGAGATGGTGATACAAGTGTAATATGGATAGTAGATATTGATTTTTGTAATAAGAACAATAAAAAACAGCAAGGCAACAATTGATAAAATGGAGCACAAACGGTATTGCAATGCATGAAAATGAGGCCTAGGGTCCGTACTTTCACTAGTGTAATCTCTCAACAATGCTAATCTAATTGGATCATATAACCATCCCTCAACATGCGATGAAGAATCACTCCAAAGTTCCTATCTAGCGGAGAACATAAGAAGAAATTGTTTGTAGCTATTCTTTCCGATCGATCTATCCAAGAGTTCATACTAAAATAACACCAAGTTATTCTTTTCGATCCATCTATCAAGAGTTCGTACTAAAATAACACTAAGTTATTCTTTCTGATTGATCTATCAAGAGTTCGTAATAAAATAACACCAAAGCAAATTCGGATTCATAATACTCAATCCAACACAAAGAACCTCAAAGAGTGCCCCAAGATTTCTACCAGAGAAACAAAAGACGAGAACGCGCATCAACCCCTATGCATAGGTTACCCCAATGTCACCTCGGGAATCCGCGAGTTGAGTGCCAAAACACATATCAAGTGAATCAATATGATACTCCATTGTCACCACGGGTATTCATAGCAAGACATGCATACATCAAGTGTTCCCAAATCCATAAAAGTATTCAATCCGATAAAACGAAATATCAAAGGGAAAACTCAATTCATCACAAGATAGAGAGGGGAAAATACCATATGATCCAACTATATTAACAAAGCCCGTGATACATCAAGATCGTGACATCTCAAGAACACAGGAGAGAGAAAGAGAGAGATTAAACACATAGCTACTGGTACAAAACCTCAGCCCCGAGGGTGGACTACTCCCTTCTCATCCTGGTGGTGGCCGAGATGATGAAGATGGCCACCGGTGATGATTTCCCCCTCCGGCGGAGTGCCGGAACGAGGTCTAGATTGGTTTTTCATGGCTACAGAGGCTTGCGGTGGAACTTCTGATCTACGGTTACCCCCGAGGGTTTTGGAATATTTGGGAATTTATAGGGCGAAGAGGCGGTGCGGGAGGCCACCGAGGTGGGCACAACCCACCAAGGCGCGCTGGGCCCCCAGGCGCGCCCAGGTGCGTTGTGCCCCCCTCGGGGCACCCCTCTAGTACTTCTTTGGCCCATGGATGTCTTCTGGTCCAAAAAATCTCCAAAAAGTTTCACTGCGTTTGGACTCCGTTTGGTATTGATTTTCTGCGATGTAAAAAATAAGCAAAAGAACAACAGCGGGCACTGGGCACTATGTCAATAGGTTTGTCCCAAAAAATGATATAAATTTGCTATAAAATGATTGTAAAACATCCAAGAATGGTAATATAATAGCATGAATACTTCATAAATTATAGATACGTTGGAGACATATCAGCATCCCCAAGCATAATTCCTAATCGTCCGCCAGTAGGTAAATGATAAAAGAAATAATTTATGAAGTGTGAATGCTAGCAAAGTGCATAAGTTTGATCAATGATAATTTCAATCACTTTTCCTAGCATCATAACAACAATTCTTTCTCATAAAAAATTTCATGTTAAATTAACCAATTCACATGTTAAGGTTCAAACAATGAATTCTCTTGAAACTCAACCACCTATATTCTTAGTCGCCAAACAATTTCAATTCCATTTATTCAACAGAGTCTAAGTAAGAGCTCCACATACTCAATCATCATATAGTCTTCCATGATTGCTACTACTCCAAGCATATTCTTAGAACAAATGGCATCCATCGAACACAGAGAAAGATAGGTGCTTAATATTTTGTCTCCCAACTCATTTATCATAGAGATAATTGTCAACAATAATAAATCACGATCAAATATATTTGACTGGTCATATGTGCCTATATCTTTCCCCACCACATGTTGCTTGCCAACTAGAGAGTAATTGAGGTTGAAATGAGAATGCATACTATTAACTCTTTGCATAAAAGTAAATACTGAAAACTAGAAGAAAGGCCCATCGCAGAGGGAAGCAGAGGTTGTCATGCACTTTTTATTTGCATGCCCAAGCTCTTAATGCAAAGGAACGTCACGTTATATTGCCACTTATGATAGCAACTTTATTATGCAGTCCGTCGCTTTTATTACTTTTCCATCACAAGTTCATACAATGCTCAATTTCCCTTACAATAAAAGGTCAAACATATTTAGAAGCAATTTTTATTGCTTTTTGCACCGATGATAACTTACTTGACGTATCTTATTCAATCCATAGGTAGGTATGGTGGACACTCATGGCAAGAAACTGGGTTTAAGGGTTTTCAGATGCACAAGTAGTATCTCTACTTAGTACAAATGTTTGGCTAGTAAAAGATCCTAGGCAAACACCACATATTGGAGGATCTATGACAATATAACTTCTATGCAAATATACACAACCATAACTCGTTATGTTGTCTTCTTGTCCAACTTCAACTAATTTTCTCAAGTTTGAAAATAATTAATGGGTATTCACATGAAGGAAATATGCTCTAGAGGCAACAATAACATTGTTATTTATATTTCCTTATATCATGATAAATTTTTATTATTCATGCTACAATTATATTAACCGGAAACTTAGTACATTTGTGAATACATAGACAAACAGAGTGTCCCTAGTATGCCTCTACTTGACTAGCTCGTTAATCAAAGATGGTTAAGTTTCCTGACTATAGGCATGAGTTGTCATTTGATGAACGGGGTCACATCATTAGAGAATGATGTGATGGACAAGACCCATCCGTTAGCTTAGCATTATGGTCGATTAGTTTTATTCCTATTGCTTTCTTCGTGACTTATACATATTCCTCTTACTATGAGATTATGCAACTCCCAAATACCGGAGGAACACCTTTTGTGGTATCAAACGTCACAACGTAACTGGGTGATTATAAAGATGCTCTACAGGTGTCTCCAAAGGTGTTTGTTCAGTTGGCATAGATAGAGATTAGGATCTGTCACTCCGAGTATCGGAGAGGTATCTCTGGGCCCTCTCGGTAATGCACATCACTATAAGCCTTGCAAGAAATGTGACTAATGAGTTAGTTACGGGATGATGCATTATGGAACGAGTAAAGAGACTTTCCGGTAACGATATTGAACTAAGTATGATGATACCGACGATTGAATCTCGGGCAAGTAACATACCGATAACAAAGGGAATAACGCATGTTGTTATGCAGTTTGACCGATAAAGATCTTCATATAATATGTAGGAGCCAATATGAGCATCTAGGTTCCGCTATTGGTTATTGACCGGAGATGTGTCTCGGTCATGTATACATAATTCTCGAACCCGTAGGGTCCGCACGCTTAACGTTCTATGACGATTTGTATTATGAGTTATGTGTTTTGGTGACCGAAGTTTATTCGGAGTCCCAGATGAGATCATGGACATGACGAGGACTGTCGAAATGGTCGAGCGGTAAAGATTGATATATTGGAAGGTTATATACGGACACCGGAATGGTTCCGAAGAAGATCGGGGATTTTTCGGAGTACCGGGAGGTTACCGGAACCCCCCGGAAAAGTTATTGGGCCTAATGGGCCATAGTGGAGGAGAGGAGGCAGACCACAGGAGGTGGGGCGCGCCCCCCTTGCCCCAATACGAATTGGACAAGGGGAGGGAGCGCGACTGAGGGAGCCCTGGATTAGGGGGTCTCCGGACAGCCAGACTATATCCTTTGGTCGGACTGTTGGACTATGAAGATAAAAGATTGAAGACTTCGCCCCGTGTCTGGATGAGACTCTACTTGGTGTGGAAGGCAAGCTAGGCAATACGGATATGTATATCTCCTCCTTTGTAACCGACCTTGTGTAACCCTATGCCCCTCCGTTATCTATATAAACCGGAGGGTTTTAGTCCATAGGACAATAGACAATCATACCATAGGCTAGCTTTTAGGGTTAGGCCTCTCCGATCTCGTGGTAGATCAACTCTTGTACTACTCATATTATCAAGAATAATCAGGCAGGACGTAGGGTTTTACCTCAATCAAGAGGGCCCGAACCTGGGTAAAACATCGTGTCCCCTGCCTCCTGTTACCATCCGCCTTAGACGCACAGTTCGGGACCCCCTACCCGAGATCCGCCGGTTTTGACACCAACATTGGTGCTTTCATTGAGAGTTCCTCTGTGCCATCGCCATAAGGAAGGATGCCTCGTCGCGTCATTTAGATTAACATCACCGCCGGGGGAGCCCTGGCTATCGGCCAAACCCTTCGGCTAGGCAGTTTCATCATGACCGCCCGTTCGGCTGCTGCCCCGACAATGACTTCTCGGGTCATCGAAAACAACCTCCATGTCGGCTCAAAATTCGCCAAGCAGATGGATCCAATGGATTTCTCTTCCCTAAACGAGCTCTTGGATCGCATCGCCGCCTTGGGAGTCACTACGGACTATGATCGGATTGGGCTTAAACCCGATCAAAGGGATTTTAACTCTCCACCGGTCACCCACCATGTTGCGGTGGTGGAGGAACAATACGGCAATTCCGCTTCTATCTTGAGGACTAACTACGTCCGGATTCTTGAGCTCTCCGAGCTGGATACCTGTTTACGGGAGGACATCACCCAAGCCCTGAACCTAGCGTCAGGCAGCGGGCCAGACTTATCGGGCAACATACCGGAACCCGAAATTCCAATATTGGAAACACCTTGGCCCGTGGGTCTCAGATTGGGCAGGGGTTCAGACTCAATTCCACCCACCCGCCCAGACATAAACGATCTTTCCCACATCAGGCAAGAGCCCCATGAAACAGTACATCATTATTGGGCCAGATTCCTCCTTGTAATGAACAAGGTTAAGGACTGCCGCGAGGAAGACACAGTCTCACTTTTCTGCAGTAACTGCACGGATAAGGGAATCCTTAACACCATAAGTCACTGTGACATATCACGCTTCGCGGACTTGGCTTCCATAATACGAAAGTACTGTGCGATGGAAAGTGCCTGGAAAACCGAAACGAAATTTTGGGATAATCCGGCTCTGAATACACACCTAATCCGAATTAAAAGGGTGGACTATCATAAGACACCCGAGTTAATTACAAAGAAGCTAAAACCCTCTACAGGGCGTGGAACCGTATTGGAGGGATGGTTCAACAGACCCTGCAAGATCCATAGTACAGCGGATACCATACCAACGCACAGCCTTAGAGCATGTTGGATACTCCGGCAGGTGGCCAAAAGTGGTGAGGATCTTCTCATCCCAAATGCCATAGAGCACCATCCCGTGGATAACAATATGGTATTAACAGTTTTCGAAACCTTCACATCAAATAATAGGCGCAAGCGAACACTCCGCAGCCTCGCCGAAATCTGCCATGTGGCAGCAATGAATCCATGGAGTGACACGGCTATTACCTTCAATGCCAGTGACGAACCTAAATTCCGAACTGCCCGAGCACCAGCTGCACTGGTCCTCAGTCCAATTGTGGACGACTTTCGACTCACCAAAGTACTCATGGACGGCGGCAGTGGATTAAACCTCATCTATGAGGAAACTCTTCAAAAAATGGAAATAGACTGGAACCTCATTGAGCAAACAGCACAACCTTCAGAGGAATCATCCCCAGTAGGGAAGCACGCTGTGCTGGGAAAATCACACTAGATGTGGTATTCGGCACGCCGGAGAACTATAGGTCCGAAGAAATTACATTCCATGTGGCCCCGTTCAGCAGTGGATACCACGCCCTTTTAGGATGGGAGGCGTTCACGTTCTTCCAACCCATACCCCATTATGGGTACATGAAGCTCAAAATGCCCGGGCCAAACGGAATCATCACTCTTGCTAGCGATCCGGACACAGCACTCCGCGCCGAAAACAAAATAGCTGCATTGGCCCTCGAGGCATTATCCGAAGCCCTCTTGGCTGAGGAATTAACTGCGCTACGCTCCAAAGTGGACAGGGACGACGTAATACTTGACAAGAGATCCAAGTCCACCTCTTTTAAACCAGCGGACGAAATAGTCAAATTCCAAGTCCACCCAACGGACCCTACAAAAACAGCCTCCATCAGGGCAGAGTTAAACCCCGCCGTGGACGCCACACTACGAGAGTTCCTGCGCGAGAATTGGGACATATTCGCCTGGCACCCCTCAGACATGCCAGGAATCCCACGCAGGCTGGCCGAGCATAGCCTCAATACCATAAAGGTATTCAAGCCGGTTAAGCAAGCTCTTTGGCGTTTCTCTGAACCTAAGAGACAGGCTATGGGGGAGGAACTAGCCAAGTTATTGGAGGCCGGATTCATTAGAGAAATAAAACACCTGGACTGGCTAGCAAACCTGGTGATGGTACCAAAGAAGGACAAATCCTGGCGCCTATGCGTCGATTTCAAGGACCTCAACAAGGATTGCCCAAAGGATCCCTTCCCCCTCCCCCACATTTATCAAATTAGCGATGCTACCGCGGGACACGAGTCATTGTGTTTCCTCGACGCATACTCCGGCTACCACCAAATCAAGATGGCGGAGTCCGACCAAGCCGCAACGACATTTATCACACCATACGACCCCTTCTGTTTCAACACAATGCCTTTTGGGCTCAAAAACGCCGGCACAACATATCAGCGCATGATCCAGACATGTCTGGAGAAACAAATCGGCAAAACAGTAGAGGCATACGTAGATGATGTGGTCATTAAAACCAAACACGTCGACTCTCTAATAGACGACTTGAGGCTCACATTCGACAACCTCCGAACATACGACATCAAGCTCAATCCGGAAAAATGCGTTTTCGGCGTACCAGCCGGAAAGCTCCTGGGCTTCATTGTCAACAGTAGAGGAATTGAAGCTAATCTGGCCAAAATCCGAGCTCTGTCACAGTTGGCTATCCCAATGGACCTCAAACAAATCCAGAAATTAACCGGATGTGTGGCGGCTCTAAGCCACTTTATATCCCGCTTAGGAGAAAAGGCATTACCCCTTTATCGCCTCCTTCGGTGCACCGAACACTTCGAGTGGACGGACGCTGCCATAGCCGGATTGGAAGAGATAAAAGCCATATTGGCAACCAACCCAATCCTGGCCTCACCAAACATTGGCGAAGCAATGCTATTATACATTGCGGCAACTCATCAGGTTGTAAGCGCAGTGCTCGTCGTCGAACGAGAAGCGGACGAACATAAATTCCCTCTTCAAAAGCCGGTATACTATGTATCCACCGTCCTCACTCCATGCAAATCACGGTACCCACATTACCAAAAGATAGCCTATGCAGTATTCATGGCATCCCGGAAGCTGGGACACTACTTCCAAAAGTGTTCGATTACAGTAGCCTCGGAAGTGCCACTTAATGATATTATAAACAACCGCGATGCTACGGGCCGGATTGCCAAATGGGCCATTGATCTCCTCCCATTCGAGATAACATACAAACCCCGACGAGCCATCAAATCGCAAGTATTGGCCGACTTTGTCGCCGAATGGACGGAAGCCGAACTCCCTAAAGAGTACGGCGCATACTCCAATTGGATCATGCACTTCGACGGCTCTAAAATGTTGGCTGGTCTAGGGGCTGGCGTCGTCCTGACGTCCCCCACCGGAGATACCGTTCAGTACGTACTGCAGATACTGTATACAGACTCCAACAACGCAGCCGAATACGAAGCTCTGTTGCATGGTCTTCGGATGGCAGTCTCCATGGGCATTCAACGCCTGGAGGTGCGTGGGGATTCAAACCTCGCAATATCCCAAATAAATGGAGACTTCGATGCCAAGGATCCAAAGATGGCAGCCTATTGAAATGCCATCCTAAAGATGTCAGCTCGGTTTGAGGGGCTCGAATTTCACCATGTGGCTCGGGAAAACAATCAGGCGGCGGATATCCTCACCCGCATCGGCGCAAAACGCGACGCGGCCCCCCCCCCAACATCTTTTTGGAGAGGTTGTTTAAGCCATCGGTGGCATGGGAAGGGGACACCGGTAACAATAGTCCGGACCCGGCCAAAACGCTCGATACCGAACACTCTGACATAATCGGAGGCTCTGCCACCGAAATAACACCTTCAGCCCACGTAATAATGGCTGTCATCGCCCCGTGGATAGAACCATTCCTGGCCTACCTAACTAGGCAGGAACTTCCCGAGGACCAAAATGAGGCACGCTGCATAGTGCGGCTATCTAAAGCCTACAGGGTCCACGAGGGAGAGCTATATAAGAAAAGCACTACCGGAGTCCTTCAAAGGTGCATCTCCGAAGAGGAAGGGCGGAAGCTTTTGGCAGAAATTCACGCCGGACTCGGCGGCCACCAAGCCGCAGCGGGCCCTTGTAAGCAAGGCCTTCCGTATAGGTTTTTATTGGCCGACGGCCCAGGCAGACGCACAGGACTTGGTCCAACGCTGCGCCGGTTGCCAGCTTTTTGCAAACCAAAGCCATATGCCACCCACCGCCCTCCAAACAATCCCCATTACCTGGCCCTTCGTGGGATGGGGGCTTGACATGGTCGGACCCCTTACGGGGGGAACCCACAAGAAAAAAATACTTACTGGTCATGGTGGATAAATTCACCAAATGGATAGAAGCCAAACCTGTTAAAACAGCCGAATCCGGACCGGTGATAGACTTCATATCCGGGGTTGTACAACGTTATGGCGTCCCCCACAGCATCATCACTGACAACGGCACGAACTTCACGACCAATGAGGTAAAACTCTGGTGCAGCAACATGGGCATCAAGCTCGATTATGCTTCCGTCTATCACCCACAAACTAACGGCCAAGTTGAGTGAGCAAATGGTCTTATCATGAGTGGCATTAAACCTAGATTAGTGCGGTCCTTAACGGAGTCTAACACGCACTGGGTAGAGGAGCTCGACTCCGTACTCTAGGGGTTGCGGACCACGCCGAATCGTAGTACCGGATATACACCCTTCTTTATCGTGTACGGCGCAGAGGCAGTCCTGCCTTGCGACATAATTCATGACTCACCTCGAGTGCGCGTGTACGAAGAAAGAGAAGCCGAGCTCGATCGGCAGGACAGTCTAGACACCCTGGAGGAGGAGCGCGACATGGCAAAAGCCCATTCTGCATTTTATCAACAACAGGCTCACAGATACCAAAGCAAAGAAGTACGGGCCAAAACTTATAACGTTGGCGAGTTAGTTCTACGCCTGCCGGAGAAGAAAAAGTCCAAGATCAAGCCCAAATGGGAAGGTCCCTTCATTATTGACCAAGTTCTGACCGGTGGAGCGTACCGTCTGCGGGATGCATCTAATAATTGACTTGAGCCGAACCCATGGAACGCAGCCAGGCTCCGAAGATTCTACGCTTAGCGCCGGACTCTATGTTTGTCTCCTTCCTCTGCCATTTTTTGAATATATATTATCTATCTCTTTTTTCTCTTTCTTTCTTTTATTCTTCCTCAAGGCCTTCAAGGGCCAACTTGTGCCTCGCTTGCACATTATAGATGCTCTAACCGCGCTCATTATACCTGGGGGCTTCTTACACAGAAGCTTAATTATCCATCTGGGTTTCATGCCCAGCACATGTGTTATTCTTCCACATGTACCTTTTCTTCGCCATTATATGCATCGATATGACTTAAGTTTTGGCCAAGCTGGGTTGCCTGGCTCTTGTATTTATGCCCTACGTTCCCGTTAATTCGGCTAGGGCATAAGGGGAGCACCTCTGCGATTGTTACTGCCGTGTCAGCCGGATGTGTACCTCAGACTGGGTGAAGCCGAAAGATAGCGTTCTTAAGGGAATATTCGGCCGGTGAACAAAAGATGATTTTTTTTTATTTTTTTATTTCCCATATGTGCCCCCAGATGTTTTTTCCTGCGTTTCCTCTCGCAGTCCGTACATGCACTTTAGGGCATGCGTACCCAAGGAAAGGAACCCTTAATGGAACTATTCTCCCTGGAAGATGTTTCTTACTACCCATGTAATATAACATAACTAGTTGGGCACTTGTCTGTTCAAGCACCAATGACCCCTACGCCGGGTCTCCACGCATACCCCGGTTCTTACATAACTGAGTGGGTATTCGGATACACTCCAGACTATTGGGTCCTGAGGTTGAAGCGAAAAGGTCCGCCATGACAAATGATCTACAATCCGACTAGAAGGCATTATACATGTCACTTTAATTACATAGTCATGTAGACTGACTAATTTCCTCTTATATACCATCCAACAGGCGGTCTAGCCTACAATCCTGTTGGGAATACTTTGCGGCTAATTCTACTTGCCCATAGACTAAGCTAACGGGGATCTCTTTCCCGTCGGGCCCCATAGGTCCGACCTCGACCATGTGGTTCGGGTCAGTCTTGGTATACCGCGTCTTCACCATGGTCCAGGCTTCCCTGGCACCTTGACGGCAGGCCGATATCTTCCATAAGCGGAAGCGCCGCCGTGCTCCGTTGAGCTTCTCCACAAGCTCTCCAACGCCTTCTGGCAGGGAGACGGATGGCCACAAGGCCTGGGCAATACCACATCACCTGCCGAACTTGTTCATGCAGTTGTGAGAGCTCGGATAGAAGATCACCCACAGACCCGGGCATCTCCTCCGCGGGACGACCCATCGACATACCTGCAGACATAACTCTGTTAGCCGGCTTCTCTGCCGTCCCCTTTATTAAGGGTTCGTTCAAGCACTTACTAAATATGCCGCGTCGAAGCCGCTTATTCTCCTTCTCGGAGTCCGCCAGCTGGGCTCGAACATCTTTCAATTCCACACTCAGCATGCTATTGGCGTCTTGGAGATTGTTTTTCTCCCGCCTGACCTCAGTCAGCACGCATTCGCCAGCCTTTAGCTGTCGTACGGCGTGCTGCTCCTCCGATTCTCTTCGGATTTATCTGCAACATCTATTTATTAGATCTGCAGCCATGCCGCATGCTATATGGTACCTATCATTCTTTGAAAGAAATGTTACCAGCTGGGGACTTTTTAGGTTCCTTCAATATGGCAGCAGCGGCCCGAAGTTGGTTCTTGCATTCCTCCAGCTCCTCTGACAGTCGACTATTCTTCTCTGTAAGAACCTGCATAATAAGATGATCCTTAAATCAGTTCTGCTAACTATTTTCAAGTCTCAGGGGCTACTGATACATATAATCGTTAGATTTTCTTTCCCGTACATCCTTTACATACTGGTCCGTGGCTCTGGCTAGACCATTTTGAGTAGCACGGAGGTACGCCTCTCCAGAATTGAAGGCATCAAATGCCTCTGGTGAGAAGCAAGTGTTGTGGAGTACAGCCCGGCGACGCCTATGATTCATGGCGCTCTCCACTTCTGAATGTGTAGCGGATAGCCTATCTGCATCCTCTGTAGGGGGACTATCCGGCGTCCACCCTATGTCAGCTTCCGCCTCTATGTCCGGTCCTCGAGCCCGACTGGTGGAAGCATGATCGGCAGCCTCGCCAGACATATTCCGGCGAGCGCTTTCTCTGTTAAAGAAACATGGACGTCATTACTTTTCAAGAAATACGACAACCACGGAGCAGGGTTTCTGTCATACCTCTGCGACGGCGTCTCCGTCCTGACCGCCTTCCTTTTTGGCCTGCCCAGCCTCGGTGCCTCTTGTTGGCGAGTTGCTGCGGGTTCGGCATGGCGTCCCGAATGCCTTCCCTGTACAAACACCATATGTATATGGTAGGTGAAGTGTCTAAAAGGGGATCGCAGTTTTTGGAGTTGGGATTTTTGGTTTTTCTTACATGCGACGTAGGAAGCAGTCCGGGATAGTCGGCCGTAATGGCCACCATGCGTCATCACAGCTTAATTGATAGAAATGTCGGTCTATCAGCTCCACGAATATGACCGGATCTTCTTCGAGTCCGGCATCGAGAGCCCGATCAGGGTCCTCTGGTTGTGGATATGGGTTGCTGACCTCCCTTATGGCTTTTTGCAGTTCCTGCCGCAAATGGCAAGGTGAGTACCTATGACAAAGAATGATGGAAGAACGGGAGTAAGGAGATATAACTCACCCAGCTTGGGGGGTTGTACATGGAGAATCCATCCCATGGCTTGATGCGGATGAACTCCTCTTCCTCTCCCTTGAACAATTCGGACAGAATTTTTGCTAAAGCGGCAGCGTTGTCCGGACCCTTACGCCCACAACGGGTGGCGTCATCTTCCCCGTTATAACACCACAAGGGGTGCCCTCGATATTGAAGTGGTTGCACTCCCCGCATTATACATATTGACATAACCTCGATTACTGTCAATCCTGATTGAGCCAGCGCTTTAATCCGGTTCATCAGGTAAAGGACTTCTCCGTTGTCTTCCACCTGGGGGCTCCGTGGGCGCCAACTTCGGTGTTTCTTCAGAGGAGCATTGCTGAACTTAGGAAGACCCCGCCGAACAGGGTCCGGAAGGGGGACGTCCTCCATATAAAACCATTCTGAAGGCCAGTCTTCGGACGTCTTCTTTGGATTACTGGACAGGTATCTGGTTTCGGCGATGCGCCATGTTTCGGCTCCGCCCACTTGATAAAGTGACACCTTCTGTCACTACAAAAAAAAGACACATCTGTGACATTTTGGGCCGAACGAAATTTTTTTCTGTCATACATATGACACTTCTATGACGATAATTGTGACAAAACCCGGTATCATCATAGATGTGGTGGGCTCCTACTTCTATGAAAAAAAATCATGACAGAAAATGGGCTTTTCATCCTGGGCGGGCCGGAGACGCAGCTGCATGACATTCTTTGGGCCGTCCATGATGGAAAAACCATGGTAGAAGTGAGGGGGAGGAAAATTTCAGGGAGTTCTCGGTTACGGTGGGAGGTCGGGGGCCGAGCGATGCGCGTTTCTCTCATACACATACACGCGTGTGTGCGAGGCGTTGGCTCTAACTAAACCCGAGCGGGGCGTTGGGCTCTAACTGAACCCGAGCGATTGCACTGCAGGCTATGCGTTACTGAACCCGAGCGATCGATCGATGGCTGTTAACTGAACCCGATCGAGCGATTCCTTCGCTACTGCTGCTAACTGAAGCCGATCAATGGGATGAATAGTGAGCGTTGCGGGGGGTTTGGATGAACAGTGAGCGGTGGCGTTGCCTCTGCATGAACAGGACCCCGTGGTGTGGTGGAGGGTTGGATGAATAGTAGACAGTGGAGGGGTGCCCGTGGAGGGGTGGATGAACAGGACCTCATGGTGTGGAGGGCTGGATGAATAGTAGACGGTGGAGGGGTGGTTGAACAGGACCCCATGGTGTGGAGGGCTGGATGAACATTAGACGGTGGAGGGGTGGTTGAACAGTAGCCGGTGGAGTAGCGCGCGGTGGAGGCTGGATGAACAAGAGCCCATGGAGGCTGAATGAACAGGAGCCCCTGGAGGCTGGAGGAGGTCGACGGTGGAGATGAACAGTATCCCGCGGAGTCCCGTTTTGCGGTACGCCACACCCCTCCTGATGAACAGGACCCCCATTTCGACCGTAGCACTCCAACACAAGTCTGTTTCCTCCGTTTTGCGGTACGCCACACCCCTCCCGATCAACAGGACCCCCATTTCAACCGTAGGAGGTCCGTTTCCTCCGTTTTGTAGTATGCCAGACCCCTCCCGTTGAACAGGATCCCGTTTCGAACGTGGCCGGTCGAACACAAGGCTGTTTCCTCCGTTCTGCGGTACGCCAGGCCTCGTTTCCATCGCCTGTTTCGTCCAAGCCCTCCCGATGAAGACGACGCATTCCGTTGCCTCCCCATGAACACGACGCATGCCATTGCCTCCCCATGAACACGACGACGACGCTGTTTCTCCGTTTCGACCCAGCCATGTACACGAGCCCTGGCCATACGTATGCGCGAGTAGGCGTTCGAGACCCCGCCCGTATGTACACATACATGGGCGTATTTTCTTTCTTGCACCCTGGCCGTTGTACGTACGTGTAAATGCTACATGTGCGCCTCTACTACGACATGTGCGCGCCTCTACTACGACACATGCGTGCCTCTACATCGACCAGTATGTACGTACACGTTCGCGACCAGAATGACAATGCTACGTACGCTTCGACCAGGTGGGTCCCAACTGTCAGGCACTTCCTTGCCTGCGAAGATGTAGCTGGTCGGTCCCAGCAGTCAGGGGGCGAAACGTTTTGTTTTTTGCCCTGACGCACTTCCTTGCATGCGAATATGTAGCTAGTGGGTCCCACCAGTCAGGGGGAAACATTTTTTTCATGAAATACAGTGGCCCGTCCTGTGGGTCCCAGCTGTCAGGTGGAGGAATCATTATTTTCCGCATAATAAGGAGGCACTTCCTTGCTGCGGCCGTGGACCCAGCTGTCAGCCTCTCCACGTACAGTCCATGTCTGATGGAAGTCATTCCTTGACCATGTTGACCACGCCGCGCCGAGAGCACCAGGGCGGTGGACGACGGTGAGGCCTAGGAAGGGGACGACACAGAGGCAGGGAAGACTCCGCAATTGTTTCCCACGCGGAGGGGAGTACGACTGTACGAGGGTTTACTGGTTCGTCTGCCGTCGCCGGAGAATAACAGCAGGTGTGGGTGAGTAGAGGGATGGCTAGGCCAGCGATAGGAGTACGGTCGGGCAGTGAGGCATGTGCGGCAGCACAGCCGGCCGCGAGGAGGAGGGAGCAGGTAGTCCCGACGGCGCTTGTTTGAGCGGCTGGAGGAGGAAGAGCAGAGATTGAAGAAGCACGCCGGTCGTTGGATGGACATCCAACAGTCAGTGCTTGTGCATCAACCTTTTTTTAGGAAAGCCTCAAATCTGTGGAAAACAGCATACAGCCCATCTGCCATTATTTCTAATAATTTACAGCCCATTTGCTAATTCTTAAGGTTTTTTTGGAGCCCATATTCTTTTTGTTAGCATTACAGCCCATATTGTGGCAACAGTTAAAAAATTATACGAAATTTTGCATATTTTGGTGCGGTCCGAACTGTTTTTAATCCCGAAATTTCAACTCACATTCAAACTGATTATAAAAATAAATGTATATCAATATAAAATCCAACAAATTCTCCATGCATAAAAATTAATGTAATTTAAAATCTTGAAATGAAAAAAAAAGATATTTGAAACTAATTGCCGGTTTGATGTGTTTTAAAAATGTACAACCCATTGCTCATTACTGATGGGCCATTTTCTCGGCCAGCCGAATGAAAGCTCTCCTCGTCTTGAAAGATTTGCAGCCCACCAGGCCTGACAAAGCGACTTACTTGGCAAATCACAAAAAACTGGCTTGTGGCCGTGGACCCAGCTGTCAGCCTCTCCACGTACAGTACTCTTCTGATGGAAGTCGTTCCTTGACCACGTTGACCACGCCACACGGAGAGCACCACGGCGGTGGATGACGGCGAGGCCTATGAAGGGGACGACGTGGCAGTGGAAGCCCGCGTGGATAGGACTACGAGGGTTCACTGGTTCGACTGTGGTGTGAGGCTGCCGTCGCCGCAGGGCCTGGCCAGCGGTGGGAATAGTAGGGGGCGGTGAGGCCTCTGCGGCAGCATAGCCGGCCATGGAAGGCAGGAGCATGTGACACGACCGGCGCTGCTTTGGGCGGCTGGAGCAAGAAGACCAGAGGTTGAAGAAGCACTACGGCCGTTGGATGGACATCGTACGGTCACTGGAGCTAGAATCGTTCATATTGACTAAGTTGACAAAGCCCTTCGTCCCCGTCAACTTAGTAGGCCCACAAGTTAGCCTCCTAGCAAGGTGGGTCCCAGCTAGCCGGGGGAGTATTCATTTTTTGTGCGTAATAAGGAGGCACTTCCGGTGGGTCCGAGCTGACGGCGGGGGGAATGTTTTTTTCGCGAAATACGGTGGCCCGTCCAGTGGGTCCCAGCAGTCAGGGGGAAATGATTTTTTTCCGCTAAATACTGGTGGCCTGTCCGGTGGGTCCCCGCTGTCAGGTGGAGGAATAATTATTTTCCGCGTAATAAGGAGGCACTTTCTTGCGGCTGCCGTGGACCTAGCTGTCAGCCTCTCCACGTACAGTACTCTTCCGATGGAAGTCGGTCGTTGACCATGTTGACCACACCGCGCCGAGAGCACCAGGGCGGTGGACGACGGCGAGGACTAGGAAGGGGACGACTCGGAGCCGGGGAAGACGCAGTAGTGGATGCCCACACGAAGAGGAGTACGAGGGTTCACTGGTTCGACTGCGGTGTGAGGCTGCTGTCGCTGAAGAATAACAGGGGGTGTGGGTGAGTAGAGGGATGGCCTGGCCAGCGGTGGGAGTAGTAGGGGGCAGTGAGGCCTCCGCGGCATCACAGCCGGCCACGGGAGGCAGGAGCACGTGGCACAACCGTCGCTGGTTTGGGCGGCTGGAGCAAGAAGACCAGAGGTTGAAGAAGCACTACGGCCGTTGGATGAATATCGTACGGTAACAGGAGCTAGAATCGTTCATATTGACTAAGTTGACAAAGCCCTCTGTCCCCGTCAACTTTGTAGGCCCACAAGTCAGCCTCCCACTATGCTGGGTTCCAGCTGGCAGGGGGAATATTCATTTTTTTGTGCATAATAAGGCGGCACTTCCTTGCGTGCGAAGATAGCTGGTGGGTCCGACATGTCAGCGGGGGCACTTTATTCACGAAATACAGAGGCCCTTCCGGTGGGTCCCAGATGTCAGGTGGAGGAATCATTATTTTGCATGTAATAAGGAGGCATTTCCTTGTGTGCGGCAGTGGACCCAACTGACAGCCTCTCCACGCACAGTCTACTTCCGATGGTGTCATTCGTTGACCATGTTGACCACGCCGCGCCGAGCGCATCCAAGGTGGTGGACGACGGCGAGGCCCCGGACAGCAACGAGCCGGAGATGGGAAGACGCGGGAGTAGGGTTGCAGACAGAGAGGTGTACAAGGGTTAACTGGTTCTAGTGCGGTGTGGTTGGGCAGTCGGTG
Organism: Triticum urartu; assembly: GCF_056163025.1. NCBI lineage: Eukaryota > Viridiplantae > Streptophyta > Magnoliopsida > Poales > Poaceae > Triticum > Triticum urartu. Next base: position 225,465,373 of record NC_141878.1, read on the forward strand.
GAGAAGAACAGGAGGTGTGGAGGGGTGGAGGGATGGCCTGGCCAAGGTGGAGTAGCGCTTCATAGCGAAGCGTGCTCAGCAGAGCTGCTAGCAGCAGAAGGCGGGAGGTGGTCCCGGCGGCGCTGGAGGAAGAAGACGAGAGATTGAAGATGGATGACGGTCGTTGGATGTAAATCCAACGGCTAACATGTCAGAATCATTTGTTGACTAAATTGACAATGACTTGCATTGGCTTCGACCTATTGGCCCACATTTCAGCCTCCAAAAATGTGGCACGTATTCAACCCATTTTTTTAGAATTTACAGTCTTTTTTTTGCGCGGTAGAATTTACAGTCAATTTGATCTTTTTTTTGAATTACAGCCATTAGCTGGGCTGGGTGAACAAATAATGTAGCGTCCATGCGGCCCGTTTATTTTATTTCCTAAAAAATTACAGCCCATTTGCACTTTCTCGAAATACACGATTTTGCTGGGCTGATTCTAATTATAATGTTGGGTTGGGCCAGCAATGTTATCAAAAAATAAAAAGGGACTGAGCATTTTGTTATAAATATATTTAAATAATAAGTGATATTATTACATTCGTCCTTAAATTTACAGTCTTACCAAGCTTTATATAATAACATATAAATTTTTTTTAAAAAAAACAAGGAGCATCTCCCCGGTTCCATTGCTGAGAACGAAACCACAACATATTCTGATACAGCAGCTCAAAAAGCAGTTCGAAAGCAAAGGTAGAAAAGCTACAAACTAGGGGGATGAACAAGTTCTCTGAATAACATAAATCACCCGAGCGGTGCCAAAGGCAGAGCGGATAGAGCACTCAAATGACACAAGGAGCGTCCAGCGAAGCCTTCATGGTCTTCAGCCGAGGGGCCGTGTCAGCCTGCGGCGACCAGTAAGCAAGCGGAGACACCGGGCTGGAAGGCGTAGCATGGTGGATGTCCCTCTTTTTCAGCGCCAGGTGCCCATCATCTTCATCAGAGATCTTGAGACGAGCCCACGGGTCCATCCCCAGAGCAGGTCGAGCCTTGTTCAGCCACAAGTGATCACCAACGGTTTCTGGAGGGATCTTGTTAGGGTTTCCACGAAGCTCATCAACTTGTCCTTGTCCGATCCGGAGGAGAGAATTGCCTAGTTCCTCACCATGTTCCTGATCAACCTCAAGACCCGCAGAATGGAAATCCAGGAGGTGTTACTGAAAATCATAGCATTTATATATTTTCAAAGGCACCAAAGGACAGTGAGCTAACAGTGTTTAAAACTGAGCACTTTTTGGTAGCAATCCAGAATCTGGCGATAGATTCGAAGGATGAGCCAATCTGACTAGAGAAATATTCCTCAATGTGGGCCCAGAGATGTTTAGCAACTATACATTCAAAAAATAGGTGAGAACAAGACTCTTGTTCCAAGCAGTAAACACAATCAAGGGGTTTGATGATGTGTCTGTTCCTAAGGTTATCCCTAGTCATCAATTTGTTTTTGGAGAGAAGCCAGAGAAATACATGAATTTTAGGGGGAACTCTCAATTTCTAGACAGCTGGGATAAACACGGGTTGAACCCCTCTAAAGTTGATAACATGATAGGGGGAGCTGGAGGAATACATCCCCTTATTGTCGAGCTGGCAAATCAGGGCATTCGGCTCGGCAGTAAAGGTAATACTTTTGGCAATTTCCTCCAACTGGAACCATTGTTCCATGAGACTATCACTAAAGTTCCTTCTAGAAGAGAGTTTTAGGCATTGATTGTCCCAAACTTCACTGACACTTTTGTTAATCTCATTGCGGACAAAGTAAATAGGCCAAAATTGGACTGCTAGGGGGATGTGCCAAACCAAGTATCTTCCCAAAACCTGGTTCTGCTCCCATCCCCTATGTTCCATCTGTAGCCAAATTTCACAGCATGCATAATAGATTTTAATCCTTTCCAGAATCTAGAGGTCTTAGGGTTGGAGGAAGGGACAAAAATATTAGGTTTATTTCCTAGGTATTTATGGGCAATAAGAAGCTTCCAGGGTTTCAGGTCTTCCTCATAGAATCTTTTAATCCAAGACCCTATAAGACAGATGTTAATTTCTTGGAGGTTAGGTATGCCTAGGCCTCCAAAATCTTTTTTCATAGAGACTAGGGCCCAATTAGCAAGGTGTAGCTTCCTATTTCCCTCAAAATCATTCCACAAGCAATGAGACATCTGAGAATTGATGAGGTTCACTGCCCATTTAGGGAACTTGAAGAAGGAGAGGAGATACACTGGAATGCTAGCCAAACAAGCTTGTATGAGGATCAATCTACCTCTGTAAGAGAGAAGTTTGCCCCTCCACCCAGCAATCCTTTTAATGATTTTATCCAGAAGGGGTTTGATATCCTCTCTCCTCATTTTATCATAGTGGAGAGGGATACCTAGGTACTTAATGGGGAAGTTACCTTTATTACAGACTAGAATAGAGAGGAAGTCAGCTAACTCCTGATCATCCATGTTGATAGGAATGAGTTCACTTTTAGAGTAGTTGATTCTCATGCCTGAGACTTGTTCAAACCAGGTTAGAATAGTTTTTAGATTGCTAGCATGTGTGGAGTCATTGTCTAAGAAAAGGATGGTATCATCTGCATATTGAAGGCAGATGATGCCACCAGGGCAGACCTCAGGACAGAGCCCTGCAATCAGACTATGATCAGCAACTTTGCTCAGCATTTTAGTAAGAACGTCCACTACTAAATTAAACAAAAGCGGGGAGATGGGGTCACCTTGCCTAAGGCCTTTACCAGCAAGGAAAAAATCACTTTCACAGTTATTTAACTTGACCCCAACAGACCCCCCATGAGTAAGTTACTGGATCCAACTCTCCTCTATGAAAGGCTTGGAAAAGATCTAAGAGATCATTTTTCACCAAGTCCCAAAAATGCTAGTAAAACAAGAAGGGAATCCCATCAGGACCAGGAGCCCCATCAGGATAAGAGCTAAAAATGGCTTCCTTCACCTCTGTCTCTGAAAAAGGGGCTTCTAGCAGCTCATTTTCAGCAGGAGAGACTTTTTCAGAAGCGGAGAAAAAAATGTTTTGTAGAGAGAACCCAGAAGGGTTTTCTTTTTTAAACAGGTCTTTGTAGAAGTCACTAGCCACTTTCAACATCTCATCTACCTCAGTAACAGGGCCATTAGGGCCATCAAGGGAGTGAATGAGGGTTTTCCTCCTCCTCTGGTTAGCTATTACATGGAAGTAAGCAGTATTTCTATCACCCTCCTTAATGTTCCTATCTCTAGACCATTGTTTGGCTTTGATTTCTTCTTGAAGCCAAATTTTCTTGAGCTCTCCATGGACAAAGTTTAATCTATTAGTCTCAGCCTCAGAGAGGTCAGTGGTTTCTGCCTTAATATCTAGAGAATCAAACTCAAGGAGGAGAAGCCTTTTGTATCTTCTAAGATTAGCTTCCTCATTGGAGTTCCACCCTTTGGTAGTTCTTCTAAATCTCCTGATTTTGATCTCCCAATTTTCTAGGGGGGCAGCTGCTCCCAGTAGGCTCATTTCAGATTTTCCTGACTAGCTCAGTAAAATCTTCTCTAAGCAACCACCACTTTTCAAATTTAAAACTATTGCTCTTTGGAGTTTGGTTAAGACCAGAGTCCCAGAGCAAAGGAGTGTGGTCACTACCACATCTGGGCAGAGCTCTACAACTAGAAAGGGGAAAAACTATCTAATTCTATGTCACAGAAAATTCTGTCAATGGTGGACATAATCCTGGAGCAGCACTTCCAACATATCTAGCAGAACTGTGGGTTTTCCTTCTGACAGGGAAATTCTCAACTTTATGGGTAACCATTTTGCAGATAAAACAACTCTTGGGCTTGACACATTTATCCAAATGATGCCCTGGTTCCCCACAGTTGTAGAAGATCACCTCAGAGTATGCCATAAGGCCCGAAGCAGGGGCAGGAGCAGTTTTCTGGATGTCCTATCTCTTCTTTTGCTGATTCTTGCCTTGAGATTTCCCACTGATCTGAGAGTCAGAACCACCAGCAGATTGATCTTGGGCAATTACAGGAGCCTGCTCAGATTGTGCCCCCATTTGGGTCGGAGGTGGGCCGTACCACTGCCCAACCGGCGCTCCCCCTATTGTGGTAGGAGAAATTCATCGGAGTTCCTGGTTCCTTCTCATCCTCCAGCCATATGTTGTCTCTCAGGAAGCAGAAATAACCACCAGACAGCTCAATTAAAGCAGATTGCAAGCCTAATTTCAATCTTCTGCAGGTTTGGGGGAGAGGTAAGGTAGGGGATCCACCTGCTCCGGCTTCGGTGGCGTGCTGCTGGGCAGGAGTCCAGTTAAGCATTCCCATCTCGCAGCACGGCGTGGATCTCCTGAATTCACTTCTCCTTTCGCCCATCGAACGAATGCAATCGACGGCTCACTGGGGTGGGGCATCCTGTGCTTCTCCGAGAAATCTCCTTCGAAGTAGATCCGCAGGGCTAGATTCAGCAGCTCCCAATCCACATGATCCTTGCACATCCGAGCATACCTGCGCGAGTGAGAGAGCGGATTTGGTCCCTCCTTGGCTTCCTCCCTCGCAGCTTCCTCCTCTGCTTCCCTCCATTCACGCGTGCACTGGGTCTAGGAGAGAGCGTCGTCGCGGATCCGCATCGCCCGCTCTCTCCATCTCCTCCCTCGAGTCTCCCGCAGCACCGCCGGCGCGACGGAGTCGAGCGGCTGGAGCATCCGCGGGAAGGCTTTGTAGACATGTGGGAGATGCATCTTGTATATCTGCCTGTCTTCCAGCCATTCCCCCGTGGATATGGCCGGCAACTCCATGGGGCGCGTGAGCGGACTTGCTGAGGGGGGCAGGCGCGCCCGGAGTCAGGAGGCGGCGGGTGGCGGTGAGATCTATGGCGGCGGCGAGGGTGGAGGTAGTGGCGGGGCGGCGGCAAGGGTGGAGGTGGTGGCGGGGGCGAAGGGGATCGCGAGAGCGGTCATCTATTTGCCAATTATGTGAACTAAACAGTCAACATATAAAATAATTTAAATATTTATAATATAGTTAGAAGGGAAACATAAGTTGGACCTAGCGTTCCTATTCTTATATAGAAAAATAGAACAGACCTCTGCGTTTTCTCAAAAAAAATACATAAATTGGGCTGCCAAAAATAAAACCTCGGATGGGAGGTCCATAGGCCGGTCGATACATGACGGCCCTAAGAAAATACAAACAAGCCTATGGACCTCCCATCCGAGGACGTGGGCTGCGCATGTTAAAAATGAAAGCCTAGACGGGGCAGCCCAAAACCACGTCCAACACTTGCCAAAACTTCGTCCCTCGTTTTCTCTGTGTTTCACACACTCGACATTGTGTGGGCATTTTGACTGTGCATCATATGAAGATGTGCTATGCATGAATGTTGATCAGCATGATGTTAATTGGCTGGTAGTTCCATTTTCGACCATGAATAAAACTTCCAACATGATGTTAACCCTGTTTGAAAAGGCCGTGTTAATATAAATGCTCTGCCTCTGAAAGTTGCAGTTTCTTATCTGAAACTAAACTTGTAGTTTCTTATCTGAAACTGAAACTTGCAGTTTCTTCTCTGAGAATCACATTGTCTGCACTTTTATACTCCTATGAAACTACATTTTTTTAAGTGCTAAAAATAGATATCTAGAATTCATAAAATACTTCATATGCTCAATACTGCAAATCTGAAATTCAAAAGACATTCATATCTGAAAGTACTCTCAAAATACACAACACAAAACACAATTCACAACCTACAAATACTGACAACCCTAAGCTCCTCCTGACAATTCACAACCTGCCCGACTATTGGGCTGGGGGGGCAGCCCCCTCCTATTCCTCGGCGGCAAACAGCCGCCTCGTGAGACGATGTGAACGGCGAGGGAGACGATGGCGGGGAAGCGTCGTCGGGCCAACTGCTTTTCTCCTCTTGCAGTTGGGTTCGGCCGACGAAGACTCCACCGGCTCTCTCTGGCAGGACACCCTCACAAACGGCACCTTGTAGATGCTCGATCCTTCAATCTCTGGTGGATGCTCCATCTGGGATCGACACTCCCACCACCGCTCCCTCACGATCGGATTTAGTGAATCTGTTTGCTCCATGGCCCAGAGGAGCAGCTCTATGTACTCCGGCGCGACTCCCTCCGGGAGTATCGCCGTCTTTTCACTCTGTTGTAGATATTTGGCCATGGATGTCGCCGTCGCAGCTAGTTGGTCCTTGTTGTCAAACCAAGACTGTATCTCCAACATCCTAGCTAGCTTCACAGGGTCGCCGTCTGCGATCCTCATGTATCGGTTGTACTCCTCCATCGATCTACTTCTCCACAGCACATTCACTCGCCGGCGGTGGTTTTTGAATGGAAGAGGAGAGGAGCAGCGCTGGTTTTGGATTAGAACGGGAGAGGAGCGACGCTGGTTTTGGACTGGGACAGGAGAGGAGGGGCGGTGGTTTTGAAATGGAAGAGGAGAGGACCGGCGCTGCATTTAGATTGGAACAGGAGAGGAGCGACGGTGGTTTAAGAGGAGAAGAGCGGAAGAGCGGCGCTGGTCTTGGAAGTATTTTTTTGTTGTTTCGCGTATTCTGGGTCAAAGTTTGACCACGTACTGTATTTGACAAGCAAAATGTGAATGCATGTCACCAAATTGATTTTGATTTTGATCCAGTTAGAGCACGCCGGCCCTCTCGTCCAATCCTAAATCGCCGCCGCACGCTCCTCTCCCTCTTCTCCATTGCAAAACCACCTCCTCTCCTCTCCATCATCTCCATTCCACACTACAAGAAATGTGTTAATCCATGACGGATTTGAACTGTCACATATGTGTGCAAATCCGTCATGGTAGGTCGTCCTGGACGGATTTGAAACCCATCATGTATATCGCGTCATAATTTAACCATCATGCACTCCATGACAGATCTCCAGAACCGTCATGGATCCATGACGGGAAACTGACCATCACAGTTTGCTGTCAGATAACGGCGTTAATCATGCATTCCACGTCATCATCCAACATGGCGGCCAACATAGATCTGACATGGCAGCCCATGTAGTACTCGGCCTAATCAGAGTTTTGGCCCACAAAATTTCAACTCTGTCCAAGACTGTCGGCCCATCATAAGATTTTTGGCCCATTAAATGTCAGATCTGTCCAAGGCCCACTAATTTTAATTGAGATATTAGCCGATCCATTTGTTTCTCTTGGTCCACGGAAAACTTTAAGTCAATAAGAATTTTTTTGATTATGTATGCTCATTGCCTTATAAAGAAAAAGGAAAATTGCATAAACATACCAGGTAACTAAATTTTACTTTTACCAAAAGGAAGAAATACACAACAAAAAACTTTACAGATTTTCTTTCTAGATCTAGCCTACTAGTTTGCTCGGAGATATTCTGCCACCACATCAAGCGCCGATCTAGCCTTCGCAGGACATCAATCATAGTTCATCGCCATTGTTTTTCTGGCACAGATCTGGCAAACTTCTTTAAAACGATTTAGAAGAAAAAGACACCACCAGAGACACCCTTCGTGAGGCGTTTGCTGCTGTTGCTCGTTGAGGAGGCGCTGATGTGGGGGCATCTTGTGTAGGCGGGGAAGTGGCCAGCCAGCGGTTTAGCTAGATCCCGCGAGCGGTATGACATCGTCGATGTGGCCGACGACCCAAGCGAGGCGGGAAGGTCTGAACAGGACGCTCGTGTCCGAATCCAGCCGGATCCCGACGAATTAGAAGGAGAACGGCGGCTGGGAGGTGACCTCGGGCGATGCCATGGACACTCGGCCTCCATTGCTGCAAGGAGGAGACAGATTAGAGAGGAGAATATAGGAGAGAGAGAGAGAGAGGCGGCGCAAGGCGTGGCTCACCGGCGTGCTGCGGTGGGAGGTGCGGGCACCGACCCTTCGCGCGGACGGCGGCGTCCGACAGCTGCGAGCTCTGGAGTTCCTTGGCGTGGCTGCTGCTGGCATTGGTGCTCGGTGCTCGCGTTCGTGTGGCTGTGTGAGAGGATAAGAATCGGGGAAAGAACAAATAGAGAGTAGAAGGAGCAGGGACCGTTGGATCAGCTAAGGATGGACGCTGGAGAGGCGTGATCCGTGGGAGGCCTTGTTCAGCCAATCAGAAGGCAGTAGGCTAGAAAAACTCATATGTTAGTATAAAAACTTCCGGTGTGTGTTTATATTATAGTCGTAACGTAATACAGTGGTTTTCTGGCACTAGCAATGCATTGAGGTCCTGTGTTCAAAACCCACGTACTACTATTTTCCTGGTCTTTTTTTTTTCTTTTTTACTTAGTTTCGTTTTACTAAATTTAATTCGTCCTTGGACATGGATAAATGAAATGGAATCTGTTTTTTGTACTTTATTTGGAGAGAAACATCTGAACATATTTTTCAACATGAAATCTCATGCTTTTCGGAGTTCATTTTCATTTTAAAACTGAAAAACATAAAACTCCATGTTCGGGGTTGAGTCTTGGCACTCTCGTGTTTGGAATTCATTTCATTTTCTTGTATAAGGCCTAAACATTTTGCCAACCTTTTTAACCACCTGAGTTCAAATTTGAACTTTATTCGTTAAATGTGTAGAATGCACTTAATGACATAAATATAGCAAACAGACTCGGAAAGATGACAAATTTTGACATGGATCATGCAATGGTGTATCTTGAGTGGAGAAAAACTTTCAATGCCAACGGATGAAGCATTGGTCGCTTCGGCTTTGAACTACACTCCCTCTCTCTTGACACTATGTGTTCGTCCTGAGGGATGGTTTGATTTCTAAGCAATATACATCATAAGTTCTGTGAAAATTTCTCTTGGTATTCCTTTCATTTTCTTGTATTCATGGATCATTTAGTGGTGTATCTTAGGTGGAGAAAAAAAATTCAATGCCAACGGATGAAGCATCAGTCACATTCACTTGCTGCCTATAAAAGGAAATAACGAGGGAGGAAGAAAATAAATAATAGAAAGTAACCTAGTACCAAAATAGAGTGGAGAAAAGTTGACATGGATTTGCAGCTCTTGCCATTCTCACACTCTTCTACCATGCATTTCTGGCCATTATTTCACACATTTGCGGTTCAAATTTGAGTTATATTCGTAAATGCCTAGAAATGCACTTAATGACTTAAATATAGCAAACATACCTAAGAAAATATCAAATGAAATAATTTGTTAATATTTTCGCATTAAATAAATTTATAGCTATAATAATTAATTCCCTAAACTTACTGATAAATTTTCATGGACGTCATTTGTATCTTTTTTCAGAATATATGTTTGAATTTTTTTGAAAAAATGTTAAACAATTTTAAAGTACAAGTTGACAAGTGGGAAGGTGCTAACCACTTAAAATTCATATGCTGTTCTTTTTGTATTTACTTAAAACATGCGGCGTACTCCTATAGAATTGTCACACGTACAATAATACATAAATATTTAATATTTTGTCAATTTTGAATGCATTTACAACTTTTTGAATGCACGACGAACATTTTAAAAAATACATTTACAATTTTGAACATCTGAAGAAATACATTTAGAATTTTGAACATTTTAAAAAAATACACACTGAACATTGTAAAATTTGAATGCGTTTACAAATTTTTGAATGCATGACGAACATTTAAATGATCAATGTATATAAAAAAATTGTTCATCGTATATTACACAATAATGCTCAGTCTGTACTGATACAATAATATTCAGTGTGTATTTACAGAAAAACATCGCATACGAAAAAGTTTAGTGTAAATATAAAAAAATGTCAATTGTATTGAGAAAACCATACACCATTTATAAAAAAGAAATGTACAAAATGAAAAAAATCCTTAGAATACCCCAGATCTAAAAAAATATAAAAGAAATCCGAAACAAAAGAAACACATAAAAAATTGGGAAATGAGCTAGGACGTCTCTGAACTAGTATAAAAGAACAAATTCGTAAACTATGACGCGAGCAACGTTGTGGCGGAGTACTCAGCACGCGCGAGCGATGGACATCAAAAATATCTCTCGCAGAGGCCATTTTGCCCAGTGTGTCTAGAGTTTGTTTTGTAGGAGTTTCAATAATTTTTCAGATTATTTAATATTTTCCATGTGTGCTTACCTGAGATTATGCCATTTTGATATATAGGTAAGTCAATAAAGGTTAAACATTTTTTGAAATACACATTTTAATTTTTTGAACGCAAGTACAATTTTCAACATTGTCAACTTTGAATGGATTTACAACTTTTTGAACAATTTTGAATGCGTTGGACATTTTAAAAAATCCGCACTGAACATTGTCAATTTTGAATGGATTTACAACTTTTTGAATGCATGACGAACATTTAAAAAAATACATTTACAATTTTGAACATCTGAAAAATACATTTGGAATTTTGAACATTTATAAAAATACACACTGAACATTGTAAATTTTGAATGCATTTACAAATTTTTTAAATGCATGACGAACATTTAAATGTTCAATGTATATAACAAAATTGTCCATTGTATATTACACAATATTGCTCAGTGTGTACTGATACAATAATATTTAGTGTGTATTTACAGAAAAATATCGCATACTAAATCTTTTAATGTAAATTTTAAAAAAGTCAATTGTATTGAGAAAACATACACAATTTATAACCTATATAAAATAGAAATGTACAAAAATGAAAAAAATCCTTAGAATACCCATGATCTAAAAAAATATAAAAGAAATCGGAAACAAAAGAAACACATAAAAAAATAAGGAAATGAGCAGGACGTCTCTGAACTAGTATAAAAGAACAAATTTCTAAACTATGACGCGAGCAACGCTGTGGCGGAGTACTTAGCGCGCGCGAGCTACGTATGTAAAAAATATCTCTCGCAGGGGCCATTTTGCCCAGCGTGTCTAGTAGTACAAAAGAACGTACGTCTGACCTATAGCTAGACGGTCGCTTTGACGTGGTGGTCGGCGCGCGAAGGCTACCTATCCCACACCAGACAGGTTGGCCCTTGCATGCAGGGATTTTTGTGCAAAATATAACGCCACGCTGTCAACACAGTTATCGCCACGTGCTAATTGACCGGTCAACCATATGAGAGCTCAACAATGTACGTACATACAACCGTATTTGAAAAGGTGTGTTAACCCCATGCCAAGTTGAGGGACTGTGTACTTTAGCACCGGCTCAAGTTTAGGAACCGTGAGTGAAATTTTCTCATATATAAGCGTGAGATCAGTTCGATGCCTTCAAGCTGCTTCTCCTTTTCTTTTAATTTAAAGATAAAGATTTATTAAAGAAATCATACAGTTTTTTCTCTTTGTAAAAAAAAACTTAGCACGGCCCAACGTCGGGACGACACAGCAACAACAGTCCTCCCCCCTAAAAAGAGCGACGTTGGGACACGCAACAACAACATTCCGTTATCCTAAAAAAACACAAGAAGGCCCGTCACATTTTTCTGTAGAAAAAAAAAGACTTAGAGGAGCCCAACATTGGGACGACACGGCAACAGCAATCCTATTTTTTCCCTAAAAAAGCAACATCGGGACACGCAACAGCAACATCTGTTTTCCTAAAAAAGCACTAGAAGGGCGTCCGTGACGGGTCGAACAACTAAAAAAACTAAGGCTGACATAGGTCGGTCGAACATGCATGAAACATCAGCATGAGCCATCCATGACAGTTTGTTTGGTGTACAGCTGGTCGATTCGTGACGGAATCCGTGACGGTCCATCGTAAGGGCGCCATTATCATTTGGTTTGTTCTCATCTCATTAATCCGTGACGAATCTCATAACGAACCAGACAAATCCGTCATAGGTCATGACAGATTTTGTGAATGTCATCAGAAATCCGTTATGGATTAACACATTTCTTGTAGTGCCAAAACCACCGTCTCGCCTCTCCCTCTTCTCTATTGCAAGACCACCGTCTCTCCTCTGTTTTCTAGACGCTTTGCTCCATGGCGCGGGCGCAATCCATGGATACAAAATTAGTATACTGTATACTATTTAAAAGTCGAGGGCGGGGCTTTTCTTGCGCGGTAGGCGGCGGGGCAGTTCCGCCTAGTCGGTTCGACAGAGACGCGAGAAGACGAGGGAGTAGGCTGCTGCAAACGTAGGGCTGTGTGATTTGACAGCGAGTTACTGCTGGACAGGGGGGGCCCGTGATTTGACTTGCCATTATCATTTTAACTGCGGCGCTACGACCGGCGTGAGTCTCCCAGATTCCTGACCACCTCCATACAGGTGCCTCTCCCAATGCTCCACCATGTAGTAGAGGCTGGCTCTTGCATGAGGGCCCACTTCTTCACTTTTTCCTTGCCTCTCTTTCCTCCACATATGCAAAAATGCCATGTAAAGCGCACTATTGTACTTACTTTTACTTGCTCCTACAGGTGCTTAAGCTTGCCACATAAGCATAAAGTCTGATGTGGCAAGTTAATCAAGAAGAGAGAGGCTAGTTTGGTGACCCAAGGAAGAAACGGTGCTAAGCGCGTGTACCTAGGTGAAAAGACAATTTTGAGTCTATAGCTAATTAAATGAAGCAAACTTAGCAACACCATTTCATTAGAAGAGGCCACTCCTTGGCAAATGCAATAAATACACGCGCTTAGCACCGTTTCTTCCTTGAGTACGAAGGAAGAGGTAGAGAGGAGTAAAAAAATACACTTATAGCCAACTTTGGTGTAGTATGAGTGACTAAGTGATGACTATGTATGACATGCCAACATCAGATAGCCTAACGCACCGTGTTAAATCTCCAAGGGCGCGACCGCGCGAGCGACGCGACGGTCGTGGTAGGCGTGACCATGATACGGGCTGCTAGCAGCCCTTGGATCTGAGATCAAACGGTCGCATGCTAAGTTGCTCAAAAATTGCAAAATAACCCTCCAGGATAGGATATTCACCCATAGGTCTAGAATCACGCCATGCAATCCTTCGATCTCAGATACAAGTGCTCTCGGAAGCCTGTATCATGGAAAGCCACTACCCTATCGTTTGCACGCTGGTAGTTCGCTCCTACTCGTTCCCGCACGTCCTTCAATACTATGGCGGTTCGCTCCTAGTCGTCCCGTCCATTCATATTACGACAGTTCCACTAATCCTAACCCTCCTCCCAAATCCATGGCGTCTGAAATCTCCATGATCGATGGTGAGTACAAGGTTAGAACCATCACCGGTGATGAGTTCGACGTCATCTACACCCGTTCTTGCGTGACGGTGAAAGGATGCCTTTCTCGCTTCAGGCGCATGTTCGAAGACTCAGATGACGAGTGGGTCGCTGGGCTAGATGTTGAGTACATCACAGTCCTGGGACGAGAGAAGGATCTAAAGGAAGAAGAGAGGAAGAAGCCTGCCATGATCCAGGTTTGCGTGCATGACTTATGCTTGGTCTACCACATATGCCATGCCAACGTTGAGTGCCAGGATTTTAAGGACTTCCTCGAGAGCAACCTAGTCAAATTCATTACTATAGACTTTGGTAACGACAAAGAAGTCCTGCATCGGATAGGCCTCGTTGTAGGCAACACCTTCGACCTCCAGAAGAATCGGCTGGTGTCCTCTCGTCAGCCTTCAATGCTGACCCTGGCAGGAGCCATGGTTCATCCTTCATACGGTAAACTGGAGAAACCTCATTACACGTTTCATCGTCATGCATGGCAGCGGAATTTACTAGATATAGACCACATCCACTACGCTGCAATGGATGGCTATCTTTGCTTCAATATCTACAAGGGTTGGATGAAGAGCAACAACCAAGTGTGCGGTTCAAGCAAAGAAGTATCGGCCAAGAGGAACAGGGACAAGGACGGAGTTGACGACGTGGACGAGGACTCCGAGTAAGGTGGCAGTGTCGTTGCTCATGGTGGTTCTAATGCAGTGTCTACCGGAATAGTTGCAAAGTTTAATTTCATGTGTGCTTAATTTAATTTGAGGGGTGTGTTGTGCTGAGCCCCTAGCAGAACTATGTTTTGTTTCTTCTCATTATTTTAACTCTTCAGTACGTACATACTAGTATTTCTTACATTTCATCTTTTAGTTGGTATAGTACTACCACTCGTTTCTTCACATTATATACGTACAATATATATGGCCAACATCATATAGCCAGCAGTTTAGTTGTCAAAGAATTTCAGGGTGCTTAGTTTTGTCAAATAATTCCAGGATGCTTAGAGGGTGCTTGGATCCAAGGGACTTATTTTAGTCTGACTAAAACTAGTCACTTTAAGAGGCTAAAGTTCCAAGCACCCCTGACTAAAGAGGGGCTAAAACTATTCTTGAGACTAAAAAATTTTAGTCAGGGGTACCCCTACTAAAATGTGGATTAGTCCTCTCTCTACTCATTTAACTCCTCTCCTTTAACACAGGCAAGTTCTGGATTGGAGGGTTTGGAGGATAATAAATGCTCATTAACTTGATTTTAGCCTTTTTAGTATTTGGATTCAAGCATGGGTGAGTCTAGCATGTTTTAGTCCCACTACTTTTAGTCATGGGACTAAAACGTATCCAAGCACCCTCTTAGTTTTATTTGAGGGATGGGTTGTGCTGCACACCATTATTGTGACTAGCCTTTTTAATAGTACTATATGCATAATTTGGCGACGAGCGCTCTCTATATGTACCACCTTTTTTTTAATTTCAAGTTTTGCTCCATGGCGCAATCCATTGATACTACTGTTGTACAAAAGTATACATTTTTAAAAGGCTAGAGTGCGGGGCAGTCTAGCTTGGTCGGTTTCACGAGAGGCGAGGGCCTTTGTGATTTGACGGCTCATTACTGCTGGAAGGCGGGGCCTTGCGATTTGACTGCTCGTATAAATGCGCCGACGACCTGATCGAGGATGAGCAAAGAACCGTGCGGTATACTCAAGTTTTCCACTGGAGTAGTACTGCGACGGAGGAGCACGAAACACGGCAGCGCAGTGCCATATGGTGATAAAAATGATCTAATTTGCTAGTCATCTCATTGTTAGCATTGTTCTATTCATTCCCTCAAAAAAAACATTGTTCTATTCATGCCTCGCAGAGAACATGACACGTGCGGCGAAACACCTGAAGCAAAAGATGAAACACAGGAGCAAAAGAAGAAGGAAGATTATCACCCCAAATGATCTAATTCGCCGCGGAGTCGTAACTGCTTCTTCATCGCCTCCACGACCTCCATCTCCTTGCGCGTCTCCTTCGCCATCTTCATCATTGTGTCCATGACGCGGTATTTCTCGACGCGAGCCTTCATCATCTATTCCACGGCCATATTACGTACCTTGACAGCAGCCAGGTGCTCGATGCGGATCTTCGCCAACTCTTCCTTCTGTTCCATGGCAAGGGCCTGCAGCATCTTCATTGAGGAACTACTATTCTCATGCAGCTTCTTCCAGCCGGCGTTCTTCTCCTTCAACAGGTCGATCTCGTGGCAGAGCTTCGCATTGTCCTCCCGAAGTCGCAGGATTTCGCCGGTCGCCTTCTTCTCCGAGGCAATGCTCTTCTTCAGCAGCATCACCAAGCCGGCGGTCAACTCCCCCTGCCGATTGAGCTCAGCGGGCTTGTCGTCGAGGCTCTCCTTCAACAACTCCATCAAGCCTTGGATGAACTCCTTTTGCTTATTGAGCTGATCGGGCATGTCGTCGAGGGATAATGATTCCAGCTCTGCCGGCTCTGCCGGCTCGGCATGTTCGCCTCCACGGCTAGGGCGCTCCCGGGAGCCATTGCCTGCCCGTGAGAGATCTTTCGAGGTCTCTGCATGGCGGCGAGCCCTCTTTTTTTTCCGCAGCCTTGGTTGCCGCTCCCTTGTTATGAGTAGTTCTCGACCTAGAGCTCTGCTCACCGGCCATGGCAACGACGGACGAAGAAGAAGCACTTATGAGGAGGAAAGGTAGAGTGATTTTCAGTTAGGTAGTTCCCCCTTTTATAACCTAAGTACTAGCACTAGTACTAATACCTGCATAGTGGGAACACATTCAGGTTTGGTACGTATTACTAGTAGGTGTGAGCAGGCTTTCGAATGTGATGGGAACAAGGTAAAGATTAATTGATGGTTTTGGTTTCGAGGCCCGAAACGGCTCCTGATGAGTTTAGCGGAACATAAATTTCAAATACTACACTGCTCAAATGCGTAAATATTATGTTACTATCAAAAATTGGCACAAAATACGAAGGAGACCAATGGAAGTACTACTAGCAACCCACGATTTAACTACTCGCATGCGCGCAGTGGAGTAATAATGTCTTTCTTCCGCCCTCACGTCCACTCAATTTGCATGCGCTGTATTAATTGACCATCAATGAAGTGAACGACTTTACACGCGTCAAATTATCACATGGGGTGGATCTTGGTACAAAATTGCGTCCGCTCGTGTACCCGCGTGTGCGTGCGAGGAATGAGTGCGTGCATGGCATGCGTGCACATCTTCGCTTTGTGCATGTACCGCCAGTATGGCTCAGGGAGGACGAGTACATTCTTCTGGAACCAGCAGCACGTCACTATGATCAATCCACGCAAGGAGGTCGCGACAACACCTACACATGTGCCACATGGCTTCATGAACTGTAAGAGAGACACTGTGTAGCGTGCCATTGGTATTCTAATTTACGTGTTTTGCACATACTCGAAGTACTAGTAAGGTACACATGCATTGCACGCATCAGATTTTGCAATCAAATTATGAATAAATACCACACTATAGCATGTAAGCTCTGAGTCATATATGCCTGATGTAGCCCTTCGTTTAATTCTTATAGTTTATCTCATTCAAAATCAATTAGTTTTTATAAAAAAGCTAAGAAGGCGGGAATAGGAAAAACATGGGATTATAGTGGAATGTCGTCTTGAATCCTACAGGATTGTACGAGTGTTTGATTGTGCATAGAAAAAACGCAGAATTCTTTCAAAGAGGTTTGAGTGGATGGGATGTTTCATATGAAATCTAGTGCAAATGAATCATATGGAAAAATTCCTATGGTTTACAATCCTACGAATCAAACAACCAAGATAGGAAAAATTCCTAATGATTAGAATCCTCCATAATTCCTTTGAGAATCCTTTGAATCAAAGAAGCCCTTAATCTATTTTATGATTCATGGAATTGTGCATTGTAAAGCATAAAGTAAAAAAAAATAATGTCAATTCAACTAGAAAAAAGTTTGGGCAGTTATGATACGGAAGATTCTAGAACAAAAGAGAACCACTGTTGTTTTGAGGTTTGTGCATTATGCTTAAGTTCAACCATGGAGTCTGTAGATTGTACATGTGGCAAAATCCGGTGGGGGCTAGAAGATGGTGCGAGGGGCCGAGTGGAGGGAGACTATGAAGGAATGCACAAGTGCGTGATCAATATTTAGAGAGAGAGGGTGAACACATGCGCTGATGCGTGCAGTGGCGGAGCCATGAAAAATAAATGAGCTAGGGGGGCAAGCATTGCTAATCCTTTACGAGGAGGGTCAATTTATGAACTTAAACCTTTTTTAGCATAAATTGTCTAATGATCACATTCATATTAGCCTTGATATATAGTGATGTTAGGGGGGGAGGGGGGCAGGGCCCTTACTGCCCCTGTCTTCGCCATTGTGCACGCGTCTGAGAGATGAAGCGAAAGGCATGGATGATGAGAGGGGGACGTTGGATACATAATTAATGTGAGTGTATTAGCTATATATGTTAATCCTATATAGAGAGGTATAGATTGATCGATGTGGACGTGGGAAAGAGGGTGAGACCTCACTGGATATATCGATTGATCGGTTTGTGTGAAAAACTATGAAAGACCTAGCTATATACACACATACATAGAGGAACATCGATCGTTGCGCATGCACGCGTGAGAGATAAAGAATGCCCGATATGATGGAGAGGGGGATGTGTGTTGGTGTGTGCCTTCATGGGAGACCGACCTGAAGAAAAATATTGCATGCGTGCGATGGATAATGCCGACTGGTAGTGTGTGTGCATGCATGCACGAGAGAAAGTTAGTGGTACAATTATAAAGAGAAGACTACTGCGTGGGTGTAAAAGAATAGCTGAATAGGTGAGGTCACAATCAATGTAAAGTTGAATTGAAATATTTGAATAAGAGATCCTGATGTTTGAAACCCATGCATGCATGAATATAACGGAGATCTGCGCCGTGTGGTTTGCAAACGAGCATGTTGTAATGTATACACATTGAACATGGTCAGACTGATTTGAATTTGAGATACCGATGACAGACATCATTTGGCCA
Source organism: Triticum urartu (assembly GCF_056163025.1). Classification (NCBI taxonomy): domain Eukaryota; kingdom Viridiplantae; phylum Streptophyta; class Magnoliopsida; order Poales; family Poaceae; genus Triticum; species Triticum urartu. Next base: position 225,483,571 of record NC_141878.1, read on the forward strand.
CGTCGCATCCGTGCATGGACACGCTATTCTAATTGGAGATGATGGGCGGCTTTTGCATCACATATCTATATCTATACCCCTATATATATATATTATATTTTATATATTTTTTATATTGTGTGCAGGTAACTTTAACTTTGAAAGATGGTCGTTGGATGAGGCGAATCCGATGGTCCAAAGATGGCAAATTTGAGCACTATTGGCCGTTGGATATCATCTAGATTCCACCAGATTTCGCCACATGTATAATCTAGAAGACTCCATGGTTGAACTTAAGCATAATGCACAAACATCAAAACACAAGCACTTCTTATTTGTTCTAGAATCTTCCGTATCAGAATTGCCCAAATGTTTTTCTACATCATTTGCCATTATTTGTTTTTACTTTATGTCTTACCATGCACAATTCCATGAATCTTAAAATAGATTAGCTTTCTTATAAAACTAGATGATTTTGAATGAAATGAACTATAAGAATTAAACGAACATCTACATCATGCATATATGACTCAAATCTTGCATGCTATAATGTGGTATTTATTCATAATTTGGTTGCCAAATCTCATGCGTGCAATGCACGTGTACCTTACTCTAGTCTAAATGCTGTTTGTGTGTGTGTTGTGCGTGTTGAGGTGCAAATTGTCTTTTTTTGGGTACATGTTAAGCTTGTTCTTCCGAAATTTCAAGCCGCGCCTTGTTATGCCGAAAATTCAAGCTAGCATCTCTGTCTATCGTGCTACGAAACTCCCGCCTCTTCAACCCGCGCCTTGTTAGCCCAAAATATTTAAGATATATCTTTGTCTCATTGTGCTCCGACAACTCCCTCCATCTCAACCCACGCCTTGCTATTCTGAAATTACAACGCAGACGAAAACTCCCACCTCCCGTGAAATCCCGACACGTGAAATGCCCGTGGTACCCCTGAACCAAAAGAACTGCCTCAAATCGGTGGGGGTACTTTCGTAACTTAACCCACATTTCGGACAAGCGCGTCTCTAAGCCATGGTTCCCCACTGCCATCCCATCCGCCCACCCATTCGTACACCGAGGCTGCGAAAACCCGCGACGAAACCCCACACCCTGCTCCTTTCGCCGCCCAGTCGGAGCCTCTTCCCCGACGACGTCGTCCACAGGAACACCTCGACGTCCCTCATCCACCGTACCGGATGAGGATTCGTCGTCGATCTCATCGTCCCGCCGGTTCAGCCACAACATCCTCCACCTCCAAGGAGCTTCCCCGACGTTCCCCTCGTCTTTTGCACCACCTCCATTCCCACACCACCGTCTTCACCCGCATCACCAGAAGAGCATCATCATCACCGTTTCCTCGAATGAAGTTGCGGCCTAATCGGCGCCACCAAAGAGGTTGTACACTAATCGCCGCATTTTCTTCTTGATTCGATCTCACGGTGCTACCGGCGCTCGGTCCCGAGCCGACACGGCGCAGCTCCATCCACGGCGGCGTCGCCGGCCACTTCCTCCACGGCGTCGCTCCCTCGGCGGCGATGTCCACATCAGTAGGACTTGCTGCTGCTTTAGCTCTCGCTCGCGCTGCTGCTCTGCTCTTGCTCTCGGTCTCCTGCCTGGTCTGCTCTTGCTATTGCTCTTGCTCGCGCTGCTGCTCCGATTTAGCTACACTTCACTCCGATGCCGCCGGGGTGAAGGAAGAACCAGCCGCAGTGGGGAGGGGGGCTCGCCGGAGAGGTACCCCACTAACTATCTTAGGGTTTAGGATGGGGGCGGTGGTCGCCGGCGGTGGTGGGGCGTTGGTGGGGCGGTGGCGTGGGGATCGCCGGAGAAAAATCTCGGCACGGGGGGGCCTAGAGGGATGGCCGGGGTGGCGGTAGACCGGCGATGTGGAGTGTTTTCGGGGCGGGCGGGGCGGCGCACCGCTGGCCGCGGGCGGCGGGGGCTGCTGTTTGGCCGGCTCAGGGGGGTGGAGGTTGAAGATGAACCCCAGGCCCTTGATTTCTTATCCAACGGCTGCAAAATCGACTGACCAAAGATGAAAAAGTCACTGGACCGACATGTAGCCTCACCTTGGTAGTGCGTTCAGTTTCGACAACAAAATACAGTTTCGACAGCAAAATTCAGTTTCGACAGTTAAGTTCAGTTTCGACAGTTAAGTTCAGTTTCGACAGTTAAGTTCAGAGATGAGCGGCTGATGTATTTTACATCTAGCACTTTGTGTTTATGTATTTTACGTCATGTATTGGAGATGCTATTAGAATTCCACTCAGGTTAACGTTGTTCGTTGTCTCTCTTGTCCTGCTTCATCCTCGGCGTCGTACAACTCACCGGAGCTGCTCCAATGACGAAACCCTCCATCACAGCGGAGGAATACCTCGGGCTCCATCTCCAGACGCCTAAGATCTTCTTCCCCTCCTCCAACAGCCAAGTCAGCCGGAGCATCCTCATCGGCCAACCCAATCATGCTGAGATCGACATGGCTTCGCCAAAGAGGTTGTACACTTGTTGCATCTCTTTTTTACTCTACATGTTATATATATTGTCCACTGAGCACTCGTAGTAATGGGAAATACGATTATTTTATCCTACTACATGACAAGTAGTGAGGTACCAGGCAACTTAGCTATCCGTGATGGACTCTCTTGAACGCCATCATTATTTATCTCTGCGCGTTTGAGCTGTGCGTTTGTCGATGGGCCTGGGAGTTGAGCTAGTATGGCAGTGGCCTGGGTCCAAAGTAATAGAAGTAGCACAAAAACATTTTTTAGTGTAGGATTTTCCTTGCTCAAGCCTGCCTACTAGAATCTCCAGTGCTTGAAAGGAAACGTGAATGAAAAACACCGGAATTGGAAAGTTTCCTATGGTACTACTTTTCATGAATTTGGTGCAAAGGAATGGAGCAAAGGAAAACTGTAGGATTTGTTCCTTTAGTGTCGCCTTGAAAGAAAAATCATAGGAATTCTAATTTCCACTTCTCCTCCTTTTCATATTCCTATTCATCAAGCACAAGACGAAGAGATAGTAGCATAATAGCATTATAACCATACATTTTCTTGTGGTTTAACTTAATCTCACCATGCTTTTTTGCATCCTGTGATCTTCCAATTGTTGTGAATCAAACACCCAGATTGGCAGAAATCCTGTGTTTTTAAATTCTCTGTTTTGCACGTGCATTCCTATCCTATTCCTGTCTATTTCCTATCCCTGCATTGTTAGAATCCTCAAATTCAAACAAGCCCTTACTCAATTACTTCTGTTACACATATGTGTCAAAGAAAACCTTGTGTGGTTTGTCCTGCTCCTGCAGCGCTGTGTTCCACCCTAGCTCAGCTGCTCCAATGATGGAAGGGTTCACCACAGCAGGGATCCACTCTCCAGACTATCTTTCGCCGCCTCTGATCTTCTTCCCCGCTTCCGGCAGCCACGGCAACTGCATTACCATCATCAACTTAGCAGATGACCTTGAGGACTACACGGGTCCGCAAGAGAGGTCGCACTCTTTCGTGTCTGCTTACGTTATGCGTCGCTTAATATGATAACATGCTACATTATCGTCGTGTTCACCTATTAGACTCCGAGTCATGTCCAAACTAATGCTGAAACTTGAGTTTTTAAATGGTTGTGGGGTACATATTGGGGCAGCAATCAGTACTATCTGTCTACTATCTGATTAATCTCCGGTGTCTACTATGAGTTTCATGTTGGGTGCAAACAAACATTAAAGGAGCCATTATCTGTATTTTTTAACTAAAACTATTATCTGCCTACTATCATTGGTTTTGGGTCTATCCACAGTTTGCTACCATCACTCTGGATTTGTGCATGCACTCCTTACATAATCTCACTATGTTTTATTCCGATGCATGCCAGTTATTGTACACAATGGAACTGATCATGTAGAGCAAAAGAGACGAGCCTTTCGTGGCAATAAAATTTCATGCAGACATCGTTCCATGGTTGGCGCAAAGGCAGCCCCCTCCACCCATTTTGGATCGTAATCAAGAGGAAGATAATTGTTATGAGGGGGATTCAGAAGGAGAAGACCACTCCTATTTACCCCATGAGGTCTTTGCTCTAACTTGGCATGCTGATGTTGGTAATATCATGCATATGGTGCCTTGCATTGCTTACTGTATACATTAAAGATGTCATCTGCTTAGTTTAGACATGCTTTGTGTCAATGCCATATGTTTAGTTTCTTTATCGTATATCTGAATCATGCAATGCCATCTTGTCTAGCCAGGCATCATATATGTGAATTTTGCAATGCCACCCTGGTTAGCCAGACATCTTATATGTGAATTATATCATGCCATCATTTTTTTATTATGTGTTAAATTTGTCAACGATTTTAGTACATTCAATTACTCTTCCTGTGCATCAGCCATTTGGCACGGTCATGGAAAAATCTGGAGTGGAAACAAGGTCTTCAGAGCAGACAATGCTATCTGATGAAGCGCATGTCTTGCTGGTTACCGATAGCTCCTTAAAGGAGGATTCAGAGATAGATGACCAGTCATATCCCCCCCCCGAGGTGCATGCCCTAACTTGGCAGGGTTATGTTTCTCATATCATGCGTATGGTATCTTGCATTGCTATGTCATTTGCTTAGTTTAGACATGCTTTGTGTGAATGCCACCTGTTTAGTGTCTAATTACCATATATGTGAATTATGCGATGCCATCTTGTTGCAAGACATTATATATGTGAATTATGCAATGTTATGTTGCTGCAAGGCATTATGTATGTGAATTATGCAATGCCATGCTGTTTAGGAAAGCGTCATATATGTGAATTATATCATGCCGTCCTTTTTTGTATTTCTCATTGCATTTGTTGACAATGTTTGTATATTCAACTGCTCTTCCTGTGCATCAGCCATTTGAATTGGTGATGGAGAAATCTGGAGTGAAAACAAGGTCTTCAGAGCAGACAATGCTACCTGCTGAAGCAGATATCTTGCTGGTTATAGATAGCTCTTCAGAGGAGGATTCAGAGGCAGGTGACCAGTCCTATTATCCCCTTGAGGTGTATGCTCAAACTTGGCAGGGTTATATTACTCATATAATGCATATGTTGTATTGCAATGCTTAGTTTTTACATCATATACACAATATTGAATGCCATCTCCTTAGTTGGCACATCATATATGCGATTGCCCTCTCCTCACTTCCTTAGTATATAAATCATATATTTGAATTATGTCATGCCATGATGTTTACATAGACAGCATGTATCTGAATTATGGAATGCCAACCCATTTTCTAAAGACATAATATAGTTATATCATCTCATCCTGTTTACGTAGTCATCATATTTAAATTATGTCATTCTATCCGTGAATTATATCATGCCATCATGTTTCCATCGACGACATGTTTGTGATTTATGGCATGCCAACCACTTTAATAGACACATCGTATAGTTATATCATGTCATCCTATTTACATAGTGATCATATTTTGAAGTATGTCATTCTATCCTGTTTAGTTAGCCATCATACATGTGAAATTGTGTCATGCTATCCTGTTTAATTAGCCATCATATATGTGAAATTATGTCCTGCTATTCTATTTGCTTAGACAACATAAATGTGAATTATTTCATGCCCTGTTTTCTTCCGTACTATCCATTGCACCTGTCTATCTTACAATCTCTATACATTCAATTACTTTTCTTGTTTATCAGCCATTTCAATTGGAGGGAGTGATGGCAGTATCTGTGGGAGTAAAAACACGGTCTTCAGAAAAGATCGTGCTACCTGTCGATGCAGATAGAACCATGGTTGTACTTGCCCAAGAACCAGCCCCACCACACATAACCCACACTCATGCAGATTGTACCCCTACCTAGTTGGACAGAGAACTAGCTACACCCCTTCTAACCCCAACCCCAGCAGATAGACACCCAGTTCCCGCTGACACAGCACCGTCTCCACCACAGAGCATCCAAACACGAGCGGTTAGTAAGGCAACTGCAGTGCCCAAATCACGAGGACCACCACTTCGAACCCGAAGTCAATGCTTAAAGCAGAAGAAGAATTGTTCTCAGGTCAGGTTTCATAGCTATGGTTCATACTACTTTGCTCTTGCATCACTGTATTTACTGATACCAACTAATTTCAAAATTGAAGGATGCAATTGAAACTCCAATGGCGCAACAGGTATGTTTTAAACCTGTTTCTTCAACGTGTTTGGCTGTTTGCTGTTGTAACTTGCTCTATGTTGATTTCAGTTTCAATTGAATAAACAGTTATGTTCTCATGCCATGCACATTACAAGTGTTGTTATTGCTGTGTAGTTTCCCACACTTATATTCTGTCTATGCTGCTTTGTCTTAAATAGATATGATTCGAACTGTATCTATCTTGATTTGGCAACATAAAGTAGAATGATATAGACCATACAGTGACCATACTACATAGATATATGTTTGTTTCATGCTGTTATCCTGTCCACCTTACTACTGAACTGGTTTACCAAAATGAGTTTCATATACTACATTGTAAACCTGAGATGTGTTTGTTTGTTTCTTTTTTAGAACGCGGATAAAATATTGGAGAAGAGTACCCTGTTATGCAATGGTAAAGGAAGTAATGCAGATAAGGTTCAAGATAGTGAGACATCCCTGTTGGTCTCCAAGAAAGCTGATAAAAACTATATTGAAGACACTGAGACAACCCCAAAGTCCTGTCTTGATGTAGTGTTCGAGTTACTGGCTACCACTGCTGGCACCAGCTCTTCGAACTCATTGCCTGAATCAGTTCGGCTTCTTGAGTCTCAACTTCAAGTTGAAAGACATCGATCAGATGTTATGCGACAGGAAGCCGAAGGACTGAGGAAGTCCCTGCAGAATTCAGATGCATACTTTCTGGTGCAACAGCAAGCGCTGGAGGACATAAGCGCCAAACAAGAGAAACTTAATAAGCTTGCTAAGCATCTTGCCAGCATTATGGGTACCCAGGATATTGTTTCTTGAGCTCTTCTAAAGTGGTTTCAGTTCTGGACTTGTTTTGCTGCGGCGTTTATATGCTGCTGTGTTCCCTATATTTGCACTGGTGGCGAACTTTGATGCCTAGTGGATGTAATATGTCTAATAGCCGTGATAGCCTAGTGTAAGTTGCTTGCTTATTTATTTCCTTGTTGTCTTGTTTATTTGTTTGCTTGTAGTTAGTGCAGTTCTTTTTCTGCGGTTTGCTAGTGGCTGCAATAACCTATTTTTTAAAACTAGGCCACAATAACCATGGGCTAATATTTACTGTAGTGACACTGGGCCTCCTACGGGCCATAGAAACAGTGGGCCTTCTACGGGCTGTAGAAACAGTGGGCCTTCTACGGGCCGTAGAAACAATGGGCCTTCTACGGGCCGTATCATCAATGGGCCTTATACGGGCCGTATGATCGATTGGCCAAACATGGGCCAAACAGACCGCATTCTGGCCATAAACGGGCTAGAGTTGGAATCGTCCGTTCATGGGCCGACCATAACGGGCCATCGTTAATAGGCCGCATTTGATGACGCTATGAAAACGGCCCAACGTATTAACGGACCACAAATGGGCCGACTGTAACCACGGGCTGAATTTGGCCCACAAGCAGAAAATGACAGTAACGGGCCGTAAGTAAACGAATGCTGGAAATGAGCCCAATAATAAATGGGCTCTGAGAAGGCCGAAAGATAACATGGGCTGGAGACGGCCCAACGGAATAATGGGCCATTAATGGGTATAAAGTGATACACTGTTCATTACGGTCCAGTTTCACCACGGGCCGTTAATGGGTGTAAAGTGATACATTGTTCATTACGGGCCAGTTTCAGCACGGGCCGCTAATGGGCCAAGAGTTACAAAGGGCCTCATATGGGCCAAAAGACGTCGTGGGCTATACATGGGCTAGAAGTGAAAACGGGCTGGAATCATATTGGACGGCCTAGATGACGCTACTGGGCCTAATTCGGATGGGGCATAACGGGCCTTGGGTTAGCGGGCTGTAAACGGGCTATATGCGAACAGGCCATTAACAGGCTTTCCATGGGCCGGCCCGCCAGCTTTTGACGAAGTCAAATGGGCCAGCCTTTTCACAGGAATGGGCCACTGTTGGGCCGTGCCACGTGTCGACGTATCATAGGCGCCTTCTGTCCAGTGAGTGGATGACATCTGTCCCAACGATGAGCCGACACGTGTTTCCTCTAGCCAATGATGATTTTACACGTGGAAAATCCCCATTGGTCGGGGATGTTAATGGCTTATCGGATCCAAAAACCGACCCGATAGCTTAACGGCGTTCCGTTATGGTGGATGCCACGTGTCGGTCACCCTTGACAAAAGCACTTTTGTGACGCGCGATTTATTGTCATGGAAGTGGACACTTCCATGATGATAATTTTGGTAATGTCATGGAACACTTCTACGACAGCACAGGTATGACTATCTTGATTCTGTCATAAATTTGTCATGGATGTACATGCATGACAAAAAAAGCGACCTACTATGACAAACACGTATCATCACGGAAGTGTATTTTTTTTGTAGTGTGTGTGCGAGGGACGAGGCAAAATAGCCTTTTCCATAGCTTGAAGTGAGCCTCGCAGCCTAAGAATAACTCGCAGAGGGCAACATAGCCGGCGATGTGTAAAATGGAAGCGGGGGTGAAATTATGCAGTTGGAGGCCGTAGAACTGCAGGAGCCCGCGGAGGAACGGATGAATCGGAAATCCGAGTCTCCTCAATAAATAAGGGACAAGGCATACCCGCTCCCCCGTAGAGGGGCTGGGGAAGCTCTCCGCTTGCTCCCTGCCATTGTAGGTGGCGAGCCCGGCTCGGACGGGCATCATATACACTGGAGGGAGAAATCCCTTAGTCTGTAGTTCGACTAGTCGACTGTGTGGGACTGAACACCTCTCCCAATCACCGGGCTTAGGGCTACGGGGGCGGGAGGAGGAGCTGCAGAAGTCGGCCATGCTGGAATGGATTTTTCCAAAACGCGCTCTGATGGATTCTCGTTGGGAGAGGATGGTATGGATTGGATCTAAGAATCCTCGTCCCTTTAATAGACAATTTGTTTATCTGGCTAGGGGGGGAGGGGGCGAATGTAAAAACGCCCCGACGCCTCGCATTCATTCGACGCGTGGAAGATAGCCCTTATTGGGCACAGAAGCCAAGAGGTTCAACATTTATGGGACCGGACACTGCTTAACAAACGTTCGAAATTTGGAGAAGAACCCGCCTTGCAATGCCGAAGACAACACTGCGCGCCGGACTCATCGTCATTGAAGCCTGGTTCGGGGGCTACTGAGGGAGTCCTGGATTAGGGTGTCTCCGGACAGCCGGACTATATCCTTTGGCCGGACTGTTGGACTATGAAGATACAAGATTGAAGATTTCGTCCCATGTCCGGATGAGACTCTACTTGGCGTGGAAGGCAAGCTAGGCAATACAGATATGTATATCTCCTCCTTTGTAACCGACCTTGTGTAACCCTAGCCCCCTCCGGTGTCTATATAAACCGGAGGGTTTTAGTCCATAGGACAATAGACAATCATACCATAGGCTAGCTTTTAGGGTTAGGCCTCTCCGATCTTGTGGTAGATCAACTCTTGTACTACTCAGATTATCAAGAATAATCAAGCAGGACGTAGGGTTTTACCTCCATCAAGAGGGCCCGAACCTGGGTAAAACATCATGTCCCCTACCTCCTGTTACCATCCGCCTTAGACGCACAGTTCGGGACCCCCTACCCGAGATCCGCCGGTTTTGACACCGATAGCGACCCTCCTCTTTCCTTCTCCCTCTCCCTCCTTTCCCCTTTCCCCCTCTCTGTTGGAATGAAAGGGGGGCGAATCCTACTAGGTTTGGAGTCCTAGTAGGACTCCCCCCTTTGGTGTGCCTCCCCCTTGGCAGGCCTCTTCCTCGCCCTCCTTTATATACGTGGGCAGAGGGCACCCCAAAGGACAACATCAATTGTCTTAGCCGTGTGTGGTGCCCCCTCCACAGTTTACCACCTCGCCATATTTTCCGTAGTGCTTAGGCGAAGCCCTGCGCAAATCATATCACCAACACCGTCGCCACACTACCGTGCTGACGGAACTCTCCCTCAACCCTCCACTGGATCAAGAGCTCGAGGGACGTCATCATGCTGAACGTGTGCTAAACACGAAGGTGCCGTACGTTCGATACTTGGATCGATTGGATCGTGAAGACGTTTGACTACATCAACCGCGTTACTAAACTCTTCAGCTTTCGGTCTACGAGGGTACGTGGACACACTCTCCCGTCTCATTGCTATGCTTCTCCTAGATAGATCTTGCGTGATCATAAGAATTTTTTGAATTACTACGTTCCCCAACAGTGGTATGAGAGCCATGTCTATGCATAGATGATATATGCACGAGTAGAACACAAAGAGTTGTGGGTGATAATAGCCATACTGCTTACCACCAATGTCTTACTTTGATTCGAAAGTATTGTTGGATGAAGCGGCCCGGACCGACATTACATGACCACGTTCATGAGACTGGTTCTACCGACGTGCTTGGCACACAGGTGGCTGGTAGGTGTCTATTTCTCCAACTTTAGTTGAATCGAGTTTGACTACGGCCGGTCCTTGTTGAAGGTTAAAACATCACACTTGACAAAAAATCGTTGTGGTTTTGATGCGTAGGTAAGAACGGTTCTTGCTGGAAGCTTGTAGCAGCCACGTAAAACCTGTAACAACAAAGTAGAGGACGTCTAACTTGTTTTTGCAGGGCATGTTGTGATGTGATATGGTCCAGACGTGACGGGATATAAATTGTTGTATGAGATGATCATGTTTTGTAAAAGTTATCGGCAACTGGCAGGAGCCTTATGCTTGTCTCTTTATTGTATGAAATGCAATTGCCATGTAATTTCTTTACTTTATCACTAAGCGGTAGCAATAGTTGTAGAAGCAATAGTTGGCGAGACAACAACGATGCTACGATTTAGATCAAGGTGTCAAGCCGGTGACGATGGAGATCATGATGGTGCTTTGGAGATGGAGATCAAAGGCACAAGATGATGATGGCCGTATCATGTCACATATTTTTATTGCATGTGATGTTTATCTTTTATGCATCTTATTTTGCTTAGTACGGCGGTAGCATTATGGGAGTGTTTGGTTGCAGTTTGGAACAGTACCTACATTGCACGTCCATCTCAACCTAGGCTGGTTGCTGAAATACAGCCTCATATGCGGCAGATGCAACCTGTTTGGTTGCCTACATCACATAGAGAGGGATTTACCCCCCTGCTGTTTGGTTGTCGTTTTTATGCATAGGGTGTGAGCAGACGCAAACTTCAGCTGTTTGGTTGCAAACAGCGTGTGTGTTCTGCTCACCCCATTCAAATATGGTGGCCTTACCACCACATGATCAGCACAACAACAACAACAATAGCACAACAACAAGATCAAACAAAGCAAGCAATGTAATGACATCAAACTTAACACAACAAGCAAGGAAAAGACAGCAAACTACTTAACTACATAGCATAAGTCTAGATTAAAAGCAGGGGCATCCTCCTTCGTTGCTCCATGCCAGGGTGCTACTCCTGGCCAAAATATGAACAAGTTACTAGCACAAGTATCGCCACACACCATAAAAGTTGTCCACTAACACCTTACTTAAGTTAACTACATAGCCTGATCGATGTTACCAACGCAATTGTTCCTGCTGCAACGAAACCTGCACATCACCGAGGAGTCGTGGTTGTAGATCTGAACCTTCAGTCTGAGTCCTGAGATGCGCACAATGACGAGGTCATCGGGGATGATCCGGTGACGGCGGCAGAAGTAGTTCCAGCCCCGGCCAAGCACCATGTGCCCCTCGAAGTTCTGCACCTGCAGCCAGAACACACACCGCTTGTTCTCCTAGAGCCTGACGACGCGCAGGAGCCACTTGATGACCAGCCAAGTGTTCATCACCTCCACGAACTTGGGAGGCACGTCGAGCATGGAGAGGTCCTCGCTGTCCTTGATTTGCTGGTAGAAGCGCATCGGCTCCCTGGCCCCCTCCTTGTGGCCCTGCCTCGGAGATCGTCCCCTTGAAAGAGGCACGCTCATGAAGGCGATCCTACCAGCCAGGTCCGCCTTCCTGAGCCACCTGTTCGTGGGGATGAAATCGTCGGCGCGCTCAGCTCCGGCCACCACCTGAGCTCCTCCTCCCGGCACATCCCAGTCAGTCTTCAATATCTTGTCAGGTAATATGACAAGTATTAGTGCACAAACTCTTTGCAAAATGGCACTGATCAGGGACATTTGCCAAAGAGCAAATGACACTAATCAGTCCATAAACTCTTTGAGGAAATGCCACTTATCAATGGCACTTGCTGTTGGGCAAGTCCACTGATCAATGCTACTGATCAGTGGACTTTCCCAACAGCAAGTGCCATTGATAAGTGGCATTTTGCCCAGCAGCAAGTGCCATTGATAAGTGGCATTTGCCTAAGCTAATCAGTGGCACTGATCAGTGGACTTGCCCAACAGCAAGTGCCATTGATAAGTGGCATTTTGCCCAGCAGCAAGTGCCATTGATAAGTGGCATTTGCCTATCAATGACACTTATTGTTGGGAAAATGCCACTGATCAGTGGCACTGATCAGTTGACTTGCTGTTGGGCAAGTCCACTGATCAGTTCCATCTTCTTTGATGCAACTGGCACTAAACACTGCACTATCCTAAATATGGTAACATCTAAAAATAGCAACAGCAAGTGCCAATAGCACCCATGTGCAGCCATGCAGATTTGTCACCATCCTAAAATGCTTGTCGGCGTTCTGGGAACGGGGGTCCCCAGACTTGCCTGCCTGCGGCCTGCGGCGTGGCTCAAAGGGGGGCCCCCAGCACGACCCATCTTCATCAACACAGACCCAAGACCCTCGCGAGGGGCCAAGCCTCGCGGGGCGGACGACACGGAGCTTCCTCAGGCACGGCCTCATCAGGCTGGCTCGCGAGGAGGCGGAGAGATCAAGGCGGGGTACCTCACGAGGTGCCCGTGACGCAAGCCATGACGACCAAAGGCGCCAGGCGGGCGCCAGCCGGTCAATGTCCTCCTTTCCTCTTTGGTGCAAAGGGAGCAAGCGCAGGCGAGAGCATCAAGCAAAGGCACCCATTTCGGTGCAACGAGACCAAGACCAGTCCAACGGCAGGGAGGAAGTCATTGTGGAGCCCAAGCCAGCGTCACCACTAGAGCCTTTGGCAGGCGAGGACCAACTTTAGTCAGGAATAGTGTACCAGATGTTCCCCTTCAAAATGGCCAATTGTTGGCGTCTTTCCCGCTCAATATTTGGGAAGAGGCCCAGGGAATTTGCCTATAAATAGGACTAGCCACCCCCAGGGTAGGGGAGATCTAGAATCGGCCAACCCAGAAACAAGCTGGGATCGAGATCGAAATCAGAGAGAGAATCGAGAAGAGAGAGAGAGAGGGGTGACTGAACTCCTCCTAGCAGTTCATCCCACCAGCCAGAGACAGACCCTCGCGAGGCTGTTCTTCCTTGTATTTCTCATCATCATCAGCCCAAGAGGCAATCCACCACACCACACACTGGAGTAGGGTATTACACCACAACGGTGGCCCGAACCAGTATAAACCCTGTGTCTCTCGTGCTGTTCTTTCCATAGCTTAGATCTTAGCGAGGCGGAGGGGTGCAGGTAGGTAGAAGGCGAAATCTCCGCGCGCACCCCAGTGTTCGAACCTCAAGGGTCTGCCGGAACCCGAAATCTGACATTTGGCGCGCCAGGTAGGGGTGCGCCGGAATTCATCTTCCACCACCCCGTTCTCCTCCGACCATCGCGTCCATGTCTGACGCTCGTCGGGCCCACGCCGAGCGCCGGGCCGCTCTCGCTTCCCGCGTCGCCCAGACGGCTCCTGTCGGCGGGCGTCCTCGCCGTTCCCCGTCAGCTGCCGTCAACGCCTCCACCGGCCCGGCGGGGGACGAGCAGCAAGCGTCTTCTCAGCATCCGTCCGTGCGGCTAGACGGCCGCACCGCTACTCCCTCGCTCACCCTAGTTGGTTCTTCGTCCCGCGCGCTCCGCGCACCCATGGAGGCTCGAGCTGCGCTCATTGCGGCAAATGAGCTCCTGAGCTACCGTCCCGTCGACGACGTCTACGAAGAATGGCTCAACCACGTCGCCGAGCTCGTCCGCGCCGCAGGGGGCTCTCCTGCGCCGTCCGTTCCGCTGCACCGCACCCCGCCCCGCGCGGGCGACGAAGCTCCGGCGGCGCCCCGGCCGCCTCCTCCTCAAGAAGGCGCCATGGCTCCAAGGCGCGTGGCCCCTGGGCAGAACCCGCTCCGTCAGGTGCCAGCGCGGCAAGAGCAGAGCTGCCAAGAAGTCCCTCACCCGCAAGAGGCTGCCCGGGCGCTCCCTGCTCCAGCACGTCGTGACCATGCTCCTGCTCCTGCACGTCAAGACCCCACGCTGCTCCCAGCTGCAGCGCGTGGGGACATGCAAGACCAAGCTCTCCGTCACCCAAGGCCTCCCGTGGCCACAGCTGGCTGCCGTGCCTTCACCACCGAGCTACGCAGCGTCGCGTGGCCCAACAAGTTCAAGCCAGACCTGCCTCCTCGTTACGACGGCACGGCCAACCCTGCGGAGTTCCTCCAGCTCTATGAGCTGGGCATCGAAGCTGCCAACGGAGACGAGAAGGTCATGGCGAACTGGTTTCCCATGGCACTCAAGGACGGGGCCCGCACCCGGCTCCTGAACCTGGCTCCAGGCACGATCTCCTCCTGGGACGAGATGCGCACCCTCTTCATCGCCAACTTCCAAGGTACTCGCGACCGGCCACCCGCCGTGAGCGACATGCGCCGCATCAAGCAACAACCCGGAGAGACCCTGTAGAAGTACATCCAGCGCTTCAACAACGCACGCCTCAAGATTCCCAAGGTGACCGAGGAGGCCATCATCTCAGCCTTCTCTGACGGCGTGCGCGATGTCAAGATGAAGGAGGAGCTGGCGATGCATGAAGACCTGTGCACTTCCTTGGAGTTGTTCAACTTGGCAACCAAGTGCGCCAGGGCTGAGGAAGGGCGTCTCTCCCTCCTCGAGCTGCCTGCCGCAGACCCAAAAGAGAAGAAGCCCAAGGCCAAGGATGTGAAGTGCAAGGGGGCTGCCGTCCTCGCGGCAGAACCAGACACCAAGCGGGGCAGAGATCAGCCCGAACCTTCCAAGGGCAGTCGGTACTGTGTGTACCACGACCTCCACACCCACAACACCAACGAATGTCAAGAGCTTCGAGCCGTGCGAGAAGGAAGGATCGGCCGTCGCCCCGACCGTGGTGACCGGGGCTACGGTCGAGGAGGAAGGAACGCAGGACGCTGGGAAGACCGCTGCCCGCGCCAAGGGTGGCGCGATCAACCTCGCGAGGATCGCTGGTAAGACCCGCCTCACGAGGGAGACTGGATGGATCAGCCTCGCGAGGATCGCCCGCAAGGCAACGCAGGCCTCCCTCCGCTGCTGCCGCAGCCAAGGAGAAACGAGGACCGCCATCAGGACGAGGGGGTTGGGGGCTTCCAGGAGCCGCGCGCGGTCGCCTGCATCCTGGGCGGGGCTCAAGCCCCAGCCTCTCAACGCATCTTCAAGCAGTTCGCCCGCGAAGTGAACGCAGTCCTCCCCAAGCTGGAAGCCACGCGCCCTCTCAGGTGGTCGGCGTGCGCCATCACGTTCAGCTCAGCAGATCAGCTCAAGTGTGCGGCCACAACCGGAGTCCTCCCGATGCTTTGTTCCCCAATCATCAGCAACGTGGTGGTCACCAGGACCCTCATCGATGGCGGGGCAGGGCTCAACGTCCTGTCCGTGGAAACATTCAACAATCTCCAAGTGCCCTACAACCAGCTTCAGCCAACCAAGCCTTTCTCCGGAGTCACCGACGGCTCCACGGTCCCGATTGGGCAGGTCCG
This sequence comes from Triticum urartu, assembly GCF_056163025.1. Classification (NCBI taxonomy): domain Eukaryota; kingdom Viridiplantae; phylum Streptophyta; class Magnoliopsida; order Poales; family Poaceae; genus Triticum; species Triticum urartu. The sequence goes on from NC_141878.1 coordinate 225,499,453, forward strand.
CCTCCCTGTCACCTTCGGGGCACGCGACAACTACCGCACCGAGCTCATCGACTTCGACGTCTCTCACATTCGCCTGCCGTACAACGCCATCCTTGGGTACCCAGCGCTGGCCAAGTTCATGGCCATAACTCACCACGGCTACAACATCCTCAAGATGCCAGGAAGTGGCAGATTCATCACGGTGCCCTGTGAAGAGAAGGACGCGGTGTGTTCCCTGGAATGAGCCTTTCAGGCCGCATCACTGGAAGACCCGGATCGCGGAAGCAGGAGGCTTGCCGAGACCGCCCCCAAGAAGAAGAAGACATTGTCCGGCCCGGCCCCTCAGGAGGCAGGCCCCTCAGGGCCCGCACCTGCCCAGGGGGAACCTCCTTCCATCGCATAGGAAAGCGCGCCCGGTGCCCTTCTCAGGCAGGGCTCGGGGGCTCTCCCCTGGAGGGCCACCGACCTGGCTAAGGTCATGAGGGAGGCGCTTGGGCACCACATGGAGGCGTGTTTCAAAGCACGTTTCCCTCAAGAAGGAGTAAGGCAAGGAGGGCCAGACCCTCAGGAGTTCGTCAGCAAGGCCATTCAGGAGCTACATGAGTCAAGAGTCATGAAAGGCGGCCGCCGCCTACCAGCTGTGGCTCCCCATCGAGGCGAGGATGGTGGGCTGCGCGTCTGCATCGACATACCAAGGCTCAATCGAGTCGCCTCTCTGGAGCGCCTCTGGCCCTCGCGAGTGTGGCGCTGCGAAGGTCCACCCCACAGCTACCTTCGCATGCCTTACGGCTTGCCAAATGCGGCTGCCATGTACCAGCGCCTCATGAGGGGCATCATGGAGGCTCAAGAGGCCAGGCGTTCCACAGCCCTGGCGGAGATGGAGATGGTCCGCGAGGAGTCACCAGCGCCTCCGGAGCCTCCCGAGGCCCCTGGGCCTGGGGGCTCGTGAGGATCGGCTTCCGCAGCCCACCGAGTCTGCTACACCAACAGTCCTTCGTCCTCAACATCATCAGGTGACATCTTTCAAGTTTCATTTCCAGCTGGGAGCGCCCCCCAGGGCTGCATTATTCCCAGGCCACGTGGGTCCGTCCCTGCGGCATGTATCCCTTTTATTTCATGTTGTTAGCTTACCTTGTTGGGGGTGCCCCTCGGGCTGCATCATCCCCCAAGTCGCTCGGGCCAGACCCAACGGCATGTATCCCTTTTGCGTTTATTTCCGGCTATGCGTTCGACCCACCATGCTTGATTATTTGATGCCTGTCCATGGCACCTTTCTTCTCCATGCCGACCACTTGCACGTTAAAGGGGGGGTACCTGAGCATCGCGACTCAGGGCTCTTACTGGCTCTCTAGCCCTCACCCTCTGGCCTTGTCCACGGCATCGCGACCTGGCATACCAGCGATGGCTGAGACCAGCTCGAGGGCCCGGACCCGAGGATGTAGAGTGTTGGCATATAACCAAATTTGCAGGGACACATCACAAGATAAGGCCCAGTGCCAGGCGTAACCCGCCTAGAGGTAGGGCCCCGTAAGTCCCGCGCTGGCTCACGGGTGCCCAAATACACCTCGCCAAGCCCTACTGTGCCAGCCACGTGTCAGGGTGGGGCTGTACACGCCCCGGGGGCTCCTCCCGGAGGGGAGCCCCCTCCCACATACCAGTGGAAGCACCATGCTCCGCGCTGGCTGACGACACTGCCAAGGAGCGGCTATGCCTATACACATACGGGAGCGCTATGCTCCGCGCTGGTGATAAACAACTGAGGGCGGCCCCCGGGCCGTATCAACCTCAGGGATCCCAGAGCTCAGTGTCTAGCCTCATCGTAACGCCTCCCCTCGGGAGTGCCGCGCGAGGGGGCTGGGCACGGGGGCTGCGCCTGGGTCATGCCCAAACGCACGCCACCCAGCCAGCCCCCCCGGGCCTGGTTCGTCGCGCGTCTCTCCCCGAGCAGAGCCAAGGTACGAAGGCCGTTTGAGCGTCAAGGGGGACTCCTGAGCATCGCAACTCAGGAGCCTAACTGGTCACGTAGCTCCTCACTCCTTAGTTCCGAAAGGCTAACGGCGGTTGAGGTATGCGCGCGGCCGGGCTCTGCAGACGTAGAACGGTAGATCCACCCACATCACACCTCCCTACTTGCTGTTCGTGTGCCAAGGGGGACTCCTGAGCATCACGACTCAGGAGCCTAACTTGTCACGTGGCCCCTCACTCCTTGGCCCCGTCCTGGTTTCCGGTTGGGACCAATGCTGGGTGAGGCATGCGTGGGGCCGGGCTCTGCCGGCGTAGAACATAAGCAAGTAGGAAGGAAAAGCGTAAATTTCAAGGAATTCAAAAGCAACTATTACATTCCACACTGTTATCTCAATGCCAAACGCAAGTTTAAACGCCTCCCCAAGGCATGATACATGTGCAGGAATTAAAGGCAGGACAGGAGCCACAACGGAGTCACCTGTCGCCGGTGGAGCAGCGCGGAGTGGGTTCGCCTCATGGAGCAGCGGGGTCGGCAGCGCCTTGCTTCGGCTTGGTGCTGAAGGCCCGGAACTTCCCCAGCAGAGCCTCCGCGCGACCCTTCACGGCCTCGGCAGCGGCAGCGGCACGCTCGCCGCTTACTGGCTCCAGCAGGCTGTCGAGGTCGACGCCGGGATCGCGAAGGTAGATGTGGGTGAGGACCCGCGTCAGCGCTGCAGAAGACAGGACACGCGCCTCAGCCTCGGCCGTGGGGCCAAGGCCAAGGGCGACATCTTCAAGAGCGCGAACCAGGAAGGGAAGCAGCTTGGCGGGGCCGTCCTCGGCGCCAGCCAGCGGGCTCTCCAAGCCGCTGTCGTAAAGCGTCCTCAGCGAGGAGCGAGCCTTTGCCTCCATCTCTGCGAAGGCCAACCGCCGACCTCCACGATCACAGGTAATCATGACCCACTTTGCATGCAGGGACTTGTCCAATCCGTGCAGGTGCCGAGGCGCCGTGGGGAAGTGGAGACGCCCACGTCCAATCAACCGCCACGCGGCGCCCAAGGCCGCAGGCTGTTAGGGCCCGCGGCACTTCGCCCTTGCCCTTTCGCCTCCCTGCACGGCCAAGTCCGGGCGCGCCTTGGGCCTGGGGGCTACTGTCGGCGTTTTGGGAACGGGGGTCCCCAGACTTGCCTGCCTGCGGCCTGCGGCGTGGCTCAAAGGGGGGCCCAGCACGGCCCATCTTCATCAACACAGACCCAAGACCCTCGCGAGGGGCCAAGCCTCGTGGGGCGGACGACACGGAGCTTCCTCAGGCACGGCCTCATCAGGCTGGCTCGCGAGGAGGCGGAGAGATCAAGGCGGGGTACCTCACGAGGTGCCCGTGACGCAAGCCATGACGACCAAAGGCGCCAGGTGGGCGCCAGCCGCGCAGTGTCCTCCTTTCCTGTTTGGTGCAAAGGGAGCAAGCGCAGGCAAGAGCATCAAGCAAAGGCACCCATTTCGGTGCAACGAGACCAAGACCAGTCCAACAGCAGGGAGGAAGTCATTGTGGAGCCCAAGCCAGCGTCACCACCAGAGCCTTTGGCAGGCGAGGACCAACTTTAGTCAGGATAAGTGTACCAGATGTTCCCCTTCAAAATGGCCAATTGTTGGCGCCCTTCCCGCTCAATATTTGGGAAGAGGCCCAGGGCCTTTGCCTATAAATAGGACTAGCCACCCCCAGGGTAGGGGGGATCTAGAATCGGCCAACCCAGAAACAAGCTGGGATCGAGATCGAAATCAGAGAGAGAATCGAGAAGAGAGAGAGAGAGGGGTGACTGAACTCCTCCTAGCAGTTCATCCCGCCAGCCAAGAACAGACCCTCGCGAGGCTGTTCTTCCTTGTATTGCTCATCATCATCAGCCCAAGAGGCAATCCACCACACCACACACTGGAGTAGGGTATTACACCACAACGGTGGCCCGAACCAGTATAAACCCTGTGTCTCTCGTGCTGTTCTTTCCATAGCTTAGATCTTAGCAAGGCGGAGGGGTGCAGGTAGGTAGAAGGCGAAATCTCCGCGCGCACCCCAGTGTTCGAACCTCAAGGGTCTGCCGGAACCCGAAATCCGACAATGCTCCTACTACATGCACGTATAACATTCAACACAAACCCTAGCTAGAACAAGTATGTTAGCAACATGAAACATGAACATGATCCTATCTAGAACATGAACATGCCATCAGTCAACATGATTCTAGCATTCATCACTCAACATGAAGAACATGAACATGCCATCAATCAACATGAATCTAGCATGAACACACCTACTAGCATGAACACAAATCATAGGACACACAAGCAGTAGCACAAGAAAAATTATCCTAGCAGACACTGTATAAAAACAAGAATAGATCAGTCCGATTGGATTTGATTGGGATTGCATCCAATCGGATCTGCTATAATCCTATCTAATCCTATCGAATCTACTAACTACTACCACATGCCTAAGAAATAAACATCTAATCTACATCTAGGAGCAAAGATTGAGGGGTTTGACTCATCGGGGCACGCGCAGCCGCGGTGAACTGAGGCCGGGGTGAAAACCCCGGTGGGAAGGAGAGAGGGGGCGGAGCAGACGAGGAGCCGGTCCCAGCGACGGCATGCAGTCTCGGCCCCGTGCTCAACGCCATGCCAGAGGTCGAGAAGGACGGTCCGCCGACCGGAGAAAACCCTTGGACGGGGGTAAAGAAAACCCCCGTGGCCAATGGGGTCCCAAGAAGGGGCGGCTCCCTCGACGGCGTCGGCGCCGAGCCCAGGACCACGAGGTCCGGAATCGGCAGCGGAGCAGGAGCGGCCGACACCACATTGTCCGGCGCTCGTGGTGGCTGGCAGCAGATGAGGAACGGTGCGTGCAGCGCCGACGCCAGGTCGCAGCCCGAGTTCAGGACCTCGGCCAGCCAGCGCTCCTGGATGCCGGCGATGCGCTGGTCGACGGGGGTCAGAGGGTGGCGCGGCGGTGGGCGTGGCGGAGACATCAGAGGAGAGGCAGAGGCGGTGAGGGAGAGAGAGGGAGCGGTGGGAACAGTGCGTCAGGGCGGTGACAGGAGAGTGGGGGGAGAGTAATGAGACATCGCATCCGTCTCCTGCGCTGCCCGAGGCATGCAACTGCCTTGCACGCGTGGCCGCGCGCCCAGGCTCGCGAGAAACTGCCGATTTGGCAGCTTCCGCCAGGCCAGGCTGTGGGCTGCTTTAAGGTCCATGTGGGCCTCAAACCGCATGCAGGCCAGGCAACCAAATAGGCCGCGCACATCTCGCATGGGCCTGGTTGGGCTGCATGCGGGCAACCAAACACGCCCTATAAGATGATCTCTCACTAAATTTCAAGGTATAAGTGTTCTCCTTGAGTATGCACCGTTTCTATAGTTCGTCGTGCCGAGACACCACGTGATGATCAGGTGTGATAAGCTCTATGTTCACATACAACGGGTGCAAGCCAGTTTTGCACACGCAGAATACTTGGGTTAAACTTAACGAGCCTAGCGTATGCATATATGGGCTCAGAATACTGAGACCGAAAGGTCGAACGTGAATCATATAGTAGATATGATCAACATAGAGATGTCCACCATTGAAAACTACTCCATCTCACGTGATGATCGGACATGGTTTAGTTGATATGGATCACGTGATCATTTAGATGACTAGAGAGATGTCTATCTAAGTGTGAGTTCTTAAGTAATATGATTAATTGAACTTTAGTTTATCATGAACTTAGTACCTGATAGTTTTTTGCATATCTATGTTGTTGTAGATCAATGGCCCGTGCTACCGTTCCCTTGAATTTTAATGCGTTCCTAGATAAAGCTAAGTTGAAAGATGATGATAGCAACTACACGGACTGGGTCCATAACTTGAGGATTATCCTCATTGCTGCACAGAAGAATTACGTCCTGGAAGCACCGCTAGGTGCAAGACCCGCTGTAGTAGCAACTCCGGACATTATGAACATCTGGCAGAGCAAAGTTGATGACTACTCGATAGTTCAATGTGCCATGCTTTACGGCTTAGAATCGGGACTTCAAAGATGTTTTGAACTTCATGGAGCATATGAGATGTTCCAGGAGTTGAAGTTAATATTTCAAGCAAATGCCCGAGTTGAGAGATATGAAGTCTCCAACAAGTTCTATAGCTGCAAGATGGAGGAGAACAGTTCTGTCAGTGAACACATACTCAGAATGTCTGGGTACCATAACCACTTGACTCAGCTGGGAGTTAATATTCCGGATGATAGTGTCATTGACAGAGTTCTTCAATCACTACCACCAAGCTATAAAGGCCTCGTGATGAACTGTAATATGCAAGGGTTGAACAAGACGATTCCCGAGCTCTTCATAATGCTCAAGGCTACGGAGGTAGAAATCAAGAAGGAGCATCAAGTGTTGATGGTCAACAAGACCACTAGTTTCAAGAAAAAGGGCAAAGGAAAGAAAAGGAACTTCAAGAAGAATAGCAAGCAAGTTGCTGCTCCCGGGAAGAAGCCCAAGTCTGGACCTAAGCCTGAAACTGAGTGCTTCTACTGCAAAGGGACTGGTCACTTGAAGCGGAACTTCCCCAAGTATTTGGCGGATAAGAAGGATGGCAAAGTGAAAGGTATATTTGATATACATGTTATTGATGTGTACCTTACTAATGCTCGTAGTAGCGCCTGGGTATTTGATACTGGTTCTGTTGCTCATATTTGCAACTCAAAACAGGGGCTACAGATTAAACAAAGATTGGCTAAGGACGAGGTGATGATGCGCGTGGGAAATGGTTCCAAAGTCGATGTGATCGCCGTCGGCACGCTACCTCTACATCTACCATCTGGATTAGTTTTAGACCTAAATAATTGTTATTTGGTGCCAACATTGAGCATGAACATCTGGATCTTGTTTGATGCGAGACGATTATTCATTTAAATTAGAGAATAATGGTTGTTCTATTTATATGAGTAATATCTTTTATGGTCAGGCACCCTTGATGAGTGGTCTATTTTTGTTGAATCTCGATTGTAGTGATACACATATTCATAATATTGAAGCCAAAAGATGCAAAGTTAATAATGATAGTGCAACTTATTTGTGGCACTGCCATTTAGGTCATGTTGGTGTAAAGCACATACAGTTTCTATGATCTGATCATGGAGGAGAATATTTGAGTTATTAGTTTGGTCTTCACTTGAAACAATGTGGAATAGTTTCGCAACTCATGCCACCTGGAACACCATAGCGTAATCGTGTGTCCAAACGTCGTAACCATACTTTATTGGATATGGTGCGATCTATGATGTCTCTTACCGATTTACTACTATCGTTTGGGGTTATGCTTTAGACGACTGCATTCACGTTAAATAGGGCACCATCTAAATCCATTGAGACGACACCATATGAACTGTGGTTTAGCAAGAAACCTAAGCCGTCGTTTTTAAAGTTTGGGGCTGTGATGCTTATGTGAAAAAAACTTCAACCTGATAAGCTCAAACCCAAATTGGAGAAATGTGTATTCATAGGATACCCAAAGGAGACTGTTGGGTACACCTTCTATCATAGATCCGAAGACAAGATATTCATTTCTAAGAATGGATCCTTTCTAGAGAAGGAGTTTCTCTCGAAAGAAGTGAGTGGGAGGTAAGTTGAACTTGATGTGGTAATTGTACCTTCTCCCGAATTGGAAAGTAGTTCAACACAGAAATCAGTTCCAGTGATTCCTACACCAATTAGTGAGGAAGCTAATGATGATGATCATGAAACTTTAGATCAAGTTACTACTGAACCTCGTAGGTCAACCAGAGTGGTACGGTAATGCTGTTCTGGAGGTCATGTTACTTGACCATGACGAACCTACGAACTATGGGGAAGCGATGATGAGCCTAGATTCCGCAAAATGGCTTGAGGCCATGAAATCTAAGATGGGATCCATGTATGAGAACAAAGTGTGGACTTTAGTTGACTTGCGCGATGATAGGCAAGGCTTAGAGAATAAATGGATCTTCAAGAAGAAGACTGGCCCTGACAGTAATGTTACTGTCTACAAAGCTCGACTTGTTGCGAAAGGTTTTCGACAAGTTCAAGGAGTTGACTACAATAAGACCTTCTCATCCGTAATGATGCTTAAATATGTCCGAATCATGTTAGCAATTGTTGCATTTTATGATTATGAAATTTGTTAAATGGATGTCAAAACAGCATTTCTTAATGGATATCTTAAAGAAGAGTTGTATATGATGCAACCAGAAGGTTTTGTCGATCCTAAAGGTGCTAACAAAGTGTGCAAGCTCCACTGATCCATTTATGGACTGGTGCAAGCCTCTCAAAGCATATGGTTTTATACAGACTTTTGGAGAAGCCTGTATTTACAAGAAAGTGAGTGGGAGCTCTGTAGCATTTCAAATATTATAAGTGGATGACATATTGTTGATTGGAAATAATACATAGTTTCTGGATAGCATAAAAGGATATTTGAATAAGAATTTTTGAATGAAAGACCTTGGTGAAGCTGCTTATATATTGGGCATCAAGATCTATAGAGATAGATTGAGACGCTTAATTGGACTTTCACAAAGCGCATACCTTGATAAAGTTTTGAAGAAGTTCAAAATGGACCGGTCAAAGAAAAGGTTCTTGCCTGTGTTACAAGGTGTGAAGTTGAGTCAGACTCAATGCCCGACCACTGCAGAAGATAGAGAGAAAATGAAAGTCATTCCCTATGCCTTAGCCATAGGTTCTATCATGTATGTGATGATGTGTACCAGACCTAATGTGTGCCTTGCTCTAAGTTTAGCAGGAGGTACCAAAGTAATCCAAGAGTGGATCACAGGACAACGGTCAAGAATATCCTGAAATACCTGAAAATGACTAAGGATATGTGATACATCTCCAATGTATCTATAATTTTTGATTGTTCCATGCTGTTATATTATCAATATTCTTGGATGTTTTATAATCATTTTATATCAATTTTTGGTACTAACCTATTGACATAGTGCCAAGTGCCAGTTGTTATTTTTTCCATGTTTTTCACATCGCAGAAAATCCATATCAAACGGAGTCCAAATGCCACGAAACTTTATGGAGAATTTTTATGGGCCAAAAGGAACACAACGGGCCTTGGCTGCGCCTAGGGGGTGCCTCGAGGGAGGCACAACCCACCAGGGCACGCCAGGAGGCCCAGGCGCGCCCTAGTGGGTTATGCCCACCTCGGGTGTCCCCGGACTGCCTCTTTGCTCTATAAATACCCCAATATTCCCCAAACCCTAGGGGAGTTTACGAAATATTGATCCAGCCACCGCAGAGTCCAGAACCACCAGATCCAATCTAGACACCATCTCAGATGGGGTTCACCACCTCCATTGGTTCCTCTTCGATGATGCATGAGTAGTTCTTTGTAGACCTTTGGGTCCATAGTTAGTAGCTAGATGGATTCATCTCTCTCTCTTGATTCTCAATACAATGGTCTCTTCGAGATGCATATGATGTAACTCTTTTTGCGGTGTGTTTGTTGGGGTCGATGAACTTTGAGTTTATGATCAGATCTATGTTTTTATGTCCATGAAAGTATTTGAGTTTCTTTGATATCTTTTGTGCATGATCTCTCATAGCCTCGTATTTTTCTATAATATTTGGTTTTTTTGGCCAACTTGATCTATTTATCTTGCAATGGGAAGAGGTGCTTTGTAGTGGGTTTGATCTTATGGTGCTTGATCCTAGTGACAGAAAGGGAACCGACACGTATGTATCGTTGCTACTAAGGATAAAATGATGGGGTCTACCCTACATAGATATATCTTGTCTACATCATGTCATTGTTCTTATTGCATTACTCTGTTTCTCCATGAACTTAATACACTAGATGCATGCTGGACAGCGGTCGATGTGTGGAGTAATAGTAGTAGATATAGGCAGGAGTTGGTCTACTAATCTTGGACATGATGCCTATATAATGATCACTGCCTGGATATCGTCATGAATATTTGAATTTCTATAAATTTCCCAATAGTAATTTGTTCACCCACCGCTTTGCTATTTTTCTTGAGAGAAGCCACTAGTGAAATCAATGGCCCCTGGGTCTCTTTCTCATATTATTTGCCTTTGCGATCCACTTTTATTTGCTTTTATTTTCAGATCTATTAATCCAAAAATACAAAAATACTTTTCTGCACTTTATTTTGTTTGCGATCTATTTATTCAATCTATTACAACCTTTTTCCCGTCACGCACCAATTTCTGGCACCATTACCCGAAAGGAATTGACAACCCCGTTAACACGTCAGGTTGCGAGGATTTGTTATTTGTGTGCAGGGGCTGTTTACATTGTGTTGCTTGGTTCTCCTACTGGCTCGATAACCTTGGTTTCATATCTGAGGGAAATACCTACTGCCGCTGTGCTGCATCATCCTTTCCTCTTTGGGGAAATACCGACGTAGCTTCAAGCGACATCAAAAGGAATTTCTGGCGCTGTTGCTGGGGAGCATCTTCAACATATACCAGGTTCCTCATCACAAATCTCATCTCCTCGCAATTTACATTATTTTCCATTTGCCTCTCGTTTTCCTCTCCCCCACTTCACAAAAATTTGCTGTTTTTATTCGCCCTCTTTTTCGTTCGTCGTTTTCTCGTCAGATCTTTTGTTTGCTTGTGTTGCCATGTGCCTCCTATATGCTTGCATCTTTGCTTGCTAAAAATCTATTTATATGGATCCTCATACACTTTTCTAATATTTTCAAAAGATCCAATTATGATGAACCAATTGCTAGTGAGTAGAGTGCACTAGATTATCTTTATGAAGTTTTGCTTGAAATTCGTGAAACTAAAAATTGTGATGAAGTGCTAAAAGAAGAAATTTATGAAGTGATTCATGATAGCTCCTTGAATGAAAGCATGATTGCAATGGTGTTACTATAAATTCTATTAATGTCAATTATGCTAATAATATGCAAAACCCCAAGCTTGGGGATGCTAATTTTGCTATGTCCACTACTTGTTGCAATGATCATGATTGGGGTGATAATGATTCTTATGATCTTGAAAAAAATTATGCCTCATGATGAATATGCTATTGATAATAATGTTTGCAATAATATTGAAAGTGGGTTTGGAAGAGTGTCAACTTTAGGAAATAAGAATCTGACATACTCGGAGAGTTTCCAATCTTATGAAAATTTTGGCAAAAGTGGGTTCGGAGAGGTCATGACTTTAGTTGATGTTAATCCCACTATTTCGGAAGACTATAAGACTTTTATGCATGTGGATCATGAAAATAAAAATTTATATGATTGCTATATTGTTGAATTTGATTATGATCTTACATGAAATTATTTTGAGAGACGGAAATATGGTTATAGAAAATTTGATGTTACTAAATTACCTCTCGTTATGTTGAGATCGTCAATGTTTTATTTCTCCCCTTTGCGTATGCTAGACATTTCTTGTCTTGACAATTTGTTTTGCTATAAAATTCCTATTCATAGGAAGTATGTTAGACTTAAATGTGTTTGTCACATGTTTCATGATGCTCTTTTTGTGTTTCAATTATTATCTTTCGTGTAAGCATCGTTGAAATCTTATGCCTAGCTAGGGGCGCAAAACTATAGCGCTTGTTGGGAGGCAACCCAATGAATAAAATTTATTTTTGCTTTTTGCTTCCTGTTTTCAAGTGTTAGAACAATTATGCTACTGTTATGATTGTGTTTTTTTTGATTAGTGTTTGTGCCAAGTAAAGCCTTTAGGATCTTCTTGGGTGATAGTTGTTTGATCTTGCTGAAAAAACAGAAACTTTTGCGCTCAAAAAAATAATTATCATATTTTCCAAAGAGTGATAAAATACCCATTCCACTTGAAGTAGATCAATATACAAATTGCTCAGGTCGTCCTAATTTTCTAGAATTTTTGGAGTTACAGAAGTATTAGAAATAGTCAGATTGTTATAGACTATTTTGTTTTGACTGATTCTGTTTTGTTTGTGTTGTGTGCTTATTTTGATGGCTCTATGGTTTTCTTTGATGAGTTTTTTCCATAGAGAAGTTGGAATACAGTAGATATAATTGAAGAACAAAATATGAATTGGTTTGATACATCATTTATAGTAGTGATTTATTTTCTTATACTAACAGATCTCGCGAAGGTTTTGTTGAGTTTTGTGTGATTGAAGTTTTCAAGTTTTGGTTATCTTACGATGGATGAAGGAATAAGGAGTAGAAGAGCATAAGCTTGGGGATGCCCCGACATCCCAAGCTATTATCCAAAAACGAGCAACCAACTAAGCTTGGGGATGCCCTCGAGTGGCATCCCCTCTTTCTTCTAACGACCATCGGTATTTTACTCGAAACCATATTTTTATTCATCACATACTATGTGGTTTGCCTCGAGCGTCTTGTATGACATGAGTCTTTGCTTTTCTTATTTTGTGTTTTAAGTCTTGACCCCTTGCTGGACACACCTATTTGAGAGAGCCAAAATTATGTCATGACTTGTTAGAATTGCTCTCTATGCTTCACTTAATTTTTTTGTGAGCTATGGACTTGCTCTAGTGCTTCACTTATATCTTTTTGAGCACGGTGTGCTTAGTATTTTTTAAGAAAAGTTCTCTTGCTTCACTTAGATTTATTTGATAGTTAGTGAAATTTTTAAGAAATTCTCTCTTGCTTCACTTAAATTAATTTGAGAGAAATAAATATTACCCTCATGATCTTCACTTATATTTGTTTGAGCTTGTCAAAAGCAACACATGAAAATTAGTCCCAAAGTGATAGATATCCAAGAAGTATATAATAAAAACTTTCATGAAGATCATTGGACAAAATAACTTGATTCTTAGTAATAGTTTTGAGATATGATGATGTGATATGTGAGTCATCTTGATGAGTAATTATGCTTTAGTAAGAATATTGGTGTTAAGGTTTGTGATTCCCTATGCAAGCACGAAAGTCAATAGTTATGCAATCAAATTATATCCTACTTATGGTGCATTATTTGGTGTTAGTTATACTTAATGCTCACTTATGAGATTATTTGTTTATTGGTTGTTCTGTTCCCAATCTTTTGCTAGCCTTCATTTTGCACCAAGTATGATCACTACTTGTGCATCCAAAAACCTTTAACCCAGTTTTGCCACATGATTCCACTATATCTACCTATATGCGGTATTCTTTTGCCGTTCTAAGCAAATTTTCATGTGCCATCTCTAATTTTCAAAAAATAAACTTCTCTTTTGTGTGTTTGTTTTGCTCACGGAGCGGTGAGGGGTGGCTAATATTTTCCATGCTAGATGTGTTATTCTCAAGATGAGTGTTTATTCACTTGTCATTGCATGAGAGTAAGGCAAAGGTATTAGGGATGCCCAGTCCCAAAATTCAAAAAAATGAATTTACTTTATGTTGTCAAATAATAAATTCCTTGGAAAGTGTTGGTATGGAGGGCACCCGTGGATACAGTTAGCCATGGAAAGTGAAAGTATGGTGGAAAAAGGAATAAAATTTATTTTATGTTTGGTAACCGCCTATGATATATCTAAGCATGGAAAGTATTGGGAATTCTAAGTCGTTTTCATTGGTGGGATGGATACACCTCCCAAAATGTTTTTATCTCTAAGTTTTTCGCTTTGAGCTGTGGCACCTCTACAAATCCGTACTTCCCTCTGCGAAGGGCCTATCTTTTACTTTATGCAATTTTTATTTTGAATTTGAGTCACCATCTTCTCTTATAAAATCACCAAATAGGAGGCAATATGATCTTACTTGAGTATTGGACATAGCTAATATGCGAGTGTGTTTCATGAATGGATCAATGGTTGAGCATGATGGGCTAGGGATAGCTTATTTTAGCATTGATATTTTGAAAGACATGGTTGCTTGCTGATATGCTTGAGTATTTAAATTATCATGTCAAAACTAGAGTATTGCTTTGAACAATATAAAAGTCTAAATGTCCATGCAATAAAGAAAGAAATATGATATGACATGTTAGGCAACATTCCACATCAAAAATTCTGTTTCTATCACCTCCCTACTCAAGGACGAGTATGAGTTAAGCTTGGGGATGCTGATACGTCTCCAACGTATCTATAATTTTTTATTGTTCCATGCTGTTATATTATCAATCTTGGATGTTTTATAATCATTTTATAGTCATTCTATATCATTTTTTGGTACTAACCTATTGACATAGTGCCAACTGCTAGTTGCTGTTTTTTCCATGATTTTTACATCGCAGAAAATCAATATCAAACCGAGTCCAAATGCCATGAAACTTTACGGAGAATTTTTATGGGCCAAAAGGAACACAACGGGCCCTGGCTGCACCTGGGGGGTGCCCTGAGGGAGGCACAACCCACCAGGCCACGCCAGGAGGCCCAGGCGTGCCCTGGTGGGTTCTGCCCACCTCGGGTGCCCCCCGGACCGCCACTTTGCTATATAAATACCCCAATATTCCCAAAACCCTAGGGGAGTCGACGAAACATTGATCCAGCCGCCGCAGAGTACAGAACCACCAGATCCAATCTAGACACCATCTCAGATGGGGTTCAACACCTCCAATGGTGCCTCTCCGATGATGCGTGAGTAGTTCTTTGTAGACCTTCGGGCCCATAGTTAGTAGCTAGATGGATTCATCTCTCTCTCTTGATTCTCAATACAATTGTCTCTTGGAGATCCATATGATGTAACTCTTTTTGCGGTGTGTTTGTTGGAATCGATGAACTTTGAGTTTATGATCAGATCTATGTTTTTATATCCATGAAAGTATTTGAGTTTCTTTGATCTCTTTTATTCATGATCTCTTATAGCCTTGTATTTCTTCTCCGATATTTGGGTTTTGTTTGGCCAACTTGATCTATTTATCTTGCAATGGGAAGAGGTGCTTTGTAGTGGGTTCGATCTTACGGTGCTTGATCCCAGTGACAGAAAGGGAACCAACACATATGTATCATTGCTACTAAGGATAAAACGATGGGGTCTATCTCTACATAGATAGATCTTGTCTACACCATGTCATTGTTCTTATTGCATTATTCCATGAACTTAATACACTAGATGCATGCTGGATAGCGGTCGATGTGTGGAGTAATAGTTGTAGATGCAGGCAGGAGTCGGTCTACTAATCTTGGACGTGATGCCTATATAATGATCATTGCCTAGATATCGTCATGAGTATTTGAAGTTCTATCAATTTCCCAATAGTAATTTGTTCACCCACCGCTTTGCTATTTTTCTCGAGAGAAGCCACTAGAGAAATCTATGGCCCCCGGGTCTCTTTCTCATATTATTTGCCTTTGCGATCTACTTTTATTTGCTTTTATTTTAAAATCTATTAATCCAAAAATACAAAAATACTTTGCTGCACTTTATTTTGTTTGCGATCTATTTATTCAATCTATTACAACCTTTTTCCCTTGAAGCACCAATTTCTGCCATCGTTACCCGAAAGGGATTGACAACCTCTTTAGCACGTGGGGTTGCGAGGATTTGTTATCTATGTGCAGGGGTTGTTTACATTGTGTTGCTTGGTTCTCCTACTGGTTCGATAACCTTAGTTTCATATCTGAGGGAAATACTTACTGCCGCAGTGCTGCATCATCCCTTCCTCTTTGGGGAAATACCGACGTAGCTTCAAGCGACATCAATATGTTTCTCGTTTATGGAGGTGACAAAGAGCTTGTCGTAAATGGTTACGTCGATGCAAGCTTTGACACTGATCTGGGTGACTCTAAGTCACAAACCGGATACATATTTATATTGAATGGTGGAGCTGTCAGTTGGTGCAATTCCAAGCAGAGCGTCGTGGCGGGATCTACGTGTGAACGGAGTACATAGCTGCTTCGTATTTGAATGCAATTTTGTTCCTACTGAGAATTTTGGTGCTAATACAAACTCCTGTAATCCTAAGCTGCAGCTTAAAATGCTACTTTAATCATCGAAGCTCTTCACAAGGAAGAACAAACTGCATCTCGTACACTTGCTGTCGTATCCATCAAAATTGCATTCAAATAAATTTGCAATCTATTGTAATGGACAGATGCAAACTGAAACTGAACCTGAACTGAACATGTACAGAGAACAAATCGAAGTGGTTCTTTGTTGTTTCAGACCTAGTTGTTGTTGTTGTTGCTGCAGACAAGGAGGGGACGGGCACCTTGCCGCCAGAGCACCTTGGAGGAGCAAGTGGAGGACCAGGACCTTGCCGCAGGAGGAGCAGAACCTGGTCAAAAGAGAAGAAACAGGCCGGCCAGAGAGAGAGAGAGAGAGAGAGAGAGAGAGAGAGAGAGCTACCTGCTGGCAGAGGGAAGGTGGCGCGGCGAAGACGACCCGGCGACCTCAACCCTAGTGGGCGGGGAGTGGCAACGACACTGATGGGAGGGCCAGCTCTGGGTAGCTCATGCTGTGCCGAGGAGGGGCCGGCGCTGGAGGGTGACGGCGAGGCAGCGGCGCGAGGAAGGGGCGGAGAGGGGGAAGAAACAGGGGGCGGGCAGGCGGCGGCACAGGGGAAAAGACAAGGGCCGGCGCGTGTGTTGGGTTGGGGAGCAGCCGAAAGCAACGAACCAATACAGCGAACCGGGTTCTACCCATAGTTTGTAGCCCATAATACATCAAACGGTTTCATCCCATAACCAGCTAACCCAAACTGGTTTCCCTCGAAACCTAACCAAACCGAACTTTAGAAATCTTCCACCCAATAAAACCTAAACCAATCAAGCCCATAATAAAAAACCAAACCGTTTAAACCAGTTTTTCTAAAATCACTCCCAGATTTAACCATAGACCATCCCAAAGGTCTTACTTGGCACTTTATTGAAAAAAGCTATAAAACATGATTAATACAGTAGCATAATCATGTGAACACACAAAAACAGTAGGGGTAAATATTGGGTTGTCTCCCAGCAAGCACTTTTCTTTAATGCCTGTCGGTGTCAAAACCGGCGGATCTCGGGTTGGGGGGTCCCGAACTGTGCGTCTAAGGCGGATGGTAACAGGAGGCAGGGGACACGATGTTTACCTAGGTTCGGGCCCTCTTGATGTAGGTAATACCCTACGTCCTGCTTGATTGTTCTTGATGATATGAGTATTACAAGAGTTGATCTACCAAGAGATCGTAGAGGCTAAACCCTAGAATCTAGCCTATGGTATGATTGTATGTTGTCCTACGGACTAAACCCTCCGGTTTATATAGACACCGGAGGGGGCTAGGGTTACACAAGGTCGGTTACAAAGGAGGAGATCTACATATCCGTATTCCCTAGCTTGCCTTCCATGCCAAGGAGAGTCCCATCCGGACACGGGACGAAGTCTTCAATCTTGTATCTTCATGGTCCAATAGTCCGACCAAAGGATATAGTCCGGCTGTCTGGAGATGCCCTAATCCAGCACTCCCTCAGTAGCCCCCGAACTAGGCTTCAATGACGATGAGTCCGGCGTGCAGATTGTCTTCGGCTTTGCAAGGCGGGTTCTTCTCCAAATTCTGAATACTTGCTGAGTAGTGTCCGGCTCCCCATAAATGTTGCACTTCTTGGCTTCTGTGCCCAATAAGGGCTATCTCCCACTTGTCGAGTGAATGCGAGGAGCCAGGGCATTTTTACATTCGCCACCCTAGCCATGTAAATAAACTGTCTATTAAAGGGACGGGGTTTCTTAGATCCAAAACACACCATCCTCCCACGTCGAGTATCCATTAGAGCGCGCTCTGAAAAATCCATTCCAACATGGCCGGCCACCACAGCTCCTCCTCCTGCTCCTGTAGCCCTAAGCCCGGTGACTGGGAGAAATGTTCCGTCCCGCACAGCCAATTAGTAGAGTTGCAGACCCAGGGATTTCTCCCTCCAGCATATATGGTCCCCGTTCAAGCCAGGCTCGCCACCTATAATGGCGGGGAGCAAGCGGAGAGCTTCCCCAATCCCTCCAAGGGGGAGCGGGTATGCCTTGTCCCTTATTTACTAAGGGGACTTGGATTTCCAATCCATCTGTTCCTCCACGGACTCCTAGAGTTTTATGCCCTCCAGTTGCATAATTTCACCCCTGCTTCCATATTACACATCGCCGGTTATGTTGCCGTTTGTGAGCTGTTTCTGGGCTGCGAGGCTCATTTCGAGCTGTGCAAGAGGCTATTCTGCCTTGTGCCCCGTACACAGGAGGAGGGGTCACTTTATCAAGTGGGCGGAGCCGAAATATGGCGCATCGCCGAGACCGGATACCTGTCCGGTACCACAAAGAAGATGTCCGAAGACTGGCCTTTGGAGTGGTTTTACATGGAGGACGTCCCTCTTCCAGACCCTGTTCGGAGGGGTCTTCCCGAGTTCAACAATGCTCCTCTGAAGAAACGCCGAAGTTGGCACCCACAGAGCCCCTAGGAGGAAGACAATGGAGAAGTCCTTTACCTGATGGACCGGATTAAAGTGCTGGCTCAATCAGGATTGACAATAATCGAGGTTATGTCAATATGCATAATGCGGGGGGTGCAGCCACTTCAATATCGAGGGCACCCCCTATGGTGCTTTAACGGGGAAGATGATGCCACCCGCTGCGGGCGTAAGGGACCAGACTCATCTGCTGCTCTAGCAAAAATTCTGTCCGAGTTGTTCAAGGAGAGGAAGAGGAGTTCATCCGTATTAAGCCACGGGATGGATTCTCCATGTACACCCCTCCAAGCTGGGTGAGCTATCACTCCTTACTCCCAACCTTCCCGCATTCTTCGTTGTAAATACGCACATTGCCGTTGCACGACAGGAACTGCGAAAAGCTATAAGGGAGATCAACAGCCCACCTCCACAACCAGAGGACCCTGACCGGGCCCTCGATCCCGGACTCGAAGAGGATCCAGACATATTTGTGGAGCTGATAGACAGGACATTCTATCAGTTGAGCTGCGATGACGCCATGGTGGCCATCATAGCCGACTATCCTGGGCTACTCCCTGCATCGCAGGTAAGGAAAAACCGAAGTCCCAACTTCCGAGAAGGATCCCCTTTTATGAACTTCACCTACCGTACACATATGGTGTTTTACAGGGAAGGCCTTCGGGACGCCATGCCGAACCCGCAGTGACTCGCCAACAAGGGGCATCGAAGCCGGGTAGGCCAAAAAGGAAGGCGGATAGGACTAAGACGCCGGCATAGAGGTTTGATACAAAACCTTGCTCCATGGTTGTTGTCTTTCTTTAAAATATAATGACGTCCATGTTTCCTAGTAGGAAAAACGCTCGCCGGACTATATCCGGAGAGGCTGCTAATCATGCCTCCACCAGTCGGACTCCAGGGCCGGACAT
The DNA here is from genome assembly GCF_056163025.1 of Triticum urartu. Lineage (NCBI taxonomy): Eukaryota > Viridiplantae > Streptophyta > Magnoliopsida > Poales > Poaceae > Triticum > Triticum urartu. The sequence goes on from NC_141878.1 coordinate 225,518,640, forward strand.
AGAGGCGTAAGCTAACACGGGGCGGACGCTGAATGCTCCTCCTACAGAGGATGCGGACAGACTATCCACTACAAATTCCAAAGTGGAGAGCGCCATGAATCACAGGCGTCGCCGGGCCGTACTCCGTGACGTTTGTTTCTCCCAAGAGGCATTCGATGCCTTCAACTCAGGAGACGCGTACATCCATGCTGCTCAGAGTGGTCTAGCCCGAGCCATAGACCAGTATGTAAGGGATATACGGGTTAGAAAATCTGACGATTATATGTATCAGTAGCCCCTAAGACTTGGAACAGTTGACGCAACTGATTTAAGGATCAATATTTGTGCAGACTCTTACAGAGAAGAATTCCCTCCTATCTCAAGAGCTGGAAGAGTGCAAGGCCCAGCTAGGGGCCGCTGTTGCCGCGTTGAAGGAGTCCGAGAAGGGCCCCTCTGGTAACACTTGTTTTCATTTAAAAGAATACAGGTACTAGGTAGTATACGGCATGCATGCAAATCTAACAATCGATGTTGCAGATGACCCCGAAGTGAATCCGGAGGCCGTGGCGGTGAATGCGGCACGTGCTGATCGACAGCTAAATGCGAGTCAGGCGGGAGAAAAATAATCTCCAAGACGCCAATATCCAGCTGGGCGTGGAACTGAAAGATGTCCGAGCCCAGCTTGCGGACTCCATGAAGGAGAATAAGCGGCTTCGGCGCGGCATTTTTAGTAAGTGCTTGAACGAACTTTTTAAAGGAGTTCAGCAAAGAAGCCGGCTAACAGAGTTATGTCTGTAGGTATGCTGACGGGTCACCCCGCGGAGGAGATGCCTGGGTCTTCGGGTGATCTTCTACCAGAACTCTCACAACTGCACGAGCAAGTTCGGCAGGTGATCCAGGGTATTGCCCAAGCCTTGTGGCCATCCGCGTCCCCGCCAGGAGGCATGGGGGAGCTTATAGAGAAGCTCAAGGGAGCGTGGCGGCGCTTCCGATTATGGAAGATATTAGCCTGCCAACAAGGTGCGAGGGAATCCTGGGCTATGGCGAAGACGCGATATACCAAAGCTGACCCAAACCATATGGCCGAGGTCGGACCTGTGGGGCCCAATGGGAAAGAGATCCCCGTCAGTTCAGTGTATGACCAGGTAGAATTAGCCGCAAAGTATTCCCAACAGGATTGTAGGCTAGACAGCCTGTTGGATGGTATAGAAGAATAATTTAATCAGTCTTAGCGACTGTGTACTTCAAGTGACATATGTAATGTCCTAGCCAGATGGTAAATCATTTGTCATGGCGGACCTTTTCGCTTCGACCTCTAGACCCGATAGTCCGGTGTGTATCCGAATACCCACTCGGTTATGTAAAAACCGGGGTATGCATGGAGACCAGGCGTAAGGGTCATAAGTGCTTGAACAGACAAATACGCAACTAGTTATGTTATATTACATGGGCACTAAGAAACATCTTCCAAGGAGAATAGTTCCGTTAAGGGTTCCTTTCCCTGGGTACGCCTGCCCTAATGTGCATGTCCGAACTGCGAAAAAAGACGCAGGCTATAAACATCTGGGGGCATGTTTCAAATTAAATAAAAGTCATCTTTTATTCACCGACCGAATATTCCCTTAAGAACCCGGCTTCACCCAGTCTGAGGTACACATCCGGCTGACCCGGTAGTAACAATCGCAGAGGTGCTCCCCTTATGCCCTAGCCGAATTAACGGGGACGTAGGGCATAAATACAAGAGCCAGTCAACCCAGCTTGGCTAAAACTTAAGTCATATCAATGCATATAATGGCGAAAAAAGGTACATGCGGAAGAATAACACATGTGTGGGACATAAAGCCGAGAAAAATAGTTAGATTAAGCTTCTGTATAAGAAGCCCACATGTATAATGAGTGCGGTTAGCACGGCAAGATTGTGTAACCAAGACACAAGTTTAGCATTTTAGGGCCTTGATGAGAAATAAAAAGAGAGGAAGAGAGAAAAGACAGATATGCAGAAAATCGACGGAGGAAAGGAGACGAACATAGAGTCCGGCGCTAGGTGTAGAATCTTCGGAGTCTGGCTGCGTTCCATGGGTTTGGCTCGAGTCGATTATCTGATGCATCCCGCAGACGGTATGCTCCACCGGTCAGAACCTAGTTGATAATGAATGTACCTTCCCATTTGGGCTTGAGCTTGTTCTTTTTCTTCTCCGGCAGGCGTAGAACTAGTTTGCCAACATTATAGGTTTTGGCCCGTACTTCTCTGCTTTGATACCTTCGAGCCTATTGCTGATAGAATGCGGAACGGGCCTTTGCCACATCGCGCTCCTCCTCCAGGGCGTCCAAACTGTCCTGCCGATCGAGCTCGACCTCTTTTTCTTTGTACATGCGCACTCAAGGTGAGTCATGAATTATGTCGCAAGGCAGAACCGCCTCTGCGCCATACACCATAAAGAACAGTGTGTACCCGGTAGTGCGATTCGGCATGGTCCGCAGCCCCCATAGTACGGAGTCGAGCTCCTCTACCCAGTGCGTGTTTGATTCCTTTAAGGACCGCACTAGTCTGGGTTTAATGCCACTCATGATAAGATCATTTTCTCGCTCGACTTGACCGTTAGTTTGCGGGTGATAGACAGAAGCATAATCGAGCTTGATGCTCATATTGCTGCACCAAAGTTTCACCTTGTCGGCTGTAAAATTCGTGTCGTTGTCAGTGATGATGATGTGGGGGATGTCATAATGGTGGACAACCCCAGATATGAAGTCTATCAACGGTCCGGATTCAGCCGTTTTGACGGGTTTGGCTTCTATCCATTTGGTGAATTTATCCACCATGACCAGTAAGTATTTTTTTATGGGTTCTCCCTTTAAGGGGTCCGACCATATCAAGCCCCCAGACCATGAAGGGCCAAGTAATGGGGATTGTTTGGAGAGCGGTAGGAGGCGTATAGCTTTGGTTTGCAAAAAGCTGGCAGCTGACGCAATGTTGGACCAGATGCTGCGCATCTGCCTGGGCCGTCGGCCAATAAAAACCTGTACGGAAGGCCTTGCTCACAAGGGCCCAGGCTGCGGCATGGTGGCCTCCGAGTCCGGCCTGGATTTCTGCCAAAAGCTTCCGCCCTTCCTCTTCAGAGATACACCTTTGGGACTTCGGTAGTGCTTTTCTTATAAAGCTCTCCCTCATGGACCTTGTAGGATTTACATCGCCGCACTATGCAGCATGCCTCATTTTGGTCCTCGGGTAGTTCCTGCCTGGTTAGGTAGGCCAGGAATGGTTCTGTCCACGGGGCGATGACAGCCATTATTACGTGGGCTGAACGTGTTATTTCGATGGCAGAGCCTCCGATTGTGTCAGAGTGTTCGGTATCTGGTGTTGTGGCCGGGTCTGGACTATTATTGCCGGTGTCCCCTTCCCATACCACGGATGGCTTAAACAGTTTTTCCAGGAAGATGTTAGGTGGGACAGGGTCGCGCTTAGCACCGATACGGACGAGGATATCCGCCGCCTGATTATTTTCCCGAGCCACATGGTGGAATTCAAGCCCCTCGAGCCGAGCTGACATTTTGAGGACGGTGTTGCGATATGCCACCATTTTCAGATCCTTGGCATCGAAGTCTCCATTTATTTGAGATATTGCGAGGTTTGAATCCCCACGCACCTCCAGGCGTTGAATGCCCATGGAAACTGCCATCCGGAGACCGTGTAATAGGGCCTCGTATTCGGCTACGTTATTGGAGTCTGTGTATAGTATTTGGAGTACGTATTGAACTGTATCTCCGGTGGGGGACGTCAGGACGACGCAAGCCCCCAGACCAGCCAACATTTTAGAGCCGTCGAAGTGCATGATCCAATTAGAGTACGTGTCGTACTCTTTAGGGAGTTCGGCTTCTATCCATTTGACGATGAAATCGGCCAGTACTTGCGACTTAATGGCTCGCTGTGGTTTATATGTTATGTCGAATGGGAGGAGCTCGATAGCCCATTTGGCAATCTGGCCTGTGGCATCGCGGTTGTTTATTATGTCATTGAGTGGTACTTTGGAGGCCACCGTAATTGAACACTCTTGAAAGTAGTGTCGTAATTTTCGGGATGCCATGAATACCGCGTATGCTATCTTTTGATAATGTGGGTACCATGATTTGCATGGAGTGAGAACAGTAGATACATAATATACCGGCTTTTGAAGTGGGAATTTATGTCCGTTTGCCTCTCGTTCGACGACGAGCACTGCACTTACAACTTGGTGAGTTGCCTCTATATATAATAGCATTGGTTCGCCGACATTTGGCGCGGCCAAGATTGGGTTGGTGACTAGGATGGCTTTTATTTCTTCCAATCCGGCCATGGTTGCGTCCGTCCACTCGAAGTGTTCGGTGCGCCGAAGAAGGCGATAAAGGGGGAGTGCCTTTTCTCCTAATCGGGAGATGAAGCAACTTAAGGCTGCCACACATCCAGTTAACTTCTGGATTTGCTTGAGGTCAGTTGGGATAGCCAACTGCGATAGAGCCCGGATCTTAGTCGGATTTGCTTCAATTCCTCTGCTGGTGACGATAAAGCCTAGGAGCTTTCCAGTGGGTACGTCGAAAACACATTTTTCCGGATTGAGCTTAATGTCGTATGTACGGAGATTGTTGAACGTGAGCCTCAAGTCATCTATTAAGGAGTCGACGTGTCTGGTTTTAACGACCACATCGTCGACATATGCCTTCACTGTTTTGCCAAAGTGCTTTTCCAAACATGTCTGAATCATGCGCTGATACGTTGCACCGGTGTTTTTGAGCCTGAAGGATATTGTGTTAAAACAAAAGGGGCCGTATGGAGTGATGAATGCCGTTGCGGCTTGATCGGACTCCACCATCTTAATTTGGTGGTAACCGGAGTATGCGTCGAGGAAGCACAATGAGTCGTGTCCTGTGGTAGCGTCGATAATTTGATCGATGCGAGGGAGGGGGAATGGATCCTTTGGGCACGCCTTATTAAGGTCCTTGAAGTCGACGCATAGGCGCCAGGATTTGTCCTTCTTTGGCACCATCACCAGGTTTGCTAGCCAGTCCGGATGTTTTATTTCTCTAATGAATCCGGCTTCCAGTAGCTTGGCTAGCTCCTCTCCCATGGCTTGTCGCTTAGGTTCGGAGAAACGCCAAAGAGTCTGCTTGACCGGCTTGAATCCTTTTAGAATGTTAAGGCTATGCTCGGCCAGCCTGCGTGGGATTCATGGCATGTCTGAAGGATGCCAGGCGAATATGTCCCAATTCTCGCGCAGGAACTCCCATAGTGCGGCGTCTACGGCGGGGTTTAATTGTGCCCCGATGGATGCTGTTTTTGTGGGATCCGTTGGATGGACTTGGAATTTGACTATTTCATCCGCTGGTTTAAAGGAGGTGGACTTGGATCTTTTGGCTAATATCACATCGTCCCTGTCCACTGTGGAGCGCAGCGTGGTTAACTCCTCCGCCACAAGGGCTTCGGATAATGCCTCGAGGGCCAGTGCGGCTGTTTTGTTCTCGGCGCGGAGTGCTATGTCCGGATCACTAGCTAGAGTGATGATTCCATTGGGTCCGGGCATTTTGAGCTTCATGTACCCGTAATGGGGTATGGCTTGAAAAATCGTGAATGCCTCCCGCCCTAGAAGGGTGTGGTATCCGCTACTGAATGGGGCCACTTGGAATGTGATTTCTTCGGACATGTTATTCTCCGGAGTGCTGAATACCACATCTAGTGTGATTTTCCCAGCACAATGTGCCTCCTGACTAGGGATAATTCCTCGGAAGTTCGTGCTGCTTTGCTCAATACGGTTGCTGTCTATTTCCATTTTTTGAAGAGTCTCCTCATAAATGAGGTTTAGTCCGCTGCCGCCGTCCATGAGCACTTTAGTGAGCTGAAAGCCATCCACAATTGGACTGAGGACCAAAGCGGCTGGTGCTCGGGTTGTTCGGAATTTAGGTTCGTCATTGGCATTGAAGGCGATAGCCGTGTCGCTCCATGGATTTATTGCTGCCACATGGCAGACTTCAGCAAGGCTGCAGAGTGCTCGCTTACGCCTATTATTTGAGGCGAAGGTCTCGAAGACTGTCAATACTGTATTGCTATCCACGGGAAGGTGCTCTGGGGTTTTTTGGATGAGGAGATCCTCACCGCTCTTGGCCACCTGCCGGAGTACCCAACATGCTCTAAGGCTATGTGTTGGTATGGTATCCGCTGTACTATGAATTTTGCAGGGCCCGTTAAGCCATCCCTCCAATACGGTTTCATGCCCTGTAGTGGGCTTTTGCTTCTTTGTAATTGAGTCGGGCGACTTATGAGAGTGCACCCTTTTAGTTCGGACTGGGTTTTGTGTCAGAGCCGGATTATCCCAAATTTTGTTTGGGTTTTCCAGGCGCTTTTCGTCGCACAGTACTTCCGTACTATGGCCGCCAAGTCAGCAAAGTGTGCTATGTCACGGCGACTTATGGCGTTGAGGATTCCCTTGTCCGTGCAATTGTTGCAAAAGAACGAAATTGCGTCTTCCTCGTGACAGTCCTTGACCTCGTTCATTACAAGGAGGAATCTGGCCCAATAGTGATGTACTATCTCTTGGGGTGCTTGCCTAATGTGGGAAAGATCGTTTGTATCTAGGTGGGTGGGTGGATTTAAGTCCGGACCTTGACCCAATCTGAGACCCTGGGGCAGGGGAGTTTCCGACCTTGGAAGTTCGGGCTCCGGGATGCTGCCCCTTAGGTTCGGTATGTAGCCTGATTCTAGGTTTAGGGTTAGGGCGATGTCCTCCCGTGAGTGGGTACCTGGCTCGGAGAGCTTGGGAATCCGGACATAGTTCGTCCTCAGGATAGAGGGAGAATCGCCGCATTGCTCCTCCACCACCGCTATCTGATGGGTGACCGGCGGAGAGTTAATCTCCCTTTGGTCGGGTTTAAGCCCGATCCGATCGTAGTTTGTAGAGACTCCCAGAGCGGCGATGCGATCCGAGAGCTCGTTCAAAGAGGAGAGCTCCATTGGATCCATTTGCTCGGTGAATTTCGAGCCGATGTGGAGGCTATTTTCAATGACCCGAGAAGTCATCGTTGGCGCAACGGCCGAGCAGGCGGTCATCACGAAGCCGCCTAGTCAGAGAGTTTGGACTACAGCCAGGGCTCCCCAGAGGTGATGTTGTCCTTGATGACGACATAGTGGAACTCTCAATGAAAGCACCAATGTCGGTGTCAAAACCGGCAGATCTCGGGTAGGGGGTCCCGAACTGTGCGTCTAAGGCGGATGGTAACAGGAGGCAGGGGACACGATGTTTACCTAGGTTCGGGCCCTCTTGATGGAGGTAATGCCCTACATCCTGCTTGATTGTTCTTGATGATATGAGTATTACAAGAGTTGATCTACCATGAGATCGTAGAGACTAAACCCTAGAAGCTAGCCTATGGTATGATTGTATGTTGTCCTACGGACTAAACCCTCCGGTTTATATAGACACCGGAGGGGGCTAGGGTTACACAAGGTCGGTTACAAGGGAGGAGATCTACATATCCGTATTTCCTAGCTTGCCTTCCACGCCAAGGAGAGTCCCATCCGGACACGGGACGAAGTCTTCAATCTTGTATCTTCATGGTCCAACAGTCCGGCCAAAGGATATAGTCCGGCTGTCTAGAGACCCCCTAATCCAGGACTCCCTCAATGCCTTTTTAGCTAGGCATGATGGTTTCAATGATGCTCATTTAAAAGATAAGAATTGAAACATAACGGGGAGCATCATGAAGCATATGAATAGCATATTTAAGTCTAACAAGTTCCTATAAATTAGGATTTAGTGAGCAAACAATTTATGGGAGCAAGAATCAACTAGCATAGGAAGGCAAAACAAGCAAAACTTCAAAACTTTAAACACATATAGAGAAACTTGATATTATTGCAATATGTAGAAACATATGTTCCTCTCTCGTAATAATTTTCAGTAGAATCATGAACGAATTCATAATTATCACATAAAGCATAATTTTCATGATGCACAAGCATAGAAATTTTGTTACTCTCCACATAAGCAAATTTATTCTCATTCGGAATAGTGGGAGTATCATAAGAAAGTCGAATACTATAAATTGTTTCCACATTAAAAGAGTAATGTTCAGAAAAAGGGTAATCATAGTTATGACAAGCTTTATAAATATAATCATCACTACTTTTATAACATAAGTGTCATCACAATAATCATCATAAGTAGCAACTTTGTTCTCACCATAATCAATTGAAACCTCTTCCAAGATAGTGGGATCATTACGAAATTGTAACACCCACAATGCGGCTATATCTCCCACGTGTCGAGGCATGACTTAGAGGCATAACCGCATGGTGGTTTAGTCGCAAGTGGGGTAATCTTCACACAATCCCATGTACTGAATAAGAAAGGGATAAAGAGTTGGCTTACAATCGCCACTTCACACAAATAACAAGTTAAACATACATCATCCAGAATACAATCAAGGTCCGACTATGGAACCAAAATAAAAGAAGACAACCCCAAAAGCTAGATCCCAGATCGTCCCAACTGGGAACCACTACTGATCATCCGGAAAAGACACATAACAACGATCAAGATCTTCATCGAGCTCGGTTGCGTCACCTGCACTGGTATTGTTGGCACCTGCAATTGTTTGGAAGTATCTGTGAGTCACGAGGACTCAGCAATCTCACACTCACGAGATCAAGACTATTTAAGCTTATGGGTAGGGTAAGGTAATGAGGTGGAGCTGCAGCAAGCACTAAGCATAAATGGTGGCTAACATACGCAAATAAGCACGAGAAGAGAAGCAACGCAACGGTCGAGAAGCTAGAAGTGATCCAGAAACTACTTATGCACAACCATAACACAAGAACCGTGTTCTCTTCCTGGACTCCGCCGAGAAGAGACCATCACGGCTACACACGTGGTTGATGCATTTTAATTAAGTTAAGTGTCAAGTTCTCTACAACCGTATATTAACAAATTCCCATCTGCCACATAACCGCGGGAACGGCTCTCGAAAGTTTATACCCTGCAGGGGTGTCCTAACTTAGCCCATCACAAGCTCTCATGGTCAATGAAGGATATTCCTTCTCCCGGGAAGACCCGATCAGTCTCGGAATCCTGGTTATAAGACATTTCGACAATGGTAAATAAAGACCAGCAAAGCTGCCCAATGTGTCGACAATCCCGATAGGAGTCGCACGTATCTTGTTCTCAGGACACACCGGATAGGTCAAGCTACGACTAAAACCAGCCCTCAAGTTGCCCTGAGGTGGCCCCATAGGCTGCCCGTTTCGGACCAACACTTAGAGAAGCACTGGCCCCGGGGGGGGGGGGGTTAAAATAAAGATGACCCTCGGGTTGGCCGACCCAAGGGAAGGGTAATAGGTTGTTAGGCAAATGTAAAACCAAGGTGTGGGATCGAAAGTATGTCTAGATGGGGGTGATTAGACTACTTGACCAAATAAAAACTTAACCTTTTCCCAATTTTAGTTCTTGGCAGATTTTAGCTATTTTAGGACAAGCCAAGCAATCATCACACAATTCAAGCAAGCATGCAAAGAGTATATTGGCAGCGGAAAGTAAAGCATGCAACTTGCAAGAATATAAAGGGAAGGGTTTGGAGAATTCAAACGCTATTGGAGACACGGATGTTTTTCCCGTGGTTCGGATAGGTGGTGCTATCCTACATCCACGTTGATGGAGACTTCAACCCACAAAGGGTAACGGTTGCGCGAGTCCACACAGGGCTCCACCCAAGGGCAACGGTTGCGCGAGTCCACGAAGGGCTCCACCCACGAAGGGTCCACGAAGAAGCAACGAACCACAAAGGGCCCACGAAGTAGCAACCTTGTCTATCCCACCATGGCCATCGCCCACGAAGGACTTGCCTCACTAGCGGTAGATCTTCATGAAGTAGGCGATCTCCTTGCCCTTACAAACTCCTTGGTTCACTCCACAATCTTGTCGGAGGCTCCCAAGTGACACCTAGCCAATCTAGGAGACACCACTCTCCAAGAAGTAACAAATGGTGTGTAGGTAATGAACTCCTTGCTCTTGTGCTTCAAATGATAGTCTCCCCAACACTCAACTCTCTCTCATAGGATTTGCATTTGGTGGAAAGAAGATTTGAGTGGAAAGCAACTTGGGAAGGCTAGAGATCAAGATTCATATGGTAGGAATGGAATGTCTTGATCTCAACACATGAGTAGGTGGTTCTTTCTCAGAACAAATGAGTTGGAATGATGTGTGTGTTCTGATGGCTCTCACATGGAATGAGAAAGAGGTGGAGGGGTATATATAGCCTCCACACAAAATCCAACTGTTACACAGTTTCCCAATCTCGGTGGGACCGAATCATAAAACTCGGTCGGACCGAAAATGTAAACCTAGTGACCATTAGGAATTTCGGTGGGACTGACATGCAACTCGGTGGGGCCGATTCGGTTAGGGTTTGGGCATAACGTAATCTCGGTGAGACCGATTACACAAACTCGGTGGGACCGAGTTTGGTAATTAGCTAACCAGAGAGTTGGTCAGGCAAACTCGGTGGGACCGATTTGCTCTTTCGTGGGACCGAGTGAAACTCGGTGAGACCGAAAAGTTACAAAGGGGAAACACTGAGTTTACATTGCAATCTCGGTGTGACTGATTCGCTCTTTCGGTGGGACCGAAAAGTTACGAAAGGGAAACAGAGAGTTTGCAACCCCATCTCGGTGGGACCGAGATCCTTATCGGTAGGACCGAATTGCTAGGGTTTGGCAGTGGCTAATGACAAGTGAAACTCGATGGCGCCGGATAGGAAGAATCGGTAGGACCGAGTTTGGCTTGGAGTTTAGGTCATATGTGGATATGGGAAAGTAGTTGAGGGTTTTGGAGCATATCATTAAGCACATGAAGCAAGAGGCTCATTAAGCAACACCTCATCCCTCCTTAATAGTATTGGCTTTTCCTATGGACTCAATGTTATCTTGGATCACTAAAATATAAAATGAAGAGTCTTGAGCTTTTGAGCTTGAGCCAATCCATTATCCTTAGCATTTTGAGGGTTCCACTTTCATATCCATGCCATGACAATCATTGAGCTTTCCTGAAATAATCATCTTGGAATAGCATTAGCTCAATGAGCTATATGTTGTTATGAATTACCAAAACCACCTAGGGATAGTTGCACTTTCAATCTCCCCCTTTTTGGTAATTGATGACAACATATAGATCAAAGCTTCGACAAATGATAATAAGCATGAAATATATCGTCGCTTTGAGAAGTATGTGATAAGTAAGAGCTCCCCCTAAATTTGTGCATATTTAAAATTTTGCTTTGGACTGCAAATGCACAAAGAGTTAGAGTCATGGGTTACTCTTCCATGTCACATACATCTTGGTGGAGCGCTCAAAATGATAAGATTGAAATACATGCACTCATCACCAAGAATAGTGAATGATCACAAATGATAGATATAATGATAATATTTAAACAAGCATCAAGCAAACATTAAGTGTAGCTTATGATCAAACACATCATCATCGATGTTTCACAAATAATGACATAGTATCAAGCACTCAAAGGCAAACAAAGTTCGAAGAAACCACCAAATAAAACAAGAGAGAAAAGAAACACTCTCTCTCTCGAAGCCTATGATCTATACATCTTCTCCCCCTTTAGCAACAAGTTACCAAAAAGTTCCTAGAAAATGCATAGTGCTAAGTCGTCGCTCAGGCTTGATCTTCAGGTGGTGGTGGCGTCCGAATCACTCCAAGGACGAAGGCTTCTGTAGATGCTGAAGTAGTCGCTGGAGTTGGAGCTGAGGTAGACGCTGGAGCTGAGGCTGTAGCTGGTGCTGAGGTGGTGGCTCTGGTGTCAGCGACTGGCAGTGCAGACGACCTCGGGCCTCGTGGCACTCTAGAAAAAGCATGAGTTGTGGTCCTGCCTCTCCTCTCATTCATGTCCTCCTGGAGCTGCTCCACTACAGACTGAACTTCTGTTACCTTGACATCCAAGTCATAGAACTTTTGTTCCATGATCCTCTCTAGGCTCTGCTGATTCTTAGTAAGATTGGCCAGACTTTGCTCAATTCTCAGCGAGGATGCAATCAAGTAACTAAGCTGCTCTTGTTTGGTCTTCAAGAAGTACTCAGATGCCTCCTCTTGAGTAGGCATCCTAGCAGCTTTTTCCTTCTTCGCCTTCTCCTTCTTTGCAAATGCTTGTGCAGAAGATGGATCATTCTCTGTCATCACAACTTCATTGTTCTCAAATTCTGGACGGATGGGCAGGTGTTCCTTATCCAACAAATATATGCCCGTGCCCATCTTGGAGTTGATGAGCTCCTGAATCTGAGGGGCATATCCACAGCTCCTCTTTTGATCTGCAGCTGTCCTTTTGATCGTTTCAACTATGAGACTCATGACCTTGAATTTCTGAGGCACATCAAACACATGTAGCAAGTTGATAGCATGGCCTCTGATCATCTTGTGATCTCCAGACTTAGGCAACAGAGTGTGCCTTAGTATCCAATTGATAGTGGGCAATCCTAATAGCAGATAGTGCACTGAGCCAAACTTGAATGTGTCAAGAGCTTCATTGGGAATTTCCTTGTACATGTTGGACATGGAGTTATGATCCATCTTCTTCTTGGCATAGATGTCCAAGTCCTCATCTTGCTCTTCTGGGGCATTGATGATCTGTGCCCACTCAGCCACTGTAGACTGGTACCTTGTACCCTCTGACATCCATGTAATCCTTCCATCCGGATAAAAGTGAGCTGTGGAGTAGAACTGCATGATGAGTTCCTCGTTCCACTTTGTGAGCTTCTGCCCAACAAAGTCCTCTACTCCACACGCTCTGAAGCTATCCTGAACTCCTGGGAAGTACTCCTCATTCTCTTTGATGTAGGTCCAGTCGAACCATCTCATGTCACAAACGATTGGCTTCTTGTCAAGCAAAACAGTCTCATAAAAGTCTTGTTGCTCCTTGGTGTGAAATCTATAATCCACGGCAGTCCTTCTCCTAGAAGCATACGGGTCTGCTTCTCTCCACTTCCTTAGCCCTGAATCTCTCCTGAGCTTCATGTCCTCAGCCACGGGATGAGCATCGTTGTGGTCTGGGATCTTGGGCTTGAGCTTCCGAAGGACACTCTCTTCCTCTTCTTCAATAGCTTCAGGCACTGGGGCCTTGTTCTTTTATACAGCAGGTATACTCCTTGTGTTTCTCTTGGGTGCACTTTTAGGCTTAGATGCAGCCTTGGGTGCTTCCTTGGGCTTGGATGCAGCTGTTCCTGACCTTATAGCATCTCCCATGAGTTTCGGTGCCTTGGGCGCTGGTGCAGCTGCCTCTTCTTCCTCCTCCTCCTCTACCATGATGGAGGCTTTCCCAAGAACTTTGGCTACTGTCTTCTTCACTCTTTCCTTCCTCTTTTTACCCTCAGCAGCAATGGGCTCAATGGAAGCAGGTGCAGGCTTCTCGGTTGAGGCTCTAGCCTTTGACATTGGCTGCCTCCCTGCTGGCCTCTTGACTTTCAGGCCTGGCTTTGAGCCTTGAGCTGGCTCAACCCTTTTGGAAGTGGCCTCTTCCTTTGCCACATAGTCTTCATCCTCAGAATCAGATGTTCTCTTCTTTCTTTGACGTGTGGCAGCCTTAGGCAGATTGCTGGGGGTGCTCCTGCTGCCATCATCAGAAGAACTTGAGGGGCTAGTGCCCTCACTCATCACAACTTGCTGCTCTGAGAGGTTCTGGCTGTCACTTTGATCAGACATGTTGCTCACTGACTGCTGACCCTGTGAATAGATTATAGAAGAGATAGAGTGGATGAGCATCACAAAAAGCAGAGATTTTTGCAAAAGATTAACTCAAAAACTTAGTTTTAGTTTTCCACAGAAAGCATCTCGGATCTACCGATTTTCAAACTCGATGACACCGAAGCAGTTTTGGCACCAGAACTGGTGAACTCGCTCAGACCAAGTCACAGTTCGGTGGCACCGAGACTGCTAGGGTTTCACAGAATTCCAAAATCGGTCGCACTGATAAGTTATTCTCGGTCAGACCGAGTTTAACTTGTGCAATGGCAAAAGCCAGATCGGAGGGACCGAGTTTTTCAACTCGGTGGGTCCGAGATGGTTTCGGCGGAAACCTAACCCTAAAATTTTCGAATTAAACCTAATCTACGAGCGTTTTGACTGGATAGAAGTTTATCAATCGTGGCAAGATTCATGATGATCACAATGTGCTAGGAATCAGATTGAGGAATAGCACAATGATCAAGTCCATACCCTAGTTCGGCGTGGACTTGCTACGGCGGCAACGGCGGGGAAGAAATTCGTTGACGGCGGCGAAGACCAGTGACTGGAGGCTGCTGGCGGCGAGGAGACGATCTGGAGACCTCGGGGGCAGAGCAGGCTATCGCGCGGGTGAGGAGGTTTCGGAGAAATTTCGAAAATTCTGCCTGTCACTATATATAGCCCGACCCTGTCGGTGTGACCGAGTGGAACGACTCGGTGGCACCGAGATGCAAAACTGTGTGCAGTTATTGCAACTCGGTGTGACCGAAAAGTTCAAATCGGTTGCACCGAGATCGAAAACCTAGATCAACTTAATGAACTCGGTAGGACCGAAAATGGAGTATCGGTCAGACCGAGATTCATAAAGAGGTTTTGGAAGTTTAAGTCTATGACGAATCGGGGACTCCGAGCGCTCCTCACACAGAGTGGTTCGAATCTAACTTGATCAATTTTGTGATGCAACATGAATAGAGTTTGAGATGAGAAAAGCATAGATAGCTAGAGAAGGTTCTTAGGCATTCTTGTCCATCCACTTGGCAAAAGAAGATAAAGCCAAACAATCAAAGCAACAAGTGGATGTCCTCGAATGAGTAAAATATGAAATCAGCATGCTCACACAATAAGATGGCAAATGAAATATGTGGCAAAGCATGCACAACCAATTCTAAAATCTATCAAGCAATTTGCGATGACTAGGTCATCTATATATGAGTATATTGACTTAGGAGTCAAGTGAGAACACTTGATCATAGGTCATACTCATCGTTTAAGCTCAAGTGGGGTTACCACTTTTACATAAAGCATTGTTTTGTTCACATCTTTAGAGTTGCTTTAGCTCAAGTCTTAGAGTAAAGCTCCCCCTAGATGTGATATCCCCCCTAAGAGGGATGAACTAACCTTGGGTTTTGTCGATGATGACTTCATGTAGATATTGAAGATGTGGATGCTCAATGTTGATGTAGATCTCTTGGAGCTATCCTTTTGAGTGAATTGCACTTTCAATACCTACATGGGTTAGTCCCACAAGGAACAAACAAGGATATCCATAGACATAGAGTGATGCACACAAAAGATGATTTCCATGAAAACTTTAGGTTACCTTGTCCCTTGTCTTACCAATAAGAGGGTTTGTGACTCCTTGAACTAGTGCAAGATGTGGAAGTTGATTGCACTTGTTCTTGCCAAAATGATAAGAGTGAAGTATGTTGGCGGAGTCACCCTCAAGAACTCTCTAGTTCTTCTTATTTTGGATCCACATCATCTTGATGGGAATCCTTGGAGTTGTAGTCGTACTTGATGAAGTGGAACTTGAAGTAGTCTTGGGAATCCACTTGACTAAGGTCTTAGGAGCTTCTTCAAATGCATCAATTTCCTCTTGAAGCTTGTCCTTGCCTTTTTGCTCGTAGTCTTGTGGTGGAAGATCATCTTGAGCTTGTGTCCCTTTGAAAAACTTCTCTTGTTGAGGGACAAACTTCGTCTTGGGGTATTGATCTTCTTCCCACTCAACTCCATTGGCATTGAACTTTCGTTCAAAACCAACACCTTGATTCTTCCGGTGCATTCCTTGCTTGCGCACAATTTCCTCGAATTGCTTACTCCCGGCAAGGCTTTTGTACACTCCTTTCTCTATAATTCCCTTCAATAAGCTATTTTCTTGCTCAAGTGTAACTTGTCTAAGAGAATCATTAGTGGAATCAAGAGAACTACTAGAAGCAACAATATTGGATTTAGCAGGATCATTGTTACTACTAGAGGAAGAATCTTTCTTGTTAGACTTGACTTGAGGCATGTAAGTGGATAAGAGTAAACGCTTGGCAATGTAAGAAGAACTTTTCTTGCGGAGATCATCATTGATTGCCTTTAAGAACTCATGCTCTTGCTCAAGATTGAGCTTTTCAAAGCGTAGCTTCTCATGAGCTCTTAAAAGTTCTCGATGATCTTCGAAGATAGTGTCATGAGCTAACTTAAGAGTTTTTAGTTCTTTAGTTAGGGCCTCAATCTTCTCCTTATCTTTGTCACTCGTTTTATCTTGATTAGCATGATTAATTGGTCTTTCATAATAGTATTCATCACTAGAGTTGTCACCAATCAAATCATCTCCTAACAAGTCATCTTCATCACTATTGAAATCAACATACCCGGGGTGTGTTACCTTAGGACCTTTGGCCATGAAGCATCTTCCAATTCCTTCATTTGGTGAGTCAAATATGTCGTAGGAGTTGGTTGACACAAGTGCTAGACCGGCAACATCTTCATCTTGAGTATCTTCGGAGTCGGAGTGATAACTTCTCTCGGAGTGGCTGTCGGAGTCGGAGCCGGATACCCATTCACCAACATGAGCTTGATGTCTTTGTCTTGTGTAGCTCCTTGATGATTTTTCCTTCCTTTCCAAATCCTTGCTTCTCCGTGAGTATCTTTGTTCATAACGATCATCTCTACTCCTTCTCTCTCTTTGTGGTGATCCTTTGCTTCTTCTTCTTGGAGACTCTTCTCTTCTCTTGTAGGGAGCCGTACACTCATTGGAATAGTGTCCGGGTCTTCCACAATTGTAACAGTTTCGCTCTCGACTAGAAGATCTTTTGTCATTGTAGGACCTTGATTTGGAGCTTCTATCTTTGCTTCTATTCTTGTAGAACTTGTTGAAGTTCTTCACCATTAAGCTCAATTCTTCATTGAAGTCTTGTTTCTCACTTCATGATGTAGGGGCTTCACATGAGGCTTTGTAGGCACCACTTGATTTGTTGTGAAGTTCCTCTTTATCCTTAAGTGACATCTCATGAGCAACAATTCTTCCAATCACCTCCGTTGGCTTGAGATCTTTGTAATTGGGCATCATTTGGATCAATGTGCACATGGTATCATATTTTCCATCCAAGGCTCTTAGAATCTTCTTGATGATGAATCTATCGGTCATCTCTTCACTTCCTAAGCCGGCAATCTCATTTGTGATGAGAGCAAGCCTAGAGTACATTTCAGCGACACCTTCACCATCCTTCATTTTGAACTTGTCAAGTTGACTTTGAAGCACATCCAACTTGGATTCCTTGACGGAGTCGGTACCTTCGTGCATATCAATCAAAGTGTCCCAAATTTCCTTTGCATTCTCAAGACGGCTGATTTTGTTGAATTCTTCGGGGCACAATCCGTTGAAGAGAATATCACAAGCTTGAGCATTGTATTGCAACATCTTCAACTCTTCCGCGGTAGCTTCACGGTTTGGTTCTTTCCCATCAAATAAGTCACCTTGCAAACCAACACACACAATAGCCCAAACGGCGGGGTTATGTCCAAGAATATGCATTTTCATTTTATGCTTCCAACTAGCAAAATTAGTACCATCAAAGTAAGGACCTCTACGGTGATAATTTCCCTCGCTAGACGCCATAATCTCCTAGGTTGTGAAACCAATGCTATGACCACCAAAAGCTATGGAGATGAAGCAAATGGAGACCAAAGCTCTGATACCACTTGTGGGATCGAAAGTATGTCTAGAGGGGGGTGATTAGACTACTTGACCAAATAAAAACTAAACCTTTTCCCAATTTTAGTTCTTGGCAGATTTTAGCTATTTTAGGACAAGTCAAGCAATCATCACACAATTCAAGCAAGCATGCAAAGAGTATATTGGCAGCGGAAAGTAAAGCATGCAACTTGCAAGAATGTAAAGGGAAGGGTTTGGAGAATTCAAACGCTATTGGAGACACGGATGTTTTTCCCGTGGTTCGGATAGGTGGTGCTATCCTACATCCACGTTGATGGAGACTTCAACCCACGAAGGGTAACGGTTGCGCGAGTCCACACAGGGCTCCACCCAAGGGCAACGGTTGCGCGAGTCCATGAAGGGCTCCACCCACGAAGGGTCCACGAAGAAGCAACCACCCACAAAGGGTCCACGAAGTAGCAACCTTGTCTATCCCACCATGGTCATCGCCCACGAAGGACTTGCCTCACTAGCGGTAGATCTTCATGAAGTAGGCGATCTCCTTGCCCTTACAAACTCCTTGGTTCACTCCACAATCTTGTCGGAGGCTCCCAAGTGACACCTAGCCAATCTAGGAGATACCACTCTCCAAGAAGTAACAAATGGTGTGTAGGTAATGAACTCCTTGCTCTTGTGCTTCAAATGATAGTCTCCCCAACACTCAACTCTCTCTCATAGGATTTGGATTTGGTGGAAAGAAGGTTTGAGTGGAAAGCAACTTGGGAAGGCTAGAGATCAAGATTCATATGGTAGGAATGGAATGTCTTGATCTCAACACATGAGTAGGTGGTTCTTTCTCAGAACAAATGAGTTGGAATGATGTGTGTGTTCTGATGGCTCTCACATGGAATGAGAAAGAGGTGGAGGGGTATACATAGCCTCCACACAAAATCCAACCATTACACAGTTTTCCAATCTCGGTGGGACCGAATCATAAAACTCGGTCGGACCGAAAATGTAAACCTAGTGACCGTTAGGAATTTCGGTGGGACTGACATGCAACTCGGTGGGACCGATTCGGTTAGGGTTTGGGCATAACTAATCTCGGTGAGACTGATTACACAAACTCGGTGGGACCGAGTTTGGTAATTAGCTAACCAGAGAGTTGGTCAGGCAAGCTCGGTGGGACCGATTTGCTCTTTTGGTGGGACCGAGTGAAACTCGGTGAGACCAAAAAGTTACAAAGGGGAAACACTGAGTTTACATTGCAATCTCGGTGGGACCGATTCGCTCTTTTGGTGGGACCGAAAAGTTACGAAAGGGAAACAGAGAGTTTGCAACCCCATCTCGGTGGGACCGAGATCCTTATCGGTAGGACCGAATTGCTAGGGTTTGGCAGTGGCTAATGACAAGTGAAACTCGGTGGCACCGGATAGGAAGAATCGGTAGGACCGAGTTTGGCTTGGAGTTTAGGTCATATGTGGATATGGGAAAGTAGTTGAGGGTTTTGGAGCATATCATTAAGCACATGAAGCAAGAGGCTCATTAAGCAACACCTCATCCCTCCTTAATAGTATTGGCTTTTCCTATGGACTCAATGTGATCTTGGATCACTAAAATATAAAATGAAGAGTCTTGAGATTTTGAGCTTGAGCCAATCCATTGTCCTTAGCATTTTGAGGGTTCCACTTTCATATCCATGCCATGCCAATCATTGAGCTTTCCTGAAATAATCATCTTGGAATAGCATTAGCTCAATGAGCTATATGTTGTTATGAATTACCAAAACCACCTAGGGATAGTTGCACTTTCACAAGGTTGGGCCTTGCTGGAGGAGTTTTATTCAAAGCAAACTGTCAAGGGGTTCCCATAACACCCAACCGCGCAAGGAACGCAAAATCAAGGAACATAACACTGGTATGACGGAAACTAGGGCGGCAAGAGTGGAACAAAACACCAAGCATAAGGCCGAGCCTTCCACCCTTTACCAAGTATATAGATGCATAAATTAAATAAGAGATATTGTGAAAATCCCAACATAACCATGTTCCAACATGGAACAAACTTCAACTTCACCTGGAACTAGCAACGCTATAAGAGGGGCTGAGCAAAAGCGGTAACTTACCCAAACAACGGTTTGCTAGGATGGTTGAAAAAGGTTAAAGGCTATCATGGAAATTTGGGAGGCTTTATAAACAAGTGGTAGGTAGCGCGACATAGCGATAGAGTGAACAACTAGCAAGCAAAGATAGAAGTGATTTCGAGGGTATGGTCATCTTGCCTGAGATACCGCAAGGAAGAAGAACGAGTCCATGAAGAAGACAAACGGACGGAGTCGAATGAATCCTCACAACTCCGGAATGGAACCGAAGCTAACGAGAGAAGCAACCAGGAAAGAAGCAAGCAACATAGTAAACTACCATCACATAAACATGGCATGATGCGCAACCAAGTATGATGCATGTCCGGTTTAATGAGGCATGGCATGGCAAAGTGCACAAACAATACTACAAATTAAGTGGAGCTCAATATGCAACGAGATGCATATTGACAAAACACCACATCAATCATTTAGTTCACTCTCGTTTATGTACCCTACAATATTAAATGTTAATAAACATGGCAAGAGGTGAAACATAATAAAACTACCTATCTAGGCAAGTTTAAATGAGGCCGAAACAACAAGCAACAAGTCCGGAAAAATCCTCATGTGCATATTTTAAAGTTTGGTACTGTTCTGTCCTAAAGCATATTTTAAAGTTGTTAAACATGCAAAGTACTGCCACCATGTTAATCCATGCATTTTTCCACCCCATTTACATATAAAGTTTATTAAATTTGGAGCTACGGTTATTTAGTTATGAAATAAATCATTTTAACATGGCATTATGCAAAATAAACACAAACAACATTTTAAACATTCTAAACATGAATGAAAATGGATATTATGAAACTAGACAAGATTCTAAGCATTTTTCATATATAAAGTTTTTACATATGATGCACAGTTCGTGAGTTATTAAATGCATGAAGTGCAAAGGCTTTTCATCAAAACTGCCGTTCTCTGGATAATAGAAAAATTCGCAGATCTAAAAAAAATACTACGGGGCCGAATCTGGAGCAGATTGGGCCAACAGAAGAAAACAAACTAAGGAGGCGCTGGGGCCTCACCATGGGCCAAGGCCCAGTTGATGCAGAGGCTGGAGGAGGCCGGTTGGGCAGCTAGGCGTGCATCTGGACCGAGCGAGAAGGGGAGGCGCGGTCAAGCGAGGCAGCGCGCGGGTCAATGCAGGGGCGGTGCGCTCGTCCCCCTGTCGGACAGGGAGCAGAGTAGCGGCAGGGGCTTGGCGTCGGCGAGCAGGGGACTTGACGGAGCAGGGAGGTTCAGGCAGCGATTGACTTGGCGGCGGGGACGGCCGGACGAGGGACTTTAGTGGGCAGGCGAGGTTGAGGCTGTCGGGAACACAACAGAATGGCGCAGCGTGAAATAGGAGTGCGGCGGCACGGATGAGACGGAGGCGCAGGGGACGGAGGGGCGCGGCTCCATGCGTGGGACAGCGGCCTCCGGCGATGGGCGTCTGGATCCGAGGCGAAGCAGTTGGCGGCACGAACTTGTTCTCGAGCAGAGGACGACGACGGACTTGGCGCAAGCTCCTGGCGACGGGGTGGGGCCTGCTCCGGCGAGATGCAAGCAAGGGAGGCAAAGATCGAGTGGCGCGAGAGTAGCATTGCGCGGTGACGTGGGTCGATGTCCTCCTAGATGGCTGGACCGATGGAGCTTGGAGTCCTCGAGCTGCGCGGGGATGAGGAGGTGGCACACGAGATGGATACTACTAGGGAAAAGCCTAGCAGCAGCGCGGGTTTTGGGCCTCTCAGTAGCGCGGGGACCGGCGCTACTAATAAGGCGCTACAACTAACGTATAGCAGTAGCGCCTGTTGTCCCACGCTACTACTATACATGAATAGTTGTAGCGCTCTTTAGAAAAGGGCACTGCTGATATTATCTACATCGCTATTTACTGGGAAGCGCTACTGGTAAGGCGGCGCTACTACTAAATTTGCCCCCTCGCTACTACTAGTTTTATTAGTTTTTTTTCCATGCATATTTGTTTTGTATTTGTTTTGTATTTGAAAAGGCTTTATACAATAATCTTTAGCATATCATACACATACAAATGTAATCATAGCATATACATACAATTAGTCTCATCAAATCATGTCATCATCATAATCATCATCCAACACAAAGTGGTCTCTCGTCATCATCTCGAAAATAGCAATACAAGTCTCGATTACTTGCAAATACATCGTCATCCATCTAAACAATGATATACGCGAGAAGAGCTATCACTTTGAGTACATGAGTTCGTATCCCTCTCTCGCATTAGCGTGAACCTAAACTAACTACTGCCTGTCGCTCGGAAACCGGAAACCGGTACACCTGGCCCTGACACTCCGGCCACTTGTCGTATATATACTGCTGGCGTAGCACTTCTTCGCCATCTATGATCTATGCACCTGCATCGTCACATGAGTCGATGATATGCAACATATATAGTTGAGCAACAGAAAGATATAGACTTGGCAAAAATAGAAACAACATATCATAAGCATAAATAACAAAGTTCATCATACCCCAAAATGCCCTAACTAGAGTGATTTTCACTAGTCGAGGAGGAGGACGGTTTAATTACATCACAAATAAAGTTTCACCGTGCATAACTCAAAGTTTTGTCATACAGAAAGTATGGACTAAACAGACACATTGTCATATATCGACAATCACTCCAACATGTCGTTCCATCCATCCAAGTCAGGGAGATAGTCCTCGAGCTTAGTGAAAGGCTTCATGTCGAGACGCTGAGAGGATATCCATGTTCGGACATCTTCCCGCGACATTTGTCCTTCTCCATAGAACATCCCTATTTTTCCGAGACCTCCTTCATGATGATTTGGGCAAGTTCCCGCTGGATGTTATAGAACTCAGCTCGAAGTTGATGATCCTCGATATCTCCTATGTCCTTTGCCCATTGCAGAATATGGGCATCGCCGGATCTAGGTGACATGCGAAGGTTCTGGTGATCCCGTCTGTACTCTAGCATGTGGTGTAGGACATAGAATCCATCATTAAGAGAATTGTTCGGTTGCTGGATGCAGCAGTAGTCGGTCTTATGGCCGAAGGCGACCCTGCCGCCCCTTCTCTTCTTGTCCTTGCCCTCTCCACCCCTTGCTTGATAGTAAAACATAGCACTGTCGAGAACATCCTTGATGTGGGTGTAATCATTTTTGTGAATGTTCTTCGACGAGTCCAAGTAAAGAGCATGGGAGAATCGATGGTAGAGGATGATGAGGACGGCGCGCCCGCCGCTGCGCAAAATAAGTACACCTCAAATTAATTAGCCTCCACCGTGCAAATGAATGATTGAAATCGAAGGAAGGATAGCAGCGCGGATGACTTACACGGGATGATAAGGCACGAGAATCTCCTCCTTGTCCTTATTGGCGAGCATGAAACTGACGATGTAATCCCTCGCGTATTCACGGTGCTTTGCGCGACTCCCAAGAAGCCCTCGTGCATGTAGTACGGGTCAGCGACACAGATATGAGATATCTGCTCAACCTTGATGATGTAGTTCATGTGCAAGGCATAAAGGCGGACAAACGTAAAATCCAGCTTCTTCACGTGAAACATGTCGAATATGTAATCGAATCGGAGGAAGAACTTATCCGCGGGGAAGCTGTCGACGTACGACATTTGCCGCGGAACATTAACCACGTAGAGTGGGTATCCTGGATCTTTTGAGGCGATAAGGCCTTTCTCTACCCGCAGCACATTGTCATGAAGTCTCCTTAGATCGCCGAATCTGACCCGTAGCGCTGTTGCAGGTAGTATTGGTTGACCGGGGATATGCCATTTATCCACATCGGGGATATTTATACGGTCTTGAAGCCGAGGCTGCTGAGGCGGCTGGATCATAGAATCAGCTTTTTTTCCTTTCCTCGCTCTCTTCCTAGACTTCTTTACTACCGGAAGGTCATCCATAATACGTTGAGACGGCAATTCAGGCACCGACTCATGATGCTCAAACCCTGAGGAGGCGCCAGTATAGACATACTGTTCAGCGCCATCGTCGTCCTCATCCTCATCCATGGCGACGTCATCAGCGACTAATGGAGCCTCCTCCTTACCCCGTCCGCTATCACCCAACCCGACACCCGACGCTAATTGGGTAGGTGGGGTGTTGATGTTCATACCTTGCTGAGGCTGCGTGCTCGTGGGTGTGCTCCCGGCCGCCTCCAGACGAAGCAGACTCTTTGGCCACAATAGGACCCACCCATTGCAAGAATCACCAAGCCGCCGCGGTGTCTCGTCGTCATCCCCCACTAGTATTGGAGGAGGCAAATTCTCGTGGCCCGGTTTGACACTGGCCACGGAAACCTTGAAGACGTTCGGGGGGATGAGCCGGCTCTGGAACAATGGTTCCTTTGGCTCCATAATCGTCGCCTTCCCCACGTCCACCTTCTGGTCGCCGATGGTGTACAATACGGTGCATGGGGTTTCGTCGGCCTGCAAAGAAAAGTCTGTGACGTGAGACATCTGAAAGGCAACGAAAATGGCAGATTATACATTTATATTGAAGGGGGCCGATGTGACAGATACCGTGAGGGCGTCGAGCTCAGCCAAAGACGAAGCACCACCGAGCCTGTCCGGTGCGGGAGCAAGTGCGGGAGCCGGTACAGGAGCAGGTGCTGGTGCAACGCTAGTCGAGCTGCTCCCCAGGAAGTCAGCAAGGGGAAAGTCCTCTGCATTTTTTTTATGGATTTTGCCTTGTCCAAGTGAAAACGCCCGTCACCAAGGAAGTAGACAAATTTGCAGCCACCAGTTTTGCGGCAGCTACCGCTGTTGCGACTGTCTGAGATGATTTCTTCTCAACCGCAATCTCAACCTTCTTGTCGATGTTTTCTTCAGTTAACCTCCGTCTTTCCTTTCTCTCCTCTGTGGTCTCACGGTAGTACTTCTTCCACGTGGCGCCGTCTCCGACACCATGCACACGTCCATACGACAGTCGAGTATCCACCGGTTGTCGTTTCAATATGTTCAACGCCCGGTTGAATGGAGTGTCCCACTTGGGCCTCGCCAATGCCTTAGACGGCGAGTCGCTTTCGGCCGCAATCCGGTGCCGCTCTCTCTGCAAAGGGCACAAGGATCGTTTACAAATATGACTAACGTGTGCAGTCGAATTGATCAGAAACTAAAATTACCTGCAGTCTCATGAACCCCGTAATGACCGGTTTTGTCTCATAAACCTTCTTCACTGGGTCCCAACGGTGCCGGGCCCTGAGGACGTCACGCTCCTACGGTACGGTGAAATCCGCCAAGGGGTCCGGGATGCCCAGACTCGCGGCTTCCGCGTCCTCCTTGGCCCATTTGGACCTCTTTCCGCCGTAACCACGACTTCCGAGGTGGTGGCTCCCAATCTTCCTCTCTTGAAGCCCCTTCATGTACTTAGGCTTTTTTGGCAGCTTCGGCCTCGCAAGCCTCCTTGAATATTTGAAACTGCTCTTCCGTGATTGTCGGATTATCCTTTACAATCTTGGAGTAGGGTTCCTTCTTGTCGATGATCTTTGCTTTCACTCGATTTTTCTAGGCGGCCAACGCGTCGCTAAACTTGGTCATGGCGTGTTTGTTTATCTTCTTCATTGCCGGGTCCTCATCTGGATCTTCATAATCCTTCTCATTCCGGCCTGGGAACAAGAATATCTGGTGAAACTTCTTTAGGAGGGAGCTCCTCATATTTTCTATCTTCTGTAGTTTCTCATCGTTGATGGTGGCGGTTGTTCGTACGATGCAGCCTATTTGATTGCCGTAGCATCGATGCGCTTCCTCGGGCGCCTTTGGCTCAAAATTGCCATCGTGCTCCTCCGTGACCACCGGTCTAGTAGTCTTGAGTTTGTTAGGAAGCCGTTGTCTCTTTGCTTTCGGTTCTACACTGGGTCCTCTCCCCGAGGAAGCGCCGGTATCAGTCTCAGTGCCGGTCTGAGTCTCAGCGCCGGTCTCAGTCTCAGCACCGGTCTACATGTCGGTCTCAGTCCCCGATGCCACCGGTTGATCATCGGCAAGGCTAAAAAATTCGTCTGCCGCCCGGTATACGTCGTCGCAATCACCAGAACCCTGTCCTTCATCGTTGCTAGCCATGTTTCCTACGATTAAATCTAGTAAATTAATTCTAGACCTAATAAAATGAATAATGACATACAAAAGGCCTATGTTTTGCAGGAACATTGACTCCTTCCTAGTGCGGCAAATCCCGGGCACCCGATATGTCCTAGTTTGTAGCACAAGTCATGCCGAAATTCACAGAAAATTTCGGCATGACCTTTGCTAAAAAGTGGACAAATCGAGAACCTGAAATTTGCCAGAACGGAAATGAATCAATATTCCGGCAAAACATAGGCCACTCTGCTTCATTCCCTGGAAACAACTAAAGGCCACTTGGACACAATCGAAACATGGGCAAACACAATTGAGGAATTTGCATATATCCTGACCACTTCAAATTTGCATGTCCTAGCGTTTGACACTTCAAGAAAATCTACACAAATCACATGCTCTCTCAAACTCAATTCAAAAACTAAATATAGATTATATTTAGTTAACTACTAAACTAAACTTTACTATAAACTAAACCCTACTGCCCTAATTAACATCTAGTTAAACAAACTCAATTCAAAAACTAAACCCTACTGAACTAATTAACATCTACATTATCTTCTACTTAACATCGTCTATTATTACCCTAAATAAAAAACATCAACATTATCTACTACTTAACATTAACATCTATTAACTAAAAAGGATGGGTTGGGGGGCTTACAGAGAGGGGAGAGACGGTGGCGGGGAGGTGCTTGGCGATGGAGGTAGGGGCGGGGTGGGCGGGCTCAGGATCGGGACACGGCGATCTTGGCGGGCTCGGGGGCGGTGAGGTCAAGGGCGGCGGCGGTGAGGTCGAGGGAGGCAACGGTGAGGTCGAGGGCGGCCCGAGAGGCGACGGCGGTGAGGCTGGGCGGCCTCGGGCGGCGGCCGTGAGGATGAGCACGGCGTCGACGCCGGCAGGAGATAGCGGCGAAGTGGGGGCGACGGCGAAGTGCGGGAGACGGCGGCGAAGTGGGGCGAGGGATTGATTTGGGGGAGAAGTGGTGGCTGGGGGGAAACCGTTTTTGGTTAAGTCAAAAGTAACGGTAGTGCATTATAGAAAACACGCTATAGCTAAGTTAGCTATAGCGCGTTTCAGAGAGCGCGCTACTGCTACGTCTTCATCATTTTTTCCCTTTTTCATTTATTTTTCTTTACATTTTATATTTTTCCTTTCTCCTTTTTCTATTTCTTTCATTTTCATTTACTTTTCTATTCGTTTTTCATTTCATTTTCTTTTCGTTAGCAATAGCGATTTACACATAAACGCGATGCTATAAGTTTATTAGCGGTAGCGCGGTTTTTGGAAGATCGCTACTACTATGTGTGGCCTATCGGCTAAGTGATTGGAATTTTAGTAGTAGCGAGTTTTCGGTGAGACGCGCTACTGATATATGTCCATCTGCAGCGCGCTTATTTTACACGCGCTACTGCTATCTAGCAGTAGCGTGCTCTTTTAACAAGCGCTACTGCTAAAGTTCTTTGTATAACGTTTTCCCTAGTAGTGGGACCTCAGGGAGCTTGTGGCTGCAGGAGAGGGCCGACGGGTAGAGGAGCTTGATGCGGGGTCTTGGGGGCACCGGCGAGGTGGCGAGGTTCGGCAATGACGGGGATGACCAGCTGAGTTGCTGCTCTGGTTGGCGGCAGCGAGGCAATCGAGCTCGTGCTCCTGGACGACGTGAGGCTCGGGGCTGGAGCAGGGGAGGCAAAGCGCTCGATCCATCGCGATGCTTGGGCGGCTGCGCGCAAAACTAGGGATCTGGTCGAAGACTGCGTTTGGTGGGGATGGATCCCGAGGGGAAGAATGAGAGCGGTGGCGGCGCGGATGGGACTGGGTGGATGGGATGGCTAGGGTCTAGGGTTGCCCCGATATTTATATAGCAGGTGGATTTGGGGTGCATTTGAGCCCTCCGATTCAAATCAGACGGTCGAGAAAATTAGGCTATGGGCGTCCAAATAAGATACCGAAGATGTTTTAGGAACGTTTGGGGATGATCCGGAACCAACGGTCATGACTGCTCGGGTCAGGTTCAGGTAAGTTTCCGGACGCGCGAGGGGGTCTGAGAACTGTGCGGAGAGAGGGCGTCTGACAAAAGGCCACGGAGGCAAGGGGTTTCGGGGTCCTCCGATCACAATCGGACGGCTCCGGACATGAGGAGGGTTAGGTTGGGCTACAGGTGGGCTGTGCAGAAGGCCTCGGGCTGAGGGGAGAGAAGAGAGAGAGAGAGAGGCCCGACAGCAGTCTTCGGAGACCGAAAACGTCTGATGGTTTGACCGACTATAATGCTCCTATAGTTATCCATTGGGGCGTCAAACGGACTCCGAATGCGATGAAACTTGGCAGGCGGCCTACCGGCAACAAAACAACACCGCACGCCAACTTTCACCCCATTCCAAGAACATTTTCTGGCCACTTATAAAATAATATTTCGGACATGCCACGGGCATGTGCGAGTGTGTCTAGGCTCAGAACGGACAACTAAAAGAACTAGGAGAAACCATATGGATGGAAGTTTTGAAAACATGATGATGCAATGCACATGATGACATGATGATATGCAACATGCAAGCTAATGACATGTCAACGTCGGCGAATAACTGGAAGACACCTGGCGCTTCGGTCTTGGAGCGTTATAGAAATAAAGTCATGACCTCTCCAAATCCACTTTTATCATTATATTAAGATTCAACACCCTCCAAAATAGTGGGATAATTATTATCTAAAGTTGACACTCTTCCAAACCCACTTTCATAAATATTGCAATCATCATAAATAGGAGGTATGCTATCATCTTAATAAATTTGCACATCAAAACTTGGGGGACTAAAATATCATCCTCATTAAACATAGCATCCCCAAGCTTGGGACAAACATTAATTGCAGCAAATAAATTCTTAAACATGTCATTCTCATTAAACATAGCATCCCCAAGCTTGTGGCTGTGCATATCAAAAGCATAATCACTCTCATCATTAATAATATGAATAGCACCAATAGTATAGAAATTATTATCATCACAACTTTCTAAGTTGGTGCCAAAAAGATTTTCAAGATTACAAGAAGCATCATTATTTTCCCAATCATAATCATCACAATGAGTAATAGGCATAACAAAATCATCCTCAATAGTTTTTTCGGACATTGTACCATAAGACAAAGAATCACTATCATCATCAAGTATACCATCTTCCACATTTATTTTTGGTTCACTCGCATGAGGCATACCAATAATAGGAGCATCATCATTTGTGAGGGTACGTTTTTACCTTTGCTTCTCCGTCTTTTCTTTTTCTTCTCCACATCATATGTGGGTTTAATCAACCTTTTGGAGCTCCTTATTGATGAGATTGGTTGCATAGCAAGCTCATTCTCATAACTTGTTTCATCACGAGAGACAATAGGATGGAAAGTGTAGAGATTTACCCTTTCATTAGTATTTGTTTTATATTCTATTGGTTTTCCCATCTTTCTATAGTTGCCATATAAGCATTCTCATTGCAATTTACACACAAAACATATATATTTTTTTAAGAGTACTTTTAGCATGGTCGGTGAATATGAACGCTTCAAACTAACTATTTTTATGTGACAATTCTTCACACCCCAAAAATATACAAATTTAATTATAAAGTTCAAGGGTGATCAGTTATTGCTATATTTAGCCATGATTCGATCATGAAAAAGTGCGCATTGGAAATTTAGAAGACCAATCCTATTGCAAAGTTCACAAGTAATGGGATCAAGAGAGAATAATTTTGTAACAAATTTATCTATCACCTTAAGCCACCGATTGGTTTCATCATGTTTATGCTTCTTGCAAAATCTATCATCCCAACAAGGCATGTCTTCACAAACTCTATTCACTCCACAAAAATTGACATGCTTATAAGAAACATCTTTATCATGACTAGTGCAATCATCATTAGTATCATGAATATTCATAGCAAGCACACTAACAACATTGCAATCATGTTTATCATTCAACGATTTAGAGCTAAACATTTTATTGACTTCTTCTTCTAACACTTGAGCACAATTTTCCTTTCCATCATTTTCACGAAAGACATTAAAAAGATGAAGCATATGAGGCACCCCCAATTCCATTTTTTGTAGTTTTCTTTTATAGACTAAAGTAGTATTAAAACAAGAAACTACAAGATTCAATTGACATATCTAAAGATATACTTTCAAGCACTAACCTCCCCAGCAATGGCGCTAGAAAAGAGCTTGATGTCTACTACGCAACCTTCTCCTGGCAGACTCGTGTTGGGCCTCCCAGCGCAGAGTTTTGTAGGACAATAGCAAAACACCTAAAGTAGATGACCTAAGGTTTATCAATCCATGGGAGGCGTAGGATGAAGATGGTCTCTCTCAAACAACCCTGCAACCAAATAACGAAGTGTCTCTTGTGTCCCCAACACACCCAATACAATGGTAAATTGTATAGGTGCACTAGTTCGGCGAAGAGATGGTGATACAAATGTAATATGGATGGTAGATATAGGTTTTTGTAATATGGAAATATAAAAACAACAAGGTAACTAGTAACAAAAGTGAGTAAAAACGGTATTTTAATGCTTGGAAACAAGGCCTAGGGTTCATACTTTCACTAGTGCAATTTCTCTCAACAATGATAACATAATTAAATCATATGGCAATCCCTCAACATGCGACAAAGAGTCACTCCAAAGTCTCTATCGTAGAACGTAGGACGAAAACAAGCATCAACCCCTATGCATAGATTACCCCAATGTCACCTTGGGAATCCGCGAGTTGAGTGCCAAAACATACATCAAGTGAACCAATAGAACATCCCATTGTCACCACAAATATCCCATTGCAAGACATACATCAAGTGTTCTCAAAACCAATAATCAATCCGACATAACGAAACCTCAAAGAGCAAGACTGAATTCATCACAAGAAGGTAGAGGGGGAGAAACACCATATGATTCAACTATAATAACAAAGCTCGTGGTACATCAAGATTGTGCCATATCAAGAACACAAGAGAGAGAGAGAGATCAAACACATAGCTACTGGTACATACCCACAGCCCGAGTGTGAACTAGTCCCTCCTCGTCATGGAGACCGCCGGGATGATGAAGATGGCCTCCGGTGATGGTTTCCCCCTCCAGCAGGGTGCCGGAATGGGCTCCTGATTGGTTTTTTGTGGCTACAGAGGCTTATGGCGGTGGAACTTCTGATCTAGGTTTTTTCTGAGGGTTTCGAGATTTATAGGAATTTTTGGCGTCGGTCTCACGTCAGGTGGACTTTCGAGGGGCCCACAAGCTAGGGGCGTGCCCTAGGGGGGCCCTAGGCTTGTGGACTCCTCGTCCACCTCCTGGCCTGGCTCCGATGCCCCGTGGGTCTTTTCTAGTCCATAAAAATCACCGTAATTTTTCAGCTCGTTTGGACTCAGTTTGATATTCCTTTTCTGGAAAACTCAAAAACAAGGAAAAATAGAAACTGACACTGGGCTCTAGGTTAATAGGTTAGTCCCAGAAATAATATAAAATAACATATTAATGCATATAAAACATCTAAAATAGATAATATAATAGCATGGAACAATAAAAAAAATTATAGATATGTTGGAGACGTATCATACACCAAAATGATTGAGCTTCGACAGCACCAACCGTCTAGGGCACCAAAGCACCCAAGAGGAACCAGCTCTATGGTACCCAAACACCTAAGAGTAAGAAGCTTCTCAACTTTTCACTTCCACGTATCACCGAGGAGAAATCAAATCTATGCACCAAATGTAATGGCAAGGGCACACAGAGTGACCAAGTCCTTCTCTCTCAAATCCCACCAAAGCAACTAATGCTAGGGAGGAATATGGGAGGATGAGCAAAGAAGAGAATACAAAGAACTCCTAGATTTAGATCCAAGGGGTTCCCCTCACATAGAGGAGAAAGTGATTGGTGGAATTGTAGATCTAGACCTCCTCTCTCTTTTCCCTCAAGAACTAGCAAGAATCATTGCAGGGATTGAGAGTAGCAAGCTCAAAGAAGGTAAATAATGAGGAAAACACGAGCTCAAAGGATAAGAACCATTGGAGAAGAATACCCCCTTAAATAGGTTTGCCCAAATCCAACCATTGTGCCCACTAGCCGTGCACAAGCGGTACTACTACATGGGGGTGTGGTACTACCACTTAGCATGGTCAAAGCAAACCCAATGAGACAGAAATACAATAGCAGTAGTTCTGTCGGAGCAGTACTACTGCTTAGAGCAACACTATTGTTCTATTACTGCTCAAGCAGATTGGGCAACACAAGCATAAACATAAGCGGAAGTGGAAGCGACACTGGTCGGCGGATGTACCGCATAAGTGTTACTACCACTCGGTACTACCGCTAGGAAGCAGTAAAACAACCCAAGTAGAATAGATTGACACAAGTAAGACCAAAACTGCGATAACTTCTATGAATGAACTCTGATTTCGATGAACTCAAGACTGATAGAAAGCTAACAATAAGATCTGTCAAATCACGAATAGAAATCTTCAGGAGTGGCAACAAAAATATGCCAATGATATAGAGCTGTGAAACCTTGATAAGTGAAGATCTAGCATAAACTCCCAACATCGAAAACATAAAAGATGACGCATGTGAACTGTGTTTTCGATGAGATTTGTCATGAAGATGACCACAAGCTCAAAAACTCACATAGAGAAAAGCCAAACAAGAACTAAGAAAGATGATGCCAAGCATGCAATGGTTTGAGCTCTCTATGAACGATACGACAATCAATCCCATAACGTAGTCTCCCGACTAACACCATGAGACCGGCAAAATAGAAAACCTATCAAGGACAAACCTTTGCCTCGCGCATAATCCACTTGAGGTACATGATGACGATCTTGACCTCCTCAAGTTGGACCACCTTTGTCATGGAAGTGTAACGACAGATGTCCTCATGGAAGGACTTAGTTGTGGAGCCATTGTGACGAGGTTTGCTTAAAGGCATTAAAATGGGACAAAGGACACGGGGAGTTTATACTGGTTCGGCCCCTTACGGTGAACCAGTATAAACTGGAAGTAGGCTTTTACCTTCACCGTAAGGGGACAAACCCATATAAACTCCCAGTGTCCTTTGTCCCGTTTTAACCCCTTTAAGCTAACCTCGTCACAATGGCTCCACAACTAAGTCCTTCCATGAGGACATGTGCCGTGACACTTCCATGACAGTTGGCGCCCACCGTGGGGCCAGCGCATGGTGGTTTCGAGTTCTTAAAGGGCAGCTTCAAAGGGCTCAAAGGATACGCCATGGGCCGGATGACCAAGAGTCATCGCGGCAAGCTTTACATTGACGATGCGGGCTGGGGCCCCGAGGCCAACTCAGTTGAGTACAGGTACCGGGTCCCCTTCGGCAGAATCCACGTCTTCATCGGCAAGATTGGCGAGCCGGGTCCTGAGCCGTACATCTGCACCGACATCATCGAGACGGCTTAGCGTGCACGACCCGCCCGGGCTCAATCCGCCGTAAGACATGTCTTCGTTGGGTTCACCCATGGGGCTGAGTTGGAAGGTTCTATCGCTGGCGGTGAGACGGAAATCTGCTTTGAGGATGATTCCACAGGCGAGACCAATTCAATGTATCAACTGCAAGATGGACGGCTTGGGGGCTGTTCCGATGGCGACAGTATTACGGACCCCCGTTAGCTGCCGAACAGGGTGGCGATCTTCATGGCGGGCACCCAGCCGGTTCTCAGCTTGACAGCCGCCGCGGCCATAACATCTGGTGCGGCAGCAATGACAACTACAGGTGCTGGCGGGTCAGCCCGCCCGACGGCTCAAGTTTTAGCCGATCTATTGGATACTCTGGAAACTCTGATGGAGGTTGAGGTAACCCCAGACAACCAGGAGCAGCACAAAGTAGAGATAGCTAAGTTGCGTGATGAGATAGCGCAGGCTAAGGCGGACTTAGCGGCAGAAAATGCCAGGATGGCTGCGGAGAGGGCCGTTTTGGACGCCCAAGCACATCGGATTCAAGCAGATTCATATCGGCTCATGGTTGATTAGAATGCTTCACACAAGGTCTTGAGGAGAAAGCACCGGAGTCGTTTGCCCTTGGTTTATGAGTCGAGGGACCTCTTCAACACCCTTGGAGCAAGGGCCAATAACCCGCCGGTGGTGAATCGGATGGTTGAACCGCTTGGCCAGCCACACATGAATAGCACTCCGCCTCAGCATGTGGTGACACCACCGGGTCATTACTCCACCCCTCTGGACAACATGATTGATGCAACTACATGATTGGCGGCTCTACCCATCGAGGGTGAAACTCCAGCGGCGGTTGAAACCCGAAGGGCCAGGGGGCTTCTTGAAACAGCTTTGGTACATCAACAGGGCTATTGTTATAGTCGTGATTGGATTCATGCGACCCCTCGCCCAAGCCGGAGCTACAGCCGGCACATTGACTCGCCGGCGGTCTCAAGTACTGAACAACGCTGTAACCAACCTCACGGGCATGACCCAGCGCGCAATTGAGTCAATGCACAGGATTTGGTGGACCAGACCAGAACACGTCGGGAGGCTGAGCTGGCGGCTCAACTAGCGGCTCATCAGCACACGCCAGTTTACCCGACAGCCTCAATTGAGGCAGGTGTGACTTCCAAGGCGTTCGGTATGCCGTGTCTAATAGCAGCTATACAAAACGAGCGTCTGCCCAAGTACTTCAAAGGCCCTCGTAAGGTGCCTAATTACACGGCCGATCAACCCCCTGAGCGTGGGTGGAAAGTTATGCGATGGCCATGGAAATGTTGGATGTTAGCGAGGCCGCGTACGCCAAGTACTTCACCATGATGTTAGAGGGGACGGCTCACACCTAGTTAAAGGGGTTGCCGACTAACTCCATCGGGTCATGGGCGGAGCTGAAGGCCCGGTTTATCCAGAATTTCAAAGACACGTGCAAGCAGCCCATGTCGATTGTGGATTTGGTTTCTTGTGTGTAGGGCGAGGGCGAGTCAACGACCATCTAGGTGCTTCGGGTCTCGACCATCATACATTCTTCAGATAATATCAACGTCGGCTCAGTGGTTCTGATGTTGGAGAAAAATTGCTGGTTCATTCCACTCAAGCAGAAGCTTGGGCGGCTCAAGCGTAATTGCAATGACATGGGGGAGTTAATGGCGGCTCTTGTAAAATATGCTGACTCTGATGGTACCAAGGACTCCGATTCTAAGGATGAAAGATCGGGAAAGGGAAAGAAGAGTAACGGCGTGAAGGGACAACAATATAATTCTACCAATCAGGGCGGGAACGGTAAGCGCAAAGCTGATGACTTTGTGGCTAACGCCGATGCGCGCAATCATAACCAGCGTCGTAAGGGACAGACGGCTACAAGGACAGGATTCGACCTTGAGGCAATGTTAAATCAGCCATGTCCAAAACACGGATCGGATCGGAAGCCGACTACTCATTCATGGAAGGATTGCAGCATAATGAGAAGATTTAGGGAGTCCATCCAGCGCCACCATGGCCCGAATGGTGGCTCAGGGTCCGGTTCTGATGGTCCTGGGTCAGGGAGGCGGCGGTTCAAGTTTCGAGTTTCAAGGTCACAGTAATTAGGGTGGTTACAATCAACACAGTAATCAGGGAAGTTAACAGAAGCAACAGTCTGGTTATCAGAGCAATCCAAAGCAGTTGAATAGTGGGCAGTACCACGTTTTCACCACCAGTTTGTGTAAACGGGGTCAGAAGCTTCACAAGAGAGCTATGAATGCTGTTGAACCAGCGGTGCGACGTTACTTACGGTGGTCAGAGCAGCCTATTGTGTGGAGTCCTGAGGATCATCCGCCTCGGGTTGATAATCCGGGTCACCTGGCTCTGGTGGTGGTGCCTCAGGTTGGCGGCTATAAATTTACTAAGGTGGTCATCGATGGAGGTTGCAGCATTAACATCCTTTATTATGAGACCTTCCGTCGCATGGGACTAACAGATAAGTATCTTAAGCCGTCAAGCACTGTCATCCATGGTGTGGTGTCGGGTAAGTCGGCCTACCCAGTGGTAAGATAGCTTTGGAAGTTGCCTTTGGAGACAAGCATGATTCCCGATATGAGACTTTAACCTTTGAAGTGGTCAAAATCAAAAGCCCTTATCATGCTCTGTTTGGGCGGCCGGCTTATGCTAAGTTCATGGCAAGGCACTGTTATGTCTATTTGCAGCTTAAGATGCCAGGTTACAA
Organism: Triticum urartu; assembly: GCF_056163025.1. Classification (NCBI taxonomy): domain Eukaryota; kingdom Viridiplantae; phylum Streptophyta; class Magnoliopsida; order Poales; family Poaceae; genus Triticum; species Triticum urartu. The sequence goes on from NC_141878.1 coordinate 225,554,678, forward strand.
GGGCACCATCACAGTGCATGGGAGTCGCAAGGTGGCCGTAGAATGTGAGGAAGGGGATGCAGCTTATGCCGAATCGGTTTGTGCAACGGAGGAGCTGGAATTTTACAAGGATAATGTCGACCCGGCAGACATGACGTCCTTGAAAAGGCCAACCATAGAGCATGATCAAGTCGGCAGATGATACTAAATTGATTGACTTTGTCCCTGGCGACTCATCTAAACTGTTTAGCATCAGTGCTAACCTAGATCCCGAATAGGAAAGCGCGCTCATCGAGTTCATCCATGAGAACCGGGACATCTGAGGAAGTGGCCCGGCTTTTGGCGGTCAGGTTTATTATTGAAGTTTTCCATCCTGAGTGGTTGGCTAACCCGGTGCTGGTGCTTAAGAAGAACGGCACTTGGCAGATGTGTGTGGATTTTCACGGACTTAAACAAGGCTTGTCCGGCTGATCCGTTTGCTCTCCCTCGTATTGTTCAAATCATTGATGCTATGGCTGGTTGTGAGCGTTTGAGTTTTTTGGGTGCTTATTCAGGTTATCATCACATCAAGATGTCGGTTAAGGACCAGGAGAAAACAACTTTCATTACTCTGTTTGGAGCCTTCTGCTATGTTTCTATGCCTTTTGGGCTCAAGAGTGCCCAGGTGACTTATTAGCGGTGTGTACAAAATTGCCTTCACAATCAGATCAGACGCAATGTTCATGCTTATGTAGATGACATTGTAGTGAAGTTAAGAGAGAAGGAGACCCTAATTGATGATTTGAAGGAGATGTTTGACAATCTACGGGTCTACAAGATGATGCTTAACCCGGCTAAGTGTGTCTTTTGTGTGCCAACAGGCAAGCTCTTGGGATTTCTGGTTTCTAACAGAGGCATCGAAGCTAACCCGGAGAAGATCAAAGCCATTACTTCATTGGCTAAACCGGCGTGTGTCAATGATGTTCAGCGACTGGCGGGTCTTATTGCGGCTTTGAGTCGGTTCATAAGCCGGTTGGGTGAGCAGGCTATTCCTCTTTATCAGATGATGAAGAAGACGAATCACTTTGTTTGGAGTGATGCTGCTAATCAAGCGTTTGAAGATCTGAAGAAACAGTTGGCTGAGCCGCCCGTGCTTGCAGCCCCTATTGATAAAGAGCCTCTGTTGTTATATGTGGCAGCTAATAGTCGGGCTGTCAGTGTAGCCATCATGGTGGAAAGGAAAGAGGCAGGCAAGGAGTACCCGGTTCAATGGTCGGTTTATTACATCAGTGAGGTGCTTATCGAATCCAAACAGAGGTATCCACACAGGCAGAAGCTTGTATATGGGGTTTTCATGGCAAGCCGGAAGCTTAAACAATATTTTCAAGGTCATCCCATCACTGTGGTTAGTTCTGCTCCTTTAGGAGACATCATTCAAAATAGGGAAGCTACAAGCTGTGTTGCTAAATGGGCTATTGAGCTTGGTCCTCACGGTTTAAAGTATGTGCCACGCACGGCCATCAAGTCCCAAGCACTTATGGATTTCATCAATGATTGGACAGAGTTGCAGGCACCTGAGGAAAAGCCAAACAACACATATTGGACTATTCACTTTGATGGATCCAGACAACTAGAGGGCTCGGGGGCTGGAGTTGTTTTGACCTCCCCATGAGGTGACAAGTTTTCCTATGTTCTCCGGCTAATGTTCACCTGTACTAACAATGAAGCTGAGTATGAGGCCTTGCTCCATGGTCTTTGGATGGCTAAGGAGATGAACTTAAGCCAGGTGAGGTACTTTGGCTATTCAGATCTGGTGACTCAGCAAGTTTCTAGTACTTGGGATTCTAAGGATCTGCTTATGGCAGCTTATCGACGAGAGGTTGATGCCATTGCGGGTTATTTCAAGGGTTGACAAGTTGAGCATATTGACCGAAGGAAGAATGAGGCGGCTGACAATTTAAGCCGGCTAGGGTCACAACGCAAACCAGTGCCACCTAACACGTTCTTGGATGTTTTACTCAACCCTTCGGTCAAATTACCTACGGAGGAGGACCTCGCTGCACCTGACCCGGAAGCACAATTGGTGGCGGCTCTTCATGCTATTCCTGATTGGACGGTTCCGTATTTGGCTTACATGACCCAGCGTGAATTGCGAGAGGATGAGGTCTTGGCCAGACAGATAACCCAACGATCTAAGTCAATGACGATTATCAATGGGGAGTTGCACCATCGCAGTGTCACAAGGGCGTTTCAACGTTGCATCTCTCCTGAAGAAGGTTGTGAGATTTTACGAGAAATCCACGAAGGAGATTGTGGTCATCATGCCAGCTCTAAATCTCTTGTAGCTAAGGCTTTCCGTCATGGGTTCTATTGGTTGACGGCTCATGGTGATGCTAAGGATTTGGTAAGTAGATGTGACGGCTGTCAGAAATTTTCACGATGAGCTCATGTGTTGGCTCAAGAATTGAGGATGATTCCAATTACTTGGACATTTGCAACTTGGGGGATGGATATGGTTGGGCGTTTTAAAAGGTCCAAGGATAAGAAGACCCACCTCTTGGTGGCAGTTGATAAGTTTACTAAGTGGGTTGAAGCAGAGCCGGTTAGTAAATGTGATGCCGCAATGGTAGTTCAATTCATGAAGAAGGTGATCTTTCATTTTGGCTTTCCACACAGCATCATAACAGATAATGGCACTAATCTTTCTAAAGGCGCTATGGAAGAATTTTGTCAACGGGAGCACATTCGGCTTGATGTTTCCTCTGTGGCTCACCCTCAATCCAATGGGCAGGCAGAACAAGCAAATCAGGAGATTCCATGAGGTATCAAGCCCCGGATTATGGTTCCTTTGCAGAGAACGCCGGGTTGTTGGGTGGAGGAGTTACCCTTAGTGTTATGGAGTATCAACACGACCCCCAACAGGTCTTCGGGTTACACACCTTTCTTCATGGTTTATGGGGCATAAGCGGTTCTCGCTAGTGACATCCGTCACGACTCACCTCGGGTGGCGGCTTATGTTGAAGCTGACAATGAAAAGGCGCGTCAAGACACACTTGACCTATTGGATGAAGAGCGTGATCTGGCGGCGGCTCCTTTGGAGATTTACCAGTAAGATCTACAGCGTTATCACAGCCGCCAGGTCAAAACCAGAACCTTTGAAGAAGGCGACTTAGTGCTCTGGCTCATCCAAGATCAGACATATATGCATAAGTTGTCACCACCCTGGGAAGAACCTTTTGTGGTCAGCAAGAATTTGCATAATGGGTCATACTACCTTATTGACGTTCGAGGCAATAAGGACTCACGCACATCGGAGGAGGAGACCCGTCGGCTGTGGAACATTGCTCATCTTCGACCCTACTATACTTGAGCCTCCGGGTCTCATGATGTACATAGTTATCTGATGTATTTATTATAAGCAGTATACTAAAGCCGGTATCCCTGACATTTCAGGGCCTCTGTCGTTTCACTTCTTTGAAGCTGAGTGTTTATCATCATTTAAGAGGCTCAACACCCACAAACTCAGGGACCAAAGAGAGTTGGATGCACAACACAACTCAAACATAGGTCCCCGATGATCATTTGGGGGCTTCCTACTCATCGAGCATAGCTATCGGTACCCTCTTGATCGGCGCAATGCCAAAACCTATATGATCATTTGGGGGCTTCCTGCTCATCGAGCATAGCTATCGGTATCCTCTTGATCGGCGCAATGCCAAAACTCATGAGGTCACTTGGGGGCTTCCTGTTCAAACATAGGTGTATAAACCAAAGAGAACATAGCTGTTGGTACCCTCTTGATCGGCTCAACGCCACACTTGTAAGTATGTCACTTGGGGGCTTCCTGCTCAAACATAGGTGTATTCGACCAAAGAGAGCATAGCGTTACTACCCTCTTAACCAGGTTTGTTCAAACATAGGCGTATTCGACCAAAGAGAACAAACTCTGACTGGGTCATCCTATCTGTACACCAGCTGATTCAACTCCATCAGGTCATCCTGATTGACTCGCCGAACTCTTAACGACCAGTCTTTATGGCGTATTCGACCAAGAGCTGAGCTCGATTAAGGTTCAAACGGCGGCTTGTCATGCGAGAGCACGGTTTACAAATAGTCAGGATGGATCCAGGCTTCACAAGCCGCCTTCCTTGGAACTTGGATAAATAGGCTCGTGATACCGTTACTCTGGCGCCACGTACTCCTGATAAGTCTTTCAGCAAGACCAGACTTTATCTAGGGTTCAAATGTCGATTGGGCACACTGTGAGTCAGGCTCACGGTAGCACGAATAATCCAGTGGCTCAGGCCAGTTTCATTGAGGAAGACACTTTGGCTTGGCAGCCTACAAAAGCCTCGAATCTATTTTGATTTCTTATTTATATTTGGCTTTTTCATTGTTTTCTAGTTTTTTGTAAGTCGGGCCCAGCTGCCCCGTTTATGGCTCATATTTGAAGCATACTTTGGGTTTACACAACCAGTCAGGAGGACAGACTCTAAATCACCAAAGTGTGATGAATCCTATGGTTGGAGGTACAACTCTAACACCTCTCAACTGCACGAAGCTGATATGCTAGCAGTTTAAGTATATACTACAGGCATGTCATTTTACTTAGCAGTTGTCAGACCGGCTCTGATTATGGACTATTCGTCCCAGCGGCTTTAATTGGGTATCATGACCCGCCCGGCGGTAAGCCGCCAGGGCCCTTGTGTTTTCTTTGTGTGCAGGATAATAATAATTCAAATCTGCATAAATCAAAGACTATCATACCCAGAATGAGTTTATAAACCGGTGGATCAGCAGTATTACGGACAACAGAAATGTGCACAATGGCACGACAAAGACAAGTTTTAACTACCCTATTACATGGATCCATGAGCCAAAAGGAGATCAACTATTTTTTCCAAAGATTAAGTCTCGAAATCGCCCGACGGTTCAATCTTCTTGACCTTACTGATGGGAGGCCTCCGGTTCATCCCTTGCTGGTTCTTCTTCCTCCTCTGCCGTTTGGAAGTTTGGTTTTGACCAATCAAAGCCACGCAAGGCGAAGAATTCAGCTTCATCGTCAATCAGATTGGATGGGTCAATTTCAGGAGCGAAAGTGTGCTTACGAATCAGAGCAATTAAGTCCATCACTTTGTACGCAGGCGTATGCATCTTCTGATTCTCTGCGTCGTAAGCCGGCTGATACTTAGAGAGGTTGGTTTCTTTGGCAACGACTGTCGCATGAGGACGGATTGCTTTAACACAAGCAGCGAAGTCCTGTTGATCAAAAGAAGTACCATCCTCCTTCAGACTTGGATATCCACTGGCTACATCAGTCGAGTCTAACTCCGATACCCACGCCTTAGCACGGCTCAATGCGCCGGCTCTCGCACACGACTGTTTTATCTCTTGAATCCTGGTGGGCAAGATTGATAACTTCTTCAGCACATCGCTTAACAAACTTGGTTCTTGATTAGCCGGGGAGATGGTAGCCAATGTACGCTGAGCTCCAGTATACAATTGCTCGACAAGAGTATAGACCGCCTTGAGCTTTACAAGTGTGTCTTGGCTAAGGTTGCTGCTCCTGGGACCTGAGTAAGTTACAAATTGGTTAAATGGCGGCTTACATTATTGCGACAAGTACTCACTTTAGATGAATAGCAAGGCAACTCACCGAAGATAGCAGAAACCATCTAAGATACATGGTGTTTTAAGCCGGAGAGCTCAGTGGTCACCTCCTGAAGAGTTGCTTCTACTTTCCCGGCCCGCTGCGTTAAAGCAGTCTTTTCTTCAACCCAAATCTTTTTCTCCGCCTTAAAACTGGTCATCAACTTTTTCGACTCAGCCACACTAAACTGGAATTTCGACTCAGCTTTCCGGGTCTCATTTTCCAGAGCCGCCAGCCGGGTCTTGGCATCGTTCAGTTGAGATTACAATTCAGCAGTAGCAGCCTGCATGCAGCACAGATTTATCAAACACATTTCATGGCGGATTACAACAATAGAAGTCCTAAGTCCTTTGCAAGCAACAACACTTGGCACTTGGGGGCTAATGTCTGTCAAAGCAAAGAAACGGCTCTTATGAATAAAGTCCCAAGCCCTTTTCAAGCAACCCTACTTGGCACTTGGGGGCTAATGCATATTGCTTGTATCTTAGTAATGTTGAGCCGGATGTGCTGTAAACAGTCTTAGCCGACTGGCTCATTCATGTTGATTAGACTAGCCCTTGGGGACTATGAACGCAAAATTACGCTATTTCAGTCTCCGGTTTAGTTTTAAACCGGACTTGGAGGGAGTCTAGGACAGAAGCTTATGATTCTTCTAAGTCTACAGATTATTTAACTTTATCATAATCAGAAGACCTGGGGGCTGGCAGGATATACATAACTTATGTAAGCCGGGTGACATACCTCATATTTCTAGTGCATCTGCTTCACCATCTCAATTTCCAATTCGTGGCTGGAGTGTAATTGGTTGAGATAACCAGACAATATTTCACTACTGCTCAACTGAGCATAGTGGGAGACATCAAATCTCACTTTCCATCTCTTGATCACTTCTTGCTTGGCAGAGTGTCTGGCTAAAATAGTTGGATTCCCCTGTTCAGTAAAACTAGTGCCAGTGATCAGAATGTCATCAGCATAAGTCTCTGACAGTTTAAATGAGCTTGATGGTTCAATGTTTAACGGCTCAATGTTTAATGGGTCAATGTTGGTTTGATCCACAGAGAGGTCAGGCATTTCAACTTGAATGTGAGAAGCAGGTTCTTCTGGCTGTTGGGTGGAAGTTTCAGGTGTAGAGACTTGCTGCTCTGGTTCAACAGATTCAGGTGCCTCAGTTGGCTTGGTCACCTTTGCCTTCTTGTTAGGCTTTGCTTTACCACTGCACGGGTTACGACAAGTCAGTATAAATATAAGAGTATAAAAGTACATGAGAAAGGTAATTGTTCATACCCAGGGGCAGTCTTGAAAGCCGGTAGCTGGGTCTGAGATGAATCGCCAAAGAAAGAACGAGAAACCTCCTGGATGTTTGAATCTAAGCAATTGAGTGGCTGGTGAAAGAGACCCGCTAGTAAATAGAAGATTAAAGATTAAAAGAACCTCATTTTGGCGTTTTCGAGGAGCGGGAGTGTTTGGTAAACCGGAGGATAATTCTTCACCTCCCCTGGTCTGGGTCTGACGTCGACTCTCATGTTGTTGTCGTTTCAAAAGAAATTAGGATATAAATAAGTCAAGGGGTGTGAAAACCTTACTTTCCGGGTTACTCGCCAAAGTTTCTGTCTTGGCAAAGGTTCTGAGTCGGAGAAAATAATAGTTACCTCTTCTTCAACAGCTTGGCTGGCTCCCGTGTCATCCTGATAATAGTCAGTGTCAACAAGATGGTTGAAAAGCAAGCCAAGAGAGTCAAGGGCTACCTACGACTCAGAGGTGTCATCCAGCTTAAGTAGATCAGAAGCGCTTGGTTTCTTCTTCTTCTTACTGGTCTTCTTGATGGTTTTCCTGGCGGCTTTCTTGGCAGCCATGGCCTTCTTGGCAGCTTCATGATCATATGCCTTCTTCCAAAAATTAGACTTAGCCTGTACAAGTTATCAAAGGTTGAGTAAAATGCTTGAATAAGGAGGTAAAGGTAAATAAGTTTAGAGACTCACATCTGGTGGTGGGTTATGCTTGCAAAAAGGGGCCAAACCCGTTTTGAGGCAATCTTCTGGATCTTCATTCAGAAGGGACTTAACCATTTCATTTACTGCCTCATGAGCTAATGGTGCAGAGCTGTGGCGCAGTGGATCCATTACATCACCAGTGTAAGTGCACATTAAACCGGAGTGGCGACTCAAAGGGATGATCCGCCAAGGAACCCAGCACCTGACCAACTCAACACAGTTAAGCCGTTTCCTAGCAGAGCTATAACCTATGCAATGGTAGGAGCATTTTTTGCCCGCTCAGCGGTGGTAAGCTTCGCAGGAAGATTGCGCTTTGAGTCCAGGCACTCGACATGGTAACTCGGTAGTGGATTCTCGTCAGCCAAAGAGGTATCTTTTCCAGTAAAACCATGTTTGATTCCAATCCTTCAGGTGACTCGGCAGGAGTGCATATGGGAAAATGGTGTCTCTTCTACGTTGAATTGATATTCCGCCAAGTTCCAAACTGGGTCCGTTGGTGAACTCATTTTGGCGGTTCAAATAGAAATACTCTCTAAAGATTTCAATGTTGGGCTCCTCTTGAAGATATACTTCACAAAACACTTGAAAGTTGCTAATATTTGACACGGAATTGGGTCCGATGTCTTGAGGATGGAGTTGGAAGAAGTGCAGAACATCTCGGTAAAATTTAGAGCCGGGCGATGAGAATCCCCGGTTCATGTGATCTGTGAATACAATGACTTCGCCATCCTTTGGCTGAGGTCTTTCCTGGCCCGGTTCAGGGATGCGGTAATGCATAATACTCTTTGCGGGCAAGTATCCGACTTTGACAAAGTCTTTGAATGTGCCTTGAGTGACGATGGAGGGGACCCAATAGCATGTATAGACTGCCTTTGGCGGCATGGTGAAAGAAGGAAAACCTAAAAAGAGGAAGTAATTTGCCGGCTCAAATCAGTTAGTGGAAACACAAGTTAACAGTTGCAGTATACGTTCAGAATGGCGGCTTAAGTAAGGACTAATGACATATGATTGATTATAAGCTCGACATGTAAGCCGCCATGACATGTGCAGGGATTCAAAATCTGACAAAGAACAAAATTCTACTAAGTGTTGGACAAACAGGGTTCACAGATTAAAGCTATAAGTTCAGATCTGCAACTGTTCAGAAAAAGGAAATAAATTCTAAACCTAAAGAGGTGGCAGCAGAAAAATGGAGGTGCCCTAGAGGGGATCTGTCGTGATGAGGATATGTTCTAATATAAAAAAAACTGGTGCTAAAACTGCTACCGCACAGGACCTATGTTATTTTTAGATTAAAACTACGCAATCTAGAAAGGAGAAAGGGAAGAAACAGTGATGAACACTGAAACCCTAAGAACATATCTGTTACGGGGAAAAAGGAGACTTACTGATGCTGATGAGACAACGGAGGAGTGCCGCAGGGTTCTGGTCTGATTCAGGGTGATGCAGCGGCCGGAGTTGAGGCATAAGACGAAGGTCGACGGCAGCGGAGCTTGTGCGTGCTGGTGCGTCGTGAGGAAGAAGAAGACGAGAAGGAGAAGAGAGGAGAATGAGAAAGGGGCGGTTTGACCCTATTTATAAGGGAAAGAGTAGACAGGCGGGCATGAAAAACGAGGAAGCCAGATGATGATTATCCAACCGATTGAACGCCTCGATTTTCGGAAGGTCATTAAAGATAAAGATCCGTTAAAGATACGTTATGTCATGTGCAAAGTTAATGGCATATGATGTCATGGCGTGTTGCCAAAATTTCTGAAGATGACGCCATGGCGGGTTACAATGTTGTACAGCAGATGAAGAAGGATCTGTCTAAGTGTCGAAGATTGACATGAACAAGTTCAAATCAACCTGGGGCCTAATGTTGGGGATATGACTATCAGATATGACCCGCCCAGGAGGGGCCGGGTCAACCATTATGGCGGTTCATAGATAGGCTTGTAAGAGGCCCAAGTCTAGAGGCGACTTAAGGCCCGTAAGTGTAAACCGCCATGTACGTGTAGACTTGCAATATAAGGCATGTAAGATACGTCACCGAGCCAGACACGTTATATGAGCCAGCCAAGACTCTCTAGGCCTTAGGGCATCAACCCATGTATATAAGGGGACGACCCGACATCGGCTTAGGGCAAGAAAGAACAAGTCAAAAGCTGGGCAAAGCGTGTTTGCTCCCCGATAACCGAAACCCTAGCAATACCACCTCAAACTGGAAGTAGGCTTTTACCTTCACCGTAAGGGGCCGAACCAGTATAAGCTCCCCGTGTCCTTTGTCCCATTTTAACCCCTTTAAGCTAACCTCATCGCAATGGCTCCACAACTAAGTCCTTCCATGAGGACATCTGCCGTAACACTTCCACGTCAACCTATCTTGATTGCACTAACCCGATGAAGACTAGAAGATTTCTCCCCCATACTCCACTATGGGTGAGCCACTCTTTGGCACATCTTCACAAGTCCATTGTAGGCAAGCTTCAAGCATGGTCTTTTCGTGATTCTCCACTTGACCTTGCACACCGCTTGATGTCATCCTCCATGGGTTACATGATATCTTCCTTTTGTTGCACACTGATGTCTACTACACAACCTTCTTCTTGTAGATGTTGTTGGGCCTCCAAGTGCAGAGGTTTGTAGGATAGTAGCAAATTTCCCTCAAGTGGATGACCTAAGGTTTATCAATCTGTGGGAGGCGTAGGAATAAGATGGTCTCTATCAAACAACCCTGCAACCAAATAACAAAGAGTCTCTCGCGTCCCCAACACACCCAATACAATGGCAAATTGTATAGGTGCACTAGTTTGGCGAATAGATGGTGATACAACTGCAATATGGATGGTAGATATAGGTTTTTGTAATCTGAAAATATAAAAACAGCAAGGCAACTAATGACAAAAGTGAGCGAAAACGGTATTGCAATGCGTAGAACCAAGGCCTAGGGTTCATACTTTCACTAGTGCAAGTTCTCTCAACAAGGATAATGTAATTAGATCATATAACTATCCATCAACATGCAACAAAGAGTCACTCCAAAGTCACTAATAGCGGAGAACAAACGAAGAGATTATTGTAGGGTACGAAACCACCTCAAAGTTATTCTTTCCGATCAATCCATTGGGCTATTCCTATAAGTTTCACAAACAGCCCTAGAGTTCGTAGTAAAATAACACCTTAAGACACAAATCAACCAAAACCCTAATGTCACCTCGATACTCCAATGTCCCCTCAATTATCAACGGGTATGATTAAACGAAATGCATCACGCAATTTCAAATTCATCTATTCAACCAACACAAAGAACTTCAAAGAGTTCCCCAAGGATTTTATTGGAGAGTAAGACGAAAACATATACCAACACCTATGCATAGATTCCGGAACCCGCAAGTTGATCACCAAAACATACATCAAGTAAATCAATAGAATACCCCATTGTCACCACGGGTATCCCACACGAGACATACATCAAGTGTTCTCAAATCCTTAAAGGCTCAATGCGATAAGATAACTTCAAAGGGAAAACTCAATCCATTATAAGAGAGTAGAGGGGGATAAATATCACAAGATCCAACTATAATAGCAAAGCTCGCGATACATCAAGATCGTGACAAATCAAGAACATGAGAAAGAGATCAAACACATAGCTACTGGTACATACCCTCAGCCCCAAGGGTGAACTACTCCCTCCTCATCATGGAGAGCGCCGGGATGATGAAGATGGCCACCGGTGATGATTCCCCCCTCCGACAGGGTGCCGGAAGAGGGTCCCGATTGGTTTTTGGTGGCTATAGAGGCTTGCGGCGGCGTAACTCCCAATCTAGGTTTATTTTCAGGGGTTTCTGGTATTTATAGGAATTTTTGACGCCGTTCTCACGTCAAGGTGGTCTCCGAGTCATCCACGAGGCAGGGGGCGCGCCCACGGGGTAGGGCGCGCCCTCCACCCTCGTGGATGGGTCAGGACTCTTCTGGCCCAACTATTTTACTCCGGGGGATTCTTTTGGTCCAAAAAAAATCATCAAAAATTGGCACGTCAATTGGACTCCGTTCGGTATTCCTTTTCTGTAAAACTCAAAAACAAGGAAAAAACAGAAACTGGCACTGGGCTCTAGGTTAATAGGTTAGTTGCAAAAATCATACAAAATAGCATATAAATGCATATAAAACATCCAAGATTGATAATATAATAGCATGGAAAAATCAAAAATTATAGATACATTGGAGACGTATCAAGCATCCCCAAGCTTAATTCCTGCTCGTCCTCGAGTAGGTAAATGATAAAAACAGAATTTTTGATGTGGAATGCTACCTATCATATTTATCAATGTAATCTTCTTTATTGTGGCAAGAATATTCAGATCCATAAGATTCAAAACAAAAGTTTAATATTGACATAAAAACAATAATACTTTAAGCATACTAACAAAGCAATCATGTCTTCTCAAAATAACATGGCCAAAGAAAGTTATCCCTACAAAATCATATAGTCTGGCTATGCTCTATTTTCATCATAGAAAATATTTAAATCATGCACAAACCCGATGACAAGCCAAGCAATTGTTTCATACTTTTAATGTTCTCAAACTTCTTCAATCTTCACGCAATACGTGAGCGTGAGCCATGGACATAGCACTATAGGTGGAATAGAATGGTGGTTGTGGAGAAGACAAAAAGGAGAAGATAGTCTCACATTAACTAGGCGTATCAACGAGCTATGGAGATGCCCATCAATAGATATCTATGTGAGTGAGTAGGGATTGCCATGCAACGGATGCACTAGAGCTATAAGTGTATGAAAGCTCAAAAAGAAACTAAGTGGGTGTGCATCCAACTTGCTTGCTCATGAAGACCTAGGGCATTTGAGGAAGCCCGTCATTGGAATATACAAGCCAAGTTCTATAATGAAAATTCCCAATAGTATATGAAAGTGACAAAAGATGAGACTCTCTATAATGAAGACCATGGTGCTACTTTGAAGCACAAGTGTGGAAAAAGGATAGTAACATTGTCCCTTCTCTCTTTTTCTCTCATTTTTTTGGGCCCTCTCTTTTTTTTGGCCTCCTTTTTTTATTTTTTATTTTTTCGTCCGGATTCTCATCCCGGCTTGTGGGGGAATCATAGTCTCCATCATCCTTTCCTCACTGGGACAATGCTCTAATAATGATTATCTTCACACTTTTATTTACTTACAACTCAAGAATTACAATTCGATACTTAGAACAAAATATGACTCTATGTGAATGCCTCCTGCAGCGTACCGGGATGTGCAATGAATCAAAAATGACATGTATGAAAGAATTATGAACGGTGGCTTTGCCACAAATACGATGTCAACTACATGATCATGCAAAGCAATATGACAATGATGGAGCGTGTCATAATAAACAGAACAGTGGAAAGTTGCATGACAATATATCTGGGAATGGCTATGGAAATGCCATAATAGGTAGGTATGGTGGCTGTTTTGAGGAAGGTAATGGTGGGTGTTATGGTACCGGCGAAATTTGCGCGACACAAGAGAGGCTAGCAATGGTGGAAGGGTGAGAGTGCGTATAATCCATGGACTCAACATTAGTCAAAAAGAACTCACATACTTATTGAAAAATCTATTAGTTATCGAAACGAAGTACTAAGCGCATGCTCCTAGGGGGATAGATTGGTAGGAAAAGACCATTGCTCATCCCCGACCACCACTCAAAAGGAAGACAAACAAAAAAATAAATCATGCTCCGACTTCATCACATAACGGTTCACTATACATGCATGCGACGGGAATCACAAACTTTAACACAAGTATCTCTCAAATTCACAATTACTCCATTAGCATGACTCTAATATCACCATCTTCATATCTCAAAACAATCATAAATAATTAAACTTCTCATAGTATTCAATGCACTTTATATGAAAGTTTTTATTATATCCCTCTTGGATGCCTATCATATTAGGACTAAATTCGTAACCTAAGAAAATTACCATGCTGTTTAAGACTCAAAAAATAACATAAGTGAAGCATGAGAGTTCATCAATTTCTTCAAAATAAAACCACCGTCATGCTCTAAAAAGGTATAAGTGAAGCACTAGAGCAAATGACAAACTACTCCGAAAGATATAAGTGAAGATTAATGAGTAGTCGAATAATTATGCAACTATGTGAAGACTCTCTAACATTTAAGAATTTTATATTTTAGTATTTTATTCAAACAGCAAGAGAAAAAAATAAAATAAAATGACGCTCCAAGCAAAACACATATCATGTGGTGAATAAAAATATAGCTCCAAGTAAGGTTACCGATGAACGAAGACGAAAGAGGGGATGCCTTCCGGGGCATCCCCAAGCTTAGGCTCTTGGTTTTCCTTGAATATGACCTTGGGCTTCCTTGGTCAACCCTAAGCTTAGGATTTTCCCACTCCTTCTTCCATAGTCCATCGAATCTTTACCCAAAACTTGAAAACTTCACAACACAAAACTCAAAAGAAAACTCGTAAGCTCCGTTATTATAAGGAAATAAAATCACCACTTTTGGTAATGTTGTGAACTCATTATTTATTCATCTTGGTGTAATATCTACTGTATTCCAACTTCTCTATGGTTCATACCCTCCGATACTACTCGTAGATTTATCAAAATAAGCAAACAACACATAGAAAACAGAATCTGTCAAAAACAAAACAGTCTATAGTAATCTGTAACTATCAAATAATTCTGTAACTCCAAAAATTCGGAAATAAATTGGAGGACGTCAGGAATTTGTCTATTAATATTCTGCAAAAATAATCAGCTTAAAAGAACTCGTCTGTAAAAAATAACAGCTAATCTCGTAAGTGCAAAGTTTCTGTTTTTTACGGCAAGATCACATTAACTTTCAACCAAGTCTTCCCAAAGGTTCTACTTGGCACTTTATTGAAACAAAACTATAAAACATGATTACTAAAGTAGTTTAATTATGTGGACACACAAAAACAGTAGGGGTAAATATTGGGTTGTCTCCCAACATGCGCTTTTCTTTAATGACTTTTTAGCTAGGCATGACGATTTCAATGATGCTCACATAAAAGATAAGAATTGAAACATAAAGAGAGCATCATGAAGAATATAACTAGCACATTTAATCCTAACCCACTTCCTATGCATAGGGATTTTGTGAGCAAACAATTTATGAGAACAAGAATCAACTAGCATAGGAAGACAAAACAAGCATAACTTCAAAACTTTTAACACATAGAGAGAAACTTGATATTATTGCAATTCCTACAAGCATATATTCCTCCCTCATAATAATTATCAGTAGCATCATGAATAAATTCAACAATATAACCATCACATAAAGCATTCTTTTCATGATGCACAAGCATAGAATTTTTATTACTCTCCACATAAGCAAATTTCTTCTCATGAATAGTAGTGGGAGCAAACTCAACAAAATAACTATCATGTGAGGCATAATCCAATTGAAAATTAATCATGATGACAAGTTTCATGGTTATCATTATTCTTTATATGATACATGTCATCACAATAATCATCATAGATAGCAACTTTGTTCTCATAATCAATTGGAACCTCTTCTGAAATAGTGGATTCATCACTAAATAAAGTCATGACCTGTCCAAATCCATTTTCATCAATATAATCATAATAAATAGGAGGCATGCTTTCATCATAATAAATATTCTCATCAAAACTTGGGGGACTAAAAATATCATATTCATCAAACATAGCATCCCCAAGCTTGTAGCTTTACATATCATTAACATCATTTATATTCAAGGAATTCATACTGACAACATTGCAATCATGCTGATCATTCAAATATTTAGTGCCAAACATTTTAATGCATTCTTCTTCTAACACTTGAGCACAATTTTACTTTCCATCATTTTCACGGAAGATAGTAAAAATATGAAGCATATGAGGCACCCTCAATTCCATTTTGTTGTTGTTTTCTTTTATAAACTAAACTAGTGATAAAAGAAGAAACAAAAAGGTTCAATTGCAAGATCTAAAGATATACCTTCAATCACTAACCTCCCCGGCAACGGCGCCAGAAAAAAGCTTAGTTGACGGGGTGTTAGTGTCGCTTACCTAGCCTCCCTGGCAATGGCGCCAGAAAAGAGCTTGATGTCTATTACACAACCTTCTTCTTGTAGACGTTGTTGAGCCTCCAAGTGCAGAGGTTTGTAGGACAGTAGAAAATTTCCCTCAAGTGGATGACCTAAGGTTTATCTATATGTGGGAGGCGTAGGATGAAGATGGTCTCTCTCAAACAACCCTGCAACCAAATAAAAAAGAGTCTCTTGTGTTCCCAACACACCCAATACAATGGCAAATTGTATAGGTGCACTAGTTCGGCGAAGAGATGGTGATACAAGTGCAATATGGATGGTAGATATAGGTTTTTATAATCTGAAAATATAAAAACAGCAAGGTAACTAATGATAAAAGTGAGCGAAAACGGTATTGCAATGCGTTGAAACAAGGCCTAGGGTTCATACTTTCACTAGTGCAAGTTCTCTCAACAAGGATAACATAATTGAGAAAATTCCTTATTTGACACTGTCTTAAAATCTGATTCCTTATTTGACACCGGAAAAGTTTTTCTTCCCTATTTGACACTAGTCCTAAATTTTATTCCCTATACAACACTTCCATCCATTTTGAGCCTAAATGACACATGAAAAGACGGTTTTGCCCCTCATGCAGTATGTGTGTGCGCGCGTGTGTGCTGTTGTGTGTGTGGGTGCACGTGCACATGTGTGTGTGCATGTGTGCCGCTGCGTGTGTGTTTTCTACTACGTGTGTATGTGCGCGCGCGTGTGTGTGCTGTTGCGTGCCTATGTGTTGCCTGCGTGTGTGCTGCTGCGTGTGTGTTGTTGCGTGTGTGCGCGTGCATGTGTGTTGCTGCGTGTGTGTGCGTGTGTGTGTGCACGTGCGCGTGCGTGTTGTTGTGTGTGTGTTGGTGCATGTGTATGTGTTGCTGCGTGTGTGCTCCTGCCCTCGCACTGGTGCTGCGTGTGTGCGCTATTGCCCCCCATACACATACCACATGAGGGGCAAAAGAGTCTTTTCAGGTGTCATTTAGGCTCAAAATGAACGGAAATGTTATATAGGGAATAAAATTTAGAACTTGTGTCAAATAGGGAAGAAATTTTTTTTCCAGTGTCAAATAAGGAAGCAGATTTTAACATAGTGTCAAATAAGGAATTTTCTCAACATAATTAGATCATATAACTATCCCTCAACATGCAACAAAGAGTCACTCCAAAGTCACTAATAGCGGAGAACAAATGAAGAGATTATTGTAGTGTACGAAACCACCTCAAAGTGATTCTTTTCGATCAATTCATTGGGCTATTCCTATAAGTGTCACAAACAGCCCTAGAGTTCGTAGTAAAATAACACCTTAAGACACAAATCAACCAAAACCCTAATGTCACCTCAAGTATCCGCGGGTATGATTATATGATATGCATCACACAATCTCGGATTCATCTATTCAACCAACACAAAGAACTTCAAAGAGTGCACCAAAGTTTCTACCGGAGCGTCAAGACGAAAACGTGTGCCAACCCTTATGCATAGATTCCCAAGGTCAGAGAACCCGCAAGTTGATCACCAAAACATGCATCAAGTAAATCAATAGAATACCCCATTGTCACCACTGGTATCCCACGCAAGACATACATCAAGTGTTCTCAAATCCTTAAAGACTCAATCCGATAAGATAGCTTCAAAGGGAAAACTCAATCCATTACAAGAGAGTAGAGGGGGAGAAACATCATAAGATCCAAATATAATAGCAAAGCTCGTGATACATCAAGATCGTGCTAAATCAAGAACACGAGAGAGAGAGAGAGAGAGAGAGAGAGAGAGAGAGATCAAACACATAGCTACTGGTACATACCCTCAGCCCGGAGGGTGAACTACTCCCTCCTCGTTATGGAGAGCGCCGGGATGATGAAGATGGCCACCGGTGATGATTCCCCCCTCCGTCAGGGTGCCGGAACAGTGTCCCGATTGGTTTTTGGTGGCTACAGAGGCTTGCGGCAGCGAAACTCCCGATCTAGGTTTCTTTTCGAGGGTTTATGTATTTATAGGAATTTTTGGTGTCGGTCTCAAGTCAGGGGGGTTTTCGAGTCATCCACGAGGCAGGGGGCGTGCCCAGGGGGTAGGGCACGCCCTCCACCCTCGTGGATGGCTCAAGACTCTTTTGGCCCAACTATTTTACCCCGGGGGCTCCTTTTAGTCCATAAAAAATCATCAAAAATTGGCACGTCAATTGGACTCCGTTTGGTATTCCTTTTCTATAAACTCAAAAAACAAGGAAAAAACAGAAACTGGCTCTTGGCTCTAGGTTAATAGGTTAGTCCCAAAAATCATATAAAATAGCATATAAAGCATCCAAGATTGACAATATAATAGCATGGAACAATAAAAAATTATAGATACGTTGGAGACGTATGACACACCCATGGAAACTAACCTAACCCCATAAGGAAAACTCACATGGATCATGAGTTATTACACAAAGCGCAATGACAATGCTCACGATACCATGGGATCACTTGATCCCACTCGATATATCTTCTACGCTTTGTGTGGTATCTTCTCTCTTCATAAAGATGATGTCTTGAAGGTAAACATGAATGTTCACACAATCTTCTTCTTCTTCTTCTTCGAGACATGCTCACAATAAGCTCAACTCTCACATGACCAATCTTTGGATAAATCCTTGAATACCACCTTGGTCAACACATAATCTTGTACTTGTAGCCTTGGGACCAACGAATGATCTTCAAGCAAGGCCTATGGACAAACCCTTCAAATGTAACTCAAGGCAACCATTAGTTCATAGGGATTGTCATCAATTACCAAAACCAAACATGGGGTCACCATGCTCTTTCAATCTCCCGCATTTTGGTAATTGATGACAATCACTTTCAAGAGGGTTTATATAACGAATTAAGTACAGCCATGCAAAGCAACAACCAATAATGCATGAGCATGAGATGCAAATGCTTAAGTACAAACCAAAGCATGAAGCCAAACTCTCTAAGCTTCTCCCCCATTGGCATCGATTGCCAAAATGGGCAAAAAACTTAGAAGGCCAATATAATATGTGTTTCCTCCATAAATGTGTATATCTCAAAATATGAGGGGAATAAAATACACATATCCATTGATAAATAGTTGGAGGAAGGAAAACTATATTGATGATCCAAAGATTGCAAAGGGATGATATGGCACAAAGGCATACCAAAGAGTGAAGCAAGCAATCAAAATATACCAATTGATAAAAGCAATCAAAAGATCCGACGGGCCGAATGGATAAATATATTATGATATGGTCAAATGAGTGTTCTAAAGAAACTAGAGAAGCTCCCCTGATTTGTGCGCTATTTAGAATTTTTGTATTAGGGTACAAAGTGTGCAAAATAAGATCACACTCCCCTAAAATCAATAGAAACTCAGAACAAGTACAAATGAGCATAGATAAGAATATAAGCCTTGCACTTGCAACAAACCTATGGTTGAGAAACATGTAAAAGAGGCAACTTAAGAATAGGCTCAACCTAAATGATGTGTGTGAGTTATGGCAAAGAACTTGAGAAGACTAATATAAGATGATCATGAAGCATTAAGATAGTCTTGAATAAATGAGACACAGTGTGCAAGACATGTCCTTCCCCCACACATACGAATATAAAATGGGTCCACGAGCTCACTAAAATGAAAATTAAAAAATCAAAGCTTGTGACAACCCGTGGTGAAGATATGAAATAATAGGCTTGTCAAGACAAGCACGAGGACAATAATCTTGACCAGTAGTGAGTGCATTAAGATGCAAAGATATAAGACCCGCACTCAATACAAATCCTTTCATGGAACCACTAAGAAAAATAAAAAAATGAAAAGGTGGACGTGAAAGAATAGGAATATCAACTAGAAATGTAACTTCTCTCACGTGTATAAGATTCTAAGTAAACGACAATCATGATATATATATATATATATCCACAAAGAAGGATGTACACATGAAGTAGTTATAAACGGAAATAATAAGATATCCACACGGAAGTATAAAATATAGCAATAAGATTTTGCTTGAAAAGCATAGCACATGGCTTAATATTATCTTATTGTATATAAATGAATTCCATCTACACGAACATCAAATACATCACAACTAGCAACAGGAGATCATTGTTGGGATGAAAATGGCACCCAAACTCATTGGGACCAAAGAGTTAGAGAACCAACAATACATAGGACAAACTCCACATAAATATCTTATACGTCTCCAACGTATCTATAATTTTTGATTGTTCCATGATATTATAGTATCAATCTTGGATGTTTTATATGCAATTAAATGCAATTATATATATATATATATCATATTTTGGGACTAACATATTAACCTAGTGCCCAGTGCCAATTGCTATTTTTGCTTGTTTTTGAATTTTTTTAGAAAATTAGTACCAAACGGAGTCCAAACGCTATGAAACTTTTTGACAATTTTTTCTGGACTAGAAGGGACCCTAGAAGGTTCAGGAGAGGGTCTGGGAGTCATGAGGATGTGACAAGCCCGGGGGTGCGCCCTACAGGCTTGTGGTCGTGGCACCTCTTGACCAAATTCCACCTCTATAAATTCCCAAATATTCCCAATACATCAGAGAGCCACAAAAATACTTTTCTACCACCGCAAGTTTCTGTTCTTCCATGATCCCATCTGGAGGCCTTTTCCAATAGTCTGTCGGAGGGGGAATCGATCACGGAGGGCCTCTACATCAACCTTGCTGCCCTTTCGATGATGTGTGAGTGCTACGTGTAAGCTGCGTTGGGATTTCCTCGAAGAGGAGAGGATAATGCGGTATAGTAGAGATAAGTATTTCCCTCATTTAAGAACCAAGGTTATCAATCCAGTAGGAGAACCACGCAAAACCTTGTGAACAACACCTACACACAAAAGAACAAATACTTGCACGCAACACAATCAAGGGGGTTGTGAATCTCCTCGGCGGCTAATTGCAAGGATCAAAGTCTGATAATGGTAGATAGATCACTAGTAGAAAAAGGGGCTTTTGTCCCGGTTGGTAAGGCCCCTTTAGTCCCGGTTTTCGAACCGGGACTAAAGGGTCGGTACTAATGCCTCTCCCCTTTAGTCCCGGTTCTTACACGAACCGGGACTAAAGGGCGCGGCCATGTGGAGCTCCACCTTTAGTCCCGGTTGGTAACACCAACCGGGACTAAAGGAAATTTTATGATTTTTTTTGAATTTTTTTTAATTTTTTTTGATTTTCAAATTTCTGAATTATTTTAACCTCTAGTGTGTAATCACCACCCCTCATCACTGCTCCATTTATCCTCTAATCACCCCTCATCATTCCAAATCATCTAACTTCCCGAACGGTCACCCATCCTCCCACTCCCCTAGCCTGAGCACGCTTAACTTCCGGGTTCTATTCTCTCTCGTTTCCAAGTCTGCACTTGTTGTTTTCCTGACAATAATAAGATATCAATCCTATTAATCTTCATGAATTTTGCTTGAGCATGAAGTGACACATTTCACTGTTTGAGTTTGAAACTATTGTTTTAAAAAACAATAATTATTTAGTAACACTAATATTTGTTGAATAATTAGTTTGACCACAGTTTGACCAGATTTGACCAAAATTCAAAATAACTGAAATAATTATTTAGTAACACTAATATTATAGAATAATTAGTTTGACCATTGTTTGACGACAGTTTGACCACTGTTTGACCAGATTTGACTAGTAATTTTTTCGATTTTTTCCACTCTAGATCTTAAAAGCCCCGTAACTTTTTTTCTGTTAGGTTTTTGAGGATTTTGAAAATGTTTAACGGGGTTCCCCCAGTTAAATTCAGATGTAACTTTTCGAGTAGATGATTTTTCATATAAAAAACTTTTTAATCTGAGTTCGTATGCAAAAGTTATGCCCATTTTACAAATTCCAGAGAGATTTCGCAAATAAAGTCGAAAATTCATATTTGTAAATTTTCCCAACAAGTAGACCACATATCACATGGGAAACTTATTTTATTTTATTTTTTTTGAAATTTCCATCATTTTCTTTTGTTTTTCCTAAAACTGAAAAGGCGGTCCGGGGGGGGGGGTGGAAATGGGACCTTTAGTACCGGTACTAATGCCTCAAAACCCATTAGTACCGGTTGGTGGCACCAACCGGTACTAAAGGTCTAACCTTTAGTCCCGGTTGGTGCCACCAACCTGGACTAATGGGCATCACACCCTTTAGTCCCGGTTCGTGGCACGAACCAGGACTAAAGGGCCCAGGTGAACCGGGACTAATGCCTTAGCCGCACGAACCGGGATAAATGCTCACGTTAGTCCCGGTTCTTGACTGAACCGGGACTAATGTGAAAACTGCCCCGTGACCAAAGCCCTGTTTTCTACTAGTGGATAAACAAAAACACAAAATAAAAGAACATTAAAATAAATTGCAGTAGAGTATTTTTGGATTTTAATATATGATAAAGGTAGACCTAGGGGGCATAGTTCTCACTAGAGGCTTCTCTCTCGAACTAAAAGCATACGGCGGGTAAACAAATTACTGTTGGGCAACTGATAGAAAAGCACATAGTTATGACGATATTCAAGGCAATGATCATGTATATGGGCATCACGTCTGAGACAAGTAGACCGACTCCTGTGTGCATGTACTACTATACTCCACAGATCGACAGCTATCTAGCATGCATTTAGAGTATTAAGTTCATAAAGAACAGAGTAACACCTTAAGGAAGATGGCATGATGTAGACAAAGTAAATCCAACCAATATGAATAAACCCTGTCGTTTTCCCCTTAATGGCAACACTACAAATACGTGTCTCGTCCCCTTATATCACTGGGATATAGATCATCGCAAGATTGAACCCATTACAAAGCATCTCTCCCTTTGCAAGATAAATTAATCTAGTTGGCCAAACCAAACAGATAGATCAGAGAGAAATACAAAGCTATAACAATCATGCATATAAGAATTCAGAAAAGACTCTGTAACATCCCAGATTTTCAACTTGGCTGTTATACATAGGTCATCATATGCATATCATATTTTATTTGCATTCTGGTTGTGATCCTAGAAATCTTAAGCAACTCAAGGACCCAAGGAGAGAGTTGGAGATTTCATTTATTTTCATATTTGAATTTTCTCAAATTTGAAGAGAGGATCATTTTGATTTTAATAATTTTTCTCTCTAAAACATTTCCAATATTAAAATAAATGAGAGGGGATAAAATGACTTCTCCAAAATCAGAGGGGAATATTGGAGGAAAAATATAAAAATTAAATAAATATTTTATTTGGAAGTTTATTGCTATTTTATTTGAATTAGAAAAATATGCATATTTCAAAACTGCATTCTTAGGCCAGAAAAATGTTCACTTTGTTCCAAATATTTTATTTTGACAGTGAAAATTGTTTTTGGCAATTTTAGATTTTTCTTTATATTTTATTAGGATTTTTGTTTCGGTGGAATTTATTTTAAAAAAAGAGTTCGGACCGACTAGGCCGAAGCCCAGCTGGCCCAGCAGGCCGCGCCTGCCGCCCACTCCCCCGCGCCGCCGCCTTGCCGCGCACGGACGCCAAGGGGGAGTTCAAGCCGGACTCCGCCCCGGGCCGGCCCCCTCCCCAACACAAGCGCCACCCCGCCCCCTATATAAGCACGCCGCCCCGCCGCCTTACCTCCCCACCCGAGCCGCAACCACCGCCGCCGAGCCGCGCCACCGCCACTTGCGGCAGCCCGCGCCACCCGCCGCCGCTGCCGCCCCGCCGCACCGCACCGCCCCGCTCGCCGGACCCTGCCGCGCTGCTCGTCGTCGCTCGCCCCTCACCGGAGCCGCCGACCCGCCGGTTTTCCTCGCGAACCGGTAAAAACCGCTGGGTTTTTTCAGTTTTGTTTTTAGATCGGTTTTATTTTAGGTTTAGATCTCTTCCCTCTAAACCCATCAGATGCCTCTGAGACGTGACCCCGGATTTGTCTTTTTGCTGGAACCCACTCAGTTGATCCAACAGCAGAATGCCTTGATGTAGCTACTAGTCCAGAACCAAGGCAACAACAACAATAAAAACAACCCACCGCCACCACCACCAGTTGACAACTTAGCCCGTTTCTTGAGGTTGAATCCGCCGATGTTTTCCAGTAGCACCGAGCCGATTGTTGCTGATGACTGGCTCCGCATGATTGGAAGGGAGTTGACCATCGTAGGTTGCACCAATGCTGAGAAGGTGCTCTTTGCCGCACATCAATTGGATGGACCAGCAACCTCGTGGTGGGAGAATTACACAACCACTTTTCCCATAGCCAATGTCACTTGGGATCAGTTCCAGCAAGCTTTCTGTACCGCACATGGCTCAACTAGAGCTATGAGCATGAAGAGGCGTGAGTTTCACAACTTACGCCAGGGAAATCGTACCATGGGGCAGTACGTGGATGAGTTTAGCAAGTTAGCCCGCTATGCCCCGGATGATGTGGCCACAGATGCCGCGAAGCAGGAGAAGTTTATGGAAGGGCTGAATGATGAGCTGAGCATGCAGTTGATGGTGGCAACATTCAATAACTACCAGGATTTGGTAGATAGGGCTCTTATGATTGAAGGGAAACAGGAGCAAATAGAGGGCCGCAAAAAGAAATATGGACAAGGGAAGTATAATTCTAGAGCTCAGCATAAGCCTCGTTTTACCCCGAACTCGGGAGGACACACTCATAACCATGGAGGCCATACCCACAATGGAGGGACTTCGCATAATCACAGTGGCCCCAAGAATGGGAATGGGAATAGAGGAAGCAACAGACAGAGTCGTTCCAACCCAGCAACACCCGCCCGAAAGGATTTAAGTCACATTACTTGTTTCAAGTGCAGGAAGACTGGACACTACGCCACCTAATGCCCCGAAGCAAAGAATGGAAACGTTAATGGAAGCTCTGGGAAGAAGCCCAACCCTTTCAACAGGGGACAGGTGAACCACGTTAACATGGAGGAGGTTGAAGAGCAGCCAGATGCAGTTTTAGGTAAGTTTTTGATTGAGTCATTTACTGCAATTGTTCTTTTTGATACTGGTGCATCGCATTCATACATTTCGAGGGGGTTTGTGGATAAGTATAAGCTGCCCACCAAAGTTCTTAAGACACCTATGTTAGTAAGCTCGCCAGGAGCCGAGTATATGGCAAGCAGAGGATGTTTTCAGATGCCATTGACCATAGGTAAACATGTTTTCCCCTCACACCTAATAATTTTGGAGTCCCAAGGATTGGATATAATATTAGGTATGGATTGGTTATCGAAGTATGGAGGAAACATCGATTGTGCTAGTAAGTCAATCTTACTCAGCACCCCAGAGGGAAAAAGGATCAAGTATGTGTCTAGGACCCAAGTAAATTCCCTCTCTGGAGTTGTTCAGGAAGAAGTGCCTGTTGTGAAGGATTACCTAGATGTATTTCCAGAGGAATTACCAGGCATGCCTAGACTCGCAGGATATTACAGGAGGTTCATTGAGAAATTTTCCAAGATAGCGAAACCCATGACAGAGTTGTTGAAGAAGGACACCAAATTCAAATGGACCGAGGAATGTAAAGCCAGTTTTCAGGAGTTGAAGAAATGTTTGGTTATAGCCCAGTGCTAATTCTTCTGGATATAGGCAAGGATTTCCATGTGTATTGTGATGCTTCTCGCTTAGGACTTGGAGGTGTACTCATGCAAGATGGAAGAGTTGTTTCATATGCCTCACGTCAGCTTCAACCTCATGAGTTGAATTATGCCACACATGATTTGGAGTTGGCAGCCATAGTACATGCGCTCAAGACTTGGAGACACTTTCTGATTGGAAACAGATGTGTACATGGATCACAAGAGTTTGAAGTACATTTTCACACAGAAGGAGCTGAATCTCAGGCAAAGGAGATGGTTGGAGCTTATAAAGGATTATGATATGAAGCTGCACTATCATCCAGGAAAGGCCAATGTCGTAGCAGATGCTTTGAGCCGAAAGATTTATGCCAATACCCTCGTAAGCGGAGGCTTACCGCAGGATTTAGTTGACGATCTCAAGGAACTTCGTTTTGGAGATAGTTCCAAGTGGTTTCGTGGCAACAATGGAGGCTCAGTCTACATTATTGGGAAAGATTCGAGAAGCTCAGAAGGATGACAAGGAAATCGCTGAGATAAAGGAGAAGATGAGCAAGGGAAAAGCCAAGGGTTTTCGTGAGGATGAGCAAGAGACCTTATGGTTTGAGGATCGTATATATGTGCCCAATAATGCTGAGATCAGGAAGTTAATACTTCAGGAAGCTCATGACTCGCCATACTCGATTCACCCCAGAAACACCAAGATGTATTTGGATTTGAAGGAACGTTTTTGGTGGACAGGAATGAAGAAGGATATTTCCGAATATGTAGCAGTATGTGATGTATGTCAGAGAGTGAAGGCAGAACATCCGAAGCCAGCAGGATTGCTACACCCTATGCCAATACCAGAATGGAAGTGGGACAAACTTTGCATGGATTTTATCACCCGATTACCCAGGACCCGATCGGGATATGATTAAATCTGGGTAGTAGTTGATTGTTTGACAAAGGTTGCTCACTTTATCCCAATGAAGACCACCTATACAAGCGCGAAGTTGGCCAAGATATATATGACCAGGATCGTATGTCTGCATGGAGTTCCGAGGACCATCGTATCAGATAGAGGGACACCGTTTACCTCGAAGTTTTGGAATCAATTGCACCCGACTTTGGGTACTAGGCTAGAGTTCAGTACAGCCTTCCATCCGCAGACAGATGGACAGACCGAGAGAGTCAATCAGATCCTGGAGGACATGTTGAGAGCTTGTGCGCTAAATTATGGATCTAGTTGGGATGACAATTTGCCTTACACAGAGTTCTCATACAACAACAGTTATCAGGCTAGTTTGAGGATGGCACCTTTTGAAGCCTTATATGGAAGAAGATGCAGGACCCCATTAATGTGGGATGAAGTTGGAGACAGTCAGTTGTTTGGACCAGATTTGATCAAAGAGTCTGAAGAGAAGGTTAAGTTGATTTGAGATAGACTGAAGATAGCTTAGTCGAGGCAGAAGAGTTATGCCGACACCAAACGTAAGGAAGTAGTCTATGAGATTGGAGTCCGAGCATATCTTCGTGTGTCACCACTGCGAGGAGTTAAACGTTTTGGAGTTAAGGGAAAGTTAGCCCCAAGATTTGTAGGACCATATCGAGTGTTGGAACGTATGGGAGAACTATCTTACAAGTTGGAGTTACCCGAAGGACTGTCAGGAGTTCATGATGTGTTTCATGATTCCTAGTTAAAGAAGTGCCATGCAGAGATGGCCGATATTCCACTAAGAGATACAGTGTCCCTGCAAGCAATTCAGTTGGAGAGTGATCTGACCTACGAGGAGAAGCCATCAAGATTCTTGAGTTTGCTAGTCGAGTTACACGCAGAAAGGTTATCAAGTTTTGCAAAGTTCAGTGGAGCCACCATACCGAGGATGAAGCCACCTGGGAACGAGAAGAAGACCTACGGAAAGACCACCCGCACCTATTTTCTAGCCAACCCGAATCTCGAGGGCGAGATTCATCTTAAGGGGGGGAGGTTTGTAACATCCCAAATTTTCAATTTGGATGTTATACATAGGTCATCATATACATATCATATTTTATTTGCATTCTGGTTGTGATCCTAGAAATCTTAAGCAACTCAAGGACCCAAGGAGAGAGTTGGAGATTTCATTTATTTTCATATTTGAATTTTCTCAAATTTGGAGAGGATCATTTTGATTTTAATAATTTTTCTCTCCGAAACATTTCCAATATTAAAATAAATGAGAGGAGATAAAATGACTTCTCCAAAATTAGATGGGAATATTGGAGGAAAAATATTAAAATTAAATAAATATTTTATTTGGAAGTTTATTGCTATTTTATTTGAATTAGAAAAATATGCATTTTTCAAAACTGCATTATTAGGCCAGAAAAATGTTCACTTTGTTCTAAATATTTTATTTAGATGGTGAAAATTGTTTTTGGTAATTTTAGATTTTTTTATATTTTTTAAGGATTTTTGTTTCGGTGGAATTTATTTTAAAAAATAGTTCGGACCGACTGGGCCGAAGCCCAGCCCGCCCAGCAGCCTAGTAGGCCGCGCCTGCCGCCCACTCCCGCGCGTCGCCGCCATCCCCGCCGCCGTGCCGTGCATGGACGCCGAGGGGGAGTCCAAGCCGGACTCCGCCCCGGGCCGGCCCCCTCCCCAAGCAAGCGCAGCCCCGCCGCCTCACCTTCCCACCCCGAGCCGCGCCGCAGCCACTTGCCGCCGCCCGCGCCGCCTGCCGCCGCTGCCGCCCCGCCCCGCTCGCCGGACCCTGCCACGCCGCTCGCTGTCTCTCGCAGCTTGCCGGAGCCGCTGACCCGCCAGTTTTCCTTGCGAACCGGTAAAAACTGCCGGTTTTTTCGGTTTTGTTTTTAGAAGGGTTTTATTTTAGGTTTTGGGTTTTCTCGGTTTTCTTCGATTTTCGCTAATTACCAAACATTCACCCAAACGCTTCTATTCGCGAACGTGTTCATTCGTTCGTATCTGATACAGAACGTTTGTTCGTTAGCTTTCTCTTTTTATTTTATTTTCGGCCGAGGACCTATCCGCGATTATTTTTATCGCAGATTAGCCCCTAATCTTCAAACACTCGCAACTTTTTAACCGTTTGTCCTAATCCAGTTAAACCAACGACAAAATCTTCATCTCGGAACTCTCTTTCCAGTTAACCAACTTGAACATGATTTTGATAAATTAAAATTTGGTTTCAAGAAGATTTGAATTCGAACTTCTTTTGATCGTAGCTTGAGTTTCGCAGCTCCGATTTGATTGATTCTTTTTGCAAATCAAAGTTTTTCAGTTGAACTTTCAGTTTGGACTTTCTTATCTGAGTTTTACCCTTGCATCTATGCTTGAGTGCTTAAGTATTCCATTGTTTGTTTGCGATAGAGTTTCCAGAGTGCGAAGCATGCTACTACGAGTCTCTAGGGTTTTCAGATCGTCAGCAAGGCAAGTAAAACTTTGATCATACTTCCTCATTACCCAGTTTTTATGCATTAGTTTCAACCCTCAAACACTGCATGGTTAAGATTTGATAACTTGTGGGTTTTGGGAAGTAGAAGAGGAGGTAGAACCTATTGCCTTTTTTATATCAAACCCTGGGAGTTACTTCTACGTTATGCTTATACTGCTATGCTATGCTCGTAGATGTGGTTTGGTTGAGTGTATCCATGATAGATGTGAGAGTTGTTAAATAATGGTTAACTTAAGATGTCTACTTTAATACACATATGGGTGGATTGGTTGAGGCACCCTGGAGCACCTAGTGGTTGTCTGGGCACCTGGAGCAATCCAGAGCTGTCCTGGGATATCCCGGAGTACCCGTGTGATCATCCTACGTGTGCAGCCACAAGCCATTATGGGCTCTGGCATAGTTGAGTAAGTTGTGGGAATATTTTCCATGATGGGCTAGCAAATGTAGGGGATTGTAGATGTACCGGCCTATCTATCGGTTAAGGGGACCTCTTCCGAAAGACTGTGTCTCGGTCATCCATTTCTCAAACACCATGTACTGCAAGAAATCAATGGGAGAGATCAAGTCTTGTGGAGAAAAGTGCGCAAACCTCTGAAGAGTGTATAAACTAATCATGGTTAGCTGTGTCCCCAGTTATGGACATCTTGAGTATCTGGTACTTGAATTATTGGTTTGATCTCATCACTTTACTTAATTAATTTGTTGGGTTATAACTATTATTGTGGGATTGAGTTGGAGGAACCTTCTCAATAATTTCAAGCAACTTTGTAGTTAAATAAAATATATTCCTTTGTTGTAGGAAAAAATAGCTTTATGCAAAATTAAACTTAGAGCCTGCACCAGCCCTATATGCATGTAGTGATAGCAGTTATTCTTGTTCATTACTCTACAATGTTATTTTGCCAGCCATATTCCATGTGCTGACCCGTTTAGGGCTGCAACGTATTATGTTGCAGACTTTTTAGACAAACAGTAAGGTGCGCTAGGTCGTTGTCATGCACTCAGCTATGTCATTGGAGTTGATGGACTCGCTTTACCTTCGAAGCCTTCTACTGTTATCTTATTTAGATGGCCTTAAGCCATATTATTGTAATAAGTTCTCATTTGAGATTATCGATGTAATAAGTGTGTGATTGAAACTCTGTTATAAATCCTTCAAGTAATGTGTGTGTCAGCATTACCGATCCAGGGATGACACTTATGCACAGAGATTTGACCATTTAAGGTCAGATCGCTACAGACTCAAATAATATTCATGAATAATCTGATCATAAACCCACAATTCATTAGATCCCAACGAAAACACCGCAAAAAACATTACATTGAATAGATCTCCAAGAATATCGAGGAGAACATTGTATTGAAGATCAAAGAGAGAGAAGAAGCCATCTAGCAACTAGCTATGGACCCGTAAGTATGTGGTAAACTACTCACACATCATCGGAAGGGCGGCAAGGTTGACGTAGAAGCCCTCCGTGATCGATTCCCCATCCGCCAGAGTACCAAAAAAGGCCTTTAGATGGGATCTCTGTAGAATAGAAACTTGCGGGGGCGGAAAAAGTATTTTGGGTGGCTCTCCGTTGGTTTCCTGAGTTTTGAGAATTTATAGAGGCAAAATTAGGCCAGACGGAGCCACAAGGGGCCTACAAGGCACTTGGATGCAGCCAACCCCCTGGGCGCACCAAAGTGCCTTACCACTACTGCACGATGCTACTAACATGACACTACAAGCAGATACCCTTTGACGAAACTGTGTGCGATGCATTAATCGCAAACGGTGATGTAAAGAAACTGACAAAAATGATACAAAACATCTATGATGGCGGAGACATCAAACATAATTTACATTATAGTTACGAGTGTGATGCGTGGCATATGGTTCACTCTAATGAACTGTTTGTGATGAGCCAGAACAATAGAAACGGGCAGGCAGATGAAGGTGTGTGCGATATACTGCATACAGTTCACTCAGATGAACTATTTGTGATTAGGCAACTCAACAGAAATGATCAGCTAGATCAAGGTGTGTGCGATAGAGGGCATACAGTTCACTTGGATGAACTATTTGTGATGAGCCAAGATAACAGAAACGGTTCAACTTAACAAGATATGTGAGATATGCGGCAAACATGTATGTAATCAAAAATGTGTGCGAAGACCAATAATAACACAAATGATTGCTACTAATAAGACATGTGTGTTGTGTGATGTGATTGCATACAGAACAACAACAACAACAACAACAACACACACACACACACACTTATAAGGACATGGTTGCATAACCAAATTAACATCCAATTACATAGGTGGCTACTACACACATGACATTTGCACACACCAAAGTAAACTATTACATGCATAAGTAGCTACTACACACATGACATTTCCGTACACCAAAGTAAACTATATATTACATTCATAATTAACTAGGATAAACGGTCATCTGGTCATCATCTACTTCTTGTGACGCTTGCCGCCACTGCTCTACTGGTGGATCGATTCAGCCTCGTCGATTTCGGGAAGGAGGCACTTCCTCGTGTCAACAATCCACCTATGCATCTCGTAGCATGTGTACATGCTCTTGGCCGCGAACCTGAGGTGAGGTTCATCCAGTTGCCGCATCCAGGCCTCATGCCAGGATACGAGACGTGTTCTGTTGTCATCATGCTTCATCATTTCGTAGTAGGGGTCGATGATGGCCAAGGCGAGTTCAACCAGGGAGTCCTTCTTCGTGCTGCCCAGACCCTGTAGTGATCACAGATTTGGATAAGGTTCTTGTAGGCCAAGCCCGTAACCTTGAGTGCTTTTACATCGTTGGAGGACTCCACCGTAGCGAACTTGCAGTAGGTGCTATTGACAAACCTAGCGAAATAGTCGCAAGGCTCTGTGACCATGCAGTAGTGGTAGATGAGGACATGATGGTGCACACACAAGTGGGTGATGAGAACCTTCTGATCTTTGTCGGGATGACCGACGGTGTACTAGAGGTCGATGCTGACCACCTTGTACTTGTTTTGCGCAAGCAACTGCTCCATGGTGTTGATGTAGTCCTCCACCACGGACGGGTCGATGGTGTACACTACCAAGAGACCGGTCTCCCTCGTGTGGGTCTCCACTTTATGCTCTCCGAACTCCATTGGAGCGCCGATAGATATCCTCTCTGTATGTGTCATTGTGGGTGTGCTTGTTGTGTTGTGGGGCGCGAACGAAAGGTTGAAGAGACTAATGTTATAATGGCCGCGGGAATTAATGGGGAAGCCGGACGACCGAGAATATCTGCATGCCCGGATGGCAGTTCTAATTTGCAGCGCGTAACTCCATCGTGCCACAAGTAACAGCATCATGGTGACGCGAGTGGCCCAATGATACGTCCATTTTGCATCATGCTTTTATATTGATATTTATTGCATCATGGGCTGTTATTACACATTATATCACAATACTTATGCCTTTTCTCTCTTATTTTATAAGGTTTACATGAAGAGGGAGAAGGCCGACAGCTGGAATTCTAGACTGGAAAGGGAGCAAATATTAGAGACCTATTCTGCACAACTCCAAAAGTCCTAAAACTTCACGGAGAACATTTTCAGAATATATAAAAAATATTGGGTGAAGAAAGCACCAGAGGGGGTCGACCTGCCATCCACAAGGGTGGAGGGCGCACCCTACCCCCCTGGGCACGCCCTCCGGTACTATGGGCCATCTGGCAGGCCCCCGACGCCCATCTTCTACTATATGGTGTGTTTTGACCTGGAAAAATCAGAAGGAGGCTTTCGGGACGAAGCACCGCCGTCTCGAGGCGGAACTTGGGCAGAACCAATCTAGGGCTCCGGCGGAGCTGTTCTGCCAGGGAAACATCCCTCCGGGAGGGGGAAATCGAAGCCATCATCATCACCAATGATCCTCTCATCGAGAGGGGGTCAATCTCCATCAACATCTTCACCAGCACCTTCTCCTCTCAAACCCTAGTTCATCTCTTGTATCCTATCTGTGTCTCAAATACTCACAATTGGTACCTGTGGGTTGCTAGTAGTGTAGATTAATCCTTGTAGTTGATGCTAGTTGGTTTATTCGGTGCAAGATCATATGTTCAGATCCTTAATGATAATTAATAATCCTCTAATTATGAACATGAATATGCTTTGTGAGTAGTTATGTTTGTTCCCGAGGATATGGGAGAAGTCTTGTTATAAGTAATCATGTGAATTTGGTATTCGTTCGATATTTTGATGAGATGTATGTTGTCTTTCCTCTAGTGGTGTTATGTGAACGTCAACTACATGACACTTCACCATGATTTGGGCCTCGGGGAAGGCATTGGGAATTAATAAGTAGATGATGGGTTGCTAGAGTGGCAAAAGCTTAAACCCTAGTTTATGTGTTGCTTCGTAAGGGGCTGAATTGGATCCATAAGGAATATTGCTATGGTTAGATTTATCTTAATTATTCTTTCGTAGTTGCGTATGCTTGTGAGAGGGGTTAATCATAAGTGGGAGGCTTTTCCAAGGAAGGACAACACCCAAGCACCGGTCCACCAACATATCAAATTATCAAAGTAACGAACGCGAATCATATGAGCATGATGAAAACTAACTTGACAATAATTCACATGTGTCCTCGGGAGCGCTTTTCTTTATATAAGAGTTCGTCCAGGCTTGTCCTTTGCTACAAAAAGAATTGGGCCACCTTGATGCACCTTGTTTACATTTGTTACTTGTTACTGGTTACGAATTATCTTATCACAAAACTATCTGTTAGCGATAATTTCAGTGCTTGCAGAGAATACCTTGCTAAAAACCGCTTGTTATTTCCTTCTGCTCGTCGTTGGGTTTGGCTCTCTTACTTATCGAAAGGACTACGATAGATCCCCTATACTTGTGGGTCATCAAGACTCTTTTCTAGCGCCGTTGCCGGGGAGTGAAGCACCTTTGGTAAGTGGAATTTGGTAAGGAAACATTTATATAGTTGTGGATTCTTGCGAGGGGGTTAAGCATAAGTAGGAGGTTTGTTCAAGTAAAAATAGCACCTAAACACCGGTCCACCCACATATCAAATTATCAAAGTAGCGAGCATGAATCGAATCAACATGATGAAAGTGACTAGATGAAATTCCCGTGTACCCTCAAGAATGCTTTGCTTATTATAAGAGACCGTTTTGGCGTATCCTTTGCCTCAAAAGGATTGGCTACCTTGCTGCACTTTTTTTACTACTAGAGTTACTTGCTTGTTACAAATTATCTTGGTATCAAACTACTCTATTACTTACAATTTTAGCACTTGCAGACATTACCTTGCTGAAAACCACTTGCCATTTCCTTCTGCTCCTCGTTGGGTTCAACACTCTTACTTATCAAAAAGGCTACAATTGATCCCATATACTTGTGGGTCATCAAGGATCTTTTCTGGTGCTGTTGCCGGGGAGTGAAGCGCTCTTGGTAAGGAAAATTATTACTACGTGCTGAAATTTACTGTCACTTGTTACTATGGAAAGTAATCCTTTCAGGGGATTGTTCGGGGTATCTTCACCTCAGCCGGAAGAGCAAAGAGTTGCTCATCAACCTACTACACCTACTGAAAATATTTATTATGAAATTCCTTCGGGTATGATAGAGAAACTGCTAGCTAATCCATATGCAGGAGATGGAACATTACATCTTGATATGCACCTAATCTATGTGGACGAAGTTTGTGGATTATTTAAGCTTGCACGTATGCCCGAGGATGTTGTTAATAAGAAGGTCTTCCCTTTATCTTTGAAGGGAAAGACATTGACATGGTATAGGCAATGTGATGATATTGGATAATGGAAACCGATTGAAATATTTCATCAGAAGTTTTATCCTATGCATCTGGTTCATCGTGATCAGAATTATATATATAATTTTGGTCCTCATGAAGGAGAAAGTATCGCTCAATCTTGGGGGAGGTTATTTGACATGTCACTTACCTCTTGAACTAGAACATAGGGCATATTGGGCTATTAAAGAGCTCAATCATGACTTCAAACTTGCCGGTGAGAAGAGGTTATTTGACATTAGCTCGCTTGATGAATGGAGAACCCAAGGCTATGAGAATGCCAAGTTGTTTAAAGAAAAGTTAAAAGATGGCATGACAAGAGGATACAAAAGCGTGAGTTTAATGTAGGTGATCATGTTTTGCTATACAACTCTCGTTTAAGATTCTTTGTAGGAAAACTTCTCTCTAAATGGGAAGGTCCTTACATTATCGAGGAGGTCTATCATTCTGGTGCCATCAAAATCAACAACGCCGAAGGAACAAATCCAAAGGTGGTAAACGGTCAAAGAGTCAAACATTATATCTCAGGTACTCCCATAAATGTTGAGACCAATATAAGGGACACTTTCCAGAACACTTCAGTCTCCAAAAAGGAATAGGTATGTGGTACGGTAAGTAAACCGACTCCAAAATGTTTCCAATGACAATTTTTCTCTGTTTTGTAATATTTAAAAAATTAGGAAAATTGAAAGTAGTCCGAAAGAGACATGAGGAGACCACAAGGGTGGAGGGCGTGCCCTATCCCCCTGGGCGCCCCCTTCCTTGTGGCCACCTCGTGTGCCCTCCAGACTCCGTTTTCTTGCCCAATACTTCTTTTGGTCGGTAAAAATTCATTATATAATATCCCGAAGGTTTTGAGCACCGTACCACGAAAATATCCCCTATTTTTGTTTTGATCTGTTTTCTGCCAGAGTTTTCAAGGCCAGGCATCATGGCGCCCCCCTCCTCCAACAATGCGAGTGATGATGCTTGGCTAATGAAGATAGAGATGAAGAGAGAAGATCTTGGGGAAATCAACGAGGGTGATAAGATCAAGAAGGCCACGGAAGATCAAGCTCCGGTAGCAGCATAAGAAGACATCCTTCAACCTTACTACAGTCATCTTACCCCTATTGAAATTGAAGCTTTCAAGATCATTGAATTAGTTTGTGTGCAAAAAAAATATCTTACCCATGAGAATATTCTGTTTCAAGAGCATATCATTACCCTCCAGAGCATCATTCATAGATTGGAGTTTCTCCTTCGCTCAAAGTGTGGGTCTACTTCATCAAAAACTCCATCATCATCACCTTCGAAGAGGGAAACATAAATACATGGGTATGGGCAGTCCCCTTGGCAACTACCAAGTTTGCGGGAGGTGCCCCGGTATCGTATCACCATCACACTTTTACCTTTATCGTTTTTCTTAGTTCGATCCTTTTGGTTATATCTTAATCTAGTAGAATAAAGTTTTTAGTATGATCTAGCTTTGAGTTTTGCTTTATGTTCCCTCTATGTAATCGAGTCCGAGTTATATATAATAAAGAGTAGTTTTGAGTTGAGGGCTTTGCTTTCTTGCTATGATCTTGAGGGAGTTAAATAAAAGAAAGGAATAAAAAGAAATAAAAAGTTCATATGTTGATCTTATGGAGAGTAATGACTTCACATATAAAGAGTATGATGAATAAAAGTTGTTGAGAGTTAACAAACATAGTTATGGACATTGTTGCAATTAATAGGAAGTAATAAAGAAACAGAGGCTTCACATATAAATTTACTATCTTGGACATCTTTTGTAATTGTGAGCACTCATTAAAATATGGCATGCTAAAAAGTTGATGTTGGACAAGGAAGACATCATAATGGGTTATGTTTTCTTATATTCGAACAGAAGTTATTTGTCATGGATCATCCAACATATTGAGATTGCCTTTCCCTCTCATGCTAGCAAATTCTTTGCACCAAGTAGAGATACTACTTGTGCTTCCAAACATCCCTTAAACCAGTTTTGCCATGAGAGTCCACCATACCTACCTATGGATTGAGTAAGATCCTTCAAGTAAGTTGTCATCAGTGCAAGCAATAAAAAATGCTCTCTAAATATGTATGATCTATTAATGTGAAGAAAATAAGCTTTATACAAACTTGTGATATGGAAGAAATAAAAGCGACAGACTGCATAATAAAGTTCTTTATCACAAGCAGCAATATAACGTGACGTTCTTTTGCATCAAGATTTTGTACATCCAACCATAAATGTGCATGACAGCATCTGCTTCCCTCTGGGAAGGGCCTATATTCTTCTTTTATCTTCTACCCTTACAAGAGTCATGGTGATCCTCACTTTTCCTTTTTACACTTTTTCCTTTGGCAAGCACTATGTGTAGGAGAGATTTGGATATATATATCCACTTGGATGTAGGTTATCATAAATTATTATTGTTGACATTACCCTTGAGGTAAAAGGTTGGGAGGCAAAACTATAAGCCCCTATCCTTCTCTGTGTCTGATTGAAACTTTGAACCCATAAGTATCGCGTGAGTGTTAGCAATTGTGAAAGAATAAGTGATAGTTGAGTATGTGGACTTGCTGAAAAGCTCTTATATTGACTCTTTCCGATGTTATGATAAATTGCAATTGCTTCCATGACTGAGATCGTAGTTTGTTAGTTTTCAATGGATTTTTTGATTCATGCTCTACCTTGTGAATGAATTGTTACTTTAGCATAAGAGATTAAATGAAAAATATATGTTGCTATTCTAAAGTTGATCATGATGCCATCATGTCCGTATTTTATTTTATCGACACCTCTATCTCTAAACATGTGGACATATTTTTCGATTTCGGTTTTCGCTTGAGGACATGCGAGGTCTAAGCTTGGGGATGTTGATACATCAATTTTGCATCATGCTTTTATATTGATATTTATTGCATTATGGCTAGTATTACACATTATATCACAATGCTTATGCCTTTTCTCTCTTATTTTATAAGGTCTACATGAAAGGGAGAATGCCGGCAGTTGGAACTCTGGACTAGAAAAGCAGCAAATATTAGAGACCTATTCTGCACAACTCCAAAAATCCTGAAACTTCACAGAGAATATTTTTGGAATATATAAAAAATATTTGGCGAAGAAAGCACCAGAGGGGGCCCACCTGCCATCCACAAGGGTGGAGAGCACCCTACCCCCTGGGCGTGCCCTCCGGTCTTGTGGGCCACCTGGCAGACCCCCAACGCCCATCTTCTACTATATGGTGTGTTTTGACCTGGAAAAAAATCAGAAGGAAGCTTTCAGGATGAAGCGTCACCATCTTGAGGCGGAACTTGGGCAGAACTAATCTAGGGCTCCAGCGGAGCTATTCTGCCGGGGAAACATCCCTCCGGGTGGGGGAAATCAAAGCCATTGTCATCACCAACGATCCTCCCATCGAGAGGGGGTCAATCTCCATCAACATCTTCACCAACACCATCTCCTCTCAAACCCTAGTTCATCTCTTGTATCCGATCTCTATCTCAAAACCTCAAATTGGTATCTGCGGGTTGCTAGTAGTGTAGATTAATCCTTGTAGTTGATGCTAGTTGGTTTATTTGGTGGAAGATCATATGTTCAGATCCTTAATGACAATTAATACTCCTCTGATTATGAACATGAATATGCTTCATGAGTAGTTACGTTTGTTCCTGAGGACATGGGTGAAGTCTTGTTATAAGTAATCATGTGAATTTGGCATTCGTTCGACATTTTGATGAGATGTATGTTGTCTTTCCTCTAGTGGTGTTATGTGAATGTCAACTACATGACACTTCACCAAGATTTGGGCCTAGGGGAATGCATTGGGAAGTAATAAGTAGATGATGGGTTGCTAGAGTGACAGAAGCTTAAACCCTAGTTTATGCATTTCCTCGTAAGGGGCTGATTTGGATCCATATGTTTCATGTTGTGGTTAGATTTATCTCAATTCTTCTTTCATAGTTGCGGATGCTTGCAAGAGGGGTTAATCATAAGTGGGAGGCTTGTCCAAGGAAGGACAACACCCAAGCACCGGTCCACCCACATATCAAATTTTCAAAGTAACGAACGTGAATCATATGAGCATGATGAAAACTAACTTGATAACAATTACCATGTGTCCTCGGGAGCGCTTTGCTTTATATAAGAGTTCGTCCAGGCTTGTCCTTTGCTACAAAAAGGATTGGGCCACCTTGCTGCACCTTGTTTACTTTTGTTACTTGTTACACGTTATGAGTTATCTAATCAGACAACTATCTATTACAAATAATTTCAGTGCTTGCAGAGAATACCTTGCTG
This sequence comes from Triticum urartu, assembly GCF_056163025.1. NCBI lineage: Eukaryota > Viridiplantae > Streptophyta > Magnoliopsida > Poales > Poaceae > Triticum > Triticum urartu. The sequence goes on from NC_141878.1 coordinate 225,593,462, forward strand.
AAAACCGCTTGTCGTTTCCTTCTGCTCCTCGTTGGGTTCGACACTCTTACTTATCAAAAGGACTATGATAGATCCCCCATACTTGTGGGTCATCACGCAACCACATGCATATGGGCCCCCAACATGATCGTGCGCATGCCAACACCGCTGGTAGAGCATGCACGCAGGGACACGAGCAGAGCGCTCCGTGGTCGCGTCAATGGCAAGTGACCATGTATATGCATATAACAGTTGAACTCGCAAGGAAAAGTTGTCCACAAGCCAAGAGCGTGGAGGTACGCGAGCATAGTGCGCTGCGGCACTTAACAATGAGCAGAGCGCGCTGAGGGATGCGAGTAGAGGCTAGCACAGTGATACGTGGCAAATAAGACGAACAGTGTGAGCAATGCCAGAGACATCGAGCATGATTTAGATTAGAGTTGCGTGTGCGATACGTGGCATACAGTTGATCCATCCGAGCAGATCCATCCGAGCAGTTTGTGATGGAATAAGCCATGTGTGTTGTGGGAAAATGCTTGCTGGTATACAACCGTCTGCGATTGATGAATTCATCACCGACGGGTTCCTTAGTGTGGTCCATGTGCGATGTGATATGCTATGTATGCACAACATCTATGCTCTATGTACAAAAGAACAATGTATATACTTATAACAAGACATGATTGCAAAACCAAATTAAACCTCCAATTATGTCATATAACAAACACCATAAATATTGCAACGTTCAAATCTAGCATTACAAGGACCATATTCAAAGATTGCAAGGTTCAAACTATTCTGACACATAAAATTCATCTCCTTCAGAATCTTTTTCATCCATCAATTCTGTAAAAGGATCAGCCACCGAGAAGTCATATAGCGGCTCGATACAGTGACTTCTGAATAATCTGTCATATGAAGTTACAAACTGAAATTCAGCTTCTGCAGAGCCTTTTCCATTCAGTTGTAGACGCCTGCGCTCTTTATCAATCCATTCACTTTTGCACAGTAAATGTAAGGCAAACCTCATTACCTTGAGCAACCTTGCTTTCTCAACAAAGAACCTACGAATTTAATTTCTGGTGTGGTGCCTCGGTACTCGCTAAAAGTAATTTCCGTGATATGAAGATCAAGACATTCAATGGGGTTGTTATATTCCAACATTTTCTGCTTTCGGGCCTGCTAGTATCTGCAAATGAAGAAAACATATTAGTGCCAAGCTGTATATTTGAACACTTCGAGCCTATTTGATTTGCAGGATTTCTAGAATACACAAGAATAGTGAAATGCCACCTTCGATCTTTCATGATTAACATCTCAAAAAATATGTATTGAAATCCTCCAAATTTCCTTTAGAAATCATTCTACATTTGTCATTGTAATCATGTGTGAAAGTAACAATAAATTGAGCTCTGTTGTGGTTAAACATTAACAAGAAAGGAGCATCACCTTGATGTATAGACTATCCGTGCAAGGAAAGCATCTAAGGAATCTAACAACTTCACTTTGCGAAGAGGCTGGGTTAAGCTTGTGAATCATTTTCTGGATAAAGGCGAACATATAGATCAACAAAAAATAGATAAAATGTGTTGTTCAATGATATATAAGAAGGATAAGAAGAAGACTATTGTACCCGAACGGATGATGATCGAGTAACAAGTTCGTTGAATTCTGCACACGAATAGCCTAACACTATCAATTTCGGTGCGTGAATGACCCTAATTCTTGCTGGACCTAATTTGTCAAGTACATACAATCTCTTGAGGAAAGGCGCATTCTAAATGACCATGTCGTGAAACACCTCAACTGAGAGCCTTGGGTGGCGCCAGCAATGCACATAAATCGCATGGACATTTGTTGGGGTGATGTGGAGGCTACTAAACCCATCCATCGCCTGAAGACGAAGGTACTCGAGCGCTGTACAACCGACGAGCAGGTGCTCCAAATCCTCCTTCGAGATGCGGAAGAACATGAGCTCCAGGTACTTAAGCTTAGGGAGATGAAGAGCGCGCGTGAAATCAATCTGGGGGAAATGCACTGCCTGAGTGTACCATGGCGCAACGCGGAGGAGGGGCCGAGCGCGGACGTCCAGCATGAAAGCTCAGCTCCTTGAGCCAATCTAGCGCTAGGGATGGGAACCAATAGTGAAACTTGGGTTCGGCCTTGAAGTGGGAACTGAACCTGCCAACAGCAAGGCGTCTTACCGGCTCAGGGTGCGTGGCGAGGGCGTGGGACAATGTGTCTAAGGCGTTGCCGCTCCCCGCTGCAGAACTCATCATCGACGATGAGGTCTAGGGGGTGGAGTACGAGAGGGGGCACCACCGCCGCGAGAGGACAGTGGTCCGCACATCAGATTTGATGGGGGTGTGGGATACGATGGTTACCAACATCTCGTCAGGGAGGCTACTAATGAGGTCCACACTCGGTAGAGGCTCTTGCGGTTCTGTTGACCCGCCCCCGCTTGTTGGCTGGCTCGTCCTCCATCTCGCAGCAGGTGGTGATCCTCGGCGGCAATGCTTGTAGATGAGAATGGAGGACTGCTCTCTATACCTTCTCGAGGCAGCCGAACCAAAAGTCCAAAACAAACAATAAATTGCAGCGCTTGTGGCTCACTTGTCGGTACGGTGAGTGTTGTGGGTTTGTCATGGCAGATATCCTAGTGTGAGGACTTGGTTGTGAGGCCACCACAACCATGCGGTTAGCTTGTCGGGGTTCATCAGAATCGGTAGACACGGATTTACCCAGGTTCGGCCCCTCATGATCGAGGTAATAGCCTACTTCCTGCTTGTTACTTATTGCTTGGGGATCAATTAAAAGGGAGAGGATTCACTTGACCTAGCTATTGATCGATTGTAACTTAGCCTATCTGCCTCAGGGACTCGCATTAATATAGAAGTCGAGGCCCTGGGCTTACAAGAGCCCGGGTCGTATCATGACTCGTGACCTAATATGTTTCTAACTCACCTTGCTCTCTAAACAAGGAAACTCCGGGCGACTTGCCTTCGGGGCTACAAGCCACCACCTTCGGATGCTAGCCTCTAAGCCGGCCCACTCTGTGAACCGCCGTGCTAGTCTTGCAACCGGGCGCCTTGGCCCGTCTTGAGTCTTTCTCATCAGTCGCCATCTGGATGACCCGGCCCAATATGGTGGGTCATATCATGGGGTTATATCCCCAACATTAGCCCCCAGATTGATTCGAATCCATTCATGTCAATCTCCACCGTTTTAACCTGGCGGCTTATCTTCTGGTCAAGTCCATATCTTCACCGGGTCATGAAATGCCGGCTTATGTCGCCTTCAGACTTGTTGATTTTCACATCCTATTGCCGACGTCTTCCTCCAAAAATTTAGGGAGCCCACGTTGACATCATAAAGAACCTTTGAATATCTGTCAAAGGCCGAAAATTGAGGGACCCCTGGCTCCAAAAGTTACTTGCCTCCTCAATTTATGCGCCTACCATTTAGACTTATCCTTTTGCCTTATAAATGCATGCGGGGGCCCTCCTTTTCACTTTTACCTTGCCCCCATCGCCTCTTCTTCTTCCCCGAGCCCAAGCTCTTCGCCACGCCGCTGCTTCCGTTCGACCGCCACCTGCTGACCCATCAGGATCGCGGGGCCATCCAACCTTCACCGGACCTCAATCAACATCTCCGCCGCCCTCCATGGCTGTCAGGTACACCATTCCTTCTCCCTTAGATCTACACTAGTTCCATATGTATTTCATCGGAGTTCATCGAGGTTCCCCATCCTTTCATCCCCGTTACTAGTCCACATGTAGTTTTTAGATGAACATTCCCCTAGATATGTAGCGGAGGTTACTTTAGTATCATTTTTATGTTTGTGAACCCTAGATCCTCCATAGAATCTGTGAACAGATTAGTAGTCACTTCTAGTGCTCGTCTTAGGTTTGGGAAACATTTTCCTTTTTCTAGCATTTGTAGATCCATAATCAAAGGTTCCTTGGCAGAAACTTGTTTGCACCATACTTAGCAGAATTCCTGCAATCTCCAATTCAGAATAAGATGCTGCAGGATCGAAAGTATGTCTAGAGGGAGGTGGGGGGTAATTAGACTACTTGACCAAATAAAAATCTAGCCTTTTCCCAATTTTAAGTTTTGGTAGATTTTAGCAACTTAGCACAAATCAAGCAATCAACCTACACATGCAAGTCTAAGAGTATAGCAGCGGAATGTAAAAACATTGCATATGAAGGTAAAGGGAGGAGTTTGGAGGGAGCAAACGCAATGTAGACACGGAGATTTTTGGCATGGTTCCAATAGGTGGTGCTATCGTGCATCCATGTTGATGGAGACTTCAACCCACAAAGGGCAACGGCTGCGCGAGTCCATGGAGGGCTCCACCCATGAAGGGTCCACGAAGAAGCAACCTTGTCTATCCTACCATGGCCATCGCCCACTAAGGACTTGCCTCACTAGGGTAGATCTTCACAAAGTAGGCGATCTCCTTGCCCTTACAAACTCCTTGGTTCAACTCCACAATCTTGACGGAGGCTCCCAAGTGACACCTAACCAATCTAGGAGACACCACTCTCGAAAAGGTAATAGATGGTGTGTTGATGATGAACTCCTTGCTCTTGTGCTTCAAATGATAGTCTTCCCAACACTCAACTCTCTCACACAGATTTGGATTTGGTGGAAATATGATTTGAGTGAAAGCAACTTGGGGAAGGCTAGAGATCAAGATTCTTATGGTTGGAATGGTATATCTTGGTCTCAACACATGAGTAGATGTTCTCTCTAAGAAAATGTATGCTGGAAGTGTAGGCACATTCTGATGGCTCTCTCCAGGAATGAAGAGTGGATGGAGGGGTATATACAGCCTCCACACAAAATCTAACCATTACACACAATTTACCGAACTCAGTGAGACCAAATCATGAAACTCGGTCAGACCGATTTAGTTCAAAATGTGAACGTTAGGCTTTTCGGTGGGACCACATGTCAACTCGGTGGGACCGATTTCATTAGGGTTAGGGCATAACGTAATCTCGGTGAGACTGATCACATAAACTCGGTAAGACCGATTTCTGTAATAAGCAAACAGTGAGTTGGTTAGGCAAACTCGGTGGGAACAAATCGCTCATTTCGGTGAGACCGAAACGTTACGGAAGGGACACAGAGAGTTTGCATGGCGAACTCGGTGGGACCGATCGCTCATCTCAGTTAGACCGAAACGTTACGAAGGAAAACAGAGAGTTTGCAAGCCCATCTCGGTGAGACCGAGATCCCTATCGGTGAGACCGAACTGACTAGGGTTTCTGGCTATGACTATGTCAAAAGAACTCAGTGGCACTGGATGGATCAAATCGGTGGGGCCAAGTTTGACTTTTGGTTTGGGACATATGTGGATATGAGAAAGTGGTTGAGGGCTTTTGGAGCATATCACTAAGCATTTTGAGCAAGCCAGCCATTAAGCAACACCTCATCCCTTTTAATAGTATTGGCTTTTCCTATGGACTCAATGTGATCTTGGATCACTAAAATGAAAAAGGTAGAGTCTTGAGCTTGAGCCAATGTGTGTCCTTAGCATTTTGAGGGGTCCACATTCCTAGTCCATGCCATGGCAATCATTGAACTTTCTGAAATGATCATCTTGAAAGAGCATTAGTTCAATGAGCTATATGTTGTTAGGAATTACCAAAACCACCCAGGGATAGTTGCACTTTCAATCTCCCCCTTTTTGGTAATCTATAACAACATATAGATCAAGGCTTCGACAAATGATAATAAGATTGAAATGCATCATCGCTTTGTGAAGTATGTGATAAGTAAGAGCTCCCCCTAAATTTGTGCATTATTTAAAATTTTCTTTTGAATGCAAATGCACAATCGATTAGGATCATTGGTTACTCTTCCATGTCACATACATCTTGGTGGAGCACTCAAAATGACAGAAAGTAAAAACTTGCACTCATCACCAAGGCAAAGTGAATGCTCATATATGAGAGATAAATAATTGGATCATTCAAGCACAAGCATTAATGTAGGATATAATCAAACACATGATCATACAAGTATCTCACACACATAGACATAGAGTATGAAGCAAGCACACAAAAGTATCAACCAAATAGCAAAAGAAGGCAAAAGAAGCAAAAACACTCTCTCTCGAAGCCTATGATCCATACATTTCTCCCCCTCTGGCAACAAGTTACCAAAAAGTTTGAAAATGCATAGTGATATTCCTCTCTCTAGGCTTGATCTTCGGGAGGAGGCGTTGAGAGGACTCCAACGATGAATGCATCTATGGAAGTTGATGGAGCTGGTGGAGTGGCAACTGGAGGTGGCACTGATGTTGTGGCTGCAGGTGTTGATGTAGTAGTTCTAGTGTTAGTCACTGGCACCGCAGCAGATCTCTGACCTCTTGGCACTCTCTGAAAGGCATCTGTGGTAGCCTACCATTTCCTCTCCTCAGCTTCTTCCTAGAGCTGCTCAACTACTATTTGCATCTCTGTCACCTTTAAATCAAGGTCACAGAACTTAGTCTCAATGATCCTTTCCAGGCTATCTTAGTTCTGAGTCAGGGTGGCCAATCCTTTCTCAATCCTCAAGGTTGCTTGAATCAGATATGCAAGTTTATCTTGTATGGTCTTGAAAAACACTTGAGATTCATCTTCAGCACTTGGCATCTTCGCAGCTTTCTCAGCTTTAGCTTTCTCTCTTTTCTCTTGTGCATGTGCAGATGTAGGATCTTCTTCAGTCATGACAACATTGTTGTCCTCAAAATCTGTCTCAAGGGTAGATGCTCCTTATTTAACAAGTAGGTGCCTATGCCCATCTTGGAGTTGATGAGCATCTAAATATGTGGAGCATACCCACATGATCTCTTCTGATCTACAGTTGTCCTCTTGATTGTTTCCACAATCAAGCTCATGACTTTGAATTTTTTGGGCACATCAAACAATTGCAGCAAGTTTATGGAATGGCCTCTGATCATCTTGTGATCTCCAGATTTGGGCAACAAGGTATGCCTCAAGATGGTATTAATTGTGGCCAAACTAGATAACAGATAATGAACAGAGCCTAGCTTATGAGTTTCTAGGGCTTTGTCAGGAATCTCCTTGTACATGTTGGCCATTGAGTTGTGGTCTTTCTTCTTCTTGGCATAGACATCCAAGTCATCCTCATGCTCTTCAGGGGCATTGATCAATTTTGCCCACTTAGCAACTGTTCATTGGTACCTAGTACCCTCAGACATCCAAACAATTCCACCATCAGGATAGAAGTGTGCTGTGGAGTAGAATTACATGATAAGTTCATTATTCCACTTGGTTAACTTCTGACCCACAAAGGCATCTACTCCACATGATCTGAAACTTTCACGCACACCTAGAAAATGATCTTCATTCTCATCAATGTATTCCCAATCTGCCCATTTCATACCACAAACTGTAAGTGCATCTAGTGCCACCCCTAGTTGGTTTTGGAGTATTGACAACAAACCTAGTTGAGGGACTAATGTGTGTGTGAGAATTGCAGGATAACACAGGTAGAAGTCCCTCATTGATTCGGTTTTCCTACCAGAGATGACCCCTAAAAATGTACGAAGACATTGAAGTCAAAGGTGGTATATGAAGATATTCACATTGAGGACAATGACAAGAGAAGACATCGCATGAAGCCTATGGAGCTCGAAGACTTAGATCTTTCGTAGTTCTTTTTCTTCCTCTTTGTTGAGTCATAGGAACCACCGTACTATTAAGTGGGGTCCAAGAGAACCAGTCAGAATGACTGAAGTATTGCTTAAACAAAACCTATGTCTTCGAGTGAAGACTTTGAGAGCGAATCTTGTCCAGAGTCGGACAAGTCAGCTTTGCTTGTAGCCCAAGTAAAGTTGCCGTGTGAGTTTGAAATCTGACCGTTGGAACATGTGTCAGTTCCTTAGTGACCAAGGGTCATTTCAGACAAATCAGGTCGGGTTGCCAAGTGGCTATAAATAGCCCACCCCCTACAACCATAAACGGTTGGCTGCTCAGATTCAGAGTACGGCTTTTGTCGTTTGAAAGCAACCCACCTCGAAGCCTTTGAGAGAGAATTCCTTGCAAGGATAAAGCCCTAACCACCCAGAGCCAAAGAGAATTAGGCATCACTTAAGTCTTCTTGTCTGTGTGATCTGAAGACTTATTACACTTGAGGACTGTGCATCCTCCAGCCGGTTAGGCATCGCGTTCTGAGCATCCAAGAGACATTGTGGATTGCCGGTGAACAAAGTCTGTGAAGGTTTGGGAGTCTACCTTGAAGACTTACCAGAGTGAGTGGGCGAGGTCTGTGTGACCTTAGCTCAAGGGGAATACGGTGAGGACTGGGTGTCCTGAGCTGCGTGTTCAGGACTGGGTGTCCGGGACTGTGTGTCCTAAGGTTTAAATACCTAGCCGCCCTAACCAGACGTACAATTGTCATAGCAACTAGAACTGGTCTAGCAAATCATTGTCTTCAACGAGTCACTGGTTTCATCTTCCCTTCCCTTTACTTACTGTTACTCCTTGTGAAGTCATTGTATGATTGCACTATCTTTTATCTTCACTGAGTGACTGCGTTTTCTGTTTGGCTTCATAATATCTTCCTACCTGATCCTTACTACATTGCTGCTATTAGTCATTGTGCTTTCACTCCATTGAATACTTGACTATGGCTTGCCTAGTGTAGTCTACCTTCCGCTGCAGGGTAATAGGTTTATTTCTATCATTTGTCTTCATAACTTCCACGTTTTGAAGACTTTCATAAAAATCTCCTATTCACCCCCCTCTAGTCGATATAACGCACTTTCAATTGGTATCAGAGCGAGGTGCTCCCTTGTTCTGTGTGATTCGGTTTAACCACCTAGAGTTTTAGCTATGTCGACTGCAGGGATAATTAAAGTCTCCGCTGTGTGCCCCGTCTTCGATGGAACTGAATATCCCTGCTGGAAGAATAATTAAAGTCTCCGCATGCATCTTGAAGCCATTGATGTCAACCTATGGTATGTCGTCAAGAACGGCGTTCCCAAGGCTGGAGAAGGTGTCACTGCTGCTGATGTCAAGAAGTTCATTCAACTGGACTCTACTGCCAAGAATATCATTTGTGGTCATCTGACCAAAGGACAGTATGGCCGTGTGAGTGCTTTGGAAACATCTAAGCTGGTCTGGGACTGGCTCTCCAAGGTCAATGAAGGCGTCTCAACCCAGAGAGATCAGAGAATCAGTGTCCTTCGCAACCTCTTCAACCGCTTCAAGCGAAATGACAATGAGAATGTCCATCTCACATTTGACCGACTCACTGACATCACAAATGAGCTTCAAGCCCTCGGCGCTACTGAGATCACCAAGCATGAAGTCGTCAAGACACTACTGAGATCACTTGATAGTTCGTTTGACACCCTAGCCCTAATGATTCAAGAACGTCCTAATTTCAAGACACTCGATCCGTCTGACATACTTGAGAGGCTCAACACACATGAGTTTCAGCTTTCTGAGAAAAGAGATATCTACGGTCCAAACTATGGGCGAACTCGTGCCTTGAAGGCAAAAGTTGTCTCCTCATCTGAAGAAGAATCTGACAGCAGTTCGGATGATCCTGAAGACATTGGAAGGGAACTTGCTATGCTTGTGAAGAAGTTCCAAAAATTCACCAAGAAGAAAGGTTTCAGAAAGTCTTCCCGATCAAGCTCAAGGAATGATGAAGCTTCTGCTCATGACCACAAGAAGAAAACATGTCACAAGTGCAAGAAACCTGGCCACTTCATCTCTGAGTGTCCGCAGTGGGACAATGAGAAAAAAAAGAAGAAGAAGAGCAAGGAATATGACTCTGACGACAAGAAGAAGAAGAAATACTCAAAGTCTTCTTCCAAGTCTTCCTCAAAGTCTTCATCACACAAGAAGAGCTCATCTGGCAAGGCACGTGCGTTTGTTGGTAAGGAAATGGATTTAGAGGAGGAGTCTGCTTCTGAGGAGGCGGAGGTAGAGTCTGAGGAGGAGTCCGATTCAGGCGTCGCAAGTCTGGCTACAGCATACGTTGCCAAGTCCATCTTCAACACTGAAGACAATGACTTCATCACCGACACCGATGCAAATGACAAGGACTACTCCGCTTCTACCTACTGCTTCATGGCACGCGGTGCCAAGGTAAACACACGCACTACTCACTATCAAACATCTAGTGACGATGACTCTGATTGTGGTTCAAAACCCAGCTACAAAACACTTGCTAAAATTGCAACTGAATAACAGAAAGCTATGGAACATATTCAAAAATTGTTAGACAGAAGTGATGATCTGTTAGGTGCTAAAATGACTCGATCTGAGTCCTTAATTGAAGACATAAAAAATCTTCACGTTAAGTATGAGGAACTTGAAAGTCGTCATGAAACGCTCTCAACAACTCATGAAAAACTTTCCTATGATTATCTTCAAAGGAAGCAAGATCTTGAGAAATTGAGAGTGGCTCATGAAGATCTTCAAAAGGAAAACGAGTCACTTCGTGCCAAATAGATCAGCTCCGCTCAGGAAGGATTTGAACCACCATGTCTTAAATGCATTGAGCGTGATAATGCTACTACTGTTGCTGAATGTTCTACTGCTGCTACTGTTGTAATATCTTCAACTGTTGATATGGGAACTAACCCCTCTGCTGAGGATTCCACTGCTATTGCTGATGAGAATGCTAGGTTGAAGACATTGCTTGAAACAGGGATGTACAAAAGTCTTAAAGGGCATCAGACACTATGTGATGTCCTCAAAAAGTAGATCTTGAACTGAAACCCGAGGAAAGAGGGTGTTGGGTTCGTAAGGAAAATGAATGCTGATGGCTCTTACTGGAAACCTGAGCAGTACCCCAAAACCACATGGGTTGCTGCAAAGGAATTTTCAGCAGATCCATCCACTCTATCTGGGTTCACTTGTGCAAACCCCATTGTCATTGATGAATCCTTTGATGCAAACTATAAACTGTTTAAGAATCAGAATGGTGAAGTGTTTGCCAGGTACATTGGTACTAACTGCAGGAATGGACCGCCTATGAAGAAGATCTGGGTTCCGAAAAAGTGTCTGGAGAATCTTCCTGTGAATGTCATCATGAAACCTCACGTGAAGAAGACAAACCTCAGACCAAAGGCTTCATACGGTCCAAAGGCTTCATACAGACAGAGGACTCACCCGAGTCGCACTAACGCAAATGTTTTGCAGGGAAACCATACTCAGGCCTATGAATATGAGAGCGGTTCATCAAACCGCCATCTTCATAAGACCAAGAACTATTCTGCTTATTCTTATGAGTACTATTGTCCGCCTGCAAGACTGTTTGCTAGGGCTCCAAAGCCAAAGTTCTCAGATGCTTCACTTAGACTTATTGCTTCTAAGCCACCCTTGAAGATGTGGGTGGCTAAGAAAGCTTAACTCTCTTTTGCAGGGAAAGGTCTCCAGCAGAAAACCAAAATCTTCTGACGCTATTGCTGGGGACATTAAACATCTTGTAGGGCGCAAGATCAAATGCCCGAATGGTCTTACTATGTACTTCGTTCCTGAATCGCTTGCTACTCTCCCTATTAGTCCTAATCTGGATCTAAGCTTTCATAACCCAATGGTTCGTCAAATGTTTTTGCTTCACAATTCTCTTCGTGAAGCCTATCCCCCTAACTGCACTGTAGGGTACGACACCAACGTCTTCAGAATGGATTATTGATAGTGGGTGTACAAATCACAAGACTGGCAAAAGAAATCTTCTTATGGACTCAACCTTACGTCCATCCGACAAGAGCCACATCACATTTGCTGAGACTGGTAAAAGTAAGGTATTGGGTCTAGGTAGAGTTGCAATCTCAAGGTATCAACACATGGATAAAGTCATGCTTGTTGAATCCCTTGGCTTCAACTTAATGTCTGTCTCAATGCTTTGCGATTTAAACATGATCGTAATATTTGGAAAATATCGTTGCCTTGTTCTAATGGAATCTGACAAGTCTCTAGTATTTGAAGGGTATCAAAAAGATGATTTGTATGTGGTAGATTTCTTAGCAGGACCACAGCTTGCCGTATGTCTTCTAGCAAAAGCTTCAGAATACTGGCTCTGGCATCGGAGGCTTGGGCATGCTGGCATGAGGAACCTCCACACCCTGGCAAAGAAGAAGCATGTCATAGGTATCGAGGGCGTCAAGTTCAAGAAAGATCACTTATGCGGTGCCTGTGAGGCAGGAAAGATAACGAGGGCCAAACATCCCTCGAAGACAATCATGACTACTACTCGACCCTTCAAACTGCTTCACATGGATCTTTTCGGTCCCACTCATTACTCAACTCTTACTACTACTGCTTGTCTCTATGGCTTTGTCATTGTTGATGATTATTCTAGATATACTTGGGTGCACATAATCCTTTACAAGACTGAAGTGCAGGATGTCTTCAGACGCTTCGCCAATCGAGCAATGAACAACTATGGCACCAAGATAAAGCATATCAGAAGTGACAATGGCACTGAATTCAAGAACACTGGCCTTGATACATATCTTGATACCTTGGGCATCACACATGAATTCTCAGCCCCGTACACGCCACAGCAGAATGGCGTCATCGAACGCAAGAACAGAACACTCATTGAGATGGCCAGAACGATGCTAGATGAATACAAGACTCCAAGAAAATTCTGGCCTGAAGCCATTGATACAGCATGCCATACAATCAATCGTGTTTATCTTCACAGGCTTCTGAACAAGACATCTTATGAGCTCCTTACTGGCAAGAAGCCAAATGTCAGTTACTTCAGAGTATTTGGCGCCAGGTGCTGGATCAAGGACCCACATCACACCTCAAAGTTTGCACCAAAAGCACATGAGGGTTTTATGCTTGGATATGGAAAAGATTCGTAGTCCTACAGAGTCTTCAATCTCTTTCATTATAAAGTGGTTGAAACAGTGGATGTGCGGTTCGATGAGACCAACGGTTCACAAAGAGAGCACCTGCCAAATGTGCTAGATGAAGTTCCATCCAGTGAATCAATCAAGCTAATGGGAACTAGAGAAATTATACCTTCTGAAGCTCATCCTGAAGAAGAACTTATCATCTCAGCACCTGATCAATCTGAAGACAATGCTCAGCCTGAAGACATTCCCTCTAACAACGACAATGATCAGCAAGAGCAAAATCTTCGCCCTGTACATCCTCGTGTTGCCAATGAAGTGCAGATTGAAAGAATAATTGATAACATCAATGCACCCGGTCCACTCACTCGTTCAAGGGCAACTCAGCTAGCAAATTTCTGTGGGCACTTCGCATTTGTCTCAATAACAGAACCCAAGAAAGTTGAAGAAGCCTTCATGGAACCTGAATGGATTCAAGCTATGCAAGAAGAGCTTCAACAGTTTGAGCTGAATAATGTATGGGAACTGGTTAAGCGTCCCGATCCTCAGAAGCACAACATAATAGGCACAAAATGGATATACCGCAACAAACAAGATGAGCACGGTCAAGTTGTCAGAAACAAAGCTCGTCTCGTTGCTCAAGGATATACTCAAGTGGAAGGTATTGACTTCGATGAAACATTTGCTCCTGTGGCTAGACTTGAAGCCATACGCATACTGCTGGCCTATGCAAATCATCACAACATACTCCTTTATCAAATGGATGTGAAGAGCGCCTTTCTCAATGGCAAGATTGAAGAAGAAGTGTATGTTGCACAACCACCTGTCTTTGAAGATCCAAAACATCCTGACCTGGTATACAAGCTCAACAAGGCACTGTATGGCCTCAAACAAGCCCCTCGGGCCTGGTATGACACACTCAAATACTTCCTGAAGAGCAAAGGCTTCATACCTGGTTCCCTCGACCCCACTCGCTTCACGAAGACATATGACGGTGAACTGTTTGTGTGCCAAATATATGTGGATGACATTATCTTCGGGTGCACCAATCAGAAGTACATTGAAGAATTTGGATTTATGATGCAAGAGCAATATCAAATGTCTATGATGGGAGAGCTGAAGTTCTTTCTCGGTCTTCAAATACGACAGCAACGCAACGGCATCTTCATATCTCAAGAGAAGTATCTCAAAGATTGCCTGAAGAAGTTCGGTATGCAAGACTGCAAAGGCTTCACGACGCCAATGCCAGCCAAGCATCATCTGGGTCCTGACGACAATGGTAAAGAGTTCGATCAAAAGGTATACCGCTCCATGACTAGTTCTTTACTTTATCTATGTGCATCTAGGCCAGATATTATGCTTAGTGTTTGCATGTGTGCTCGATTCCAAGCGGCACCAAAGGAGTCGCATCACTTAGCTGTGAAGCGAATTCTTCGATATTTGGCTCACACCCCAAATCTAGGATTATGGTATCCAAAGGGCTCAGAGTTTGATCTGGTTGGATTCTCGGATGCTGATTATGCTGGTGACAAAGTGGATTGCAAGTCTACATCAGGCACATGTCATTTTCTGGGACGATCACTTGTATGTTGGTCTTCAAAGAAGCAGAACTGTGTATCTCTCTCCACTATTGAATCTGAATACATTGCTGCTGGATCTTGCTGCGCTCAGCTTCTATGGATGAAGCAAACACTCAAGGACTATGGCATTCATCTGAAGCAAGTGCCACTCTACTGCGACAACGAAAGCGCCATCAAGATTGCCAACAACCCAGTTCAGCACTCGAAGACAAAGCACATTGAAATTCGTCATCACTTTCTCAGAGATCATGTTGTGAAGGAAGATATTGATATCATACACGTCAACACTGAAGAGCAATTGGCAGATATCTTCACCAAGCCCTTGGATGAGAAGAGATTTTGCAAGTTACGGTGTGAGCTAAATATCCTGGAATCCTCAAATGTCCTGTGACCAGGCACACATCCTAACCCTTATGCATATTGATGACTTAGATGTGCAACACACGAAGTAAAGTATATCTTCAATCAATGAAGACATACATTCTAAGTGTGAATACATTAATGTGGAATTTGACTTCGGAGCGCCACGATAATTGTGCGCCGTGTCTGGGTCTAATACTTCCTATATGGTGGGTAACGCCACCACCAAATGTTCTATTTGAAGTGTTTCACTCATGGCGTTACCTTGCTATGTCTTCACATTTGGTTTGGCTTCAATCTCAACATGTTTTCATGATTATCTTCACTATGTTGATTATATATATATATATACTAGTGTTCTGTCCTCTACAGCATTCACTTATAGCTATGACTTCTTGTTGAATCTTTTGAACTAAGTGAATGTGATCGGACCCTAACCTCTCTGTGCTTTCTATCTCAAACTCTATCTCTCCAAATCATATGCATTCTATTGAAACTGTCGAATGTCTTCTCTGCGTCCTTGTCAGCAGAAGATACAGAGACAAACCTTAAGTCCGCTTTCAATGCTCATTCCTCCACTTGAAACCCAGAGAAGTAGGAACGACCACTCGACAATCCAGGCGTGCGTGGGACGTGGAACAAACCCCAAAATTTTGCATGATGGCTACGTGTTCCTCAGATGCGAATCGCCAGGGGCACCTGTGTAATAACGCAGTGCCGCCCTTGTACCTATAAATACACACTTCACAGCGGTCATTATCTCTTCTTCCACTCTCACACGAACCCTAGCGCCACCGCTAGCCATCGACGACGCCGGCGACGAAGCGCTTCGCTGCCGCAACCTCTCCGACGCCGTCTTCACGCCGACCGCGGACATCGTCCTCTCCGCCGTCGCCGTAGGTGTCCTCTGTCGCCAAGTTAGGGCACGGAAGATCGAACTGCTCGGCTTCCTCTTCCACTCCGTCTAGCAGTTCTTAGTGTGGTAAATTAAACTTCCTTTTTACGGCACCGTTGATCCTATGGCTTTGTCACTTTCTACCACAAGCAGTTTCTATTCACACAAGTTAGATCTCTCTCATACTGCATCTCATAACATGCCTAGTATATTCACTTATGCTTCACAAAGTAGTTAGATTCCTCACTTGTACTGATCTCTGGATTCGTACAAATTTGGAACCAACTCCTTATCTATGAGTGAATGTCTTTGCACGATGAGGTCAATGTCTTCTAAACTGATTTATATTCAAAATCTTCTGAGAATGCATATGACCTCTTCCCCTTCCCTCGCACCTTAATGCTGTCACAGGTACATGTCCGTGGGAGAATCCCTTGGTTCTCATAGTCTGCATTCATTTGCAGAATTCTTACAGCATCATATCAATTCTCCCGAAGCCAGTTCCTGTCTGTCCAGCAAGCGAAAGCCCTTGAAGCCTTTGAATGTATTGAAGCCTTTCAGTTTAAACTTCATGGCTTCAGAGAAATCAGCAAGGAAGGTGGCAGAAAGCGTCGTGGAGAAACATCAAGAGATCTGCCAGATGACCTCTCAGAACTGTACAAGACAGATCCTGAAGAGGATTATAATCAGCGCAGAACACGAATCCAATGGATTCGACGCTATTGGGTAGAACAGTGGTTCAAGTACAGATTTGTGACAAAGGAATATGCTGAAAAGAATGCCATCAAGCGACCATGGGGAGACATCCTCTACAAAAATCTTCAACCCAGGACCAGAGATGAAGCCATTGAACAAGGCTTCTATCCCTGCATGGTCCGTGGACCACAGCCTGCGGATGCTGACCCATCGTCACTGCTATGGTGTCGTGACGACATTCTATTCAAGCGCAACTTTCAGTTTGCCCAGAACATAGCGAAGCAGAACAAGAAGACATTGGGACTAGACTTCAACCCTGGTCCTTCTGCTCCAAGGGCTGACGGCACCCGTGATGCAGAACCCAATGTCGTCGGTCCTTTCTACAACCTTGAAGGTCTCATCACCCATATCTTGGTTCAAGCGACAACCGTGAATGAGCCTGCAGCTGACGCTGAATCAGATGAAGCGCCTGCAGCGCCGAAGCCAAAGAAGTTGAAGAAGCCTAAAGCTTCAAAGCCTGCCCCTTCACCAAAAATCTCACGGGCGAAGCCACTGGCAACTGCACCTCCTGAAGACAGTGTGCAGTCTGAAGATTTGTCACGCATCTCCAAGCCCCAGAAGGTAAAGATGCCTCTGCCACACACCGGCCACGAGCTAACTGCTACTGCCATTCTGCGCAATGATGTCATTGATCTATCAAGTGATGAAGATCTTGCAGATGACGCTCTTGAGCAACTCATCAAGAGCAAAGAAGAAGCAGAAATCTTCAATGATCTGCCGCTCTTTGTTGTAACAATCATCCACAACTTCATTGATGAGTGGTTTGACATGCCAAACATCAACTTCGATGATCTCCAACTACCAATTGGCCTCAGTGTCGCCTTCCATGGCGCCATTGCTTCAGAGTTAGCCATAGCCCAGCACATTGTTGAACTGAAGCAGAAGATTGACTTTGAGAAATCTCAGTTCAAGAAGCATATGGCCAAGCTCAGCGTGCAAGACGTGAAGAACTTCAAGATTATGCTGCATGAGCTCAAGGAAGCCTTTCTAAAGAAACGTGCAGAAGCTCAGGGTTCTCGTGAGCGCATAAATGTCCTGGCTGATAGGTGTGTGCAAGCCTACAATGAGGCTGAGAAGCACAAGGCCCTTGGGCGTCCTGGCATTGACCCCAGGATGGCTGCCAAGAAGACGAAGAAGCCCGCTATGGCTGAACCCAAAGCACCAAGGCAGGAAGCAGATCCCCTTGTCTTCCCAACTAGCATGACTGGCCCGGAGCCAAAGGCCAGGTCAACCGCTTCAGAACTGAAGAAGACCAGGACTGCTGAGGCTGAAGCAAGGAAGAGAAAACATCCTAAAGCCTCTGCTACTGCCCCCGCCAAGAAGAAAAGAAAGACCAAGAAGGAACGGGCTGCTCCCACAGAGCCCTTGATTGTTGAACCCATTTCCATGGTTCACCCCGACGCCAATCCACAAGAATGTCAACTGACTGTCCATGAGCCTGCTTTCACATACTCTCATGAAGCTGAAGACTTTCCAGTAGCTGATCCCATCACTGCTGAAGACATTGGTCACCATGACCATGTTGAAGATGATGCAGCCCTTCCTCAGCTAGAGCACCAACAGGTATCATCGCCTGTGCTCACGCATAGCGAACTCACCAGCATTGGTCGTCCACTGTTGCCAATTGCACAGGATGCTTCATGGGCGGATCGCCCACAAGAGGAAGAAGACTTTGAGACCCAGCCAACAGCAACTCCACAGGCGTCACCCCCATTGCGCAGGCTTCGCAAAGGTCCAAGTCCTCAAGTCTCTGCTGAAGACAATCCGGCTGCATCAGCCGCTGAAGAAGAAGTCCCACAAGTTGCCACTCCCCTGTCCCACCAAGAAGCGGTTCTCGAGGAGAATGTGATCGTGACCGACCCTCCTGCTCGTCAAGTGGAGGTTGAACATCTTGAGGCTGCCACCACCAACACCACTGAAGCCACTGACGCTGTCATGGCTGAAGCTAATGTGGAGCCCTCACCAACAACAGCACCAGAAGTCAGCGAAGCCACTAATCCCGCCGCTTCTGTTCCTGCGTCTGCTGCCGGTCCCCAGTTCCACTATCATGTTGAGCACAGGCCTCAGGTATAGAAGCCAATCCCAAGATTGCCAAGGTTCCCAGGTCCTGCATCAGCACCTGGCTCCTTCAATATCAATGGCTTCAGAGCAGACAACACATTCTTCAATAGCTCCAGGAACCCCTACTCAAGGGAAAGAATATCATCTCATCGGTTCTGGAGTTATCCGCAGCGAAGCTATTACTCATGCGTTCTTTACCACCAAGGTCGCATCTTCCCACACAAGTGCCTTGACATTGAAGCAATAGCTGGTCTGCCCTGTCTGGAAGAAGCTCTAGATTGCTTCAAAGAGGTTGGACTGCTGCCGTTCGTCACTGACCAAGAGCATTGGAATGAAGAGTTGCTGCTCCAATTCTATGCCACACATCACATCCGCGGGTATAGTAGAGATTCGAAGACTTGGGTCCTGGAGTGGATGACAGGAAACGTTCATCACGAAGCCAAAGCCTTTGACATCATTGAGCTCACTGGTTTGCCCACTCCTGGCGATCTCTACGAGCATGGCTGTCAGCTTCATAGTGAAGCTATTGAGAGCATCTTTCAGAAGACTGAACCTAATATGAGTCAGATGCTCAGTATGATGAAGCCATTGCCCCAAGATGCTGCTTATCCCACGGAGTTCTTCGTTGAAGACCTTGAGTATCTGCCAAGAACCATTTATCACATCATAAGGCGAACTCTCTGGCCAATCAAAGGACATTCTCCCCATGCCAAGCTGGAAGGTGCAATGAAGACTTTGGTCTTCTATATTCTTCATGGAAAATGCTACAATACACAGGATTTCTTCATTCGCCAACTTGCTGCATCTGGCTCTGATCTGTTTGGTTTGAAGTTCTACGCCCCTTGGGTGATGCGGCTGATCAAACTTCACTCCGCTATCTCATATCAGCCCTCTGCCCGCAATCATCAGATCTTTTTGCCTGATGTGGATATGTCTATTGAAGCCATCTATCCTGAGCCTGCCAAGGAACCTCTAAGTCTTCAGAATGCAGAGCATCAAAGTTTTTCTCAGAACGTTGAAGGCGTTGAAGCCGTAACTCGTGTGTATCCTTTGGCTGGCACTACACGTGCACCGCATCCTGCTCTCACTGAAGCCACTGATAGCACCATTGCCCAACGACCCAAGAAGCGCACTCGTGTTCTCAATGACCGAGAGCTTCTGGTGGCTCTTCATCAGAAACAGGATAGACATCATGACTGGCTGAAGCGTCAAATGCAAAGCCTCTTGGTGGATGTTAATCGCATTCGCAATCTTGCCACCAAGAATGCCTTTGTTGCTCATGAAACCTCTCGATGCACATGGAAAGGGCTGACGCTGCTATGTTCTGAAAATGATCTTCAAGAGGATGGCTTCTCTGAGCGATTCAAGTTTGACTCCACACCTCCTCGAAGGGCAGTGCTGCGACAAACTCCATCTCTTGAAGACTCTGAGTTCTCTTCCTCTGCTGCAACTGTGAATGCCAGAGTCATCGAGGATGAAGACGATGCTACTTCACCGCCACCTCCTTAAGCACGCTCCGACTCTGCTCCAAGCTCTTCTGCACTGCCAACCACCACCAACGACCCTGCTGCTTCACCTACTCTTCATGGGAACGAGTAGATGCTCTATGTCTTCAAACCTTTTTGGTCCTTCCTGACAAAAGGGGGAGAAGCATATGAGTTTGATAGTCTTCAAGCGGGTCCATATGGGCGGGCGCTTTATATTTTGCTTCGTGCTTACAACTCTCGTTTTTCTACATTTGGTTCTTTGAGTTGTAACACTTAAACTCGATGGTCGTCTGCTACTTATTTGCCACCTTGTGTTGCGATGATAAATTCCGCATGTGCGACGATAAATTCCGCACTTAGATCATTCTGCAGACGTCCATTTTCCATTATGCGTGTCATTATCTTCACATACTTTCTCATGCATAGTGGATTGTCATCATAAGTTGAAGTGGATCTCCACAAGTACAACCTGCCATGTGCATTTGCATTCCAAAAGCAAATTACTTATATGCACATCTTCAGGGGGAGCCGTTGCAACTTATGAAGACAATTCCTTATCCTTTGCAATTTCACAGACTATATTCCCCGTTGAAAACTTCAACTAGTTTGTCATCAATCACCAAAAGGGGGAGATTGTAAGTGCATCTAGTGCCACCCCTAGTTGGTTTTGGAGTATTGACGACAAACCTAGCTGAGGGACTAATGTGTTTGTGAGAATTGCAGGATAACACAGGTAGAAGTCCCTCATTGATTCGGTTTTCCTACCAGAGATGACCCCTAAAAATGTATGAAGACATTGAAGTCAAAGGTGGTATATGAAGATATTCACATTGAAGACTATGACAAGAGAAGACATCGCATGAAGCCTATGGAGCTCGAAGACTTAGATCTTTCGTAGTTCTTTTTCTTCCTCTTTGTTGAGTCATAGGAACCATCGTACTATTAAGTGGGGTCCAAGAGAACCAGTCAGAATGACTGAAGTGATGCTTAAACAAAACCTATGTCTTCGAGTGAGGACTTTGAGAGCAAATCTTGTCCAGAGTCGGACAAGTCAGCTTTGCTTGTAGCCCAAGTAAATTTGTCGTGTGAGTTTGAAATCTGACTGTTGGAACACGTGTCAGTTCCTTAGTGACCAAGGGTCATTTCAGACAAATCAGGTCGGGTTGCCAAGTGGCTATAAATAGCCCACCCCCTACAACCATAAATGGTTGGTTGCTCATATTCATAGTACGGCTTTTGTCGTTTGAAAGAAACCCACCTCGAAGCCTTTGAGAGAGAATTCCTTGCAAGGATAAAGCCCTAACCACCCAGAGCCAAAGAGAATTAGGCATCACTTAAGTCTTCTTGTCTGTGTGATCTGAAGACTTATTACACTTGAGGACTGTGCATCCTCCAGCCGGTTAGGCGTCGCGTTCTGAGCATCCAAGAGACATTGTGGATTGCCGGTGAACAAAGTCTGTGAAGGTTTGGGAGTCTACCTTGAAGACTTACCAGAGTGATTGGGCGAGGTCTGTGTGACCTTAGCTCAAGGGGAATACGGTGAGGACTGGGTGTCCTGAGCTGCGTGTTCAGGACTGGGTGCCCGGGACTGTGTGTCCTAAGGTTTAAATACCTAGCCGCCCTAACCAGACGTACAGTTGTCACACCAACTGGAACTGGTCCAACAAATCATTGTCTTCAATGGGTCACTGGTTTCATCTTCCCTTCCCTTTACTTACTGTTACTCCTTGTGAAGTCATTGTATGATTGCACTATCTTTTATCTTCATTGAGTGACTGCGTTTTCTGTTTGGCTTCATAATATCTTCCTACCTGATCCTTACTACATTGCTGCTATTAGTCATTATGCTTTCACTCCATTGAATACTTGACTATGGCTTGCCAAGTGTAGTCTACCTTCCGCTGCAGGGTAATAGGTTTATTTCTATCGTTTGTCTTCATAACTTCCACTTTTTGAAGACTTTCATAAAAATCGCCTATTCACCCCCCCTCTAGTCGATATAACGCACTTTCACAAACAATTGGCTTCTTATCAAGCAAGATGGTTTCATAGAAGTCCTGCTCCTCCTTGGTGTGGACCCTGTAATCCACAGCAGTCCTTCTCCTCACAGCATATGGATCAGTTTGTCTCCAAAGTCTAAGACATGCATCCTTCCTGATGTTCATGTCTTCTGCCACTGGATAACTATCATCATGGTCAAGGATCTTGGGCTTAAGCTTCCTAAGAACTTGGGCTTCAGCATCTTCTTGATCAATCTCAGGCACTGGGGCCTTATTCTTTTCAGCAGCTGGAAAATTCCTTGTGTTCCTCTTGGGTGCAGTCTTTGGAGCTGGAGCAGAAGCTTTGGGAGATGTCTTGGGCTTAGAAGAGGCAGCCCCAGACTTGATGGCATCTCTGATCAGCTTTTGAGACTTTGATGCTGGTGCATCATCTTCTTCCTCTTCTTCTTCTTCTTCTTCTTCTTCTTCTTCTTCTGGATCTTCCTTCATAGAGGATCTTCCAATGACTTTGGAAATGGTCTTCTTGACCCCCTCTTTCTTTTTTTGCCCTCTCCAGCAGCCGCTTCAACATTTGACTTGGAAGTTTCAATAGTTGAGGCTCTTGCCTTTGACATGGAAACTCTATTAGCAGGTGCCTTCTGGTTCAGTCTTGGCTTAGTTGCAGCAATAGTAGCAACATATTCCTTTTTCAACACCTTCTTCTTGGAGCTCACTTCCTCCTTAGCAGCCACATAATCCTCATTTTCCGAGTCTGAGTTTATCTTCTGCCTTGTCCTTGTAGCTTCCTTGGGCAAGTTGCTTGGGGTACTCCTGTTACCCTCATCATAGCTGCTAGAGGGACTAGTGCCATCACTCAGGTTCATCTGCTCTTCTGACTTATTCTGGCTATCACTCTGATCTACATACTGGCAAAGCAAACAGACAACTAACCCTATGAATAGTTATATATGAGATAGAGTGGATGAGCATCACAAGGTGCAGAGATTTTGCAAAACAAATGAGTCAAAAACTTGGTTTTAGTTTTCCACAGAAAGCATTTCGGAGCTACGGATTTGTTAAACTCGGTGACACCGAAGCAACTTTTGGAGTCTAAAGTAGTGAAATCAGCCAGATTAAGACACAGTTCGGTGACTCCGAGTTTGCTAGGGTTTCACCAATTTGCAACTTATGGTCAGACCGAAAAGTGCAAGTGCAATGGCCTAGGGAAAATTGGTGAGACCGATTTCCACAACTCGGTCAGTCCGAGATGAGTTCTGCGGAAAGCTAACCCTAAATTTTTGAATCAAATCTAATCTATGGGACGTTCTTGCTAGACAGGATTATCTCATACGTGGTAAAGAACATGGCATTGACCTTGTGCTCAGAATCGGAGAAAAAGAATGCACAAGGGGTCGAACTCATACCCTAGTTCGGTGATGAGCTTGCTACGGCGGCAACGGCGGCATTGAAATCCGTTGACGACACGGAAACCAGTGGCGGGAGGTCACTGGCAGCGAGAGGACGATCCGGAGACCCGAGGCGGTAGAGCAGGACACGCGCGGGCTGAGGGGTTTTGGAGATATTTCCAAAATTCGACCCGATGGTATATATATCGTGACCCTGTCGGTGTGACCGAGTGGAACAACTCGGTGGCACCAAGATGCGGAATCGCAAGCGGTTACTGCAACTCCGTGTGACCGAAAAGTTCTAATCGGTTGCACCGAGATTGAAAACCTAGATCAACTCAATGAACTCGGTCAGACCGAAAAGGATGAATCGGTCAGACCGAAATGCACAAAGAGGTTTTGGAAGTTTAAGTCTATGACGAATCGGGGACTCCGAGTGCTCCTCACACAAAGTGTTTGAATCTGACTTGATCAAACTTTGTGATGTAGTATGAATAGAGTTTGAGTCAAGAAAAGCATAGATAGCTAGAGGGAGTTCTTAGGCATTCTTGTCAATCCATTTGGCAGGAGAAGAAAAGCCAAACAATCATATCAACAAATGGATGTCCTCGAATGAGTAAAATATGCAACCAACATGCTCACACAATAAAATGGCAAATGAAATATGTGACAAAGCATGCACAAAGACTCTAGCATATATCAAGCAATTGGCGATGACTAGGTCATCTATATATGAGTATATTGACTGAGGAGTGAAATGAGAATATTTGATCGTAGGTCATACTCATCCTTTAAGCACAAGTGGGGTTACCACTTTTACATAAAGCATTGTTTGTGTTCACACCATTAGAGTTGCTTTAGCTCAAACCTTAGAGTAAAGCTCCCCCTAGATGTGATATCCCCCCTAAGAGGGATGAACTAACCTTGGGTTTTGTCGATGATGACTTCATGTAGATGTTGAAGATGTGGATGCTCAATGTTGATGTAGATCATTCGAAGCAATCCATTTGAGTGAGTTGCACTTTCAATACCTACATGGGTTACTCCCACAAGGAACAAACAAAGATATCCATAGACATAGAGTGTAGTTCACACAAGATGATGTCCATGAAAGCATTACTTGTCACTTGTCTTACCAAGAAGAGGGTTTGTGACTCCTTGAACTAGTGCAATATGTGGAGGTTATTTGCACTTGTTATCGCCAAAATGATATGAGTGAAGTATGTTGGCGGAGTCACCCTCAAGAACTCTCTAGTTCTTCTTCTTCTGGGTCCACATAAACTTGATGGGAATCCTTGGAGTTGTAGTCGTACTTGATGAAGTAGAATGATGACCCACAAGTATAGGGGATCGCAACAGCTTTCGAGGATAGAGTATTCAACCCAAATTTATTGATTCGACACAAGGGGAGCCAAAGAATATTCTCAAGTATTAGCAACTGAGTTGTCAATTCAACCACACCTGGAAACTTAGTATCTGCAGCGAAGTGTTTAGTAGCAAAGTAATATGATAGTGATGGTAATGGTAACAAAAGAGTAACGAAAGCAAAGTTATGTTTTTGGTATTTTGCAGTGATTGTAACAATAGCAACGGGAAAGTAAATAAGCGTAAACCAGTATATGGAAAGCTCGTAGGCATCGGATCAATGATGGATAATTATGCCGGATGCGGTTCATCATGTAACAGTCATAACATAGGGTGACACAGAACTAGCTCCAATTCGTCAATGTAATGTAGGCATGTATTCCGAATATAATCATACGTGCTTATGTAAAAGAACTTGCATGGCATCTTTTGTCCTACCCTCCCGTGACAGCGGGGTCCTAATGGAAACTAGGGGATATTAAGGCCTCCTTTTAATAGAGAACCGGAACAAAGCATTAGCACATAGTGAATACATGAACTCCTCAAACTACGGTCATCACCGGTAAGTATCCCGATTATTTTCACTTCGGGGTTAACGGATCATAACACATAATAGGTGACTATAGACTTGCAAGATAAGATCAAGAACTCTCATATATTGATGAAAACATAATAGGTTCAGATCTGAAATCATGGCACTCGGGCCCTAGTGACAAGCATTAAGCATAGCAAAGTCATAGCAACATCAATCTCAGAACATAGTGGATACTAGGGATCAAACCCTAACAAAACTAACTCAATTACATGATAAATCTCATCCAACCCATCACCGTCCAGCAAGCCTACGATGGAATTACTCATGCACGGCGGTGAGCATCATGAAATTGGTGATGGAGGATGGTTGATGATGACGACGGCGACGAATCCCCCTCTCCGGAGCCCCGAACGGACTCCAGATCAGCCCTCCCGAGACGTTTTAGGGCTTGGCGGTGGCTCCGTATCGTAAAACGCGATGAATTCTTCTCTCCTATTTTTTCTCCCCGAAAGCAGATATATAGAGTTGGAGTTGGAGTCGGGAGGTCTCCAGGGAGCCCACGAGGTAGGGGGGCGCACCCCAGGGGGGGGGCCCACCCTCATGGAAATG
Organism: Triticum urartu; assembly: GCF_056163025.1. Classification (NCBI taxonomy): domain Eukaryota; kingdom Viridiplantae; phylum Streptophyta; class Magnoliopsida; order Poales; family Poaceae; genus Triticum; species Triticum urartu. Next base: position 225,619,321 of record NC_141878.1, read on the forward strand.
GTGTGGGCCCCCTGGTCTTCATCTTTGGCGAGGATTTATTATTATTTATTGTAAGATATTCCGTAGAGTTTCAGGTCATTCCGAGAACTTTTGTTTTCTGCACATAAAACAACATCATGGCAATTCTGCTGAAAACAGTGTCAGTCTGGGTTAGTTCCATTCAAATCATACAAGTTAGAGTCCAAAACAAGGGCAAAAGTGTTTGGAAAAGTAGATACGACGGAGACGTATCAACTCCCCCAAGCTTAAACCCTTGCTTGTCCTCAAGCAATTCAGTTGACAAACTGAAAGAAATAAAGAAAAACTTTTACAAACTCTGTTTGCTCTTGTTGTTGTAAATATGTCAAGCTAGCATTCAAGCTTTCAGCAAAGATTATAACTAACCACATTTGTAATAATTCTCAGGTCTCATGATTACCCATATCAATAGCATAATCAACTAACAAGCCATAATATTAAATCTCGGATGACAACACTTTCTCAAAACAATCATAATATGATATAACAACATGGTATCTCGCTAGCCCTTTCTGAGACCACAAAATATAAATGCAGAGCACCTTTAAAGATCAAGGACTGACTAGACATTGTAATTCATGGTAAAATAGATCCAATCATAGTCACACCCAACATAAATTATCAGTAATGAATGCAAATGACAGCGGTGCTCTTCAACTGGTGCTTTTAATAAGAGGGTGATGACTCAACATAAAAGTAAATAGATAGGCCCTTCGCAGAGGGAAGCAGAGATTTGTAGAGGTGCCAGAGCTCGGTTTTGAAATAGAGGTGAATAATATTTTGAGCGGTATACTTTCATTGTCAACATAACAACCAAGAGATGGCGATATCTTCCATGTTACACACATTATAGGTGGTTCCCAAACAGAATGGTAAAGTTTAAACTCCCCCTCCACCAACAAACATCAATCCATGGCTTGCTCGAAACAACGAGTGCCTCCAACATACATCAGGTCCCAGGGGGAGTTTTGTTTTGCAATTATTTTTGATTTAATTTGCATAAATAATGGGACTGGGCATCCCGGACCAGCCATTTTCTCATGAGTGAGGAGCGGAGTCCACTCCTCTTGAGAATAACCCGCCTAGCATGGAAGATAGAGGCAGCCCTGGTTGATACATGAGCTATTCGAGCATACAAAACATGATGATTATTTGAAGGTTTAGAGTTTGGCACATACAAATTTAACTGGAACGGCAGGTTGATACCGCATATAGGAAGGTATAGTGGACTCATCTGGAATAACTTTGGGGTTTAAAGGGATTGGATGCACAAGCAGTATTCCCGCTTAGTATAGGTGAAGGCTAGCAAAAGACTGGGAAGCGACCAGCTAGTGAGCGACAACAGCCATGTACATGCATTAAAATTAATGAACATTGGATGCAAGCATTAGTAGGATATAATCCACCATGAACATAAATATCGTGAAGGCTATGTTGATTTGTTTCAACTACATGCATGAACATGTGCCAAGTCAAGTCACTTAAATCATTCAAAGGAGGATACCACTCCATCATACCACATCATAACCATCTCAATAGCATGTTGGCACGCAAGGTAAACCATTATAACTCATAGCTAATCAAGCATGGCACAAGCAACTATGATCTCTAATTGTCATTGCAAACATGTTTATTCATAACAAGCTAAATCAAGAACGATGAACTCATCATATTTACAAAAACAAAAGAGGTCGAGTTCGTACCAGCTTTTCTCATCTCAGTCAATCCATCATATATCATCATAATTGCCTTTCACTTGCACGACCGAATGATGTGAATAATAATAAGAGTGCGCGTGCATTGGACTAAGCTGGAATCTGCAGGCATTCAATAAACAGGAGAAGACAAGGCAATGTGGGGTCTTTTGTGAGATAAACAATAATGCATATAAGACCCATTTCAACAATTTAATTATCGTCTTCTCCTATCGACCCACAAAGAAAGAACAGAAATAAAACTATTTACACGGGAAAGCTCCCAACAAGCAAAAGAAGAACAGGAAATATTTATGGGTTTTCTTTTTCAATTACTACTACAAGCATGGAAATTAAATTAATTAAAAGCTACAACTAATTTTTTGGTTTTTTCTTAAGGTTTATTAAACACACAAGAAGAAAGCATAAAAAAGGAAAATAAACTAGCATGGATGATGCAATGAAAAAGTATGAGCACCGACATCTAGCAATGAGTGAGTGTGAACATAAATGTAATGTCGGTGAGAAATATGTACTCCCCCAAGCTTAGGCTTTTGGCCTAAGTTGGTCTATGGCCACGGCTGGCCTGGCTGATATCCATAATAATAGTTGTTGGGGTCATACTGTGATGCAGGGGCTATCGCCTCCTGAGCTGCAGTGTGGCGACGAGCGGCCTCCGCTCTCCTCTCGTACTCATCTGCCTCCTGTCTGGTAATAGTATATCCTCCTCTTGCCTGATAATCAAAGAAAGCAGGAGCAGGGAGAGTAATACGGACAGCACAGCGTCTGTCAAAGATTAGTCAGTACTGGAGAGGTGATTCGTTCCTCTCGACAAAATGGTGAGAAACCATAGAAACAAAATCTAAATAAGTAGGAGGCAACTCCATGTCTCCTTCACAAACGTCTAGCTCAAGAAATTTAGCTAAGCGGGTTGCATAAATTCCTCCAAAGAAATCTCCATTATATCTATTATGATGCAACCTACGAGCTACAATGGCTCCCACATGATAAGATTGGTCTCCTGACACAGCACTCTTGAGAATGCTAAGGTCAGGGACACACATGTGACATGCTTCATCCTTAGCATTTATGCACCTACCTATGAAGAGAGCAAAATAATGTATAGTAGGAAAGTGAATGCTCCCTATGGTAGCTTGCGTTATATCTCTAGATTCCCCTACAGTTATACTAGCAAGAAAGTTTCTAAATTCAGATTTAGGGGGATCCCTAACACTACCCCATTGTGGAAGTTTGCAAGCAAAAGTGAAATCCTCTAAGTCCATGGTATAAGATTTGTCATAAAGATCAAACATGACTGAAGGAGAATTACGTGAAGATGAATACTCAAACCTCCTCACAAAAGAGCTTGTGAGATCATGATATTGGGGGCATTTGTCTGCCTCAAAGTCCTCAAGACCGGCATTACGCAAATATGCGTTAAATTCTTCTTTAATTCCCACTCGATCCATAAAATTTTCAGAAGGCCACTCACAAGGACGCACTGGAGCGTCTCTTGGTGGCTCTTCATCAGCATCACACATTGCAAGCCTGGGTCCTTGCTTCCTTAAAGAACCACCTGGGAACATTTTCCTAAGCATATTTCTTCCTCTGAAAAATTCTGAAAATTTTTAGTAACTTCAAAATAAAAGTAAACCAAACTCAATAATATTGATAGCAACTACTCCTACAAGTGCCTAGGGCCTATATCATGCATCAAAACTACTTTTGACCATATAAATTTGACATGCAAGATCAAGAACAGGGTCACCTAAGCAACACAAATTTGCAATGAATAAAGCACTAGAAAAAAAACTAATTGGATCAATGGAGGAGTCACATACCAAGGAACAATCTCCCCAAGCAGTTTTGTGAGAGGTGCTTTGCGCAAGGAGATCGAAAATGGCAGCAAAGAGGGCTAGAATTCGTGCTTGAGTTTGTTTTTCGTGTTTGTGGGAGGAAGAAGAAGAGGATGGGTGTAGGAATAAGTGGAGGAGGGCCACCCAGGGCCCATGAGGCAGGGGGCACGCCCTAGAGGGGTGGGCGCGCCCTCCACCCTCGTGGCAAGGTGGTTGGCCCCCCTGGTGTGTTCTTTGTTCCATAAATCCTCAAATATTTTAGAAAAAACATATTTAATTTTTAGGGCATTTGGAGAACTTTTATTTTCGAGGTATTTTTATATTGCACGGATAATTAGATAACAGACAGAAAAATATTTATTTTTATTTTATTTCAACTAAATAACAGAAAGTATAGAGAGGGTACATAAAGTTGTGCTTCTAGTTTCATCCATCTCATGCTCATCAAAAGGAATCCACTAACAAGGTTGCTCAAGTATTGTTAACAAACTCATTCCGATTAACATGAAACCGGCGAAATTTCAAATAACACTAGGTTACCTCAACGGGGATATGCACATCCCCAATAATAAGTATATCATATTTCTTCTTGACAGTAGGAAGAGGAAATTCAAAACCTCCAAATATAATCGATGGATTTTTTTCGATAGAATTGATACTATGAACTTGAGGTTGTTTCCTCGGAAAGTGTACCATATGCTCATTACCATTAACATGAAAAGTGACATTGCCTTTGTTGCAATCAATAACAGCCCCTGCAGTATTAAGAAAAGGTCTTCCAAGAATAATAGACATACTATCGTCCTCAGGAATATCAGGAATAACAAAGTCCGTTAAAATAGTAACGATTGCAACCACAATAGGCACGTCCTCACAGATACCGACAGGTATAGCAGTTGATTTATCAGCCATTTGCAAAGATATTTCAGTAGGTGTCAACTTATTCAAGTCAAGTCTACGATATAAAGAGAGAGGCATAACACTAACACTGGCTCCAAGATCACATAAAGCAGTTTTAACATAGTTTCTTTTAATGGAGCATGGTATAGTAGGTACTACTGGATCTCCAAGTTTCTTTGGTATTCCACCCTTAAAAGTATAATTAGCAAGCATGGTGGAACTTTCAGCTTCTGGTATCTTTCTTTTATTTGTAACAATATCTTTCATGTACTTAGCATAAGGATTCATTTTGATCATATCAGTCAATCGCATACGCAAAAAGATAGGTCTAATCATTTCAGCAAAGCACTCAAAATCCTCATCATCCGTTTTCTTGGATGGTTTGGGAGGAAAGGGCATGGCTTTCTGAACCCAAGGCTCCTCTTTCTTTACCATGTTTCCTAGCAACAAAGTCTTTCTTATCATAATGTTGATTCTTTGATTGTGGGTTGTCAAGATCAACAGCAGGTTCAATTTCTACATCATTATCATTACTAGGTTGAGCATCATTATGAACATCATCATTAACATTTCCATTAGGTTCATGTTCATTGCCAGATTCTGTTTCAGCATCAGACATAGAGATATCATTTGGACTATCAGGTGGTTCAGCAATAGGTTCACTAGAAGTTTGCACAGTTCTATCATTTTTCTTTTTCTTCTTTTTAGAAGAACTAGGTGCATCAATATTATTTCTCTAAGAATCTTGCTCAATTCTCTTAGGGTGGCCTTCAGGATACAAAGTTCCTGAGTCATTCTACCAGTTCTAGTAGCCACTTTAACAGCATAATTATTTTTCTTACTATTTATCTCATTGAGCAATTCTTTTTGAGCTTTAAGTACTTGTTCTACTTGAGTAGTAACCATAGAAGCATGTTTGCTAACAAGTTTAAGTTCACCTCTAATATTAGCCATATAATCACCCACGTATTTAATCATATCAGCATCTTGTTTTAATTGTCTACCAAAATAAGCATTGAAGTCTTCTTAAACATAAAATTATCAAACTCATCCAAGCATTGACTAGTAATTTTAGCAGGAGGGATTTCAGCTTTATCATATCTATAAAGAGAATTTACCTTTACTACATGTGTCGAGTTATCGAGGTCTGGAGGTTCTTCAATAAATAAAGGATTCAGATCATATGTTTCTTCAATAGGCGGTAAATTAAGACCATGTATTTATTCAATAGGAGGTAAATTCTTAACATATTCCGCTTTAATACATTTTTCTTTCATAGATTTCTTTGCCTCTTGCATATCTTCGGGACTGTGAAATGGAATACCCCTTTTCTTCGGAGTTGGTTTAGGAATAGGGTCATTAATTGGAGCAAGAGCTGGCTCAAGAGGTGCCCAATTATTTTCATTTGTCAACATATTGTTCAATAAAATTTCAGCTTCATCCGGCGTTCTTTCCCTGAAAAGAGAACCAGCACAACTATCCAGGTAATCTCTAGAAGCATCGGTTAGCCCATTATAAAAGATATCAATTATTTCATTTTTCTTAAGAGGATGATCAGGCAAAGCATTAAGTAACTTGAGAAGCCTCCCCCAAGCTTGTGGGAGACTCTCTTCTTTAATTTGCACAAAGTTGTATATTTCCTTTAAAGCAGCTTGTTTCTTATGAGCAGGGAAATATTTAGCAGAGAAGTAATAGATCATATCCCGGGGACTACGCACACAACCAGGATCAAGAGAATTAAACCATATTTTAGCATCACCCTTTAATGAGAACGGAAATATTTTAAGGATATAAAAGTAGCGAGATCTCTCATCATTAGTGAACAGGGTGGCTATATCATTTAATTTAGTAAGATGTGCCACAACAGTTTCAGATTCATAGCCATGAAAAGGATCAGATTCAACTAAAGTAATTATATCAGGATCAACAGAGAATTCATAATCATTATCAGTAACACAGATAGGTGAAGTAGCAAAAGCAGGGTCAGGTTTCATCCTAGCATTTAGAGATTGCTTATTCCATTTAGCTAATAACCTTTTGAGTTCATATCTATCTTTGCAAGCTAAAATGGCTAAAGAAGCTTCTTGATCAAATAAATAACCCTTAGGAATAACAAGTGATTCTTCATCATCACTTTCATCATCATAATCAAATTCAATATTTTCAATCTCTCTAGCCCTAGCAAGTCGTTCCTCGAGAAAATCACCAAGTGGCACAGTAGTATCAAGCATATAAGTAGTTTCATCATAAGTATCATGTATAGCAGAAGTAGCATCATCAATAACATGCGACATATCAGAACGAATAGCAGAAGCAGGTTTAGGTGTCGCAAGCTTACTCAAAACAGAAGGTGAATCAAGTGCAAAGCTAGATGGCAGTTCCTTACCTCCCCTCATAGTTGAGGGATAAATTGTTGTCTTAGCGTCTTTCAAGTTCTTCATAGTGTCCAGCAAACATAAATCCCAAGTGAATCAAAGAATAGAGCTATGCTCCCCGGCAACGGCACCAGAAATTAGTCTTGATGACCCACAAGTAGAGGGGATCGCAACAGCTTTCGAGGGTAGAGTATTCAACCCAAATTTATTGATTCGACACAAGGGGAGCCAAAGAATATTCTCAAGTATTAGCAGTTGAGTTGTCAATTGAACCACACCTGGAAACTTAGTATCTGCAGCAAAGTGTTTAGTAGCAAAGTAATATGATAGTGATGGTAACGGTAACAAAAGAGTAACGAAAGCAAAGTAATGTTTTTGGTATTTTGTAGTGATTGTAACAATAGCAACGGGAAAGTAAATAAGCGTAATCCAGTATATGGAAAGCTCGTAGGCATCGGATCAATGATGGATAATTATGCCGGATGCGGTTCATCATGTAACAGTCATAACATAGGGTGACATAGAACTAGCTCCAATTCGTCAATGTAATGTAGGCATGTATTCCGAATATAGTCATATGTGCTTATGGAAAAAAAACTTGCATGACATCTTTTGTCCTACCCTCCCGTGGCAGCGGGGTCCTAATGGAAACTAAGGGATATTAAGGCCTCCTTTTAATAGAGAACCGGAACAAATCATTAGCACATAGTGAATACATGAACTCCTCAAACTATGGTCATCACCGGTAAGTATCCCGATTATTGTCACTTCGGGGTTAACGGATCATAACACATAATAGGTGACTATAGACTTGCAAGATAAGATCAAGAACTCTCATATATTGATGAAAACATAATAGGTTTAGATCTGAAATCATGGCACTCGGGCCCTAGTGACAAGCATTAAGCATAGCAAAGTCATAGCAACATCAATCTCAGAACATAGTGGATACTAGGGATCAAACCCTAACAAAACTAACTCGATTACATGATAAATATCATCCAACCCATCACCGTCCAGCAAGCCTATGATGGAAATACTCACGCACGGCGGTGAGCATCATGAAATTGGTGATGGAGGATGGTTGATGATGATGACGAATCCCCCTCTCCGGAGCCCCGAACGGACTCTAGATCAGCCCTCGCGAGAGGTTTTAGGGCTTGGCGGCGGCTCCATATCGTAAAACGCGATGAATTCTTCTCTCCTATTTTTTTCTCCCCGAAAGCAGATATATAGAGTTGGAGTTGGAGTCGGGAGGTCTCCAGGGGGCCCACGAGGTAGGGGGCGCGCCCTAGGGGGGGCACCCCCCACCCTCGTGGAAAGAGTGTGGGCCCCCTGGTCTTCATCTTTGGCGAGGATTTTTTATTATTTGTTGTTAGATATTCCGTGGAGTTTCAGGTCATTCCGAGAACTTTTGTTTTCTGCACATAAAACAACATCATGGCAATTCTGCTGAAAACAGCGTCAGTCCGGGTTAGTTCCATTCAAATCATACAAGTTAGAGTCCAAAACAAGGGAAAAGTGTTTGGAAAAGTAGATACAACGGAGACGTATCATAGAACTTGATGTAGTCTTGGGAACCCACTTGACCAAGGCCTTGGGAGCTTCTTCAAATGCATCAATCTCCTCTTGAAGCCTGTCCTTGCCTTTTTGCTTATGGTCTTGTGGTGGAAGATCATCTTGAGCTTGTGTCCTCTTGAAAGAAGTAGGATCATACTTCTCTTGTTGAGGAACAAACTTCGTCTTGGGGTATTGATCTTCTTCCCACTCAACTCCATTGGCATTGAACTTTCGTTCAAAACCAACACCTTGATTCTTCTGGTGTCTTCCTTGCTTGCGTACAATTTCCTCAAATTGCTTACTTCTGGCAAGGCTCTTGTAAACACCTTTCTCTATAATTCCCTTCAATAAGCTATTTTCTTGCTCAAGTGTAACTTGGCTAAGAGAATCATTAGTGGAATCAAGAGAACTACTAGAAGCAAAAACATTGGATTTAACATGACTATTGTTACTACTAGAAGAAGAATCTTTCTTACTCTTGTTGCTAGATTTTACTTGTGGCATGTAAGTAGACAAGAGTAGACGCTTGGCAATGTAAGAAGAACTTTTCTTGCGAAGATCATCATTGATTGCTTTTAAGAACCCATGCTCTTGCTTTAGATTGAGCATTTCAAAGCGTAGCTTCTCATGAGTCTTTAAAAGTTCTCGATGACCTTCTAAGGTAGTTTCATGAGCTAACTTAAGAGTGTTTAGTTCTTTAGTTAGATGCTCAATCTCCTTCTTATCATCATCATTCCTTTTATCTTGATTAGCATGATTAATAGCAATTTCATCATAGTTTTCATCACTAGAGTTGTCAACAAGTAAATCATCATCACCTAGCAAATCATCTTCATCACTATTGAAATCAACATACTCGGGGTGTGATACCTTTGGGCCTTTAGCCATGAAGCATCTTCCAATTCCTCCATTTGGTGAGTCAAATATGTCATAGGAGTTGGTTGACACAAGTGCTAGACCGGCAACACCTTCATCTTGAGTATATTCGGAGTCAGAGTGATTACTTCTCTCGGAGTGATTGTCGAAGTCGCAACCGGATACCCATTCACTAACATGAGCTTGATGTCTTCGTTTTGTGTAACTCCTTGATGACTTGTCCTTCCTTTTCGAATCCTTGCTTCTGCGAGAGGTTCTTCATTCGTAACAATCATCTCTACTCCTTCTCTATCTTGGAGGTGATTCTTCTCTTCTACTTCTCCTTTTGGGTGAGTCTTCTCTTCTTTTGTAGGGAGCCGTACACTCATTGGAGTAGTGTCCGGGTCTTCCACAATTGTAGCAATTATGCTCACGACTAGAAGATCTTTTGTCATTGTAGGACCTTGACTTGGAACTTCTTTCTTTGCTTCTACTCTTGTAGAACTTGTTGGAATTCTTCACCATTAGGCTCAATTCTTCATTGAAGGCTTGTTTCTCACTTGATGATGTACGAGATTCACATGAGCCTTTGTAAGCACTACTAGAGTTGTTGTGAAGCTCTTCCTTATCCTTGAGTGACATCTCATGAGCAACAATCCTTCCAATCACTTCCGCTGTCTTGAGATCTTTGTAATTGGGCATCATTTGGAACAATGTGCACACGGTATCATATTTTCCATCCAAGGATCTTAGGATATTCTTGATGATGAATCTATCGGTCATCTCTTCACTTCCTAAGGCGGCAATCTCATTTGTGATGAGAGCAAGCCTATAGTACATTTCAGCAACACCTTCACCATCCTTCATTTTGAACTTGTCAAGTTGACTTTGAAGCACATCCAATTTGGATTCCTTGACGGAGTTGGTACCTTCATGCATATCAATCAAAGTATCCCGAATTTCCTTCGCATTCTCAAGACAGCTGATTTTGTTGAATTCTTTGGGGCACAATCCATTGAAGAGGTTATCGCAAGCTTGAGCATTGTATTGCAGCATCTTCAACTCTTCCGCGGTAGCTTCACGGTTTGGTTCTTTCCCATTAAAGAATTCACCTTGCAAGCCAATACACACAATAGCCCAAACGGCTGGATTATGTCCAAGAATATGCATTTTCATCTTATGCTTCCAACTAGCAAAATTATTACCATCAAAGTACGGACCTCTACGGTGGTAATTTCCCTCGCTTGACGCCATACTATCCTAGGTTGTGAAACCAAGGCTATGATCAACAAAAGCTATGGAAATCAAGGCAAATGGAGACCAAAGCTCTGATACCACTTATAGGATCGAAAGTATGTCTAGAGGGGGGTGATTAGACTACTTGACCAAATGAAAATCTAGCCTTTTCCCAATTTTAAGTTTTGGCAGATTTTAGCAACTTAGCACAAGTCAAGCAATCAACCTACACATGCAAGTCTAACAGTATAGCAGCGGAATGTAAAAACATTGCACATGAAGGTAAAGGGAGGAGTTTGGAGGGAGCAAACGCAATGTAGACACGGAGATTTTTGGCGTGGTTCCAATAGGTGGTGCTATCGTGCATCCATGTTGATGGAGACTTCAACCCACGAAAGGTAACGGCTGCGCGAGTCCACGGAGGGCTCCACCCACGAAGGGTCCACGAAGAAGCAACCTTGTCTATCCCACCATGGCCATCTCCCACGAAGGACTTGCCTCACTAGGGTAGATCTTCACAAAGTAGGCGATCTCCTTGCCCTTACAAACTCTTTGGTTCAACTCCACAATCTTGACGGAGGCTCCCAAGTGACATCTAAGCAATCCAGGAGACACCACTCTCCAAAATGTAATAGATGGTGTGTTGATGATGAACTACTTGCTCTTGTGCTTCAAATGATAGTCTCCCCAACACTCAACTCTGTCTCACAGATTTGGATTTGGTGGAAAGATGATTTGAGTGGAAATCAACTTGGGGAAGGCTAGAGATCAAGATTCTTATGGCTGGAATTGTATATCTTGGTCTCAACACATGAGTAGGTGGTTCTCTCTCAGAAAATGTATGTTGGAAGTGTAGGCACGTTCTGATGGCTCTCTCCACGAATGAAGAGTGGGTGGAGGGGTATATATAGCCTCCACACAAAATCTAACCATTACACACAATTTACCAAACTCGGCGACACCGAATCATGAAACTCGGTCAGACCGATTTAGTTCAAAATGTGAACATTAGGCTTTTCGGTGGGACCGACATGTCAACTCAGTGGGGCCGATTTCATTAGGGTTAAGGCAGAACGTAATCTCGGTGAGACCGATGACATAAACTCGGTAAGACCGATTTCTGTAATAGGCAAACAGAGAGTTGGTTAGGCAAACTCGGTGGGAATAAATCAGTCATTTCGGTGAGACCAAAACGTTACGAAAGGGAAATAGAGAGTTTGCATTGCGAACTCGGTGGGACCGATCGCTCATCTCAGTTAGACCGAAACATTATGAAGGGAAATAGAGAGTTTGTAATCCCATCTCGGTGAGACCGAGATCCCTATCGGTGACACTGAACTGACTAGGGTTTCTGGCTATGGCTGCGTCAAAAGAACTCAGTGGCGCCGGATAGATCAAATCGGTGGGGCTGAGTTTGACTTTTGGTTTGGGATATATGTGGATATGAGAAACTGGTTGAGGACTTTTGGAGCATATCACTAAGCATTTTGAGCAAGCAAGCCATTAAGCAACACCTCATCCCCTTTTAATAGTATTGGCTTTTCCTATGGACTCAATGTGATCTTGGATCACTAAAATGTAAAAGGTAGAGTCTTGGGCTTGAGCCAATGTGTGTCCTTAGCATTTTGAGGGGTCCACATTCCTAGTCCATGCCATGCCAATCATTGAACTTTCTGAAATGATCACCTTGAAAGAGCATTAGTGCAATGAGCTATATGTTGTTAGGAATTACCATAACCACCCAGGGATAGTTGCACTTTCAGACGCCCTTATATTTTGCCGGCTCATCACCATGACTGTAACCCACCAAAATGTAGAAATTAATCCACTGCTATGCTGGCTCACCTGTCCAGCAGCTTAGCAATCATTAGTAATTATGTCATCTTACCTTTCACCACAATTAATAGTCCCATCTCATCACATAGTTAATGTGGTGAGTTATCGCTTCTGTCAGATTACGGGTTCCGCAGACCCTTGAGAGGTTCGAAAAATGGGGTGCGCATGAAGAACACTCTCTCCCTAGCTCACTCGCCTAGCTGGACGAACCCAAAGAACGAGTGACACAGAGATTTATCCTGGTTCGGGCCACCTTGCAGTGTAATACCCTACTCCAGCTTTGTGGTGGATTGCCTTGAGGGGCTAAGAATGAACTAGTACAATGGATGAACAGCCTCAGGAGGTGAGGTGTTCTTGAGCTCGACAAGCTGGTGGGTGTGAGGATGGTCTGAATGATCCGTCTGTGGGGACCCCGACTCATAAGTTGTGATCATCGAATGCACGTGTACAGTGATCCCAGAGATCAATGCTCACTGAACACACAGAAGCTGAATAACAAGAGTCTTACATCCATACATACCGTATTACACAAGTAGGACCATTATGGTCAAGTCTTGAGTATAACATCGCAGCGGAAATCTTCGTCGATAACTTGGACCCATGCCATCTGCCTTAACCCTACAGGCATTCTGACTGGGAAGCGTCCTAGCTCGCATGTTCGTCACCGAGGTACTCTTCTTCATATCATGTTCTTTCATGCCTGGCCAATAAAATAACTAGTGGCAAGCCAATGAGTACTTTGAATGTACTCGCAAGCAACCCAGGTTTTGGTTCAAGGGACAACAATGCATGATATAGGTAAATTTTTGCGGAAAGCTAGTTTTGAGTGCAATGACATGTTCAACAACTTGTAAGACATGCATCAGGAGAATTCAATTAACCATGAGGACAGGTTACAGATATCAACATAAAAAGAGTGGGCACCAACCCAACTCAATCATGTCAAGTCCTTTGACTTGACCCAGGTAGTTTTTCCCACACACACACTGGTTTGTAAACATGTGGACGTAGCCCAAGAGCGGTTACCCAACTGTCCTTGACCGTGGACATGGCTATTCAAATAGTTTTACACTCTGCAGAGGTTGCACACTTTACCCACAAGATCCGGGGAACTTCCGTGTCATCCACGACCCGCGGTACCTCAAGTACCCGGGGTAAGCACCTGATCACTATCTTTCCCTAGATGACACTAACATGGAGTCCACTCGATTGGTAGTAACCCCCGTGCCCAACCTTTCACAACTTAAAATTGTGGAGCCTTGCTCCCATATTCATCACATACCACTGGCACGGGGTACCAACGGTGTGTCCGGTGCCCCATAAAAATGTTCTTGGCCGCCCTACCTGGCACGACCCCGTCCCGAGAGAGAGCACCAACTCTCCCCCGTCACTAGTAATGCGGGCTCCAAGCTAGTATCGGCCTAGGTAATCAATAATGCCCTTTCCCATACAAGGGTAGAGTGGTTGCGCATGTAAGGTTGGAATAATGGTCGCAACTTAAACCAATCCGTTTTGAAAACAACACACATACTTGCCTCAGTACACCACTTCGTCATCAAGTGGCTACCCAACTCATCATCTCCCCAGGGCATAAGTGGCACCCGATGGGGTTTTCGAAAAGTCTTTTGAAAATACTTTGTCTCCATCACTATGCATATTCCCGTCCCTTTTTGCGTAGCACTACTTTAGCATCCTATCTACTCCCACCGGCATAACCCTCATAAGGAGGTAGGGTCATGCAGAATGCAAGTATCAACGAGGAAGTAACAGAGGCAACCCATCAAAGTGGTTACCATCTCATCATGATTCCGATGCAACAACAATATGGTGCTATATGACATGCATAAAAAGGGTTTCATAGACATGGTCAAAGGGCTGCTTGCCTTGGTCTTCAAAGTCTTCAAGTTCTTCAAATCCTTCTCCTTCTTCTTCTTCAGCAACTTCGTCTAATACGGGATCTACTCGTCGCAAGAAATTAACGAGAAAATAAGGCAATAGTAAAACAGAAAAACCAAAGTGCTTAGAAAAATGTCAACTTATTTTTGGTAAATACTAGGGTGAAAACTAAGAAGGGGAAAATTCCTAGTTTTGGATTTGGAGTAGCAGAATAGGAGAAATGGGTTTTCAATGATTTATTTAAATGCTAAAAATCGCATTTAAATATTTATAGTGAAGAAAAGGTTGTTGGATTTGAATGAAAGTTGCCCCATAAATAGGTGGGATTATTACAAGAATTTAGGAGTTGGAATTATTGCATTTGGATAAATAATTAATTCTGTGGAATTTTTGGAAAAGCCAAAGAAAAAGAAAAAGAAAAAGGGCACTGTGCCTGCCAGGCCAGAACAGCTCTGGGGCAGCAGGCCCAGCCAGCGGGCCGGCCCAGCCGAGCCAGCGCACAGCGCGTGCACCCGCCCGTTTCAAACCTGACGGCCGAGGCCCGCAGGACAGAGAGAGAGGGGCGCGGGAACGAGGGAGAGGTTGACAGGCGGGGCCCGCCTGTCATCACTAACCCGTGGACAGGGGGGTCGCGGTGCTCACCGGCGACGATGCAGGCCACGGCGAGCTCCGGCGAGTGCGGGGATGGCTTCAGGGGACTGTCGCGCGTCGGTGGGTGGTGGACTTGGCCGGCAGGGGTGCCTGGTTCGCCGGCGACGAGGAGCTGCGGTGGAGGAGCTTCGGGAGGCGGCGACTCCGGCCGTTTCCGGTAGCTACAGAGAGGGGAAAGAAGGGGGACAGGATCAGAGGGCTGCAGGGGTTCCAGATCGAGGTAGAGGAGGAACGGGGGAGGCCTATACCTCACGAACTCCGGCGAGCCGAAGCGGCGGAGCTCGAGCTCGATCTCGAGCTCGGGTTGTCCTGGAGGAGAGTGGAGGGCACAGGGGGCCGATTTGGAGGGGTTAGGAGCGAGTGGTGGTGAGGGAGAGGCTCGGGGAGGCCCTTAAATAGGCGAACGGCTAGGTGCCGTGGACCCGTGCGCCGGCGGGCTTCTGTGCGTCGCCACAGGGCTCGGGAGGAGCTGGCACCGTGTCTGGGGTGTTTGTGAGGCTGGTCCAGTGCTAGGGGAAGGAAGAGGGGGAGCGGGGAGGGGTCAGAGACGCTGCGCGTGTGATCTCGCTCACTGGAGCTCTCGGGCGGCTGGTGCGCGTGCGAGCAGGGGCAGGAGAGAGAGGGAGGAGGGGGCCGACCAGCTGCCGTGTCCCGGAGGCCGAGGCGTCTCGTCGGGCGCGCTAGGGAGGCCCGAGGTGGCCGGAGGTGCTTGGCAGGGGGCGGCTACAGTGCGGGAGCGCACTATAGCGTGCTCCAAAGCATGCAAATGGCCGGCATGCCATTTTCTTGGCAAAGTGGGCACGGCTAAGCATGTCTGGTAGCTCTAGGGAGGAGTAAATAATATGGGGAAAGCCTTGGATGCCTTGGGTGGCCACTGGAGTGAGGAGGGAGGTGAGGAAGAGGGGTGCAAGGGCTGTCCAGAGGGGTAAAAGAGGTGGTTTCACCCCTCAATTATTGATCTGAGATGCAGCCATTGCCACTGGAGGTAGAAGAGGTCTAGGAGGGGCTGTGGTAAAAAGTGGAGGCCATGGAGAAGAGTGGAAGAGGTCAAAACAGGGGTTTTAGTAAAATGGCAGAAGGTGTTTGATGCTAATTTGGACAAGCAAATTAACTCCACTTGACATGATAATTAACAGGATCAAGTGTCACACATAATTGAGGTTGACCACCAAGTTTGAGTCCATTTTGAGAAAGTTGCCAATGCAACTTTTGTAAACCCTAGAAATTAGCAGAAATAAACCTGTGTAGATCTAGTTGAGCAAATCACCTCCCCTTGATGCACCACTTGGTGTAGTGGCCTCATTTGGTCATGTGAACATGCCCACAAAAGTTGGGGTCAAGGAGAGAAAGTTGGCAGTACAAACTTGTTCAAATTTGATTCTGGTCAGAGAGGGTTTTGGGGTACTTTGAGCAAGATAACATTCTCTCCAACTTGTGCCATTTGGTCTAGATGAATAATTAGACCATTTGAGCATGTTCACAAGGTTTGAGAACATTTGGACATGTTTGGCAATGTAAAGTTGCTCAAACTTCAAAATGGACAGAAATGGTTTTGGGGAGATTTCATGGGGTTATACTATTCTCCATGACATGATACTTGGCAAGACCATCAAACATGTCATATGTGACATGCTAGAATTTTATTGGAATTGTTGGGGAATATTTCCTGTAGAAATATTTCAAATCCTTGAAATGGGCAGAAATGGTTTTTGAGGGATTTGACCAATATTTTGAACATGACCATGTGTTGAAACTCTTATATATGGACAATATATGTCCATTGAGTTTCCCTGATTTTTGTCAAATATTTTTCAAACAATAAAATAATTTTTCCCTATTAAAGACCATTTCTGGCCGTAAGAAAAAGCTTTTGAATAAAATAGTAAAATAACTTATAAAATTATATTTTTGTGGTTTCTGGGTATCCTATATCTAATAGGAGTCAAACATATTTTTGGAAAGATTTTTACTGCCCTGAATTAAGTACTTGCAGTACAAATCTTAATTCAGGGGTTTTTGGAAAACTAATTTTTGAAAATACTTTTTGGCCAAATTATTTTTGTAAGAAAATACTATATTGCTCTATACACATGGCATGATCATTGGTTCAGGAGTTTGGAGCAAGGAGATGAAGTATAGAAGGTGAAGCTATGTTGACTTTTAAGAGCACTAGAAAAACACAGAGAGAAAACCAATTCAAATAAAAAGTCAAATAATGCAAAAGTTTTTGTCAAACCACACTTTATCATGATTTATCATCTTAAGTGTTGTGCCATGAAAATTAGGGTGTGACACCGTCCCTTCTATGGTGGTGGCTAAGTCCTATTTATAGTGGCCTTGGTCCTCTTCCCAAATGTAGGCGGGAAGGGATACCACAACGGCAAAGTTTGAAGGGAGACAACTAGTACAAGCTATCCTGACAAAAGTAGTCTTCGCCTGCAAAAGGCTCTGGTGCTGACGCTCCCGTGGGCTCCACGATGACCTCCATCATGCCGTCTTGGCGGTCTTGGTCTTGTTGCACCGATATGGAAACCTTTGCCTGATGCCTCCGGACCCCGCGTCTGCGCTTGCCTCCTTAGCACCAAAGAGGAAACTGGTACACTGTGCCCACTGGTGCCCGCCTAGGCTTGGTTGTCATGGCTCACGTTACGCAAACCACGCGAGGTGCACCCTGCCTTGATATCTCTACTCCCTGGGAGCTAGCCTAGCGAGGCTGCCCCCAAGGGGGTCTTGGTGTCGTCCGCCTTGCGAGGCTTGGCCCCTCGCGAGGGTCTTGAATTGTTGCTGCTGAAGCTAGGTCGTACCGGGCCGTCGATGAGCCACGCCACGGTCTGTAGGCAGGCAAGTCTGGGCACCCCCGGTCCCAGAACACCGGCAGTAGCCCCCGGGCCCAAGGCGCACTCGAGCTTGGCTTCAAGGCGAAGCCAAAGGGCAAGTGTGGAGCGCCGCGGGCCCCAACCGCCTGCGGCCTCGATCGACGCGTGGTGATTGATGGGACATGGGCGCCTCCGCTTCCCCATGCTGCCTTGGTAACTGTCCGACTTGACGAGACTCTGCTGCATGCAGAGGAAAATCATCATTACGTGCGATCATGGTGACCGGTGGTTGGCCTCCTCTTGGCTATACATGAGGGAAGTGGCAGAGCCCCCTCCCTCATCTCTCCCTTCTCACTGCTTTCTCCTTCTTCTTCCTCTTGGTCCCTCCATCTTGCTACCTAGGTGAAACATCCATGGCGCCAATCAGGAGGTTTTCCGTGGCAGAAAAGGGAAAGACCCCCCTTGTGGAGCCCGTGCCTCTTCCACCAAAGAAGAGGTCCCGGCGCCCTCACGACGTCGCGGCGAGGCAAGAGGTGATGCGGCCTTGGTACGAGCGGCCGCCGCCTGGCTACCCGCTCCCTCTGTACGCCCAGGCGCAGGGCTCCGGAGAAGGTTGCAGCGACCCTCGCCGTATGAGCCGCGGTTGTGGGGACCAGGCTAGGGCCGTGCGGCTGTCTGTCGTGTGAACCCACGCCAAGGCCTCCTCGCGTGAGTTCATGCTATGGGCGGTGATGCCTCCATGCTCGTGGATCCGGTTCCCATAGTTCTTCGCTGAATAGATGTCGCCGAGGGGTCGCTCGAGTTGTGGCTGCAGCATGCCGGGTGCTGCAGCCTAGCCACGGGAGCGGAGGTTGAGGTCGTCTCCTCTAGCAAGATCTTAATGACGCGGGGACGGGGCGAGGTAGCCCGTGCCTACCGCGCAGAGGGGGCCCTCACCATCCACTTCGACTATGATGGCGCCTCCACACTCTTCTTCAAGGTCTTCGACGAGGAAGACCGTCAACACGGTGAAGCGACGGGTGCAGTGCCCACCGTGGGTCCTGCCGATGGCTCCTCCAGCAGAGCGACGACTCCTAGGATTCCAGCGACTCTCCTGAGCCTAGAGAGTCTCCGAAGTCGAGTGATGACAGCTACGTGCCCCCGAGCTCCCGCCGTGCCCGGAGTGCCGCGATGACCTCTGCCCGGCGCCGACGTTGATCTAGGTGGGGTTAGCGGCGGCCTCACGTGGCCCACTATTGATGATGGCGTCGGTGGTAGTGCCTGTAGTTGGGGCCTCTTGAGGTCGTTCTCCTTTTTGTTCCCTGCGAGGAATCGAAACAAACCCCGAGGGGGTATGTAAAGAACCTGTAATGCTTTTGTTCCATCGCTCATTACTCTTAACATGAGATTGTGGCTGCGTGTCTCACGCAGGCATTACTCCCCCTTTTTGTTCTTGCTGTAGCTTTAGCGCTCTACGCCGTCAGGTCCCAGACCACAGGCGGGCTCCAGCCGTCGCTGGTATGCCAGGTCGCGATGTCGTGGTCAAGGCCAGGAGGTGAGTGGCCCAAGGTTTGGTAAGAGCTCCCGAGGAGCGATGCTCGGGAGATACCCCTTGGCCTGCAAGCAGCCCCCTGGAGGCCGAAAAGGAAATCAACACTACTGAAGCGAGTTTACGAGAGCGGTGGGCTTTAGATAGAGGGATTCACTTTATTACGCATGGGTGACTTATATTTTGGCAACCCTGTGGCGATTCCTTGCACAACGCCCGGCTTTGTGCTTCAGCGGTGATGCTACTAGGTAGGGTCGTGCCGATCTCCCCTTTCCCCGCTCATCTGTATGCTCTGCATCCTCAGGTCCCGAGTGAGGCTTAGCCGCCGCTGGTATGCCAGGTCGCGATGTCGTGGTCAAGGCCAGTGGGTGACGGCTAGAGAGTCAGTAAGAGCTCCTGAGGCATGATGCTCAGGAGCCCCCCTTCAACGTGCAAGCGAATGGTGTAGAAAAAGGGGCGGCCGGCGAGGCCACCTGTAGTTGAGCTTTGGAGATTCCTGCGGGTTAGTTCGGGGGAAGAGCATGACTCACAATCGTGTTCGCTGTCCTGCCGCTGTTCTTTCTGCAAGAAGATGAAGGCACTGAGGATCTGGTGAGGTGACGTGCGCGGAGCGGGCCGCGAGACAGAGCTCGATCGCATAGGTTTATCAGCGTTGTAGGGACGAACCCGAGCACAAGCACTGTGCCAGCATGTGAAGAATGTGGGGAGCCGCGCAGGGCATCGGGCAGGTAGGTGATAACATAATTCATTATATGGAAGAGGATAAAGCTAGTCCAGATAGATGCAAGAATGATACATGCCGTAGGGACGGACCCTACGCGGCCTGAGGATAATGCGGCCCGTGGGCACCCCCAACAAGATAAACTAAATACGCAAAAGGATACGCGCTACAGGGACAAGCCCATGCGACTTGGAGTTGATGCAGCCCGAGGGGCGCCACCACTGAATAAACTAGAAGATGTCACCTGGCACCGTTGTTGGAGAGAGGTTGGAGCAGCCGAAGACATATGTTGAAGAAGCCGCTCCCCATGAGCCGCCTGGGTCCTGAGCCTCGGGAGGCCCATGAATGACCGTCGCCATTTCTGCCAGGACCGCATGATGCCTGGCCTCCTGAGCCGCCAGGATGCCCCGCAGGTGATGCTGGTAGGCGATGACCACGCTCAGCAAGCCGAAAGGCATGCGAACGTAGCTGTGAGGTGGTCCCTCACACCAGCTAGCGTGCGAAGGCCAGAAGCGCTCCAGAGCTATAGCTCTGTTGAGCCCGGGGATGTTGACGCAGACGCGTAGCTCAGTGCCCTCGCCAGGACAATGAGCTGCGCCAGGTGGTAGGCGATGGTCGCTACGCATGGCTCTCGCCTCTTGAAGCTCCTCGGTCATCTTGGTGATGAACTCCTGAGCACCTGGCACCTTGTGCCTAGTTCCCTCGTGAGTGAAGCGTACGGTGAAGCATGCCTCCATTTGGTGCCTGAGCGCATCCCTCATGACATTGGATAGGTCAGAGGCCCTCCTGAAGAGAGCCCCCGAGCCCAGCCTAAGGAGGGCGCCGGGCATGCCTTCCTATGCGAGATAGGGAGGCACCCCATCCATGGGCGCTGGTCCTGAGGTGCTGCTACCGGAGACGCTGCTCTCCTGAGGCTCTTGGAGGAGCAGCTGCTTCTTCTTCTTGGGGACTACCTCAGGAGGGTAGATGGCGCCTTCGTTGTCTAGGTCTTCAACTGCCGCAACCTGGTAGGCATTGTCGGATTTCGGGTTCCGGCAAAACCCTTGAGGTTCGAACACTGGGGTGTGCACGAAGATCTCTCCTCCCCCAAGCTCTCACCCTCACCGCAATCTCAAGGCTTAGTGCGTCGAACTCGTAGAACAAAGGGACACAAGATTTATACTGGTTCGGGCCACCAATGTGGTGTAATACCCTACTCCAGTGTGGTGTGGTGGATTGCCTCTTGGGCTGAGGATGAACAGTTACAAGGGAAGAACAGCCTCCGGAGGAGAGGTGCTCTTGTGCTTCGTGAGCTTGCGTGGTTGGCTCGATGGATTGGATTCGGTCCAAGATGTGTTCTGTTCGTCTCTTGGTCCACCCCTTGGCTACGGTGGTGGCTAGCCCTATTTATAGAGGCCCGGGTCCTCTTCCCAAATATTAGGCGGGAAGGGATCCCACAACGACCAATTTGAAGGGGGACAACTAGTACAAGCTATCCTGAAAAAAGATGGTCTTCGCCTGTCAAAGGCTTTGGTGATGATGTTGTCTTGGGCTCCACGGTGACCTCCATCCTGTCATCCTGCTGGTCTTGGTCTCGTTGCACCGATATGGAAACCTTTTCTTGACGCCTCAGGACACCGCGCCTTTGCTTGCCTCTTTAGCACAAAAGGGGAAACAAGGACATTGCGCGTGCTGGCGCCCGCCTGGCCCCGATCGTCAGGGCTTGCGTCACAGGAACCTCACGAGGCGCCCCTTGCCTAGATATATCTGCCCCTCGTGAGCCAGCCTGGTGAGGCCGCCCCCGAGGAGGTCTTGTGTCGTCCACCTAGCGAGGCTTGGCCCCTCGCGAGGGTCTTGAGTGTTTTGCCGGTGAAGATGGGTCATACAGGGCCCCTGGTGGAGCCACGCCGTGGGACGTAGGGAGGCAAGTCTGGGGACCCCCATTCCCAGGACGCCGACAGTAGCCCCCGGGCAAAGGCGTGCTCGGGCTTGGCTTTGAGGCGAAGCCAAGGGGCAAGTGCGGAGCGCTGCGGGCCCCAACAGCCGGCGGCCTCGGTTGACGCGTGGGTATTGATTGGACGTGGGCGTCTCCGCTTTCCCACGCTGCCTCGACAACTGCCCGGCTCGACGAGTCCCTGCTGGAAGTAGAAAAAAGGTCATTATTACCTTAGATCATGGAGTCTGGCGGTTGGCCCCCTCTTGGCTATAAATGGGAGGGGGAGCGGAGCCCCCATCACCCATCTCTTCCTTCGCTCCTCCTCCATCTTCTTCTTCCTTGCTCCATCACTAGCAGCGACAATCATGGCGCCGATATGGAGGTTCTTGCCACAGAGAAGGGGAAAACCCCCCTCGACGAGCCTGAGCCACTTCCGCCGAAGAAGAGGCTGACTCATCGTCGCGACATAGTCATGAGGCTGGAGGTGCCGAGGCCTTGGTGCGAGCGGCCACCTCCTGGGTATCCGATGCCTCTGTACGCCCGAGCTAAGGACTTCGGAGGGAGAGGCAGCGAACGGCGCCGCCCACGCCATGGCCGTGGTTTTCGCGCCATGGTGACGAACGTCGTCGCCCCAGGAGCCCAAGCCACGGACTCCACGCGTGAACTTGTGATGTGGGCGGCGATGCCTCTGCGCACTTGGATTCGCTTCCCGCAGTTCTTCGCCGCCGAGATGCCGCTGAGGGGCCCCCTCGAGCTTTCACTGCAGCACGCCGACTGCGACCAGCTGGCGACTGGAGCGGAGGTCGAAGCTATCGGATTTTGGGTTCCGACAAAACCCTTGAGGTTCGAACACTAGGGTGCGCATGAAGGTCTCTCCTCCCTCTAGCTCACGCCCTCACGCAATCCCAGGGCTTAGCGTGTCGAACTCGTAGAACAAAGGGACACAAGATTTATACTTGTTCGAGACACCGATGTGGTGCAATACCCTACTCCGGTGTGGTGTGCTGGATTGCCTCTTGGGCTGGGGATGAACAGTTACAAGGGAGGAACAGCCTCCTAAGGAGAGGTGCTCTAGTGGTTGGCGGGTTTGATGCGGTCGAGGATTCTTATCCCCCTTCTAAGGTGGTGGCTAACCCTATTTATAGAGGTCCGGGTCCTCTTCCCAAATATTAGGCGGGAAGGGATCCCACAACGGCCAGTTTGAAGGGGGGCAGCTAGTACAGGTTATCCTGACAAAAGATGGTCTTCGCCTGCCAAAGGCTCTGGTGATGACGCCGTCTTGGGCTCCACGGTGACCTCCGTCCTGCCGTCCTGCTGGTCTTGGTCTCGTTGCACCGATATGGAAACCTTTACTTGATGCCTCGGGACTCCGCGCCTGTGCTTGCCTATTTAGCACCAAAGAGGAAACGAGGACACTGCGCGCTGGCGCCCGCCTGGTGCCCGCCTGGCCTTGGTCATCATGGCTTGCGTCAAAGGAACCTTGCGAGGTGCTCCTTTCCTTGATCTCTCCGCCCCTCGCGAGCCAGCATGGTGAGGCCGCCCCCGAGGAGGTCTTCCGTTGTCTGCCTCGCTAGGCTTGGCCCCTCACGAGGGTCTTGAGTGTTTGATAGTGAAGATGGGCCGTACAGGGCTGCTGGTGGAGCCACGCCGTGGGCCGCAAGCAGGCAAGTCTGGGGACCCCCGTTCCCAGGACGCCGACAGTAGCCCCCGGGCCCAAGGCGCGCTCGGGCTTGGCTTCGAGGCGAAGCCAAGGGGCAAGTGCGGAGCGCCACGGGCCCTAACAGCCTGCGGCCTCATTTGACACGTGGCGGTTGATTGGACGTGGGCGTCTCCGCTTCCCCATGCTGCCTTGGCAACTGCCCGACTTGACGAGTCCCTTCCGCATGCAGAAAGAGGTCACTTTTACCTTAGATCGTGGAGGCCGGTAGTTGGCCTCCTCTTGGCTATAAAGGGAATGGGGGAGTAGAGCCCCCGTTAACCACCTCTTCCTTCGCTCCTCTTGCTCCTTCTTCTTCCTTGCTTCAGCGATACTCATAGCGCCGGCAAAGAGGTTCTCGGCCACGGAGAAGGGGATGGCCCGCCAGGAGGGGCCGGCGAGGCGGTTCTCAGTCACAGAGAAGGGCAAGGCCTGCCAGGAGGGGCTCGGCTTGCCACCACCCAAGAGGGGGCATGGTCACCCGCGCAAGCATGCCGCGACCCCCACCGTGGCCCTTCGCGGCAACGGCGGCGCCTCCCCACGCGGTGGGAGTCGCCCAGGTCATGGCAGTCCCATCGATGAAGCGAGGCATGTCGTGGTTGCGCGGCCTCCTCGGCCGCGCTTCCATTCGGCGGAGGTGATGCCGGAGTTCATCGTGTGGTCGGAGAACCCGGTTGGCACCTGGCTTCAGCTCCCGTGCTTCTTTGCCAGTGAACTGCTGGCCACGGGTCTAGGCGGTCTCTGGCTGCAGGCGGACGACTGCTGCAGCAGGGCTTCGTGGGTCGCGGTGGAAGTCTCCGCCGCGGGCAATGCAGCCCTGGCCCGCGGCTGGCAGACGTTTGCCCGCGCACGCGGCCTGGGTAGGCGGTGTGCCCTCCACTTCAAGTATGACGGCGACGCGACCCTCTACGTGAGGGTATTTGGGGAAAATGGTCGCCGCGTCGGGTGTTGCCCCGAGGACAATGATGACGACGAGGTGCTCGGCCTTGCCAATGGTCATGACGAGGATGAAGGTGGCTTCGTCCTCGGCACTGGCCGCGGCTCGTCCAGCTACGGTGGCGCCTCCTCCAGCGACAACTCCGGCAACGGCGGCTATGACCAGCTGCCACGCCGCCACGCCTGTTTCGAGGGTGGTAGAGGGTCGTCTCGTTACCGCGCTCCAGGGAAGCGCGAGGAGGGGTCCGACTGAGCCCAGGGGAGTGCCATGGGTCCGTCCTCGCAAGTTGCTACGGGGGGCACGCACCACTTTTGTTTTGTTCTTTCCTTCCTAGATGTTTTTGAAGTAGTTTCCGCCTCATGAGGCGAACATCTCCTAGCGCCTGGCGAGGCCTCCTTTGCTCGGGAGGCGTCTAGGAACTGCAAAAATTTCGTCAGGAAACTTTTATTATTCCGAATCCTGATAGCAGGCGCCGCCGGCCATGATCCAGCGCTTCGTATTACGGTACTCGAGGGGCACGGATTGAGGGAGTCCTGGACTAAGGGGTCCTCGGATGTCCGGCCTGTTAGCCATGGGCCGGACTGATGGGCTGTGAAGATACGAAGACCAAAGAGCGCACCCGTATCCGGATGGGACTCTCCTTGGCGTCGAAGGCAAGCTTGGCGACCAACTATGAAGATTCCTTTCTCTGTAACCGACCTTGTGTAACCCAAGATCCCTCCCGTGTCTATATAAACCGGAGGGCTAGGTCCGTAGATAGGCCGAATCCCGATTAATCATAGCCAGACTAGACTTTTAGGTTTAGTCATTATGATCTCGTGGTAGATCAACTCTTGTAATACTCATATTCATCAAGATCAATCAAGTAGGACGTAGTGTATTACCTCCATAGAGAGGGCCCGAACCTGGGTAAAACATTGTGTCCCACGTCTCCTGTTACCACCGATCCTAGACGCACAATTCGGGACCCCCTACCCGAGATCCGCCGGTTTTGACACCGACATTGGTGCTTTCATTGAGAGTTCCATTGTGTCGTCCTCAAAAGGCTTGATGGTTCCTTCAATCATCTACAATGACGTTGTCCAAGGGGAGGTCTTCCTCCCCGAACAGATCTTCGTGTTCGGTGGCTTCGCACTGCGGGCCAACTCGCGTGGCCATCTGGAGCAGATCGACAACTATGCCCCTAGCCGCGAGGTCAGATTCGGGAGCTTGAACTACATCGCGAATATTCGCGGACACTTGATCTTCGACGGATTCGATACCACGGCAATCGCTCCCCGTCACCTCGATGAACATGACTTAGATCTGTCATCGGGCCATACCCAGGAAATTGCACATGTAACCGCTCTGGCCCTAGATCCAGAGCAGGTCGTGCCATCCAAGGACAGGAAGCTCAACCCCGCCACGGAAGCCGCAGACTCCGCTACATTGGAGCCGCACACAGACCTAAACTCTGGTAATACCTGTGTCACTAGAACCTCGGGCTCGTTCCCGGTTAAAAGTTCCGAACTATGTGCGTCCATGCATGTCGAGCATGATCGGTTATTGATCGCCGAATTCAGCGCCGCAGACATCTTCCGGCACTCACCCTTGGGCGATGTGCTGACTTCATTAAAAAATCTATCCTTAGCGGGGGCATCACAGCCGAACTATATCCGGTTCGTACTAGAAGTTAATGACAGGGAATTTCACTCCCACCCTCCACCCACTTCATAGCCACTATTGAAGACTTAACTGACATGCTTGATTACGGCTCCGACGACGTTGACGGTATGGACGACGATGCCAGAGAAGAAGAGGCCTAGGACCTGCCATTCACCGGACGCTAGACGTCCACTTCCTCGTACGATGTATACATGGTGGATGCACCAAAGGAGAACAACGGCAATGATAAAGAAGATCCAGTTGAGAATAAACCTCCTAAGATACAATCGAAACACCGGCGTCAGTGGCGCTGCTCTAAGTCACGCTGCAGCAAAGATAGCAACACCGGCACAGGAGAAGATAACACTCTGGAAGGTGCCGAAGACAACGAAGACCCCGTTGATGCAGCTGCCGAACAGGATGAACGGGAAGATGGGCAGGTTAGCCCTGGTAAACAGGCCACACATGAGGACTCGGAAGACAGTAATTATCTTCCGCTCTTCAAGGATGAGGCGAGCCTCGGCACCGAGGATTTCATCGTGCCTGAGGAACCTCTTGAGCAGGAGCGCTTCAAGCGCCAGCTAATAGCCACTGCAATGAGCCTGAAAAA
This sequence comes from Triticum urartu, assembly GCF_056163025.1. Lineage (NCBI taxonomy): Eukaryota > Viridiplantae > Streptophyta > Magnoliopsida > Poales > Poaceae > Triticum > Triticum urartu. Next base: position 225,646,065 of record NC_141878.1, read on the forward strand.
GAAGCAGTTGCAGCTTCAAGCTGACCAAGATCTGCTCAATGATAAATGGATTGACGTCCTAGCAACCGAAGAATACAGCCTCAAGCACCCGGTCAAAAGCTACCCGAAGCGCAAATTACTACCTCAGCTCGACGACAAGGCGCCGGAACACATATCACCGTCGCGCAATGCGGCTGACCGACCACCACGTGGCCGGGACAAAGCGGCAACCCAAGCCGAACACCAGCCCGCCACGCCTCATCGCAAAGGCAGAGGTAAATCAGCTCACAGTCATACATATGACCTTCGACATGACCTGAACAATAAAGCAGGACATACCAGATCGATCTACCGATCGCGAGGACGTGCCCCGACACGTGACGACGGCCATCTGTTCGGACGTGACAAACCTAGTCATGCACGGGCTGAACACCACAGACGGACTCCATCGGAGATTCGTCGTGATGCGGCCCGATATAGAGGCGCCGCACACCCTCTTCACTTCAAGGGTGGATCGAGGACTTTATTCTCCACATTCATATGGCTCGTGGAGATGACCTCCACGCCATCAAATACCTCCCTTTAAAACTCAAAGGGCCAGCTCGACACCGGCTAAACAGCCTGCCCAAAAATTCTATTGGCAGCTGGGAGGACTTGGGAGAGGCCTTCCTTGACAACTTCCAAGGTACATATGTCCGGCCACCAGATGCCGATGACTTAAGTCACATTGTCCAGCAACCCGGAGAGTCAGCCAGGAAGCTATGGACTAGGTTCTTTGTGAAAAAGAACCAAATCATCGACTATCTGGACGCGGAAGCCCTAGCAGCCTTCAAGCATAGCGTCCGGGGCGAGTGGCTCGCTCGCCACCTCGGTCAAGAAAAACCAAAATCTATGCCAGCCCTTACCGCTCTGATGACCCGTTTTGCGCGGGCGAAGACAACTGGCTCGCTCGTAGAAGCAACAACGCCAGCGGTCCGGGCACTTACGAAGTCCGGGACAGCAATGGTAAACCACGACGCAGCAAATACAAGCGCCGCAATGATAACAAAAGAATGCATGACACATTGGTTAACGCTGGATTCAGCGACCCCAAATACGGTCAACGGAAGAAGCCATTCAAGGCAAATAAAGATGGACCATCCAATTTAGATAAGATATTGGACCGGCCCTGCCAGATTCATGGCCACCCCGACAAACCAGCTAATCATACCAACAGAAGCTACTAGGTCTTCAAGCAGGTCGGCAAGCTTAACGACGAACATAAAGCGAGGAGGCCGCCGGGCGATAGCGACGACGAAGAGGGTCACCAACCAAACACCAGGGGTCAGAAGCAATTTCCCCCTGAAGTGAAATAGTGAACATGGTATACGTGACATACAACTCTACAGGGGAGCAGGAGAAAAACTCCCTCCAGACTGAGGATCACACTACGGCGCCCACAGAAAAAGCACAAAGCGGCCTCATTAAACCGCATACCTTGACGGCCATTAAGCCACCGGTCTCCATTCAACAGGATCGACCAAGTTCGAAGTAGTACTAGCAGTTCGGCTTCCGCCGTCCGCCTCATATACCTGCGAAATCTGTACCACGCATAAATAACTATGCACTTCAAATAGCCTGGGCATCGGCAGAAGCATAACATGGACGGATCCACAAGTACTCCCATAAACTACTTCCTTTTCCCTTTTTCTAAATTACTATTTCTTTTTTTTGCCACAGGTAGCGCAAAGGCTGGTCATCTCATGGACTGTATCAGAGTCCGGGTTCATAAATTCACCCAAAGGCTACTCCTGTTAAGGAGCCCCTTCACCGAGGAAAGGCGGCACAGACATGTGACAAGAGGTCCAAAATAACCTTTTGTAGACCACACTCCCTATTTTTTGAGCCTGTAAAGTGCCTGTTTCCTCAGCTACTGACCCCTGGCATGTCAAATAGCCGGGGTCGTGGCGTTATTATCTATAAAATGACAATTGGCATGCCCGTTAGGTTCTAGTGAACATACCCCGTATCTGGTATTCACTTCTGTATAAAGAACCGAATTTTGCTCCTTTTTGTTTTTTCACACACCCACCCCGGCATACCTCGCCAGGGGTTTGACATTGGAACAAAATGAGTTGCCGACAAAGTCCGAACAGCTTCATAGCATACTTCAGTGTCGCGAGTTTGGCCTTATATGCATCAGCTCCGTATCATGTCTTGGGTCAATAGTTGGGTTGCCCAGCTCCTATGCTTCCTACCTTAAGTTCCGCTCTATCGTCTAGGGTAGTAAAGGGAGAACTACTGCGATTGTGTTTCTGGTTCACCTGGTCAAACACCTCAGTAGAGAAAGCCGAAAACTGACTGTCATGATGCGGCGAGAGCTATTCAACCGCTCGACGACTTAACGGGATCCTTTGAGATTCCCCCATATTATACGAAGGACCTTCTTTCGGGTCATACATGTAATGCACCGCATTGGGATAGCTGCGTACATAACCGAATCTATATCGTAGATCCAGCATAAAACTCCTATGGCTAAGTGAAAGTGTTAACGCCCTATAGTCCGATTTCCTAGTTCACCGCATTGACACCTCCTTTTTGGACCAAGACGTTGGGTTAAGAATGATCAATTGCTTTTCCGAACACCCCCCGTATTTCCTACGAGGGGGCTGAAGTCGACGACTAGAAATCTTTCAGATTATATAAAAATGGCCGCACGGGAGGATTCAAAGCTTTTAAGAAACTCTAAAATAAACTTTATTATTTCATAATATTGTCTTTCACAATGGCAATACATCTCACTCGAATATCATATCTTTCGAGCACTGACCCTCTATCAACCGGGCAGCCGCTAAGACATATTCGAAGTCATGCTCTAGTGCGTAATGGTCCTTGCCCTTGGGTGGACTCTTCGCTGCAACATCGATGGCCTTCATCTTCGTCCAGTGTGTTTTCACACGGGCAAAGGCCATCCGTGCACCTTCAATGCACGTTGATCGCTTAACTGCGTCGATGCGCGGCACCGTGGCAGCAAGTCGCTGCACCAAGCCAAAATAACTATCCGGAATGGGCTCGGTCAGCCACAGCCAGACTACGACGTCTTTCATGGCAGCGCCAGATATCTGGTGCAGTTTTTCCCATTGGGTCATTTGTTCGTTCAGCAACAGTGGGCGCTTTGACGCACCAAATTGCGACCAGAAAAGCTTCTCTGTTGCATACCCTTCTTGCGCTTGGTAAAACTGCGCCGCATGGGAAGCACTCTTTGGCAAATCCAATCTGGAGAACTCCACACTTGATTAAGTGGGGCATAATTCGGATTGCCGAACTTAGTTTGCAGTAAAAAAAAGGGCTTACCAGCCGTGATCTCCCCGGCTTGCCGAATCTCCTCCCGGGCCGCTCTAGAATCGAACTGGGGCTCTCTTGCCTCTTGTAAGGCCTTGTCATGATCAGCCGTTTTGGCTTTATTATCCCTCTCGACAAATCTGCAGTGGCTAACGGCCTCCTTTAGTTCAAGGGTCATCGAGGATATTTTCTCCTCGCATAGGTGTCGAGCAGCTTGTTTGGCCTTTAGCTCGGCAGATGCCTTTTCGGCTGCCGCATTACTAATCCGGGCCTGCTCCTTGGCCCGAGCTAGCTCAGCCGAAGGACCTCGACTGCAGAGCACCATCTGCAGATATGGATATCTTATTGCACAATTCTTTGCATCATGCTTATATTGTAAACACGTGCATAGTATGGCTGCCCCAAAAAAACATACCTTGCGCCTTGTCAAGTTGCCTGTTGATAAGCGTGATATCCTTATCCGCCTCATCAATCTTATGTTGCAAATCAGCAACTTTTGTAGTCCGGACAGTTACCGGGGAGGTCACAGCCTGTGTTCCAATTGATCAGATTATTTCCTGGGCATATCTTTTGATCCTCTGATCGCCTCCCTCGGGAAGCCAATCAGAGTTTCAGGGGCTACTATCGATACACAGGTGTATTTTGTGAATAAAACACAATCGAACATATTAAAGTACGAACCTCGAAGCCTCTTAGCAGGCTCACAAAGGCCTCATTCAATCCACTTTTCGCCGACAGGACCTTTTCAACCACTGTGCCCATCAAGGTACGATGCTCCTCTGAAACGGATGCCTGCCGCAGCATGTTCGTCAATGTATTCGGCGCCTCTGGGTCCCCGGGAGCTGCTGAAGGAGTATGGCCTCCCTTTGAAGAAATACGTTTATTCGTATCCTACTGTAGACCGTACTGCTCGGGACCTCCATTATTGGTCCCCAGACCCTGGGCCTCCGAAGTATCACCTTCGGATAGTGTCTTCATCCCTTGCACCACTTGTTGATCAGGGAGACCCTCTGCGACGATACCTCAAGGTCGTCCGCCCTGTTGGGCAAGGAGACCGGTGGAGGCGTCTCGCTTTCCATCATCTCCGGGAGAAGGTCCCCTGAGGATGAAGACTGTTGAAGAAGACTGCGTGCCGAGCTGCAAAAAACGTATATTCTAGACGTTACAACAAATGAACAGGACATGTTTAAAACACCGTTGTTCACATACGATTTGGCCAGAGGCTTGTCCTCGTTGTGCGACTGCGCGATGACGTCGTCCTCCAAGCCCGGGCCACCTGTCAGAGGCATCTTGCCTCGCTTAGGAGCCTTTTCCTCCCGATCTTCGAAGGCGGCCCTTTTCTTCCCGTGGGGGGAAGAGATGTTGACTTCCCCTTCATTTTTGTCTTCGGATGATGGAATCTTGATTCCACCGGACACAATGTCTGATATACCTTCGGGATGGAGGCCATCTTTGGTCCTCTTACTCTCCGCTTTGCTCTCCTTCACTGGCACCTGGTATGGTGCCGGGGACAGCATCCTTGTTAACACGGGATCCGCTGAGCCTTCGGGAAGGGGGGCCAAACACTTAATTAGTTCTGCTTTTTGATCCATCCCTGGAAGAAGATAGTTTACTCAGTAATGTACTACGGTATACATAACTACAAAGTGTTCGAAAGTCAAGTGCTTACCAGGGTATCTGGATGGTTGTAGTCAAGGCCGGCGTCTCTGTGGTGTCCGGCCAATGTTTTTGTTTCCCGAAAAACAACTTCCACATCCCTTTGTGCGTAAAGCCGAAGAAGTGTTGGAGGGTTCATTCTCCTTCCAGATTAAACTCCCATAGGCACAGGGGTCCACGCTGGCATGGCAGAATTCGGCGAACTAGCATTACTTGAATCACATCAACAAGATCGATGTCCTTTTCAAGGAGGGTTCAGATGCGGCTTTGTAGAGTCTGCACTTCGTCAACTGATCCCCGGTCCAGCCCCTTATTAATCCATGATGCCAGCTGTAATGGAGGGCCGGAACGGAACGCAGGTATAGCTATCCACTTGGTACTACGGGGTTCCGTGACGTAGAACCACTCTCGCTGCCATTGGTTGGAAGTTTCGGTGATAGAGCCTTTCAGCCAATGAGTGTTCGTAAGCTTGCTTACTACAGCACCGCCACACTCTGCCTGTTCCCCGTCGACTAACTTAGGCTTCACATTAACAGTCTTGGGCCATAGGCTGAAGTGTGGGCGGATTCGGAGGAAAGCCTCGCACGTGATGATAAACGCCGAGACATGGAGGAAGGAATCTGGAGCTAGGTCGTGAAAATCTAGTCCGTAATAAAACATTAGCCCCTGGGCAAAGGGGTGCAGAGCGTACCCTAGCCCTCAAAGGAAGTGGGAGATCAATACGACCCTCTCACCAGATCTGGGGGGCGGAATAACCTGTCCTTGAGCAGGAAGCCGGTGGGGTATCTCCGCGGTCAGGTATCTGGCAGCCTGAAGATTTGCAATATCCTCCTCTGTAACGGAGGAAGCCACCCATCGACCTTGAGGTCTGGGTCATGACATGATGGGAAAGCTTGGAGCAATGAAGTCGAACCTTGGGAGCTAGAACTCGAGGTTGGAAAGGCTGAGGAGAGGTCTGGCGTAAAAAGATGGCCCTTGGTTCCTTTATAAAGGCACAGGGTATTGAATGCCTCCTCCTGAGCCTCAAGACTTGCCTATTCCTAAGGAATCTTTCCAACAGAATGGTTGGGTTACCCATGCTCATATTAATGAGAATCCCGCAATAAGGGGACACTATCTCTGCTTCGACAGGACGTGCCAATAGCAACCACGCCTCAAAAACGTGGAACAGCGGGATAGGAAACGGTTCGAAATAAATAACCGGGCAAGCGTGATGTCACAAAAATTATTAGCATATTAGACTCATAAAATACTGTACTCCACGGTGGTGGTACTTGTGTTGATCCGGACATTGTCGTTTCATCCGAAGACTATCCTGAAGTATTCGGAAAGGGGAACTCGCCTTGCAATGCGGAAGACAATCTGCGCACCGGACACCTCGTCATTGAAGCCAGGTTCAGGGGCTACTGAGGGAGTCCTGGGCTAAGGGGTCCTCGGGCGTTCGGCCTGTTAGCCATGGGCCGGACTGATCGGCTGTGAAGATACGAAGACCAAAGACTGCTCCCGTGTCCGTATGGGACTCTCCTTGGCGTGGAAGGCAAGCTTGGCGACCAACTATGAAGATTCATTTCTCTGTAACCGACCTTGTGTAACCCTAGATCCCTCCCGTGTATATATAAACCGGCGGGCTAGATTCATAGATAGGCCGAATCCCGAAGAATCATTGCCAGACTAGACTTTTAGGGTCATTATGATCTCCTGGTAGATCAACTCTTGTAATACTCATATTCATCAAGATCAATCAAGAAGGATGTATGGTATTACCTCCATAGAGAGGGACCAAACCTGGGTAAAACATTGTGTCCCCCGTCTCCTGTTACCATCGATCCTAGACGCACAATTCAAGACCCCCTACCCGAGATCCACCGGTTTTGACACCGACAAGAGGCGCACCAGTTTGTGGGCTCGGGCGAGGGTGCCTCGTGAAGAATAGAAAAAACACTCACGAGAGCACGTGTCCAGCCCCCTCGCGAGGCATGCGAGGGAGAGCACGGACCAAAACGAAGATCCAAGGAAGAATAGAGGAAAAGGCGATCGAACCAAGAGGACAAGAAAAACCAGAATGCGTACTTCCATTAAGAAAAAGGGGCAAGCCAACTACGGAAACAAATGAAAAGCCATGTCTGACACCTAGTCTAGTCTTCTCACCAGCGCGGAGCTAAGTGTTGCCACAAAGATGTGGGAGGGAGCCCCCGAGGCCCGAGGGCGGCACTCTTGAGACTCTGGGGCGTGTACAGCCCCACTCATTATTACGTGAGAGTGTCACGAGGGGAGACCTTCATAGGCACGGGGCCTTGCTTCACAGGCACTGGGCCTTGCTTCATGGGTAGAACTTCCGGAGGTGCTTGATGTTCCAGGCATTATGGATGGGGATCCCGTCCTGTGTCTCCAGACGCGCGGCGCCAGGCCTGGAGACACGGGCGATCCTAAATGGGCCCTCCCACATGGGCGAGAGCTTGTGCAGCCCTTCCCTGGAGAGCACCCGCCTCAGGACGAGATCGCCCACCTCGAGCGTCCTGGAGCGGACGCTGCGACAGTGGTACCGTCGCAGCGCCGGCTGGTACCTTGCTGCTCGAAGCGAGGCTTCACAGCGGCGTTCCTCCCCAGCACAAGGTCCATCCCCCGCATGGCATCCTGCTGCGTCTCATCGAATGCCAGGACCCGCGCAGAGCGATGCTTGACCTTGTGAGGGAGAACCGCTTCTGCTCCATAGACGAGGAAGAACGGGGTTTCGCCTGTTGGCTTGGTGGCGGTGGTGCGGATGGAGCACGACACCGACTGGAGCTCATTGTGCCAGCCCTTGCCGCAGGCCTCGAGCTTCTTCTTGAAGGTCCTGGTCTTGAGGCCTCTAAGGACCTCTGCGTTGGCACGCTCGGCTTGGCCATTGCTCCTGGGGTGTGCCACTGAAGCATAGTAGATCTGTGTTCCAAGGTTAGCACAATATGCCTTGAAAATATTGCTAGTAAACTATGAGCCGTTGTCGGTGGTGATGCGATCAGGGACCCCAAACCGGCTTACGAGACCCTTGATGAACTTGACCGCGGATCCGGCCAGGATGGTATGGATGGCTTCTACCTCCGCCCATTTGGTGAACTTGTTGATGGCGACGTAGAGGTAGCGGTAGCCCCCAGGCGCTCGAGGGAACAAGCCTAAGATATCCAGCCCCCAGACTGTGAATGGTCACGAGAGCAGGATGGTCTGGAGGCCCTGAGCTGGCTAATGGATCTGCTTGGCATGGAATTGGTAGGCCTCGCAGGACTTCACCAGTTCGGTTGCGTCGTTGAGCGCCGTAGGCCCGTAGAACCCGCTGCAGAACGCCTTGCCGACGAGGGGTTGTGATGACGAGTAGTGGCCGCAGTCTCCGCTGTGTATGTCAGCCAGCAGCTCGTTCCCCTGTTCCCTGGAGATGAATCATAAGGAAACATCATTTGGCCGCTTCCTGTATAACTCATCGTCCTAGATGCAGTATGTCATAGCCTGTCGGGCCACGCGCTCCGGGTCCTCCTCCTTCTCCGGCAGCGTCCCGTGCGTCAAGTACTCCTTGAACTCCGTCCTCCCCCCTCTTGAGGCTCGAGTGCCAGGAGCAGGAGCGCTCCTGAGGTCGGTTCGCAGGTTGGGGCTCCTGAGACAGGTGGGGTTGGGGCAGCTCCTCCTGAGGCACTGCCGGCCCCGAAAGTGGAGGAGCTACTGATGGCTTGAAGAGCCGCTCCTCGAAGACGCCAGGCTCCTGGTGTTGTCGCTTGGACGCCCTTCTGGCGATGTCATCTGCCTCCTTGTTGGTGCCACGGGGCACGTGCTGCAGCTCTAGACCCAAGGAATGCTTTTCCATTTTGCGTACCTCTGCGAGGTATGCCTCCATGTCCTTGTCCTTCGGCTCGTATACCTTGTTGGAGAAGTTGACGAGGAGCTGCGAGTCGCCCTTGATGGTGAGGCGCTTCACCCCCAGGGCCACTGCGGCCTTGAGGCCGGTGATGAGGCCTTCGTACTCCGCGATGTTGTTGGAGACCTTCTCGCCCTGCTAGAAGCAGTGCTGCACGGCGTAGTAGAGCTTGTCCTGAGTAGGCGACATGAGCACTACTCTAGCCCCCGTGCCCTGGCGTGCGAACGCGCCATCGAAATACATGACCCAGCCATCTGGTGCTTCACTTCCTGGAGAGAGGGACCGGTCCTCGCCTGCTTCAAATCCTGGGGCGTCAGTCCAGTCTGCCACAAAGTCGGCGAGCCCCCCCCCCCTTGATGACCCTAGTTGTGCTGAACTCTAGCTGGAATGCTTGTAGCTCGATGTTCCATTTGGCAACTCTTCCAGCAGCGTTGGGGCTCCTGAGTACCCTCTCCAACGGGTCGTCCGAGATGACCTTAATTGGGTGACCTTGGAAGTAGTGCCGCAGCTTGCATGAGGCAACCAGAAGCGCCAGCAAGAGCTTCTGAGGCATGGGGTACCGTGCCCTTGCATCCCGCAGTACCGTGCTGACGAAATACACCGGGTGCTCGATGAGGGCAGGAACGTCTACGGAGTTTGTGCCTGCCAGAAGTTGGGGCGTCTCCTGAGATGACAGGACCTCGAGGGCCTGTTCGCCTGCTAGGGCCTCTGCCGGCTCATGAACGCCACCTTGCGGGACCTGGTCACCCGTTGACATTGCTTCAGCCCTTGCGGTGCCTTCCGGGTCCTGCATTGCCTCGGCTAGTGGCGTGGCGTGGCACGGTATCCCCCTGGCCTGGCGCTCCACCCGGACTGCCACTAGAGTCGCACTGGCAGAGTAGGGAGTGGCAGCAAGGTAAAGCACCAGGGGCTCGAGAGGGCGAAGTCCCACCATCACCGGAGGGCTGGTCAGGTATCTCTTGAGGTCTTGAAACACTTGCTCAGCTTCTAGGGTCCACTCGAACAGGCCCTTCTTCTTCATCAGATTGAAGAATGGTAGGGCGCACTCTCCCCGCTTGGGGATGAAGCGCCCCAGCGAGGTCACGCAGCCTGCAAGCTTCTACATCTCCTTAAGAGTTTGTGGTGGACTCATGTATTCTATTGCCTTGACCTTCTCCGGGTTGGCCTCGATCCCCCTGCGGGACACAAGGAAGCCTAGCAGCTTGCCGGAAGGGACACCAAACATGCACTTCTCCGGGTTGAGCCGAAAGTCCACCTGGCGCAGGCTCGCGAAGGTCTCCTCCAGATCCTGAATCAAAGTTATTACCTCCCGAGATTTTACCACAATTTCGTCGACGTAGGCTTCAGTGTTCCTCCCGAGCTGCTGACCCAGGGTGATGTGCATTAGCCATTGGAAGGTCGCGCCTGGGTTGTGCAGCCCGAGCGGCATGCAGGTGTAGCAGTATACCCCACACGGAGTCAAGAAGGTCGTCTTCTCCACATCTTCTACTGCCATCTTGATGTGGTGATAACCTGAGAACGCGTCCAGGAAGCACAGCAAGTCGCATTCGGCGGTGGAGTCGACAATCTGATCGATGCGCGGGAGCGGGAACGGGTCTTGGGGACAAGCCTTGTTAAGGTTGGTGAAGTCAACACACATGCGCTCCTTCCCGCCTTTCTTCGGCATGACGACGGGGTTCGCCAGCTACTCGGGGTACCGAACCTCGTGAATGACACCTGCCGCCTCCAGCTTGCGGATTTCCTGGATGATGAAGGACTGCTTCTTCGTGGACTGTTGTCGTGCCTTTTGTTTCACGGGGTGCACATTGGGGCACACCCTCAAGTGATGCTCGATCACCCCTCTTGGGACCCCCACTAGTTGCTTGGGTTCCCAGGCAAATACGTCCTTGTTCACACGCAGAAACCTCACCAATGCCTCCTCTTGATTTGGGTCGAGGTTGGCATTTATAGTGAAGGTGGTTCCTGAGGACCCACCTTCCTCGACTGGCACCTGCTTGGTTTCAGCCCGATCTTGAGTGAACATCTGCTTCTTCTTTGCTGGTGCAGCCTCCTTAGCCCCTGGGGTGGCCTTGTTGGCCGGTTGTGCCACCGCGGCAGTTTTGAGGGCGCACTTGAGCGCTGCTAGAACCTCCTTGGTATCTCCAACTACGGTGAGGACGTCCTTGCTCCCGGGCATCTTCATGAGGTTGTATGCCGGATGGGTCGCCGCCCAGAGCCGGGTATCCGAGGGTAGCAATATAGGGAACGCCGATGCGGGCGATGTCGAAGTCGATCAGTTCGGTGCGGTAGTTGTCGCGGGTGCCGAAGGTCACAGGAAGGCGGATCTGCCCCAAGGGGCCGATGGAGCCGCCGCGACCCCGAAGAAGGGCTTGCTGGGTCGGAGTCGTTGGAGTGGTACATGAAGAAGGCTGAAAGCCTCCATAGAGAGCACATTGAGACAGGCGCCACCATCGATGAGGGTCTTGGTGACAGCTACACTGCAGATGGTGGGCGTGCACAGCATAGGGAGCACGCCCGAGTCAACGGTGGAGGCAGGGTGATCTCCCGTGTCGAAGGTAAGGTAGGCCTTGGGTGCCGCCCAACCTGGGGGAGTTCCCTGCCGCGCGGAGGCGGCGCCAATCTGGTGGAAGAACGGCTTGGTGTGACGGTTCGAGGGTGGTGCTTGCGAGCCACCGAGGAGGGCCGCGACGGCAAGGGGCGCCGGTGTCGCGAAGCGCGCAATGAAGAGACCGCACAACTCCTACCAAGATGTCACCAAAGATACTGGCAGGCTGAGCAGCCAGGCGTGTGGCGCGCCGGCCAGGGCCAGCGGGAACCAGTTGGCCATGACCTGGTCGTCGCCTCCGGCTTCGGGGACGTCCTTCTCATACGCCTACAGGAAGGCCGCCGGATCTACCATGCCATCATAGCGGGGCGGCATCTCTGGCTTGAACGTGTGTGGCCACTGCACCTGCCGCAAGGTGTGGGTGAAGTCCCGGACGCCCGCGACGCATCCACAGGCGCACGCCGGCCTAGCCGAAGGGGTGGCGTCCTCCATGAAGTTGGACAAAGCAAGCGGAGAGGCGGAGCTTCGGCACGCCAAATGTCGGATTTCGGGTTCCGGCAAAACCCTTGAGGTTCGAACACTGGGGTGCGCATGAAGATCTCTCCTCCCTCTAGATCATGCCCTCACCGCAATCCAAGGCTTAGCGCATCGAACTCGCAGAACAAAGGGACACATGATTTATACTGGTTCGGGCCACCGATGTGGTGTAATACCCTACTCCAGTGTGGTGTGGTGGATTGCCTCTTGGGCTTGGGATGAATACTTACAAGGGAAGAATAGCCTCTTGGGCTTGGCGATTTTGATGCGGTCGAGAATTCTTCTCCCCCTTCTAAGGTGGTGGCTAATCCTATTTATAGAGGCCTGGGTCCTCTTCCCAAATATTAGGCGGGAAGGGATCCCACAACGGCCAGTTTGAAGGGGGCCAACTAATAAAGGCTATCCTAATAAAAGATGGTCTTCGCCTGCCAAAGGCTCTGGTGATGACGCCGTCTTGGGCTCCAAAGTGACCTCCATCCAGCCGTCGTGTTGGTCTTGGTCTCGTTGCACCAATATGGAAACCTTTGCTTGATGCCTCAGGACTCCGTGCCTGCGCCTGCCTCTTTAGCACCAAAGAGGAAGCGAGGACACTGCGCGCGCTGGCGCCCGCCTGGTGCCTGCTTGGCCTTGGTCGTCATGGCTTGCGTCACAGGAACCACGCAAGGTGCCCCTTGCCTTGATCTCTCCGCCCCTCGCGAGCCATCCTGGTGAGGCCGCCCCCGAGGAGGTCTTGCATCGTCCGCCTCGTGAGGCTTGGCCCCTCGCGAGGGTCTTGAGTGTTTGCTGGTGAAGATGGGATGTACAGGGCCGCTGGTGGAGCCACGCCATGGGCCGCAGGCAGGCAAGTCTGGGGGCCCCCGTTCCCAGGACGCCGAGAGAAGCCATCTCCCCAGGGAAGTTCTGCATGACCCGTGGCTGGGGCGAGGTTGCTCGAGTCTATCATGCGGAAGGCGCCCTCACCATCCACTTTGAGTATGACAGCGCCTCCACGATGTTCTACAAGGTCTTCGACAAGGAAGGCCGCCGCTTGGAGTGCTGCCCTGAAGGGGGTCGTTAGGATGGCACGGCGGCCAACGCCGAGCCTGCGGCTGGCTTCGCTAACAATTCCTCCAGCAGCAGCGGTGACTCCTGGTGGTCCAGCAATTCTCCCGAGCTCGACGAGACTCTGGAGAAAAGCGACGACAGCTACGTGCCCCCGAGCTCTCGCTGCGCCCAGAGCAAGGCCGCAGCGTCCGGCCGCCGCCGTCGCTGATCTGGATGGGCTTGGCGTCGGCCTCCCGGCCCACTGTTGATGATGGCGTCGGCCGTGCAGGCGCATGTAGATAGGTCCCCTAAAAACTCCCTTCTTTTGTTCCCTACGAGGAATCAAGACGGACTCCGTGGGGGCGTGTAAAGGGTTTGTAATGTCTTTTGTTGATATTGTCTTTATTATGAAAATTTGTGAATGCATGTCCTACTTCGGCTCGGTCTCCCCTTTCCAACCCCGCGGCAGCTTGGTGCTCTACGCCGACAGGTCCCGGTCCCCAGGCAGGTTGCAGTCGTCCCTTGTATGCCAGGTCATGATGTCATGGTCAAGGCTAGGAGGTGAGCGACCCGAGATCCAGTAAGAGCTCATGAGGCATGATGCTCAAGAGGTCCCCTTTAGCGCTCAAGTAGCTGCCTAAAGGCGGGAAAGGGAGGCGATGCTGCCGCAGCAGGGCTACGAGAGGTGGGAATCATATGCCATAGTGCTTGACCGACCCGGGTGCGAAACTTATCTTTGTAGTCCGGAGTTGTTTCCTTGTGTTGCGCCAGACTCTTGAGCCGACGGCCGTAGTGCAGCCCGGTTAGGCCCATGCAAGCCTCCCCCTCTTCTCCACGCTCTTCTATGTTCTCTGCGTCCTCAGGTCCCATCCCTCGAGCGAGCTCAGCCGCCAATGGTGTGCCAGGTCGCGTTGCCATGGTCAAGGCCATGGGTGAGGGCTGGAGAGCCAGTTAGAGCTCCTGAGGTGCGATGCTCAGGAGCCCCCTTCTAACGCGGAAGCGAATTGCGTGGGAGAAGAGGGAGCCTACGGTGCCGCCCCCTATTGTCCTCAGGAGGTTCCTGCAGGTTAGCATGAGGAGGGACACAAATTTCCACCATGATTGCCGAACTGCCACTTGTCGCTCCGCAAGAAGGTGAAGGCACTGAGGGCCTTGTGAGGTGACGTGCGCGGGCGTGCCGCAAGCCAGAGCTCGACCACTCAAATTTGTCAGCGTTGCAGGGACGGACCCGAGCACAAGCGCCGTGCCGGCGTGAATGGCTCCCGCGGTGGGTGGCAATCAAGCAGGTGATGAATATAAGTAACTTATGCATGCGAGAATAATAGATGCCACTAGGACGGACCCAAGCGGCCTGGGGATGATGTAGCCCGAGGGGCGCCCCCAGTAAAGTAAGCTTAAAGGCGTAAAAAGGATACATGCCACAGGGACAGGCCCACGCGACCTGGGAGGGATGCAGCCCGGGGGGCGCTCCCAGCTGAATGAACTTGGAAAATGTCACCTAGTTTTGTTGTTGAAGGAGCGTTGGGGTAGCTGAAGGCGCGTGCTGAAGAAGTCGCTCCTCACAAGCCGTCGAGACCCTGAGCCTCGGGAGGCTCTGGGGGCTCAAGTGGCTCCCTAAGGACCGTCTCCATCTCTGCCAGGACCGCATGATGCCTGGCCTCCTGGGTCGCCAGGATGTTTCGTAGATTGCACTGGAAGGCGGCTACCACGCTCAGTAGGCCGAACGGCATGCGAACGTAGCTGTGAGGTGGACCCTCATATCGGCCAGCACGTGAAGGCCAGAAGCGCTCCTGAGATGCGGCCATGTTGAGCCCTGGGATGTTGATGCAGACGCGCAGCTCGCCACCCTCGCCCGGGTGGGGAGCTACACCAGGTGGGCGGCGGTTGCCGCGTATCACCCTTGCTTCTTGAAGTTCCTGGGTGGCCTTGATGATGAACTCCTGAGCGCGGGCACTCCTCGCCCGGTGCCCTCCTGAGGGAAACGTACCACGAAGCACGCGTCCACGTGGTGCCCGAGCGCCTCCCTCGTGATGTTGGCCAGGTCTAAGGCCCTCCAAAAGAGAGCCCCCGAGCCCTGCCCGAGGAGGGTGCCGGGCGCGCCTTCCTATGCGAGGGAGGGAGGTGCCCCAGGTGCGGGTGCCGATCCTGAGGTGGCACCGTTGGAGGCGCCGCTCCCCTAAGGCCCTGTGCAGAGTAGCTGCTTCTTCTTCTTGGGGATGGCCTCAGGAGGGTACTGCGCGCCCTCGCTGTCAGGGTCTTCGACTGTTGCGGCTTGGAAGGCGCGCTCGAGGGAGCACACCGCATCTCTTTCTTCGCAGGAGACTGTGATGATTCCGCCACTTCCCGTCATCTTGAGGACGTTGTAGCCATGGTGGTTCACTACCATGAATTTGGCTAATGCTGGGTACCCAAGGATGGCATTGTACGGCAGACGGATGTGGACGACATCGAAGTCGACGAGCTCAGTGCGGTAGTTGTCGCGCTGACCAAAGGTGACAGGGAGACGAACTTGCCCTATCGGGGTGGTGGAGCCGTCGGTCACTCCTGAAAATGGCTTAGTAGGCTGCAACTGATCATAGGGCACTTGAAGGCTGTCGAAAGAACGCCTCGACGGATAGGACACTGAGCCCCGCGCCGCCTTTGATGAGGGTCTTGGTGACTTGGACATTGCTGATGACGGGTGAGCAGAGCATTGGGAGGACACCAGCGGTCGCCGCGCATTTGAGCTGGTCCGCCGAGCTTAAGGTGATGGCGTACTTGGATCATCTGAGCGGGCGCGTGGCCTCGAGCTTGGGGAGGGCTGCATTCACCTCGCGAGAGAACTTCTTGAAGATGCGATGGGAATCCGGGGCCTGAGCACCACCCATGACGCAAGCGGTGGCGCATGGCTCCTGGAAGCCCCCAGCCCCCTTTTCTTGATGGTGGTCGTCGTTCCTCCTTGGTGGTGGTGGCAGCGGAGGGAGACCAGGATTACCCTGAAGATGGTCCTCACGAGGCTGGTCCCTCTAGGCGCCCTCATGAGGCTGGTCCTGCCAGCGATCCTCACGAGGCTGGTCGCGCCACTCCTGACGGGGGCCGTGGTCGTCCCAGCGTCCTCCGCCTTGTCCTCCTCCTCGTCCGTAGCCCCAGTCATTGCACTCGGGGCGTCGACCGAAGCGTCCATCTCGAATGGCCCTGAGCTCTTGACAATCATTGGTGTTGTGGCTGCGCACGTTATGGAAGGCGCAGAACGGACGGCCGCCCTTGGATGACTCGGGGAGGTCCCGGCCATGCTTTGTATCCGGCTCTGCCACGAGTAAGGCCACTCCCTTGTGCTTCACGTCCTTGACATTGACCTTCTTCTCCTCTGGATCGGCAACAGGGATCTCGAGGAGGGAGAGACGCCCCTCCTCATCCCTCGCGCACTTGGTCGCTATGTTGAACAGCTACAGAGTCGTGCATAGCTCCTCGTGGATGGGGAGCTTCTCCTTCATCTTGATGTCGCGGACGCCGTCGGAAAACGCTGAGATGATGGCCTCATCTGTCACCTTGGGGATCTTGAGACGCACGCTGTTGAAGCGCTGGATGTACTTATGCAGGGTCTCTCCCGGCTGTCGCTTGATGCGGTGCAGGTCACTCGCGGCCGAAGGGCGGTCGTGAGTGACCTAGAAGTTGGCGACGAAGTGGTCGCGCATCTCATCCCAGGAGGAGATCGAGCCTGGAGGCAGGTTCAGGAGCCACGAGCGGGCGCCATCCTTGAGATCCATGGGAAACTAGTTCGCCATGACTTTTTTGTCACCGATAGCCGCCTCAATGCTCAGTCCGTAGAGCTGCAAGAACTCCACAGGGTCGGGGTGCCGTCGTAGCGAGGAGCCAGGTCTGGCTTGAACTTGCCTGGCCAAACGATGCTACGCAGCTCAAGAGAGAAGGCGCGGCAGCCTGCTGTGGCCATCAAGGCCCTTTGCTGATCCGGGCCTGGCCTTGATGTCCACGCACCGCCGCCGCAGGCGGCACGTGTGTCGGGGGTTGGGTGCGACATATGCCAAAGGATGGCTTATCATGGTGGGGGCGAGTAGAACGTCGCCGGTGCCTGGAAACGGGATGAGGCGTAGACATGCACGCCGGCGAATCTTACCCAGCTTCAGGGCTCTCTGGGGAGATAATACCCCTACTGCTGCTCTGCGGGGTCTCTGCATGATCACTATGGCAAAGTTTTTACACGGTTGCTCCTTGAGCTGTTTCTGGAGGTAGGAGAGGGCAAGGCTAGCTCTCTCCCTCCTATATGATCTGGTCTAGAGCTAATGGATTCCAACCCTTTGCATGGGTGCCCTGGGGGGTTTATATAGGCCTACCCCCCAGGGGTACAATGGTAATCCGGCTGGGTGCGGGCCCAGCCGTCAGTGCCTCCGGCCTCCGTCTTCTCCGCCGACTGGTGGGCCCCGCACTACAAGAAATCTGTTAATCCATGACGGATTTGTGGTGACGTTCTTGAAAACCATCACAAATACAGCGCCGGTCCCTCCGGGTCGTCACATAAATCGTCACGGATCAACAGGATGCGAATGGCCACTGAAATGATGCTCCATCATGACGGACAATGAAAGACTGTCATGGAAACTGTCATGGACAGACCATGTGGACCTAAGCCGGACCGTCACCGATGGCTCATGCTGATGTGGCATGTATCGGGTGTGATGCGTATGCTGAATCCTGATTGGTCAATCCGCCCTTCTCGCGGATCGCGTATCACAACCATCCACTCCCTCAGATCACACGGTAGGCGCATGGCCCAACGGTGGTTGAGCGGCTCCACCACCGCTGCTCCCCATCTTCTTCTCCATCCTCCGTCCCCCAATTCAATCCTATCCATCTCCCTCTCCCTCGTCCGCCGCCACCACCGGCAACCTCGGTGCCCCTCTCCCTAACCGCCACCGCCCCCACCTCTCCCCATCCCCCACTCTCACCTTCTCTCCTTAAACTAGGCGGCCCCCAGAACGAGCAGGCCGAGGCGCTTCCCGATTTGCGGCACTGCTTCCGGATCCGCCAAGTAGCGCCAGAGGTCGGCTCCTTCTCCGCGTTGTTCTGCGCCAAGGTTGGCCTCCCCTTCCTTTTCCGCGTGGTCCATGGCGCTAACCCCGGACGGTACCGCCTCTCCGGTTCCCAATCCCACCCCTAAATCGATGGATGGATCTCCATGGCTGATGTGTTTTCCTACTACTTTGGTTGGTCGCAAGTGAGGCACTCAATACCATGGCCGGATGGAGGTTGGGCGATTTCCTTCCCTGACCTCGCGGCCTAGCGACTCCACCGCGAGCTTCTCGCCCCCAGGTTGTTATTCCCCTGCTTGCTCCCTCCCTCTTTCTCTCTATGGATTGGTTGCTGCTGCATGCTTGCTGCTCAAGTACCAATCATCTCTTGCGTTGGTGCTTCTGCTGTGTGGATTTGTTGATATTATTGATATTGCTTAGCTAGTGTGGATGACTGGATGTGGGTGCGTGACTGTGCTCAACATATTAGAATATTTTTCAAATAAAAATAAGAATTAGTGCTCAAGTAATAATTTATGGGTTGAGTTTTGCGCATAGTTAAATGTAGTAGCAGCATACAGTTTTCACTGTGCACACTGCCAAGCATGCATTTTTGTATGTAGAAATCTCAAATCTTTGTAACACAACACTTGCTGGCATTGGGTAAATGACTTGCCTTCCATTAACTACAGTCTTGCATTTTTATAAAAAGAAAAAAGATTATCTCTTGCGTGCAAGTGTACTCTGTGAGATAGTAATACATTCACGTGTATGTGTAGTTCATTGGGCCTGTAGCTCACTAGTTTGTGTTTCCGCTGTAATGTTTACCTCTGCTATCATGATGATACTTCTCGTTCTAAGAATTAGTATTTTAAAATTTTAGTGTCCACCTAACATCAGTACCTTGGAATATACTGCCTGTTGGAAGGATCATTTTATATCCTGAACATTTGCTATTGCAGCTGCTCTTTAGCTACATAGCTACATAATATCAAATTTGACTTGAACTTTATATGTTTATATTACATGGCAAGCTGATTGTGTAGCCTATGTACAGAAGCTCAGGTGTAGATAAGTTCAGAAAGATGTCTTGTTTGGCAAGAGTGTGATGAAGTAATGTGGAATTGCTCTGACCCTTTAATACATTTATGTGTGGAATCTGTTATTAATCTGTACAACATCAGCACTAACACTTTAATGGTGTCCATTAAGTATCTTAACTACTGGGCCACCAGTCAGCCATTAATCTTTGTCCGTACAACATCAACAGTGAAACTTTTATATTATTGATTCAATATCTCTACAACATCAGTACTGCCGAGCATGTATATTTTTCCTGTAGAAACGACTTCTTCCAATAACTACAATCTTGCACTTTTCTAGAAAAATAATCTGATCTCTTGTGTGCACATGTTCTCTGCGATACTAATACATCCATGTGTATGGGTACTACTGGGGCCTGTAGCTCACTAATTTGTGGTTCCCTGTAATTATTTACCTCTGCTATCATGCTGGTTTCGGCTTTGTAGTAAGGTACTCGACATATACTTCTCATTCAAAGAATTAGCACTTCAATTTTTTGTTCGCCTACATAACATTAGTACCTTGGAATATACTTCCTGTTGGAAGGATTAACATTTTGTATTCTGGACATTTGTCATTGCAGCTGCTCTTTTGCTATATAACATCAAATCTGGACTTGAACTTTAAATGTTTAGATTATATGACAAGTTAATTGTGCTACTTTTTATTCGCCGGTGTTAGTTACTATGAAGTAGCTGACTGGAGCCAACGATGGATGCTTAGCCTCTAGTTATAAGGATTACCTGCTGCTTTTGCTACCTCTTCTGTTCCCTGAATGAATGGTCCTGCTGCTTTCTCGCATGCGATTTCTGTTTCTCTTTTTCTTGGACAGCGTTTTTCTCTCTTAGAATCATATTCTGGTCAGGCTACTTGTGCTGTCAAATTTCAACTATTTATTAGGGTTGATTTCTATGCCACTAATGCCTACTGCCTTGTCCACCCATCCAGCGGCGTACAAGACGCCCTCCTCGATGCAGCCGTTCCTAACGAGCTCTCTTTGCCGGAAGAGGTGCAGAAGCAAGTCAAGCACCCCCTTGGCCCCTGCATCCTGTCCTACATCGCCTGCACGAGCTCACTGATGGCTGCGTCCTCCTTACCTCCTAGCGTGGTGAGCCTCTCCCCACTTTACCCCAAATCTAGATGATATTTGCAATCTGAATACAGATCATGTTTTGGTTCAGTTTAGAGGCGGATTCAGTTGCTAAGATGAATATGTGAGCTTGATTAGTTGCTCATGGTTTTGTGGATCTGATTCTCTTGCACTGTTACACATAATTTAATTAGGGCAAGCTAATGCTGATCCACACAATATGATATAGCTTTTTTTCTAACATGCACCGTTCTTGATGTTGCTTTCGTATTGATATTTTGGGAGTTAATTTGCCAGTTCCAGCTTGTTAGATATAAATTCAGCTGCAACTGTGTATCTTGCTAGAAAGGACTTGTTTTACAGATGCGTGTATGTAGTACTTGAGAGAAAACCTAAAAACTGTACTTTTATCATCAACATCTTAGAACTGTAAGTGTCTATTTTGTTTATATTGCTATATGCTATTATTGTAACTTGGATTTTTATTTCCTGTCAAGTAACTATATTTTTGCTTGAACAGATGTAGACTTTAATTATGCTCTTGTTGTTTTCTTGTTAATACAAAAGCAACAAGTTCCCTATTCTAAAATAGTATTTAGGATTCAGATTGTGTTGGACATCAATAATTCTGTACATGGTAACTGAACTCCCTTCTGTTCAATATCCTATCCCACAGTACATATATGATACATCAATTATCAATTATTTTCATAACAATGGTAACCCCTTTTCATGGTTGAAATGAACATTTTCACCATGGCAGTCTGCTTTCTCTATCATAGATTGGAACTGTGGATACATTACGGTATGATTGATTGTTGTCCGAGAAGCTACTATCCTTTTTGCTATTGTTGGAAGGTAGGACTAGCTGTGATATTATTATTCTCCCATAACATAATAATCTTATTAAGATGAAATTTTTTGTTCCCTTTTCGTTTTGATGTTTGCCTTTGTTACCAGAATTAAAGTATTGCTTGTGTTATTTATTTTCGGCAATGGGTACGAAAGTGCCTCCCTGGACTTACTTTTTATACTTTTCTTAGTTTCACATACTTCATATTTCACGGCACATGAGGGGTTTTCATTGCATGATCCGAGTTTAGTGTAGTGATAGCTTAGGACTTCTAGTCAAATAAGCACAGTGGAGTTTACTACCAACTATTGATCTATGTATGCTCATCATTCCTTTTTGTTGCCATCAGTTGTTTCTTTTCACATGAATGATTTTGTTTCACTACTTTGCATCATGGCAGAGAAAAAATATAGAACTTGATAATGTGTAGTAAGCTGCTTCCAGTTTCTACTTCTATTTTAACCTACTGACTATAATATTTTATAGTGTGACATATTTTTCATCATGTGGCAGCTATTGGTTTATGGGAGCATTTTCAACAACAAAGACATGGCGAGCGGATCCACGGCCAGGAATGCGGGGTCCCCTGGTTGTCCAACGAGCATTGTGCTTTGCTTGATGGGTGTGGTGCTAGCTGTAGAGTAGCATAGTGTTCTTCGAGACATGCTTGTAGAATTATTCTTTTTTGGGTTCTTTTTTTTTGCTCCTGTACAGGTGTATTTTTGGGTGTGTTTATGTAATTTTTTATTTTAAGGACCTGAACATATATTTTCTGTTAAATTATTATGGGCTTAAAATTTCCATGGACAAGAGATATGCGTGATGAGCTAATGTCCTGGACTGAGAAATTAGTGGGCCTTTCTTGAAATTAATGGGCCTAAATTCAAATTGGCTTGATTACTATATGGGCCACCACTCTTGGTGAGTTGAAATTTAGTGGGCCAAAATTTTAGATGGGCTGATTACAACATGGGCTGCCAGGTCAGATCCATGTCAGATGATGACGTGCTAGACAAGGTAACGCCGTTATGAGAATGCCAGTTAACTGCCATCGATGACGGTTAAAAACCGTCATGGTCCGTGACGGTTTTCCATGATCCGTCATGGAGTGTGCTATGGTTAAATTATGACGCGATATACATGACGGAATTCAAATCCGTCACGTATGCCTCTCGACGACGGACTTGCGCAAGTCCAAGACAGACTGAAACCGTCACGTATTAACAGATTACTTGTAGTGCCGCCGACTGGCTAGGTATGGAGCCGACAGGCCGCGTCCGCCGCGGGCGGGTCTTGTCGGCTGCTGATTACTGTAGCCGTGCTTCTAATGACGCGGGCTTCATCATGGAGTCGTGGCAACAGCCCCGCCGCCTGGCAGGCGATCACTATTGCCACTCTCCGTCACATCTGGTTAATGGCGCGTGGGCCCCGGGAGAGGAGCTGGCCGACTCTCGAGGGCAGACTCCCGACGGGTCCGACTTGTGGCGCACTTGCTGTCTTCTAGGATCCCGCTGGCCGGTAGGACCCGCCGCCCAAAGGTCGTACAGACAAGCCGTCGTGGGCGCAGGATTAGTTCCACCGGTGCTGATGTCAGGGCCAGCATGGCGACAGTGCCACGCCGCACGGAGATCTCCGCGGGTACGTCGTGTTATGACCATGCTTGCCTTTGGAAAGGGGTGGGAGCAGTCTTCACTGTAGCCACTCCCCTGTCCTGTCCCTCTTGATGAGGACATGGGGTTTTGCTGGAGTCGTGGGCCGACTCCCCAAGGCCGGCTTCTCTGGAAGTCGCCAGTCAAGAGTCGGCTTATCCTAAAGTCGCCCCCGGGACTCAGCCGTGAGTGGGCAGTCGGTCGCCTTGCCGCCGACTTCTCAGAAGGCGGCTCTTCGTCCTGGGGTCTTGAGGGGCGCAGCCTGCCCCGATGTCTTGAAAGGTTCCGGGGCTCGGGTTAGCCTACCCGTGGCCCATTACTCCGACAGTAGTCCCCGAAGCTGGTGAGGCGCCGCAGACGATCGGCCGAGAAGCCTCAGCGGTTTCTCTTTCTGTGTGCTCGACACATGGTTCTTGTTTGATTTCCGCCGGGCCACTAGAAGGAGTCGGACCCGCCCAACTCTGACTTGCACAGTATTTCAAACGTCAAGGCGGGATCCAATTGGCGTGCGGGCTAAGCTTCTAGGCCGCCGCCCGTTCCGGGCCTGTCACGTGGCAACGCGTGGCCGGGCCAGTCTGCCAGCCTACGTGCGTGACGGGACAGGCCCGTAGGGGGGCGCCATTACCATGCCCCGGCGCTCGAGCGGATCCGCTGTGGCCCGAGCGGACGGTTGGGATTCTTGTGAAGTTACTGCACGCAGTAACATTGTCGTGGAAACATGGGGGTCATGGGGCCGTGGGCGCAGTAAATCCCACGACCGCCCCCTCGTCTTCGCAGCCCATGAGGCTATAAGTAGGGGGAGGAGGGGGCACGGCAGAGCACGCGCGCCCCTCCTTCCCACTACTCCTTGCTCTTCTCCTTCTTCTTCTTCCTCGCCCCGCCGTGCGCCCAAGCTCTGACGAACGCCGCGGCGATCAGCTCATGATGAGTTCTTCTTCTGCCGCCGCGCCTCCCTCGGTGCGTTCCGGCACCTGGGACGGCTCAGAAGTTCACGACGACCATATCGAGTTCCTTCACAAGACTCGTCGGCTCCCCGGCGAAGACTACGTGCGGGTGCGTCTTGCACCGAGGGAGCAGATTTCCCCAGCGCCGGAGGAGGGCGAGTGGGTCATCTTCCGCTCGCACTGCCTGCGCGGATTGGGGCTGCCGGCGAGCAGCTTCTTCCGCTCTTTTCTGGAGTTCTACGGCCTCCAGCCGCACCACCTCACTCCCAACACGGTGGTGCTGCTGTCCGCCTTCGTGGCCTTGTGCGAAGGCTTCCTCAGAGTCCTCCCCACCCTCGAGCTCTGGGGGGAGTTCTTCTACTGCAAGCTCGGCACCCAGGCTGCGGGCGTGCCGGCTCAATGCGGCGCGTTCATCGCCGGGCGGAGATCAGGAGCCAACAATCCCTTCCCCACCATCAACCTGATAAAGTCGGTGAAGATGTGGTAGCGATCATACTTCTACATGAAGAGCGTCTTCGCGGGGGGCGATTGGGTCAACCTGCCAGCTTTCGAAGCCTCCCGCCGGCTGGGAGAATGCCCAACTGGTCGTACCAGGCCAAGTCGCTGACGCTTGCGGGAGCCGGCACCGTTACACGACTCTGAGTGCTGACACAGTCAGAGGGCCTGACTGGTCCGAACCTGCTGGCCGCCTTCGTGGCGCGCCGAGTTCTCCCACTCCAAACCTGCCCCCACATGATATGCCAAATGAGCGGGCGCCGTGACCCGAGTCGGATGTGCACCAAGGACATGCCTCACTAGGAGGTGGCCTACATGGTGAACTACCTCTCGGACAGCAAGCTGCTGGAGGACTGGGGGTTCGGCAAGGAGCCGTACTCCTGCGCCAACCCCCCACCTACAGTGAGTTGCCCTTTCTCTCTTTCTACGAGTTGTCTTCTTTCTTGCCGAGTCTGTTTTGTGCGACTTGACCAGTCGGTTTTGGTCAGAATCCCCTCCTCCATCCACCAGCCGACACCTCGGGAACGGCCCGCGAGTTCCTTGCCTACCGGGCGGAGAGCGACGTCGACGACCCCGATCTGGGGGCGGCGGCTTTGGAAGACGACGCCGAGGGAGGAGGCAGCCCGCGGCTCGGGGCCAGTCTAGAGGACTGGCCTGACGATGATGAGGAGGTCGCCCCCCGCCCCCGGCCAGGAGCCAACCATCCCGGCGCGGGCTCTTCTGCCGCGCCGGGTGCTCCAGGCGGCGGGAAGAAGCGCAGGGTCGTGCCGACTTTGTTCGGTAGTCGGCCGAAGAAGCCCAAGAGTTCGGCTGCGGTGACCCGGTGGGACGAGGCGGCTGCAAAGGCCATCCGCTTCTGTAAGGAAGTGAAGAAGCCGCCACTGGTCTCCGCGTGAGTATTCTTTCTTGATGCTTTATTCTTTCTCTGTAGCTTTGTCTGAGTCTTTTACTTGCTTCCCTCGCTTCAGGGCTCCCCTCACTCTTGAGAGGGTTGCCGCCGCCTCCGTCATGGGGTCAGCGGAGACGTCCGCCACCACTTGGCGGATTGACCCCGTTGCTGACCTCCGGGAGGCGACGGAGCGGAATGCGCAGGAGAAGCGCAATGAGGAAGAGGCCGCCCACCTGGCGAAGGTGGAGGCCGATAAGGATCGGCCTCCGCCAAGAAGAAACTGACGGAGGCAGAAGCCGTCGCCGCAACGAAACAGCAGGCTGAGGAGGCCGCGCACCGCCAATCGGCGGTGTTCGTCACCCCGCTGAACTCTGCGCCGCCGCCTCCAGAGTTCACGGGGCAGACTGGGGAAGCCGGCCGCGAGAACCCCGTCATGGAGAAGGAAGGCGGCGACTCCTCCAGGCCGGATGTGATCGTTCCGCCGCCGCCTCCGCCGCCGTCTGGGAGCGCGCAAGGTGAACAGCCAGCGGACCCTCCGGTGCCACCGACTGAAGACGAGGCCATGGCGAGGCTACTCCTTCAAGTCGGCTCGCCAACGCACCGCCGTTTTGAGAAAGCGACCTCGGCGCCACGCCCCCTGGAGACCGGCACTGCCAGCTCGGCGATCCCGGATGCCGAAGCGACGAGCGCCGCACCCATTGGGTGGGTGCGGGGAGGCGGCATAGGGCCGCTGAACCAGGCGCTTCTGGACGTCCAAACGAAGCTTCGAGCTGAGGGCGACGCCATCCAGAACTGCACCAAGGCGTACCTGGCATCGCGGGCAGCCGTCCGGGTATGTTTTCTCTTTGGTCCTTGTTTTCTTGTTCCTCTCTATGGGGGCGCGCCGGCGCACCCACTGGGTGTAGTCACCGAATTTCGGGCCGGCTGCTGAGCAGGCGGCCCGGAACTCCAATTGGTGAGTTCTAGGTACTAATTTTTGTCTGAAATGCTTGTTGCAGGACTACCACAACCTCCGAGTCACCGCCTTCAACCGCAACGTTGAAGAGCTGGGCAAACGGACCGCCAACCTGTCGTAGAGCCGGAGTGAGTCCTTTCTCTTCTTTGCGGGGCGCGCTGGCGCACCCACGGGCTGTTGTCCCTGAGATTCAGGCCGACTGCTAAGCAGTCGGGCCGGATCTCCCCGATGACCTTGTTTACTGATGACTTAACGCCTTCTTTCTTCCTTCTCTTCAGAAGCCAACGCTGTTCTTCAACAGCAGCTGAGCGAAGCCAACTCCGCGTTGCGCGCCAAGGGGGAGGAGTGCAGCAAGCTCGCCATAGAGCACGATCTGCTGGCCACTCAATTGGTAGAGCAGAGGGAGCTGCTTGCGAAGACGCAGAAGGAGGCGGAAACCGCCCTCCTGGCCGAGTTCGCGAGCGAGCGCTCCTCCTGGACTAACAAAGAGGCAATGCTATCCTCCGGCTTCCATGAGATTGAAGACATTGTTGATGGTGAGTTTTTTTAATTTCTTTCTTCGAGCTGCCGATTATAAATCGCGCCGACTCCTGATTTTTGACTTGTTTTTTCGTTTCTTCTGCCTTGGCAGACTTCTTCCCTGGGCACTCGCAGGCCGCCATCCAAGCCATCGAGGCTGACTGTGAAGGTCAGAGGGCGGAAGGTGCCGAGATCGCCGCCGACGCCCCCGAACCCTTGATGAGCATATCCTGAGCATCGAGGCTCGCCTTCGGCCGACTCCTCGGATGCTGCACCGGCTTCAACGTGTCAGTGCCCAGGCGATTGCCACCCTGTGGCCGGACATGTAGGCTCCGCGCATCCCCTGCCTGACTGCCGACTGGCTAGAGGTCGCGGCTGGTCGTCTTGAGGCCTGGAAGGGTTCCTCGGCCCAAGTTGGAGCGCACCGGGCCTTGGAGTTCATCAAGGCGTGGTATCCAGGGCTGGATCTAGACCGGCTGGCCACACTCCGGTCAGAGGCCCAGCCAGAGCTGGCAGCCGCGGAAGACACTCTGCTCGAAGATTCGGCCAAGGGCCTATGCTATGTAAATATTTATCTGAATTCTATCTTTTCTTGCTCATTGCTCTTTTGGCTTTTTTTCCTTTGTCGCTTTCCCTTAGTTGCCTGTTTTGCCAGTCGGACAGCCGCTCTGCGGACTGCCATTGGATCAAATGCTTGGCTACTTTGGGAAAGCAAGTACTTAGCCTTTTTAGAGTTTTTTAGCAAGTTGAATAGAAGGCGGTGAGCCGACTGCTTAATAGTCGGTTTGCGAAAAGAAAAAAGGAAGGCTGGAAGCGGGCTCAAGCTATGTTTTATGCTTTGAGTCCTTAGCCATTTTTCATGCGAACGCCCATTCTACCTTACTCCTGCCCACCGTACAGTTGCTCTGCGAGCTGCGGCTTCTGACAGGAGATGGCTTAGGCGCCACACGCTACTTGTCCGGCTACAGGAAGAATTTCATACTGCAAGGCGGCAAGTCCCCGGGCCGACCTGTCGAGCCCGGTGCGCAGCGGCAATCAAAGAGTAACATACTCGTAGGCATAACTTTTATCCTATAGACAAAAGAGGGCAGTCCCCGAGCTCGTCTCGGGGGGCCCGAAGTCTTGGTACGTTAATACAAAAGGTAGCATGGTACATACTGCATCAACTGTAAAATCTTCGGAGGAGATTTGCATTCCATGGCCGCTCTGTCTCTTTGCCAGAGTCGTCCCTCTTGCGTGCTCGGGGCTTCTGAGCGTCAATCAGGTAGTAGGAGTCATTGCCCAGCACTTTGCTGATGATGAAAGGGCCTTCCCAAGGTGCCGACAGCTTGTGCTGGCCGGCTGTTCGCTGGGAGCACAAGGTCGCCTTCTTGGAAAGATCTTGGCTTGACCTTCCTATTGTAGTATCGGCGCAGGCTCTGTTGGTAGATGCTGGACCGGCTGAGTGCCAACAGTCGGCCCTCTTCCAACATATCGACGCCGTCTTGTCATGCTTCTTCTACTTCCTCCTCGGTGTACATGGTGACTCGCGGGGAGTCGAACTCTATGTCCATTGGGATGATGGCTTCGGCACCATAGACGAGGAAGAAAGGCGTGAAGCCGGTTGACTTGTTTGGAGTCGTGCGCATACTCCAGAGGACGGCTGGCAACTCGTCGAGCCAGCAGCCAGCCGACCGCTCTAGAGGCTCGACCAGTCGGGGCTTGATGCCAGACAGGATGAGGCCGTTTGCTCGCTCCACCTGGCCGTTTGACTGTGGATGGCTGACTGACGCTAGGTCCAGTCGGATGCCCTGTGTTGCGCAGAAACGGGCCAAGGCGCCTTTGGCAGAATTTGTGCCGTTGTCGGTGATGATGCTGTGGGGTATGCCATACCGAATTGTGATATCGGAGATGAAAGTCATGACAGTCAGACCGTTCAGTTTCTTGATTGGCTTCGCTTCTATCCACTTGGTGAACTTGTCCACTGCAACAAGTAAGTGAGTTAAGCCACCTCATGCCGTCTTGAATGGTCCCACCATGTCTAGGCCCAAAACTGCGAAAGGCCAGGCAATGGGGATGGTCTTGAGTGCAGAAGCCGGCTGGTGCGGCTTGGAGCTGAACTTCTGGCACCCTTTGCATTTTTGGACCAATTCCTTGCCTCTTCTAAGGCAGTCGGCCAGAAGAAACCATGTCGAAAGGCTTTGGAGACGAGTGCTCTTGAAGCCGCATGGTGGCCGCACTCGCCTTGATGGATGTCTTTGAGAATTTCTTGGCCTTGCTCTGGCTCTACGCAGTGCTGGTAGACACCAGTGACACTGCGCCTGACCAGCTCTCTGTTGACTATGGTGTAGGCTGCCGCTTGGCGTTGTACTTGCCGAGCTGAGGTCTCATCAGTCGGCAGCTCTTTGCTCACTAGGAATTTGAGGATGGGCTGGGCCCATGAGGGTGCTGCTATTTCTTCGACTGCCAGAACTGCGACTTGGACGAGGGCGGCTGGGCTGGGAGGCAGAGGGTTGGAGTCAACAACCACTTGCTGGGTTAATGAAGTCCCCAGGCCGACTAGCGCGGCTCTTGGGCCGAGTTCTAGAGTCTTTGAGCCCGCCGCCGTAGTCCCCGGGCCGGGTACTGCAGTCCCTGGGACGGCCTCGACTGTGGCGGCTTTGGAGCCATCTGCCAAAATCCCCATACCGTCTGCCGGGGCTCTGGAGTCGGATCCGACTTCTTCGGGAGGAGCCGGCACGAAGATGGAGTCTGATTCTGGTGAAGGCTTGACAGACGGCTTGAGAAGGCGTTGAAGGGCGACGCCGGATGGTATTGCTTGGCGGGTAGAGCCGATTCGTGCCAAGGCGTCTTCTTGGTCATTGTCGTTTCTTGGCACATGGAGGAACTCACACCCCTCGAAATACCCACTGAGTTGCTGCACGAGGAAACGGTAGCTCGCCATGTTGGCATCTTTGGCGTCCCAGTCGCCAGATGACTGTTGGACCACTAAGTCCGAGTCGCCATAACACAGGATCCGGCGAATGCCAAGTTCTTTGGCAAGCCGGAGCCCGTGAATGAGCGCCTCGTACTCGGCGACGTTGTTGGAGGCGGCAAAATGGATTTGCAGTGCGTATTTGAGCTTGTCACCTTTAGGGGAAGTGAGGATGATGCCGGCTCCCAAGCCGGTGCGCATCTTGGAGCCGTCGAAATGCATCCGCCAATGGGTGGAGTAGGGCGCTGGAGGTAGGTTCTGGGTCTCGGCCCAGTCGACGAGGAAGTCAGCCAGTGCTTGTGACTTGATGGTGGTGCGGGGATGGTAGTGGATGGTGTATGGAGCCAGCTCTATGGCCCACTTGGCCACTCGGCCAGAAGCATCTCGGCTTCCAATGATCTCCGCAAGTGGAGCCGTGCAGACCACAGTGGTTGGATGCTCTTGAAAGTAAGGCTTCAATTTTTTGGCGGTAAAGTGTACGCCATAGCACATCCTCTGGTAGTGGGGGTAGTTCTGCTTGGAGGTCGACAGTACTTCGCTCAGATAATATACCGGTCTCTGGACAGGTAGTGCCTTGCCTTCCTCCTTGCGTTCCACTACAATGACCATGCTGACTACCCGGCTGGTGGCGGCGATGTACAGGAGCATAGGTTCCTTAGGAGTTGGAGCCGCCAGAACATGTGGAGTAGTCAGCATCTTTTTCAGTTGGAGAAAAGCTTCGTCCGCCTTGTGGTTCCACGCGAAAAAACTGGTCTTCTTCATGAGTTGGTATAAGGGGAGAGCTTTCTCGCCCAGCCGATTGATGAATCGGTTGATGGATGCCAGGCAGCCGGTGAACTTATGCACGTCCAGCAGTCAGCTGGGTACCTCCATCCTCTCAATGGCCTTGATCTTTACAGGGTTGCATTCTATGCCGCGTTCAGAGACCAGGAAGCCAAGGAGCTGGCCGGCTGGTACTCCGAAGACGCACTTCTCGGGGTTGAGCTTAATCTGGAATCGGCGCAGGTCCTCAAAGGTCTCCTTGAGGTCTTCCAGCAGTGTTCCACGCTTTTCCGTCTTCACCACCACATCATCCACGTACACGTGGGCGTTCCTGCCGAGCTACTTGAGGAGGCACTTCTGCATGCAACATTGAAAGGTGGCGCCGGCATTCCTCAAGCCGAACGTCATGGTGAGGTAGCAGAAGGCTCCAAACGGTGTGATGAAGGCGGTCTTCAGTCTGTCAGCTGGGTTCAGCTTGATCTGGTGATATCCTGAATATGCATCCAAAAAACTCAACAGCTCGCATCCGGCGGTGGAGTCTATCACCTGATCAATTCTTCGTAGAGCAAACGGGTCCTTGGGGCAGGCTTTGTTGAGGCTCGTGTAGTCAATACACATTCGCCACTGCTTGTTCTTCTTCAGTACCAGGACCAGATTGGCTAGCCACTCTGGGAAGAACACTTCCATAATGAAGCCGGCTGCTAGGAGTTGGGCTATCTCTTCTCCGATGACTCTTCTCTTCTCTTCTGATAGGCGGCGCAGGGGCTGCCTGACCGGCTTTGCATCAGATCGGACATGTAACTTGTGCTCGGCGAATTCTGTCGGTACACCTGGCATGTCTTTGGGGGACCATGCGAAGATGTCCCGATTCTCACGGAGGAAATTGACGAGCTCGACTTCCTATTTGCTGTCGAGGTTTGCGCCTACGACATCGTACCTCTCCGGGTGCTCCGGATTCCAAGGGTATCTTCTTTGTCTCCTTGGCCGGCTTGAACGAACCCTCAGCCTTCGACTCCTTTGGGTTGGGCGGCACCTCTGGCTGCTTGCCGGCCATCGCCACAACCCGTTCCAGGAGCCGCTTCTCGGCTGCGATCACCAGGGACTCGGCTAGCCGACTGCTCTCAGTCGCACAGGCAGACGACTTCTGGTAGTCGCCGGCTACGGTCAGAATTCCCCTGGAACTGGGCATCTTCATTTTGAGGTAGGCGTAGTGGGGGACCGCCATAAACTTGGCCAAGGCGGGTCGGCCGAGTAGTGCGTGGTATGGGCTCTCAAGGTCCACCACCTCAAACCAAACTGACTCTTGGCGGAAGTGATCTTTGTCTCCAAAGAGGACGTCCATCAGGATCTTGCCGATTGGTGAGCAGGAAAGCCCGGGAACAATATCGGGGAACACAGTCCAGCTGTTCTGAAGCTGTCTTTGCTTGATTCCTAATTTCTCCATGGTGTCTTTGTACAGGATGTTGATGCTGCTGCCTCCGTCTATCAGAACTCGCGAGAAACGAGCAGCTCATCTATCCGTGGCAAAGGTGGCATCTAAGACCAGAGCATAAGAGCCTGGACTCGGCGTCACCTCTGGGTGATCAGCTCTGCTCCAGCTGATAGGCTTCTCGGACCAGTGCATGAACTCTGGTGTCTCTGATGCTACTGCCTTCACCTCTTGTCACTGCAGCCGCCTGCTGCGTCGATCATCAGCCATACTGGTAAACACCATGTAGGCTCCGTGTTCTTCGGGGTATTCTTCTTGTACTGCGCCGACTGGCCTGACAGCCGGCTGCTGGGGCGGCGGCGGCGGCGGCTGCCCAGCAGGCGGGGGAGGTAGGAGGCCGTCTCCATGGGCACTTCCGGGTGGTGTGATTCGACGGCTTTGCGCCGCTATGGAACTTGCAAGGTCCATCCAGAGTCTGCTCGTAGGAGAAGGCCGACAACTAGTTGGGCTTGCCACCTTTCTGTCGCTTGGGCGGAGGTTGCCCATCCAACTACTGGGCTTCAACTGTCGCGACCTGCCGGCTGCGGGGCCTTGCGCTTGTGGTCGCTCTGCTGTTGCCGCCAACTGGCATCTCCCGCCGGAGTTCTTGGAGCTTGAGGGGCCACTTTGCCAGTTGCGCTGACTTGAATCTCCGCCTTCATGGAGGAGTCGGCCATGGCGTACTTGTCTGCTATGATCAGCAGCTCATCGAGGGTTTCTGGCTCGTCGCAGAGGAGCTTGTGCTTGAGGAGGGTGCCTTCTCTGCACTCGGCGGTGAAGTACTCGATAGTCTGCACCTCATGCATGCCCTCACAGGAATTCTGAAGCTCGGCCCAACGCGTGAGGTAGTCGCGAGTCGACTCGTCGGGACCTTGCGTGCACAAGGAGAGTTGACGAGGCTTGGGAGGACGCTTGTACGTGCTGGTGAAGTTGCGGACGAATGCTTCGGTGAATTCGACCCAGCTGTTGATGCTGCGGGGCTTCAGGCTGTTCAGCCATGTCCGGGCCGTGCCCTGGAGCATGAGCGGAACGTATTTTACGGCGACACGCTTGTTGCCGTTCGCTATGCTGACAGCCATGGAGTAGTCGACTAGCCAGTCTTCCGGCTTCACGGAGCCGGTGTACTTGGGCGTGTCTCTCGAGAGCGTGAACCCTTTGGGAAAGGGCTCGTCTCGAATGCGGGGCCCGAAACAGGGCAGACCCAACTCATCTTCTTCTTCCAGCGCCAGGGATCGGTGAAGCCGGTCGATCCGATGGCGGTCGTCATTTTCCCCGACTCCCTCTCGGCGGCCAAGGCGGTCGCCAAGAGTCGGATGATCAACAGGCGGCGGGGAGACTCGCCTTTCCTTGCGAGGAGGAGGAGGCAGACAGTCGTCCCGTCGTTCCACTGCTCTCGGGCGGCCGTCTCGGTGGCGCTCTATGGTAATGTGAGTCCGACTGTGGCTGACAGTCAGATCCTTGTTCTTTCTTCCACGGGCGCCGCCAGTCAGCGTCCGAGACGTCGCGCCTTGGTCTCGGTGAAGGTCGTCGTTTTGCCGCTGCGGCGCCTCTGTGCGGCAGCTGGCCTCGTTCTGCGCGGCAGCCGCGTCGAGGAGCCGCCCGACTCGCTCCATCATCAGGCGGCGCTCTTCGCCCTCGAAATTGTCCAGCTCGTCCGTCGCCTCCTGGGCGGCTCGAATGTTCTCCACAGGTGTAGCGTACATAGGGCGTCTTGCCCTGAACAGGTCGGCGATGGCTACGCCGCGCTACTAGATCGTGCCAAGGCGGCTGGGCCCAGCTGGGGCTAGCGAGCCACCAATAGCGCGATCCATCTCTCGCTGGTAGGCTTCTGACAAGCGTCTCATGCTAGCCAGCTTCTTCGCACCTTCGACGAGCTGAAGGCGGCGTGCCTCCAACGTCTCCGCGTCAGCGTCTTTCGGAATGGGTGCAGTCAGGTCTTGTAGCGCCGCGCCAAGCGGATCATGTGCTCCTCCGCCAGGAAGCTCGTCATGACTGATGACGAGCACCTCGGTGATGGTGCTTCCGTCGCTCTCCGCGTGAGGGAGAGGTTCGTAGTAGACCACCACATTAGTGGGGAACGCGTCGAGCGACGCGGTGTCGGAGTCGTCCAGCATCGGGTCGGTGGAACCTACGGACTCCAAGTCTACGCCAGGCTCGCCGGCGATGTGGAGTTGATTGAGGAGGCCCGCGAGGAGGCTCTCGGAGCCGCCCGTGCCTGCGTCGGATGCAGGTTCATCGGAGATGCGAACCTCGCCGACAAGTTCGGCGAGGCGGCTAGCGGCCCAGGCGTTCTCAACGCCATGCAGCGCGTCAGCGCAAACTCCGTCTGGCGTGCCTGGCTGGCTGTGCTCGCCAGGGAGGAAAAGGGTTCCCGTCCAGAACAGGTCTCCGGACGGTGGTGCACCAAGCCCCACGATGGGCGCCAAATGTCGGGGGTTGGGTGTGACATATGCCAAAGGATGGCTTATCATGGTGGGGGCGAGTAGAACGTCGCCGGTGCCTGGAAACGGGATGAGGCGTAGACATGCACGCCGGCGAATCTTACCCAGCTTCAGGGCTCTCTGGGGAGATAATACCCCTACTGCTGCTCTGCGGGGTCTCTGCATGATCACTATGGCAAAGTTTTTACACGGTTGCTCCTTGAGCTGTTTCTGGAGGTAGGAGAGGGCAAGGCTAGCTCTCTCCCTCCTATATGATCTGGTCTAGAGCTAATGGATTCCAACCCTTTGCATGGGTGCCCTGGGGGGTTTATATTGGCCTATCCCCCAGGGGTACAATGGTAATCCGGCTGGGCACGGGCCCAGCCGTCAGTGCCTCCGGCCTCCGTCTTCTCCGCCGACTGCTGGGGCCCGCCGACTGGTGGGCCTTGCCGACTGGCTAGGTACAGAGCCGACAGGCCGCGTCCGCCGCGGGCGGGTCTTGTCGGCTGCTGATTACTGTAGCTGTGCTTCTAATGACGCGGGCTTCGTCATGGAGTCGTGGCAATAGCCCCGACGCCTGGCGGGCGATCACTATTGCCACTCTCCGTCACATCTGGTAATGGCGCATGGGCCCCGGGGGAGGAGCTGGCCGACTCTCGGGGGCCGACTCCCGACGGGTCCGACTTGTGGCGCACTTGCCGTCTTCTGGGATCCCGCTGGCCGGTAGGACCCACCGCCCAAAGGTCATACAGAAAAGCCATCATGGGCGCAGGATTCGGTCCACCGATGCTGATGTCAGGGCCAACATGGCGACAGTGCCACGCCGCACGGAGATCTCCGTGGGTACGATGTGTTGTGACCATGCTTGCCTTTGGCAAGGGGTGGGAGCAGTCTTCACTGTAGCCACTCCCCTGTCCTGTCCCTCTTGATGAGGACATGGGGTTTGGCTGGAGTCGTGGGCCGACTCCCCAAGGCCGGCTTCTCTAGAAGTCGCCAGTCAAGAGTCGGCTTATCCTGAAGTTGCCCCCGGGACTCGGCCGTGAGTGGGCAGTCGGTCGCCTTGCCGCCGACTTCTCAGAAGGCGGCTCTTCGTCCTGGGGTCTTGAGGGGCGCAGCCTGCCCCGATGTCTTGAAAGGTTCCGGGGCTCGGGTTAGCCTACCCATGGCCCATTACTCCGACAACGCGGTCTTGTCGTGGTGGTGCTGGGAGCGCTGGAGCGTTTTCTTGCAGCCGGGGAACCTCTTGGCAGCTTCCTTCTTCGTGCGTGGGCACACGTCGCGGTGGATCTCTCCATGGGGCCACGTGTCTTGGGGCGAGGACACCGTCTTGACGCAGTGGGGTGGTGGCGCTCCGTGAGATGCGCGTCTCAGCGCGAGGGCGTCGTCTTGATGCGGAGGCGGTGGAGGCGCTCCGTGAGATACATCGCTCGTGGCTGGGGGTGGGCGAGGCAGCGAGAGAGATGGTGCAGGAGAGCCTCCCGCGGCGCTGACGAGCTTGGGGATGTGGTCCAACCAGTCCTTGTAGAGGTCGTCGACCGAGCGGTAACGCAGGAGCTCGCGCGCCATGAGCAGCGCAGCCTGCGCATCCATGGGTGCGCGGCGAGCGTGAGATGATGAGCCGGCCGGAGTTAGCAATGGGGTGGCGGTGCGGCCCTCCAGCCGCACGAAGGGGTGCAGTGAGGATGCTTGCTGCTTGTTTGCCAGCGGGCCGGTAGCATCCTCGGCAACGGGAGATGTAGAACAATGGGGAGGCCCACCGACAGGGGTTGTCTGAGTGACACGGGCGGCGAGGGCGGCCCAGCGCTCGGTGCCGGCTCGGCGCGCGTCCGACATGGATGCGGTGGAGCGGTGGA
This sequence comes from Triticum urartu, assembly GCF_056163025.1. NCBI lineage: Eukaryota > Viridiplantae > Streptophyta > Magnoliopsida > Poales > Poaceae > Triticum > Triticum urartu. The sequence continues at coordinate 225,681,945 of NC_141878.1, forward strand.
ACGTGGATCAACAGAAGGAAAGCTTCAGCGCACCCCTACCTGGCGCGCCAAATGTCACATTTCAGGTTCCGGCAAAACCCTTGATGTTCGAACACTGGGGTGCGCACGAAGATCTCTCCTCCCCCAAGCTCTCACCCTCACTGCAATCTCAAGGCTTAGCACGTCGAACTCGCAAAACAAAGGGACACAAGATTTATACTGGTTTGGGTCACCAATGTGGTGTAATACCCTACTCTAGTGTGGTGTGGTGGATTGCCTCTTAGGCTGAGGATGAATAGTTACAAGGGAAGAACAGCCTCCTCAGGAGAGGTGCTCTTATGCTTGGTGAGCTTGCGTGGTTGGCTCGGTGGATAGGAGTCGGTCCAAGATGTGTTCTCTTCATCTCCTGGTTTGCACCTTGGCTACGGTGGTGGCTAGCCATATTTATAGAGGCCCGGGTCCTCTTCCCAAATATTAGGCGAGAAGGGATCCCACAATGGCCAATTTGAAGGGGGACAGCTAGTACAAGCTATCCTGACAAAAGATGGTCTTCGCCTGTCAAAGGCTCTGGTGATGACGCCGTCTTGGGCTCCACGGTGACCTCCGTCCTGCCGTCCTCCTGGTCTTGGTCTTTTTGCACCAATATGGAAACCTTTGCTTGAGGCCTCGGGACACTGCGCATGTGCTTGCCTCTTTAGCACAAAAGGGGAAATGAGGACACTGCGCGCTGGCGCCCACCTGGCCCTGGTCATCATGGCTTGCATCACAGGAACCTCGCGAGGTGCCCCTTGCTTGGATCTCTCCGCCCCTCGCGAGCCATCCTGGTGAGGCCGCCCCTGAGGAGGTCTTGCATCGTCTGCCTCACGAGGCTTGGCCCATCGTGAGGGTCTTAAGTGTTTTTCTGATGAAGATGGGCCGTACAGGGCTGTTGGTGCAGCCACGCCATGGGCCACGGGCAGGCAAGTCTGGGGACCCCTATTACCAGGACACCAACAGGCACTAAAGGGAGCACACCGCGTCCTTCTCCTCGCAGATGACCATGATGATGCCGCGGCTTCCAGGCATCTTGAGGACATTGTAACCATGGTGGGTCACTACCATGAACTTGGCTAGGGTCGGATACCCAAGGATGGCCTTGTACGGCAGGAGGATGTGAGCGACGTCAAAGTCCATGAGCTTGCTGCGGTAGTTGTCACACTGGCCGAAGGTGACTGTGAGGTGGATCTGTCCTATCGGGGTGGGGGAGCCATCGGTCACTCCTGAGAAGGGCTTCGTGGGTTGCAGCTGATCATATGGCACTTGGAGGCGGTCGAACGTCTCGATGGAAAGAACATTGACTCCCGCACCACCATCAATGAGGGTCTTGGTGATAAGGACGTTGCTGATAACGGCCGAGCAGAGCATTGGGAGGGCGCCGGCGGTTGCCGCGCAGTTGAGCTGGTCGGACGAGATGAAGGTGATGGTGCACTTGGACCACCTAAGCGGGCGCGTGGCCTCAAGCCTGGGGAGGTCCGCGTTCACCTCATGAGCAAACTGCTTGAAGATGCGCTCGGAGGCTGGGGCCTGAGCGCCACCCAAGATGTAGGCAATGGCGTGAGGCTCCTGGAAGCCCCCAGCCCCCTCATCCCGGTGGCGGTCTTCGTTCCTACGCAGTGGTGGCGCCAGCGGAGGGAGCCCGGCCTTGCCCTGAGGATGGTCCTCACGAGGCTGGTCCCTCGATATGCCCTCGTGAGGCTGATCCTGCTAGTGATCCTCACGAGGCTAGTCGCGCCACTCCTGGCGGGGGCCGCGGTCGTCCCAGCGCCCTCCACTTCTGCCTCCTCCGTGGCCGTAGCGGAGTATCGCACTACCATCCTCAGGGCGGCGCGCTAGGCGTAGCAACATGGAGCGTGGGGCACTTCTGCGAGGTCTTCGGGGTGACACCCCCAGAGGCCTACGTGCCCCGCATGATGGTCCAGGAGTATGCCCTGGAAGACGACCCTGGCTCGTTCCTCAAGCCAGGCTGGGAGGAGGAGGCGCTAGAAGCTGAGGCCTTCCAGCAGCCCCCCAGGAGCCTCGCCAACCATGCCAGTGAAAACAGCTACAGGATACCACTAATCCCTCGGGAGCAAGCTTATGCTAACCATGGGTCGTAGGAGGATCAGGTCACAACGGCGGATGGCGGCCCCAGCTCAAAGGCCTCCCTCCCACCAGGAGGGGCGCACTTGGGGCTGCAGGGGGAGTGGCTGGGAGCCAGGTCCCTCCCCGCATCGCGCGGAGCAGGGCGTTCCCTAGAGGTAGGCCCTCTGTCGGGGAGGTGCCGGTGAGCCTACCCCCGGCAGAGGACCCGTGGTCGCCGAGGGCGCTGCTGGCATCCCCTTTGCCCCTTGGCTTCGTCCTGGTTTCCGGTCGCACCAACGATGGTCGAGGGCGGCGCAAGCCGGCGCCTCGTCTGGCGATATGAAGTAAGGCTCGCGCCTGTGAAGATCTCCGCTCATGACACTCTCACGTAACAATGAGTGGGGCTGTACACGCCCCAGAGTCTCAGGAGTGCCGCCCTCGGGCTTCGGGGGCTCCCTCCCATGACTAGTGGCAGCACTTAGCTCTGCGCTGGTGAGAAGAAAAGAAGACTAGACTAGGCGCCGGACGCGGCCATTTGTCTTTGACCTATTTTCTGTAGCCCTGTTTTCTGGCTTTGGATTTAAGTTGAAGTTGAATTTTCATTGGTATGCGCGGGGGTGACTTTTCTCATTCGTTCGTTTTCTTGCCATCTGGTTCTTCGCCCCGATTCGGAGTCTGCACCTGCTGCCTCCCCCCTCGCGAGCCCTTCGCGAGCGGGGGCTGGGCGCGACACACGCACGTTGCACACACGCCCTTCCATGGCTGGCGTTCTCTTCTCGCGAGGCCCTCTCGGGCGTATAGGCAAGCCCCTCAGAAGCTCATGACCTCGCAAGCCAGTCGGGGACTGGCCCTGACTAAGGTAAAACTACAGCAGTAAGTTCGCAGCAGGACTCACGGACTCGTAAAAATGCATTTCAGGCTTGGCCAAAGAAATAGAGGAGATAATCTGTTTACATGAGGGGCTCCCCCTCCCAAAATGCTCTTACAACTTTCAGGGCCATGCCCAAGTTTTCACTTAACGGGTCATCATTGAGGAAGCATGGGCTCAGTCGGACATATCCCTCATCGCGTCCTCCGGGTCGCCCTTAGGCGCGTCGCTGGTATCGTCGTCATCATCGCTGGCATCACCGTCCTTGTCGCCGGAATCACCACCACCATTGCCGGCGTCGCCCGCACCATCGTCGACCACGTCGCCTTCATCCGCAGCGACCACCACTGCATCATCCTTAGTGGTGAAGGCCCTGACTAGAGCGTCCACATTGTCCTCCACCTAGCGCGCCAGGTCGCCTCGGATGGCCTCGGGCACAGGGGCAATGGCAGCGTCGAAGTCGAAGTTGGGGCAGGTGTTTTGGAGGTGGCTGAAGACGCGGGAGAACGCGCGCTTGAGCAGTCCGCGGCTCCTCTCCTCAACAAGCACGCGAGCCCTCTCGGATCGGTTCTCTAGGCGTGTCACCACGTCGGTGAAGAAAAGGAGGTGACTGGCGTAGTCGTTCGGTTGGGGATGAGGTGCATCCTTGTCGCAGATGGTGCCCAGCGCCATGTTGGCTCTAATCTTGAGGCTTTGGAGCATGGGGGTGTGCTCGCACTCCAGCGTCCGCCGCTGGAGCGTTTCCTCCCTGCTCTGCTGCATGGAAGATTCGGTGCTGGCAACCCGCTGCTGAAGGGACAGGAGCTCGGCACGAGCTGAAGCCAGTTCAGCTTGCACTAAGGTCAGGGCGGCTGCGGCGGCTTTCTCGCGATGTTCCGCATCAGCCAACCCTGACCTAAGGGCATTAGTCCTACCCACAGCTTCGGCTTCCACCAGCTCTAGCTTCAGGTCGTACCTGCCCTCAAGGTCCGCGTGAGCCTCGGCCACCCAGTGGTCGACCTCCTCCTGAGCCCTGGCCTCGTGCGCACCAACAGCATTCTCCGCTTGGGCGATTTGGCGCTCCCTTGTCTCCAACCGCTCAAGCTCAAGGCTGTGCTCCGTGGCTTCCAGTGCCAGCGCTTCCTTGTGCTTCAAGATCTCTTCCTCCTCGGCAGGCGTCCTGTTCATCGACGCTAGGGCAGCCTTGAGCGCCTCCACTTGCTGCTCCAAGGAGGCACTCCAGGCCTGGAGCTCCCACGCGTGTCTCTCTGCGATCTCATGATGACGATTGGCTTCCCGGGCTTCTTCCAAGGCTCGAGCGCAGTCCTTTCACGAGGCCGCAAGAGATGCCTCGACCTTTGCATTGTCAAGCTCGTGCTGGTGCCACCCGAGGTTGATGGCCACCTTCAGTTTGTGCCACTCCTCCATCAGCCGAAGACCCTCGGCCTCGAGGCACGCGTCTACATCCGCAAGTTCTCCACCAAGCTGGCTCATCTCGCCCATCGCCTCCTGAAAGAGCTCGTGGCAGACGAAACTCCGTTCATGCGCAGACTTGAGAGCACGGCCAATTCCGTCCTCCGCAGCAGGGGTCGCTGAAGGGGCCTGAAGCGGCCCGCTCCCTCCGAGCAGGGGGCTGGGGGATGGCACTTCCCCGATCATCACCCGGGCCACGGCGGAGGACTGGATAGGGAAGGGTCCAACGCTCGAAGTAGAAGCCAAGATCGAAGCCATCCAGCCGCCGTCCACAACCAGAGGAGGAGCCCTTGGCACACTTGTTGCACCCCCGACGAGGCCGCGAAGAAGAGACGGCAGGAGCGCGGGCTTGAGGCGCCAGGCTTGCATGCCTGCCTCTCCGGCCGACCTCGCGCCGGAGGCAGCATGCTGGCCTAGGATGCTCAAGGCCAACGGGAGACTCGATGCAGGAGGAAGTTGCTCCCCGGGAGGCTTCACGGCCCTAGCAGATGGGGTCCTGAAGAGCCACCATCAGGAAGGGAAGCAGCACTCAAGGAATTACAAAGATAAGGTACTTACTCATCTATGGCGATGTACTTCCTCTGTTTCAACGGCCGGAAGGCGCCATGGCTGCAGCTTGGGGACCCCTTCCTCTTGCGCGGCGCATCGAAGTCTACACGGAGCCGACCGAAGCATTGGGCGTGGTGACCAGCGCAGGGTGCGGCTGGTGAAGCACCCTAGGAGGTGACCTCAGGAGCGCCAAGCTCGGGAGATCCATCAAGTTCCGCCTCGGGGTGGCCTCCAAAGGCCTCGGGACCTTTGGCCTCGGGAGCAACGGGTTGTGTCGCCCCCTCAACTGCCACTTCAGCGTGAGTGTTACCGGCTCCTGAAGATGACGCCTCAGGAACTGCGGGCGGCTTCGACACCTCGGCACCCGCGCCTCCAGCCTTCGGTGGGGCTTGCCCTCTGCGTCCACTCTTGGGGAAAGTTCGGCGCCGGCGATAAGGAGGGGAACCACGGTGATGGGGTTCTCGCGGGACCCCTCAAGGCCAACTGGACGCAGCCCCCATTCGTCAAAGGGGGGCATCTGCCCTGCGAACTCCAACCTGTTCGAGCAGCAGTACAAGAGACAGCCCACCGGTGGAATATCGGCTGGTGAGGGGTCGCCCGCCAGGACCTCGAGGACCATTCTTCGTGCCTCAGGCGGAATCTCTGATTCCTAAAGCCTCATGCGATCCAAGCCAACAGACAGGGCCCACATTGGTTGAGAATGGCGCTGGAGGGGGGCAACGTGGCGTCGAAGGAACTCCTTCATCACCATGGGCGCGGTCAAGCCAAGGTCTTTCAACCTCCTCAGCCAGTACCAGATGAAGGCGAGGCGGGGGCTCGTAAGCTTCTCGTGAGTCCAGCCGGAGCTGGAGACGGCAAGCGCAGACAGAGGCAAGAGTAAAGGGCTGAGCACTCTGACATCCACATACACCCACCGCGTCCGGAACCCGCTCGCGGATGGAGGGAGTTCAAAGTCAATCCCCGAGCCGCCCGTCGCCGCCACGGCCTGGAAGCTCAGGAACTCTGAGCATTGCCGGGGGTCGGTCAGGTGTAGTGAGAAGAAATGGTGCAGAAGGGCCACAGAGGGGGTAATGCCTACCATCACCTCGCAGACAAAGGCAAAGACGGCGAGAAGAGTGACAGATTGGGAATCTACGTGTGGCAGATGAATCTGGTAATGGGAAAGCTCGGCGTTGAAGAAGGCGGAGAAGGGGGGACCAGACTGGCCCACAGGGCATCAACGAAGAACTAGACCTCGGTGGCTGTTCTATCGATGGAAGCTCGGGACACAGGCCATGCCACCGTCCCTCCCCATTCGTTGAAGCTGGTGGCGAGCGCAAGGCGGACCTTGTCCATGGCCTCCTCACTGAGCACCCGCTACTGGCCTACGGTGGGCTCGACGGCCAAAGGTGGGCTGGCTGAGGACAGGGGCTTCTTCCCATTCTCCGTCCAGTTTGGCGCCATGGCGATGCAGAGGACTGAGCTCGGGTCGGATGGAGAGGAGGTTGAGGTTCGAAGAAGCGGAGGAGTCGGGGAGTGCGTTGCCAGCAAGGGGGAAATAACTGTGTAGGACGTCGTGGCCGCCTAGCCAGCTGGATATCAAGGTTGCGTGGGGAAGCGGGGCCAACCACGACCAATCAATCACCACGCGTCAGCAGGGCCACAGGGTATTGGGGCCTGCGGCGCTCCGCGCTTGCCCTTTGGCTTCGCCTTGAAGCCAAGCCCGAGCGTGCCTTGGGCCCGGGGGCTACTATCGGCGTTCTAGGAACGGGCCCCCCTAGACTTGCCTGCCTGCGGCCCACAGTGTGGCTGCCCCAGCGGCCCTGTATGGCTCATCTTCACCAGCAAACACTCAAGACCCTCACGAGGGGCCAAGCCTCGTGAGGTGGACAATGCAAGACCTCCTTAGGGGCGGCCTCACTAGGCCGGCTCATGAGGGGCGGAGACATCAAGGCAAGGGACACCTCGCGAGGTTCCCGTGATGGAAGCCATGACAATTGGAGCTAGGCGAGCGCCAGGTGGGCACCAGTGCGTGCAGTGTCCTCGTTTCCTCTTTGGTGCTAAAGAGGCAAGCGTAGGTGAGGAGTCCCGAGGCATCAGGCAAAGGTTTCCATATCGGAGCAACAAGACCAAGACCAGTAGGACGGCAGGACGGAGGTCACCGTGGAGCCCAAGGCGGTGTCACCACCAGAGCCTTTGGCGGGCGAATACTACTTTTGTCAGGATAACTTGTACTAGTTATCTCCCTTTCAATTTGGCCATTGTGGGATCCCTTCCCAATCAATATTTGGGAAGAAGACTAGGGCCTCTATATATAGGACTAGCCACCACCATAGAAGGGGAGAGGGCTGATCCTGGGAGAGAGAATCCCGAACCACACAAGTTCACCAAGCACAAGAACAGCTCTCCTCAGGAGGCTGTTCTTCCCTTGTAACTGTTCATCCTCAGCCCAAGAGGCAATCCACGACACCACACTGGAGTAGGGTATTACACCACAACGGTGGCCAAACCAGTATAAATCTTGTGTCTCTCGTTCTTTGGGTTCGTCAAGCTAGGCCATGAGATCGTGTCGAGCGTGAGCTAGAGAGGAGGAGAGATCTTCGTGCGCACCCCAGTGTTCGAACCTCAAGGGTTTTGCCGGAACCCGAAATCGGACATCGTCATCATCATCAGGAAGGGTGCGGAGGAGGTTGGCCTTGCGCAAGGGGGAAGTCTCCGCCGCCCTTTCATGGGTCGCCTCCAAGTCGTTCTCCTCCTCCCCCTCTTCTTCCTCCTCTCCCTCCTCGCAAGACTCGCCGGAAGACACGACCACCGGAGTTGTCGTCGCTAGGATATTCGTGGGCGCAGGTGGCACGAGCCCATGCTCGTCAAAGACAGGTAGAGCGGCGACAACCTTCGCCCCATCCGGGCGGCGGTACAAGGGAACAAGGCCATCAGGCGGGTACCCTTGGTCGTCCCCGACCAAGGAACAAAGAGTCGAGCACAATTCCTCATTGGAAAGGGGCTCCGAGCGCAGGCGGAGGTCGTCCCCTTTGTCTCCATGCTTCCATAATGGGTGCAGGCGCGACTGGAGGGGAGCCACGCGCTGCGCCATGAATTCTTGGGCAATCATGGCCCTCGTCAGCTTCGCCGTTCTAGAGTCGCCGGGCTTCAGACATCCTCTCGAGCACCTGCATCGCTTGCTAGTCGGTGAGCTTCGCGCGAAGCCATCCCTCGTGGGACACGGGCATCTCCGTCGGCAGCACCAGCCAATGGTGGACGCGCTTGGCGTCCATCAGGACCCACTTGCTCCTGAAGCCCTCGGCCTTCTTCCCGGCCTTCGAGATGGCATTGGTTTTGTTGGCCGCGATGAAGCCAATGCACCATGAGCAGGAGCCCTCCTTAAGCCGAAGAAAGACGAAGTGGCGCAGCAGCGCCACTGACGGCATCACTCCGACGTACGCCTCGCAGTAGAAGGCGAAGATCGATAGGAGAAGGACGGAGTTGGGATGAAGATGGAGGGCATGGATCTTATAATGACTGAGGACGGAGAAGAAGAAGTCGGAGAAGGGGGAACCAAATCGGCGGCGATGCTGCTCGTGAAGAAGGGGTAGAAAGTGTTGCCAGGGGCCTCGGGCTCTGCGGAGCCGACCCGGAGCACAGTCTTCCTCTTCTCGTTGCCCTCCGCCGTCATCAAGCGCGTGGAGGCAAGGTTCTTCTCCGACATCCTCGGTGCTTCGAGCGCGGTTCGTACCAGGATGGCGAAGGAGTAGCCCGGGCTTTCTTGGGTGCCATTGACGGCAAGCTCAAAGGTGGACCTAGGTGGATCTGGAGTCTCTGGGAACGAAGGGAAAGAAAGGGGATCTGGAGCAAGACGAAGGAAAGCAATGAAGGCAAATGCAGCCCACGCCAGCCTTTTGTCAGTCAGGAAGTTGTCGAGGTAGCGTGGGGAAGCGGAGACGCCCACATCCAATGAATCGGCATGCGTCAAACGAGGCCGTAGGCTATTGGGGCTAGCGGTGCTCCGCACTTGCCCCGTGGCTTCGCCTGAAGTCAAGCCCGAGCGCACCTTGGGCCCGGGGGCTACTGTCGGCGTCCTGGGAACGGGGGTCCCCAGACTTTCCTACTTGCGGCCCACGGTGTGGCTCCACCAGCAGCCCTATACAGCCCATCTTCACCAGCAAACACTCAAGACCCTCGCGAGGCGGACGACGCAAGACCTCCTCGGGGGCGGCCTCACCAGGCTGGCTCGCGAGGGGTGGAGAGATCAAGGCAAGGGGCACCTCGCGAGGTTCCTGTGACGCAAGCCATGACGACCAAGGCCAGGCGGGCACCAGGAGGGCGCCAGCGTGTGTAGTGTCCTCGCTTCCTCTGTGGTGCTAAAGAAGCAAGAGCAGGCGCGAAGTCCCGGGGCATCAAGCAAAGGTTTCCATATCGGTGCAACGAGACCAAGACCAGGAGGACGGCAGGACGGTAGTCGCCGTGGAGCCCAAGACGTCGTCATCACCAAAGCCTTTGGCAGGCGAAGACCATCTTTTGTCAGGATAGCTCGTACTAGCTGTCCCCCTTCAAATTGGCCGTTGTGGGATCCCTTCTCGCCTAATATTTGGGAAGAGGACCCGGGCCACTATAAATAGGGCTAGCCACCACCTTAGGAGAGAAGAATCCTCGACCACATCATCTCACAAAGCACAAGAGCTCCTCTCCTCAGGAGGCTGTTCTCCCCTTGTAACTGTTCATCCCCAGCCCAAGAGGCAATCCACCACACCACACTAGAGTAGGGTATTACACCACATTGGTGGCCCGAACCAGTATAAATCTTGTGTCCCTTTGTTATGTGAGTTCGACGCGCTAAGCCTTGAGATTGTAGTGAGGGCATGAGCTAGAGGGAGGAGAGATCTTCGTGCGCACCCTAGTATTCGAACCTCAAGGGTTTTGCCGGAACCCGAAATCTGACAGCATCCACTGTGGTGTCTTCCTCGGCTCCGTGTCGTCCCCTTCATAAGCCTTACCGTCGTCCACCGCCTTGGTCCGCTTGGCGCGCCGTGGTCAATGTGGGCAAGGAACGATTTCCATCGAAAGAGTACTATACATGGAGAGGCTGACATCTGGGTCCACGGCTGCAGCAAGGAAGTGCCTCCTTATTACACGCAAAATAATGATTCCTCCACCAGATAGCAAGGACCCACCGGATGGGCCACCGTATTTCGTGAAAAAATCTTTCCCCCTAACTGCTGAGACCCACCAGCTACATCTTCACACGGAAGGAAGTGCATCCATGTTTTGGGCAAAAAATGATTCTCCCCCTGATGGCTGGGACCCACCAGCAATAACTTCGCATGCAAGGAAGTGCCTCCTTATCCTCCCTCATAGTCGGGACCCACCTGGTTGAAGCATACGTAGAGTTGTCATTCTTGTCGCGAACTTGTACGTACATACTAGTCGTTCGGTCTGTTTGTAGGGTATAACAATGAACCGTGGCCGAGTAAGGAAGGGCACGTGTCGTAGTAGAGGCACGGACGTACCATGTCACGCAGTCCCGTCAATATCGTGTACACGTACGTACAGCCAGGGTGCAAGAAAGTAAATACGGTCACGTACGTACATACGGGCGGGGTCTTGAACGCCTACTCACGCATACATACGGTCAGGGCTCGTGTACATGGAGAGGCAGCGGAGAACAGCGACGGTGTCCTGTTCATCTGCAGCCAACTGGCTGGGTCAAGAAACTGCATCATCGTGTTCATCGGGAGGTAACGGAATGCATTGTGTTCATTGGGAGCCAACCGGCTTGGCCGGAACAGCCGAAACGAGGCCTGGCGTACCACAGAATGGAGGAAACGGCCTTGTGTTTGACTGCCTACAGTCGAAACGGGATCATGTTCACCGCGAGGGGTCTGGAGTACCGCAAAACGGAGGAAACGGACTTCTCTTCAACCTCCTACAGTTGAAATGGGGTCCTGTTGATCGGGATGTATGTGGCGTACCGCAAAACGGAGGAAATGAACTTCTCTTCGACCCCCTACGGTCGAAACAGGGGTCCTGTTCATCGGGAGGGTTGTGGCGTACCGCAAAACAGGACTTCATGGGCTACTGTTCATCCATCGTCTACTACCTCGCTCCAGCCTCCATGGGCTACTATTCATCTACTATCGACCTCCTCCAGCCTCCACCTATGACTGTTCATCCATGACGTCTCCCTCCTACCTCCACCAGCTACTGTTCATCCACGGGGTCCTGTTCAACCGCCCCTCCACGGGCTACTATTCATCCAGACCTCCACCGGCTGCTGTTCATCCAGCCCTCCACGAGGTCCTGTTCATCCACCCCCAACTGGCTCGATCGGGGTCCTGTTCATCCAGCGGCAACGGCCTCTACTACCACGGGGTCCTGTTCATCCAACCCCCACCAGGAACTTTTCACCTAACCCCCAACAACACTCACTATTCATCAAGAGGCAGCAAGTTTGATCGGCTTCAGATAGCAGCAATAGCGAAGGAATCGCTCGATCGAGTTCAGTTAATAGCCAGGGATCGATCGATCGCTCGGGTTCAGCAATGTGTGGCCTGTAGTGCAATTTCTCGGGTTCAGTAGACGAACGCCTCGCTTGGGTTTAGTTAGATCCCAATGCTTAGCACCCACGTGCGTACGTGTACGAGAGAAATGTGCAATCCCTCCGTGCATCGCTCGGCCCCGACCACCCACCATAACCGGGAACTCCCTGATATTTTCATTGCCCTTGCTTCTACCACGATTTTTTCCATCATGGACGACCCAAAGAATGTTATGCAGCTGCGTCCCCCGCCCGCCCAGGATGAAAAGCCCATTTTTCATAGAAGTAGGATCCCACCACATCTATGATGATACCGGGGTTTATCACAATTATCGTCATAGAAGTATCATAAGCTTGACAGAAAAAATCGTTCGGCCCAAAATGTCAGATGTGTCTTTTTGTATTGTCAGTAGCCGCGGCTTCATTTTGTTGGGGCGGTTCAGTTTGGTCATCATGATGATCTTTGGGGATTTCAGTGTGGGCCTCATGAGTTACCGAGGTCTGATCCTCCGGCTCATGAATCTCTAGGGTTGTTCATGACTCACCAACTTTTCTTTTCTTGGCTTTGGCTTTGGCCTTGCAATCAAAGATGACATATTCAAAAACATACAATAGTAATCATGATAAGCTGTCAATGGTTGATAAAAATATTTACCCTAGATTTATGATCAAAGGCAGCAGCTGAGTGGCGGGCGAGTGTCCAGAAGACGGCAACGACTCCTGATAATTGGAATCAAAAGGATTAAGAGGTTGCCTAATAAGGCCGGCTCGGGGAAGAGAAGAAGTTGGACAGTGTGGCACCTCATTGCGTCGCTTGCGAGCGGATGGTTCATTGGTATAACCGGCTAGTAGCTCTCTTGAGCCACTCCAAGTTTGGCGCCTTGACTCTTCCTAGGTTTTCTTCAAAATAAATTTTGGGTCTTAATGAGCGTCTGGATGAGAAAGTCTTACTTTCTGAATGACCCGCCTTGTTTTCTTGGAGATAAGGATTCTAGGCTGGAAGAGATGGAAATTACCTCAATCATCAACCTGGCTTGTTGCATCATCACCCTGAGAATAAGAAGCATCAGCGAGTTCAATTAAAATACGGCCAAGGGAGTCAAGTTCTACCCCTGACTGATTGTCAGCTGTTGGTGACTCGCCCCTTGCTACTGACTCATTCACAGCAGCAACTTTATTCCTTCTTTGAGCCGGCGCAATTTTAGTCTTGGTCGCTTGGGTTTTCCTCTTCTTACTCCAGAATGGGGAGTTGGAATGTATAGTTGAACAAGGTTAATAAGTGAAATACTGAATAAGTAAAGGTTAGCAAGACATACAAAAAATTATACTCATCGGAGGAGTCGGGTTAACTTTGAAGAATGGTTGCAACCCCGTCTTGTTGCAGTTCTCTTGAGGCTCCCCAAGCAGTTTCTTCACACTTTTGTTTAGTTCATCAGCTTCTAAGTTATCAGAACTATACCGTTGAACGTCTGTTGAGTCGCCTGAGTAATTGCACATTAATCTAGGCAGGTGGCTCGAGGGCATGAATCTCCAAGTAACCCAGCACCGAGTTAAGTCAACTCTCATTAATCCATTGGCCAATAAGGTCGGGAGTTTTGGATATATAGGGGTGAATTGAGCATGCTCTTCTGGGATAATCCGGCTTGGGAGGTCAAAGTCAATGGGAAGACGGTCAGATATGTAACCTGGTAGGGGGTTCTCATTAGTTGGAGTTCTGCTCTTGCAATAGAACCAAGTCCTAATACATCCTTTAGGATGACTCACTGGTGCGTGTCGGTCCTACACAAACGGTTTTAACCCCTTTCCGTGATGGCATATGGAATCGTCTCCAGTGAGTGTGGGCGATAGGGGGGTCCTTCCCACACGACCCAGAAACCGTCAGGGATAGGGAGCCTTGATGCATACAGTTGTCCCTGTATAACCATTTTCGATATCTCGAATATCCTAAATGCTTCATCCTTGCCACTCGTTTGTGCTCGCATTGCCATCGCAGTTGGAGTTTTGTGGTTCTGCCTAAAACCAGGCAGATTCCAGGCATGGCAGTTTTATAGGCGGATTCTAGGCACGGGAGATTTACGATGCCTGGCACATCACAAACAGTTCATGATTATAAACGGTGTACGATAGGTAGACAATCACACACATTTTGTTTTCCCGCACCGTATGTGATAGTGTCTGACATCACACACGCTTTGCAAACGGCAACTGTGTGCATGCTTGCACATGTTTCCTCTTGGTGAACCGTCTCGGATTATGGTGTATATCACAAATGTTTGTGTTTTACCAACCGTGTGTGCCGTAATGACCTGCACAACGTAATTTCTCCCTAATTTAATTGCCACTATTTAAAATTGTACCTAATTTAAACTTGAAAGTAGGCTATAGCTTTATTCATATCCATCAAGTTCAAACAAGCAATGCATTATTTGATCCACAAGTACATATGTTTAAGAATTATAGAAGCACCAAATAAAGAATGATGTACCAGGGTTCTATACTTATACTATTACAGATGGTAAAGAGAGAGGCAACAGACATTCCAGTTGCTGAACAAGGTGAAGCAGAATGGCCCTATTGTGCTCTCCTGGATGCAGAAGGCATGCAAGACTCTAGTCTAACCCCATGTGGTGGCCAGCCGCCAATCATGTAGTTTGAGAGGTAATCTCGAGTAAACTGCTTCAGGATCCACCACAAAAGATAAAAGATTCAGATATTGTCATCTAACACAACTCATTACGGGCAGTAAAAAGAAGGCTATAGGGTTCTTACTTACCATCCTGCAGTTCACTGTTGTCTTGCATAAAGTGTAAACAAATAGTTGATTGACATCTTTTGACCCATTTTAGTAACAATCTTTATCATTTTCCTCACTTGATGCTGGTTCATGAATATCTGATTACCCCATACGCAGAATGGGTCAAAGTGTGGATCTTTGGCAATGATATATGTACCTAAAAGCACCAAGTTAATACTAGAAGCTAAACAACAATTGAAAAATGATGTAGTACAACACTCCATCCATCCCATTATATAAGATTTTATTACATGTATATCTAGACATCATCAGAACATTAAGGTAACACTCTTCCTTGTTGCTATGTAGCCTGGGATTGCATATTTAGTCATTCAGTACAATGCATGTTGCTAAACAACAATTGAAAAACGAAAAGGCATGTTAACTGCAATATCCTTAACAACAACCAAATATCGTAATTCATAGTGGTATTGTTGAAACTATTATTGATGAAATTGAACTGCATAGCAAATAGTTGCACATATAGTGCATCACATTGTGAAAAACTGAAATAAACAAGTCATAAGGACATCTCTAGGCGACCCTTAAAAAGTTAAAGGACTAAAACCCTTAGTGGATATATATATACTCTAGCAATTTTTGGCCTTTTCTAGTCGATCCCCTAAACTTAAGGTTGTAAACTTCAATTTGATCAAGTTCAAAGAAGGTTCAACCGAAAGTAGCGTGAATTCAAACATAAACATATATAGTTTTGCATAACCGAACATAAAACATAAATTTAAACTAAGCTAAACTACTTTTGATAGAAGTAGAGGTCGAGCCAATCCTTCCTCGTCATGTACGGTGTGTCGCGAGCCTGGTCCGGGCGAGTACCATCATCGGGGTCGTTGGGGAAGGCACTCCTCCACTTGTTGACGTCGATCTCCTCGTCCTCGGGGCCCACCTCGACATCATCTGTGCTGCCGTTGCTGCTGCCTTCGACCTCGTCATCAGAGGAGAGCGCGATAACCTTGCCGCCCTTCGTGCCGCCATCCTCTCCACCTTCGACCCCGTCATCGGAGGAGAGCGCGATAACCTCGCCGCCCTCTGCGCCGGCAAAGATCGCCCGCTCCGCCTCCATGAGCTCCGTGTGCTGCCGGCGGAGCTCTTGCATGTACGCCTCGTCGGCGGCCTCGGCCTCGAGACGCTCCCACGCCTCGCGGTCCTCCCGCGCCATAGCTGAGCTCACCACCCCTGGCTCCGGCGAAACAAGGTGGACCGGACATGTGCCGAAGGGGAAATTGAGCCTAGCCGCCGTGCCGTGGTAGTGGACCTGCCAGCGGTCATACTCCATGGCCACGAGCTCGGCCGTGTGGAAGCTACCGAGCCACCGGCGGATGTGGGTCTCTCGATCTGTAATCTCAGCGACCCACATCCCCCACTGCCGCTACCGGACCCCGAAGTAGGACTTCATCGGCCGTCGGGTCCGGGGGAGGACGGGGAAGTCCTTGAACCGGCGTAGGGGCGCGGCGGCGGGCGGATCGGGGAACCGGCGACGGCGGATCAGGCCCGCAGAGGACGACAGGGACACCTCGGCGGCTACCTCGCCGGCGTCGGGCGAAAAGGCCGCGATAAACCTCTTTTTGGCCATTGGCTACTCGAGCTCCCCGGCACACAGTCATAGGTTGGGGATGGAGGCGCTTGCGATGGTGGCGACCTACCAATGGTTTCGAGGGTTGTGTGTGTCTGTGTGAGCAGAGGTTGCGTTTGAGGAAATACTGCGGCAACTGAAAATTTTACTAGGCGGGAGTAATAAGGCGGGGCTACTGAAAAGTTGGATCAAGGGCGAGCATATATTTTCGAGATTGCGAGGGATGCAGAGGCGGGAGTAAAATGCTGGGGCTACTGAAAATTTGAATCAAGGGACTGAAGCAGAGCGGGAGTAACAGACGTCGCACACGGTCCGCACATACTAATCGTGTGCTATCAAACATTAAAACCCTCCAGGTGGTAGATATTTTCGAGATTGCGAGGGATGCAGAGGCGGGAGTTTTGGGGGAGCGAGCTAGTGTGCTTAACATGCCGGCTGTGGACTGTAGCCGACGCACCTTCTCGCGTAAGCCATATGCGTACTATACACCGACGGTGCTCCAAGATTTTTTGTACTACATCTCACACGGTTGGTGAGAATAAACTGTGTGGGATATACTTGACTTGAATTACAAAATAGGGTCACAGTGGCAATGGAAGGTGTTTGAATTGCTAGACGTTTTATCTGCGGTGAACATGCAACTGTATGTGTGTCATAAAAGAATTGGAATTATTCAGGGTTCGTTTGAACATTTCATACATTAAACTAGTTTTCCAGCCATTTTAGGTGCACAATTCAAAATTAAACTACATGCACATGCTCCGATGCATACAAATTGGTTGAAAAGTCAAATCTTCGTCCTTCAATGCATGCTTAGGTCCCATGGAAGAAATGGGAATAAATTTTTCGGGATTCGTTTGGCCTTTTTTATATATCATCTTGGGTTTTCTAGGCATTTTATGTGCATAATTAAAATTTGAACTACAAGCGAATGCTCCAATGGACCAAAGTTGGTTGAAAAATCACATGTGTGTCCTTGGGTGAATTTCTAGGTCCATGCAAGAGATGGGAATGAAATTCAAACACTAGGGCACTGTTGATTGCTGGGAAAATGTTGAGATGCCTGGTTTTTAAATTCTAGTAAATCCAAAACTCGTCTGAAGTTCATGAAACTCGGCATGCTACCATGGAGCGGCATCAACATGCCATGGTGAAAATTTTGTCCCATTTGGGGCAGGTTCGGGTATAAGCTTCTCACAAACCAGAGCTTCTCGCAACAAGCATGATGGTTTCGATAGGGAACGTACCACCTTTGGTGACGCGACGATATCCGTTGTCTCTTATTGCTTTCAAAAAATTCCTAGTGTCAACATAGAACAACATGAGAGTGTTCAGTCTTGGAATTTTGGGGGGTTCATTTGGCCTTTTTTATACATTAACTGGGTTTTCTAGGCATTTTATGTGCATAATTCAAATTTGAACTACAAGCACATGCTCTAATGCACCAAAGTTGGTTTAAAAATCACATGTGTGTCCTTGGGTGAATTTCTAGGTCCCATGCAAGAGATGGGAATGAAACTCAAACACCAGGGCATTGTTGATTGCCGGCAAAACATTGAGATGCCTGGTTTTGAAATTCTAGTAAATCCAAAACTCGTATGAAATCATGAAACTTGGCATGCTATCATGGAGCGGCATCAACATGCTGTGGTGAAAATTTGGTCCCATTTGGGGCAGGTTCGGGTATAAGCTTCTCACAAACTAGAGCTTCTCACAACAAGCATGATGGTTTCGATAGGGAACATACCACCTTTGGGGATGGGACGATATTCGTTGCCTCTTATTGCTTTCAAAAATTTTCAAGTGTCAACATAGAACAAGAGGAGTCTTTTGTTCAATCTTGGAATTTTTCGGGGTTTGTTTGGCCTTTTTTATGCATTAACTGGGTTTTCTAGGCATTTTATGTGCATAATTCAAATTTGAACTACAAGCACATGCTCCAATGCACTAAGGTTGGTTGAAAACTCACATGTGTGTCCTTGGGTGAATTTCTAGGTCACATGCAAGAGATGGGAATGAAATTCAAACACCAGGGCACTGTTGATTGCCGGCAAGATGTTGAGATGCCTGGTTTTTAAATTCTAGTAAATCCAAAACTTGTTTGAAATTCACAAAACTTAGCATTCTATCATGGGGCGGCATCAACATGTCGTGTTAAAAAAATTGTCTAATTTGAGGCAGGTTCGGGTATATGCTTCTCACAAACCAGAGCTTCTCACAACAGGCATGATGGATTCGGTAGGGAACGTCCCACCTTTGGGGGCGAAATGATATCCATTGCCTCTTATTGCTTTCAAAAAATTTCTCATGTCAACATAGAACAACAGGAGTGTTGTGTCAATTTTTGGGATTTTTCGGGGTTCGTTTGTACATTTTTATGCATTAACTAATTTTTCAATGCATTTATGTGCATAATTCAAATATGAACTACATGCAGATGCTCCAATGCACTAACGTTGGCTGAAAAATCGAATATGTATCCTTGGGTGAATTTCTAGGTCCCATGCAAGAGATGGGAATGAAATTCAAACACTAGGGCACTACTGATTGCCGGCAAAACATTGAGATGCGTGTTTTTTAAATTCTAGTAAATCCAAAACTCATCTGAAATTCATGAAACTTGGCACGCTATCATGGAGTGGCATCAACATGTCGTGTTAAAAAATTGTCCCATTTGGGGCAGGTTCGGGTATATGCTTCTCACAAACCAGAGCTTTTCAAAACAAGCATGATGGTTTCGGTAGGGAACGTCCCACCTTTGGGGACGAAACGATATCCATTGCCTCTTATTGCTTTCAAAAAATTTCTCGTGTCAACATAG
Organism: Triticum urartu; assembly: GCF_056163025.1. Classification (NCBI taxonomy): domain Eukaryota; kingdom Viridiplantae; phylum Streptophyta; class Magnoliopsida; order Poales; family Poaceae; genus Triticum; species Triticum urartu. Next base: position 225,700,610 of record NC_141878.1, read on the forward strand.
AACAACAGGAATGTTGTGTCATTTTTTGGGATTTTTTGGGGTTCATTTGGACATTTTTATGCATTAACTGAGTTTTCAATGCATTTATGTGCATAATTCAAATTTGAACTACATGCACATGCTCCAGTGCATATAAATTGGTTGAAAAATCAAATTTGCGTCCTTGGGTGCATGCTTAGGTCTCATGCAAGAAATGGGAATGAATTTCAAACACCAGGGCACCGTTGATTGCCGGCAAAACATTGAGATGCCTCCTTTTTAAATTCTAGTAAATCCAAAACTCGTATGAAATTCATGAAACTTGGCATGCTTTTATGGAGCGGCATCAACATGTCGTAGTAAAAAATTGTCCCGTTTGGGGTAGGTTTTGGTATATGCTTCTCACAAACCAGAGCTTCTCACAACAAGCATCATGGTTTCGGTAGGGAATGTCCCACCTTTGGGGGCGAAACGATATTCACTGCCTCTTATTGCTTCCAAATTTTTTCTCATGTCAAGATAGAACAACAGGAGTGTTGTATCAATTTTTGTGATTTTTTGGGGTTCTTTTGGACATTTTATGCATTAACTGAGTTTTTAATGCATTTATGTGCATAATTCAAATTTGAAATACATGCACATGCTCCAGTGCATATTAATTGGTTGAAAAATCAAATCTATGTCCTTGGGTGCATGCTTAGGTCCCATGCAAGAAATGGGAATGAATTTCAAACACAAGGGCACCGTTGATTGCCGACAAAACATTGAGATACCTGGTTTTAAATTCTAGTAAATCCAAAACTCGTCTGAAATTCATGAAACTTGGCATGCTATGATGGGATGGCACCCGACATGATGTGGTATTTTTCGTGTCCATTTTGAGAGAAGGCGCACTCAAATAATGACAGCCAACAAATGCATTTTGAAAAAATAGCTGCCACTTTAATATCTCAAACATTTGTATAATTCAAACCATGTGCGTTCTGTTAACCATTCACATGATGCCACGTGTCTTGGTTTTAATGGTTGTAGGAGGTGTCTTGCAGACTGCTGCTTGACCTTGACTGAACAGGAGGTGTGCGAGCGCAGTCCGGTGTGCAAGCTGACCGAGAGGCGTGCAAGCTGTCCTCCAATGTGAAGGCTCACCAGAAAGCGTGCGAGCTATACGCTGTGCGGGCTCACTGGGAAGCGAGCCCTTTGACTTCCATGGCCGCCCACCTTCCTCTCCATTAATGGCGCCCGAGCCGCTGTTTAATACGGGCGGCCTTACTGTTCGCCTCCCATTCCCCCCCCCCCCCCGCAGACCTCCACCGCCATGGCGCAGAATGATCATCTGCCACTAGACTTCAAGTTTGGTGAAGTCGACTCCAAGCCGGAGGAGATCGAAAATAAGGAGGAATGGGGCCTCATGGACATGACCCAGAATGAGCTGGCCGCGGCGGTTGCTGCCCCCGCTCCCGTCCCAGCTCCGATCCCCGCGCCAGCGACCATCCCCGTAGCATTGACGGGCTGGTCCCCAAGCACTATCGCAGAGCTGGAAGCCACGGGCATCAGCGAGGTCTCCGCGGACCCGCACGAGCTCGTGTACATGCCAGCGCCAGCGCCCGTGCTCGTGCGCTGCCCTCCACCCACCATGGCGCCGCCCCCCGTGCGTTTGGCTGCACCCGCCGCTCCCGTGCGCGCCCCTCCACCCACCGCAGCGCCGGTCCCCATGCATTTGGCTGCACCCGTCACGCCCGTGCTCATGCCTGTGCGTGCCCCCCAGCGGCACGGGACGCTATTGTCGACCGCTACCTCTCAGCGGCGCCAGTTGCCGTCATCCTGCGCCCTGCCGTCGATCACGCGATGACATGATGTTTGATTTACAAGTGAAGAACATTTTGTGCTGCCTTGAAGACTTCAACAACAGTGTCCCGGAGGACGACAACGAGAATGACGATGCGGCACGCCACCTCCGCCGCCACCGGAAATAGTTTTTTTGGGGTTTAATACTGTATCTCGAATTCTCGATCATATGGATATAAATTCGCAGTGTGACTGAATGAAAGATATGGTTTGAACAAACTTGCATTTTTCTCTCTTAATGTACAGACTTATCAAATGATTTTATTTTTTAAAAAACATCAACGGTTTTTTAATATAAAACACTCATCGCAAACGTTTTAGTTAGAACACCTGTATGCAAACCGACAGCTTCCCCAGGAAGCCATGGGAAAATGTGCCGAGCAGGATTTCTGCATCCCTTCAACGCAAACGGTTGTTTTGCATGACCCATGTGCAACCACGTACAAACAATTGGGTAAGATTTGCATATCTGTCATTTTGGGTATGTTGCCTTTTCTCAAACTGGAAAGATTGACATTTGTTTATCTAGTAACATTGCCATTTGTTAACCTTGTAACACTGCGATTTGTCAAAATATGCAGCTACAAATCACTAGCACTATCTAATTTTTGCAACTAAAATCACTAGCACTATTCATATGGACACCACTAGCAGGCGTGAGTTCATGGACGCATATGCAAATGTACCATTGATTACATACAACAAGTCATCAACCCACAACGACAACGAGGATACACGTTGGATTATAGATCATTTCCAACAAAACATTCTAGTAAAGTTTTTCTCACAACACAAATAACAAAGCGATGAAATGAACTTCATCTCAACCCCTCATCGGTGTTGGAAACGCTTGCTTTGAACCAGAAGTGATTCTCTAGGAAGGGTCAACTGCTGTCAATCTCGAGACCGATGCAGGACTGATCATCCAAGCTGAAGCGGCCTATTTCAATACCCATATTGGGACGATAGAGAAGCATAGTAATGTCCGAGGTATATATAGAGTTGCTTCTCATAAATGGTAGTAACGTTGTGTCAACAGCAGCTCGACCGCCTTCCATCATCATTGGATAGTTTTGTCCAAGGAAGAGCGAGTTTCTTCCAAGACTTTCAATACTGAACCAGGGAGAAGGTGTTGGCGCTAGTACACTAGTATCCATCCCGAATACCCTGCAACGGATGTTGGAATAGGTCTGGAGAGTGTGACCATACGAGACAACACCTGCTTCCTTAGTAACATCAGCAGTGCCCCGTATACACACAAGAAGAGGTGATCCATCGGAACAAGTTGCCAGGCACCACTGAGTATATGGGTCCTGCTCGTCCTCATGCTCGTGAATAAAATTTTCAAGTATAGGTGGTGGAATGTTCACAGGACCTTGGAAACACAAGAAGGTTAATTAGTAAAGGGAAAATAGCTAACCCGCATGCATGTGGATGGAACAATTATAATTACTGTGGAAGACAAACGTACCGAAATCATGAGGATTCCATGCAAAAACAATGCCATGAGTGGTGGCAGCAAACACAAGACCCTCGTATAGAATTGCATCACAGTAATCATCCGTGTATAGAAACTGGTTTTTGAGCTATATCCATCGAGTCGAACCATGAAGGACGACAACAAGCTTGTCGAAGATAGCGACAACATAAGCATTCCTATAACCCCAAGAGCGTTTGGGAACTCGACAAATTGCTATCTTCCGTCGACGACAATCAGCATGATCATATTTGAACTCACGTAGAATACTGGTGTACTCAACCTCTGGGCAGTCGTCTGAGATTTTTCGAAGTGGAACACGGTGATGAGTGTACACATTCACAAGTTCCCACTCGCAGTTGTACCCAATATAAACAACCCAATCTCCATTTGCGCCTGCCCAATCCTTGCCCTCAAGCGATGGCATCTTAACATCATACGTATCATTATCAAGCGGCATCAACTTACACAAGGCGAGACTTCCCTCGTCCCCGCGCCAGTCAGCAGGGTCACGACGAAGAAGATAGGGGAGATCAAACCGCTCCTGAACCCTTGGGTTCCTCGTAATGATGTTATTAGTTGTGTTGAGAATGGTCTTGAACGAACCTGCCATGCTAGCCGAGGTGATGACGTCGCACCGATCAATGAGTTCCTCCACTGCATCATCATTCAGATCGGGGCAAGAATAACAGGGTCATTTCCGACTTGTTCCCTCCATGGAGAAGATGATCAAACAATGGCAGAAGGAATGATGAAGGCAAATGGAGGAGGAGGAGGAAGAGCTAGTGTGCGACAGCAGTTCCAAATCGAGAGGGAAACGCGAAGAGTCGGTGGACGGTTGCCATGGTACACGAAGAGGCGCCTGGGGAGCAAACAGATGCCACAGAGGTCTACATGCAATCCCATCGCACAACACACATGTCTTGTTAAGTTGAACCATTTCTGTTCTCTTGTGTCAATGCAAACAGTTCGTTTGAGTGAACCGCATGCCGTATATCGCACACACCTTGATCTGGCTGACCGTTTCTTTTGTGTTGCCTAATCACAAATAGTTCATCCGAGTGAACGTATGCGGTATATCGCACACACCTTCATCTGGCTGCCCATTTCTTTTGTGTTGCCTAATCACAAACAGTTCATCCGAGTGAACTGTATGCTGTGTATTACACACGCCTTCATCAGGCTGCCCATTTCTTTTGTTCCTCCTCATCGCAAACAGTTAATTGAACTGAATCGTATGCCCTTCATCGCACACGCAATTAAAATCTGAACCGTGTTTGATGCATCCTCCGTCGCAAATGTTTTCACCTTTTTTGAGGGTTTTCATACACCACCGTTTGCGATTATTACATCGCACACAGTTTCTCGAAGGGTCTCTAATCAAAGTGTCGCATTAGCAGCATCCTGCAGTAGTGACTTGGTACAACGGCTGGAGGAAACGAATCGTCTCTCCGCCTCTGAATTGAGACCCCGCCGAGTTCTAGGCTGGGGCATCAACAAATTTTGTTTGACGGTTGATGTAGAAGAATTTCTGGAAAAGAGGGATAGTGGCATCCATTTGCAGATACGCCTGACATAAGACTTGGATTTGGCACAAGTTGGATTTGGAATTTGGGGCAAGATCTTATGGGTGCAGGTTGAAATAATGTAAGAAATCCTGGAAGAATTTTGACCAGCATGGAGAAAATCCTCTAAGGAGATGGTCTATAAAGACCACGACTTCTCTTTCGCCGGGTTGGGGAATATCGTCTCCTTGGGCGGCTCTCCAGCCAATCTCTTCTTGAGTCGGCAGAAGACCTTGTTCTTTATAATCCTTGAGCACGAGCTAGGAAACTTGGGAAGGCACCCAGTTGCAAATTGTGGCTTTTGACATGATGAGTCACCTATGTAAAATTAAGAACTGCACAAATATGAAAGGTGGGTTACTTATGAAGCTGCCGGCGTTCAGGGACCGGGGTTGCCCAGACTTGCGTGCCTGCGGCCCGTGGCGTGGCTCCATCGATGGCCCGGTACGTCCTTGATTCAGCAGCAGTAGAGAAAGACCCTTGCAAGGCGGACAACACCAAGACCCCCCTGGGGGCAGCCTCGCTAAGCTGGCTCCCGAGGAGCAGAGATATCAAGGCAGGGTGCACCTCGCGAGGTTCGCATGACGTGAGCCATGACGACCAAGGCCAGGTGGGTGCCAGCGGGCGCAGTGTACCAGTTTCCTCTTCGGTGTTAAGGAGGCAAGCATAGGCACGGGGTCCCGAGGCATCAGGCAAAGGTTTCCATATCGGTGCAACAAGACCAAGACCGCCAGGACGGCAGGGCGGAGATCATCGCGGAGCCCACGACAGCGTTACCACTAGAGCCTTTTGCAGGCGAAGACTACTTTTGTCAAGATAGCAGATACGAGTTGTCTCCCTTCAAACTTGGTCGTTGTGGGACCCCTTCCTGCCTACATTTGGGAAGAGGACCAAGGCCACTATAAATAGGACTTAGCCACCACCATAGAAGGGATGGGTCATTCAGACCATCCTCACACCCACCAGCTCGTCGAGCTCAAGAACACCTCACCTCCTGAGGTTGTTCATCCATTGTACTAGTTCATCCTCAGCCCCTCGAGGCAATCCACCACAAAGCTGGAGTAGGGTATTACACTACAAGGTGGCCTGAACCAGGATAAATCTCTCTGTCTCTCGTTCTTTGGGTTCATCGAGCTAGGCCGTGGGATCGTTAGCAAGCGAGTTAGGGAGAGAGTGTTCTTCGTGTGCACCCCAGTGTTCTAACCTCTCACGGGTCTGCGGAACCCGTAATCTGACATTTGGCGCGCCAGGTAGGGGTGCGCTGAAACCTCTCTTCTGTCGACCGATGCACCCTTGCTCCACCGCTTCCATGGCCGATGCTCGTCGGGCTCGTGCTGAGCGCCGAGCCGCTCTCAACGCCTGCGTCGCCCAGATGGCACCCGTTGGCGGGCCTCCCCGCCGCTCTCCCTCACCCACTACCAACACCACAGCCGGCCCGGCAAGGAACAAGCAGCAAGCTCCATCACTGCACCCCTCTGTGCGGCGGGACGTACGCACCGCCACCCCATCGCTGACTCCGGCCGGCTCATCGTCCCATGCTCGTCGCGGGCCCGCGGATGCGCAAGCTGCGCTGCTCATGGCACCTGATACGTCGAGCTCTAGTGACCACCATGACAAGCTCCACCTCCACGACGAGCTCCGATGACCACCGCGGGCTGCCTAATACGTCCATTTTGCATCATGCTTTTATATAGATATTTATCGCATTATGGACTGTTATTTCACTTTATGTCACAATACTTATGGCTATTCTCTGTTATTTTACAAGGTTTACACAAGGAGGGAGAATGCCGGCAGCTGGAATTTTGGTCTGGAAAAGGAGCAAATATTAGAGACCTATTCTGCGCAACTCCAAAAGTCCGGAAACTCCACGGAACGTCTTAAAAGAAATAAAGAAAAATCAATGCCAAAGATGAAGGCCAGGGGGCCCACACCCTTCTCACGAGGGTGGGGGCGCCCCCCCCTAGGGCGCGCCCCCTACCTCGTGGGCCCCCTGGTGGCTCTCTGATGCCCATCTTCTCCTATATGAGGTCTTTCGATGAGAAAAAATAGGAAGGAACTTTGCGGGACGAGACTCCGCCACCACGAGGCAGAACCTTGGCGGATCCAATCTAGAGCTCTGGCAGAGTTGTTCTACCAGGGAAACTTCCCTCCTGGAGGGGGAAATCATCACCATCGTCATCACCAACACTCCTCTCATCGGGAGAGGGCAATCTCCATCAACATCTTCACCAGCACCATCTCATCTCCAAACCCTAGTTCATCTCTTGTATCCAATTCTTGTCTCAAAGTCCGGGATTGGTGCTAGTAGGTTGCTAGTAGTGTTGATTACTCCTTGTACTTGATGCTAGTTGGTTTATTTGGTGGAAGATCATATGTTCAGATCCTATATGCATATTATTACCCCTCTGATTATGAACATGAATATGCTTTTTGAGTAATTGCATTCGTTCCCGAGGACAAGGGAGAAGTCTTGCTATGAGTAGTCATGTGAATTTGGTATTCGTTTGATATTTTGATAAGATGTATGTTGTCTAGCCTCTAGTGGTGTTATGTGAACGTCGACTACATAACACTTCACCATTATTTGGGCCTAGAGGAAGGCATTGGGAAGTAATAAGTAGATGATGGGTTGCTAGAGTGACAGAAGCTTAAACCCTGGTTTATGCGTTGCTTCGTAAGGGGCTGATTTGGATCCATATGTTTCATGCTATGGTTAGGTTTACCTTAATACTTTTGTTGTAGTTGCGGATGCTTGCAATAGAGGTTAATCATAAGTGGGATGCTTGTTCAAGTAAGAACAACACCCAAGCACCGGTCCACCCACATATCAAATTATCAAAGTATCGAACACAAATCATATGAACGTGATGAAAACTAGCTTGACGGTATTCCCATGTGTCCTCGGGAGCGCTTTTCCTATTATAAGAGTTTGTTCCGGCTTGTCCTTTGCTACAAAAGGATTGGGCCACCTTGCTGCACTTTATTTACTTTTGTTACTTGTTGCTTGTTACAATCTATCTTATCACAAAACTATCTGTTACCACTTATTTCAGTACTTGCAGAGAATACCTTGCTGAAAACCGCTTATCTTTTCCTTCTGCTCCTTGTTGGGTTCGACAATCTTACTTATCGAAAGGACTACGATAGATCCCCTATACTTGTGGGTCATCAAGACTCTTTTCTGGCGCCGTTGCCGGGGAGTGTAGCGCCTTTGGTAGGTGGAATTTGGTAAGGAAAAATTTATATAGTGTGCTGAAATTTACTATCACTTGTTACTATGGAAAGTAATTCTCTGAGGGGCTTGTTCGGGGTATCTTCACCCCGTCTAGTAGAGCAAAGAGTTGCTCCTCAACCTACTGAACCTATTGAAAATGAAATTCCTTATGAGTATCTTTCGGGTATGATAGAAAAACTGCTAGCTAATCCTTTTACAGGAGATGGAACAAAGCATCCTAATGAGCACTTAATATATGTGGATGAAGTTTGTGGATTATTTAAGCTTGCAGGTATACCCGATGATGTTGCTAAAAAGAAGGTCTTCCCTTTATCTTTGAAGGGAGACGCATTGATATGGTATAGGCTATGTGATGATATGAGATCGTGGGACTATAAAAGATTGAAGCTGGAATTTCATCAAAAGTATTACCCTATGCATCTTGTTCATCGTGATCGCAATTATATATATATAATTTCTGGCCTCGCGAAGGAGAAAGCATCGCTCAAGCTTGGGAGAGGCTTAAATCAATGTTATATTCATGCCCCAATCATGATCTCTCAAGAGAAATAATTATACAAAGTTTTTATGCGCGGCTTTCTGAAAACAATCGCACCATGCTCGATACTTCTTGTGCTGGCTCTTTTATGATGAAAACTATTGAATTCAGATGGAATTTATTGGATAGAATTAAACGCAACTCTGAAGATTGGGACCTCGACGAAGGTAAGGAGTCAGGTATGACACCTAAGTTTGATTGTGTTAAATCTTTTATGGATACCGATATTTTCCGTAAGTTCAGCACTAAATATGGACTTGACTCTGAGATAGTAGCTTCTTTCTGTGAATCTTTTGCTACTTATGTTGATCTCCCTAAGGAGAAGTGGTTTAAATATCATCCTCCCATAGAAGTAAAAGTAGCTGCACCTATTAAAGTTGAAGAAAAGACTGTCACTTATAATGATCCTATTGTTCCTACTTCTTATATTGAGAAACCACCTTTCCCTGTTAGAATAAAGAATGATGCTAAAGCTTCAACTGTTGTTCATAAAAGCAATATTAGAACTTATACACCTCCTGAGCAAGTTAAAGTAGAACCTAATATTGCTATTATTAATGATCTCTTGTCTGATAATATTGATGGGCATGTTATTCAGTTCGAAGGTGAAACTGCTAGAATTGCTAAACCTTGTGCTAAAGATAAACATAGACCTGTGGTAGGAGTGCCTGTTATTTCTGTTAAAATAGGAGATCATTGTTATCATGGCTTATGTGATATGGGTGCTAGTGCTAGTGTTATACCTCATGACTTATACAAAGAAATTAAGAATGAAATTGCACCTGTTGAGTTAGAAGATATTGATGTTACTATTAAACTTGCTAATAGAGATACTATTGCCCCAATTGGAATTATTAGAGATGTTGAAGTCTTGTGTGGGAAAACTAAATATCCTGCTGATTTTCTTGTTCTTACTTCTCCGCAAGATAGCTTTTGTCCAATTATATTTGGTAGACCCTTCTTAAATAATGTCAATGCTACCATAGACTGCACTAAGAATATTGTTACTGTTGGATTGGATGATATGGTTCATGAGTTTAATTTCTCTAAATTTAGTAAACAACATCGTGAGGAAGAATTACTTAGTAAGGATGAAATTATTGGTCTTGCTTCTATTGTCGTACCTCCTAGTGATCCTTTAAAACACTATTTGCTAGACCATGAAAATGATATGTTCATGAATGAAAGAAGGGAAATAGATGAAGTATTCTTTAAACAGGAACCTATTCTGCATCACAACTTGCTTGTTGAAATTTTAGGGGATCCACCTCCACCCAAGGGTGATCCCGTGTTTGAGCTCAAACCTTTGCCTGATAATCTTAAATATGCTTATCTTGATGAAAAGAAGATATATCCTATTATTATTAGTGCTAACCTTTTAGAGCATGAAGAAGAAAGATTATTGAAAACTCTAAAGAAGCACCGTGCTGCTATTGGATATACTCTTGATGATCTTAAGGGCATTAGTCCCACTCTATGTCAACATAAAATAAATTTGGAAGCAGATGCCAAACCAGTTCATGATCCTCAACGCCGTCTGAATCCTAAAATGAAAGAAGTGGTAAGAAAAGAAATACTAAAGCTTCTGGAGGCAGGTATAATCTATCCCGTTGCTGATAGTGAGTGGGTAAGTCCTGTCCATTGTGTCCCTAAGAAGGGGGGTATTACTGTTGTTCCTAATGATAAAGATGAATTGATTCCACAAAGAATTATCACAGGTTATAGGATGGTAATTGATTTCCGCAAATTAAATAAAGCTACTAAGAAAGATCATTACCCCTTACCTTTTATTGATCAAATGCTAGAAAATTTATGCAAACATACACACTATTGCTTTCTAGATGGTTATTCTGGTTTCTCTCAAATACCTGTGTCGGCTAGAGATCAATCAAAGACTACTTTTACATGCCCTTTTGGTACTTTTGCTTATAGACGTATGCCTTTTGGTTTATGTAATGCACCTGCTACCTTTCAAAGATGCATGATGGCTATATTCTCTGACTTTTGTGAAAAGATTTGTGAGGTTTTCATGGACGACTTTTCCGTCTATGGTTCCTCTTTTGATGATTGCTTGAGCAATATTGATCGAGTTTTGCAAAGATGTGAAGAAACTAATCTTGTCTTGAATTGGGAAAAGTGCCACTTTATGGTTAATAAAGGTATTGTCTTGGGGCGCAAAGTTTCTGAAAGAGGTATTGAAGTTGATAAAGCCAAGGTTGATGCTATTGAAAAGATGCCATGTCCCAAGGACATCAAAGGTATAAGAAGTTTCCTTGGTCACGCCGGATTTTACAGGAGGTTCATTAAGGACTTCTCAAAAATTTCTCGGCCTCTGACTAATCTATTGCAAAAAGAAATACCATTTCTCTTTGATGATGATTGTGTAGAAGCATTTGAAATACTTAAGAAAGCATTAGTCTCTGCACCTGTTGTTCAGCCACCTGATTGGAACCTACCCTTTGAAATTATGTGTGATGCTAGTGATTATGTTGTAGGTGCTGTTCTAGGGCAAAGAGTTGATAAGAAATTAAATGTGATCCATTATGCTAGTAAGACTCTAGACAATGCTCAAAGAAATTATGCTACTACTGAAAAAGAGATTTTAGCAGTTGTATTTGCTTGTGATAAGTTCAGATCTTATATTGTTGATTCTAAAGTAACTATTCAAACTGATCATGCTGCTATTAAATATCTTATGGAAAAGAAAGATGCTAAACCTAGACTTATTAGATGGGTTCTCTTGCTGCAAGAATTTGATTTGCATATTGTTGATAGAAAGGGAGCTGAGAATCCCGTTGCAGACAACCTGTCTAGGTTAGAAAATATTCTTGATGACCCACTACCTATTAATGATAACTTTCTTGATGAACAATTAAATGTTATAAGTACTTCTCGTAGTACTCCATGGTATGCTGATTATGCTAATTATATTGTCGCTAAATTTATACCACCTAGCTTCACATACCAACAAAATAAAAAGTTTTTCTATGATTTAAGACATTACTTTTGGGATGACCCACATCTTTATAAGGAAGGAGTAGATGGTGTTATTAGACGTTGTGTACCTGAGCATGAACAGGAACAGATCCTACGCAAGTGTCATTCCGAGTCTTATGGAGGACACCACGCTGGAGATAGAACTGCACATAAGGTATTGCAATCTGGTTTCTATTGGCCTACTCTCTTCAAGGATGCCCGTAAGTTTGTCTTGTCTTGTGATGAATGTCAAAGAATTGGTAATATTAGTAGACATCAAGAAATGCCTATGAATTATTCTCTTGTTATTGAACCGTTTGATGTTTGGGGCTTTGATTATATGGGACCTTTTCCTGCCTCTAATCGATACACACACATTCTAGTTGCTGTTGATTACGTTACTAAGTGGGTAGAGGCTATTCCAACTAGTAGTGCTGATCATAACACTTCTATTAAAATGCTTAAAGAAGTTATTTTCCCGAGGTTTGGAGTCCCTAGATATTTAATGACTGATGGTGGTTCTCACTTTATTCATGGTGCTTTCCGTAAAATGCTTGCTAAATATGATGTTAATCATAGAATTGCATCTCCTTATCACCCACAGTCTAGTGGTCAAGTAGAGTTGAGCAATAGAGAGCTCAAATTAATTTTGCAAAAGACTGTTAATAGGTCTAGAAAGAATTGGTCTAAGAAACTTGATGATGCGTTATGGGCTTATAGAACTGCATACAAAAATCCTATGGGTATGTCTCCGTATGAAATAGTTTATGGAAAAGCATGTCACTTACCTCTCGAACTAGAACATAAGGCATATTGGGCTATTAAAGAGCTTAACTATGATTTTAAACTTGCCGATGAAAAGAGGTTATTTGATATTAGCTCAATTGATGAATGGAGAACCCAAGCTTATGAAAATGCCAAGTTGTTTAAAGAAAAAGTTAAAAGATGGCATGACAAATGGATACAAAAGTGTGAGTTTAATGTAGGTGATTATGTATTGCTATACAACTCTCGTTTAAGATTTTTTGCAGGAAAACTTCTCTCTAAATGGGAAGACCCCTATGTTATCGAAGAGTTCTATCATTCCAGTGCCATAAAAATCAACAACTTCGAGGGAACAAATCCGAAGGTGGTAAACGGTCAAAGAATCAAACATTATATCTCAGGTAATCCCATAAATGTTGAAATCAATATTATTGAAACTGTAACCCCGGAGGAATACATAAGGGACACTTTCCGAAACGTTTCATACTCCGAAAAGGAATAGGTATGTGGTACGGTAAGTAAACCGACTCCAAAACAATTTTTAAGGCAATATTTCTCCGTTTTCGAATATTTAGAAGAATAGAAAAATAAGTAGCAGTCCGGGAAGGACACGAGGGCTCCACGAGGGTGGTGGGCGCGCCCCCCTACCTCGTGAGCACCTCGTGTGCCTTCCGGTCTCTGTTTTCTTGCACGTTACGTATTTTGGTCGGTAAAAATTCATTATATATTCTCCCGAAGTTTTTGACTCCCGTATCACGCAAAAATCTCCTATCTTTGTTTCGAGCTGTCCTGTTGCAGATTAAATCAACATGTCTTCTCAGGATTCGGAAGGAGAAAGCTATGTGGATGATTACTTAGCAAGTCCAAAGGTCTATGGAGATGTGGAACATAATGGATGGACCACAGAGGAAGAAGAGGACTATGAACCCAAGGGGAAGGAGGAGACGAGCTCAGATGAAGATGAAGCACCATTACCTCAACCTGGGGACATGCACGTGGAGTTCAAAAAGTCAAGTCTCCCTGATAGGGTAAAGAAACCCAAGTTCGAGTTTATCCCTTTTCGTCTCTTGCAGGAAAATAAGCAGGACCTATGCAAAAAGACATTAACCCTGGAGTGGGAAATTGATGATCTGAGGGATCAAAATGCCGTCCTCAAGCGCAAATTAAGGGAGAAGACTAAGCCATCAACTAAGCCAACATCACCAACACCTTCTTCACCAACCAAGGAGACATAATCACATGGGTATGGGCACTCCCCTTGGCAACTTCCAAGCTTGGGGGAGATGCACCGGTATCGTATCACAATCACAACTCTTATCTTTGCCGTTTTTCTTAGTTCGATCCTTTTGATAATATCTTGATCTAGTAGAATAAAGTTTATGGCATGATCTAGTTTTGAGTTTTTCTTTATGATCTCTCTATGTAATCGAGTCCGTGAGCTATATATAATAAAGATTAGTGTTGAGTCAAGGGCTTTATTATTTTGCCATGATCTTGGGTGAATAAAAGGAAAGAGAAAAAGAATAAAAAGAAACAAAAAGTTCATATTGATCTTATTGAGAGTAATGACTTCACATAGAAAGAGTATGATGATTAAAAGTTGTTGGGAGTTGTAAGACATAGCTTTGGTCATTGTTGCGATTAATAGGAAGTAATAAGGAAATAGAGGTTTTCACATATAGATATATTATCGTTGACATCTTTTATGATTGGGAGCACTCATTAAAATATGACATGCTAAAGAGTTGATGTTGGACAAGGAAGACACCATAATGAGTTATGTATTTCTTATATCTGAGATAAAGTATGTTGTCATGGATCCTCTAACTTGTTGAGCTTGCCTTTCCCCCTCATACTAGCCAAATTCTTAGCACCAAGTAGAAATGTTACTTGTGCTTCCAAATACCCTTAAACCAGTTTTGCCATGAGAGTCCACCATATCTACCTATGGATTGAGTAAGATCCTTCAAGTAAGTTGTCATCGGTGCAAAGCAATAAAAATTGCTCTAAATATGTATGATTGATTGGTGTGGGAGAAATAAGCTTTATACGATCTTGTGATGTGGAATTAATAAAAGCGACGGACTGCATAATAAAGGTTCATATCACAAGGGGCAATATAAAGTTACGCTCTTTCACATTGAGATTTTATATATCCAACCATAAAAGCGCATGGCAACCTCTGCTTCCCTCTGCGAAGGGCCTATCCTTTATTATTATCTTCTACCTTATGCAAGAGTCAGGGTGATCTTCACCTTTTCTTTTTTATTTTATCCTTTGGCAAGCTCAGCATGTTGGAAAGAACATGATATATATATATCTAATTGGATGTAGGGGAGCATGAACAATTATTGTTGACATTACCCTCGAGGTAAAAGGTTGTGGGGCAAAACTATAAGCCCCTATCTTTCTCTATGTCCGATTAAAACTCCGTAACCACAAAGTATCGCATGAGTGTTAGCAATTATGGAGGACTAAATGATAGTTGAGTATGTGGACTTGCTTTTTAGCTCTGACATAGACTCTTTCCGATGTTATGATAAATTGCAATTGCTTCAATGACTGAGATTATAGTTTGTCGAAGCCCAATAAGGCTTATGATTTATACTTTTGCATTGTGAATAGGTCATCACTTGAACATAAGTAATCATATGACAAAATCTATATATGTTGTTGTTATGATAATAATCATGATGCCTTCATGTCCGTATTTTATTTTTATCAACGCCTCTACCTCTAAACATGAGGACATATTTATTGTTATCGGCTTTTCGCTTGAGGACAAGCGAGGTCTAAGCTTGGGGGAGTTGATACGTCCATTTTGCATCATGCTTTTATATCGATATTTATCGCATTATGGGCTGTTATTTCACTTTATGTCACAATACTTATGGCTATTCTCTCTTATTTTACAAGGTTTACACCAGGAGGGAGAATGCCGGCAGCTGGAATTCTGGTCTGGAAAAGGAGCAAATATTAGAGACCTATTCTGCGCAACTCCAAAAGTCTTGAAACTCCACGGAACGTCTTAAAAGAAATAAAGAAAAATCCACGCCAAAGATGAAGGCCAGGGGGCCCACACCCTTCTCACGAGGGTGGGGGGCGCCCCCCCCCCTAGGGCGCACCCCCTACCTCGTGGGCCCCCTGGTGGCCCTCCGATGCCCATCTTCTCCTATATGAGGTCTTTCGATGAGAAACTAATAGGAAGGAACTTTTCGGGACGAGACTCCGCCGCCACGAGGCAGAACCTTGGCGGATACAATCTAGAGCTCCGGCAGAGCTGTTCTGCCGGGGAAACTTCCCTCTCGGAGGGGGAAATCATCACCATCGTCATCACCAACACTCCTCTCATCGGGAGAGGGCAATCTCCATCAACATCTTCACCAGCACCATCTCATCTCCAAACCCTAGTTCATCTCTTGTATCCAATTCTTGTCTCAAAGTCCGGGATTGGTGCTAGTAGGTTGCTAGTAGTGTTGATTACTCCTTGTACTTGATGTTAGTTGGTTTATTTGGTGGAAGATCATATGTTCAGATCCTATATGCATATTATTACCCCTCTGATTATGAACATGAATATGCTTTTTGAGTAATTGCATTCGTTCCCGAGGACAAGGGAGAAGTCTTGCTATGAGTAGTCATGTGAATTTGGTATTCGTTTGATATTTTGATAAGATGTATGTTGTCTAGCCTCTAGTGGTGTTATGTGAACGTCGACTACATAACACTTCACCATTATTTGGGCCTAGAGGAAGGCATTGGGAAGTAATAAGTAGATGATGGGTTGCTAGAGTGACAGAAGCTTAAACCCTGGTTTATGCGTTGCTTCGTAAGGGGCTGATTTGGATCCATATGTTTCATGCTATGGTTAGGTTTACCTTAATACTTTTGTTGTAGTTGCGGATGCTTGCAATAGAGGTTAATCATAAGTGGGATGCTTGTTCAAGTAAGAACAACACCCAAGCACCGGTCCACCCACATATCAAATTATCAAAGTATCGAACACCAATCATATGAACGTGATGAAAACTAGCTTGACGGTATTCCCATGTGTCCTCGGGAGCGCTTTTCCTATTATAAGAGTTTGTTCTGGCTTGTCCTTTGCTACAAAAGGATTGGGCCACCTTGCTGCACTTTATTTACTTTTGTTACTTGTTGCTTGTTACAATCTATCTTATCACAAAACTATCTGTTACCACTTATTTCAGTACTTGCAGAGAATACCTTGCTGAAAACCGCTTATCATTTCCTTCTGCTCCTCGTTGGGTTCAACACTCTTACTTATCAAAAGGACTACGATAGATCCCCTATACTTGTGGGTCATCACTGCCCCGCCTTCACCCCCAAGCCACGCATCTTTGTCTGGCTCGACAAGTTCAAGCCTGACCTGCCTCCATGTTACGACGGCACCCCCGACCTTGCCGAGTTCCTGCAGCTCTACGAGCTGAGCATCGAGGCAGCCAACAGCGACGAGAAGGTCATGGCGAACTGGTTTCCCATGGCCCTCAAGTACGGTGCATGCTCGTGGCTCCTGAACCAGCCCGCGGGATCAATCTCCTCCTGGGGCGAGATGTGTGAGCGTTTCGTCGCCAACTTCTAGGGCACGCGCGACTGCCCGCCTGCCGCGGGCGACCTGCGGCGCATCAAGCAGCAGCCAGGGGAAACCCTATAGAAGTACATCCAGCGCTTCTGTTCTTCTTTTTTTTGCCTTTGCTTGAATTCTGTTCTTCTTTGCTAAATGCCTTTTACTTCTGTTGCATTTTTAAACCAACATTGTTAATCCGGTTCGACTGTCAAATTGCAAATTGGCGGAACACGGTCAAATCTTAATCCGGAGACTATCTGCCCGGTTTGATTTTATGTTACCATCTTATCATGGAGTAATCCGGTGTTCGTTAACCCGGCTTGACTTTCAAACTACAAGTTGTCAGTACATGACCAATTATAATCCGACGATTATTAACCCGGTCCGGTTCGACTACAAGTCGCCAGTATTATATATGGTTAATCCGGTGTATTTCACAACCCGGCATGGTTTTATCATAAACCGGCACAATATGGAAGGAGTTATCAGTACTCAAGATTGGGATTGTCACCCTTACTACGAAAAGTTGGTAAAACCAACAATGTGATTCAATGCCACAGGTATGATCTATTTCATATTTGATTATTCTTAAGTGTAGCCTTGGTTATAAACCCGGGTTATATGTTGGGCATTATGACCCGTCCGGCGGTAAACCGCCAGGACACTTTACACTTGTTGTATGCAGAAACAGGTTTGTTAAACCGGCCTGGCTTTGGACTATAAGTCGCCGGTATATATTTGGATTGCGCCATTGGAATTATGCGCTTATAAATCATTGGGTATATTATCCAAATAGCCAACATGGCTGGATTTTTATTATGGTTATCAATAACCAGTATTATGATTAAGGTTTTCAAAGTCGCTTTAGCGCAATGGCTATCATATTATCAATAGATATGATTTATTCTACAATTAAAGGAATAGTCCCGAGTTGTTGCAGGCTTACGACCCGGCACTTGGGGGCTACATTATTTCAGTTCAAATTACATCAAATACACAAGTCTCATGGCGCTGCAAGCATGCACCATGACACTTGGGGGCTAATGCAAAGTCATTTTTTTACTAGTCTTATTGAAGACCCGACTCATCATATTATAATGAGCCGGCCCTTGGGGACTACCAATTGCTCCTGTCAACAATTCAAGGTACACAAGTTTTCGTCCATAATATTGAGGGATCCATTGCTCAGTTGGTAAAACACAAAGCTCTTAACCTTGTGGACGTGGGTTCAAGCCCTGCGATGGAAGCTACATTATAATATGTTATTTTCACTGAAGTATATATCAAGTCCTGGTTCAGTATTATCTTACTAAACCGACCCTTGGGGGCTACACGTTGCTATTCAAAGTTTATAAGATTATATTGACAAAGTCCCTACTCATTATGCATAATGACCCGACCCTTGGGGGCTACACTGATTGAAGTTTTTATAAGCAATTGCAAGTCCCAGGTTGCTGCAAGCATGACAACCCGGCACTTGGGGGCTACATATATGGAGTATTCAGTTTATATGATTGAGATGAATAAACGGGATTTCTTCAAGGTTGCAACACTGATTGGAGCAAGTCTTAAGTTATCACTATATTCTCTTCTTAAGACTTGGGGGCTACAGGTATTATGCATGTAAAGGAGGAACATCTTCAAAATTTTCAATTTTGAGCAGATCAGGAAGATCAATTGTGTGACCCGGCGTTGGTAACAATCATAACCCGGTGTCTATAAACGGTCATGACCCGGGATCATCAGTTCTTATAACCCGGCAATTTTGGCAATGATAAACCGGCAAGTTCTATATTTTCAAACCGGCTGATATCAGTTGAATATTTGAAGACCAATATTTTTGTCAAATCAAGAGCATTGAAGGCCGATTCAAATGGATTCTTTATTCTCAATATCTTCTGCAAAGCAAATTGAGTATGAAGCTGGCCTATTAAACCGGATTTTTTAGAAGAAGGAAATGACAAGGATGATCAGGTGCCGATTTACAAGAATTTTTAACCCGGAGCATAACCTGTCAAATTTGCTCTTGAGTTTATGTCGCAGATCAGTTTAACATGGATAAATCCAAATTAAACTGGGGGCTAATGTCGGGGATATACCCCGTGGCGTAAACCGGCCGGACTGGATGACTCACTGGTAACCCGCCCGGAGCTTGGCGGTTCACCGGCTACCCGCCCGGTCTTGGCGGTTCATTAGTAACCCGGCGGGCGGGTCAGATGGATGACGAGGCCCATGGCCCAGAAGGCCGGTTCATACTATGGTGGGCCGGTTTAAGAGGAAAGGCATGAGGAATATTTACCATACAAGGAGTTAAGACCAGGGCTTGTATCCGGTTTGTATTAGAGATAGACTAGTCCTAATCCTAATAGGACTCCACATGTAAACCGTCCCTTCGACATATATAAGGAGGGGCAGGGCTCCCCAAAGAGGGGGGCAAGAAGAAACAATATCTAGGGCTAGACACAAAGAGGAGAGCCGGTTTACGGCGACTCCCTCGTGATGATAATGAGACCTAGCCTCAAACAGCATGTAGGGCTATTACCGGATGATGTTTCCCGGGGCCCGAAGCTGTCTAAATCCTTGTCTTGCGTGATGATCCGCCCTGCGTCTCTCGTCCCACTCAACCCCTCTCAAGCTACCACATAGATGCGTTGGCCTCGCGACTAAGTCCTGACACTAACGAATCTGCCGTGACAATTCCACGACAGCTTCAACAGCGTTCACCTCAAGATTCCCAAGGTGACGGACGAGGCCATCATCTCAGCATTCTCCGATGGCGTCTGCGACCTCAAGATGAAGGAGGAGCGTGCCATCCACAAGGACTTGTGCATGACTCTGGAGATGTTCAATATGGAGACTAAGTGCGCAAGAGCTGAGGAGGGATGCCTCTCCCTCCTCAAGCTTCCAGCTACCGACCCAAAAGACAAGAAGGCCAAGACCAAGGATGTGAAGCGCAAGGGGTGGCCATGCTCACGGCTGAACCAGAGATGAAGCGCGGCCACGACCACCCCGAGTCATCCAAGGGCAGTCGCCCGTTCTGCGCCCTCCACAACGTACACAGCCACAACAACAATGACTGTCAGGAGCTCAGGGCCATCCGCGACGGCGCTTTAGTCGACGCCTCGAGCGCAACGGCCGAGGCTAGGGGCCGCGGGTGGCAACGCTTGTGCCTGCGCCCATCAATAAATATGATAAGCATGGAAGAGAATCGTGAGGAAACCACCGTAAGAATTAAAATGTTCAAGGAAAAGATATCGAAACACCGGGAAAAATTAGCATATGAACAAAGATTCTTGAGGGAATGAGAACGAAAAGATCACGAGCTGATTAGGGAAAACTTGAATGATGCACCGGTAAGATTTGGAGGATGAGAGCTGAAAGCTAGAATGAATAATCCCGAAATGATGGCCTCCTAAGAATCAAACTGAAAAGAATCTTGTGTAGCTCCTGATGGGTGAAAAGGATTCTCACAATCGAAAACAAATATGAGAGGATGGCAACAAGCTAGCACCATGAATCTTGAAGATAATGGAGCAAGATATGGAGGAAAAATTCTTCTTCGGTCTTCAAAATCTGAGAATTACGACGAGAAACACCACCAAATTGTTGAGAAACTCCGGGATGACGGATAGAAAGGTTGAGCCATGGTGATAAGAATTTGAAAGATCTTGGGGAAAGACATTTGACTGATGATGATTCATTCTTACGTCGAACTTTGAAAGATTTGAGAATAGCTTCGGAAAAATAAGAAGAGTCAGGTAAGATCTTGGGAAAAGACCTGTGGGTTAGGGCCCACTCAAAAGAAACACCGTAGAACAATTACTTGAAAAGGAGATAGCACCGGTTGAATTAAACGGGTTGAATGAGATAACAACCTTGAGATATCTTGGATGGATTGATAATGGAGACACAAATCTTTTGAGATATCTTCAGCACTCCGGAACAATTGAATAGCGAGAAATGGATGATTAAGAGGAGCACCGGCAAGAGAAAGTATTGAAACAAGGAAAGGATATGATCAACAAAGCTTGACTTGAATCCATCGGAGAAGAAAATGAGTGACGAGTGATGAACTTGAAGCTTCGTTAGAATCTTCTTGAGAATCACTGGATAAGAATATTGACGGAGAGAACGAAGAAACTTCACATGAATAAAAGTATACTTGATTAAGAAATCTGAATCCTTGAAGAAACAAGGGTGGGAGGGAAGGACAACAAAGACAACTTGGGATGGCTGAAACGAACACCGTTGAGAAAGCCGAGATTGAATCTTGCGGATGTTGAAAATGAATCCGCTTGACAAGAGACACACCGGTTGAAAAGGATTGACATGACAATCTCGATTATCATGAAGGATTGGTATTCACATAGGAACATGAGAACACCGCTTAGGAAAGGTATGGAATCAACATTTGACATTGAAGCAACTCGACTACCACAACTCAAAACAAAACAAAGGATTAGGTTGCAAAATAAGCCGGAACAAACATATGATAGAGATTTCGTCCGAAGTTTTCGTGGTGGGGCCTACACGGGCTCGATCGTACAGCACCATCATGTACAAGGCACTGCACATGACATATGAAGCGTCCCCGAGTCAGCATAGCCAGGGACTCTTTAAGACACAACGAGACCACTGTAAAACCAATCGTGGATAGGCGGACCACTAGACGTCGAACCCCAATTTCATATCACACATCTGTTGGAAAGATATCCTAAGAGCTACTTGAATTCCCACTTATAAACTCCCAGAACTTTCTGGCTATGCAATCAGGTGTTGGGGATACAGGGGAAGCATAATATCTCACCCAAAACTAGCAAATCCTACATCCAGCTGTATCCATCCTTCAACACATAACCAAGAAACCTTCGGAAATCATTTACCTCAACCTTCGAAAAGCATCCGTTATGCGAGTTATGGCAATACTCCCGAACTCCCGCCCTAGTACTGGGTGGCGTCGAGGTTATCTCACCAACGACTGCATAAAAGAGATTTTTGATGTCGGCGAAACTCAGGTATTCCAGAATTGCAACGATAAAATTGTGACGACAAAACCTCGGAGCTCAACTCCCCGGGACACTGCCACAACCCCTAAATGTCAGGAGGCACCAAGAACAATGTTCTCGTCACAAAACCATCGGAACGATTCCAAGATACCCACGTGATCCTAAAAATTTTTTTAGTGAAATTTGAGAAGAGAAGAGTCAAAACTCTACGTCAGGATGCCTCACCAGAGCGACGAAGGGACTGAGGAGTAAAAAGAATCCTACTCTCCGATATATATAATTCCTAAATGACTCAAAACATTTTTCTAGACTCAACAACGCCAACGATTCAATCAAGCAGGGGGCTCCTAAGGTCGGGGAAGGCTCTGATACCAACTTGTAACACCCTCGATGCGGCTATATCTCCCACGTGTTGAAGCACGACTTAGAGGCATAACTGCATTGAAAGCAATGTCGCAAGTGAGGTAATCTTCACAACAACCCATGTAATGAATAAGAAAGGGGGTACATAGTTGGCTTACAATTGCCACTTCACACAATACATGAATATAGAATTACATCATCCAGATACAATCAAGGTCCGACTATGGAACCAAAATAAAAGAATACTACCCCAAAAGCTACACAGATCCCCGATCGACCCCAACTGGGCTCCACTACTGATCGACTGAAACGAAACAACACAACGAACGAGATCTTCATCGAGCTCCTCATTGAGCTCGGTTGTGTCACCTACACGGTTTCATCGGCACATGCAAACTGGGTTTTGGAAGTATCTGTGAGTCATGGGGACTCAGCAATCTCACACCCTTGCGATCAAGACTATTTAAGCTTATGGGAAGGGTAAAAGGTATGAGGTGGAGCTGCAGCAAGCACTAGCATATACGGTGGCTACCTTACGCAAATGAGAGCGAGAAGAGAAGGCAAAGCACGGTCGAGAATCCATGATCAAGAAGTGATCCTAGAACAACCTACGTTCAAGCATTACTCCAACATCGTGTTCACTTCCCGGACTCCGCCGAAAAGAGACCATCACGGCTACACACGCGGTTGATGCATTTTAATTAAGATAAGTTTCAGGTTTTCTACAACCGGACATTAACAAATTCCCATCTTCCCATAACCGCGGGCACGGCTTTCAAAAGATCAAATCCCTGCAGGGGTGTCCCAACTTAGCCCATCACAAGCCCTCACGGTCAACGAAGGATATTCCTTCTCCCAAGAAGACCCGATCAGGCTCGGAATCCCGGTTACAAGACATTTCGACAATGGTAAAACAAGACCAGCAACACCGCCCGAATGTGCCGACAAATTCCGATAGTAGCTGCACATATCTCGTTCTCAGGGCACACTCAGATGAGACATCCTACGAGTAAAACCAACCCTCAAGTTGCCCCGAGGTGGCCCCGCAGTCTACTCGGTTCGGACCAACACTCAGAGGAGCATCCAGCATAATTCTCCATCACTGATCCAATGCCTATGAGCTTTCCGTACATTATTCTTTGCTTATTTACTTTTCCGTTGCTATTGTTATCATCACAACAAAACACCAAAAATATTACTTTTGCTACCGTTACTTTTGCTATCGTTACCACTACTATCATATTACTTTGCTACTAAACACTTTGCTATAGATATTAACTTTCCAGGTGTGGTTGAATTCACAACTCAGCTGCTAATACTTGAGAATATTCTTTGGCTCCCCTTGTGTCGAATCAATAAATTTGGGTTGAATACTCTACCCTCAAAAACCGTTGCGATCCCCTATACTTGTGGGTTATCAAGACTATTTTCTGGCGCCGTTGTCGGGGAGCATAGCTCTATTCATTGAGTCACTTGGGATTTATATCTGCTTATCATTATGAAGAACTTGAAAGATCCAAGAACCAAGATTCCCTCAACTACGAGGGGAGGTAAGGAACTGTTATCTAGCTCTGCACTTGATTCACCTCCTGTTTTGAGTAAGTTTGCGACACCTAGACCTGCTTCTCCTATTAATTCTGTTATGTCGCATATTATTGATGATGCCACTTCTACTATGCATGATACTTATGATGAAACTACTTCTATGCTTGATACTACTGTGCCACTTGGTGAATTTCTTGATGAACAACTTGCTAGGGCTAGAGAGAATGAAATTATTGAAACTGATAATGCTGATGAGAGTTATGATGAAGGCACTCCTAATAAATATGAATTGCCTGTTGTGCCTGAGGGCTATGTTATGGATGAAGAAACAAAAAGAGACTTTCTTGCTTGTAATGATAGAAGTGATCTTAAGAAATTATTAGCTAAGTTTACTACAAACCTATGGGTCCATAGCAAGTAGCTAGATGGCTTCTTCTCTCTCTCTCTCTCTCTCTTTGATTCTCAATACAAAGTTCTCCTTGATGTTCTTGGAGATCTATTCGATTTAATACTCTTTGGCGGTGTGTTTGCCGAGATCCCATGTATTGCAGATTTATGATCAGCTTATCTATGAATATTATTTGAATCTTCTCTGAATTCTTATATGCATGATTTGATATCTTTGCAAGTCACTTCGAACTATCGATTTGGTTTGGCCAATTAGATTGGTTTTTCTTGCAACGGGAGAAGTGCTTAGCTTTGGGTTCAATCTTACGGTGTCCTTTCCGAGTGACATTAGGGGCAGCAAGGCACGTATTGTATTGTTGCCATCGAGGATAACAAGATGGAGTTATCATCATATTGCTTGAGTTAATTCCTCTACATCATGTCATCTTACTTAATGCGTTACTCTGTTCATATGAACTTAATACTCTAGATGCAGGTAGAAGCTGGTCGATGTGTGGAGTAATAATAGTAGATGCAGAATCGTTTTAGTCTACCTGACACGGACGTGATGCCTATATTCAAGATCATTGCCTTAGATATCGTCATAACTTTGCGCTTTTCTACCAATTACTTGGCAGTAATTTGTTCACCCATCATAATAATTTCTATCTTGAGAGAAGCGTCTAGTGAAACCTATGGCCCCAGGTCTATTTTCCATCATATAAGTTTCCCATCTATAATTTTTATTTCCTATTTACTTTCTTTGCAATCTTTTACTTTCCGTTCCATAAACCCAAAAATGCCAAAAACATTACTTTGCCATTTATCCATCTCTATCAGATCTCACTTTGCAAATAATCGTGAAGGGATTAACAACCCCGTTATCGAGTTGGGTGCAAGTTGGTGTTTGTTTGTGCAGGTATTCGGTGGCTTGCACGTTGTCTCCTACTGGATTGATACCTTGGTTCTCAAAACTGAGGGAAATACTTACTCTACTTTGCTGCATCACCCTTTCCTCTTCAAGGGAAAAACCAACGCAAAGCTCAAGAGGTAGCAGAAAGGATTTATGGCGCCGTTGCCAGGGAGATCTACACCAAGCGAAGACATACCAAGTACTCATCATAAATTCTCATCTCTCGCATTACATTATTTGCCATTCGCCTCTCGTTTTACTCTCCCCCACTTCTAAAATGATTTTTGAAAAGATTTGCCTTTTCTTCGCCCTTCTTTCCGTTTGTCTTTTCGTTTGCCTTTATGACTGATTACTTGGCTCGTTTTCTTGTTTAGTTGGAATAATTGTGTATTTATTGCAAATCGGAGAACCTAAGGTTTATGGATCTTCATCCACTTGCTAATCTGTTTAAGAGATCCAATTAAGATGAACCAATTGCTAGTGAGTTGAGTCCACTAGATTATCTTTATGAAGTTTTGCTTTAAATTTGTGAATCTGAAAATTGTGATGAAATTTATGAAGTGATTCATGATAGTGCCATGAATGAAAAGCATAATTGCAATGATGTTCTTATATAATTCATTAATGTTAATTGTGTTAATGATATGCAGAACCCTAAGCTTGGGGATGCTATTTTTGCTATGTCCACTATTTGTTGCAATGATCATGATTGGGGTGATTCTTCTTATGATCTTGAAAATTTATTTAAGCCCCATGATGAATATGAGATTGATAATAATTTTTGCAACAATATTGAAAGTGGTTTTGGAAGAGTGTCAACTTTAGATCCCACATATTTGGAGAATGTTCAATCTTATGAAATTTTTGATAAAAGTGGGTTTGGCGAGGTCATGACTTTAGTTAATGTTAATCCCACTATTTTGGGAGAGTGTCAATTTCGCATGCATGTGGATCGTGTTGAGAAGATGTTATGTGATAGCTATTTTGTTGAATTTTCTTATGATCCTACATGTAATTATTATGAGAGATAAAAATATGGTCGTAGAAATTTTCATGTTACTAAATCACCTCTCTTCATGTTGAGATTGCTATCATCTTTTTCTTCTTCCTTGCATATGCTAGTTTTTTCTTGCCTTGATAATTTGTTTGCTTATAAAATACCTATGCATAGGAAGTATGTTAGACTTAAGTGTGTTTGTCACATATTTTACGATGCTCTCTTTGTGCTTCAATTCTTGTCTTTCATGTGAGCATCATTGAAATCTCAATGCCTAGCTAAAAAAGCTTTAAAGAAAAGCGCTTGTTGGGAGACAACCCAATATTTTCCTTGCTGTTTTGCATTAAATATTTCATCTAGCCTCTGGTTAGATTTGGTTTTGTGTTTTAGTTAGTGTTTGTGCCAAGTAAGATCTACGGGATATCCTATGGTGATAGTTGATTTGATCTTGCTGAAAAACAAAAACTTATGTGCTAACAAAAACAATTATAATTCTTAACAGGAACGTGATAAAAAACTGATTCTTTTGGCAGAAGATTAATAAAAAAATTCCTAGGACTTCCTATTTTCTCAGGATTTTTAGAGTTACAAAAGTATTGGAAATATTCAGATTGCTACAGACTGTTCTGTTTTTGACAGATTCTGTTTTGCGCGTGTTGTTTGCTTATTTTGATGCATCTATGGTTAGTACCGGGCGGTATGAACCATAGAAAAGTTGGAATACATTAGATATTACACCAATATAAATAAATAATGACTTCACAATAGTAAAAAAAAGTGGTGATTTATTTTTTCTTATACTAACGGAGCTTATGAGATTTTCTGTTGAAGTTTTGTGTTGTGAAGTTTTCAAGTTTTGGGTAAGGATTTGAAGGACTATGGAATAAGGAGTGGCAAGAGCCTAAGCTTGGGGATGCCCAAGACACCCCAAGGTAATATTCAAGGAGGCCAAAGATCCTAAGCTTGGGGATGCCCCAGGAAGGTATCCCCTATTTCGTCCTCGTCTATCGGTAACTTTACTTGAGGCTATATTTTTATTCACCACATGATATGTGTTTTGCTTGGAGCGTCTTGTATGATTTGAGTATTTGATTTTTAATTCCCGCAATCATCCTTGGTGTACAAACCTTTTGGTAGTGACACATATGAATCATGATTTACTAGAATGCTCTATGTGCTTCACTTATATCTTTTGAGCTAGGCAAATTTGCTCTAGTGCTTCACTTATATATTTTTAGAGCATGGCAGTGATTTTATCTTATAGAAATTGATGAACTCTCGTAATTCACTTATATAATTTTGAGAGTCTCTAAACAGCATGGTAATTGATGACCCACAAGTATAGGGGATCTATCGTAGTCCTTTCGATAAGTAAAAGTGTCGAACCCAACGAGGAGCAGAAGGAAATGATAAGCAGTTTTCAGCAAGGTATTCTCTGCAAGCACTGAAATTATAGGTGACAGATAGTTTTGTGATAAGATAATTTGTAACGAGCAACAAGTAACAAAAGTAAATAAAGTGTAGCAAGGTGGCCCAATCCTTTTTATAGCAAAGGACAAGCCTAGACAAATTCTTATATAGAGAAAAGCGCTCCCGAGGACACATGGGAATTATTGCCAAGCTAGTTTTCATCACGTTCATATGATTCGTGTTCGGTGCTTTGATAATTTGGTATGTGGGTGGACCGGTGCTTGGGTACTGCCCTTACTTGGACAAGCATCCCACTTATGATTAACCTCTATTGCAAGCATCTGCAAGTACAACAAAAGTATTAAGGTAAACCTAACCATAGCATGAAACATATGGATCCAAATCAGCCCCTTATGAAGTAACGCATAAACTAGGGTTTAAGCTTCTGTCACTCTAGCAACCCATCATCTACTTATTACTTCCCAATGCCTTCCTCTAGGCCCAAATAATGATGAAGTTTCATATAGTCGACGTTCACATAACACCACTAGAGGAGAGACAACATACATCTCATCAAAATATCAAACGAATACCAAATTCACATGACTACTAATAGCAAGACTTCTCCCATGTCCTCAGGAACAAACGTAACTACTCACAAAGCATATTCATGTTCATAATCAGAGGAGTATTAATATGCATATAGGATCTGAACATATGATCTTCCACCAAATAAACCAACTAGCATTAACTACAAGGAGTAATCAACACTACTAGCAACCTACAGGTACCAATCCCGGACTTAGAGACAAGAATTGGATACAAGAGATGAACTAGGGTTTGAGAGGAGATGGTGCTGGTGAAGATGTTGATGGAGATTGGCCCCCTCCCGATGAGAGGATCATTGGTGATGACGATGGCAATGATTTCCCCCTCCCAGAGGGAAGTTTCCCCGGCAGAACAGCTCCGTCGGAGCCCTAGATTGATTCCACCAAAGTTCCGCCTCGTGGAGGCGGAGTCTCGTCCCGAAAGCTGGCTTATGATTTTTTCCACATCGAAAGACTCCATGTAGCGGAAGATGGGCATTGGAGGGCCACCAGGGGGCCCACGAGGCAGGGGGCGCGCCCAGGGGGGTAGGGCGCACCCCCACCCTCGTGGGCAGGGTGTGGCCCCCCTCCGGAACTTCTTGCGCTCAGTATTTTTTATATATTCTGAAAATGACTTCCGTGAAGTTTCGATACTTTTGGAGCTGTGCAGAATAGGTCTCTAATATTTGCTCCTTTTCCAGCCCAGAATCCCAGCTGTCGGCATTCTCCCTCTTTATGTAAACCTTGTAAAATAAGAGAGAATAGGCATAAGTGTTGTGACATAATGTGTAATAACAGCCCATAATGCAATAAATATCGATATAAAAGCATGATGCAAAATAGATGTATCAACTCCCCCAAGCTTAGAACTCGCTTGTCCTCAAGCGAAAGCCGAAATCGAAAAATATGTCCACATGTTTAAAGATAGAGGTGTCGATAAAAATAAAATATGGACATGAGGGCATCATGATCATTCTTAGAACAACAACTTATATAATTCTTGTCATATGATCTCTTATGCTAGAGTAACAATTCAATCACAATTTCAAGTATGAATCATAAACTTCATTGAAAACTAACAAACTATAATCTCAGTCATTGGAGCAATTGCAATTTATCATAACATAGGAAAGAGTCAATATAAGAGCTTTTCAGCAAGTCCACATACTCAACTATCATATAGTATTTCACAATTGCTAACACTCACGCAATACTTATGGGTATGGAGTTTTAATCGGACACAGAGAAAGAGAGGGGCTTATAGTTTTGCCTCCAAACGTTTTACCTCAAGGGTAATGTCAACAATAATAGTTCATGAAAACTCACATCCAATTAGCCATATATACCAGGATCTTTCCAACATGTTGTGCTTGCCGAAAGATAAAATGTAAAAAAGGAAGTGTGAGGAACACCAAGACTCTTATGTAAGGTAGGAGATAAAAGTAAAAGATAGGCCCTTCGCAGGGGGAAGCAGAGGTTGTCATGCGCTTTTATGGTTAAGTGCACAAAATCTTAATGCAAAAGAACGTCACTTTATATTGCCACTTGTGATATGGACCTTTATTATGCAGTCCGTCGCTTTTATTTCTTCCATATCACACGATCGTATAAAGCTTATTTTCTCCCATACTAATAAGTCATACATATTTAGAGAGCATTTTTTATTGCTTGCACCATAGGTAGGTATGGTGGACTCTCATGGCAAAACTGGTTTAAGGGTGTTTGGAAGCACAAGTAGTATCTCTACTTGGTGCAAAGAATTTGGCTAGCATGAGGGGGAAAGGCAAGCTCAATCATGTTGGATGATCCATGACAATATAATTTATCTCAGATGTAAGAAAACATAACCCATTACGTTGTCTTCCTTGTCCAACGTCAACTCTTTAGCATGTCATATTTTAATGAGTGCTCACAATCATAAAAGATGTCCAAGATAGTATATTTATATGTGAAGACCTCTCTTTCTTTATTACTTCCTATTAATTGCAACAATTACCAAAACTATGTTTGTCAACTCTCAACCACTTTTATTCATCATACTTTTTATATGTGAGCTCATTACTCTCCATAAGATCCATATGATCTCTTTTATTTCCTTTTTATTCTTTCTTTTTTATTTTATTCCCTCAAGATCATAGCAAGATAATCAAGCCCTGGACTCAACACTAATCTTTATTATATATAGCTCAAGGACTCGATTACATAGAAGGATCATAAAGCAAAACTCACAACTGGATCATACTAAAACTTTATTCTACTAGATCAAGATATTACCAAAAGGATCGAACTAAGAAAAATGGTAAGATAGAAGTGATGGTGATATGATACCGGGGCACTCCCCCAAGCTTGGCAGTTGCCAAGGGGAGTGCCCATACCCATCTGATTATATCTCTTTTGCCAGTGAAGGAGTTGATGGTTTTGTTGATGGCGTAGGCTTGTCGTCCCTCTTCCAAGGCATTGGCTCACGATCATAGAAGGATGATCAAGTCTCCTGAAACCTCAAATCTGTAGCCAAACTCATCCTATTGAATCTATATTCATACTCACAGTTTTGATTTTGCAGGTCATAGATCTGGGCTTGGAGGTGCTCGATTTTCTCATGAAGCATGAAGATGGCCTCCCCAATGTCCTTGACATCCAGCTTGTGGTTGTTGGTGAACTCCATGATCATAATGTGATTGGAATCGAGTCCACGCTCCACCATCTCCTGACACTTGAAAACTTGTTGCTCCAATGCCTCGAGCCTTGCCTCCGTGCTTCCGGTCTTCCTTGGTCCCTCAACATCGTGGATGTGCAACAACCCCTCACGCATCTCAATGGTTTGAGGGTGTTGCAGCACTTCCGCGAGGTAGGGGTTGATGACCTTCTCGAAGAACTGGTCCTTGGGGGCACTTGAAGACGACATGACGACCTGGATCTGTCAGAAAAATAGCTCGAAACAAAGACAGAGGATATTTGCATGATACGGGAGTTAAAACCTTCGGGAGATTATATAATGAATTTTTACCGACCAAAATACGTAACGTGCAAGAAAACGGAGTCCGGAGAGCACACAAGGTGCCCACGTGGTAGGGGGCGCGCCCAGGGGGGTAGGGCGCGCCCTCCACCCTCGTGGAGCCCTCGTGTCCTTCCCGGGCTGCTTCTTGTTTTTCTATGTTTCTAAATATTCCAAAACGGAAGAAAATTGCCATTAGAACTGTTTTGGAGTCGGTTTACTTACCGTACCACATGCCTATTCCTTTTCGGAGTCTAAAACGTTCCAGAAAGTGTCCCTTATGTATTCCTCTGGGGTTACGGTTTCAATAACATTGGTTTCAACATTTATAGGATTACCTGAGATATAATGTTTAATTCTTTGACCGTTCACCACCTTCGGATTTGTGCCTTCGAAGTTGTCGATTTTTATGGCACCGGAATGATAGACCTCCTCGATAACGTAAGGACCTTCCCATTTAGAGAGAAGTTTTCCTGCAAAAAATCTTAAACGAGAGTTGTATAGCAATACATAATCACCTACATTAAACTCACGCTTTTGTATTCTTTTGTCATGCCATCTTTTAACTTTTTCTTTAAATAATTTGGCATTCTCATAGGCTTGGGTTCTCCATTCATCAAGTAAGCTAATGTCAAATAACCTCTTCTCACTGGCAAGTTTGAAATCATAATTGAGCTCTTTAATAGCCCAATAATCCTTATGTTCTAGTTCGAGAGGTAAGTGACATGCTTTTCCATAAACCATTTTATACGGAGACATACTCATAGGATTTTTATATGCAGTTCTATAGGCCCATAATG
Source organism: Triticum urartu (assembly GCF_056163025.1). Classification (NCBI taxonomy): domain Eukaryota; kingdom Viridiplantae; phylum Streptophyta; class Magnoliopsida; order Poales; family Poaceae; genus Triticum; species Triticum urartu. The sequence goes on from NC_141878.1 coordinate 225,732,581, forward strand.
CATCATCAAGTTTCTTGGGCCAATTCTTTCTAGATCTATTAACAGTCTTTTGCAAAATTAATTTGAGTTCTCTATTGCTCAATTCTACTTGACCACTAGACTGTGGGTGATAAGGAGATGCAATTCTATGATTAACATCATATTTAGCAAGCATTTTACGGAAAGCACCATGAATAAAATGTGAACCACCATCAGTCATTAAATATCTAGGGACTCCAAACCTTGGAAAAATAACTTCTTTAAGCATCTTAATAGAGGTGTTATGATCAGCACTACTAGTTGGAATAGCTTCTACCCACTTAGTAACGTAATCAACAGCAACTAAAATATGTGTATATCCATTAGAGGCAGGAAAAGGTCCCATATAATCAAAGCCCCAAACATCAAATGGTTCAATAACAAGTGAATAATTCATAGGCATTTCTTGACGTCTACTAATATTACCAATTCTTTGACATTCATCACAAGATACAACAAACTTACGGGCATCCTTGAAGAGAGTAGGCCAATAAAAACCGGATTGCAATACCTTATGTGCAGTTCTATCTCCAGCGTGGTGTCCTCCATAAGCTTCGGAGTGACACTTGCGTAGGATCTGTTCCTGTTCATGCTCAGGTACACAACGTCTAATAACACCATCTACTCCTTCTTTATAAAGATGTGGGTCATCCCAAAAGTAATGTCTCAAATCATAGAAAAACTTTTTCTTTTGCTAGTATGTGAAACTAGGTGGTATAAATTTAGCAACAATATAATTAGCATAATCAGCATACCATGGAGCAGTATGAGAACCATTTATGACATTTCATTTTTCATCAGGAAAGCTATCATCAATAGGTAGTGGGTCATCAAGAACATTCTCTAGCCTAGACAAGTTGTCTGCAACGGGGTTCTCAGCTCCTTTTCTATCAATAATATGCAAATCGAATTCTTGTCGCAAGAGAACCCATCTAATAAGTCTAGGTTTAGCATCTTTCTTTTCCATAAGATATTTAATAGCAGCATGATCCGTGTGAATAGTTACTTTAGAATCAACAATATAAGTTCTAAACTTATCACAAGCGAATACAACTGCCAAAAATTCTTTTTCAGTAGTAGCATAATTTCTCTGAGCATTGTCTAGAGTTTTCCTAGCATATTGAATAACATTTAATTTCTTATCAACTCTTTGCCCTAGAACAGCACCTACAACATAATCACTAGCATCACACATAATTTCAAAGGGTAAATTCCAATCAGGTGGCTGAACAATAGGTGCAGAGATCAATGCTTTCTTAAGTATTTCAAATGCTTCTACGCAATCATCATGAAAAACAAATGGTATATCTTTTTGTAATAAATTAGTTAGAGGCCGAGAAATTTTTGAGAAGTCCTTAATGAACCTCCTATAAAAACCGGCATGACCAAGGAAACTTCTTATACCTTTGATATCCTTGGGACACGGCATCTTTTCAATAGCATCAACTTTAGCTTTATCAACTTCAATACCTCTTTCAGAAACTTCCCCAAGACAATACCTTCATTAACCATAAAGTGGCACTTCTCCCAATTCAAGACAAGGTTAGTTTCTTCACATCTCTGCAAAAACTCGATCAAGGTTGCTTAAGCAATCATCAAAAGAGGATCCATAGACGGAGAAATCGTCCATGAAAACCTCACAAATCTTTTCACAAAAGTCAGAGAATATAGCCATCATGCATCTTTGGAAGGTAGCAGGTGCATTACATAAACCAAAAGGCATACGTCTATAAGCAAAAGAACCGAACGGGCAAGTAAAACTGATCTTAGATTGATCATCAGATGACACGGGTATTTGAGATAAACCAGAATAGCCATCTAGAAAGCAAATATGTATATGTTTGGATAGTCTTTCTAGCATTTGATCAATAAAAGGTAAGGGGTAATGATCCTTTTTAGTAGCCTTATTTAATTTGCGGAAATCAATTACCATCCTATAACCTGTAATAATTCTTTACGGGATCAATTCATCTTTATCATTAGGAACGATAGTAATACGTCCCTTTTTAGGGACACAATGGACAGGACTTACCCATTGACTATCAGCAACAGAATAAATTATACCTGCCTCAAGGAGCTTTAGTATTTCCTTTCTTACCACTTAGGATTCAGCCGTCGTTGGTGATCACAAACTGGTTTGGCATCTTTCTCCAAATTTATTTTGTGTTGAAATAGTGTGGGACTAATGCCCTTAAGACCATCGAGAGTATATCCAATAGCAGCACGGTGCTTCTTCAGAGTTTTCAATAATCTCTCTTCTTCATGCTTTGAAAGGTTAGCATTAATAATAATAGGACATATCTTTTTCTCATCAAGATAAGCATATTTAAGAGTATCAGGTAACGGTTTGAGCTCAAACACGGGATCACCCTTGGGTGGAGGAGGATCCCCTAGGATTTCGACAGGCAAATTGTGTTTCAGGACGGGTTCCTGTTTAAAGAATACTTCATCCATTTCCCTTCTTTCATTCATAAACATATCATTTTAATGGTCTAGCAAATACTGTTCTAAAGGATCACTAGGAGGCACGGCAATAGAAGCAAGACCAATAATTTCATCTTTACTAGGCGATTCCTCTTCATGGTGTTGTCTACGAAATTTAGAGAAATTAAATTCATGAGACATATGACCTAAACCAATAGTAACAATATCCTTTTCGCAATCTATCTTAGCATTAACTGTGTTCAAGAAGGGTCTACCAAATATAATGTGACAAAAGCTATCTTGTGGGGAACCAAGAACAAGAAAATCAGCAGGATATTTAGTTTTACCACACAAGACTTCAACATCTCTAACAATTCCAATGGGTGATATGGTATCTCTATTGGCAAGCTTAATGGTAACATCAATATCTTCTATCTCAGCAGGTGCAATATCATGCATAATTTATTTGTATAAGTCATGAGGTATAGCACTAGCACTGGCACCCATATCACATAAGCCATGATAACAATGATCTCCTATTTTAACAAAAATAACAGGCATTCTTACCACGGGTCTATGTTTATCTTTAGCACAAGGTTTAGCAATTCTAGCAGTCTCATCACAGAAATGAATAACATGCCCATCAATATTATCAGACAAGAGATCTTTAACAATAGCAATATTAGGTTCAACTTTAATTTTCTCAGGAGGTTTATAGGTTCTAATATTGCTTTTACGAACCACAGGTGAAGCTTTAGCATGATCTGTTATCCTAACAGGAAAAGGTGGTTTCTCAACATAAGCAGTATGAACAATAGGATCATTATAAGTGGCAGTATTTTCTTCAACTTTAATAGGTGCAACTACTTTTACTTCTACGGGAGGATGATATTTAAACCACTTCTCCCTAGGGAGATCAACATGAGTAGAAAAAGATTCACAGAAAGAAGCTACTATTTCAGAGTTAAGTCCATATTTAGTGCTAAATTTACGGAAAACATCGGTATCCATAAAAGATTTAACACAATCAAACTTAGGTGTCATACCTGACTTCTTACCTTCGTCGAGGTCCCAATCTTCAGAGTTGCGTTTAATTCTTTCCAATAAATCCCATTTGAATTCAATAGTCTTCATCATAAAAGAGCCAGCACAAGAAGTATCGAGCATGGTGCGATTGTTATCAGAAAGCCGAGCATATAAATTTTGAATAATTATTTATCTTGGAAGCTCATGATTGGGCATGAATATAACATGGATTTAAGCCTCCCCCAAGCTTGAGTGATGCTTTCTCCTTCGCGAGGCCAAAATATATATATATATAATTGCGATCACGATGAACAAGATGCATAGGATAAAACTTCTGATGAAATTCCAATTTCAATCATTTGTAGTTCCATGATCCCATATCATCACATAGCCTATACCATGTCAATGCATCTCCCTTCAAAGATAAAGGGAAGACCTTCTTATTAATAACATCATCGGGCACACCTGCAAGCTTAAATAATCCACAAACTTCACCCACATATATTAGGTGCTCATCAGGATGCATTGTTCCGTCTCCTGCAAAAGGATTAGCTAGCAGTTTTTCTATCATACCCGAAGGAATCTCAAAGTAAACATTTTCATTTTCAGTAGGTTCAATAGGTTGAGGAGCAACTCTTTGCTCTACTGGTCCGGGTGAAGATACCCCAAACAAGCCCCTCAGAGGATTACTTTCCATAGTAACAAGTGACAGTAAATTTCAGCACACTATATATATTTTTCCTTACCAAATTCCACCTACCAAAGGCGCTTCACTCCCTGGCAACGGCGCCAGAAAAGAGTCTTGATGACCCACAAGTACAGGGGGTCTATCGTAGTCCTTTTGATAAGTAAGAGTGCCGAACCCAACGAGGAGCAGAAGGAAATGATAAGCGGTTTTCAACAAGGTATTCTCTGCAAGCACTGAGATTATAGGTGACAGTTAGTTTTGTGATAAGATAATTTGTAACGAGCAACAAGTAACAAAAGTAAATAAAGTGCAGCAAGGTATCCCAATCCTTTTTGTAGCAAAGTACAAGCCTAGACAAATTCTTATATAGAGAAAAGCGCTCCCGAGGACACATGGGAATTATCGTCAAGCTAGTTTTCATCATGTTCATATGATTCGTGTTCGGTACTTTGATAATTTGGTATGTGGGTGGACCGGTGCTTGGGTACTGCCCTTACTTGGACAAGCATCCCACTTATGATTAACCTCTATTGCAAGCATCCGCAACTACAACAAAAGTATTAAGGTAAACCTAACCATAGCATGAAACATATAGATCCAAATCAGCCCCTTACAAAGCAACGCATAAACTAGGGTTTAAGCTTCTGTCACTCTAGCAACCCATCATCTACTTATTACTTCCCAATGCCTTCCTCTAGGCCCAAATAATGGTGAAGTGTCATGTAGGCGACGTTCACATAACACCACTAGAGGAGAGACAACATACATCTCATCAAAATATCAAACGGATACCAAATTCACATGACTACTAATAGCAAGACTTCTCCCATGTCCTCAGGAACAAACGTAACTACTCACAAAGCATATTCATGTTCGTAATCAGAGGAGTATTAATATGCATATAGGATTTGAACATATGATCTCCCACCAAATAAACCAACTAGCATCAACTACAAGGAGTAATCAACAGTACTAGCAACCTACAAGTACCAATCCCGGACTTAGAGACAAGAATTGGATACAAGAGATGAACTAGGGTTTGAGAGGAGATGGTGCTGGTGAAGATGTTGATGGAGATTGACCCCCTCCGATGAGAGGATCGTTGGTGATGACGATGGCGATGATTTCCCCCTCCCGGAGGGAAGTTTCCTCGACAGAACAGCTTCGCCGGAGCCCTAGATTGATTCCGCCAAGGTTTCGCCTCGTGGCGGCGGAATCTCATCCCGAAAGCTGGCTTATGATTTTTTCCTCATCGAAAGACTCCATATAACAGAAGATGGGCATCGGAGGGCCACCAGGGGGCCCACAAGGCAGGGGGCGCGCCTAGGGGGGTAGGGCGCGGCCCCCACCCTCGTGGGCAGGGTGTGGCCCCCCTCCAGAACTTCTTGCGCTCAGTATTTTTTATATATTCTGAAAATGACTTCCGTGAAGTTTCAAGACTTTTGGAGCTGTGCAGAATAGGTCTCTAATATTTGCTCCTTTTCCAGCCCAGAATCCCAGCTGTCGGCATTCTCCCTCTTTATGTAAACCTTGTAAAATAAGAGAGAATAGGCATAAGTATTGTGACATAATGTGTAATAACAGCCCATAATGCAATAAATATGGATATAAAAGCATGATGCAAAATGGACGTATCAGTAATTTGCTTTGGTTATAAAATTAGTCCTAATATGATAGGCATCCAAGAGGGATACAAAAAAAACTTTCATATAAAGTGCATTGAATACTATGAGAAGTTTGATTCCTTATGATTGTTTTGAGATATGAAGATGGTGATATTAGAGTCATGCTAGTAAGTAGTTGTGAATTTGAGAAATACTTGTGTTAAGGTTTGTGAGTCCCGTAGCATGCACGTATGGTGAACTGTTATGTGATGAAGTCGGAGATTGATTTATTTATTGATTGTTTTTCTTATGAGTGGCGGTCGGGGACAAGTGATGGTCTTTTCCAACCAATCTATCCCCCTAGGAGCATGCGCGTAGTACTTTTGTTTCGATGACTGGTAGATTTTTGCAATAAGTATGTGAGTTCTTTATGACTAATGTTGAGTCCATGGATTATACGCACTCTCACCTTTCTGCCATTGCTGGCCTCTCTACTACCGTGCAACTTTCGCCGGTACCATAAACCCACCACGTATCCTTCCTCAAAACAGCCACCATACCTACCTATTATGGCATTTCCACAGTCATTCCGAGATATATTGCCATGCAACTTTCCACCGTTCTGTTTATTATGACACGCTCCATCATTGTCATATTGCTTTGCATGATCATGTAGTTGACATCATATTTGTGGCAAAGCCACCGTTCATCATTTTTTATACATGTCACTCTTGATTAATTACAAATCCCAGTACACCGCCGGAGGCATTCATATAGAGTCATATTTTGTTCTAAGTATCGAGTTGTAATTTTTGAGTTGTAAGTAAATAAAAGTGGGATGATCTTCATTATTAGAGCATTGTCCCATGTGTGGAAAGGATGATGGAGACTATGGTTCCCCCACAAGTCGGGATGTGACTCCGGACGAAAAATAAAAAATAAAAGAGGCCAAAAATGAGAGAAGGCCCAACAAAAAAAGAGAGAGAAAAGAGAGAAGGGACAATGTTACTATCCTTTTACCATACTTGTGCTTCAAAGTAGCACCATGATCTTCATGATAGCGAGTCTCCTATCATATCACTTTCATATACTAGTGGGAATTTTCATTATAGAACTTGGCTTGTATATTCCAATGATGGGCTTCCTCAAATTGCCTTAGGTCTTCGTGAGCAAGCAAGTTGGATGCACACCCACTTAGTTTTCTTTTTGAGCTTTCATAAACTTATAGCTCTAGTGCATCCGTTGCATGGCATTCCCTACTCACTCACATTGATAATAATTGGTGGGCATCTCCATAGCCCGTTGATATGCCTAGTTGATGTGAGACTATCTCCTTCTTTTTGTCTTCTCCACAACCACCGTCTATTCCACCTATAGTGCTATCTCCATGGCTCACGCTCATGTATTGCGTGAAATTTGAAAACGTTTGAGAATGTCAAAAGTATGAAACAATTGCTTGGCTTGTCATCGGGGTTGTGCATGATTTGAATATTTTGTGTGATGAAGATGGAGCATAGCCAGACTATATGATTTTGTAGGGATAAGCTTTCTTTGGCCATGTTATTTTGAGAAGACATAATTATTTTGTTAGTATGCTTGAAGTATTATTGTTTTTATGTCAATATTAAACTTTTGTTTTGAATATTACGGATCTGAACATTCATGCCACAATAAAGAGAGTTACATGGATAAATATGTTAGGTAGCATTCCACATCAAAAATTCTGTTTTTATCATTTACCTACTCGAGGACGAGCAGGAATTATGCTTGGGGATGCTTCATACGTCTCCAACGTATCCATAATTTTTTATTGTTCCATGCTATTATATTATCTATTTTGGATGTTTTATATGCATTAATATGCTATTTTATATGATTTTTGGGACTAACCTATTAACCTAGAGCCCAGTGCTAGTTTCTGTTTTTTCCTTATTTTAGAGTTTCGCAGAAAAGGAATACCAAACGGAGTCCAAACGGAATAAAACTGTCGCGATGATTTTTTTTGGACCAGAAGAGCCACGAGGCGGCCACAAGGGTGGAGGGCGCGCCCAGGGGGTGGGGCGTGCCCCCCAACCTTGTGGGCCCCTCGGTGACCTTCTCACCTAGATCTTCCTCCTATATATACTCATATACCCCAAAAACTTCCACGGGAGCCACAAAACCGCTTTTCCACTGCCGCAACCTTCTGTACCCGTGAGATCCCATCTAGGGGCCTTTTCCGGCATCCTGCCAGAGGGGGATTCGATCATGGAGGGCTTCTACATCAACACCATTGCCTCTCCAATGAAGCATGAGTAGTTTACTACAGACCTATGGGTCCATAGCAAGTAGCTAGATGGCTTCTTCTCTCTCTCTCTTTGATTCTCAATACAAAGTTCTCCTTGAGGTTCTTGGAGATCTATTCGATTTAATATTCTTTGGCGGTGTGTTTGCCGAGATCCCATGTATTGTGGATTTATATTCAGCTTATCTATGAATATTATTTGAATCTTCTCTGAATTCTTATATGCATGATTTTATATCTTTGCAAGTCTGTTCGAACTATCGATTTGGTTTGGCCAACTAGACTGGTTTTTCTTGCAACGGGAGAAGTGCTTAGCTTTGGGTTCAATCTTGCGATGTCCTTTCCCAGTGACATTTGGGGCAGCAAGGCACGTATTGTAATGTTGCCATCGAGGATAACAAAATGGGGTTTTCATCATATTGCTTGAGTTAATTCCACTACATCATGTCAACTTACTTAATGCGTTACTATGTTCTTATGAACTTAATACTCTAGATGCAGGCATGAGTCGGTCGATGTGTGGAGTAATAGTAGTAGATGCAGAATCGTTTTGGTCTACTTGACATGGACGTGATGCCTATATTCATGATCATTGCCTTAGATATCGTCATAACTTTGCGCTTTTCTATAAATTTCTCGGCAGTAATTTGTTCACCCAACGTAATAATTTCTATCTTGAGAGAAGCCTCTAGTGAAAACTATGGCCCCTGGGACTATTTTCCATCATATAAGTTTCCGATCTATAATTTTAATTTCCTATTTACTTTCTTTGTAATTTTTTACTTTCCGTTTCATAAACCCAAAAATACCAAAAACATTACTTTGCCGTTTATCCATCTCTATCAGATCTCACTTTGCAAATAACCGTGAAGGGATTGACAACCCCTTTATCGCGTTGGGTGCAAGTTGGTGTTTGTTTGTGCATGTATTTGGTGGCTTGCGCGTTGTCTCCTACTGGATTGATACCTTGGTTATCAAAACTGAAGGAAATACTTACTCTACTTTGCTGCATCACCCTTTCCTATTCAAGGAAAAAACCAATGCAAGCTCAAGAGGTAGCAATGACTGTTATCGGGGAGCTTTTTATTCAGGGGTATCGGGGACCTTTTTTTGTTGTTGTTGCAGGAAAGGGGTATCGGGGATCTAGCTGGTATCTTTTATTCCAGAGGCCGAACAAGTATCAGCTAGGCCTAGGTTTTGGTTTTTAACAGGCGTAGCCCACGACATACCGAGATAGTGGTTTCAACTTATTTTTTGAGGTCCATCATGTACGTACCGGCCTATGGGCCTCCCAGCGTAGGTTTTACTTTTTCTTAAAGATCGGTAACCCAATGTATTTTTTTAATAAAACGCAGATCTCTGCTCTATTTATCTATATATAATAATGTTATATCCAATTTATGTTTTCCCTTCTAACCACATTATATATATTTATATTATGGACTGGACTAACTTCCAAACATTCTGTATTTAGCATTAGATTCGAACGATTCCCCTCGATCCGCTTTTCCCGTTCGATCCTCAATCCTCTTTTGGATAACAAAAAAATGCGAGTTTAGAAAAAAGAGCCTACATGTGATTCGAACCTGGGTCAAGTGGAAAAGCGACTAGATACTTAGCCGAATTACCAGTACACCATGCCCACATTGCTCTTCAGTGCATGGAAAACAATCCTTTTAAACTGTTTTTTTACTGTTGTCCTAGTACATAGAAAGGTATCTTCCTTGGGTTTTTTTTCAGTGCATCGATGAAGATATGGCCTTAAGGAGTGTGCCCACGTGTTTGTGTGTCGTACTTTTTTGCTTCAAGTTTGAATGAGTTATCATGATGTTTTGTACGTAAGTTTTTTTCTGGAAAGTTTTGTATGTAAGTTAACAGGTCCATATTGTGTAAAATACCATGCTATTTACACAAAAGTTACTAACTGTATGCTCCAATAACTTTTTTTCTCTTGGGTCCAAGTTTCTACGGGGTTGTACATAAGTTATCATGTCTTCAGTGCATAAAATACCATGATATTTACACAAAATTTACTGAGTTTGTTTCAATGACTTTTTTCCAGGGTAAAAAGTTACCACGGTGTTCATTATATAAGTTATCAGGTCTGCGATGCGTAAATTACCATGAAATTAGACAAAACTTACCACAGGATGTTTTGGCATTTTTTTTCTCCCCCGGTCAAAGATTCCATGATGTTTGTACGCAAGTTATCAGTGTTGCGGTGCGTAGAATCACCATAAAATTTACACACAAGTTATTGGGATATGTCAACAACTTACCCCCCTCCCCCCTACGCAATCATAATTTCACAAAAGTTGCCGGGGTATATTTCAACAACTTTCTCGCTCCCACCCCTAGGTAAGAGTTGGTACAGTGTTTATTTTGTAAATTATCATGTATGTGATGCGTAAATTACTGTGCTATTTACACAGAAATTAATGCAAGTATTTTTGACAACTTTTCCCCTAGGTCAAAAGTTTTTCATGATATTTGTACATGAGTTATAAGATATGCGGTGCATAAATCACCATGAAGTATACGTACAAGTTATCGGGGTATGTCACAACATTTTTTCCCCGGGTTAAAGTTACTGTGTCAGGGGTACGTAAGTTATCAGGTATGTAGTGTGTAAATTACCATGCTAATTATACATAAGTTATCATTGTATGTTTCAACAAACTCCCCTAGTTGCCCCGTCAAAGTTACCAGACCCGGCCGGGGGTACATAAATTATCAAGTATGCACGTGTAAATTACCATGTTAATCACACAGAAATTATTGGGGGGAGTGTTATATTTCATCAGCTTTTTTCTCATCAAAAAAGGTTATTGTGGTGTTGGCACGCAAGTTATCAGGTATGTGGTGCCTAAATTACCATGTTATTCGCATAAAAGTTACCGGGGGTATATTTTATCAAAAAAATATCTCTGGGTTAAAGTTACCGGGGTGATTGCACGTAAGTTATCAGATCTGCGGTGCATAAATTATCATGCTATTCACACAAAAGTTATTTGGGCTATATTTTATCAACTTTTTTTCTCTAGGTCAAAAGTTACCGTGATGTTTGCACATAATTTATCAGGTGTATGGTGCTTAAATTAACAAGATATTCACACGTAAGTTATTGGGTGGTATGTTTCAACTATTTCTTTTGTCCCGAGCAAATGTTAACATGATGTTTGTACGTAAAAGCTATCATCTCTGCGGTGCGTAAAATCCCATCCTTTCGAGATGATTGGCAACCTCCCCTTCGCTAATGTCTCCTACCTCTTGGACGTCATATCATGTAGAAGCGTCTCACATAACCAACATCGTCATCATCATCATTTGAGTGTTGGCAAAGATGCCTACTTACATGATGAAGTGGAACCATAACTATGCACTAGAGAAAAACTCATGAAAAACCTGACAAATGTAAGCTTGAGTGGTTAGTAATGCTAGTAAAAACTAGGGTCAAAATGTTTAGCTTTCTTGTATTGAACACAACATGGAGCGTGCTAATGTGGTTAGTGCATTAGGCTGTTTCACAACCTCTCCTGAGGTGACAGGTTCGAGTCCCTCATGCCCTATTTTTTCTTGCCCAGCCAGATACATTTTGGTCACATTATTTCTGGATTTATTTCCGGATTTCCGGCAATGCGCTTTCAGTGGAAGGAGACGTTCCCGTCGACGACGAAGCGCCTACGGTGACTTTGTAAATCTCAAGATGATATGCCGGCTCAGTCTTTCGAAGGTGCTCATAGGGGTAGGGTGTGCGTGTGTGCGTTCATAGGGTGAGTGTATGCACGTGTATATGAGCGCTTTGTGTCTGTACTGATGCTCAAAAAAATCGAAAGTGGGCAGGTCATTGGTTCAGCGTGATTTCCGCACGAGGAAGTGGGAATGTGTGGATCTTCCCTAAAACGCTCGATCTGATCGAACAACATGCATTACGTTCGAACTTCTATTCGCCAGATCCGTCAGATGCGGATCGAATGCTGGCTGGGTCGTTCGGATCTAACACTAAAATCCGAACGTTCAGAAATTAGAAATTTCGTTATATTATTACTATTATCGTATATTTAATAAAGACTTATATATACATTATAAAAACATCACATGTCTTACTAACTTATAAAAGTGAATGTTTAACAAAAGTTGGCAAGGAAAATCTTGGTGATTGCGTACAAAAGCTTGCAAAAATTTTAAGGACCAAAGTAATAATAACGCATTCATTTTTATTTTGAGCAATAAATCGCTAATTTGTTAATTTTATATATAAAAATGTGTCGCTCTGGTTTATTTTTTGATATTAATTGCTCCTTCTAATCTAACATTATATATAGAACAAGCCCAGCTAGTCCGTGTATTACAAAAAAGTGCAAATGGGCTGGGATTTCTTATGAAATATTAAATGGGCCGCATTGATGCGAAATTATTTGTTCACGCAGCCCAGCAAATGGACTGTAAATTCTAGAAAACATGGGTTAAATATATGCCACATTTTTGCAGGCTAACATGTGGGCCAATAGTCGAAGCCTACGTAAGGCATTGTCAACTTAGTCAACAAATGATTCTGACATCCACAACCATTCGATTTATATCCAACGGCCGTCATGCACTTTCAATCTCTTGTATTCTTCCTCCAGCATCACCGGGACCGCCTACTCCAGCCTTAGAAGCGCTAACCCACCGCTAGCCAGGCTATCCCTCCACCCCTCCACACCTCTTGTTATTCTCCACCGACTGCAGCCCCACGCCGCACCAGAACTAGTTATAACCCTTATACTCCTCTCAATCTGCGACTCCACTGCCGCATTTTTCCATCTCCGGGTCGTTCCCGTCCGGGGCCTCGCCGTCGTCCACCACCTCGCCGCGCTCGGCGCGGCATGGTCAACAAATGAGAGTCATCGGAAGAGGACTGTATGTGGAGAGCCTGACAGCTGGGACCCACGAGGTCCATGGTCGCATGCAAGGAAAGTTCCTGCTTATTAAGCTGAAAAAATGTTTCCTCCCCCTGACAGCTAGAACCCACTGGCTGTATCTTCGCATGGAAGGAAGTGTCTCCTTGTTATGCGAAAAAACTATTCCTCTCGATGACAGCTGGGACCCAACAGATTTGATGGCTGACTTGTGGGCCTACTAAGCTGAGGCATACGCAGGGATATGTCAACTTAATCTACAAATGATTCTAGCAGCTGAACCGTTGGATGTTAATCCAACAGCGTGCTGCTTCTTCAACCTCTGTTCTTGCTCCTGTCTCCCGTGGGCGGCAGTGCCGTCGCGCACCCGGACCAGTTAAGTTTCTCACTCCTCTCCATCTACGACTCCACTACTGCATCTTCCCCATCTCTGGTTCGTTCTAGTCTGGGGCCTCGCCGTCATCCACCGGCCTTATTGCGCTCGGCATGGTGTGGTCAATGTGGTCAACAAACGAGAGTCATCGGAAGATGACGGTACTTGAGAGGCTGATAGTGGGGACGCGCCACACCCATGGATGCATGCATGCAACTGCATCCTTTTTACCCTGAAAAATAAGGTTTTCTCCCTCCTAACAGTTGGGACCCACCAGATACATCTTCGCACGCAAGGAAATGCGTCCTAATTACCGGCAAAAAAATGATTTCCCCCTAACTGTTGGGACCCAACAGCTATATCTTCGCATGCATGGAAGTGCGTCCTTATCATCCCTGATAGTTGGGACCCACCCGTTGTCTGTCTTGCCGCGAACGTGTACGTACATACTGATCGATCGGTCGCTCTACAATGATGAACCGTGGCCTAGTAAGTAGCGACACATGTCATAGTAGAGCCCCCCACGTAGCAGCTCAGGCTATCCCGTCTAAACTGTGTACACGTACATACAGCCACACACCAAAAAATACGGCCACGTACGTACATACGAGCAGGGTCATGAAACGCGTACTCACGCATACGGACGGCCAGGGCTCGTGTACATGGAGAGGCAACGGACGGCAGCGACATTGTCCTGTTCATCTTCAGCTAACCGGCTGGGTCGAAACAGTGGAAATAACGCCGTGTTCACCGGGGGCCAAGTGACTGGGTCGAAACGCGTCCTGTTCATCGGGAGGCAACAGACTGGGTCAGAGTGGGTCGTGTTCAATGGGAGACAAACTGGCTTGGACGGACCAGCCGGAACGGGGTCTAGCGTACTGCAAAAGGACGAAAACGGCCTTGTGTTCGACCCCATACGGTCGAAACGGGGTCCTGTTCATCAAGAAGGGTCTGGCCTACCGCAAAATGGAGGAAACGGACTTGTGTTCGAGCTCCTACGGTGGAAATGGGGTGCTGTTGATCGGGAGGGGTGTGGCATACCGCAAAACGGGGGAAACAAACTTGTGTTGGAGCGCCTACATTCAAAATGGGGGTCATGTTCATCAAGAGGGGTGTGGCGTACTGATACATCTCCAGCGTATCTATTAATTTTGATTGTTCCATGCTATTATATTATCATTCTTCGATGTTTTGCAATCATTTTATAGTCATTTTATATCATTTTTTGGTACTAACCTATTGACATAGTGCCCAGTGCCAGTTGCTATTTTATGCATGTTTTTTACATCGCAGGAAATCAATACCTAACGGAGTCCAAACACAGCGAAAGTTTTTGTGGATTTTTTTGGGACCAGAAGACATCCGGTGGGCCAAAGAAGTACCAAAGAGGGAGCCCGAGGTGAGCACAACACACCAGGGCGCTCCTGAAGGCCCAGGCGTGCCCTGGTGGGTTGTGCCCACCTCGGTGGCCTCCCGCACTACCTCTTTGCTCTATAAATACCCCAATAATCCAGAAACCCTAGGGGAGTCGACGAAAATCAATTCCAGCCGCCACAAGTTCCAGAAACACCAGACCCAATCTAGACACAATCACGAAGGGGTTCATCATGTCCATTGATGCCTCTCCGATGATGCGCGGGTAGTCTTTTGTAGACCTTCGTGTCCGTAGTTAGTAGTTAGAGGGTTTTCCTCTCTCTCGTTTGATTCTCAATATAATGGTTTCTTGGAGATCCATATCATGTAATTCTTTTTGCGGTGTGTTTGTTGGGATCAGATCTATGTTTTTATCCATGAAAGTTATTTGAGTCTTTCAATCTCTTATATGCATGATTGCTTATAGCCTTGTATTTCTTCTCCGATATTTGGGTTTTTTTGGCCAACTTGATCTATTTATCTTGCAATGGGAAGAGTTGTTTTGTGATGGGTTCGATCTTACGGTGTTTGATCCCAGTGACAAAAGGGGAACCGACACGTGTGTATCGTTGCTATTAAGGATAACAAGATGGGTGTATTTCTACATAAATAGATCTTGTCTACATCATGTCATTGTTCTTATTGCATTATCTCGTTTCTCCATGAACTTAATACACTAGATGCATGCTGGATAGCGGTTGATGTGTGGAGTAATAGTAGTAGATGCAGGCAAGAGTTGGTCTACAAATCTTGGACGTGATGCTTATATAATGATCATTGCCTAGTTATCGTCATGATTATTTGAAGTTCTATCAATTGCCCAACAGTAATTCATTTACCCACCGTTTGCTATTTTTCTCGAGAGAAGCCACTAGTGAAATCTACGGCCCCCGAGTCTCTTCTTTATTATATTTGCCTTCACGATCTATTTTTATTTGCTTTTATTTTCAGATCTATTAATCCAAAAAAATATCTCGCTGAATTTTATTTGCATTTATCAATCTACTACAATTTTTATCCCGTCTACTTGCCAATTTCTGGCGCCGTTACCCGAAAGGGATTGACAACCCCTTTAATACATCAGGTTGCGAGTATTTGTTATTTGTGTGCAGGTGCTGTTCACGTAGTGTTGCATGGTTCTCTTACTGGTTTGATAATCTTGGTCTCATCACTGAGGGAAATACCTACCGTTGTTGTGTTGCATCATCCCTTTCTCTTTGGGGAAATACCGACGTAGTTCAAGCCAACATCAAAAGGAATTTCTGTCGATGTTGTCAGGGAGACATCACCAACATCTACCAGGTTCCTAATCACAAATCTCATCTCCTCGCAATTTTCATTATTTGCCATTTGCCTCTCGTTTTCCTCTCCCTCACTTCACAAAAAATTGTCGTTTTATTCGCCCTTTTTTTCGTTCGTCGTTTTCTTGCCGGATCTGTTTTTTTTTCGTGCGTTCTTGATTGCGTAGTCATGATGCCTCAACGAAAATATTATGATGTTCTGTACCCCAATATTTTGCTTGAAACTGAGAAAAGTACTAAGTAATATATGACTACACAATTTGAGCACAATAAATATTTTATCGAAGAACTTAAGGAGCACTCCATTGTGCTAGATGCTATAACAAAACAACTTGATGATATTAGTAGAGAAGTTTGCAATCTCCAATCTAACTATGCTTTTGCTGAAAGTTTGCTAGCAAAATAACCGATGCTCAAGCTACCCTAGTAAATCAAATGCCCGCTAAACCAATCTCGTTAGAAGATAAAAGTGATAAAGATCTTAAAGTGATTGGTGTTTCTTCTATTGATTCTTTATTTAGTAAAATTAAGATTGATGATAAAGGGATTGAGGAAGAGTCAACTTTAGCTAGAAGGCGTCTCGATAATTCGGAGGGTGAAAATCTTGTTGAGAAAATTGATAAATGTGGGTTTGAAGAGGTCAAGACTTTAACTAGTGATGTGCCCACTCTTTTGGATTACAAAGACTTTAATTATGATAGTTCCTCTTTGATTGATTGTATTTCTTTGTTGCAATCCATGATAAATTCACCCCATGCTTATGAACAAAATAAAGTTTTTACTAAACATATTGTTGATGCTATGATGAAAGCTTTTGAAGAAAAGTTGAAATTAGAGATTTCAATTCCTAGAAAAATGCATGATTAATGGGAACCTACTATCAAAGTCAAGATTAAAAATTATGAGTGTTTTGCTTTATGTAATTTGGGTGCTAGTGTTTCTACAATTTCTAAATCTTTATGTGATGTGCTTGGTCTTACCTATATTGAAGAGTGTTCTCTAAATTTGCACTTGGCGGATTCTACTACTAAAAAGCCTATGGGAAGAATTAGTGATGTTCTTATTCTTGCAAATAGTAATAATGTGCCCATAGATTTTTTATTGTTCTTGATATTGATAGCAATCCGTGTTGTCCAATTATTCTTGGTAGACCGTTTTTACGTTCTATTGATGCCGTGATTGATATCAAAGAAGGCAATATTAAATTTCAGTTTCCACTAAGGAAGGGTATGGAACACTTCCCTAGAACTAGAATTAAGCCACCATATGAATAAATCATGAGGGCATCATATGGATCTAGAAACAAAGATGACAATACTTAGATTCTTTGCATTATACCTAGCTAGGGGCATAAAACAATAGCGCTTGTTGGAAGGCAACCCAATGAATAAAATTTATTTTTGTCTTTTTCTTTCTGTTCTTGAGTGTTTGCACAATTATGATATTGTTATGCTTTTTTTGTATTTTAATTAGTGTTTGTGCCAAGTAGAGCCTTTAGGATTATGTGGGGTGATAATTGATTTGATCTTGCTGAAAAACAGAAACTTTTGCGCCTAGAAAAATAATTTTCATTTTTAACAGAAATGAGATAAAATACTGATTGTTTTTTAAGAAGATTAATATACAAATTTCTCACGTTGTCCTAAGTTTTTAGAATTTTTGGAATTACAAAAGTATTCGAAATCTCCAGATTGCTACTGATCGTTCTGTTTTTGACAGATTCTATTTTCTTTGCGTTGTGTGCTTGTTTTGATGATTCTATGGTTTTATTTGAAGATTTTTTTTTCATAGAAAAGTTAGAATACAGTAGATATAATGCAAGAATAAAATATGAATGGGTTTGCAACAGTACTTATAGTAGTGATTTGCTTTCTTATACTAACGAATCTCACGAAGGTTGTGTTAAGTTTTGTGTGATTGCAGTTTTCTTGTTTTGGGTGACTTTACGATGGATGAAGGAATAAGGATTAGCAAAAGGATAAACTTGAGGATTCCCATGGCACCCCAAGATAATATTCAAGAAGTAATAGCTTAATGCCCATGCCTTTCCACGGGACAACAAAAAAATGTGCCTCTAATTGTATTTGTTTCACTTCATTCTTTTCCTTCACTTGTCCTATTTTCTCATAATCAAATCTTATAGTTCATACCCTACAAACAAGACAACATGGTTCTACCTTCTCTCCTGTTTATCTTGGTCCACTTATTTCTTTACCTTACTATATGCTTCTCATTTGCCGGTAACACACACTAATGTGTACAGGTGTGTTTCTCTAAACTATTCAGATTTTGGATTCCCAAGCCATTCAAATAAATGCTTCAGATAGATTTTCGCGTCTCTTTCACTGTGCTCACTTGTGACTGAATCGATTGCCATTGTATGGCCAAAGTAAATGTAGCAAAAGCAATCCGACATGGGAAAAATGGATGAAGGCTTACTAAAATCTAATAATGATGTATAGATAATGAATATAGTTGGATCAACTACAAAGTGAAAAATAAACTTAGTGCATATTGGATGCTAGATTTAATAAAGTGAAGTTTTCTGACTTGAACCAATAGGTGCTTCCTTTAATTTTTAAATTCCTTCACGAACTCCTATATCTTACAACTGCTACGTACAACAAACTTAGATATAGAGATATTGATCAAAATATCATTGTAATTGACAACGTGTACACCGCATGTGGCCTATGACTGTGCTGCGATACAATTTGAAATAAAAAAGATAACTTACTGACCCAACAGTGGAAATTAAAATAACTCATTCTGTATGAAAAAATTATGTAGATTGCCGTAATCAGAGCTGGTCGACAATAAACTTTCCTAGCTCTTTATAGTCGTAATTACAACTGATGGACAATAAAAAAAATTGCAGCTGCCACAATAGGAAGAAATTTATTTCTACAACTAATTATTCGCTCCAATATTCAACCGATTCCTTGGATGTCCTGCATTTCACCCTTATTTTCATTCAAAACACTTGTATACATATAGATAAGTTCCAACATCCAACAGTTTTGTTTAATAAAGAAATTGAATTCAGGGATTATTCTGATCATCTCCGAATAGCATCTCACAATTGAATTATGAATGAATTCTGTTGCATGTATCGGAATTCCTTTTAAGTAATTATTTGGAAATCAGAATAGAAAATACATATCATGACTTCTGAATTGAACTGAAGTATTGGAGACAATTAGTTATAGTTGAAAGAAATACTGGATTGGAAAGTGGGAAATTGTCGCATCGTATAATGCGGCCATTGGTTCCATTGGTATAATAAGGTCCAATTACCCCAGCAATTTAGAACTTTCGGTTGACAGTCGCATCATTTGACATACTACGTGGAAGAGATCATATAGATTTTCAGTTAGCATGGCAACTGACGTGAGCCTATTGATTAAATTAAGTAGTTCATTAATGGAAAACACAGATTTAGAAGAGCTGCCAATGCTCATCTTTCAAATGTGCTATTGTATACTTTTCTGAATGGGAGCTTACAAAGTGGCATCCTATAATAAATGTTATTCTCCTGCAAGTATAGTATTCTTAAGGAAGGATTGTATACCCGAAAGACCAGACCTTATACAAGCCTTATTTCATAAAACAACTTCAAAAAGGCTCACTTCTGTGTGATATAGAGATGGACAATTGCATTGCACTGAGCACCTTCTATGTGATATGGAGATTGACAATTTCAAAGATCAAGGAGTTAATTTCTGGAAAGAATAAACAAGATGTACTTCAGTAAGCCTATAGAAGTCCACACAGAAAAGCAGGAATACATAAGTTTACTTCGGTGAGCCGATGCGCGTCTCCTAATGCAGCCGTGGGAAAACAATATGTATATAGTGATTTTACCTCCTAGATATTTTGGTAGCTCCACTCCATAAGTACGAAGTTCGTGATGTTGAAAACCTAAAACAAAAAAGGAAATAATTATCTCCGTTAGAAATATTATATGAAAGGAGAATAGGTTATTTCGGCGACCAATCAAAATCCTTGAAAGTTCAATACATCAGTTTGTAGCAAGTGTGTACATGCAAGGCAGTTTCTCTCTGAGTCGCATGTAAATAGGTCATCATATTACAATAGAGAAACATGGTGTATGCGTGGCAAATAGCACTATCAGAATCATTAGAAGACACTGAACTATCAGAAAAATAAAAAGTCCCTGCAATGACAGCTAGCACGCACGTCAGCTTGCAACCCTTCCCATCCGCACCATCATCTATACCTGTAGCCTCAACTCAACTCATTGAATGAGTTCCCAATTGCATCCATGGCCAAAAGCAAAGCATCAATCACTGTACCATGTAAACACAGGCAACAAACATCATACATCGAGCAAGTAGCATCAAGATCAGATCACGACGAGGAGAGCCCGTACCATGTACCCGGTACTCGTCGGCGTCGACCACATCTAGAACCGGTACACACCACCCTGTCCACGCCGCTGGTGTGGAAGGCGGCAAAAGGACGCACCAGGCACCTCGGCCGCGAGGCCATGGAGCGATAGGAAGGACCCGTTGCCCTGGCGGCGAAGGCGGGGTCGACGATGAAGATGGTCACGGCGTAGTGGATCAGGACGTCGGCGACCGGGCGACGGCGGCGCGCTCGCCGCGCATGTGAGTGGGCAGGTCGCTCCCGATGGGGCAGGCGCTGGTGTGCGCGAGGCCCTGGCTTGAGGAGATTAGGACGATATAGGCACTCGACGCCGCCGCAACACCGAGGCGCCATCGATATGGGGCAAAGAGAGGCGAGACGGCGTGTGGGAGGAAATGAGAGGCTAGGGATTGGAGAACCCATAGTAGCCGGGTTCGATGGTCGTTTGTGCGTTTCCTGACCCGGATCGAGGGTCGGGAACGAGGCGGGCACAACAAGGGTCGATGTCTCGATGAGCGGATCACGACCCAAATCGATGATTGGTGAAACCAAAAAGCAGCTAATTCAAGATCATATGAACATCTATGGCTTACAAGGCATGCAATCGCTTCCGCAGTCGCGCTCAACGGTTCAACTTCGCTGGAGTCAGCCCATCTTCTGTTCAACCATAAAGTTGTCGTTCTCCCGCTAATGATGGGTGCGCCGCCTAGACCTGGGAATGGTTTGGACTCAGACTCCAGTTCTGGATCAGTTTTCCTATTGGACTCTTTTGGTTTGGATAAAACGGGCTGAGTCCCTAATGTAAGTTGGTTTGATTTGGATTTTTCCTATTATTATTGGTTTGGTTTGGTTCGGTCTAGTCACAGACCAAACAATCCCAAACTATTTCACCCCATGGACTGAGAACCAAATCAGCCACTAGCTTTACCTCCTCACGGCTCCGCACGTAATGGCAACGTCTTCTCGTCGTTACTGCTCAGACCGCGGATACGGCGGCGTGGCAGAACCCAAACTACCATCCATGGGCTCGGGTGGTGCACCAGAAATATCAGGGAGGCGGGCTGACGGCTGTGTGTAGACCACGTACCGGCTTAAAGCATCTTCGTATATGATAAATATAACCCCTCAAATATCCACGGACAGTGACCGAACGCTCTTCAAATTAGCACAACTGCATTCGGACATCTCATACTAAATTCTTAATCCACAAAAGTATGAAAACGCTATAACCTACTTCCTTCGTTCCTAAATATAAGTCATTTTAGAGATTTCATTACGGACTACATATAAAGCAAAATAAGTAAATGTACACTCTAAAATATGTCTATATATACATCCATATATAGTTTCTATTGAAATCTCTAAAAATACTTATATTTTGGAACGCAGGAAGTACGTACTACATAGATTATCTAGTCACTCCTCGTCGGAGATGTCGACAATCTCCTTGCCTGGGTCCTGCTTTGGCATTCTCCTCCTCTATCTCCACATCGAGTTTGGCAAAAAACGCGTCGGGCGCCACTTGCTCCCACCGAAGGAACTGCCGGTGAGCCTCCACATATGCCTCATCTTGGATGGACTCCAGGATGGCCTGCTGCTCCATCATTTCCGCGGCTTGGGCGATGATGAACCATGTTGAGCCCCGGAGCAGGTTGCTCCGCCTCGTCCTCCTCCGGATCCGCCATCTTCATCGGCTCCGACGGCAGCTCTCCCTCCTCCTCTTCCGGCTCTGGCGAGTCCAAAGGAAGCTTGGCAGTGATGTGGGCACGCGCCTTACCTAGATCTCCTCCACGATCTGCCTCCGGTGCTCCGGCGTGAGCATAGTGTACGTGGTGACCAGCCGCCGGACCATGACGATGCCGGAGAGCGTGGGAGAGCGGGGGAGAGGAGGCGAACGGGTTCGGGTGGCGGCGCGGAGACAGAGGAGGTGGATGGGCTAGGGTTGCGGGACGCCGGCCGGCTTAAATAGCCGGATTTGGCCTCGCGCGGCAAGCTGGAGTGGCGGCACGTGCCGTTCACACCGCAGCGACGGAGGAGGCGTCCGTCGGACCGCCAGGTTTTCGGGCGAGTCCGCGTGGGACCCCCATCGTCAGTCCTACGTGATGGACGCGCCCAAGCGCCCCCATATCCGCTCCATAATTGGGCTGGATATGAGGGGTGCCGATCAGCCTGGGCGTTTAAGGCCCGTTTGAGGCACCCGTCTGGGTCAAAAATTTGTGACCGGGTGGCCCGCCCGGTCGTATGAGGCGGGTTTGGGATGTTTGACCGAGCATCTACAGCGGCGGACACTAAATGACGCCCCTCAAACGCGCGCAGACCTGCGCGTCCGCGGGGAGTGACCGACTGACCGGTCACACCATATAATTTTCTAATGCATCCGAGTATCTCATATTTCAATCCGAAAAAAAAGAGTACCTCATATTTTATACCTTAGATCCATACAAAGTATACAAACGAAATCCTACGTACTACGCAAACCACACTAGTTTATGCTTCGTTGTCGAAGATGTCCACCACCTCTGTGTCGGGCGCCTGGTATACGTAGATGGGCTCCAGCTCCTCCTCCTCATTCATAAAGGCAAGCATCTCGTCGATGTCCGCTTCCTGCTCCGTCTCGATACGGCGGTTGGCCTCCCCCTCCGCCTCCAATAGAAATGAATCGACAATTGCCTGCAGCTCCGCCTACAGATCTGTGTCACTCGCGTCTGTCACGTCCTTAGATTTTTTGGACCGAGCCGTCCGCCCGGGCATTTAAGGGGTTTAAGGCTTCCGGTCACGCATTTGTGAGCATGGTGAATCCATTTGTTGTAGGTACTATGGTGAATCCGTTTGTGAGTGCGTGGCTAGCTTTAGAATCCACCTGCACGCATGCATGTTTCGTTGGTCGCGTATTTTAAGAACAACAGCGATGGAAATTAGTAGGCATGCAACAGCAGCTAACCACCCGCCCGACGCCTCTCTTATGGCAGTAAGTAGACACTGGATACGCCCATGGTTTGAAACTTCGGAGTACAAACTGTATATAAAGAATGGTCTGGATGGGTTTGGATTGAAAATATGTACAGTTTGGATTGGTTTGGACTGCACCCCTTGCTGATTGGTCTAATCTGGTTTGGTTACTAGACTTATACACGTATGGATTGGGCTGGTTTTAGTCTGGATTACAAACTATTCTCAGGTTTAGCGCCGCCAGAAGGTCTCACGGCGATGGTGCCCTACCGTCGTCAACTGAGGTCGCCGCCGCCGTTGGCCACGGTTTGGTCGCCTTCAAAGCAGGGAGACAGGGAATGACGCCAACAATCAATGGAGATGCGTTGTAGAACAATGGGCCAGCACCACACTGTAGAATAGAAGATGGATCCAATTTCTTTTGGAACACAAAGTGGTTTGGGAAAGTTGCCTACTGATTTGAGAACTGAAGCGGATGCGAAATTTCTGGGTTGCAGTTTTTCCCTCTTCGTAATATTAGGAAACAAATCATGTCCCCCTAAAAAAGAAACAAATCATGACACTCGTAATAATTTTGTAAAATAACGCGGTGTGTTTCTTTTCATGTTATTTATCGTACAAGAATTATCAAACCGGGGGAGGGGCATTGGGTCGAGCCAATCATTTTGGTTGTTGGTGGAGGGAGCAAAACCAGCATGATCATAGGAGGTGGGAGGAAATAAAACCAGACGAAAAGAGTACAAGGCTGCTCTATTAGGAGTAGAGATAACAAAAATATTATATTTCTATTCCAACTTGGTTAACATCAACTGCACATGAATCAGTTAAGCCATCAGCATAAAATATAATATATGAACATCTATTATTATCTTCATCTTTTTTGCAAAACATAATGACTATAACTTTTTCGCCAGGAGCATCAATAGTTAAGGCTTCAAGACAACTGATGACTCAACCTTCACCCTTTCCAGTAACCTCCTTAGCATGAATGCATCATTTTGACAACCTGACAACACTTCACATGACAATTAGAAATTAAAAAACTGATCTGAATTAAAAATAGCATTGGTGCATACCTTAAGAACATCAACATGTGAACTAAAAATAGCGTTGGTGCATACCTTATCTTCACGAATATCAATTTGTGAGCTTACCACATTACATCAGTGGTGCTTCTTCCGGTGAACCAAAATACATAGATAGTCCCGAATGAACCAGTGTTCCCCTCACTCCACAAACCCATGCGGTTGTTCACATTGTATCAAATAAATACATGAGCAAACAATACAACACAACTCTCTCTCTCATCTACACAACAACAACAACAACATATTTTAGTTGCACAATAATAATCACGTCTAACATCTCTCCCTCCCTCTCTCTCTCCCTGTAACCAGAAAAAAGGACCAGTTCTCAAAACACTTACGCCAACCAGACAGAAGGGACCGGTGCTCAAAACATTGATGCAACAAGAGAAACAGAGAATACATAGCACCAACATGCTATTGTCGCAAACATAGTAGGAATGTACGATTAGTCGCAACCATCATCTGGTTTGCTTTCTCTCCATAACAAAGTATAGACCATAAGACTTGGGTTTTAAAACTCAACATTTCAAACAAGAAATTCATAGTTGTAATCAAATGGACTCAGAAGTGCTTTTTCCATACATACAGGCAAGGACCAAAAATACAAAGATTTTAGTTTAAAAATGCAGTTAGGATCTTCATACACACCAATCACTTCATCATCTCCCAATATGCTCACCACCACGTTGATGATACATCTAACTCACAATCTTCTAACCCTCCTGCAAAACAAAGGTATGTCAAGTGGTCAGACCAACATGCTGATTGCTTTACTGAAATATGAATCAAATAGACACCCTGAAAATTTGGCATCAAGGAAAAAATGCAGAAAAAATTATTGGAGCATAGTTAGTACAATTGTAGCAAAACCAGATATTTGGGAATGTGTATTTTTTGGTGCTTTTGAATCCAACCTTGATTCTGGTTCAAACTAAGATTTGCATGCAAACAACTTTGACGATGCAATACAAGCATGCCGCTGAAGAATTTCTGCTTAAACTTCTGACCCTTTGTCATACCTATGAAAGATATTGTTGTTATGGTTTAACAATCTACAGTTCCTATCATAGAGACCCCTCAGGCCCTAGAATAGCAAGGACTGTCATTGCATACATGAAAATATGTTGATACAAACTTTTGTGTACAATAATGCATACCTTCTTCTGCAGCAAGGTCAATATATCACCGAATCACACTTCTGAACTTCTTCCTTCAGATTTGTCCCAGACATCTGGCAATTGAAAATTCACAAGATTTACAAAGCAGAGACTAAAAAAGTACTTGACATAACCCAACATATCTACCTGAACATGTAAGTGCAATATCTATGGATGTGGAGCAGACTTTGAAAAAGAGTCTCGCGAGATATCCACGACCACCTATGGGACCAGGAGGCCCCTTGCTGGTTCGGCAGGGGGACGTCGCGTTGCACGAAGAGCAGACCAGCGCACGACAGCACGACAGAGAGCACACAAGCGATTTACCCAGGTTTGGGCTACCGCGAGGCATAAGACCCTACTCCTGCTTTGGTGGACTGATGGTCGAATGAGGATGGTGGAACGCAGTACACTTGCCCGGCAGGGGTTGCCGTAGGGCTGTAGTCACTACACACATATGGTGGTATGGGTTCATCAACTTTCTAACCTTCTAACCCCTCCTACGGGTGCCATGGGACTCCTTTTATAGATTAAGGGGTCACCACAATGGCAAAGTAGTCATTATCCACTAATATGATAGCAAACAGTGCTATCATACCTAACAGTTCCACCCTTCCGCCTCTGAAGAGAGGACGGGAGTCTTCTCCTCCCATGGAGTTTCACTTTAACACCATGCTCATCGCGGAAGAGTACGGAGGGTTTCTCTTTGTGGCAGGCATCTCCTTATGCAGATTTGAAAGCTTTGGCTGACTAACCTCTCATTTTTGTCGCTACCGGTAGGTAAGTGGAGGAGGACACGGAGACCCTCATTCATCATTCCCGGAAGAGGCTCCGGCGCCTCGGGTCGCTGGAGGGCGCAGAGGGCCCTGCTTCGGCAGGGAAGGATGCAGAAGACCTCGTGCTGAGCCCCCAGCCCCCGACCTGGGAGCGGAGACTTGGCCCCGCTTGCCAGAGATGATGGAGGCAGCGCTCCCCCCCGCATGGAGGAGGTGGTGAGTCTACGCAGGGCGAGCCCCACCCGAAGGGGCATGCCTCCTCTGCTGCTCAAGCCGAAGAGGTCGTCATGGAATTCTCCGCGGCAGAGACGGTGCACAAGGCTGCCGAGCCCACCCCAACAGAGGATGAGGCTCGTGACCCGGCAACAACTCCTGCCGGGGAAATGGAGGCCCCTGCCCGGTAGACTTCCCCGGGGAACCTGGCTGAACCCTTATTTTCTTTTATACTCTAGTTGCCTCCACCAGTTTCTTCATTCGCTTGAGATTTTTGTTTCTTCACTGCTTCCTGGCACTAGTGTAGAACCGGGCAATAGCACCGGTTCGTAAGGCCCTTTAGTGCCGGTTTGGTAACCGGCGCTAAAATGTAGGCACTAAAGGCCCCCCCTTTAGTACCGGTTCAGCACGAACCGGTGCTAAAGGGCAACCACGTGGCACGAGCCAGCTTCGGGGGCAGGGAGCCCTTTAGTACCGGTTGGTGTCACCAACCGGTATTAAAATGTTGGGGGGGGGGGGGTTTGGGTTTATGATTTCTTTTTCATTTAATTTTGTGTTTTCCATTTAATTATTTTTCGTTTGCTGGTATTTTACGATACTACATATTGTACACGTTATGCATATATATAAATAGAATTTCTAGTAGAACCGATCATAATATATATATATATATATATCATCGAATGTCTCACAACCACCATTAATTAATTCACACATATATACACACATGTATATATATATATACAATTTCTCCTAATTGGTGCCTTCGGAGCCAGTGGCATTAGCCTAGCTAATTGGTGCCTTCGGAGCACGATAACAATTGGAAGTGGTTCATGGGGGCGGTAGCGGGTAATAGTATTCTCCTTTGGGATCTATGACCTGGTCGAGCAAAAATCCGCTATTTCCTCTTGAATTGCTTCTATGCGGTCCTGTGCTAGGAGCTTGTCCCGCACCTCTTTGAACTATTAAGAAGGAGATCAATATGCATGTGTATTAGTTGTGTGACTAGATATCGATAATGGTGTAAAAATTATGAATAGTGTTCTGACAATCGATATCGTATCCACTCCTGTCTTTGAGATTTGCTCCTTTCGGACGCCATCATGGGAATGTTCTCGCAAACGTAGTATGCACATATATCATTCCCCGGCGCCTGCTTCAGGGCCTTTACGAGAATGGAATTTGATCAAATAATAATTAATCAAGCATGATAATTAAAGAGATGGCAGCTAGCTAGTACTACTTAATTACTTACCTTGGGTCGATACCATTTCAGATTTTGTTTCCATGGGCCTGGAGTGGCCCTGATGAACTTTGCCCAAGCCCTGCCTGCCGACAAAAAAAATGAATAAATGGGTTATTAAATAGTTGTTATCAGGAAATGACGAACTAATTAAATAGGCCGAGATATAGTTAATAATGATTGAAATTACCTGTTGACTATCCCCTTCACGATGGCACTTGCTTTCTTAAGTAGTGAATCTAGTACTTCAACTGTTCCTTCATCAACTTTAATGATTAACAAGATCCAGTGAAATCTGCATGCACACACGTTTGCATGTATTAATTAAGCGGGCATATGTAAGCAAAAACATGTAGCTATAGCTAGTAGGGAAAAACAGAATTTGTAGTACAAGACAGTGTGACTCACTGGAAGTTGTAAGGAAGTAGTATATCTTCATTGTATTTGAGTTCCTTGAAGAACTGTAGCATGCTTTCCTCTACACTTTTTTCGTGATATGGATCTATTTTCCATGTGTATTCATTAATGGTATTTGGGTCAACGAACCCAATGCCATAGCGTCCACCTTTTTTCATTTCATAAATCTTCATCCTGCATAATACCACAGAAAAGAATATAGTGAGGATAATTACAGGTAATGATTGATCAAAATGATCAGTACAGCTAGCTTGAGACTTAAATTACAGAAAGAAATCACTTACAAACAATAGCAACTGACGATAGATTTGTCGAGTGTGTCTTTATTGTATAGCTGAAATAGTTCTGAATACTCAATGGTCACAGCTTTCTCATGGTAGTAATGCTCCTTGTTGACATTCACCATGAGGGACTCTCGATTGGAAATCTTGGTAATGTCCATGTACCATTGATGCAATTCATACATTCTCGTTGGGAGCTTATTGACCTCCTCTGGCTCGAGCAAAGGTTGGCCCCGGGCATATTTCCGTTTTATTTCCTCCTCTCTAGTCGGAGACATGGGCTCGATATCGAGGAGTTGTCCAACAGTGATCCCGATCGATTCAGCCTGCGCAATATGATCCTCGGTTATTACCACATCGCCCACCCCGGGAACGTTAATGATTTGCCCACAATAATATTGGGCGCGCCTACTCTCATGTGTTGTTGGCACAACAAGCGGGGGGATTGATTGCGCCGCCTGTTCTCCCAGCTAGGGAACAGTTTTATCGCTCCTTTTGCCAGCTGATTTGCTCGAGCTCGAGCTCACCTCTTTCTGTAGACGTGCTCGATTTAATTTCTTGATGTGGCGCTCATAGTCTGTGTCAACAGGCTTGGGAGCTGGTGGTCTAGCCATACGAATGAAGTGGTCAATCTTTTCCACATGCACTTTTTCCCTTGGCGGTGGTGACGGTTTCGGTGCAAAATGGGCTTCCACCTCGGCCTTCGATATGGCTATGTTTTCCTCCTCGGACTTGTCGTAAGGCCTCTGCGGAAGAGGCGCGAGGCTTCGACCATATTGAAATCGCTTGCCTCCGCCTGTACCTCCAGTACTACCTCGACTTGTACCACTACGCACCATAGCTGAGGCGGCTCTCTTCCGTGATTGCTGAGGCGGCGAAGACGGCTGACGTGGCCGAGTTGGAGGAGGAGGAGTGGCCTGAAGCTGTGCCGGACTTGGAGGAGGAGTGGCCTGAAGCTGTGCCGTACTTGGAGGAGGAGTGGCCTGACGCTTTGCTAGACTTGGAGGAGGAGGAGTGGCCTGAAGCTGTGCCAGACTTGGAGGAGGAGTGGCCTGACGCGTTGGTGGACTTGGAGGAGCGGGAGTCTGCTGACTCGGTGGCGGACTGCGACGAGGAGTCGGATGACGCGGTGTCGGTGGCCTTCGAAAGATGATGCAATCCTTTCTCGATAGGATGATACGATGGTTGGCCTCTCCTAGTGTGGGCTCATCGTCACCTCCAGAAATGTCAAGCTCTAGCCCCGAATATTGGTCCACCACCTCATCAACCAAGACACGAGCATAGCCCGCTAGAATTGGGTTGCAATGGAAGGTTGCCTCGTGGGGATTTGTAAAAGCAAGGGCGTCCGCCACCTTCATGGATATGTTCTTCATTTTAAAGTGTAGCTCACAGTTAGTGTTCTCCATGATGTCATCCACTGGGTAGCTATCCAGCAATGCGTCGTCCGGGGCGGAACCCACGCTGCTTCTTGGCATGGATGGGACGGTGCTATCCATTGGTGGATCATCCGCTAGCTGCTGAGACCCCCTTTGCTGGCCAAGTGAGTCGATCTGCTCCTGCTGCCGCTGGAATTTGACTGCCAAGTCCGCGTGCGCTGATTCTAGGCCTTGAAGGCGTTCATAGTCTATCTTCCTCTGCTCCTCCTCCATCTTCCTCTTCTTCTCCTCCGCAATATTCTTTCTCGCACGGGTTCTGTAGTCGGCGTTCTAGTCCGAAAACCCCTCATACCATGGAATAGCGCCCATGCCTCGTGTTATTCCCGGGTGTTCAGGATTTCTCAGGGCACGCGTAAACTCGTCGTTCTCTCTGTTGGGCTCGAACAACCCCGATCGAGCCTCTTCTATTGCAACAAGTAGCTTATCTTCGGCTCCGTCCAGACATGCCTTCTTCGAAACTTTGCCTGTCTTCGGGTCCAACTCCCCACTACTAGGGAAAAGCCTATACACAGAATTTTACCAATAGCGCTGTACAAAATCAAGCGCTGCTGCTACTTAGTAGCAGCGCGCGTAAATAAACCGCGCTACTGCTATGACTTTAGCAGTAGCGCGTACTAGCGAAAAGCGCTGCTGCTACGTTTGAACTGGGCGCACATGGCTAGCCCAACCTAGCAGTAGCGCGTATAATGGCCCAGCGCTACTGCTAATCTCCTTAGCTGCAGCATGCTTACGTGTAAAGCGCAGCTGCTAACGGAAATAAAATAAAGTGAAAAACAAGTAGAAAAGTAAATGAAAATGAAAGAAATAGAAAAAGGAGAAAGGGAAAAAATAAAATGTAAAGAAAAATAAAAGAAAAAAGGGAAAAAGGAGAAAGGAATAGCAGTAGCGGGTTTCAGTAAACGCGCTATAGCTAACTTAGCTATAGCGCGTTTCCGGGAACGCGCTACTGTTACGTTTCACTTAAACATCGGTTTCCCCCACCCCGCCCCCCGGCCACCAATTCTTCCCCAAATCATCCCTCGCCCTCGCCGCCGTCTCCTCACCGCCGCCGCCCGAGGCCGCCCTCAGCCTCACCGCCGCCGCCCGAGGCCGCCCTCAGCCTCACCGCCGCCGCCCGAGGCCGCCCTCAGCCTCACAGCCGCCGCCCAAGGCCGCCCTCCACGTCACCGTTGGCGCCCTCCACCTCACCGCCTCCCGAGCCCGCCTAGGACCGCCCTTGCCCGTGCCCGAGCCCGCCCTCTCCGCCCCTGCCTCCGTCACCGAGCACCTCCCCGCCACCGTCTCTCCCCTCTCTGTAAGTCCCCCACCCCTCCCCCTCACTCATCTCTCTCTGTATTTTAGAGAAAAAATTAGATGTTAATTAGATGTTTTTCAGTTAGGGCACTAGAGTTTTGCTAGGTTAATTAGGTTAGTAGTGCTGCTAGTAGTATTGGTACAGTAGGTTAATTAGGTGATGTTAAATGAATAACCTAAATGAATGAAATTAGTAGTTAATTGAATTTTTTTCCTTTCATCATTATAGAGCACTAAAGTTAACTGAATTTTGTTCTATTAGTAGTTAAATGAATTTTCTTCTACACTGTTTGCACATGTGGTTGCTCGTGTATATTTGGACACTGTTTGCAGGGAATGATGCTTAGTGGCCTATGTTTTGCCGGAATGTTGATTCATTTCTTTTCCGGCAAATTTCAGGTTCTCGATTTGTCCACTTTTTAGCAAAGCTCATGCCGAAATTTTCCGTGAATTTCGGCATGACTTGTGCTACAAACTAGGACATATCGAGTGCCCGTGATTTGCCGCACCAGGAAGGAGTCAACATTCCTACAAAACAATAGGCCTTTTATGTCATTATTCATTTTATTAGGTCTAGAATTAATTGACTAGATTTAATCATAGGAAACATGGCTAGCAACGATGAAGGACATGGTTCTGGTGATTGCGACGACGCCTACCGGGCGGCAGACGAATTTTTTAGCCTTACTGATGATCAACCGATGTTATTGCTGGGCCCACCGGTGGCATCGGGGACTGAGACCGACACGCAGACCGGTGCTGAGACTGAGACCGGCGCTCAGACTGAGACCGGCATCGAGACCGGCGCTGAGACTGAGACCGGCGCTGCCTCGGGGAGCGGAGCCGGTGTAGAACCGAAAGCAAAGAGGCAACGGGTTCCTAACAAACTCAGGACTACTAGAGTGGTGGTCACGGAGGTGGACGACAGCAATTTTGAGCCAACGACGCCCGAGGAAGCGCGTCGATGCTACGACAATCTAATAGGCTGCATCGTACGGACAACCGCCACCATCAACGATGAGAAACTACAGAAGATAGAAAATATGAGGAGCTCCCTCCTAAAGAAGTTTCACCAGATATTCTTGTTCCCGGGCCGGAATGAGAAGGATTATAAAGATCCAGATGAGGACCCGACAATGAAGAAGATAAACAAACACGCCATGACCAAGTTTAGCGACGCGTTGGCCGCCTGGAAAAATCGAGTGAAAGCAAGGATCATCGACAAGAAGGAACCCTACTCCGAGATTGTAAAGCATAATCCGACAATCACGGAAGAGCAGTTTCAAATATTCAAGGAGGCTTGCGAGGCCGAAGATGCCAAAAAAAGTCTAAGTACATGAAGGGGCTTCAAGAGAGGAACATTGGGAGCCACCACCTCGGAAGCCGTGGTTACGGCGGAAAGAGGTCCAAATGGGCCAAGGAGGACGCGAAAGCCGTGAGTCTGGGCATCCCAGACCCCTTGGCGGAGTTCACCGTCCCGCAGGAGCGTGACGTCCTCAGGGCCCGACACCGTTGGGACCCAGTGAAAAAGGTTTACGAGACAACACCGGTCATTACGGAGTTCATGAGACTGCTGGTAATTTTAGTTTCTGATCAATTCGACTACACACGTTAGTCATATTTGTAAACGATCATTGTGCCTTTTGCAGAGAGAGTAGCACAGGATTGCGGCCGAAAGCGACTCGCCGTCTGAGGCATTGGCGAGGCCCAAGTGGGACACTCCATTCAACCGGGCGTTGAACATATTGAAACAACAACCGGTGGATACTAGACTGTCGTATGGACGCGTGCACGGTGTCGGAGACGGCGCCATGTGGAAGAAGTACTACCGTGATACCACGGAGGAGAGAAAGGAAAGACAGAGGTTAAATGAAGAAAACATCGACAAGAGGGTTGAGATTGCGGTTGAGAAGAAATCAACTGAGACAGTCGCAACAGCGGCAGCTGCCGCAAAACAGGTGGCTTTAGATATTTCTACTACCTTGGTTCCGATCGTTTTCAATTGGACCAGGCAAAATCCAAAAAAAGATGCAGCGGACTTTCCCCTTGCTGACTTCTTGGCGGGGAGCAGCTCGACTAGCGTTCCGCGGCAAATGTCGTACGTCGACAGCTTCCCCGCGGATAATTTCTTCCTCCGATTCGATTACATATTCGACATGTTTCACGTGAAGAAGCTGGATTTTACGTTTGTCTGCCTTTATGCCTTGCACATGAACTACATCATCGGGGTTGAGCAGATATCTCATATCTGTGTTGCTGGCCCGTACTACATGCACGAGGGCTTCTTGGGAGTCTATGCAAATCACCGTGAATACGCGAGGGATTACATCGTCAGTTTCATGCTCACCAATAAGGACAAGGGGGCGATTCTCATGCCTTATCATCCCGTGTAAGTCATCCGTGCTGCTATCCTTCCTTCGATTTCAATCATTCATTTGCACGGTGGAGGCTAATTAATTTGAGGACTTATTTTGCGCAGCGGCGAGCACGCCATCCTCATCATCCTCTACCCCTAATTCTCCCACGCTCTTTACTTGGACACGTCGAAGAATATTCACAAAAAGGATTACACCCACATCAAGGATGTTCTCGACAGTGCTATGTATCACTACCAATCACTGGGTGGAGAGGTCAGGGACAAGAAGATGAGGGGTGGCAGGGTCGCCTTCAGCCATAAGACCAACTTCTGCTGCATCCAGCAACCGGACGATTCTCTTAATGATGGATTCTATGTCCTACACCACATGCTGGAGTACAGACGGGATCACCAGAACCTTCGCATGGCACCTTCTTCCGGCGATGCCCATATTCTGCAATGGGCAAAGGACATAGGAGATATCGAGGATCATCGACTTCGAGCTGAGTTCTATAACATCCAGCGCGAACTTGCCCAAATCATCATGAAGGAGGTCGTCGGAAAAACATGGATGTTCTACGGAGAAGGACAAATGTCGTGGGAAGACGTCCGAACATGGATAGCCTCTCAGCGTCTCGACCTGAAGCCTTTCACTAGGCTCGGGGACTATCTCCCTGACTTGGATGGATGGAACGACATGTTGGAGTGATTGTCCATATATGACAATGTGTCCGTTTAGTCCATACTTTCTGTATGACAAAACTTTGAGTTATGCACGGTGAAACTTTATTTGTGATGTAATTAAACCGTCCTCCTCCTCGACTAGCGAAAATCACTCTAGTTAGGGCATTTTGGGGTACGATGAACTTTGTTATTTATGCTTATGATATGTTGTTTTTATTTTTGCCAAGTCTGTCTCTTTCTGTTGCTCAACTATATATGTTGCATATCATCGACTCATGTGATGATGCAGGTGCATAGATCATAGATGGCGAAGAAGTGCTATGCCAGGAGTATATATACGACAAGTGGCCGGAGTGTCAGGCCCTTCCGGTTTCTGAGCGACAGGCAGTAGTTAGTTTAGAGGTTCACGCTAATGCGAAAGAGGGATATGAACTCATGTTCTCAAAGTGATAGCTCTTCTCGCGTATATCATTGTTTAGATGGATGACGATGTATTTGCATATCATTCGAGACTTGTATCGCTATTTTCGAGATGATGACGAGAGACCACTTTGTGTTGGATGATGATTACGATGATGACATGATTTGATGAGACTAATTGTATGTATATGCTATGATTACATTTGTATGTGTATGATATGCTAAAGATTATTGTATAAAGCCTATTCAAATACAAAACAAATACAAAACAAATATGCAGGAAAAAAACTAATAAATAAACTAGTAGTAGCGAGGGGGGAAATTTAGCAGTAGCGCCGCATTGTCAGTAGCGCGTCCCAGCAAACAGCGCTGCAGATAATATCAGTAGCGCCCTTTCCCAAAGAGCACTACAGCTATTCATGTATAGCAGTAGCGTGGGACAACCGGTGCTACTGCTATACGTTAGCTGTAGCGCCTTATTAGTAGCGCCGGTGCCCGCGCTATTGATAGGCCCAAAACCCTCGCTGCTGGTAGGCTTTTCCCTAGTAGTGCCCCCCATGCACATAGAACCAAGTCCTGCACCTGGGGGCCAGCTCAATGTTTCTGGAGTGACACCTGCATCCAGCATCTCTTTCTCAGACTTATCCCACTTAGGCATTCCCACCGCATAGCCACCTGGCCCCAGCTTATGGAACTTATCCTTTTTTGCGGCATTGGCCTTGTTTATTCTGGATCGTTCCTTAGATAATTCTGAATCCTTGAATTTCACGAAATCATCCCAATGAGCACTTTGCTTCTCTAGTGTTCCCTCAAATACTGGAGTCTTCCTTCCTCCCTTGACGTACTTGGCCCATTCACGAATCTTGTGGTTCTTGAATGCAACCGCCATCTTCCTAAGAGCAGCGTCCTTGACTTTCTCCACATCTGCATCTGTGAAATGATCTGGTAGGGTGAAATGTTCCATGAGCGTTTCCCAAAGCAAATGTTTTTGTCTGTCGTCGACAAAAGTAACTCCTAGATGTGGCTTTGCTGGCTCTCTCCATTCTTGAAGGGAGATCGGGAGTTGGTCCTTCACAAGAACTCTGCACTGACGAATGAACTTGTTCGCAATCTTCTTAGGTGCTAATGGTTCGCCATTAGGTTTGATTGCCTCGATATTGTACTTTATGCCCTCCTTCAACTTTTTGTTCGGGCCTCGTTTCGTCCTGTTGCCTGAAGATTTGCTCGATCCGGATGGCTAAAAGAAGAAAGATTGATTCGTTAATATATCTTCAAGTCATTTAAAACATGTGATGGTCACCAGATGCCTGCTTATATAAATATATATACCTCGCCGGTCTTTGTTGTTTCAAGATCAACATTTTCTTCGTCATGTTCATAGTTCATGACTTCATCAATTCGGTCGTCGCGATCGAATATCATATCACCCTCCCCGGTGTTGTTTAGATATTCGGAGCCGTCATAATCTTGTTCATTCTGATCATCATCTGGCCCACGAGGATTGCGTATGATATTGAACAGGGCCTCTTCTCCCTCTGTGCCGGTATTGTCCGCCATAGGTTTTGTTTAACTAATCCAAAAGAAATATATTCAAATTACAATGCATGGATGCAATCAATTAATAAGGAAAAACTGAATCAATCATAGTACATAATAAGCATCATCGAATATAATCTCGAATACGTCGTCTCGAATAATAGATATAATCTCGAATACATCGTCTCGAATAATAGATATAATCTCGAATACATCATCTCGAATAATAGATATAATCTCAAATACATCATCTCGAATAATAGATATAATCTCGAATACATCGTCTCGAATAATATATAATCTCGAATACATCGTCTCGAATATTATATATCGAATACATCACTGGCTAGGTAGCTAATAAAGATCTAATACTACAGAAGAATCTAGGACACTCGCGGTTCATGCGGCGCGGGCGGTGGACACCCAAAGAGAAGGAACCCTCACAGGATCATAGCTGAAGTGAGATCCCTGAAGAAACTGCTAGGTATTGGAGAACCTGCCGCCCTCTAACGCAACCATGTAGCGATGGACGTGCTCGTCCTCCTCCCTGACACGGCGACGTACCACCTCCGGCGGGGCCGGCTCCCTCCGCACCGAAACTGGCCCACGTGAACGCCACCAAATGAGTTCAGGGTCGACGACGGGACCCGGGGCCGGGTTCCTCATCAAGCGGCGCCCCCCTCCAGGCAGCACCTCCCAGTGCCAGCCCGGCAGAGCCCAGTCCCGGACATGGGTCAGCCAGACGTCGTCGCGGACGGGTCGACGGCGAGGATGCGGGCCGGGCATCGTCGAGAACAAATACTAGCTATATGCCTGCAAAAAGTAACATTTTTTTAATGATTGGATTTTGATAACTAAAATTTCTAACATTTCTATATAACTAACATTCCTATAACATTTCTAACAATGCTATATAACTAACATTTCTATAACATTTCTAATATTTCTATAACTAAAAAACAGAAGAAAAAAAATTATAACATTTCTATATATATATAACTAACATTTGTATAACATTTCTAATATTTCTATAACTAAAAAAAAGAAAAATTTCTAACTTTTTTATAACTATTTCTATAACTAAAAAACAGAAAAATTTCTAAAAATTCTAACATTTCTATAACATTTCTAACAATGCTATATAACTAACTATTTCTATAACTAAAAAAAGAAAAATTTCTAACATTTTTATAACTATTTCTATAACTAAAAAACTAAAAAAATGTATGTGTGTGTGTGTGCTCACCGGCGAGGCGATAGGCGACGGGGGGCGGCGATGGGGACGACGACGGGCGCGTCGACAACGGGGATGGCGATGACGGGGACAGGGACGGGGCGGCGACGACGGGGACGGGGACGTATGGGCCGGGGCGGCGACGACGGGGATGGGGCGGCGATGACGGGGACGGGGACGACGCGAGACGGGCCGGGACGGCGCGGCGGTGACGACGGGGACGACGGGGCGGCGACGGGGGCGGCGATGAGGGATATGGAGACGGGGGCGGCGGGCGACGGGGCAGAGGAGAAGCAGATGAGAAACTGAAATTTTTGAAGTGTTTAGTTATATAGGATGGACCTTTAGTACCGGTTGGAGCCACCAACCGGTACTAAAGGCCTGTTTTGGCCAGGCCAAGCGGTGGGAAGCGCACCCCCTTTAGTACCGGGTGGTGGCTCCAACCGGTACTAAAGGCCCCCCCTTTAGTACCGGTTGGTGCCACCACTGGGTATTAAAGGGGGTGCGCTAGCAAGGTGCGGTGCGGCAAGTTTAGTCCCACCTCGCTAGCCGAGGGGCGTCCGCACTTGTTTATAACCCCCCGTGCGGTAGCTCTCTCGAGCTCCTCTCCAAAGCAGGCCTATTGGGCCTACATGTTCTGTGCTGCCCTGTGGGCCTACTGGGCCTTTGTGGGCCTGCATCCTGGCCCAACAATAGGTTGGGTTTCTAGTCGTATGCAGGCCGCTCTGGCCCAGTAGGTGGGCTTTTTTTTGCTTTATTTATTTTTGAGTTGTTTTTTGTGTATTTAGAGTTTCTTTGTGACTATTTTTGCTTTAGGTACAAAAAATTACAAACTTTCTGTTAGTGCCCGTAGTTTTCAAATTTGAATAGTTTAAATTTTGAATTATTTGAAATTGGTGTGAATCACTAGTTTGTGAATAACTTAACTTTAAAAATCGGTGTATTTAGAGTTTCTTTGTGAATATTTTTGCTTTAGGTACAAAAAATTACAAACTTTCTGTTAGTGCCCGTAGTTTTCAAATTTGAATAGTTTAAATTTTGAATTGTTTGAAATTAGTGTGAATCACTAGTTTGTGAATAACTTAACTTTAAAAATCAGTAAAGGCATGAAAGAATTTGTTTGCACATAAAATTTCTCCGCGTTTCAAATGCCAAAACACATAACTACCCTAACTATTACAGAGATTCCCTCCTGGGTGTGAAACACAGAAGAACGTGATGATAGTGAAGCCGATCACATCCCAGATCTTTGGGTGTGAAACTTTTTCTTCGCGTGTGTCCCTTTGCGCCGTAACCATGGAAAATCTTCATCATTTAACGGGATGCTCGGGTTAATATTCACTGTGAATGGAGCAATTTCATCAAACTTTTCATAATCTTCTGACATGTCTGTCTTGTCATCCACTCCCACGATGTTTCTCTTCCGAGAAAGAACTATGTGCCGCTTTGGCTCATCGTACGATGCATTCGCTGTAGGGGAACGTAGTAATTTCAAAAAAAATCCTACGCACACGCAAGATCATGGTGATGCATAGCAACGAGAGGGGAGAGTGTGATCTACGTACCCTTGTAGATCGACAACGGAAGCGTTTGGTTGATGTAGTCGTACGTCTCCACGACCCAACCGATCAAGCACCGAAACTACGGCACCTCCGAGTTCTAGCACACGTTCAGCTCGATGACGATCCCCGAACTCCGATCCAGCAAAGTGTCGGGGAAGAGTTCCGTCAGCACGACGGCGTGGTGACGATCCTGATGCACTATCGTCGCAGGGCTTCGCCTAAGCACCGCTACAATATTATCGAGGACTATGGTAGAAGGGGGCACTGCACATGGCTAAGAATATGATCACGTGGATAAACTTATGTGTCAAGGGGTGCCCCCTGCCCCCGTATATAAAGGATCAAGGGGAGGAGGCCGGCCGGCCCTCTATGGTGCGCCAAGGAGGAGTCCTCCTCCTAGTAGGAGTAGGACTCCTACTAGGAGGGGGAAAGAAGTGGGGAGGGAGAGGGAAAGGGGGCGCCGCCCCCCTCTCCTAGTCTAATTCGGACCAGGGGGGAGGAGGCGCGCGGCCCACCTTTGGCTGCCCCTCTCTCTCTCCACTAAGGCCCATATGGCCCATTACTTCTCCCGGGGGGGGGGGGGTTTCGGTAACCCTCTGGCTCTCCGGTTTTCTCCGAAATCACCCGGAACACTTCCGGTGTCCGAATATAGCCGTCCAATATATCAATATTTATGTCTCGACCATTTCGAGACTCCTCGTCATGTCCGTGATCACATTCGGGACTCCGAACTAACTTCGGTACATCAAAACTCATAAACTCATAATATAACTGTCATCGAAACCTTAAGCGTGCGGACCCTACGGGTTCGAGAACAATGTAGAAATGACCGAGACACGTCTCCGGTCAATAACCAATAGCGGAACCTGGATG
Organism: Triticum urartu; assembly: GCF_056163025.1. Taxonomy (NCBI): domain Eukaryota; kingdom Viridiplantae; phylum Streptophyta; class Magnoliopsida; order Poales; family Poaceae; genus Triticum; species Triticum urartu. The sequence goes on from NC_141878.1 coordinate 225,772,520, forward strand.
CTCATATTGGCTCCTACATATTCTACGAAGATCTTTATCGGTCAGACCGCATAACAACATACGTTGTTCCCTTTGTCATCGGTACGTTACTTGCCCGAGATTCGATCGTCGGTATCTCAATACCTAGTTCAATCTCGTTACCGGCAAGTCTCTTTACTCGTTCCGTAATACATCATCTCGCAACTAACTCATTAGTTGCAATGCTTGTAAGGCTTTATGTGATGTGCATTACCGAGAGGGCCCAGAGATACCTCTCTGACAATCGGAGTGACAAATCCTAATCTCGAAATACGCCAACCCAACATGTACCTTTGGAGACACCTGTAGAGCACCTTTATAATCACCCATTTACGTTGTGACGTTTGGTAGCACACAAAGTGTTCCTCCGGCAAACGGGAGTTGCATAATCTCATAGTCATAGGAACATGTATAAGTCATGAAGAAAGCAATAGCAACATACTAAACGATCGGGTGCTAAGCTAATGGAATGGGTCATGTCAATCAGATCATTCACCTAATGATGTGATCCTGTTAATCAAATAACAACTCCTTGTTTATGGTTAGTAAACATAACCATCTTTGATTAACGAGCTAGTCAAGTAGAGGCATACTAGTGACACTCTGTTTGTCTATGTATTCGCACATGTATTATGTTTCCGGTTAATACAATTCTAGCATGAATAATAAACATTTATCATGATATAAGGAAATAAATAATAACTTTATTATTGCCTCTAGGGCATATTTCCTTCAGTCTCCCACTTGCACTAGAGTCAATAATGTAGATTACACAGTAATGATTCTAACACCCATGGAGCCTTGGTGCTGATCATGTTTTGCTCGTGGAAGAGGCTTAGTCAACGGGTCTGCAACATTCAGATCCGTATGTATCTTGCAAATCTCTATGTCTCCCACCTGGACTAGATCCCGGATGGAATTGAAGCGTCTCTTGATGTGCTTGGTTCTCTTGTGAAATCTGGATTCCTTTGCCAAGGCAATTGCACTAGTATTGTCACAAAAGATTTTCATTGGACCCGATGCACTAGGTATGACACCTAGATCGGATATGAACTCCTTCATCTAGACTCCTTCATTTGCTGCTTCCGAAGCAGCTATGTGCTCCGCTTCACATGTAGATCCCGCTACAACGCTTTGTTTAGAACTGCACCAACTGACAGCTCCGCCGTTTAATGTAAACACGTATCCGGTTTGCGATTTAGAATCGTCCGGATCAGTGTCAAAGCTTGCATCAACGTAACCTTTTATGATGAGCTCTTTGTCACCTCCATATATGAGAAACATATCCTTAGTCCTTTTCAGGTATTTCAGGATGTTCTTGACCGCTGTCCAGTGATCCACTCCTGGATCACTTTGGTACCTCCCTGCTAGACTTATAGCAAGGCACACATTAGGTCTGGTACATAGCATTGCATACATGATAGAGCCTATGGCTGAAGCATAGGGAACATCTTTCATTTTCTCTCTATCTTCTGCAGTGGTCGGGCATTGAGTCTTACTCAACTTCACACCTTGTAACATAGGCAAGAACCCTTTCTTTGCTTGATCCATTTTGAACTTCTTCAAAACTTTGTCAAGGTATTGCTTTGTGAAAGTCCAATTAAGCGTCTTGATCTATCTCTATAGATCTTAATGCCTAATATGTAAGCAGCTTCACCGAGGTCTTTCATTGAAAAACTCTTATTCAAGTATCCCTTTATGCTATCCAGAAATTCTATATCATTTCCAATTAGTAATATGTCATCCACATATAATATCAGAAATGCTACAGAGCTCCCACTCACTTTCTTGTAAATACAGGCTTCTCCAAAAGTCTGTATAAAACCAAATGCTTTGATCACACTATCAAAGCGTTTATTCCAACTCCAAGAGCCTTGCACCAGTCCATAAATGGATCGCTGGAGCTTGCACACTTTGTTAGCTCCTTTTGGATCGAAAAAACCTTCTGGTTGCATCATATACAACTCTTCTTCCAGAAATCCATTCAGGAATGCAGTTTTGACATCCATCTGCCAAATTTCATAATCATAAAATGCGGCAATTGCTAACATGATTCGGACAGACTTAAGCATCGCTACGGGTGAGAAGGTCTCATCGTGGTCAATCCCTTGAACTTGCCGAAAACCTTTTGCGACAAGTCGAGCTTTGTAGACAGTAATATTACCGTCAGCGTCAGTCTTCTTCTTGAAGATCCATTTATTCTCAATTGCTTGCTGATCATCGGGCAAGTCAACCAAAGTCCATACTTTGTTCTCATACATGGATCCCATCTCAGATTTCATGGCTTCAAGCCATTTTGTGGAATCTGGGCTCACCATCGCTTCTTCATAGTTCGTAGGTTCATCATGATCTAGTAGCATGACTTCCAGAACAGGATTACCGTACCACTCTGGCGCGGATCTCACTCTGGTTGATCTACGAGGTTCAGTAGTATCTTGTTCTGAAGTTTCATGATCATCATCATTAGCTTCTTCACTAACTGGTGTAGGTGTCACAGAAACAGTTTTCTGTGATGCACTACTTTCCAATAAGGGAGCAGGTACAGTTACCTCGTCAAGTTCTACTTTCCTCCCACTCACTTCTTTCGAGAGAAACTCCTTCTCCAGAAAGTTTCCGAACTTAGCAACAAAAGTCTTGCCTTCGGATCTGTGATAGAAGGTGTATCCAATAGTCTCCTTTGGATATCCTATGAAGACACACTTCTCCGATTTGGGTTCGATCTTATCAGGTTGAAGCTTTTTCACATAAGCATCGCAGCCCCAAACTTTCAGAAACGACAACTTTGGTTTCTTGCCAAACCATAGTTCATAAGGCGTCGTCTCAACGGATTTTGATGGTGCCCTATTTAATGTGAATGCGGCCGTCTCCAAAGCATAACCCCAAAACGATAGCGGTAAATCAGTAAGAGACATCATAGATCGCACCATATCTAGTAAAGTACGATTACAATGTTTGGACACACCATTGCGTTGTGGTGTTCCGGGTGGCGTGAGTCGCGAAACTATTCCGCATTGTTTCAAATGTACACCAAACTCGTAACTCAAATATTCTCCTCCACGATCAGATCGTAGAAACTTTATTTTCTTGTTACGATGATTTTCAACTTCACTCTGAAATTCTTTGAACTTTTCAAACGTTTCAGACTTATGTTTCATTAAGTAGATATACCCATATCTGCCTAAGTCATCTGTGAAGGTGAGAAAATAACGATATCCGCCACGAGCCTCAATATTCATCGGACCACATACATCTGTATGTATGATTTCCAACAAATCTGTTGCTCTCTCCATAGTACCGGAGAACGGTGTTTTAGTCATCTTGCCCATGAGGCACGGTTCGCAAGTACTAAGTGATTCATAATCAAGTGGTTCCAAAAGTCCATCAGTATGGAGTTTCTTCATGCGCTTTACACCAATATGACCTAAACGGCAGTGCCACAAATAAGTTGCACTATCATTATCAACTCTGCATCTTTTGGCCTCAACACTATGAATATGTGTGTCACTACTATCAAGATTCAATAAAAATAGACCACTCTTTAAGGGTGCATGACCATAAAAGATATTACTCATATAAATAGAACAACCATTATTCTCAGATTTAAATGAATAACCGTCTCGCATCAAACAAGATCCAGATATAATGTTCATGCTTAACGCTGGCACCAAATAACAATTATTTAGGTCTAATATTAATCCCGAAGGTAGATGTAGAGGTAGCGTGCCGACTGCGATCACATCGACTTTGGAACCGTTTTCCACGCGCATCGTCACCTCGTCCTTAGCCAATCTTCGCTTAATCCGTAGTCCCTGTTTCGAGTTGCAAATATTAGCAACAGAACCAGTATCAAATACCCAGGTGCTACTGCGAGCATTAGTAAGGTACACATCAATAACATGTATATCACATATACCTTTGTTCACCTTGCCATCCTTCTTATACGCCAAATACTTGGGGCAGTTCCGCTTCCAGTGACCAGTCTGCTTGCAGTAGAAGCACTCAGTTTCAGGCTTAGGTCCAGGTTTGGGTTTCTTCTCTTGAGTAGCAACTGGCTTGATGTTCTTTTTGAAGTTCCCCTTCTTCTTCCCTTTGCCCTTTTTCTTGAAACTAGTGGTCTTGTTGACCATCAACACTTGATGCTCTTTCTTGATTTCTACCTCCGCAGCTTTCAGCATTGCGAAGAGCTCGGGAATAGTCTTATTCATCCCTTGCATATTATAGTTCATCACAAAGCTCTTGTAGCTTGGTGGCAATGATTGGAGAATTCTGTCAATGACGTAATCATCTGGAAGATTAGCTCCCAATTGAATCAAGTGATTATTATACCCAGACATTTTGAGTATATGCTCACTGATAGAACTGTTCTCCTCCATCTTGCAGCTATAGAACTTATTGGAGACTTCATATCTCTCAATCCGGGCATTTGCTTGAAATATTAACTTCAACTCCTGAAACATCTCATATGCTCCATGACGTTCAAAACGTCATTGAAGTCCCGATTCTAAGCCGTAAAGCATGGCACACTGAACTATCGAGTAGTCATCAGCTTTGCTCTGCCAGACATTCATAACATCTGGTGTTGCTCCAGCAGCAGGCCTGGCACCCAGCGGTGCTTCCAGGACGTAATTCTTCTGTGCAGCAATGAGGATAAGCCTCAAGTTACGGACCCAGTCCGTGTAATTGCTACCATCATCTTTCAACTTTGCTTTCTCAAGGAACGCATTAAAATTCAACGGAACAACAGCACGAGCCATCTATCTACAATCAAGCATAAACAAGCAAGATACTATCAGGTACTAAGTTTCATGATAAATTTAGGTTCAATTAATTTACTTAAAGAACTCCCACTTAGATAGACATCCCTCTAATCCTCTAAGTGATTACGTGATCCAAATCAACTAAACCATGTCCGATCATCACGTGAGATGGAGTAGTTTCATTGGTGAACATCACTATGTTGATCATATCTACTATATGATTCACGCTCGACCTTTCGGTCTCCGTGTTCCGAGGCCATATCTGTATATGCTTGGCTCGTCAAGTATAACCCAAGTATTCCGCGTGTGCAACTGTTTTGCACCCGTTGTATTTGAACGTAGAGCCTATCACACCCGATCATCACGTGGTGTCTCAGCACGAAGAATTTTCGCAACGGTGCATACTCAGGGAGAACACTTCTTGATAATTAGTGAGAGATCATCTTATAATGCTACCGTCAGTCAAAGCAAGATAAGATGCATAAAAGATAAACATCAGATGCAATCAATATAAGTGATATGATATGGCCATCATCATCTTGTGCTTGTGATCTCCATCTACGAAGCACCGTCGTGATCACCATCGTCACCGGCGCGACACCTTGATCTCCATCATAGCATCGTTGTTGTCTCGCCAATCTTATGCTTCCACGACTATCACTACCGCTTAGTGATAAAGTAAAGCATTACAGCGCGATTGCATTGCATACAATAAAGCGACAACCATATGGCTCCTGCCAGTTGCCGATAACTCGGTTACAAAACATGATCATCTCATACAATAAAATTTAGCATCATGTCTTGACCATATCACATCACAACATGCCCTGCAAAAACAAGTTAGACGTCCTCTACTTTGTTGTTGCAAGTTTTACGTGGCTGCTACGGGCTTAAGCAAGAACCAATCTTACCTACGCATCAAAACCACAACGATAGTTTGTCAAGTTGGTGCTGTTTTAACCTTCGCAAGGACCGGGCGTAGCCACACTTGGTTCAACTAAAGTTGGAGAAACTATCACCCGCAAGCCACCTATGTGCAAAGCACGTCGGGAGAACCGGTCTCGCGTAAGCGTACGCGTAATGTCGGTCCGGGCCGCTTCGTCCAACAATACCGCCGAACCAACGTATGACATGCTAGTAAGCAGTATGACTTATATCGCCCACAACTCACTTGTGTTCTACTCGTGCATATAACATCAACATATAAAACCTAGGCTCTGATGCCACAGTAGGGGAACGTAGTAATTTCAAAAAAATTCCTACGCACACGCAAGATCATGGTGATGCATAGCAACGAGAGGGGAGAGTGTGATCTACGTACCCTTGTAGATCGACAACGGAAGCGTTTGGTTGATGTAGTCGTACGTCTCCACGACCCGACCGATCAAGCACCGAAACTACGGCACCTCCGAGTTCTAGCACACGTTCAGCTCGATGACGATCCCCGGACTCTGATCCAACAAAGTGTCGGGGAAGAGTTTCTTCAGCACGACGGCGTGGTGACGATCTTGATGCACTATCATTGTAGGGCTTCGCCTAAGCACCGCTACAATATTATCGAGGACTATGGTGGAAGGGGGCACCGCACACGGCTAAGAATATGATCACGTGGATCAACTTATGTGTCAAGGGGTGCCCCCTACCCCCGTATATAAAGGATCAAGGGGAGGAGGCCGGCCGGCCCTCTATGGCGCGCCAAGGAGGAGTCCTCCTCCTAGTAGGAGTAGGACTCCTACTAGGAGGGGGAAAGAAGTGGGGAGGGAGAGGGAAAGGGGGGCGCCGCCCCCCCTCTCCTAGTCCAATTCGGACCAGGGGGGAGGAGGCGCGCGGCCCAGCTTTGGCTGCCCCTCTCTCTCTCCACTAAGGCCCATATGGCCCATTACTTCTCCCGGGGGGTTCCGGTAACCCTCCGGCTCTCTGGTTTTCTCCGAAAACACCCGGAACACTTCCGGTGTCCGAATATAGCTGTCCAATATATCAATCTTTATGTCTCGACCATTTTGAGACTCCTTGTCATGTCTGTGATCACATCCGGGACTCCGAACTAACTTCGGTACATCAAAACTCATAAACTCATAATATAACTGTCATCGAAACCTTAAGCGTGCGGACCCTACGGGTTCGAGAACAATGTAGAAATGACCGAGACACGTCTCCGGTCAATAACCAATAGCGGAACCTGGATGCTCATATTGGCTCCTACATATTCTACGAAGATCTTTATCGGTCAGACCGCATAACAACATACGTTGTTCCCTTTGTCATCGGTATGTTACTTGCCCGAGATTCGATCGTCGGTATCTCAATACCTAGTTCAATCTCGTTACCGGCAAGTCTCTTTACTCGTTCCGTAATACATCATCTCGCAACTAACTCATTAGTTGCAATGCTTGTAAGGCTTTATGTGATGTGCATTACCGAGAGGGCCCAGAGATACCTCTCTGACAATCGGAGTGACAAATCCTAATCTCGAAATACGCCAACCCAACATGTACCTTTGGAGACACCTGTAGAGCACCTTTATAATCACCCATTTACGTTGTGACGTTTGGTAGCACACAAAGTGTTCCTCCGGCAAACGGGAGTTGCATAATCTCATAGTCATAGGAACATGTATAAGTCATGAAGAAAGCAATAGCAACATACTAAACGATCGGGTGCTAAGCTAATGGAATGGGTCATGTCAATCAGATCATTCACCTAATGATGTGATCCTGTTAATCAAATAACAACTCCTTGTTTATGGTTAGGAAACATAACCATCTTCGATTAATGAGCTAGTCAAGTAGAGGCATACTAGTGACACTCTGTTTGTCTATGTATTCACACATGTATTATGTTTCCGGTTAATACAATTCTAGCATGAATAATAAACATTTATCATGATATAAGGAAATAAATAATAACTTTATTATTGCCTCTAGGGCATATTTCCTTCATTCGCTTCCTTATCTTTTCTTTTTCTTGGCTTGGTAGACATGTCCTTCACATAGAAAACCTGTGCCACATCATTGGCTAGGACGAATGGTTCGTCTGCATATGCAAGGTTGTTGAGATCCACTGTTGTCATTCCGTACTGCGGGTCTTCCCTTACCCCGCCTCGTGTCATATTGACCCATTTGCATCGAAACAAAGGGACCTTCAAACCACGTCGATAGTCAAGTTCCCATATGTCCTGTATATAACCATAATATGTTTCCTTTCCCGTCTTGGTTTCTGCATCAAAGCGGACACCACTGTTTTGGTTGGTGCTCTTCTTATCTTGGGCGATCGTGTACAATGTATTACCATTTATCTCGTACCCTTTGAAAGTCATTATATTCGAAGATGGTAACTGGGACAGCAAGTACAGGTCATCTTCAATAGAGGTGTCATGCATGGTACGTGTCTGCAACCAGCTGGCGAAACTCCTGGTTTGTTCACGTGTAATCCAGTCATCAGACCGCTCTGGGTGTTTGGAGTGTAGCAAATTCTTGTGTTCATCCATATACGGAGCCACCAAGGCGGAATTCTGTAGAACTATGTAGTGTGCTTCAGTGAGAGAATGTCCGTCCATACATATTATTTGTTCCCCTCCTAGCGTGCCTTTTCCATCCAGTCTGCCCTTATGCCGCGATTCAGGAACACCAATCGGCTTAAGGTCAGGAATAAAGTCAATACAAAACTCAATGACCTCCTCATTTTCATGGCCCTTGGAGATGCTTCCTTCTAGCCTAGCACGGTTATGAACATATTTCTTTAAGACTCCCATGAACCTCTCAAAGGGGAACATATTGTGTAGAAATACAGGACCCAAAACGTTAATCTCTTCGCATAGGTGAACTAGGACGTGCATCATGATGTTGAAGAAGGATGGTGGGAACACCAACTCGAAACTGACAAGACATTGCACCAAATCATTCTCTAACCTTGGTATGATTTCTGGATCGATTACCTTCTGAGAGATTGCATTGAGAAATGCACATAGCTTCATAATGACTAATCGAACGTTTTCCGGTAGAAGCCCCCTCAATGCAACCGGAAGTAGTTGCGTCATAATCACGTGGCAGTCATGAGACTTCAGGTTCTGGAACTTTTCTCTGCCGTATTTATCATTCCCTTTATATTCGACGAGAAGCCAGACGGTACCTTAATACTAAGCAGGCATTCAAAGAAGATTTCCTTCTCTTCTTTGGTAAGAGCGTAGCTTGCATGACCCTGATGTATACCGTCTTTTCCGTGCATACGTTGCTGGTCCTCCCATGCCTCAGGTGTATCTTTTGTCTTCCCATACACACCCAAGAAGCCAAGCAGGGTCACACAAAGATTCTTCGTCATGTGCATCATGTCGATTGCGGAGCGGACCTCTAGGTCTTTCCAATAGGGCAGGTCCCAAAATATAGATTTCTTCTTCCACATGGGTGCGCATCCGTCAGCGTCATTCGGAACAGGTTGTCCACCAGGACCCTTTCCAAAGACCACCTTCAAATCCTTGACCATATCATGTACATCAGCACCAGTACGGTGGCGAGGCTTCGTCCGGTGATCCGCCTCACCTTTGAAATGCTTGCCTTTCTTTCTTACGGGATGCCTGCTCGGAAGAAATCGACGATGTCCCAGGTACACATTCTTCTTTCAATTAGCCAAATATATATTGTCGGTATCGTCCAAACAGTGCGTGCATGCGCGGTATCCCTTGTTTGTTTGTCCTGAAAGGTTACATAGAGCAGGCCAATCATTGATGGTCACGAACAGCAACGCCTTTAGGTCAAATTCTTCCCCCATGTGCTCATCCCACGCACGTACACCTGTTCCATTCCACAGTTGTAAGAGTTCTTCAACTAATGGCCTTAGGTACACATCAATGTCGTTGCCGGGTTGCTTAGGGCCTTGGATGAGCACTGGCATCATAATGAACTTCCGCTTCATGCACAACCAAGGAGGAAGGTTATACAAACATAGAGTCACAGGCCAGGTGCTATGGTTGCTGCTCTGCTCCCCAAAAGGATTAATGCCATCTGCGCTTAGACCAAACCATACGTTCCTTGCATCATCTGCAAACTCCTTCCCGTACTTTATTTCGATTTTTCTCCACTGCGACCCGTCAGCGGGTACTCTCAACTTTCCGTCTTTCTTACGGTCTTCTCTGTGCCATCGCATCACCTTGGCATGCTCTTTGTTTTGGAACAAACGTTTCAACTGTGGTATTATAGGAGCATACCACATCACCTTGGCAGGAATCTTCTTCCTGGGGCGCTCGCCCTCGACATCACCAGGGTCATCGCGGCTGATCTTATAGCGCAATGCACCGCATACCGGGCAAGCGTTCAAATCCTCGTACTCACCGCGGTAGAGGATGCAATCATTAAGGCATGCATGTATCTTCTGCACCTCTAACCCTAGAGGGCAGACAGCCTTCTTTGCTTCGTACGTACTCTCAGGCAATTCGTTGTCCTTTGGAAGCATATCCTTTATCATTACCAGCAACTTTCCAAATCCCTTGTTAGATACACCATTCTCCGCCTTCCATTGCAGCAATTCCAGTGTGGTGCCCAGCTTTTTCTTGTCACCTACGCAATTTGGGTACAACAATTTTTTGTGATCCTCTAACATGCGCTGCAACTTCTTCTTCTCCAAATCACTTGCGCAGTTTCTCTTTGCATCGGCAATGGCCCGACCTAGATCATCAACGGGCTCATCCGATGCCTCTTCTTCAGCTTCTTCCCGCATTGCCGGCTCAGCTTCTTCCCGCATTACCGGCTCAGCTTCTTCCCTCATTGTTGTATCATCATATTTAGGGAACCCATGGCTAGGATAGCTGTCGTCGTCCTCTTCTTCTTCATTGTCTTCCATCATAACCCCTCTTTCTCCATGCTTGGTACAAACATTATAGTGGGGCATGAAACCAGACTCAAACAGGTGGACGTGAATGGTTCTTGACGTAGAGTAATTGTGATCATTCTTATAGCCAGCACATGGACAATGCATAAAACCATCCGCTCGCTTGTTTGCCTTAGCCACAAGCAGAAAAGTACGCACGCCATTAATGAACTCAGGAGAGCATCGGTCATCCATTGCCGGCTCATCTTCAATACACAGCACCGAAAGCATCAAATTAATACAATAAATAAAGTTCATACATAAAGATCATACAACACTTAAATGCGACAAACAAATAACTCTCTAGCTAAAGAATTTAAATGCAACAACAAATGCGATCAAGATCGCAACTAAGGTAACAATTGATCCAACAACATAATGATACCAAGCCTCACTATGAATGGCATATTTTCTAATCTTTCTAATCTTCAAGCGCATTTTCTCCATCTTAATCTTGTGATCATCGATGACATCAGCAACATGCAACTCCAATTCCATCTTCTCCCCCTCAATTCTTTTCAATTTTTCCTTCAAATCCTCGTTTTCTCTTTCAACTAAATTTAACCTCTCAACAATAGGGTCGGTTGGAATTTCCGGTTCAACTACCTCCTACATACAAATATCTATGTCAACTTGATGGGCATAATTTGTCATAAACACGAAATGCAATGAATAGTTTTAAAAGAGAATATACCACATCTGAATCATAACCCGGATGAGGGCCGACGGGGACGAATATCAAAACCATGGCACTATGTATAACAAACAACGTATGGGTAAGATAATTATATGAGTAACTATATATCCAAATCACACAAACATCAATTTTTTATATAAAACTTCATGAACAAGAGGTTCTCCACAAGGTGGTGCCGGCGACGGGACGTTGTGAGCGATCGACGGTGGTTACGACGGAGATTTAGAAGGTACTAAGTAAACCACACCTACATATGCAAACTAAGTGTTATTTTTGACCTCAAATTGCATATAAATCAAATACTAGCACATATATATAATTCCTCCCAAATTACTAAACTCAAAAATCAATCACTATATAAAGCATTGCACGAGCTAATCTAGCAATGAGAGATGAAAGGAAAAAGTTGCTAACCTTTGTGATCATTTGAATGGATGGGGCCTTCAAATCTTGGGCAAAATGTGTGATGAGCTTGAGAGGAAGAGGGAAAAGAACAGAGAGGAGAGGGGAAAGGGGAAGAACAGAGCAAGCTCGGGTGGACGAAGGGTCTATGTAGGACGACCTTTAGTACCTGTTCGTGATACGACCCGGTACTAAAGGTGCTGGAGGGGCCCCGGACTGACAACATCCTACCACCACTCACTTTAGTACCGGTTCGTGGCACGAACCGGTGCTAAAGGTTCGCCACGAACCGGTACTAATGAGAGCGGCCCGGCTAGTCGTTGGAACCGGCACTAATGTACACATTAGTGCCGGCTCAAATTCAAACCGGCACTAATGTGCTTCACGTTTGACCCTTTTTCTACTAGTGTGGCCCTCCTGCATGCAGCCCCCCCCAAACTGAAGAACAAGATTTGCTGGAGGTGGTGGCTGGCATAGGGAGGTCTGCCGCGGATGAGCCGTGAAGCTCGCAGCTGTTGAGGGGCGGGATCCTGCTGCCGGGGAAACACAAAGTTCCTTGGCAGTGGTGAAGCACTCTCTAGAGAGCGCCCCGGTAGAGGAAGTGGTTATCAAGGCAAATATTCCTCTTCAAACCATGGGTCCACTCCCTTCTTTTGGGGACATCGCTGAGGCCCCGCCATCTTCCTTAAACACGTTGGCTATGGTGTTGTCGCCACCTGATATCGGAGGCCCCGGCCTGTTCTTGACAGACGCAGAGCTCGACGAAGAGCTTCAACGCCTTCTGGCACCGCTGCATCTGGGAGGCGGGGAGGCCGACGACTCAGCTGCCATCACTAGGGATTTGTCCTTCATAGAGTCCATGGCGGCGGGCATGAAGGAAATGCATGACCGACACCGTCTAAAGTGGCAGGAGCTTAAGGAACAGTGCGAATCCGCCATCAAGGTAGATCAGAAGCTGAAAGACAAGTGCCTGGAGCTGCGTGTATGGCATCACAAGCGGTTCAAGGCGCTCATGAGGCAGCAAGAGACCCTCCAGATGATGAGGGAGGATGTCACGATGCGGGAGACACGCTTGGCAGACCGCAAGGCATCTTTGGATGCTAGGGAGCGAGAGATCTCCCTTCGGGAGCAGAATCTTGAAACTACCCTTCATGCCAAGGATGAAAGTCTGGAGGCTCTGCTGCAACAACGCACCAAGGAATTGGAAGATAAGCATGGAGCTGCCCTGGACACCCTCGCCACCGATCATGCTGCCCAACTGAAGAAGCTTGTTGAAGATTTGGACGCCGCGTCTTCCGCCAAGGCCGAGCTCGACCGGCAGGTGGCCGAACTGAACAAGGACCTTGCCGAGAGCGCCAAGAAGGTGGGGGCACTCAAAGAGGAAGCACGACAGGTACAGCTACACCTGGCTGATGTGCAGTTGCAGCTCTCCTCCAAGACCCAAAGCCTTGAGACCGCCAACGGCAACATCTTTGACATGAAGGCGAGAATCGGTTCGCTAGAGCTGTCGGCGGAATCCCTTGAGTCCTGGCAGCAGTTGCTATCCAAGGAGTTGGAAACCGCCAAGCGTCTCCGGCAAGATGTGGAGGACATGATGAAGAATCGGGTCAACATGAGCAACCTCTAGATCAAGAGCCTGATTGACATCGCAGAACGTCTTAGCGCCCAAGTTGCGGTGATGGGCATGGACGACCCAGTCTACTCAGCCAGTGAGTAGGAGGTCCCGGGTGTCAAGCTGGGGCTTTTCTTCAATGAGTTAATCGACAAGGGGAAGGTGCATGAAGAGGGGAGGGCTGAGCATTTTGCGACCGAGTCACGGAGGCTCGCTCGCAACGCCCTATTCATGGTCTTGAGCAACATCGCCTGCCGCCACCAAGAACTCGATCTTGATGACGGCTTCAAGAAGGCGCCAGCGGGTGCTGACGTTGCCGCCGCTGAGGAGAAAGCTACCCCCCCTCCAGCGCCGACAGGGTTCTTCGCATTTAAGTTGTTCTTCCTAGCCACAGGGCCAAGTATCGGGCCATAGTCGTTTCCACGGGCCCTGTAATGGAACATGATATATATTTTGTTTTTAGTCGTTTTATCTCTAGTGTTTGTGTGAAGCTGATACTTCTAGCTGGGTCCTTAAATGTGTGTTTATCCCTTCGAACTCTATATGCTTGTGTTTGTATGATCAATTCCTATCCATGTTCTGTATGCTTGCCGATATCATATTGCCGCGATTGTCGTAAGGGTCTGGTCATTAAGAGTCATCTTGGCATGGATGCGTCTCGGCAGGTTTTTCCTAGGTAGCTCTTGATGCAGCCTCTCGACCTGCGAGCGTGGCTCAAGACAGGATGATGGTGTGATCGAAGAAACTAGCCAAGGTTCCGTCACATGAGGGACCTCTCGATACAAACACTCACTAGAGTTAAGGGATAAACGACTGCAAAAATCTGAAACGCATCAACAAGAAGTGATAACGTGTACTTAGGTTTTGTTTTAAGCTTCTTTTTCTTCTGACGGGCCGTGCATGTTCGACGCGTCCGCGACACCTGGAAAAGTAGAAGGCAATCAGGTGGTCTCTTTATTCCCGGCAAGGATTGACATGCACTTCTTGCAGCTGGCGGGCATCGGGGCACGGTGCCGGGCTTCCCTTGTCCTCTTCCCTTTTTGCTCCCTTCCCCTCGAGTCAGTGCGGCGGCTGCCATCGCATGGGTCATGCCAATGCAGGCAGCCTTGCTGAAGCATGATTCCCAGGACATCAATCGACCGACTCATACCAGTGCTTTGCTCAAGATTACCCACGGCGGGGGAAATACTGGACCGAGCGTCGCGTGGTAATCGTCAATGTCGACAATGCCTAGGCTAAAGCAGCTCGACTGCTGACGAGGGGGAGGGACAGTAAGGAGGGAGCTCGCGCCCGCACGTCTTGTGCCCCTTCCTCCGGACGGTGCCCGAATGGCGAGAATGCTATATGAGCCACCAGGATAAATCTACCGCCATCAGCGGTGGTCTTGGCCATAACCGTTGCCACGGCGAAGCTTGGAGAGTGATAGGACGGCGCGGGGAGGCTCCCTGCTTTGCTTCTGTGTCTCCGCAAGCGCCACAGTTGATGGCACCGTCGAAGATGGAGATGGTGATGAAGATGACGCGCTGCGCACGCCTTCAGGTTCGCGCAAGCAAGCCCCCTACCTGGCGCGCCAAAGATGTCGTGGGATATCCACGGCCACCTATGGGACCAGGAGGCCCCTTGTTGGTACGGCAGGGGGACGTCGCATTGCACGAAGAGCAAACCAGTGCACGGCAGCACGACATAGAGCACACAAGCGATTTAGCCAGGTTCGGGTTGCCGCGAGGTGTAAGACCCTACTCCTACTTTGGTGGATTGATGGTGGAATGAGGATGGTGGAACATAGTACACTTGCCCCGCAGGGGTTGCCGTAGGGCTGTAATGACTACACACATATGGTGGTATGGGTTCGTCAACTTTCTAACCTTCTAACCCCTCCTACGGGTGCCACGGGCCTCCTTTTATAGATTAAGGGGTCACCACAATGGCAAAGTAGTCATTATCCATTGATATGATAGCAAACAATGCTATCATACCTAACTCTACGGGCTGACAGGGTGCATTAAATGCACCGCTTAGTGTCACATCACTGGTTGCCCAGCAAGGCTTGCTGGGCTATCTAGCTAGCTCCTTGCCTGGTCTCTTGACACGTCGCAGGACGGGTGTCATCTGTGGGTTTCTTCTATAGGAAATGGCTGCCATGTGTAGAATGGTTGCTACTTAATCACCCTGCGGCTTGACACCGCACTGATTGATGACGCGGGTCATGCTTGAGTGGTTGGTGCGGTGGTTCTGCCTCTGCGAGCCCCGGAAGACCTTGCCGGGGTGCCTGGGTTGCCTGCTTCTAGCGGTGGCCTCACCCATTGCCGGGCTCGCCTGCCCAGCAAGGGAGGCCCTTCTCTTGCCGATATCTTGCTCCTCTGTCCTGATCTTGGACTCTCTGAACTGCATGTTGGTTCTTCAAATGTTTTGGTCCTTCAATCTCTCATTTAAGCTGGTACCCCACTCTTGGCTTGTCCGTGCACGAGTCAGGGGAAAATGCATAGCCCTGTATATTTTTCTCGACAAGAGCAACTCCAATGCAATATATATGGACTAATCATCATGTGTATGTTCAAGCTTAAACTACTATCCGCTTGGTAAGATTCTCCATATAATACCTCTTATTAGTCACTCGTGTACATTGAAACACAAAATATTTTTTGGCCAATAATGTGTAAACCACGAAGGCTTGCGTCTAATACATCGGATTTACAACAAAAGCTAGTTGTCTTATAAAACAGAGAAACTTAATTGGCAAAAAAAACCATGTTGTATTCCATTTGCTTCAGGGGCATTACTTAAGGCAAGTGCCACAACTTTTATGATGATATCATTAACAGAAAAGGTCACTCTGGTTATCCGAATAACTTATGAACAAACATAATATATTCTCATTCTGTACAAACCTGCTGAAAATTTGGATATCAAGTCCACAATGGCTATAATTGGTGCTCCATTAGTAACCTCACATCAAAATAGTAAAAAAGTCTAACCTTTATTCTGGTAATTACCTGAGTAGATGAGCGCCAGAGGCAAAATTAAATCAAAGGGTCATTGGGCAATTGTATGAAAGCTGGCGACGCCAAGTGGCTGAAGCATGTGTTGATTGATCTCACTACAAAATAATCAATGGAATTGACTGTCAGGAATTGAGTTTTACCCATGAAGTTGATGAATTTTTTGTGAGTTGAGTTGACAAATAACAAGAAGAAAACATAATTAGAAGCATCATTTTGTGCCTTTAGTTTCTAAAAAAATGATGTACTGGTGATTGATTGCACAAGCTAGTATATGAGAACTGCACACATGAATGATATAGTGCACTCAACTAAAATGCGCTGAGCAAACCAGTGGAAAAACCAATTTCGCGCAGCTAAAATGATAAATCATATTATAAGCCATGTCGATGTGCCGGCGAGGAAAATAATTGGGTGTGCCAGTCCTTAAGAATGCACTCTTGGGAAACCGAGTTGCATTGTGTCTTAGAGGCAGTGCGTGAGCATGGAGAATAGCAACCCAGAGGCAGCACTTGGGCAGAGAGCATGTTGGCAGCAGCGGCGGTGGGGCAGGAACGGAGCGCGACGATGACAACCCCAATGTAGTTGCATACTTATGTTATTAATCCCCAAAATCTGGGTGTGTGCTTGTCCAACAAATCACCTAAGAAATTATTACAAAGGGGTATTGAAATCTGATGTCCTATAACAGCAGTAAGCAGACATTGCAAACAACCCATCATATCAAAAAATTGTACTATAAATTACAACAAATAACTGGATTCATATTCGGTCAAACTAGTTAGGCATCACATAATGAGATTCTAAAATTGGGATGACTAAACATGATGATGCTACAGAAATGGGGACACAAAAAGTCCTTGGCATGATATAAGGGTGTGTTTGTTTGGGCTGCAGCTTCTTCGGCTGCAGCTACAACGGCTCTGGCTAGAAGGAGCAGCTGTAGCTGCTAGTTGTAGCTAGAAGGTTGGAGCTAAGGTGCAGTCGTTTTGTGGTTGTGATGTAGCAGCTGCGGCTGTTGCTGAAACATGCTGAAATGACAAGAACGCCCTTGTTTTTCTGGAGAATAGGTTTAAGTGCTGATTATACTATTCTAACAATAAACAACCTGATTAAGAGCAGTGTCAATACTCTCTTTGTTGCCATCACAAAATCATCAACCATGTCACATGTTTATCATTGCATTACACACAATTCAAACAAGGTTATGATTGCATTACTAGTACATGACAGTACACATGAGGAGAAACTACTTCCTTTCCTCGCAATGTCGCTTGAGCCAATGAAGTACCCCTGCATTTTTCTTCATTGCATAAAAGAAGCTGCGGTTTGAAGGTTCGAGACAATCAACTTTGTAGCCATGTAATACTCATCACTAATCTTGGAGGCCCCACACATTATTTTTCTGCAACTTCGATGGAGTGCAAGTAATTTCACGTGCTTCCTTATGATTGGGATTTGGTGGTACTGGGATTGAGGGTCCATCAACATTTGCTCCTCCAATTATGATGTGAAGCGCCTTTACATTCGCTGGAGGTCCTTTGCGGAAAGCTCTACTTGCCATATGAATCTGCACACAAGATGAAACTTGGTACTTGTCAGAGAGAAATAAAATATGACATTACTAAACCATCTCTGACAAGTATCAAGTTTCATCCTCCCTGACGTGCAGTAGTGCAACTGATGAGTATATGTGCTGCCATCAATATCGACCTTGCACGCCATGTCCAGAATCTCGCATGATCATTTTTGTAAGCTCATGATCCAAATTCCGAACATCATCTATCTTGCGCATTCAGCTGTCCATCCATAGACTGAAAGAGCTTATCCCGCAACTTCTGTTCTAAAACTGAACTTGGCGACCCTTGAGGGTTCAGTTCATAAAATAGAAAACCATAACCGCCGGCCAATAATATGAATGAATGCCAATACATTGAGCAAATACTTGGTACAATAGCGAAATCCATCACACATGGAACTAGAGTCCAGGGACAGTGCCGGCGGCTCGATGAGATAATTGATCTAGTGTATAACATAATTTTTGGATCAACAAAATGTACTTAATTTTTTTCTTTTGGTCCCATGCTGCATGTATCTATTCGCTAAGCACTTTTGTGCTGGGACCTGATGAGGCGAGGCCACAAATCCATCCAAGCTAACAAACTAAAGCACAAATGCTCAAAAATAATCACGAAACAAAAATAAAAATCAGATCCCTGTAGCATTTTGGATCAGGACATGGAACTATAACTGCAAGCATCAATGTGTGTACCTGCACGTCGATGATGCGACGATGCAGATCTTGCCATCCCCATGCGGCACTACATCCTTGAAGGGCGCATCATCAACATGAGAAGCAGGCTTGGTGCAGCTGTGCTGGATCTTCTCGACTGAAGGTGGAAGGGAGGGCCTGGAGCACGACATCCTGCTTGCAGGATTACCCGGCGGTGGTGCTCCTATTCTTCAGTGGCATACGACCTGCTTCTTGTCCTTGCGGATGCAGTCCCCTATGTCCAGCTCCACGCGATCCAGTGGTCTCGTCGATCTTGGCGGAGGTGGCTCCGGTGTGAGGACGGGTGCAATGGTATCTTCTCTGATGAGCGGCGGGTACATGTACCCAGAGTCCTAGACTAGCCATCTACGGTGTCACGGTAGCTGGAGATCGAGTTGGAGTTGGGGATGGACGGAGGAGAACAACCACGTGAGCGGTGGTAGCGGCATGGCGGGCGGTAGTGCATCGACACGCTCCCCTCTCCGGGTTTGGAAAGAATTGAAAAGAAGATCAAAATCTGGGAGGATTTTCTTTTTGTGGGGGGGGGGTCGTGAAGGAGATCGATTGGGAAGGAAACAAATCAGACGATGTGTGGTACGACATGGAAGAATTCGATGAAAAAATATATGGTGCGGAAAGAGATAAAAACCAAGGAGAGATGGGACGAAAAAAACCAGACAAAAATAAAACCAGTGTACCAGGGTACCAACTACTCCATTAGGAGTAGAGATCAAGCAACTAAGTTTGGGGATGCCCCCGAGTGGCATCCCCTCTTTCTTCTAACAACCATCGGTATTTTACTTGAAACTATATTTTTGTTCGTCACATATTATGAGTTTTGCTTGGAGCGTCTTATATGATATGAGTATTTGCTTGTTTTTCTTTGTGTTCTTAGTCATGAATCCTTGTTGGACACACCTACTCCCGCCGTTCCAAATTACTCATCGCAGAAATTGATGTATCTAGAACTAAAATACATCTAGATACATCCATTTCTGCGACGAGTAATTCGGAACGGAGGGAGTATTTGGGAGAGTCCAAATTATGCCATGACTTGTTGGAATTCCTCTCTATGCTTTGCTACCTCTTGAGCATGCATTGTTTTTCCCTTGAATAGGAAAGGGTGATCAGCAAAGTAGCGTAAGTATTTCCCTCAGTTTTTGAGAACCAAGGTATCAATCTAGTAGGAGACTACACGCAAGTCGCCTAGTACCTACACAAACAATCAAGAACCTTGCAACCAACGCGATAAAGGGGTTGTCAATCCATTCACAGCCACTTGCAAAAGTGAGATCTGACAAAGATAATAAGATAAATATTTTTGGTATTTTTGTTGTATAGATTGAAAAATAAAGATTGCAAAATAAAAAGTAAACTAAAATTATAGATCGGAAACTTATATGATGTAAAGTAGACCCAGGGGTCATAGGTTTCACTAGTGGCTTCTCTCATGATAGCATATATTACGGTGGGTGAACATATTACTGCCGAGCAATTGATAGAAAAGCGCATAGTTATGATGATATCTAAGGCAATGATCATGAATATAGGCATCATGTCCGTGTCAAGTAGACCGAAACGATTCTGCATCTACTACTATTACTCCACACATCGACATCTATCCAGCATGCATCTATAGTATTAAGTTCATAAGAACAGAGTAACGCATTAGGCAAGATGACAAGTCAAGCAATATGATATAAACCCCATCTTTTTATCCTCAATGGCAACAATACAATACGTGCCTTCCTGCCCCTGCTGTCACTGGGAAAGGACACCGCAAGATTGAACCCAAAGCTAAGCACTTCTCCCATTGCAAGAAAGATCAATCTAGTAGGCCAAACTAAACCGATAATTCGAAAAGACTTGCAAAGATATCAAATCATGCATATAAGAATTCAGAGAAGAACCAAATAATATTCATAGATAATCAAAGTCATAAACCCACAATTCATCGGATCTCGGCAAACACACTGCAAAAGAGTATTACATCGAATAGATCTCCAAGAACATCGAGGATAACTTTGTATTGAAGATCAAAGAGAGAGAAGAAGCCATCTAGCTAATAACTATGGACCCGAAGGTCTGTGGCAAACTACTCACACATCATCAGAGAGGCTATGGTGTTGATGTAGAAGCCCTCCATGATCGAATCCCCCTCCGGCAGATCGCCGGAAAAGGCCCCCAGATGGGATCTCATGGGTACAGAAGGTTGCGGCCGTGGAAAACTGGTTTCGTGGCTCTCTTGGATCTTTTCAGGGTAAAAGAGTATATATAGGCGAAAGAAGTAGGTCGGTGGAGCTCCGTGGGGCCCATGAGGGTGGGGGCGCGCCTACCCCCCTAGGCGCCCCCTGCCTCGTGGAAGCTTCACGGACTTCCAGACTTGTCCTCCAAGTCTCCTGGGTGAAGTTTGTTCCAAGAAAGATCCTCGGGAAGGTTTCGTTCCGTTTGGATTCTGTTTGATATTCCTTTTCTGCGAAACACTAAAATAGGCAAAAAAACAGCAATTTGCACTGGGCCTTCGGTTAATAGGTTAGTCCCAAAAAATAATATAAAAGTGCATATT
Source organism: Triticum urartu (assembly GCF_056163025.1). Taxonomy (NCBI): domain Eukaryota; kingdom Viridiplantae; phylum Streptophyta; class Magnoliopsida; order Poales; family Poaceae; genus Triticum; species Triticum urartu. The sequence goes on from NC_141878.1 coordinate 225,793,702, forward strand.
AAAGCCCATTAAACATCCAAAATAGATAATATAATAGCATGGAACAATCAAAAATTATAGATACATTGGAGACGTATCATGCTTCACTTAGATTTATTCGAGAGTTATTAATTTTTTTAAGAAATTCTCTCTTGCTTCACTTATATTAATTTGAGAGAAGAAAAATTTTATGCTCATGTTCTTCACTTATATTTGTTTAGGCTTATTAATAGCAACATATGAAAATAGTCCCAAAGTGATAGATATCCAAGGAGGATATAATAAAAACTTCCATGAAGATCATTGGACAAAATAAACTTGATTCCTTGTAATAGTTTTGAGATATGATGATGTGATATGTGAGTCATGTTGATGAGTAATTATGCTTTAGTAAGAATATTGGTGTTAAGGTTTGTGATTCCCTATGCAAGCACGAAAGTCAATAGTTGTGCAATGAAATTACATCCTACTTGTGGTGCATTATTCGGTGTTAGTTATGCTTAATGCTCGCTTATTGTCGGATTCCGGGCTCCGCAGACCCTTGAGAGGTTCAAACACTAGGGTGCATACGAAGGACTCCTTCTCCCCAACCTACCGGCCCAACGATTCCACATCCTAGCTCGATGAACCCAAGGGACAAGAGACACAGCAGTTTATCCTCGTTTGGGCCACCTTGCGGTGTAATACCCTACTCCAGCTTCGTGTTGGATTGCCTCGAGGGGCTGAGGATGAACTAGTACAGTGGTCGAGAAGCCTTAGGAGGTGAGGTGTTCTTGAGCTTGGTGAGTTGGTGGGTGTGAGGATGGCCTGGATGATCTGATCCCCATCTTTGGTGGTGGATAAGTTCTATTTATAGTGGCCTTGGTCCTCCTCCCAAATGTAGGCGCAAAGGGATCCCACAACGGCCAAATTCAAAGGGAGATAACTAGTACAAGTTATCCTAACAAAAGTAGTCTTTGCCTGCAAAGCCTCTAGTGGTGACGCTGTAGTGGGCTCCGTGATGACCTCTGTCATGTCGTCCCGGCGGTCTTGGTCTTGTTGCACCAATATGGAAACCTTTGCCTGATTCCTCAGGACTCCGCGCCTACACTTGCCCCCTTGGCACCAAAGGGGAAACTAGTACGCTGCGCCCGCTGGCGCCCTCCTGGCCTTGGTCGTCATGGCTCACGTCATGTGAACCTCGCAAGGTGCACCTTGCCTTGATGTCTCCGCTCCTCGGGAGGCAGCCTAGTGAGGCTGCCCCCTGGGAGGTATTTGTGTCAACCGCCTTGCGAGGCTTGGTCCCTCACGAGGGTCTTGACTCGTTACTGCTGGAACTGGGCCATACCGGGCCGCTGATGGAGCCACGCCTTGGGCCGCAGGTAGGCAAGTCTGGGTACCCATGTTCCCAAGACGCCGACAGTAGCCCCTGGGCCCAAGGCGTGCTCGAGCTTGGCTTTGAGGCGAAGCCAAAGGGCAAGCGCGGAGCGCCGCGGGCCCGGCCCCAACCGCCTGTGGCCTTGATCGACGTGTGGCGATTGATGGGACATGGGCGCCTCCGCTTCCCCATGCTGCCTCGGCAACTGTCCGACTTGACGAGACTCTACTGCATGCAGAGGAAAATCATCATTACGTGCGACCGTGGTGACCGGTGGTTGGCCTCCTCCTGGCTATAAATGAGGAAAGGGGCGGAGCCCCCCTTGCTCATCTCTGTCTTCTCACAGTCCGCTTCCTCTCCTTCCTCCTGGTCCCTCCATCTGGCTAACTTGTCGAAACACCCATGGCACCGATTAGGAGGTTTTTCATAGTGGAAAAAGGAAAGACCCCCCTCATGGAGCATGAGCTGCTTCCGCCGAAGAAGAGGTACCGGTGTCCTCACAATGTCGGGGTGAGGCAGGAGGTGACGCGGCCCTGGTACGAGCGGCCACCCACCGGCTTCCCACTCCCTCTGTACGCTTGGGCGCCAGGTTTGGGGAAGGTAGTAACGCTCCATGCCGCACGAGCCATGGCAGCGAGGACCAGGCTGGGGCTGCACGGCTGTCCGGCCTGCGAACCCACGCCGAAGCTTCCTCACGTGAGTTCGTGATGTGGGCGGCAATGCCACCGCGCACGTGGATCCGGTTCCCGCAGTTCTTTGCTGAAGAGATGCCGCCGAGGGGGCCGCTCGAGCTGTGGCTGCAGCACGCTGGGTGCTGCATTCTGGCCACTAGGGCAGAGGCTGAGGTCATCTCCCCGGCAAGATCTTCATGACTCATGGATGGGGCGAGGTCGCCCGCGCCTGCCGCGCGAAGTGGGCCCTCGCCATGCACTTCGAGTATGATGGTGCCTCCATGATGTTCTTGAAGGTCTTCGATGAGGAAGGCCGCCACCCGGAGTGCTACCCCGGAGGAGACCGCTAGCACTGTGAAGCGACTGGCACAACGCCTGCCGTTGGTCTTGCTGATAGCTCCTCCAGCAGCAGCGATGACTCCTGGGAGTCCAGCGACTCTCCCGAGCCTGGTGAGTCTCCAGAGTCGAGCGACGACAACTACGTGCCCCAAGCTCTTGCCGTGCCCGGAGTGCCGCGGCGAAGTCCGTTCGGCGCTGATGATCATTCAGATGGGGTTGGCGTCAGCCTCATGTGGCCCACTGTTGATGGCGTCGGCAGCGGTGCCCGTAGTCGGGGCCTCTTGAGGTCATTCTTCTTTTGTTCCCTGCGAGGAATCGAAACGAACCCCGTGGGGGTATGTAAAGAACTTTTAATGCTTGTGTTGCATTGTTTTTTTTTTCTTATCATGGGATTGCCGCTGCATGTCTCGCTCGGGCATCACTTCCCCTTTTCATCCTCGGGGTAGCTTTAGCGCTCTACGACATCAGTTCCCAGTCCCCAGGCAGGCTTCAGCCGTCGCTGGTATGCCAGGTCGCGATGTCGTGGTCAAGGCCAGGAGGTGAGCGGCCCGAGGTCTGGTAAGATCCCTCGAGGTGCGATGCTCAGGAAGTCCCCTTTCGCATGCAAGCAGCTCCCAGGAGGCCGAAAAGGAAAGCAGTACTGCCGGAGCGAGTTTATGAGAGGGAGGGCTTTAGATAGAGAGTTTCACTTCATTACATGGAGATGACTTATCTTTTGGCAAGCCTGTGGTGATTTCTTGCACAAAGCCTGGTTTGTGCTTCAGCAGCGATGCTACTAGGTAAGGCAACGCTGGTCTCCCCTTTACTTGCTCATCTGAATGCTCTGCGTCCTCGGGTCCCGTCCCTCAAGCGAGGCTAAACCGCCATTGGTATGCCAGGTCACAGTGCCATGGTCAAGGCCAGGGGGTGAGGGCTGGAGAGTCATTAAGAGCTGCTGAGGCGCGATGCTCAAGAGTCCCCCCTTTAATGCACAAGCGAATCGTGTAAAAAGGGGTGGCCGGCGAGGCCACTGTAGTTGAGATCCGGAGATTCCTACAGGTTAGTTCGAGAGGAGAGCATAACCCATAATCACGTTTTTGTCCTGCCACTGTTCTTTCCGCAGGCATCACGCGGTCCTGGAGGAGATGGAGATGGTCCTTAGGAGGCCACCTGAGCCCTCAGAGCCTCCCGAGGCTCAGGGTCTCAACGGCTCGTGAGGAGCGGCTTCTTCAGCGTGCACCTTCAGCTACCCAACGCTCCTTCGACAATAAAACCAGGTGACATTTTCCAAGTTCATTCAGCTGGGAGCGCCCCTCGGGTTGCATTATTCGGTCGCATGGGCCTGTCCCTATGGCATGTATCCTCTTGCATCTTTAGTTTACCCTGCTGGGGGTGCCCCTTGGGCTACATCTTCCCCAGGCCGCTCGGGTCCGACCTAGTGGCATGTATCGTTCTTGCATTTACATAAGCTAGTTTACTCTCCATGCATGAGTTTCTTATGGTCACTACCTGCTTGATTATCACCCACCACGGGAGCCGTGCGCCAATCGTCTTTCTTTAGGATCCTTCGCATAAGAAGGCCAGGCATGACGTTTGTGCTCGGGTCCATCCCTACAGCGTCGATATATCCAACTGCTGAGCTCTGTCTGGCGGGCCGGCCCCATTCACATCACCACCTGAGGTCGTTGGTGCTTGGCCTTCTCGTGCGATAACCTCAGGAGATTCGATCGGCGCAGGTTGTCTAACCATCTCGGAGGACCACTGCAGACAACAAGAACCAAGACCAGGCACAACCCGCCTTGAGGTAGGGCCTCGTGAGTCCCGCGCTGGCTCATGAGTTCCCAGACACACCTCGTCTAGCCCTGCCGTGCAAGCCACATGTCAGGGCGGGGATGTACACGCCCCCGGGGCTCCACTCAAAGGGAGCCCTCGCCCACGCACCAGTGGAAGCACCATGCTCTACGCTGGCAGTCGACACTGCCGAGGAGCGGCTATGCCCATGCAAGTGCGGAAGCACTATGCTCCGCGCTAGTGATAAACAACTGAGGGTGGCCTCGCGGCCGTATCAACCTCAGGGAGCCTCCGAGCTCAGTGTCTGGCCTCATCGCAACACCTCCCCTCGGGAGAGTCACGTGAGGGGGCTGGGCACGGGGGCTGCGCTCGGGTCACGCCCAAGAGTACACCACCCTGCCAGGTCCCTCGGACCTGGTCGTCGCGTGCCCTCCCAAGAGGAGCCAAGGTATGAAGGTCGTTTGAACGTCAAGGGGGACTCCTGAGCATCGCGACTCAGGAGCCTAACTGGCCACGTAGCCCCTCACTCCTTGGTCCGTGCTGGTGATCCGGATGGTCCAATGACGACTGAGGTATGCGCGGGGTCGGGCCCTGCCGACGTAGAACACTAGGCCTACTCCCACATCTCCTTTCTATAAGCTGTTTGCGCGTCAAGGGGGACTCCTGAGCATCGCGACTCAGGAGCCTAACTGACCATGTAGCCCCTCACTCCTTGGTCCGTCTTGGTGATCCAGACGGCCCAATGGCGGCTGAGGTATGCGCGGGGTCGGGCCCTGCCGATGTAGAACGTAAAGCGAATGGGAAGGAAATCGCAAAATCCCAAGCAAATATTAGAAGACATATTGTTCTTCCAAATACCAAACGCAAGTTCAAATGCCTCCACGAGGCATGGTGCATATCGCAGGAGCTAAACAGGAAAGGAGCCACCAGCAGGTCACCTCGTCATCCCTGGACGCCACTGTCGCCCGCAAGGGATGCTTCTCCCGTAGCGACACGGCCCTCACCTGCATCGCCCATCGGAGTTGCAGGATCAGCAGCACCGCCAGTTGAGGGTCCGTGATCGAAGGTGCAGAACCTCTTCAGCAGGGCCTCCTCCTGACCTTTCACAACGTCGGCAGCAGCTGTGCAGTGCTCGGCGTCCACAGGCTCCAGCAGCTCGTCGTGGTGGGCGACAGGATCACGAAGATGGAGGTGACTAAAGACGCACGTCAGTGCGGCTGAGGAAAGGATGCGGGCTTCTGCCTCTGCCAAGGGGCCGATACCTCTCACGACTTCCTCAAGTGCCCCGACCAGATAAGGAAGCAGCTAGGTTGGGCCCTCGTCGTCGGTGGCCAACGGCTCCTCCAAGCCCTTCTCGTAGAGTAACTGCAGCGCTGCGCAAGACCTCTCCTCGAGGAGCTTGAAGGTCGTTCAGTCTTCGGCCAAGACCTGTGCCTTGGCCTCTAGCTCGGCCTTGTCCGCCTCCACCTTCTGCTCCAGCTTCTCCAACCGGCTGCGCTTTGCAGCCTGTGCCTCTGCCAATTGCCTCAGCTTGGCATCGCGACCCTTGACGGCGTCCTCCCGGGCCTTCATCTTCTCCTCCTCCACCCTGCGGCCCTGAGCTTCGTCCATGCGCTCACTGCGCATGGTCTTCAGTTCATCCCCCAGCAGCCGGCAGCGATCTTGGGCGGCTCCGGCATCCTTCAGCACTGCCTCGCGGGCAGCCGCAGCTTGGGTGATGGCCTGCTTGTCCTTCTTGGAGTCCATAGCAGCCTGGCTCAGCACCGCCCGAACGGCCACATCGGAATGGAGCCAGCCAGAGATCAGCTCGAGGCGCCTGGCCACCAGGCGATGGTCGGTGCCTTGAAGATCCTCCCGCAACAAGGTCAGTATAGAAAGAGTGCACTCCAGGATGTTGGAGGAGGCAGAAGGATCCGTGGTCAGCGAACAGCGGATGAAGGAAGAGGCAGCATCGTCACGATGGCTTGGGAGGCTGAGGGCTCCTGAGCTTTGGGGACCTCAGCAACCGAGCCGGACGCTGGCACCTTTGGTGCCAACGGGGCCATGGGGGCTGCCTCCTCCTGAGGATGCTCCCCCAAGTTTCGTGAGGACGACCGGGCCGGGGAAGCACGAGCACCGCCACCGTCTTTCCCTGCGGAGGAGGGAGCGACCGCCGCGGGTGGTTTGGTCCCGGGTAGTGCCACCGTGCCCTCCTTCCTCCTCTTCGCCGCGGGTGTCGGCCTAGCCAAGCAGCAGAAGGCGTCAAGAATCAGTAGCAGAAGCAGGAACAAGGCAAGAAAAGAATACTCACTGGTCCACCATGGTGTAGTCCCTTTGCTTCCTGAGCTTGAAGCCTGAGAGCCTCCCAGCCAGAGGCACGGGCGTAAGGGCTCTAGGCGCAGAAGAGGGGGTAGCAGGCAGGTTGGAAGCAGCCTCAGGCAGCGGCACAACAGGGGCGTCGTCTCGGGAGACCACCGCCGAACTTCCTCTCGTCGGGATCTCGACCGACGACTTCCTCCCAGGACTAACCTTGGACTTTGAGGAGCCCCCTGCAGGATGTAGCTCCTCCCCTTCCAGGAGGACATTGTCCTCGTCATCATCATTAGGCAGGGTGCGGAGGATGTCAGCCTTGTATAAGGGGGAGGTCTCCCCCGCCCCTTCGCGGGTCGCCTCCGAGTCGCGCTCCTCCTCTTCATCTTCTTCCTCCCCACCCTCCTCACGAGAATCGCCGAAAGACACGACCAACAGAGTTGTCGCCACCAGGATGTTTGTGGGCGCAGGCGGCACGAGCCCACGCTCATCGAAGGCAGGTAGAGCGGCGACAACCTCCGCCCCATCCGGGCGGCTGTACAAAGGAACAAGGCCATCAGGTGGGTACCCTTGGTCGTCCCCGACCAAGGAACAAAGAGCCGAGCGCAATTCCTCATCGTAAAGGAGCTCCAGGCGCAGGCGGAGGTCGTCCCCTTCGTCTCCAAGTTTCCACAGTGGGCGCCACTGGAGGGGAGCCACGCGTTGCGCCATGAATTCTTGCGCAATCATGCCCCCCGTCAGCTTCGCCATTCTCTAATCGCCAGGCTTCAGGTCGGCGGTCATCTTCTCCAGCACCCGCATCGCCCGCGGGTCGGTGAGCTTCACGCGAAGCCATCCCTCATGGGACACAGGCATCTCCGACGGCAGCACAAGCCGGGGGTGGACGCGCTTGGCGTCCATCAGGACCCACTTGCTCCTGAAGCCCTCGAGCTTCTTCCCGGCCTTCGAGATGGCATTGGTCTTGTTGGCCTCGACGAAGCCAATGCACCCCGAGCAGGGGCCCTCCTTAAGCCGGAGAAAGAAGAAGTGGTGCAGCAGCGCCACAGACGGCATCACCCTAACATACGCCTCGTAGTAGAGGGCGAAAATCGACAGAAGAAGGACGGAGTTGGGATGAAGATGGAGGGCGTGGATCTTGTAGTGACTGAGGACGGAGTAGAAGAAGTCGGAGAAGGGGGGAACCAACCCGGTGACGATGCTACTCGTGAAGAAGGGGTAGAAGGTGCTGCCAGAATCCTCAGGCTTGGCAGAGCCGACCCGGAGCACAGTCTTCCTCTCCTTGTCACCCTCCATCGTCATCAAGCGCATGACGGCCAGATTCTTCTCCGACATGCTTGGCGCATCGAGCACGGGCTCGTACCAGGATGACGAAGGGGTAGCCCGGGATTTCTTGGGCGCCATCAATAGCAAGCTCGAAGGTCTGGGTGGATCTGGAGTCTCTCATAGTGAAGGGCAAGAAAGGGGATTTGGAGCAAGATGAAGGAAAGCAATGAAGGCAAACATAGCCCGTGCTAGCCTTTTGTCAAGTGGGCAGTTGTCGAGGCAGCGTGGGGAAGCAGAGACGCCCACGACCAACCAACCGCCACGTGTCAACCGGGGCCGTAGGCTGTTAGGTCCCGCGGCGCTCCGCACTTGCCCTTTGGCTTCACCTCGAAGCCAAGCTCGAGCGCGTCTTGGGCCCGGGGGCTACCGTCGGCGTCCTGGGAACGGGAGTCCCTGGACTTGCCTGCCTGCGGCCCACGGCGTGGCTCCACCAGCGGCCCTGTATGGCCCATCTTCACCAGCAAGCACTCAAGACCCTCGCGAGGGGCCAAGACTCGCGTGGCGAACGATGCAAGACCTCCTCTGGGGTGGCCTCACCAGGCTGGCTCGCTAGGGGCAGAGAGATCAAGGCAAGGGGCACCTCGCGAGGTCCCCGTGATGCAAGCCATGACGACCAAGGCCAGGCGGGAACCAGGCGGGCGCCAGCGCGCGTAGTGTCCTCGTTTCCTCTTTGGTGCTAAAGAGGCAAGCGTAGGCGCGGAGTCCTGAGGCGTCAAGCAAAGGTTTCCGTATCGGTGCAACAAGACCAAGACTAGTAGGACGGCAGGACGGAGGTCACCGTGGAGCCCAGGACGGCGTCACCACCAAAGCCTTTGGCAGGCGAAGACCAGCTTTTGTCAGGATAGCTTGTACCAGCTGTCCCCCTTCAAACTCGCCGTTGTGGGATCCCTTCCCGCCTAATATTTGGGGAGAGGACCCGTGCCTCTATAAATAGGACTAGCCACCACCTTAGAAGGAGGACGATCCTCTACGGCATCAACTCACAAAGCACAAGAGCACCTCTCCTCAGGAGGTTGTTCTTCCCTTGTAACTGTTCATCCCCAGCCCAGAGGCAATCCACCACACCACACTGGAGTAGGGTATTACACCGCATCGGTGGTCCGAACCAGTACAAATCTCGTGTCCCTTGTTCTGCGGGTTCGATGCGCTAAGACTTGAGATTGCGGTGAGGGTGAGAGCTAGAGGGGAAGAGATCTTCGTGCGCACCCCACTGTTCGAACCTCAAGGGTTTTGCCGGAACCCGAAATCCGGCAGCGCTGACTAGCTCGGCGATGCGGTCCAGCCAGTCTTCGTAGAGGTCATTGATGGGGCAGTAGCGCAGGAGCTCACGCGCCATGAGCAACGCAACCTGCGCGTTCGCCGGCTCATGACGAGCATGGGATGATGAGCCGGCCGGGGTCAGCGATGGTGTGGTGGTGCATCCATCTCGCCGCATAGAGGGATGCTGCGACGAAGCTTGCTGCTCATGCCCCGCCGAGCCGGTGATGGCGTTGGCGGAAGGTGATGGAGAACGACGGGGAGGCCCGCCGACGGGCGCTGTTTGGGCGACGCGCGCGGCGAGAGCGGCTCGACGCTCAGCACGGGCTCGGCGAGAATCTGCCATGGAGACGGTGGAGCGGCGGCGAGTCTGTCGACGGGAGAGAAGCTTCGATGCACCCTACCTAGCGTGCCAAATGTCGGATTCTGGGCTCCGCAGACCCTTGAGAGGTTCGAACACTGGGGTACGTACGAAGGACTCCTTCTCCCCAACCTACCGGCCCAATGATTCCACAGCCTAGCTCGACGAACCCAAGTGACAAGAGACACAGCAGTTTATCCTGGTTCGGGACACCTTGCGGTGTAATACCCTACTCCAGCTTTGTGGTGGATTGCCTCGAGGGGTTGAGGATGAACTAGTACAGTGGTCGAGCAGCCTCATGAGGTGAGGTGTTCTTGAGCTCGGTGAGCTGGTGGGTGTGAGGTTGGCCTGAATGATCCAATCCCCCTCTCTGGTGGTGGCTAAGTCCTATTTATAGTGGCCTTGGTCCTCTTCCCAAATGTAGGCAGGAAGGGATCCCACCACGGCCATATTCAAAGGGAGACAACTAGTACAAGTTATCCTGACAAAAGTAGTCTTCGCCTGCAAAGCCTCTAGTGGTGACGCTTTAGTGGGCTCCGCGATGACCTCCGTCATGTCATGCTGGCGGTCTTGGTCTTGTTGCACCAATATGGAAACCTTTGCCTAATTCCTAGGGACTTCGCGCCTGCGCTTGCCCCCTTGGCACCAAAGGGGAAACTGGTACGCTGCGCCCACTGGAGCCCGCCTGGCCTTGGTCGTCATGGCTCACGTGATGTGAACCTCGCGAGGTGCACCTTTCCTTGACATCTCCGCTCCTCAGGAGGCAGCCTAGTATGGCCACCCCCCGTGGGAGGTCTTTGTGTCATCTGCCTCGCGAGGCTTGGTCCCTCGCGAGGGTCTTGAGTCGTTGCTACTAGAACTGGGCCGTACCGGGCCGCTGATGGAGCCACGACGCGGGCCGTAGGTAGGCAAGTCTGGGTACCCCTATTCCCAGGATGCCGACACTTATGAGATTTTTTGTTTCTTGGTTGGTCTCTTCTCAATCTTTTGCTAGCCTTCATTTTGCACTAAGTATGATCACTAGTTGTGCATCCAAAATCCTTTAAACCAATTTTGCCACATGAGTCCACTATACCTACCTATATGCGGTATTCTTTTGCCGTTCTAAGCAAATTTGTATGTGCCATCTCTAATTTTTGAAAATAAACTCCATCTTTTGTGTGCCCGTACCGCTCATGAAACAGTAGGGGGTGGCTTATATATTTCCATGCTAGATGTGTTATTCTCACGATGAGTGTTTATTCACTTGTTATTGCACAAGAGTACGACAAAGGTTTTAGGGATGCCCAGTCCCTAAATGAAAAATGAATTTACTTTATGTTGTCAAACAATAATTCCTTGGAAAGTGTTGGTATGGAAGGCACCCATGGATACGACTAGCCATGGAAAGTGAAAGTATGGTGGAAAAAGGAATAAACTTTATTTTCTATTTGGGAACCGCCTATGATATATCCTTCATGGAAAGTATTGGGAACTACTCGGTCGTTTTCGTTGACAGGAAAAGCATGCCTCCCAAAATGTTTTATCTCTATGTTTTTCGCTTTGAGCTCTAGCACCTCTACAAATCCCTACTTCCCTCTACAAAGGACCTTTCTTTGACTTTATGCAATTTTTATTTTTACTTGAGTCTCCATCTTAAGGGGCGGTATGATCATACTTGAGCATTGGGTGTAGCTAATATGCGAGTGTGTTTCATGAATGGACCAGTGAATGAGCATAATGGGCTAGGGATAACTTGCTTTAGCATTGATATTTGGAAAGACATGGTTGCTTGTTGATATGCTTGAGTATTAAAGTCCTCATGTCAAAACTAGACTATTGCTTTGAACCATATAAAAGTCCAATTGTCCATGCTATAAAAGAAAGAATATGCGATGAACATGTTAGGCAGCATTCCACATCAAAAATTCTATTTTTATCATTTAACTACTCGAGGACGAGCAGGAATTAAGCTTGGGGATGCTTATACGTCTCCAACGTATCTATAATTTTTTATTGTTCCATGTTGTTATATTATCATTCTTCGATGTTTTACAATCATTTTATAGTCATTTTATATCATTTTTGGTACTAACCTATTGACATAGTGCCCAGTGCCAGTTGCTGTTTTATGCTTGTTTTTTACATCATAGGAAATCAATACCAAACGGAGTCCAAACACAGCGAAACTTTTTGTGGATTTTTTTGGACCAGAAGAGATCCAGTGGGCCAAAGAAGTACCGAAGAGGGAGCGCGAGGTGAGCACAACACACCTGGGCACGCCTGGAGGCCCAGGCGTGCCCACCTCGGTGGCCTCCCGCACCGCCTCTTTGCTCTATAAATACCCTATTATTGCAGAAACCCTAGGGGAGTCGACGAAAATCAATTCCAGCCGCCGCAAGTTCCAGAAACACTAGATACAATCTAGACACCATCACGGAGGGGTTCATCATGTCCATTGGTGCCTCTCCGATGATGCGTGAGTAGTCACTTGTAGACCTTCGGGTCCGTAGTCAGTAGCTAGATGGTTTCCTCTCTCTTGTTTGATTCTCAATACAGTGGTCTCTTGGAGATCCATATGCTGTAATTCTTTTTGCGCTGTGTTTGTTGGGATCCGATGAACTTTGAGTTTATGATCAGATCTATGTTTTTATCCATGAAAGTTATTTGAGTCTTTTGATCTCTTATATGCCTGATTTCTTATAGGCTCGTATTTCCTCTCCGATATTTGGGTTTTGTTTGGCCAACTTGATCTATTTATCTTGCAATGGGAAGAGGTGCTTTGTGATGGGTTTGATCTTATGGTGCTTGATCCCAGTGATAGAAGGGGAACCGGCACGTATGTATCGTTGCTATTAAGGATAACAAAATGGGGTGTATTTCTACATAAATAGATCTTGTCTACATCATGTCATTGTTCTTATTGCATTACTCCATTTCTCCATGAACTTAATACACAGATGCATGCTGGATAGCGGTCGATGTGTGGAGTAATAGTAGTAGATGCAGGCAGGAGTCGGTCCACTAATCTTGGACGTGATGCCTATAGAATGATCATTGCCTACATATCATGACGGTTATTTGAAGTTATATCAATTGCCCGACAGTAATTCGTTTACCCACTATTTCCTATTTTTCTCGAGAGAAGCCACTAGTGAAATCTACGGCCCTTGGGTCTCTTTTTTATTATATTTGCCTTTGCGATATATTTTTATTTGACTTTATTTTCAGATCTATTAATTCAAAAAAACCAAAAATATCTCGCTGAATTTTATTTAGTTTTATTTGCATTTATCAATATACTACAATTTTTATCCCGTCTACTTGCCAATTTCTGGCACCGTTACCCGAAAGGGATTGACAACCCCTTTAATACGTTGGGTTGCGAGTATTTGTTATTTGTGTGTAGGTGTCATTCACGTAGTGTTGCGTGGTTCTCCTACTGGTTCGATAACCTTGGTCTCATCATTAAGGGAAATACCTACCATTGTTGTGTTGCATCATCCCTTCCTCTTTGGATAAATACCGACGTAGTTCAAGATGACATCACATACCGCAAAACGGAACTCCACGGGGGTTACTGTTCATCCACTGTCTACTGCCTCGCTCCAGCCTCCACGGGCTACTGTTCATCCACCGTCGACTTCCTCGAGCCTCCACCTACTACTTTTCATCTACTGCCATCTTCCTCCAACCTCCACCAGCTACTGTTCACCATAGGGTCCTGTTCATCCAGCCTCCACCGGCTACTGTTCAACCAGCCCTCTCCACGGGGTCATGTTCAACCAGCCCTGCACGGGCTACTGTTCAACCAGCCCTCTCCACGGGCTACTGTTCAACCACCCCTCCAATGGCTACTATTCATCCAGCCCTCCACGGGGTCCTATTCATCCACCCCCAACCAGTTCGATTGGCGTCCTATTTATCCAGCGGTAATGGCCTCTACTACCATAGGGTCCTGTTCATCCAACCCCCACCGGGAACTGTTCATCCAACCCCCAACAACGCTCACTATTCATCAAGACGCAGCAGGTTTGATCGGCTTCAGTTAGCAGTAGTAGCGAAGGAATCGCTCGGGTTCAGTTAACATCCAAGGATTGTTCGCTAGGGTTCAATAATGAAGCAAGTGCAATCGCTCACGTTCAGTAAGCGAACACCTCGCTCGGGTTCAGTGAGAGCCCAACGCCTTGCACACACGCGCACACGTGTACGAGAGAAACACGCAAACTTCCATGCATTCCTTGGCCCCGAACACCCACCGTAACCGGGAACTCCCCAAAAGTTTCCTCGCCCTCGCTTCTACCATGATTTTTCCATCATGGACGGCCCAAAGAATGTCATGCAAGAGCGTCTCTAGCCCGCCCACAATGAAAAACCCGTTTTCTGTCATGATTTTTTGTCATAGAAGTAGGAGCCCACCACATCTATGATGATACCGGGTTTTGTCACAATTATCGTCATAGAAGTGTCATAAGCATGACAGAAAAAAATTCGTTCGGCCCAAAGTGTCACAGATGTGTCTTTTTTGTAGTGCAAAGAAGAAAGTAGCCAGGTGGTGCAGCGGCCCCAAGGAGAGGCGTGTGTGCTTTCAGCATCGCCATGTCAAGACCGTGCGCCGCCGGAGGTGGTGGTGCGCGAGCGTCAAGATCAGGCTCCTCCTTAGCGGCAGGCTCCTGTGAGCACGACAGGGTGCCGTGCGTTCACCCTAGAGCTACACCGCGTCGTCTGGCCCGGCAAGTTCAAGCCGGATCTGCCTTCGCGTTACGATGGCACCCCTGATCCCGCTGAGTTCCTCTAGCTCTATGAGCTGAGCATCGAGGCGGCGAACGGCAACGACAAAGTCATGGCGAACTGGTTTCCCATGTCCCTCAAGGACGGCACGCGCTCGTGGCTCCTAAACCTTCCGGTGGGATCGATCTCCTCCCCGGACGAACTACGCGAGCACTTCATCGCCAACTTCCAGGGCACTCGTGACCGTGCTCCCGCGGCGGGCGATGATGTCTACTACACAACCTTCTTCTTGTAGACGTTGTTGGGCCTCCAAGTGCAGAGGTTTGTAGGACAGTAGCAAATTTCCCTCAAGTGGATGACCTAAGGTTTATCAATCCGTAGGAGGCGTAGGATGAAGATGGTGTCTCTCAAGCAACCCAGCAACCAAATAACAAAGAGTCTCTTATGTCCCCAACACACCCAATACAATGGTAAATTGTATAGGTGCACTAGTTCGGCGAAGAGATGGTGATACAAGTGGTATATGGATAGTAGATATGGGTTTTTGTAATTTGAAAATATAAAAACAGCAAGGTAACTAATGATAAAAGTGAGCGTAAACGGTATTGCAATGCGTTGAAACAAGGCCTAGGGTTCATACTTTCACTAGTGCAAGTCCTCTCAACAATAATAACATAATTGGATCACATAACTATCCCTCAACATGCAACAAAGAGTCACTCGAAAGTCACTAATAGCAGAGAACGAACGAAGAGATTATGGTAGGGTACGAAACCATCTCAAAGTTATTCTTTCCAATCAATCCGTTGGGCTATTCCTATAAGTGTCACAAACAGCCCTAGAGTTCGTACTAGAATAACACCTTAAGACACAAATCAACCAAAACCCTAATGTCACCTAGATACTCCAATGTCACCTCAAGTATCCGTGGGTATGATTATACGATATGCATCACACAATCTCAGATTCATCTATTCAACCAACACAAAGGACCTCAAGGAGTGCCCCAAAGTTTCTACCAGAGAATCACGACGAAAACGTGTGCCAACCCCTATGCATAGGTTCATGGGCGGAACCCGCAAGTTGATCACCAAATCATACATCAAGTGAATCACGTGGTATCCCATTGTCACCACGGATACGCACGGCAAGACATACATCAAGTGTTCTCAAATCTTTAAAGAGTCAATCTGATAAGATAACTTCAAAGGGGAAACTCAATTCATTACAAGAGAGTAGAGGGGGAGAAAACATCATAAGATCCAACTATAATAGCAAAGCTCACGATACATCAAGATTGTACCAACTCAAGAACATGAGAGAGAGAGAGATCAAACACATAGCTACTGGTACATACCCTCAGCCCTGAGGGAGAACTACTCCCTCCTCGTCATGGAGAGCACCAGGATGATGAAGATGGCCACCGGAGAGGGATTGCACCCTCCGGCAGGGTGCCGGAATGGGTCTAGATTGGTTCTCGGTGGCTACGGAGGCTTCTGGTGGCGGAACTCCCGCTCTATTGTGTGTTCTGGAAGTTTTAGGGTACGTGAGTATATATGGGTGAAGGAAGTACGTCGGTGGAGCTTCGGGGGCCCTACGAGGCAGGGGGGCGCGCCCTAGGGGGGGCGCCCCCACCCTCGTGAGCACCTCCCATGGCTCCTGACATGGGGTCCAAGTCCATCCGGTAGCTTTCCTTCCAAAAATAATTTCTCCAGTTGATTTCGTTCCGTTTCGACTCCATTTAATATTCCTTTTCTTCGAAACACTGAAATAGGCAAAAAACAACAATTCTCGGCTGGGCCTCCGGTTAATAGGTTAGTCCCACAAACAATATAAAAGTGGATAATAAAGCCCAATATTGCCCAAAATAGTAGATAACATAGCATGGAGCAATCAAAAATTATAGATACGTTGGAGACGTATCAAGCATCCCCAAGCTTAATTCCTGCTCGTCCTCGAGTAGGTAAATGATAAAAACAGAATTTTTGATGCGGAGTGCTACTTGGCATAATTTTAATGTAATTCTTCTTAATTGTGGCATGAATATTCAGATCCAAAAGATTCAAGACAAAAGTTCATATTGACATAAAAATAATAATACTTCAAGCATAATAACAAAGCAATTATGTCTTCTCAAAATAACATGGCCAAAGAAATCTATCCCTACAAAATCATATAGTCTGGCTATGCTCTATCTTCACCACACAAAGTATTTAAATCATGCACAACCCCGATGACAAGCCAAGAAATTGTTTCATACTTTTGACATTTTCAAAACTTTTTCGATCTTCACGCAATACATGAGCGTGAGCCATGGATATAGCACTATATGTGGAATAGAATGGTGGTTGTGGAGAAGACAAAAAGAGGGGAAGATAGTCTCACATCAACTAGGCGTATCAACGAGCTATGGAGATGCCCATCAATAGATATCAATGTGAGTGAGTAGGGATTGCCATGCAACGGATGCACTAGAGCTATAAGTATATGGAAGCTCAACAAAAGAAACTAAGTGGGTGTGCATCCAACTCGCTTGCTCACGAAGACCTAGGGCATTTGAGGAGGCCCATTGTTGGAATATACAAGCCAAGTTCTATAATGTAAAATTCCCACTAGTATATGAAAGTGACAACATAGGAGACTCTCTATTATGAAGATCATGGTGCTACTTTGAAGCACAAGTGTGGTAAAAGGATAGTAGCATTGCCCCTTCTCTCTTTTTCTCTCATTATTTTTTTATTTTTTATTTTTTTATTTGGGCCTTCTCTTTTTTTCATGGCATCTTTTCTCTCTTTTTTTATTTGGGCTTCTTTGGCCTCTTTTATTTATTTATTTATTTATTTATTTTCGTCCGGAGTCTCATCCTGACTTGTGGGGGAATCATAGTCTCCATCGTCCTTTCCTCACTGGGACAATGCTCTAATAATGATGATCATCACAATTTTATTTACTTACAACTCAAGAATTACAAATCGATACTTAGAACAAGATATGACTCTATATGAATGCCTCCGGCGGTGTATCGGGATGTGCAATGATGCATGAGTGACATGTATGAAAGAATTATGAACGGTGGCTTTGCCACAAATACGATGTCAACTACATGATCATGCAAAGCAGTATGACAATGATGAAGCGTGTCATAACAAACGGAATGGTGGAAAGTTGCATGGCAATATATCTCGGAATGGCTATGGAAATGCCATAATAGGTAGGTATGGTGGCTGTTTTGAGGAAGGTATATGGTGGGTGAATGATACCGGCGAAAGGTGCGCGGTATTAGAGAGGCTAGCAAAGGTGGAAGGGTGAGAGTGTGTATAATCCATGGACTCAACATTAGTCATAAAGAACTCATATACTTATTGCAAAAATCTACAAGTTATCAAAGCGAAGTATTACGCGCATGCTCCTAGGGGGATAGATTGGTAGGAAAAGACCATCTCTCGTCCCCGACCGCCACTCATAAGGAAGGCAATCAATAAATAAATCATGCTCCGACTTCATCACATAATAGTTCACCATACGTGCATGCTACGGGAATCACAAACTTCAACACAAGTATTTCTCAAATTCACAACTACTCAACTAGCATGACTCTAATATCACCATCTTCATATCTCAAAACAATTATCAAGTATCAAACTTCACTTAGTATTGAACACACTCATAAGAGAATTTTATTATTCTTCTTGTATACATAGCATATTAGGATTATTTAAGAAAATTACAATGCTATTTAAGACTCTCAAAATAATCTAAGTGAAGCATGAGAGATCAATAGTTTCTATAAAAAAATCTACCACCGTGCTCTAAAAGATATAAGTAAAGCACTAGAGCAAATGACAAACTACTCCGAAAGATATAAGTGAAGATCAATGAGTAGTCGAATAATTATGCAACTATGTGAAGACTCTCTAACATTTAAGAATTTCAGATCTTGGTATTTTATTCAAACAGCAAGCAAAGCAAAAGAAAATAACATTCTAAGAATAGCAAACATCATGTGAAGAAGCAAAAACTTTGGATGAACCGATACTAACCGATAGTTGTTGAAGAAGAAAGGTGGGATGCCAACCGGGGCATCCCCAAGCTTAGACGCTTGAGAATTCTTGAAATATTATCTTGGGATGCCTTGGGCATCCCCAATCTTGAGCTTTTGTGTCTCCTTAATTCCTCTCATATCACAGTCTCCCTAAATCTCAAAAGCTTCATCCACACAAAACTCAACAAGGACTCGTGAGATAAGTTAGTATAAACCATTGCCAAAACCTTATTATACTCTACTGTAGAAAATCACTAAAATTATTATTGAACATTGAATACTAAAGGCCTCTGCATATTTAATAGTCCTATCCTCAAATAGAATCATTAAATAAGCAAACATATGCAAACAATGCAAACATAACAGCAATCTGCCTAAACAGGATAGTCTGTAAAGAATGCAGCAACATCGATACTTCCCTAGCTCCAAAAATTATGAAATAAAATTTCCACTGTAGTAAATTTATCAGATCTTAATATTCAAAAGCTTTCAACATTTTACCACATTCTGAATTTTCTATGGAATTATTGCAACAGCGGTAAACTTTCTGTTTTCAAACAGCAACATGTACACTTGTAACATAGGCATAGTAAAGGCTATCAATGCCACTTTTATTGAAATAAAAGATGCAAAACATTGTTCTAAATAACAGCAAGAAAATCTTAACAAAAATAAATTGACGCTCCAAGAAAAACACATATCATGTGGTGAATAAAAATATAGCTCCAAGTAAAGTTACCGATGAACGAAGACGAAAGAGGGGATGGCTTCCGGGGCATCCCCAAGCTTAGGCTCTTGGTTGTCCTTGAATATTACCTTGGGGTGCCTTGGGAATCCCCAAGGTTAGTCTCTTGCCACTCCTTATTCCATAGTCCATCGAATCCTTACCCAAAACATGAAAACTTCACAACACAAAACTTAACAGAAAACTCGTAAGCTCCGTTAATATAAGAAAATAAATCACCACTTCAAGGTACTGTAATGAACTCATTCTTCATTTATATTGGTGTTAAACCTACTGTATTCCAACTTATCTATGGTTCATACCCTCCGATACTACTCATAGATTCATCAAAATGAGTAAACAACACATGAAAAACAGAATCTGTCAAAAACAGAACAGTCTGTAGTAATCTGGATAAATTCTCAAATAAATTTATGGACCTGAGTAATTTATCTATTAATCATCTGCAAAAAGAATTAACTAAATATCATTCTCCAAATAAAAATGGCAGCAATTCTCGTGAGCGCTAAAGTTTCTGTTTTTTTACAGCATGATCATAAAGACTTCCCCCAAGTCTTCCCAAAGGTTCTACATGGCACAAACACTAATTAAAAGCATAAAACCACATCTAAACAGAGGCTAGATGAATTATGTATTACTAAACAGGAGCAAAAAGTATGGAATAAAAATAAAATTGGTTTGTCTCCCAACAAGCACTATCGTTTAACGCCCCTAGCTAGGCTTGATGATTTCAATGATGCTCACATAAAGGATAAGAATTGAAACATAAAGACAGCATCAAGAAGAATATTACTAGCACATTTAATTCTAACCCACTTCCTACGCATAGGGATTTTGTGAGCAAACAACTTGTGGGAACAAGAATCAACTTGCATAGGAAGGTAAAACAAGCATAACTTCAAAATTTTAAGCACATAGAGAGGAAACTTGATATTATTGCAATTCCTACAAGCATATATTCCTCCCTCATAATAATTTTCAGTAGCATCATGAATGAATTCAACAATATAACCAGCACCTAAATCATTCTTTTCATGATCTACAAGCATAGAAATTTTACTACTCTCCACATAAGCAAAATTCTTCTAACGAATAATAGTGGGAGCAAACTCAACAAAATAATTATCATGTGATTGAAAATTAAGATCAAGATGACAAGTTCATGGTTATCATTATTCTTTGAAGCATACGTGTCATCACAATAATCATCATATATAGGAGGCATGCTTTCATCATAGTAAATTTGCTCATCAAAGCTTGGGGGACAAAAAATATCATCTTCATCAAACATAGCTTCCCCAAGCTTGTGGCTTTGCATATCATTAGCATCATGAATATTCAAGGAATTCATACTAACAACATTGCAATCATGCTCATCATTCAAATATTTAGTGCCAAACATTTTAATGCATTCTTCTTCTAACACTTTGGCACAATTTTCCTTTCCATCATACTCACAAAAGATATTAAAAAGATGAAGCGTATGAGGAAAACTTAATTCCATTTTTTGTAGTTTTCTTTTATAAACTAAACTAGTGCTAAAACAAGAAACTAACAGACTCGATTGCAAGATATAAAGATATACCTTCAAGCGCTAACCTCCCCGGCAACGGTGCTAGAAAAGAGCTTGATGTCTACTACACAACCTTCTTCTTGTAGACGTTGTTGGGCCTCCAAGTGCAGAGGTTTGTAGGACAGTAGCAAATTTCCCTCAAGTGGATTACCTAAGGTTTATCAATCCGTAGGACGCGTAGGATGAAGATGGTCTCTCTCAAGCAACCCTGCAACCAAATAACAAAGAGTCTCTTGTGTCCCCAACACACCCAATACAATGGTAAATTGTATAGGTGCACTAGTTCGGCGAAGAGATGGTGATACAAGTGGTATATGGATAGTAGATATGGGTTTTTGTAATCTGAAAATATAAAAACAGCAAGGTAACTAATGATAGAAGTGAGCGTAAACGGTATTGCAATGCGTTGAACAAGGCCTAGGGTTCATACTTTCACTAGTGCAAGTCCTCTCAACAATAATAACATAATTGGATCACATAACTATCCCTCAACATGCAACAAAGAGTCACTCCAAATTCACTAATAGCAGAGAACGAACGAAGAGATTATGGTAGGGTACGAAACCACCTCAAAGTTATTCTTTCCAATCAATCCGTTGGGCTATTCCTATAAGTGTCACAAACAGACCTAGAGTTCGTACTAGAATAACACCTTAAGACACAAATCAACCAAAACCCTAATGTCACCTAGATACTCCAATGTCACCTCAAATATCCGTGGGTATGATTATACGATATGCATCACACAATCTCAGATTCATCTATTCAACCAACACAAAGGACCTCAAGGAGTGCCCCAAAGTTTCTACCGGAGAATCACGACGAAAACATGTGGCAACCCCTATGCATAGGTTCATGGGCGAAACCCACAAGTTGATCACCAAAACATACATCAAGTGAATCACGTGGTATCCCATTGTCACCACGAATACGCACGGCAAGACATACATCAAGTGTTCTCAAATCTTTAAAGACTCAATCCGATAAGATAACTTCAAAGGGGAAACTCAATTCATTACAAGAGAGTAGAGGGAGGAGAAAACATCATAAGATCCAACTATAATAGCAAAGCTTGCGATACATCAAGATCGTACCACCTCTAGAACACGAGAGAGATAGATCAAACACATAGCTACTGGTACATACCCTCAGCCCCGAGGGAGAACTAATCCCTCCTCGTCATGGAGAGCACGGGGATGATGATGATGGCCACCGGAGAGGGATTTCCCCCTCCGGCAGGGTGCCGGAACGGGTCTAGATTGGTTTTCGGTGGCTACGGAGGCTTCTGGCGGCAGAACTCCCGATCTATTGTCTGTTCTGGAAGTTTTAGGGTACGTGAGTATATATGGGTGCAGGAAGTACGTCGGTGGAGCTTCGGGGGCCCCACGAGGCAGGGGGCGCGCTCTAGGGGGGCGGCCCGACCATCGTGAGCACCTCCCTTCGCTCCTGACGTGGGGTCCAAGTCCATCCGGTAGCTTTCCTTCCAAAAATAACTTCTCCAGTTGATTTCGTTCCGTTTTCGACTCCGTTTGATATTCCTTTTCTTTGAAACACTAAAATAGGCAAAAAACAGCAATTCTAGGCTGGGCCTCCGGTTAATAGGTTAGTCCCAAAAATAATATAAAAGTGGATAATAAAGCCCAATATTGCCCAAAACAGTAGATAACATAGAATGGAGCAATCAAAAATTATAGATACGTTGGAGACGTATCGGGCGACCTGCGGCGCATCAAGCAGCAGCGTGGAGAAACCTTACAGAAATACATACATCGCTTCACCAATGTTCGCCTCAAGATCCCTAAGGTGTCGAACCATCATTTTAGCGTTCACCGATGACGTCCGGGATGTTAAGATGAAGGAAGAGCTCGCCATACACGAAGACCTGTGCTCGGCTCTGGCGATGTTCAACATAGCAACCAGGTGCGCGAGGGTAGTGGAAGGTCGCCTCTCCCTCCTAGAGCTCCCGGAGGCCGATCCTGAAGATAAGAAGGCCAAGGCTAAGGACGTGAAGTGCAAGGGTCTGGCTGTGCTCGCGGCCGAACCAGAGATGAAGCGTGGTTGCGACCACCCCGAATCATCCAAGGGCAGCCGCCCGTCCTGCGTCTTCCACAATGTTCACGGCAACAACACCAACAACTTCTAGGAGCTTAGGGCGATCCGCGACGAGCGCATTGGCCGCCGTCCCGAGCGCAACGACCGTGGCTACGGCCGCGCAGGAGACCGCGGTGGGGGCCACTAGGACAACCGTGACCCCCGCCAGGACTGGCGAGATCAGCCTCGTGAGGACAGCTGGCAGGACCAGGCTCGTGATGGCCCCTAGAGGGACCAGCCTTGTGAGGACCGTCCTCAGGGCAATGCCGGCCTTCCTCCACTGCCGCCGCTGCCAAGGAGGAATGATGACCACCGCCAAGATGATGGAGTCGGGGTTTCCAAGAGCCTCACGTCATTGCCTGCATCCTGGGTGGCGCTCAGGCCCCCACCTCTAGTCGCAGTTCGCTCGCGAGGTGAACGCGGCCCTACCCAAGCTCAAGGCGTCGCGTCCCCTTAGGTGGTACAAGTACGATGTCACCTTCGACTCTACGGGTCAGCTCAAGTGTGCAGCCACCGCTAGCGCACTCCCGATGCTCTGCTCACCGACCATCAGCAACGTCCTCGTCAACAAGACACTCATGGATGGTGGTGTGGGACTCAAAGTCCTCTCCGCTGAGATGTTCGAGAGGCTCCAGGTGCCCTACGACCAGCTCCTCCCCACCAAGCCCTTCTCAGGGGTGACCGACGAATCCACCATTCCCCTAGGATAGATTCATCTCCCTGTCACCTTCAGCAAATGCGACAACTACCACACCAAGCTCATCAACTTCGATGTTGCCCACATTTGCCTCCTGTACAACGCCATCCTCAGGTATCCGGCCCTCGCCAAGTTCATTGCAGTGACTCACCACGGCTACAATGTCCTCAAGATGCCAGGAAGCGGCGGCATCATCACGGTCTCCTGCGAAGAGAAGGACACAGTGTGCTCCCTCGAGCGCGCCTACCAAGCCGCAGCGGTCGAGAACTCAGATGACGAGGGTGTCGTCTGTCCTCCTAAGGCTGTCCCCAAGAAGAAGAAGAAGCGGGTCCTCCTCAAAGGTCTTCAAGAGGCTGGGGCGTCCGATGATCGTGCCTCAAGCCCCGCGCCCACTGCTAGGGCGCCCTTCCCTCTCGCATAGGAAGGCGCGCTCGGCGCCCCACTCAGCACGGGCTTGGGGGCTCTCGTCTGGAGGGCCTCCGACATAGCTAGCATCATGAGGGAGGCGTTCGGGCACCAAGTGGAGGTCTGTTTCAACGCGCACTTCCACGAGCAGGGCGCGAGGTGCTAGGCACTCAAGAGTTCCTCACCAAGGCAATCGAAGAGCTTCAGGAGGCGTGAGCCATGCGCGGCGAGCGCCACCCCGCATCGCTCAGCATAGCTGCTGCCCCTGACATGGGTGGCGAGCTACGCGTCTGCGTCAATATCCCAGGACTCAATAGGGCTGCTTCTCAGGAGCTCTTCTGGCCGTCCCCACATTGGACAGAGTGGGGGCTGCCCCCACACCTATGTCTGCATGCTGTTCGGCCTGCTAAACATGGCTGCCACGCACCAGCACTACATGCAGGGCGTCCTGGCGGCTCACGAGGCCTGGCACCAGGAAATCTTGATGGAGGAGGTGCTAGACCCTCGCGAGCCTCTTGGACCTCCGGAGCCCCACAAGGCTCAGGATCCAGATGACTCGTGAAGAGCGGCCTCTTCAGCATGTGTCATCGGCTGCTCCAACACTTCTACAACAACGGTACCAGATGATTTTTTGGTTTGTTCAATTGAGGGTGCCCCTCGGATTGCATCATCCTCAAGCTGTACGGGTCTGTCCCTGCAGCGTGTATCATTTTGCGCATGTATCAGAACTGGTCTTACCCTTTCATGAGTAGCTTTATATTATCACCTGCATGTCCGGTGCTTCGCCACCATCAATGTCATGTGCCCTCCCAAGCCCGCCCGCGACCGCCTCATGATTAAGGACCGGCACGACGTCTGTGCTCGGGTCCGTCCCTATAGCGTTGCTAAACCCAAGTGGGCGAGCTCTGTCTCGTGGACCAACTCCCGTGTACGTCACCTCCCGTGGTCCTTGGTGCCTTGTTCTCGCATGAGCTAATTGAGAGTGGATGAGTAAGGGCGCATGACCCGGTGCCTTGCCACTATGGGAGCCGCACACCGGTTATCTTTCTTTAGGATTATTGCATGAGAAGACTAGGCACGGCGTCCGTGCTCGGGTCCATCCCTGCAGCGTCGATAAACCCAACAGCTGAGCTCTGTCTGGCGGGTCGGCCCCGTTCACGTCACCTCCTGGGTCGTTGGTGTTTGGCCTTCTCATGCGATGTCCTCCGGAGAGTCACTCGGCGCATGCCACCTAAACATCTTGCATGACCCTTAAAAATGTTCTCAACCAAAAATTTAGGCGTAACATGCCTTGATGTAGGGTCTCGTGAGTCCCGCGCTGGCTCATGGGTGCCCATATACACCTCCTCCAGTCCTGCCGTGCTAGCCACATGTCAGGACGGGGTTGTACACGCCCCGAAGTCTACCACCGAGGGAGCTCCCATCCACACACTAGTGGAAGCCCCATGCTCCGTGCTGGTGGACGACATGGTCAAGGAGCGGCTATGCCCACGCAAGAGTGGAAGCACCATGCTCTGCACTAGTGAATAAACAACTGAGAGAACCCTAGCGGCTAAAGTAACCTCAGGAGGGCCACTAGGCTCGCTCTCTGGCCCCACCACTCCGCTTTCCCTGGGAGGGCCGTGCGAGGGGGCTAGGCACAGGGGCTACGCTCAGGCCATGCCTGACGCACGCCACCTCACCAGGTCTCTCACACCTGGTCTTTTCGCGTCCTGTAAGTGCATCTAGTGTCACCCCTAGTTGGTTTTGTTGTATTGACGACAAACCTAGTTGAGGGAGTAATGTGTTTGTGAGAATTGCAGGATAACACAGGTAGAAGTCCCTCATTGATTCGGTTTTCCTACCAGAGATGACCCCTAAAAATGTATGAAGACATTGAAGTCAAAGGTGGTATGTGAAGACATTCACATTGAAGACTGACAAGAGAAGACATCGCGTGAAGACAATGGAGCGCGAAGACTTAGCAGTTTCGTCATTCTGTGTTTTTCCTTGTTGAGTCATAGGAACCACCGTACTGTTAAGTGGGGTCTAAGAGAACCAGTCAGAATGACTGAAGTGATGCTTAACCAAAATCCTATGTCTTCGAGTGAAGACTATGAGAGCAAATCTTGTCCAAAGTTGGATAAGTCAGCTTTGCTTGTAGCCCAAGTAAAGTTGCCGTGTGTGTTTGAAATCTGACCGTTGGAACACGTGTCAGTTCCTTAGTGACTGAGGGTCATTTCAGACAAATCAGGTCGGGTTTCCTAGTGGCTATAAATAGCCCACCCCCTACAACCATAAACGGTTGGCTGCTCAGAGTTAAAGCACAGCTTTTGTCATTTGAGAGCAACCCACCTCGAAGCTTTTGAGAGAGAATTCCTTGAGAGGATAAAGCCCTAAACACCCAGAGCCAAAGAGTGTTAGGCATCACTTGAGTCTTCCTGTCTGTGTGATCTGAAGACTTATTACACTTGAGGACTGTGAATCCTCCAGCCGGTTAGGCGTCGCGTTCTGAGCATCCAAGAGTCATTGTGGATCGCCGGTGAACGAAGTCTGTGAAGGTTTGGAAGTCTACCTTGAAGACTTACCAGAGTGATTGGGCGAGGACTGGGTGTCCTTAGCTCAAGGGGAATAAGGTGAAGACGAGGTCTTTTGAGTTGAATCTCAGCCTCCCTAACCAGACGTACAGTTGTCACAGCAACTGGAACTGGTCCAACAAATCATTGTCTTCAACGAATCACTGGTTTCATCCTTCCCTTCCCTTTACTTACTGTTGGTCCTTGTGAAGTCATTGTACGATTGCATCACCGTTTGGCTTCACCGAGTGATTACTTGTTCTGATTGGCTTCACGATATCTTCCTACCTGATCCTTACTGCCTAGCTGCTATTAGTCATTGTGCTTTCACTTCATTGAATACTTGACTATGGTTTGCCTAGTGTAGTCTACCTTCCGCTGCATGGTAATAGGTTTATTTCTATCGTTTGTCTTCGAAACTTACATGTTTTTAAGACTTTCATAAAAATCGCCTATTCACCCCCCCTCTAGTCGATCACTAGCACTTTCATGTCCCTCCCAAGCAAAAGCCGGCGAGGAAAGGTATGGGGACTCTCGATTGACACAAATGATGCTCATGTTTCCATCATGAGGGTTGTTCGTACATCAAAGGGGACCTGAGCATCACGACTCAGGGGCCTCACTGGTCAAGTAGCCCCTCACCCCTTGGTCTCGTCCTGGTGATCCGGATGCCCCAACAGCGGTTGAGGTATGCATGGGGCTGGGCCCTGCTGATGCAGAACGCTAAGGCAAACAGAAAGGAAATCAAGCACGGAAAGGAAATCATGGAGTCCTAGCAAGTTATTACAAAAAATAATGTCCCATAAGTTCAAGCAGAAGTTCTCATGCCTCCGTGAGGCACGGTAAATGTTGCAGGGTCAAGCTAGGAGGAAGCCCGACCATCGCCTTCGTTGTCATTGTCGCCCACCTTGGGGAGCCCGTGGTCAACAATGCCGCCACCATCTTCGCCGCCGGCTCCGGTCGCTGCAGCCGCAGGGTCGGGGACGCAGAGGAACTTCTTTAGTAGGGCTTCCACCTGCTTCTTCATGGTCTCGGTGGCAGGATTGCGGGACTCTGGAGCCACCGGCTTGATCAACACACTAGAACAAAGCTTGGGTCCCGGGGGTGGAGGTGGCCGAAGATGCGTGTCGCGGCCGCGGTGCAAAGTGCATGGCACTTCCCCTCCACCATGGAGCCCACTCCGGCGACGATGCCCTAAAGCGCCTCGGCGAGCTTGGGGAGAAGCCCAGCAAGGCCATCCTCCGGAATCGCCAGCGGCTCCTCGTACCCTTCCTCGTAAAGGGAATGCAGCACCGTGCGGGACCTCAACTCAAGGGAGACGAAGGCTTCGCGCCACGCGTCTGCCGCCTTCTCGGCGGCCGCGAAGGTCTTCTCCCTAGCCTCGAGCCGGGCCGTCTCCTCATAGACAAGCTTGGCATGGGACGCCTGGGTCCTGTCCACCTCCTCCTTATGCTTGCCTAGGCGACCATGCTCCGCAGCTTGGTCCTTGGCTGCCTGGGCCAGCTTGGCGTCATGGTCGGCGAGCGCACCCTCCCGGTCCTTAAGCTCCTCCTCCCGTTCTTGGAGGCGACGGGTGTGGGCAACCTGCTCCTCGCGCAGGGCCTTCAGCTCGGCTTCCATCATGTTGCAGCGCTCCTTGGAGGATGCTGCGTCAGCCAGCGCCGCGTCAAGAGCCGCCGTGGCCTTGCCGGCCTCCTTCCTGCCCTCCACGGCAGCAGCCCTCAGCCCGGCCCCAGGCCTTCCTGACAGACGCGTCGGCCTAGAGCCACCCCGAGATCAGCCCCATGCGCCCCATCGCCATGCACCTGTTGGCACCCTAGAGATTGGTCCGGAGCTGGTCCACCGTGGTGTAGGCTTCCTATAGAGCACCGGACCCGGTGAGCGGGCCGCGGTCCTCCAACGCGAGGGCCTGGGAAGGAGGCGGCACAGGTGCCTGGACTGGCGCCGCCATAGTAGGAAGGGCGGCATGGGATTTGGAGCCCCCGAAGCCCCCGCAGGTGCAACCTGGACGGGCGGCTCTGGAGTCTGCTGGCCCACGAAAGCGGCCTCCTCCTGAGGCTGTACGAGTGAGCTCTGAGGGGACCGCTCCATTGTGCGGGAGCACAAGGCAGCCTCCTCCGCCTGTGGCAGGGTTACCGTGGCCGTGGAGGATGGTGTGGCTTCAGGAGTCCCAACTCCCTCCTTCCTCTACTTCACCATAGACTCCACCCTGGTTGCCAGGAGAGGAGCATTGTGGGCATGCTATCAAGGATGGAAAACAAAAACAAGGCAAGATACTTACTCCTCAGCAGCGATGTACGCCCTTTTCCTGGCCAAGGCCAGGCCGCCTCCAATCTTCCTGAGCGCGGGCTTCATCGCGCCCCGAGGGTTGGCGGGGCGCTTGGCAGCTAGCCTCGGTGCGGCGCCGACAGACGGCAAGGTGGAGGCGTCTCCTCGTGGAAGGGACGCCGCCTCGCCCTTCTTCGAAGTCGCTCAGACTAGCCTCCGCAAGGGAGTGGCCCCGGACCTCGTGACGACCCTGGTGGAGCATGGGGATCCCTCGAACGGGGACTTGGCGACATCATCGTCATCAAAGAGGTCGCGGAGAAGCTCGCTCTGCGACGGGGAGAGGTGTCCACTGCGTCATCCATGGTCATCTCCAACTCCTCCTCCCCCTTCTCCCTGGAGTAGTCACTGGAAGACACCGGCACCGGGGAGGTGGGGAGCTTGGGCGGCACGAGCCCCAGCTCGTTGAAGACAGGCATGGCGGCGACCAGCTCCGCCCCGTCTCCACGAGGTACAACGGGATGTAGGCTGCCAGGAGGCCGCCTGGGTTCTTCTCCAGCATGGTGTGCACGAGCTTGTCAAGCTCCCTGAGCACAGGTGGATGTTGTCCCTCGCGCCCTTGAAAGCCCACATGGGGCGCGAGTGTGCCTAGAGTGGGGCTAGGCGCTTCGTCAGGAACTCGGTAACAAGCATGGCCCTTGTCAGACTCCATGTCCGCTTTCATCTTCCTTAAGACCGGCGCTGCCCGGGGGTCGGTGAGCTTCTCATGACCCCACTGGTCCAGCTTCTTTGGCAGCTCGGTCAGCAATTACAGCCGCATGTGGAGGCTCCTGGCATCCATGAAAACCCACTTGCGCTGGAAGCTCTCCACCTTCTTTCTGGCCCTCGTGAGCGTGTTGCCACTATTGACCACCGCGAAGGAGACGCAGGCGGAGCACTGGTTTGGGTCGTGCATCCGAAGGTAGAAGAAGTGGCAGAGGAGCGTGACAGAGGGCATCACACCCATGAATGCCTCGCAGTAGAAGGCGAAGACGTACAAGAGAAGGATAGAGTTGGGTTGCAGATGCAGGCCTAAACCTGGTAGCGGCCGAGGACGACGGTGAAGAACTTGGAGAAAGGCGGGACGAGCCACGCGAAGACCACTGTGCAGTAGAAGGCGAAGACGTACAAGAGAAGGATAGAGTTGGGTTGCAGATGCAGGCCTAAACCTGTTAGCGGTCGAGGACGATGGTGAAGAACTTGGAGAAAGGCGGGACGAGCCACGCGAAGACCACTGTGGAGGAAGAAGGGATAAAACGTCTCCGCCATGGTCCATGGGTCGGTGGAGCCGGCCAGGAGCACCTTCTCCTTCTGGTCGTTGTGGTCGCTCGCCGTCAGACGGAGCGCGGCGGTGAGGTGTCTCTCCTAGGTGATGGAGGATGTGCTGAGGGCCAGCATAGGAGAAGAGGAGGAGCTCGCGTCCTGCGCGGCTGACTTCGCCTTCCCGGACGCCATCAGCGAAGAACTAGGGAGGATAAATTTGGCAGTTTTGGAGATGCTCTCGGCAGGAAGAAAGGGGATTTGGAGCAAAGGCGGGGTGAAGGCTATGAAAGCTCAGAGGTGTGCGCCAACCTTTTTGTCAGCCTGGGGCATTTGCTGAGGCGGCGTGGGGAAACGGAGACGCCCATGTCCCATCAAGTGCCACACGTTGACTCGGTCTGCAGGCGATTAGGGCCGCTGCGCTTCGCCCTTGCCCTTCGGCTTCGCCTCGAAGCCAATTCCGAGCGTGCCTTGGGCCCGGGGGCTACTGTCGGTGTTCTGGGAACCAGGGTAACCAGACTTGCTTGCTTGTGGCCCACGGCGTGGCTCCATCGATGGCCTGGTACGTCCCATCTTCAGCACCTTCAAGACAAGACCCTCGCGAGGGGCCAGGCCTGACAAGGCGGACGACACCAAGACCTCCGAAGGGAGCGGCCTACCCAGGCTGGCTCCCGAGGAGCGGAGATTTCTATGCAGGCGCCCACCTCATGAGGTTGAGGTGACGCCAGCCATGATGACCAAGGCCAGGTGGGTGCTAGCGGGTGCAGAGCAGCAGGTTTCCTCTTTGGTGCTAAAGAGGCAAGTGCAGGCGCGGGGTCCTGAGGAATCAGCCAAAGGTTTCCATTCCCGTGCAACCAGACCAAGACCGCCAGGACGACAGGACGAATGTCATCACCGAGCCCACCGCGTCGTCATGACCACAAGCTTTGCAGGCGAAGACCACCTTTCGTCAGGATAGGATGTACTTCTTGTCCCCCTTCAAAATTGGCCACTATGGGATCCCTTCCCGCCTTCTTTTGGAGGAAGAGGACCAAGGCCACTATAAATATAGCTTAGACACCACCATAGGAAGGGTTCCGAATCCGGGAGAGACCTCATTAGCTCACACCCACACTAGAACAGACCTCCTAAGGTTATTCTTCCCCTGCACTAGTTCATCCATAGCCCCTCGCGAGGCTAATCCACCACAAAGCAGGAGTAGGGTCTTAAACCTCAAGGTGTGTAACACCCACGATGCGGCTATATCTCCCACGTGTCGAGGCATGACTTAGAGGCATAACCGCATGGGGGCTTTGTCGCAAGAGGGGTAATCTTCACACAATCCCATGTACTGAATAAGAAATGGATAAAGAGTTGGCTTACAATCGCCACTTCACACAAATAACAAGTTAAACATACATCATCTAGAGTACAATCAAGGTCCAACTATGGAACCAAAATAAAAGAAGACAACCCCAAATGCTAGATTCCCGATCGTCCCAACTGGGCTCCACTACTGATCAACCGGAAAAGACACAAAACAATGATCAAGATCTTCATCGAGCTCCCACTTGAGCTCGGTTGCGTCACCTGCACTGGTATCATCGGCACCTGCAACTATTTTGAAGTATCTATGAGTCACGAGGACTCAACAATCTCACACCCGCGAGATCAAGACTATTTAAGCTTATTGGTAGGATAGGGTAATGATGTGGAGCTGCAGCAAGCACTAAGCAAATATAGTGGCTAACATACGCAAATGAGAGCGAGAAGAGAAGCAACACAATGGTTGTGAAGCTAGAAGTGATCAAGAAGTGATCCTGAAACTACTTACGTTCAAGCATAACACAAGACCGTGTTCACTTCCCGGACTCCGCCGAGAAGAGACCATCATGGGTACACACGCAATTGATGTATTTTAATTAAGTCAAGTGTCAAGTTCTCTACAACTGGACATTAACAATTTTCCATCTGCCACATAACCGCAGGCACGACTCTTGAAAGTTTATACCCTGCAGGGGTGTCCCAACTTAGCCCATCACAAGCTCTGACGGTCAACGAAGGATATTCCTTCTCCCGGAAAGACCCGATCAGTCTCGGAACCCCGGTTACAAGACATTCCGACAATGGTAAAACAAGACCAGCAAAGCTGCCCGATGTGCCGACAATCCCGATAGGAGCTGCACATATCTCGTTCTCGGGGCACACCGGATAGGTGAAGCTACGAGTAAAACCAGCCCTCAAGTTGCCCCGAGGTGGCCCCGCAGGCTGCCCGGTTCGGACCAACACTTAGAGAAGCACTGCCCGGGGGGGGGGGGGGGTTAAAATAAAGATGACCCTCAGGTTGGCCGACCCAAGGGAAGGGTAATATGTTGTTAGGCAAATGTAAAACCAAGGTTGGGCCTTGCTGGAGGATTTTTATTCAAGGCGAACTGTCAAGGGGTTCGCATAACACCCAACCGCGTAAGGAATGCAAAATCAAGGAACATAACACCGGTATGACAGAAACTAGGGCGGCAAGAATGGAACAAAACACCACGCATAAGGCCGAGCCTTCCACCCTTTACCAAGTATATAGGTGCATTAATTAAATAAGAGATATTGTGATATCCCAACATATCCATGTTCCAACATGGAACCAACTTCAACTTCACCTGAAACTTGCAACGCTATAAGAGGGGCTGAGCAAACGCGGTAACATAGCCAATCAACGGCTTGCTAGGATGGTTGAAAAAGGTTAGAGGCTATCATGGCAATTTGGGAGGCTTGATAAACAAGTGGTAGGTAGTGCGGCATAGCGATAGAGCGAACAACTAGCAAGCAAAGATAGAAGTGATTTCGAGGGTATGGTCATCTTGCCTGAGATCCCGCAAGGAAGAAGAACGAGTCCAAGAAGTACACAAGCCAACGTAGTCGAACGAATCCTCACAACTCCGAAATGAAACCGAAGCTAACGAGAGAAGCAAACCATATAGAAGCAAGCAACATAGTAAACAACCATCACATAAACATGGCATGATGCACAACCAAGTATGATGCATGTCCGGTTTAATGAGGCATGGCATGGCAAAGTGCACAAACAATACTACAAATTAAGTGGAGCTCAATATGCAACGAGTTCCATATTGATGAAACACCACATTCAATCATTTAGTTCACTCTCATTTATGTACCCAACAATATTAAATGTTATTAAACATGGCAAGAGGTGAAGCATAATAAAACTACCTATCTAGGCAAGTTTAAATGAGTCCGAAACAACAAGCAACAAGTCCGGAAAAATCCTCATGGGCATATTTTCGAATTAGCTACTGTTCTGCCCTATACACAATTTTAGAGTTATTAAACATGCAAAGCACCGCCACCATGTTAATCTATGCATTTTTCTGCCCCATTTACATATAAAGTTTATTAAAAATGGTGCTACGGTTATTTAGTTATGAAATAAAGCATTTTAGCATGGCATTTAAGCAAACTAAACACAAACAACATTTTTAACATGGATGAAAGTGGCATATTATGAAACTAGGCAAAATTCTAAGGAAGTTACATATATAAAACATTTTAATATGATGCACGGTTAATGAGTTATTAAATGCATTAACTCTAGGGACTTTTCTGTAAATCTGTTTTTAATGGATAAATAGCAAAAACGCAGACAGAAAAAAACATCTACTGGGCCAAGTCTTGCTGGCCCAACAGGAACAGGGGGGCCTGGGTGCGTCCTTACCATGGGCCTTGGCTCGGCCGGTGGAGAGAGGCCAGAAATGGGCGCGCTGGGCTGGCTGGATCTGGGCCGCGGGGCGGCGCTAGCCCACGCGGGGTGGTCGTGTGTGTGCTCGCACGCACATGTGGGTGCGGGAAGTAGCGGTGACTTGGCGCGGTGACGGGGAATGGCGAGTCCGGGCGCGGGGACCTCAGGGCACCGGATCTAGCGCAGGGAGAATCGATCCGGTGGCCCCCTCTCCACTTCCGGTGGCAAAGGAGAGCTCGACGCCGGCGTTCCTGGCGGCGACGACTTGCTGCGAGGTAGAGAGAGAGCCGGTGAGAGGAAGGAGAATGGGAAGGGATAGAGAGGGAGGTGAGGGCGGCACTGGCCTGCTGTCGAGGTGGCCGGCGCGAGCATGCTCCGGCGAGCTTGCCGGCGGCGAGGAGATGGTGCGGCGGGGGTAGACTCCCTCGATCCAGGTCGGGATCGAGGAGGCTACATGAGGCCGGGCTCGCGCGGGCGCGCGTGGGCTGCGGTGGCGGCGGCGGATGAGCTCCGCAGGCCCCTCTTGGGCCTAGCGGCCGGCGGCGGTGGGAGGCGCTAGGAGATGAGGTGGCGCACGGGGATTGGGTGAGGAGGCGGCTGGCAGTGGCGCTGACTTCACAGGGGCACGCCAAGTGGCGGAGGATGGCCGGGGTGCGCCGAAAATCGGGGAGGGAGGTGGCTGGCGGCTGAGAGGTGGGAGGCGGGGTAGGGTTAGGTTTAGACTAGGATTAGTCCATATTTGGAAGGTGGGATGTCTATATATAGACATGAGCTAGGGTTAGGGAGGTTAGGAGGGGTTCTCGGAGCCTCCGATCGTGATCCAACGGACCCGATCGAGAGGGGGATAGGTAGGCCTAGGTGGGCTGGATGTGACTGTGAAGAAGAGTTGGGCTAAGAACAGAGGAGAGAGAGAGAAGGAGAGGCCCGGCGGCAGTTTCGGAGACCGAAAACGTCTGACGTTTGACCAACTATATTGTCGCTATAGTTATCCGTTGGGGCATCAAACGAACTCCGAATGCGATGACATTTGACAGGCGTTCTATACACACTATAAAAAGTTCGCACGCCAACTGTCATCCCATTCCGAGAACAATTTCCGGCCACTTAAAAAAATATTTCGGACGTGCCGTGGGCGCGTGCGAGTGTGTCTGGGCTCAGAACGGACAACGAGGAGGACTGGGAGACCGGGACAGATGCATGTTTTGAAAACATGATGATGCAATGCACATGATGACATGGCAAGATGCAACACGCAAGCAAATGACAAGGCAACAACAACGAATAACTGGAAGACACCTGGCGCGTCGGTCTCGGGGCGTCACAACACTCCACCACTACAAGAGGATCTCGTCCCAAGATCTAGGATGGCATCGGAGAGAAACGAAAGAGAAAGAGGAGAGGTAAAACTAAGTTGCTTCTTTGAAAAAAGATTGAAACCACGAACCTTGAGATGTTGAACAAATTGAAAGAAAGAATACCACGAATATGAACAAAGTTGAAAACACTCCGTTAGAAAAGAGGAACAAGGAACATCATGAGAACCATGTAGGTTGAAAGACATGAGAAAATGGTTGCAATGGGCAAGAAGTACATGCAATCACTCCGATTGAAACGAGATGTACAAGGAATGATAAAGATCAATTATGACCATACTCCGGTTGGAGAAAAGAAGGTAAAGAATATGAGCTTGGCAAAATGAAAGCACTTGTATGAGAGTCCGGTTAGAAGAGGAATGATAGACACAACACTCCGGTTAAACAAGATAGAGAAGGAATAAGAATGATATAATTTGGGTAGCACTCTGACTGTGAATGGAAGGAATTGAACATGATCTTGACAAAACAAGATGATGGGTCGAAGAGAGCAACATCACAATGCCTCCGGAACAAATGTAAGAAAGGAATCTAAAGAACGCAGGAGAAAACAACATATTCTACCTCAAATGAGCTTGAAAAAGCATCTTTAGGAGAAGGGTCAAACGGAGTTGTTGGGAAAACCAACGAAAAGAGTAAGCTTGTTGTGGGATTATGGAAAACATCCCAAAATTATGAGGTGAAATTCTGCCACTAACGGAAACAATGAGTTGGATTGATATGAAAAAGGAGATGTCGGAGTAAATAGCCATGGGTAGCCTAGCCGGCTTCCCTTGGCCCTTCTGAAAAATTACGAGCCCGCCCGGCTCTCAAGAATCAAAGACCTGGGGCTGCCTTCCCCTTGCCGGCTGCCGCCCAGGCCGGCTTTCGGAAGGCGGTCCGACTTTAGCCCTCATGAGAAGGCCGACTCCAAGAAGCCGGCCATGAGAAGGCCGACTCCAAGAAGCCGGCTCCCCATAAAGCGGTCCAGACTGTACCCACAAAAGTTTGCACCCACCTAACGGAGGTGCGACGGGGCGTGGCTGCAGAAAAGCCTGCCACCCCCGAATCCCGGAGCACGCCTGGCACAATGCGCTGTACGGGGTAGGCATGACCCGTCCGACGCGGTACTGTTGCCATGTTGACCCTGGCATCACCCACGACGGGCCGCCAGCGTGGCCCACAGGCGGTGGGCCCCTTTGAGCAGAGAGACGCCCGAAGGCGGCCACGCCTCCAACCAGTCGGCCCAAGACAGAGCCGGCTCCCCGCAGCCGGCTTGCCGCTTCCCTCGAAGAGGACGCCCCATTAAGGAGACAAGATGCGGTAAGGCTACAGCGATCGCCTGACAGGCGGCGGTACTGTAGCCGCGCTTACCATGATGAAGCTCACGTCAACAAGATGGAGCCACAGTAACCAGCCGCCGACCAGGCCCTGGACAGTGGGGCCTGCCTGTCGACCAAAGGGGCCGGCAGCCGGCGGGACCCGCCAGTCGGCGGGCCCCAGCAGCCGGCGCAGAAACCGGCGAGCGCAGTCACAGACGGCTGGGCCCGCGCCCAGTCGGATTACCATTGTACCCCCGGGGGGTAGGCCTATATAAACCCCCCGGAGCGCCCATGCAAAGGGTTGGACCCCCTGCTAGTTCTAGACACTACACAAGGAGAAGAGGCAGGCTAGCCGTGCCCTTCTTCCTTCCCCCCCCCCCCCAAACAGCTCAAGGAGCGTTGTGTAGCTACTTGATTCATCTAGTGAGCATGCGGAGACCCCGCAGAGCAGCAGTAGGGGTGTTATCTCCACGGAGAGCCCCGAAGCTGGGTAAGATCCGCTGGCGTGCATGTCTTCGCCTTATCCCGTTTCCAGGCACCGGCGATGTCTTACTGGCTCCCACAATGATAAGCCACCCGTTGGCATATGTCGCACCTACCACCCGACATTTGGCGCCCACCGTGGGGCCAGGTGCACCGTCGTCCGGAGACCTGTTCTAGACAGGAACCTTATTCCTCCCCCGCGAGCGTAGCCAGCCTGGCACGCCCGATGGCGCTTGCCACGACGCGCTGCAAGGCATCACCAGCATCTGCGCGGCAAGCAGGCTCGCCGATCTCCTCGACAAAACTCTCATCTCCGACGAGCTCGCCTCCGATGCTGACACCGACAACCTCACCAACCTTCTCGGCCAGCTCCATGTCTCCAGCGAGCCCGCTGCGGACCTGGAGTCGGTTGGCTCCACCGACCCGATGCCTGTCGACTCCGACACGGCCTCCTACGACACCTTCCCCACCAACGTCATGATCTACAACGACCCGCTTCCTCGAGCCGACGGCTGCGATGCTGTCACCACCGAAGTGATGGTTGTCGGCCACGGCGGCCCGGCCGACGAGAGCGCCCGCGACGCCTCGCACACGGCGGCCCACGACTTGTCCGCTCCCCTCCCGGCTAATGCCGACGACGAAGCACTGGAGGCACGCCGCCTCGCCCTCCTCGCAGAGGGCCGGAGGCTGGCTTCCATAAGACGCCTCACTGAGGCCTATCAGCGCGAAGCTGACCGCGCCGCCTTCGGCACGCCGGCCCCGGGCGGGCCAAGCCGGGCCGGCCTTGTCAAGCAATGCGGCGCCGTCATCGCCGACACACTGGGAGTCGACCGCCCGGTCTATGCCACTCCGCTCGAAAACTTGCGTGCCGCCCAGGCGGCTGTAGACGAGTTGGACGGCTTGGAGGCTGAAGACCTCCCCCACATGACCCGGCGCATCCAGCAATTGATTGACGCAGCCGCGCAATGACACGAAGCCGACGCCCGCGCGGAAAGCCCTCCCCCGCGCCGAGAACACGGCGCGACGTCCCGGACGCCGACTACGAGCAACACCTATGCGCGACGCGAGAAGGAGCCGACTGCCAGCCGCAGCCGGACCCGGATCTCCATCGAGCGAGACGCGGACGGTCATCCCCAAGCCATGGAATGGCGTGGCGACCCGCCTCCGCCTCCGCCCCGTGGGGAGAGATATCCCGCCCCGCCGCCAGTGGCGCACCCGACTCTCAGCGGCCGGCTGGGCCGCCGCAAAGGAATCGGTGAGAACGAAGCCCGCCATCGGATCGACCGCCTGGCACGATCCCTGGCGTTGGAAGAAGAAGACGATGTCGGCCCGCCTTGTTTCGGCCCCCGCATCCGCGATGAGCCCTTTCCCAAAGGGTTCTCGCTCCCAAGAGACACGCCCAAGTACAACGGCTCCGTGAAGCCGGAAGATTGGTTGATCGACTACTCCACGGCGGTTAGCATAGCCAACGGCAACCGGCGCGTTGCCGTGAAGTACGTGCCCCTCATGCTGCAAGGCACGGCGCGGACCTGGCTCAACAGCCTCAAGCCGCGTTGCGTCAACAGCTGGCTAGATTTCACAGAAGCCTTCATCCGCAACTTCACCAGCACCTACAAGCAGGCTCCCAAGCCCAGACAGCTCTCCTTGTGCGTACAAGGCCCCGCCGAGTCCACTCGCGATTACCTCACGCGTTGGGCCGAGCTCCGCAACTCCTGTGAAGGGGTGCACGAGGTGCAAGCCATAGAATACTTCACAGCCGGATGCCGATAAGGCACCCTCCTTAAGCACAAGCTCCTCTACGATGAGCCGGCTACCCTCGACGACCTTCTGGACATAGCGGACAAGTACGCCACCGCCGACTCCTCGATGAAGACCGAGCTTCGGGTGGACGCGTCCGGAAAGGTACTCAACCCGGCGCCCAAGACGCTAGCTGGGGATTCCGGCCGACTCCCCCACTCGAACGATCACAAGCGCAAGGGCCCCGCGCCTCCTCCCGCCAGTCAGCAGGTGGCCACAGTTGAAGGTGCGCCGCCTGAAGAGCGACCGGCGCCCAAGAAGCCCAAGGGCGGCAGGCCGTCTTGGCAGCCCGCCTTCTCCTACGAGCAAACTCTCGACGCCCCTTGCAAGTTCCACAGTGGCGCGAAGCCGTCCAACCATACAACCCGGAAGTGCATTGGCTCACCCGAATCTCTAAAGGCGAAGGGCTCGCGCCGCCTCCACCTGCCGGCCCGCCGCCTCCGCCTCCGCCGCCTCCGGCCGCTCGGCCCGCAGTCGGAGCCGTGCATGACGAGTTCCCTGACGAGCAAGCAACCTACATCGTCTTTACAAGCCAACCCAAAGACCGGCGCAGCAAACGCCAAGAGCGCCAGGAAGTTAGCGTGGTCGCTGCCAACCCCGCCGGACACATGCATTGGTCAGAAAAGCCCATCAGCTGGAGCCGGGCCGACCATCCGGAGGTGATGCCGTCTCCTGGCTCTTACACTTTGGTCCTGGAAGCCACCCTTGCGACGGACAGATGCGCCGCCCATTTTTCCCGTGTGTTGTTAGACGGCGGGAGCAGCATCAACATCCTGTACCGTGACACCCTGGAAAAGCTGAATATCAAGACGAAGCAGCTCACGCCAACTCGGACAGTGTTTCACACCATCGTACCGGGCTTATCCTGCACCCCCATTGGCAAGATCAAGATCGATGTGCTTCTTGGGGACAAGGAGCATTTCCGCCGGGAAGCGATCTGGTTTGAAGTGGTGGACCTGGAGAGCCCTTACCATGCATTGCTTGGCCGACCTGCCTTGGCCAAATTCATGGCAGTTCCCCACTATGCATACCTCAAGATGAAGATACCAAGCACCAAAGGCGTCATCACCGTAGCCGGTGATTACAAGAAGTCCTCTGAGTGCGCGGTGGCTAGCAGCCGGCTGGCCGAGTCCCTTGTGATTGCCGAAGAGAAGAAGATGTTGGACCGAGTCGTGGCCATAGCCGGCAAGCCGTCGGCCGTGTCCCCCGACCCCAAGGAGCATGATACTCAAGGATCTTTCCAGCCGGCCAAGGATATGAAGAAGATACCTCTTGACCCCGAGCATCCAGAAAGGTTTGCCGTCATTGGGGCAAACCTGAATAGGAAATAGGAAGGCGAGCTCGCTGATTTCCTCCGTGATAATCGGGACATCTTCACATGGTCCCCCAAGGACATGCCGGGTGTTCCGAGGAAATTCGTCGAGCACAAACTACACGTTCGAGAAGACGCAAAGCCAGTCAGACAACCCCTTCGCCGACTGTCGGAGGAGAAACGCAGGATTGTAGGGGAGGAGATAG
The DNA here is from genome assembly GCF_056163025.1 of Triticum urartu. Lineage (NCBI taxonomy): Eukaryota > Viridiplantae > Streptophyta > Magnoliopsida > Poales > Poaceae > Triticum > Triticum urartu. Next base: position 225,833,635 of record NC_141878.1, read on the forward strand.
CCCGGCTCTTGGCGGCCGGCTTCATCATGGAAGTTTTCTTTCCAGAGTGGCTCACCAACCCGGTCCTTGTGCTAAAGAAGAACAACAAGTGGCGCATGTGTATAGACTACACGAGCCTCAACAAGGCCTGCCCCAAAGATCCTTTCGCCCTGCCAAGGATTGACCAAGTGATAGACTCCACAGCCGGATGCGAGCTATTGAGTTTTTTGGATGCTTACTCCGGATATCATCAGATAAAGCTAGACCCGGACGACCGCCTGAAGACCGCCTTCATCACGCCATTTGGAGCCTTCTGCTACCTGACCATGACATTCGGCTTGAGAAATGCCGGTGCCACTTTTCAGCGTTGCATGCAGAAGTGCCTCCTCAAGCAACTCGGCAGAAACGCTCACGTTTACGTGGATGACATCGTGGTGAAGACGGAGAAGCGCGGCACCCTGCTGGGAGACCTCAAGGAAACGTTTGAGAACTTACGCCGGTTCCAAATCAAGCTCAACCCCGAGAAATGCGTGTTCGGAGTGCCAGCCAGCCAGCTCCTAGGCTTCATGGTCTCCGAATGCGGCATCGAATGCAACCCGGTGAAGATCAAGGCCATCAAGAGAATGGCGATCCCTACCAAGCTTCGAGACATTCAGAAGTTCACCGGGTGCTTGGCCTCCTTGAACCGCTTCATCAGCCGGCTCGGAGAGAAAGCTCTCCCCCTCTACCGCCTCATGAAGAAGAGCACTCACTTCGAGTGGAATGACCAGGCCGACCAAGCTTTTCACGAGCTGAAGAAGATGCTGGCCATGCCGCCTGTCCTCGTGGCGCTGACTGAGAAAGAGCCCATGCTCCTCTACATCGCCGCAACCAGCCGGGTGGTCAGCACCGTCATCGTAGTCCAGCGCCCAGAAGAAGGCCGAGCCCAGCCGGTCCAGAGGCCGGTGTACTATTTGAGCGAGGTGCTGTCCGCCTCAAAGCAGAACTACCCGCACTACCAGAAGATGTGTTACGGCGTGTACTTCACCACCAAGAAGCTGAAGCCCTACTTTCAAGAGCATCCCGTCCCGGTCGTATGCACCACCCCGCTAGCCGAGATTATAGGCAGCCGGGACGCATCCGGTCGGGTGGCGAAATGGGCCATCGAGCTGGCCCCCTACACGATCTTCTACCAGCCCCGCACTGCCATCAAGTCCCAAGCACTGGCCGACCTCCTCGTCGACTGGGCCGAGACCCAGTACCTGCCGCCGGCTCCCGACTCCACCCATTGGCGCATGCACTTCGACGGGTCCAAGATGCGCACCGGCTTGGGAGCCGGCGTCGTCCTTACCTCTCCCAAAGGCGACAAGCTCAGATACACGCTACAGATCCACTTTGCCGCCTCCAACAACGTGGCCGAGTACGAGGCGCTCATACACGGGCTCCGGCTTGCCAAAGAACTTGGCATTCCCCGGATCCTATGTTATGGCGACTCGGACCTGGTGGTCTAGCAATCATCCGGCGACTGGGACGCCAAGGACGCGAATATGGCGAGCTACCGCTTCCTGGTCCAACAACTCAGCGGATACTTTGAAGCATGCGAGTTCCTCCACGTACCATGAGCCGACAACGAGCCAGCTGATGCCCTGGCTCGAATAGGCTCCACTCGGCAAGCAATTCCAACCGGCGTCGCTCTACAACGCCTCCTCAAGCCGTCCATCAAGCCGTCTCCAGAGTCCGATTCCATCTTCGTGCCGCCTGACCCCGATGCGGCCGGGTCTGGCTCGAAGAACCAAGTAGGCGACCCCAAGACCCCCATAGTTGGCCCGGCGACTTCAGCAGCCGGCTCGGGGACTTCGGCGGCCAGCTCGGGGACTTCGGCAGCCGGCTCAGGGACTTCGGCGGCCGGCTCGGGGATTTCGGCGGCCGGCTCAGGGACTGTGGTAGCCGGCCCGGGGACTGCACTAGCACTACAGCCGGCGGCCGACTCCAGCACCTCATCGCCCAGCCCGCCCACCCTGGTATCAGTAGCCACATTGGCAGTAGGAGAAGTCGCGGCTCCGTCATGGGCTCAGTCCATCCTCAACTTCCTAGTAAACCAAGATCTGCCGGCTGACGAAACAGAAGCAAGACAAGTCCAGCGTCGAGCCGGAGCGTACATAATCATCAACAGAGAGCTCGTCAAGCGCAGTGTCACTGGAATCCTCCAACGGTGCATCGAGCAAGAGAAGGGCATTGCAATCCTCAGAGACATTCACCAAGGAGAATGCGGACACCACGCGGCCTCAAGATCACTTGTCGCCAAAGCCTTCCGCCATGGTTTCTTCTGGCCGACTGCTTTGGATGATGCCAAAGAATTAGTCAAACATTGCAAGGGATGCCAACTCTTCAGCTCCAAGCAACACGCGCCGGCTTCGGCACTCAAGACCATTCCCCTCACCTGGCCCTTCGCCGTTTGGGGACTGGACATGGTGGGCCCATTCAAGACGGCGCGCGGCGGCATGACGCATTTGCTAGTCGCCGTGGACAAATTCACCAAGTGGATTGAGGCAAAGCCGATCAAGAAGCTGAATGGGCCGACTGCCGTAACGTTCATCGCAGACATAACAACTCGGTACGGCATGCCGCACAGCATCATCACCGACAATGGCACGAATTTTGCCAAAGGAGCCTTGGCACGTTTCTGTGCAGCCCAAGGTATCCGGCTGGACTTAGCATCCGTCGCCCACCCGCAGTCAAACGGCCAGGTCGAGCGAGCCAACGGCCTCATCCTCTCCGGTATCAAGCCTCGACTGGTCGTACCTCTGGAGCGCTCAGCCGGCTGTTGACTCGATGAGCTGCCGGCTGTCCTCTGGAGTCTGCGCACTACACCAAACAAGTCAACCGGCTTCACCCCTTTCTTCCTGGTGCATGGTGCCGAGGCGGTCATCCCAACTGACATCGAGTTCGACTCGCCTCAAGTAACCATGTACACGGAAGCGGAGGCCAAGGAAGCACGAGAAGACGGCGTCGACCTGCTGGAAGAAAGTCGGCTGTTAGCCCTCAGCCGGTCTGCAATCTACCAGCAGGGTTTGCGCCGCTACCACAGCCGGAAGGTCAGGCCAAGATCTTTCCAAGAGGGCGATCTTGTGCTCCGGCTGATCCAGCGAACAGCCGGCCAGCACAAGCTCTCAGCCCCTTGGGAAGGCCCCTTCGCCATCAGCAGAGCTCTAGGCAACGACTCCTACTACCTGATCGAAGCACAGAAGCCGAAGGCGCGCAAGAGAGACGACTCCGGCAAGGAGTCGGAACGACCATCGAACGCCAACCTCCTCCGAAGATTTTATAGTTGAAATGCAGTATGTACCGCGCTAACTTTTGTATTAAGTACAAAACAATAGGCTCCCCGAGGAGGGCTCAGGGACTGCCATCCCTTATTTATGAATGAAAAGTATCATGCTTATGACCTTGTCGTGTCATTTACTTATTCCGTCCGGCACCGAGTTCGACCAGTCGGCTCGGGGACTGACCGACCGGAGTTATGTTAGAAGTCCTACCCGCAGTCAGACAAGTAGTGTGCCGGCTCCCAAGCCTTCTCTTGCCAAAAGTCGCAGTTCGAAGAACTGGCTGTCCGGCTTGCAAGAGTTAAAGGCAGGAACGGGCGCCCACACAAAAAACGGCTAGGGACTAACGGACTAATATAACAAAAGCCGGTTTTTCTCACACCGCCGACTGGCTACCAGAGTAGCCGGCCGGCCGGTTTCCATTCACTTCACTTCAATCCAAGAAAGCTCAAGTACTTGCCTCCCCAAAGAGGGAAGGAGGCAAAGGAAAAAGCCTAAGGATAAAAAAGCATACGCGAATGGAAACCAAACATGCACATGATAATATTTACATAAAAAGACCTCCGAGAGGCCAGCATTCAACATAGTTTGGATACACCCCCAGTGGGTGGAACAGCGAAAACTTGACAAAGATTGTTCAAAGACAACAAGGCAGGAAAGATAAAGACGGCAGGTCAAGTTGGCGAAGCGGCTGACGAGCCTGACTGGTTGGCGGAGACGGTCGTGCCGGTTGAAGGAGCGGCCGGCTGGCGAACTTCGGCTTTGTCGCCCCCTCCCGCAGAGGGCGCGCTTCCACGCGCCTCGTTGCTGGAGGCACGGTCGGCCTGAGGTCGGCCGGTTGTTCCACCAGCCGGCTCGACGTCTTCGCCGTCCTCCTCTTCGTCATCCTCGCCTTCGTCGCTGGAGGCAATCTCCTCCGCCGAGTCCTCGCCCACCGCCGGGTTCAGCCCGAACCACTCCTCCGGCTGAGCAACACCGTCATCATCGATTTCGGGTGCGAAAACGCTGATGTCGGTGCACTCGGCGATCGTCGAAGCTCGCTGGGCGATAGCCGGCCTCACCTCCTCCAGCTCCGCGTCGGCATCCATCCGCCAGGTGCGCAGCTGGTCTAGGCTCAGCCCTGGGTACCAAGCCCGAACGAACTCCAACGCCCGCCCGGCTCCGAGGCGGGCCGCCGACGCCTTCCAAGCCTCAAAGCGACCAACTGCGACCGCCAGCCAGTCGGCAGTTCGGCTCGGGGTGCGGGGGATCGTCTCGCCGGGTCAGAGGGCGGCCAACACTTGCGCCCGACACGTTGGAGCCGGCGAAGCATCCGATGAGCCGGCTGCAACCACGCCTGGACAGCCAGGAGCTGCTCCTCAAGTGTCCGGTTCGCATCCGGTGCGATGTTGGCCCCCGCCTGACGACGCGCCTCGTGATGGGCCTCAATGCTTTGGGCGGCGAAGGCGGAGTAGCCGGGGAAGTAGTCTGCACCAAAAAACGAGCAGCAGCTCAAGATAAGCCAAAAACCCAGGCGGCAAGGGGCAAGGGAGGGCCGAGGAAGGCAGCTTACCATCGATCAAATCCTCGATCCAGCCGAAGCCCTCGTCCAGGGCTCGCCGGGTATCAGACCAGCTCGCCGCCTCAATCTCATACTCCGCCATCAAGGCGGCTTCGCTTTCCTGCACCGCTTGCAGGGCCGCTTTGTGGCTCTCCTCTTGGTCGGCCAGCTTCTTGGCTAGGCGATCCCGTTCCTGGACCAAGGCGGTGCACTCGGCCTCCTTGGTATGAAGGGCGGCCTTCGCTTCGCCGAGCTCCTTCCTCAAGTCGGCGTTGGCCCCTGAAGACAAAGAAAAAGACAAACCAATAAGGAAAAGGTCGTCAAGAAAGATCCGACCCGACTGCGCAGCAGTCGGCCCGAATCTCGGGGACTACACCCAGTGGGTGCGCTGACGCGCCCACACAGGAAACAGACAAGATCAAGTACTTACTTCGGCTGTCGGCCAGGTCGTCGGTCCTCCGGCTCAACTCCCGAGCCTGGGAATTGAAGGCGGCAGCACGAAGGTTGTGGTATTCCTGAAAGTTCAGAAAAAAGCAAAGTAAGGTATCCGTCGAGAAAGATCCGACCCGACTGCGCAGCAGTCGGCCGGAATCTCGGGGACTACACCCAGTGGGTGCGCTGACGCGCCCCCACGGAAGGAATTAAGAAAGCAAAGCGGCCAAGAACGAAGGACTCACCCGGATAGTGGCTCGCGTTGACAAGAACTCCTGGGTGAACTGCTGCAGCAGGGCGGCCTGAGCTTGCAGCCGGCTCCGGACCCCTTGAGCCGCCACATTTAGCTCGCCAGTTCCCCTGCTGGGAGTCCACTCGGACGTGGCAGTGCTGGCCGCCTCCAGATCCTCCGCCGACTGGCCTGTGCCCGCGACTCGGCGCAACTCTGGCGGAGCGGCGCCTCCCCCTGCGTGCCGGCCCGTCGCCGGCTGCACCTCGAGGCCGGCTCTGTTCTCCGGCTCACCTCCGGTCGGCCCCTCCGGCGCCGCTGACAATTGGCCGCCTTGGCCCGCTCCGGTTGGTGCTGCTGGCGGCGCTTTCCTTGCAAAGGCCACGGGGTCCTCCCCCCTCTCCAACAGTGGTGGGTCTTGGATGATCTCCTCCGCCAAGGGCAATGGGGTGTCGGGGGCTACGGCTCGGAGAGGAATGGCGAGCAGCGGAGGCTGGCTGCGCGAGCTTTCCGCCTCTGTCTCCGCGGTAGCCGCCTCCGTCTGGGCCTTGGCTGCCGCGTCGGCCTGCTCCCTCGCCGCCTGGGCGGCCGCCTTCTCCGCCGCCTCGCGCTCCTCCCGCGCTTCGCAGGCGTTCCGCTCTGTGGCCTCCCTAAGATCGGCGCGGGGGTCCACGCGGCGGGAGCTCGAAGACCCTCCAGCCGGCCCCATGACGGAGCCGCCCGGACCCCGCTCAAGGGAAAGCGGCACCCTGTCCAGCAAGCGAGAAAAAGTTAAGAAGAGTATTTGGAGAGAAAGAGAATGATGGTGAGCATGCGGCAAGGCAGTCGAAGACTTACGCTGAGACCGCCGGAGGCTGTTTCACCGCCTTGCGGAAGCGGGCCGCTTTCGCAGCCGCCTCGTCTCGCTTGGTCGCCGCGACGGAGGCTTTTGACTTCTTCGGCCGACTGCCAAAGAGGCCTGAAGCGGCCCAGCACTTCTGTGCGCCGCCGCCGGCCGCCGGCGCGATAGACGAGCCCGCGCCCTGATGGTTGGCCGCCGGCTGGCAACGCGGGGCGACTTCGGCTTCAAAAACGTCTGGCCAGTCCTCGAAGCTCGCGGTGAACCTTGAGCCTCCGGGCTCGGCACTGTCCCCCACGACGGCGTCTTCCATGGCGGCCGCCCCCAAGTCCGGGTCGTCAACGTCATCCACCGTGCGGTCGGGGGCATACTGGCGTTCAATCCCTGCCGCCCCGGCCGGCGGTGCAAGAAGAAGGTTCTGCTCAAAAGAACCGACTGGTCAGAAGCCGGCCATCATGAAGCCGGCAGATGACAAAAAGAAGATAGAGAGAGAAGCTTACCACGGGCGGAGGATTGGCGCGAGAATACGGCACCTTGCCGTATTGCCAGTCCCCGGCGAGCTTGCAGTTGGCGATGTAGTTAACCATGAGCGCCACCTCCGCGTGGGGCATTTCCCATGTGCTCAGCCGGCTTGGGTCGAAGCGGCCGCTCATCTGACACATCATATGGGGCCGGCTTTGGAGAGGAAGGATCTGGCGCTCCACGAAGGCGGCCACCAAGTCGGCCCCGCGCAGGCCTTCCGACTGAATCATCACCCGAAGCCGGGAGATGGCAGCGTTCCCGGCCGGAGACAGTGACCGGGACCGGAAGCTCCACGAGGGCTGCCTCCCAGCCGGCAGGCCGGCTACGTAAGCCGGCAGGTTGATGTAGTCTCCTTGCTCGGCGACGTTCTTCACGTAGAAATACGATCTCTGCCAGACCTTCACCGACTGGATCAAGGGGATGGGCGAGAACGGGTTGTTCTCGCTCGCCCTCCTCATGGCGATGAAGGCCCCGCAGGGGGCGGGCACGCTGGCGACGACTGTGCCGAGCTTGCTCTGGAAGAACTCTCCCCAGAGCTCCAGCGTGGGGAGCAGCCCCAAGAAGCCTTCGCAAAGGGAGACGAAGGCCGACAGCAGCATCACCGCATTGGGTGTGAGGTGATGCGGCTGGAGGTTGTAGAATTCCAAGAACGAGCGCAGAAATCCGCTCGCCGGAAGGCCGAAGCCGCGCAGGCAGTGCGAGCGGAAGACGACCCGCTCGCCCTCCTCCGGTGCTGGTGAGATCTCCTTCTCCGGCGCCAGGCGGACCTGTACGAGGTCGGCGCCGGGCAGGCGCCGAGTCTGGCGGAGGAACTCCACATGGTCGTCATGGACGTTGGAGCCGTCCCACGAGCTTGACAACGCCATGGGAGCGAGGCGATGTGGAGACACGGCGGCGCTGAGACGGGAGGTTGCGGCGGCAAGAAGAGGAAGAAGCAAGGATTAGGAGGGGCGGAGCGAGAGAGAGCGTGCGAACCTCTGTCGCTCTCCCTCCTCCCACTACTTATAGGCTCACGTGGCGGAGCCGAGGAGGTGCGGCGTGGAGAAGCGTGGGGATCGATCGTGCCCACTCCCCACGTCCCGCGATTATTGAGCCTTAACGGCGAAACAAAACTGCCTCCGGAAGGCGAGCGGCCCCTGTGGGCCACGGAAGATCTGCGCCTGGACCAAGGCTCGCGAGTGGCGTGCCCGGGCCTGTGGCGGCGTCCCGTCGCGCGCGTGCGCTCGCAGGATCTCGCTGCCATGTGGCCGCGGGGGGGGGGGGGGGGGGGCGTGGTCAGCACGCAGGTCCCCCCTCCTCCCGCCTATAAGACGCGGGGCTCTCTGAAGACGGCATACGCCCGCGAGGCCGGCTCTTCAGGATGGGAAGCTAACCAAGCTTCTCGTCCCTCTGCTCGCCTCGGAGCTCGATCAGCTTCGGGGACTACTATCGGAGTAAATAGCCATGGGTAGCCTAGCCGGCTTCCCCTGGCCCTTCTGAAAAATTACGAGCCCGCCCGTCTCTCAAGAATCAAAGACTTGGGGCCGCCTTCCCGTTGCCGGCTGCCGCCCAGGCCGGCTTTCGGAAGCCGGTCCGACTTTAGCCCTCATGAGAAGGCCGACTCCAAGAAGCCGACCATGAGAAGGCCGACTCCAAGAAGCCGGCTCCCCATAATGCGGTCCAGACCGTACCCACAAAATTTTGCACCCACCTAACGGAGGTGCGACGGGGCGTGGCTACAGAAAAGCCTGCCACCCCCGAATCCCGGAGCACGCCTGGCACAGTGCGCCGTACGGGGTAGGCATGACCCGTCCGGCGCGGCACTGTTGCCATGTTGACCCTGGCATCACCCACGATGGGCCGCCAGCGTGGCCCACAGGCGGTGGGCCCCTTTGAGCAGAGAGACGCCCGAAGGCGGCCACGCCTCCAACCAGTCGGCCCAAGACAGAGCCGGCTCCCCGCAGCCGGCTTGCCGCTTCCCTTGAAGAGGACGCCCCATTAAGGAGACAAGACGCGGTAAGGCTACAGCGATCGCCTGACAGGCGGCGGTACTGTAGCCGCGCTTACCACGATGAATCACATCAACAAGATGGAGCCACAGTAACCAGCCGCCGACCAGGCCCTGGACAGTGGGGCCTGCCTGTCGACCAAAGGGGCCGGCAGCCGGCGGGACCCTCCAGTCGGTGGGCCCCAGCAGCCGGCGCAGAAGCCGGCAAGCGCAGTCACAGACGGCTGGGCCCCGCGCCCAGTCGGATTACCATTGTACCCCCGGGGGTAGGCCTATATAAACCCCCCGAAGCGCCCATGCAAAGGGTTGGACCCCCCGCTAGTTCTAGACACTACACAAGGAGAAGAGGTAGGCTAGCCGTGCCCTTCTTCCTCCTCCCCCCAAACAGCTCAAGGAGCGTTGTGTAGCTACTTGATTCATCTAGTGAGCATGCGGAGACCCCGCAGAGCAGCAGTAGGGGTGTTATCTCCACGGAGAGCCCCGAAGCTGGGTAAGATCCGCCGGCGTGCATGTCTTCGCCTTATCCCGTTTCCAGGCACCGACAATGTCTTACTAGCTCCCACAATGATAAGCCACCCGTTGGCATATGTCGCACCTACCACCCGATAGGAGACGAGAAACTTATTTCACCGGGAGGATAAATGAAGAACTTGGGTCATTTATGAGCATCATAAATAGCAATAATCCTTAGGGAAAGCTTTAGGTGAAATATAACCCAAGATAACTCCAATGAAGAGATTGAAGGATTGAGAAGAGCTCATGCTCGATGAAATTGATGGGTTTAACTATCTCATTCTTGACAACTGTTGAATCATGACACACGAAGGGAAATTGTCAAGAGTGACATAACACCACCTCAAAAGATAAGATAGGAAGAACCGCACATCGGAATGCAAGATGAAGAATGGTTGAACTCCTCAAAACAAAACATGTGTTGAACACCATGTTTATTTTAGAGTATAGCTTGGCGGATCTTAGCTTCGAGAGAAATCTTGAAGAACAATTGAAGAATGAAAAGAATACTTGACAAACCACCATGTAGAGCCTCCATGAAGAACTCCAGTAATAAAAGGATGATAAAAAGAAAGAGAAGTTGAGAACACAAGGTGAAGCCTTGCGATGACTTAGATGGAGCTTCACGACGCTATGACCACGAAAAATTTGAACTCCGAAAAAGAAAAGATGAAGCATCTCGGTGATATGACGAACAACTCCAGAGAGAAAGATGAATCACCTGGGTGAACCAATAATAAGAATTATGTTATGCATATGCTTCACCAATTTAGATTGATGACAAGCAATGGATTTGGCATACTACTTATTCTTGTATAAAGGATTAAGAGAGATATAGCGCAAGCTTGGGAAGGTCTTCAACGAACCACCGGTAGGATTGGGAACGAACGAATGAATTGATATGATAACCAAGGAAGAGAAATTTGAACGAACCACCGTAAGAATTGTAAATGAATGAAGAAAAGATAGTGAAACACCAGGAAAAATTAGAAAATGAACGAAGATACATGAGAGAATTTAGATACAAGAGAACGAAGAGATCATGAAATGATTAGAGGATATTTGAGCGATGCACCGGTAAGATTTGGAGAACGAGAGCTTAAAGATGGAATGAATAATTCTGAGATGATGGGCTCCGGAGAATCAAACTGAAAAGACTCCTGAATTGCTCCGGATGGGTGAAAATAATTCTCACAATCGAAAACAATTATGAGAGGATGGCATCAAGGTAGAACCATGGATCTTAAAGAGAATGGAGCAAGATTTAAGAGAAACTCTTCTTCGGTATTCACAAACCCAAGAATGATGACGAGAAACACCTCCATAAATTGTTGAGATAGTCTGGGATGAAAATTAGAAAGGTTGAACCGACGATGACAAGAATTTGATAGATCTTGGAGAAAGACATTTGACTGATGACAAATCATTCTTACGTTAAACTTTGAAATGAATTGGAGGATAACTCCGAAAAAATTAGAAGAGTCGGGTAAGATCCTGGGAAAAGACCTGTGGGTTAGGGCCCACTCAAAATAAAGATCGTTGAACGATTGCTTAGGAAGAGATAATGCACCGGTTGATTTGAACATCTTGAACAAGGTAACAACCTCGAAATAGCTTGGAAGGACTGAGAATGGAAACTTGAATCTTCTGGGATATCTTCAGCACTCCAGATAACATGAATAGCAAGAGGTGGATGATTAAGAGGTGCACCGGCATGAGAAAAAATTTGAAACGAGGAATGGATATGACCGACAAAGCTTGAATTGAATCCACCGGAGAAGAAAAGAGAACAAAGAATGATAACCTTGAAGCTCCGTTAGTATCTTTCTGAGAATCACGGGATAAGAACATTGATGGAAAATAATGGAGAGGCTCCCATCAATAAAATGGATAACAGATTAAGAAATTCGAGTCCTTGAAGAAAAAGGGTGGGAGGGCGGGAAAACAAAGGCAACTTGGAGAAGATGGAATGGAACAAACACCATTGATAAAAAACTTAGAATTGATCTTGCCGATGTTGAAAATGATAGGATCATCTTGAAGATAATCACACCGGTTGGGAAGAATTGACATGACAATCTCGATGACAAAAAAGGATCAGTATTCACATAGGAATATGAGAACACCACTTGGAAAAGGTATGGAATCAACACTTTACATTGAAGCAACTCGAATACCACAATAAAAATAAAACAAGGATTTGGCTTGCAGAATAAGCCGGAAACAAACATATGATAGACCCCATATCGTATCATGTGTCTCTTGGAAGTATATCCTACCTGATACTTGAATTCCCACTTATAAACTCCCGAAACTTTCTGGTTATGCAATCAGGTGTTGGGGATACAGGGGAAGCATAATATCGCACCCAAAACTAACAAATCCTACATCCAGCTGTATCCATCCTTCAACACATAACCAAGAAAGATTCGGAAATCATTTACCTCACCCTTCGAAAAGCATCCGTTATACGAGTTATGGCAATACTCCCGAACTCCCGCCCCATTACTGGGTGGCATCGAGGTTATCTCACAAACAACTGCATAAAAGAGATTTTCGATGTCGGCAAACTAGGGTATTCCAGAACTGCAATGATAAAATTGTGATGACAACACCTTGGAGATCAACTACCTGGGACACTGCCACAACCCCTAAATGTCATGAGGCACCAAGAACAATGTTCTCGTCACAAGAATATCGGAGCGATTCCAAGATACCCGCGTAATACTAAATTTTTAGTGAAATTTGAGGAGAGGGAAGTCAAAACTTCTACATCAGGAGGCCTCACCAGAGCGACGAAGGGACTGAGGAGTAAAAAGAATCCTACTCTCCGATATATATACTCCTAAGACACAAAACATTTTGTTCTAGACTCAACAACGTCAGCAATTCGATCAAGCAGGGGGCTCCTAAGTCGGGGATGGTTCTGATTACCAACTTGTAACGCCCACGATGCGGCTATATCTCCCACGTGTCGATGAACGACTTAGAGGCATAACCGCATTGTGGTTTTGTCGCAAGAGGGGTAATCTTCACACAATCCCATGTACTGAATAAGAAAGGGATAAAGAGTTGGCTTACAATCACCACTTCACAAAAATAACAAGTTAAACATACATCATCTAGAGTACAATCAAGGTGCGACTACGGAACCAAAATAAAAGAAGGCAACCCCAAATGCTAGATTCCCGATCGTCCCAACTGGGCTCCACTACTGAACAACCGGAAAAGACACAAAACGAAGATCAAGATCTTCATCGAGCTCCCACTTGAGCTCGGTTGCGTCACCTCCACAGGTATCATTGGCACCTGCAACTGTTTGGAAGTATCTGTGAGTCATGAGGACTCAGCAATCTCACACCTGCGAGATCAAGACTATTTAAGCTTATGGGTAGGATAGGGTAATGATGTGGAGCTGCAACAAGCACTAAGCAAATATAGTGGCTAATATACGCAAATAAGAGCGAGAAGAGAAGCAACGCAACGGTCGTGAAGCTAGAAGTGATCCTAAAACTACTTATGTTCAAGCATAACACAAGACCGTGTTCACTTCCCAGACTCCGCCAAGAAGAGACCATCACGGTTACACACGCGGTTGATGTATTTTAATTAATTCAAGTGTCAAATTCTCTACAACCGGACATTAAGAAATTCCCATCTGCCACATAACTGCGGGGCACGGCTCTCAAAAGTTTATACCCTACAGGGGTGTCCCAACTTAGCCCATCACAAGCTCTTACGGTCAACGAAGGATATTCCTTCTCCCGGAAAGACCCGATCAGAATCAGAATCCCGGTTATAAGACTTTTCGACAATGGTAAAACAAGACCAGCAAAGCCGCCCGATGTGCCGACAATCCCGATAGGAGCTTAACATATCTCATTCTCAGGGCACACCGGATAGGTCAAGCTACGAGTAGAACCATCCCTCAAGTTGCCCCGAGGTGGCCCCACAGGTTGCCCGGGTCGGACCAACACTTAGAGAAGCACTGGCCCGGGGGGGGGGGGTTAAAATAAAGATGACCCTCGGGTTGCCGACCCAAGGGAAGGGTAATAGGTTGTTAGGCAAATGTAAAACCAAGGTTGGGCCTTGCTGGAGGAGGTTTATTCAAGGCGAACTGTCAAGGGGTTCGCATAACACCCAACCGCGTAAGGAATGCAAAATCAAGGAACATAACACCGGTATGACAGAAACTAGGGTGGCAAGACTGGAACAAAACACCACGCATAAGGCCGAGCCTTCCGCCCTTTACCAAGTATATAGGTGCATTAATTAAATAAGAGATATTGTGATATCCCAACATATCCATGTTCCAACATGGAACCAACTTCAACTTCACCTGCAACTAGCAACACTATAAGAGGGGCTGAGCAAACGCGGTAACATAGCCAATCAACGGCTTGCTAGGATGGTTGAAAAAGGTTAGAGGCTATCATGGAAATTTGGAAGGCTTGATAAACAAGTGGTAGGTAGCGCGGCATAGCGATTGATCGAACAACTAGCAAGCAAAGATAGAAGTGATTTTGAGGGTATGGTCATCTTGCCTGAGATCCCGCAAGGAATAAGAATGAGTCCAAGAAGTAGACGATCCAATGTAGTCGAACGAATCCTCACAACTCTGGAATGAAACCGAAGCTAACGAGAGAAGCAACCCGGAAAGAAGCAAACAACATAGTAAACAACCATCACATAAACATGGCATGATGCACAACAAAGTATGATGCATGTCCGGTTTAATGAGGCAAGGCGTGGCAAAGTGCACAAACAATACTACAAATTAAGTGGAGCTCAATATGCAATGAGTTGCATATTGACGAAACACCACATTCAATCATTTAGTTCACTCTCGTTTATGTACCCAACAATATTAAATGTTATTAAACATGGCAAGAGGTGAAGCATAATAAAACTACCTATCTAGGCAAGTTTAAATGAGGCCGGAACAACAAGCAACAAGTCCGGAAAAATCCTCATGGGCATATTTTCGAATTAGCTACTTTTCTGCCCTATACACAATTTTAGAGTTGTTAAACATGAAAAGTACTGCTACTGTGTTAATCTATGCATTTTTCTGCCCCATTTACATATAAAGCTTATGAAAAATGGAGGTGCGGTTATTTAGTTATGAAATGAAGCATTTAAGCAAACTAAACACAAACAACATTTTTAACATTTTTAACATGGATGAAAGTGCATTATTATGAAACTAGAAAAAATTCTATGCAAGTTACATATATAAAACATTTTAATATGATGCACGGTTGATGAGTTATTAAATGCATGAACTCTAGGGACTTTTCTGTAAATCTGTTTTTACTAGATAAATAGCAAAAACGCAGACAAAAAAAACATCTACTGGACCGAGTCTTGCTGACCCAACATGAACAGGTGAGGGGCTGGGCGCGTCCTCACCATGGGCCTTGGCCCGGCGGTGGAGAGAGGCCGAAAAGGGGCGCGCTGGGCCGGCTGGATCTGGGCCGCGGGGCGGCGCTGGCCCACGCGGGGTGGTCGTGCGTGTGCTCGCATGCACACACGGGTGCAGGAAGTAGCGGCGACTTGGCGCAGGGCGTCACCGGAGACAGCGCGGTGACGGGGAACGACGAGTCCGGGCGCAGGGACCTCGGGGCGCCGGATCTAGCTCGGGGAGAATCGATCCGGTGGCCCCCTCTCGACTTCCAGCGGCGAAGGAGAGCTCGATGCCGGCGTTCTCGGCGCCGGCGACTTGCTGCGAGGTAGAGAGAGAGCCGGTGAGAGGAAGGAGAACGGGAAGGGAGAGAGAGGGAGGCGAGGGCGGCACTGCCCTGCTGTCGAGGTGGCTAGCGTGAGCATGCTCCGGCGAGCTTGCCGGCAACGAGGAGATGGTGCGGCAGGGGTAGACTCCCTCGATCAAGGTCGAGATCAAGAAGGCTGTGGGAGGCCGGGCTCGCGTGGGCGCGTGTGGGCTGCGGCGGTGGCGGCGGATGGGCTTCACGGTCCCCTCTTGGGCCTGGCGGGCCGGCAGCGATGGGAGGCGCTAGGAGACGAGGTGGTGCACGGGGATTGGGTGAGGAGGCAGCTGGCGGCAGCGCTGACTTCACGGGGGCACGCCAAGTGGTGGAGGGTGGCTGGGTGCGCTGGAAATCGAGGAGGAGGGAGGTGGCTGGCGGCTGAGAGGTGGGAGGCGGGGTAGGGTTAGGTTTAGACTAGGATTAGTCCATATTTGGAAGGTGCGATGTCTATATATAGACATGAGCTAGGGTTAGGGAGGTTAGGAGGGGTTTTCAGAGCCTCCAACTGCGATTCGACGGACCCGATCAAGAGGGAGGATAGGTAGGCCTAGGTGGGATGGATGTGACTATGAAGAAGAGTTTGGCTGAGAAGAGAGGGGAGAGAGAGAGAGAAGGAGAGGCCCGACGGCAGTTTCGGAGACCAAAAACGTCCGAAGTTTGACCAACTATATTGTCGCTATAGTTATCTGTTGGGCATCAAACGAACTCCGAATGCGATGAAATCTGACAGGTGTTCTATCTACACTACAATAAGACCGCACGCCAACTTTTCATCCCCCGAGAACATTTTCGGGCCACTTAAAAAAATATTTCGGACGTGCTGCGGGAGCATGAGAGTGTGTCTGGGCTCAGAACGGACAACGAGGAGAACTGGGAGACCGGGACGGATGCAAGTTTTGAAAACATGATGATGCAATGCACATGATGACATGGCAAGATGCAACACGCAAGCGAATGACAAGGCAACAACAACGAATAACTGGAAGACACCTGGCGCGTCAGTCTCGGGGCGTCACAAGGTGGACCGAATCTGGGTAAACTGGTATGTCCCTTTCCTTTATTGTTCATCGAGCTAGGCCGTGAGGGTAACGAATAGGTTGGCTAGAGAGGTTGAGTTCTTCGCACACGCCCCAGACTGCGAACCATTCTTAGATCTGCGGAGCCCTGAATCCGACATGATCGGAGCTAAGGTATTGTTCTCATTTGAACAAGCAGCTACTTATGCTTATACCCTCCATGCAAGCATCCGCACATATAAGAGAAGTAATTAAGATAAATCTAACCATAGCATTAAACATGTGGATGCAAAACAACCCCTCGTGGAACAAGTTGTAAACTAGGGTTTAGGCTCCAGTCACTCCCGGAACCCATTATCTATAATCAAATTCCACGAGGCCTTTCCCTAGGCCCAAAGATAGTGAAGTGTCATGTAGTGGTCGTTCACATAATACCACTAGAGGAAGAACAAAACATAATATCAAAACAATTAACGACGATCAACTTCACATGATTACTAATAACAAGACTTCTCCCATGTCCTCAAGGAAAAATAGAAATACTCACAACTCATCATATTGAACATGGTTGGTAGGTATAAATAAGAAATCAGTAGTCTTAGCATAATGATCTTCCACCAAGTAAACCACTAACATCAACTACAAGATATAATCAACACTACTAGCACCCCGAGGTACCAATCTGAGGTTTGATATGTCTCCGTCGTATCTACTTTTCCAAACTCTGTTGCCCTTGTTTTGACTCTAACTTGCATGATTTGAATGGAACTAACCCAGACTGACGCTGTTTTCAGCAGAATTGCCATGGTGTTATTTTTGTGCAGAATAAAAAGTTCTGGGAATGACCCGAAACTTCACGGAGCCAGGTTTTGGAATTAAAAAATATTGGCGAAAGAATCAGTAGCAGGGGGCCCACAACCTAGCCACAAGTGTGGGGAGCGTGCCCTCCAACATTGTGGCCCCCCTAGACCTCCACCGACCTCAACTCCAACTCCATATATTCACTTTCGGGGAGAAAAAATCAGAGAGAAGGATTCATCGCGTTTTATGATAGGGAGCCGCCGCCAAGCCCTGTTCTTCCTCGGGAGGGCAGATCTGGAGTCCATTTTGGGCTCCGGAGAGGTGAGTCCATCGCCATCGTCATCATCAACCATCCTCCATCACCAATTTCATGATGCTCACCGCCGTGCCTGAGTAATTCCATCGTAGTCTTGCTAGACCGTGATGGGCTGGATGAGATTTACCATGTAATCGAGTTAGTTTTGTTAGGGTTTGATCCCTAGTATCCACTATGTTCTAAAATTGATGTTGCTATGACTTTGCAATGCTTAATGCTTGTCACTAGGGCCCGAGTGCCATGATTTCAGATCTGACCCTATTATGTTTTCATGAATATATTTGTGTTCTTGATCCCATATTGCAAGTTATAGTCACCTACTACATGTTATGATCCAGCAACCCCGGAGTGACAATAGTCGGGAACACTCCCGGTGATGACCGTAGTTTGAGGAGTTCATGTATTCACTAAGTGCTAATGCTTTGGTCCGGTACTCTATTAAAAGGAGGCCTTAATATACCTTAGTTTCTGTCGGCGTTCTGGGAACAGGGGTACCTAGACTTGCCTTCCTACGGCCCACAGCATGGCTCTGACAATGGCCTGGTACGGCCTAGCTTCAACATCGACAACCCAAGACCCTCGCGAGGGGCCAAGCCTCGCGAGGCGGACGACACCAAGACCTCCCTAGGGGGGAAGCCTCACTAGGCTGGCTCCCTAGGAGGTGAGATATCAATGCAAGGTGCACCTCGTGAGGTTCATATGACGTGAGCCATGATGACCAAGGCCAGGCAAGCGCCAGCGGGCGCAGCGTACCAGTTTCCTCTTTGGTGCTAAGGAGGCAAGCGTAGGTGCGAAGTCCCGAGGGATCATCTAAAGGTTTCCATTCCGGTGCAACAAGACCAAGACCTCCAGGACGGAGGTCATCGCGGAGTCCATCGCGGCATCACGACCAGGAGCTTTTGGCAGGCGAAGACTACTTTTGTCAAGATAGCATGTACTGGTTGTCTCCCTTCAAATTTGGCCATTGTGGGATCCCTTCCCGCCTTATATTTGGGAAGAGGACCAAGGCCATTATAATAGGACTTAGCCACCACCGTAGAGGGGGACTGATCATTGAGATCATCCTCACACCCACCAGCTCATCGAGCGCAAGAACACCTCTCCTCCTGAGGTTGTTCTCCACTGTACTAGTTCATCCTCAGCATCTCGATCCCAATCCACCACAAAGCAGGAGTAGGGTTTTACACCACAAGGTGCCCCGAACCTGGGTAAACTGATGTGTCTCTTATTCGTTGGGTTTGTCGAGCTACGCCGTGGGATTAGCGAGTAGGCAGGTTGGGAGGACGAGTTCTTCGCATGCAACCTTGTGTTCGAACCTCTGAAGGGTCCGCGGAACCCTGAATCCGACATTTGGCGCGCCTGGTACGGGTGCATCGGAGCCTCTCTTCCACCGAGCGATTCGCCACTGCTCCATCGCTTCATGGCGGACACCCGTCGAGCCCGTGCTGAGCGTCACACCGCCCTCGCCACTCGCGTCACCCAGACGGTGCCTGCTGGCGGGCCTCCCCGTCATTTCCCATCGCCCACCGCCAACGCCGCCACCAGCCCGGCGGGGCACGAGAAGCAAGCTTTGTCGCTGCACCCCTATGTGCGGCGTGATGGGCGCACCGCCACCCCATCACTGACCCCGGCCGGTTCATCGTCTCACGCTCGTCATGGCCCAGTGAACGCGCAGGCTGCGTTGCTCATGGCGCCCAAGCTCCTGCACTATCACCCCATCGACGACCTCTATGAAGATTGGCTGGACCGCATCGCCGAGCTAATCAGCGCCGTCGGGGGCTCTCCCGCACCATCTCTCCTGCTGCCTCGCCAGCCGCCTGCTGTGGGTGACGTAGCCCACGGAGCGCGTCCTCCACCTCCCCGTCAAGATGCCATCATCGAGCCAAGGCGCGAGGCCCCGAGGCACGACCCACCGCGCAGGGTGCCCACGCGGGAAGAAGAAAGCTGCCAGGTGGTCCAGCAGCCGCAAGCAGGGGTGTGTGCGCTCCCAACACCACCACGTCAGGACCACGCACCACCTGCCATGGTGGCGTGCAAGCCCCTAGATCAAGCTCCACCCCCACGATGAGCACCCGTGACCACCGTGGGCTGCCGCGCCTTCACTCCAGAGCTACGCAGCGTCATCTGGCCGGGGAAGTTCAAGCCCGACCTGTCTCCATGCTACGATGGCACCCCCGACCCTGCTGAGTTCTTGCAGCCCTACGAGTTGAGCATCAAGGCGGCCAATGACGATGAGAAGGTTATGGCGAACTGGTTCCCCATGGCCCTTAAGGATGGGGCAGGTTCTTGGCTCCTGAACCTGCCCGTGGGGTCAATCTCCTCCTGGAGCGAGATGCGCGAGCGTTTCGTTGCCAACTTCCAGGGCACTCGCGACCGCCCACCTGCCGCAGGTGACCTGCGGCGCATCAAGCAGCAGCCAGGGGAGACCCTGCAGAAGTACATCTAGCGCTTCAATAGCATTCGTCTCAAGATCCCCAAGGTGTCGGAAGAGGCCATCATCTCTGCATTCACTGATGGTTTCCGTGACATCAAGATGAAGGAAGAGCTCACCATACATGAGGACCTGTGCACGGCTCTAGAGATGTTGAACATGGCAACCAAGTGCGCAAGAGCTGAGGAAGGACGCCTCTCCCTCCTCGAGCTCCCAAAGACCCGAAGGACAAGAAAGCCAATGCCAAGGACGTGAAGCGCAAGGGGCGGCCGTTCTCGCGGCTGAACCTGAGATGAAGCGCGGTTGTGACCACCCGAAGTCATCTAAGAGCAGCCGCCCATTCTGCATCTTCCACAACGTGCACATCCACAACACCAAAGACTATCAGGAGCTCAGGACCATCCGTGACGGGCGCCTCAGTCGTCGCCCTGAGCGCAAAGATCGAGGCTACGACCGTGGAGGAGGCGGAAGCGGACGACGCTAGGACGACTGTGGTGCCCACCAGGAGTGGCGCAACCAGCCTCGTGAGGAACGCTGGCAGGCCCAACCTCGCGAGGGCGCCTGGAGGGATCAGCCTCATGAGGATCGTGCTCAGGGAAACATTGGCCTCCCTCCACTGCCACCAGCGCCAAGATGGAAGAACGACCACCACCAGGACGAGGGGGTTGGGGCTTCCAGGAACCTCGTGCCATATCCTGCATCTTGGGCAGCGCTCAGGCCCTAGCATCTCATCGCATCTTCAAGTAGTTTGCCCGCTAGGTGAATTTGACCCTTCCCAAGCTCGAGGCTACACGTCCGCTCAGGTGGTCCCAGTGCACAATCACCTTCAGCTTGTCCAACCAGCTCAAGTGCGCGGCAACTGCCGGCGCCAACCCGATGCTCTGCTCACCCGTCATCAGCAACGTCCTCGTCACCAAAACCCTCATCGATGGTGGTGTGGGGCTCAATGTTCTGTCTATCAAAACGTTCGACCGACTCTAGGTTCCCTATGACCAGCTGCAGCCCACCAAACCCTTCTCAGGAGTGACCGACGGCTCCACCACCCTGATAGGACAGATCCGCCTCCCTGTCACCTTCGGCCAGCGCGACAACTACCGCACAGAGCTCATCGACTTTGATGTCCCCCACATTCGTCTTCCGTACAATGCCATCCTTGGGTACCCGGCCCTGGCCAAGTTCATGGTAGTGACTCATCATGGTTACAATGTCCTCAAGATGCTAGGCAGTCGCGACGTCATCTCTGTCACTTACGAGGAGAAGGACAAACTGTGCTCCCTCGAGCGCGCCTTCTAGGCTGCAGCTGTCAAGAACCCCGACGATGAAGGCGCCATCTACCCTCCCGAGGCTTGAATCCCCAAGAAGAAGAAGCAGCTGCCCCACCAGGAACCTCAGGGGAGTAGGGTGTTCAGCGGCACCACCTCACGACCTGCGCCAGCGGTTGGGGCGCCTCCCTCCCTCGCATAGGAATGCGCGCCCGGCGCCCCCTCAGGCTAGGCTTGGGGGCTCTCTTTTGGAGGGCCTTTGACTTAGCCAACGTCAAGAGGGAGGCGCTCAGGAACCACATGGAGGCGTGCTTCAGCGCGTGCTTCCCCCACAAGGGCGCAAGGCATGGGATGCCAGGTGCTCAGGAGTTCACCACCAAGGCAACCGAGGAGCTTCAGGAGGCAGGAGCCATGCGTGGCAACCGACGCCCGCCACCAGGCGCGGCTCCCTACCCTAGCGAGGACAGCGAGCTGAGCGTCTGCGTCAACATCCCCCGACTCAATAGGGTCGCCTCTCAGCGGCTCTACTGGCCGTACTATGTCGGCCGATACGAGGGCCACCCTCACAGTTATGTATGCATGCCTTTTGGCTTGCCGGACATGGCTGTTGCATTCCAGCACCACCTGCGGCGTCTCATGGCGGCTAAGGAGGCCAGGCACTAGGCGGTCCTGGCGGAGATGGCGACAGTTCTTTGCGAGCCTCCTGAGCCTGCAGAGCCCCCCGAGGCTCAGGACCCAGGCGGCTCGTGAGGAGCGACTTCTTCAGCACGCGTCTTTAGCTACTTCAACACCTCTTCAGCAATGGTGCTAGGTGACATTTTCCGGTTTATTCAGTTGGGGGCGCCCCACGAGCTGCATTATCCCCAGATGGCACGGGCGTGTCCCTGCGGCAGATATCCTTTTTGCATCTTCTAGTCGTTCAGCTGGGAGCGCCCCTCGGGCTGCATCATCCCCAGGCCGCGTGGGTCTGTCCCTGTGGCATGTATCATTCTTTGCATCTATTTAGAACTGGCTTACCTCCTTCCATGAGTTATTTTATGATTATCGCCTTCTTGCCTAATGTCTTATCGCCCTTCGCGGCCTCCCGCGCTGCTGATCGGCCTCTTACTCATCCCGCAACGGGGGCTGCACATGTTGGCACGGCGCTTGTGCATGGGTCCGTTCCTGCAACGCTGACAAATCTGAGGGATCGAGCTCTGGATTGTGGCCCGCCCCGCGCACGTCACCTCACCAGATCCTCAATGCCTTCATCTTCTTGCGGAAGGATCAGCAGCAAGACAACAAGCGCGCCTACAAGTTCTGCTCCCTTCTTGAACTAACCCACATGAGCCCCCGAGTTTGGCTGCAAGCGGCCCTGCCAATCATCCATTTTCACGCAATTTTATTGCACGTTAAATGGGGGGCTCCTAAGTATCGCGACTCAGGAGCTCCTACAGACTCTCTAGCTCTCACCCCCTGGCCTTGACCACGGCATCGTGACCTAGCATACCAACGGCGGCTGAGCCGTACTCGAGGGTCGGGACCCGAGGACGTAGAGCACTCAGATGAGCGGGAAAGGAAAGGCCGGCAGGATCCCTACCTGGAAGTATCGCCGCTAACACTGCCAGGCGCGTCGCGAAGGGATCACCTCAGGCTTGCCAAAAAGATAAGTTACCCGTGCATGTTGGTATCTCTTCGTCCGATGTCTTCCATGTTGGGAACGCAGTATTTCAAAATATTCCTACGATCACGCAAGATCTATCTAGGGATGCATAGCAATGAGAGGGGATAGTATGTTTATGTACCCTCGTAGACCGAAAGTGGAAGCGTTAAGAAACGCGGTTGATGTAGTCGAACGTCTTTGCGATCCAACCGATCAAGTACCAAACGCATGACACCTCTGCGATCAGCACACGTTCAGCTCGGTGACGTCCCTCATACTCTTGATCTAGTTGAGGCCGAGGGTGAGTTTCGTCAGCACAACAGCATGGTGACAGTGATGATGCAGTTACCGATGCAGGGCTTCGCCTAAGCATTATGACAATATGACCGAGGTGTAAAACTGTGGAGGGGGGCATCGCACATGGCTAAAGATCAACTTGTGTGTCTATGGGGTTCCTCCTCCCCCATATATAAAGGAGGGGAGGAGGAGGAGTGCCGGCCACAAGGGGCATGCCCAGGGGGGGATTCCTACTCCTAGTAGGAGTAGGTTGACCCCTTTCCTAGTCGAAGTAGGAGAAGAAGGAAGGAGAGGAGAGGGATAAGGAAAGAGCGGGGTGCCACCCCCTCCCTAGTCCAATTCGGACCAGCCCATGGGTGGGGGGTGCGCAGCCTCGCCTTGCGCTCTTCTCTCCTTTCCACGAAGGCCCATGAAGGCCCAATACTTCCCCCTGCGAATTCCCGTAACTCTTTGGTACTCCAAAAAAATACTCGAACCACTCAGAACCTTTCCGATGTCTTAATATAGCCTTCCAATATATTGATCTTTATGTCTCGAGAATTTTGATACTCCTTGTCATGTATGTGATCTCATCCGGGACTCGGAACAAACTTCGGTCATCAAATCACATAAATCATAATACAAATCGTCATCAAACGTTAAGCGTGCGAAACCTACGGGTTTGAGAACTATGTAGACATGACCGAGACATACCTCCGGTCAATAACCAATAGCGAAACCTGGATGCTCATATTGGCTCCTAGATATTCTACGAAGATCTTTATCGGTCAAACCACAAAATGACATACGTTGTTCCGTTTGTCATCGGTATGTTACTTGCCCGAGATTCGATCGTTGGTATCACCATACCTAGTTCAATCTCGTTACCGGCAAGTCTCTTTGCTCATTGCGTAATGCATCATCCCGTAACTAACTCATTAGTCACATTGCTTGCAAGGCTTATAGTGGTGTGCATTACCGAGAGGGCCTGGAGATACCTCTCCGACAATCGGAGTGACAAATCCTAATCTCGATCTATGCCAACTCAACAAACACCATCGAAGACACCTGTAGAGCATCTTTATAATCACCCAGTTATGTTGTGACATTTGATAGGACACTAAGTGTTCCTCTGGTATTCAGGAGTTGCATAATCTCATAGTCATAGGAACATGTATTAGTCATGAAGAAAGCAATAGCAATAAACTAAACGATCATAGTGCTAAGCTAACTGATGGGTCTTGTCCATCACAACATTCTCTAATGATGTGATCTCGTTCATCAAATGAAAACACATGTCTATGGTGAGGAAACTTAACCATCTTTGATTAACAAGCTAGTCTAGTAGAGGCATACTAGGGACACTCTGTTTGTCTATGTATTCACACATGTAAAGCTTCTGGTTTATAAACATTTATCATGATATAAGGAAATATAAATAACAAGTTTATTATTGCATCTAGGGCATATTTCCTTCAGTCTCCCACTTGCACTAGAGTAAATAATCTAGTTCACATCGTCATGTGATTTCATACCAGTAGTTCACATATTTATGTGATTAGTTCACATCTTCATGTGACTAATACCTAAAGGGTTTACTAGAGTCAATAATCTAGTTCACATTGCTATGTGATTAACAACCAAAGAGTGATCATGTTTTGCTTGTGAGAGAAGTTTATTCTACGTGTTTGCAACATTCAGTTCCGTATGTATTTTGCAAACTTCTATGTCTACAATGCTCTGCATGGAGCTACTCTAGCTAATTGCTCCCACTTTCAATATGTCTCTAGATCGAGACTTAGAGTTATCTAGATCGGTGTCAAAACCTTGCATCGACGTAACTCTTTACGACAAACTCTTTTATCACCTCCATAACCGAGAAATATTTCCTTAGCCCTCTAAGGATAATTTTGACCGTTGTCCAGTGCTCTACTCTGAGATCACTATTGTACTCCCTTGCCAAAATCATGCTAAGGTATACAATAGGTCTGGTACACAGCATATCATACTTCATAGAACCTATGGCTGAGGCATAGGGAATGAATTTTCATTCTCTTTCTATTTTCTACTGTGGTCGGGTTTTGAGTCTTTACTCAACTTCACACCTTGCAACACAGGCAAAAACTCCTTCTTTGACTGTTCCATTTTGAACTACTTCAAAAACTTGTTAAGGTATGTACTCATTGAAAAATTTATCAAGCATCTTGATCTATCTCTATAGATCTTGATGCCCAACATGTAAGTAGCTTCACCGAGGTCTTTCTTTGAAAAATTCTTATTCTAGTATCCTTTTATGCTATCCAGAAATTCAGTATCATTTCCGATCAACAATATGTCATCCACATATAATATCATAAATGCTACAGAGCTCCCACTCACTTTCTTGTAAATACATGCTTCTCCAAAAGTCTTTATAAAACTATATGCATTGATCAACTCATCAAAGCGTATATTCCAACTCCGAGATGCTTGCACCAATCCATAGATGGATTGCTGGAGCTTGCACACTTTGTTAGTACCTTTTAGGATTGACAAAACCTTCTGGTTGCATCATATACAACTCTTCTTTAATAAATCCATTAAGGAATGTAGTTTTGATATCCATTTGCCAGATTTCATAAAATGCGGCAACTGCTAACATGATTCGGACAGACTTTTAAGCATCGATACGAGTGAGAAAATCTCATTGTAGTCAACACCTTGAACTTGTCGAAAACCTTTTGTGACAATTCGAGCTTTGTAGATAGTAACACTACTATCAGCGTCCGTCTTCCTCTTGAAGATCCATTTATTCTGAATGGCTCACCGATCATCGGGCAAGTCAATCAAAGTCCATACTTTGTTCTCATACATGGATCCCATCTCAGATTTCATGGCCTTAAGCCATTTCACAGAATCTAGGCTCATCATCGCTTTTCCTCATAATTCGTAGGTTCGTCATGGTCTAGTAACATGACTTCCAGAATAGGATTACCGTACCACTCTGGTGCAGAACGTATTCTGGTTGACCTACAAGGTTCGGTAGTAACTTGATCTGAAGTTTCATGATCAGCATCATTAACTTCCTCACTAATTGGTGTAGGCATCACTGGAACTGATTTCAGTGATGAGCTACTTTCTAATTCGAGAGAAGGTACAATTACCTCATCAATTCTACTTTCCTCCAACTCACTTCTTTCGTGAGAAACTCCTTCTCTAGAAATGATCCATTCTTAGCAAAAAATATCTTGCCTTTGGATCTGTGATAGAAGGTGTACCCAACAGTTTCTTTTTGGTATCCTATGAAGACGCAATTCTCTGATTTGGGTTTGAGCTTATCGGGATGAAACTTTTTCACATAAGCATCACAATCCCAAATGTTAAGAAATGACAGCTTAGGTTTCTTGCTAAACCATAGTTCATACGGTGTCATCTCAACGGATTTTTAGACGGTGCCCTATTTAACATGAATGCAACTATCTCTAATGCATAACCCCAAAATGATAGTGGTAAATCAGTAAGAGACATCATAGATCGTACCATATCTAATAAAGTGCGGTTACGATGTTCAGACGCACCATTATGCTATGGTGTTCCGGGTGGCGTGAGTTGTGAAACTATTCCACATTGTTTCAAATGAAGACCAAACTCGTAACTCAAATATTCACCTTCACGATCAAATCGTAGAAACTTTATTTTCTTGTTACAATGATTTTCTACTTCACTCTGAAATTCTTTGAACTTTTCAAATGTTTCAGACTTATGTTTCATCAAGTAGATATACCCATATCCGCTCAAATCATCTGTGAAGGTCAGAAAATAACGATACCCGCCGTGAGCCTCAACACTCATTGGACTGCATACATCAGTATGTATTATTTCCAACAAGTCTGTTGCTCGCTCCATTGTTCCAGAGAACAGAGTCTTAGTCATCTTGCCCATGAGGCATGGTTCGCAACCATCAAGTGATTCATAATCAAGTGATTCCAAAAGCTCATCAGCATGGAGTTTCTTCATGCGCTTTACACCAATATGACCTAAACGATAGTGCCATAAATATGTTGCACTATCATTATCAACTTTGCATCTTTTGGCATCAATATTATGAATACGTGTATCACTACGATCGAGATTCAATAAACCATTCACCTTGGGTGTATGACCACAGAAGGTTTTATTCATGTAAACAGAATAACAATTATTCTTTGACTTAAATGAATAATTGTATTGCAATAAACATGACCCAATCATATTATGCTTAACACAAACACCAAATAACATTTATTTTAGGTTCAACACTAATCCTGAAGGTAAAGGGAGTGTGCGATGGTGATCCTATCAACCTTGGAATCACTTCCAACACACATCGTCACCTTTCCCTCAACTAGTCTTTGTTCATTTTGTAACTCCTGTTTCGAGTTACTAATCATAGCAACTAAACCAATATTAAATAACCAGGGGCTACTATGAACACTAGTAAAGTACACATCAATAACATGTATATCATATATACTTTTGTTCACTTTGCCATCCTTATCCGCCAAGTTTTTGGGGCAGTTCCGCTTCCACTAAACATTTCCTCTGCAGTAGAAGCACTCAGTTTCAGGGTTGGGTCTAGCTTTGGGTTTCTTCATGGGAGTGGTAACTTGCTTGCCATTCTTCTTGAAGGTCCCTTTCTTTCCCTTGCCCTTTTAATTGAAACTAGTGGTCTTGTAAACCGTCAACATTTGATGCTTTTCTAGATTTCTACCTTCGTCAATTTCAGCATCACGAAGAGCTCGGGAATCGTTTTTGTCATCCCTTGCATATTATAGTTCATCATGAAGTTCTAGTAACTTGGTGATAGTGACTAGAGAACTCTGTCAATCACTATCTTATCTGGAAGATTAACTCCCACTTGATTCAAGTGATTGTAGTAGTCAGACATTCTGATCACATGCTCACTGGTTGAACTATTCTCCTCCATCTTGTAGGAAAAGTACTTGTTAGAGGTCTCATACCTCTTGACTCGGGCATGAGTCTAAAATACCAATTTCAGCTCTTGGAACATCTTATATGCTCCATGGCGTTCAAAACATTTTTGAAATCCAAGTACTAAGCCGTAAAGCATGGTGCACTAAACTATCAAGTAGTCATCATACCGAGCTTGTCAAACATTCATAACGTCTGCATCTGCTCCTGCAATAGGTCCGTCACCTAGCGGTGCATCAAGGATATAATTCTTCTGTGCAGCAATGAGGATAATCCTTAGATCATGGACCTAGTCCGCATCATTGCTAATATCAACTTTCAACTTAGTTTTCTCTAGGAACATAACATAAATAAAACAGGGAAGCTATACGCAAGGAATTGATCTACAACATAGATATGCAAGTACTATCAGGACTAAGTTCATGATAAATTAAAGTTCAATTTAATCATATTACTTAAGAAATCCCACTTAGATAGACATCCCTCTAATCATCTAAGTTATCACGTGATCCATATCAACTAAACCATGTCCGATCATCACGTGAGATGGAGTAGTTTTCCATGGTGAACATCACTATGTTGATCATATCTACTATATGATTCACGCTCGACCTTTCGGTCTCAGTGTTCCGAGGCCATATCTACATATGCTAGGCTCGTCATGTTTAACCCGAGTATTCTGCGTGTGCAAAACTGGCTTGCACCCGTTGTATGTAAACGTAGAGCTTATCACACCCGATCATCACGTGGTGTCTCGGTACGATGAACTATCGCAACGGTGCATACTCAGGGAGAACACTTAGACCTGGAAATTTAGTGAGAGATCTTCTTATAATGCTACCGCCATACTAAGCAAAATAAGATGCATAAAAAGATAAACATCACATGCAATCAAATAAGTGATATGATATGGCCATCATCATATTATGCCTTTGATCTCCATCTCCAAAGCACCTTCATGATCGCCATCGTCACCGGCTTGACACCTTGATCTCCATTGAAGCATCATTGTCGTCTCGCCAACTATTGCTTCTACGACTATTGCTACCACTTAGTGATAAAATAAAGCAATTACATGGCGATTGCATTTCATACAATAAAGCGACAACCATAAGGCTCCTGCCAGTTGCTGATAACTGTATAACAAAACATGATCATCTCATACAACAAATTATATAATCACGTCTTGACCATATCACATCACAACATGCCCTACAAAAACAAGTTAGAAGTCCTCTACTTTGTTGTTGCAAGTTTTATGTGGCTGCTACGGGCTTCTAGCAAGAACCGTTCTTACCTACGCATCAAAAACACAATATAGTATAGTGATTGCTTTTTGATCTTCAGAAAGAACCCTGTTCATTGAAACCGATTCAACAAAAATTGAAGAAACAGACACCCACTAGCCACCTGTGTGCAAAGCACGGCGGTAGAACCAGTCTCATGAACGCGGTCATGTAATGTCGGTCTGGGCTACTTCATCCAACAATACCGTCAAATCAAGAATCAACTAGTGACGGCAAGCAATATGAATATACCCACGCACACAACTCCTTTGTGTTCTACTCGTGCATATAACATCTACGCATAGACCTGGCTCGGATGCCACTATTGGGGAACGCAGTATTTCAAAATATTCCTACGGTCATGCAAGATCTATCTAGGGATGCATAGCAATGAGAGGGGAGAGTATGTCTATGTACCCTCGTAGACCGAAAGCGGAAGCGTCAAGAAACGCGATTGATGTAGTCGAACGTCTTCGCGATCCAACCGATCAAGTACCTAACGCACGGCACCTCCGCGATCTACACACGTTCAGCTCGTTGATGTGCCTCGTACTCTTGATCCAGTTGAGGCTGAGGGAGAGTTTCGTCAGCACGACGGCGTGGTGACAGCGATGATGAAGTTACCGATGCAGGGCTTCGCCTAAGCACTACGACAATACGACCGAGTTGTAAAACTGTGGAGAGGGGCACCGTAGACGGCTAAATATCAACTTGTGTGTCTATGGGGAGGAGGAGGAGGGCCGGACACAAGTGGTGCGCCCAAGGGGGGATTCCTACTCCTAGTAGGAGTAGGTTTCCCCCTTTCCTAGTCCAAGTAGGAGAAGAAGGAAGGAGAGGAGAGGGAGAAGGAAAGAGGGGGGCGCCGCCCCCTCCCTAGTCCAATTCGGACTAGCCCATGGGGGGGTGGCCTCCCCTTGTGGCTCTTCTCTCCTTTCAACTGAGGCCCATGAAGGCCCAATACTTCCCTCGACGAATTCCCGTAACTCTCCGGTACTCCGAAAAATACCCGAACCACTTAGAACCTTTCCGATGTCCGAATATAGCCTTCGAATATATCGATCTTTACGTCTCGACCATTTCGAGACTCCTCGTCATGTCCGTGATCTCATCCGGGACTCCGAAAAAACTTCGGTCATCAAATCACATAACTCATAATACAAATCATCATGAACGTTAAGAGTGCGGACCCTACAGGTTCGAGAACTATGTAGACACGACCAATACATATCTCCGGTCAATAACCAATAGCGGAACCTGGATGCTCATATTGTCTCCTACATATTCTACGAAGATCTTTATCGGTCAAACCGCATAACAACATACGTTGTTCCCTTTGTCATCGGTATGTTACTTGCCCGAGATTCGATCGTCGGTATCATCATACCTAGTTCAATCTCATTACTGGCAAGTCTCTTTAATCGTTGCGTAATGCATCATCCCGTAACTAACTCATTAGTCACATTGCTTGCAAGGCTTATAGTGGTGTGCATTACCGACAGGCCTCGGATATACCTCTCCGACAATCGGAGTGACAAATTCTAATCTTGATCTATGCCAACTCAACAAACACCATTGGAGACACATGTAGAGCATCTTTATAATCACCCAGTTATGTTGTGATGTTTGATAGCACACTATGTGTTCCTCCGGTATTTGGGAGTTGCATAATCTCATAGTCATAGGAACATGTATAAGTCATGAAGAAAGTAATAGCAATAAACTAAATAATCATAGTGCTAAGCTAACTGATGGGTCTTGTCCATCACATCATTCTCTAATGATGTGATCCCGTTCATCAAATGAAAACACATGTCTATGGCTAGGAAACTTAACCATCTTTGATTAACGAGCTAGTCTAGTAGAGGCATACTAGGGACACTATGTTTGTCTATGTATTCACACATGTACTAAGTTTCCGGTTAATACAATTCTAGCATGAATAATAAACATTTATCATTATATAAGGAAATATAAATAATAACTTTATTATTGCCTCTAGGGAATATTTCCTTCATTCCACTCCCATAATCTCGCTCCAGCAACGCTACTTCCCTTTTCGGCCTCTAGGGAGCTGCTTGCATGCCAAAGGGGACCTCTTGAGCATCGCACCTCAGGAGCTCTTACCGGATCTCGGGCCGCTCACCTCCTGGCCTTGACCACGACATCGCGACCTGGCATACCAGTGACGACTGAACCCCGCCTGGGGACTGGGACTTGCCGGCGTAGAGCGCGAAGCTACCGCGAGAACGAAAAGGAGGAGCAATGCAAGAGCAAGACACACAATTGCAAGCCCATACTAGGAATAATAAACTTCAAAGCAAAAGCATTACAAGATTTTTTACATGCCCCACGGGGTTTGTCTTGATTCCTCGCATGGAACAAAAGAAGAAAAACTTCAAGGAGCCTTTCTACGGGCATCACCGTCGATGCCATCATCAATAGTGGGCCATGTGAGGCCGACGCTAACCCCATCTGGATCATCTTCGATGCCGAGCGGATGCCGCTGCCACGCTCCGGGCACGGCGAGACTCGGGGGCACGTAGGTGTTGTCACTAGACTCCGAGGACTCGCTGGGCTCGGGAGAGTCGCCGGATTCCCAGGAGTCATCGTTGTTGCTGGAGGAGCCGTCGGCGGGGCCGGGGGCAGGATCAATGCCTGCGGCCGCACCACGCGGGCTACCTCCTCCGGGGCAACACTCCAGCAGTCGGCCTTTCTCGTCGAAGACCTTGAAGAATAGCTTGGAGGCGCCATCCTACTCAAAGTGGACGGCGAGGGCCCCGTCCACGCTGTAGGCACGGGCAACCTCGCCCCATCCTCGAGTCATGAAGATGCCGCCAGGAGGGACGGCCTCAACCTCCGCCCCCATGGCCAGGCTGCAGCACCCGGCATGCTGCAGCCACAACTCGAATGGCTCCCTTGTCGGCATCTCCTCAGCGAAGAACCGCGGGAACTGGATCCAAGTGCGTGGCGTCATTGTCGCCCATATCACGGACTCACGCGAGGAGCCCTTGGCTTGGGTTCGCGGGCTAGCTGGCCGCATAGACCTAGCCTAGCCACCATGGCCGTGGCCCGCGCAGTGCTGGGTGCTGCCGCCCTCTCCGGAGCCGAGCGCACGGGCATACAGAGGGAGCGGGAAGCTAGGCGGTGGCCGCTCGTACCAGGGCCGCATCACCTCCTGGATCTCCCCGGCATCGCGAGGGCGGCTGGACCTCTTCTTCAGCGAAAGCGGTTTGGGTTCCTCCCGAGGGGCCTGCCCCTTTTCTGTCGTGGAAAACCTCCTGATCAGCGCCATGGGAACTACAGCAAGACGACGAGGCAAGAAAGAGGAAGAAGAAGCGGGCGGCGAGAAGACGAAGATGAGCAAGAGAGGCTCTGCCCCTCCTCTCATTTATAGCCTGCGGGAGGCTAACCGCCGGCCTCCATGATTCCATGCCATGATGGATTTTCAATGCATGCAGTGAAGTCTCGTCAAGGCGGACGGTTGCCGACGCAACATGGGGAAGCAGAGGCGCCCACGTCTCAATCACCACGCGTCGACCAAGGCCCGTGGCGCTCCGCAGTTGCCGTTTGGCTTTGGCTCGAAGCTAAGTACGAGCGCGCCTTGGGCCCGAGGGCTACTATCGATGCTCTGGGAACGGGGGTACCCAGACATGCCTGCCCACGTGTGACACTCCAAAATTTTCTTTTGGTTTTTAGCAAAAACCTTGTTGGTCTTTGAAAAGAGGCCATTCAAATTTTTTTTCCAGAAAACCTCTCTCTTAAAAACTTTCACCTTTGGCAAGGATTTTCATTTACATCCTTTTCAAATTGGGTGTTTGAATTATGGAAACTTTTCTTCTGAATTCTTCTCCTCTCAAATGTATTTTTTTGAATTTGATTATTTTCATCTAAAAGGAAAACCCTAGGAGTTTTTGGGGCTTCTCTCATTTTGGAACCACCCATGATTTTATTTTGCCTCATGTGGAGAGACCTCCCAAAACCCCTCACTCCACTTTGGAACAATCTAAATTCTCTGTCCCATCAAGTCCAAACCATTTTTGAATTTTATTTCATTTATTTTATCTCCCAAAACAATTCTTTCTTTCATTATGAGCCTAAGTAATTTTCAAAGCAAGTACCTCATTGCCTTTGAGTTTTTATCTCAAACCAACTCCTATGGATTGTCCTTAGTATCCACAACCCAGAACCATCTTGATCCACTCTCCCTCTTTTCAAATTTTTCAAATTTCGGTCTCTGCAAGTTTGGACCAGATTTGCCAAATTTGGTGAAATTCATATCTCCTCTTCTCCAAAAATTCTACCAAAATTCAGGCAGCCTCCTGGTGCAATGCGAGGCCACCCCACCAAGTTTCAGCTCAAGGAGAAACCCCTACATACCAAAATCATTCTGTCGAACACCTGGCCGGCACTGTTTCCCCTCCATTTTCAGAAAAGTTCAGAGTTTCAGAGTTCAGTGTCGTTTTTCCTTCGTCGGAGTTCAGTCACGCGTCGACAGTGCGCCTGGCGCGTTGTGCACAGCCCCTCCTCCCTGTCCGGAGCACCGCACGCACGCTTGGCCGGTTCCTGGCGTCGGTGGCGCACTGGCCCGCCCTCACCGGCGTCGTTTGCGGCGTCGGGACCTCCCGTGGCGGCCGACAGAAGGCACCCTACGGCACAACGCCGTTCTGCACCGCCCAAGCCACCTGGGAGCTCCGCGTGGCCGTCTCCCTTGCCAGCGCACGCGTGCAGCACCGTCGCCGTGGCCTGGCACGCGCAGGGCGCGCTCCCTGCCGCCGACGTGCCGCACGACCGTTCTGTTGGGACAGGCCATAACCTCCTCCCCCCTTGCTGAGTTACGCACAGGGATGGGCTCGTTACTTCATCTAGTCGATGCCCAAGCCCCTAATCCAACTGCCCAACCACAGCGCCGCCGTAATCACTCGCCGGACTTATCCCGTTCACGGCAACCGCCTCGGGCCAGCTATATATAGCGCCCCCAAGCTCACTCTCGCCCCCGCACACCTCCACCACCACACTGGACCCCGCCCAGCAACTGGAAGAGCCTCGAGGGGCCCTTCTTCCTCGACTCCGGCCGCCTCGTTCCGCCTCGGCCTCCATCTTGATTCACTCCAGTGAGACCATCCCCGGCGCCCAAACTTCGTCAGTAACCTCCTCGAGCAACCAGAGAGCTAACCCCCACTTCGATTCGATCCTTGCAGCCCTCCTCCGCGAGCTCCATCAATGCCCGAACCACCGTCCGCCGGAGCAAGGGCCGCCGTCGGCGTGGTGCTCGCCGGCGACCACCACCACCACCCACCGACGCGGAAGGACACGGTGAACACGTTGGTAACCTCCGATCCCCCTGCCTCGCCGTGGATCGCCGCCGGCGACCACCGCGGCTCTCAGGCACCGTCGAGCAGTGCCGCCTCTTTTGAAATTTCAAACCTGACGGGCGGGACCCACCTGTCAGCCTCTCTGATCTTTTAAACGAACCGTTTTCTAAAAACGTCTTCTGCCAAAATGTGTCTCCCCTCTGGGCCGGCGTATTCTCAATCGAAGCATTTTCTGTTTTTATGAGTTAGCCCCTGGGAACTTTCTGTTTCATTACAGATGAGTCCCTGGACTAAAACCCTTATAACTTTTAAACAAAAAAGTATTTTTGATTGATTCTTTTTCTGTCCTCCTTAGAATTTTGTCTAGTTTTTTTATTAGATTTATTTGAAAAATATTTGGAATAATTTTATGCACCTCACGGTATTTACGTTAGCGCGTATGTTTCTTTATACCGTAGATACCAAAGGAGGTGACGGGACCGCGAACTTCACCGAGCTAGGCTCCGACTACTCTGAACCAGGCAAGCATGTTTGAACTTTTGATATGATGATTGTTTTGACATGTTTGCATTAAGTAGTTTCATGGCATGTTGATGAGCATACCGACGAATGTCATGTTACATGCAACGTTGAGGCAAGTGAGTTTCGAAAATCCATAAGTGGATGGATGCGAGTATGCATGGCCATGTGTTGGCATGAGGATGGGTAAGATGGCAGTGTTGTAGCATGCCAGTCTTATGCCAGACTATATGACTTCAGTGTCAACCCGTATCGGTCCAGTTCCTTCCATTTTTCCTTCCCTGTACTACCACATGTTTTCCGCAAGGAATATGGCTTAGTAAGTTGCAAACCGCTTTCTTGGTACACACCAAAAGGAGAGGCCGTGATGATGGTTCCATGGCCCTGGATTAAAGCCAGTCATCCGGTCAGGGGGCATGGGTGTTTCCGGTTGGGACCGAGAGGGGGGCACCCCTTAGAGCGCGCGTATATAAATTTGATCCCATGCTATTCGAGATTGTGATCTCCCCGTCTCAAAAGTTTTTCTTGGACGATGTCTAGGGTGATTCCTGGCATCAAGAGGTAGGATGGGTGTGTACTGGCTAGCTGTGTTTTCTTCCGAAAGACCGTAAACGGAACTAGTCCTTCGTGACTACGGAAATCCGTTGGCTGTGGGAAATTTTTTTGTACAAACTCTGCAGAGTCATATATTCCTTTGAATCATCTATTCCATGTCCAAGTTCGGTATTATCTTATCCTGATAAATGTCAGTTTTGATGACAGAGACTCCGGTGAATCACATGAGTGCTAAGTCCGGTTAAATGTTTATTCCTGTGGATGGACTAACCCGTTTATTATCATGAATTGAATATTTATTATGAGTATTATTTACTTGTGAATAAAAGCCCTTTCTGCGATGTCGCTCAGACGTCCGACTGTGGCATTGTTATTATTTACTTTCAATAAAAGCCCTTTCTGCGATGTCGCTCAGACGTCCGACTGTGGCATTGTTATTATTTACTTTCAATATAAGCCCTTTCTGTGATGTCGCCCCGACGTCCGACTGTGGCACGCATGTCTTTTATTTTCAGTTTAAGCCCTTTACGTGGTGTCGCATAGACGCCCGACTGCGGCATGATCTTTATTTATTTGTTCACCCTTCGAGGCGTCGCTTCAGACACCCGATCGGTTTCCTATTATTTCTTTTTGTTGGGTTTTCAGGCGGACTACCGCCGATTCCCTTTTTACTTACCTTGCTTGCTAAATTTTGAATGTGCATTGGTAAATTAATCATGACGCATCCATGCATGCATTTGTTATATCTTACGTCTGAACTGTCTTGCGAGTACTTTCAAAGTACTCACCTGGCTTGTTGATTTGGCCAGATGCTGACGAAGGCGATCTCATGGATGAAGAATTTGATAGCGAGTCCGACGCCTAGAGGAATCCCATTCAGTCTCGTGCGACCCTGGATTTGGTCACTGTATTATATCCGCTTCCGCTACCAAATAAATTCATCGAGCCTCACCTCGACGCTCGATGAGATGCCAGTTTTAGAGTCATGTATCTCACTCCCCGCTGTGATTTTCCACCACCACCCTATCCTCGAGTCAGTAGTATGCCTCCACACCACTGTGTCATATCCGCCATTATGTATAATTATTGGCGTGCTTGCAATAATTTGGTTGAGCAACTGTAGCTTGACCCTGTAATATATTTTATGCTACTGGCTTATTGTATCAAGAATTTGTCTACCAGTAAGGAGGATTTTTATCATACTGGACTCAAAAGATTGGTTTCTCAATAAACATTTTTATTGGAAAACCGGTCGTGACAAGCTTGGTATCAGAGCCAGGCTGACTGTAGGAAGCCACTAGGTGCGATCGCTAATTGGTTATTAGCATAAGAGCTAATTCATATTTTTGCAATTGTAGTCATTTTCTGACAGTCAGCATAAATTTATGATCTGACCATTCAGAATTTTTGCCTACTTTTGTAGATGGCCGACAACAGCTGCGAGTCTCAGACCTTCGCCAACATGCCCGATGGGTTCGTCAAGCTTCTCTCCTTCATCGTTCAGGTCGCGATGGGGCCATCTGTGCGCCCAGTCTTCACACTCTGCCAGCACCGAGTCAACGACAGTCTGACCATGCACCAGGCCGCGGTACAGTTCAAGGGAGGGCGTGGTGAGTTACGCCTCTTCCGGTTCTTAGGAAGAGCCATGCCTATGGAGAGGCATGCTATGCAGATGGCAGCCCGCGAGGCGATAGCTCGTCTCAGGGATGTCCTTCCCGTGATGAAGGCTCGTCGTTACCGTTATCTTCCATGCCATGTGCCTTACACCTGTCACTACGCATTCTCCTTCCCCAGAGGAGAATGAGACGAGGCTTTTGAGATGCTTATTGAGTATCTCCGGGCCCTGGAGGCAGCCTTCAACAACCTGGTGGACGACTTCGTGGCTACCCGCATGGACTCAGTCCATGGCTGTGCCGCCAACAGGAGGGAGCTCCTGCCCACCGCACCGCCACTGACTTTTGTCTCGTCCTCAGCATCTTATGCAACTACTCGCCGCCTGCCTACCACCGAAGGGTTCAACCAAGTCATCGCACCCACTCCAGCTCGCACTGCACCACCCTTCGCGCCCACTCCTGTTCGTGTTGTTCCGCCCCTGGCACCCGCTCCATCTACTCGGCGCAACACTACACGTATGGAGCCTATTAGCGAGGAGGAAGTCGAGTCCCCAGCCTCGCTACGCCTCACCCTCGGCAGGGCAAAGGAGATCGTCAACATCTCCGACTGAGTACGCTTAGCCGTCATGCGATGTACCGCCTTGTAAGGCATGTACATAGGTTATGAGAAGTAGCTTGTTTGCGCATCATGTAGGAACTGGAGAAGTGCACTAGCCTAAATAACATGTCAGGATTATGTACACATATCCTGTGTGATGTATTGTATAATTATCACCCGCGTGTAAGATACGTAATGAGCAGTCCTTCTCCGTGCGCAAATCGATTTGTTTTCCTTAAGTAATCTTGGCTATTTATTTTATTTGCCAGCCTTGTGCATTTATGGATTTGTTTTTGCGACCCTTTTCGCTTTTCTTATGAGTTTTACAAAATATATCCCCAGAGTGAAAAATGTCTCGTCCTTGGACTCGCTCCATGCCTACTCCGCCAGAGGAAAATTATGACACTCAACCAGGCAACAATTTCACACAAGGGCAGTCGAGTCAACAGGACAGTGAAATGGCACTTTCCCAAATGTGCCGCCTTTATGGGCAGAGTCAGCAACAACATCGCGAAATGATGAACCAAGTCATCAACATGGGAAATCACCATGGACAGTATCAGCAGCAATCCAAGTTATCTGAGCTACAGAAGACACGCCCCCAAACAAATTCTCACACACCACTACGGGAAGACAATAAGAGTGTCACCCAAGGAAAGAAAAATACCCCGGCAACCGAGATTGAATAAGGTGGACGTTTCTGAGCTAAACAAGGTTCCAGTAGTGTGTGAATTTCCAGATGTATTCCCCGAAGAACTACCAGGCATGCCACCAGACCGAGAGATAGAATTCAGCATTTACCTAGCACCAGGAACCACCCATATACAAGAAACCATACCGAATGGCACCATCCGAGTTGATTGAGTTGAAGAAACAAATAAAGGAATTGCTGGACAAGGGATACATTCGAGCCAGCTCCTCACCTTGGGGATCACCAATTTTATTTGCCAAAAAGAAGGATGGAACACTGAGATTGTGCATAGACTACCGAGCACTTAACATGGTCACAGTCAAGAACAAATACCCGATGCCCCGGATAAACGATTTGTTTGATCAACTCACTCAGGCCAAGGTATTCTCGAAAATTGACTTAAGGTCAGGATACCATCAATTAAAAGTGCGAACAGAAGATATCCCCAAAACAGCCTTCACCTCCAGATATGGACTATATGAGTTCACAGTAATGCCATTTGGATTAACGAACGCCCCCGCATATTTTGTTCACCTCATGAACAAAGTATTTATGAAGTTTATGGACAAGTTCGTCGTGGTATTCATCGACGATATTCTGGTATACTCCAAGACACCAGAAGAGCACGCGGAACATCTCAGGATTGTGCTAGGAGAACTCAGGAAACATCAATTGTATGCCAAGTTCAGCAAGTGTGAATTTTGGCTAAGACAGGTAGGTTTTCTAGGCCACGTACTGACCCAAGACGGTATCGCAGTGGACCCGGAGAAAGTCAGGGCCGTACTTGGCTGGAAGTCACCAGCCAGCGTAACAGACATACGAAGCTTCTTGGGAATGGCAGGATATTACCGCAGATTTATTGAAGGATTCTCCACCATAGCCAAGCCAATGACGCAGTTACTCAAGAAGGACAAGAAGTTTGAATGGACAGAAGCCTGCGAGAAAAGTTTCCAAGAGCTAAAACGGAAATTAACAACAGCACCGGTATTAATTGTGCCAGACATACACAAGAATTTTGAAGTGTATTGTGACGCGTACAGAAAGGGTCTCGGATGCGTGTTGATGCAAGAAGGCAAGGTTGTCGCATACGCTTCAAGGAAACTTCGCAAGCATGAGGAAAATTATCCCACTCATGACTTAGAAATGGAAGCAGTCATTCATGCACTCAAAGAATGGAGGCATTTCTTACTTGGAAATCGATGTGAAATATATATGGACCATAAAAGTCTCAAATATATTTTCACATAGCCAGAACTAAACTTACGGCAACGACGCTGGTTGGAATTGGTAAAGGATTATGATGTTGGTATCCACTATCATCCAGGAAAAGCAAATGTAGTGGCCGATGCTCTTAGTCAGAACCCCAGCTCCGACGAAAACAGTCTGCAAAACATGAGACCTGAATTCCAACAAGAATTTGCCAAACTCAACTTGTTAATGATCGCGGAAGGCACCATAACAAACTTGGAAATACAGCTCGACCTTGTGGAGAGAATTAAAGAAGCTCAGCCTGGTCACCCCAGCATCGAAGGAATTAAAAGAAAGGTTAGTATGGGCAAGGCCTCGGAGTTCGTGATAGACGATGGAGGAATATTATGGTACGGAGACAGACTCTGCGTGCCAAATATAGAGGACCTCAAACAGCAAATTCTAGCTGAAGCCCACACCGCCCCATATTCGATCCACCCTAGAGGAACCAAAATGTATAAGGATATTCAGGAAAGATTTTGGTGGCACGGTATGAAGAGGGACATAGCCACATTCGTTGCATGTTGCGATTCTTGTCAACGCATAAAAGTTGAGCATCAAAGACCAGCCGGACTACTGCAACCAAACAAAATACCTGAGTGGAAATGGGATGAAATAGGGATGGATTTCATTGTCGGTCTACCTCGGTCACGACACGGGAATGATGCCATATGGGTCATCACCGATAGATTAACCAAGGTGGCACATTTCATTCCAGTGAAGACAACCTACAACACTCAGAGGCTTGCCAGGATTTATCTCTCCCGTAAAGTTTGTCTGCATGGAGTCCCGAAGACTATAATATCCGACAGAGGCACTCAGTTCGTCTCGAGATTCTGGGATCATTTACAACAGGCTCTGGGAACTCAACTGGCCTTCAGTACAGCCTACCATCCCCAAACTGATGGACAGGCTGAATGAGTAAACCAAATTCTAGAAGACATGCTGAGAGCATGTGTCCTCACCTATGGGACCAGTTGGGAAGAAAGCCTGCCATATGCTGAGTTCGCATACAACAACAGTTACCAGGCCAGCCTGCAAATGGCACCTTTTGAAGCCCTATACAGACAGAGATGTCGTACCCCGCTAAATTGGTCAGAAACCGGAGACAGCCGTATCTTCGGCCCAGACATGCTCAAAGAAGCCGAGGAAAAGGTCAAGCTAATCAGGGACCGACTCAAGACCGCTCAAAGCCGACAGAAGAGTTATTACGATCGGAAACATCATGAGGTCAGATTCGAACCCGGTGAATTTGTATACCTACGAGTATCACCTATGAGGGGCCTGCAACGATTCAAGATTAAGGGAAAGCTAGCACCAAGATTCATCGGACCATTCTGTATAGTGGCACGAAGGGGCACTGTAGCCTACCAGCTAGACTTACCCGAAGAATTATCCGATGTCCACGACGTGTTCCACGTCTCGCAATTGAGGAAGTGCGTAAGCAACCCAGAGAAACAAGTATCCCATGAGAACATTGACGTGCAGCCAGACCTCACCTATCGGGAACGTCCAGTAAAATTATTAGAGGAGTCTGAAAGGAGAACCCGACAGAAAACCATCAAGTTTTTCAAAGTTCAGTGGAGCAATCACACCGAAAGTGAAGCAACTTGGGAAAGAGAGGATTTTCTTCGGGCAGAGCATCCACACTTATTTAAGGATCAGCTGAAATCTCGGGGACGAGATTTTTCCTAAGGGGGTAGGTGTTGTGACACTCCAAAATTTTCTTTTGGTTTTTAGCAAAAACCTTGTTGGTTTTTGAAAAGAGGCCATTCAAATTTTTTTTTCCAGAAAAACTCTCTCTTAAAAACTTTCACCTTTGGCAAGGATTTTCATTTACATCCTTTTCAAATTGGGTGTTTGAATTATGAAATCTTTTCTTCTGAATTCTTCTCCTCTCAAATGTATTTTTTTGAATTTGATTATTTTCATTTAAAAGGAAAACCCTAGGAGTTTTTGGGGCTTCTCTCATTTTGGAACCACCCATGATTTTATTTTGCCTCATGTGGAGAGACCTCCCAAAACCCCTCCCTCCACTTTGGAACAATCTAAATTCTCTGTCCCATCAAGTCCAAACCATTTTTGAATTTTATTTCATTTATTTTATCTCCCAAAACAATTCTGTCTTTCATTATGAGCATAAGTAATTTTCAAAGCAAGTACCTCATTGCCTTTGAGTTTTTATCTCAAACCAACTCCTCTGGATTGTCCTTAGCATCCACAACCCAGCACCATCTTGATCCACTCTCCCTCTTTTCAAATTTTCAAATTTCAGTCTCTGCAAGTTTGGACCAGATTTGCCAAATTTGGTGAAATTCATATCTCCTCTTCTCCAAAAATTCCACCAAAATTCAGGCAGCCTCCTGGTGCAATGCGAGGCCACCCCACCAAGTTTCAGCTCAAGGAGAAACCCCTACATACCAAAATCATTCTGTCGAACACCTGGGCGGCACTGTTTCCCCTGCATTTTCAGAAAAGTTCAGAGTTTCAGAGTTCAGTGTCGTTTTTCCTTCGTCAGAGTTCAGTCACGCGTCGACAGTGCGCCTGGCGCGTTGCGCACAGCCCCTCCTCCCCGTCCGGAGCACCGCACGCACGCTTCGCCGGTTCCTGGCGTCGGTGGCGCACTGGCCCGCCCTCGCCGGCGTCTTCTGCGGCGTCGGGACCTCCTGTGGCGGCCGACAGAAGGCACCCTACGGCACAACGCCGTTCTGCACCGCCCAAGCCACCTGGGAGCTCCGCGTGGCCGTCTCCCTTGCCAGCGCACGCATGCAGCACCGTCGCCGTGGCCTGGCACGCGCAGGGCGCGCTCCCTGCCGCCGACGTGCCGCACGACCGTTCTGTTGGGACAGGCCGTAACCTCCTCCCCCCTTGCTGAGTTACGCACCGGGATGGGCTCGCTACTTCATCTAGTCGATGCCCAAGCCCCTAATCCAACTGCCCAACCACAGCGCCGCCGTAATCACTCGCCGGACTTATCCCGTTCACGGCAACCGCCTCGGGCCGGCTATATATAGCGCCCCCAAGCTCACTCTCGCCCCCGCACACCTCCACCACCACACTGGACCCCGCCCAGCAACTGGAAGAGCCTCGAGGGGCCCTTCTTCCTCGACTCCGGCCGCCTCGTTCCGCCTCGGCCTCCGTCTTGATTCACTCCAGTGAGACCATCCCCGGCGCCCAAACTTCGTC
The DNA here is from genome assembly GCF_056163025.1 of Triticum urartu. Classification (NCBI taxonomy): domain Eukaryota; kingdom Viridiplantae; phylum Streptophyta; class Magnoliopsida; order Poales; family Poaceae; genus Triticum; species Triticum urartu. Next base: position 225,876,447 of record NC_141878.1, read on the forward strand.
AGTAACCTCCTCGAGCAACCAGAGAGCTAACCCTCACTTCGATTCGATCCTTGCAGCCCTCCTCGGCGAGCTCCATCAACGCCCGAACCACCGTCCGCCGGAGCAAGGGCCGCCGTCGACGTGGTGCTCGCCGGCGACCACCACCACCACCCACCGACGCGGAAGGACACGGTGAACACGTTGGTAACCTCCGATCCCCCTGCCTCGCCGTGGATCGCCGCCGGCGACCACCGCGGCTCTCGGGCACCGTCGAGCAGTGCCGCCTCTTTTGAAATTTAAAACCTGACGGGCGGGACCCGCCTGTCAACCTCTCTGATCTTTTAAACGAACCGTTTTCTGAAAACGTCTTCAGCCAAAATGTGTCTCCCCTCTGGGCTGGCGTATTCTCAATCGAAGCGTTTTCTGTTTTTATAAGTTAGCCCCTGGGAACTTTCTGTTTCATTACAGATGAGTCCCTGGACTAAAACCCTTATAACTTTTAAACAAAAAAGTATTTTTGATTGATTCTTTTTCTGTCCTCCTTAGAATTTTGTCTAGTTTTTTTTATCAGATTTATTTAAAAAATATTTGGAATAATTTTCTGCACCTCACGGTATTTACGTTAGCGCGTATGTTTCTTTATACCGTAGATACCGAAGGAGGTGACGGGACCGCAAACTTCACCGAGCTAGGCTCCGACTACTCTGAACCAGGCAAGCATGTTTGAACTTTTGATATGATGATTGTTTTGACATGTTTGCATTAAGTAGTTTCATGGCATGTTGATGAGCATACCGACGAATGTCATGTTACATGCAACGTTGAGGCAAGTGAGTTTCGAAAAGCCATAAGTGGATGGATGTGAGTATGCATGGCCATGTGTTGGCATGAGGATGGGTAAGATGGCAGTGTTGTAGCATGCCAGTCTTATGCCAGACTATATGACTTCAGTGTCAACCCGTATCGGTTCAGTTCCTTCCATTTTTCCTTCCCTGTACTACCACATGTTTTCCGCAAGGAATATGGCTTAGTAAGTTGGAAACCGCTTTCTTGGTACACACCAAAAGGAGAGGCCGTGATGATGGTTCCATGGCCCTGGATTAAAGCCAGTCATCCGGTTAGGGGGCATGGGTGTTTCCGGTTGGGACCGAGAGGGGGCACCCCTTAGAGCGTGCGTATATAAATTTGATCCGATGCTATTCGAGATTGTGATCTCCCCGTCTCAAAAGTTTTTCTTGGACGATGTCTAGGGTGATTTCTGGCATCGAGAGGTAGGATGGGTTTGTACTGGCTAGCTGTGTTTTCTTCCGAAAGACCGTAAACGGAACTAGTCCTTCGTGACTACGGAAATCCGTTGGATGTGGGAAAAAATTTCGTACAAACTCTGCAGAGTCATATATTCCTTTGAATCATCTATTCCATGTCCAAGTTCGGTATTATCTTATCCTGACAAATGTCAGTTTTGATGACAGAGACTCCGGTGAATCACATGAGTGCTAAGTCCGGTTAAATGTTTATTCCTGTGGATGGACTAACCCGTTTATTATCATGAATTGAATATTTATTATGAGTATTATTTACTTATGAATAAAAGCCCTTTCTGCGATGTCGCTCAGACGTCCGACTGTGGCATTGTTATTATTTACTTTCAATAAAAGCCCTTTCTGCGATGTCGCTCAGACGTCCGACTATGGCATTGTTATTATTTACTTTCAATATAAGCCCTTTCTGTGATGTCGCCTCGACGTCCGACTGTGGCACGCATGTCTTTTATTTTCAGTTTAAGCCCTTTACGTGATGTCGCTTAGACGCCCGACTGCGGCATGATCTTTATTTATTTGTTCACCCTTCGAGGCGTCGCTTCAGACACCCGATCGGTTTCCTATTATTTCTCTTTGTTGGGTTTTCAGGCGGACTACCGCCGATTCCCTTTTTACTTACCTTGCTTGCTAAATTTTGAATGTGCATTGGTAAATTAATCATGACGCATCCATGCATGCATTTGTTATATCTTACGTCTGAACTGTCTTGCGAGTACTTTCAAAGTACTCACCTGGCTTGTTGATTTGGCCAGATGCTGACGAAGGCGATCTCATGGATGAAGAATTTGATAGCGAGTCCGATGCTTAGAGGAATCCCATTCAGTCTCGTGCGACCCTGGATTTGGTCACTGTATTATATCCGCTTCCGCTACCAAATAAATTCATCGAGCCTCACCTCGACGCTCGATGAGATGCCAGTTTTAGAGTCATGTATCTCACTCCCCGCTGTGATTTTCCACCACCACCCTATCCTCGAGTCAGTAGTATGCCTCCACACCACTGTGTCATATCCGCCATTATGTATAATTATTGGCGTGCTTGCAATAATTTGGTTGAGCAACTGTAGCTCGACCCTGTAATATATTTTATGCTAATGGCTTATTGTATCAAGAATTTCTCTACCAGTAAGGAGGATTTTTCTCATACTGGACTCAAAAGATTGGTTTCTCAATAAACATTTTTATTGGAAAACCGGTCGTGACACCACGGCCCACAGCGTGGCCCTAACAATGGCCTGGTACGGTCCAGCTTCAACATCGACAACCCAAGACCCTCGCGACGGGCCAAGCCTCACGGGGCCGACGACACCAAGACCTCCCTGGGGGGCAGCCTCACCAGGCTAGCTCCCGAGGAGGTGAGATATCAATGCAAGGTGCACCTCGCGAGGTTCATATGACGTGAGCCATGACGACCAAGGCCAGGCGGGCGCCAGTGGGCGCAGTGTACGAGTTTCCTCTTTGGTGCTAAGGAGGCAAGCATAGGCGCAGAGTCCCGAGGGATCAGCTAAAGGTTTCCTTTCCGATGCAACAATACCAAGACTGCCAGGATGGCAGGACGGAGGTCATCACGGAGCCCACCGCGGCGTCACGACCAGGAGCTTTTGGCAGGCGAAGACTACTTTTGTCGGGATAGCATGTACTAGTTGTCTCCCTTCAAATTTGGCCATTGTGGGATCCCTTCCCACCTTACATTTGGGAAGAGAACCAAGGCCACTATCAATAGGACTTAGCGACCACCATAGAGAGGGACGAATCATTGAGATCATCCTCAGGCCCACCAGCTCATCGAGCGCAAGAACACCTCTCCTCCTGAGGTTGTTCTCCACTGTACTAGTTCGTCCTCAGCCCCTCGAGGCCAATCCACCACAAAACAGGAGTAGGGTTTTACACTACAAGGTGGCCCAAACCTGGGTAACTGTTGTGTCTCTTATTAGTTGGGTTTGTTGATCTAGGTCGTGGGATTAGCGAGCAGGCAGGTTGGGAGGACGAGTTCTTCGCACGCACCCCAATGTTCGAACCTCTCAAGGGTCTGCGAAACCCTGAATCCAACAGTTTCCTATAGGACCCCACTGCCATGGGAGGGTAGGACGAAAGATGTCATGCAAGTTCTTTTCCATAAGCATGTATGACTATATTCGGAATACACGCCAACATTATATTGATGAACTGGAGCTAGTTCTGTGTCACCCTATGTTATAACCATTCCATGATGAATACCATCCGACATAATTATCCATCATTGATCCATTTCCTACGGGATTTTCACATATTGATCTTTGCTTAGTTACTTCTCTGTTGCCACTGTTACGATTGCTACAAAACTGCTACTATTACTTTTGCCACCATTATCGTTACTTCCATACTACTTTGCTACTAACTATTTTGCTGCGGATACTAAATCTTTCAGGTGTGGTTGAATTGAAAACTCAGCTGCTAATATTCAAGAATATTCTTTGGCTCCCCTTGTGTCGAATCAATAAACTTGGGTGGAATACTCTACCCTCGAAAACTGTTGCGGTCCCCTATACTTGTGGGTTATCAAAACCTTTTTCTGGCGACGTTGCCGGGGAGCATAGCTCTATTCTCCGAGTCACTTGGGATTTATATCTATTGATCACTATGAGGAACTTCAAAGATCAAAGAACTAAGATTATTCCCTCAACTACGAGGGGAGGTAAGGAACTGCCATCTAGCTCTGCACTTGATTCTCCTTCTATTTTGAGTAACCTTGTGACACCTACACCTGCTATTGATTCCGATATGTCGCATGTTATTGATGATGCTAGTTCTGCTATGCATGATGCTTATGATGATACTACTTCTATGCTCGATAATACTGTGCCACTAGGTGAATTTCTTGATGAACAACTTCCTAGGGTTAGAGAGAATGAAATTACTGAAATTGATGATATTATTGTAACTGATGATTATGATTCTCCCCCTAGATATGAATTGTCTGTTTTTCCTGAGTGTTATGTTATGGATGAAGAAACTGCTAGAGACTTCTTTGCTTGTAATGGTAGAGAGGATCTTACGAAATTGTTAGCTAAGTTGAAAGAAAAATCCTTGAATGCTAGAATGAAATATGACCTAGTTTTTGCTACTTCACCTATCTTTGTTACGGATAAGGATTATGAATTCTCTGTTGATTCTGAGTTAATTACTTTAGTTGAATCTAATCCTTTTCATGGTTATGAATCTGAAACTATTATGGCACATCTTACTAAATTAAATTATATAGCCACCCTATTTGCTCATGAGGAAAAACTCGCTATTACTATATTATCAAATTGTTTCCTTTCTCATTAAAGGGTGATGCTAAGTTATGGTTTAATTCTCTTGCTCCTGGTTGTGTGGGTAGTCCCCAGGATATGATTTATCACTTCTCTACAAAATATTTTCTTGCAAAATTTTCGTGCAATCAGTATTACTTTCGTGCAACTGGTGTAATCAGTATCTCCTACTCACTAATACTTTCGTGCAAAATTTTCATTTTCATCATAGGAAATCACCACCCATGGTAGACTTTTACTTATATGATGAGTACAAAGAGATGACGCTTTATGACTTTTATGAGGTTTGTAAATTACCTTATGAAGGTAGCATCAAGGAACCATGTCCTAGTGATGTGGAAGGCCTTATTCATGAAATTACCGTTGGGGAAGGTAGAGGAGTGTCGGGAGCGAGAGTATCTAGTATACATCTTCCTGCTTTACGCTATTACTCATTATTTGCTGCAAGATGTTTAATTGGTCGTGGAGACAGTGGAGGCCTTAGTGCCCCTGACCTCGTTATTTGCGCCATGCTTTGCATCAAGATAAAATTTACAGTTTGGGCACTATGGTTGCTAGACGAATGAGTATGAACCATGCAAAGGGTCCTATTTTCGGAGGCATCTTCACCTCCCGCCTTGCTAAAAACTTTGAGATACCCATTAGACACCATGAAAAGGAGGATAAATTGCTACCCACTATATATTTAGATTATGATAGCATGGTAGCACATAAGTTTATTTGCCATGATCAGGAAAAGAGACTTATTTATAACCTGGTATTTAGCGAGAATATTGTTCAAATTATTACCTTTCCTGCACCTATTTTGTTTTATATTCATTCAGGAAGGTACTTCGTTTTGCCTGCGGACATTCATGCATACTGGGAGGGGACACGTGATACGTCTCCAACGTATCTATAATTTTTTACTGTTCCATGCTATATTATATTCTGTTTTGGACATTATTGGGCTTTATTATACACTTTTATATTATTTTTGGGACTAACCTATTAACCGGAGGCCCAGCCCAGAATTGCTGTTTTTTTTGCCTATTTCAGAGTTTCGTAGAAAAAGAATATCAAACGGAGTCCAAACGGAATGAAACCGTCGAACGTGATCCAGAGGACTTGGACCCTATGTCAAGACATCAACCAGGAATGCACGAGGTAGGGGGCGCGCCTACCCCCCCCCCCCCCCCCCAGGCGCGACCTCCACCCTCGTGGGGCCCATGTTGCTCCACTGACGTACTTCTTCCTCCTATATATACCTACGTACCCCCAAACTACCAGATACGGATCCAAAAACCTAATTCCACCGCCGCAACCTTCTGTACCCGTGAGATCCCATCTTGGGGCCTTTTCTGGAGCTCCGCCGGAGGGGCCATCAATCACGGAGGGCCTCTACATCAACACCATAGCCTCTCCGATGATGTGTGAGTATTTTACCTCAGACCTTCGGGTCCATAGTTTTTAGCTAGATGGCTTCTTCTCTCTCTTTGGATCTCAATACAAAGTTCTCCATGATTCTCGTGGAGATCTATTCAATGTAATCTTCTTTTGCGGTGTGTTTGTTGAGACCGATGAATTGTGGGTTTATGATCAAGTTTATCTATGAACAATATTTGAATCTTCTCCGAATTCTTTTATGTATGATTGGTTATCTTTGCAAGTCTCTTCAAATTATCAGTTTGGTTTGGCCTACTAGATTGATCTTTCTTGCAATGGGAGAAGTGCTTAGCTTTGGGTTCAATCTTGCGGTGTCCTTTCCCAGTGACAGTAGGGGCACCAAGGCACGTATTGGATTGTTGCCATCGAGGATAACAAGATGGGGTTTATATCATATTGCATCAGCTTATCCCTCTACGTCATGTCATCTTACTTAAAGCGTTACTCTGTTCTTTTGGACTTAATACTCTAGATGCATGCTGGATAGCGGTCGATGTGTGGAGTAATGGTAGTAGATGCAGGCATGAGTCGGTCTACTTGTCTCGGATGTGATGCCTATATACATGATCATACCTAGATATTCTCATAACTATGCTCAATTCTGTCAATTGCTCAACAGTAATTTGTTTACCCACTATAATACTTATGCTCTCGAGAGAAGCCACTAGTGAAACCTAAGGCCCTCCACTACAAAAAAAGACACATCCGTGACATTTTGGGCCGAACAATTTCTTTTCTATCATACATATGACACTTTTATGACGATAATTGTGACAAAACCCGGTATCATCATAGATGTGGTGGGCTCCTGCTTCTATGACAAAAAATCATGACAAAAAATGGGCTTTTCGTCCTGGGTGGCCGGAGACGCAGCTGCATGACATTCTTTGGGCCGTCCATGATGGAAAAAACCATGGTGGAAGCGAGGGCGAGGAAAATTTCGGGGAGTTCCCGGTTACGGTGGGAGGTCGGGGGCCGAGCGATGCGCATTTCTCTCGTACACGTACGCGCGTGTGTGCGAGGCGTTGGCTCTAACTGAACCCGAGCGAGGCGTTGGGCTCTAACTGAACCCGAGCGATTGCACTGTAGGCTACGCGTTACTGAACCCGAGCGATCGATCGATGGCTGTTAACTGAACCCGATCGAGCGATTCCTTCGCTAGTGCTGCTAACTGAAGTCGATCGATGCTGCCTCTGGGATGAACAGTGAGCGTTGCGGGGGGGCGGGGGGGGGGGGGTTGGATGAAGAGTGAGCAGTGGCGTTGCCTCTGGATGAACAGTAGACGGTGGAGGGGTGCCCGTGGAGGGGTGGTTGAACAGGACCCCATGGTGTGGAGGGCTGGATGAATAGTAGACGGTGGAGGGGTGCCCGTGGAGGGGTGATTGAACAGTAGCCGGTGGAGTAGCGCGCGTTGGAGGCTGGATGAACAGGAGCCCGTGGAGGCTGGATGAGGTCGACGGTAGGCCGTGGAAGCTGGAGGAGGTCGACGGTGGAGATGAACAGTATCCCGTGGAGTCCCGTTTTGCGGTACATCACACCCCTCCCGATGAACAGGACCCCCGTTCGACCATAGGAGGTCTGTTTTGTCCGTTTTGCGGTACGCCACACCCCTCCCGATCAACAGGACCCCCGTTTCGACCGTACGAGGTCCGTTTCATCCGTTTTGCGGTACGCCACACCCCTCCAGATCAACAGGACCCCTGTTTCGACCGTAGGAGGTCCGTTTCATCCGTTTGGTGGTACGCCAGACCCCTCCCGATGAACAGGATCCCGTTTCGAATGTGGCCGGTCGAACACAAGGCCGTTTCCTCTGTTCCGCGGTACGCCAGGCCTCGTTTCCATTGCCTGTTCCGTCCAAGCCCTCCCGATGAACACGACCACGCATTCCGTTCCGACCCAGGCGGTTGGCTCCCATGCGTTCCGTTGCCTCCCGATGAACACGGTGCATTCCGTTACCTCCCCATGAACACGACGCATTCCGTTGCCTCCCCATGAACACGACAACGACACTGTTTCTCTCTTCCGACCCAGCCATGTCAATGAGCCCTCGCCGTACGTATGCGTGAGTAGGCGGTCGAGACCCCGCCCGTATGTACACGTACATGGCCGTATTTTCTTTCTTGCACCCTGGCCGGTGTACGTACGTGTACATGCTACGTGCGGGCCTCTACTACGACACGTGCGTGCCTCTACATCCACCAGTATATATGTACGTACACGTTCGCGACCAGAATGACAACGCTACGTACGCTTCGACCAGGTGGGTCCCGACAGTCAGGCACTTCCTTGTGTGCGAAGATGTAGCTGGTGGGTCCCAGCAGTCAGGGGGGTGAATCGTTTTGTTTCTTTTTTCCCGGACTCACTTCCTTGTGTGCTAAGGTGTAGCTAGTGGGTCCCAGCAGTCAGGGGGAAATGTTTTTTCGCAAAATACGGTGGCCCATCCGGTGGGTCCCCGCTGTCAGGTGGAGGAATAATTATTTTGCGTGTAATAAGGAGGCACTTCCTTGCTGCAACCGTGGACCCAGCTATCAGCGTCTCCACGCACAGTACTCTTTCGATGGAAGTCGGTCGTTGACCACATTGACCACGCCGCGCCGAGAGCACCATGGCGGTGGACGACGGCGAGGCCTAGGAAGGGGACGACACGAAGGCAAGGAAGACTCGGCATTTGTTTCCCACACGGAGGGGAGTACGACTGTACGAGGGTTTACTGGTTCGTCTGCCGTCGCCGGAGAATAACAACAGGTGTGGGTGAGTAGAGGGATGGCTAGGCCAGCGATGGGAGTACGGTGGGGCGATGAGGCCTGCGCGGCAGCACAGCCGGCCGCGGGAAGGAGGGAGCAGGCAGTCCCGCCGGCGCTTGTTTGAGCTGCTGGAGCAGGAAGAGCAGAGATTGAAGAAGCACGACGGCCGTTGGATGGACATCCAACAGTCAGTACTTGTGCGTCAACCTTTTTTTAGGAAAGCCTCAAATCTGTGGAAAACAGCATACAACCCATCTGCCATTATTTCTAATAATTTACAGCCCATTTGCTAATTCTTAAGGTTTTTATAGGAGTCCATATTCTTTTTGTTAGCATTACAGCCCATATTGTGGGCACGGTTATAACATTATACGAAATTTTGCATATTTCGGTGCGGTCCGAACTATTTTTAATCCCGAAATTTCGACTCACATTCAAACTGATTTTAAAAATAAATGTATATCAATATAAAATCCAACAAATTCTCCACGCATAAAAATTTATGTAATTTAAAATCTTGAAATGAAAAAAAAGATATTTGAAACTAATTGCCGGTTTGATGTGTTTTAAAAATGTACAGCCCATTTCTCATTACTAATGGGCCATTTTCTCGACCAGCCGATTGAAAGCTCTCCTCGTCTTGAAAGATTTGCAGCCCAACAGGCCTCACAAAGCGACTTACTTGGCAAATCACAAAAAACTGGGCTGTGGCCGTGGACCCAGCTGTTAGCCTCTCCACATACAGTACTCTTCCGATGGAAGTCATTCCTTGACCATGTTGACCACGCCGCGCGGAGAGCACCACGGCGGTGGATGATGACGAGGCCTAGGAAGGGGACGACGCAGAGCCGGGGAAGACGCGGTAGTGGAAGCCCGCGTGGAGAGGAGTACGAGGGTTCACTGGTTCGGCTGCGGTGTGAGGCCGCCGTCGCCACAGGGCCTGGCCAGCGATGGGAATAGTAGGGGGCGGTGAGGCCTCTGCGGCAGCACAGCCGGCCACAGGAGGCAGGAGCATGTCGCACGACCAGCGCTGCTTTGGGCGATTGGAGCAAGAAGACCAGAGGTTGAAGAAGCACTACGGCCGTTGGATGGACATCGTACGGTCACTGGAGCTAGAATCGTTCATATTCACTAAGTTGACAAAGCCCTTCATCCCCGTCAACTTAGTAGGCCCACAAGTCAGCCTCCCACTAAGGTGGGTCCCAGCTAGCCGGGGGAGTATTCATCTTTTGTGCATAATAAGGAGGCACTTCCGGTGGGTCCGAGCTGACAGCGGGGGGAATGTTTTTTTCGCGAAATACGGTGGCCCGTCCGGTGGGTCCCAACAATCAGGGGGAAACAATTTTTTTCGCAAAATACAGGTGGCCCGTCCGGTGGATCCCCGCTGTCAGGTGGAGGAATAATTATTTTTCGCGTAATAAGGAGGCACTTCCTTGCGGCTGCCATGGACCCAGCTGCCAGCCTCTCCACGTATAGTACTCTTTCGATGGAAGTCGGTCGTTGACCACGCCGCGCCGAGAGCACCATGGCGGTGGACGACGGTGAGGCTTAGGAAGGGGATGACACGGAGCCGGGCAAGACGCGTCAGTGGATGCCCACGCGGAGAGGAGTACGAGCGTTCACTGGTTCGGCTGCGGTGTGAGGCTGCCGTCACCGCAGAATAACAGGGGGTGTGGGTGAGTGGAGGGATTGCCTGGCCAGTGGTGGGAGTAGTATGGGGGCGGCGAGGCATCCACGGTAGCACAGCCGGCCACGGGAGGCAGGAGCAGGCGTCACGATTGGCGCTGCTTTGGGCGGCTTGAGCAAGAAGACCAGAGGTTGAAGAAGCACTATGGCCGTTGGATGGACATCATACATTCACTGGAGTATTGACTAAGTTGACAAAGCCCTCCGTCCCCGTCAACTTAGTAGGCCCACAAGTCAGCCCAACAATATGGTGGGTCCCAGCTAGCAGGGGGGTATTCATTTTTTTGGGCGTAATAAGGAGGCACTTCCTTGCGTGCGAAGATATAGCTGGTGGGTCTGACCTGTCAGCGGGGGGAACGTTTTTTCGGGAAATACAGAGGCCCTTCCTGTGGGTCCTAGCAGGAATCATTATTTTGCGCGTAATAAGGAGGCATTTCCTTGCGTACGGCCATGGACCCAGCTGTCAGCCTCTCCACGTACAGTCCACTTCTGATGGATGTCGTTCATTGAACACGTTGACCAGGCCGCGCTGAGAGCACCAGGGTGGTGGACGACGGCGAGGCCTAGGAAGGGAATGACACGGAGCCAGGGAATACTTGGCAGTTGTTTCCCACGCGGAGGAGTATGAGGGTTTACTGGTTCGTCTGCCGTCGCCGGAGAATAATAGCATGTGTGGGTGAGTAGAGGGATGGCTAGGCCAGCGATGGGAGTACGATGGTGCCGTGAGGCCTACGCGACAGTAAACCCTCATGTGTTGACTAAGTTGACAGGGCGTTTGAGAGGCTGGGAGTACGATGGTGCCGCCGGCGCTTGTTTGAGAGGCTGGAGCATGAAGAGCAGAGATTGAAGAAGCACGACAGCCGTTGGATGGACATCCAACAGTCACTACTCTCGTGTGTTGACTAAGTTGACAGGGCGTTGCGTGTGCATCAACCTTTTTTATGAAAGCATACGTGTCAACCTGTAGTAGGCGCACAAGTCAGCCTCAAATCTGTGGAAAACAGCATACAACCCATCTGCCATTATTTCTAATAATGTACAGGCCATTTGCTAATTCTTAAGAATTTTTTTGGAGCCCATCTTCTTTTTGTTAGCATTACACCCCATATTGTGCCACGGTTAAAAAGTATGCGAAATTTTGCATATTTCGGTTCGGTCAACTGTTTTTAATCTAGAAATATCGATTCACATTCAAACTATTTTGAAAAATAATTTGTATAAATATAAAATCCAAATAATTGTCCACGCATAAAAAATCAATGGAATTTAAGATCTTGTAATGAAAAAAATTGAAACTAATTCCTGGTTTGATGTGTTTTAAAAATGTATAGCCCATTTCTGGGCAAACCGAATGAAACTCTCCTCATCTTGAAAGATTTGCAGCCCAGCAGGGCCGATAAAGTAAGTAGGCCTTGTTTGGGTATTTCTTTAAAAAAATAGAACTGGGCTAGCCATTTTCAGCAAGAAAAAACACAACTGGGCTCATGATGTGGTAAACATAAATAAAACCCTGGCTAGACGGGCCACACCCCCCGCACAACCTCGTTGTTACCCTGACCGGTCGCTAAAACTAGAATAAATAACAACTGCTTGTTCCTCAAAAAAAATTGCGCGACTTGCTGGGTCCCTGGTGTCAGCCGCTCGTAGTGTAATTCTCTCGTTTATTGACTACGTTGACAATGGCGTGTGCCCCAGATGTCAAACCATTAGGAGGAACCATATTTTTGGGCTTGTACTATAGAGGCACTTGCTTGCATACTTCCATGACACTGGTGGGTCCCTACTGTCATCCTCTCCACGTACAGTCATCTCCTTGTTCCTCTCGGTTGTTGACAATGTTGACAACGCAAGGGGGCAGCGCACCGCGCACGGCGAGCGAACCAAGGCCGCAAGGCGCAGGACGACGGTGAGGCCTCGGACGGAATGAACAGGAGCCGTTGAAGATGCGCCGGTCCAGTCGAAGGCGGAGGGGAGTACGAGGGTTGACTGGTTCGGGCGCGGGTGCGTGTTGGGGCTGACGTCGCCGGAGAATAACAGGACGTGTAGGGGAATAGAGGGAGGGACTGGCCAACGTTGGAGGGTACGTACGGTAGGGCGGCAGAGGCGCAGCCAGCCATGGGAGGCAGGAGCAGGCGAAGCCGACGGGGTGGTTTGGTTTGGGCGGCTGGAGGAAGAAGAAGACAAGAGATAGAAGATACACGACAGATGTTGGATGTCAATCCAACGGCTGGTAGGCAGAATCGTTTGTTGACTGGCTAGTAAGTCGACACCACCTTGGATAGGCTATTTCCTCGCGGGTCCCAAATGTCAGAATCCAAATCTTTCACGGTCATGCAGCCTTTCCTATGAAAATTTACAACCCATTTGATGTGCTAGTTCGAAATAAGTTTGTCGGTGCTGGTGGGGGCTAATCACTTGGCTTCTATAATGCATAGTGAGCTCAAGCAGCCGGCGAGAGTGATGTTATTTCCCTTGGTTGGGATTTGTTACAATATTTCACTCTAAATTAAACGAATGGCAAGCCATTTGCCTTGTTTCAAAGAAAATATGACTGTCACAGCCGAGTTGAAAAGGGCAGGAACATCTAACTCCAGCTTACAAACTGTACAAAAGCACGAGGGTTAATTGTTCATCAGGTTTACAAAAAAAAATAGATTGAAAAGGGAAACAACATCTAACTCCAGCACTGTTTTCGGCAGTCACAATCAAATGGATTGGTCAGGTCCATAGAGTGAACATCCTGGGTGGTAAAATTTACTGGATTATGACCACAATATGTTGTAAATAGAAGCCCGGCACGTTTAGAAGCACTTTTGCCCACCTGAAACTCCTTTTTTTGCTCTTCGACATACCCATCCGTCAACTCAGTAAATATATGGGCTTTTGAATTGATTTTACTATTTACTAGTGTGGATGGGCTGTTTTGTCTTGGGCCCAGAGAAACAATTACTACTAGTACAGTGGAGACACTCTACAGCTACCCAGAAAAACAATTACTACTACTAAAGTGGAGACACTCTACCGTTTCTGGCTCCTCCAAGGTCATTGAAACGTCTCCCTCTACTGAATGTCGTTATACTTTTGTTCATCGACATGCAGGCCATGCAGCGTGCAGGCCCAAATGCCATCCACCAAATTAGAAGGCAGTATGCAGGCGGAGAGTCACCCCAGTTGTAGCGCGGCAGTAATGAGCCGTCGTATCACAAAACCCCACCTCACCGTATTCAAGAAAGGCAACACTCGCATCTACCACTATTCTTCTCTCCGAACGAAGGGAGGGTAAGCGGATCCGTGATGTTGGTATATTTCCGTTCAAAGAAAAAAAAGAACTTTTGCAAAGAAGTAACCGATCCTCACCCTCTTTTTTGTTTCATTGTCATTGCGATTGTGTTTTCCTTTTAGTGGTCTCCTAGTATTCGTCAGTTTCATGATGGACCAAGGAGAACCAGGCAAAGATCTGCCGATATTGGAGCAAACGCGGGATGCTGATCCCCACGAGAGAGAGAGCTCCAAGAATATGGAGGCAACCACCGAGCTGACCCCAGATACGCTCACGGCCACTACTGAGATGGTCAACGTCCCATTTGAGGTTATAGCCCCCGTGGCACTGCAGGAGCAGCTTTCCCCGAAACCGCGCGAGACTAATGTTTTGGTGGTAGAAAATTACTGTCCTGACTCTGGCCCGTGTAGCTTATCGGCCCGATGTCCAAAGGTCTAAACCGGGGTAGGTTTGTAACTTCACCAAGACGCCAGTCTCAACCGCCTCCGAGAAGCATTCATACGCCGTGGGCGCCTACCCATGCGCTCGGCCGAAATCTATCCCGCCCACATTTGGGAAACCTGACATGACTGTCCTACCCCCAACCCATAATATGTCCGGAATTTTAGATGGGGGCAAAGCTTGTAACTTCCCCCAAATTTCAAACAAGCGCGTCTCAAACTGAAACATTGTTCCCCCTTAGTTCCCGCCTCCCTCCGTTTCCCCATTCATACTCCGTGGGCGCGAAAACGCCCTCTCCACCAGCCGCGAAACCCCAGCCTCCTCCGTCCTCCACCCCATAGCGGCCAATCCACCGCCACCCTCCTCCATCACGCCGGAGCCGGTACCCTGACATCGTCGTCCAACGCAACCGCAACCGCAATGCCCTCAAGGACTTAGCAGCTGAAGCCGAGGCAGAGCTGCCTCCATGACACCGACGCCGACGTGCGCCGTACCAGAACCACTCCGACCATGCTGTCCCGCGCCTCACTGCTACGGCTCCACTGTCGCAACCGTCCACCGCACCGGAGCTATTCCCGCTACGTCGTCGTTCGCCGTCTCGGATCTGCTTCCACGCCGCCGACAGACGGCCACCGCACCACACTCAACAACTTGGCCATGGGTTCGTCCAAGGCTGCACCGTCCTCCACAACTTCTGGTTTCCGGCGAACAACAAGAAGATCGTCGGAAAAATGGAAGGAGGACACAACACTGCCAGCAGAAAGAGGTACTCCTCTTCCCTTATTCATGCAAATCTTACGTCTCCGCTCACACCATATTCATCCCACGAAAGAAAATAGTTGAGCGCTTCTTGCTGCATCTTCTTCGTGATACTAAATGCACAAGGTTTCCTCCCTTTTACTATTTAACCTTTGCTAGAGGTCAGTAGCCCGCCTGGATTTTAACTCAGGGTTAGTCGAATCGCAATTAAAAGAAGCAGCACCCGCTTAGGTGCACGGAGCACCTAGCCCGCCTGTTCCCCAGGGAAGCAGCGCATCGGTGTCTATCATAGGGGTGTGGGGCGCAGGAGCTGCTTGCGCCCGATCTGGAGATCGGCGGGGCTTGAATGGATGGCCGGGGGCGGTGCCAAGCACGACAGTGTGGTGAGGTCGAGGGAAGGGCGCAGGCAGGGGATGAATACTGGGGCGGTGGTCGCTGGTGTTTCGAGGAAGATCGTCAACATTGACTGGCTGGAGGTAGATGAAGGCGATCTGCCCGTTCTTTGTACATCTGACGGTGCAGAAAAAATGGACTAACCTATTTGCTTTCAGTCGACTGTTATTTTCATAGAATCCTGTAGTAATTTAGTGTACCATGCATGTTGTAGAGCTATCGTATGTCTCCCGTCATTTATTTCTCACCGACCTACTATCTGCTACCTTTACATTGTACTAATTGTGCACACACTTCACCCATACTCACACTATTGTTTTTTTATGCATGGGTATTTTAGGCTCTGACGCAGTGTTGATGAATGCAGAAAAGAAAAGAAAGAAGTCGCTCCAGTGTAATTCGAAGATAAGCACTAAGCGTTTCAGCGCTCTAATGGGTGCAGTGTCAGCAGTTGGAGACAGTAAACGTAGCTCTGCAGTTGATGATCCCAATTTCCACACACAACCATCCCAGGTGCTTGCTTTAACTTCGCGCTGTCAAATGTGGTTGCATGTTGCATATGGTTTCTAGCTTGTATTGCTTCCAATTTGGTTAAATTGCATCTTCTTACTTTACACATTATACCTTCGATAATGACATGCCTTCTTGTTTTTGATACATACTACATATGTCTATTAACCATGTTCGTACATCAAACTAATGCTCTTTTGTATCCCTCGTCAATCACTTATGATAAGACAGTCACCCGGGTGCGTTACTGTGAGACGCCCTACTCGTTTAAAGAGTGCAGTGTCATCCTCCCCACATGATTCTCAAGAAACAGCAAGGCTAAATGAAGATAGTCAACGTAGCTCTCTAGTTGATCACCGCAATTCCCCCACACCACCATCGCAGGTGCTTGCTCTTACTTGGAAGTGTGATATGTGGTTGCATGTTGCATATGGTGTCTACCTTGTAATGCTTCTAATTAGGGTAAATTGCATCTGCTTAGTTAACACATTATACCTGTGAATATGACATGCCTTCCTATTTTTGGTACATACTACGTCTTTCTATTAACCATGTTCTTACATCAAACTACTTTTCTTGTGTATCCCTCATCAATGCTCATAATTTGTTAAATTGGATCTCCTTAGCTTACACATTATACATGTGAATATGACACGCCTTCCTGTTTTTGGTACATACTACATCTGCCTATCACACCATGTTCTTACATCAAACTACTGTTCTTGTGTATCCTGCGTCTATCGCTTATGACAAGACAGTCACGCGCATGGGTTAATATGAGACGCAATACTCTTATAAAGAATGCAATTTCATCCTCTCCACATGATCTCAAGAAACAGCAAGCCTAAATGAAGATATTGAACGTAGCTCTGTACCTGAAGACCGCACTTCCCCTACACCACCATCATAGGTGCTTGCTCTAACTTCGCAGTGTGATATGTGGTTGCATGTTGCATACGGTGTCTAGCTCGTAATGCTTCTAATTAGGGAAAACTGCATCTGCTTAGTTTACACACTATACCTGTGAATATGACATGCCTTCTTATTTTTGGTACACACTACATCTATGTGTTAACCTTGTTCTTACATGAAACTACCTCTCTTCTGTATCCTGCATCAATCACTTATGATGAGTCACCTTTATTCGTTTCATATTGCATATTATTTCTAGCCTATTGCAATGTATTGCTTCTAATTTGGTCAAATACATTTGTTAGGGCACCCTTTTAATTTGGCAGAGTGATATTGGTTTCATCTTTCATATGGTTTCTAGCTTGCATCGATTCTCACAAGTTCAAGCACCTTGTGCTTAGTTTACACTTTATACATCATACATGTCAATATGTCACGCCGTCCTGTTTTTCATACATATTCCATCCTCCTATGAGTAGTGTTCGTCAGTATCATGCATCAATGAGTTCTGAAGAGCAAATTTTACTCCTTTTTCTTGTGGGTTTGACTTGACAAGGCAAAATCAAGAAAGAGGAAGGAAAAGAGTAAGGAAGGCGATGATGGTGGTCCTCTGCAGCAACGTAAACGGAGCATCTGTACCGATTCTCCTTGTACTGATAGTGCATTACAAGGTCCAAGTCTCCGCTCCCCTACTCCACCATCCAAGGTGCTTGCTCTAACTTGGCAGTGTAATATCTGGTTGCATGTTGCATATGGTGTCTAGCTCGTATTGCTCCTAATTAGTGTAAACTGCATCTGCTTATCTTACACATGATACATGTGAATATGACACGCTTTCCTGTTTTTGGTACATACTATATCTGTCTATCACACCATGCTCTTACATGAAACTACTCTTCTTGTGTATCCTGCATCAGTCACTTATGATGGGACACCTTTAATTTGGCAGTGTGATATTGGTTTGCGTCTTGAATATGATTTCTAGCATGTATTGCTTCTAGTTTGATGAACACCACCTATGACGAGACAGTTTTAACTTGGCAGAGTGATATTGATTGCACCTTCCATATGGTGTCTTGGAGTGTTTCTAATTTTTTGAAGTGCCTTCTGCTTAGTTTACCACATCATAGGTGTGAATATGTCAATCTGTCCATTTTTTCGTACATATTCCATCCTCGTATCATGACCTTGCCTTTCATCAGAGTAGTGTTCGTCAGTATCATGCATGAATGAGTTCTGAAGAGTGAATGATATTCCTTTTTCTTGTCGGTATGACCTCACAATGCAAAATCAATAAAGCTAAAGGAAATTGGCAAGGGATTGGATGATGGTGGTCCTTCCGAGCAACTGAAACGGAGGTTCTCTACAGATTCTACTCTGCCATCCTCCCAACAAGATTCGCA
Source organism: Triticum urartu (assembly GCF_056163025.1). NCBI lineage: Eukaryota > Viridiplantae > Streptophyta > Magnoliopsida > Poales > Poaceae > Triticum > Triticum urartu. The sequence goes on from NC_141878.1 coordinate 225,894,593, forward strand.
AGATAACGCAAGGCTAGACAGTCAACGTAGCTGTGTAGATGATGAGCACATCTCCCCTACTCCACCATCACAGGTGCTTGCTCTAACTTGGCACTATTATATGTGGTTGCCTGTTGCGTATGATGTCTAGCTTGTATTGCTTCTAACTTTGTTGAATCGCATCTGCTTACTTTACACATAATGCCTGTGAATATGGCATGTGTTCTTGTTTCTACATCAGACTACTATTCTTGCATATCCTGCATCAGTTAGTTATGATAAGGCACCTTTAAGTCGCCACTGTGATATTGGTTGTGTATTGCATATGATTTCTAGCATGTACTGCTTGTAATTTGTTGAAACGCCATACAGGTTGAACTTGGCAGAGTGATATTGGTTGCATCTTTCATATGGTGTCTAGCTTGCAGTGCTTCTAATTTGTTGAAATGCCTTCTGCTTAGTTACCACATCATAGGTGTGAATATGTCACACCATCCTGTTTTTCATACATATTCCATCCTCACATCATTTGTTTGCCTTTCATCCGAGTAGTGTTTGTCAGTATCATGTATGAATGAGTTCTAAAGAGAGAATTTTATTCCTTTTTCTTATCGGTTTGACTTCACAATGCAAAATCATTACAGCTGAAGGAAATTAGTCTGGCAGTGGATGATGGTGGTCCTTTGGAGCAACTCAAATAGGGGATCTCTACAGATTCTACTCCGCCATCCTCCCAACAAGATTCGCAAGACAACACAAGGCTGGACAGTCAACGTAGCTGTGTAGATGATGAGCACATCTCCCTTACTCCACCATCACAGGTGCTTTCTCTAACTTGACACTATTATATGTGGTTGCATGTTGCGTATGATGTCTAGCTTGTATTGCTTCTAACTTGAATTGCATCTGCTTACTTTACACATAATGCCTGTGAATATGACATGTGTTCCTGTTTCTATAACATACGTGTACATGATGAGCACATCTCCCCTACTCCACCATCACAGGTGCTTGCTCTTACTTGGAACTATTATACGTGGTTGCGTTTTTCGTATGATGTCTAATTTGTATTGCTTCCGATTATGTTGACTTGCATCTGCATAGCTTACAACTTATACCTGCAATGATCACTTACCCATAAGACACATTTAACTTGGGACTGTCATGTAGGTTGCATCTTGCATTATCTTCTAGCTTGTACTGCTTCTAATTTCTTGAAATGGCACTTACGACGAGACACATTTTACCTAATAGAGTGATATTGGTTGCATGTTCATATGGTGCCTAGCTTTCATTTCTTCTAATTTTGTTGAAATGCCTTCCGCTTACTGTTTTTTCATACATATTCCATCCTCCTATCGTACGCGTGAATATGAAACGCTGTGTTTTTTGTATATATTCCATCCTCCTATCCTGCGCTTGCCTTACATCAAAGTAGTGTTCGTCTGTATCATGCATCAACCAGTTATGCAGAGCTAATTTTATTCATCTTCTTGTGGTTTTGACTTCATAAGGCAATATCAGAAAATAGGAAGGAAAAGAGTAAGTTAGGGGAAGTTGGTGGTCCTCCGCACCGACGCAAACATAGACTCTCTAGATTTGCCACTGCTACTGCTAATGAAGTTGAAGTACCAAGTCTACATGATGAGTTCATCTCCCGTACTCCACCATCGCAGGTGCTTGCTCTAAGTTGACAGTGTGATAATTGGTTTCATGTTGCATATGTTGTCTAGCCGGTATTTCTTCTATTTTGATTAAATTGCACATGCTGATTTTATACGTTATACATGTGCATATGACATGGCTTTCTGTGTCTAGAATACACTGCATCTATCTATCATACCATGTTCTTACATCAAAGTACTGTTGTTGTGTATCCCGCATCAGTCACTCATGATTAGACACTTTTAACATGGCAGTTTGATAGTGGTTGCATCTTGCATTGATTTCTACGTTGTACTGCTTCTAATTTTTCGAATTGTCACTTATGACAAGACACTTTTAACTTGGCAGAGTAATATTGGTTGCATCTTTCATATGGTGTCTAGCTTGCATTACTTCTATTTTCTTGAAAATCCTTCTGCTTAGTTTGCACATCGTAGCTGTGAATATGTCATGCCGCCCTGTTTTTCTTACATATTATATCCTCATACGATTGTCTTACATCAAAGTATTGCTTGTCTGTATCATGCATCAATGAGTTCTGAAGAGTGATTTTATTCTTTTGTGTTGTGGGTACAGCTTGACATGGAAAAGTCAAAAAAGAGCAAGGAAAATAATATAGTAGGGAGTGCTGTTACTCGTTGGGTGAAACGGAAAAGGTTCTGCCGTCGAGATTCTACTGGTACTTATAGTGCAGTAGAAGGTGCAAGTCCACCGGCTAAATCTACAAACATAGTATCACCTGCTCCACCAGCTGCAGCATCCGCTTCAATTGTACCAGCATCTCAACCAGTTACTCATTCGTTTGCTCCGGAACTGGCCAGTTCCCAAGCTGCCTTCACACCTAACACTACTTTCGAAGCACTGCTGACACAACAGGACTTGGCAAGATCAGATGAACCTCATGAGCATCAACACCAAGACGGTACCTGACCGAGTCAAGTTGCAGTTGCATGCTCCTTTATATGTACTGTCACAGTTTGATGTACACTAACACTTTCCATATTTGTTGTTGAACTAGCACCACGGTGCAAGCGGAAATAGACATCAGGGATAATGCTTGACAGATTAACAAAATCTAAAGGAGGAAGAATGGAGATCCATTTTGAGGCAGGTTTAAAAAGGACACGTGATGCTACAGAGTCAGCCAAGTTAGTATCAGAGGCAGTTGTTGCCGTTAGGTGTCATGCACGTATCCTCCCAACGTGGATCCAGTACAGGAATGAGAAAGACAATACCTAGTTTAACACCTTCCTTGACCATTTATCCGTAAGTAATGTTATTCATCGCAATTAGTAATATTGTCTTGCTCTGTCCCATACTTTCTAGCTTCCTCCTAATAAGAATCACATTCTTTTTTCAACAGATAAGGTTCAAGTTGGATCCGAAAGATGATGCAACTAAACAAGCATGCACTCATGTTTTTTAGTTTGGTCTGTGACAGTATCAATACCACCTTAGAAAATCTAACTTTGAAGGCAAGGCTAACAATGAAATCACCCAAACATCTCCAGTGGAATATATTACAGATGAAGACTGGATAGCCCTCGTTAAACACTAGTCTGATCCAAAGTATCAGGTAGGCTATATGTATTTGATCAGACCACATATTGAACTTGTATTTATGTATGTGCCTTACAAGTGTATCTTCTTCTAGGCTAACTATTTGAAGAACAAAACCAACCGTTCTAAAGTGAAATTCCAACAGACAACAGGATCTCGTAGCTATATTGCACACCGCGAGGCTCTTGAAAATAGCTGTTACTTCCTTCTTTTTTTTGTGCCATATTATCATATCTATATTGACTTGTTCCAAATACAGAGGAAAGCCAGTGCGGACCGAAAAGAACCTGAACCGAATGCAGTGCAAATCTTCAAGGATTGCCACACCAGCAAGATGAAGGGCATGAGCACACCAGTTCAAGCCGCTGTTGTAAGTCCTTACTCCTCCTGCCTTGAACTGATTGGTACTATGATGTGTTCATTTAGCTACTTGGTTTGCAGCCAATGTCAATTACTCTGTTCACTTTTATTCATAGTTGTCTTAACGTATCATTTCACCTTACATGGTTTAAAAGAGATGAAGGATATTCTTTTGGTCTTGATCTATAATCTAGTTGTTATGTTCACGTGGGCACACAATGATAAAATAGCCTGTTTGTTTTATATCTGTTTGCCCATGATATGAATGATGTCATACTATGTTCATCCTACTTTAAACCATGTCTCTTTATCCTTAGATGTCAAAGAATGTGAGGAAATAGACAATACAGTAGGCATGCTACATGGACATATGTTCCGAAAGTGATTTTATTATGTAGTTGGCACTACAATACATGCTAATGTTTTACAGTAGTTCACCAAAATAAGTTATGTATAAACGTTTAACCTACTTTGTTTGTTTTTGTCTCATTAGTAACTTATCTGGTACACTAATCTACAAGTTCTAACTTTCAGGAAGCTATGGAAAAAATGATTGAACAGCCACAACCACCTGAAGGTGACGAGGCTACTACTGCCACAATGTCACCTCTTGCTGCAGTGCGTCAGTATCTCTCCACTAACAGTGCAAAAAGCACCTTCCTGCGTAAATCTGGGTTGGTTGTCAAGGTAACCTCGTCCAAATCACCTACTGAACAAAATCTTCCTGCTAGACAGAGTGATATATTTGTGCTCCAGACACAAGTACAATCCCTAAAGGACGTTGTTTCGGAAACAAGAATAGTGGTTGAGAAATGTCGTCAAGATATGAATGGTTTTGAAACCAGACTATCAGACATTCGCTTCGTTGTTCAAGAGCAATGGCAGAAAAAAGCTGGAGATCGTGCTGCTCCATCAGATTGTACAGCCTGAAACATTAACACTCAGGTCAAATGATATGTGCTTCTATACATCTGATGGTGCGTTTATCTGGAAGGACTGTAAACTTTATGCCAACAGGCCTTTTGTTGTATGGTTGGAATTTATTTTTTTGTGATACAACATTTATGATATTGCCTCAGGCTGCAGTAATTATGACGCTATTTTTGTATAGTGTAGGTTTATCTTAGTAATGTATTCGGCCAAAAGCTTCATAGGAGCCCAACATGCCGACATTCGTCGGGCCCATTCCAATTGGGCTAAAAACGATTACGGGCCAAAATTGGCATGTAGCCCACTAAAAATATCTGGGCCTAAATTAGCATAAGCTTTCATATTTTTCTGGTAGGCCTATGCCCATAGTGGGCCTTTAACAGGCCTAAACATAATTAGGGCCCTCAGTAAAAATAGGCCATTTGCAGGTGTAAATATCTCGAGCCCATAAAAAACATGGGCCTTTAATAGACCGAAAGTGAGATTGGGCCCTGATTGTGCCAAATAACCCACTGGACTTAGCAGGCTGAAATGGTGGCCCATTTACGATGCGGATCTTTGACAGGCCAAAATTCGAACGGGCCGTAAATGCGCCGACCTAATACACGGGCCTTTAACAGGCCGGAACTTCGGTCGGGCTAGATTATTGTCATTTTCATATGGTCCGTTAATGGGCCCGATATGACGTTGGGCCACATATGGCCCATGGTTTACGTCCGGCGTTAACAGGCCGAAAGTGGCCCAAAGCTATAGTGGGCCTCTAACAGGCCGAATGTCAGACATGGCCGAATATGACCCAAATTCTTCACGGTCATTTATGGGCCAAAAGTTTTGATGACCTGTAAATGGGCCCAAATGAAGCCGAACCTTTAACAGGCCGGAAATACACCGGGTCGTAATTTGGCCCAATTACTTAGCGGACTATTAACGGGCCAGAAGTGACCATGGGCCGCGTTGATGACAAGTTTAGGACAGGCCGTTGATGGGCCGATTTGACAGAGAATGTTGGGCCTTTAGCTGGGCCAACACATTATGGTCTGCAGAATCTTGTGGGCCTTTAGCTGGGCCGGCCCATTATGGTCTGCAAAATCATGTGGGCCTTTAGCTGGGCCGGCCCATTATGGCCCGCTAAATTTTGTGGGCCTTTAGCTAGGCCGGCCCATTATGGTCCGCTAAATCCTATGGGCCTTCGGTTGGGCCGGCCCATTTAAACTTTGTGGGCCACTTTTGGGCCGGTCCATGTGTCAACATATCATAGGCCCATCTCGACCGTTGGATGAGTGACACCTGTGCCAACGCGGAGCTGACGCGTGGATCCGTCAGCCAATGAGAATTTTACACGTGGAAAATCGGAATTGGTCATGGCTGTTAACGGGTTATTGGATCCAAAATCCGACCCGATAGCTTAACGGCGTTCCATTACGGTGGATGCCACGTGTCGGTCACCTTTGACGAAAGCACTTCTGTGACGCGCGATTTATCGTCATGGAAGTGGACACTTCCGTGATGATAATTTTGGCAATGTCATGGAACACTTCTACGACATCACAGGTATGACTATCTTGATTCTGTCATAAATTTTTCATGGATGTACATGCATGACAGAAAACGCGACCTATGGTGACAAACACGTATCATCACGGAAGTGTATTTTTTTGTAGTGCTCAGGTCTATTTTCCATCATATTAATCTCCCGTCAACAAGCTATTTCTTGCGCAGTTTTTATTTTGCTTTATTTACTTTGCATCTTTATCATAAAAATACCAAAAATATTATCTTATCATATCTATCAGATCTCACTTTTGTAAGTGACCATGAAGGGATTGACAACCCCTTTATTGCGTTTGTTGCGAGGATTTTATTTATTTGTGTAGGTGCAAGAAATGGGATTGAATGTCAAACACCCTGCCACCGTCACTCGGCCGCAAACATTGAGATACCTGGTTTTTAAATTCTAGTAAATCCAAAACTCGTCTGAAATTCATGAAACATGGCATCCAATCATGGAGCGGAATCAACATGCCATGGTAAATTTTTTGTCCCATTTGGGGAAGGTTTGGGTAAAGCTTCTCACAAACCAGGGCTTCTCACAACAAGCGTGATGGTTTCGGTAGGGAATGTGCCACCTTTGGGGACGAAACAATATTCGTCGCCTCTTATAGCTTTCAAAAAATTTCTAGTGTCAACATAGAACAACAGGAGTGTTGTGTTAATTTTTGGCATTTTTCGGGGTTTGTTTGGACATTATTATACATTAACTGGGTTTTCTTGGAATTTTATGTGCATAATTCAAATTTTAACTACATGCACATGCTCCAGTGCATATAAATTGGTTGAAAAATCAAATATGTGTCCTTGGTTGCATGCTTAGGTCCCATGCAAGAAATGGGAATGAATGTCAAACACCCTTGCCACTATCACTCGGCTGCAAACATTGAGATACCTAGTTTTTAAATTCTCGTAAACCCAAAACTCGTCTGAAATTCATGAAACTTGGCATGCTATAATGGAGCGGCATCAACATGTCGTGGTAAAAAAATTGTCCCATTTGGGGCAGGTTTGGGTATAAGCTTCTCATAAACGAGAGCTTCTCACAACAAGCATGATGGTTTCGGTAGGGAACGTGCCACCTTTGGGGACGAAACAATATCCGTTGCCTCTTATTGTTTTCAAAAAAATTCTAGTGTCAACATAGAACAACAGGAGTGATGTGTTAAATTTTGGAATTTTTGGGCTTCGTTTGGACATTTTTATACATTACCTGGGTTTTCTAGGCATTTTATGTGCATAATTCTAATTTGAACTGCATGCACATGCTCCGGTGCATATAAATTGGTTGGAAAATCAAATCTGTGTCCTTGGTTGCATGCTTAGGTCCCATGCAAGAAATGGGAATGAATGTCAAACACCCTGCCACAGTCACTCGACCGCAAACATTAAGATACCTGGTTTTTAAATTCTAGTAAATCCAAAACTCGTCTAAAATTCATGAAACTTGGCATGCTATCATGGAGCGGCATCAACATGCCGTGGTAAATTTTTTGTCCCAGTTGGGGTTGGTTTGGGTATAAGCTTCTCACAACAAGCGTGATGGTTTCGGTAGGGAAAATTTGCCACCTTTGGGGACGAAACGATATTTGTTGCCTCTTATTGCTTTCAAAAAATTTCTAGTGTCAACAGAGAACAACATGAGTGTTGTGTTAAATTTTGGAATTTTTCGGGGTTCGTTTGGACATTTTTATACATTAACTGGGTTTTCTAGGCATTTTATGTGCATAATTCAAATTTGACCTACATGCACATGCTCCAGTGCATATAAATTGGTTAAAAATCAAATATCCGTCCTTGGGTGCATGCTTATGTCCCATGCAAGAAATGAGAATGAATTTCAAACACCAGGGCACTGTTGATTGCCGGCAAAACATTGAGACAGTTTGTTTTTAAATTCTAGTAAATCCAAAACTTGTCTGAAATTCATGAAACTTGGCATGCTATCATGGAATGGCACCCGACATGTTGTGGTATTTTTCGTGTCCATTTTGAGAGAAGGCGCACTGGAATAACATCCAACAAAGGCATTTTGAAACAAATAGCTGCCGTTGTCATATCTCAAACATTTTGTATAATTTAAATTGTGTGCGTTTTGTTAACCATTCACGTGATGCCACGACTCACTCTTTTAATGGCTAGGAGGTGTCGTAAGGACAGGTGCTTCACGCTTCACTAAATGGGAGGCGTGCGAGCTGTACTCCAATGCGGATGCTCACCGGGAAGCGTGCAAGCTATATGTTGCGCAGGCTCACCGGGAAGCAAGCCCTTTGACTTCCATGGCTGCCTGCCTTGCTCGCATCCTCCCCATTAATGGCGCCCATGTCGCAGTTTAATATAGTTTTTGAATATAAAACACTCACCGCAAACGTTTTAGTTAGAACACCTAGATGCAAACCGACAACTTCCCCAGGAAGCCAAGGGAAAATGTGCCGAGCAGGATTTGTGTAGCTCTTGATTGCAAACGTTTTAGTTAGAACACCTATATGCAAACCGACAGCTTCCTTAGGAAGCCAACAGAAAATTTGCCGAGCAGGACTTTTGCAGCTCTTTATCGCAAAAGTTTTAGATAGAACACCCGTGAGAGCTATGGTCTTCCCCCTTAAGTCGCGGGAAAATTCGTAGCGCAGGATTCATGCATCCCTTCAACACAAACAGTTGTTTTGGATGACCCGTTGCAACCACATACAAACAATTTGGTAAGTTTTGCATCTGTCATGTTAGGTATGTTGCCATTTGTTAAACTGGAAAGATTGACATCTATTGATCTAGTAACATTGCCATTTGTCAATCCTTGTAACACTGTGATTTGTCAAAATATGCAGCTAAAAATCACTGGTACTGTCTAATTTTTGCAACTAAAATTCAGTAATTAAGCATAGATTTCATTCATTGATTAAGTAGTCGTTCTTAATTTATACAAACAGTTCAACTCGACAGCTAAACCGACCAAACTTTTCCCCAATTGATGCCAACCACATACTGAAATAGCTAGTTTAAATATATATACTAGCTAATTTTAAGTACGTTGTACTGTTCCACCACATCTATAGTCAGTTGAACTAAACAAAATAGCCCCTAAATACAACTACTACGGATGGGCTTTGTGCTACTTCTGGCAGCCTCTCCTCTGCCGAGCGCTGTAACGCCCCGAGACCGATGTGCCAGGTGTCCTCCAGTTATTCGATGTTGTTGCCTTGTCTTTTGCTTGCGTATTGCATCTTGTCATGTCATCATGTGCATTGCATCATCATGTTTTCAAAACTTGCATCCGTCTCGGCCTCCTCGTTCTTTCCGTTGTCCGTTCTGAGCCCAGACACACTTGCACGCGCCCACGGCATGTCCGAAATATTATTTTATAAGTGGCCGGAAAATGTTCTCGGAATGGGTTGAAAGTTGGCATGTGGTCTTATTATAGTGTAGGTAGGCTTCCTGCCAAGTTTCATCACATTCGGAGTCCGTTTGACACCCCAACGGATAACTATAGCGGCATTATAGCCAGTCTAACGTCGGATGTTTTCGGTCTCCGGAAACGGATGCCGGGCCCTATCTCTCTCTTCTCCCCCTCGCAGTTTCGCCACAGCCCACCTAGTCCATCCTCCTTCCCCTCTTCGCTGTAGCATGTTCATCTCATTGCATTTAGATGGCTACTTGCTGTAAATCGCAGACCGGTGTCATATTTGAATCGCTTGCCATTTCCAAACTGTAACTCTGATTCCGACGTTCTTTATATCGTTTTCAAGAGATTTCATCTCATCTTTCCAGTGGCACACTTGGATTCCCAAGTTGAGGCCAGGTTCATGCATCCCTTGTCAAATCTTGCATATGCATCTCGCATCGCATCCCGCATAGCATACCATCTTTGCATCATGTTGTTTGAGTTGCATGTGGTTGATTTGTGTCCTTGTTGCTTGTTTATCTTGTTTGGGTAGAGCCGGGAGACGAGTTCGCTAACGAGGAGCCCGTTGAGTTTGCTTTCAAGGATCCAGTCAACTCTGACAACTGTGCAGGCAAGATGATCATAACCTCGAAATCACTACTATATTTGCGATGCTAGATTGCTTGCTCTTTTGCTGTGCCAATTCTACGATGCCTACCACTTTCTTTCAAGCCTCCCAAATTGCCATGTCAAACCTCTAACCCACCATGTCCTAGCAAACCATTGATTGGCTATGTTACCGCTTTGCTCAGCCCCTCTTATAGCGTTGCTAGTTGCAGGTGAAGATTGGAGGCCGTTCCTTTTTGGAACATTTATTTACTTGTTGGGATATCATTATATTATCTTGTTATCTTAATGCATCTATATACTTGGTAAAGGGTGGAAGGCTCGGCCTCTCGCCTAGTGTTTTGTTCCACTCTTGCCGCCCTAGTTTCCGTCATATCGGTGTTATGTTCCCGGATTTTGCGTTCCTTACGCGGTTGGGTTATAATGGGAACCCCTTGATAGTTCGCCTTGATTGAAACTTTTCCAGCAATGCCCAACCTTGGTTTTACCTTTTTCCACCTAGCCTCTTTTTCCCTTGGGTTTCCGGAGCCCGAGGGTCATGTTATTTTAGCCCCCCTGGGCCAGTGCTCCTCTGAGTGTTGGTCCGACCGAGTAGACTGCAGGGCCACCTCGGGGCAACTTGAGGGTTGGTTTTACTCGTAGGATGTCTCATCTGAGTGTGCCCTGAGAACAAGATATGTGCAGCTCCTATCGGGATTTTTCGGCACATTCGGGTGGTGTTGCTGGTCTTGTTTTAACCTGTCGAAGTGTCTTGAAGAACCGAGATACCGAGTCTGATCGGAACGTCTTGGGAGGAGGTCTATTCCTTCGTTGACCGTGAGAGCTTGTCATGGGCTAAGTTGGGACTCCCCTGCAGGGATTTGAACTTTCAAAAGCCGTGCCCGCGGTTATGGGCAGATGGGAATTTGTTAATGTCCGGTTGTAGATAACTTGAACCTTAACTTAACTAAAATGAATCAACTGAGTGTGTTACCGTGATGGCCTCTTCTCGGTGGAGTCCGGGAAGTGGACACGGTGTTGGAGTAATGCTTGCGCAGGTTGTTCTCTAGTTTCTCGCTCGCGCTTTGCCTCCTCTTCTCGCTCTCTTTTGCGAATAAGTTAGCCACCATATCTGCTAGTCGCTTGCTGCAGCTCCACTTATATTTACCTTGCCTTACATATAAGCTTAAATAGTCTTGATCGCGAGGGTGCGATTGCTGAGTCCCTGTGGCTCACAGATTACTATTACACCAGATGCAGGGCCTGATGATTCCGCTCCAGGTGACGTGTTTGAGCTCAAGTGGGAGTTCGACGAAGACTCTCAACGATACTATGTTTCCTTTCTTGATGATCAGTAGTGGTGCCCAGTTGGGGGTGATCGGGACCGTGTCGCATGTTGGGTTATCTTTTATTTTGGCGCCGTAGTCGGGCCATGAGTGTTTGGATGATGTAATGTTATTTATGTACCTTGATTGACGTGGCGAGTGTAAGCCAACTATGTTATCTCCCCTTTATTATTGATATTACATGGGATGTTGTGAAGATTGCCTTACCTGCGACATATGCCTTCAATGCGATTATGTCTCTAAGTCGTGCCTCGACACGTGGGAGCTATAGTCGCATCGAGCGTGTTACAGTCCACCCGCGCGCACCCGAGCTCCCCACTGCCTCGCTCATCTGGATCGGGAGGAGCCTGGATCCCGACCTCCTCCTCACTCCAGCAACAAGTGCAGCCGCCGGCCGGTCGCCGGACCTCCTCCAGGCTAGTGCATCTCCGCCTACTCTCCCTTCTCGTTGCTTCGACCTCATCCCTCTCCCTCACCTTGCACTCTCTCTCCTGCCCCGCAGGGGACCACCGCTGCCTCATACAACTTCCGCAGCCGTCGTCAACCACCCATGGATGCGCCGACCCCGGATCCGGCCACTCCGGCTTCCTTCGCACCGGATCCGAGGGATCCCGTCCGTCGTATGCCGCCGTGCCCCTCGCTTCGATGGAGCTTGAAGACCATGCCGCCCCTGCTTTCCCTCGATCCCCTCTGGATCGAGGAGGAGGACGACGACAGGAACCGTCGATGCGTGGGCTACGGCCTGGCCAGCCGGCCCAGCCTCTCCAAGGCCCAAGGCCCAGCGCGTCCCTCCTGGCACCTCTCCATAGTTCTGGGCAAGGCCCATGGTGAGAGCAGATCCGGCCCGACATGCCTTTTTTTTCATAGAACGTTTTTCCTTTTTTTCCAAAGACTGCAATTTTGCAGGAAAACCCTCCATGTACATGCATTTAATAACTCATCATCCGTGCACCGGTTTCAAATGAATTATATATGAAAGTTGCTTAGAATTTTGTGTAGATTAATAATATCCAACTTTCATCTATGTTTAAAATGTTTAAAATGATGTTTGATTAAATTTGCTCCTATGCCATGCTAATATGCTTTAATGCATAACTAAATAACCGTAACTCTGAATTTAACAAACTTTATATGTAAATGGGGTGGAAAAATGCCTAGTTTAACATGATGACCTTACTTTGCATGTTTAATAACTCTAATATTATGTTTAGGGCAGAACAGTTCCATAACCAAAATATGTGCATGAGGATTTTTCCGGACTTGTTATTCGTTGTTTCCGACCTCATTTAAACTTGCCTAGATAGGTAGTTTTGTTGTGCTTCACCCCTTGCCATGCTAACCAATATTTAATTTTGTTGAGTACCTAAACGAGAGGGAACTAAATAAGTCTCATGATGTTTCGTCAATATGCAACGGAGTTGCATATTGAACTCCACTTAATTTGTAGTGTTGTTTGTTGCAGTTCGCCATGCCATGCTTCATTAAACCGGACATGCATCATACTTGGTTGTGCATCATGCCATGTTATGTGATGGTTGTTTACTATGTTGTTTGCTTCTTTCTGGTGTTGCTTCTTCGGGTTGGTTCCGATAACGTTGCGTTTGTGAGGATTCGTTCGACTTCGTCCATTTGTGTTCTTCATGGACTCGTTCTTCTTCCTTGCGGGATTTCAGGCAAGATGACCATACCCTCGAAATCACTTCTATCTTTGCTTGCTAGTTGCTCGCTCTTTTGCTATGCCTATGCTGCGATACCTACCACTTGCTTATCATGCCTCCCATATTGTTAAACCAAGCCTCTAACCCACCTTGTCCTAGCAAACCGTTGTTTGGCTATGTTACCGCTTTGCTCAGCCCCTCTTATAGCGTTGTTAGTTGCCGGTGAAGATTGAAGTTTGTTCCTTGTTGGAACATGTTTACTTGTTGGGATATCACAATATCTCTTATCTAATTAATGCGTCTATATACTTGGTAAAGGGTGGAAGGCTCGGCCTTATGCCTGGTGTTTTGTTTCACTCTTGCCGCCCTAGTTTCCGTCATATCGGTGTTATGTTCCCAGATTTTGCGTTCCTTGCGTGGTTGGGTTATAATGGGAACCCCTTGACAGTTTGCTTTGAATAAAACTACTCCAGCAAGGCCCAACCTTGGTTTTACCATTCGCCACCTAGCCTTTTCCCTTGGATTAGGCCAGCCCAAGGGTCATCTTTATTTTAACCCCCCCGGGCCAGTGCTTGTCTAAGTGTTGGTCCGAAATGGGCAACCTGCGGGGCCACCTCGAGGAAACTTGAGGTCTGGTTTTACTCGTAGCTTGACCTATCTGGTGTTGCCCTGAGAACGAGATATGTGCAGCTTCCATCAGGATGTCGGCGCATCGGGCGGCTTTGCTGGACTTGTTTTACCATTGTCGAGGATGTCTTGTAACCGGGATTCCGAGTCTGATCGGGTTCCCACTAGAAGGAATATCCTTCGTTGATCGTGAGAGCTTGTGGTGGGCTAAGTTGGGACACCCCTGCAGGGTTATGAACTTTCGAAAGCCGTGCCCGCGGTTATGGGCAGATGGGAATTTGTTAATGTCCGGTTGTAGAAAACCTGAAGCTGATCTTAATTAAAATACATCAACCGCGTGTGTAACCATGATGGTCTCTTCTCGGCGGAGTCCGGGAAGTGAACACGGTGTTGGAGTTATGTTTGACATAGGTTGTTCTAGGATCACTTCTTGATCATAGATTCTCGACCGTGCTTTGCCTTCTCTTCTCGCTCTCATTTGCGTAGGTTAGCCACCATATATGCTAGTCGCTTACTGCAGCTCCACCTCATACCTTTTACCTTACCTATAAGCTTAAATAGTCTTGATCGCGAGGGTGTGAGATTGCTGAGTCCCCGTGACTCACAGATACTTCCAAAACTAGTTTGCAGGTGCCGTTGAACCGTGCAGATGACGCAACCAAGCTCAAGGAGGAGCTCGATGATGATCTCATTCTTTGTGTTGTTCCGTTTCCAGTTGATCAGTAGTGGAGCCCAGTCGGGACGATCGGGGATCTGTGTAGCATTTGGGGCAGTCTTCTTTTATTTTGGTTCCGTAGTCGGACCTTGTGTGTATGTGGATGATGTAATGCTTTATTCATGTATTGTGTGAAGTGGCGATTGTAAGCCAACTATGTATCTCTTTCCCTTATGTATTATATGGGTGTGTGAAGATTACCTCACTTGCGACATTGCTTTCAATGCGGTTATGCCTCTAAGTCGTGCTTCGACACGTGGGAGATATAGCCGCATCGAGGGCATTACAAGCGCGCTTAGTAAGAGGCAGAGGAGGAGGAGCCTACCGACGAGCTGGACAACTACAATACGGTGCCTGCCGCTATTGCATGTTCAGCGATGCTCGCCAGCTCGAACGCCCACCGTCGCTCTAGACGACCCCTCTCGAAGCGGCCGAATTGCTCGTAGATCTCCTAATTCCTTGCCTCTGCATCGGCGTGTGCTGCGGCCACGACTGCGGTAAGGCTCTTTGCGTGCTCGACGAGGCGCTCCTCCTCCTCCCGCAGGAACTCGATGTAGCACGCAAGGTCGCCGACGCACGTGCAGGCCTCCACCTCCGCCTCCCTCCGTCGGGCGGCGGTGGCAGAGCGGGTGATGATCTTGGTGGTCGACGGTGGGCTAGCGGCCACGGCGGCCGACAATGGGGTGGCGGCCACGATGGCCACCTCCTGCCTTCGGGATGCGGTGGCAGAGTGGGTGATGGCCGGTAGTGGGATGGCGGCCACGACGGCCACCTCCCACCTTTAGGCCGCGGTGGCGGAGCGGGTAATGGCCAGCAGTGGGTTGGCGGCCACGACGGCCACCTCCCACCTTCGGGCCGCGGCGGCGGAGCGGCCGGTGGCCCTAGCTTTCGATGGTGGTGTGGCGGCAACGGCGGCCGACAACAGCTGCTGACGGGCAGCGGCGACGGAGTGTGTGGTGGGTGTTCCGAGCACACCCCATAGGGACGCCACGTGCACTACACTACACCGGGGACTGCGCCGCCGCCGTGGTGTAGCCTCCCAGCTGGAGTTGTCCTCTGATGACGGCGAAGTGGTTGAGCGACGACGATGTACCAGTGCATTTGGCGATTGTGGGAGAAGCAGACAAGATAAGCCACAGGGAGGGAGGGGAAAATGCGATGCAGGACTCGCCAGCCGTGAGGGTTTATATAGCAGGCCGGTAAGCATTGGGATTTTGGGGGATTTCACCGAGTCAGGCGAGAAGCTTGCGCGGGAACCTGCGAGTTTGCACGGGAATGGGCTCACCGATGATTCATTGGCGCCATCTTTTGGCTAAAAGAATGCCCCCACGCGGTGCGCAAGCTTGCGCTATAAGCCATCCGTGGCAGCGAGGTGACAAGACGTGCGAGAGGAGGACGAAAGGACACATACACATATGGTTAATACAAAAAAATGTTTGCATTTTAATTACCTACTATACCCCTATCCTGGTTTATAAGTAGGATTTCACTAACAAAATACGAATGCATGTCGCCAAAGGTTATATCGTTGGATTCGTATTTGAACATAGTTTCCAGTTATACAATTTTTGTAACATGCACTAACACTTTTTTGGTTAAATTTAAGGTTATATACGAGCAAGTGTTTGCCTGCAACACACGGCTTATCCCATCACAAACAGCTCGGATGGATCAACTGTATGTTGATATGTCTCCAATGTATCTATAATTTTTTATTATTCCATGTTATTATATTATCTGTTTTGGATGTTTTATATGCATTAATATGCTATTTTATGTGACTTTGGGGACTAACATATTAGCCTAGAGCCTAGTGCCAGTTTCTATTTTTTCCTTGTTTTAGGGTTCAGCAAAAAAGGAATACCAAACGGAGTCCAAACAAAATAAAACTTCCGCAATGATTTTTCTTGGACCAGAAGACACCCAGGAGACTTGGAGTGCAAGTCAGAAGAGCCACGAGGTGGCCACAAGGGTGGAGGGCACGCCCCCCAATCTTGTGGGCCCCAAGGTGGCCTCCTGACCTAGATCTTCCTCCTATATATACTCTTATACCTTGAAAACTTCCAGGGGAGCCACGAAACCACTTTTCCACCGTGGCAACCTTCTGTTCCCTTGAGATCCAATCTTGGGGGATTTTCCGGCATCCTGCCGGAGGGGGATTCGATCACGGAGGGCTTCTACATCAACACAATTGCCTCTCCGATGAAGCATGAGTAGTTTACCTCAGACCTACGGGTCCATAGCTAGTAGCTAGATGGCTTCTTATCTCTCTTTGATTCTCAATACCATGTTCTCCTCGACGATCTTGGTGATCTATTTGATGTAATACTCTTTCATGGTGTGTTTGCCGAGATCCGATTAATTGTGGATTTATGGTCAGCTTATCTATGAATATTATTTGAATCTCCTATGAATTCTTTTGTGCATGATTTGATATCTTTGCAAGTCTCTTTGAACTATCGATTTGATTTGGCCAACTAGATTGGTTTTTCTTGCAATGGTAGAAGTGCCTAGCTTTGGGTTCAATCTTGCGGTGCTTGATCCTAGTGACAGGAGGGGAACCGACATGTATTGTATTGTTGCCATGGAAGTTAAAAAGATGGGGTTTTCATCATATTGTTTGAGTTAATTCCTCTACATCATGTCATCTTGCTTAAGGCGTTACTCCGTTCTTTATGAACTTAATACTCTAGATGCATGCTGGATAGAGGTCGATGTGTGGAGTAATAGTAGTATATGCAGAATCGTTTCGGTCTACTTGATACGGACGTGATGCCTATGTTCATGATCATTCCCTTAGATATCGTCATAACTTTGCTCTTTCTATCAATTGCTCAGCAGTAATTTGTTCACCCACCATAATAATTCCTTTCTTGAGAGAAGCCTCTAGGGAAACGTATGGCCCCGGGGTCTATTTTCCATCATATAAGTTTCTGATCTACAATTCTAGTTTACTATTTACTTTCTTTTGCAATCTTTTACTTTCCGTTCCATAAACCAAAAATACCAAAAATATTACTTGACCGATTATCCATCTCTATCAGATCTCACTTTGTGAATAACCGTGAAGGGATTGACAACCCCTTTGTCGTGTTGGCTGCAAATTGGTGTTTGTTTGTGCAGGTATTCGGTGGCTTGTCACGTTGTCTCCTACTGGATTGATACCTTGGTTCTCAAAACTGAGCGAAATACTTACGCTACTTTGCTGCATCACCCTTTCCTCTTCAACGGAAAATCCAACGCAAGCTCAAGAGGTAGCAAGAAGGATTTCTGGTGCCATTGCCGGGGAGATCTACGCCAAGCCAAGACATACCAAGTACCCATCATAAACTCTCATCCCTTACATTATATTATTCACCATTCACCTCTCATTTTCCTCTTCCCCACTTCTAAAATGATTTTCGAAAAGATTCGACTTTTCTTCGCCTCTCCTTCGTTGTTCTTTTTAGTTTGCTTTTTGTCTGCTCATGTGTTGGATTGCTTGCTTTGTCACGATGGCTCAAGATAATACCAAATTGTGTGATTATTCCAATGCCAACAACAATGATTTTATTAGCACTCCGATTGCTCCCAATGCTAATGCAGAATCCTGTGAAATTAATACCGCTTTGCTGAATCTTGGTATGAAAGATCAATTTTCTGGCCTTCCCAATGAAGATGCCGCATCCCATCTTAATAATTTCGTTGATTTGTGTGATATGAAAAAGAAAAAAGATGTGGACATGATATTGTTAAGTTGAAGCTATTTCCATTCTCGCTTAGGGATCGCGCTAAAACTTGGTTTTCATCTTTGCCTAAAAATAGTATTGATTCATGGAATAAGTGTAAAGATGCCTTTATTTCCAAGTATTTTCCTCCTGCTAAGATCATCTCCCTTAGGAACGATATTATGAATTTTAAGAAACTTGATCGTGAACATGTTGCACAATCTTAGGAGAAGATGAAATTGATGATTAGAAATTGACCGACTCGTGGTTTGAATTTGTGGATGGTTATACAAAACTTTTATGCTGGATTGAATTTTGCTTCTAGAAATCTTTTAGATTCGGCCGCGGGAGGCACTTTTATGGAAATTACTTTAGGAGAAGCTACTAAACTCCTAGATAATATTATGGTTAATTGTACTCAATGGCATACCGAAAGATCTTCCACTAGTAAAAAGTGCATGCGATTGAATAAATAAATGTTTTGAGTGGAAAGATGGATGAGCTTATGAAATTGTTTGCTAATAAAAGTGCTCCTATTGATCCTAATGATTTGCCTTTGTCTACTTTTATTGAAAACAATAATGAATCTATGGATGTGAATTTTGTTGGTAGGGACAATTTCAGTAAGAACGCATATAGAGGTAATTTTAATCCTAGGTCGTTTCCTAGTAATTCCTCTAACAATTATGGTAATTCCTACAACAATTCTTATGGAAATTATAATAAGATGCACTCTGATTTTGAGAATGGTGTTAAAGAATTTATTAGTTCACAGAAGAATTTCAATGCTTTCATTGAAGAAATATTGCTTAAGATTGACGATTTGGCTAGGAACGTGGATAGAATTTATCTTGATGTTAATTCTTTGAAACTTAGATCTATTCCACCTAAGCATGATATCAATGAGTTTCTCAAAGCCATGAGAATTTCCATTGATGAGTTCAAATAAAGAACTGCTAAGATGTGTGCTAAGAAAGATTGGTTTATAAAAGCGTGTTCTTCTAGTTTCCGTAAAAATAATGATGAAGATCTTAAAGTAATTGATGTGACTCCTATTAAATATTTGCTTTCCAATGAAAATCTTGATAAAGATGGGACTGGATATGAGTCAACTTTAGTTAGAAGGCGTCCCAATGATTCAGAGTTTTTAGATCTTGATGCAAAAATTGATAAAAAGGGGATTGGAGAGGTCAAAACTTTAGGTAGCAATGAACCCACTCTTCTGGATTTCAAGGAATTTAATTATTATAATTGTTCTTTAATAGATTGTATTTCCTTGTTGCAATCCATGTTGAATTCTCCTCATGCTTATAATCAAAACAAAGCTTTTACTAAATGTATCATTGATGCTATGATGCACTCTTTTGAGGAAAAGCTTGAATTGGAAGTTTATATCCCTAGAAAACTTTATGATGAGTGGGAACCTACTATTAAGATTAAGATTAAAGATTATGAATGCTATGCTTTCTGTGATTTGGGTGCTAGTGTTTCCACGATTCCGAAAAATTTATGTGATGTGTTAGGTTTCCATGAATTTGATGATTGTTCCTTAAATTTGCATCTTGCAGATTCCACTCTTAAGAAACCTATGGGAAGAATTAATGATGTTCTTATTGTTGCTAATAGGAATTATGTGCCCATGTATTTCATTGTTCTCCATATAGATTGCAATCCTACATGTCCTATTATTTTTGGTAGACCTTTCCTTAGAACGATTGGTGCAATTATTGATATGAAACAAGGAAACATTAGATTTCAATTTCTGTTAAGGAAAGGCATGGAACACTTCCCTAGAAAGAAACTTAAATTGCCTCATGAATCTATTATGAGAGCCACTTATGGATTGCATGCCAAAGATGACAATACTTAGATCTAGTCATGTTTTTATGCCTAGCTAGGGGCATTAAACAATAGCGCTTGTTGGGAGGCAACCCAATTTTATTTTTATTCTTACTTTTTAGGTCCTGTTTTGAAATAAATTTTTCATCTAGCCTCTGGTTAGATGTGGTTTTATGTTTTATTTAGTGTTTGTGCCAAGTAAGATCTTTGGGATAGCTTACAGTGATAGTTGATTTGATCCTGCTAAAAAACAGAAACTTTTGCGCCAGGAGAATAGTTTTCATTTTTTCCAGAAGAGCGATAAAATACTAATTATTTTTTAGGAGGATTAATAAACAAATTTTTTAGGACTTCCTAATTTCTAAGGATTTTTGGAGTCACATAAGTATTCGAAATATCCAGATTGCTACATACTGTTCTGTTTTTCGCGTGTTGTTTGCTTAGTTTGATGCATCTATAGCTAGTATCTGGGGGTATAAGCCATGGAAAAGTTGGAATACAGTAGATATTACACCAATATAAATAAAGAATGAGTTCACAACAGTACCAAAAGTGGTGATTTATTTTCTTATACTAACGAAGCTTATGAGATTTTATGTTGGAGTTTTGTGTTGTGAAGTTTTCAAGTTTTTGGTAAGGATTTGATGGACTATGGAATAAGGAGTGGCAAGAGCCTAATCTTGGGGATGCCCAAGGCACCCCAAGGTAATATTAAAGGATGTAAAAAAGTGTAAGCTTGGGGATGCCCCGGGAAGGCATCCCCTCTTTCGTCTTCATCTATCAGTAACTTTACTTGAGGCTATATTTTTATTCAACGCATTATATGTGTTTTGCTTGGAGCGTCTTGTATGATTTGAGTCTTTTCGTTTTAGTTTGCCACAATCATACTTTCTGTACACACCTTTTGGGAGAGACACACATGTATCTTGATTTATTAGAATACTCTATGTGCTTCACTTATATCTTTTGAACTAGGCAATTTTGCTCTAGTGCTTCACTTATATCTTTTTTAGAGCACGGCGGTGGTTTTATTTTATAGAAATTGATGAATTCTCGTACTTCACTTATATTATTTTGAGAGTCTTTAGAATAGCATGGTCATTTGCTTTGGTTATAAAATTAGTCCTAATATGATAGGCATCCAAGAGGGATATAATAAAATCTTTCATATCAAGTGCACTGAATACTATGAGAAGTTTTATTCCTTATGATTGTTCTGAGATGTGAAGATGCTGATATTAGCGTCATGCTAGTAAGTAGTTGTGAATTTTAGAAATACTTGTGTTAAGGTTTGTGAGTCCCGTAGCATGCACGTATGGTGAACCGTTATGTAACGAAGTTGGAGCATGAGATGTTTTTTTGATTGTCTTCCTTATGAGTGGCGGTCGGGGACGAGCGATGGTCTTTTCCTACCAATCTATCCCCCTAGGAGCATATGCGTAGTACTTTGTTTCGATGACTAATGGATTTTTGCAATAAGTATGAGAGTTCTTTATGATGAATGTTGAGTATTATACGCACTCTCACCTTTCCTCCATTGCTAGCCTCTCTAGTACCGCGCAACTTTCACCGGTACCATAAACCCACCACATATCCTTCCTCAAAACAGCCACCATACCTACCTATTATGGCATTTCCATAGCCATTCTGAGATATATTGCCATGCAACTTTCCACCGTTCGGTTTATTATGACATACATCATCATTGTCATATTGCTTTGCATGATCATGTAGTTGACATCGTATTTGTGGCAAAAGCCACCGTTCATCATTTTTATTCATGTTGCTCTTGATTCATTGCACGTCCCAGTATACCATCGGAGGCATTCACATAGAGTCATATATTTTGCTAGTATCGAGTTGTAATTCTTGTGTTGTAAGTAAATAGAAGTGTGATAATTTTTCATTATTAGAGCATTGTCCCATGTGAAAAAAAGAGAAAGAAAAAAATGAGAGAAAAAGAGAGAAGGGACAATGTTACTATCCTTTCTGCCACACTTGTGCTTCAAAGTAGCACCATGATCTTCATGATAGAGAGTCTCCTATGTTTTCACTTTCATATACTAGTGGGAATTTTTCATTATAGAACTTGGCTTGTATATTCCAACGATGGGCTTCCTCAAACGCCCTAGGTCTTCATGAGCAAGAAAGTTGGATGCACACCCACTTAGTTTTCTTTTGACCTTTCATAAACTTATAGCTCTAGTGCATCCGTTGCATGGCTATCCCTACTCACACATTGATATCTATTGACGGGCATCTCCATAGCCCGTTGATACGCCTAGTTGATGTGAGACTATCTCCTTCTTTTTTGTCTTCTCCACAACCACCGTCTATTCCACCTATAGTGCTATGTCCATGGCTCACGCTCATGTATTGTGTGAATATTTTGTGTGATGAAGATGGAGCATAGCCAGACTAGATGATTTTGTAGGGATAAGCTTTCTTTGGCCAAGTTATTTTGAGAAAACATAATTATTTTGTTAGTGCGCTTGAAATATTATTGTTTTTATGTCAATATTAAACTTTTGTTTTGAATCTTACGGATCTGAACATTCATGCCACAATAAACAGAATTACATGGATAAATATGTTAGGTAGCATTCCACATCAAAAATTCTGCTTTTATCATTTAACTACTTGAGGACGAGCAGGAATTAAGCTTAGGGATGCTTGATACGTCTCCAACGTATCTATTTTTGGTTGTTCCATGGTATTATATTATCTGTTTTGGATGTTTTAAATGCATTAATATGCTATTTTATGTGATTTTTGGGACTAACCTATTAACCTAGAGCCCAGTTCCAGTTTCTGGTTTTTTCCTTGTTTTAGAGTTCGCACAAAAGGAATACCAAATAGAGTCCAAACAGAATAAAACTTTCGCTATGATTTTTCTTGGACAAGAAGACACCCAGGAAACTTGGAGTGCAAGTCAAAAGAGCCACGAGGCACCCACAAGGGTGGAGGGCGCGCCCGGGGGGGGGGGGGGGGGGCGCCCCCCAACCTTGTGGGCCCCTTGGTGGCCTCCTGACCTAGATCTTCCTCCTATATATATACTCTTATACCCAGAAAACTTCCAAGGGAGCCATGAAACCACTTTTCCACCGCCACAACCTTCTGTACCCATGAGATCCCATCATGGGGCCTTTTCTGGCATCCTTTCAGAGGGGGATTCGATCACGAAGGGCTTCTACATCAACACCATTGCCTCTTCGATGAAGCATGAGTAGTTTACCTCAGACCTGCAGGTCCATAGCTAGTAGCTAGATGGCTTCTTCTCTCTCTTTGATTCTCAATACCATGTTCTCCTTGACGTTCTTGGACATCTATTCGATATAATACTCTTTTGCGGTGTGTTTGCCGAGATCCGATGAATTGTGGGTTTATGATCAGCTTATCTATAAATATTATTTAAACATCCTCTTAATTCTTTTATGCATGATTTGATATCTTTGCAAGTCTCTTTGAACTATCGATTTGGTTTGGCCAACTAGATTGGTTTTTCTTGCAATGGGAGAAGTGCTTAGCTTTGGGTTCAATCTTGCGGTGCTCGATCCTAGCGACAGAAGGGGAACCGACACGTATTGTATTGTTGCCATCGAAGATAGAAAGATGGGGTTTTCATCATATTGGTTGAGTTAATTCCTCTACATCATGTCATCTTGCTTAAGGCGTTACTCCGTTCTTTATGAACTTAATACTCTAGATGCAAGTTGGATAGCGGTCGATGTGTGGAGTAATAGTAGTAGATGCAGAATCGTTTCAGTCTAATTGACACGGATGTGATGCCTATGTTCATGATCATTGCCTTAGATATCGTCATAACTTTGTGCTTTTCTATCAATTGCTCGGCAGTAATTTGTTCACCCACCGTAATAATTCCTTTCTTGAGAGAAGCCTTGATACGTCTCCAACGTATCTATAATTTTTGATTGCTCCATGCTATATTATCTACTGTTTTGGACAATATTGGGCTTTATTATCCACTTTTATATTATCTTTGGGACTAACCTATTAACCGGAGGCCTAGCCCAGAATTGTTGTTTTTTGCCTATTTTAGTGTTTCAAAGAAAATGAATATCAAACGGAGTCGAAACGAAATGAAACCAACTAGAGAAGTTATTTTTGGAAGGAAAGCTACCGGAAAAACATGGAGTGCACGTCAGGAAAGGAACGAGGGAGCCACGAGGTAGGGGGGCGCGCCCACCCCCCTAGGGGGCGCCCTCCACCCTCGTGGGCCCCTCGTGGCTCCCCTGACGTCTTTCTTTCACCCATATATACCCACGTACCCTAAAACTATCGAGGAGCACGATAGATCGGGAGTTCTGCCGCCAGAAGCCTCCGTATCCACCGAAAACCAATCTAGACCCGTTCTGGCACCCTGCCGGAGGGGGCATCCCTCTCTGGTGGCCATCTTCATCATCCCGGTGCTCTCCATGACGAGGAGGGAGTAGTTCTCCCTCGGGGCTGAGGGTATGTACCAGTAGCTATGTGTTTGATCTCTCTCTCTCTTGTGTTCTTGAGGTGATACGATCTTGATGTATCGCAGGCTTTGCTATTATAGTTGGGTCTTATGATGTTTTCTCCCCCCTCTACTCTCTTGTAATGGATTGAGTTTCCCCTTTGATTTATCTTATCGGGTTGAGTCCTTAAAGATTTGAGAACACTTGATGTATGTCTTGTCGTGCGTATTTGTGGTGACAATGGGATATCACGTGATTCACTTGATGTATGTTTTGGTGATCAACTTGCGGGTTCTGCCCATGAACCTATGCATAGGGGTTGGCACACGTTTTCGTCTTGATTCGCTGGTATAAACTTTGGGGCACTCTTTGAGGTTCTATGTGTTGGTTGAATAGATGAATCTGAGAATGTGTGATGCATATCGTATAATCATACCCACGGATACTAGAGGTTGAATAGATGAAACTTGTCATCATGATTTTAGTTTTCAATTGGATTATGCCTCACATGATAATTATTTTGTTGAGTTTGCTCCCACTATTATTCATGAGAAGAATTTTGCTTGGGTGGAGAGTAATAAAAATTCTATGCTTGTAGATCATGAAAAGAATGCTTTAGGTGCTGGTTATATTATTGAATTCATTCATGATGCTACTGAATATTATTATGAGGGAGGAACATATGCTTGTAGGAATTGCAATAATATCAAGTTTCCTCCCTATGTGCTTAAAGTTTTGAAGTTATGCTTGTTTTTCCCTCCTATGCTAGTTGATTATTGTTCCCACAAGTTGTTTGCTCACAAAATCCCTATGCATAGGAAGTGGGTTAGACTTAAATTTTCTAGTCATATTCTTCATGATGCTCTCTTTATGTTACAATTCTTATCTTTTATGTGAACATCATTGAAATCATCATGCCCAGCTAGGGGCGTTAAACGATAGCGCTTGTTGGGAGGCAACCCAATTTTATTTTTGTTCCTCGCTTTTTGTTCCTGTTTAGTAATAAATAATTCATCTAGCCTCTGTTTAGATGTGGTTTTATGTGTTTAATTAGTGTTTGTGCCAAGTAGAGCCGTTGGGAAGACTTGGGGAATGTCTTTGGGATCATGCTGTAAAAAACAGAAACTTTAGCGCTCACGAGAATTGCTGCCATTTTTTATTGGAGAGTGCTATTTAGTTAATTATTTTTGCAGATGATTAATAGCTAAATTTATCAGGTCCATCAATTTATTTTAGAATTTTTGGGGTTCCAGAAGTTTGCGTTAGTTACAGATTACTACAGACTATTCTGTTTTTGAAAGATTCTGTTTTTCATGTGTTGTTTGCTTATTTTGATGAATCTATGGCTAGTAAAATAGTTTATAAACCATAGAGAAGTTGGAATACAGTAGGTTTAACACCAATATAAATAAATAATGAGTTCATTACAGTACCTTGAAGTGGTGTTTTGCTTTCTTTCGCTAACGGAGCTCACGAGTTTTCTACTTTAAGTTTTGTGTTGTGAAGTTTTCAAGTTTTGGGTAAAGATTCGATGGATTATGGAATAAGGAGTGGCAAGAGCCTAAGCTTGGGGATGCCCAAGGCACCGCAAGGTAATATTCAAGGACAACCAAATGTATAAGCTTGGGGATGCCCTGGAAGGCATCCCCTCTTTCGTCTTCTTTCATCGGTAACTTTACTTGGAGCTATATTTTTATTCGCCACATGATATGTGTTTTGCTTGGAGCGTCAATTTATTTTATTTAGTTTTGCTTGCTGTTTGAATAAAATACAAAGATCTGAAATTCTTAAATGTTAGAGAGTCTTCACATAGTTGCATAATCTTTCGGAGTAAATTCGTCATTCGCTCTAGTGCTTCACTTATATCTTTTTAGAGCACGGTGGTGGTTTTATTTTGTAGAAATAGATGAACTCTCATGCTTCACTTAGATTATTTTGAGAGTCTTAAATAGCATGGTAATTTTCTTAAATAATCCTAATATGCTAGGCATCCAAGAATAGTAAAAACTTTCTTATGAGTGTGTTGAATACTAAGACAAGTTTGATGCTTGATGATTGTTTTGAGATATGGAGGTAATAATATCAAAGTTGTGCTAGTTGAGTAGTTGTGAATTTAAGAAATGCTTGTGTTGAAGTTTGCAAGTCCTGTAGCATGCACGTATGGTAAACGTTATGTAACAAATTTGAAATATGAGGTGTTATTTGATTGTCTTCCTTATGAGTGGCGGCCGGGGACGAGCGATGGTCTTTTCCTACCAATCTATCCCCCTAGGAGCATGCGCGTAGTGCCGAGGTTTTTTATGGCTTGTAGATTTTTGCAATAAGTATGTGAGTTATTTATGACTAATGTTGAGTCCATGGATTATACGCACTCTCACCCTTCCATCATTGCTAGCCTCTTCGGTACCGTGCATCTCCCTTTCTCACATAGAGAGTTTGTGCAAACTTCGCCGGTGCATCCAAACCCCGTGATATGATACGCTCTTTCACACATAAACCTCCTTATATCTTCCTCAAAACAGCCACCATACCTACCTATTATGGCATTTCCATAGCCATTCCAAGATATATTGCCATGCAACTTTCCACCATTCCGTTTATCATGACACATTCATCATTGCCATATTGCTTTGCATGATCATGTAGTTGACATCGTATTTATGGCAAAGCCACCATTCATAATTCTTTCGTACATGTCACTCATGAGACATTGCACATCCCGGTACACCGCCGGAGGCCTTCATATAGAGTCATACTTTGTTCTAGTATCGAGTTGTAATAATTGAGTTGTAAATAAATAGAGGTGTGATGATCATCATTTTCTAGAGCATTGTCCCAAGTGAGGAATTAAAAAAAGGAAAAAAGAGAGAGAAAGGCCATAAAAAAAGAGAAGGCCCAAAAAATAGAAAGGCCATAAAAAAGAGAAGGCCGCAAAAAAATGAGAGAAAGAGAGAGAAGGGACAATGCTACTATCCTTTGACACACTTGTGCTTCAAAGTAGCACCATAATCCTCATGATAGGGAGTCTCTTGTTTTGTCACTTTCATATACTAGTGGGAATTTTTCATTATAGAACTTGGCTTGTATATTCCTACAATGGGCCTCCTCAAGTGCCCATCTATTCTCGCCCGCCACATATTCCTGGTGGGAGGCGGCCTCGTTCGCCCGCAGCTGCTTCTCCTCCTCCAGGCTCCTGGTCAAGGTCTCCTCCTGAGCCGTGCTCTCCGACAACATCTTCTTGAGATTCTCCAGCTTCATCTTGAGATCTCTGATGGAGTTTTACGCTTCGGAGAGCTCCCCAGCCCTGCGGATGACCGCTCCTTGCGCCTCTACCAAGGCGCTATTGAGTGTGATCTTCTCGGTGGACAGCTTGAGGGCCTGCTCCTTCAGCTCGTCCCGCTCTACCTCCAACTCCTTCACCTTGCCGGCATGGGCCAGAGCTTGGGCATCGAGTGCCTCTTTGTGCCTCTGCTCCAGCTCGCAAGTCCGTCGCACGACAAGGGCCTCGAGCTCCTCATCCTTGCCGCGGAGTGTTGCGGCAAGCTTCGCCTCACGCATGGAGAGGTCCTCTTTCTGGGAATCCAATGCGGCTTGATGCTGGTTCCGGGCGGCCTCGGCCGCGGTAGCCAAGTTCGCTGCCTTTTCCTGGGCCTTCTCGATGTCAGCCATCTTCATGATGAGCTTTACATCGCTCTTGGCCAATTCCTCCTGAAAGGCCCTCTCCTCCTCGCGAGTCTGGTGAAACCAGGTTTGGGTCTCAGCAACGCGCGCCTTGAAGTCCACCTCCGCGTTGTCCACCGTTGCCATCCTGGACTTGACCTTGTCCAGGCGAGCATGGTAGAGCGCTTGGAGCTTCCGGAAATTGGCCCCCATGGCACGAAAAAGCTGCTCTTCTGGAGAACCATCGCCGCCAACGCCCGGCTCATCGACAACCTCGAGCCCGGTGGCGGCAAGCACCTCGCCGTCAAAGACTTCCCCTTCAGCGGGCGCTCGGGAACTTAACGCCCCTGGAAGATGGACGAAAAGATCGTCGCCCACCTTCAGGTATCTGCCGGGGCCCGAGGTTGAGGAGGAAGGAGGCTGATCATCAACCACCTCTTCCTCGGCGGTGGCCTTGCCGGCTTCCCCGGCAGGCCCACCGCTGGCGCCCTCGGCAGAAGCCTCGCCGGTCGCCTTGGCGGCCCCCGCAACAGTGTCCTCGGCAGCATCCTTGGTGGCCTCATCAGCAGCGGCCTCGTCAGCATCTCTGGCGGCCCCCTCAGCGGTAATCATGTCGGCCTCCGCCGCGGCCTTCTCAGCAATATTCCCAACAATAGTATCCACGTCCTCCATACCTGTTGAAGGAGGGCCTGGGTAGTAATGGGAGCATTGAAGCCAAGAAAAAGAATAAGGAAAAAACAGAGACGGAGGACAGGCGACTCACCAGTGCCAGGCTGTGAAGCAGATTCCCCCCCCCCCCCCCCCCGCCAGCATTTGACGCCGTGGCAGAGTCACCAATGCCCAAGGTTCCCCTCTTCCTCCATGGATGTGGGCTCCGTGCTTGATGCCCTTGCCGGGGACGCCCCTCGCGGCGGTGTAGTCGATGGGGTGGTGTGTTAGGGGTAGCCCTCTGCGGCTCCTCCTGCTGCCGCTCCCCTCCTGCAAACCTGACAAGGTCAACACCATAGCATCGAATGCCTACCACGTGTCGAATAAGACGAGGGTGACGAACTTACGCTGGGGGCTGTGCCGGGGGCTGCTGTCCGGGCTGCTCAACACCACCAGTGGCGTCTTTGAAGCCCCAACCAGGGGCTGACTGCTCGCCGAGGCCTTCGCCCTCTTCACCCTCTGGGCCAACGTCTCTGCATCCCTGCAAAAGCAAAAACGGATCAAGATGAGTGACTTAATTCAGAGGAATGCAAATGGCAGTAAGGAACGGAGTACTTACTCGTCATCCATCTCCTCCTCTTCCACCACTCCCCTTTTCCTCTTCGGGCTGAGAGGCCCAAGATCAAAAGGGAGCTACGCGTCAACATCCGAGTCGACATCTGCCGGAGGAGGCGAAGAAGGCGGGGTTTGTGCGCGCCCAGATGGGGAAGGGGCAGTTGTCTTCTTCTTCTCAGCGGCCTTCGTCAGCCTCGTCGCTACCGTGGCCCTCGTATGACGCCCGGACCCCTCCAGGGTCAATTGAGGTCGGGCAGCCCTGCCGGGCCGGACCGGCTCGCCAGAGCCAGCCTGCCGCAGGACTCGCCCTCTTCCCCTTGTCGGTGTTCTAGGAACGGGGGTCCCCAGACTTGCCTGCGTGCGGCCTGCAGCGTGGCTCAAAGGGGGGCCCAGCGCGGCCCATCTTCACCAACACAAACCCAAGACCCTCGCGAGGGGCCAAGCTTCGCGGGGCGGATGCCGCGGAGCTTCCTCAGGCGCGGCCTCGTCAGGCTGGCTCACGAGGAGGCGGAGAGATCAAGGCGGGGTACCTCACGAGGTGCCCGTGACGCAAGCCATGACGACCGGGGGCGCCAGGCGTTTGCCAGCCCGCGCAGTGTCCTCCCTTCCTCTTTGGTGCAAAGGGGGCAAGCGCAGCCGCGGAGTACCGAGGCATCAGGCAAAGGTTGCCATTTCGGTGCAACGAGACCAAGACCAGGAGGACTACGAGACGGAGGTCACCGTGGAGCCCAAGACGGCGTCATCACCAGAGCTTTGCGCAGGCGAAGACTACTTTTGTCAGGATAGTTGATACTAGCTGTCCCCCTTCAAATTAGCCCGCCATTGTTGGCTCCCTTCCCGCTCGATATTTGGGAAGAGGACCAGGGCCTCTATAAATAGGACCAGCCACCCACGGAGCAAGGGGGGAGGAAGGGAAAGAGAGAGAGAGAGAAAGGTGACTAAGCTCCTCCCAGTAGTTCATCACCCCAGCCAAGAACAGACCCTCGCGAGACTGTTCTTCCTTGTATTGTTCATCATCATCAGCCCAAGAGGCAATCCACCACACCACACACTAGAGTAGGGTATTACACCACAACGGTGGCCCGAACCAGTATAAACCCTGTGTCTCTTGTGTTGTTCTTTCCTTAGTTTAGATCCTAGTAAGGCGGAGGAGTGCAGGTAGGTAGGAGGTGAAATCTCCGCGCGCACCCCAGTGTTCGAACCTCAAGGGTCCGCCGGAACCCGAAATCCGACATTTGGCGCGCCAGGTAGGGGTGCGCTGGGATTCGTCTTCCACCGCCCCGTTCTCCTTCGACCACCATGCCCATGTCTGACGCTCGTTGGGCCCGCGCCGAGCGCCGGGCCGCGCTCACTGCCCGTGTCGCCCAGACGGCCCCTGTCGGCGGGCATCCTCGCCGTTCCCCGTCACCTTCCATCAACGCCTCCACCGGCCCGGCAGGGGACGAGCAGCAAGCATCGTCCCAGCATCCGTCCGTGCGGCAAGACGGCCGCACCGCAACTCCTCGCTCACCCTAGCTGGTTCTTCGTCCAGCGCGCTCCGCGCGCCCATGGAGGATCGGGCTGCACTCATCGCGGCGAACGAGCTCCTGCGCTACCGTCCCGTCGACGACGTCTACGAAGAATGGCTCGACCGCGTCGCTGAGCTCGTCCACGCCGTAGGGGGCTCTCCTGCGCCGTCCGTTCCGCTGCACCGCACCCCGCCCCGCGCGGGCAATGAAGCTCCGACGGCGCCCCGGCCGCCTCCTCCTCAGGAAGGCGCCATGGCTCCAAGGCGCGTTGCCCCTGGGCGGAACCCGCTTCGTTAGGCACCAATGCAGCAAGAGCAGAGCTGTCAAGAAGTCCCTCGCCCGCAAGAAGCTGCCCGGGCGCTCCCTGCTCCAGCACGTCGCGACCATGCTCCTGCTCCCGCGCGTCCAGACCCCGCGTTGCTCCTGGCTGCAGCGCGTGGGGACATGCAAGACCAAGTTCCCCGTCATCCAAGGCCTCCCGTGGCCACAGCAGGCTGCCGCGCCTTCACCGCCGAGCTACGCAACATCGCGTGGCCCGGCAAGTTCAAGCCAGACTTGCCTCCTCGCTACGACGGCACGGCTGACCCTGCAGAGTTCCTCCAGCTCTACGAGCTGGGCATCGAAGCTGCCAACGGAGACGAGAAGGTCATGGCGAACTGGTTCCCCATGGCACTCAAGGACGGGGCCCGCACCTGGCTCCTGAACCTGGCTCCAGGCACAATCTCCTCCTGGGACAAGATGCGCACCCGCTTTATCGCCAACTTCCAAGGCACTCGCGACCGGCCACCCGCCATGAGCGACATGCGCCGCATCAAGCAACAGCCCGGGGAGACCCTGCAGAAGTACATCCAGCGCTTCAACAACGCACGCCTCAAGATTCCCAAGGTGACTGAGGAGGCCATCATCTCGGCCTTCTCCGACGGCGTGCGCGACGTCAAGATGAAGGAGGAGCTGGCAATGCATGAAGACCTATGCATTTCCCTGGAACTGTTCAACCTAGCAACCAAGTGTGCCAGAGCCGAGGAAGGGCATCTCTCCCTCCTCGAGCTGCCTGCCGCAGACCCAGAAGAGAAGAAGCCCAAGGCCAAGGATGTGAAGCGCAAGGGGGCTGTCGTGCTCACGGCAGAACCAGACACCAAGCGGGGCAGAGATCAGCCCGAACCTTCCCAGGGTAGCCGGTACTGTGTGTACCACGACCTCCACACCCACAACACCAACGAATGTCAAGAGCTCCGAACTGTGCGAGAAGGAAGGATCGGCCGTCGCCCCGACCGCAGTGACCGGGGCTACGGCCGAGGAGGAGGAAGGAACGCAGGACGCTGGGAAGACTGTGGCCCGCGCCAAGGGTGGCGTGATCAACCTCGCGAGGATCGTTGGCAAGACCCGCCTCGCGAGGGAGGCTGGAGGGATCAGCCTCGCAAGGGAGATTGGAGGGATCAGCCTCGCGAGGATCTCCCGCAAGGCAACGCAGGCCTCCCACCGCTGCCACCACAGCCAAGGAGAAATGAGGACTGCCACCAGGACGAGGGGGCTGGGGGCTTCCAGGAGCCGCGCGCGATCGCCTGCATCCTGGGCGGGGCACAAGCCCCAGCCTCTCAGCGCATCTTCAAGCAGTTCGCCCGCGAAGTGAACGCAGTCCTCCCCAGGCTCGAAGCCACGCGCCCTCTCAGGTGGTCAGCGTGCGCCATCACGTTCAGCTCAGCAAATCGGCTCAAGTGTGCGGCTACAGCCGGAGTCCTCCCGATGCTTTGTTCCCCAATCATCAGCAATGTGGTGGTCACTAAGACCCTCATCGATGGCGGGGCAGGGCTCAACGTCCTGTCCGTGGAAACATTCAACAACCTCCAAGTGCCCTACAGCCAGCTTCAGCCAACCAAGCCTTTCTCCGGTATCACCGATGGCTCCACGGTCCCGATTGGGCAGGTCCGCCTCCCTGTCACCTTCGGGGCACGCGACAACTACCGCACCGAGCTCATCGACTTCGACGTCGCTCACATTCGCCTGCCGTACAACGCCATCCTTGGGTACCCAGCGCTGGCCAAGATCATGGCCGTAACTCACCATGGCTACAATGTCCTCAAGATGCCAGGAAGCGGCAGAGTCATCACTGTGCCATGTGAAGAGAAGGATGCGGTGTGTTCCCTGGAACGAGCCTTTCAGGCCGCGTCACTGGAAGACCCGGATCGTGGAAGCAGGAGGCCTCCTGAGACCGCCCCTAAGAAGAAGAAGACATCGGCTGGCCCGACCACTTAGGAGGCAGGCCCCTCTGGGCCCGTGCCTGCCCGGGGGGAACCTCCTTCCATCGCATAGGAAAGCGCGCCCGGCGACCTCCTCAGGCAGGGCTCGGGGGCTCTCCCCTAGAGGGCCACCGACCTAGCCAGGGTCACGAGGGAGGCGCTTGGGCACCACATGGAGGCGTGTTTCAAAGCACGTTTCCCTCAAGAAGGAGCAAGGCAAGGAGACCCATACCCTCAGGAGTTCGTCAGCAAGGCCATTCAGGAGCTACAGGAGTCAAGAGTCATGAAAGATGGCCGCCGCCTACCAGCAGTGGCTCCCCATCCAGGCGAGGATGGTGGGTTGCGCGTCTGCATCGACATACCAGGGCTCAACCGAGTCGCCTCTCTGGAGCGCCTCTGGCCCTCGCGAGTGGGGCGCTGCGGAGGCCCACCCCACAGCTACGTTCGCATGCCTTATGATTTGCCGAACGCGGCTGACACGTACCACCGCCTCATGAGGGGCATCACGGAGGCACGGGAGGCCAGGCGGTCCGCAGCCCTGGCAGGGATGGAGATGGCCCGTGAGGAGCCGCTAGCGCCTCCAGAGCCTCCCGAGGCCCCTGGGCCTGGGGGCTCGTGAGTATCGGTTCCCGCAGCCCACTGAGCTTGCTACACCAACGCTCCTTCGTCCTCAACATCATCAGGTGACATCTTTTCGAGTTCTATTTCTAGCTGGGAGCGCCCCCCCAGGGCTGCATTATTCCCAGGCCGCGTGGGTCCGTCCCTGCGGTGTGTATCCCTTTTTATTCCATGTTGTTAGCTTACCTTGTTGGGGGCGCCCCTCGGGCTGCATGATCCCCAAGCCGCTCGGGCCAGGCCCAGCGGCATGTATCCCATTTGCGTTTATTTCCGATCATGCGTTAGACTCACCATGCTTGATTATTTGATGCCGGTCCACGGCACCTCTTATTCTCCATACCGACCACTTGCACGTTAGAGGGGGGTACCTGAGCATCGCGACTCAGGGCTCTTACTGGCCCTCCAGCCCTCACCCTCTGGCCTTGTCCATGGCATCGCGACCTGGCATACCAGTGACGGCTGAGACCAGCTCGAGGGCCGGGACCCGAGGACGTAGAGTGCCGACATCTAACCAAATTTGCAGGGACACATCACAAGATAAGGCCCAGTGCCAGGCGCAACCCGCCTAGAGGTAGGGCCCCGTGAGTCCCGCGCTGGCTCACGGGTGCCCAGATACACCTCGCCAGGCCCTACCGTGGCAGCCACGTGTTAGGGTGGGGTTGTACATGCCCCGGGGGCTCCTCCCAGAGGGGGGCCTCCTCCCACGAACTAGTGGAAGCACCATGCTCCGCGCTGGCTGACGATACTGCCGAGGAGCGACTACGCCCGTACACATACGGTAGCGCTATGCTCCGCGCTGGTGATAAACAACTGAGGGTGGCCCCCGGGCCGCACCAACCTCAGGGAGCCCAGAGCTCAGTGTCTAGCCTCATCGTAACGCCTCCCCTCGGGAGTGCTGCGTGAGGGGTCTGGGCACGGGGGCTACGCCTGGGTCACACCCAGACGCACGCCGCTCAGCCAGGTCCCCCCGGGCCTGGTTCGTCACGTGTCTGTCCCCGAGCGGAGCCAAGGTAGGAAGGCCGTTTGAGCGTCAAGGGGGACTCCTGAGCATTGCGACTCAGGAGCCTAACTGGTCACGTAGCCCCTCACTCCGTGGCCCCGTCCTGGTTTCCCGTCGGGACCAACGCTGGGTGAGGTACGCGTGCGGCTGGGCTCTGCAGACGTAGAACGATAGATCCACCCGCATCACGCCTCCTTACTAGTTGTTCGTGCGTCAAGGGGGACTCCTGAGCATCGCGACTCAGGAGCCTAACTGGTCACGTAGCCCCTCACTCTGTGGCCCCGTCCTGGTTTCCGGTCGGGACCAACGCTGGGTGAGGTACGTGCGCGGCCGGGCTCTCCAGACGTAGAACGGTAGATCCACCCGCATCACACCTCCCTACTTGCTATTCGTGCGCCAAGGGGGACTCCTGAGCATCGCGACTCAGGAGCCTAACTTGTCACGTGGCCCCTCACTCCTTGGCCCCGTCCTGGTTTCCGGTCGGGACCAACGCTGGGTGAGGCATGCGCGGGGCCGGGCTCTGCCGGCGTAGAACATAAGCAAGTAGGAAGGGAAGGCACAAATTTCAAGGAATTCAAAAGAAAATATTACAGTCCACACTGTTATCTCGATGCCAAACGCAAGTTTAAACGCCTCCCCGAGGCATGGTACATGTGCAGGAATTATAGGCAGGACAGGAACCGCGACGGAGTCACTTGTCGACGATGGAGCAGCGCGGATTGGGTACGCCTCACGGAGCGGCGGGGTCGGTAGCGCCTTGCTTCGGCTTGGTGCTGAAGGCCCGGAACTTCCCCAACAGGGCCTCTGCGCGACCCTTCATGGCCTCGGCAGCGGCAGCGGCATGCTCGCCGCTCACTGGCTCCAGCAGGCTGTCAAGGTCGACACCGGGATCGCGAAGGTAGATGTGGGTGAGGACCCGCATCATTGCTGCAGAAGACAGGGCGGCATCTTCAAGAGCGTGAACCAGGAAGGGAAGCAGCTTGGCGGGGCCGTCCCCGGCGCCAGCGAGTGGGCTCTCCAGGCCGCTGTCGTAAAGCGTCCTCAGTGAGGAGCGAGCCCTCACCCCCATCTCCGCGAAGGCCACGCGGTCCTCGGCAAGAACCAGGGCCTCGTCATCCAGCTTGGCCTTCCTCGCCCCCAACTCCTGCTCCAGCACGCCTAGGCGGTCGCGGCATTTCTTGAGCTTGACCTCCCTCTCCTTGAGAGCCGCCTCGCGAGCCTTCATGCTTTCTTCCTGCTCTTGGCGAAGGCGGACCTCGTTCGCGAGCTGGTCCCGCAAACCTTGCAGTTCACCCTCCAGCGCCTTGCAACGGCCACAGACGTCGACCACCTACCCCAAGGCCGCATCACGAGTAGCCTTCACTTCAAGGACGGCCTGTTTCTCCTCGTCGCATGCCGTCGAGGCCTGGACCAGCGCCGCCCGAATCGAAGCGTCGGAGCGAACCCATCCTGAAGCCAGCTCCATGCACCCGGCCACCAAGCGGGGTTCGGCGCCAAGAAGATCCTGACGCAGTCGGTCTAGCTCTGCAACAGCATGATCCAGAACGGCAGAAGGAGTTGGAGAGACAGCAGCCGGTGGAGTAGGAGGAGAAGGCGGCAGCGTGGTCACAGCATCCTGAGGTGGAGTCTGCCGCACCCCGACAGCCAAAGTGGCGGCGGCAGGCAAGAGCACCTCGGGAGCCACTTGGGCCATGAGGGCTGAGCTCGCCCCAGCCGGCTCAGCCAGGCCTCGCGAGGACGACCGGGCAGGAGAAGCCTGTGTGTCGCAGTCACCCTCCTTCGCGGGCAGAAGCGCTGCCACGGATGGAACCTCAGGAGCCCCCTTCGGCTTCTTTGCGGCGGGCGCCAGCCTATCCAAGAGATGCGGACGTCAAGCTTCAGAAGCAGAGCAAGAGATAAAGACAAGAATCGAACGCTTACGGGTCGTCGCCAGTGAGCTCAAGCGGCCTCCGGCCAAATTTGAAGCCTGAAAGCCGGCTGGAAGGGTCAACCTCGGGAAGCTTAGAGGCGGAAGGCGCATCTGCGGTCCGCCCCGGGGCCGGGGCAGACCCGCGGGAGATCAGCCCGGTCATGTCCTTCTTAGGGATCGGGCGTGAGCTCCCGCCGTCCTGCTCGTCGTTGTCCTTGTTGTCGTCTTCGTCGTCATCCTCGTCACCATCGCTCGGAGAGAGGCGGAGACCGCGGGACCCGCGCCGGGGGAGGGGGGCCCTCGACTCTCCGTCAGTCGCCTCAGAGTCAGGCCCTTTTCCCCGCTCCCCTCCTTCCTCCTCTTCGCTGGAGTCGTCAGAGGGCACATCCACCGGTTCCTCGGGAGTTTTCGCATGCACGAGCCCATCCCCGTTGAAGACGGGCATGGACTCCACTACCTGCTCCCAGTCGTCGCGGAGGAACAAGGGCGTAGGAGCGCCCGCCAACCTCGCCACATCGCCCCCGACCAGAGATTGGAGGACCGCAGCCAGATCTCCGTTGGCTAAGGCCACGGGGCTCGGACGGGGCCTCCACATCGGAAGTGAGTACCGTCGAAGCGGAGCCAGCTGGTGCTCCAGGAGTTCCCTCAGCAGCGACACGCCGGTCAGCTTCGCCGCCGCCATGTTGGCCGGCCTCAGATCCGCGTCCAACTTCTCCAACATCAGCTTCGCGCGGGGGTCCGTGAGCTCCGCTCGACCCCAATCGCTGGAGCTCGTGGGCTGCTCCGTGGGCAAGATCAGCCAAGGGTGGAAGCGCCCAGCATCCACCAAGACCCACTTGCTCCTGAAGCCCTCAATCCTTTTCCCGGGGTTTGAAATGGCAATGGCGCCACCGTACGCGACGAAGCTCGCGCACGCGGAAGCAGTACCACGAGAGGTCCGGAGGTAGAAGTAGTGGCGCAGCAAGGCCACTGAAGGCTGCACCCCTACGTGAGCCTCGCAGTAATAGGTGAAGATCGCTAGGAGAAGGACGGAGTTGGGGTTGAGATGCAGGGCTTGTTGCTTATAGTGGCGGAGGATAGAAAAGAAGAACTCGGAGAAGGGAGGCACCAGGCCAGCAGCAATGGCAGTTACAAAGAGCGGGTAGAAGGTGCTCCCTTGACCCTCAGGGGTGGCGGAGCCGGCTTTGAACA
This sequence comes from Triticum urartu, assembly GCF_056163025.1. Classification (NCBI taxonomy): domain Eukaryota; kingdom Viridiplantae; phylum Streptophyta; class Magnoliopsida; order Poales; family Poaceae; genus Triticum; species Triticum urartu. Next base: position 225,932,361 of record NC_141878.1, read on the forward strand.
CCTTCGCCCCGTTGATGCCCCACGCCGTCGCCATCCGGCGCAACCGGGCGAGGCTCGCCTCCGACACGTTCGGCAAATCCAGGGCAGACGAGTACCAAGCTACGGCCGGGGGCTGATGAGGCGCCATGGCTTCCTAGGTCACACGGACGGAGTGGATCTGGAAATTTTGGAGGAAGGAAGGAGAGGCGCAAGAAAGGGGATCTGAGCAGCAACCGGGGAAAGCATGAAGCAAAGCCTAGGTGGATGCCGCTCCTTTATCAACTCGCGCGGTTGCTAAGGCGCCCATGACCAATCAACCGCCACGCGGCGCCCAAGGCCGCAGGCTGTTAGGGCCCGCGGCGCTTCGCTCTTGCCCTTCCGCCTCCCTGGATGGCCAAGTCCGGGCGCTCCTTGGGCCCGGGGTCTACTGTCGGCGTTCTGGGAACGGGGGTCCCCAGACTAGCCTGCCTGCGGCGTGGCTCAAAGGGGGACCCAGCGCGGCCCATCTTCACCAACACAAACCCAAGACCCTCGCGAGGGGCCAAGCCTCGCGGGGCGAACGACGCGGAGCTTCCTCAGGCGCGGCCTCATCAGGCTGGCTCACGAGGAGGCGGAGAGATCAAGGCGGGGTACCTCACGAGGTGCCCGTGACGCAAGCCATGACGACCGGGGGCGCCAGGTGGCTGCCAGCCCGCGCAGCGTCCTCCCTTCCTCTTTGGTGCAAAGGGGGCAAGCGCAGCCACAGAGTACCGAGGCATCAGGCAAAGGTTGCCATTTTGGTGCAACGAGACCAAGACCAGGAGGACTACGAGACGGAGGTTACCGTGGAGCCCAAGACAGCGTCATCACCAGAGCTTTGCGCAGGCAAAGAGTACTTTTGTCAGGATAGTTGATACTAGCTGTCCCCCTTCAAATTAGCCCGCCATTGTTGGCTCCCTTCCCGCTCGATATTTGGGAAGAGGACCAGGGCCTCTATAAATAGGACTAGCCACCCACAGAGCAAGGGGGCAGGCAGGGAAAGAGAGAGAGAGAGAGAAAGGTGACTAAGCTCCTCCCAGTAGTTCATCACCCCAGCCAAGAACAGACCCTCGCGAGGCTGTTCTTCCTTGTATTGTTCATCATCATCGGCCCAAGAGGCAATCCACCACACCACACACTGGAGTAGGGTATTACACCACAACGGTGGCCCGAACCAGTATAAACCCTGTGTCTCTTGTGTTGTTCTTTCCTTAGTTTAGATCCTAGTAAGGCGGAGGAGTGCAGGTAGGTAGGAGGCGAAATCTCCGTGCGCACCCCAGTGTTCGAACCTCACGGGTCTGTCGGAACCCGAAATCCGACACCCCTGGCTGGCATCGAGCCCGCCGCCACATCCTCCTCCCCCGACGACTCGTCGGACGCATCTTCGATAAGCGGAGCTCCCGTGTCAGCGCTGCTAACCTCCCTGGAGGCTGCCGCCCACCAGGTGAGCTCCTCTTCCTCCGCAGCCGTTGCGGCCTTGTCCTCCACACCCCCCGCGCTTCTGGCCTCCATGGCAACCTGTGCCTCCCTCGCCCTAGTGGCGATGTAGTCCAGCTCTGCCTGGGTGGTGTCCATGACAAGCCACCGCTCGGTGTCAGCATTGACATACACCTCGATCAGGGTGTCAAAGAATTGCTGCACATCAGCATCCTTCGGCTCCTTCTAGCTCAGGACAGGGCCGTGCGCGTTACAGTCCGGCATCATAACGATGATCTCGGACCGACGTGAATTATTGCACAACGGGACCACCCCCGCTGGCAACTTGAAAAACGTTCCCTTGATGGCCTTGCCGACCTTTGCGGCAGCCCTCGCGGCCTTGCCGGTCCGTTCGACCTCGCCATCGCGACCCACATCAAGCTGAAAAAGCCGCTGGCAGAAGTGGGCATGCGCCATCACCGTGAAATTGTGGACGAGGCCAGGGCGGAGTCACACAATGTCAGCCGGATTCGTAAAAAGCCAGGCTGGCCTCCCCTTGTTGTGCAACGGGGCGATCCGGCGACGAATGAAGTCCGCCCCGATCATCTCAAGGGTGAGTCCAGCCCGGGTGAGCCGGAGAATCCTAGTGGTGGCAACAGTGAGCCTCCCGTCGGCAATGTCGACATCACTCCAATCGCTGCCGCGGACCAGCGACACTCGGCGGACCATGCAGAATTCCGGCGGGTCTTCATCTTCAATCCAGCACCACCGGCCACGCCATTCCTCCCACCTCTCCTTCATGGCACCGTCCGGGTACGCCCCCTTGGATCTTGGGATCCAGGTGACGCAACCAGAGACGGCACCTCCCGGCTGGATCCGAGGGGAGAAATAATGGTGAAAGAGTGTTGTGTTGGGCTGCACCCCGGCAAAGCCTTCGCAAAGATGCGCGAAGAAAGCCATGCACGCCACTGCATTCGGAGTAAAATCCAAGAGGCGAAAGCCGAAGGTGTGCATGATGTCGCAGAAAAAATCGGAAAAAGGGGGACATAACCCGCAAGAAAGATAATCGACGCAAAAGGGATACCGATTTGGGGTAGGATCGGCGCAAGCGGCAGGAATGACGCGCGTCGCCGGATGTCCCGAATTCACTCCCCCCGTCTTCACTCCCCATAGAGGCCTGAAGGAGGCCCGGAGCTCATGAACATCTACCATCGAGGGGAAGAAGAAGGCGGATTTCGTCCGGTCCCCCAATAGCACACTCTCCGGCGGCTCCACAGTCCCAGCGCCCTTAGCCACCCCTTGCCCTTGGCGGATTTGGGCGCCATGGCGGCTAAGAAAGTTAGAGGACTGAGGAAGGGGGATGGCGAAGCAACGACGGCGGGCGACGGCGGAAGCTTAGGAGGGAAGGAAGAGAGGAAACATCGTCTGAGAAGGCACGAGGAAAGAGGAGAAAGTGAGCAGCGCGCCCGCGGTTATTCCTTCTTACGGGGGAAAACACGGGCCGCCTCCTTTCACATTAACTATGATGTGACGCATGCCCGCGGGAACCACCCCACACATGCCGCCCACGTCACACGTGCCTCCCCACGCCGCGCCACGCGCGGGAATCGTGGGAACCGCAGCGCGCGAAGAATCTTACCGCGGTAAAAACCGCCCCGCCTGCCCGCGCACCATTTTTGGGCCTAGCCCAGCAACCGTTGCGCTTATGTGTGGCCCAGGCCCGGGTGCTCCTGTCGGTGTACAAAAAGAGGGGTACACTTTTTGTACCCCTATAACTGTGCACGGGCAGTCTGAGCCACGGATACCACCACACCAAGCAAGGCAAGGGAGGTGAGCCAGGGTAAGACCGAAGCTCAAGAGAACTAGAACGACGCCAAGGCCCAGACCACGAAGAGCAAAGGGGATGAAGCGGACTCCCTCGGCAAGATCCTTGACGGGAGACAGTTCTAGCAGCCCCGGCAAGACCCTTGCGCGGCGACTCGTCCCGCGCCTACGGAGCAAATCACCCTTGAGTCCACTGCCCCCAGAGGGCAAGGATTCAGGAGACATCCCCGTGGCGGCATGCAGATCTTTGTGAAGACATTCAAGATCAGATATGCACTAAGGAGACGACAACCCTTGGCGGGATCCCAGCCAAGGAAGACCACAAGGCCCCCGGCAAGCGCCTTGCCACGGATGAAAGCAGGCGCCTCGGCAAGACCCTTGCCGGGGCCCCGGCAAGGCCCTTGCCGAGGACACCCATAGGGCCACCATCAGGCCCACGCCGACTAAACCTCCACCACCGCATGCATGCAGCTGCCGACCCAACCAGCTGGGCAGGCACCTGCGTGGCGGCATGCAGATCTTCGTGAAGACCCACCACTGCGCCACCTCAGCTGCCTGCCTACCTACATGGCATCGCAGGCGTCGCTGGCCAGGGCGCGTGTCGACACAAGAAGGAGCGGCGAGGGACGAGACAGGTTTCTCCCTCGTCGCCGATAAAGCAAGGACACCTAAGCAAGACGCATTAAATGTGCCTTGTCATGTGATGCGAGTGATAACCTCGTAGCACTGTACCCTTTCCACCTCCTGTGTGCCACTATGGAAACCCCTTTTTCTATAAAAGGAGGCCCGAGGCGACCAAAGGAAGGATTCGGCTTTTTGGAGCTCCTCACGCCCCATAGCTAGCTCAAGAACACAGATATACAATCCACCAAAGCAGGAGTAGGGTTTTACGCATCCTCGCGGCCCGAACCTGGATAAACGAACCATGTGCTATCTGTTTGATCCGCTCTTCTCACGACCCCGCGCCCCGCTAACCACAGTAGGGCTTCTTGTGATCCCATAGGTGTCGTTCCCACCGACAACTTATATCTTTCGGAGTAGTTTGTCATTCCCTCTAGTGCTTCACTTATATGTTTTTAGAGCACGGTGGTGGTTTTATTTTGTAGAAATAGATGAACTCTCATGCTTCACTTAGATTATTTTGAGAGTCTTAAATAGCATGGTAATTTGCTTAAATAATCCTAATATGCTAGGCATCCAAGAATAGTAAAAACTTTCTTATGAGTGTGTTCAATACTAAGAAGTTTGATGCTTGATGATTGTTTTGAGATATGGAGGTAATAATATCAAAGTCATGCTAGTTGAGTAGTTTTAAATTTAAGAAATGCTTGTGTTGAAGTTTGCAAGTCCCGTAGCATGCACGTATGGTAAACGTTATGTAACAAATTTGAAATATGAGGTGTTATTTGATTGTCTTCCTTATGAGTGGCAATCGGGGACGAGCGATGGTCTTTTCCTACCAATCTATGCCCCTAGGAGCATGCGCGTAGTGCCGAGGTTTTTGATGACTTGTAGATTTTTGCAATAAGTATGTGAGTTCTTTATGACTAAAGTTGAGTCCATGGATTATACACACTCTCACCCTTCCATCATTGCTAGCCTCTTCGGTACCGTGCATTTCCCTTTCTCACATTTGGAGTTGGTGCAAACTTCGCCGGTGCATCCAAACCCCATGATATGATACGCTCTTTCACACATCACTAGTAGAAAAGGGGGCAACGGTCCAGGCCGGGTCAGCCCATTAGTCCTGGTTCAGTCCAGAACCAGGACCAATGGGGGCATTGGACCCGGTTCGTGAGCCCAGGGGGCCGGCCGGGCCACGTGGGCCATTGGTCCCGGTTCATCTGACCTTTTGGTCCCGGTTGGTGGGACGAATCGGGACCAATGGGCCTCGCTCCTGGCCCACCACCATTGGTCCCGGTTGGTGGCTTGAACCGGGACCAAAGGCTCCCCTTTAGTCCCGGTTCATGCCACCAACCGGGACCAATGAGGTGCCTATATATACCCCCTCGTGTAAGAGCAGAGCACACTGCTCTGTTTTTTCTAGCCGAGAGGGAGAGGGCTTGGTGGTGCTCTAGCTCACCTCCTATGCACACAAGGTGTTCGATGGAATGCCCGAGCCACACTACTTAATCTTTCTCCTCTCCAAGCTCGACCTCCAAGCTCCATTTTCCTCAATATTTGTCTAGGTTTAGCGGTCCGTCATGCCCCGTCCCTGTCTTCACCGCCGTCGATCACCCGCGCCGAGCTCATCGCCGGCACCACCGTGGTGAGCCTCTTGTTCTTATCTTCTTTCTGAAAGGAAAAATATTCTTACTTGTATGTTTACATGGATACTTGTATTATTTTCTTACTTTTATTATTGCATCTTATATAGTGCGATGGTTTTGGTATCCGCCCCCGTCGGCCCTCATCCTGTCTATGATTCGGATGTGGTATATATATTATCTTTATAACTATTGGTTCATTTATTGTTTATGAAAATTATGCCGACCGACGTGACATAGATTTTATTTATGTAGGATGTATGTGAATCGGAAATTCCAACCGACCCTATTGTCGAGAGGTTAAATTTAGTTGAAGAAGAAAACAATTTGTTGAAGGAAAAAATAAAAAAATTGAGGAGGAGAAGATGATATTGGAGTTGCATGTTGCGGATGTCCTCGATGATCACAAGATCAAGATGGATGCAATGCGCTTGAAGGTTAGAAAGATTAGAAAATATGCCATTCATACCGAGGCTTGGTATCATTATGCCGTTGGATCAATTGTTACCTTGGTTGCGATTATGATCGCATTTGTTTTCACATTGAATTTTTTTACATAGTTTCAATGTATGGTTTAATTAATTAGATGCTCTGGAGAGCTATATGTTGTTAGATGAGAACTATGTATGTACTTTGGTTTTAATGTGATGATGAACTTCTATAATTTGGACACTTAATTATATATAATGCACGCATATGAACCGGCAATGGATGTACGGTGATAGACACACCTCCGAGTACATTAAGGGCGTGCATGAGTTTCTCGATGCGGCTAAGGCAAACAAGCAGAATGGTTTTATGTGTTGTCCATGCACTGAATGTGGGAATACGAGGTCTTACTCTAACCGGAAAATCCTTCACTCCCACCTGCTTTACAAGGGTTTCATGCCACACTATAATGTTTGGACGAGGCACGGGTTATGATGGAAGATGGCGAAGAAGAAGAGTATGATGTCAACTATGTGCCCCCTGAATATGGTGATGCTGCAACGGGGGGAGCTGGTGAAGATCAAGAGGAACCAGACGATGTGCCCAATGATGCTGCAATGGGTGAAGCTGCTGAAGATCAAGAGGAACCAGACGATGTGCCCGATGGTGATGATCTCCGCCGAGTCTTTGTCGATGCAAGGACGCAATGCGAAAGTCAAAAGGAGAAGCTGAAGTTCGATCGCATGTTAGAGGATCACAAAAAAGGGTTGTACCCCAATTGCAAAGATGGCAACACAAAGCTCGGCACCGTATTGGAATTGCTGCAGTGGAAGGCAGAGAATGCTATGGCTGACAAAGCATTTGAGAAGCTACTAAAAATATTGAAGAAGAAGCTTCCAAAGGATAAAGAATTGCCCGACAGTACATATGCAGCAAAGAAGGTCGTATGCCCTCTAGGATTGGAGGTGGAGAAGATACATGCATGCCCTAATGACTGCATCCTCTACCGTAGTGCATACAAGGATCTGAACGCATGCCCGGTATGCGGTGCATTGCGGTATAAGATCAGACGAGATGACCCTCGGGATGTTGACGGCGAGCCCCGTAGGAAGAGGGTTCCTGCGAAGGTGATGTGGTATGCTCCTATAATACCACGGTTGAAACGTCTGTTCAGAAATGAAGAGCGTGCCAAGTTGATGTGATGGAAAAGTGAGGAGCAGAAGAAAGAAGGGAAGTTGAGAGCACTCGCTGACGGGTCGCAGTGGAGAAAAATCGAGAGAAAGTACTAGGATGAGTTTGCAAAGGACCCAAGGAATGTATGGTTTGCTTTAAGCGCGGATGGCATTAATCCTTTCGGGGAGCAGAGCAGCAATCACAGCACCTGGCCCGTGACTCTATGTATGTATAACCTTCCTCCTTGGATGTGCATGAAGCGGAAGTTCATTATGATGCCAGTTCTCATCCAAGGCCCTAAGCAACCCGGCAACGACATTGATGTGTACCTAAGGCCATTAGTTGAAGAACTTTTACAGCTGTGGAATGGAAACGGTGTATGTACGTGGGATGAGCACAGACGGGAGGAATTTAACCTAAAGGCGTTGCTGTTCATGACCATCAACGATTGGTCCGCTCTCAGTAACCTTTCAGGATAGACAAACAAAGGATACCACGCATGCACGCACTGTTTAGATGACAGTGAAAGTATATACCTGGACAAATGAAGGAAGAATGTGTAGCTGGGCCATCGTCGATTTCTTCCGACCAACCATCAATGTAGAAAGAAAGGCAAGCATTTCAAAGGCGAGGCAGATCACCAGAAGAAGCCCGCCATGCGTACCGGTGATCACGTACTTGCTATGGTCAATGATTTACACGTAATCTTTGGAAAGGGTCCCGGCGGACTAGCTGTTCTCAATGACGCTGAGGGACATGCACCCATGTGGAAGAAGAAATCTATATTTTGGGACCTACCCTACTGTAAAGACCTAGAGGTCCGCTCTTCAATCGACGTGATGCACGTGACGAAGAACCTTTGCGTGAACCTGCTAGGCTTCTTGGGCATGTATGGGAAGACAAAAGATACACCTGAGGCATGGGAGGACCTGCAACGTTTGCACAAAAAGACGGCATGCCTCCGAAGCAGTATAAAGGTCCTGCCAGCTACGCTCTCACGAAAGAAGAGAAAGAAATCTTCTTTGAATGCCTGCTCAGTATGAAGGTCACGACTGGCTTCTCGTCGAATATAAAGGGAATAATAAATATGCCAGAGAAAAAGTTTCAGAACCTGAAGTCTCATGACTGCCATGTGATTATGACGCAACTGCTTCCGGTTGCATTGAGGGGGCTTCTACCGGAAAACCTCCGATTAGCCATTGTGAAGCTATGTGCATTCCTCAATGCAATCTCTCAGAAGGTGATCGATCCAGAAATCGTACCAAGGCTAAGGAGTGATGTGGCGCAATGTCTTGTCAGTTTTGAGCTGGTGTTCCCACCACCCTTCTTCAATATCATGACACACGTCCTAGTTCATCTAGTCGACGAGATTGTCATCCTGGGGCCCGTATTTCTACACACTATGTTCCCCTTTGAGAGGTTCATGGGAGTCCTAAAGAAATATGTCCATAACCGCGCTAGGCCAGAAGGAAGCATCTCCATGGGACATCAAACAGAGGATGTTATCGGGTTTTGTGTTGACTTCATTCCTGGCCTTAAGAAGATAGGTCTCCCTAAATCGCGGTATGAGGGGAGACTGACTGGAAAAGGCACTCTTGGAAGTGACTCAATAATATGCAGGGACGAATATTCTTGGTCTCAAGCACACTACACAGTTCTACAGAACTCTACCTTGGTGACCCCGTATGTCGATGAACACAAGAACAGTCTGCGCTCCAAACACCCGGAGCAGTGCGACGATTGGATTACATGTGAACACATCAGGACTTTCAGCAGTTGGTTGGAAACACGTCTCAGAGGTGACAACACTATGTGTGATGAGCTGTACTTGTTGTCCAGGGGACCATCTTTGACTGTATTGACTTACAAAGGATACGAGATAAATGGGAATACATTTTACACGATCGCCCAAGATCAAAAGAGCACCAACCAAAACAGCGGTGTCCGCTTTGATGCAGCAACCGAGAGCGAAAAGGACACATACTATGGTTACATAGTGGACATATGGGAACTTGACTACGGACATGATTTTAAGGTCCCTTTGTTTAAGTGCAAATGGGTCAATCTGTCAGGCGGCGGGGTACAGGTAGACCCACAGTATGGAATGACAACAGTGGATCTGAAAAATCTTGGGTACACTGACGAACCGTTCGTCCTAGCCAATGATGTGGCACAGGTTATCTATGTGAAGGACATGTCTACCAAACCGAGAAAAAGAAAAGGTAAGGAAGCAAATACATCATACGATGAGCCAAAGCACCACATAGTTCTTTCAGGAAACAGGGATATCCTGGGAGTGGAGGGCAAGACAGACATGTCTAAAGATTATGAAAAGTTTCATGAAATTCCTCCCTTCAATGTCAAGGCTGACCCAAGCATCCTGATAAACGATGAAGGTTATCCATGGTTACAGCACAATAAGCAAATGACACAAGCGAAGAAAAAGTGAAGACTTTCTCCCGCAACTATTATGATGATACCATGCCAACTTTGTAACACACGAGTATGCTATGCCAAATTTTTCAGAGTTAATTTGAAAACAATGAATTTAGGTCGAATTTTCTCTATAGGTGCATCTATGTTCATTTTTTTAGTAAAGTTAATCACAAACTTGTGATTCACACAAATTTCAAAGAATTCAAATTTTAAATATTCAAATTTGAAAACTAATGGCACTAACAGAAAGTTTTTAATTTTTCTAAAACTAATGGCACTAACAGAAAGTTTATAATTTTGCTGACCTGTAAGCAAAAAGAATTAAAAAATAAAGCAAAAAACAAAAGAAAATAAATAATACAGAAAACAAAAAAACTGAAAAAAAATAAAAATAGCAACAATAAGTATTTTGTTGTAAGTAGAAACAAAATAAAATAAATAAAGCAACAAAGAAAACTAAAAAACTGTTTTCAAATTTGAAAACTAATGGCACTAACAGAAAGTTTATAATTTTTCTAAAGCTAAAAGCAAAAATAATTAAAAAATAAAGCAAAAAACAAAAGAAAATAAATAATGTAGAAAACAAAACAAAAAAACAGGAAAAAATAGGCACTAAAAGCAAAAAAAACAAAAAAAAAGTGTTTTCAAATTTGAAAACTAATGGCACTAACAGAAAGTTTATAATTTTTGTGACCTAAAAGAAAAAAGAAATCACTAAAAAACTATAAGTATTTTGTTCTAAGTAGAAATGAAAAAATAAATAGCAAAAAAGAAAAAAATGCCTATAATATTTGTTATGACTAACTAAAATTACCAAATTGAGTATAATGATAAAACACAGTAATATTGAAAAGCAGGAAAAAGAATGACTCAAAAATCAATTTTTATAGTAGAGTTATTCATAAACTAGTGATTCACACAAATTTTAAAAAATTCAAATTTAAACTATTCAAATTTTAAAACTAATGGCACTAACTGAAAGTTTATAATTTTTGTGACCTAAAAGAAAAAATCACTAAAAAACTATAAGTATTTAGTTCTAAGTAGAAATGAAAAAATAAAGAGTGAAAAAATGCCACCTATTGGGCCACCACGGCCTGAATACGACTAGAAGCCCATCCATGGGCCAGGATTCAGGCCCGCAGAAGGCCCAGCAGGCCCACAGGCATAGCGGTGTGAGATTAGGCCCAAAGGCCTGCAGTTCTGAGGAGTTCGATGGAGAGGGCGGGGCAGCGCTTATAAACAGGTGCAGCCGCTCCTCAGCTAGCGAGATGGGACTAAACATCCCACCGCACCGCGGCTTTGGCAGGCGCAGGCCTTTGGTCCCGGTTGATGGCACCAACCGGGACTAAAGGGGGCATTGGTCACGATTCATGGCACAAACCGTGACCAATGCCCCCCTTTAGTCCCGGTTGGTGCCACCAACCGGGACCAAAGGCCGCCGCTTCCCGCCCTTTGGGCTGCTGAAAAGAGGCCTTTGGTCTCGGTTGGTGGCACCAACTGGGACTAAAGGTGGCATTGGTCCCGGTTGGAGCCACGAACCGGGACCAATGCTCTTGGTATATAACCAGGACTTGTGAAAACTTCAGTTTCTCATCGACCATTTGCCCCCGACGACGCCGAGCTCATCGACGCCGCCAGGCTGCCCCAACGCCGTCCGCCGCCCCTGCAGTCGCCCACGACCGCGCCGTCGCCGTCGCCCGTGCCTCGCCGTCGGCCGTGCCCTCGCCCGACGCCGCTCGCCGCCCTGCCCCGACGCGCGTCGCGCGCCCTGGCCCGCCCGTCGTCGTCGCCCTGCCTCGCCCGTCGCCGTCGCCCCTGCCCCGCCCGTCGCCGTCGCCCCGCCCCGCCCGTCGCCGTCGCTCCTGCCCCGCCCGTCGCCGTCGCCCTGCCCCGCCCGTCGCCGTCGCCCTGCCCCTCCGTTGGTCCGCCCCCCTGTTTTTTTTCATATATTATATGCTTGTGTATATTGTGTATATTGCTTGTTTGTGTATATTATGTATATATGTCAGTATATATATTGTGTATATTGCTTCTTTTCAGATTTTTTTCGTATATATATGTTTGTATTTTGTATTTTGCTTTTTTATAAAAATGTATATATGTTTGTATGTCCTCTGTGTATATATGTTCATATATGCAAAAGTTAGATTTAAATATTTAGAAAAGGATTATCTATATATGTTCTCTGATTTAGTACATTTTAGGTTAGTTTCATTTCTAGAAAAGTTTTATATATTTAGGAGAGGAAAAAGGAAAATAAGAAGAGGAAAAAGGAGAAGAAGAGGAGAGGAAGAAAAGGAAGAGGAGAAGAAGAAAGGAATAGAGGAGAAGAAGAAAAAATAGAAATTTTTCGAAAAAATAGAAATTTTTCTATTTTTTCTTCTTCAACTCTATTCCTTCTTCTTCTCCTCTTTTTTTCTTCTTTTTTTCTTCGATCTTCTCCTCTATTCCTTTCTTCTTCTCCTCTTTTTATTTCTTCTTCGTATTTTTATGTTTTATCGGGTCAGTCATCGTCGATATACCCCTCCCGATAACTTAAACACGAGGGGGGGTCGATATACCCCCTCCTGATAACTTCAACATGAGGGGGGGTCAACATACCCCCTCCTGATAACTTCAACACGAGGGGGGTCGATATATATACCACCTCCCGATAACTTCAACACGAGGAGGGGGGTCGATATACCCTAAATAGCAAGTATCGTCGGTGTGAGATACATGTGGCCGTCGGTGTCGGACAGTACATCCATGTCCCACAAGTGACGCAGGCATCGACCCGCGTCACTTGTGGGACGTGGATGTAGTATCCGACACCGAGGGCCACATGTGTATCTCACACCCATGATACTTGCTATTTAGGGTTTCCTCTACCACTCGGCGACTCTGACCCTCGACGACCCTCGTTCCTGATAAAAAAAGAGGAAGAAGAAAAAAAGAGAAGAAACTATGGACACCGCCCGAGACGAAGTACAAGAAGAGTTGTTGGGGGACATAATCGCACGAGGAAGTGATGCCGTCTGCTCGTTGTTTCTCAACGACACCGATGGTCTAGAAGCAGCTGACTATGATTATGATGGCTCCGGTGACCTAATGCCGGTGCAAGAAGGAGACCGTGAGGACGGCTCCCGTGACACAATGCCGGTGCAAGAAGGAGACCATGATGACGTCTCCGGTGACCGAACCAAGTCCGGCTAGGTATATATATTAGTTAAGCTTCTGCTGACTAGCTAATTGATGCATTCATTGTTTTGGTATGTACACATATTAATTAAGTCTTTGTTCTTTTTTCTAGCCCTCTGGATCGAGCACAACTTTGGTAAAGAGACGAGGCCCGAAGAAAAAGTTGAGCTCGGATGAAAAGTTTGAGATCATAGCAATCGCGCCCGACGGCCAACCGATTGAACCCCTTCGGACAAAGAGCGCATTTGTTGCTCAGTGCGGGGTTTTGGTTAGGGACAAGATCCCGATCAGCATCCAGCAATGGTTAAAGCCGGCTACAGAAGGCCCTGAGGTGTCTTATGTCAATGATATGCAGAAAAATGATCTTTGGACTGAGCTGAAGTCAAATTTCACCCTACCGCCAGAGGATGATCCGGAGAAGCCAGTTAAAGAGCAATTAATCAAGTCTTTTGCTCTTAAGAGGATGGCAGAACTATTCAGGAGGTGGAAGAAAGAGCTGAATAAGTTTGTCGAAAATAAAGAGACACCAGAATTCAAGGGCAGATATGAGAAGATCAGAGATCACTGGCCCGCATTTGTGGCCCACAAGACATCAGAAAAGAGTAAGAAGATGTCGGCGACAAACAAGAAAAATGCTGCGAAGAAGAAGCATCACCATCGCACGGGGTCAGGTGGCTACCTCGCAGCCCGGCCTAAGTGGGCCAAGATTGAGAGTGATCTGGTTGATAAAGGGATCGAACCAGAGACAATTAACTGGCCAGACTATTGCCGGACTTGATTCTTCGGGGCTGGCGGAACCTTGGACCCTGTATCAGGGAAGTGCATTTGGACGGATGAGCAAATGGAAATACCAGTCAAGAGGCTTAAGCACTATATCGAAGTAGTGCAGCAAGGGACGTTCTTTCCAGACAGAGAGAATGACAAGCTCACAATGGCCCTCGGGAATCCTGAGCACCCTGGACGGACACGAGGCACGCCAGGCTCCATTCCGTGGAAGGCTGGGTTTCTGGACGCAGGCGGTTACAAATGCCACGAGAGGAGGAAGAAAGTGGAGCAGACCCAACTGCAGGCGCTGCACGCTAGGGTACAAGCGATAGAGGAACGAGAAGCAAATCGCAGCAAACGAACTGCCGAAGCTTCCCCCGAAGCTACCCCGCCATCTCAGTGGAGAAGCAGCGTGGCTTCCACCGAGCTGCTTCAGCCGGAGCATGTCTTGACGGCTCCTGCCAGCTATCCCGTGGATGCTATCACGGAGTCTCAAAATTGCCACCTTATGATGCATGGATTAATATGAAGGTCAAGGCGGCTGTTGGCTCTGTTTTTCCGACTGAACCTGGCGCAACTTTTCACTGCCGGCCGATTCCAGAAGGATATGCTAGGGTGATGGTGGATGAAATAATGGAGGGATTTGAGGACCTCCAGCATGACCACCCTATCGGTGAAGGGGAGACTCGGCTGGGTTCTGCTCTGAAGACTCCATGCCTATGGCGGAAGGAGCTCATCAACCTTCCGAACTGGACGCCTCCGCCTCCTCCTCCTCCTCCGGCGAGTCAGGGCACTCCGCCTCCTCCACCACCTCCTCCTCCGGCGAGTGACGATCAGAGCACTCGGTCGGCTCCTTCTCCGGCGCGTGGCAGCACTCCGCCTCCTTCTCCGCCTGCACCGGCGCGCCCGAGCAGCCAGCCTCCTCCTTCTCCGCCTCGTCAGCAAGGGCGGAAGAGACCTGCCGCCGCTCCGGCTGCTCCGGCGCGTCGTAGTCCTTCTCCTCCGCCTCGTAAGCAAGTAAAGAAGACAACTGCTCCGTCTGCTCTGCCGGCGTCTAGCAGTACAGCCAGAGGCGGGAGGACATACAGATTCGGTCCTTCTCTGAAGACTCCAGAGAAATTACCATACGAGAGGACCCCGGAGGAGAACGCCGAGATCGCGCGAGAAGAAGTGAGGAACTTCTTTGAAGGGGTGAAAGCAAAGAAACATCCACCTCCGGAGGAGAAGGTAGATCCGGTGAAAGCGAAGCGCACTCTGGCTGCCCTGACAAAACCACCCAAGTCTCCGCCGAAAGGAAACTATGAGCGCATTATTGGAAAGGAATTTGCCGAAGCGGAGTGGTCGGGAAGTACTGTCAGTGATCAAAGGCTGAAAGAACGACGAGCTGGGAAACAAATTGCCCAGCTCGGCTAACAAGCGAAGCAATCGTGCCCCCCGCTCAAGGTGCCTAGCGACATCGTCGCTAATGATCCGAGGATGGTGCCCGGTTATAGCAATCTTGGAGATTACCTGCCTGACGATGTACATTATGATTTCATGGAGGTGCAGATACAAAGATACGAGTATGGGAAGCCTCTCGTCAAAGATGAAAGATCTCTATCAACGATGATGCGAAGATTGCATGATTGGTACTTGAAAATCTGCAGAGAGTCTGGGGGGAGGAGTACTTTGTATGTGAGAGTTAAAAAGGAGCATGACCTTGTTGGAATTGATCTGTTGCCTGTTCCATTTGAGGAGTTCTTTCAGTTTTTCAATCAATTGGCCCTCGATAAAGCAACGTTCACCTGCTACTATCTGTAAGTAGTAATTCTTCTGTCATTAAGTCTCTCTATATAGCTCAGCTCTTTCATTGCATGTATTTATAATTATCCTCACTATATTATGCAGATTGAAGATCGCCGAATTGAATAAAAGACAAATCGGTGATATTGGGTTCATTAACACAGATATCATAGATGCAACTCAGGTTAAATTTCATGCCGCAGATGCCGAGGCCAACTTGCTACGATCGTTGGTAATAAATGAAAACAAAGATATAATACTCTTTCCATACAACTTCAAGTGAGTGTTATTGTCTTGTGCATATTCGGTTTCCCTTATATATTAGTCAAGGTTATAGTAATGTAATTGCTGAGTTATGCATGTGTGTGCAGTTTCCACTATATTCTCCTAGAGATTAAGCTTGAGCAGGGACTAGTAACCGTCTTAGACTCAAGGCGAAAAGATCCCCAGGACTATGCGGACATGACTCAAATGCTCGAGAAGTAAGTTAAATCAATCATTATCCACCATATCAGCAACTTTGTTCATTTCCTGATATATCAAGTAATTGTTTTCTTTGTCTGGCAGGGTTTGGAAAAAATTCACCAAAAAAGCTCCGGGACTCCCGAAGAAGCTGCAATTTAGACACCCGAAAGTAAGTACTATAGTAGCATGTTCCGCGCATCTCCTATTGATTCAAGCGCTAGTTTCATCAATACCATTTGGCATTCTTGCTTATCAGTTTGATTGACCTCTATTTCTTGTAAAGTGGTTTTGGTAGGAACAAGGGAATGATTTCTGTGGATACTACGTTTGCGATTCCATCCGCCACACGACCTGTGAGCGGGGCTACTCCGGCGAACAATATGAAGTGCGTAAATAACAACATTCACAATTTTATTTTATTACCATCATTTGTGTTGAGTTTCATTAATTCATATATATATGTATTGACCCCCTTCTTCAAATTAGATGTTTCGGAAGCGGGATGAACTCCTAGCACCAGCTCGCATGCAAGCAATTCAAGAGGAATTGGCGGCATTCTTTCTTGACCACGTGATCGCTGAAGACGGAGAATACTATGTGGACCATGAGTCTGTATGTTAGGAGACTATATTTGTAAGAGATAATTATTGTATATATGTAGCCGGTAGTGTCGGATAGATATACGAGAACTTGTTGTTCGACCAATCTCTCGGAGAAGGGGAGGTGGTCGTATCACTTCTCTCTGTATGCATATATGTTCATGACGATCTTCTGTTTCCTTCATTTGCTTACTAGCTAGCTAGCGTGTCTAGTCCTCTCTATACGTATGTATAGTACGTAGCGTCGACCAAGCACGGACATAAGAGAGGACACTTCTGTTTATTAATTATAGCTAGCTAACACAATATATGAAACACCTAAATTAACCCCCCAAAACCCCCAACCCCCCCCCCCTTTCAAAAAAAAACAAAAACCCCAGCCACAGAAATGCTGACGCGTGGATGCCTATTGGTCCCGGTTGGTGCCACCAACCGGGACCAAAGGCCCTCCTGCCTGGGCTCCGTGCACAGGCCACGTGGAGGCCCATCTGTCCCGGTTCTGGATTGAACCGGGACTAAAGGGACAGGGCATTAGTACCGACCCTTTAGTCCCGGTTCAGGAACCGGGACAAAAGGCCCTTACGAACCGGGACAATAGGCCCTTTTTCTACTAGTTCATAAACCTCCTTATATCTTCCTCAAAACAGCCACCATACCTACCTATTATGGCATTTACATAGCCATTCCGAGATATATTGCCATGCAACTTTCCACCATTCCGTTTATCATGACACATTCATCATTGTCATATTGCTTTGCATGATCATGTAGTTGACATCGTATTTCTGGCAAAGCCACCATTCATAATTCTTTCATACATGTCACTCATGAGTCATTGCACATCCCGGTACACCGCCGGAGGCCTTCATATAGAGTCATACTTTGTTCCAGTATCGAGTTGTAATCATTGAGTTGTAAATAATAGAAGTGTCATGATCATCATTTTCTAGACATTGTCCCAAGTGAGGAATTAAAAAAAAGGAAAAAAAGAGAGAGAAAGGCCTTAAAAAGAGAAGGCCCCAAAAAAGAGAAAGGCCATAAAAAAGAGAAGGCCGCAAAAAATGAGAGAAAAAGAGAGAAGGGACAATGCTACTATCCTTTGCCAAACTTGTGCTTCGAAGTAGCACCATAATACTCATGATAGGGAGTCTCTTGTTTTGTCACTTTCATATACTAGTGGGAATTTTTCATTATAGAACTTGGCTTGTATATTCCTACAATGGGCCTCCTCAAGTGCCCTAGGTCGTCGTGAGCAAGCAAGTTGGATGCACACCCACTTAGTTTCTTTTTGTTGAGCTTTCATACATTTATAGCTCTAGTGCATCTGATGCATGGCAATCCCTACTCCTTGCATTAACATCAATCGATGGACATCTCCATAGCCCGTTGATTAGCCTCGTTGATGTGAGACCATCTCCTTTTTTGTCTTCTCCACATAACCCCCATCATCATATTCTATTCCACCCATAGTGTTATGTCGATGGCTCGCGCTCATATATTGCGTGAAAGTTTATAGGTTTGAGATTGCTAAGTTATGAAACAATTTCTTGGCTTGTCATTGGGGTTGTGCATGATGAGAGCATTCTTGTGTGACGAAAATGGAGCATGACTAAACTATATGATTTTGTAGGGATGAAATTTCTTTGGCCATGTTATTTTGAGAGGACATAATTGCTTAGTTAGCATGCTTGAAGTATTATTATTTTTATGTCAATATGAACTTTTATCTTGAATCTTATGGATCTGAATATTCATACCGCAATTAAGAAGAATTACATTGAAATTATGCCAAGTAGCACTCCGCATCAAAAAATCTGTTTTTATCATTTACCTACTCGAGGACGAGCAGGAATTAAGCTTGTGGATGCTTGATACGTCTCCAAGGTATCTATAATTTTTTATTGCTCCATGCTATATTATCTACTGTTTTGGAAAATATTGGGCTTTATTATCCACTTTTATATTATTTTGACTAACCTATTAACCAGAGGCCCAGCCCAGAATTGCTATTTTTTGCCTATTTCAGTGTTTCGAAGAAAAGGAATATCAAACGGAGTCGAAACATAATGAAACCAACTGGAGAAGTTATTTTTGGAAGGAAAGCTACCGGAAAAACTGGAAGTGCACGTCAGGAAAGGAACGAGGGAGCCACGAGGCAGGGGGCGCGCCCTCCAGCCTCGTGGGCCCCTCGTGGCTTCCCTGACGTATTTCTTGCACCCATATATACCCACGTACCCTAAAACTATCGAGGAGCACAATAGATCGGGAGTTCCGCCGCCAGAAGCCTCCATAGCCACCGAAAACCAATTTAGACCCGTTCCGGTACCCTGCCGGAAGGGGCATCCCTCTCCGGTGGACATCTTCATCATCCCGGTGCTCTCCATGACGAGGAGGGAGTAGTTCTCCCTCGAGGCTGAGGGTATGTACCAGTAGCTATGTGTTTGATCTCTCTCTCGCGCGTTCTTGAGGTGATACGATCTTGATGTATCGCGAGCTTTGCTATTATAATTGGATCTTATGATGTTTTCTCCTCCTTCTACTCTCTTGTAATGGATTGAGTTTCCCCTTTGAAGTTATCTTATCAGATTGAGTCTTTAAAGATTTGAGAACACTTGATGTATGTCTTGCCGTGCGTATACGTGGTGACAATGGGATATCACGTGATTCACTTGATGTATGTTTTGGTGATCAACTTACGGGTTCCGCCCATGAACCTATGCATAGGGGTTGGCACACGTTTTCGTCGTGATTCTCTGGTAGAAACTTTGGGGCACTCTTTGAGGTTCTATGTGTTGGTTGAATAGATGAATCTGAGATTGTGTGATGCATATCGTATAATCATACACACGGATACTTGAGGTGACATTGGAGTATCTAGGTGACATTAGGGTTTTGGTTGATTTGTGTCTTAAGGTGTTATTCTAGTACGAACTCTAGGGATGTTTGTGACACTTATAGGAATAGCCCAACGGATTGATTGGAAAGAATAACTTTGAGGTGGTTTCGTACCATACCATAATCTCTTCGCTCGTTCTCCGCTATTAGTGACTTTGGAGTGACTCTTTGTTGCATGTTGAGGGATAGTTATATGATCCAATTATGTTATTATTGTTGAGGGAACTTGCACTAGCGAAAGTATGAACCCTAGGCCTTGTTTCAACGCATTGCAATACCGTTTACGCTCACTTTTATCATCAGTTACCTTGCTGTTTTTATATTTTTAGATTACAAAAACCTTTATCTATCATCCATATTGCACTTGTATCACCATCTCTTCGCCGAACTAGTGCACCTATACAATTTACCATTGTATTGGGTGTGTTGGGGACACAAGAGACTCTTTGTTATTTTGTTGCAGGGTTGCTTGAGAGAGACCATCTTCATCCTACGCCTCCTACGGATTGATAAACCTTAGGTCATCCACTTGAGGGAAATTTGCTACTGTCCTACAAACCTCTGCACTTGGAGGCCCAACAACGTATACAAGAAGAAGGTTGTGTAGTAGACAGCAAGCTCTTTTCTAGCGCCGTTGCCGGGGAGGTGAGTGCTTGAAGGTATATCTTTAGATCTTGCAATCAAGTCTTTTAGTTTCTTGTTTTAGCACTAGTCTAGTTTATAAAAAGAAAATTACAAAAAAATGGAATTAAGTTTGTCTCATACGCTTCATCTTTTTAATATCTTTCGTGAGTATGATGGAAAGGAAAATTGTGCCAAAGTGTTAGAAGAAGAATGCATTAAAAATATTTGGCACTAAATATTTGAATGATGAGCATGATTGCAATGTTGTTAGTATGAATTCCTTGAATATCCATGATGCTAATGATATGCAAAGCCACAAGCTTGGGGAAGCTATGTTTGATGAAGATGATATTTTTTGTCCCCCAAGTTTTGATGAGAAAATTTATTATGATGAAAGCATGCCTCCTATTTATGATAATTATATTGATGAAAGTGGATTTGGAGAGGTCATGACTTTCTTTTGTGATGAATCCACTATTCCGGAAGAGGTTCCAATTGATTATGAGAACAAAGTTGCTATCTATGATGATTATTGTGATGACTTGTATGCTATAAATAATAATGATATCCATGGAACTTGTCATCATGATTTTAGTTTTCAATTGGATTATGCCTCACATGATAATTATTTTGTTGAGTTTGCTCCCACTATTATTCATGAGAAGAATTTTGCATGTGTGGAGAGTAATACAAATTCTATGCTTGTAGATCATGAAAAGAATGCTTTAGGTGCTGGTTATATTGTTGAATTCATTCATGATGCTACTTAAAATTATTATGAGGGAGGAACATATGCTTGTAGGAAATGCAATAATATCAAGTTTCCTCCCTATGTGCTTAAAGTTTTGAAGTTATGCTTGTTTTTCCCTCCTATGCTAGTTGATTATTGTTCCCACAAGTTGTTTGCACACAAAATCCCTATGCATAGGAAGTGGGTTAGACTTAAATTTTCTAGTCATATTCTTCATGATTCTCTCTTTATGTTACAATTCTTATCTTTTATGTGAACATCATTGAAATCATCATGCCCAGCTAGGGGCGTTAAACGATAGCGCTTATTGGGAGGCAACCCAATTTTTTGTGTGTTCCTTGCTTTTTGTTCCTGTTTATTAATAAATAATTCATCTATCCTCTGTTTAGATGTGGTTTTATGTGTTTAATTAGTGTTTGTGCCAAGTAGAACCGTTGGGAAGACTTGGGAAAAGTCTTTGCGATCATGCTGTAAAAAACAAAAACTTTAGCGCTCACGAGAATTGCTTCCATTTTTTATTGGAGAGTGCTATTTAGTTAATTATTTTTGCAGATGATTAATAGATAAATTTATCAGGTACAACAATTTATTTTAGAATTTTTGGGGTTCCAGAAGTTTGCGTTAGTTACAGATTACTACAGACTGTTCTATTTTTGACAGATTCTGTTTTTCGTGTGTTGTTTGCTTATTTTGATGAATCTATGGCTAGTAAAATAGTTTATAAACCATAGAGAAGTTGGAATACAGTAGGTTTAAAACCAATATAAATAAATAATGAGTTCATTAAAGTACATTGAAGTGGTGTTTTGCTTTCTTTCGCTAACGGAGCTCACGAGTTTTCTACTTTCAGTTTTGTGTTGTGAAGTTTTCAAGTTTTGGGTAAAGATTCGATGGATTATGGAATAAGGAGTGGCAAGATCCTAAGATTGGGGATGCCCAAGGCACCCCAAGGTAATATTCAAGGACAAACAAAAGTCTAAGCTTGGGGATGCCCCGGAAGGCATCCCCTCTTTCGTCTTCTTTCATCGGTAACTTTACTTGGAGCTATATTTTTATTCGCCACATGATATGTGTTTTGCTTGGAGCATCAATTTATTTTATTTAGTTTTGCTTGCTGTTTGAATAAAATACCAAGATCTGAAATTCTTATATGTTAGAGAGTCTTCACATAGTTTCATAATTATTCGACTACTCATTGATCTTCACTTATATCTTTCGGAGTAGTTTGTCATTCCCTCTAGTGCTTCACTTATATCTTTTTAGAGCACGGTGGTGGTTTTATTTTGTAGAAATAGATGAACTCTCATGCTTCACTTAGATTATTTTTAGAGTCTTAAATAGCATGGTAATTTGCTTAAATAATTCTCATATGCTAGGCATCCAAGAATAGTAAAAACTTTCTTATGAGTGTGTTGAATACTAAGAGAATTTTGATGCTTGATGATTGTTTTGAGATATGGAGGTAATAATATCAAAGTCGTGCTAGTTGAGTAGTTGTGAATTTAAGAAATGCTTGTGTTGAAGTTTGCAAGTCCCGTATCATGCACGTACGTTATGTAACAAATTTGAAATATGAGGTGTTATTTGATTGTCTTCCTTATGAGTGGCGGTCGGGGACGAGCGATGGTCTTTTCCTACCAATCTATCCCCCTAGGAGCATGCGTGTAGTGCCGAGGTTTTTGATGACTTGTAGATTTTTGCAATAAGTATGTGAGTTCTTTATGACTAATGTTGAGTCCATGGATTATACGCACTCTCACCCTTCCATCATTGCTAGCCCCTTCGGTACCGTGCATCTCCCTTTCTCACATTCAGAGTTGGTGCAAACTTCACCGGTGCATCCAAACCCCGTGATATGATACACTCTTTCACACATAAACCTCCTTATATCTTCCTTAAAACAGCCACCATACCTACCTATTATGGCATTTCCATAGCCATTCCGAGATATATTGCCATGCAACTTTCCACCATTCCGTTTATCATGACACATTCATCATTGTCATATTGCTTTGCATGATCATGTAGTTGACATCGTATTTCTGGCAAAGCCACCATTCATAATTCTTTCATACATGTCACTCATGAGTCATTGCACATCCCGGTACACCGCCGAAGGCCTTCATATAGAGTCATACTTTCTTCTAGTATCGAGTTGTAATCATTGAGTTGTAAATAAATAGAAGTGTGATGATCATCATTTTCTAGAGCATTGTCCCAAGTGAGGAATTAAAATAAAAGAAAAAAAGAGAGAGAAAGGCCATAAAAAAGAGAAGGCCCAAAAAAGAGAAAGGCCATAAAAAAAGAGAAGGCCGCAAAAAAATGAGAGAAAGAGAGAGAAGGGACAATGCTACTATCCTTTGCCACACTTGTGCTTCAAAGTAGCACCATAATCCTCATGATAGGGAGTCTCTTGTTTTGTCACTTTCATATACTAGTGGGAATTTTTCATCATAGAACTTGGCTTGTATATTCCTACAATGGGCCTCCTCAAGTGCCCTAGGTCATCGTGAGCAAGCAAGTTGGATGCACACCCACTTAGTTTCTTTTTTTTGAGCTTTCATACATTTATAGCTCTACTGCATCCGTTGCATGGAAATCCCTACTCCTTGCATTAACATCAATCGATGGACATCTCCATAACCCATTGATTAGCCTCGTTGATGTGAGACTATCTCCTTTTATGTCTTCTCCACATAACCCCCATCATCATATTCTATTCCACCCATAGTGCTATGTCCATGGCTCGCGCTCATATATTGTGTGGAAGTTTATAGGTTTGAGATTGCTAAGGTATGAAACAATTGCTTGGCTTGTCATTGGGGTTGTGCATGATGAGAGCATTCTTGTGTGACGAAAATGGAGCATGACTAAACTATATGATTTTGTAGGGATGAACTTTCCTTGGCCATGTTATTTTGAGAGGACATAATTGCTTAGTTAGCATGCTTGAAGTATTATTATTTTTATGTCAATATGAACTTTTATCTTGAATCTTATGGATATGAATATTCATACCGCAATTAAGAAGAATTACATTGAAATTATGCCAAGTAGCACTCCGCATCAAAAAATCTGTTTTTATCATTTACCTACTCGAGGACGAGCATGAATTAAGCTTAGGGATGCTTGATACGTCTCCAAGGTATCTATAATTTTTTATTGCTCCATGCTATATTATCTACTATTTTGGACAATATTGGGCTTTATTATCCACTTTGATATTATTTTTGGGACTAACCTACTAACCAGAGGCCCAGCCCAGAATTGTTGTTTTTTGCCTATTTCAGTGTTTCAAAGAAAAGGAATATCAAATGGAGTCGAAACGGAACGAAATCAACTGGAGAAGTTATTTTTGGAAGGAAAGCTACCGGATGGACTTGGACCCCAC
The DNA here is from genome assembly GCF_056163025.1 of Triticum urartu. Lineage (NCBI taxonomy): Eukaryota > Viridiplantae > Streptophyta > Magnoliopsida > Poales > Poaceae > Triticum > Triticum urartu. The sequence goes on from NC_141878.1 coordinate 225,956,358, forward strand.
GTCAGGAGCCAAGGGAGGAGCTCACGAGGGTGGGGGCCGCCCCCCCTAGGGCGCGCCCCATGCCTCGTGGGCCCCCCGAAGCTCCACCGACGTACTTCCTGCACCCATATATACTCACGTACCCTAAAACTTCAAGAACAGACAATAGATCAGGAGTTCTGCTGCAGAAGCCTCCGTAGCCACCGAAAACCAATCTAGACCCGTTCCGGCACCCTGCCGGAGGGGGCAATCCCTCTCCGGTGGCCATCTTCATCATCCTGGTGCTCTCCATGACGAGGAGGGAGTAGTTATCCCTCGGGGCTGAGGGTATGTACCAGTAGCTATGTGTTTGATCTCTCTCTCTCTCTCTCTCTCGTGTTCTTGAGGTGGTAAGATCTTGATGTATCGCAAGCTTTGCTATTATAGTTGGATCTTATGGTGTTTTCTCCCCCCTCTACTCTCTTGTAATGAATTGAGTTTCCCCTTTGAAGTTATCTTATCAGATTGAGTCTTTAAAGATTTGAGAACACTTGATGTATGTCTTGCCGTGCGTATATGTGGTGAAAATGGGATATCACGTGATTCACTTGATGTATGTTTTGGTAATCAACTTGCGGTTTTCGCCCATGAACCTATGCATAGGGGTTGGCACACGTTTTCGTCGTGATTCTCCGGTAGAAACTTTGGGGCACTCTTTGAGGTTCTATGTGTTGGTTGAATAGATGAATCTGAGATTGTGTGATGCATATCGTATAATCATACCCACGGATACTTGAGGTGGCATTGGAGTATCTAGGTGACATTAGGGGTTTGGTTGATTTGTGTCTTAAGGTGTTATTCTAGTACGAACTCTAGGGCTGTTTGTGACACTTATAGGAATAGCCCAACGGATTGATTGGAAAGAATAACTTTGAGGTGGTTTCGTACCCTGCCATAATCTCTTCTTTCGTTATCCGCTATTAGTGACTTTGGAGTCACTCTTTGTTGCATGTTGAGGGATAGTTATATGATCCAATTATGTTATTATTGTTGAGGGAACTTGCACTAGCGAAAGTATGAACCCTAGGCCTTGTTTCAACGCATTGCAATACCGTTTACGCTCACTTTTATCATCAGTTACCTTGCTGTTTTTATATTTTTAGATTACAAAAACCTTTATCTATCATCCATATTGCACTTGTATCACCATCTCTTCGCCGAACTAGTGCACCTACACAATTTACCATTGTATTGGGTGTGTTGGGGACACAAGAGACTCTTTGTTATTTGGTTGCAGGGTTGCTTGAGAGAGACCATCTTCATCCTACGCCTCCTACGGATTGATAAATCTTAGGTCATCCACTTGAGGGAAATTTGCTACTGTCCTACAAACCTCTACACTTGGAGGCCCAACAACGTCTTCAAGAAGAAGGTTGTGTAGTAGACATCAAGCCTCTAGTGAAACCTATGGCCCCCGGGTCTATTTTTCATCATATAAGTTTCTGATCTACAATTCTAGTTTCCTATTTACTTTCTTTTGCAATCTTTTACTTTCCATTCCATAAACCAAAAATACCAAAAATATTACTTTACCAATTACCCATCTCTATCAGATCTCACTTTGCGAATAACCGTGAAGGGATTGACAACCCCTTTGTCACGTTGGTTGTAAGTGGTGTTTGTTTGTGCTGGTATTCGATGGCTTGTCGCGTTGTCTCCTACTGGATTGATACCTTGGTTCTCAAAACTTAGCGAAATACTTACGCTACTTTGCTGCCTCAGCCTTTCCTCTTCAAGGGAAAACCAACGCAAGCTCAAGAGGTAGCATATGCCACGTATCAAACACACAACTCTAATATGATTCGTGCTTGATGTCTTCGACATCGCTCGCACAGTTCGTCTTATTTGCCAAGTATCACTGTGACGGCCTCTGCTTGCGTCCCTTAGCAAGCTCTGCTCATTGTTAGGCGCCGCAGCGCGCTGTGCTCGCCGCTGGGCGCCGCGGCACGCTCTGCTGGCGTCTGTCGGCGCGCTCGGCTTGAGGACAACTTTTCCTAGCATGTTCAACTGCTATATACATATATATAGGGTGGGTCTATTCTAATAACACCCTTAAGACCCTTATTCTAATAACACTAGAGCCTTATTCTGCTAACACCTTCCGAAGTCCGAACTGCGCACACAAAAAACTAACCTTATCCCAACCACGGTGCTACCCACCCCACTCATCTCTCCCCCCGTGCTCCTCCATCCCACGACCTGCCCCACCCACTCCTCTCTCCCCCGTGCTCCTCCATCCCATGGCGCCGCCGCCGCCCTCCCTGCGCCCCCGCTGCAGCACCGCCGCCTCCCTCCCCGCGCCCCCACTGCAGCACCGTCGCCGCCCTCGCGCACCCGCGCAACCGTCTCCCCAGCGCCCTCGTGACCCGCGCGCCTCCTCACCTCCCGGGCCATGGATCCAGCCATGCCGCGGCGGTCAGGCGACGGATCAAGCCCCGCTGCACCGCCCAGGCGCCGGGTCGAGCGTCGCCGTTCCCCAGCGCTGTCCCGGCGACTGCCCCCAACCCCCTCCAACTCCCCTCGTCCTCGCCCCCCGAGCAGCAACATGGATCCGGCGGGAGGCACACACCCTTACCTCCACTAGCCCGAGCGCCCCGCTGGCGTGCCTCCAACACCGGCTCTGCGCGGCGCAGCAGTCCACTCCTCCCCACGCCGCCCACACCCTCCCATCTACCGGATCAGGTCATGGCTCCCCTCGTGCTCGTATCTTCCTCCCCTCCGGCAGCTCCACTCCGGCTGCTTCTCCTCCTCCAGGCTCCTGGTCAAGGTCTCCTCCCGAGCCGTGCTCTCCGACAACATCTTCTTGAGATTCTCCAGCTTCATCGGAGAGCTCCCCAGCCCTGCGGATGACCGCTCCTTGCGCCTCTACCAAGGCGCTATTGAGTGTGATCTTCTCGTTGGACAGCTTGAGGGCCTGCTCCTTCAGCTCGTCCCGCTCTACCTCCAACTCCTTCACCTTGCCGGCATGGGCCAGAGCTTGGGCATCGAGTGCCTCTTTGTGCCTCTGATCCAGCTCGCAAGTCCGTCGCACGACAAGGGCCTCGAGCTCCTCATCCTTGCCGCGGAGTGTAGTGGCAAGCTTCGCCTCACGCATGGAGAGGTCCTCTTCCTGGGAATCCAATGCGGCTTGATGCTGGTTCCGGGCAGCCTCGGCCGCGGCAGCCAAGTTCGCCGCCTTTTCCTGGGCCTTCTCGATGTCAGCCATCTTCATGATGAGCTTTACATCGCTCTTGGCCAATTCCTCCTGAAAGGCCCTCTCCTCCTCGCGAGTCTGGTGAAACCAGGTTTGGGTCTCAGCAACGCGCGCCTTGAAGTCCACCTCCGCGTTGTCCACCGTTGCCATCCTGGACTTGACCTTGTCCAGGCGAGCATGGTAGAGCGCTTGGAGCTTCCGGAAATTGGCCCCCATGGCACGAAAAAGCTGCTCTTCTGGAGAACCATCGCCGCGAACGCCCGGCTCATCGACAACCTCGAGCCCAGTGGCGGCAAGCACCTCGCCGTCAAAGACTTCCCCTTCAGCGGGCGCTCGGGAACTTAACGCCCCTGGAAGATGGACGAAAAGATCGTCGCCCACATTCAGGTATCTGCCGGGGCCCGAGGTTGAGGAGGAAGGAGGCTGATCATCAACCACCTCTTCCTCGGCGGTGGCCTTGCCGGCTTCCCCGGCAGGCCCACCGCTGGCGCCCTCGGCAGAAGCCTCGCCGGTCGCCTTGGCAGCCCCCGCAACAGTGTCCTCGGCAGCATCCTTGGTGGCCTCATCAGCGGTGGCCTCGTCAGCATCTCTGGCGGACCCCTCAGCGGTAATCATGTCGGCCTCCGCCGCGGCCTTCTCAACAATATTCCCAACAACAGTATCCACGTCCTCCATACCTATTGAAGGAGGGCCTGGGTAGTAATGGGAGCATTGAAGCCAAGAAAAAGAATAAGGAAAAAACAGAGACGGAGGACAGGCGACTCACCAGTGCCAGGCTGTGAAGCAGATTCCCCCCCCCCCCCCCCGCCAGCATTTGACGCCGTGGCAGAGTCACCAATGCCCAAGGTTCCCCTCTTCCTCCATGGGTGTGGGCTCCGTGCTTGATGCCCTTGCCGGGGACGCCCCTCGCGGCGGTATAGTCGATGGGGTGGTGTGTTAGGGGTAGCCCTCTGCGGCTCCTCCTGCTGCCGCTCCCCTCCTGCAAACCTGACAAGGTCAACACCATAGCATCGAATGCCTACCACGTGTCGAATAAGACGAGGGTGACGAACTTACGCTGGGGGCTGTGCCGGGGGCTGCTGTCCGGGCTGCTCAACACCACCAGTGGCGTCTTTGAAGCCCCAACCGGGGGCTGACTGCTCGCCGAGGCCTTCGCCCTCTTCACCCTCTGGGCCAACGTCTCTGCATCCCTGCAAAAGCAAAAACGGATCAAGATGAGTGACTTAATTCAGAGGAATGCAAATGGCAGTAAGGAACGGAGTACTTACTCGCCATCCATCTCCTCCTCTTCCACCACTCCCCTTTTCCTCTTCGGGCTGAGAGGCCCAAGATCAAAAGGGAGCTACGCGTCAACATCCGAGTCGACATCTACCGGAGGAGGCGAAGAAGGCGGGGTTTGTGCGCGCCCATATGGGGAAGGGGCAGTTGTCTTCTTCTTCTCAGCGGCCTTCGTCAGCCTCTTCGCTACCGTGGCCCTCGTATGACGCCCGGACCCCTCCAGGGTCAATTGAGGTCGGGCAGCCCTGCCGGGCCGGACCGGCTCGCCAGAGCCGGCCTGCCGCAGGACTCGCCCTCTTCCCCTTGTCGGCGTTCTAGGAACGGGGGTCCCCAGACTTGCCTGCATGCGGCCTGCAGCGTGGCTCAAAGGGGGGCCCAGCGCGGCCCATCTTCACCAACACAAACCCAAGACCCTCGCGAGGGGCCAAGCCTCGCGGGGCGGATGCCGCGGAGCTTCCTTAGGCGCGGCCTCGTCAGGCTGGCTCACGAGGAGGCGGAGAGATCAAGGCGGGGTACCTCACGAGGTGCCCGTGACGCAAGCCATGACGACCGGGGGCGCCAGGCGGCTGCCAGCCCGCGCAGTGTCCTCCCTTCCTCTTTGGTGCAAAGGGGGCAAGCGCAGCCGCGGAGTACCGAGGCATCAGGCAAAGGTTGCCATTTCGGTGCAACGAGACCAAGACCAGGAGGACTACGAGACGGAGGTCACCGTGGAGCCCAAGACGGCGTCATCACCAGAGCTTTGCGCAGGCGAAGACTACTTTTGTCTGGATAGTTGATACTAGCTGTCCCCCTTCAAATTAGCCCGCCATTGTTGGCTCCCTTCCCGCTCGATATTTGGGAAGAGGACCAGGGCCTCTATAAATAGGACCAGCCACCCACGGAGCAAGGGGGGAGGAAGGGAAAGAGAGAGAGAGAGAAAGGTGACTAAGCTCCTCCCAGTAGTTCATCACCCCAGCCAAGAACAGACCCTCGCGAGACTGTTCTTCCTTGTATTGTTCATCATCATCATCCCAAGAGGCAATCCACCACACCACATACTAGAGTAGGGTATTACACCACAACGGTGGCCCGAACCAGTATAAACCCTGTGTCTCTTGTGTTGTTCTTTCCTTAGTTTAGATCCTAGTAAGGCGGAGGAGTGCAGGTAGGTAGGAGGTGAAATCTCCGCGCGCACCCCAGTGTTCGAACCTCAAGGGTCCGCCGGAACCCGAAATCCGACATTTGGCGCGCCAGGTAGGGGTGCGCTGGGATTCGTCTTCCACCGCCCCGTTCTCCTTCGACCACCACGCCCATGTCTGACGCTCGTTGGGCCCGCGCCGAGCGCCGGGCCGCGCTCACTGCCCGTGTCGCCCAGACGGCCCCTGTCGGCGGGCATCCTCGCCGTTCCCCGTCACCTTCCATCAACGCCTCCACCGGCCCGGCAGGGGACGAGCAGCAAGCATCGTCCCAGCATCCGTCCGTGCGGCAAGACGGCCACACCGCAATTCCGTCGCTCACCCTAGCTGGTTCTTCGTCCAGCGCGCTCCGCGCGCCCATGGAGGATCGGGCTGCACTCATCGCGGCGAACGAGCTCCTGCGCTACCGTCCCGTCGACGACGTCTATGAAGAATGGCTCGACCGCGTCGCTGAGCTCGTCCACGCCGTAGGGGGCTCTCCTGCGCCGTCCGTTCCGCTGCACCGCACCCCGCCCCGCGCGGGCAATGAAGCTCCGACGGCGCCCCGGCCGCCTCCTCCTCAGGAAGGCGCCATGGCTCCAAGGCGCGTTGCCCCTGGGCAGAACCCGCTTCGTTAGGCACCAACGCAGCAAGAGCAGAGCTGTCAAGAAGTCCCTCGCCCGCAAGAAGCTGCCCGGGCGCTCCCTGCTCCAGCACGTCGCGACCATGCTCCTGCTCCCGCGCGTCCAGACCCCGCGTTGCTCCTGGCTGCAGCGCGTGGGGACATGCAAGACCAAGTTCCCCGTCATCCAAGGCCTCCCGTGGCCACAGCAGGCTGCCGCGCCTTCACCGCCGAGCTACGCAACATCGCGTGGCCCGGCAAGTTCAAGCCAGACTTGCCTCCTCGCTACGACGGCACGGCTGACCCTGCGGAGTTCCTCCAGCTCTACGAGCTGGGCATCGAAGCTGCCAACGGAGACGAGAAGGTCATGGCGAACTGGTTCCCCATGGCACTCAAGGACGGGGCCCGCACCTGGCTCCTGAACCTGGCTCCAGGCACAATCTCCTCCTGGGACGAGATGCGCACCCGCTTTATCGCCAACTTCCAAGGCACTCGCGACCGGCCACCCGCCATGAGCGACATGCGCCGCATCAAGCAACAGCCCGGGGAGACCCTGCAGAAGTACATCCAGCGCTTCAACAACGCACGCCTCAAGATTCCCAAGGTGACTGAGGAGGCCATCATCTCGGCCTTCTCCGACGGCGTCCGCGATGTCAAGATGAAGGAGGAGCTGGCAATGCATGAAGACCTATGCACTTCCCTGGAACTGTTCAACCTAGCAACCAAGTGTGCCAGAGCTGAGGAAGGGCATCTCTCCCTCCTCGAGCTGCCTGCCGCAGACCCAGAAGAGAAGAAGCCCAAGGCCAAGGATGTGAAGCGCAAGGGGGCTGTCGTGCTCGCGGCAGAACCAGACACCAAGCGGGGCAGAGATCAGCCCGAACCTTCCCAGGGTACCACGACCTCCACACCCACAACACCAACGAATGTCAAGAGCTCCGAGTTGTGCGAGAAGGAAGGATCGGCCGTCGCCCCGACCGCAGTGACCGGGGCTACGGCCGAGGAGGAGGAATGAACGCAGGACGCTGGGAAGACCGTGGCCCGCGCCAAGGGTGGCGTGATCAACCTCGCGAGGATCGCTGGCAAGACCCGCCTCGCGAGGGAGGCTGGAGGGATCAGCCTCGCGAGGGAGATTGGAGGGATCAGCCTCGCGAGGATCGCCCGCAAGGCAACGCAGGCCTCCCACCGCTGCCACCACAGCCAAGGAGAAATGAGGACTGCCACCAGGACGAGGGGGCTGGGGGCTTCCAGGAGCCGCGTGCGATCGCCTGCATCCTGGGCGGGGCACAAGCCCCAGCCTCTCAGCGCATCTTCAAGCAGTTCGCCCGCGAAGTGAACGCAGTCCTCCCCAGGCTCGAAGCCACGCGCCCTCTCAGGTGGTCAGCGTGCGCCATCACGTTCAGCTCAGTAGATCGGCTCAAGTGTGCGGCTACAGCCGGAGTCCTCCCGATGCTTTGTTCCCCAATCATCAGCAATGTGGTGGTCACTAAGACCCTCATCGATGGCGGGGCAGGGCTCAACGTCCTGTCCGTGGAAACATTCAACAACCTCCAAGTGCCCTACAGCCAGCTTCAGCCAACCAAGCCTTTCTCCGGTATCATCGATGGCTCCACGGTCCCGATTGGGCAAGTCCGCCTCCCTGTCACCTTCGGGGCACGCGACAACTACCGCACCGAGCTCATCGACTTCGACGTCGCTCACATTCGCCTGCCGTACAACGCCATCCTTGGGTACCCAGCGCTGGCCAAGTTCATGGCCATAACTCACCATGGCTACAATGTCCTCAAGATGCCAGGAAGCGGCGGAGTCATCACTGTGCCATGTGAAGAGAAGGATGCGGTGTGTTCCCTGGAACGAGCCTTTCAGGCCGCGTCACTGGAAGACCCGGATCGTGGAAGCAGGAGGCCTCCTGAGACCTCCCCTAAGAAGAAGAAGACATCGTCTGGCCCGACCACTTAGGAGGCAGGCCCCTCTGGGCCCGTGCCTGCCCGGGGGGAACCTCCTTCCATCGCATAGGAAAGCGCGCCCGGCGACCTCCTCAGGCAGGGCTCAGGGGCTCTCCCCTAGAGGGCCACCGACCTAGCCAGGGTCACGAGGGAGGCGCTTGGGCACCACATGGAGGTGTGTTTCAAAGCACGTTTCCCTCAAGAAGGAGCAAGGCAAGGAGACCCATACCCTCAGGAGTTCGTCAGCAAGGCCATTCAGGAGCTACAGGAGTCAAGAGTCATGAAAGATGGCCGCCGCCTACCAGCAGTGGCTCCCCATCCAGGCGAGGATGGTGGGTTGCGCGTCTGCATCGACATACCAGGGCTCAACCGAGTCGCCTCTCTGGAGCGCCTCTGGCCCTCGCGAGTGGGGCGCTGCGGAGGCCCACCCCACAGCTACGTTCGCATGCCTTATGATTTGCCGAACACGGCTGACACGTACCAGCGCCTCATGAGGGGCATCACGGAGGCACGGGAGGCCAAGCGGTCCGCAGCCTTGGCAGGGATGGAGATGGCCCGTGAGGAGCCGCCAGCGCCTCCAGAGCCTCCCGAGGCCCCTGGGCCTGGGGGCTCGTGAGGATCGGTTCCCGCAGCCCACCGAGCTTGCTACACCAACGCTCCTTCGTCCTCAACATCATCAGGTGACATCTTTTCGAGTTCTATTTCCAGCTGGGAGCGCCCCCCCAGGGCTGCATTATTCCCAGGCCGCGTGGGTCCGTCCCTATGGTGTGTATCCCTTTTTATTCCATGTTGTTAGCTTACCTTGTTGGGGGCGCCCCTCGGGCTGCATGATCCCCAAGCCGCTCGGGCCAGGCCCAGCGGCATGTATCCCATTTGTGTTTATTTCCGATCATGCGTTAGACTCACCATGCTTGATTATTTGATGCCGGTCCACGGCACCTCTTCTTCTCCATGCCGACCACTTGCATGTTAGAGGGGGGTACCTGAGCATCGCGACTCAGGGCTCTTACTGGCCCTCCAGCCCTCACCCTCTGGCCTTGTCCATGGCATCGCGACCTGGCATACCAGTGACGGCTGAGACCAGCTCGAGGGCCGGGACCCGAGGACGTAGAGTGCCGAAATCTAACCAAATTTGCAGGGACACATCACAAGATAAGGCCCAGTGCCAGGCGCAACCCGCCTAGAGGTAGGGCCCCGTGAGTCCCGCGCTGGCTCACGGGTGCCCAGATACACCTCGCCAGGCCCTACCGTGGCAGCCATGTGTCAGGGCGGGGTTGTACACGCCCCGAGGGCTCCTCCCAGAGGGGGGCCTCCTCCCACGTACCAGTGGAAGCACCATGCTCCGTGCTGGCTGACGACACGGCCGAGGAGCGACTATGCCCGTACACATACGGTAGCGCTATGCTCCGCGCTGGTGATAAACAACTAAGGGTGGCCCCCGGGCCGCACCAACCTCAGGGAGCCCAGAGCTCAGTGTCTAGCCTCATCGTAACGCCTCCCCTCGGGAGTGCTGCGTGAGGGGGCTGGGCACGGGGGCTGCGCCTGGGTCACACCCAGACGCACGCCGCTCAGCCAGGTCCCCCCGGGCCTGGTTCGTCACGCGTCTGTCCCCGAGCGGAGCCAAGGTAGGAAGGCCGTTTGAGCGTCAAGCGGGACTCCTGAGCATTGCGACTCAGGAGCCTAACTGGTCACGTAGCCCCTCACTCCGTGGCCCCGTCCTGGTTTCCCGTCGGAACCAACGCTGGGTGAGGTACGCGTGCGGCTGGGCTCTGCAGACGTAGAACGATAGATCCACCCGCATCACGCCTCCTTACTAGCTGTTCGTGCGTCAAGGGGGACTCCTGAGCATCGTGACTCAGGAGCCTAACTGGTCACGTAGCCCCTCACTCTGTGGCCCCGTCCTGGTTTCCGGTCGGGACCAACGCTGGGTGAGGTACACGCGCGGCCGGGCTCTCCAGACGTAGAACGGTAGATCCACCCGCATCACACCTCCCTACTTGCTGTTCGTGCGCCAAGGGGGACTCCTGAGCATCGCGACTCAGGAGCCTAACTTGTCACCTGGCCCCTCACTCCTTGGCCCCGTCCTGGTTTCCGGTCGGGACCAACGCTGGGTGAGGCATGCGCGGGGCCGGGCTCTGCCGGCGTAGAACATAAGCAAGTAGGAAGGGAAGGCACAAATTTCAAGGAATTCAAAAGAAAATATTACAGTCCACACTGTTATCTCGATGCCAAACGCAAGTTTAAACGCCTCCCCGAGGCATGGTACATGTGCAGGAATTATAGGCAGGACAGGAACCGCGACGGAGTCACTTGTCGACGATGGAGCAGCGCGGATTGGGTACGCCTCACGGAGCGGCGGGGTCGGTAGCGCCTTGCTTCGGCTTGGTGCTGAAGGCCCGGAACTTCCCCAACAGGGCCTCTGCGCGACCCTTCATGGCCTCGGCAGCGGCAGCGGCATGCTCGCCGCTCACTGGCTCCAGCAGGCTGTCAAGGACGACACCAGGATCACGAAGGTAGATGTGGGTGAGGACCCGCATCATTGCTGCAGAAGACAGGGCGGCATCTTCAAGAGCGTGAACCAGGAAGGGAAGCAGCTTGGCGGGGCCGTCCCCGGCGCCAGCGAGTGGGCTCTCCAGGCCGCTGTCGTAAAGCGTCCTCGGTGAGGAGCGAGCCCTCACCCCCATCTCCGCGAAGGCCACGCGGTCCTCGGCAAGAACCAGGGCCTCGTCATCCAGCTTGGCCTTCCTCGCCCCCAACTCCTGCTCCAGCACGCCTAGGTGGTCGCGGCATTTCTTGAGCTTGACCTCCCTCTCCTTCAGAGCCGCCTCGCGAGCCTTCACGCTTTCTTCCTGCTCTTGGCGAAGGCGGACCTCGTTCGCGAGCTGGTCCCACAAACCTTGCAGTTCACCCTCCAGCGCCTTGCAACGGCCACAGACGTCGACCACCTACCCCAAGGCCGCATCACGAGTAGCCTTCGCTTCAAGGACGGCCTGTTTCTCCTCGTCGCATGCCGTCGAGGCCTGGACCAGCGCCGCCCGAATCGAAGCGTCGGAGCGAACCCATCCTGAAGCCAGCTCCATGCGCCCGGCCACCAAGCGGGGTTCGGCGCCAAGAAGATCCTGACGCAGTCGGTCCAGCTCAGCAACAGCATGATCCAAAACGGCAGAAGGAGTTGGAGAGACAGCAACCGGTGGAGTAGGAGGAGAAGGCGGCAGCGCGGTCACACCATCCTGAGGCGGAGTCTGCCGCACCCCGACAGCCAAAGTGGCGGCGGCAGGCAAGAGCACCTCGGGAGCCACTTGGGCCATGAGGGCTGAGCTCGCCCCAGCCGGCTCAGCCAGGCCTCGCGAGGACGACCGGGCAGGAGAAGCCTGTGCGTCGCAGTCACCCTCCTTCGCGGGCAGAAGCGCTGCCACGGATGGAACCTCGGGAGCCCGCTTCGGCTTCTTTGCGGCGGGCGCCAGCCTATCCAAGAGATGCGGACGTCAAGCTTCAGAAGCAGAGCAAGAGATAAAGACAAGAATCGAACGCTTACGGGTCGTCGCCAGTGAGCTCAAGCGGCCTCCGGCCAAATTTGAAGCCTGAAAGCCGGCTGGAAGGGTCAACCTCGGGAAGCTTAGAGGCGGAAGGCGCATCTGCGGTCCGCCCCGGGCCGGGGCAGACCCGCGGGAGATCAGCCCGGTCATGTCCTTCTTAGGGATCGGGGGTGAGCTCCCGCCGTCCTGCTCGTCGTTGTCCTTGTTGTCGTCTTCGTCGTCATCCTCGTCACCATCGCTCGGAGAGAGGCGGAGACCGCGGGACCCGTGCCGGGGGAGGGGGGCCCTCGACTCTCCGTCAGTCGCCTCAGAGTCAGGCCCTTTTCCCCGCTCCCCTCCTTCCTCCTCTTTGCCGGAGTCGTCGGAGGGCACGTCCACCGGTTCCTCGGGAGTTTTCGCGGGCACGGGCCCATCCCCGTTGAAGACGGGCATGGACTCCACTACCTGCTCCCAGTCGTCGTGGAGGAACAAGGGCGTAGGAGCGCCCGCCAACCTCGCCACATCGCCCCCGACCAGAGATTGGAGTACACGCGGAGCGCACGCGGAAGCAGTACCACGAGAGGTCCGGAGGTAGAAGTAGTGGCGCAGCAAGGCCACTGAAGGCTGCACCCCTAAGTGAGCCTCGCAGTAATAGGTGAAGATCGCCAGGAGAAAGACGGAGTTGGGGTTGAGATGCAGGGCTTGTTGCTTATAGTGGCGGAGGATAGAAAAGAAGAACTCGAAGAAGGGAGGCACCAGGCCAGCAGCAATGGCAGTTACAAAGAGCGGGTAGAAGGTGCTCCCTTGACCCTCAGGGGTGGCGGAGCCGGCTTTGAACACCTTCGCCCCGTTGATGCCCCGCGCCGTCGCCATCCGGCGCAACCGGGCGAGGCTCGCCTCCGACACGTTCGGCAGATCCAGGGCAGACGAGTACCAAGCTACGGCCGGGGGCTGATGAGGCGCCATGGCTTCCTAGGTCACACGGACGTAGTGGATCTGGAAATTTTGGAGGAAGGAAGGAGAGGCGCAAGAAAGGGGATCTGAGCAGCAACCGGGGAAAGCAAGAAGCAAAGCCTAGGTGGATGCCGCTCCTTTATCAACTCGCGCGGTTGCTAAGGCGCCCATGACCAATCAACCGCCACGCGGCGCCCAAGGCCGCAGGCTGTTAGGGCCCGCGGCGCTTCGCTCTTGCCCTTCCGCCTCCCTGCACGGCCAAGTCCGAGCGCTCCTTGGGCCCGGGGTCTACTGTCGGGGTTCTGGGAACGGGGGTCCCCAGACTAGCCTGCCTGCGGCGTGGCTCAAAGGGGGGCCCAGCGCGGCCCATCTTCACCAACACAAACCCAAGACCCTCGCGAGGGGCCAAGCCTCGCGGGGCGGACGACGCGGAGCTTCCTCAGGCGCGGCCTCGTCAGGCTGGCGCACGAGGAGGCGGAGAGATCAAGGCGGGGTACCTCACGAGGTGCCCGTGACGCAAGCCATGACGACCGGGGGCGCCAGGCGGCTGCCAGCCCGCGCAGCGTCCTCCCTTCCTCTTTGGTGCAAAGGGGGCTAGCGCAGCCGCAGAGTACCGAGGCATCAGGCAAAGGTTGCCATTTCGGTGCAACGAGACCAAGACCAGGAGGACTACGAGACGGAGGTCACCGTGGAGCCCAAGACGGCGTCATCACCAGAGCTTTGCGCAGGCGAAGAGTACTTTTGTCAGGATAGTTGATACTAGCTGTCCCCCTTCAAATTAGCCCGCCATTGTTGGCTCCCTTCCCGCTCAATATTTGAGAAGAGGACCAGGGCCTCTATAAATAGGACCAGCCACCCACAGAGCAAGGGGGCAGGCAGGGAAAGAGAGAGAGAGAGAGAAAGGTGACTAAGCTCCTCCCAGTAGTTCATCACCCCAGCCAAGAACAGACCCTCGCGAGGCTGTTCTTCCTTGTATTGTTCATCATCATCAGCCCAAGAGGCAATCCACCACACCACACACTGGAGTAGGGTATTACACCACAACGGTGGCCTGAACCAGTATAAACCCTGTGTCTCTTGTGTTGTTCTTTCCTTAGTTTAGATCCTAGTAAGGCGGAGGAGTGCAGGTAGGTAGGAGGTGAAATCTCCGTGCACACCCCAGTGTTCGAACCTCAAGGGTCTGTCGGAACCCGAAATCCGACACCCGTGGCTGGCATCAAGCCCGCCGCCACATCCTCCTCCCCCGACGACTCGTCGGACGCATCTTCGATAAGCGGAGCTCCCGTGTCAGCGCTGCTAACCTCCCTGGAGGCTGCCGCCCACCAGGTGAGCTCCTCTTCCTCCGCAGCTGTTGCGGCCTTGTCCTCCACACCCCCGGCGCTTCTGGCCTCCATGGCAAAATGTGTCTCCCTCGCCCTAGTGGCGATGTAGTCCAGCTCTGCCTGGGTGGTGTCCATGACAAGCCACCGCTCGGTGTCAGCATTGACATACACCTCGATCAGGGTGTCAAAGAATTGCTGCACATCAGCATCCTTCGGCTCCTTCCAGCTCAGGACAGGGCCGTGCGCGTTACAGTCCGGCATCATAACGATGATCTCGGACCGACGTGAATTATTGCACAACGGGACCACCCCCGCTGGCAACTTGAAAAACGTTCCCTTGATGGCCTTGCCGACCTTTGCGGCAGCCCTCGCGGCCTTGCCGGTCCGTTCGACCTCGCCGTCGCGACCCACATCAAGCTGAAAAAGCCGCTGGCAGAAGTGGGCATGCGCCATCACCGTGAAATTGTGGACGAGGCCAGGGCGGAGTCGCACAATGTCAGTCGGATTCGTAAAAAGCTAGGCTGGCCTCCCCTTGTTGTGCAACGGGGCGATCCGGCGACGAATGAAGTCCGCCCCGATCATCTCAAGGGTGAGTCCAGCCCGGGTGAGCCGGAGAATCCTAGTGGTGGCGACAGTGAGCCTCCCGTCGGCGATGTCGACATCACTCCAATCGCTGCCGCGGACCAGCGGCACTCGGCGGACCATGCAGAATTCCGGCGGGTCTTCATCTTCAATCCAGCACCACCGGCCACGCCATTCCTCCCACCTCTCCTTCATGGCACCGTCCGGGTACGCCCCCTTGGATCTTGGGATCCAGGTGACGCAACCAGAGACGGCACCTCCCGGCTGGATCTGAGGGGAGAAATAATGGCGAAAGAGTGCTGTGTTGGGCTGCACCCCGGCAAAGCCTTCGCAAAGATGCGCGAAGAAAGCCATGCACGCCACCGCGTTCGGAGTAAAATCCAAGAGGCGAAAGCCGAAGGTGTGCATGATGTCGCAGAAAAAATCGGAAAAAGGGGGACATAACCCGCAAGAAAGATAATCGACGCAAAAGGGATACCGATTTGGGGTAGGATCGGCGCAAGCGGCAGGAATGACGCGCGTCGCCGGATGTCCCGAATTCACTCCCCCCGTCTTCACTCCCCATAGAGGCCTGAAGGAGGCCCGGAGCTCATGAACATCTACCATCGAGGGGAAGAAGAAGGCGGATTTCGTCCGGTCCCCCAATAGCACACTCTCCGGCGGCTCCACAGTCCCAGCGCCCTTAGCCACCCCTTGCCCTTGGCGATTTGGGCGCCATGGTGGCTAAGAAAGTTAGAGGACTGAGGAAGGGGGATGGCGAAGCAACGACGGCGGGCGACGGCGGAAGCTTAGGAGGGAAGGAAGAGAGGAAACATCGTCTCTTAGATTGGAGAAGGCACGAGGAAAGAGGAGAAAGTGAGCAGCGCACCCGCGGTTATTCCTTCTTACGGGGGAAAACACGGGCCGCCTCCTTTCACATTAACTGTGATGTGACGCATGCCCGCGGGAACCAACCCCACACATGCCGCCCACGTCACACGCGCCTCCCCACGCCGCGCCACGCGCGGGAATCGTGGGAACCGCAGCGCGCGAAGAATCTTACCGCGGTAAAAACCGCCCCGCCTGCCCGCGCACCATTTTTGGGCCTAGCCCAGCAACCGTTGCGCTTATGTGTGGCCCAGGCCCGGGTGCTCCTGTCGGTGTACAAAAAGAGGGGTACACTTTTTGTACCCCTATAACTGTGCACGGGCAGTCTGAGCCATGGATACCACCACACCAAGCAAGGCAAGGGAGGTGAGCCAGGGTAAGACCGAAGCTCAAGAGAACTAGAACGACGCCAAGGCCCAGACCACGAAGAGCAAAGGGGATGAAGCGGACTCCCCCGGCAAGATCCTTGACGGGAGACAGTTCTAGCAGCCCCGGCAAGACCCTTGCCGCGGCGACTCGTCCTGCGCCTACGGAGCAAATCACCCTTGAGTCCACTGTCCCCAGAGGGCAAGGATTCAGGAGACATCCCCGTGGTGGCATGCAGATCTTTGTGAAGACATTCAAGATCAGATATGCACTAAGGAGATGACAACCCTTGGCGGGATCCCAGCCAAGGAAGACCACAAGGCCCCCGGCAAGCGCCTTGCCGCGGATGAAAGCAGGCGCCTCGGCAAGACCCTTGCCGGGGCCCCGGCAAGGCCCTTGCCGAGGACACCCACAGGGCCACCATCAGGCCCACGCCGACTAAACCTCCACCACCGCATGCATGCAGCTGCCGACCCAACCAGCTGGGCAGGCACCCGCGTGGCGGCATGCAGATCTTCGTGAAGACCCACCACTGCGCCACCTCAGCTGCCTGCCTACCTACATGGCATCGCAGGCGTCGCTGGCCAGGGCGCGTGTCGACACAAGAAGGAGCGGCGAGGGACGAGACAGGTTTCTCCCTCGTCGCCGATAAAGCAAGGACACCTAAGCAAGACGCATTAAATGTGCCTTGTCATGTGATGCGAGTGATAACCTCGTAGCACTGTACCCTTTCCACCTCCTGTGTGCCACTATGGAAACCCCTTTTTCTATAAAAGGAGGCCCGAGGCGACCAGAGGAAGGATTCGGCTTTTTGGAGCTCCTCACGCCCCATAGCTAGCTCAAGAACACAGATATACAATCCACCAAAGCAGGAGTAGGGTTTTACGCATCCTCGCGGCCCGAACCTGGATAAACGAACCATGTGCTATCTGTTTGATCCGCTCTTCTCATGACCCCGCGCCCCGCTAACCACAGTAGGGCTTCTTGTGATCCCATAGGTGTCGTTCCCACCGACAACTTATATCTTTTGGAGTAGTTTGTCATTCCCTCTAGTGCTTCACTTATATCTTTTTAGAGCACGGTGGTGGTTTTATTTTGTAGAAATAGATGAACTCTCATGCTTCACTTAGATTATTTTGAGAGTCTTAAATAGCATGGTAATTTGCTTAAATAATCCTAATATGCTAGGCATCCAAGAATAGTAAAAACTTTCTTATGAGTGTGTTCAATACTAAGAAGTTTGATGCTTGATGATTGTTTTGAGATATGGAGGTAATAATATCAAAGTCATGCTAGTTGAGTAGTTTTAAATTTAAGAAATGCTTGTGTTGAAGTTTGCAAGTCCCGTAACATGCACGTATGGTAAACGTTATGTAACAAATTTGAAATATGAGGTGTTATTTGATTGTCTTCCTTATGAGTGGCGATCGGGGACGAGCGATGGTCTTTTCCTACCAATCTATGCCCCTAGGAGCATGCGCGTAGTGCCGAGGTTTTTGATGACTTGTAGATTTTTGCAATAAGTATGTGAGTTCTTTATGACTAAAGTTGAGTCCATGGATTATACACACTCTCACCCTTCCATCATTGCTAGCCTCTTCGGTACCGTGCATTTCCCTTTCTCACATTTGGAGTTGGTGCAAACTTCGCCGGTGCATCCAAACCCCATGATATGATACGCTCTTTCACACATCACTAGTAGAAAAGGGGGCAACGGTCCAGGCCGGGTCAGCCCATTAGTCCTGGTTCAGTCCAGAACCAGGACCAATGGGGGCATTGGACCCGGTTCGTGAGCCCAGGGGGCCGGCCGGGCCACGTGGGCCATTGGTCCCGGTTCATCTGACCTTTTGGTCCCGGTTGGTGGGACGAATCGGGACCAATGGGCCTCGCTCCTGGCCCACCACCATTGGTCCCGGTTGGTGGCTTGAACCGG
Organism: Triticum urartu; assembly: GCF_056163025.1. Taxonomy (NCBI): domain Eukaryota; kingdom Viridiplantae; phylum Streptophyta; class Magnoliopsida; order Poales; family Poaceae; genus Triticum; species Triticum urartu. The sequence continues at coordinate 225,974,105 of NC_141878.1, forward strand.
GACCAAAGGCTCCCCTTTAGTCCCGGTTCATGCCACCAACCGGGACCAATGAGGTGCCTATATATACCCCCTCGTGTAAGAGCAGAGCACACTGCTCTATTTTTTCTAGCCGAGAGGGAGAGGGCTTGGTGGTGCTCTAGCTCACCTCCTATGCACACAAGGTGTTCGATGGAATGCCCGAGCCACACTACTTAATCTTTCTCCTCTCCAAGCTCGACCTCCAAGCTCCATTTTCCTCAATATTTGTCTAGGTTTAGCGGTCCGTCATGCCCCGTCCCTGTCTTCACCGCCGTCGATCACCCGCGCCGAGCTCATCGCCGGCACCACCGTGGTGAGCCTCTTGTTCTTATCTTCTTTCTGAAAGGAAAAATATTCTTACTTGTATGTTTACATGGATACTTGTATTATTTTCTTACTTTTATTATTGCATCTTATATAGTGCGATGGTTTTGGTATCCGCCCCCGTCGGCCCTCATCCTGTCTATGATTCGGATGTGGTATATATATTATCTTTATAACTATTGGTTCATTTATTGTTTATGAAAATTATGCCGACCGACGTGACATAGATTTTATTTATGTAGGATGTATGTGAATCGGAAATTCCAACCGACCCTATTGTCGAGAGGTTAAATTTAGTTGAAGAAGAAAACAATTTGTTGAAGGAAAAAATAAAAAAATTGAGGAGGAGAAGATGATATTGGAGTTGCATGTTGCGGATGTCCTCGATGATCACAAGATCAAGATGGATGCAATGCGCTTGAAGGTTAGAAAGATTAGAAAATATGCCATTCATACCGAGGCTTGGTATCATTATGCCGTTGGATCAATTGTTACCTTGGTTGCGATAATGATCGCATTTGTTTTCACATTGAATTTTTTTACATAGTTTCAATGTATGGTTTAATTAATTAGATGCTCTGGAGAGCTATATGTTGTTAGATGAGAACTATGTATGTACTTTGGTTTTAATGTGATGATGAACTTCTATTAATTTGGACACTTAATTATATATAATGCACGCATATGAAACGGCAATGGATGTACGGTGATAGACACACCTCCGAGTACATTAAGGGCGTGCATGAGTTTCTCGATGCGGCTGAGGCAAACAAGCAGAATGGTTTTATGTGTTGTCCATGCACTGAATGTGGGAATACGAGGTCTTACTCTAACCGGAAAATCCTTCACTCCCACCTGCTTTACAAGGGTTTCATGCCACACTATAATGTTTGGACGAGGCACGGGTTATGATGGAAGATGGCGAAGAAGAAGAGTATGATGTCAACTATGTGCCCCCTGAATATGGTGATGCTGCAACGGGGGGAGCTGGTGAAGATCAAGAGGAACCAGACGATGTGCCCAATGATGCTGCAATGGGTGAAGCTGTTGAAGATCAAGAGGAACCAGACGATGTGCCCGATGATGATGATCGCCGCCGAGTCTTTGTCGATGCAAGGACGCAATGCGAAAGTCAAAAGGAGAAGCTGAAGTTCGATCGCATGTTAGAGGATCACAAAAAAGGGTTGTACCCCAATTGCAAAGATGGCAACACAAAGCTCGGTACCGTATTGGAATTGCTGCAGTGGAAGGCAGAGAATGCTATGGCTGACAAAGGATTTGAGAAGCTACTAAAAATATTGAAGAAGAAGCTTCCAAAGGATAAAGAATTGCCCGACAGTACATACGCAGCAAAGAAGGTCGTATGCCCTCTAGGATTGGAGGTGGAGAAGATACATGCATGCCCTAATGACTGCATCCTCTACCTCAGTGCATACAAGGATCTGAACGCATGCCCGGTATGCGGTGCATTGCGGTATAAGATCAGACGAGATGACCCTCGTGATGTTGACGGCGAGCCCCGTAGGAAGAGGGTTCCTACGAAGGTGATGTGGTATGCTCCTATAATACCACGGTTGAAACGTCTGTTCAGAAACGAAGAGCGTGCCAAGTTGATGTGATGGCAAAGTGAGGAGCAGAAGAAAGAAGGGAAGTTGAGAGCACTCGCTGACGGGTCGCAGTGGAGAAAAATCGAGAGAAAGTACTAGGATGAGTTTGCAAAGGACCCAAGGAATGTATGGTTTGCTTTAAGCGCGGATGGCATTAATCCTTTCGGGGAGCAGAGCAGCAATCACAGCACCTGGCCCGTGACTCTATGTATGTATAACCTTCCTCCTTGGATGTGCATGAAGCGGAAGTTCATTATGATGCCAGTTCTCATCCAAGGCCCTAAGCAACCCGGCAACGACATTGATGTGTACCTAAGGCCATTAGTTGAAGAACTTTTACAGCTGTGGAATGGAAACGGTGTATGTACGTGGGATGAGCATAGACAGGAGGAATTTAACCTAAAGGCGTTGCTGTTCATGACCATCAACGATTGGTCCGCTCTCAGTAATCTTTCAGGACAGACAAACAAAGGATACCACGCATTCACGCACTGTTTAGATGACACTGAAAGTATATACCTGGACAAATGAAGGAAGAATGTGTAGCTGGGCCATCGTCGATTTCTTCCGACCAACCATCAATGTAGAAAGAAAGGCAAGCATTTCAAAGGCGAGGCAGATCACCAGAAGAAGCCCGCCATGCGTACCGGTGATCACGTACTTGCTATGGTCAATGATTTACACGTAATCTTTGGAAAGGGTCCCGGCAGACTAGCTGTTCTCAATGACGCTGAGGGACATGCACCCATGTGGAAGAAGAAATCTATATTTTGGGACCTACCCTACTGTAAAGACCTAGAGGTCCGCTCTTCAATCGACGTGATGCACGTGACGAAGAACCTTTGCGTGAACCTGCTAGGCTTCTTGGGCGTGTATGGGAAGACAAAAGATACACCTGAGGCATGGGAGGACCTGCAACGTTTGCACAAAAAGACGGCATGCCTCCGAAGCAGTATAAAGGTCCTGCCAGCTAGGCTCTCACGAAAGAAGAGAAAGAAATCTTCTTTGAATGCCTGCTCAGTATGAAGGTCACGACTGGCTTCTCGTCGAATATAAAGGGAATAATAAATATGCCAGAGAAAAAGTTTCAGAACCTGAAGTCTCATGACTGCCATGTGATTATGACGCAACTGCTTCCGGTTGCATTGAGGGGGCTTCTACCGAAAAACCTCCGATTAGCCATTGTGAAGCTATGTGCATTCCTCAATGCAATCTCTCAGAAGGTGATCGATCCAGAAATCGTACCAAGGCTAAGGAGTGATGTGGCGCAATGTCTTGTCAGTTTCGAGCTGGTGTTCCCACCATCCTTCTTCAATATCATGACACACGTCCTAGTTCATCTAGTCGACGAGATTGTCATCCTGGGGCCCGTATTTCTACACACTATGTTCCCCTTTGAGAGGTTCATGGGAGTCCTAAAGAAGTATGTCCGTAACCGCGCTAGGCCAGAAGGAAGCATCTCCATGGGACATCAAACAGAGGATGTTATCGGGTTTTGTGTTGACTTCATTCCTGGCCTTAAGAAGATAGGTCTCCCTAAATCGCGCTATGAGGGGAGACTGACTGGAAAAGGCACTCTTGGAAGTGACTCAATAATATGCAGGGACGAATATTCTTGGTCTCAAGCACACTACACAGTTCTACAGAACTCTACCTTGGTGACCCCGTATGTCGATGAACACAAGAACAGTCTGCGCTCCAAACACCCGGAGCAGTGCGACGATTGGATTACATGTGAACACATCAGGACTTTCAGCAGTTGGTTGGAAACACGTCTCAGAGGTGACAACACTATGTGTGATGAGCTGTACTTGTTGTCCAGGGGACCATCTTTGACTGTATTGACTTACAAAGGATACGAGATAAATGGGAATACATTTTACACGATCGCCCAAGATCAAAAGAGCACCAACGAAAACAGCGGTGTCCGCTTTGATGCAGCAACCGAGAGCGAAAAGGACACATATTATGGTTACATAGTGGACATATGGGAACTTGACTACGGACATGATTTTAAGGTCCCTTTTTTAAGTGCAAATGGGTCAATCTGTCAGGCGGCGGGGTACAAGTAGACCCACAGTACGGAATGACAACAGTGGATCTGAAAAATCTTGGGTACACTGACGAACCGTTCGTCCTAGCCAATGATGTGGCACAGGTTATCAATGTGAAGGACATGTCTACCAAACCGAGAAAAAGAAAAGATAAGGAAGCAAATACATCATACGATGAGCCAAAGCGCCACATAGTTCTTTCAGGAAACAGGGATATCCTGGGAGTGTAGGGCAAGACAGACATGTCTAAAGATTATGAAAAGTTTCATGAAATTCCTCCCTTCAATGTCAAGGCTGACCCAAGCATCCTGATAAACGATGAAGGTTATCCATGGTTACAGCACAATAAGCAAATGACACAAGCGAAGAAAAAGTGAAGACTTTCTCCCGCAACTATTATGATGATACCATGCCAACTTTGTAACACACGAGTATGCTATGCCAAATTTTTCAGAGTTAATTTGAAAACAATGAATTTAGGTCGAATTTTCTCTATAGGTGCATCTATGCTCATTTTTTTAGTAAAGTTAATCACAAACTTGTGATTCACACAAATTTCAAAGAATTCAAATTTTAAATATTCAAATTTGAAAACTAATGGCACTAACAGAAAGTTTTTAATTTTTCTAAAACTAATGGCACTAACAGAAAGTTTATAATTTTGCTGACCTAAAAGCAAAAAGAATTAAAACATAAAGCAAAAAACAAAAGAAAATAAATAATACAGAAAACAAAAAAACTGAAAAAAATAAAAATAGCAACAATAAGTATTTTGTTGTAAGTAGAAACAAAATAAAATAAATAAAGCAACAAAGAAAACTAAAAAACTGTTTTCAAATTTGAAAACTAATGGCACTAACAGAAAGTTTATAATTTTTCTAAAGCTAAAAGCAAAAATAATTAAAAAATAAAGCAAAAAACAAAAGAAAATAAATAATGTAGAAAACAAAACAAAAAAACTGGAAAAAATAGGCACTAAAAGCAAAAAAACAAAAAAAAAGTGTTTTCAAATTTGAAAACTAATGGCACTAACAGAAAGTTTATAATTTTTGTGACCTAAAAGAAAAAAGAAATCACTGAAAAACTATAAGTATTTTCTTCTAAGTAGAAATGAAAAAATAAATAGCAAAAAAGAAAAAAATGCCTATAATATTTGTTATGACTAACTAAAATTACCAAATTGAGTATAATGATAAAACACAGTAATATTAAAAAGCAGGAAAAAGAATGACTCAAAAATCAATTTTTATAGTAGAGTTATTCATAAACTAGTGATTCACACAAATTTTAAAAAATTCAAATTTAAACTATTCAAGATTTAAAACTAATGGCACTAACAGAAAGTTCATAATTTTTGTGACCTAAAAGAAAAAATCACTAAAAAACTATAAGTATTTAGTTCTAAGTAGAAATGAAAAAATAAATAGTAAAAAAATGCCACCTACTGGGCCACCACGGCCTGAATACGACTAGAAGCCCATCCATGGGCCAGGATTCAGGCCCGCAGAAGGCCCAGCAGGCCCACAGGCATAGCGGTGTGAGATTAGGCCCAAAGGCCTGCAGTTCTGAGGAGTTCGATGGAGAGGGCGGGGCAGCGCTTATAAACAGGTGCGGCCGCTCCTCAGCTAGCGAGATGGGACTAAACATCCCACCGCACCGCGGCTTTGGCAGGCGCAGGCCTTTGGTCCCGGTTGATGGCACCAACCGGGACTAAAGGGGGCATTGGTCACGGTTCGTGGCACAAACCGTGACCAATGCCCCCCTTTAGTCCCAGTTGGTGCCACCAACCGGGACCAAAGGCCGCCGCTTCCCGCCCTTTGGGCTGCTGAAAAGAGGCCTTTGGTCTCGGTTGGTGGCACCAACTGGGACTAAAGGTGGCATTGGTCCCAGTTGGAGCCACGAACCGGGACCAATGCTCTTGGTATATAACCAGGACTTGTGAAAACTTCAGTTTCTCATCGACCATTTGCCCCCGACGACGCCGAGCTCATCGACGCCGCCAGGCTGCCCCGACGCCGTCCGCCGCCCCTGCAGTCGCCCACGACCGCGCCGTCGCCGTCGCCCGTGCCTCGCCGTCGGCCGTGCCCTCGCCCGACGCCGCTCGCCGCCCTGCCCCGACGCGCGTCGCGTGCCCCGGCCCGCCCGTCGTCGTCGCCCTGCCTCACCCGTCGCCGTAGCCCCTGCCCTGCCCGTCGCCGTCGCCCCGCCCCGCCCGTCGCCGTCGCTCCTGCCCCGCCCGTCGCCGTCGCCCTGCCCCGCCCGTCGTCGTCGCCCCGGCCTGCCCGTCGCCATCGCCCTGCCCCTCCGTTGGTCCGGCCCCCCTGTTTTTTTTTCATATATTATATGCTTGTGTATATTGTGTATATTGCTTGTTTGTGTATATTATGTATATATGTCAGTATATATATTGTGTATATTGCTTCTTTTCAGATTTTTTTCGTATATATATGTTTGTATTTTGTATTTTGCTTTTTTATAAAAATGTATATATGTTTGTATGTTCTCTGTGTATATATGTTCATATATGCAAAAGTTAGATTTAAATATTTAGAAAAGGATTATCTATATATGTTCTCTGATTTAGTACATTTTAGGTAATTTCATTTCTAGAAAAGTTTTATATATTTAGGAGAGGAAAAAGGAAAATAAGAAGAGGAAAAAGGAGAAGAAGAGGAGAGGAAGAAAAGGAAGAGGAGAAGAAGAAAGGAATAGAGGAGAAGAAGAAAAAATAGAAATTTTTCTAGTTTTTCTTCTTCAACTCTATTCCTTCTTCTTCTCCTCTTTTTTTCTTCTTTTTTTCTTCGATCTTCTCCTCTATTCCTTTCTTCTTCTCCTCTTTTTATTTCTTCTTCGTATTTTTATGTTTTATCGGGTCTGTCATCGTCGATATACCCCTCCCGATAACTTAAACACGAGGGGGGGTCGATATACCCCCTCCTGATAACTTCAACATGAGGGGGGTCAACATACCCCCTCCTGATAACTTCAACACGAGGGGGGTCGATATATATACCACCTCCCGATAACTTCAACACGAGGAGGGGGGTCGATATACCCTAAATAGCAAGTATCGTCGGTGTGAGATACATGTGGCCGTCGGTGTCGGACAGTACATCCATGTCCCACAAGTGACGCGGGCATCGACCCGTGTCACTTGTGGGACGTGGATGTAGTATCCAACACCGACGGCCACATGTGTATCTCACACCCATGATACTTGCTATTTAGGGTTTCCTCTACCACTCGGCGACCCTGACCCTCGACGACCCTCGTTCCCGATAAAAAAAGAGGAAGAAGAAAAAAAGGAGAAGAAACTATGGACACCGCCCGAGACGAAGTACAAGAAGAGTTGTTGGGGGACATAATCGCATGAGGAAGTGATGCTGTATGCTCGTTGTTTCTCAACGACACCGATGGTCTAGAAGCAGCTAACTACGATTATGATGGCTCCGGTGACCTAATGCCGGTGCAAGAAGGAGACCGTGAGGACGGCTCCCGTGACACAATGCCGGTGCAAGAAGGAGACCGTGATGACGTCTCCGGTGACCGAACCAAGTCCGGCCAGGTATATATATTAGTTAAGCTTCTGCTGACTAGCTAATTGATGCATTCATTGTTTTGGTATGTACACATATTAATTAAGTCTTTGTTCTTTTTTCTAGCCCTCCGGATCGAGCACAACTTCGGTAAAGAGACGAGGCCCGAAGAAAAAGTTGAGCTCGGATGAAAAGTTTGAGATCATAGCAATCGCGCCCGACAGCCAACCGATTGAACCCCTTCGGACAAAGAGCGCATTTGTTGCTCAGTGCGGGGTTTTGGTTGGGGACAAGATCCCGATCAGCATCCAGCAATGGTTAAAGCCGGCTACAGAAGGCCCTGAGGTGTCTTATGTCAATGATATGCAGAAAATGATCTTTGGACTGAGCTGAAGTCAAATTTCACCCTACCGCCAGAGGATGATCCGGAGAAGCCAGTTAAAGAGCAATTAATCAAGTCTTTTGCTCTTAAGAGGATGGCAGAACTATTCAGGAGGTGGAAGAAAGAGCTGAATAAGTTTGTCGAAAATAAAGAGACACCAGAATTCAAGGGCAGATATGAGAAGATCAGAGATCACTGGCCCGCATTTGTGGCCCACAAGACATCAGAAAAGAGTAAGAAGATGTCGGCGACAAACAAGCAAAATGCTGTGAAGAAGAAGCATCACCATCGCACGGGGTCAGGTGGCTACCTCGCAGCCCGGCCTAAGTGGGCCAAGATTGAGAATGATCTGGTTGATAAAGGGATCGAACCAGAGACAATTAACTGGCCAGACTGTTGCCGGACTTGATTCTTCGGGGCTGGCGGAACCTTGGACCCTGTATCAGGGAAGTGCATTTGGACGGACGAGCAAATGGAAATACCAGTCAAGAGGCTTAAGCACTATATCGAAGTAGTGCAGCAAGGGACGTTCTTTCTAGACAGAGAGAACGACAAGCTCACATTGGCCCTCGGGAATCCTGAGCACCCTGGACGGACACGAGGCACGCCAGGCTCCATTCCGTGGAAGGCTGGGTTTCTGGACGCAGGCGGTTACAAATGCCACGAGAGGAGGAAGAAAGTGGAGCAGACCCAACTGCAGGCGCTGCACGCTAGGGTACAAGCGATAGAGGAACGAGAAGCAAATCGCAGCAAACGAACTGCCGAAGCTTCCCCCGAAGCTACCCCGCCATCTCAGTGGAGAAGCAGCATGGCTTCCGCCGAGCTGCTTCAGCCGGAGCATGTCTTGACGGCTCCTGCCAGCTATCCCGTGGATGCTATCACGGAGTCTCAAAATTGCCACCTTATGATGCAATGGATTAATATGAAGGTCAAGGCGGCTGTTGGCTCTGTTTTTCCGACTGAACCTGGCGCAACTTTTCACTACCGGCCGATTCCAGAAGGATATGCTAGGGTGATGGTGGATGAAATAATGGAGGGATTTGAGGACCTCCAGCGTGACCACCCTATCGGTGAAGGGGAGACTCGGCTGGGTTCTGCTCTGAAGACTCCATGCCTATGGCGGAAGGAGCTCATCAACCTTCCGAACTGGACTCCTCCGCCTCCTCCTCCTCCTCCGGCGAGTCAGGGCACTCTGCCTCCTCCACCACCTCCTCCTCCGGCGAGTGACGATCAGGGCACTCGGTCGGCTCCTTCTCCGGCGCGTGGCAGCACTCCGCCTCCTTCTTCGCCTGCGCCGGCGCGCCCGAGCAGCCAGCCTCCTCCTTCTCCGCCTCGTCAGCAAGGGCGGAAGAGACCTGCCGCCGCTCCGGCTGCTCCGGCGCGTCGTAGTCCTTCTCCTCCGCCTCGTAAGCAAGTAAAGAAGACAACTGCTCCGTCTGCTCTGCCGGCGTCTAGCAGTACAGCCAGAGGCGGGAGGACATACAGATTCGGTCCTTCTCTGAAGACTCCATAGAAATTACCATACGAGAGGACCCCGGAGGAGAACGCCGAGATCGCGCGAGAAGAAGTGAGGAACTTCTTTGAAGGGCTGAAAGAAAAGAAACATCCACCTCCGGAGGAGAAGGTAGATCCGGTGAAAGCGAAGCGCACTCTGGCTGCCCTGACAAAACCACCCAAGTCTCCGCCTAAAGGAAACTATGAGCGCATTATTGGAAAGGAATTTGCCGAAGCGGAGTGGTCGGGAAGTACTGTCAGTGATCAAAGGCTGAAAGAATGACGAGCTGGGAAACAAATTGCCCAGCTCGGCTAACAAGCGAAGCAATCGTGCCCCCCGCTCAAGGTGCCTAGCGACATCGTTGCTAATGATCCGAGGATGGTGCCCGGTTATAGCAATCTTGGAGATTACCTGCCTGACGATGTACATTATGATTTCATGGAGGTGCAGATACAAAGATACGAGTATGGGAAGCCTCTCATCAAAGATGAAAGATCTCTATCAACGATGATGCGAAGATTGCATGATTGGTACTTGAAAATCTACAGAGAGTCTGGGGGGAGGAGTACTTTGTATGTGAGAGTTAAAAAGGAGCATGACCTCGTTGGAATTGATCTGTTGCCTGTTCCATTTGAGGAGTTCTTTCAGTTTTTCAATCAATTGGCCCTCGATAAAGCAACGTTCACCTGCTACTATCTGTAAGTAGTACTACTTCTGTCATTAAGTCTCTCTATATAGCTCAGCTCTTTCATTGCATGTATTTATAATTATCCTCACTATATTATGCAGATTGAAGATCGCCGAATTGAATAAAAGACAAATCGGTGATATTGGGTTCATTAACACAGATATCATAGATGCAACTCAGGTTAAATTTCATGCCGCAGATGCCGAGGCCAACTTGCTACGATCGTTGGTAATAAATGAAAACAAAGATATAATACTCTTTCCATACAACTTCAAGTGAGTGTTATTGTCTTGTGCATATTCGGTTTCCCTTATATATTAGTCAAGGTTATAGTAATGTAATTGCTGAGTTATGCATGTGTGTGCAGTTTCCACTATATTCTCCTAGAGATTAAGCTTGAGCAGGGACTAGTAACCGTCTTAGACTCAAGACGAAAAGATCCCCAGGACTATGCGGACATGACTCAAATGCTCGAGAAGTAAGTTAAATCAATCATTATCCACCATATCAGCAACTTTGTTCATTTCCTAATATATCAAGTAATTGTTTTCTTTGTCTGGCAGGGTTTGGAAAAAATTCACCAAAAAAGCTCCGGGACTCCCGAAGAAGCTGCAATTTAGACACCCGAAAGTAAGTACTATAGTAGCATGTTCCGCGCATCTCCTATTGATTCAAGCGCTAGTTTCATCAATACCATTTGGCATTCTTGCTTATTAGTTTGATTAACCTCTATTTCTTGTAAAGTGGTTTTGGTAGGAACAAGGGAATGATTTCTGTGGATACTACGTTTGCGATTCCATCCGCCACACGACCTGTGAGCGGGGCTACTCCGACGAACAATATGAAGTGCGTAAATAACAACATTCACAATTTTATTTTATTACCATCATTTGTGTTGAGTTTCATTAATTCATATATATATATATATATGTATTGACCCCCTTCTTCAAATTAGATGTTTCGGAAGCGGGATGAACTCCTAGCACCAGCTCGCATGCGAGCAATTCAAGAGGAATTGGCGGCATTCTTTCTTGACCACGTGATCGCTGAAGACAGAGAATACTATGTGGACCATGAGTCCGTATGTTAGGAGATTATATTTGTAAGAGATAATTATTGTATATATGTAGCCGGTAGTGTCGGATAGATATACGAGAACTTGTTGTTCGACCAATCTCTCGGAGAAGGGGAGGTGGTCGTATCACTTCTCTCTGTATGCATATATGTTCATGACGATCTTCTGTTTCCTTCATTTGCTTACTAGCTAGCTAGCGTGTCTAGTCCTCTCTATACGTATGTATAGTACGTAGCGTCGACCAAGCACGGACATAAGAGAGGACACTTCTCTTTATTAATTATAGCTAGCTAACACAATATATGAAACACCTAAATTAACCCCCCAAAACCCCCAACCCCCCCCCCCTTTCAAAAAAAAAACAAAAACCCCAGCCACAGAAATGCTGACGCGTGGATGCCTATTGGTCCCGGTTGGTGCCACCAATCGGGACCAAAGGCCCTCCTGCCTGGGCTCCGCGCATAGGCCACGTGGAGGCCCATCTGTCCCGGTTCTGGATTGAACCGGGACTAAAGGGATAGGGCATTAGTACCAACCCTTTAGTCCCGGTTCAGGAACCGGGACAAAAGGCCCTTACGAACCGGGACAATAGGCCCTTTTTCTACTAGTTCATAAACCTCCTTATATCTTCCTCAAAACAGCCACCATACCTACCTATTATGGCATTTACATAGCCATTCCGAGATATATTGCCATGCAACTTTCCACCATTCCGTTTATCATGACACATTCATCATTGTCATATTGCTTTGCATGATCATGTAGTTGACATCGTATTTCTGGAAAAGCCACCATTCATAATTCTTTCATACATGTCACTCATGAGTCATTGCACATCCCGGTACACCGCCGGAGGCCTTCATATAGAGTCATACTTTGTTCCAGTATCGAGTTGTAATCATTGAGTTGTAAATAATAGAAGTGTGATGATCATCATTTTCTAGAGCATTGTCCCAAGTGAGGAATTAAAAAAAAGGAAAAAAAGAGAGAGAAAGGCCTTAAAAAGAGAAGGCCCCAAAAAAGAGAAAGGCCATAAAAAAGAGAAGGCCGCAAAAAATGAGAGAAAAAGAGAGAAGGGACAATGCTACTATCCTTTGCCAAACTTGTGCTTCGAAGTAGCACCATAATACTCATGATAGGGAGTCTCTTGTTTTGTCACTTTCATATACTAGTGGGAATTTTTCATTATAGAACTTGGCTTGTATATTCCTACAATGGGCCTCCTCAAGTGCCCTAGGTCGTCGTGAGCAAGCAAGTTGGATGCACACCCACTTAGTTTCTTTTTGTTGAGCTTTCATACATTTATAGCTCTAGTGCATCTGATGCATGGCAATCCCTACTCCTTGCATTAACATTAATCGATGGACATCTCCATAGCCTGTTGATTAGCCTCGTTGATGTGAGACCATCTCCTTTTTTGTCTTCTCCACATAACCCCCATCATCATATTCTATTCCACCCATAGTGTTATGTCGATGGCTCGCGCTCATATATTGCGTGAAAGTTTATAGGTTTGAGATTGCTAAGGTATGAAACAATTGCTTGGCTTGTCATTGGGGTTGTGCATGATGAGAGCATTCTTGTGTGACGAAAATGGAGCATGACTAAACTATATGATTTTGTAGGGATGAACTTTCTTTGGCCATGTTATTTTGAGAGGACATAATTGCTTAGTTAGCATGCTTGAAGTATTATTATTTTTATGTCAATATGAACTTTTATCTTGAATCTTATGGATCTGAATATTCATACCGCAATTAAGAAGAATTACATTGAAATTATGCCAAGTAGCACTCCGCATCAAAAAATCTGTTTTTATCATTTACCTACTCGAGGACGAGCAGGAATTAAGCTTGTGGATGCTTGATACGTCTCCAAGGTATCTATAATTTTTTATTGCTCCATGCTATATTATCTACTGTTTTGGAAAATATTGGGCTTTATTATCCACTTTTATATTATTTTGACTAACCTATTAACCAGAGGCCCAGCCCAGAATTGCTATTTTTTGCCTATTTCAGTGTTTCGAAGAAAAGGAATATCAAACGGAGTCAAAACAGAATGAAACCAACTGGAGAAGTTATTTTTGGAAGGAAAGCTACCGGAAAAACTGGAAGTGCACGTCAGGAAAGGAACGAGGGAGCCACGAGGCAGGGGGCGCGCCCTCCAGCCTCGTGGGCCCCTCGTGGCTTCCCTGACGTATTTCTTGCACCCATATATACCCACGTACCCTAAAACTATCGAGGAGCACAATAGATCGGGAGTTCCGCCACCAGAAGCCTCCATAGCCACCGAAAACCAATTTAGACCCGTTCCGGCACCCTGCCGGAGGGGGCATCCCTCTCCGGTGGACATCTTCATCATCCCGGTGCTCTCCATGACGAGGAGGGAGTAGTTCTCCCTCGAGGCTGAGGGTATGTACCAGTAGCTATGTGTTTGATCTCTCTCTCGCGCGTTCTTGAGGTGATACGATCTTGATGTATCGCGAGCTTTGCTATTATAATTGGATCTTATGATGTTTTCTCCTCCTTCTACTCTCTTGTAATGGATTGAGTTTCCCCTTTGAAGTTATCTTATCAGATTGAGTCTTTAAAGATTTGAGAACACTTGATGTATGTCTTGCCGTGCGTATACGTGGTGACAATGGGATATCACGTGATTCACTTGATGTATGTTTTGGTGATCAACTTACGGGTTCCGCCCATGAACCTATGCATAGGGGTTGGCACACGTTTTCGTCGTGATTCTCTGGTAGAAACTTTGGGGCACTCTTTGAGGTTCTATGTGTTGGTTGAATAGATGAATCTGAGATTGTGTGATGCATATCATATAATCATACACATGGATACTTGAGGTGACATTGGAGTATCTAGGTGACATTAGGGTTTTGGTTGATTTGTGTCTTAAGGTGTTATTCTAGTACGAACTCTAGGGATGTTTGTGACACTTATAGGAATAGCCCAACGGATTGATTGGAAAGAATAACTTTGAGGTGGTTTCGTACCCTACCATAATCTCTTCGCTCGTTCTCCGCTATTAGTGAATTTGGAGTGACTCTTTGTTGCATGTTGAGGGATAGTTATATGATCCAATTATGTTATTATTGTTGAGGGAACTTGCACTAGCGAAAGTATGAACCCTAGGCCTTGTTTCAACGCATTGCAATACCGTTTACGCTCACTTTTATCATCAGTTACCTTGCTGTTTTTATATTTTTTGATTACAAAAACCTTTATCTATCATCCATATTGCACTTGTATCACCATCTCTTCTCCGAACTAGTGCACCTATACAATTTACCATTGTATTGGGTGTGTTGGGGACACAAGAGACTCTTTGTTATTTGGTTGCAGGGTTGCTTGAGAGATACCATCTTCATCCTACGCCTCCTACGGATTGATAAACCTTAGGTCATCCACTTGAGGGAAATTTGCTACTGTCCTACAAACCTCTGCACTTGGAGGCCCAACAACGTCTACAAGAAGAAGGTTGTGTAGTAGACAGCAAGCTCTTTTCTAGCGCCGTTGCCGGGGAGGTGAGTGCTTGAAGGTATATCTTTAGATCTTGCAATCAAGTCTTTTAGTTTCTTGTTTTAGCACTAGTCTAGTTTATAAAAAGAAAATTACAAAAAAATGGAATTAAGTTTGTCTCATACGCTTCATCTTTTTAATATCTTTCGTGAGTATGATGGAAAGGAAAATTGTGCCAAAGTGTTAGAAGAAGAATGCATTAAAAATATTTGGCACTAAATATTTGAATGATGAGCATGATTGCAATGTTGTTAGTATGAATTCCTTGAATATCCATGATGCTAATGATATGCAAAGCCACAAGCTTGGGGAAGCTATGTTTGATGAAGATGATATTTTTTGTCCCCCAAGTTTTGATGAGAAAATTTATTATGATGAAAGCATGCCTCCTATTTATGATAATTATATTGATGAAAGTCGATTTGGAGAGGTCATGACTTTCTTTTGTGATGAATCCACTATTCCGGAAGAGGTTCCAATTGATTATGAGAACAAAGTTGCTATCTATGATGATTATTGTGATGACTTGTATGCTATAAATAATAATGATATCCATGGAACTTGTCATCATGATTTTAGTTTTCAATTGGATTATGCCTCACATGATAATTATTTTGTTGAGTTTGCTCCCACTATTATTCATGAGAAGAATTTTGCTTGTGTGGAGAGTAATACAAATTCTATGCTTGTAGATCATGAAAAGAATGCTTTAGGTGCTGGTTATATTGTTGAATTCATTCATGATGCTACTTAAAATTATTATGAGGGAGGAACATATGCTTGTAGGAAATGCAATAATATCAAGTTTCCTCCCTATGTGCTTAAAGTTTTGAAGTTATGCTTGTTTTTCCCTCCTATGCTAGTTGATTATTGTTCCCACAAGTTGTTTGCTCACAAAATCCCTATGCATAGGAAGTGGTTTAGACTTAAATTTTCTAGTCATATTCTTCATGATTCTCTCTTTATGTTACAATTCTTATCTTTTATGTGAACATCATTGAAATCATCATGCCCAGCTAGGGGCGTTAAACGATAGCGCTTGTTGGGAGGCAACCCAATTTTTTTGTGTGTTCCTTGCTTTTTGTTCCTGTTTATTAATAAATAATTCATCTAGCCTCTGTTTAGATGTGGTTTTATGTGTTTAATTAGTGTTTGTGCCAAGTAGAACCGTTGGGAAGACTTGGGAAAAGTCTTTGCGATCATGCTGTAAAAAACAAAAACTTTAGCGCTCACGAGAATTGCTTCCATTTTTTATTGGAGAGTGCTATTTAGTTAATTATTTTTACAGATGATTAATAGATAAATTTATCAGGTACAGCAATTTATTTTAGAATTTTTGGGGTTCCAGAAGTTTGCGTTAGTTACAGATTACTACAGACTGTTCTATTTTTGACAGATTCTGTTTATCGTGTGTTGTTTGCTTATTTTGATGAATCTATGGCTAGTAAAATAGTTTATAAACCATCGAGAAGTTGGAATACAGTAGGTTTAACACCAATATAAATAAATAATGAGTTCATTAAAGTACATTGAAGTGGTGTTTTGCTTTCTTTCGCTAACGGAGCTCACGAGTTTTCTACTTTAAGTTTTGTGTTGTGAAGTTTTCAAGTTTTGGGTAAAGATTCGATGGATTATGGAATAAGGAGTGGCAAGAGCCTAAGATTGAGGATGCCCAAGGCACCCCAAGGTAATATTCAAGGACAAACAAAAGTCTAATCTTGGGGATGCCCCGGAAGGCATTCCCTCTTTCGTCTTCTTTCATCGGTAACTTTACTTGGAGCTATATTTTTATTCGCCACATGATATGTGTTTTTCTTGGAGCATCAATTTATTTTATTTAGTTTTGCTTGATGTTTGAATAAAATACCAAGATCTGAAATTCTTAAATGTTAGAGAGTCTTCACATAGTTTCGTAATTATTCGACTACTCATTGATCTTCACTTATATCTTTCGGAGTAGTTTGTCATTCCCTCTAGTGCTTCACTTATATCTTTTTAGAGCACGGTGGTGGTTTTATTTTGTAGAAATAGATGAACTCTCATGCTTCACTTAGATTATTTTGAGAGTCTTAAATAGCATGGTAATTTTCTTAAATAATTCTAATATGCTAGGCATCCAAGAATAGTAAAAACTTTCTTATGAGTGTGTTGAATACTAAGAGAAGTTTGATGCTTGATGATTGTTTTGAGATATGGAGGTAATAATATCAAAGTCGTGCTAGTTGAGTAGTTGTGAATTTAAGAAATGCTTGTGTTGAAGTTTGCAAGTCCCGTAGCATGCACGTAAGTTATGTAACAAATTTGAAATATGAGGTGTTATTTGATTGTCTTCCTTATGAGTGGCGGTCGGGGACGAGCGATGGTCTTTTCCTACCAATCTATCCCCCTAGGAGCATGCGTGTAGTGCCGAGGTTTTTGATGACTTGTAGATTTTTGCAATAAGTATGTGAGTTCTTTATGACTAATGTTGAGTCCATGGATTATACGCACTCTCACCCTTCCATCATTGCTAGCCCCTTCGGTACCGTGCATCTCCCTTTCTCACATTCAGAGTTGGTGCAAACTTCACCGGTGCATCCAAACCCCGTGATATGATACGCTCTTTCACACATAAACCTCCTTATATCTTCCTCAAAACAGCCACCATACCTACCTATTATGGCATTTCCATAGCCATTCCGAGATATATTGCCATGCAACTTTCCACCATTCCATTTATCATGACACATTCATCATTGTCATATTGCTTTGCATGATCATGTAGTTGACATCGTATTTCTGGCAAAGCCACCGTTCATAATTCTTTCATACATGTCACTCATGAGTCATTGCACATCCCGGTACACCGCCGAAGGCCTTCATATAGAGTCATACTTTCTTCTAGTATCGAGTTGTAATCATTGAGTTGTAAATAAATAGAAGTGTGATGATCATCATTTTCTAGAGCATTGTCCCAAGTGAGGAATTAAAAAAAAGAAAAAAAGAGAGAGAAAGGCCATAAAAAAGAGAAGGCCCAAAAAAGAGAAAGGCCATAAAAAAAGAGAAGGCCGCAAAAAAATGAGAGAAAGAGAGAGAAGGGACAATGCTACTATCCTTTGCCACACTTGTGCTTCAAAGTATCACCATAATCCTCATGATAGGGAGTCTCTTGTTTTGTCACTTTCATATACTAGTGGGAATTTTTCATCATAGAACTTGGCTTGTATATTCCTACAATGGGCCTCCTCAAGTGCCCTAGGTCATCGTGAGCAAGCAAGTTGGATGCACACCCACTTAGTTTCTTTTTTTTGAGCTTTCATACATTTATAACTCTAGTGCATCCGTTGCATGGAAATCCCTACTCCTTGCATTAACATCAATCGATGGACATCTCCATAACCCATCGATTAGCCTCGTTGATGTGAGACTATCTCCTTTTTTGTCTTCTCCACATAACCCCCATCATCATATTCTATTCCACCCATAGTGCTATGTCCATGGCTCGCGCTCATATATTGTGTGGAAGTTTATAGGTTTGAGATTGCTAAGGTATGAAACAATTTCTTGGCTTGTCATCGGGGTTGTGCATGATGAGAGCATTCTTGTGTGACGAAAATGGAGCATGACTAAACTATATGATTTTGTAGGGATGAACTTTCCTTGGCCATGTCATTTTGAGAGGACATAATTGCTTAGTTAGCATGCTTGAAGTATTATTATTTTTATGTCAATATGAACTTTTATCTTGAATCTTATGGATATGAATATTCATACTGCAATTAAGAAGAATTACATTCAAAATTATGCCAAGTAGCACTCCGCATCAAAAAATCTGTTTTTATCATTTACCTACTCGAGGACGAGCATGAATTAAGCTTAGGGATGCTTGATACGTCTCCAAGGTATCTATAATTTTTTATTGCTCCATGCTATATTATCTACTATTTTGGACAATATTGGGCTTTATTATCCACTTTGATATTATTTTTGGGACTAACCTACTAACCAGAGGCCCAGCCCAGAATTGCTGGTTTTTGCCTATTTCAGTGTTTCAAAGAAAAGGAATATCAAACGGAGTCGAAACGGAACGAAATCAACTGGAGAAGTTATTTTTGGAAGGAAAGCTACCGGATGGACTTGGACCCCACGTCAGGAGCCAAGGGAGGAGCTCACGAGGGTGGGGGCCGCCCCCCCTAGGGCGCGCCCCCTGCCTCGTGGGGCCCCCGAAGCTCCACCGACGTACTTCCTGCACCCTTATATACTCTCGTACCCTAAAACTTCAAGAACAGACAATAGATCAGGAGTTCTGCTGCAGAAGCCTCCGTAGCCACCGAAAACCAATCTAGACCCGTTCCGGCACCCTGCCGGAGGGGGCAATCCCTCTCCGGTGGCCATCTTCATCATCCCGGTGCTCTCCATGAAGAGGAGGGAGTAGTTCTCCCTCGGGGCTGAGGGTATGTACCAGTAGCTATGTGTTTGATCTCTCTCTCTCTCTCGTGTTCTTGAGGTGGTAAGATCTTGATGTATCGCAAGCTTTGCTATTATAGTTGGATCTTATGATGTTTTCTCCCCCCTCTACTCTCTTGTAATGAATTGAGTTTCCCCTTTGAAGTTATCTTATCGGATTGAGTCTTTAAAGATTTGAGAACACTTGATGTATGTCTTGCCGTGCGTATATGTGGTGAAAATGGGATATCACGTGATTCACTTGATGTATGTTTTGGTAATCAACTTGCGGGTTCCGCCAATGAACCTATGCATAGGGGTTGGCACACGTTTTCGTCGTGATTCTCCGGTAGAAACTTTGGGGCACTCTTTGAGGTTCTATGTGTTGGTTGAATAGATGAATCTGAGATTGTGTGATGCATATCGTATAATCATACCCACGGATACTTGAGGTGACATTGGAGTATCTAGGTGACATTAGGGTTTTGGTTGATTTGTGTCTTAAGGTGTTATTCTAGTACGAACTCTAGGGCTGTTTGTGACACTTATAGGAATAGCCCAACGGATTGATTGGAAAGAATAACTTTGAGGTGGTTTCGTACCCTGCCATAATCTCTTCGTTCGTTATCCGCTATTAGTGACTTTGGAGTCACTCTTTGTTGCATGTTGAGGGATAGTTATATGATCCAATTATGTTATTATTGTTGAGGGAACTTGCACTAGCGAAAGTATGAACCCTAGGCCTTGTTTCAACGCATTACAATACCGTTTACGCTCATTTTTATCATCAGTTACCTTGCTGTTTTTATATTTTTAGATTACAAAAACCTTTATCTATCATCCATATTGCACTTGTATCACCATCTCTTCGCCGAACTAGTGCACCTATACAATTTACCATTGTATTGGGTGTGTTGGGGACACAAGAGACTCTTTGTTATTTGGTTGCAGGGTTGCTTGAGAGAGACCATCTTCATCCTACGCCTCCTACGGATTGATAAACCTTAGGTCATGCACTTGAGGGAAATTTGCTACTGTCCTACAAACCTCTACACTTGGAGGCCCAACAACGTCTTCAAGAAGAAGGTTGTGTAGTAGACATCAAGCCTCTAGTGAAACCTATGGCCCCCGGGTCTATTTTTCATCATATAAGTTTCTGATCTACAATTCTAGTTTCCTATTTACTTTCTTTTGCAATCTTTTACTTTCCATTCCATAAACCAAAAATACCAAAAATATTACTTTACCAATTACCCATCTCTATCAGATCTCACTTTCCGAATAACCGTGAAGGGATTGACAACCCCTTTGTCACGTTGGTTGTAAGTTGGTGTTTGTTTGTGCTGGTATTCGATGGCTTGTCGCGTTGTCTCCTACTGGATTGATACCTTGGTTCTCAAAACTTAGCGAAATACTTACGCTACTTTGCTGCCTCACCCTTTCCTCTTCAAGGGAAAACCAACGCAAGCTCAAGAGGTAGCATATGCCACGTATCAAACACACAACTCTAATATGATTCATGCTTGATGTCTCCGACACCGCTCGCACAGTTCGTCTTATTTGCCAAGTATCACTGTGACGGCCTCTGCTTGCGTCCCTTAGAAAGCTCTGCTCATTGTTAGGCGCCGCAGCGCGCTGTGCTCGCCGTTGGGCGCCGCGGCGCGCTCTGCTGGCGTCTGTCGGCGCGCTCGGCTTGAGGACAACTTTTCCTAGCATGTTCAACTGCTATATACATATATATATAGGGTGGGTCTATTCTAATAACACCCTTAAGACCCTTATTCTAATAACACTAGAGCCTTATTCTGCTAACACCTTCCGAAGTCCGAACTGCGCACACAAAAAACTAACCTTATCCCAACCACGGTGCTACCCACCCCACTCATCTCTCCCCCCGTGCTCCTCCATCCCACGACCTGCCCCACCCACTCCTCTCTCCCCCGTGCTCCTCCATCCCATGGCGCCGACGCCTCCCTCCCTGCGCCCCCGCTGCAGCACCGCCGCCTCCCTCCCCGCGCCCCCACTGCAGCACCGTCGCCGCCCTCACGCACCCGCGCAACCGTCTCCCCAGCGCCCTCGTGACCCGCGCGCCTCCTCACCTCCCGGGCCATGGATCCGGCCATGCCGCGGCGGTCAGGCGACGGATCAAGCCCCGCTGCACCGCCCAGGCGCCGGGTCGAGCGTCGCCGTTCCCAGCGCTGTCCCGGCGACTGCCCCCAACCCCCTCCAACTCCCCTCGTCCTCGCCCCCCGAGCAGCAACATGGATCCGGCGGGAGGCACACACCCTTACCTCCACTAGCCCGAGCGCCCCGCTGGCGTGCCTCCAACACTGGCTCTGCGCGGCGCAGCAGTCCACTCCTCCCCACGCCGCCCACACCCTTCCATCTACCGGATCAGGTCGCGGCTCCCCTCGTGCTCGTATCTTCCTCCCCTCCGGCAGCTCCACTCCGGCCCTAGCGAAACCACTCCTCTGGCTCAAGATCCATGGAGGTGAAGCCTCAATGGTGCTCACGTCTGTGAAAGCAGTGCGCTCAGGTGGAAACATGTATTTTTGTTTCTGCTCACCGATGGCTCCCCGTGCAGTCCGGCGACCACGGGCGTACAGCTCGCAGGCATGAGATGTGGTTCAGTGCTCCTGTGGGTGTAGTTCATGAGCGCGCCGGTGACGATGGCAGCAACGCAGTGCACTCGGGTAATTGCCGTGGTGCACTCTGGTGGCCGTTGTGGTACAGCTTAGTGGTTGGCCAGGTGAGGTTTGCTTTTCCTCTGCTTGTGGTTAATCTGAGCACGAGCTTCATCACCTCGATGCTTTTGTCGTGCAGCTTGGTGACGCGACAGGTGCAGTCAGCTGAGCAGGCACCCTTCTCCAAGCGAGAAGAGGAGGGCGATCTTGGTTCCTATCCACATGCAGTTTCAGGCGATGCGCCCATGCGGTGCGGAGCACATGTGCATGTAGTCCGTCGGCCATGCATGTAGTACAGGTCGCATAGTGGTGTAGTTCATCGCTAAACCTGTGTTGTAGTTTTAGGTCGCATAGTGGCGTGTGTGATGTAGTTTTGCGTCTCCTCTCGGGTGGACGCATAGCTGCACCCTAGATCGCCCAGTACTGCAACCCCTTCCTTCCTTTACTTATTTTTTGCAGGAAAGAAAGTGGTGCATTTCGGTTGGATGTCCCGTTGGAGTTTGACCTTGTGCCATTTCAGATTATACTGTGCAGTGCGACATGTGTTTCTCTGCTTGGGGTGCTCTGGTACAGTATATACTTGTAAGGTTGTGTAAAGAAAATATGAATTTGTGTGTTGAGCATTCTGAAGCACTGATGTTATTTTTTTACTTCGAGAAAACATGATGTGGTCCATTATGTGGTTGTTGGTAGCTTACTTTGTACGAAGGGAGAAAAAGAAATTCACGTGAGAGGTTCACTTCTTTTTCGAATGAAGATTGTTTTTGTGGGACGATCGAAAAATATGGATTTGAGGTTCACTAGCAAAAATTAACGTGGTTCACTTCTGAGAGTGTTACACTGCATTTTCAATAGTGGTGTGTTTCACTTGCACCCGAGATGAAGATTGTTTTTGTGGGACGATCAAAAAATATGGATTTGAGGTTTACTAGCAAAAATTAGTGTGATTCACTTCTGAGAGTGTTACAGTGCATTTTCAGTAGTGGTGTGGTTCACTTGCAGCCGGGATGAAGCGCAAAAAACTAAATCATTAGGGAAACGACAAAAATAGTAATGCGGTTCACTTTGATATATGTCGAGGTTCACTTGCCCTCGTCTTTGCGGTGCACTCTCGTTCATAAAAAGACAACAAAAACTCATATGAGAAAAATAACGTCTGACAAAAGAAATTATGCAGCTCGCTTGCAAGTACGATGCAGTGCGGTTTTCATTCTGAAGCAGTGCGTTCGGCCATATGATGTTGTTCATCTCGTAAGTGCAAAAAAAGTGTTACGAAAGCGAAGAAGAGTAATGCGGTTCACTTCTTGGTAGTGTTGAGGTTCATTTACACCAGATGTGAAGTGCACTTTACTTTCTCGTCCTTGAAAAAATTACGTTTGAATAAAAGAAACCATGCAGTTCTCTTACCCGTCTGATGCAGTGCGGCTTTTCGTCTAAAGCAGTGAGGTTTTCAGTCGGATGAAGTACCCACGTCGAATTAGGTGTCGCAAAAAACAGAGTGTCTGCATTTCGGTAAAATCGAAATTCCTCTTAAACCGTAAAGAATTAGAGAGTTTTCTACATGAAAAAGTTGCAGCTCGTTGATATCTTTCCAATGGCGTATTGTTTGAATCATTCCGACCAGTGGTTTGTAAAAATTTCGCGAAAAATGGCCGCTGCCTCTCGTCATCAGCCGCACGATTTACAAAATTAACTAAAAACCGTAAAGAATATCAAAACTATTTCTACATATGAAAGTTGCGCCATGTCTACAGCTTTCCAACGACATATTACACGCCTCATTTCGACAAACGGTTAAAAAACTAGAGCGAAAACCGTACAGAAAATTTGAATTTTTTTGAAAAATAGAATTCCGCGATTTAGTAAATTTGAAACTGATCTTAAACTGTAATGAAAAAGATGTGCCTCGACGATATCTATCAAACGGTGTATCATTTGCTTCATTCCGACAAGCAGTTTAGAAAAAATGTGAAAAAACGCTCGCTGCCACTCGTTGTGGGCCGCACCATTTTCAAAACTACTCTTAAACCGTGAGTAATCTCAAAAAGTGTTCAACATGGTGAAGTTGTGCCTAATCCATAGTTTTCCAACGGTATATCATACGCCTCATTCCGATAAACGGTTAAAAAACTAGAGCAAAAACAGTACCGAAAAAACATTGCGTACAGTTTTTTATGACACGAAGTTCACTAGTCTCTGTAATGTAGTGCTCTAGCTAAAGAAAGTGCAGTGCCCTTGCGTTGAGCATGCAGTGCGGAAGTGTTATCAGAATAGTTATTCTGATAATATTATCAGAATAGACCGGTTGTATATATATATATACACATATACATAAACACTATTCTGATCATGGGATCAGAAATAATATTCTGATCACAACCTGACCTGCCCCGCTAGTAGTACGTTGAACTTCCCTGTGAACTAGGTTGAACTTCCGCCAACATTGCCCAAATGGGGCTTGTGATATACCGTTGGAAAGCTATGGACCCCAATATCATGACCCAACTTTAATTTTTGGCAAAATATAAGCGGTTTAAGAGCAGTTATGAAAACCGTTTTTTCTTCGCACAAAAAACGTGAATCGTATTTTCGATCGCATTTCTAAACCGTTTGTCGGAATGAGGCATATAATATGGCATTGGAAAGCTACTGCAAAACCGCTGCTTCCACATGTTGAAAGTTTTCTCTAATTCCCTATGGTTAAAGAGTAATTTTAATAAACGTAAAATTTCGTAAACCGAATAGCTGAGTTCGTTTTTTCGATGTCATTTCTAAACGGCTAATCCAATGGATTCATATGATATGGAGTTGGAAAGCTTATGAAAATGCGCTACTTTTTCATCTTGAAAGTTTTTTTTATAATTTTGAATGGTTTCAGAGTAATTTAGAAAATGGTCCAAGTCCTATCGAGTTCGTATTTTCGAGCTAATTTTTTAACCGTGCGTCCGGCTGTAGCAAATCATATGGCGTTGGAAAGCTTGAAGAAATGCGAAACTTTTTGGTATGTATTGTTTCTCCCAATTCTTTACGGTTTTAAGTCAGTTTCGAGAATGGCAAAAAACGTATTTTCGCCGTAATTTCTACAAACTTTATCGGAATTGGGCAAATAATATACCGTCGAAAAGCTACGGAAAATGCGAAACTTTTTTATGTTGATGGTTTTCTCTGATTTTTAGCCGTTTTCATGTAATTTTGAAAACGGTGGGATCATTTGTTCTGCCTCTAGCGCGAAACAGATTCTTCGAAAATGCACCGCGTGAAGAACCTGAACTTCTCAGCATCTCTACCTGAACTTCACTCCGTTTTCGACGTGCTTTTTTTTGCTCGCAGATCTCCATCCACTACTCGTAGTTCTCCATCCACTCCCCGGAATTCAACGAGTGATATACTAATGGAAAGCTGCTGTAAACACGCAACTTTCCCGTGTTGATTATTTTCTCATACTCGCGATGGTTTTAAAAGTTTTTCATCTGAAATTCATTTAGTGTAGTAGTTGAACTTTCTGCTGTTTTCACGTTGAACTTCTATGACATATTTTTCCTTTGTAATTTTCTCATCCATTTTCGTCAGTGTTACACAAATGATATTCCTTTTGTACAAACCTCTCTCACAATAATTTCTTAACTTTCTTCGACCGACGACTTGAACTTACAACAACAAAACTTTTAGCCTTTGTTTTTTTATTCTTTTTAATACAAAATGCACACCGTGTAATACGTGAACTTCTGGCAGTTATCAATCTGAACTTCTCTAGGTTACGTGAATATATCTGAGTTTTTTTATGATTTTTAATCTGATTTTCTTAATCCTTTTTTTATGAAATTTTGAAGCGCTCTATTATTAAAAGTTGAACTTCTTGTTATTTAATTTCTGAACTTCTTGTTTCCATTCTTTAATAACGAGAAAAATATGAGTTTTCTATAATCATCAAATTTCTCCATCTTTTTAATATGGACTTCCTGGTTTTTTCTTAATCTTTTTTATGAAATTTTGAAGCGCCCTATTTTTTCTAAAAGTTGAACTTCTTTTTATTTAATTTTTGAACTTCTTGTTTTCCATTCTTTAATAACGAGGGAAATCCGAGTTTTCTATAATCATCGAACTTCTCCATCTTTCTAATTTGGACTTCCTGGTTTATTTATTTTAGTGATGGAAAAATCCTACTTTTTGATAGACATCCAGCCCTTCGTTAAATTTGAACTTCTAGGTTTATTTTAATATAACTTCTTCATTATTTCGAATAGAACTTATTGGACTTATTCGGTTTTGTAATAAATGTCGAACCACTCAGTTTTAAATCTTGTAGTACAGCTCGAACAACTTTTTTTGAAATTGAACTTCATTCTTTTTTTACCTACAAACAAGAAGAATTCGAGTTTTTTTGTATATATTGAAGTACTCAATTTTTTTAATTTGAGCTTCTTATTTAAAAAAATTAATTGCTCCATTTTTAAAATTTGAACTTCTTGTTTTTACTAAGAAACTTGATAAGTTCATTTATTTATCTAATGTTTGTCATTCTCTTGTTTAACAAATTGAACTTCTTGTTTTTTACTTTTCAGGCATGGGATAAATTTTTTTAGAACTATTCAATATTTTGAACTTCCCCATTTAATTCTTTAGTAATGAGAAAAATCTAAGTTGTTTATTACCTTAGAAGTTCTCTATTTTTTACATTTAAGCTTCATAGTTTTCGTATACATCGAACTACTGCATATTTTCAATTTTGAACTTCTTGATTTTATTCTTTAGTAAGAACGAAAATCTGGGGGGGGGGGGGGTTAAACATTGAACTACTCCATTTTTTTAATTTGGACTTCTTTGTTTTTATTTGTATTAGTAACGGAAAATTCCTAGTTCGAGAATAAAAATCCTAGTTTTTTAATAAGTATCGAGCCATTTCGTTTTTTAGATTTGAATTCCTAGGGCTTTTTCAGCAGAGAAAATCCTTTTTTAATAAATTTGTGTTGAGATGTTTTTTGTTTTTTCAATTTGACTTACTTGGGATTGTAATAAATGTTCAACTTCTCCGTTATTTTAATTTGAACCTCTAGGTTTTTTCTGGAAACGACGGAAATCCACTTTTTCTATAAATTGTTGAACTCCTCTATTTTATTATTTTGAACTTCTTGGCTTTTTATTTATCAATGGAGAAAAATTCTAGTGTTGTAATAAACATCGAGCTGCCATGTTATTTAAATTTGAACTTCGAGGCTTTTTTAAGAAACGAAGAAAATCCGTTATCTTTTTTGAACGATAATCCGTACATACAAAAGTCCCAACAAGATAAGTTGCTACAACAAATGAAAACCAACTCATAGTTTTTTGTTGGTAAACAAAATACATTCTCACATGAACATATAATCGATTCATGGTTCCCATTTTTCAGCGCCATTCTTTCTTGTACACTTTCAGAACATTTTGTTGGGGGAATACAATAATTAGCGCCATACAACATCCCCTTGAACCCCTAGCATATATATCTATGAACTTCACCCATGTTTCATGTTTTTGTGCTCTGTGTTCTTCGTCGCACAACACCAAAAAAGCTTTTCACCGCGACATTTTGCTGCAAAATTCATTCAACAGTCATCATCAAATTCTGGAGAAAACACAGAATGTAAAGAAACAACGGGGAGTAAAATGTTCATACACACAGAAATGCATCGACACATTTGAGTACAAAAAAGGTCCCCGTCCCGGCCCTGTTCTTGGGCGGCAGCCTTCTTCCAGCGCCACCATGATGCACCTCCCCCCTGGCCCCGAGCTCCACCCCCATCTCCACCACTCTGGCAGATCTCTCTGACCTCCAGTCGACCTCGCGGCGGTGGGAGATGATCTTCTTCCAAGGGAAGCGGTGGCGGTTGGACATGGTTGGATGCAGCAGCGGGGAAGAATCACGGATGAGAGTCTCCAGTGCCACGATAGGAATAAACTTTTTGAACTGCTCGATTTTTTCAATTTGACCTTCTTGATTTTGTAATAAACATTGACCTTTCCCATTTTTTTAAATTTGAACCTCTAGGTTTTTTTGTAGAACAGGGAAATTCCATTTTTCTCTTTTGATAAATTTTATGTGTAAGCTTTGTGTTTTTACTACTTGGGGATGACCACAAAACACGTGAACATATACTTTTTCGTACAACCTTTAATTTTTCAGTACATCTTTTTAAGAAATACACCTTTTTACTCTACATGAACTTCAAGTTTTTTAAGACATGAACTTCGTTAGTATAAAAGTAACATTCTCCATTGGGTCATAAATACGAACACTTGTGGTGCACACAGCATGCTACATAATATGAAATTCTCTTTTCAATTTGAGTGTGAACAACACACATTTGCACACCAAGCAAGCGCATGCATGTATTTTCTGAACAAATTATGTGATGGAAACACCACCGGTTCACACACACACACATACAGAGATTCTCTTGAATCAGCAAGTACAATTTCAACAATTTTGACAGTTCGGACCATCGGTTGCAGAAGGAGGCACCGACCGCTCCTTTTTTGTCGTTGTAGGATGCCGGACGAAGGGTGTGGCGCGAGGATCCAAGCACTGACGGAGAAAGGATGTTGCTGGTGCAGTGGATGACCGCAGGAACATCGATGGAGGAGCACGGGCAACTCCAGGAAGGCGGAGCCACCGCTGGCTCTGCGAAAGAAGGTCGGAGCAACATATTCGAGGGAGGGGTGTAGTATGCGGGACCTGAGCCTCGACGGCGCTGGGGGGATGAGCCACGGGCGGTGGACAACGCCATCGCCCACCGGCAAACCTGGGATCCAGTGGTAGAAGGGATTAGGACCCACACCTGGATCTGGGAGTAGGGGATGCACCACCGCGGCGTAGGACAAGGTCAGCTGACAGTGGTTGCTGGTGCCGCTGCGGTTGAAGCAGGGAGAAGTAGCCTCCATGGTTGAAGCAGAGGAGAGGCATCCACCATAGTTGGATCCTGGTGGGGGACGGGGAGGCATGAGATCCTGGTCGGGGGCAGCGTGCGTCACTGGCGCCAGGTAGTTGCGGGAGGGCGACGGCCTTTGGGTAGGTAGGTGGGAAACGTGGGGGTCGGGTTGGCTGGCGATGGGAGGCGCGACGGGGTCCTGGGGGCGGTGGCCGGCTTGGAGGGGGCGAGGAAGGTCGGGATCGGGTGGGGATCGGCGGGAGTGGTCGAGGTGGGTGGACCGGTTCGGTAGTTCGGCAGGATCCTGTGAGCCCTATATAGGGCGTGCCGTGATCCAAATAACTATTCTAATCCTGGGATTAGAATAGTGTTGTCCTATATATATATATATATATATATATATATGCACCGTAATTTTATGTTCCGCAAGTTTTGTCTTATTTCTGACGCAAAAAGGGACCGTAAGAAAATGTATAATCGCCGTAAAAAATACTTTATGTTATGTAAAATTACAAAGGTAAAAACATAGTCTAAAGTACACATAAACTTCAAATTTTCTTGTCTTATGACCTATATTTTTATTTTCTTATGTCCAATTTCACCTAGTGAATCAATAGGAATGTAACTATTTGAATTCCAAACGTAATTTAATTATGAAATGATCGTAAGATTACCTCGGGTGAAGAATAACTTATGTTGCACCCTGGGTGATGAATAGTAACACTATATATATATATGTATAGGGTGGGTCTATTCTAACAACACCCCTTAAGACCTTATTCTGCACATCACTTTCTTATTCTGCTAACACCTCACCCCGACCCGTCTCCTTCTGCCCGCAACAGCAACCCAACCTCACCCCGCCTCCTTCTGCCCGCAACAGTGTTGGAAATATGCCCTAGAGGCAATAATAAATTGGTTATTATTATATTTCCTTGTTCATGATAATCGTTTATTATCCATGCTAGAATTGTATTGATAGGAAACTCAGATACATGTGTGGATACATAGACAACACCATGTCCCTAGTAAGCCTCTAGTTGACTAGCTCGTTGATCAATAGATGGTTACGGTTTCCTGGCCATGGACATTGGATGTCGTTGATAACGGGATCACATCATTAGGAGAATGATGTGATGGACAAGACCCAATCCTAAGCATAGCACAAGATCGTGTAGTTCGTATGCTAAAGCTTTTCTAATGTCAAGTATCATTTCCTTAGACCATGAGATTGTGCAACTCCCGGATACCGTAGGAGTGCTTTGGGTGTGCCAAACGTCACAACGTAACTGGGTGGCTATAAAGGTACACTACAGGTATCTTCGAAAGTGTCTGTTGGGTTGGCACGAATCGAGACTGGGATTTGTCACTCCGTGTAAACGGAGAGGTATCTCTGGGCCCACTCGGTAGGACATCATCATAATGTGCACAATGTGATCAAGGAGTTGATCAGGGGATGATGTGTTACGGAACGAGTAAAGAGACTTGCCGGTAACGAGATTGAACAAGGTATCGGGATACCGACGATCGAATCTCGGGCAAGTATCGTACCGCTAGACAAAGGGAATTGTATACGGGATTGATTAAGTCCTTGACATCGTGGTTCATCCGATGAGATCATCGTGGAACATGTGGGAGCCAACATGGGTATCCAGATCCCGCTGTTGGTTATAGACCGGAGAACGTCTCGGTCATGTCTGCATGTCTCCCGAACCCGTAGGGTCTACACACTTAAGGTTCGGTGACGCTAGGGTTATAGAGATATTAGTATGCGGTAACCCAAAAGTTGTTCGGAGTCCCGGATGAGATCCCGGACGTCACGAGGAGTTCCGGAATGGTCCGGAGGTAAAGAATTATATATAGGAAGTGCTATTTTGGCCATCGGGACAAGTTTCGGGGTCATCGGTATTGTACCGGGACCACCGGAAGGGTCCCGGGGGTCCACCGGGTGGGGCCACCTGCCCCGGGGGGGCACATGGGCTGTAGGGGGTGCGCCTTGGCCTATATGGGCCAAGGGAACCAGCCCCAAGAGGCCCATGCGCCAAGAGAAGAGAAAAAGGGGAGAGTCCTAAAGGGGGAAGGCACCTCCGAGGTGCCTTGGGGAGGATGGACTCCTCCCCCCCCTGGCCGCACCCTTCCTTGGAGGAAGGGGCAAGGCTGCGCCCTCCCCCTCTCCCTTGGCCCTATATATAGTGGGGGGAAGGGAGGGCAAACCAATCTAAGGCCTGGCGCCTCCCTCTCCCTCCCGTGACACATCTCCCTCCTCCCGCAGCGCTTAGCGATGCCCTGTTGGAATCCCGCTACTTCCACCACCACGCCGTCGTGCTGTTGGATCTCCATCAACCTCTCCTTCCCCCTTGCTGGATCAAGAAGGAGGAGACGTCGCTGCTCCGTACGTGTGTTGAACGCGGAGGTGCCGTCCGTTCGGCGCTAGGATCATCGGTGATTTGAATCACGACGAGTACGACTCCGTCAACCACGTTCTCTTGAACGCTTCCGCGCGCGATCTACAAGGGTATGTAGATCCACTCCTCCCTCGTTGCTAGATGACTCCATAGATAGATCTTGGTGACACGTAGGAAAATTTTGAATTTATGCTACGTTCCCCAACAGTGGTATCAGAGCTAGGTCTATGCGCAGTTTCTATGCATGAGTAGAACACAAAGTGGTTGTGGGTGTTGATTTTGTCAATTTACTTGCCGTTACTAGTCTTATCTTGATTCGGCGGCATCGTGGGATGAAGCGGCCCGGACCGACCTTACACGTACTCTTACGTGAGACTGGTTCCACCGACTGACATGCACTAGTTGCATAAGGTGGCTGGCGGGTGTCTGTCTCTCCCACTTTAGTCGGATCGGATTGGATGAAAAGGGTCCTTATGAAGGGTAAATAGCAATTGGCATATCACATTATGGTTTTGCGTAGGTAAGAAACGTTCTTACTAGAAACGCATAGCAGCCACGTAAAACATGCAAACAACAATTAGAGGACGTCTAACTTGTTTTTGCAGGGTGTGCTATGTGATGTGATATGGCCAAAAGGATGTGATGAATGATATATGTGATGTATGAGATTGATCATGTTCTTGTAATAGGTATCACGACTTGCATGTCGATGAGTATGACAACCGGCAGGAGCCATAGGAGTTGTCTTTATTTATTTATGACTTGCGTGTCAACTTAAACGTCATGTAATTACTTTACTTTATTGCTAAAGCGTTAGCCATAGTAGTAGAAGTAATAGATGATGAGACAACTTCAAGAATACACGATGATGGAGATCATGATGATGGAGATCATGGTGTCATGCCGGTGACAAGATGATCATGGAGCCCCAAGATGGAGATCAAAGGAGCTATATGATATTGGCCATATCATGTCACTATTTGATTGCATGTGATGTTTATCATGTTTATACATCTTATTTGCTTAGAACGACGGTAGTAAATAAGATGATCCCTCATTACAATTTCAAGAATGTGTTCTCCCCTAACTGTGCACCGTTGCTAAAGTTCGTCGTTTCGAAGCACCTCGTGATGATCGGGTGTGATAGATCCTTACGTTCACATACAACGGGTGTAAGACAGTTTTACACATGCAAAAACACTTAGGGTTAACTTGACGAGCCTAGCATGTACAGACATGGCCTCGGAACACAAGAGACCGAAATGTCGAGCATGAGTCGTATGGTAGATACGATCAACATGAAGATGTTCACCGATGATTACTAGTCCGTCTCACGTGATGATCGGACACGGCCTAGTTGACTCGGATCATGTAATCACTTAGATGACTAGAGGGATGTCTATCTGAGTGGGAGTTCATAAGATGAACTTAATTATCCTGAACATAGTCAAAAGGTCTTCGCAAATTATGTCATAGCTCGCGCTTCAGTTCTACTGTTTAGTTATGTTCCTAGAGAAAATTTAGTTGAAAGTTGATAGTAGAAATTATGCGGACTAGGTCCGTAAACTGAGGATTGTCCTCATTGCTTCATAGAAGGCTTATGTCCTTAATGCGCCGCTCAGTGTGCTGAACCTCGAACGTTGTCTGTGGATGTTGCGAACATCTGACATACACATTTTGATAACTACGTGATAGTTCAGTTAAACGGTTTAGAGTTGAGGCACCGAAGACGGTTTTGAAACGTCGCGAAACATATGAGATGTTTCGAGGTCTGAAATTGGGATTTCAGGCTAGTGCCCACGTCAAGAGGTATAAGACCTCCGACGATTTTCTTAGCCTACAAACTAAGGAGAAAAGCTCAATTGTTGAGCTTGTGCTCAGATTGTCTGAGTACAACAATCGCTTGAATCGAGTGGGAGTTGATCTTCCAGATGAAATAGTGATGGTTCTCCAAAGTCATTACCACCAAGCTGCTTGAGCTTCGTGATGAACTATAATATATCAGGGACATATATGATGATCCTTGAGATATTCGCGATGTTTGACACCACAAAAGTAGAAATCAAGAAGGAGCATCAATCGTTGATGGTTGGTGAAACCACTAGTTTCAAGAAGGGCAAGGGAACAAAGGGATACTTCATGAAACGGCAATTCAGCTGCTGCTCTAGTGAAGAAACCCAAGGTTGAACCCAAACCCGAGACTGAGTGCTTCTGTAATAAGGGGAACAACCACTGGAGCAGAATTACCCTAGATACTTGGTGGATGAGAAGGCTGGCAAGGTCGATAGAAGTATATTGGATATACATTGTGTTGATGTGTACTTTACTAGTACTCCTAGTAGCACCAGGGTATTAGATACCGGTTCGGTTGCTAAGTGTTAGTAACTCGAAACAAAAGGCTACGGAATAAACGGAGACTAGCTAAAGGTGAGCTGACGATAAGTGTTGGAAGTGTTTCCAATGTTGATATGATCAAGCATCGCACGCTCCCTCTACCATCGAGATTGGTGTTTGCGTTGAGCATAGACATGATTGGATTATGTCTATCGCAATACGGTTATTCATTTAAGGAGAATAATGGTTACTCTGTTTATTTGAATAATACCTTCAATGGTCTTGCACCTAAAATGAATGGTTTATTGAATCTCGATCGTAGTGATACGCATGTTCATGCCAAAAGATATAAGATAGTACCACCTACTTGTGGCACTGCCACATAAGTCATATCGGTATAAAACGCATGAAGAAGCTCCATGTTGATGGATCTTTGGACTCACTCATTTTTGAAAAGTTTGAGACATGCGAACCCTGTTTGTTGGTAGATATGCATGAAGAAACTCTATACAGATGGATCGTTTGGACTCACTTGATTTTGAATCACTTGAGACATGCAAATCATACCACATGGGCAAGATGACTGAAAGCCTCGTTTTCAGTAAAATGGAAATAGAAAGCAACTTGTTGGAAGTAATACATTTTGATGTGTGCAGTCCAATGAGTGCTGAGGCGTGTAGTGGTACATTTTGATGTGTGCAGTCCAATGAGTGCTGAGGCGTGTAGTGGATATCGTTATGTTCTTACTTCACAGATGATTTGAGTAGATGTTGAGTATATTTACTTGATGAATCACGAGTCTGAATTATTGAAAGGTTCAAGTAATTTCAGGGTGAAGTTGAAAGATTGTCGTGACAAGAGGATAAAATATCTATGATATGATCATAGAGATGAATATCTGAATTACGAGTTTGGCACAGAATTAAGACATTGTGGAAATTGTTTCACAACTAATACAGCCTGGAACACCATAGTGTGATGGTGTGTTCGAACATCATAACTGCACCCTATTGGATATGATGCATACCATGATGTCTCTTATCGAATTACCATGATAGTTTATGGGTTAGGCATTAGAGACAACCACATTCACTTTAAATAGGGCACCATGTAATTCCGATGAGATGACACCATATGAACTATGGTTTAGAGAAACCTAAGCTGTCATTTCTTAAAAGTTTGGGGCTGCGACGCTTATGTGAAAAGGTTTCAGGCTGATAAGCTCAAACCCAAAGCGGATAAATGCATCTTCATAGGACACCCAAAACAGTTGGGTATACCTCCTGTCTCAGATTCGAAAGCAATAAGGGATTGTTTCTAGAATCAGGTCCTTTCTCGAGGAAAAGTTTCTCTCGAAAGAATTGAGTGGGAGGATGGTGGAGACTTGATGAGGTTATTAAACCATCTCTTCAACTAGTGTGTGGCGGGGCACAGGAAGTTGTTCCTGTGGCACCTACACCAATTGAAGTGGAAGCTTGTGATAGTGATCATGAAACTTCATATCAAGTCACTACCAAACCTCGTAGGATGACAACGATGCATACTACTTCAGAGTGGTACGTAATCCTGTCTTGGAAGCCATGTTGCTAGACAACAATGAACCTACGAGCTATGGAGAAGCGATGATGGGCCTGGATTCCAAAATGGCTCGAGGCCATATAATCCGAGAGAGGATCCATATATGAAAACAAAGTGTAGACTTTGGCAGAACAGCTCGATGGTCGTAAGGCTGTTGAGTGAAGATGGATTTTAAAAGGAAGACGGACAATGATGGTAAGTATTACCATGAAGAAAGCTTGACTTGTCGTTAAGATGTTTTCCGACAAGTTCAAGGAGTTGACTACGATGAGACTTTCTCACTCGTAGCGATGCTAAGAGTCTGTTGGAATTATATTAGCGATTACTGCATTATTTATGAAATCTTGCAGATAGGATGTCAAAACATTGTTTCCTCGACGATTTTCTTGAGGAAAGGTTGTATGTGATACAACCGGAAGGTTTTGTCAATCCTGAGAGATGCTAATAAGTATGCAAAGCTCCAGCAATCCTTCTAAGGACAGGAGTAGGCATCTCGGAGTTGGAATGTATGCTTTGATGAGATGATCAAAGATTTTGGGTGTATACAAAGTTTATGAGAAACTTGTATTTCCAAAGAAGTGAGTGGGAGCACTATAGAATTTCTGATGAGTATATGTTGTTGACATATTATGGATCAGAAATGACGTAGAATTTCTGGAAAGCATATAGGGTTATTTGGAAAGTGTTTTTCAATGGAAAGCCTGGATTAAGCTACTTGAACATTGAGCATCAAGATCTATAAGGATAGATCAAAACGCTTAATGGTACTTTCAAATGAGCACATACCTTGACATGATCTTGAAGGTGTTCAAGATGGATCAATCAAAGGAGTTCTTTCCTGAGTTGTAAGGTATGAAGTTAAGACTTAAAGCTCGACCACGGCAGAATAGAGAGAAAGGACGAAGGTCGTCCCCTATGCTTAAGACATAGGCTCTATAGTATGCTATGCTGTGTACCGCACCTGAAGTGTGCCTTGCCATGAGTCAGTCAAGGGGTACAAGAGTGATCCAAGAATGGATCACAGTACAGCGGTCAAAGTTATCCTTAGTAACTAGTGGACTAAGGAATTTTCTCGGTTATGGAGGTGATGAAGAGTTCGACGTAAAGAGTTACGACGATGCAAGCTTAACACCTATCCGGATAGCTCTGAGTAGAGATACCGGATACGTATAATGGAGCAACAATTTAGAATAACTCCAAGTAGAACAGTTATTTGAAATGGCTCCAAATAGAGCGTGGTAGCTGCATCTAGGAGATGACATAAAGATTTGTAAAGCACACACGGATCTGAAAGGTTCAGACCCGTTGACTAAAACCTCTCTCACAAGCAACATGATCAAACCCAGAACTCATTGAGTGTTAATCACATAGTGATGTGAACTAGATTAGTGACTCTAGTAAACTCTTT
Source organism: Triticum urartu (assembly GCF_056163025.1). Taxonomy (NCBI): domain Eukaryota; kingdom Viridiplantae; phylum Streptophyta; class Magnoliopsida; order Poales; family Poaceae; genus Triticum; species Triticum urartu. The sequence continues at coordinate 226,010,553 of NC_141878.1, forward strand.
GGATGTTGGTCACATGGCGATGTGACCTGTGAGTATTAATCACATGGCGATGTGAACTAGATTATTGACTCTAGTGAAAGTGGGAGACTGTTGGAAATATGCCCTAGAGGCAATAATAAATTAGTTATTATTATATTTCCTTGTTCATGATAATCGTTTATTATCCATGCTAGAATTGTATTGATAGGAAACTCAGATACATGTGTGGATACATAGACAACACCATGTCCCTAGTAAGCCTCTAGTTGACTAGCTCATTGATCAATAGATGGTTACGGTTTCCTGGCCATGGACATTGGATGTCGTTGATAACGGGATCACATCATTAGGAGAATGATGTGATGGACAAGACCCAATCCTAAGCATAGCACAAGATCGTGTAGTTCGTATGCTAAAGCTTTTCTAATGTCAAGTATCATTTCCTTAGACCATGAGATTGTGCAACTCCCGGATACCGTAGGAGTGCTTTGGGTGTGCCAAACGTCACAACGTAACTGGGTGGCTATAAAGGTACACTACAGGTATCTCCGAAAGTGTCTGTTGGGTTGGCACGAATCGAGACTGGGATTTGTCACTCCGTGTAAATGGAGAGGTATCTCTGGGCCCACTCGGTAGGACATCATCATAATGTGCACAATGTGATCAAGGAGTTGATCACGAGATGATGTGTTACGGAACGAGTAAAGAGACTTGCCGGTAACGAGATTGAATAAGGTATCGGGATACCGACGATCGAATCTCGGGCAAGTATCGTACCGCTAGACAAAGGGAATTGTATACGGGATTGATTAAGTCCTTGACATCGTGGTTCATCCGATGAGATCATCGTGGAACATGTGGGAGCCAACATGGGTATCCAGATCCCGCTGTTGGTTATTGACCGGAGAACGTCTCGGTCATGTCTGCATGTCTCCCGAACCCGTAGGGTCTACACACTTAAGGTTCGGTGACGCTAGGGTTATAGAGATATTAGTATGCGGTAACCCGAAAGTTTTTTGGAGTCCCGGATGAGATCCCGGACGTCACGAGGAGTTCTAGAATGGTCCGGAGGTAAAGAATTATATATAGGAAGTGCTATTTCGGCCATCGGGACAAGTTTCGGGGTCATCGGTATTGTACCGGGACCACCGGAAGGGTCCCGGGGGTCCACCGGGTGGGGCCACCTGCCCCGGGGGGGCACATGGGCTGTAGAGGGTGCGCCTTGGCCTATATGGGCCAAGGGCACCAGCCCCAAGAGGCCCATGCGCCAAGAGAAGAGAAAAAGGGGAGAGTCCTATAGGGGGAAGGCACCTCCGAGGTGCCTTGGGGAGGATGGACTCCTCCCCCCCTTGGCCGCACCCTTCCTTGGAGGAAGGGGCAAGGCTGCGCCCTCCCCCTCTCCCTTGGCCCTATATATAGTGGGGGGAAGGGAGGGCAAACCAATCTAAGGCCTGGCGCCTCCCTCTCCCTCCCGTGACACATCTCCCTCCTCCCGCAGCACTTAGCGAAGCCCTGTTGGAATCCCGCTACTTCCACCAGCACGCCGTCGTGCTGTTGAATCTCCATCAACCTCTCCTTCCCCCTTGCTGTATCAAGAAGGAGGAGACATCGCTGCTCCGTACGTGTGTTGAACGCGGAGGTGCCGTCCGTTCGGCGCTAGGATCATCGGTGATTTGAATCACGACGAGTACGACTCCATCAACCCCGTTCTCTTGAACGCTTCCGCGCGCGATCTACAAGGGTATGTAGATCTACTCCTCCCTCGTTGCTAGATGACTCCATAGATAGATCTTGGTGACACGTAGGAAAATTTTGAATTTATGCTACGTTCCCCAACAGTGGTATCAGAGCTAGGTCTATGCGTAGTTTCTATGCACGAGTAGAACACAAAGTGGTTGTGGGCGTTGATTTTGTCAATTTACTTGCCGTTACTAGTCTTATCTTGATTCGGCGGCATCGTGGGATGAAGCGGCCCGGACCGACCTTACACGTACTCTTACGTGAGACTGGTTCCACCGACTGACATGCACTAGTTGCATAAGGTGGCTGGCGGGTGTCTGTCTCTCCCACTTTAGTCGGATCGGATTCGATGAAAAGGGTCCTTATGAAGGGTAAATAGCAATTGGCATATCACGTTATGGTTTTGCGTAGGTAAGAAACGTTCTTACTAGAAACCCATAGCAGCCACATAAAACATGCAAACAACAATTAGAGGACGTCTAACTTGTTTTCGCAGGGTGTGCTATGTGATGTGATATGGCCAAAAGGATGTGATGAATGATATATGTGATGTATGAGATTGATCATGTTCTTGTAATAGGTATCACGACTTGCATGTCGATGAGTATGACAACCGGCAGGAGCCATAGGAGTTGTCTTTATTTATTTATGACCTGCGTGTCAACTTAAACGTCATGTAATTACTTTACTTTATTGCTAAAGCGTTAGCCATAGTAGTAGAAGTAATAGATGACGAGACAACTTCAAGAAGACACGATGATGGAGATCATGATGATGGAGATCATGGTGTCATGCCGGTGACAAGATGATCATGGAGCCCCAAGATGGAGATCAAAGGAGCTATATGATATTGGCCATATCATGTCACTATTTGATTGCATGTGATGTTTATCATGTTTATACATCTTATTTGCTTAGAACGACGGTAGTAAATAAGATGATCCCTCATTACAATTTCAAGAATGTGTTCTCCCCTAACTGTGCACCGTTGCTAAAGTTCGTCGTTTTGAAGCACCACGTGATGATCGGGTGTGATAGATCCTTACGTTCACATACAACGGGTGTAAGACAGTTTTACACATGCAAAAACACTTAGGGTTAACTTGACGAGCCTAGCATGTACAGACATGGCCTCGAAACACAAGAGACCTAGTGAATCAATAGGAATGTAACTATTTGAATTCCAAACGTAATTTAATTATGAAATGATCGTAAGATTACCTCGGGTGAAGAATAACTTATGCTGCACCCTGGGTGATGAATAGTAACATTATATATATGTATAGGGTGGGTCTATTATAACAACACCCCTTAAGACCTTATTCTGCACATCACTTTCTTATTCTGCTAACACCTCACCCCGACCCGTCTCCTTCTGCCCGCAACAGCAACCCAACCTCACCCCGCCTCCTTCTGCCCGCAACAGCACCCCACCCCACCCCGCACCCACCACCTTCTCCTCTGTGCCGGCCCACCCCAAACCACCATCCACCGCCGGTTCCAATTTCCTCCGGCGCGCCACCCCCTTACACCCCCGATGCCAACTCCTCCCACCTCCCTCCGCCGCTCGGATCCAACCTACCAGCCCCGCACCCCCCGGCGACTAGGACGGATCTGGTAGACCCCCCGCCCCTAGCCACCTTCCGGATCCCTGGTGGTCGCCTGCCCCTTAGCCTCCGCACGGGTCCACGCCGCCCAACCCACCCCACGCGGCCGTGCGGGACGACCACAATGACACTAGAGGCAATTCTTCCTTCCCTCTCTTATTTCCTTCTTCTTCGTCCTAACTTCTTCGGCCACCATACCCCTTCTCGGCCCCGCCGCGCGGCCACCCTCCCCCGCGGCCACCACCGTACCCCTCCAGGCTCCAGATCTGGTGGGATCCGCACCGCCCAGGCCCTCCACTAGGTCCTCCCCTTGCAGTCCAGCCAGCCCGGACTTGAAGTGCGCCGGCGCACAGGACGAGAGCGCAGTTCGCTCGACAACTGCTCGTGGTTCGGCGCGGGCTAGCTGCAGTGCGAAGAGCCATGACGTACAATTTTTTGGATTCTGAATTTCAACAAGGTCATCACCCCTGACCACCTTCATCCTCTGCCGTAAAAATGAGATCCAGCTCACTGCGGCTTGGAGTTCACTTTTTTGTGTTTTTCAGATTTTTGCTGTTGATCTAGTGAATTCAGTGTAGTGAATTTTCTAATGTTGTTCGATTCCTTCATGCAGTTCGCTGGATGATGTGTGCCTTACACTTCACCTCCCACATGAGTGCCAATGGAGCACTGCCTACAAAAAGCCTTGGAGCCATGCGTGGGAAGAGTGGTTCTGCAGGCACGCTCAAAGCTTTCCGGCGGCACGACATGCAATGCACTCGCTTAAGCACGTGGTTTGGCAGGCACGTTATTTGAAGTGGGTTGGCATGGTCTTGAAGTGCGGGCATGTATGTTCGTGATGTGCGCCGTGTTTCTTGTAGTGGACGAGCACCCCGACGGCCAAAGCTGTGCGTGCTCATCTTGATGGCACTCTTGTGTCGACCTCGTGCAATGCAGTTCCTGGACATGACTCGTGGTCCGAAGGCTCAGTGTGCAGTGCAGCTCATATTGTGCTTTAGTACGTTTCAGGCCAAAAAGGAAACTGGAAAAGTTTCTTGTTTCGCTCTTGTTTGTGACAAGAATTTGGTGCCTCACTTCTGTTAATAAAACCACAAGCAGTATTCTTACTTTTTCGATGCGGTTCACTTGTACTTTTTTATATGCAAGAAAAAGGAAGCATCATGTGCATGCAGTTCCTTTTGTATATGCCTACAATGCGGTGTGTGTGTATGTCTTGCAGTACACCCCATCAGTCATGTGTCTTTTTAGAAGACAATTTGTATTGTCGCATGTGGCCATTTCACTTGTTTTCTGTATGCTTGCAATGCGGTGTATGTACGTTTGCAGTGCACTCTTGTGGTTCCCTTTGTAAAACAATAAAAAATCAACACAGAAAAGAAGTTCGTTTCTTTTTAGATGAAGTCCACTAGTTTCTGCCATGCGATTCACTTTCACCAACCAAAACAATGCAGTTCTCTAGTCTGGGCCACGCGGTTCACTAACTTTGACCATGAGGTTCACAAATAAGCGTAAAAAAGGTTTGAAAAAAGAGAAAACTCACGGGGTTCACTTGCCCGTCCGATGCAGTGCGGTTTTCATTCTGAAGCAATGCGGTCGGCCGTATGATGTTCATCCCGTAAGTGCAAAACAATTGTTACGGAAGCAAAAAAAAGTAATGTGGTTCACTTCTTGATAGTGTTGTGGTTCATTTACACCCGATGTGAAGTGCACTCTACTTTCTTGTCCTTGAAAAAATTACGTTTGAATAAAAGAAACCATGCAGTTCTCTTACCCGTTTGATGCAGTGCGGTTTTTCGTCCGATGTAGTGCGGTTTTCAGTCGGATGAAGTACCCACATCGATTTGGGTGTCGCGAAAAACAGTGTCCGCATTTTGGTAAATTCGAAATTCCTCTTAAATCGTAAAGAATTAGAGAGAGTGTTCTACATGAAAAAGTTGTGCCTCGTCGATATATTTCCAACGGCGTATAATTTGAATCATTTCGACCAGCGGTTTGTAAAAATTTCACAAAAAACGACTGCTACCACTCGTCGTCCGCCGCATCATTTTCAAAATTAACTTAAAACTGTAAGGAATCTCAATACCATTTCTACATATGAAAGATGCGCCTTGTCCACAGCTGTCCAAAGACGTATTACATGCCTCGTTTCGACAAACAGTTCAAAAACTAGAGAAAAAACAGTAAAGAAAATTTCAAAAATTTCAAAAAAACATAATTCCGCGATTTAGTAAATTTGAAACTGCTCTTAAACTGTAACGAATTATAGAAAATAATATATATGAAAAAGATGCGCCTCGACGATATCTTTCCAACAGCGTATCATTTGCTTTATCCAATGAGCGGTTTAGAAAAAATCATAAAAATACGCTCGCTGCCACTCGTCACCCGCCGCACCATTTTTGAAACTGCTCTTAAACCGCGAGGAATTTCGAAACGTGTTCAACATGGCGAATTTGCGCATAATCCATAGATTTCCAACGGTATATTATATGTCTCGTTCCGATAAACGGTTAAAAATTATAGTGAAAATAGTACCGAAAAAACATCGCGCGCAGTTTTTTCCGACACGAAGTTCACTAGTCTGTATTGCAGTGCTCTTGCTATAGAAAATGCAGTGCTCTCGCGTTGAGTGTGCTGTGCGGAAGTGTTGTCAGAATAACTATTCTGGTTCTGCCACTCATCGTCCGCCGCATCATTTTCAAAATTAAATTAAAACTGTATATATATATATATATGTTAGCACTATTCTGATTCTGGGATCAGAATAAGTATTCTGATCACAGAGCGCCTATATAGGAGGCGACGGGGTCTTCCTGAGATCGCGAACTGCCCCAATCTCCCGCACCTTCCTCCCCTACCCCGATTCTCCCGCTGCCACAAGCTCAATGCGCGCCAGCCTACCCCGTACCCGGCTGCCACGCCGCCCTCATCCCTATATCCGTCCGCCGCGCCACCCTCGTCCCCGGATCCGGCTGGCACGCCGCCGCCGCCCCCGTTTTCGGCCGTTGCACCGTCCCACCACCACCTCCTTTGAGCACCACCGGCTCCCGTCCTTGGATTGGTTTGTCGCCCGACACCCATACCACTACTGCCAACCTCGCCGCCCCATGATCCAAGCACCACCGCCATCGCCATCCGCCTGAACCACAACCACGGATCGACAGAGACCCCGCACTCTACTCCGGCGCGATTCACAGCCCGCCTCATGTTCCCCACCGGCTCGCCCTGCTGCCTCCCCCGTGCTCCCCACCAGCGCACCCTTTTCCCATCCGGTCGTCCCCCATGCTTACTTCGCCACCACCTACAGCTATAGGAAGCCTCGGCCTGCAGCTCACCGGCGCACCCCGTCCCCGTCTGCCATGCCTACATCGGCACCACCTGCAGCTAGAGGAGTTCTCAGTCTGCAGCTACTGGAGGCATTGGCCTAGAGCTAGGTGGTACATCCGTCAGAGTGGAAGCAGCGGGAGGACAGATGACCATACCTCACTGCCATCACCCGCCAAGCCTGATGCCCTTCTTGAGGAGCACTAGCAAACTTGGGGCACTTCACACTTCCGAGGACTAGATAGAGGATGGGATGCGAATTGTGATGCAACTGCCGCATCTCAAGCGACATGGCGGCGACAGTGGCTCGACCGTAACACAGCGGCTGCAGCTCGACGGTAATGACGCGTAGGCGGCTCCGTTGGACGTAACATGGTGGCGGCGACGGAGGCGGCAGCTTGACGGCGACGCAACTGCTGCAGCTCAATAGCAACGAGGGCACAACGGCTCAACGATCGGCTACTTTTATGATCGATGTAGCATGCCTCTCTCTAATTTTTGGTGCGATAAGTTTCAGAGTATAGAGAAACAAGGAAGTTCATTGGACCCTTCTGTACGTTTGTTGGTGAGTAGCAGAAGTCTGTTGGATGGGATGGATAGTGAACGAAGGCACTACAGACGAGCCGCATAACAAGAATACTACTTCCATCAGTTTCGAGTATGTGTGGTCCTCTGTTTTCTATTCTTCCGAGAAATTCTTGGATTGTTCTATTTGCAATGTATTTCCTTGGTTCACTACTTCTCCTTGTTTCTTGTAGTGGGGCATCCACTTATGATGTTCCATGCAAAAATTTCTGAAGCTATCTACTGGTGCACCTCCTTCCCCCATGTTGTTAGCTGCTACTGCACATTGCACCTGCTTGACGTCATGGCTCCTTGCTAGCTGTTGTTGGTGTGTGTGAAACGTACAAAAATGTTTGGTGTTATGCTTTGGTAGAAACCTTTTTAATCAGTGTACAGTTCAAGTTTAGCACATAAATCTTATGTTTTGCCAGAAAACGATATATCTTATGTTTTCTGGTTGAAAAATGGGCGTTCTTTGTGTGCTTGTTGTAATGGTTGTGATAAGCCATTTTTTCTGTTTCATATGGTATTACATGCAAAATAAGGAGACAAATACAAACGTTTCAAAAATCATATTTTTTAATTTTCTTATAGAAAAAAAAAGAAATTCAATAAAAAAATAAAGGTATTGAAAAAAAGTATATGCATTTTGACGAGAGACAAATCAGTACGAAGAAGTTCAACAATTATTGCCCTGCCGGTTCATGTTTTATATACTTCACAAAATGATGCACGCCTATTTTTCTCTCTCAAAGAGTGTGTGTTCAAGTGTATTTTTAGCACTACACGCATATCCAAAAACCAAACTTGGTACACCCACCCTCATGTTTTGAAGTAAAGAAAACGTAAGAAGTAAAACACATGTGGGGATTCATGAAAAAAATGAGTTCATCAAAACTGAATTTTGGAAGTTCACTCGCAAAAACGAGAAAAGTGCATGAAAAAAGAATGGGTAAAAGACGTAGTCTGGAATTTCTCTACTTCTTTGGTTGATACAAAAAGAATGCAGAAACAGAAGTTTAAAATAAAAAAAATGTGCAACTCGAAGTCAACAACAATAAAAACCTAAAAAGTGTGTGCATGTTGACAGAGACAATCTATACACAGAAGTTCAAATATTATTGCCCCGCAACTTCATGTCTTCACAAGATGTACCACTATTTTCTTCTCCCTCAAAAAGAGTGTATTTTCAGCACTACAATAGATCCAATACCCCGAAGAAAGTTATGGGAAAAATATAGGAAGTCCAGAGAGGTTGGGGACAAAAGGGTTTCTGTAACGAATTTTTTTATTCCTATGCGAAGTCCAGAGAGGTTGGTGAAGAGCATTTCATTCCCGTATACTCCCTATTTTTAAAGAGATGAAGTACAAAAACAAGAAAATGAGAAGTTCAGATTGTTCAACTTTTATAAAAAGACTTAGATATTTTTCCTATTACTATAAGAATAAAACGAAGAAGTTTAAATTAAAATAAATAGAGCAGTTCAAAATTTATAGAGAAAAAAATGGATTTTCCCCGTTTCTACACACAAAAAAACGCTAGAGGTTCAAACTTAAATAATGGAGAAGTTCAATGTTTTTTACAATACCGAAGTAAAATTAAATAAACTGAGGAGTTCAAAAAGATTATAAAGACAGAATTTCCCACTTTTCAAAAAAGACCTAGAAGTTCAAATTTAAATGTGGTTCGATATTTATTACCTAACTAGGACTTTTCGTGTTACTAATTAATAACACCTACAAGTCCTAATTAAAAAAAAGAAGTTGTTTGATGTTTATAAAAAACACAAATTTTCCCTAATATTGAAGATTAAAATCAAGAAGTTCAATTTTAAAAAACAGAGTAGTTCGATGTGTATACTAAATGTCAGGTTCTCTCGTTAATAGAGAATAGAACAAAAGAAGTTCAATTTGAAAAACTGGAGCAGTTTGATATTTGTTTGAAAAATCAGATTTTTCCTGTTACTAAAGAATAAAACCAATAAGTTCAATTCGAATTAATGAAGAAGTTCGATGTTTCTAACGAAACTCCAATTTTCACATTTCTAAAAATACATAAAGAAGTTCTAGTAAAATAGTAAGAGCGTTTCGATGTCTATAAAAATCTAAGATGTTTTCCATTACTAAAGTGAAATAGGGAGACGTTCAGATTGATAATTGTCGGAAGTTCACGTACTATGCTGCATTTTCGTATGAGAAAAGAAGAATAAAATAGCAAAGTCTAAATATTTAGTTGCTCGAAGTTCAAGTGGCCTGCCCGGAAAAGTTCAAAAACTCTTGTGAGAGAGGTTCACCGTGTATTTACATGTTCAAAAACACACACAAAAATGTTGTTTTGGTGTCTTAAAATAACCCTGTCAATCCATTACGAATTTGGAAAAAAATGCTATGCATGAAAGATGTTCTTTCTATTCAACAAATTTCCAAGGGTATATCATATTCTTATTCAAAAAATAAACGGTTAAAAAGATGTTGTATTTTTTTGGAAAAAAAAGTTTAACCGTATTAAAAAAGTTGCGTATTTTCAACAAGTTTCTAATAGTTTATCATTTGTGGAACTCCGAGGAATAGGTGAGGAATTACAAAAAAATACGTGACCGAATTCAATATGAAAACAATGAGAAGTTCAACTATTATACAAAATGTGTTGCACATAAGAATAAAGGAATACAAAACTAAACCTAAAAGGTTTGTTGTAAGAAGTTCACGTGCTCCTCCCAGCATAGTTCAAAATTCATGTGCGAGATGACAGTCGTTCATTTACATGTTAAAAAAGAGAGGCAAAAATAACATCGTGTTTGCCACTTTTAAAAATCAAAAACAATTATTTACTCAAAAATATAAAAAGGTGAAGTTCAAATTGAAATAACAGAGAAGTTCAGAGTTTATTAAAACCTAGGATTTAGCTGTTCAGAAAATAAAAAACACAACGCCATTTTTTGCACTTTTAAAAACAACTCATAAACGAAAAAATGGTTGCCAGAAGTTCAAGTGCTCGGCGAGGAAAAGTTGAAAAATTCTTGTGAGAGAGGTTCACCGTGTATTTAGATGGCCAAAATACATAAAAATGATGTTGTTTTTTGTGTTTTAAAATAATTCTCTCAAACGAGAGAGAAGTTCAAAGTGATAACAACCGGAAGTTCACGTACTTCATGGTATGTATTTCATATAACAGACATGCCCCAGAAGTTCAACTGCTTCACAAAGTGTAAAAAACAGCACGTCAAAAAACAACACATCAAAAACAGAGTGAAGTTAAAACAAACATGTCTGAGAAATTCAACTACTTAACGCAGTGCATTTCCATTCGCAATGAAGATAGAAATCATGATCTCGTCATTTTCCAATTTACTTCAAAACGGTAGGAATATCATTTGTGTAAGTTCAAGTCCTTGGTCGGAGAAAGTTAAGAAAATATTGTGAGAGGGGTTTGTACAAAAGGAATATCATTTGTGTGACACTAACAAATGGATGAGAAAATTACAAACCAAAATACGTCAAAGAAGTTCAACGTGAAAACAACAGGAAGTTCAACTACTACACTAAATGAATTTCAGATGAATTTTTTTAAAATCATCACTAGTATGAAGAAATGATCATCACGGGAAATTTGCGTGTTTACAATAACTTTCCATCGGTATATCACTTGCTCAATTCCGGTGAGTGGATGGAGAGCTACGAGAAAAAACACACGTGAAAAACAGAGTGAAGTTCAAGTCTTCATGCGGTGCATTTTCGAAGAATCTATTTCGCGATAAAGGCAGAACGCATGATCTCGCCATTTTTGAATTTACTTGAAAACAGCTAGGAATCAGAGAAAACCATTAACATGAGGAAGTTTCACATTTTCCGTATCTTTTTAGCGGTATATTATTTGCCCCATTCCGATAAAGTTTGTAGAAATTACAGCAGAAATACGTTTTTAGCCATTTTCAAAATTGACTTAAAACCATAATGAATTGGGAGAAACAATATATACCAAAAAGTTTTGCATTTTCCCAAGCTTTTCCACTCCATATCATTTGTTGCATTCGGAAGTACGGTTAAAAATTAGCTCAAAAATATGAAGTCGGTGGAACTTGTACCATTTTCTAAATTACTTTTAAACCGTTCAAAATTAGAAAAAAACTTTTAACATGAAAAAGTAGCACATTTCCATAAGCTTTCCAACGCCATATCATTTACCTCAATTGGATTAGCCATTTAGAAATCACATCAAAAATACAAACTCGGCTGTTCGGTATGCGAAATTTTACGATTTGCCAAATTACTCTTTATCCATAGGGAATTAGAGAAAACGCTCAACATGTGGAAGGAGCGGTTTTGCGGAAGCTTTCCAACGCCATATTATTTGCCTCATTCCGATAAACGGTTTAGAAATGCGATTGAAAATACGATTCACATTTTTTGTATGACGAAAAAACAGTTTTCGAAACTGCTCTTAAACCGCTTACATTTTGCCAAAACCTTGACTTGGGTCATGATACTGGTGTCCATAGATTTCCAACGGTGTATCGCAAGCCCCATTTGGACAATGTTGGCGGAAGTTCAAGCTAGCATAGGGGGAAGTTCAAGTCGAACAACTCAGTCAGTAAAATTGCAAAAAACGCAATTTCATCATGACCCGAGAGCAAAATCCGCCAACGAGCGAGATTCCTATTTAAAACTAGTATTTAGTTGCTAAAAATGTTTCTAGATTACACTAACATCATATAGAACACGACTAACCAGAATAATTCGTGTGGGAAGCCACTGTTGCGAAGATAGCCCGAAGGTCAGGTTCGTACAGAGGGAAGTTCAGGTGCGTTACTAACACAGTTCAGGTTGTGATCAGAATAGTGCTTATATATATATGTACAAGTACAAGGCGGTCGGCATCGACCTCCAGTACACCGCCGGTCGTCCCGACATAGATCAGAAGGTTGTCGTCGCCCAGTTGTGTGTGCTCCATCATGTCCTCATCTACCACTACTGCATGGCCATAGAGGCTTGCGACCGTTTCAACAAGTTTGTCGACAACACCGACTACAAGTTCGCCATGGTGGAAACCACCGACGATGTAAAATCACTCAGGGTTACGGGCTTGGCCTACCAGAACCTTGTCAAAATGCGTGAGCATTGCAGGGTCCAGGGCAGCACGAAGAAGGACTCCCTAGTTGAACTTGCCACGGCCATCATCGACCTGTACTACGAAAATATGAAGCAGGATGCCAACAGAACACGTCCCGTATCCTGGCATGGAGCCTGGATGCGGCAACTGGATGAACCTCACCTCAGGTTCGCGGCCAAGAGCGTGTACACATGCTATGAGATGCATAGGTGGATCGTTGACATGAGAAAGTGCCTTGTTACGGAGATCGACGAGGCCGGATTGAGCCACAACCAGAGCAAGCGTCACAAGAAGTAGATGATGATCAGATGATCGTTTATCCTAGTAAATCATGCATGTAAGATACAGTTTACTTTGGTGTGTGGAAATGTCATGTGTGTAGTAGCCACCTATATAATTATGCATGTAATAGTTTACTTTGGTGTGTGCAAATGCCAGGGTTGTAGTAGCCACCTATGTAAGTGGATGTTTAATTTGGTTATGCAACCATGTCCTTATAAGTGTGTATATATATGTTGTTGTTTTGTCTGCAATCCCATCACACAACACACACACACACACATCTTATTAGCAGCAATCGGCTGTGTTATTATCGGTCTTCGCACACATTTCTGATTACAAACCTATTTGCCGCGTATCACACACATCTTGTTATATTGAACCATTTCTGTTCTCTTGTCTCAACACAAACAGTTCATCCGAGTGAACCGCATGCCGTATATCGCACACACCTTGATCTGGCTGACCATTTCTTTTGTGTTGCCTAATCATGAACAGTTCATCCGAGTGAACCGTATGCTGCATATCACACACACCTTCATCTAGCTGCCCATTTCTTTTGTTACTCCTCATCGCAAACAGTTAATTGAACTAAATTATATGCCCTGCATCGCACACGCAACTAAAATTTGAACCATGTTTGATGCATCTTTCATTGTAAACGTTTTGCACCTTTTTTGACGGTCTTTTTACACCACCGTTTATGATTATTGCATTGCACATAGTTTCGTCGAAGGGTCTCTGATCGTAGTGTCGTGTTAGCAGCATCCTACAGTAGTGTCATGATGAAAAATGGACATATCAGCAAGCATACATACGTATGAGCACTCCAAGAGGTAAACTTTGAGTAAACATGATGAATGTAGACGAATACCTATCGCTTGCAAAGAACTGAGCACATAGAAGAAACTTGAGAGAGAGGAACACTCAAACAAAGACAAATACTGAAAGTAATGCAAGAAGAGATGAAACCAGTGATGCTCGATGATAATAAAGGATTTGTTCGACCAGTTCACACTTCTGTGAAAGTGCTATGTCTACTTAGTGGAACTTGTGATATAACACATGAGAAAATCTCTCTTCGTCCTATTCTCCGCGACCTAAAGTTCCTCGAATTCCAATCGATTACTCTCAGTAGATTCTCCGAGGCAATCTCCAAGCCTTCATAAACTTGTCCTTGGCCAACCACAATGACTCTTGGTTGCTCGGATCGATGGCTAATCGTGTAGTGGATGCAGAGTCCACAAGAGTAATAGGCACAAGTTTCATTTCAATCTAGTTCTTTGTGATGCTCAATCACTTAACATATTTTAGGCTCTTGGGTTTTCTCTCTAGGATTCTATCAATTTTTTCGATGGAGTGAGTTACTCAGATAAACTCTTGTCGGATCAAATGGAGCAGCCAAATGTTGCAGGTTGGGGTGAGGCGGCTATTTATAGCTGGAGAAATCTCAAGGTGTGAAATGACCAATACGGCCACTCGTCACCTAATGACCAACTGACACATGGAATAACAATCACACTTTAAATTTAGCCCACAAATCACTTGAGAAACAAATAAAGTCAATTCAAATGCCATTGATTCTTTCTCTATGTCCCGGAGACTATCATCTCAGACTCGGAGAGTAGTCACTCTTCTCGTGATATGCCATGTGTCGTATTTACGGTGCGCTGGTGTTGGGTCGTTGTTAGATTACTTCCTTTGGTGATCCAAAAATGGAGCAGAAAGATTCTCACCTATTTCCTAGAGGTGACCGTGAGCTATCGAACCCACGGGAGGAAGGCCCTCCTTCAAGCTAAGGTCTCAAGGAAGCTTTTGTTAAATAACAATTCCAGCTTTTAGCCGGATCAAATTCAATCAAACTGAAGGGGGATACTTATAATAAAAATAGGCATGGTTATGAGGTATTCATGCCATATATTTGTGTTGGGACCAGATAAGATCTTATTTTGTGGGCTGGAAGTCACCCAACGAGATGTGCTTGATACAAACCAAAATGGGGGATGTGTCTAAATTACGTCTTGACCAACATGTGTCCTGCATCAAGAGTCAGTTGTTCAACTGAAGGCCATATCCATCTCGCGGTGTTTCCTCGATAATTAAAATTGCAATAATCAGACAAGAGTTTTGGGCGTTTAATAACTACACCTCTTGAATCCCCAGAGATAGGATCTGTGTTATCGTACTAAAACTTTCTAGCACTGGTGTTCGGAATAACATTTCATGGTCTCTCTGCCCTTTAGCCTCTCTGCGGCCCATCCACCATGATCCTGGGTACCTATAGGGATGAAGAACGTAGATGAGACAAGAGACATCTATGGAACAATTTTATTCCACACATAAAGGACATTAATTCAAAGCCCTTCCATTGATCCCCATAACAAATACGTTGGGTTGCAAGGCTGTTGCATCAACCCACACCTTACCTAACTACTCACACATGGATATCGAAACACGTGAACAACACACCGTAGAACACATCATGAGGGTAGATTGATTGACAATATGTCTTATAGTGGATGCCGTGTGTGATACACGTTTACAAGTATGATCTAGTGGAGGAAGAACTATGGTGGCGATGGATATGGTGGCTATGGAGATGGGAAATGGCGATGGCTAGGGTTGATTAAGATGGAATGAAGATGACTCTGTTCTGGCTCCGCACACGGTTGTTCCGTTGACATTTTAGCGTCAGCCCCTTTATAAAAGTTGTTCAGGTGGATGAGGAGCATCGATTTCCACGCCATAAGACCACCCATGTGAGCGATCACGGTCGCGGTCGCATGAAACATCGTATTCTCCTCTAGAATTGATTCAAGTGCAGGAGACAGAAGCCATAGGACATACCTTCACGGTCATGAATGTACACGCTTCTCTTCCTTAAGCTTGCATTCCTCGTTGTCTGGCCCAAGGGGCAAAAGAAAAGAACGAAAGAAAGCTTATTCTGTTTTTGGTTTTTTGGGGTTTCAAAAACTAACATGCAAATGAAAAATCAAAACGGCAAAAATGAAAGCAAATAAAAAAAGCAAAGTGTTGGAACAAACCAACGGAGTGTATTGAAGCTCAACAAACCACTTGCAAAGCATTTGTCTTGGTTGCATGAAACATCGTCTTCTGCTCTAGAATTGCTGGCACGCCTCCTCCTAATTTCTTCTATCTCCTCACTTACACCTTTCCATGTTCTGACTTGATTTCGTCCATAATTAGCCCATTTCCTATAGAAACACAATAAAGAGAGGATTTATGGAATCCTATGCATTCATTAGTCATTAGTGGCAATATCGAAGTGAAACTTGATTTTAATGAAATACATCAGTTTAAACAAAGGTTAGAGGAGTGTAAAAATGTCACTCATCATTGTTATCAGTGGCTGATCAATGCTCACTGCCAGTCTGACGCTCACATTTTAGGACTGACCTTCCTCTCCCTGGATTATTTTCCACGATTTATAGCTTGGGCGGCCACTGGCCAACATCAGAGGTGGGTAATGGTATGGTATCTTGGTGCTGGACTGGAGTTGCGTGGTGATCTGATATGATTCTTTCTTTTGCGGAAAGGGTCAAGTCTATTATAAAATTTACAAAGCATTAGAAACAAAAGAAAAAAATTAATGACCACCACCGAACGGTTACTACTACCGCTAGAATGAGCTGCTGACACGCCACTGTTGCCACTCCACTACCGGAGCCGGTTTGATCTTGTCAATGACAGTCAGGAAGTTTTCATGCACAAGCCCCTAAGGAGCACCATGGATCCACAGTCGTCGCCGTTGAAACATTGCATAGATGCACCACACACCAAATCTCACCACATGATGAGAAACCCTAACTTCACTGTCCCAAGGAGATGACACGAATCTACTCCGGAACAACCTCGACTACATCCAAAGAACGAACTCGAGGAGGATCAAAGATCAAAAGACAAATTCAATGAAGAAGCGCTGCCATCAAGTCAAGCACCACACCTGCGAGGACTAAAAAACCCTAACCTAAACTACTAATAGGAGTAGATATACCGGGATCCCCTCCCTACCACCGGCATCCGAAGCAGCATGCGGAGGGGAGGCAAATTAAAGGACTCGGCGATGAAGTCTGAAGGGAAAAGTTTGACCTAGCGTCCTAGAGTTACAGACCGAAACAAAAGCAAGTCGACCTGGTCAGATACGATTGGAGGATAATAGTGAGTCGTACTATTTAGAGCATCTCCAATAGATGATGTAAAATAGCTCGGGCCGCTTTTTACATCACGAGAGGGCAAAAAACACTGATCCAATAGATGATGTAGATATAAATATTTTTACTCCAGATTTACTCTAGATGTAAAAGTAGGGCACCAAGTGATTCGAACTTGCATCACTTAGGGGTTGTTTGGATTAGAGGGATATACAAAACATGTTCTCTATAAACTAAGAAATGGTTCTAACAGAATAAAATCTTGTTTGGATCATCTAACAAACTTGTGGATATAGAAAACCTGGTTCTCCGAAACCCTGGAAATAGTTGCTTGATTATCTAGTTCTGTGCATGCACGGCTAACAATTTCTAGTTTAGCATGGTCGTGGCAGACCGCAGACAACGTCAATGTGCACTGAGCTTGGCTGCTGCTTTTCTTTCATTCGAAAACATGTCACCATGCCATGCTTCGCTGTCATCGCCGTGTGCTCAGCCTGGTCATGTCTGGCACCAAGTCTGCCTCATGCGGGCGGGCCCTTGGCCCATACGCCCATGTTGGGCAAAAAAAATATTTGACCTCTGGAAGAAATGAATTCACGATTTGAACTGCTCCTGAAAAAAAATCACAAACTGACTATTCTGTGTGGCGCCTGACAGCCGGGCGCTGCACGCCACTATGCAGCACCTTTATCTTAAGCACCACACGCCCGGTCAGCGTGGCAGCCCGAGGCCAGGCACGGCCCCATAGCCAGCCGTGCAACACCTAAGTGCTAGGCGCCACACAGTATAATGTGCAGCGCCTCGTGCTTCGGCACTGCACATTCACTTAAGCCGCATCAGGCCAGCCCTCCCCATATAGTACTTCCCTCTCCGAGGCAGTTGCTCTCTGTAACAGAGAGCAGCGGCGGTGCCCCCTTCGATCCCCTACACCCCTCTCAGATCTGGAGATTTAATCCGTGGATTCGATCTCTAATCCCCCACTAGGTAAACTCCTTTGTTCCCTTTCTTTTCCTCCATAAATTCATTGCCATTTTAGAGATTTGTCCAAGATTGGGTGAAACCCTTGATTTTCTTGGTTTGGATCTTTATTTGTCCAAGATTGGGTGTTGTGATTTATGATGTGTAGTCATAGTGGTACTACCCTAGTATTATTCATTATTTCACAATATATGATTCTTGTTAGTGAAACCTAGATTGTTTATTTTTTAGATATATATGAAATGCCTAGTTTTGTAGATAATTATGAGATGCTGAGTTTTGTAGATATATATGAGATGTTTAGTTTTTTAGATATATATGAGATGTTCAGTTTATTTGAAATATGAGTTTTGAGTTTATTTGAACACATATGACATACGGGATATATATGAGAATTTTTCAAATGAGTATTGTAAATCATTTATTCATTGTGTGAGAAGGAGATGTTGAGATTCTTGTAGATGAATACATATGAGATGTTTAGATGAACACATATGAGATGTTTAGTGTATAGCAATATTTGAGATGAACTCATATATGTTCATTGTTTGAACATTGTAAGGATGGTTTGGCTTCTCGACGATGCCTATGACACACGACACCAGGCCTACATGATGCGCAAGAAGGGGCTGGTAATAATGAGTAATCTAAATATTTTACAAATTTTCTTTAGTTGAAATTGGCATGCCCTAAGATTTATCATTACTTGTTTTTTGGAGAAGCTTGAACCTCTGAAGATTCGGTATCATGGGGTCTCTGGTCTTGCCATGCCCTACGATGAGCGGTACACACCCTACATCCAGCAGGCATGACTCCTCCCGCGGATTCAGTTGGTCAGCCAGTCCATGCCGAACCTCAACGCTCCACTGGTGTCCTCTCTTGCTGATTGATGGCGGCTGGAGATGCACAGTTTCCATCTTCGGACTGGGGAGATGACCGTGACACTCCAGGATGTCTCCTTGATCACCGCTCTTCCTATCCACCGGAGGCCTCTCTGTATGAGCACTAATTATGATGGGTGGCGCCGGCAGATGACTGCTCTTATTGGTATGGCTCCTACTGAGGCTGATGTAGAGAAGGGAAGGAAAGCAACCGGAGTTGCTTTCACGTGGATTCAAAGGAAGTTTGCGCATTGCCCTGCAGATGCCACTTATGATGTGATCCAGCCACATGCTCGTGTCTATATGTGGTACGTTGTCTCGAGGACTTTGTTTCCTGACTCCATAGGCAAGAATGCTCCATGGATGTGGCTGAAGGCGTTGACCATCTTCTATAGCAGATGGAGCTGGGGTTCAGTGACTCTTGCCTACTTGTACCGATAGGTAGTTGGTTTGTTTTGTTATCAACTCATTTCTTCATTAGCAATGCAACCTTGCTGTCAAGTTAACATTGTTTTCTTTCATATGCAGCTGGACGATGCGTGTTGCAGGACCACAGATAGTGCATGCATTGGTGGTAATCTGCTTCTACTTTCTGTATGGAGCTGGGAGCGTCTGACTGTTGGAAGCCCGAAGAGCGTCATGTTTAATCCTTGGGATGAAGATGACGAATTACGGCGCCCCACTTGGGCTTACAAGTGGGATGTGGTATCCGAGATGACGAATGATGTCAATTTCATGTACCAAAAGTACATCACCGAGTTGGACACGATTATGACTAAGCAGGTAATGAGGACATTACATCATTCATTTCTCATGCTTGCCTAAAAACTTGTCATCAATGTTGCATTGTTGTCCTATTTCATAGGTGGAATGGCAGCCATATGGTGCCAATGACACAGTACACTATTAGGGAAAAGCTTATAGGCAGACGCTTAATAGTAGCACGGGTTTATACCCCTCGCTACTTCTACTTACTAGTAGCGTGAGTTTTTACCCCTCGTTACTACTAAGCGGTCTCTACCGTGCCCCCCGGGGAAATGCCATAGTAGTAGCGAGGGGTATAAACCGTGCTACTACTAAGTTGATGGTAGTAGCGAGGGCTATAAACCCACGCTGCTACTAACTACATGGTTTTTGAAGAGCCCAGAAATCCCCATCTCCTCCCCCAAATCCTTCCTCTCCCCCGTCACTCTCCTTCCTCTCTCTCGATAGGCTTGTTGGAAATATACCCTAGAGGCAATAATAAAAGCATTATTATTATATTTCTTTGTTCATGATAATTGTCTTTATTCATGCTATAACTGTATTATCCGGAAATCGTAATACACGTGTGAATACATAGACCATAATATGTCCCTAGTAAGCCTCTAGTTGACTAGCTCGTTGATCAACAGATAGTCATGATTTCCTGGCTATGGACACTGGATGTCATTGATAACGGGATCACATCATTAGGAGAATGATGTGATGGACAAGACCCAATCCTAAGCATAGCACAAAGATCGTGTAGTTCGTTTGCTAGAGCTTTTCCAATGTCAAGTATCTTTTCCTTTGACCATGAGATCGTGTAACTCCCAGATACCGTAGGAGTGCTTTGGGTGTACCAAACGTCACAATGTAACTGGGTGACTGTAAAGGTGCACTACAGGTATCTCCGAAAGTGTCTGTTGGGTTGACACGGATCGAGACTGGGATTTGTCACTCCATATGACGGAGAGGTATCACTGGGCCCACTCGGTAATGCATCATCATAATGAGCTCAAAGTGATCAAGTGTCTGGTCATGGGATCATGCATTACGGTACGAGTAAAGTGACTTGTCGGTAACGAGATTGAACAAGATATTGGGATACCGACGATCGAATCTCGGGCAAGTAACATACCGATTGACAAAGGGAATTGCATACGGGGTTGCTTAAATCCTCGACATCGTGGTTCATCCGATGAGATCATCATGGAGTATGTGGGAGCCAACATGGGTATCCAGATCCCGCTGTTGATTATTGACCGGAGAGTCGTCTCGGTCATGTCTGCATATCTCCAGAACCCGTAGGGTCTACACACTTAAGGTTCGATGACGCTAGGTTTGTAGGGATATGTATATGCAGTAACCGGAATGTTGTTCGGAGTCCCGGATGAGATCCCAGATGTCACGAGGAGTTCCGGAATGGTCCGGAGGTAAAGATTTATATATGGGAAGTCCTGTTTCAGGCATCGGGACAAGTTTCGGGGTTATCGGTATTGTACCGGGACCACCGGAAGGGTCCCGGGGGCCCACCAGGTGGGTCCACCTGTCCCGGGGGGCCACATGGGCTCTAGGGGGTGCGCCTTGGCCTACATGGGCCAAGGGCACCAGCCCCAAAGAGGCCCATGCGCCTAGGATTACAAGGGGATAGAGTCCTAGGAGGGGAAGGCACCTCCTAGGTGCCTTGGGGGGGAGGGAAACCCCCCTTGGCCACCGCCCCACCCTAGGAGATTGGATCTCCTAGGGCCGGCGCCCCCCCTTGGCCCTCCTATATATAGTGAGGGAAGGAGGGCTTTTCTCCCACGCCTTTGGTTGCCTCCTTCTCCCTCTCCAACACTTCCTCCTCCTCCATAGCGCTTGGCGAAGCCCTAACGGAGTACTGCAGCTCCATCATCACCACGCCGTCGTGCTGCTGCTGGTGCCATCTCCCTCAACCTCTCCTCTCCCCTTGCTGGATCAAGAAGGAGGAGACGTGGCTGTTCTGTACGTGTGTTGAACGCGGAGGCATCGTCCATTCGGTGCTAGGATCTTCGGTGATTCGAATCACGTCGAGTACGACTACCTCATCCCCGTTCTTTGAACGCTTCCACTTGCGATCTACAAGGTACGTAGATGCATCTAATCACTCGTTGCTAGATGAACTCCTAGATGGATCTTGGTGAAACCGTAGGAAAATTTCTGTTTTCTGCTACGTTCCCCAACAGTGGCATCATGAGCTAGGTCTATGCGAAGTTCTCTTGCACGAGTAGAACACAATTTGTTGTGGGCGTAGATGTTGTCAACTTTCTTGCCGCTACTAGTCTTATCTTGCTTCAACGGTATTGTGGGATGAAGCGGCCCGGACCAACCTTACACATACGCTTACGTGAGACCGGTTCCACCGACTAACATGCACAAGATGCATAAGGTGGCTGGCGGGTGTCTGTCTCTCCTATTTTAGTTGGAGCGGATTCGATGAACAGGGTCCTTATGAAGGGTAAATAGAAGTTGACAAATAATGTTGTGGCTTTCATGTAGGTAAGAAAACGTTCTTGTTAGAACCCTACTTCAGCCACGTAAAACCTGCAACAACAATTAGAGGACGTCTAACTTGTTTTTGCAGCAAGTGCTTTGTGATATGATATGGCCAAAGTTGTGATGAATGATGAATGATCTATATGTGATGTATGAGATGTTCATGCTATTGTAATAGGAATCACAACTTACATGTCGATGAGTATGACGGTGACAGGATGATCATGGAGCCCCAAGATGGAGATCAAAGGAGCTATGTGATATTGGCCATATCATGTCACTATTATTATTTGATTGCATGTGATGTTTATCATGTTTTGCATCTTGTTTGCTTAGAACGACGGTAGTAAATAAGATGATCCCTCATAATAATTTCAAGAAAGTGTTCCCCCTAACTGTGCACCGTTGCTACAGTTCGTCGTTTTGAAGCACCACGTGATGATCGGGTGTGATAGATCCTTACGTTCACATACAACGGGTGTAAGACAGATTTACACACGCAATACACTTAGGTTGACTTGACGAGCCTAGCATGTGCATAGACATGGCCTCGGAACACAAAAGACCGAAAGGTCGAGCATGAGTCGTATAGAAGATACGATCAACATGAAGATGTTCACCGACGTTGACTAGTCCGTCTCACGTGATGATCGGACACGGCCTGGCCAACTCGGATCATGTTATACTTAGATGACTAGAAGAGGGATGTCTATCTAAGTGGGAGTTCATTATAATTTTATTAGATGAACTTAATTATCATGAACTTAGTCTAAAATATTTACAATATGTCTTGTAGATCAAATGGCCAACATAGTCCTCAACTTCAACGCGTTCCTAGAGAAAACCAAGCTGAAAGACGATGGCAGCAACTATACGGACTGGGTCCGGAACCTGAGGATCATCCTCATAGCTGCCAAGAAAGATTATGTCCTACAAGCACCGCTAGGTGATCCACCCGTCCCACAGAACCAAGACGTTATGAACGCTTGGCAGACACGTGCCGATGACTACTCCCTCGTTCAGTGCGGCATGCTTTACAGCCTAGAGCCGGGGCTCCAAAAGCGTTTTGAGAGACATGGAGCATATGAGATGTTCGAAGAGCTGAAAATGGTTTTCCAGGCTCATGCCCGGGTCGAGAGATATGAAGTCTCCGACAAATTCTTCAGCTGTAAGATGGAGGAAAATAGTTCTGTCAGTGAGCACATACTCACTATGTCTGGGTTACATAACCGCTTGACTCAGCTGGGAGTTAATTTCCCGGATGATGCGGTCATTGACAGAATCCTCCAGTCGCTTCCACCAAGCTACAAGAGCTTTGTGATGAACTTCAATATGCAGGGGATGGAAAAGACCATTCCTGAAGTATTTGCAATGCTGAAATCAGCAGAGGTAGAAGTCAAGAAGGAACATCAAGTGTTGATGGTCAATAAAACCACTAAGTTCAAGAAGGGCAAGGGTAAAAAGAACATTGAGAAGGACGGCAAGGAAGTTGCCGTGCCCGGCAAGCAAGCTGCTGGGAAGAAGAAGTCAAAGTATGGACCCAAGCCTGAGACGGAGTGCTTTTATTGCAAAGGGAAGGGTCACTGCAAGCGGAACTGCCCCAAATACTTAGCGGACAAGAAGGCCGGCAAAACAAAAGGTATATGTGATATACATGTAATTGATGTGTACCTTACCAGTACTCATAGTAACTCCTGGGTATTTGATACCGGTGCCGTTGCTCATATTTGTAACTCACAGCAGGAGCTGCAGAATAAACAGAGACTGGCGAAGGACGAGGTGACGATGCGCGTCGGGAATGGTTCCAAGGTCGATGTGATCGCCATCGGCACGCTACCTCTACATTTACCTACGGGATTAGTTATAAACCTCAATAATTGTTATTTAGTGCCAATTTTGAGCATGAACATTGTATCAGGATCTCGTTTAATGCGAGATGGCTACTCATTTAAATCTGAGAATAATGGTTGTTCTATTTATATGAGAGATATGTTTTATGGTCATGCTCCGATGGTCAATGGTTTATTCTTAATGAATCTCGAACGTAATATTACACATATTCATAGTGTGAATACCAAAAGATGTAAAGTTGATAACGATAGTCCCACATACTTGTGGCACTGCCGCCTTGGTCACATAGGTGTCAAACGCATGAAGAAGCTCCATGCAGATGGACTTTTAGAGTCTCTTGATTATGAATCATTTGACACGTGTGAACCATGCCTCATGGGTAAAATGACCAAGACTCCGTTCTCAGGAACAATGGAGCGAGCAACCAACTTATTGGAAATCATACATACTGATGTGTGCGGTCCAATGAGTGTTGAGGCTCGCGATGGCTATCGTTATGTTCTCACCCTCACTGATGACTTAAGTAGATATGGGTATGTCTACTTAATGAAACACAAGTCTGAAACCTTTGAAAAGTTCAAGGAATTTCAGAGTGAAGTTGAGAATCAACGTGACAGGAAAATCAAGTTTCTACGATCAGATCGTGGAGGAGAATACTTGAGTCACGAATTTGGCACACACTTAAGAAAATGCGAAATAGTTTCACAACTCACGCCGCCTGGAACACCTCAGCGTAATGGTGTGTCCGAACGTCGTAATCGCACTCTATTAGATATGGTGCGATCTATGATGTCTCTTGCCGATTTACCACTATCTTTTTGGGGCTATGCTTTAGAGACTGCCGCATTCACTTTAAATAGGGCACCGTCGAAATCCGTTGAGACGACACCGTTTGAATTATGGTTTGGGAAGAAACCTAAGCTGTCGTTTCTAAAAGTTTGGGGATGCGATGCTTATGTCAGGAAACTTCAACCTGAAAAGCTCGAACCCAAATCGGAAAAATGCGTCTTCATAGGATACCCTAAAGAAACCATTGGGTATATCTTCTACCTCAGATCCGAAGGCAAGATCTTTGTTGCCAAGAATGGATCCTTTCTAGAGAAAGAGTTTCTCTCGAAAGAAGTAAGTGGGAGGAAAGTAGAACTTGATGAAGTATTACCTCTTGAACCGGAAAATGGCGCAACTCAAGAAAATGTTCCTGAGGCGCCTGCACCGACTAGAGAGGAAGTTATTGATGATGATCAAGATACTTCTGATCAAGCTCCTACTGAAATTCGTAGGTCCACAAGGACACGTTCCGCACCAGAGTGGTACGGCAACCCTGTCTTAGAAATCATGTTGTTAGACAACGGTGAACCTTCGAACTATGAAGAAGCGATGGTGGGCCCGGATTCCGACAAATGGCTAGAAGCCATGAAATCCGAGATAGGATCCATGTATGAAAACGAAGTATGGACTTTGACTGACTTGCCCGTTGAACGGCGAGCCATAGAAAATAAAGTGATCTTCAAGAAGAAGACAGACGCGGATGGTAATGTCACCATCTATAAAGCTCGGCTTGTCGCTAAGGGTTATCGACAAGTTCAAGGAATTGACTACGATGAGACTTTCTCACCGGTAGCGAAGCTAAAGTCTGTCCGAATCATGTTAGCAATTGCCGCATTCTACGATTATGAGATATGGCAAATGGACGTCAAAACGGCATTCCTTAATGGTTTCCTTAAGGAAGAGTTGTATATGATGCAGCCAGAAGGTTTTCTCGATCCTAAGAATGCTGACAAGGTGTGCAAGCTCCAACGCTCGATTTATGGGCTGGTGCAAGCATCTCGGAGTTGGAACATTCGCTTTGATGAGATGATCAAAGCGTTTGGGTTTACGCAGACTTATGGAGAAGCCTGCGTTTACAAGAAAGTGAGTGGGAGCTCTGTAGCATTTCTCATATTATATGTGGATGACATACTATTGATGGGAAATGATATAGAACTCTTGGACAGCATCAAGGCCTACTTGAATAAAAGTTTTTCAATGAAAGGACCTTGGAGAAGCTGCTTATATATTAGGCATCAAGATCTATAGAGATAGATCAAGACGCCTCATAGGTCTTTCACAAAGCACATACCTTGATAAGATTTTGAAGAAGTTCAAAATGTATCAGTCCAAGAAAGGGTTCTTGCCTATTTTGCAAGGTGTGAGATTGAGCTCGGCTCAATGCCCAACCACGGCAAAAGATAAAGAAGAGATGAGTGTCATCCCCTATGCTTCAGCCATAGGATCTATTATGTATGCCATGCTGTGTACCAGACCTGATGTAAACCTTGCCGTAAGTTTGGTAGGAAGGTACCAAAGTAATCCCGGCAAGGAACACTAGACAGCGGTCAAGAATATCCTGAAGTACCTGAAAAGGACAAAGGACATGTTTCTCGTTTATGGAGGTGACGAAGAGCTCGTCGTAAAGGGTTACGTCGACGCTAGCTTCGACACAGATCTGGATGACTCTAAGTCACAAACCGGATACGTGTATATGTTGAATGGAGGAGCAGTGAGCTGGTGCAGCTGCAAGCAGAGCGTCGTGGCGGGATCTACATGTGAAGCGGAGTACATGGCAGCCTCGGAGGCAGCACATGAAGCAATATGGGTGAAGGAGTTCATCACCGACCTAGGAGTCATACCCAATGCGTCGGGGCCAATCAAACTCTTTTGTGACAACACTTGAGCTATTGCACTTGCCAAGGAGCCCAGGTTTCACAAGAAGACAAGGCACATCAAGCGTCGCTTCAACTCCATTCGTGAAAATGTTCAAAATGGAGACATAGAGATTTGTAAAGTACATACGGACCTGAATGTAGCAGATCCGTTGACTAAACCTCTCCCTAGGGCAAAACATGATCAACACCAGAATTCCATGGGTGTTTGATTCATCACAATGTAACTAGATTATTGACTCTAGTGCAAGTGGGAGACTGTTGGAAATATGCCCTAGAGGCAATAATAAAAGCATTATTATTATATTTCTTTGTTCATGATAATTGTCTTTATTCATGCTATAACTGTATTATCCGGAAATCGTAATACACGTGTGAATACATAGACCATAATATGTCCCTAGTAAGCCTCTAGTTGACTAGCTCGTTGATCAACAGATAGTCATGATTTCCTGGCTATGGACATTTGATGTCATTGATAACGGGATCACATCATTAGGAGAATGATGTGATGGACAAGACCCAATCCTAAGCATAGCACAAAGATCGTGTAGTTCGTTTGCTAGAGCTTTTCCAATGTCAAGTATCTTTTCCTTTGACCATGAGATCGTGTAACTCCCAGATACCGTAGGAGTGCTTTGGGTGTACCAAACGTCACAATGTAACTGGGTGACTATAAAGGTGCACTACAGGTATCTCCGAAAGTGTCTGTTGGGTTGACACGGATCGAGACTGGGATTTGTCACTCCATATGACGGAGAGGTATCACTGGGCCCACTCGGTAATGCATCATCATAATGAGCTCAAAGTGACCAAGTGTCTGGTCACGGGATCATGCATTACGGTACGAGTAAAGTGACTTGTCGGTAACGAGATTGAACAAGGTATTGGGATACCGACGATCGAATCTCGGGCAAGTAACATACCGATTGACAAAGGGAATTGCATACGGGGTTGCTTAAATCCTCGACATCGTGGTTCATCCGATGAGATCATCGTGGAGTATGTGGGAGCCAACATGGGTATCCAGATCCCGCTGTTGGTTATTGACCGGAGAGTCGTCTCGGTCATGTCTGCATATCTCCCGAACCCGTAGGGTCTACACACTTAAGGTTCGATGACGCTAGGGTTGTAGGGATATGTATATGCAGTATCCCGAATGTTGTTCGGAGTCCCAGATGAGATCCCGGATGTCACGAGGAGTTCCGGAATGGTCCGGAGGTAAAGATTTATATATGGGAAGTCCTGTTTCGGGCATCGGGACAAGTTTCGGGGTTATCGGTATTGTACCGGGACCACCGGAAGGGTCCCGGGGGCCCACCAGGTGGGGCCACCTGTCCCGGGGGGGCCACATGGGCTCTAGGGGGTGCGCCTTGGCCTACATGGGCCAAGGGCACCAGCCCCAAAGAGGCCCATGCGCCTAGGGTTACAAGGGGATAGAGTCCTAGGAGGGGAAGGCACCTCCTAGGTGCCTTGGGGGGGAGGGAAACCCCCCTTGGCCGCCGCCCCATCCTAGGAGATTGGATCTCCTAGGGCCGGCGCCCCCCCTTGGCCCTCCTATATATAGTGAGGGAAGGAGGGCTTTTCTCCCACGCCTTTGGTTGCCTCCTTCTCCCTCTCCAACACTTCCTCCTCCTCCATAGCGCTTGGCGAAGCCCTGATGGAGTACTGCAGCTCCATCATCACCACGCCGTTGTGCTGCTGCTGGTGCCATCTCCCTCAACCTCTCCTCTCCCCTTGCTGGATCAAGAAGGAGGAGACGTGGCTGTTCTGTACGTGTGTTGAACGCGGAGGCATCGTCCGTTCGGTGCTAGGATCTTCGGTGATTCGAATCACGTCGAGTACGACTACCTCATCCCCGTTCTTTGAACGCTTCCGCTTGCGATCTACAAGGTACGTAGATGCATCTAATCACTCGTTGCTAGATGAAATCCTAGATGGATCTTGGTGAAACCGTAGGAAAATTTCTGTTTTCTGCTACGTTCCCCAACAAGGCTCTCACATGGACCTCCTACGCATGTGCGCCTCCTCCTCCATGGCGCCAAAGAGGCTGCTGCCTCGCGCCACCGGCGTCCTGGAGCTCGCCGCTCTTCCCCGCATCTCCATGCCACCACGCCAGAGCACCTCACCACCGAACGACCAACCCCGCTGCTACCTCCATCTCCTTCCTCTCTTCCTCGTTTTTATTTTTCTCTCTCTCCCTCTGGTTTGACTCACCCTCTCATGGCCTTGCCCGTGCAGGTCGTTGCCATGGATGACCAGGAGCTCGCTGCCTTGGATGCGAAGAGGAGCCGCACATCGCCACCTTGCTCGGCCATGGATCCGGGCCCTCTGCAGTTGCCAACGCTGGATCTGGTCTGTCGCTGCCCTTCCGCAGCTTTGGCGACCCCTGGCGTCGCTGTATTGAACCATTGCTTCCATTGACAGCACGCACGAGATTAGGAAATTTTTTTTGTTTTTGAAATTAATTGTAGTAGCGCGGGTGGCACCCATGCTACTACTAAGAGACGTGGTAGTAGCACGGGCGCACCCCCGCTACTACTACTACAAGTTAGCTGTAGCGCCGTAGTAGCGCGGGCCCCCGCGCTACTACTAGCTATTTAACCCGCGCTACTACTAGGCTTTTCCCTAGTAGTGGTAGGGTTCACCGAGGAGTTTGTCGTCAACTCGATGTGCTTGCGGGACAGGGATCTTTGGCTTACGCGGTGCCCACTGACATGCAACTAGGTGGTTGAGCTTGATTTGCCACATCGTGTGTATTGTCAGTTTGGTCTGTTCCAGGCTCACCCGCCGAAATGGGTGGACATGGACAAAGTACTTCATAGGTAAGAGAGCCTGAACCATATTGACTAAGCATCGCCACTCCTTCTTGATTGTGCTAATGTTTGGTTTTCTACCATGCAGGTTGGACAGGATAAAGCAGTGGAAGATAAAGGACTAGGACAAGCATCATGCATCGTATGTTACTCGTTTCCTTATTAGTGTGGAGCAAGCTCATAATAGTGCACACGCCCAGCTTCGTGACCATAGCTCACTTGCTTTCGATAACTACCTACGATGGTATCTTGAAAATGCTCGAGTTGAGATATGCTCGCCTCATACAACGATGATATTCTTGAAGATCCCACAAACTTTGAGGATCTATCGAAGCATTAGTACAACAAAAATGTCAGGGAAGGGGTAGGAGTCCCTTCTGTTCCGATGATTAACTATGTGGTAAAGTGTTCCCTCTTTACTTTCTTGTTGGCCATATTACACATGTTTGAATGGCTAACGTGTTACTTCCACTGGTACGCGTCAATGCTATACAAACGGTTTGTAACCCCTTTCCGCGACGGTGTTTGGAACCGTCGCCTAGTGAGTGACGGCGATAGAGGGGTCCTTCCCACACGACCCTGAAACCGTCGGGGATATGCCCTCCTGGCACACACGCTCGGCAAAATGAGTTCGTGTGTGACCGGCGAGCGCTCAAATACGGAAAAACATACAATAGAGCTAAAAATACAATTATACAGGTGAAATTGTTTCCGGTCGCAAGTACATCCCACACAGGCAGTCCCCGCAAAACGTTTCCGTTCTTATGTACATTCCACACAGTCGCTCCAAGGAAAAATGTTTCCGTTCACAGGTACATCACACACAGTTTTTCCCGTTAAATCGTTTGTGATAGCGTTGCCATTGCAGATGATATTAACAATTTTATCGTTTGCATTATTGAATGCATCACACACGGTCTATAGAAGAAACTGCATGGCAAAGGTTGTCCATCACACATAGTTTCTATGTGGTAAACGTTTGCGCAAGGTGGCCTAACGCAAACAGTTTTCAAGAGAAAGTTGTGTGTGATTTTTCATTGATCCAACACGTTTTATTCCTAGAAACTGTGTGCGTTGCCTGACGTCATCACCCACGGTATTTTTTCAATAACCGTTTGCAATAGCAAAACCGAATTAGCAGGCTAATTGCCCTATTATTAATAATACATTTATTAATATAATTGACATTCATATTAAGCACATAATATATTTCATTTCCATATTAAGGAAGCATAATTTCATAATTGAAATACATCAGAGTACAACATGGTATAGCTTCAGCACTCAGCTACCCCATTACACAACTGCACCAGCACCAAGTTTCACATGCAACATGTACAACCTTTTGAAATTAGCATCATAGATGGTATATAGACAGATGCATCTCATCTGGAAAATTGCTGAAGTGGAAGGAAAATATTGATCCTTCATTCATGTTGAAGGTCTTTGCAACTTTAGGCCAGTGCCTGTGGATGATTGACCGTCCGTCCTTCGTCCTCTTTAGAAACACTTCAATATTGAGTCGTGGGTGTCGTATGAAAACCTTCCTCGCCTCCTGACCATAGGGGTGGTTTGATAGGTAATCATCAGTGAACTGCTTTGGAAAGGCCTAAAAATAAGGATGTGCATAAATATCTTCTCTATATTGGAAATGTGGCAAAGGAATAAAAAAGGCAAGGTATAATAGTTAGTACCATCTTGTAGTGAACTGATGTCTTCTTCATTGCGCAGACAAAGATCTTGTTATTTTTTGTCGCTAATTTCATTATCCTAACAATCTTTCTGAGTTTCTTGACTTGATTGATATTCATGGACAACTCATTTCCCCATATGCAAAAAGGGTTGAACAGTGGGTCAAAATCTCTAACAGTAGGACCTATATGTGCAAGACCAAATTGTTAAAAACCTAAATATTAGAGTGGTTCCTGCAATTGCACAATAATGTGCTATTAGACAACGGACCATGCACGTGCAATTAACTAAACACCAGAACAAATGAACCAAACGTTAACTGAGCACCACATTGCACAATATAACATACTCCTAATAGAAGATCAGACAGTTAACCAGACCAAGCATGCTTAACAACTTGGAAATATAGCAATTGTATTTGTTTCTCATGTATTTAGTACAGCCAAATTCAGTTTATTTCTCACATGGTATACAATAACAGAATGCACCCACAACAGTTGAACATCGCATTGCAGAATTGAACCAAATAATTAACTAAACACCACAACAAATGAACCAAACGTTAACTGAGCACCATATTGCACAATATAACATACTCCTAACAGAAGATCAGACAGTTAACCAAACTAAGTATGCTAGACAACTTGGAAAATTGCACCCTAAAGAATTGAACATCACATTTGCAGAATTGAACCAAACAGTTAACTAAACACCACATAGCACGACATATAGAACATATACTCTAGAGTAGAAGATTGCATGGTAAAAGTAGATAGCACAGTTCACTAAATTTGTTAAGGAAAGGCAGTAGCTAGCAAACTGAACATGGGTTCTTATAGTGAGCTAATAAGACAAACTATTCCTCATTGTCAGAGATATCGATGATGATTGGCTCCTTGGACATGGAAGAGGGCGAGGCCTCCTCTTCGTGGGTGCCCTCGTCGTAGTGGTGAGGTGCCTGAGCCGCTCCGGGCACCAACTTGTTGGCTCTCGAGATGACGTAAGCACGTGCATTGCTCGGAGTTCACACGCATTATCTTCCAATGGATGTGCATTCCAAAACAAACATTATGCCTTCCCTCCAACTCAACAACGTCACTTTGTTCCATCCAATTCAAATCCTTCCTCACTTGTTCCAAGACATCCGCATAGCTAGGACTACTCTCAAACACCATGTCAAGCTCATCCGTGTCCTGCTCAACATTGCCATTCAAAAAGGCCTTTTATCCACATGATGAACATAAACACATGTTCTTACCATCCCTAAAATAATCAAAAACACACATATATCCAGTAAGTACTTAACCGGATATTTTCACAAAATACATAAGCCCTAAAATAGATATGAAACAATAACCCTAACCCCCACTTAACAATAACCACAACCCTAACCATAGCATAACCCTAACCCTAACCCCAACATAAAAAAACACATAACCCTACCCTAGCATAGTATGAAGCCTAACCCTACCAAATTAGCAAAGAAACATAACATGTTTCAACACAAATTTCCAAATCCAAGCCAAAACTAGGGTTTCCCCAAACTAGCAAGATTTGACCAAATGTGAAAATTCCTATGAATGAAAAAGAGGGGATCGGAGGAGATTACCTTAAGGGAGTGGTTGGGTTTGAAATCCACAGACAAATGCTCCGGATTTGCAAGATTTGAGAAAGATTTGAGAGGGGGGAGATGGGGGCGCTTAGCTTCAGGTTGTGGGTGGGGTGGGGGTGAGGCCAGTCTAAGTGACAAAAAGACAATGCACGCCTAAATGAAGGGGAGCGTAGCATGAAATTTCAAAAAAATTCCTACGATCACGCAAGATCTATCTAGGAGATGCATAGCAACGAGAGGGGGAGAGTGTGTCCACGTACCCTCATAGACTGAAAGCGGAAGCGTTAACTTAACGCGGTTGATGTAGTCGAACATCTTCACGATCCAACCGATCAAGGATAGAACATATGCCGCCTTTGAGTTCAGCACACATTCCGCTTGATGACGTCCCTCGAACTCTTGATCCAGCAAAGTGTCGAGGGAGAGTTTCGTCAGCACGACGGTGATGGTGATGTGATCCGTGCAGGGCTTCGCCTAAGCACTACGACAATATGACCGGAGGAGTAAACTATGGAGGGGGCACCGCACATAGCTAAGAGAACAATTGATGTGCTTTGGGGTGCCCCTGCCCCTGTATATAAAGAAGGAGAGGGAGGAGGCCGGCCCTAGGGGCACGCCAAGTGGGGGGAAACCGACTTGGACTCCCACTCCTAGTCGCCCCCTTCCTTTCTTTCGGAGGGGGAAAAGGGAAGGAGAGGGAGAAGGAAAGGGGGGCCACGCCCCCTCCCCTTGTACAATTCAGACTCCCCTGGGGGGCGCCACCCCTTGTGAGCTGCCCTCTCTCTCCCCAATGGCTCATGTTGGCCCATTACTTTCCCCGGGGGGTTCCGGTAACTCCTGGGTACTCCAATAAATATCCGAAACACCCCGAAACCATTCCGGTGTCTGAATACTATCATCCAATATATCAATCTTTACCTCTCGGCCATTTAGAGACTCCTCGTCATGTCCGTGATCTCATCCAGGACACCGAACAATCTTCTGTCACCAAAACACATAACTCATAATACAAATCGTCATCGAACGTTAAGCGTGCGGACCGTACGGGTTTGAGAACTATGTAGACATGACCGAGACACATCTCCGATCAATAACCAACATCAGAACCTGGATGCTCATATTGGTTCCTACATATTCTATGAAGATCTTTATCGGTTAACCGCAATGACAACATACGTCATTCCCTTTGTCTTCGGTATGTTACTTGCCCAGCATTCGATCGTCGGTATCTTCATACCTAGTTAATTCTCATTACCGTCAAGTCTCTTTACTCATTATGTAATGCATCATCCCGCAACTAACTTATTAGTCATATTGCTTGCAAGGCTTACGTGATGTGCATTACCGAGAGGGCCCAGAGATAACTCTCCGGTACTCAGAGTGACAAATCCTAATCTTGTCTATGCCAACCCAACAAGCACCTTCGGAGGCACCTGTAGAGCATATTTATAATCACCCATTTACGTTGTGATGTTTGAGAGCACACAAAGTGTTCCTCCGGTATTTCGGAGTTGCATAATCTCATAGTCAAAGGAATATGTATAAGTCATGAATAAAGCAATAGCAATAGAACTTAACAATCATTATGCTAAGCTAACGGGTGGGTCTTGTCTATCACATCATTCTCCTAATGATGTGATCCCGTTCATAAAATGACAACACATGTCTATGATCAGTAAACTTAACCATCTTTGATTAATGAGCTAGTCAAGTAGAGGCATACAAGGAACACTCTGTTTTGTCTATGTATTCACACTTGTATCAAGTTTCTGGTTAATGCAATTCTAGCATGAATAATAAACATTTATCATGATATAAGGAAATATAAATAACAACTTTATTATTTCCTCTAGGGCATATTTCCATCAGTCTCTCAGTTGCAAAAGAGTCAGTAATCCAGATTACATTGTAATGATTCTAACACCCATGGAGTCTTGGTGCTGATCATGTTTTGCTCGTGGAAGAGGCTTAGTCAACGGGTTTGCAACATTCAGATCCGTATGTATTTTGCAAATTTCTATGTCTCCCTCCTTGACTTGATCGTGGATAGAGTTGAAGCGTCTCTTGATGTGTTTGGTTCTCTTGTGAAATCTGGATTCCTTCGCTAAGGCAATTGCTCCAGTATTGTCAGAAAAGATTTTCATTGGACCCGATGCACTAGGTATTACACCTAGATCAGATATGAACTCCTTCATCTAGACTCCTTCATTTGCTGCTTCCGAAGCAGCTATGTACTCCGCTTCACACATAGATCCTGCCACGATGCTCTGCTTGGAACTGCACCAACTAATAGCTCCACCATTCAATATAAATACGTATTCGGTTTGCGACTTAGAGTCATCTGGATCAGTGTTAAAGTTGGCATCGATGTAACCATTTACGACAAGCTCTTTGTCACCTCCATAAACGAGAAACGTACCTTAGTCCTTTTAAGGTATTTCAGGATGTTCTTGATCGCTATCCAGTGATCCACTCCTGGATTACTTTGGTACATGATGACCCACAAGTATAGGGGGTAAATTTGTAGCTCTTTTCGATAAGTAAGAGTGTCGAGCCCAACGAGGAGCAGAAGGAAATGACAAGTAACCCTGCAACCAAAATAACAAAGAGTCTCTTGTGTCCCCAACACACCCAGTACAATGGTAAATTGTATAGGTGCACTAGTTCGATGAAGAGATGGTGATACAAGTGCAATATGGATAGTAGATAATGGTTTTTGTAATCTGAAAATATAAAAAAAGCAAGGTAACTAATGATAAAAGTGAGCACAAATGGTATTGAATGTGTTGAAACAAGGCCTAGGGTTCATACTTACACTAGTGCAAGTTCTCTCAACAATAATAAAATAATTGGATCATATAACTATCCCTCAACATGCAACAAAGAGTCACTCCAAAGTCACTAATAGCGGAGAACAAACAAAGAGATTATGGTAGGGTACGAAACCACCTCAAAGTTATCCTTTCTGATCGATCTATTCAAGAGTCCGTAGTAAAATAACATGAAGCTATTCTTTCCGTTCAATCTATCATAGAGTTCGTACTAGAATAACACCTTAAGACACAAATCAATCAAAACCCTAATGTCACCTAGATACTCCAATGTCACCTCAAGTATCCGTGGGTATGATTATATGATATGCATCACACAATCTCAGATTCATCTATTCAACCAACACAAAGAACTTCAAAGAGTGCCCCAAAGTTTCTACCGGAGAGTCAAGACGAAAATGTGTGCCAACCCCTATGCATAAGTTCACAAGGTCACGAAACTCGCAAGTTGATCACCAAAACATACATCAAGTGGATCACGTGATATCCCATTGTCACCACAGATAAGCACATGCAAGACATACTCAACTATTCTCAAATCCTTAAAGACTCAATCCGATAAGATAACTTCAAAGGGAAACTCAATTCATCACAAGAGAGTAGAGGGGGACAATCCAACTATAATAGCAAAGCTCGCGATACACCAAGATCGTACCACCTCAAGAACACGAGAGAGAGAGATATCAAACACATAGCTACTGGTACATACCCTCAGCCCTGAGGGTGGACTACTCCCTCCTCGTCATGGAGAGTGCCGGGATGATGAAGATGGCCACCGGAGAGGGATTCCCCCCTCCGGCAGGGTGCCGGAACGGGTCTAGATTGGTTTTCGGTGGCTACGGAGGCTTCTGGCGGCGGAACTTCCGATCTATTGTGCTCTTCGATGTTTTTAGGGTATATGGATATATATAGGCGAAAGAAGTCGGTCAGGGGAGCCACGAGGGGCCCACGAGGGTGGGGGCGCGCCCAGCAGGGCAGGCGCGCCTCCCTGCCTTGTGGCCACCTTGAAGCTTCCTTGACTTCAAGTCCAAGTCTGCTGGATCACGTTCGTTCTAGAAATCACGCTCCCGAAGGTTTCATTCCATTTGGACTCTGTTTGATATTCCTTTTCTGTGAAACACTGAAACAAGGGAAAAAACAGAAACAGAAACTAGCACTGGGCTCTGGGTTAATATGTTAGTCCCAAAAATAATATAAAATTGCATAATAAAGCCCATAAACATCCAAAATAGATAATATAATAGAATGGAACAATAAAAAAATATAGATACATTGGAGACGTATCAGCATCCCCAAGCTTAATTCCTGCTCGTCCTCGAGTAGGTAAATGATAAAAACATAATTTTTGATGTGGAATACTACCTAACATATTTCTGTAAGTAATCCTTTTTATTGTGGCATGAATGTTCAGATCCATAAGATTGAAGACAAAAGTTTAATATTGACATAAAAATAATAATACTTCAAGCATACTAATAAAGCAATCATGTCTCCTCAAAATAACATGGCCAAAGCAAGCTATCCCTACAAAATCATATAGTCTGGCTATGCTCCATTTTCACCACACAAAGTATTTAAATCATGCACAACCCCGATGACAAGCCAAGCAATTGTTTCATACTTTTGATGTCCTCAAACTTTTTCAATCTTCATGCAATACATGAGCGTGAGCCATGGACATAGCACTATAGGTGGAATAGAATGGTGGTTGTGGAGAAGACAAAAAGGAGAAGATAGTCTCACATCAACTAGGCGTATCAATGGGCTATGGAGATGCCCATCAATAGATATCAATGTGAGTGAGTAGGGATTGCCATGCAACGGATGCACTAGAGCTAAAAGTGTATGAAAGCTCGAAAAGAAACTAAGTGGGTGTGCATCCAACTCGCTTGCTCACGAATACCTAGGGCATTTTGAGGAAGCCCATCATTGCAATATACAAGCCATGTTCTATAATGAAAGATTCCCACTAGTATATGAAAGTGACAACATAGGAGACTCTCTATCATGAAGATTATGCTGCTACTTTGAAGCACGAGTGTGGTAAAAGGATAGTAGCATTGCCCCTTCTCTCTTTTTCTCTCATTTTTTTGGGCCTTCTTTTTTTTCCTTTTTGGCCTTTTATTTATTATTTTCGTCCGGAGTCTCATCCCGACTTGTGGGGGAATCATAGTCTCCATCATCCTTTCCTCACTAGGACAATGCTCTAATAATGATGATCATCACACTTTAATTTACTTACAACTCAAGAATTAGAACAAAATATGACTCTATATGAATGCCTCCGGCGGTGTACCGGGATGTGCAATGACTCATGAGTGACATGTATGAAAGAAATATGAACGGTGGCTTTGCCACAAATACGATGTCAACTACATGATCATGCATAGCAATATGACAATGATGGAGAGCGTCATAATAACAGAACGGTGGAAAGTTGCATGGCAATATATCTCGGAATGGCTATGGAAATGCCATAATAGGTAGGTATGGTGGCTGTTTTGAGGAAGGTATATGTTGGGTTTATGGTACCGGCGAAAGTTGCGCGATACTAGAGGGGCTAGCAATGGTAGAAGGGTGAGAGTGCGTATAATCCATGGACTCAACATTAGTCATAAAGAACTCACATACTTATTGCAAAAATTTATTAGTTATCGAAACAAAGTACTACGCGCATGCTCCTAGGGGGATAGATTGGTAGGAAAATACCATTGCTCATCCCCGACCGCCACTCATAAGGAAGACAATCAATAAATAAATCATGCTCCGACTTCATCACATAACGGTTCACCATACATGCATGCTACGGGAATTGCAAACTTTAACACAATTATCTCTCAAATTCACAACTACTTAACTAGCATGACTCTAATATCACCATCTTCATATCTCAAAACAATCATCAAGTATCAAACTTCTCATAGTATTCAATGCACTTTTTATGGAAGTTTTTATTATACCCATCTTGGATGCCCATCATATTAGGACTAGTTTAATAACCAAAGAAAACTACCATGCTGTTCTAAAGACTCTCAAAATAATATAAGTGAAGCATGAGAGTTCATCTATTTCTTCAAAATAAAACCGCCGCCGTGCTCTAAAAGGATATAAGTGAAGCACTAGAGCAAACGACAAACTACTCCGAAAGATATAAGTGAAGATCAATGAGTAGTTGAATAATTAGGCAACTATGTGAAGACTCTCTAACATTTAAGAATTTCAGATCTTGGTATTTTATTCAAAAAGCAAGCAAAGCAAAAGAAAATAAAATGACGCTCCAAGCAAAACACATATCATGTGGTAAATAAAAATATAGCTCAAAGTAAAGTTACCAATGAACGAAGACGAAAGAGGGGATGCCTTCCGGGGCATCCCCAAGCTTAGGATTTTGGTTGTCCTTGAATATTACCTTGGGGTGCCTTGGGCATCCCCAATCTTAGGCTCTTGCCACTCCTTATTCCATAGTCCATCGAATCTTTACCCAAAACATGAAAACTTCACAACACAAAACTTAATAGAAAACTCGTAAGCTCCGTTAGTATAAGAAAATAAATCACCACTTAGGTACTGTTGTGAACTCATTCTAAATTCATATTGGTGTAATATCTACTATATTCCAACTTCTATATGGTTCATACCCTTTGATACTACTCATAGATTGATCAAAATAAGCAAACAACACATAGAAGACAGAATCTGTCAAAAACAAAACAGTCTGTAGTAATCTGTAGGATTCGAATACTTCTGTAACTCCAAAAATCCTGATAAATTAGGAAGTCCTAGGCAATTTGTTTATAAATCTACTTCAAGTGGAATTGTTAATTTATCGCTCTCTTGTAAAAAAATGAAAAATAACAATCACCCAAGAAGGTCCTAAAGGATTTACTTGGCACAAACACTAATTAAAACATAAAACCACATCTAAACAGAGGCTAGATGAATTATTTATTACTAACCAGGAACAAAAAGCAAGGAACAAAAATAAAATTGGGTTGCCTCCCAACAGGCACTATCGTTTAATGCCCCTAGCTAGGCATGATGACTTCAATGATCCTCACATAAAAGATAAGAATTGTAACATAAAGAGAGCACCATGAAGAATATGACTAGCACATTTAAGTCTAACCCTCTTCCTATGCATAGGGGTTTTGTGAGAAAACAACTTATGGGAACAATAATCAACTAGCATAGGAGGGGAAAACAAGCATAACTTCAAAACTTTAAGCACATGGAGAGGAAACTTGATATTATTGCAATTCCTACAAGCACATGGTCCTCCCTCAAAATAAGTTTCAGTAGCATCATGAATGAATTCAACAATATAACCATCACATAAAGCATTGCTTTCATGATCTATAGGCATAGAAAATTTACTACTCTCCACATAAGCGAAATTCTTCTCATGAATAATAGTGGGAGCAAACTCAACAAAATAATTATCATGTGAGGCATAATCCAATTGAAAACTAAAATCATGATGACAAGTTTCATGGATATCATTATTCTTTATAGCATACAAGTCATCACAATAATTGTCATAGATAGCAACTTTGTTCTCATAATCAATTGGAACCTCTTCCGAAATAGTGGAATCATTACTAAATAAAGTCATGACCTCTCCAAATCCACTTTCATAATTATCATCATAAATATGAGGCATGTTATCATCATAACAAATTTGCTCATCAAAACTTGGGGGAGAAAAAATATCATCTTCGTCAAACATAGCTTTCCCAAGCTTGTGGCTTTGCATATCATTAGCATCATGGATATTCAAGGAATTCATACTAACAACATTGCAATCATGCTCATCATTCAAAGATTTAGTACCGAACATTTTACAGACTTTTTCTTCTAGCACTTGAGCACAATTTACCTTTCCATCATTCTCACGAAATATATTAAAAAGATGAAGCGTATGAGGTAAACTCAATTCCATTTTTTGTATTTTTATTTTATAAACTAAAATAGTGCTAAGACAAGAAACAAAAGATTCAATTGCAAGATCTAAAGATATACCTTCAAGCGCTAACCTCCCCGGCAATGGCGCCATAAAAGAGCTTCATGTCTACTACACAACCTTCTTCTTGTAGACGTTGTTGGGCCTCCAAGTCCAGAGGTTTGTAGGACAGTAGCAAATTTCCCTCAAGTGGATGACCTAAGGTTTAACAATCCGTGGGAGGCATAGGATGAAGATGGTGTCTCTCAAGCAACCCTGCAACCAAAATAACAAAGAGTCTCTTGTGTCCCCAACACACCCAGTACAATGGTAAATTGTATAGGTGCACTAGTTCGATGAAGAGATGGTGATACAAGTGCAATATGGATAGTAGATAATGGTTTTTGTAATCTGAAAATATAAAAAAAGCAAGGTAACTAATGATAAAAGTGAGCACAAATGGTATTGAATGTGTTGAAACAAGGCCTAGGGTTCATACTTACACTAGTGCAAGTTCTCTCAACAATAATAAAATAATTGGATCATATAACTATCCCTCAACATGCAACAAAGAGTCACTCCAAAGTCACTAATAGCGGAGAACAAACAAAGAGATTATGGTAGGGTACGAAACCACCTCAAAGTTATCCTTTCTGATCGATCTATTCAAGAGTCCGTAGTAAAATAACATGAAGCTATTATTTCCGTTCAATTTATCATAGAGTTCGTACTAGAATAACTCCTTAAGACACAAATCAATCAAAACCCTAATGTCACCTAGATACTCCAATGTCACCTCAAGTATCTGTGGGTATGATTATACGATATGCATCACACAATCTCAGATTCATCTATTCAACCAACACAAAGAACTTCATAGAGTGCCCCAAAGTTACTACTAGAGAGTCAAGACGAAAACGTGTGCCAACCCCTATGCATAAGTTCACGAGGTCACGGAACTCGCAAGTTGATCACCAAAACATACATCATGTGGATCACGTGATATCCCATTATCACCACAGATAAGCACATGCAAGACATACATCAAGTGTTCTCAAATCCTTAAAGACTCAATCCGATAAGATAACTTCAACAGGAAAACTCAATTCATCACAAGAGAGTAGAGGTGGAGAAACATCATAAGATCCAACTATAATAGCAAAGCTCGCGATACATCAAGATCGTACCACCTCAAGAACACGAGAGAGAGAGAGACAGAGAGAGAGATCAGACACATAGCTACTGGTACATACCCTCAGCCCCGAGGGTGGACTACTCCCTCCTCATCATGGAGAGCACCGGGATGATGAAGATGGCCACCAGAGAGGGATTCCCCCCTCCGGCAGGGTGCCGGAACGGGTCTAGATTGGTTTTCGGTGGCTACGGAGGCTTCTGGCGGCGGAACTCCCGATCTATTGTGCTCTTCGATCTTTTTAGGGTATATGGATATATATATATATAGGCGAAAGAAGTCGGTCAGGGGAGCCACGAGGGGCCCACGAGGGTGGGGGCGCGCCCAGGGGGGCAGGCGCGCCTTCCTGCCCCGTGGTCACCTCGAAGCTTCCTTGACTTCAACTCCAAGTCTCCTGGATCACGTTCGTTCCAAAAATCACGCTCCCAAAGGTTTCATTCCGTTTGGACTCCGTTTGATATTCCTTTTCTGTGAAACACAGAAACAAGGGAAAAAAACTGGCACTATGCTCTGGGTTAATAGGTTAGTCCCAAAAATAATATAAAAGAGCATATTAAAGCCCATAATCATCCAAATCAGATAATATAATAGCATGGAACAATCAAAAATTATAGATACGTTGGAGATGTATCAACGAGCAAGTAACGATAGTAGTAACAAAAGTGCATCAAGGTAGCCCAATGCTTTTGAGGCAAAGGACATGCCAAAACGGTCTCTTATGATAAGCAAAGCGTTCTTGAGGGTACACAAGAGTTTCATCTACTCAATTTCATCATGCTGGTTTAATTTGTGTTCGCTACTTTGATAATTTGATATGTGGGTGGACCGGTGCTTAGATGTTGTTCTTACTTGAACAAACCTCCTACTTATGATTAACCCTCCCGCAAGCATCCGCAACTATGATAAAAGTATTAAGAATAAATTCTAACCATAGTATTAAACTTTTGGATCCAATCGGTCCCTTAAGGAATAGCGCATAAACTGGGTTTAAGTTTTTGTCACTCTCGCAACCCACCATCTAATTGCTACTCCACAATGCACTCCCTTAGGCCCAAATATGGTGAAGTGTCATGTAGTCGATGTTCACATGACACCACTGAGGGAATCACAACATATATACTATCAAAATATCGAACACATATCAAATCCACATGATTACTTGCAACATGATTCCTCCCATGACCTCAAGGACAAAGGTAACTACTCACAAATGATAAACATGCTCATGATCAGAGGGGTATTAAATAGGATATTGGATCTGAACATATAATCTTCCACCAAATAAACCATATAGTAATCAACTACAAGATGTAATCAACACTACTAGTCACCCACAAGTACCAATCTATAGTTCTGGTAACAAGATTGAACACAAGAGATGAACTAGGGTTTGAGAGGAGATGGTGTTGTTGAAGATGTTGATGGATATTTCCCTCCCCAAGATGGGAGAGTTCTTGGTGATGATGATGACAATGATTTCCCCCTCCGGGAGGGAAGTTCCCTCGGCGGAATCACCCCGCCGGAGGGCAAAAGTGCTCCTGCCAAAGTTCCGCCTCGAGGCGGCGGCGTTTCGTCCCAAAAGTCCTCTCCTTATTTTTTCTAGGTCAAAATGACTTATATACCAAAAGATGGGCACCGGAGGTGGGCCGAGGAGGGCACAACCCACCAGGGCGCGCCTTTGGTACTTATTTGCTCCAATAATTCTTAAATAATCCATAAAAAATCTCCATGAAGTTTCAGCTTGTTTGGAGTTGTGCAGAATAGGTGGCCTGAAGTAGCTTTTCCAGGTCCAGATTTCCAGCTGCCAGAATTCTTCCTCTTGGTGTGTACCTTGCAAATTATGAGAGAAAAGGCATAAGAATTACTCCAAAAAGCATTATTATGGATAAAAACATTATAAATAACAATAACAAAACATGATGCAAAATGGACGTATCAACTCCCCCAAGCTTAGACCTCGCTTGTCCTCAAGCGAAAACCGAAATCGAAAAACATGTCCACATGCTTTAAGAGAGAGAGAGGTGTCGATAAAAACAAAATACAGACATACATCATGTTGAGTATTATAACAACAACAAAATTAAACATAGGACTTTTATCATAGAATTTCATCATATACTTCTCATGAATAAGTAATAGTTCATCACACAATCGAAGTATAAAGAAAAAACACTATTAGAAACCAACAAACTATGTTCCCAGTCAACTTTGCAACTACAATTCATCATCTTTTCAGGAAGAGTCACGTGTCCGAGCCTTTAGGCAAGTCCACATACTCAACCATCATATAGTCTTCTATGATTGCTAACACTCACCTGGTACACATGAGCAAAATGTTTCAACCGGACACATAGAAAGATAGGGGCTTATGGTTTCGCCTCCCAACATACTCACCTCAAGGGTGATGTCAACAATAGTAACTCATGTCACCCATATTCAACTTGACATATGTGCCTAGATCTTTACTCACCACATGATGCTTGCCAAAGGAGAAACATAAAAAGGAATAGAGACAAAAACTTTGACTCTTGCATAAAAGTAAAAGATAGGCCCTTCGCAGAGGGAAGCAGAGGTCGCCATGCGCTTATTTATTTGTATGTTCAATCCCTTAGTGCAAAAGAACGTCACGTTACATTGCCCCTTGTGATAGTGACCATTATTATGCAGTCTATCTCTTTTATTCTTCACCATCACAAGTTCGTGCAACACTCAATTTTCTCTTACACTAATTGATCTCACACTTTTAGAAGCAATTTTTATTGCCTTTTTGCACCTATGACAACTTACTTGAGGGATCTTGCTCAATCCCTAGGTAGGTATGGTGGACACTTGAAAATAAGATTTGGGTTTAAGGGTTTTTGGATGCACAAGTAGTATCTCTACTTAGTGCAGAATTTTCGGCTAGCAAAGATAGGGGGCAAGCACCACATGTTAAAGGATCTATGACAATATGACTTCTATGTGAATATAAACAAACATA
Source organism: Triticum urartu (assembly GCF_056163025.1). Classification (NCBI taxonomy): domain Eukaryota; kingdom Viridiplantae; phylum Streptophyta; class Magnoliopsida; order Poales; family Poaceae; genus Triticum; species Triticum urartu. The sequence continues at coordinate 226,055,060 of NC_141878.1, forward strand.
AATCATTAAGTTGTCTTCCTTGTCCAACGTCAACAATTTTGGCATATAATATTTTGATGAGGGCTCACAATCACAAAAGATTTCTAAGATAGTATATTTATATGTGAATCTTCTCTTCCCATATTAATTCTTTCATGAGTTGCATCATTGACTAATGTTATGTTTGTCAATCTCTAATAAAATTTTCTACTTATAATTTTCCTTATGTGGTGCCATCACCTACCATAGGATTAGTATATAATCTTTTAATTATTTCTTTCCTTTTATTTATTTATTACCTTTCTCATTTTTCCTTTCTTATTTCTTTTACTTGCAACATGAAAGAAAAGAAAGCAAAAACTCATACTAAACTTTATTATATAACTTGCACACAATTACAAGGATATATCACTAAGCAAACTCTCAAAGAAGAAAGGATTGAACTAAACTTTTATTCATCTAAAAGCAAAAGGATCGAACTAAAATAAGTAAAAGCAAAAAAAGATGGTGGGATGATACGATACCGGGGCACCTCCCCCAAGCTTAGCGGAAGCCACGCGGAATGCCCATACCTGATACTCAGTTCTCTTTTGGTGGTGAAGAAGATGATGGTGGTGATGAAGTAGTATTCTCCAATATAACCATGAGTAAATCCCTCAAACCTTGAATCTCCCGAAGGGCTTGATGAATTAGTTCACAGTTTTTCTTCACATCAGCCATTATATGTTTATTATTAGGGCCCCATGGTTTTGTTCCTACACTGTCTTCTCTTGGCCGGGATATGTCCTAGTTGGACGGCATGTGCCTACGAGTAGTGTTCTTGAACCCATAATTATGAATCAAATTATGAAAATTATTATGATGTAACCTGTGTAAGGGCCTCCTCGGTGGGATCTCTTCTTGCACTTCTAGGATTGCTTGATTGTTCGGTGATCCCTTGGCTTGATGAGGATCAGGGTGAGTAGAGATGCCAGCCAATGTAACCCTCTTGGAGGCTGGAGGATGAATCCCAAAGGGACTTTCCTCTTCTTCCTCCATAGAAACCTCTTCAGCTTCAACCCTCCTTAGATCTTCCTGGACCGACCTTACATCTCCTTCTCTATTGTCGAAGGGTGAGGAAGACATGACATTGGACCAGTTGAATCTGTCAGGAAACAACAAGAAAAGAGAATAGAGGATTTCTTCATGATACGGTGATAAATAGGTTCGGGAAGTATATATAGATTTTTTTATCTTGGAGGACAAGTATATGGTAGAAAAACAGACTACGGAAGGTGTCCCATGTGGGCACAACCTGCCTGGCGCGCCCTGGTGTCTTGTGCCCACTAGGGGTTGCTTCCTGGAAGTTTCTTTATTCCAATTTTTTTTAAATATTCCAAAACTGATAAAAAATATTTTTGCGGATTTTTCGGAGTACGTTTACTTACCGTATCAGGTACCTTCTTATTTTCACGATTCTGGAGTGTTCCGGAAGGACTCTTTTATGTGTTCTTCCCGTGTCAAAGTTTGGATAATATTACTTTCAACATTAATTGGCATACCTAAGATATAATGCTTTATTCGTTGCCCATTAACAACCTTCGGGTTAGTACCTTCGTAATTATTTATTTTGATGGCTCCAGACTAGTAAACCTCCTCGATAATGTATGTGCCTTCCCATTTTGAGAGGAGTTTTCCTGCAAAGAATCTGAAACGAGAGTTGTACAAAAGAACATATTCTCCAACTTCAAACTCACGCCTTTGGATCCTTTTGTCATGCCATCTTTTTACTTTTCTTTAAATAATTTTGCATTTTCATAAGCTTGGGTTCTCCATTCATCTAGAGAGCTAATATCAAATAACGTCTTTTCACCAGCAAGTTTAAAATCATAGTTGAGTTCTTTGATTTCCCAATATGCTTTATGTTCTAACTCAAGAGGCAAATGACAAGCTTTTCCATAAACCATTTTACAAGGAGACATACCCATAGGATTTTTATATGCTGTTCTATAAGCCCAAAGTGCATCGTCTAATTTCTTAGACCAATTCTTCCTGGACCTATTGACAGTCTTTTGCAAAATTAATTTTATTTATCTATTGCTAAGTTCAACTAGACCACTAGACTGAGGATGATAAGATGATGCAATTCTATGGTTAACATCATACTTGGCAAACATTTTACGGAAAGCACCAGGAACAAAGTGTGAACCACCATTAGTCATTAAATATCTAGGGACTCCAAACCTTGGGAAAAGAACTTCCTTAAGCATTTTAATAAAGGTGTTTTGATCAGCACTACTAGTTGGAATAGCTTCTACCCACTTAGTAACATAATCAACAGCAACCAAAATATATGTATACCCATTAGAGGAAGGAAAGGGTCCCATGTAATCAAAACCCCAAACATCAAATGGTTCAACAGCAAGTGAATAATTCGTAGGCATTTCTTGACGCTTACCGATGTTACCTATTCTTTGACATTCATCACAAGATAATACAAACTTACGAGCATCCTTGAAAAGAGTAGGCCAATAAAATCCAGACTGTAATACCTTGTGGGCAGTTCTGTCTCCCGCATGATGCCCTCCATAAGCCTCGGAGTGACATTTCTGTAGGATTTATCCATGTTCATGCTCAGGTACACGATGTTTAATAATACCATATACTCCTTTATAAAGATGCGGGTCATCCCAAAAGTAATGTCTTAAATCATAGAAGAATTTTTTTCTTTTGTTGGTATGTAACGCTAGGTGGTAAATATTTAGCAACAATGTAATTAGCATAATCAACATACCAAGGAGTACCATGAGAAACATTTATTGCAGCTAACTGCTCACCAGGAAAACTATCATCAATAGGTAGTGGGTCATCAAGCACATTTTCAAGCCTAGATAAATTATCAGCTACTAGGTTCTCAGCTCCTTTTCTATCAATGATATGTAAATCAAATTCTTGTAACAAGAGAACCCAACGAATAAGTCTAGGTTTAGCAACTTTCTTTTCCATAAGATATTTAATAGCAGCATGGTCTGTGTGAACAGTTACTTTGAAATCAACAATATAAGGTCTAAATTTATCACAAGCAAACACCACTGCTAAGAATTCTTTTTTAGTAGTAGCATAATTTCTTTGAGAACTATCTAGAGTTTTACTAGCATAATGAATAACATTAAGTTTCTTATCAACTCTTCGTCCTAGAACAACACCAATAGCATAATCACTAGCATCACACATAATTTCAAAAGGCAAGTTCCAATCAGGTGGTTGAACAATAGGTGCAGAAATTAAGGCTTTCTTAAGTGTTTCAAAGGCTTCTAAACAATCATCATAAAAACAAAAGGAATATCCTTCTACAAGAGACTAGTAAGAGGCCTAGAAATTTTTGAAAAGTCTTTGATAAATCTCCTATAGAAACCAGCATGACCTAAGAAACTACGAATACCTTTTATATCATTAGGACATGGCATTTTCTCAATTGCATCAACCTTAGCTTTATCCACTTCAATACCTCTTTCAGAAATTTTATGACCCAAGACAATGCCTTCATTGACCATAAAGTGGCACTTCTCCCAATTCAAGACAAGATTTTTTTTGTTCACATCCTTGCAAAACTAGATCAAGATTGTTTAAACAATCATCAAAAGGCATCCCATAAACAGAAAAGTCATCCATGAAAACCTCTACAATCTTTTCACAAAAGTCAGAGAATAGAGCAATCATACATCTTTGAAAAGTAGCAGGTGCATTACATAAACCAAAAGGCATACGTCTATAAGCATAGGTTCCAAAGGGACAAGTAAAAGTGGTCTTTTCTTGATCAGGTTGAGAAACGGGTATTTGTGAAAAGCTAGAATATCCATCAAGGAAGCAAAAGTGTGTGTGCTTAGATAATCTTTCATGCATTTGATCAATAAAAGGCAAAGGGTAATGATATTTTCTAGTTGCTTTGTTTAATTTTCTAAAATCTATTACCATTCTATAGCCTGTAACAATTCTTTGTGGAATAAGTTCATTCTTATCGTTAGGAACAACAATTATACCTCCTTTCTTAGGAACACAATGAACAGGGCTTACCCATCTACTATCAGCTATAGGATAGATTATATCTGCTTCCAGAAGTTTTAATATTTCCGTTCTTACCACTTCTTTCATCTTCGGATTTAACCGACATTGGTGATCAACAACGGGTTTAACATCGGGTTCCATATTAATTTTGTGCTGACATAGAGTGGGACTAATGTGAAGGAAACATGCCCTAGAGGCAATAATAAAGTTGTTATTTATATTTCCTAATATCATGATAAATGTTTATTATTCATGCTAGAATTGTATTAACCAGAAACTTAGTACATGTGTGAATACATAGACAAACAGAGTGTCACTAGTATGCCTCTACTTGACTAGCTCGTTAATCAAAGATGGTTAAGTTTCCTAGCCATAGACATGAGTTGTCATTTGATGAACGGGATCACATCATTAGAGAATGATGTGATTGACTTGACCGATCCGTTAGCTTAGCACTATGATCGTTTAGTTTATTGCTAATGCTTTCTTCATAGCTTATACATGTTCCTGTGACTATGATATTATGAAACTCCCGAATACCAGAGGAACACTTAGTATGCTATCAAATGTCACAACATAATTGGGTGACTATAAAGATGCTCTACAGGTGTCTCCAATGGTGTTTGTTGATATGGCATAGATCGATATTAGGATTTGTCACTCCGTGTATCGTAGAGGTATCTCTGGGCCCTCTCAGTAATGCACATCACTATAAGCCTTGCAAGAAATGTGATTAATGAGTTAGTTACAGGATGATGCATTACGGAACGAGTAAGGAGACTTGTCGGTAACAAGATTGAACTAGGTATTGAGATACCAACGATCGAATCTTGGGCAAGTAACATACCAATGACAAAGGGAACAACGTATGTTGTTATGCAGTTTGATCGATAAAGATCTTCGTAGAATATGTAGGAACCAATATGAGCATCCTGGTTCCGCTATTGGTTATTGACCGTAAGTGAGTCTCAGCCATGTCTACATAGTTCTCGAACCCGTAGGGTCTGCACGCTTAACGTTCGATGACGATCGGTATTATGAGTTTATGTGTTTTGATGTACCGAAGGTAGTTCGGAGTCCTGGATGTGATCACGGACAAGACGAGGAGTCTCAAAATGGTGAAGACATAAATATTGATATATTGATGACTATATTCGGACACCAGATGAGTTTCGGAGCTTACCAGATATATATCGAAGTGTCGGGGGGTTATCGGAACCCCCGAAGGAACTAATGGGCCTCTATGGGCCTTAGTGGGAAGAGAGGAAGGGCCAGGAGGAGCTGCCCCCCCTTGGATCCGAATTGGACTAAGGGAAGGGGGCGGCGCCCCCCTTTCCTTCCCTTCCCCCTCTTCCTTCCTCCCCATCTCTCCCTCTTGGTGGATTCCAACTAGGACTTGGAGTCTTAGTAGGATTCCCCTCTTGGGGGAGTGCCCTAGGGGTCGGCCGGAGTCCCCCTTGCTCCTTTATATATGAGGGCAGGGGGCGCCCTAGAACACACAAGTTGACAGTTGTCTTAGCCGTGTGCGGTGTCCCCTCCAAAGATTTCCACCTCGGTCATATCGTTGTAGTGCTTAGGAGAAGCCCTATGCTGGTAACTTCATCATCACTGTCATCACGCCGTCGTGCTGACAAAACTATCCCTCGGCCTCAGCTAGATCAAGAGTACGAGGGACGTCACCAAGCTGAACATGTGCAGATCGCAGAGGTCTCGTGCATTCAGTAGTTGGATCGGTTGGATCGCAAAGACGTTCGACTAAATCAACCGCATTACTAAACGATTCTGCTTTCGGTCTACGAGGGTACGTGGACACACTCTCCCCTCTCATTGCTATGCATCACCTAGATGGATCTTGCATGTGCATAGGCAATTTTTTTGAAATACTACATTCCCCAACAGTGGCATCCGAGCCAGGTCTATGCGTAGATGTTATATGCACAAGTAGAACACAAAGGAGTTGTGGGCGTGCATATATACATATTGCCTGCCGTCACTAGTTGATTCTTGATTCGGCGGTATTGTTGGATGAAGCGGCTCAGACCGACATTACGCATACGCTTACGCGAGATTGGTTCTACCGACGTGGTCCGCACACAAGTGGCTAGTGGGTGTCTATTTCACCAACTTTAGTTGAATCGATTCAATGATCAGGGTTCTTTCTGAAGATCAAAAAGCAATCACTATACCTCGTTGTGGTTTTTGATGCATAGGTAAGAACGGTTCTTGCTAAGCTTGTAGCATCCACATAGAACTTCCAACAACAAAGTAGAGGACATCTAACTTGTTTTTGCAGGGCATGTTGTGATGTGATATGGTCAAGACGTGATTATATAAATTGTTGTATGAGATGATCATGTTTTGTAACACAGTTATCGACAACTGGCAGGAGCCATATGGTTGTCACTTTGTTGTATGAAATGCAATTGCCATGTAATTGCTTTACTTTATCACTAAGCGGTAGCGATAGTCGTGGAAGCAATAGTTGGCGAGACGACAACGATGCTTTGATGGAGATCAAGGTGTCAAGTTCTACCTCTTGAGCTTGCGTTGGATTTCCCCGAAGAGGATAGGATGATGCAGCAGAGTAGCGTAAGTATTTCCCTTGGTTTTTGAGAACCAAGGTATCAATCCAGTAGGAGGCCACGCTCAAGCCCCTCGTACCTGCACAAAACGATAGCTACTCACAACCAACGTGATTAGGGGTTGTCAATCCCTTCACGATCACTTACAAGAGTGAGATCTGATAGATATAATGCTTTTGGTATTTTTGGTATAGAGATGCAAAGTGAAAAGTAAAAGGGAAAGTAAAAAGCAAAGCAAGATTAAAGTGATGGAGATAGATATGATGAGAATAGACCCGGGGGCCATAGGTTTCACTAGTGGCTTCTCTCAAGAGCATAAGTATTCTACGGTGGGTGAACAAATTGTTGAGCAATTGACAGAATTGAGCATAGTTATGAGAATATCTAGGCATGATCATGTATATAGGCATCACGTCCGTGACAAGTAGACCGAAAGGATTCTGCATCTACTACTATTACTCCACTCATCGACCGCTATCCAGCATGCATCTAGAGTATTAAGTTAAAAACAGAGTAACGCTTTAAGCAAGATGACATGATGTAGAGAGATAAATTCATGCAATATGAAATAAACCCCATCTTGTTATCCTCGATGGCAACGATACAATACGTGCCTTGCTGCCCCTTCTGTCACTGGGAAAGGACACCGCAAGATCGAACCCAAAGCTAAGCACTTCTCCCATGGCAAGAACTACCAATCTAGTTGGCCAAACCAAACAGATAATTCGAAGAGACTTGCAAAGATAACCAATCGTACATAAAATAATTCAGAGAAGATTCAAATATTATTCATAGATAGACTTGATCATAAACCCACAATTCATCGGTCTCAACAAACACACCGCAAAAAAGAAGAAGATTACATAGAATAGATCTCCACGAGAGAGGGGGAGAACTTTGTATTGAGATCCAAAAAGAGAGAAGAAGCCATCTAGCTAATAACTATGGACCCAAAGGTCTGAGGTAAACTACTCACACTTCATCGGAGAGGCTATGATGATTTAGAAGCCCTCTGTGATGACGGCCCTCTCCGGCAGAGCTCCGGAACAGGCCCCAAGATGGGATCTCGTGGGTACAGAAAGTTGCAGCGGTGGAATTAGGTTTTTGGCTCCCTCCCCGTTCGTTTGGGGGTACATAGGTATATATAGGAGGAAGAAGTACGTCGGTGGAGCTTCAGTGGGCCCACGAGGGTGGGGGCTGCGCCTGGGGGTATAGGGCGCACCCCCTACCTCGTGCCCACCTCGAAGCTTCCTTGGCGTAGGGTCCAAGTCTCCTGGGTCATATTCGGGAAGAAAATCACATTCCAGAAAGGTTTATTCCATTTGGACTCCGTTTGATATTCCGTTTCTTCGAAACACTAAAATAGGCAAAAAAAACAACAATTCTGGGCTGGGCCTCCGGTTAATAGGTTAGTCCCAAAAATAATATAAAAGTGGAAAATAAAGCCCAATATAGTCCAAAACAGTAGATAATATAACATGGAGCAATCGAAAATTATAGATACGTTGGAGACGTACGTATCATCAAGCCGGTGACGATGGTGATCATAACGGTTCTTTGAAGATGGAGATCAAAAGGACAAGATGATGATGGTCATATCATATCACTTATTTGATTGAATGTGATATTTATCCTTTCTGCATCTTATTTTTCTTAGTTCGGTAGTAGCATTATAAGATGATCTCTCACTAAATTTCAAGGTACAAGTGTTCTCCCTGAGTATGCATCGTTGCTACAGTTTCGTCGTGGCGAGACACCATGTGATGATCGGGTGTGATAAGCTCTATGTTCACATACAATGGGTGCAAGCCAGTTTTGCACATGCATAATTGTAACACCCCGGATGTAATTTACCTTATATGTTCTCCAACTCTTGCCATTTCCAGCGCTAAGTTATTTTATTTCCTCGGGTTCAGGTTTTTGTCTCCGTGTGTTGTTGTCGTTGTCATGCATCTCATATCATGTCATCGTGTGCATTGCATTTGCATACGTGTTCGTCTCATGCATCCGAGCATTTTCCCCGTTGTCCGTTTTGCATTCCGGCACTCCTATCTCCTCCGGTGGTCCTTTCTACCTTCTTTTCATGTGTGGGGGTTAAACATTTCCGGATTGGACCGAGACTTGCCAAGCGGACTTGGTTTACTACCGGTAGACCACCAAGTTTCGTACCATTTGGACTTCGTTTGATACCCCAACGGTTAACTGAGGGACCAAGAAGGCCTCGTGTGTGATGCAGCCCAACACCCTTCCAACTTGGCCCAAAACCCACCAAAACCCTCTCCATCATCTAGAGCGTTCGATCACGATTGCGTGGCCGAAAACCGCACCTCATTTGGACTCTCCTAGCTCCCTCTACCTGTATAAATAGACCCCCCATTTCTAAATCTTGGATCTCCTTTCCCCTAACCCTAAAATTTCCCTCGCACCGCGCCGGACGTGTCCGAATCCGGCCGGACAAGCCGCCGCCGCCGCCCGCGCCCTATCAGCTTCTGCCACGTGGCGCCACCGAACTCCTCCCGCCGCCGGCCCGGGAAGCCCGCTCCGGGCCCCTGAGGCCCATCGCCCGCGCCCCGCCGCCCGAGAGCAGGCGCCGCCCGAGGTCGCGCCTCCGCCACCAGCTCCGCCACCGGCGCCAACTCCGGCCGCCGACGCCGGCGAACCTCGCCCGCGGTGCCCCGCGCCCGACGCCACGCGCCCACACCGCCGAGCTCCTCCTCCCCCACTCCGGCGAACCTTCCGGCTAGTCCCTCTACTCCGACGCCCCGCGACAGCTCCGGCCACCGCGTCCCCGTCGCCGGTGAACAGTGACTCCGGCGCCGATGAACCTCAACTTCCGCGCCTCAGATCTGAGATATGGATTTTTAGGGTTGACTTCGATCCAGTTTTGCATAGTTTTTTTGCATACTTTGTCATGCTATAACTCCGCATATAAAAATGTTCGTCTCAGAGAGTACATCATTTCATCTCATTCCATCATTTTCATTTGATCTCATCTTGATGCCCGAAATGATGTTGGAAGAGAGCTATTTGAGATAATTGTCAGATCTGCTGCATCATTTAGCTATTTGTCATTTTTGCCATGATTAATGTGTGCATGATATGCCCCTGAGTTCTACATGTGTTTTGTTATATGCCATGCCATCTTTACAGAGGTGCTTACCATGTATTTTTGTGATATGTGTGGTGACTAGCACAAGCTTGCAAAGTAGTGCATTCGTTAATGCTGATTTCAGGGACTTAGAATTTCTCCAAGTCCTTGATCTGTTTTTATCAATATGCCATATGTTCATGTTGTTTCCTAGTGATCTGTGCCTCTTTTGAGGATGATCATTAAGGATGATTTGTTAATATTGTGGTGCTATATCCATCCATGTCTTTGTTTGCATTTATGGAGCACACTAGCTTGAGTCAATCGAGATCTACTTTTGCTATTTCGTGAATCCTGGCAGATTGTTTACTTGTTAGCGATTTTGCCAAGGACGTTGTTGTTGATCCGTGCATGCTATGTCGTTGTTCTTGCCATTTCTAGCTTCTATGATATGTATTCTTGATGGGTGTATGCTTATATTGTCATGCCATGCTCTGTAGTGAGTGCATCGAGCTCGTGAACATGCCTACTCGTTAACATATTTGCATGCTCCAGTTTTTCAGAAAGTCTGTAATCTGTTTATGTTTTTGCCATGTTCACATGCTTGCAATTGTATTTTCTGATACCTTTTGACTCACGGTCACTAAGGGACTTTTGTTATGTGCTTTGAGTATCTTCATGTCATGCCTTGCTTTGCCATCTTAAGTTCCTATAGCATGTAGTTTTCTTGCTCCAAAGTGTGCTACCTGATCTGAAATTCCAGACTTGTGTTAATTTCACTAAGTCTGAAACCTGTTTGTGGTTTGCATTTTTGCCATGCTTGTTTGAACCTGTTAATGGATGAATTCGACATACCTCAGTGTTCATCTTTTGTCAAGCATTATGAGTGGATCCCTTCCATGTATTTTGTCGCCATCTTTGAGTGCTGTAGCATAATTATCTTGATGCATTTAGATGGCTACTTGCTGTTTATCGCAGACCGTTGCCATATTTGTTTTGCTTGCCATTTCCGAACCGTGCATCCGATTCCGGTGATCTTTATATCGATTTCAACCAAAATCACCTCACCTTTCCAGTGGCACTCTTGAGTTTCCACGTTAGGGCCAGGTTCAATCATTCCTTGTCAAATCTTGCATATGCATCACATATCGCATCCCGCATAGCATACCACGTTTGCATCTTGTTTTGTTTGAGCTTTGCACGTGGTTGATTGTGTTCCTTTTGCTTGTTTGTATTGTTTGGGTAGAGCCCTGAGTCGAGTTTGCTAACGAGGAGCCCGTTGAGTTTTCTTTCGAGGATCCAGTCAACTCTGACAACTTTGCAGGCAAGATGATCATACCCTCGAAATCACTTCTATCTTTGCTTGCTAGATGCTCGCTCTTTTGCTATGCCTATGCTATGATGCCTACCACTTGCTTATCATGCCTCCCAAATTGCCATGTCAAACCTCTAACCCAACATGTCCTAGCAAACTGTTGTTTGGCTATGTTACCGCTTTGATCAGCCCCTCTTATAGCGTTGCTAGTTGCAGGTGAAGATTGGAGATCGTTCCTTGTTGGAACATTGTTTATTGTTCGGATATCACTATATTATCTTGTTATCTTAATGCATCTATATACTTGGTAAAGGGTGGAAGGCTCGGCCTTTTGCCTAGTGTTTTGTTCCACTCTTGCCACCCTAGTTTTAGTCATATCGGTGTTATGTTCCCGGATTTTGCGTTCCTTACACGGTTGGGTGATAATGGGAACCCCTTGACAGTTCGCCTTGAATAAAACTCCTCCAGCAATGCCCAACCTTGGTTTTACCATTTGCCACCGAGCCTCTTTTTCCCGTGGGTTTCCGGAGCCCGAGGGTCATCTTTATTTAAACCCCCCGGGCCAGTGCTCCTCTGAGTGTTGGTCCAAACTAGAGTCCTGTGCAGCGCCCCCTCGAGGAAACTCAAGGTTTGGTTTTAGTTGTATGGAGAGCTCATCTGAATGTGCCCTGAGAACGAGATATGTGCAGCTCCTATCGGGATTTGTCGGCACATTCGGGCGGTGTTGTTGTACTTGTTTTATATTTGTCGAACTTGTCTTGTAGAACCGAGATGCTGAGTCTGATCGGAATTTCTCGGGAGAAGGTTTATCCTCCGTTGATCGCGAGAGCTTGTGATGGGCTAAGTTGGGACTCCCCTGCAGGGATTTGAACTTTCAAAAGCCGTGCCCGCGGTTATGGGCAGATGGGAATTTGTTAATGTCCAGTTGTAGATAACATGAACCTTAACTTAATTAAAATGAATCAACTGCGTGTGTAACCGTGATGGTCTCTTCTCGGTGGAGTCCAGGAAGTGAACACGGTGTTGGAGTAATGTTTGACGTAGGTTGTTCTATAGTTCTTCGTTCGTGCTGTGCCTTCTCTTCTCGCTCTCTTTTGCGAACAGGTTAGCCACCATATATGCTAGTCGCTTGCTGCAGATCCACATATTACCTTGCCTTACCTATAAGCTTAAATAGTCTTGATCGCGAGGGTGCGAGATTGCTGAGTCCCCGTGGCTCACAGATTACTTCCAAACCAGATGCAGGGCTCGATGACTCCGTTCCAGATGATGCGCTTGAGCTCAAGTGGGAGTTCGACAAAGACTCATGCCGTTACTATGTGTCTTTCCCTGATGATCAGTAGTGGTGCCCAGTTGCGGCGATCGGGACCATATCGCTTGTTGGGGTTGATCTTTTATTTTGGTACCGTAGTCGAACCATGAGTGTATTGGATGATTGTAATGCTATTTATGTACTTTGTGTGATGTGGCGAGTGTAAGCCAACTATGTACCTTTCCCCTTATTATCTATTTACATGGGTTGTTGTGAAGATTACCTTACTTGCGACATTGCTTTCAATGCGGTTATGCCTCTAAGTCGTGCTTCGACACGTAGGAGATATAGCCGCATCGAGGGCGTTACAAGTTGGTATCAGAGCCTTCCCCAACCTTAGGAGCCCCCACTGCTTGATCGAATTAGCTGACGAGTTGAGTCTAGAAAAATGTTTTGAGTCATTTAGGAATTATATATCGGAGAGTTTAGGAATTCTTTTTACTACCCAGTCCCTTCATCGCTCTAGTAAGGCATCCTGACGTGGAGTTTTGACTCTTCACTTCTCAAATTTCACTAATTTTTTTTAGGATCACGCGGGTATCTTGGAATCGTTCCGATCGATTTGTGACGAGAACATTGTTCTTGGTGCCTCCTGTCATTTAGGGGTTGTGGCAGTGTCCCGGGGAGTTGAGCTCTGAGGTGTTGTCGTCACAATTTTATCGTTGCAGTTCTGGAATACCTGAGTTTAGTTCGCCAACATCAAAAAACTCTTTTATGCAATTGTTGGTGAGATAACCTCGATGCCACCCAGTACTGGGGCGGGAGTTCGGGAGTATTGCCATAACTTGTATAACGGATGCTTTTCAAAGGTTGAGGTAGACGATTTCCAAAGTTTTCTCGGTTATGTGTTGAAGGATGGATACAGTTAGATGTAGGATTTGCTAGATTTGGGTGAGATATTATGCTTCCCCTGTATCCCCAACACCTGATTGCATAACCGGAAAGGTTCGGGAGTTTCATAGGTGGGAATTCTTGTAGCTCTAGTTCTTCTTCCATGGATATTTGGTTTGAGATTGGATGATCCTTACCGAGTATTCGTTCTTGTTCCGTACCTTGTTGATTTTATTCTTCTACATCAATTCTAAGTGGCTTCTCAATTTATGGATATGTGACCATTTCAATTGGAATGCATTCGTTCATTTTGTTCGGATGTGAAGACTATATGTTGCAATTTCTACCCGTTGGATTCAGCTTCAATTTTTGTCTATCAATGTGCTAATGGATGTCAACCTATTCAGGATGGCTCCTCCTACGCGCATGACTCTGAATCCTAATCCGCCACCACCACCTCCTCCTCCGGAGGCATGGCAAGCTGTGATGGCCGCTACCAATGCAAACACGCAGCTGATCATGCAAATTCTTCAAGAGCGCAACCAAGCGAACTAAGGCAACCAGGGCAACAATCAGAATCACTTTGCTACACTCAACCAGTTACATGCTAACCAGCCAAAGACTTTCAACAATTGTGTTGAGGCAACTAACGCTGATGATTGGCTCATGGACTTATGCAAGCATTTCGAGTGCAGTAACGTCAGGCCTGAGGACTTTGTCAAGTTCGCTTCCTTCCAACTCAAAGACCAAGCCGTAGAATGGTTTCAGCAGTACAAAGATTCCAGAGGAGGCCGTGTGATTACCTGGGATGAATTCCATCAAGACTTCAAAGCTCATCATATTCCTCAGAGCATGGTTGAAAGCAAGCGTGAGGAATTCCGCAACCTGAAGCAAGGCTCTATGTCTGTCTATGACTACAACAAGATGTTTCAGAAGCTCGCCCGCTTTGCTAAGCAGGACGTCCCTGACGAGAAGAGCATGATATACCAGTTCAGGGGTGGTCTTAGAGAAGAAATCCAGCTAGCCCTCGTTCTCTTTGAGCCCAGGAGGTACGATGAGTTTTACAACATGGCATTAAGCAAGAGGCTGCTCAACTGAAGTGCGATGCTTCCAAGAAGCGAGTTAGAGATGCTACTCCTTCTTCCTCAACTCAAGTGGCCAAGCAGCATAAGTATTGGCTTCCTCCTCCTCTGTTCCGTCAGCCGTATCAACAGAAGAGCAAAGGTGGCAGTGGATCTTCCCACCCACCCAACCCTGGCTTTCAGAACAAGACTTCGTCTCAAGCTCCAAGATCGAGTGCTCCATATCACCGCCTGCTTTCAGAGGTCACGTGCAACAAGTGCCAATAGAAGGGTCACTATGCCAACAAATGCTTCAATCAGAGGCGTCTCCCTCCTCCTCCTATGAGATCGGCAAGTACAGCTATGGTCAAGCTTAACCCCAAGTACGCCAAGGTCAACATGGTGAATGCAGCTCAGGCAGAGGACTCATCAGATGTCATCATGAGTAACCTTCCTATTAACGATATTCCTGCAAAAGTTCTTTTTGACACTGGTGCATCGCACTGTTTCATTTCCAAACCTTTTGCATCAAAGTATGAGTGCGATTATCAGTACCTGCAAAGTTCTTTGCAAATCGTGTCACCGGGCAAGCAAATGACAACTAATTTCTGCGTCCCGGATATTTCTATCACGTTGGGTGACTACAAATTTCTAGCTTCTCCTATTGTTCTGGGCGACTCAGATATTGATCTTATTCTCGGAATGGATTGGCTTTCTAAGCACAAGGCTCATCTTGATTGTGCTGCCAGGCAGATTCAATTGACTCATTCGTCTGAGGATGTAATTGTCTTTGCCGCTCGTGATGATACAATCCGTTTGTTTTCTCTCAATGAGAAGGTGAACTGGATGCCATCTCTCAAATTCCAGTCGTTTGCGAATATCAAGACGTCTTTCCAGAAGAGCTTCCAGGAATGCCTCCGCACCGGCCAGTTGAATTCGTCATGGATCTTGAGCCTGGCACGGAACCGGTTTGCAAGCGTCCTTACAAGCTCGGACCTGAAGAGTTGAAGGAGCTGAAGAAGCAACTCGATATTCAAGAGCAAATGGGTCTCATCCAACCTAGTTCTTCTCTGTGGGGTTGTGGAGTTCTTTTTGTGAAGAAGAAGGATGGAACAGATCGACTTTGTTTTGATTACCGTCCATTGAACAAGAAGACTATCAAGAACAAGTACCCACTTCCCAACATCAATGAGCTGTTCGAACAACTCAAAGGTGCTCAAGTATTCTCCAAGCTTGATCTCCGTATGGGCTATCACCAGATTCAAATCCATGAGCAAGATATTCCCAAGATAGATTTCAGAACAAGCTATTGTTCATATGAATACACTGTCATGTCTTTTGGCCTCGTCAACGCTCCTCCGACTTTCTCTCGCATGATGAACTTCATCTTCAACGCCTACACAAATGACTTTTTCTTGGTCTATCTCGATGACATTCTGGTCTTTTCGAAGAAGAAGGAAGATCATGCCAAGCATTTGCTTTTGGTGCTCGATAAGCTCAGGGAACATCAGTTCTATGCCAAGTTCTCAAAGTGCGAGTTTTGGCTCGATGAGGTTCTCTATCTTGGGCATATCATCTCTACCAAGGGCATAGCGGTGAATCCTGAGAAGGTGTCTGCAATTGTGAATTCGGAACCACCTCAGAACGTGAAGCAACTCCACAGCTTCCTCGGTCTCGCAAGCTACTGTCAAAGGTTCGTTGAGAACTTTTCAAAGATCGCAAAGCCTCTTTCAAACCTTCTCCAGAAGCACGTCAAGTACGTTTGGTCTCCAGAATGTGACATCACTTTCAAAACTTTGAAAGAGAAATTGGTCACTGCTCCAGTTCTGACTCCTCCTGATGAATCCAAACCGTTCGAGGTCTTCTATGATGCCTCTCTTCAAGGTCTTGGTGCAGTGTTGATGCAAGAGAAGAAAGTTGTGGCTTATACCTCTCGCTAGTTGAAGCCCAATGAGAAGAACTACCGCACTCATGACCTCCAATTGGCGGCAGTTGTGCATGCTCTTTTGACTTGGAGACATCTCTTATTGGGAAGAAAAGTGGACATTTTCACTGACCACAAGAGTCTCAAGTACATCTTCACTCAGCCTAATCTCAACCTCAGGCAGACTCATTGGGTCGAAATGATTCAAGAGTATAATCCGAGTATCGAGTATACTCTAGGCAAGGCCAATGTGATTGCTGACGCATTGAGCAGGAAGGCTTACTGCAACAGTCTGATTCTCAAGCCTTACCAACCCAAGCTTTGTGAAGCTTTCCGCAAACTCAATTTGCAAGTTGTTCCTCAAGGGTTCCTCGCCAACCTTCAAGTCTCTCCTACTTTGTAATATCAGATTCGCGAGGCTCAACTTCTTGATGCTATGGTGAAGAAGGTGAAGATTGGGATTGCCAAGAGTCAACCCAAGTACAAGTGCTACCGCCTGGATGACAAGGATACTCTCTTCTTCGAGGATCGTATTGTTGTGCCCAAAGGTGACCTTCGTAAAGTTATCATGAATGAGGCGCACAATTCACTCCTCTCCATCCACCCTGGGAGTACGAAGATGTATCAGGACCTCAACCAGGCTTATTGGTGGACTCGAATGAATCGCGAGATTGCTCAGTTCGTGAATGAATGTGATGTCTGCAGAAGAGTGAAGGCAGAACACCAAAGGCCAGCTGGTCTCCTCCAACCTCTTGCCATTCCAGAATGGAAGTTTGACCACATTGAGATAGACTTCGTGACTGGGTTTCCAAAGTCCAAGCGTGGCAATGATGCTATATTCGTTGTCATCGACAAACTCACTAAAGTGGCTCACTTTCTTCCTATCAAAGAGTCTATCACTGCAGCTCAATTGGCGGAGCTCTATACCTCTCGGATTGTCTATCTGCACGGCATTCCACAGGTGATCTCTTCAGACCGTGGAAGCATCTTTACCTCCAAGTTTTGGGATTCTTTTCAGAAGGCCATGGGCACCAACATCCGCTTCAACCCAGCTTTCCATCCTCAAACTAGCGGTCAAGTCGAGCGTGTCAATCAGATTCTTGAAGATATGCTCAGGGCTTGTGTGATCTCCTTCGGTATGAAGTGGGAAGATTGTCTTCCATATGCCGAATTCTCCTACAATAACAGTTTTCAAGCAAGTTCGGGCAAGGCCCCATTCGAAAATCTGTATGGCAGGAAGTGCCGTACTCCTCTTAACTGGTCAGAGACCAGTGAACGTCAACTTCTTGGAAATGACTTGATCACAGAGGCAGAGGAAATTTGCAAGGTCATTCATGATAACCTCAAAGCAGCGCAATCGCGCCAGAAGAGATACTATGGTAGTAAGCACCGTGATTTGGCTTTCGAGATCAGAGATCATGTTTACCTCTGCGTCTCTCCAATGAAAGGTACTCGTCTCTTCGGTATCGAAGGGAAGCTTGCCCCTAGACACGTGGGTCCTTTCAAAATCGTCAGCAAGAGAGGCGATCTCGCCTATCAACTCGAGCTTCCTTCAAAATTTGCAAATATGCATGACGTGTTCCATGTCTCTCAGCTCCGCAAGAGCTTCAAGACCCTTGACCGCACCATCAACTTCGAAGACATTGATCTCCAAGAAGACCTTTCTTATCGTGAGCACCCCGTGGCTATTCTTGAAGAGACTGAACACAAGATTCGCAATAAGTCAATCAAATTCCTCAAAGTCAAGTGGTCATACCATTCCGACCGTGAAGCCACCTTGGAATGCGAGGATCACCTCCGTTCTGAGTACCCGGCGTTTTTCTAGTCCTAGATCTCGGGACGAGATCCTTTCGTAGTGGTGGAGTGTTGTAACACCCCGGATGTAATTTACCTTATATGTTCTCCAACTCTTGCCGTTTCCGGCGCTAAGTTATTTTATTTCCTCGGGTTCGGGTTTTTGTCTCCATGTGTTGTTGTCGTTGTCATGCATCTCATATCATGTCATCATGTGCATTGCATTTGCATACGTGTTCGTCTCATGCATCCGAGCATTTTCCCCGTTGTCCGTTTTGCATTCCGGCGCTCCTATCTCCTCCGGTGGTCCTTTCTACCTTATTTTCATGTGTGGGGGTTAAACATTTCCGGATAGGACCGATACTTGCCAAGCGGCCTTGGTTTACTACCAGTAGACCGCCTGTCAAGTTTCGTACCATTTGGACTTCGTTTGATACTCCAACGGTTAACCGAGGGACCGAGAAGGCCTCGTGTGTGATGCAGCCCAACACCCTTCCAATTTGGCCCAAAACCCACCAAAACCCTCTCCATCATCTAGAGCGGTCGATCACGATCGCGTGGCCGAAAACCGCACCTCATTTGGACTCTCGTAGCTCCCTCTACCTCTATAAATAGACCCCCCATTTCTAAATCCCGGATCTCCTTTCCCCTAACACTAAAATTTCCCTCGCGCCGCGCCGGACGTGTCCGAATCCGGCCCGACAAGCCGCCGCCGCCGCCCGCGCCCTATCGGCTTCCGCCACGTGGCGCCACCGAACTCCTCCCGTCGCCGGCCCGGGAAGCCTGCTGCGGGCCCCCGAGGCCCATCGCCCGCGCCCCGCCGCCCAGGAGCAGGCGCCGCCCGAGGCCGCGCCTCCGCCGCCCGCCGTCTCCCCTTCGCCTCCCAGCTTCGCCACCGGCGCCAACTCTGGCCGCCGACGCCGGCGAACCTCGCCCGCGGTGCCCCGCGCCCGACGCCGCGCGCCCGCACCGCCGAGCTCCTCCTCCCCCACTCCGGCGAACCTTCCGGCCAGTCCCTCTACTCCGACGCCCCGCGATAGCTCCGGCCACCGCGTCCCCATCGCCGGTGAACAGTGACTCTGGCGCCGACGAACCTCGACTTCCATGTCTCAGATATGAGATCTGGATTTTTAGGGTTGACTTCGATCCAGTTTTGCATTTTTTTCCATACTTTGTCATGCTATAACTCCGCATTCGTAGCTCCGTTTTGCGCGTGTAGCATATAAAAATGTTCGTCTCAGAGATTACATCATTTCATCTCATTGCATCATTTTCATTTGAGCTCATCTTGATGTCCGAAATGCTATTGGAAAAGAGCTATTTGAGATAATTGTCAGATCTGCTGCATGATTTAGCTATTTGTCATTTTTTTCCATGATTAATGTGTGCATGATATGCCCCTGAGTTCTACATGTGTTTTGTTATATGCCATGCCATCTTTACAGAGGTGCTTACCATGTATTTTTGTGATATGTGTGGTGACTAGCACAAGCTTGCAAAGTAGTGCATTCGTTAATGCTGATTTCAGGGACTTAGAATTTCTCTAAGTCCTTGATCTGTTTTTATCAATATGCCATATGTTCATGTTGTTTCCTAGTGATCCGTGCCTCTTTTGCGGATGATCAGTAAGGATGATTTGTTAATATTATGGTGCTCTATCCATCCATGTATTTGTTTGCATTTATGGAGCACCTAGCTTGAGTCAATCGAGCTCTACTTTTGCTATTTCGTGAATCCTGGCCGATTGTTTACTTGTTAGCGATTTTGACGAGGATGTTGTTGTTGATCCGTTCATTATATGTTGTTGTTCATGCCATGTCTAGCTTCTATGATATGTATTCTTGATGGGTGTACGCTTAGATTGTCATGCCATCCTCTGTAGTGAGTGCATCGAGCTCGTGAAGATGCCTACTCGTTAACATATTTGCATGCTCCAGTTTTTTACAGTCTGTAATCTATTTATGTTTTTGCCATGTTCACATGCTTGCAATTGTATTTTCTGATCCCTTTTGACTCAAGGTCACTAAGGGACTTTTGTTAAGTTCTTTGAGTAGCTTCACTCCATGCCTTTCTTTGCCATGTTAAGTTCATATAGCATGTAGTTTTCTTGCTCCAAAGTGTGCTACCTGATCTGAAATTCCAGACTTGTGTTAATTTCACAAAGTCTGAAACCTGTTTGTCGTTTGCATTTTTGCCATGCTTGTTTGAACCTGTTAATGGATGAATTGGCCATAGCTCAGTGTTCATCTTTTGTCAAGCATTATGATTGGATCCCTGCCATGTATTTTTTTGCCATCTTTTAGTGCTGTAGCATAATTATCTTGATGCATTTAGATGGCTACTTGCTGTTTATCGCAGACCGTTGCCACATTTGTTTTGTTTGCCATTTCCAAACCGTGCATCCGATTCCGGTGATCTTTATATCGATTTCAACCGAAATCACCTCACCTTTCCAGTGGAACTCTTGGTTTTCCAAGTTGAGGCCAGGTTCAATCATTCCTTGTCAAATTTTGCATACGCATCACATATCGCATCCCGCATAGCATACCACGTTTGCATCTTGTTTTGTTTGAGATTTGCACATGGTTGATTGTGTTCCTTTTGATTGTTTGTATTTTTTGGGTAGAGCCGGGAGACGAGTTCGCTAACGAGGAGCCCGTTGAGTTTGCTTTCGAGGATCCAGTCAACTCTGACAACT
The DNA here is from genome assembly GCF_056163025.1 of Triticum urartu. NCBI lineage: Eukaryota > Viridiplantae > Streptophyta > Magnoliopsida > Poales > Poaceae > Triticum > Triticum urartu. Next base: position 226,075,688 of record NC_141878.1, read on the forward strand.
TTGCAGGCAAGATGATCATACCCTCGAAATCACTTCTATCTTTGCTTGCTAGATGCGTGCTCTTTTGCTATGCCTATGCTACGATGCCTACCACTTGCTTATCATGCCTCCCAAATTGCCATGTCAAACCTCTAACCCACCATGTCCTAGCAAACCGTTGTTTGGCTATGTTACCGCTTTGCTCAGCCCCTCTTATAGCGTTGCTAGTTGCAGGTGAAGATTGGAGATCGTTCCTTGTTGGAACATTGTTTATTGTTCGGATATCACTATATTATCTTGTTATCTTAATGCATCTATATACTTGGTAAAGGGTGGAAGGCTCGGCCTTTTGCCTAGTGTTTTGTTCCACTCTTGCCGCCCTAGTTTCCGTCATATCGGTGTTATGTTCCCGGATTTTGCGTTCCTTACGCGGCTGGGTGATAATGGGAACCCCTTGACAGTTCGCCTTGAATAAAACTCCTCCAGCAATGCCCAACCTTGGTTTTACCATTTTCCACCTAGCCTCTTTTTCCCTTGGGTTTCCGGAGCCCGAGGGTCATCTTTATTTAAACCCCCCGGGCGAGTGCTCTTCTGAGTGTTGGTCCAAACTAGAGTCCTGTGCAGCGCCCCCTCGGGGAAACTTGAGGTTTGGTTTTAGTTGTATGGAGAGCTCATCTGAGTGTGCCCTGAGAATGAGATATGTGCAGCTCCTATCGGGATTTGTCGGCACATTCGGGCGGTGTTGCTGGACTTGTTTTATCTTTGTCGAACTTGTCTTGTAGAACCGGGATGCCGAGTCTGATCGGAATGTCTCGGGAGAAGGTTTATCCTTCATTGACCGTGAGAGCTTGTGATGGGCTAAGTTGGGACTCCCCTGCAGGGATTTGAACTTTCGAAAGCCGTGCCCGCGGTTATGGGCAGATGGGAATTTGTTAATGTCCGGTTGTAGATAACATGAACCTTAACTTAATTAAAATGAATCAACTGCATGTGTAACCGTGATGGTCTCTTCTCAGTGGAGTCCGGGAAGTGAACACGATGTTGGAGTAATGTTTGATGTAGGTTGTTCTATAGTCTTTGTTCGTGCTTTGCCTTCTCTTCTCGCTCTCTTTTGCGAACAGGTTAGCCACCATATATGCTAGTCGCTTGCTGCAGCTCCACATATTACCTTGCCTTACCTATAAGCTTAAATAGTCTTGATCGTGAGGGTGCGAGATTGCTGAGTCCCCGTGGCTCATAGATTACTTCCAAACCAGATGCAGGGCCCGATGACTCCGTTCCAGATGATGCGCTTGAGCTCAAGTGGGAGTTCGACGAAGACTCACGCCGTTACTATGTGTCTTTCCCTGATGATCAGTAGTGGTGCCTAGTTGGGGCGATCGGGACCATGTCGCTTGTTGGGGTTGATCTTTTATTTTGGTACTGTAGTCGTACCATGAGTGTATTGGATGATTGTAATGCTATTTATGTACTTTGTGTGACGTGGCGAGTGTAAGCCAACTATGTACCTTTCCCCTTATTATCTATTTACATGGGTTGTTTTGAAGATTACCTTACTTGCGACATTGCTTTCAATGCGGTTATGCCTCTAAGTCGTGCTTCGACACGTAGGAGATATAGACGCATCGAGGGCGTTACAATAATACTCGGGTAAAACTTGATGAGCCTAGCATATGCAGATATGGCCTTGGAACACTGAGACCGAAAGGTCGAGCGTGAATCATATAGTAGATACGATCAACATAATGATGTTCACCATTGAAAACTACTCCATCTCAGGTGTCTCCGATGGTGTTTGTTGAGTTGGCATAGATCAAGACTAGGATTTCTCACTCCGATTGTCGGAGAGGTATCTCCGGACCCTCTTGGTAATGCACACCACTATAAGCCTTGCAAGCAATGTGACTAATGAGTTAGTTACGGGATGATGCATTACAGAACGAGTAAAGAGACTTGTCAGTAATGAGATTGAACTAGGTATGATGATACCGATGATCGAATCTCGGGCAAGTAACATACTGATGACAAAGGGAACAACGTATGTTGTTATGTGGTTTGACCGATAAAGATCTTCATAGAATATGTAGGAGCCAATATGAGCATCCAGGTTCCGCTATTGGTTATTGACCTGAGATATGTATCGGTCATCTCTACATAGTTCTCGAACCCGTAGGGTCCGAACGCTTAACTTTCGATGACGATTTGTATTATGAGTTATGTGATTTGATGACCGAAGTTTGTTTGGAGTCCCGGATGAGATCACGGACATGACGAGGAGTCTCGAAATGGTCGATACGTAAAGATCGATATATTGGAAGGCTATATTCAGACATCGGAAAGGTTCTAAGTGGTTCAGGTATTTTTCGGAGTACCGGAGAGTTATGAGAATTTGTCGGGGGAAGTATTGGGCCTTCATGGGCCTTAGTGGAAAGGAGAGAAGAGCCACAAGGGGAGGTCGCGCCCCCCCATGGGCTAGTCCTAGTTGGACTTGGGAGGGGGGCGCCACCCTCTTTCCTTCTCCCTCTCCTCTCCTTCCTTCTTCTCCTACTTGGACTAGGAAAGGGGGAAACCTACTCCTACTAGGAGTAGGAATCCCCCCTTGGGAGCGCCCCTTGTGGCCATAGACACACAAGTTCATCTTTAGCCGTGTACGGTGCCCTTCTCCATAGTTTTACAACTCGGTCATATTGTCGTAGTGCTTAGGCGAAGCCCTGCATCGTTAACTTCATCATCACCGTCACCACCCTGTCGTGCTGACGAAATTCTCCCTCAGCCTCAACTGGATCAAGAGTATGAGGGACGTCATTGAGCTGAACGTGTGCAGATTGCGGAGGTGGCGTGCGTTCGGTACTTGATCGGTTGGATCGCAAAGACGTTCGACTACATCAACCCCGTTTCTTAATGCTTCCGCTTTCAGTCTATGAGGGTACATAGACATACTGTCCCCTCTCGTTGCTATGCATCCCTAGATAGATCTTGCATGACCGTAGGAATATTATGAAATACTGCATTCCCCAACAGTGGCATCCGAGCTAGGTCTATGCGTAGATGCTATATGCACGAGTAGAACACAAAGGAGTTGTGGGCGTGGGTATATACATATTGCTTGCCGTCACTAGTTGATTCTTGATTCAGCGGTATTGTTGGATGAAGTGGCCCAGACCGACATTACATGACCGCGTTCATGAGACTAGTTCTACCGCCGTGCTTTGCACACAGGTGGCTAGTGGGTGTCTGTTTCTCCAACTTTAGTTGAATAGGTTTCAATGAACAGGGTTCTTTCTGAAGATCAAAAAGCAATCACTATACCATGTGGTGGTTTTTGATACGTAGGTAAGAACGGTTCTTGCTCAGCCCATAGCAGCGACGTAAAACTTGCAACAACAAAGTAGAGGATGTCTAACTTGTTTTTGCAGGGCATGTTGTGATGTGATATGGTCAAGACGTGATGAGATATAAATTGTTGTATGAGATGATCATGTTTTCTTAAAGTTATCGGCAACTGGAAGGAGCCTTTTGGTTGTCTCTTTATTGCATAAGATGCAAGCGCCATATAATTGCTTTACTTTATCGCTATGCGATAGCAATAGTTGCAAAAGCAATAGTTGGTGAGACGACCATGTGACGACAAATTGATAGAGATCAAGATGATGGAGATCATGGTGTCATGCCGGTGACGATAGAGATAATGACGGTGTTCTGGAGATGGAGATCAAAGGCACAAGATGATGATGGCCATATCATGTCACATATTTTGGTTGCATGTGATGTTTATCTTTTATACATCTTATTTTTCTTAGTTCGGCGGTAGCATTATAAGATGATCTTTCACTAAATTTCAAGGTATAAGTGTTCTCCCTGAGTATGCACCATTGCGACAGTTCGTCGTGCCGAGACACCACGTGATGATCGGGTGTGATAAGCTCTACGTTCACATACAACGGGTGCAAGCCAGTTTTGCACACGCATAATACTCGGGTTAAACTTGACGAGCCTAGCATATGCAGATATGGCCTCGGAACACTGGAGACCGATAGGTCGAGCATGAATCATATAGTAGATATGATCAACATAGTGATGTTCACCATTGAAAACTACTCCATCGCACGTGATGATCGAACATGGTTTAGTTGATTTGGATCACGTGATCACTTAGATGATTAGAGGATGTCTATCTAAGTAGGAGTTCATAAGTAATATGATTAATTGAACTTGAATTTATCATGAACTTAGTCCAGATAGTATTTGCATATCTATGTTGTAGATCAATAGCTTGTGATGTAGCTCCCCGTTTATTTTTGATATGTTCCTAGAGAAAAATAAGTTGAAAGATGTTAGTAGCAATGATGCGGACTAGCTCCGTGATCTGAGGGTTATCCTCATTGCTGCACAGAAGTATTATGTCTTTGATGCACTGCTAGGTGACGGACCTATTGCAGGAGCAGATACAGACGTTGTGAACGTTTGACAAAGCTCGGTATGATGACTACTTGATAGTTTAGTGCACCATGCTTCACGGCTTAGAACCGGGACGTAAAAAACGTTTTGAATTCCACGGAGCATATAAGATCTTCCAAGAGCTGAAATTGGTATTTCAGACCCATGCCCGAGTCGAGAGGTATGAGACCTGTGACAAGTACTTTGCCTACAAGATGGAGGAGAATAGCTCAACCAGTGAGCACGTGCTTAGATTGTCTGAGTACTACAATCACTTGAATCAAGTGGGAGTTAGTATTCCAGATAAGATAGTGATTGATAGAGTTCTCTAGTCACTATCACCAAGTTACTAGAACTTCGTGATGAACTATAATATGCAAGGGATAACGGAAACGATTCCCAAGCTCTTCGTGATGCTGAAATCGATGAAGGTAGAAATCAAGAAAAGCAGCAAGTGTTGATGGTTGACAAGACCACTAGTTTCAAGTAAAAGGGTAAGGAAAAGAAAGGGAACTTCAAGAATAATGGCAAGCAAGTTGCCACTCCCATGAAGAAGCCCAAAGCTAGATCCAAGCCTAAAACTGAGTGCTTCTACAGTAAAGGAAATGGTCACTGGAAGTGGAACTTCTCTAGATACTTGGCGGATAAGTAGGATGGCAAAGTGAACAAAGGTATATTTGATATACATGTTATTGTTGTGTACTTTACTATTGTTTATACCAAACCCCTCGGTATTTGATACTGGTTCAGTTGCTAAAAGTAGTAACTCAAAATGGGAGTTGCAGAATAAACTAAGATTATTTGAGGGCGATGTGACAATGTGTGTTGGAAGTAATTCCAAGGTTGATAAGATCACCATCGCACACTCCCTTTACCTTCAGGATTAGCATTGAACCTAAAATAAATGTTATTTGGTGTTTGCGTTGAGCATAATATGATTGGATCATGTTTATTGCAATACAGTTATTCGTTTAAGTCAAATAATAATTGTTATTCTGTTTACATGAATAAAACCTTCTATGGTCATGCACCCAAGGTGAATGGTTTATTGAATCTCGATCGTAGTAATACACATATTCATAATATTGAAGCCAAAAGATGCAAAGTTAATAATGATAGTGCAATTTATATGTGGCACTGCCATTTAGATCATATTGGTGTAAAGCACATGAAGAAACTCCATGCTGATGGGATTTTGGAATCACTTGATTATGAATCAGTTGATGGTAGCGAACCATGCCTCATGGGCAAGATGACTAAGACTCCGTTCTTCGGAAAAATGGAGCGAGCAACTAACTTATTGGAAATAATACATACTAATGTATGCGGTCCGATGAGTGTTGAGGCTCGCGGCGGGTGTCATTATTTTCTAACCTTCACAGATGATTTGAGCAGATATGGGTATATCTACTTGATGAAACATAAGTCTAAAACATTTGAAAAGTTCAAAGAATTTTAGAGTGAAGTGGAAAATCATCGTAACAAGAAAATAAAGTTTCTACGATCGGATCGCGGAGACGAATATTTGAGTTACGAGTTTGGTCTTCAACTAAAACAATGTGGAATAGTTTCGCAACTCACACCACCTGGAACACCACAATGTAATGGTGTGTCCGAACGTCATAACCGTACTTTATTAGATATGGTGCAATCTATGATGTCTCTTAACGAATTACCACTATCGTTTTGGGGTTATGCATTAGAGACAGGTGCATTCACGTTAAATAGGGCACCATCTAAAAATCTGTTGAGACGGCATCATATGAACTGTGGTTTAGCAAGAAACCTAAGCTGTCGTTTCTTAAAGTTTAGGGTTGTGATGCTTATGTGAAAAAGTTTCAGCCTGATAAGTACAAACCCAAATTGGAAAAGTGTGTCTTCATAGGATACCCAGAAGAAACTGTTGGGTACGCCTTCTATCACAGATCCGAAAGGCAAGATCTTTGTTGCTAAGAATGGATCCTTTCTAGAGAAGGGGTTTTCTCTCAAAAGAAGTGAGTGGGAGAAAGTAGAACTTGATGAGATAATTGTACCTTCTTATGAATTGGGAAGTAGTTCATCATAGAAATCCGTTTCAGTGATGCCTACAACAATTAGTGAGGAAGTTAATGATGATGATCATGAAACTTCAGATCAAGTTACTACCGAACCTCGTAGGTTAACCAGAGTACGTTCCGCACCAGAGTGGTACGGTAATCCTGTTCTGAAAGTCATCTTACTAGACCATGATGAACCTACGAACTATGAGGAAGTGATGATGAGCCCAGATTCCGCAAAATGGCTTGAGGCCATGAAATCTGAGATGGGATCCATGTATGAGAACAATGTATGGACTTTTATTTACTTGCCCGATGATCGGTGAGTCATTGAGAATAAATGGATCTTCAAGAGGAAGACGGATGCTGATAGTAGTGTTACTATCTACAATGCTCGAATTGTCGCAAAAATGTTTTTGACAAGTTCAAGGTGTTGACTACGATGAGATTTTTTCACTCGTATCGATGCTTAAAAGTCTGTCCGAATCATGTTAGGAGTTGCTGCATTTTATGAAATCTGGCAAATGGATGTCAAAACTGCATTCCCTAATGGATTTCTTAAAGAAGAGCTGTATATGATGCAACCAGAATGTTTTGTCGATCCTAACGGTGCTAACAAAGTGAGCAAGCTCTAGCGATCCATCTATGGACTGGTACAAGCATATCGGAGTTGGAATATATGCTTTGATAAAGTGATCAAAGCATATGGTTTTATACAGACTTGCGATTAAGCCTGTATTTACAAGAAAGTGAGTGGCAGCACTACAACATTTCTGATAAGTATATGTGAATGACATATTGTTGATCGGAAATAATGTAGAATTTCTGGAAAGCATAATGGAATTTTTGAAAGGAGTTTTTCAAAGAAGGACCTCGGTGAAGCTACTTACATATTGAGCATCAAGATCTATAGAGATAGATCAAGACGCTTGATATATTTTCAATGTGTACATATCTTGATAAGATTTTGAAGTAGTTCAAAATGGAACAGTCAAAGAAGGAGTTCTTGCCTGTTTTGCAAGGTGTGAAGTTGAGTAAAGACTCAAAACCCGACCACGACAGAAAATAGAAGGAGAATGAAAAGTCATTACCTATGCCTCAGTCATAGGTTCTACGAAGTATGCTATTATGTGTACTAGACCTATTGTGTACCTCACCATAAGTTTGGCAAGAGGGTACAATAGTGATCCAGGAGTGGATCACTGGACAGCGGTCAAAAATATCCTTAGTGGAATAAGGAAATGTTTCTCGGTTATGGAGGTGACAAAGAGTTTGTCGTAAAGAGTTACGTGGATACAAGCTTTGACACCGATCTGGATGACTCTAAGTCTCGATCTAGATACTGTAAGTGCATCTAGTGCCACCCCTAGTTGGTTTTGGAGTATTGACGACAAACCTGGTTGAGGGACTAATGTGTTTGTGAGAATTGCAAGATAACACAGGTAGTAGTCCCTCATTGATTCGGTTTACCTATTGGAGATGACCCCTAAAAATGTATGAAGACATTGAAGACAAAGGTGGTATGTGAAGGTATTCACATTGAAGACTATGACAAGAGAAGACATCACGTGAAGACTATGGAGCACGAAGACTTAGTTGTTTCATTGTTTCCTTTTCTTCTTTGTTGAGTCATAGGAACCACCGTACTGTTAAGTGGGGTCCAAGTGAACCAGTCAGAATGACTGAAGTGACGCTTAACCAAAATACTATGTCTTCGAGCGAAGATAATGAGAGCAAATCTTATCCAGAGCTGGATAAGTCAGCTTTGCTTGTAGCTCAAGTAAAGTTGTCGTGTGTGTTTGAAATCTGACCATTGGAACACGTGCCAGTTCCTTAGTGACCCAGGGTCATTTCGGACAAATCAGGTCGGGTTGCCTAGTGGCTATAAATAGCCCACCCCCTACACCATAAATTGGTTGGCTGCTCAGAGTTAGTGCACGGCTTTTGTCGTTTGAGAGAAACCCACCTCGAAGCCTTTGAGAGAGAAATCCTTGCGAGGACTCAGCCCTAAACACCCAGAGCCAAAGAGTGTTAGGCATCACTGAAGTCTTCTTGTCTGTGTGATCTGAAGACTTATTACACTTGAGGACTGTGAATCCTCCAGGCGGTTAGGCGTCGCGTTCTGAGCATCCAAGAGTCATTGTGGATCGCCAGTGAACAAATTCTGTGAAGGTTTGGAAGTCTACCTTGAAGACTAACCAGAGTGATTGGGCGAGGACTGGGTGTCCTTAGCTCAAGGGGAATAAGGTGAAGACGCGGTCTTCTGAGTTGAATCTCAGCCTCCCTAACCAGACATATAGTTGTCACAGCAACTGGAACTGGTCCATCAAATCATTGTCTTCAACGAGCCACTGGTTCTATCCTTTCCCATATCTTTATTTGCAGTTGGTCCTTGTGAAGCCATTGCCTGTTTGCATTATCCTTTTGTCTTCACTGTGTAACTGCTTGTTCTGATTGGCTTCATACTATCTTCCGCCCTGATCTATACTGCCTAGCTCCTATTAGTCATTGTGCTTTCACTTCATTGGATACTTGACTATGGCTTGCCTAGTGTAGTCTACCTTCTGCTGCATGGTAATAGGTTTGCTTCTATCGTTTGTCTTCGAAACTTCCATGTTTTGAAGAATTTCATAAAAATCGCCTATTCACCCCCCTCTAGTCGATCAATAGCACTTTCAATTGGTATCAGAGCAAGGTACTCGCTTGTTCTATGTGATTCGGTTTAACCACCTGGAGTTATAGCTATGTCGACAACAGGGATAATCAAAGTCTCCGTTGCGTGCCTCGTCTTCGATGGAACCGAATATCCCTACTAGAAGAATAAGATGCGTATGCATCTTGAAGCCATTGATATCGACCTCTGGTATGTCATCAAGAATGGCGTCCCCAAGGCTGGTGAAGGTGTCACCACTGCTGATGTCAAGAAGTTCGTTCAACTGGACTCCACTGCCAAGAACATCATTTGTGGTCATCTGACCAAAGGGCCGTATGGCCATGTGAGTGCTCTGGAACATCTAAGCTAGTCTGGGATTGGCTCTCCAAGGTCAATGAAGGTGTCTCAACCCAAAGAGATCAAAGGATCAGTGTCATTCGCAACCTCTTCAACCGCTTCAAGAGAAACGACAATGAGAATGTTCAGCTCACGTTTGATCGCCTTACTGACATCACAAATGAGCTTCAAGCTCTCAGTGCTACTGAGATCACCAAGCATGAAGTCGCCAAGACACTCCTGAGATCACTTGACAGCTCATTTGACACCCTAGCCCTGATGATTCAAGAACGCCCTAACTTCAAGACACTCGATCTGTCTAACATACTTGAAAGGCTCAACACACATGAGTTTCAGCTTTCTAAGAAAAGAGATATCTACGGTCCCAACTATGGCCGAACTCGGGCCTTGAAGGCAAAAGTTGTCTCCTCATCTGAAGAAGAATCTGACTACAGTTCTGATGATCCTGAAGACATTGGAAAGGAGCTTGCTATGCTTGTGAAGAAGTTCCAAAAATTCACCAAGACAAAGGCTTCAGAAAGTCTTCACGATTAAGCTCAAGGGATGATGAAGCTTCTGCTCATGACTACAAGAAGTGTACATGCCACAAGTGCAAGAAACCTGGTCACTACATCTCTGAGTGTCCGCAGTGGGACAATGAGAACAACAAGAAGAAGAAGAGCAAGGAATATGATTCTAACGACAAGAAGAAGAAATACTCAAAGTCTTCTTCCAAGTCTTCCTCAAAGTATTCATCACACAAGAAGAGCTCATATAGCAAGGCTCGTGCATTTCTTGGCAAGGAAATGGATTCAGAGGAGGATCTGCGTCTGAGGAGGCGGAGGTGGAGTCTGAGGAGGAGTGCGATTCTGGCATTGCAAGTCTGGCTACAGCCTACGTTGCCAAGTCCATCTTCAACACTGAAGACAATGACTTCATCACCGACATCGCTGCTGATGACAAGGACAACTCCGCTCCCACCTACTGCTTCATGGCACGCGGTGCCAAGGTAAACTCACGCACCACTCACTATCAAACATCAAGTGAAGATGACTCTGATTGTGGTTCCAAACCCAACTACAAAACACTTGCTAAAATTGCAGCTGAACAACAGAAAGCTATGGAACATATTCAAAAACTGTTAGACAAAAGCGATGTCCTGTTAGACGCTGAAATGACTCGATCTCAGTCCTTAATTGAAGACATAAAAAATCTTCATGTTAAGTATGAGGAACTTGAAATTCGTCATGAAACGCTCTCAACAAATCATGAAAAGCTTTCCTATGATTATCTTCAAAGGAAGCAAGATCTTGAGAAATTGAGAGCGGCTCATGAAGATATTCAAAAGGAAAACGAGTCACTTCGCGCCAAACAGATCAGTCCCGCTCATGAAGGATTTGAACCACCATGTATTAAATGCATTGAGCGTGACAACGCTACTTCTGTTGCTGGATATTCTACTGCTGCTACTATTGCAATATCTTCAACTGTTGATGTGGTAACTAACCCCTCTGCTGAGGATGCCACTGCTATTGCTGATGAAAATGCTAGGTTGAAGACATTGCTTGAAACAGGGATGTACAAAAGTCTCAAAGGGCATCAGACACTATGTGATGTCCTCAAAAGGCAGATCTTGAACCGAAACCCTAGGAAAGAGGGTGTTGGGTTCGAAAGGAAAATGAATGCTAATGGCTCTTACTGGAAACCTGAGAAGTACCCCAAAACCACATGGGTTGCTGAAAGTGCTAGTGATCGACTAGAGGGGGGAGTGAATAGGCGATTTTTAAGAAAGTCTTCAAAACATGGGAGTTTTGAAGACAAACGATAGAAATAAACCTATTACCATGCAGCGGAAGGTAGACTACACTAAGCAAGCCATAGTCAAGTATTCAATGAAGTGAAGGCACAACGACTAATAGCAGCTAGGCAATATAGATCAGGTAGGAAGATAGTATGAAGCCAATCAGAACAAGCAGTCACTCAGTGAAGACAAAAGATAATGCAAACAGACAATGACTTCACAAGGACCAACTGTAAATAGGAGATGGGAAGGATAGAACCAGTGACTCATTGAAGACAATGGTTTGTTGGACCAGTTCCAGTTGCTGTGACAACTATACGTCTGGTTAGGGAGGCTAAGATTCGACTCAGAAGACCGTGTCTTCACCTTATTCCCCTTGAGCTAAGGACACCCAGTCCTCGCCCATTCACTCTGGTAAGTCTTCAAGGTAGACTTCCAAACCTTCACAGACTTCGTTCACCGGCAATCCACAATGACTCTTGGATGCTCAGAACGCGACGCCTAACCGGCTGGAGGATTCACAGTCCTCAAGTGTAATTAAGTCTTCAGATCACACAGACAGGAAGACTTAAGTGATTCCTAACACTCTTTGGCTCTGGGTGTTTAAGGCTTTATCCTCTCAAGGAGTTCTCTCTCAAAGGCTTCGAGATGGGTTGCTCTCAAACGACAAAAGCCGTACACTAACTCTGAGCAGCCAACCATTTATGGTTGTAGGGGGTAGGCTATTTATAGCCACTAGGCAACCCAACCTGATTTGTCCAAAATGACCCTGGGTCACTAAGGAACTGACGCATGTTCCAACGGTCAGATTTCAAACACACACGGCAACTTTACTTGGGCTACAAGAAAAGCTAACTTATCCAGCTCTGGATAAGATTTGCTCTCATTGTCTTCGCTCGAAGACAGAGGATTTTGGTTAAGCATCACTTCAGTCATTCTGACTGGTTCTCTTGGACCCCACTTAACAGTACGGTGGTTCCTATGACTCAACAAAGAAGAAAAAGAACGATGAAACAACTAAGTCTTCGCGCTACATAGTCTTCACGCGGTGTCTTCTCTTGTCATAGTCTTCAATGTGAATGTCTTCACATACCACCTTTGACTTCAATGTCCTCATACATTTTTAGGGGTCATCTCTGGTAGGAAATGTTGGAAATATGCCCTAGAGGCAATAATAAAAGCATTATTATTATATTTCCTTGTTCATGATAATTGTCTTTATTCATGCTATAATTGTGTTATCCGGAAATCGTAATACATGTATGAATAACAGACACCAACATGTCCCTAGTAAGCCTCTAGTTGACTAGCTCGTTGATCAACAGATAGTCATGGTTTCCTGACTATGGACATTGGATGTCATTGATAACGAGATCACATCATTAGGAGAATGATGTGATGGACAAGACCCAATTCTAAACATAGCACAAGATCGTATAGTTCGTTTGCTAGAGTTTTCCAATGTCAAGTATCTTTTCCTTAGACCATGAGATCGTGTAACTCCCGGATACCGTAGGAGTGCTTTGGGTATACCAAACGTCACAACGTAACTGGGTGACTATAAAGGTAGACTACGGGTATCTCCGAAAGTGTCTGTTGGGTTGACATGGATCAAGACTGGGATTTGTCACTCCATATGACGGAGAGGTATCGCTGGGCCCACTTGGTAATGCATCATCATAATGAGCTCAAAGTGACCAAGTGTCTGGTCACGGGATCATGCATTGCGGTACGAGTAAAGTGACTTGCCGGTAACGAGATTGAACGAGGTATTGGGATAACGACGATCGAGTCTCGGGCAAGTAACATATCGATTGACAAAGGGAATTGCGTACGGGGTTGATTGAATCCTCGACATCGTGGTTCATCCGATGAGATCATCGTGGAGCATGTGGGAGCCAACATGGGTATCCAGATCCCGCTGTTGGTTATTGACTGGAGAGTCGTCTCGGTCATGTCTGCTTGTCTCCCGAACCCATAGGGTCTACACACTTAAGGTTCGGTGACGCTAGGGTTGTGAAGATATGTATATGCAGTAACCCGAATGTTGTTCGGAGTCCCGGATGAGATCCCGGACGTCACGAGGAGTTCCGGAATGGTCCGGAGGTAAAGAATTATATATAGGAAGTGCTGTTTCGGGCATCGGGACAAGTTTCGGGGTTATCGGTATTGTACCGGGACCACCGGAAGGGTCCCGGGGGTCCACCGGGTGGGGCCACCTATCCCGGAGGGCCCCATGGGCTGAAATAGGAGGGAACCCAGCCCATAGTGGGCTGGGGCGCCAGCCCCTATAGGCCCATGCGCCTAGGGTTTCCACCATGGAAGAGTCCATGTGGTGGAAGGCATCCCTAGGTGCCTTGGGGGGGAGGGAAACCTCCCCTTGGCCGCCGCCCCCCCTAGTAGATCTCATCTACTAGGGCCGGCGCCCCCCCCCATGGCACCCCTATATATAGTGGGGGGGAGAGGAGGGATTTTAGACCAGCCCCTGGCGCCTCCATCTCCCCCCGTTACGTCTCTCCCTCGTAGTCTTGGCGAAGCCCTGCTTCTGTGACGCCCTGCATCCACCACCACGCCGTCGTGCTGCTGGATCTTCATCAACCTCTCCTCCCCCCTTGCTGGATCAAGAAGGAGGAGACGTCTCCCGTCCCGTACGTGTGTTGAACGCGGAGGTGCCGTCCGTTCGGCGCTGGTCATCGGTGATTTGGATCACGTCGAGTACGACTACATCATCACCGTTCTTTTGAACGCTTCCGTGCGCCATCTACAAAGGTATGTAGATGCATCCGATGACTCGTTGCTAGATGAACTCCTAGATGATCTTGGTGAAACGAGTAGGAAATTTTTTGTTTTCTGCAACGTTCCCCAACAGTGGCATCATGAGCTAGGTCTATGCGTAGTTCTTCTTGCGCGAGTAGAACACAATTAGTTGTGGGCGTAGATTTGTCAACTTTCTTGCCGTTACTAGTCTTTGCTTGCTTCAGCGGTATTGTGGGATGAAGCGGCCTGGACCAACCTTACACGTACGCTTACGTGAGACCGGTTCCACCGACTAATATGCACTAGTTGCATAAGGTGGCTGGCGGGTGTCTGTCTCTCCCACTTTAGTTGGAGCGGATTCGATGAACAGGGTCCTTATGAAGGGTAAATAGAAGTTGACAAATCACGTTGTGGCTTTAACGTAGGTAAGAAGACGTTCTTGCTAGAACCCTAATTCAGCCACATAAAACATGCAACAACAATTAGAGGACGTCTAACTTGTTTTTGCAGCAAGTGGTTTGTGATATGATATGGCCAAAGTTGTGATGAATGATGAATGATCTATATGTGATGTATGAGATGTTCATGCTATTGTAATAGGAATCACGACTTGCATGTCGATGAGTATGACAACCGGCAGGAGCCATAGGAGTTGTCTTTATTCTTTTATATGACCTGCGTGTCATCGAGGAACGCCATGTAAATTACTTTACTTTATTGCTAAACGCGTTAGCCATAGTAGTAGAAGTAATAGTTGGCGAGCAACTTCATGGAGACACGATGATGGAGATCATGATGATGGAGATCATGGTGTCAAGCCGGTGACAAGATGATCATGGAGCCCCAGATGGAGATCAAAGGAGCTATGTGATATTGGCCATATCATGTCACGTTCATTATTTGATTGCATGTGATGTTTATCATGTTTTGCATCTTGTTTACTTAGAACGACGGTAGTAAATAAGATGATCCCTCATACTAATTTCAAGAAGTGTTCCCCCTAACTGTGCACCGTTGCGACACTTCGCTGTTTCAAAACATCACGTGATGATCGGGTGTTTTATTCAGACGTTCACATACAACGGGTGTAAGACAGATTTACACATGCAAACACTTAGGTTGACTTGACGAGCCTAGCATGTACAGACATGGCCTCGGAACACAGAAGACCGAAAGGTCGAGCATGAGTCGTATAGAAGATACGATCAACATGAAGATGTTCACCGACGTTGACTAGTCCGTCTCACGTGATGATCGGACACGGTCTAGTTAACTCGGATCATGTAATACTTAGATGACTAGAGAGATGTCTAATCTAAGTGGGAGTTCATTAATAATTTGATTAGATGAACTTAATTATCATGAACTTAGTCTAAAATCTTTGCAATATGTCTTGTAGATCAAATGGCCAACGTAGTCCTCAACTTCAACGCGTTCCTAGAGAAAACCAAGCTGAAAGACGATGGCAGCAACTATACGGACTGGGTCCGGAACCTGAGGATCATTCTCATAGCTGCCAAGAAAGATTATGTCCTACAAGCACCACTAGGTGATCCTCCCGTCCCACAGAACCAAGACGTTATGAACGCTTGGCAGACATGTGTTGACGACTACTCCCTCGTTCAGTGCGGCATGCTTTACAGCTTAGAGCCGGGGCTCCAAAAACGTTTTGAGAGACATGGAGCATACGAGATGTTCGAAGAGCTGAAAATGGTTTTTCAAGCTCATGCCCGGATCGAGAGATATGAAGTCTCCGATAAGTTCTTCAGCTGTAAGATGGAGGAAAATAGTTCTGTCAGTGAGCACATACTCACTATGTCTGGGTTGCATAACCGCTTGTCTCAGCTCGGAGTTAATCTCCCGGATGATGCGGTCATTGACAGAATCCTCCAGTCGCTTCCACCAAGCTACAAGAGCTTCGTGATGAACTTCAATATGCAGGGGATGGAAAAGACCATTCCTGAAGTATTTGCGATGCTGAAATCAGCAGAGGTAGAAGTCAAGAAGGAACATCAAGTGTTGATGGTCAATAAAACCACCAAGTTCAAGAAGGGCAAGGGTAAAAAGAACTTTGAGAAGGACGGCAAGGAAGTTGCTGTGCCCGGCAAGCAAGCTGCTGGGAAGAAGAAGTCAAAGTATGGACCCAAGCCTGAGACAGAGTGCTTTTATTGCAAAGGGAAAGGTCACTGGAAGCGAAACTGCCCCAAATACTTAGCGGACAAGAAGGCCGGCAAAACAAAAGGTATATGTGATATACATGTAATTGATGTGTACCTTACCAGTACTCGAAGTAACTCCTGGGTATTTGATACCGGTGCCGTTGCTCATATTTGTAACTCACAGCAGGAGCTGCGGAATAAGTGGAAACTGGCAAAGGACGAGGTGACGATGCGCGTCGGGAATGGTTCCAAGGTCAATGTGATCGCCGTCGGCACGCTGCCTCTGCATCTCCCTTCGGGATTAGTTTTAAACCTTAATAATTGTTATTTAGTGCCAGCTTTGAGCATGAACATTGTATCAGGATCTCGTTTAATTCGAGATGGCTACTCTTTTAAATCTCAGAATAATGGTTGTTCCATTTTTATGAGAGATATGTTTTATGATCATGCTCCTATGGTGAATGGTTTATTCTTTATGAATCTCGAACGTGATGCTACACATGTTCACAATGTCAGTACCAAAAGAAGTAAGGTTGATAATGATAGTTCCACATACTTGTGGCACTGCCGCCTTGGTCACATAGGTGTCAAACGCATGAAGAAACTCCATGCAGATGGACTTTTAGAGTCTCTTGATCATGAATCATTTGACACATGCGAACCATGCCTTATGGGTAAAATGACCAAGACTCCGTTCTCAGAAACAATGGAGCGAGCAACCGACTTATTGGAAATCATACATACTGATGTGTGCGGTCCAATGAGTGTTGAGGCTCGCGGTGGCTATCGTTATGTTCTCACCCTCACTGATGATTTAAGTAGGTATGGGTATATCTACTTAATGAAACACAAGTCTGAAACCTTTGAAAAGTTCAAGGAATTTCAGAGTGAGGTTGAAAATCAACGTGACAGGAAAATCAAGTTTCTACGATCAGATCGTGGAGGAGAATACTTGAGTCACGAATTTGGCACGCACTTAAGAAAATGTGGAATAGTTTCACAACTCACGCCGCCTGGAACACCTCAACGTAACGGTGTGTCCGAACGTCGTAATCGCACTCTATTGGATATGGTGCGGTCTATGATGTCTCTTACTGATTTACCGCTATCTTTTTGGGGCTATGCTTTAGAGACTGCCGCATTCACTTTAAATAGGGCTCCGTCGAAATCCGTTGAGACGACACCGTATGAATTGTGGTTTGGGAAGAAACCTAAGCTGTCGTTTCTAAAAGTTTGGGGATGCGATGCTTATGTCAAGAAACTTCAACCTGAAAAGCTCGAACCCAAGTCGGAAAAATGCGTCTTCATAGGATACCCAAAAGAAACTATTGGGTACACCTTCTACCTCAGATCCGAAGGCAAGATCTTTGTTGCCAAGAATGGGTCCTTTCTAGAGAAAGAGTTTCTCTCGAAAGAAGTAAGTGGGAGGAAAGTAGAACTTGATGAAGTATTGCCTCTTGAACCGGAAAATGGCGCAACTCAAGAAAATGTTCCTGAGGCGCCTGCACCGACTAGAGAGGAAGTTATTGATGATGATCAAGATACTTCTGATCAAGCTCCTACTGAAATTCGGAGGTCCACAAGGACACGTTCCGCACCAGAGTGGTACGGCAACCCTGTCTTGGAAATCATGTTGTTAGACAACAGTGAACCTTCAAACTATGAAGAAGCGATGGCAGGCCCGGATTCCGATAAATGGCTAGAAGCCATGAAATCCGAGATAAGATCCATGTATGAAAATGAAGTATGGACTTTGACTGACTTGCCCGTTGAACGGCGAGCCATAGAAAATAAATGGATCTTCAAGAAGAAGACAAACGCGGATGGTAATGTGACCATCTATAAAGCTCGGCTTGTCGCTAAGGGTTATCGACAAGTTCAAGGAATTGACTACGATGAGACTTTCTCACCGGTAGCGAAGCTAAAGTCCGTCCGAATCATGTTAGCAATTGCCGCATTCTACGATTATGAGATATGGCAAATGGACGTCAAAACGGCATTCCTTAATGGTTTCCTTAAGGAAGAGTTGTATATGATGCAGCCGGAAGGTTTTGTCGATCCTAAGAATGCTGACAAGGTGTGCAAGCTCCAGCGCTCGATTTATGGGCTGGTGCAAGCATCTCGGAGTTGGAACATTCGCTTTGATGAGATGATCAAAGCGTTTGGGTTTACGCAGACTTATGGAGAAGCCTGCGTTTACAAGTAAGTGAGTGGGAGCTCTGTAGCATTTCTCATATTATATGTAGATGACATACTTTTGATGGGAAATGATATAGAACTCTTGGACAGCATCAAGGCCTACTTGAATAAAAGTTTTTCAATGAAGGACCTTGGAGAAGCTGCTTATATATTAGGCATCAAAATCTATAGAGATAGATCGAGACGCCTCATTCGTCTTTCACAAAGCACATACCTTGATAAGATATTGAAGAAGTTCAATATGGATCAGTCTAAGAAGGGGTTCTTGCCTGTGTTGCAAGGTATGAAATTGAGCTCAGCTCAATGTCCGACCACGGCAGAAGAAATAGAAGAGATGAGTGTCATCCCCTATGCCTCAGCCATAGGTTCTATTATGTATGCCATGCTGTGTACCAGACCTGATGTAAACCTTGCCGTAAGTTTGGTAGGAAGGTACCAAAGTAATCCCGGCAAGGAACACTGGATAGCGGTCAAGAATATCCTGAAGTACCTGAAAAGGACTAAGGAAATGTTTCTCGTTTATGGAGGTGACGAAGAGCTCGTCGTAAAGGGTTACGTCGACGCTAGCTTCGACACAGATCTGGATGACTCTAAGTCACAAACCGGATACGTGTATATTTTGAATGGTGGGGCAGTAAGCTGGTGCAGTTTCAAGCAAAGCGTCGTGGATCTACATGTGAAGCGGAGTACATGGCAGCCTCGGAGGCAGCACATGAAGCAATATGGGTGAAGGAGTTCATCACCGACCTAGGAGTCATACCCAATGCGTCGGGGCCAATCAAACTCTTTTGTGACAACACTGGAGCTATTGCACTTGCCAAGGAGCCCAGGTTTCACAAGAAGACAAGGCACATCAAGCGTCGCTTCAACTCCATTCGTGAAAATGTTCAAGATGGAGACATAGAAATTTGTAAAGTGCACACCGACCTGAATGTAGCAGATCCGTTGACTAAACCTCTCCCTAGAGCAAAACATGATCAACACCAGAATTCCATGGGTGTTCGATTCATCACAATGTAACTAGATTATTGACTCTAGTGCAAGTGGGAGACTGTTGGAAATATGCCCTAGAGGCAATAATAAAAGCATTATTATTATATTTCCTTGTTCATGATAATTGTCTTTATTCATGCTATAATTGTGTTATCCGGAAATCGTAATACATGTGTGAATAACAGACACCAACATGTCCCTAGTAAGCCTCTAGTTGACTAGCTCGTTGATCAACAGATAGTCATGGTTTCCTGACTATGGACATTGGATGTCATTGATAACGAGATCACATCATTAGGAGAATGATGTGATGGACAAGACCCAATTCTAAACATAGCACAAGATCGTATAGTTCGTTTGCTAGAGTTTTCCAATGTCAAGTATCTTTTCCTTAGACCATGAGATCGTGTAACTCCCGGATACCGTAGGAGTGCTTTGGGTATACCAAACGTCACAACGTAACTGGGTGACTATAAAGGTAGACTACGGGTATCTCCGGAAGTGTCTGTTGGGTTGACATGGATCAAGACTGGGATTTGTCACTCCGTATTACGGAGAGGTATCGCTGGGCCCACTCGGTAATGCATCATCATAATGAGCTCAAAGTGACCAAGTGTCTGGTCACGGGATCATTCATTGCGGTACGAGTAAAGTGACTTGCCGGTAACGAGATTGAACGAGGTATTGGGATACCGACGATCGAGTCTCGGGCAAGTAACATATCGATTGACAAAGGGAATTGCGTACGGGGTTGATTGAATCCTCGACATCGTGGTTCATCCGATGAGATCATCGTGGAGCATGTGGGAGCCAACATGGGTATCCAGATCCCGCTGTTGGTTATTGACTGGAGAGTCGTCTCGGTCATGTCTGCTTGTCTCCCGAACCCGTAGGGTCTACACACTTAAGGTTCGGTGACGCTAGGGTTGTGAAGATATGTATATGCAGTAACCCGAATGTTGTTCGGAGTCCCGGATGAGATCCCGGACGTCATGAATAGTTCCGGAATGGTCCGGAGGTAAAGAATTATATATAGGAAGTGCTGTTTCGGGCATCGGGACAAGTTTCAGGGTTATCGGTATTGTACCGGGACCACCGGAAGGGTCCTGGGGGTCCACCGGGTGGGGCCACCTATCCCGGAGGGCTCCATGGGCTGAAATAGGAGGGAACCCAGCCCATAGTGGGCTGGGGCGCCAGCCCCTATAGGCCCATGCACCTAGGGTTTCCACCATGGAAGAGTCCATGTGGTGGAAGGCACCCCTAGGTGCCTTGGGGGGGAGGGAAACCTCCCCTTGGCCGCCGCCCCCCCTAGTAGATCTCATCTACTAGGGCCGGCGCCCCCCCCATGGCACCCCTATATATAGTGGGGGGAGAGGAGGGATTTTAGACCAGCCCCTGGCGCCTCCATCTCCCCCCGTTACGTCTCTCCCTCGTAGTCTTGGCGAAGCCCTGCTTCTGTGACGCCCTGCATCCACCACCACGCCGTCGTGCTGCTGGATCTTCATCAACCTCTCCTCCCCCCTTGCTGGATCAAGAAGGAGGAGACGTCTCCCGTCCCGTACGTGTGTTGAACGCGGAGGTGCCGTCCGTTCGGCGCTGGTCATCGGTGATTTGGATCACGTCGAGTACGACTACATCATCACCGTTCTTTTGAACGCTTCCGTGCGCCATCTACAAAGGTATGTAGATGCATCCGATGACTCGTTGCTAGACGAACTCCTAGATGATCTTGGTGAAACAAGTAGGAAAATTTTTGTTTTCTGCAACGTTCCCCAACAGGAAAAACTGAATCAATGAGGGACTTCTACCTGTGTTATCCTACAATTCTCACAAACACATTAGTCCCTCAACCAGGTTTGTCGTCAATACTCCAAAACCAACTAGGGGTGGCACTAGATGCACTTACAATCTCCCCCTTTTTGGTGATTGATGACAAACTGGTTGAAGTTTTCAACGGGGAATAAAATATGTGAAATTGTAAAGGATAGGGTATTGTCTTCATAAGTGGCAAAGGCTCCCCCTGAAGATGTGCATATAAGTAATTTGCTCTTGGAATGCAAATGCACATGGCAGGTTGTACTTGTGCAGATCCTCTTCAACTTATGATGATAATTCATCATGCATGATTTGATGAAACGAAGATAATGACATGCATAATGAAAAATGTACGTCTGCAAAATGACCTAAGTGCGGAAGTTATCATTGCACATGCGGAATTTATCATCGCATCACAGAATAGCAAATAAGTAGCAGACGACCATTGAGTTTAAGCATTACAACTCGAAGAACCAAATGTATCGAAAAGCAAGAGTTGTAAGCACTTGGCAAAAGTAGCAAAAGGTAAAGCAGCCACCCATATGGACCCATTTGAAGACTATCAACTCATATGCTTCTCCCCCTTTTGTTAGTAAGGACCAAAAAGGTTTGAAGACATAGAGCTCCTACTCGTTGGAGGAGGTGAAGTTGCATCATCTTGGTCATCAATGACTCTGGCATTCACTGTTGCAGCTGAGGACGAATAGTCAGAGTCTTCAAGTGAGGGAGTCCGACACAAGTGAGCATTCTTGGGAGGAGTTGAGTCAAACATGAATCGTTCGGTGAAGCCATCGTCTTGCAGATCAGCTTCAGCACTAAGCAATGTCAAACTCTTCCACGACCTCCGACAGGTTTCATGAGTGACAAAGGCATTCTTGGTGGCAAGATTGCGAATGCGGTTGACATCCACCAAGAGGCTTTGCATCTTACGCTTAAGCCAGTCCTGATGTTTGTCCTGTTTCTGGTATAGCGCGACGAGAAGCTCTCGGTCATTTAGAACACGTGATCACCTTCGAGGCCTTTGCGCAATGGTGCTACCAGTGGCATCAGTTTGAGCGCGAGGGGTAGTGTGTTGCCAGCCAAGGGATAAACGCGCAAGACTGCCTGAACTCCTTCAATGGGCTGGGTGAAGCTTTGGTGATCAACATTGTGAAGATAAATGGGATCTTAGCAGGCTCTGGGTAAATAGCTTCAACAGACAGATCAATGTCTGGCAAGAAGACAAGATGATTGCACGCAGACGGCTGATAGTTAATGGCAGAGTGAAGCTTGATAAGTCACATTACCCATGGAGCATAGAATTTCAGACCAAAAACGTCGGAGCCTGATGCAGCCAACTGCCTGATGAGGAAGTCTTGAGCATTGAAGCTGATGCCATTGAAGATATAGAAGACCAAAGTCTTCATTGCTCCTACAAGCTTCGCTGCAGATGAATGTCCTTTGACGGGCCATAGAGTTTTTCTGATGATATGATAAATGGTGCGAGGCAGATACTCTAGGTCTTCAACAAAGAATTTAGATGGGTAGTCAGCATCGTGAGGCAAAGGCTTCATCATGCTCAACATTTGGCTCATGTTGGGTTCTGGCTTCTGAAAGATGCTCTCCAAAGCATTCTGGTGTTGTTGACAACCTGGTTCATAGTATTCACCAGGAGTGGGCAGGCCTGTGAGCTCAATGATACCAAGAGCTTTGGCTTCATGATGGACATTGCCTGTCATCCACTCAAGGACCCAAGTCTTTGGATCCCTGTTGTAGCCTTGAATGTGAAGAGTTGCATAGAACTATAGCAGAAGCTCTTCATTCCAGTGTTCCTTATCTGTGACAAACTGCAGCAGTCTAGCGTCTCTGAAGTAATCCAACGCTTCTTCAAGGCAGGGCAGGCCAGCTATAGCTTCAGTGTCGATACGCATATGTGGAAATATGCGCCCTTGATTGTATAAGACGCATGAATAGTAGCTGCGTTGCTGATAGCTCCAGAACCGATCTGATGAAATGCGAGGTTTGGTGTAAGGGTTCTTGGCGTTGTTGAAGAAGGTGTTGTGTGCCACGAAGCCATTCACATTGAAGACCCCAGGTGAAGTTGCAGTGCCTGGGAATCGTGGAAGTCTTGGCTTGGGCTTCTTGATGAGAGGTCTGTGCTCGACATGATAGTCAAATTGTGGACCCGCAGCAGGTGGAGGAACCATAATGGGCCATCTGACCATAAGAGGCTGACCACAATCAAATGCCAGCTCAATTGTATGAGGTCTTGGAGGGGGTACAAGAGTATTGACATTGTCGTTGATCTGGGCTTCAGGGGCCACATTGGCTTCAGGTGCTTCAGTATTGGCTTCGGGCGCTGCAGTGGCTTCAGGTGCTTGTACTTCTGGTACCGCAGTAGCTTCAGGCGCCACATTAGCTTCAGCCATGATAATGTCATTGGCTTCAGTGTTGATGTTGGTGGCCACCTCAGGATTGTTAACCTCCACTTCAGAAGCTGGAGGGTCGGACACGTTCTCCTCGAGAACAACATCTTGGTGGGACGGGGGTGTAACAACTCTTTCTACTTCAACTCTTGGTTCTTCTCTTTCATCGGCTGATGCAGCCGGAATATCTTCAGCGGTTTTGGCTTTAGACTCTGACACGTGCACAGTGGGAGTGACTTGGGGCCTCGGTCCTTTGCGAAGCCTGTGTAATGCTTGCGACGGTTGCGGAGATGGAGTTTGCTAGGCCTCAAAGTCATCGTCATCTTGCATGGGTGAGGTGACTTGTGGTTGGGGAGAACTTGGGGTGTCTTGTCGTTGTGGGTGATCAGCCCATGATGCATCCTGAGCAGTTGGCGTCAGAGGACGACCAATGCTGATGAGTTTGCTGTGCGTGAGAACAGGCGATGATACCAACTGGTGCTTGATCTGAGGAAGGACTTCATCATCTTCAATATTGTTGTAAGGAGCAATGTCTTCAGCTGCGGTGGGGTCAACAGCTAGATTGTCTTCAGCTTCATGAGCCTCTGTGGAAGCAGGCTCATGAACTACCACTTGGCGTTCTTAATTTTCAGACGCAGGACGAGCCACTAAGATTGGCTCGATCTCAAGGGGCTCTGTGGGAGCAGCCCGATATCTCTTCTTGGTTTTGCGTTTCTTAGTTGGAGGAGCATCATCAGTGGTGGCCTTGGTTTTGCGCTTTCTGGCTTCAACTTCAGCTGCCCTTGTTGTCTTCAGTTCTGAAGCCACTGTGAGGACCTTAGGCTTCGAGTCTATCATACTGGCTGGGAAGACAATTGGATGTACTTCCTGCCTTGGTGCTTCAGGTTCTGCCACAGCTGGCTTCTTCTTCTTCTTGGCCGCCATTCTGGGGTCGATGCCTGGTCGCCCCAAAGCCTTGCGCTTTTCAGCTTCATTATATCCCTGAACACATTTAGCAGCAAGATCCTTCATGCACTCACGAGAACCGTTGGCTTCTTCGCGTTTTGTTTGGAATGCTTCCTTGAGCTCATGCATCATGACCTGGAAGTTCTGAATGTCTTCAACATTGAGCTTGGCCATATGCTTCTTGAACTGAGCCTTTTCATAATCTATCTTATGCTTCAGCTCAACAATTTTCTGAGCTAGAGCTAGCTCAGCATCAATGGCTCCATGGAAGGCGACACTGAGGCCAATGGGAAGCTGAAGATCATCAAAGCTAACATTTGGGCTGTCGAACCACTCATCATTGAACTTGTTGATGATTTCAACATCAAAGAGAGGAAGGTCATTGAAGATTTCTGCCTCTTGCTTGCTCTTGATCAACTGCTCAAGAGCGTCATCGCCAAGGTCGTCGTCGCTGGATAGATCAATGGCGTCATTCTTGTTGCACAGAACAGCAGCAGGGGTCAGTGCTTGGCTGGTGGGTTGCATGGGCATCTTCACTTTGGAGTGCTTGGAGATGCGTGACAGATCTTCAGACTGCACACTGTGTTTAGGAGGTGCAGTGGCCAGAGGCTTTGCCCGTGAAACCTTTGGTGCAGGGGCAGGCTTCAAAGCCTTAGGTTTCTTCAGCTTCTTTGGCTTCAGTGATGCAGGCGCTTTGTCAGATTCAACGTCGTCTGCAGGTTGATCCACGACTTCCCCTTGAACCTGTATGTGAGTAATGAAAACTTCTAAGTTATAGAAGGGCCCAACCAGATTGGGTTCAGCTTCGCGTGTGCCATCAGCAAGAGGAGCAGAGGGGCCTGGATTGAAGTCTAGTCCCCATGACTTCTTGTTTGCTTTGGCCGAGTTCTTGGCAAACTGGAAGTTGCGCTTGAACAGATTGTCGTCACGGCACCATAGCAGCGAAGATGGGTCGTCATCGGCAGGCTGTGGTCCATGGGCCATGCAAGGATAGAAGCCTTGTTCAATGGCTTCAACTTTGGGTCTGGGTTGAAGATTTCTGTACAAGATGTCTCCCCACTGTCGCTTGATGGCGTTTTTCTCAGCATACTCCTGGGTCACAAACCTGTACTTGAACCATTGTTCTGCCCAATATCTTCGAATCCATCGGATTCGGGTTTTCCGCTGATTGTAGTCCTCCTCTGGATCTGTCCTGTACAACTCATAGAGGTCAGGAGGCAAAACTCTTGAGGTGTTGCCACGACGCTGTCTGCCACCCTTCCTTGCAGATTTCTCTGTGGCCATGAAGTTTAGACTGAAAGGCTTCAAAACTGTCAAAGTCTTCCGTCTACTGGTCAGACAAGAACTGGCTTCAGGAGAATTTATATGATGCTGTAAGAACTCTACAAATGAATGCAGACTATGAGAACCAAGGGATTCTCCCACAGACATGTACCTGTGACAGCATTAAAGGTGCGAGGGAAGGGGAAGAGATCATATGCATTCTCAGAAGATTTTTGAAGATAAATCAGTTTAGAAGACATTGACCTCATAGTGCGAAGACATTCACTCATAGGTAGAGAGTTGGTTCCAGATTTGTATGAATCCACGAATAAGTACAAGTGAGGAATCTAACTACTTTGTGAAGCATAAGTGAATATACTAGGCATGTTATGAGATGCAGTATGAGATAGATCCAACTTGTGTGAACAGAATCTACTTGTGGTTGAAAAGGATGAATCTATCGGATCAAAAGGACTGTAAAAAGGAGGTTTTATTTACCACATGAGGAAATGCTAGACGGAGTGGGAGAGGAGGCCGAGCAGTTCGATCGTCCGTGCCCTAACTTGGCGATGGAGGACACCTACAGCGACGGTGGAGAAGACGATGTCCGCGGGCGGCGTGAGGACGGCGTCGGTGAGGTCGCGGCAGCTAAGCGCTTCGTCGCTGGCGTCGTCGAGGGCTAGCGGTGGCGCTAGGGTTTGTGCGAGAGTGGAAGAAGAGATAATGACTAGGGTGAGGCATGTATTTATAGGGACAGGGATGGCACATTGTTATTACACAGGTGCCCCTGGCGGTTCACATCTAAAGGACACGTGTCTATCATGCAATGCATTGGAGGTTGTTCCATGTTCCCACGCACGCCTGGATTGTCGGGTGGTCGTTCCCAGTTATTCGGGTTTTAGGTGGAAGGATTTAGCATTGAAAACGGATTAATGTTTGTCTCTGTGTCTTCTCCTGACAAGGATGCAGAGAAGACATTTTGACAGTGTCAATAGAATGCATATGATTTGGATAGATAGACTTAGGAAAGAAGCATAGAGGGGTTAGGGTCCGATCACATTCACTTAGTTCAAAAGATTCAGCAAGAAGCCATAGCTATAAGTGAATGCTGTAGAGGACAGAAACCAAATCAGTACGTTGAAGATAAACATGAAGCCGTGTTAACACTGAAGACAAACAGAAAGTGAAGACTTTGCAAATGTAACGCCATGTGAGAAACACTTCTTAGGGAAGAATTTGGTGGTGGCATTACCCACCGTATAGGAAGTATTAGATCCAGACACGGCGCACAATTATCATGGCACTCCGATGTCAAATTCCACATTAATGTATTCACACTCAGAATGCAAGTCTTCATTGATTGAAGACATACGTTACTTCGTGTGTTTCACATCTAAGTCATCAACATGCACAAGTGTTAGGATGTGTGCCTGATCACAGGACATTTGAGGATTCCAAGATATTTAGCTCACACCGTAACTTGCAAAACCTTTTCTCATCCAAGTGCTTAGTGAAGATATCTGCCAGTTGCTCTTCAGTGTTGACATGTATGATATCAATATCTTCCTTCATGACATGATCTTTGAGAAAGTGATGACGAATTTCAATGTGCTTTGTCTTCGAGTGCTGAACTGGGCTGTTAGCAATCTTGATGGCGCTTTCATTGTCGCAGTAGAGTGGCACTTGCTTCAGATGAATGCCATAGTCCTTGAGTGTTTGCTTCATCCATAGAAGCTGAGCGCAGCAAGATCCAGCAGCAATGTATTTAGATTCAGCAGTGGAGAGAGATACATAGTTCTGCTTCTTTGAAGACCAACATACAAGTGATCATCCCAGAAAGTGACATGTGCCTGACGTAGACTTGCGATCCACTTTGTCACCAGCATAATCAGCATCCGAGAATCAAACTAGATCAAACTGTAAGCCCTTTGGATACCATAATCCTAGTGTTGGGGTGTGAGCCAAATATCGAAGAATTCGCTTCACAGCTAAGTGATGTGATTCCTTTGGTGCCGCTTGGAATCGGGCACACATGCAGACACTAAGCATGATATCTAGCCTAGATGCACATAAATAAAGCAAAGAACCAATCATGGAGCGGTATACCTTTTGATCGAACTCTTTACCATTATCGTCGGGACCCAGATGGTGTTTAGCTGGCATTGGCGTCGTGTAGCCTTTGCAGTCTTGCATTCCAAACTTCTTCAGGCAATCTTTGAGGTATTTCTCTTGAGATATGAAGATGCCATTGTGTTGCTGTCGTATTTGAAGACCAAGGAAGAACTTCAGCTCACCCATCATGGACATCTGATATTGCTCTTGCATCCTATATCCAAACTCTTCACTGTATTTCTAGTTAGTGCAGCCGAAGATAATGTCATCCACATATATTTGGCACACAAATAGTTCACCATCATATGTCTTAGTGAAGAGAGTGGGATCCAGTGAACCAGGTTTGAAGCCTTTGCTCTTCAAGAAGTCTTTGAGTGTGTCATACCAAGCTCGAGGGGCTTGTTTAAGGCCATATAGTGCCTTGTTGAGCTTGTAAACCATGTCAGGATGTTTTGGATCTTCAAAGCCAGGCGGTTGTGCAACATACACTTCTTCTTCACTCTTGCCATTGAGAAAGGCGCTCTTCACATCCATTTGATACAGAAGAATGTTATGATGATTTGCATAGGCCAACAGTATGCGTATAACTTCAAGCCTAGCCACAGGAGCAAATGTTTCATCAAAGTCAATTCCTTCAACTTGAGTGTATCCTTGAGCAATGAGACGAGCTTTGTTTCTGACAACTTGACCATGCTCATCTTGCTTGTTGCGATATATCCATTTAGTGCCTATGATATTGTGCTTACGAGGATCAGGACGCTTGACCTGTTCCCATACATTATTCAACTCAAACTGTTGAAGCTCTTCTTGCATAGCTTGAATCCATTCAGGTTCCATGAAGGCTTCATCAACTTTCTTGGGTTCAGATATTGAGACGAATGCGAAGTGCCCACGGAAATTTGCTAGCTGTGTTGCCCTTGAACGAGTGATTGGACCTAGTGCATTGATGCTATCAATTATTCTCTCAATTTGTACTTCATTTGGAACACGAGGATGAACAGGACGAAGATTTTGCTCTTGCTGATCAATGTCATCGTTAGAAGGATTGTCTTCAGGCTGAGCATTGTCTTCGGGTTGATCAAGTGCAGAGATGATGAGTTCCTCTTTAGGCTGAGCTTCAGACGGTATGATTTCTCCAGTTCCCATGAGCTTGATGGTTTCACTGGATGGAACTTCATCTAGCACATTTGGCAGGTGCTCTCTTTGCGAGCCGTTAGTCTCATTGAACTGCACATCCACAGTTTCAACCACTTTATAGTGAAAGAGGTTGAAGACTCTGTAGGAGTGCGAGTCCTTTCCGTATCCAAGCATAAAACCTTCATGTGCTTTCGGTGCAAATTTTGAAGTGTGATGTCGATCCTTGATCCAGCACCTGGCACCAAATACTCTGAAGTAACTGACATTTGGCTTCTTACCAGTAAGGAGCTCATAGGATGTTTTGTTCAAAAGCTTGTGAAGATAAACACGGTTGATGATATGGCATGCAGTATCAATGGCTTCAGGCCAGAACTTTCTTGGAGTCTTGTATTCCTCAAGCATCGTCCGGGCCATCTCAATAAGTGTTCTGTTCTTGCGTTCCACGACGCCATTCTGCTGCGACGTGTACGGAGTTGAGAATTCATGAGTGATGCCCAAAGTATCAAGATAAGTGTCGAGGCCAGTGTTCTTGAATTCAGTGCCATTGTCACTTCTAGTGTGCTTGATCTTGACGCCATAGTTGTTCATGGCTCGATTGGCGAAGCGTCTGAAGACATCCTGCACTTCAGTCTTGTAGAGGATTATATGCACCCAAGTATATCTTGAGTAATCATCAACAATGACGAAGCCATAGAGACAAGCAGTGGTAGTAAGAGTTG
Organism: Triticum urartu; assembly: GCF_056163025.1. NCBI lineage: Eukaryota > Viridiplantae > Streptophyta > Magnoliopsida > Poales > Poaceae > Triticum > Triticum urartu. The sequence continues at coordinate 226,105,434 of NC_141878.1, forward strand.
AGTAGTGAGTGGGACCGAAGAGGTCCATGTGGAGCAGTTCGAAGGGTTGAGTCGTTGTCATGATTTTCTTCGAGGGATGCTTGGCCCTCGTCATCTTTCCTGCTTCACAGGCACCGCATAAGTGATCCTTCTTGAACTTGACGCCCTCGATGCCTATGATATGTTTCTTCTTTGCAAGAGTGTGTAAGTTCCTCATGCCAGCATGCCCTAGCCTCCGATGCCAGAGCCAGCATTCTGAAGCTTTTGCTAGAATACATACGGCAAGCTATGGTCCTGCTGAGAAATCTACCACGTACAAATCATCTTTCCGATACCCTTCAAAGACTAGAGACTTGTCAGATTCCATTAGAACAAGGCAACGATATTTTCCAAATATCACAATCATGTTTAAATCGCAAAGCATTTAGACAGACATCAAGTTGAAACCAAGGGATTCAACAAGCATCACTTTATCCATGTGTTGATCCGTTGAGATTGCAACTCTACATAGACCCAATACCTTGCTTTTACCTGTATCAGCAAATGTGATGTGACTCTTGTTAGATGGACGTAAAGTTGAGTCCATGAGAAGACTTCCCTTGCCATTCATGTGATTAGTACACCCACTATCAATAATCCATTCTGAAGCAGCTGGTGTCATACCCTACAGTGCAGTTAGGGGGATAGGCTTCACGAAGAGAATTGTGAAGCATAAACATTTGACAAGCAAGTGGATTATGAAAGCTTAGATCAAGGTTAGGACTGATAGGGCAAGTAGCAAGCGATTCAGGAACAAAATACATAATAAGACCATTTGGGCATTTGATCTTGCGCCCTACAAGATGTTTAAGATCCCCGCAATAGCTTCAGACAAATTTGATTTTCGGCTGGAGACCCTTCCCTGCAAAAGAGAGTTAAGCTTTCTTAGCCACCCACATCTTCAAGGGTGGCTTCGAAGCAATGAGTCTAAGTGCAGCATCTGAGAACTTTGGCTTTGAAGCCCTAGCAAATAGTCTTGCAGGTGGACAATAGTACTCATAAGAATAAGCAGAGTAGTTCTTGGTCTTATGAACATGGTGGTTTGATGAAACGCGCTCATATTCATAGGCCTGAGTATGGTTTCCCTGCAGAACATTTGTGTTAGTGCGACTCAGGTGAGTCCTTTGTCTATATGAAGCCTTTGGACTATATGAAGCCTGTGGTCTGGGGTTTGTCTTCTTCACTTGTGGTGTCATGACGACATTCACAGGAAGATTCTCCAACCACTTTTTCGGCACCCAGACTTTCTTCATAGGTGGCCCATTCCTGCAGTTAGTACCAATATACCTGGCAAACACTTCACCATTCTGATTCTTAAACAATTTATAGTTTGCATCAAAGGATTCGTCAATAACAAATGGATTAGCACAAGTGAAGCCAAACAGGGTGGATGGATCCACTGAAGGTTCCTTTGCAGCAACCCATGTGGTTTTGGGGTACTGCTCAGGTTTCCAGTAAGAGCCATCGACATTAATTTTCCTTTAGAACCCAAGACCCTCTTTCCTAGGGTTTCGGTTCAGGATCTGCCTTTTGAGGACATTGTAGCGACCAGACCTCAAACGGTCCAATCTCTGTGCTCCGGTTTCATCACTGGATCAGTAATGCTGACACCACACAGTACTTGAAAGACTTATAGCAGAGTAGCAATCACACACTTATTACATCAAGTGTCTCAAAGAGAGAACTTATTACAATAAATATGGCTTAAGGCCATCTAATACCGATAACAGCGGAAGGCTTGGAAGCTAAGTGAGTCCATCAACTCCAACGGCATCACTGAGTATAGAACCACGACCTAAAACTCCTTCATCATCGTCTGAAAAGTCTGCAACATTAACGTTGCAGCCCGAAAACGGGTCAGCACATGGAATATGCTGGCAATGTAACACATAGAGAGTAATGGAATGAAACAGCTATTCTATATGCATATTTGGCTGGTGGAAAGCTCTATGGTTACAGTTTTGCGGAAAGCCAATTTTTCCCTACTGCAAAGGAATAAATTTATTTAACTATCATGGTGGTTGTTAAACATTGAGAATGGTTGACAGCATTCTCAATCCCAATTAAACATCATCATTAAACAAACCCAGCAAAATTAATTTTTGAGTAACATGTTGAGATTCACATGATAATCCAGGTACTAGATACTCAAGATGTCCATAATCGGGGACACGGCTAACCATGATTAGTTTATACACTCTGCAGAGGTTTGTGCACTTTTCCCCACAAGACTCGATCGCCTCCGTTTGGTTTCTCGCACTACACGGTGTTTGAGAAACGGATGACCGAGACATAGTCTTTCAGAAGCGCTAGCACCTTACGACGGGTAGACCGTACCACCTACATCCCCTACATCTGCTAGTCTACAACTGTAAGAGTTCGCACGACTTACTCAACTATGCTAGAGCCCATAATAGCTTGTGGCTGCACACGGAAGTTCTAGCATGAATAATCTCATGATCCCTTTGAGCCTGGGTGGCGGTCCAAAAGCAAACTGGCAAATCCTGGAATACCCAGGTGCCTCAATCCACCCAGATGTGTGTTTAAGTTGCCACCTTAAATAAACCATTAATTAACAATCTCACATATGTCATGGATACACTCACCCAATCCACGTCTACTAGCATAGCATAGCAATAATAAGCAAACGTAGAGTAACTCCCAAAGGTTTGATAATGAACAGGTAATAGGTTCTACCTCAACTACTCCCCAAACCCACAATTTAATTAGATCCTAAAACATGCAAGGTGTGAGGATTGATCTAATGCAATAAAACTGGGTAGTAGGAGGTATGATCAAAGTGTTACTTGCCTTGCTGATGATCCAGGAAACCTAGCGATTCAAAGTAACAAGCGGCGCACTCCGGGTACTCTATCGCAAACAAACAAGCATGCAATAAGTACTCGACTAATGCACAGGTAAAACTCAAATAAGAGATCTAACCAGAAAGTTCAACTTAAGAACTCCGGTTGGCAAAAAGAATCAAATCGAACGAAGCAACTAAAAGCAAACGGCAAAAGAAACAGGCTTCATTTACTATTCTGGATCTCAGGAAATTTTTACTGTGGCAAAAACTTGTTTAAGTTGGTTAGACGGAAAGAGGGTTTCGAGACGAAACTCCAGGCGCTTGAATCGCCTGATTCCGGTAAACGAGCGAAAAGATATACTAAAATGAAAATCGGATCAGAAATCGCGATCAGAAAAATCGCGGATTTAATCCGAGAAAAAGAAAAACGACAAACGTTCGTTAAAACGAACGAACGGACGAACGCTCACTATTTAAATAAACCGGAAAACTGATCTATTAAAAAAACCGAAACTAAAAAAACGACAAAACCGTCGGAAAACCGAACTGTTTTAAAAAAAACAGCGGCGGCATCGAGGTAAACCTCGGGCGGCGCGTTCGGCGACGGCGGCGGCGGTGGCAGCGGCGGCCGCTCTGGCGGCAACGGCGGTCGGAGGCGGCAGCAGCGGCGACGGCGTGGGGCGGCGGGCGGCGTGGCAAGGCGGCGGCGGCGCGGGGCGGCGCGGGGCTAGGGCGGCGCGGGGCTTCAGGCTGGGCCTCCCCGGCTTTTAAAGCCGGACGGGCCTGAGTGTCCGGGTCGGACACGGCCCGTAGGTTGGTTGCGCGTTTTTTTAAATAGTTACGCTTAGAAAAAAACAAAATGACTACTAAACGGACTCCAAAAATCCCGAAATAAATTTTCCCTGACTTCTAAAATCAAGCCGCACAGGATGAACATTTATTTGGGGCCTAAATGCAATTTTGAAAAACGCACATTTATCCTAAATTCAAATAAAATAGAAAATAAAACCCCAAAAAAATCTTATTTGATTTTTTATTAAATCTTCAATATTTCTTTATTTTGGGAAAGTCATTTTAGTCCCTCTCTCATAATTTTTGTAATAGAAATAATTGAAGATAAAATAAATAAAATCAAATGACCCTATTTTCAAAATTTGAGACAACTCAAATATGAAAATAACGAAATCCCCAACTCTCTCCGAGGGTCCTTGAGTTGTGTGAAATTTCTAGGATCAACCGAAATGCAAAAATTATGATATGCAATGATGATCTAGTGTATAACATTCCAAATTGAAAATTTGGGATGTTACAAACCTACCCCCTTAAGATGAATCTTGCCCTCGAGATTCGGGTTGGCTAGAAAATAGGTGAGGGTGGTCTTTCAGCAAATCTTCCTCTCGTTCCTAGGTGGCTTCATCCTCCGTGTGGTGGCTCCACTGAACCTTGCAAAACTTGATAACCTTGCCGCGGGTGACTCGACTGGCATATTCTAGAATCTTAATTGGTTTCTCCTCATAGGTCAAATCACTGTCCAACTGAATTGCTTCCAGTGGTACCGTATCCCTCAGCGGTATGTCAGCCATTTCTGCGTGGCACTTCTACAACTGGGATACATGAAACACGTCGTGAAATCCTGACAGTCCTTCGGGTAATTCCAACTTGTAGGCTACTTCTCCCATAAGCTCCAAAACTTTGTATGGTCCTACAAAACATGGCGCTAGTTTTCCCTTAACTCCAAAGCACTTAACTCCTCGAACTGGGGATACTCAAAGATAAACTCGGTCTCCTACTTTGTAAACTGTCTCCTTGCGTTTAGAATCTACATAACTCTTCTGCCTGGACTGAGCTACCTTCAGCCTATCGTGAATCAATTTCACTTTCTGTTCAGACTTCTTTATCAAATCCGGTCCAAACAACTGGCGATCTCCAACTTCATCCCAAGACAATGGGGTCCTGCACCTCCTTCCGTACAAGGCTTCGAAGGGGGCCATCTTCAAACTGGTTTGGTAGCTCTTGTTGTAAGAGAACTCTGCATATGGAAAATTCTCATCCCAACTAGATCCATAATCTAGCGCACAAGCTCTTAGCATATCCTCCAAAATCTGATTGACTCTCTCGGTCTGTCCATCTGTCTGCAGGTGGAAAGCTGTGCTAAACTCCAGTCTGGTTCCCAAAGTCTCATGCAACTGATTCCAGAACTTTGAGGCAAACTGGGTTCCTCTATCTGATAAAATGCTCCTTGGAACTCCATGCAGACATACGATCCTGGTCATGTATATCTTTGCCAACTTTGCACTAGTATAGGTAGTCTTCACTGGAATTAAATGAGCTACCTTTGTCAAACGATCGACTATATCCCATATCGAGTCATAGCCTGAACGTGTTCTGGGCAATCCTGTAATAAAATCCATGCCTAGCTTATCCCACTTCCATTCAGGTATCGGCAATGGTTGTAGCAATCCTGCTGGCTTCTGATGCTCTGCCTTCACTCTCTGACATACATCACAAATTGCTACATATTCCGCAATATCCTTCTTCATTCTGGTCCACCAGAAAATATCCCTCATATCCAAATACATCTTGGTATTTCCTGGGTGAATCGAGTATGGTGAGTCATGGGCCTCTTGCAGAATTAGCTTCCTAATCTCCGGATCATTTGGTACATAGACACGGTCTTCAAACCATAAGGTATCGTGCTCATCCTCACGAAATCCCTTAGCTTTTCCTTTGCTCATTTTCTCCTTAATAGAAGCAATTTCCTTGTCAGTCCTTTGAGCTTTTCTGATCTTATCCATCAAAGTAGACTGAATCTCCAATGCTGCTACATAGCCTCTTGGAACTATTTCCAAACGTAGCTCTCGTAGATTTTCGGCTAACTCCCCTGGTAAATCTCCCGTCATTAGGGTGTTGACATGGATCTTACGGCTTAATGCGTCAGCTACTACGTTAGCCTTTCCGGCGTGATAATGCAATTTCATATCATAATCCTTGATGAGCTCCAACCATCTCCTTTGTCTGAGGTTCAACTCCTTCTGTGTGAAAATATACTTCAAACTCTTGTGATCTGTGTACACCTCGCAATGGTTTCCAATCAGAAAATGTCTCCAAGTCTTCAGTGCATGCACTACGGCTTCTAACTCCAAATCATGCGTAGCATAATTCAACTCATGAGGCTTAAGCTGTCGTGAGGCATATGAAACAACTCTGCCTTCCTGCATAAGCACTGCTCCAAGTCCTCGACGTGAAGCGTCACAATACACCTCATAATCCTTGGTCTGATCCGGTAAAATCAACACGGGTGAGGTAACCAAACATTTCTTCAACTCCTGAAAACTAGCCTCACATTCCTCCGTCCATATGAACTTGGTATCCTTCTTCAGCAACTCCATCATAGGCTTCGCAATCTTTGAGAAGTTCTCAATAAACCTCCGGTAGTATCCTGCGAGTCCAAGAAAACTCCGGATCTCTCCAGCTGTGGTTGGTTCTTCCCACTTGGTAACGGTATCAACTTTAGTGGGATCTACTGCTATACCTTCTCCGGATATAACGTGTCCGAGAAATCCAACTTCTTTCAACCAAAACTCACATTTGCTAAACTTGGCATATAATTGATGTTCTCTGAGCTTTCCAAGAACCAAACACAAATGTTCCTTATGCTCCTCTTCATTCTTCGAGTAAACCAGGATATCATCAATGAACACTACGACGAACTTATCCAAGAACTCCATAAACACCTTGTTCATCATGTTCATAAAATATGCAGGTGCGTTAGTCAGACCAAATGACATAACGATATACTCGTACAGCCCATACCTAGTGGTAAAAGCCGTCTTGGGTATATCCTGTTCCCGAATCTTCAACTGGTGGTATCCTGATCGCAGATCGATCTTGGAAAATACCTTAGCTCCTTGCAATCGGTCAAACAGATCATTGATCATCGGCAGTGGGTACTTGTTCTTGATGGTTACTTCATTTAATCCTCGATAATCGACAACCATCCTTAATGATCCATCCTTCTTCTCTACTAGAAGTACTGGTGATCCCCAAGGCGATGAACTTGGGTGAATATATCCTTTATCTAGTAACTCCTTAATCTGCTTCTTAATTTCCACCAAATCCTTTGTAGGCATCCTATATGGTCTCTTTGATATTGGCCCTGTGCCTGGCAAAAGCTCAATCAAAAACTCAATATCTCTATCCGATGGCATGCCTGGCAACTCTTCTGGAAATACTTCAGGGAAATCCTTCACTACTGGTACTTCGTCCTGCACAACTCCGGTTAAACAATTTACTTGAGTCCTCTTTGGCACATGTCGGGATACATACTTGATCCTTCTCCCTTTTGGGGTGGTAAGTAAAATTGACTTACTGGCACATTCAATATTCCCTTCATACGTTGACAACCAATCCATGCCTAATATCACATCCAATCCTTGGGATTCCAACACTATTAGGTCTGAGGGAAAAACGTAGTTACCAATTCTTAATGGTAACTGATCACACCATAGACTAGCCATATATTCTGCTCCGGGCGAAGTTACCAACATGGGTGACCTAAGGGCTTGGGTTGGCAGTTTATACTTATCCACAAATCCCCTTGATATGTATGAATGCGATGCACCAGTATCGAAAAGAACGAGCGCAGTAAATGACTTAACCAAAAACTTACCGATTACTGCATCCGGCTGCTCTTCAACCTCCTCCACGTTAACGTGGTTCACCTGTCCCCTGTTGAAAGGGTTCGGATTCTTCCCAGAGCTTCCATTGCCATTTCCATTATGGGATTCAGGACATTCATTGGCATAATGTCCGGTCTTCTGGCACTTAAAACAAGTGACTTGGCTCAGGTCTTTCTTGGCTGGGGTTGATGGGTTGGTGCGGTTCTGGCCGTTGCTTCCTCCATACCCATTACCATTCCTAGGGCCATTGTGATTGTGCGAGCTTCCTCCTCCATGGGTATGCTGAAAATGTCCTCCCGGCCTAGGGGTAAATCATGGCTTCTGCTGAGCTCCTGTGTTGTACTTTCCTTGTGCATACTTCCTCTTGCGATTCTCAATTTGCTGCTGTTTCCCTTCAATCATAAGAGCACGATCTACCAACTCCTGGTAGTTGTTGAAGGTTGCTACCATCAACTGCATGCTCAACTCATCATTCAGTCCTCCTAGAAACTTCTCCTACTTTGCTGCATCCATAGCAACGTCATCTGGGGCATAACATGCTAATTTACTAAAGTCCTCCGCATACTGGCCAACTGTCCGTCCTCCTTGGCGCAAGTTACAAAACTCTCGCTTCTTCATGGCCATAGCTCCTGCTGAGACATGGGCAGTACGAAAAGCCTGCTGAAACTGGTCCCATGTGATAGTATTGACAGGGAAAGTGGCTGTGAAATTTTCCCACCATGAGGCTGCGGGTCCTTTAAGCTGATGTGCGGCAAACTTCACCTTCTCCGCATCCGTGCATCCTGCTGTGGTCAACTCTCTAGCTGTCTTGCGGAGCCAATCATCTGCTACTATCGGCTCGGTGCTACTGGAAAACACCGACGGATTCAACCTAAGAAAACGGGCTAAGTGATCAACGGGTGGTGGTGGTGGTGGTGGGTTGTTGTTGTTGTTCCCATGGTTCTGATTCTGGACTAGTAACTGCATCAATGTGTTCTGTTGCCGGATCAACTGAGTGAGCTCCGGTGGAAAGGTAAATCCGGGGTCTCCTCTCGGAGGGATCTGAGGGTTTAGAAAAGATGAGATTTAAGAATAGCGGGGGGGGGGGGGGGGGTCTAAAGAGAAAACACTACCCATATGCACATGAGGCAAAAGCAAACAATTCACTTCATTCAATCAATCAAACAAGGGCATACAATCGATCTAACTATCGCAAAAGTGCTCGGACTACTATATTTACATGGTGTACTACTACTACTGTTGGGGTGGTCTACTAGAAATATTCTTCGGTTGCAGACTCCATGATATCTGCTCCAGCTTCATCGACATAGTCATCATCGCTATCATCTGGATCCGAGTCGGTGTCGTCGATGATGATGTAGTCTTCCGGGCAAATCTCCTTGGGTTCTTCATCTTCTTCTACTGGTGTAGGGCCTCCCATAAATATTCCAATCTTCTTGATTAGATCGTCATTCTTTTCCACTAATACTTCAATTTCTTCTTCAAAACCTTCACGTGTAGCCTTGAGTTCTTCCTCCAGTTCCTTGATTCTTGTCTTTGCCTTCTTCAGGTCTATCATGTCGGCGCACATCTGGTTCTCCTGACATCGAATGTGCTGGTTTAATTCCTGGATAAAAGCTGCAATGGATCTATCCTTTCTGGTGCTGATCATCTCCCAGTGCTCATCTCGGCGCCCACAAATCTGGTAGATAGTATCCTTGAGATCATTGTGGTAGACTTCTCTAATGCGTCCCATGGCGATGTGAGCTGCCATGCTCTTTCCTAGATTCCAAGTTGGTGCATCGAAAGAAAACTCTATGGGCTCAGTGACTGGCATGGACGTCCTTCCTGGAACTTGAACTTGAATCATCCAGCGCTCTTCTTCAGGTAGAGTGGCGTTGTAGGTTCCGGTGAAGCTTGGTACTCCTATGTTCAGGTATCTAGTGACTTCCTTCAAGTGACGTCCAAATGGTGTATCTTCATCTGGTTGAGTGAACTTGTTCCTTGCATCCGCCATCCTAAAAGAGTAGAAAAGATGAGAGGTCAGAAGAGAAGAGAGTGAGTAGTGATCTAGGTCTTTAGCTTAGTGGTCGTGTCCTACAGTCAGCATGTGCTCTGATACCATCTTTGTAGCGACCAGACCTCAAACGGTCCAATCTCTGTGCTCCGGTGCCATCCCTGGATCAGTAATGCTGACACCACACAGTACTTGAAGGATTTATAGCAGAGTAGCAATCACACACTTATTACATCGAGTGTCTCAAAAGAGAACTTATTACAATAAATATGGCTTAAGGCCATCTAATAATGATAACAGCGGAAGGCTTGGAAGCTAAGTGAGTCCATCAACTCCAACGGCATCACTGAGTATAGAACCACGACCTAAAACTCCTTAATCATCGTTTGAAAAGTCTGCAACATTAACGCTGCAGCCCGAAAACGGGTTAGCACATGGAATATGTTGGCAATGTAACACATAGAGAGTAATGGGATGAAACAGCTATTCTATATGCATATTTGGCTGGTGGAAATCTCTATGGTTACAGTTTTGCGGAAAGCCAATTTTTCCCTACTACAAAGGAATAAATTTATTTAACTATCATGGTGGTTGTTAAACATTGAGAATGGTTGACAGCATTCTCAATCCCAATTAAACATCATCATTAAACAAACCCAGCAAAATTAATTTTTGAGTAACATGTTGAGATTCACATGATAATCCAGGTACTAGATACTCAAGATGTCCATAACCGGGGACACGGCTAACCATGATTAGTTTATACACTCTGCAGAGGTTTGCGCACTTTTCCCCACAAGACTCGATCGCCTCCGTTTGGTTTCTCGCACTACACGGTGTTTGAGAAACGGATGACCGAGACATAGTCTTTCAGAAGCGCTAGCACCTTATGAATGGTAGACCATACCACCTACATCCCCTACATCTGCTAGTCTACCACTGTAAGAGTTCGCACAACTTACTCAACTATGCTAGAGCCCATAATAGCTTGTGGCTGCACACGGAAGTTTCTAGCATGAATAATCTCATGATCCCTTTTTAGCCTGGGTGGCGGTCCAAAAGAAAACAGGAAAATCCTGGAATACCCAGGTGCCTCAATCCACCCAGATGTGTGTTTAAGTTGCCACCTTAAATAAACCATTAATTAACAATCTCATATTTGTCATGGATACACTCACCCAATCCACGTCTACTAGCATAGCATAGCAATAATAAGCAAACGTAGAGTAACTCCCAAAGGTTTGATAATGAACAGGTAATAGGTTCTACCTCAACTACTCCCCAAACCCACAATTTAATTAGATCCTAAAACATGCAAGGTGTGAGGATTGATCTAATGCAATAAAACTGGGTAGTAGGAGGTACGATCAAAGTGTTACTTGCCTTGCTGATGATCCGGGAAACCTAGCGATTCGAAGTAACAAGCGGCGCACTCCGGGTACTCTATCACAAACAAACAAGCATAAATTAAGTACTCGACTAATGCACAGGTAAAACTCAAATAATAGATCTAACCAGAAAGTTCAACTTAAGAACTCCAGTTGGCAAAAAGAATCAAATCGAACGAAGCAACGAAAAGCAAACGGCAAAAGAAACAGGCTTTGTTTACTATTCTGGATATAAGGCAATTTTTACAGTGGCAAAAACTTGTTTAAGTTGGTTAAACGGAAAGAGGGTTTCGAGATGAAACTCCAGGCACTTGAATCGCCTGATTCGGATAAACGAGCGAAAACATATACTAAAACGAAAATCGGATCAGAAATCGCAATCAGAAAAATCTCGGATTTAATCCGAGAAAAAGAAAAACGACAAACATTCGTTAAAACGAACGAATGGACGAACGCTCACTATTTAAATAAACGGGAAAACCGATCTATTTAAAAAAACTGAAACTAAAAAAATGACAAAACCGTCGGAAAACCGAACGGTTTTGTTTTGGCGGTGGGATTGAGGTAAACCTTGGGCGGCGGGTCCGGCGGCTCCGGCGACGGCGGCGGCGGTGGCAGCGGCGGCTCTGGCGGCTGGCGGCGGCAGCAGCGGCGGCGGCGCGGCAAGGCGGCGGCGCGGGGCTAGGTTTTGGGGCTTCAGGCTGGGCCTCCCCGTCTTTGAAAGACGGATGGGCCTTAGTGTCCGGGTCGGACAGGGCCCGTAGGTCAGTTGCGCGTTTTTTTTAAATAGTTACGCTCAGAAAAAAAACAAAAGGATTACTAAACGGACTCCAAAAATCCCGCAATAAATTTTTCCCGGCTTCTAAAATCAAGCCGCACAGGATGAACATTTATTTGGTGCCTAAATGCAATTTTGAAAAACGCACATTTTTCCTAAATTCTAATAAAATAGCAAATAAAACCCAAAAAAAATCTTATTTGATTTTTTTATTAAATCCTCAATATTTCTTTATTTTGGGAAAGTCATTTTATTCCCTCTCTCATAATTTTTGTAATAGAAATAATTGAAGATAAAATAATTAAAATCAAATGATCCTATTTTTAAAATTTGAGACAACTCAAATATGAAAATAACGAAATCCCCAACTCTCTCCGAGGGTCCTTGAGTTGTGTGAAATTTCTAGGATCAACCGAAATGCAAAAAAATATGATATGCAATGATGATCTAGTGTATAACATTCCAAATTGAAAATTTGGGATGTTACAGAAATCACATAGTGTCTGATGCCCTTTGAGACTTTTGTACATCCCTGTTTCAAGCAATGTCTTCAACCTAGCATTTTCACCAGCAATAGCAGTGGTATCCTCAGCAGAGGGGTTAGTTACCACATCAACAGTTGAAGATATTGCAATAGTAGCAGCAGTAGAACATCCAGCAACAGAAGTAGCGTTGTCACGCTCAATGCATTTAAGACATGGTGGTTCAAATCCTTCCTGAGCAGAACTGATCTGTTTGGCGCGAAGTGACTCGTTTTCCTTTTGAAGATCTTCATGAGCCACTCTCAATTTCTCAAGATCTTGCTTCCTTTGAAGATAATCATAGGAAAGCTTTTCATGAGTTGTTGAGAGAGTTTCATGACGACTTTCAAGTTCCTCATACTTAACATGAAGATTTTTTATGTCTTCAATTAAGGACTGAGATCGAGTCATTTCAGCGTCTAACAGGTCATCGCTTTTGTCTAACCGTTTTTGAATATGTTCCATAGCTTTCTGTTGTTCAGTTGCAATTTTAGCAAGTGTTTTGTAGCTGGGTTTGGAACCACAATCAGAGTCATCTTCACTGGATGTTTGATAGTGAGTAGTGCGTGTGTTTACCTTGGCACCGCGTGCCATGAAGCAGTAGGTGGGAGCGGAGTAGTGCTTGTCATTTGCATCGGCGTCGGTGATGAAGTCATTGTCTTTAGTGTTGAAGATGGACTTGGCAACGTATGCTGTAGCCAGACTTGCAACGCCAGAATCGGAATCCTCCTCAGACTCCACCTCCGCCTCCTCAGGAGCGGACTCCTCCTCTGAATCCATTTCCTTGCCAACAAACGCACGAGCCTTGCCAGATGAGCTCTTCTTGTGTGATGAAGACTTTGAGGAAGACTTGGAAGAAGACTTTGAGTATTTCTTCTTCTTCTCGTCGTCAGAATCATACTCCTTGCTCTTCTTCTTATTGTTGTTCTCATTGTCCCACTGCGGACACTCAGAGATGTAGTGGCCAGGTTTCTTGCACTTGTGGCATGTTCTCTTCTTGTAGTCATGAGCAGAAGCTTCATCATTCCTTGAGCTTGATCGTGAAGACTTTCTGAAGCCTTTATTCTTGGTGAATTTTTGGAACTTCTTCACAAGCATAGCAAGCTCCTTTCCAATGTCTTCAGGATCATCCGAACTACTGTTAGATTCTTCTTCAGATGAGGAGACAGCTTTTGCCTTCAGGGCATGAGTTTGCCCATAGTTGGGACCGTAGATGTCTCTTTTCTCAGAAAGCTGAAACTCATGTGTGTTGAGCCTTTCAAGTATGTCAGACGGATCGAGTGTCCTGAAGTCAGGACATTCTTGAATCATCAAGGCTAGGGTGTCAAACGAGCTGTCAAGTGATCTCAAGAGTGTCTTGACGACTTCATGCTTGGTGATCTCAGTAGCGTGAAGGGCTTGAAGCTCATTTGTGATGTCAGTGAGTCGATCAAACGTGAGCTGAACATTCTCATTGTCGTTTCTCTTGAAGCGGTTGAAGAGGTTGCGAAGGACACTTATTCTTTGATCTCTCTGGGTTGAGACGCCTTCGTTGACCTTGGAGAGCCAGTCCCCGACTATCTTAGATGTTTCCAGAGCACTCACACGGCCATACTGTCCTTTGGTCAGATGACCACAAATGATGTTATTGGCCGTGGAGTCCAGTTGAACGAACTTCTTGACATCAGCAGCGCTGACACCTTCACCAGCCTTGGGGACGCCATTCTTGACGACATACCAGAGGTGAACATCAATGGCTTCAAGATGCATGCGCATCTTCTTCTTCCAGTAGGGATATTCAGTTCCATTGAAGACTGGGCACGCAGCGGAGACTTTGATTATCCCTGCAGTCGACATAGCTAAAACTCCAGGTGGTTAAACCGAATCACACCTAACAAGGGAGTACCTTGCTCTGTTACCAATTGAAAGTGTTAGTGATCGACTAGAGGGGTGGTGAATAGGCGATTTTTAAGGAAGTCTTCAAAACATGGGAGTTTCGAAGACAAACGATAGAAATAAACCTATTACCATGCAGCGGAAGGTAGACTACACTAAGCAAGCCATAGTCAAGTATTCAATGAAGTGAAAGCACAACGACTAATAGCAGCTAGGTAGTATAGATCAGGTAGGAAGACAGTAAGAAGCCACTCAAAACAAGTAGTCACTCAGTGAAGACAAAAGATAATGCAAACAGACAATAACTTCACAAGGACCAACTGTAAATAAAGAGATGGGAAGGATAGAACCAGTGACTCGTTGAAGACAATGATTTGTTGGACCAGTTCCAGTTGCTGTGACAACTGTATGTCTGGTTAGGGAGGCTGAGATTCAACTCAGAAGACCGTGTATTCACCTTATTCCCCTTGAGCTAAGGACACCCAGTCTTCACCCAATCACTCTGGTAAGTCTTCAAGGCAGACTTCCAAACCTTCACAGACTTTGTTCACCGGCAATCCATAATGACTCTTGGATGCTCAGAACGCGACGCCTAACCGGCTGGAGGATTCACAGTCCTCAAGTGTAATAAGTCTTCAGGTCACACAGACAAGAAGACTTAAGTGATGCCTAACACTCTTTGGCTCTGGGTGTTTAGGGCTTTATCCTCGCAAGGAATTCTCTCTCAAAGGCTTCGAGATGGGTTGCTCTCAAACGACAAAAGCCGTACACTAACTCTGAGCAGCCAACCGTTTATGGTTGTAGGGGGTGGGCTATTTATATCCACTAGGCAACCCAACATGATTTGTCCGAAATGACCCTGGGTCACTAAGGAACTAACACGTGTTCCAACGGTCAGATTTCAAACACACACGACAACTTTACTTGGGCTACAAGCAAAGCTGACTTATCCAGCTCTGGATAAGATTTGTTCTCATTGTCTTCGCTCGAAGACATAGGATTTTGGTTAAGCATCACTTCAGTCATTTTGACTGGTTCTCTTGGACCCCACTTAACAGTACGGTGGTTCCTATGACTCAACAAAGAAGAAAAACAATGACGAAACAACTAAGTCTTCGCGCTCCATAGTCTTCACGCGATGTCTTCTCTTGTCATAGTCTTCAATGTGAATGTCTTCACATACCACCTTTGACTTCAATGTCTTCATACATTTTTAGGGGTCATATCTGGTTGGAAAACTGAATCAATGAGGGACTTCTACCTGTGTTATCCTGCAATTCTCACAAACACATTAGTCCCTCAACCAGGTTTGTCGTCAATACTCCAAAACCAACTAGGGGTGGCACTAGATGCACTTACAATTGCTGCAAAGGAACCTTTAGTGGATCCATCCACCCTATCTAGCTTCACTTGCACTAATCCTATTGTCATTGATGAATCCTTTGATGCAAACTATAAACTGTTTAAGAATCATAATGGCGAAGTGCTTGCCAGGTATATTGGTACTAACTGCAGGAATGGGCCACCTATGAAGAAAGTCTGGGTGTTGAAAGTGTCTAGAGAATCTTCTTGTGAATGTCATCATGACACCACAAGTGAAGAAGACAAACCCCAGACCATAGGCTTCATATGGTCCAAAGGCTTCATACAGACAGAGGACACACCTGAGTCGCACTAACGCAAATGTTTTGCTGGGAAACCATACTCAGGCCTATGAATATGAGTGTGTTTCATCAAACCGCCATGTTCATAAGACCAAGAACTACTCTGCTTATTCTTATGAGTACTATTGTCCATCTGCAAGACTATTTGCTAGGGCTCCAAAGCCAAAGTTCTCAGATGCTGCACTTAGACTCATTGCTTCGAAGCCACCCTTGAAGATATGGGTGGCTAAGAAAGCTTAACTCTCTTTTGCAAGGAAAGGTCTCCAGCCGAAAATCAAATGCGTCTGAAGCTATTGCTAGGGACCTTAAACATCTTGTAGGGCGCAAGATCAAATGCCCAAATGGTCTTATTATGTATTTTTTTCCTAAGTCGCTTGCTACTTGCCCTATCAGTCCTAACCTCGATCTAAGCTTTCATAATCCACTTGCTCGTCAAATGTTTATGCTTCACAATTCTCTTCGTGAAGCCTATCCCCCTAACTGCACTATAGGGTATGACACCAGCTGCTTCAAAATGGATTATTGATAATGGATGTACTAATCACATGACTGGCAAGCGAAGTCTTCTCATGGACTCAACTCTACGTCCATCTGACAAACGTCACATCACATTTGCTGATACTGGTAAAAGCAAGGTATTGGGTCTAGGTAGAGTTGCAATCTCAAAGGATCAACACATGGATAAAGTGATGCTTGTTGAATCCCTTGGTTTCAACTTAATGTCCGTCTCAATGCTTTGCATTTTGAACATGATTGTGATATTTGGAAAATATCGCTGCCTAGTTCTAATGGAATCTGACAAGTCTCTAGTCTTTGAAGGGTATCGGAAAGATGATTTGTACATGGTAGATTTCTCAGCAGGACCACAACTTGCTGTATGTCTTCTTGCAAAAGCTTCAGAATGCTGGCTCTGGCATCGGAGGCTAGGGCATGCTGGTATGAGGAACTTGCATAATCTTGCAAAGAAGAAGCACGTCATAGGCATCGAGGGCGCCAAGTTCAAGAAGGATCACTTATGCGGTGACTGCAGAGCTGGAAAGATGACGAGGGCCAAGCATCCCTCGAAGACAATCATGACAACGACTCAACCCTTCGAACTTCTACACATGGACCTCTTTGGTCCTACTCACTACTCAACTCTTACTACTACTGCTTGTCTCTATGGCTTCGTCATTGTTGATGATTATTCAACATACACATGGGTGCATATAATCCTCTACAAGACTGAAGTGCAGGATTGTCTTCAAACGTTTCGCCAATCGAGCCATGAACAACTATGGCGTCAAGATGAAGCACATCAGAAGTGACAATGGCACTGAATTTAAGAACACCGGCCTCGACACTTATCTTGATACTTTGGGCATCACTCATGAGTTCTCAGCTCCATACACGCTGCAGCAGAATGGCATCACTCATGAGATGGCTCGGACGATGCTCGATGAATATAAGACTCCAAGGAAGTTCTGGCCTGAAGCAATTGATACTGCATGCCATGTCATCAACCGTGTTTATCATCACAAGCTTCTGAACAAAACATCCTATGACCTCCTCACTGGTAAGAAGCCAAACGTCAGTTACTTCAGAGTATTTGGTGCCAGGTGCTGGATCAAGGATCCACATCACACTTCAAAATTTGCACCGAAAGCACATGAAGTTTTTATGCTTGGTTACGGAAAGGATTCGCACTCCTATAGAGTCTTCAACCTCTTTCACTATAAAGTGGTTCAAACTGTGGATGTGCAGTTCGATGAGATTAATGGCTCGCAAGGAGAGCACCTTCCAAATGTGCTAGATGAAATCCACCCAGTGAATCCATCAAGCTTATGGGAACTGGAGAAATCATACCGTCTGAAGTATAGCCAGAAGAGGAACTTATCATCTCTGCACCCAATCAACCTGAAGACAATGCTCAGCCTGAAGACAATCCTTTAAACGATGAAAATTATCAGCAAGAGAAAAATATTCATCCAGTTCATCCACGTGTTGCAAATGAAGTACAGATTGAGAAGATAATTGATAGCATCAATGCGCCTGGTCCACTCACTCATTCAAGAGCAACACAGCTAGCAAATTTTTGTGGGCACTTTGCTTTCGTCTCAATATCTGAACTCAAGAACGTTGCTGAAGCCTTCATGGAACCTGAATGGATTCAAGCTATGCTAGAAGAGCTTCAACAGTTTGAGCTGAATAATGTATGGGAACTGGTCAAGCGTCCTGATCCTTGTAAACACAATATCATAGGCACTAAATGGATATATCGCAACAAACAAGATGAGCATGGTCAAGTTGTCAGAAACAAAGCTCGTCTCGTTGCTCAAGAATACACTCAAATTGAAGGGATTGACTTCGATGAAACATTTGCTCCTGTGGCTAGGCTTGAAGCCATTCGCATATTGATAGCCTATGAAAACCATCACAACATCCCGCTGTATCAAATGGATGTGAAGAGTTCATTTCTCAATGGTAAGATTGAAGAAGAAGTGTATGTTGCACAACCGCATGGCTTTGAAGATCCAAAACATCCTGACATGGTTTACAAGCTCAACAAGGGTCTGTATGGCCTCAAACAAGCCCCTCGTGCTTGGTATGACACGCTCAAAGACTTCCTGAAGAGCAAAGGCTTCAAACCTGGTTCCCTGGATCTCACACTCTTCACGAAGACATATGATGGTGAACTGTTTGTGTGCCAAATATATGTGGATGACATTATCTTCGGCTACACCAACCAGAAATACAGTGATGAGTTTGGATACATGATGCAAGAGCAATATCAGATGTCCATGATGGGTGAGCTGAAGTTCTTCCTTGGTCTTCAAATACGACAGCAACGCAATCACATCTTCATATCTCAAGAGAAATACCTCAAAGATTGCCTGAAGAAGTCTGGAATGCAAGACTGCAACGGTTATACGACGCCAATGCCTACCAAGAGTCATCTAGATTCTGACGCCAATGGTAAAGAGTTCGATCAAAAGGTATACCGCTCCTTGATTGGTTCTTTGCTTTTCTTATGTGCATCTAGGCCAGATATCATGCTTAGTGATTGCATGTGTGCCCGATTCCAAGCGGCACCAAAGGAATCACATCACTTAGCTGTGAAGCGAATTCTTCGATATTTGGCTTACACCCCAACACTTGGATTATGGTATCCAAGGGGCTCAGAGTTTGATCTAGTTGGATTCTCGGATGCTGATTATGCTGGTGACAAGGTGGATCGCAAGTCTACATCAGGCACATGTCACTTTCAGGGATGATCACTTGTGTGTTGGTCTTCAAAGAAGCAGAACTGTGTCTCTCTCTCCACTGCTGAATCTGAATACATTGCTGCTGGATCTTGCTGCGCTCAGCTTCCTACTGCGACAATGTAAGCGCCATGAAAATTGCCAAAAACCCAGTTTAGCACTCGAAGACAAAGCACATTCAGATCCGTCATCACTTTCTCAGAGATCATGTCATGAAGGAAGATATTGATATCATTCACGTCAACACTGAAGAGCAGCTGGCAGATATCTTCTCAAAGCCCTTGGATGAGAAAAGGTTTTGCAAGTTGCGGTGTGAGCTAAATATCTTGGAATCCTCAAATGTCATGTGATCATGCACACATCCTAACACTTATGCATGTTGATGACTTAGATGTGCAAACACATGAAGTAACGTATATCTTCAACTAATGAAGACTTACACTCTAAGTGTGAATATATTAACGCGGAATTTGACTTCAGAGCGCCACGATAATTGTGCACCGTGTCTGGGTCTAATACTTCCTATACGGTGGGTAACGCCACCACCAAACTTTTGTTTTGAATACTTTCTGTTGGCGTTACATTTGCAAAGTCTTCGCATTTGGTTTGTCTTCATTATTAACATGGCTTCATGTTTATCTTCAATATACTGATTTGGTTTCTGTCCTCTACAACATTCACTTATAGCTATGTCTTCTAGTTGAATCTTTTGAACTAAGTGAATGTGATCGGACCCTGACCTTTCTATGCTCCTGTCTTAAGTCTATCTATCCAAATCATATGCATTCTATTGAAACTGTCGAATGTCTTCGTTGCGTCCTTGTCAGCAGAAGATACAGAGACAAACATTAAATCTGTTTTAAATGCTCAATCCTTTTTGCCTGAAACCCGGAGAAGCGGGAACGACCTCCCGACAATCCGGGCATGCGTGGGAACGTGGAACAACCTCCAATGTGTTGCATGATCGCCACGTGTCCTTCAGATGTGAACCGCCAGGGGCACCAGCGTAATAACGTTGTGCCATCCCTGTCCCTATAAATACATGCCTCACCCCAGTCATTATCTCTTCTTCCACTTCTCTCTCTCTCGCACAAACCCTAGCACCACTGCTAGCCCTCGATGACGCCGGCGATGAAGCGCTTAGCTGCCGCGACCTCACCGATGCCATCATCACGCCGGCCGCAGACATCGTCTCCTCCGCCGTCTCTGTAGGTGTCCTTCATCGCCAAGTTAGGGCATGGAATATCGAACTGCTCGGCTTCATCTCCTACTCTGTCTAGAAATTCCTCGAGTGGTAAATAAAAACTCTTTTTACAGTCTTTTTGATCTGATAGATTCATCCTTTTCAACCACAAGTGGTTTCTGTTCCTACAAAGTTAGATCTATCTCGTTCTGCATCTCATAGCATGCCTAGTATGTTCACTTATGCTTCACAAAATAGTTAGATTCCTCACTTGTACTTATTCATGGATTCGTACAAATCTGGAACCAACTCTCTACATATGAGTGAATGTCTTCGTACTATGAGGTCAATGTCTTCTAAAACTGATTTATCTTCAAAATCTTCTGAGAATGCATATGAACTCTTCCCCTTCCCTCGCATCTATAATTCTATCACAGGTACATGTCCATGGGAGAATCCCTTGGTTCTCATAGTCTGCATTCATTTGTAGAATTCTTACAGGATCACATAAATTCTCCTGAAGCCAGTTCCTATCTGACCAGTAGAATGAAGACTTTGATAGTGTTGAAGCCTTTCAGTCTAAACTTCATGGCAACAGAAAAGTCTGCAAGGAAGGGTGGTAGACAGTGCTGTGGGAACACCTCAATAGACTTTCCTCCTGACCTCTATGAGCTGTACAAGACAGATCCAGAGGAGGACTACAATCAGCGAAAAACCCGAATCCAATGGATTCGAAGATATTGGGCAGAACAATGGTACAAGTACAAGTTCGTGACCTAGGAATATGCTGAGAAGAATGCGATCAAGCGACCCTGGGGAGACACCTTGTACAAAAATCTTCCACCCAGGTCCAGAGCTAAAGCCATTGAACAAGGCTTCTATCCTTGCATGGTCCGTGGACCACAGCCTGGAGATGCCGACCCATCTTCATTGCTATGGTGTCATGACGACAATCTGTTCAAGCGCAACTTCCAGTTTGCCAAGAACTCGACCAAAGAAAACAAGAAGTCGCAGGGATTAGACTTCAATCCATGCCCCTCTACTCCTCGTGCCGATGGCACACGCGAAGCTGAACCCAGTCTTGTTGGGCCCTTCTACAACCTAGAAGGTCTCATCACTCATATTATGGTTCAAGGGACAGCCATGGATGAACCTGCAGACGACGCTGATTCTGACGAAGCGCCTGCACCACCGAAGCCAAAGAAGCTAAAGAAACCTAAAGCTTCGAAGCCTTCCCCTGGACCAAAAGCTTCGCGAGTGAAGCCTCTGGCCACTGCTCCTGCTGCGCCAAGTGTGCAGTCTGAAGATCTCTCATGCATCTCCAAGTCTGAGAAGAAGAAAAAGAAGCCTATGCACCTCGCTGGTCCAGCTCTGACCCCTGCTGCTGTTCCGAGGAACGAGAATGACGCCATTGATCTGTCAAGTGACAACGATCTTGCTGATGACGCTCTTGAGCAGCTGATAAAGAGCAAGCAAGAGGCGGAAATCTTCAATGATCTAACTCTCTTTGACGTGGAAGTTTTGAACAACTTCATTGATGAGTGGTTTGACACCCCCAATCTTAGCTTTGACGATCTGCAACTTCCCATTGGCCTAAGCGTCTCCTTCCATGGCGCCATTGCTCCTGAGATGGCTCTTGCTCAGAAAATTGTTGAGCTGAAGCATAAGATCGATTATGAAAAGGCTCAGTTCAAGAAGCACATGGCCAAGCTCAGTGTGGCAGACGTCCAGAACTTCAAGGTCATGCTGCATGAGCTCAAGGAGGCGTTTCACAAGAAACGTGATGAAGCCAAAGGTTCTTGTGAGCGCATGAAGATTCTCGCTGCCAAGTGTGTTCAAGCTTACAATGAAGCTGAGAAGGGCAAGGCGCTTGGGCGTCCTGGCATCGACCCTAAGATGGCTGCCAAGCAGAAGAAGAAGCCATATGTGGACCAAGCTGAACCATCCAGGCGGGAAGAACCTTGCATTGTCTTCCCAACCAGTATGACAGGCATGAAGCCTAAGGTCCCTACAGTGGCTTTAGAGCTTCAGAAGACAAGGGCAGCTGAAGCCAAGGCCATAAAGCGCAAGACCAAGAACACCACTGATGATGCTCCACCCACCAAGAAGCGCAAGACCAAGAAGAGAGACTGGGCTACTTCCACAGAGCCCTTGGTTGTCGAGCCAATTTCTGTTGCTCGTCCTTCCTCCGCACATCGAGAACGTCGTTTGGTAGTTCATGAGCCTGCTTATTCAGAGGCTCCTGAATCTGAAGAGAATCCAGCCGTTGACCCCACCGCAGCTGAAGACATTGGTCCTCAAGACAATGTTGAAGATGATGAAGTCCTTCCTCAGATCGAGCTCAATTTGGTTTCTTCGCCTATTCTCATGAACATCGAACTCATCAGCATTGGTCGTCCATTGACGCCAATTGCTCAGGATGACTCATGGCCTAATCACCCTCAAGAATCCCCTCGTGATGAAGAAACACCATTCACTCCCCCACCACAGGTCACCACTCCAGTGATTGACAATGAAGACTTTGAGGCCCAACCAACTCCATCTCCATAGGCGTCGCCAGCATTTCACAGGCTTCGCAGAGGACCAAGGCCACAGGTCACATTGTCAAGTGTTCCAGAAGGAGAAGAGCGCCAATCCATTTCACGCGAAGTCTTTCCTGAAGCCTCCCCTACTGCGAACATCCCTGAATCTGAAGCCAAAATGGCTGAAGATATTCCGGTTGCATCAGCCGATGATCAATAAGAAGAACCAAGAGATGAGAAAAGAGTTGCTACACCTCCGTCCAACCCTGAAGTTGTTCTCGAGGAGAACGTGTCTGACCCTCCAGCTCCTGAAGTGGACGTTACCAATACTGAGGCAGCCACCAACATCAACATTGAATCCATTGACGTTGTCATGGCTGAAGGTAATGTGGTGCCAGATGTCACTGCACCTAAAGCTCATGCTGCACCTGATGCAAATCTGCAGCTTGAAGCCAATGCCTCTGCTCCTGTACCACCTCCCAGGCCACACACCATCAAGCAAGCATATGATCGTGGTCAGCTTGTTACAGTCCGCTGGCCTATTCTGGTTCCTCCGCCTGCTCATGGCCCTCAATTTGCCTATCATGTGGAGCACAGGCCTCAGGTCCAGAAGCCAAAGGCAAGGCTACCACGGTTCCCAGGTACTGCAATGTCCCCAGGATCGTTTAATCTGAATGGATTCAAGGCACACAACACATTCTTTGATAGTGACAAGAATCCCTACACAATGCTAAGAATCTCCTCAGATCGATTCTGGAGTTATCAGCAGCGAAGCTACTTTCTTGCATCTTGTACAATCAGGGGCGCATCTTCCCACATATGCGTCTTGATTGTGAAGCCATTGCTGGACTGCCATGCCTTGAAGAAGCCCTTGACTGCTTTTGTGATGCGGGTCTGCTAAACTTTGTGACTGCCAAGGAACACTGGAATGAAGAACTTCTGCTTCAATTCTATGCTACCCTCCACATTCGTGGATACAACAGGGATCCGAAGACTTGGATCCTTGAGTGGATGACAGGAGATGTTCATCATGAAGCTAAAGCCCAAGATATCATTGAGCTTACAGCCCTGCCCACTCCTAGCGAATATTATGAACCAGGTTGTCAACAACACCAGAATGCTTTGGAGAGCATTTTCCAGAAGCCTGAGCCTAACATGAGCCAAATGCTGAGCATGATGAAGCCTTTGCCACGCGACGCTGAATACCCAACCGCATTCTTTGTTGAAGATCTAGAGTATCTACCCCACACCATTTACCATATCATCAGAAAGACTCTGTGGCCTGTCAATGGACATTCATCTGCAGTGAAGCTTGAAGGAGCAATGAAGACTTTGGTTTTCTATATCTTCAATGGCATAAGCTTCAATGCTCAAGACTTCATCAGGCAGTTGGCTGCATCTGGCTCCGACATCTTTGGTCTGAAGTTCTATGCTCCATGGGTAATGCGCTTTATCAAGCTTCACTCTACCTTCAACTATCAGCCGTCCGCGTGCAATCATCTTATATTCTTGCCAGAGGTTGATCTTTCTGTTCAAGCTATTTACCTAGAGCCTGCAAATGATCCAATCTATCTTCACAATGTTGATCGTCAAAGATTCACCTAGCCCATTGAAGGAGTTCAGGCAGTCTCTCGTGTTTATCCCTTGGCTGGCAACACACATGCCCCTCACGCCCAAACTGAAGCCACTGGAAGCACCATTACCCAAAGGCCTCGGAAGCGATCTCGTGTTCTCAACGATCAAGAGCTTCTCGTCGCTCTACATCAGAAACAGGATAAGCATCAAGACTGGCTTAAGCGTCAGATGCAAAGCCTCTTGGTGGACGTCAATCGCATTCGCAATCTTGCCACCAAGAATGCCTTTGTTACACATGAAACCTGTCAGAGGTCCTAGAAGAGTTTGACATTGCTTAGTGCTGAAGCAGATCTGCAAGACGATGGCTTCACAGAAAGATTCAAGTTTGACTCAACTCCTCCAAGGAATGCTCACTTGTGTCGGACTCCCTCCCTTGAAGACTCTAACTATTCTTCCTCAGCTACGATGGTGAATGCCAGAGTCATCGATGATCAAGATGATGCCACTTCACCACCTCCAACTTCAGCGTGTGTCGACACTCCACCGAGTTCTTCTGCACCACCGGACCTCAACGGCGACCCTGCTGCTTTGCCTACTCCTCATGGGAACGAGTAGAGAACTCTGTGTCCTCAAACCTTTTTGGTCATTACTGACAAAAGGGGGAGAAGCATATGAGTTGATAGTCTTCAAGAGGGTCCATATGGGTGGTTGCTTTACTTTTTGCTTCATTTGCCAAGTGGTTACAACTCTCGCTTCTAAAACATTTGGTTCATTTTGAGTTGTAACACTTAAACTTGTTGCTCGTCTGCTACCTTTTCGACACTATGTGATGCGATGATAAATTCCGCATGTGCGACGATAAATTCCGCACGAAGTCATCTTGCAGACGTCCATTTTTTTCATTATGCATGTCATTATCTTCGATATATCCTTTCATGCATGATGAATTATCTTCATAACTAGAAGAGGAGCTCCGCAAGTACAACCTGCCATGTGCATTTGCATTCAAAGGAAAAATACTTATATGCACATCTTCAGGGGGAGCCTTCCTGCTACTTACGAAGACAATACTTAAATCCTTTACAATTTCACATACTTTTATCCCCGTTGAAAACTTCAACCAGTTTGTCATCAATCACCAAAAAGGGGGAGATTGTAAGTGCATCTAGTGCCACCCCTAGTTGGTTTTCGAGTATTGACGACAAACCAGGTTGAGGGACTAATGTGTTTGTGAGAATTGCAGGATAACACAGGTAGTAGACCCTCATTGATTCGGTTTACCTACCGGAGATGACCCCTAAAAATGTATGAAGACAAAGGTGGTATGTGAAGGTATTCACATTGAAGACTATGACAAGAGAAGACATCACGTGAAGACTATGGATCACGAAGACTTAGTTGTTTCGTTGTTTCCTTTTCTTCTTTGTTGAGTCATAGGAACCACCGTACTGTTAAGTGGGGTCCAAGTGAACCAGTCAGAATGACTGAAGTGATGCTTAACCAAAATCCTATCTCTTCGAGCGAAGACAATGAGAGCAAATCTTATCCAGAGCTGGATGAGTCAGCTTTGCTTGTAGCTCAAGTAAAGTTGCCGTGTGTGTTTGAAATCTGACCGTTGGAACACGTGTCAGTTCCTTAGTGACCCAGGGTCATTTCGAACAAATCAGGTCGGGTTGCCTAGTGGCTATAAATAGCCCACCCCATACACCATAAATTGGTTGGCTGCTCAGAGTTAGTGCACGGCTTTTGTCGTTTGAGAGCAACCCACCTCGAAGCCTTTGAGAGAGAAATCCTTGCGAGGACAAAGCCCTAAACACTCAGAGCCAAAGAGTGTTAGGCATCACTGAAGTCTTCCTGTCTATGTGATCTGAAGACTTATTACACTTGAGGACTGTGAATCCTCCAGCCGGTTAGGCATCGCATTCTAAGCATCCACGAGTCATTGTGGATCGTTGGTGAACGAAGTCTGTGAAGGTTTGGAAGTCTGCCTTGAAGACTTACCAGAGTGATTGGGCGAGGACTGGGTGTCCTTAGCTCAAGGGGAATAAGGTGAAGACGCAGTCTTCTGAGTTGAATCTCAGCCTCCCTAACTAGACGTATAGTTTTCACAGCAACTGGAATTGGTCCAACAAATCATTGTCTTCAACGAGCCACTGGTTCTATCCTTTCCCATATCTTTATTTGTAGTTGGTCCTCGTGAAGTCATTGACTGTTTGCATTATCCTTTTGTCTTCACTTTGTAACTGCTTGTTCTGATTGGCTTCATACTATCTTGCGCCCTGATCTATACTGCCTAGCTGCTATTAGTCGTTGTGCTTTCACTTCATTGGATACTTGACTATGGCTTGCCTAGTGTAGTGTACCTTCCGCTGCATGGTAATAGGTTTGCTTCTATCGTTTGTCTTCGAAACTTCCATGTTTTGAAGACTTACATAAAAATCGCCTATTCACCTCCCTCTAGTCGATCACTAGCACTTTCAGATACATATTGAAAGTGGGAGCAATTAGCTAGAGTAGATCCGTGCAAAGCATTGTAGACATAAATAATTTGCAAAATACATACGGTGCTGAATGTGGCAGACCCGTTGACTAAATTTCTCTCACAAGAAAACATGATCACTCTTTGGGTGTTAATCACATAGCGATGTGAACTAGATTACTGACTCTAGTAAACCCTTTGGGTGTTAGTCACATGGAGATGTGAACTATTGGTGTTAAATCACATGATGATGTGAACTAGATTATTGACTCTAGTGCAAGTGGGAGACTGAAGGAAATATGCCCTAGAGGCAATAATAAAGTTGTTGTTTATATTTCCTTGTATCATGATAAATGTTTATTATTCATGCTAGAATTGTATTAACCGCAAACTTAGTACATGTGTGAATACATAGACAAACAGAGTGTCCCTAGTATGCCTCTACTTGACTAGCTCATTAATCAAAGATGGTTAAGTTTCCTAGCCATGGACATGTGTTGTCATTTGATGAACAAGATCACATCATTGGAGAATGATGTGATGGACAAGACCCATCCGTTAGCGTAGCATAATGATTGTTCAGTTTGATTGCTACTGCTTTCTTCATGACTTATACATGTTCCTCTGACTATGAGATTATGCAACTCCTGAATACTGGAGGAACACCTTCTGTGCTATCAAATGTCACAACATAACTGGGTGATTATAAAGATGCTGTACAGGTGTCTCCAGTGGTGTTTGTTGAGTTGGCATAGATCGAGATTAGGACTTGTCTCTCCATCTATTGGAGAGGTACCTCTGGGCCCTCTCGGTAATGCACATCACTATAATCCTTGCAAGCAATGTG